>NC_090439.1:126078861-136078861 GCF_031143425.1 Pleurodeles waltl
GTTTGCAAAGGATTCTGGGTAACAGAACCTGGCCCGAGCCCCGCAAGTCACCCCTCCTTGGATTCCCCTAGGTCTCTAGTTTTCAGAAATGCACAGGATTGGTAGGTTTCCTTCGGTGCCGGCTGAGCTAGACGCCAAAATCTACAGGTAGGCACTTCGCAAAAAACACCTCTGTTTTCTTTAAAAAAATTGGATGTGTCCACGTTGCGATTTGGGGCGTTTCCTGTCGCGGGCGCTAGGCCTACCCACACAAGTGAGGTATCATTTTTATAGGGAGACTTGGGGGAACGCTGGGTGGAAGGAAATTTGTGGCTCCTCTCAGATTCCAGAACTTTCTGCCACAGAAATGTGAGGAACACGTGTTTTTTAAGCCAAATTTTGAGGTTTGCAAAGGATTCTGGGTAACAGAACCTGGTCCGAGCCCCGCAAGTCACCCCTCGTTGGATTCCCCTACGTCTCTAGTTTTCAGAAATGCACGGGTTTGGTAGGTTTACTTAGGTGCCGGCTGAGCTAGAGGCCAAAATCTACAGGTAGGCACTTAGCAAAAAACACCTCTGTTTTCTCTCCAAAATTTGGATATGTTCATGTTGCGCTTTGGGGCGTTTCCTGTCGCGGGCGCTAGGCCTACCCACACAAGTGAGGTATCATTTTTATCGGGAGACGTGGGGGAACGCTGGGTGAAAGGAAATTTGTGGCTCCTCTCAGATTCCAGAACTTTCTGCCACAGAAATGTGAGGAACATGTGTTTTTTTAGCCAAATTTTGAGGTTTGCAAAGGATTCTGGGTAACAGAACCTGGCCCGAGCCCCGCAAGTCACCCCTCCTTGGATTCCCCTAGGTCTCTAGTTTTCAGAAATGCACAGGTTTGGTAGGTTTCCCTCGGTGCCGGCTGAGCTAGAGGACAAAATCTACAGGTAGGCACTTCGCAAAAAACACCTCTGTTTTCTTTAAAAAATGTGGATGTGTCCACGTTGCGCTTTGGGGCGTTTCCTGTCGCGGGCGCTAGGCCTACCCACACAAGTGAGGTATCATTTTTATAGGGAGACTTGCGGGAACGGTGGGTGGAAGGAAATTTGTGGCTCCTCTCAGATTCCAGAACTTTCTGCCACAGAAATGTGAGGAACATGTGTTTTTTTAGCCAAATTTTGAGGTTTAAAGGATTCTGGGTAACAGAACCTGGCCCGAGCCCCGCAAGTCACCCCTCCTTGGATTCCCCTAGGTCTCTAGTTTTCAGAAATGCACAGGTTTGGTAGGTTTCCCTAGGTCCCGGCTGAGCTAGAGGCCAAAATCTACAGGTAGGCACTTCGCAAAAAACACCTCTGTTTTCTTTAAAAAATTTGGATGTGTCCACGTTGCGCTTTGGGGCGTTTCCTGTCGCGGGCGCTAGGCCTACCCACACAAGTGAGGTATCATTTTTATCGGTAGACTTGGGGGAACGCTGGGTGGAAGGAAATTTGTGGCTCCTCTCAGATTCCAGAACTTTCTGCCACAGAAATATGAGGAACATGTGTTTTTTTAGCCAAATTTTGAGGTTTGCAAAGGATTCTGGGTAACAGAACCTGGCCCGAGCCCCGCAAGTCACCTCTCCTTGGATTCCCCTAGGTCTCTAGTTTTCGGAAATGCACAGGTTTGGTAGGTTTCCCTAGGTGCCGGCTGAGCTAGAGGCCAAAACCTACAGGTAGGCACTTCGCAAAAAACAACTCTGTTTTCTTTAAAAAATTTGGATGTGTCCACGTTGCGCTTTGGGGCGTTTCCTGTCGCGGGCGCTAGGCCTTACCACACAAGTGAGGTATCATTTTTATCGGGAGACTTGGGGGAACGCTGGGTAGAAGGAAATTTGTGGGTACTCTCAGATTCCAGAACTTTCTGCCACAGAAATGTGAGGAACATGTGTTTTTTTAGCCACATTTTGATGTTTGCAAAGGATTCTGGGTAACAGAACCTGGTTCGAACCCCGCAAGTCATCCCTCCTTGGATTCCCCTAGGTCTCTAGTTTTCATAAATGTACAGGTTTGGTAGGTTTCCCTAGGTGCCGGCTGAGCTAGAGGCCAAAATCTACAGGTAGGCACTTCGCAAAAAACACCTGTGTTTTCTTTCAAAAATTTGGATGTGTCCACGTTGCGCTTTGGGGCGTTTCCTGTCGCGGGCGATAGGCCTACCCACACAAGTGAGGTATCATTTTTATCGGGAGACTTGGGGGAACGCTGGGTAGAAGGAAATTTGTGGCTCCTCTCAGATTCCAGAACTTTCTGCCACAGAAATGTGAGGAACACGTGTTTTTTTAGCCAAATTTTGAGGTTTGCAAAGGATTCTGGGTAACAGAACCTGGCCCGAGTACCGCAAGTCACCCCTCCTTGGATTCCCCTAGGTCTCTATTTTTCAGAAATGCATAGGTTTGGTAGGTTTCCCTAGGTGCCGGCTGAGCTAGAGGCCAAAATCTACAGGTAGGCACTTCGCAAAAAACACCTCTGTTTTCTTTCCAAAATTTGGATGTGTCCACGTTGCGCTTTGGGGCGTTTCCTGTCGCGGGCGATAGGCCTACCCACACAAGTGAGGTATCATTTTTATCGGGAGACTTGGGGGAACGCTGGGTGGAAGGAAATTTGTGGCTCCTCTCAGATTCCAGAACTTTCTGCCACAGAAATGTGAGGAACATGTGTTTTTTTAGCCAAATTTTGAGGTTTGCAAAGGATTCTGGGTAACAGAACCTGGCCCGAGCCCCGCAAGTCACCCCTCCTTGGATTCACCTAGGTCTCTAGTTTTCAGAAATGCACAGGTTTGGTAGGTTTTCTCTAGGTGCCGGCTGAGCTAGAGGCCAAAATCTACAGGTAGGCACTTCGCAAAAAACACCTCTGTTTTCTTTCAAAAATTTGGATGTGTCCACGTTGCGCTTTGGGGCGTTTCCTGTCGTGGGCGCTAGGCCTACCCACACAAGTGAGGTATCATTTTTATCGGGAGACTTGGGGGAACGCTGGGTGGAAGGAAATGTGTGTCTCCTCTCAGATTCCAGAACTTTCTGCCACAGAAATGTGAGGAACACGTGTTTTTTTAGCCAAATTTTGAGGTTTGCAAAGGATTCTGGGTAACAGAACCTGGTCCGAGCCCCGCAATTCACCCCTAGTTGGATTCCCCTAGGTCTCTAGTTTTCAGAAATGCACGGCTTTGGTAGGTTTACCTAGGTGCCGGCTGAGCTAGAGGCCAAAATCTACAGGTAGGCACTTAGCAAAAAACACCTCTGTTTTCTTTCCAAAATTTGGATATGTCCACGTTGCGCTTTGGGGCGTTTCCTGTCGCGGGCGCTAGGCCTACCCACACAAGTGAGGTATCATTTTTATCGGGAGACTTGGGGGAACGCTGGGTGGAAGGAAATTTGTGGCTCCTCTCAGATTCCAGAACTTTCTGCCACAGAAATGTGAGGAACATGTGTTTTTTTAGCCAAATTTTGAGGTTGGAAAGGATTCTGGGTAACAGAACCTGGCCCGAGCCCTGCAAGTCACCCCTCCTTGGATTCCCCTAGGTCTCTAGTTTTCAGAAATGCACTAGTTTGGTAGGTTTCCCTCGGTGCCGGCTGAGCTAGAGGCCAAAATCTACAGGTAGGCACTTCGCAAAAAACACCTCTGTTTTCTTTCAAAAATTTGGATGTGTCCACGTTGCGCTTTGGGGCGTTTCCTGTCGCGGGCGCTAGGCCTACCCACACAAGTGAGGTATAATTTTTATAGGGAGACTTGGGGGAACGCTGGGTGGAAGGAAATTTGTGGCTCCTCTCAGATTCCAGAACTTTCTGCCACAGAAATGTGAGGAACATGTGTTTTTTTAGCCAAATTTTGAGGTTTGCAAAGGATTCTGGGTAACAGAACCTGGTCCGAGCCCTGCAAGTCACACCTCGTTGGATTCCCCTAGGTCTCTAGTTTTCAGAAATGCACGGTTTTGGTAGGTTTACCTAGGTGCCGGCTGAGCTAGAGGCCAAAATCTACAGGTAGGCACTTAGCAAAAAACACCTCTGTTTTCTTTCCAAAATTTGGATATGTCCACGTTGCGCTTTGGGGTGTTTCCTGTCGCGAACGCTAGGCCTACCCACACAAGTGAGGTATCATTTTTATCGGGAGACTTGGGGGAACGCTGGGTGAATGGAAATTTGTGGCTCCTCTCAGATTCCAGAACTTTCTGCCGCAGAAATGTGAGGAACATGTGTTTTTTTAGCCAAATTTTGAGGTTTGCAAAGGATTCTGGGTAACAGAACCTGGCCCGAGCCCCGCAAGTCACCCCTCCTTGGATTCCCGTAGATCTCTAGTTTTCAGAAATGCACGGGTTTGGTAGGTTTACCTAGGTGCCGGCTGAGCTAGAGGCCAAAATCTACAGGTAGGCACTTAGGAAAAAACACCTCTGTTTTCTTTCCAAAATTTGGATGTGTCCACGTTGTGCTTTGGGGCGTTTCCTGTCGCGGGCGCTAGGCCTACCCACACAAGTGAGGTATCATTTTTATCGGGAGACTTGGGGGAACGCTGGGTGGAAGGAAATTTGTGGCTCCTCTCAGATTCCAGAACTTTCTGCCACAGAAATGTGAGGAACATGTGTTTTTTTAGCCAAATTTTGAGGTTTGCAAAGGATTCTGGGTAACAGAACCTGGCCCGAGCCCCGCAAGTCACCCCTCCTTGGATTCCCCTAGGTCTCTAGTTTTCATAAATGCACAGGTTTGGTAGGTTTCCCTAGGTGCCGGCTGAGCTAGAGGCCAAAATCTACAGGTAGGCACTTCGCAAAAAACACCTCTGTTTTCTTTCAAAATTTGGATGTGTCCACGTTGCGCTTTGGGGCGTTTCCTGTCGCGGGCGCTAGGCATACCCACACAAGTGAGGTATCATTTTTATCGGGAGACTTGGGGGAACGCTGGGTGGAAGGAAATTTGTGGCTCCTTCAGATTCCAGAACTTTCTGCCACAGAAATGTGAGGAACACGTGTTTTTTTAGCCAAATTTTGAGGTTTGCAAAGGATTCTGGGTAACAGAACCTGGTCCGAGCCCCGCAAGTCACCCGTCGTTGGATTCCCCTAGGTCTCTAGTTTTCAGAAATGCACGGGTTTGGTAGGTTTACCTAGGTGCCGGCTGAGCTAGAGGCCAAAATCTACAGGTAGGCACTTCGCAAAAAACACCTCTGTTTTCTTTCAAAAATTTGGATGTGTCCACGTTGCGCTTTGGGGCGTTTCCTGTGGTGGGCGCTAGGCCTACCCACACAAGTGAGGTATCATTTTTATCGGGAGACTTGGGGGAACGCTGGGTGGAAGGAAATTTGTGGCTCCTCTCAGATTCCAGAACTTTCTGCCACAGAAATGTGAGGAACATGTGTTTTTTTAGCCAAATTTTGAGGTTTGCAAAGGATTCTGGGTAACAGAACCTGGCCCGAGCCCCGCAAGTCACCCCTCCTTGGATTCCCCTAGGTCTCTAGTTTTCAGAAATGCACAGGATTGGTAGGTTTCCTTCGGTGCCGGCTGAGCTAGACGCCAAAATCTACAGGTAGGCACTTCGCAAAAAACACCTCTGTTTTCTTTAAAAAAATTGGATGTGTCCACGTTGCGATTTGGGGCGTTTCCTGTCGCGGGCGCTAGGCCTACCCACACAAGTGAGGTATCATTTTTATAGGGAGACTTGGGGGAACGCTGGGTGGAAGGAAATTTGTGGCTCCTCTCAGATTCCAGAACTTTCTGCCACAGAAATGTGAGGAACACGTGTTTTTTAAGCCAAATTTTGAGGTTTGCAAAGGATTCTGGGTAACAGAACCTGGTCCGAGCCCCGCAAGTCACCCCTCGTTGGATTCCCCTACGTCTCTAGTTTTCAGAAATGCACGGGTTTGGTAGGTTTACTTAGGTGCCGGCTGAGCTAGAGGCCAAAATCTACAGGTAGGCACTTAGCAAAAAACACCTCTGTTTTCTCTCCAAAATTTGGATATGTTCATGTTGCGCTTTGGGGCGTTTCCTGTCGCGGGCGCTAGGCCTACCCACACAAGTGAGGTATCATTTTTATCGGGAGACGTGGGGGAACGCTGGGTGAAAGGAAATTTGTGGCTCCTCTCAGATTCCAGAACTTTCTGCCACAGAAATGTGAGGAACATGTGTTTTTTTAGCCAAATTTTGAGGTTTGCAAAGGATTCTGGGTAACAGAACCTGGCCCGAGCCCCGCAAGTCACCCCTCCTTGGATTCCCCTAGGTCTCTAGTTTTCAGAAATGCACAGGTTTGGTAGGTTTCCCTCGGTGCCGGCTGAGCTAGAGGACAAAATCTACAGGTAGGCACTTCGCAAAAAACACCTCTGTTTTCTTTAAAAAATGTGGATGTGTCCACGTTGCGCTTTGGGGCGTTTCCTGTCGCGGGCGCTAGGCCTACCCACACAAGTGAGGTATCATTTTTATAGGGAGACTTGCGGGAACGCTGGGTGGAAGGAAATTTGTGGCTCCTCTCAGATTCCAGAACTTTCTGCCACAGAAATGTGAGGAACATGTGTTTTTTTAGCCAAATTTTGAGGTTTAAAGGATTCTGGGTAACAGAACCTGGCCCGAGCCCCGCAAGTCACCCCTCCTTGGATTCCCCTAGGTCTCTAGTTTTCAGAAATGCACAGGTTTGGTAGGTTTCCCTAGGTCCCGGCTGAGCTAGAGGCCAAAATCTACAGGTAGGCACTTCGCAAAAAACACCTCTGTTTTCTTTAAAAAATTTGGATGTGTCCACGTTGCGCTTTGGGGCGTTTCCTGTCGCGGGCGCTAGGCCTACCCACACAAGTGAGGTATCATTTTTATCGGTAGACTTGGGGGAACGCTGGGTGGAAGGAAATTTGTGGCTCCTCTCAGATTCCAGAACTTTCTGCCACAGAAATATGAGGAACATGTGTTTTTTTAGCCAAATTTTGAGGTTTGCAAAGGATTCTGGGTAACAGAACCTGGCCCGAGCCCCGCAAGTCACCTCTCCTTGGATTCCCCTAGGTCTCTAGTTTTCGGAAATGCACAGGTTTGGTAGGTTTCCCTAGGTGCCGGCTGAGCTAGAGGCCAAAACCTACAGGTAGGCACTTCGCAAAAAACAACTCTGTTTTCTTTAAAAAATGTGGATGTGTCCACGTTGCGCTTTGGGGCGTTTCCTGTCGCGGGCGCTAGGCCTTACCACACAAGTGAGGTATCATTTTTATCGGGAGACTTGGGGGAACGCTGGGTAGAAGGAAATTTGTGGGTACTCTCAGATTCCAGAACTTTCTGCCACAGAAATGTGAGGAACATGTGTTTTTTTAGCCACATTTTGATGTTTGCAAAGGATTCTGGGTAACAGAACCTGGTTCGAACCCCGCAAGTCATCCCTCCTTGGATTCCCCTAGGTCTCTAGTTTTCATAAATGTACAGGTTTGGTAGGTTTCCCTAGGTGCCGGCTGAGCTAGAGGCCAAAATCTACAGGTAGGCACTTCGCAAAAAACACCTGTGTTTTCTTTCAAAAATTTGGATGTGTCCACGTTGCGCTTTGGGGCGTTTCCTGTCGCGGGCGATAGGCCTACCCACACAAGTGAGGTATCATTTTTATCGGGAGACTTGGGGGAACGCTGGGTAGAAGGAAATTTGTGGCTCCTCTCAGATTCCAGAACTTTCTGCCACAGAAATGTGAGGAACACGTGTTTTTTTAGCCAAATTTTGAGGTTTGCAAAGGATTCTGGGTAACAGAACCTGGCCCGAGTACCGCAAGTTACCCCTCCTTGGATTCCCCTAGGTCTCTATTTTTCAGAAATGCATAGGTTTGGTAGGTTTCCCTAGGTGCCGGCTGAGCTAGAGGCCAAAATCTACAGGTAGGCACTTCGCAAAAAACACCTCTGTTTTCTTTCCAAAATTTGGATGTGTCCACGTTGCGCTTTGGGGCGTTTCCTGTCGCGGGCGATAGGCCTACCCACACAAGTGAGGTATCATTTTTATCGGGAGACTTGGGGGAACGCTGGGTGGAAGGAAATTTGTGGCTCCTCTCAGATTCCAGAACTTTCTGCCACAGAAATGTGAGGAACATGTGTTTTTTTAGCCAAATTTTGAGGTTTGCAAAGGATTCTGGGTAACAGAACCTGGCCCGAGCCCCGCAAGTCACCCCTCCTTGGATTCACCTAGGTCTCTAGTTTTCAGAAATGCACAGGTTTGGTAGGTTTTCTCTAGGTGCCGGCTGAGCTAGAGGCCAAATCTACAGGTAGGCACTTCGCAAAAAACACCTCTGTTTTCTTTCAAAAATTTGGATGTGTCCACGTTGCGCTTTGGTGGGCGTTTCTGTCGTGGGCGCTAGGCCTACCCACACAAGTGAGGTATCATTTTTATCGGAGACTTGGGGGAACGCTGGGTGGAAGGAAATGTGTGTCTCCTCTCAGATTCCAGAACTTTCTGCCACAGAAATGTGAGGAACACGTGTTTTTTTAGCCAAATTTTGAGGTTTGCAAAGGATTCATGGGTAACAGAACTGGTCCGAGCCCTGCAAGTCACCCTAGTTGGATTCCCCTAGGTCTTAGTTTTCAGAAATGCACGGCTTTGGTAGGTTTACCTAGGTGCCGGCTGAGCTAGAGGCCAAAATCTACAGGTAGGCACTTAGCAAAAAACACCTCTGTTTTCTTTCCAAAATTTGGATATGTCCACGTTGCGCTTTGGGGGCGTTTCCTGTCGCGGGCGCTAGGCCTACCCACACAAGTGAGGTATCATTTTTATCGGGAGACTTGGGGGAACGCTGGGTGGAAGGAAATTTGTGGCTCCTCTCAGATTCCAGAACTTTCTGCCACAGAAATGTGAGGAACATGTGTTTTTTTAGCCAAATTTTGAGGTTGGAAAGGATTCTGGGTAACAGAACCTGGCCCGAGCCCTGCAAGTCACCCCTCCTTGGATTCCCCTAGGTCTCTAGTTTTCAGAAATGCACAAGTTTGGTAGGTTTCCCTCGGTGCCGGCTGAGCTAGAGGCCAAAATCTACAGGTAGCACTTCGCAAAAAAACACCTCTGTTTTCTTTCAAAAATTTGGATGTGTCCACGTTGCGCTTTGGGGCGTTTCCTGTCGCGGGCGCTAGGCTACCCACACAAGTGAGGTATAATTTTTATAGGGAGACTTGGGGGAACGCTGGGTGGAAGGAAATTTGTGGCTCCTCTCAGATTCCAGAACTTTCTGCCACAGAAATGTGAGGAACATGTGTTTTTTTTAGCCAAATTTTGAGGTTTGCAAAGGATTCTGGGTAACAGAACCTGGTCCCGAGCCCTGCAAGTCACACCTCGTTGGATTCCCCTAGGTCTCTAGTTTTCAGAAAATGCACGGTTTTGGTAGGTTTACCTAGGTGCCGGCTGAGCTAGAGGCCAAAATCTACAGGTAGGCACTTAGCAAAAAACACCTCTGTTTTCTTTCCAAAATTTGGATATGTCCACGTTGCGCTTTGGGGTGTTTCCTGTCGCGAACGCTAGGCCTACCCACACAAGTGAGGTATCATTTTTATCGGGAGACTTGGGGAACGCTGGGTGAATGGAAATTTGTGGCTCCTCTCAGATTCCAGAACTTTCCTGCCACAGAAATGTGAGGAACATGTGTTTTTTTAGCCAAATTTTGAGGTTTGCAAAGGATTCTGGGTAACAGAACCTGGCCCGAGCCCCGCAAGTCACCCCTCCTTGGATTCCCATAGATCTCTAGTTTTCAGAAATGCACGGGTTTGGTAGGTTTACCTAGGTGCCGGCTGAGCTAGAGGCCAAAATCTACAGGTAGGCACTTAGGAAAAAACACCTCTGTTTTCTTTCCAAAATTTGGATGTGTCCACGTTGTGCTTTGGGGCGTTTCCTGTCGCGGGCGCTAGGCCTACCCACACAAGTGAGGTATCATTTTTATCGGGAGACTTGGGGGAACGCTGGGTGGAAGGAAATTTGTGGCTCCTCTCAGATTCCAGAACTTTCTGCCACAGAAATGTGAGGAACATGTGTTTTTTTAGCCAAATTTTGAGGTTTGCAAAGGATTCTGGGTAACAGAACCTGGCCCGAGCCCCGCAAGTCACCCCTCCTTGGATTTCCCTAGGTCTCTAGTTTTCAGAAATGCACAGGTTTGATAGGTTTCCCTCGGTGCCGGCTGAGCTAGAGGCCAAAATCTACAGGTAGGCACTTCGCAAAAAACACCTCTGTTTTCTTTAAAAAATTTGGATGTGTCCACGTTGCGCTTTGGGGCGTTTCCTGTCGCGGGCGCTAGGCCTACCCACACAGTGAGGTATCATTTTATAGGGAGACTTGGGGGAACGCTGGGTGGAAGGAAATTTGTGGCTCCTCTCAGATTCCAGAACTTTCTGCCACAGAAATGTGAGGAACATGTGTTTTTTTAGCCAATTTTGAGGTTTGCAAAGGATTCTGGGTAACAGAACCTTGCCTGAGCCCCGCAAGTCACCCCTCCTTGGATTCCCCTAGGTCTCTAGTTTTCAGAAATGCACAGGTTTGTAGGTTTACCTAGGTGCCGGCTGAGCTAGAGTCCAAAATCTACAGGTAGGCACTTCGCAAAAAACACCTCTGTTTTCTTTTAAAAATTTGGATGTGTCCACGTTGCGCTTTGGGCCGTTTCCTGTCGCGGGCGATAGGCTTACCCACACAAGTGAGGTATCATTTTTATCGGGAGACTTGGGGGAACGCTGGGTGGAAGGAAATTTGTGGCTCCTCTCAGATTCCAGAACTTTCTGCCACAGAAATGTGAGGAACCTGTGTTTTTTTAGCCAAATTTTGAGGTTTGCAAAGGATTCTGGGTAACAGAACCTGGCCTGAGCCCCGCAAGTCACCCCTCCTTGGATTCACCTAGGTCTCTAGTTTTCAGAAATGCACAGGTTTGGTAGGTTTCCCTAGGTGCCGGCTGAGCTAGAGGCCAAAATCTACAGGTAGGCACTTCGCAAAAAACACCTCTGTTTTCTTTAAAAAATTTGGATGTGTCCACGTTGCGCTTTGGGGCGTTTCCTGTCGCGGCTTCTAGGCCTACCCACACAAGTGAGGTATCATTTTTATCGGGAGACTTGGGGGAACGCTGGGGTGGAAGGAAATTTGTGTCTCCTCTCAGATTCCAGAACTTTCTGCCACAGAAATGTGAGGAACATGTGTTTTTTTATCCAAATTTTGAGGTTTGCAAAGGATTCTGGGTAACAGAACCTGGCCTGAAGCCCCGCAAGTCACCCCTCCTTGGATTCCCCTAGGTGTCCTAGTTTTCATAAATGCACAGGTTTGGTAGGTTTCCCTAGGTGCCGGCTGAGCTAGAGGCCAAAATCTACAGGTAGGCACTTCGCAAAAAACACCTTTGTTTTCTTTAAAAAATTTGGATGAGTCCACGTTGCGCTTTGGGCCGTTTCCTGTCGCGGGCGATAGGCCTACCCACACAAGTGAGGTATCATTTTTATCGGGAGACTTGGGGGAACGCTGGATGGAAGGAAATTTGTGCTCCTCTCAGATTCCAGAACTTTCTGCCACAGAAATGTGAGGAACATGTGTTTTTTTAGCCAAATTTTGAGGTTTGCAAAGGATTCTGGGTAACAGAACCTGGCCCGAGCCCCGCAAGTCCCCCTCCTTGGATTCACCTAGGTCTCTAGTTTTCAGAAATGCACAGGTTTGGTAGGTTTCCCTAGGTGCCCGGCTGAGCTAGAGGCCAAAATCTACAGGTAGGCACTTCGCAAAAAACACCTCTGTTTTCTTTCAAAAATTTGGATGTGTCCACGTTGCGCTTTGGGGCGTTTCCTGTCGCGGCTCTAAGCCTACCCACACAAGTGAGGTATCATTTTTATCGGGAGACTTGGGGGAACGCTGGGTGGAAGGAAATTTGTGGCTCCTCTCAGATTCCAGAACTTTCTGCCACAGAAATGTGAGGAACACGTGTTTTTTTTTAGCCAAATTTTGAGGTTTGCAAAGGATTCTGGGTAACAGAGCCTGGTCCGAGCCCCGCAAGTCACCCCTCGTTGGATTCCCCTAGTCTCTAGTTTTCAGAAATGCACGGGTTTGGTAGGTTTACCTAGGTGCCGGCTGAGCTAGAGGCCAAAATCCTACAGGTAGGCACTTCGCAAAAAACACCTCTGTTTTCTTTCAAAAAATTTGGATGTGTCCACGTTGCGCTTTGGGGCGTTTCCAGTCGCGGGCGCTAGGCCTACCCACACAAGTGTGGTATCATTTTTATCGGTAGACTTGGGGGAACGCTGGGTGGAAGGAAATTTGCGGCTCCTCTCAGATTCCCAGAACTTTCTGCCACAGAAATGTGAGGAACATGTGTTTTTTTTAGCCAAATTTTGAGGTTTGCAAAGGATTCTGGGTAACAGAACCTGGCCCGAGCCCCGCAAGTCACCCCTCCTTGGATTCCCCTAGGTCTCTAGTTTTCGGAAATGCACAGGTTTGGTAGGTTTCCCTAGGTGCCGGCAGAGCTAGAGGCCAAAACCTACAGGTAGGCACTTCGCAAAAAAACACCTCTGTTTTCTTTAAAAAATGTGGATGTGTCCACGTTGCGCTTTGGGGCGTTTCCTGTCGCGGGCGCTAGGCCTACCCACACAAGTGATGTATCATTTTTATAGGGAGACTTGGGGGAACGCTGGGTGGAAGGAAATTTGTGGCTCCTCTCAGATTCCAGAACTTTCTGCCACAGAAATGTGAGGAACACGTGTTTTTTTAGCCAAATTTTGAGGTTTGCAAAGGATTTCGGGTAACAGAACCTGGCCCGAGCCCGCAAGTCACCCCCTCCTTGGATTCCCCTAGGTCTCTAGTTTTCAGAAATGCACAGGTTTGGTAGGTTTCCCTTGGTGCCGGCTGAGCTAGAGGCCAAAATCTACAGGTAGGCACTTCGCAAAAAACACCTCTGTTTTCTTTCAAAAATTTGGATGTGTCCACGTTGCGCTTTGGGGCGTTTCCTGTCGCGGGCGCTAGGCCTACCCACACAAGTGAGGTATAATTTTTATCGGGAGACTTGGGGGAACACTGGGTAGAAGGAAATTTGTGGGTACTCTTAGATTCCAGAACTTTCTGCCACAGAAATGTGAGGAACATGTGTTTTTTTAGCCACATTTTGAGGTTTGCAAAGGTTTCTGGGTAACAGAACCTGGTCCGAGCCCCGCAAGTCACCCCTCCTTGGATTCCCCTAGGTCTCTGGTTTCATAAATGCACAGGTTTGGTAGGTTTCCCTAGGTGCCGCTGAGCTAGAGGCCAAAATCTACAGGTAGGCACTTCGCAAAAAACACCTCTGTTTTCTTTCCAAAATTTGGATGTGTCCACGTTGCGCTTTGGGCTTTTCCTGTCGCGGGCGCTAGGGCCTACCCACACAAGTGAGGTATCATTTTTATAGGGAGACTTGGGGGAACGCTGGGTGGAAGGAAATTTGTGGCTCCTCTCAGATTCCAGAACTTTCTGTCACAGAAATGTGAGGAACACATGTTTTTTTAGCCAAATTTTGAGGTTTGCAAAGGATTCTGGGTAACAGAACCTGGCCCGAGCCCCGCAAGTCACCCCTCCTTGGATTCCCCTACGTCTCTAGTTTTCATAAATGCACAGGTTTGGTAGGTTTCCCTAGGTGCCGGCTGAGCTAGAGGCCAAAATCTACAGGTAGGCCCTTTGCAAAAAACACCTCTGTTTTCTTTAAATGTGGATGTGTCCACGTTGCGCTTTGGGGCATTTCCTGTCGCGGGCGATAGGCCTACCCACACAAGTGAGGTATCATTTTTATCGGGAGACCTGGGGGAACGCTGGGTGGAAGGAAATTTGTGGCTCCTCTCAGATTCCAGAACTTTCTGCCACATAAATGTGAGGAACATGTGTTTTTTTAGCCAAATTTTGAGGTTTGCAAAGGATTCTGGGTAACAGAACCTGGTCCGAGCCCCGCAAGTCACCCCTCCTTGGATTCCCCTAGGACTCTAGTTTTCATAAATGCACAGGTTTGGTAGGTTTCCCTAGGTGCCGGCTGAGCTAGAGGCCAAAATCTACAGGTAGGCACTTCGCAAAAAACACCTCTGTTTTCTTTCAAAAATTTGGATGTGTCCACGTTGAGCTTTGGGGCGTTTCCTGTCGCGGGCGCTAGTCCTACCCACACAAGTGAGGTATCATTTTTATCGGGAGACTTGGGGGAACGCTGGGTGAAAGGAAATTTGTGGCTCCTCTCAGATTCCAGAACTTTCTGCCACAGAAATGTGAGGAACATGTGTTTTTTTAGCCAAATTTTGAGGTTTGCAAAGGATTCTGGGTAACAGACCCTGGCCCGAGCCCCGCAAGTCACCCCTCCTTGGATTCCTGTAGGTCTCTAGTTTTCAGAAATGCACAGGTTTGGTAGGTTTCCCTCGGTGCCGGCTGAGCTAGAGGCCAAAATCTACAGGTAGGCACTTCGCAAAAAACACCTCTGTTTTCTTTAAAAAATGTGGATGTGTCGACGTTGCGCTTTGGGGCGTTTCCTGTCGCGGGCGCTAGGCCTACCCACACAAGTGAGGTATCATTTTTATAGGGAGACTTGGGGGAACGCTGGGTGGAAGGAAATTTGTGTCTCCTCTCAGATTCCAGAACTTTCTGCCACAGAAATGTGAGGAACATGTGTTTTTTTAGCCAAATTTTGAGGTTTGCAAAGGATTCTGGGTAACAGAACCTGGCCTGAGCCCCGCAAGTCACCCCTCCTTGGATTCCCCTAGGTCTCTAGTTTTCAGAAATGCACAGGTTTGGTAGGTTTCCCTAGGTGCCGGCTGAGCTAGAGGCCAAAATCTACAGGTAGGCACTTCGCAAAAAACACCTTTGTTTTCTTTTAAAAATTTGGATGAGTCCACGTTGCGCTTTGGGCCGTTTCCTGTCGCGGGCGATAGGCCTACCCACACAAGTGAGGTATCATTTTTATCGGGAGACTTGGGGGAACGCTGGGTGGAAGGAAATTTGTGGCTCCTCTCAGATTCCAGAACTTTCTGCCACAGAAATGTGAGGAACATGTGTTTTTTTAGCCAAATTTTGAGGTTTGCAAAGGATTCTGGGTAACAGAACCTGGCCCGAGCCCCGCAAGTCACCCCTCCTTGGATTCACCTAGGTCTCTAGTTTTCAGAAATGCACAGGTTTGGTAGGTTTCCCTAGGTGCCGGCTGAGCTAGAGGCCAAAATCTACAGGTAGGAACTTCGCAAAAAACACCTCTGTTTTCTTTCAAAAATTTGGATGTGTCCACGTTGCGCTTTGGGGCGTTTCCTGTCGCGGGCTCTAGGCCTACCCACACAAGTGAGGTATCATTTTTATCGGGAGACTTGGGGGAACGCTGGGTGGAAGGAAATTTGTGGCTCCTCTCAGATTCCAGAACTTTCTGCCACAGAAATGTAAAGAACACGTGTTTTTTTAGCCAAATTTTGAGGTTTGCAAAGGATTCTGGGTAACAGAGCCTGGTCCGAGCCCCGCAAGTCACCCCTCGTTGGATTCCCCTAGGTCTCTAGTTTTCAGAAATGCACGGGTTTGGTAGGTTTACCTAGGTGCCGGCTGAGCTAGAGGCCAAAATCTAGAGGTAGGCACTTCGCAAAAAACACCTCTGTTTTCTTTCAAAAATTTGGATGTGTCCACGTTGCGCTTTGGGGCGTTTCCTGTCGCGGGCGCTAGGCCTACCCACACAAGTGAGGTATCATTTTTATCGGGAGACTTGGGGGAACGGTGGGTGGAAGGAAATTTGTGGGTACTCTCAGATTCCAGAACTTTCTGCCACAGAAATGTGAGGAACACGTGTTTTTTTAGCCAAATTTTAAGGTTTGCAAAGGATTCTGGGTAACAGAACCTGGCCCGAGCCCCGCAAGTCACCCCTCCTTGGATTCCCCTAGGTCTCTAGTTTTCAGAAATGCACAGGTTTGGTAGGTTTCCCTCGGTGCCGGCTGAGCTAGAGGCCAAAATCTACAGGTAGGCACTTCGCAAAAAACACCTCTGTTTTCTTTCAAAAATTTGGATGTGTCCACGTTGCGCTTTGGGGCGTTTCCTGTCGCGGGCGCTAGGCCTACCCACACAAGTGTGGTATCATTTTTATCGGTAGACTTGGGGGAACGCTGGGTGGAAGGAAATTTGTGGCTCCTCTCAGATTCCAGAACTTTCTGCCACAGAAATGTGAGGAACATGTGTTTTTTTAGCCAAATTTTGAGGTTTGCAAAGGATTCTGGGTAACAGAACCTGGCCCGAGCCCCGCAAGTCTCCCCTCCTTGGATTCCCCTAGGTCTCTAGTTTTCGGAAATGCACAGGTTTGGTAGGTTTCCCTAGGTGCCGGCAGAGCTAGAGGCCAAAACCTACAGGTAGGCACTTCGCAAAAAACACCTCTGTTTTCTTTAAAAAATTTGGATGTGTCCACGTTGCGCTTTGGGGCGTTTCCTGTCGCGGGCGCTAGGCCTACCCACACAAGTGATGTATCATTTTTATAGGGAGACTTGGGGGAACGCTGGGTAGAAGGAAATTTGTGGCTCCTCTCAGATTCCAGAACTTTCTGCCACAGAAATGTGAGGAACACGTGTTTTTTTAGCCAAATTTTGAGGTTTGCAAAGGATTCTGGGTAACAGAACCTGGCCCGAGCCCCGCAAGTCACCCCTCCTTGGATTCCCCTAGGTCTCTAGTTTTCAGAAATGCACAGGTTTGGTAGGTTTCCCTTGATGCCGGCTGAGCTAGAGGCCAAAATCTACAGGTAGGCACTTCGCAAAAAACACCTCTGTTTTCTTTCAAAAATTTGGATGTATCCACGTTGCGCTTTGGGGCGTTTCCTGTTGCGGGCGCTAGGCCTACCCACACAAGTGAGGTATAATTTTTATCGGGAGACTTGGGGGAACACTGGGTAGAAGGAAATTTGTGGGTACTCTCAGATTCCAGAACTTTCTGCCACAGAAATGTGAGGAACATGTGTTTTTTTAGCCACATTTTGAGGTTTGCAAAGGATTCTGGGTAACAGAACCTGGTCCGAGCCCCGCAAGTCACCCCTCCTTGGATTCCCCTAGGTCTCTGGTTTTCATAAATGCACAGGTTTGGTAGGTTTCCCTAGGTGCCGGCTGAGCTAGAGGCCAAAATCTACAGGTAGGCACTTCGCAAAAAACACCTCTGTTTTCTTTCCAAAATTTGGATGTGTCCACGTTGCGCTTTGGGGCTTTTCCTGTCGCGGGCGCTAGGCCTACCCACACAAGTGAGGTATCATTTTTATAGGGAGACTTGGGGGAACGCTGGGTGGAAGGAAATTTGTGGCTCCTCTCAGATTCCAGAACTTTCTGTCACAGAAATGTGAGGAACACATGTTTTTTTAGCCCAATTTTGAGGTTTGCAAAGGATTCTGGGTAACAGAACCTGGCCCGAGCCCCGCAAGTCACCCCTCCTTGGATTCCCCTAAGTCTCTAGTTTTCATAAATGCACAGGTTTGGTAGGTTTCCCTAGGTGCCGGCTGAGCTAGAGGCCAAAATCTACAGGTAGGCCCTTTGCAAAAAACACCTCTGTTTTCTTTCAAAAATGTGGATGTGTCCACGTTGCGCTTTGGGGCATTTCCTGTCGCGGGCGATAGGCCTACCCACACAAGTGAGGTATCATTTTTATCGGGAGACTTGGGGGAACGCTGGGTGGAAGGAAATTTGTGGCTCCTCTCAGATTCCAGAACTTTCTGCCACAGAAATGTGAGGAACATGTGTTTTTTTAGCCAAATTATGAGGTTTGCAAAGGATTCTGGGTAACAGAACCTGGTCCGAGCCCCGCAAGTCACCACTCCTTGGATTCCCCTAGGACTCTAGTTTTCATAAATGCACAGGTTTGGTAGGTTTCCCTAGGTGCCGGCTGAGCTAGAGGCCAAAATCTACAGGTAGGCACTTCGCAAAAAACAACTCTGTTTTCTTTCAAAAATTTGGATGTGTCCACGTTGAGCTTTGGGGCGTTTCCTGTCGCGGGCGCTAGGCCTACCCACACAAGTGAGGTATCATTTTTATCGGGAGACTTGGGGGAACACTGGGTGGAAGGAAATTTGTTGCTCCTCTCAGATTCCAGAACTTTCTGCCACAGAAATGTGAGGAACACGTGTTTTTTTAGCCTAATTTTGAGGTTTGCAAAGGATTCTGGGTAACAGAACCTGGTCCGAGCCCCGCAAGTCACCCCTCGTTGGATTCCCCTAGGTCTCTAGTTTTCAGAAATGCACGTGTTTGGTAGGTTTACCTAGGTGCCGGCTGAGCTAGAGGCCAAAATCTACAGGTAGGCACTTAGCAAAAAACACCTCTGTTTTCTTTCCAAAATTTTGATATGTCCACGTTGCGCTTTGTGGCGTTTCCTGGCGCGGGCGCTAGGCCTACCCACACAAGTGAGGTAACATTTTCATCGGTAGACTTGGGGGAACGCTGGTTGAAAGGAAATTTGTGGCTCCTCTCAGATTCCAGAACTTTCTGCCACTGAAATTTGAGGAACATGTGTTTTTTTAGCCAAATTTTGAGGTTTGCAAAGGATTCTGGGTAACAGAACCTGGTCCGAGCCCCGCAAGTCACCCCTCGTTGGATTCCCCTAGGTCTCTAGTTTTCAGAAATGCACGGGTTTGGTAGGTTTACCTAGGTGCCGGCTGAGCTAGAGGCCAAAATCTACAGGTAGGCACTTCGCAAAAAACACCTCTGTTTTCTTTAAAAAATTTGGATGTGTCCACCTTGCGCTTTGGGGCGTTTCCTGTCGCGGGCGCTAGGCCTACCCACACAAGTGAGGTATCATTTTTATCGGGAGACTTGGGGGAATGCTGGGTAGAAGGAAATTTGTGGGTACTCTCAGATTCCAGAACTTTCTGCCACAGAAATGTGAGGAACACGTGTTTTTTTAGCCAAATTTTAAGGTTTGCAAAGGATTCTGGGTAACAGAACCTGGCCCGAGCCCCGCAAGTCACCCCTCCTTGGATTCCCCTAGGTCTCTAGTTTTCAGAAATGCACAGGTTTGGTAGGTTTCCCTCGGTGCCGGCTGAGCTAGAGGCCAAAATCTACAGGTAGGCACTTCGCAAAAAACACCTCCGTTTTCTTTCAAAAATTTGGATGTGTCCACGTTGCGCTTTAGGGCGTTTCCTGTCGCGGGCGCTAGGCCTACCCACACAAGTGTGGTATCATTTTTATCGGTAGACTTGGGGGAACGCTGGGTGGAAGGAAATTTGTGGCTCCTCTCAGATTCCAGAACTTTCTGCCACAGAAATGTGAGGAACATGTGTTTTTTTAGCCAAATTTTGAGGTTTGCAAAGGATTCTGGGTAACAGAACCTGGCCCGAGCCCCGCAAGTCACCCCTCCTTGGATTCCCCTAGGTCTCTAGTTTTCGGAAATGCACAGGTTTGGTAGGTTTCCCTAGGTGCCGGCTGAGCTAGAGGCCAAAACCTACAGGTAGGCACTTCGCAAAAAACACCTCTGTTTTCTTTAAAAAATTTGGATGTGTCCACCTTGCGCTTTGGGGCGTTTCCTGTCGCGGGCGCTAGGCCTACCCACACAAGTGATGTATCATTTTTATAGGGAGACTTGGGGGAACGCTGGGTGGAAGGAAATTTGTGGCTCCTCTCAGATTCCAGAACTTTCTGCCACAGAAATGTGAGGAACACGTGTTTTTTTAGCCAAATTTTGAGGTTTGCAAAGGATTCTGGGTAACAGAACCTGGCCCGAGCCCCGCAAGTCACCCCTCCTTGGATTCCCCTAGGTCTCTAGTTTTCAGAAATGCACAGGTTTGGTAGGTTTCCCTTGGTGCCGGCTGAGCTAGAGGCCAAAATCTACAGGTAGGCACTTCGCAAAAAACACCTCTGTTTTCTTTAAAAAATTTGGATGTGTCCACGTTGTGCTTTGGGGCGTTTCCTGTCATGGGCGCTAGGCCTACCCACACAAGTGAGGTATCATTTTTATCGGGAGACTTGGGGGAACACTGGGTAGAAGGAAATTTGTGGGTACTCTCAGATTCCAGAACTTTCTGCCACAGAAATGTGAGGAACATGTGTTTTTTTAGCCACATTTTGAGGTTTGCAAAGGATTCTGGGTAACAGAACCTGGTCCGAGCCCCGCAAGTCACCCCTCCTTGGATTCCCCTAGGTCTCTGGTTTTCATAAATGCACAGGTTTGGTAGGTTTCCCTAGGTGCCGACTGAGCTAGAGGCCAAAATCTACAGGTAGGCACTTCGCAAAAAACACCTCTGTTTTCTTTCCAAAATTTGGATGTGTCCACGTTGCGCTTTGGGGTGTTTCCTGTCGCGGGCGCTAGGCCTACCCACACAAGTGAGGTATCATTTTTATAGGGAGACTTGGGGGAACGCTGGGTGGAAGGAAATTTGTGGCTCCTCTCAGATTCCAGAACTTTCTGCCACAGAAATGTGAGGAACATGTGTTTTTTTAGCCAAATTTTGAGGTTTGCAAAGGATTCTGGGTAACAGAAACTGGTCCGAGCCACGCAAGTCACCCCTCCTTGGATTCCCCTAGGTCTCTAGTTTTCAGAAATGCACAGGTTTGGTAGGTTTCCCTAGGTGCCGGCTGAGCTAGAGGCCAAAATCTACAGGTAGGTACTTCGCAAAAAACACCTCTGTTTTCTTTCAAAAATTTGGATGTGTCCACGTTGCGCTTTGGGGCGTTTCCTGTCGCGGGCGCTAGGCCTACCCACACAAGTGAGGTATCATTTTTATCGGGAGACTTGGGGGAACACTGGGTGGAAGGAAATTTGTGGCTCCTCTCAGATTCCAGAACTTTCTGCCACAGAAATGTGAGGAACACGTGTTTTTTTAGCCAAATTTTGAGGTTTGCAAAGGATTCTGGGTAACAGAACCTGGTCCGAGCCCCGCAAGTCACCCCTCGTTGGATTCCCCTAGGTCACTAGTTTTCAGAAATGCACGGGTTTGGTAGGTTTACCTAGGTGCCGGCTGAGCTAGAGGCCAAAATCTACAGGTAGGCACTTAGCAAAAAACACCTCTGTTTTCTTTCCAAAATTTGGATATGTCCACGTTGCGCTTTGTGGCGTTTCCTGGCGCGGGTGCTAGGCCTACCCACACAAGTGAGGTAACATTTTCATCGGTAGACTTGGGTGAACGCTGGTTGAAAGGAAATTTGTGGCTCCTCTCAGATTCCAGAACTTTCTGCCACAGAAATTTGAGGAACATGTGTTTTTTTAGCCAAATTTTGAGGTTTGCAAAGGATTCTGGGTAACAGAACCTGGTCCGAGCCCCGCAAGTCACCCCTCGTTGGATTCCCCTAGGTCTCTAGTTTTCAGAAATGCACGGGTTTGGTAGGTTTACCTAGGTGCCGGCTGAGCTAGAGGCCAAAATCTACAGGTAGGCACTTCGCAAAAAACACCTCTGTTTTCTTTAAAAAATGTGGATGTGTCCACCTTGCGCTTTGGGGCGTTTCCTGTCGCGGGCGCTAGGCCTACCCACACAAGTGAGGTATCATTTTTATCGGGAGACTTGGGGGAACGCTGGGTAGAAGGAAATTTGTGGGTACTCTCAGATTCCAGAACTTTCTGCCACAGAAATGTGAGGAACACGTGTTTTTTTAGCCAAATTTTGAGGTTTGCAAAGGATTCTGGGTAACAGAACCTGGTCCGAGCCCCGCAAGTCACCCCTCGTTGGATTCCCCTAGGTCTCTAGTTTTCAGAAATGCACGGGTTTGGTAGGTTTACCTAGGTGCCGGCTGAGCTAGAGGCCAAAATCTACAGGTAGGCACTTAGCAAAAAACACCTCTGTTTTCTTTCCAAAATTTGGATATGTCCACGTTGCGCTTTGTGGCGTTTCCTGGCGCGGGTGCTAGGCCTACCCACACAAGTGAGGTAACATTTTCATCGGTAGACTTGGGGGAACGCTGGTTGAAAGGAAATTTGTGGCTCCTCTCAGATTCCAGAACTTTCTGCCACAGAAATTTGAGGAACATGTGTTTTTTTAGCCAAATTTTGAGGTTTGCAAAGGATTCTGGGTAACAGAACCTGGTCCGAGCCCCGCAAGTCACCCCTCGTTGGATTCCCCTAGGTCTCTAGTTTTCAGAAATGCACGGGTTTGGTAGGTTTACCTAGGTGCCGGCTGAGCTAGAGGCCAAAATCTACAGGTAGGCACTTCGCAAAAAACACCTCTGTTTTCTTTAAAAAATGTGGATGTGTCCACCTTGCGCTTTGGGGCGTTTCCTGTCGCGGGCGCTAGGCCTACCCACACAAGTGAGGTATCATTTTTATCGGGAGACTTGGGGGAACGCTGGGTAGAAGGAAATTTGTGGGTACTCTCAGATTCCAGAACTTTCTGCCACAGAAATGTGAGGAACACGTGTTTTTTTAGCCAAATTTTAAGGTTTGCAAAGGATTCTGGGTAACAGAACCTGGCCCGAGCCCCGCAAGTCACCCCTCCTTGGATTCCCCTAGGTCTCTAGTTTTCAGAAATGCACAGGTTTGGTAGGTTTCCCTCGGTGCCGGCTGAGCTAGAGGCCAAAATCTACAGGTAGGCACTTCGCAAAAAACACCTCTGTTTTCTTTCAAAAATTTGGATGTGTCCACGTTGCGCTTTGGGGCGTTTCCTGTCGCGGGCGCTAGGCTTACCCACACTAGTGAGGTATCATTTTTATCGGGAGACTTGGGGGAACGCTGGGTGGAAGGAAATTTGTGGCTCCTCTCAGATTCCAGAACTTTCTGCCACAGAAATGTGAGGAACATGTGTTTTTTTAGCCAAATTTTGAGGTTTGCAAAGGATTCTGGGTAACAGAACCTGGCCCGAGCCCCGCAAGTCACCCCTCCTTGGATTCACCTAGGTCTCTAGTTTTTAGAAATGCACAGGTTTGGTAGGTTTCCCTCGGTGCCGGCTGAGCTAGAGGCCAAAATCTACAGGTAGGCACTTCGCAAAAAACACCTCTGTTTTCTTTCAAAAATTTGGATGTGTCCACGTTGCGCTTTGGGGCGTTTCCTGTCGCGGGCGCTAGGCTTACCCACACTAGTGAGGTATCATTTTTATCGGGAGACTTGGGGGAACGCTGGGTGGAAGGAAATTTGTGGCTCCTCTCAGATTCCAGAACTTTCTGCCACACAAATGTGAGGAACACGTGTTTTTTTAGCCAAATTTTGAGGTTTGCAAAGGATTCTGGGTAACAGAACCTGGTCCGAGCCCCGCAAGTCACCCCTCGTTGGATTCCCGTAGGTCTCTAGTTTTCAGAAATGCACGGGTTTGGTAGGTTTACCTAGGTGCCGGCTGAGCTAGAGGCCAAAATCTACAGGTAGGCACTTCGCAAAAAACACCTCTGTTTTCTTTCAAAAATTTGGATGTGTCCACGTTGCGCTTTGGGGCGTTTCCTGTCGCGGGCGCTAGGCCTACCCACACAAGTGAGGTATCATTTTTATCGGGAGACTTGGGGGAACGCTGGGTAGAAGGAAATTTGTGGGTACTCTCAGATTCCAGAACTTTCTGCCACAGAAATGTGAGGAACACGTGTTTTTTTAGCCAAATTTTAAGGTTTGCAAAGGATTCTGGGTAACAGAACCTGGCCCGAGCCCCGCAAGTCACCCCTCCTTGGATTCCCCTAGGTCTCTAGTTTTCAGAAATGCACAGGTTTGGTAGGTTTCCCTTGGTGCCGGCTGAGCTAGAGGCCAAAATCTACAGGTAGGCACTTCGCAAAAAATACCTCTGTTTTCTTTCAAAAATTTGGATGTGTCCACGTTGCGCTTTGGGGCGTTTCCTGTCGCGGGCGCTAGGCCTACCCACACAAGTGTGGTATCATTTTTATCGGTAGACTTTGGGGAACGCTGGGTGGAAGGAAATTTGTGGCTCCTCTCAGATTCCAGAACTTTCTGCCACAGAAATGTGAGGAACATGTGTTTTTTTAGCCAAATTTTGAGGTTTGCAAAGGATTCTGGGTAACAGAACCTGGCCCGAGCCCCGCAAGTCACCCCTCCTTGGATTCCCCTAGGTCTCTAGTTTTCAGAAATGCACAGGTTTGGTAGGTTTCCCTAGGTGCCGGCTGAGCTAGAGGCCAAAATCTACAGGTAGGCACTTCGCAAAAAACACCTCTGTTTTCTTTCAAAAATTTGGATGTGTCCACGTTGCGCTTTGGGGCGTTTCCTGTCGCGGGCGCTAGGCTTACCCACACTAGTGAGGTATCATTTTTATCGGGAGACATGGGGGAACGCTGGGTGGAAGGAAATTTGGGGCTCCTCTCAGATTCCAGAACTTTCTGCCACAGAAATGTGAGGAACATGTGTTTTTTTAGCCAAATTTTGAGGTTTGCAAAGGATTCTGGGTAACAGAACCTGGCCCGAGCCCCGCAAGTCACCCCTCCTTGGATTCACCTAGGTCTCTAGTTTTTAGAAATGCACAGGTTTGGTAGGTTTCCCTAGGTTCCGGCTGAGCTAGAGGCCAAAATCTACAGGTAGGCACTTCGCAAAAAACACCTCTGTTTTCTTTCAAAAATTTGGATGTGTCCACGTTGCGCTTTGGGGCGTTTCCTGTCGCGGGCGCTAGGATTACCCACACTAGTGAGGTATCATTTTTATCGGGAGACTTGGGGGAACGCTGGGTGGAAGGAAATTTGTGGCTCCTCTCAGATTCCAGAACTTTCTGCCACAGAAATGTGAGGAACATGTGTTTTTTTAGCCAAATTTTGAGGTTTGCAAAGGATTCTGGGTAACAGAACCTGGCCCGAGTCCCGCAAGTCACCCCTCCTTGGATTCACCTAGGTCTCTAGTTTTCAGAAATGCACAGGTTTGGTAGGTTTCCCTAGGTTCCGGCTGAGCTAGAGGCCAAAATCTACAGGTAGGCACTTCGCAAAAAACACCTCTGTTTTCTTTCAAAAATTTGGATGTGTCCACGTTGCGCTTTGGGGCGTTTCCTGTCGCGGGCGATAGGCCTACCCACACAAGTGAGGTATCATTTTTATCGGGAGACTTGGGGGAACGCTGGGTGGAAGGAAATTTGTGGCTCCTCTCAGATTCCAGAACTTTCTGCCACAGAAATGTGAGGAACATGTGTTTTTTTAGCCAAATTTTGAGGTTTGCAAAGGATTCTGGGTAACAGAACCTGGCCCGAGTCCCGCAAGTCACCCCTCCTTGGATTCACCTAGGTCTCTAGTTTTCAGAAATGCACAGGTTTGGTAGGTTTTCTCTAGGTGCCGGCTGAGCTAGAGGCCAAAATCTACAGGTAGGCACTTCGCAAAAAACTCCTCTGTTTTCTTTCAAAAATTTGGATGTGTCCACGTTGCGCTTTGGGGCGTTTCCTGTCGTGGGCGCTAGGCCTACCCACACAAGTGAGGTATCATTTTTATCGGGAGACTTGGGGGAACGCTGGGTGGAAGGAAATTTGTGGCTCCTCTCAGATTCCAGAACTTTCTTCCACAGAAATGTGAGGAACATGTGTTTTTTTAGCCAAATTTTGAGGTTTGCAAAGGATTCTGGGTAACAGAACCTGGTCCGAGCCCCGCAAGTCACCCCTCCTTGGATTCCTGTAGGTCTCTAGTTTTCAGAAATGCACAGGTTTGGTAGGTTTCCCTCGGTGCCGGCTGAGCTAGAGGCCAAAATCTACAGGTAGGCACTTCGCAAAAAACACCTCTGTTTTCTTTAAAAGATTTGGATGTGTCGACGTTGCGCTTTGGGGCGTTTCCTGTCGCGGGCGCTAGGCCTACCCACACAAGTGAGGTATCATTTTTATAGGGAGACTTGGGGGAACGCTGGGTGGAAGGAAATTTGTGGCTCCTCTCAGATTCCAGAACTTTCTGCCACAGAAATGTGAGGAACATGTGTTTTTTTAGCCAAATTTTGAGGTTTGCAAAGGATTCTGGGTAACAGAACCTTGCCTGAGCCCCGCAAGTCAACCCTCCTTGGATTCCCCTAGGTCTCTAGTTTTCAGAAATGCACAGGTTTGGTAGGTTTCCCTAGGTGCCGGCTGAGCTAGAGTCCAAAATCTACAGGTAGGCACTTCGCAAAAAACACCTCTGTTTTCTTTTAAAAATTTGGATGTGTCCACGTTGCGCTTTGGGCCGTTTCCTGTCGCGGGCGATAGGCCTACCCACACAAGTGAGGTATCATTTTTATCGGGAGACTTGGGGGAACGCTGGGTGGAAGGAAATTTGTGGCTCCTCTCAGATTCCAAAACTTTCTGCCACAGAAATGTGAGGAACCTGTGTTTTTTTAGCCAAATTTTGAGGTTTGCAAAGGATTCTGGGTAACAGAACCTGGCCCGAGCCCCGCAAGTCACCCCTCCTTGGATTCACCTAGGTCTCTAGTTTTCAGAAATGCACAGGTTTGGTAGGTTTCCCTAGGTGCCGGCTGAGCTAGAGGCCAAAATCTACAGGTAGGCACTTCGCAAAAAACACCTCTGTTTTCTTTCAAAAATTTGGATGTGTCCACGTTGCGCTTTGGGGCGTTTCCTGTCGCGGGCTCTAGGCCTACCCACACAAGTGAGGTATCATTTTTATCGGGAGACTTGGGGGAACGCTGGGTGGAAGGAAATTTGTGGCTCCTCTCAGATCCAAGAACTTTCTGCCACAGAAATGTGAGGAACATGTGTTTTTTTAGCCAAATTTTGAGGTTTGCAAATTATTCTGGGTAACAGAACCTGGTCCGAGCCCCGCAAGTCACCCCTCGTTGGATTCCCCTAGGTCTCTAGTTTTCAGAAATGCACGGGTTTGGTAGGTTTACCTAGGTGCCGGCTGAGCTAGAGGCCAAAATCTACAGGTAGGCACTTCGCAAAAAACACCTCTGTTTTCTTTAAAAAATTTGGATGTGTCCACGTTGCGCTTTGGGGCGTTTCCTGTCGCGGGCGCTAGGCCTACCCACACAAGTGAGGTATCATTTTTATAGGGAGACTTGGGGGAACGCTGGGTGGAAGGAAATTTGTGTCTCCTCTCAGATTCCAGAACTTTCTGCCACAGAAATGTGAGGAACATGTGTTTTTTTAGCCAAATTTTGAGGTTTGCAAAGGATTCTGGGTAACAGAACCTGGCCTGAGCCCCGCAAGTCACCCCTCCTTGGATTCACCTAGGTCTCTAGTTTTCAGAAATGCACAGGTTTGGTAGGTTTTCTCTAGGTGCCGGCTGAGCTAGAGGCCAAAATCTACAGGTAGGCACTTCGCAAAAAACTCCTCTGTTTTCTTTCAAAAATTTGGATGTGTCCACGTTGCGCTTTGGGGCGTTTCCTGTCGTGGGCGCTAGGCCTACCCACACAAGTGAGGTATCATTTTTATCGGGAGACTTGGGGGAACGCTGGGTGGAAGGAAATTTGTGGCTCCTCTCAGATTCCAGAACTTTCTTCCACAGAAATGTGAGGAACATGTGTTTTTTTAGCCAAATTTTGAGGTTTGCAAAGGATTCTGGGTAACAGAACCTGGTCCGAGCCCCGCAAGTCACCCCTCCTTGGATTCCTGTAGGTCTCTAGTTTTCAGAAATGCACAGGTTTGGTAGGTTTCCCTCGGTGCCGGCTGAGCTAGAGGCCAAAATCTACAGGTAGGCACTTCGCAAAAAACACCTCTGTTTTCTTTAAAAGATTTGGATGTGTCGACGTTGCGCTTTGGGGCGTTTCCTGTCGCGGGCGCTAGGCCTACCCACACAAGTGAGGTATCATTTTTATAGGGAGACTTGGGGGAACGCTGGGTGGAAGGAAATTTGTGGCTCCTCTCAGATTCCAGAACTTTCTGCCACAGAAATGTGAGGAACATGTGTTTTTTTAGCCAAATTTTGAGGTTTGCAAAGGATTCTGGGTAACAGAACCTTGCCTGAGCCCCGCAAGTCAACCCTCCTTGGATTCCCCTAGGTCTCTAGTTTTCAGAAATGCACAGGTTTGGTAGGTTTCCCTAGGTGCCGGCTGAGCTAGAGTCCAAAATCTACAGGTAGGCACTTCGCAAAAAACACCTCTGTTTTCTTTTAAAAATTTGGATGTGTCCACGTTGCGCTTTGGGCCGTTTCCTGTCGCGGGCGATAGGTCTACCCACACAAGTGAGGTATCATTTTTATCGGGAGACTTGGGGGAACGCTGGGTGGAAGGAAATTTGTGGCTCCTCTCAGATTCCAAAACTTTCTGCCACAGAAATGTGAGGAACCTGTGTTTTTTTTGCCAAATTTTGAGGTTTGCAAAGGATTCTGGGTAACAGAACCTGGCCCGAGCCCCGCAAGTCACCCCTCCTTGGATTCACCTAGGTCTCTAGTTTTCAGAAATGCACAGGTTTGGTAGGTTTCCCTAGGTGCCGGCTGAGCTAGAGGCCAAAATCTACAGGTAGGCACTTCGCAAAAAACACCTCTGTTTTCTTTCAAAAATTTGGATGTGTCCACGTTGCGCTTTGGGGCGTTTCCTGTCGCGGGCTCTAGGCCTACCCACACAAGTGAGGTATCATTTTTATCGGGAGACTTGGGGGAACGCTGGGTGGAAGGAAATTTGTGGCTCCTCTCAGATCCAAGAACTTTCTGCCACAGAAATGTGAGGAACATGTGTTTTTTTAGCCAAATTTTGAGGTTTGCAAATTATTCTGGGTAACAGAACCTGGTCCGAGCCCCGCAAGTCACCCCTCGTTGGATTCCCCTAGGTCTCTAGTTTTCAGAAATGCACGGGTTTGGTAGGTTTACCTAGGTGCCGGCTGAGCTAGAGGCCAAAATCTACAGGTAGGCACTTCGCAAAAAACACCTCTGTTTTCTTTAAAAAATTTGGATGTGTCCACGTTGCGCTTTGGGGCGTTTCCTGTCGCGGGCGCTAGGCCTACCCACACAAGTGAGGTATCATTTTTATAGGGAGACTTGGGGGAACGCTGGGTGGAAGGAAATTTGTGTCTCCTCTCAGATTCCAGAACTTTCTGCCACAGAAATGTGAGGAACATGTGTTTTTTTAGCCAAATTTTGAGGTTTGCAAAGGATTCTGGGTAACAGAACCTGGCCTGAGCCCCGCAAGTCACCCCTCCTTGGATTCCCCTAGGTCTCTAGTTTTCAGAAATGCACAGGTTTGGTAGGTTTCCCTAGGTGCCGGCTGAGCTAGAGGCCAAAATCTACAGGTAGGCACTTCGCAAAAAACACCTTTGTTTTCTTTTAAAAATTTGGATGAGTCCACGTTGCGCTTTGGGCCGTTTCCTGTCGCGGGCGATAGGCCTACCCACACAAGTGAGGTATCATTTTTATCGGGAGACTTGGGGGAACGCTGGGTGGAAGGAAATTTGTGGCTCCTCTCAGATTCCAGAACTTTCTGCCACAGAAATGTGAGGAACATGTGTTTTTTTAGCCAAATTTTGAGGTTTGCAAAGGATTCTGGGTAACAGAACCTGGCCCGAGCCCCGCAAGTCACCCCTCCTTGGATTCACCTAGGTCTCTAGTTTTCAGAAATGCACAGGTTTGGTAGGTTTCCCTAGGTGCCGGTTGAGCTAGAGGCCAAAATCTACAGGTAGGCACTTCGCAAAAAACACCTCTGTTTTCTTTCAAAAATTTGGATGTGTCCACGTTGCGCTTTGGGGCGTTTCCTGTCGCGGGCTCTAGGCCTACCCACACAAGTGAGGTATCATTTTTATCGGGAGACTTGGGGGAACGCTGGGTGGAAGGAAATTTGTGGCTCCTCTCAGATTCCAGAACTTTCTGCCACAGAAATGTGAGGAACACGTGTTTTTTTAGCCAAATTTTGAGGTTTGCAAAGGATTCTGGGTAACAGAGCCTGGTCCGAGCCCCACAAGTCACCCCTCGTTGGATTCCCCTAGGTCTCTAGTTTTCAGAAATGCACGGGTTTGGTAGGTTTACCTAGGTGCCGGCTGAGCTAGAGGCCAAAATCTACAGGTAGGCACTTCGCAAAAAACACCTCTGTTTTCTTTCAAAAATTTGGATGTGTCCACGTTGCGCTTTGGGGCGTTTCCTGTCGCGGGCGCTAGGCCTACCCACACAAGTGAGGTATCATTTTTATCGGGAGACTTGGGGGAACGCTGGGTGGAAGGAAATTTGTGGGTACTCTCAGATTCCAGAACTTTCTGCCACAGAAATGTGAGGAACACGTGTTTTTTTAGCCAAATTTTAAGGTTTGCAAAGGATTCTGGGTAACAGAACCTGGCCCGAGCCCCGCAAGCCACCCTCCTTGGATTCCCCTAGGTCTCTAGTTTTCAGAAATGCACAGGTTTGGTAGGTTTCCCTCGGTGCCGGCTGAGCTAGAGGCCAAAATCTACAGGTAGGCACTTCGCAAAAAACACCTCTGTTTTCTTTCAAAAATTTGGATGTGTCCACGTTGCGCTTTGGGGCGTTTCCTGTCGCGGGCGCTAGGCCTACCCACACAAGTGTGGTATCATTTTTATCGGTAGACTTGGGGGAACGCTGGGTGGAAGGAAATTTGTGGCTCCTCTCAGATTCCAGAACTTTCTGCCACAGAAATGTGAGGAACATGTGTTTTTTTAGCCAAATTTTGAGGTTTGCAAAGGATTCTGGGTAACAGAACCTGGCCCGAGCCCCGCAAGTCACCCCTCCTTGGATTCCCCTAGGTCTCTAGTTTTCGGAAATGCACAGGTTTGGTAGGTTTCCCTAGGTGCCGGCAGAGCTAGAGGCCAAAACCTACAGGTAGGCACTTCGCAAAAAACACCTCTGTTTTCTTTAAAAAATTTGGATGTGTCCACGTTGCGCTTTGGGGCGTTTCCTGTCGCGGGCGCTAGGCCTACCCACACAAGTGATGTATCATTTTTATAGGGAGACTTGGGGGAACGCTGGGTGGAAGGAAATTTGTGGCTCCTCTCAGATTCCAGAACTTTCTGCCACAGAAATGTGAGGAACACGTGTTTTTTTAGCCAAATTTTGAGGATTGCAAAGGATTCTGGGTAACAGAACCTGGCCCGAGCCCCGCAAGTTACCCCTCCTTGGATTCCCCTAGGTCTCTAGTTTTCAGAAATGCACAGGTTTGGTAGGTTTCCCTTGGTGCCGGCTGAGCTAGAGGCCAAAATCTACAGGTAGGCACTTCGCAAAAAACACCTCTGTTTTCTTTCAAAAATTTGGATGTGTCCACGTTGCGCTTTGGGGCGTTTCCTGTGGTGGGCGCTAGGCCTACCCACACAAGTGAGGTATCATTTTTATCGGGAGACTTGGGGGAACGCTGGGTGGAAGGAAATTTGTGGCTCCTCTCAGATTCCAGAACTTTCTGCCACAGAAATGTGAGGAACATGTGTTTTTTTAGCCAAATTTTGAGGTTTGCAAAGGATTCTGGGTAACAGAACCTGGTCCGAGCCCCGCAAGTCACCCCTCCTTGGATTCCTGTAGGTCTCTAGTTTTCAGAAATGCACAGGTTTGGTAGGTTTCCCTCGGTGCCGGCTGAGCTAGAGGCCAAAATCTACAGGTAGGCACTTAGCAAAAAACACCTCTGTTTTCTTTCCAAAATTTGGATGTGTCCACGTTGCGCTTTGGGCCGTTTCCTGTCGCGGGCGATAGGCCTACCCACACAAGTGAGGTATCATTTTTATCGGGAGACTTGGGGAACGCTGGGTGGAAGGAAATTTGTGGCTCCTCTCAGATTCCAGAACTTTCTGCCACAGAAATGTGAGGAACCTGTGTTTTTTTAGCCAAATTTTAAGGTTTGCAAAGGATTCTGGGTAACAGAACCTGGCCCGAGCCCCGCAAGTCACCCCTCCTTGGATTCCCCTAGGTCTCTAGTTTTCAGAAATGCACAGGTTTGGTAGGTTTCCCTCGGTGCCGGCTGAGCTAGAGGCCAAAATCTACAGGTAGGCACTTCGCAAAAAACACCTCTGTTTTCTTTCAAAAATTTGGATGTGTCCACGTTGCGCTTTGGGGCGTTTCCTGTCGCGGGCGCTAGGCTTACCCACACTAGTGAGGTATCATTTTTATCGGGAGACTTGGGGGAACGCTGGGTGGAAGGAAATTTGTGGCTCCTCTCAGATTCCAGAACTTTCTGCCACAGAAATGTGAGGAACATGTGTTTTTTTAGCCAAATTTTGAGGTTTGCAAAGGATTCTGGGTAACAGAACCTGGCCCGAGCCCCGCAAGTCACCCCTCCTTGGATTCACCTAGGTCTCTAGTTTTTAGAAATGCACAGGTTTGGTAGGTTTCCCTCGGTGCCGGCTGAGCTAGAGGCCAAAATCTACAGGTAGGCACTTCGCAAAAAACACCTCTGTTTTCTTTCAAAAATTTGGATGTGTCCACGTTGCGCTTTGGGGCGTTTCCTGTCGCGGGCGCTAGGCTTACCCACACTAGTGAGGTATCATTTTTATCGGGAGACTTGGGGGAACGCTGGGTGGAAGGAAATTTGTGGCTCCTCTCAGATTCCAGAACTTTCTGCCACACAAATGTGAGGAACACGTGTTTTTTTAGCCAAATTTTGAGGTTTGCAAAGGATTCTGGGTAACAGAACCTGGTCCGAGCCCCGCAAGTCACCCCTCGTTGGATTCCCGTAGGTCTCTAGTTTTCAGAAATGCACGGGTTTGGTAGGTTTACCTAGGTGCCGGCTGAGCTAGAGGCCAAAATCTACAGGTAGGCACTTCGCAAAAAACACCTCTGTTTTCTTTCAAAAATTTGGATGTGTCCACGTTGCGCTTTGGGGCGTTTCCTGTCGCGGGCGCTAGGCCTACCCACACAAGTGAGGTATCATTTTTATCGGGAGACTTGGGGGAACGCTGGGTAGAAGGAAATTTGTGGGTACTCTCAGATTCCAGAACTTTCTGCCACAGAAATGTGAGGAACACGTGTTTTTTTAGCCAAATTTTAAGGTTTGCAAAGGATTCTGGGTAACAGAACCTGGCCCGAGCCCCGCAAGTCACCCCTCCTTGGATTCCCCTAGGTCTCTAGTTTTCAGAAATGCACAGGTTTGGTAGGTTTCCCTTGGTGCCGGCTGAGCTAGAGGCCAAAATCTACAGGTAGGCACTTCGCAAAAAATACCTCTGTTTTCTTTCAAAAATTTGGATGTGTCCACGTTGCGCTTTGGGGGTTTCCTGTCGCGGGCGCTAGGCCTACCCACACAAGTGTGGTATCATTTTTATCGGTAGACTTTGGGGAACGCTGGGTGGAAGGAAATTTGTGGCTCCTCTCAGATTCCAGAACTTTCTGCCACAGAAATGTGAGGAACATGTGTTTTTTTAGCCAAATTTTGAGGTTTGCAAAGGATTCTGGGTAACAGAACCTGGCCCGAGCCCCGCAAGTCACCCCTCCTTGGATTCCCCTAGGTCTCTAGTTTTCAGAAATGCACAGGTTTGGTAGGTTTCCCTAGGTGCCGGCTGAGCTAGAGGCCAAAATCTACAGGTAGGCACTTCGCAAAAAACACCTCTGTTTTCTTTCAAAAATTTGGATGTGTCCACGTTGCGCTTTGGGGCGTTTCCTGTCGCGGGCGCTAGGCTTACCCACACTAGTGAGGTATCATTTTTATCGGGAGACATGGGGGAACGCTGGGTGGAAGGAAATTTGGGGCTCCTCTCAGATTCCAGAACTTTCTGCCACAGAAATGTGAGGAACATGTGTTTTTTTAGCCAAATTTTGAGGTTTGCAAAGGATTCTGGGTAACAGAACCTGGCCCGAGCCCCGCAAGTCACCCCTCCTTGGATTCACCTAGGTCTCTAGTTTTTAGAAATGCACAGGTTTGGTAGGTTTCCCTAGGTTCCGGCTGAGCTAGAGGCCAAAATCTACAGGTAGGCACTTCGCAAAAAACACCTCTGTTTTCTTTCAAAAATTTGGATGTGTCCACGTTGCGCTTTGGGGCGTTTCCTGTCGCGGGCGCTAGGATTACCCACACTAGTGAGGTATCATTTTTATCGGGAGACTTGGGGGAACGCTGGGTGGAAGGAAATTTGTGGCTCCTCTCAGATTCCAGAACTTTCTGCCACAGAAATGTGAGGAACATGTGTTTTTTTAGCCAAATTTTGAGGTTTGCAAAGGATTCTGGGTAACAGAACCTGGCCCGAGTCCCGCAAGTCACCCCTCCTTGGATTCACCTAGGTCTCTAGTTTTCAGAAATGCACAGGTTTGGTAGGTTTCCCTAGGTTCCGGCTGAGCTAGAGGCCAAAATCTACAGGTAGGCACTTCGCAAAAAACACCTCTGTTTTCTTTCAAAAATTTGGATGTGTCCACGTTGCGCTTTGGGGCGTTTCCTGTCGCGGGCGATAGGCCTACCCACACAAGTGAGGTATCATTTTTATCGGGAGACTTGGGGGAACGCTGGGTGGAAGGAAATTTGTGGCTCCTCTCAGATTCCAGAACTTTCTGCCACAGAAATGTGAGGAACATGTGTTTTTTTAGCCAAATTTTGAGGTTTGCAAAGGATTCTGGGTAACAGAACCTGGCCCGAGTCCCGCAAGTCACCCCTCCTTGGATTCACCTAGGTCTCTAGTTTTCAGAAATGCACAGGTTTGGTAGGTTTTCTCTAGGTGCCGGCTGAGCTAGAGGCCAAAATCTACAGGTAGGCACTTCGCAAAAAACTCCTCTGTTTTCTTTCAAAAATTTGGATGTGTCCACGTTGCGCTTTGGGGCGTTTCCTGTCGTGGGCGCTAGGCCTACCCACACAAGTGAGGTATCATTTTTATCGGGAGACTTGGGGGAACGCTGGGTGGAAGGAAATTTGTGGCTCCTCTCAGATTCCAGAACTTTCTTCCACAGAAATGTGAGGAACATGTGTTTTTTTAGCCAAATTTTGAGGTTTGCAAAGGATTCTGGGTAACAGAACCTGGTCCGAGCCCCGCAAGTCACCCCTCCTTGGATTCCTGTAGGTCTCTAGTTTTCAGAAATGCACAGGTTTGGTAGGTTTCCCTCGGTGCCGGCTGAGCTAGAGGCCAAAATCTACAGGTAGGCACTTCGCAAAAAACACCTCTGTTTTCTTTAAAAGATTTGGATGTGTCGACGTTGCGCTTTGGGGCGTTTCCTGTCGCGGGCGCTAGGCCTACCCACACAAGTGAGGTATCATTTTTATAGGGAGACTTGGGGGAACGCTGGGTGGAAGGAAATTTGTGGCTCCTCTCAGATTCCAGAACTTTCTGCCACAGAAATGTGAGGAACATGTGTTTTTTTAGCCAAATTTTGAGGTTTGCAAAGGATTCTGGGTAACAGAACCTTGCCTGAGCCCCGCAAGTCAACCCTCCTTGGATTCCCCTAGGTCTCTAGTTTTCAGAAATGCACAGGTTTGGTAGGTTTCCCTAGGTGCCGGCTGAGCTAGAGTCCAAAATCTACAGGTAGGCACTTCGCAAAAAACACCTCTGTTTTCTTTTAAAAATTTGGATGTGTCCACGTTGCGCTTTGGGCCGTTTCCTGTCGCGGGCGATAGGCCTACCCACACAAGTGAGGTATCATTTTTATCGGGAGACTTGGGGGAACGCTGGGTGGAAGGAAATTTGTGGCTCCTCTCAGATTCCAAAACTTTCTGCCACAGAAATGTGAGGAACCTGTGTTTTTTTAGCCAAATTTTGAGGTTTGCAAAGGATTCTGGGTAACAGAACCTGGCCCGAGCCCCGCAAGTCACCCCTCCTTGGATTCACCTAGGTCTCTAGTTTTCAGAAATGCACAGGTTTGGTAGGTTTCCCTAGGTGCCGGCTGAGCTAGAGGCCAAAATCTACAGGTAGGCACTTCGCAAAAAACACCTCTGTTTTCTTTCAAAAATTTGGATGTGTCCACGTTGCGCTTTGGGGCGTTTCCTGTCGCGGGCTCTAGGCCTACCCACACAAGTGAGGTATCATTTTTATCGGGAGACTTGGGGGAACGCTGGGTGGAAGGAAATTTGTGGCTCCTCTCAGATCCAAGAACTTTCTGCCACAGAAATGTGAGGAACATGTGTTTTTTTAGCCAAATTTTGAGGTTTGCAAATTATTCTGGGTAACAGAACCTGGTCCGAGCCCCGCAAGTCACCCCTCGTTGGATTCCCCTAGGTCTCTAGTTTTCAGAAATGCACGGGTTTGGTAGGTTTACCTAGGTGCCGGCTGAGCTAGAGGCCAAAATCTACAGGTAGGCACTTCGCAAAAAACACCTCTGTTTTCTTTAAAAAATTTGGATGTGTCCACGTTGCGCTTTGGGGCGTTTCCTGTCGCGGGCGCTAGGCCTACCCACACAAGTGAGGTATCATTTTTATAGGGAGACTTGGGGGAACGCTGGGTGGAAGGAAATTTGTGTCTCCTCTCAGATTCCAGAACTTTCTGCCACAGAAATGTGAGGAACATGTGTTTTTTTAGCCAAATTTTGAGGTTTGCAAAGGATTCTGGGTAACAGAACCTGGCCTGAGCCCCGCAAGTCACCCCTCCTTGGATTCACCTAGGTCTCTAGTTTTCAGAAATGCACAGGTTTGGTAGGTTTTCTCTAGGTGCCGGCTGAGCTAGAGGCCAAAATCTACAGGTAGGCACTTCGCAAAAAACTCCTCTGTTTTCTTTCAAAAATTTGGATGTGTCCACGTTGCGCTTTGGGGCGTTTCCTGTCGTGGGCGCTAGGCCTACCCACACAAGTGAGGTATCATTTTTATCGGGAGACTTGGGGGAACGCTGGGTGGAAGGAAATTTGTGGCTCCTCTCAGATTCCAGAACTTTCTTCCACAGAAATGTGAGGAACATGTGTTTTTTTAGCCAAATTTTGAGGTTTGCAAAGGATTCTGGGTAACAGAACCTGGTCCGAGCCCCGCAAGTCACCCCTCCTTGGATTCCTGTAGGTCTCTAGTTTTCAGAAATGCACAGGTTTGGTAGGTTTCCCTCGGTGCCGGCTGAGCTAGAGGCCAAAATCTACAGGTAGGCACTTCGCAAAAAACACCTCTGTTTTCTTTAAAAGATTTGGATGTGTCGACGTTGCGCTTTGGGGCGTTTCCTGTCGCGGGCGCTAGGCCTACCCACACAAGTGAGGTATCATTTTTATAGGGAGACTTGGGGGAACGCTGGGTGGAAGGAAATTTGTGGCTCCTCTCAGATTCCAGAACTTTCTGCCACAGAAATGTGAGGAACATGTGTTTTTTTAGCCAAATTTTGAGGTTTGCAAAGGATTCTGGGTAACAGAACCTTGCCTGAGCCCCGCAAGTCAACCCTCCTTGGATTCCCCTAGGTCTCTAGTTTTCAGAAATGCACAGGTTTGGTAGGTTTCCCTAGGTGCCGGCTGAGCTAGAGTCCAAAATCTACAGGTAGGCACTTCGCAAAAAACACCTCTGTTTTCTTTTAAAAATTTGGATGTGTCCACGTTGCGCTTTGGGCCGTTTCCTGTCGCGGGCGATAGGCCTACCCACACAAGTGAGGTATCATTTTTATCGGGAGACTTGGGGGAACGCTGGGTGGAAGGAAATTTGTGGCTCCTCTCAGATTCCAAAACTTTCTGCCACAGAAATGTGAGGAACCTGTGTTTTTTTAGCCAAATTTTGAGGTTTGCAAAGGATTCTGGGTAACAGAACCTGGCCCGAGCCCCGCAAGTCACCCCTCCTTGGATTCACCTAGGTCTCTAGTTTTCAGAAATGCACAGGTTTGGTAGGTTTCCCTAGGTGCCGGCTGAGCTAGAGGCCAAAATCTACAGGTAGGCACTTCGCAAAAAACACCTCTGTTTTCTTTCAAAAATTTGGATGTGTCCACGTTGCGCTTTGGGGCGTTTCCTGTCGCGGGCTCTAGGCCTACCCACACAAGTGAGGTATCATTTTTATCGGGAGACTTGGGGGAACGCTGGGTGGAAGGAAATTTGTGGCTCCTCTCAGATCCAAGAACTTTCTGCCACAGAAATGTGAGGAACATGTGTTTTTTTAGCCAAATTTTGAGGTTTGCAAATTATTCTGGGTAACAGAACCTGGTCCGAGCCCCGCAAGTCACCCCTCGTTGGATTCCCCTAGGTCTCTAGTTTTCAGAAATGCACGGGTTTGGTAGGTTTACCTAGGTGCCGGCTGAGCTAGAGGCCAAAATCTACAGGTAGGCACTTCGCAAAAAACACCTCTGTTTTCTTTAAAAAATTTGGATGTGTCCACGTTGCGCTTTGGGGCGTTTCCTGTCGCGGGCGCTAGGCCTACCCACACAAGTGAGGTATCATTTTTATAGGGAGACTTGGGGGAACGCTGGGTGGAAGGAAATTTGTGTCTCCTCTCAGATTCCAGAACTTTCTGCCACAGAAATGTGAGGAACATGTGTTTTTTTAGCCAAATTTTGAGGTTTGCAAAGGATTCTGGGTAACAGAACCTGGCCTGAGCCCCGCAAGTCACCCCTCCTTGGATTCCCCTAGGTCTCTAGTTTTCAGAAATGCACAGGTTTGGTAGGTTTCCCTAGGTGCCGGCTGAGCTAGAGGCCAAAATCTACAGGTAGGCACTTCGCAAAAAACACCTTTGTTTTCTTTTAAAAATTTGGATGAGTCCACGTTGCGCTTTGGGCCGTTTCCTGTCGCGGGCGATAGGCCTACCCACACAAGTGAGGTATCATTTTTATCGGGAGACTTGGGGGAACGCTGGGTGGAAGGAAATTTGTGGCTCCTCTCAGATTCCAGAACTTTCTGCCACAGAAATGTGAGGAACATGTGTTTTTTTAGCCAAATTTTGAGGTTTGCAAAGGATTCTGGGTAACAGAACCTGGCCCGAGCCCCGCAAGTCACCCCTCCTTGGATTCACCTAGGTCTCTAGTTTTCAGAAATGCACAGGTTTGGTAGGTTTCCCTAGGTGCCGGTTGAGCTAGAGGCCAAAATCTACAGGTAGGCACTTCGCAAAAAACACCTCTGTTTTCTTTCAAAAATTTGGATGTGTCCACGTTGCGCTTTGGGGCGTTTCCTGTCGCGGGCTCTAGGCCTACCCACACAAGTGAGGTATCATTTTTATCGGGAGACTTGGGGGAACGCTGGGTGGAAGGAAATTTGTGGCTCCTCTCAGATTCCAGAACTTTCTGCCACAGAAATGTGAGGAACACGTGTTTTTTTAGCCAAATTTTGAGGTTTGCAAAGGATTCTGGGTAACAGAGCCTGGTCCGAGCCCCACAAGTCACCCCTCGTTGGATTCCCCTAGGTCTCTAGTTTTCAGAAATGCACGGGTTTGGTAGGTTTACCTAGGTGCCGGCTGAGCTAGAGGCCAAAATCTACAGGTAGGCACTTCGCAAAAAACACCTCTGTTTTCTTTCAAAAATTTGGATGTGTCCACGTTGCGCTTTGGGGCGTTTCCTGTCGCGGGCGCTAGGCCTACCCACACAAGTGAGGTATCATTTTTATCGGGAGACTTGGGGGAACGCTGGGTGGAAGGAAATTTGTGGGTACTCTCAGATTCCAGAACTTTCTGCCACAGAAATGTGAGGAACACGTGTTTTTTTAGCCAAATTTTAAGGTTTGCAAAGGATTCTGGGTAACAGAACCTGGCCCGAGCCCCGCAAGCCACCCTCCTTGGATTCCCCTAGGTCTCTAGTTTTCAGAAATGCACAGGTTTGGTAGGTTTCCCTCGGTGCCGGCTGAGCTAGAGGCCAAAATCTACAGGTAGGCACTTCGCAAAAAACACCTCTGTTTTCTTTCAAAAATTTGGATGTGTCCACGTTGCGCTTTGGGGCGTTTCCTGTCGCGGGCGCTAGGCCTACCCACACAAGTGTGGTATCATTTTTATCGGTAGACTTGGGGGAACGCTGGGTGGAAGGAAATTTGTGGCTCCTCTCAGATTCCAGAACTTTCTGCCACAGAAATGTGAGGAACATGTGTTTTTTTAGCCAAATTTTGAGGTTTGCAAAGGATTCTGGGTAACAGAACCTGGCCCGAGCCCCGCAAGTCACCCCTCCTTGGATTCCCCTAGGTCTCTAGTTTTCGGAAATGCACAGGTTTGGTAGGTTTCCCTAGGTGCCGGCAGAGCTAGAGGCCAAAACCTACAGGTAGGCACTTCGCAAAAAACACCTCTGTTTTCTTTAAAAAATTTGGATGTGTCCACGTTGCGCTTTGGGGCGTTTCCTGTCGCGGGCGCTAGGCCTACCCACACAAGTGATGTATCATTTTTATAGGGAGACTTGGGGGAACGCTGGGTGGAAGGAAATTTGTGGCTCCTCTCAGATTCCAGAACTTTCTGCCACAGAAATGTGAGGAACACGTGTTTTTTTAGCCAAATTTTGAGGATTGCAAAGGATTCTGGGTAACAGAACCTGGCCCGAGCCCCGCAAGTTACCCCTCCTTGGATTCCCCTAGGTCTCTAGTTTTCAGAAATGCACAGGTTTGGTAGGTTTCCCTTGGTGCCGGCTGAGCTAGAGGCCAAAATCTACAGGTAGGCACTTCGCAAAAAACACCTCTGTTTTCTTTCAAAAATTTGGATGTGTCCACGTTGCGCTTTGGGGCGTTTCCTGTGGTGGGCGCTAGGCCTACCCACACAAGTGAGGTATCATTTTTATCGGGAGACTTGGGGGAACGCTGGGTGGAAGGAAATTTGTGGCTCCTCTCAGATTCCAGAACTTTCTGCCACAGAAATGTGAGGAACATGTGTTTTTTTAGCCAAATTTTGAGGTTTGCAAAGGATTCTGGGTAACAGAACCTGGTCCGAGCCCCGCAAGTCACCCCTCCTTGGATTCCTGTAGGTCTCTAGTTTTCAGAAATGCACAGGTTTGGTAGGTTTCCCTCGGTGCCGGCTGAGCTAGAGGCCAAAATCTACAGGTAGGCACTTAGCAAAAAACACCTCTGTTTTCTTTCCAAAATTTGGATGTGTCCACGTTGCGCTTTGGGCCGTTTCCTGTCGCGGGCGATAGGCCTACCCACACAAGTGAGGTATCATTTTTATCGGGAGACTTGGGGAACGCTGGGTGGAAGGAAATTTGTGGCTCCTCTCAGATTCCAGAACTTTCTGCCACAGAAATGTGAGGAACCTGTGTTTTTTTAGCCAAATTTTGAGGTTTGCAAAGGATTCTGGGTAACAGAACCTGGCCCGAGCCCCGCAAGTCACCCCTCCTTGGATTCCCCTAGGTCTCTAGTTTTCAGAAATGCACAGGTTTGGTAGGTTTCCCTTGGTGCCGGCTGAGCTAGAGGCCAAAATCTACAGGTAGGCACTTCGCAAAAAATACCTCTGTTTTCTTTCAAAAATTTGGATGTGTCCACGTTGCGCTTTGGGGCGTTTCCTGTCGCGGGCGCTAGGCCTACCCACACAAGTGTGGTATCATTTTTATCGGTAGACTTTGGGGAACGCTGGGTGGAAGGAAATTTGTGGCTCCTCTCAGATTCCAGAACTTTCTGCCACAGAAATGTGAGGAACATGTGTTTTTTTAGCCAAATTTTGAGGTTTGCAAAGGATTCTGGGTAACAGAACCTGGCCCGAGCCCCGCAAGTCACCCCTCCTTGGATTCCCCTAGGTCTCTAGTTTTCAGAAATGCACAGGTTTGGTAGGTTTCCCTAGGTGCCGGCTGAGCTAGAGGCCAAAATCTACAGGTAGGCACTTCGCAAAAAACACCTCTGTTTTCTTTCAAAAATTTGGATGTGTCCACGTTGCGCTTTGGGGCGTTTCCTGTCGCGGGCGCTAGGCTTACCCACACTAGTGAGGTATCATTTTTATCGGGAGACTTGGGGGAACGCTGGGTGGAAGGAAATTTGGGGCTCCTCTCAGATTCCAGAACTTTCTGCCACAGAAATGTGAGGAACATGTGTTTTTTTAGCCAAATTTTGAGGTTTGCAAAGGATTCTGGGTAACAGAACCTGGCCCGAGCCCCGCAAGTCACCCCTCCTTGGATTCACCTAGGTCTCTAGTTTTTAGAAATGCACAGGTTTGGTAGGTTTCCCTAGGTTCCGGCTGAGCTAGAGGCCAAAATCTACAGGTAGGCACTTCGCAAAAAACACCTCTGTTTTCTTTCAAAAATTTGGATGTGTCCACGTTGCGCTTTGGGGCGTTTCCTGTCGCGGGCGCTAGAATTACCCACACTAGTGAGGTATCATTTTTATCGGGAGATTTGGGGGAACGCTGGGTGGAAGGAAATTTGTGGCTCCTCTCAGATTCCAGAACTTTCTGCCACAGAAATGTGAGGAACATGTGTTTTTTTAGCCAAATTTTGAGGTTTGCAAAGGATTCTGGGTAACAGAACCTGGCCCGAGTCCCGCAAGTCACCCCTCCTTGGATTCACCTAGGTCTCTAGTTTTCAGAAATGCACAGGTTTGGTAGGTTTCCCTAGGTTCCGGCTGAGCTAGAGGCCAAAATCTACAGGTAGGCACTTCGCAAAAAACACCTCTGTTTTCTTTCAAAAATTTGGATGTGTCCACGTTGCGCTTTGGGGCGTTTCCTGTCGCGGGCGATAGGCCTACCCACACAAGTGAGGTATCATTTTTATCGGGAGACTTGGGGGAACGCTGGGTGGAAGGAAATTTGTGGCTCCTCTCAGATTCCAGAACTTTCTGCCACAGAAATGTGAGGAACATGTGTTTTTTTAGCCAAATTTTGAGGTTTGCAAAGGATTCTGGGTAACAGAACCTGGCCCGAGTCCCGCAAGTCACCCCTCCTTGGATTCACCTAGGTCTCTAGTTTTCAGAAATGCACAGGTTTGGTAGGTTTTCTCTAGGTGCCGGCTGAGCTAGAGGCCAAAATCTACAGGTAGGCACTTCGCAAAAAACTCCTCTGTTTTCTTTCAAAAATGTGGATGTGTCCACGTTGCGCTTTGGGGCGTTTCCTGTCGTGGGCGCTAGGCCTACCCACACAAGTGAGGTATCATTTTTATCGGGAGACTTGGGGGAACGCTGGGTGGAAGGAAATTTGTGGCTCCTCTCAGATTCCAGAACTTTCTTCCACAGAAATGTGAGGAACATGTGTTTTTTTAGCCAAATTTTGAGGTTTGCAAAGGATTCTGGGTAACAGAACCTGGTCCGAGCCCCGCAAGTCACCCCTCCTTGGATTCCTGTAGATCTCTAGTTTTCAGAAATGCACAGGTTTGGTAGGTTTCCCTCGGTGCCGGCTGAGCTAGAGGCCAAAATCTACAGGTAGGCACTTCGCAAAAAACACCTCTGTTTTCTTTAAAAGATTTGGATGTGTCGACGTTGCGCTTTGGGGCGTTTCCTGTCGCGGGCGCTAGGCCTACCCACACAAGTGAGGTATCATTTTTATAGGGAGACTTGGGGGAACGCTGGGTGGAAGGAAATTTGTGGCTCCTCTCAGATTCCAGAACTTTCTGCCACAGAAATGTGAGGAACATGTGTTTTTTTAGCCAAATTTTGAGGTTTGCAAAGGATTCTGGGTAACAGAACCTTGCCTGAGCCCCGCAAGTCAACCCTCCTTGGATTCCCCTAGGTCTCTAGTTTTCAGAAATGCACAGGTTTGGTAGGTTTCCCTAGGTGCCGGCTGAGCTAGAGTCCAAAATCTACAGGTAGGCACTTCGCAAAAAACACCTCTGTTTTCTTTTAAAAATTTGGATGTGTCCACGTTGCGCTTTGGGCCGTTTCCTGTCGCGGGCGATAGGCCTACCCACACAAGTGAGGTATCATTTTTATCGGGAGACTTGGGGGAACGCTGGGTGGAAGGAAATTTGTGGCTCCTCTCAGATTCCAAAACTTTCTGCCACAGAAATGTGAGGAACCTGTGTTTTTTTAGCCAAATTTTGAGGTTTGCAAAGGATTCTGGGTAACAGAACCTGGCCCGAGCCCCGCAAGTCACCCCTCCTTGGATTCACCTAGGTCTCTAGTTTTCAGAAATGCACAGGTTTGGTAGGTTTCCCTAGGTGCCGGCTGAGCTAGAGGCCAAAATCTACAGGTAGGCACTTCGCAAAAAACACCTCTGTTTTCTTTCAAAAATTTGGATGTGTCCACGTTGCGCTTTGGGGCGTTTCCTGTCGCGGGCTCTAGGCCTACCCACACAAGTGAGGTATCATTTTTATCGGGAGACTTGGGGGAACGCTGGGTGGAAGGAAATTTGTGGCTCCTCTCAGATCCAAGAACTTTCTGCCACAGAAATGTGAGGAACATGTGTTTTTTTAGCCAAATTTTGAGGTTTGCAAATTATTCTGGGTAACAGAACCTGGTCCGAGCCCCGCAAGTCACCCCTCGTTGGATTCCCCTAGGTCTCTAGTTTTCAGAAATGCACGGGTTTGGTAGGTTTACCTAGGTGCCGGCTGAGCTAGAGGCCAAAATCTACAGGTAGGCACTTCGCAAAAAACACCTCTGTTTTCTTTAAAAAATTTGGATGTGTCCACGTTGCGCTTTGGGGCGTTTCCTGTCGCGGGCGCTAGGCCTACCCACACAAGTGAGGTATCATTTTTATAGGGAGACTTGGGGGAACGCTGGGTGGAAGGAAATTTGTGTCTCCTCTCAGATTCCAGAACTTTCTGCCACAGAAATGTGAGGAACATGTGTTTTTTTAGCCAAATTTTGAGGTTTGCAAAGGATTCTGGGTAACAGAACCTGGCCTGAGCCCCGCAAGTCACCCCTCCTTGGATTCACCTAGGTCTCTAGTTTTCAGAAATGCACAGGTTTGGTAGGTTTTCTCTAGGTGCCGGCTGAGCTAGAGGCCAAAATCTACAGGTAGGCACTTCGCAAAAAACTCCTCTGTTTTCTTTCAAAAATTTGGATGTGTCCACGTTGCGCTTTGGGGCGTTTCCTGTCGTGGGCGCTAGGCCTACCCACACAAGTGAGGTATCATTTTTATCGGGAGACTTGGGGGAACGCTGGGTGGAAGGAAATTTGTGGCTCCTCTCAGATTCCAGAACTTTCTTCCACAGAAATGTGAGGAACATGTGTTTTTTTAGCCAAATTTTGAGGTTTGCAAAGGATTCTGGGTAACAGAACCTGGTCCGAGCCCCGCAAGTCACCCCTCCTTGGATTCCTGTAGGTCTCTAGTTTTCAGAAATGCACAGGTTTGGTAGGTTTCCCTCGGTGCCGGCTGAGCTAGAGGCCAAAATCTACAGGTAGGCACTTCGCAAAAAACACCTCTGTTTTCTTTAAAAGATTTGGATGTGTCGACGTTGCGCTTTGGGGCGTTTCCTGTCGCGGGCGCTAGGCCTACCCACACAAGTGAGGTATCATTTTTATAGGGAGACTTGGGGGAACGCTGGGTGGAAGGAAATTTGTGGCTCCTCTCAGATTCCAGAACTTTCTGCCACAGAAATGTGAGGAACATGTGTTTTTTTAGCCAAATTTTGAGGTTTGCAAAGGATTCTGGGTAACAGAACCTTGCCTGAGCCCCGCAAGTCAACCCTCCTTGGATTCCCCTAGGTCTCTAGTTTTCAGAAATGCACAGGTTTGGTAGGTTTCCCTAGGTGCCGGCTGAGCTAGAGTCCAAAATCTACAGGTAGGCACTTCGCAAAAAACACCTCTGTTTTCTTTTAAAAATTTGGATGTGTCCACGTTGCGCTTTGGGCCGTTTCCTGTCGCGGGCGATAGGCCTACCCACACAAGTGAGGTATCATTTTTATCGGGAGACTTGGGGGAACGCTGGGTGGAAGGAAATTTGTGGCTTCTCTCAGATTCCAAAACTTTCTGCCACAGAAATGTGAGGAACCTGTGTTTTTTTAGCCAAATTTTGAGGTTTGCAAAGGATTCTGGGTAACAGAACCTGGCCCGAGCCCCGCAAGTCACCCCTCCTTGGATTCACCTAGGTCTCTAGTTTTCAGAAATGCACAGGTTTGGTAGGTTTCCCTAGGTGCCGGCTGAGCTAGAGGCCAAAATCTACAGGTAGGCACTTCGCAAAAAACACCTCTGTTTTCTTTCAAAAATTTGGATGTGTCCACGTTGCGCTTTGGGGCGTTTCCTGTCGCGGGCTCTAGGCCTACCCACACAAGTGAGGTATCATTTTTATCGGGAGACTTGGGGGAACGCTGGGTGGAAGGAAATTTGTGGCTCCTCTCAGATCCAAGAACTTTCTGCCACAGAAATGTGAGGAACATGTGTTTTTTTAGCCAAATTTTGAGGTTTGCAAATTATTCTGGGTAACAGAACCTGGTCCGAGCCCCGCAAGTCACCCCTCGTTGGATTCCCCTAGGTCTCTAGTTTTCAGAAATGCACGGGTTTGGTAGGTTTACCTAGGTGCCGGCTGAGCTAGAGGCCAAAATCTACAGGTAGGCACTTCGCAAAAAACACCTCTGTTTTCTTTAAAAAATGTGGATGTGTCCACGTTGCGCTTTGGGGCGTTTCCTGTCGCGGGCGCTAGGCCTACCCACACAAGTGAGGTATCATTTTTATAGGGAGACTTGGGGGAACGCTGGGTGGAAGGAAATTTGTGTCTCCTCTCAGATTCCAGAACTTTCTGCCACAGAAATGTGAGGAACATGTGTTTTTTTAGCCAAATTTTGAGGTTTGCAAAGGATTCTGGGTAACAGAACCTGGCCTGAGCCCCGCAAGTCACCCCTCCTTGGATTCCCCTAGGTCTCTAGTTTTCAGAAATGCACAGGTTTGGTAGGTTTCCCTAGGTGCCGGCTGAGCTAGAGGCCAAAATCTACAGGTAGGCACTTCGCAAAAAACACCTTTGTTTTCTTTTAAAAATTTGGATGAGTCCACGTTGCGCTTTGGGCCGTTTCCTGTCGCGGGCGATAGGCCTACCCACACAAGTGAGGTATCATTTTTATCGGGAGACTTGGGGGAACGCTGGGTGGAAGGAAATTTGTGGCTCCTCTCAGATTCCAGAACTTTCTGCCACAGAAATGTGAGGAACATGTGTTTTTTTAGCCAAATTTTGAGGTTTGCAAAGGATTCTGGGTAACAGAACCTGGCCCGAGCCCCGCAAGTCACCCCTCCTTGGATTCACCTAGGTCTCTAGTTTTCAGAAATGCACAGGTTTGGTAGGTTTCCCTAGGTGCCGGTTGAGCTAGAGGCCAAAATCTACAGGTAGGCACTTCGCAAAAAACACCTCTGTTTTCTTTCAAAAATTTGGATGTGTCCACGTTGCGCTTTGGGGCGTTTCCTGTCGCGGGCTCTAGGCCTACCCACACAAGTGAGGTATCATTTTTATCGGGAGACTTGGGGGAACGCTGGGTGGAAGGAAATTTGTGGCTCCTCTCAGATTCCAGAACTTTCTGCCACAGAAATGTGAGGAACACGTGTTTTTTTAGCCAAATTTTGAGGTTTGCAAAGGATTCTGGGTAACAGAGCCTGGTCCGAGCCCCACAAGTCACCCCTCGTTGGATTCCCCTAGGTCTCTAGTTTTCAGAAATGCACGGGTTTGGTAGGTTTACCTAGGTGCCGGCTGAGCTAGAGGCCAAAATCTACAGGTAGGCACTTCGCAAAAAACACCTCTGTTTTCTTTCAAAAATTTGGATGTGTCCACGTTGCGCTTTGGGGCGTTTCCTGTCGCGGGCGCTAGGCCTACCCACACAAGTGAGGTATCATTTTTATCGGGAGACTTGGGGGAACGCTGGGTGGAAGGAAATTTGTGGGTACTCTCAGATTCCAGAACTTTCTGCCACAGAAATGTGAGGAACACGTGTTTTTTTAGCCAAATTTTAAGGTTTGCAAAGGATTCTGGGTAACAGAACCTGGCCCGAGCCCCGCAAGTCACCCCTCCTTGGATTCCCCTAGGTCTCTAGTTTTCAGAAATGCACAGGTTTGGTAGGTTTCCCTCGGTGCCGGCTGAGCTAGAGGCCAAAATCTACAGGTAGGCACTTCGCAAAAAACACCTCTGTTTTCTTTCAAAAATTTGGATGTGTCCACGTTGCGCTTTGGGGCGTTTCCTGTCGCGGGCGCTAGGCCTACCCACACAAGTGTGGTATCATTTTTATCGGTAGACTTGGGGGAACGCTGGGTGGAAGGAAATTTGTGGCTCCTCTCAGATTCCAGAACTTTCTGCCACAGAAATGTGAGGAACATGTGTTTTTTTAGCCAAATTTTGAGGTTTGCAAAGGATTCTGGGTAACAGAACCTGGCCCGAGCCCCGCAAGTCACCCCTCCTTGGATTCACCTAGGTCTCTAGTTTTCGGAAATGCACAGGTTTGGTAGGTTTCCCTAGGTGCCGGCAGAGCTAGAGGCCAAAACCTACAGGTAGGCACTTCGCAAAAAACACCTCTGTTTTCTTTAAAAAATTTGGATGTGTCCACGTTGCGCTTTGGGGCGTTTCCTGTCGCGGGCGCTAGGCCTACCCACACAAGTGATGTATCATTTTTATAGGGAGACTTGGGGGAACGCTGGGTGGAAGGAAATTTGTGGCTCCTCTCAGATTCCAGAACTTTCTGCCACAGAAATGTGAGGAACACGTGTTTTTTTAGCCAAATTTTGAGGTTTGCAAAGGATTCTGGGTAACAGAACCTGGCCCGAGCCCCGCAAGTTACCCCTCCTTGGATTCCCCTAGGTCTCTAGTTTTCAGAAATGCACAGGTTTGGTAGGTTTCCCTTGGTGCCGGCTGAGCTAGAGGCCAAAATCTACAGGTAGGCACTTCGCAAAAAACACCTCTGTTTTCTTTCAAAAATTTGGATGTGTCCACGTTGCGCTTTGGGGCGTTTCCTGTGGTGGGCGCTAGGCCTACCCACACAAGTGAGGTATCATTTTTATCGGGAGACTTGGGGGAACGCTGGGTGGAAGGAAATTTGTGGCTCCTCTCAGATTCCAGAACTTTCTGCCACAGAAATGTGAGGAACATGTGTTTTTTTAGCCAAATTTTGAGGTTTGCAAAGGATTCTGGGTAACAGAACCTGGTCCGAGCCCCGCAAGTCACCCCTCCTTGGATTCCTGTAGGTCTCTAGTTTTCAGAAATGCACAGGTTTGGTAGGTTTCCCTCGGTGCCGGCTGAGCTAGAGGCCAAAATCTACAGGTAGGCACTTAGCAAAAAACACCTCTGTTTTCTTTCCAAAATTTGGATGTGTCCACGTTGCGCTTTGGGCCGTTTCCTGTCGCGGGCGATAGGCCTACCCACACAAGTGAGGTATCATTTTTATCGGGAGACTTGGGGAACGCTGGGTGGAAGGAAATTTGTGGCTCCTCTCAGATTCCAGAACTTTCTGCCACAGAAATGTGAGGAACCTGTGTTTTTTTAGCCAAATTTTGAGGTTTGCAAAGGATTCTGGGTAACAGAACCTGGCCCGAGCCCCGCAAGTCACCCCTCCTTGGATTCACCTAGGTCTCTAGTTTTCAGAAATGCACAGGTTTGGTAGGTTTCCCTAGGTGCCGGCTGAGCTAGAGGCCAAAATCTACAGGTAGGCACTTCGCAAAAAACACCTCTGTTTTCTTTCAAAAATTTGGATGTGTCCACGTTGCGCTTTGGGGCGTTTCCTGTCGCGGGCTCTAGGCCTACCCACACAAGTGAGGTATCATTTTTATCGGGAGACTTGGGGGAACGCTGGGTGGAAGGAAATTTGTGGCTCCTCTCAGATCCAAGAACTTTCTGCCACAGAAATGTGAGGAACATGTGTTTTTTTAGCCAAATTTTGAGGTTTGCAAATTATTCTGGGTAACAGAACCTGGTCCGAGCCCCGCAAGTCACCCCTCGTTGGATTCCCCTAGGTCTCTAGTTTTCAGAAATGCACGGGTTTGGTAGGTTTACCTAGGTGCCGGCTGAGCTAGAGGCCAAAATCTACAGGTAGGCACTTCGCAAAAAACACCTCTGTTTTCTTTAAAAAATTTGGATGTGTCCACGTTGCGCTTTGGGGCGTTTCCTGTCGCGGGCGCTAGGCCTACCCACACAAGTGAGGTATCATTTTTATAGGGAGACTTGGGGGAACGCTGGGTGGAAGGAAATTTGTGTCTCCTCTCAGATTCCAGAACTTTCTGCCACAGAAATGTGAGGAACATGTGTTTTTTTAGCCAAATTTTGAGGTTTGCAAAGGATTCTGGGTAACAGAACCTGGCCGGAGCCCCGCAAGTCACCCCTCCTTGGATTCCCCTAGGTCTCTAGTTTTCAGAAATGCACAGGTTTGGTAGGTTTCCCTAGGTGCCGGCTGAGCTAGAGGCCAAAATCTACAGGTAGGCACTTCGCAAAAAACACCTTTGTTTTCTTTTAAAAATTTGGATGAGTCCACGTTGCGCTTTGGGCCGTTTCCTGTCGCGGGCGATAGGCCTACCCACACAAGTGAGGTATCATTTTTATCGGGAGACTTGGGGGAACGCTGGGTGGAAGGAAATTTGTGGCTCCTCTCAGATTCCAGAACTTTCTGCCACAGAAATGTGAGGAACATGTGTTTTTTTAGCCAAATTTTGAGGTTTGCAAAGGATTCTGGGTAACAGAACCTGGCCCGAGCCCCGCAAGTCACCCCTCCTTGGATTCACCTAGGTCTCTAGTTTTCAGAAATGCACAGGTTTGGTAGGTTTCCCTAGGTGCCGGTTGAGCTAGAGGCCAAAATCTACAGGTAGGCACTTCGCAAAAAACACCTCTGTTTTCTTTCAAAAATTTGGATGTGTCCACGTTGCGCTTTGGGGCGTTTCCTGTCGCGGGCTCTAGGCCTACCCACACAAGTGAGGTATCATTTTTATCGGGAGACTTGGGGGAACGCTGGGTGGAAGGAAATTTGTGGCTCCTCTCAGATTCCAGAACTTTCTGCCACAGAAATGTGAGGAACACGTGTTTTTTTAGCCAAATTTTGAGGTTTGCAAAGGATTCTGGGTAACAGAGCCTGGTCCGAGCCCCACAAGTCACCCCTCGTTGGATTCCCCTAGGTCTCTAGTTTTCAGAAATGCACGGGTTTGGTAGGTTTACCTAGGTGCCGGCTGAGCTAGAGGCCAAAATCTACAGGTAGGCACTTCGCAAAAAACACCTCTGTTTTCTTTCAAAAATTTGGATGTGTCCACGTTGCGCTTTGGGGCGTTTCCTGTCGCGGGCGCTAGGCCTACCCACACAAGTGAGGTATCATTTTTATCGGGAGACTTGGGGGAACGCTGGGTGGAAGGAAATTTGTGGGTACTCTCAGATTCCAGAACTTTCTGCCACAGAAATGTGAGGAACACGTGTTTTTTTAGCCAAATTTTAAGGTTTGCAAAGGATTCTGGGTAACAGAACCTGGCCCGAGCCCCGCAAGTCACCCCTCCTTGGATTCCCCTAGGTCTCTAGTTTTCAGAAATGCACAGGTTTGGTAGGTTTCCCTCGGTGCCGGCTGAGCTAGAGGCCAAAATCTACAGGTAGGCACTTCGCAAAAAACACCTCTGTTTTCTTTCAAAAATTTGGATGTGTCCACGTTGCGCTTTGGGGCGTTTCCTGTCGCGGGCGCTAGGCCTACCCACACAAGTGTGGTATCATTTTTATCGGTAGACTTGGGGGAACGCTGGGTGGAAGGAAATTTGTGGCTCCTCTCAGATTCCAGAACTTTCTGCCACAGAAATGTGAGGAACATGTGTTTTTTTAGCCAAATTTTGAGGTTTGCAAAGGATTCTGGGTAACAGAACCTGGCCCGAGCCCCGCAAGTCACCCCTCCTTGGATTCCCCTAGGTCTCTAGTTTTCGGAAATGCACAGGTTTGGTAGGTTTCCCTAGGTGCCGGCAGAGCTAGAGGCCAAAACCTACAGGTAGGCACTTCGCAAAAAATACCTCTGTTTTCTTTAAAAAATTTGGATGTGTCCACGTTGCGCTTTGGGGCGTTTCCTGTCGCGGGCGCTAGGCCTACCCACACAAGTGATGTATCATTTTTATAGGGAGACTTGGGGGAACGCTGGGTGGAAGGAAATTTGTGGCTCCTCTCAGATTCCAGAACTTTCTGCCACAGAAATGTGAGGAACACGTGTTTTTTTAGCCAAATTTTGAGGTTTGCAAAGGATTCTGGGTAACAGAACCTGGCCCGAGCTCCGCAAGTTACCCCTCCTTGGATTCCCCTAGGTCTCTAGTTTTCAGAAATGCACAGGTTTGGTAGGTTTCCCTTGGTGCCGGCTGAGCTAGAGGCCAAAATCTACAGGTAGGCACTTCGCAAAAAACACCTCTGTTTTCTTTCAAAAATTTGGATCTGTCCACGTTGCGCTTTGGGGCGTTTCCTGTGGTGGGCGCTAGGCCTACCCACACAAGTGAGGTATCATTTTTATCGGGAGACTTGGGGGAACGCTGGGTGGAAGGAAATTTGTGGCTCCTCTCAGATTCCAGAACTTTCTGCCACAGAAATGTGAGGAACATGTGTTTTTTTAGCCAAATTTTGAGGTTTGCAAAGGATTCTGGGTAACAGAACCTGGTCCGAGCCCCGCAAGTCACCCCTCCTTGGATTCCTGTAGGTCTCTAGTTTTCAGAAATGCACAGGTTTGGTAGGTTTCCCTCGGTGCCGGCTGAGCTAGAGGCCAAAATCTACAGGTAGGCACTTCGCAAAAAACACCTCTGTTTTCTTTAAAAAATTTGGATGTGTCCACGTTGCGCTTTGGGGCGTTTCCTGTCGCGGGCGCTAGGCCTACCCACACAAGTGAGGTATCGTTTTTATAGGGAGACTTGGGGGAACGCTGGGTGGAAGGAAATTTGTGGCTCCTCTCAGATTCCAGAACTTTCTGCCACAGAAATGTGAGGAACATGTGTTTTTTTAGCCAAATTTTGAGGTTTGCAAAGGATTCTGGGTAACAGAACCTTGCCTGAGCCCCGCAAGTCACCCCTCCTTGGATTCCCCTAGGTCTCTAGTTTTCAGAAATGCACAGGTTTGGTAGGTTTCCCTAGGTGCCGGCTGAGCTAGAGTCCAAAATCTACAGGTAGGCACTTCGCAAAAAACACCTCTGTTTTCTTTTAAAAATTTGGATGTGTCCACGTTGCGCTTTGGGCCGTTTCCTGTCGCGGGCGATAGGCCTACCCACACAAGTGAGGTATCATTTTTATCGGGAGACTTGGGGGAACGCTGGGTGGAAGGAAATTTGTGGCTCCTCTCAGATTCCAGAACTTTCTGCCACAGAAATGTGAGGAACCTGTGTTTTTTTAGCCAAATTTTGAGGTTTGCAAAGGATTCTGGGTAACAGAACCTGGCCCGAGCCCCGCAAGTCACCCCTCCTTGGATTCACCTAGGTCTCTAGTTTTCAGAAATGCACAGGTTTGGTAGGTTTCCCCAGGTGCCGGCTGAGCTAGAGGCCAAAATCTACAGGTAGGCACTTCGCAAAAAACACCTCTGTTTTCTTTCAAAAATTTGGATGTGTCCACGTTGCGCTTTGGGGCGTTTCCTGTCGCGGGCTCTAGGCCTACCCACACAAGTGAGGTATCATTTTTATCGGGAGACTTGGGGGAACGCTGGGTGGAAGGAAATTTGTGGCTCCTCTCAGATCCAAGAACTTTCTGCCACAGAAATGTGAGGAACATGTGTTTTTTTAGCCAAATTTTGAGGTTTGCAAATTATTCTGGGTAACAGAACCTGGTCCGAGCCCCGCAAGTCACCCCTCGTTGGATTCCCCTAGGTCTCTAGTTTTCAGAAATGCACGGGTTTGGTAGGTTTACCTAGGTGCCGGCTGAGCTAGAGGCCAAAATCTACAGGTAGGCACTTCGCAAAAAACACCTCTGTTTTCTTTAAAAAATTTGGATGTGTCCACGTTGCGCTTTGGGGCGTTTCCTGTCGCGGGCGCTAGGCCTACCCACACAAGTGAGGTATCATTTTTATAGGGAGACTTGGGGGAACGCTGGGTGGAAGGAAATTTGTGTCTCCTCTCAGATTCCAGAACTTTCTGCCACAGAAATGTGAGGAACATGTGTTTTTTTAGCCAAATTTTGAGGTTTGCAAAGGATTCTGGGTAACAGAACCTGGCCTGAGCCCCGCAAGTCACCCCTCCTTGGATTCCCCTAGGTCTCTAGTTTTCAGAAATGCACAGGTTTGGTAGGTTTCCCTAGGTGCCGGCTGAGCTAGAGGCCAAAATCTACAGGTAGGCACTTCGCAAAAAACACCTTTGTTTTCTTTTAAAAATTTGGATGAGTCCACGTTGCGCTTTGGGCCGTTTCCTGTCGCGGGCGATAGGCCTACCCACACAAGTGAGGTATCATTTTTATCGGGAGACTTGGGGGAACGCTGGGTGGAAGGAAATTTGTGGCTCCTCTCAGATTCCAGAACTTTCTGCCACAGAAATGTGAGGAACATGTGTTTTTTTAGCCAAATTTTGAGGTTTGCAAAGGATTCTGGGTAACAGAACCTGGCCCGAGCCCCGCAAGTCACCCCTCCTTGGATTCACCTAGGTCTCTAGTTTTCAGAAATGCACAGGTTTGGTAGGTTTCCCTAGGTGCCGGTTGAGCTAGAGGCCAAAATCTACAGGTAGGCACTTCGCAAAAAACACCTCTGTTTTCTTTCAAAAATTTGGATGTGTCCACGTTGCGCTTTGGGGCGTTTCCTGTCGCGGGCTCTAGGCCTACCCACACAAGTGAGGTATCATTTTTATCGGGAGACTTGGGGGAACGCTGGGTGGAAGGAAATTTGTGGCTCCTCTCAGATTCCAGAACTTTCTGCCACAGAAATGTGAGGAACACGTGTTTTTTTAGCCAAATTTTGAGGTTTGCAAAGGATTCTGGGTAACAGAGCCTGGTCCGAGCCCCACAAGTCACCCCTCGTTGGATTCCCCTAGGTCTCTAGTTTTCAGAAATGCACGGGTTTGGTAGGTTTACCTAGGTGCCGGCTGAGCTAGAGGCCAAAATCTACAGGTAGGCACTTCGCAAAAAACACCTCTGTTTTCTTTCAAAAATTTGGATGTGTCCACGTTGCGCTTTGGGGCGTTTCCTGTCGCGGGCGCTAGGCCTACCCACACAAGTGAGGTATCATTTTTATCGGGAGACTTGGGGGAACGCTGGGTGGAAGGAAATTTGTGGGTACTCTCAGATTCCAGAACTTTCTGCCACAGAAATGTGAGGAACACGTGTTTTTTTAGCCAAATTTTAAGGTTTGCAAAGGATTCTGGGTAACAGAACCTGGCCCGAGCCCCGCAAGTCACCCCTCCTTGGATTCCCCTAGGTCTCTAGTTTTCAGAAATGCACAGGTTTGGTAGGTTTCCCTCGGTGCCGGCTGAGCTAGAGGCCAAAATCTACAGGTAGGCACTTCGCAAAAAACACCTCTGTTTTCTTTCAAAAATTTGGATGTGTCCAAGTTGCGCTTTGGGGCGTTTCCTATCGCGGGCGCTAGGCCTACCCACACAAGTGTGGTATCATTTTTATCGGTAGACTTGGGGGAACGCTGGGTGGAAGGAAATTTGTGGCTCCTCTCAGATTCCAGAACTTTCTGCCACAGAAATGTGAGGAACATGTGTTTTTTTAGCCAAATTTTGAGGTTTGCAAAGGATTCTGGGTAACAGAACCTGGCCCGAGCCCCGCAAGTCACCCCTCCTTGGATTCCCCTAGGTCTCTAGTTTTCGGAAATGCACAGGTTTGGTAGGTTTCCCTAGGTGCCGGCAGAGCTAGAGGCCAAAACCTACAGGTAGGCACTTCGCAAAAAACACCTCTGTTTTCTTTAAAAAATTTGGATGTGTCCACGTTGCGCTTTGGGGCGTTTCCTGTCGCGGGCGCTAGGCCTACCCACACAAGTGATGTATCATTTTTATAGGGAGACTTGGGGGAACGCTGGGTGGAAGGAAATTTGTGGCTCCTCTCAGATTCCAGAACTTTCTGCCACAGAAATGTGAGGAACACGTGTTTTTTTAGCCAAATTTTGAGGTTTGCAAAGGATTCTGGGTAACAGAACCTGGCCCGAGCCCCGTAAGTCACCCCTCCTTAGATTCCCCTAGGTCTCTAGTTTTCAGAAATGCACAGGTTTGGTAGGTTTCCCTTGGTGCCGGCTGAGCTAGAGGCCAAAATCTACAGGTAGGCACTTCGCAAAAAACACCTCTGTTTTCTTTCAAAAATTTGGATGTGTCCACGTTGCGCTTTGGGGCGTTTCCTGTCGCGGGTGCTAGGCCTACCCACACAAGTGAGGTATCATTTTTATCGGGAGACTTGGGGGAACACTGGGTAGAAGGAAATTTGTGGGTACTCTCAGATTCCAGAACTTTCTGCCACAGAAATGTGAGGAACATGTGTTTTTTTAGCCACATTTTGAGGTTTGCAAAGGATTATGGGTAACAGAACCTGGTCCGAGCCCCGCAAGTCACCCCTCCTTGGATTCCCCTAGGTCTCTGGTTTTCATAAATGCACAGGTTTGGTAGGTTTCCCTAGGTGCCGGCTGAGCTAGAGGCCAAAATCTACAGGTAGGCACTTCGCAAAAAACACCTCTGTTTTCTTTCCAAAATTTGGATGTGTCCACGTTGCGCTTTGGGGCGTTTCCTGTCGCGGGCGCTAGGCCTACCCACACAAGTGAGGTATCATTTTTATAGGGAGACGTGGGGGAACGCTGGGTGGAAGGAAATTTGTGGCTCCTCTCAGATTCCAGAACTTTCTGTCACAGAAATGTGAGGAACACATGTTTTTTTAGCCAAATTTTGAGGTTTGCAAAGGATTCTGGGTAACAGAACCTGGCCCGAGCCCCGCAAGTCACCCCTCCTTGGATTCCCCTAGGTCTCTAGTTTTCATAAATGCACAGGTTTGGTAGGTTTCCCTAGGTGCCGGCTGAGCTAGAGGCCAAAATCTACAGGTAGGCCCTTTGCAAAAAACACCTCTGTTTTCTTTCAAAAATGTGGATGTGTCCACGTTGCGCTTTGGGGCATTTCCTGTCGCGGGCGATAGGCCTACCCACACAAGTGAGGTATCATTTTTATCGGGAGACTTGGGGGAACGCTGGGTGGAAGGAAATTTGTGGCTCCTCTCAGATTCCAGAACTTTCTGCCACAGAAATGTGAGGAACATGTGTTTTTTTAGCCAATTTTTAGGTTTGCAAAGGATTCTGGGTAACAGAACCTGGTCCGAGCCCCGCAAGTCACCCCTCCTTGGATTCCCCTAGGACTCTAGTTTTCATAAATGCACAGGTTTGGTAGGTTTCCCTAGGTGCCGGCTGAGCTAGAGGCCAAAATCTACAGGTAGGCACTTCGCAAAAAACACCTCTGTTTTCTTTCAAAAATTTGGATGTGTCCACGTTGAGCTTTGGGGCGTTTCCTGTCGCGGGCGCTAGGCCTACCCACACAAGTGAGGTATCATTTTTATCGGGAGACTTGGGGGAACACTGGGTGGAACGAAATTTGTTGCTCCTCTCAGATTCCAGAACTTTCTGCCACAGAAATGTGAGGAACACGTGTTTTTTTAGCCAAATTTTGAGGTTTGCAAAGGATTCTGGGTAACAGAACCTGGTCCGAGCCCCGCAAGTCACCCCTCGTTGGATTCCCCTAGGTCTCTAGTTTTCAGAAATGCACGGGTTTGGTAGGTTTACCTAGGTGCCGGCTGAGCTAGAGGCCAAAATCTACAGGTAGGCACTTAGCAAAAAACACCTCTGTTTTCTTTCCAAAATTTGGATATGTCCACGTTGCGCTTTGTGGCGTTTCCTGGCGCGGGCGCTAGGCCTTCCCACACAAGTGAGGTAACATTTTCATCGGTAGACTTGCGGGAACGCTGGTTGAAAGGAAATTTGTGGCTGCTCTCAGATTCCAGAACTTTCTGCCACAGAAATTTGAGGAACATGTGTTTTTTTTAGCCAAATTTTGAGGTTTGCAAAGGATTCTGGGTAACAGAACCTGGTCCGAGCCCCGCAAGTCACCCCTCGTTGGATTCCCCTAGGTCTCTAGTTTTCAGAAATGCACGGGTTTGGTAGGTTTACCTAGGTGCCGGCTGAGCTAGAGGCCAAAATCTACAGGTAGGCACTTCGCAAAAAACACCTCTGTTTTCTTTAAAAAATTTGGATGTGTCCACCTTGCGCTTTGGGGCGTTTCCTGTCGCGGGCGCTAGGCCTACCCACACAAGTGAGGTATCATTTTTATCGGGAGACTTGGGGGAACGCTGGGTAGAAGGAAATTTGTGGGTACTCTCAGATTCCAGAACTTTCTGCCACAGAAATGTGAGGAACACGTGTTTTTTTAGCCAAATTTTAAGGTTTGCAAAGGATTCTGGGTAACAGAACCTGGCCCGAGCCCCGCAAGTCACCCCTCCTTGGATTCCCCTAGGTCTCTAGTTTTCAGAAATGCACAGGTTTGGTAGGTTTCCCTCGGTGCCGGCTGAGCTAGAGGCCAAAATCTACAGGTAAGCACTTCGCAAAAAACACCTCTGTTTTCTTTCAAAAATTTGGATGTGTCCACGTTGCGCTTTGGGGCGTTTCCTGTCGCGGGCGCTAGGCCTACCCACACAAGTGTGGTATCATTTTTATCGGTAGACTTGGGGGAACGCTGGGTGGAAGGAAATTTGTGGCTCCTCTCAGATTCCAGAACTTTCTGCCACAGAAATGTGAGGAACATGTGTTTTTTTAGCCAAATTTTGAGGTTTGCAAAGGATTCTGGGTAACAGAACCTGGTCCGAGCCCCGCAAGTCACCCCTCCTTGGATTCCCCTAGGTCTCTAGTTTTCAGAAATGCACAGGTTTGGTAGGTTTCCCTAGGTGCCGGCTGAGCTAGAGGCCAAAATCTACAGGTAGGCACTTCGCAAAAAACACCTCTGTTTTCTTTCAAAAATTTGGATGTGTCCACGTTGCGCTTTGGGGCGTTTCCTGTCGCGGGCGCTAGGCCTACCCACACAAGTGAGGTATCATTTTTATCGGGAGACTTGGGGGAACACTGGGTGGAAGGAAATTTGTGGCTCCTCTCAGATTCCAGAACTTTCTGCCACAGAAATGTGAGGAACACGTGTTTTTTTAGCCAAATTTTGAGGTTTGCAAAGGATTCTGGGTAACAGAACCTGGTCCGAGCCCCGCAAGTCACCCCTCGTTGGATTCCCCTAGGTCTCTAGTTTTCAGAAATGCACAGGTTTGGTAGGTTTACCTAGGTGCCAGCTGAGCTAGAGGCCAAAATCTACAGGTAGGCACTTAGCAAAAAACACCTCTGTTTTCTTTCCAAAATTTGGATATGTCCACGTTGCGCTTTGTGGCGTTTCCTGGCGCGGGCGCTAGGCCTACCCACACAAGTGAGGTAACATTTTCATCGGTAGACTTGGGGGAACGCTGGGTGAAAGGAAATTTGTGGCTCCTCTCAGATGCCAGAACTTTCTGCCACAGAAATTTGAGGAACATGTGTTTTTTTAGCCAAATTTTGAGGTTTGCAAAGGATTCTGGGTAACAGAACCTGGACCGAGCTCCGCAAGTCACCCCTCCTTGGATTCCCCTAGGTCTCTAGTTTTCAGAAATGCACAGGTTTGGTAGGTTTCCCTAGGTGCCGGCTGAGCTATAGGCCAAAATCTACATGTAGGCACTTCGCAAAAAACACCTCTGTTTTCTTTCCAAAATTTGGATGTGTCCACGTTGCGCTTTGGGGCGTTTCCTGTCGCGGGCGCTAGGCCTACCCACACAAGTGAGGTATGATTTTTATAGGGAGACTTGGGGGAACGCTGGGTGGAAGGAAATTTGTGGCTCCTCTCAGATTCCAGAACTTTCTGCCACAGAAATGTGAGGAACATGTGTTTTTTTAGCCAAATTTTGAGGTTTGCAAAGGATTCTGGGTAACAGAACCTGGCCCGAGCCCCGCAAGTCACCCCTCTTTGGATTCCCCTAGGTCTCTAGTTTTCAGAAATGCACAGGTTTGGTAGGTTTCCCTAGGTGCCGGCTGAGCTAGAGGCCTAAATCTACAGGTAGGCACTTCGCAAAAAACACCTCTGTTTTCTTTCAAAAATTTGGATGTGTCCACGTTGCGCTTTGGGGCGTTTCCTGTCGCGGGCGATAGGCCTACCCACACAAGAAGTGAGGTATCATTTTTATCGGGAGACTTGGGGGAACGCTGGGTGGAAGGAAATTTGGGGCTCCTCTCAGATTCCAGAACTTTCTGCCACAGAAATGTGAGGAACATGTGTTTTTTTAGCCAAATTTTTAAGTTTGCAAAGGATTCTGGGTAACAGAACCTGGCCCGAGCCCCGCAAGTCACCCCTCCTTGGATTCACATAGGTCTCTAGTTTTCAGAAATGCACAGGTTTGGTAGGTTTCCCTAGGTGCCGGCTGAGCTAGAGGCCAAAATCTACATGTAGGCACTTCGCAAAAAACACCTCTGTTTTCTTTCAAAAATTTGGATGTGTCCACGTTGCGCTTTGGGGCGTTTCCTGTCGCGGGCGCTAGGCCTACCCACACAAGTGAGGTATCATTTTTATCGGGAGACTTGGGGGAACACTGGGTGGAAGGAAATTTGTGGCTCCTCTCAGATTCTAGAACTTTCTGCCACAGAAATGTGAGGAACACGTGTTTTTTTAGCCAAATTTTGAGGTTTGCAAAGGATTCTGGGTAACAGAACCTGGTCCGAGCCCCGCAAGTCACCCCTCGTTGGATTCCCCTAGGTCTCTAGTTTTCAGAAATGCATGGGTTTGGTAGGTTTACCTAGGTGCCGGCTGAGCTAGAGGCCAAAATCTACAGGTAGGCACTTAGCAAAAAACACCTCTGTTTTCTTTCCAAAATTTGGATATGTCCACGTTGCGCTTTGTGGCGTTTCCTGTCGCGGGCGCTAGGCCTACCCACACAAGTGAGGTATCATTTTTATCGGTAGACTTGGGGGAACGCTGGGTAAAAGGAAATTTGTGGCTCCTCTCAGATTCCAGAACTTTCTGCCACAGAAATTTGAGGAACATGTGTTTTTTTAGCCAAATTTTGAGGTTTGCAAAGGATTCTGGGTAACAGAACCTGGATCGAGCTCCGCAAGTCACCCCTCCTTGGATTCCCCTAGGTCTCTAGTTTTCAGAAATGCACAGGTTTGGTAGGTTTCCCTAGGTGCCGGCTGAGCTAGAGGCCAAAATCTACATGTAGGCACTTCGCAAAAAACACCTCTGTTTTCTTTCCAAAATTTGGATGTGTCCACGTTGCGCTTTGGGGTGTTTCCTGTCGCGGGCGCTAGGCCTACCCACACAAGTGAGGTATCATTTTTATCGGGAGACTTGGGGGAACGCTGGGTGGAAGGAAATTTGTGGCTCCTCTCAGATTCCAGAACTTTCTGCCACAGAAATGTGAGGAACATGTGTTTTTTTAGCCACATTTTGAGGTTTGTAAAGGATTCTGGGTAACAGAACCTGGTCCGAGCCCCGCAAGTCACCCCTCGTTGGATTCCCCTAGGTCTCTAGTTTTCAGAAATGCACGGGTTTGGTAGGTTTACCTAGGTGCCGGCTGAGCTAGAGGCCAAAATCTACATGTAGGCACTTCGCAAAAAACACTTCTGTTTTCTTTCAAAAATTTGGATGTGTCCACGTTGCGCTTTGGGGCGTTTCCTGTCGCGGGCGATAGGCCTACCCACACAAGTGAGGTATCATTTTTATCGGGAGACTTGGGGGAACATAGATTAGCAAAACAAGTGTTATTGTCCCTTGTCTTTCTCTATATTTTTTCCTTCCAAATATAGGAGAGTGTGTAAAAAAGCCATCTATTTGAGAAATGTCCTGTAATTTACATGCTAGTATGGTCACCCCGGAATTCAGAAATATTTTTCTTTTTCAGTTGTTGTTTTCTGTAGGAAACCCTTGTAGGATCTACACAAATGACCCCTTGCTGAATTCAGCATTTTGTCTACTTTTCAGAAATGTTTAGGTTTCTGGGATCCAGCATTGGTTTCATGCCCATTTCTGTCACTGACTGGAAGGAGGCTGAAAGCACAAAAAATTGCAAAAATGGGGTATGTCCCAGTAAAATGCCAAAATTGTGTTGAAAACTTCGGTTTTCTGATTCAAGTCTGCCTGTTCCTGAAAGCTGGGAAGCTGCTGAGTTTAGCACCGCAAACACTTTGTTGATGCCATTTTCTCGGGGGAAAACCACAAGCCTTCGTCTGCAGCCACTTTTTCAATTTTGTTTGAAAAAAACGAAATTTTCACTGTATTTTGGCTAATTTCTTGGCCTCCTTCAGGGGAACCCACAAAGTCTGGGTACCTCTAGAATCCCTAGGATGTTGGAAAAAAAGGACGCACATTTGGCTTGGTTAGCTTATGTGGACAAAAAGTTATGAGGGCCTAAGCGCGAACTGCTCCAAATAGGCAAAAAAAGGCCTGGCACAGGAGGGGGAAAAGGCTTGGCAGCGAAGGGGTTAAATACTGGCACAGTCACTGAGGTAGACCAAGAAGGCATCACCCCTACTTGCACCACTGCATTCAAAACCCAGTTCAGAATAGGGCCTTAGATCCGGTGGAATCCCATGGGGCCTTATTTCGCAAATACCATAATAATGCCCTGAGAAACTTCTTCAAGGGAAAAAACACATTACCCAGCCCATACAGTACACCCCTTCCTCCTTACCCTCACCTTCATCAGTTGCCCCAAAATTATACACCCATTCAAAGTGGTCAGTCCACTGCTCGTCATTGATATGGCAACAGAGATCCGGGCATGTGGCGCCTATAAAGCAAGGCTAATTAAACACCTTACACAAGAGGGAACTATCTCTAAGGTCACAGGCTTGTCCAACTCCTCCCATGCTGCTGCTCTCAGTATAGATTTAAAATTGGTTGGGGGCTTTTTATAAATGCTATGATGAAAAATGACCAAGTTTCTATCTCTGTGAACCTGCTTCAAGGCCGCCTTTCACTTCCAGAGACACCCAGAACAGTTCCTGTCAAACCACTTTGGGTTCTGTGAAACATGACTCTGGCACCTGCCATAATTCAGATGCTCTGTAGGCAAGATCAGCAAAAACTGAAAGAATATCCCTAACAGCACCCATGTCCAAACAAATGAACAGCCCCCACTGACAAATGGAAAAAAGAGTAGCCTTAAAAATTGTTGAGCCAACCTGAACCCACTTAAGGTTGCAACCTTGATCAGTGATACTAATCCCCATTGAAATGTTCCCACTAGACCTGACCTTTTTAACAACTGCAAAATCTCTAAACGGGAGTTATGGTCACCCTAAGGGTCTGTGAATACCCTGATGATTGGAAATATAACCAAATAGGGGTGCGGAAACCAAGATATAGTCAATTATGTTCTACAACCCATTCCTTTAAACGTTGGCACAATACCAGCCCCCTCCCTCGTAACTTCTTCTGATGTCCCAATATCATGAACAGATGAGGTGACAAGCCCAGGGCAAATGGTGGAGGCAGGGGTAAAGGGAGGGGAAAATGAAAGCCTTCTTTCAGCCAACTCAGTCTCTTTGTAGACCACCCCTCCTGCTCAGTTCAGGAAACCCTCAATAGTGGAGATTAGCAGCGCTGTTTGTTAACTCACAGCCTTCGGTGTGTGTATTTTATGCTTCCCCATTGTCCAACCCACTAACCCAAATATTCAGAGTGGAAATAGCAAACTGCTACCGAAATGAAGAAAGAAGAAGTAAACAATGTCCATATTTAATATGCACAAACCAAGGGGGGTGGTCCCGCCTCTTCCTGGTGCTGACAGACGCAGGACGGGCCCGGCCCTTGGCTTTGCCTGGGTGCAGCCTGCATGTGTCTTGCACCACGGGAACAATCAAAGGGCTTCATAGTGTGAAAGTGCAACAGTAACTATAAGCCCCTCCTCCTTTCCAGCAGGGCTCATGGGAGCTGTAATCCTCTTTACAGACCTCTGAGTCCTCCACTAATGCCACCAAACATCCACGTACCATGGGAACAGTCAAGGTGCTTTAAATCACAAGAGTGCAGCAGAAATGTTAAGCCCCTCCTCCTTCCCAGCTTATGGGAGCTGTAGTCACTTTATGGACCGTCAGGTCCTCCACTAATGCCACCAAACACCAAAGACATTTCTAGTTTAGTGTTAAATTTTTAAAATGTCCTCACTTATGTTGAAAAAAAATTATAAGGTAGCAAATTTTAACATCAAATTAAAGGAAAACGTTAGCCCCATTTTATCAAGAATTTTTTTTTTGCTCAAAGCAGTTACATATAAAGCAGTTATAGATTAAATTAAATACTGAATCTCAAAATATTTTTTCAATTGTAACAATTGCAATACTTATTAAAAATATATTATTAACAATTACATTCCAAAATGTTTGTAAATCAATCTTCCTAATAGTAATACACGACCCAACCAATACTCTCCTGAAAATGTGTTTTCTAATGCTTTTTAATTTAATAACTCAGAAATAAATGATCCCCAAGCTCTACTTAAATATCAACATATTTTATTTTAAGTTAATAATGAGACCATGCAGATTTACATTACTTAAATGTTTTATTAAATAATACCATCATATTAACACATGCATCATTAAATTGAACCCAACATGAAAATATAAATATTAAATAACAAGTTAACATTTATTTAAATACATATAACTAAAAATCATCCCAAAGGTTAAACACCTAAAATTACATCATATACAATGATATTTTATTATTCTACATTTTAAACCTATGTATTATTTACAAACATAAAAGAGAAATGTACTGTTGTGTAGCCATTTTAGTTATAGCTCCATGCACGTTATTTTAGCACACTAGGCCTGCCGCTGTGCACTTTAACCTAGATATATGTTATTCAGCTTTGTATATTATTTTAACAATAGCCACATTTGCGGTCTTGTTTTATTTATCTCTATCTAGCTGTTCTTTGCTTAGTCCAGCACTGTGTTCTTAAACAAGCCCTCTGTGCTTCTGTCAAGGCTGCAGTTAGATAAGTTGCCCGTAAAAGTGGTAACTTTTTGTTTCTGGTATTCATAGAAACACCCACATCCTTACGTAGGGACGTTTTCTCAGAACATCAGCTGTTCTATGCTGAACGCTTCGCTACAGCTGCTTATGCAGACTTCAGGCCTTTGCTCAGGTATGGGGGATGATGTCTTCTCAGGGGAACCTGAAGGGCAGAACTAGAGCTTAACATGCTGTGCCCTAATATAGCCGCATAGTTAGGAATTAGTCTATTGATTCTAGTGACAATATGGTAGTGTTATTTCTAAGATGTACTCTCCTTGTCACAATTTTAATATTGTCAAGCTTTATCATTCTGGTTATTGCTGTACATGCTTTATTGTCTAAGATGCAGTTGCTTCATAGAAACCTTATTGAAACATATACTGCCTCTGCTTATCCTTGTATATGTAAAACTAATGGAACTGAGAGAAACGGATGAGATCTGAGTGACCACGTTTTCCCTGAAGAACCATTTGTGTCATGCTCTCGGCTGCCAAATCATCCCTGCCCTTGGTTAGGGATGAGGCACTGCTAGTTAGCCGGAGCAAAACCTGGATTAGGCCAAAAGGTCTCACCTGTATTGGGTCAGACTCAGTCCCCCACACCTCAGGCGATTCTGCCACTCAAATCCAGTAGTCTCATTAGAATAATAAGAGCCTACGCGACATGGCGCGGCCAATGTTTGGTCAGGCTCTAATTTTCGTGCATCTCCGTCTCACTACATACAAAGACACCTCAGTACTATATACGGAGACGTCCGTGGTATTGAGGATTTTCCTCCTCAGCTAACTAAGGAGTACCTAACTAAGGCTCTAGGTTCTTCACACTTGAACTCTAAAAGATTAATCCCCGTTTGGTGTGCTTATCTCTGAACAAATTTACCAATCAATATGGCAAATCCACAACAGGTAGCAATCGCAGTCAATATGAGACCACCCCTTACTGCACATTTACTGGCACATGGCCAAAATTGGTAATTGACGCACACCCAGCCTATAGAACAGAACTTTTTTATTCTTGGGTCACATTTCCAGCAGTTGATGGGAACACAAATACATTTCATCATTATACACCTGCAAACGTACCAGCACAATACAGAGCATATGCATATCTATAGATACCTCTTTCTTATCAAGAACATACCTGGCCTTTATTAGCCAATTATACACTTCACCCTGCTGCAGCGTACCTAATGGTAGCTGAAGTCCTGCGCTTATATGCTGATCTGATGGTAAAATATAGACGATTAGTAAAGTTTGTAATGCAAACATTAAACATGAACCCAGCACAATCTGCTCTGGCGCAACCACATGCAGTAACGCCAGGCATTATTCCTGCAACAGTACATTTGATCATGGGTAAGGTGCCCACCAACCGAGAATAAATTCCGTTTTGCTTAGCTCAAAAAAATAAAAGCGCTGGAAGCAGTATTTCCCCATATGGGACCTCAGGATAAACACAGAATATCAACAGTGGGCTTTCCATTTGGGATGGTTCCCACAGTAGAAAATTGTAATACATGGGGCACAGTATTTGCCACGCTCTACACTATCGCACATGGTACACCGACACTTGCCAACTTACCGGAAGTGTTGAAACAAATTCATTATGAATACTGGGCTGCCCCGGCCCTGGACTTGGGGATGCAATTAATGGGCAATTTTGCCACAGTATCCTTAATTATATTAAGTAACCTTAAATAAGAAGCGGTCGCACTAGTGGTGCGCATGCAGCTTCGGGACGTTCCTTCACAGGATCAAGACGTGAGCTGCCAAAGATTATCGCAGAGACTTACTCTAGCATTGGTTGAGGTAGTCTGGGGGCCAGACCAACAAAACCACAATTTCAAGGTAAACCTAACAAAGCTTCTACTAAGAAACACTGGGATAAAAAACAACAAACACCTAAAAAAGAAAGGGAGAATCTCCGCATGCGGAGACCCCACAGAATAGATATAATCTCAGACATAGAGATAATATAAAAATGCCTGACAGAAATCAATATACTGATACACGCTAATCTCATTCCTTTCAGGACTCATTGGAAAAATGCAGGGAGAGAGGTGGGTGGTCAGAGCAAATAACTGAGTACGTGAATCCGAGACAGGAAACGCAACGCTCAACAGAAGTTTCTGTTAAAAAAGAATAGAAAGTTCCCCCAACAAAAACACAATTCAAAAAGAAAAAGGTGGAACCAGTTCCACATGCCTCTCAAGAAGAGGGCTCTCTTGAAGAACAAGGAGTGGGCAATAGCGCTATTAGACAGCACAGCAGAGGTCACAATAGTTCACTGGCATCTTCTAGAGCATCTGGGGGTGAAAACAACTGATGACCTCCTACAAGTAGAAACTGTGGACATGTGTGTCTCCACGCCTTATAGGGTGTACAAAGTAACACTACAGTTAGAAGGAGACATTGAGGGCACAATAGACAGAATCTTTGGGACCGTGTCATGAACATATATGATATTCTAATGGCCGAAAAGGATTGGCCACCTGAATTTGTCCCTACATGCTCATATGAGGAAGATGTTATTAAACCTTCTTTCTCGCCCCTTGTTCCAGAGGAGCTCACAGAGTCCTATGCCATAGATTGGGCATTGGCGCAGGTACTAGCGTTACATCGCAACCATGTAGGATGGGTTAAAGATTCCACCTATCATGTAATTCCTATTAAAAATCAACCCTAACCACAACCCCAGTAGCCAATAAAACATGATGCAAAAGCACCAGTGAGGGAAATCCTCACACAACTGGAGTACCAGGGTTTAATCAAACTCTGTGTCTCACCCATGAATAACCCATTATTCCCTGTAGCTAAACCGGACCATTCATACAGAATAGTCTTAGACTACAGACATTTAAACAGTAATACACGCACATGTCCTATACAAAATTCACATATCATGGCACTCATGAACAACATAGTGCGCAAAAAATACAAAATAACACTGGACATTTCCAATGGTTTCTTCTGCCAAAATATGGCACCTGAGAGTAGAAACTTAACAAGTTTCAGAGCACTAGATTTCCAGAAAAAATTCTGTAATTTACCCCAGGGGTACAAGAACAGTTCAGGGCTGTTTGCGGCTCGTGTGATTTCAATATTGCATGCCATTGACCCTGAAGCATTGTCATATGTAGATGATATTTATCTCACGGATGATGAATTGCTGCGACATTTAAGATGGGTAGCCTGCATCGTTGTGGGATTTGCTGAGTTCAGCTACAAATTAGATTAAAAAAAAAAAAAAATAGCCTTCCTTAGCATCCTGTTTCTGGGATATGAGCTATCAAGTGAAGGAAAGAGCCTAGCGCCACAATTCTTGGAAAAAATGAGCACAGTTACAACCTTCAAATACAATTAAAAAACTCCAATACCTATTGGGTTTCCTAAATTTTGGCAGAACTTACATTCCTGATTATGCATCACGCATAAAACCTTTATACGACTTAATATGTCCTGACTTTTCAAGTAAATATTGGACAGACGAACACACACACATTCCCAGAGCTTTGCAAACAGACATACTTGCAGCACAACACCTACACACAAGGGGCAATAAAACAAATGTGGTCATCAGAGTAATTGCAGGTGCCATTGGTTTCACCTATGCAACTTTCAGCGAGGGTGAGACAGTCCTGATAGCATACAAATCACATTTGTATTCAGCAGCAGAACAACGCTTTGCTCCCACTGACAAAATTCTCACTGCTGTTCAAATGGCCGTCATTACAGAAAGACACTAGCCCAAAGCAAACGCATTATTGTTGTTTCTCCAATCCCAGCCCTTGAGGCAGTTAGCAAAGCCAGCATTCCTAACGCTAAAGCATTACATCCATGTTGAATTCAATAGGCAATGTCTTTGACAGCCACTGATGTGGCCTACATTTTTGACCCAAAATTGCAAAATCAGGAAATTTTGCAATATGAACTGGAATACCCAGTTCCAGCAAATACACTGCCTATTGTTCAATATTAAAGTGTAATGTATGCCAATGGCTCAGCACAACCTGCAATTGGCACAAAACATCAATGCTCTGCTGCTTGCACAGACGTAAGCGGCTATTTGGAGGACAGTACATTTTGTCCCTAGCAATTGTTCATGCAAACCCTAGTGGGTTGCACAGCACAACTAGCAGAGCTAAAGGGTCAGGTGATGGCACTGGAACATACGGATCCTGCACAGTTAACACTGATTGATTTTGATTCATATTACTGTGTCCAGTCCTTCAATGAATACCTGAGTCACTGGCGCCAGAATGGGTTCAGAGATTATAAAGGCAACACCATTAAACACAGACTTCTGTGGGGGAAGTAACGGATCAAAAGGAAACGCAACCAAATGTCCATGTTGTACATACACTTGGACACCAGCGCATTGGAATATACGTTGCTGGAAATACACTGGCTGATGAAGCAACAAAATTGGCAGTAGCAATGGCTACTGTTGCTGCAATAACCCGTTCTGGAATGAAACCGGACGATGACATATGGGCTGCCGTGAAAGCTACGACTGAAGGCATGCCTGATCCAAAAGCATTTCCTGCTAAATATTCCTACCGAATGGGAGGCTTTCTAGACACCAAAGTAAAGATACCAGGTGTGGGGGTTCAAGTAATGCCCAACAAAGATATAAGATCAGAGTTTATTAAAGCAGCGCATGAGGGAGCTGCCTCTGCCCATGCTTGGGTGGCGACTGCAATATCATTGTTTGCAACCATGTTATTGGTGGCCAGGTCTAAACAAAACAATATGTCCTTTCTTGTGACATCTGCCAACAAATTAAGGATTCCACAGTCAAACGCCCACCGCAGACACCCGTCCTAATTTCCAACAAACCATTGCAATGTGTGTACTTGGACCATTGTGGTCCCCTAACACCAGATAGTGCATACAAATATATTTTAGTCGCTGTTGACTCCTGCTCCAGATTTCTATAGGTGTGGCCACAACGCTCAACTGACGCTCGGACTGTTGTTAAAGATTTGCAAGTTTTTATCGCTACATATGCAGTTGCTGCTTTCAACTTGGACCAGGGACCTGCTTTCGCCTCAAGGGCATTTGGGGACACCGTGGCGTCGTTAGAGGTCCAACTCCATTACTTGTCTCCATTTCATCCAGAGGGAAATAGTGTTGTGGAGCGATGCAACTGTGATTTAAAGCAGTCCTTAACAACCAGAGTCTTAGGTACTGGTCGTAGTTGGCTTAACCACTTGTATGGAGTCCAGAGAGCATTTAACAATCTGCCTAGAAGGTCCCTGGGGGGGGTCGTACTTCATATGAGTGCCTGTTCGGAGCTCAACTGTATGTTCCAGATCTTGATGGTCATGGCATGGAGGCAGTAGAAACACCCTTTGACATAGAGGAACATGTCACTGTCTTGCAGGAATTACAACAGTTCAGTGATGACAACGCTTCTGACAGTGCTGCCTCCTCGGGAATTAATGATATACCAGTAACACCTACCAGCTGGATTCCTAAGGTTGGGGATCTAGTACGTGCAAAGGTTGCTGTAAAAAAAGAGTTTAGTACTTCTTATTATGCACCGGTCCCACTCTTGGGAGTGCACAGTACCAGAACTGTCATTCTACCACCGTTGGCTGGTGCTAAAGAAAAACACTTTGTATCTATCGACAATGTCAAGTTACACCATGTGGCTGATCCTCCACAGAAGACCACGAGCAAAAGCCAGTAGTTCCTGAATCCCTCTCACTACTGGTCAGGAAGTCCCTCTACAAATTGTGAGAAGCAACACTGACACCTCTCCGAGCTTGGGGGGGTGGAAAATGATCTTGCATTAGTTCTGCTAACATTTGATTCAACGAACAATACAGAAATCACTGATCGATTTGACACAACCTCAACACAGACGGATGGCGTCATTTATTCTGAACCACCGTGGGAGACCCCTACTGGTTCTTCTCCTACAAATATGGCTCCAGCTTTTGCACAAACTGCTTCTGGATACTTTGCCAACGTCAACGACACCTTCATGGACTCATTTGCCTCATCTACATCTGAACTGTCAAAGACACGTAACCTGATAAACTGGCTTAAGACAAATTACCTTCTTTTTCCATGGAACTATATATGGCTTTCTTTGACTGTTCTAGCTTTCCTCCTTTTGATTGGTTTTTTCATAACATTTTTCTTATTAATAAATGGTCATTTTCTTCCTGAAAGATCAACAGTTGAATTGGTGGATGAGGTCCTAAAACCCAATTTCTTTTCTCACAAGGTCCGCAGAGACTTGTCTTTTGTGAACATTTCTGCTATATCAATTCCTGATGGGATTGTTTGGGATAAAGTAACATTTGATAAATACGGCCCCACAGAGGTCATCCAAATACCATATGTGTTTAAACTTTCAATGAACAATGTACTAAAACCCAGAGTTGTTTCTGATGACTGGGATGTGAAAACAGTTGATTCTATGATGATTGAATTACAGCATTATACTGTATTTGAAAGTGAAGGTGTTAATCAATCTAAAGAGAGTTATGGTGATATGTTTTGCTATAATTATTATGGTCACTATTTCATTTACAGAACAAGTACTCCAAAGGTTGTTTTTAATTACACACAGTGGGAACATTGTCCGACTCCACCACAGGGGAGTTCTAAAACATATTCTGAAAAGTTTGCATGTTTTTCTGGGCGCAATGTTAAAAATGCTGAGTCATATTATTTTAAATTGGCATTACTGGAAAATGTACATATATTGTTACAGATACAAAATGTATTTATTCGGAATCCTTTGTTTAGTGGTTGGCTATGGAAGGCTATGAATATTGGCTGAAGTCCATTGACTTGAAAAGTGTGTGGGGAAGTAGAAAGAAACAAATAATGGGAACTGAAGCTTTATTCAGAGCATGCCTGACACTTGTTCAAATTATATTTTTAAATCAAACTGTACAGCAAACAAGTTGTTTAGGCTTAGCAAAGATTATGGAATTGAATGTGCCCAGTATTTCTGCCCCTGAAAAACTTCACAAATGGTAAAAATATATAAATGCAACTGAAGATCAGCTCAATTAATGGGTCCAGAATGGCACGTTTAATGCTTCATTGTTACGTCCTGGTGGGTGGTTATTGTGCCCAATGGATAACAATGGGTGTCATGAACATTTTCTAAACTCCACGGAGAGGTTTATAACTAATAGGCCAGATCCTCGCTATGTGTCATCCAAACATGCGGGTATAGTAACAACATATAGTGTAGGGAAACTATGCCAGCAATGGTTGAAGAGTTCCTCAATAGATGCTGTTAGAGAATACTCTGCCTCTTGTCTAATAACACTGACTTACAGGACTTCCTGTTAGGCCCCAGAAAACAACACAGAAAGTGCTTCTTATATGAAGTATATAATAAAATTTGGAAGTTTTCCCAACAAGAAGCTGCTGCCCGCTTCAGGTAAATAGACCAGGAAAACTTACGGAAGGCATTACCTGTTGTAGATAATGGGATTAATACCCTGTTCGACAGTATATACACCTTAAATAACATTGTTTCCTCTGCAATAGACATAATACAATATGATATGTCTTCTTTACACCATGGACAGAGTCAACTAAGGTCCATAATGTAGTTGGGTTTGACTCTTCAAACATTGAAGGCAGGTCGCATTTCCTGGCAACACGTTAGCGCAAGGGTCATATTTTCTACATTTAATTTAACGCGACAACAACAACCAATGGCTAAGAAAAAAGCAACTTATGTTATGTTAAATGAAAAGTTAGAAAAGTTGCCTTTTACTGTGGCTGAAATAGCACCTGCTGAGTGGTTAATACTCGGGGTCATTAATCTGCCTATTTCAACTCTTCAATTCACGTCCTGTTTAAAACACATTCCATTAGGCATACATGAAAGGCTGGGAGATAGTTAAATCCATGAGGTGTGGGAGCTGCCCTTCTCGTTCAAATATATCAGTGGCATGAAAGAGGTCTTTCTTAGCGGTAGTGAATTTGAGACTTCTGTCAGCCATTCAATGGTTTGGAAACATCTGTCCTTGCACGGGGTGTGTAACGCTTCAGCAGAAAACTTGGCATGTTATCTGAAGGGAGTTCTGGTTCCTTTAATTAGACGTGTGTTCCAGGTGCTTTCAAATGGCAGCTATGTTTTCCTCAATAGTGAAAACTGTTGTGGGATGCGAGCCGGAATAGTTTATTTTGTTTCGGTCTCTAAGATTGTTTGATGCTGCTGGCATGTACTTTTTCCTCCCACCAGACAAAGGGAAGTAGCTGAGATTTGGCCCCCACACTGCTACTCCTAAAGTGAATTTTGACAAGTTGAGCAGACTCAAGGCTTTATTGTTTCAAAAACATGTGCCGCTCACATCATCATGCGAGACCTACGCACTTCAGGTGGCAAGGTCATCAGCAGAAATACAGTCCCTTTTAAGTACTAACTTTCCGAGACTCTTGTTGAGCTCATGGGATGAATATTTAATGCGTCCAGTAGTACTGGAATTGCACATTTCTTTAAGGCTGTTGGTTCTGGTTTCGTTCACACCTTCTCCTCTATATTCGGTTTAATACCATCATCCATCCACTCAATATTCTCCAGTATTTTCAGGGGATTTCCAGTAACTTTGGCTATAATAGGTAGCATTCTGCTATTGCTACATTTTCTGCGCAATGGTTGTCCTACCGCAACAAGGAGCAAAGAAAGCGCTTCCACCAGCTTAGCTGTGTCATGAATGCATGATGCGGTACTTGGGAGCATCACTCCTGGAGCAATTGGAGCGTGACTGGTCTTTATCATTCAGACCAGTTTTGTATTGTGTGCAGCCCGTGTTTCGGTGCCTCTGGTGGTCATTTGAACATGCACTGAAAGCTTGTCTTTCTGCGCAGCGCTTGCTTTCATTGGATGCTGATCTGTTGATGTTCTCGTTGAGGGCTCATTACCAGACATGCGTGTTGAGGGTGCATTTGCTACAGGAAGCTGCTTATCAGTTGCCCTTCATTGTATTGTATTGTAATAGTATTTATGTAGCGCTTACTACCTCTGATGAGGCGTCAAAGCGCTTTTCGGCGAATAGCACGCTACTCCGGAACCCAAAAGGAATTAGTGGTGGATTAGTATAGGAAAATACAAGTGCAGTTTTAGTATTATTATGAGTTAATTTGAGCCCCGGATATGTGAGTTTGTTAGTTGGATTGACTGGAGTAATGAAGGGGTAGAGGAGGGAAGAATCCAGAAGTGTTAATTGGGAGTTTATGATAATAGAATTTAGGCGTGGGATGAGTAAAGGGGGGATGAAAGAGGGTATAGTCTGTGGAAAGGGTTAGAGAGATCAAATTAGCAGGAGGGGTTTTGGATGAGTTAACACTGAGAGAAATGAGGGAGAATTTAGTAGGGTCATTTGGGAGATCACGGTAGTAAAGTGAGGTTTGGGTGGGTTAGATAAAACAAACAACAGGGGTACTACAATTTTTTTTTCACCTCTCACACACAAAACCAATTCGCCCAGCATTACAGTTATACGAAGCCCAGGCCGTTTCCTCAGCGCTTTAAAGGGCTGAACTATGGGGCTATACCAAAACCCAAGACTTAACCACCGCTGAAAACAACTTCCTAAGAAACCTTGTGTCCCTTCCGCTAAGCACCCCACTGTTCCCCCTTTTCAAGGATCTCAGTATCAAACGTATTGGACACAAAGCCCGTCTGCGACCTCTGTTGTACTGGCGACGTCTCTGGACCACTCCGGAGCTCAACATCTTCACTGAAGCTCTACAGGTCATCCTAAAAGCCGACCATCTTCACAGAATCCCCTGGCTACGATGCATCAAGGGTTCACTGTTCTCACTTGGGCTCGATGATCTCTGGAACTCACCAACCACGTCAGTCTTCCCCTCAAAAAGCAAACTAAAGAAACTATACTGGCAAATGGCAAATTACGAAGACACAAGGGCTGCACTCCACACTACACTATCTTGTGACTTTGCCAATCTAAAAGAGTCATGCAAGTACGAAGCTTTTTGGGACCTAATCACGGTGCCAAGGGAAAGGAAACTGTACTTCCAGCTCCGCATTGGAACACTCCCATTAAGACTTCTCACCAGTAGCTGGTCACACAATGAATCAACCGTATGCCCAGCTTGCAAAGCCCCGTCGAGAATCTCCCTCACGTCCTTTTTGCCTGCCCCGCGTACACCGCCCCCGTAGGAAATGGCTGGCCCCGGCATGCAGACTACTGGGAGTCCGCAGCTCTGCGCTAGCCCTGCGAATCCTCAGATCAGACACTAGGCCAACGCTAGTGATCGCCGTCGCCAAATTCCTCGGAGCTAGTTGGCTTGTTAGAGGGAAAACCCTTCTGGATAAAGACTCCAAATAAGACTGTCCCATCGTCCTGTGCAGCACATCTTATTCCATTTTTATTCCATTTTTATTCCATTTTTATTCCACTTTTTCCATTTTCTCTTATCTTTTACTCCCTTTTATCTTTATATTTACTTGTAATTATCATTATGTGTATTTATTTGTATTTATTAGCTCTTTTTTTTTGTGGCTTTTTTGGCTCTTGTAGCCGCAATAAAGCTCCTTTGAATTGAATTGAATTGGTTAGATGTGGAAGAGGAGGGAAGAGCTTAGGCAGGGTTATTTTAGGAGATGAAAGTAGTAGAATGGATTTGGGATGAGTCAGAGTGGGAATGGAGGATAGATTGTTAGAGACATGACATATGATGATGGGTAGACAAAGTGTTATATAAAACGAGAGCAGGGATTCATAAGTTTTTAATAAAACAACATATCAAGGAGCTATGCAATGACCTATGCACATGTTAAGCATAGAATAACATACATATATATATATATATACACACACACACGCACATACACACATGAAAACACAAACATATGCACACATGCAATAGATGTGCATACATATACATATTTAAACCATGAGTAAATATGCATTAGTTAAACATGCTTAAAGAATATGTGTGTAGTTTATTGTTATGACATAGTAGCAATATATATTTTCTAAAGTACTATATATATAACTATAATATACACATAATCAGATAAAAAATATTGATCAACATAGGCGTATGAAGTCCATCGCTGCTTGAATATGGTGGTTATGAAGGAAAGAGCCAACTCTTGAGTAGTTTTTTGAAGAGTTATCTGTAGTTCGTAGTTGGGGGTAATGAATTCCATAGTTTGGCTGCTTGAATGGAGAAGGATGTACCGCCTATAGTCTTTTTCTTGTATGGTGGTGTTCTAAGGCTGGGTGCCAATCCTGAGCGGAGGCTTCTTTGTTGAATGTATTTGGTTATTTTGTTTCTGATAAAGCTTTGTGGGTGAAACAAAGCAGCTTGAAGGTGCATCTTCTGGCAGCGGGTAACCAGTGTAGTGCTCTCAAGGCAGGGGAGATGTGGGCTTGTGGCTTTACATGTAATAGTAGCCTGGCTGCGGCGTTCTGAATACATTGTAGTTTTTTCAAAATAGATAGAGAGCCAGTGGTGATAGCTTTTGTATGGGGCATATTGGGTTTGTCAAACCAAATGTTTAGGTCCCCAAGAATGCGTAGTTTTGAGTATAATGTAATAAGGTTTGAGACTGCATCTAAGAAAGCATCTGGGAATGTTGAGTGGTTAGGTGGAGGTCTGTAAAGGAGGAGAAAGTTACAGGAGGAAGTTGGAGTAGGGTGGCATCTGGTGAGGAGGGCATCACAACCTTGTATGGAAATGTTATCTGTTTTACTGAGATTTATTGCCTGTTTGAATATTATAACTAGTCCACCTCCTCTCTTGCTTATATGGAGGAAGGGTTTCATGCAACACTGGGGCCATGTCATCTCCCAACCATGATTCTGTTATGAATAGTAAGTCAGGTTGTGTGTCTGTGAGCAGGTCATAGATGTGGTGCTTTTTTTTTTAGAGTGACCAAGCATTTATAAGCTGGCAGATTAGAAAAAGTGTGTTAGTGCCGGTGTTGTTTTGCTTAGTGTAGGAGGCTGGACTGGCTTGTAGTGAGTACCTAGGGGTACTTGCACCTTGCACCAGGCCCAGTTATCCCTTATTAGTGTATAGGGTGTCTAGCAGCTTAGGCTGATAGATAATGGTAGCTTAGCAGAGCAGCTTAGGCTGAACTAGGAGACGAGTGAAGCTCCTACAGTACCACTTAGTGTCATATGCACAATATCATAAGAAAACACAATACACAGTTATACTAAAAATAAAGGTACTTTATTTTTATGACAATATGCCAAAGTATCTCAGAGTGTACCCTCAGTGAGAGGATAGGAAATATGCACAAGATATATATACACAATAGCAAAAATATGCAGTATAGTCTTAGAAAACAGTGCAAACAATGTATAGTTACAATAGGATGCAATGGGGACACATAGGGATAGGGGCAACACAAACCATATACTCCAAAAGTGGAATGCGAACCACGAAGGGACCCCAAACCTATGTGACCTTGTAGAGGGTCGCTGGGACTATTAGAAAATAGTGAGGGTTAGAAAAATAGCCCACCCCAAGACCCTGAAAAGTGAGTGCAAAGTGCACTAAAGTTCCCCAAAGGACAAAGAAGTCGTGATAGGGGAATAAGGCAGGAAAGAAACAAACCAACAATGCAACAATGCTGGATTTCCAATCTGGGTACCTGTGGAACAAGGGGACCAAGTCCAAAAGTCACAAGCAAGTCGGAGATGGGCCGATGCCCAGGAAATGCCAGCTGCGGGTGCAAATAAGCTTCGACTGGACTGAAGAAGCTGCGGTTTCTGCAGGAACGCAAAAGGCTAGAGACTTCCCCTTTGGAGGACGGATCCCTCTCGCCTTGTAGAGTTGTACAGAAGTGTTTTCCTGCCGAAAGAACGCCAACAAGCCATGCTAGCTGCAAATCGTGCGGTTAGTGTTTTTGGATGCTGCTGTGGCCCAGGAGGGACCAGGAGGTCGCAAATTGGATCAGGAAGTAGAGGGGACGTCGAGCAAGACAAGGAGCCCTCTTAGCAGCAGTTAGCACCTGGAGAAGTGCCAGAAACAGGCACTACAAGAATGCGTGAAACAGTAATCACCTGAAGTCGCACAAAGGAGTCCCACGTCGCCGGAGACCAACTTAGAAAGTCGTGCAATGCAGTAAAGAGTGCCGTGGACCCAGGCTTGGCTGTGCACAAAGGATTTCTGCCGGAAGTGCACAGGGGCCGGAGTAGCTGCAAAAGTCACGGTTCCCAGCAATGCAGTCTAGCGAGGTGAGGCAAGGACTTACCTCCACCAAACTTGGACTGAAGAGTCACTGGACTGTGGGAGTCACTTGGACAGAGTTGCTGGATTTGAGGGACCTCGCTCGTCGTGCTGAGAGGAGACCCAAGGGACCGGTAATGCAGCTTTTTGGTGCCTGCGGTTGCAGGGGGACGATTCCGTCGACCCACGGGAGATTTCTTCGGAGCTTCTAGTGCAGAGAGGAGGCAGACTACCCCCACAGCATGCACCACCAGGAAAACAGTCGAGAAGGCGGCAGGATCAGCGTTACAGAGTTGCAGTAGTCCTCTTTGCTACTATGTTGCAGTTTTGCAGGCTTCCAGTGCGGTCTGCAGTCGATTCCTTGGTAGAAGGTGAAGAGAGAGATGCAGAGGAACTCAGATGAGCTCTTGCATTCGTTATCTAAGGAATCCCAAGAGACAGAGACCCTAAATAGCCAGAAAAGAGGGTTTGGCTACCTAGGAGAGAGGATAGGCTAGCAACACCTGAAGGAGCCTATCACAAGGAGTCTCTGACGTCACCTGGTGGCACTGGCCACTCAGAGCAGTCCAGTGTGCCAGCAGCACCTCTGTTTCCAAGATGGCAGAGGTCTGGAGCACCCTGGAGGAGCTCTGGGCACCTCCCAGGGGAGGTACAGGTCAGGGGAGTGGTCACTCCCCTTTCCTTTGTCCAGTTTCGCGCCAGAGCAGGGCTAAGGGGTCCCCTGAACCGGTGTAGACTGGCTCATGCAGAATTGGGCACATCTGTGCCCAAGAAAGCATTTCCAGAGGCTGGGGGAGGCTACCCCTCCCCTGCCTTCACACCATTTTCCAAAGGGAGAGGGTGTAACACCCTCTCTCAGAGGAAGTCCTTTGTTCTGCCATCCTGGGCCAGGCCTGGCTGGACCCCAGGAGGGCAGATGCCTGTCTGAGGGGTTGGCAGCAGCAGCAGCTGCAGTGAAACCCCGGGAAAGGCAGTTTGGCAGTACCAGGGTCTGTGCTACAGACCACTGGGATCATGGGATTGTGCCAACTATGCCAGGATGGTATAGAGGGGGAAATTCCATGATCATAGACATATTACATGGCCATATTCGGAGTTACCATTGTGAAGCTACATATAGGTAGTGATCTATATGTAGTGCACGCGTGTAATGGTGTCCCCGCACTCATAAAGTCCGGGGAATTGGCCCTGAACAATGTGGGGGCACCTTGGCTAGTGCCAGGGTGCCCACACACTAAGTAACTTAGCACCCAACCTTTACTAGGTAAAGGTTAGACATATAGGTGACTTATAAGTTACTTAAGTGCAGTGAAAAATGGCTGTGAAATAACGTGGACGTTATTTCACTCAGGCTGCAGTGGCAGGCCTGTGTAAGATTTGTCAGAGCTCCCTATGGGTGGCAAAAGAAATGCTGCAGCCCATAGGGATCTCCTGGAACCCCAATACCCTGGGTACCTCAGTACCATATACTAGGGAATTATAAGGGTGTTCCAGTAAGCCAATGTAAATTGGTAAAATTGGTCACTAGCCTGTCAGTGACAATTTGAAAGAAATGAGAGAACATAACCACTGAGGTTCTGATTAGCAGAGCCTCAGTGAGACAGTTAGTCACTACACAGGTAACACATTCAGGCACACTTATGAGCACTGGGGCCCTGGAGAACAGGGTCCCAGTGACACATACAACTAAAACAACATATATACAGTGAAAAATGGGGGTAACATGCCAGGCAAGATGGTACTTTCCTACACAACCCCCCCCAAACGAAGGACAATAAGACTAGCCATGATCTGATGAGTCTTCATTGTCTAAGTGGAAATATCTGGAGAGTCCATCTGCATTGGAGTGGCTACTCCCAGGTCTATGTTCCACTGTATAATCCATTCCCTGTAGGGATATGGACCACCTCAACAATTTACGATTTTCACCTTTCATTTGTTTTAGCCAAAGTAGAGGTTTGTGGTCTGTCTGAACAATGAAGTGAGTGCCAAACAGGTATGGCCTCAACTTCTTCAGAGCCCAGACCACAGCAAAGGCCTCCCTCTCTATGGCAGACCAACGCTTTTCTCTAGGGGTCAACCTCCTACTAATAAAAGCAACAGGTTGATCCTGGCCCTCAGAATTAAGTTGTGATAGGACTGCCCCTACTCCTAATTCAGATGCATCAGTTTGGACATAGAATTTTTTAGAGTAACAAGGGCTTTTCAGGACAGGTGCAGAGCACATGGCCTGCTTCAGCTCCTCAAAAGCTTTCTGACAGTTTGCTGTCCATAATACCTTTTTAGCCATTTTCTTGGATGTGAGGTCATTAAGAGGGGCTGCAATGGAGCCATAGTTCTTAATGAACCTCCTGTAATACCCAGTGAGGCCTAGGAAGGCTCTCACCTCAGTCTGAGTGGTAGGGGGAACCCAATCAATAATTGTTTGGATTTTCCCCTGAAGTGGTGCAATCTGTTCCCCACCAACAAGGTGTCCCAGATAAACCACCTTACCCTGCCCTATCTGGCACTTTGAAGCCTTGATAGTGAGGCCTGCCTTTTGCAGGGCCTCCAAAACTTTCCATAGGTGGACCAGGTGATCATCCCAGCTGGAGCTAAAGACAGCTATATCGTCCAAATATGCTGCACTGAAAGCTTCCAGCCCTTGCAGGACTGTGTTCACCAACCTTTGAAAAGTGGCAGGTGCATTTTTCAAACCAAAAGGCATTACTGTAAATTGGTAATGGCCTCCAATGGTTGAAAATGCTGTTTTAGGTTTAGCATCTTCTGACGATTTGATCTGCCAATACTCTGCAGTCAAATCAAAAGTGCTTATATACTTGGCAGATGCCAGTGTATCTATGAGCTCATCTGCCCTGGGTATAGGGTGAGCATCAGTTTTGGTTACCAGGTTGAGACCTCTATAGTCTAAGCAAAATCGCATTTCCTTCTTTCCATCTTTGGAATGGGGTTTTGGTACAAGTACCACAGGAGAAGCCCATGGACTTTCAGAGTGGTCAACCACTCCTAGTTCTAACATTTTCTGCACCTCTTGCTTTATGCAGTCCCTGACATGGTCAGGCTGCCTATAGATCTTACTTTTGACAGGTAAACTGTCTCCAGTATCTATAGTGTGCTCACACCAAGAAGTGGTACCTGGCACAGTAGAGAAGAGTTCAGAGAATTGATCTAGGAGATTTATGCAATGGTCTTTCTGCTCAGCAGTAAGACAATCTGCCAAAACTACACCTTCCACAATAGCATCCTGTTCTGTGGAAGAGAAGAGATCAGGTAGAGGATCACTGTCTTCTTCCTGTCCCTCATCAGTTGCCATGAGCAGGGTGAGATCAGCCCTGTCATAGTAGGGTTTCAGGCGATTGACATGGAGCACCCTAAGGGGACTCCTGGCAGGGCCTAAGTCAACTAAGTAGGTGACTTCACCCTTCTTTTCAACAATTGTGTGGGGTCCACTCCATTTATCTTGGAGTGCTCTTGGGGCCACAGGCTCCAATACCCACACTTTCTGCCCTGGTTTGTACTGAACCAAAACAGCCTTCTGATCATGCCATTGCTTCTGGAGCTCTTGGCTGGCCTGAAGGTTTTTACTGGCCTTTTTCATATACTCAGCCATCCTTGATCTGAGGCCAAGTACATAATCCACAATATCTTGTTTAGGAGCTTTTAAAGGTTATTCCCAACCCTCCTTTACAAGTGTGAGTGGACCCCTAACAGGGTGTCCAAAAAGAAGTTCAAAGGGGCTGAAGCCCTCTCCTTTCTGGGGTACCTCCCTGTAGGCAAAAAGGAGGCATGGTAACAGGATATCCCATCTCCTGCGGAGTTTTTCAGGGAGACCCATAATCATGCCTTTGAGAGTTTTATTAAATCTCTCCACCAGTCCATTTGTTTGTGGATGATAGGGTGTAGTGATCTTGTAAGTTACACCACACTCCTTCCACATGGACTTTAAGTATGCAGACATGAAATTGCTTCCACTGTCTGATACTACTTCCTTTGGGAAGCCCAGGAGTGCCTTTGCCACTGCAGGTGCTGTAGTGGTCCTTAAAGGAATTGCTTCAGGATATCTTGTGGCATGGCCCACTACCACCAAGATAAACCTATTGCCTGAAGCAGTAGGAGGGTCAAGGGGGCCAACTGTGTCAACCCCTACCCTTTCAAAGGGTACCCCAACCACAGGCAGTGGGATAAGGGGTGCCTTTGGAGTGCCACCTGTCTTGCCACTGGCTTGACAGGTTTCACAGGACTTACAAAAATCTTTTGTGTCCTCAGACATCCTAGGCCAATGAAACAAGGGAACCAGTCTGTCCCAAGTTTTCATTTGTCACAGGTGCCCAGCTAGGGGAATGTTGTGTGCAAGAGTTAGGAGGAACTTTCTGTACTCCTGAGGGATCACTAATCTCCTGGCAGTTCCAGGTTTAGGATCCCTTGCCTTAGTGTACAAGAGGTTGTCCTCCCAGTAAACTCTGTGAGAGTCACTGACATCCCCATTAGCCTGTTTGACAGCTTGCTGTCTCAGACCCTCTAATATGGGACAGGTTTGCTGTGCCACACTCAGCTCCTCCCTGGCAGGCCCCCCTTCACCCAAAAGCTCAGCAGTGTCTGCTTGAAGCTCCTCTGGTGTAGGTTCTGCACAGTGAGGGAATTCTTCTTCCTCAGAAGTAGAATCCACTGTAGAGGGAGGGATAGTAGGAAGTGGTTTGCTTCTACTAGCCCTAGCTTTAGGGAGCACTTGGTCCATTGTTCCAGGATCCAAGCTTCCCTGTCCTTTTTGCTTTTTGGCCTGAGCCCTTGTCAAAGCAAAAATATGCCCTGGGGTGCCCAGCATTGCTGCATGGGCCTCCAACTCCACATCTGACCAAGCTGATGTCTCCAAATCATTCCCTAATAGACAGTCTACAGGTAAATCTGAAGCTACCACAACTTTCTTTGGACCAGTACCCCCCCCCCCAGTTGAGATTTACAACAGCCATGGGGTGGCTAAGTGTGTTGTTGTGAGCATCGGTTACTTGGTACTGGTGACCAAGTAGGTGTTGTTCAGGGTGGACCAGTTTCTCTATGACCATAGTTACACTGGCTCCAGTGTCCCTGTAGGCCTGAACCTCAACACCATTTATTAGGGGTAGCTGCTTGTACTTATCCATATTAAGGGGACAAGCAACTAAGGTGGCTAAATCAATAGCCCCCTCAGAGACTAACACAGCCTCTGTGGCCTCCCTAACAAGGCCAACCCCAACTAAGTTACCAATAGTGAGCCCAGCTACTCCCTTGGATTGGCTATTAGTAGGTTTGCTCCCACCACCACTGCTATTAGTAGGGACACTAGGTGTAGCAGTAGGGGTTGTAGTGGTAGGAGGCTTGGTGCTTTTCTTTGGACAACTGGGATCTGTTGTCCAATGGCCTTTTATTTTACATAAATAGCACCATGGTTTCTTTTCCTTGTTTTGATTAGAAGAGGATTTGGGCCCACCACCCCCACCAGAGAGTTTTTGTGGGCCTGATGAAGACTCATTTTTAGATTTGTCCCCACCCTTGTCAGAAGACTTACCATCCTTCTTCTTGTTGCCATCTTTGTCACCCCCTGTATGAACTTTTCTGTTCACCCTTGTTCTGACCCATTTGTCTGCCTTCTTTCCCAATTCTTGGGGAGAGGTCAGATCAGAGTCCACCAAGTACTGGTGCAACAAATCAGACACACAATTATTAAGAATATGCTCTCTCAGGATCAAGTTATACAGGCTGTCATAATCAGTAACTTTACTGCCATGTAACCACCCCTCCAAGGCCTTCACTGAATGGTCAATGAAATCAACCCAGTCTTGTGAAGACTCCTTTTTGGTCTCTCTGAACTTTATCCTGTATTGTTCAGTGGTTAAGCCATAACCATCCAGGAGTGCATTCTTAAGAACTTTGTAATCATTAGCTTCATTTTCTTTTACAGTAAGGAGCTTATCCCTACCTTTTCCACTAAATGATAGCCATAGGATAGCAGCCCATTGCCTTTGAGGGACATCCTGTACAGCACAGGCCCTCTCAAGTGCAGCAAACCACTTGTTAATGTCATCCCCCTCCTTATAAGGGGGAACTATCTTATGCAGATTCCTGGAATCATGCTCTTTTGCAGGATGACTATGGGGAATACTGCTGCTGCCACCATGGGTTTCTAAACCCAGTTTCTGTCTCTCCTTCTCTACTTCTAAAGTCTGTCTATCCAAATCCAGCTGTTGCTTCTTGAGCTTCAGTCTGGTTTGTTCCACTCTCAATCTATTGAGCTCCCTTTCTAACAATCTGTCATTAGGGTGGGTGGGAGGGACATGTCTTGAAACAGAAGTATGGTGAGAATGGACAGAAGGAGACCTGTCCCTTACAGAGGGCACCCTAACAGCTTGGCTAACAGAAACATCAGTACCACTGTTGTGAGAATAAATGCTTTTGCTATGATGTGAGACAACACTATTTGTATGGTGTGGCTCTTCATCATTACCAACTATGCTAGACTGTCTAGTAATGGGCAGGCTAGGAAGTTTCTTTCCTGAATCTTTTCCTGGGGGAGTCCCTGGATCAGATTGGGAACCATTAGCTACTTTTTCTACAGATGGGGCACTTCTTGCCTTATCTTGTTCTCTAAGCATGTTAAGTAACAATTCCAAGGAAGGATTCTTCCCTACACTCAAACCTCTCTCTACACAGAGACTCCTTGCTCCTTTCCAGCTAAGGTGGTCATATGCAAGTTTGGACAGATCAACATTTTGGCCTGTGCCAGACATTTTTAGAGAGAGTTAAAGTGATAGAAAAAGAGAAAAAAGTTTGTCAGAGCTTTTAGAAAACAGAGAAAAAAACTTTTACAACTTTTTAGAACTTTTTAGAAAATTAGAAGTACTTTTCAGCACTTAGAAAAGAATGAAAAGAGGAAATGCAAAACTTTTTGGCAATGTGTATATACACTGAACTTGTTTTGTATATTTTTCTCTTATAAAAAGTACAATGACAAGAGTGGTAAGTAGTCTCAAAGCACTTATCCCACCGCTGCACAACCAATGTAGGAGGCTGGACTGGTTTGTAGTGAGTACCTAGGGGTACTTGCACCTTGCACCAGGCCCAGTTATCCCTTATTAGTGTATAGGGTGTCTAGCAGCTTAGGCTGATAGATAATGGTAGCTTAGCAGAGCAGCTTAGGCTGAACTAGGAGACGAGTGAAGCTCCTACAGTACCACTTAGTGTCATATGCACAATATTATAAGAAAACACAATACACAGTTATACTAAAAATAAAGGTACTTTATTTTTATGACAATATGCCAAAGTATCTCAGAGTGTACCCTCAGTGAGAGGATAGGAAATATACACAAGATATATATACACAATAGCAAAAATATGCAGTATAGTCTTAGAAAACAGTGCAAACAATGTATAGTTACAATGGGATGCAATGGGGACACATAGGGATAGGGGCAACACAAACCATATACTCCAAAAGTGGAATGCGAACCACGAATGGACCCCAAACCTATGTGACCTTGTAGAGGGTCGCTGGGACTATTAGAAAATAGTGAGGGTTAGAAAAATAGCCCACCCCAAGACCCTGAAAAGTGAGTACAAAGTGCACTAAAGTTCCCCAAAGGACAAAGAAGTCGTGATAGGGGAATAAGGCAGGAAAGACACAAACCAACAATGCAACAACGCTGGATTTCCAATCAGGGGTACCTGTGGAACAAGGGGACCAAGTCCAAAAGTCACAAGCAAGTCGGAGATGCGCCGATGCCCAGGAAATGCCAGCTGCGGGTGCAAAGAAGCTTTGACTGGACTGAAGAAGCTGCAGTTTCTGCAAGAACGCAAAAAGCTAGAGACTTCCCCTTTGGAGGACGTATCCCTCTTACCTTGTAAAGTCGTGCAGAAGTGTTTTCCCGCCAAAAGAACGCCAACAAGCCTTGCTAGCTGCAAATTGTGCGGTTAGCATTTTTGGATGCTGCTGTAGCCCAGGAAGAACCAGGAGGTCGCAAATTGGACCAGGAGGTAGAGGGGACGTCGAGAAAGACAAGGAGCCCTCTTAGCAGCAGGTAGCACCTGGAGAAGTGCCAGAAACAGGCACTAAAAGGATGCGTGAAATGGTGCTCACCCAAAGTTGCACAAAGGAGTCTCACGTCGCCAGACACCAACTTAGAAAGTCGTGCAATGCAGGTTAGAGTGCCGTGGACCCAGGCTTGGCTGTGCACAAAGGATTTCCACCGGAAGTGCACAGGGGCCGGAGTAGCTGCAAAAGTCACGGTTCCCAGCAATGCAGTCTAGCGAGGTGAGACAAGGACTTACCTCCACCAAACTTGGACTGAAGAGTCACTGGACTGTGGGAGTCACTTGGACAGAGTTGCTGGATTCGAGGGACCTCGCTCGTTGTGCTGAGAGGAGACCCAAGGGACCGGTAATGCAGCTTTTTGGGACCTGCGGTTGCAGGGGGACGATTCCGTCGACCCACGGGAGATTTCTTCGGAGCTTCTAGTGCAGAGAGGAGGCAGACTACCCCCACAGCATGCACCACCAGGAAAACAGTAGAGAAGGCGGCAGGATCAGCGTTACAGAGTTGCAGTAGTCGTCTTTGCTACTATGTTGCAGTTTTGCAGGCTTCCAGCGCGGTCAGCAGTCGATTCCTTGGTAGAAGGTGAAGAGAGAGATGCAGAGGAACTCGGATGAGCTCTTGCATTCGTTATCTAAGGAATCCCAAGAGACAGAGACCCTAAATAGCCAGAAAAGAGGGTTTGGCTACCTAGGAGAGAGGATAGGCTAGCAACACCTGAAGGAGCCTATCACAAGGAGTCTCTGACGTCACCTGGTGGCACTGGCCACTCAGAGCAGTCCAGTGTGCCAGCAGCACCTCTGTTTCCAAGATGGCAGAGGTCTGGAGCACCCTGGAGGAGCTCTGGGCACCTCCCAGGGGAGGTACAGGTCAGGGGAGTGGTCACTCCCCTTTCCTTTGTCCAGTTTCGCGCCAGAGCAGGGCTAAGGGGTCCCCTGAACCGGTGTAGACTGGCTCATGCAGAATTGGGCACATCTGTGCCCAAGAAAGCATTTCCAGAGGCTGGGGGAGGCTACCCCTCCCCTGCCTTCACACCATTTTCCAAAGGGAGAGGGTGTAACACCCTCTCTCAGAGGAAGTCCTTTGTTCTGCCATCCTGGGCCAGGCCTGGCTGGACCCCAGGAGGGCAGATGCCTGTCTGAGGGGTTGGCAGCAGCAGCAGCTGCAGTGAAACCCCGGGAAAGGCAGTTTGGCAGTACCAGGGTCTGTGCTACAGACCACTGGGATCATGGGATTGTGCCAACTATGCCAGGATGGTATAGAGGGGGCAATTCCATGAACATAGACATATTACATGGCCATATTCGGAGTTACCATTGTGAAGCTACATATAGGTAGTGACCTATATGTAGTGCACGCGTGTAATGGTGTACCCGCACTCACAAAGTCCGGGGAATTGGCCCTGAACAATGTGGGGGCACCTTGGCTAGTGCCAGGGTGCCCACACACTAAGTAACTTAGCACCCAACCTTTACTAGGTAAAGGTTAGACATATAGGTGACTTATAAGTTACTTAAGTGCAGTGAAAAATGGCTGTGAAATAACGTGGACGTTATTTCACTCAGGCTGCAGTGGCAGGCCTGTGTAAGATTTGTCAGAGCTCCCTATGGGTGGCAAAAGAAATGCTGCAGCCCATAGGGATCTCCTGGAACCCCAATACCCTGGGTACCTCAGTACCATATACTAGGGAATTATAAGGGTGTTCCAGTAAGCCAATGTAAATTGGTAAAATTGGTCACTAGCCTGTCAGTGCCAATTTCTGATTAGCAGAGCCTCAGTGAGACAGTTAGTCACTACACAGGTAACACATTCAGGCACACTTATGAGCACTGGGGCCATGGAGAACAGGGTCCCAGTGACACATACAACTAAAACAACATATATACAGTGAAAAATGGGGGTAACATGCCAGGCAAGATGGTACTTTCCTACACTTAGGAGAAGGGTAAGCAGGAAATTTAGAGCTTGTACCAGGTGTGTTGTTAGTTGTGATAACTGTGTGAGGGTCACAATAGTCTTGTTTTTCAATATAGTGTTCCTCTTCCACCAGGTTTAGGAGGCATTTTGTTGGGACTGTGTGTGTGGGTGGTGGACTTGGTGGCTGAGAGAGAAATTAAGAGTGTACTGTTTTTTGTAGGGTAGCCTTATTATGTAATAGACAAGGGGATGCAAAGTTGTTAAGAGTGGCATGTTGTTTATTTTGTTAGCATCTGTTTAGAGTGGATGGAGTATGGTTTAGGGGTGGTGTAGGAGCATGTGGATCATGATCTAAGGCTCTAAACTGTGCAATGGAGGAGAGGCGGTTGGATGAAAGTTGCTGGGTTGGGATGCTTGTGGTAGATGTTTGTGAAGAGTGAGTATGTAGTGGTAAAGATTTTATGGGATTTGTATTCTTTGTGTAGTCATGAGGGTTGGAGTGGGTGTGACTATAAGAATAATGAAAGTTTGGGTTTATATGATGTGCTGATGTGTGTGGTTTGTATTGTTTTTGTTGAATACTGAGAGGAGATATTGATGTAGTTATTTTTGGTGAGGGGTTTGTATGTGAATTAGTGCTGGTGAGTGGAATTAGAGTATTACGGGTGTTGATGTGTTTTGGAAATGAATGTATGAGGTGAGTAAGAGGGGATGAATGTGTGTCAGGGGAGATTGTGTTAGTTCTGATGACTGGAAGAGGTAATATGTATGGTGGAGAGGAGTGTGAGGATTGTATGGTTGAGTGTAATTGGGGAAGAGAGGGAAAGGGCATTTGTAGATGGTGTGTTGGAAAGCTGGGTTTAGGAATTGTCACAATGAAAGATGGTCTGTGTGGAGCAAATAGAGGATAGTGTTGTTGGTTTGTATGAACAGGGAGTGTGTATCTGGAAGGCTGAAAGTAATGTATAGTGTGGTTTTGTGTTGTGTGGGTGATGGCAGGTTGTGTTAGTGGGAGTGGACAGAGTAGCGTTTGCTGTGAGAATGAAGGTGTTTTACTATACTAGTTGTGGTGGATATGTGTATATATGTTGTAAATGGGGTATCGTGTTGGATGATGGGACATTGCAATTTGTATGCGGTCAGTTTGTGATGCAGTAGTTGGATGTCTTTGCAGATAATGTGTTTGCATGTTGATGTATGTGTAGGGTGTAAAGTCCTTTTTGGTAAATGGACAATTGGCAGCATTTCTGGCCCTACACCCTACCTGTCCTGAGCAGGCCCAAACAGGCAACTGCCCTTGTCCTAACCGCAGTTAGCTGAGACGCCCGGGCTGAGACGCCCTGAGCCCTAGGCTTAAATAGCCCTACTGGCCAATAGAAACCTAGTCCTAACCCTAACCAATCAGATTTGTAGCTCTAAATCACACAACCAATTGGAGACCCAGCCCTAATCACCAATCATACCCCTAATCCTGACAACCAATCACAACCCCAACCCTAAAACCAGGAACCAATCAGAATCTCAGCCCTACTGCCAATCACAAGCCAAGCCCTAAGAACTAGGAATCAATCAGAATCTCAGCCCTACTACCAATCACAAGCCCAGCCAAAAAAACAGGAACCATTCGGAATCTCAGCCCTACTATCAATCACAAGCACAGCCCTAAAAAACAGAAAACAATCAGAATCTCAGCCCTATTACCAATCACAAGTCCAGCCTTAAAAACCAGGAACCAATCAGAATCTAAGCCCTACTGCCAATCACAAGCCCATCCCTAGAAAACCAGGAACCAATCAGAATCTCAGCCCTACTGCCAATCACAAGCCCAACTCTAATCCCTAAGCCAATAGCAACACCAGCCCCCAACAACTTATCACAACACCCTATGCAACAACCAATAGAAACTTATATAAGGGCCAAGTTAACTGAAGCCCAGTCCCTGTGGGAAGGGAGGAGGCAGCTGCTGCTCTATTCAGAATCTCATTGGATACAGACAGTCTGAATCCACACTTCCAAGCTAGCAGAGTCTACTTTCCAGGTAAGGGAGAGATTGGAAACAAACACTGAAATACTGCTTGTCAGATACTCTGAAATGTGGCTTTTTTAAGGAAAAAACAGGGGATGCAGACAGTTTCTAAACACAATTTAAATCACAGAAACAGATTAAGCATTCTCCTAAACACACTCTGCAAGCTGTATGTAGCCTTTTTACTTAGAAAAGAGAGATGGGGTGCCCTTTATGCAGTCTTGTGCCACAAACTAAAAGGGAAATTTCACACAGTCACGGTTAAACACACCTCTTTAAAAGGCCAAGCTGCCTGAAACACAGAGAGTCTACAGTAAACAGGCATAGGTAACAGTAAAAAAATACTTTAAAACAAATAATACAATTTCCCAGAAAAGTCTGGGGCTCCTCACTTAGGTCTTTTGGGAATCCTTGATCAGTGGGCTGTATTAGGGCACAGGGAAAATGCTGGCCCCACAAGTTGGAGGTGGCTGTCTTGGGCTTCCCTCCACAAACTTAAGGGGCCAGAGCAGGTGTGGGGGGGAGGGCTCAGGTTGCCAGGGACTCAGAGAGCCAATCAGCTAGGCCCAGCCCCTGTGGGAAGGGAGGAGGCAGCTGCTGCTCTATTCAGAATCTCCTTGGATACAGACAGGCTGAATCCACAACTTCCAAGCTAGCGAGTCTACTTTCCAGGTAAGGGAGAGATTGTAAAAAACACTGAAATACTGCTTATTGCGCAGTCTGAAATGTGGCTTTTTTAAGGCAAAAAAAGGGGATGCAGACAGTTTCTGAACACAATTTAAATCACAGAAACATATTAAGCAGTCTCCTAAACACACTCTGCAAGATGTATGTAGCGTTTTTACCTAAAAAAGAGGGGAGCCACAAACTAGAAGGGAAATTCCACACAGTCACGGCTAAAAAACACCTCTTTAAAAGGCCAAGCTACCTGAAACACAGAGAGTCTACAGTAAACAGGCACGGGTAGCAGTAAAAAACACTTTGAAACAAATAATTGGATTTTCCAGAAAAGTCTGGGGCTCCTTACCTAGGTCATTTTTATAATTCATTATTATTGATTATTCATCATTCTTTTTTCATTATCTTCTATCACTACTTATAGTGTGTTTTAGGAAACCTGCTGTGTTTTACTCCTGCTTTCCTGGGCTCTGGAGTGGGATATTTTTACTTACCTTTAGTATTTTCTTACACTCCCAGTGCCCCTCTATGCACTACACTTGCCTAGGTGGGAAACCAACTTTCACATTCCACTATTTTAGTTTATGGTTTGCGTTCCCCCTAGACCCATTGCAACCAATTGTGATTTTCACAATTTGTACTATTTTCTGACTGTTTACTTACCTGTTTTTGGTTACTAATATATATATTCTGTGATTTACTTACCTCCTAAGGGAGTATAGTCTCCAAAGTATTTTTGGCCTTGTGTCACTCAAATAAAGTACCTTTATTTTTGGTAACACTGAGTATTGTCTTTCATGTGTGTGTGTACTGTGTGACTATAGTGGTATTGCAAGAGCTTTGCATGTCTCCTAGTTCAGCCTTGGCTGCTCTGCCTACAGCTACCTCTAGACAGCCTGGCTTATAGACACTGCCTACATTTCACTAATAAGAGTTAACTGGACCTGGTATAAGGTGTAAGTACCATAGGTACCCACTACAAACCAGGCCATCCTCCTACACAGTGGTATCCTGGATCACGCAAAGGTGCTCCTGAGTTGAGGAGCCCCAGTGCAGAGCGTGCAATACATGTGGAGCTTCAGCGCCTGGTAATGTGTCCAATTCACTGATCAAGGACTAGCAAACTATTTCTGAGAGAACCGTGGCTCAGTGGCCTCGGCCGAGATCCTCTGGGCAGCCAGCAAGCCAGCCTTGAGAGGCAGCATTAAGGGGAATCTCAAGTGGAAGGAAGACCAGCGAGCACAGCGGATCACTGAGCTAGAGATGGCGGAGCTGGAGCGACGCACACAACAGGTTGGGGGGGTTGGGAGGGGTAGAAGCAGGGCAGCAGCTAGAGCTTTGGCGCGTGAAGTTCAGGCAGTTGTCCCTCACAGAGGCTCAACAGCATTGGCAAGCCTCAAACCAAAGAGTGTATGAGCTGGGTGACAAGACTGGAAAACTGGTCAGTTGGCAACCTGCAATAACTCAATCCTAGTGGTGCTGCTGATCAGGGATGGGGCGCGCGCAGCACAAGAGGACCTGCCGGCAATTGTCACCACCTTTGCCTCCTACTAAGAGTGCCTGGACACCCCAACCCCCCCCCCCCACAAAGTCCCTCAGCCGATGGCAGAATGGGAAAACCTCATTCTGGGTGACATTCCGCTATCCTCGCTTCCGTTGTTCCTGGCGGCAGAATTGGATCTTCCGCTGTTGGAGAAGGTGGGAGATGCCGTCTCCGCAGTTCACTCTAAGAAAATGACAGGGCCTGACTGTAGGAAGCTGGCTCTGCACACACCATACCAAAATGAGATATAGTGTGCACAGAGTCCAGGGGCTCCCCAAGAAGCCTTACAGAGGCAATAATAGACAACACCAATGCTCCACTTGTGGCAGTGTGGCAGAGCAGTTAGGCCCATCAGAGGGCAGTGTCAAGCACCTGCCCCACACACACAATCAACAAGTGAAAACACACACTTAATGACTCAACTCCAAGCCAATAGGCCTTCACATTGAAAAACACTCCTTTGCCAATTTATTTCCAGAACCACAAGATTCATTTAGTAAGTGCATCAAATGGAAGGCACTTTGCATAGTAATACTTAGGACCTTGAATAGAATCAATATTGTGCACAGTTTTCTTTAAAATGGCAAAAAGGCACCTTAAAGCACTGCATGGAGGATGCAGCTATGAACTCATTATTAGGCTCACCACAGACTTCTGCTGCCTTGGCTGAAGCTCAGGCTATGGACACGAATGCTGCTTAGTTCTTCTTGGCAACGAGTATTCTACTTTACCACTTGCCAAAGTGGAAGACGTCTTGTCTTCAATGGTCCTGACCTAATGGCAACTTCCAAAATGACTTTGACTCTTGAAATTCAGCCTTTTTATTCCACAAGTTAATATTTTTAAATTGTCCTTTTATATATACTCAAGTGTCTTTTTTAACTTGTCATTATTGATATTTTTATATAAATATCTCAGGTTGAGTTTTAGTAGGTTTTATAAATATTTAGGCTCTGAACCACCTTTAAACCAGCAAGGGGAGGGTGTTGTGTAGCCATTTTAGTTATAGCTCCATACATGTTATTTTAGCACATAAGGCCTGCCGCTGTGCATTTTAACCTAGATATATTTTATTCAGCTTTGTTTATTATTTTAATAATAGCCACATTTGCTGTCTTTGCTTAGACCAGCACTGTGATCTTAAACAAGCCCTCTGTGCTTCTCTCAAGGATGCAGTAAGATAGGTTGCTGGTAAACATGGTAACGTTTTGCCTCTGGTATTCATAGAAACACACACATCCTTACGTAGGGACATTTTCTCAGAATATCAGCAGTTTTATTATAAAAACACTTCCCTGTCCCATACATGTTAGACGGAGATTCAAGCCAGATGACCACAACTGTATGCTGATGCTGAACACTTCGCTACAGCTGCTTATGCAGACTTCAGGCCTATGCTCAGGTATGGGGGATGATGTCTTACCAGGGGAACCTAAAGGGCAGAACTAGAGCTTAACATGCTGTGCTCTAATATAGCCTAGGTAGGAATTAGTCTATTGACTCTAGTGACAATATGGTAGTGTTATTTTTATGCTTTACTCCCCTTGTCACAATCTTAATCCTGTCATGCTTTATTGTCCAAGTTATTGCAGTACATGCTTTATTATCTAAGATGCAGTTGCTTCATTAAAAACCTTATGGAAACCTACACTGCCTCTGATTGTCTTGTATATGTGAGACCAATGTATCTGAGAGAAACGGATGAGGTCTAAGTGACCACGATTTCCCTGAGGAGTCAATTGTGTCATGCACTTGACTGCCCAATCCTCCCCGTTCTTGGGTGGAGATGAATCACTGCTAGTTATCCGGAGCAAAACCCGGAATAGGCTGAAAGTGTCACCTGTAGTGGGTTCAAACTCAGTCTCCCACACTGCAGGTGATTCTACCTCCCAAATCCAGTAGTGTCATTAGAACAATGAGAGCCTATGAGGCAGTGTCATACTTATCCCTTCGTCATTTCCTTCCCCAAGAGATTGATGATGGTGTGCTGTTTGGCACAACAATGAATAATGTCATTGTTTCTTTTGTGTAGTGTTTGCTTATGTCACACCTTTCTCCAAATCCCCTTTCCCATCCATCCATCAAGCCCCCTGACGCTCTTTCTCCGGGCTGTGTGATTTATTGAGGTGTGACTTAATTTTACACATTAAATGGATCACACACTTGCTGGGGTGGATGTGATGAAAGTGATAACAACTCACTGCATGACCTTCTATTACCTGAGCAATATTTCACACCAGCCCCATCAACATCATCATGCCATCTTGGGAAACCCCTGCAGTCAGATGACTTCCTGGCTTCATCTTTTCAGGTAAGAGAAGAACTATGGATTGGAATTAACTTGTTTAGTTAGTAATTAACACCTGCGAAAGAAGATGTTATCTTACTTGTCTATGTATATGTAGGTTTTTGTAGGCAAAATAAACAATGGCAATCATCCCTTAGTGGTCAATTTATTTGCAGAGGGCATTAGAGCAAGGGTATAAGTGCATTACATTAGCAACACAGAAGGATGATGGACGGAGTGGTGAAACTTTTCAAACACTCACCCCCAGTCACAGATCTTGGTTTAATCCATCTTTCTTTTGCTCATCATGCCACCCAGTTTGAGTCCAGCCATATGCAAATCAGTCTTGACCCTGCTCCCCATGGGATCAGTCCAGCCTGGTCTGCGAGGCCAGGTTCTCCCTGGACCAGAAACATGCATCCTGGGACCGGTTTCAGGGTATCACCCTTCATCATGAGTAAATGACATACACTTTTTCAGCAGATTAAAAAAACTACAAAAATAGACAGCAGTGCAAACTAAAACAACAAAATAAACATTTGAGGCTAAATCAAGTAAAATAAATCATACCTTTCATTTTAAACAAATACCAAACGCAACCCTTTCAACCCACAACAGGCTCACCTCTCTCCCCAAATAGCCCTGTCCCTAATAAGTCCAAGAAAAAGTCCAATATGTAAAGTTCTTGAAGAAACCCCTGCCCAACTCCCTTCCTGCCCTCTCCACACACTACAAGTGTCCCTCCCACCAAACAAAAAATTTATGAAAGAGTCAGAAGAGGACGTTCTCGACCTGAGTCTGGAGATTGTCAAGGGTTGCCTCTATGTGTGCCACCAGCAGTTCCAGGTGCCCACATTGTTTGAAGATGCATTCTGAACCTGAGGGGGGCAGCAGTGGTGGAACAGGGACAGGATGATGCTAGCTTGTGGCTGCTATGACAGTGCTGCTGGGAGGCTGGAAACGCTGGTGGACAGATTGAGGAGCTACAGCTGGCAGCCATGTTGACTGCTGCCTCAGGCTCATCCTCCTCCTGAAGGACCACCAGCCCCCAATATTTATTGCAGATGCCCTCCAGCCTTTGCCCCCACAACCAAGCTGCCAAGTTAGATGATGTCCACCAGGAGTAGCTATAGCAGGAAAGAAAAAGGAAAATGACAAATTATAAACTGCTCTGTGCAAAAAATATATTTTTTTAAGTAGAGTGGCACAGTAGCTGTACATTGCTGGTCCCCTAGAGCCATTAGAATTTGATGTGGCTGATCACGAGTCGCAGGGCCATTTTCTACCCACACATGCCTCACTGTAGTTGACGAATGTTAAATTTGAACTGGCATGAACCTGTTAAAAAAGCCATGAAATAGTATAAATATGGATCTTTCAATTTTTTTCTGGATGGCTGGGACAGAACTTTGGAAAGAATAAAAGACTGAAGTACTAGAAGGTGACAGATTAGGCACTGGGAGGGATGGAAGCACACCTTTTAAGTTTGCGATACATTGACAACTTGGTAAATGCTGCATTAACTGACGCAGATGCACATTGTACAGAAAACACTATTGTACTGCCATATTGAACCACGCTGCTGTTACGTCATAGTAGCATTGATGACTATTGGGAAGGGAGGTATGATGATGGGTGGGAGAATACATATCTGCCTTGCTTCAACTACAGTGAGTTAAAGGAGAAGACTGATAATTAAAATACCCCCACGTTGAACCAAAGCTTTGATAACCATGCAAACCAAACAAAGTAAGTGAACTGCAGACACGTAACTCTCCACACCAGCTCCCTTATTTCTTGATATAAGCAACTATACATTCATCTTTTCATTCATCTATTCTATTCACCCTTTGAAACTCACCATTTAAGCTTTACACTCTCTCATCCAGGCTTTCACTATTCAAATCCAGTCATCCATATTCATCCACCTGTCCATCCATACATTCACCTTTCTAGTATCCACCCTTTTGAACACCATGCTTTTACCTATCCATCTATTTACCCATGTATCGTTCATTACAATCCACCCATTCCTCACCCGAGCATTGGCTTTTACCTTTCCACCCATCACCCACTGAGGCATCCTTTCACCCCTTTCACCCACACATGTATCTCCTATCAATCACCTACACATCTTTGCCGTTCACCCACACATTCTTTCACTCATATACCATTTCACCAATTCGTTCTTTTAGCCGTCCATCCTTCCTCTACTTTTCCATCAAGCCATCATTTGTAGGGTCCATTCATTATAAGCTGTTGTCTGCTGATTTTCAGAGAGAAAAAGCCATAAAGAAATCAACCCCAGATGCTAAACCTGGGGCTTCACAAGCAACACCCTTACAGTGAGCATATTAGTAATTGTCAATGAGCAAGATCAGTACGACTTATCAGTGCCGTTTTCTGCTGTGGCCGGTTCTCCCCCTCCAACTGCTGCCCCATCTGTGCACTAGTGCTGCTACTGACCCCTGCACAAGTGGCTGGTGTGGCTAGAAAAAAGTTACACAGTTTAGTTCCAACAAAATGCAACCACAATAAATCATTGCAGTCCTATCTTCTTCTATCATTCACTTTAGGAATTATGTTGGTTGTTAGAAAAGCCAGGTAGACTAATCAACTGCAAATGTTTTTATAATGGAGGAGCAGAGCTGAAGCTCAATAAAGGGGCAGAATACTTTGGTCAATCCTTGAGGACTATGGTGAGGTTTTGGTTTGCAAATGCAATGCGAATGACCAAGACAATGAAAACCTTCACAAACACGTGTAGAAAAGCTGACTTGGGCATGCAGTCTTGTCGGTACAGTACCTGTCCTAAAAATCTGTCATCTTAGTATTAAGTACCAGTCCACAGGATATATAAGGGGAGAAGGGAAAGCTAAGCTTAGTAACAGAGTAGAAAAAAGCAAAAAAAGGAGGAAGCCAGGTATAGAAACATGAAAATTAGATAAATGCGGGGATAACAAGAATTTTACAAAGTTCACATAGAACACAAAATATGTACAAAAAAGGTAGACAGACACAGTAAAACTAAAAGAAAAATTATTCTAAATGAGGAGAGGTGAAAATAATAATATAACAGGAAGACTGACTGGGACCAACAGATCTGCTACCATCCTCAATGGTAGTGGCACTGGCACACTCATCTTCTCCTGGACTTGACACCAATGTTGTATTCATCTTCCCCTTGGGTGCTGAGGTAAGAAAAAAAGAAGAGAAAATATAAGATTAGTGGTACAGTTAATCTCCCCAAAAATATGTTGACAAGCAGAGGCAAACACCCTAACATTTTACGTTTCTAAATCAGATTGCCTAGTATGAAGGACTCATCTCAAGTTGACCTATTACTTTTACTTTCCTAATTCCAACACCTAAGCCTTATTCCAAATTTCCTAAACAACAGGGTGTATATCTGAACTTTTCATGCAGGGTAGCACCGCAAGCCTTCCTGCAACACTGCCCTGAGTGAGAAGAAAATGGCAGGAATGTGCCATATCTGCCGTATTGCGTGTTGGTACACAATGGGCTGCCATAAGTCAATGCAGACACCCCTGTACAATGCTGCAAGGTTGCCTGCGATAAAAGGATAATTGTCTTTGTGCAGGAAGGGACCAAATAAAATCACAAAAGTAGTTTTCTATTTTCTATGTGTTCTGCAGATTGCAGCACACATGGAAAAAGGAAAAAAACAAGGAGAAATAAAGGTATTTCTCCACATTGTGTCTCCCTTAAGCCTCCCCATGGGATGCATAGGCTTTTGATGCATACCCATGTTTACAAAGCCTTGTAAATCTGGGAATGTGTCAAATGCAATGGGTGTTATGAACACCCATTGTAACACCCATGGCACGCCTCTCTGTCGACTTGTTCTGGGTTGACACCAGTCCACATTTACAAAGCCATGAAGGACCACACGGGGTGGCTTTACTTGGCCTTATAAATATGGCCCTGCAATCTACACTCGCGGTTTGGCTTTAGCCATGTTATAATATGGTAAAACGTACCACCAGCCTGTTGGCAGTACTTTTCTCCATTTTACCGCTGTCCGCCAGGGTCGTAATGAGGGCCAAAGAGTGGATTAAGAAGTTAGGTCCAGCACCATGCAGAGAGACAGTGAAAAAAAAGTCTGCACCCATGCGAACCTCGTGGTACCATTTATGTGATATTTGTAATGCAAGAAAGCAAATTGGGCTCCTGAATGTGAAAAACGCAGCACGAACGGGCACGATGAGCAACTTCACCTGCTGGTGGAATTCCACAGAGCTCACTCACTTTTTTAACCACTTTGTGGAATTCCGCGTTGTGGGGCTCTGCAAGCACTGCCCACCCCTAGAAATTACAAGGTGTGTTGCTATTACACATGATAAATTGACTAAGTATAAGTTTAATCTCTTAACGATCCAACCATTATTGAGAAGTTTCAGGGTACAGTAAGATGATGTAGCCATTAGGAACATGAATGCATCGAGAATGCAGTTACAAATTAATGAATTAGTAAAGTGCATTTTCAAATGGAGTGAATTTGAAATATTAATCAGCAAATAGGCCAGGAAATGTGAAAAATGAAACAGGAACAAGCATCTGGAATAAATGACAAGCTACCTCCAGATCCTCCACATGAAGGAGAAGCTTCAGCTTATCTGATGAGAGACATACCAGATGGAGGGTATGACCACGTGCCATGGGCTAGTGGAGATCTTGCAGCACTCATGAACAATTTCCTAAAACTGTGCAGGGCTGTGGAATTCTTGAAATACCTTCTTTGACATTGTGGTTCCAAATGACTTGTGGACAGAATGTATAATTGCCATATAGTGAGATGATGAAGCCATTGAGAACATGAATGCATCGGGAATGCAGTTACACATTAATGAATTAGTAAAATGCATTTACAAATGGAGTGAATTCAAGAAAAAATTCATCAGCAAATGGTCCAGGAAATATGAAAAAAAGAAACAGGAACAAACATCTGGAATAAATGGCAGGCTACCTCCTCATGAAGGAGAAGCTTCAGCTTATCTGATGAGAGACACACGAAATGGAGAGTATGATCATTTGCCATGGGCTAGTGAAGATCTTGCAGGACTCATGAACAATTTTCAAAAACTATGCAGGGCTATGGACTTCTTTGAATACCTTTTTTGACAATGTGGTTCCAAATGACTTGTGGACAGAGTGTAAAATTGCCATACAGTGGCTGACTACGGAACTGACAAGGGATCCGCAAACTAGTGCACCATCACCTGAGGTGATGAAAAAGTATGATGAGGTGATTACTTAACTGAAGAGCAAGATTCTTCCAAAAGTTCCAAATATTTTAAAGATAAAAAGAACTCAAAAAGAGCCATAGGAGTCAGTACATGAATACTATGAGAGATTGTTAGAAACCTTTCAACAGCATATTGCTATGTCACACCTTGATCAAGGTAATATGGATTTTTTGTAACACAGTTTGTGATATCAGTCGCCATATACAACAGAGTGTGCTGACCGACAAGGCCATTAAATGAGATTCTGAGATATGACAAATATTGTAGTGATAAGCACGAAATGTAAGCTTAAGGAGAAGTTTCTGTTGGCATGGGCAAAGTTGGCTCAAAAATTTATTCAGAATCAGTCGTTCGTAGGGAACTCTGGTGGAATGCAGGCTCTTGGATGTCAAGCTGGGATGCAAGGTGTTCAAGGAGGAATGATGATTCCACAACGTAGAGGTCAAGGAGTTCCGATTGATCTGAGTTCTGGTGTGGATGTTGCAACGTTAAAAATAACAACTCCTTGTCATCTTTGTAACAAGATTGGACATTGAAAGAGGGAGTTTAGGCTGAATCCAGATAGAAAGAGTGAAAGTAATCAAATGCAAAGAGGAAATCAAATACAGATGCAGAATGTACCCGTTCAATAAATGCAAGTGCCAATGCAGACGTAGAATCCAATGAGGCAAGTCCCACAAGCCCCAGTGACCTCACACAAATTGGTAATCCCATATTTAAGATGGATCAAATGTCCAGAGGAAACTTAGGGCCTGATTACAACTTTGGAATAAATCCATTCCTGAATCAGAACCTATTTCAACAGTTTTCTATGTTAGACAGTGAGAGTTTTGACTCTGAGAATTCACAAAGACAGTCCGGAGGGGTAGGAAGATTGTATGCTTGGTGGAGTCTTAGAGTTAGACTTGAGTGCTCCATTCATGGAAATTGAGACGAATGGCCACCCAGTATCATTCCTGAGTGATACTGGTGCTACCCCATTCCACTTTTAGAGCAGAAGAAATTTCAAACCTACCCCTCTTGGGAAAGAATGTCCAAGTTGTAGGAATTAGAAATGCACAGTTCACAAATCTAGTAATCTAGTTTCAGAGGAAGTCCCAGTAAAAATACGTTAATTTGAAGAAAAACACAGGTTTGTGGTGTGTGAATCAAGTCTTCTAAACCTGCCAAGAAAAGACTTATTGTGCAGGTTAACCTGCACAATTTACTCTACACCAGATGGTGCCAAGTTTCAAACACATGATGAGTACATTGCATTTAAAAGAAACTCAAAAAGAAGCTGTAGGATTGTACCCAGTGAGGACAAGTGAAGAGTTGCCCCCTGATTGGAGAAAGACTGTGAACCCAGAAGTATGGGATCGTACAGGGAAGGTCATTGGACTAATCAAAGGTGAAAAATCAGTCCGTATTACAGTAAAGCCAAACACAATTTTTCAGAGAACACTACAATACAATTTGACCCCAGAGACAGTGGCAGAAATAATGCCGATAATTGAAGACATTTAGAAAAGACATTCTGATAGAAAATGTTGGAAGCTTTTATTATTCCCCTATAATGTGCTTACATAAAATCAACAGTCAATAGAGAATAGAACAGGACCTTTGAAAGATCAATAACATTGTTGTTCCATGTTGTCCTATGGTACCAAATCCAGCCACTATCTTTTTCCAGATTCTGTGTACTGCAGATTGGTTTACTGTTGTTGATCTCTGCTGGCTTTCTTTTCAATACCATGCATGAAAACAGTCAACTCTTATTCTCTTTTTAGTTTTGAGAGATAGTTTTAACCTGAGATCTAGTTCCACAAGGGTATACCAAACTTTCTTCTATCTTTACCCAGATTCTAAAGAAAAATCTTGAATCTTTACAGATGCCCTGTGATTCGGTCCTGGTACACCACCTTGATGACCTACTTATGGCATTGAGTACTTGAAAGCTTTCCTAGGGCTGAGAGAAAGTCTGTCCTGCCTTGCCACTAGGAGTGCCTGATTGCAGTAAGATGTTCACATAGTTTTACAATGAGAGGGATGGCTGTACTCTCTCAATGCTTACTTGGATGCATGGAGATTCTCGAAGATTTTATAATGAAACTTGACTCTGTTGCCAAAGGATTACCCGGTTGTGTTAAAGCAGTCGTGGCAGTTGGTGTCAGCACTGAAAAAAACATAGGCCCTCTTTATGAACACAGCAGGAAAGACCGCACCACCGGTGGTGGTGGTAACTACTGCCAACAGACTGGCGGTCTGGCCTGCCAAAAAATCAAGCACATGAAAAACAGGCAGCCTGAAAAACACTCACCGCCAGCAGAGGAGTGTCGACAACGACGGAAGAGGCCACCCACAGGCTGACGGAAAGGTGCTACCTGCCCAACAAATAATGAAGCACTAGACCACGGTCAGTTCCGGGGTGGGAACCACCGCCACTCAAAGCCTGGCAGAAACAAACCAATTAAAAGGAAACACTCACCGGAGGCTCACACAACACACCAAAGCAGAAATGGAGAGAGAGTTGGAAATCATGCCAGTGCTGCTCCTTTCCATATACCTCCACGACTACGGTAAGTATCACAACCTAGTAAACAAGGGATGAAAGGGCACAGTGGCATACCCACCCACTCCACCCGCCGCGTAACACACCCACAACCCATCACAACATCACAAGCCATACACACCCGAGCAAGAGGTACTTGCCCCACACAAGCACAAGACAACCTGCCCATAGTACCCACATGTGCAAAACACCCCCCCACAATGAAACGAGGAACCACAGATCCAACACTGGGCACACAAACTTTATTAAAGCTCCAGGAGCAACAGATTGTCCAAAATAGGCCATTGGCCAGCCCATATCAAAAAGACAAATGTGCCCAAATAGTCTGAACTTGACTCCCACATGTGCATATGGTACTCCACTACAAAGGGGCATCAATGGGGCAGCCAGGCACCTCAGGGAACAGGGGAAGGGGGTGGCGGGGTGGGGACGTCCCTCTGGGAGGGGGGCTTGGGCTTATGTTTGGGAGGTGGAGGGGGTTTGGGTTTCACCTTGGAAGGTGGGGGAGCGGGCTTGGACCGGGGTGTGGCAGATGTTCCAGGGCCAGCATGGGTCTCTTGCTCACTGGGGAAGGTGCACAGAAATGGGAAGGGTGGTCAGGGGTGGACTTGGACGTGGAAGGAGTGGACAGGGCAAGGAAGTGGGCATGTTTAGGGAGGAGACGGGGTGGGCCAGTCGGTTCAAAATGGTCTACCCAGGATAGGAAAAGTTTCTTAGGGGCAGGGGGTGGACCTAGAGGAAGGTGTGGGAGTGTAGGTAGAGGGAGTGGTTGTTCAGGTGTAGGTGTGCGTGACGTGGATGCAGGTGCCTGCACAGTATGCTGAGGTGTGGTGGATGTGTGTTGAGTAGGTGTCTGGGAATGTCTGAGTGTAATGGGAAGAGGGGGGTGGACACAGTGGGATGAGACAGGCTACCAGTGTAAATGTATGTTGTCTGGGTGTCTGCAAGTTTGGTGAGTGTGCTGCAAGTGTTACTCAAAGTCATTGTGGTGAGTGCAGGTGTGGTGTCTGGGGTGCATGACTGGATGTCTGATGTTGTGGTGACTTCAAGAATGGGGTAAGAAACAGTGAATGTGGGTCCAGTGCCTGTGAGTGTGCATGTAAAGGTGACAGACAGGGAGGCGGAAGAGGTGGACACAGTGGGGGAAGTGGATGTTGTTGTGTGTGCCTTTGTATGTTGGCTGTGTGTATGCCTGTGGTAGGAAGTATGGTGCTTGTGTTTCTCTGTGTGCTTCATGTGTGTTGAGGTGTGTGCATGGCTGTCTGAACATGTGCTTGTGATGGGTGAAGGGAGTGGGGTGCTGGAAGGGGTAGACGTGGTTGGAGGGCAGATGGAAAGACCAGGGACATTGGCTGCTGTCAAAGAGGAGGCCAGATCCTGAAAAGATCTCTGTAGGCCAGACATGGCATTGTGAATGCCTTCCCGGTATGAATTGCATTGCTGCATCTGGGATGCTAGCCACTGGATGGTATTCATGATGGTTTTCTGCCCTACAGAGATGGTCCTCAGGAGGTCAATAGACTCCTCAGTGAGGGCAGCAGGGCTGACTGGGGCAGGAGATGGGGTGCCTAGGGTGAAGGAGATGCCCACCCTTCGTGAGCAGGCACGGGCAACTGAGTGGGGTGTAACTGGGAGGGAGGTGATGGTATGGGGGTGGCGGAAGATGTCAAAGATTGGGTGGGCCCACTATGGTCCGCCACCACTAGGGAGCTCCCATCGGAGGAGGTATCAGAGTCACTACCTTCAGTGGTACTCCCCTCACCCTCCAACCCACTGGTCCCCTTGGTGTCAGTAGACTCTGCCTCCTTGGAACCATGGGCCACTGCATCCCCACTCGCAGGAGCCACTGCGCCCTCGCTAGATGATGCTGATGTACACAGACAAGACAAGAGTAAAGAGTTGGGGAGACAAAACAGGAGAGAGAATTTTAAAATCTGAATGGATGTACATATCTGGTTCACCCATACTCTCACCCAGCTAATACACCAACATGCAGCACCTACAGCTATACTCATGGATATGCCCCTGACTAGTGGCCACAACCCTGGTATACAACCATCTCCAGCATTACAGAAGGACCTGAAGAACTGCAGACCTGGCCCTTATCATCTAACTGCCCATGGGGGCCATGATGCTAAATGACATTAGTCAGAGTCCCTGCCACTAGACAGCATACATACTACAGCACCCTTAGACATCCATCAAGGAGGCATTATATGGTCTTGGCACTCACCGCCTTGTGTCTACTGTGCAGCCTTCAAGCGCCCATCCAAGTCTGGATATGCCACCACCAGAATGCTTTGCATTAGGGGGGTCAGGGCCCGACGGGTACCCCTTCCTCATTGGGAGGACTTCCCCAGCTGGGCCTCACAGGGCTTACACGCCCAGCGCCACTGGTCCTTCCACCACTTCCTGCAGTGGGTGTGCCGCTGGTTGTAGACTGCTAGGGTCTGAACCTCCCTGGTGATGGCCTGCCAAAGTCCCCTCTTCTGAAATGCACTGACCTCTAGGGGACACACAGGAAATAAACACTGAGGTCAGAACAAGCACATTTGATACCGGTGGCCATACGTCCCCTATGGGACAGACACTTAAAACAGCATTCCAGCACCTCACTCACTCTGGATGTCATGCATTAAAGAGCTGTGCAGTTACAAATCGGGCACACATGCATACAGCCATCCACCACCATTACACACATCCATGATCCCCATCCGCCTGCTCACCTGCACCTCTGGTCGACCATATAACTTGGCATACAGGGGTAGGACCCCGTCGACCAGGTTCTCCATCTCCTCTGTGGTGAAGGCCGGGGCACTTTCCCCTGAGACTTGTACCATTTTCAGGACCAGAGTCAGGACACATCAGCACATTCAGTGGAGTACTTGCATGCACGGAATCTGGGAGTCAAGTGAACCTGGGGTGATGAAATTGTGTACGCGATCATGATAGGCCTATATTCCCCACTGACAACCATGTTAACCAATGAATGGATGCATGGCCTTTTGTGGTGTGCTATCTGCAGCATTTGATTTTGCTCCAGGGTGGCCATGATCTGGCCCATCCTGTCCTGGGTATGGTGGTATGCTCCCAGGACCTCTGAGATCACCTCCTGGGCTGCAGCATCCATCCTTTGGCCTCCCCCCCAGGGCCACTGATGTCCTCCCACTGGGCCTAGCCACCCGTGCCTGTGTCCCCTGCACAGTTCTGGCAGGTCCACTTGTACAGGGGTCATTGTCATCCTGCCTGTTGGTAGGTGGAGATTGTGGCCTCTGTACTTGTGTTCCATGAGTCTGTGGCCTGGATACACTGGTGTGGGGTCGTTTGCCATGTGCTGATGTTGGTGGCTGGGAGGTACGGGTGTCAGTGGTGTCCTGGGTGGGGCTGCTGGATGGTGACAGTCCAGGACTGTGTGATGGGCTAGGGTATCACTCACTGTCCAGAGTACCCTCCCAGTGTCCCAAGTGGTGCCTCTGTCTCCATGTGGGGCGCTGGCACTCCTTGTCCTTTCCGTCAAGGTGGCATGGGTGGTGGGCATGTGGGGGGGGAATGGACATGCATGTTACATTTACAAATTCAGATGGGGTGCACAGGGCAGGCCTATTAAGTGCAGATTTTCCACCGTTGGGCCATGCAGGGTCCTTTTGTAAAGTTGCCATTGCATTTAGCATGAGATGTGGAGGTGCATTGTGATACCTTGCAGGGGTGGGTGGCAGTGCACAGAAGGAGGGATGTGGGCCTGTTGGTGGGTTTGTGGGCATGCAAGGTGACTGGATGTAGTGGTTGTGGCCAGGGTGGGGTGTGGTCCTGGTGGTAGTTGGAGGGGTGATGTGGTGCATGCATTACAGGTGTGGTGGAAATGGGGTAATTGCAGGTGACTTACCCAAGTCCATTCGTCCAGTGAGTCCACTGAGGCCCTCAGGGTGCAAGATGGCCAGTACCTTTTGCTCCCAGTCGGTGTAGTTGGGGGTGTTGGTGGGGGTCTTCCCCCAGTCTTCTGCACCACAAAGTTGTGCCTCAATGCCATAGACCTCACCTTCCCACGCAGGTTGTTCCATCTCTTGCAGATGTCGTCCCATGTGCGTGGATGGTTTCCCACTGCGTTGACATTGTTCACTATTGTCTGCCATAACTCCATCTTCCTGGCGATAGGTTTGTGCTGGACCTGTGCCCGAATATTTCTGGCTTGACCTTCAGTATCTCGTCCACCATTGTTCTTAACTCCCTTTCTGTGAAGCGTGGGTGCTTAGGGGGTGCCATGGAGTGTGTTGTGTGGCTATTAGTGAGGGTGCTGTTGTGTGGTTGGGTGTATGAGATGTGTGTTGTTGCATTCAGCGTCTGCTTGTAGTGTTGTCAGTCTGGCTTCTCCTATTGGTGATGCAAATTATTGTGGGGTGTGTCTGTGCATGTTTTATAGTGTGTCAGGTGTGTGGGTTTCAAACTTCCCAATGTGTGCATTTCTTGCTGTTGGGTCCCATTGCTGGGTGTGGCAGTCTGTACTGCCAACGGTCGTTCGGCATCTACTAACCGCCACTGTGATTTGTGCATCATTATTTGGAGAGCGGGGGATTTGTGTGCTCAGCGGGTGGGATGTGCAGCCTTTCCACCAACAAGGCCCTGGTGGAGGTTACAAATATTTTGCCGGGTTCTGTTTTTGGCATCTTTATTTGGCGGGTTTCTGTTCACCACCAACTGCGACAGTGTTTACCGCCATGTTCATAATGACCCCCATAGTGATGTGACATCCTTTAATTGTTACGATGCCTTATTCTGCTTACCTGAAAAAAACCTCAATACATGATGAGCAGCAGATCAACTAAATATGAACAACTGATCTTAGCTACTGACAATATGGTATTAAAGAGGTTTCAAACATTGAATCCTTCCACTCTTCTACTGTTACCAGGAAATGATCTTGGGGATGATGAAGTTGAGCATGGGTGTCTAGATGTCACAGACTTATGCACAAAGCCAAGACCAGACATAGAGTTTACCTATTGATTGTGCCTGATTGTGCAATTTTTGTGAATGGCTTATGTTTGAGAACCAATGAGGGTCTTCTGAAAGCAGCCTAAACTGTCTGCACTATTCAAGAAATTGTAGAACCTTCATGGCTTTGAGGTGTTACCATAGCACATGTTGCAGAACTGATTGCCCTTACATGAGCCGGCGGCACATCAGCCCAAATGAGAGTGTCTATATTCATAATCATTATGGTTTTGGTGTGGTCTATGACATAAGAAAGTTATGGTCACAAAAGGGTTTCATGACATTGTATGACACCCCATTTAGGAATGCGGAGCATGTAAAAAAGCTCTTGGATGCACTGCAGCTACCCACTGAAGTTGCAGCCCATAAAACTGACAATTGATAAGTCACAGTTGGAAATTGATTTGCCTTCTAAGTTGCACGGTTTTGCACAGTTGTGTCCTGCACATTTAATGGTGCTTACACAAAACAGTCTGAAGAAGACACAGTTTTTTCAATGTTGTTGTCAATTGCTAATTAATGGGAAGAGCTCAAAATGTTGCAGGCAGATACTTCAGAAGAAGAAGAACAGGGATGGATTAGAACAAGATGTGGAAAAACGTAAACACTATTAGAATCTCAGCAGATAAAAGAGCAGTGTTGGCACTGGGGAGTTTGCTATAACCATTAGAGGGGGGAATTCAAGGAGCAGATTTTATAAATTATGAAAGATATGCACTTAACATTAAAAACATACAGAATTAACATGTGGACCTCAAAAGAAAAACGAAAGTTTAAACTACAAAAGAGAAAAGTCATGTACAGAATAGTCATAGTTAAACTTATTTAACTTGAGGAGCTTAAGCTGCATTTTCTGACAATTGCTGTAGTCTAAGAATGTGAAATGTAACTATTCCTGATCTTCTCATAAGCATATGTTTAGTAAAATGTATTAACTCAAATTAATTATTATTGAACAATAAGTACTATGGAATAATGAATAAAGGCTTGTATATCAGTGAGGTAATGTAGACACTTAAAACATGAAAATGTAAATTCCTGAAGAAAATGAATGGTGAGAACTAGATGCAAAGTTATACAGTGTATTGAAAAGAATGTGTATCTTCCTAACAGTTGCTGATAATGTGAACAAGAGTAGGTATTTAGAAGATTAGTTGTGCGTGTACTGAAGACTGAATAACAAACGTTTGGCAAAACCATAAGATTGTACCATCTATAATAATGTGTGTTCCTAGAGTAGGAAGACTCACATTTCCTTATTAGCACTTTCTCTGCCCAAGTCATTGCAGCTCAGGCTGAGAATCAACTGACTTTCTTGAGACACTCTTTATGGGAAGTTCACTTCTAATTGATTCTGATATTTGAAATTGGAGCTTTATGCTTTGATCTCTAAATATATAGAACACTTTAAGGGTTCTAACTTACAGTACCTTTCCTTACTTTTCCATTCCCTAACCATTCTCATTCTTAAAATAGGGATTCTTTCCTTTGTGGAACACACTTTATGCATTGTTTATGAATTATTGATTGTTTACTCTGTTTATTGATTAACTGCTGAACAATATTACTGAAAATAATATTGACTTCATAAAGATGAGCATATAAAGTGGCTTATTTATAAAGCTTTTAAACTCTCATCAAAATCCCATTATCGACTGATAATAAGATGGAAAACTATGATGATGAATTTATTTATATACAGCTCCTGGTTATCCTCATCGAACATCAAAGATCCAATCGGTCGAGTATCTAGGAGGTCACCTTGATGAGTCGGTACGGCTTTCTTGTAAATTGATAATCGCTAACCGATGTCCCAATGCTCCAGCATACTCCTAGGTGCGTATGTCCACTTCTGTACTTGACTTTGAGAATGGGGCCCTGTGTCTTTGTCCTGAACAGATTTCTTTTTTTAGCAGGTGTCACAAAGCTTCTACAGACATCCATATGAATACAAACCTCTTGCATGCTCCAGTATCTCTCAAATTGGGAGTTTGCCAGTACACCAGGGCATCAAAAGTGAAGGTGCCACACCTTCAGATTCCTAATGTTACTTAATCATTGTGGACCCAACTTTTCTGTACATTTGTATAATGGAGAGGAGAGGGCAGCACTAAATGGTCAGCTAGGTGTGTTTTGTAGATACACTGTGCACACCTTCTGAGCAGGATCTCTCATAATGTAAGGCAGTTCTAAAAACAAAACTAAGGGAGTTATTCAGAGTTTAGTGGTAGAGGGACATCAAACACTAAACTCAACGGTCTCCCAATGGTGAAAGGTTGGAGAGTGAGAACAACATAGTGAGTTCTATATGAAAATACCTCAGCATACAAAGATAAAAAGCTCAAAATCCAAGAAGGAAACAGAAACTCAAGAATTAGAAAGGAACTATTTAGTGAGTAGGAATTAGCACCCTGCTGGACAAGGGTGTGGCTAAACTTGAAAAACTGTCTGGCAAGACATGACTCACATAGCAGATGCTGCCAGAACAGATATGGAGGCAAATTCAAAGACATGTAAGTGAAGTCTGGGTTACCAACAGGAGTATGGAGGAATTCCACAAACATAAGTATGTCAAGACAACTAGGACAATGGAAGATTTGCAACCAAGAGGCAGGAGGAGGGAGAAGGAACAGAGGCATCAACATTACCATTGGACTAATTGATACAGTGTACTTTCAAGCCAGAAGCAAAGATTGGAGTATCAACAATAGATACATTAGCTTCAATAGCAAAAGCATATTGTACTGTTTCTAAAACATTTTATCACATTCAAAATTGAAACATTAAAAAAATAATGATTAGTGCACAAAAATGCATGAATCCACAATTCATGTTGGAAGTTACAAGCATGTGACACAATGAATCATGGGTATTGTAGTCAATGTAGAAAAGGAAATGTTTTCTGACAATAATTAAAAATACATTCACATATAATGGAAAATGTAAAGCTGTTACTATTAGTCTCCACTAAATGCATCTTGTTTTTTAATTGTTATCAGATAATTGCATTTTAAAATGAGAAACTGAAACATTGACCAAAACATGTGATGTCTACCCTAACAGAGCCACCTACCCAGAAACATATCCAGAGAACCTATGTCTAAACTGGGGGAGTACAATCAGAAGAGGATGGCATCACCACACTTGCAACAAGTTATCTTGAAGCAACAGCTGTAACAGGAGAAGAGCCATCTTTGAAACCAACAGAATCAATGCAGACATCTTCAGTATCTGTATACACATATACACAATAATTGCCACTCACATAACACAACAGGGAAAATCATCAGTAATTATCCAGACAAAGCAAGATGTCAATCAGATGTTTATCAAAGTATGGGTACTTCAACTGCCTCAGAGTTCAGTGAAATAAATCCATGTAATTTATTGAAAATAGCCCAGTTTCACACATGAGTTCAATAGGAGATTACAGGAGCACAGGAAAGACATGTTTGAGGAACATGAGATTGGCAGTTTTGGAACTGTGCCAGCATTGCTAAACAGCCAAAGGTAAAATGTAAATCACCCATCCTATTGGACATATGTTGAAAAGTTGCTATACGCAAGTATTACCACTGATACACTTGAGAAAAAAGCAGTTAATGCAGCCAAAAAGTCCATAATAGTGGAGGGTGAAGAGCCATCATTATTATCAGTCTTTCTCTGACAGTTAAGCCAGGTACTACAGGGAGTAGGAGAAGCTATAGTGAGAAGGCACTGGGCAGAGCAACTTAGCAGCCATCAGAGAAAGCAACAAGCACCTTTTACTAGAGAAAGATGCAAATGAAACATAAAGCCCTGTTAGAAAAGTATTTTTTCATGTTTTATATACATCAAGCATCTTTTTGATGTATGTTAGAACTGACATCCTCGGTGAGATAATCCCACAAATGTTTCGCATTCACTCCTATTGTTTACTGAACTCATTTCTGTTGGCTTTATGACTCGGTTTGTTGATTCCAGTTGCCGGGGGGAACGGACCTCCCTTCCCGGCTCACCTTGCTCTTCTCAGCTGCTATAAAGGGACGTGCCTCTCGCGGACACGCTTGTTGATTCCAGTTGCTGGGGGAACGGACCTTCCTTCCCGGCTCACTTTGCTCTTCTCAGCTGCTCCAAAGGGACGTGCCCCTCACAGGACGCTTTTGTTGATTCCAGTTGCTGGGGGAACGGACCTCCCTTTCCGGCTCACCTAGCTCTTCTCAGCTGCTACAAAGGGATGCGCCTCTCGCGCGATGCGCTTGTTGATTCCAGTTGCCGGGGGAACGGATCTCCCTTCCCGGCTCACCTTGCTCTTCTCAGCTGCTACAAAGGGACGCGCCCCTTGAGGGACGCGCTTGTTGATTCCAGTTGCCAGGTGGAACGGACCTCCCTTCCCGTTTCACCTTGCTCTTCTCAGCTGCTACAAAGGGACGCGGCCCTCGCGGGACACGGGACGCGCCTGGGCATGTGCCCGGGTGAAGACCGTGCCAAGACGGGCCCATCTTCGCCAGTCATCGCCCGATCAAGGCCGAGCCTAATCTCTTTGCAGAAGACTCAACCAACAAGTAAGAGCTGCATTTTATTATATACTGGGTTGCTATCTATTATTACCGAATCCATGGGGAAGAGGAAGGCTGTTGATTTGCTGATGCCCCTGAATGACACTAAAAAACAGAAAAAGCATCCCAGGAAACTAGCTAATAAGGCCATTGGATGTGGCCCTAAATCACTTGACGAGATGGATCTGCTATTTGAGGAAGTGGAGGCCATTTTGAATAGCGAAATGGATATCAATGGAGCCCTGCCCCCAAAGAAGGCTTTGCCATAACCCAGAAGGATCCAAGAGTTTTTTAATAAAAAGAAGAAGGGCCAAACCTCTGACTCTGTTATTCAGACTGACAGCGGAGGGAACCCGTCTAACATAAACGATACCATTCATTTTTCTTCTCAGGGAACCGTGGGCAGCGCTACTAACTTCTCGCCTAGATAGGGGGTATCCCAAGTAGAAGACGTAGAATGCATACCCTTTCCACTGAGCCCTGAGATAAGGCTGGTTCCCAACGTACCCTGTAGAAATCGGTTTGGGCCCCAGGCTGAGGAGAGTGATCTGTTTAGGGTCGATGAACATCCTACGGTTGAGCCAGATATTGAGGATGTTATTTTTCCACCTATTCCTAGTACCACCACTTTTTCAGAGTAACCCGTCAGTGAAGCTAACATGTCCCTTATTCTGCGGAGAGTTGACTAAGTTAGGAACTTGGTATTGCAGCTAGCTAAATTTCTGAAGGGGAAAATGGTATATCCATGTGGATGTAAATGCCAATTGGCAGAAGTGGTTGGAAAAGGAGGAATCACAATTGTTGAACCGATCCCATCCACATCTATTGTACATGGGGGATCAGCCAACCACCCCAAAAGTAAAGGGACATATATGGCTGATACAGAGGTCAATCAAACACCCCTTGTGGATAATCTCATAAATAAGCGGTTGGGTTCCAATAACAATTCTATGCATGGGGTCTCTATGGAGAATTGTGCTGGCAATATTGGTCGCCCTTCTGCCCCTTTGAGCAGTCAGACATCTAGGAGGTGTAAAACTATTGCTAATACACTAGGCAAGGGGGCCCGTACCTTCTCTGATGTTAGTAGGTTATCTGTACCCCCTCCTATCTGCGATTCCATTTGTGCTACCTCCTCTTATAGAGATTCCAGTGGCCCAGCTTTGTCGACAAAAAGCTTAGGTACCAAGTGCGGGAATAACACCCTCTTTTTGAACAATGTTCCTAAGTTGTCGCCATGGTCTGTTGAGGACCATGAGTCCCGGATTAACAAGGTTACCCACTGGTTATGCTTCCGACTGAATTGTCTTTCAGTTATACGTACAGACATCTCCAAAGCCAAGAGATTGAGCCCTTTGGGGTCGAACTATGATGTAATTTCAATTGAGTTTTTCCACAAGACCTTGGTGGACCAACTTATTTCTTTTGATGTATGCACTCGTCAGCATAGGGGGTAAAAAAAAGGGAGGTATTACCTCAGTGCCAGGATTAGATGATGTAAGCCAGGCCCCTGCACATGGTCAGTTGGCTCACAATACTAGGAGGGATCCCCTGGAGTATGCTGAACCCATGCAGTCCAAATCTGTATTACTGTTTTCAGCTCAGGAAGTATTTCCTAGGGACAGTTTAGAGGAGCCACAAATGAACAGACTCAATAGGCCCATTACGAACGAGATGATTCCACAGGATGTCAGTCCCCAGACATATAGAGTTGAGTTAGATAATAATGGCCTATCAATAATGACATGGAATCTAGCTGGCCTTGCGAGGAAATTGGACGACTTAGATTTGTTCACATATATAAACACCCAAGATATATGTCTCTTCCAAGAAACTTGGGCTGAGGATAGAATTAATATAGACGGGTTTCTCTCTTTTAACATTCCTGCCCAACCATCAGCAAAGGCGACAGGTCGTGCAAAAGGGGGGCTCTTAATTTTTTTAAACAAAAAACTGCAATGCGATTATAAGATTTTAAAATTTGATTGTGTTGATTTGATGGGGCTGCAAATTTCGTTCCAACAGAGTTTTAATATAATTTTTATTAATGTCTATGCCCGATCCGTCCCTCGACGATCAGAGTCTCAGACCCTAACCTTGCAAGCTGATTTTCTATATAGCTTACAAACAAAATTTTATTTAATCGTAGCTGGGGATGTAAATTGCACCTTTGAAGCATCTGTGCTGCTTAGTGGTTTAACAGTGGAGGAGGATGAATTATGGGGGATTGCACAGCTGAATAGCGACCGCCCTTGTCCACGCTCTCGAGTGCTGTCCAGTTGGCTTCCCTATGTTTAAAGTATGGCCTTAGGGCCTGTAATGGTCGTACACCTTCCGATTTAAACTTTGCACCTACATTCAAACGAGGCTCAATGACAAGTGTTATTGATTATTTCCTAGTGGATGTGAGACTATGGCCTCTGTTGAAAGACATGAGGGTGGACCTGAGATGCAAGAGTGATCACTACCCCTTGCTACTCTCCCTTTCTGGGGATGCCTTTGGAAGAACCTCGAACATACAACTTACAATGGTTCCCTCTCCTATCTTGAATAATTCATCGATGAAGGTTGGGTAGCCAAAGGTGATGTCGAACCCCTATCTGTTACGTGAGATTTATCAAACGTTTATAGATAACTTGATAGTTTATGAAGATCATGATCCTATGGATATTCCACTTCTTTGCATACACAAAATCATGGTTGTAAAATTGCAAAGTATTTTTTTTAAAAAGGTTGGGGTAAGATCGCGAGGTGGGATCCCAGCAAACAATAGATGGTTTGATGAACCATGTTCCAGGTCTAAGTCTGGGTTAAAAAAAGCTATTACGAATGGGATCCAGGGGGAAATACAACAAGCAAGACGTGCTTACAAGGAGACTATTTTATGAGCAAAGAAATCTTGGGGAGACTCTATTTGGCAGGAGTTGTTGGATGCCACGAAATCCAATAACAATACGTTGTTCTGGGAATTAGTGTCCAAACGAGAGAAAGGGGGTAGGAATAGCTTAAGGAACCATATCCAACCCGAAAGCTGGGTGGAACACTTCTCTCGCTTCTATGATAATATTGATACTCCTGTGGTCCCTGATATTTATGTTGTGGGACAAGTCCCCCACTTCTTGTTAGACGCGAACCTTGCCATCGCCCCCATAGGTGGGGGTCTATATGACTCTGAGGACCACATTTGTTTTTCTATAAAAGAAACCGCTGATGCAATTTACTCTTTAAAACCTGGTAAGCTCCAGGACCAGATAAGATTGCAGGTGATCTTTACAGATCTGAGCCAGCTATATGGCCCTGGTACATTAATACACTCTCAAACAAAATTACTGAAGGAGGACAGATTCCCATTATGTGGAAGGGTGCTGAAATAATCCCCATCTACAAAAATGTTTTGCTAAACAACTTCTAGGCAGACTAACGAGTTGGGTCATGGAACATCAGATTCTTTCTCCCCTCTAGGCGGGTTTCCGACCTAGAATTAGTACAGTGGACCAGGTTTTCAGGTTAGCCGTGTTAAACTGGAAATATGTAGTTCTGGCAAAACAACCCTTTTATGTTGTTTTTGTTGATTTGCGATCATCTTTTGATTTGGTCCCAGAGAGAAGTTGTGGGAAGTGTTCTATAGAATAGGCACTCCAGCAACATAATTCAATTACTGAAGCGACTGCATGAAGACACATATGTGCAAGTGGGATGGGGCAATCAAGGCAAACTGACCGACAAATTCCCCATAAATAGGGGCGTTCGTCAGGGCTGCGTGCTGGCACCGCTTCTGTTTTCTCTTTTTATCAATGAGGTGGTGCAGGTTTTGATGGTATGCCAGAATGATTCTCCCACTTTGGATGCCCAGAAAATCCCTATTCTTCTCTTTGCAGATGACTCACTTCTCATCTCAAAGACCCCTATGGGTTTACAAATTCTTGTTGAAAGATTCAATCTATTCTGTCGGAACTATGGTTTGGAGTTGAATTCTAAGAAAATGAAAATGATGGTATTTCGCTCTGGACCACGGAAGAAATGCACTATCAGCTTGGATGGCGATCCTTTGGATAAGGTCAGCTCTACTGATTATTTGGGTGTGAGGCTCACAGACAAATTACACTGGGAAGAACAGGTTAGCAAAAGTGCGGGACTTCTGCAACATAGTGCAGCATCCATACTGCGCTTTTATAGGAGTACGGTGGCCAAAGCTGTATCTCTAGCAATCAAGATCTATGTGGCCAAGGCACAGGGAGCTGCCGTCTATGGTGCGGAGATATGGGGCTTCTTCAACAGTAATAGGATAACCACATAGCGAGAACAGTTTTGCGAGGGCTCTATGTGCGTGCCCTCCCAGTACCCCATTGATTCCATTGTTTCTAGACCTGGGATTAAAACGGATAGCTGATTAAATTATTTTAAGACCTTTATTATACTGGGTAAGGCTATGGACTGTTCCTGAATTGGTCGTATATAAGATCTCGCTTCTAGAACTGTTAAAGTGTCCAAATTCTACTACCATTCCATGGGTTAAGCATGTATCTAGCTGGCTCTGTACCTTGGGCTTAGGAGATTTGTGGGAGAATCCCTACAAACTTGAGAAATCTCATGCAAAAGTATTGAAGTGTGTTTATTGGTCCTATGTACGAAATGACAATATTAGCCGCAAATCCCATGGTCGTTTAACCAATCTTTTTCTTGATTTTAAATGGTACCCACAGTTCGAACCATGCCTAGATATAATAACCGATATACTAGGCAAAGGACTATATGCTAGATTTAGTTTTGGGACATTGCCATTGCAGACCTTGACGAGTAGATGGAGACCAAATGCCACATCTGATATTTGTCCAGCGTGTGGTATCACCCCAGAAACAGTCGAACACTTTATTTTTTTTTGCCCTGTATACTCATCCCCCAGGTCCAAAAGGATCCGCAAAATTTGCCGGGAAATAAAGATAAGGAAATGTGTTTTAGCCTTGAGTGTTTTAAAAAGTCATTGCTCCAATGTTTTAATTTTTGCTGTTAGTAAGTTTTTAGTGGCAGCATGGCGCATACGTAACTTTTATGTAAGCAATGAATCTTAAGGAAGATGAGATGGGATTCACAGACTGGGAAACTGGGTTTTTATTATTGTTAAAACAACAAGTGATGGACGGAATGCTGAAAATTGTCAAACACTCACCCCCAGTACAGTGATCTGGGCCTAAATCCATCGTTTTTTTGCTGCCCATGCCATTCCAGTTTGAACCCAGCCATATGCAAATCAGTCTTGACCCTGTTCCCCATGGGAACAGTCCAGCCTGAACTGCTAGGCCAGGTCTTCCCTGGACTGGAAACAAGCATCCTGGGACCGGTTTCGGGGTTTCACCCCTCATCAGCCAGGCTAGCTTGAATCCAGTGGCATGGGAAGCACGGGACCCACGTCTGGGCATACCCTTCCCACTTAGGGCAAAAAATGCAAAAACAACAAGTGATGGACGGAATGCTGAACATTGTCAAACACTCACCCCCAGTACAGTGATCTGGGCCTAAATCCATCGTTGTTTTGCTGCCCATGCCATTCCAGTTTGGACCCAGCCATATGCAAATCAGTCTTGACCCTGTTCCCCGTGGGAACAGTCCAGCCTGAACTGCTAGGCCAGGTCTTCCCTGGACTGGAAACAAGCATCCTGGGACCGGTTTTGGGGTTTCACCCCTCATCAGCCAGGCTAGCTTGAATCCAGTGGCATGGGAAGCACGGGACCCACGTCTGGGCATACCCATCCCACTTAGGGCAAAAATGCAAAAACAACAAGTGATGGACGGAATGCTGAACATTGTCAAACACTCACCCCCAATACAGTGATCTGGGCCTAAATCCATCGTTTTTTTGCTGCCGATGCCATTCCAGTTTGGACCCAGCCATATGCAAATCAGTCTTGACCCTGTTCCCCATGGGAACAGTCCAGCCTGAACTGCTAGACCAGGTCTTCCCTGGACTGGAAACAAGCATCCTGGGACCGGTTTCGGGGTTTCACCCCTCATCAGACAGGCTAGCTTGAATCCAGTGGCATGGGAAGCATTATTGTTAGACACTGGTTTTAGAATGGAATTGTACTATCTTATATTTTATGATGATATTTATTGTTTGTATTGCTTTGATGGTCTGTTGATCGAATAAAGCTTGTGTTGACTGACTGACGACTCGGTGCACTTTGCCCCTGCTAGCCAGTGCTAAAGTGTGTGTGCTCTCTCCTTCAGAAAGGGTAAAACTGGCCTACACCTAATTGGCACATTCAATTTACTTGTAAGTCCCATTTAAATTTAAATTACATGTACCCAGTGTCTGTATATTGAATCCTACTTGTGGGCTTGCAATAAACCACTATAGGAGACATCTTTAAACCCAATTGAGACCTGGGTATAACGTAGTAACATGCAACAGTGTACCAACAGGTATTATTAATGATATACTTAGGGCCTGATTTAGATCTTAGCGGAATCGGTCCTGCCGTTGGTTTTCTGTCAGATAATCTGTCCACTGACTAGGTGGTCTGCCAGCTCTATTTGGATGCCAATGGGCCCACAGACAAAAGTCCGTCAGCGAACCACTGTCACCTCCATAAATTTCCACCTGTGTTGATGGCACCTTAGGCAAAAGCAGCTGGCGACAGGATCATAGCCAGTTTTACCGCTGAGCCAACCATGATGTGCTTTCCTGTGCACTGAACTGTCATGGTTAAACTTTCACACCTGAGTTGGCGGAATCGAAGGCATATAAGGTCAAAACTTACCTTTTTTCAACTTTTCACTTTCCTTGCCACCATGAACTCAATTTTACAAGTCCTACCTTTGCTGCTGCTATTGGACCACAAAGAAAATCAGTCCCGTCATTGCCGGAACTGAAGGTAAGTGACTGTTTTACCTATTACCATTTGAATTGTCCATATACATTAGCTCCGTACATGTGCATTTTTAAAGTAACTTGCAAGCAATAGTACAATAATGTCCAATATATATGTGTGTAATGTGCTAGTTTAAAGATTTTAAAGCAACAAATCTCTATATATTATTAACTTTTACCAATTTGGTCTAAACTGCCTTCATGTCTCAAAATGTGTCAATACAGGTGTGTTTAATAATTTTACCTAAACTACCAACTCAGATATATATATATATATATATATATATATATATATGGAACTACATAAATCTAAGTTTTGGTGTAAGTGTCCATTAATATGATGAATGTTTGCGCCAAAATTAACATGTCAATTACAAATGTTCATCACTAACTTATGCACTATACAAATATGTCAATATTAAAACCTGTGTTTGTCACTGTCAAAAATGAAATTAAGTTCATGCTACTCACATATATTAATAACATTGTCATCAAGTACTACTGATATAAAAATAATGTCAGGCCAAACTTTGTGAAAATAAATGATAACTTATTAAGTAAATGAGATACTTCTCTCATTATCAATACATAAAAATATATGAATATTTGTGCCCAAGAAATGTTTTTAACAATTTGGTTATCTGGCCCATCACTCGCCTCCTAATTACACTGCTGAGGACAACCTCATCAGTAAGGGGCATCTACTGGGCAGAGGAGGCACCTCAAAGATCTTTGTTGGGAGGGGTGTTTTTTTTTTTTTTAGTTCAGAGAAGGGTACGTAGTAAAAGCTGGTGGAGGAGAATGGGTAGAAGGGGTGGGATAGGATAGGGTTTGGGATGTATAGGTAGCTGGTTTTGGTGTTGTGTGTGCGTGTCTGTCTGTTTTGAAGGTGCATTCGGGCATGGTGTGTGTGCTGTATGTGTAGGTGTGTGTTTCTTTGAAGCTGTGTGTTGTTTGGGTGAGTGTGTGCATTTGGTAGGTGTTAATGTGTGTGTGACTGTGAGTGTGTTTGTTTGGATGAGTCAGCTATTGAGGTGTTTAGTGTGGTTGTGGTGTGTGTGTCTGTATGTGTTGTAGATGCATGTGTGTCTGGTGTATGTTTGGATGTGTGTAGTTTTATAGGTGTAATGTATTCAGGTTATTGTGAGGATGTGTGTTTGGTGGGTGTTTGTGTGTAGAGGTGTGTAGAGGTGTGTGTGACTGTGTTTGGATGAGTGTGATGTAGATGTGGATGTTGTGGTTTTGTTGATTGTGGGTGTGCTGGTGAATGTGGGCGTGGTGGTGGTACATGTGTCTATGGTGATGGGCATTGTGGTTGTGGTGAATCTGTGTGTGGTGGTTGCGGTGGTTATTATGGTGCCTGTAAGTATAGTGTTAGTAGTAGTTGTTGGTTACATGGGTGTAGGTTTGTGTTTCTTGGTGTATTTGTGTTTATATGTGGGTGTTCTACTTGTGTCTGTTAGAGAGGGTGCACGCAAGGAAGTGAGTATGCTGGGATTGGAGAGGAAGGTAGCATTTGGAATGAGGAAGGGACAGGTGTAGGGGTACAAGGTTGGGAAAGTTGTGGGGGCTGCGATCAGTACAAAGGCTATCTTTACGAGCAATCTCTGCAGACCAAACATTGAACTATGAATGACATCCAGGAATGCAACAATCTTTTGCATTTGATTACTAAACCCAGAGATGCTATTCACATCACTGGTTGGGTTACAGAAATGCTGCATAAGAGGTCAATAGTTTCTTCACTGAGTGCAGCCTGGTTGATGGGGTCAGGTCCCTGAAGCAAAGAAGACCCCAGTCCTTTAAGGGGTGTGGGTTTGGCCAACTGTGGGGGGGGGGCGGGGCAAGAAGGAGGGTGGAGGTGAGAATCTGGGTGGCCAACATGGATGGAGATGGAACAGGCCCTGTGGGTCTGCCACCACTAGGGACTTGTCTTTTGTGGAGGCCTCCGAAGAAGATGCAGAGTTTGTGGCCTCTGTGCCAGTTACCTCAGTCTCCATGCCACTGTTTCCATCAGTGTGCAATGTTTCTCCACCCAACACACAGTGGCCAGCTGCTTCCCCGCCTGATTGGCCAATGTCTCCTTCGCCTGCTGCTGACGATACTGAAATAACACGTACAACAAATTTATCATAGCTGTGCAAATCAAAATGGTCGCAAGGTTGCCTAACAAAACAATTCCTAATTTCATTTTGTCACCTGCTTAAAGGCTATATCACGTAGGTATACTTTACCATTACTCCATGCAAGTAGGGAACATATTATGGAGCCATTTGCCATCATTAATCAACTTCAAATTCCTCATGGAATTATTTAAAACCTATCAATGGTACAGATTAGTTATTTCGAATAGGTAACTCATTAAAAAAAATATTTAGCATAAAACCTTTGTATCTTGTACATTGTCCATCTGCAAAAGTCTTTTTCAATAATTCATGTGCTTTTACATTAGTTCATCATCTGGACATAACAAAAGATACAAAAATGATGTTTGGGGTATGAGTAACTCTGTCACCAAAGTGTACATATTCCTGTCTGTTTCAATCAATATGGCTTGTTACTAAATCAATGTTTGTTGAAACAGATTGGCTTATATGCACATTTGTGAAGGAGTAAGGCTTCATGTCAGTCTTCTACTGTCAACATAAACTGATTTGAATCTTGCATTGCAAACATATTTATCAAACGTTTTTGTAATAAATGTTGCCACTGTAGTCATATTCCTTGTCATTTATGACCAGATGCTCAATATTGTTTGGGTATTATACAAACTCACCAATGAGAAGTCAGAAACATCGACTTTATCATATTGTATGACAATTCACCTGTAATAGGGCCAACGTTACTGTTAGAAATTGGGTCTCCAGTTAGCAGAGGTATACACCCTTGTCCAAGGAGGGACAACAATCCTAGTCAGGTTAAGTCACTATACAACCTAAATTATCCTGTGCTCTCCCTCTGGTATCTTGCCACAGAGTAGGCAGGCTTAGCTTAGAAGACAATGTGCTTAGCTTAAAGTATTGGTGCAATAACTCATACAGTAACACAGTGAAAACACTACAAAAAGTACTCCAAAACAGTTTAGAAAAGAAGATTATTTTTATCTGAATGAAATAAGCCCAAAACAACAAAAATTCAATATGCACACGTCAAGATATTACTTCTTACAGTTTTAAATGAGTCTCAAGTCTTAAGAATCAGTGGTTGTATCCTTTTAACACACATAACCTGGGATGGGTCAAAACTAACGATGGACGGGGCCGCAAAGCAAAAATAGAAATAAGGCGTTACGTCAAGTTTTCTGGCACAGCGCAGACAATGCGTTGTTTCTTTCCACGCTTCAAGGTGATGCATCGATTTCCAGGAGCACAACCTTGGTTCCTCACTGTAATGCAGGGATATTTTGGCAGGGACAATCCTTGGCGCGCTGGTAAAAGGAGCAGGCGCTGTAGGAAAGTACCCTCTTTTTGCCCTGGTTACACCTATTTGCTCCCTGATGTCAGTGTGCTCGACAGTGTTCACAAGAATCCTGCTAACCTCTACATTTTGTTGTTGTGTACTGGTAACCCAGTATTTCACACAAAATTGGCATGCTGGTTCCCCCTTATAAGTCCCTAGTATAGGGTACCTAGGTACCAGGGCATAAGGGTTCCAGGGGATCATTTCCCCATGTAACATTTCTTTTGCCATCCATGGGGAGCCCATGCAAAGGCTTCTGCAGGACTACCATTGCAGCCTGTATGAAAAAGTGCATGCACTGTTTCACTGCCATTTACACTGCACCAGGTCACCTATATGTCAGGCCGTCCTACCCTGAAGGCTGGGTGAAAAGCACCTGTGTGTGAGGGCACCCCTGCACTAGCAGAGGTACCCCCACAACCTCCAGGACCATTTTCCTGGACTTTGTGAGTGGAAGAACGCCATTTTATGTGTGTACTGGACATATGTCCAGCTACATTATGGTAACTCCAAACAAAGGCAGTTTGGTATAAAACATTTTGGAATCATACCCCAATGCTTTTGCAAGCATTTGTTGTATGGTTCCATTTACTCTGAGGACTCCTTAGAGCACCCCCAGTATTGCCATTCCAGCCTTCCGATGTTTTCCAGGCAGCCCCAGCTGCTGCCACCTCTCAGACAGGTTTCTGCCCTCCTTTTGCTTTTGCGTGAGCAGCTCAAGCCTAGGAAGGCAGAACAAGGGATTTCCTTTGGGGCGAGGGGTGTTACACCCTCTTAATTTGGAAATAGGTGTTACTGGCTTGGGAGGAGTAGCCTCCTCAAGCCAATGGAAATGCTTTGGAGGGCACAAAGGGTGCCCTCCTTGCATAATCCAGTCTACACCAGTTCAGGGATCCCCAGTCCATGCTCTGGCACGAAACTGGACCGCTCTCATGTCCATCCCCACCCCAAGGGTGGCGCTCAGAGCTCCTCCAGAGGATCCCTGGGTTTTGTCATCTCGGATTCAAAGTTGGCAGGAACTCTGGGAGCATCTGAGTGACCAGTGGCAGCAGGTGACGTCAGGGCCCTCCCCTGATAGGTGCTTACCTGTTTAGCTGACAAACCCTCTTTCAGGGATAGTTAGGGTTTCTCTCTTGCGTGGTTCTTCAGATTCAGATTTCAAGACTCCAACAGGAATCCTCTGCATCCTTTACTTCACCTTCTCAACAAATAAACTGCATCTGGATGCTCCAAGCACTCTACAAACTGCAACAAAGAAGCAAAGGTGACTTCTGCAACATTGTATCTTCAGCTCCTGCCAGCAACTGTTTCCTGGTCGTGCATCCTCAGAGGACAGCCTGTCTTCAGCCTGCACAAGAAGAATGAAGGAATCTCCCTTTGAGTGAAGGAGTCACTCCCCTGCTTCATCAGGCACCACTCTGCAATGAAGAATGGCTGCGTGGGTCCCCTCTCCTGACAAGTTGTGTGGATCCTGCATCACAGGTGTTGGACTGAAGTGGTCCCGACAGTCCTGACGTCCTACTGTCTAACTTTGGTGGAGATAACAGCTCGCCTCCCCAAGCAAGACAGTACCCCTGTGCACTGCATGGTTTGCAGTTGCCAAGGCTTGTTGGCATCCTTCCACAAAGTTCTTCATGCATCGTAGTGCTCCAGCCCCCAGCACTCTATCCTGTGATGCACAGCTTCCTGAGTTGTTGTCCTGCGGCGTGGGATCCTTTGTTGTAGTGCTGCGTGGGTTTCCTTTTGCACCTTCTTTGTCCCTGTGCTGTGGGACTCCTGTGCATGCTGCCCAGTCTTCTGTGGGCTCTCTGAGTTGCTAAGAGCCCCCTCTAACTCTCCCTCTTGGGTAGAGTCCAGCAAGTCCCTCTTGGTCCCTGGCAGAGCCATTTTCCGCTAACTGAAAGCTTTGTGTGTGCCAAGGCTTGTTGGCGGAATCCAGTGACACAAACCAGACTGCAATCTTCCATTCAGCATGGGACACCATCTGCACCAACCAGGAACCCACAACCATCTTCTTGGGTGCAGTACTGACTATTGTTCTTCACTGGTGGTTCATTTTTTGTACCTTCATCCGGGTTAGCGGGGGCTCCTGTTCTTCCTGGACTCTTCTGTGCTTTTTGGACTTGGTACCCTTCTTCCACATGTCTTCAGGTCCAGGAATCCACGGTTGGTGTCTTGCAGTCTCTTCTGGTTCTTGCATAATCTTCTTTCTCGTGTTCTTGTGTTCCAGGAAAGTCACTGTGATTTACTCCTGCTTTCCTGGGCTCTGGGGTGGGTTCTATTACTTACCTTTGGTGTTTTCTAATACTCCCAGCGCCCCTCTACACAAACACTACACTTGCCTCAGTGGAAAACCGACATTCGCATTCCACCTTCTTAGTATATACTTTGTGTTTCCCCAGGCCCATTTCTAAGTATTGTGATTTTCACTACTTGTACTGATTTCTAACTGATTTTATGCCTATTTCTGCATTAAAGTGTATATAATGTGTGTATTACCTCCTGAGGGAGTATAGTCTCTATGGTATTTTTGGCATTTGTGTCACCAAAATAAAGTACCTTTATTTTTGGAACACTGAGTATTCTCTTTCATGTGTGTGAGTACTGTGTGACTACAGTAGTATTACATGAGCTTTGCATGTCTCCTAGATGAGCCTTGTCTGCTCAGCTACAGCTACCCCTAGAGAGTCTGGCTTCTAGACACTGCCTACATTTCACTAATAAGGGATAACTGGACCTGGTATAAGGTGTAAGTATCATAGGTACCCACTATAATCCAGGCCAGCCTTTTGAATGCGCTGTGTCGATCCAGTAGGCAATGGGGTTATTTCTCCACCACAAGGCAGGTGCTGCATTGATTTCTGCAGGCATTGTGTCAATTTTACAACACACCAGGATTTTCTTCTGTTTGGTGAAGTCTTTGTGGGCCTGAAACTTCAGAACAGGAGGCAAGCTCAATCCAAGCCCTTGGAGAGCACTTGTGGGGAAGGCAGAGTCCTGCCACCAGAGTCAGGGGCCAGCAGACAGCAGAGCAACAAGCAAGACAGCAGTCCTTCTCAAAAGGCAGTCCAGATGAGTGCTTTGAGCATCCACACAGATCCTCTGACAGATTCTAGTTGCAGGTCCAGGAGTGTCTGATTTAGTGGGGTCAGAAACCCAGTATCTATATGCAAAAAAGCCTTTGAAGTAGGGAAACTTCTAAGAGTGGTTTAAAAGTGCACAAATTCCCCTTTCAGCTCAGTCTGGTCTCCCAGGATCCCTGTAGGGGTTTATCAGTCCGTTGTGTGAGGGTAGGCCACATGCCTTTGAAGTGTAAGAGAGAGCCCTTCCATCCTTCTTGCCCAGGGGGATCCATTCAATATGCAGATAAATGCAGGTGTGACTGAGTGTCCTGTGTTTATGGCTGTCTGGGTGGAATGTACAAGGGGAGATGCCAACGATCACAGACCAGAAATCGATTGAAGGCAGGCTGTCAGGCACAGATGGTGGTAAGTGTAGCAAAATGCACACTTTCTAAAAGTGGCATTTCTAAAATCGTAACCGTAAATCCAGTTTGGGGCATTAGACAGCATAATATTGCCTTTAGGTCTCTTAAATGTGATACTACTAACGTAATTGTACAGGCAGTTAGTAGGCTTTTAGTTGCTGCATGGCACATGCTAAATCGTTTTTTAAAAGAATGTTAATACTAACTACTTTTAGAAGACAACTTTTTTTACAGGACATCCATGGACAAAATGATTCAAACAAGTAAGTGTTAATTTAGGAATGGGTCTTGGGGACAGTTCATCTTGATTTTATCCATAGTTTAGATGGTTTTAAGACACTTTGATATTAGTAAGGATTTGAGATTGTTTTTATTGTTGTTGTCCGTATTTACTGTGGTGATTTTACTTCTGTATATTTATATGGATCACTTCTCTCTTTTTATATGTATGCTTTGATGGTTATTATGACTGAATAAGGCTTTGTTGTTTCGTAATAATAAATCCAACTTCACCAGTAAGCAGGATTTTCTATTACCATTCTGGCCATATTATACATGACAGGGATACTCCTTTCAGATCAAAATCTACTACTTAAAAGTATATAAAGGCAGTTCTAATGCTGGCCTATGAAAGGAGCAGGACTCACAGTAGTAGAAAATGAAGTTTTGTGTTTTTCACTAACCGGAACATGGAAGACACATAAATACATACCCTATCTTTTACTTACATAGCACCCTGCCCTATGGGTTACCCAGGGCCTACCTTAGGGGTAACTTATATGTAGAAAAAGGTGTGTTTAAGGCTTGGCATGTAGTTTTAAATGCCACGTCGAAGTGGCAGTGACAGGCCTGAGACATGGCTAGAGGGCTATCTATGTGGGTAGTACACTTAGTTCTGCAGGCCCACTAGTAGCATTTTTAATTTACAGGCTCTGGGCACCTCCAGTGCTCTTTACTAGGGACTTACAGGTAAATTAAATATGCCAACTGGGTAGGAGCCAATGTTACTATGTTTAGGGTAGAGAATACATACTTTAGCACTGGGTAGCAGTGGTAAAATGTGCAGAGTCCTAAAACCAGCAAAAACAGGGTCAGAAAAATGGAGGGAGGCAGGGTAAAGGTTGGGGGGTTACCACCCTAAGGCTGTCAGGTCTAACAATTACCTACTCACAATTGTGATGGAGCCTCACACCTGACAGTATCCTCAATTGGGGCCTGTTTGGTACAACTGTCCCTCATAACATGGACAAAATCCAAGTATCTTTTTTTTTCTTAGGCAGGCATGTATCTTTGGTTGTGATAAAGAATCTATTGGCAACCTTTAACGCAAATCAATACACAAAACGCATCATCATACATCCTGTGTAAAACACACACCTTCCAGAAATCCTCTTGTATGTTGGATGTGTGTCAACCTTTATGTTGATGCAATAAATCACTGCAGTGACAAAAAATTGTTAGCTAAAATTAAGAACTCAAAAAACAAACTCACCCCCTTAATGCTGCTATTGGGCTATCAACTGCCCATCAAGGTCCGGTTAGGCCACCACAACTATGAGGGCCATTAGGAGATCAGTGTGCGGCTCACATGCTTCCCACATTGAGGGAACTGGATGAACTAGACTTGAGATGACTTTCGGGTCAAGCTTTATAGGTCCTCCCACCTTTTCTAATAGTATATGCTGCATCGCTTGTAGAGCCCCTGGGTCTGAATATTCTTGGCAATGGTCTTCCATATCACCTTCTTCTGATGGGCGTTGACCGGTATGGATAAGACACAAAAGACAATTATCTTTAGTAAGGTTTTATTTGTCTGTATTACTGTGACACAATTTTTGCTAAATCTCTCACACACTTTTGTATAAAGTTAGTACAGATTATTAACCAATTTTTTTTGTCCTAGTTAATCTAATTTGTAGTGACCTGTTGAGTACTCTCATCACTTTTAATGCCCTTATTTTACTAATCAAGGCCACAGACATCATCTAAGCCAGGAGTCTGAACCATTTTCTGTATTGAGAGCTATTTCTGACCATTACAAATCACTGGGAGCTAAAGAAGGCTAAACAACTTGTACATTAGCACACACCCCAATTCACAGCTTCATTGGCTAAATGCCTAATGTTTTGAGAGCCAGATACTATAGTTTGACCCACACACAATTACTAAGGGCTGTATGGAAGGGCTGCTATGTGTGTCACTGAGAGCATGGTTTCCGATAGATTCCCATACAGCTAGCTGTAGAGGGACACATCTCCTTTATCAGCAGCTGTAACTCCTTAGCTGAGAAGGTAGGGGGCCTGTCACCTGTTTTGCCCATCATTGTGGCTCTCAGAGGTCAATAGCAGCAGCTAAAGTGGAAGAGGTGTTGTTGGTTACAGTGTTAGGAGGCAAGTGAGCTTTTTTTGCAACGCTGTGCACATGTGTACGATGTACACAATCAACTGGGACGGACACAGCCATTGGCTTTCATGCATTGCCATCATACACGTTAGCCTATGGCTATGTCCGTCGTCATTTTCTGTTAATCTGTCTCATCATAGTAGGATGACATTTTTCAGCACACCGCAAAAATTTGGCTGTGAGAGTCTACCAGATACTGCCGCTGTGTATTGAAATGATCTTGTGGCCACAAAATGCATTAGTACCATGATTTTGACAATTGGTGTTATTGATGTAGGTTTCTTATTATAAGTCAGGACGTCTGGGCCCAGCTAATGACATGAATCAAGAACAGTTTGCCTATTGAATCTGATTTTTTGAATTATACACCTTTCTTCCATGGTGTCAGGGTTTTGAACAGTAAAAATACAATTGATGCAGACTTTTTTTGTTTATGATTTGGTTGTAACATTTTCTGAATATTTTGCAAACAATTATTTTTTACAGCATGTAATTAATACATTGAGGTTTGTGTTTTAGCATGTTTGTATCCTTTTTGGAAATGGGAGCACATTACACCACTGTAACATTTAATTTGGAATGATTTTTATTTATTATTAGCTTTTTTTAAATATAGGTGGAAGGAATAAATAAAGAAAAGAAATACCACAAGAAATACAACACCAGTCTTTGACTTTGTAGTTTTTTATTTTATTTAACAAACAGAAATAAAATTAAACATGTTCGAAACAGAAAACATTTAAAAACAAATAAAACAGTCAATCATGGTGGAAGAAACTATTTTTGTAGAGGCTAAATAGTTTGAAGTCCAATGTACACAATTCAACTGTCCTCAAAAGAGGTAAATTTGTCCATTGAATAGCCCGCAGGTTGAATGGTAGGCACACACTGGAGGAAATTAGGTTTGTGTCTCTTGCTGGTGGTGATGGAGGTCTTGCTATCCTCTCCTGGTTGCACAAATGAACGTTCCTTCCTTGGGGGAGAATCAAGCATGGGTATAGCTATAGCCTGTTGTGGCAAGGCCTCCCTGTCTGTTGCTGAGACTGATATATTTTGTCCAGAGTTTGAAGGAACCTAGATGGGGGAAGATGGTACAGGAAAGGTCCTGCACATGAGATGATAAATGTCAGACATCACCCCAGTCGGGCAGCACAAATTAAAGTTGAGATTATTCCTCTCTACATTGTGCTCCCTCTGCACCTGCTTAATATCCCGGAACTCTAATAGGACCTGGCTTATCATGTCCTGGGACTGATGTAGGGCTCCCAAGACTTGGTCGATGGTGGTCTAGGTGACAGTGTTCCCAGTGGCCTCATATTGCTGCCAACAGATTCCCTCCTACAATTCCCTACCCGCACCATGCTATGTCCTTGAGGCATTGTGCCCCATCCCACTGGGTCCTGGCTGAGCTGGAAGTGGCAGTATTGTTGGTTCACCATCAGTCAGGACTGGGGGGTCAGAAGTTGGGTGTTATATTCCTTTGGACACAGGAAGTGGAGGTTTCCTGAAGCTGATGTGTTGTTGTAGCTGGGGTAGGAGGTGTAGGTGTGAGCTGAGTGAGACTCACTGGTGGTGTCTTCCCAGAGAGACCAGCTGGAGCAGCCGGCTCATCATCACCCGGACTTGAAGGAGTGGTGTCCTCATTGAAAGCTTAATCCTGGGCTGGATTGGGGGTATCCTCAGTGGTAGATGGAAGTCCACTGGCCCCGGGTGTGCAACCTATTCTGGATTACAAACAATCAGAAATTAAGAGTCTGGATTGTTCAGCAAATGTGTCTTCAGCTACAAATAACACAACCTAACAGTAAAAAATGATTGATGGAATGATTAGACCTTTCTGTGATTTTTTGTGAATTACATATACGGGTTAATTCATACACATGCAAACTTCAGAAATACTGGTGAAGAGATGCCCTGAAAAGAAAAATGTATTTAGAAAGTGTCCACTACATGTACTAAACTTCCAACCCAACACTGTGGAGAGGAGAATTAAGAACTAAATTATTACAAGGACTAGCAGACAAAAATTCAGACTATTATACAACTTAGCAGGATTAATGTCATTGGTCATCATATGAACATTGCAAAGTAAATTCAATACTATGTATATTCAACATACAAAAGGACATGGTTGAAAATCATTTAGTCAACATACTAGCATTTGTGAAACCAATTACAACAATTCAATCTAATGACAAGAAGGTGGCAACATACTAGATATACTTAAAATTATTTTTCATAGATAGCATAAAATGGTGATTGTCAAATGCATAACACTTTGAGATATGTGCATACATGAAAGACAAGAGAGAATGACCAACATAACTTTGCAATATTATCTTCCAGAGACAAAAACAGAACATCATGGAAGTTGTAGTAATTTCCATTCACCATTCACAACACTTGTAAAAATGTGAGGTCAATATACCTAGAAAAATATAAGCATTGAGAAGGAACACACATTTACATTACGTACACACACACATATATGAATAATGTAAATAGGATAAAAGGACACTTAGGAGCACTATTCCTTCATGTGGAAGTAGATGGAGTTAGGAACCTGTTTCTGTGAGTACATCACCATACATTGAAACAAACCAACAAAGTAGGCAAATGCAAGGGATGATCCATGGAGAACAACACGCATTATGACAACACATATTGACCATTGTTAAAAAGAGATTTACAACAATAATCCTAATAATTTTATGAAAACAATACATTTTGATACTTAAAGTGTTGATTGATATGTTTTAATAAGGATCTAAAAACATTATCAACAGCTAACGTAAGGACAAAAACTACATTTCTGATTAGTTCTGATCTCCAAGACCTTCTCCACCCACAGAAAAAGTTGTAATTGGGGGCTGGGAGAACCACCATCAGTCCTCTGAGACTTCAGTTTATCCTTGGAGTCCACTCAATGCACTATCCACTGCAGGTTGTTTCACCTCTTCCTAATTCCTCCTGTATGCACAGGTTGTCTGATACAGCATTCACTGTCAACTATTCTGGCCCACATGTACCTTTTCTAAGATATGGTAACATTTTGTACTTGGGCTCAAAACAATTGTGGCTCTGCTATCATGAGTTCATACACCAAGACTGACAATTCTCTCTCTATAAAACATGGATTCCTCCCCCTGCCATAGCGAGTGCCTAAAAAAAGTGGCCAACAAGGTGATGATTTTTTTTTTTAGTAAACAAATACAAAATTGAAAGAGGGAGCAAGATCAGCAGCATAATGGTGTTTTACAGTGGAGAGGCAGAGGATCATAGTCTGAATGGAATGTGTTTTATAGTGCGGTTTGCAGGTGTTCACAATTGGTGACTATATATCAGGTGTGTGCCGCTAACATCCATCCAATAGCAGCAGTTATTGTACAGTGTTGAGCAGGTCCAACAATGGACTCCCGCCATCAAGAATCCACCACCATAACAACGCCAGCACAACTGTGAAACCTAAATAATCTTGGCACAATCCTGTGGCCCTGACAGCAATGGAGTACTGTTAGTAGCATTGGAGTCCGCCGTGTCAGCAGTGGGAGACCACTTACACAGCACACTCTGCTCTGTCAAAGCGGACGGAGGTTCCGCCACCATACCTCTAAATATGGCAGTCAGAACTCCATCAGGTTGACAGATCAATCAATCAATCAATATTTGTAAAGTACGATTACTCACCTGTGAGGGTCTCAAGACGCTGAGGGAAGGGGAGGGGCCTCATCCAAAGAGCCACGTCTTGAGGTTCTTCCTGAAGATGGTGAGCAATGGCCTTTTTCTGAGGTGCAGGGGGAGGTTGTTAAAGCTCTTTGCTGTGGTGTAGGTGAAAGATTGTCCTCCGGCTGTGGTTTTGTGGATGCGAGGGAAAGTGGCAAGGGCCCTCTGGGTGGAGCGGAGGGATCTGGTGGGGGTGGAAGGAGACGCTGTGGTTCAGGTAGGTTGGTCCTGCGTTGTGTATGGCCTTGTACGTGTGGTTGAGAACTGGAAGGTCCTCAGGTATTGGGAGATGTGTTCTCAGCATGGAGGCTGAAAATGAGTCTGGCGGCGGCATTCTGGATAAGTTGAATTTTTTTATGTTCCTAGTTGAGGTGCCGGCGTAGGGAGCGTTGCCGTAGTCCAGCTTGCTTGTGACTGAGGCGTGGGTGACTGTCCTGCAACAGTCTGCTGGGATCCATCTAAAGATCTTCTGAAGTTTGTGGAGTGTGTGCCAGCAGGAGGAGGTGACAGAGTTTACCTGGCGGGTTATTGACAGGGAAGAGACAAGGATGATTCCTAAGTTGCGGGCTTGCTCGGTAGATGCAGAGGGGGCACTGAGGGATGTGGGCCACCAGGAGTCGTCCCAAGCTGCAGAGGAATTTCCAAAGATGATGAATTCCATCTTGGCGGAGTAGAGCTTAAGGCAGCTTTCTCTCATCAAGGTGGCGACGGCTTCCATTCTTACGTGAAAGTTCATTTTGCCCCCTTTTGAGGTTTGCAAAGGATAACAGAACCTGTTGAGATCCCCACAAGTCACCCATCTTGGATTCCCTAGGTATCTAGTTTTCAAAAATGCACAGATTTGGAAGGTTTCCACAGCTAGGCACTTTCCAAAAAACAGCTGTGTTTTCTTTGGGAAAACGTGATGTGGCCATGTTGTGTTTTGAGGCATTTCCTTTTGCCGTCGCTAGGCCTACTCACACAAGTGAGGTACCATTTTTATCTGGAGACTTGGTGGAACGCTGGGAGGAAGAACATTTGTGGCTCCTTTCATATTCCAGAACCTTCTGTCACCAAAATGTGAGGAAACACAGTTTGCACAGGATTCTGGGTAACAGAACCTGGTAAGAGCCCCGCATGTTACCCCATCCTGGATTCCCCTAGGTGTTTAGTTTAAATAAAATGCACAGGTTTGGTACGTTTCCCTAGGTGCCGACTGCGGTAGAGGCCAAAATCCACAGCTAGGCACTTTCCAAAAAACAGATCTGTTTTCTCTGGGAAAATGTGATTTGTCCATGTTGTGTTTTGGGGCATTTTCTGTTGCTGGCACTAGGCCTACCCACACAAGTGTGGTACCATTTTTATTTAGAGGCTTGGAGGAATGCTGGGTAGAAGGCATATTGTGGCTTCTCTCAGATTCCATAACTTTCTCTTACCTACCAAAATGTGAGGAAAAAGTGTTTTGTTGGCCAAATTTTGAGGTTTGCAAAGGATTCTGGGTAACATAACCTGGTAAGAGCCCAACAAGTCAACCCACCCTGATTCCTCTAGGTGTCTAGTTTAAAAAAATGCACAGGTTTGGTAGGTTTCCCTATGTGCTGGCTGAGCTAGACGCCAAAATCTACAGCTAGGGACTTTGCAAAAGACACGCCAGATTCCAATGTAAAAATGTAATGTGTCCATGTTGCATTTCCTGTCGTGAGCATTAGGCCTACCCACACAAGTGAGGTACCATTTATATCGGGAGACTTTAGGAAACACAGAATAGCAAAACAAGTGTCATTGCCCTTTGCCGTTCCCTCCATTTGTTCTTTCCAAATGTAAGATAATGTGTAAAAAAGATTTCTATTTGAGAAATGCCCTTTAATTCACATGCTAGTATGGGCACCCCAGAATTCAGAGATGTGCAAATAACCACTACTTCTCAACACCTTATTGTGTGCCCATTTTAGAAATACAAAGGTTTTCTTCATACCTGTTTTTCTTTCTTTATATTTCAGCAAATGAATTGCTGTATATCCTGTATTAGAATGAAAACCCATTGCAAGGTGCAGCTCATTTATTGGCTCTGGTTACCTAGGGTTCTTGATGAACCTACAAGCTCTATATATCCCCAAACCACGAGAGTCCAGCAGATGTAACAGTGTATTGCTTTAAAAAATCTGACATCGCAGGACAAAGTTATATACTAAAACGTAGAGGAAAACCTTGTAGGATGTAGACAAATTACCCCTTGCTGAATTCAAAATATTGTCTACTTTACAGAAGTGTTTAGCTTCCTGGGATCCACCATTGGTTTCATGCCTTTTTCTGTCACTAACTGGAATGAGGCTGAAAGTACAAAAAATAGTAAAAATGGGGTATGTCCTGGTAAAATGCCAAAATTGTGTTGAAAATGTGGTTTTTGGATTCAAGTCTTCCTGTTCCTGAAAGCTGGGAAGATGGTGATGTTAGCACCACAAACCCTTTGTTGATGCCATTTTCAGGGCAAAAACCACAAGGCTTCTTCTGCAGCCCTTTTCCCCCCTTTCGTTTTTTTAAAGAAATCTTCGCTGTATTTTGGGTAATTTCTTGGTATCCTTCAAGGGAACCCACAAAGTCTGGGTACCCCTAGAATCCCTAGGGTGTTGGAAACAAGGACACAAATTTGGCATGAGTAGCATATGTGGAAAAAAATTATGAGGGCCAAAGCGCAAAATGCCCCAAACAGCCAAAAAAGGCTGAGCACCTGAGGGGGGAATAGGCCTGACAGTGAAGGGGTTAAAGAAAAAGAATACTATGAATTCCACTGATATTGTTGGTTACTAGTTGTCAACCCCTCTGTCCTGTAACTGTACTGTAATAGTATTTATATAGTGCTTACTACCCCTGATGAGGCATCAAAATGCTTTTTGGCGAGAAGCACACTAGTCCGGAACACAAAAGGAATTAGTGGTGGATTAGTATAGGGAAATATGAGTACAGTTTTAGTATTATTATGAGTTAATTTGAGCCACGGATATGTGAGTTTGTTAGTTGGATTGACTGGAGCAATGAAGGGGTGGAGGAGGGAAGAATCCAGAAGTGTTAATTGGGAGTTTATGGTAATAGGGTTTAGGCTTGGGATGAGTAAAGGGGGGATGGAGGAGGGAAGAGTCTGTGGAAAGGGTTAGGGAGATCATGGTAGCAGGGTGAGATAAATGAGGAAGAATTTAGTAGGGATGTTTGGGAGATCATGGTAGTAAAGTGAGGTTTGGGTGAGTTAGATGTGGAAGAGGAGGGAAGAGCTTAGGCAGGGTTATTTAGGAGATGAATGTAGTAGAATGGATTTGGGATGAGTCAAAGTGGGAATGGAGGATAGATTGATAGAGACATGACATATGGTGATGGGTAGACAAAATTGTGATATAAAATTAGAGCAGGGATTCATACGTATCTAATATAACAACTTATCTAGGAGTTATGCAATGATCTATGAACATGTTAAGCATAGAATAACACACACATATATAAATATATATACACACACACACATGAATACACACACATATAGGTACATACATATACATATTTAAAACATGAGTAAATGCATGAGTAAATATACATTAGTTACACAGGTTTCAGAGTATGTGTGTAGTTTATTGTTATGACATAGTAGAGATATATATTTTCTAAAGAACTACATATAACTAGAATATACACATAATCAGATACAAATATTTATCAACATAGACATATGCAGTCCATAGCTGTTTGAATATCTGGGTGCTTTGTGCTGGTCAACTGGGTTGGTTACTACATCATAAAAGGAAAATCAGTTTCCCCTTGTTTTAGAAACATACTAGGTCATTACAATGTCACGTTGCTGCCACGTTTTCAAGATCAAACAATTGTTTAGTTTGGGTATCTAAAAGAAACATGAAGGGGCTACAAGACCAATTGCCAATTACTGGCAATTTTTCTGTTCTGCGTGGTTGTTATGCCATTAATTGTGTTTGACCGATTACTTTGTGTTTCACCACTGCGCATATTAGTTGTTCAATGTTCACCAGTAGCACATTACATGTTGTATTCAGTTTAGCTGCCTATTGGCTTTAACGTGGCATTAGACATTACATTGTGTATCTAGGTTAGCTGCCTATTGGCTTTAACCTGGCATTAGACATTACATTCTGTATTCAGTTTAGCTTCCTATGGGCTTTATCGTGGAGTTAGACATTGCAGATGAGCTGTGTTTTTCCACATGGTGGACCAAGCTGTGTTTTTCGTATTGTGTTCACACCGAACCCTAGCGTGATAAGAGAGCGTATATTTTGGTGTTTTCCTCTCTACTCAGCCTTGGGAAGGAGCGAGGTTTTGAGACTTGGCCACTCTCCAGCTTGTTCTTTTCTGGCTGTGATTGGAGGAAAGGGCCTGTTAGCAGGTTTTTTCATTATAAGGGGAGTCCCTGGGCAGCAGCGGGGGAATTTTCCAAGACTTCAGTCAGGAGCGAACGTCAGCTGCCCGACCTCCCGTTTGGTTGGAAAATCTTTCTCGCAGTTGAACAGGAGTCATCAACTTGCAGGCATGAGAAAGATGACGAGCAGTGATAGGCCCTAAGGTGATGAATTTTGACTTTTATTCTTTGTTTTGAAGTTATGCTATAATATAATCACATATATTTGCTGTGTACATTGCAATTGAGAAGTACTTTGATATATTTTCCTTTCATTGCTGTGACTACTTTTAAACGTGTGCTTCCAACCTACTAATCTCGTCTCTCAGGAACCTCGTGGAGAAGGAATAATAAATGTCTTCTATAAACTAAGAAGTGCATTCCAGAGAAGTTTTGTCAACTCGGTCATAAGATAAGGAAAGCAAAACAGTGGGGAACAAAAGTGACCATACAAAGCTGATGATCGGTACCCAATTGCAGATTGCTCCTCAGTCTGCATTTCAATAGGAGCAGAACCATCTGAAAGCATTAACAGCTAATTATATCTGGTGGCAATGTCCCATTTTCAAATACTTACCTCCTGCTAGACAGCTTGTCAAAATGTCTTTGGGGAATGTAGTTGAAACTTCAGGAACACAAGCAAGTTCACAAATATAAATTATCCTTTCTCTTGAGAACAGAATAATGCAACACAACACAAAGACCACATCCATCCTACTTGTTACAAATCACCGTCACTGCAACAGATCTATCTAGGTCCTACCCTTCTGCACTCACTAGACAGTACTTAACCCAATCTGCTGCAGGAGTCCTTCATCAAAATAAGTCTTGTAAAATGTCTTATTGTTTGCGGTTTTAGTCCTTAAAATGTCCCTTTCCCAGAATTCTCACTGGTTCTTTTTCAGCAGATTACCACTCTCCTCCAAAACTATCACTGCAAGTTGTTGTAATAGATTCACAAATAGATCCTATGTGGAACAATTGCCCCCTACTCTTAAATACACTGAAAACGCCTAAGGCACTATTTCACAGGGTCTCATATTAGCTGTATGTTATCTATCTTATGCAAAAAGAACAGATGATGGACGGAATGCTGAACAAATCAAACATTCAGCCCCCAGTAACAGATCTGGGTTTAATCCATCAGTTTTTTTGCTCGCCATGCCATTCCACTTTGGATCCAGCCATATGCCAATCAGTCTTGACCCTCCTCCCCATGGGAACAGTCCAGCCCAAACTGCCAGGCCAGGTTCTCCCTGGACCAGAAACAAGCATCCTGGGACTGGTTTTCAGGGTATCACCCTTCATCAGCCAGGCTAGCTTGAATCTGGTAGCATAACAATCACAGAACCCATGTCTGGGCATACCCTTCCCACTTGGGGCGACAAAAGCAAAAACAACAGATGATGGTCGGAATGCCGAACAAATCAAACATTCACCCCCAGTCACAGATCTTGGTTTAATCCATCAGTGGGGGTGAGTGTTTCAGCACTCCATCCATCATCTTTTTGTGTTGTTATCTATCTTATATCTTCCTTATAAGAACGTGTTTTGCCTTAATCTTCACTTTGGAAAACGTTATAGCACAACATCTCTATGGATAGTTGGTGTCAGTTGGAACGCCTCTTCACTGCCATCAAACAGCACACACATTACTCAGTTGTAAACTTATTGTTTTCTCACAACACGTTTATTTAAGTGCACTTAATAAGATCCACAAATTCATCTTTGCAAGCGTATACTCACCTTTCAAATGTTCAGCCACATCACCTGTGTCTGCCTTTTCCTGCAGAAAACTCCCTAACACAGACTGACTATGCTTCTTGGTCCTGAGTTTTCACAAATTACTGTGGTATATAATTAATTTATGTGTAAGCTACAGAAAATCACTTGACATTCCATTAGCAATCGATCACCTGCCTCGACTTGAAGCTGTTAATGCAAATCTATTTCTTCTCTGTACTAATAAAGCCCACTGATATATAAGCAACTTTACAAGAACAAACCAACATTACAAGATATACAATCCTTTGCTATACCACTGTGCACCATCTTGGTCGTTCCAGTACTTTTTTCACATTATATTCCTTAAAATATCAAAAATATGATGTTTATAGAATGAGTTCTTCCTTGGAAAATCAAGTGGAGATTGTCCAGGCTTTATCTATGCAGTCAACTTTCCCACAACGTGATCTTTGGACCCCTATTCACCTCTTGAGAACAGAGAGTACAAAGCTATCCCTTTCAACATGCCAGCTGCCTCGTATTCACTCTGTGATGGACGAACCAAAATTGCCTTAAGTGGAATTACTCCAAGCCTGAATTAATCCTGTCTTAGACTGCACCCAACTCACACAACTGCCATTGATGGTAGCTGTTAAATTCCCTACAATTATCTTTCGCATCTTTGAAGCGCCCACTTCAGCAAAAATACAAATAGCATTCAACTAACTCAAATTCATAAGAGACAACATTTAGAAGTTACATAAGGGATTTGGACACCAATCAGATGTGCTCTCCTGTTTTTCCAGGAAAGCTAGTGTATGTTCTAAAAATGAATAAGAAGCCCAAGCTAACCGCCGGCATGAAGTGCTATGTAGGGAAACGTACATTTCTGTGGATAACCTGCATTGATAATGTTATCCAAACATCTGAGTCAACTAATAAGTTCAAAAAGTGCCATCCCAAGTCAAAGGTTTGTAATCCCCAACGACTGTCAGGACAAAGAATGATTCAACCACAGCAGACTCTTTTTGTTCTGTAGTATTGTGGATCCTTGCACATTTAAAGTCTCGCCTCATACAAAAATGGTTTTATCTTTCATTAAATTCCAATTTTATTGTTTTCTAAAGTCTACACAATTTCAATTCTGTGGGGTCACTGTATAGTATCTGTATAGCGTTTGTTATTAATTGCAAAGTACAGGAAGGAAATTATTTTTCTGTCTGGACCGCCCATAGAAAGTGAGTCTATGATACTCGAATCTGCAGTGGACTAAAACGCATCCTCTGCTAATGCGAAAACGTCCTGGTACTGTGTAAATAGTGTTTATTCTATATATTTTGACATTTTTCTAAACTTTTTTTAGATTTCAATTTAGCAATGAACAACTCAGAAATGAAACCATTACTTCATAGATATAAACGTGTTAAACAGGATGCACTTATTTAAAAAAGTATGTTTTTTGGCAGTTTTTATACAGCGCAAACTTATCCCAAGGGCATTAGCGTGCTTTACACCACCACCAGAATACAGAGGGTCAGATTCGTATTTTCTTTTTTTTAAGCACGAGATTAACTGATGTGCCCGGAATCACAGGGCATGCAGCCGACGCCGGGACACAAAGCTTATTCCCTAAATTCCCAAATTGCAATCTCTGCAGAGTAAATACCCCGACACGAGTCTAAAACATATAGAGAGACTAAGGGGGTTATTACAACTTTGGAGGAGGTGTTAATCCGTCCCAAATGTGACGGATATACCACCAGCTGTATTACGAGTTCAATAGGATATAATGGACTCGTAATACGGCTGGTGGTATATCCGTCACTTTACCGTCACTTTTGGGACGGATTAACACCTCCTCCAAAGTTGTAATAACCCCCTAAGTGGCAAAGGTAAACTATTAGGAGCCACAGGAGTAAACTCCCCCCTTCCCATTTAAGTGACGTCACAAACGTAGCACAGGTAGAACTTAAAAGAGGACTTTACTGTCAACAATGAGATGCAGCTTCTACTAGGTATGAAGGACAAACTTCGCAAAGGTATTTACAGGAAACACAACAAAGATGGTATAATAAAAGCTTTTAAATCATCGATTTGGAAACTAGCTGGTGTCAGGAATGATATGAATAAGTCGATAAATGATGGGACACTTTAAAAATAGGACATAGTGTATGAGGTTTGTCCTTGCCTGTGTTGTCCCCACTGTTGAGAAATCGCCCCCGTGTTATAGAAACATAAAAATTTAAATTCAGAGTTTGTATTTTTTTCTACTTAGGGTTTGCAGCATCAAACGATTAACCAAACCCAACCATTCCCACTACCACACAAAGAACCCCCATCATGACCACTCCCACACATCAGGAGGATGCTGGTAGTAAGTCTGAGAGATATAAATGCCCCAAGGCTGGTTTGCATGCCTAGGTGATGCCGTTCAACATCTGCAAGGACTGGTGCCGCGTCAGGGCATAAGACGAGACCACGGACACCTAGGAAACCCCATCGGCCTGGTATTAAGAATCGACGCCCCCTTATAAAAGCGGGTGCACTGGTACTTTGTGTCTACCTCCACTTGGATCCCGAGGGAGACAGAACTCTATTTCATGTTGCGCTACCGTGATCTCTAAAATCCCCACACTGTAGCCGGGTTACTGGATTGCGTAAAACATATTCCACGAATAAATATATCTCCCCTGAGCCCCTCCCGCAAGTCTGGTGTTTTGGGGGTAATGCCAAGAAGCCAAGTGTTACCCGCAAGCCCTGCCTCAATACAGGTGACACCCCCCCACCTCTGCCCATGTACGCTGCCCCTCACCCCCGCACCTGAGAGCCTTCCGTGTACTGTCCGCCCCCCTCCGTAAACCCTTCCTGATGGTGCACCGGGGGAACCATGGGTCTTCACATTCGCATGGAAAATTGCCTCCCAGGTTCTGAATAAGGTGGTGCGCTACACCCACAGTGGGGTGTAGTTCCCACCCCATCCCTTCACGACTTTATGACCCAGTGCCAATGAACATGTCGCGCTTTTGATAGTGTACCCCGACCTAGTCCCTTCGGGCCTACTTGGTGCACCGTTGTTGCCCGACACCCCTCCCGTAGCCTTCTCCCGGTTCATTTGGTTGGCTCACATTTGGTGTTCTGGTGAGTCGCCTCTCTCCACCTACCCGGGGTCCCTTATTTCTCCCACGGCAGAAGAAACATGGATTTGGTCCTTCCTGTCTTCCCGATAGTGCCGTCTTCACACACTGCCTCCCTCCTTAGGGTCCTGGTACATGTGCCCTGTCGCTGCCCTCCTTTCTCTAGGAGGCATTGGTGTCCCCAGACACCAGGATGCCTGTTATCCCTCCTCTTCCTGGGGACCAGTTACGACCCCACCCCCTTGGATATCTGATCACTGCTTGTCTCTGTTCCAAGTGCCTGCTCCCCCTTCCCTTCTTAATCTCTCCACCTTGTTTGGACCCTAAAACCTTCTCCTCTACCTCTCCACGTAACAGGGACGAAGGCCTCCACCTTTCAATCCTGTGAAATGTCACTGACTGGATGGGGTGGGGGGAGTTGTGGTATATCAACAGGCGTGGGCAATCTCACAAACAGGGAGAGGCCAGCAAAGGGCCCGGCTCGCCTTCAAGATCCCGTGAGCATGTCGACCACTAAACACGTTTCCCAAGTACCCAACTCTACAAAATTAAAGAAAATAAATTTCTTTAGTGCAGAAGCATGTTATCTCCTTTTCCGGCGCAAACTCTACATAATTCAAGAAAATGTATTTCTTTAGTGCAGAATTATGTTATGTGTTCTTGTTGTTCCAGCGTTGTGAACAGTTTTACTTTCTATACAGAGAATCTTCACAAAAACTGTTTCACAATATTTGTGGCACTGTTTCAAGGCCTTGATTGATTTCTGCACGTTTTTACTTCTGATATTACTCTATAGCAGTCTGTCTGTAAATAGCACCGATGCAAAATTTGTGTCCTTTCATTTCTAAGTTTGGAGACAACATTTGTTTTTGTCTATTCACCTGATAACTACAGGCTGGAAGTTTGAGATTCAGCGAATCGCCATTCGACACATACAAGCTGACCAGATGCCTAATATCTGATGTAGAAGTTAAACTGCTCTAATGGGGATTATTAGAAGAAGAAGAAAGCAAACAAGTATTTTTGAACTCTCAGTCCTTCGGAAAAAGATGGACTTTGAAATACCTTAGCCACATATAAAATCCTATGTTGCTTACTTCAGTTTATTTTCTTATTACCTTATTTGTAAAACATATCATATAACAGATAGAGACAAAGTGAATACTTGTGAAGATTAAAGTTTCTTAAGATCAAGAGGTTAACTGTGTCACACATTTACATTTTTTTAATGGATGGCATTACAAGCTATCCACTTTCTGATTCCTAATCCTGTCATGTGTTGTTCTTCTTTCCTGGGCTGTGAAGACTTAATATTCTTTAACTATGGGAGCTTCCAAATCAAGATATTGGGTTGCTTTGAATGACGCAAACTACACTGCATCATGGTTGGTTTGGCCTACAACGCAATCAGACAGTGCGAAAGAGCTGGTCTGGCAAATCAGTGGTGGGGCTGCTTTTAGGACTCGCCTCAGACAATGCGCATGTGCATAAATACAACAAGGGGCTTGGAGCTCACATGTTGCTTACCATTCTTTGGGTTCATTGTCACTCTTATTTGCTGTCTGGTAATTGGCCAGCACATGCAGGCTTCACTTCCTCTTCTTTCATATGGAGCATAGACCAAGTACTGATTGACTCATCTGAGTTACTGTCTTTCTGCTGTTTGAGCTGTGATTAAGGTATTATTTTCTTCTTCCCTTCTGGTTGATGTCCGTGTTGCTTCCTCCTCTCCCACACCACTTGTCTGTGTTGCCCCTTCCCTTGCAACCCATGCTTGTTGCCCCCACCTTCTGTCCCCCCATTGCCATGTTGTTTCTTCTCACTCAACACCCACCATCCTGTTGTTAATGTTGCTGCTTCCATCCCACTCCAATTTCAGTGTTGCTTCTTCCCTCCATTTCTCACCCTCCGTTTGCCATGTTGCTTCTTTCCTCTCACCTCCCACCTCTCACCCTCCCACTGTCTATTTTGCTTCTTACCTCCCTCCTCCCACCCTCCCTTTGTCTGTGTTGCTTCTTCGCTTCCTCCTGTTGTCCGTGTTACCCATTCCCTCGCATTCACCCCCTTATCATTCATGTTATACACCTACCATAAAAAACAATTGCTATGACGTGGCCAGTACTGCCCACATTATATCACTTTTTTCTAACTTTTAACCAGGCTGCATAGCAGCCACCCTGCTCTACAGCATGGATAAAAGACATTGGCAAAGCCAGTAGTTCTCAAATAGGTGAGACCTATTGGTGCTGCCAATGCTTGTTTTGACTTCTTGTGAGCCTGTTTTATGGTGTGGTGCACCAGCTTTTACTGTCATTGTCCTAATGTTATCGCAGACATCAGCTGCAGCAAGCTGAAATGCATGGTTTCCCATGCCTGGTAAAAACACCTTGGAGAAATCTCTTTACAAGTTGAAACCTACCCCGATCTGATTTGCTGATGGAGCCACTTTAATTTTGATGCCTAGGACTAATTTCTGTCCCAGTCCAACCTTGCAATCTAGACATTAAACTCTTAAAAATAATGAAATTGTCATGAAATTGGGATTATAACAAATTTGAAAACAGCAGAGAAAAAAATATAGAAATAATTATGCCTATCATTTGTATTACTAGTTTCGCGTTGCTGAGAAGTAGAATTCTATGTTGAGATGGGAAACTCCAGCACATTGTTTACGTCAGGTGTAGCAGATGAATTTCCTCATACCAGAATGACCATGAAACTGGAAGGCTTACCCAGAATACCTAGTTTTCTGCGCAGTTTCAGGAATTTATCTAGTCCTTTGTGACATCAATATTTATAACTGAATTATGCCGCCAGGACAAATTCAGCATATTTCCCTGGCCCAGAAATAGCTGCAGGAACCAGGATCTGGAGGACCCACCTATTTTCCACCGCTGCACATAAGAAAATGAAAGAAATGTATTCATATGTTGCACATGCCAGATTTACATTGATTGGAAGTCACACTACAGTCACTGATTTTTTTTCTTTTCATCACTGACTTTTCAGTGGGCATTTGGGACCTGTGCATCTTCTAGTCACTGATGTGGTAATGCTTTGCTTCTTCTGTTCTCGGTGCATGCTTACGATTTCTACTCGCTGTGAGCATAGGTCTCACACGTCACAATCATTATTTTCCCTCTTCCCACAGTCTTATTGAACTGAGGTCCATATTTATACTTTTTTAGCGCCACGTTTGCGCCGCTTTTTGAGGCAAAAGCGGTGCAAACTTGCAAAATACAATTGAATTGTACAAGACACATGACACTCTTTCTGTATAACACCAGGGGGCGCTGCTACACATAATTATCTGCATTTAATCACTGCCCTTACTCTTTCATAATCTCTCTAGCTGACATGATCTTCATCTGCCCAGGAAAAAAAAAGATGGTCATACTAAATAGTACCCACCCTTTGAAAAGGAGGGATAAGGAAGTCATTTATTCCCTTAATGAAGCTTAGACGGTTCAAGCCCCCTAGCTGAGACTATGATGGAAGTAAGCCTCACCAATAAGAGCATACAGAGGAAGGGGCTTCCACTTCAAGGGTTCTCACGAAAAGATCAGACTTTTTTAGAAAATATTCAATCCCCTCTGTACATTTTGACACTCCACTTTCACAGATTTTTCTACACTCTGGGACTCAGCTTAATGAAGACTTGGTAAAGAGGTGGGAGCTTGCTGGATTTAGTAAGATTGGAGATTTTTGTGCTGAGGACAACTGGGAAGCCCCATTGAATATCCTGATTACTGTCAACAATGATTTTTTGCTGGTCGGATCTTATAATATTTTGTTACATGTTTTAAGGGATTTAGACGTTAATTCCATCATTCATGCCCAACCATTGGTAACAGAATTAGTTGGACCTTCTCGGATAAGGAATGCAGGGTCATGGAGAAGGCTCCTGGCAGAAAGGGTCAAAGTGGATCTTGGGACAAGAGCTCAGACAAAATGGGCTAGTCAGGAGGACATAGAGGTTGCAGGTGACTACTGGGAGACTATTAATCGCCTGAATTTCTCCATGCTTCAAGGGGCTAACTGGCATCGAATGGTATTTTTAAGCAAATGGTTATTGTATCGAACCCCGCAAGCCCTATTTTGTATGGGGATTGGCCATCCTAATATGTGTTTTCGCTGCAAGGAAGTAGGATCGGCAGGTTGGATCCATATGATTGCGACATGCCGATGTATACAGGGATATTGGGTGTTTTTGCAATATTAACAACTATTGCGTTGGTATCCATATCTCCCAGCATTCGGTTAATGAGCTTCGGCTACGCCCCGAGGCAAGACTTTCTTCAAGATGGGAGAAGCTCGTATTTATAGCCGCTGCGGTTGCTAGGTCACTTCTGCTGAGAAATTGGCGTTCTGAATTGTCTCCTACTAGTCAAGAGTGGTATAGTAGAATGGTGCAAGTTAGACTTCAGGAGATGAGATATGCTAGCAGAATAGGTAGTGTTAAAAAGTTCTCTCTGATCTGGGGGGATTATTTCTTAGATAAGTTTGGCTGATTTTCTTCTTTTTGTTTCATTTTCTGAAAGTGGCAATGTTTCTTGTTGTGTATTGATGTTTTTTTTCTTGATAATAATTATTATTATTTTTTTTTTAAGGATTGTCACAGCTTCCTCAGGTCCCTGTCAGTAGAGGAGGATCTGACTCCATCATCAGAAGGCAACAACTGGAGTCAAGAATTTGGGCTTCACGTTAACCACATGCCTCAGCAGCTTCATTTTGCAGAATCTTTTAAGCTGTTTCCCACCGCCCTTCCCTAGGCAATGTGCGCATTTTATAAAACAATTTCCTGTTGTAGCTGCACAAATTACGGTTCCTCCAAGCAAGTGAAGTGAATACTGGGGTCAATGGTCATCAAAGGACTCAATAGATTTATGCTTCAATTCATGTTTCTTGATTTTGGTCTTCTCTCGAGGGCAAACACAACTGTCCAGGTTCAAAGGTCATCCATTTTGTACTCAATATTATGTCACCTGCGTATTTTTCTTTAGTTTGTTTCCCTTGTGTTGTGATCCATTTTTTATGATCTCCAATGGTTTTGTCATCCATTGATATCCACTTACAAGATAAGAGAGGATGTAATGTTTTTTTTTTCCTTTCTTCTTCAAAGGTTTTCATAGTTTTGTAGAGTTCCTCAGTTAACAACAATACAAGGTCCAATCATAAGAATAACATAACATAATCAAAAATAGATTTACTATTCTTGCCAAAAGTTGGTTGCAAAGATATTCTGAATCCTCTTCGTATCTATATGACTTTGTGTATTGGGAAAGAGCAGTGGTATAGATTCTTCAATTAATCTCTCTTTTGAGAAGATATGGTCGTTTTTGTTAAATCTTTTTCAAGCTGCCTTGAACGTCTGCTTGGTCTTTATTAAATTATTTAACTTATTAAAGTTTCGAATTTTTGTGCATCTTCATTGGAGAAGGTTGTATCAGTACTTTGGTTATCTTTCTATTTCACATTTAAGATGTGATTCTGTAAGAACTTTGCTATGTTAAATGCCCCCTGCTGAAGGGCCCTTCCTGAAGGAATTGAGTCTGGCCAAGTACATATGAGAAATGACCCAAATACTACAACTGCTTAAACAAACATTTAGGCACAAGACATACATAATAAAAACATGATTATCCGAATCAAGTTGTATTTTGATACCTCTTTGATATGAATGGAATATGTAGGATTAATCAAAACCCCTTAAAGGCTTTCTGGTTTGCACTGGGGAACTTGAGCAATTGATCATTGGGAGTAACTTTGAGCGGTTTGTGTCATCCGGTGCTGGAGAGCAACTGCACACTTTTAAAGTCAAAATAGCTAAGAAGATGGCATCAAAGTGAGAGTATGTCCGGTGGAATGCAGCAGTTATTGCTGAGATGTTAGAAGGCAGCTCAATGACATGAGTACCTGCTGCAGTAATGATGCCCCTGGTTAAACCATCCAGACCAAATGTGTGAATACTAATAGGATGAAATCAACCTTTCTTCTTTTGATGGTAAAGTAAGTACGGCTGGACTCAATGTTTAATTTGAGCCCGTGGTTTCTGATGCTCAGCACCAGCACTTGATTATCAACCATGATAGTCTGCCACATGGTGGCACTGTCTGTCTAATTTAGTAATTAGCACAACAACAGCTGTGTATTAATTCAATAAACATAAAAAAAAAGACTAATACCTGCCACCCAAGCCTTTCTTATAGTGTTGGGTGACTGCAATAGTCTGGATTATCTCATTTGTAGGAGTGTGATGGTTAGTAGCTGTGTTGGTAAGGTCACTGGTAAAGCTGGCAGGTGCACAGGGTGGTGACGAAGGTCCTGGCACATTAATTTTTTACAAGCTAAACACTGACTAGAATGGATAATAATAATCCCTTCTGCAACTGTCCTGTGTAATGGACTGCTAAAAAAATCCAAACTGTCCATTAACATGCACATTTTATTACTCTCCATCCACAGAAGTTAGCAGCTGTTTCCTACACTGCCCCACTGCCCCAAGGCAAAGATAATTGAAAATAAAGCTGGAGTCCCCTTCATCCTACAGGGTAGGGCTGCTGGCATTATGGGGGTCATTCCGACCCTGGCGGTCCATGACCGCCAGGGCCGGGGACCGCGGAAGCACCGCCAACAGGCTGGCGGTGCTTCCAGGGCTATTCTGACCGCGGCGGTAAAGCCGCGGTCAGAAAAGGGGAACCGGCGGTTTCCCGCCGGTTTTCCCCTGGCCCAGGGAATCCTCTATGGCGGCGCTGCTTGCAGCGCCGCCATGGGGATTCTGACCCCCTTCCCGCCAGCCTGTTTCTGGCGGTTTTCACCGCCAGAACCAGGATGGCGGGAACGGGTGTCGTGGGGCCCCTGGGGGCCCCATACAGATTTTCACTGTCTGCTTGGCAGACAGAGAAAATCGCGACGGGTGCCACTGCACCCGTCGCACCCCTGCAACTCCGCCGGCTCCTTCAGAGCCAGCATCCTTGTTCCAGGGGCTTTCCCGCTGGGCCGGCGGGCGGCCTTTTGGCGGTCGCCCGCCGGCCCAGCGGGAAAGCCAGAATGGCCGTCGTGGTCTCCTGACCGCGGAGCTGTCATTCGGCGGTTACCGCATGGCGGGCGGCGACCGCCGCCCACCACGGTCAGAATGACCGCCTATGTGTGTCTGCAACCACTCCACCTTCTGCATAATTCTGAACCTGCCACACTTACCACAAAACACATCATCTGCTGCATATTTTTCAGATTTTAGCAACATTTCTTTGCTAAAACTGATAAAAGGTAAGTAACAACACTGTATTGTGTTATTGCACTGTCGCAGCCCCTCTGCAGATGTTAACTGGCTACCTTCCAGTCACCTTTCCATTGCTAATTGGTTTATTCAGGTGTTAAAATGATACTTGTGAAGTGAAACCTTTGCCCAGACAATTATATAAATAAGTAACACTGCCACAAAATGTGGTGCATTATGTCATCCAAAAGTCCTTGCTTGCTATATACATTAGTCAACCTTGTCTATTTATCTAAGACCATTTAATAGCATGTTTGTGCCCTTTTGCATTTCTCCTCTGATCACGTGGAGGGGCTGACAAAGGCATCAAAGGAAAGGAAAGGCCTTTCCTTTCCTTTGATGTTTCTCTCAGCATTTCTGCTGCCTGATCGCGATGCGATCGGGCAGCAGAAATGCCCACTAGACACCAGGGATTTTTTTAATGTTATTGTCAAGAGGGGAGCGGCCCCTTGGGTAAGGGCCACTTCCCAGGGGTGAAATTATTTTTAGCCCATTTCTGCACCCCCGGGGGCAGAAACCCCCTAGACACCAGGGATGTTTTTTTTTGTTTATTGTTTTTTTTTTATCTGGAGCCAACTCCTATGCCAATGTGGTTCTCAATCACTATTCTCTTTACCTAATCTTGTTCATGCAATTGAACAGAAAAAGCACAATAGAATGTGCTCTGCACCGTTTACTTTTTTACAACGCTTGTTCAATGATAGAGCAAAAACATATTTTGCGTCTTGTATTAGAAATCTTGTAGATCTGTGCTCTGGATCTGCACAATTCACTCAAAACACTCAAGAAGATGCACAATAGTTTTTGATCGTACTATTTGGTGCCACAGATGAAGAGATGGTACCTTTTGATGACCTGTTTGGACTTAGTTACTCATGGCAGCATGACAGAAAATGTTTCTTTTTCATCAAAAACTAAAATACATTCAGAACGATTTATCTGCTTAAGTCTCTAACATGCAGTAAAACTGTCAATTTTCACAAAGTTTTTAAAGAAGCATCACAGAATAATACCTGCACCAAATATCAATCAGATCTTCTATCAACTTGGAATATAAGGAGTGACAATTATATAATACAAATGATACAGCAATGCACAGCTGATGGACATAACTTGGAAACACAAATTACAAGTTTTAAAGCTGTATAAATCTCTTTTTCTGGTAAAACATATAGCTGTATAGCTATTATTTTTCATGAAGGACTATGTATTACATCTGGACAATACACAATTTACTTTAAAAACACAAATGGATGGACAGAGTGTAACAACAGTGACCGTACATTAAAGCAGAGATTACCTTATAAACTAACAAACTGCTACACTCTGCTTCTTGAACTGAAATTCTAAGGAGGATTACTACAGAAAAAATGAAACAGTATACTTGTGGGACTTCTAATACAGTGAGTTAAGGCATCCTAGCAAAGGTTTTTTCTACATAAGGGATTCCAAATACTGATATGCACTTACTCCTTGAACAAAAGAAGAGAGATACCACAAAATCAGAAACAGACTTTACAATCCACGAACTAGGACAAAGACTTATTTAATGGAAAACAATTATTGCTAATGTTATTAAGTTATAGATATTTCTGGATATTGAATTTGTTTTTAAAAAGTTAAACATGATGGACACAATATTACAAGAAGAATTTCAAAGTCAAGCAGATATTGCAAAAAGAGCTACAAAGTTATAAAAAGTATTAGAATTGGAATACTGACATACTCTACTCATAGTTGATGGATTACCAGTTTCTACAACATCATAAATCCTACCAGGGATGATGTCTTTATAAGGCTTTCCATATACGACTGTCCTTCACACATATTTATTGTATTATAATGCTCTTAATAAAAAATAGTAGTTTCCTTAACCATATGTTTCATTACAACAGTTAAATAAGCATAACTAAAACAATTAGTCAATTGCAGTGAGTGTGATGCATAATACTGTTAATTTACAGTGACGTGGTATGCAGTTATTACCCCCACTGTTCAATGATGAGTCTCTACACAGCACCTCCTTAATGGTGTAAGCATATGAAAGCTGAGAGCCATAAAAGAGGACAAATAAAATGATTACATTATATATATATATATATATATATATATATATATATATATATAAAGACAGAAAGATAATAAGAAACATTTTTACATTTTAGGAGAGTATTTTCATTAAGGTGGTGGTGTTTTTTTTGTGGGTTGAGTGGGTGGGGTGTATTGGTTAAGGGGCAGGAAATAGTCAGTGGTTTAGGATTTATGGAGATGGTGGGTCTGTTGCAGTTGGTGTGGGTGGGGCAAGTTGAGAAAGAAATAAGAATGGGATTGGAAATTTGTTTGTTTTGGGATCTAGGGAACTGTAGCTCTATCACGGATAATGTGAATCACTGGATATTTTAATAACTAAATAAAAAATTTCTTATACCTAACACTCTTTTTTCAGGTTATTAATAGAGATTTGCTTTACCATTTACTAAATAGCATCCCTGTTAAACCAAAAATCTCCATCTACCCATAGAGAGAGGCTGAACCCTGAGCCTCCTCCATCATCAAAAACAAAGATAATGTTCAGTTGTCCATTTATTGTCTCTCATTATCTGAGCTTGCAACCCAACTGACCCCTAAAGCAGGACTCCACACTCCTGCAATTGATGGTGGAATACTGACCATGTCCAAGCTATGCACCCCTATTTGCTGGCTTGATGTTATTTGACAATCCTCCCAGGAATAGCTGCATACTCCTCTACACTCTGCAATAATCATAAAGGAATAAACATTAGATTATGATGCCTCCCAACTTTGAACTCTATCACTCCATCCTTTCAATTTTTACCTGAGCAGGAATGTATTTCATTCCACCCCCAACACCTATGAGGAGCAATTGATGCAGGTGTTTTACTAGAGTGGCTAAATTTAGGCTTTCCTAACAGACTCAAACAGGGAAGAAGTTACAAGAAACACAGGTTTCTCGTTCTGGGTGGAGCAGATGAACCATCATAAGGATTCTGCAACCTAAAACTAAAAGATGACAGAGTGAGTCAAAAATCCAAGATGGATGACGGCATAAATCAATACAGTGTACAGATCTATTTAAAAAATCAAGTGTTACTGATGAGAAAACCGACAAATAAGCCAAAAGGAGGTTAACTGCGGTCAGTGGAGTTTCTGTGGGGCAAAAATTATGACACAAAGTAAAAATTAGCTATTCTTGCCTAGCACCGAGTTTTATTATAATTTATTTTCTGACCATCGTTATGGACTGGGTAAGGCAGATGGTTTGGATAATTTTGCAATTGTTTACTTTCCTCCTCTAATAGTTTAGCCTTTTACACCACATCAACCATACCAAGTGTGAGATCTGGTAAAGGTAGTAATATATGATAGAACAATAAATCTTACAAGTGAAGGATAGAGGGCTAGGTTATCAATCCATGTATAGGAGGGAGGATTAGGAAAACATTTAGGCTCAGACAAATACAGCATACACCACGAGTGTGGCACCTGATCAATAGCTATCTAGGCTGGAATTTAATTAGGGCAAATGCATACAGTTCACAAATATTTATAAGAAAATTCCTGTGGCTTTTTCTTCCTTGGGAAGAGTGCAGGACCACAGAAAAGGAGAAACATGGAGGCTGATTGCAGAAAAGAAAGTTTGTGGATTAAGATAAACTAATGGTAATGTTTGCGAATCCAGATAAACTTGGGCCCATATGTATACTTTTTTAGTGCTGCATTTGCGCAGCTTTTTGACGCAAAAGCGGTGAAAACTTATAAAATACAATTATATTTTCTACATCTGTCTGGCTTTTGTGTTAAAAAATCACATAAATGCGGCACTAAAAAAGTATAAATATGGATCAACATGCTCCTAAAACTAATCGCTCTTGATTCAAAATGCATGTAAACTTAATGCTTATGAAAACACTTCAAAATATAATAGAGATCAATTGAATTTGTTGAATTGTGACACACTGTGATCTAAAATGGTGTTCCAGAACTCAGTCATATTATAGTAACCCATACTTGATTTTTTTTTAAATAATGAGATTAGGTAGATTCCCACTTTAGTATATGAAGGCTATTTCTGATGTTCATTGGCAGTCCCTACAACATTCTTACAATTTTGGGGATGGTGTTTCCAACAGATGCTTCATTTTCTAACATTAGTGTAACTTAAGGGAAAGCTTTGGTGACTCAAGCTTCACGCTGTAAGTGACATATTGGATAGTTCTTCTGTTTGAGCCTCAAACATTAACCTTTTAGATCCTTGTACACAGATCGATACACTTGCAGTCTGAAGCACAAGCCCAGAGAATCTATGAACCTAAGGGACAGTAACGCTCTCAGAGTCAGGGTCCAATAAATCTCTGTAACTTGAGGGATTGCTCTCCCGTCAGAGATGTGGCCCCATAATGCTTTACTACCCGATTCCTCACCCTATAAGATTTCAATATTAGCTCTGATCTTGTACAGCTGACATTGCACAATCTCTGCAATCAGAGGCCTAGCTCTGTTGTTTGGTGCAGACACCCTAAAAATTGATGTCATCAAAGGAAACATACTGCTTTTTTAATTCTGGGCCCAAAAGATTTCTGTTAAGTTAAGGATAAATCTTCTGCCTGATACCATAAGACATCTGGGATATGAGGGACAGGCATATAGGTAAAGGTCTAAGCCTCATTAAGGACAGTGGAACCTGAAAAACATCTATGCTATTGAAGGCATGCATGTGAGGTCCCTGCAACCTAAGGAAGTCCTCTGATATCAGAATTCGTAACTCATAACATTCCTCTAACTGATACATAAGATTGATCTGGATATGTTCCAATGTAATAGGTTGCTCTAAAAAAATTACAATATGACCTTGTTTGGACATTTTTAATTTATTACTTAAAGTTAAAACATGCATATTGCCTTATCTGTCTCACGCATTAAAAATAGATCATACTCATGTCACATGTATCCCAATCTTGTCCATAACAATATTAACACAGTTAGAGAAATGGTCCAAGATCTAGGGGGAGAGAATGAACAGAAATATATATAGAAATAGTATTCTGGCACTTTGATACTATATTCTAGTCTTATTTCACTCAACTAAATTATATAACGTCAACAAAAATACTTTTATCAGGGATTGTACATTAAGGTGTGGGAGTTTTATTTTTGTATCTATGGGCATTTGCTAGACTTGCTGTAGCCACAGTCTAGATCTAGGAAGATCAATGGAACCAGTTATGGAAGCTATTTTTTTGGATGGGGAAGATCTGAGGAGAAGATGGTGTGCAATTATTCAGGAAGAATGTATATCTTATAGAAATATAGATGGGCAACACTGATTTCCGGGATGTTTTTCACCAATGGGTTCTGACATTAAATAAACAATGAGAGCAAAGCTGGAGTCATCTATAATATCATTCAGAATCTAGAGGAGAAAAAAATCTCCCAAATTCAATTTTTACCCATTTATAATTTCAAGTTATATATGATCCCAACATCATTTGCCACTGATTTCAACTATAACGCAGGTGCAAAGGAATAATGGGACATACTTAACATGGCCTCCCTTTGTCCCAAATACAAAAAGAATACCTCATCTGCAAGCCATACTCAATCCCCATCACCTGCCCTACCTTCCTTTTCCCTTCTGAAGCTGTGTTTTTTGCTTTCAGTCAAAGCAGATAAGCAGTGCTGTGTTGCCAGGGTCTCAAATAGTATCAAAGGCCTGACCTGGAAGGCCTTTATGTCATAGCAATATTTGGTAAGACGTTTTGTTATTAACTATTGAAAGTTCATAGCAGTGAGTTATCAGATTTAGAGTCTGGTGTAATTGATATAGGCTTCCTATTGAAAGCATTCATAACATATAGAGTTATAGAGGATGTGAGGATTTGGGTATAGTATGTTATGGCTGGGAAGCCAGACCATGCAATACACCCACAAATACCATCTTCGGTCCAGTCAGTTATGTTTACTTAACCTTAAGCTCAACCCTGGATAGCTGTGGTTTCAAGCTGCAAGGCTCAACAAAGGAACAATGTGTAAAGCATTTAACAGCACCAAACAACAGAATAAGAAAGTCACCACACAAAAAACAAGGCACTGATTTTAAAAAATAGAGCATATTTTAATAAATTTTGAGAGACCTAAATCGTAAAACTGCACTGGAGAATTCTGGAGATACAGATGTTAGAATTAATAAATACTTTTAAATCAACCACAATTATTGGCCAACAAAAAGTTTTTAGCAGTTAGTTTGGCCCTAATTGGGTGATCAAGTTTGGCAGAACAGAGGTCTATAGGGCCAGATAGGGTACTTTGGACAGTTAACTGGTCAGCAGAGCATTTTTAGAGCAAGATTCAAACTTTAGAGGATGACCGCTATAGATGACAATGGAATGGCTCTGATGCTGAGGGATGGAAGCTCAAAGGTGCTCAAGGATGCTCCTGATGCTGTGTGATCGGTGATGGTGAAGTCAAGATGAGTCCTCGGTCCACAGGTGAGTGGAGGAAATTTTGTTCAGGGATCTCGGGGACCCAAAAAGTTCTCTTAGCAGGGTTCCAAGGGTCACCCATGCAGACCTTGTGCTTTTCCAACACAGCGGTCACAGTGCAAATCCTTGGTGGAGGCTGGTGTACCTCTTGGGTGATGAATCCAGTTATAATCAACACCCATGAGACCAGCAGCTTTAATGTCTCTCATGCCATTCCAGGAGGTCAGCTACCTATCTGTGTGTAATGCCTTTCTTGAGTCTACTGGATGACTAGAGCACAGAGTGGCCACTTCTAAAAGTTGCTTACCTTTAACAGTGACATTATTTCAACTTGGGCATCAGGTCGCATTTAATGCCATGGATAGTTTGATACATTAAATGGTCCGGTTTGGTAGTAGCGGTCAAACCTTATCTGGGTTGGGGTGCTACCCGGTAACTCAAAGTGTTTCTGCTAGGACATATTTTACAACATATGATCTGCTGAATAAAATTATGTTTCCTGCAATAGGACTCTACAGGCCTTCTTTAGGAGAAACTTACATATAGGTCCTCATTACAACCCTGGTGGTAAATGCCGCTGACCGCCATGCTGACGGCCGCCAACATACTGTGCCCGTGGCGGATATCCGCTACAGGTATTATGACTTACACTTAGAAATCCTCCACAATACAGATACCCACACAAGTCTGCCACACCAAAGGTCAGCGATAAACTGGTGATAGCAAAACCCACACCTTTACACCAACAGGAATACGCCCATATTATCATGACCCACGAATCAACACGGCGGTCATTCAACCGCTGTAATACATTGGCGGTACACACCGCTGCGCTCAAAATACACACACACTTACAAAACACAACTACATTGGACAACTCAAAATACACACACCTGATACACATACACACACCACACCCACACACTCACAACACTATAAAACACACACACACATTACCCACAACCCTTTACAACTACATTTTTGGAAAAAGCAGAGAGACAGAAAAGCTACGACAACACCAGCATCCAGAGGCACACAACACCATCCCCCATACACCATCCACGCATATCAAAGAACACACCCCAACACATCACACCACACATCACATCAACCATCACCTCACACATCACCCACACCACATCATGGCATCTCAAAGACACCCCAGGTTTTCTGAGGAGGAGCTCAGGGTCATGGTGGAGGAAATCATCCATGTAGAGCCACAGCTGTTCGGATCACAGGTGCAGCAGAGGTCCATTGCTAGGAAGATGGAGCTATGGCGGAGAATTGTCGACAGGGTCAACGCAATGGGACCACATCCAAGAACACGGGATGACATCAGGAAGAGGTGGAACGACCTACAGGGGAAGGTACGTTCCATGGTATCCAGATACCAGGTAGCCGTACAGAGGACTGGCGGTGGACCCCCACCTCCTCCCCCACAACTAACAACATGGGAGGAGCAAGTCTTGATGATCATGCATCCTGAGGGCCTTGCAGGAGTAGCAGGAGGACTGGACTCTGGTAAGTCAATTCCCAATTACTATCACCCCCCTACCTGCATGTCATCACATACCCCCACCCTCACACCATTACTCCACCACCTCCCACACACCCCACCGTCACAACCCACTCATCCCAATGCCAAGCCCTGCATGTGCCAACAATGCATGGACACCCATCTCAGACCTGCATGGACACAAATCACCAAAGCATGTCCAGTAGAGAGACCCAGCTGGGGCACTCAATCACCACTCACACAAGGGCCAAGGTGATAATGCAAGCACAGGAGTAGAGGGAAACTCAACCATTGCACAAGATGGCACACACAGATACAATAACTATGCACTTACACCCCAACAGGACCCCTACCCAACGTCACAGGACAGGAGGCTCCAGCCACATCCAGTCCCCCATAGAAGAGGCCCACAGTGACAACAGCAGCTCTGTACGCCTGGATCAAGATGACCAGTCCGGCCCAACAGGGACCTCTGGACAGTTGGCTTCCCTGCCACAGACCCAAACCACCACTGAACCTCCCCCTCAGGAAACACCACCACAGCACCCACCCAGCGGGCCCATGCCACTGTCCCCAGGACACGTCAATCAGCAGTGTGTCCACGACTACAGGGACCCCAGGCAACCCCACTAATCCAGGATGATCAGGGACCTAGGGTCAGTGGTAGTGGGCACACGGTTCAGGGGACAAAGGCACAGGACAACATGGAAGCTGGGAGGGCTGCTGTGAGATGGGGGAGGACAGGCCCTGGGAACCCACTCTCCACGAGTCACTCTCCAACATCATGGGAGCATACCACTATTCCCAGGAGACCATGGGCACAGTACTGGCCAAGTTTCAGGAGACCCAGCGGCTGCAGGAGGAACAGTACCTGGGGATCAGGGAGGACTTGAAGTCCATTACAACCCCCCTGGTCACCATTGCAGGGGTGCTGGCAGACATGGCCAACACCTTGAAGGAGACAGTGGCATACCACCGGGCCACTGACACCAGCCTGAACGATGAACAGCCCTCCACGTCCACCGGCGCTAGTGGACACGAGGTCCCACCACAGGACCAACAGGCCACCAGCACCCCACCCCCTGCAGAAGGAGAACCACCCCCACACTGTCCCTGCGATCCAGGCACAAGACAGAGAACATTGCCAAGACCCCCACCAGGGTTGCTGTTTCTGTTGTCAATATCTTTTTCTTCTGCCTCCTCTTCCTCACAGTCCTCAGGCTCCACAGCTGCCACAAGACCAACTTCAGGCCCATCCTCCAGCAGAAAAGGCACCTGGCATCACAAAGCCAGGTTGTGCAACATACAGCATGTCACAATGATCTGGCTCACCTTCTTCGGTGAGTAGCATAGGGAGCCACCTGTTAGATGGAGGCACCGGAATCTGGCCTTCAGAAGGCCAAAAGTCTGCTCTATAATCCTCCTACTTCGCCCATGTGTCTCATTGTAGCATTCCTCTGCCCTTGTCCTTGCTTTCCTCACTGGGTCAGTAGCCATGACAGGTTGGGGTAACCAGAGTCACCTGCAAATATCGAGGGATATCTGTTAGACATACACCAACCCTTAGTGACTATCCCATACCCAGACACCTATTCATAATGTGTGGGGACCTTGGGCTCACCTATTAGCCACACACGGTGCCTCTGGAGTTGCCCCATCACATAAGGGATGCTGCTAATCTTCAAAATGTAAGTGTCATGCACAGAGCCAGGATACTTGGCATTCACATGAGAGATGTACTGGTCTGCCAAACACACCATCTGCATATTCATTGAATGGTAGCTTTTACGATTTCTGTACACCTGTTCATTCCTGCGGGGGGACAAATGCCACATGTGTACCATCAATGACACCAAATGATGTTGGGGATATGTCCCAGGGCATAGAAGTCAGCTTTCACTGTGGGCAAATCCTCCACCTGGGTGAAACCGATGTAGCTGCGCATGTGTTTGAGCAGGGCTGATAACACTCTGGACAGCACGTTAGAGAACATTGGCTGTGACATCATTGATTCCATGGCCAGTGTTGTTTGAAAGGAACCACTGGCCAGGAAATGGAGCACTGACAGGACCTGCACTAGAGGGGGGATACCTGTGGGATGGCGGATAGCTGACATCAGGTCTGGCTCCAATTGGGCACACAGTTCTTGGATTGTGGCACGATCAAGTCTGTAGGTGATAATGATGTGTCTGTCTTCCATTGTCGACAGGTCCACCAGGGGTCTGTACACCAGAGGATGACACCATCTCATCATTTGCCCCAGCGGATGTGCCCTATGGAGGAGAATGGTGAGCAGAGGGTCATGTACCACATAGGTTTGACAAGGGTGTTTTGCATTAATGTGATTTAATCGGTGTGTGGGTCCTGTCTGTCCGTATTCCTGCCCAAATGTGCTGTGACGCAGTTAGGTGCCCTGCCATGTGCCCACCTGAAATGGCGGCTGCCTCACCTGTAAGGAGGGACAAGGGGAAATGAGGTAACTTTGCTTGTGTTGTGCAGCGTCGCGGTATGCGTTCGAAGACCGCAGCACAATTCAGCATTGGTCATCATTGGGCCCTATGGGTTCCAGGAGCCAATGACGATGTATGCCGGAGGTGACGGTATGCACTGCCGTGGACGTGACCGCCATTTTCTAGCTGTTCACTCACTTGATACCCGACCTTCAACAGGAGAGGACCTACACTGCAAGTGTTGCTGTGACCTCAGACTGGAAGCAACAATGGCTCGAGTGTCTGGGGAAAGGGCCCCTGCCTTCACTTCAGAGGAGTTGGAGAGACTAGTGGTTTGGGTCCTCCCCCAGTGCACGCTACTCTATGGTCCTCCAGACAAACAGGTGAGAAAACTGTGAGCATGATGCATGGGACATGAATGTATGGAGTGGTCTGAATGGAAGATACATGTTGTGGGGAGGTCTGAGGCCTGCATGTGAGGATGGTCAGTGCATGTGTTTCAGGGCATGGGTGGGAACTGGTGGCCAATGAGTATGAAGAACCAGACGGGGGAGTAAGTTCCATTCTTACTTTACCTTTCGTCTAGGTCAGCGCCCACCAGAAGAAGGGTATTTGACGTGCCATCGCCAAGGTGTGGACTCTGGGGGTCTATCATAGACAGAGCACCCACTGCCACAAGAGATGGGAGGACCTGGGCCGCTGGAGCAAGAAGACGATAGAGGCCCAGCTGGGTATGGCCTCTCAACTTGGAAGGGGTGCCCGTCGCACCTTGACCTCCCTGATGTTCCGGATCCTGGTGGTGGCATATCTGGAGTTGGATGGTCGCTTGAGGGCATCACAGCAGCCGCAAGGGGGTGAGTACAGTCTCATTCAGCTGATTCTGCATGCTTTACGAGGTGTCTGGGTGGGGGATGTGGGCTGTGGGTTCCCCTAGGCCAGGGCCAACTTGGTAGGGTAGGTCCCTTGTTAGGCAGGCTCTGTGGCACTCCAACCCCAATAGTGGTAGTGGCCATCTACAACTAGTCAGTCTCCTGTGGGTTCCAGGTGTGCAGAAAATGGGTTTAGGCAAGATCCTCCATGGGCAGGTGATTTTCCTAAGAACTGTTAGTGCATGGGCTAGTGCAGAGGGCTGCTTCCTGTGTGTTGTGTCCGCCAACAGTAGTGGTGTTGCTGGCATTGACCATGTATCTCCTCTCTCTCCCCCCCCCCCTTTTTCTTTTGTCACTCTGTCATTGTGTGCATTGGCATCATCTGGCGGAGGAGCAGTGGCACCGGAGCAGGAGGGAGCTGCAACCCACATGGCCCAGGAGGGTGAATGTACGGAGTCTGAAGGTACCAGTGGGATGGAGTGCGAGGGGAGCTCCACGACGGGGACAGGAAGGGACACTAGCAACAGCAACTCCTCCTCTGATGGGAGCTCCCGTTGGGTGACAGGCACATCTGTGCCCACCGCAAAAACAGGTACAGCCGCCACCCCCCCTACCAGCACCACCCTCCCAGCAGCCCCTCAGCGTGTTTCCCGTGCCCGCTCACCCAGGAGGGTGGGCATCTCCTTCACCTTAGGCACCTCAGGTCCTGCCCCAGTCAGCCCTGCTGCCCTCAGTGAGGAGGCTATTGACCTCCTGAGATCCCTCACTGTTGGGCGGTCAACCATTTTGAATGCCATCCAGGGGGTTGAGAGGCATTTGCAGCAAACAAATGCATACCTGGAGGGCATTCATTCTGGCGTGGCGGCCCAACAGAGAGCATTTCAGGCTCTGGCCTCAGCTCTGATGGCAGCCATTGTCCCTGTGTCCAGCCTCCCCCCTCCAACCTCCACTACCCCTACCCAATCCCCTCAACCTCAGCCTATCCCAAGCATACCATCAGACCAGCATGAACACACATCAACACACAAAAGTAGCTCAGGCAAACATAAGCACCACACATCCCACAGGCACTCACACAAGTACCATACCCATGCAGACACACCAACATCCATTGCCTCCACTGTGTCCCCCTCCACCACGTCCTCCACCTCCCTCCTAGTCTCGTCTCCACTCACACCTGCATGCACTATGTCCTCAGCCACTATCTCCATCACCAGCACGCCCATCACCACACACAGCTCACGTGCAATCACCTCTCCCCCTACCATTCACATGTCCCCTGTGTCCTCTCCCAGTGTGTCTGTAAGCCCTCCTGCCAAAGTACACAAACGCCGGCACACACCCACTTAACAGCCATCCACCTCACAACAGCCTCCAACCCATGCACCTTCACTCAAACTCAGCAGATGTACATCTCCTACAACCACCACCTCTTCCTCCACTCCCAAACCCCCTCCATCTTCCCATCCCAGTGTGCCTAAGAAACATTTCCTGGCTACCATTGACCTCTTCCCTACACCGCCCCCCGTCATTCCCCTAGGACCAGGTTGTCTAGAGCCCTGAACAGCACCTCAGCCACCAAATCCTCATCCAGTGTGGTCCCTGCAAGTCCAGGAACATCGAAGAGGGCACCCATCAGGGCTGCCAGTGTGCCACCTAGTGAAACCAAGGCCCACCCTATTTCGCTACCTGCCAAGATAAAGAAGGGGCCAGCATGCAGAAGAGAAAAGCCGCACCACCCACCCAGCAAGGCCTCATCCAGAACCAAAGAGGACAGTGCCAAGGTCCCAGCAGCGACTTCCAAGGTGGGGAAGGGACACAAAAGCAGAGGGAAGTCACCTCAGGGCACGGAGCCACCAGGTGAGGGACCGGTGTCCCCCCTTTCGCAAGACAGCCCAGCAACGTGTACCACGGTGAGCACCGCCACAACAACCACCACCTGTACTGCCATCTGCACTGCCACCTGCACAGCAGCTGCCTCAACTACAGTCACCAGCATCATCCCCAGTGGGCAGCCTTCCAAGACTGCAGGAGACAGCCTGGTGTCTCCCTCCACAAGTGCTGACACCTGCACCACCAGCAGAATCTCCGCCGCAGACACCGCTGCAGCCACCTGCCCTGCGACGTGCCCAGCCTGTGCCACTACAGCGGTCATCAGCAGCATCCCCAGTAGGCAGCCGTCCAAGGCTGCAGGAGAAGGCCTGGACCCTACACACACTACATGAGGCACCACCACCAGCACTGGCACTACCAGCAGTTTGCAGCCTCAGTCATCGCAAGGGGGAGTGTGGCTCTGCCTCCATGGAGTATTATGCTACCTGTTACCAGTAAATCTCATGGCTCAGACACCCATGTGAGCGTATGGGAACTGCTACACCCCTGGTGCAGCTTCACTGGACACCAAGCCCCCTCCAGAACCAGTGGAGAACAGCATCTACTCACCCAGTCCTTGGCAGGATGAAGCACTCTGGGCACCAAGCCCCCTCCAGAACCAGTGGAGAACAGCATCCACTCACCCAGTCCTTGGCAGGATGAAGCACTCTTTGCACTAAGGGCCATATGTACGAAAGCTTTTCCCATAGATACAGAATGGGTAAAATCCTTTGGTACATCTGGCCCTAAGCCCCCTCCAGAACCAGTGGAGAACAGCATCCTCTTGTGAGACTGTGGCTTTGCACTTCCCAGGAGCAAGCAGTGGGCAACCCACCGCCTTGAGAGACTGTGGCTTTGCACTCCCCAAGACCAAGCAATGGGCAGTGAACCCACTTGAGTGACTTGAGAGACTGTGGCTTTGCACTCCCCAGGACCAAGCAGTGGGCAACACACCCACTTGAGAGACTTGAGAGACTGTGGCTTTGCACTCCCCAGGACCAAGCAGTGGGCAACCCACCCACTTGAGAGACTGTGGCTTTGCACTCCCCAGGACTAAGCAGTGGGCAACCCGCCCACTTGAGAGACTTGAGAGACTGTGGCTTTGCACTCCCCAGGACCAGGCAGTGGGCATGGAGCCCCCTCGAGGAGCAGTGGTGTCGTACCATCATCCGGCTGAGGTGCCCCCCTCCCCTTCCTCCTGAGGTGCCTGTTTTTTTTTTACCTGATGCCCCTGCAGTGTTCTCTCCATTTTGAGGCAAGTGTTGTGTGTGGGCTTCGCTCATGCTTTTTGGGACCACTGGTCCACGGACATTTAATGGGACAGTGTACGGACTTGTGTACTTGCTGTAAATATTTGTATATACTCATGATTTAAAGTTATCTTGGGCTATCTGATTGTTCGATTATTACACTTGTTATGTTGTTGAGGGTGAGGGGTGGGGTGTTGCGTGTCGCATGTGTGTGTCACTCTCTTTTTCCTTCCCCTCTCCCCTGTGTACTAGGTGCAGTACTCACCATCATCGTCTCCGCCGTCTTTGATGTTCCTGGTAGATGAGGAGGTAAACCAACATGGGCAGGACCTCTAACTCGGGCTCCATGGCGTTCTGGTTCCTCGTTGGGTGTCGAGAGGTGAGTGGTTTCCCTTCCAAAGACTGGTTCTGCCGTGCTTTTGATGGCGTTGGTACCGCCCCGGAAAAGCTGGCAGATTGGTGCCTTGTAATAGTGTGGGTGGTACATTGTGTTCCACCTGTCTGTTGGCGGTTACCGTTGCGGTGTTTGTTTCTACCGCCGTGGCGGTCGCAGTGTTAAAGTGGCTGTCTCTGTTGGCGGTTTCCGCCATGGTCGTGATTCCATTTTTTTTACCGCCGGCCTGTTGGCGGTATTACCGCTACTTTAACACCGACCACCAGGGTTGTAATGAGGGCCATAATGTTATGGTATAGGGTGCCTTTGCCATTGATTCGAATGGCAAAGGCGAACTAGCAGTAAAAACACAGTCCTTCCAGTTTGGTCTCGATGAACAACTTCATATACACCTTTAGGATGTGGTCTAATAGAGAGACAGTTGCACAAGCCACATATTTTGAAGCAAATAGAATTATAACTCACTGCACCATCCTGAAGTTGAGTTGATTTTTAGTTCACAATGGGTTGTATTGAATATAGGCATGTCCCCTCACTCTGGGTACGAAGACGCCCCTAATGAGATAACTATTAATGTAAACAATGTGGGGGCTGTAATAAAAGAATGAAAGGAGTCTGTTGTGGACCCCTGAGCTCCGGAGACCACCACCGTCTTTGGGCAAATAGAACATTAGATAGGGGGCTGCACAGCTCCCCATGAGGTGACATAGATGGCCCTGGGGATTGCCAGTTGCCAGGACCGGCTCCTGCTATGTTCCAGGGTGCCCACTCCTGGGACATAGCTGTTTGCTCTGACTTGGTGGGAGCTTTGACAGCTCCCACCAAGGCAGAGCAACACTTCATTTTCTGCAACTGAGAGCTGTCATACAGCTCTCACTTGCAAAAAGTGAAGTTTTCATCAGTTTCCCTGCACGCAAATAAGTGTGCAGGGAAACAGATGAAAACATTGTTCTCGCAAGCAGGGAGCTGCAAATTAAAGCAGCTCCAGGCTTGTGGGATCAATGCTGGCTCCTGCAGGATGTGGGAAGCTGGCTAGAACTATGGGGGCCTTGGGGCTCTCCTCCGCGGTCCTGTCAGCCTCACTCTTTCTCTTTGTTATTGCAATGGTCACTCCAGTCAATGATTTCAAAGCGTCACTTTAGCAAAATGTTTTGCTAGAATGTTATACATACATTTTGAGGTACAGCAGAACAGGGTCACTTCTGGCTTAATGGTAAAGGTCTTGGACTGCCAGTAGGCTCAATGTGAAAAACATTGTATCTCATGGCAATATGTCTGTTTATTTTCCAGTGCTTTGACCGTTAAATATTCCTAGTGATGTAACAATAAAGTATTTTTCTACTCAACATATTTGTTTCAATGTCATAGCTAAGTCTGGACATCACATGCTAAGGACTCACCTTTGGCCTGGTGGTTAAGGTCTCAGACATGTATACTGATGGTTGAGGGTTCATAGTATATGTTTCTGTGTCCATTTCACTGAGTCCCAGGGATGAATTCAGCTGGGATAGGGGGGTCACAATAAATGTTGAAGGCCCAGCACCATGGATAGGGTTTCTGGGGATAAAACTGGCTAGGGGAGGGAGGCCACGTGAACCTGCAGCCAGCTCTCACTGTGCATGGCCAAAGGCAGTGTCCAGCATAGGGTTAGGTGATTATGGGGGTTTGCTGCAGCGCCTCCCCCCGCAGTCCCAATTATTGAACACTGGGTTCCCTGGGTGGGGGCAGGGCACGTAGGTAGCTGTGGCTGGACACCAAGGGATGGGGTATCTGGGGCTGAAATCAGCCTCGGGAGCAGTGCCACTTGGCCCACTCCCACTTTTATAAATGTTACTGGCCCCGGAGAGGTGGTGGTCCTTGAGGCCCGGGGGGTCCATCCAGCCAACCCTAATAAAAGTTAATTTAGTCCCAGAGAGATGGTGGTCCCTGGGACATTCAAAGACACAGGATGGGGGGGTCCACACAACCCCCATCCAAGATTTTAAAAAATCCCCAGAGAGGGGGTGCAAGTTATTGTTATCTTAAGGTGTAAGTTATTTGAGATAACCATAACAACAACTGCTGAATTTCTATTGTTTTGTGCAAGTAAAATGTGAACCTAACCATAACATCCCTGCAACTTTTATTTTTAAGTGAATTTGTATGTTTTTTAAAAATGTTATTTCTGTTTCTTAATTACAATGTACCTGTATATATATATATTTAAATCAAAATGACCACAGTCCTGAGGCAATTCTTGAGCAGTCCGGTATGGGTCCCGGAAACCCAGTTATTTCAAACAAACAATTTCGTAATAATTAGAAAAGGAATAAAGGAATCCGAACACCGTGGCAATGCAATCTTAATTTATTGACGTGTTTCGGCCGCAGCCTTGTTCACAATGTGTGGCAATGCATGGCAAGGGCATAAGTGGCTGGAGTTGGCTGCAGGGCCTGTACTGCTGCCTACACCACAGCACTCATGAAGTGTTTCTTTGTTGGGTGGAGATGTGATGATGTTTCTGTGCATGAAGATCGCGTCTCCAAATTCGGTTGGAAACGTGCTCGAAGGTCATTTTAGTAAGCTGTCCATCTTCCTTGCAAAATAGGTGGAAGCTGTTACATATCACTAATGTATATAGGGCAGGGCCAAAAGGGTGGGGCATCTAGGCCTTTTTACATACTTGCACTTTTTGAACAGGATAGGACAATTTCTGGTCTCAGCAGTAGATGACAAGAATGAACCTACTCATCACAGTCACTACAGGAGATATGGTGCTCAAAAAGGTAAGATTGAAAACACATCCTTCAAGGTTTTCAGATAACTTTTCATGGGGAAGATGCAGAAAAAAAAAAACTTGCTTTTCCGTGGCCATGCGCATGAAGATAGGATGGATAGTACTTTATATAAGTGGAGCCTCAATTTGGGCATTGGAACAGAATTATGCAGCAAGCGGACACCGCCACGGGGATGGGGCAGACAGCCAAGTACCCCAGGGGCACCGCAAAAAGACAGAAACAGAAGAACGTGCGTGCGAACCTGAAAATACACGGTTCGGAAGCGACTCAAGCAGAGGGTGTCACTAAAACGGACAAATAAGACGCTACAGAGGATAACCCAGAGGATAAGGCACCCTTAGGAAGAGGTGCGGAGGAGAGAGCAACAGAGCAGGGAGACGCGGAAGGAAGAGGTGCTGAGGAGAGAGCAACTGAGCAGGGAGACGCAGAAGTAAGAGACGCACTTGGAGGTGGAAGTGGGAGGAAAGCGGTCATTGTGAAGTGAAAGGGAGATCCCGAGAGAGAAAACGAAGGAGAGGGAGACAGAGAAAAGGAGGGAGAGGAGGAGAATTGAGGATGTACAAAGTTGGGTGTCACTCCTGAAGCCACTGGATACCCTAGTTACTGAGGTGCATGTTTATTTATTTTTTATTTTATTTCCACTCGCACCGGTTTGTTGCACATCACGAACCTTGTAGAAGGATAACACAACAACGTTTGAGCACTACCCGGCACAAGTAAAATAGGAGTTGGTTGTATTTGGGGTTCTACGTTTTCTCTTAGCCTTTTCTTCTGTTTCTACTTATTTTCTTGTATCTCTCCCCCCCAATTATAAAACAAAACATTAAATTCAGAAAACAACAATTCACTTACCTTTTTGTCCATCTGTTTCCGGTTTCACGTGGATTAATTCTGTGATGGGAACTTCCACAAAATGAGACCACAAAGATACCTAAGGAGGAAAGAAAAAGAAGGATCCATGAAAGAACAGTTTCAAAAGTAATCCTCAAATCAGAAAGAAACAGAGAGACCTAAAATGGGAGAGCTAAACAGAAATTATGTGAATATGTGAATTAAGACATATATATATATATATATATATATATATATATATATATATATATATAGAGAGAGAGAGAGAGAGCGAGAGAGAAACACAAATACAATAGAAACAAATTACTATACCCTTCTACCATAAACAGTTGTCAGAACTATTCTTTTTGCCTACACACAACCAACCCACAACAGGCACCTTCTTTGTTTTTATATGTAAGTGCTACCCATTGAGATTTAACTTCTATGAACTGAGTGTTGTGGCAGAATGAATCCCGCAATGCGTATTTACCTCCCTCTATTGATTTTCGGTACATAGATCCAGGGAGGTGGTGGTCCCAGGGGCCCACAGGGCCCTCCCTATTTATTTTTGTTATGTAGCCATGGGAGGTAGTGGCCCTTAGGACCCAGGGGGTCGGTGACCCCGCTGCATATCTGTGAAATATAGCCCGGATAGGTGGTAGTCCCTGGGGCATTTTAAAACCCCAAGAAGGGGACCCCTTGTGCCCCCCATCCTTATTTTTATAACTGAGCATACCCAAGGAACCTGGTGCAACTGGGGGCAAGATTAAAAGCAAGCGCAAGATACTGCACTGCCTTTTCTTTGAATTCTCAACAAAATTCATGAATATTCCCAAATATCGCTGTGAATTTTTTAAAAAAATGCTTTTTTCCCTGACAGGGTCCCGGGGGGATCGCTGCACCAAGAGTAGGTGGGTTAGGGTAACCTCCCCTATTTTCTTATTTTTTAGGCCCATATGTCAGTTTGCCATGGGAGAGGCGATGGACTCTCTGAATGCAGGTGTGCGCCACTGTCACCTAGAGGGGCTATGGAGCGGGGGGCAGCGAGAGAGCAACTGTAACTGCACTGCCAGCCAAGAAGTATGCCTCAAAGGGGGGAGCAGCCAAACATCCCCGGCCCACTGGGAGTTGTAATTTCTTTAGGTCTATGCAATGTCAGCCAGGACCCGATATAAGTGTGGAATAAAGGGAGTCAAGAGCCGTAAAGAAGGAATGTGGAGGGATCATAGGAAGATTGACAAAGTGCTAGAGTAATCTAGGCAAGACAATCATCTTGGGTAAGGCTATCGCATCCATGGGTGCCAGTGGGAGAGCTTGCCAAAATACAGTTTGTGAGTGAATACCCAGGAGGTCCCTATGGAATTTCCCCTCCTATAAGTCTTCGGGTAAATGGTTTAGCTGAATCCTGAGTTAGCAGATTACATCCAAAAAGCCAGCTAAGGTGTGTCGCAAGTAATATGGCATGCGTCGGCCAACTGAGGCTAAGAGGATAAATAGCAGTTCACATGTAGACCGGAGGTAACTGCAAAGTTTGTCAAAGTATAATGGATTGGGGTATTGTCTATATCTACATCACAGAGATAAAGGAGCAGGTCATCAGCATGCATGGAGACAGCATGTGTACGGTCTCCAACAGGATACCCCATGTCTGTCCCTACCTTCAGAGCCTTATAGTGAGGGGCCCCATCACCAAGACGCACAGCAAGGTGGAAAGCGGGCAAACCTGACTGGTGTCCTGCTGGATAGAAAAAAAGTCTGAGACAAATGCGCTGAGTCAGACTTGGGACATTGGGAGCCAGTAAAGCAATTGGGTATAAGCAAGCAGGTGTCTCCCAACTGGCATATGTTCAAGCACCTAAAAGAGATAGTCCTATAAAGCATATTGCATGCCTTTTCCAGGTCCAATATAAGACAGGTGGTGCTTGGGAAAAAGATGTGCGGCCCAGTACTGGATGTGAAAGAGGTGTTGGATGTTTTGAGAGATAGCGCACTGAGGGACAAATCCATTCTAGTCTATGTGTACGAGGGACGGGTCCCGCTAAGAATATCTAATAGCAAGAATTTTCCCTAGTATCTTATAGTCAGTGCCCTAGATAGTGAGGAACAATATGAATCTAATCAGATGGGGCCTCTGTCGGGTTTGAGTATCGATACCAATAGAGATTCACTGTGGGAGCAGGGCAGTTCACCGTATTCGAGCACGGCTTCATACATTGCCACTAGATGGGGTGCCAGCGCTGTGGAAAAAACTTTAAGTAATATCCTAAAGGGAGACTGTCCAGGACCAAGGCTTTAATATGGGCTAAATCTTTGATGGCCTGAGTAACTTTCTGTGTTGTGATTGAGGTATCTAGGTCTGCTTGGTTTGCAGGGGTGCAAGGGGGAGGGCGATGTCTGCCAAGAAAACTAGTGAGCTATCCTGGGTGACTTCGGGGGAGGGTTGATAGACAGAAGAATATTGTGTTTGGCATTCCTGCAGGATTTCACTTTCGGCATATAAGATAACCCCCAAACGTGAACAAATCTCAGTGATGGGAGTAGCAGCTGTGCCCTGCCAGATCGACCAAGCCAGTAAGCATCTGGTCTTGTCTTCTGTCCTGTGAACCTTAGCTACATGGGCCACAAAATAAAGCATCTGAGATGCTCGAGCAGGGCAGTGTGCTCAGTTTTGGCTGCTAAGTAGACAGGAATGATCAAAGCGTCCCTGTCCTCTCTACTGCCTAGTTCGGTAGGTCTGGTTTCATCAACAGTTTTCTCACACACGAGGGTATGACTTACCCCCACTGAATTCCTGCATACAGGCACCCCTGGTGATGACTTCAAATGCATCCCACTCTATGGATCTGGTGGAGGCAGTGTTGCAATTCTCAGTGAAGTAATACCTAATGTCGGTCTCTTGGGACACATGGAATGTGGGGGCCTTTCAGGGTGTTGAGGGGGAGTCACGATAGCAGTATTTGTGGGCGAGGAAGTAGCCATTGCAGGTCCATAATATGGGCATCATGATTGGAAATTAAGCACCATAAATAGTCAGACTGCCGTACCGGGGAATGATAGAGTGATACCAGAGAAAGTGGTTGAGGCGGAAAGGTTGTGTGGGATGGATAGGAATGTGAAGAGCCAGGTGTGAGGGTGCAGTGTTCTCCATGCATCAGTTCAAAACCAGCACTGGGCCCAACTGTAGAGTTTGGTGGCTTGTGTGACAGAAAGCAATGTGGTAGTTGTGGGTGTGACCTGTCTAGGAGGGTATCCAGAATGTAATTGTAGTTTTCACCAAGGATCCAGGGGACATGCATAGCAGGGGCCAGTTTCACGGAAAGTGACTCCCAAAATGTGATCTGTTCTACATTGTGTGCATAGATGCTACTTATGAGTTGAGGAGGTCCATCTAGCTGACCTTACAGCAAGACATATCGGCCTTCTTTTTCAACTGTAACACTAAGGTCTTGGAAGGGGACCCCAGGCCCAACCCAGATCAAATGCGTAGGCAGAGTGAGTGGCGGCATGAAAAATTCCATGCCAAAGCTTGCACAATTTGTAAAGTGCCTCAGCTGTGGTGTAAAGTTCCTGAAGAAGAAAACTTGAGCTCGGTGGTGCTTTTCGTATGAATACACAGCATAACACTTCCTGGCCATATGCATCCCACGGACTTTTAGGGTAAGGAGTTTAAGTTTGGTGGCGGGCATCATGAAAAGATGGTGATGGCAGATTGGGGTGTGGAATGGGAGGAAAGGAAGCAAATGCCTCTGTTCCCAGAATGCAGTATTGGCATGCTGTATCCTGGATGTCAAGCTCACTATAACCAGGTAATGGATAAGTAGATAAGGGGGAGGGGAAACATGTAACAGGAAAATGAAGAGAGGGTGAACAATTGGTAGAGCCTAACAGAACTGCAGTAGGCTCAAATGGCGGATAAGAAAGATATCCTTAATAGGTAACCGAGGGGTGACTCGGTCACTGCTTTACGTACCTATGTATTATTCCAATGGTAACGAGCAGTATAAGAATGGTGGGCCTTGAGGACTGTGGGCGGTATCAAGTAATCTCACGAGGGTGATCTGCATGTGGGTCTATTGGACCTTGGCTGTACAAGTATTAGTTCAAAAGGGGGGGTTGCTCATCCTGTAACATGCTGTGGGTCTAAGAATCAGAAGATGAAAAGCATACAATGATCCAAAAGATAGGGATATATAAAAACGTGGTTAAGAAAAAAATCTCTGCAATCAAACCATATTGTCTGCAGTCTGCAAGGTCACCATAGGAGGCTGTTGCAAGTCCTGCTGAGTATCGTCTGAGAGCAGGCAACCATCCTGAGATGTGAAGACATGAGGGCCAGAGTCTTCATAAGAGGAAGCCCTCATAGATCCCAGGTTGACTGCTGCCTGCAGGGCCTTCTTCTGTTCTGCAAATGATCTGTCCTAAATCTGGAGAGGCAGCTGTAGTGGGATGGGGGAGAAGAACCCTCCCCCTTTGTCTCGCCTTTTCCATCAAGGGCTCTGTGATCAGGGGAATCAGTTTGCTGTGAGGCGTCCATGCCAAGCTGTTGGTCTACCCAGTCCCAGGCCTTCCTGGGATCTGTGAAAAAAGTAGCAGTGTTGTCGAAGATGATCTTCAGTCACGCTGAAAATAACAAGTTAGGGCTTCCACTCCCAGGGGCCACTAAAGATTTTGTACGCCAGACCACACCCCTGAAATAATGAGAAGAAGCTAGGCCACCTAGGGGGGCTCCCCTGCACTCAAACTCCTCCACAACAAAGTTCAATGCCTATTGCATAATAAGCAGACTCAAGGTGACGAGGGTCCAGAGGAGGGAATCCAAAGGTCCTGAGTAAGACTAGGCCCAGCGTGTGATACCAACTGGCAGTACCAACCTCATTGATGCTTCCCAGGGGACACCAAAAGCCCAGCATCAGCCCCACCCCACCACGAGCAACAGGTCATGCAGTAACTTTCAGGGAGGAAAAGATAGTTCACTCCAGTGCTGTCTGTTAAGGGAAAGGAGGCAAATGAAACAGAGTCCAGCCAGGTTCATAGGTTAAGGAGGTATGGTATGCAGGATTTTGTGGGGACCCCATAAGAAAGTTGAGAAATGCAGACTCACTTGGTGGTGTTTTTTCCTTGTCTCCCTGCAATTCAGAATATTAGCACTGGGGAATTAAGGCTGGTGTGCACGTACCTCTGTATTCTCAGGAGGCCTACTTCCTAACTCATTGAGAGGCACAGATAATAAGTCCAGGGGGAGGGGAAAGAGAGAGTCCTCCTCAACTGGAGAGCACCTGGGAGTGTTACTTAATGGGGCCATGTATCAGAACTCTCGGGCCGATCAGGAGGCAATTTGAGACTAGGGTGGCCACCTGGCATTGATGCAAATTCTGGACAGGACTGTAAAAAATTCAGGACAAAGGGTCGAAATTCAGGACAAAAATTCAGGACAAAGGGTCACAATTCAGGACAAAATTTCAAGAAAAAACGTCAGTTTTACAGACACACGCAACAGAGGCCATGCCTCACTATGTTGTCAGTGCATTTATTTACTCTTTTTTAACATAGCACTATTTATACACTGTGGTCTTTTTTGATTGCCTCTTGGTATGCTACATTCAGGTTTCACATTACGCCCTTGTTCAGTAGTAAATTAATGCCCTTCGGTACTGCGGCAAAGCCATCATTCCTACCCAAATCTACCCAATCTATCTTGAAGAGAAAGTAACAGCAAACTTTTGATTATGTTTCTGAACATTTTAAAACCCCTGGCAAACAGTTTGGGAAACATTAAGGTAATTAACCTTATGCTAGTTTAAACAAATTGAACAAAAACATCTGGCTTACCCCAACTGCCCATGGACTTTCAACCTAAAAAAAAAAATTAAAGAGGCAGGGCAGATGGTGTTGGCGACAGTCTCACACCTAATGTCAGGATGTGAGGTACCCACAACTTGTCTGTAGTCTCACAGCACTAGAGTGTATGCCTGGGACTCTACATTTATCTCACATTAGTCTACTCTGCACTCTATGACACTGCACCACTCTACATTACTGCACTCTCTGCCACTTTAATCCACTGCACTCTATGCTACTCTACACCATGCCACTCTATGCCACTGCACTCTGAGCCAATGCACTCTAAACAACTGCACTGTACACCACTGCCCGCTACTCGGCACCACTGTACTCTACGCCACTGCTCTCTTTTCCACTCTACTCCTCTCCACATCACTGCACTAACGCTCTACTCTGCAACATTGCACTCTCTGCCACTGTACTGTACACCAATTTACTAGGTACTACCGCATTCTACACCAATGCACTCTATGCCACTCTACTTTGCATCACTCCACTCTACGCAACTGCACTCTACAGCACTATACTCTACTCTAAACTGCACCACTCTACACTACGCCACTGCACTCTGCCACACAAGTCTATTCTGCACTCTATGCCATTGCACTACTTTATACTACTGCACTCTCTGCCACTATATTGTATGCCACTCTACTCTACTGCACTCAATGCCACTCTATTCTGTCCCACGCCTCTCCATGCCACTGCACTCTAAACCACTGCACTCTACGCCAGTGCACTCTAAACAACTGAACTGTACCCTGCATCACTGGGCTCTACGTCACTGCTTCTATGCCGCTCTACTCCACTCCACACCACTATGACACTAACTTTTAAACATGAACAGCAGCCACTCTGGTGTAAAACAATGAACACATTGGCAAAGCAATAGCTCTTGCGTAGACTAGACCTATTGGCTTTGCCAATGTTTGTTAGTACTATGAAGTACTAAGGCCCCTGAAAGAACTGTGAATGTGTAAGTCCATATTTCGATGCCTCGTCAGGGATAGTAAGCGCTATATAGTTACAATTACATCATAGATAGGCTGCTACAAAATGCGCATAGATTTTGTTAAATAAAAAAAAGTGCTTCTCAAATACAGATTTGAATAATATAGTTTATACCTAGTACTAACATTTTTATTTAACATTCCATTAAAACCACACACTCCACAACTCACCTTGCAACACCTCAGTAACTCTCTAAAGGAAAATATATTTGCCATCAGAAAGCTTCAAGTGACTCCTTTGGTTAAAAGTGGATGCAGGTTTTCAAATCCCTTTGCATTTGCAGATTTACCAGTTGTGCACATTTGCCTTTCTTTAGGAAAGGAGACGCCCTGTCAAGAAGGCCTTTTCTTGCAGTCTGCCTCTCCCTCCCCCCCAGCACAGGAGACCCCCTGCCTTCCAATCCAGCTGGGGAAACTAATTTGCCCGTAATTTCGCCCTGCCTCCGTTGTCCTTTTGGTGAAAGGCTAAAATTACGGACAAATGCCATCCGTTAAGCCTTTCACCATGAACAACGGACGGCAGGGCGAAATTACGGGCATTCCGTGAAATTTAAGCACGGTTGGTCATCCTATTTGAGGCCCGGACATGCATCCTGAGGATTTGCAGTGCTCTCCCCTTGACACCTGTAGCACGCGCTCAGGAAGTGCACCATACAGTGCCGGTCGCCAGAGTGCAGCGCTCTTAGGCTATTAGTGGAAGGCTGGTTCCTCAGTTGTATGAGGTAAGTCCAGCAGGGGGTGGGGGTGATCTCAGGGCTGTCCCCGTGCCTCACCACAGTCATGGCCACAAGGTAAGGAAGGCGCAGGCTGCATCTGCCTCATGGGTGTTTTCACGCCAAGTGTTTTCCAGTTACAGCACAGCTTAAGTGCCTCTAAATGTACTCCCTGCTTTCTCTCATGTGCGCGCCAGCCTCCTCCCACGGAGGCTCGTGCAGTCTACCGGGAAAACGGCATGGATGGTAATGGATAAAACAGGTGAGAGGACGGAGCGCAGTTACAATGCGTCCACCATGTTGGCTGTCCACGCCCGACCAAGTGGTGATTTATGATAGCGAACAAACATACGGTGATGAGAAGAAAGCCTGCTCTAAACCAGTGGCAATTGCTCTTGGCAGTAGTCCAAATTATCATTTTTGAAACTGTGAGATACAAATACCCTCCTTCTGCAGAACAACACTGACCCTGCTCTTCATTGAAACTGCCCTTTCTGAATGGCCAAACGAAGCTACCTCCAAATGAAACACAAGCAACCCGGACCAGGTTTCAGCCATATTAGTCCTCATCACTGAGGTATAGCTTGGATCTTGTGCACACCATGCCCAGGACCAACATCTGTAAATACTCAAATCAAAGGCACAAAGCTCATGGGAGAAATGCTAGCAAATAGCAATAACCACTTGTAATGACACTGGGTAGCATCCTAACTCATTGTTTTTTGCATACATTGTCACTCAAAACAGAGGCTCACCTTATGCGAATGCACACTCACCCTGTTCCTCATTTGAAAAATCTATCTCAAACTGCCAAGTGAGGCCACTTCCAGGAGAGAACAGAAGCAGCCCCAGAGCACCTCATGATAGTGGGTGCCTATTTTTAGTTCCAGCATGGCAGTTGCCATTTAAGCTTGTGTTATCATGCTGGAGATAAACAAATGTTAGTGGTCTAGTTGTTGTAGGATCAGTTCTGGCATTGTCACTAGTGGCACCTGCTGCGACAATCTTTTTTGGCACTCTATCATGACCTCTTTCTCGGATTCCTTCAATACCACCTGGAAAAATTGCCCCTCATCTCTCCAGAGCCCCTCTCCTGCATACATTTAATTTGTTTTAAAGTGCTTGTAAACAACGACTTTACTAATCTACTAAACTATCCACATACAATACAGATATGTTCTTGGCAGCAGGTTTATTAACCCTCTGCGCTACTTTATGGTGAGTCAAAACTGGCCCTAGTCAAAACTCCCATATCTCTCTATAGGATGATGTTTAATCACAAGAGTAACCTTGACATTTTTACCACTTCCTGGAAGTTGGATGCACAAGACATTCTGCAGCAGGTTCTTTTTTTAATTGTAAGTTATTGCTAAACACAGCGCCACCACAGAGGTCAGTGCCCCCACACCCCCAGGTCAATGGCCAGTGTGGCTGATCCGTTCACACAGCCTAAAGCTGGCCCTGTGTAGGATGCTTGAATGAGGCATGGTGACCCCCAAGGGCCTCACGAGGTTCATGGCTAAACACTCTGTTGCCCATTAGGTGGGACCTCTACAATTCCGTTACTGGGCATGGCAGCACAGATCCCTGGGCTTCACCTGTCTTGTGAGAGCGCTGAAGACAGAGCCATTGTCTGCCAACAGGACTCAACCGCAAGTGTAGAGGAAGTTCTGTGTGTGGCTGACTCAGTGCTTAATTTGTGCTTGTTGTTTCCGATGCTGAGCACCGGCACATATTTTTAAGGGCCGGCGCTAATTCTTCTGCTTCAAGCATTTGGTTCGAGCAAAAGACACATTTGGGAAAGATATGGGAAGAGAAAAACAAAAAAGCATCACAATAGGAGAGAGCAGAAAGCTGCAGGAGTGAGTTTAAGGGGCAGGGAGTGTCTTTAAATGTATTGAAGAGGCCGGAGATGGCTTCAGGATTACGCCACCTCAGTATTCCGTGCTCACCCATTTAATTGCAGCAGCTGCGTGTTTCAGAGGAGAACACTGAGTACCGGCACATTTGTATTCACAAATTAAGCACTGGGCTGACTGACGTAAGGTAATTTCTCACCCGGCATTGGCAGTGGGGTCTCTGCTTTGATGCAGTGAGGGTCTTCAAGCGCCCTCTAATGTCTTCCATGCTCTGGCCACAGTCACGTCAGGGGTGGGTCGGAGAGCACTTTCTGCCGAACTTTGTCCATGGTGCTCTGAGGAGATGCTCCCGATTCTATCACCAACATTTTAGTCTGGGAATAAGTGCATGGGAACGAAACTTGGATATATCATTCAATGTCTTTGCAGAGAAGCTATGATTTGATGGACTGCTTATTGCATCCGTAAGTGAAAAAAAATGATATACACTTAACGAAGGTTTGCGTACATGGGGACAAATTATATGCATTGAGTAGGTGACTGGGCAGGATGCCAATGGTTAACAAGCAATTATAAACAAATATTTGCACTGCCTGTCCAGTGCAACATTACAAACAGATGTGTATTCACCCGTGGGACTCTTTGGTATTCAAAGCTACATATATAGCTTTTTGCTTTAATTACTTGCGGCAGAGTCTTTCTTTGCATGTCTAGTATGCACCATCCCTGGAGAAAGTCCCCCCTAGAGACATCAATATGTTATTTCAGTTCACTTTGAAAGAACTGACTATTTACCCTGATAGCAATTTGTTTTATTTTCCGTTTTTTTGTAAGAGCTATTTATTCATAATTAGGACATTTAAACAGATAACCCAACATTCAATTTCGAAATTGATATAGGCAGAACAGTGATACAAAATATTTTGGCCAGACGTTGTATAATGTGAAAAAAACTAAAGCACTAAAATTCCGCTGTTTAACTGCTCTTTATAAGGATGCTATTTGCACGAACTGTAAGTGACCTTTTTCTGCTGGTCAGTCAGTGCACGATTTACTCCGTTGCTAGTGTAATTAATGCAATCTGATAGCCTGTGTACTATTGAATTTGACTAAGGGCAGGAAATGAGAGTAAAATGAGCTGGAATGGAGTAATATGAGACCGCTTACTAAAACCATTAAAAACATTTGTGGAAACGGTTTTCCACCCTAGCAACACTTGTGAATGTATACAAACAAAAAGCTGGTGCAAGTTTGTTTGCATGATGGAGTATGTGATATGAGCACTCCTCTTCACGGTGAATACGCTGTAATTACATGTTTACTCACACCATTAAGTGGGTGGATTTTCGTGGTGGAACTGCTACCTGTTGAAGTGTTAGAGATTCCAGACAGACCTCTAGACATCTAGAAGAGGTGAAGATGTCCGGCACTGATAAAAACAAAACATTGTGAATCACAAGAAAAGCATATATCTAAGACAAAAGTAAACATACTTGAACTCGCATTTTGCTACCCCTATTATATCCCTACTTTATGTGTTGAGACATCTGTATATCTAGCCTCCCTATTTAGGAGCCCTGTGGCCTTTATGCCATTTCTGAGTCATACACAGAGCTCTGGTAGATGGCCAGGTAGGCGTTCTTGAACAGCGTAGCTGCGTTTCAACAGGCAGATTGGAAGCTTTTCTATACAACTACTGAAGAGTCTGTTGGAAAGTTAACAGGAAGCAGTAGAGTCACGCAGTTAAACACCTGTAGTCTGGATTCCACCTTATGCCTCTTTCATTCACCACCATACGCTCCCTGCCCATCTACCTCACTCTTGTGGGTGTTTCTATGTCGCGTTCTCCTTTTGACAGTTTTTATGTCTGTTAGACCTGACAGCCTTATGGTGTTCATCCCCCAACTTTTTGTCTGCCTCTCTCCATTTTTCGGACACTGTTTTGGTGGTTTTAGGATTCTGCACACTTTACCACTGCTAAGGTGCATATGCTCTCTCCCTTAAACATGGGAACATTGTTTCCTACCCAAGTGACATATTCAATTTACCTGGAAGTCCCTAGTAAAGTGCACTTTATGTACCCAGGGCCTGTAAATTAAATGCTACTAGTGGGCCTACAGCACAGACTGTGCCACCCACATAAGTAGCCATTTAACCATCTCTCAGGCCTGCCATTACAAGACCTGTGTGTACAGTTGCACTGCCACTTCGACTTGGCATTTACAACTATTTGCCAAGCCTTAAACTCCAAACTTTCTACATATAAGTCACCCCTAAGGCAGGCCCTGGGTAACCCATAGGGCAGGGTGCTATAGGTAAAAGGCAGGACATGTACCTATGTGCTTCACATGTCCTAGTAGTGAAAAACTAATTAATTCATTTTCTACTACTGTGAGGCCTGTTAACCTCATAGACAAACATTAGAACTGCCTTCATATACTCTTAAGTAGCATATTCTGATCTGGAAGGAGTAGCCATGTCTTGATTGGTATTGCTAGAATGGTAATAGAAAATCCTGCTTACTGGTCAAATTGGATTTAATATTACTGCTTTAGAAATGCCACTTTTAGAAAGTGGGCTTTTTCTGCGCTTACTGCCAGCCTCCAATCCACATCTGGTCTGTGCTGGTTGACAGCTTCCCTTGTGCTTTCCACCATGACAACCATAAACACAAGTCACTCAGTCACATCTGCACTCATTCATCTGAATGGGTCTTCCTGAGCAGGAAGGGTGGAGGGGCGCACACTTACATTTCAAAGGCCTGCTCTCACGCAAAGGACTGATACCCCTCACAGGGCTCCTGCAGACAGGACTGGGCTGAAAGGGGTACTTGTGCACTTCAAAACCACTGTTTGAAATTCTCCCACTTTAAAGGCATTTTGGGTACATAAACTGGGTCTCTGACCCCACCAAATCAGACACTTCTGGACCCACACCTGAACTCTTTCAGAGGAACTGCCTAGCTGTCCAAAGGACTCATCTGGACTGCTTTGCTGAGAAGGACTGCTGCCCTGCTTGTTGGCCTGCTGGCCTCTGCTGGAAAGACTCTGCCTTCCCTATGAAGTGCTCCCCAAGGGCTTGGATTGAGCTTGCATCCTGTTTCTGAAGTCTCCAGGCAAACAAAGACTTCACCTCTTCAAGAAAATCCTTGTGCACTGAAAATCGATGCATCACCTGCAGAAATTGATTCAGACCGGTACGACGCAGCACTGACTTCCTGACGGAAAATCAAATGCAGGACCCACCGGACCGATGTAGCGCCTGCTCCTTCTACCAGCGTGCCAAGGATTTTCAAAACATCGTCCCTGGGTGTCAAAATATCTCAGCACCGCAATGAGGAACCAAGACTGTACGCCTGAAAAACAACCCAATACCTTGCAGCGTGGAAAGAAACAGCGCATCATCTGTGCCGAACTTGAAAATCAAATGCAACACCTTATTTTTCCAGGCATCTCCTCCTCTGTGTTCCCCATGCGTCATTTATTTTGACGTATCCCAGGTACTGTGGGGCATATTTATACATTTTGGTGCAAAACTCCACTAACACAGTTTTACACAAAAAAGTTTAGCACCGGCTTGTGTCATTCCTGAGCACCAGCCGGGCACCATATTTATGGAATGGTGCAAGCTGGTGCAAAGGGTGGGCTAGCGTAAAAAAATTAAATGACGTTAGCCGTGTGGGGCTGGCGCTATGGGAGAAGGGGGTTTTGCACCAAAAAATGACATTAGGTTAGTTAGAGTAAAAAAGGATGACTCTAACTAGTCTAGCATCATTTTCTGATGCAAAACCATCCATACACATGACTCCTGTCTTAGAAAAGACAGGAGACCTGCCTGCCACCCTGATTGCCAGCAGAGGGGACCAATCTCCCCTGAGCATGGCCATTACACCCTGTGTCTTGCAGGAGGCCCCAAGTTAGGCCCCCGATGGCATTTTAATTAAAAATGAAAAGTTACTTACCTAAACCTACGCTACATACCTGGAATGGGGTCCCCCACCCTCTGGTGTCCCTCTGGTGTGGGTGGGCATGTTTCTGGGGCTTGAAGTGGGCACCTGTGGACCCATTCCATGGCCTTTACCATGGAAATGGTTCCACAGGTCCCTTAACACCAGGTCTGACCCAGGCATTAAATAATGGTACAAAGCAAGCTTTGCACCATTATTTAGCCCCTTCTCCCACCCGTGTGTCATTTTAGCACGGGGATAAATATGGGGCTATGGGGTTAGCACCATTTTCTAGATGGGAACGCCTACCTTGCATCTCATTGACACAAGGTAGGTTCAGGCATCTAAACAATGGTGCAAACTCCAATATTTTGACATTAGATGGGTCAAACGTCAAAATATAAATATGGAGTTCATTTTGCACTGAATTTGTGTAAAAAAATGATGCAAATTCGGTGCAAATGGGGTATAAAGGTGCCCCTGTGTGCTATAAAGAAACAACTTTTGATTTCTAACGATTGAGATGCTTTTAAAGCTTTTCAAAGTGATATTTCAACTTGTGCTTATTGGATTTTTGTTGTTTTGACCTTATTTTATTCAGATGACTAATATCTATTTTTCTAAACCTGTATTGTGTATTCTTGTGGTGTTTTCACTCTGTTACTCTATGATTGTTTGCACAAGTACTTTACACCTTGCCTTCTAAGTTAAGCCTGACTGCTCAGTGCCAAGCTACCAAAAGTTGAGCACAGGATAATTTGGACTGTGTTGTGACTTACCCTGACTAGGATTGTGGTCCCTACTTGGACAACTAGAGGCCCCACGTCTCAAAACATATTTATCTTTTTCCTTTCCCCTTGCTTACCTTTCCTTCTCTTGTTGTGAATCAAAGGCAGATGAAAGAAAAAATAAGTGCTGGTCATAAAAAATGAGTGCCCGTGGGCACTACCTGTAACCCGAAGCTCAAGTTAAGCACTGAACCAAGGTGTTTTATCAAAACAATCTATAGCATGGGGCTTAAAACTGATTGATGGTGGTCCTATCTGCTAAACCAACATTTTTTACAAGCCAACCAAAAGAAGATTTGATTGAAACCTTTGGAAAATTGTTTGTTGAGGAGTTTGAATCATATTATGATAATATGACTAAACCATGCCTACCTTTTCAAACAATGGGCAGCACTATAATCAATTAAAATGTTCTCAATACAGTTATTAAGCCCTGAGACAAGGGTAGTAGTGTTGCGATTTAGGATCTACAATTGCAATTACAAGAAGGATACAGACAATTTAATGATGATAAATGTTATGAAAGTGATTCCACCCTGATAAATTATAGAGAACTAGAGAAAATATTACTGAAATTGATAATTCATCTTTAGATGATGTACACTGCAGAAGAGTGAGACATCCTTAATTCCCATATTTTATCTTTTGCCAAAAGTGCAGAAAGCATTGATTAAACCACCAGGAAAACTAATGCTGGCCAGTATTAATTGTGCTTTGGAGCACATTGATAATTATGAAAGTAATCTTTTCTTTCCTTATGCTATGTCATCTTATTTCTTGAATATATTAGAAGGTTTACTAATTTAAAAAATAATCTAACCTTGAGAATTTAGATGTTGCGTTGTTTATTAGTGTACAACATTCACATGGATTGAGAGAAAAAGAAAACGTTTTGAAAGGTACAGTTGTATCATTTTGTTTACACAGCAAAACACTTTTGGAATGGGTGGAATTTATTCTTTCCAAAAAACATTTTACTTTTGATGGCAAATATGCTAAAAATGTGGAGTTGCTGTTGGTTGGCATTTAGGGCCAGATGTAGCAAATGTTTTTACCCATTCTGTGTCTATGGGAAAAAGTGTTCCTACATATGGCCCTTAGCTCCTACTTTTGTAAATCTGATCATTAGTTATTGGAAATAGAATGTGGCTTGAAGACCTTCTGGTGAAGTGGAAAATAAACTGAATTTTATGACTGAGATATATTGAAGACCTCCTCTTCCTTAAATGAGGGGAGAGGTGAGTTTCTGAACTGCAGGGTGGTTGGGGCAAATGAGTGTTCTTAATGACAATGATTTCAATCTATATCTTTGTAATACTTATAGGTTTTTGTAGGAAAATGCCTCTTTTTCAATGTTCACCTACACATTTTTGGACTGAAGCTGCTGGGTTTTCCAATCTGGGACTTCACTGAGGCCTTCTAACCAGACCTCTGTGCCAGTGTTTTAACACCATACAAAGTACATGTTGAATTGAGTACACACAATTGGCAAGGTCTGACTTACTTATAAATCCCTTATATTTGGTACCCACCGCATGTAAGACAGACTGTCCCCTCACGGCTACAGCACTATTTGTGCCACCCTCCATGTGACAAGGAATAAAATGGCTCCCAGCCTGCCACTGCAAACTTGAACAACAGTGTTTTCACTGCCAGTTCTACTTTACCATTGAAGTCAAAGGCAAAGACACCCTATCCCTTAATATTATTAATAAGTATCCCCTAAGGAAGGCCGAGTGAGTCATATGGCGGGGAGCTGTACGTTGTAAGTAAGACATATGGTTTTCCAGATAACTTCCGAGTTGTCATTTTACTGCGGGTAAAGTTGGTAGCCCCATTGGCTAACAAAGGGTTACCGGGTAGAATTCCAATCCGGCTAACTTTTGACTGGGACTACCAAAGTGGGTCATGTAAGGTATTCAAATTAATTGAGGTATTTAATGTGACCTGATGGCCAGATCAAAATTAGTGTCAATATAAAAGGTATGCAAGTTTTGGAAAGTTGCCACTCTGTGCTCTGTTCGTCCACACAGAGCTTTCTGACCACCTGAGGAGACATGTGAATGACTCCCAGGCTCAGGAAAAAAGGCAGAGCTGTAGCAGCCAGGTGTCACCTCCTCTGCCAGGATGCCAGTCGAGGGTTAGCCCAGAGGCGAGCTGAAAGCCACCTTTCATGGGCAGCAGGGCCCAACACCCCTGAGCAGGATGCTTTTTGTTCCTGTAGACAGCATGGAGAAAGGGCCAGAGTGGAAAAATTCACCCCAAACTGGTTTTACCATGAGCATGTAGCTCTTAGGTAGCCACACTTTTAGGAGGGGAAATCAAGCTCCAGATGACCAAGGAAGTGATGTGCCATCTTCAAAGGGGCAAGAATGTGGCTTTCTGGGATAGTCAGAAGTTACACATCACAAGAACGTCATCACTAGGTAGGAGGGTACCCAGCACCCATTGGCTAGTGATCACGTGGTCCCCTCATGGCCCTTTCCTGGGATAAATAGGGCACCTCTGGAACCCTGACCCTCGTATGACACGGGAATCGAGAGAGCCCCGAAGAAGGAATGCCCAGCTTCCCTTGGATGGCAGAAAGAGAGGATGCATGCTTTGAAGAACTGCACCTTCTGCACTTTGAGATGGCAAAGATTGGACTGTGTCTACGGCTCCTGGCTCAGGGAAAAGTTGATTCCCAACATCTAACAACAGCAATGACTCCAAAGACCAGATGACTGATCTCCCTGAACCAGCTCCAGTGACAAAAGAGCTGAAGTTGCACAAGTTGCAAAGTTTGTAGCCACTACAGAAATTTTGCCACTATCAGTGGCCAGGCAAGAGGACAAATCTGATATAGCCAAAACCTGCACCCATGTCTGCTGACCCTGGGAGATTTATCGTACCCAAAGGACACTAGCACCACCGATAGACTTTGCTCTAACCGTGGTGCAGACTGAACTGTAGCCTAGTATTGGCTGGCCAGCTACTACAACATAAAGGACTTTGAGGGACCCTGACCTCTTTGGCCAAGTTTACACATTGTTCCTTTACTAAGCCGTACTGTTGACAGCAACAGCTACCCAGGATTGAGTTTAAGGTTAAGTAAACATAACTGAGTAGACCCACGATGGTATTTGCAAGTGCACTGTAGGAGAAAGCCTCCAAGCCCTATCATTTACTACACCAAAATCCTCACAGTTTGAAAATGTAGAATATTCAGACCTGAACCAGACACTTTGTAAAATATGGGCACTTACACAGTAAACTGTTTCTCGAGCCTACCACAACCAACCTGGTAGTACATGCTCAAAGTAGCCATCCCCACCAAAATAATTGCTAGCATATTTAAAGAAATACTCCACCACGGTAGAAATAATTGTAATTTGATCTAGAGTACATCATCTGTTTTATATAAGACCTTTCACTCAAATCGTATGTGATGTCAGTATCACTCATGTTCCATCTTGGGTTTCTGCCGCAACTGCAATGTTGGATTATTGCAGTTATGTCATACTCTTGATATCTATATACACTACTTTAAGAACTGTGGTTTTCTGTGTGGGAATATGCGATGTAATACAACTGGCTTTCATATTAAGGCTTTTTACACAACTATTGAACGCTGTATCTTAAACATTTGTAGAGTGTTCCAGTATTTCAATTCTTCTTTCAAATTGGCAATATTTATTTTGATAAAGGCTAAGGAGCTGGCTAACTATGTCACAAGGCACTGTATGCACTTTAGGGTAGATTTAAGAAGGCCTAGCGCCTCCTAGTACCACATTAGCATCATTTTTTTTTACGCTAATGTGGCTCAAGGAGGCATGTTTTGCTGCAGCATATTTCCAAAGTGGAGCATGCATGCATTACGCCACTTTGCGACCCCTTGCAGCACATTATGCCTACATCAGGCATAATGTATGCAAGGGGGGCGTTTCTGCTTTAGGAGGTCCGCAAAATGGTGCAATAAAATCTACATAATTTCACTTGTAATCAATGGGCCTCTTTGCACTTTGCTACACTAGCGTCAAACATTTTGATCCTAGTGTAGCAAAGTGCCAAAATAGCATCAAAAATGTTGACGCTATTGGACAAACCACCATCATGGTGCGCCATATGTTAAATACGGTGCAACCATGGTGTACTTAGGTGTCAGTATGGGGCGATGAAAAAGTGGCGCACCAGAGCCAATGCGCCACTTTTTCATCAATCTAGGCCTTTGTTTTTACAGTTGAGAATGGCAGTTCGAAGTGAACAAGGTGACAGAGTGGAACACAAGGGGGCATTCAGGAGGGTCTCATTTCCTGGCAGTGGTCTTAGTTTTGGTAAGTGTCTCTGGTGTCTGTCTGGGTCGCAGGCAATGTTTGCAGGGTGGTTCACCTTCTGCAGGGGGACGGATACTGGTGGTCTGTGGGTCCTGAGGCCAGGCCTCCTGTCCCTGTCCACTAGCTGCAGCAGATGCGGAGGGCTGCTCAGTTGACTGTCTACTGGTAGGGGGCCGCTGGTGTACTGTGTAGTCCCTCATTCTGTTGGTCATATCCCCCACCACCCCTGCTATGGAGACCATGGTGGTGTTGAGGGCCTGCACTTCTTTCCTGATCTCCTGGTGGTGTTCCTGCTGGAGCCACTGGATCTCCTGCATGATGCCTTTAACCCGACCCATCTTGTCCTGTGATTGTTGGTAAGCCCCCAGGACATTAGTGATTGTTTCCTGGACAGAGGGTTCCCTGGGCCTTTCCTCCCTATGGCGCACAGCTGTCCTCTGTGTGTCCCTGTCCCCCTGTGCCTGTGTCCCTGTCCCCCTGTGCCTGTGTCCCCTTAATGGTGTGCCCACTGCCACTGACCCCAGGACTCTGATTGTCTTGGCTGTGAGGTGTGGACTGGGGCCCCTGTACAGGTGGGCACACAGTTGATTGACATATCCTAGAGACAGAGGTGTGGAGACATTGGGTGGCTACTGTGGTGTTGGATACTAATGGGGAGCCTCTGTGTTCGACTGGGTGTGGGCTGGGGTATATGACTGACCAGTGGTCCCTGATGTGCCAAGGAGTTCATCCAGATCCAGTAGCCCAGAGCTGCTGTCATCACTGGGGGCATCTTCAGGTGGGGGACTGGGGAGCCGTGGCACCTCCTCGTTGCTGGGATTGGCTGGGGCACCTGTGGAAATGTAAGTGGTGTATTATGCTACATGTCTGTGACATAGTCTGCATCCCTAGCTTCCCCTATATCGTTGCTGTTGGCCTGCCACCGTTGTTTGTGTATGTTGATGTATTGTAGGATTGTTAGTTCTCCATGCTGTGCATGCATTGGTGGTGGGTGTACATACTGGTCTGGGAGGGATGTTCATGCAGTGGGTATGGCATGCAGGGCTTGGCATTCAGGTTAGCATATTGTGGTGGTGCACTGTGGGGGGGAATGGAGTGGAGTGATGGGTGCCAGGGTGAGGGATGGTGATGGCATGCAGACATGTGAGGGGATAGGTATTAAATATTGACTCACCAGTGTCCAGTCCCCTGGCAACTGCAGTGAGTCCCTCAGGATGCAGTATTGCCAAGACTTGTTCCTCCCATGCTGTCAGCTGTTGGGGGAGGTGCGGGTCCACTGCCAGTCCTCTGGATGGTGACCTGGTGCCTTGCTGCTATGGAACGTACCTTCCACCATAGGTTGTGCCACCTCTTCCTCATGTCATCCCTTGTTCATGCATGCTGTCCCACGCGTTCACCAGGTCCACGATTCTCTGCCATAGCTCCATCTTCCTTGCAATGGGAATTTGCTGTACCTGTGCTCCAAACAGCTGTGGCTCTACCCTGATTATTTCCTCTACCATGACCCAGAACTCCTCATCAGTGAAACGGGGGTGCCTTTGTGGGGACATGGGTGTTGTGTGTTGTGCAGTGGGTGTTGAGTAATGTAGTGGGGTGTGGGATGCTTGACGGATGAATGGGTGTTTGTGGTGTGTGTGTAGTTGTGTCTATGATTTGCGTGGATATCTCAGCTATTTTTCTGTGTTCGGAAAGGGTTGTGGGTAATGTTGGTATGTGTTTTATAGTGCTGTGGGTGACTGTGGTGTTTGTATCAGTGTCAGGTGGGTGTTTTTAGTATTGCCCAATGTTGTGTTGTCTTATATTTAGGAGGCCATTCTGACTGCGCCAATGGTTTTCCGCCATTCAATGTCCTCTGTGGTGATTCGTGGGTCATAACGTGGAGGGCTTTGTGTTTTTGGCGTAATAGTATGGGTGTTCGTACCGACAGTTTAACACTAACTTTTGGTTTGGTAGATATGTGTTTGTGGCGGTATTCTGTTGTTTTAGTGTGTGTGTCATAATATGGCAAACTGATGTTCGCCTCCGCCATAGGATGTTGGCGGCCGTCACCATGGCGGTAAGCTGGATTTACTGGCAAAGACTTATGGAGGGCCATAGTCTTATATGACCTTCAGATATCTTCCCATATAGGGAAACATAGGTGTCACAGATATGACTACATAGCCATGAAACAATTGACCAACATATGTGCATGCTGGAAGATAGATTTGTGAGGTTTCATATCCCATGAACACTGTCTGCCACCCAAATCTGTGCATGTTCTTGTGTGATAACTATGAGCCACATATGTTAGAAACAGGTGCAGCGCATTGCTGTACCAACATCAGCAGCACTGTGCAGCGCTAGATTTTAAACACAGACCTGCCCCATATTACGAAGCACACTTCTCATACCCATGTATCATGACATGTCCCTCACCCTTGTACTCTGAATGTACAACAAATGGCTCTGGATCTCACATGGGGTCTGTGAACTGGACAGTGTACTGCATTGGAAAATATACTTGCACATGTGAGTAAGTCTCCATATTCACATGTATCATGCCATCTTTTACTGTGATCCATCAACTCATCTAATTGTATGCATTGTGTGAAGCTATGCCAATGAGAACAGAACCTAATTACATGTGTGGCATACTGTCAGACACAAAGCCACACACTAGGATTCTAAAATGTATAAGTTGACTGATAGTGTTGTGGGCTACGACCAACTTACAGAGCCTTAAAAACATGTATTGAACAGATAGCCATGCAAGGTGACATATGGCATGTATGGGTCAGAACTCAAGTGTCTGGAATTTTCCCTGATGATAGCACCAGTACAACAAATATGTGTGGAACAGAAAAGGCAAAATTGATAAGTGACAAGCAGCCGTCAGTGTGCCAGAATGCATACCTCAAATAAGGTGAAGTAATATGTGCTACACTTTACAAGATTATTTGTGACAGACCTCAACGATGACAGTTGATGTTTCATTTTTACCTGTAAAACATTTTGTATACATACACAAATGTTTTGAGTAGCTGATGTCATATTGCAGCCAATCAGACAGCTCTTATGTCATAGGGGATACACCTAGTCATACATGTAAAGAAATACAAAAGCATACCCTAAGGCATTCCTCTAACTTGGCCAGTGCACCCATGAGAGCACCCAGACACTCAATCATCATGGACACCTAATTGTCTACAACTAACAGGATTTATTGGTACTTAAATACAACACCTTTTAAAAACCTAAACTAGACACTATCCTACACTAAGCTAACCCATACTAACTTATCTAAACTTAACCCTATAGCTATCTATCCTAATCTAATCTTATCTTATACATTTAACGCCAAACACTAAACATTGTCCCCCCACCCTCTTTGAGAGACAAGATACTAGTAGGACAACATTAACTAACGCTACACATATACTAACTTAACTTATATCCTAAACAAAAATATATATATATATTTATATATTTTGTAAACTTGTTTATGGATTTTTTTTTTTTTTTTTAACAAAGACCCCCATACATAACCTCCCATCCACCTCCCAAAAATAAAAACAAATACTAAAACCCACCCCACCAACTATACTTACTCTGTCCTACAACTAACCTAATCTATGTTACCTAACCTATCAGTATGCACCTAAAACCCACTAAAACTAAATACAAAATACAACCCGAGAAAGAAAGGAACTGTGAGAGTGTGCATATATAGGATTACAGATTCTTCAGCTTCTTTTTATAATATTCTAAGAGTTTGTAGTTGCGAGTATTGCCCTGCTCCAGATTGTCCAACCTGTGGCTGCTGCAGGTGGCTGTTGTGGTGCTAGTGTTGCCATAGGTGTAGTCGATGTGGAGGGGTGGGGTAGGAAAAATGGCACCAAGAATTCGAAGGAATTCCAATGCATCATTTATGTTTCCTTCGGTTAATACTTGCTCAGGGCAAGCGTTACAATAGGTCACACCACTGCTTACAATAGGCCCCTATGTACAGTTTAGGGTTAGTGCCCATATTGTTTGCCCTAAGCTTGAACAGTGTCTATATTGTCTACAGATGTTGTATCTATTGCCCACTACCCTGTAGCATGGTGTGCAAAATTTCTGATACAGCGAACACATGATGACGGTAGGGGTAATCTAAGGGGCACAGGAAGAGTGGTGCTGCACTGGGGGCAGCAACAGTGTTCCTCCTCATTTAACTACCTGTGCACATGCATGTTGTACATCTCCTAAGTACCAGGTATACACTCAACATCCACATCCTATGCACACTTGATGTGACCAAGCTCATTCACAATTATCATGATGGATTGATCATGTTGATTAATCTGCACACATCCTGTTTGCTACAATCTGTAGACATGTCCCACATCCATCTGGAGCAGATTTGAATTCTCATTGTGTACTCAACTGACAGTTGCCCAGCACAAAAAGGTTCCTTGCTTGGCTGCTGCCTCACTTAATATCTGAAGAGTAGTGAGGCAGCGGTGGTGCAAGTATCTCCAATGTAAGCCTCCTGGAGACCTCAACACGTACATTATTTGTACCATGTCCTGAGTAAATTAAAGCAACGTGTGACACACAGTGCTGTAAAATGTGCTGTGACAAATATGTTGGCAACAGGCATGCTATTCAGATAAACAGCACCTCTGACATATATCTCGACTTCCATCACTGTGTATGCGGGCATGCTTTCCTTTTCATAACACCCACAATTCCATAGCAGCACATGTTGCCACTTATGTAACAATCAGCTTAATCTACATCCTAAACATTGCATCAGACATGATGTCAATACCCTAACTCAGATGATGTTATCTTATTGGTCACACATGCCATTTCAACATTGCATTGCACGCATCATGCCCTCTCACAAAAAAACATAGAATGACACATGTGACACAGAGAGTGACACTTACTGGCTGCATCGGGGTCTTCAAACTGAAACACATATCCATGTGTGTAGGGTGAAGGTCCACCAGCAAGACATGACAGCAACACATAGATTTGTGATTTTTGAAAATCTATGAGCATGGACTACTGTTACACATTCAACTTGTTAAGCTGAATTTTGTGTTTGAAAAAAACAACTGACAACAAGTACATTTCTGTCTGTAGGAAAAAAGGGCCAGATTAAAGATGCCCTGGCACCACCACAACATCATTTTCTGTGATGCTCCTGTGGTGCTTTTCACTTAATCTATGTACAAGGATCTGTTATGCCGCTTTTTGTAGTGTAGCACCTCCATGTACATATTTGGCAGCATGAGACAGTATTCTGCGTCAGAGGGGCATGCATTGGTTGTTGAAGGTGCTGCCCATTGTAACACCCATAGCTTTTGACACTGCCCCAAATTTTCAAGACATCGTACATATTGCCAGAGCCAAAAGAGTAACCGTGGTGTTAGCATGGCAAAGATTTGAGGAATGCTTTGATAGCACCTTGTTTCTTGCTGCTAATATGTGTGTGTCATTTGAAGGCACACACAGTAGAGGTAAAATGCCATGGATGTATGCTTGTGTGCAGGTAGGCGTTCTTCCTGCACATTTACAAACTGACATAACAGATGTTTTGGTACTACTAGGTGGGCTGCATTCTGCAGCACATAGAAGTGGCATATCACCATTGTAGACTGTTTATGTCCAGAAAGGGATACCTAACTACATAGAGACAGCCCCCTCAACACAGACACACTTGCAAAGTGGTCCAAGTATGCCTGCTTTGGCACTGGCTGCTGAGTTATGTGCTGGGGCAGGAACTGACGCAGGCCTGCCGCGTAGTCTAGGTAATACGGAGCAGGCCTGTGTTTAAAATCTAGCGCTGCACAATGCTGCTGATGTTGGCACAGCACTCCGCTGCACCTTTTTCTACCATATGTGGCTCATAGTTATCACACAAGAGCATGCACAGATTTGGGTGGCAGACATATGTACATGTTTCAGATACATATATATGACAATAATGGGGGACAGGATACTGGCTATTGGCTAAAGATTTGATTTTTGTAGTTGATCTATGTGAAAAAGCAGACAACCACTTATATGCTTGCCTGTTGTCAATCACATAACACCAACTCATACCTCCATAATGTGCGTGCCATATGTAACATATGGCACACCATGGTAGGTGTCAGGGCACCGATGTTGGGAACCCTGTCAATATGGTTTCACTTGGCATGTTTAGCACCATACATGAATATGTTACACTTACAAAGTGGAAATTGGCTTCTTGATGACAAGGGAACAGTCAGGTAATCAAGCAACCTTAGACAGATATGTATATTAACTCTAATAAAGGAACAGTGTAACCAAATTGATGTTAAGGCTATATTTGTTGGTGCCACCTACAGCAGGAATACACACCTTGCATTCCTCATGCCAGGGTCTGCCGTCATGTGGCACTAGCTTTTCACACTGCCACAATCCTTGCACTTGTCAAAATGTGACATATGGTTAGGTAGTAGTTGCCTCCATTGGCAACATTACCTTTAAAAAACTTAGACACAGAAGTAGCATCATGAATCAATCACTCCTGCTTACATTTATATAACTGTTATTTCACTTTGCACATACATAACTCTTGGCACACATACATCCATGACTGAAAATACTCCTGCGTCATGTTTCCCATTACTTCAACATTACTTACCCCATTTACACAGTTGTAATGACCACGATGGACATATAATTTTGTGCATGAGTAACATATACCCTTGCACTAGTGCCCATGTGTGTCTGATATTTGACACTTTATGGTGTATAAAAGAGGAATGTGCAATTTGTCTGCAACTGGTGCAGAGCTAAGCTCTCTTAAATGCTGTTTGCTTCAGACACTAAACTTCCTGTCCTGACCCTTGTCAAAACATCAACCATATGTCCACCTGTCATGCACATGCAAATAAGGATGTTGCAATGCAAAAGAGGTACTTACCAACTGGTTTACCAATCCGAATCACCAGGTGATCAAGTAGATCTCACTCTCACACAATGAGGTCTGCCCAACGGCATTTGAGTTGTTGGTTTGTCCATACAACACCAAACATCCTGCACAGGTGGTGGAGCACCTTGACCCACCACAGCTTCTGTGCTTCTGTTGGGTAGCCCCGAATGATCCAGCCACCCATACTCAACATCCTGGGACGGCAGTGCTTGACCAACCAGTTGAACCCTCCCAGTTCATTTCTCATTCATGTGTTGCGCTCGCCCCTTTCCTGACGTATTGCAGTTTCCCTCCACTGCAAATAAATTAGGCTAAAAAATAATCAAACACTACCACACCTAACCCCAAATATCCCAACAGACTACGCTTCACCAAGACAAACACCCAACAAAATAATTACTATGATAGGACACAAACACCACACAAAACTTAGCAAAATTACAAAATTTAAAGGACAGCAACAGGACACAGCACAAAAATCTGGAAAAAAAAAAAATAACTCCTCGATCAGCACCAGCTCCACACACCCACTCCAATCACAGAGAAAAAGACTGTAAAGTAAAAGTGAAATCACTGTACAATGTTTGCAGCAAGGAAGTCCTGTTTCATCACTCCCTGGGCATGTGCATCATGTTTTTTGATATGCGTCGTTTTTTTGACGCATGACGTGGTATTTTTTCCATGAAGGCTGACAAGGCCTGTTGACTTGCGATTGACACACAGGGGCCAGGCATCATTTTAGTGATTTGTGATGTATAGAGAATTGCCATTTGGGTGAAAAAGTTTAACGTATAACAGCAAAGCGTGTTTTTTTCGATGAAGGCTGACATGGCCTGTTGATGTGCGATTGACGTCCAGGGGATAGGCATCATTTGAGGGATTTGTGACGTGTGGAGAATCACAGTTTGCGAAAAAAACATTTGACTCATAACAGGAATGCATGGTTATTGTTGGAAAGGCTGACAGTGCACCCAGATTTACATTCCTTGTTCCAGGGGCTATGCATGTATTTGGTCGGTATGGTATGGCAACATGTGTGCATGTGGATTCAGATATGTAACAGTAACATCTGAATGTGTTACCATATGTTTGTATGTGTGTGATGCATGTGATGACTTGTACCGTTTGCATATATACATGTGTTGGTAAACCTTTTCCACATACCTGTTACCACATGTGTACTGGGAGTGTACATATGTGATGTAACATATATTTATGTGTCTACCACATTGCCTTGTCTGATTTCCAAATATACATTTGACACCACCACTTTAGATGTGATGGGCTAGGTCCAATACATGTTCAAACATGTCATACCCTTGACAAATCATACTCAAAGGATGCAGTGGACTATGGCTGGGTTGATTTCGTGTAACCCATAGCAATATGAGTGTATGTGTGTCCACACTGTGGTGTGTTGTATGGGTCAGTGTTCATGATGCTATGCTACACGTGTAACATACAGTTACCCATGCAGATATGATGCAGTAGGTGGTGTACTGACATATGTCAATGAAGGTCAGTATGTGACGCGTGTGGGGAAAGATATGTTTAGTGTAATATGTGTAATGAATGCCAAGGTGGTGTGTTCATGGGATATGAAACGTCCCAAATCTATCTTCCAGCATGGACATATGTTGGCCATTGTTTCATGGCTCTGTATTCATTTCTGTGCCACCTATGTGTCCCTATATGGGAACATATCTGAAGGTAATATAAATCTATGTATGATCAAGTGAAACATATATATTTCTACTAGTGGAAAGTTGACTTTTGTGCATACTCCAATACACAATACCCGACCTGAACCATTGAAGTGATACATGTTGCTGAGAATGCAGACATATGAGTGAAAGGCACACACTTGGTACATACAATCAACCAAAACATGTTTATTTTGACTGGTTGCATTGGTGTGTGGTGGTGGATATTACTATCATGGATTGTGCATCAGGGACCTGGTGATTGTCAAATTAAATCTTGACCAAATATGTGTTGTGTTGCTCATATTTGAGGCTGTGTCCTAATGTTGGTTGAACCTACCACCTCCTTGCACCACAAAAGCGTCATTTCAATTCAATTCAATTCAATTCAGCTTTATTTCGGCATAAATTACCATAAATGCATGCTAACTAAATTAATAAATCTCTAAAAGAAATTAAGCATTTTAGAAAAGTCAATAAAATCAAACCCATAGTAAAAAAACAAATCCAAAACACCCCCAAGGCCACAAAATACAAATAAGCAAGATGTCAATATAAATATTATAGAATGATCCATTTGTCAATAAAAATATTATAAAATACACAATACAAGTCACCATAAGATTTTTCCAAGTCCATATAGTGCAAGTATGCAAGTTGTCAATATAAGTATTATAAAATAAACAATTTGTCAATAAAAGTATTATAAAAATACACAATACAAATCACCTTAAGATTTTCTGACGCAACTATGATTACAAATCTTTATGCAGACGAACAGTAGGGATCGTATCTCTCTGATAGTAGCAATGGCTACGTATGTGCAGTAATAATATCCATTATAAATATAACATTTATACTTTTTTAGAAAGACATTTGCCTCTAACGTACCAAACTGCCTCTAAAAACCTTGCCAATGCACATACCACCATCACGTGTGAACTTGTTTTACAGATTCTAAGAGCCGAGTGGCAATCCTTAATGCCCAATAATTTACATAATGGTTTTATCCAATAAGCCCTCTGTTTCTTGTATGCTTGATATAAAAAATAAAACATGTACAACACTTTCTTGGGACATGCATCCAATTGGACAGAGGTCAATTGGGTTTTTCCATTTGTTTCCATCTTTATGTAAAAACCCTCAGGGGTAGGGATCCAAGTCTGAATCTAATGTGAAGTGCGCGTGCTAAGGGTGGTGTTATTCTATCTAAAAAATGCCTGAACTTGTAATGACACTTAGGTAATAAAAGCTCCTCTGTCAAACTGGGAGAGGGAACTAATGCCATCTCATTTGCTTGCCGACTCGGCCAATAAACATCCGTCAGATTCTGGTTGGCGTTCTTTGGGAGATGGGTAGGATCAGACCAATAAGGGCCTAGGCCTAGCTTGTGGAAAAGAGTTTTAACATGATTGCACCACTAGACTTTCTCTACATTGGGGGCTGCTAGCACTGCTCAAAGCCAAACTCTGTAAGGGTCTAAGATATCTGCAGACCATTATCTAATCTTATATTGGAGTGGCCTTATGGCAGCTAATTTTGCTATAGAATGCAAGTTTAAATCCATTCGTATGGGCAAAGTGGGAGAGCTCGAAGGCACTTTTAATAAAGTTTTTATATACAAATTTTCTGCTCTCTCGATATCTTGCAAGTTACAGTATCGACATTGCTTGGCACCATGGGTGACTCCTCCTCTAAACTGACTTTTATAAATTTCCATTGCCAGCGTGATTGAATATCTGAGTGATCTGGCAGCAAATCTCAATATACCACCTGCTTTTTGTTTCAGACACAAAATTCACTTTAGCAGGTGGGCTGACAATTTGTGTGAATCCTCCATCCTAATTCCTAGGTAGTCGAAGTCCATTACTCTCTCTAGGATTTTCCCATCAAGCATTATTGTTTTCCTCATCCTACATTTTAAATCCCCGAACACCATATATTTGGTCTTAGATGCATTGTTTTGAAGGCCATAATCCCTACAAAACACCCAAAAGTTCTCAAGCAACCTATTTAAACCTGTAGCAGTTTGTAAAAGCAATAGGGTATCATCTGCAAACAGGAGGCATGGTGTTTTAGCTCCATCCAGTTTCGGGACATTGTTTCCACCATCGGTCAAATAAGGTATACATGCATTTATGAAAAGTAAAAAAGTGTGGGGGTCTCACACCTTTCTGTAAGGGAAATTCCTCTGTAAATTCGCCATCTGTTCCCCATGTTATTCTAGCATAACTTTCAGTATATAGTTCTTGGATTAATTTTAAAAGGGGTCCTGGGACTCAAATCTTACCCATGATTTCCCATAATTTGTCTTGGGGAACCAGGTCAAAAGCGGACTTTAAATCCACAAAGGCGACAAAAAGACTCCCTGCCTCTAGATCAACAGTTTTCCATTTTATAGTTAAAAAACAAAAAATCTGATCTTTTGTGCTTGTTTTCTGCTGAAATCCTGCCTGCAGGTGGCTTAAGGCACCATTATCCTTTATCCAATCCCTAAGCCTACCCAAAACTTGATAGAAAAAGATCTTTTGTAGGTTGTCTAGGAGGCTTATTGGTCTATAGTTGCCTGGAATTGTCCTATCTCCTTTCTTACGAATTGGGACTATTATCACACCTCTTCATGTTCAGGGAATTTGAGACCCTACAAGAATAGAATTTGAATTACTATTGATTTAGGGACACCAACATTTGGGGTCCGATTTAAACACGTCGCAAGGACCCCATCTAGGCCTAGAGCCTTTCCTGATTTTTGGGCTAAAAACGCTTTCTCTGTTTCCCTCAGGGTGACGGGTAGGAGCATGCCTTTCACCAATATGTCTATCTCTATCGGGAACTTGTTACTTATAGTTGAGGTTGTTTCCTGTTCATAAAGGTCTATAAAATATTGCAGCCAGTTCTCAGCAGAGATATGGCAATCAGGTCTAGGATTTTCATTACGCTTTCTAGTAGCAATCAAAGAACAAAATCAATTGGAATTTCTATTCTTTGCCGCTAGTAGCAATTCTTGCCAGGTCTCTTCCTCCCATTTAGACTTACAGATCTTTATTACATGAGCGTAATCACGCCGAGCTAAGGTTAGATTCTCTCTATTATTTGCCCTTACTGCCTCTAAGCGTTTACTCTTGGCCTGTCTACACTCTGTTGAACCATCTGCAGTTGCTCCTCCTGCGCTGTTTTTTCCCCTTGCAAGCTCTGAAAAATAGATCTATCAAAGAGGAAAAAAACATTATGGCCCTCATTACAACCCTGACGGTTGGTGTTAAAGCGGCGGTAATACCGCCAAGAGGCCGGTGAAAAAAAAATGGAATCAGGACCCTGGCGGAAACCGCCAACATAGACAGCCACTTTAACACTCCGACCGCCACGGTGGTAGAAAAAAACACTGCGGCCATCACCGCCAACAGACAGAGGGAAGACAAAGTACCTCCCACTGTATTTCAACACGCCTATCCGCCACCTTTTCCGGGGCTGAATCAAAGCGATCAAAAGCACGGCGGAAACAGTACACAGAAGGGAAAACACTCACCTCTCAACACCCAACGAGGAACCAGGACGCCATGGAGCTCGAACTACAGGTGTTACCAATGTTGGTGTATCTTCTCATCTACCAGGAGTACGAACGGCGGCGGCGACGACCACAGTGAGTACTGCACCTACAACACAGGGGAGGGGGGGAAAGAGAGTGACACACACACGCAACACACAATACCCCCACCCTCACCCTCCCCCACAACAACATACACACAAATACATGCAGCAACATCACATATACACCCCTCACCCCCTGGAAGAATGCAAGGACAAAAGGAAATTGTTGTAACAAGTGTAATCATGAAAAATCAGATAGTCAAAATTTAGTATATACAAATATGTACACCAACTACACAAGTCCGGATAGAGTACCAATCATTGTCCATGGACCACTGGGCCCAAAATGCATGAGTGAAGCCCACACTAGATACCTAACTGGAAACGGAGAGAATGCTGCTGGGGCATAAGACCGAAAATATACAGGCACTTCAGGGGGAGGGTGGGGGGGCACCTCAGCCAGGTGAAATCACGACGCCACTGCTGCACGAGGGGGCTCCATGCCACTTGCTGTATCCTGGGGAGTGGAAAGCCACAGTTTCACAAGTCTCTCCAGTGGGTGGTTTGCCCACTGCTTTATCCTGGGGAGTGCAAAGCCACAGTCTCTCAAGTGGGTGTTTTGCCCGCTGCTTTATCCTGGGGAGTGCAAAGCCACAGTCTCTCAAGACTTTCCAGTGGGTGGTTTGACCACTGCTTTATCCTGGGCAGTGCAAAGCCACAGTCTCTCAAGTCTCTCAAGTGGGTGCGTTACCCACTGCTTTATCCTGGGGAGTGCAAAGCCACAGTCTCTCAAGTCTCTACAGTGGGTGGTTTGCCCACTGCTTTATCCTGGGGAGTGCAAAGCCACAGTCTCTCAAGTGGATAACAGTCTCCACTGGTTCTGGAGGGGGAATTGTGCCCAGAGTGCTTCATCCTGCCAAGGACTAAGGTAGTGGATGTATCTCTCCACTGGGTCTGGATGGGGCATTGTGCCCAGAGTGCTTCATCCTGCCAAGGACTGAGGTAGTGGATGTATTTCTCCACTGGTTCTGGGGGGGAGGGGGCATTGTGACCAGAGTGCTTCACTCTGCCAAGGACTGAGGTAGTGGATGTATCTCTCCACTGGCTCTGGAGGGGGCCTGGTGCCCAGAGTGCTTCATCCTGCCAAGGACTGAGGTAGTGGATGTCATTCTCCACTGGTTCTGGAGAGGGCCTGATGCCCAGAGTGCTTCATCCTGCCAAGGACTGAGGTAGTGGATGTCATTCTCCACTGGTTCTGGAGGGGGCCTGGTGCCCAGAGTGCTCCACGTGCAGTGTGGCCTGTACAATTCCCTCACCTGGGTATGTGTTCCACGAGATTGGCGAGGTACAGGTAACATGATACGCCATGGAGGCAGAGACATACCCCACCTGCAGGTGCAAACAGTGATGGAAGTCATGTCTCATTGAAGCTGCCCAGGGTCCAGGAACTCTCCTCCAGCCTCGGACGACTGACCACTGGGGATGGTAGACATGTCATTGGTGGTGCCACCGTCCGAGTACGTCGCAGGGCCGGTGGCGGTGCTTGCGGCGGTGTCTGTGGCGGCGGTGCTTGCGGCAGTGTCTGTGGAGACGGTGCATTGGTCAGCACCTGCTGAGGGACACAGCAGGACTTCTCCTGCAGCCGCGGATGGCTGCCCACTGGGGAAGAAGCTGGGGACTGTCGCTGAGGCTGTAGACCTGCCGGTGGCGGTGCAGGTGACGGTTGTGGTGGCGGGGCAGCTAGCGGTGTTCGCCGCCGTACAGGTTGGTGTGGTCGTGGACAGAAGTTGTGACACTGGTCCCTCAGTCGGTGCCACCATGCCCTCTCCCGACCTGCTCTTCTGCTTTTGGTGGTGCCGCAGTTGTCTTGCCACTATCCCCTTTTATTTTTGCTGAGCCCTTGGTGGCTGGTAGTTTCGGCTTCTCCCTCCCAGATGTGGGCACGTTTTTCACCTTGGCAGGTGGCAGAATGTCCTTGCCCTCACTACGTGGCACACTGGCAGCCCTGATGGGTGGCGCACTCAATGACCCTGCAGTTGCTGGCACCACTTTGCCAGGGGAGTTGGTGGCTGAGGTGCTGGGCTGGGACCTGGAAAACCTGGCCCTAGGGGAAGGACGGGGGGGAGGTGAAGGGAAGAGGTCAAAGTTTACCAGGAAATGTTTTTTAGACACACTGGGATGGGAAGATGGAGGGGGTTTGGGAGTGGAGAAAGAGGTAGTGGTTGTAGGAGGTGTATGTCTGCTGAATTTGGGTGAAGGTGCATGGGCCGGAGACTGTTGTGAGGTAGATGGCTGTTGGGTGGGTGTATGCCTGCGTTTGTGAGGTTTGGGAGGAGGGCTCACAGACACACTGGGAGAGGACGCAGGGGATGTGTGAATGGTGGTGGTGGAAGTGGTGATTGCACGTGAGCGGTGTGTGGTGATGGACGTGCTGGTGATGGGGGTAGTGGCTGAGGATGTACGGAGGAGGCGGACGTCGAGGAGACAGTGGATGCTGGTGTGTCTGCATGGGGATGGTGCTTGTGTGAGTGCCTGTGGGCTGAGCCACTCTTGTGTGTTGATGTGTGTGCGTGCTGGTCTGATGGTGTGCTTGGGATAGGCTGAGGTACAGGGGATTGGGTCTGGGTGGAGGCAGTTGGAGGGGGGAGGCTGGACACAGGGACAATGGCTGCCATCAGTGCTGAGGCCAGAACCTGAAATGCTCTCTGTTGGGCCACCTGCTCAGAATGAATGCTCTCCAGGTATGCATTTGTTTATTGCAAATGCCTCTCAACACCCTGGATGGCATTCAAAATGGTAGATTGCAAAAAACAGTGAGGGATCTCAGGAGGTCAATAGCCTCTTCACTGAGGGCAGCAGGGCTGACTGGGGTAGTGCCTGAGGGGCCTGGGGCAAAGGAGATGCCCACCCTCCTAGGTGAACAGGCACGGGACACACGCTGAGGGCTGCTGGGAGGGCAGTGCTGGTAGGGGGGTGGCGGCTGTACCTGTTTATGCAGTGGGCACAGAGGTCCCCGCCACGCAAGGGAGCTCCCATCAGAGGTGGAGTCGCTGTCACTGGTGTCTGCTCCTTTACCCACTGTGGAGCTCCCCTTGCCCTCTGTCCCACTGGTGGCTTCAGACTCCGTTACTTCACCCTCCAGGGCCAAGTGGGTTGCAGCTCCATCCTGCTCAGGTGCCAATGCTCCTCCGCCTGATGATGCCATTGCATACAAGAACAGGGAGACCACAAAAATGGGGTGGGGAAACAGAAGAAAAACATGTACAGTGCATGCAACACCACTACCATTGGTGGACACAACACACAGGGAGCAGCCCTCTGCACTACGCCATGCCCAAACAGTCCCTAGACATTTCACCTGACCATGGGGTACGAGGCCTAAGCCCAATTGCTGAACATATGGAAGTCACAGGAGCCTGATTAGGTGTAGATGGCTCTTACCACTAGTGGGGTTGGGGTGCCACATAGCCTGCCTCACAAGGCACCTTGCCTACCAAGTTCACCTTGGCCTAGGGGAACACGCTGCCCACCTCCCCCACCCAGACACCTCATTATGCCCACAGAGTCAGCTGAATGAGTGTGTACTCATCCCCTTGTGGCTGCTGTGATGCCCTCAAGTGCCCATCCAACTCCGGATACGCCACCGCCAGGATCCGGGACATCAGTGGGGTCATGGTGCGACGGGCATCCCTTTCACGTTGGGAGGCCATCCCCAGCTGGGCCTCTGCTGTCTTCTTGCTCCAGCGGTGCAGGTCCTCCCACCTTTTACGGCAGTGGGTGCTCCATCTGTGGTAGACCCTGAGGGTCCGGGCGTCCTTAGCGATGGCACGCCAAATACCCTTCTTCAAATATCCTTCTTCTGGTGGGCGCTGACCTAGAGAAATGGTACAGGGTGAAAGGAAATTACCCGCCGGACCGTCATAGTCATTGCCCACCAGTTCCCACCCATGCCCTGACGCACCTACACTCACCATCTACACATGCAGGCCTCAACCCCCCCATGTATCTTCCATCCACACCACTCAAAGCAGGCATTGCCCATGCAGCAAGCTCACAGTGTACTCACCTGTTTGTCTGGAGGACGGTACAGTTGCGTGTTCTCGGGGAGGACCCCATCCACTAGTTTCCCCAACTCCTCTGAAGTGAAGACAGGGGCCCTTGCCCCAGACACTGTAGCTATCGTCGCTTCCAGACACAGGTCACAGCAGCACTTGCAGTGTAGGTCCTCTCCTGTTGAAGGTCAGGTATCAAGTGAGTGAACAGACAGAAAATGGCGGTCACGTCCGCGGCAGTGCATACCGTCACCGCTGGCGTACATCGTCATTAGATCCTGGGACCCAAAGGGCCCAATGTTAACCAATGCAGAATTGGGCGCGGTCTTCGACCGCCCACCGCAACGGTGTACAACGCCAGCGCAGTTACCTAATATCCCCTTGTTCCACCTTACAGGTCAGGCAGCCGCCATTTCAGGAGGCCACATGGGATGGATAAAAACTGCCTCACACCTATCTAGGCCGGGAATAAAGACAGATACCGGCACATAGCGGATTAATAACGTTTCTGCAAATAACACATTGTGATATCTCAGTGTTGGATGACTCTCTGCTCGCTGTTCTCCTCCATAGGGCACGTCTGCTGGGGCAGGTGATGAGATGGCGGCATCCTCCGGTGTACAGATCCCTGGTGGACCTGTCGACAATGAAAGAGAGACACATCATAATCACATACAGACTTGATTGTGCAACAATCCTGGAACTGTGTGCCCAGTTGGAGCCAGACCTGATGTCCCACAGGGATACCCCCTTTAGTGCAGGTCCTGTCCATTTCTTGGTCAGTGGGTCTTTTCAAGCAACAGTGGCCATGGCATCAGGGATACCCCAGCCAATGTTCTCTAACGTGTTGTCCAGAGTGTTGTCTGCCCTGCTGAAACACATGCTCAGCTACATCGTTTTACCTCAGGTGTAGGATTTGCCCACAGTGAAAGGTGACTTCTATGCCTTGGGACATATCCCCAACATCATTGGTGCCACTGATGGTACACATGTGGCATTTGTCCCCCCCGCAGGAATGAACACGTGTACAGAAACCGGAAGAGCTACCATTCGATGAATGTGCAAATGGTGTGTTTTGCAGACCAGTACATCTCCCATGTCAATGCCAAGTACCCTGGCTCTGTGCATGACGCTTACATTTTGAGAAATAGCAGCATCCCTTATGTGATGTGGCAACTCCTGAGGCACTGTGTGTGGCTAATAGGTGAGGCCAAGGTCCCAATACAGTTGACATAGGTGTCTGGGTATGGGGTTGTCCCTAAGGGTTAGTGTGTGTCTAACAGTTGTCCCTCGACATTTGCAGGTGACTCTGGTTACCTTAACCTGTCACGGCTACTGACCCCAGTGAGGAATCCCAGGACAAGGGCAGAGGAACGCTACAATGAGTAACATGGGTGAACTAGGAGGGTAATCGAGCGCACCTTCGGCCTCCTGAAGGCCAGATTCTGGTGCCTCCATCTGACAGGTGGTTCCCTATACTACTCACCAAAGAAAGTGTGCCAGATAATCGTGGCCTGCTGTATGCTGCACAACCTGGCTTTGCGACACCAGGTGCCTTTTCTGCAGGAGGATGGGCCAGATGGTGGTCCCTGTGGACAGTGAAGGAGAGGAGGCAGAAGAAGAGGATATCGACAACCGAAACAACATCATCATGCAATACTTCTAGTGAGACACAGGTAAGAAGATATCACTGCCACCCACATCTCATATTATTGTTGGAGCTAGCATAAATCTGTCATTTTCACTCAGTTTATGGACACTGACTTGACACTTTGACTTTCCATTTCACAGATCTGGGTCCCAACTTGTGCACTCTGCTATGTTTACTCCTGGCCTACAGCTGTGTTAAATTGGTATGTGAACAAGTAAATTGACATTGCTAGATTCCATAGATATTGCAATTACACATTTGTGAAAGCACAGACTGACTCCAGACTGTTTTGTGATTGAAGTGTGTTTATTCCTGTGCAAATAAGTGGGGGGGTTGTAAAATGGGCTGGTTGATGGTGGCGGTATGTCCATGGCAGAGTCCAGTCTATTTGTTTCACAGGTACATTGTCCAAAGGGGCATAGGAAGTGGAGCAATGGCAGTTTAAGGATGGACAGGGTGACATAGTGGAACAGAAGGGTGACATTCAGGGGGTTCTTATTTCCTGGTGGGGGTCTTGGCAATGTTCTCTGTCTTGTTCCTGGATCTCAGGGAACATTTGCAGGGTGGTTCTCCATCTGCAGGGGGTGGGGTGCTAGTGTCCTGTTGTTCCTGTGGCTGTGCCTCCTTTCCACTAGCGCTGGGCAGAGGTGGAGGGCTATTCATCATCCAGGCTAGTGTCAGGGGCCCGTTGGTGTGCCAGTGTGTCCCTCCTGGTGTTAAGAAGGTCTGCCAGCACCCCTGCAATGGTGACCAGGGTGGTGTTGATGGACTTCAAGTCCTCCCTGATCCCCAGGTAGTGTTCCTCCTGCAGCCGCTGGGTCTCCTGAAACTTGGCCAGTACCGTGACCATGGTCTCCTGGGAATGGTGGTATGCTCCCATGATGTTGGAGAGTGCCTCATGGAGAATCGGTTCCCTGGGCCTGTCCTCCCTCTGTCGCACAGCAGTCCGCCCACTGCCACTGCCCCAGGTCCCTGATCGTCCTGTGTTAGTGGGGTTGCCTTGGTTCCCTGTAGTGGTGGACACACTGCTGATTGACGTGTCCTGGGTACAGAGGGATGGGCCCGCTGGGTAGGTGCTGCACTGGTGTTTCCTTAGGAGGGAGACTCTGTGGTGGTTTGTGACTGTGTCAGGGGAACCGACTGTCCCGAGGTCCCTGGTCATCTTGATCCAGGCGTACAGAGCTGCTGTCATCACTATGGGTCTCTTCTGTGGTGGGACTGGGTATGTCTGGCACCTCCTGTTCGATGACGTTGGGTATGGGTCCTGTTGGGTGTAAATGCATAGGTATTATATCTGTGTGTGCTATCTTGTGCAATGGGTGAGTGACCCTCTAATCCTGTGCTTGCATTATTGGCTTGTGTGTTTAGTGATTTGGGGACATGAGTGAGTCTCTGTACTGGACATGCTTTGGTGATGGGTGTCCATGCATTGGTGTTACATGCAGGGCTTGATTTTGGGATGTGTGGTTTGTGTTAGTGGGGTATCTGTGGGTTGTTGGGGTGATGGGAGTGAGGGTAAGGGTGGCGGTATGTGATGGCATGCAGGTGGGGTGTCAGGGATTAAGTAGTAAAGATATGTCTTACCAGAGTTCAGTCCTCCTGCTACTCCTGCGAGGCCCTCAGGATGCATAATTGCCAAGACTTGCTCCTCCCATGTTCTTAGCTGTGGGGGAGGAGGTGGGGGTCCATCACCAGTCCTCTGTACAGCAATCCAGCAGTCTGGATACCACGGAACGTCCCTCTCCCGTAGGTCATTCCACCTCTTCCTGATGTCATCCCGTGTTCTTGGATGCTGTCCCACTGCATTGTCCCTGTCGACAATTCTGCATCATAGATCCATCTTCCTAGCAATGGATGTCTGCTGCACCTGTGATCCGAATAGCTGTGGCTCTACACGGACGATTTCCTCCACCATGACCCTAAGCTCCTCCTCAGAGGACCTGGGGTATCTTTGAGGTGCCATGATGTGGTGTGGGTGATGTGTGAGGTGGTGTCTGTTGTGATGTGTGAGGGGATGTGTTGGTGTCTGTTGTTTGAGGTGTGTGGATGTTGTGTAAGTGATGGTGTTGTGTGTCTGTGGATGTTTTAGGCAGTCTCTCTCTCTGGCCTTCTTTTAAAATTGTGGTAGTAATGGTTTGTGGGTGATGTGGGTGTGTGCTTTATATTGGATTGGGTGTGTGAGAGTGGTGTATGTATGTGTGTCAGGTGTGTGTATTTCGAATTGTCCAATTTGGTTGTGTTTTGTAAATGTGTGTGTATTTTGAGTGCAGCGGTGTGTTCCGCCAATAGAATACCACGATTGAAAGACCGCCGCGTTGATTTGTGGGTCGTGATACTCTGGGTATATTCCTGTTGGCGTGATGGTGTCGGTTTTGGTATCGCCCGTTTATCACTGACCTTTGGTGTGGCGGACTTGTGTGGGTGTCTGTATTGTGGGTGATTCCTAGCTGTGGGTTGTAATACCTGTAGCGGAATTCCGCGGCCGCAGTGGTATGTTGGCGGTCTTCTGAACAGTGGAAAGTGGGATTTACCGCCAGGGTTGTAATGAGGGCCTAAGTGTCTCTCTAAAAGCTGTGTAGGTGGCCTTATAGATGATGCGCCTGTGGAAGAATAGTTGAGGGTTAGATCATGCACTTTAGCCAATAGCCCACTAGATTTGGCAAAGGCCTCCCATTTAATTGAGCATTTGTTGTTTGCTACTGTAATAAGGAGCGTGCCTTCATATTCCGACTGCGCATTGGCTTTGGTCGAGAACCACCTGTCACATTGTATTAAAATAGGTGAATGATCTCTACTGCATTGATCACCCACCTTAAGATCTCTAAATTTGTGCCAAATCCTAGCATCAATCAGGACAAAATCGATGTGGCTGTTGTAACTTCCTCTAAACTAAAAAAATTCAGTTTAGCAGGCATGTCGGAGGGGTCCTGCCCATTTCCAGAGTGAAGGCCATGCATTAGCATAAGATCAATCACCTGGAGGGCCCTGGTGCTAGATTTAAGCTGGTTACTTGTCAAGGAAAAAGGGAGAATTCCACATGAGGAATACTCTTGTTGGGTTAGTTCCGAAAAAAGGGAATTTGACTCCAAAGACACGTTCAAGTCTCTAGCTATAAGAACGTAATGGGTAGGAAGAAATTGAGAAACCGATGCACTTAACATGCTAATAGCAGTGGTGGTTTGATTGTGTGGCCCTGGTCTGGTATATATGTTGACACATAAAATGTTGGGGCCCTGAATTAGCTTTATAGAAATTGCCAATATGTCACATGAATCAACATAAATTTCCCTTGTGTCCCCTGCAAGGAGAATGTTTTCCATGTAATAATTCCCCCGCTGTCCGCCCCGCCACAAATGATCTTGCACTCTTGCAATATGAGATAAACCCCTGCCTAAAGATATTTGAATTAGACCAGGTCTCCTGAAAAAGACAAACATTAAAAGTGTCAATGAACTGACCCCACCCAGGATCGATAATCTTACTACAGATGCCAGCTACGTTCCATGAAATTATTTCTGAATCAAAAAATCCTGACCTCATAAAATTACCCGTTATACAGTCTGAAATAGGTATAAAATTTACTGCGCATTTGTAACTACCACATTTACAGGCTCAACCTGAACTACACTTCTAGTCAGTGACTGATCCAATGGTAATTGGATGCCTGGCTCTGGTATTGTATGAATAGATGAGGGGGTAAAAGATGGACTCAGTCAGTTAATTTTGGAAAGATTATCATATCGCAATGAAGCCTGGCTCACCAGGAGGTACTTGCTCTTGGTGCCACTTGCCTTTGCATGTACCAACGAAAACAGTGAGGTACTCACAAACCCTGTTCCGTTGAAGCCCCCTTGCAAATCTATGCCGTTTCTCAGTGTATCATGCAAATTTAGGCATTTTCCTAAGTTTGTGGTTTGCTCCCACTCATATTCCATAGTGGATAAGTGGCCCCTAGGGTCCGAAACAATATCAGAAGCAGGGGAATCCACCAAGACATCTGCTCAATACGCCGGGCAAGAGGGACTAAAAACAATGTTTGAACCATTCCTTAGAGGGTTTCGTAGCTCCAGAGAAAGCAGCCCTTCCACTAGTTTGGGACATGTAAATGTTATTTCTATTGTATCCCAAACCCCTGGAATTTCTGTGTGACACGTGGCAGAAGTAATATCTGAATATGTCATAGATCCACACTGCCTAACGTGTCTAATCCAATGGATGACTTTATTCTTTAAGGACAAGCTACTTTCACGTGTGGTAGGCTACACTGGTGGTACGTTACACATGAAGATTTGGTGGGCCTTATCATATATAATAATAAGTGGAGCTATGTGAGAGTGTTCGCGAATGCTGCTCGCTTGAAGGACCAAGCGCTAAATTAGCTCCCTTTTGCATACTCAGTCTATAGTCTGATACAAAAGTTGGGGAAATTCTTGTTGCAGCAGCCCGGCTTGTGGGATGATCAATCATTGTAGGCCTCTGGGTTTCATGGGTGGGCAGCACAGGGGCCAGGTAATCGCTTTGGATGACTTGGTTTCTTATGCCCCTATCAGGCAATCGTAAGAGATTGAGTACCTCTTTCATCATTTGTCTGAGTTCTCTAATTTATTCTTTTAAATTTAGAATGGTGCTGTCCATGTCTTTGTGAAAGGGAACTTGGGCAGACATTTGGCAGGCTGTTTGCACGCCTTGGTTCAGCTTGTCAATGCCCGGACGACCCCAAAGGTAAGAAGAGATTTGAACAAGGGCTCTCGTAAATGGTTGAGCTACATAGGGGAACATCCCAGAGCTCCCACGAAGATGATTTGTGGTCCCACTACCAATGATGTAATTGCTGCATGGCCCTGTGGTTGGCTCCACAGTTGCTGTTATTACTTTAGACCCCAGATCTCCCTTATACTTTGGCTTGGGTTTGAAAAAGGAAGAAAGTGGAGCACTTTTCCCCCTCTCATGGGCATACTGTTCATTCCCCTTTAGCATAGACTCAGCTTCTTCAATCAAAGTATCAATCTGATTGGTAATGCAGTTTTGGACATTAGGAGAAGTGGTATGGATTTTGGGAACTTTGGACAAAGCTGCATCCGTTACGGGCCTCCCTTTGGCCTTACGCTTGTCCATACCCAATTAAATGACAGACGTCAGGGAGGTTTTGATATTTTAATAGACTCTAAGGGATAATATCCCAGTTTTACCTCAAAGTAGAAGGGTGATGTCCTGGCCTTCTTTGGTCTCTGAAGGGCACGGACAGGCCTGCCCTTTGCCCGCGTGCGGCCGTGCAGTGGGACTGGTGAATGCGCTATGTAGCGCGGTTGGTCATGGCTCCTCCCCCCTGGTAGCAACTGGACCCTAGGGCAGGTAGTTCCCCAGTGAGCGTTCTCTCCCACGCAGCGGGGCTGGTGAATACACTATGTAGCGCGGTTGGTCCTGGCTTCTCTCCCTGGCAGCGACTGGATCCTGGGGCAAGTAGTCCCACAGCGAGCATTCTCTCCCACGCAGCAGGGCTGGTGAATGCACTAAATAGAGTGGTTGGTCCTGGCTCCTCCTCCTGGCGGGGACTGGATCCTGGGGCAGGTAGTCCCCCAGACAGCGTTCTCTCCCCATTTCTATTGACACTATGTTAACCTTAGCAGGCCAAACTCAGGCCACAATGTTTCCATACAGCACTACCCAAGCAGTGCGCCACTTAGTGACCCTTTGTGGCAGAATATGCCTGTGCTAGGCATCATTTGTACAACAGGGATTCACACAATAGAATGACTAGCGAAATTGGTGCAGACGATTCACCAAGGTTCCTAGACATAATTTTTCACAGATACTTTCAGCACCTGCACAGAGCAGGCATTAGAAGGGGGCACACCATAGATTTGAATAGGTCCCTATGCACTGTGCATGAAATGGTCAGGTATGTTGTCAGTACTCCTACAGTGCCCATCAATGGCATCCGTTATCTTGACACTATTGCCCCTACATTGTGGCAGTAGGGTGCTGCAAAGGGTCACAATTACATTAGTCCTGCTGTCAATGCTGCACCACTTTCCTGACATGTGGCCCTCAGTCCCTTCACTTTAGACCTGCAGAAGAGTGATGTTCTGGGACAGGTGTTGTGCCCTGTGTGTAGCATGTGATTGCCATCTCTTTTCCCTTGGAAAAGCTCCCTTGCACAAAGTGCTGTTGTTGCCAATTGCTGGCTTACATACATATGCACATGTGGCTCATGGGCACAGTGTGGCACAGCTGTATGGTAGGTTTTGTGATGTATTCATGCGTTTTCAGACATCTGTGTGACAGGAGAGGGAATTATGTGTTTTTCTGCAATGCCCTACATCGCTTGACCAGTCCTGCTAAGTCTCATGTCTACTCATTCACATGCATCTCTGGCCTCTCCCAAAACATTGACCCTAGTCCAGCTGCCCCAGTTCCTTGTTGGTACCCTGGTCTCATGTTAGGGAGTTGTGGAATTATCGGGTATGATTGTAGGTGTGCTGTGAGGTGTCCATCTCTACATATGGTCTTACATGGCTGGTGATGTTGTTTTCCTATGTGTGTGGCACAATGCACCAGACAGCTGAAGGTGCACACAAGGGGTATTCCTGGTCTGTTTTGGTGATATGTAGTTGGTGATGTCAACACTTGGATGGCATTTTCTATTGGTGCCGCCAGAGGCTTCTACACGATGACAAATGTGGGGCTGTGCCTATATGTGACTTTCTTTATGTTAACATGGCCAATGCCATTCAAAAAGCTAAGCTATTCCTTATTAAGTGTTATGTGTGTAGGATCTGTATTTAGTTGTCAACCAGTGGACACTTGTGGTTTGGTCCCAGCTTCTGTATGCAAAGAGGACATAGCTCTACATGTCCTTCATGTGGTGTGCCAGTCAGGTTGTTCCTGTATTATGTACATATAGGTGTATGTATTTGTGCTGTGCAATGAATGCGTATTATGGCATGTGGCATATGTTTTGTTGTCTGTGGATCTGTGTTCCCCTGTCCCTGTTATGTATTGTTTGTCCTACATGGTTGGTGTGTTGTCTGTGTAATGATTGGTATGGTGGCTTACCTATGAGTAGCCCAATGCCACATTGCCTATCCTGGAATCACTCGTTGATGGTGGAGTGCCTGAATATGTAGGCATCATGGACGCTGCCAGTATAGTTGGCTAGGATGTTTGTGAAGAGCTCACAGTGGTCCACAATGGCCTGCACATTTCTATAATGGGTGTATTTACGGTTCCTTTAGAGGAGTTCCGTTGCAGCAGGTTGCACAAGTTGGACACGGGTGCAGTCCATTGCACCCAGCACACCCGGGAACCCAGACATTTGGTAAAAACCTTGATTGGTCTACTGCCGCAGTTGCTGGACGTTGGGGAACTAGATGTGGTGGGGTGTGAGACGGATGATTGAATAATGGCACAAAGGTAGTGCTAAGGTTTCTTAAATATGGCTCCTAGTGTTTTAGCTGTGCTGCGGACACCTCGCCACAGCTCTATGATACGTTGGAAGTGGAGCACTTTACAAATAAAGAATATATTGGCAGAACACAATTGAGGTATCCCAAATATAGCATTGCTTTCTTATTTTGTTATTTTCCTTTATCGTGTTGCTAATTAAATTCAATGCTGGCAAATTAATTCAATCTGATATTTCCTCTAGAGAGTACTGTAAACATATATTTAATATACTCTGACAGGATATCATCATAGACATATTAGTTTACTAGGGTCTGGAGGATAACATATCTGTGATCCGCTCTAAGTATGAAAAACCTTTTGTATTAATGAAATTTTATGTAAAGAAATTAGTCTACATTTAAAAGTGATGTCCTTCCTGGAAGAAAGTTTGTTGAGTCGTGCTACAAACGTTGCAAAGAAAATGCAGAAGAAAGGAATTCAAGATGGCCGACGAGAAGTTCAAAAGTTAAGTTGTCGTTCTAGTGTTGCACTCAGTTTTCGTTGCAATGATACTCATGTGCCGCTAAAGAGCTTCACACTTCAACTGTTACCTGACAGGATTCCAGATGTGTTGAGAGAGCGCTTGTTGTGAGGTAAATATTTTCGGAGGCAAACTTGGCTTTGCATGCATTTCACAGACTTTTCGAGTCAACCACAGATAATATTTAATTGTTTCGATACAAATCCAGTGACAGAAGGTTTTTGCAGCATGTAAAAGAGTCTCTTGTGAACATTCAAAGAATATAAAGATATCATCAAAATCCAATTTGATAATTTCTTATCAATATTCAAAACAATCAGAGTTCATAAAAGTTACTGAAGAATGTAAACACAATGGTTTTAACTAGTTCTGTGCCTTGGACGAGATGATCTCGTCCAGGGCTACAGTTCCCCTGTGCCTTGGACGAGATCATCTCGTCCATGGCACAGGGGAACTTGGGGGAGCGCCAGCGCGCCCCCCCATGCACCCCCCTTCCCCCCCAAGGCGGGGATGGAAGGGGAAGACCTTCCCCTTCCACCCCCAACCCACCCACCCCCCCCCTGTGACGTCAGCGCGCGATCGCGCGCTGATTAGTCACAGGGGCCTCCCCCATCGCGCTGGAAGCAGGGCTTCCAGCGCGACTGAAAGAGAAATGCTAAGCATTTCTCTTTCAATCATGGGGGGAGGCCCGGAGGGGCTTCAAAGGGAAGGAAATGTATTTCCTTCCCTTTGAAGTCTCTCCGAGGGTTTCAAAAGCCGGATTGCTTGCAATCCGGCTTTTGAAACCCCACTAGACACCAGGGATTTTTTTTTTTTTGTGATATTGTGATAAGGGAGCGACCCCTTGGGCAAGGGTCGCTCCCCGGGGGGCATGTTTTCGGGAAGGCCTTTTCTGCCCCCCCTGGGGCAGGGGAAACCTCTAGGCACCAGGGATTTTTTTTTTTTTTACGTATTTTTTTTTTTTTTAGATGGGGAGCGACCCCTTAGGCAAGGGTCGCTCCCCTTGGGGGAAAATTATATTTAGGCCATTTTTGCCCCCCTTGGGGGCAGATTGGCCTATTTTGATGAGTTTTTTATTTTTTTTATTTTTAGAGATGGGTAGCGATCCATCAGGCAAGGTCCGCTCCCCTGGGGGGCAAATTGTATTTAGGCCATTTCTGCCCCCCTTGGGGGCAGATTGGCCGATTTTAGGTCAATCTGCCCCCAAGGGGGCAGAAACCACTAGGCACCTAGGATTTGTTTTTTGGCGCCAATGTCACGCAGGGGGAGCGACCCCGTAGGCAAGGGTCGCTCCCGGGGGGGGGGAGGGGGTTGGGGGGGCAAATTTATTTTACGCCATTTCTGCCCCCGGGGGGAGCAGAACCCTCTAGGCGCCAGGGCAAAATTTTTTTTTTTTTTTTTTTTTTGTTTTTTTAGAGATGGGTAGCAACCCATCAGGCAAGGGTCGCTGCCCTGGGGGGCAAATTGTATTTAGGCCATTTCAGATTGGCCGATTTTAGGTCAATCTGCCCCCAAGGGGGCAGAAACCACTAGGCACCTAGGATTTGTTTTTTGGCGCCAATGTCACGCAGGGGGAGCGACCCCGTAGGCAAGGGTCGCTCCCGGGGGGGGGGGAGGGGGTTGGGGGGGCAAATTTATTCTACACCATTTCTGCCCCCAGGGGGGGGCAGAACCCTCTAGGCGCCAGGGCAAAATTATAAATTTTTTTGTTTTTTTGTTTTTTTAGAGATGGGTAGCAACCCATCAGGCAAGGGTCGCTGCCCTGGGGGGCAAATTGTATTTAGGCCATTTCTGCCCCCCTTGGGGGCAGATTGGCCGATTTTAGGTCAATCTGCCCCCAAGGGGGCAGAAACCACTAGACACCTGGGATTTGTTTTTTGGCGCCAATGTCACGCAGGGGGAGCGACCCTATAGGCAAGGGTCGCTCCCGGGGGGGACATATTTATTTTAGGCCATTTCTGCCCCCCCTGGGGGCAGATCGGCCTATTATTAGGCCGATCTGCCCCCAGGGGGGGCAGAAACCTCTAGGCACCAGGGGAAAAAAAAAATTGTGTGTTTTTTTTTGTTTGTTTGTTTTTTTAGAGATGGGGAGCAACCCATCAGGCAAGGGACGCTCCCCTGGGGGGCAAATTGTATTTAGGCCATTTCTGCCCCCCTTGGGGGCAGATTGGCCGATTGCAGGTCAATCTGTCCCCAAGGGGGCAGAAACCACTAGGCACCTGGGATTTGTGTTTTGGCGCCAATGGCACGCAGGGGGAGCGACCCCGTAGGCAAGGGTCGTTCCCGGGCAGAGGGGGTTTGGGGGGGGTGGGGTCAAATTTATTTTAGGGCATTTTTGCCCCCCCCCCTCCGGGGCCGGCTGAGCTAGAGGCCAAACTCCACAGGTAGGCACTTTGCAAAAAACACCTCTGTTTTCTGTGAAAAAATATGTTGTGTCCACGTTGTGTTTTGGGCCATTTCCCTTCGTGGGCGCTAGGCCTACCCACAGAAGTGAGGTACCATTTTTATCGAGAGACTTAGGGGAATGCTGGGTGGAAGGAAATTTGTGGCTCCTCTCAGATTCCAGAACTTTCTGCCATAGAAATGTGAGGAACATGTGTTTTTTGAGCCAAATTTTGAGGTTTGCAAAGGATTCTGGGTAACAGAGCCTGGTCCGAGCACTGCAAGTCACCCCATCTTTGATTCCCCTAGGTCTCTAGTTTTCAGAAATGCACAGGTTTGGTAGGTTTCCCTAGGTGCCGGCTGAGCTAGAGGCCAAAATCTACAGGTAGGCACTTCGCAAAAAACACCTCTGTTTTCTTTCAAAAATTTGGATGTGTCCACGTTGCGCTTTGGGGCGTTTCCTGTCGCGGGCGCTAGGCCTACCCACACAAGTGAGGTATCATTTTTATCGGGAGACTTGGGGGAACGCTGGGTGAAGGAAATTTGTGGCTCCTCTCAGATTCCAGAACTTTCTGCCACAGAAATGTGAGGAACATGTGTTTTTTTAGCCAAATTTTGAGGTTTGCAAAGGATTCTGGGTAACAGAACCTGGTCCGATCCCCGCAAGTCACCCCATCTTGAATTCCCCTAGGTCTCTAGTTTTCAGAAATGCACAGGTTTGGTAGGTTTCCCTAGGTGCCGGCTGAGCTAGAGGCCAAAATCTACAGGTAGGCACTTCGCAAAAAACACCTCTGTTTTCTTTCAAAAATTTGGATGTGTCCAGGTTGCGCTTTGGGGCGTTTCCTGTCGCGGGCGCTAGGCCTACCCACACAAGTGAGGTATAATTTTTATCGGGAGACTTGGGGGAACGCTGGGTGGAAGGAAATTTGTGGCTCCTCTCAGATTCCAGAACTTTCTGCCACAGAAATGTGAGGAACATGTGTTTTTTTAGCCAAATTTTGAGGTTTGCAAAGGATTCTGGGTAACAGAACCTGGTCCGAGCCCCGCAAGTCACCCCATCTTGGATTCCCCTAGCTCTCTAGATTTCAGAAATGCACAGGTTTGGTAGGTTTCCCTAGGTGCCTGCTGAGCTAGAGGCCAAAATCTACAGGTAGGCACTTCGCAAAAAACACCTCTGTTTTCTTTCAAAAATTTGGATGTGTCCACGTTGCGCTTTGGGGCGTTTCCTGTCGCGGGCGCTAGGCCTACCCACACAAGTGAGGTATAATTTTTATCGGGAGACTTGGGGGAACGCTGGGTGGAAGGAAATTTGTGGCTCCTCTCAGATTCCAGAACTTTCTGCCACAGAAATGTGAGGAACATGTGTTTTTGTAGCCAAATTTTGAGGTTTGGAAAGGATTCTGGGTAACAGAACCTGGTCCGAGCCCCGCAAGTCACCCCATCTTGAATTCCCCTAGGTCTCTAGTTTTCAGAAATGCACAGGTTTGGTAGGTTTCCCTAGGTGCCGGCTGAGCTAGAGGCCAAAATCTACAGGTAGGCACTTCCCAAAAAACACCTCTGTTTTCTTTCAAAAATTTGGATGTGTCCACGTTGCGCTTTGGGGCGTTTCCTGTCGCGGGCGCTAGGCCTACCCACACAAGTGAGGTATAATTTTTATCGGGAGACTTGGGGGAACGCTGGGAGGAAGGAAATTTGTGGCTCCTCTCAGATTCCAGAACTTTCTGCCACAGAAATGTGAGGAACATGTGTTTTTGTAGCCACATTTTGAGGTTTGCAAAGGATTCTGGGTAACAGAACCTGGTCCGAGCCCCGCAAGTCACCCCTCCTTGGATTCCCCTAGGTCTCTAGTTTTCAGAAATGCAAAGGTTTGGTAGGTTTCCCTAGGTGCCAGCTGAGCTAGAGGCCAAAATCTACAGGTAGGCACTTCGCAGAAAACAGAGCTGTTTTTTGCGAAGTGCCTACCTGTAGATTTTGGCCTCTAGAGGTTTCCCTAGGTGCCGGCTGAGCTAGAGGCCAAAATCTACAGGTAGGCACTTCGCAAAGAACACCTCTGTTTTCTTTCAAAAATTTGGATGTGTCCACGTTGCGCTTTGGGGCGTTTCCTGTCGCGGGCGCTAGGCCTACCCGCACAAGTGAGGTATCATTTTTATCGGGAGACTTGGGGGAACATAGATTAGTTAAACAAGTGTTATTGCCCCTTGTCTTTCTCTACATTTTTTCCTTCCAAATATAGGAGAGTGTGTAAAAAAGACATCTATTTGAGAAATGCCCTGTAATTCACATGCTAGTATGGTCACCCCGGAATTCAGAGATGTGCAAATAACCACTGCTCCGCAACACCTTATCTTGTGCCCTTTTTGGAAATACAAAGGTTTTCTTGATAGCAATTTTTTACTCTTTATATTTCAGCAAATGAATTACTGTATAACCGGTATGGAATGAAAACGCACTGCAGGGTGCAGCTCATTTATTGGCTCTGGGTTCCTCGGGTTCTTGATGAACCTACAAGCCCTATATATCCCCGCAACCAGAGGAGTCCAGCAGACGTAACGGTATATTGCTTTCGATAATCTGACATTGCAGGGAAAAGTTACAGAGTAAAACGTAGAGAAACATTTATGTTTTTTTCACCTCAATTTCAATATTTTTCTTTTTCAGTTGTTATTTTCTGTAGGAAACCCTTGTAGGATCTACACAAATGGCCCCTTGCTGAATTCAGACTTTTGTCTACTTTTCAGAAATGTTTAGGTTTCTGGGATCCAGCATTGGTTTCATGCCCAGTTCTGTCACTGACTGGAAGGAGGCTGAAAGCACAAAAAATTGCAAAAATGGGGTATGTCCCAGTAAAATGCCAAAATTGTGTTGAAAAATTGGGTTTTCTGATTCAAGTCTGCCTGTTCCTGAAAGCTGGGAAGCTGCTGAGTTTAGCACTTCAAACCCTTTGTTGATGCCATTTTCAAGGGAAAAACCACAAGCCTTCTTCTGCAGCCACTTTTTCCAATTTTTCTGAAAAAAAACAAATTTTCCCTGTATTTTGGCCAATTTCTTGGCCTCCTTCAGGGGAACCCACAAAGTCTGGGTACCTCTAGAATCCCTAGGATGTTGGAAAAAAAGGACGCAAATTTGGCTTGGTTAGCTTATGTGTACAAAAAGTTATGAGGGCCTAAGCGCGAACTGCCCCAAATAGGCAAAAAAGGCCTGTACAGGAGGGGGAAAAGGCCTGGCAGCGAAGGGGTTAAAGAAGCATACAGATTATTATTAACAGAAAAGGTTAATATAAGACAGACAACAGAAAATACAATTTCCATGCATTATACTACCACATTTGACTCTTATCTATATATATATATATTCAAAACAAACAGTTGATAACAACTGCAATACTGCACACCAGGAGGAAAATTATTTTTCTCTTTTTTCTTTATTGCAGTCAAAAAACGTCACCATCCATCACCACCGACGCGTTTCGACCAACTGGTCTTGATCACAGTAACTTAGTCTCATTTCAGTGTCTCCTATTTATAGTGTGTCTCCTATTACCCCTACTAGTGCATTATGGAACATGTAGTCTAATTAAAATTAAAGTAAATTGATTTAGTTACAGAACTTTAAAAGAACACTTAAACAAGGTACCTAAACACCATAGAACTAATAAGTTATACAAAAATAATTTACATTGTGTGCAGGAAATGTCAAAATTCTAAATATTGATCATGTCTGTTTCTAAACCAATCACATGGGAAATATTTTTCTTATGCCATAAAATTATTTCTCTGATTTCTATACTCCTACTTCTAAATCAATGTATGTGTTTATTTACAGTTCCCTTTCTGTAAATGATCATGTTGTAACATGGATCTACCTTATTGTTCTATAAATTTTTCATTAGTACAACACTGTAAATATAATAATCATTCACTTCATCAATATTCCTATCTAAAGAATATTACGACAGGCATCATTACTTCTCAGTTTATAGATGATAATGTAATCCTTCATCCCCATTGAGGCCCCTCGGAATTTTTTGTTTTAAGTTGTATTATGAAACGTGACTCCAGCTGTCTCAGTTGTAACTCTCTATTACCCCCTCTTTCATTGCTATCAACACTTGCAATTCCCAAAAATCTAATGTCTGTCCATTTAGCTCCATCATCAGTCATTAGGTGTTTAGCAGTGGCATATGTTTGGTCCTTATTCTGAATAGCTCTGATATGTTCTAAAAAGTGTTTCTTTAAAGGACAGATTGTGCTACCCACATAACATAAGCCACACTTGCATTGAATTATATATACCACATAGTTCGAATTACACGTGATCCTTTTGTTGATATTCACCTTATTACCACCAAAATCCTCAAAGTCCTTTACATTCATCCCTATGCGGCATGCTTTACATTTATTGTAACACACAAAACCAGTTGTTTGAATTGAGAGCCAATTTGGTTGTTTTTTATACTGAAAGTGACTATTGACCAAGAGATCTTGTAGAGATGGTACTTTCTTGTAGGTAATCATTGGTTTGTCACCCACCAGCTTGTCCACATCAGGGTCCTTCCTTACGATATCCCAATATTTATTCAAACTTTTCAAAATCAAATGACTCTCCTTGCTATATGTCGTTATAAATCTTATAGTTGGATCTTCCTGAGTTCTTGCCTTCATAGATTTATTCAGTATATTCTCTCTGGTTCGGGCTCTTGCTTTTAATTCCCCAGATCTGATATCCTTGTACTTATATTTTCTCTGAAGAAATCTGTGTCTCGTCTCGGTGAATTTCTGTTCCAATTCTCACTCCGTAGAGCAGTTCCGTTTCATCCTGACGAATTCTCCATAGGGTATTTTCCTTTTCAGTGGTATTGGATGAAAGCTGTCACCATGCAAAATACTGTTAGTAGATGTTTCCTTTCGAAATAGGGTCGTCTCAATTTGATTGTTCCCTACGTATACCATCACGTCTAAAAATTGGACAAACACATCACTCATGGTGTACGTGAATTGGAGACCATATCATTTTGATTACGTTTTTCAAAGTATTGCATGAATTCTTTATCCGTCCCATTCCAAATCATGAAAAGATCGTCTATGAGAAGTAAGCTAATCTTCACATAAAATGGAGAACAACTTCTAAGAAAATTATTTACTATAATTCCTATTAATTCAACATTCAACATTTAACAGTAATAGAGAAAGAGAGAGACAGATTCCTCAAAGAACTCAGGGTAAGACAGTGTGATGTAATTTTCTGTGAAATTAATCATTAGTAAATGTTAAAGGATGATGTATTTAAACAATGTGTCCATAGTAATTGTAATTGTGATTTTGCAGGTGCTGCTATCCAGTTAAAATAAGAAGTGAGTGGCAAACTGAGTATTTGAAGAAACACCATCTCTGAGGCAGTCTCTCTGAATCCCATTACCCTTTCCCCCTCCAGGGTGGTCAAAACGGAGATTCTATTTCGTTGTGAGTAGGCTGGGTTGGGATTTATCTTCTGCTCCTGAGGAAATCAAATCAAGGTACTTTTACATAGTCCAGCACCACAAGAGGACTTGGACGAGATGGAGGAGATGGTTGCAACGGTCATCCTGGAGGAACTGGTCATTAGAATCGCAGGGCAGGACAGCGCAGAATACTAGGAAACACCACAAATGCAGGGTAAGTTCATGGGGGAAATTAATGCTAAGTTGTCAAGTGCAAGAAGGGGGAGGCACATAGGACACACACAATGCATGTCACAGGAGCACAGAGGGACACACTGCACATGAAGCAAGTAGCACCATGCTGACGTAAGCTACATGTGTACCTTAGCCTAGGTAGGGGAATGCACCACAACACATACACAACCTGGACATATGTCAATTAGCAGGCCTATATACCTACAAGTATATATGCAGCACATGGGATAGATGGCATGTCTTCTGACTGTGTCTCTGATTGTGTCATCACAACATCCATTGCATATAGTCAAATTAACCCTACCAACAAGACCAAGACTTCAGAGACTAGGTAGTCAGTCAATACCATTCTTGGGGTTACGTCATGGTGGTGTACCTTGCAGTAACACCTTGCAACTGCCTTGCCTCATTGCCCAAACATGTGTGCTGCACCTCACAGCACAAATTTCATTGCAACTATCCCAACAGTACCCAGATATGTACCAGTAGCACCACCACCCCACACATTAACAACACATCCACATAAGGCAGCCACCACTCCATCATACAGTGAGCATGCTCCCTCAGTGCAGGGAAAAATAATCTGAGCAGGTGCTGGGGGAATAGCAGGCTGGTCCTGTATCACTGGAAACATGCCACTATCCAGAGCAACTAAACTGGTGCAGTGTGGAACCACACATCTTGATGCTGAACTGAACTGTGCCACAACAGAAAATATGCACCACAGGTAGCAAACTGTAGGTCACAACAATTACAGGTTGATTATGTCATCACAACATCCCTTGCATATAGTCAAATTAACCCTACCAACACGACCAAGACTTCAAATTAATTCAATCTGATAGTTCCCCTAGAGAGTACTGTAAACATATATTTAATATACCCTGACAGGATATCATCACAGACATATTATTACACTAGGGTCTGGAGGATAACATATCTGTGATCCCCTCTAAGTAAGAAAAACCTTTTGTAATAATCAAATTTTATGTAAAGAAATGAGACTGCATTTAGAAAGAAAACTTTTGTTTTTTTTAAATGTTTGTTTTTGAGTTGTATAGTGGTCACAATGATTTTGTTTAACATCCTCAAAAGTGAAGTCGTCCCATGGGGACCCCCTCTGATTTACAAATAATGTATTACCTCCCTTGAGATGTCAGTAACTTTTCAATGTTTTACAACCAAAATTGTAATTGTAAACTATTGATACAGCTAATACCAAATTGCAACTTGGAAAGTAGGCCTTAAACATGTCCCTTTCAAATGGCGATTCACTATCCAATTCTAAACCCATTTTGCAATTTGGTAAAACTTTACTGAAAACTTACTTAGGTGAGTGCTACCTTTTATTTAGAGTTAATGGTATATTGCTATTGTGAATACCCTCATTCAATGGGACTGTGGCACTAGAAACTGTATCTGTCTGGCTACATCTGAGAAGCTGTTGCTCCATCCTGAACTGTGAAATAATACAGCTATGCTGTTGATTGGTGAGTTAAATGAAAGCCATGACATCTCCTCCACCTTGCAAAATTTTCTTAGGGTACCTTTTTGATAAATTATAATCTTCAAACACATGACTATTATATAGAAGGCCTTGTATCAAAATATTTCAAATGTTATGGCCAGTAATATAATGTGGATAATGCCATGGTAAGTATTATACTCTTCCATGGATTTCCAAGACCAAATATGTTATATGGAGTAACGAGGCTATTAGATTGTCAGGTGTTGCAAGTGTCTCCTTATTTTCTTCCACCCGAAAAATGCCTTTGAAAATTAAGGACCTCAGTCTAGTTGTTTGTACTTCTCTTTTATTAGTACGGATATAGGGGCTGTTAGAAATGGGGTCTCTAGTTGGCAGATGTATACACCCTTGTCCAAGTAGGGACCACAATCCTAATCAGGGTAAGTCACACACAATACAAATTATCATGTGCCCACCCTCTGGTAGCATGGCACTGAGCAGTCAGGCTTAACTTAGAAGGCAATGTATAAATTATTTGTGCAATAAATCCTTCACAGCAAAGCAGTCCAGGTGAGCCCTTTTGGCAGCCAGGCAGTTCCTCTTGACAGGTTGCAGGATCTGGTCTAGAAGTGTCTGATCCAGAAAGTGTCCGAGTTGGTGGGGTCAGGGACCTAGTTTATATACCCAGAAATGCCTTTGAAGTGGGGGAGACTTCAAAGACTGGTTTGGAAGTGCACAAGGTCCCCTTTCAGTACATGTCTGTCTGCCAGGGTCCCAGTAGGGGGTTTGGTAGTCCATTGTGAGAGGGCAGGCCACTAGCCTTTAAAATGTAAGTGTCAGTCCCTCCACCCGTCCAGCCCATGAAGACCCATTTAGTATGCAGATGAGTGCAGGTGTCACTGAGTATCCTGTGTTTGTGGCTGTCTGGGTGAAATGCACAAGGGAGCTATCAACGAGCCCAACTCAGACATTGATTGGAGACAGGCTGTAAGGCACAGATGGATTTTAAGTGTGAGAAATGCTCACTTTCTAAAAGTGGCATTTCTAAAATAGTAATATTAAATCCAACTTCACCAATAAGCAGGATTTTGTATTACCATTCTGGCCATACTAAATATGACCTTGTTACCCCTTCCTGATCAGAATCTACCACTCAGACAGTATATTAGGGTAGCCCTAATGTTATCCTATGAAAGGAGGAGGCCTCACAGTAGTGGAAAACAAATTTAGGAGTTTTCCACTACCAGGATATAAAAAACACACATGGACATGTCCTGCTTTTTACCTATATAGCACCCTGCCCTACGGGTTACCCAGGGCGTATCTTAGGGGTGACTTATATGTAGAAAAATAGGAGTTTAAGGCTTGGCAAGTACTTTTAAATGCCAAGCCGAAGTGGCAGTGAAACTGCACACACAGGCCTTGCAGTGACAGGCCTGAGAAATGGTTAAGGGGCTACTTATGTGGGTGGCACAATCAGTGCTTCAGTCCCACTAGTAGCATTTGATTTACACGCTTGGGCACCTGCAGTACACTTTAGTAGGGACTTACAAGTAAGTCAAATATGCCAATTGGGGATGAATCAATGTTACCAGGTTTAAGGGAGCGAGCGTATGCACTTTAGCACTGATCAGCAGTGGTAAAGTGTGCAGACTCCTAAAGCCAGCAAAAATTAGGTCAGAAAAAGAGAAGGAGGAAGGCACAAAGTTTGGGGGTGACCCTGCAGAGAGGCCATTTTCAGCAGGGGCATATTAAGAAGCCCCAACACCATCTTCTTCCACATCTGAGTCATTTATTTTGAAGCAAATGTGGTCTTCAGGCGGCATTCCCCACGCTCCATATTTATAAAATGGTGCAATGCTTGCATTGTGCCACTTGGTGAACCCTTGCACCACATTATGCCTGAGCCAAGCATAATGTATGCCTGCGCCAGGCATAATGTATGCAAGGGGGCACTCCCCCGTTAGAGTGGCCAAAAAAATCTAAAAGATTTCCTTGTGCCATTTTTGGCACTTTTAGCACCTGCTCAGAGCAGGCGTTAAAAGAGGGCATGCCATTATTTATAATGGGCCCCTATGTACTCGGCAGGAGTAGTGCCAACATTTTGCCACTACTCCTGCAGAGTACATCAATAGCGTAAACAAAATGGTGCTATTGTCCCCTACCCTGCGCGTGGTGCACCTTATTTTAAATATAGCACACATATGGTGGTGGTAGGGGGGTGCTAAGGGGCGCAAGGAAAGTGACACCACTTTCCTTAAATCTGCCCCTTAGTGTTTTGAGTGTGCTGTGTACACCTCTCCACAGCTCCATGAAACTTTGGAGGTGAAGAGCTTCACAAATAAGTATATTGGTAGAATACATGATTGAGGTATTGCAAATACTGCATTGTTTTCTTATTTTGTTTGAGATGACTGTTGTGACTATCTGGTCTGCCCTGGTTTTTTACCTTTTACTCTCCTGGTTTTTGACCTTTTACCGTGAGGAACCTCATAGTTGGGGACTCACCCACAGAAAACTCATGGTAAAATGGACTATGCATGTTTACCACCAATGACACCTTGCTAAGGAAAGGCTGCTGTGGCGCAGCAACAGTAGAAGGCCCCAGACTGTTTAGACATGATCATGTGTGCACACGCGTGTGCACATGTGTGAGGGCTGCATGGGGAAGATTCCTGGTGTGTGCAGCCAAAGAACTGCGCTTAGGTAGCCTGGAGCAGAAGGAACTATGCAGAGTGGAAGTGACTAGGAATAGGCCTCATGAGATGGGTGTAAACAAATGAAGGATAGTCAGGTGCTTACTGTCTTTTCACGGTAGGGACACTACATTAAATGTGAACGTCAGTGTGCTTACTGTCTATTAACTGTAGGGACACTCCATTAAATGGCAATAGGAAAGAATGGCCTTGGGGCAATTCAGGTCTTCCAGGGTCCACAGAGACCAGAGTCACACCAATGTACACTGCAACCTGTATGAAAAGAATAATGCTGTAGATTACAAAGGCATAGTTGCACATCTTATGGGTCACCCAGGAATGTCAGCTTCCTCTTACTCAGCTCAGGATTAGGGCCAATTACTGCTCTGTCCAGCTGCCTGACCATGGCCTTGTATCAATCAGCCATCTGCCAGCCCCTACCAGGAAATGGGCGGAGAGGCTCTGGAAGGAATGTCAGGGAGGAGGGCTGAGACTTTTAGAGAACATGTGGCACTAACTCCTAGATGACGCCATTTTTTAGCTAACCCAGTAGACTGTGCAGAAAGGAGGGGAAAGGGGCAAGGAAGTGATGTGGCACATCTGGATAGGCCAGAGGTGCAGGCCAGCTGGACACTTTTGCCCCCACTTAAAAGGTCTTGCATATGGGAGGGCTATCTCTTTTGGCTGTGTTTCACTGCTAGACACTGGGACTGAAAATGGGCATCATGGACAACTAGAAAGAAGAACACTCTGACTGCACCCTGGGGCAGGGACTCTGCACATTAAAGACTTCAGACCCAGCGAGGCTCATGCCAGGGCCAGGTAAGCTGGCCCCTTTACCCCCCGAGGACTAGTTGAGGGAAAGATTGGGCGGGGGCAAGGAGAGCACACTGCCCAGAAGAAAAGGAAGGCACCCAGAGAAAAGGCTGGTGCTGGCTCTGTACCAATGTGGGAACCTTCTAGGCCAGGAAGCCTAACGAAAGTTATCCTACTGGCAAGAGGTGGCCACCAGGATTGAAATGACATCAATATCGTCACAAACTGCCCTTGGGGGTCCGAGATATCAGGAGAAGATCCGCAACATTTGACCTTTTGTGAGCGAACGGCGAAGCACATGGGAATCCAGCACTCCTCAAGACTGTGCCCCTGTGGTGGGCCAGGGCCAGGGGGCTGCCCCCAAAAAGAATTAAAGATGGGGGTTGCCGTTGGGCACCCTATGAAGCCTAGCAGAGGGGCCATCGACCCCATCCCGGGGCAACCAAAGAGAAGCAAACCCGGGGAGCGCCATAACGCTCCCTAAGTAAAGCTTGGCAGGTGCCTTTGTGTCACCCTATGAAGGTGCTGGAAGGGGCCGCGGACCCTGTCCTGGGGCCCCACAGAGAAGCCTAAGTCAAGGAGCACCATCACGCTCCCTGTGGAAAATGTCAAAGGGGCCCTGGACCCCATCCCAGGGCCCCAGGAATAAGAAAAGCCGGGAGACGCTATCATGTCCCCCATGAAGAAGGCTGCGGACTGAGGGTGGGGCCTGTGGCCAAAGAGAAGCTGGGTCGTGCGGTCACACTCCTCATGAAACTCCCCAACAGGGCCGTGGATTGTTATTACAATATGTTATAAAACGTAATCTGAGAGTAGTCTGAAAGTAATACTGACTGTTCAAGGTACTCCAAGATGCCTACACAGGTTTTCGTTCATGCTTATTTGAGAAATGAGACTGGCAGCCACCTCTTTTCACAGTAGATGTACATTTTTGCAATATTTAGGTGCTCTCAATCCAACTTACAATTAAGTATTGCATTGGGATAGAAGGACATTTTTGCTATGGGGCTGTTTGGTTATATTTCCCCTCAGGGGAGACAATAATGATTATACAATGTCATCCAAAAGTAATTCCACCAATTGGTGTAAATTTGTAAATTGTTGCATAGTGGTGAGTAGTGTGTATGCAATAAATGTACTTTTAATTTATCAAAAGAAAAAGCCTAGATTGGACATCACTTATTGAGTGTCATGCTTGCATGCTTGTGAATGGGGATTACGAGCCCACACCACCTCCCTTGAGGAAGCCTTGGACTGCTCGGCAACACTACTCTATCAGAGTCAAGCACTACATTGGGGTGTTTGGGTCCCATTGGTGGTCGGGTGCGGATCCATTACTTGTGCAGGCCACACAACTAATGACCCATTTTCCAATATTTTGTTATTTTCACTTTTCATGTTAATTAAATACAATGCTGGCAAATTAATTCAATCTGATACTTCCCCTTGAGAGTACTGTGCACATATATTTCATATACTCCAAATGGATACCATTACAGACATGTTAGTCCACGATGGAATTGAGGACACCATGTCAGTGATCTCCTTTAAATAAGAAACACCTTTCCACATTGTACTTACAGAAATGACACTGCATTTAAAAAGAAAAGTTTTGTTTTCAAAAGTTAGTTTTAAGTTGGGTAGTGGTCACATGGATTTTTTTTTAACATTCACAAAAGAGAAGTTGAGTTATTACTTCCTTTGAAATGTCGGTAACTTTTCAGTGTTTTACGATTAGAATTGTTATTGCAAACTGTTGATACAGCCAATACCAAATTGTAACTTGGAAACTATCCATTTCTTTCTAAACCCATTTTGCGATGGATTTGGTAAGTCTTTACTGAATTGCAAAATGCGTTTAGTGAAAACCAAAAATCAATTTTTACACTTGCAAAGTGTCAGGTGCAAATTTGCAGCGTTTATGTCCACAAAATGACTTAGTATATCTGCCCCTACTTTTTGGAACATTGGATCAGCCAAGCAGTTCTGGAATTAATGGCTTAACGTAATTAGGGCCAGATTTATACTTTTTGATGCAAAACTGCGCAAACGCAGTTTTGCAACAAAATGATTAGCTGACTAGTGCGATTTTTTAACGCACCCAGGCACCATATTTATACTATGATGCTGAGTGGCACTAAAATCAAGTTAGCGTCAAAATTTCTGACATTAACCATTGCCCCTTGTCGTAAGACGAAATGACTCTAACCTGTTTTATGACACATAAACATGTTGCAAAACGGAAATGCACCATTTTTACTCGCATTAGTGTCAAATATAGATGCTAATAGAGAAAAAAGTGAAAAGAAGAAGCAAAATGGGCCGAGAAAGCCAGGAGAGACCCCAGGGTGGCCCCAATCAACCAGGAAGCACCCAGGAGGACACAGATAAGACCCAGCTGAGGGAGAAGACAAAGAGAAAGTGTTGTTTCAGTGCAGAGGAGCACGAAATACTGGTGAAAGAGGTGACAGAGCATCAACATTACCTCTTCATCACCTCCAAATTGCCAATTGGCAGGAGAGAGCCAATCTGGCAACAGATAGTAGACAAGAGTAACAGTGTGGCAGAGGTGAAGAGAACCATAACAGAGTGCAATAAATGCTGACATGATTGTAAAAGAAGGACAAAGGAAAAAATGGCAAGGAACAGGAAGGCAGTACTGCAAACTGGAGGTGGTAGTCTGTCAAGAACCCTCAAACTTGCCATGTCATAACAGCGAAACATAAAGGAAAAGCAATGGGAGTGCTGGTAAAGAGCTATCCACAGTGGAAAAAGTGATGTCCTTCTTGGAAGAAAGTTTGTCGAGTCGTGCTACACACATTGCAAAGAAAATGCTGAAGAAAGGAATCCAAGATGGCCGACGAGAAGTTCAAAAGTTAAGTTGTCATTCTAGTTTTGCACTCAGTTTTGTTGCTATGATACGCATGCGCAGCTAAAGAGCTTCGAACTTCAACTGTGACCTGACAGGAATCCATATGTGTTGAGAGATCGCTTGTTGTGAGGTAAATGTTTTCTGAGGCAACTTGGCTACGCATGCATTTCACAGACTATTCGAGTCAACCACAGATAATATTTAATTGTTTAGATGCAAATCCAGTGACAGAAGGTTTTTGCAGCATATAAAAGAGTCTCCGGCTGGAATTGACTCTTGTGAACATTCAAAGAATATAAAGATATTATCAACATACAATTTGATAATTTCTTATCAATATTCAAAACAATCAGAGTTAAAAAAAAGTTACTGAAGAATGTAAACACGACGATTTTAAAGAAGCATACAGATTATTATCAACAGAAAAGGTTAATATAAGACAGACAACAGAAAATACAATTTTCACGCATTATACTACCACATTTGACTTTTATATATATATATATATATTCCACTCTTACTAAAGATCGCTAATCAGTCACTGTCCTGCACGGCAGGCTGCAACAAGGGTCGCAGACCCTTCCACAACATTCATGAAATCCTTCAACAGAAGGTAATGCCACAGCCACTTACTTGATACAGTCCAAAATTATTTTATTTAGGCTAAACAAACACAATGGCAATAGTCCTCCAACGCGTTTGAGGAGACTCTGCTACCTTGCTCACAGAGTTAATACCAACCCCTCTTCCATTTCCATTATAACAACATATACATCAGCATAAAAAATGGACTACGTACAATTCGGAAAACAGTGGCAGCCATCTTACTCAGTGCTACCACTACATACCCACTATTGTTTTCAATTCTCATTTATAATTTATTATTTATATTAAACTCTATTAGTATGCATATTAATTCAAATTAATTCAGTGCTTCTATACTTACTTTCAGTAACTCCTATCACTTTCATAATCCTGCATTTCTGAGTAGTCCAAACTTATTCTGACGGAACAATAGCTTGTTTTAATTAATGTTGAGGCTAACCGCCACTTACAATATCACCCATTTTACTATTATTTCTACATCTCCAGGTAGTCAAAACTTTTCTTTACGATATAATAGCTCTTTTGCTTCTTTTCAGGAATACAACTATCCTGCCAACAGTAAAACAAAGAAAAAAGAGAAGAAGAAAAAAGAAGAGGGGAAAAAACAATTAATGTTCAAAACTCAACCTTATGATATGCCAATATCCAACACAATTATATAACATAATATTTCACAACTAGTCAATATAAATGCACGGATAATTCCTCATCCTTGTTCAGCCCTATAGGTTCCATTGTGTTACATCTGATAATCAAACGGGATTCAAATTTTCTTAAATCCAGTGTCCTATTACCACCTCTAGTTTTAAATCCAACCCTGTCAAGAACCAAAAATTGTAGTTTACTCTCATTCTTATCATGATATTCTTTAAAATGTCTAGCCACTGGGTATGATTTATCCTCATTTCTAATTGCTCTCAAATGTTCCAAAATACGTTTTTTTGCTATATGTATTGTGCTGCCAATATACAACTTGTTACATGGGCATCTTAAAGCATACATACAGTAGTCCGATAAACATGAAACGTCTTTCCTTATTATAAAGGGCTTCTTTGTCCCCGGAAAAAATTACCTCTTTACAATTAGAACTATATCTACAAGCCTTGCATTTACCACAAGTGAAGAAACCTTGAATGACTTTTCCCTTTTCATTATTTGATACTAATCAGTGACTTAACATATCTTTCAGAGACCGACTCCTTCTGAAGGTGAAGGCTGGGTACTCATCCAAAAGTGTGCCTATATTTTCATCTGTTTTTAGGGCTGGCCAAAATTTAGAGAAGGCTTTCTTAATTTCTTTAACACTGTCATGATATGAAGTTATAAATCGTATCTTTATATTTTCTATATTTTCTTTCCCACTGTCATCAATCCTCTCCACCAGAAGGTCATCCCTTTTGATCTGTCTAACCCTCTTCAGAACTTTTTGTATAACAGCCTGTGAGTAACCTCTATCCATAAATATTTTCATCATGATTTTGACCTTGTTCTCAAATGTGACATCCAAACTGCAATTCCTTCTGGCTCGTAATAGGTGCCCATTAGGAATACTATAAATTAAATTCTTCGGATGACTGCTCTTATCATGTAGTAGGCTATTACCTGCAGTGTCTTTCCTGTATAATTCACATTCTACTTTACGGTTGACAACTTTAACTCTCACATCCATGGTGGAAATTAATGCTAAATTGTCAAGTGCAAGAAGGGGCGGCACATAGGACACACACAATGCATGTCACAGGAGCACAGAGGGACACACTGCACATGAAGCAAGTAGCACCATGCTGACGTAAGCTATACATGTACCTTAGCCTAGGTAGTGGAATGCACCACAACACATACACAACCAGCACATATGTCAATCACCAGGCCTACATACCTACAAGTATATATGCAGCACATGGGATGGATGGCATGTCTTATGACTGTGCCTCTGTTTGTGTCATCACAGCATCCCTTGCATATAGTCAAATTAACCCTACCAACACACATTAATACTTCAGAGACTAGGTAGTCAGTCAATACCATTCCTGTGGTTACGTCATGGTGGTGTCCCTTGCAGTAACACCTTGCAACTGCCTTGCCTCATTGCCCAAACATGTGTGCTGCACCTCACAGGACAAAATTCATTACAACTATCCCAACAGTACCCAGATATGTACCAGTAGCACCACCACTCCACACATTAACAACACATCCACATAAGGCAGCCACCACTCCATCATACAGTGAGGATGCTCCCTGGGTGCAGGGTAAAATAATCTGAGCAGGTGCTAGGGGAATAGCAGGCTGGTCCTGTATCACTGGAAACATGCCACTATCCAGAGCAACTAAACTGGTGGAACCACACATCTTGATGCTGAACTGAACTGTGCCACTACAGAAAATATGTACCACAGATAGCAAACTGTAGGTCACAACGATTAGAGGCTGAGCTCGCAACTACTCTGACACAAACATGTGAGATACATTGGAATGGGGAAATACACACCCCTTTAACACATTGTGTATGACTGTGAACATAATGGTGTATGGTCCACAGGCTGGGGATGGTGCATGGGCAAGTCTGGTGTTGCTAAGACTGCCAGTGAAGTTTACCCTTTGCGGTTGGCAGTATGAGTCACACGTTGGGATGGCAGGTGAAAATCTGTCTGCTCATGGTAGCTCTGTGGGGCACTTAGCACAACACTGTTGATGGATCAAATAGTCAGTGCCAGTCTTGGGGCGCAATGGGTGTGACAGGACACGCTGCACTTAGCCCTGCAAATCAAGCAGTGGAAAGGGCAAAGGGGCAGGGCATGGGGGGCAGGGCATGGGACCCCCTGCACTGCCCATGTCAGGTGCATGAGCTGTGCAGGAGCACCCAAGGGCACATCACACCACATCACCACCAACCTTTGCATGGATGTTTCACCGCCATACTAAGGCTGGAGGAAATGTGGGAACAGACCTGGAGAGTAGCGCTGATCCTAATACTGGTCTGGTGTCATAAGACAGGAGGCATTGCCAGTCTGTAAGCTGCTGGAAACCTGTCAGTGCCATGCCATTGGCCCATGGGGCATTCCCCATTGGCAACATGCTCCACTACCACCTGTGCTGTTGGGGGTGGTCCTTTAGACAATGTGGTCAGGTGGTCGTAGGACTTCCACAGTTGTAATGAGGGACTAGTATGACTACCTGCAAAATCACCATCAAACCAGCTTGAGGCCCTGACCTAAGTTCAACTCCAGTTAACTGGCTATGTCCATGAACTATGTTACCATCACACAATGTCATATACAAAATGATGTACAGTACAAAATGATACCCTTGCCTGTGTCAATTTAGCTGCACTGCCACTATGATGCATCTCTTGCATCATAGTGCAAGGATCGTTGCATTAAGGGGGAGATCATAGTTGTGTAGGAAAACACACCTTCCAACACAGACAGAATATGAAAGGGAAATCTGCTAGGTCCATGTGTGCTGTGCAATGTAGCACACATACACATACATCAACATGAGGAGCTATCAAAGGAAACAACAGCATAGTGTCCTGGCAATGCCATCCCTGGGATGGTGCAAGGTTTCAGTACTGCACAGGTGTATGTGAAACATGTAAGACTGGTACAGGGGCATATTGCCATGTGTGGTGCTGTGGCTTGACCACTGCAACACCCATTGCAAGGTCCTACCATGAAATTGGATGCATAGGGAGGGTTGGCAATAACAAGATGGTGTCAAGACACAAAAAGGATATGCATCACATCTAGTGGAAATGGCGCAGCCAATTGCGCCACCTGAGCTTCCCCTCATGTGACACTCAAGTGGGGCAAAGGGCTGATAGACTGCAACCATGATGTACAGGAACAATGTTTGGGAAGTAAGATTACAATGAGCCACCAACAGCAAGTCAGTGACGTGAAATGTCAACTGCCACCACACAGAAAGATTGATTTTACACCATCTCATTGCAGAGGATGATGGCTCTCCTGCTGATCTGCCTGTCCGGAAGTTCCCAGATGACCCGGATGAGCAGCTGGCAACCATCAGCTGAGAGACCCTCAAAGAACTCCTAGTATCCCTCCAGACACCACCTCCAGTCACCAGAAGCACACATAATATAGCAGCCATCCCAGATGCCCCAACCAACACCACAATAGTACGACCTGCCAGCAACGACACAGCTGAGGATGCCGAGGACCCAGGGACCAGCTTTGAGAGGACAGTGGTAGGAGTCCAGCGGGAGCTGGCCAAGGAGGTGCGGGTGGGGATGGAGACTGTGGCAGCCAGCCTAGAGGGTATGCACATGTGCCTCGTCACGGCCAATGAACAGAGTGTAGCCAAATGAGGCATACACTCCTAACTGCATGGAGTCCATCAGTGTCTGAGGAACATAGCTGCTGCCATGAGGGAGAGGCCAGAACAACTGCCCTCTCAAGCTGGCAGCAGCATGCTTGAGAACAAGATGGGCTCCATGCACCGGGAACTGGTCTCCCTCAGGGCAGACATGGCTGCCTACCACCAGGATGTTGCTGCTATCTGAACAAATCAACAGTTCATCCTTGGTACATTGATGCCATATGTAGCGCCACAGATGGCAGCTGTCAGGAATTGGGAGTCTATTTCTCCAACCACTGAAGTGTGTATGGCCAGTCTACCTCCCCATCACCACTAACAAGGGCAGAGGAGACACCACACACATTGGAGGATGAATATGTGGAACAGACCATCTTCACTCGTAAGAGTTCCGGGTAGCCCATGCCACATGGGCAGTGTTTTCCTTTGTCCTGTGCTTGAAATCATGCCAGTGTTAGCACAGTTGGATATGTGAACTCTTCACAATTCACCCAAGCATATCTCATGACATGTCCCTGAACCCATGGACTTGTGTTGTGTCACAATTGTATGGATTTCACAAATGGGGTCTCTGGTCTGGACATTGTAAATATTGCACTACAACACTTGAAAATAACCACCTCTTACACAAACAGCATGTCTGTGTATTGTGACGCATCTACTACGCTTAGGAATTGTGATGTGTGTAACCATGCCATTAGTCACTGAGTATCAGTAAAAGAGTGCAGGAATGTGGGGCCACATATCTGCACACAAGGTTCCTGCATGATAAATGTGAATGCTGGTCCATCACCTACAAGCAATTCACTGAGTATGTCAAAGATGAAGAACACATGTATGCTTCACTCACTACATATGGCAGGAATGGCTGTGAAACAGTTCTCAGGCAATATTGTCAACTGGGAGTACCAGTACAACACATTGGTGTGAAACAGAGGTACCTAACCTCATCAGTGATTGCCACTGCTCACTTTTGCAGGATAGAGTTCAAATGTAGGCTGTTGTCAGATGTGCCACAGTCCCCAACATTCCTACACAGGACCCCAACACTGACAGCTGAATTACCACACCTACCTGTCCAATACAAAGTTAACATAGTCACCTTGAGTGGTGGGTACACTGGATGGCAGATGCATAGACAATTAGATGTGTTGTTGCTGCAATGTGACAGCTCAGATGTCAAAAGGAGATGCACATGTCAAGAGAGGTATTTGGAGGCAGGACGGAATCCTTAGGCCAAAATTCAATTTGCACTGTGCACTCATGGGAAGACCCTGAGTCACTATCGTTTCACACAAAATGTATAGGAGTAAGGAACAATTTTTATTAAGTAATAAACTGAACTAAAAATTATTAAAACCTACCCTAACCTAAACTAACTTATTCTAACTATACTTAACCAAAAACTAAAGCTAACTACCCTATGCTAAACTTAACTAAGACATTTAACACCACGCTCTTAACATTGCCCCCCTCACCCCTCTTAAGTTACAGGACACATGCAGGACAACACATACTAATACTACACATATACTAACTAAACAAAACAAATATATATTTTTTTATATTTTGTTTAAAAAATGTTTTTTTAGTTATTTTTTTTTTATTAAACACATAGATACCCCAACATGACCACCCACCAATTAACACATAATAAGTAAAAACCCACCCCCCAAATCCACTTAAACTAAATAAACTACATACATACACTAACCTAACACTACCCCCTAAAGCTCATAATAAAACATTACTTAAAAGTAGAAGGGAGGGGACAGAACTTGGAGGTGGCAGTTCAGAAGTCTTTCAGAGTTTTGCCTTCTTCAGCTTTTTCTTTGTGAACTTCATCCGCTTGGTGTTGGTGGCCAACTCTTTTTCTAAACTGTCCAAATGTGTCAGGACCAAGGCAAGGGCCCTCCGCAGATCCTGCAACAATTGCATGTCCATTGCAGCAGGTGGTGTGGGCTGTTGCACTGTTGTTGTAGTCAAAATAGTTGCAGCTGAGGTTGTGTGAGTGGTGCCAGATGTGCGCCCCTGCACTGCTGAGGAGCTCTGTGTCTGCGGTGCCTTCTTTGCCACTGTGGGGACCCCTTGTGGGAATGCCTACCATTCCCCTGTTGCCCTCTCAGCACGGTAGCGGCGAGCCGTTCGACAGTAGCCAGATTCCACTGCCAGGATATGGCGGCACCTCACCGCCCTCTTTTGGAATGCCGTCGCTTGTCATTGCTCATGTTGGCAGCTGTGAAATGGAGACAGGCAAACATCAGTGTCAGCATTGTGTGGAGTCTGTACAGATTAGTAGCTTACACTGCTGCATCTAATTACACATGCACTCCAACTCACTTTACAGAAAAGACAATGGCCCTGATAACTGTGAGAACAGCGCTGCCTTAGCATCATTTTATTGCCACTAAGGCGACACAAAATGCGAACACTGAACTAGACACATGGAAGTGTGCATCACTTTTGCATTATAAACAATAATGCAAAGGCAGTGCAAACTTGACATAGATCAGGCCCAATATTCCTCATCGTCTGTGTCTATTTACAATCATACATCACCAGTAACTTTGACATGTTAATGGGAGGATGGGATGCTGTTGGTAACCATAAATGGTCAGAGCTGATAGGTACACATGCAAGCCTGATCAATATGACTGTCACCCACACTGTGATCATCATATCTACCTACAAATTTGGGATTCAACTCCCCCTGAGCCTAAGGGGGGATGGCCATGCAATCCATCATCTCAAATGTCCTGATCATCCACCAAGGCATGCCCACTCATACATGGAGTCAAGGAGTGGACCATATGTTAGGAGGGCTGACAACCAGGATACTGGTATCCATAGGACTATCGCATCTACATGCATGTGTCCATGTGTAGACATCCATCAATACCTGATCTGCCACTACTATTCCTTACACACCCATTTCCATGCCAGCAAATATTTGGCCTTGACCGGCATGCAAGACAATTACATACCACATAATTGTGACATGCGTGGAGTGCGAAAGACAGAGCACCATACAGCCTAATCCTCCATCTTTGTGTTAATACAGGGATTCACCAAATTGGGTTCAATATGGTGCATCCTTGTGTTGTGAGAATGATGGAGTGCGCTACAACCAATATTCTCACAGCGTTGTCATTCGTAGTCACATATGGCAGTACAGGTGGCTTGTCATTACCTTGTGTACACGATGCTGAGCACTGCGCACCATGTGCCTCACAAGATGTAACCTTCTGGTGATGCATCTGGATCCTTTAAAAGAACCATGATGTAAGCATCCCGCCTACTTTGATATCTGATCACTGGAGAGCTTATCACATCTGCCATTGTATTCAACACACAGGATGCACTCACACTAAACCCTGGATTACTTCACAGGACACACATTATAACACTTACTGGATGCATCTGGGTCCTAAAATTGCACAACTTCAGTGAATGTGCAGGGGCCAGGTCCACCTGTAAGACATGAATGATAAACCATGCTTAATGTCATATCAAAGTCACTGCAAGTGGACAACAAATTTCAGTGTGAACTAGTTGAGAGGAGTGAGCTAGTTATCCTAGTGGAAAACAGTGCAACAGACACACCACTACGATCACACAATGACACAGACACTCAGGAGAGTAAGAGCCACACATCTGAACACTAACACTGGGCCAGAAACTCATGCAGCTCTACACCCTGCAACAACCATATGTGGGCCATCCACAGAAGATGGATCAACATGGTATAAGGGGGAGTTGTGTAAACAAACATGACACTACCCTGGCGCTTTGCAAGACATATGACTCAGGTACTCCAGCCTGTCCGGCAATCCTGCAAGGCACCATGAGGCACTTTGTGATAGACATGCAGCTCAATTTGAAGTCTGCATAATCATGCGTTGATTAGTCCATGACTGATGTGGCAAAGTTGTCTAATGGTATCAAATGCCCCATATACAGGTGGGTAAGTCCCCTTTTCTAACATAATAGCAAGGGCAGGGGTCATGTGTGTTAAATGATGACAAAGTTGCGCTACACATGCCTTGCCCAACTTAGTTGACACAATCCATCGTAAACATGGTAGGCTGGCGGTGCCTTGGCATTTCATACATGACACTATGCCGGGGCACAGGGGTCACCATGGCCTCTGAAAAGTAAGCCTAAATGATGGTTGTGGAGGACTCACCAGACATCTGACCTGCATTAGTATCATGGTTGGACATGTGAACTCCAGGCCTAGACTGGCGCAGATACACTTCATTCTGGCTGCATACAACCTGTCCACAAGCACTGCATACAGAACCTCAACTCATGTGCTACTGTCGTTCAAGAGCAGTGAACAGTAAATAGTATTCCAATGGGAGACTCACCAACAGGTCCGCTGATCTCAACACCAAGGTGATCAAGCAGATCCTGCTCCCTGGCCACCAGATCTGCCCAGCGAAGTTTGACACAGTTGCTCATTCCTGCCACTCCTGTAGACTCTCTTCAGGTGGTGGAGCACCGTGCCCCACCGCAACCGCCTGGCCTCCGTCCTTCATCCTTGGATAACCCGACCACCCATCTCAAGCATAAAGGGAAGGGAGTGGCATATCAGCCACACAAATCCACTTAACTTCTTCTCTGACATCCTTGTCAGCCTCCATGTTGGAAATGGTCAAAGTTGACCACAAATAACAAGATAAAAAGGAAAAATGAATGGAAACTTAACCCCACTAACTAATCCCAACTATCCCAAATGCTAAACTATCCCGGACAGACACTCCACAGTATAAATACAAATTTTTACAAAAAACAAACAAAATCGCAACAACTGGGACAAAATGTACACAAATAATGACAGGACACGACAGGAGGGACACCACAAACTGCAGTCATCAACCAAGACACAACCCCCAGCTCCAAAACACAACCACACTGTCATAAATGGACAGACTGTAAAGAGAAAGTGAAACTACACCCACTGCACCATGCTTGTAGACAGGATTTCCTATTACATCACTTCCTGTCCCCGTGTATCACGTTTTTCAGTTTTGCGTGTGTTTTTATGATGCATTTGACATTTGCGTATGTTTTTTTAGACGCATAACGCATTTGCATAATTTCTATGCATCAATTTTACTGAAGGCAGCACTGAGAGGTGTGGAAAGCTGAAATTCACGCTAACGGCCCATATGTCATTTACTTTGCGTTTGCAGATGTTTTAGATGCAATTGCATCATATTTTTTTCACTCAATTACTGATTGCATGAATTTTTGCATTGTCCTTAGATGGACCCTGAATCTACATCCATATGACATGGGCTGTGCTGCAGTGTGGCGTTTTGGGCATGGCCACATGTAGTAGTCCATGCAACAATGTGACAATGGTGTGATTGGTCGGTTCCACCAATGTGTGTGTTACAGACTCAACAGCATGTAAATTGTTGCACATCGTGCATATATAGGAATGTGTGACAACAGTGCATCCACATATGTTTGGCATTCAGTTCAATCCAATAGTTCTGATTTGTGATTGTGTAATGTGTTTTTGTCTGTAATGTGTGATGTTGTCAAGCAGAGCGTATTATTTAAAGTCACATACACAGGTCAGGCATTGTTGATGATGCGTGAACCATTGCTACCTACAAATTATTACCCAACAACTGTCTCCATATGTAGGTTTTAAGTTTATGGAGACTTGTGTGAAGCCTGCATTTTTGTCTGACATGTGTACATCTTTGGTACATAGTGTGTATGACACACTCTGCCTACTATCCACCCAGAATAAATTTTGATTCAAAAAGTTTGAACTCGTTGCAATTACCAATGGTTGTTGGTTTTGTGTGGTGGACCTGCAGCCCTAACTGCATATGGTCTCATCCATGCTGAGGTGCATTCCACCAATGTGTTCATTCAATGTGTGAGGTCATGTGTACCCTGTGTCAGGATTGTGCCCCATGGCAGTGGCAGGACACATTACCATGGATGTACTGTGCAGGCCCAACTTATACCATTGGTTGTTATACCTGGTCAAATCATGATGACTATTGTTGCTAATGATGTCCACCCCTTGTCACACATGTTCCATGCAGCCATTGCAATTCTCACACTGTGTTGTGACAGTGTTCATTAGCAACATTAATTCATTTCTGTTTATTGACATCCACTACCTCATGTGTGGGCCTTTGCATACATACTATTTGGACATGATGTAGTTGTGTCTGATGACCTATTTACTTACAAGTTGGTAAGGTGTCCTTCAGTTGTCACATACCAGTGATGAGGATGTAAGTGATGTGTGTGATAGTGGCAGTACAATCTTACACATCACAAATGATGTTGCAACAGTTCTTGTCAGATTCCTATTTATAACATGGTCCCTGACCTTTGACTCACATTCGTATGCTATGTGTAGTGGAGATTGAAAAGACCAAAGCCAGATTGGTTGTATTAGTGAAGTGTTTATTTACAAAATTGACAAGGTGAAACCAGTAGTTCTTAACAGTAAGTTGTCAACTATGTCCTGTCTCCGCCGTACCCCAGCAGGTGTTGTGCTAGTCCCCCTCCATATCACCACCATCCTCCTCCTCCTCTGCAGGCAGGTCATCTACCTGGTCATACATCGGGATGTTCATCCGCACACATATGTTGTGCAGGATAGCACATGTCAGGATGATTTTGCACACAATGTGCGGGGCATATATAAGGCTGTCTCTTGTGAGGTTTAAGCACTTGAATCGTGTCTTCAGTATGCCAAATGTCCTTTCCATGATATTGGGTGTCTTATGGTGTCTCTAATTGTATGCACGCTCTGCTGCTGTGCTTGAGTTTGCAAATGGGGTCATCATCCACGGCTGTATGCCATATCCCTGATCCCCGGTAAGAGATAAAAATTGTAAGTTGTTGTTCAGGCTTGTCACATGTTTGTCATGTTGCATGGCAGTTGTTATTTTGATTTGGTTGTGTCTCACACGTGTTTGTGGTATGGTGTGAGTTCCTGGCTTGTGCAAAGTTTCTTAGCACTGCGTTGTTCAACATGAAAATCTTGGGTATTGGCTCAAGGACCTGGGACATATATTTTGGAATTCTAACTGATGCTCAGCATGTATGTACCATGTGTTGTGTAGTGCACCTTTGTATCAGTGTGCTATCACTAGGGGGACATGACATAGCCTCACAACACAATGGGGTCAGATGTGGTGACAACGTGGTAGCCCTACTGAGCCTGGACATCCGAGCCATTTTGACATGTGTCATTACAGATGATGTGCAACATTTAGGCCCATTTAATGAGTAAGTGACCATGCACAACACAGCTCTAACATTGGCAGTACTGTGCTGCAGCATTTTGACTATGCAGGAATGCACCATGTGTGACATGTTACTAGGCAACCCTTTGTTGTCTCCTGTGCCGGCACCTAATATGCAGCCGTGCACCAAGTCTACCAACCTTGCACCAGGGTGCTTGGCTAGCTGCCCTGTGGAGGTGGCTGTATCTATGCAGATAGGTACACCTTCCTATACATATATATATTTTTGAAGGCCAATAGGCTCTTTCTGTGTGTGCAGCAGTATGCTGCATGCATAGGTGGCACATTCATATGAGGTCAAATCACAGTCTATTTCCTTATTGCAACCTGCACACAGCACCTCTGTGGTGGTGTTTGATGTTGGCAATGCCTCAGGTTTTAGGTGACACCCTCATCTGTGTCAGCATCATAATGCTATGTATCTTTTGGTAACAGACCTACAGCTACACACATTGCAGGCCCCTTCCACACTAAGGGCCAGATGTATCAAGCTCCCAGTTTGCATTTATTAAATAGCAATTTTTAAGAAATCGCTATTTAGAAAATGCAAAATGAGACGCATGAAAATTGAGAGTCGGTAATAGCGATTTCTTAAAATTCGCAATCACAATTTGTGACTTGCACATACTGAATTGCAAAAAATAGTGAATCGGGATTTGCAAATCGCAAGTTTAGAAACCTGCAACCTGGAACAGCCTGATGATATCATAACTAGGAAGTGAGTCAGTCCATGATGTTTCCAGAAGCCCCACCCACAGGAGCAGGCAGAGAGACCCAGCCCAGCACCAAGGAGGCAGTCTTGAGAGCCAGCCAGGACCAAACAGGATTATGGCTACTGATGGGAATGTGAAGGAGAAAGGAGAGAGGAAGCGCAAAATCAAATTCAGTGAGCAGGAATTGGAGGTGCTCACAGAGGAGGTGGTCAGGAACCACAACAAACTATTTGGAAAACACACACTACAGGTACCTGAAAGTGAGAAGAGAAAACTGTGGTCAGACATCCAGACCAAAATATGTGCAGTGGGTGTTGCGCTGCTCTCCGTTGAGGTGATACGCAAGTGATGGTAGAACTTTCATTCGTGTGCCAAAGATAGGGTAGCAAGGAGGCTGAAGGAGGCAAGGAGCATCAGAGGAGGACCACCCACCCAGACACCGTTTACACCAATGGAAAACATGGTGGAGTCCACACTGCTTCCTGAAGCTGTCATTAGTGTCACTGACATTGACACCTCCGGCACACCCAGCACCAGCAAAGGTAAGGGCAGTAATGATGTGTTTCCCCATATGTGCATGTACAAATAGACTTTAGAAAATAGCTATGGCACTATGTAGTGTGATAAGTAGTCCATGCCACATCTTGCATACAACATAACAATGCATTATGGGAGTGGTAGTCCACACCCCTAAAGTGCAACTACCACATAAATAGCGAGATAGAGTAAAACCAAACACATACCCGACACAAAAGACTCTCAGAGATACTATGTCAGGGTAAATTTAATTATATTACGCAACTTTGTGATTACATATCTAAGAATGACATGCTGCAGATTGTTTTTGCAGATGTTCGGGCCCTGACACAGCAGAAGGTGGAAATGTGGATGATAGCGAAAGTCAGCTACAGTCCGACTCAAACAGTAATTCATACAAGCACCAACTAGACGCAGAGCGAGAGTGCTGCCCCTCCCTGAGTATAACCTAGACTCGGATAAAATGCCGGATGAAGTACCCACACCACCGAAGAGGCTAGATGCACCGACAGACAGCAGTCCCTGACCCAGCGTCAGTCCACTCCCCTCAGGAGGCGTAGCGAAGAAGGCAGACAGTACACAGAGGAGGGTGAGGGGCCATCACTGATGGTGGCCTTGAGGCTTCCATGCTGAAAGTGCAGCGCCTGCAATGTAAACACATGAGGTCAATGCACAGGTAGTTGGTGTCAATCGATCATAACATGGGAGCAATGCACAGGAAGTTTCAGTCTCACAATGACAACATGGGATCAATGAGCAAGCAGTTGGAGCCACTCATTGAAAACATGGGAGCAATGCACAAGCAGTTGGAGTCTCTCAATGAAACCATGTGCAAGCTGCATGAGGGACAGCAAACAGCAGCAGAACAACCAAAGGAGATGACAAATGCCATTAGGGAACTCTGCACTGCGATGCAGCAGGAGCATGTCAGCCACCGTAGGCGCCATCACCAATTGATGGGCAGGTTGGATGGGTCCTGCAGATCTGTCAATCGGCTCACTACCACAACTGCTTTGCTATCACGATGTGCTATGGGCATGCAGGTGGAGATGGCACATTGCAGTTGGGACGTTGCACAAGGATTGGTGGAAATCACCAATGTTTTGGAGGTAATGCAGACAGCACAGAGTGTTACAAACAGCGAACTGAGTGGTGGGGATAGTGAGGAGCTCTCTAGCCTCAAAAGTCTCACAGCCCCTGTGATGGATCCTAGGCATCGCAGTATCACACACAGTACTGTCTTGGAACCCGCAACAAGAGATGCCACCGAGACCACTGAGCACTCAAGTGGAGTGCGTAGACATAGAAAGTAATGCTGAGAGACATAGGGGACTTGCATATCATGAAGCAATGCAGTGATCCTATGATGGTAATAGTGTGACACTGTAACGGGCAGTTGTTTGTGTATAGTGTTTACCTATGTCGTAATCACACATATATTACCTGAAGTCAAGGCAATAAAGATACTACCTACAGCAATACATAAATGTTGACGTGGTGTTGTCATTATTTACATAAAAAATAGCTGTGCGTGATCTCAGCAAGTCTTTGTCTGCCCTCTGCTGCACTGCACCTGTCTGCTGGCTGAAGGGGTGGCAAGGGATCGTCATCCTCATCTGAGTCAGGCTCTGTGGTTTCCACTGGTATGCCCCTCATTGTTGCGATGTTGTGCAACATAGCACATGTAGCCACGAATTTGCAGGTGTTTTCAGGGCTGTATTGCAGTGCACCACCACTCTTGTGCAGACATCAGAAACGGCTCTTCAGCAGGCCAAAGGTCCTCTCTACAACGCTGCGTGGCATCCTGTGTGCTGCACTATACGTCCTTTCGCCTGGCGTGGCAACTGAATAGACAGAAAAGTGCATAGGCACTGTCTCCTAGAATGACAGGAGAGTAAAATGAGTATTTGTTATCCGTGTCATCACATTTACATCAATGCAAAATTGTCAACTATTACATTACCAAGTTAGGTATCCTTCGCCTAACTCCCCAGCAAGTAGTCTTGTGTGTATTCCACTGTGCCTGAAGATGTAGGAGTCATGTGTGCTACCTGGGTATCTGGCCACAAGATCCGTTATAACATTGGAGGCATTGCTTATGACTTGTATGTTGATGGAATGTGTACTCTTTCTGTTCCGAAAAACGTACTCTGTGGCCGATGGTGGACAGATTACCTGTGTCCCATCGATGCAGCCAATGACATGTGGGAATTGGGTAATCTTGTAGAAATTGTATTTGATTTGTAGCAATTCCTGTGGGGTATTGGGGAATCTTATGTACTGATGGATTTTGCTAAGCATGGAATTGAGGAATGCATTGAAAAAGCGTGAATGGCCACTCTGTGAGACACCTCCAGCTTCTGCTATGATCCCTTGATAGCTCCCTGAGGCTAAGAGGTGCAGAGAGCACATAATACCTGCACGTGGGTGGGTATGCAATTGAACCTGTGTGTGTTTCGCTGCAGTAGGGGTTGTAGAACTGCTATCAGGTCAAGTATCATGGCTGAGTTTAACCTGTACTTACATATCTCCTCATATATCTCCTCCTCTGTCTGGTCAAAAAGGGTAATGTGCACTCTGAAAATGCACTCCTGTCTCCTCCTCCCTCTCCTCAAACCTGCAAGGATCCTCATCCTCCTCACCATGACTTAGAGTGCAGCCATTGTGGAAAAGAGGCTGAGTCATTCTGGGCCCCTTTATATAGGTTGCACCTGTTCACCACCTGATTTCAATTTGTGGTAAATTGTACGTGCAAATCCATTCTGAGAATATTCGCAATTTGCGATTAGTTGATGCATTGCATTGTGATATGGGATTTGCAAATCGCAGAATGCGATTTGCAAATTCACAGCGCTATTTGGGAATCGCAGAGTGTGATGTGACGCGCCCTGAACCTAGGAAAGGGACTCTGTGTCCCAGAACGCTGTGAGGAGGCAGGAGGCGGAGCCATCAACCGATGAGTGCTTGAAAGCGCTGGACTGTTCACCGCCGTGCGGGACGTGCGCTGATTCTAGGAAAGGGACTCTGTGTCCCAGAATGCTATGAGGAGCCAGGGGGCGGAGTCATTAACCGGTGAGCGCTTGAAAGCTCTGGACTGTTCACCGCCGCGCAGGATGCGTGCTGAACCTAGGAAAGGGACTCTGTGTCCCAGAATTCTGTGAGGAGGCAGGGGGCGGAGCCATCAGTGAGCGCTTGAAAGTGCTGGACTGTTCACCGCCTCGCGGGATGCTCCCGGGTGAAGCCTGGGCCGAGGGCGGGCCTGGCCTTTGCTTGTCATTGACCGGAAGAGGCTGGGCTGGGCCACCCCTCTTAGCTTAGGTACGGCGGATGAGTGTCCTGACTCTATTGAGTACTGTACAGTTTATTATTGGTTTTGACTTTTACACCCCATGGGAGCCTACTATTTTTAAATCTGGTTGTAGCTGACCTGCTTCCTGGAGAGGCCCCCCCGGTTTACTGCGAGGATGGGCAGGAGAAGGGCCCTGCAAATGGGAGACCAGCGTGGCAGAGGGAAGGGAAGCTCAAATACAACCTGGACTCCTTTCTGGCCAGAGCAGTTAGGGTAGTCACCAAGGAGATTGACTTGGCAAGAGAGGAGACTTTCACTGGAGATGGGCCATTGGCAGCCAGTTTCTCCAGAAAATTAGGCTCTGGGATTATCGGAAGATGAGGGTGGACCCCTATGGAGAGAGCTGGGAGATCTGCCTGAAATCCCACTGCCAGCAGAAACAGGGGCAAGTGGTCTGACTTGGACAATATGGAAGAGTAAGAGGCTTCTGATGGTTTCCTCCCCGGTTAGGAGCAGCCATCCCTTGAAAAAGAAAAAGGCATCGAAGAAAGCTAGGATTAAATCAAAACTGCCTTTGTCTGTAAATTTGAATCCTATGGGTTTGGTGGATGGCACTGGCCTTAGTCAGTCCCCGGGTTTCGGTGTTGATACCATTCTGGTGAAGCTTAGGGAGATGATTGAGGCTAGTTTGGCCCTGGTTTTGGAGAAATTGCAGGTACTTGAAAATGCAGTTTCTCTGCTGTGTGGGCAGGAGAGACCCAGTCCAGTCACAGCTGAGGTTAGCCCTTTGGATCTCAGTTGTCAAAATAAACCATCCAAGGGGGTGTTCCTATATGAGGGGCACCCTAGGGCCCTGGGTAGAGACTCGAGGCAACCCACAAGTTTCTCATATTTGGGGGTTCCTGGAAACTGTATGGAGGCTGCCTCGGCTGTCCCAGCTGTTTCATTGGCAGATGCAAGGGGATTTAACAGGCTGTGAGCTGGAAGGTTAACTGGTAGAAGGCATGTGGAGAATGGGAGGGAGCCTCAACAAAGTGGAGCCCAAGATTTATATTCAAAGAAAAACTCCACACTTGTTTGTTTGGAGTTCCCTCCGGCATGTGCCCCTACGTGGTGGTGCTTACTGACGTTCCTTCTTTAGCACCAGGTGCTAGTGAATCCATGGACCAAATAGAAAACAACATGTATCACTGGCTGAGTAAAAACTGTGACTTTGCTTGTAAGGATCTTAGGGATATTGTGTTTGTCAGAAGAATTGATTGGGTTGTGCCTCGAGAAAAAGTGGGATATGGGGATTGTATTATTGTAAATTGCAGATACCCAGGTCTGGCCCAGCAGCTCCTATTGAACAAAGCCTGGCTTCCCAGAAGAGGGGAAAGATTGGTATGGTCTCCTTGGGCTTCTTTTATAATCATACCCGGCTGTCTGATGACTCTCCAATTAGGAATCCTAGAAATCTCCATCTAGGGCAGGGAGTCTTACAGCCAACTAATACGGGGAATGGTTCTATTCTTACTCCTGATCTGGAGGGGGTGGACTGAGGCTATGTAGGGAGATTCATAGTGGGCACAGTAGACCCTCCAAATGTTATTATGATCATGGAAGATCAGGGCGGAAAGACTACAAAGTGCTGTCTTCTTTCATGGAATGTAGCAGGGTATGACACTAAGCTATCAGATTATGAATGGATAAGGTTTTTGGTACAATCTGATTTTATTCTACTTCAAGAAACTTGGTCGGATGGGCTGGCAGCCTGGGATGGTTAACATGAGTTTGCAGTCCCGGACGCTCGGCCCCAAGAAGGTCGCCCTAAGGGGGGTCTAGTTACCTTAACCCCTTCTGTGCCCAGGACGTAATGGTTACGTCCTGAGGCACAGTGCTGCTGTGCCCAGGACGTAACCATTACGTCCTATGCACAGAGCCCAGAGGGAGCGCTCTCGCTCCCTCTGTGGGGTTCCCCCCCACCCCCCCAAGTCAGGGATGGAAGGGGAAGCCCTTCCCCTCCCACCCCCGACCCCCCCCCAACCCCCCCTGTGACGTCAGCACGCGAGCGCGCGCTGATTAGTCACAGGGTCTCCCCCATCGCGCTGGAAGCAGAGCTTCCAGCGCGATTGAAAAATAAATGCTTTTGCATTTCTTTTTCAATCCCATGGGGGAGGCCCCGAGAGGCTTCAAAGGGAAGGAAATGTATTTCCTTCCCTTTGAAGTCTCTCACAGGTTTCAAAAGCCGGATTGCTTGCAATCCGGCTTTTGAAACCCCATAGACACCAGGGATTTTTTTTTTTTTCCTTGAAATTGGCAAAAGGGAGCGACCCCTTGGGCAAGGGTCGCTCCCAGGGGGGCATTTTTTTAGGAAGGCCTTTTCTGCCCCCCCTGGGGGCAGATTGGCCTATTATTAGGCCGATCTGCCCCCTCTAGGCACCAGGGACCTTTTTTTTTTTTTTTTTTTTTTGTGATGATTTCTTTTTTTTTAGGTGGGGAGCGATCCCTTAGGCAAGGGTCGCTCCCCTACGGGGCAATATATATTTAGGCCATTTCTGCCCCCCTTGGGGGCAGATTGGCCTATTTTGATAAGGCCAATCTGCCCCCAAGGGGGGCAGAAACCATTAAACACCAGGGAGTTTGTTTTTGCGCGCGTATGTCACGCAACAAGGCGACCCCTTTGGCAAGGGTCGCTCCCAGGGGGGGCAATTTTTTGGGAAGGCCTTTTCTGCCCCCCCTGGGGACAGATCGGCCTATTATTAGGCCGATCTGCCCCCAGGGGGGGCAGAAACCTCTAGGCACCAGGGATCTTTTTTTTTTTTTTTTTTTTTGTTATGTTTTCTTTTTTTTTTAGGTGGGGAGAGACCCCTTAGGCAAGGGTCGCTCCCCTAGGGGGCAAATTATATTTAGGCCATTTCTGCCCCAAGGGGGGCAGAAACCATTAGACACCAGGGAGTTGGTTTTTTTTGCGTGAATTTCACGCAAGGGGAGCGACCCCTTAGGCAAGGGTCGCTCCCTGGGGGGGGGGGTGGGGGGGGGGGATTATTTTAGGCCATTTCTGCCCCCCTGGGGGGGTAGATCAGCCTATTTTGATTCGGCTGATCTGCCCCCAAGGGGGGCAGAAACCACTAGGCACCAGGGACCTTTTTTTTTTTTTTTTTTTGTGATGATTTCTTTTTTTTTAGGTGGGGAGCGATCCCTTAGGCAAGGGTCGCTCCCCTACGGGGCAATATATATTTAGGCCATTTCTGCCCCCCTTGGGGGCAGATTGGCCTATTTTGATAAGGCCAATCTGCCCCCAAGGGGGGCAGAAACCATTAAACACCAGGGAGTTTGTTTTTGCGCGCGTATGTCACGCAACAAAGCAACCCCTTTGGCAAGGGTCGCTCCCAGGGGGGGCAATTTTTTGGGAAGGCCTTTTCTGCCCCCCCTGGGGACAGATCGGCCTATTATTAGGCCGATCTGCCCCCAGGGGGGGCAGAAACCTCTAGGCACCAGGGATCTTTTTTTATTTTTTTTCTTTTTGTTATGTTTTCTTTTTTTTTTAGGTTGGGAGCGACCCCTTAGGCAAGGGTCGCTCCCCTAGGGGGCAAATTATATTTAGGCCATTTCTGCCCCCCTTGGGGGCAGATTGGCCTATTTTGATGAGGCCAATCTGCCCCCAAGGGGGGCAGAAACCATTAGACACCAGGGAGTTGTTTTTTTTTTGCGTGAATTTCATGCAAGGGGAGCGACCCCTTAGGCAAGGGTCGCTCCCTGGGGGGGGGTGGGGGGGGATTATTTTAGGCGATTTCTGCCCCCCTGGGGGGGTAGATCAGCCTATTTTGATTCGGCTGATCTGCCCCCAAGGGGGGCAGAAACCACTAGGCACCAGGGATTTTTTTGTTTTTCTGTTTTACAGATGGGGAGCGACCCCCTTGGACAAGGGTCGCTCCCCTGGAGGGGCAAAATGTATTTAGGCCATTTGTGCCCGCTTTGGGGGCAGATCGGCCGATTTTAGGTCAATCTGCCCCCAAGGGGGGCAGAAACCACTAGGCACCAGGGATCTTTTTTTGCGCCGTCACACAAGGGGAGCGACCTTGTAGTCAAGGGTCACTCCCCGGGGGGGTAGGGGTGGGGGGGCAAAATTATTTTAGGCCATCTCTGCCCCCCCTGGGGGCAGATCGGCCTATTGGTATTAGGCCGGTCTACCCCCAGGGGGGGCAGAAACCTCTAGGCGCCAGGGCAAATTTTTTTTTTGTGTTTTTTGTATTGGTTTGGTGTTTTTTTTAGAGAAGGGGAGCGACCCATCAGGCAAGGGTCGCTCCCCTGTGGGGCAAATTGTGTTTAGCCCATTTCTGCCCCCCTTGGGGGCAGATTGGTCGATTTTAGGTCAATCTGCCCCAAGGGGGCAGAAACCACTAGGCACCGTGGATTTGTTTTTTGGCGCCAATGTCACGCAGGGGGAGCGTCCCCGTAGGCAAGGGTCGCTCCGGGGGGGGGGGGGGTTCGGGGGGGCAAATTTATTTTAGGCCATTTCTGCCCCCCCTGGGGGCAGATCGGCCTATTATTAGGCCGATCTGCCCCCAGGGGGGGCAGAAACCTCTTGTTGCCAGGGCAATTTTTTTTTTTGTGTTTTTGTTTTTGTTTGTTTTGTTTTTTTTAGAGATGGGGAGCGACCCATCAGGCAAGGGTCGCTCCCCTGGGGGGCAAATTGTGTTTACACCATTTCTGCCCCCCTTGGGGGCAGATTGGTAGATTTTAGGTCAATCTGCCCCAAGGGGGCAGAAACCACTAGGCACCGGGGATTTGTTTTTTGGCGCCAATGTCACGCAGGGGGAGCGACCCCATAGGCAAGGGTCCCTCCGGGGGGGGGGGAGTGGGTGTTCGGGGGGCAAATTTATTTTAGGCCATTTCTGCCCCCCCTGGGGGCAGATTGGTAGATTTTAGGTCAATCTGCCCCAAGGGGGCAGAAACCACTAGGCACCGGGGATTTGTTTTTTGGCGCCAATGTCACGCAGGGGGAGCGACCCCATAGGCAAGGGTCGCACCTGGGCAGGGGGGGTTTGGGGGGGTGGGGGGTCAAATTTATTTTAGGGCATTTCCCCCCCCCCGGGGCCGGCTGAGCTAGAGGCCAAAATCCACAGGTAGGCACTTTGCAAAAAACACCTCTGTTTTCTGTGAAAAAATATGTTGTGTTTTGGGCCATTTCCTTTTGTGGGCGCTAGGCCTACCCACACAAGTGAGGTACCATTTTTATGGAGAGACTTAGGGGAACGCTGGGTGGAAGGAAATTTGTGGCTCCTCTCAGATTCCAGAACTTTCTGTCACCGAAATGAGAGGAAAAAGTGTTTTTTAGCCAGATTTTGATGTTTGCAAAGAATTCTGGGTAACAAAACCTGGTCAGAGCCCCGCAAATCACCCCATCTTGGATTCCCCTAGGTCTCTAGTTTTCAAAAATGCGCTGGTTTGCTAGGTTTCCCCAGGTGCCGGCTGAGCTAGAGGCCAAAATCCACACGTAGGCACTGTTTTCTATGAAAAAATGTGATGTGTCCACGTTGTGTTTTGGGCCATTTCCAGTCGCGAGCGCTAGGCCTACCCACACAAGTGAGGTATCATTTTTATCGGGAGACGTGGGGGAACGCTGGGTGGAAGGAAATTTGTGGCTCCTCTCAGATTGTAGAACTTTCTGCCACAGAAATGTGAGGAACATGTGTTTTTTTAGCCAAATTTTGAGGTTTGCAAAGGATTCTGGGTAACAGAACCTGGTCCGAGCCACACAAGTCACCCCATCTTGGATTCCCCTAGGTCTCTAGTTTTCAGAAATGCACAGGTTTGGTAGGTTTCCCTAGGTGGCGGCTGAGCTACAGGCCAAAATCTACAGGTAGGCACTTTGCTAAAAACAGGTCTGTTTTCTGTGATGTGTCCACGTTGCGCTTTGGGGTGTTTCCTGTTGCGGGCGCTAGGCCTACCCACACAAGTGAGGTATCATTTTTATCGGGAGACGTGGGGGAACGCTGGGTGGAAGGAAATTTGTAGCTCCTCTCAGATTCCAGCACTTTCTGCCACAAAAATGTGAGGGACATGTGTTTTTTTAGCCAAATTGTGAGGTTTGCAAAGGATTCTGGGTAACAGAACCTGGTCCGAGCCCCGCAAGTCACCCCTCCTTGGATTCCCCTAGGTCTCTAGTTTTCAGAAATGCACAGGTTTGGTAGGTTTCCCTAGGTGCCGGCTGAGCTAGAGGCCAAAATCTACAGGTAGGCACTTCGCAAAAAACACCTCTGTTTTTTTCCAAAATTTAGGATGTGTCCACGTTGCGCTTTGGGGTGTTTCCTGTCGCCGGCGCTAGGCCTACCCACGCAAGTGAGGTATCATTTTTATCGGGAGACTTGGGGGAACGCTGGGTGGAAGGAAATTTGTAGCTCCTCTCAGATTCCAGAACTTTCTGCCACAGAAATGTGAGGGACATGTGTTTTTTTAGCCAAATTTTGAGGTTTGCAAAGGATTCTGGGTAACAGAACCTGGTCCGAGCCCCGCAAGTCACCCCTCCTTGGATTCCCCTAGGTCTCTAGTTTTCAGAAATGCACAGGTTTGGTAGGTTTCCCTAGGTGCCGGCTGAGCTAGAGGCCAAAATCTACAGGTAGGCACTTCGCAAAAAACACCTCTGTTTTTTTCCAAAATTTAGGATGTGTCCACGTTGCGCTTTGGGGTGTTTCCTGTCGCCGGCGCTAGGCCTACCCACGCAAGTGAGGTACCATTTTTATCGGGAGACTTGGGGGAACGCTGGGTGGAAGGAAATTTGTAGCTCCTCTCAGATTCCAGAACTTTCTGCCACAAAAATGTGAGGGACATGTGTTTTTTTAGCCAAATTTTGAGGTTTGCAAAGGATTCTGGGTAACAGAACCTGGTCCGAGCCCCGCAAGTCACCCCTCCTTGGATTCCCCTAGGTCTCTAGTTTTCAGAAATGCACAGGTTTGGTAGGTTTCCCTAGGTGCCAGCTGAGCTAGAGGCCAAAATCTACAGGTAGGCACTTCGCAAAAAACACCTCTGTTTTTTTCCAAAATTTAGGATGTGTCCACGTTGCGCTTTGGGGTGTTTCCTGTCGCCGGCGCTAGGCCTACCCACGCAAGTGAGGTATCATTTTTATCGGGAGACTTGGGGGAACGCTGGGTGGAAGGAAATTTGTAGCTCCTCTCAGATTCCAGAACTTTCTGCCACAGAAATGTGAGGGACATGTGTTTTTTTAGCCACATTTTGAGGTTTGCAAAGGATTCTGGGTAACAGAACCTGGTCTGAGCCCCGCAAGTCACTCCTCCTTGGATTCCCCTAGGTCTCTAGTTTTCAGAAATGCACAGGTTTGGTAGGTTTCCCTAGGTGCCGGCTGAGCTAGAGGCCAAAATCTACAGGTAGGCACTTCGCAAAAAACACCTCTGTTTTTTCCCAAAATTTAGGATGAGTCCACGTTGCGCTTTGGGGTGTTTCCTGTCGCCGGCGCTAGGCCTACCCACGCAAGTGAGGTATCATTTTTATCGGGAGACTTGGGGGAACGCTGGGTGGAAGGAAATTTGTAGCTCCTCTCAGATTCCAGAACTTTCTGCCACAGAAATGTGAGGAACATGTGTTTTTTTAGCCAAATTTTGAGGTTTGCAAAGGATTCTGGGTAACAGAACCTGGTCCGAGCCCCGCAAGTCACCCCTCCTTGGATTCCCCTAGGTCTCTAGTTTTCAGAAATGCACAGGTTTGGTAGGTTTCCATAGGTGCCGGCTGAGCTAGAGGCCAAAATCTACAGGTAGGCACTTCGCAAAAAACACCTCTGTTTTCTTCCAAAAATTTGGATGTGTCCACGTTGCGCTTTGGGGCGTTTCCTGTCACGTGCGCTAGGCCTACCCACACAAGTGAGGTATCTTTTTTATCGGGAGACTTGAGGGAACATAGATTAGCAAAACAAGTGTTATTGCCCCTTGTCTTTCTCTAAATTTTTTCCTTCCAAATATAGGAGAGTGTGTAAAAAAGACATCTATTTGAGAAATGCCCTGTAATTCACATGCTAGTTTGGTCACCCCGGAATTCAGATATGTGCAAATAACCACTGCTCCTCAACACCTTATCTTGTGCCCTTTTTGGAAATACAAAGGTTTTCTTGATAGCAATTTTTTACTCTTTATATTTCAGCAAATGAATTGCTTTATACCCGGTATAGATTGAAAACGCACGTCAGGGTGCAGCTCATTTATTGGCTCTGGGTTCCTTGGGTTCTTGATGAACCTACAAGCCCTATATATCCCTGCAACCAGAGGAGACCAGCAGACGTAACGGTATATTGCTTTCGATAATCTGACATTGCAGGGAAAAGTTACAGAGTAAAACGTAGAGAAACATTTATGTTTTTTTCACCTCAATTTCAATATTTTTCTTTTTCAGTTGTTATTTTCTGTAGGAAACCCTTGTAGGATCTACACAAATGACCCCTTGCTGAATTCAGAATTTTGTCTACTTTTCAGAAATGTTTAGGTTTCTGGGATCCAGCATTGGTTTCATGCCCATTTCTGTCACTGACTGGAAGGAGGCTGAAAGCACAAAAAACTGCAAAAATGGGGTATGCCCCAGTAAAATGCCAAAATTGTGTTGAAAAATTGGGTTTTCTGATTCAAGTCTGCCTGTTCCTGAAAGCTGGGAAGCTGCTGAGTTTAGCACCGCAAACCCTTTGTTGATGCCATTTTCAGGGGAAAAACCACAAGCCTTTTTCTGCAGCCACTTTTTCCAATTTTTTTGAAAAAAACGAAATTTTCACTGTATTTTGGCCAATTTCTTGGCCTCCTTCAAGGGAACCCACAAAGTCTGGGTACCTCTAGAATCCCTAGGATGTTGGAAAAAAAGGACGCAAATTTGGCTTGGTTAGCTTATGTGGACAAAAAGTTATGAGGGCCTAAGCGCGAACTGCCCCAAATAGGCAAAAAAAGGCCCGGCACAGGAGGGGGAAAAGGCCTGGCAGCGAAGGGGTTAATCTGATTCTCTAAAATAGCGAGAGCGTATCAAAGTATCTGCAACCACCAGGGTATATTGATTTTTTGGGTAGTTTTTCCAAACAAATGTAATGTCCTGTTGGTAAATTTTTATAATGCTGTCTGGGACTCCGGTTGCCAAATCAGGGTCCCTTTTTCAGTTCTTCCGATTTTGAAGTGTAGATTGGAGGGGTTTGGTCTGGAGTTCTGTGCTGTTGTGACAGGTGACTTTAATGCCAAAGTAGGGCGGCATAGCACAGTGGTGAATCCTTTTGAGGTGGTTCATGAGGTATGTATAGCTGAGGGATCACAAGACCCAAGGGGCAGGGACCTGATTAAGGGCCTACGGAGCTTGGGTCTCTTGAATACTTGTGATATGGAAGATGCAGGTATACATCAGGCCCCAACTTTTGTAGGCAGAGGGGCTGAAACAATAATTGATTACATCTTTGTGTCCCCCTCTTTAAAAAACGTGGTTTTGCATGGTAAGGTGGTAGAGAAACACTTTAGTGACCATAACCCCCTCACGATGTTCCTTGATTTTCCTGCGATTTTACGCAAACCAGGGTGGGGAGGGCTGGCTTCGGTGAGGACTAAAGATCAGGGTAGGAGACTTGGTTGGAGATAGGTAAATATCCAGCAAGTAGTAGAGAGGGTGGTGGGTGAAAATCTAAATTTGATTACAGGTATACTCCTGGCAGAAACATCCAGATCAGGGGAAGTTATGGATGCTATGCTTAGAGTAAACGTAGCTTTTAAAGTTTGTTTGATGGTAGCGGCTCAGTCTTCTTGTAAGTATAAGGGTGTATGGTTTAGTAAGCCCTGTTACGAGGCAAAGAAATCCCTGAGGACAGCTTTAAATAAATATTCAAGAGATAAGGCCCTCGTTAGAGATGCGAAGGCTCTGAATAAAACTGTTCTGAGGGCAAGAAAGTTAAAGCTTAAGGAGTTAGCCTGGGAGAAATTGGAATGTGCAGTAGCTCTCAAGAACTCAGGCCTGTTTTGGAAGGTTGTAAACAGGGGCTTTATTGAGACAGAAACATCTGAGGACCTGGGCTGCCATATTGACCCTGAGGTTTGGGTGAGTCACATTTATAGAATTTTTCAGGGGCGCCGCCTAGGAGAGATAATGGGTATACAATATGATGATCCCCCCAATTTAGCTATTAGGTTTACTCTCTCAGAGGTAAGGTAGGCACTACATGGCAGCGCTAGTAATAAAGCCCCCGGACCGGATACTATCCCAATGGATCTCTATAAATATTGCCCTCAGCTGTGGGCACCTATCCTGCTCAATGTCCTTAATGCAGCAGTTATGATGGGATTTCCTGCCACTTGGAGATCGGCATGTATTATTCCTGTGTATAAAAAGGAGAACCAAAGTGATCCTAAGTCAGATCGCTCACTCTCTCCTTGATTCTTCGGACAAAATTTTGGGATGGATGATGCACTGAGGGCTGGATGGCTGAAAATGCAATTCTGAGCAGGGTGCAATATGGTTTTAGGGAAGGGCTTGGTACCCAGAAACAGTGCTTAAATCTGCTCATGGTGATTGGTAAATACACGCAAGCCAAGAGGGGCACTCTGTATCTTGCATTTATGGATCTTAGTTGTGCCTTTGATAAGGTTAATCGGAGTAAGCTGTGGGAGATGCTAATCCGGTTGGGTATGGATCCCCAAATCGTGGAGTTGCTTCGCTATCTCCACTTAGGAACTAATACTAATGTGAAGGTTGGGCCAAATGGGGAATGCACGGATTTGTTTGAGCTTAACAGGGATGTACGCCAGGGGTGTGTGCTGGCTCCTATCCTCTTCCTTTTGTACACAAATGGGCTGTATGAATTTTTTAGCTGAATGATGTAAGGATGCTCCTAAAATCAATGGTAAGAGTGTCCCGGTATTGATCTATGCGGACAATGCAGTATTAATGGCCCACGCCATGAATGGTCTTCGTGAGGTGGTTAAAGCCTACGAAATTTCAGCTTTAGATCTAGAAATAAATTGTAGCAAATCACATTTTATGGTGTATGGTAAACCATTGAGTAGGGTGGGGAAGCTGATGATAAATGAGCAAGTTAGTGCCCATTTTGTGCTCCACTTCGTATTTGCACTTCAATTGTGCCCGTTTTCCTTTCCCAGCTCTCGCCGGTTACCAACGAAGAAGAAATTGGCAAAACCATGAACTCCATCCACTCAGGCTCCCCAACAGACCCTTGCCCCCACCACATTTTCAACAAGGCCAACCAAATCATCGCTCCCCAGCTGCCGTCATCAACGGTTCCTTCGACACCACAACCTTCCCAGATATTTGGAAGCACGCCGAAGTCAACGCTCTTCTCAAAAAACCCAAAGCAGACCCTGAAGACCTCACAAACTACCGACCCATTTCTCTTCTCTCCTTCCCTGCAAAGGTCACTGAGAAGATAGTAAACGCACAACTGTCTCGCTTCCTAGAAGAAAACAACATACTCGAAGGCTCCCAGTCTGGATTCCGCAAGAACCACAGCACTTAGACCGCGCTCACCGCCTGCACAGACGACATCAGGACCAGAGTGGACAAGGGCGAGACTGTCGCCCTCATCCTCCTAAACCTCTCTGCAGCTTTTGACACTGTATGCCACCAAACCCTCCGCGCACGCCTTTTCAACGCCGGAATTCGCCACAAGGCCCTGGACTGGCTCACCTCCTTCCTCTCCAAAAGAACTCAAAGAGTTTGCCTCCCTCCTTTCCGGTCTACAGCCACCAAGATCATCTGTGGGGTCACCCAAGGATCCCCTCTCAGCCCCACCCTCTTCAACATCTACATGGCTCCTCTAACCAACATCCTCCGCCCCTACGGCATCACCGTCATTTCATACGCTGACGACACCCAGCTGATCATCTCCCTCATCAGGAACCCTGCCACCGCCAAGATTAACCTGCACGCCGGACTCCTCGACATCGCCAAATGAATGACAACAAGCCACCTGAATTTGAACTCAAACAAAACAGAGATCATCATCTTCGGCCCCAACAAGACAGCAGGGAACGACTCCTGGTGGCCCACCACCCTCGGACCACCCCCAACACCCACGCACACAACCTTGGCATCATACTGGATTTGTCTCTCTCCATGACCCAGCAACTCAACGCCATATCATCTTCCTGCTTCAACACCCTTCGCATGCTATGCAAGACTTTCAAATGGATTCCTTTAGAAACAAGAAGAACAGTCACCCACGCCCTCATTAGCAGCAGACTGGACTACGGCAACACCTTGTATGCAGGAATTACAGCCAAGCTTCAAAGAAAACTCCAGCGAATCCAGAACGCAGCCGCACGTCTCATCGTCAACCTCCCTCCTCAGATCCCTACACTGGTTGCCCATCAACAAAAGGATAATTTTCAAAGTCCTCGTCCATGCTCACAAAGCCCTCCACGACACTGGACCGGCCTACCTCAACGAACGAGTAAACTTCCACATACCAACTCGACATCTCTGCTCCGCCAGCCTCACCTTCACTACTGTCCCCTGTATAAAACGCACCACCTCCGGCGGCAGATCCTTCTCCCACCTCGCCGCCAAGACCTGGAACTTCCTCCCCACCAACCTACGCAAGAGTCAGGACCTCCTAACCTTCAGAAAGCACCTAAAAATATGGCTTTTCAAGCAGTAACCGCCCCCCCCCCCAGTGCCTTGAGACCCTGCCGGGTGAGTAGTGCAAATAAGAAATTATTTGATTGATTGATAGATTGATTAGTAAGGTTCAGGAATTATCCTATTTATGGCTTAATTTTGATGATAAGGGAACCTGGAAATCTCGTATTTCTAGGAGAGGGGTGCTTTTTAATTCTACAGTTGGTGCCACATTTGAGGTTGCTGCAAGGGTGGGAAATAAACCTATTCAACCCCTGCTTCAAGTGTATAGGCGCAAATGTCTCCCAGTCCTGTTTAATGGGGTTCCACTTTGAGGCTATATGGAAAATAGGGCCCCTGCGATAGAGGAGTTTGCTTCCTTCAACAGTGAAATCCTGCGGGATTGCATGTTATGTGATCAGGCGGAGGATATTCCCTGTTTGATGTATATGAGAAAAGTAGCCATTGCAGTTGGGCAGCCAGATATGTTTGAGGCACCAGAGGGTTTAACCAGCTCGGACAAACGCTGGGCAAAGGAGAATTTCTTGAAAATCTTAGGGGGCAAGAGGGAGGAAGAGGAACTAAGGAAAAAATCAGTAATGGATTTCACAATGTTAAAGATGGGGGTGGGTCCTGAGGCATATCTCTTGGAGATAAGAAATGTTATGGAAAGAACTCTCGTTTTGCGATTTTGTTTGGGGGTTATCAGAACAAATCTGTGTTTCACCGCTAGGCCAGCTTGATCAAAAATCTATAGAACTGTGCCCTTGTGATGTAGTGTCTCCGCAGACTCTAATTCATTTTACTTTGTTCTGTGACTTTTATGCTCCCTTTAGGCGAAGCTACTTACACCCCTTATTGAGGTCCAAGGGTTTTGTGCAATATCGCCCAGCTTTTTTGTGGCTGTGCATGGCTTCTGATGCGCTGGTGTGAAAGGGGGTAGGATCTTTTCTTAAGGCAGCTATAACTTGGCAGAATACCTTAAACTATTTTTAAGTGTTTTTAAAATTTCTTATCTTTATCGAAATACTATTTCTATAATTAAATTTCAGATGTAATTTTTATAGGTGTTTTAAAATTATTAGTAGGCCATGAGGTGATAAACTATTCGGTTTAATGAAATCCTTAAAAAAAATGTAATGGGCAGGATAGTCGCTCAGTTGTAATTTTGCTAGTGATTAACTTTTATTCTTCTTTTCTGAACAATGATTGCTAGTATTATATGATTTGTTTCTTATTTATTCTTTTATGGTTGATAATTTTCAAACCGAATAAAGTGTTTTGATTGATTGAACTGTGAATGCCTTTCATACATCGTAAAAGGCGATTCTGCATTCCCAAACATTGGAATTTACCGTTTCACACCATTTGCAAATGCAAAATCCTTTGATACATCTGCCCCCAAGTGCTGCGTGGAAGGGTGGTTGATTTCCAATGTGGTTTCAAGTCACAAAAGAGTGGTCATCCGACAACTTGTACATACAGTGCAGGCCATGACATTGTCACTGGGGGCTCTTACATAGCCCCCTTAGTGAGCCTGAGTGGCAGCTGATGTTTGTGCCAGCCATCAGGTATCCACGGGTGTGTATCCCATTGTTTCAGGATAATCAACATCACTACCAGTGTTTCTCCTATCTTCCAAAACATGAATCAGCATTTATACTGTGCACACATGCACAGTGCAGGCTATGAGATGGAGCTCAGCTACTTAGCAAATGGGCCCCTTAGCACAGTGCATGTAATGTCAGTGATGTCCTAATTACTCCTACAGGGTCCCACTATGGCATCCGTGATCTGCACTGTCTAAAAAGTGACTCTGCCCCATGGTGGGACATTTAGGCCCATATTTATACTTTTTGACGCTAAACTGCGCTAACGCAGTTTAGCGTCAAAAAGTTTGCGCCGGCTAACGCCATTCTGAAGCGCCATGCGGGCGCCGTATTTATTGAATGGCGTTAGCCGGCGCAAGCAGACCGGCGCTGCCTGGTGTGCGCGAGAAAAACCACGTACACCAGGCAGCGCCGGCGTAGGGGGAAAATGGCGCATGGGCGTCTTAAAATGGGGCAAGTCAGGTTACGTCGAAAAAATCGTCGTAACCCGACTTGCGCCATTTATTTTCGACGCCCATCCCCCATCAACATGACTCCTATCATTGTAAAGATAGGAGTCATGCCCCCTTGCCCAATGGCCATGCCCAGGGGACTTCTGTCCCCTGGGCATGGTCATTGGGCATAGTGGCATGTAGGGGGGCACAAATCAGGCCCCCCTATGCCAAAAAAAATCATTTAAAAAAAATAAAAAAATACTTACCTGAATGTCCCTGGGGTGGGTCCCTCCAGCCTTGGGTGTCCTCCTGGGGTGGGCAAGGGTGGCAGGGGGGGTCCCTGGGGGCAGGGGAGGGCACTCTGGGCTCATTTTGAGCCCACTTGTCCCTTAACGCCATGCCTGACCCAGGCGTTAAAAAGCGGCGCAAATGCGCCGTTTTTAGCCACGCCCACTCCCGGGCGTCTCTTTTGCCCGGGAGTATAAATACCACGTAAAGGCCTGGGAGTCATTTTTTAGACGGGAACGCCTCCCTTGCATATCATTAACGCAAGGAAGGGGTTCACGCTAAAAAATGACGCACATTCCGGGAACTTTGGCGCTATTCGCCTCTAACGCCATAGTATAAATATGGCGTTAGTTGGCGTTAGTTTAGCGTCGAATTTGCGTCGAAAAAAACGACGCAAATTCGGCGCAAACGGAGTATAAATACGGCCCTTATTGTTTACAGTACAGACATGATGGTGTTGTGGGTCAGTAAGTGGTGCATGTGAGGTGGCACTATATTAGGTGCTGTGCCACTTCTCAGAAATCTGGCACATGGTATGTGATGGCCATTGATGTGTATTCCTATGTATGTTACCCAATGAATCCGGCAGCTGGATATGCACACCACAGATAAGTCAGGTGTGTTGATGAGTTGTAGTTGGTATTGGCACCAGTTGTCTGGCATGTGGTGTTTGTTATGGCAGAGACTTGCACAACATGCTTTGAGTAATCTGTGCCTATGTGCGACTTACGTTACAGCAGAATGATGTATGCCTTTGACATTGCTGTGATATCCTTTGTTTGGTGTACTGTGTGTGTGAAATGTACATAGTGGGAAACCTGTGGGCACCTGTAATGGTTTGTGTACATCTTCTGTTTACAAAGGGTACATATCTGCACCTGTCCTTCACGTGGTGTGCCTGTCAAGTTGTGGGTGTGTTACATACATGTGGATATATGTGTTTGTGGTTTGCATTGATTATGCTGTACTGCAGCATGGTGCATATGTGTTGTTACCTGCACAGGGTTGGTGTGTTGTGTGCAAATTGTTAGGTTTGATGACTTACCCACAAGTAGGCAATTTCTATATTGTCCAACCTGGAAATGTTAATTGATCCTGCTGTGATCCTTCTGTGCCGGAATCTGTAGGCATCCTGTACACCCCCAGAATACTTGGCCAAAATGTTTGTGAATAGTCCCGGTGGTCCACTATGGCCTGTACGTTTAAGGAATGCGTGTGTTTGCGATTCCGGCGAAGATGCTCTGTTGCTGCAGGTAAAACAAGTCGGACATGGGTGCAGTCAGTTGCACCGAGCACATGCGGGAAGCCATCAAATTGATAGTACTCCTGTTTTCTACTGCTGTTTTTGCTGGGTGTTGGGGAAGCTGATGTGGTGGGGTGTCAGAGAGATAATTGTGTGTAACATCTTTGGCAGGAACACTGAGAATGACGGCTGTGACACACCAGCAACCAGGACACCCATTGTTTGAAATGAGCCTATTGCCAGCATGTGCAGGACAGCTAGCAACTTTGTCACAGTTGGTATATTGTGTGGGGTCTGCAGGCTAGCTGTGATCTGTGACTCAATGTGGTGCATCCGGTGGAGTATGGCTTGCCGGTTGAGTCTCTATGTCATTATTATAGCCCTCATTACAACCCTGGTGGTAAATCCTGCTTACCGCCGTGCAGAAGACACCCAACATACCGCTGCGACTGCGGAATTCCGCTACAGATACTACGACCCACAGCTCGGAATCCGCCACAATACAGATACCCACACAAGTCCGCCACACCAAAGGTCAGTGATAAACTGGCAAAACCGACGTAACAAAACCGACACCGTCACGCCAACAAGAATACACCCACACTATCTCGACCCACGAATCAACGTGGCGGACTTTCAACCACGGTAAACCATTGGCGGTACACACTGCTGCGCTCAAAATACACACACACTTACAAAACTCCACCACATTGGACAATTCGAAATACACACACCTGATACACACATCACACCCACACACCCAATTCAATATAAAACACACACCCACATTACCCACAACCCCTTACAGCCAGAAATTTAAAGCAAGCCAGAGAGATTCACTACCTTAAACAACAGCAGCATCCACAGACACACAACACCATCACTTACACAACATCTACGCACCTCAAACAAAACACACCAACACATCCCTTCACACATCACAACACACACCACCTCACACATTACCCACACCACATCATGGCACCTCAACGACACCCCAGGTTCTCTGAGGAGCAGCTCAGGGTCATGGTGGAGGAAATCATCTGGGTAGAGCCACAGCTATTCGGATCACAGGTGCAGCAGACCTCCATTGCAAGGAAGATGGAGCTATGGCCGAGAATTGTAGACAAGGTCAACGCAGTGGGACAGCATCCAAGAACACGGGATGACATCCAGAAGAGGTGGAACGACCTATGGGGGAAGGTGTGTTCCGCGGTCTCCAGACACCAGATTGCTGTACAGAGGACTGGTGATGGACCCCCATCTCCTCCCCCACAACTAACAACATGGGAGGAGCTTGTCTTGGCAATTCTGCATCCTGAGGGCCTCGCAGGAGTAGCAGGAGGACTGGACTCTGGTAAGGCAAATCTTTACTACTTTATCCCCCAGCCTACCTTCATGCCATCACATACCCCACCCTTACCCTCACACCCATCACCCCAACAACCCACAGATACCCCACCAACACAACACACACATCCCAAAAACAAACCCTGCATGGACACCCATCACCAAAGCATGTCCAGTACAGATACCCACACAGACCCCAAACCAACTATCACACAAGGACCAAGCCAAGAATGCAAGCACTGGAGTAGGGGGTCACTCACCCATTGCACACGATGGCACACACAAATGCAATAAATATGCTTTTACACCCCTACAGGACCCCTAGCCAACATCACCGGACAGGAGGTGCCAGACATATCCAGTCTCCCCACAGAAGAGACCCCACAGTGATGACAGCAGCTCTGCACGCCTGGATCAAGATGACCAGCCCGGCCCATCAGAGACCTCGGACAGTCGGTTCCCCTGACACAGTCACAAGCCACCGCAGAGCCTCCCCCCTCAGGAAACACCAGCACAGCACCCACCCGCCCATCCCTCTGTCCCCAGGACACATCAATCAGCAGTGTGTCCACCACTACAAGGAACCCAGGCAACCCCACTAACACAGGACGATCAGCGACCTGGGGGCAGTGGCAGTGGGCACACGGTTCAGGGGACAGAGGCACAGGACAACAGGGAAGCTGTGAGGACTGCTGTGCGACAAGGGGGGGACAGGCCCAGGGAACCCACTCTCCACAAGGCCCTCTCAACATCATGGGAGCTTATCATCATCCCCAGGCGACGATGGCAATGGTACTAGTTTCAGGAGACCCAGCGGCTGCAGGAGGAACACTACCTTGGGATCAGGGAGGACTTGAAGTCCATTACCAACACCCTGGTCACCATTGCAGGGGTGCTTCAAGATCTTGTCAACACCAGGAGGGACTCAGTGGCACAACAAGGGGCTCCTGACACTAGCCTGGACGATGAACAGCCCTCCACCTCCGCCGGCGCTAGTGGACAGGAGGCACCGCCACAGGAACACAACACTAGCACCCCAACCCCTGCAGATGGAGAACCACCCCACAAACGGTCCCTGAGATCCAGACAGATAACATTGCAAAGACCCCCACCAGGAAATGAGACACCCCTGAATGTCACCCTTCTGTCCCACTTTGTCACCCTGTCCATCCTTCAACTGCCATTGCTCCACTTCCTATGCCCCTTTGGACAATGCACCTGTGAAACAAATAGACTGGACTCTGCCATGGACATTCTTCCACCATCCCCCCAGCCCATTTTACAACCCCCTCCACCTATTAGCAGAGAAATAAACACACTTCAATCACAAAACAATCTGCAGTTTGTGCTTTCACAAATGTGTAATTGCAATATCCATGGAATATGGCAATGTCAATTTACTTGTGCACATACCAATGCAACACAGCTGTAGGCAAGGAGGAAACATAGCAGAGGGCACAAAGTGGGTACCCACATCTGTGAAATGGAAAGGCAAAGTGACAAGCCTGGGTCCATACACTGAGTAAAAATGACAGATGTATGCTAGCTCAAACAATAGTATGAGATGTGGGAGGCAGTGACATCTTCTTACCTGTGTATCACTGGAAGTATTGCATGATTATGTTGTTTCGGTTGTCAATATCATCTTCTTCTGCCTCCTCTTCTTCACTGTCCACAGGCTCCACAGCTGCCACAAGACCACCATTTTGCCCATCCTCCTGCAGAAAAGGCACCTGCCGGCGCAAAGCCAGGTTGTGCAGCATACAGCAGGCCACGATGATCTGGCACACCTTCTTTGGTGAGTAGTATAGGGAACCACCTGTCATATGGAGGCACCGGAATCTGGCCTTCAGGAGGCCGAAGGTGCGTTCGATCACCCTCCTAGTTCACCCATGTGCCTCATTTTAGCGTTCCTCTGCCCTTGTCCTGGGATTCCTCAGGGACAACTGTTAGACACACATTAACCCTTAGGGACAGCCCCATAGCCTGACACCTATGTCAACTGTATTGGGACCTTGGCCTCACCTATTAGCCACACACGGTGCTTCAGGAGTTGCCCCATCACATAAGCGATGCTGCTATTTCTCAAAATGTAAGCGTCATGCACTGAGACAGGAAACTTGGCATTCACATGGGAGATGTACTGGTCTGCCAAACACACCATCTGCACATTCATCGAATGGTAGCTCTTCCAGTTTCTGTACACCTGTTCACTCCTGCATGGGGGTACTAACGCCACATGTGTCCCATCAATGGCACCAATGATGTTGGGGATATATCCCAGGGCATAGAAGTCACCTTTCACTGTGGGCAAATCCTCCACCTGAGGGAACACGATGTAGCTGCGCATGTGTTTCAGCAGGGCAGACAGCACTCTGGACAACACGTTAGAGAACATTGGCTGCGACATCGCTGATGCAATGGCCACTGTTGTTTGAAAGGAACCACTTGCCAGGAAATGGATTACTGACAGGACCTGCACTAGAGGGGTTATCCCTGTGGGATGGCAGATAGCTGACATCAGGTCTGGCTCCAACTGGGCACACAGTTCCTGGATTGTTGCGCGATCAAGTCTGTATGTGACTATGAGGTGTCTCTCTTCCATTGTCGACAGGTCCACCAGGGGTCTGTACACCGGAGGATGCCGCCATCTCATCACCTGCCCCAGCAGACGTGCCCTATGGAGGAGAATAGCGGGCAGAGAGTCAGCCAACACTGAGGTATCACAAATTGTTATTTGCTGAAAATGTATTAATCTACAATGTGCCTGTAACTGTGTGTATTCCAGGCCTAGATAGGTGTGACGCAGTTATTATTAATGCCATGTGGCCCCCTGAAATGGCGGCTGCCTGACCTGTAAGGTGGGACAAGGGGACATGAGGTAACTGCGCTGGTGTTGTACACCGTCGCACTGGGCGGTCGAAGACCACAGCGCAATTCAGCATTGGTTAACATTGGGCCCTATGGGTCCGAGGAGCCAATGACGATGTATGCCGGCCGTTACGGTACGCACCGCCATGGATGTGACCGCCATTTTCTGTCTGTTCACTCACTTGATACCTGACCTTCAACAGGAGAGGACATACACTGCAAGTGCTGCTGTGACCTGTGTCTTGAAGCGACGATGGCTACAGTGTCTGGGGAAAGTGCCCCTGCCTTCACTTCAGAGGAGTTGGAGAAACTAGTGGATGGGGTCCTCCCCCAGTACACGCAACTGTACATTCCTCCAGACAAACAGGTGAGTACACTGTGAGCATGCTGAATGGGCAATGCCTGCTTTGAGTGGTGTGGCTGGAAGTAACATGGGAGGGCGGCTGAGGCCTACATGTGCGGATGCTGAGTGTATTTGCGTCATGGCATGGGTGGGAACCAGTGGGCAATGAGTATGACGGTCTGGCTGGGTGAGTAATGTCCTTTCCCCCTGTACCATTCCTCTAGGTCAGCGCCCACCAGAAGAAGGCTATTTGGCGTGCCATCGCCAAGGACCTCCGGACCCTGGTGGTAAGAGCAATCTACACCTAGTCAGGCTCCTGTGACTTCCAGGTGTGCAGCAATTGGGCTTAGGCCTCGTACCACATGACCATGTGAAAAATCTAGGAACTATAAGACCATGGCATAGTGCAGAGGGCTGCTCACTGTCTGTTGTGTCCGCCAACGGTAGTGGTGTTGCATGCACTGAACATGTCTTTCTTCTGTCGCCCCCCCCACTTTTTGTGGTCTCCCTGTCCTTGTGTGCAATAGCATCATCAGGCGGAGGAGCATTGGCACCGGAGCAGGAGGGAGTCTGAAGCCACCAGTGGGACGGAGGGCGAGGGGAGCTCCACGACGGGGACAGGTGCAGAGACCAGCGACAGCGACTCCTCCTCTGATGGGAGCTCCCAGCCGCCACCGCCCCTACCAGCACCGCCCTCCCAGCAGCGTCTGTCCCGTGCCCGCTCACCTAGGAGGGTGGGCATCTCCTTCGCCCCAGGCACCTCAGGCACTGCCCCAGTCAGCCCTGCTGCCCTCATTGAGGAGGCTATTGACCTCCTGAGAGCCCTCACTGTTGGGCAATCTACCATTGTGAATGCCATCCAGGGTGTTGAGAGGCATTTGCAACAAACAAATGCATACCTGGAGGGCATTCATTATGGCCAGGCAGCCCAACAGAGAGCATTTCAGGCTGTGGCCTCAGCACTGATGGCAGCCATTGTCCCTGTGTCTAGCCTCCCCCCTCCAACCTCCTCCACCCAGACCCAGTCCCCTGTACCTCTGCCAATCCCAAGCACACCATCAGACCAGCATGCACACACATCAACACACGAGTGGCTCAGGCAAACATAAGCACCACACATCCCACAAGCACTCACACAAGCACCCTACCCATGAACACATACCAACATCCACTTCCTCCACTGCGTCCCCCTTCTCCACGTCTCCCTCCCCCTCCTAGTCTCGTCTCCACTCACACCTGCATGCACTACATCCTCAGCCACTACCTCCATCACCAGCACGCCCATCACCACACACTGCTCACGTGCAATCACCACCCCCACTACCATTCACACATCCCCAGTGTCCTCTACCAGTGTGTCTGTGAGCCCTCCTCCCAAAGTACACAAACGCAGGCACACACCCACCCAACAGCCATCCACCTCACAACAGCCTCCAGCCCATGCACCTTCACCCAAATTCAGCAGACGTACACCTCCCACAACCACTACCTCTTCCTCCACTCCCAAACCCCCTCCATCTACCCGTCCCAGTGTGTCTAAAAAACCTTTCCTGGCAAACCTTGACCTCTTCCCTTCACCTCCAACTCCGTCCTTCCCCTAGGGCCAGGCTTTCCAGGTCCCAGCCCAGCACCTCAGCCACCACATCCCCAGGCACAGTAGTGCCAGCAACTGCGGGGTCATGGAGTGTGCCACCCATCAGGGATGCCTGAGTGCCACGTAGAGAGGGCAAGGACATTCCGCCACCTGCCAAGGTGAAAAAGGTGCCCACATCCCAGAGGGAGAAGCCGAAAGTACCAGCCACCAAGGGCTCAGCGAAAACGAAAGGGGATAGTGGCAGGACAACTGCGCCAATATCAAAGGTGGGGAAGGGCCAAAAACAGAAGGGCAGGTCAGGAGAGGGCATGGTGACACCGACTGAGGGACCAGTGTCACATCTTCTGTCCACGCCCACGCCAACCTGTACGGCGGCGAACACCGTGAGCTGCACCATCACCTGCACCGCCACCTGCACCGTCTCCGGCACGTCTACAGCCACAGCGACATTCCCCAGCCCCTTCCCCGGTGGGCAGCCATCTGAGGCTGCAGGAGACATCCTGCTTTCTCCCTCAGCAGGTGCTGATCCATGCACCACCGCCAGCCCCGCTGCCACAAACCCCGCCGCCAGCACCGCCACCACAGACACCGCAGCAAGCCCAGCCACCACAAGCACCGCCACAAGCACCACCAGCGGCCCCGCGACATCCTCGGACAGTGGCACCACCACTGACATGCCTACCATCCCCAGTGGTCAGTCGTCCGTGGCTGGAGGAGAGTTCCAGGACCCTGGGCAGCTTCCATGACGCATTACTGTCATCACTGTTGGCACCTGCAGGTGGAAGGCAAAGCCGCAGCAGTGTAGGGTATGTCGCTGCTTCCATGCCGTATCATGCTACCTGTACCTCGCCAATGTCGTGGCACGCACATCCAGGTGAGGGAATTGTACCAGTCACACTGCACGTGGAGCACTCTGGGCACCATGCACCCTCCAGAACCAGTGGAGTATCACATCCACTACCTCAGTCCTTGGCAGGATGTAGCACCCTGGGCACCAGGCCCCCTCCAGAACCTAGTGTAGTATCACATCCACTACCTCAGTTCTTGGCAGGATGAAGCACTCTGGGCACCAGGCCCCCTCCAGAACCAGTGTAGTATCACATCCACTACCTCAGTCCTTGGCAGGATGAAGCACTCTGGGCACCAGGCCCCCTCCAGAACCAGTGGAGACTGTTATCCACTTGAGTGACTGTGGCTTTGCAATCCCCAGGATAAAGCAGTGGGCAACCCACCCACTGGAGAGACTTGAGAGACTGTGGCTTTGCACTCCCCAGGATAAAGCAGTGGGCAAACCACCCACTGGAGAGACTTGAGAGTCTGTGGCTTTGAACTCCCCAGGATAAAGCAGTGGGCAATCCACACACTGGAGAGACTTGAGCAACTGTGGCTTTGCACTCCCCAGGATAAAGCAGTGGGCAAACCACCCACTGGAGAGACTTGAGAGACTGTGGCTTTGCACTCCCCAGGATACAGCAATGGGCATTGAGCCCCCTCGTGCAGCAGTGGCATCGTGTGTTCATCTGGCTGAGGTGCCCCCCTCCCCCTGGCGTGTCTGTTTCATTTCGATCTGATGCCCCTGCAGTGTTCTCTCCGTTTCCATGCATTTTGGGCCCAGTGGTCCACGGACAATGATTGGTGCACTATCCGGACTTGTGTAGTTGGTGTACATAATTGTATTCACTGGATTTTGAACTTTGATAATGAGCTTTCACATGATTACATTCATTCAAATCTTTTCCTTTTGTCCTTGCGTTCTTCCAGGGAGCGGGGGGGATGTATATGTAATGTTGCTGCATGTATTTGTGGGGATGGTGTTGTGGGTGAGGGTGGGGATGGGGGTGTTGCGTGTTGCATGTGTGTGTCACTCTCTTTTCCCTCCCCCCTCCCCTGTGTTGTAGGTGCAGTACTCACCGTGATCGTCACCGCCGTCTTTGGTGCTCCTGATAGAAGAGAAGGAACACCAGCATCGGCAGTATCTGCAATTCGGGCTCCATGGCGTCCTAGTTCCTCGTGGGGTGTGGAGAGGTGAGTGTTGTCCCTTCTGTATACTGTTTCCGCTGTGTTTTTGTTCGCGTTGGTTCCGCCCCGGAAAAGGTGGCAGATTGGCCTGTTGGGGTGCTTTGTCTTCTGCCTGTCTGTTGGCGGTTACCGCAGCGGTATTTGTTTCTACCGCTGTGGCGGTCGGAGTGTTAAAGTGGCTGTCTATGTTGCCGGTTTCCGCCATGGTCATGATTCCGTTTTTTTTCCGCCGGACTGTTTGCGGTATTACCGCCGCTTTAATACCGATCGCCAGGGTTGTAATGAGGGCCTATGTCTTGTTCCCTGAGGCCAAGGTGGGTTATACTGCTTTCGAATATTCTCTCCTGCCTTCTGCCTCACCTTTGTGGGCCGCTTTGTATTGGTGGTGGTTGCTGTTGTTGTTGCTGTCCTTTTCATCGTCTTACAAGCTGGAGCAGTAGCACTTCCATCCTGTCCTGTGGGTTAGTGATGTTGCTTCTGTGAGTTTTCCTTAAGTAGTGGTGTGTGGGCCTCATTTTAAATGCCTGGTCTGACACAGGCATTAACATTTTACACAAATCGGAATTAACGTAATTTTTTGGGTCCGCCTCCCACCCGTGCATCATTTTTGCCCAGGTGGATAAATATGGCGCTAGGGCATCTCATTGATGCAAGGAAGTTTCACACACTCAAAAAATGACGTTAACTCCAATATTCAATATCTAAATATGGAGTTAAGTTTGATCTGAATTAGCGTAAAAAAGAAAGGACTTTAATTCAGCGGAAAGCAAGTATAAATCTGGGCCTTAGAGGCTTCTTCTTCCTTTACCCATCACAGGGACCATAACATGTAAGAATATTAGGACTATTCTTATTTTGTAATTTGCACTTGCTTTCATAAACTTAAAACATTGACTTACAGCAGTAGTGCAGAAATAATTTGCCTGCTTTCTACCACTGTTTCATCCATTGCATTTTATTAACTACTAGTTTACTGAAGCCTCAGTTTGTTGTGTTCATAAAAGGGTTTAGAGCTCCAATTATATACAGAATGGATTCCAAAACAAGACCATCTGATGGTTCAATTGAGTAGTGTTGGTGATTATAAAAATGCTCATATGGGCTCCTTTAGAAATATAGAATCCTTTAAGTTTAAGAATTGAACCCTGAGATCTGAAGTTAGTGTTATTCATCCTTTTCTTCGCAAGAATGTTTGTCATTGTCAATTTTAATATGCTTGTTTTGCCAATGTTTCAGGCATAAGGATCAATAATTCCCAAACATTTATTTGATATGATGACATATATAAGATAGTACATTCCCTAAGTAGCAAGCATACACCAATAACATGTGCAACTCATGTACAGGATTATTCTATATTTAGAAGCTTTAGTCAGGGGTATCTAACCTTTTCTGTAGTTAGAGCTACTTCTGCTCAAGGAAAGTCATTCCGGGCCATTAGCAAATTGTATTATTGCAATACATTTTTAGGGAGGGGCATAATGTCACATGCACAAATAAACCTGCACAAGTGCATACATGCACACACACAGGTGAATGCATATGAGGCTCTTAATTATCTCAGCTTTGGATCCTGCTTTCCTCAGCTCATGGGCTGATCATGCACCCAACTAACTGTTTCATTCCTGATCCTGGAGTCCCACATTTCGGTTACTACTGGCACTGTTCTTTCATAGCCCATAGTTCATGCACTTGGACCAATATTTATAATTTTTCACGCACAACTGCGCAAATGCAGTTTTGGGTCAAAAAGTATAGCGCCGGGTTGCGTGATTCCAGAGTTCCAGCAGGGCACCAAATTTATGGAACGCCACGAACCGGCACAAAGGGTGGGCTAGCATAAAAAAAATGATGTTAGCCGGGTGGGAGTGGCGGTATGGGAGAAGGGGATTTTGTACTAAAAAATGACATTATGATGGTTAGAGGCAAAAAATGCCTCTTACCAGCCTAGCCCCATTTTCTGATGGAAAGCCATCCACACCACATGATTCTTGTCTTAGAAAAGACAGGAGTCATGCCCACCACCCCCCGGGCATGACCATTGTACCCTGTGGAGTGCAGGAAGCCCCAAGTTGGACCCCCGATAGCACTTTAATAAAAAAAGAAATCCTTACCTATCCTTACCCTATGTACCTGGGATGGGGTCCCCCATCCTCTGGTGTCCCTCTGGTGTGGGTGTTCCTGGGGCTTGAAGAGGGCACCTGTGGACCCATTCCGTGTTGTTCAAACATGGAAATGAGTCCACAGGTCCCCTAACGCCTGGTCTGACCCAGGCATTAAATAATGGTGCAAAGAAAGCTTTGCACCATTATTTAGCCCATCTTCCCACCCGTGTGTCATTTTAGCACGGGGATAAATATGGGGCTATGGAGTTAGCACAATTTGTTTAGATGGGAATGCCTACCATGCATCTCATTGATACAAGGTAGGCTCACGCATCTAACAAATGGTGCAAACTCCTATATTTTGACGATAAGACAGGTCTAAAGTCAAAATATAGAAATGGAGTTAGTTTTGCACCGAATTTGCTTAAAAAGAAAAAATGAAGCAAATTCAGCACAAGTGGAGTATAAATATGCCCCTTAGTGCAACATGAGCAGTACTTGCAACATGACATATCACCTTTTGACTTAACTGGAAAGAGAGTGGAGACAGATGCTCATGTGACAGACCCTGTAGACTGTCATTTTGTGTTTACTTCTTATCATTCAGCCCTGCCGTTAGTTTGGCTGAGTATCACTTTAGGGGTTTTGAGATGAGCACTGTTGCCTTTAAGAGGCACCCAATGTCTCAATGAGGTACTAAGATTGGTTTTGCCTCTAAGAGTGCTGGTGAGCAACTAGCAGCACTCAAGCTACTTGTTGGAGATCCCTGTTTTAGATTCGCTTTATAGAAGTAGGAAGAAGCACACAAACCACTTCTGACCCAGACACCTTCACTAACTCATTGTCATGAAAACCTATTGATGGGCTTGTGACAGGTGACAGGGGGAATGGTTAGGAGGAGAGATACAATCCTCAGAGGTGACAGAAGAAACCATACAAGCCACAGTCCCAAAATATGCACAGCAATCCCTCTTGAAACCCTCCCACTCACAGCAATAAAACGAATGACATGGTTAAATTCCCTAAGCATTCATAAACATACAGCAGGTGTGAAAAGTACACACTCAGGGTGTCAAGCTACACTACACAAAAACAAAAAAAGAAGAGATGCTTCTTAAGAGAATATATTAATTATGTGCAGCTTATGCCAGCACGAATGTGAAAGTCTTGAGCTTGAATTGGGGAAACACAAGATGGAGATCAGGAATACCACAGTGCAGGACAGTCATTTAAAGAACAGAGAAAACAATCTCCCAGTAGTAAGTCCTGCAATTGGGGTACCAATGCCCAGTAGTAGTTGTTATACTGACATTCTCAAGACTTCCAAATGTAGTTCCACTTGATGTGCTTCAATTTCACACACTTTCACAAATTGCAAAAGTACACCTGGACTGTGTACCCATCCACAATCACACACTAGAATCCCAGCCATGTGAGACAAGATCCTACGTGTCACATACCCATCTGACAAGATACTTTTGAGCAGTGGCTGTAGCAGGTTATGACGAGTCAGACGTGCAGAAGCTAGGTGAAGCTTCTAAGTGTGTAGTTGCAGCTCCTAGTGTAACTGTACAGCAAGGGCCGCAAGAACATTTGACTGAGGAGTGCTGCCCATTTAATAGTTCTGGACTGTCTAGCATTGACATTGCACATTTTAACCAGCAAAGGCCAGATACTCAAAATGGTTATGCCAGTGGGACCTAGTAAGACCTCAAAGGTTTACTGAAAAATGCTTAGCAACCAGAAAACCCTCAGCACATCAGCTACCAGCCATCTCGAGGGCAACAGGTTCATGCATGAGTAACTAAAACAGTCATGTTTTTGGTTTGAATTCCAGGGCTTGTAGCCCTGCTTCACACATTAGAAAGAAAGGCATATAAGTACTAGAATGAAAATTAAAATCCAGAAGTGGAAAATCTACTCATGAATGAGCCTGATAAACATGAGTGTTCTGCTGCCACCTATGCTCCACACTGACCTCAACTCTGAGTACCTCTGCAATTTCCAAGACCTGTGCAATGAACTGCGTCTTTGTTACACATTACAAGGTGGTTGGTGTTTATCACACCTCATAATTAAAGGATACAATAAAGTCAACATTCCTGGTACATTTTGGCAGGTCAAACCAGTCACTACGTAGTGGGGAAAAAAGGTAAAGCACCGAAATGTGCATGGTATGCCCCATTTTAGGGCTAAAATTCTAATAGGTCGTATTTAGAGCACCTGTTAAATTCTTAATAAATTTTAACCAGTAAAATAAATTACACCTACCCCTCTGACCACTCATAATCGAGACAACCGTTAATGCGCGCACATTGACCCATGTGATGTGAGACATCGAACACCAGACCATCTCTGACAAAATGAAGCATGAAAAACCCAGGACTTAACTGGACCGGTCAGAGCAGTAATAAAGTTGCAGTATCCTTTTTCTAAACACTTCTTCCAAAAATACTTGTTCATAACAGAAGTGTTCAATTTCCATCACAGTAAACTAACCAGTTTCAAAATCTTCAGTTCCAATAGTTCAATTTGTTTTCATAGTAGGTAAAGTACGATTGTATCACAATAATTTCTTCTAGGGCAGCTGTCCATGAGGACCTCAAATTGTCATGCTTTAAAAGTAGAGGTGTGAGAAGATGTGAGTGGGTTGTGCCATGCTTGCACCACATAACGTGGCACATGCATGGTGTAAACCACTAAGTCATATTTTTTAAACCATGCAACACCACTTTGTATGGCTTTTAATGGCTTCAAAAATATGGAGTACAACAACGCAGCGTAAATCACTGTGTTGTCTTACTCTGCCCTGGGTCGGCATTCAATGGCACTGCAGTGGGTATACCCATGAAACTCCTTTGGATTTTAGCACATTCCCAGATTTACAAGTCCTTGTAAACCTGGGAATGCACCAAAATCTTATGCCTACCATTCTGCAGCACACATAGAAAGAGGAAAGTACCTCTCAGGATTGTTTTTCAGACACTCTTGCACCATGGTGCAAGGGTGCCTGCGTTGGTGCTGGGCTGCCAAAGGAGTGCCAGCACAGGGGAAAAGGACAGGAACAGGAGTGTGCCATACTGAATAAAAACTGTGCCTTCCTTCCCTTTCTCTGTGACGCAGGGCAGTGCAGCAAGGTGATTTGCTGAGCTGCCCTGTGCCACCAGACACATTAACATGCCCCTAGTTTTTGGCAGGTGAAAAATACCAGAAAGCCTACTTTTCCCTGAAATACTTGCTTTTCCTAAGAACAATTTCTAATAAAACGTTTTTGCGGGATGTGTTGCGTGTACACAAAGTTATGCAAATGGAACAAAATTCCTACATTATTTTGTTTAGTTTAATACATTTTCAAAAAACATCACAGGTAAAATTACATTTTTACATGAACATTTTACAATGAAAAACGCTGAGGTTAGCAGTGGTTAGCTAACATAGTAGGCAGTCTAGTAGAGTACTCAGGCCCATATTTATACTTTCTTTGCGCCGCTTTTGTGCCACTTTTTGACGCAAAAGCGGTGCAAACTTACAAAGTACAATTGTATTTTGTAAGTTTGCACCACTTTTGCGTCAAAAAATGACGCAAATGCGGCGCTAAAAAAAGTATAAATACGGGCCTCAGTATTTCCGATGGTTATTGCCAATATGGTGAGAGGTATTCCTTTAAAAGTAAGACAGCAAATAGGATCTTTTTATTCAGTGACTTTTTCAGTTATTTTAAAGTTGATATTTATTTCTATAAATTACAATTTGAACTGGTCTAGTAATATGTTAGTACCAGTAACATTCGGCAAACAAATAATTATTTTCAAAACTTTTTGGAGAAGTTGTGTTGGAATGTTGATAAGCAAGCGTTTCTTTCTTATTCATCTCACCATAGAGTAAAAAAAGGCCTATATCATTCTTTTTGGTACTGTCACTTTCATATTCAGCATTGATTTAAATCATTTGAAGTGCAACCGATATAGCTTTTTTAATCAATGGCAAAGGTTTCATAATTCTTAGTTGATGCTCTATAAATTTTCACTAAAAGCATAAATGCTTGACTGTGTCCTGCTATTTTCAATTTAGATGATGGTCAAAGTGGGACATTATAGCTGAATTATTTTTTTATTCATTTCTAACACATTAATCTGCGCACCTTGCTTTTCAGCTACTACAGCAGCTGAAAAATTATGGGCCACACAAAGATTATGCTGTGACTCACTCTTGTACAACTCCTAAATGCCATAAGTAAGCAAGAAGTAATCAGAATTACTTTTAGCTTTCTACCGGACTTCAGGGGTAATCCAGAAATTCTACATGAATATTTACCTTATTTAGGGATTGGTTGGTGGCCGCCATTCCATCAGGGCAGCAGATGTCATGTCCTCCACCACCCTGGAACATGGCTGCCTGCTTACCTTAGAGATCTCCACGTTTAATATGGCTCAATAAAGTTTTTTGTTTTTCAAAAACAAACTCCCAAAGGGGACAATTTCATTTTTTTCATTTATGACTTGCAGGCTTATCCTGGCTTTTTTGTGTAGGAAAAAAAGTAGATTAAAAAGTTTGCCGAAATAGGAAGGATGGTCTGAGGTATTTATATTGATGGCCTGATATCTATGGGGCTGTTACCCCAAGATTTAGTTTGACAGTGTCAGAGGAGGCTCCATAGGCAGAAACATGACTGTTTGCCTGACTCTGAATAGGGCAGTTCAACTGAGAGTTTGGAGAGCAGTGTACTTTGTCATGTTTTTAGAGGAGCACCCTCTTCACCAAACTCTAAATAATGACTTAATTCACACCTATAATCTTTGCAATTTGTGCTATAGGAGTCTGTGGATGTTTGATATCTGGCTTGGCCTGAGGTTTTGAGTCTGGGGGTTGGCCAGAGATTTTGAGTCCGGTTCTTGAAATGTGCTTGCCCATAGACCAACGTTTGACTTAAGCTTGTGTGTGTGTTTTTGGCTGTTGAACCTGACCCTTTTTGCAGGGTCATCCTCAAACATTTTGCCTTCCTCCTCCTGCTTTTCTGACATCTTTTTGTTGGCTTTAGGGCTCTGGACACTTTATCATTGCTGACCAGTGCTAAAATGCATGTGCTCTCCCTTCTAAACTTGATATGATTGTCTTACAGCTAATTGGCACATTTAATTTGCTCGTAAGTCCCTTCCCTTATACCCAGAGCCTCTAAATTAAATGCTACTAGTAGACCTGCTGTACAGCGTGTGCCACCCTCAGAATTAACCTTTAATTTTAAATCTGCCTCAGGCCTGCCACCGTAGAGCTTGTGTGTGGAGTTTACTGCCACATTGACCTGGCATCTAAATTTAATTGCTAGTCCTGGAATTCCCCTTTTACTACATATCATTCAACCCTAAGGTAGGCCCTAGGTATCCCTATGGGCAGGGTGCTGTGCAGGTAAGAGGTAGGACATGTGCCTTTTTGTTAGTGAAAAATCATGCTTATTGGTGTAGGATTGATTTTACATTACTATTTTAGAAATGCCACTTTGAGGAAGTGGGCATTTCTCTGTGCTTATAACTCTAGTGATTGTGCAGCTTGACTCCAATCCACGTCTGTGGTAGTGTGACAGCTGGGAATTGTGCATCAGGGAGGTTGGAGGTGTAATAGAAGTACATCTGCATACTGAGTGGCCTTCCAGGGCTGAGAGACATTGAGGCTGGGGAACCTACATTGGTATAGGCAGTGTCCTGCCCTGACACAAAGGGCTTGTTTACCCTCTACTGAAGTGTGGAGCCAGTGTGGGGGAGAAGGGACATTCCTGGAACCAGTTGGAGCTAGTTGGAACCTTCTCTCCACTTCTATAAACTGGGCAAACTGAGTATAAGTATAGGAGTTGTCCGCATGTTGACTGTGCGTGGACCAGCCAGATGAACCTGTTATGCTGCTAAAACAAACCACCATTAGGACTGACCTGCTGTTGAGCACACCTGTGACCTGTTAGGTCACCAAAAGGACTGTTCCTTGACTGCCAGGACACTGATGAGCTGGCCTGCTGCTGTTCCCTGCTGTGTGCCTCAGTTGTTCTCCAGGGGACTGGTTGGTGTGAGCCCCTTCCCCCCTGTTTCCTACATGCAGTGCAAGGGGAGCGCTGTTCTTGATCAGTAGGAGTGTGAAGAGGGCATCCCTGTTGTTCCTGTAGCTGTGGCCCCTTGTCTAGGCTGTCTCCCACACCTTTCAGAAGGACCACAGTGAAGGAGGAGTGCAGCAGACCCCACAACAGCCTTTGGTAAAGCGAGGATGAGGGACGCACAAGTTGGTGTCCCTGGGGGGCACAAGCAGACACTCACTCCAGTTGTCAGAACCCGAGAGAGGCCGCGCTCCATTTGTCTGCTGGCCCAGGTCAACTGGGCAGGGCCCAGTGAGTAACAGAGACATGCTGGATTTGCCCCGTGAGGCCGTCGATGTCTGAGAAGGGCAGATGAGTGTTGTGGCCTCCCCCAGGGGGTCTTGAGAGGGTTGCCGATGAAGGCAGTAGTGGAGGAATTACCAAGAACCCCCTTACAGCCTCTCGGGGCACATTGTCCTGGAGACGAGCACATCCCTCAAGCTGGCATGCTTACGCTGCCTGTGCTGTGGGGAGCACCCGTCACAAGGGAGCTTGGGGCCTTGGACTTCAGGAGGAACATGATCCGCTGGCACCAGGTCGGGGGGAGCACTGGAACTAATTGCTCCTGTTCCCGGCTTCATTCCCAGAGGTGCGCTGCTGGTTGGGTGCGGCCCCAGAGGCAGGAGGTTTACCTGAGGACTGCTGTATACCCTCTAGTGAGGGCACTCACAGTGGTCACAGCAGCCTTTCGGGATTTCACTTACGGGCGACCTGGCGAGGTCGCCCGTTGACCTGGGAGGTGTCTGGGCCCCTCCCCTTCTCTATTGTGCATACCGTTTGTGGGGGTATTTACCATAACTTGGTGCAAGATGGGAAGGAATTCTCAACATAGACCCTGGTCTTACCACCTCAATTCGATTACAGTGTTCACCCTAATAGAAGTACAGTTGTGTCTGCTCCCTATGTGATGGACATAGTTCTATATAACCTATAAAAGGAGCGCAGGCACCCTGGGTCTCATTGTGAGGCGGCCACAGGTATATGGTGATGTGATGGTGAATCATTTACGTTCTACCCTTGCATTTTATACTCTCAGCGTTCACTGTAGTGCATGGTTTATGCCTTGATTTGTCAGGATAATCATAGCATATGGTGTGACGATATAATCTGCTCAGTGATGGTGTTTCATGACGTGTGAATTTAGAATGTTTTTTTTTTTGTAGTTGCACTTACAGTGATGTTTGACAAGTGCCTATTTGGCACAATATTACTGATCCATGTCGTTTTGATCTATGTTTTTATGCAATACAGTTTATTTTTATGTAGCTTATTGTGAACTCTCTTTTGTGGTGTATTTATTGTGTCACTGGGTTGTGTGTGTTGTGCAAACACTTAACACATTGCCTCTGGGATAAGCTTGACTGCTCATGCCAAGCTACCAAGGGGGTGAGCAGGGGTTATCTTGGGTGTGTAGCTCCCTTGCCCTTATTAGAGTGGTGGTTACTGTTTGGTTGAGGTGCCTACCCAAGCCAACGAGGAACCCAAGTTCTAACATTGGCAAAGAAGAATCTTGTATTGTTAGACCTGTCAGCCTCAGGGTGATTTTCCCTCAAACAATTTGCCCGTTTTCCTCCATATTTTTGCTGAAATTCATTTTAATTCACCTTGGGAATGTGTGTAATTTTCCACTGCTGATCAGTGCTAAAGTGTTTGTGCTCACTCGCCAAAACCTGGTAAAATTGGTTTACACCTAATTGACATATTTAATTAAGTTATATGTCCCTTGTGAAGTGGTATTTCATATACCCAGTGCCTGTAAATGAATTGCTACTAGTGAACCTGCTGGACATTCCTACTTGATTTTGCTTAGTTTACTACATTTTCAAAAAACATCACAGGTAAAATTACATTTTACGCACATAGTTTGCAATGAAAATGAGGTGAGCAGTGGTTAACTAACATAATCAAATCAAATCAAATCAAATCAAATCATTAACATTTATAAAGCGCGCTACTCACCCGTGCGGGTCTCAAGGCGCTAGGGGGAAGGGGTTACTGCTGCTCGAAGAGCCAGGTCTTGAGGAGTCTCCGGAATATGGAGTGGTCCTGGGTGGTCCTGAGGATGGTGGGGAGGGTGTTCCAAGTCTTGGCCGCCAGGTAGGAGAAGGACCTCCCACCCGCTGTGGAGCGGCGGATGCGGGGGACGGCGGCGAGAGCGAGGCTGGTGGAGCAGAGAAGACGGGTGGGGGCGTAGAAGCTGAGGCAGTGGTTGAGGTATTCTGGTCTCTTGTTGTGGAGGGCTTTGTGTGCGTGGGTGAGAAGTCGGAAGGTGATCCTTTTGCTGACGGGAAGCCAGTGCAGGTGTCTCAGGTGGGCGGAGATGTGGCTGTTGTGGGGTATGTCGAGGATGAGGCGGGCGGAGGCGTTTTGAATTTGTTGCAGACGTTTCTGGAGTTTTGCGGTGGTCCCAGCATAAAGGGTGTTGCCGTAGTCCAGGCGGCTAGTGACGAGGGCGTGGGTCACGGTCTGTCTGGTGTCGGCGCGGATCCAGCGGAAGATCTTACGGAGCTTCCGGAGGGTGAGGAAGCAGGAGGAGGACACGGCGTTGACTTGTTTGGTCATGGTGAGGAGAGGGTCCAAGATGAAGCCGAGGTTGCGAGCGTGGTCTGAGGGGGTCGGTGCGGTGCCAAGGGCCGTGGGCCACCAGGAGTCGTCCCAGGCGGTCGGGGTGTTGCCGAGGATGAGGACTTCCGTTTTGTCTGAGTTCAGTTTCAGACGGCTGAGTCTCATCCAATCTGCGACGTCCTTCATACCATCTTGCAGGTTGGTCTTTGCGCTGGTGGGGTCCTTGGTGAGGGAGAGTATAAGTTGAGTGTCGTCAGCGTAAGAGGTGATGATGATGCTGTGCTTGCGTACAATGTCGGCGAGAGGGCTCATGTAGACATTGAAGAGTGTCGGGCTGAGCGAGGAGCCTTGAGGGACGCCGCAGATGATCTCGGTGGGTTCTGAGTGAAAAGGTGGGTGGTAGACTCTCTGAGAGCGGTTGGAGAGAAAGGAGGCGATCCAGTCCAGGGCCTGGTCTTGGATCCCGATGGAGCAGAGGCGGGTTATTAGGGTGCGGTGACAGACGGTGTCGAAGGCAGCCGAGAGGTCGAGGAGGATGAGGGCGACTTTTTCACCGTTGTCCATCAGGGTTCTGATGTCGTCTGTGACTGAGATGAGGGCGGTTTCAGTGCTGTGGTTGGCTCGGAATCCGGATTGTGAGGGGTCGAGAAGGTTGTTGTCTTCAAGGAAGTTGGTAAGCTGCTTGTTGACGGTCTTCTCTATGACTTTGGCAGGGAAGGGGAGGAGCGAGATGGGGCGGAAGTTCTTCAGGTCGCTTGGGTCAGCCGTAGGTTTCTTCAGTAGGGCGTTGACTTCAGCGTGCTTCCAGCTTTCGGGGAAGGTAGCAGAAGAAAACGAGGAGTTGATGATGGCCTGGAGGTGCGGGGCGATGATGTCGTCGGCTTTATTGAAGATGAAGTGTGGGCAGGGGTCCGAGAGGGCACCGGAGTGGATTGAGTTCATGGTGGTTTTAGTTTCTTCTGTGTTGATGTGGGTCCAGGCGTTGAGGGTGATGGCTGGGGGTGTGGGTTCGGTGTTGGTCGGCTGGGTCTGGTGTCTGAAGCTGTTGTGTAGGTCGGTAATCTTACGATGGAAGAAGGCGGCGATGGAGTTGCACAGGTCTTGCGAGGGCGTGATGGCGTTGGTGTTGGCGTTGGGGTTGGAGAACTCTTTTACGATGCTGAAGAGTTCTCTGCTGTTGTGGCTGTTTTTGTCCAGTCTGTCTGTGAAGAAATTCCTTTTTGCTGCTCGGATCAGGTGGTGGTGTTCGCGGGTAGCGTTCTTGAGGGTGGTCATGTTGTCAGCGGTGTGGTCCTTACGCCAGGCTTTCTCGAGGGCGCAACAGGTTTTCTTTGATTCCTTAAGGGTGTCAGAGAACCAGAGAGGTTTTTTGGTGTTGGCCTGTCTGGGAAGGCGTCTGAGGGGAGCGAGGTTGTCTGCGCAGTTGGTGATCCAGTTCGTGAGGCTGAGGGCTGCGTCGTTGGGGTCGCCGGTGAAGGTAGGTTGGTTGTCGATGAGCGTGGAGAAAAGCTGTTCTTCAGGGATTTTGTTCCACTGTCGACGAGGGATGGGTTGAGTGCGGAGGTGGCGGGTCTCGCGTCGGAAGCTGGTCTGGACGTAGTCCGGAGGAGTAGTCAGTATTTCTGATGGTTATTTCCAATATGGTGGAAGGTATTTCTTTAAAACAAAAACAGCATATAGGATCACCCAAAAAAACTCAAATAAGTGCCACCCACTTAAATAGCTCCTTGAAACATGTCCCTGGCCTGCCAATGCAACCAGAATGCAGTTTTAAACCGCCAATTTGACTTGCCAATATAACCCCTTTGCTGAGCCTTAAACTCCCTTTTTACTACATATCAGTCACCCGTAAGGTAGGCTCTAGGTAGCCCATAGGACCAGATACCTTGCAAATAAAAGGTCCGACATGTACTTTTCAGTTTTACATGCCCTATTAATGAAAAACTCCTGATTTTGTTTTTCACTACTATGAGGCCTACCTGTTCCACAGAATAACACTGTGTTTCCTTATTACTTTTAATGAGAGTTACATTTTAATTAGGTACTGATATGCATTTCATGTTTGGTATGTAAGAAATTGTAATTAAAAATCCTCTTTGATGGCAAAGTCAAACTATAAATTGCAGTCGAATTACAATTTTGAAAATGACACTTTTAGAAAGTTGGTATTTTCCTGTCCTCTGCCATTTTGTGCCTGCAGCCGCCCGTGGGTCACATGACTGTAGTTGGCAGTTAGGAATTTGTAAATTTTTCCCAGACAGTCACACAATAGAGGGATTAGGTGTGCCTAAATGGAACATATGCTGGCATGTTGAGAGGGGAGTGCGTAGCTAGGCACAGCCCCACTTCCAGCTGATTAGGCTGTGTTCTGCTTTTTCACAAAGAGTTTATCACCACTGCATTGTCTCTGTAGCCATCCTAGAGCCAAGGCAGGGGAGTCAGCAAATTCGAAGAACATCAAAGAGAAACCTCAGGAAACTCCTTCTAAATCAAAGAAGCCACCAGGTATAAAAATAAGGGCCTCAAACCCACTCTTCGGTTTACTTTTTAGACCCGTGGAATGACTGTCAGAGGGCTGCATGCTGTTGTGGCCTGCTGTGTACTCCAAAGACTGCTTGGCTGCACCTGGAAGGATGGCTCCACTGCTTGAGTCGTGCTTCTTCAGCTGAATCATGTACTACCTGAGTGACCCTACAAGCTAGTTTGCTGGCATCCTGTTCAGAGCCACAGAGATATAACAACCTTCCACTTGCAGTCGCACTTGGACTCAGCCTGAGTGAGCCATAAACCCCAAGTTGTGCCCCTCCAATCCTAGACCCTTAGTGGTGGTGGTAAATGTGCCCAGATATCCAAAATCCAAAACTTAGAAGGTTTTGGCTAAAACCCTCTCTGAGAATAGAGGGAAAACTGGGACCAACCTGCTCATTAATCCACCTGAGGTGCATCCTGGTCAGTTTGACTTTGCGGTACCTCCAGCTACATTCTTCTCCTGAGCAGCAAATCTGTGCAGCGGAGCTTTGTCAAAGGAGTATCCTGCCACCTGTAACACTCGCCAGCTACAGTCTCCTGCCTCATCCTGCTGGAGATGTTTTTACTTCCATAAAAGTGACTAATTCTGAACATAGAAATTTTAACTACTACTTCGTCCAGTGGCTCCCTGATGGTGATGTTAATTCTCAGAGTCTATCTGCAGTTGTGCCCACTGACCTTTACTTTCTCAAACCATTTTTCTAGAAAACCTTTCTAAGTGTAAAGGTAAATGCCAACCTGGCCCAATCCACTTCTTGTACCAAACCTGTGCTCCATTGCAGTCAGCCATATTTTTTGACTTTGACTCAGTATCACACGACTAGATGTCTTCGGGTGCTGCTTTGATCTTTTAAGCACACGTTTTCACTAAAAAGTAAAACAAATCATAAATGTGGTTCTACTGATTGGATGTTTGTCATTTTGGTGCCAAATACCTATTTTTCTAAAATTGAATGGGATTTTTCTTGTGTCTTCATGTTATTATTATTTGTGTGTTGCATAAATACTTTACACATTGCCTCTAAGTTAAGTCTGGCTGCTTTTGTGTCCCAAGCTACCAACAGTTAATCATAGGTTAATTTACAAATTTATTTGAAGTTCACCGTGCCAGAGATTGTGGCTTTTGCCTGACCAGGGTTAACACCCCAACCCAAAGTCTGACTTGTACACAGTGTCAGGCAAGATATGTCCAACTGAACATGATCTCTTCAAGCTTAGAGTAGCCAAGAAAGTGACCATTGTAGCTGTCACTGAAGCATAAACTTGTATTGGGCAAGGGTGATAACCTTTATATTTTTGGGAGGGGTACACAGAATGGTATATATCAGAGGATCCCAGTAATCACCCAATAAAAAGTGCTGTATCCAATGTGTCATTGTTAATGGATGGTCTGTAGTCTGATATTTATTTTTTGTAACAATTTTTTTACTTCTGTTAATATGTACACACAGTCAACAATTGCAATAATGTGGGGCATGGCTTAGGTGTCCTGCAAGATGGCCGCCACATCATGAAGCTCTGCCCGGTGGTGGACCAAATAGCTGTATTTCTCCTCAAAAGCTGCTTCCTGTCCTGCTAACACCGCCTGAGTCAGCATCGGAGGGGTCAAGGAGGCTACCGGTTGGAGTTTGCTTCCGGTTGAGCGCTGGGGGCCGCACCTGTCGGCCCGGTCACGCAGTGGGGCCTGGTCGAGCGTGTGGAGCGCGCAAGCCTCTGCTGCTCCGGCCAGCTCCCTGGACAGGTGCCGCCGGGGTGAGTGCCTCATGGGAAGGCAATAAAGCTTTTGGAACTGCCTTGCCCCCACGTTTGGGGGGCCGAGGCCAGAGGTCACGCTTCCTGACTTCGGGGACGGTGCTGCCTTCGCCTACCCCCGCGAGGCCCTGCGGGTGGCTGGTAAGGCCGCTGGCTCCCGCGGGGACATGGGCCTGTAAGGGCGCTGAGGGAAGAGGCCTCCTCTTGCTGCTGGTGGCCCCCATTTTTTTTTCTGCTTACCTTACCAGAGTGCCTGGAGGCCTGTGATCTGGGGTGGCCCTCCCAGCCTGTCTGACTACTGCGGAGCCCAGTCAGCGGGTGGATCGGGCCATCGGCTTCCGCACAGATATTGAATCGCCTAGGCTCTGGGGGCCTCCTCTCACTCTCCTCCGGAGTGCCGACGTCCTGGGGACGCTGCATACGCCCTCTAGCTGGGAGTGCTCCTGTGGGGCATATGGAGGAATGAATTCTCCCATCCACACCCCTCCCTCCTTGTTAATACCTATGCAGCTCCCCTGAGTCCTCACTTTTGCTGACCTGTGGAGCCTGTCTGGCGGCGTCACTCAGGCCTTGGGGCCCTGTGCTTGTAGTGACTGCTGCTTTAGGGACTGAGTTGGGCTGGCCTCTGGAGCTGGGGTCGGCTGCGCGGAGCCACCTGCGGGCCTGACCTTGGTGCTCGACGTCCCCTCTCCTTCCTCCTGCCTTATTGCAAGGTGGGTGACCGGTGGGACGGGACTTCCGGACGGGCCTTCTGTCCTCAATTTGCCCTTCTGCTGGACGGTTGTCTGTGGTGCGGCAGTGCCCTAGAGGCCGCCTGTTTGGTCGGCTGTGAGGAGGATGGGGAAGGCTGATCAGAAGCAGGCTAAGCTCACTTTTGAGAGTGGGAAAAAGAAAGGTGGCTCGGCTGGCTGGTGGACGACTCGCCACCTGAGGAGGAGACATCTGCGACCTCTGTAAAGGCTATGTTTTTTGCACAGCCTGGCTGGCATCGACGCCAAGCATGATCATTTGACGGAGCAGATGGATCATTTAAAGGACCGGGTGGATGGCCATGATTCACGCTTTGAGCAGCTGGTATCCCACACCTCTGACTTGGAGGATGGTTGACACAGAGATGGCGAGCAGCTGCTGCGAATGGAGCGTGTACTGGAGGTGATCCAGAATAAAAACAAAGATCTTGAGGTCTGGTCTCGTCGTGACAACATTCGCATCTTGGGCCTCCCGGAGTCAACGGCCATAGAGCGTATGGAGGACTATGTCGAGACCATGCTATCTGCGCTTTTCCCTGGTGAGCTCCCTCGGATGCTGGTGGTGGAGAGAGCCCACAGATCTCTGGGGCTGCGACCTCAGCCGGTAGCCCCTGTTTGCCCCATCATTGTGCACTTGCTGAACTACAGAGACAGGGACACTATCCTTCGACTGGTCAGGGAGCGCAGGCCTGTGGTGTATAACAACACGGAACTGAGCATTTTCCCTGACTAAACTCCTGGTGTGCAGGCTGCTCGTAAGGCCTTCTTGCCAGTTAAGCGCACTCTGAGCCAGACAGACTTAAAATACTCCCTCATTTACCTGGCAAAGCTCCATGCACAACATAGGGGCAAGCTGCATTTCTTTACAGACCCGAAACTGCCCATGAAATTAGCTAAATCTGTTCCTAAGAAAGCGCTGTCAGAGAGCCCGCGGTCTGCGGGTGGAGAGGGTGGTTCTTTGAGTGATAACGACTAAATACATTCTTTTTCTATTTAGGCCCCCGTGACCTTACCCGGGGTTGTGCGCCCTGCAAACTTATAGCTGATTTAACTGATACGGCGGGCTTTTCTGCTGTATGCTCTTCATCGTTGATCCCGCTGCCCTTCCATCCCACCTGAGATCGGTCTCTGATGGTCTTGTTGATGCCCCATTGGATGAGTTCATTCAAAATGTTTGCTATTGCGTTGTGGGAAATACACTTGGGGATGGGTGGGATTGTAGCTCTGACCGTATAGGGGGGTCAGCGTGGGTGGGGGTTGGGACTGTTTTATGCTTGGTTTACTCCCTCTTTTTCTTCTCTTTCACACCTGTCTCTCTTCCTGCATGCCACGGATGCCTCCTTTGTGATGCTATGGGGAGATGTATGTTTGGATAAGGCATTAGTATGGAGCAAGAAAATATGACGCCTGTGCGCTGCCTAACCTGGAATGTTCACGGACAGAACGATGGGTGCAAGATTCAATTGGTATCTGCTTATATGCAGCGACATGCGGTGGACATCTGTATGCTGCAGGAGACTCACCTGGTGGAAGCCACCAAGCATCGGTTGAAAGCTTGCTGTATTGGTGAATGGCATGCTGCAAAGTTTTTGCGCTATGCAAGAGGCGTGGCAATTTGGGATCGGAAGGGGCTTCCGTGGCATACTGAGAAGGCGCTTGTAGATCCAAATGGCCGCCATGTTATGCTGGGTGGTACACTGCTTGACTGGCCGTACAGATTGGTAGTGTTATATGGTCCAAATACTGATGACCCTGAATTCTTTGGGAAAGTGGGGTGTCTAATTGACTCGATGGGTCCTGGGTCCCTGTTATAGGGGGGGGGGCGACTTTAACATGATGCTGGACTTTGAGGCGGACCGTGAGAGCCAGGCTAGACCCCAGCATGTGGCAGCTGCCAGAGCTCTGGCACGGGTGATGGATGAGGGCGCTTTGATGGACTTATGGAGGAAAAAACATTGAACAGACAGGGAAGGTACCTGCATTAATTATATGCATGGTAGCTGGTACCGTATAGACAGATGGCTTGGCACCAGCGATGTTGAGCTCTGGATGCAGTCCATTGAGAATAAGTGCCGCACTCTGTTGGACCATTCGCCGGTCATGCTGGAGTTGGCTGTTCCTGGTGGTCTGTGACGTGCCTTTATGTGGAGGTTTCCTCATGGCACGCTTAGGGATCAAGTGTTCAGGGAAGAGGTCCGTGACACGATAGTTCATTACTTCGCTGAGAATCGGGGGTCGGTGACCTCGTCTGGCACCTTGTGGAAGGCCTTTAAGGTGGTGATCCGCAGGATTTGCCTTTCTAAACAGCACGGTGTGCTGAAGGTGTTAATGCGAGAGCTGACAGAACTGGAGGACCAGATTGCAGATCTTTTAACAACGTTTGGTCTTTGAACTGGTCGGAGGACCTTTTGGCAGCCTTGCGGGGGAAGTTGACACAGTTTGAGGAGGCTGCTGTGTGCGAAGTCTGCTTTCTAGGGAAGAACGCTACATCGTGAGAGATATGGTGAGGGTGATAGAGCTGGCCGCAATGCTTCGTAAGCCGCGGGCAAGTAGTTATATTGTGGAGCTGACCGATTCATCTGGAGCGCAACACACTGGCACGGGCGAGATCAAGCGTATCCTCATTGACTTTTATTCATCTCTCTTTGCTGAATCCCCAAGGTTGAACTAGGCAGCTGCTGCTGACTATTTTGAGGATAAAAAGCCTCTTGTGGTTTGAGAATGCACACAGGCAGTATTTAGATGTTCCCTTCTATGTGGATGATGTTGTTCAAGCAATACGCAGTTTACCCAGGGCTAAGGCACCTGGGCTGGAAAGTCTGATGCCTGCCTTCTACAAGGAATATGCTGACATATTAGCTCCTCACCTCTTGGAGGTTTACGCAGAGGCTCTAGAGATAGGGCTCCTTCCGCCCTCGCTGCAAGAGGCTCTCATTGTGATGATTTTAAAGCCTGGGAAAGATCTGTTCTTCTGCGATTCTTACAGCCCTCTCTCATTAATCAATATTGATAATAAGATCCTGGTGAAACTTATTGCGGCCCGCGTGCAGCCTTTGCTTCCTTCTCTGGTGCTGCCGGATCAGTCGGGTTTTGTGTCAGGCCACTCAACCCTATATAATCTCCGAACTTATTTTGCGATATCCAGTATGACTGAACCTGAAGACTGCACGGCGGTGTTTTTTTTAAAGGCCACAAAGGCCTTCGACTCTCTGGCATGGCACTATATGTTCACACTGCTGGCTCGGTGGGGTTGAGCTTTCGGTTTATTCAACTGATTTGCTAACTGTGTTCGCAGCTGTCTGCCTGGTTGAGAGTCAATGGTGTCATTTCTGACCCATTTCCGATTGCCTGGGGCACTCACCAGGGGTGCCCACTTTCTCCGTTACTCTTTGCCATTGCGTCTCGCTTGCGTCAGCATCATAACCACAGGGGCTTGGCATTCCGGCAGCGCCAAATATTGATATCCATGTATGCGGATGATGTCACCCTCTTTGTTTGTGATCCGCGCCTGCAACTTGATGCTCTGTTGGATGAGATAGTGGGCTTCGGTCAGATCTACAGGATCACCATCAACTGGTGCAAGTCAGTGGTGCTGTCCCTCTCTGTGGTTATGGTGCAGTTTCCTTCTAGATACCTCCTTTGCTGGGCTGATGGACCGGTGAGATATCTGGGTATATGGCTAAGCAGGGATGTTGACATTATGTGGTTGGAGGAAAGGGTGGAGGGGTGGTGTTCACTACCGCTTTCGCTGATGGGGCAAATTGCGATAGCGAAGATGGTTGTTCTGCTGAAATGTTTATATCTTTTTATTAATCTACCTCTTGTCCTTACTGTTAGCTTTCTGAAACTGCTTAGATCTGCACTCATGACTTTGGCATGGGCTGGCCGGAGGCCCAGAATATCACTGTAAAAATTGACACTTCCGTTTCAACAAGGTGGGCTGGCTGCCCCGGATCTAGCACTATCTTATCAGTGCTCTCAGGCACATATTGTGCATTTTTGGCTACACCCTATTTGATATTTACCCCACTTGGCACCTGAAAGCGATGCTGTGTGACCAGATAGAATGCCGAGGATATTGGTTGGGCCGACTAGACCCAGACCACTTTGGGTCAATACAGTGGCGTGAACAGCGAGAGCGTGGACGGCGCTGCTGAGGCGCGCTGCCGTGGGGGAGATTTTTGCCCCTTCGATACCGGTTCTGGACATGGGCGATATGCAGCTGTCGGAGGATTCACAGGTCTGTGAGTTTATCTGTGAGACCGGTTTGATTACCCTGGGGTCTTGGTTTCCTGCTAAGAGGTTTATCCCATCAGAGGCCGCGCTTGGTGGTGCACACAATGCTGCTTTGCACCGAATATTCTTTCTTAGAATTCGTACTATGCTCTTTGCGCGTTAACCTTGCTTTCCTGTAATGCCTACAGCGTGCAGAACGCTGGAGCTTATATACCAAACGCAGTCCCCGCGCAGGCTTATAACTAAGTTGTATGTGTGTATGCAGAATGAGGTGGATGGGCGGAGGTTAAAGCTAAGGACCACTGGAGGTGGACATGGGTGAAACCATTTCTGTTGAAGAGTGGCGACGTTGCTGCACGCATATGCGTGAGCTGTCCCCCAATTACAGATTGCGCCTCATACACTTCAATTTTTTTACATCGTTTATACTACACGTCCCTCAGTCTGAAGAATATGGGCCTTCGAGCAGAGGCGCATTGTGAGAGATGTATGACCCCTGATGCAGACTTCTTGCATTTGGAGTGGAGCTGCCTGGTGCTGCATCTATACTGGACGGAGGTGCTACCAGCGATTGAGATGACTGAGACTCAGCTGCTGCATCCCCCTAAGCTTGCCCTTTTGGGGTCCGTTGAGGGGCTACCTGTCGTGAATAGGAGATTGAGAGGAATGTTGCTGCTGCTGGCCAAGCATAGAGTTGCGATGTGCTGGAGGGAATGGTTGCATGATGCTTTGTATTGTCAGGAACAACTAATGACATATTGGGACCTTATGCCGGAGGGTTCCTGACCGCGAGATATATGGGCCCCACTGCGCTCCTTTTTAGAGACCTGCTCGCAGACCACCATACAGGATTAGTGCCCTAAGTGATTGTGCAATAGTTATACTCCCCTATTACGCTCTTACATCGCTGGTTACATATGTATGGCTGATTTGACGGCTGCCCTGCCCTTATCCCCACCCACCTTCTTCTGCTATATATTCTTCCCTTCCATTTTTCTTTGTCTGTTCCCTTTCACTGCTCCTTACTTCCCATCTGTGGAGGTCTTTCTCATAGTGTTTTTTGCTACACATCGGGAGGTTGCATTGATGCGATTTTGACAATTGTGGTTAATGGCACTAGCCTGCCTCCTTAGTGAGTTATAAGTCTGTTGGGTATAAGACTCTAATGCTCCCTATTTTATGTTGTGTTTATGGTGCATATTTATGACCTTGCCAATGTGTCTGTTTGATGTTGTTCTTAATAAATGCCTAAATAAATAAAAAAACAAAAAAAAACAATTGCAATAATGTAGTATTTGAATCAGATGCATTAAGTTTGTCAGTTCTCCAATTCCCCACCTTCCCACGCTGTCTTTACAGGAGTTGGTTCCCATCCCAGCCTTCTACAAATCCCACCCAGTCTCTTTTTCCCTACCCTGTAGACCTCCCGGGGGTCTAGTTAATTGTGTCCCCAATGTCCAGTGAAGCATCATAATTATATGATTCACCTTCAGTAACCAAGCCCATAGTGATTTCCCCAACCACCCCACATTTTTCCAACCTTTTTGGGGCACCCCCGGTACCTTCAGCCACCCTTTCTGAATCCATAAATGAGTCCATGCCTGTAATCCTTTGTCTTTTTGTTGACAGCTGTTGTTTACCCCAGTCCCTGGCAATGTTCTTTTCACTAACATGAAGCGTAGATTAAAGAATATTAGCTGTGCATGTGTAAGGTCCACATCACATGGGATCTCCAGGAGGAGGTATTGCAGAGTGACCAAAATAGTCATTTTCATGGCTGTTTGTAGCTCCATATAATGGCTGTCTAGTATTTGGCTACTTAAGGGCCCTCCCAAAGAGTATATAAGAAAGTAACTATGCACACCGTGCATCAGAAGCAATGTGGATTTGCTGCCCAACCCATTTTATGCAGCTGGCTTCTATTAAAATAAACTCAGTGGAAGGTTTCAATTGAACAAATCTCAGTGTGCAGTTAAAAGCCAATTCTCAGTGTGCATCAGGGCTGGCCCATAGTTCACGTCATCCACAGGCCCCAAATCTCTCTCCCAGGCTGCCTGGAGGTTCCCTAGGTTGACCGGTTTGTTGTTCAGCATGGTACAATAGATCTGGGAGACCAACCTGGTGCCTCTTTCTTCACTGAGAACCCAGCTCTCTAGCCCCGGGGATCAAAGCCCAATCCAGGTGCCTGCAGCACGTGTCTAAGTTGCAAGTATTATTCATGTTGGGAGGGATCCATTTCATGCTCACATTGAAGGACTTCAAGTGATTTCAAATGTCCAACCCTTGTTACTAACCCATTGGTAAAATCCCTTGAACCTCCCCACCCCTGGTAGCATGTGCCCCTTCCACAGTGGTATATACGTGCCTGGGTGGGATGTGGCAGAAGTTGCTGACTCTGTTTGACCGATAGGTAATGCAAATATGGGTGGTTTTCCATAACTGAGCTCTCCAGTCAGGACACCGGGTCCAATTTCCGGGCAAACCCCCTTTCACTGATGTTTTAGAGCTGTGTGGCCCACCAGTATGCCCTAACATTTGTTAATGCATTGCCAACACTGTACATTGACCTGTTAACGGATTGCAAGGGTATTCAAGGAGTGCCTGTGTCCCATTGGAGAGTTCATATTGTTTTGTCTATTCTATCAAAATCGGACTCACAAATGCATAATGGGGTGTTCTGCATGACATAGAGCAGCTTAGGGAGTGTGACCATCTTGAAGATGGCATCCCTTCCCCGCAATGACAGTGGCAATTATCTCCAGCGATCTGTGTCCATCTGGTATTCCTGGATGGATACATATAGGTTTATGTCAAAGAATTGCTTTCTATCCATCATTATCTTGATCCCCAAATATCAGAACCCATCCTGCCGCACCTGTAAATTCCAGTAGTCGTCTACCAGCCACTCTCAGGAGCCAATAGTATATGGTATTGCTCCCTCCCCCATTTATTTTGTACCCTGAGTACCTTTCAAAGGCTTAGAACACGCAAAGGCTGTATGAATATAGATTTGCTTATTCAAAACGTACAGCAAGAAGTCATCAGTATAAAGTGAAATTTTCCTTTGACCCATTACCTCTAGGAATCCAGTCATGTCTGAATGCTATTCCCTGATCGCAGTGTTGGGATGGTGGGAACCATGGGAGACATTGGAGAGTTTCTGGAGAAACTGCAGTGCTAGAAGCAAAACAAGACATAACTACACTAGTACTGCCAGAGGGCATGCCTTCTTGAAACAAAGGTGTAAGTTTTCAAACTCTGCAAGCAAAAATCTGAACTTTTCCATTTCCTTCTCAGATGACCAAGGCTGGGTATGGTCAAGGGAAACCCGATTAATGGAAGTTTACTAAAAGCCTTGTTATCATCAATAAAGACGGTGATGATGTATCACAATGCACTGTACCTGTAATTCTCAGTGAAAGTGGAACTGAGATAGTGGAGGCTATATAGAGGCAGGGTTTAACATCATTGTTGGCTCTATTTTTACACTTACACGAGCAGTACCAACAGCCTCAACCCTTGTGCCCCCCAGCGCCTTGAGACCCTCACAGGTGAGTAGCACGCTCTATAAGTCTCTTTGATTTGATTTGATTTGATTTGATTTGATTTGTGCAATAAGTATCTACATCCACTAAATCTGGCACCTACAATCTGGAAGAAAGACACACCTGGTTTCACATGTTTTTATCCTTCTTCAGGGCCACAGCTAATTTGAAGTGTGTACTATTTGCAATAGCTAATTGTGCCATGGTAGTAGTATGAGCAAACACCTTATCACTGAGGGTCAACAAAGGGGCTTGAAAGGAAAACGTTTATGGGCAGCACACCCAAAAAACAACAAATTGTAATAGCTTCTGGTTCAGATTCTGAATTCGAATGTGCCTATTTTCTGTGAACAAAATTATTATGGTGTGCAAAGTGGTTTAACCTCCATTTTCATATGCCTAAACACCAAGTCCTGCCCCCTCAGGTGTGTGCATCTGCAACCTTGACCCAGCACAGAAAGGTTAACCATACTTTTTTTAGCATTCATGCAAAATACATTCAGAGAAGTCAATTGCAAAATTAGCATAAACATTGCAAACGTTCTGTTCACCAGTTCACCGATGAGGATCTCAAGCTGTCAACAAACTAAGACAGAGATTTTCCTATACAATGGAAATATATGCCATACCCTAAATGATGCACTTGGCATCTAATGAAGAAAACACATATAAACAAAAAAAATATGCATTACCCATTATATACCCAGGTTGAAATACCTATAGGTATTGGCAATTCTCTCTCTGTGCAGAAATAATAATGTTCACTATTTAGTACAAGGACAATGCAATTGAAGTTGAAGAAACATGCTATGCCAAGTGAAGCTATTGTGTGAGTGAAAAACAATAATGGGGACCAGAGTAAGTCACAAAGAAATAATGACTATATAGGCCTAAAAACTACAGTATATATGAATAGTATCTCAGGAATCCTTGAATTCCACAACATAGGTGTCTTGTCTTTGATACCACGCAAGTTTAGATTCCAGCAATAGGAAATGAAGGGTGCACCATAGAGGGCTACAAGTTGACCAACGTCACAACATTGGTGAAACTAGACGTTAAGCCAGTTAGACTAGCAGCTATAGGACATATTCAGAAACTGCAATTGTAGTACTTTAGTAGTACCACAATTTAAATACTAAACTAATACAAAATGCTATTCACAAAGCTGTGAGTATAAATCTCCACTCTCACCTCTTTCTTACTCCCTAATAAAATTAATGTTACATTAATCTATAAATGCAAAAGTTAGTTAACATATTTCAGAATTAAATATTAGAAATTATCTTTCACATTAAATAATGTTTATTTATCTGTTTACCTCTTTTACACGATTTGATGTAACTTAACATTATGTGCTAAATGGATTTATTTCAAGTAGGCCTGGGTGGAATTTGTGGAGTTAAACTACGCGGAACTCCGGAAAGTGACCAAAAATCTCCAATGCACTACGCAGATTCCACAAGCGGTGGAATGCATTTGGTCGCTCCCTTCATGCTGATTTTGAGCATCACATGTTTGTGCCACATTGATGGCACCATGTGCAGCGCAAGAAGGTGCTGCTTCTCTCCTGCCGCTCAAATAGATTTTCTACTTGAGTGATAGCTTCTTCAACAGAAACAGAAGATTTCCCAAACCAAGCAGTAGTGACCATCCGCAACTGCCCGCATTGTAAAATCTCGCAGGGAGGTGGTCTGGAGTAAGATTTTTCTCACTCGCACTTGCCAGCTTAACGTTGGCTAGGGTGAACGAGGAAAAAACTCTGATCCGCTACGCTGAGTTTTTCAGAACTCCACGAGCTGAGTTCACTGCCCACCCCTAATTTTAAGTCTCTACATCCATTATTTTCTATGGAAAGGTGCTGCAGTATTAGTGGTTGGTAATGTGTGGTGCTGGTCTTACTAATGTTTCTTTTTTAACAGCAGTAACTTACAATTTAGCTCCATCCGCTTATACAGGGTCTGGAGACCTGTAAGTTCTAACTCTTGAACAACTTTACACTTATATTTTGTGTATAGCTAAAAGTAATAAAGTTACTCAAAAATATGAAAGTGAATTACACGTGGACCCTTTTTGTGGGCCCCATTGTCTGGTGTGGGACAAATTGCCTTCCATTTGTCCTGTAATTTCTCTACTAGGTCATCCGCTTGTATTGTATTCCCAGTAATGTTGCTACAGTTCTGTCACAGGCATACAAATTGCCCATACAATAAGTTTTCCAAAAGTGTTTTTGGATGGTAGCCATGTTAAAGCAGAAAGCTACTTGGTCTATTGGTTTTTGGTATGTTTTGGTTGTCATTCGGCCTTTATTGAAGGTTTATGTCCAGATCAAGAAAAGTGATATTTTTGTCTGAAATTGGGGATGTAAACTTTAGGAAAGATCCAACGTGTTAATCCATGCTGTGAATGTGTTTGTGGTTGTCTACTCACCTTTCCAGATACATAGGATGTCTTCAGTGTATTTTATCCACAGTGTCATCTGGTTTTTGTAAGGATTAGTTGCTGTATAGATGGAAATTATGCATGTATAGGCATGCCAGATTCTGTGCAAAGGTAATTTCTAAGGAAGTACTTTATTTCTGTAGATGCAATGCATGAAAAATTCTTCTTGAGGCCAAGTGAAGGTCAGGCCATGAAAAAGCTGATATGGGCCTTATATATCCTGACTCTCTGTTTCTTACAAGTTCTTCCACAACCATCAATGTCTCCTTTTGAGGAGTGCCTCTCTAGAGAACTTCTACATCATGTGTACATTTGTATTGCCTTCTGAATTGATGATATGAATCAGTACTTCTGTGGCATTCTAAAGGAATGATGACATTCCTCCAACCAGTGGATGCACTTTAGGAAAGGCACAGGGTCAAAATAAAGCTCATAATAATGATCCCAGGTAAGTAGCTGATGGTGAGCTCTGACTTATAGTCTGACATTCTTTGAATAACTATGCCTAACCCTTTGTCTGCCACTCTGATTGTTTTCAGTTGATTTTCGTGAGGGTTTTAGGGCAAATCTTTTATTCTTGATTATGATAAAGTGTGTAAAAATTCAAATGTTTCAATGTCCTTCTGAGGTGGTTTTTCAAAAGAGACATTTCATTTTTTCTTGGTATAAAATGTGATGACGACTGAATGAGAAGGGAGCTCTGAGGCCCGGATAGTCCATTTGACTGAAAAAGTGTTAAGATGAGAACAAATATTGTTGCTCAATGTTTGAGCCAACAAGCCCACACCGTTCCCTGGATAGACCACACCCTCAGCAATTTAAACACCCTGGGCATTGCACACAGGAGCATGTTCAAATCCATCCTACGACACTACCACCAAGTAATCTAGGACCACCAAATGCACTGCTCTGGTGGACCACATCAATGTCAACACCAACAGAATCAAATAAATCTTCACCATTGTGAAAGATTTCACCTCACCATTGGCTGCCTCCAACTCAGTCACCCCCTCAAAAGGCCTATGGAACAATCTCTCTCAATTCTTGAGCGACAAAATCACTATAATTTACAAAAACTTCAGCCCACAACTGTAACTGAGAGACCTCACCAAGCACCTTATGATCAAATCAAAAGATCCAATGCTAACCATATGGCCCACCGTCACCCCTGAAGAAACAGCTACTACCACAAAGTCTATCCACTTAGGGGCCCCATTGGACACTGCCTCCACCATGCCTACTGTAGAGGACAGCAACCCATCAGAGCCACGCCTATTCTGATTGCCTCCATTTATTTCCTAATCTTCCCAGATACTTGTAAATATGTAAATGCCCTCCCATTCCTAAAGAAACCCTCTACTTACCCTCTGCTTACCACTGACCCTGCCCGCACCATGCCCAATCTAGAGGACTGCAACCCATCGGCGCCACACTTACACCTATTCTTATTGCCTCCATCTCTTCTGTGATCTTTCCAGATGCTTGAAAACATGTAACTGTCCACCCATTCCTAAAAAAAAATGCTCTTCTTACCCTTCAATGCTCACCAGCAACAAGACCGATTTCCCTGCTGCCATTTGTGGCCAAAGTCTTAAAGAAAATCTTTAACAGAAACCTCAGTGAATACCTCAATGACCACCAGCTCCTTAACACCACTCTGCATGGTTTCAGACCCAACCTCAGGTTAGAAACTGCCCACATCACTGCCACGGATGACATCTGCATGACTCTGGACAGTGGTGACACAACTGATCTTATCTGCCTGGACCATTCCATAGCATTTGACACAGTCTCCGATCCCTACCTCATCCAATATCCAATGTCTACATGACATTTAAATTCAAGGGCATGCACTTCAATGTATATGCTCCTTCCTGACTGGAAGGACTCAGTCAGTCAAACCTGGCACCGTACATCTCAGACACCCGCAATCTCATCTGTTGAGTTCTGTAAGGCTCCTCCCCAAGCTTGAACCTCTTCAAAGCACACATCATCCCTCTAGCCAGTATAATACACTCTCATGACATCAACATCCTCTTCTACACTGATGTCACGCAAGTCATTATCTCCTTTATGGAAAAGATGCCCAGTACCCAGATCAGCTTCAAAGACTGAATGACTGAAATCACCCACTGGATGAAGACCAACTTTCTAAAGCTAAAAACTGACAAGACTGAAATTATGAACTTTGGGAAGAGCACATCACTGTGAGACTCCAACCTACTGGACAATAGAGCTAGGACCGACATCCTCCACCACCACTCACGTCAAGAACATCAGTATCATCACTAAAAGTAAACTTAACCTGATCTCCTAGGTCAATACCATCACTCCCTCATACTGCCTCCTGCTTCCATACCCTGAAGATGTTGAGTAAGATTTTCGAATGGTTCCCAACCAGCACCCAGAGAACTGTCACACATGGTCTGGTCACAAGCAAGCTGGACTATGGAAACATCCTCTAAGCTGGGAGCAGCAAAGAAAAGCACCATTAGCATCAGATCATTCAGAACTCTGTAACTAGAATTACTCTCAATCACCCCCGCCGCACTCACATCACACCACACCTAAAGGAACTCCACTAGCTCACAATTCACAAATGAGCACAATTCAAAATACGTATCCACACTTTCAAGACTATCCCAGCATACCTCAACAATTGCAGCTGCTTTCACAAACCTTCCAGACACCTCTGCTCATGCGTACTCTTATTTGCACAAATCCTGTGCATATGGAAATCTAGATCCTGCAGTCAAACCTTCTCCTCTATTGCTCCTCATAGAATGACCTGTCGCCACATAGAAAAGCCTTGATTCTTTAATTATGCAGGAAGCTCAAGACCTGGCTTTTTTAAAAGACTTACAAGGCCCTTGGTGTGAAACAAATCTATTTATGGAGTGTTCCAAGTCATCCACATACAAGACCATGTCACTGCGAATAAGGCAGTGCTATCATTCCATCCATCTTTGCATTTGAGGCCTTAACATCAAGAAATACCTTGGTCTATCACACTACCTTACTGCAATCTCTTCCATTGGTAAAGGAATCTGAAAGGACACTGTTTACTCTCACTCTTGCCAGGTGCTTTATATAGATCATCTTAATCAAGGATTGAAAGGAAAGTCAATACCATTTTTTGGCTCAACAGCAAATGCATAAGGTCATTCAACAGAGTAAAAATGCCTTCTTGGAATCTAAAGGAAGCACAAAAGAGATTTGTGAAATGGTGCTGGGATATTCCATGCAATTATGTGAAAACCTGATAATAAATCTCATCAACCTTTTGGGTATAAAAATAAATTTGTCACGGTGCACCAACACTTCTACTACTGAAAGATGACTAGCCAGATTTTTTACCATTATGCTCACTTCAATATTTCACAAGGAAATAAGCCAACATATGTTATCAACCAATTTACAAGATAAATTAATATTATAAAAATGGCCATACTCATACCAGCCAGAAACCTCTATCTATGGCTCTATATCCCTCAAGCATGTCCCCATTCTCTTCTAGGACGTTTCTTACCCACCTGTAATTCTTATTTCAATTAATTGCTTACATTTAAATACTTCATTGCCAACATCGTATAACCTTCTGTTGAGTTTGGAAAATCATGGATCCTCACCTCACAGTAAAGTAGTGGTTGAAATTCTTCCTTTATAGCCCTGAGGAGTCATCGTACAGTCAAACCTGAATGTTATATAAAATCTTTATCAAGTGTTATAATTTCCCCCTCAATGTCATTATGCTTTTGCATGCTGGTTTTCCTCTTGCAGGGGACACAAGATATTGCCTGCTCTCTCATACAGCAACATTGTTTTTCAAGAAATAATGTTCTGTGATTTCATCAAATAACTGCCTTTCATGTTTTTGTTTTCCTTCAAACATTCACCACCTCACCGCATAAGTAAACCTTCCCATTTGTGTATGGCCAGTAGTAATAGAAGAAAGTTAAAGTCTCCTAGTATGAGGGTTACATTTGGTAGCTGTAACAGTAGACACACACCCATATTAAGTAGATCTGATTGCAGTTCCAGGGATCGGGCAGGGTCTGCATACTATTGCTAAGGGTTCACTGTCCCAGTCACACAAATGATCACATAACCTAGTGCGACCTCCCAAATCTTATGCAACACCTAGTTAGTAGATGTCTTAAGCAGTATAGTCAAGCCGCTGAATCCAGAAGCAACTTGATTTGTGCCAATAGCTGATATCTTCACCTGCTAATAAAACAACACTACCTCAGCTGAATGCCAGTGTAGTATATGAATACTGCACTCCTTATAATTGTGCTCCCAAATACATGTTCATTTAATTGTTTTGGCTAAATAATGTGAGTCAAACTCGTCAATTATTTTGCTCACATTTCCTGGGATGATTTACAATTTGGTATTACAATAGCTGTCCATATTTCTTTTTTTCCAGAGACTAGTAATGTCTAGAGTATTCAGAATTCTTTAAGTCAGTATCAATGCCCAATACCATCCAGTGGGTGCACAACTGAATGCCTATCTAAATTTGCTGCTGTCCATATAAATGACAGGTATGTGACATAACAGGAGTACTTTGGGGATTAAGTTGAAGTACAGGTATTCTGGTAACATTTTAGCATGTAAATCATTAAAGAACCAACTCTCTGTTGCATTGTACAGGTTTGTCTATGGCCAATTGAATGATACATACTGGGGCACTATGATATGGAACATAAAGAGAAAAGTAATTAATTATCTTAGTCATATACATTACCATGACAATTATGGACAATAAATATTTTGTTCTCATGTGAGAGTGTCTATTTTGCTACCATAATATATTGAATTGCAATTGCATTTATATAGGGCTTGCCACCCATGTTAATGAGTTGAAGCATTTTATGGTAAGTAGCGCAATACACAACAGCCCAAAGTAAGTAGTGAATCCATTGGTTAATAGGAATAGTCTTGTGCTCTCAAAAACATTTAGGCCCGTATTTATACTTTTTGACGCTAAACTGCGCTAACGCAGTTTAGCGTCAAAAATTTTCGCGCCGGCTAACGCCATTCTGAAGCACCATGCGGGCGCCGTATTTATTGAATGGCGTTAGCCGGCGCAAGCAGACCGGCGCTGCCTGGTGTGCGTGGAAAAAAACCACGTACACCAGGCAGCGCCGGCGTAGGGAAAAATGGCGTTAGGGCGTCTTAAAAATGGTGCAAGTCAGGTTGACGCAAAAAAATCGCCTCCACCCGATTTGCGCCATTTTTAACGACGCCCAGACGCCATTTACATGACCCTGTCTTAGTAAAGACAGGAGTCATGCCCCCTTGCCCAAAGGCCATGCCCAGGGGACTTCTGTCCCCTGGGCATGGTCATTGGGCATTGTGGCATGTAGGGGGGCAAAAATCAGGCCCCCCTATGCCACAAAAAAAATATAAAAATAAAAATATTTATACTTACCTGAATGTCCCTGGGGTGGGTCCCTCCATCCTTGGGTGTCCTCCTGGGGTGGGCAAGGGTGGCAGGGGGGGTCCCTGGGGGCATGGGAGGGCAGCTGTGGGCTCATTTTGAGCCCACAGGTCCCTTAACGCCTGCCCTGACCCAGGCGCTAAAATCCGGCGCAAATGCGGGTTTTTTTGGCCCGCCCACTCCCGGGCGTGATTTTTGCCCGGGAGTATAAATACGACGCATTTGCGTTGCAGTCATTTTTTTGGACGGGAACGCCTACCTTGCATCTCATTAACGCAAGGAAGGCGTTCACGGAAAAAAATGACGCTCTTTACTCCTACTTTGGCGCTAGACGCGTCTAATGCCAAAGTATAAATATGGCGTTAATTTTGCGCCGAATTTGCGTCGAAAAAAACGACGCTAATTCGGCGCAAACGGAGTATAAATATGCCCCTTAATGTTTTACCTCCAGTTTCTTTGTGGCCCATTGATGACTTAGGTGTGATCGTTAAAGGGAGTTATGTGAGGAGCAGATGGCTGATGAAATACATAGATATTGTGAGGCAGCAGGGCCTTTTTTTCAAAGAAAGACAGCTGGAAACAGGCATGCATTTTAGAGAAGTTTATATACACAAGAGACACGAAGAAGGTAGAATAAAAGGAGGAGGAATTCAAAATAAATACAAGAAGACAAACTTTCTGAAAGCTTAAGTGTAAGTCACTTTTCATTTACCGCACCTCGAAAACTCTATTCTATATCTACTCTGCCTAGGCGTCTGGATTAGCCTCATATGCTTGAACCTAATCTTTCATGGCACAATAGTATTTTAGCAAGTAACTTGACATCCACTCCAGCAGAATTCATTTCCCAGAAAGACCTGGCCCACTACCTTTGCTCTGCCTTTTATGGATGTAATCTTTCAAAACATCTAACACAGTGCTCATTGGTTTTATTTGTTAAATCTTAACTGTACACAATATTCCTAATTATCCATTGACTAGTGCTCTACCCATGCTCTACCCATGCTATAGTTGAATAAGTCTATCTCCACATTGCTTGTCAGTTTCACTTCTTCCTGTACTAATTCAGACTTCTTTACATGTCAGACTAAATTGATGGGACTACTCCGGTAAATCTTCTTCAAGAGCCCTTACACTCCGGCCACACATTTTTTGGTCGAGCCTACAAGCTCTTTGACCTCTGATAAGTATTAGGGGCTTTTAACCACACTTACCTCACTTTCACTTGTGGGCTGCCCTTTCAAAAATCCCTTGATGTCGTTGGTAAATGCCTTATGTTTGTCCCGCATAGGGGTGGCTTTGTTACCGCCTTGCAGACTGACCCTGTTATTGGGATAATTGCACAATTGCCGATATACTTCAGCGTGGGTGAACTATTTTTGTCTTTGGTCTTGCTCCTTCTAGCTCCATAGCAGCCTTGTCACTCACAGCACCAACTACGCAAATTCCATCGGCGGTATTGGCGTGCTGGTTAGAATGCTGGTGCTGTTATTTTTTCTTCTATAACTCTTTCAAAAGTCAAAAGATAGCGAATCCTTATATTTTGGTACTGCTCCTGGTTGATTAGCCGGTACAGTTTTTCTAAGTTCTCTTTTGTTGTGGTGTTGTCATTTCATTTACCTGCTTCCTCTGGCAATACATTTACAGTGACACTGTATTCCTTGTACTCCGCGTCGGACTGGATTGTTGGTCAATCTGGGACTGCTTGATTTGTTGCCCAGACAGGCCAGAGTGTGGGTTATGTTTTTTTTAATTGTCCCTTATCTTTGTCCTAGTTTCGTTACTCCACGTTTTGTCCTGTACACCGGTTGAAACCAGAGCCAGCCTTCTCTGGTACTGAACTGTCTGCAGACGATGCCTGCCCTGAGCCCGGGGCAGTGATCACTGCCTTATCCAGTCAATTTTTTGGAAAGGAGGGCCTCGACGCGGGTGGTATCATTGTGCATAATTACATTAAAAAGACACAAACTATGTTAACAGCAACCAAAAGCTTGTTCCCGCACTCCTCAAAGACCATCAAGATTTGTCCAAGATTCTGAGATGCCAACTTTCCCATGCTTTTCTTTTTTTTTTTTTAAATACATTCTGGAACTATTGTTTTTTTGTGCCCGGGCCTATTTTGTGTCCCAATCTGAAAATGTTCCCCAGCTCAGTCAATGTAAAAATGGTGGCAGCACTAATCTCTCCCCCTTTCAGACCTGGTGATGTTGTATTTAGATTCAGTTATATAAATCTATACAATTAAAGCCCTGTCCATCCAATTCGCTGTGCTTGTTTTTACTGCAGAGACAGTGAACACCAGATTACTTTGACGTCGATGCAGGTCTGTTTAATGCACTGACAGTAAAATAGAGAGTTGTCAATAGATTTTTCTTTTCCTCGGTTTTGTACACTGTACTTTAATTTCTTTAGACTTGCCGCTGTCTTCCCCTGTCCTTCTTTGAACATCCCACCCTCCCTGACACTACATTGGGTTTCCTAACATAAAGTGCAGTTATGTGTGCTCCTATTCCATTTGTTGGGAAGCAAGGCTCATGTTTACTGCAGGGACTTAGAAAACTGAAGTGGGTGCGTGGCTTTGTAATTCAGTGAAAATAGAATGGAAAGTTGAAAAAAAAATTCTGTTGCCCGGTTTTCTACGCTTTCATTACCTTACATCTTCGCTGGCAATGCAGGTTTTTTTAACCACTTGGGTGAACGGATATAACGGTTAACTCCTTGGCTGCAGGGCTGCTGTGCCATGGACTGTACTTTACCGCATGCACCTGCCCGAAGTGGGAGCGCTAGCGCTCCTCCCAAGGGTATCCCACCCACAGCCCCCCAACGGGAATGGCAGCAGAAGACCTTATACTGCCACAACCCCTCGGCGTTCTGATGATGTCAGCGCACTCTCAGCGTGCTGACGTTACCACATGCCGCTGGGGAAGTGCTGTAAGCCTTTGCTTCCAGCGCATCTAGGAGAGAGAACACCTTACAGGTGAGTCCTTCTCCTTTTTCTTTGCCCCTGTGCCTGTTTTGAATGGATTCCTGCTCCACGTTCGTGGGCTAGGCCTGAGGTCGTGGAGCAGGAATCCATCCACTAGGCCCTAGGGATGTTTTTTGTTTGTTTAGGGGAGCGACCCCTTAGGCAAGGGTTGCTCCCTTAGGAACAACAAAGGATCTGTGTGTCGGCACCCCGTAGGGACTGAATCGGCCAGTTATTTCAGCCAATCTGCCTCCTAGGGTGGTTGAAACCCACTAGGCCCAAGGGATTTTAGTATGCAGAGACCACTTGGGGAAGGGTAGTTGCCATGGGGGCAATATGTTTTTCTATGTCCCCCCACCCATCCCCCCCGGCTAGATCAGGCATTTTTTCAGGTGGGGTGAAACTCACCCACCAAATTTGAGGGTTTGCTAAGGATTCTGGGTAACAGAACCTGGTGAGAGCTCCAGACATCATGGCATCCTGGGTTCCCCTAGGTGTCTAGTTTAAAAAAATTCACAAGTTTGGTAGGATTCCTTAAGTGCTGGCTGAGCTACAGCCCAAAATCCACTTCTAGGCACTTTGCAAAAAACAGGTCAGTTTTCATTAGAAAAATGTAATGTGTTCATGCTGTGTTTTGGGGCGTTTCCTTTCGCGGGCACTAGGCCTACCCACACAAATGAGGTACCATTTTTATTGAGAGACTTGGGAGAATGCTGGGTGGAAGGAGGTTTGTGGCTCCCCGTGAGTTCCAGAACTTTTCTTCACCGAAATGTGAGGAAAATTGTTTTTTGCCACATTTTGAGGTTTGCTAAGGATTCTTGGTAACAGAATCAGGTGAGAGCCCCACAGGTCACTCCATCCTGGGTTCCCAGAGGTGTCTAGTTTTGAAAAATGCACAGGTTTGCTAGATTTCCCTATGTACTGGTGAGCTACAGCCCAAAATCCACAGCTAGGAGCTTTGCAAAAAACAGGTCAGTTTTCATTAGAAAAATGTGATGTGTTCATACTTTGTTTTGGGGTATTTCCTGTTGTGGGTACTAGGCCTACCCACACAAGTGAGGTACCATTTGTATCGGAAGACTTTGGGGAACACAGAATAGCAGAACAAGTGTTATTGCCCATTGTCTTTTTCTCCATTTTTCCCTTACAAATGTAAGAAGTCTAGTTGAGAAATGACCTGTAATTCCAATGCTAGTACGGGGACCCCCAAATTCAGAGATGTACAAATAACCACTGCTTCTCAATACCTTATCTTGTGCCCATTTTGGAACAGAAAGGTTTCCTTGATATCTATTTTTCACTCTCTATATTTTACCAAATGAATTGCTGTATACTCGGTATACAATGAAAACCCATTACAAGGTGCAGGTCATTTATTGGCTCTAGGTACCAAGGGTTCTTCATGAACCTACAAGGCCTATATATCCCCACATTCAGAAGAGTCCAGCAGACATGATGGTATATTGTTTTAAAAAATCTGCCATATCTGGAAAATGTTACATAAGAAAACAGACAGAAATGGCTGTTGTTTTTCAAATCAATTTCAATATTTTTTTATTTCAGCTTTTACTTTCTATAGGAAAACCTTGAAGGATCTACACAAATGACCCCTTGCGGAATGCAGAATTTTGTCTACTCTTCAGAAATGCTTAGCTGCCCGGGATCCACCACTGGTTTCATACCTATTTCTGTCAGGCTGAAAGCACAAAAACTAGTAAAAATGGGCTCTATACCAGGTAAAATTTGGTTTTTTGATTCAAGCCTTCCTGTTCCTGAAAGCTGGAAGGAAGGTGACTTTATCACCACAAACCCTTTGTTGTTGCCATTTGCAGGGAAAAAAAACATATGCTTTCTTCTGCTTCACTTTTTTCAATTTTCCTGAAACCCCCCCCCGCCTCCACCCATTTTGTAGCTGTATTTTGGCTAATTTCTTGGTCTCCTCTAGTAGAACCCACAAACTCTGGGTACCTTTATAATGCCTAGGATGTTGGAATAAAGGACACAAATTTGTCATGGATAGCTTATGTGGACAAAAACTTATGAGGGCCTAAGCGTGAACTACCCCAAATAGCCCAAAAAAGCCTTGGCACAGGAGGTGAAAAGGCCTGACAGCAAAGGAGTTCGTGCACTTTGACCACGGAATGGGACGCACATGTAGTTTCTCCAATTCATGCCAGCCCTAGTGTACAACGATTGAAGCAATCCCCCACCCATCGAAGGTGTATTTTCCAAAATATTCATTTTTTGCTGTAGATAGAGGAAGAAAGTAAATTAAGTTGCTTTAGTTATGTATGTGCAGGACCACTGGAATTATATGGCAGAGAGGACCAAATTATGAGGCAGGGTTGCTCAATTTATCTGGCAAGAAAAGTCCAGCTATGCATTTACAATGCCAAAAGCTCTAGCTCTCGCAAATGCAAGACCTATTGCATTGCATATGCTTGTTTATTATTTTTTTCCCTTTCCCCAAAAATATGCGGTTACTTTTCCTAACTTCTTACTGATTCATTCTGACATGCCTTTACGGGCATTTTAGCCCTTTAAATAGTCTCATCAAGTTGACCAAATTTAAATTGACACATTTTGTATTCAACAAGTCCCATTTGTAGACTGTTTTCCTTTTTTTCAGAGCCCTCCAAGTGCTAGTCTATTTTACCTACCTTGTTGTGAACCCATGGGCCGATTCTGATTGAAGCACCATAAAAAAGTCAGTGACCTAATGTCTTTAAAATTTATTGGCACCATAGTAAACATTCAGTGCCTCATTTATAAGACCTGCAGTGCAGGGTGCACAGCAAGTGCCTTGCTGCACCACCCTGCACCACAAGGATAGGGCAGAAATGCATTGTATGTACAAACTACTGCTTAGTGCCAATGCAGGCACCCGTCAACCATGTTGCACGGATTTCTGCATTGCAGGGATGATTGTTTTTGTGCAGGAAAGGATACCTTCCTGCACAAAAACAATCATAAGAGGTGTTTTCCTCTTTCAATGTGTGCTGCAGAATGCAGCATACATAGGAGGAGGAAATAATGGATCAGATATAAAGATATTTCTCCCTTTTGTGTCATTCTTATGCCACCCCTGAGGTGGTGTAGGAATCTGACGCATTCCCAGACTTGTAAAACTGAGAATGCTTCAGATTCCTTCGGGCTTCATTGGTGTTGCATGGGACACCCAATGCAACATCCATGGAACACACCTTTCACACAGTGTTATGCGTCAAAAGGTTCCATACTTACAAGACATGAAAAGCCACACATTGATTGCTGTAGCTCTCAGTCTCTCAACGTATGTATCTACATTCCGAAAAACTTTCTTCTGTGTCTATCACTTGTTTACTAGCACAGAGTGGTATGTTGCCTAATGTTTTATGAATTTCAATACATTGCTGATTAAATTCAGCAAAATACTATTTTTGGGTAACCTAATGACATTAAATGGGTTGTTGTTTTGGGAGGATGTACCCTTAACAATTTACCAAACACACTCTGACTAGGTTTCAACAAAGTTCTGAGAGAAACTCAGCTCAATCCTTGGCAGCTTTGGCACAAGCTGCAGGCAACTCTCCAGAGAAGTGTGTGTTAAAGTGAAGCAGTACTAACAATTTCAAAGCAAAAAAAAATCCCCAAACCCATTTCGAAATTACAATTTGACACGTTGATCCAGAGACATTCATTTTAAAAGTTTTGTGGTAAAGAGCACTTAGAAAAATGGAAAACCTATTTTAAAAGTACCAGCTTGTGGTTGACCAAGACCTCTGTGTGATTTCAGTGTTAGAAATGGGGGCTCTAGTTGGCAGTCGATTTGCACCCTGTCCAAGTAGGGACCCTCACCTTAGTCAGGATAAGGGAGCTACCCACTCAGCTAACCCCTGCTCACTCTCTAGGTAGTTTGGCACCAGCAGCCAGGCTTATCTCAGAAGCAGTGTGTAAAACATTTTCGTATAACACACACTAACAACCGAAAGCACTACAAAAGGACACCACACCAGTTTTAGAAAAATTGCCAATATTTATCTATATAAAACAAGACCAAATATGATAAAAATCCAACATACAGTAATACAAATATGAATTCTACAAGATTTACTCAAAAATACAGTTCCATGAAGACGATAGCTCCATCTGGGGCTATCACAGCGTCATGATCAACAAAACCAACAGTTCAGGCTGGCATAGCGTCGCGGGCCAGCTACGGTGTCGGGAAGACCCGCAAACGGTACCTCTGGAATTGCAGGGTGTTGTGATCCTCACTGTGAGCTCCCAAGAGTGGCATCTTATAAGTCCCTAGTACATGGTACCTAGATACCCAGGGCATTGGGGTTCCAGAAGATCCTTATGGGCTGCAGGATTTCTTTTGCCACCCATTAGGAGCTCAGACAAACCCTTCTTCAGGACTACCACTGCAGCCTGCGTGAAATAGTGCACACACTAATTCACAGCCATTTTCACTGCACTTAAGTAACTTATAAGTCAGCTATATGTCTAAACGTCATTTACTGAAGGCTAGGTGCAAAGTTACTAAGTGTGAGTTCACCCTTTGTCAACACCAGGACAGTGCGCGCTCTATTGGCGACTAGAATGCAAAAACCCAACACTCTCAAAACAACGTAATTTATGCATTGTGCTGATATGTTGTTGTTTAACCTTTTGCATTGCAGAGTTTAATCCTGAAGACTTATTTTTAATGTGTTTACAAATAATGTTCATTTGCAATGTATTGCTGCAGGCTTTCAGAGTGTGTTAGGGTGTGGTCCCTTTCCAGGGCCGTCCAGAGACTTTCCCTGCAGTATGCCTGGGTGTGGTTGTGGGCTGGGCCAAGACTCTATAAAAGGGAGCCAGCCCAGCTCCAAGTGCTCACTATTCAGAGGTCCCGGTGCAGAGCAGCAGCTACTTCCTGAGCTCCTGTCCCGGTGGCCTATTTGATCTTCCTGGCCTCTGCCCTTCATTCTTCATTGGTGATCCTTGTCCTGGGCGGTAAGACGGTGGTTGGGCTGGCCTCCTGACGACGTTATCGAGAACTTTCATATTCTTGGTCTAATTCTTTAATGTTTAACAGATTACTTTGCGCGCTACCATTTCTTGACATTTGTATGGTGGCTTACGAATCGGCAAGACGCAGGATTTGTTTCATGATGATTTGACTTTGTTATTCATTGCGCGCTACCACTTCTTGACATTTGCATGGTGGCTTGCGAATCGGCAAGACACGCGATTCATTTCATGCTAATTTAATCTTGTTATTCATTGCGCGCTACCATTTCTTGACATTTATATGGTGGCTTACGAATCGGCAAGACGCGCAATTTGTTTCATGATGATTTGACTTTGTTATTCATTGTGCGCTACCATTTCTTGACATTTGCATGGTGGCTTGCGAATCAGCAAGACGCGCGATTCGTTTCATGCTGATTTGATCTTGTTATTCATTGCGCGCTACCATTTCTTGACATTTGCATGGTGGCTTAAGAATCGGCAAGACGCGCAATTCGTTTCATAGTGCTTTAATCTTGTTATTCATTGCGCGCTGTTATTTCTTGGCATTTACATTGTGGCTTACGAATTGGCAAGACGCGCAATTCGTTTCATGATGATTTGACTTTGTTATTCATTGCGCGCTACCATTTCTTGACATTTGCATGGTGGCTTGCGAATCGGCAAGATGCGCCATTCGTTTCATGCTGATTTAATCTTGTTATTCATTGCGCACTACCATTTCTTGACATTTATATGGTGGCTTACGAATCGGCAAGACGCGCGATTCGTTTCATGATGATTTGACTTTGTTATTCATTGCGCGCTACCATTTCTTGACATTTGCATGGTGGCTTGCGAGTCGGCAAGACGCGCGATTCGTTTCATGCTGATTTGATCTTGTTATTCATTGCGCGCTACCATTTCTTGACATTTGCATGGTGGCTTAAGAATCAGCAAGACGCGCAATTCGTTTCATGGTGCTTTAATCTTGTTATTCATTGCGCGCTGTTATTTCTTGGCATTTACATCGTGGCTTACGAATCGGCAAGACGCGCAATTCGTTTAAGGGTGATTTAACCTTGATATTCATTGCGTGCTACCATTTCTTGACATTTTACATGGTGGCACTCGAATCGGCAAGACGCACGATTCTCTCCTCGAGCTTAATTAATGTTGTTCATTTTATGCCACTATTCTAAGACATTTATTAGGTAATATTCGAGTTGACAAGTTGTGTGATTTGTTTCCTGAATCCATATTGTGTTATTCATGGTGCACAATCCTTTTATGGTGTTTACTATATATATGAAAATCTGCAATGTGCGCAATTCGTGTTGGAACATTTCAAGAGAACACAGAAGGCCAGAGTTTCTAGATGCAATATTGCATGGTCCTAGTATGCATTCTTAAAAAAGGATTCATATGACTGGTTTGGAACTTATTCAGAATGTTTTCCTGATTCTCATGTAAAGGAAAGTACTTTAATTTGAAAGTTTCATTTAATCAATCTTGATTCCCTTACAGGTATCAGGCCATCTTGAAACTTAGTCATTTTAAGCCTAATTCTTAGGTTGTTCATGTTTTCAGAATGACTAGGCTTAGAGTCATAGTCTAGTATTGATTTCATGAGATGTAATTTTCATATTGTGTGTTTTAACCTTTTTCTTACTACAGGTCTCCTTCCCAGCTGTTCCCTTCCTAATCCCCTCTTCCCCTCTTGAACTCTCTTAGCCTCTGTGAATTATCTATCAGAGTCTTGGAGCTGTACAGTGGTGACGTGTTGGGAACGTGCGCAGACCCCGAGGATCTGGTGACTCTGACACCCTTACACTAGCAAAGGTGCCCCCACGCTGCCCAGGGCCAATTCCCCAGATGTTGTGAGTGTGGGGATACCATTACATGCATGCACCACATACAGGTGGCTATATGTAGCTTCACAATGGTAACTCTGAATATGGCCATGTAAGGTGTCTAAGATCATGGACTTGTTCCCCCCATTCCAAATATGGTGTTGGGGGCCAATCCCATGCATCCTGGGGGCTCCACCATGGACCCCCAGTATTGCCAAACCAGCTCTCTGAGGCTTGCACTGCAGCTACAGCTGCTGTCACCAGACAGACAGGGTTCTGCCCTCCTGGGGTCTGAGCAGCTCAGTCCCAGGAAGGCATAAGAAAGCATTTCCTTTGGGATGAGGGTGTTACACCCTCTCCCTTTGGAAATAGGTGTTACAGGCTTTGGAGGGGTAGTCTCCCAGAGCCTTTGGAAATGCTTTGAGGGGCACAGATGGTGCCCTACTTGCATAAGCCAGTCTACACCGGTTCAGGGACCGCCAGTCCCTGCTCTGGGGCGCAACTGGACAAAGGAAATGGGAGTGACCACTCCCCTGTCCATCACCACCCTATGGGTGGTGCCCAGTGCTCCTCCAGTGTGTCCCTGGCGTTATCCATCTTGTTTTCCATGACCTTGCTTGAACTAAGGCTTGTTGGAAAAATTCAGCGACGCAAACAGCCTGCATCCAACTTCTCTATGTGGGACATCTCCTGCACCACGCAGGAACCCGCAGCCATCTTCTTTCGTGCTCTTCTGCAGACCTCTTCTAACCAGAGAATTCTCTTTTGCACCATCTTCTCGCTTGGAAGGGTCTCCTGTCCTTCCTGGATACTTCTGAGACTTCTGGACTTGGTTCCTTTCTTCATAGTTCTTCAGGTCCAGGAATCCACCATTTGTTGCTTGCAGTCTTGCTTGGTTCTTGCAATAACTCTTATCACGACTTGTAGTGTATCCTGAGGAAACTTGCAGTGCTTTACTTTTCTGGGCTCTGGGGTGGGGTATTTTACTTACCTTTGGTGTTTTCTTACACTCCCAGCACCCCTCTATATACTACACTTGCCTATGTGTGAATTTGTGATTCGCATTCCACTTTCTTAGTGTGTGCTTTGTGTTGCCCATAGGCCTATTGCATTCTATTGTACTTTCTACTGTTTGCACTATTCTGTGACTATTTACTTACCTGATTTTGGTCTTTAGTGTATATATTGTGTATAATACTTACCTCCAGAAGGAGTATTGCCTCTAAGATTTTTGGGGCCTTGTGTCACTAAAATAAAGTACCTTTATTTTTGGTAACACTCAATATTGTCTTTTATTGTGTATAAGTACTGTGTAAATATAGTATAATATATACAGTTACCTCTAGACAGCCTAATCTGCTAGCACACTGCCTACATTTCACTAATAAGGGATAACTGGGCCTGGGCCTGGTATAAGGTGTACGTACCTTAAGTACCCACTACAAACCAGGCACAAATAAGCAATGTCCTGGATGCAAAGCAGACAGCACGCAGTGATACAAACAGTGAACTGGGCAGTGGAGATAGTGAGGAGTTCTCTAGCCTCAGCAGTCTTACAGCCCCTGTGATGGATCCTAGACATCGCAGTACCAGACACGTACTGCCAGTGAACCCTCTACAAGAGGTGCCAGTGAGGCCACTGAGCACTCAAGTGGAGTGCATGGATGTAGGAAGTAATGTTAAGGCCTACAGGGGACTACCAAAACATGTACAGTTATACTATGACTCTCTGTGACACTGTTATTTGCACATGGTAGCCTATGGTTCATGGCTATGTCCTATTGACACATATGTTACCTGAAGTCAAGGTAATAAAGTTGCTTACAGCAGAAAGACATAAAATTATAGTGGCGTTGTCATTACTTACATTAGAAATGGTTGTGTGCGATGTCAGCACGTCTTTGTCTGCCCTCTGTTGCATTGGTTCTGTCTACTGGGTGATGGGGTGGTAAGGGATCATCTGAGTCCGGCTCCATTGGTTCAGCCGGTATGCCACTTCTTGTTGCTATGTTGTGCAACATTGCAGATGTGGCCACTATTTTACATGTCGTCTCTGGGTTGTTCTGTAGTGCCCCTCCACTCTAATGGAAGCACCTGAAGCGGATCTTCAGGAGACCAAAAGTCCGCTCCGCCACACTGCGGGTTGCCCTGTGTGCAGCATTGTACCTTCTCTCTGCAGGCGTTGCAGGGTTCAGGTAGGGCTTCAGTATGTAGGTGCGCAATGCATAGGCACTGTCTCCTGGAATGTCAGAGGGTAAAATGAGTACTGTTGGAATCTGACATCACTATTACTTCAATGCAACATAGTTGTCTATTACTTTACCCAGTAGGTATCCTTCGCCAAACTCCCCAGCTAGCAGTCTTGTACGAATCCCGCTGTGGTGAAAGAAGTAGGAGTCATGTGTGCTACCTTGGTATCTGGCCACAAGATCGTTGATGATGTAAGAGGTATTGCTAATCACATGTATGTTCATGCAATGATGGTTTTTACAGTTCCAATAAACATACTCAGTGGCCGATGGTAAACAGATAGCTACATGTGTCCCATTGATGGCACCTAAGACATGAGGAAATTGTGCAATCTGATAAAAATGTATTTTCGTTTGTTGTAATTCCTGTGGGGGTGTTGGGGAATCTTATGTGCTCTTGTATTTTGCTCAGCATGGAATTTAGAAATGCTTTGAAGAATCATGAGAGAGCACTCTGTGAGACCCCTCTTGCTGCTGCTATTACCCCTTGATAGCTCCCTGAGGGTAATAAGTGCAGAGAGCATAATACCTGCAGATGGGTGGGTATGCTATTGGTCCTGTGTGTGGTGTGCTGCAGTATGGTTTGTAGATCAGCTATCAGGTCAAGTATCATGGCTGAGCTTAACCTGTACTTCTCATAGATTTTCTCCTCTGTCTGGTCAAAAAGGGTTATGCGCCCTCTGAAAATGCGCTACTGTCTCCTCCTCCCTCTCCTCAAACCTGCCAAGATCCTCATTCTCCTCGCCATCATGTAGAGTGCAACCATTGTGGAAGAGCGGCTGAGGCATTCTGGGCCTCTTTATATAGGTTGCACCTGGTTACCACCTAATTTCAATTTGTGGTAAATTGCATGTGCAAAAGGCCATTCTGCGAATTTTTGCAATTTGTGACTTTTTTGATGCACTCCATTGCGACATGGTTTTGCATGTTGCAATCAGCGTCTCGCAAATTGCACCATGATTTTGCATCTCGCAAATAGCAATTCCGTATTTTGATGTCGCTATTTGCGATACACTGATTGCGACACGCAAAACCATGTAATATTTGCAACATTCGCAATTTTTGTGATTCCGTATTTTCACACTGCGAATGCCTTTCATACATCACAGGGACCATTTTTGCATTCGCAAACGGCCGATTTTTGCAATTTGCACCGTTTTCGAACGCAAAAAAGCTTGATACATCTGGCCCTTAGTGTTAGACAACATATAGAATATTTCAGCTTATATAAGTTGTTCTCAAGTGTACGTAACATCCACTTACATGCTTAACCAACAATACAACTTGGCGATTAATAAATAATTCAAAAACAAGATCAAATTACTGCACTCAAAAGAAATTGTTTCATGCACTTGTCTCTTTTCTCTTGTCAGTCAGAGAAATTTACTGCGCCACTACCCACATATTTGGTATATGTTTTTCCACAGTTCTGAAATAAAAAGTTCTGAGTGCCAAGCACAATGCCCCAAACAAAGGTTGAGGTCGTAATGAGCTAGTTTAAACAATTGTCACTGAAAAGTCAAATTGCGGTAATCAGCGGTTCTATTTCATTTTTGTTAATGCATGATTAGTTTTTTGTTAGTTTATTTTTGTGCTCACTAACCTTCTGAATAGGTTCTCCGCCATATTGTCTTTTCTTTCCCAGGTGTCCCACAAGAAAATCAGGATGGCGCCGTCGAAGGACTTGGAAGTGACCTGCTGTATAGGTAACTGAAGCGGAGCTGGAGCTGCCACATCGGAAGCAGAGATGACGACTGCGCCGACGTCAAGATTCAGGAAGTGAATGTGGGTACCTAACTATTGAGTGCAACTCCAGCTAATGCTTCAGGTGAGTGTGAAGTGCTTCTCAAACAGGAGCGAGGCCAAGCACTGGTTGCTGTGCGAGGGTGGCATAAGTACCACATCTGAGTCCTAATAACTGGCATGATAATTGTTAACATGTGCTCTCTGTGGATGCATGCGGCGTACACAGCGCTATCAGATGATTCCTGGGGGAAAACACAGTAGTTCAACAGTTGAAACCTCTGGATAAAATATGTGTCTTTGTAACTGACACATTTTAGAGAAAACACCAGCCTCAGTTCCTTCATGTTGAACCAAGTGGTATAGCAATTTGTCCAAGCAACATGATGCACAAATAAGATACACAGGTCTGAGTATGATATGCATACTCACCATTTCATGGGTCTTGAGGAACATCATCATTGGTTGCACGTTGTATTAACAACCATGAGGGTAACATAAGGTGTACTCTGCTTGCTAAACCCACTGTGCAGAGAGCACAAGGTGAACAAAACCCCTGGATCCTGACACTGAACCCATCAAAGATCCCACAGCTTCGGCATTGTGGAACTCCCACTGAAACAGTTGATTTTACTGCCAAACGCTCCTATCAAGACAAGCTTATTTCCAAAGCGGTCAAGCTTAATTCACTGCTGGGACAGAATTGTCACCTCACCCCAGTCTTAAGCTTTACTTAGTAATATTTTTTTGGTCAAGGATTGACATCTTTATTGCAAGATTCAGGTGAACAGTTTTCAGTGCACAACAACTCTGAGCTGGACAACTTGTTTTCTTGACTTCTAGGGTAATGCAGTCTCTGTGGAAGCCTCTAAACAAAGGCCTGGTCCTCCAGAGATGAAAAATTCAAGTAAGTCCCACTTTTTTCAAAGTATCTGAAACATTCTTCCTGGCCCTTCCTGAAAGTATTAGGTTCTCATGGTAGGCTTCAACACATCAGCTCTCTCTTTACAGCAAGAGCTCCTGCAGGGTCAGTGGTCCAGGCAGTAGCCAAGGGCAGACACCTCCTCCTCTTTAGGCCCTAAGGGCCAGATGTAGCAAGCATTTTGCATGGTGCAAACTGTGAAAATCACAGTTTGTGCCATGCAAAATGCCGATTGCGATGCTCATTCACAATTTGTGAGTCGGTACCGACTCGCAAATTGTGAATGCCACTCGCAAATAGGAAGGGGTGTCCCCTTCCTATTTGCGACTCGCATCGCTATGCTAAATTGCTTTGTGACCGCGAATGCGGTCGCAAAGCAATTCGCAGTCACCACCAGTGTCACACTGGTGGTAACCCATGGTAACCCATTTGCAAAAGCGAAAGGTTCCCCATGGGACCCCTTCCCCTTTGTGAATGTTGCCAAAAAGGGTTTTTCAGAGCAGGCAGTGGTCCAATGGTTTCGTTATTTTTTTTATTTTGCAACTCGTTTTCCTTTAAGGAAAACGGGCTGCATAAAAAAAATAAAAAAAATATATGCTTTATTTAAAAAGCAGTCACAGACATGGCGGTCTGCTGTCTTCAGCAGGCCACCATCCCTGTGAGTGCAGGGACTAGCTATGGGGTCGCAAAATGCGACCCACCTCATTAATATTAATTAAGTGGGTCTTTGCGACCCCATAGCGACTCGCAGAAGGTGTCTGAGACACCGTTCTGCATCCGATTTTGCGAATCAGAAATTGCGAGTCGCACCAACTCGCAATTTCCGATTCGCCTATTCGGACCTACCTACATCTGGCCCCAAGTTCTCTCCCTTCAAACTTCAGCTCCACCTGGCATTGTTCAGATAGTCCTCCTTAAAGTTTGGAGTCTGCTTTTTGTGTCCATGTTGCAGGTAACAGTAGGCCAAACACTTGACACTTGGAGAGCAGTTCAAGTCCCTGGCTCAAAATCAGGGGTTCAAGGGTCTTTTTTTGTCCATCTTTCGAACTGAGTCTTGCTTTTGCAAGTTGTCTCCTTCTAAGGGTCAGGAATGTCATAAGAAGGTTCTGGTGAGTTACAGACTTATTCAGGGTACTACCTATTGATTTTTAATTTCCCTCTAACCAATACTGACTATTTCTTGCAAAACCTATCACCTCCATTTTCAGCAGCACTTTTTCTCTTGGCTTTCTGGAAACCTTTGCTTAGTCCCTCAACAATGATGTTCTAAGTCAGTCTTCCTCACCAACTCCCAAACGGACATGAGTTGACCTCCCTGCTGTCATAACTGGAACTGTGTTGTCTCCCTGTTGGGCATTAAGACAGAAAGACTTGGATTATGTTAGAAATCAATGGGAGCATTTCCTAACAGCCCCATTTGGCACTCCCAAGTCAAATGAAGAACTGCTGAAGCTGTTCTTTGTTCTAGAAGCTGATAAAGATGTGACAAGAGATCCCACTTATACCTAATAGGCTTTTCTACACCCAAGATCATCATCCATCACTACTAAGATGACCCTGTCTCTGCAGTTGGTTGGTGAGGTCCAGGGTCCAGTCAATGTCCACCACTACCCTCTCAAAATGTATCTAAACCACTGGCAGTGGAGTATTTAACATATAACTAGCCTGGAAGGTCATGTAGTACTGACAGAATCCTTTCACCTTCATGATTATTTGGGGCCAAAAATTATGACTGACCAGTCTCTCTAAAGTTTTGAAGTGCCACAGATGTCCATCCAAGAAGATTTCTAGCCCCTAGCTCAGAGGGAAAGGCCTGTGCCACTATCAGCGACCTTGAAGCCCATTCCTTAGGGTCCCTAGCCTCACTATATATGACACTTCCTTTTCAAAAGAGCAGCTTGAAGGCTGAACCTGGTGGCCCCTCTGTTTGTGCCTCAGCCTGTGCCGAAGGTCTCCAAGAGTAGGGCACCCTTTCTGTAGCTTGCAAAACTTTGGTCTGAGATCGTCCTACTGCATTATGAAACTATGCTGTGAGAAAGTAGCCTCTATCTAGCATGGTTACCCCCATTTTGTGCCTGTTTGTCAGTGTGTTTGAATGTGTCACTGGGATCCTGCTAACACAGTATTCCACCCATGACTGGCATACTGGTGCCCCATTTTAAGTCCCTAGTATATGGTACCTAGGTTCCAGGGGATCTCTATGGGCTGCAGCATTTCTTTTGCCACCCATGGGAGCCCATACTAAGGCTTCTACAGGACTGCCACTGCAGCCAGCATGAAATGGTGCATGCACCATTTCACTGCCATTTACACTGCACAAGGTCACTTATAAGTCAATCATGTTATCCAGGTCCATTTTCCTGGACTTCGTGAGTGCAGGGATGCCATTTTACGCATGCACTGTACATAGGTCACTACCTATGTACAGCTTCACAATGGTAACTCTGAATATGGCCATGTTTGGTATCAAACATGTTGGAATCATACCCCAAGGCTTTTGCAAGCATTGGTTGTATGATTCCATGCACTCTGGGAGCTCCTTAGAGGACCCCCATTTCAGCCTTCTGAGGTTTTCCAGGCAGCCCTAGCTGCTGCCACCTCACAGACAGGTTTATGCCCTCCTGTTGCTCAAGCAGCTAAAGCCCAGGAAGGCAGAACAAAGCATTTCCTTTGTGAGAGGGGTGTTACACCCTCTCACTTTGGAAATAGGTGTTACAGACATGGAAGGGGAAGCCTCCCAGAGCCTTTGGAAATGCTTTGAAGGGCACAGATGGTATCCTCCTTCCATAATCCAGCCTACACCAGTTCAGGGACCCCCAGTCCCTGTTCTGGCATGAAACTGTACAAAGGAAAGGGGAGTGACCACTCCCCTGTCCATCACCACCCCAGTGATGCCCAGAGCTCCTCCAGAGTTTCCCTGAGTTTTGCCATCTTGGATTCCAAGGTGGTGGGGCACTCTAGGAGCATCTGAGTGGCCAGTGCCAGCAGGTGATGTCAGAGCACTCCCTTGATAGGTGCTTACCTGGCCACATCTATGTTTTTTTTTGGAGCAAGCTGAGTCGCTCTCTTGTGCTCTATCAGACAATCAAAGAAATGCCCTTTCAAGGATGGATTCAAGAGCTTAATCTCCTCACTTTATGATTCAGCACAGAAATGGAATGGGACTCCCCCCTATATCCGCATTTTGTAGCCCTTTAGAGAGCTTCATTTTAGAATTCTTTCTCTCCTCTTTTGCTAGTGGGAGCCGACCCTGAACACATTTTTTTTTGCCCCCTCGCCCATGTGCCTTCTTGGATTCTCACTGCCGAGTCAAAGGTTTTCCTCCTTCCCAAATGTGCTTGAATCACTGTCCATTGGATGTATCTGTAGTGAAGGTGCTGCAGTCAAGATGAGATGAAAGGTAGGATTTATTCCTAATGCTACACGGTTGCAGAGGAGCACGCAGTACATCCTTCCACCAGTATACAAGTCTGGAATAACCATCCTTCTTCAAATAAATCATTTTCAGAACACCATAAACATTCTGAGAGCACACATCATAAAGAGAACACTAAAACAGAATGTTAACCTTGAAATTCTACAAGCATAGTATTACTACTAGTCTTCACATCAATACATGTAGGAATGCTACAAATACTATAATCAAGTGCTGGATCAACTCTGTAATACAGTGACAAAAATGTCCTCTTGCTTTTTACCCAATCTTCCCTGGAATTCAATGGCACTGTCACAAAATATTCACAAAACCGTTGAGACGCCTTATGAGTGCCTCTCAACTTTCTGCAATACTTCTTTAGAAATTAAATTAAATTTGCAGTAAGGGTTGTGGTTCTGTGTGTATTGATCCCTCTCTCACTACTCTAGGTTCAAAATGACAGCCTCCTCTGGCTCAGAATAGTACCCCACCGGTTGACTCTTTCCTCAGTATTCCTTGTCTAATTTGCATTTTTAATGAAAGCTCATTTGCAGCAAACCGTTGTGTAGGGATGACCAATGATCACACAGGAAAGCAATGACGGTGAAATGATAAGTATAATAATGCAACGTCCCAGCCACCTCACATCACAGTCCTCGTCACCCTCAGATCTTCCACGACAATCTAAGCTCTCCTCCTGGAATCTTGGTGGGAGAGACCATTATGATAAGGGTCAGAGGGGACACCTGGGCCAGGGATGAACCAACATAGGAAATACCAAGATACCACACGTCGTTTAATATAATTCCCAACCATGTAGTGAAGCACTCTACCATTGTAAAGATACTGGTTTGAATGATCCCTACTGAGTTACTCACTGCTGCTTTCACCATCCTCGCTGGACTCTGAAGGCCCACTGAACCCTCAATTCCATCTTGCGCTGGAGCCAGAAAGCTTAGCTCTAGGAATTCAGTTTCTGACAGCTCTGTTTGGTATTTCTCAAGTCAGAAAGGGAACTATAGAAAAATAATTTAGTGCTCCAAGCAGGTCCTATTTCCCTGCTAGGAAGTTAATTCATGTTAAATGACCCCTCATTGACAATAGTGATTCTATTACAAGTGTACTACAAAGCATTCTTAATGTTGCCAAATAAAATATAGTGAGGATCAAATTGGTTATCAACAAAAAACCCAAAAATCATGACTTTGGAAAACACAGGTATTTACTAAAACTATAAATGGGAACACAATGCTAGACTTGCAGTGATGCAAACCTATTTTTGAGAATTATTTTCAACAATAAGCTTTCTTGCTCTCCTCTGTGGATGAATAAACAAAAATCAGTTATCTGTAATTAAACAACCTTTTAAAATATAATGGGGCAAAATCGTCTTATTTGGTTTAGGTTTTCAAGGATTCAAATGTCAAACGTTTCTAAGTTTGACATGTGAGGCATTATGAGGCATGATGTGGCTCCCTCTAGCACAGGAACTGAATGGTATACCAGGGACTTCTTAGTGGAAAAATGTACAAGGATTAAGAAAGTCTCAAACAGCCGAAATTATAAGATAGTGTCTGGGTTCTTCCCTCCTATCGGCTAGGGACGATGCTTTTATTTAAAGCAATTTAGTTTATTTTCAATGGCTTGATTCACCTTCGGCTTGGATTTGTATTAAATTACTTTGAGTTGCCTTTCCTTTTGTGAATTATGGGTTAAAGTTTAAGGCTAGAGGGACATTTTTATTAACTCTTTACTTAAATTGACTTATTGTACATTAGGCCATGGAATGGTGCAGTATTCTTGATTTGGTTTTGCAAAAAAACATTTTATATTCAATATTGTGACACATTTATTAGTTGCTTGGCTATATAGAAATAGAAAAAAATCTAAAGACAAGAGAAAAAAGAATGTTATGTGGGCTATGGCCTAGGAGTTTGGGCTGGAACGTTCATATTGGAGAAGGGTCAGAATTGATAAGCATATGCTGGGTCCAACTGATATGCTATAGTGTGCAAAATAATGATGAACAGAGATGTGGCCCCAAGTAAATATCACTGGCTGAAAATTAATTCAAGCATCCCACTATTCAGTTTTTTCTTCTCAACTACTCCAAGCTAAGTGTGGTGGCTTTACCAAGAAGTGGGTCCTGTGCTCGCTTTGCCACTGAAACTAATCAGCGCAGGGCTGATGAGCCCTAGCTAGGGTGAAACCCTTTTTGGGTTGCTTCTATTCTAGTTCAGAGAGCTGACATTAAGTCGAGCTTTCCATCCATCACTCTTTTGTATAATTCAGTGCTAAAGGAAATATGGCAAATACAATAGCTAGACTCATCTGTACTGCACTTTGAAGTATTCCATGCTGTAAAATGAATATGTGGTTGTCCTGAAGTGAGGCTAGCATTACATTTAAAACATAATTATTTAATACCTTAGCATTTAATAACATGATAATGCCATCCTGTACCCATACGTTTTTATTAATATCTCTTTTTAAAGATTTACCTCTTCTCCATAGGTATCTTCTAATCATGAGTTCTGAAGATTTCAATGAATATTTAATTGTAGAGCTAGTCAGGTACCATGAAATTTGTGTCTGGTATCCTTCCACGAATCCCAATACAGAACCTTTCTTTAGTCATTCCTGGTAGATGTGGTGTCAAGATAAGGGACCGTTTTTTTAAGGATTTGGGTTACGTTTAATGTTGCCTTAACCATCGGATGTACCTCTAGATAATGTTTTTCTTTTCTTTTCAGTGGGGTCTTCATGGCTTGATCTTTATTTTGTGAATCCTTTTTAGCAGAAACCATTCAGAAGACCTGACATTATATTAATGGAGAAGACAAACCAGTATGAAAATAAAAAATTGGTTCTTTCTGAAGACTCTCTGCCACATCTGTGTCTTTTTCTCATGTAGATAAGAGATTGGCTTAGTTGGTTAAGCAAAATAATACATTGACTGAGTTTTTTAGGACTTCTTCCCCACACTTCACTTAATTCAAAATAGTATGAGATGTAGGACCTCATTACAAGATTGCGCCGCCTGCCAAACTTGTCCTGCCATTTTACCGCCTGTTTGGCCAGAACACCACTGGCCCTAATACAAGTTTCCCGCTGGGCCTGCGGGCTGAAACAGTGATTCCACCTGCCAGCCCAGCAGGACACAGGGCTTAACATTGACACCAGCTCGTAATCGAGCCAGCAGCAATGTGGTGGTGTGGCACCTGCAGCAGAACCCATTGCGCTTTCCACTGCCTGTAATTCAGGCAGTGAAAAGTGCATCAGGGCTGTCCTTGGGGGCCCCTGCACTGCCCATGCCAAGTGCATAGGCAGTGCAGGGACCCCAGTGGGCTCCGGACACCCCCATTCCACCAGCCTTTCCATGGTGGTCCAAACCCCATGAAAAGGCTGGCGGATTAGGGAGTCATATTCCCCAGGGTGGCGCTGCATGTAGCGCCACCATGGTGGATTACAAACCGCCAAGACCGCCAGGTTGTTGGAGGGTGGCAACCTGGCGGTGTTGGCGGTCCGAATGTGGCGGTTCCGCCAGAGTCGTAATGAGGAGGCTGGACAGCTGCTTTGGCGGCGGTCCGACCTGCACCGTGGCCCTGGCGGTCTCATGACCACCAGGGTCATAATGAGGCCCATAATCTGCTTTCTGATTTATTTCTAATTATCTTGAAAATGTAAGCAAAAATGTTTCTGGAAAATAATAATTCCTGTCAGCTGAAATTCTCTCTTTAGGGTTTGATCATCATTGCAAATTTGCAAAAGTGTCTCAGTACCTTGTTTTTAATATGTTGCCTTAATAAAGGAGATGTGTGAGTACAGATAATTATTTTATAAAAAAAACGAATTTACTCCTACCTTCACTGGTTCAATATCAGAAAATGAAGCGATTCACCAGAGTGTCAGTCTCTGTTCTCACTCTGATTTTCAGCCCATCTATTTCCTTGTTGTTCTTTGGAATATTGGCAGATGGATCTCAAGCATTACATTTATTAATGTACCCCTTTTCTAATAGTAACCTTCAATTATAAAATTGTAAAAAAGTAATAGAAATGTTATATTCTTAACATACTAGTGATACATTTTAAACCATAGCAATATAACATGATATACTTTCTTTAGATAACATAAAATAGTTATATTTATTCAAAAATTGTTTCCCCCATTTAATTTTTTTAAATTCCACAAAAATATTAAACACTTTTTACAGTCTTAGGTTTTGTTCTGTTCATAATCTTGTGTTATTATCCAATTAACAAAAATATATCTGTACTCTCCAACTTTGTTGTTCGTATTCACAATCCCATAGTTAGTCCAGTTATCATAATTATATAACCATAGTTTCCAACGTGCTTGTCCGTCAACACGTGTTTCATCCAGGGGAGTGCCCCTGGGATTTCCTCAGGACTTTCTTGTTATTAGGATTTCATCAAGACTTCCTAAAATAATATTTCCATAAATCATAAATCAGTTCCGGCTTTTCATTATTTATCTTTCACCTGATTGTTTAATCATGTGCCAACCGAGTGACCTAGTGAGAACCATGCAAATTACCTCCATTTTCCTTCCTTAGTGATGTCCCTTATTGTGAGCCTTAGTGTAAAGATTATTTTACCCCATTGCAGTGTAGACTGCATAACAGTGAATATAGATAGAGTAAGTGCAGCTACCTATACAATAGATTTTTTATAAATTAGAATAGTGTATACCGTATACACGGGGTCCTTCTTAAACAATGAGGAGCACGGTATACACTATTCTACACAATCTTGGAAGAGGAAGGAAAAGGCGACACTTATGTGGGTATGAAAACAAGATCACAGGACAAAAAGACATAGACACAAATGCTGAATTGGAAAGCAGTGTGGTTAACTTATCTGATAAGCAACTATCCTTGGATATGATATCACTTTTGAATAAAGGACTGGGATTCTGTCCATCGGTTATGGGGAACATATGTCAATCTAAAAATTGATTTGTTTAAGTTTATTAGAAATCTGAAACTTAAGAGATATTTTGATCTGCGTGTAACAGACACAGAAATAGCTCCAAAAGTCTACTATACTAGTAGTATACAACGTGAATGGGGGTTGAAAGCAATAGAACATATTCTAAACAGGAGATCGGCGAGCTTATTAGAACACACGCACATGCTGCTGAGCATGATTGATCTCATACTCAACAACAATTACTTTTTGGTGAAACAAAACTGGTTTAGACAAAAGCAGGGTGTAGCAATGGGCTCAAAATTTTCACCATCCTATGCTAATTTGTTCATGGGGTGGTTCGAAGAAAATTGGGTATGGGGCTCAAAAGCAGCAACTTGGCATTCACATATCCTCTATTGGGGGCGATATATTGATGACTGTCTTATGCTATGGACAGGGAATGTGGTAGCATTAGAGAGCTTCTGTAACTACCTTAATGAAAATGATGTGAATATTAAATTCACATATAAATATAGTGTGTCTAAAATAGAATTCTTAGATGTAGAGTTATTTGTAGAAAACAATAGGATAGAAAGCAGATTATTTCGGAAACTGACCGCCTGTAATACTATATTACATGCGACAAGCGCACACCCCAAGCATCAAATAGAGGCTATACCGCTAGGAGAAATGATCAGAGCAAGAAGAAATTGTAGTAGAGACTGTGATTTTTATGATGCTATTGATGATATGGGACACAGATTTAGAGCTAGAGGTTATTCGGAGATGAATATAAATAAGTCTCGGAATAAGGCTCTTAAGACCTCCCGTTCATAGACATTATCACGAGTGACTCGGAAAAATAATGAAGTTAAGAGAAATAATGTTCAGAGATTGAGGATCGTTTTAGACTATACGGATACATCTCAGAAATTATTAAGAATAATGAAAAAACACTGGTCAATACTCATTCAAGATGAGACGCTCAAGAAATTTATAGGTATGAAACCGGAGGTTTCATTTAGAAGAGGGAATACCCTCAATAATATTCTGAGTCTGAGCTATTCACCAGATGAGACTAAGTCAGATTGGCTCAATGTACGGAATCAAGGCTTTTTCAAATGTGGTTCATGTGCAATGTGTAAATGGGCATGGCAAGCTAAAAAAGAGTTTCCTGACAGAAAAGGCTGTAAAGTAGACATCAAATCACACATGGATTGTAACACCAAATTTGTAATATACATGCTTATATGGAAATGTGAAAAAATATATGTGGGCAGTACGATACGCCCACTCAAGACAAGAATTTCAGAACACTGGAGAGCAATCAGGCAACTAGATGAACGTTATCCGACAGCATCTCATATGAGGATATGCGAAGAACAAGGGATACACAAAGATTTTAAATTTTTTGGCTTTGAACAATGTGAAAAAAAACACGGGGAGGTAACAGAGAATTGGCCCTAAGGAGAAGGGAATCATTATGGATTATGAAATTAGGTGCTGTGGAACAAGGATTAAATACAGACCATGAGATAGAATATTTCCTTGGTGATAAATAAATAGTAATGATAAAGGAGGTAAATAAATAAACAAACTAATTCATAGTAAAATTAATAAAATTAAGGATACAGAAAAACACCTATCATCGGAGAATATCTAGTGTATAAAATATATATATATATATTTAGATTCAAGATATCAGCTTGAGTCAGGTATGAGGTTGATAGCTCATATGTTATGTATAGCGGTTTACAGCAATGTCATTTTTTATTATAATTTTTCAGAATATGACCAAACATTTAAAATAGAATGAGTGACAAGAAGTCTCAATTCTATGGAGATAGGACACGCAGGGTACAAATCAGGCTTTAATAATAACGAAACAACTGATCTTTTTGGATATTTTCTTACGGACGTAAATGAGGTAAATGTAGTCCGACTTCTATTTTTAGTACCCTTGAATAGAATCAGGAAGAGGAACTCTTATGAAGAAGTACATTGTTTATGTTGTCACAAAGACGGCCAGAATTTCTGTAGTCCGTCTTCTATTTTTAGTTACAAAACCGAAGCGTTTAAATAGGACGCACATTAGAAACTCGGCTTAGACGATTGAGAGTGTACTCGCTGGCAATAAAATAATCCTTAAACAGGTAAGATATAAAAGCAATAGTTAATATTTGAATAGATCGGACGAACCCTATAAGGGTAGATAATTGATCGAATGTCATTTCATAACAGATACTACAGAGGAGAAAGACGTGGATACAGAGTATACAATATAGGGAGATAAGGGAATAAGAAAAGGTGAGCGCCTTAATTAAATTAAAAAATTTAAATTAATACTATAATCTGCTATAAAAAATGAGCGAATTCAATGAAATAATTATAAATTTGTCATCTCGCTTTACGTATACAACCAGATTATACTCTTCGAAAATCAAGAAATGCTATGAAATGTTAAAGGAATAAGCAACAATGGAGATATCAAGGTAAAATAAGAGGATCAGTGGGATACACATCTATCAATTGGAGGTATACAGAAGTAAGCACAGGGGCGTCCTTCTTAAACAATGAGGAGCACGGTATACACTATTCTAATTTATAAAAAATCTATTGTATAGGTGGCTGCACTTACTCTATCTATATTCACTGTTATGCAGTCTACACTACAATGGGGTAAAATAATCTTTGCACTAAGGCTCACAATAAGGGACATCACTAAGGAAGGAAAATGGAGGTAATTTGCATGGTTCTCACTAGGTCACTCGGTTGGCACATGATTAAACAATCAGGTGAAAGATAAATAATGAAAAGCCGGAACTGATTTATGATTTATGGAAATATTATTTTAGGAAGTCTTGATGAAATTTTAATAACAAGAAAGTCCTGAGGAAATTCCAGGGGCACTCCCCCGGATGAAACACGTGTTGACGGACAAGCAAGTTGGAAACTATGGTCATATAATTATGATAACTGGACTAACGATAGGATTGTGAATACGAACAACAAAGTTGGAGAGTACAGATATATTTTTGTTAATTGGATACTAACACAAGATTATGAACAGAACAAAATTTAAGACTGTGAAAAGTGTTTAATATTTTTGTGGAATTTCAGAGAAAATTAAATGGGAAAAACAATTTTTGAATAAATATAACTATTTTATGTTATCTAAAGAAAGTATATCATGTTATATTGCTATGGTTTAAAATGTATCACTAGTATGTAGAGAATTAAACACCACATGTGTGCCATTACTCTCTAATAGACTGTTAGATATCCTTAGGGAATATCGTGGAGGTAATCTTGGAGGGTGGATACCTGAGTTTTGTGCACCGTGTCGATATACTTATATATAGTTATAACATTTGGAATAGGAGCGCCAATCACTCACTACCTCGCCCTCTTTTTTGATTGTATAATAATAATGTTATGTTTAGGCAGCTTTTTTCTAAGTTAGGTTATTTGGCACTCCACTCTGGAGCCTTTTGCACTAATTAGTAAAAAGAGAATGCGGAGGATAGGTAAACTGATTTTGCTTCCCTCTGTCTCATCGTAAGAAACAGTTTGTTAATCATTTCAGTAAGGCATTGTTCTGCCCTGCGGGTTTAGTCAGAGCAGCTCTAATATTAGCCCTTGATAAAAGAGACAGCAGACTTTTATTAACAGGCAGAAGTCACTTAAGTTTCTTAAGATATGTTTTTTACGGCAAATGCAGTATTGACGCGTTAATATAAAAAGGCATGCTCCAAAAACTGACACAATCTAACCTCAAGTGGGCCTGCTGTCTGTTTGTTCTTAAGAAGAACACATTTTCTGAGAAAAAGCAAACAACTTTAGCAGCAGGTAGCTGAAACATCGCCTCAGAAAGCTGTTAGGAACAATTTTTTCTGAGAAATAAAACACGGTTGCAAGCTATGCTATTTGCACCTATTGATTCGGTGGAAGGAGCTGCATTATGTTTAATTCAAAGTGTAGCCCTGGCGCCGGCAACAGCAGAATAATCGCTTTTTGCAAGTCTATTTATTTACGTTTTACTGGTGGTGGTGGTTCATGCTGCCTCCTGTTTTGTTCTTATATCATCTCTTCAAACGGTACATGACTGGAACAGAAAAGGCTCAGGAATAAAAAGATTTAGGTCGCTGTAGGCAAGAACCTGTATGCACAATAAACAGCAAACCATAGAGGCCCAGGGGCAAGCAATCTCGCACTTCTACTCTGTTTTCTCAAAGGACATTCGCCACTTTTTATTAGCTGCGACTACAATTACATTTTGATTGGCACGATTTACAAGCAATCAATCGCTTTGCTGAGCAGATAGAGTGAAGAAGCCAACGGTAATTTGACGGTCTGCTAAGCCAAGATATATTAACTTTTTTCTGGTCTAAACTGCCCTACATCCGCGTGGGGGTTTGAAGTGGACAACACCCTGCCAATGAGCATGCAATATGAATAGGAGATATTCTATAACATGCACAAGGACAACAAGCATTTGCAATGCAACGGGTCTCACGTTTGCTCACGTTAGAGCTATTAGCATTTTCTGAACCGGACTTTCCTTACCACATAAACTAATAATGAAAAGTAAAACAGTTTCACATGTGCGAGCTGATGGTTGCCATGAGTGTGAATGAAACACAGAAAAGGGAACAGAAGTTCGCTAGCAGTGAAACTTATCAGCAAAAGTACAGTTATCCATGTTACCAGGAAAAGTGCAATTATCCATGTAACCAGCAAAAGTGCAATTATCGATGTAACAGGGTCGATGTCACGCAAAGCACTCGACTGCTGCCCAGCGCAATCGGGTTGCGCAGGAAATGAAAAGATAAAGTAGTCATAAAAAGTGTTGTGCCTCCTTTTAACGCCTGCTCTGTGCAGGCATTAAAATGCCACTAAAAATGACGCTGCCATAGATTTCACTGCACCATTTTTGCAGGCTCCCAAACGGGGGAACGGTCCCCTTGCATACATTATGCCTAGTGCAGGCATAATCTGGTGCAAGGGTTTACAAATTCCATACCTCTATCTGCTCCGAAAGGGAAATTACTATTTCAAGGCAATCCCCATGTTACCCTATGGGAGAGAAAATCCTTGCAACAGCAAAAAAGTAATTTAGCAGTATTTCACTATCATGACATGAAAACACACCAGTATGTGTCCTACCTTTTACAAATACTGCATTCTGCCCATGGGGTTGCCTTGGACCTACTTAGGGGTGACTTACATGTAGTAAAAGGGAAGGTTTGGGCCTGGCAAGAGGGTGCACTTGCCAGGTCAAAATGCACACACAGACACTGCAGTGGCAGGCCTGAGAAATGATTGCAGGGTTACTCATAGGGTTGGCACAATCAGTGCTGCAGGCCCACTAGTAGCATTTATTTTATAGGCCCTGTGCACACTTGGCACACTGTACTAGGAACTGACTGGTAAATCAAATATGCCAATCATAGATAAACCAATCACCAATGCTATTTATACAGAGAACACTTGCACTTTAGCACTTGTCAGCAGTGATAAAGTGCCTACAGTCCTAAAGCCAACACAACAGGTCAGAAATAATGGGAGAAAGAGGGCAAAAAGTTTATGGATAATCCTGCAAAAAGGGCTAGGTCCAATATGAGTGAGGTGTGAAAGAGCAAAATAAGGCAGATACTATTTCTGCAAAGTCCCGCAGAAGTTTGCTTTCTTCCGATAAAAATCTGACAGCAGGAAAAAAACAGGAAATCCTGTTTTCATGCCTTTCTCATACAGTCTCAGCATCTTATGCCAATCTTCTGGAGGCTGAAAATCGTCTAATTCCAAACTTCACAGGGTGTTTAATATGGTTCTCCTGAATCCACCTAAAGCTCTGAGGCTGCTGGTGACAACTTTTAGGATAGCAGCCCACAGTTAGAAAAGGTAGACTGTGTGAAAACTGGGCTGATTGCAGAGACCCCCTAACTTTTTGCCCCTATTTTTCACTTATTGCTGGTGCTTTCCTGACTTTGATAGTGCCCTGGGTACTGCTAACCAGTCCCAGGGTCTATGTTCTGTGTAAAATGAGTATGCAAATTAGGCTAATTATAATTGACAGTATCAACCTACCTATAAGTTAATCAGTCAATCAATCAGGAATTTTTAAAGCGCACTACTTATCTGTGAGGGTCTCAAGTCCCTAGTATGTGGTAGGTCATGTAGGTTTAGGGGCCCCCAGCATAGGTAGTGCACCCATAGGTGCACTGCTGAAGTGCCCAGTGTCATTTTAAAAGCAGGCCTGTCTTGCTGCCTGCTTTTAAACTAAAGCTATATGCAAATTCGACTTTGGAATTAAAAGTACTTCCAAAGTCTTAAACTCCCTTATTTTTACCTATGTCACCCCTAAGGTGTGTCCTAAGGGCTCCTAGGGTTGGGTGCCATGTAGCTTTAAGCAGGGACCTTATAGAAATAATTTTAGAAGCCCTGATGAGGTAAAATAGCCAAATTCATTCTTCCCTCAATGTAGTGAATGGCCTCCACAGGCAAAAATGGGGAGACTTTATTTTAATTAACAAAGTCCCCATAAGAGACAGATACCTTGAGTTTGGTATCAAATTAATTGTTTACAACTTGTTCTTGTTGGATTTAATATAACTAGTTCAGGTAAAGAGTTTTAAAACTCTACCTGAAAGTTGCCATCTTCAGCTCTGTAGTGCCCTACTCTGATTGGCCAGCCTCTTGTAGCCTGGCAAGGCTGCCTTGATGAGATGTGAAGTGGCTTGGGCTGAACACAAGAATATGCAAGGGGGAGGAGATCTGTCTTAGAAGATGTTGAAACAGTATGGGGTAGAGCGACCAAACTGGTTTTAAAGGCAGGGAAGAACATTTGGAGCAGCTTAGGACCTCCCCCGTTTCCTGCAACCCCTGACAATTAGGTGCCCTCTTGATTAGATTAGGATAGGGCAGGAGAGGGGTGTTTTTAGAATTTGTATCCACACCAGTGGGTGGGCTCAGCCAGATCTAACCTCCAAAAATCAGTTTCAGCCGTATTGGATTTTTGAAGAATGCTCCCTGGGATTGATTTTGCCACACTTCCCAGGAAGTGGCCATCCAAGGGGGAAGTAGCTTGCCTGTAATTGGACAGTTGGGCCCCTGTGCTTTTCACCCCAGCAGCAAGGATAAATATGGCACAGCTGCACCCGCACCTTAGATCCCTACAAGGGCCAAGACAAAGAGGAAGGAGGACTGCCCTGCTGGACACCTGAGCTGAACCTGGACACTGCACTCTGAAGGATTGCAGTAACTACACACTTAAGTTTCACCACTAAAATGACTTTCCCTGTCTTCTACTGCATCAGGAAGGGACTTCCTGTTTGGTACAGGTACAAAGGAGCTGCCCAGAGTCCCCTGCATCAAGTCTTGCAAGTGGAGTCCAGCTGACCAGAATCCAGTGGCCATTTGAGGATTCTGACCAGGTGCATTTTGGGAATTGTAGTCCCCACTCCCACAGAGCAACTCAGAGCTTCTGGAACCTTGGACCAAGTTGTGGACACTTCAAGGACCCAAAAAGGACCTCTGGAAGAAGATCCAGAAGTTTGGATTTGTTTGGAGCCACTCCATAAGTTGAAGAGGTGCATTGTGGGAGTTGTAGTCCCAGACCTCAAGAGGCAAACCAGAGCCTCTGAACCCTTGGCTGGTGATGAATCAAGAAACACATCTGAAAGTACATGTAACAGTATTACCTCGTGGGTGGCCTGAACTCTGGAGTTTGCCCTGTTCTGTGTGACCTTTTTTAACCCTTTGAGCACTAGCTGTTTCTATGCACTAGAAACCATTAATTGTTTAAAAATTCATATCTCTGGTTCCTGTAATCTGATTTTAATAATTGTGGTATCATTTTAAAGATACAAATGTAATCTATTCTTATAAATTGGATCTTTATTGTGTTTTTTGTTATTTTTAAATGCTTTACACACCTGTCTCCTAAGTTAAGCCTTGTCGCTTGTTGCCAAGCTACCAAGGGTTGTGCGAGGATTAATTTATTGAGACCTGACTGGACCTACTAGGGGTTAGTGGCCTATTGCTAAGTAGCAGGCACTTACCTGCCCTTACCAATAATCCACTCTCCAACATAGACAGGTTCACCCACTCACTCCAGGAAGGGTTCAGGTCAAAGACCCGAACCAACTAGTAAACTGTTTACTAAATATACCTTCTTACTCCTGGATCTACATGACCTTAGCTCTCAATGGTATATCACTCACTTGTTTCTTTTCTTCTCTATATGCAGGTCTTACTTTTTAATTTAAGAACTATATTCTCTTTTGATCTCTGCCAAGACTGTGGTTTGAGTTGTTGACAATGTATTATTTTTTTGACAATTAATTATTGTGGGTTTTATGAAAGCTATGCCTGGTGACTCCATGTTTGTTTTTACTGTGGGGCACCATGACACAATGCCAGTTAAGTATCCTTTGATAAAAATGTGGAAAAAAGATGTAAACCCAAGAGGTCAGTTAGTCTGACCTCGGCACGTCTGATGATTAAGTGCAAAAAAGCTGGATCAAATGAGACAGCTCTTTTCCAGTAAGACAGCAGCAAGTTTCACCTTCCTTTTACCTCTTTCTAAGCCCTCTGTTTTGGGAGACTTTCTTTGAACAGTAAGTAGCTACTGTTTGGCAATCTCAAATAACCCTTTCGTAACAGAGTTCCAACACTTTGTTGAGCATTCGTATGCAGCACTTCCCATAACTCTACTGCAAAACTATATTTTTACATCATTTCGGAACCGAACACAGTGTAGTCAATTTTAATTGTTCAAACTGTGGAAGTTATTATGGAGATATGAAAAAAGATCGAAAATGCTGATAGGAACAATTGCAAATAAAGATGATGGATGTGCCTGCATTATATAGGTATCAAAGTGGATGGATGTCATAATGAATGTATAAACATTTCAGAAATAGCCCTTTCAAATAAATACCTGAAACAGCTTGGAAAATAGAGCTTTTTTATACATTCGAAAATGAATAGGAGGCAGTCAATTTGAACTCAAAATATGCAATTTTTTTACTGTTGAAAAGAGAACCTAATTTATGGGAAAAACTCTGGCCTGTACTTTTTGGTGTAAAACTGCATAAACGCAGTTTTGCAGCAAAATGTTTAGCTCCGGCTTGCACCACTTCTGAGAACCAGCCGGGCACCATATTTCTGGAATGGTGTAAGCCAGTGTAAAGGGTAGGCTAGCGTAAAAAAAAATGACGTTAGCCAGGTGGGGCTGGCGGTATGGAAGAAGGGGGTTTTGCACCAAAAAATGACGTTAGGAAGGTTAGAGTAAAAAAAATGACTCTAACCTGCCTAGAGTCATTTTCTGACGCGAAACCATCCATACCACATGACTCCAGTCTTAGAAAAGACAGAAGTCATGCCCACCACCCCAATGGCCAGCCCAGGGGACCTGGGTCCCCTGGGCATGGCTATTGCACGCAGAGCCATGTAGGAGGGCCCATTTCAGGGCCCCCAATGGCACTTTAAAAAAACATACTTACCTGTACTTACCTGGGATGGGGTTCCCCATCCTCCACTGTCCCTCCGGTGTGGGTGGGTGTATCCCTGGAGCCTGGGGAGGGCACCTGTGGGCTTATTACATGGTGTTCCACTGTGGAAATAGGCCCACAGGTCCCCTAACACCTGCCCTGACCCAGGCGTTAAAAAATGGTGCAAAGCAACCTCAGCCCCATTTTTTGACCTCTCCTCCCCCCTGTGTAATTTTTGTATGGGAGGGTAAAAAAGGCGCTCGGGCCTTAGAGTAATTTTTTGCCCGGTAACAGATACCTTGCATCTCATTGATGCAGGGTAGTTTTCCGCAGGCAAAAAATTACTTTAACTCCAATACTTTGGCACTAGACATGTCTAGCACCAAAATATAAAAATGGAGTAAAGTCTGCGCCAGATTTGCATCAAAAAAATGATGCAAACCCGGTGCAAACAGAGTATAAATATGCCCCTCTGTTCCAAGAAAATTGATGCATTTTTGTGACATTGGCATTGCCTTACCCTGGCAGATTTATAATAATTCTAGAGATGGATTCCTCAAAACAAGTACATGGTCAAACTGAAACTCCAATATGGCATAACTGACAGTGACAATGTGATTTGCTACATACAATAGCTAGTATCACCTGAACAAATGTAATGTAAGCATATATAAATTATGGTTGCCCTGCTTAAGATAAAAACTTAAGTTGATGGATTAATGACCAATATTTTTTAGAGGCATAGCACCGTTAATGGTTAATATAATTATTACTTTGCAGTGACCAATGCAGGTACATCCATTTAGAAGGTAACAGCACTTTGAAAAGTTCAGCCTGAGATTAGAACTTGGACTGTGGCTTGCTTTTATTCAAAATGCCAATGTAAGCATGTCATTTGTGTCTGCTCACTCATGAAGAAAACATGGGTTAAGTAGAAAGAATGACTAAACATAGTCATGTAGGAAGTAAATCCAACATTTTAAAAAGCATGTTATGTTATTGTTTAAAGCATGAGATTACCCTCAGGTGCTGTGACACTGTAATAAACAGTGGAAGAAATTGCTAATCACTGTGTTTTCAGGTCTTTACGAAACAAAGGGGCATTTTTAGGAGCCCCTAGCACCACAAGATTGTCACTTTTTGTGATGCTCCAGTGGCACAATGCCCTGCGCTGTATTTACAAGGTGACGTTAAGATACTTTTTGTGGCTTAACATCACCTTGTAAATACGGCCACTTCATACGCAGCACCTTGCGTGGAAGGTAAATGGAATGGGTGTTGTCGTGGGTCTTCCACAGCAACACCCATTGCATTTTGTTGCTGCCCCCTATTTACAAGTTTTTGTAAACCCGAGGTAGCGCCAAAATTCAAAGCCACCCCGGGGGTGGCGTTGGCATAGCGCAACAAGGAGAAATGCTTTAATTTCTCTTCGTTTTTTGCACTTTGTATGTGTGCTGCATTCTGCAGCACATATGGAAAGAGCAAATCACCATTTAAGATTGTTTTTGTGCAGGAAGTTGTTCCTTCCTGCACAAAAACAATCTCCCCCTCAATGCAGCTGTTCTTGCACTATGGTGCACGCGTTGCTGCGTTAGCGCACAGCAACAAGTTTAACCCTGGCACGGGGGAAACACAGACTTGCAGCATGTTCTAGTTAATACCCTGCATCCTTGCGTTCTGAAAATTACAGTGAGCAACGCTGCCAAATTTAGCGCAGTGACCCACACCATCCTTTTCTGTTAAATCTGGCACACAATATTTTTGGCTAACACAATAGTTTGATAGGAACACTGTCCCCAGTGGAAGCAGTGGCTTTAAAGGACAGCCTGACCTCCCATTCGGTATTCTTTTTAAATGGTTTGTAGAAACTGAGCAAAGGTATCATATAGGATCCGACTGCCAGCAGCATTTTTGTATAAGTTGAAGCTTCCTAACTATGGCAGGGAGACCAGTCTATACAGAGTTACAATAATAAAGTCAGCTGATTATTAGAGCCTGAACAAGAATTTTTCTAAAGTCAAACTCTGATAAACAGGAAACCTTCTTCAGTACTGTCAACATAAAAACATGTTGATGATAGTTTAAGGATGTGAGATATAAGGGAAACGTTAGAGTTCAAAATGACGCCTACATTTCCAAGTGACTCAGCTGGAACACAACGTTTGGATGAAAGAACTTGGCCACCAACCAGAGGACCAAACATCTGTTTTTCCAAAAACTATAACTCAAGTCTCTCTGGAAACAGAAACTTTGACCTTCAATATAATATCTGTGTCATCAGAATATATAAAAACAATATGTCAAAGGATCCCATAAGGTATTCCACAGGGGTGACAGAAAAAATAGCAAGCATTTGCAAAGCCAATAGGTCTCTCCCATGCAAAAGCTCTAGGTTTTGCCACCATCTTTTAGTCATGTTGTAAAGCAGTAGGGCTGCTGTACAGCCCTAGTCTTAGCGAGACAAAACAATCAGAACTACCTCTTGACTGCCACAGAAATTGTTTTTATTAATAATAATTTGTTTCATTAAGTTGGCTTCTGCCTCTCCTAAGCACTGTGACTAAACAATATAATTGTTTATCAATTTAATAGTGCTTGTTATACTGACTTCAGAAGAAAAGAGTTGGTCTTTAAACTCCTGAAAGTCAGAAAACTACGATTTTTTGCAACAGTATTGCTTACTAATTAATCATAATGCAGAGTTACTTTAGTTAAAACATGTTACCTAATTGCATTTATAACAAAATGTAAATTAAGTATGATTAAATTAACATGCCTGTTAAAAAATAAAGGACTAGTAAGGCAGGGTTGTCTAATATTTATACTGCCCTATTTATTCATGCTGCGATTTGGCACCTCCACAGGAAGTCTTAGGTAGGTAGAGGGGAAACCTGTCAAGGATGAGCGGCATGGTGTTTTGTAACAATCACACACAGGGCCTCATTTATAAGGATTTGGTGCAAGGCAGCGCCACAAGCATTCTTGGAAAAATTGAGGAGAAATAAAATTGAAGAGAAATAATGTTTTTTTCTCCTTGTTGTGCATCACTCACGCCTCCCCTGGGAGGCTTAGGCTTCTGATGCATTCCCAGGTTTACAGCTTGTTGTAATTCTGGGACTGTGTCAAATGCCATGCGTGTTATGTGGGAACACCAACCGTAACACCCATGGCGCGCCTCCCTATCACAGTGTTAGGCATCAAAGCGACTTGCATGTGTTACCTGATGCCATATTGTGAGAAAACAGGGCTGATTGCAGAGGCCTCCTAACTTTTTGCCCCCATTTTCCACTTTATGCTGGTGTTTTCCTGACTCTGATGGTGCCCTGGGTACTGCCAACCAGTCCCAGGGCCTGTGCTCTGTGTAAAATCAATATGCAAATTAGGCTAATTATAATTGGCTAAGTTAACCTACCTATAAGTCCCTAGTATATGGTAGGGCATGTAAGTTTAGGGACCACAGCATAGGTGGTGCACACCTAGGTGCACTGCTGAGGTGCCCAGTGTCATTTTAAAGGCAGGCCTGCCTTGCTGGATGCTTTTAAATTAAAGTTATATGCAAATTCGACTTTGGAATTAAAAGTAGTTCCAAAGTCTTAAACTACCTTATTTTTACATATAAGTCACCCCTAAGGTGTGCCCTATGTGCCCCTAGGGCTGGGTGCCATGTAACTATAAGCAGGGACTTTATAAAAATAGATTTATAAACCCTGGTGAGGTAAAAACAGCCAAATTCGTTTTTCCCTCATTGAAGTAAATGGCCTTCATAGGCTAGAATGGGGAGACTTTATTTTAAATTTTAAAGTCTCCTTAAATGTTGCATACCAAGAATTTGGTATCAAATTAATTGTTGTAATAAATCCCACAACTTCCAGTTGTTGGATTTAATATAACTTGTTCAGGTAAAGAGTTTTAGACTTTACCTAAAAAGTTGCCAATTTCAGCCCTGCATTGTTTTTGCTGCTGTGCTCTGATTGGCCAGCCTGCAGCAGCTTAGTCAAGCTGCCTTGATGAGGTGTGAAGTGGCCTGGCTTCACACAAAGGAATGTGCTTGTGGGAGAGAATCTCCCCTCAGCAGATGGTGAGGCAGGAAGGGGGAGGGCTGCCAAACTGGTCTTCAAAGGCAGAGAAGGACATTTGGAGCAACCAGCAACACCCCCACATCCTGCAACCCCAGACAACTAGGTGCCCCCTTGATTAGATTAGGAGAGGGCAGGAGAGGGGTGTGTTTATGATTTTTAGCCACACCAGTGGGTGGGCTCAGCCAGATGTAACCTCCAAAAATCAGATTCAGCCATGTTGGATTTTTAGAGAATGTTGCCTTTTGGGATGGATTTTTGCCACACTTCCCAGGAAGTAGTCATCACAGGGAGACGACCCTGTACCTGATTGGAGAACCAGGACCCCCCTGCTTTTCACCCAGGAGCAAGGATAAAACTGGCAGACCTGCCCCCACACCTCAGATCCCGCCAGATTTCAAGAAGAAAAGAACTAAAGGAGAAGAAGGACTGCCCTGCTGGACCCCTGGCCTGCACCTGGAACCTGCACTCAGAAGGACTGCACCAGCTGCACACTTGGGCTTCACCACAAGAAGGACTTTGCCTGGCTTCAACTGGTTCAAGGAGGGACTCCCTGTTTGCTACAGGTGAAAAATTGCTATCCAGAGTCTCCCTGCACCAACTCCTGAAAAGTGACCAGCTGACCACTGTCCAGTGGCCAAAAAGGAGTTTGCGCCAGGTGCATTCTGGGAGTTGAAGTCTGCACCCCCCAAGGACCATCTCAGAACTTCTGGACCCTTGGGGTGAGCTGTGGACCCCAAAAGAACCTTAAAAGAACATCTGGGTGAAGCCCAAGAAGTTTGGAAAAGATTTGAGAATTTTTGTAAAAAAGCTTCAGAGAGGGACCGACCCACCGCAGAAATTCTAGCCGGCTTGCCTCAACCGCGACCCGGCCTGACTTGGTGGTTTGTCCCGGTAAAGAAAAATCTCCGAAAAAGAGACTAAGTCCGAAGGTAAAAAGTTGACAGGGACCTCCCAGCCATCGTATCCGAGAAGGGCTCCACGGACGTCGGATCAAGATCCAGGTTTACCCCGGTCGAAGGATTTTCACCTCGAAAAAACGACTAAGTCCGAAGGTAAAAATCTCCACCGAGGAATCCAGCATCGCGTATCCGGACAAGGGCTCCAGGAGGTCGGATTCGACTGGCATGTTCGTCCCGCTGAAGAAAATCTTCAAAATAAAGACTAAGGGGGTCATTCTGACCCTGGCGGCCGGTGATAAAGCGGCGGCCAACCCGCCAACAGGCAGGCGGTCAAAAAAAAGGTATTCTGACCCTGGCGGGAACCGCCAACACAGGCCGCCACTTTAACACTCCGCCCGCCACAGCGGGACAGACAAACAGCTCGGCGGTCACCGCCAACAGCCAGGCGGCAGACAATGTACCACCCACCCTATCACGACCCACCAATCCGCCACCTTTTCTGGGGCGGGAGCCCCGCCGTTAAAAACACGGCGGAAACAGACTACGAACGGGAAAACGCTCACCTATACACACTCCACGAGGAAGGAGGACAGCATGGAGCCCGAATTACACATCCTACCGGCTATTGTCTACCTGCTCATCTACCACGAGTACGAACGCCGGCGCAGACGACAACGGTGAGTACTGCACCTACGACACAGGGGAGGGGTGAGGAGGAAAGCTTACGGGCACACACATATGTGACACCCCCCCCAACTATCTACACACCAATGCAGAGCACCAAGTCACAGTGACACCACCCAAACCCCCCGGAATAATGCAAAGACATAATTAAAGTGAGAAACAACATTTATGTATATAAGAGGTTCTTTGAAGTCATGGTAAAATAGCAATATGAATAGTAAAAAAACAAGTAAGAAAATAACGAAACCGATAAACATAGGCAATAAGTCCTGCACAGTCACCTAAATTTCCACTGTCCGTGGGCCAAAGTGGATCAACACATGGGCAAAGCCCACACAGGAGACCTGAGTCCGTTGGAGAGAACACTGCTGGGGCATCAGATGACAAAACTACAGGCACCTCAGGGGGAAGGGAAGGGGGGGCACCTCAGCCACATGAGTCCACGACGCCAGATCCACGAAGGGTCCACCATGCCCACTGTGCCATCCTGGGGAGTGCAAAGCCACAGTCTCACAAGTCTCTACAGTGGGTGGCTTGCCCACCGTGCCATCCTGGGGAGTGCAAAGCCACAGTCTCACAAGTCTCTACAGTGGGTGGCTTGCCCACCGTGCCATCCTGGGGAGTGCAAAGCCACAGTCTCACAAGTCTCTACAGTGGGTGGGTTGCCCACCGTGCCATCCTGGGGAGTGCAAAGCCACAGTCTCACAAGTCTCTACAGTGGGTGGGTTGCCCACCGTGCCATCCTGGGGAGTGCAAAGCCACAGTCTCACAAGTCTCTACAGTGGGTGGGTTGCCCACCGTGCCATCCTGGGGAGTGCAAAGCCACAGTCTCACAAGTCTCTACAGTGGGTGGATTGCCCACTGTTACATCCTGGGGAGTGCAAAGCCACAGTCCATCAGGTGGATTACAGAGACCACTGGTCATGGAGGAGCCATGGTGGGCAGAGTGCGGCGTGAAGGCCTGCCTGACACAGAACCGGGACTGCCAATGGGCCAGCGGTGCTTGAGACGGCGGGGCCCAGCGGAGCGGTGCTTGACAGGAAGGGCCCAGCGGTGCGGTGCTTGAGACGGCGGGGCCCAGCGGAGCGGTGCTTGACAGGAAGGGCCCAGCGGAGCGGTGCTTGAGACGGCGGGGCCCAGCGGAGCGGTGCTTGACAGGAAGGGCCCAGCGGAGCGGTGCTTGACAGGAAGGGCCCAGCGGAGCGGTGCTTGAGACGGCGGGGCCCAGCGGAGCGGTGCTTGAGACGGCGGGGCCCAGAGGAGCGATGCTTGACAGGAAGGGCCCAGCGGAGCGGTGCTTGAGACGGCAGGGCCCAGCAGAGCGGTGCTTGAGACGGCGGGCCCAGCGGAGTGGTGCTTGACAGGAAGGGCATAGCGGAGCGGTGCTTGAGATGGCGGGGCCCTGCGGAGCGGTGCTTGAGACGGCGGGGCCCAGCAGAGCGGTGCTTGACAGGAAGGGCCCAGCGGAGCGGTGCTTGAGACGGCGGGGCCCAGCGGAGCGGTGCTTGACAGGAAGGGCCCAGCGGAGCAGTGCTTGAGACGGCGGGGCCCAGCGGAGCGGTGCTTGAGACGGCGGGGCCCAGCGGAGCGGTGCTTGAGACGGTGGGGCCCAGCGGAGCGGTGCTTGACAGGAAGGGCCCAGCGGAGCGGTGCTTGACAGGAAGGGCCCAGCGGAGCGGTGCTTGAGACGGCGGGGCCCAGCGGAGCGGTGCTTGAGACGGCGGGGCCCAGCAGAGCGGTGCTTGAGACGGCGGGGCCCAGTGGAGCGGTGCTTGACAGGAAGGGCCCAGCGGAGCGGTGCTTGAGAAGGCGGGGCCCAGCGGAGCAGTGCTTGAGACGGCGGGGCCCAGCGGAGCGGTGCCTCTCTGCACGGCGGGGCCCTCTTCAGCAGTGTCTTTCTGCACGGCGGGGCCCTCTTCAGCGGTGCCTCTCTGCACGGCGGGACCCTCTTCAGCGGTGCCTCTCTGCACGGCGGGGCCCTCTTCAGCGGTGCCTCTCTGCACGGCGGGGCCCTCTTCAGCGGTGTCTTTCTGCACGGCGGGGCCCTTTTCAGCGGTGTCTTTCTGCACGGTGGGGCCCTCTTCAGCGGTGCTTGTCCAGTCATCCCAGGGAGCCAGACCTGGCCAGGACTCCCTGCTTAGTCGCCCTCCGACCGTGCAGTTGCTGGACCCTTCTGTGACGGAGTCCTGGGCCCGTGGGTGTCCTCCCTCACACCCGGGATGGGGCTTGTGGGGCCCTCCTGGTCCGCGCCCCTGCTGGCTGACTTCTCCGCCCTGCTGCCCTTGCCCTCTTTCGATGAGGTTCTCTGGACCTTGCCTCCCCTGGATGTTGTGGCAGGTGAGGGCCCAGGACTTCGCTCCTTGGGGGCAGCCGTGTCAGTCTTCTCGCGGCGGCCCCTGATTTTACGGGTCCTCTTCCCAGGGGGGTGCTGGCTGTTCCCTTGCTGCTGGCCGATGTATCTGTGCTGGGAAAGGGTGGACTCCAAAACCCCTGCACAATGGTGACACTTGAAGCAGGGCTGGTGGTGGCTGAGGTGCTCTTGGGACTCTTAGCAGATGGAGGGGGTGGGTCAGGTGGGCCAAAGAGGTTAAGTTTGGAGAGGTAAAGTTTTTTAGGACCAATGTAAAGGGTAGGTGTAGTGGGTATGGGAGTGGAGGAAGAGGATGTGGTTGTAGGAGAGTCAGGTGTGCTCTATATGGTTCCAGGTGCTTGTGACGTAGGCTGTCGTGATGTGGTTGGCTGTTGGGTGGGTGGCTGCCTGCGTTTGTGTGTCTTGGAAGAGGGGGTGACAGACACAGTGGGAGAGGACACAGGGGACGTGTAAATGGCAGTGGGGGTGGTGACTGCACGTGGGCGGACTGTACTGGAGGGTGTGCTGGTGATGGAAGTACTGGCTGATGGTGGTGTGCATGCAGGTGTGAGTGGAGACGTCACAGGGAGGGAGGAGGGAGACGAGGAGGTGGGGGACACCGGGGTGGTAGTGACTGTTGGCATGTCTGCATCTGGGTGCTGCTTGGGTGAATGCTTGTGTGATCTGTGGTGCTTATGTCTGGATGAGCTGCCCTTGGGTGTTGAGGTGTGTGCAGGCTGGTCTGATGGTGTGGATGGGATAGGCTGAGGAACAGGAGACAGAGACAGGGTGGAGGCAGATAGAAGAGGGAGGCTGGAAACAGGGACAATGGCTGCCGTCAGTGCTGAGGCCAGAGCATTGAACGATCGTCGATGGGCAGCCTGACCCGAATGAATGCCCTCCAGGTATGCATTGCTCCGATGCACCTCCCTCTCTACCCCCTGGATGGCATTCAAAAGGGTAGACTGCCCAACAATGATGGTCTGTAGGAGGTCAATGACCTCCGCACTGAGGGCAGCAGGGGTAACGGGGGCAGGGCCTGAGGTGCCTGGGGCGAAGGAGATGCCCGCCTTCTTGGGCGAGCGAGCACGGAGCGAAGGCTGAGGGGCTGCTGGGAGGGCGGAGCTGGTGCGCCGCCACCGCTAGGGAGCTCCCTTCCGAGGACGTGTCGGTGTCGCTGGTGTCACCACGGGTCCCCGTTGTGGTGCTCCCCTCGCCCTCCGTATCACTGGTGACCTCGGTGTCTGTAGCATGGCCCACCGGGGCCTTGTGAGTTGCAGCTCCCTCGTGCTCCGATGCCAATTCTCCTCCGCCTGATGATGCTAATGCACACATGCACAAGAAGACAAAGAAAAAGGGTGGGGGGAGAAATAAAAACAGGTTCAGTGCATGCATTGTCAACACCGTTGGCGGAGAGGACAGACACAGGAGCCTCATGCACTACGCCGCGCAATCGGGTTACACTACTCAGTACTTGTGACTAGGCCAACAGGTCTATGGACAACATATGCGCACATGGGTGATGCAGGACCATGGATTGCTGTACTTGGCACCCTACAAAGGTGGGGGGCGGGGGCACAGGGCAATGCCTAAAGGAGGGGACTACACTACAGAAAGCGGCCTGGCCTAATGTCACCCACAGCCCTCCTCCCCCACCCAGGCACCTCCACTGCGCGTAAAGATAGCAGTATGTGCTGGTACTCACCCCCTTGTGTCTGCTGTGATGTCCTCACGCGCCCATCCAATTCGGGGTAGGCCACCGCCAGGATCCGGGACATCAGGGGGGTCAAGGTACGACTGGTACCCCTCCTACGTTGAGAGGCCATCCCCAGCAGTGACTCGGCGGTCTTCCTGGTCCCACGGCGGATGTCCTCCCACCTCTTTCGGCAGTGGGTGCCCCGTCTTGTGTGGACCCCCAGGTCCCGGACTTCCTTGGCAATGGCACGCCAAATGTCGACTTTCTGATGGGCGCTGACCTATTTGACATGTACAGGGTGGGAAAGGAAATTTGAACATTTTTCTGCATGTTAGATGTGATTGCCCCCCCCTCCCCAACCCTGCCATGTGGCACATGCTCTCATCTGTCTTGCCTTGCACTCCTCATTCGCTCCCCACCCCACCATCTTACATCCACCATACACGACTCAGGCATAGCCCATTCAACGTGCACCCAGTGTACTTACCTGTTGGTCTGGAGGACCGTAGAGTAGCGCATACTGGGGTAGGACCCCATCCACAAGTTTCTCCAACTCTTCTGAAGTGAAGGCAGGGGCCCTTTCCCCAGTCGCAGCAGCCATTGTCTCTTCCAGACCGAGGTCACAGCAGCACTTGCAGTATAGGTCCTCTCCTGTGGATGATCAGGTCTCGAGTGATTAAGCAGATAGAAAATGGCGGTCACGCCTGCGGCGGTGCGTACCGCGGCGGTGCGTACCACGACCGCCGGCGCACATCGTCATTGGCTCCTGAGACCCATAGGGTTCAATGTTAACCAATGCTGCTTTGCGCCGCGGTCTTCGACCGCCTACCGCCACGGTGAGCCACGCCAGCGCAGTGACCTCACATCCCACTGTTACACTTCACAGGTCAGGCAGCCGCTATTTCAAGGGCCCACATGGCCTGATTTCTACTGCGTCACACAGGCCTAGGCCTTGCATTGCCACTCATACAAGCCATTCAATGCATAGCGAATCGTGTAATGTGCAAGCTGTGGGAACGAACCTGAGGGTTGCTTGACTCTGTGCTCCATGTTGTCCTTCCTAGGCACCGTCCACTGGGACTTGCGAGGAGAAGAATGAATCCTCCCGTGTACCGACCGCTGGTGGACCTGTCGACAATGGAAGAACGACATATTATACTTCGATACCGACTTGACCGAGCCACTATATATGAACTGTGTGCCCAGCTGGAGCCAGACCTGATGTCCCCCATACGCCAACCCACAGGGATTCCCCCTCTGGTGCAGGTTCTGTCAGTACTCCATTTTTTGGCTAGTGGCTCTTTTCAGACAACAGTGGCCATGTCATCAGGGATGTCTCAGCCTATGTTTTCTAAGATTTTGTCCAGAGTGTTGTCTGCCCTGATGAAATACATGCGGAGATACATTGTTTTCCCTGAGGAGGGTGATTTGGCCACTGTGAAGGGTGATTTCTATGCCCTTGGACATATCCCCAACATCATTGGTGCCATTGATGGGACCCATGTGGCTTTAGTACCCCCAAAAAGACAATGAGCAGGTGTACAGAAATAGAAAAAGTTACCATTCGATGAATGTCCAGGTGGTCTGTTTGGCTGACCAGTACATCTCCCATCTAAATGCCAAGTTCCCTGGGTCAGTGCATGACGCGTATGTCATGCGAAATAGCAGCATCCCTTATGTGATGGAACAGCTACAGAGACACCGTGTGTGGCTAATAGGTGACTCTGGTTACCCCAACCTACCTTGGCTATTGACCCCAGTGAGGAATCTCCGGACCAGGGCAGAGGAACGGTACAATGAGGCCCATGGGCGAACTAGGAGGATCATAGAAAGGACCTTCGGGGTCCTGAAGGCCAGGTTTAGGTGCCTGCATATGACAGGGGGATCCCTCATGTACTCACCAAAGAAGGTGTGTCATATCATCGTGGCCTGCTGTATGCTTCACAACCTGGCTTTGCGACGCCAGGTGCCTTTCCTGCAGGAGGATGGTCCAGATGGTGGTGTTGTAGCAGCTGTGGAGCCTGTTGAGAGTGAAGAGGAGGAAGACGACGGGGACGACACGGACAACAGGGACACAGTTATACAACAGTATTTTCAGTAGCACCCAGGTAAGAATCATCCACGCCATTTTTCATTTACTTCTGGCCTCCTGCATCTCTACTTTCTGTGTTTCCCCCCAGTTCCTTTTCACTGAATTTTGACTTTCCCTTCCCTTTTCAGAGCTGTATGACCCACAGCGTGACTTCTGCTTTGTTTGCCCGTGGACTAATGCTTCTTGACACTGGTATGTTGTCATCACAATGTAAAAGAACATTATTGCACCGTTATGTGTAATACAATTGTAAAGAATACAAGCAGACTCCTGACATTTGAAGTGCAATTGGTGATTTATTTTAAGTGCTGCGTATAGGTCCGTGATATAAAACGGTGATGGGTGGGGGTGGAGTAATGTCCATGGCAGAGTCCAGTCCTCAGTAGCACAGGTGCAATGTCCATATGCCTGTGGAAGGATGGAGCAGGAGCACTTCAAGGTTGGACAGGGTGCCAATGTGGGACAGTGGGATGACATCAGGGGGTATCTTCGGCTGGCGGGGGTCTTGGCATCCTACTCTGTCTTCTTGTGTGATCTCAGGTTCCGCTTGCGGGGTGGTTGATCTTCAGCAGGAGGTGGGGTTCTGGTGGCCTGTCGGGGTGTGGGGTCATCCTGTCCACTTGCGACGGCGGAGGTTGTAGGCTGTTCGTCGTCCGGGCTGGTGACAGGGGCCCTTTGGGGTGCCACATGGTCCCGCAATGTGGTGACTATCTGGTTGAGGGCCAGGACGATGGTCCCCATTGCGGTCCCGATGTGCCGGAGTTCGTCTCTGAACCCCATGTACCGTTCCTCCTGCTGTGCCTGGATCTCCTGGAACCTGGCCTGTACCGTCGCCATCGTCTCCTGGGAGCGGTGGTATGCTCCCATGATGGTGGTGAGGGCCTCTTGGAGAGTGGGTTCCCTGGGCCTGTCAACCCCCTCTGGCACAGCAGCCCTCCCAGTTGCCCTGTTTCCCCGGGCCTCTGTCCCCTGGACGGTGTGCCCACTACCACTGCCCCCAGGTCCCTGTTGTTGTTGGGGTGGTGGGTCAGCCTGGGTGCCCTGTAGTGGCGGACACACCGCTGATTGACGCGTCCTGGAGACAGTGGCATGGGCCCGCTGGGTGGGAGCTGTGCTGGTATTCCCAGAGGGGGTTGGGTCTGCTGCGGCCTGTGTCTGTGTGTGGGGAACCGACTGTCCAGAGGTCCCCGATGGTCCGGGCTGGTCATCAGGTTCCAGGTCGACAGAGCTGCTGTCATCACTGGGGGCGTGTTCTGGGGGCGGGATGGACAAATCTGGACCCTCCTGGCCGGTGTGTTGGCGTTCGGGCCCTGCAGGGGTAAAAGAGTATGGTCATTGCTTCTGTGTGTGCCATGGCGTGCGATTTGTGGGTGCCCTTGTCCCCCAGTGCTGGCATTCCCTTGTGGGAGGAGTTGTGAGGGTGGTTTGGGGGGGGGTTGGGTATGTGCAGTGGTCATGCTTGGGTGATGGGTGTCCATGGTTTGTGTTGGCATTCAGGGATTGGTGTTGTGTTGGGTGGGTTGTGCTGGTGAGACATTGTCAGGGTGGAAGTGTGCTGGGGGGTTGGGGGTGAGGGTGGTGGTGCGGGTTGGCATGCTGGGTGTTGGGGGGGTGAAGTATTTGGGATTAGACTTACCAGAGTCCATTCCTCTGCCTACTCCAGCGAGGCCCGCAGGATGCAGGATGTTCAAGACCTCTTGCTCCCATGATGTGAATTCGGGTGGAGTGGGTGGGGGTCCGCTGCCAGTCTTCTGCACAGCGATGTTGTGTCTTGACACCATCGACCGCACCTTCCACCATAGGTCGTTCCACCGCTTTCGGATGTCTTCTCGGTTTCTGGGATGCTGTCCCACAGCGTTGACCCTGTCGACGATCCTTTGCCATAGCTCCGCCTTCCTGGCTATTGTGGTGTGCTGCACCTGTGTGCCGAATAGCTGGGGCTCTACCCTGATTATTTCCTCCACCATTACCCTGAGTTCTTGGTCCGAGAACCTGGGGTGTCTTTGGGGTGCCATGGGGTGGTGTGGGGTGGTGTTTGTGGTGATGAGTGTGGTGTGTGTGGTGGTGTGTGGTGTTTTGTGCGTGGATGTGGTGTGGATGATGATGTTGTGTTCCTCTGTGTTTTGGGGTTTGCATTAGCTGTGCTCTCTCTCTCTCTCTCTCTCTCGCCTTCTCTCCGAATTTCTAGTAGTGGGGGTTTGTGGGTGATGTGGGTGTGTGTTTTATAGTTGATTGGATGTGTGGGTGTGGTGTGTGTATGTGTATCAGGTGTGTGTATTTCGAATTGTCCAATGTGGCTGTGTTTTGTAAAGGTGTGTGTATTTTGACCGCGGCGGTGTGTACCGCCAATGGAATACCGCGGTTGAAAGACCGCCGCGTGGATTCGTGGGTCGTAATGGCATGGGCGTGTTCGTGTTGGCGTGACGGTGGAGGTTTGGTCTTCTCCAGTTTATCGCTGACCGCTGATGAGGCGGCCTTCCGTGGATGTCGGGTTTTTGGCGGTTTGGAAGTTGTGGGTCAGAATAACCGTGGCGGTTTGCCGCGGCGGTAGAATGGCGGACTTCTGACCGGCGGTAAGAGCCTTTTACCGCCGAGGTCAGAATGACCCCCCAAGTCAGAAGGTAACTTTTTAACCGAGGCCTCCCGCGACTTGTAGCCGAGCAGGGCTCCATCGCGGTCGGCCTGAAACTTTGACTTTGCCCCGGTCGTGGTGCAACCAGATGACCCGATTGGCACTTTTTGTTTCTAAGCGCTAGAAAAATAATAATTCTTTAAAAATTAATATCTCCGGTTCCCTTTATCCGATTTTATTCGTTTTTGTGTCATTTTAAATATAAAAATATAAACTATTTTTATAAATTGGTTGTGGATTTTTAAACTGTTTCCTGTGTTTTATTTAATTACTGTTTTGTGATATTTGAATGCTTTACACACTGTCTCCTAAGTTAAGCCTTGACGCTCGTTGCCAAGCTACCAAGGGTTGAGCTGGGATTAATTTACTGAGACCTAACTGTACCTAAGTGGAGGTTGGTGGCTTGTTGCTAGGTGTAGGTACCTACCTGCCCTTACCAATAACCCATTTTCCAACACATATCTACAATGCCATGATATGGCCTTGTAGAGATGGCTCTGGAGTGTGCACTGCTGGGTCAAAATTAAAAGTGAAGTTCCGGTGGCTCAAGAGGCTTGTAAATAAGCCCCACAGACATTAATAGGACAATGACGGCTGTTGAAGTTCTAAGAATGGTCTGTTTCAGCAAGAACAGTCTCTCATCACCCCGGCCTGGGGGCAGAGGGAGATGCAGCTATTGGACTCAGGGGTAGGAAGAAGCAACTGGCTACAACTAAAGATGTTCTTGGAAAGATAGAAATTACCTCAGAAGAAATTACTTTATTGTGAAGAACTCATTGCGCCCTCAGAAGGAAAGCAAACAGTCAAACGCTGTAAAGAGCCAGTTGTAATTCATCAAACAATATTGCATGAAAACTCTACTATTCATATTTCATGGAGTGCTTCTTCTTTTCACAAATCACCCACTTCATTTAGAATTGTGGACATTAGAACTGAGTAACTGTGGTAGAATTTCAACTTCGGCACATCATTTTGTGATTCTGTGCAAATCACTTAATTACAATGTGCCTAAAAACAGTTGTGTACAGGGGATGATTTTCTTGTGAAGCGCTATAATTTACTCAGTTCAGTTCACGCTATAAACATGTGGGACGGCAGCATGATGACCGGGAGGGCAAGCAACACAGTGAAGGGGTGAGTAAGATGTTTGAAGAAGTAACACAGAAAACAATAAATAGTACCCCAAGCACTGTGGGAGCAGCAGAGTGACACTAATCAGTAGAAATGTGCTGGTCCTGGCTCCAGGGAAGAAACTGGAAGTCACATCTAGCATGCAGCGGCCAGTTAGGAGGCAGCAAAGAAGAGTGCCAAGGAAGCCAAGTAATGGTAAGCAATGAGTGGGCTCAAAACCCTGTTTGTAGATGGCATAGTGACCCATGGCTAGTGTAAGCCTCATGTCATTAGTAGCTGGGATCAACACGGTTTCCCATGCTAAACTTGAGTGGAAATCGTATTGTTTGGTAAAGCACATGACTCAAATATTTGGGACAGTTTTTATTTTCCAGGCCTTGCTGCATACCCCCTATAATCGCCCCACCCCGCACCACGAATGGCTGAAGATATCACCATCAAACCCTGTGCCACACACTGCCAAAGGGTGTGTGTGGTGCAAGATTTGGAGCTCAGAGGGGCAACACTAAGCATATATTTTTAGGGTGGCTAGGGTCCACCACTTCTCCGGGCAACATAAGAAAAAAAGCTGGGGGGCATGCGGACACCCCTGGATCTCAGGGACCACCACCTCTCTGGGACAACATTAAATAAATACATGGGAGGGTTGCACTGATTCCCCACAACCTCCTTGGGGCAACATGATAACAATTGTTCAGTGGGCCTTGCAGACCCCCCTGGCCTCCAGGGACCACCACATTCCTGTGACTACCCTAAATTAATATAAGGGGGTTCCACACGGACCCACCTGGGGTTTGGAGACCACTTGTCCCCAAGGCTATAAGATGACAATAAAGCAGGGGGGGCACATGGACCACTCTGGATCCTAGGGACCGCCCCCTTTCAAGGGCTACAAGAATATATTAAAGCAGGAAACCATAAGGACCCTGCCCCCCCACGGGGACCACCACCTTGCTGGGGCCATATTTTAAAGAAATGTGGGGTCTATGTGGAACCCCCTGGCTCTTGGGACTCCCACAACCCTGGGGCTACATTACATTAATATAAGGGGGATGGTGTGGACCTCCGGGCTTCAGCATCCACCACCTCCAGAGGGTCCAATAAATATTAAATAAATGGAGGGGGGCATGTGCCCACCCAGGTTGATTTTGGGCTTGGGACCCCATCCCCCATGTGCCAGCCATGTGTTCATGGGTTCCCTGGCTCCATCTTAGGCACCAAGTTAAGAATTATGGAGACTGTGGGGGGAGCATCAAGGACCCTGTGGGAGCCTGTATTGTTTCCGCACACAGGAAGCTGCTGCAAATAGCAGCCCCCTGTATGCAAGAGCAATAATTGCATCCCTTTTCCTGCCCACAGACATGAAATCTCCACTTTCAGCAAGTGGGAACACTTTTAAAGCTCCTGCTTGGTGGAAGCTGAGAGTTTGCTTTTGTGTTGTGGGAGTAGTGATAGCTCCTGCCAAGCAAAAGCAAAGAGCTACCTCCCGGGGTGGACATCTTGTGAGGTAGCAGGAGTCATTCCTTGATGGTGGTGGTCACCAGGGCCACATATGGCTCCAGGACAGCCCCTGTCCCTTCTTTAAAAATAAAAAGCCAAGTCCCAAAGTGACTGCCAACACTTCTTGTTTGAAGTGTTGGCAGCCAATCAGATCTCAGCAAGAGATCTGCTTGGATCAGCAGCCCTAGATACACAAATGTATTTTCCCTTGAACATCTTGAAAACTACTGAATGAATTTACACCAAATTTAAAAAGCATGATTTGCAGACCAAAAGCTACCTTTTTGCTGAACTTGGTGTAATTCCATCCAGCGTTTTGGGCTGCAGGTGTGTCTAAAGAGTCTATGGGAATTAACATGGGAAACACACTTTTTTAACCCACCTCCCCTCTTTTTTGCTGGACAGATCATCCCCAAAGTTTACATGCACAAGACCCTAGAGGGCACTTTTTTGGAAAATGTTGTGAAGATTCGTCAAATGGTGCAAAAGATATGGACAAGTCAAAAACACTTGTTCTATGGAAACCAGGTCTTAACTATTACTACCTACTGGAGACCGCCAGAAAGTATTATAGAGGCACTACTGAATAAACATTCAGGAAGCATTAACTTACTGTTGAAGAAAGTGGCTCATGTGAGAGATCCCCTGCCAGCCACTCCAAATATCAAAGAGGTATCACATAATTTGGCAATGGTACAAGATGCAGCATACCAGAGTTACAGTTTAATGCTGATGTATGTGGCTCCAAGCTGGCTGCAGTGACAATGTGGAGGTGATAGATCCTTTGTAGGATGGCAGAACACTACCTATTAAGTTGCAAGGGGGATAAGCTCAGCTATGCTCACCCCCATGTGAACCAGCAAATGGCCCATTCGACACACCCAATCCCTCTATTGTGTGATGTCTGGGAGGAATTCACATAGTCTGTCAGTTGCACCCAGGCATGTGTCCCAAGAGAGACTTCAGGCACAAAAGGTTTAAGGGCAGGAAGATGCCAACTTTCTAAAAGTAGCATTTTTTTAAATCGTAATCAGAAACCTGACTTTACCAATAAGTAAGGTTTTTCATTAAAATTTTAAAGACAGCAAACAACAAACACCCACCTGCTCCCAATTGCAAATTACATCTCATTAAATGTAATAAGGAATCTCCAATGTTATCCTACTGGAGGGGTAGGACTCACAGTACTAAAAAACAAAGTTACGAGTTTTTCACTACTAGGACATTCAAAAGTAACAAGTACGTGTCCAACCTTTCAATTAAAGGGCACCCTGCCCTGCAGGCTAACTAGGGCCTACTTTAAAGGTGACTTATATCTAATAAAAGGGAGTTTAGGACTTGGCAAGGGGGTTTTATTCCCAAGTCAACATGACACTTTAAAACTGCATTCAGGCTGCAGTGGCAGGTCTGGGACATGTTTGAAGGTGGTATTTAAGTGAATGGCACAATAAGTACTACAGGCCCAGTGGTGCTTTAAATACTGGCTGTGGTTTTATGGTAAACCACTTTACATGGGACTTATAAGTAAATTCAATATGCCAATTGGGGATAAGCCAATTTAACTTTGTTTTATGGGTGTGAGCGCAAGTACTTTAATACTGGTTAGCAGTGGTAAAGTGCCATGACCAACAAAAATATGTCCAGCAAAATGGAGGAAAAGAATTAAAACGTTTGTGGGAAGACCACAGGTCTAACAGCAGTGCTATGTGCTGGCTTAATCAAATAATGTTTTGTTACATTGCATACAAGGAGATGCAAATAGCCTGTGTGTTGCATTATGCTAGCAGTTAAGGCTTTGTATTGCCTTGCATGCCCAACATAAGGTCAACACATATAAATAGTAAATGTGAGTATGAATTGTTTTCCAGAACAATTTCTAGCCTCACATGACACATATGGGCTGATTCACAAAGGTAAACTTACACATTTGCGTATGTTTACGCTTTTTTGTAGTCATAAAACTGCAAGTTAATAGAAAGTTTCTGATTGCGGAGACTCCACAGTCAGGGCAGAGAACTCCACACATAAAATGATAAGCCTGTCCTATCTCTTTATGTGAGCAGTTTACACCTCGACCTACAGATGTGTATGTTTACCTCAGTAAATCAGGCCCAAAGGGCCTGATATAGGCATATGGGGCATGGGATACTCTGACACAAATGTGAACAATATAGGGTCTGTTGTCATAGAAGTGCATTCTGTCTAATGGCTCTTGTAATGTGGGGGATGGGATGTCTGTCATATTTATGATGGAGTATCCCATTCAATCTAAACATTATGAATCAGTTCCATAGTTTTCAAGCAACATTAGAATTAACTGTTGTAGTTAACTGCATACAAAATCATCCTACATGAGGTACGTCCACAAGCAATGTAAACATTTATCATATTAGGTTAGAAAATATAAAAATATTTATCCATGTACAACTTTCACCTGCCACAAGTGGAGCAAAATGTTATAAATAGCTGATTTCCTTTATCATTTATCATTTCCTGTATGTAATTTTCTCTCTCATTGTCTGTTAGAACTGGGGTTTCTGGTAGCCAGAGTATGCACCCTGTACAGGTAGAAACCATCACCTCTAGTCAGGGTAAGCTAGATACACACTTAGAGATGACCTGTGCTCACCCTTTGGTGACGTTGCATAGTGCAAGCAGGCTTATCTAAAAAGGCAATGTGTGAAGTATTTGTGCCGCACACATGTGGAAAACAATGAAAACACATCAAAAAGACTCCACACAAGTTTAGAAAAATAGAGAATTTTTATATGAGTAAAATGAGACCAAAATGACAACAATCCAATGAACAGAAGTCGGGATATGTTTTTTTAAAAAGAATAAACCAAAAACAGCGCTTGGAAGCCAATAGCACTAAAAGGCTACTTGAGATCACACTAGACCAGGATAAATCTAAAGTTTAGGCCAACAGTGATGGAGAGCATGCCGACTACAAGACTTGCACATGGCCTGCTGAAAGAGTACCTTGGATGAAGCAAGTGTCAATGACAGGAGCAATACTGATGTGATTCTTTGGTTTTGATCTGCGCAGTTGAGTCGATGCATCATGTTGAGCCTCGCAGTCGGGTCCGACATTGGTGTCAAACTCCGTTGAGCTGAATGCAGTGCATGGCCATCAAACCTCACAGTTCGGTCCCGAGTCGTCATCAAATTGGCAATGCAACGAAGAGCACTACATCAGTTCGAAGCAGTGCAAAGTCTCAAATGCTTCAGTTCTTGCAGAAAAGGTAGCTGCAAACCTACTTCCAAGGCCCAGGACTAGATTGGCAGCTCAGACAAGGGTAGAACTCATAGATGGGAGGCCACCAAGCCCTTGCCGTCACTCTGGGTCATATGAGAGGCTCCAGTCCTTCCTCAGCTGGGCAAAGATGAGGAAGCTGCAGGGTAGCTCATGAAGGCAGAAAGCAGTCCTTCTTGGAAAGCAGTCCAGCAGTGTGGCACCAGTTGTAGCACAGCAGTCCTTACTTCAGGTAGAGGTCTGACCAAGTCCAGTAGTGTAATGACTTGGTGGGGGCCAGAGACCCAGTTCTTATACCCAAATGCACCTTTGAAGTAGGAGTGACTTCAAAGAAAGGTCTTTAGAGTGCACAAAGGCCTTTTATTTCTAGCCTTGGCTCCAGACTACCAATAGGGGCTAATCAGCTCTTAGTGTGAGGAGGGCACTTCCCTTTTCAAGTGTGTCAGCTCCCCTCTACTCTTCCTGCTCAGGAAGGCCCATCACAATAGAGATGAATGCAGATGAGTGCTCAGACACACCTAACCTTCCTGCATTTGAGGCTGTCTAAAAGGAATGCACAAAGTGGAGCTATCACCCACTCCAGACCTGTATTGGAGACAGACTGCAAGCACACAGAGCAATAAAAGCAGAGAAATAGCCACTTTTAGAAAGTGACATTTATAAAATAGTAATGTTAAATCTGACTTTACCAGTAAAGAGGATTATTCATTACCATTCCAATTGTATAAATTGTGATGTAGCTATTCCTTTCTGATCAGAAATTACAATGTAAAAGTATATTAAGGTATTCCCATTGCTGGCCTATGAGAGGAGTAGGCCTCATCGTAGTGAACAACAACTTTGGGACTACTAGGACATGTAAAAACCTAAAAGTCCATGTTTTACCTTTTACTCATATAGCAGCCTGCAGTACGGGCTACCTAGAGCATACCCTAGGGATGACATATATGATAAAAGGGGAGTTAAGGTTTGGCAACAGGTTTTAAATGCCAAGTCAAAATGACAGTGAAACTACACACAGAGGCTCTGCAGTGGCAGGCCTGTGACATGTTTAAAGGGCTACTTAAGTGGGTGGCACAACCAGTGCTGTAGGTCCACTGCTAGCATTTAATTTACAGGCCCTGGGTATTTGGTATACTACTTTACAAGGGACTTACAAGTAGATTAAATAAGCCAATTGAGTATACACCAATATTACCACGTTTAGGGGAGAAGCACGGTCAGCAGTGCTCAAAGTCCTAAATCCAACAAGAAGATACAGCAAAAATGTAAGGCAAACAGGCAAAAGATTTGGGGAAGACCACTCCAAGACTGACACGTCTAACATTGTCTCCATGTCATTTCATAAGTATTTGGGTTGATCTCTGCCCCACGTACTCTGTATACGTAGTATCCAACCCGTGTTTGGAGTCTCTGCCAATGTGTGCAGTTGGAGAAGAGATCACGACAAATGCACCGGAATTTATGTACTCAAAATAACATACAAGGGGCCGAATTTACCAAGGTAAACTCAGAATTTTGGTCTAAGTGTAGACGAAAAGTCTAAGTTTACGACTTTTTGGTATTCACAAAGGTACTTTATGAGTAGTATCTTTACGTCCGCCCTAGGGGCAAGTTATCCACACTGGGGGGGGGGGGGGATTATCCACTCTCAATGTGGATTATCTGCATCCGAGCTGGAGGAAGTAATCTTTCATACTGATGTACCCTGTGGCAGTGCCTACCATCACTACACTCAGTGCCAGCTAAAACATCTTAGCCCAACAGCCAATCCCAGCCTTGCTACACACATAAAAACAGAGCTACCACAAACCCTTTCAGACTTTTCAACATGTCACTGAATGTACTAGTTGGTTTGCCCCTTGCCATGTGATAGGACACTTTGTGAGAAGGAGGAGGAGAGTAGACAGGACTTTCAGACAAAGGATAAACCTCTTTGGGCTGTCCAGCCAGGATGTCATGCTAAAAACAGTCTCCCCCCGATGTCCTATTGGAGATGGTTTGTGAGTGGTAGCAGGATCTTGACCCTATTACCTGCTACTACCATGCCATCCAAGCCTATGTCAAGATTCTAGCAGCTCTCCTTTTTTGCTACAAGGCCACTCCAGAGGGTCCCCGGGCATCTCCAGGCAACCAAATCCTAACGCTTGCATCAGGTACTGAGCTGCACCTATAGGAGAGCCCATCTCCACATATGAAAGCCCCATACACTGGCCAGAAGGCAAAGGGAAGCTAGGGATTTTTACCCCATGTTCTGCTTTCCAAGTGTGCTGGGTGCTACTGATTGCACTCATTTGGCTGTTCAGCCACCTCACCAGAAAGCACACATCTCCTGCAACAGACACCCCTGGCACTCTTTCAATGTGCAGGGTGTTGGTGATGCCAGTGGTAGCTTTATTGATGTGCATACAGTAATCCCAGGCACTACTCATGACAGCTATGTATTCTGCAGGTCGCCTCTTACCCGACAGATTGCAGTGGGAGAATTTGGCAACATGGGGCTACTGGGTAAGTACCAAGCACTACACAATTATGATATGTATAATTGTTTTTAAATATGCACAGCCATTATACAAAACTTATCCTTGTGCCACATACATTGTCCCAAAAGACCCAGCATGTAACATTTCATATATCATATAGTGTACAGATGTAAGAGGGACATATACAAATATTACTCCATTTCCGTCTTCAGGTGATGCTTCAGATGCACTCTCCACTCATCTCCTCACTGCACACAGACGTGTAACCACTATACCTCAGTGGAGGTACAACAGGGCACACATACCTATATGAGCCATCATTGAGCCCAGTTTTTGTTTCCTGATGTCAAGATTAAGATGTCTTGACTGTACGGGGGGTGCTGCTGTACTCCCCTCAAGTTGTGTGTAACATTATAGTTACCTGTTGTGTTTTGCACAACATAGCATTACATCATGGCTTACACATACCTTTGGACCCCCATCTAGGCCTGAATCTGGGCCACCAGGCCATTGTGCAAAACAGAGGGCAGGGCTTGGAGGTGCATGACCAGCTTGTTGATACTTTTTTCACCCGAGTAACCTGTTGTGTCATGACTTTCATGTGGTTTGCAGTCTTTTCAGTCTGTTGTCAATGATGATAGTTGGACCATTAACACTCTGTCCACACATTCCACACTGAGACTACTTTGTAAGCCATATATGATAAGCTGTAAGCAACAGCCGTTGACAAGAGTAAAAAGATTAGCCATGGAATACGTTATTTGCACATCTCAGGGATTAGTGAGGACAACGTCTCTAAGGGATCCTTTGACTCAGGGGATTAAGGGCCAGATGTAGGAAGCGTTTTGCATGGCGCATCGCGATGCACATTCCCATTTTGCGAGTCGGTACCGACTCGCAAAATGGGAATGCAACTCGCAAATAGGAAGGGGTGTTCCCTTCCTATTTGCGTCTCGCACCGTGATGCAGAATTGCTTTGTGACCGCGAATGCGGTTGCAAAGCAATTCGCAGTTACCACCAGTGTCACACTGGTGGTAACCCATTCGCAAAAGGGAAGGGGTCCCCGTGGGACCCCTTCCCCTTTGTGAATGTCACCATTAATGTTTTTTCAGAGCAGGCAGTGGTTTCGTTATTTTTTTGTATTGCAACTTGTTTTCCTTTCCGGAAAACGGGCTGCAATACATAAAAAAAACTGCTTTATTTAAAAAGCAGTCACAGACATGGAGGTCTGCTGTCTCCAGCAGGCCACCATCCCTTTGAGTGCAGGGAATCTCAATGGGGTCGCAAAATGCGACCCCATTGAGATTCGCAGATGGTGTCTGAGACACCGTTCTGCATCTGGATTTTACTACATCTTGCCCTAAATGTCTGCATGTGTGAGACCTCCCTCAACAGTTTCACAAGACGAGTCTGATTCACAAAGGACCTCTCCACTCAGGTAGGAGGTCCCACATCCGAGAGTGAGTGGTCAAATGTCTGTCATGTGTACACCATGGCACAAGTGGACTGGTGTAAAGACATGGATTGTCCATGCTCATAGCTGCCATGTTTGGCAGCTGCTCATGTGTCGTGCCACTACACTCCTGTGGTTAAATATAGTGGAAACTGGGATGTGTGTTCATCTTTCACTACGGAATGACAAAGACTACAAGTCTCACAATTCATACTGATCATCTGGCACATGAATGTACCTCGGAAACTTGGCAGGGCTGTGTGATTATAAATGGTCCTCCTCATGAATCAAACTAACACCTACTGGTCACATTCAAAAATGGCTAGGCGGGTTGCATTGTGTATAATGGAGAATTAATCACACATGCAGTTCTAATGTACCCCTATGATGACATGTCACTGTCTTATGGTAACTCTAGAGGTACCTCACAAATGAGGGAATCCCTTTGCCACTGCATCCCTGCCATCTATTAGATAGGGGGACAGAGGCAAAGAAGCTGCCAGGAGTTGCACTGACAGTGTGCCACATAAAGGGTGGGGCACTGTCAGTGCAACCCTGATGCCAGCATTCTAGAGTGAAGGAACGTGGTGATACGGGCCTCATAGACATACCTTTGTAGGTATGTGTAGTCACTCACTGTACCTACCTGCAAGGACATCTCTAATCCCCCTCACATGGGCTTGCAGGTTGACATCTGCACAGTGCTACATGGAGTGGCTGCTTCAAGACTGTTCTGTTTTTCACTTGACTGCGCTGCCCTGGGGGCAGCACAAGTTCTCGGCTCCCCTGGTGTCAGTGCATTTGATGTAATAGTGTGCACTTTCTATATTTGTTCATGGCACACCTTTTTTAAGCTCCACTGTGGCACAGAGAAAGTTTGTACTACGTGTAACAAGGCCCCAGATCTCATTGTTGGCAGCAACACCCATCTATTACTCTGAGCCCACATAATGCCTCGGCTATCGATCAAGCACCTCCTCAGTGAGTATGTTCATATCAGTTTCACTTAATGTGTGTGTGCTTTGTCCTCAGGTCTCTCAGCCATGTTGGGTGAGGTGGGTTCACCAGTGCAGCAGAATGGAAGAGGATCCTTCTTGGAGGTGAGGCTGTCTCTGAATGAAGGTAAAATGGATGTCTGCCTCTCGTTGTATTGAATGTATTTTGAAGTGCTGCTCCCTACAGATGAAGGACAAAATCCAGAAACACATTGATTACACATTTTGGTCAATTGGAGAAGCTGGGCTGATTCACACCTTTATTGTTTTCAGATTGTGCAGTTCAACCACTAGATGTACATGCTTCGCTTCCTCTACACCCACCTTACCAGCCACAGCCCCCATTACCAACCACAAGCCTGCTGGTGTAGGCACACCCCTCATCCACATCATTACTATCCCTTTTCGGCCCTGGGAGTTTGTCAGTAAGTATCCATGTCATGGACTTACAAATCAGTTTTACTACTCCTCTCCATAAGAGACTTGGGGGCATATTTACAAGCCTCTTATGCTACCAAAGCATCACTTTTTGTACAGCTCTGGCTACATAAACTACTAAATCATATGTAGGAGACCACGCCAAGCCACTTTGCATGGTTTTGAATGGCCTCCAAGCTATGGAGTAAGGGAAGGCTGTGCAAATCGCTGTGTTGCCTTATTCTGCACTTGGGTGGTGTTCCATGGGCATTGTGGGTGGTGTTCCCACACAAAAAACATGGATTTTGACACTTACCCAGTGTGGCAATCGATCAGTCAATCAGTATTTGTAAAGCACGGCTTTACACCCATGAGGGTCTCAAGGCACTGGGGGTTGTAGGGAAGGGGCCTCCTCCGAAGAGCCACATCATGATATTCTTCCTGAAGATGGTGAGTGACGGGCTTTGTCTGAGGTGCAGGTGGAGGTTGTTCCAGCTCTTTGCTGTAGTGTAGGTAAAAGATTGTCCTTTAGTGGTGGTTTTGCGAATGCAAGGGACTGTGGCCAGGGCCATCTGGGCAGAGCGGAGGGATCTGGCGGGAGTGTGGAAGGAGACGCGGTGGTTCAGGTAGGCTGGTCCTTCGTTGTGTATGGCCTTGTATGTGTGTGTGAGAAGCTTGAAGGTGATTTGCTTCTCGACCGGTAGCCAGTGGAGTGGCCTCAGGTGTTGGGAGATGTGTTCTCAGCAAAGGTGGTCCAGAATGAGTCTGGCGGCAGTGTTCTGGATGAGTTGATATTTTTTAATGTTCCTAGTTGAGGTGCCAGCGTAAAGGCGTTGCCGTAGTCATGGCAGTACCATGTAAGCCTGTGTATGTGCAAAAACCTTACACCTCCTGAGGTGAGGTGTAATGACTTATAACGTAAAGATCTGCTGTACTAACCCACACCAAATCTACCTATATGAGGCTCAATTTCAACACTTAGTTATGTACTGAACACATACATTTGGAGTCAGCCTTTCATTAGCCAACATGTTATAAAGTGGTACAATGTTATGAGCCATATGCGAGCATATGGAGATGAGTGACAAGTGATACTAAACAGACACCACTTACTGCTCACATTTAATCCACAGTTTAGGAGCATAAGCATTTGGTAAAGTAATTTTTAGGTGTACTTACCAGGGTTTGACAGCTGCTCAGCGTATGGTGCCTGACCAGATGCCACACCCATGCATGTAGCAGTGTATTTCTGGACAATGTCCAGGCCTACAATGTTATGTGTGTTTTCAGTTTACATTCTAGTTGACATGTGATGCACGATATTTCCTAGTTCATCTCACAGGCTTGTAGGAGTTAGGACCCTCTTTTGGCCATATTTACATACCAGTTTGTGCTGATGGTATGCGTTGATGTGCTCCATGACATTGCCTCCCTAGATGGTACAGGGACCTTGTCTCCAGTGTGTGAAATGTCATCAAACTTAACCAACTTTTTTGAATATGTGAAACACATGCACACAATTGCATCCACATGCCAACAGTAATGGTAAGTGAATGAGGGACATTATCTATTGCCACATACCAGTGATAAGTGGATGAGGCAGCAGTGATGGGCCACTATTTGAGTGCTAGGAATTGGAAGTTGGGATTTCCATCTCAAAGCAATTGGGACTTGTAGTGCAATGGACTAAATGAGACATATGAGGGTCTAACTCACCATGCAAATTGCACATACTTGGGACAACATTCATGGTCACATTTGTAGTGCATCACAGACATTGATCTTTTAGTGTCATTGTTAGGGTCATCACACATTACCTGGCACCACATTGAGGTGATCACTCAAAGGCAGCCCATGGAGCAAGTGGAGGTCTATGGCGGAGAGGACGTCCTTGTCAAGTTGTTCGAGTTGGAGGCAGAGACTATTTTATACATGTGGAAGAGCTCTGGACAACTCTATCCTGCTGTATTTCTCCTTCACCCTCCTCGTCTCATCCTGCCACTTCTTCTTAATATCTGTTACTGTACGTATATCCTCCCCCCAATGCAGTGACAGCTGTGGCCAACTGCTGCCATCATGCTGCCTTCTGCGAGGCACTGAAGCTGTAGGGGGGAGACCATGCAGTATTTTGTAGTGCCTCACTAATAAGTTGAGGATCATGGTGGTTTCCTCTGCTGTATAATTGTTCTTCCTCTTGAGGGGTAGCATGTCTTCAGAGCAGGTAGGCACAGTGTTGGTGTGGAAAAACCAGAGCCTTTGATGTGTGCTGCTTTTATCTGGTTTTTGGTGCAGGGTTGGAGGTGGTATTGATTGAGTACAGGTGTGTGTGTAATTACAATGATTCTGTGGATAATCCACTGGAATGCAGACGTAGATATACTACTTGTAGCTTACCTTTGTGAATATCGAAAAATCGTAACCTTCGAATTTTGGTCTAAACCAAGTTTATCTTCATGAATCAGACCCAGGAAGAGGAAGTCCGCCATTTTGAGATTATTCTGTGCCATCCTCTCCTCAGAAAAGCATCTTCCTTCATCCTGCTGCTCTGTGCATCTATCTAGCTTCCAACATGGCTCAGGGCATACATTAAAATGCACCCCCTCACCGATAGCGAATCAAACACCATTAATGAGAAGGAGCTTGCTAATTACCCTCAGCTTTATGAGGGCCCTGAAACCCAATTGATCAATGCAGTGCTTACCTAAGTTTGGTGGAAAATTGACATGTTGCAGTGAGGTGGACATATTCAACTGGTGGGCCAAAATGTGCAGGAAACACAGGGAAGACCCATGACGCTAGGCCAGGATAAAGGCCGAGGACATCTTGGGTGTGTCCTCCCAGCCCCGTTCACATTGGCTCTGCACAAGTCCCCTGTGCTGGAGGTTCCTACAGGCATCCTTCCTCACCTTCCCTGCTCACCTGGAGGATTTTAAGCAACCGGGAGACAGTAAGTACATAGACTGTATTATTTGTCATGCAGTTTGATGTGAGTGGTGTGAGAGACATCCCGTCATGTGTTTTTTGTGACCTTTAACTTAATATAAATCATGGCTTCACAATTTATGAGGTCAATGCATCTGAAGTCCATTAGGTTTCACTTTTTGCAGGGAATTCTGTGACTTGTAGTTTTCAGTGCACAAATGGGTAGATTTGCATCAAAATTAATTTCTGAAATAAAATTAACTTGGACTTCCATAACTAGTGATTAATCACCTTACAAAGTTTAATGATATAGTGATTATTTGAACTTCACACTGTTTATTGGTAGTATGACAGTTTATGATGTTACTATGTTGTATCAAGCATGCAATTTGTTAGTGTTATTTCCCACAACTACTATTTGTTGTTTGAAATAATGTCGAAGTTGAGATTGTGTGCCTTTTAATATTTCATATGATACATACATATTAATTGTGAACTAAATGGACACATTTTTATAACAATGTCATGTAAGTTATTTTACAAAATACATACAGTAGTACTAAGTAAACACATATGAGTTGCAGTGTGTTGCACAAACAGAGCATTGTTGTAATGAAAACTGTGTCTTTACCTATGTACAGATTCAAATGTTTTCATGGGTAAAAAATATAGATAAAGTATATTTTTGGATTATCACCAAGGGCCTTATGAACATAGGTAAAAGTATACTTTATTGTAAGCTGAGGGTTTTTTGGTATTCCAAATATAATATCTGATCATATGTCTGTGACTGTGGAGACTACACAATTGGCCATAGATAAATAATTGATAGCCCTGGATACATCTTTATGTGTGGAGATCTCCATTCTGACTGTGGAGTCTCTGATCTCATAAAATTACTATTGACTAATAGTTTGTGAATAATGATAAAAACTTACATTTACTCTAAAGTGGTACTTTACCTTTGTAAATTCTGCAGCCAATACTGAGCATCTGTGTCAAATTATAAATTTTGTGACTTACTGATTCACTTTAAAGTCAAATGTACAGGTTGGGGTGGTGGTGACTATACAGGTTGGATTGCAACTGTTTGTGCAGTTTGTGGTATAGGTGGGTGTGTAGGTTCTCCTCCAAGTGTTGACTGTGAGAGTAGATTTTGGAACATTTTTGATATTACCTCAATCATCTTTATAGCCAGACCAAGGTGTCCTGCAACGTCTTCGTTATACATTATGATTTCATTTGGGTGCATCTTCATTGTGCTTTGGCAACATTTCATAATGTTTTCCACGGTATGGGCCTTAATGTCAAACATCTGAGGGAATCCTTGTAGTGAGTCTGAAATGTCAGACAGAATAACCCTTAGTGCACGACTATCCGGCCAAACAGAACTGCTGTGAAAGATTCTTCCTCCCACTGGCCATCATGAACATCTCTCACCGCCCTCTGCAGGGAACACACTCTGATATGACCATCAGGTCAACAAGTTAGAGTGGGGTGGCTCCAAGGAGGTTGTGGGGAGGAGGTTCTTGAATAGGGGACACCTGTTCCCCACCAGGGCTGTTCTCTCCTTCAGATGATTGAGAGTAGGCCTAAGATTCACCTTCATGGGACGAGTGTGTAAGAGAATCTACACATCAACGTAGGACGTCAGGGCTCTGAGGAGTGGATGATTATGTCATGGTCAGTAGAATCTGTGGCTGGTTGGCTGACTGCTGGGTACTGGCAATCCTCAGAAGGGAAGTTCGAAGTACTATGCTGGTAAGACATAAACTGGTCTAAAGTCTTTTAGATACTGGAACAATAAATCTGTCTTCTTCCTCCATGTCCTCCTCCTCAACTAGCACCTGCTCATCCTTTTCCTGCCTATCCTCTTCTTCTTGAGCAGAACTAGCCACAGACATTGCTACTTGGCAGAGGATCCAATTCTACCCTCAAATTTCCTTCTCCCCTCTGCTGGTAGATGGCTCAGGTTCATTGATTGACTCATTATCCTAAGTACCTGAAAGAAAAACATTGCAACAGATGAAGTATATGATATACTACTTTAAGTGGTACGACACTCTGGATTATTTAAGTATATCTTCTGGTCTTTTTTCAGTTATATGTGATATGTGGTTTGTGAAAACCAACATACGATAGCTCAGCGATTAGCAGTGATGTGATAAACAAACAAGTGAAATGTAAACAAAACACCCCAACTCAAGCCACAGATCACTGTGGGTTGTATATCCATTGTGAGGTCAGCTGCTGAACCTGTCATCTCGAGTCTTGAATGGATGAAGAGTTCCTTGATCCAGCAACTTCAAAAAGAAGTTCCAACTCCATTAAGTTTCAGCATTATTAATAAGTGAACATGAACACCAATCATGGACATTACTGAAAATGTTAGTAGAAATTAAACACCACCATCACATGGTTTGAAAAACTGCATCATCTGTCAAGCTTATTTCTGCAAGGATTAGTTATTGTGAAAATTATGGAAATGTTTTATTTACCTACAAAATCTGAGACACATAGCTGTATCATTATGTCTTCAGATTTCCAACATGTGTCAATGTCTGTACTTATGATGACCGACATGGTCCTGATAGCAGCTGTAATTAAGTCAACACATACATAGACTGTACCCTTCTCAGAGGGCCATTGGGAATGAAGGGGTTTCTAGGCCCTATCATGGTGGTTGAGACCTTTTACTCCTGATGCCCTCGGCCTGGCCTACTATGCATCCCACTCAGCTGGGCTAAATACTCCTTCTGCACTTGACTCTCAATAATAGCTGTGGTCGAGCAGTCAAGGATCCCTCAGGGGGTGTAGATACAGGTCAATGAGCATGATTCTTAACTAGGGGTGTGTGGAAAAAAATAACTCTGCTCATGGAGTTGGCGGAATTTGGGAACTCTGCATTATGCATGTAGCATGAAGTTCTGGGTAAATTCCAACATACAGTACATTACAGTATTTTTTTTCCATTGTCCTGCACAAGACTTGTTTTGGCATGTGCTGGTGAGCTCCACAATACATTTATGCTGCTTGCAAGCGCATGTGAGATTTTATGCCCGCTAGTATGGCTTCTGGCCAAGACGGTACCTTTTTCCAGCAGCTTTTTCATGTCACTGGTGAGCATGAGTGACTGCGGCTGCACCTTGAGTAGATTATCTATTGAAAAGCAGCTAAATTAACTTGAAAAGTGGGTATTCTACTCCAACAGACCATTCAAGTTGTTTTTAGTACAATAGGCCTTTATTGTTAACTCTTTTTGAACATGAAGGAAGTGCCCTAGAGACTCCAACTTCCTGTTTCTGTCCAGCAGGCTCCTCCTAGTACTTTGTTCATCTCCTGGTCACTTTTCACTTGGATTTTGAGGTGGAAGGATCACTCTTTTTGTCAGCTGCACTTATACCATTGATTTAAGGGTTTTGCTTCTGTGATATCATAAGTATGTTCAAAAACTATTGTAGAAGGATGTTGATTGTTTGATAGGACATGCACCAATATTTCTTTATGCTTCTATTTGATTTTTTAATTTTATGGTGGTGGGTGGCCTATAGTTTCAGTAGGGGACTACTTAGTTTTTGCATTTCATTTTTCATCTTTTGTACAGAAAAAATGTTGCACGTTTCAGTACATTTTGTCCATGATTGTTACGTTTTCAATATTCATTCATTTTACTATGAGGCCTAGTCTGCCAATGAACTATCCAATCAGTAGGCCCAGTACCAGTCATCAGTGCATGAAAGAAATGTTTCTATGGTATATGTGGGTTTAATTAAAAAACATAATTTAGGGCAGGGATAGCACTGGATTAAATTACAAATATGGGTTATTGTTGCATTTCACATTTTGTTCTCAAAAAGTGAATAGGTGGAGTAGTATTTGATGCCTTGGGAGGATGTGTATTGTTGTAAACCTTTATAGCCCAATTAATTTTTGGGTTTAGCATGGCTGAATTAATGGTAGTGTTTTCTTCATCTTTACCATGCCTCCTTTGTTTGTCCAATGTGTGTGAGAGTGTGTTTTCCATAGCCACAATTTGCCGTTGTTCTCCATACCATGTGTCCAGGAGACATGTTGGGACATATTTAAGAGCCCCTAGCACCACAGGAGCATCACTTTTTGTGACACTCCAGTGGCACTGTCACTGCTCCATACTTACAAGGAGGTGTTACTCCACTTTTTGTGGTGTTACACCTCCTTGAAAATATATGGGCTCCTCCGATGCAGTTTTTTGCATCAGGGGGGAGTGCAATGGGTGCTGCGGTGGGCGTTCCCAGCAACATCCTTTGCTTTTGATGCTACCTCAGATTTACGAGTTGCCGTAAACCTGAGGCAGTGGCAAAAACTAATGTCACTATGGCAAAATGAGGAGAAATGCTTTTATTCTTCCTCATTTTCTGCTTTTTGTATGTGTGCTGCATTGTGCAGCGCACATAGAAGAAGCAAAATGCCATGGACAATTGTTTACGTGCCGGATGGGACACCTTCCTGCACATAAACAATCTATCCCCTCAATGCAGACACCTTTGTCCTATGGTACAAGAATGTCTGGTGGGCGCTAGGAAGCTTAATTCAGCACCAGTGCAGGGGGAAATGCAGGGGTGCACTGTGTTCCTCTAAATATGTCTCACCTCTGCATTTCTAAAGTGGTGCAGCGCTGCACTGCTATTTTTGGTGCAGCACTGCACTGCGCCACTTTAACATAAACTTGGGACTTTGTTTACTCGGTGGCCATCGGCCTGGATGTGTTCTTTGTTTTCTATGCCACCTTGCTTGTTGGTTTACCATGTGGCTGGTAGACATTTTGTGTAGCCAGCCAATATAATTTTGCCATAGGTCTGCATGTGTTCTTTGTGGTGGTCATGCTTCTTTGCTTGCTGTTGTTGTTTGACCATTTGGCCAGGGACCATTTTGTATGGTTAGCCTGTGTGCTTTGCCATAGGCTTGCATGTGTTCTTTGTTCTCCATGCCTCCTTGGTTGCTGCTGTTGTTTGACAATTAGGCCAGCGACCATTTTGTGTAGTTAGCCAGTGTGCTTTGCCGCAGGGTTGCATGTGTTCCTTGTTCTCCATGCCTCCTTGGTTGATGTTGTTGGTTGACCATGTGGCTGGTGGCCTTTTTTTGCAGCTACCCTTGATTCCAGATTTCAAAGCCATTTTCTAGGGAGATTTATATGAGAGGGTTATGACGTTTTATTTTTGTTCATTGTATTACTTTTCCCTGATGTCAGTTTAATGATATGCTTGAGGATCATCGTAGTATATCTATATTATGCATATAATTATACAGAAGAATCCGCACTCATTTCAGCCGTTCTTTTGAAGCTCACACGCAGTTGATGATCATTCAGCGTGCTAACAGAGTACTAGTGAAAGCCCTAATAAAGGATGTGCCAACACATTGGAACTCGACCTATTACATATTGCTACGTCTGTTTGAGCATTATAGACAGATCAATGACTATGTCATAAAAAGAGAAAGGGATGCAATTATGAAAAGCATGGCCATGAATGTGCACAAATGAGGCCTAGTCAAATGCCTGACACAGATGCTACTTCCTTTTGAGGTTTTCACACGGGAAGTCAACAAGGAGGAGAGTACAATGGGCCAAACTGTCCTGTCATTGCATCTGTTACAGGACCAGTTAAAAAGGTTTCTAGAAGGTGTGTAGGCAAAAAGGAAAACACAGATGCACATGCCTTAGTTGAGAGCTTAATCCTTTGCTTGGATGAAATACAAGGCTGCAATGGAACATCTGTGCCTCACTGCTTGATCCACGGTAGATACAAATTCTGATGACTTTAATTTCTTTTCCAGAAGGGGATGTTTCAAAATACAAGATGTGAAAAGTTGAGCACACCAGAACCTGGAAGAAGAATGGCTGGAAATTAGAGTCCCATTCCTGGGGAGAAGTTCTGGAGTGTCACATTCATCTTCCAGAGAGAGCAGTCTTGTCTCACAGCATCCATAATCAGCAACAGAAATACCAGCAGCAACCACAACAACAGAAACAGAAGAATTGGCCCAACCTCTGCATTTGCTTGGTTTTAAGAGGCAGGTCGTGAGTCCAGTGCAGAGGTGAAGGCAAATTCTGGCCATTTCAGCTTCTTTTTCAGAAGGGAATGCTTCAAAATACTAGAGTGGATAGTAGGGCAAGCCAGAGACCTGGAAGAAGAATGGCTAGAAATTAGAGTCCCATTCCTGGGCAGAAGTTCTGGAGTGCCACATTCATCTTCCAGAGAGGGCAGTCTTGTCTCACAGCAGCCACACCAGCAACAACCACAACAACTGGAACAGAAGAATTGGCTCCAACCTACGCATTGGCTTGGTTTCAAGTGACAGGTCTTAAGTCCAGTGCAGAAGTGGAGGCAAAAGAGGTTGAGCAAGTGGCGACAGCAATGATCATTCAGAGGAGGTTTCAGGAGTAAAAATATGTCTCAAAAGAAGTCTATGTGGATCAAAACCCATTGGAGTATTGGTATGCAAAGATGTGCCAATGGCCAAAGCTCAGCCGGCGGGCAATAAAGTATCTGACTTGTCCAGAAGCAAGTGTGCCTGCTGAGTGTTTGTTTGTCACAGTGAGAAGGACCAGTTTCTCACCTCCAAATATGGATATATTAACCACGATCAAAATGAATCAATGCTTCATTCAGCACATTTTCACTGCTCCTAAAATACCACAGTGGAGGAGGAGTATGATTGGTCAGGCTCAAGTGTGTTAGCTGACTAACTTCCGGGCGAACCTCCTGTGTTGGAAGACGAACTCTACATCTCTGACAGAGTAGACCACCATAAAACATTTTAATTATATATAATTGAACTGCTTTGCAAAGAAAAAGATAAAGCTAGTGGAACCTTATGTTTGTGTCTGGCTTGTACAGCCCCACCATTTATTCACATGTTGGCTGGATTGAAGTTGGACCAGTTTGCAGTGAAGAATCCAACCCATTGCCTTCTGTGCATTGGACACAATGCCTGGCTCCCTCCCATGCCTATCCTCTATTTCATCACCAAGCATGGCTGTCCCAGAAGATCATTGATTTACAAGACTGCAAAATTCCAATGTGTTGATTGCATCAAAGAGGAGATACAATTGTGTACTTACCACCGTTCTTGGATTAGAAGAGGTAACTATTGCACCAAAGAGTGAAGATGTATAATTGAGTGTTTGTGAGTGATGATTGGTGATTTATGTGGTGACAGACAGTGAGGGAGGGAGGGTATTCAACTAATTACTAAGCCTGGTTTTGGTGATCTGCAATGTTTGGGGCCAGATGGGTGATCATTTTTCCTGAAGGTGATTGGTCCTTTAAAGCTTAGTTGAATTTACCTGCAGGGTCCACTCCTTTTTTATGGTTCTTCAGAGACCAGATTAGTCACTTTAGTTAAGAAACACAAATCCACACAAAATACTCCAATTCTGTTTCTCTAATTGTTCTTTAACATCAGTACACCACAGGACTATCTCACTCGGGTCAGGAGTGGGACGGAGCTACCCAAAGTCAGGAGTGGGATGGAAGGTTTCAGGTCAGGACTATCTCAACAGCCAGAAGAAGGAAGTTATTGACTTCAAAGGAAAACCATGATGATGAGTCTGAGTCCTAGTACTGAGCTCTTTTGACTGTAGAGAGGTATACTGATTTGGCAAATACTGTTGATTGTGTATGCTGTACTGCTGGTTCAAACCTGAAACTTCTCTTATGTTCTTGCTCTGAGTCTTCTTGGTAGACTCCTCATGAAGCTTACCTTCTGTCTTTCTCCTTGACTCTACAATGCCATTTCTGTTTTACAATGTTAAGCCTTCTCCTCTGGACATTCAGAAGAAGAATGAAGATGCACCACTCATTTTGGCAATACAATATCATTATTTTGAACAATCATAGTTTTCAGAACTGGTTGGCTTTGCTTCACTCCTCCACAGTTTGTATTTTTCAAACCTAGATGATAGAACATTTAAATATCTAATAATAAATTGGGACTCTGGGGCTGAAGGACGTTTTGGAATGCAATTAACAGAATTGTTTCATACTCATTCCTTCATTTCGTTAACACCAGATTGAAGATCATGTGCTGCTCATCGCCCTGATGAATATTGTTGTTGTGTTGTTTAGTGTTTGTCTGTCACACCTTTCTCCAAATCCCCTTTACCATCCATTGATCAAACCCTAACCCACTTCCCCTGTGCTGTGTGATTTATTTAGGAGTGACTTAATTCACACCATACATGGATCACACAGTTTGTAGGGTAGATGTGGTTAAATGTGACACCAACTCACTGCGGGATCTTCTATTAGCTGAGCAATAGCCCACACCAGCCCCACATAGCTATTGACACATAAAAGGGATCCATATTTTAGATACAGAAGAACATTATTTGTCAGCATCATCATTCAAGTTTTGTGTTGTGTAAACGCTTAACCTTGTCCATTCCAGACTTTGAGTACACTTTTCCTGACTCTGGGATTTCATCACTTTAGTTTTATTTAAATTTCATATTCCCATTGCTCAGAACAGCTTATTATCACTAGGTTTTGTTATGATATCTAGTATTCTTTGTTGTGTCATGGTGGTAGTAGTCTGGTCTCAGTCTTTCTAAAGATGTCATATAAATATATAACACACTACTTTGTGTTTTTCTTCCAATTTAGTTGCCTGTGATGGTAATCCTTTTGATTAATCCTACAGTTGGAGCTCACTTAGGTGGGAGTTACTGCAGGTAAGTAAGTTCTTGTTTACTTAAGTTGTAGGCAATATAGGCAATGGCAGTATACCCCCCTAATGGTCAATATAGTTATAGAGTGTAGTAGCACAAGGGTATAACTAACTATAATTATATAGTATACACTTTAATAAATGGATTAAAACATGCTGTGTGAAAAAAACAGCAGTGCAAAGAAAATATAAAACACATAAAACTATTTCAGCCATAAAGTATAAGAATCTTATTTTCTCACCTAGTTCTAACAAGAAAACCCACCTTCTCCACCCACAACAGGCTCACCCCTCTCCCCAAACAAATCACCCATCCCAAACCAATTTCTAAAAAGTCCAAAGAGTCCAACAAAATTACTCTACCAAAAGTCCTGGCCTCTTCCCAATTCCCACCCTCTCTACCCATAAGAAAAGCCCTTCCCACCAACCAAAAGATAAAAAAGGGCTCAGAAGAGGACATTTTCTATGAGGGTCCTCAGTTTTTGCTGCTAGGCCTTCTGACGGCCCAAGCATGCCAGCTCGCAGCATTGGCACAGGCGGTCTGAGGGTAGGCAGCAATGGTTATACAGGCATGGGTGGCAGCCAGTTGGTGGTGGTACTCGTGATGATGTGGCCTAGAGGATGGAGGCACCAGGCCTACGGCCTGGGTCAGGTGCATGTGCCTCACCCTCCTCTGCCTCCAGCCTTTGGTACTCTACCCAGGTAGCCTCCAACCTCTGCTGCCACAGCCGGGATGCTATCTCCTGTCATGTTGGTGGTGGACCAGCAGGAGAAGCTGTATGAAGAAATAAAAAATAAAAAAACACATTTTAGTCTATGCTCTGTGTAAATACTTGTTCAAAATGATATAGTGGCACAGTAGCAGTACATTACTGGTCCCCTAGAGCCATTCAATTTTTTTATGTGATTAGAAGAGTCACAGGGACATGATTTTACCCACACATGCCTCTCCTAAAAGCACCAACTAGCTGACAGGAATTACAGCATCATAACGCCAGATTATATATATTTTTTTTTCTTTTAATGGATTTCCTAAAAAAACAAACAGAAACTTTGTGTTGAGAAATACAAATAAATTAACTCTCATTTATAAGTGGGGCATCATCCACTATGGAGTATAAGTATTCTTGTTGTGCTAAATTAATCGAGATGTACTAGCAAGCACGTCGAGTACTGCTTTGCTACTATCTACAGTCTACAGCTGGGGCAGCTGCAATGGACAATTATCTTCCTCTAATTCCAATGACCCTGATCTTCTTCAAATGCCTTTCAATTCTGCCCTGATTCCAAAGAGGCATATGAATATTATGTAACACATGTCATGTATAACATGTGGATAATTTATATCCTGCCTGACGGTGGGGAAAATGATGCCCTGCAGTACAGGGAAAGGAACACAGTATATAAGTTCTATTGGACCCATTCGTCACAGAGTATTCCATCCACAAAGCACAGAAAACACATTCTCTTGGCAGTAAGGAAAGGAAATTTAACTTGCTCTACTGCATGGTAAGTTAGAGGGATTAGTCTAGCTAGGTAGAGGTTTTGCTATAAAATAGTGGGGTGTCACTGATCATCATGTGCCTAAGCTTTGGCTTAGTCAATCATTTTAGTTGATGAATATCAAAAGGAAAACATTTGAACTGGTGTAAATCAATTATAAAAACCAATATTAGAACCACCTGGCCAGAAAAATGTGCTACATGCCAAGAATGAATTTTTCAATGTTTTTGGTAGGCTGCAACAAAACATAGGAAGGAAAAAAGGAGTAAAGTACTAGGAGGTAACTGAGTGGGCACTGGAAGGGAAGGGAAACACACCTTGTTTTTGTTTTGGTTTGCAAAGCATTGTAAACTTTGTAAATGCTGCATTAACTGAAGCAGATGCATATTTCACAGCTAACACTGCAGTGTTGAATTGACCCATGCTGCAGTTAGGTCAAAGGTTGCGAAATGCCATGGGCAGAGAGGTGATGAGTGATGATGGGTAGGATCTGCCTTGCTTAACAAATCCAGTGAGTATACTAGTAACTATCAATGACCAAGCAATGCGACTTACCACCACCCATCCCTGCCATCACTGGGTCTTCCCTTCCAACTGCCTCCATGTCTAATGCACTGGCCCCTGTACCAGTGGCCTGTGGAGCTAGAAAAAACATTGGTCATTTTAGATTCACAAAATACAGCCACAATACATCACTATAGTTCGGTTAGCAGTACCTTCTTGTCTACCAGGAATACCACTTTGGGCACTTTTTTGCTTGACAATGCTAGAAAAGACAGGAAGTTAAGCCAACCAAAAACTTTTCATGATGGAGGGGCCAAACTATTATAGCTATGAGTCATTTGAAGTGCAATGAAGAGGTAGAATAAATTGGTAAATGAAGGACACATGGTTTTGGTTTGCAAATGCATTGGGACTGTCTTAATACCACTTTCCTGCCATCAGAACTGCTGGTATACTGAATAATACATATAACACAACATTGGGAGGGGTCAAAATGACACTCTCATTTTACTGTTTGAACATGAGCAGGAAAAAGACAGCCTTCTCAATAAGCGCATAGAATAGCTTGCTTGGGTCTGCAATCTTCAAAGTAGAGTACCTAAAATCTATTCTCTTAGTCTTACAGTATCAGTCAACAGGGTATATAAGATAGGGGGCAGGGAAAGCTTAATAACACAGCAGAAGTAAGCTATAGACTAGTATAGACAGGAAGAAGTCAGCTTCAGAAACATGACATATAGAAAAAAGTAAAATGCAGTGATAACAAGAATTAACAAACATTATATAGGACAAAGATGACTTAAAAAACAGTCACAGTATAAAAAAAACCAAGTAACAATGATTCTAAATGCGGAGTGTAAAACGTTAGGAAAATAATATTAAGAGGAAAACTTACTTGGGCCAGCAGAGCTGTCAGCTGCCTCACTTATGGTGACCTTGGGTGCTGATGTAAGAAATAAAGAAGATAACAAAAATAGGTTATTGGTAGAGTTAATCTCCCAGAAAATATTTTGGCAGACAAAGCCAAAGGCAGTGACATATTGCACTTTTCTTAATCAGATCGCCTATACTACTAGTATTGAGTTGACCAATTCCTAATTTCCTAAACCTGAGCCCTATTCCAAATTCCCTAAACTACATTTGGAACTAGTAACGCATTGCAACAAATGATCTTTGCTTCTCAACCCTCTTTGGTAGGCCAACTCATTTTCCCATTTGCAATGTATAGATGTATACTACACATTACTAGGAGATTGCTTGAGACTGTATGAGCAACATGAAGAAAGACACAGAGAAGACTAACTTACTGATATTACTACTACCACTAACTTAGCGACAGGACAGAGGAGTCTGCACAACTTCTTTAGTAATCAGCTCAAGCGAGTGCCGACCAATATAATTAGGTAAAGCTGAGCATCTGGCTCACTGAAAATGGAGCACAAAATATTCATAATGTGATGTAAACTTCATCAAGTAGGTTCTGTTCTTAGTTGAGGATGTTGGACAAGCTATGCTTTAACTGCTACTGGGTGCATCTCACTCCAGTTCTCCTCTCCACACACCGGTGCACCCTCCTCCACAGTAGCCGACGCTCCTATAAACCACACCCACTCCCATGCCTGCCACCTGCTGCCAACATGGAGGGTAGATGGCACTGCACATAAAAAAAGAGAGCAGCCACCTCTGCCTCTGAAAAAATGGTGCAGGGCTGCACCCTTTGGCTGAGTTAGAGACCACAAGGTAGGCAATTACTAGCTGCACTGGCACCGCCTCACCCATGATCTACCATGTTGCTGGGTGAATAAAAAGAAATAGGAAAAAGGAAGGAATAAGATAGGAAGAAATAAGGAAGTAAAGAGAAAACCAAAAAAAGTACAAAATTCACAGAAAATGTTTAAAAAGCAAAAAAAATTAAAATACGCAAACACAAAGACACACACTGATAAAATAAAGGGAAAGGACTGGTAGATGAGTGGGATGGGGGAGGATTGAAAAGATTTAGGGTGGATTGATAAAACAGGCCCAACACCATGAACAGTAGAGAAAAGAAGGTAAAACAAAATGGCCATGCGCATGCAACCGCATGATGCCATCCGCGCTCATTTTGCAGCATGGAATGCGCTACTAGTGCCAAGCAGCACAAACTGGTGGTCAAGCAAAATTCCACCCATTCCGGAGTTAGACTGAATCTTACTGAGTTTTTTAGGCACTCCGCGGAACTCCGCGTAGCAAAACTCTTTGAGTTCTGCCCAAGCCCACTCATAACTCAAAATGCAAAGTGTACAAACAATAAATAAGTCCTAACCAAATACTTGTTCTTATAAGAAAAAGTCATTTTTCATTTCTAACGCTACACATGCAAAATACTGTAACATTTAACTGTAACAACATTATCCCCCTCGAGGTCAGGGCTCTCAAATTTGTCAGGCAAATCCCTGTACCACCCTCCTTTGTGTAACAGGTTGTTGTCCATTCATTGTTGGCCGCATCCAGGGATTGCACATTATCAGACCATACTCAAGAGTTCCCTTTCACTCTTCAACTCTTTAGGATTTTAGACAAAAGTATCTAGAGGCCCACCGGTCCAGATCAACTCTTACCTGCTCCTGCAGCACAGAAGCATTCTGCGTTACAGTGGGTGCCTCAGCACAGGCCCTCGCAAGATCAAATCCTACTCAGAGAAGATAACTGTTCGTGGTGCAGGCTCAATCTTTAGAGTGGTGCAGCCAGCTCACTCCAGATATCCGGGCAGCTTCTAGCTTCAGTAAGTCAAGTTCTCACCAGTGGGGGGAATTCAAACCTTCGGCTCCTGACTGGAGTCCCAGAAAGGTGCACCATCCTCTGCATCCTCCTGGTCCTTGTGGGTGAGTCAGGGCAGTTTGCCAGTGCTGCTAGACCTGCTGGTCACAGACTCACTCCAGACCCAGGCGAAGGCTCAAAGTCTTTGATGATTTGGCCCCAGCAACCCCTCCTGGCATGCAGGGTTGCTGCACAGCCTTCCGGATGCAACGTATACTTCTGAGGTGCCATAGCTTGCACCACTGCAGTGCCTCCTGACATATGGGGTAGCCACTCAGGAATTCACAAGTCTTGGCATGCTGCTCACACAACTACTTCAGTGGTAGCCCCATGTAGCACACAGAGTCATCGCAATTAGATGACACAGTGCCTGATAATTGCCAGAGTTTATGGCTGCCTTCCCCTGGCATACAGGAGTGACCAAAAATAGTCCTGTACATGGGCTATGGCCCAATTCATGCAGAACTGAATCCTGATACCCCAGAAAGGGAGTCCTCATGATAGGACTTCCCACTGGACGTTGCTCCCTTCAACGCTCCCCTCTACCTCAAAGGGCACACTGATCTTGGCAAGCAGACATTAACTTGTTCACAAGGCTCCAGCACTTCTGCTCTATGTTTCCATGGATGATGCCCCTTCATCAAGCAAGGAGACTCGCAGGCCTTGGCCTTCAGCCCTGGTAACAGGTAAATGTCAGAGCTTCCCCTTCTCAAAGCCCATCTGGCTGCTTGACAGATGAAAAATTATTGGGGACACAACCTCCCCTTATTATAGTCCTTCCAGACACCAAATGTGATTTAGGGTCTGAGTCTTTGATGTTTTATCCTGGGGTTCTGCTTCTTTCGAAGTGGACATTTCTCCCTTTCTTCTTTCACCATGATAGATGTCAGGCAAGCAAGCTGATTGTCCCACAGCACCACTCATTGGAGTGACCGGAGTTCACATCTGGGTATCAGCCACAGTGAAATTTGTAACAAAAGGTTAATCCCAGACTCCCAGCCTTATTCTTTATGATTCCCTTATCAGCCTCATCTCTCTTCCTGAGATGAGTCCAGGCCCCTTCCTTATTGATCAAGATTAAAAAGCAGCCTTTTGAAGTGTAAAGAAAGCCTCTTCCTTTTCCCTCCAGTGGGCGACCCACCCAGCTCAAAGGAATTCAGCAATACATAAATCTAAGGGGATTCATCCAATCATTGTGTCTTCCTTAGCAGGCCTGAGCTTCCCAAAATGGAACCCAAAGTCCTCCATATATTGCACCATTGCAGGTACATATACTCAGCACACTTACTGCCCAGAACTAGGACCTCCATGCAAGGTACCATTATATGCACACATTCATTCAATACACACACTTGGGCCCTTAATTAGAATTTGGCAGAGGGGTTACTCTGTCATGTATGTGACGGATATCCCGTCCACCATATTACAAGTTGCGTAGGGTATAACGGAACTATAATACAGCAAATGGGATATCTATCATGTTTGTGACAAAGGAATCCCCTTCACCAAACTATAAATGATGCCTTCAGTCTGCAAATACAGTTTAGCACTGAAGCTTTTCTGTGTTTACCCAGGGTGTATTATTTACAAAGACACACACTGCCAACATACACACTCACCATGTGCACACTGCACTGCACTTCACTCATAAGGTATTGTACTTCACACAAGTACACATGCAACCAGTGCATGCTCTCATAATACATGCTCCTCAAAACACTACATCTTTCATGCCATGAATGCCTCATAGGCATACATACACTCAGCACATACAATAATCTCACATTTACTACACAGTTTACAGTTTATCTGATGTAGGCCACGGGTGAGTTAAACACACAGCAGTGGAACTTTCAAAAATGTAATTGAGCCTGTAGGCCACACTCCAGTGACAATTGGTAGAATGGTCTTGTTTACTACTACTGAACACTACAATGTAAGCTGCCACCACAGAGTTTGTGCTACTTAACACCTGCTGAAGTTGAAGCCTTCTACCTCTAGGAGAGTAGAGCTATGGGTGCCCCTCCCGCTCCAGCCAGATGGCAATCTGTGAGACAGTCCTATGTCATGGAGCACATGTATGATCTGTGTTTGCCTATGACAAAAATGTCTGTGTCAGTGATCCAACCAATAGCAAAGTAGGACACTCAGTGCAGGGATAGGTGTCTTTACCATGCAGAGGACTTTTTCACCCAAACAAATTTTTTAGAAAATATACTTAAGTGTAAAAATAAATGTATGTATTATTCTAATACACTTCCTAAACAGTTAGAGCTACTCCTCTTTAGAAGGGATTGTATGATTTATTTTAGGAATACAATTTTAATTGTCTAGAAATGTTCACTCATAGACTCACAATCCATAAAATATTATAAAGGTTTCTAATCTTGTAAACCATATTTGTATATATTCAGCTGGGTGACCACAGGGATGTTTGAAAAAACACATACTACTAACAAGTCATATATTAAATCAGGAAATTAGTCATTTGTGAGGGTATTTTTAGTAAAATTACCAGTATCCTTCAACCACCCGCTGCGTGCTGACTGACTAGCTGTGAAATCAGAATGAGGAGCAGAAGCAAACATATAAATGTTACATTTACATATGGAAACCCAAGCAATGGACTTGAAAAAACATACCTTATGATTGTATAACGTTTCGGAATAACGTAGAACACACTTCTTGCTAGCATTGTAGGTGATTCTGGGTCACTTGACCCTTGAGGTTGACCTCAAACAGTGCATGGACATCAGTCATAGTGAAAAGATTCATTCTGGCTGTATGTTGAAATTGAATATAGCAGATTACAGACTACTACAACTGATGCTAGTTTTCATACATGAGCATATCTATGTAGTACATTATACAATGCAGGTATGAAAGAAACACAAACAAGGTAAATTCCATGAGCCAGTAATTATTCATATATCAAATCACAGGTAGAGGATTGACGACTTTTACGGCAGATAATAATGGAACTTTGGTTTTGCTTTATATAGGACATGTAGTGTGAGAGAGCAAATGAAAAACATAAGAGTATAAATTACTATGAGCTTCAGAACAAAAATGCTAATAAAAGAAAACACTTATTTACATATTTAATGGTTCGTTAGTAATACCTGGCACCACAATATAGTTGTCTGTGAGAGGCAGCCTATGCAGCAGGAGGGGGTGGAAAGGGCGTCCTTCTCAAGTGAGGTCAGATGGAGAAGGGTTCCTGTTTGTCCACCAGGCGGACCTCTAGCCAGCTCTATCCTGTTGAACTTCTCCTTCACCAGTCTCCTCTCCTCCTGCTACTTCTTTTGTGTTGCACACTTTCTGGACGTCCTCCCCAATGAAGTAACTCCACCTGCCGACTGCTGACATAATGCTGCATCCTGTGTCACACTAGTTAAATATGAGGACAGGTCATGTAATTTTTTGTAGTTTTGCACTACCAACCTCACTATTATTTCAGTTTCATTCTCAGCAAAATTGTACTTCCTCCTTGATGCAGGTAACATCTAGGGTGAGAAAATGCAAGGGAGCAGGCAGGTAGGGCAGGGAGTAGCCAGGTAGTTGAATGAGGTTTGAAAAAACAATATGAGATTCTTTTATGAGGTTTGAATGCAAAATGAGTTTCACATATAATTAATTGATTTCAGTTGTAAATACTTACTGGTTAGTCTGATGTGTAGTTCTCACCTTCTCTACCTCATCTGAAGAGTCACTGCCCATGTGTGAGGAGACTTGTAGTGGTTAAGATACTACTTGGAACTTCTGCTGTGAATACCGAAAAGTAGCAAACTTGAACTAAAGTCTAAGTTTACCTTTGTGAATCTGGACTTTAGTGTTTCCAGCTGCACTCACTCCGTTTACTTGCCCACACCAACACACATAAGCTACCTCGCCGGGCAAAAGTAGAAGTAGGTATCGGACTCATAAAATTCTGCAGTACATACAGGCAGGCAAAAGGAACATCATCCTAGCTAGGGATCTTTGTTCCATTATGGGCAACAGTAGCATCTTCCAGAATTCAGCTGAATTAAACAAGCCCTCTATCACCTTACCCATATTAAACTCACATTGCTCCCTGGGGTAACGCACCACCCAGATTTCTTAGCATCGTAATCTATCCTTATCCTATTGAAACCTCAGTATCGGGGTGGTGTTACATCAGTGTGTCCCAGTCTGCCCAGTGGGAATAATTTGAACTTAACTCTGTTTTTGTGCAGTGCAGTAACCACAACAAACTCCTGTAGTTTCTCCAACAGTAACAACACTGACCTCTCTTGCAGGTATACCAATGTGTCATCAGCATACAAGAACACCACATGGAGGCAACAGTGAGCTGGAATTCCCTCCTCCAGACCTCTGGGCTGAATCTGGAGCACAGATAGCATGCAGGCCAATGTGTTCAACTACATGTATAAATAGCACAGAGTACTAGGGGGGACCCCTGCCTCGTCCCCCTTTCTATTATCAATAACGTGGTCAATTAGTAGGAAAAGATAATATCTCAAATTCCCATTCAATGAGACCATAAATCTATCATTAATGAGGCAACTTAATTGTTCAAAATTCAAGAATTTTTTCATTCCCAACAGGTAAGACACTTTATTATTACAACCCTGGCGGCGATTGTACCGCCAACAGGCTGGTGGTACAATTTGCCATATTATGACCGCAGCGGTAGCGCCACGGTTGCACCGCCGGGACCGGCGGTTTCCCGCCATCAATGTCCCGGCGGTTATAATCCTCCAGCGCAAAGCTGCTTGCAGCGCTGCCCATGGGATTATGACTCCCCTTCCCGCCAGCCTGTCCATGGCGGTAGAGACCGCCATGAAAAATCTGGCGGGAAGGGGAGTTTTGGGGCCCTTGGGGGCCCCTGCACTGCCCATGCACTTGGCATGGCAGTGCAGGGGCCCCCAGGCACAACCCCACCCTGCTGTGCAGACAGTGAAAAGCGCGATGGGTGCAGCTGCACCTGTCGCACGGCCGCAACACCGCCGGCTCCATTAGGAGCCAGCTCCAATGTTACGACCGACATCCCCGCTGGGCCGGCGGGTGGAAACTCTGTTTCCGCCTGCCGGCCCAGTAGGGATGTTGTAATGCAGCCAGCAGTATTTATGCTTCTAATGTTATCCATTGTGCTTCTGCCACAGAAAAATCCCACCCAATCCAGTTGTACCAACATCGCTATTACCCATAAAAGTCAATTAGCTAAAACCTTAAACAACAATTTGAGAATTTGAAATCTGTGTTCAATAACAATGACAGAGACTAGTTGCATCCCTTTCTTTTTTAGGAATTAGCACCCTCACAGTCCTCAGTAGTATCCCTTTCTATTTCACTTCCAGGACAACTCCTACCAATTTCACAAGTATTAATGGGGCAATGCTTGATATATTTTAACAGAAAAATCATAATTTCCTGGGATCCTACCTCATGTCCTCTCTGCCAGTGCCTATTTCAGTAGTAAAAGTGCAAGCAGACTGTCCAGATTCTGTCACTGGACTGCACTGAACTTCAGCAAATCAATAGTCTGAAGATATTTATTCAGGATATCTTGGAGACCAGAACAGACTGAGCAAGCTCCTCCTGCAGAATCTCTGTGCATGCAGAATTTATTTGATTCTTACCTACAATGTTGGGGCTCTCTCCCTATGTAATGTTAGTATGTATGTGTGTGCACTGTCCGTTTCTAGTAACCAAAACAACATTCTGGCTGTCCCAAAAAAATGATATTGAAACTGATATAAATTTCCCCGTTTACATCAACTAGTCATTGACATTCATTAGGTGTCTTGTCAGTGTGTTTGTGTGGTTGTGCTTTTGTGTGTCCAAATGTAGTCAACTGATGCTCTAGTTGCATGAGCACCCCACACGCTCAGGCTGGACACTCTCCCCTCAGGGCTACTTTGTGAGCCTCCTATTCTATTGCTCTGCAATCCATGGAAAACTGATTGTGTTGAAAGATCAATGATGAGAATTCTTTAACATATCCCAGAAATTCAGCATCTCACAATGTGTCCATCTCCAATTACCTCCATAGGCTTTTGTTGCTAACCAGCTGAGGTGTTAATATAATGAGCAGTGATGCATGGTCAGGGATATACTTGTTAAGATAAGCTGAGTGTTTAAAAATGTCAAGGCCCTGCCTTTAGCTATAGTACAACCAACTGTGAATATCACGTACATGTGAGAAATAAGAAAATATTTAATTTGCTGGATGCTGATGTCCTCATACCACGAATGAACCCAAGTTCTCCATCACCCCTTTCAATGTTTCCCCCATGTTAGGCTTAAGGATTGGTCTCAGAGGTTGTTTGCCTGCTCTCCAATCCGAGACACAATTAAAATCCCCCACTCATATTAATCATACAAGCATGTATAAGGCAATCAGACTCATCACTTTTGGGAATGAGGTTGCAAATATGCACCCCCTCTACCTTTTAGCTAACTTCTTAACTTCCCTTTGAAGCAGGTAGGTCTCTTGGAGGAGTGACAGCTGAACCTTGCATCTCTGGATGTGAATAGACCCTCTATTGCTTGGGAAAGTTGTTAAGCCCTGGAACATTCCAAGTAATCAATGTTTTATTAGTTTTAAGTCATGAAAACTGAGAGACCCATATGGTGGATCAAATTTATGTCTTGGGACAGTCAGTATTTCTACTTCTGAGTAAGGAACCATTTACAGTACGGTTGTGCCCTCAAGCTTACAATAACCAGTCCCATCCCTACCTAAAGGGTGTACCCGTGCCCATGGGTTGACGTTGAAACCCTAACTTGTAATTGGCCCTGGTGTAATATCAAACTGCGCAGCCTTGGACAACTATGTACAAACTCCCCCTTCACTAACCTTGAACTAACACCCATCCTACAATGATGTACAAATACTGTGAAGAAAAAGAAAAATCCTGCAGGCACAATCAACGCATCCAGTGTAGACCAAAAATACCTCACTAGACCAGCACAAGTCTGTCATCATCAGCCTCTGGCCCCTGCAGGGGTTTAGGGGAGTTCAAGTATCCTCTCTCTATCCCCTTCGGTCAGAAGTGGATGTACCTCACTCCAAAAGCCAGCTCTCTAGACTGCAGGTATGTGCAAAAAGCAATCACTTAGCTTTACGTACTCAGCTGTCCAATCCAACTCAAAATAGAAACCTTGAGATCTGTACTATGTACACCATTACCCAAACAAAGCAAAGTTAAACCATTGAATGAATACCAACGTATCAGGTTGGGTGTTTACCGACAATTGCTCCAGTAAAATATATGTGACCCTCATCTCCGTAAACCCCTTGATACAGATTCAGGGAAATTATGGTGAGTGTTCAGTTCTTCTAAAGAGGAGGATGTGTCTGTTTGATCCATTGTGCTTTCCTCATGGATTGTAATCCAGGGAGGATGCTGAGATCCCAACTCCCAGATTCTAGATTTGCATTTGTTACTCCATAATATCGCATCACATTGTGTGCCAGAATCCTGAGAGAGATGCAGTCTCCTCAGAAGGGAGCCAGCTGTGTCCTAAACTCCCAAACAGTCCCACTAATTCCCTGTCATTTTTTTTTTGTCCTGGGCCAACACTTTGAGATGGGTGGGAAAAAGCAACATATACTCGAGGCCCTTGGACCAAAGTTTCTGCTTTACTTCTATGTAAGATTTTCTCTGCATATGCACTGTTTGCTGTAACCAGAATAGATTGAAATTAAGAGATTCTCCACATAAGGCATGCGGCCCCATGGCAGTCCTCAGGATGCAGTCCCGGTCCCTGTGTTCTGACAGGAATGATTTTCACCGTCTTCTACTGATTTATGCAGGATCTGTGTCGCCGTGGTCAGTTTGACGATTTGATCCTTTTTTTACTTCTGCTTACAGTTCTGACATTGAGCCCACCACAGCGTGGACTCTCCCCAAAATGTTTTGCAGCTCAGCCTGCACAAGATATATGTCTACAGCAGCCACTTCAATTTTCCCTTCCAGCATTGTCTGGGAACCTGACTAGCTTCCAGCAGTTCTACCATGGAGAATTATGCATGTTGTACCCCCTGCTCTTGTGATGTCTGCAACCCTGTCAAAGGCATAACTCTCATCGGGGCTGCATGCATTGCAACATATTGTATTATAGTGTTACGTTGTTGTGATTTTGATACTTTATCTTTAATCACAGAAACACTTGTGACAGCTGCTCAGTGCAGACCAGTGTGATGAAGTACCTGGTCCTGGCTCCACATTTTCAGTACCCTCCAGTGGAGCCAGTCAACTGCTCTTGTAAGCGAGGCCAAGCCCAGTTAGGACACTGCAGAGGGGTCGCAGGGCCTGGGTAAGCTGCACCTCACTGATACTAGCCCACCAGTCACATCACTCTAGCCAGTTCTCCATGTTCCCGACTCACCTTCTCATGCAGCCTGTTAGTCAGTCATTCATTGGGCATCAGTGCACCCAGTTCTTTTGTGTTGTCCCACCAAATGAGGCACAGAATATCTGTGCCGCAGGCTCCTCCTCGTCCAAAGAGTGCACAAATCTGTTCTGATCAAAGCCCCTGATATCATTAAGGCCATCAGAAACCAACTCCTGTTATTAATTCCTCCTGAACATTAGACCTCTATCAGCTCTCAGGGCCCACTTCCAGGGCCATATGTACGAACACATTTTCCCATTGACACAGAATGGGAAAGATCCTTTGCTACATCTGGCCCCCAGTTTTGTTAGCCATGTCAGACTGTGCTGCCTCCCCCTTAGGGCTCTAAAATCTCTCTCTGCATTGTGTTGCCCTTCAGCAGGTGGATCAATTACCTACTGCCTCACGCACCTCACGTAGGGCCCAGCTCCTAGTGTACAATCACCCTCCACTCCAACAATATAGACTGCCATTTCAAGTAGGCCAATGAGTGAGACTCTGCTGCACACCTCAGCTAAGTCTCGTCTCTGCAGCTGCAAACAGGGGTCTGGGCCGACATGATCACATTGGCAGGGTGAAAGAAGCAACCTGATAGTTTTTTGGTCTGGGTTGCAGCAGTTTTCATTGCGTAATAAGCAGGATGTCTTTTGCAATTGCTGGAGCTCTGCTTACCATCTCACCAAGCCATGCCCCATTATATAGACTTTAAAACGAATGGACCCCACTGGGGCCTCTACTATAGTCCACAGTCTCCATATTGAGTTTGAATACTATGGGGCAATTTAGAGCGACCCTCGACCCCAGGGTAGGTCGCTCCCCTGTCCTCACAGCACCACCAGATCCAGATCCCCTGTTCTGCCTTATCTTTTGCCTGCATCGCTGACTGTGCCCCGAGTGTCTGTGTTGCCGTTTGTCTGCGTTCGCGCTCCCCTTTTTTTCCTTCTGTATCCCCGAGTGCCTGTGCTGTGTGATCGTGCTCCCCTTTTTTCCTTCTGTATCCCCGAGTGCCTGTGCTGTGTGATCGCGCTCCCCTTTTTTCCTTCTGTATCCCCGAGTGCCTGCATCTTCTGAGTGCCGTCCCCCTTGCCCTCCCGCTGTCTCCCCCTCGTTTTTCCTGCTTTCTGCGCCTTTTCGGCACTTTGTCATTTTTCTAGGCCTCCTCGCCTTCGGAGCCTTTTTCCCGCCGCTTTTTGCCGCTTTTTTCCCCCTACCCGCCCTCCTCCCGCCTCCCAGCTGACCCCGCCTCCCCGGCTACCCCTTAAATGGCGGCCGCTGCGAGGCAGTGGTAGCAACCCTCGACCCCAGGGTAGGTCGCTCCCCTGTCCTCACAGCGCCACCAGATCCAGATCCCCTGTTCTGCCTTCTCTTTTGCCTGCATCGCTGACTGTGCCCCGAGTGTCTGTGTTGCCGTTTGTCTGCGTTCGCGCTCCCCTTTTTTTCCTTCTGTATCCCCGAGTGCCTGTGCTGTGTGATCGCGCTCCCCTTTTTTCCTTCTGTATCCCCGAGTGCCTGTGCTGTGTGATCGCGCTCCCCTTTTTTCCTTCTGTATCCCCGAGTGCCTGCATCTTCTGAGTGCCGTCCCCCTTGCCCTCCCGCCGTCTCCCCCTCGTTTTTCCTGCTTTCTGCGCCTTTTCGGCACTTTGTCATTTTTCTAGGCCTCCTCGCCTTCGGAGCCTTTTTCCCGCCGCTTTTTGCCGCTTTTTTCCCCCTACCCACCCTCCTCCCGCCTCCCAGCTGACCCCGCCTCCCCGGCTACCCCTTAAATGGCGGCCGCTGCGAGGCCGCGCAGCGGACGCGCGCAGCGGATGCGTGCAGCGGGTGCACCGCTGGCGCGCTGAAGGCGCGCCTAAGGCAAGCCCGTCTGCGCCCAACCGCGCACAGCGCCCGAACCCCTGGCCCCCGCACCCCCCGCCTGACCTACGACTCCGCCACCCTCGTCAACCTCAACCCCGGCCGCACTCCGGGCTGCTACCGCGCCCACCCCAAACGGACCCACGGACCCTTCACCTGCAGCAACTGTCACTTCACCTGCCTATGGACCAGCACCGCTCCCACCAAGAACGACCCCCCCGGAAGCTATCTCCACTGCATCCTGGTCAACACCCGATCCATCCACAGGCACGCCATCGAACTGTGGAACCTCCTCAACTCTACGAACCCGGACATCGCCTTCCTCACCGAGACCTGGATGAATCCCTCCTCGGCACCCGACATCACCATAGCCATCCCCGACGGCTACAAAATCATCCGGAAAGACCGCACCAACCGCATCGGAGGAGGCATCGCCATCGCACACAAAAACTCCATCCGCATCTCAACCGACACCGACAACTCACTCCCCGACGCCGAACATCTCCACTTCACGATCCACAGCGACCCCAAGACCACCCTCAGAGGCACCCTCATGTACAGACCACTAGGACCCCGCACCAAGTTCAGCGAAGACATCGCAGATTTCGTCAACCCTCACGCACTCTCGTCCACCGACTACATCCTCCTAGGAGACCTCAACTTTCACCTGGAGAACCTCACCGACAACAACACCACCGCCTTACTGGACAACCTCGCCAACCTGGGACTGAATCAGCTAGTCAACACCCCCACCCACTACGCCGGACACACGCTCGACCCCATCTTCTCCTCCACCAAACACATCACCTTCAGCCACACCACCGAACTCACCTGGTCGGACCACAGCTGCGTCCACTTCATCTTCAAGAAGACCACTGTGCACCACCACACCCAGCAACCACCAATAAGACACTGGAATCGTATCACCACGGATCAGCTCGCATCAACCCTCTCCCAGAACCGACCCACCAGCACCACCGACCCAAACGAAGCCGCCAACAACCTCACCAACTGGATCTCCGACTGCGCCAACCTCCTAGCCCCCCTGAAAACTCAAGCCAGCACCAACAACCACAAGAAAAACTCCTGGTTCACCCCCGACCTCAAGGACTCCAAGAAAGAATGCCGCGCCCGCGAGAAGACGTGGCCCCTCAACCAGACCGAAGAGAACATGTCAGCTCTCAAGGACGCCACCCGCCAACACCACCAACACCTCCGCGCCGCACGAAAAACAGCCTACCGGAACAGACTTGACAACAACGCACACAACAGCAAGGAACTATTTGGCATCGTCAAAGAGCTCTCCAACCCGGACGCAGAGAACAACTCCATCCCTCCATCACAGGACCTCTGCGACTCCCTCGCGACCTTCTTCCACCACAAGATCACCGACATATACAACAGCTTCCCGACCACCGACGCGAACCCCCCCCCGGAACCCGCTACCGACATCACCACCATCCTCACCTGGAGCCCAACCACCACCGAGGAGACCACCCACGTCATGAACTCGATCCACTCCAGATCCCCATCGGACCCCTGCCCGCACCACATCTACAACAAAGCCGACGACATCATCGCACCGCACCTCCGAGATGTCATCAAAGCCTCCCTCACCACCGCCACCTTCCCGGAGAGCTGGAAACACGCAGAGCTCAACGCCCTCTTAAAGAAACCCACAGCAGACCCCACCGAACTCAAAAACTTCCGGCCCATCTCTCTCCTGCCGTTCCCCGCCAAAGTGATTGAGAAAATTGTCAACACTCAACTCACCAACGCCCTGGAAACCAACGACTCCCTCGACCCCACACAGTTCGGTTTCAGGACCAACCACAGCACCGAAACCGCCCTCATCGCAGCCACGGACGACATCAGAGCCCTGACCGACAAGGGTGAGACCGTGGCCCTCATACTCCTGGACCTCTCCGCAGCCTTCGACACGGTCTGCCACCGCACCCTGATACGACGCCTCAGCAACGCCGGCATCAGAGGCAAGGCCCTCGAATGGATCATCTCCTTCCTCTCCGGAAGGACTCAGAGAGTCTGCCTGCCCCCCTTCAGATCCACAGCCACGGAGATCATCTGCGGCGTACCTCAAGGATCCTCCCTCAGCCCCACTCTCTTCAACATCTACATGACCCCCCTGGCGAACATCGCACGCAAACACGGACTCGACCTAATATCATACGCCGACGACACCCAGCTCATCTTATCCCTCACAAACAACCCCACCTCCGCCAGGACCAGATTACATGAAGGAATGAAGGAAGTGGCGAACTGGATGACAGACAGCTGCCTGAAACTGAACGCCGACAAGACGGAGGTCCTCATCCTCGGCCCCACTCCCACCGCATGGGATGACTCCTGGTGGCCCCCCGCCCTAGGCAGCATTCCCCAACCCACCGACCACGCGCGCAACCTCGGCTTCATCCTGGACTCATCCCTCACCATGACCAGACAGGTGAACTCTGTGACCTCGGCATGCTTCAACACCCTACGCATGCTCCGCAAGATCTTCCGCTGGATCCCCACCGACACCAGGAAGACCGTCACCCACGCCCTCGTCACCAGTCGCTTGGACTACGGGAACACCCTGTACGCGGGCATCACCACCAAGCTACTGAGGAAACTCCAACGGATCCAGAACGCTGCCGCAAGACTCATCCTGGACATCCCTCGCCACCACCACATCTCAGGACACCTGAAAAAACTCCATTGGCTCCCCGTCAACAAGAGGATCACCTTCCGACTCCTCACCCACGCACACAAAGCCCTTCACAACCTCGGACCCAAACTCATCAACAACCGCGTCTCCTTCTACACTCCTCCGCGCACTCTACGATCCGCCAGACAGGCCCTGGCAGCCGTACCCCGCATCCGCAAAGCCACCGCTGGAGGAAGATCCTTCTCTTTCCTGGCAGCGAAGACCTGGAACTCTCTGCCCAGCCACCTTCGCGCCATACCTGAACACCTCTCCTTCAGAAGGCAGCTCAAGACCTGGCTCTTCGAGCACTGACCCCCCCCCAGCGCCTTGAGACCCTTTATGGGTGAGTAGCGCGCTTTATAAATGCGAATGATTGATTGATTGATTGATTGAGATGTTCCATTGTGCACTACTGTTCTATTTTTTTCTCTCATAAAATGGCTAATTTACATCAGATTACATTTTGGGTAAGTGGTTTTTGGCAAACACAACTTTTTTTTGTTGCTGCACCATGTCTGTGGTCTTAAGCTTGAGGCTGCTGACCCAGCACAGCAAGCAATGAGTAGGGGTGGGTGAAACTGCACAGAATTCTGTGGAGTTACATAAACACTCTGTGAGATTCCGCGGAGTTCCCCCCACTCCTTCAATTGATGGAAACGACATGCTATTGCCAATCTCTCGCCTTTTCACAGACATGCAGGGAATGCATCAAGTACTTTCAAATGTCTAACATGAAAAATATAACACTATGTTGCCTTCCCCCTTAGTATAGCTCTCAGAGTTGATGTTATTTTTATCAATTGCTTTGCGGTGCAGTAATTCATTCCATGTGCTCGCTCACCACACTGTTTTCATAGCATTACCTGTCAGCCAGAACCTTACAATGCATTTTTGTTGGTAAATAGTCCCCCATGCTCTACAGTTGCAGTATCACTCTAAAGTGAGTGCAAATAAGTAGCACATATTGGACAATTAGTGAGGTATAGATGGATACTTTACATAATTGTAGGACGTTGGGTTGTAATAGGAATCAAAAGAACTTCACTTATGTCAGCTAATGGATTAGACAAATTAAATTTTATATTTGTAAGTTGCACCAAATGATTTTACATTCATACGATTGAAATACAAATCATTTGGCTTGTGGTTGGGTGGTGTCACAAACGTTTTGTTGATGTGATGTGTGCAGCAAGATTGTGCCTAGTTTCCTTTATAGAGAATGGGATTGTGCCAATCTGACATTGCAAATTCAGAGTGAGCCAACATATTTCTACTGATGACATTGGTGGTTAGCACTTCTATGGTGACCTGGCTGTGGCCCAATCCCTCTCCAGTAAGGGGGTGGTGAGCGGAGGCGAAGTACCCTGAACGGGAAAATGTGCTAACATTCCCCTCAAACATGTGTGACTTTAGCAGTGAAAAGGACTGGACACAAATAAGCAGTATTACATGCTTTCAGAGCAATGGTTATTTTCACTCCCTCCTTGAAGTTCCTCATGATGTAAACAAGGAAGTTGCAGGGTTATAGCTTCCAGACAGGATGTCATGTAATATTTAATGTACCGACCCTAGAAGAGAAACCTAGACAGGATCCCTGTTTCTGAAGACGAGCCGAGTCAAACTCAGAAGTTGTTTATTCTGTAAGCATGTCGTCTTTTACAGCAGACACTGAATTAATATTTTTTAATGTGCATGTTGAAAGTGAAACTTGAGCAATGGCAAAAAAGTATTAATTGGCTTCTAACGGTGCAGACGAATGCACATGAAATATTTGTTTGTAAATCACTGCAGTCCTCTTGCAGTAATGTTTCCCTCAGATTCTGCAATATCTACAATTCAAAGCTTAGCCAAAAGCTTTACAATACCATAACATTTGCAGAATTGGACAATTTGTCCTGGGGACTGGAAATTTACACATGAAAGCAATGTTTTCAGATCAAATTAAAACAACACGGCAGCAGCGACTGTGGGATAGAGCAGACAGGCATGGTAGCAGGAGCAGCACTGGCAGGCAGGGAGCAGGAAGGTAGCTGTGCACTCACACCGCAGCCATGACCAGTGACAGGGCAGGGGGAGGCAGTCCTGACTGCTTCGAGCTCAAGACTGGAGAAAGGTACTGTCATAGTGTTGTACCGGCTCACTGGTCTCTTACAAAGCACATCCGGCACTGCTCTCATACAGCACAGTGCCCGCTCCCCTGCCTCTTACCCAGGACTGTACTCTACCTACACCTTTGTGCAGCCATATATCATTACACTATGAAATGGTATTTGTGCCGGTTGTGCCCTTACTTTAGTCCACGTCTCTTATTTTCTGCCACCTGATTTTGCCTTATATAGTATCACTGAGACTCACCATGGAAATGGAGAACTTCCTCATTATGACCCAATTGACTGTCCACAGCATTCTGGAGGGCCTGTTTGGGGAGTGTGCTACTGCGGCAGGACTCAATCTCCTTCAGTAGAGTTTGCTTCCAACACAAGGTCTAGTTTGTCAGGCGAGGCAGCGGTCATAAATGAAGTGCTGAGAGGGTGGAAGGGGGGAAGAGACCCAGGTGGTGCCAAGCCCGGCCTTCACAGGCCATATGCCAGGCACATGCCCAATGGTGCTCTACTGGTGCCATGAGTGACTGCAGAGGCCATCTGCACCTGAAACAGACGAAAGCCTCAATGCAGTTTGTGATTGTGAAATGAGGTGGACAGTAAACTCTGCCACATGGTGGTCGGTAGAGTTATTGCTGAATTCAGTGCTCGAAGTGGAGAGCTGAGTAACAAAACTATGGGAACATTGGAGACAGAGTAGAGTTTACCACCCACCATTAGCAATGGAGGCAGAAATTCCTCTATAGGCTCTAGATTTCTAACTGAGTCCACAGATAATTTTTCAAGTTATAGAGCATTTTAAACATTTCATTAGAAGAGTTCAGATAACTTCCCGCTACATCAAAAAAACCTGCCTCATCGTAACAGATGTATATTCACTATCTTGTGAATAGCAGGAGATTTGCTGTAGTTGGATATTTCCAGTGCTTACATTTGGGAGACAATGCACGCCAAGAAAAGGCAAACTGATTTTCTGATTTTGCTTATTGTTAGAAATGGGGTCTTTGGTTGGCAGTCAGGGTACCCCCTGTCCAAGCAAGGACACTCACTCTAGTCAGGGTAAGTCACACATAATGAAAATTATCCTGTGCCCACCCTCTGGTAGCTTGGTACTGAGCAGTCAGGCTTAACTTAAAAGGCACTGTGTAAAGTATTTGTGCAATAAATGATGCAATAACACAGTAGAACACCACAAAAATACAGCAAACAGTGTTTAGAAAAATATATAATATTTGTCTGATAAGATGCAGGTCAAAACGATTAAGATGCAATAAGTATATTTTGAAATATCACTGTAAAATTTATATATAGTGTCTTTAGGCTCTTAAAAGCAACAATTGTTTCTTACAAGCACAAATTACCTGGTTTGCGTTCAAATTCTCCTGAAGGAACTGCAGAGGAACAGATGTGTGGAAAACAGGGAGGTGTGCGTTGATTTCACTGGCCGCACACAGCGATGCCTTGTTTATTTTTCAAGCATGGAATGCTTTGAGTAGATTTCCGGTGCTCGGTCTTGGATCCTCTTCAGGTTGCGGGGTTTTCGGATGCCCCGGGGGGCGTTGAAATCTGGCGCTTGCAGGATGAAGTCACAGGGTCTGCGTCGATCTGGTGGGCGTTGCGTGGAAATTTCTACTGCATGGCAGGCTCTGCATTGATTCCTCTCAGGAAGTCAGGCTGCATCGTTCGGGCTCGGCTTTGCGTCAATCCGGTGGACCGTGCATCAAATTTCCAGTCTCTATGCTTGCGCTGCGTCGATCTTCTCCTTGCGAAGTCAGGCTGCTTCGTTCCGGATCGATGTGCAATTAATTTTTCACTTTGATGCAGGCTGTGCATTGTTTTCTGCAGGCTGTGTATCGATTTCTACTGCACAGGGAATTCTTCTTGCAGGAATGAAGGCTTTTTGGTCCTGAGAATTCAGGGAACAGGAGGCAAGCTCTATCCAAGTCCTTGGAGAGCACTTCTCAGCACAGCCAGAGAGCAGCAAGGCCGCAGTCCTTCACAGAAAGCAGTCAGGTGAGTCCTTTGGTCAGCCAGACAGTTCTTCTTGGCAGGTTGCAAGTTTGGGTTCAGGTTCTCTTCTCCAGGAAGTGTCTGTAAGGTAGAGTGTCTACCTCAGAAGTGTCTAAATTGGTAGGGTCAGAGACTCTGCTTAAATCCTCAAATGTGCCTTTAAAATGGGGGATACTTCAATGAGTAGCTTAGAAGTGCACAAGGTCCCCTTTCAGTTCTATCCGGTCTGCCAGGGTCCCAGTAGGGGGTGTGGCAGTCCTTTGTGTGAGGGCAGGCTACTGTCCTTTGACATGTAAGTGTCAGGACCTTCACCGTTCCAGCCCAGGAAGACCCATTCAGTATGCAGAAGTGTGCAAGTGTGACTGAGCATCCTGTGTTTGCAGTTGTCTGAGTGAATACGCAAGGGAGCTATCAACTAAACCTAGCCAGACGTGGATTAGAAGGCACAGAAGGATTTAAGTGCAGAGAAATGCTCACTTTCTAAAAGTAGCATTTCTAAAATAGTAATATAAAATCCAATTTCACCTGTCAGCAGGATTTTGTATTACCATTCTGACCATACTAAATATGACCTCCTTACTCCTTTCAGATCGGCAGCTACCACTCAAACAGTATATGAGGGTAGCCCTAATGATAGCCTATGAAAGGGGCAGGCCTCACAGCAGTGCAAAAACAAATTTAGGAGTTTTTCACTACCAGGACATGTAAACTACACAGATACATGTCCTGCCTTTTGCCTATACAGCACCCTTCCCTATGGGTTACCTAGGGCCTACCTTAGAGGTGACTTATATGTAGAAAAAGGTGAGTTTTAGGCTTGGCAAGTACTTTTAAATGCCAAGTCAAATTGGCAGTGAAACTGCACACACAAGCCTTGCAATGGCAGGCATGAGACATGGTTAAGGGGCTACTTGAGTGGGTGGCACAATCAGTGCTGCAGGCCCACCAGTAGCATTTAATCTACAGGCCCTGGGCACATATAGTGCACTGTACTAGGGACTTATAAGTAAATTAAATAATCCAATTGGGTATGATCCAATGTAATCATGTTTAAAGGGAGACAGCATATGCACTTTAGCACTGGTTAGCAGTGGTAAAGTGCGCAGAGTCCTAAAACCTGCAAAAACTGTATCAAAAAAGTGGAGGGAGGCAGGCAAAAAGTTAGGGGTGACCACCTTAAGGCTGTAGGGTCTAAGACTTCTGAACCTGCAGAGGAAGAGGTGATCTGCACAGATTTGCAGTTCTTTACTCATCCTCCTGGCAAGAAGAAACTGAGGGATTTATTTAAGAGGCCTAGTAGTAGACTGAGCCACCGGAGAATAATTTTTTTAATGATCCAGTGCTGCAGTGTGCCAGCCCTTTTTTTACAAGGTCACGCTAAGCCACCTTGCATTGCTCTCCATCATGATGTAAATATGGACCCCTTACACGTATAACACTGCATGAAAGGGGCATTCCATGAGTGTTGCTTGGGCTGTTTTTATCCAGGATAGAAGAAGGAATTTGATGCATTCCCAGATTTACAAGTCTGGGAATGCGTCAGAAGCTTTTGCCACCTCAGGGGTGGCAGAAGAATGGCGCAACTGTAAGAAATATTGTTATTTCTTACCATTGTTCCCTCTTGTTTTTGTGCAGGAATGTATCCCATCCTGCACAAAAACAATCAACCCGTAACGCAAGCATCCTTGCAACATGGTGCAAGGGTGTCTGCATTGGTGCTAGGCAGCAATTTGTGCACCAGCACAGGGGGAGAGGACAGAAATGTGCTGTATCTTGTAGATACAGTGAATTTCTGTCTTTTCCCTGCGGTGCAGCAAATCTCTTGCTCTTAAATGAGGCCCTGAATGCAGAGATGGGTACCTGGAAACTTTGTGACCAGATGCAGAGTAGTAGGCATAGAGGCAAGTTGACAATAAGAAGACATCTCAAATGGATCATTGGAGGGAGTACTTGGGGTGCCAGCAGGAGAGTTAGACTTCTGAACGAGAAGAGGTAAAACACAAATCTTTGCACTCTACTGCATCAGGTGCTAAACAATGTATGCCTGAGTGAGCAGAACCCAGGATTTAAAACAGAAAAAATAGAGGAACAGTATTAAAAAAAAATCCATCTGTAAAGAAAGTTCAAATGTCACTATCGGCCACAACTTAGAAAAACAGTTAAAACACAAAGTCCTCCCTTCAAAAAATAATTAAAACTCCATAGGAGTAAAACAGTTATTTTTGAGAACCACCATCAAAAAGTCATGCAAAGATTCTTAGGGACTGCATGACTGCCCTTTGAGAACACACATCAGGGTGGCCACTGTCCAACAGCTGTGCACACTGGTGAATGGCTACAATAAAATAAAAAAATTAAAACACCAAAAAAGCACAAAAATACAAAATCCCCCAAAACCTCAGGCTCTGCTGCAATCCCACATGCTGGCTTAGTACTACACACTTATGGACCACAAAGGTTAGCACCCCAAGGTCAAATTGCTGTGGGGTCACATAACCCAGTTCTACTCCCATTGTCGAAATTGCAGTTCAAGGTATACACCCAGTTACACAGTTTGGTACATACATGTGTGGTCATTGACTACCACCTATGGAAGCCTGACCAATGCATGTCCACCATGCATGAGCCTTTTTCTCTTCCTGGTTTAAAACTACAAAACTGAGGTTAAGCAACTCTGTGTGGTGTGAACGCTGAATTTATTAATAATGAATCTTATGTATTTTGGATTAAGAATTTGCATAGCATTTAACTAATGTAGAAAATTATGTGTGTCTAGGAAAATGTGCCCACTTGATTGGCCATCATTGAATACATAGGGGGTCATTCTGACCCTGGCGGTCACTGACCACCAGGGCCAACGACCACGGAAGCACCGCCAACAGGCTGGCGGTGCTTCCTGGGCCATTCTGACCGCGGCGGTAAAGCCGCGGTCAGAAAAGGGGAACTGGCGGTTTCCCGCCGGTTTACCCCTGGCCCAGGGAATCGCAGCGCCGCCATGGGGATTCCGACCCCCTTCCCGCCATCCTGTTCCTGGCGGTTTTTACCGCCAGGAACAGGATGGCGGGAACGGGTGTCGTGGGGCCCCTGGGGGGCCCTGCACTGCCCATGCCACTGGCATGGGCAGAGCAGGGGCCCCCTAACAGGGCCCCACAAAGATTTTCAGTGTCTGCTTTGCAGACACTGAAAATCGCGACGGGTGCCACTGCACCCCGTCGCACCCATGCAAATCCGCCGGCTCCATTCGGAGCCGGCTTCCTCTTTGCAGGGGCTTTCCCGCCAGCCCAGTGGGAAAGTTAGAATGACTGCCGCGGTCATTTGACCGCAGTGCGGTCTTTTGGCAGTCTCCGCCCGGCGGGCTGCGCCCACCGCCCGCCGGGGTCGGAATGACCCCCATAATGTTTTAATTATATGCTTATTTAATATTAATTGAAGTACCTATGTTTAGACTATTGTGGTTGAATGTCATAATAATGATTTTACATTATGTATTTGCCTTATTAACTATAGGCCTTAAGTTAGCGAGGTTTGGGCCTAGTTTTGCACAGCCTCACATTAAGCTGCACTGTTTAAATCGTGAAAATGTATACCCGGAAGAATTCATTTGTGTATTATTCACATCGTATTGACCAAATGTTAGCAGAGGTCTTTCACTTTCTCATGAGAAATGCTTGCTAGAATAACTTGCATTAAGTAATTGTTACACTCTATAGTTTGATGCGTTAGACAGTGATGTTCCCAGGAGCTGACAATGGATGCACTGACTGCAGGACAGATGGATACAAAAAGGTTAACTGACGGGTCTGATGATGGGAACAGGAGTAGATGTGTGAAAGACAGTTTAGTTATATCTTAGATTTGAGGTTTAATCCTTATTGGACTAATTGTAAACTTTTGATTTTTTTGACCAATGACAGGGTGGGAAGTTTTTTAGGTGATTCTAACAGAGCCCAACTATAGTGAGGGAGGTGAGGCTCATTCTTTTCTGATTAAGGAGCGGAACGGTTCCTGATGATTTATTTCTATCCTTAACTTTCTTGCTTAAAATTCTGATGCTGAATGCTGATCGCTAGACCTTTCTTCCTCAGTGGTTCAGATAGTTTAGAGTCCCCGTGTCTGAACCATTCCATTTCACTGCCTGTTGCTGATGCTGACCGAACAGATGTCCACCTGGTGAAGATAATCGCAGGTTGCTGATCCGTATGATGAGAGGTATAAGAAAATGCTATTGATCTTGATGTGACTTTGTTTCTAGGTACCAATCTCTATTTTGATAGAGCCATAGTTAGATGTGTCTCCAAAATTAACATTGACTAAATTTGTTTTGCATGAAATCCAAACATGCTTTTATAAACAGAAGGTTAGTTAGGGAGACCCAGAGAATGCTAACATATTATTAATAACAATTGATATTGCTCATTTGCTGAACTTAGATGTATGCTATTTCTATTGCACAGTTATTCTTGCTACTGATTTGTACTGTGACTCTCGACTGTTTAGTGATCAATGCATTAGCTAAATTGAGATTCTTTAGAAGATTTGGTCAACCAGTGTTATTCTTATATGTTTATCAGTTGGTGTTGAGACTAATTTACCTGACATTAGCATTGTTAATATATGGAAATAAACTTTCTAACTTTTACATAAAGGTGTGGTTATTAGTGACCTTATGGGTCATGGTGTGGAAAGGTTACTGACTCCAAACAATATCTGTTGATGTTTAGTAAATATGATGAACTAATTGCAATGTATTTGGGACTTATGGTGGAACCACTCTCAGCATAGTCAAAAGGTCTATTGAACCTCTAACGCGTCCCCATATAAATTAAACATCAAAGAGCAAATAAGGACCGACGTGCTAACAGAAAGTGGTCAATCTAACTTCAGGTTGGATGGCAGCATAAAAAGCTGAACAAACGTGGCCATTTTTAGACAGTTTTTTGTGTTGTAAATAAGCTTCAGGCAATGGTATAAGGAATTTGTACCGTGGCAATATTGTCCTTTATGAATTTACAAGTTAGTCTCTTGGAACTATTTTTTACTTAAGTAGTATTTGAACGAAATTAATGGTATCTGCGTAAGGCTATATTCACAAAGGACAGTCTCATGATAGCTTAAAGCTCCAGTGTCAAATGGGCCCCACCTTCCTAGGTGTTTTGGAATTTAGTTGGGCTATTTCCTTCATTGTCTTTAGCAAAAGCGCGATTTTCAGACACAATTATAAGGGACATCTCAGTGGCGATGCAGAACATTACATTAGTGCACTCTATTTAAAGTGTGTATAACTGTTCTTTTACAGAAATCCTGGTTCAACATGTTATTAGAGGAATGCTCACTTAAAGCACCACACTACATGGCAGGGGAAGCGTCTTAATTAGGATGTTTTTGAGAAGCTTCTTTTGTTGGTGATTGCTAGGGAGTTCTTAGAAGGACGTTCACATCTGCTTTAAGCATCTCACTGTATTTGAAATGCTGTAACAGGATAACTTTAAAAAAACTCACCTCAAATAAGCAACATGTCGACGATCTCTTTACGATAAGGAATCTACGGCGGGTATTTTATGCACAGCAGTGATGTAGCTTGGTATCACACAATACATTTCTGTATAAATAAAAACGCATGACAGGAAACAAATGAACAAAATTATAGTAGAAATAAACGGCTTGAAAACTTAAATGTATGCCTTTTCCAAACAAGGGAAGCCTAAGTGAGATTTAAGTAGGTTTATGATGTTACACTCACTTTTTTCTACGCTGTTAAATGCCATTGTAAACCATGCTGTCATGATAGGTTACATTTCAGTACAATCTGTTTTGTTCAGGCGTTTCCGAAATGTCAACTTTTTCTTGCAGTATTTTGTGACATCCCAAAATAACGTGAAAATCACTTACCAAAATTTCACGTAAAAATCGAACTTGAGGGAAGACCTCCACTTCAACGATCACGCAAAATAATCATGGCCAGGGACTGGATTGTGGAGCAAATGTCTCCAGCATGGTTTAGCCTATTCACAAACTGCAGTTTGTAGTGCATTTGGTAGTACTGCAATGGTTTAATCACTACAAAACACTGTTCATAAAGCAATGTGCAGTGACCTCCACCTTACCTACCTTTTCTGTGCAGGGATTACGGCCACGTGTGTGAAAATATGAGCCAAAATACATTTAGGTTTTAGTAGTAAATGTGAGAGGGACATGGGAAGTGACTGGAAAACGGGGACTACTTACTCTTAAATAGTTAGGGGGTGTAAGAAGGGACTTGGGTTGAGGCATGCAATTTTAAGAAACGTCCACAAAAGAATAAGGCAGATTCTATTCACACACTGCACTTATAACATTTTCACAGCCAGAAAGGGCACAAAACTGTAGCCAATATACTCGAGCAAAGCCAGGGGGTAAGTCCAGCACCATATATGGCCAGTCATGACTACTGCAACACACTCTCATAGACAATAATAAAGGCACTAAATAACAGTAGAAACATAGGGAAATTATAGGAATTTGTTTATTTATTTCCAATAAATATGTATTTTTTAATGAATAATTTTAAATTTCATAACAAAGTTCATAAAATTCTCAAGGCAACTGCTAGTGCAAGAAGTGATGATTCTGGATTCCTCACTCATCTGCAGGAGAAACACATTATAACATCACTCAATCACATACAGGCTGACCACATAAGAAACTAACTCACACGTGCGAACAATTGTCTGCCTTCATTCTGTTGGTCAAGTGGAGGCTAGAGAAGGTTTACAGGTAAAAGGTTAACGTCTTTGACATGTGAAAGGAAGCAATTATTGCCAGATATTTCTTCTCACCTGAAGTGAGTCTTGACATGATTGCGAACTGGGAGCAGGAGCTTGTTTTTCCTACAAATGGCTCCTAGGCTATCACTGCTTATGTAAAAATACTGGCTGAGCTCCATTTCCTGGCCACTAGATCTTTCCAGAAGATCAGCTCTTACATATAGGCACCTCACAGACAAACTAATCTTGATGTTTGCATGAGGTACTGAAATGCAGTCACTCAATATTTCACAAGTGTATTGTCATGCCACAAATAATGACAAGGTGATGTTATGCATTTTCATTAATACCACGTGAGGTTGGTGTAATTAATTGCACCTATGTTGCACATCAGGCACTTTATGGCACAAGTTTCAGCAACAGACAAGGCTAGCACTTCTTTCTCATACAAGTTGTCTGTGACGCAAGGGATGTTTCACTGATTTGTATGTAAACTTTCCTGGAAGCATACACAACAGCTACATCTTTTGACAGTCTCCTCTTGCACATCTGTTGGTTGCTGGGGATTTCCATGGCATGTGGTTCACTGGTACATAACAACATCTCACACTGAGGATACAAGTGCATTTGAAGATGGCATCTCACATATTTTCATTATTCACTACAACACAACAGACACACATTACGATGGCATTCACCTTGTGTTTGGAGACATGATGCATTACATTAAGACTAGAACTCCCCATTAAAGGTTATCACATGTCTTTTTGCAAAGGATGCCAGGTATGCTCTCATTCTCCCCATCTCCTAACACCCTAACTGCCTAAGACATGTCTCAGTCTGGATGAGAGACAACTGTTTGAAGTTGAATTCTGATTAAAACAGAGGTATTACTCTGGAAACAGGCAAAATTTTGGGAGTATTTCTTGGTGGCCGTAAAATCTTGGTCCTCATCCCTCCCCATTCGCAAAGGTAGAAATTTGGTAGTGCTATTTAATATTCAGTTCGGCTTTTAAAATCAGGTCAATTCCATCACTTAATCCTGTTTTTATCTGATTAGGGTGTTGAAAAATATTTTTCCATTCAACCCTTATGAGATGCAAAAAACATGTTGTGGTTGCTCTCATACTATCAAGGATTGATTATTGTAATAATTTGTACTTGGGCATGAATAAGAGGTCTCAAGCTAAGCTGCCGTCTCTACAAAATGCAGCCGCCAATCTGCTCCTTAAAGTTCCCAATTTTAGCCCCATAACTAACAAAATTGGGGATTCACATTGGCTGCCTGTCTCCGACAGGGTAAAGTTTTTAAGGCCTGTTCCTTACTCATCGAGTTCTACGTGGTACAATACCTCAGTACTTACAGAATATTTTAAAATGGTACACACCAGAGCATGATTTAAGATCTTCATGCAACAAACTGTAGTCGCACCCAAGATCAATAAAATGAGATTGGGAGGAAAAAGTTTTTTATTCCTTGCCTGCAAACTCTGGAACTTTTTGCCAGTGACCATTAGATTTCAAGCTAATCTCACCCTTTTCAGAAAAGGGTTCAAAACATGGCTCTTAGGATCCTCTCTTGAATAGGTTGGTATTCCACTGTGGTCTAATTGTTACTAGCGCCAAGACACCTTGGCATTCATGCACTTTATAATGCTATTACCTACCTACTTACTTACAGATGTTCAACTACAAAGAGATACAATATACATGAGACATTATAGAATACACTTATGCTATCCGTAAGTTGTGATCCAGATGTCTCAACCATACGGGGGGCATTGCTTTTGTACTGCCCAAAAGTTGTGTGCAAGATTGTTGCAGCTTGTTGCATGTGGCACAACCTCGCCATGTTACTGGGCTTACATATAGACATTAGTCCATGTCTGTACCCACATCCAGCTACCTGGTATGGGGTACAGAATAGGGGTCAGGGTATACTGTTGCAAGATCCACTAACTCATATTTCAGTTGAGCTGCTAGTTTGGTTACTAAATGTCTGCATTTAAGCATTGTCTTGTTAATGGTGAATGGGGTACTACCACACTGACCATGCATATATACCATCCTGTGACAACCCTGTTAAGTTAACATAATTTCACAAACATACATGCAATACTCTATTAGAACACTTCCACTTCACTTTCACAATTTTTCCATACAGCACTTACTTACATACACTCACATAGTACAGTCAATGATTATCGCACAGTTTTAAGAGAATGTAAATTCAATCATGTACACAACCACTCTCCGTAAAAGGTTAAAAGTCTTTGGACATGACCTTTTTTATGTGTGAAGACTACATATGTGTCAAGATACCACTCATAAATCCCTTTGTGAATAGCAAACAATCATCAACGTACACAAAAGTGTATGTTTACAGTTGTGAGTCAGGCTTTTCGTGTTCCCTGAGCCCAGGAACATCCTGGGAAACCAATTTCCAGGGACAAATATTTTAAGGGAGGGGGCCTTGCGAACCACCCTCCAGAAGCCAGTGATGGCCCTGGGGAGCCCACCTCCAAGGCCAAAAATATATAATATGGGGAGGGTGTGTCATGCGGCCCCCCTTCTCGAGAAATGAACATCTCTGGGGCCCACCCCCAGGGCCAATTCTTTTTAGAGAGGGGGGCGTGCCACTGCAAAGGCCCCTTGCTTGAGCCACTAATGCCCCCCGGACATACCAACCCTGGGGCCAGCTCAAAGGCTACGTTCCTGGGTGCTCACCTCCTGGACATGGTGGTTTCCCTACCCACACTGACACAGGAAGGGAAACCTGTCTTTGCTCTCGCTTGGCAGGAGAAATGTCAAATCTCCCAGAAAACCTTAGGAAACATGAAGCCCTCTTTAAAAGCTTGCTTTAAAAGTGCTCCCACCAACTGGGAGCGGACTTGAGATCTCTTTCTCTGCCAGCAGTGATGCAGGCAGGAATTCAAATCTGAAAATTGCTCCTGTCCACAGGGAGCAGTGTTTTTATTGGCTCCCTGTGAGCTGGAGCAATGCCCCCTCCCGCTGGATGTGGAGAGTCGTCTGGGACTGCGGGGGCCTTGGGCTCCCCCATGCCCCCAATCAGGAAATGGTGGGTGCCCGGAGTGGGCAGGGCTCTAGGGGATGGGGTCCCCAGGGATGAAATCAACCCTGGGAGGGAGGTCTGCATGCCCCCTCCCAATTGAAATTGCTGGCAGGTCCAGGGTATGGCATCTCAGAGGCTGGAAATGGCCCAGGGAGGGGGGATGCTTGCACCCTTCACATTTGAATAGGTGTTAGGCCCAAGGGATGGGGTTCTTAGGACAGAAAACAGCCAGGAGAGGGGCTCTGTGTGCCCTTCTCTCCATAAAATAGGTGCTAGGTCATGGGCATGGGGGCTGGGTGGCCCTCTCCCCCTTGTGTACTTTGCTGAACCCAGGAAGATGGGGTCCCAGTAAGTTCTATTTAGAATAAGGAGCTTGGTATGGGGCAAGGTTCGGGGTTATTTTCTTGGTGAATGGGGATGACCATAACTTGGGCCAGTCAATGTTTGACAGAGTGTGTAGGCCATCTTTATACCCATCCTTCTGCCATTTCTGTTAAATTGCGTTACAGAGCAAGAGTGGTGGGTTTAAAAGGGTAAGCTTGTGTTTAGAGATAGCCACTTTTAATTTGCGGAAGTGGTAAAAGACAGAGGGGGTATACTTAATTTTTGTGAGATATAGTGGAATGATAGAGGATGTCTTTAAAAGCCAAGATCACCTACTATAGAAATTCCTTTCTCTTTCCACAAAGTGGCAATGGGGAGATTAGGGTCAAGTTTGATGTCCTCATTAAACCATATTGAGAATTGATAGGAAGTGATTCATTCTAACATCTGAAAGACAGATATCAAGATGTAATAGGATTTGTCTAGTATGATTTAAGATTGAATTGTCAAGTACAGGATGATCTTTGTAAATGGTTAAGAGGCAAGTCAGAGGAAAGTTATCTGTCAATAACCATTCTAAAGTAAGCCATGGAGGTATAAAATCAGGAATGTTGTCAAACCATTTTGCCCCTTGGGCTGCCAAAAAGGCAAACTGATATTCTTTTAGGTCAATGAGTTTGGCTCCACCGAAGTGCTTAGATATGCAAAGTTTCTTTAAGGAAATAAGTGTTTTTTTAGAATTCCAAATTAATTTGTTAAGAAGGCGGTCAATGTTGCAAAACAATTAATCTGATCAAAGGATGGGGGACATAGGTAATAAGTAGTTAACAATCAGAGTAATAACCATTTTTATGGATTTAAGCTTGCCCAACCAGGCTAAAATATTGGTGACCAACCATCTAAAAACTTTTAAACTTTATGAAGAACTACGGATTCAATGTGTCAGATAGATTTGATGAGGTTGTCATTGAACTTGAGACCCAAATATTTAAAAAATTTGTCTTGCCAAGCTAATCCCAAGAAGGACACAGCCTCTTCAAATGCAGGGGCTTTGTAAAGCATTATCATTCATCATATTACTTTTTCCACTGTTGCTGCGCTATATGTTATAGATACAGATGTTACGTGTCCTCAATTTCGTATCTTCTCACACATACAACTGCTATTTACTGTTTCTATGCTATTAGGACATGATGTCAGAATGTGTTTTGCTTCATGATGTCTCTATTACTATTGCTGGTATATGTTTCCTCAGACGTCATCAGGTGTCAGCACTCACATCACTTATTCAACGAATACCTCCCATTTATGTCAGCTGACTTCAAGTTGATTAATCGGCCTAAGTCGATATACTGTTTATAATTGATGGACTGCACTATTCATTCTGTGTTCACATTAAGGTGGTCACCTACAGTAGTCCATATCACTGCCCCCTTCCAACAGATAATATCTTGCATTGAGAGGTCACATTGTTCCACCCAAGTCTTATTTGATTACTGGTAGTCGTCAAATGTTTGAGGTTAGAACATATGCTTTGTTGGCCCAGTTGGTCCACTCACTTGCTTCAAAATTGTTCTCTTTTCTCGTTATTGGCATTTTAAAATACATTCTTCTATTACTTTTGTCACTTGAATACTGTCAGACACAACTTCTACTTTCATACCCCTGTTCAGGCTCTTTTAAACATATACATATTTACATCATGGTGCCTTGGAGATGATGAGTCACCTCCTTTGGTCCCCTGCAATTCCTATTCCAGGTTGGGGGGTAGTTGGGAATGGGTTTTGGAGTTGGTGGGCCTAAATCATTTGTGTTGTTGCTTTCTTTCTTTTTTCTATTTTCCCTTTCTTGGTGATTTCCACATCCTCTTATCTACAATCCGATTGTTCCATTGTTAAATTACACATAACACCAACCTGCACAGGTTCAGTGAACTCAGTAAATACTTACTATATAACACTCACGTTGGGTGTAAATCCATCTCGAAATTCTGAGATGACGTCGTTTACCTACATATCTTAGATCCAACACCTTATTACCGATGTATAAATGTGATTCTTTACAAATTCTTTCCCTTAATACCAAAGGGTTAAACCATCCAGTTACGAGGAGGAAAAGTATTGAATACACATACAAATTCAGGTGTGATTTAATAATCCTACAGGAGTCTAAACTCTTCCCCCACCTCCGACATATCCTCCTACAACGCTTCATGGTTCTCAGAAGTCATTGGTTCACCCACTGAAAACAAGAAAAAAAGAGTTCTTATCATCATCACCGAACAAGCAAAAATTATGGTTTTAGACACACTTTCTGGCCAAAATGGGAAATGGACACATAACAAATTACCTAAATCTAGTAAAGAATTCTATTTGTTGGATCTTTATTCCCCAAACACTAATTACATTGACTTCTGGACACACATAGATAAATAGCCATCATATCCCACCAATGACTCCTGAGTGATAGCATGGAGTGGTTTCAGTCTCCCACTTGACCCCACCATTGACCGCAGTTTACTAGCCAAATATAAACCATCTGCTTCCCATAAACTACTTCATAAAATATGCTCTAGCTATTCCCTGGTTGACCTGTGGCATATGCAGCACCTGGATACAAGGGATTATACGTTATATTCTCCACCTAACCAATCATTCTCTAGAATGGACTGGATATTAATGTCCAATGCCATGACAATACTGATCTCTGATTAGTCCATAGAACCCAGACAGGACTTCGACTTATCAGCCATATTAGCTTCCCAGGACTGGGTCGCAACAATGGCAAAAAGAAAAATCCTGGAGACCTAACACTGATATTCTAAAAGACAAAAAACATTTAGAAATGATCCGCCAACCCATCGGAAATTTCTTTCTAAAAAAATCTCCTTGTGACTGTCTACCCTAGATGTGCTGGGATGCCTTTAAGTCCCACTATTAGCAGAGTAATAATAGGCATCAGTGCTCATGTTGACAAATTGGCTGATGTTTAGTTAGAAAATTTGGAAGCCAAGATGAAGCAACTAGAGTTTAGCAACCGTTTGGAAAAAGGTACACCCCTAACCTAAAACAAAATAATATATGAATATAATAGACTCCTTGGAACCAGGGTGGGCCAATTGATGACTACATTGAATTAAATAAATTTGAGTGCAGGAAACACTGCTGTGAAAATTTTAGCTTGCTATTTAAAAACAAACAAAATAATTCAAAAAGGACTCTTGTCAGAGACAAACAAGGACATCTTCATTTAGACCCCCAAAGCACTTGTAAAGTCTTCCTGGATTTGTACAGTGCAATATATGATGAAAATATTAATGTTAGCTCTGCAGATAGTCTAACTTATCTTAATAAGCTCATATACCCAAACTTGATGATCATCTAACCAAACCATTACTGACTCAGAACTGGGAGCAGCTATCAAGTCCCTCAAAATGCGGAAGGCCTCTAGGCCATGTGGCCTTATTGCCCAATTCTATAAATCATTCTCTGAAGAGCTACACAAACCCCTTCTTATTCTTTTTCACAACTATGTAGACTTTGGGATCATCAGAGGCACTATTGTGGAAGCCACCATAACCCTAATCCCTAAAGAAGGGGAGGATCACACGCAATTTAAAAATTAAACTACAGACCAATTTTGCTCATCAATTTAGATTGCAAATATTATGCGACGATCCTGGCTAAACGTATCAGCTCTCTACTACAACTTCTGACTGGCTCATACCAAGCCGGCTCACTCAAAGGAAGACTCTTCAATTTAAATATTAGACTATTAGTATATGTCTTTCAAGTCTCTTATACCAAAAACTTTCCAATTTCTACAATAGCACTCGATGCTGAAAAAGCATTTGATAAAGTTGCATGGCCCTTCTTGAAGACCACGATTTCATGCTTTAACTTGGGTGATTCATTTAAAAAATGTTAATGGCTCTATACTCAATGCCCTGTGCTAAAATTAGGTCTAACAGAGTGTTGTTAGACTTGTTCCTGCTTAAACAAGGTACAAGGAAAGACTGCCCCTTTCTCCAGTATCTTTCCTTCTGGCCATCAAACCACTTTTGTTGTCGCTTAATGAACAAACCAGCTCAATTGGTATACACATTAAGGGTCAATCCTTCAAAACAGCAGCATATGCTGATAATCTATTAATCATAACGGAACATGCAGGCAGGGCCATTCGTGAAATTATGGCCAGAATTGATGAGTATTATACAGTTCCAGGTTACACCCTTAATAAAGTTAGAGGTTCGTCCATTGAATATTCTTTGGCGCTTTTGATGAACCTTTCTGAAATCTTCCCAAAAAAGTGTGCCCAAGGTTCCTGTTGTACATAGAATGCTTTGGAGTGATCCATCAAGCAGGGGCTGAGAAAAGGAGGGGGGGGCAAATAAAGTGTGCTATCCATTTTAATTCCCGTAGCGATTTTGAACACAACAACATTATTGGTGTTATTGGTGTAAATTGGTTCAATAGTTTTGGAGATATTTAAAGAAAACCAAATCTGTGTATCAGAGCAGAGCCTAAGAACAGACCTCATAGCAAGATCTGGTTGGCTGGCAACACTTCAACCAGGAAGTGCTGGCTGCCATCTTGGGACCAATATACAATGCAGCACCCCATTGAAATGCATCGTAGTGATTGGCAATCTTAAGGTTCACAAAATGGAGAACATAGAAAGGGTGCTAACATATTTTAATTACAATATTAATCATTTGTTGATGGGGCCATACTAATTTTAGGAATTGTGGTGTGTTCTAAGGTGATTTTACCCTGTAAAAAAAGCCTTCTGCTGTGACTTCACGAATCATGTTTTATTATGATTTTCCCATAGAGGTGATGAAATGTGCTCCAGAAGCTAAATTGAGAGCTTCTTTTCTGTAAACTCACATTATCTTTCTAAACCTAAACCCTAAAAATTCGCTTGCCACACAAAAAAATTAAATATTATTGCAAGTAACTATAACGCATGCCGCCACCATGCACAGTTTTCTTATCAATACTTTTATTGCAAATGTAGCGCTAATATTAATGATGTCCTAAAAGATCTCATGACTCGTAATATGTGGGTTAATTAGCAGTGCATAGTTAGGGTGTGAGTTATTGTTACCTAAGCGTATGAGTTATAGTTACTTGAGATAACCTTAGCTATCACTGCTGAATTACTATGGTTTTGAATTAGTAAATTCAGAACCTAACTATAACATTACTTTAACCTTTTTTTCTGTGAATTTCTACTTTTTTATATAAAATAATTTAAATTACTTTGCGTTAATCCAACAACTGCTGTGCAAGGCCGGGGTTGGTTGCAGGGCCTGACCTGCAGCCAGGCCCTGGGACCAACCCCATTTAATCACCCAATCCAGTGCGAGGCATTGCCTTTGCCCATGCACAGTGGAGCCCTGCTGCCAACCCCTATAGCCACCCAACTTTGTGCTAAACACACCCTTTGGCACCCAGGCCCTATGGCCTATCCCTTATAACCACCCAACCCCACACCAAATATGGCCTTCAGCCAGGTCCTTCTGCCTACCAGCTAGAACCTCCCAAGCCACTCAGGAAGTGCTCCTCTGTTTGGTGGAGATATAATCATATTCTTGTGCAAAAAGAACGGTGGGAAACATGCTTAGGGGTCTTTTTAGTAGGCTGTCCTGGGAAAATGGGTGAAAGACGTTGCATGCCACCAATGTATTTAGGCTAGGCCAACGGGTGGAGCCTCCAGACCATTTTACATACTTGTTTTTTTTTTAAAGGGATAACACAATGTTTGTCTCAGCAGCAAATGACAGCAAATAACCCACTCATCAAAGTCACTACATGAGATATTGCACTCAAAATAAAGCAAGGATGTAAGTACTTCTATCAAGGGTTACAGATAACTTTTCAAGATGGAAATGCAAAGAAAAAACACTTGCTTTGCCTTGATCATCCACAAGAAATTAGGATGATTAGCACTTTGCAGACAGCGAGCTTGAACCTGGGGACCTGCTTTGGTCACATCTGTAAGTACTAGCCATTGAGGTTTGATTTCTGTGAGATAAGCATCATGCCAAAATGAATACTGCCCTGAATATTTATCCAAGAATAGGCCACCATTTTGTGCAGAATGTCTACCCACCTGGAGTACTTTCTACTGGCAAATTTATAAGTGCTAGTCCATTGCAAAAACGTATAGTGCATCTCTTATACTACAGCTGCTTACGGACACTGAAGTAATGTGTACATAATCTTGCATGTTTGAAACTTTGCCAATGTGATTGTACCTCCAGCGTTTTCATCACATAACTTTTTGAGGTGGGACTACAGAGAAAACACATTTTGGTATTTTCTTGTTTTTTTATTCTTGTTGGGGACTGTGGGGGAGCCTCAAGGCCCCCATAGTCCCAGCCAATGTCCTGCCTCCTGCGTGAGCCGACATTTTTCCCACATGCAAGGAGTTGCTGGAAATGCAGCCCCTTGCTTGAGGTAGCACTACTTTCATCTATTTCCCGACTCACCTGTCTGCGGGCAGGGAAAGAGATGAAAAATCCTCTTCCAGCAAGTGGGAGCATTTTGGCAGCTCCTGCTTGCTGGAAGCAGAGTGTTTGCTTTTGCTTGGTGTGAGCTGTCACAGCAAAAGCAAACAGCTGTCTCACAAACGTGGGCACCTCAGGAGAGAGCAGGAGCCGGTCCTAGCGGGTGGTGGTCCCCAGTGCAATATATGGCTACAGGATATGCTTCCTTTGATATGCATGGGCTGACCCCAGGGAGGTGGTGGACCCCGGGCCATATTTGGCCCAGAAGGGGGGGCGGGCAGCCCCCTAGTATATTTTAAAATGTAATGGGCCTTGGGGAGATGGAATACTCTAGATGTGGGGGGTCTGTGCGGACCCTGCATTATTTTTCTATTTGCCCAAGTGAGGTAGTGGTCCTGAGGGCCCAAGGGGGTCCGCACAGCTCCCCCAATACATTTTCCTGTGTAGCCCTGGGTTAGTGGTGGTCCCTGGGACTCAGGGGGTCTGCGCTGCCCACCAATATATTTGTTCATTTTATCCCCGGGGCAGTGGGGATGCCTGGGCCTTTTAAGAGCCCTAGGAGGGGGCCCAAAATGGGCCCCTCCTTAGTTATTAAATGTGGCTTACCTTGGGGCAAAAGTAATAACATGTGAATGAGACTGCACTTGTTTTTTTTAAATACTTTTTTGCCCTGGGGAGGTCCCAGGAGGACTAAGACTATGGGATTAGAGTATTTGTACCCTGCCCCCTTTTCCTTTTATGTGTATTTTTTGGGGGATTTGGCTTAAACCAAGCTTCAAAATGGCTCCCTAAACATCCTAGTTGAAGTGTTGGCAGCCAATCAGATACCAGCACAGGGGCTGTTGGATCTGCAGACGATCTGCATCCCTACATATCTATATATTTTTCCTTTAATATATCTAAAAACTACTGAACAGATTTACACCAAATCATAAAAAGCATGATCAATGCACCAAGGTCTAGCTTCCTGCCTAATTTTATGTAATTCTGCCCAATGGGTTTGGCTGTATGAATTGAATTTGGTTGAATTAGCCATGGGAAGGTGGTGGTCCCCGGGGCACGGGGGGCTGTGTGGCCCCTCATATATCAAACTCATTGCCCCAGGGAGGTGGTGGTCCCTGGCCTGCATTAATTTAATATGTTTTGCACCGAGGAGGCGGATGTCCCCAGGGCACAGGAGGGTGCCGGACTGGTGCCCAGGGGAGGTGGCAGTCCCAGGGGCTTTTTATAAGCCCTAGGAGGGGGGCCATGTGAACCTTTTCCTATTTTTTTTGCTATGCCCTGGGACCTGGCCCAGAACAGAGAGTACTTAAAAAAGGACTATCATTTTGGTGAAACAACATTTTAACTTTACAGAAACTACAATATATTTATAAATGCATATGCAAATTGAAACTTGACAATGTACATGCCTCTAAGCCACCAAAGGAAATAAATGAGAGACCACCGAGTGAACCCCTTGTCCAACCTGACTATCAAATAGATACCAGATATTAAAAATATGTTTCATTTGATGTATGATCTAAAAGAAGATGAACTTATGAAAATGGATATATTACAAGAATTGGAACTTGAAACAGGCAGACATCAACACAGCAATTTGTAATGCAAACCAAAATATTGCTCCTCACTATCACCAGGAAATAAAATTGATATTTTCTCTGAGGCAGTGGTGGCAGACCTTGAGAAAATGGAAAAAAGTGAGACACCCAGGAAAAACAGGAAATATGGCAAAGAAGGAAAATGAAGCACTGAAACATCTGATGGAGAATGACTAAATCGTAATTAAACCAGCAGACAAATAGAGCAACATTGTCCTCTTGAATACAACTGATCATAGGAAAGAAGCATGTAGACAATTACAGGATCCAACAGGCTTCAAGAAACTAGATACTAACTCCATTACTCAATTGATAATCAGAATAAAATTGAAACTGAACCAATGGCATGATATGACCCTGATAAATTCCGATGAATACAAATTCTTTCTCAATCAACATCCTACTGTTACTCTAATATACTTTTTGCTTAAGATACATAATACTCTGGGCGGGTGGAAATAGCGTTTCCACCTGCTGGCCCAGCGGGAAACTCACCACAGCATTGACGCCGGCTCGTAATCAAGCCTATGGCAATGTTGCGGTGCGTCTGGTGTGACAGCACTTGTAGTGCTTTTCACTGCTCCCAATTCAGAATAGACAGTAAAAACTGCTGAATGTAAATACACCAAATTTGGCAGGGTCTTAATTTTGGGCCCAGAAGAAGGCTTTTGTGGTTTGGTGTACATCCACTCAGAAATTTTAAAGATATTAAGGTGCAAAAATACTAGTTTATCTGTCCGGTTGGGTTTGTGGTACTCTTGAAAGAATTCCCTGATCCCAATAAAAAAAAAAACCTAGGGTGCTTGTTTCCCATAGGGTCGATTCGCTTCCATTAAAGACAATCTCCAACAGGAGTGAGCACTATGATTGGTTGCCTGAATCACAAAGAACAAATATTACAGTCAGCCATTACAGGGCTCGGGGACTTAGACCTCTGTCCCGAGGTTAATAGTGAAAAATCAAATAATGGGGCAGGGTAGGGATACCCTGCCCCCAGGCCCGGAGGTGGCAATCAGAGGGACTTCCCCTGGACCCAAGATATATATATACTGTATATATATTTTTTAAAACTAAAAGTTGCAATCCCAGGGAGTCCCACAGGACTCCGGTGATATAGCAGAATATAAAAAAGGAAATCGAGTACGGGCCTCAGTGAGAAGGAGAGGGGAGAAGGGTGCGTTGCTCCCTTCCCCAAGCCTCAGGGAGCCCACGGGAACCGCATCCCCCAGGGACGAATTTAAAAAATAAGTGAGGGGGTGCACTCCCCCCCCCATGGTTGATCACAGCCCCAGTGACCCCATCCCTCAAGGCCATTTCACTATACAAGCCTATATAGTCACCCAGAGGCTCCATCTCCCTGGGCCAAATAACTTATAATGGGAGTCCCTGGTGCCATCAAATAACTATAAGGTGGTTGCATTGCCCTCCTCCCAATTCTTAAAAGGCCCCTGGGACCCCATACCCCAAGGCTGGCTCATATACTGTGTCCTGAAGGGCCCACCCACAGCACACAGTAGCTTCCCTTCCCTCCTTCAGCAAGTCTGCTCCCACCTGGCAGGAGCTTTGAAAATGTTCCTGCCAGGTGGGAGCAGACTTTTGTTTTTCGTGCCCTTGCTCTTGGGGGAAGGATACTCAGGGGCAGAGTTATGGAAAGTGGTGCTGCACTGAGTGCAGCGCCACTTTCTCTGAGCAACTTAGCACCCCCTACCGCCACCATGTTTGCCCCGTATTTAAAATAAGGTGCACCATGGCGCAGGGTAGCGGGCAATAGCGTAATTTCACATGACGCTATTGATGTACTCTGCAGGAGCAGCGCCAAAATATGTTGCTACTCCTGCAGAGTACATATGGCTCCATTTTAGAGAATGGAAGCCCCCCTTTGATGCCTGCTCTTCAGCAGGCATTAAAAGTGCCGTAAAAAACGGCTCAAGGGATTTCCTTACGCCATTTTTCCGGCTCCCCTACTAGGGAACACCCCCTTTCCATACAATATGCCTGTTGCAGGCATAATGTATGCAAAGGGTAACAGGGTGGCGCAATGCATGCATTGTGCCACCCTGTAAAAACGGCATGGGGATTTCGGCCTTGTTGGACCACATTAACGTGAAAATAAATGACGTTACTGTGGCACAAGGTGGTGTGAGGGCATTATAAATATGCCCCTCAGATTGCTTCCACACTGTAGGAAAAAACAGAAACAGGTGCCCCACAGAGCAGCAGAATGTTGGCTCCTGCAGCTCTCAGGATGGGTGGATGTAGGAAGCTGGCTGGGGCTGCAAGAGCCCCGGGGCTCTCCTGGCATTCCCATTGGGGCACCCACCAAGAAGCACCTGAGAACCCAGGGGATAGGGTCACTGGTTCCAGTAGTAGCTCAGGGAGGTGGCCTGAGTGCCCCCTCCTCTTAAAGGATCTGGGTTTAGGGTCCCAGGGAATCCTTGTGGCTCAGGAAGGGGGCATGCAGGCCATGCTCCTTTATGAATAACTTTTGGCCCCAGAGATGGGCTCCCCTCGGCCACTATTTACTTCAGGAGGGGGACCAGCTGATTCATTAAATAAAGCCCCACGGATGGGGGCCCCAGGGCCCTAGGTGCTTGGGGAGGGAGGAATTACCCACTCTCCTTAAAAAAAAGCAATGGGCCACTGGGGATAGGGCCCCCGGGCTCAGAGTGGCTTTGGGATGGTGGCTTCAGCAATGTGTTTGCATGGGGTCTTCTGACCGCAAGATTTAGATGCATCCCCCTGATTGTGCGCACAGCAAAAGGCCATGAGTGGGGTAGGCTGTCAGTGGAGGTTTGGCTACAGGCCTAACTCTTGGGGCAAGCCCTGTGCACTTTCGGGGGTTGGTTTGATGTATAGTAATAAAATGTTACTTTATGTTAAATAAACCCTAGAAATTCACTGAAAAACAAAGTTTAAAAGAATGTTATAGTTGGGTGAAAATGTCGTTGACAATTTAACATTTTAAACTAAAAACACTCCACTGAAATTAACCAGTTATATTTAACTAGATTACCAAGTAACTAAAACTCATGCCCTAAGGTAATTATAATCGGTGCCTTCATCATGCACTACGAATTACCCCACATATTAAATCACTAATGACATGTACAATGACATCATTGATAACATCACTGATTTTAAGACTGTGTATGGAGGGGGCGTGAGTTATAGTGCCTTTATTTTTGACAGGAGCTTTATTCGCATTCAGGCCGTGCAAATGTTTAGTCAAAGATTCTCTTGGTGAAGATAACCATATGTCATCATTAGAGTATCCTTGAAGAAAAATACACATAAGGCATGCTCCCAGAGTAAACAGGTATTTCCTGCTCCACTCCTAACAAAGGCAAAAACAAAAGTGAACATTTCCAGAGATATTGCTGTTGAGAAAAGTCAATGTAATGAATCCCAAGGTGAGAAATTGGTATTGAACACAATACCGGCTGATTTCAGGTGCGTTGATAAGATTGGCAGGGAAGTCGCGATCCAAATCTACCATATATCTAACTCATTCTCTGAGATGCTGACACTGTGAGCCGTTGTATAAGTACCAGTGATGGACTTGCATAACACCACAACATTTATTTCACCAAAATTTGGCTCTTCAGGAAAAAGCCGACTTCAGTAATCTTAAATCGCGAGGCTTGATGCATTTCATGGCCACATAAACGTGCCCAAGAAACGTTTTTCTATATTTCCAAATTCCCACTACATCAGTACTATCACACATTTAACTTGTGTGGACAATCAAAACGTTTTTATTGGTATCGAACACCAAGTAGTAACTTGCATGTTGGCCGGTCCTTCAAAATGACTGAGATCCCAGTGCGTAAACAGAGGGCCTGACCTTTCAGTTCTACCTGTCTATGCTTGCCTGCTATGGATAACTGTAGAACAACTGTGAAAAGACTATTTTAGAAGACAGATGGACATGGCATAATTTCATGGGGAATGTGACAAATACAATAACAAGTTTTCGGGTATGCTCCATACAAGATATTAATGTACAGGGTTGTGTTATCTGCAGCTTTTTGCATTTAATGAAAAGTAAACTTAAACATAAAAAAAAATCAAAAATAATAATGCATGTAGGGCAAAAAAAGAACAATGTATTTAGGCCCATATTTATGAAAGGTTTTTTGCAGCCTTTGTGTCATTTTTTTAAATGCAAAAGCAGGGCTAACTTAACTCCATATTTATATTTTGACGCTAGTCTCGTCTAACATCAAAATATCTGACTTATCGTCATTTTTGGGCGCATCAACCCACCTTGGGCTCTTCACAAACATCCATGCAAAATACCCCAGCCGCGTAATGATGCCTACATATTCTGGCATTCCATCATCAATGAGTGTTTCCAGGATGGCCAATATGGCTATGGCCTACTTGTAGGTATGCCACAATACCATTTAGGACAAACCATACATACAGCACCCTAAACACACATTGGCAGGGGAACACAGATGTAAGGACAACAACCCATATGCTATATGTCACACCTACCTGCAATTGTTGCACATCACAGACACATATACATCCACATGTACATAATACAGCCACAACCTGACTGGCACACCACATGAGGACAGGTGGAGCTATGTCCCCTTTGCATACAGAAGCTGGGCATAAACCACAAAGAGTGTCCACTGGTTCACAACTACGTACAGATTCCACACGCATTACACCTAACAATGTTTAGCTCAGCAATGTGAATTGCATAGGCCATGTCAAAGGAAACAAGTCACACATAGCCACAGCCCCACATCAGTCATGAGGTACAAGCATCTGGTGGCACCAATATCAAATATGACCCACGTGTTGTCATGAACAAATAAATATCACCTACACATACCTGACATTATTGTAGTGTGCACATTCACCTGTCTGCTACATTGTGACGCACACATAGGAATACAACATTACCTGTCATTAAAGACCATGGGGCAGAATGACAAGAAGTCGTGCAGCACGTAGTCCAGTGCCGCTTCACATGTGCCCCTTTGCACCCCCTAGCACCACCAAGTGTGTGCTGTATGCAAGAAACGGTCCACATTGGAACAGAGTTTGTGCAATACTGTAAAGATCATGGATGTAATTGTAGTACTCTGTAGGAGTATAATAGACATACCTGACCTTTCATGCACCGTGCATAGGGACCCATGTAAAATAATAATGTGCCCCCTTCCCAAAGCCTCCACTGTGCATGTGTTGAAAGTATCTGTGATAAATTATGTATAGAATTTTTTGAGATTCCACTGTACCAACTTTTGATTATCCTACAAATGTGTGATTCACACCCTAGCACACTTGATGGCTGGCATACCCATCACCTGCCACAAAGGGTCACTATGTGTTGCACTACATGTGTAGTGCTACATGGTAACATGGAGGCCAGAGCTTGGCTTTGCAGGGCTACCATGGTGTCTCTACATATGACACCACTGTGGTGCAAGGAGGTGGAAGGATGCACAAATATGGACAACATAGGGCAGAACCATCTGTTTCAATAAAATATTGCAATCCCCAGGTCCCTGAGCCACAACCAAAGTTTGTCATGTCAATCAACACACACCTATTAAATCATTTCACAAAATAGGAACATGCTCTATAGAAGAAGCAAGTCTGATTCACCACTCCACCTAAAACTAACAACTGCCATGGTATACACCAAACCACTATCAAGCTTTACAAACACATCTTCTCTCATTCCTTTGCAGCCGACAAAGGTTACTGCATACAGCCATGTGTCATGACTCAATTTGGCAATCCCACAATGGCGGAAAAGCATACATATAATAAAGGGCACAGAAGAACACACAATGTGGTGGAAAGGACATTTGGGCTTCTGAAGTCAAGGTTCAGGTGCCTGGCCCTGATAGGAGGATGTCTGTTGTATGCTCCACCACTGGTATGGAAGATCATGCTGGTATGGGTAATCCTGCACAATACATGTATACAGACCAATGTTCTCTGTGATGAACAGGTAGATGTACCCAACGAGGAAGAGGATGACAATGGTGCAGCACATTTGAAGAGGGAACTACATGCCACTGCTGCAGGAGTATGCAGGAGACTATAATTATACAGAACCTTTACACTGTACAATTATTATCACTTTGTACATATCACCAATAAAACACTTTGCCCCTGAATCTCCTAGGTCTACTCATTCTCCACTACATATACCATTGGAATGTAATTCTAACCTCAGAGATCAGGTAAGAAACACAACAGATACAAGTATGGTAGCACCATAGTTTGTGATGTAAGGGGGTGTAGTGCCTCCATGTCACACATTAGTCTCACGTAACGCACAGGCATGTGACTCTTGAAGGCCTAGATCCATGCACCACAACATATGACATGCCGTCAAGTGGGCAATGTGCTAATTCCTATCCCTTTCCCCAGATCATCACAAAGCTTGGCAGGAGGCATGCAAGGAAGGCACACATAAGGTAGGAGCTGTTATCAAATGGTGTTTAAGTAATGTAGGAACAGAACAGTGTCACGTCTCAGGGGCATTGCTGCTTCGCCAGCACTGTGCATGTGTGACAAGGGGGGGCATCATTTGTAACTATGGAACTTCAGTAACTCTGCAAGATTTGTAACCACTGTTAGAGGCAGAGCCGGCACTGTGTATCCATGGGCTTATGTCCTGGCACTGCCTTTGGGCACAACCCTGACACATGGTGCGCTGTACCTCACTTATGGCACACACACGGCTGTGGAGTGTTCTAGGGGTTGCCAGACAAATAAAGCAGCAATGGGTGCTGAATCACTATCAAAATATGTGCCCCATTGCCTGGATCTAAGAATAAAATGGGACAATGCGCTACCAAATTATTCTCTGAGTGGGATGTAGGCAGAGTGTGTTCCACTCCCTGTGTACATTATATACACTCTTGTCACATAAATCTGCTGTCTTGACACAGGCCTACAGCAAATCCAGACATAGAGGTGAAGACTAATGTGCAGGTGTATGGCCTAGGTAGCAAAGGGTTTGCAAGTACTAACAATGGTTGACATGTGTCAGCATTGTAACCTACTATGCTCTGTATAATATGACACAGCACATAGCAATACACACCCCTCATAGTCACCCACATGCCAGACCAAGAGCAAGATACCAACAGTGACAAATTTCCCCAAGTATGTTTTGGTCTCCAACATGCCAATCATGTGTTGGATGTGCAAGTATGTCCAGCATTATCCAAACATGTCAGAGACCCATTCAAAAAATTTATGTGAGGAGAAGTAGACAGATATGTTGCATTTGGCTAATGAAAAAGCATCACTCAGACAATTTCACACGTAAACATCATACAGTCATGGTAAGAGTTACATGGATTGTGGAATGTAGGAATAAATGCATGCCGATGTTTAAAGGAGAATGTGGATGGACTGAGAGGTACCGACAGACACTTGGAAATACAACATGGGAGGTCATTTAGAGATGACACAAGTGCTGTGGCAGGTGTAACGTTGTGTGTGTGGTGCTCATTAAATTCACAAAACCCGGCAATAGGACAGTATCATGTAGCCAGTAGTAGAAGATGTGTTTATCTACAGTTTACACTAGTCACACATTCTGTTCATTACATGAGCAGACAATGTTTCTGTAGATGTGTAAAATGTAAGCAGCCTAAAGAATGGCAGCAATATAGGGCACAAAATGTTACTCACAAGTAATGTGGTAAAATGTGGAGAAGGAACACACATAGACAATACTGACTGTGCAACACATCAATGTCTACATGTGATCACCAAACACATGTACAAAGAGGGTGGCTATGTTAGAACATAACCCAGACATGTTTGCCATTACTATAACCTGGTAGTTGCTCATTGAATGCCAACATGACAGGAGGCATTGACAGATAACACCATCTGTTCCCTGGCACATTCCCAAAATAGAAGTCACAATAGAGACACAACCCCTATCCAAGCTGCCCATGGAAATTATTTAGTACATCAAATGATGAGACATGTCCTACAGGTGCAAGTAGCCAGCCCTCATTGCATGATAGGGCAAGGCTGGCATCAAGTACTCCAGAGGGAAAATTGATATACCAGTCCGATTGATCACAATTTTACATGTGTCTGTCTGCAGGGGACTGTGCATTGCTGTGTTGATTAGCAATCATGAAGAGGCTAGATCCCTGCCCAAAACACTCTAACACAACTGCTCTGGGTACATAGACTTTTGACATTGTAAGGTGCCTGATGCATATGCACAGTGGACTGAGTAGTATGGCGCTCCGAAAACCTGTGCCTTCACATGCAACCAGGGGTCTGTATCGGCATAAAACACACCCACAGTAGTGATGAAGAGTAGGCTGCCATCTTTTCCAGACTGCAACACTGCTACACAGTGGTATGCCATTGTATGTGACAGTCATGATAAACATGATGTGGACAATTGTGAGGGCCTAGTTGGTGGCATGCACACATATACCAGATAACTCAGCACACATGTGAAATAAAATGACACTGGCCTGGCAATGTGTATTGGAGTCTGAGCAAAAGGCAACTTACCACAAGTGTAAGTGCATATGTATCACAAGATCATTGACAGTAATACATGGCCTTCACATATATTCTGACATACGGAAACCTAGATGATACTGATATGACTTCACATGCATTTGTCAAAGTCCAACATGTATAAATGCATGAAGATAGATATGTGCGGTTTCATATTCCATGAACACACCACTGTGGTCATATGTTACTGAAATAACACTACACATACCTTTACACACAAACAGCACATAGCAACCTTCAATGACACATGTGTGTACATCATCTCCTGCAACTAAGATGCATGGGGAACTATATGTCACACATGTAGCAGAGCATCAATCAATCAATCAATCAAAGAGACTTATAGAGCGCGCTACTCACCTGTGAGGGTCTCAAGGCGCTGGGGGGAGAAGGGGTGGTGGGGGGGAGGGATGGGGAGATATCTCTGTTCGAAAAGCCAGGTTTTAAGGCTCTTCCTGAAGAGTAGGAGGTCCTGGGTCTTGCGGAGGTGGGCGGGGAGGGAGTTCCAGGCTTTGGGGGCCAGATAGGAGAAAGATCTGCCTCCAGTGTTGGTGTGTTTGATGCAAGGAACTGTGGCGAGAGAGAGGTCAGCGGAGCGGAAGTGGCGTGTGGGAGTGTGGAAGGTCACTCTTTCGTTAAGGTAGGTTGGGCCGGTGTTGTGAATGGATTTGTGTGCGTGGATGAGGATCTTAAAGGTGATCCTTTTGTCTATGGGGAGCCAGTGGAGGGATTTGAGGTGTGGTGAGATGTGTTCATGGCGTGGGAGGTCGAGGATGAGGCGTGCTGCTGAGTTCTGGATTTGCTGTAGTTTGCGCTTGAGTTTCAGTGTGGTGCCGGCGTAGAGGGTGTTGCCGTGGTCTAGCCTGCTGCTGATGAGTGCGTGGGTGACTGTCTTTCTGGTCTCTGTGGGGATCCATTTGAATGTTTTTTTCAGTGTGCGGAGTGTGCTAAAACATGAGGAGGTGAGGGCGTTGATTTGTTGGGCCATTGAGAGGGAGGGGTCCAGGATAATGCCGAGGTTGTGTGCGTGGTTTGCGGGGGTGGGTGCGGGGCCTAATGTGGTGGGCACCATGAGGGGTCCCAAGTGTTTTTGCGTGGGCCAAAAATGATTATCTCGGTTTTGTTGGAGTTGAGTTTAAGGTGGTTGGCTGTCATCCAGGCAGCGGTGTCAAGGAGTGCAGCGTGTAGGTTGGTTTTGGCGGTGGTGGGGTTGCGGGTGAGGGAGAAGATTAGTTGTGTGTCATCAGCGAATGAGAGGATGGTGATGCCGTGAGGTTTGAGGATGTTGGCTAGTGGGGCCAGGTAGATGTTGAAGAGTGTGGGGCTGAGGGAGGAGCCTTGTGGGACTCCGCAGGTGATTTTGGTGGCGGAAGATTGGAAGGGTGGGAGACAGACTTTTTGGGTTCTGTCGGTGAGGAAGGAGGTGAGCCAGTCCAGTGCTTTGTGGCGGATCCCAGCGTCATGAAGTCGTGTGCGGAGTGGGTGATGGCAGACAGTGTCAAAGGCTGCGGAGAGGTCCAGGAGTATGAGTGCAACGGTCTCGCCCATGTCAACTCTGGATCTGATTTCGTCGGTGCATGCAATGAGAGCGGTTTCCGTGCTGTGGTTCTTGCGGAACCCAGATTGGGAGGGGTCGAGTGTGTGGTTTGCCTTGAGGAAGTGGGATAGGCGGGAGTTGACTAGTTTTTCCGTGACCTTGGCTGGGAAAGGGAGGAGGGAGATGGGGCGGTAGTTGGAGAGGTCGTCTGGGTCGGCTTTGGGCTTTTTTAGGAGAGCAGTGACTTCCGCATGTTTCCAGGGATCTGGGAAGGTGGCGGTTTCGAATGAGCTGTTGATTATGGCTCGGAGTTTGGGGGCGATGGTGGGGCTGGCCTTGTCATATATTCGAAGGGGGCATGGGTCGGAGGGGGAGCCAGAGTGAATGAAGTTCACTGTCTTTTCAGTTTCTTCGTCAGTGGTGGGGGCCCAGGTGGTGAGTAGGTTGGGGTGTGTGTGTGGTGAGTTTGTGTTGGGTGGGTGGAGGTTGCGTGTGGAGGGTGTGTGTGGTATGAAGCTGTTGTGTATGTCCAGGATTTTGCGGTGAAAATGATTTGAGAGGGAGTTGCAGAGGGTTTGTGTGAGCGTGGGGTCTAGGTTGCTGGCTTTGGGTTTGGAGAGCTCTTTGATGATGGTAAAGAGTTCTTTGCTGCTTTGGGAGTTGTTGTCAATACTTTCCTTGTAGTGTGCTCTTTTGGTGGTGAGTATGAGTTGGTGGTGGAGCATCATGAAGGCTAAACCAACAGCACAGCACAGAGTGGACACACAAGCACATGCTATTTCCAGGGGTAACCCAATTTCAACCCAGCCGTAGTCCACCGCATCCTCTGAGTACAAACTGTCTTGGCTGTCACATGCCTTACCATGTATTGGACATGGGCCATCATATCTATTGTGTTGTTGGTATGTGTACATTTGTATTTCAGGCATAACAATGTGGTACACCCACAAATATGTGTTTGAACACATATGTACACTCATAGTACACATGTGCTAACTTGTATGTGGACATAGTGTAGCTACTCAGGCACATATGCACAAGGTACTAGTCATCACATGCATCACACACAAAAACAAACATATAGGTTGAACATACCAATGCCACCGTCAAGATATGAATGGCTAGACACACACATGTAGCCACACCATAATGACAACTTTATTGCATAGCCCCTGTGACATGGTATGTGAATCAGGGTGCACTCTAGGCCGACACAGCACATTTTCACGCATTAGCGTCATGAGTCAAGATTTGTCGATGCAAACAGCTCAAATCCATACTCAGCAACACCACAAAAATGACAACCTGGCCCTTGAGCATCGATCACAAGTCCACAGGCCATTTCACGCGCAATGGGACAAAATCAACGCATTATCGCTATGCGTCACAAATTTAGACGCAAACGCCCAAACTTCATACTTTTCAATGCAGCAAAATGACATCTGGCCCCTGAGCATCTATTGCAAGTCCACAGGCCTTACCACGCACAATGGGACAAAATAGATGCATGACCGTCATGTGTAAAAAATTGCATGATGTCAGGGAAAGGTAGGATGTGCATGATGTTGGTAGATGAGCTGGGGGCTTTAATTGGCTTAGTGCAGCATTACCTTCCATTGATGCTTGTACACGGTAACCACATTATCCAGGGCTACCCAACAGAGGCCAGGAAGCTGCGGTGGGGGACAGTGCTCCACCTCATGTTACAAATTTTGGTCACCAGACGCAATGACCACCAACTCAAACACCATTGGGCTGACCTGATATCAAGAGAGCAAGATCTACTGAATCACCTGGGCATTGAGATTGGTGGAGCAGTTGGTAAGTATCCCATTTCCATTGCAACACCATTACTTGCATGTGCATGACAGTTCCTCATGAGATTAAGTGCAGTATGTTTTGTTAAAGGATATGGGCATTTAGTATTGTGCCTGTATTAAGAGCCCCAGTGCCACATTAAGGCTGCCAGTGTAATAAACGATTGTGAAGCAGAGCCAGGGGAGAAGTGCCATCTTCCATGCGCAATCGTACAAAGTGTTGGGTTGCATGCAAGGCACCATTCTGTTTAGACCAGCACATCATGAGGCCTGTGACAGGCATCATTAGGGGTGCCCAACACATGTTTCAGTGGCCAAAGGTCATGCTTCTGGGAAATATGAGAAATTACCTAATGCCATATTTCCTGCACTTTGAACGGCTGCTAAGAGCAGGTGTTGTAAAGGAGCATGTAATTGTATATGATGGACCCCTATGTAATCAGCAGAAGTCACGATAATATGTTTTGTTGCTAGTACTGCTGAGTACATCATTTGACTCCATATAAATAAATGCCACTTGGATCCTACCTGCACCATGCTGTGACTTATTTCTTGCACACATGGTGGGGGAAAAAGGTGCACTAAGGGCCACACTGACTGTAGTTATGCACTTGGTACAACACTACTTTCTTTCAATCTTCCCCTTTGTGTCATTGGGCAAAGCCATTTAAGGGATCTTGACTATGTAGTGTGTCCAGACTACTAGCATTTTCCTCTTCCTGTACATTGTAAATCACATACCGCCCAAACTTTGTCTATTACCCCACATACATGTGCTGATTTTGTACCACAGGCCTGCTGCATCTTACTGACAGGATGGGGCTGCCCTTCATCTGCACCAGCACTGGCATATTACTCAGAAACCTGCACCAACACATGTAACCTTGGACCAATGATCAAGTGTGTCTGTGTTGAGGCATATGTCTATGTGCATGTTCTTATCCCTTCCTGGACAAATGATGGAATGCCCACAATGGTTGCCCACACAGTATTGGCAAGAAATCTGTAATTTCAATCAGTTAATGTGCAAGTAGGAACAGCTTAATTAACATAATTAAACTGCCATGGCATTATAGCTCAAATGTGTGTGCCTTGTAATGGTGCAAACATATTAGTAACTGCAAATAAGGATGTATCTAAGTATTCCTCAACACTTTGGAATACTCACACAACCCCTGGCAAGTTGTCCGTCAGTTTGCAAGTATGTCTTCAACATCAGGGGTAGGCTAAAAAGCTATGGGTGTCACAATGGAATGGCCACCCCATCATCCATTGCATGCCCCTCAGATGGAGAATGCAGTGTCATGCAATCCCATATGGTCATGGAGGTGTAAAGCTACAAAACACATGCATGACAATCCCATGTACATATGGTGCAGTGAAAAGCACCACAGGAGTGTCAGAGAAAGTGATGGTTTGTGGGTGTCAGGGTCTCCATTATGTGAAAATATGGCCCTCATTACAACCCTGGCAGTCGGTGATAAACCGGTGGTAATACTGCCAACAGGCTGGTGGTAAATACCGCCAAATTATGACCATGGCGGAAACAGCTCAGACAGACAGCCACTTTACCATACCGACAATCACCACTGTAGTAACAGCCTACAGCCAGGCGGAAGCCAATGGACACATGAAACCGCCACCTTTTCCGGGGCGGTACCAACGGCATCAAAAGCCTGGCGGAAACAGATCTCAGAAGTCAAAGGACTCACCTGTGGAGACTCATGGACGACCCACAGATGCCTTGGAGCCTGAGGTGCACATATTTCCAATGCTGTTTTACGTCCTGCTCCACCACGAACACCAATGACGGCGAAGACCACCACGGTGAGTACAGCCACCTAGCATACAGGGGAGGGAGGGAGTAAAAAGAGAGTGACACACACACACGCAACATGCAACACCCCCACCCCCAACACCAAACACATAAGCAGATGCAGTAACATAACATATTGACACTGTACCCCTCAGGAATAATGCCATAATGCAAGGACAACACTCGTAGATTAAAAAGAGTGTAATGAGAAAAATATAGTAGCAATACTTGCATCCAAATCAAAAAGTATATACATATATTTACACATGAAGGGACACTGCCCAGTCCTCAATGTTCGTGGGCCACAGGACCACATTACAAAGTCCAAGGTCCCACTTGATTTCTGCAAAAACAACACAGAGAGAACACTGCAGTGGCATCAGTTCATAAATAGGCAGGCACCTCAGAGGGACGGGGGGCACCTCAGCCGGCAGATGGAACAACACCACTGGTCCTGGAGGGGGCAACATGCCCATTACACTGTCCTGGGGTGTGCAAGGCCACAGTCTCTTGAGTGGGTGACTTGCCCACTGGTTCTGGAGGGGGCAACATGCCCTGTGCACTGTCATGGGGAGTGCAAGGCCACAGTCGCTCAAGTGGGTGACTTGCCCACTTGTTCTGGAGGGGGCATTGTGCCCAGTTATCTTCATCCTGGGGAGGATGGGGTGAGTGGGTGGCTTCTCCGCTGGTTCTGGAGGGGGCATCGTGCTCAGTGAGCTTCATCCTGGGGAGGATGGGGTAAGGGGATGGCTTCTCCACTGGTTCTGGAGGGGGCATCGTTCCCTGTGATGCAGATCTTGGGGAGTGCAGGGTCACAGTCTCTCAGCTGGGTGTCAATCCCACAGGATTTGCAGGGGGCAGGCCACACAACAGTCCATACACACTGTCCGCCAGAGGTGATGGCTGTTCAGTGGTAGTGCTGGCTTACATGCATGGAGAACGCTATGTGGGGTCGCGAGTAGAAACATGGAGACATAGATCTAGGGGACGCGCATAGGAAGGCAGGGAAAGGAGGCAGAAACCCCCGGCAACCCTTGTTTTGGGCAGGAGCCCTTTAACTTTGAGCGAAGCCTGGGCAAAGGGCGGGCCCGTCCTGCGACCGTCAGCGACCGGAAGAGGCCGGGCTGGGCCATACTATTTTCATCCTGACTTCCGAGGTCGGTGACCAGCGGACGAACATATTTTACCCACCCGGACACCTTCTCAATATAGGTGAGCAGTACTTTAGGCCCCCCTGGCGTCTTAGCTTTTCTTAACAAAGCCCCAGTAGAGTAAAAACAGGGTGGGAACAGGAGAGGAAGAGCACCTATGGAAACAGACTGTCAAACTTTGGGGCTGGACTTAAGTGCCTTATCAAAGCAAGATGGGTAGACGGAAGGGGGGGATGCCTTTGGAAAAAGCCGACAATAACAAGACTCTAGATGGTTTCCTCCAAAAAGCGGTTGGGGCATTAGAAAAAGAAATTGAACTGGTGGAGCGCCGTCTGACTGCCCCCCCACCAACGGAGGTTCCATCGAAAACTCCACCACAACCTTTTCACCCACCAGCTCTCCAGCCCGCCCCGGCAACTCCACCTCCAACTACCCAAACTACCCGAATGTCCGTCGCAGAGCCCCTGGACAAGGTCATATATCCTTCAGAAATTACACAGCCTATGCCAGATAGGCCTGCACCCTCCCCAGAGCATAGCTCAAAGGGCAAAAGGAAACGAGGGGAGGTAAACTTAAAGAATAAACGGGCCCGTGTTTTGAACTCCCCCAATCATGCTGTGCCTACTCGGACCAAGGACTGTACACCTGCCCAAGCTGCTAATAACGGCAGCCTAGACATAGCCTTCATAACAGATTTTATAAAAGACGAGCTCTCCAAAAAACTATACCCTATAACAACTCGCCTATCAGCTATTGAGGAGAAACTTGACGTTCTCATCAAACTTAATCAGCCAACCACCTCTTCCTCATCAGATTTACAATATTCGCAACAACATTTTCCCCCATGCCCTCCAGTCAACAGTGCCAGTAGCCCTCCTCTATCACCAAGTACGGTCCACATTTCTCAATCACTTTGCCCTGATTCTTCGCATCAACCAGTGAAGGCTTCTACTACTAGACTGGCCAATCCCCCTAAAACTTGGCACTCAAAGAGAGACTCCCTCCTCCCAAGGCGGACTGATGAAATTGCTTCTTCCATGAACATGGGCACAAAACTGCTCAAGGATCATACCAACCCTCCAGCAGACCGGATGCATAGAGATCTAGGAACCAATATGAGAACTTTACACCTACCACCGGAAGCTTGCCCTTATGTGCTTGTTATTACGAATGTTCCTAAGCTTAAGCCTAATATTCCCGAATCATTCACAGAACTAAAAAATAAGGTCATCCACTGGCTACATAGATACGCTAGATTTGCTTTTTATATGATACCCTCAATACTAATGGTGAGGAGGGTGGGTTGGGTGGGTCCACTCAAAAACCCAGGTACAGGGGACTGTATTGTTATTAACTTCAATGCGCCTTCCCTTGTCCAACAGCTTTCCTTGAATGTGTGTCATTCTAACCCTCTAGGGGGAGTAACCTCACTTTGCAGGCTCCAGGCTTTCTACCCTCACAAAGCTGTACCAGCTATTAAGGGGGTAACAATGTCACCCAGAGGTCCCACCAGGGCACAGATGCAGCCTGATTCTCATCCGAGACGCAGCCCTATCTCGCTCTCGCTTTCTGAAATTGATTGACTAAAAGCCAGCATTGAGTACAGTTCATCTCAGCCTCAAGGCTCAAACAATTGGGATAAAGAGTACCCTATAGTCGGAAATAATGAAACTCACAAAATAGGGCAAGGTAATCCTGAGGTTGAACAAACCCCTACTGCAGACCTCAGAGACCCTACACCAATTCCCACACTTGCTCAGCCAGATCCTTCTAAGATGGAAACCAGCATCTGGCTTCCCTCCTGTGCCCAGAGTTCTGAAATCTGTATTGGGGGTGCAAATAAGGAGCGCAAGATGATTGAGACCAACCTAGCCACAGATTTATTAGACCTTAGTAAACTTGGATATTCACCACCTTTTCAGACACTCGAACTGCTCACGCCACCCCCCGATCTAGACGGGGCAAGAAATACTTTGGGCAATACTGTAGTGGGAAATCCAAACACGGCTGGTATAGATACGATTGAAATGGGTATAAAACTTCCCCACGGTACTTCATTTGCAAGAGAGAACGTTGTGGCTGAAGCTCCCCAAGACAAAATAGATGGCCTAGATACCATCCTTAGTTGGAATATTGCAGGGTTGGAGAATAAAATGAACAACATTGAATGGGGCAAATTCATAGACAAACATAAAATATGTCTTTTCCAACAAACATGGGCACTGGAGCCCAAATACAGAATTGGTTACAAAAGTTACTGGGTCCCAGCAACTAAGGTGAATTCAGGGAGACCCTCAGGTGGGCTGCATATATGGCTCAGCTGTTCCTTTAAATGTAGGATTGAAACAATTGACTTGGGCTGCCCTGATTTAATGGGTTTATCAATACCATCCCTTAGTGAGAAACCACTTTTAATAATCAATATTTATAATAGGAGCCTGGGTGGCAAATATGAGTCCGACACATTGACTATTTTGGACAGCTTTCTTTCTTGTAAATCACCTTCCCACTTTATTCTTATTGCTGGAGATTTTAATGTCACTTTTGAACCCTACTCGCTGGCCCAGGAATTATACAATGATGAAGACGCCTACTGGGGTATCCCTCAACTGGTATCTAGCAAAAGACCAAAAATAAATAGATTAACACATCAGGTTGTGGATATTACACTGGCACATGGCCTGCGGGCTTGCAATGGTCGTTCCCGCTCGGACCCTAATCTTTACCCTACATTTAGGCGCGGGACACAGAAGAGCCAGATAGACTATATTTTGCTTGATATCCGCCTGTGGGGCTATATGATTGACATGAACATTGTAGAACATGAGGAAAGTGACTACGAACCATTGATTCTATTTCTTAGGAACCTATTACCCCTACTTGAAATCTCCTGTTCCAAGACCCACGAACAACAGCTTGCACTGACCAACAATAGACGAAATGTTAGATGGGAATCCCCGAGCACCGACACAGTCACTTTGGCATCTGCGTACAGGCAGTTGGCTGATCACATGGATCGTATATCTCAGCCTTTAGAAGATAGTGGTGTGCTTATAGCAGCCCACACACAATTTTTTAATTCTCTAAAAAATCTTTTTACTAAAGAGTCTGCAAAAGAAGTTAAAAAGAAGTGCAAAGCAAGGTGGTTCAACGCCGCATGTAGGGAAGCACAGCACAAACTCCTGAGAGCTTTAAGAGGAGGCCAGTCAGACCATATAAAGGAAGCCAGGAAAGATTATAGACAGGAACAAAGTAGAGCCCGTAGGACATGGGACGAATCTAGATGGGTTTCCCTCCTGGAGTCTGCTAAAATAAATGACACCTCAAAATTTTGGAAATTGGTGGCTAATGCCAGCGAATAACCTAATTGTTCGCCTGGTGCCTCAATACTCCCTGTAGAGTGGATCACTTTTCCTGATTATATTCTGGGATCATTGGTGTTACTTTCAGGGAATTGACCCATACCATGATTACTGAGACCCCCAAAATTGAATTTACCCTGGCAGAAACTAAGGCTGCGATCACTTCACTGAAATGGGGAAAGGCCCCCGGCCTTGATAAAATACCAGGCGATTTATACAAGACAAACCCAGATATATGGGCCCCATATCTGAACCTCATTTCCAATGCGATAACTGCAGGAGCACCTGTCCCGAGCTCCTGGATGGGAGCAGAGATAGTTCCCATCTTTAAGAAAGGCAACCCCTCTAACCCTGCTAACTACCGCCCAATCTCCTTACTTGACAACTTCCAAAAACTTTTTGCAAAGCAAATTTTGTCTCGTTTAGAAGAATGGATTCTGGAAACCAATGCCATTTCTGATTTGCAAGCAGGGTTTAGGCCAGCAGTTAGTACCATAGATCAGGTGCTAAGATTTTTAACAATAAAATGGAAGACTGTGGAAGTAGGAGGAGGTAACCTTTTTGTAGTTTTTATTGACCTTAGAGCCGCGTTTGATTTGGTACCCAGAAACCAGCTATGGCTGACACTAGCCAATATGGGTGTCCCACATGGCCTCTTGAAACTTATCACCCGACTACACAAGAATACTTATGCTCAAATCAGGAGCGGCAAGAATGGTTATCTAACAGAAGCAGTGGCTATTGAGAGGGGAGTCAGACAGGGGTGTGTTTTGGCCCCTACCCTTTTTCTTCTATACATAAATAATTGTATTAAGTATTTAGCAAATTGCACTAATGATTCCCCAAAGCTGGCCGGGACCAAAGTTCCATGCCTACTTTATGCAGATGACACTATCCTTCTGTCTAAATCATCCATTGGAATCCAGAATCTGGTTAACCAGTTCGGTGTATTCTGCAGAGATTATGGGTTAGACATAAATCTTAAGAAAACTAAACTCATGATATACAGTGCCCCGAACAAGAAGCTTAGAGCAAATATCAAGATGGATTCAATTCATCTGGAGAGGGTAATGGAATACGATTATTTGGGTATCAGTCTATCTGATAAGGGCAGCTGGGATGCAGCTATAAGGAAAGAGGCATTAATAATCAGTCAAAGATGTGGAGTGATAGGACGTAAGGCTAGCACTGCAACAAGTCCCCCTCTGACCCTCATCTCTGAAATCTACAAAGCCCAAATCCGTGCCGCGGCCCTATATGGAGCGGAACTTTGGGGATCCCACAGACAAATGGACACTCTTCAAATCAAAGAAAATTATTTCCTTAGACACATATCCAGACTAGGGAAGGGCACCCCGATGCTCCCCCTAAGACTGGACCTGGGTCTAAATAGTATTAAGGATACAGCATTCTTAAGACCACTTCTGTACTGTGTCAGATTATGGAAAACGGATGAACTCGAACCCTTCACGTCAGCAGTTAAAGAACTATTGCCACCTTGCTATGGATGGGAAAAAGTACGGTGGCTTAGGGAGATGAATGTGGCTTGGGTTAAACTGAATTTATCCCATTATTGGGAGAATCCCGAGACGATTCCTGGTAACGCTAAACGCCTGATCAAAGACCGCTATTGGGAAAAGATCCATGAGGAATCTCTCGGCTCAATTGGGTTAGGTCGGTTGACAGCAGAGTTTCTGCTGGTTAAGCAAGAACCTCTGCCTGAAAGCTTCCTGGATCTCCCTATCCCAGCCCGTGCTCGCTCCTTATTACTTCAGTTCAGATATGGAACATTGGCAGTCAACAGCTTCACGGCTTGCTGGTCGACCAATAGTTCTTTATCTGACAAATGCATAAACTGCCATCTATCCAAGGAAACTTCTGAGCATGTCCTATTTTTCTGTCCTCTGTACAAATGCCCTCGCGGGAAGTGGATAATCCCTCTGTGCAAAACACTGCCAACACAAAACCGTAACAGTGTATATAGAATATGCAAATTTGACACTTCCATGCTGATAGTGAGTTCTGTTTCTAAATATTTGGCAGCAGCATGGAAAATCCGCAGTAGGATCACTACAGATCTTAATCCACCGGTCGAAGAACGGTCTAGAAGTTAGCGAACTAGCACCCTGTTATATTAGTCTGGGATTTTAAATAAAACGATTAGTGCGACCTATCGAGGATATAAGACTGCAGCCCCGAGCATGCTGTCTAGCGGGCTACCGCAATTGAAGTGACTTATAGCTCCTCAGCATATATAATTTTATAAATCGCAAGATGCAATTTAGTTGATCAACTTATTCAATAGAACTGATTAACTTATGGCATTTTTCTTCACTGGTTGACCTCTAGCTTTTGCTAACAAGAGCTATTATATGTAATTTTTATGTCTTATTTTATGTATAAACCCGTTTTAGAATGGTTTTTATGCTTTTACCAATTTATTAGTATTAGCTTAGCATTTAGCGTCTTGCATAGGGTAAGATGCAGAGACTATTTTGAGAGTCCCGTATTTAATTATCTATGAAACTTTTTATGTAGTTTTATGAACTTTTTCTTTTTTTTGTATTAATTGCCAATGTCTTTTTTATTATGCGATGGTTTATGGCTTTTATCTTTTTGTACGTATGATCACTTTTAACTTCTCAAATGGTCCAAATCTGGACCGAATAAACTATTGATGGTAGTGCTGGTGCTGCTGCTGGTGGTAGTTGTGGGGGGAAGCTCCTGCCCATCCCCTACAGCCTCGGATGGCCTCCCACTGGTGCTGCTGTTGCTGGTGGTGGTGGCGGTGCTGCTGATGGAGCTGGTGGTGGTGGTGGGGGGAGGCTCCAGCCCATCCCCTGAAGCCTCGGACAGCTGCCCACTGGTGCTGCTGCTGCTGGTGGTGGTGGCGGTGCTGCTGGCGGAGCTGGTGGTGGTGGTGGGGGGGAAGCTCCTGCCCATCCCCTGCAGCCTTGGATGGGATGGCTGTACCATCATGGTTAGTGGTGTGGGCTCCGACTGAGTTCCAGCACCAGGACCTTTGTCCTTACTGCCTGCTGATGCAGGCCTCTTGCCCTTCCTGCCAGCATCTGGGGATGGCTCCTTGCTCCTTTTGGCAGCAGCTGGGGATGACTCCTTGCTCCTTTTGGCAGCAGCTGGAGATTGCTCCTTGCCCTTCCTTTCAGCAGCTGGTGATTGCTCCTTGCCCTTCCTTGCAGCAGCTGGGGGTGGCTTCTTGCCCTTCCTTGCAGCACTTGGGGTAGGCACCCTTTCCATGTGGCTGCCTGGTGCCAAGGATCCTTTCCCACCTGGAGTTGCTGTGGATACTACTGGGCCCGTGGACTGGGTGGCTGAGGTGCTTCTCTGGGTTTTGGCCACCCTCGCCTGACGTGAAGGACAGGGGTAGGAGGGGGAGGGAAGAGGTCAACTGTGGAGAGGTAAAGCTTCTTAGGGACATTGGGGTGGGAAGAGGGAGAAGGTTTGGGAGTGGAGGAAGAGGGAGTGGTTGTAGGAGGTGTCTGTCTGCTGTGTTTGGGTGCAGGTGCATGGGCTGGATGCTGTTGTGAGGTGGATGGCTGTTGGGTGTCTGAGTGCTTGCGTTTGTGTACTTTGGGAGGAGCGGGCACAGACACAGTGGGAGAGGACACAGGGGACATGTGCATGGATGTGGGGGTGGTGACTGCCAGTGAGGTGTGTGATCTGATAGGTGTGCTGGTGATGGTGTTAGTGGATGAGGATGTAGTGCATGCAGGTGTGAGTGTAGACGCAACCTGGAGGGAGGAGGAGGAAGAAGAGGAGGGGGGCACAGTGGGGGCAGTGGATGTTGGTATGTCTGCATCTGGATGGTGTTTGTGTGAGTGCCTGTCGGATGAAGTGTGGTGCTTGTGTTTGCGTGTGCCACTCTTGTGTGTTGTCCTGTGTGCATGTTTGTCTGCCTGTGTGCTTGGGTTAGGTTGGGGCTGAGGGGAATGGGATTGGGTAGAGGAAGTTGGAGGGGAGACAGTGGAAACAGGGACAATGGCTGCCATCAAAGAGGAGGCCAAGCCAGTGTGAATGTCCTCCAGAAATGCATTGGACTGTTGCATTTGAGCTGCCAGCCCCTGAATGGCATTCACAATGGTTGACTGTCCAACAGAGATGGATCTCAGGAGGTCAATAGCCTCCTCAGTCAGGGCAGCAGGGCTAACTGGGGCAGGGCCTGAGGTGCCTGGGGAGAGGCAGATGCCCACCCTCCTGGGTGAGTGGACACAGGAAACTCGTTGAGGGGCTGCTGGAAGGGCGGTGCTAGTATGGGGGTGGCGTCTGTACCTGTGGTTGGGGTGGCCACAGAGGTGTCCGCAACCACCAGGGAGCTTCCATCGGAGGAGGTATCTGTGTCCGAACTGTCCCCTCCAGTCTCTGCCATGGTGTCCCCTCACCCTCCATCCCATGATGCTAATTCATATAAGGACAGGGTGACAAAACAAAAACACACCTGCCCAGTAGTGGATGCCTACTAGCTAAGTTGGAGGAATTTTACATCAGAACCCTGCCCAACATGGAACCTACTCTGCAATGTCAGGCCTGGCCTAGGGGCACCCACAGGCACACATCCCTCACCTGGATGCCACCCCACCAGGTGTAAGTAGTGATGATGGGCACTGCACTCACTCCCTTGTTGCTGCTGTGATGCCCCCAAGCACCCATCCAGCTCTGCATAGGCCAATGCCAGTATGCAGGCCCTCAGTGGGGTCAGTGTTCGACGGGCACCCCTTCCTTGTTGGGAGGCCATGCCCAGCTGGGCCTCTGCCGTCTTCCATGCCCAGCATCTCGGGTCCTCCCACTGTTTCCAACAGTGGGTGCTCCGCCTGCCGTAGACCCCCAGGGTCGTCACGTCCTAGGCGATGGCATGCCATATACCCTTCTTTTGATGGGCGCTGACCTGAAGACGAAAAATACACAGGGAAAGGCATCACTCAGACCATCCTGCCTGTTACACTTGTGGTCCACCATAACCCTTCCCATCCCCTTACGTACAGAAATGGTCCAGCACACTTGCTGCATGCTGCCAGGGCCCATCCACCAACACCCTCCTACACAAGACCTTCACACACACCACTCCATGCATTCATGCCCCATGCATCGTGCTCACAGTGTACTCACCTGTTGGTCTGGAGGCCCATTCAGCAGTCGCTACTGGGGTAGGCCCCCAACCACCAGTCTCTCCAACTCCTCCGACGTGAAGGCAGGGGCCCTTTCACCAGTCACACGAGCCATGGTAGGTTCCAAACACAGGTCACAGCAGCACATGCAGTGTAGGTCCTCTCCTGTTGAAGGTCAGGTAGCAAGTGAATGAACAGATAGAAAATGACGGTGATGTCTGTGGTGGTGCATACCGTCACTGCCAGCGTACATCACCATTGGCCACTGTACCCCATAGGGGCCAATATTATCCAATGAGGAGTTGCACAGCGATTCCCAACTGCCTCCCGCAATGGCGCACAACGTCAGCGGAATTACCTTACTTCCACCTGTCCCTCAGTACAGGACAGGCGGATGCCATTTCAGTGGGGGGGGGGGGGGGGCAGACCATGGATCCTAAATGCATCACAGTTCACAATAAATAGTAACAATCACATTATGCATTGAACTGTAGTGGTTGCAATCTACAGAATATGACCAGCTCCTCACTTTTTTGTCCATTACATTGCAACCACTGCGGATGAATAGGAGATGGAGACATCCCCCTATGTACAGACCCCTGGTGGACTTGGCAACAATGGAGGACAGGCACATCATCCTCATCTACAGACTTGACAGGGCCACAATCACAGAGCTGTGTGCCTAATTGGATGGAGCCTGACCTGATATCTGCTATCCGTCACCCCACTGGGATCCCCCCCTCTTGTGCAAGTGCTATCAGTGCTCCGTTTCTTGGCAACTGGTTCTTTCCAAGTGACAGTGGGCTTGGCAGCAGGAATGTCACAGCCAATGTTCTCAATAGTGCTGACCAGGGTGTTGGCTGCCCTGATTAAACATTATGTGCAGCTACATCGTTTTCCCCAGGTGGAGGATTTGGCCCCAGTGAAGGCTGATGTCTATGCAATGGGACATATCCCCAACATTATTGGGGCTATTGGTGAAACACATATTGCATTGGTCCCCCGAGGGAAAAATTAACAGGTCTGCAGAAATCAAAAACGTTTTCACTCGATGAATGTGCAGATGGTGTATTTGAAGGACCAGTACATCTCCCATGTCAATGCTAAGTATCCTGGGTCGATGCATGATGCCTTTATCCTGAGGAATAGCAGCATCCCAAATGTGATAGCCCAACTCCAGAGGCACAGGGTGTGTCTAATAGGTGAGCCCTGGTTCCCACCCAGTGGATGTTGGTGTATGGGTATGATGTGGGCCATAAGGGTTAGTGTGTGGCTAACAGTTGTCCCTCGATATTTGCAGGTGACCCCAACCTATCATGGCTACTGACCCCTGTGAGGAATGCCAGGACAAGGGAAGAAGAATGTTACAATGAGGCACATGGGCAAACAAGAAGGATTATTGAACATACCTTTGGCCTTCTGAATGCAAGGTTTTGGTGCCTCCATCTAACAGGTGGATCCCTGTGCTACTCATCCAAGAAGGTCTGCCAGATCATGGTGGCATGCTGTATGTTGCACAACCTTGCCTTGAGATGCCATGTGCCTTTTCTGCAGGAGGAGGCGGCTGGAGATGGCCGTGTGACAGCAGTAGACACTGTGGACAGTGAAGATGAGGAGGCAGAGGATGAGGATGAGGGCAACAGAAGTGCAGTGATTCATCAACACTTCCAATGACAAACAGGTAAGACAGTGTAACTTCACATTTCATTGACAGTTTAATGTTTGGCATTGTCACTGTCAGGCTGTGAATTCCTACTTCTATGCCCACTCACTGTAGCATTTGGCATCTCTTTTTGCAGATTTTGGTGCCCCACTATTGCTCCTGGTGTGTTCACTGCAGCCAACTACAGATCTTTCCTATGTAAACATTACTGTACAGTTGAATTGCAATGTTTAAACCTTGTAAATTAGTACATACTAATCTTTTGACATACTCCAAAGTGTGTTTATTGCAGTGCTCTGCTGAAAAGGGGGAAGTGCAATGGGCTGGGGGATGATGGAGGAAAGTCCAGGTTAGAGTCCAGTCTATTTGTAGCACAGGTGCATTGTCCAAGGGGGCATAGGAAGGGGAGCAATGGCAGCTCAAGGTGGACAGGGTGACAGAGTGGGACATAAATCAGGAGAGTCTTATTTACAGGTGGGGGTCTTGGCAATAGTCTCTGGCTTCTGCCTGGATCACAGGGAACATTTGTGGGGTGGTTCTCCTTCTGCAGGTGGAGGGGTGGTGGTGGCCTTATGGTCCTGTGGCGGGGCGTCCTGTCCACTAGCAGCAGCAGAGGTGGGGGGCTGTTCAGTAGTTTGGCTAGTGGTCAGGGCCCGCTGGTGTGCCACTGTCTCCCTCATACTGTTGGCCATGTCTGCCAGCACCCCTGAAAAAGGAGACAAGGGTGGTGTTAATGGACTTCAAGTCCTTCCTGATCCCCAGGTACAGTCCCTCCTGCAGCCGCATGTTCTCCTGCAACTTGTCCAGGATCTGGTCCAGAGTATCCTGGAAATGTTGGTATGCTTCCAGGATCGCGGTGAGTGCCTCGTAGAGAGTCAGTTCCCTGGGCCAGTTCTCCCCTGGCGCACAGCAGTACTCTCCGCTTCCCTGTTGTCCTGTGCCTCTGTCCCCTGGACCGTGTGCCCACTGCCACTGAACCCAGGTCCCTGATTGTCCTGGGTTTGTGGGGTGGCCTTGGGTCCCTGTAGTAGTGGACACACTGCTGATTGACGTGTCCGGGGGACAGAGGTATGGGCACGCTGGGTGGGTGCTGTGGTGGTGTTTTCTGAGGGGGAGACTCTGTGGTGGTGTGAGACTGTGCCTGTCCGGAGGTCCCTGATGGGCCAGGTTGGTCATCCTGATCCAGGCGACCAGTGCTGCTGTCATCAGTGTGGGCTGCTTCTGTGGGGGACTGGAAATTGCTGGCACCTCTTCTCCACTGACATTGGCTGGGATACCTGTGGGGATGTAAATGCAGTGTTATTGTTTCTGTGTGTGACAGATTGTGCATGGGTGTGCTGCCCTTTATGGTTGTTTTTGCCCTGGCAACTTTGACTTGTGTGAGTTGTTATTTGGTGGGCTAGCTGATTGCCTCTAGTGTGCATTCTTTAGTGAAAGGTGTCCATGCAGGTATTTGAGAGATGTACATGCATTGGTGGTGCATGCAGGGCTTGGTATTGTGATGGTGGGGTGTGTGGGAGGTGGGGGAGTGATGGGAGTGAGGGTGGGGGTATGTGATGGCATGCAGGTGGGGGGTGATAGTAGTATAGAGTTGACTTACCAGAGGAGTCCAGTCCTCCTGCTACTCCTGCCAGGCCCTCAAGATGAATGATTGGCAAGACTTGCTCTTCCCATGTTGTTACTGGTCCACCACCAGTCCTCTGTACAGCAAGTTGGTGTCTTGCTGCAATGGAACGCACCTTCCCCCGTAGGTCGTTCCACCTTTTCCTGATGTTGTCCCTTGTTTTTGGGTGCTGTCCCACGCTGTTGACCCTGTCCACGATCCTCCACCATAGCTCCATCTTCCTAGCAATGGATATCTGCTGCACCTGTGCTCCAAATAGCTGTGGCTCTACCCGGATGATTTCCTCCACCATGACCCTCAGCTCCTCCTCAGAGAATCTGGGGTGTTGTTGTGGTGCCATTGGTGTAGTGTGAGTGGTGTAGGCGAGGGTGTGTAGGGTGATGTGTTGGGGTCTGTGATGTAAGGTGCATGGTTGGTGTATAGGTGATGGTGGTATGTGGCTCTGGTTGTGTGAGTGCTCTTGTTGTCTCTCTATGGTGGCTGTACCTTGTATTTTTAAAAGGGTTGTAGGTAATGTGTGTGTGTGTTTAAAAAGTGGTGTGGGTGTGGTGTGTGTATGGGTGTCAGGTGTGTGTAGTTTGAATTGTCCAATTTGGTGTTGTTTTGTTTGAGTGTGTGTATTTTGAGCGTGGCGGTATGTACCACCAATGGTTTACCGCCATAAAATGTCCGCCATTGTGATTCTTGGGCCATAATGTTGTGGGTGTTGTTCTGTTGGTGTAACCGTGTGGGTTTTGATACCGCCAGATTTATCACTGACCTTTGGGCTGGCGGATTTGTGTGTGTGGCTGAATAGTGACGGATTGGTGTGTGTGTGTGTCATAATATGGTAAGCGAATATCCCCGCGGCAGCTGATTTTTGGCGGCAGTCACCAGTGTGGTATGTGGGATTTACCACCAATGTCATAATGAGGGCAAATGTGGGATTTACTGATAATAGATGTTTGACAGTTGGTCTGATTTACCACTAGGTTGACTTGCTCACTCAGCCTAACAAGTTGCTTACTGTTGGAAATTGACCGTTTTGCAGGGTTATAACTAACCTTTTTGCCTCCTTCCTCCTATTTTTTCTGATGCAAAGAAGCCAGGCGTCATTTTGCTGCATAGAAAAGTATGAAGTTTGGGCATTTTTCTGTTAGGTTTGGGGCTCTGGGCACTTTACCACTGCCAGTGCTAAAGTGCATTTGCTCTCTGTGTAAAGTGCATGTGGGCCCTTTACCACTGCTAACCAGTGCTAAAGTGCATTTGCTCTCTGTGTAAATTGCATTGGTGATTGGTTTATCCATGATTGGCATATTTGATTTACTATTAAGTCCCTAGTAAAGTGTACTAGAGGTGTCTAAGGCCTGTAAATCAAATGCTACTAGTGGGCCTGCAGCACTGGTTGTGCCACCCAAATGAGTAGCCCTATAAACATGTTCAGACCTGCCACTGAAGTGTCTGTGTGTGCAGTCTTGCACTGCCAATTCGACTTGGCAAGTGTACCCACTTGCCTGGCTTAAACCTTCCCTTTTTATACATGTAAGGCACCCCTAAGGTAGACCCTAGGTAGCCCCATGGGCAGGGTGCAGTGTATGTTTAAGGTAGGACATATACTAATGTGTTTTATATGTCCTGACAGTGAAATACTGCCAAATATGTTTTTCACTGTGCAAGGCCTATCCCTCTCATAGGTTAACATGGAGGCTGCCTTTAAATATTATTAAAGTGTAGCTTACCCTTTGGGGGCACATTGAAATGTGCAGTTTAGGGTCTCCGAACTCACAATTTAAAAACACATGTGGTAACAACAGAGTACATAGGGGCCCATTCTAAAAAATGAAAGCTCCTTTTTAATGCCTACTCTTGAGCTGGCATTTAAAGTGCCATAATAAATGATGCAAGGAAATCCTATAGATTTCCTTGCACCATTTTACCGGCTTCCCTAATGGGGAATGCCCCCTTTGCAAACATTATGCCTGGCGCAGCCGTTATGTAGTGCAAAGGGTTACAGAGTGGCAGAATGCATGCATTGCGTCACTCTGTAATTATAGCGTCAGGATTTTGGCCTCGTTGGGCTACATTATTGTAAAAATAGATGGCGTAAATGTGGCACAAGGTGGCCTATAAATACGCCCTTTAGTTTCTGGATCACTGGTGTATGAGCCCTGGGCAAGCAGTAGCCACAATCCTAGTCAGGGTAAGGCATAAGCAAACCCTAAATTAACCTGTGCTCATGCCCTGGTAGCTTGACATGGGGAGGTCAGGCTTAACTTAAAGGCAATGTGTTAAGTATTTGTGCAACACTTCAAACAGTAAAACAGTGAAAACACTACACAAAAGATTCTGCACACAGTAAGAAAAATACAGCTCAATTAAATAAATAAAACAAGATCAAAATAAAAAAACTCCAAAAGTAGTATTGGAGATATTGAATTTCACATTTTCTAGTTGGGCCGGACGGGGACCAGGTCAGCAGTTGAGGCCCACCACGATGAAAAGTGGGCCTGCTACAGTGGCCCAGTTAGGCCCACTGAACCAAAGTACCTTAAACCCTATGTTGCGGAGTATTGCGTGGATCCGTGTCGAAGATGTGTCTCACAGCAGAGGCAGTGCATCAGGTCTGAGATGATGCAAAGCTGCATTGCAAGGTTTTTTGCAATGATATTGAGGATCCTGTTGACGGGTCTTGCGATACAAAGACTGATATCGAGGATGCAAGGAGCAGCAATATGTCAGAGACTCAAGTCTTTATGATGAGTCCAATCCATGCAGTGGGTGTCTATGATTTGTTTCTACTCAGGATTGTGCCACACAGCAGAAGATGTGTTGGTTCCAATGAGTCCACAGAAGGTAATTGTTGGAAATGGTCCCTCTTCAGGGTCGCCCCCAAACTTTTTGCCTTCCTTCTTCTCTTTTTCTGATGTCATTTGTGCTGGCTTTAGGACTCTGGGCACTTTATTACTGCTAACCGGCGCTAAAGTGCATGTGCTCTCTCCCTAAAAACATATTAACATTGGCTCATACCCAATTGGCATATTTAATTTACTTGTACGTCCCTAGTAAAATGCACTACATGTGCCCAGGACCTGTAAATTAAATGCTGCTAGTGGGCCTGCAGCACTGATGGGGCCACCCACAGAAGTAGCTCCTTAACCATGTCTTGAGGCTGCCATTGCAAGGCCTGTGTGTGTAGTTTCATTGCCATTTGATTTGGTATTTAAAAGTACTTGCCAGGCCTTCAATTCCTTTTTTTCTACATATGTCACCCCTACGGTAGGCCCTAGGTAACCCATAGGGCAGGGTGCCATCTAGGTAAGAGGCAGGATAGGTAGATGTGTGTGTTATGTGTCCTGGTAGTGTAAAACTCCTAAATTCATTTCCCACTACTGTGAGGCTGCTCCTTTCATATGATAGCATTAGTGCTACCCTTACATATTGTTTGAGTGGTAGATTCTGATCAGAAAGGAGTAGCCAGGTCATATTTAGTATGGCCAGAATGGTAATAGAAAATCATGCTTATTGGTGAGGTTGGATTTTATATTACTATATTAGAAATTACACTTTTAGAAAGTGAGCATTTCTCTGCACTTAAAGTCCATCTGTGCCTTACAGCCTGTCTCCAATCAAGGTCTGGGTTGGGCTAGTTGACAGCTTCCTTGTGCATTTCACCAAGACAGCCACAACCACAGGATATGTAATCACACCTGCTCTCATCTGCATACTGAATGGGTCTTCCTGGGCTGGAAGGCTGGAGGGGCCTGACATTTACATTTCAAAGGCTAGTGGCTTGCCCTCACACATTGGACTGTCAAACCCCCTACTGGGACCCTGGCAGACAGACCTGTATTGAAAGGGGTCCTTGTGCACTTCAAATCCACTCTTTGAAGTCTCCCCCACTTCAAAGGAATTTTGGGTATATAAACTGGGTCTCTCACCCCACCAAATCAGAAACTTCTGGACCAGATCCTACAACCTGTCAAGTGGAACTGCCTGCCTGCCCAAAGGACTCACGCTGTGCTGTGAAGGACTGCTGCCTTGCTGTTGCCCTGCTGCCTTTGACTTTGCTGAGAAGTGGTCTCCAAGGCCTTGGATTGAGCTTGCCTCCTGTTTACTGAAGTCTCAGGGCCAAAAAGACTTCATCTCTTCAAGGAAACTCCTTGTGCACTGAAAATTGACGCATAGCCTGTCAGAAACGACAGATAATCTGCCTTGCAATAAGAAAATCGCAGCACAGCCAAACCGTAACGACGTAGCCTGACTTCCTGAGTTAAGATCGACGGAGCGCCTGTGCTGTGACTGGAAATTTGATGCACGGCACTACCGGCTCGATGCACAGCCAAGCTGGAATGATGCAGCCCGACTTTCTGAGCGAAGAATCAACACAGCACCTGTCGTGCAACAGAAAATTTTGCCTACTGGATCAATGCAACGCCTGTGACTTCTTCCCGCACACCCCGGATTTTTCCCTGGATTGTCCCTGGGCGACCAAAGATCCTGGCATCACAGTGAGGAACCAAGACTGCACACCGGAAATCGACGCAAAGCCCCTTGCAGCGTGGAAAGAAACAACTCATCGTCTGTGCCGCATCGGAAAATCTGACGCACACTTCATTTTTTCACGCATCTCCTCCTCTGTGATCTCCGTGCGTTGTAATTTTGACACAAACCAGGTACTTGGTGCAAAAAAGAGACAACTATTGAGTTCTTAGTTTTAAGACTCTTTTTAAACTTGCAAAAATGATATCTCAACTTGTGCTTATTGAATCTTGATAGTTTTTTACCTTCATTTAATCAGATAAATATCTTATATTTTTCGGTGTATGTTTGTGGTGTTTTCACTGTGTTATTGCATGGTCCATTGTGCAAATACTTTACACATTGCCTTCTAAGTTAAGCCTGACTGCTCAGTGCCAAGCTACCAAAGGGTGGGCACAGGATAATTTGGATTCTGTGTGACTTACCCTTACTAGGATTGTTGTCCCTATTTGGACAAAGATGAACACCTCAGCCAACTAGAGACCACATTTCTAACAGTATTGCACCTTAGGCCCACTTCCAAGGATCCAGGACTAAGGTGGCACCACTTGGCAAGGTAGACTCATAGCTGGCAGTGTCCAGAAGCAGGGTGTTTGGAAGTCTTTTATATCCCTGGCACTTCAGATCAGAAGGCCAGGCACTAGCCCTTCAAGGCACTTTGGGTGAGGGGTTCAAGACAGGTGCAGATGGAGTCCTCCTAACCTAGTCAGTGAGATAGGAGGCAACAGATCAGCACAGCAAAGCAGAAGTCCGGCAAAGTGCAGACTAGCAGAGTAGCAGTCCTTCAGCAGCACAGCAGTCCTTCTCCCTGGCAGAGTATCCACAGGTCCAGAAGAATACTGAAGTGGTGGAGTCTGGGGTCCAATACTTATACCTATTGGTGCCTTTAAAGTGATGGAGACTTAAGACATGCCTTTGTAGTGCACAGATGACTTAACTTCCTGCCCTTAATCCATACTAACTACACAGCGATATACAGCTCTTTGTGTAGGGACAGTACACAGCATATTCAGGTGCAAGTGAGGCTGAGTCAAGCTTCTCCCTTCCATCCTGCCCAGGATGGCCCATCAATTCACACCTAAGCTCCCATTGTATGTGGCTGTATAGGAGGAATACACAGAGCTCAACTGCCAATCACCTCAGACAGAGGCAGGCTACGGGCACCAAATGGCTAAAGCAAGACACATGCCAACTTTCTAAAAGTGTTACAAATAAACAGGGTAACCCAATATTCCCCACAGAACTGGGTAATCTAACAGTTTAGATTACCCACTTTCTAAAAGTGTCATTTTCAGATTTGCAATGTAAAATCCAACTCCACCATAAATTTGGATTTTAATTTGTGAATCATGAGACACCAGATTGAAGGATTTATATCTTCTTGATTGTAAATTACACTTATAAAAGGTAATAAGGTAATCCCAATGTTGTTCTATGAGAGAGATGGGCCTTGCAGTAGGGAAAAACAAAACTGGGAATTTTTCTCTACCAGGCCTTTTAAATACATTGCACCCTGCCCTCTGGCTTGTCGATGTCCTACTTTAGAGGTGACATATGTATGAAAAGGGAATGTTTGGGCCTCGCAAAATGGTTGTTTTGCTAGGTCAACATTGCAGTATAAACCCTCATAGCAGGTGCTCCCACGGCGGGACTGAGCTATGGTTAGAAGGCTACTTAAGTGGGTGCACAATCCGTGCTACAAGTCCACTAGTGGCATTTAATTGACAGGCCCTGTGTGCATATAGAACCACTTTACTAGGAACTTATAGGTAATTTAAATATACCAATTGGAGAAGTACCAATATTACCACGTTTACAGGAGAGAACTCAAGCACTTTAGCACTGGTACCTGCAAAAACGAGATCAGAAAAGTGGAGGAGGTTTGCAAAAAGTTGGGGGCAAGACCACCCTGAGGCTGCCAGATGTAACAGCATGCCTAAATTTTTAAATATGTGCATTATAGTAGGGCAACCTGGTGAAAGTTTCTGCCATATAAAATATATAATTTAGCATTTTAGTGCATCTAAATGGCAAAGTTGCATGTCCAATTGCTGCCTAAGAAACAATGCTGCATAAGAAAGACATACCTGGAAGCACAGTTTTGGTGTTTAGTATTAACAACATTGCAGTGGTAAGCATGTCATCGTTGCCCCGAAGGATGAAAGTCGGAGTTAACTGTCTGAGCATTTGAATCACTGATTTGCAGGATGCACGAGTGTGATTTTCTAAAAAGACCGAACTAAAAACCAGCGGGATTAAGATATAGGAAGACTACAATGTCATGTTTGCATTTTTGGTGGTAGATTCTAAATCACTTGCCGAAATAATGTTTTGTAATGCCCTTTTTATCTGCACAGTATTCGCTAGGAATATGATAATGTTTTCTCAGTGCAACATTAATTACCAACAAATATGGTTATAATTTAGGCCCTATAGTGAGTGGCCACAATTAGGGTAGATACTTATGGCCCCAAATAAAATCTGATACAGTGTGGCTCAAACCTTCCCAGATGCAAAAAATATTATCCATACCAGGTTTATTTACAGATTTTGATGGTTTCTACACCAAATATGCGTGCGCTGGGAATCACTCGCTATTTTCCACTTTTGATTTTGTAAAGGTGAGACCTGGTGAAATTAATTTGGTAAAAAATTAGGGGATGCAATTTTTAACACACCTGGGGGCATATTTATAATGCCCTAGTGCCACCTTAGGCCACATTAACGTCATTATTTTTTAAGTTAATATGGCCTAAGGCCGAAAATCCCTGAGCCGTATTTACAGAGTGGCGCAATGCATGCATTGTGCCACTCTGTAACCCTTTGCACTACATTATGCCTGCACACCAGACATAATGCACACAAAGGGAGCGTTCTCCATTAGCGGAGCCGAAAAAAATGGTTAAGGAAATCTCTGAGATTTCCTTGCACCAAGCAGGCGTTAAAAGGGGGCTTCCATTCTTTAGAAGGGGCCCCTTGGTGCTACTCCTGCAGAGTACATCAATAGGGTCATGAGAAATGACGCTATTGCCCCCTACCCTGCGCCATGGTGCGCTGTATTTTAAATACGGACAGCACACCCAATGTGGTGGTAGTGGGGTGCTAAGGGGCGCAGGGAAAGTGGCGCTGCACTTGGCGCAGCACCATTTTCCATAAATCTGCACCTTCGTATCTTTCCCAAGCAGGAAAGACTGCACGTCTTGCTTGGTAACAGTAGTTTTTGGACGACAAGTGGAGTTAACGCACATGTAGGCATCCTCCAGGGCACTCATAATCAACCCCTTAGAATGGTAGGTCCTTTTTTACTTTCAAACAAGTAATGAATGAGCTGCTGTGCAAAATAGAATAACCAGAATTGTTCTTTAGTCATAGAGATAACAACCACATAGCTGGATTTTATAAGAACCTAGTGAACGGCCTCATGAAGTGGATTAGATATATTTTCTTACAATACTGCACATGTGTAAAATATGCATGTCCTGTCCAATACAGGCATATGTACATTTGAAATAATTAGTTCAGTGGTAAGTATAAGCTGGCTCCTTCTGTTAAAAGGATCAGAAAGTATACTATTAAGACAACTCCAAGCATACTGGTAATTTGTGTATAGAGGGTGATAAAAAAATAACACCAATCCCTTTGGGACTGAATCACAATGATTTTGCAGTGACAAATTGCCAAATTAAAGCTTGGTGGTTGGGTTACCCCATCACGATGTGATATATGTCCCTGTCCTCCTTATTACAACTGCCACGAGATATAATGCTTTTGTAACAAGGCTGGCGGGACAGCTGTCATGTTGAAACGGATCAACCTCTCTACCAAACTCTAAATCAAGCCCTTTCGTCGGTAGTACCCTCAGTTCACTACATTGCTTCAGGATTAAGCCATTACACAAACCAGTACTCCCTGCTTACTCATTGAATTTATTAGCAAGCCAGGAGTAGCACAGTAGTTTGGCACCCCACTTATAGCAGAGGCTTTGGCAAGTGGGTCCTTAGTTTGAAGAACATTTTTACTATTGTTTCCAGTGAGGCGGGCTGGGCTGGTCGCATCTACCTTCGGCTCTGCCACCTAGCACGATACAGTGCCCTCTAGTGCAAAGGCATTATACATGTAAACCCTAATTATATTCAATAATATAATACTTTAAATCCTCTCACATTTGCAATATTCAAATCTCTTGCCTTGCATTTGTAATATGGACTATTGTATACAAACATTTGATAGCTGAATCGATTGATAGGGATGGATTTTTCAGTCCATTACTTAGAAATTGACAATTGTGTTTACTCTTGCCTTGCCCAGTGCTTGTTGAAATGGATATTGTATCTATATATCGTTGAATAACAACCATTAATTACACAATATCAATTTAGCAAAGTACATTTTTAATTGGATTTCAAACTGCTAAGCCTTCAAAAGGCCTAGTCAAGCGGTTATTCAAGGATTCATCGATTGCACTATTCGCAAAAAACTAAGAGCTTGATTTAGGAAAAGTGGTGCTGCACCCAGTGCAGTGCCACTTCTCTTGTGCCCCCTAGCGCCCCCCCCAACGCCACCATGTGTGCACCGTATCTAAGATACGGAGCAACATAGCGGTAGTTAGGGGAACTAGCGTCAACATCTTTTACGCTAGTTTGAAGCTTTGCAGGATGAGCATCAAAAATGTTGATGCTAATCCTGCAAAGCCCATTGAGGCTCATTGTAAACAATGGTGCGCCATATTTTCAGTCCCCCCCCTAACGGGGGAACTCCCCCTTTGTATACATTATGCCTGGCGTAGATATAAGGTAGTGCAAAGGGTTACAAAGTGGCGCAGTGCATACATTGCGCCACTTTGTAAATTTGGTGCAGTGATTTTGGCCTCATTGGGTCACATTGGCATAAAAAGAAATGACACTAATGTGGCGCAAGGAGGCACTAGGGGCTCTTAAATCTAGCCCGATGTGGTGAACAAGCATGCTGAGTGCAGCATTTCTTGAAAGAGAAAATTGGGCATCATTCTTGTCTGTGTAGTCAAGATTGGTTCATATCTCCAAAGGAAACCCCAATTTTGCACTGTTAATACCTCTGCCCCCCTTTAGCAACCTGCATCAAGATTTGGAAAAAAAAAACTAAGGATGCTCATTTTCTTGGTGGCGAATTAGGTGCAGAACAGTCGCATGAGAAAGGGTGCTGAAAGTTAGAACTTCGTGAGAAAATTGATTTCAGTTTTAAAATGGAATCTTCCGTCATTTTCTATCTTTCTTCAGATAGTCAGTAGCATCTTCCCATCGAATCATTCATAAAGAAGGTGGACGTTGTTTGATGTTTGATGTTGTTAATCTTCAACTTCAAATTTTCCTTAGAGTTTTCTACTGAATGTTAGCCTCGTGTCACTGTTCAATGCATTCTGGCATCAGTGTGGGTTCAACAAAGGTTGGCAACCACTTTTGCTCTTAGACAGCTGCTGTGTTATTGCCAAATGTTCAACTGATGAGCTTCTTGAACTTCCATAGATCGGTGAAAAATATCCACACCCACAAAAATTGTTGTCATAATTCTGTAACTTGCACCTCACTGACTTCACCTTCTACTCTGGGTTCTTGCAAGCTGGTCCTTGCTCCTGACCTTTAGAGCAGAAAGAAGGCAAATTAGAAAAACGACCTGTAACACGTGTGAGTACAATTTATTTGGTTTGCAAGTTAAAAACATTTCAAAAGTGTTTCAGCGTACATCCAGATCATTACACTTTGAAAGACCGAGGCACAGATTCTGAAATGTTTTTCCTACTTTGTATGTGTGTTGTACAGTGCAGCACACATGTAAAGTCGGAAAAGCAGGGAGAAATAAAAACATTTCTCCATTTAGCACCTGCTTTTCAAAGGCATTAATTTTGGGCACTAATTCCTTTCTTATGATGTTTCACATTAAAGTTTAGTGTCAAAAAGCATGGGCTGTAGCACAAGTACACCCATGTACCATCCAGGTAGGGCCCCCTCGACGCAAAGTAATACAAAGCAGAATTTCACACTGCTTTGTGTTACTTTGCTAACACAAACAAAGGCAAATACCTATTTGTGTTGGTTTGTGAATGTCAAAACAAAAGGTTAGCATCAGTTTAGCATTATAAAAGCAAAGCTAAACCAACGCTTAACCTGGGAGAATCTGGGCCCAAGTGTAGAAATACTCAAGGCAATATCACAAAATAGAATGATGGACAGAGTGTTGAAACTTTTCAAACACTCATCCCCTGGTCACAGATCTGGGTTTAATCCATCTTTATTTTGCTTGCCACATCACCCTAGTTCAGACCTAGCTATATGCAAATCAGTTTTGACCCTGCTTCAAATAGGAGCAGTCTAGCCCGAACTGCCAAACCAGGTCCTCCCTGGACAGGATTCAAGCATTGAGGGACCAGTTTAAGGATATCACCCTTCATCAACCAGGCTAGCTTGAATCCAGTGGCGCAGCAAGCAAGGGACCCACATCTGGGCATACCCTAGCCACTAAGGGTGCACAAGGCAACATCACAAAATAAAAAAAAATAATGGACAGAGTGCTGAAACTTTTCAAACACTCACCCCCAGTCACAGATCTGGGTTTAATCCATCGTTATTTTGCTTGCCACGTCATCCCAGTTCAGACCCAGCTATATGCAAATCAGTCTTGACCCTGCTCCCAATGGGAGCAATCCAGCCCGAACTGCCAAGCCAGGTCCTCCCTGGACAGAATTCAAGCATCCTGGGACCGGTTTCAGGGTATCACCCTTCATCAGCCAGGTTAGCTTGAATCAAGGGGCGCAGCAAGCAAGGGACCCATGTCTGGGCATACCCTAGCCACTCAGGGCGCACAAGGCAATATCACAAAATAAAATGATGGACAGAATGTTGAAACTTTTCAAACACTCACCCCATATCACAGATCTGGGTTTAATCCATCGTTATTTTGCTTGCCACGCCACCCCAGTTCAGACCCAGCTATATGCAAATCAGTCGACCCTCCTCCCAATGGGAGCAGTCCAGCCCAAACTTCCAAGCCAGGTCATCCCTGGACAGAATTCAAGCATCCTGGGATCGGTTTCAGAGTATCACCCTTCATTAGCCAAGCTAGCATGAATCCAGTTGCCCTACAAACAAGGGAACCATGTCTGAACATACCTTAGCTACTTAGAGCGCACAAAGCAATATCACAAAATAAAATGATGGAGGGAGTGTTGAAACTTTTCAAACACTCACCCCCATTCACAAATCAGGGTCTAATCCATTGTTATTTTGCTAGCCACATCACCCCAGTTCAGACCTAGCAACATACAAATCAGTCTTGACCCTGTTCCCAATAGGAGCAGTCTAGCCCAAACTGCCAATCGAGGTCTTCCCTGGACAGCATTCAAGCATCCTGGGACTAGTTTCAGGGTATCACCCTTCATCAGCCACACTAGCTTGAATCCAGTGGCGCAGCAAGCAAGGGACCCACGTCTGGGCATTCCCTAGCCACTGAGGGCACACAAGGCAATATCACAAAATAAAATGATGGACGGAGTGTTGAAACTTTTCGAACACTCACCCCCAGTCACAGGTCTGGGTTTAATCTATCGGTATTTTGCTTGCCATGTCACCCCAGTTCAGACCCAGCTATATGAAAATCAGTCTTGACCCTGCTCACAGTGGGAGCAGTCCAGCCCGAACTGCCAAGCCAGGGCCTCCCTGGACAGGATTCAAGCATCCCATTTGACTTTATTGGATTAAAAAAAGTGGAAACATGCTTGTTTGTATGTTTCTCTGGGAGGTGAGATACTCCTGGCAACAAAATCGGCCTATAATTGCCCAGGCAAAGAGGATCAACGCTGGGCTTTTATAACAGTGGTTTTCACTGCATAGCTCCTCTCAATGGGGACTAGTCCACTAGCTAGAGACAAGTTTAGCACATCTAACAGGGTGGGAAAGATACTTTCTGATGCTTGTCAAAGGACATGGAGAGGGGACTAGCCTAGGGGTAAGCCTAACTTTACCTTGCTGAAAAGTTTTGTGAGATGACTCAATGTATGGTTGGGGAGGTCATCATCAGATCACTTTAAGAGGAACTTTCTGGGCAGAGGGTAGTCCAGGTTTGGCCTCTCAGGGAAGGAAGAATAAATATCTCCTTTTGAAATGAAGTGCGCCAGATTGTTACCATGCTCCACAGAAGCATAAAGTAGGGTACTGGCTAATTTGGACTCAGTAATGGCTTTAAGAATCTGAAAACTTTCTTTGAGTGAGTTGGAGGAGTTTCCAACCTGTGCAGAATGTTAGGAGGCTTGAGAGGTTCTGATTTCTGCATGACAATACCTGGTAGCTTTCCTGTAGTCAGATTTACTTGCCTCAGCGTAGGGCTTCCTACATTTCCTCTCTAGGCACTTATTATTTTTTAAGACCACTGGATGGGAGTTGAACCAGGGAGATTTGTTGTCTTGCATGGCACACTTTTGCTACCTGGCTAGTTGGTAGGACACTCTAACAGTTGTGTGAGCTGTAGGGAGGTGAGATCTTGAGGAAGATTCCTTGAGGCACCATTATTGGTAGTATCAACATGTATATTGAAATCACCCAGCAAGGTGAAGTTGTCTTTGTTCATGGCAAAACTAGTGACCAGTTTAGGGAGTGCCTGTAGGAAGTGAGCATGGGGACAAAGGAAGCCCATAAGGAAGGTTTCCTGAAACGGCGAAGTTGGAGGTAAATTAGATGGAAAAGAGGAGACTCTCACAGTTTGGAAGACTGAGCGGCATGAAGGAACACCTGAACAGTTCATTATAGATAATGGCTACCCAGCCACCTCCCTTGTCAGTCCAATTTACCCTACTAATGAGGTAGCCGATTGATAAGGCTTAAAGGACATCAGGTGAGGAACACTAGTGAAGCTAGGTTTAGGTCAAAAATAGCACATCTGATGTCATTTCATGTATGAGGCAAAAGATATACAGTTGAAGGGCAACTAGATACATTCTCCATTCTTCCTGGTTGGGTTGTGAGCTATTCAGACTCAGCCTGAGCTGGAGGCATATTGTGCAGGTATTACATGCCAGTGCCAAAAGATTAAGGTCAATAGAGCGGAGACAAGAGTTATTGGGGGCAACTTGTAATGCTCGCAGTTGCCTGGAGGAATACGTTATCTTGGTTTGGTTGCAAGAGCATTAATGTCTGTCCCCTGTTCTCAGATGGGCATGGATTGGTGCAGGTGGGCTTCTCTTTGGGGTGGTGCGGCAGCTGAGATTGTCCGCTGTGCATCCACACTGCTGCCTTCATTTAAGGAGGACCAGCCCAGAACAACTAGAGGACCTACCGAGATGAAGGCTCTAAATTTTCAAGTACACAAGCAAACTGCAAGTGTTTCATCACTTTAGAACAGGTTCAATACAGTAAAACAACAGTTTCCCACAATTTCCTCCCTTCTGTTAGCAACCAGTAGTCTAAAAATTATAAAAACTTAAAAATGTCAGAGGCACAAAAAATATAATGTGACTCCCCGCAGCTGCATTGGCAGCACGGTATGAGTTCTGGGGCACATACGCCCCATGGCGTTCATTTGAGGAGGGCCTCCCAGAACAACTAGATCACCTCCAAGATGGCAGCTCTAAATGTGCAAGTAGGAGCGCAAAGTACAAGTGCTTTACCTCATTAGAACAGATTCAATGCAGAAAAACAACCGTTTCCCCAATTTTCCCCTTCTGTTAGCAACCAGTATTACAAACATTGTAAAAACTCTTGAAAATATCAGAGGCATTGAAAAGTTAATGTGACCCACCGCAGCAGTGTTGAGAAGCATGTGAGGCGGTGCACTAGTCTCTTGTGTAAAAGTAGCAAAGGAACTCATAAGGTTGTAGGATGGTCCATAGATGTATTGGCAGTCAGGAGATGCTTTCTCACTCTTTCTGCACATCCCTCCCAGCGGCTCCTATCAGTTCACTCTTCCTTCTCCAATGCTTGGTGAAGCCAAGTGGAATTGGCTACCTTCAAATAATAACCCTGAAGGAAGAATAAAGAGAGATCTTTTCTGCTGAACTGAACTTTTATAAACCGGTACCAGCAGGATAGCCAGTTGCCTGGTGCCTTCATGAAGAAATGACCATAAAAAAAAGGCACCCCTAAACGCCACTACAGTGTAGATGGGCTGGTAGACCTACTCTCACATTTTGCTCTTTGTGATGAACGGCGCAAAAGTGAGTACCATTAAAACTATAAAAAATATACAGAGTGACTATTAAATAATCTAAAACCAATTAATTAATTTCAATAAACACATGAATATTAAAATACTATTTTACAAAACTATAAACCCAAGTTCTCATAAAACTCAACAACCTGAAAAATTATAATATTAAAAAAATATATTATTCAAAGATTTTTATTAAAAATGCAAGTAAACAATTTAAAAAGACAAAAATATAAAAACATTATTTTAAAACACTACCCTTGCAAAATGCCTATAAAACCTAAGAACCCAAAATGAAGTAGCATACAAAAATATAACATTTAAAACATGTTGTTGAAATGTCACATAAATATGTTCAAAAAATTATTCTGTAAGACTAATCACTCAGAACTCCAGTAAAAATCCAGCAATCCAAAAAGCATGAAAAATAACATGTTTACAAAAAAGCATAAAAACCAAAAAAGTATAAAAAACATTTACCCCAAATGTTTACCTCAGTATTAATGGACAGGATATTTAAAACATCAACAATATTGCTGAAAAAGGAGAAACAATATATTTACCATTGATATTTGTTAGACTTTTCATCCTTGGCGTGGTCGCCCTTAACTTTTTGCCTCTGTTCCTCAGGTTGTTGATTTTTGCTGGGCTCTGATTTTACTGTGTTTGTAAGTGCTATTCATGTGACTGGGTGTGTCATGTGATGGGGGACCCCAAATGCCCCAAAAGTACACTAGCACCCACTGGTGCGCCGTCCCAGGGTTTGGCCAGTGTAGCACTAGGGGAGGAGTTGGTTTCAGGTGGGTGGTAACCAGCTGAGATGACCCTTGTCTCACTAGGGGACAGTGAGATGGTTCAGAGAACCCTAGTGCCTGAAAACACTAAGAAGTACAGCCAGTGAGTGACCATTAATAGAAAGAGGGTGGAGGCTCTGAAAGACACAGGAGCCAGTGTGACTACAATGAGGATTCAGCTGGTGTCTGAAGAGCAGATTGATCCCTGGGTACTTCGCCAAGTAGTTACAGTGGACAACTCAGAGCGCCTGTGCAGAGTGGCGCAGGTTCCCTTTGAATGGGGGGGGGTCTCAGGTTCCTTGAAGGTAGCTATGGGAAATGATCTGGAGGATTCCCCTTGGAAGGAGGTGGAACACTGGTCTCACTTGGAGATGTTGGGTCTGCCTGGGTGGGTATGCGTGTCCACCAGGTCAATGGCAGCCCGTCAGGGTAATCAAGAGCCCCTGAAGCTGGAAACAGTGGACCAGGGGACCGCCAAGAAGAGGAAGGGCAGGGGGCATGGGAAACCTTCTCCAGAAGTTACCACGGTCTGGGAGGAGGCAGAGCTTGAGGGTGACGCCCCAGAGCCTACAGGGGAACAGGTGGCTGAACTGAAGGAGGTCCTTGAGCTGTCACAGTGGCAGCAGGAAGGGGGGCCCACCAGGGAGGCATTCTGTGCAGCACAGAAGACATGTCCTACTTTGGAGGGTTTGCGGCAGGAGGCTGCAGACCAGGCGGCTGGCAAGGAGCCAGGATCACACCTGACCTATTGGGAGGATGACCTCCTGTATAGCGAGCCTAAGGTTCCTGAGCCTGGGTCACCCCGTGTGCTGGTGGTACCCCAGTGCTTCAGGGCCTTCCTACTGGGGTTGGCTCATGATGTGCCTTTAGCTGGACATTTGGGGCAGGACAAGACCTTTGAGAGGCTTATCACCCACTGGCCCCTAATGTGCAGGCACTCAGATGCACACTGCAGGTCTTGTCAGACTTGTCAGTCCAGTGGCAAAAGTGGGGGGAAATGTAAGGCTCCCCTCCAACCTTTGCCTGTTGTCAGTACTCCCTTTGAGAGGGTAGGCGTTGACATTGTGGGGCCTCTGGATCCCAAGACAGCCATGGGCAAAATGGTTTTTCTGGTCTTGGTGGACCATGCCACCCGGTACCCCGAAGCCATTCCTTTGAGATCAATCACTTCCCCTGTGTTGGGGCGTGCTTTGATGGGGGTTTTTATCCACCTGGGGTTCCCCAAGGAAGTGGTACCTGATAGGGGTACCAACTTCATATCCACATGCATGAAGTCTCTGTGGAAGGAGTGTGGGGTAACCTACAAGTTCACCACCCCTTACCACCCCCTCAGTAATGGTCTGGTTGAGAGATTCAAACACACCTTAAAAGGCATGATCATGGGCCTATCAGAGCCCTTGAGGCGGAAGTGCGACATCCTCTTGCGATGCCTTTTGTTTGCCTGAAAGGAAATGCCTCAAAAGGGACTTGGGTTTAGTCCCTTTGAGCTGATTTAGGGCCACCCTGTGAGGAGACCTTTAAGTCTTGTTAAGGAAGCTTTGGAGAAAGCCCCTTGTAAATCCCCCTTAGGATGTATTCAGTTACATGCTGGCTTTGAGAAACTAGACTGCCCCCTTCAGGAGTCTCGCTCAGGAGAACCAGGAAGCAAGCCAGGAGGACATGAAATGCTGGTATGACCAGAATACCACTCTGGTTGAGTTTCAACCTGGACAAAAAGTGTGGGTGATGGCACCAGTGGAGCCTAGGGCGCTCCATGATGTGGACTGTGCCATTTGAGGTGGTAGAGCACAAGAGTGAAGTCACCTACCTGGTGGACTTGTGGTCTCCAAGGAACCCTTTTAAGGGTCCTGCATGTCAACCACCTCAAACCTTACTTTGAGCGGACTGAACTGTCCATGCTCCTTGCGACAGATGATGGGGGTAGCGGAGGAGAGTGAACCTCTTCCTGACCTCCTGTCTGCAGGAGAAAAAGATGGGTCAGTGGAGGGAGTGATCCTCTCCCCCTCCCTGACTGAGGAGCTGCAAGGTGACTGTCGCCACGTGTTGGGACAGTTTTCCTCACGGTTTTCCCTGATCCCAGGAGTCACACACTTGTGCACACATGATGTGGACACTGGGGACAGTACACCTATTAAATAGAAGGTTTACAGGGTGACTGACAGGGTCAGGGCATGCATTAAGAATGAGGTATCGAAAATGCTCACCCTACGGGTTATTGAGCACTCCACCAGTCCTTGGGCCAGCCCAGTGGTATTGGTCCCTAAGGCTGCTGCACCTGGTGCCACTCCAGAACTAAGGTTCTGTGTGGACTACCAGGGACTCAATGCGGTCAGCAAGACTGACGCACACCCCATACCCTAAGCTGATGAGCTCATTGACTGGTTGGGAGCTGCCAAGTACCGCAGTAAGTTTGATTTAACATCTGGGTACTGGCAGATTGCCTTAACTGAGTGGTCCAAGGAGAGGTCAGCATTCTCTACCCCTGATGGACACTTTCAATTTAAAGTGATGCCATTTGGGATGAAGAATGCCCGGCCACCTTTCAGAGGTTGGTCAACCAGGTGTTGGCAGGACTGGATGAGTTCAGTGCCACCTACCTGGATGACAGTGCTGTGTTTAATTCCACATGGGAGGAACACCTGCAACACCTCTGGAGAGTGTTAGAGGCCCCTGCAGAAGGCAAGCCTCACTATTATGGCGAGTAGGGTTCTGTGGGGTACTTAGGACACCAGGTGGGGAGTGGCCAGGTGGCACCACTACAGCCAAAAATGTATACAATTCTGGCTTGGGAGCCTTCCAAGACCCAGACTGAAGTGAGAGCCTTTTAGGTCTCACAGGATACTACAGGAGGTTCGTCAAGAGATATGGTACCATTGTTACCCCCTTAACCAAGTTGACTTCTAAGAAGCAACCCAGGAAAGAGATCTGGACAGACGCTTGCCAGAACTCTTTTGATGCCCTGAAGGCTGCCATGTGCACAGCACCTGTGCTGAAGGCACCTGACTACTCCAAGGAGTTTGTTGTGCAAGCAGACGCCTCAGAGCATGGTATTGGAGCCATACTCTCACAGCCTAATGAAGAGGGCCTAGATCAACCCATAGCCTTCATTACCAGGAGGTTACTACCCAGGGAACGTAGGTGGAGTGCTATAGAATGTGAAGCGTTTGATATGGTCTGGGCACTGAAGAAGCTAAGACCCTACTTGTTTGGGACTCACTTCCGAGTTCAGACTGACCACAGACCCTTCAGATGGTTAATGCAGATGATGGGTGAGAATCCAAAACTGTTGAGGTGGACCATTTCCCTAAAGGGGATGGACTTTACAGTGGAACACCGTCCTGGTTCAGAACACGCCAATGCTGATGGTCTGTCCAGGTTCTTCCACCTTAGTGATGAGAACTCCCATGAGGTTGGGTAGTTGCTCCCCACTTTCAGGTGGGGGGGACACGTGTTAGACTTTTCATCCTTGGCGTGGTCTCCCTTAACTTTTTGCCTCTGTTCCCCAGGTTGTTGATGTGTGCTGGATTCTGATTTTACTGTTTTTGTTACTCTGGGCACTTTACCACTGCTAACCAGTGCTAAAGTGCAAGTGCTCCTTTACAAAATGTGTATGTATTTGGTTTATCCATGATTGGCATATTTGATTTACTAGTAAGTCCCTAGTAAAGTGCACTAGAGGTGCCAGGGCCTGTAAATCAAATGTTACTAGGGGGCCTGCAGCACTGGTCGTGCCATCAACATAAGTAGCTCTTTAATCATGTCTCAGACCTGCCACTGCATTGTCTGTGTGTGCAGTTTTAACTGTAAATTCGACTTGGCAAGTTTATCCACTTGCCAGGCCTAAACCTTCCTTTTATATGTCAGACACTCTTAAGGTAGGCCCTAGGTAGCCCCAAGGGCAGGGTGCAGTGTATGGTTAGGGTAGGACATATAGTAATGTGTTTATATGTCCTGACAATAACATATTGCTAAATTAATTTTTCACTGTTTCAAGGCCTGTCCCTCTCATAGGTTAACATGGGGGCTACTTTTAAATCTGATTAAAGTGTAGATTCCCTTTGGGAGCGGATAGACATTGGAGTTTGGTGTCTCACAGCTCACAATTTAAAAATACATCTTTTAGTAAAGTTGATTTTAAGATTGTGTGTTTGAAAATGCCACTTTTAAAAAGTGAGCATTTTCTTGCTTATACCATTTCTGTGACTCTGCCTATTAGTGGATTCCCTGTCTGGGTCAGTTTGACAGTTGGGCTGGTTCACCTCACACTAGACAGTGACACAAAGGGAGCTGGTGTGTAGCCTGCACATCCTGATGAGCCATCTGTGCTAGGAGAGAGGGAAGGAGTGGCCACTCACACCTGAAAGAGTTGTGCCTACCCTCACACAATGCAGTCTCCAACCCCCTGGTGAGTGTCTGGGGCATGGCCTGGGCAAGGCAGGATTTCACATTCTAAAGAGACTTTACTTTGAAGTAGGCCTACTTCAAAGGAGAAATTGGGTATAAGAAGGGTACCCAATACCACAGACTTTAGAACACTTCTGGAAACCAAGAGGAACCTCTGCCTGGAGAAGAGCTGAAGAGCTGAGGAAGAAGAGCTGCCCTGACTGTGACTGTGCATTGTGGAGCGATCCTGCAGTTGCTGCTTCTGCAAGAGTAAGAGGGCAAAGACTGGCCTTTGTATGCCTTCCACCTTGAGAGGAAATCTCCAAGGGCTTGATATAGAGCTTGCCACCTGTTATTTGAAGTGTCAGGGACAGCAAATACTTCTCTCTGCCAGCACCTGGAGTCTCTGGAGAGACTCCTACTCTCCCCTGTGGTGCCCATCCAGTTCCGGGGACCCTAAAAGGGGATGCTGGCAGCCCAAGAGTGACAAAATCCAACCACAGAGCGCTGTGCGGGGGAAAGATCGGCGTAACTCCGATCTACGGCTGAAGAAACGACGGGCCGCCGGCTCTGCTGCTGGAAATAGATGCTCGCTGGAAACGCGACTGAAGAATTGACGCATGGAGCTGGAGAAACGACGCGCAGCATTGCTGACGGAGGCTGGGAGATCACAACCCATGCTGCATGGTTTTCGGTTCATCGTGCGGCTGCATGTCCGACGCAAACACCGCTGGGGCTGTAAAAACAATGCAAGGCCTGCACCGGATCCGAGAGTGCTGACTGGATCGAAGCATCGCACTCCTGTTGAGAGAAGAAACGACGCCCCCCGACCCGACAAAAGGAGGAACGACACAAGGTCTCGTGAGTGAGTGAAATCGATGCATCACAAGCCCTTTTTGACACACACTCGCCCATGCGGGGTTATTTTTGACGCACCGAAGGTACTTTTTCACCCCAACAGTGTTAGTGTGTGTTTTAAACTACAGAGAGACTCTTCTTGCTTTTTTATTGATAACTTGACTTGTGTATTGTGGATTTTTGTTGTTTTGGTCTTGTTTTGTTTATATAAATATTTCCTATTTTTTTAAACCTGTGTTGTGTCATTTTGGAGTGTTTTCATTAAGTTACTGTGTGTGTTGGTAAAAATACTTTACATCTAGCACTCTGAAGTTAAGCCTACTGCTCTGCCAAGCTACCAAGGAAGTAAGCAGGGGTTAGCTGAGGGTGATTCTCTTTTACCCTGATTAGGGTGAGGGTCTTTGCTTGAACAGGAGGTAACCTGACTGTCACCCAAAGACCCAATTTCTAACAATATTCAATACATCAATATATTGGAACCCACAATAATATAACTTCTGTATTTAGTACCATCAGTACACTGCCCTCATTATTAGAGATCCTCACCCAAGAAGGGAGGCTATGCATTCTCCTCACTATGGAACAATAATGTGCCAGGTACTTTCTCTTAGTAAAAGGGTTAAGTACACAATGTTCTTGTGTGTGCATCAATACAATATTTACATTTGGACTGGACAATCGTGGCTCTGCAGCGGACGTGGTACATAGCACTATCTATTTGAGCAGGATCATGTAACTTTGATTTTCGAGTGAATTTCCACAATGCTGATGGGCTTTTCTCCTCTCTGCGCAGTCACATCCTGTGTACAACCCATCTGTGTTTGCTACATCTAGACACCAAGGGGCTTTAGGAGTAGCATGTGTGCCCTGATTACTTCCACTTCCTCTTTCTGAAGATGTCATGCCAGCACAATGGAAATTTGAAAGCCTGTTGATCTAAGAAACAAGCAACTGGTCATCATGCTGTTTCCTTCCTACCATGGAATGAGTTTGTTGCAAGTCACTGACCTGGATATGCATATTTTGCTATGGGTTTCATACTATCCCCCCTTCTAACGGATCTCATTCATCACTAGCTGTATAATTCCTTTTCTTTAGACATTACACTGTGGTGTTACAGACATTTTCCTCTTTCCCCCCAGGCAACCTATCCACATACCTAAGATCAGTAGTCAACATCCTTGCATTCCAGCAATAATGACAACAGAGGATTGGCATGGTGCTTACTTTTGGCTCTAGATGAGAGGGTTGGAGAGGGTTTTGACTGCAGCAGTAAGAAAGCATGGTGACATGCATGAGGCTGACACTTGCAAATGGGTCATTGCAAATGACAATCAGTCCGTGTTCAAGGTACAGCCTGGGGCTGAGTAGAGCTCAGTCATCGTTCACTAAAACAGACCTACCAACTCACACAATGCCACTGTGTGTCACACAATATTGGCTCCCTTCACATTGTCATCTGGTGAGGAGCAAATATCACACTGTGGCAGGAAAGACCACCTGAAAATCACTACACATTGTGGTTTTCCAGCCTTGATGGGAGACCAATATCCATTAAGGGGTGTGAAAAGACCCCAGGACAGCAGCAGCAGTCTCAGAAAGCTTTTGGTGTTTTTTGGAAAGGAGTGGTTGGTGGGGGAGGGAGCAGAGTCCCTCTCAGATAGCTCCCGGCACCAAGCTCCTCCTCCTTTGCACACAATGAAATATTTTGTAAGTTGGCAGGTCTGCTAACATGTTTGCAGTAATATACTAGGGTGTAGGGCAGGAGCATGTTGGGAATGCATTGGCGGAGCATAATTAGGGGGGTTACCTTGATGCCCCAGTGGTTTGAACTAACTTCTTACAGAAGGTGGATAACATTGAGTCAGAGCCCCCCTACTTCACCCTGGAAGAAACAAGGGTAGAATTAACGCAAATGAAGGATTGATGGTATTCCGGGTGACCTCTTTCTATCCCATCCTAAGACTGTGGTTTCCCGATCTTAATGCCCTTAGTAATGCCTGTTCTACTTGGCATCCATTGGGTAGTCTCCCCTAACTTTTCAAGCCTCTGCTTCCCAGGTTGTTGATGTGTGCTGGACTCTGTTTTTGCTGTTTGTGGCACTCTGGGCACTTTAGCACTGCTAACCACTGCAGGTGCTCCTATGTAAAATGTTTGTGTAATTGACTTATCCATGATTGGCATATTTAATTTACTAGTAAGTCCCTAGTAAAGTGCACTAGGGGTGCCCAGAGCCTGTAAATCAAATGCTACTAGTGGGCCCCAGCAGTGGTTGTGCCACCCACCTAAGTAGCCCTATAAATATGGCTCAGACCTGCCACTGCAGTGTCTGTGTGTGCAGTTTTAAACTGACAATTTGACTTGGCAAGTGTACCCATTCGCCAGGCCTAAACCTTCCATTTTCATACATGTGAGGCACCCCTAGGGTAGGCCCTAGGTAGCCCCATGGGCAGGGTGCAGTGTATGTTAAAGGTGGGACATGTACTGATGTGTATTACATGTCCTAACAGTGAAATACTGCTAAATTTCGGTCTTCACTGTTGCAAGGCCTATCTCTCTCATAGGTTGACATGGGAGCTGCTTTTAAATATTATTAAAGTGCAGATTCCCTTTGAGAGCAGATAGAAATCTACAGTTTGGGGTCTCTGAACTCACAATTTAAAAATATATCTTTTAGTGAAGTTGGTTTCTAGATTGTTAGTTTGAAAACACCACTTTTAGAAAGGAGGCATTTACTTGCTTAATCCATTTTGTAACTCTGCATGTTTGTGGATTGCCTGTCTGGGTCAGTTGGGCTGTTTGTGAATCCCCTCTAGACATTGAGACAAAGGGGGCTGGGGTGTAGCCTGCATATCCTGATGAGTCATCTGTGCTAGAGTGGAGGTAGGAGTGGTCACTTACACCTGAATGGGATGTGCCTGCCCTCTCACAATGCAGTCTCCAACCCCCTGGTGGGTGTCTGGGGCCTAGCCTGGGAAAGGCAGGATTTCACATTCAAAAGAGACTTTACTTTGAAGTAGGCCTACTTCAAGGAAGAAATTGGGTATAAGAAGGGCACCCAAAACCACAAACTTTAGAACACTTCCATCTTGAGAAGAAATCTCCAAAGCTTGATTTAGAGCTTGCGTCCTGTTGTTTGAAGTCTCAGGGACAGCAACGACTTCTCTCTGCCAGCAGAGACTTTCCTTTGAAGTATGCCTACTTCAAAGCCGGAAAGGTGTATAAGTATTGGACCCAAAACTCTTGAAAATTGGATCACTTCTGGAACAAATAGGAACCTCTGCCAAGGTGAAGAGCTGAAAAGCTGAGTAGAAGTGCTGCCCCTGCCTGTGACTGTGCTTTGTTGGGCTATCCTGCAGTTGCTTCTTCTGCCTGTGAAAGGGGACAAAGACTGGACTTTGTGGTATATTCCTGCTTGTGAAAAATCTCCAAGGGCTTGAGATGAGCTTGCCTCCTCTTTTAAAGTCTCAGGCTCAAAAGACTTCCTCTGCTAACAACTGGACTCTGCTGAGACTCCTTCCCTGCCAAGTGGTGCCCTATCCAGTCCATGGACCCTTGAAAGGTGAAGTTGGCAGACAAGAGATCAAAATCCACGCACAGAATGCCATGCGGGGAAATTTTAGATGCCCCATCTGTAACACGGCTGATAAACGATGTGCCGCTGGCTTCGCAGCTAATATCGATGCTCCACCTGCATCGCAGCTCGAAGATTGATGCATCACGGCTGGAGAAACAACACATAACACCCACTTGCGGCTGCTGATAATGACGCAAACCCCACTTAGCGAGGCTTTCCAACACCGTGCGACTGGATTTTCCACGCATCCTCCCTGGGGGTCAAAGTCAACCTGACTCTGCGCGGATCCGAGGTGCCCTGTCCGGAAATCGATGCATCGCTCTCTTGTGAGGGAGGACAAAAACACATCTCCAACCCGACCAGAGAAGAAACAGCACACGGCCTCCCATGCGAGGAAGGAATCAATGCATCACTACCTTTTCCAATGCATGCTCACCTGTGCAGCTTTATTTTTTATGCTAATCAGGTACTGAAAGCAAAATCAACGTTTCCATTGTTTTCTATGGAGTAAGACTCTTATTCTTTTGAAAATTCATATTTTAATTTGTGTATATGGGATTTTTGTCATTTCGGCCTTGTTTGATGTAGATAAATATTAACTATTCTTCTAAACTGGTGTGGTGTCCATTTTGTAGTGTTTTCACTGTATTACTGTGGTGGTCATTACAAACCTGGCGGACGGTGTTAAAGGTGCGGTAATCCCGCAAACAGGCCGGCGGACAAAAAAAGGGAATTATGACCCTGGTGGAAACCGCCAACAAAGACAGCCACTTTAACACACCGCCCGCCACGGCGGTACAGACAAGCAGCGCGGCGGTTACCGCCAACAGACAGGCGGGAGACAATGTACCGCCCACACTATTACAACCCGCCAATCCGCCACCTTTTCCGGGGCGGAATCACCGTGGATAAAAACACGGCGGAAACAGCTTTTGCAATGGGAAAACGCTCACCTTAGCACATTCCATGAGGAAGGAGGACACCATGGAGCCGGAATTACAAATCCTACCTGTCCTTGTTTTTCTGCTCCTTTACGACCAACAGCTACGTAGGCGCAGAAGATACCGGTGAGTACTGCACCTACGACACGGGGGAGGGGGGAGGCAAAAGTTAGGGGGACACCCACCAAACACCCCCACCCTCGCATATCACAACATACACACCAATGCAGTCACAAAAATCACAGTAACAATCCACAATCCCCCCGGAAGAATGCAAAGACAATGCGAAATTCAAGCAAACATTGTAATGTGCCAATATACATGTCATACAAAAATATACAGATATATATCTCAAAATCACTCTTATTTACACATACAATCCGAGAAGTAGTGCAGATATGTACAAAACAATGTCCGTGCACCAACAGTCCAAAAATGCATGGGCTATGCCCACAATAGATACCTGACCAAAATCGGAGAGAACACTGCCGGGGCATCAGATAGAAACACTGCAGGCACCTCAGGGGGAAGGGAAGGGGGGACACCTCAGCCAGATGAATGCGAAGCCAGATCTACAACGGGGCTCCATGCCCATTGATGTATCCTGGGGAGTGCAAAGCCACAGTCTCTCAAGTCTCTACAGTGGGTGGTTTGCCCACTGTACCATCCTGGGGAGTGCAAAGCCACAGTCTCTCAAGTCTCTACAGTGGGTGGTTTGCCCACTGTTACATCCTGGGGAGTGCAAAGCCACAGTCTCTCAAGTCTCTACAGTGGGTGGTTTGCCCACTGTTCAATCCTGGGGAGTGCAAAGCCACAGTCTCTCAAGTCTCTACAGTGGGTGGGTTGCCCACTGTTCAATCCTGGGGAGTGCAAACCCACAGTCTCTCAAGTCTCTACAGTGGGTGGCTTGCCCACTGTGCCATCCTGGGGAGTGCAAAGCCACAGTCTCTCAAGTCTATACAGTGGGTGATTTGCCCACTGTGCCATCCTGGGGAGTGCAAAGCCACAGTCTCTCAAGTAGATGCAGGTCTCCACTGGTTCTGGAGGGGGACTGTTGCCCAGACTGGATGAGTCTCCCCGTGAAAGTACCTGTCCTGTCACTGTCCCAGCTGCACATGGGATAAGGATGCCTGATGTGGCGGTCCATTCATTCCTACACGGTGCATGCCCTGTTCAGCGGTACTTTGCCATGGCGGTCTATGGACTGTTCAGCGGTGCTTTGCCATGGCGGTCTTTTCCCTGTTCAGCGGTGCTTTGCCATGGCGGTCTTTGCCCTGTTCAGCAGTGCTTTGCCATGGCGGTCTATGGACTGTTCAGCGGTGCTTTGCCATGGCGGTCTATGGACTGTTCAACGGTGCTTTGCCATGGCGGTCTTTGCCCTATTCAGCGGTGCTTTGACATGGCGGTCTTTGCCCTGTTCAGCTGTGCTTTGACATGGCGGTTCAGGACTGTTCAGCGGTGCTTTGCCATGGCGGTCTATGGACTGTTCAGCGGTGCTTTGCCATGGCAGTCTTTGCCCTGTTCATCGGTGCTTTGACATGGCGGTCTTTGCCCTGTTCAGCGGTGCTTTGCCATGGCGGTCTTTGCCCTGTTCAGCGGTGCTTTGCCACGGTGGTCTATGGACTGTTCAGCGGTGCTTTGACATGGCGCTTATGATACGGACATTGGTGTGTGGCATGACGATCTCTACAATGGGCATTGGTGTGTGGCATGACGATCTCTACAATGGGCATTGGTGTGTGGCATGACGATCTCTACAATGGGCATTGGTGTGTGGCATGACGTTCCATCATTGCCCAGCGGGGCTGTGGCATCCTGTCCCTTCCTGGGCTGTGACTCCGGCGGTGGTCTCTGGACCAGTGACAATACTTGGGCCCTCCTGGGCTGTGACTCTGACGGTGGTTTCTGGACCAGTGACGATACTTGGGCCCTCCTGGGCTGTGACTCTGGCGGTGGTTTCTGGACCAGTGACGATACTTGGGCCCTCCTGGGCTGTGACTCTGTGACTCCGGGGGTGGTCTCTGGACCAGTGACGATACTTGGGCCCTCCTGGGCTGTGACTCTGGCGGTGGTTTCTGGACCAGTGACGATACTTTGGCCCTCCTGGGCTGTGACTCCGGAGGTGGTCTCTGGACCAGTGACGATACTTGGGCCCTCCTGGGCTGTGACTCTGGCGGTGGTTTCTGGACCAGTGGCGATACTTGGGCCCTCCTGGGCTGTGACTCTGTGACTCCGGCAGTGGTCTCTGGACCAGTGACGATACTTGGGCCCTCCTGGGCTGTGTCTCTGGTGGTGGTTTCTGGACCAGTGACGATACTTGGGCCCTCCTGGGCTGTGACTCGGGCGGTGGTTTCTGGACCAGTGACGATACTTGGGCCCTCCTGGCCTGTGACTCTGGCGGTGGTTTCTGGACCAGTGACGACGGTGCTGGCGGTTGTGTCTGGACCGCCGGAAATGATGGCGCACTTCTCCGCCGTGACACTCACAACAGGCTGGGCAGACTTCCTCTGGACCTTCCCCACCTTTTTTGGAGTTCCAGCTGACTCACCAATCGCCTTCGATCCCATTTCCCTTGTTGTCCCACCAGGAGTCTTAAGACGGTCCCATCGTTCACTCTCCAATTTCTGAGCCTTTTCAGGGGGTGGGCTGCCAGTGCCTTGGCTCCGGGTCCTACTGCCTGCCCTGGTGGCCGGTGCACTCCAAAAACCTGGAACACGCACCACTGGTACTGGAGGCTTTTTGGCTGAGGCGCTACGACGAGACTGATGAATTGGAGGGGGGGTGGGGGCAAAAACGTCAATTTGACATAGGGACAGTTTCTGACGGACACTGGGATGGGTAGCTGGAGGGGGTCTGGGAGTGGAGGAAGAGGAGGTGGTTGTAGGAGGTGTCACTTTAGGTGTTTTGGGTGCAGGTGCAGGTACTGGAGGCTGTCGTGAGGTGGATGGATGTTGGGTGAGTGATTGCTGGCGTTTGTGTACTTTGGGAGGGGGCGTCACAGACACACTGGGAGAGGACACAGGGGATGTGTAAATGGGAGTGGAGGTGGTGAGTGCAGGTGAGCGGCTTGTGGTGCTGGGTGTTTTGGTGCGAGTCCTAGTGCCTGTAGATGTGGTGCATGCAGGTGTGTGTGTAGACGAGACTGGGAGGGAGGAGGGAGAAGAGGAGGAGGGGGACACAGTGGAGACAGTGGATGTTGCTGTGTCTGTATGTGGGTGAGGCTTGCGTGAGTGCCTGTGGTGTGTGTGGTGCCTATGTTTGCTTGAGCTACTTGTGTGTGTTGACTTGTGTGCATGCTGGTCTGTAGGTGTGCTTGGGATGGGCTGGGGTACAGGAGATTGGGTCTGGGTGGAGGAGGTTGGAGGGGGGAGGCTGGACACAGGGACAATGGCTGCCATCAGTGCTGAGGCCAGAGATTGCAGGGTTCGCTGAAGGACAGCCTGACCAGAATGAATGCCCTCCAGGAATGCATTACCGTGTTGCAACTGCCTTTCTACACCCTGGATGGCATTCACAATGGTAGACTGCCCAACAATGAGTGACTTGAGGAGGTCATTGGCCTCCTCACTGAGGGCAGCAGGGGTGACTGGGGCAGGGCCTGAGGTGCCTGGGGCGAAGGTGATGCCTACCCTCCTGGGTGAGCAGGCACGGGGCGAACACTGAGGGGCTGCTGGGAGGGCGGTGCTGGTAGGGGAGGTGGCGGCTGTACCTGTAGAAGTGGGGAGCACAGATGGTGCTGCCACCACAAGGGAGCTCCCATCGGCGGACGAGTCCGTGTCGCTGGTTGGTGATCCGGTGGCCGACGTGAAGCTCCCCTCGCCCTCCGTCCCACTGGTGCATTCAGAGTCTGTGCTGTGGCCCTCCATGGCCATGTGGGATGCAGCTCCCTCGTGCTCCGGTGCCACTGTACCTCCGCCTGATGATGCTGATGTACAAAAGGACAGGGAGAGCAGAAAAAGGGGGGGAGACAGAACAAAGAGAGTTTTAGTGCATGGCATGCCGCTACCGTTGGCGGACAAGACAGACGCAGCAGCCCCCTGCATAATGCCGTGTTCCTGACCTCTGCACATGCAATTTCTGGAACATGGCCTACATGGCAATGGTGGAAATCTGCGCACATGGATGCCACAGGGGCAACTATACCTCAACTTGGCACTCTGCTGTGGTGGGGTAGAGTGCCACATGGCCTACATTACGGAGGGGCCTTGCCTACCTAACTCGCCCTGGCCTAGGGACACCCACAGCCCACCTCCCCCACCCAGACACCTCCACTGCACGCAAAGTCCGCAGAATGAGGTTGTACTCACCCCCTTGTGCCTGCTGTGATGTCCTCAAGCGCCATCCAACTCCGGGTAGGCCACCGCCAGGATCCAGAACATCAGGGGGGTCATGGTGCGGCGGGCACCCCTCCCACATTGGGAGGCCATCCCCAGCTGAGCCTCCGCCATCTTCTTGCTGCAGCGGCGAATGTCCTCCCATCTCTTACGGCAATGGGTGCCCCGTCTCTGGTGGGCCCCCAGGGTCTGGACCTCCTTGGCGATGGCACGCCAAATGTCCCTCTTCAGGTGGGCGCTGACCTACATCACATGCACAAGGAAAGAGGAACAGTCATTACCAACTGCACCGTCAATGTGAGTGGCCCCCCTCCCTACTCTGGCCATGTGGCCCATTCATTCCCATGCATTAATGTTCTATGGACTCTACCCTTCCCTCTTCCAACCAGCCCTCTCCACCCAGGCCTAGCCCATACAACGTGCTCCCTGTGTACTAACCTGTTGGTCTGGAGGACCGTAGAGTAGCGTGTACTGGGGGAGGACCCCATCCACAAGTTTCTCCAACTCCTGTGCAGTGAAGGCAGGGGCCCTTTCCCCAGACGCAGCAGCCATCGTCGCTTCCAGACCGAGTTCACAGCAGCACTAGCAGTGTAGGTCCTCTCCTGTCGAAGGTCAGGTATCTAGTGAGTGAACAGATAGAAAATGGCGGTGACGTCCACGGCGGTGACGTCCGTGGCGGTGTGCATCATCACCACCGGCGCACCTGTTCATTGGCTCCTGGGACCCATAGGTTCCAATGTTAACCAATGCAGCATTGCGCCGCGGTCTACGACCGCCTACCGCGACGGTGTGCAACGCCAGCACAGTTACCCCACAATCCCATTGTCCCAGTTTAGAGGTCAGGCAGCCGCCATTTCAGGGGCCCACATGGCTTAATTTACTACTGCGTCACGCATAGCTAGGCCTATACTCAACACAGATACAGGAAGGGTTTTTTGTCTGGTGTAGTCTTGTGTGTAACTGTGGGTACATACCTGGAGGAATAGTGACTGGTTCTTCGCTGTTGTCCTTCTTAGGCACCGTCAGCTGGGACATATGAGAAGATGGCGGAATCCTCCGGTGTACCGACCGCTGGTGGACCTGTTGAAAATGGAAGAAAGACATATTATCGTCACCTACAGGTTTGACCGTGCCACAATCCAGGAACTATGTACCCAGTTGGAGCCAGATCTGAGGTCACCAATCCGCCATCCGACTGGAATCCCCCCTGAGGTGCAGGTGCTGTCAGTGCTCCATTTCCTTGCAAGTGGGTCTTTTCAGACAACTGTGGCCATGGCATCAGGGATGTCCTAGCATATGTTTTCCAATGTCTTGTCCAGAGTGTTGTCTGCTCTGCTGAAACACGTAAGGAGATACATCATTTTCCCTGAGGTGGGGGATTTGCCTACAGTGAAAGGTGACTTCTATGCCCTTGGACATATCCCGAACGTCATAGGTGCCATTGATGGGACCCATGTAGCTCTGGTCCCCCACCGCAGGAGTGAACAGGTATACAAGAACAGGAAGAATTATCATTCGATGAATGTCCAGATGGTCTGTTTGGCAGACCAGTACATCTCGCAGGTAAATGCAATGTTCCCTGGCTCTGTGCATGACGCCTACATCCTGCAGAATAGCAGCATCCCTGATATGATGGGTCAACTCCAGAGGCACTGTGTATGGCTATTGGGGGACTCTGGTTACCCAAACCTTTCCTGGCTATTGACCACAGTGAGGAATCCCAGGACCAGGGCAGAGGAACGGTACAATGATGCCCATGGGCGGACGAGGAGGGTGATCGAACGCACCTTCGGCCTTCTTAAGGCCAGGTTCAGGTGCCTCCATATGACAGGTGGATCCCTATTCTACTCACCGAAGAAGGTGTGCGACATCATCATCGCCTGCTCCATGCTCCATAATTTGGCATTGCGACGCCAGGTGCCTTTTCTGCAGGAGGATGATCCAGATGACGGTGTTGTGGCAGCTGTGGAGCCAGTGGACAGTGATGGGGATGAAGCTAAGGATGAAGAAAATGACAACAGGGAGTCAGTCATACAGCAATATTTCCAGTGAGACACAGGTGAGAACATATTCTGGTTTAACATTACATTAACTTTCACACGTCTACCTCTATCCTGTACCTACATTTCACTCACTATTTGTTAATTGAGTTGTACCCTTCCATTTCAGTTTCACAAGTGTGGTAACCTACGTGTCAACTGCTTGCATCCTTCAAGGGCTTGTGATGTGTGACATTGGTATGTTAGCCTTACAATGGGTAACCCATTATGACACTGTAATTGATAATACAAAGTTCCAAATCATAGACTGACTTTTTTTGGCTTTCAAGGGTGTTTATTTAAGTGCTAAAAAAATAAAGGAAGGTTGTAAAATGGTGATGGGTGATGGTGGAGGAATGTCCATGGCAGAGTCCAGTCTATTAGTCTCACAGGTGCACTGGGCATTGGAGGTGGAGCTGGGGCAGTTCCAATATGTACAGGGTGACAATGTGGGACAGTGGGGGGACAATCAGGGTGGTCTTATTTCCTGGCGGGGGTCTTGCCATCTTGCTGTGTCCTGTTCCTGGATCTCAGGGCCCGCTTGCGGGGTGGTTCTCCGTCTGCAGGGGGTGGGGTGCTGGTGTGGTGGTCCTGTGGCGGGGTGTCCTGTCCACTAGCGCCGGCGGAGGTGGTGGGCAGTTCGTCGTCCTGTCTAGTGTCAGGGGTCCCTTGGAGTGCCACGGTGTCCCTCAAGGTCTTTTGAATGTCCGACAGCACCCCTACGATGGTGCCCAGGGCGGAGCTGATCATCCTGAGCTCCTCCCTGAACCCCAAATACAGTTTGTCCTGCAGACGCAGGGTCTCCTGCAACTTGTCCAGGACCGTCGCCATCGTCTCCTGGGAGTGGTGGTATGCTCCCATGATGAAGGTTAGGGCCTCGTGGAGAGTTGGTTCCCTTGGCCTGTCCTCCCTCTGTAGCCCAGCAGCCCTCCCAGTTCCCCAGTGTTCCTGTGCCTCCGTCCCCTGGACCGTGTGCCCACTACCACTGCCCCCAGGTCCCTGTTGTTGTTGGGGTGGTGGGTTGCCCTGGGTGCCCTGTAGTGGTGGACACACCGCTGATTGACCTGTCCTGGGTAGGGAGGTTTGGGCTCGCTGGGTGGGTGCTGTGCCGGTGTTACCAGAGAGTGGCAGCTCGGTGTTGGGCTGTGGCTGGCCAAGGGGAACCGACTGTCCTGAGGCCCACGATGGTCCGGGCTGGTCATCAGGATCCAGTGGGGCAGAGCTGCTGTCGTCACTGTGGGCCTCTTCTGGGGGTGGAGTAGTGTTGTCTGGACCCTCTGGTGTGGTGACGTTCCTTCGGGTTCCTGCAGGGGTATAAGAACATGATTATTGCATGTGTGTGTTTCATGGTGTGAAATGGTTGGGTGTGCGTGATCCCCACTGCAGGCATTCCTGTGTGGGGGCTTGTGTGGTGATGGTTGGCGGGGTGTTCTGGGTATGTGCAGTGGGCATGCTTTAGTGAGGGGTGTCCATGCTTAGTTGTGTCATGCAGGGCTTGGTGTTGGGATGGGTGGTTGGTGTCATGGGTAGATTAGTGAGAATTTGGGGTGATATGGGAGGGTGTGAGGGTGGGGGTGTGTGATAGCATGCAGGTAGGGTGGGGGATATGATAGATAAGATTTGACTTACCAGTGTCCCATCCTCCACCGACTCCTCCGAGGCCCTCAGGATGGCCTCCTGAGGTCCTCCGAGGCCCTCGACTCCTCCGAAGCCCTCCAGTCGGATGGCGGACTTGCTCCTCCCATGTTGTTAGTTGTGGGGGAGGAGGTGGGGGTCCGCCGCCAGTCCGCTGCACCGCGATGTTGTGCCTGGATACCGTTGAACTCACCTTCCCCCGTAGGTCGTTCCACCTCTTCCTGATGTCCTCCCTATTTCTTGGGTGCTGTCCCACGGCGTTGACTCTGTCGACTATTCTGCGCCATAGCTCCATCTTCCTGGCTATTGATGTGTGCTGTACCTGTGAGCCAAATAGCTGTGGCTCTACCCGTAGGATTTCCTCCACCATGACCCTGAGCTCCTCCTCGGAGAAGCGGGGGTGTCTTTGGCGTGACATGAGGTGTTGTGTGTGATGTGTGGGGTGGTGTATGTGTTTATGAGTGTGGTGAGTGTAGTGGTATGTGGTGTTTTCTGCGTGGATGTATTGTGGGTGATGGTGTTGTGTGCCTCTGTGTGATGGGGTTGTCAATAGCTGTGCTGTCTCTGGACTTCTCTCAGAAATTCTGGTTGTAGGGGTTTGTGGGTGATGTGGGTTTGTGTTTTATATTGTATTGGGTGTGTGGGAGTGGTGTGTGTATGTGTATCAGGTGTGTGTATTTGTAATTGTCCAATGTGGCGGTGTTTTGGAGCTGTGTGTGTATTTTGAGCGCGGCGGTGTGTACCGCCAATGGAATACCGCGGTTGAAAGACCACCGCGTGGATTCATGGGTCGTAATAGCATGGGCGTGTTTCTGTTGGCGTGGAGGTGGAGGATTTGTTTCCGCCAGTTTATCGCTGACCTTTGGTGTGGCGGTGTTGTGTGGGTGTCTGAATTTCGGCGTATTCCGTGATATGTGTCATAATAGCTGTGGCGGTCTACCGCGGCCGCGGCGGTGTATTGGCGGTCTTCTGCACGGCGGTAAGCGCCTTATACCGCCAATGTTGTAATGACCCCCTGTGTGTTGGTACAAATACTGTACACATTGCTTCTGAGATAATCCTGACTGCCTGGGCGAAGCTACCAAGTGGGTAAGCAGGGGTTATCTAAGTGTGTTTCTCCATTACCCAGACTAAAGTGAGGGTCCTTGCTTGGACAGGGGGTAACCTGACTGCCAAAAACTGACCCCATTTCTAACAATGCCATTATGAGGGGTGAAGAATTACCGCCCACTTGGAGAGGAGCGGTTATTGTATCAATCTATAAAAAATGGAGTAGAGACCTCACCACCAACTATAGACCTATTAGCTTGCTGGATAACGGCCAAAATAATTTCTGTAGACAGGTATTGGCGAAGCTACAATCATGGGTTGCAGATAATCATATTCTTGAAGACACTCAGGCAGGCTTTAGGCCCAATATTAGTACCCTTGATCAGATCTTCAGATTAAAGCTGCTGTGTTAAAAGTATATTACCCTGAAGAAAGACCATTTGTACGTTGCCTTTATAGATCTGCGGCTGGCATTTGATTTAGTCCCAAGGGATATTTTGTGGAAGGTTCTCGAAGTTTATGGGGTCCCATGTGAATTTTTATGGATTTTAGGAGCCCACTTTACAAACACCTTTGCAAAAGTAAGGTGGAATTTGAGTGGGGACCAAACGGGCAAGATTCCGATTGAGCGGGTGGTAAAACAAGGATGTGTATTGGCCCCAACACTAGTTAGCCACTACATCAATGGTGGAGTTAAATGGCTCTCCCAATGTATGCATGATGCCCCTAAATTAGCTGGAACCATAATCCCGATTTTAATGTTTGCGGATGATACCTTGCTCATTTGCAGAACCCCTTTGGGTCTTCAGACAGAGCTGGATTCTTTTGTGGCCTTCTGCAAAAAGCAGGGCCTTGAAATCAACCCTCTGAAAACAAACGTTATGGCTATTGATGCCCATAAATTGTTCAAGGGGAGAATGGTAATTGAAGGCTCCATAACTGAACAGGTCAATCACTTTGACTATCTAGGGGTTCAGCTGTCTGACACATTTTTCTTAATCAGAGAATTTATACGATTAGTAAGAAACAGAAGTTAGCGGGTGTTGGGCGGTCTCTCCGCTCCTTCAGGTTTATAAAGCCACAGCTTTACTGTCAGCAACTTATGGTGCTGAAATCTGGAGATTTGTGGATGCAAGTCCCTCTTAGTGGCTGAGAATAATTTTATAAGGGGTCTGTATAAGATTGGCAAGGGTACGCCCCTAATCCCACTGATGTTAGATTTCGCATTTAAACTTATTAACGTGAAGGTAGCTTTCAAAACCCTATTGTATTGGGTAAGACTGTGGTCAAATGAGGAGTTGCCACCTTATAGGGACTCCCTAAGTGAATGAATTTCCTGGGATATAAGGGTAGTTATGCCATGGCTCAGAAATATTAAGTTGCAGTGCGAGAAGCTGAAAATGATAGTCCTCTGGAACTCACAAGCAGTTGCCCCTATCAGAATCATGCCCTGGAGCAAATTTGGCTGAACTATGTTAATGAGAATCTGACCAGGCAATTTTTAAATGTCAAATGTTCTCCAGCTTATGAGGAGTTCATGGATGAAATGTACCCACCTATTGCCAAACTGCTTTATCTCCAATTTAGATATGGGTCTTTAACTTTAAGAAACGTAAGGGCCATATGGGTCAAGCAAGATTTCTCAGTGTTCTGCCCCTTTTGTCTATTGGATAATGGGACTGAGGCTAATTTTCTCTTCTTTGGCCCCCAGTATATACAGCCATGCAGAAAATGGTTAATTGCGTTTGAAAACTTCTGACTGTCAGGCATCATAGGGAGGCCCAGAAAATTCTTAAATACGACACAAAGGCTGTGATAGTATTCGCAGTCGCTAAATAAATAGAGCAGGCATGGCATATTAGACAGAGAGGGTTGTCTTAATGGAATTTTTAACCAAATGACTGTATATTTTGCATCTTCAGTGTTTATAGAAGCATGTAACTGGCAGCTGATGATACATTTGAGCTCTATTACCACTAAACGTGTCCCTGGTCTATTCTTTGCATCCGTGCTTTAAGATTTTACTCTAAGTAGTTCCAAATAACATACTCTGGAGGGGGATTTTCCCCTTCCCCTATATATATTAGGGTAGAATGTCGGGTCACCATACACAATAAAATGGAAGAAATATCATGACACATTTCTCGATAATTAATATGGTTCTGTGTATTCTGTCTTGGGCAGTTGACGATCTATTAGATTAGTATTTTTAATTTCCTCCTTTTGTTTGTATATGTATTTAAAGTCTTCAATCTAAGTAGTTTCAAATAATATATTCTTCTTTGGTCATAAATTATTTAAATGGTATGTGTATTTTATGTGGACTGATTTACAAATGTACATTTTTATATATCTATGTGTGCTTTTATGTTTTTTACCAAAATAAAGTAATTACTACTTACTACTAAGGTGTAGTGTGCAGGCCCATGGTAGACCAGAATATGGATGACAGCATAGAGAGTGATGGCAGAGCAGCAGATATAAACAACCAAACACATCAAGAGACTGCCACGTTTCAGTATGCTGTAGGGAACGAATTTATTTTGACATGGATAGCCATGTAGGACCACTCGCAGGTGACCGATATCATACTCGCAGTGAACTTGCAAGTCTGCCAGTGTTGCAGCAAATCTCTAATGCAATGACCCTTTACTATGGCGGCATCCTGAGTGCCCCTAGCTCAGCCAACGGAAGACACCTGTTGTAACCATACTGTCTAAAGAGAAGAAATAATGCTCTCGTGCTTCACATGGACAATGTTTCATTTGAATGGTAAATGATGATAATATCTGAGATCTTTATCACAGTCAAATACAAAGACCCAATATGCTGTATGTTGTAAAATTATGTAAAGGGAAGAAGAAGGGTGTATTCATCGTCATTTGATGTTCCTACATATTGGTGGTCTCTTGATGAAAATTATGCATGAATAATATATACAAAATCAGGACACTGGCGGACTCCACAATGCCGTATATTTGGATATGGAACACTACTTTCCCCGCATGTCCTGAGCATTTAAAGTACATCTAAACTAATCCATAGTAACATCTGTTCAAGAAAATGGCCAAATGCCACTTGCAACATCGAAGGAGACTGCTAATAGCAGTGAAAGGAACAATGGTATGTGCAATGTAATAAAAGGTTGAAAAAAACGCATTTTTAGTGGAGAAGCTTTATGATGCTACAAATGTCTTATCTAAATAACCAAACCCTACGAACTTGGCAAACCAAGAAAACTGGCCACAATATTGATATTATTGTAAGGGTATCACTCATTACCATTTAGACTTGTCAGATTTAAATGAGTTCTGGTAAATGTGAGGGTTTAACCCACAGTAACAAAATTAAAGAGCTTGCTCTGTTCCATTTATGACAAAAGCTTGGGCAGAGTAAAAGCCACACCGAGAGACTCAGATTACAGATGTGAGAGGGGAGTAAAGCCCCAAACCCTGGAACAACTCCCACCTGCATAGGAATCAAAATTCCATGAATTGTGGTAAACATTGCACCCTGCAATTTTAACCTGACAGTCCGGTCAAAACTGTCGAAAATCACAGGGGGGACAATTCTGAAACATGCAGAATTCTGGGGGTTATTACAACTTTGGAGGAGGTGTTAATCCATCCCAAATGTGACGGATATACCACCAGCCGTATTACGAGTTCCATAGGATATAATGGACTCGTAATACGGCTGGTGGTATATCCGTCACTTTACCTTCACTTTTGGGACGGATTAACACCTTCTCCAAAGTTGTAATAACCCCCTCTGTGTAAAAATACCAATTCTGCTTGGAGTTTCTCGTTTTTGCGAAAAGACAATTAACATACTTCTTTTTTAAAAACTGTGTTTTGCATTGTCAGTACTTGCCATGTGCAGTAAATACCTTTCCTGGGCCTGTGTATTGAAAATTACAGAAAATTAAAGAATCAATTACCCTATTTAGTGGTGTTGGGGAGTGTAAGCTTTGAACATATAGGACCTCATTTAGGCCCAGGTGTACGAAGCCTTTACCGATCGCAAATGGCCCATCGGGCCATTTACGACTGATAAAAAGCTTTTTGCCATGTACCAATCCTATTTTGTGAGTCAATAACCTATTACCGACTCTCAAAATAGGGTTTGTGACTCGCTATTAGGAAGGGGCGTGCCAAGGGCGTCCCTTCCTAATAGTGAGTTGGACTGGTATGTATGAGTGTTTTGCGGCCGGGAATGCAGTTGGAAAACATTTGCAGTTACCACCAACTTTAATTTGGTGGTAAGCCACTCGCAAACCTTCCCCTTTGCGAATGGGGGTGAAAACATTTTTTAGGAACTTGAAGTGGTCTTACGGACCACTGCCTACTTTTAAAAAATTAAAAGAAAACTTTTCTTTTTTCTTTTTGTAATGCATCCCTTTTAAGGAAAATGGATTGCATTACAAAAACAATTGCTTTATTGATAAAGCAATCACAGACATGGTGGTTTGCTTACCCCAATAGGCCAAGATCCCTTTGATTGTGGCCATTCCCAAATGGGTCACAAATTGTGACATACCTCAAGAACATTAATGAGGCAGGTCTGTTGAAACCCTTTTGGGAATCGTAAACAGTGCCTAACACACTGTTGTACATAGCTGTTTGTGATTTCCTAATAGAGAATCACAAAACGTCACTGTTAGGAAATTGTAAACACCAAGCTAGATAAATCTAACCCTCAGAGTATGGTGGCTAGCCAGCCTCTGTAGCCTCTCCTTGCCTGGAAGAAAACCACCCTCCCAACTTTGTCATGCCCATAAGGTAGGCAATGACCTCTGTAGCGACAGCAGAGCTGCCAATATAGCGGCTCCACTGAAGGCACTGAAGCATGAATTTGTTACTAAAAAAATTCAAAAACATAATGACTCCTGGAGTTTTTTTTCCAGTGAGTGGGGGTCATTTTCGTTGTTTCCTATTCTGGACCTCTAAGCTTTTTCTGATGGTCACAAACAATACAATTTGCATTAGAATGATGGCACGAAATTGGGCAGATTTTCTGCCTTATATTGACTGGTGGCCCTTTGGTAGATAAGACTTCGGTCAAAGATTTTTACTGGCGGAGGAAGCTGACATCTACCTTCAGAAACTTGACACTTCCCAAAGCTAAATAAAGCACTGGAAGAAAGAGTTTGATGTAGGTGGAGTACGATCAATTTATAGAGATGCTCCCACTTCGCCAAACTTTAAATGAGTCTCACAGAGTATAATGATGTTTATTTTATTAAGACACCTATATGTATCTTGAATATACAACATACACAATACCTTTCAGAAAGCAAGAGTCATTAGGCATTAGTAGGTACATTGATTTTTAATATGCTTAACTAATAATATCAACTATATTGTGTGTACTGTGACATTTTGATATTTCATGCTCTGCAACTCCATAGCACCATATATTCCAAACTAGGTTCATGCAACCACACACACGTATTAATTTTGCTAACTTGAGCAACTGTAATTTCTAAGCTGGCTTTCATCAAAGGTGTCACACAACTCAAATTGGAAGCAATATTTTAAGCAAGGAAGAGACAAAGACAATCCTTGATACTACTGCAGTAATTACCTAAAAAAGAGACAAGTCTCAACGGAGCAGCGGTAGATGAAAGATTCAAGGAAATGAAACAGAAGTTCACTTAAATGCAACAATGTGAAAACATACACCACATGCAGCCATGGCAATCCTTAATTTGCTTTCTGTTTTTAGATCACAGCCTACGAGACAGCTTAGCTTAGAAAGCTGACCAAGGAATCCATTCTGCTCATTGATTACCATTGGCTTTGTCATTTGTAACTCACACTTCCTGGCTTTCCATTTGCTGGCCTTATTTGCTTTAGGCACTCCTGGTTCAGTTTTTCCCTCCTGTTGTCTAAATCATATTTTTGGAATTCTCCCACAAACTTGCTTTCTGTTAACAGGCCTTTAAATATTGTTCCTAGCTCACATTTGCTGTACATTTAAAGACCAAGGTCACATTTCATGCCCTGTCTTCCAAGGACGCTTGTTTACTTTTCTTTCTCTGACTATAGATGAGAGGGTTTATGTGACAATTTTGCTGGATGCTCAGGGTAGGAAAGAGTTTCTTTCTAGCACACACATTTTAAATTAACTGTGTAAGTATTTCAGAAAACATCAGAAGTATGCACGCACAAATGAAGCACATTTTTTGTTGTTTTTGAAGTGTGTTGGAAACAAATACTTTAATGTGTTGGAAACGGATTGTTAAACTAGGTCATGCAGTTACCACACAGTTTCATCTGCATTGTATAGTTTTATTAGTTAAGTTGTATGTCTATGAAAATGTAAATGTCACTTCAATTGAAAATGTGTTATAATGACAGTGTGCTACCACATCATAAATACTCCATTCTATGCCACTCTACTCTACTCTTCACAACTCCACAGCACTGCACACTACTCTGCACCACTCCACTCAACACCACTCCATGCCACTGCACTCAGCACCATTCCACTCTACACCACTGCACTCAATGCTACTTCACTCTACGTTTCTCTACTCTACCCTGCACCACTCTACTCTAAGCAAATGCACTCTTCACCACTCTACTCTACATATTGCGATTTTCACCATTCCAGTGTAGGCTACACTAATCTACTCTCACAACTTCTCTATATGCTACTGTACTCTATGCCACTCTACAACACTGCACTCTACGCCATTCGGCTCCATTCCAATGCACTCTATGTCAATTGACTTTACTCTGTAAAACTCACCTCTATGATCCTGCACTCTACACCAATCCACTGTACCTCACTAGAATCCACTGGGCACCACTGATCTCTATGCCACTGCACTCCACGCCGCTTTACTCTACAACATTACATTCTATGCCACTCTGTGCAACTACACTCTACCCTGCACCACTCTACTCTACTCCACTACCTGAAACAATCTACTCCATGCCATTGCACTCTACATCATTCTACTACACTCTGCCCAACTCCACTCTATGCCACTCCACTCTACTCTTAACCACTGCACTCTATGCAAATGCACTCTACACAATTGCACTCTACATCACTGCACTCTACGCCTCTGCACTCTACTCTGGATCACAGTACTCTACGCCACTACTCTCTATGCCACTCTACTACACTCTACAACACTGCACTTTGACACTCTACTCTCTGCCACTGAAATCTACACCACCCTACTCTGCACTACTCCACTCAATGCCACTGCACTCTCTGTCACTGTACTCTATGGCACTATACTCTACTCTGCACCACTGTACTATGCATCAATCAATGCTACACCACTGAATGCCACTGCACTCTATGCCACTGCACTGTATGCAACTCTACTCTATTCTGTGCCACTCTACTCTGCACCACTCTACTCTGTACCATTCCAATCTGTTGCACTCCACTCTGTGCCATTGTACACTCTGCACCACTGCACTGTACTATGCACCACCCCAATCTACGCACTGCATTCTATCACCCTGCATTGAATGCCACTGAATTCAATGCCACTGCCCTCATTACCACTGCACTTTACACCACCCTATTTTGTAACACTCTACACAGTGCCCTCTACACCAGTCCTCTCTACTCAATACCACTCCAGTGTGTGCCACTCTATGCCACTCCACACTGTGCGACTCCAATAAACCAAACTCTCTGCCACTCCACTCTACAACACTGTACTCGACTCTTCACCATTCCACTCTACCACACTCCATGTCACTCTCCTATATGCAACTGACTTTTAGCTATGCTGAACGGCAGCAACACTGGGGAACAACATGGCTAAAACACATTGGCAAAGCCAATAGCTCTTGCATAGGCAACAGCTATTGGCTTTGCCAATGATTGCTTGGTTTTCTGCTGTCAAGTGTGCCCCTGCGGCTCGGTCCTGACAGCTAAATTCAGAGTTGCTTCCCAACAGATTTTCACAAAGAGCCGTAGGCTCAGGCAAGCCCACATAATTTGCCATTTAGTGCATACTTTTAAGCTCTTCTCTTCAGAGACTTCGTCTTTTATTTCCTATTTCTTTTGTCTGACTCCCATTGTATTCAATAAGTATTTTTCCAAAGATTGCACTGTCTCATGCAAGTTTAAAAGTATCAGCTGGGCTGAATATTTGCTGCTGGATTAATACCCTTATTTTTGCATGTCACGACTTACGAATTATCAAATACAGGATAGTCAGTTATGTGTGCAAGATTGTGGCGTAGACAAGATTTTTATTAGACTACATTTTTTGCTAAATATTGACTGAAAGAAAAATATGGAAGTGCAATATTGGCATAAGACCTGCATTAGCAATCCATGATTTATCATACAGCAGTATGATGAGTAATTCTCAAGTAGATTTATAATAAGAGAAACACTGCAGTGGTGCCTAGAGGCAGCACATAATCAAGTATAAGTGTAAATAATCTTGCAATCTGCAGAAATGCGTGCAATACAGACTATGAGTGTGGCACCGCATAATTTCTTTCTTCCGTTCCAAGGCTATCCTATGATGAAATGCATTCAAGGAAGGGAATGCTTCATGCATTATATTTTGACATTCGAGAAGGAGGATATGACGCCTGACAAAAAGAACAAAAAAATTATTACACTTTTTAGGACCCGGTGGTGTGAAAGTTTACAACAAATGAAGAAGAAAACAAGAACTACAGGCGGTGCTATGTGTTTCACAATGTTTTGGTGGGTCTGGATATCTATCATGCAGTTACTGTTTGCGTGGCGATAGGCCCTACCAGGAAACAGGAGAAGAATGTGGAGGGCTATTATCCTTCAGCTTTGATTTACGGGCTTGGAAACCTTCATGGCGAGTTTTGTCAGAGATTATATTATTGTACACCCAAATAGTCAGCATAGATCAAGCTTGCTATTGTGCGCAAAACTGCAGAGTTGACTAGTAGATGTACCAAGGCTCTGTTATAAAAAACGGAAAAACTAGGAATGTGATCGGCCCGAGGTTTGATGCCACTCCTATTAGGTGTTATGAGTGTGAGATATGCAAAACACTCGATCAAAAGTGTTTACAGTGTGCCATACCAGGCCATTTCATGAGAGAATCATAATCATAATCAAAAGAATCATTTCATAAACTAAGAAGCCTATTAGGTTCCATATGTAATAGGCGAACAAAGATGTATTACAAGTGAGTCAGTTTCCGAAAGGTCTAAAGAGGTTGGGTGTGTGCTGAGTGTTGGAGAAGTCTCAGGTGTGGATCGTGTGTAAAGAAAAAAAACAATATATGAGATGACATTGGGAGGGATTAAAATAACAAAAGATAGCTAAAGCCGTCTCCCCATATACCATCATAAATAAGGGAAAATAGTGCGTAGCTTCTACGGGTCCATCATGGTTTGCTTAGTTAGATGAAAACACTTTAGACGCGTTGTATGGAAATAAACTGGATCAAGTATTGATTATAGAAACGAGTGAAGCTATGGAGCGAGGATGAAGGGAGAATTCCTAAGGAAATATAGAGAGACATGAAGGCTTCTCTCATAATATTTTTGTAAAGGAGAATACTGTTATCTTGATGAGCAGTATATCAGTAAATATTAGGGTTGAGGTCAAACAGGTACTGAAAAACATACAGGAAGTTGATATAATAGAACCTTTAGAGTTATCCAAGTGGGTTGGAAAACACTAGGCTGGATAAGATAAGGGAACTTCTATCAGAAACAAGTGGTAAAAAAGTTGGTCCTCTACAATTGACAAGTCAGCCACCTTTATCAGGTGCAGCTCCATCCCACGATCTTTATTACCCCTACTGGATGTTTTCAATTTAACTTAGCACTTATTTTGTGGTGGTGGCTGCCTTCTTTTAACGGCTGTTATGTGAATTGTTTTAGGGCCTGGAGGGAGTAATTCTTTTCAGCTTGACATTCTTGTCATGGGAGGGCTCGACCATGATGTGAGTTTGAGATTGTGCAGGAATTTTAGAGGAAACACCATGAACAGCTGAAAATAATGATTGCAAATGTGCCATGAACAATGTCACCTACTTATTTATGAAGCTGAACTGTATTGTGTAAGGCCAAAGAGAAATGATTGAGACAATTAAATACACCCTATCTCCTAAAAATAAAGACAGTGTGAAGATTTAGGATCAAATTTGCAGGCAACTGCTAAAGAACAAAGTTAACTTTGAATGGACACCGGAGTGCTGAAAGGACATTCACAATAACATGGATGAGATAAGCAAGAATCGACCACTGAGATGTTTTGATTCTGCTTGAAGGTGCATTGTTACTACAGATGCCTTTGGTAGGTAGCAAGGGCATTTCTGACCTAGGTGAACAGTTAAGGCAAGGAAGCAGTTATTGCATTCATTCTTCCTCTTTCACTGCTACAGAAGATAAAATTCAGTTACTGAGACAAACAGAGAAAGAGAAAACAAGAGAGGGATATTAACAGGTACATGAGGTCTTGACATGTTTAGATCATTTGTGTGTGTGTTGCCTGTTGTTTTGAGATAAGAGCATATGCCATTGACAAAGGCTCTCACCACCAAAGGGTTCATAAGGGCATCTCCCCTCATTTCCCAAATGTCAATGAGAGTTCCAGGTTTTCACATATACAGTGTATTTGTCTCAGGTGTAACCAAGGTTGCAGACTTTCTAAGCCACACACTGCTACTAGCAAATCCCAGTAAATGACTGGAATGAGTGTTTGTGGCAATGTTGTATGAAGGAGGGTAAGAGAAATTGATAATGGTGAGTGTGAGAAACATACGTGAGGGAATGTGGAATTGAAAGGAGTGAAGGGTACACTGAGGGAGATTGTCCTGGAAAGAAGGGTGCAGTGAAGTAGATATGTGCAATCTGCAAAGGACTGTGTGAATTAACCTTGGAGGAAGGGTTGGTATTGAGATGTGGATGTGGGGTTCCCCAGAGAGTTGAGGAGTCAGATTTTGGAGGTTTGCCATGTTAGGCTTTTGAGCATTATTAGGATGAAGAAAAATGTCAGAAATATTTATTGGTGTCGCGATCAGGCAAGAATATTGAAAGCAAAGCAAGAGAGTGTTCTATGTGTGAAAATTCTGATATCACAGGTTACATTCATGTTATGTTCCCACAGGATACAGAAGACGCTGCACAGAGGTGAGTTGTCTTCCAATACTTTTATTCTAGTGTGGGAAATACAGCGTGTCCCTCAACGACCCACCATGTTCAACAAAGCTGCCTGAACCGTCATCGAATCCCCACTCCCGATCAAACCCAAACATTCCACTTGCTGTTCCCATGCACACCATGAGCCAGGTGCAGCACAAGAACACCAAGTAGGACAATATAACACACGTTTCCCCTTAACACAACAATAATAGAAACCCCAACACAAAATAAATTAACCCAACACATAATCCTCCAAATATTTAGGTGTCCTAACAACCCTTTTTGATCCTCACAATCCAGGTCAATAGTTTCTTCTTCTCCACACATATGATTCAAACTTGAACTGTCCTCCACTCCTCCTCAACTGTCTTGCCCATGCTACCCATCTCCATCATATCTCCTCCAGGATTCCACTAGAAACCCTGCCTTCACTCCAACTTCTATACACATCACCCTTCATGACAGCTTCGGCCTTGGCCACCTTCTTCTAGCTCCACCACTTCCCACCATCAACCATAACAGAATGCTTAGAAACCTGCACCACTTAACTTGCCCGGAAATATTTAGAACCCTTGCACTTAAAAGATCTTCTTATTCTCACCCAATCCCCAACTGAGAAATCCACTTCTTAGTTTTTTTTATGTTCACACCTGCATTTAGCCTTACTTTGTGACACTTCCACTTTGTTCCTAATAAAATCCATATTAGGTTTACATTTGTCTGGTGCAAATTTCTCAATCACCCATTTAGGGGACAACTCATTAAACAAGTGTCTACCCCTCAACAAAGCAAAAGGAGTGACGCTAGTCGTGGCATGAGGTGTGTTAAGATAACACCATACTCTTTCAGTAACTGCTTCCTGAATGGAATTGCCAGCCTGCATCGGCATCTGAATTGTGTCTTTAAACATGCGATTAACTCTTTCCACCATGCCATTACCTTGTGGACTATATAACGCTGTTGTCAAATGTTTAATTCCAAACTCATCCAAAAACCTTCTCATGGAATGAAACACAAACTGCACCCCATTGTCCGTTAGCACAAACGCTGGAACACCTTCTGAATGAAATAGGTCCTTCAAAAATTGTATTACTTCAGTTGTGCTAGGTTCTTTCAAAAACTTATATGACACCCATTTGGAATGATAGTCCACAACAACCAAAACAAATCTTCTACCCTCATTCATGCCACCAATAGGACCAATGAAATCCATACCAATTTTCTCACAAGGAGACTCAGGAAACCTGACCGGGCACATCGGGGTTCTGCACACATACAGACTTCTCAGTCTGCGCACACACTCCACAACTGCCAACCATCACTTCCACAGTAGCATCCATTCTAGCCCACCAATAGTACAGACAAAGCTTTTTTCTGATACCTGTCACTTCCACATGCCCCTTTTATATTTAAGCTCAATTGAGGAATTAATTGTGTACCTCTCATCACCAAATTACCCTCCACACTCAATTCATCCTTGATCTTGAAAAATGGTTTCACATCTTCAATCACTTAACCTTCCTTTGGCCAACCATTCCTTATATAGTCCTTTAAGTTAATTGACAAACAATCGTTTTCAACCTCCTTCTCCCAACTCTACTTCAAAACCACTTCTTCCAAAATCACCAACCCAGCAACCATACCAATGACCACCTCTTTGTCTTCAGATCCAGCAGCTGAGGCATTAACCTCATCAGCAACATGACAACATGACAAACAATCTGCCCAGGAATTTTTCCCTCCTTGAATGTGTTTCATCCTGAAGTTCATCCTGAAGTTGAATACATGCATTTTGGATAACAATCAAATCAAACGAGGACTTGCATTTCCCATCCCTTTTTTCATTCCACAAATACATCAACTGCTTATCATCCGTGACCACCACAAATTCCCGGCCCCACAAATATGTAGAAAAATGATGAACCCCCCAAACACAAGCTAGAGCTTCTTTCTCAATTGTGCTGTAGTTGTCTTCAGACGTCGTTAATCTGTGTGAAGCGAAGGCGACTGCGTATTCATGACCCTCCTAGAGTTAAGTGAGAACAGCTCCAATTCCCGCATTACTTGCATCCACAGTCACAACTGAAAGTGCATTATCATTGAAAGGTTGTATGGCAGGTGCGTTCATAACAAATCTCTTAAAAAAATGTAATGCTTCACATTGTTCTTCTCCCCATTCAAACTTAACATTTTTGCGCAACAATTTCCATAAATGTTGACACTGTAAAGCAAAATTCTGTACAAATCTCGATTAATATTCACACAAACCCAAATAGGATCTCAATTGATCTTTGTTTTTTGGTGGAGCACATTTATCAATTGCAGACAGAAGATCATTCTTGGGCTTGATGCCATGTCTACTAATCCTATGCCCCAAATACTCTACTTCTTCCAACATAAATTTACATTTTTGTTTAGACACCGTCATCCCATGAAGCTCAAGAATGTTAAAAATTCTGTCTAATTTTCCCAACTAGGATTGCACAGAATCTGAACTTATCAAAGTGTCATCCTGGTATATCAACACTCCTTCCTCTTAATTTTTGGAATACAGAAGCCACGGTTGTTAGACCAAACAGCATCCTCAGGAACCGAAAATCCCCAAACGGTGTATTGAATATAGTAAGATCTCTAGATTCCTGACAAAGTTCTACTTGATGGTACACTGCTCTCAAATCAAGAGTCAAAAACGTTTTCGAACCACCCAGTTGAGCCAACATAGCTTCAATCTTAGGCAAAGGGAAGCAATCAACTTGAAAGTTTTTATTTAAAGACATGATGTCCACTCAAAGTCTCAAATCCCCCGTCTTCTTAACTGCTACCACAATGTGAGAAATCCATTGCGAGGATTCAATTGGCTCGATCACCCCATCCTTGCACAACTGTGTTAGATGATCTTTCAATTTCTGCCTAATACTTAATGGGACACCGCAAACCTTATGTGTAACCGGAATAGCATTGGGCTTAAGTATAATTTTGTATCCATAACCTTTAACCATCCCCAACATATCCTCAAATACTGCTCTATGTTTAGTTAACACTTCTTCCAAAGAACTATATTTTTTGTCCAAACTGTCCACCAAAGAGATTGGATGTGCAGTGCCAGGCTTAAGAACCATCCCCAATTTACCCTGGTCCTTCCATCCCAAGATGTCATACCCGCGCTTTGCCACATATACCTTGGTATTAATAGATCTCTCCTTATTCTGCAATCTTTCCATAAAATACCCACACAAATTGATCTCTTGGCCACCAAAAGCAATCGTACGTACATCAGGAGGATGCAAACCTAAACCTTGCCTTTTATCCTCAAACAACTTGTCTGAAATTATGGTGATCGGTGACCCGGAATGCATAGTGGCTTCCAAACAATTGTCACCCATATTAATTATGCACACAGGTTCCCCAACCTTGTCGCACACATCTATTTTAGTTTCAACCATTTTTATTGAAAGAACCATCCTTTTATTAAGTCCTTCCTCAGTCAACCCAGCGGACGCAACATGCTCCTGAGTGTCATTCACCAACATCCCTCTAGCAGAATTCCTGCACACACATGCAAAATGCCCAATCTTTTTGCATTTTGAACAAGATTTACCTACAGCAGGGCAACTTGCTTCATTAGCCAAATGATTCTTCAAACCACATCTAAAAAATAAGGTATTCTTCACACTCTTCTTCCCCTCACCCTTGTTTGGCAACGTAGGTTTCACCTTACATGAAACAGCATTGATATTCTCACATACAACCTTGTCTTTGTTTAAAACCTTTGAGGATACCTGAGATCTTTCATTGCCCCTAGCAATTTCAAGTGCTTCTGCTAACGACGGGCTTCTGCTGCAGAAAAGTCTTTAGTCTTTCCTGAACTTTGCGATCAAAGCAGTTCACCACTAACTGATCTCTAAGGTACTGTTCAATGGGACCAACAAATTCACATGAGTAAGCTAAAATTCTCAATTCAGCAATAAAGTCACCTATCATTTCATGTTCGTACTGCTTGCATGTGAAAAATGTATGTCTCTCAACAATCGTGCTAGGATCTTTCTCGAAATGTCTCTCCAATCTTAAGATAGCCTCATTAAACTCATCAAGATCACCACCAGATATTGGGCAAGCGACCAGTAAATGATCAAAAATCCTTTGACCTTCCACCCCCAGACAATTATATAACAAAGCTTTTTCCCTGGCCACTGGAAACCCTTCCCCATGTAGTGCAATTTGATAAATTTTGAAGGATCCGAACCATTGGCTCCATCTAACTTTAGGAAATCCTGGCTCATTCAAAAAGACAGTAGGTAAGTTTGCCATTTGCAAATTAGACATTTTTGCAGAAAATGAAAAACAAAATAAATTTTAAAACACACCCAACCAGTTAAAATGTAATAATCATACACCCAATACGTATGCAATAACAGCAATTTGTTGAAAATGCCAAACACCCACAAATTAACTGTGCATGACACTTTGAGAGGAATGAAAAATAAAAATGAAATGTACATCAGTAGAATAAGTTTCAAAATCCACCAGGTCTGTATATCAGTCTCCAGAATGCATTGCAAGAAGACAGCACTCCTTAGGCTCCTCACACCAAAGTGCATCGACAGCAATGAGAGAAGAAAAAACAAAAATGCGTCAAAAGCAGCTGATGAACTGTAAAAACAGACGAACAGATTCCAATACTGCCGAACCAACGAGGTGCCTGCCTCTTTAAGGCTCCACACCAAGTCCATTAACACACCTCCACTTGGAACAGCCTACAGCGTATTGCAGCAAAGAGCTTGCCCCAACAGCATCATATGACAGCAGTGAGCCTGCCCCTTAAGATTAGTCCACACAATAAAGGGGACAACCAGCAGCAGTTAGCAGCAAAGTGCCATCACCTTTAAATCTCCAAAGACAGGCAAAGGTCCACTTTAATATCCACCGGCAGCGTCTTGCAGTAGCGAGCCTGCCCCTTTAAGGCTCCTACGTTTATCGAAGGATCAACCGGCAGCGTGATCCACAGACTGCCTGCCCCTTTAAGGCTCCTCAGAATTTAGTGAGTCTGCCCCATTAAGACTCCGCCGATAGGGACAAGCCTCCGCCCGTTGCAAAGCAGAAGGAGCGGTGTGCCGAGTTCAGGAATACAGCACTTGAAGAAATGAACTCGAAAAGCCTCCTGAGGGACACGCCGAAATGTTGAGGTTCTCTTGTCTCGTCGCCAAAAGATGTTATGTTCTCACAAGATACAGAAAACGCTGCGAAAAGGTAAGTTGTCTTCCAATACTTTAATTTAGTGCGGGAAATACAGCGTGTCCCTCAACGTCCCACCATGTTCAACAACGCTGCCCCAAACCGTCATCGAATCCCCACTCCTGATCAAACCCAAACATTCCACTTGCTGTTCCCGTGCACACCAAGAGCCAGGTGCAGTACAAGAACACAATGTAGGACAATATAACATTTCAGACCTCCATTTTGTCTTTTGGCATGCCTTAAGATGCCTTGGGAAAGGGTTAATAAGGATATTTTATCTTCCTAATAATCGACTAATCAACTAAATGTCTTGGTAGATCAAATTGAAAATGGCCTTAAATGAATATAATTAAGACAACTAATGCAGGGGTATTTCCAGGTTTTTTCAGAAAGTCTTTCAGAGGGTTTACCCAATTGCTTTGTAAATAGCAATGGAACACAGTTCAAATCTGAGTGTGTTGAAAAATTCTTTAGGAGGATTGGTATTCGCCATGATACCAGCTCAGTTTATCACCCAAGATACAATGGAGTAGTATAGAGGTTTGTTAGGGTGCTTCCATGGGTCATACAGTTGGCTACACACAGTGGTCTATACTGGGAGTTAGAGGTGAAGAAGATGCTATGTGCATAGAGAATTACCCCTAATAATGTTATGGGTCACAGTTATTTTTTAAATAATGGGGGGAAGAAGGCGGGTGTTAAAGCATAATTTGGCATGGTTGGAGAAGGCATTTGGACTGGTTGCCTGAGGAAGTTGGCACTAGGAATAAGATTGTAAGTGACAGCAAGGCGTGGTATATCAGCCATCTGGTATCAAGCAGGTATGAGTGTCAAAGAGAGGAAAGTACATCAGGAATGAAATGTTTTGACTGATTGATAGTTGAAAAGGATGGTTGTCATAAATATAGCAATGATGTTGGAAGTTTGATGAGTTTTCAAGATGGTTAAGCTAGTAACGGAAGTGGCGAGAATGATGGATGAAGTGAGAATTGCTTAGACACTCACTCTAGTGTTTCTATGACCAAGAAAAGTGACATGGTCAAAAGTATGAAAGGAAATATCAAGGATAGAGCCAAGGAGAGACATAGTTAAACTAAAAAGAAATATAGGTGTTTACATATGTGCATGAACAATTCTTCATTTTGTTATTTTATCTCATGCGCATTCAGTGTATATATTGTAAATACTTTGATGTGCTAAGGGGGAAGGTGGTGCAAGTTTGGGGTTAACATAAGGTTTATTACTTTTGCCTTGTAGTGCAGTCGTTCATAAATCTAGTTCTACGCCTAAGCCGTTATGCATTGTGAGTCTATGTCCCTGAGTATTGTATTCTGTGGGCAGTTGGTATAGCGAGCCTGAATGGGCAGCACACTAGCCCATACTACTAATGCAGGATCATACTGAGAACTTTTGGTGTGAATTGTTTGGAAGCTACTTCTACCAATATTATACCTTGTAGTTATATTAGTCCTTACTCTATGTCTTTATTTTGTGGTGTGAGCTGCAACAAAACTAGGAATCGAGGAAAGGAAGAATGTAGTTACCACGAAGTGAGATGATCCTTGTACCTTCGTTATTTTGGGCCATCTATTTTCACTTTTACAATTTTCTTTGTCTATCCTTCAAGGTCATCAGTCAAGTGCTGTTATATTTGGCTGGTTGTACGTAGTACAAATGTGTCTTGATAGCGATGCTTTCAAAGTCATTAGAGGATTCCTAGGTAGTGCCCATAATTCCCCACTGGCATGCTGTAAAACTACAGCACACTCAATGCAATTCAGTATATGTATATTCAAAGGCATTATCTCAACATGGCTGCCTAATGCCCGTATGTATCTTAGACAAAGGTCCACTTTTCATTTATCATTCAACCAATGTAATCCCCAGTTCTTTGCTGTACCTCTTCAGGTTCTGATGAAGCCTCTAAGCCCTCGCCCCTCAGCATAACACCTGGTCGTTTTCATATCAATAGTCCCTCAGTCTAACATGAACACCTGAAGGCGACGGCATGTTTCTAATACTGTTAGTGGCATAGCCACCGCCATGGGCTTTAACTCTCAGACCACCATACACCGTGGTTCTTTTAATCTTTTCTGAAGGCTGTAAAGCTAACACCAGGTACACTGCAGTTTTCCGGGACATAACCACCATCAAGGGGCCTATAGGTGTTTTATAGATCAGCCTTTTCACTCTTCGTTAACAGCTACCTACCAATCACTCGGAATGTGATAACACTCTGATTTAAACAACTGAAATGAAAATCCTGTTAAGTTGGGTTTTTGAAACTAGTTTTAAAGCGTGTGTGTAATGAAATTCCTATTTCTCCGATTGTTAAGCACATGTCCATGAAAACCCCATTAACTCTTTACCAATGTCCTCCAGTGCAAATAAACCTTATTTTCAACAGCCACGTGCCCTAGCTATATTAGCCTACGCAACAAGTTTGGGAAGGCAGACTTTGGCTTGTTTGAAATTGAACTTCATGTATTTTAAATAAAATGCTTTGCAAAATAAAGATGCAGGTGTATCATATTTAGCATCCAAATATGTGCAAGGGATGGCAAACAGCATTTAGGTCTGTCTCCTCTTGTACTTTTCATATTGAAGCACTATCCTGCTACGTACATATGGCCGGATTTACCAAGGTTTTGCGTCACCCTTGCACCTCACTAGGGGGCGCATGGGCAAACCAAAGCCTAAGGAAGATTTATCAAGGCCATCTTGAGTGGACCTGCATGGTTTGATAAATCAGAAGTAACGTAAGGGAGCGCTAATCGCCTCCTTGCATTACTCCGCCCCAGAGAAGCATTCCCATTCATCCACCTATGGATTTTAGCGCATTACCAGATTTGCAATTAATGGATGACCTGGGAATGCATCAAAATGCTACACCTCCTCGTGTGAATCATAACAAGGGGAAATAACTTTTATTTCTCCTATTTTTCCTCTTTTAATGTGTGCTGCATTCTGTAGCACACATAGAAAGAGGAAAATGCCTCCCAGGATTGTTGTTGTGCAGGACGGTGTCCCTTCCTGCTCAAAAACAATCCTGCCCACATTGCATGCACCCTTGCGTTATGGCGCAAGGTGCCTGTATTGGTGGTAGGCAACCAAAAGTGCGCCAGCACTAGGAAAGAACAGGAATGAGCTGTATGTTGAATATGGCGCATTCCTGCCCTTTTGCTGAGCAAGGTGGCAAAAAAATGCAGATTTCTATAGCGCAGCTTATCACTCAGCATATTACCCATGCTCAACCATGCTGTGTGACAAAATCATATATATGGCCCATAGTTTTTATGATATTGATTGTACAGACACCATAGAACAGAAATTGGCGACATGATACATTCTAATGAAAATCTAAAACCCTAAATGAAAAAAAGTTCCAACTATGTGAATTCTATTGTGACTACATATCTTGAATGAATGTACATCTAATTAGGGTATAAACATAAACTCACCTGTGGTGAAATACAACTGCTCATCCTGCACTACTTGTAGGCAATACTTCATAATTGTGATTTTATTATAATTTTCAACACTGTAAGTTTCAAGTTCAAAATTGCATGACATTTGACTTCTGTTTAAGAAATCATCACAAGTACTGATTGATCCTCCTCCCATGAATTTATGATTTCTGGATGCAAAAATAAATAATCTACTAATCACTGGGCGGATGCTGGACAAATAGTACATCCTTTCTGTCATTTATCCAGCAACCGGCAAAATGCCACATAATCTCTGCTGTTCACCCAGCCACGAGCTATATAGTAGAAACGATGTACAATTTGAACAATGGCAGGATAACTAGTGTGAAGGAGGTCTTTATTTAGCCTGCTATGAAGAAGAAAGAGACTCCAGGCAAGGTTAGGGTGATGGCCATGTTGTAATGGGGATCAGGGCCGTCTCTAGGGCCGTGCAACGGGTGCCAGCACCACACTGGGCGCTGACTTCGGAGGGTGGGTGGGGGTGCCTTGTTTGCAAGATTATTATGGTTTTAAAAACACCAGCTGCCATGTTCCTTGCCTCCAGCAATTTTTAGGCAGCAATAGAAATGTCAAGATAATGCTGGTGATTAATGTTTTTTTCTGGAGAAAGGCCGGAGCTTTGTCTAGCAAATGTTTTGACTCATGAGGTAGGACAGAGGATTAATATGCCTACTGCAAAGAACGTGTGCCAAGCAGATTACAAAGAGCATAACATGTAAATAGGTCAGTTGGTTACTGTCAGAGAGATCCTTTTGTTACTTGCAGTATATGAGTTAAAATCCTAATATAGAACGGTGAGCTGCTAACTGTCATCAAAGACCTGCATGCAAACTGCAAGGTGTGGATTAGAGCATTATGAATTTTCCCCGTCTTTCATTATCCTAATGTTGCAAAAAGTGTTCATTTCGGTTGAAATCAATTCTTATTTTTAAAGAGAACCCCCAACTTTGGTGTTCAATTTTAAATTCTGAGTTTGTGCTTCTCCAGAACAAGCAAATTATGCTGTCTACCAGTATGGATGACATGTGAGTCCTACACCTTGTAGTCCTCTGTCCTAAGTCACATTTGCTATACACTGATTTGTACATGTGTGATGAAGTGTTTCTGTGTTATGTGTGTGATGTAAAGTGCACCCTACACTAGTATGAGTGGTGCTATAAAATTAATTAAATGAATCTAACAGAGAGTGGTTATGGAGACTTGAGGGGCACTCTTATAGGTTGGTAGTGAGGGAATCCATGGCGGAGGTGGTCATTGGAGAAATGACAACAATCGTCACACCGGCCGCCACCAGAGTTAAAGCTGGCCCTGAAGGGGATGCTACATGTATGAACAATTTGAATGTAAGCAGTGCTTAATTTGTGAAAAACATAAGTGTAAGAGCCCTTTTAAGGAGGCCACTACAGCTTGCACCACTGATGGCCTCAGCTAATGCTGCCAATGGGAATACCAAAACAACTATTAACCATCACACTCCCGCAAGTGTGACAATACATACTATTCCAGGCCACTTAAAGCTATGAGCCTGGCTTGGGCGCAAGGTCTTATTAATTTTATAATGTATGTTGAATGAACACAATACAGTTGTTCAGCTCATCTCGAAAATAAGCAGACAGCACCACCATGTGGTGGACTTTCAGTAGTGCTGGTGTTTAGAATTAACTGGTGCTGAGTAGGTGAGATCACCGGCTAAATGAAGCACTGAAGGTGAGTGCACACACAAATGTACCATACATTGTTCAAAGGTAGGTGCATGGATTGAGCTGAACTGTTTATAGATGAAAAACAGAGAAATCAAATTAAATAAAAACATTTATTTTATTTTAATATTCAAAAGAGAAATGATGGAATCAACCATCAGTTTTAGGAGCTTCAGCTTATGGTACAAAGATAGTTTTGTAGCAGTCTAGGAATATTTGCAGAAAAGGAGTAAGGATCAAGGGCTACTTGTCCCTTTAATGGCTCAATTTAATAAAAAGTCTAGACCTATCAGTGGGCAGCACCCCTTTGGCTCACATAAGTAATCCCAGTGTGATCAGTTTAGGTAGACAGTTTAAGGCAATATTAAGAGTTTTTTTAAGAATCTCCAGTCACTAGTATACTAGTGATGAGACTGATGTTTATTGAGAAATTACAATTGAGTAAACTGTTGTTAATCCTCTAACATAAAGGAACCAGCCAACATGTGTTTCATCGAATAGTTGGCGCACAGACCTGGACTTTTTCAAGGCTGCATATAGTCATATAAGTAACAATTGACAGCATGCAAATGCACATTTAGAGAGGACATACTGTGACCAGCCGAGGAGAAAAATTATAATATTAAACAGAATTATATTTCAGATTGAAATTGTAAATAAAAGTAAAAAAAGGAAGAGAACACAAGAGGAAAAAACGGAAACAAATAATTATTAATGTATACATCATATGCATAAATTACAGTAAGAATTCACCCTGAGTGAATGTGGTATTCAAAGTTTCACTGCCGCTCTTGTAGCTAAATGCTGTGAATCCAACATAAGACAGACAGGTCAAAGTGGGTAGGAAAGCAGTGTAAGCAAATTCTGTTGGGTGTTACAGTACCCCTGTTCTGTCCAAGTGAAACACAACCTTATTGTTTGCAGTATTTTATGCTTAAACAAAGGAGCTAATCAGATATCATTAAGCAAGAAAATATTAAAAGAAAACAGGAAAAACTTACCAGAAATATTTAAACTATTTACTTAAACTGATCACACTAGGAGTATTTGACTGTCTGCAAATAATAATCATTATTCTTATAACACGTTATTCACTCATCAGACTACATTGTGCTTTGTTAATGGTTATGATCCTCCTTTTGATAATTGTTTTTAGGGTTGGAATTTTTGTGGGCATTCTATGCAAAACCTTGTGCTAGCTTTAGGCTTCTTTTAAAGGACAATTGTGCTTGCTTAGTATTTCAGACCTGGCAGCTTAGCAGCAGTCGACAAGGATCAGCAAATGGAGAATGCAAACAAATTGGCTGTCCTGGAGGGATACTTATAATAGACAATCAGTGCTTTGCTTAGGGACACAGGCCCTCACTCTGACCCTGGTGGTCCTAAACCGCCAGGGCCGCGGGCAACGGAAGCACCGCCAACAGGCTGGCGGTGCTTCATTGCCCATTCTGACCGCGGCTGTAAAGCCGCGGTCAGAAAAGGGGATCCGGCGGTTTCCCGCCGGAATACCCCTGGCAGGGCTGAACCTCCATGGCGGTGCTGCAAGAGGGCCGCCATGGGAATTCCGACCCCCTTCCCGCCAGCCTGTTTCTGGCGGTTTTGACCGCCAGGAACAGGATGGCGGGAACGGGTGTTGTGGGGCCCCTGGGGGCCCCTGCACTGCCCATGCCATTGGCATGGGCAGTGCAGGGGCCCCCTAACAGGGCCCCAGCATGATTTTCACTGTCTGCATAGCAGACAGTGAAAATCGCGACGGGTGCAACTGCACCCGTCGCACCCCTGCAACACCGCCGGCTCCATGTGGAGCCGGCCTCTGCGTTGCAGGGCCTTTCCCGCTGGGCCGGCGGGCGCTCCTTTGGCGGGCACCCGCCGGGCCAGCGGGAAAGCAGAATGGCCTCTGCGGTCTTTTGACCGCGGAGCGGCCAAATGGCGGTGACCGCATGGCGGGCGGCGGCGGTCAGAATGACCGCCACAGTGCTTTAGGCCACTTCCAGGGGGTAAAGTGAGTAAGCCACAGTAATAGGACTTCTGTGGAATGGGGCAGTGAAAGCAGGAGACAGATAAGTAATGCATCCGGGTAGTTCACTCAGCTCCCTGCTGAATAAACAAACCTTTTCATACTATTCACACAGAAGAGCTGGTTCCAGGCATAGATGCTTGTTCGTTCCATGCCATTAGCAGCCATTCAGCCTCACTGACATTTTAGTCACCTGCAAAATGTATCTTGGGAATGGTGATTTTGATTTTTACATGATAATTAGGGTGTTAAGTGGGCAAGGGTATGTCTTTACTGACCCCTCATTTCTATTCTTGAGAGTGCTGCCTCCATTGAAGAAATCTGGAAGCCAAAAAAAATCTGAGTGGCAAGCTTGGAGGCTGTACCTGCCTAAAGACTTTATAGAGAGGTCTGAGGAACAAAGCAGTAGGACCAGAAGGAGAAGTATTGAGACCAGTAGGAGAGTAAGTGGCAGGAGGTAGACCGCCAGGAGAGCTAGGATGACCATAGCCATGAGGACCAGGACTAGAAGAACCAGGCCCAGGGAGACCTAATATGTGAGGACGACAAGTAAAACAGGACTAGGGGAACAGGAACCAGAGTGATAAGGATCAGGATTGCCAGAAGGATGTGGAACAGGGAGATCTGAACCCAGTGGACAGGGGGCAAAGGAAAATAAGGGGTTGAGGTAAGAGGAGCAGAAGACCCTATATGATAACAACAAGAAGGGCTGGAAGGACCTGAGTGCACCTACGAGGACCAGAGGGGCGGGGACGACCAGGGCCAGGAAAAGCAGACCTGGGTAGCTAGACCAAATAGAACCAGTGCCAGGAGAACAATTGAAAGTAGTTTCAGACGTAGATGGGCCAAAATCAGATCAGTTCAAGGAGGACCAAGAAGGTCCAGAGTTGAATGGACTAGAATCAAGAACACCACAAACCAAAAGGACTACGCCTGGCAAGACCAGGAGACCCTAGATGAGAATGAGCCGGATGAATGTAGATGACCAGGCCCAATGAGACCGCAATCAGAAAGTCAATGAGTATCCGACTCAGGAGGATCCTAAACCAGGGTGACAAGGACTACATAAAACAGGGTGATACTCAAGATGGGAACTGTGCCATGGGGCTGAGATAGACTAGACCCAGGAGGTCAAGGAAAATCTAAACTAGAAAAGGCTAGGGTGATCTATGACAGTACAAGTTATTGCAGAGTAATGTAGGCAAGGAGTAGGAGGACAAGGGCTAGGAGCATCTGGACCAGATTGAAGAGGATTATGGAAATAAGAACCTGGATGGCAATGGCCAGTATAATTAGGATAAGCAGGAGAGGGACTAGGAAGACAAGTGGGGCAGTACCAAGGGCACACGGAAGACCAGAACAGAGAACTGGATAAACTAATTGGTCATGACCAGGTACACCGGAAACAGGGCTAAGAGGGTCATGAAGATCAGGACCTAGGGGACATGGGTTCATATAACCAAGTGTGTCAAAGCAATCAATATACATATCAGGACCAGGGTGAGGAGGATCAGATGTAAGCAGGCAAACCATAACCATGGACAGTGGTGGCCAGGAGGAGTAGGACGAAAAGGACCAAGCTCAGGATGATGCAAATAAAGAGAATCTTGAACAAGAGGACCTGGATCCATCGCTGCAATACCAATAGGACAAAATGGACAAGTAACAGTTCTAGGATAACCATGACAACATAAACCAGGAGGACAAAGATTGGAGTGCCTGGAAATGACAAGCAAGATGCACCAGGACATGTGGTACTAGGGCTAGGAGGTTCGCATTGAGGAGTACCAAGACAAGGTGACCAAGAGGACCAGAAAGGAACAGGGCTAGATGGGCCAAGACTGGGGGATCCAAGAAGGGCCATAATGGACAAAAGGCTAAGTTTATGATAACAAGCACAGTAAGACAAGAAGGGCCAGGATTAGCAGGACAAAGGAGACCAAAACTAAGGTGGCAGGTTGGTCAGGTCCTGGAGAACTTGACCCAACAGAACCAGGAAGAGAACACAAACTCGGGGGCAGGAATAGAAAGAGCAGCTCTTAGCAAAACAGACTGAGAGTGAAGAAGACTGGGAGAACAGGATTTGGAGAATCAGAAAAGATGGCAGACGACCAGAGCCAGCAGGGCGAGAGCTAAGAGGCCAGGACAAGGCACAACCAAGGGAAAAGTAAGAACAAGTTAAAGAGGCCCAGGAGTATCAAGACCTGTCATACTAGGACAAGGAGAACCAGGAGGAAAAGAAGGAACAGGACAAGGATGACAGGAGTCAGGATTGCCAAGCAGCGAGGCTAATAACAGGATGACCTGAACAAGGAATATCAAGACTAAATTAACAAGTTAGTGCAGAATCCAGATGACAAGGACCAGGAGGAACAGGGTCAACAGTATCATGACAAGTTGGAGCAAGACCAGGAGAACTAATCAGGGCATCAGAAGACACTGGGTGTGATTGGGTATGGTTAGTTGAACTACACAAATCAAAATAAGCAGGACCAGCACCAGGGCTAGGAGGCCTAAATGGGTCACTGACAAGGGATACATGAACTAAAGTACCAAGTTGAGCAGGAGGACCAGAAATCGGAGACACATGAGTGACCAGACTGGCAGGATCAGGTGGGACCAGGACAACCACAGTGACAAGGACCAATGGGAACAGAGCAGGAACAAATTGAACAGGCACAGTCCAAGAAGGCCTAAGAAGGAGGACCAGGACTCATGAATGCTTTAGCAGGTGGACCATAAAAAACAGGGTCTAGGACACGGAGAATCCAAACCAGGAAGACTAAGAATAGGAGATTTAGCAAACAAGCACAAATAGACTTAGGAGGAGAAAGACCCAGCAGACCAGCAGGATCAGGATGAGGAATAGTAGGTAAAGTATCAGGAGGGCCGGGACAGGCTCATAGAAAGAAGGGCCAGGAAAAGGGCCATCAAAACAATGGTCAGAATGGACTAGAACCAGGGCACCATATTTAGAAAACCAGTATCATGGTGACCAGAACTAGTTGGACCATCCCCAGGATGAGGAGTAGGAGGACCAAAACAACCCAGTAAAGGAGGACTTGGAAAACGGCCAGGAGGAAGGCCAACACCAGAAGGCATAGAAGGACCTAGAAGAGAAGGAAATAGACCTGAGGCAGGAGGACACCTACGTGATTGTACACCACATACATTTTGATATTCCTTTAGTTAAATGGTCTGATTTATACTTGTTGTCAACCCCCAGAAACCTCCACCATTATTACCCCACATGTAAAACTGGTAAGTATTTGTTGAAAACCTTGAGGATGCACAGGGAATAAAAAGCTTTGACTTTAAAACTATGATCTCTGAGTGATAGCAGATGAGGTCTTATGCTAACACAGTAGTCTGACGGTGGATCTGGTGGCAGAGGGACTGAAACCTATGAGAGGGATCTAAAGATGGATAGGTGAAAAAGAGTGTGGTCTGTGAAGAATGGAAGAAAGGTTTACAGAACCTCAGATGGCTGAAGAAAGCAAAAATAGTTAATGGCTAACAAACTGTAAAAATGCTATTTTCACCAGCAAAGGTGAGCTCAGGATCATAAAAAGGAACAGATGTGCAGAAGAGACAGTGAGGGAGGCTCCAAATAGATTATTTCCAGTGGCCTAAAGAGGGATTCAGAGTAACAGAGGTCTCTGATTGCCAAGCCCGGAGAACCAAGACCAGCAGAGATAGCTTCAGCACCAGACAAATTGTCTGTGAAAGTCTAAGAGATAGATGAAGGTTGGTGGAGATACACATGTGGTAGAAGAGTTTAGAATTCCAGCAAACAGGGAATGAGTGTCAAGAATAGTACAACAGTCAGTGTGACTTCCAGACCGTAGAGTTGACACACCATAAATGTGAGGTGGAGATGTTACAAATATGTAGTAGAAAGACTCTGTGTGTAGTAAAAGTCTGAGTACATGATCCAGTGGGATGCATTTTGTGACATGATGAAAACTAGAAACAGCTTTTCTATAAAGTGAAAGTGTATTGACTGCATTACTGTGGCTGGCTAGAGTAGACACTCAAACATTGAAGTACGGTTCTTGTTAGCAAAGGGCTGCTGATAAGTTCTTCCTAAGTGATGACATAGGATAGATATTAGGAGCAAGGCTTAGGTCAGAGGTTTCTCTTTTTAGAGATGACAATGTTTCTATGCAGGGCTCTCTTTTTGTCTGTGCCTACAATTGCTCTAACACTTCATTACTTCTTCTGGAGAGCCGTCACTGAGCATAGAGGCTGTGTCTGAGATACAGCCAGAAATGAGACTTAAAATACAATCTCCCCAAATTAGTTCTGAAATCTCAATAGTGGATCCACATCCCCTGTCTAGAAAATTAGTATAAAAGTGGAACTGTGGAATGATCAATCCAGAGGTCACAAGAATGGGGGTAACAAAATGTATTGGTTATTAGGTGTCTTATTTTTTACAATATGTGTAATAAAGTCAATGAAAAAATACCTTTGTTGTTTTTTTTCTTCAGCATCTTTGATGCCCAAATGTCTTTCTCTGATCTGTGAATGTTCATATTGCAAATACAGTAAGTACAATTAAATATAATACCATTCCTTTGCTCGTGACTCCTCTGACAAATATTTCCTATGGCGGCCTCACAGAGTAGGCGTTATTGGAGTGTGGAATTTCCACCATCTACCCTATTTATGGTAAAACCTGGTAATAACAGAAAGGAAAAAAAACACCCAGCATCTGGGGGCCTTGACTTTTGTGTTGTGTTGTTGCTGAAAAAAAAAATGTTTGAAAAGTGTGCTGAACATCCAACCAGCCAGCCATCATGTCTGACAGTATGTTCTGTCAAGTATTTCCTGCACAGACAATATCCATCATGACAGCAGTTCCTGGCCCAAACACTAAATCATAGATTTCCTTGAGACTGTAATAAAGATTCTCAAATCAATCAATCAATTCTGCTTTATTTTGGTAAAAACATACCATAAAAGCACATAAACAAAACAGTTAAAACAAGATAAAATATGAAAAGAACAGCTCACAATCCTTTGACTAAGACAAATAAAATACAATATGATTTAAAGGATTCAAGTGTATACAATAGTTGCTTTAAAACAAAATAGCACCGTTGTAGCTAATTTCCATAAAATATGCATGAATATGTAATCAACCAAAGTACAAGGTCCCTTACAAAAGATACTCAACATTATGAATGACAGTTTAAAAAATATGAGTCTAAGATACCTGCTTTAAAGCAAAATAGCACCATTATAGCTAATTTACATAAAATATACATAAATATGTAGTTAGCCAAAGTACAAAAACCCCTTGCAAAAGGTACTCAACATTATAAATGACAGTTTAAAAATGTAAGTCTAAGATACCAAATGGCTTCCAGAAATGTTGCTAGAGAGCATGCCACTAGCACATTAGGGTCTGATTTACACATCCTGAGAGCTATTAGCCTGTTCCTAATACCCATAGATTTACAAAGAGGTACAATCCAGCGGGCCCTCTGCTTAGAGTACGCTGGACAATGAAAAAGGACATGGGCGGGACATTCAGCTATCCCACAGCCCATTGGGCATAAATTGGAGAGGCTATCAGACTTCAGCCATCTATAAGTTAAAGTGCGTAGGGGGAGGGACCCTGATCTACATCTAATATAAAGTGCTCGTGCAAATTGGGATAGAATTGCATCCATATAATTCTCAAACTCATGGTGACATTTAAACAATAAAAAATTGTTTGTCATACCAGAGATGGGCACTTCTGATAATTTATCTACCTGTACATTAAGCCAATACATGTCCTTCACAACCTGAGTAGCATTTTTTAGGAGAGTAAAAGGGTCTATCCAGTAATTTCTCAGCCCGAGTTTGGTAAGAGTATTCTCAGCGTAATTGCACCACCTAACATTTTTGTATATTCTCAATAACACTATATTGGTGACTTCATAAGGGGCCCAAAGCAATTGTGTTTGTTTTGACACATCACGCTAATATCAGATGGCACTATGTCACTAGGCTACAACATTTTCTCTTGTGGCCTTTTCTTTTACAAATCATTGGTTTCAAATGTTTTAGTATAATTTGTTTAATTTAACTAACCAGAAGTAATAATTCCATAATGCACTAATTTCCTGCAGGAAAAGAGGAGTTTTGACAACATGGAGCCTTTTGAAAGTCCTATATCAGCCAAGGTACATTTCCATGGCTTTGTGAGTAAGAGCGAACATATAGCTGTAACTTTATCATTATCCACCTCTACAGGTAAGCTTAAAGGAGTTGGGCCATGTCTGAAGCATGAGATAGCTTCATAAAAGGGGTCCTGAGTTTCTGTGTCTTGGTCCATGGAACAATGGAGTGGCATTCTGTGCCAAGTCTATCAAAATAACTTGGAAGCATTCAAACATTTGGAATCTTTAGACCTATAATTAGGGGTGGGTGTAATTTGGGGTTGCATAATTACATCAATATAATATGTACTTATGTGAGGCATGCAACCAAGTATTTAGAGCTATTTTCTTAGTGCTAAATGCACCTTTGCATAAAAAATTGACCATTTGATACAATTTGTGCTAAGAAAATGGCACTAAACACAACAGAACAGGTACAGCAGCAGCCGGCAGCAATGCATGCTCGCTAATTGTGTTGTTCCTTGTGTTCCAGTGGCAGGATTTTTTCCACAAATTACGCTTAATTACACATGCTGATATACTAATTGTGTAATTTGAGGTAATATTGCATGCAGAATTACAGAAATTACTCCAATTACTGCAGGGTGACATGTCGATCAGGTCTACCTATAAAAAAGAGTTTTCCACCTTTGAATGCAGTCGTAGGGATGGTTGTGTGCTGTTCTTTGTCGGCAATCATTCCTGTGATTACAGCAAATCACGGAGGCTCACAAAGTAGCAAACACCTAATGAATAATAATTAGGTAGGTCATTCTGCATTCCACTGCAGTTAAGTATATTGTGAACTAACCTCATAATTCTTTGACAGGTTTGAAAAATGCTATTCAATTGGCAAAAATGATGTGTGCAATTTGCAACCACATTTTGTAAATTAAATAATAATACATGAGGACCCTAACTTTCGTAAGCAAATGAATGCAAATTATATTTGATCATTGTTTGTAGATCTACCTGGTCCTAAGTACCTGTTGAAATCTACATAAGACATAATAACACAAAACATAAGCTGTTTAGACATCAGCTGGGTAGGTAGTGAATTTCGTCTGCTTTTTGCATGGCTACTGGCTAAGCTGTGCATACTTTCTGCTATTTTGCAAGCTAAAAGATTAATAATGAAGCTTCTTTTCTATTTACAGGTCCACTGGTCAAACAGTACATCTTGTCTGCTATTTAATGGCTTATAATATATGCTATTTAACCAACAGCCAGGAAAATAACTATGTTTATTTGCTTTATGAATGGCTGCTTGCCCATTTGCAAATATTGTCAGCTTAATTGCAAGCAATCAGGTAATGAGTGAAGTTTGTTAACAAAATGATACTTAATCTCTGCTATTTTATTTATGTCTAGGTGAATAGTGAAACTTCTATGCTATTTGTATAGCCACCAGCCAAGTTGTATATAATCGCTGCCATTTTGTCAGCAGCATGTTAAATGGTGAATTGTTTTTTGCTATGGGCACAGCCTTTGGTCAAATTGAATACAATCTCTGATATTTTTCTGCAGATGGGAAAATAGTGAATTTCATTTGCAATCTGCACAGCTGCAAGTCAAAAAATACATAGGCCCTCATTACGAGTTTGCCGGTCACCGGATGACCACCCCAGAGGGTGGCGGTCTGCACCGCCACCAGGACAGCAGTGCAGACCGCCATATTACTACCACAGCAGTGAACCCACCGCAACACAGCCAAGTTTCCACCAGTAGCCCCAGTGCAGTCGGACCGCCGCTGACAGCTGTAGCCATCTCCAGGTTGGCGGGAACCAATTCACCACCCACCATTTTACAAGTCAGCAGACTGCCAGGATTTCTGGGGAAGTGTGACCGCAATGAAAAGCCTGGCGGAAATGGTCAGTATAAAAGGAGACATTCACCTCCAGGTACAAAGATGCATCCATGGCCACCATGGAACCTGAACTGGAAGCCTTCCTACTGCTGTATTTCACCACACACCATCAGAACCAGCGATGACGATGAAGACAACAACCGTAAGTACCCCCACCTAGCACACACTTGACGGAACAACTCCGCCTGCCAATACATACTGTCAGCAATACGTAGGAACAACAGTCAAACAAGTAAATAGTACAGACATCCAAACAATGCCTAAGGTGACACGCCACATCCAACCCACATACAAAGGACATCACAGATGCCTCACTATACACACAGACGCACACAACACTACCAAACAATGCCACACACCACCATAACAACACATCAGAATAAGCACATGGAACAAGTCATCCACCCAGTGCATGCAGCAACACAGATACATCCTATACACATACAACACACACCCCATTGTATACAGATATAACACAACCATGTTGAAGGGATTCAAGGACAATTTTTTAACCTTGACATCAACATCTAAGTGGTGCAGATGTATTGAATTAATTAATACATTTTCAAAACTATATACAACTTAGACCTACTGGCCAGTCCAATTGTGACAAGTGCCCCAGGCACAATAGGCACAGTCACATGCCCCAACTTGACTCCTGACTGCAAATTGGCCTCCACATGGCAGGGGCATCAATGGTGCAGACAGGCACCTCAGGGGTGGGGGTGGGGGTGGCGGTGGTGGGGGCTTGGGCTTGGAAGGGGGGTCCTTGGGTTTAGATTTGGGAGCGGGGATTGCCTTTGATTTTGATTGTGAAGAGGGGGTTTGGATCTTGGGGTAGGAGTAGGGACATTAGGCTTTGGAGGGGGTGGTTTCTTTGCAGGGGGACAGGCATGGGCACTACTAGGGGGGCCCTGGGAGGACTGGGAGGTGGAAGGACTGGGTTGAGGCAGCGAGACATGATGCTTAGGGTCATTACGGGTGGGACAGGATCAGAAACAGGTCAAGACGGGCAAATAAATGTTTTTTAGGTACACGGGGGCAGTCATGGGTAAAAGGTTTAGGAGTAGAGGTAGAGAGAGTGGTTGTAGGAGGTGCTGGTGTGCCAGAAGTGGTTGCAGGTGTGTGCGATGTGTGCTTGTGTGTGGTGGGTGTATGTTGGGTGGGTTAGTGAGGGTGTTTATGTTTTTTGAGAGGAGGGGGAAGAGATGAAGTGATATGTGAGTGTATATTGGGGTGGTGTCTGCAAGTAAGGTGGATGTCCTGCATGTGGTCATTAAGGTTGTCATGCTGAATGCAGATTTGGTGTGTGGGGTGGATGTCTGCCGGTCTGCTCTTGTGGGGTCCTTGGGTATGACATGACTGGTGGCAGGATCAGGGAGTGTTGGTATAGTGATAGCTGGTTTGAGTGGTGATGTGACTGTGAGGGAGGAGGTGGGGGAGACAGTGTAGGGAGTGTCTGTTGTTGTGTCTGCATATATGTGTTGACTGTGTGCATGCTTGTGGTGTGTCTTGTGGTGCCTGTGTTTGTCTTTGCGCACCTTGTCTGTTGTAGTGGGTGAATGCTGGTCCGAATGTGTGCTCTGGATGGGTGAGGGGTGTAGGATTGGGCACAGGTAACTGGAGGGGGACGGAAGGTGAGGGGACACTGGCTGCCATTAAAGAGGAGGCCAGAGCCTGAAATGCCAAGGCACTGTGAATGCCTTCCAGGTAGGCATTACTTTGTTGCATCTAGGATGCCAGTTCTTGGATGGCATTCACAATGGTTGACTGCCCCACAAAGATGAACCTCAGAAGGTCAATAGCCTCCTCAATGAGGGCAGCAGGGCTGACTGGGACAGGGACAGAGGTGCCTGCGGTGAAGGAGACACTCACCCTCCTGCGTGAGCGGACACGGGCAAATGGGTGGTGAGGCACAGGGACAGCAGTGCTGGTAAGGGGGGTGGCTGACAAGAATGGTGCTGGGATGGACGCAGATGGGTCTTCCACCACCAGGGAGCTTCCATCAGAGGAGGAATCCGAAGATGATGTAGCTGTACCGGTCTCCCCCGTGGTGCTCCCCTCGATCTCCATCCCATTGGTCCCTTCAGCGTTGTTGGACTCTGCTTCTGGGTACCGTGGGCTGCCACTCCACACTCACATGTGCCTCTTCTCCTTTGCCTGATGATGCTGATGAACACAAGGATAGAAGAGGACAGGGAGAGAGGGTGGGAGAGAAAGAAAGGGAGGAAAGGATCAATACCTTGCCATCTAGTATACATACCAACAAGTACTCTACTCCTCCTCAGGCGGGGCAAAGAATGGCCATGATGTATTGTCCCCAAATATTGGTCATGTAGACATAATCTAATATTCAAGCTGTTACCTCCTAATTTCCACAAAAAACTAGTTTGGACATGCTGCGGTCTGTCATCAGTCATTCTACAATGGTAATAACTACCAACTACCCACATATACTTACCAATCTGACACTTTTGACACGTTTTAAAAAAAATACCCTGGATAAGTAGATTGCACACAAAATATAGGACAGGTAGGTAAAGGACTCATGATGTACAGAAGTCCATTCACAATGCAAAGATTTCACAGTGGGAGTTCCCTACTCACATTACGTATTACCCAATATCAGTCCTGACAAGATGCCATTGGCTATCTACAGCAGACTCAGGGATAGAAAATAGAGGTTTGAGAATCACTCAACATAAGGGTTTGTCCAAAAGTAACTGGACAAGGAGGTATAGCACCAACATATTACTGCCTGCATGGTGTTGAAAAGCAAACTTACACCACTTCTAAACAGTAGAAGTAATAGCCAGAGACTATAATCTGATATTATATATATACTCCTCATTAGTACCTAAGTAATCTAACTGACACAATAGAAGCCCACAGAACTGATATTAAACAGTCTGTACTCACCCCCTTGTGGCTGCTGTGCTGCCCTCAAGTGCCTATCTATCTCGAGGTAGGCCAATGCCAATATACGGGCCATTAGAGGGGTGAGGGTCCAACAGGCACCTATTTCTCCCCAGCTGGGCCTCCGCGGTCTTCTGGGCCCAGCGACTCCGGTCCTCCCACTGCTTGCTGCAGTGGGTGCTCCGCCAGCTATGGACCCCCATGGTCCGCACTTGCTAGGCGATGGCTCTCCATATCCACTTTCTCTGATGGGCGCTGATCTGCATGGACTTGCATGGGAGACACAGACAAAATGAGATAATCATGTAGAGTTACAGTACATCTACTGCAGTGGCCTACACACAGAATATGCTCATACTGAGTCCACATTACTCCATTATCAATAAACAAGACAACCCCAGAAGTCAATCATGCCATGTTAGTATTCACACACTTTCACCGTCAAACACCCCCCAACTGATAAGTATTCCACATTGTACTGACCTGTTTATCTGAAGCGCCATACAACTGTCCATACAGGGGTAGGACCCCTTCCACCATTTTTTCCAGTTTCTCCTAGGTGAAGGCTGGGGCCCCATCTCCTGCAGGACGTGCAATTGTGTCTTCCAGATACAGAACACAGCAGCTCATGCAGTGGAGGTCTTGCTTGCTTGAGTGTCAGGAGCCAAGTGAGCTGGGCTATAGAAAATGGCGGTCACAGTCGCTGCGGTCATGACTGTCACCGCTGGCGGTGATCATCATTGGCCCCAGTTTCCCATAGACATCAATGTAACCAATGAGGAGTTGCACAGCGTTTCTGACCACCTACCGCCATTATGACTAATGCCGGTGGAATGATGTCACTTCCATCTGTCCTCTGCATGCAGGAAAGGCGGCTGCATTTTATATATTTTTATGATTTCTCTGTTAACCTAGTGTGTCATAGCTTGATGTTACTAATTAGTTGCTTGATGTACGAGGTCAACTAATGTGAACTCACTATTGAAGTGAGTGTCACCTGCCAATATGTATAATGCATCATCATTTCAATGTGTGGATGTTTGCTAACTGTATTTGACTTATGGACGATATTACTAATTCTGACTTCAATCTCTGTACAAACCCCCTGTGATAAGTATAGCAATGGTATTTACAGCCAAGATGTCACAGTTGTGTAGTGTGTGAATTACTGTTTTCCTGTGTCAGCTATCAAATACCCTACACGACTTGTCGTATTTGCTACTTCTGTGGTGTACTTTTTGTAACAAAAGTGTAAGAGGTGTCATGAATTTTGTTCTATCCTGTGCCTAGATACCATCCAATGGGGAGAATGAGAAATGCACTGTTCTACCAGCCCATAGTCGACCTTATTACCATGGAAGAAAGACACATTCTACAGACGTATCGTCTGAACCGTCAGACCATCATGGAACTGTTTAACCAGTTGCAGCCGGATCTCCTACCAGCCATAAGTAATCCCTATGCCATCCCTCCAACAGTACAGGTGTTAGCATTGCTCAATTTTCAAGGTGACAATGGGCTTGACAGCAGGTATGTCGGAGCCCATGTTTAGTTTTGTGTTGGAAGATGTACTGTCTGCTTTGCTGAAACACATGGACAGCTATGTAGGTTCCCACAACGTGCTGACCCTCCCACTGTGAAAGCTGACTTCTATTTTGTAGCAGAAATCCCTCATGTGGTAGGGGCCATAAATGTCACCCACATTGCTTTGAACCGTTCCAGGATCAGTGAACGAGTATTTAGAAACCAAAACAACTATCATTCCATGAATGTGCCGGTGGTGTTGTTTCGCTGACCAGTACAAATCCCAAGTGACGGCCAAGTTCCCTGGATCTGTGCATGACTCATACATTCTGAGGAACAGCAATGTCCTGCACATGAAGGCACAACTATATAGCGAGCTGGTTTGGATCATTGGTGAGTCCATTCTTTTGTTGTTCCACAGTTAGCTATTTATTCTTCACAGATTACATTATGCCACTCCTGGATTGCAATGTGTGCAAATGTCTTCTACACAGGTGACTCTGGGTATCCTAACCTATCATGGCTGCTAACACCAGTCAGATATCCCAGGTCAGAAGGCAAAAATCGCTACAATGCGGCCCATGGCAGGACAGGAAGGGTTATTGAATGCATGTTTGGTTTACTGAAAGGAAGATTCCAATGTCTGCACATCTCTGGTGGTTCCCTACTCTGCTCTCTTGTTATGCTATTAATTGTGTTTGACCAATGACTTTATGTTTCACCACTGCGCATATTAGTTGCTCAATGTTCACCAGGAGCACATTACATTCTGTATTCAGTTTAGCTGCCTATTGGCTTTAACATGGCATTAGCCATTACATTTGGTATTTAGGTTAGCTGCCTATTGGCTTTAACATGGCATTAGACATTACATTCTGTATTCAGTTTGGCTGCCTACTGGATTTAACGTGGAGTTAGACATTACAGTTGAGACATTGCAGATGAGCTGTGTTTTTCCAAGCTGTGTTTTTCCACATGGTTGACCAAGCTGTGTTTTTCGTATTGAATTCACACCAAACCCTAGCTGATAAGAGAGCGTAGATTTTGTGTTTACCTCTCAATCCAGCCTGGGAACGAGTGAGGTTTGGAGACTTGGCCACTCTCCAAACTTATTCGGTTCCCACACTGAGCCGTATTTTTGGTTTTAACGGTGGCCCTGGGTGGCAGCGAGGGAGAGATCTTTCAGGACTTCAGTCAGGAGCGGATGTCAGCTGCCTGATTTCCGTTTGAGTGGAAAGTCTCTTTCTCGCAATTGAACCGGAGTCATCAACTTGAAGATAGGAGAAGGATGACAAGCAGTGATAGGCCCTACGGTGATGCAATTTTGACTTTTATTCTTTGCTTTGAAGTTATGCTATAATATAATCACATGTATTTGCTGTGTTCATTGCAATTGAGAAGTACTTTGATATATTTTGCTTTCATTGCTGCGACTACTTTTAAACGTGTGCTTCCAACCTACTAATCTCGTCTATCAGGAACCTCATGGTGAAGTAGTAATAACAATAAATGTCTTCTTTAAACTAAGAAGTGCATTCCAGAGAAGTTTTGTAAGCTCGGTCATAAGATAAGAGAAGGAAAGCAAAACATCTCTGCAGATAGTTGTTGCCTGCTGCATGCTGCACAAATTGGCCCAGAGAAGACATGTTCCTTTACTGGAGGAGGAGGAGGTGGCTGCTGTACCAATGGCAGATGAAGGTGCAAATGACAGTGATGAAGATCGTGATGATGAGGATGATGTGCACTCAAGAACTCAGCTGATCTTCCAATACTTCCAATGACAGTCATGTATGAATGCAAAAACTGTTATCTGAAACTGTTCTGATCTGCAGTGTGGCTGATGAGATATCACTTAATGGTATTATGGCTACTGTGAAGATGGTGATAGACTTATTTGTACACAATGAGAAAATGAGGGATATGATGTTTTCATTCAGCACAATTGTCGAAATACAAATTGTCTTATTAACATGTTCATGCTATGTGTTGCACCACCTTGTGTGACAACTTTTATTGGAAACAGTTTACAGTCTTTTCACATGAATTTACCATTTGGGCTTATTGACACAAACATATCCTCAGTTGTAAGGCTCTCCCTGACAGAACTCCCAGCCCAGGATGTTAAGAAGCAGTCACTGAAATTCTAACTTTGCATACTGTTTGGATGTGTCAGTTGCATGTTACTGACATATGATATAGTGTGGGAGATGTCATGTACTGTAGGCAATGTTCCATTCATCCACAATGAGTAATTCAAATCCCATTTTGTAAGTTTGTAAGAGAATAGCATGTTTAGTGGCCACCTAAATTGAGATCCTAATGTGTCTATTCTCACTGTCTTGCAATATTTACAGGTAATGTTGTTGTGTTAACTCAGTTTCCTGCCTCTTCTGTTGGCTGCCTTTGGAGAAGAAATCAGATCATGTGTAAGAAAGACCTATTTTTTAGCACTTTCCTCAACCTTCCATCCCCTTCCATGACATACATTCGTCTGATATTTTTGACATTTTGATTTCGGAGTACAAACATTGATAAATCACTCAATAGGAACACGTAAATAATGCATGTGCTCAATTTGTTTCTTCTGACAATATAGTTGAAAGTGGAGAAGAGTGGGGTCATGGTGTTTGAAATCATCCGAGTAGGAGGCACAGCTCTGGGTAGTACAGGTCCAGTATCCAGATGCCAATGGAAAATGGGGCAATGACACTGGAGATTCAATAGGGTGTCTCGGTGGCCCACAAAGGAGACAGTTCAGGAGAGGATCACTTACTGGCAGTGGGATTGGTCTTGCCTTCATTTCCTGCAGGATGTCTGGCTCGATGACCACGCTTGCGGGGGGCTGTTCCTCAGCTTCAGAGGGAGGGGTGCTAGTGGCATGTGAGTCCTTTAGCAGGGCCTCCATTCCACTAGTTGTAGCAGAGGGCTATGTTGGACTCTGGCAAGTGGAAGGGGCCTACTGTTGGGTGGATGACTCACGCAGGATGGTGGGTAGTTCCTTCAGCACCCCTGCAATGGAGGGCTTGATGGCATTGAGTGCCTGCCACTTCTGCATGGCCTCCTAATGGTGTTACCTCTGCAGCCTATGGTTCTCCTGCAATGTGGCAAGTATCTGGCTCATCCTGTTCTGGGATTGATGGTATGTTCCCAGGACCTGGGAGATGGCCTCCTGGCCAGTCGTTTTCTTGGGTGGCCCCATCCCATGGCCCACATATGCCCTCCCAATGACCCTAGCCCATTGTGCCTGTGTCCCTGGCTCAGTGTGCCCACTCCTAGTGACACCAGGACCTTCATCGTCTTGGGTGTTAGGGGAAGACTTAGGTCACTGTACTGTTAGGCACACTGCTGATTGAGCTGTCCTTGGGACACAGGTTTGGGAACATGGAGTTGTCTGAGGTGTTGTGGCCACAGGTATGAGGTCCTCTGAAGTGATCTGGGTGAGGCTGGTTGTGGGTGATTGATCAGATGTCCCAGATGGGCCAGGTATATCATCCGCATCCAGACATCCCGAGTTGTACTCATCACTGAGGTCTTCTTCCTGTGGAGGACTGGCAATTTCGGTAACGTGATGCCGGGTAACAGTGGCTGTTGTACCTGTGGATGGATCAGACTGTTGCTGGTATCAGGGTTATATGATTGTAGTCTGATGCCATGGTGCATGCTGCTGGTTAGGTGCTTCCCAGGGATGACAATGACAGGTGCTACAGTCCAGTTTTACATTGCTGGAGTATTTTTTCACATAGGTTTCAGCTTAGATGTGGGATTGTGTCTTTTGTAGTGCATTACTGTCATTCCCATGTCATGCGTTGGAAATGATACCTCACGATTATGTAGCCTATGTCTTGCTCATACATGCAGGTGTTCCAAGGTTAAATGTGCACATTTTAGAATACTTGAGTACGTAGTGATGCTTTGTGGGAGTAGTAGTCCATTCAGCTGATCATGCTTTCCTTTAACTTAGGGGGGGATTTGGTTGGGATGGTGTTAGTGTGGTGGTGTAGACATGCAGGGGGAAGGGTTTTAGCTGATTAGGGGGTTGACGATCAGTGTAGGATGGGCTTATGTGGGCAGTGATAGGGGGATGAGGTTTGCATGTAGTACGGGTGTAAGATGTGCCATTGGAGTTTACATGACTTAGCAGGCTTCAGTCCTCTGGGTATTTCAGTCAGGCCCACTGGATGCGGGATAGCTAAGACCTTCTGCTCCCAATATATGAATTATGGGGGAGGAGGTGGGGGCCCACTGTCAATCTTGTGGATGGGAATCTGGTATTGTGACGCCATGGAATGCACCTTCCCCTGTAGATTGTTCCACCTCTTCCTGATGTCCTCCCTTGTTCATGGATGATTTCCCACTGAGTTTACCTTGTCAACAATCCTCCACCATAACTCTTTTTTCCTAGCCATGGATATTTGATGGTCCTGTGTTCTGAACAGCTGTGGCTCAACCCTGACGATTTCATCTACCGTGACCCTGGTGTTTTTGTGGGGACATGGCGATAGTGTAGTGATTGTTGTGGGTGGGTGGTGCAAAGAGTGGAGTGTTTTTTGGTTAATGGGGTATGGGGTATGTGGGGTGGGTGGTTGTATGTGGTGATGTTTTGTTGTGATTGTGTACAGTGGTGGTGTGTGTGTGTGTGTTGTAAATGTGCCTATGATATGTGGGTGCTAAGTGTTGGCTTCTTGGGTCCAAGCTGTCTGTGAGATTGTGGTTGTGGTTTCAAAGGATTGTGAGATGTGTGGGTGTGTGTTTTATAGTGGTAGGTGTGTTTGTGTGTGGTGTGTGTATGTGTATCAGGTGTGCCGTATTCGCATTGTCCAATGTGGGGTAGTGTTATAGTGGAGGTGCTATTTCGACAATGGTTTTCCGTGGTGCAAAGGCCACTGTGGTGATTTGTGTGTCGTAATTTGGTGGGCGGAAAGGTGTCAGTGTGGTGGTGTGAGTGGTGGGACTGCCTCTCTCCTGCTGTTGTTCAGCAAGGCGGTGTCAGATTTGTGGCTGTTTTTTGGCGGCTTTGCATTTGTGACTCATAGTACAGCAGTCTCGTTTTCATTGCCTTGCGGGTCTTATGGCAGCCGCCACTGGAGCAGTCTTACTAAAAGACTGCCAAACTCGTAATGACCACCATAATCTCTGCTGTCTAGTTGGTGGTTCAGTAAATGGTGAAACTTCTTTGCCCTTTGCCTGGCCACTGGCCAAATAGTATGCGATCTCTGCTATTTAGTTGGCAACCAGGTAAATATTGAAGCTCCTTTTCTGTGTGCATGGCCGCCAGACAAATAGTACATGATCTCTGCCATTTAGTTGGAGGCCAGGAAAATAGTGAATTTTCTTTTCTATATGCACAGCCATTGTCTAAATTGTGCATAATCTCTGCTATTTAGTCAATGACCAGGTTAATAGTGAACTTTCTTTGCTCTGTGAGCAGCTGTGGGCAAATAGTACACAATGTTTGCTATTTATTGGCAGTCTAGGAAAATTGTGAAGTTTCTTAGCTGTTTGCATGTCCCCAATGAAATAGTTCAGGATCTCTACTATTTTAGTTGACAACCAGATAAACAGTGAAGTCTCTTTGTTATTTGCATGGTCACTGGCTAAATAGTACATGATAACTGTTATCTTGCTAGCAGGTCAAATATTACATGATCTCTGTTATCTAGACTCTGGCCTCGTAAACAGTGAAACTTCTTTGTTGTTTGAACCACCATCAGCCAAATAGCACATGATCTGTGCCATCTCATCAGCTGCCGGATAAATAGTGAAGTTTGTTTGCTGTTTGTACAGCCTCTGCCCAAATAGTACATAAAGTGCATTATGTGCGAAGGAACACTTTGCGGCAAGCTTAACAGGTGTCTAAAAAGTTGATTTGTTGTGAGTAATCTGAAGTGCCCCAAGATCGACATAGCCCCAAACATCATTACCATAAGCAAGTTTAGGTAAACATTTTGCTTAATAAATCTTCAATAAGGCTTTCAAGGACTACCTACTCAGCATTAATGCAAAATCTGAAACTACAGAAATCACCCTCACTACATCGTTATTTTTGCCTCAAATAAAAAACTTCCAATTCATTCCTGAATCAAAAAAGATACCCAAGTAAGAAAAGGGTAAAACCTTCTTTATTGTGTGACCTTGCACCTCAAAAATCTTAAATTTGGTAGACAGACCTAGGACCACCAATCACAACGAAGAATTTCTTAAAGTTTATAGCCAGGTCCAGTCATCTCTAAAAGCAACAAATTAACCCAGGATTGTTTGTAGACACTTGCAGCACAGTTTTGATTAAAGTACTGTGTTGTCCGCATAGAATAATGCTGGTAAGGGTTCCTTCCCAACTAAAGGGCAATCTCCACCTGAGGCTTTTATCATCACCTGTAATCTGTTAATTTCCAATGTGAATAAAGAAAAGGCCATCATACAATGTTGACAAATGCCTCTATTTGTTGGAAAAGGCTGAGTGCAAGAGAAATCTTTAGTATATTGAACTGAAGAATTTTCACCAAAAACACAATATCTGGTTCCACTCCCATTGATAGAAGAATGTTCCATAATTTGGAACATTTGACTCTATCAAAGAACGATCTATAAAAAGCATATGGATTGAACCTGGTCTGACCACTGTGCACTTGTTAATAATCAAGTACGAATTCTAGCATTGATCTTTGGTCACCCTACTGGGTATAGGTCCATATTGGAGATTGGACAAAATTTGGTTCTCATCAGCCAAGGCTGTAAATCTATTAAGGACAAGCCCCCAATAACCTTAACAATTGAAGCAGTCAATGATATTGGCCTGTAACACTGTGAATTATTCTTGTCTCCTTTTTAAAAACAGGGACAATATTCAGAGTAGACCATGAATGTGGGGGCCCCAACTTTACAGCTGCATTTAAGGTCTTAGTGACTAAAGGAACCTATACCTCAGGCTCTTTTATATCCAACTGTGGAGGAATCCTATTTGGACCAGGAGTCATACTCCTTGGGAGCACTAAAATGTCCTCTTTCACTTCCTCCAATGTGAAAACTAAACTAGAGACCACAATACAGACGACTGTGTTTCACAACCAGAGTGAGGGACCACATCATTATAAATCCCATTGAAATGTGAGACCCAAATATATGGGATAAGATGATAGCAAGGAGACCCATTGTCATTGAAGGCAAGAAAGGGATGGTCGATGATTCCCCAGAACAGAGAACTATTCTTCAGGTAGCCAGCTCGAAGTAAGTTCTCCTAGGCTTCATTATTGAGGAATATTTTCTGACTTTTAATGTCAGCTTTATAACTAGTTTGACAAACAGCTATCAGACTGTCAGAACTTTATCATTAGGTTTGGACCTAAAGGCTCTCTGTAGTCTTGCATGTGCTGCAGAACACCCTCTCTGAAACCATCTGAAGGTTCACTCAGCTCTTCATGATGACAAAAGAGAAAGAAGTTGCCTAAATTTGTGGGCGATGCTAATAAAGGCACGCACTGTTTCGCTATAAGGAGACTCAAGATTTAGACAAAATAGCAAAATCTGTGGCACAGCTGGTAAACACATTCCTATTAAAACATCAGAGAGTACTTGTGACCATCTTCTTCTTCAAACTTTACTAGTTGGGACTCACCCACCAATCATGTCTTGAATCCCTCTTGTAGCTAATTAAACTATCCCTAAGAAAGACCAATTGGATTCTGATCACTAAAGCTACTTAAAGAAATCTTTCCGAACAAAGCGAGCCAAGAATTTCGACGCGCACTAGCAGCTGGTGCAAGGCAGGAGAGTTGGCTGAACTCTCAAAATATATGAAGAACAAAAGAAATGATTGCCACGCACTCCGCTCAGCCACAGAATAAATTTAAGTGGTTTCTTCGGTGCAAAAAGAAAAATAACAACGCGTTTCGACTATGCAGTCTTCTTCTTAGTTCAATAGTCCTTTCTCTAACAGATCTATTTATACTACATATTTCACATACCAATCCAATGCATTCTGGTTATAATAGTTCAATTGTACAATGTAAAATTTCACCTAATTTATACTAAATTTCATCAATTCAAAAATGTGTTCGCCAGAAAATAATATAAATGATACACAAATTATATCTATTATATATTAAAATAAAAAGCTCATTTTCATAAGTTAGAGAAAGAGCAAAATAAAGTATTATTCTACAATAAACAATAAACAGCCATTACATGATTAAATGAACCTCACAATTCATTTCCCTAATTAATTTACTTCCAATTCATTGCTCAAATGTGAATCATGTGAAAAAAAGGTTAATTTGATTAATGTGATCATATGATTTAATATTTAATCAAAATTCTGGTAATATTTTCAGTGAAATAGATTCCAATTCATTTTAAATTCATTTTAAATCAGAGATGGACATAAAGCTCCTCGTCATAATTGAGCCCTGACGGGATCTTAGTCCTCATTGAGATAATATACTTAGATTCCAGTTGTATCAATTTTTTTACTCTATCTCCACCTCTTTCATTTTCAGGAATGTGGTCTATCCCATAATAACGTAACATTCTCCAACTATTTGTGTCATGTTGTTGGAAGTGTTTGGCTATGGCATATGTTTGATCTTTATGTAAAACTGCTCTGACATGCTCTAAAATTCTCTTCTTAAGCATGCAGATTGTACTGCCTACGTATCTCAGGCCACAATGACATTCAATTACATAAACTGTAAATTTTGTGTTACAAGTTATTCGATGTTTAATGTTCATTACCGTTTCATCCCATAATTTAACAGTTTTAGTTGATTTTCCAATTTTGCAAGCTTTGCAACTATTACATTTAATGAAGCCACATTGTTGTTCAATTAGCCAATTCTGTTGATTTTTTATTGTGAAGTGGCTTCTTACAATATAATCTTTCAACGATGGAGCTTTTCGATACGTGATCATTGGACCTGATCCTATTATTGGACCAAGATCTAGGTCTTTCCGTATAATATGCCAATGTTTGCATAGAATATTTTTGATAAGGCCACTTTCTTTGGTGTATTCAATTATCATCCTCACATTGTTTTCCTCTATTTTGTCCTGTATAGCCTGAGTTTTCTTGGGCACTAATGTCTCATCTCGAGAGATTGTTTGTACTTTTTCTAAATTTCTTTGTAAAAGTCGAGAATTGTAGCCTCTTTGTTTAAATCTATGTAAAGTTTCTTTATATTTCAACTGTACCTCTTTCTCATTAGAACAATTTCTACGCATTCTGATCAATTCTCCATAGGGAATGCTTTTAAGAAGTGATTTAGGATGAAAACTTTGACCATGTAAAATGCTATTTGTTGACGTCTTTTTACGAAAGACTGTGGTTTCTAATTTATTGTTTTCTACATAAATATTAATGTCTAGAAAATTAATTGATGACTTACTCATTTCACAAGTAAACTGCAAACCCACATTATTCTGATTCAATTTGTCAAAGTATAGTTGAAAATCATCCTGTGTTCCTTGCCAAATTATAAATAAATCGTCAATGAAGCGTACCCAAAGTGCAATTTTATCCATAAATACATCATTATCCTTACTCCAAGCTATTTCCCTTTCCCACCAACCCATTGTTAAGTTGGCATAATTGGGAGAAAGGGAAATGCCCATAGCTGTACCACACATCTGCTGGTAAATCTCATGATTAAAGATGAAAATGTTATTATTGAGGCATAGTTCTATCATTGAAAGCAACATCTTTGAATGTTCAAGTTCCGCAATACTTCGCTGTCTTAGAAAATATTCACATGCTCTTAGACCAATATCATGATTAATAGACGTGTATAAGGATACAACGTCTATTGTTACTAATAAGTAGTCATCAGACCAATTTAATTCCGATAAGATACGTAATAGATCTCCTGAATCCTTAATGTATGAACTTAAAGTCATTACAATTGGTGCCAAATAAAAGTCAACATAATCAGAAATTCTTTCATACAATGATCCGCATGCTGAAACTATTGGTCTACCAGGTGGTAATGTTAGTGATTTGTGAATTTTAGGTAAAAAGTATATAGTTGGAATGGTTGGATTCTCCTTTTTCAAAAATTTAAACTCATCTAAATTCAAAAGTGATTGTTGATGCCAGTCATCTAATTTCGAATGTAATTGATGAATCATTTGATTGATGGGATTATGATTCAATTTTCTGTAATTCGATTGATCATTTAATTGCCTATATGCTTCTGTCATGTAATTTTGTATGTCCAAAACCACAATATTTCCACCCTTGTCTGCGGGTTTGATTATAATATTAGCATTGTTCGTTAGTGATTTTAAAGCTAATCGTTCACTTGTTGAAAGATTTTCCCGATGACCATGGTGTCTAATATTTTGTAACTTTTCCAAATCTTCCAATACTAGTTCCATAAATATATCAATCTTATTTCCAGGTGATAGTACCGGACAGAATTTAGATTTCTCTTTAAAATGACTGAACTGATGTTTATTAGTATCTATATCCAATTCTCGTAAAACTTCTGATTCAGTGTAAGTTTCATCGGGAAAGTCAAAATATAAATCAAATAACGTTTTCAAATCCCCAATTTGATCAATATATAAGTTGGATTGATGTGGAATGTCAGTTGATATTTCCTCTTGTGTTACTTCAGTTTTTTTCGAGTTCATGGAATGATACTTGACCAATTTTAATTTGCAAATAAATTTGTAAATGTCAATACGAGTGTTTACATAATTAAAATGTTTTTCCGGGCAGAAAGATAAACATTTATTAAGTAATTGACGTTCAGACGATGTTAGTTCATAGTTCGAAAGGTTTATTACTAAGTCTGGCTTCTCAATTATTTGTTCTTTTGGCTCCTGAGGGGGTATTGTCTTTTTCCACTTTCTTTTGGATCTTCTGATCTTCCTCCTCTGTTTTCTGTTTGATCTATTTTTCTTCCACCTCCTCGGTATCGATTTGTTCCTCTGCCTCTCGTTAGTCGTTGATCTAGATACAACACTTGCATTTCCTCTAAAAAAGTATTTCCACTGGGATTATCCAGATGCTCTGAGGAACTTTCCCCTTCACTGATATCAGATTCACTGGGGGTATCTTCACTACTCTGAACAGACTTCAAATTCTTACGTTGTAAATCAGATTTAAGACTTTCAAATCTCCTTGCAAAGGTTAAAATTCTGCCATACTTGTAATCTCTTTCATCTCGTACAAATTTGTTTTTCTTCCGTTCCTGTATTTCAAGTTCATACTTTTCTAATCTGGATTCCATGTTGGTCCTAAAAACTAATTGTTCATCTTTTGCTTCACTTTTGTTGATTTTTTCTTCCACATCCTTGATTTGTTTGTAAATCTCTTCCAAATCCAATTTAGCATATTTAATTAAAATTTTCATCATGTTTAAGGAACACTGTGTATTGTTCTCCTCCCATTCTTTGAATAGTTCTGAGCTTGCTCCTGAATATGTTGGTATAGTAAATATGCGTAAACCTCTCGGAATTCTTTTAACTTCAATGTACTTCTCTAATGATAGAATTTCCCAACTTTTACTGATTTCCTTTTTATAATATTTTTCTAATTGAAAAAATAGATATTTTAAAGATGAGTTATCATGTGCCAAATTAACTCCTGATGTTGAAACTGAAGAACCATTATCAAATAATTTTGTAGCCACTGACAATCGTTTAGTTTGCCTTGCTTCCATATTAAATTGTTATTGCTGTTAAAGTTAATAATCACTTGTTCCAGTTATTTCACCGAACAACAAAACCACACTGTTCTTCTGAATTCTGAAGGCTGAGCCACCCTTAAACGTTACAGGATAACTTCTTTCCTTTTTAACAAAGGGCCGCTTCGGCAAATGTCGAGTTGTATTTGATTACAACGATACAAAGTATCCGTGTGAAACGGTCTTACCCTGCAATATCAGCAGATCTGGCCGGTGTCCTCCGACGCCGGTCACGGCGTGTTGAAACAGGAGCCGTTTATGAAAACTCTCATAAGACGCCGGGCGCTGTCGTATTATTTGATTTCCGAACAAAGCGAGCCAAGAATTTCGACGCGCACTAGCAGCTGGTGCAAGGCAGGAGAGTTGGCTGAACTCTCAAAATATATGAAGAACAAAAGAAATGATTGCCACGCACTCCGCTCAGCCACAGAATAAATTTAAGTGGTTTATTCGGTGCAAAAAGAAAAAGAACAACGCGTTTCGACTATGCAGTCTTCTTCTTAGTTCAATAGTCCTTTCTCTAACAGATCTATTTATACTACATATTTCACATACCAATCCAATGCATTCTGGTTATAATAGTTCAATTGTACAATAAAGAAATCTTTCTAGCATTTATCAAACCAAAAAGAGGAGCAGAAACAAAAACAAAGTTGATTACAGAGACAGACCCACAACCTGAAAAAGTAAGAGGGATAGAAGAACAAAGATGAGAAATAAATTTATCAATAGATCCCCTTGCCGTGTGTGTTGAATATGTAACGTCGGGCAAATAGTGCATCAAGATATGTAATTAGGATTGGTTGAGATCCCAAACACAGATGAATATTAAAGTCACCACCTAACAACAAACTGATAAAGGATGAGTTACACACCTCAGTACCTTTGAAGAGGGATCTCAAAAATTGTGAATTTTCCATATTGCATATTAATGGATGGGAGTTATAAAAGTTTAGCAATACTAGTTTAGGTGGAGTTATCCTATGTGCTTGTATGTTAGGTACACCTTCAAGCAAATCTTTCAACTTCCACTTAATAAAAAACACAGGAGCAAAATGATAAGCTCACCTTTATCTTACACAGAGCTGGAAGCAGCTGCAGGGACAAACAAGCACTGGCAATGCCAACAGGTCTTGCATTGTCTGCCAGCCTTTTGACAATTCTTGTTTTGCCATGTTTTTGCAAACCTTTATTGTTCAGAAAGCTGTAGTGTGTTCATCAATCTAAACAAAAACATAAACTAAAGGCATACATGTTTCATAAAGAAAATAAAGAAAGAATGTGGAAAGGAATTTTCGACAGCATTGGCAGGAGACATGAACTCATTAACCCTGGGATGTCGGTGTTAAAGCGGCGGTAATACGGAGACATGCCAGCGTTAAAAAAATGGGATCACGACCATGGCGGAAACCGCCATCACAGACAGCCACTTTACCACTCCAACCTCTATGGCGGGAGCAACAAACACCAGGGCGGTAACTGCCAACAGACAGCCAGAAGACAATGTACCGCCCACAATATTACAAGACACAAATCCGCCAGCTTTTACGGGGCAGTACCAATGCCATCAAAAACACGGCAGAAACAGTACTTTGAATGGAAACCACTCATCTTTCGATACCCAAGGAAGAACTAGGATGCTATGGAGCCCGAACTGCAGATCCTACCCATGTTGCTGTTTCTATTAATACACCACAAAGTGGAAAGAAGGCGGCGGCGACGACGACGGTGAGTACTGCACCTAGCACACAGGGGAGGGGAGGAGGGAAAAGAGAGTGACACACACAAGCGAAATGCAACACCCCCACCCCCATCCCGCACCCACAACAACATACACACACACATATTCAACATCACAGATACACCCCGTCAACCCCTGGAAGAACGCAAGGACAAAACGAAATGAGTTTAGCTAGTGTTATATTGGAACAATCAGATAGATCAAGAGAACAGCAAATAATAAGTATACACAAATATTTACATCAAGTACACAAGTCTGTACGCTGTCCATGAAATGTCCGTGGACCAGTGGTCCTGAAACGCAGGGGTGAAGCCCGCTCATGACACCTGCCTCAAAACAGAGAGAACACTGCAGGGGCATCAGGTTGAAATAAAACCAGGCACCTCAGGGGGAGGTTAAGGGGGGGGCCCTCAGCCAGATGATGGTACGATGCCACTGCTCCTCGAGGGGGCTCCATGCCCACTGCTTGGTCCTGGGAAGTTCAAAGCCACATTTTCTCAAGTCTCTCAAGTGGGTGCACTGCCCACTGCTTGGTCCTGGGGAGTGCAAAGCCACAGTCTCTCAAGTCTCTCAAGTGGGTGCACTGCCCACTGCTTGGTCCGGGGAGTGCAAAGCCACAGTCTTTGGGTGAAGGTGCATGAGCTGGAGGCTGTTGAGTGGGTGTGTGCCTGCGTTTGTGTACTTTGGGAGGAGGGCTCACAGACACACTGGGAGAGGACACAGGGGACGTGTGAATGGTAGTGGGGGTGGTGATTGCACGTGAGCGGTGTGTAGTGATGGGCGTGCTGGTGATGGAGGCAGTGGCTAATGATGTAGTGCATGCAGGTGTGAGTGGAGAAAAGACAGGGAGGGAGTTGGAGGATGTGGAAGAGGGGGACCCAGTGGAGTAAGTGGATGTTGGTATGTGTGCATGGGTATGGTGCCTGTGGGATATGTGGTGCTTATGTTTTCCTGAGCCAATTTTGTGTGTTGATGTGTGTGCATGCTGGTCTGATGGTGTGGTTGTAGAAGGTGTACGTCTGCTGAGTTTGGGTGAAGGTGCATGGGCTGGAGGCTGTTGAGTGGGTGTGTGCCTGCGTTTGTGTACTTTGGGAGGAGGGCACAACCACACTGGGAGAGGACACAGGGGACGTGTGAATGGTAGTGGGGGTGGTGATTGCACGTGAGCGGTGTGTAGTGATGGGCGTGCTGGTGATGGAGGCAGTGGCTGATGATGTAGTGCATGCAGGTGTGAGTGGAGAAAAGACAGGGAGGGAGGTGGAGGACGTGGAAGAGGGGGACACAGTGGAGGAAGTGGATGTTGGTATGAGTGCATGGGTATGTTGCTTCTGTGAGTGCCTGTGGGATGTGCAGTGCTTATGTTTTCCTGAGCCACTTTTGTGTGTTTATGTGTGTGCATGCTGGACTGATGGTGTGCTTGGGATAGGCTGAGGTAGAGGTGATTGGGTCTGGGTAGTGGAAGTTGGAAGTTGGAAGGGGGAGGCTGTACACAGGGACAATGGCTGCAATCAGTGCTGATGCCAGAGCCTGAAATGCTCTCTGTTGGGCTGCCACGCCAGAATGAATGCCCTCCAGGTATTCATTTTTTTGCTGCTCTGGATGACATTCACAATGGTTGACTGCCCAATAGTGAGGGATCTCAGGAGGTAAATAGCCTCCTCACTGAGGGCAGCAGGGCTGACTGGGGCAGGGCCTGAGGTGCCTGGGGCGAAGGAGTTGACCACCCTCCTGGGTGAGCGGGCACGGGAAGCACGCTGAGGGGCTGCTGGAAGGGCGGTTCTGGTAGGGGTGTGGCGGCTGTACCTGTTGTTGGGGAGGGCATAGAGGTGTCCGCCACCACCAGGGAGCTTCCATCAGAGGAAGAGTCACTGTCGCAGGTATCCCCTCCTATCCCCGTTGTGGAGCACCCGTCGCCCTCCATCCCACTGGTGCCTTCACCCTCTGTGGATTCACCCTTCTGGGCCACGTGGGATGCAGCTCCCTCCGTCGCCGGTGCCTCAGCTCCTCCACCATATGAAGCTAATGCACACAAGGACAGGGTGAAAAAACAAGAAGCGGGGAAAGACAGAGAACACACATGGTCAATGCCAGCAACACCACTACCGTCGGTGGACACAACACATAGGGATCAGCCCTATGCACTAGTCCATGCACTACCAGTTAGTAGGAAAGTCACCAGGCCATGGGGTACAGTGCCTAACGCCATTAGCTGCACACCTGAAACCCACAGGAGTCTGCCCAGTAGTAGATGTCTACTAACGCTTTTGGGGTTGGAGTGCCTCAGAGCCTGCCCAACAAGGGACCTACACTGCTATGTTCGCCCTGGCCTAGGGGCACCCACAGCCCACATCCCCCACCCAGATACTTCCCAAAGCGTGCAGAGTCAGATTAATGACACTGTACACACCCCCTTGTGGTTGCTGTGATGGCCTCAAGCGATCATCCAACTCCGATTAGGCCACCGCCAGGATGCGGAACATCAGGGGGGTCATGGTGCGACGGGCACCCCTTCCACGTTGGGAGGCCAGCCCCAGCTGGGCCTCCACCGTCTTCTTGCTCCAGTGGAACAGGTCCTTCCATCTCTTGCAGCAGTGGGTGCTCCGTCTATGATAGACCCCCAGGGTCCGCACTTCCTTGGGGATGGCACACCAAATACCCTTCTTCTGGTGGGCGCTGACCTAAAGGGAAAGGTACAGGAGGAAAGGACATTACTCACCCGTCCTGACTGTCAGACTCATTGCCCACCAGTTCCCAACCATGCCCTGATGCACATACACTCACCATCCTCACATGCAGCCCTCAGTCCCCCCCACATGTATCTTCCATCCACACCACTCCAAACAGGCATTGCCCACGCATCATGCTCACAGTTTACTCACCTGTTTGTCTGATGGACCATAGAATAGCGTGTACTGGGGGAGCACCCAATCCACCAGTTTGTCCAACTCCTCCGCAGTGAAGGCAGGGTCTTTTTCCCCAGACACTCGAGCCATTGTCGCTTCCAGACACAGGTCATAGCAGCAATTGCAGTGTAGGGTCCTCTCCTGTTGAAGGTCAGGTATTAAGTGAGTGAACAGATAGAAAATGGCGGTCACGTCCACGGCTGTGCATACCGTCACCGCCGGCGTACATCGCCATTGGCTCCTGGAACCCATAGGGCCCAATGTTAACCAATGCTGAATTACGCGGCGGTCTTCGACCACCTACCGCAACATAGCACAACGCCAGCGCAGTTACCTTATTTCCCCTTGTCCCTCTTCACAAGTCAGGCAGCCGCCATTTCAGGGGGGCACATGGCATGGCACCTAACTGTGTCACAGCACATTTTGGCCCATAGACGGACTAACTATGCCACCCACAGATTTACTCACATTACTGCAGACACACTTGTGCAACCTATGTGGTACATGACCCTCTGCTCAACGTTCTCCTCCATAGGCCACAACCGCTGGGGCAGATGATGAGATGGCGGCATCCTCCGGTGTACAGACCCCTGGTGGACCTGTCGACAGACACATCATAATCACCTACGGACTTGATTTTGCCACAATCCAAGACCTGTGTGCCCAATTGGAGCCAGACCTGCTGTCATCTACCCGCCACCCCACAGGAATGCCCCCTCGAGTGCAGGTCCTGTCAGTGCTCCATTTCCTGGCAAGTGGCTCCTTTCAAATAACATCAGGGATGTCTCAGCCAATGTTTTCTAACGTGTTGACCAGAGTGTTGTCTGCCCTGCTGAAACACATGCGCTGCTACATTGTGTTTCCCGAGGTGGAGGATTTGCCCACAGTGAAGGCTGACTTTTATGCCCTGGGACATATCCCCAACATCATTGTTGCCATTAATGGTACACATGTGGCATTTGTCCCCCCCCGTAGAAATGAACAAGTGTACAGAAATAGAAAAAGCTACCATTCGATGAATGTGCAGATGGTGTGTTTGGCGGACCATTACATCTCTCATGTGAATGATAAGTATCTGTGCATGATGCTTACATTTTGAGGAATAGCAGTATCCCTCATGTGATGGGCCAAATCCAGAGGCACCGGGTGTGGCTAATAGGTGAGCCCAAGGTCCCCACACAGTATGAGTAGGTGTCTGGGTATGGGGTAGTCCCTAAGGGTTAGTGTGTGTCTAACAGTCATCCCTTGACATTTGCAGGTGACTCTGGTTACCCCAACCTCTCATGGCTACTGACCCCAGTGAGGAATGCCAGGACAAGGGCAGAGGACCGCTACAATGAGGCACATAGGTGAACTGGGGGCCATATTTATACTTTTTGACGCAAAGCTGTGCCGGCGCAGTTTTGCGTAATTTTTTTTACCGCCGACTAATGCCGTTTCGATGCGCCGTGCGGGCATCAAATTTATACTTTGACGCATGGCAGCGCAACCAAAAGGTGGGAGTAATTTTTTTTTACGCACATCGTGGCGTCAAGTCGTAAAGGAAAACGACGCTAATGCGACGTAAATGACTGTGGGTTGATTTACGACAGCGCAACCCGGAAAGCGCCGTTTTTTTTGACGCAATAGCATCAAAAATACCCGCGAACACTTCCCTTTCAGCAGAGGAGAGCCAAAATGGATCCCAGATGCTACTACAGACCCCAGAAAGATGACAGCAGACCAGGAACCAGCCAGGATGATCCATACAGGAACCAGGACATATATATAAAAAAAAAAGTGTCGCTTCAGTGCAGAGGAGCAGGAAATCCTGGTTAAAGAGGTGACGGAACACCAGCACCAACAGTTCATCACCTCTAATTTGCCAATCAGTAGGAGAGAGGCCATATGACAACAAATTGTTGACAAGATCAACAGTGTGGCTGAAGTACGCAGAACAGTCACCGAGTGTAAGAAACGCTGGCATGACTGCAAACGTAGGACAAAGGAGAAAATGGCCAGGAACAGGAAGGCAGCACTGCAGACTGGAGGGGGGAGTCCAGCACACCAGGAGGCCCTGGACCACATGGAGGAGATGGTCGCAGCCGTCATCCCTGAGGAGATCGTCACAGGGATTCAAGGACAGGAAAGTGCAGACTACCACGAGACAACGCACATGCAGGGTAAGTCGCATGGGGAATTATAATGCAATAATGTTGACTGTAAGCAGGGGGGGAAATACCACTACACATTGCATGTAAGTCAGCATATACATGGAGTGACATGGGTAAAGGGGCACCGCAGGGGGGCATGCCCTGCACAGACAGAAGCTGGGGCACGACATTACACAACACCAACAACAATCCCATGGGGGCATCCTGTCATGCCAACAATGGAGCTAAGGGAAAGCCTCGACAGGTGGGAAGGCCACTACATCAAACTTACATCCTGGCACTCGTCAGCCAAAATATCTCCTACATTAACTAGGGCCCTATCAGCAATCCAGTAGCCAAAACAACAACTGCAATGTAACTGTGACAACAGTTGACACTAACACCTCTGATATCGGTGCAGCACAAGTAGCCAATGGCAGTAACCTCCCCATGGAACATACATACCTAAATTAGGGGGTGAGGATGACATCTGTAACAATCTCCTGAAACAAGACAAAGGCCCCACTACACTCAAATGTCAATGCCCATAGTTGTCACATACATCAGCCAATGTAAACAACAATAGGAGCCACACAGCATTAAGGACACACACATGCAGCATATGTCAGGGTCCTTCACGTGCCTGGCTAAAAAGGCAACATCACAAATGTCATACTGCTCAGACAACAGCATTGAGGAGGGGACACATGCAACTGGTCACTGAAATACACCTGAAAAGTCAGAGGACCAAATAGGACATTGATACGATAAACAGGGTAATCCAATTAAACACACATTACCCAACATCAGCTGGACACATTAACAATGCCTACATCCATATCACATCATATAGGATATGCCACATGTCAATTACAATCAGGGATTGGGGCAGGTCCTGAGAGGCAAGTGTGCTGCCAAGGCAATCACAACACCCACAGCCAGTGAAAGGTCTCACCATAAGAATAGATATACACAGAGGGTCAAGTAGGACAAAAAGATGGCTATTCCCTATTTGGTACAAAGCAACACATAGAGGTGATTAGGCAGACAAGTCTGATAACTCTATATCATACATGTGACACACAGGTGGGCCATAGGCCTATAACAATGCCCATATGAAGGACAGCAGATACCAATACCAAACAAGATCACAAAGTGAATTCATCAAAAGGCTGGCATGTTACGTCAAAATTGTCACAACACAGACACACTAATTGTACCCTATTTCATTGCAGAGGAACATGGATCTCCTGCCGATATGCCTGTCCCTGATTTCCCTGATGACATGGATGACGAGCCCATAAACATTCCCCAGGAGACCATCCAAAAGGTCCTTGAAACCCTCCAGACCCCACCTTCAGTCACAAGGAGGAGCACAGAACAAGCAGCCATCACAGAAGAACCACCCACCACCCCAATTGCAAGACCTGCCAGCTCCTACAGAGCTGAGGACTCTGACGACACTGGCACCAGCTTTGAAAGAACTGTAGTTGGAGTACAGCGGGAGCTGGCCAAGGAGGTGCGGGTGGGGATGCAAAATATGGCAGCCAGCCTTGAGGGGGTGCGCTCGTGCATGATGTCATCTGCAGATCAGGCAGCAGCTATGCAAGCCCTAACATCCATACTGCATGGACTACAAGAAACTATAAAGGAATTCACCACTGCAGTAAGGGAGTTGCCACAACACCTCGCACCCCAAACTTTCCACTGCATGCACAAATGCAATCATGACCCCCTCAGGGCCGACCTGGCTGCCTACCATCGTGATGTAGCTGCTATTCTCAAAAACCAGCAGACCCTCCTTGCTGCAGTACTGCCCATAAGACCTTCAGAGGGAGCAGCCACTGGGATGTCTGACTCCACGTCTTCTAACACTGAGGTGTGTGTTGCTCCTTCACAACCAACAACAACAAGGACAAAGCAGGCAACACACACATCAGAAGAAGAAGACATGGAACAGATCACATTCACACGAAAGAGTACCCGGAAGCACTAGTCCCTGCACCATGGCCTACTTTGACCAAGGTCCTACGTTTTGTCAATTGCCAGTCTCACTACAACTATACTCAATGACTGTTCTGCTAACCACTGTATGACTTGTCAGCATTGCCAGTGAATGTCTCTCTCCTACTAATCAGCAAATCCTGTCCCTCTGCACTGTCTGTAACATCACCCCAGCATGTCAGGAGCATCATCCACACCCCTTCTGTAGGATCACCATGTAAGAATGCACCAGAACGGACTCAGCAAACATGGACAATGTACAATTTGCACTACAGCACCTATCAATAAATAGCACTTGCACACCTAATATGTCTCTGTGTTATTTGACACATCAACTGTGCAGTAGATAACTCTAAAGTGCCTGTGTGACAACCATGTAGCTTGTCAATACAACTGTCCTGACATCATGTAGTCTGATACATCTATGCAGTGGCCAGGATTGCATCATAGCCTGGCCATCCTGGGGAGAATAACTGATGAAGGGACAAACCACACACAATCATGCTGTGTTGGACAGAATAATGCTCCATCTATAGCAATCAAAGTCAACTAATGGTGGCTGATAAATATAGGCACCATGCAATACTAAAACATGAAATTATGCAGTATAATCTAAGCAAACACAACTAAACACAGCATCAATCACCCTTTCTGAGTATACTTCCATGAAGGGAGGTCATGCTGAATTTTTGCACACATGATCTATGTCAGCAATGAAGACAACAAGACAAGAGTGTTAACAATACCTCATCTACAAAGATGTCCCTGAACATCACACTGCAGTCCGACCTAATAAATTACCCACAATACCAAGTCTGGAAGCACACTTTGTGATGTAGATTACATACTCATCAACACAATTCCTTGGTGATCCATGTAAACTACAAATGGTGGTTCTATCAAATGGTGGATACTTACCAAGTTAGCACAGCGGTAGCTGCCATTTTAAACCTCTATTTTCTTTGGTGTGTAGCATAGGACACAAATGTCATAGAAAAACAATCACCTACACTGATGTCAAGGCCATGATCAAGTAGCAGTTAACACACAATGCAAAGGGTTAACTATATATTTATTCATATGTATTCACACCAGAGGCAACTAAGGGAAAAGTCATACCTACACTAATCTAACCTGACTACTCCTAACCCACAACTGTCCCTAACTAACCTAATCTAAACTTACCCTACACATATAACGAATCGATCTAAACATCAACCCCCCACCCACCATTATGAGACAGGACACATGCAGGACAACACATACTAACCTACACACATACTATACTATCCTAAACAATCATATATTTTTTTGTATTTTTTTTATATACATATTTTTTTTCTTTTTCTAAACATACAGGAATCCCAACATTGACCCCCACCCACCCACACACTCAAAAATGAAAAATAGAAAGAATAAGGACCCCCACCCTCCTCCCTAACACTAACTAAGCTAACAACCTATACTAACCTAACACTAATCCCCAAAACCCACCTATCATGATAAAAAGGAAAGAGGAGAGAGGGGAGGGATACATTTAAATGAACCAAATAAGTCCTAGAGGTTGGCCCTCCGTAGGGTCCACCTGATGGACCTGACCCACTTCTTAATGTACTCCACATCCTGGCTCAGTTTGTCCACCTTCCGAATGAACTTGTCCATTTTCCTGTCTAAAGCCTGGAATGCCGCTGGGTCAATAGGAGGTGCTGCTGCTGTCTGTGTGCTGGCAGAGGTGCTCGGTGTGGGAGTTGTTTGTAGCCCACTGGACTGTCCTGCAGCTCTGAAATTGCTGGGTCCAGGTCATGCTGCAGAGGCAGGGACAACTGTCCCCGCCGTTGCTGGGGCCACTTGGGGAGAACTGGTGGATGTGGTGGTGGTGGCTGTAGTGGGCAACGTTGGGCCACCCTGTGGTGAGGCCCACCATGCTCCGGAGGCCCGATCCGCCTGGTATTTTCGGGCCATCCGTCGGAACCCCGACTGCACCTGCAGGATGTGCCGGTATCTCATTGCCCGCCTTTCAAAATCATGCCTCTGTGCGGCACTCATGTTTGCAGCTGTGAAGAGAAAGGGCAACTATTTACCATAGGAAATGCATTGGGTGGAATAGCACAATGGGTCAATTGGAAATTACTTTTACTGTAGTTGTAACAGCTAATTTCACCACATAGATCATTGAAAGTCTCAGAGGAAGTACATGGGAAGCCTGCATACAAAAGGGCATCTCACACCTAGCATATACATGTCTCTACATGATGGGTGACATCAGCCTAAACTTCTCATCAAAATAATTGGTAATGCAGCTGACATTATGGCTGCACCTCCTCCGCCTATTGCCTTGACTACATATGTCAGTCTATGTGATAACAATCACAACCCTCAATATCTGCCATTTGTAAATGTTTTTGCTAGTATAGAACTCATGTGCCATAACCGAGTGTGTACACCAGGTTCAAAACAAAGTTGCAAATGGTCACAAGTATGTGTAACATACTGGTTGCTACACTCCTAGGTACCCTATTCCCAAACACATGGCAGTCTTTAAAGGGGGGGTGGGAAGAACAACCAACAATCCCATAATCAATGCACACCCAGGAGTGTCTAGAAAGCTGAACAAGTTTTTGCCTCCACACACACAACACCAGTGAAGGCCTAGCAACAGATTGGAGTCAGCTAAACCTTGTCCTATCCAAGGTCCACACATGTCAAAATGTACTGACTTAGGCCAACATCACATACTACCAGTGAGGCATATTTTACTACAGACACAGAGGAGCAAGAACACCCATGATCATGAGTAAAATGTACACCTAGGCCATTGCACTCTAGTCCCACACACTTCTAGTTCAACTTGTGGAAGTACATGCCCCCGGAAGATCCAACCTACAGTGTACTCAGTCCATCGTTAACTAGGGAAGCAGCATATTTCAGACAAGCCTTTTGCAGACGCTATCTGGGAGAATGTCAGTCTGAAATGCAGACTCAGTCCGAGACAAGTCCCAGAGCAACTCTTATATTAACCAGTGTATTCCACATGACTCACCCCATTCCCCATAGCGGGCCCTACTCGAATGGCCTACAGACCCAAAATCTGAGAAATGGATAAGCATAGGTCTACTCAAAATGAAGTGATAATTGAAATCCCACTAATGGAACAATACTAATGAATGGGCAGCGCATCAAACCTTGAATTCTGTTGAACACACAGTAGTCCATCATGCATCACCAGCTAACATTAAAAATAGCACACATGCAACACTCACTGTAGGTGTCGGGGTCCGCAAAATGAGCCACCTCTCCCACAGTGTACGGTGCAGGTCCACCTGTAAAGCATGGAAGGAACAATATACTCAGAATCCGTGCACTGACAAACAATTGCAATTACAAAGACAATGTGAGAATATGACATGAGTAATGAAACACTTTCACACATGCTCATACTGCATGGAATTATTCTTGAGCAACATTTACATTGGATGAGTGTCCTGCTACAGTTACACACCCTACTACACACATGCAGTGGCCTGGACATTCATGTGGTGTCAAAGATGCAACTCCATTAGTATGCCCCAACAATATAGGGGTGCATTCATCTCATCATGTGCATCCAAGAGAGACATCCAACAGCTGGTCACTTGAGGACTGCATGACCTCTCAAACTCAAACAGCCTATGTGGTCATTTTCTCCACACACCAACCAGACACACATGTGACATATGTGTGGACAACATTGCTAACTTCAATTGACGTGAAGGCAGCACTCATTTATAGCATCATGTTGGGTTTACAAATGTCAGTCTAGCTATGGCGTCTACATATGTAGGTATGATGTTTCAACATCCATTTTTCACTGGCTATTGTGACCTGTAGAGTCCTAATTGAGTAATTAACGTGTTGCTTGTCTGACACCAAGGCAGCACTACATTACATACTGCTACAGGCAACCGGTATGTGTAGAAAACATGAGCTACCTAGCTGCTAGCATTTGTCTTCCTTCACATTGTGCATCAATTACACAGTAGGTTTCCCTAGCATTACACAAAGTCAGCTACTTATCTGGCAGATTGGGTAACAATCATCACATGTCGCCACACAGCTTAAAATTGTGCACATGTAATTGATGTGTACTCACCAACATGGCCACCAATCCTGATTCCCAGGTGGTCCAGCAGATCTTGCTCCCTGGATATCAGATCAGGCCAGCAGTGCTTAAGTTGATGTTCATTCCTCAGGCTACCATATACACGGACCAAGTGATGGCGCACCTTCCCCCACCGGACTTTACGGGCCTCTGTGTGATACCCCTGTATCACCCTACCCCCAGCTTCCAGCATGAGTGGGAGGAAATGGCAAGCAAGCCATATAAATCCCCCCAATTCCTCCTCACCCATCCTGGCAAGCCGTGGCCTACCAGACATGTCAGCACTGACAAAGGGGAAAAAGTTGGAGAAAAAGGAAAAGGGGGAAATGGGGAAAGGTAGAGTGGTGAAAAACAAAGAAAACTTAAATAGAAGAGCCCAACTAACCCCTATATTACACTACCCACAACAGACTCCAACAGACAATAAATGAAACACTGGACTTGACAAAATAATACAACACAGACTCAGACAGTATTCAACAACAAGACAATGATGACAAAAGCACAATTGAGAAGGTACACTGGACACAAAAGCACTAATACACAGGACAACACTTTCCACACAGCCACACAGTCTAGAATAATCTGAGACTGCAAAGTGAAAGTGAAAGTACACCCACTGTACAGATTCTGTAAACAGGATATCCTATTACATCACATCCTGCATAAAATGGCCGCCGTTTTTTTTTCCGCTATGCGTAATTTTTTCACGCATACAGCTTGTGCGTCATATTTTTTGACGCATAGGAGTGCACATAATGCAGAGTCAAATTTTTTTTGCATCATAGGTCCATTATATTTGTTTGAGGCTTATTTTACAGTTCTAGAGTTGAAAATTAAGCCGCTGGCAATTATGATATCTAAATATGAAAAAAAAATTGACTCAGCATTATCTGCACTCCTGTGCATCAAAAATTATGACGCACAAGCTGTATGCGTGGAAATATGACGCATTATGTTAAAAAATGGTGGCCAAGTAATGCTGGATAGTATTATATCTATTTTTGGGATATTTTTTTGACTCAGCATTATCTGCACAACAGCATTATCTGCGTCAAAAATTATGACGCACAAGCTGTATGCGTGGAAATATGACGCATTATGACAAATATGTCTTTCAGTTGTCAAATTGTGAAAATAATTTTGTCATGACCAAACAGTGATAAGTGATACACATTTGGGGTTAGCTATGGCAAATGTCCCTTATAGGATGTATAGAAGGTATTCACAGTGCAATAGTAATGATTGGTCTGAATGGATATTACTCATAATTGTACACATATGTGGGTAATTGCTGATGGCTAATTTCAAAATATGAATGGTATACCAGGATGTATACCTTAGCAAAAATGTGTCCACATTTATCACGGTAATCAAACGTATATAAAGGCCAAATAGGTAGTGCAATTGTCGCCTACACTTTTTAAGGGGGTAACCATGTCCTAATTACGAGTTAATGTATCTTAAATGTGTTTTCCTTTTGACATGTAGGCCACACATGTGTCTTATGCATGTGTGTGCTTCACATGTGCATATATAATGTCTATTTGGGGGGCAGTAGAGGTGGACTTAGGCCCCCAGCAGCCTAGGGTTTGCTCTTCCAGACTTGCAAATTTATCCAAGGGTTTCCCAAATTCAGTAATGCTAAACCTGCAGCAGCAGGCTCATGGAAGCAAATAGGGTATGATTCACTGTTTGCCATTCTGTAATCCCATTTGCCCATTTGACGTTTGCCCTATTGATTCTTTGGAGAAATCTGACATACCATTTTGCATTGATATTATTTGCTAAATCTCAACGTTCCTCATGTCCTGATGGCAAATAGGTTGTTGATGTATGTGGCCCTTCATGCATTTCCTGGTTTAGTGGCACGTTCATTCTTCCTGCTAGGTTACAACTGGGACACTACTGTGATCGGCTGCTTGCAAATATTTTGTTGATTGGATAGTACATGTTTATGTGTGTGGTCCAATATTGATCCTGTATCAACTGTCAGGGTGTATGTTGTCACTGTAACTTCCTGGTCTCCTCATGAGTTAGTGGCAGCTAATCTTGTTTCAATTGGGTATTGTTTGTAGCAAAATTTGAGAGAAGCCATTGAGGACATGGTCACCTACACATGGATGGTCCCACCCTGTCACTGAAAACGTGTAATGAGACTTTCAACTGGGCAACATTGGTGTGCTGAGTGAGAGAATGTCTCAGGTGTCTGGATCCGGCATGTGTCATTGCAACATTTCTACTCCAGTTGGCCTCTGTGATGGTAATGTATCAGGAAACATCATAGCCATTGTGCAGAAGTAAATGGCTGGTATTCAACACACGACTCATCATTATCATTTGAAAAATGTTACTCAGCGTTTGAACAGTCAGGGTCCTCATATGTGTTACCTTTTCATGGATATTATCTGAGGTTGCTGGTTTTGATGGAGGCCATTTACACCATCATACACTATGGTCCTGGTCCACTGTCACACTTTGTAGTTTAGGCATTAATGAGGGCCAGACAACGGTAGGGCCAAGATTTGGCTATTCAAGGGCACTGTCACAAATCGGATGCAAATAACAGTCAAATGATGAAATACTATGTATTTGAGTATACATTGATGAGGCTAATGACAAATTAGTGTCTGAGGTACAAGAGGTTTTGGATAGCATGTGTGGTCCATAGGTGGACCCCAGGTATCTGTAGAGTGACCCACGGACAGGTGGCAGTCAGGCTGACAGGATGCTGGGTCAATCAGGAGCAAGTTCTTTCAGTAATTACATGATCACGTGTTCTGACTAGGACTGGTCAGAGGGAGCAGTAGACAGTTGAGATGTCACACTGTGTATGTCCTGTGTTGTTTTGAAGGAGACACATGAACCCTGATAAAGTTTTCTACGGCAACATTAGTGTCAAAGCTTAATGATGTAATAGCTCAAATTCAAACATGTATGCAGTAGGAGGCATCAGCAGGGGCGGGGCATGTCATTTGGGTGATGTGCATGGATGGGATCACTGGTGTGGCCTCCATCAGTGTCTCACTAGTCCTGTCAGATGGGATTTGCTGATAAGTAGCCTACAGTACCTTTCACAGAAGAATCAATCTACAGATGATACCAGGCCTTATCAACTCAAAGCCAGTGTATTATATGAGCTGAGTTCCATGCAGTGAGATGGTACTATGACAATGGTAGGCATAGTAAAGGGTGTGGCACACTGGATGACTCTTGTGAGTGTGTGTGTCCAGATGAGGGAATCTCAGTGTATACAAATCGGCATTCCAGGGACCTCTTCAGACCGGTGGGGTGTGAGCAGCTGCAAGTGTGTGTAATGTTTTTAGAAAAGGGCTGACATGTAGATGGGATGTGATGTGCTGGATGCTTGTCATAGGTGTAGCACTTGTGCTGTGTATGTTCTGCTTATGTGTAACTCTAGTGACAGATAGTCATTGCAATGATAGTAAGTAGTTGAAATTACTGTTGGCAGGAGTCTAGTCCTACATTCCTGTTCCTGAAGCATTAGCATGTGAACTGCCTGATGTATGAGGCCTGTTTTCCCCTAGTTGAGTGATGGTGTTTTAGTTGTGTGCCATCTGCTGCGATGATCCATGTTTTCTACATGTATGTGAGTCATATGTGTGGTCCTCAGCTATTGCCCTTCAATGGTGAACTGTACAGGATGTCTGTCATTTACATTGTGTGTGTATTTGACCATTGTATGGTGGCCATTACATTTGTGGTGTATATTTTTGTGTCATGATTGTTATATAATTATTGCTCAATGAGACAACATTCTTCTTCAGATATTCCAAGCTAAAGGTAGGCAGAAATGAATAGGCCAAACCATGATGTGGTGTTTGTTATCAGTGTTTATTTACAATAGTGCATTAAGTGGTGATGGTGATAATTATGAAAAGAAATTATTTACAATCTGTTGGCGCCTACGCACTCCAGCAGCCGTGTTTGGTTGTTCCCCCTTCTGTTGCAGGGCAGCATCCTCCTCTTCATCGTCTTCAGGCATGTATGGGTCTGGTTCGAGAAGGGGAATGTTCCTTTTTACAAAAATGTTGTGCAATATTGCACATGTGAGTATGATCCCACAGACCATCTCGGGGGAATATAGTAGGCTACCGCCAGTGATGTCAAGGCAGCGGAACCTTGACTTTAGGATCCCAAAGGTGCGCTCGACAATGCTGCATCTCCTCTTATGGGCGTCGTTTTATGCCCGCTCTGCAGCAGTACTCGGGTTCCCAAATGGTGTCATTAGCCATGGCTGGATGCCATACCCCTGATCAGCTGAAAGAAAAACACAGAATGGGATCATGTAGATGTAGCTGGCACTATTGAAAAGACCTTTAATGGCAGTAGTTGTCTTGTGTTGTCTGTGACTCTTTTGTGTACTGATGTGACATCCTATACTTGTAGGCTATACCATCTGCATTGTGTTGTTTCCTTGGCTGAGCAAGTGTTTGTCTGCTAACGGTTTGTCATAAATATGTTTTGGGATTTGCAGTACAGTGTGCCATCCCTAGCATTGTGACTTGTGATACAGGTGTCCGTGTGTCTTCACTAAGGGTGAGATGATAGTTCCATGCACATTTAAATTTGGAAGTGTTGTTAACACGTTCATATCAAAGTACCCTGTACATCCCATACCTTTAAACTTATGCAATGTATTAATGTAAAGGTCATTGTGACACCTACAATTTGCAAGGTGTCATTTAGGCAACCACACTAATTAATGTCTTCACATTAGGCTGTACAGTAAATTCCAATGTGTGAGAGATTCAATGGTGACTTACGAAACATGGCAAGTGATGTCAGGACCTCAGTATGTTCCTGTCTAGATGTTGCTGTTGTGGTGTATGTGTTGAGTACCTAGAGGGTTGTTGTGCAGTGTGTATACAAATAGGTTTCTGTACTTACCAACAAGTAGTCCATTGTCATACCGTCCATCCTGGAAGTGTTGGTTGATGGTGCAGTGACGGAAGAATAATGAGTCATGTACACTCCCAGGATATTTAGCAACGATGTTGCTGATCAATCCCTGGTGATCGACTATGGCCTGCACGTTGATGGAATGTGTGTGCTTCCTGTTGCGGTAGAGGTGTTCTGTTGCAGCAGGTGGCACAAGGCGTACGTGTGTGCAGTCGATTGCACCAACGACGTGTGGGAAGCCACTGATGGCGTAGAACCCCTGTTTTGTTTCCTGCTGCTTCTGCAGTGTGTTAGGGAAGCAGATGAGGCGAATGATGGCATCCAGTACTTTTGGCAGAAATGCAGAGAATGATGGTTGTGATATTCTGCCAACCAGGGCACCAGTTGTTTGAAACGAGCCACTTGCCAGCAGGTGAAGTACGGCAAGCAGCTTTGTTTCTGGTGGGATGGTGCGGGGTGTCACTAAAGTGGGGGCCAACTGCGGATCAATGTTTTGCAGCAGCTGCTGAATGGCCTGCCAGTTCAACCGGTACCTCTGTATGATGTCGTGTTCCCTGAGGCCATGCAGGGTTGTTCTTGGTCGGAATATCCTCTCCTGCCTTCTGCGCTGCCTTTGGTGTCCCTGCTGGTGTTGTTGTAGCTGCTGTTGTTGCTACTGGGCTCTGCGTCTGCGTGCACGCTAGATAAAAATCACCTCCATGTCTCCCTGTTGCTGCTCTGCTGCTCTGCTGTTTGTTCTGTGTGTTCTGATTAAATACAGGTGTGTTTGCCCCATTTTAACGCCTGCCCTGACCCAGGCGTTAAATTTTGACGCAAATTGGCCTGTGCGTCATTTTTTTGCTCCGCCTCCCGGCCGAGAGTCATTTTTGCCCGGAAGCTTAAATACAACGCACGGGCGATTGCGTCATTTTTTGGACGGGAACGCCTACCCTGCATATCATTAACGCAGGGTGGGTTGCCGCATCCAAAAAATGACGCACACGGCGGATTTTTGTCGTCCGCGGGCTCGGGCGTCAGAGTTTAAATATGGGGCAAATTTTTTGATGCACAATCGGCGCAAACGGAGTATAAATATGCCCCTAGGTGTATTATTGAGAGGACGTTAGGCCTACTGAAGGCCAGATTCCGGTTGCTCCATCTAACAGGTGTCTCCCTATACTACTCACTGAAGAAGGTGTGCCAGATAATCGTGTCATGCTGCATGTTGCTAAGCCAGGCATTGCTACGCCAGGTGCCTTTTCTGCGAGAGGATGAGCATGGTGATGGACTTGTGGCAGCGGTGGAGCCTGTGGATAGTGAGGAAGAGGAGGCAGAGGAAGAAGATATTGACAACTGAACCAACATCATCATGCAGTACTTCCAGTGACACACAGATAAGAGACTGTAACTCCTCCTCACATTTCAGAATACTGTAGGACATTGTATAAGTCAGCCTCTTAACCTCTGTCTAAGGACACTGACAGTTCACTTTGGCTTTACATATTTCATATCTGGGAACCTCATTCTGCCTTCTGCTGTATGTACTGCTGCCCAACAACTGATATACATTGGTATGAGTAAATGAACAAGTACATTGCTATTTGTTGCTAATGTTGTAATAATACATTTGTGAAAGATCAGACTGACTCCAGATTGGATTTTGATTAAAGGGTTTTTATTTAGGGGTTAATGAGTATAGGGGTATGTGCAAGGGGCTGGGGTGATGGTGGAGGAAGGTCCATGGTAGAGTCCAGTCTATTTGTATCACAGGTGCATTGTCTAATGAGGCGTAGGAAGGGGAGTAATGGCAGTTCAAGGTGGACAGGGTGACATAGTGGGATAGAAGGGTGACAATCAGGAGGGTCCTATTTCCTGGTGGTGGTCTTGGCAATGTTTTCTGTCTTCTGCCTTGATCACAGGGACCGTTTGCGGGGTGGTTCTCATTCTGCAGGGGGTGGGGTGCTGGTGGCCTGTTGTTCCTGTGGCGGGGCCTCCTGTCTATTAGTGCCGGTGGAGGTGGAGGGCTGTTCCTCGATTTGGCTAGTGTCATAGGCCCTTTGTTGTGCCACTGCCTCCCTCATGGTTTTGCCTATGTCAGCCAGCACCCCTGCTATGGTGACCAGGATGGTGTATATGTTGGGGAGGTCCTCCCTGATCCCCATGTATTGTCCCTCCTGCAGCCGCAGTGTCTCCTGAAACTTGGCCAGTACGGTGTCCATGGTCTCCTGGGAATGGTGGTATGCTCCCATGATGTTGGAGAGTGCCTCATGGAGGGTCAGTTCCCTGGGCCTGTCCTCCCCCTATCACACAGCAGTCCTTCCAGCTTCCCTGTTGTCCTGTGCCTCTGTCCCCTGAACCGTGAGCCCACTGCCACTGACCCCGGGTCCCTGCTCGTCCTGGGTTAGTGGGGTTGCCTGGGATCCCTGTAGTGGTGGACACACTGCTGATTGTTGTGTCCTGGGGACAGTGGCATGGGCCCGCTGGGTGGGTGCTGTGGAGGGGTTTCCTGAGGGAGGTACTGTGGTGGCTTGGAACTGTGATAGGGGAACCGACTGTCCTGAGGTCCCTGATGGGCCAGGCTGGTCATCTTGATCCAGGCGTGCATAGATGCTGTCATCACTTTGGGCCTCTTCTGTGGGGGGACTGGATATGGCTGGCACCTCCTGTCTGATGATGTTAGGTAGGGGTCCTGTTGGGATGTAAATGCATTGTTATTTTATCTGTGTATGCCATCTTGTGCTATGGGTGTGTTTCCCTCTATTACTGTGCCTGCACTATCACCTTGGCCCTTGTGTGAGTGGTGTTTGTGTGGCCTGGGTGAGTCTCTCTATTGGACATGCTTTGGTGATGGGTGTCCATGCATGTCTGTGATGGGTGTCCATGCATTGTCGTTGCATGCAGGGCTTGGTTGTGGGAGTGGTGGGTTGTGATGGTGGGGTGTGTGGGAGGTGGTGGAGTAATGGGAGTGAGGGTGAGGGTGGGGGTATGTAATGGCATGCAGGTAGGGTGGGGGGATAAAGTAGTAAAGGTTTGACTTACTAGAGTCCAGTCCTCCTGCTACTCCTGCGAGGCCCTCAGGATGCATGATCGCCAAGACTTGCTCCTCCCATGTTGTTAGTTGTGGGGGAAGAGGCAGGGGTCCACCCCCAGTCCTCTGCACCAGACCTGGTGACTTGATACCACGGAACGCACCTCCCCCCATAGGTGGTTCCACTTCTTCCTGATGTCATCCGTTGTTCTTGGATGCTGTCCCACTACATTGACCCTGTCCACAATTCTCTGCCATAGCTCCATCTTCCTTGCAATGGAGGTCTGCTGCACCTGTGATCTGAATAACTGTGGCTGTAGTCGGATGATTTCCTCCACCATGACCCTGAGCTCCTCCTCAGAAAACCTGGGGTGTCTTTGAGGTGCCATGATGTGGTGTGAGTGATGTGTGAGGTGATGGTTGATGTGATGTGTGGGGTGATGTGTTGTGGTGTGTGCTGTGAGGTGCGTGGATGGTGTATGTGTGATGGTGTTCTGCGCCTCTGGATGCTGGTGTGGTCTTTGATTTTCTCTCTCTCTGCTTCTTCAAAATGTTTCGGTGTAAGGGGTTGTGGGTAATGTTGGTGTGTGTTTTATAGATTTGTGAGTGTGTGGGTGTGGTGTGTGTATGTGTGTCAGGTGTGTGTATTTTGAATTGCCCAATGTGGTGTAGTTTTGTTCGTGTGTGTGTGTATTTTGAGCGAGGCGGTGTGTACTGCCAATGGTTTACTGCGGTTGAAAGACTGCTGCGGTGATTCGTGGGTTGTGATACTGTGAGCGTATTCCTGTTGGCGTAACAGTGTGGGTTTTGCTATCGCCAGTTTATCACTGACCTTTGGTGTGGCGGACTTGTGTGGGTGTCTGTATAGTGGAATTCTCAGTGTGGGTCATAATACCCGTTGTGGATTTCCGCCGGGGACACGGTATGTTGGCGGCCGACGGCACGGCGGTTATCAGGATTTTCCGCCAGGGTTGTAATGAGGGCCTAAGTGTGGAATGTGTCCTTCGCTCACATCTGATTTAAATGCTATGCATTACCTTTAAGCTTTAAACACAAAGGCAACACTAAGGTAAATATACAGTGAAAACAAAAAAAACTGTCACTGAGGTGAACTATTTTATGTGTGGACGCGCTCATTGTGATGGAGCAAAATGCAGTCACTTGAACAAAAGTTAACCAATGGCTGAGGCAGGCTGACCCATTGCCCTATGTGGTATGCTGTAGTGAGCAGAAGCAAAAAGTGAATGACACAACAACAGACCAATGAATGAAGAGAGGTGGCTAGCAGCCACGTTAAATAACCATATTATACATATATTTCAGTAAACTCAAAATGTCTTGGATAAGGCCAGACCTAAAAAAAGAACTTATTCCCTTCTAGATGGAAACTGTTTGAAATGTTCCTTGTTTCCTGCAGGCAAATCAAATTAAAATGCTTTATAAAGCTTAACCCTATCCCATTCGTGATCTTACTAGCTACTCCTACAATGTTCCATCTTATAGTTCCAAGACCATTGGGGCTGTATTGACGGACATATCAGGTGTTTATGTGGTCTGACCTTGTTTTAAAAAAATAATCTGCGTTGGTTCAAAGACTCAAAACTATTGGATGTCTTTAATGAAAAATCTGATATTTTTGGACTGAGGGCCAAGGTGGGGCATTGGCATAAGATTATTAAGAAAGGCTACATCAGGCCTATAGAAACAAAACCTAAGGGTACCACCAAGAAGGAAGATGCTGTATTCGTTTTATATGATGATGTCAAAGCCCACAAATGAGCTACCACTCCAAGCCTCTTGAAGCTTATAACTATACAGTCACCTTCATTATTTTTTTCATCCTTCCCAATTCAGCCACCCTTCTAACCATACATTAATCGGCTGAGATATTCTGATCCCCCCTGCATTGCATCTCCCCACCCAGTGGATGACCTTGTTTGTCAGTTGTGAAAAATTAGCCTAGCAATGAGGCATCCCTTAGGGCCAGGAATAGATCTACCCATACCAAGACCACAGTACGGAGACTGTGTGCATGTGTGAGGGGCTTCTGCTGGTGCATAACACTTGGGCTTGATCCATTAGTGGCTATCTCAGGGATTATCATCACGTCTTGCTGCCACTAACACAGGGCAATATCCTTCTACACATACACGCCCCTCTAGGCTGTAAAGTTGTTTGATGTGATATCTTTGTATTGTTGACCTCCCCACTCTTATACCCTACCCCCACCCATGACTAATAAATTATCACCCTTGTTAACAGGCATAGTGGAGGTCAATTTGTCCTTGGTGGCTAGTTGAGATAATGTGCTATCAACCCTAAGGGGTTTAAAATAGGCCTCAAAAAAACACTGACCAAATTGTTCAACTTAAAAAAAGTATTTGTCCATTATAGGATCCAACAAGTTCCCTACTTATTTAAGCTCTCTTGGATCCTTGATCTTGGGGGTAAATGGCTCTCTTTTCTTCTTCTTCCTTGCTGGTGGCTGGAAGTATGTAAACATCCCCTTGTTTAAAGCACCCAAATAATAACTACCATGGTGAAGATTAGCCTGCAAAGTCAAAAGGTTTTTAAGGGGACCATCTTCTGTCAGTGGTGCTGGCAAGTCCCCTGGGGCAGAGACAGTGACAGTAGGTTCATACACCAACTCAGTGAAAAAGAGTCATTAGGGACAAGCTTTGCGTGTAGACCAAACTCCTCTACATCTATTTCTCCTCTCTGAGAGATGAAAGCCCCACTGCTGATGATAAATACTATATAATAGACTTGCTACAGTGACCCTCTAATGAATCATTCAATTTAGGTGTGGAGGGCTGATTTAAGGTGGTTAACGTATGTTTCACCATCATCCAAGATATCTGACAACAAACAAAAGATGAGTGGCCCAGTTCGTTCACAATCAGACAGGGAAGGTGGAAACTGGATGATCTTGGCCTGGTCTTCACCAGTGCATAGTATGGGCGTGTCCTGTGCTAGGGAAATCAGGTGTGCGCTTTATTACACTGTGGCACCCCCTTCCTATGTGAAGCAGACAACAGGAGGATTCTAGCCCCTGTACACCAAACAGTACGTCTGCAGTACGCTGCAGGAATCAGGTGTGTGCTTTTTAACGCTTTGACCCTTCCGTCTGAAGTGCAGCAGGCAACAGGAAGGCTCTGGTCAGTGTTGTGCCCATTTAGAGGTTTTTAACTGTATAACTGATAACTACCTCAATGTTTCTTTTCTAAATACAACTTGGTTGAATGAGTTTTCTATGCCTGCTATCGCACAGGCCTTGCATGATGAATATTGCATAGTTAGATGTGATTGTGTGGTGGGCTGAGGAGGAGGAATCACTGTTATTTTCAAATCCTGCCCGATTTCCTGCCAAACGTAACAGTTATCTATTCCAGATTGTGTGATTTGGTGACATGGACTAGCAGGCACTTTACATTGTGAGGAACTCTAATTTACTGCCATCCTGGTCCAATGGGTCAGTGGAGCTTGATGGTAGCTGAGGCCACCTCTCCTGTTATACTCGCCTGTGCCTTCTCTATTGCTGGAGATTGTTTGGCCCTAGGCCACCCATAACTAGTGCATACTTCAACCCATAGGGCTTGGCATATTCTGGGCCATATTTTTATGGAAAAGATAAATTGATGAGATTCTGGTCATCTGGAAAGGGGAAGTGTCCCATTTATTGGAGTGGCTCAACACGCAAGATTAGTACCTGAGATGCACTCTGACAAAGAGTAAGGAACAGCTGGTTTTTCTGGATCTTAACATTTTAGCAACCAATGACACCCTAAAAACTACCACCCATGAGAAGCCGACAGCAAAGAACTGTTACTTTTCGACAGCGCCCACCCCAGCCATTTGAGGGAGAATCTCCCCTTTGGACAGTTCCTCAGACTTAGGAGGAATTGTTCCAAGGTGTCTGACTGTATACAGCAAACCCAGAGCCTTGCATTAAAACTAAAGGCTAGGAAATACCCACCCAGAATCATCAATCGTGCCATGAAATGAGCATGCAACAATAGGAGAGAGGCTGTCTTGGAAATCCCTCCCCACAAAGAGAAAGAAGAGAGACCGATCTGCATTACGACATTCAATGTATCCTCTAACCAAGTGAACAAAATTACAAACATATATTTTCGTGCTTTGAATAGCGGCTGTTTGGGCTTTCCCGAACCTATGTTTTCACACAAGTGTAGCAAAAGTATAAAGGACATACTAGTACTTGAACACCACAAGGAGGTTAGGGGCAAGTCCTCCCTACTCGAAAGAGAACAACATTGGGTTTTCAAATTGTGTACCAATCAACGTGGCCTTAATGAAAGCACCCCCTGGGGCCAGCTAATGCAACACTAACATCTGGTTCACCCTAACGAGCATGACACCAACACATCCAGCAGGTCACCACTCCTTATATTAATACGCTTCCCACAAGTCCTTCAGAGCTATTAGACCACATTAAGGTGTGCCATTTTCTTCCAACCTTGACACATTTGAGCTAATTGTGCTTTGTATGTACACTTCCTTCCCCCCTCTCCTCTCCCCTCCCTCTCTCTTCTTTCCCCCATTTTTCCTTCCTCCCACCCCCCCAAAAAAAAACCTTTTTTTCACCCTGTGGAAGTTCCTTGGGCTGGCCTTTTTTGTATAATTACCTAGGTTCTACAGAGGACAGACCCAGCCCTATCAAATCCTCCTTCTCCCTTTTTGTTACCATATTTTTTATAACCTATCCTCATTGACGGTAGATGCTCCTTCCAGGTCCTACTATTGCCTTTAGACAGTGGTCCAAATTCAATCCTGAAATATTCTATTCTCATCTACAGGAGGAAGGCCCTGAGATTTCTGGCACTTTGGATGATGCCACAAAAGCGGTGTATATGTTGATTCAACATTCTATGGACAGGTTGTTACTACTTAACTCTTGGTCTCAACATTTTACTTTTACTCCAGCAATGTGGTTTAAAGACTCGCTGTTAGTCCTGAAGGAAAGTGGTAAATAGTTACAGTATGGTTGGTGACAGCACTATTTTCAGGAAGGCAAAGTTAAGCTTAAAGCCACTACCCTGGAATATCACAGGGCCTGCTGGATTGCTCAGGTAGCCCAATATGACAACAAGATTGCTAGCACTCAAAACTCTTCTAAAGAGTATATAGGTCAAGGCTAGACACGGTGCATGTGCTCTCCGCAAGACCTGGTGGATGGAGTATAGGCATTTGCTCCTGGCTGCCACTGCCTGCCACTTCCAATAGGTTAAAGGCAGTGTTGCTCTTGTTGTGTTGCCTACTAAGTTTTTTGGCAGCCGATGCATCACTTCCTGTACTTGGCTGAAGAGCACCGGCCAAGTACAGCTTAATTACACCTGGAATGTTTTTCTGTTGTTTAGACTGACTATTTTTCTTTGTTTCCTGCCTCTCGTTTTTTTCAGTATGCACCAAGTTTCTTGCTTGCGGTTCATTTTCTGCGTTTGCCTCATCACTTGGTCCTTACTTCACATAATCACTAATTACAAGTAGTTGTGTCATGCGTGTGTTTTGCACTTTGTTTGTTGCCTGCAGAGCATGAAATCAACTCAGGAATGAATCCTCAACAGCGGCTCACCCAGCAAATCTGGAGAGCTAATACTACAATATTCACTGCACTCGGGGAAACTCACTCCATAATGGTTTGCAGGCATTCCTTTTACCACACATTTTTGGCCACAACTTAGCATGTGGTGGTCCTAGGGCAATGGGACCCCCGACAAAACATTCAGAACGATGTGCTCTCTCTCTGTTCAGGCCATCTTGTGGGCCACAAATCATAACCTCTTCCACGAATCAATGCATATTTTAATTCTCTCATAGCTAAAACTTTTGTTTTTTACAGCTGAAAGGAGCTTGTGTTGTAAAGTCCTTGTTAGTAATAACATTCTGATAGACCTCCTGCCCTGCAAATGTGTAATGCACTACGGCCCATATTTATATATTTTTTGCCCCGTATTTGCCTCATTTTTTGATGCAAAAGCGGTGCAAATTTAAAAAATACAATTATATTTTGTACGTTTGCGCCACGTTTGCATAAAAATATTATGCAAATGTGGCGCAAAAAAAGTATAAATATGGGCCTTTGTTCTCTAAGGGCTGAAGGGTGAAAATTGCTCCAAAACACTACTTACTCAGTACTTACTACAGCTGTGAAGAGTTTGTGTTTATAAGGGTTTTGTTTGTAATAATATTCTGATAGTCTTTCTTGGCCTGAAAATGTGTAATGTGCTATGCTCTCTAAGAACTGAAAAATGATAATTGCTCCAAGGCACTATTAATTTTGTTAGTTAGACAAGGACATATAGTCACCACCAGATGATATTGCACCTGCGGCTAATGCACAAACACAGTTTATTTCTGTTAAAGATTGAATCTATGCACAGAAACTCACCTCATAATGCTTTGCAGACATTCCTTTTGCAATACATTTTTGGCAATAACTCAGCCTATGGTGGTCCTAGGGCAATGAGACCACCACCAAACCATTCACAATGATGTGTTCTTTCTGTTCAGGTCCTCTTGTTGATCGAACTAGGTGAGAGGGGACCCAAAAATCATAACTTCGTCCACCATTGAATGTATATTTAACTGCTCTCAAAGCTGAAACTTTTGGGACATATTTATAATGCTCTAGCTCCACCTTGTGTCACATTAATGTCATTACTTTTTACTTTAACATGTCCCAACATGGCTGAAATCCCTACGCAGTATTTAAATTTAAAGAGTGGCGTAATGCATGCATTGCGCCACTCTGTAACACTTTGTACTACATTATGCCTGCACCAGCTATAAAGTATGCAAAGAGGGTGTTCCCCATTAAGGGAAATCTATGAGATTTCCTTGTATCATTTTTTACGGCACTTTTACCTCCTGCTCAAGAGCAGGATTTAAAAGGGGGCCTACATTCTTTAGAATGGGGCCCTATACACTCTGCAGGAGTAGCGCCAATATTTTTTGCTACTCCTGCAGAGTACATCAATAGCGTCATGAGAAATGACTCTATTGCTCCCTACCCTGCACCAGGCTTTGTGTATGATACATACGACTCACACATGGTGGCGGTAGGGGGTGCTAAGGGGCGCAGGGAAAGTGGCGCTGCACTCATTGCAGGGCACTTTCCATAAATCTGTCCCTTTGTTTTTACAGCTAAGAAGTGTTTGTGTTATAAGGGTTCACTCAAGATCTTTACCACAGTTCCCTTCTCCTTAGGGAGACTAAAATCAGAACCCAACAGAAAATAAAATTTTAACAGCTCCAAAGTGAAGTTAAGGCCCATATTTAGGAAAAGTTAGCACTGCCTTCGCATACTTTTTTTTAACTCTAAAACAGCGCTAATTTAACACCATATTTCTATTTTGATGCTATATCAAAATAAATGAGTTAGAATCATTTTTAGGAAGCGCCAACCCACCTTGTGTTGAATAGCGACAATGATATGCAAGGTAGACGTTCCCTTCCTAAAAATGATGCTAGCCCATAGCGCCATATTTACCTCCGATGCTAAAACAACGTGCACCTAGGTGGCGGAGCTAAAGAATGACGCGAAGGCCAATTAGCATCAAACTTTAACGCCTGGTCAGACCAGGCGTTTAAGTGCTGTTAGGCACATTTCCTTAGGAAAACACTAGGGAGTCCACCATGGTGTCACTGTTTTGGGCACATAGATGCACACCCCAACCCCCAGCATCACCACCACTCACACCACGAAGACACTACAGGTGGACGGAGTCCATCACAGGTAAGTTGACGTGCTTAACCTTTGTTTGCCACTGTGGACCTCTTACATAGGGCCCCCTAGCTGGCTCTGGTTCTGTTGTGGGTCTCCCGAGAACACTGGTCATCTGTGGTGGACATTGTGGTTTGGGTAAAGTCTCCTGTCTATAATTGGACAGGCGTCATTTTTTGGCTGCTTATACGACCAAAAATGATGCTAGGCTGACTATGGCAGATATTATGCCGCTAATCAATCTAATGTCATTTTAAGCCCACTAGCGCCTTTCTTCCTAATGCCTTCCAGCACCGGCCAGTGTAATTTTCCATGATGCTTCTAATTCCTTAGCACCATCATGCGAACGGATGGCACCAAGGAATGACGTTAGCTCGCGTTAATATTTTTGACGCACAACTGTGCTAGCGCAGTTGTGCATATTTTTCTTTAGATATGGGCCTAAGTATATACTATGCACTAAGGCCCAGATTTATGCTTTTTGCAGCAAAAATGTGCTAACACAGTTTTGTGGCACAAAGATTAGTGCCAGCTTGCATCATTTAACAACACCAGCCGAGTGCTGTATTTATTGAATGGCTCAATCCGGCGCTAAACCTGGGTGAGCTTCTTCAAGAAAGACGTTAGCCGGGTGGGGATGACAGTAGGGAAGGATGGGGTTGTGTGTCAGAAAATGACGCCAGCCTGGTTAGAGGTAAAAAAAAAATGCCTCTAACCAGGCTAGCTCAATTTCCTGGCGCACTACCACCAAAAACATGACTCCTGTCTTAGGAAAGGCAGGAGTCCTGCCCACCACCCCAATGGCCAGCACAGGGGACATGTCCCATGGGCATGGCCATTGCACACTGTGCATTGCAGGGGGCCCTAAGTTAGGGCCCCCGATGGCACTTTAAAAAAAAATTACAAATACTTACCAATACTTACCCTACTTACCTAGGATGGGGTCCCCCATCCCCTGGTGTCCCTCTGGTGTGGGTGGGGGTGTTCCTGGGGCTTGGGGAGGGCACCTGTAGACCCATTCCATGGTGTTTAACCATGGAAATAGGTCCACAGGTCCCCTAACGCCTGGTCTGACCCTGGTGTTACAAAATGGTGCAAAGCAAGCTTCGGATCATTATTCAGCCCCTCCTCCCACCCGTACATCATTTTAGCACAGGGATAAATATAGGGCTATGGGAATAGCGCCATTTTTCAAATGGGAACGCCTACCTTGCATCTCATTGACGCAAGGTAGGTTCATGCATCCAAAAAACAGTGCCAACTCCAATATTTTGAGGCTAGACATGTCTAGTGTCAAGATTTAAATATGGAGTTAAGTTTGCGCCAAATTTGCGTAAAATAAATTATGCAACTTCGGTGCAAAGAGAGTATAAATATGCTCCAGATTTAACTGAAAATGGTGGTTGCACCAAATTTGGTAGCGTCACGCACCGTCATTTTCAAATGCAGGGATGTGCTGTATTTAAAAGAACATGGCGCACCCCAATGTTTCCCCCTGCGCCGGTGCTAAATTTTCTACCATGTGCCATGCAGCCACCCTTGCACCATAGTGCAAGGATGCCTGCATTGAGGGGGGAGATTGTTTTTGTGCAGGAAGGAACCCCTTCCTGCACAAAAACAATCTTAAATGGCGATGTGCTTTTTATATGTGTGCTGCAGAATGCAGCACATATAGAAAGAGCAAAACATGATGAGAAATTAAAGCATTTCTCCTCTATGAGCCTTGCTAATGGCAACCCTGGGGTGGTGTTAGATTTTGACACTGCCACGCACAGTGCTGCAGGTGTTGGGGCCGTATTTACAAGGTGGTGTTAAGCCACAAAAAGTGGATTAACACCATCTTGTAAATATGGTGCAGGGCATTGCACCACTGGAGCGCCAACCTAAGGACCTGATCCATAGTGCTAGTTTTTGGGCGAAAGCCTGCCTGAAGTGGGGACATCTTGTAATAGGAATCAACCCAATCTGTAGGCCTTCCCAGAAGTTGTTTAGCTAATTTTTTTTTAAGATTATCAATAAGGCTAATTGGTCTATAGTTGCCAGGTGAACTCACCACTCCCTTTTTATAGATAGGAAATATTTCGGCCCCTGTCCACGTACTGGGTATTAAGCCCCCCGCTGTTACTGCGTTGCATAACATGTTTATATAACTAGAACAAATCATCGGCTCAGACTTATATAGGTCCCCTGGTATCATATCTGGGCCAGGAGCTTTGGAGGATTTCAAAGAATTAATTGCGGCTAATGTTTCCTCTAAGGTAAAGACTATGTAGTCATCTTGTTTACATGCGTCCATCCCCAGGTTGCCGAATGTTGGATTCACTATAGCAAGCTGTTGGGAATGGAAATTACAAGGAGAATGATCACATGGCATAGCATAAAGTTTAACAAAATGGTTGACCCAGCTCTCAGGTTGAATGTGGGTTCAAATTATATTCTTGCCCCCTCTCTGTCTATCAAATAGTACTTTCCAAAAGGACATGTTATTATTCAGTCTGGCAGCATTCAATAAGTCCTGCCAAGTTAATTCGTCCTGACTTTTCTTGCTCTGTGCTATTTTTTTATAATAGGCTGATCTGGCTGTTCTAATCGCCCCCTGAGAGCTGGACACAATAGCTTGTTTCAATAGGTGTTTGGCCTTAGAACAATCTTTGTTAAATCATTCTTTATTCTTTAATGTGTGACCAAATGATTTAGTGAAAGTTCTTTTGTAAAAAAAGTTTTGTAGCTTATATATCAATACCTCATGGATGGTAAGAATTGGAATATCAGCAACCTTGTGTCCCACATAATCTGCCATAACACCAATGAACAATTTATAAATCTCCCTGATCGTGTATTTGTTGGACAGAGCTTTCGGACAGCTAACACGGGTAAGACTACTGTTCAATTGTGGCTCGGGGACAATAGTATGATGGGTATTCAGAGACCTCCTGAAATCAACACTACATAAAATAGAAGCAGACGATTATGATCACTATCATGGCGGAATTCCACTTTCATATCCTCCAACATTGGTCATAACCTGACGTCCAGTAGAAAATAATGAATAACACTAGACAATTCCCTTCGTTTAAAGGTAAATGCAATGTCTGGATCGGAGGATGTTCGACCATTACAGGCCCTTCGACCATACTTGAGACACAACCAAGTCAGCTGTAAAGCCACACAAGAATGACTACAAAATTGCTCATTAACCAAACGAGGAATACCCCATTGCTTGTCGTCTTCATCAGCTAGGTCACTACTTAAATGGGAGGGTTCGAATGTGCAGTTCATATCTCCTGAAGCTACTACCTTAGTATTATGTGGCAGGGTATCTAAATATTCAAATAACTGAGTTATAGTCTAAGATTCCTGTACCCGCGGCACAGACCTTGCGTAAACGTTAATTAGCACAATCTTAAGACCTCTGTTAAATGCCATCTGCACACCTAGCAAATCTAGGGAATCAATTTTTAAAAGTGAATGGCTGCACTGTAATCTCTTATTAAGAAGTACCAATATACCTCCTTTGGCAAGACCACTATTTCCATCCGCAGGTAGGGCAATCACTTTGTAAGATAGGAACCCATCCAGGTAAACGGGATCCATGGCCCATGTTTCCTGGAATAAACATATATCCTGTTTCTTTACATAATTTGCCCAATCAGGATCCAACAGTTTCCTACCCAGCCCAGCCAGATTCCAAGACATAATAGAAAGTTCAGCTTTGCTTCGCGTACTGCTAAGCTCAAGGCCTTGAACTTCCCCATGGTCATCAGACTCCATACTCAAAACCTCAAACCAACCTGCCAGACTCCTACTAGGAGCCACCCAGTCAGAGCCAGGATACTGGGCTTCCCCATGGCCGACAGATTTATTATACACCCCCAGCCCACCCACCAAGCTCCAAGTAGATGTTATTATCTTGGTATCAGTAGATAGTCAGTCAGTACCCTGAATTAAATCCAAGTTATTTCCTGTCGGAGTCAGATCACGTCTGCGGCTAATGTTAACCTTCCTGCCATTTGCATCTTCATAATTTGTGAGTGGGCCTACGGAGGATGGAGAGGATTTGAGTCTAATACCAACTTCACTGGACTCTCTAAAATGACAAGTACACAGTTCAAAGTAAATAAGATTATTTACTAACAACCTGTCCACAAAACATATAGAGATAAAATCAAATTTGGATCCAGGCCGACAACGTCAGTCCACCTCCACAATTTCAGTACGGATAACAGAAAGACATTTCTGCTGGACTCTCAGCCAATATGTAACCTTGTTTAACAGGGAAATATATATATTTGCTGTGTACATTGCAGTGGAGAATAATTTTGGTATGTTTTCCTTTCATTGCTGTGACTACTTTTAAACATGTGCTTTCAACATGCTAATCTCCTTTTAAAAACCTAGTAGTGAAATAATAAATGTCTTCTTTGAACTGAGAAGTGTCTTCAAGAGATTTTTGTCAGGTCGGTCAGTAGTGAAAGCAAAACAATCAGGGAGAAGGAATTAGAGCTCTGCGTGTCAAGCCCATGGGCAGCGAACAAAGAGACACCATCTTGGATGCATCTGATGAAAAAAATGAACCAAATCTGGCAGAAAGAAATGGTGCTCTGCACGACAAGTCCATGGGAAGTGAGCAAGGAGATATTATCTCGGGTGGACACTAGGGGCCATATGTACAAACACATTTTCCCATAGAGACAGAATGGGTAAAACCCTTTGATACATCTGGCCCTATCAACCTTCCCACTCTAGTCGGTCTAGCTCTGGGAAATGCAACCCTGCAGTGAAGAATACCTCTGTAGTCCCACAGCTGATATCCAAAACAGATCTAACACAATGGTAGTCTGTAAAAAGGACCAGCCCAAGCCAAGCCAAGTTTACGAAAAGGGGAATGCTAATACATTGCCAAAACAGGGAACAAAATGAAATTTAAAAGGAGCCAAAAACAGAAATCACGTAATAAAAACTATTAAAAAACAATGTGGTTGAAGTCATATGCCATCTTTGATCAGCTTGGCTCAATAGCAAGTAATTCTTGTAACAAGCCAAATTCCATAGAAGCCCCAGCTCAATCTGTGGCCTAACACTGCTGGGGATGATAAAGCACCTAGGACTAAGGGTCCTAGTCAGCTGCTTTAGAGGGGACATTACACCTTCGCCCTTATTCCATTCAACAAACAGAGCCTCATTAATTGACTACACACTGGTTTCCCTATCCTCTTTTACAGATGATCATCTCCGTTAAAATGGGGTTAAGATATGAAAGTGACCACCTTCCACAAGAAGTAGAATTCAACATTGTCCCCACAGTGAATAAGAGCACATTAGAAATGGCTGGATCCAAATATACATGCCACCTAAAAGGGATCAAATGGTCTTCCGACACTATTAGGGGCATATTTAAGTGCCCCTAGCACTACCTTAGCACCACAATAGCGCCATTTTTGTGATGCTAAGGCTCCGCTGAAGTGGCCTTTTCCCCATGCCATTTCTATAAAGTGGCGCAATGCGTGCATCTGCCCCTTAGCATTCTGGCCCAGGAGGCCGATCACTACCTGCCAAACTCACTACAAATTGCAGGCTCAGTCAAAGTGCAATGGGAAGCATTCATTAAAACCATATCAACAGTTTGCCAAAACGGTTAGCTCACCTAGGGGGCACCTTGACACCACCCCCCCGGCCTAACCAAAAATTGTTCATTAGAGATGCCTTAAGACAAATGAAGAAGAAGGTCAACCAAGTGCTTCAACAAGTTTGCCGCTTTTCAACCAATGAAAGCAACATTGCAAAATTGAAGTCAACCAAAAGGAATTTCAAGCAAGCAATATGGGCCATTAGAAGGCAAAACCACAATCGGTTCTGGGCAAAACATATCATGGACATGAAGCATAAGAATGCAAGTATGTTCTGTAAAACGGTAAATGCAGTAAAAAACCCTGTCAGTACCTAGTCAGTATTCTGGAGGAAGATTGGATTACCTTTCTAAAAGCCCATTTCAACTTATATGACGGTGCACAAATAACCACTCCATAAATGCTCAGCCATGCTGGAGCATAACTCAGAGCAAGACCATCAAATGAAGTCAGAGGCGGGTAGCAATTATAACAACACTACTGCTGCTTTTGTTCGACAGATAATAAAGGGGAGAAATACAGGGTCACCAGGACCAAATGACATACCACAAGCCATCTATAGGACCAACCCGTCAAAATGGGCCGAAACTATGGTGCCACTCTTTACCCATGGTCTTGTAGGTGATCCTATTAAAGATTCCTAGAGCGGATCGACAATTTCCCATCCCCAACGAAGGGAATAAATCTGACTTAGGGAATTACTGGTTGATAGCACTGATAGAAAATTAGGTAAAGTATTATACTGGGGTCCTTCTTGAACAACTCTGTGATTGGGCCATCCAGAAATCCATAATCCACCCAAATCAAACTGGGTTTTTCAAGCAAGCTAGTCACTAAAACAAACAACATGGCCTTATCGTTAATACTTGACTCTTCAAAGACCTTCAAACTACTACTCTATCTTTTTTATATTGAATTTGAAGCTGAATTCAACAGCTTCAACCAAAGTAAGCTTTAGGAAAAAAGTAAGAATTGGAATATCATACCTCAGCACTGAAAAGCCATAGAAAATGTATACTCCAGAACCTGGGTAAGGATAAAACTAGGGAATAGATCTAACCTTTCAAGGGCAATTCCAACAACAAGAGTCCTCAAACAAGGTTGAGTCCTGGCACCAACCTTATTCAATCTTTTTTTGGTCGACCTCCCAACAGCACCGTCCTCCATCAACTCACATGCTCCAAAGCTTGGGATGACTCAACTATCAAATCTTCTCCATGCAGACGATGTTGTGCTTTTTAGCCAAACCAGAGTTGCCATGCGACGACTACTGGATGCGACCCAAGCTCACTCCCTGATGAACGGTCTGCAAATAAACTACAAAAAGTCTAAAATAATGATGTTTGGTGGGAGATCTCCTAAATGAAAAGCAACCTGGAGCCTAGCAGGTGGTAAGCTAGAATAAACAGCAAGCTAAATGTACCTTGGCCTGACGTTTGACAATAATGGCTCCTTTCGATTACATAAGGTGAAATCAGAAAGAAGGGGATTTCTTTGCGCACAGGCTCCTAGTTTTATCGGAGAAACTGAACTAGAACTCGCTCATCCCCTTGCTAGAAGTAACTAGATCAAAGGTGGTCCAGACTCTGGCCTAAGGCAGCATGGCCCTCTGCGGAAGCGGATACAAGGTACTGGGTGCAACCATGGCACCTATGTACAGGTACATCTTTACTCTCCCGCAATCTACTTCACCAGCTCAGCTCAGGTTGGAGTTTGGGTTAACTAAGCAGACTTTATGCTAGACATGCAGCTTTTGTCAACTTCTGCCACAAACTGAAAAATACGGCAGACAATACCATAAACCTCATGTGTGGAAGAACATTACAAAGAAGTCACGCTCACCAGCTTGAGTATATCTTGATGACTCAATTGATCGATTATGCCTGGTGGTCTTATGTTCATCAGCAGTAAATCACAACTTCTTTAAATTAACAGTTAAAAAAGTAACAAAATTAACCTCCTCCTTATAAGACAAGTCATCCCTTGAGAAACGCTTTCATGCTTCGCTAATAATAAATAGCTTTAAGACCTTGCACTCACAATCGTACTTGGGAGACGTCTTAAAAAATATAGAATAAAGAGTAAATACTTATATACCGCTTGGGGATTCTACTGGTAATGAAGCACTAAAGTCCTCGAATGAGGGTGGAAAAGGACAGGCATTGCCACTTTTGTGGGCTTGCCTCGGAAACTGTGATCCACATGCAAAGCCACCCTGGCCATACACACAAAATTGTTGCACCCACTGTGGAATCAACTGGGGGTGAGTATCCACAGGCAAGCAATTCTGTGTTGCCTCAATTCAGCAGAATAGAAAATGATCTCTTGGACTGTGAAGTACCTTTTAGGAGTTGAGCAAGCTCTGACATCTGTCATTGGCTCAAAACCTCCCTTGGCATAACTGTAGGTCCACTTGCTTATGGACTTCAGCTCAATTTGTTGTACATAATCCTTTTAACAAGCCATGGGTTTTAAATGTGTATATTTTCCTTGCACTTTAATCAGAATTTGATATTTGACGAAAAGCTTTTATGGTATTTTTTAACCACATCGGTTATTAGTCCAAAATCTCCTACAGTACAAACGCAGGTCCATTTCTTTATGAACTTTGGCCAAGACTGCTAAACACAATCTTTTTCATAAGTCAAGTGTCTTAAATGTGCATATCCTCTGAGCATTTAACCTGCATTTGATATTTTATGATATTTTTTTTAACAGCATTTTTTAATTATTTGAATTAATCAAACAATAACATTTACTACTACTACTACCTGTCATAGAAGCATTCCATGGCTGTTCCCCTGCAAAATAAAACCTAGCCTGAAAGCTACAGATTGGCCCATCTGTGTAAAACCTCTGGAATAACATATTAACCATCAGCTGTCAACATCCCCTTGGGATCATGATCTATTGCATACTTCACAGTCTGGATTACTCCTGGGATTCAGTATGGAAACTACTCTGCTTGGTGTTACTGAGCACCTGAGACAGCAGCTGATCTGTGAGGGTAGTGTTGTGCTCATCCTTTTGGATTCAAGCACAGCATGCTACAGAGGCTAATAATATTGCCATCCCAGGCTCGATCCTATCACGGTTCAGCTCTTTTTTTGCTGAATAGTTTCAGGTGTTTTCAAGCCTCACAGTTCTTCTTTGTTGCAGCTGTCCTAAACAGAATTTTAGCACTACTTCTGCAGAGTACATCAATAGCGTCATAAAAAATGACACTATTGCTCGTTAGCCTGCGCTATGGTGTGCCAAATTTTAAATATGGTGCACACAGGATGGTGGTAGGGGACGGCAAAGGGCGCAAGAAAAGTGGAGCGTCATTGTTTACAGCACCATTTTTATTAAATATGCCTCTATGTTCTCAAAGGAAACAGTTAACATTTTAATTAAACTCACAATAGATTGTGTCTATCTCATGAGTACATAAAGGACAATGCGTAGGAGAATTCCTGTGGAGTAAAATAATTGCTACATAATTTAAGAATGATTAGTTCTTTCACTATCTTAAAAACATAGGTCATTTAGAGGGTGCCAAGGGTCGCAGCTGTAACACCTGGCTTACTCTTTGTGATCTTTGGCACTGTGTTTGCAACCCCTGGCTTCAGAGGTGTCAAAATCAGTGCGAAGAACACAGGGGCTTCCATACACTCTTTATTTTCTGTCCATTTTTCATTATACTTTTATGGAGTACAGTTAGCTGGACTGGGACCTTCAGTGGCAGCTGAGGTAAATAAAAAACTGATTTAAATTATGTGGGTTGCACGGTGGTGGGTGAGAGTGTTTATCCAAAAGAGAGTGTCTATGTTTGAGGAAGTGTGTGTCTGTATGTGTAACCACGTGTATGTAAGTGAGAAGCAGTGACAGATAGAGAGTGAAAATGTGTAAGATTGAATGTAAGTATGAGTGAGTGATAATGAGGGAGAATTTGTAAGTAAGATTAGGAGTGACTGCAAGTGAGTGAGTAGGTGAGTGATAAATAGGAATGAATGCAAGAGAATGCTAGAATATGTGAGTGAGAATGAGTGTGAAGGAGAATGAATGAGTGAGAGTAAGTGTGAGTAAGTGAATGTGAGTGTGAAAAGAATGTGATGTCATGCTTGCAAGTCTGTCTTTGGCCCTTGCATAATGAAGGTTAATCTTGTATTATAGAGAAACCCATGGCAAAATACAGGTGCTAACATACCTGAGCATTTCTTAGCATGAGCATTTCTTAGCATTTGTGACAAATACTGGCACTGTAACACTAGAGGTAGTTCTTGGTATAACGGGCACCCATGGTAAAATATTGTTAATGACATATTAGAGGTATTTGTTGGCATATGGGGCAGCGGAGAACAAAAATGCTGAAATTAGCACAAAGGAGGACATTTTGGCATAAAGAAGGTCAACCTGACATGGGGGGCAGCAATCATGACAAAATACTGACCAGGGCATACTGAGGTAATTTTTGACACGTGTCATCTGCTCTATTGGGACAGCATAAATGGCAAAATTCTGGCATTGCATATTAGGGGCATCCGTGATAAAATTCTACCTCTCCCACACGGAAGGTGATTTTGACACATGATGGCACACACAGCACATTTTGAAGAAAGGGGGTCAATTTCTGGGGTGCATCAGGTTTCTTTTGCTTGGCACATCATGCAAGTATTTTAATAATTATTGAGTGTCCTTTCAGAGCATATGGTTTTTTAAGAAATTTATGTGAAAATTGTTATTTACCATGCTCTATTTGACCACATTCTTTTGAAAATGTTCTTGAGGGAGAAACCACCTGAAAGAGGTCCGGCATATTCGCTTTGCTCGCTCGCTGTTACTCAGAGCAAGCATCATGCCAAGTCAGCAGCACCATAATATAGGTGGTATCTAAAATGGACCTCTGTCTGTGTATGTTGCTATATTATTCATGGACTTATTATGGAACTTCAGCTATGCAAATTATTGTAATAACATCAGGGTTCAAAGATCATGTAACATCACTTGTTCCGGGTCAGAGTCATGTGATGTCATTAAAGTCAAATGTTATGTGATATCGCTTTTGCTACCCCTGGCATTTTGGTGGATCGACGTACATGCATAACAAGTTAACTTATATTCATAAGTGCAGAGACCCTGGGCGCATAGAACTCAGATTTATCTGTTTATAATGCGTATGTATATTCTTTAATTGCCAGTCTGTAGTTTGAATTCCTGGTTTGATTGTAATTGTAGCACTAGATGTGTTCTAAAGGTTTTACATGTGTGTTTAGGAGCTTTCAGTGCGTCTGAAAACCTGGATCAGGAAGAAGTGTCCCTTGTCTTACTTACAGCTTATTTAGAGAAGCAAATTTTGAAGGGCGGTAGAGATCCATCAATTCATATTACCTACAGCTGCTTCTGGGTCATCTTTCGACCAAGGGGCAGTCTCTTTCAATAAGGAGCAAACATTACTACAGATGATCTTATAAAGATTCTGAATGGGTATATCCTTAAAGGAAAATGCTGCTGGTTAGAGGACCAGCTGTCAGCATTTCCAGAAAAGATATTAAGAAATGGTCACACCAGGAGTGTGCTTTATTTGAGCAGTAAAGTTGTTATTCACAAACGGAAGACTCAAACAATGTCAAGATACTTGGAAAGGAAAATTAATAAAGTTGGTCAGATTAAGAATTTTGCACAGTTCAATAAATATTGTACTAGTTGTGGAACCCTTTCGGTTAATTTTAATATTAAATTCAACTCTCATCATCAGTTTGGAAGCTATCTTCTGGACAAATTCAGAGTTAAAGTGCCATATTCACTAAAAAGTGATGCAGTATGGTGCAGCGCAAAATTGGCAGTGCAGCGCTGCTTCACTTTAGAAATGTAGGGATGCGCCACATTTATTAGAATACAACGCACCCCTGTGCTTCCCCCTGCACTGACACTAAATTGAGCTGCCTATTGCCAATGCAAGCATCCTTGCACAAATCGTACAAGGATGACTCCGTTGAGGGGTTTGATTATTCATGTGCGGGAAGGTGTCCCTTCCTGCACATAACCAATCCCTAATGATGATTTGACACGTCTGTGTGTGCTGCAGAATGCAAAGGGCTACGTGTGAAAGGGCCGTATTTACAAGATGGCATTAAGCCACAAAAAGTGGCTTAACCCCACCTTGTAAATACAGCATTGAGTGACCAGAGTGTCATGAAAAGTGACGCTCCGGTGGTGATAGGGGCTCTTAAATATGCCCCGAAGTTCGCAATGGTCTTAAGTGGGTGATAAACGAAACCACCTGTGACTAATGAGGTTGAGTTAGAACTAAAATTAAGGGGCAGATTTATGGAATGTGCACCGAGTGCAGTGCCACTTTCACTGCACCCCTTAGTGCCCCCCTACTGGCACCATGTGCACCCATGCCACAGGGTAGGAGGCAATAGCATAATTCAATGTGACGCTATTGATGTACTCTGCAGGAGTAGCACCAAAATGTTGGGGCTATGCCTACAGAGTAGATAGGGAACTATTCAAATTAATGGAATCCCCCATTTAACGCCGGCTCTGAGAAGACGCTAAAAGTGGCAAAATAAATGGTGCAAGGAAATCTCATACATTTCCTTGTGCCATTTTTTTAGCCACCCTAATGGGGGAACGCCCGTCTTGCATACTTTATGCCTGGCGCAGGGAAGCATTGCACCACTTGGTAAATATGACACTTGGGAAATGCCACCTCAATGCCACATTTGTGTTGAAATAAATGCCCCAAAAGTGGCGTAAGGTGGCTCTAGGGGCTCATAAGTATGCCCCTAAGGGCCATAACCTCTGCAACATCATAGTGAGAGGTAGATATCAAGGAAAGCTTCCGATCTTCCAGAAAAATGACTGCCACTTCTAGTTTCCATCCGTTTCCCTACACAGCTAGGCCCGTATTTATACTTTTTGACGCTAAACTGCCCTAACGCAGTTTAGCGTCAAAAAAATTTGCGCCGGCTAACGCCATTCTGAAGCGCCATGCGGGCGCCGTATTTATTGAATGGCGTTAGCCAGCGCAAGCAGACCGGCGCTGCCTGGTGTGCGTGGAAAAAAAACACGTACACCAGGCAGCGCCGGCGTTGGGAAAAATGGCGCTAGGGCGTCTTAAAAATGGTGCAAGTCAGGTTGACGCAAAAAATCGCCTCCACCAGATTTGCGCCATTTTTAACGACGCCCAGACGCCATTTACATGACTCCTGTCTTAGTAAAGACAGGAGTCATGCCCCCTTGCCCAATGGCCATGCCCAGGGGACTTATGTCCCCTGGGCATGGTCATTGGGCATTGAGGCATGTAGGGGGGCACAAATCAGGCCCCCCTATGCCAAAAAAAAATATTAAAAAAAAAAAAATTATACTTACCTGAACTTACCTGAATGTCCCTGGGGTGGGTCCCTCCATCCTTGGGTGTCCTCCTGGGGTGGGCAAGGGTGGCAGGGGGGGTCCCTGGGGGCATGGGAGGGCAGCTGTGGGCTCATTTTGAGCCCACAGGTCCCTTAACGCCTGCCCTGACCCAGGCGCTAAAATCCGGCGCAAATGCGGGTTTTTTTGCCCCGCCCACTCCCGGGCGTCATTTTTGCCCGGGAGTATAAATACGACGCATTTGCGGCGCAGTCATTTTTTTAGACGGGAACGCCTACCTTGCATCTCATTAACGCAACGAAGGCGTTCACGCAAAAAAATGACGCTCTTTCCTCATACTTTGGCGCTAGACGCGTCTAACGCCAAAGTATAAATATGGCGTTAGTTTTGCGCCGAATGTGCGTCGAAAAAAACGACGCAAATTCGGCGCAAACGGAGTATAAATATGCCCCCTAGGCCCGTATTTATATTTTTTGACGCTAAACTGTGCTAACGCAGTTTAGCGTCAAAAAATTTTGCGCCGGCTAACGCCATTCTGAAGCGCCATGCGGGCGCCGTATTTATTGAATGGCGTTAGCCGGCGCAAGCAGACCGGCGCTGCCTGGTGTGCGTGGAAAAAAACCACGTACACCAGGCAGCGCCGGCGTTGGGAAAAATGGCGCTAGGGCGTCTTAAAAATGGTGCAAGTCAGGTTGACGCAAAAAATCGCCTCCACCCGATTTGCGCCATTTTTAACGACGCCCAGACGCCATTTACATGACTCCTGTCTTAGTAAAGACAGGAGTCATGCCCCCTTGCCCAATGGCCATGCCCAGGGGACTTATGTCCCCTGGGCATGGTCATTGGGCATTGAGGCATGTAGGGGGGCACAAATCAGGCCCCCCTATGCCAAAAAAAAATATTAAAAAAAAAAAAATTATACTTACCTGAACTTACCTGAATGTCCCTGGGGTGGGTCCCTCCATCCTTGGGTGTCCTCCTGGGGTGAGCAAGGGTGGCAGGGGGGGTCCCTGGGGGCATGGGAGGGCAGCTGTGGGCTCATTTTGAGCCCACAGGTCCCTTAACGCCTGCCCTGACCCAGGCGCTAAAATCCGGCGCAAATGCGGGGTTTTTTGCCCCGCCCACTCCCGGGCGTCATTTTTGCCCGGGAGTATAAATACGACGCATTTGCGGCACAGTCATTTTTTTAGACGGGAACGCCTACCTTGCATCTCATTAACGCAAGGAAGGCGTTCACGCAAAAAAATTACGCTCTTTCCTCATACTTTCGCGCTAGACGTGTCTAACGCCAAAGTATAAATATGTCATTAGTTTTGCGCCGAATCTGCGTCGAAAAAAGCGACGCAAATTCGGCACAAACGGAGTATAAATATGCCCCCTAGTGTGTGAACGTCCCTATCAATATGTTAAATCCAACAGGACCTGCTAATGTGTTTTCTTAGGACTTTGGCTCCTGAATCCATGTCTTGGTTAAAAAGAATAAATCAGAATTAAAAGCCAAAATACGATTGTGGATCTCTGTAATATGCTTCGGTAGAGGTCGCATACTCAACATTGCTGCACAGAAAGATAACAATTGCTTATCTTTAACGTGGGATCAGCATAAAGGCGGTTACACATTCGACCTATTTCTATGGGGATGTTCTAACTTAAAATAAGTATTAAAACGAGGCTGTGCTGCCTCCAATTGCACAGAGAAAAACTCATTATCTATTGTCTTGAAACTGATGTTATCTCCAAAGGTTTTGTAGCTGAGCAAGATTTCTAAGTGCTCATTCAGCGATGTTGCAACTATAGAAACCTGCATTATTTTCACTAGTCTGGCCCAAACTAGATTTGTGATCCCTGTAATGTTTATCCCAGTTTCTATCTTAGGGGCATATTTACAAGAAAGTGGCGTAGCATGGCACTGCACCAAAATTGGCAGCGCCACGCTGCATCACTTCAGAAATGCAGCGATGTACCGTATTTACAAAAATATGGCACTCCCCTGTGTTTCCTCTAGCACTGGTGCTAAATTTAGCTGCATAGTACAAGGGTGTCTGCATTGCAGGGAATGATTGATTATGTGCAGGAAGGTTTCCTTTCCTGCACATAAACAATCAGTAATGGTGATATGTTACTTCTATGTGTGCTGCAGAATGCAGCACACATAGAAGTAGGAAATCGTCATTATTTAATGATTGTTTATGTGGAGGAAAGGTCACTGACTGCACAAAACAATCATCCCCCAGAATGCAGACACCCTTTCATGATTTTTTGCTATTTCTATATGTGCTGCAGAATGCAGCCCCCATAGAAAAAGCAAAAACGAGGAGAAATAAAAGTATTTCTCCTCATTACACCTAGCTACTGCCACCCCAGGGATGTCTTTAGTTTTTGGTGCTGCCTCAGATTTACATTTCCTTGTAATTCTGGGGCGGTGTCAAAAAGCATGGGGTGATGCATGAATACACCCCCAGCAATACCCATTGCTCGCCCCTCTGCCTCAGAAAACTGCATCGTGGGCCCATATTTACAAGGCGGAATTAAGCCACAAAAAGGGGCTTAACCTTGCTTTGTAAATATGGCGTAGGGCACAGCACCATCGGATTGTCTCAAAAAGTGACACTCCGGTGGCGCTAGTGGCTTGTACATATGCCCTTTTAAACTTTTAATTTAATTACATTGAAAAGTAGGTTTCAAAAGAACCATGCTAGGGGTGCAATGTAAGATGTCTCAATGAAGAGTATGAGTAATTCTACAAAGGGGTTTCGGACTGATTAAAATTAAATTGGTCTTAACTTCTTTTTATGTTCCATTTTAAATGTGACAAAAACCAGTGAAATAAAATACCATGCATGTTGTGAGTCATGTCCAGTAGAGGAAATGCTTAGTTGGTGCTCATATTTCTAAAGTACATGCAAACTGTATGTTTAGATGATTGAATCCGTCTCCCCTGTTCCCTGCCTGCCCACAAGCTTCTCTCGTCACACGATAGGGAGTTGTGAGGAAGGTATTGAAGATCATGACTGGAAGTCTGGGGCTGTGAGTGGCACTGTTTGGGCCATCTAACCAGCATCGAATCAGCTTGAAATCCAAAATGAGAGTTATTGGGGTCCTCAGGTGTATGGCAGGAGTCAAGATTCAATGTTCAACTGAGCCCAAGGTTCAAGCCTGTGATAGAACCACACCTAGAACCACACTGGTCGTACTGGCTGCACTGGCCCCCCTGCTGGACTCTGCTGTATTCCTCCACTGTATTCCTCGTTCCGGGAGGGGGGCACCTGGTGCCATTTCTGTGCCTGCCATTGCCTTGCAGCTGTCTTGCTGTTGGTGTCCTGAAGAGCAGCTGCTCTACCTGTTGGCTGCACTTGTATCCATTCACAGCCAGCACAGGCAGCATTGCTGGGGTATGACTATGTCCCCCAGTGAACCTCTGAGCCCAAGAAGGGAAGGACAAAGGCCCCATTCTTCAAGAGTCATCCACCTTCCATGGAACTATTTTGTATGCAGGAGGGTTAGTAACTACTTCTCTGACAGCTGCAGGCCATATCGAAGAAATTTACCTCGTGGTGTGGGGGCCTTCACGAATACTTCTACCACCAAGCTCACCTCTATTGACCACATGTTAAAAAGGGCGATTGGGGTTGTAACTACTGAAATTTCCCTTTCTTAAAGACGGTTATCCTTCAACCTAGGCTCACCTCTCCCGGTTTCTGGCACTGCAGCATAAGTTCTTTCAGGCTGTAATAACGCAAACCCGCCATCCCAGGATCCTCTGTATCAACCGCTTCAGATTCCTGTGCCAGCCAACAGCACGGCGGGTGAAGTAGGTAGTATCAAAAAGAGTGGAAGGGGTTAACTTTGTGGCCCTATTCATCCCAACTCTGCCGTGGACGACCTTTCACAGTGTAGCAAGGTACCTCCTTTCCCATTACCCTCCACAATTGACAAGCAATTTAAGGCATTCTTACTGGTACTAATGGCCAACTGTATGGAGAACTGTTTAGAAAAATTCAGGGTCACCTCAAACGTTGGACTTGCTCCTGTACTTGCCCGCCTTGATATGAAAGACGCTACATTAGAGACCATAAAGATGTAAATACCCTAATTTGGAAAGCAGTGTGCTACCCACCGCAAAGTAAAAACCTCCGAACATGCAGCATGTATCTGTCTGAATCCCCAGTGGGTCCGTCTATGGTGATGAATATTGGGAAGCAAGCTAAGAACAATAGTAAGGTGCAGGAAGGTGGAGGAAGATATAACCGAGCCAGTTATCATGGCAACACCCCTCTCATCTCGCCCAACTCCCCCAAGTGCCCATGCCCTACATGATTGTTCTGAAGGATGTTCCTGAGACTCTTCCCAACTCAATTGAAAGCTATGAGGCCTTGAAAAAACAAAACAGTTAATTGGCTAAAAAGTAATGTGAAGCAGCCCCTAGACCTTGCCCAAGAAATATTACTAGTGAGAACTGTTACCTGGCTTGGCATTCACCCCAAAGACTGTGGCGGGGACTGTGTGCTTCTGAATTTTAAAACCCCTTTAACTGCTGAATTGCTTCTCCAGCACCTAACCAAGTTACATACTCCCATGGGTCAAATAAAAGTATTTCCTTTGGGGTACTTTCATAGGCCTTCTTTTTCTCCCAACCTCACCAGCGATATACCTCTGTCTCACTGTAACACTGGTGCCCACGGCATTACAACTTTCATTATGCCTCCAAAATTTTTTGATGCACTATCTAATTTGGATAGCCGAGACTGACTGAGCCCCAATCTGCAAACCGGAGTTTTGTGGCCTTATCCCACAAGGAAAGATGGACAGAGTCCCCATAATGGTATAACATTTAAAACCTTTAAAGCAGGGATGAGTAAGTGTAACGTTGTGGACTCGGGAACTCAGGGGCAGATTTATGGAAAGTGACGCTTACTGCCCCCTTCCGCCACCATGGTAGCTCCATATTTAAAATATGGTGCACCATAGCGGTAGTTAGGGAGATTAGCATCATAATTTTTTACGCTAGTCCAAAGCTTTGCAGGACTAGCATTAAAAATGAAGACGCTAATCCTGAAAAGCACTCAGAAGTCCCTTGTAATTAAAGGGAGTCTCTTTTTAATGCCTGCACTTATCAAGCATTAAAAAATTAACCATTTTGACAGCCCCCCTAGCGCCGGAACACCCCACTTGCATACATTATGCTTGGGCATGCATAATGTGGCACAAGGGGTTACAATGTGGCACAAGGGGTTACAAAGTGGTGCAATGCAAGCATTGCACCACTTTGTAAATATGGCGCTGCGTCTTTCTCCTCCCAACACCACATTAACGTATAAAAATGACACTAATGTGGAGTTGGAACGGCGCAAGGGCTCCATAAATCTGGCCTTCAGTCTCGAGTTAGTGGAATCCACCAACACTGGAACATCTTCAGCCATGGGGGCTGACAGTTGGATTAAATTGACTTGTTGGAAGTACCTACGGACTTGGTCTCTCCTTTGGAGCCATCTGTCTTACCTGTAGGCCTATCTGCCCCAGTGAACAGCCCTTGATCTCCTCCGTTCCGGAACGGCAATTTAAAACTTGGAGCATACTTTCATTAAATGTTACTGGTTTAAATTCTAAATTGATAGATTCTGAGTAGAGGTTTCTCATTGACTGTTTTGATATTTGCATGCTGCAGGACACATGGGGGGTCATTCTGACCTTGGCGGTCCATGACCGCCACGGCGGAGGGCGGCGGAAGCACCGCCAACAGGCTGGCGGTGCTTCCTGGGCGATTCTGACCGCGGCGGTAAAGCCGCGGTCAGAAAAGGGGAGCCGGCGGTTTCCCGACGGTTTCCCTCTGGCCCAGGGAATCCGCCATGCCGGCGCTGCTTGCAGCACCGCCATGGGGATTCCGAGCGCCTTCCCGCCAGCCTGTTTCTGGCGGTGTCCACTGCCGGAACCAGGATGGCGGGAACGGCTGCCGTAGGGCCCCTGGGGGCCCCTGCACTGCCCATGCAGGGCAGTGCAGTGCAGTGCAGGGGCCCTCTAACAGGGCCCCACAAAGATTTTCACTGTCTGCTGTGCAGACAGTGAAAATCGCGACGGGTGCCACTGCACCCGTCGCACCCCTTCAACTCCGCCGGCTCCATTCCAAGCCGGCTTCATTGTTGAAGGGGCTGTCCCGCTGGGCCGGCCGGCGGTCTTCTGGCGGTCGCCCGCAGGCCCAGCAGGAAAACCAGAATGGCCGCCGCGGTCTTTTGACTGCGGAGCGGTCTTTCGGCGGGAACCGCTTGGCGGCGGCGACCGCCGACCGACGCGGTCAGAATGACCGCCATGGTGTGCTGAGACAATCCACAGGTTGAGGTGTACAACATTCTGCTGCCCAGGCACCTTTGGTGGTAAGGGCAGGCCAGCCGTTGGGCTGATTTTTTGGGTTAACAATTCATTAGCTCTTGCCATTACCAGGCTTGATGTAAACTCTTGGGGTTGTCACTTGTGGGGTGTAATACTAAGGTCCATATTTATAATTTTTCACGCAAAATGGCGTTAGTGTAGTTTTACGTGAGAAATATAGCACCGGCTAGTGCCATTCTAAGACAATGGCTGAGTGCCATATTTATGGAATCGCGCTAGCCAGCGCTAATGCCCTATTAACATCCTTGTAAAGGACGCTAACTGGGTGGGGGAGGTGTAGGGAAAACCGGAGATTGTGCGCTGAATTATGTCGCTACACTGTCAGGGCCCCCAAGCATGAAAAAAAAATACTTACCGGGACTTACCTGGGATGGGTCCCCCTATCCTGTGGTGTCCCTCTGGTGTGGGTGGGGGTGAGTGGGGCCAGGGAAGAGCACACATGGGCTCTTTCCATGGTCTCTGACCATGGAAACATGCCTACAGGTCCCCTAACACCTGCCCATACACAGGTGTTAAATAATGGTGCTGAGCAACCTTAGCGCCATTATTTAAGGCCCCCATCCCCTCGTACTGGGTTTTAGCATGAGGGGATAAATATGGGACTAAGGCCATATCGTCCTTTTCTGGACGGCAACACCTATCTTCCATCTCATTGATGCAAGGTAGGTTTTCACGTCCAGAAAATGATGTTAACTCCATAACTTTGGTGCTAGACGTGTCTAGCACCAAAGTATATATAATATGGAGCTAGGTTTGCGCTGAATTAGCTTAAAAAAAATGACGCTAATTCAGCGCAAACTGAGAATGAATATGGGCCTAAGTGTTATGTTTTTAAAGTTTACAGCAGGCTGAGTGATTTGACCAGGCCATCCAGTACTTTAATGGGCCTTAAATCATCATTGTTGGAAAATGGGTTATTGGTAGGGCAGGTAGGTACCTACACCTAGCAACAAGCCACAAACCTCCACATAAGTACAGTTAGGTCTCAGTAAATTAATCCCAGCTCTACCCTTGGTAGCTTGGCATCGAGCGTCAAGGCTTAACTTAGGAGACAAAGTGTAAAGCATTCAAATATCACAAAACAGTAATTAAATAAAACACAGGAAACAGTTTAAAAATCCAAAACCAATTTATAAAAATAGCTTATATTTTTATCTTTAAAATGACACAAAAACGATTAAAATCGGTTCAGGGGAACCGGAGATATGAATTTTTAAAGTATTATTATTTTCTAGCGCTTAGAAACAAAAAGCGCCAATCGGGTCATCTGGTTGCACCAGGACCGGGGCAAAGTCAAACTTTCAGGCCGACCGCGATGGAGCCCTGCTCGGCTACAAGTCGCGGGAGGCCTCGGTTAAAAAGTTACCTTCTGACTTAGGCCCTCATTCTGACCCTGGCGGTCGGTGATAAAGCGGCGGCCAAGCCGCCAACAGGCCGGCGGTCTAAAATATGCAATTCTGACCCTGGCGGGAACCGCCAACACAGCCCGCCAACTTAACACTCCGACCGCCACAGCGGTACAAACAAACAGCGCGGCGGTTCCCGCCAACAGCCCGGCGGCAGACAAAGTACCGCCCACCCTATTACGACCCACCAATCTGCCACCTTTTCCGGGGCGGGAGCACCGCCGATAAGAACACGGTGGAAACAGACTACGAACGGGAAAACGCTCACCTCTACGCACTCCACGCGAGATTCCGGCAGTATGGAGCCAGAGTTGCAGGTCATCCCCGCACTCCTATTCCTGCTCATATACCAGGAGCACGCCCGGCGGCGCGGAAGACATCGGTGAGTACGGCACCTACGACACAGGGGAGGGAAAAGATTACCGGCACACACCCACCCACCCACACCCACTACAACACACACATCAATGCATTCCCACAGATCACTGTCACAACCCACAAACCACCCCCCTCCGAAATAATGCAAAGACCAAAAGAAGAGATCATAAACGGGCAGATATATTGAAATATGTACACCAGTAATCCCAATAAATAAATAAACTATGTACAAAATATATACAGCTACTAAATGTAGTCCAACCACTGTCCGTGGATCACAGGGGTCCTGTGCAAAGGGGCAAGGCCCAGTCCCATGACAAGAACTCCACGGAGAGAACACTGCAGGGGCATCAGAAAGAAAATAGGACAGGCACCTCAGGGGGAAGGGAAGGGGGGGCACCTCAGCCACTTGAGTACACAACGCCAGATCCACGAGGGGACTCCATGACCACTGGCCCATCCTGGGGAGAGCAAAGCCACAGTCCAAACAGTCCATACAGTGGGTGGCCTGCCCACTGGGCCATCCTGGGGAGAGCAAAGCCACAGTCCATACAGTCCATACAGTGGGTGGCCTGCCCACTGGGCCATCCTGGGGAGAGCAAAGCCACAGTCCAAACAGTCCATACAGTGGGTGGCCTGCCCACTGGGCCATCCTGGGGAGAGCAAAGCCACAGTCCATACAGTCCATACAGTGGGTGGCCTGCCCACTGGGCCATCCTGGGGAGAGCAAAGCCACAGTCCATACAGTCCATACAGTGGGTGGCCTGCCCACTGGGCCATCCTGGGGAGAGCAAAGCCACAGTCCATACAGTCCATACAGTGGGTGGCCTGCCCACTGGGCCATCCTGGGGAGAGCAAAGCCACAGTCCAAACAGTCCATACAGTGGGTGGCCTGCCCACTGGGCCATCCTGGGGAGAGCAAAGCCACAGTCCATACAGTCCATACAGTGGGTGGCCTGCCCACTGGGCCATCCTGGGGAGAGCAAAGCCACAGTCCATACAGTCCATAACAGACCCCACTGCCACTGGAGGAGGCAAGTTGGCCAGAGGACATCCTGCAGCCCTGCCCGAGATAGATCCTGCCCTGCCACGTCTGCCAAAGGGCCAGCGGTTCTTGCCCTGAAGGGCCCAGTTCAGCGGTTCTTGAGACGGCGGGGCCCAGTTCAGCGGTTCTTGAGACGGCGGGGCCCAGTTCAGCGGTTCTTGCCCTGAAGGGCCCAGTTCAGCGGTTCTTGAGACGGCGGGGCCCAGTTCAGCGGTTCTTGCCCTGAAGGGCCCAGTTCAGCGGTTCTTGAGACGGCGGGGCCCAGTTCAGCGGTTCCTGAGACGGCGGGGCCCAGTTCAGCGCTCCTTGCCCTGAAGGGCCCAGTTCAGCGGTTCTTGAGACGGCGGGGCCCAGTTCAGCGGTTCTTGAGACGGCGGGGCCCAGTTCAGCGCTCCTTGCCTTGAAGGGCCCAGTTCAGCGGTTCTTGAGACGGCGGGGCCCAGTTCAGCGGTTCTTGAGACGGCGGGGCCCAGTTCAGCGGTTCTTGAGACGGCGGGGCCCAGTTCAGCGGTTCCTGAGACGGCGGGGCCCAGTTCAGCGCTCCTTGCCCTGAAGGGCCCAGTTCAGCGGTTCTTGAGACGGCGGGGCCCAGGTCAGCGCTCCTTGCCTTGAAGGGCCCAGTTCAGCGCTCCTTGCCTTGAAGGGCCCAGTTCAGCGGTTCTTGAGACGGCGGGGCCCAGTTCAGCGGTTCTTGAGACGGCGGGGCCCAGTTCAGCGGTTCTTGAGACGGCGGGGCCCAGTTCAGCGGTTCTTGAGACGGCGGGGCCCAGTTCAGCGGTTCTTGAGACGGTGGGGCCCAGGTCAGCGCTACTTGCCTTGAAGGGCCCAGTTCAGCGGTTCTTGAGACGGCGGGCCCAGTTCAGCGGTTCTTGAGATGGCGGGGCCCAGTTCAGCGGTTCTTGAGACGGCGGCCGGTCTATGGCCAACTGCTAATTGCCTGGTGGTGCCCTCCTGGGCAGCGGGGATGGTGCTCCTTCAATGCCCACCTGGGCTGTGGGTGGTGGGGCCCTCCTGGCCAGCTGGGCTGGGTCCTCCCTGGGCAGCGGCTATGGGGGTGGTGGGCTCTCCCGGGGCAGCTGTGCCGGTTCCTCCCGGGGCAGCGGCTATGGGGGTTGTGGGCTCCTCCTGGGCAGCAGGCCTGCTGCCTGACCTCTCCGACTTGCTGCCCTTGCCCTCCTTAGTCGTCGGCCTGTGGCCCTTTCCTCCCTTTGGAGCTGTGGCTGGTGACTGTCTCTGGGTGGTGTCCGGGGGGGATGTAGAAGGCGGGCTCCTGCGGCGCCCCTTCCGCCTTCTGCTCCTCTTCCCAGGGGGTGGGCTGCCTGTCCCCTTGCTGCTGGGCGAAGATCCAGACATGCGGGCTGGCGGGCTCCAATACCCCTGCACCCTTGTCAAGGGGGCTGCAGGGCTGGTGGTGGCTGAGGTGCTCTTCTTACCCCGACGAGAAGGAGGGGGGGTCTCAGGGTCAGGAAAGAAGTTAGTAGTGGCGAGGAAGAGCTTCTTGGGACAATGGAGAGTGGTAGGTACAGTGGGAATGGGAGTGGAGGGAGAGGATGTGGTTGTAGGTGAGTCACGTTTGCTGTCTTTGGGTGCAGGTGCAGGAGGGATAGGCTGTCGTGAGGTGGATGGCTGTTGGGTGGGTGGGTGGCTGCGTTTGTGTGGTGTGGAAGAGGGGGTGACAGACACAGTGGGAGAGGACACAGGGGACGTGTAAATGGCAGTGGGGGTGGTGACTGCACGTGTGCGGACTGGAGTGGAGGGTGTGCTGGTGATGGAAACATTGGCTGATGGTGAGGTGAATGGAGGTGTGAGTGTAGACGTCACAGGGAGGGAGGAGGGAGACGAGGAGGTGGGGGTCACAGAGGTGGTAGTGACTGTTGGCATGTCTGCATCGGAATGTTGCGTGTGTGAATGTCTGCGTGATCTGTGGTGCTTATGTTTGGAAGAGCTTCTCTTGGGTGTTGAGGTGTGTGCAGGCTGGTCTGATGGTGTGGGTGGGACAGGCAGAGGCACAGGAGACTGGGAGGAGGGAGTTAGTAGAGGCAGGCAGGAGACAGGGACAATGGCTGCCGTCAGTGCTGAGGCCAGAGCCTGGAACGATCGCTGATGGGCAGCCTGACCCGAATGAATGCCCTCCAGGTACGCATTGCTGCGATGAACCTCCCTCTCCACCCCCTGGATGGCATTCAAAAGGGTAGTCTGCCCAACAATGAGCGTTCGGAGGAGGTCAATGACCTCCTCACTGAGGGCAGCGGGGGTAACAGGGGCAGGGCCTGAGGTGCCTGGGGCGAAGGAGATGCCCGGCTTCCTGGCAGAGCGGGCACGGGGCGAACGCTGAGGGGCTGCTGGGAGGGCGGAGATGGTGCGCTGGGTGGCGGCTGTACCTGTAATGGCGGGGGGCACGGATGGTGCCACCCCCGCAAGGGAGCCCCCTTCCGAGGACGTGTCCGTGTCGCTGCAGGCTCCAGTCGTCCCCGTCGTGGAGCTCCCCTCGCCCTCCGTCTCACTGGTCCAGTCTGACTCTGTGGCATGGCCCTCCTGGGCCATGTGAGATGCAGCTCCCTCCTGCCCCAATGCCACTTCTCCTCCGCCTGATGATGCTGATGCACACAAGCACAGAAAGACAAACAAAAAGGGGGGGGGAGAGAGAAATAAAGGGATATTGAGTACATGGATCTCCGGTACAGTTAGCGGACATGACAGACACAGATGCCCCCTGCACTAACTTGCGCACTTGGGGTACGCTACGCATTCCGTGGAACATGCCCTACACGCCTAGAGTTGACAACTGCACCCATGGATGACACGGCCCAGGGATGGCTGTACTGACAAACTACTGAGGGTGGTGGCTGGGGACACAGGGGCTTACGGGGGTGCCCAGCCTACAATATATCGCCCTGGCCTAAGGGGACCCCCAGCCCTCCTCCCCCACCCAGACACCTCCACTGCGCGACAACAGAGTAGATAATGCTTGTACTCACCCCCTTGTGTCTGCTGTGCTGCCCTCACGCGCCCATCCAATTCAGGGTAGGCCACCGCCAGGATCCGGAACATCAGGGGGCTCAGTTGACGGCAGGCACCCCGCCTACGTTGGGAGGCCATCCCCAGCAGAGACTCGGCGGTCTTCTTGGTCCCGCGGCGGATGTCCTCCCACCTCTTGCGGCAGTGGGTGCCCCGTCGATGGTGGACCCCCAGGGCCCGGACTTCCTTGGCGATGGCACGCCAAATCCCGATCTTCTCATGGGCGCGGACCTATGTGACACGTACAGGGAGGGAGAAATACCACGTTCAAGTTTCTCAGCATTTTCCTTTCCAGTGGCCCAATGCCCCCCATCCCCGCCAGGCCCCCTGCCATGCCCAACATGCCCCCCATCCCCGCCAGGCCCCCCGCCAGGCCCCCCGCCATGCCCAACATGCCCCCCATCCCCGCCAGGCCCCCCGCCAGGCCCCCCGCCATGCCCAACATGCCCCCCATCCCCGCCAGGCCCCCCGCCATGCCCCCCCGCCAGCCCCAACATGCCCCCCATCCCCGCCATGCCCCTCGCCATGCCCAACATGCCCCCCATCCCCGCCAGGCCCCCCGCCATGCCCCCCGCCATGCCCAACATGCCCCCCATCCCCGCCAGGCCCCCCGCCAGGCCCCCCGCCATGCCCAACATGCCCCCCATCCCCGCCAGGCCCCCCGCCATGCCCCCCCGCCATGCCCAACATGCCCCCCATCCCCGCCAGGCCCCCCGCCAGGGCCCCCGCCAGCCCCAACATGCACCCCAAGCCAGCCAGTGGCCCCAAATCCATATTGAATTAAACTCACTTGTTGGTCTGGAGGACCGTAGAGTAGCGCATACTGGGGGAGGACCCCATCCACAAGTTTCTCCAACTCCTCTCCAGTGAAGGCAGGGGCCCTTTCCCCAGTCGCAGCAGCCATTGTCCCTTCCAGACCGAGGTCACAGCAACACTTGCAGTATAGGTCCTCTCCTGTGAAAGTTCAAGTCGCAAGTGGATAAGTAGATAGAAAATGGCGGGCACGTCCGCGGCGGTGCGTACCGCGGCGGTGCGTCCCGCCACCGCCGGCGCCCTTCGCCATTGGCTCCTGAAACCCATAGGCTTCAATGTTAACCAATGCGGCTTCGCGCCGCGGTCTTCGCCCGCCGCGGTGTGCCACGCCAGCGCATTGACCTCACATCCCATTGTCACACTTCACAGGTCAGGCAGCCGCCATTTCCAGGGCCCACATGGCTCAATTTCAACTGCGTCACACAGGCCTAGGCCTTGCATAGCCACTCAGACACGCCATTCACTGCATAGAGAATCGTATACTGTGCTAGCTGTGAGTACGTACCTGTGGGTTGCTTGACTGTGTGCTCCATGTTGTCCTTCCTAGGCACCGTCCGCTGGGTTGGGCGAGGAGACGGATGAATCCTCCCGTGTACCGACCGCTGGTGGACCTGTCGACAATGGAAGAACGCCACATTATCCTGACCTACCGTCTTAACCGTGCCACTATCCATGAACTGTGTGCCCAGCTGGAGCCCGACCTGATGTCCCCCATCCGCCAACCCACAGGGATTCCCCCTCTGGTGCAGGTCATGTCAGTACTACATTTCTTGGCAAGTGGGTCATTTCAGACAACCGTGGGAATTGCTTCCGGGATGTCTCAGTCCATGTTTTCGAAGGTGTTATCCAGAGTGTTGTCTGCCCTGATGAAATCCGTGAGGAACTACATCATTTTCCCTGAGGTGGGCGAATTGGCTACAGTGAAGGGTGATTTCTACGCCCTTGGACATATTCCCAACGTAATTGGTGCCATTGATGGGACCCATGTGGCTTTGGTTCCCCCAAGAGACAGGGAGCAGGTGTACAGGAACAGAAAAAATTACCATTCAATGAACATCCAGGTGGTGTGTTTGGCTGACCAGTACATCTCGCATGTAAATGCCAAATTCCCAGGGTCAGTGCATGACGCCTACATCCTCAGGAATAGCAGCATCCCTTACGTGATGGAACAGCTACAGAGACACTGTGTATGGCTAGTGGGGGACTCTGGGTACCCCAACCTGTCGTGGCTACTGACCCCAGTAAGGAATCCACGGACCAGGGCAGAGGAACGGTACAATGAGGCCCATGGGAGTACTAGGAGGGTGATCGAACGCACCTTTGGCCTCCTAAAGGCCAGGTTTCGCTGCCTGCATATGACAGGTGGATCCCTAATGTACTCACCTAAGAAGGTGTGTCACATCATCGTGGCCTGCTGCATGCTTCACAACCTGGCTTTGCGCCGCCAGGTGCCTTTCCTGCAGGAGGATGGTCGAGACGGTGGTGTTGTGGCAGCGGTGGAACCTGAGGAGAGTGACGAGGAGGAAGACGACGGGGCTGAAACAGACAACAGGGACAGAATCATTGAACAGTACTTCCAATAGGACACAGGTAACATTTCAAAGATAATTTAGTAAATGTTAACTACTCTCCAGCATCTCTGCTGCCTGTCTATTTGCCCCAGTGTATGATGACTGAGTTTTGGCTTTTCCCTCCCTATTTCAGATCTGGGGTCCCCACTACGAGTCCTGTGCTTCGTTTCCCCATGGACTACAGCTTTGTGGCAGCTGTTTGTTGACTTCACCATGTACAAGGACATATTTGCACTGTCATGTCAATTACAATCTATTGAAATCACAGCCAGACTCCTGATATTTTGGTGCAAAATAGGTGTTTATTTCAGTGCTCAAAATGGGATGGGTGGTTTCAAGTGGGTGGGGGCTATGGTGAAGGAATGTCCATGGCAGAGTCCAGAGTAACAGTCACACAGGTGCATTGTCCAGAGGCCTGTGGAGAGATGGAGCATGGGCAGTTCAAGGATGGACAGGGTGACAATGTGGGACAGTGGGATGACATCAGGTGGTATCCTTTGCTGGCGGGGGTCTTGACATCCTACTCTGTCTTCTTGCGAGATCTCAGGGCCCTCTTGCAGGGTGGTTCTTCTCCTGCAGGAGGTGGGGGTCTGGTGGGCTGCTGCTGTGCGGGGGCCTCCTGTCCACTAGCGCCGGCGGAGGTGGATGGCTGTTCTTGGTCCAGGCTAGTGGCAGGGGCCCTTGGGTGTTGTTCAGTGTCCGCCCTGCTGTTTACGAGGTCCTGCAGCAGCCCTACCATGGTAACCAGGGTGGTGTTGATGGCTCTGATGTCCTCCCTGTACCCCCGATAGTGTTCCTCCTGCAGCGCCTGGATCTCCTGGAACCGGGCCAGTACCGTCGCCATCGTCTCCTGGGAGCGGTTGTATGCTCCCATGATGGTGGTGAGGACCTCGTGGAGAGTGGGTTCCCTGGGCCTCTCCTCCCCCCCCTGTCGCACAGCTGCCCGCCGAGTTCCCCTGTTTCCCTGGGCCTCTGCCCCCTGGCCGGTGTGCCCACTACCACTGCCCCCAGGTCCCTGTTGTTGTTGGGGTGGTGGGTTATCCTGGGTGCCCTGTAGTGGTAGACACACCGCAGATTGACGCGCCCTGGAGACAGAGGCATGGGCCCGCTGGGTGGGAGCTGTGCTGGTGTTCCCAGAGGGGTTTGGGTCTGTAGTGGCCTGGGCCTGTGTGAGGGGAACCGACTGTCCAGAGGTCCCCGATGGTCCGGGCTGGTCATCGGTGTCCAGGTCGACAGAGCTGCTGTCATCGCTGACGGCCTCTTGGGTGGGGGGTGTGGAGAATTCTGGCCCCTCCGCCGCGGTGTGTTGACGGTCGGGTCCTGCAGGGGTATAGAGGTATGGTTATAGTTTAAATGTGTCGCATATGGGTGTATCTGTGGGTTCTCGTGTCCCCAAGTGCTGGCATTCGTGTGTGGGGGCTTTGGTGAGGGTGGCTTGTGGGGGGGATGTGTATATGCATTGGGCATGCTTTGGTGATGGGTGTCCATGCTTAGTGGACGCATGCAGGCCTAGGTTTTGGGATGTGTGGGTTGTGATGGTGAGACATTGGCGGGGAATAGGTGTGCTGGGGGTGGGGGTGAGGATGGTGGTGGGGGTGAGGATGGTGGTGGGGGTGAGGATGGTGGTGGGGGTGAGGGTGGGGGTGAGGATGGGGGTGGGGGTGAGGGTGGGGTTCGAGGATGGGGGTGAGGGTTGGGGACTGATTTGGCATGCAGGTGGGGGGGAAGCAGTATTGAAGCTTCAACTTACCAGTATCCATTCCTCCGCCGACTCCTGCGAGGCCGTCAGGATGCAGGATGTTCAAGACTTCCTCCTCCCATGATGTGAATTGTGGGGGTTGAGGTGGGGGTCCTCCGCCAGTCTTCTGCACGGCGATGTTGTGCCTGGATACCATGGAACGCACCTTCCCCCGTAGGTCGTTCCATCGCTTCCTGATGTCTTCCCGATTTCTGGGGTGCTGTCCCACTGCGTTCACCCTGTCGACAATCCTCTGCCATAGCTCCGTCCTCCGGGCAATGCTGGTGTATTGTATCTGTGTGCCGAACAGCTGGGGCTCTACCCGAATGATTTCCTCCACCATGACCCTGAGTTCTTCGTCTGTGAAGCGGGGTTGTCTTTGGGGTGCCATGGGGTGGTGTGTATGATGTGTGGGGTGGAGTATGTGTATTTAAGTGAGTTGAGTGTGGTGGTGTGTGTTGTTTTGTGTGTGGATAGTGTGTGGGTGATGGTGTTGAGTGGCTGTGGCTGTTATTTTTTGGATGCTGGTGTCTCGCTCTTGCCTTCTTTCCGAATTTTTTAGCGTAGGGGTTTGTGGGTGATGTGGGTGTGTGTTTTATATTGTATTGTGTGTGTGGGAGTGGTGTGTGTATGTGTATCAGGTGTGTGGGATTCAAATCGTCCAATGTGGCTGAGTTTTGTTCGTTTGTGTGTATTCTGACCGCGGCGGTGTGTCCCGCCAATGGAATACCGCGTTTGAATGACCGCCGCGTGGATTCGTGGGTCGTAATGGGATGGGCGTATTTCTGTTGGCGTGGCGGTGGAGGTTTGGGCACCTCCACCTTTCCGCCGACCGCTGGTCTGGCGGTCTGTTGTGGCGGTCGGATTTTCGGAGGTTTGCCTTCTGCGGGTCAGAATGACCGTGGCGGGTTTCCGCGACCGCGGCGGGATTATGGAGGATTTCTGACCGGCGGTAGGCGCCTTTTACCGCCGAGGTCAGAATGACCACCTTAGTCTCTTTTTTGATGTTTTTCTTCCCCGGGACGAACCTGCCAGTTGGATCCGACCTCCTGGAGCCCTTGTCCGGATACGCGAAGTCGGTTTCCTCGGTGGTGATTTTTACCTTCGGACTTAGTCGTTTTTTCGAGATGAAAATCCTTCGACCGGGGTAAACCTGGATCTTGATCCGACGTCTGTGGAGCCCTTCTCGGATACGATGGCTGGAAGGTCCCGGTCAACTTTTTACGTTCGGACTTAGTCTCTTTTTTGGATGTTTTTCTTTACCGGGACGAACCACGAAGTCAGGCCGGGTCGCGGTTGAGGCAAGCCGGCTCGAATTTCCGTGTCGGGTCGGTCACTTTATGGAGCTTTTTTTCAAAAATTCTCCAATCTTTTCCAAACTTCTGGGGCTTCACCCAGATGTTCTTTTAAGGTTCTTTTGGGGTCCACAGCTCACCCCAAGGGTCCAGAAGTTCTGTGATGGTCCTTGGGAAGTGCGGACTTCAACTCCCAGAATGCACCTGGCGCAAACTCCTTTTTGGCCACTGGACAGTGGTCAGCTGGTCACTTTTTCAGGAGTTGGTGCAGGGGACTCTGGATAGCAATTTTTCACCTGTAGCAAACAGGGAGTCCCTCCTTGAACCAGTGGAAGCCAGGCAAAGTCCTTCTTGTGGTGAAGCCCAAGTGTGCAGCTGGTGCAGTCTTTCTGAGTGCAGGGTCCAGGTGCAGGCCAGGGGTCCAGCAGGGCAGTCCTTCTTCTCCTTGTAGTTCCTTCTTCTTGAAATTTGGTGGGGATCTGAGGCGTGGGTGCAGGTCTGCCAGTTTTATCCTTGCTCCTGGGTGAAAAGCAGGGGGGCCCTGGTTCTCCAATCAGGGCCAGGGTCGTCCCCCTGTGATGACCACTTCCTGGGAAGTGTGGCAAAAATCCATCCCAGAAGGCAACAGTCTCTAAAAATCCAAAATGGATGAATCTGATTTTTGGAGGAGAGATCTGGCTGAGCCAACCCACTGGTGTGGCTAAAAATCATAAACACACCCCTCTCCTGCCCTCTCCTAATCTAATCAAGGGGGCACCTAGCTGTCTGGGGTTGCAGGATGTGGGGGTGTTGCTGGGTGCTCCAGATGTCCTTCTCTGCCTTTGAAGACCAGTTTGGCAGCCCTCCCCCTTCCTGCCTCACCATCTGCTGAGGGGAGATTCTCTCCCCCAAGCACATTCCTTTGTGTGAAGCCAGGCCACTTCACACCTCATTAAAGTAGCCTGGCAGAAGCTGCTGCAGGCTGGCCAATCAGAGCACAGCAGCAAAAACAATGCAGAGCTGAAATTGGCAACTTTTTAGGTAAAGTCTAAACTTTTTACCTGCACTAGTTATATTAAATCCAACAACTGGAAGTTGTGGGATTTATTATAACAATCAATTTGATACCAAATTCTTGGTATGTAACATTTAAGGAGACTTTAAAATTTAAAATAAAGTCTGCCCATTCTAGCCTATGAAGGCCATTTACTTCAATGAGGGAAAAACGAATTTGGCTGTTTTTACCTCACCAGGGCTTATAAATCTATTTTTATAAAGTCCCTGCTTATAGTTACATGGCACCCAGCCCTAGGGGCACATAGGGCACACCTTAGGGGTGACTTATATATAAAAATAAGGTAGTTTAAGACTTTGGAAGTACCTTTAATTCCAAAGTCGAATTTGCATATAACTTTAATTTAAAAGCAGCCAGCAAGGCAGGCTTGCTTTTAAAATGACACTGGGCACCTCAGCAGTGCACCTAGGTGTGCACCACCTATGCTGTGGTCCCTAAACCTACATGCCCTACCATATACTAGGGACTTATAGGTAGGTTAACTTAGCCAATTATAATTAGCCTAATTTGCATATCCATTTTACACAGAGCACTGGCCCTGGGACTGGTAAGCAGTACCCAGGGCACAGCCAAGAGTCAGTAACCACCAGTACCTATCCAGAAAGAGTGGGGGTGATCAGGCAAAAAAAAGGACTTTCCTACACTGCCCCCCCCAGATGAAAGGTGATGGGTACTAACCTACACCCTGGTAGTCCTCATCAGCTAAGTGGAAAAACCTGGAAAGGCCATCTGCATTGGCATGAGCAGTCCCAGGTCTGTGCTCCACTGTGAAGTCCATCCCCTGTAGGGAAATGGACCACCTTATCAGTTTTGGGTTCTCCCCCCTCATCTGCATCAACCATCTGAGAGGTCTGTGGTCAGTTTGTACACGGAAGTGAGTGCCAAACAAGTAAGGCCTCAACTTCTTCAGGGACCAAACCACAGCAAAGGCCTCCCTCTCAATGGCACTCAATTTTTTCTCTCTGGGGAGTAGTCGCCTGCTGATGAAGGCAACTGGGTGATCATGGCCCTCTTCATTAACTTGTGCTAACACTGCCCCAATCCCTTCCTCTGAAGCATCTGTTTGCACTACAAATTCCTTGCTATAGTCAGGGGCCAATAACACTGGTGCTGAACACATAGCCTGTTTTAGGGTGTCAAAAGCTTTTTGACACTCTGGGGTCCAAATGATCTTCTTGGGCTGTTTCTTGGAGGTAAGCTCAGTTAGAGGGGCCACTATGGTCCCAAAATTTTGAACAAACCTCCTGTAATACCCAGTCAGGCCAAGAAAGGCCCTGACCTGAGTCTGGGTTTTTGGAGCCTCCCAATCCAGGATAGTCTGGATCTTGGGCTGGAGAGGTTGTACATGGCCTCCACCTACAAGGTGGCCCAGGTACACAACAGAACTTTGCCCTATCTGGCACTTGCTTGCCTTGATAGTCAGGCCTGCCTGAAGCAGGGCCTGAAGCACTTCCTTCAGGTGGACCAGGTGGTCCCTCCAGGTGGAACTAAATACAGCTATATCATCCAGATAAGCTGCACTAAAAGATTCCAACCCAGATAGGACTCTATTCACCAACCGTTGGAAGGTGGCAGGAGCATTTTTCATCCCGAAGGGCATCACCTTGAACTGAAAGTGGCCCTCTGGTGTGGAAAATGCTGACCTCTCCTTAGCTCTTGAACTTAAGGCAATCTGCCAATATCCTGAGGTCAGATCAAATGTGCTCAGGAATTTGGCAGCCCCCAACCTGTCAATGAGCTCATCAGCTCTAGGTATGGGGTGAGCATCAGTCCTAGTGACTGCATTTATACCTCTGTAGTCCACACAGAATCTTAATTCTTTCTTCCCACCTTGGGGATTAGCTTTGGGCACCAGTACCACTGGACTGGACCAAGGACTATCAGAGGGCTCAATTACCTTCAGGTCCAACATCTTAGCCACTTCAGCTTTGATGTTGGCCTTGACCTGGTCAGACAGCCTGTACAGCTTGTTCTTGACAGGCAAGCTGTCACCAGTGTCAACATCATGGACACACCAATTGGTGAGTCCAGGGGTCAGGGAGAACAGACTAGCAAACTGTCCCAAGACTTGCTTACAGTCTTGTTGTTGCTGATCTGTCAATTTGGGAGAGAGTACCACTCCCTCCACTGACACATCTTTTTCCTTTGAGGACAGGAGGTCTGGCAGAGGTTCACCCTCCTCCTCCTTCCCTTCATCAGTGACCATCAGCATGGTCATCTCTGCCCTGTCCTGGTGGGGTTTCATCCTGTTTACATGTAGGATCCTGTGAGGATTCCTGGGGGTGCCAAGGTCCACCAAGTAGGTGACCTCACCTTTTTTCTCTAGGATTGGATAGGGCCCAGTCCATTTGGCCTGTAATGCCCTAGGAGCCATGGGCTCCAAAACCCACACCAGCTGTCCTGGGTGATACTCAGGCATGGTAGCCTTTTGATCATGCCAGAGCTTCATGAGCTCCTGACTGGCCTCCAGGTTTCTGCTTGCCTTCTTCATATACTCAGCCATGCGAGACCGCAGGCCTAGTACATAATCCAGCACATTCTCCTTGGATTCCTTGAGAGGCTTTTCCCAAGACTCTCTCACCAAGCACAATGGGCCTCTTACAGGGTGCCCAAACAGTAACTCAAAGGGGCTGAATCCAACCCCCTTCTGTGGCACCTCCCTGTAGGCAAACAGCAGGCATGGGAGGAGGACATCCCATCTCCTCCTGAGTTTGTCAGACAAACCCATGATCATGCCCTTCAGGGTCTTATTGAATCTTTCCACCAGACCATTGGTCTGTGGATGGTAGGGTGTGCTGAACTTATAAGTAACACCACACTCCTCCCACATGGCTTTCAGATAGGCTGACATAAAGTTTGTGCCCCTATCTAAGACCACCTCCTTTGGGAATCCCACTCTGGTGAACACACCAAGTAGGGCCCTAGCCACTGTGGGAGCAGTGACTGTCCGGAGGGGTATTGCCTCAGGGTACCTGGTGGCATGGTCCACTACCACCACAATGTACCTGTTACCTGAAGCAGTTGGTGGGTCTAGGGGACCAACAATGTCAATCCCCACCCTCTCAAAGGGAGTCCCAACCACTGGCAGTGGAATCAAGGGAGCCTTTGGCTTGCCCCCTGTCTTGCCACTGGCTTGACAGGTGACACAGGAGCTGCAAAACTCCCTGACTTTTTCTGACATTTCGGGCCAATAAAAATGGTTGACCAGCCTGCTCCAGGTCTTGGTCTGTCCCAAATGACCAGCTAAGGGGATATCATGGCTTAAGGTAAGGAGGAATTTTCTATACTTTTGGGGGACCACTACTCTCCTAGTAGCCCCTTCTTTAAGGGCTCTTGCCTCAGTGTAGAGAACTCCATCCTCCCAGTAAACCTTGTGGGTACCACTGGTATCCCCTTGTTCTTGCCTGGCAGCAGTCTGCCTCAGGCCCTCAAGAGTGGGACACTCTCTTTGTCCCTGGCACAAATCTTCTCTGGTGGGCCCACCTGCCCCTTGCAGTTCTGCCAAGTCAGGCAGAGTTTGCAGGGAAGGTGTCCCTCCCTCAGAGTTCAGATCCTCCCCCTCAGGGTTGGATTCTTCCTGACCCTCTGTACTTGTTGGGGCTGGCAAGCCAGACCCAGTGCCTTTTCTCTTTTTCTTGGAGGCTTGGCCCATTGTTCCAGGGTCCAAGTGTCCAGCATTCCCCTGTTGTGCCGCCTGTGACCTGGTCACAGCACACACCCATTCAGGGAGGTCCAGCATCTGTGCATGGACCCTTCTTTCCACTTCTGACCACTCAGATGCTTCAAGATCATTCCCCAGTAGACACTCTACTGGGAGGGCAGGAGCTACAGCTACTTTTTTAGGGCCAGTCACACCTCCCCATTCCAGACTCACCATAGCCATGGGATGGAGTTTGGTTCTGGTATCTGCATAAGTCACCTGGTGGAAGACACCAGGTAAGACCTGCTCTGGAGAAACCAGCTTTTCTGCGACCATTGTCACACTGGCTCCTGTATCTCTCAGAGCTTCCACTTCAGTCCCATTGACTTTAGGCCTCTGCCTATACCTCTCCATGATGGGAGGTAAGGTGGCCATAGTTGCAATGTCCACCCCACCCACGGATACTAAGGTGACCTCAGTGTACCCTGATTCCACCCCTGGGCCAACTTCCACCCCCAACCCTACACTAGCAATCCCCTGGGATTGCCCACCAGTGGGGGGCTTCTTGGAGCAGATAGCATCTCCTTTTTTATGTCCTGGCTGATGACAGTCAAAACACTTGCCGGCCTTAGCAAGCTCCTGAAACTTTCCTGCTTTAGCAGGATCATAATTCTTTCCCTGATACCCTTTCCCTTTAAAAGTGAATTGGCTCGGGGCTCCCCCTCCCTGAGAAGTTTTTGGGGACTCTTGTGAGGACTCTTTGGGTTTTTTGTCATCTTTCCCCTGGTTCTTCCCCTGAGAAGAACCATGTCCTCCCTTTTTCTGATCACCCCCTGGGGGTTTCTGGTTAACCCTAGTTCTTAACCAGTCATCTGCTGCCTCCCCCAGCTCTCTGGGGTTGGTCAACCTAGAGTCTACTAGATACTGGCGGAGCCTCTCTTGGACACAATTAGTTAGAAGGTGCTCCCTCATAATCAAATTGTACAGCCCCTCAAAGGTACTTACCCTGTTGCCCTGTATCCAGCCCTCCAGTGCTTTTACTGAAATGTCCACAAAGTCCACCCAGGACTGGGTGCTTGTCTTTTGGGTGTCCCTAAACTTAAGCCTATACTGCTCTGGGGTTAGACCAAACTTTTTAGTTAAGCAACTCTTCATACTGGGGTATGAGTCTGCATCCTCCCCACTCATGGTTAGGAGCCTATCCCTCCCAGAGTTGGGAACTAACTCCCAAAGGAGTGAACCCCAGTACTGAGGCTTGACTTTCCTCATCTGGAGGGCCCTCTCAAAGGCCCCCAGCCACTTATCTATGTCATCCCCCTCTACATAAGCAGGAACCACCCCTTTGGGTAATCTGGGGGCAAAACCCCCACCCAGGGACACCTCAGTTTCTTTCTCGCTGCCTCCATCTTTTTTTTCTTTGCTTGCCCACTTTTTCTTTTCTAGGGCAAGCTTATCTGCTTCCAAAGCTATGTAGGCTAGCTGGGCTTCCAGCTCTCTTTCCCTGATGGATGGGTTCTCTCCTCCTGAAAGGACCCCCTTCCTACCACTAGCTTTGGGTCTGGTCCTAGTGACTGTATCCACTGAGGACCGTTCCTCCTCTTCCTCACTTGGGGTCTGATGCCTTCCCTCCCCTGAAAGGTTAGAGCTAGCATCTTCCCCTTTTTCTTCCTCCTCTGGAGCTTCCTCTACCTCTACCTCTTGGGCCTCAGCCCATGCTGTCAGGGATTTAATCAGGATTTCCTTCCTGAGATTAGTGGTTGCAGGCAACCCTCTTTCAATACACAACCCCCTAAGCTGGACTACTGTCAGTGTGGGTAGGCTAGCCAGATCAAGCTCCATGGTTCCCTAGTTTTGTGTCAACAAAAACTTTTTGCAAAAATTGGAAACAAGAATTTAGAAAAATTACAAAAATTCAATCATTGAAATTAATCCAAATTAATAATTAATAAAAAAAATTAAAAATTAAAAACAATTTTTGCACTAGGACAATTTAAAGGATTTTTAATTTGTTTTACCTAAAACTGTAACGTGATATTGAACACAAGTACAGGATCCCGTCGCTGCTTCCAATTATGTTGGAAAATGGGTTATTGGTAGGGCAGGTAGGTACCTACACCTAGCAACAAGCCACAAACCTCCACATAAGTACAGTTAGGTCTCAGTAAATTAATCCCAGCTCTACCCTTGGTAGCTTGGCATCGAGCGTCAAGGCTTAACTTAGGAGACAAAGTGTAAAGCATTCAAATATCACAAAACAGTAATTAAATAAAACACAGGAAACAGTTTAAAAATCCAAAACCAATTTATAAAAATAGCTTATATTTTTATCTTTAAAATGACACAAAAACGATTAAAATCGGTTCAGGGGAACCGGAGATATGAATTTTTAAAGTATTATTATTTTCTAGCGCTTAGAAACAAAAAGCGCCAATCGGGTCATCTGGTTGCACCAGGACGGGGGCAAAGTCAAACTTTCAGGCCGACCGCGATGGAGCCCTGCTCGGCTACAAGTCGCGGGAGGCCTCGGTTAAAAAGTTACCTTCTGACTTAGTCTCTTTTTTGATGTTTTTCTTCCCCGGGACGAACCTGCCAGTTGGATCCGACCTCCTGGAGCCCTTGTCCGGATACGCGAAGTCGGTTTCCTCGGTGGTGATTTTTACCTTCGGACTTAGTCGTTTTTTCGAGATGAAAATCCTTCGACCGGGGTAAACCTGGATCTTGATCCGACGTCCGTGGAGCCCTTCTCGGATACGATGGCTGGAAGGTCCCGGTCAACTTTTTACGTTCGGACTTAGTCTCTTTTTTGGATGTTTTTCTTTACCGGGACGAACCACGAAGTCAGGCCGGGTCGCGGTTGAGGCAAGCCGGCTAGAATTTCCGCGTCGGGTCGGTCACTTTATGGAGCTTTTTTTCAAAAATTCTCCAATCTTTTCCAAACTTCTGGGGCTTCACCCAGATGTTCTTTTAAGGTTCTTTTGGGGTCCACAGCTCACCCCAAGGGTCCAGAAGTTCTGTGATGGTCCTTGGGAAGTGCGGACTTCAACTCCCAGAATGCACCTGGCGCAAACTCCTTTTTGGCCACTGGACAGTGGTCAGCTGGTCACTTTTTCAGGAGTTGGTGCAGGGGACTCTGGATAGCAATTTTTCACCTGTAGCAAACAGGGAGTCCCTCCTTGAACCAGTGGAAGCCAGGCAAAGTCCTTCTTGTGGTGAAGCCCAAGTGTGCAGCTGGTGCAGTCTTTCTGAGTGCAGGGTCCAGGTGCAGGCCAGGGGTCCAGCAGGGCAGTCCTTCTTCTCCTTGTAGTTCCTTCTTCTTGAAATTTGGTGGGGATCTGAGGCGTGGGTGCAGGTCTGCCAGTTTTATCCTTGCTCCTGGGTGAAAAGCAGGGGGGCCCTGGTTCTCCAATCAGGGCCAGGGTCGTCCCCCTGTGATGACCACTTCCTGGGAAGTGTGGCAAAAATCCATCCCAGAAGGCAACAGTCTCTAAAAATCCAAAATGGATGAATCTGATTTTTGGAAGAGAGATCTGGCTGAGCCCACCCACTGGTGTGGCTAAACATCATAAACACACCCCTCTCCTGCCCTCTCCTAATCTAATCAAGGGGGCACCTAGCTGTCTGGGGTTGCAGGATGTGGGGGTGTTGCTGGGTGCTCCAGATGTCCTTCTCTGCCTTTGAAGACCAGTTTGGCAGCCCTCCCCCTTCCTGCCTCACCATCTGCTGAGGGGAGATTCTCTCCCCCAAGCACATTCCTTTGTGTGAAGCCAGGCCACTTCACACCTCATTAAAGTAGCCTGGCAGAAGCTGCTGCAGGCTGGCCAATCAGAGCACAGCAGCAAAAACAATGCAGAGCTGAAATTGGCAACTTTTTAGGTAAAGTCTAAACTTTTTACCTGCACTAGTTATATTAAATCCAACAACTGGAAGTTGTGGGATTTATTATAACAATCAATTTGATACCAAATTCTTGGTATGTAACATTTAAGGAGACTTTAAAATTTAAAATAAAGTCTGCCCATTCTAGCCTATGAAGGCCATTTACTTCAATGAGGGAAAAACGAATTTGGCTGTTTTTACCTCACCAGGGCTTATAAATCTATTTTTATAAAGTCCCTGCTTATAGTTACATGGCACCCAGCCCTAGGGGCACATAGGGCACACCTTAGGGGTGACTTATATGTAAAAATAAGGTAGTTAAAGACTTTGGAAGTACCTTTAATTCCAAAGTCGAATTTGCATATAACTTTAATTTAAAAGCAGCCAGCAAGGCAGGCTTGCTTTTAAAATGACACTGGGCACCTCAGCAGTGCACCTAGGTGTGCACCACCTATGCTGTGGTCCCTAAACCTACATGCCCTACCATATACTAGGGACTTATAGGTAGGTTAACTTAGCCAATTATAATTAGCCTAATTTGCATATCCATTTTACACAGAGCACTGGCCCTGGGACTGGTAAGCAGTACCCAGGGCACAGCCAAGAGTCAGTAACCACCAGTACCTATCCAGAAAGAGTGGGGGTGATCAGGCAAAAAAAAAGGACTTTCCTACAATCATTGATTCTCTTCTCTCCCGTGACAGGTTGATTGTTGCCAGCAATTTTAATGTCACCTTTAAACCTCAGGGCCCTGGGGTTTTTAAGCTAACTGAAGAAGAAGATGCAACTTTGGCCTTAGTGCCTATAATGGTAGATACAATTCAGATCGTAGAGTCACCCACACTTTTAAGTGGTCAATGTACAGGGGCCATATTGATTATATATTTTTATCACTGCAGATGTGGCCCATTTTATTAGACATGAGGGTGATAGAGAATTTTGACAGTGATCATAATGCCCTTACTCTGACCCTAAGCAGGACTGGATCTTGTGCTCATCAGGGTGGTACTTCCATGACAGGGGCAAAGCTGGCCCTCACTAATAATAGACGGGCCTTTAATTGGGAGGTTGCTTGCAAAGATCTAACTGTACTGTATGCACGTTTTAGCTGGGTAGCTGATACCTTAGAAACCTTAGCCCCTAGTGTATCCCTAACTCCCGACCTGTATCTGTTGTACAAATACAATGAAGAGTTGTTCAACTGCCTTGGGGAGCTGTTAAGTAATCCCGGGTGTAATGTTTCCAGGCCATGTACCTGTTGTGCTTGGTATGGTAGCTCAAGTCAAGTCAAGCTCTTTTAAGGAGTTTAAAAGCTAGAAGCAGAAGTGGCATCTCTGGAGCTAAGAAAGACTACAAGTCTACAAAAAAAGTTTGGAAACATAAGTTATCGAAGGACGTGGTCAAAGCAGCTAGGCAGAGGATGGTAAATCATGTTAGGGTTTAGTGACCCATGGAAAGCACCAGGCTGCCGTATTTGCTGATTTAATCTCCAGCCCCAGACTTGGGTGAATGATTTTCGGAAGACCTACGCTACCGAGCCTATCCGTATGAGTAGTGTGGACAACGCTGAATGTTCTTCCCTTGCTGATGAAGGTTCCCCATTGTCTTTTGAGTTTAAGGAAATCCTGGAGGCCATTAAGTTAATCCCCTCGCACAGGGCACCAGGCCCGATTCTATTTCTGGAGATTTGTTTATAGGAGAACCTCTGGTTTAGGCTTCATATTTCCAGTTGCGTTTCTGCTCTTCATTGCAAGTTGGCTCCATCCCTGTATCATGGCAGAGTGCTGAGATTGTCCTGTCCATAAAAAAGGTAGTAAAGATGATTCGGGGAACTACAGGCCGATCAGCCTTATTGACACTTCTCAGAAGCTTTTTTCACGCCTTATTTTGAGGGAATTGCAAGAGTGGGCCATGGACAACTCAATTCTTTCTGACATGCAGGCGAGATTCAGAAATAAGGTTAGCACAATAGATCAAATTATTTGCTTATGCACCCTGTATTGGAAGACAGTAATGCTTGACAAGCGTCGCTTGAATGTGGTCTTTGTCGACTTAAAAACAACTTTCGATTCTATCCCCAGAACTAAGCTGTGGGGAGTTCTAAAGTAGATGGGTGTACCTTTCAATCTTTTATTGGTTTTAATCAGGCTGTACACCCACAATATGGCCCGGGTAAGATATGATAGTATGGGGGAGCTCGCTGAACCATTTGACAACAAGACAGTGTTCGTCAAGACTCAGTGTTGACCCTGACACATTTTATGTTATATATTAATGACTTAGTCCACACTCTGGACTTCCCTGGCAAAGACGCACCCAATTTGGTGTCATGCCAAATTTTGACAGTGCTTTTCACAGACGATATGCTCCTAATCTCCAAAACACCCAGTGGTCTGCAGGCAATAGTAGTTAGTTTTTTTTAGCTTTTGCAGTGATTGGGGTTAGGAGGTCACGTCAAGCAAGCTTCTGGGCATTTGTCAATATAGGTCTGCTCTGAGTGTTCTTCAATTTCATATCAGAGAAGTGATTGTCATTGCTCTAGCAAGATTTCTGCACGCTGATTGCCTCATTCGCAGCAAAGTTATCAAAATACGAAGTGTGGCCAGATTGGATCAGCATCATGAACTTGTTAGACTATACTTTTTATCTGTGAGATTCATCTATTGCTTAAAGTCCTTGGTTGGGGGTATTTGCACCTGCACTTTATGTGTCCTTGCTGATACTTATTGTTTTTATCCTTTTTATATGTATTTTATTCTATTTTTACTCATGATATTCTTATTGTAATGTGTTTTATGGATAACTACCTGAATAAGCCTAAACTTGAACATGTAAACTTGAGCAGCAGAGGGAGATCTAGTTCTAGCCATAGCTGAGATTTGGTAGTCACATCACAAGTACAGAATAATTTACTGGGGAACCTTTTCAGGAGCCCCAGGGCACACAAGGCTTACTGGGCTCAAGCTTTAATATTTAGACCCTTTTACCACTGGTGTTCTGGGGTTTTATCTCACTATTGATCTCAAAGCTGAGCACCAAGCATATCGTTTTAGCACCTGACCCACAGGGGTGACTGCATACGCCGCTTACTTAGGGAGATGGTGTAGAGTAGGGGACTTAGATCAGTAAAACATACAGCAGACATCAATAAATAATTGCCTAATATACTTTGGAAAGATGTACTTTATGTTTAATGCAACACACAACACTGTACACAGAAATTCAGAAGGACATATTATTATATACCACTAGTAAAGCAATCACTTATAAGTGGTGGAGGCAGTGAATGCTGCTTAAACTGCTCTAGGGAGTGCAAAGTCCTACTTGTGCCCTTGCAGGGGATACGGATTATAGCCAGTGTTGGTGCTATTCTTAATCCATACCCTCCGTGAAATGGATGATATTTGCTTGGAGCGTGAACTGTCCCAAAATATTTCTTATATAGTATCCCATTGTTGCACTGTAGCTTATCTGATGTCTTTAATTATTCAATTTGTGCGAGCTGAACATTCTGCTATTAGTGAGGGACTGGAATGGTACCCACTCCATGTGTGGTGCCTTCAATCAATCAATCAATGTATTTGTAGAGCATGCTACCCACCAGTAAGGGTTTCAAGGTGCTGAGAGTAGGGGGGGTGCTGCTACTGCTCGAATAGCCAGGTTTTGAGGCACTTCCTGAAGGTCAGCAGGTCTTCGGTCTGTCATAGGGGCAAAGGAAGGGTTTTCCAGGTCTTGGCAGCGAGATGGGAGAAGGATCTGCCTCGGTTGGTCGTTCTTCAGATGCAGGGGACGGTGGCGAGAGTGAGGTTGGCTGAGCGGAGTTGGCGGGACGGGGTGTAGAAGGTGAGTCGTCTGGTGAGGTAGGCTGGACCGGTGTTGTGGAGCGCCTTGAGTGTGTGGGTGAGGGGCTGGAAGGTTATCCTTTTGTTGACTAGTAGCCAGTGTAGGTCTCTCAGATGGGGAGGGATGTGGCTGTAGCGGGGGCATCGAGGATCAGACACGCAGAGGTGTTTTGTATGCGTTGCAGTCGTTTGAGGAGTTTGGACGGGGCTCCTGCGTGGATGGCGTTTCCGTAGTCAAGTTTGCTGCTGAAGAGGCCCTGGGTGACTATTCTTCTTGTATCTGTGGGGATCCATCTGTATATCTTGCGGAGCATGCAGAGGGTGTTGAAGCAGGATGATGAGACGACGCTGACTTGCTTGGTAATGGAGAGTGTTAAGTCGAGGATGATGCCCAGGTTGTGTGCGTGGTCGGTGAGTGTTGGGGATGCTCCCAAAGCGGTCAGCCACCAGGAGTCGTCCCAGGCTGAGGGGTTGGTGCCGAGGATGAGGACCTCCGTCTTATCTGAGTTCAACTTCAGTTTGCTACTCCTCATCCATTCAGCGACGGCCTTCATTCCTTTGTGGAAGTTGGTTTTGGCGGTGAGGGGGTCCTTGGTGAGGGAGAGGATCAGTTGGTTGTCGTCAGCGTAGGAGATGATGTTGAGCTTGTGTAGCTGGGTGACGTGGGCGAGTGGGGCCATGTAGACGTTAAATAGTGTAGGGTTGAGGGATGATCCTTGGGGGATGCCACAGATCATCTTGGAGGCTTCGGATCGGAAATGGGGGAGGTGGACACTCTGGGTTCTGCAGGAGGGGAAGGAGGTGGTCCACTCCAGAGCTTTATCCCAGATCCCTGCGTTGTGGAGGTGTGTGCGTAGGGTGCGGTGGCAGACGGTGTCGAAGGTGGCAGAGAAGTCCAGGAGGATGAGGGCTGCAGTTTCGCCATTGTCAAGCATGCCCCTGATGTCATCGGTGGCAGCAATGAGGGCAGTTTCTGTACTGTGATTGCTGCGGAACCCTGACTGTGATGGGTCCAGGATGTTGTTTTCTTGGAGGTAGTGGGTCAGTTGTCTGTTGACGATCTTCTTGATGACCTTGGGCAGGAATGGGAGCAGGGCGATGAGACAGAAATTCTTGAGGTCTCTCGGGTCCACCATGGGTTTCTTGAGTAGGGGATTGATCTCAGCATGCTTCCAGCTCTCAGGGTAGGTCGCGGTCTCGAAGGAGATGTTGATGACTTTGCAGAGCTGGGGTGCGATGGTGGTGCTTGCTTTATTAAAGATGTGGTGCGGACATGGGTCTGACGGAGATCCAGAGTGGATAGTGCTCATAGTTTTGATTGTGTTGTCTTCGGTCACGTTGGCTCAGGCAAGCAGGGGGTCGTAGTTGAAGGTGGATGGAGAGTCTGAGGAGTTGGTGGTTGGCGGGGGGGTCTGGCTGTTGAAGCTGTCATGGATGTCTGTGATCTTGTGGTGGAAGAAGGTGGCGAGGGAGTTGTACAGGTCTTATGATAGTGGGATGTAGTTTGTGTTGGAATTGGGGTTGGAGAGTTCCTTCACGATGTTGAAGAGCTCCTTGCTGTTGTGTGCGTTGTTGTCAAGCCGGACATTGAAGGAGGTTTTCTTGGCAGATCTGATGAGGTGATGGTGTTTGTGGATGGTGTTCCTAAAGGCAGCATGGTTGTCTGGTGTCTGTTCGAGGACCCATTTTTTCTCCAGTTTCCGGCAGGTTTGCTTAGAGGCTCGAAGGTCCAGGGTGAACCAGCTGGCTCTCTTGTTGGTGCCTCTGTTGGAAGGTTTATTGAGCGGGGCGAGAGTGCTGAAGCTGTCGTTGGTCCAACGGCAGAGGTTGCAGGCTGCGAGGTCGGGTTGGTGGGTTCGGTGGGTGGTTTTCGGATGAGGCTGGTGTTCAGCTGGTCTTGGCCGACTTTGCTCCAGTTGTGGCGGGGAATCTGTTGGGTGAAGTGGTGTGCAGTGGGTTTCCGGATGGTGATGCAGCGGTGGTCGGTCCATGGAAGTTCGGTGGTGTGGCTGAAGGTGACATGGGGGCTAGCCGAGAAGACGAGGTCCAGCGTGTGGCCATCGGAGTGTGTTGGAGTAGTGACGAGTTGACTGAGTCCGAGGGTGGCGAGGTTCTCGATTAGGGTGGTGGAGTTGGGGGTCGTTGTTATTCTCCAGGTGAAAGTTCAGGTCGCCGAGGAGGATGTAGTCGGCGGAGGCTAGGGCATGCCTGCTGACGAGGTCGGCAATGGAGTCGCAGAACTGTGGCCCTGTTCCGGGGGATCTGTAGATGAGGGTTCCTCTGAGGGTGGTGTTGGGGTTGGTGTGCATCTGGAAGTGCAGGTGTTTGCCGGTGTTGAGGGTGTTGTCGCTGCAGGTCGTGACCCTGATGGTGTTCTTGTGGACGATGGCGATCCCGCCTCCGACTCTGTTGCTGCGATCCCTGCGGGTTATCTTGTAGACATTAAGAATGGCTATGGCGATATCTGGGGCCGAGGAGGCATTCATCCAGGTCGTCCGGGGTGGAGGTGTCGAGCAGGTCCCAGAGTTCAACGGCGTGTTTGCTTGCGGAACGGGTGTTTAGTAGGATGCATCGGAGGAAGTTGCGGTCTGTCTCGGCAGGTGGTTTGGCGATTTCGAGGCTGGTGAAGCTGCAGTTCCGGCAGGTGAAGGGTCCCTTGGTGTGCTTAGGGGAGGCCAGGAAGCAGGTGTGTGCTCGTCCGGTGTTAAATGCGAGGTGGGTGCTGGCGGTGAAGTGGCGTTGGTTGCCATGGCGGTCTTGGGGAACAGGGGTAGTGGCGCTGGACGCGGTCCGGACTCAAACGGCGCAGATGGGATTGCCTTAGGTGCGCCCGCTGCGCGGCCACACAGCGGCTGCCAAATAAGGGAAGGTGGGAGGGAGGGAGGGGCAGCTGGGAGGTGGGAGCGGGTCAGCGAATTGGCGAGTGGTGGGTGGGGCCGCAGGGACGCATCAGTGGGAAGGGAAATCGGGGAAGAGGGAGGGGGCGGGGCCACAGGGACGCAGCAGCAGGGATGATGAGGAAAATAAAAAAGCGGAAGCCTGGAAAATGAAAACGAGGAACCCTGGAGCAGCGGCAACTGGCACAAGCTGCAGGGGAGCAACTTGCCTGGAAGCAGGGTTAAGGGTCGCTGCTTCCTCATGCCTCAGTAAGCAAGACTGCTTTGACTCTGCCGCAGTCATGGCAATACTCTTGGGATCTACCACATGCATGCTTCTGCTGGAAGAGGACAGAAAAACAGAGCTATTGGAGTATGGGAAAGGCATCTTTCCATCAGCTCTGTCTGTGGGAATTCCACCAGCATATATCAGATGGATAGTCAACTGCATTTGCTACGTTCCCAGTGACAAACCACCAAAAACCCTATGTTGATCTTGCAGGGAGGCAATAGGATGTAAAGTGGTACTCACAAGCGTCTAGTCTCTGGTACATTGGGATTTCAGCAGGGGCACAGGTCCTCAAGGTTTTAACCACACAGCAAGGCAGTGTAGGTTTTTCCCTGTGGTGCTACAGTCAACTTTCAGCTTTTACTGCCTCCTTGCAATAATATTATGCCCATATTTATAGATTTTGATGCAAAACTGCCCTAATGCAGTTCTGCGGCTAAATCATAGCGCCTGCTAGCACCATCCCATAGCACAAGGGAGGCGCCATATTTATGGAATGGTGCTCAGTGGTGCATAGGACAGGCTAGCATCTAAAGACACTAGCCGGGGGAGGATGGGGAGAGGGGAAGAGGCGTTAGTGGGTCAGAAACGACACTAAGCTGGTTAGTGGCAATAATTATGCCACAAACCAGCCTAGCATAATTTTCTGATGCACTACCACCCAAACATAATGCCTTTCCTAGTAAAGACAGGAGTTATACACACCATCCCAATGGCCAGCCCAGGGGACCGTGTCCCCTGGGCAAGGCCATAAGACCCTGTGTCAGGCAAGGGGCCCCATGTAGGGCCCCCACAAAGGCACATAAAAAATACATATGTATACTTACCCACACTTACCCAGGATGGGGTCCCCCATCCTATGGTGTCCATCTGGTGTGGGTAAGGGTGTTGCTGTGGCTTGGGGTGGGTATCTGTTAGACCATTCCATGGTGGTTAGCCAAGGAAATGGGTCTACAGGTGCCCTAACATCTGGCCTGACCCATGGGTTAAATAATGATACTAAGCAGGTTTGGCACCATTATGTGGGTCCGCCTACTCAATGCACATTGTTCCTGCACCAGAGTATAAAGATGGCGGTAGGGGGGTTAGCATCATGTTGTCGACGGGAACGCCTGCTTTGCATCTAATTAGCACAAGGTAGTTTACTGCATCTACAACATGGCACTAACTCCTATATTTTGACGCTAGACAGGTCTAGCATCAATATGGAATTAAGTTTGCGCCATTTTAGCGTACAAAAAAATGACGCTAGAGTATCGCAAACCAAGTAGAAATATGCCCCTTAATTTCTAGATACTGCCTTCCTCATGGAAGGACACTTTCAACAACCTTCTTCAGCACTCAGTGATTGTCTTAACTCAAGGTAGGTCCACAGTCTCTTTTCTCCTCGCAAGTTATAAAACATTTTGGTTCCTGTTCCTAAACTTAATGAAGGTGAATTGGCAGTAAGCATCTCCACCTCTCGAACACAAAAGAGTTTCTTTGTTTCCATTGGGCTCCCCTATTGTAGGCCCCCGGATTATGGTGTACAAAAATCCTGGCACACCAACTGGTAATTTCTGTCCCATGCTTTTTCTTAGAGTGTAAACAAAATTTCAGTATTGCAAAGGTCCAGCTCTGGAACTGGTTTCAGGCAATTCTTGTCTTTTCCTTCTTCTTTGGTTTTGGTTTTTGTAGGAAGATGGAGTGGAATTTGGTGCCACCTGTTAGAAAAATCTCAAAACAATGCAGAAAAGTTGTAAAGTCTTGCCCACTTAACTACTTGTTAAGATGTAGTGGTTAGCACTTTCAGGGGGAAATGAAGTCGTAAAGGACAGATGTTTTTTCCTGATTTCAAAGAGAACCCTCTATTTCCAATGTCCTACACCCTAGAGTATGGTGCATTACAAAAGCCTGAGGAATTAATTGGGAGAGTGCTGCAATCCACATCTGCTGTCTGGCAAGCTTCCTCCAGTCCTTCACCTTATGTACCACTTGCAAACTGGAGATCGGAATGAAGTCCATCATGCCTGCAGTTACCCACCACAAATGTTTCATGCTCATCCTACTAATTTCAAAAGCAACAAGGTGGTGGATGGAATGCTCAAATTAATTTTAGTCACTGGCAGTAGTTCAGGCCGCATCCCAAGCCATCATTTGTTTGCCCACCATGCCACCCCAGTTTGGATGCAGCCACATGCAAAGCAGTCTTGACCCTCCTCCCTCTGGGAACAGTCCAGACTGAACTCCCTGGACCGGAAAAAAGCATTGTAGGAAAGGTTCCGGGGTATCACCCCACATCAGCCAGGCTTGAATCCAATGCCACAGTGAGACCAGGAGCCATGCCTGGGCATATTCAGCACACTTAAGGCAGCTAATGCAAAAACAAAAAAGTGATGGATGGATGGAATGCTTGAATTAATCTCAGCCACTGGCAATCACTCGGGCCACATCCCAATTCATCATTTTTGTGCCTACCATTTCACCCTAGTTTGCACCCAGCCATATACAAATCAGTCTTGACCTTGCTGCCCAAGGAAACAGACCAGTCCAAAATGCCAGACCATGTCCTCCTTGGACCAGAAACAAGAGTCTGGGGACTAGCTTCCAGGTATCACCCCTCATAAGCACATCTAGCTTGAATCCAGTGGCACAGTGAGCCTGGGACCCATGTCTGGGTATAACTGGTGCACTTAGAGCAGCTAATGCAAAAACAAAATGGTGATGGATGGAATGCTTGAAATCATCTCTGACACTGCACTTGTTTGTCCACATCCCAATCCATTGTATTTTTGCCCTCCATACAACCCCAGTTTAGAATCACACATATGATAAATAGTTTTGACCCTGCACCCCCTGGGAACAGACCAGCCTAAACTGCAAGGCCAGATACTTTCTAGACTGGAAACAATCATCCTGGGACCAGTTTCATAGAATCATCTCTCATCAGCCCAGCTTGCTTGAATCCAGTGCAGTGAGCCCAGGACCCATGTCTGGGCATACCTGGTGCACATAGGATAACAAATGCAACAAAAAAAAGATGATGGATGGATTGCTTGAATTAATCTGAGCCACTGGCAATCACTCTGGGCCGCATCCCAATCCATCATTTTTTTCCCACGTGCCACCCTATTTTGACCCAGCAATATGCAAATCAATTTTGACCCTGCTCCCCCATGGGAACAGTCCAGCCCGAACTGCGAGGCCAGGTCCTCCCTGGACCGGAAAAAAGCATCAAGTAAGGAAAACAGAAACTACTTATAAAGCGGGTAGGGTTGCCCCGGGAAATGTTTACACAATATCGAATTAGGGAATATCATGAAGTCACCTCAGCCCACTAGCTATTGGCAACAATAAATGTGACATCCTAAAGCATCCTCTTTAGAAAAACTTGTGGACCTGTAGAAGAATGGTAGTAGTACTCAACTCTTCTTTGAAACCTGAGAGGGGCCCTGAAAGGATGGACCTACTCCCATTTGTACCCAGTGAAAAGATGTGGACTGCAAGTACCTGATGACTGATGTTCTGTGTGGATACAGGGACATAACAAGCTGCAAGAGGTTATTTCCCTAAAGTGCCTTGCTAACAAGTAGCAACTAGACTTGGATTGGACTTTGCTGTTGGCCTCTGTCTGACATCGTGAGAGGCTCTAAGTGCCTCCCCTGAAGTAGTAGTGGGCTGGAAAAGTGCGCTGCTGTGGTTGTTTTAACACAAGAGGTAAGTTCGGAAAAATGTAAAAACTTTTCCTCCAGACATTTAGTGGGATCTGCTGGAAAAAATAACTGGCCGGCAGTTCCACAGTATTGGATTTGATTTCAGCTTCATCCTGTTCACCACACCTCTAAAAAACATAAGTCCCATTTGTGTTGTGACAGGACATTTTTAGCATGATATCTCCAAAAGCTCCAGTGCTCTAGCGGGACCAACATGCTTCAGGTATCCAGACTTTGGTTTCACAACAGTGGCTACAGTTTCAGCGATGACCAGCTGGTGGAGTATTTTTCATCCCAAAAAGTGACAGCACCCCATTCTGTGTCGGGACTTAGAAGAAATGGCAACACTTTCCTTCAAAAATGGGATAAAGTCCATTTTGAAGTGGGATTTAGAAATGTTTTTGACTTTTTCGTACTTTCACTGGGACAATCCACTTACAGTATCTGAACCAAGTTCTGTTATGGATGACCATACACTATCATTGGCTGCTGGTGCTTTTTGGCACTATTATTACTTAAATATCTGAAAAAAAATCATAGCTCTGGTTCCCCTTACTGGATTTCTTTGTGTTGCTGTCATTTTGCCTTTTAAACATGTCCTAAGTTCTAGAAATTGGAGCTGGATTATTATTGTATTCTGTCCTTGACTTTTTAATGTTTGGTACTTCTAAATGTGACTTGCCTGCTCTGTACCATTACTACCACAGACTGAGCCAAAGTTTAAAATTACTGCATCCTTTAACTGGACCTAGCAAGATGTGACATTATTACTCGCTTGGACTCCCATCCATCCACTTTCTTCCACCTTCCACTATTACTGATGTCCAGCCATCTGAAGTTCAGAAATTAAATGAGAAAATCATCATCCATGTTGTGTCCTGGTAAACAAAACACAGACATTGATGTCTGCTACAGCAGTGCAACACAGTCCTCTGCAAGAATGGAACAAAATAGTATACTCCCACTGTATGCAATATGTTAAATAACATCTTACTGCAAATTGTCACCACTAGGTAGTTTATGTAATCAGCCAGAAACTTTACATATCCCCTATTCAAATAGCAGAGCAGGAGTATGGCCCTCGGCTGAGGTCATAATGCACAATTACTCCTCAGTCAAGTTTCATTTATCACAAAACTCTCAGAAAAATGCCTGATTCATAAATCTAGTTTTAGCATGCTGTTTTCCACATACCATACAATGGGTTTTTGAGGTGTTCATATCCAGGCCAAGCTCATCCATGAATCTAACAAATAGATTCACAAGCTCTTTAAGGCCATTTGCAGTGCAGAACAACAAAATGGCTTTGTCTGCTTACAGCAAAGAGGGTACATAGGCAGACTTCACTTTGGGCAGATCTTTCCCATTTGCTGCTGTAGGAAAGTACCATCTTTCTTGGCATTTTACCCCCATTGTTAACTGTATTTCAGTATGTTTTTGCCTGTCTCACTGGGACCCTGCTGGTCAGGACCCCAGTACTCATAGTTTGTGGCCTAATGTGTGTGTCTGTATAGTGCTTGACTGTGTCACTGAGGCTCTGCTAATCAGAACCTCAGTGCCTATGCTCTCTCTGCTCACAAATGTGTCACTATGGGCTGGTGACTTCATTTACCAATATCAATTGGCACACTGGACCACGCTATTAAGTCCCTAGTATATGGTACCTAGGTACCCAGGGCACTGGGGATCCAGGAGATCCTTATGGGCTGCAGCATTTATTTTGCTACCCATAAGGAGCTCAGACAAACCCTTTCACAGGACTGCCACTGCAGCCTGCATTAAATAATGCACACGTTATTTCACAGCCATTTTCACTGCACTTAAGTAACTTAGAAGTCACCTATGTGTCTAACCTTCAGTGGCTGAAGGATAGGTGCAAAGTTACTAAGTGTGAGGGAACCCTTGCACTAGCAAAGGTGCCCCCAGATAGTTCAGGCCTATTTCCCCTGACTTTGTGAGTGCGGGGATGCCATTACACATGTGCACTACATATAGGTCAATACCTATATGTAGCTTCACAATGGTAACTCCGAATATGGCCATGTAAGGGGTCTGAGATCATGGAATTGTCCCCCCATTCCAAATCTGGTATTGAGGAGCCAATTCCATGCATCATCGGGGCTCCACTATGGACCCCCAGTACTGCCAAACTAGCTCTCTGAGGCTTACACTGCAGCTACAGCTGCTGCCACTTCACAGACAGGAATCTGCCCTCCTGGGATCTGAGCGGCTCTGTCCCAGGAAGGCAGAACAAAGCATTTCCATTGGAAGCCGGATGTTACACCCTCTCCCTTTTGGAAATAGGTGTTACAGGTCGGGGAGGGGTAGCATCCCCCAGCCTCTAGAAATACTTTGAAGGGCACAGATGGTGCCCTGCTTGCATAAGCCAGTCTACACCGGTTCAGGGACCCCTTGTCCCCTGCTCTGGTGTGATACTGGACAAAGGAAAGGGGAGTGACCACTCCCCTGTCCATCACCACCCTAGGGGTGGTGCCCAGAGCTCCTCCAGTGTGTCCCAGACTTCAGCCATCTTGCTTTGCAAGGCGTTGGGGCACTCTGGATGGCTTTGATTGGCCAGTGCCAGGAGGTGACGTCAGAGACCCATCCTGCTAGGTCCTTTCCTGATAAGGTAGCCAATCCCGCTCTCAGCGCTATATAGGGCCTCTCCTGTGGGTTCTCTACAGATTCTACTTGCAAGTTTCCAGCAGGAATCCTCTGCAAGTACTACTTCATCCTCTGACCTCAGATCAACCGCAGCCTGCTCCAGGAACCGCTGTAACAGCAACAATGTATCCACAAGGGATACTTTTCTTCTGCAACTTCAGCTCCAGCCAGCAACTGCAACAGTTTCCACGGTGTGCACGGTCTGAGGACTCCCTGTCTTCACCCTGCAACAGAAGGACCAAAGAAATCTCCCGTGGGGTGACGGAATAACTCCCCTGCTCACACAGACACCTTCTAAGTCGACAACAGGTTCTCTTGGACTCCTCTCACTGTGACGAGCGTCCTCCTTGGAACATTGAGGGTAGACCCCTTCAACACAGACTATCCTGAGGTCCTGCTGTCGCAATTTGGAGTGGGTAAGACCTTGCCTTCCCCCAGAACGACAATATCCCTGTGCACCACATCTTCTTCACCTCCTGAGGCCTCTGTGCACTATTTGCAAAATTCCTATTTCCACAGCCTGGCCCTGGTCCCCAGCACTCTATCTTGTGACGCTCAACTCACTGAGTTTTTCTCCGGCGGCGTGGGACCTTCCTTTGTAGTGCTGCACCATCTGCATTTTGCACCTCCTTTGTCCCTGTGTCCTGGGACTCCTGTGGGTGCTATCTGGTGCTCTGAGGGCTCTCTGAAGTGCTGAGAGCCCCCTCTTCCTCCTCACACAGAGTTTAGGCCCCCAGTTTCCTCCTGGGTCCAGATAGCGCTAAGTTGACGCAAAACACAACTTTGCTGGAACCAAGGCATGTTGGAGGAATCCAGTGCCAACACTCGCCTGCATCCAACTTCACGACTTGGGACATTCTTTGCATCATGCAGGAACCTGCTGGCATCTTCCTATGGTGCATTTCTGCAGTCTTCATCTAACTTGAGACTAATCTTTCGCACCCTCTTCTGGGTTGCCAGGGGCTCCTGTCATTCCTAGGATTTCTTTTGACTTCTGGACTTTGTCTCCTTCCTTTGCAGGTCTTCAGGTCCAGTAATCCACTGTTTGTTGTTTGCAGACTTGGTTGGTTCTTGCAATAATTCTAATCATGAGGTGTAGTGTGTCCTAAGGAAACATGTAGTACATTGCTCCTGCTTTTCTGGGCTCTGGGGTGGGGCAATTTATTTTCCTTCACTGTATTCTTACTCTCCCAGCAATTCTGCACACACTACACTTGTCTTGGGGTGAATTTGTGATTTGCATTCCACTTTCTTAGTTTATAGTTTGTGTTGCCCCTAGACCTATTTACTCCCATTGCATTCTATAGAATTTCCAATAGTTTGCACTATCCTATGTCTAATTTCTTGCCTGTTTTTGGTGTCTAGTGTATATATTGTGTATAATACTTACCTCCAGGAGGAATATTGCCTCTAAGACATTTGTGGTACTGTGTCACCCAAATAAACTACCTTTATTTTTGGTAACACTGAGTATTGTCTTTACTTGTGTATAAGTACTGTGTAACTATAAGTGGTATTGCATGAGCTTTGCATGTCTCCTAGTTCAGCCTAAGCTGCTCTGCTATAGCTACCTCCATCAGCCAAAGCTGGTAGAACACTACTACTTCACTAAAAAGGGATAACAGGGCTTGGTATAAGGTGTAAGTACCCAAGGTACCCACTACAAACCAGGCCAGCCTCCTGCAGCTGCCAGATAACTATTGAGGCAATTGATATATAATAGGAAAAGGATGGGTGCCAACACACAGCCTTGTCTGACCCCACAAGGGAGGCTAAAAGAGTTGGTACACTCCCCCCATCCCGTATCTAACAGAGGCATTACCATCCATGTGAAGAGCTCTTAAAAAGATCAGTTAAGGGGAGGGTAACTCAAGGGCCGCTAGATTTTGCCAGAGTTTGGACTTAATTATCCAATCAAAAGCGCAACAAAGATCCATAAAGGCGAAATTGGATTATCCCCTGTTTGGCCACCACATATTTATTGATCTGTAAATTTAAGTTCAAACACTGATCCAGTTTGCCCTTTCCTTTCCTAAATCCATACTTAGCAGGACAGAGAATGTTATTGGCACTGGTCCAGTCATTTATACTCTGTAGAATGATGCACCTCAGCATCTTTACAATTGAGTCTAGCAGAGAGATAGGTCAGTAAAACCTGGGGTCCTTACTGTATCCCTTTATAAAAACCAGTGACACTCACTGCAGATTTTCAGCAGGAGGGGATTTTAAGCTGGACAGCTGTATTCAAGGCTTTTGTTAAAATAGGGGCCCAACGGGAGAACTCAGCCTTGTAAAGGTCCAAAGGCATCCAGTCTGGGCCAGGGGCTTTATTGGAAGGGCTGGCTAAGATATTGTCACAAGCCTTGGTCACCTCAAAACTGATGTTCAAAGGGAAAAACTGACCCACCACCGTAGCAGTCATGGACACACCTCATGAAGCACATAGACCTTCTGAAAATGAGCCACCCACTGATCAGGGGTAATGGAGGAACTAATGACATCAGACACATATGCACAAAGCTGCTCCTCATTTAAAATGGACCAGAATCCCCAGAAATCCCAGGATTTAGATGAAGAAATAGTTCCCAGGATGCTTCTTTGAGGGCTGCTTTCCATTCAGGGATGGAAAGAAGTAAGCCACTCTTGCTGCGGCAACGTCAGACTTTTCGGGGCTTAGAATTAAGAGCCTGATGGAGCTGCCTATTTGCCACCCTGCAAGCCTTATTAAACCAGCTGGCATGACTAATTCTCCGGCATCCAGACATAACCCTCATGCTGGCATTTATAGAACGAATTAGGACAAGGAGGTCATCCAAAACAGATATAGTAGATGAATCGGGGGACAATAAAAGTTCTAAGATGATAGCTACATTGGATTTAATAACGGCTTCGGATAAGCTTGAAATTGAAAGGATAAGCCATTTCAACCTCAAACCCTAATCCTGGGAGATCAAATCATTAGGGGGCAAGAGCACGGTTAGACCTGCCGCTTGTTGGTATTGCCACCTTTACTTCAATTAGATCATAGTCGCTAAGGCAAGTCTCATGAACCCACCCTGAACTGATGAGTCCACTAGGGATTGAAAGGCAAAAACATAATCTACCCCTGTAAAGAAAGTGGGATGTTGGGATGGCAAATTGGGCCCAGAGACAATCATACTGTATAGGCCTGCATGTGTCCAAGGATTTAGCAATCTTCTCCCCCTATGGTCAGATGATGACTGGCAAAAGGGAACATCTTCGTCTGCAAAAAAGTTGGTTCCAATTTGATTGATACCTAACTGCATTGAAATCACCCCTCGATATGACATTAAAACATTTGAGATGGCTAAGGGATCTTGCCTCAAGAATTGAGGCATGAAATAGGACCTTGATCTGATCTGACACCCATGGTCCCTCACTGAGTTATAAAAAATAACTACAAAAAATTGAAACTTGCAGAAAATAATGACCCTTAAAATCTGGATCCTGGAATGTCTAAGGGGAACAGGAATAACCCCAAGATCTTAAGAAATACAAATCATAATAGGCAACCCTCCACATGCTCTCCTACCAGGGGAGGGAGTCGCTGCAATGAAAAAGCATACAGAACCATTCCAAGTACTCAGTTCTTGACTCCAGGTCTCCTGTAACATGACCACATCAAATTTAGTGACAAAACTTAACTACTCAGGCTCCTGGCACTTCACCCTGACGCCAGCCACATTCCCACCAAGAACCATTAAGATGGACTCTGGAAGCAGTTTTGACCCAGTACCTGCCTAAGTTTTCAGAGATGGGGATGAAGGTGGCCTGCTAGCCAATAGCTTAGGAGATGAGGCAGGAGTAATGAGTAGCCAGTCAATTTGATCAAGGGCTGACAAAGGGAAAAATATGTTTGATGTGGGCACTTCAAAATGCCCCCAGGGCAGCAAGCCCCCAAATATTTAAGTGAAGGGCTTGGGATGCAAACGGCTATAGAAAAAAACCAAGAAGGAGTATTCTCATTCCCTTGTCCCTGGCATGTGGTGATTCTGCACTGCAGACCAAGGCCCTGATTTGTACTTTTTGGAGCAAAGCTGCACTAACGGAGTTTTGCACCAAATAGTTACCACCGGCTTGCACCATTTCTGTGCACCAGCCGGGCATCATATTTATGAAATGGTGCAAGCCAGTGCAAAGGGTAGGCTAGTGTAAAATAAAAATGACGTTAGTCGGGTGGGGCTGGTGGTATGGAAGAAGGGGGTTTTGCACCAAAAAATGACATAAGCTAGGTTAGAGTGAAAAAAAAATGACTCTAACTTGCCTAGAGTCATTTTATAACACAAAACTATCCATACCACATGACTTCGGTCATAGAAAAGGCAGGGGTCATACCCACCACCACAGTGCCCAGCACAGGGGACAAGGGTCCCCTGGGCATGGCCACTGCACCCTGTGCCATGTATGGGGGCCCATTTCAGGGCTCCCTATGGCACTTTAAAAAATAAAACAAAATACTTACCTGTATTTACCTGGGATGGGGTCCCCCATCCTCTGCTGTCCCCCTGGTGTGGGTGGGGTGTCCCTGGAGCCTGGGGAGGGCACCTGAGGGCTTATTCTATGGTGTTCTACCATGGAAATACTCCCACAGGTCCCCTAACGCCTTCCCTGACCCAGGTGTTAAAAAATGGGGCAAAGCAAGCTGTGTACCATTTTTTAACCCCTCTTCCCTCCCGTACACCATTTTTGCACGGGAGTATAAATATGGCGTTAAGGCCATAGAGTCACTTTACTCCATAAATTTGGCGCTAGATGGGTCTAGTGCCAAAGTATAAACATGGAGTCGTTTTGCACCAAATTAGAGTAAAAAAAACTACGCTAATCTGGTGCAAACAGAGTATAAATATGCCCTCAAATGCCTAGCCAATAATCGTGACTTACAGTTTATTACAATGCAGCCCACTGTAAGATTTTTTACCGCTGGGCCACACAAAGCCCACCTTCCTTACAAACAATATGTCTCTTTATTCCTTAATATTGAAATTCATATTTAGACCCAACCAGTGGCAACCCTTATTCTTTAACTGGGAGGTAGATTCATAATCAGTATTACTGATTTGCGAAACCCCAGTCAGGATTGTCACATAAGGACTGCATTCAGGTGGCAAATTTAGAGTGGGTAACCCATTGACCAACTTTGTATCTGCCCCACCTCCTTTCCTCAGTGACGCCTCTGTTTGTGGGAACACCCAGCTCAGTAAAGGGACTCCATCTATCATGGTTGATACCCAAGGAGGCCGACTCAGCTGGTGTGTGGGACTGTGTAACAGTCAAGCTAGTTTGGGAGGAGTCGACAGAGGAACAAGCAGGACGCTCACATGAGGGTATGCTAGAGCTCGCAGGTGGATCCAGGCTCAACAATCTATCTGGAACTATACAAGAAAGTGTCCCATTACTCATAGTTATAGAAGAGATGGATTTTGTTAGAGCCAGAACAGCGGATTCTAAACTTGACAACCTCTCCAGCACGGGGGACACACTTTGCAGAATAATACCCTTTAGATTGTCAATGCCATAGTCCCAAATCAGACTTTGCAGGGGCAGCCATATTGACACCAGGAGGTTGAGAGTTACTCGCAAAGTGTACTTGATGATTTGCGTTCCCAATGTGTTTAAATAGACACTTTCTTTTCGGATGGGATGGACAAGTAATGGAGTTGTGGGCATCGGGCGAGGTGCTACTAGTTGGCTATTCCTGGGCCGGTAAAGCTGGATCGAGGGCGAGGACAGATCAACAGGGCTGGAATGTATTTCGAGAGCAGCATCATCTGAATGTGCAGTTTGAACAGACAGCAAGGAGCCAGGCCCACCCTCCATCTCCAAGAGGAGTCTGTGCTCCACCAGGTCGATCTCCTTTGATGTAACACAAACCACCCGGGCCAAAAATGAATCCAGAGTGCTGCTACTGGAAGCCCTGGGGACAGAGTCTTTTACACCAGCAGCTTATGTTTCACCATGTTGAGACTGTAAATCCAAAACCGCCGGGAGGGGCACAAACACTAAAGAAACACAGTTCAAAACAAGGGGTGAAGTAGACTGGAAGACCTGAAGCAAAATGTCAGGAAGAAGGGCTTGCCCTGATAGAGTTAGTATCAGGGCACAATGTTCAATGAGAAAGAGCCCATCCCAGCCTCTTCTGGGCGATGATGGATGAAGATGGGCTCGTTCTTGCCCTGGTCTGTGCCCGTGCGCATGTTCGGATGAACCCCGTGTGCATCCCACACCGTGGGAGCCTATCGTTTTTTTCAAAGGTATAGCGCCTCCTGGTGCAATGTGGAACTGTGAGTTGAGGCACGCTGGGAAGGAGAGTCAACACACTGATAGCCCCAGATAAGTCCTACTTTTTTCCGTCATGCAGGAGCTTTTGCTGCTTTTAAAGGTATAGCTCCTCCTTGAGTGATGTCATCCATGAGTTTAGGTGCCCTGGGATGTGGAGTCCCAGGCAAGCCCGGCTCTCCCCACACTGCTGTAGCCCTCTGCTGTTTTTTAAGGTATAGGGCCTCCTGGTACGATGTCAATCCATGAGCTGAGGCGCCCTTAGAAGCAGAGTCCACACACAGATAGCCCCAGGAAAGCCCTGCTCTCTCTTGTAGTTGTGATACAAGCTAATTGTTTACACGTTTGATCTTCTATGTCCTCTAGACCATATGTGATCTTCCGTTTCATCCAGTCCTTCCCTGTCCTTTCCCAACTTAATCACTACATTTGTATTCTCTTTTTATTATAAAAAATTATAAATATACATATATATATGTATATATATATATATATATATATATACATATATATATATATATATATCACAACAAGGCCCTTTCAGGGTTAGAGTGATGCATAAATTATGCAAAAAACAAAGGAGAACTCTAGGAAGTTCCCAAATTTAGGTGGAGAGCAGCTCTAGTAAAGAGCACCCTGCAACACCACAAACATTCTAGATTTGCTCACCTCAAATGTCTGCTTAACTAGCAAAGTTTTTAAGCATAGGATCAGCACAGTGCTATCCCCGCCGACCTAGATAATGACAAAGGCCCTCATTACAACATTGGCGGTAAAAGCCGCTTACTGCCGTGCAGAAGACCGCCAACACACCGCCGCGGAATTCCGCCACAGCTATTATGAACCACATCTCGGAATCCGCCAAAATTCAGACACCCACACAATTCCGCCACACCAAAGGTCAGTGATAAACTGGCGATAACAAAACCTCCACCGTCACGCCAACAGAAATACGCCCACACCATCATGACACACGAATCCACGCGGCGGTCTTTCAACCGCGGTATTCCATTGGCGGTACACACCGCCGCGCTCAAAATACACACACATTTACAAAACACAGCCACATTGGACGATTCAAAATACACACACCTGAGACACATACACACACCACTCCCACACACCCACTACGCTATAAAACACACACCCACATCACCCACAAACCCCCACAACATAAATTGAGAACGAAGGCCAGAGAGAGACACCACCAGCAAGTACAACAGCATCCACAGGCACATAACACCATCACCCACACAACTTCCACGCACCTCACACAACACACCACTACATATCACCACACTTCTCACCACACACTCCACCTCACCTACACTACCCCATGGCACGGCAAAGACACCCCAGATTCTCGGAGGAGGAACTCAGGTTCATGGTGGAGGAAATCATCCGGGTAGAGCCACAGCTATTTGGATCACAGGTGCAGCACACCTCCATAGCAAGGAAGATGGAGCTATGGCGAAGAATAGTGTACAGGGTCAACGCAGTGGGACAGCACCCAAGAAATAGGGATGACATCAGGAAAAGGTGAGATGACCTACGGGGGAAGGTACGTTCCGTGGTCTCAAGACACCACCTGGCGGTTCAGCGGACTGGCGGTGGACCCCCACCTCCTCCCCCACAACTAACAACATGGGAGGAGCAGGTCTTGGCGATTCTGCATCCTGACGGCCTCACAGGAGTAGGTGGAGGAATGGACTCTGGTAAGTCAAATCTTAACTATTACGTCCCCCACCCGACCTGCATGCTATCACATACTCCCACCCTCGCCCTCACCCCTATCACACCAACTCCTCACAAATGTACCAATATCACAAACCACCCATCCCAACACCAAGCCCTGCATGCAACAACAAAGCATGGACAACCATCACCAAGGCATGCACACTGCACATACCCATAAACCTCCCTAACCATCCTCACACAAGGTCCCACACAGGAATGCCAGCACTGGGGTACATGGCCACCTACCCATTGCACATTATGACACACACATGCAATAATCATGCCTTTCCACCCCTGCAGGACCCCTACCCAACGTCACCAGACAGGAGGGTCCGGACATGTCCATGCCACCCACAGAAGAGGCCCACAGTGATGACAGCACCTCTGTCCAACTGGATCTAGATGACCAGCCTGGACCATCGGGGACCTCTGGACAGTCGAATCCCCTCACACAAGCACAGGCCACCACAGACCTTCCCCCCTCTGGAAACACCAGCACAGCACCCACCCAGCGGGCCCATACCTCCGTCCCCAGGACACGTCAATCAGCTGTGTGTCCACCACTACAGGGAACCCAGGATAACCCACCACCCCAACAACAACAGGGACCTGGGGGCAGTGGGCACACGGTCCAGGGGACAGAGGCCCAGGAACACAGGGGAACTGGGAGGGATGCCGTGCGACAGGGGGCGGACAGGCCAAGGGAACCCACTCTCCACAAGGCCCTCTCCTCCATCATGGGAGCATACCACCACTCCCAGGAGACGATGGCAACGGTACTGGACAAGTTTCTGGAGACCCAGCGCATGCAGGAGGAACAGTATATGGGCTTCAGGGAGGAACTCCGAATCATCAGCTCCGCCCTGGGCACCATTGTAGGGGTGCTGAAGGAACTACTCAACATTAGGAGGGACACTGTGGCACTCCAAGGGGCCCCTGACACTAGCATGGACGAAGAACTTCCCACCACCTCCGCCAGCGCTAGTGGACAGGACGCCCGGCACAGGACCACCACACCAGCACCCCACCCCCTGCAGACGGAGAACCACCCAGCAAACGGTCCCTGAGATCCAGGAACAAGACAGAGAATGATGCCAAGACCCCCGCAAAGAAATGAGACCACCCTGATTGTCATCCCACTGTCCCACTTTGTCACCCTGTCCATAATTAAACTGCCCAAGCTCCACTTCCTGTGCCCATATGGGCAATGCACCTATGAGACTAATAGACTGGACTCTGCCATGGACACTCCTCCGCCATCACCCCTCACCATTTAACTTCCCCCTCCAATATTTTGCATTTAAATAAACACACCTAAAGCACAAAATGATCTGGAGTCTGTCTGTGATTTTGAAATAGTGTATTTGCAATTACAGTGACAAAATGTTCTTGAAATAGTAATGTCAACATACCTATGTCACACAGCTCTAGTCCATGAGGAATTTAAGCAGATGACACACAGTGGGACCCACATCTGTGAAACCGTAAGGGAAAGTGACAACTCAGTGACCATTCACTGGGTGAAAACGACAGACAGGATAGAGGTAGTAGTGTAAAAGTACATGTAGTAGGCAGGATTGTATTCTCCCCTGTGTTTCACTGGAAATACTGCTGGATCACTGAGTTCCTGTTCTGCATGTCTTCTTCCTCTGCTTACTTCTCATCACTGTCCACAGGCTCCACAGCTGCAACAACACTGCCATCTGGACCATCCTCCTGCAGAAAAGGCACCTGTTGTCGCAAAGCCAAGTTGTGAAGCATACAGCAGGCCACGATGATCTGGCACACCTTCTTTGGTGAGTAGAATAGGGATCCACCTGTCATATGGAGGCACCTGAACCTGGCCTTCAGGAGGCTGAAGGTCCGCTTGATCACCCTCCTAGTTCACCCATGGGCCTCATTGTAGCGTTCCTCTGCCCTGGTCCTGGGATTCCTCACTGGGGACAGTAGCCATGACTGGTTGGGGTACCCAGAGTCACCTGCAAATGGCGAGGGACAACTGTTAGACACACACTAACCTGTAGGGCTAACCCCAGACAACCATTCCCACTGTCTTGCTTCCAGGGGCTCACATAATAGCCACACACGGTGCCTCTGGAGTTGACCCATCACATAAGGGATGCTGCTATTCCGCAGGATGTAAGCGTCATGCACTGAGCCAGAGAACATGGCATTCACATGGGAGATGTACTGGTCTGCCAAACATACCATCTGTACATTCATCGAATTATAACTCTTCCGGTTTCTGTACACCTGTTGACTCCTGTGGGGAGGCACCAAAGCCACATGGGTCCCATCAATGGCACATATGATGTTGGGGATATGTCCCAGGGCATAGAAATCACCTTTCACTGTAGGCAAATCCTCCACCTGAGGGAAAACGTAGTAGCTCCGCATGTGTTTGAGAAGGGCAGACAACACTCTGGATAATACGTTGGAAAACATAGGCTGGGACATCCCTGATGCCATGGCCACAGTTGTTTGACAAGACCCACTTGCAAGGAAATGGAGCACTGACAGCACCTGCACCTGAGGGGGGATTCCTGTGGGATGGCGTATTGCTGACATCAGGTCTGGCTCCAACTGGGTACACAGTTCCTGGATTGTGGCACAGTGTGTGATTATCAAATGTCACTCCTCCATTGTCGACAGGTCCACCAACTGTCGGTACACCGGAGGATGCCGCCATCTCCTCACATGTCCCAGCGGACGGTGCCTATGAAGGACAACAGCGACCACAGAGTCAAACAACTCAGAGGTACATACCCACAGTTTACACAGAACACCAATCATACACAAAAGGTGGAATGTATGTGTGTTGAGACTAGGCCTGGGTATGTGTAACGCAGTTAAAAATGAGGCCATGTGGGCCCTTGAAATGGCGGCTGCATGACTTGGAAAGTGGGACAATGGGATGTGAGGTAACTGCCCTGGCGTTGTACATCATCGCAGTAGGAGGTCGGAGACCACGGCGCAATGCTGCATTGGTTAACATTGGACCCTATGGGTCCCAGGAGCCAATGACGATGTATGCCGGCGGTGATGGTACGCACCACCGTGGACTTGACCGCCGCGGACGTGACCGGCATTTTCTATCACTTCAATCACTCGATACCTGATCTTCGACAGGAGAGGACCTACACTGCAAGGGCTGCTGTGACCTCAGTCTGGAAGAGACAATGGCTCGTGCGTCTGGGGAAAGGGCCCCTGCCTTCACATCGGAGGAGTTGGAGAAGCTCGTAGATGGGGTCCTCCCCCAGTACACGCTACTCTACGGTCCTCCAGACAAACAGGTAAGTAAACAGGGAGCATGTTGTATGGGCTATGCCTGTGTGGAGAGGGCTAGATGTAAGAAGGAAGGGGGCAGAGTGCTGCGTGCATGAAAGATGGTGAGTGCATGTGCAACATGGCAAGGGTAGGGATGGGGGCCACTCACTGTGACGGTGCAGTTGGTAATGACTTCTCTTCTTCCCCTGTACATTTCATGTAGGTCAGCGCCCACCAGAAGAAAGATGTTTGTCGTGCCATCGCCAAGGACATCCGGTCCCTGGGGGTCTACCACAGACGGAGCATCCACTGCCGGAAAAGATGGGAGGACATTCACTGCTGGAGCAAAACGACGGCGGAGGCTCAGCTGGGGATGGCCTCCCAACGTGGGAGGGGTGCCCATCGAACCATGACCCCCCTGATTTTCAGGATCCTGGCGGTGGCCTACCCAGAGTTGGATGGGTGCTTGAGGGCATCACAGCAGACACAAGGGGGTGAGTACACTCTCATTCAGCTGACTTTGCGCGCAGTGGAGTTGTCTGGGTGGGGGAGGAGGGCTGTGGGTTTCCCTAGGCCAGAGCAAGTTCCGTGGGCTAGGCTCCTCCGTAAGGCATGGCTCTGTGGCCCCCCGCCCCACCTCTGTAGAGTGCCACGTACAGCTATTCATGCCCCTGTGTCATCTATGTGTGCAGATGTCGTCCATAGCCTAGTAGACCATTTCCCAGGAATTGCACTGTATAGCCCAAGGGCGTGGTGTAGTGCAGGGGGCTTCTGTGTCTGGCTTGTCCGACAACGGTAGCGGTAATCCATGCACTCAACATGTCTTTCTTCTGTCTGTCCCCCCTTTTTGTGGTCTTCCTGTTCTTGTGTGCATTAGCATCATCAGAAAGAGGAGCAGTGGCACCGGAGCAGGAGGGAGCTGCATCCCACATGGCCCTGGAGGGCGAGACTACAGACTCTGAATTCACCAGTGGGACGGAGGGCGAGGGGAGCTCCACGGCGGGGACAGGAGCTGAGACCAGCGACACGGACTCCTCCTCTGATGGAAGCTCCCTTGTGGTGGCGGCAACATCTGTGCCCCCGCATCTACAGGTACAGCCGCCACCCCCCTACCAGCACCGCCCTCCCAGCAGCCCCTCAGCCTTTGCCCCGTGCCCGCTCACCTAGGAGGGTGGGCATCACCTTCGCCCCAGGCACCTCAGGCCCTGCCCCAGTCACCCCGCTGCCCTCAGTGAGGAGGCCATTGACCTCCTCAGGTCCCTCACTGTTGGGCAGTCTACCATTTTGAATGCCATCCAGGGTGTAGAAAGGCAGTTGCAACAAACTAATGCATTCCTGGAGGGCATTCATTCTGGTCAGGCAGCCCTTCACCGAGCTTTTCAAACTCTGGCCTCAGCACTGATGGCAGCCATTGTCCCAGTCTTCAGCCTCCCCCTCCAACTTCCTCCACCAGACCCAATCCCCTGTACCTCTGCCTATCCCAAGCACATCACCAGACCAGCCTGCACAGACCTCACCACACAAGGGAAGCTCAGGCAAACATACGCGCTACACATCCCACAGGCACTCACGCAAGCATCACACACATGCAGACACACCAACATCCACTGCCTCCACTGTGTCCCCCTCCTCGTCGTCTCCCTCCTCCCTCCCAGTCTCGTCTACACACACACCTGCATGCCCTACCTCTACAGCCACTACGTCCCTCACCAGCACTCCCACCAGCACACTCCGCTCACGTGCAGTCGCCACCCCCACTACCATTCACACGTCCCCTGTGTCCTCTCCCAGTGTGTTTGTGACGCCCCCTCCGAAGATACACAAATGCAGGCACACACCCACCCAACAGCCATCCACCTCACGACAGCCTCCAGTGCATGCACCTGCACCCAAAGTCACCAAACGTACACCTCCTACTACCACCACCTCTTCCTCCACTCCCAAACCCCCTCCAGCTACCCGTCCCAGGGTGTCCAAAATAATTTTCCTGTCCAGCCTTGACCTTTTTCCCACACCTCCCCCACCCCGTCCATCTCATAGGTCCTGAAGTAGCACCTCAGCCACAACATCTCCGGGACCAGTGGTGCCTGTAGTCACAGGTATGTGGAGTGCACCGGCCACCAGGACAGCCAGTGTGGCACGGAGGCACAGCACAGCCAGTCCCCCCCCGTGAAGCATCAGAAGTTGGCCAGTGCCCGGTGGGAGTGGGGGAAGACTCCAGCCACCAAAGCCGCTCCTAGGGGTCCTGGTGGGAGTGTGGAGTCAGCTGTTACACCTCCTAAGGTGGGGAAGGGCCGCAAGAAATCCAGCAAGTCTGGGAAGAGCAGCACGGCGGAGAAGACCGCCATTATCCCCGCTGCCCAGGAGGACCCCGCCAGCCCCAGCCCAGCTGCCCAGGAGGCCACCGCCAGCCCCAGCCCATCTGCCCAGGAGGCCACCGCCAGCCCCAGCCCAGCTGCCCAGCTGCCCAGGAGGGCCCCACCAGCCCCAGCCCAGCTGCCCAGGAGGGCCCTGCCAGCCCCAGCCCAGCCGCCCAGGAGGGCCCCGCCAGCCCCAGCCCAGCTGCCCAGGAGGGCCCCGCCATCCCCAGCCCAGCTGCCCAGGAGGCCACCGCCAGCCCCAGCCCAGCTGCCTAGGAGGCCACCGCCACCCCCAACCCCGCTGCCCAGGAGGCCACTGCAAGCACAAGCCCCGCTGGGCCATGAAGGACTGCCAGCACAAGCCGCGCTGGGCCATGAAGGACCGCCAGCACAAGCCCCGCTGGGCCATGAAGGACCGCCAACTTAAGCACCGCTGAACAGGGCACCGGCAAATCAAGCACCGCTGAACAGGGCACCGCCAACTCAAGCACCACTGAACAGGGCACCGCCAAATCAAGCACCACTGAACAGGGCACCGCCAAATCAAGCACCGCTGGCCCATGAGTGGCAGGGGTACGTACGCAACTGGGTCCGTCACGGGGTGAGTGATGCACTCTGGACACCAGTCCCCCTCCAGAACCTGTGGAGAAATCCACCCACTACCTCGGTCCTAAACAGGATGAAGCGCTCTGGGCACCAGTCCCCCTCCAGAACCAGTGGAGACATCCATCCACTACCTCTGTCCTACACAGGATGAAGCACTCTGGGCACCAGTCCCCCTCCAGAACCAGTGGAGACTCTTAGCCACTTGAGAGACTGTGGCTTTGCACTCCCCAGGATATGGCAGTGGGCAACCCACCCACTGGAGAGATTTGAGAGACTGTGGCTTTGCACTCCCCAGGATAAAGCAGTGGGCAAACCACCCACTGGAGAGAATTGAGAGACTGTGGCTTTGCACTCCCCAGGATAAAGCAGTGGGCAAACCACCCACTGTAGAGACTTGAGAGACTGTGGCTTTGCACTCCCCAGGACGTGGCAGTGGGCAAACCACCCACTGTAGAGACTTGAGAGACTGTGGCGTTGCACTCCCCAGGATAAAGCAGTGGGCAAACCACCCACTGGAGAGACTTGAGAGACTGTGGCTTTGCACTCCCCAGGATATGGCAGTGGGCAAACCACCGACTTGAGAGACTTGAGAGACTGTGGCTTTGCACTCCCCAGGATAAAGCAGTGGGCAAACCACCCACTGTAGAGACTTGAGAGACTGTGGCTTTGCACTCCCCAGGATAAAGCAGTGGGCAAACCATCCACTGGAGAGACTTGAGAGACTGTGGCTTTGCACTCCCCAGAATAGAGCAGTGGGCAAACCACCCACTGTAGAGACTTGAGAGACTGTGGCTTTGCACTCCCCAGGATTGAACAGTGGGCATTGAGCCCCCTCGTGGATCTGGCGTCGTGCACTCATCCGGCTGAGGTGCCCCCGCTTCCCTTACCCCTGAGGTGCCTGTTGTATTTCTATCTGATGCCCCTGCAGTGTTCTCTCTGTTTTGATCGGGTATCTTGTGTGGGCCTCGCCCATGCATTTTGGGCCCAATGGTCCACGGACTATAAATGGTGCAATACCTGGACTTGTATTTTTGGTGTATATATTTGTTTATGGTGTATATATATATTTTGGAGTACTGTATTTTAATATATTACAATGGTTACATTCATTTCCTTTTGTCTTTGCATTCTTCCGGGGGACTTGGGGGGTGTAACTGTGATGTTTTGATATGCATTAGTGTGTGTGTTGTAGTGGGTGAGGGTGGGGGTGGGGGGGTTGCGTTTGTGTGTCCCTGTTTTTTGCCTCCCCCCTCCCCTGTGTCGTAGGTGCAGTACTCACCGTGGTCTTCGCCGCCGGCGTTCGTGCTCCTGGTAGAGGAGCAGGAAGACTATCGCAGGTAGAATTTGGAGTTCCGGTTCCATGGTGTACTTATTCCTCGTGGGGTGTGTAGAGGTGAGCGTTTTCCCTTGGAAATTCCTGTTTCTGCCGTGTTTTTATCCACGGTGAATCCACCCCGGAAAAGGTGGCGGATTGGCCTGTCATAATAGTGTGAGCGGTACATTGTCTCCCGCCTGTCTGTTGGCGGTGACCGCCGCATTGTTTGTTTGTACCGCCGTGGCAGTCTGAGTTTTAAAGTGGCTGTCTTTGTTGGTGGTTTCCGACACGGTCTTTTTTTACCGCCGGCCTGTTGGCGGTCTTACCTCCGCTTTAACACCGTCTGCCAGGGTTGTAATGAGGGACAAAGTCTTTTGCCATTTGTACAGCAAAATCTTTAAGCATAGGATTGACACAGTGTCATCCTCGCCGAGCGGTAAAATGACAAAAGACACTTACCACTGCAGGCACAGTATTACAGCTTTGGACTGGTCAAATACCATCCAAGCCAACCTGAAATGAGTAAAGCAACCCCTGACACGTGATTCACTCTTGTTTTGCATAATTTAGGCGTCACTCTAAATCTGAAAGGGCCTTGTTTTGACTTATACTGGGTGCTCCCTTGTGTCTGGACAAAGATAAACCCCTCTGAAGAGCTCTAATGAGAGCAAAACATGTGTCAGGGGTTGCTTTACTCATTTCAGGTTGGCTTGGATGGTATTTGACCAGTCCAAAGCTGTAATACTGTGCCCTGGAGCGGTAAATGGCTTTTGTCATTTTACAGCTCAGCGAGGATGACATTGTGTCAATCCTGTGCTTAAAGATTTTGCTGTGCAAATGGCAAAAGACTTTGGCCCTCATTACAACATTGGTGGGAAAAGCCGCTTACCGCTGTGCAGAAGACCGCCAATACACTGCCGCGGAATTCCGCCACATCTATCATGACCCACATCTCGGATTCCGCTGAAATTCAGACACCCACACAAGTCCGCCACACCAAAGGTCAGTGATAAACTGGCGAAAACAAAACCTCCACCGTCACGCCAACAGAAACACGCCCATGCTATCACGACCCAGGAATCCACGCCGCAGTCTTTCAACTGCGGTATTCCATTGGTGGTACACACCGCCGTGCTCAAAATATACACAAATCTCCAAAACACCGCCACATTGGACAATTCAAAATACGCATACCTGATACACATACAAACACCACTCCCACACACCCAACACAATATAAAACACACACCCACATCACCCACAAACCCCTACGACCAAAAACTATAGACAAAGGCGACAGACAGAGAGCACAGCAATAGACAACCCCACCACACAGAGGCACACAACACCATCACTCATACAACATCCACGCCCAAAACACCCCACACCACCACACATCACCATACTCATCAACACATATACCACCCCACACATCACCTACACCACCCCATGTCACGCCAAAGACACCCCAGGTTTTCCGAGGAGGAGCTCAGGGTCATGGTCGAGGAAATCGTACGGGTAGAGCCACATCTATTTGGATCACAGGTGCAGCACACCTCCATAGCCAGGAATATGGAGTTATGGTGAAAAATCATGGACAGGGTCAACGCTGTAGGACAGCATTCAAGAAATCGGGAGGACATCAGGAAGAGGTGGAACGACCTACGGGGGAAGGTGCGTTCCATGGTATCCAGGCACAACATCGCGATTCAGCGGACTGACGGCGGACCCCCACCTCCTCCCCCACAACTAACAACATGGGAGGAGCAGGTCTTGACCATCATGCATCCAGAGGGCCTCGGAGGAGTCAGTGGAGGAATGGACACTGGTAAGTCAAATCTTAACTATCATATCCCCCACCCCACCTGCATGCTATCACACACCCCCACCCTCACCCTCTCCCCTCTCACTCCAACTCCTCACTAATGTACTAATAACACAAACCACACATCCCAACACCAAGCCCTGCATGACACAACTAAGCATGGACACCCATCACTAAAGCATGCTCATTGCACATACCCATAACACCCCCCCAACCATCATCACACAAGTCCCCACACAGGAATGCTTACACTGGGGTACACGCACACCCACCCATTGCACACCATGACACACACACATGCAATAATCATGCTCTTATACCCCTGCAGGACCACTACGTAACGTCACCAGACAGGAGGGTCCAGACATCTCCACTCCACCCACAGAAGAGGCCCACAGTGACAACAGCAGCTCTGGCCAACTGGATTCAGATGACCAGCCGGACCATCGTGGGCCTTGGGACAGTTGGTTCCCCTTGCACAGGCACAGCCCAACACTGACCTTCCACCCTCTGATAACACCAGCACAGCACCCACCCAGCGGGCCCATACCTCCGTCCCCAGGACACGTCAATCAGCTGTGTGTCCACCACTACAGGGAACCCAGGATAAACCACCACCCCAACAACAACAGGGACCTGGGGGCAGTGGTAGTGGGCACATGGTCCAGGGAACGGAGGCACAGCAACACAGGGGAACTGGGAGGGCTGCTGTGCGACAGGGGACGGACAGGCCAAGGGAACCCACTCTCCACGAGGCCCTCTCCTCCATCATGGGAGCATACCACCACTCCCAGGAGACGATGGCTACGGTCCAGGCCAAGTTTTAGGAGACCCAGCGCCTGCAGGAGGAACAGTATTTGGGGTTCAGGGAGGAGCTCAGAACCATCAGCTCTGCCCTGGGCACCATCGTAGGGGTGCTGAAAGACATACAAAAGACCATGAGGGACACCGTGGCACTCCAAGGGGCCCCTGAAACTAGCCTGGACGATGAACTCCCCACCACCTCCGCCGGCGCTAGTGGACAGGACTCCCCACCACAGGACCACCACACCAGCACCCCACCCCCTGCAGACGGAGAACCACCCCGCAAGCAGTCCCTGAGATCCAGGAACAGGACAGAGCAAGATGGCAAGACCCCCACCAGGAAATGAGACCACCCTGATTGTCATCCCACTGTCCCACTTTGTTACCCTGTCCAGATTGGAACTGCCCCAGCTCCACTTCCTATGCCCATATGGGCTGTGCACCTGTGAGACTAATAGACTGGACTCTGCCATGGACATTCCTCCACCATCACCCCTCACCATTTTACCACCCCCTCCAATAATTAGCACTTCAATAAACACCCTTGAACCACAAAACAATCTGGAATCAGTCTGTGATTTTGAAAATGTGTATTAGCTATGACAGTGACAAAATGCGTTTTCAAATGTAATGCCAACATACCTATGTCACACATCACAAGTCCATGAAGGATGCAAGCAGATGACACGTTGGTAACCACACCTGTGAAACCGTAATGGAAATGTACAACTCAAGTTACTAAATACTGCTTCAAATTGACAGACAGGATAAAGGTAGAAGTGTGAAAGTGAACGTAATAGTAAAACAATTGTTCTCACCTGTGAGTCACTGGAAATATTGCTGTATGACTGACTCCCTGTTGTCTATGTCTTCTTCCTTAGCTTCCTCCTCATCACTGTCCACAGGCTCCACAGCTGCCACAACACCGTCATCTGGACCATCCTCCTGCAGAAAAGGCACCTGGCTTCGCAAAGCAAGATTGTGAAGCATCGAGCAGGCGATGATGATCTGGCACACCTTCCTTGGTGAGTAGAATAGGGAACCACCTGTCATATGGAGGCACCTGAACCTGGCCTTCAGGAGGCCGAAGGTGCGTTCGATCACCCTCCTAGTCCGCCCATGGGCCTCATTGTAGCGTTCCTCTGCCCTGGTCCTGGGATTCCTCACTAACGATGACAGGTTGGGGTAACCAGAGTCCCCTAATAGCCACACACTGTGCCTCTGGAGTTGACCCATCACATACGGGATGCTGCTATTCCGCAGGATGTAGGCGTCATGCACAGAGCCAGGGAACATAGCATTTACCTGGGAGATGTACTGGTCTGCCAAACATACCATCTGTACATTCATCGAATGATAACTCTTCCGGTTCCTGTACACCTGTTCACTCCTGCCGGGGGGGGACCAGAGCTACATGGGTGCCATCAATAGCACCTATGATGTTGGGGATATGTCCCAGGGCATAGAAGTCACCTTTAACTGTAGCCAAATCCTCCACCTGAGGGAAAACGATGTAGCTCCTCGCGTGTTTCAGCAGGGCAGACAACACTCTGGACAACACGTTGGAAAACATAGGCTGGGACATCCCTGATGCCATGGCCACTGTTGTTTGAAATGATCCACTTGCAAGGAAATGGAGCACTGATAGCACCTGCACTTCAGGGGGTATTCCTGTGGGATGGTGGATTGGTGAGATCAGGTCTGGCTCCAGCTGGGTACACAGTTCCTGGATTGTGGCACGGTCAAACCTGTAGGTGATGATCAAATGTCGCTCCTCCATTGTTAACAGGTCCACCAGCGGTCGGTACACTGGAGGATTCCGCCATCTCCTCAAATGTCCCAGCTGATGGTGCCTAAGAAGGACAACAGCGACCACAGAGTCAACATATTCTCAGGTATGTACCCACAGCTACACAGAACACGACACCAAATACAAAACTCTTCCTGTATGTGTGTTGAGTGTAGGCCTAGGTATGTGTGACGCAGTAGTAAATGAAGCCATGTGGGCCCCTGAAATGGCGGCTGCCTGACCTCTAAACTGGGACAATGGGATGTGAGGTAACTGCGCTGGCGTTGTACACCGTCGCGGTAAGCGGTCGTAGACCGCGGCTCAATGCTGCATTGGTTTACATTGGACCCTATGGGTCCCAGGAGCCAATGATGAAGTGCGCCGGCGGTGATGACGCGCACCGCCGCGGACGTCACCGCCGTGGACGTGACCGCCATTTTCTATCTGTTAAATCACTCGATACCTGATCTTCGACAGGAGAGGACCTACACTGCAAGTGCTGCTGCAACCTCGGTCTGGAAGAGACAATGGCTGCTGCATCTGGGGAAAGGGCCCCTGGCTTCACTGCTCAGGAGTTGGAGAAGCTCGTGGACGGGGTCCTCCCCAGTACACGCTACTCTACAGACCTCCAGACTAATAGGTAAGTACACAGGGAGCACGTTGTATGGGCTATGCTGGGTGGAGAGGGCTGGATGTCAGTAGGAAGGGGGCAGAGTTCTGCGACCATGAAGGACTGTGAATGCATGTGCCACATGGCAAGGGTAGGGATGGGGGCCACTCACTTCGACGGTGCAGTTGGTAATGACTTCTCTTCTTCCCCTGTACATGACACGTAGGTCAGCGCCCACCAGAAGAAGGACATTTGGCGTGCCATCGCCAAGGACGTCCGGACCCTGGGGGTCCACCAGAGACGGGGCACCCACTGCCATAAAAGATGGGAGGACCTTCGCTGCTGGAGCAAGAAGACGGCGAAGACTCAGCTGGGGATGGCCTCCCAACGTGGGAATGGTGCCCTTCGCACCATGACCCCCCTGATGTTCCGGATCCTGGCAGTGGCCTACCCTGAGTTGGATAGGCGCTTGAGGGCATCACAGCAGACACAAGGAGGTGAGTGCACTCTCATTCTGTGGACTTTGCGCGCAGTGGAGGGGTCTGGGTGGGGGAGGAGGGCTGTGGGTTTCCCTAGGCCAGGGCGAGTTACGTAGGCTAGGCCCCTTCGTAAGGCATGGCCCTGTGGCCCCCCACTCCACCTCTGTAGAGTGCCAAGTACAGGTATACATGCCCCTGTGTCTTCTATGTGGACAGATGACACTCATAGCCACGTAGGCCATATCCCAGGAATTGCATCTGTAGAGGCCAAGAGCACGGCGTAGTGCAGGGGGCTGCTGTGTCTGTATTGTCCACCAACAGTAGCAGTAAGCCATGTACTCAACCTGTCTTTCTTCTGTTGTCCCCCCCCCCCCCTTTTTGTGCTCTCCCTGTTCTTTTGTGCATCAGCATCATCAGGCAGAGGTACAGTGGCACCGGAGCACGAGGGAGCTGCATCCCACATGGCCATGGAGGGCCACACCACAGACTCTAAATACACCAGTGGGGTGAGGGGAGCTTCAAGTCGGTCACCGGATCAGCAAACAGCGACACGGACTTGTCCGCCGATGGGAGCTCCCTTGTGGTGGTGGCACCATCTGTGCCCCCCACTTCTACAGGTACAGCCGCCACCCCCCCTACCAGCACCACCCTCCCAGCAGCCCCTCAGCCTACGCTCCGTGCCCGCTCACCCAGGAGGGTGGGCATCACCTTCACTCCAGGCACCTCAGCCCCTGCCCCTGTCACCCCGCTGCCCTCAGTGAGGAGGCCATTGAACTCCTCAGGTCACTCACTGTTGGGCAGTCTACCATTGTGAATGCCATCCAGGGTGTAGAAAGGGAGTTGCAACACACTAATGCATTCCTGGAGGGCATTCATTCTGGTCAGGCTGCCCATCATCGAACCCTGCAATCTCTGGCCTCAGCACTGATGGCAGCCATTGTCCCTGTGTCTAGCTTCCCCCCTCCAACTTCCTCCACCCATACCAAATCCCCTGTACCCCAGCCTATCCCAACCACACCATCAGACAAGCATGCACACACCTCAACACACAAAAGTAGCTCAGGCAAACATAGGCACCACACATCCCACCGGCACTCACACAAGCATCACCCACATACAGACACAGCAACATCCACTGCCTCCACTGTATCCCCCTCCTCGTCGTCTCCCTCCTCCCTCCCAGTGTCGCCTACACTCTCACCTGCATGCACTACATCTACAGGCAATAGGACTCGCACCAGAACACCCAGCACCACACCCCGCTCACCTGCACTCACCACCCCCACTACCATTTACACGTCCCCTGTGTCCACTCCCAGTGTGTCTGTGATGCCCCCTCCCAAAGTACACAAACGCGGGCACCCACACACCCAACATCCATCCACTTCACGACAGCCTCCAGTACCTGGACCTGCACCCAAATCACCTAAAGTTACACCTCCTACAACCACCTCCTCTTCCTCCACTCCCAGACCCCCTCCTGTTACCCATCCCAGTGTTCGTCAGAAACTCTTCCTAAGCAACGTTGACCTCTTTCCCACCACCCCCACCCCTCAAATTCATAGGTCCCGTAGTAGCACCTCAGCCAAAAAAAGTCCGGTACCAGTGGTGCGTGTTAAAGGTCTGTGGAGTGCCCCGCCCACCAGGGCAGCCAATGTGACACGGAGCCAAAGCACTGCCAGTCCACCCCCTGTAAAGCACCTTAAGTTGGAAAGTGCCCGACGGGAGAGGGTGAAGTCTCCTGCCGGCAAAACAGCTCACAAGGGTCCCGGGGGGAGTGCTGAGTCAGCTGTGACTCCTCCCAAGGTGGTGAAGGGGCAGAAGAAGTCTCCAAAGTCTGGTAAGAGCAGCACGGTAGAGAAGGCCGCCATCCTCCCCACCGGCCGGGACGCCACCGCCAGCCCTATCGTCACTGGTCCGGAGACCACCGCCAGAGTCAGTGCCCTGGAGGGCAGCACTATCGTCACTGGTCCGGAGACCACCGCCAGAGTCAGTGCCCTGGAGGGCAGCACTATCGTCACTGGTCCGGAGACCACCGCCAGCGTCAGTGCCCTGGAGGGCAGCACTATCGTCACTGGTCCGGAGACCACCGCCAGAGTCAGTGCCCTGGAGGGCAGTACTATCGTCACTGGTCGGCCCCAGCAGCCACAGCCCCGCTGGGCACTGAGGGACCGTCATGCCACACACCGCTGCACAGGTCAGAGACAGCAAAGACAAGCACCGCTGAACAGGGCAAAGACAGCCATGGTGAAGACCGCTGAACAGGGCAAAGCACCGCTGAACCTGGCAAAGACCACCATGGCAAAGCACCGCTGAACAGGTCAGAGACAGCCAAGGCAAGCACCGCTGAACCTGGCAAAGACCGCCATGGCAAAGCACCGCTGAACAGGTCAGAGACAGCAAAGGCAAGCACCGCTGAACAGGGCAAAGACCACCATGGTGAATACCGCTGAACAGGGCAAACCACCGCTGAACAGGGCAAAGACCGCCATGGCAAAGCAACGCTGAACAGGTCAGAGACAGCAAAGGCAAGCACCGCTGAACAGAGCAAAGACCGCCATGGCAAAGCACCGCTGAACAGAGCAAAGACCGCCATGGCAAAGCACCACTGAACAGGTCAGAGACAGCAAAGGCAAGCACCGCTGAACAGGGCAAAGACCGCCATGGTGAAGACCGCTGAACAGGGCAAAGCACCACTGAACAGGGCAAAGACCGCCATGGCAAAGCACCGCTGAACAGGTCAGAGACAGCAAAGGCAATCACCGCTGAAAAAGGGCAAAGACAACCATGGTGAAGACCGCTGAACAGGGCAAAGCACCGCTGGACAGGGCAAAGACCGCCATGGCAAAGCACCGCTGAACAGGTCAGAGACAGCAAAGGCAAGCACCGCTGAACAGGGCAAAGACCGCCATGGCAAAGCACCGCTGAACAGGTCAGAGACAGCAAAGGCAAGTACCGCTGAACAGGGCAAAGACCGCCATGGTGAAGACCGCTGAACAGGGCAAAGCACCGCTGAACAGGACAAAGACTGCCATGGCAAAGCACCGCTGAACAGGTCAGAGACAGCAAAGGCAAGCACTGCTGAACAGGGCAAAGACCGCCATGGCAAAGCACCGCTGAACAGGTCAGAGACAGCAAAGGCAAGCACCGCTGAACAGGGCAAAGACCGCCATGGCAAAGCACTGTTGAACAGGTCAGAGACAGCAAAGGCAAGCACCGCTGAACAGGGCAAAGACCGCCATGACAAAGCACTGCTGAACAGGTCAGAGACAGCAAAGCAAGCACCGCTGAACAGGGCAAAGACCGCCATGGTGAAGACCGCTGAACAGGGCAAAGACCGCCAAATCAAGCATCATTAGCCCATGTGCAGCTGGGACAGTGACGGAACTGGGACCGTCACGGGGAGCGTGATGCACTCTGGGCACCATTCCCCGCCAGAACCAGTGGAGACCTGCATCCACTCCTTTTGTCCTTACCAGGATGAAGCACTCTGGGCACCAGTCCCCCTCCAGAACCAGTGGAGACCTGCATCCACTCCGTCTGTCCTGCACAGGATAAAGCACTCTGGGCACCATTCCCCCTCCAGAACCAGTGGAGACCTGCATCCACTCTGTCTTTCCTTCACAGGATGAAGCACTCTGGGCACCAGTCCCCCTCCAGAACCAGTGGAGACTGTTATCCACTTGAGAGACTGTCGCTTTGCACTCCCCAGGATGGTACAGTGGGCAAACCACCCACTTGAGAGACTTGAGAGACTGTGGCTTTGCACTCCCCAGGATGATACAGTGGGCAAACCACCCACTTGAGAGACTTGGGAGACTGTGGCTTTGCACTCCCCAGGATAAAGCAGTGGGCAAACCACCCACTGTAGAGACTTGTGAGACTGTGGCTTTGCACTCCCCAGGATGGTACAATGGGCAAACCACCCACTTGAGAGACTTGGGAGACTGTGGCTTTGCACTCCCCAGGATAAAGCAGTGGGCAAACCACCCACTTGAGAGACTTATGAGACTGTGGCTTTGCACTCCCCAGGATGGTACAGTGGGCAAACCACACACTTGAGAGACTTGAGAGACTGTGCCTTTGCACTCCCGAGGATAAAGTAGTGGGCAAACCACCCACTGGAGTGACTTGAGAGACTGTGGCTTTGCACTTCCCAGGATGGTACAGTGGGCAAACCACCCACTTGAGAGACTTGAGAGACTGTGGCTTTGCACTCCCCAGGATAAAGCAGTGGGCAAACCACCCACTGGAGTGACTTAAGAGACTGTGGCTTTGCACTCCCCAGGATACATCAATGGGCATGGAGGCCCGTCGTGGAACTGGCGTGGTGCTCTAATCCGACTGAGGTGCCCCCCCTTCCCTTCCCACTGAGGTGCCTGTTGTATTTCTATCTGATGCCCCTGCAGTGTTCTCTCCGTTTGTGGACAGGTATCTAGTGTGGGCCTCGCCCATGCATTGTGGGCCCAGTGGTCCACGGACATTGATATGTGCATACCTGCAGTACTAATCGTGATGTATGATTTTTAGAATGTTTATATATATCTGTATATATTTGGTTACTGTATTTTGATACATTACAAAGTTTGAACTGATTTCCTTTTGTCTTTGCATTCTTCCGGGGGAGTTGTAGGTTGTTTCTGTGCTGTTTGGAAATGCATTGGTGTGTGTGTTGTAGTGGGTGAGGGTCGGGGTGGTGGTGGGGGTGTTGCGTGTGTGTGTCCCTGACTTTTGCCTCCCACCTCCCTTATGTCGTAGGTGCAGTACTCACCGTTGTCTACGGCGCCTACGTTGCTGGTGTTCTTAGAGGAGCAGGAAGACAAGCGCAGGGAGTATTTGTAGTTCCGGCTCCGTGGTGGCCTCCTTCCTCATGGAGTGTGTTGAGGTGAGCGTTTTCCCATTGTAAGAGCTGTTTCTGTTGTGTTTTTATCCACAGTGAATCCGCCCCGGAAAAGGTGGCGGATTGGCGGGTTGTGATACTGTGGGCGGTACATTGTCTTCCGCCTGTCTGTTGGCGGTGACCGCCGCGCTGCTTGTCTGTACCGCCGTGGCAGTCGGAAGTGTTAAAGTGGCTGTCTATGTTGGCGGTTTCCGCCACGGTCATAATTCCCTTTTTTTGTCCGCCGGCCTGTTTCCGATATTACCGCAGCTTTAACACCGTCCGCCAGGGTTGTAATGTCATTATCTAGCTTGGTGGGGATAGCACTGTGCTGATCCTATGCTTAAAAACTTTGCTAGATAAGCAAACATTTGAGGTGAGCAAATCTAGAGTGTCGCTGGTGTTGCAGGGTGCTCCTTACTAGAGCTGCTCTCCACCTAAATTTGGGAACTTCCCAGAGTTCTCCTTTGTTATATATATATATATAGTTGTAAGTAAAAGCAGCAAAGTGTAGTTCATGTATTCAATATTTAAAAACCTATAAAAACATATACGAAAATTAATCAGAATAATCAATATGACTAAAATTTTAATTAATCCCTTAATTGCTCAGGAAATAGGTGTTTGCAACCACAAAATAATAAAATGCCAAATTTCCTGAGAGTGACCTGGTTTAGAATTATTTTTGTATAATACTCATCTCCAAACTGCACACAACTAAAAATTGAAACCACAATTGATGCATGGTGGGTTGATTGTTATCTAGATCTAATCTAGCATTAAAAGTCTATCTGATACTATTACTGCAAATATTATACCCTCGTACCTGGTAAATTTAGGAGGAATCCATATACTATTAGCTTGGTGGGTGGCTGAAATAGTACATTAATTACTAACTTATTTATTGGAACACAAGAATCCAGTAGTCCAGAGATTCAATACAATGAATAAAAATACCTGCTTCACGGAAGAAAGACCAAAAGCATTGAGAATAATGACCAATGTTCCTAGAGTGTATAGTAAATATCCTACATAATTTTTATATTGATGCACTTTCAGGTGTGAAACACTAGGGGCCTGATTCAAGAAAAATGGTGCTGTACACAGTGCAGTGCTACTTTTCTTGTACCCCTTAGCACCCTCCCTAATACCACCATGCGTGCTCCATATCTAGGATACAGCGCATCTTGGCGGTAGTTAGGGGAAATAGCATCAAAATCGTTGACGCTGGTTCTGAGCTTTGCAGGATTAGTGTAAAAATTCTGATGCTAATCCTGCAAAGCCCAATGAGGCCTATTATAAATAATGGTGTGCCTTCTTCTAACGCTTGCTCTGAGCAGGCATTAAAGTGCTGAAATAAATGGCACAAAGAAATCTCTTAGAGGTGCCACTTTTTCACCCTCCCTAACGGGGTTACGCCCCCTTTGACTGGCGCAGATATAATGTAGCACAAAGGGTTACAAAGTGGTGTAGTATTACTGTCACTTTAAAGGTTAGGATTATTTTGAATGTCTTGGTTAGGTTAATGTAGGCTATGGGTTAGCTTTTAGATTGGGCTATTTTACAAGACACTAGGCCACATCTTGAGTTTGGCGGACGGCGGAGGCCTGCCAAACTCTTTCGGACAGAAAAACGCCTCTCTGTTTTTCCACCCGCTGGCCCTAATAGGAGCATTCTTCTGGGCCACTGGGCGGAAACAGCATTTCTGCCTGCTGGCCCAGGGAATTCTCACCACAACATTGTTGCAGTTCGTCTGGTGCAGTAGTACCAGTCGTGCTTTTAACTGCCCATAATTCGGCCCTGCACTGCCCATTCCTAATGCATGGGAGGTGCGGGGGCCCCATGGGACCACCATGGAAAAGGCTGGTGGAAACGCTGGTCGTAATCCAAAGGGCAGCGCTGCTTTCCCTAGGCCATGTTCTCAGATCAGACTATTTCCATTGGTTCCTCGCAAGCTTACCTGTTGTCACTCAAAAAGGGTTACAAGCAGCTGCTCAAGTAATCATTCCCTATGCATGTTCAGCTTTGTTGCAATTTCAAAGCAGACCACATGTGGTTGCCTGACCTGTCATTCACTCCATATGTTCGGCACTTAAAAGCACACTGTGCATTCACTGGAGTGTTCTTCTCCATGAGATTGGCCCACATTGTTGAATACATGCTATGCTGGTGTACGAGGTCAAGTTACAATACTGTACATGCTGCCATATTGGTTGTGACACAGAGCCTTTCCCTCGGCAATTATTTACACAAAACATTTTTCCCCTCAAGGAAACTCTGATAAAGAAACAATTGTTTCAACTATTATAATCAGAACAGTTTTGGACTACTAAGAAGTGATAGATAATTTTTGTTTTGTTTTCTAAATTTCTTTGGGTACTTGTAGTTAAATCCCTCACTTTATTTCTACTATTGATGCAAGCACAGCTATTACTATGACTGTGGGCATAACATTGTATACACTTAAAGAATTTCTTCCTAATCCAGGCGAACCATGTATTAAATGGGCAGAGTGGAAGGAATGTTTACTAAATTATATTGCTATGTTAGAGGACAATAGTAGTGTCCTAGCTGCTGAAAAAAATAATACTTTTAATGTACTGTCTAGGACCAGAAGGGCTCAGAATGTATGACCAAATGCAAAATAATGATAGAGTTGGAGACTATCATGGGTTCAAAAATGCTATACTTGGTTTGGGTGAACACTTCTCCTGTTGTATGTGTAGCTGTCACAAGGTATTCTTTCTTACACCACAAACAAGAACAAAATAAATCCATTGACAGTTATGTATCTATTCTCAAGAAGTTAGCAGAAACATGCATGTCGCAGGATGGGTGCTAGCAATTACACAGGACTCGTTGATTCTACAGGTAAGTAGATTTAATTGTTTGTATATACCAGTTTCTAGTGATGTAAGTCTTTTGTATTATGTTTCTTTTCTCCAAACGTCTCTTTCAGACAAGGTTTACTGATCTCTTCTTCTTCTTACTGTATTCTTCGTAGGCCTCTCGGGAAGCATGTGTGAAAAGAAGAAGAATAGTCTTGGTAAGTGACTGTGGAAGTCCCTTCCATTATTCTCTTTTCTGTCTATATCTCTGTCTTTCCCTTTTCCTCCTCTGGCCCTATTCCTGGTCTTTAGAGAGGGGGGAGGGTTCCTTTGTTCTTGTCTCTTCTCTCTCCCTCTTCTCCTGTTTCTGCTTTTCTCACTTCTGTCCTGCAGAGGTTGTTTCTGGGCTTTCCTTTATTTATTTTTCCTGTGTTCTCTCTCTACTTTTCCTGAGTCTATTTTCCCTATAGTTGCAGTTCCTCTTTCCTCACTTTTCTTTCTTATACCGGATCCTGGTTCTTCTATTGTTCAATGTTTTCCTGCGTCTTCTTTACTTCCAAATCCCCTTTGCCCCCTCTTGATCCTCCCCAAACGTGCGCCCCTACCCTTTTCGTGCTTTCCTTTATCTTTCGTGTCACATACATATTTCCCTCGTGCAACCCAAAATGTTGTCTCCCTCCCGTCCTCCCTAACCCTGCCCCGTCCACAGCCCCGTACCTGACTTGGCCACGCTTCTCCTGAAGCGTGGCGGGTCTTAGAGTTCTGCTTCCCGGAGCTGACTTTCTTTGTCCCTGGTCGGGACCGAGGCAGTCCTGTTCTTCACTCCTGTACCGCACTCGATGGGTGCTGATGGTACTAGGAGTCCCCTCGGTTCTGGGATCCTGGCGGATCTTCCGGACTTGTCCTCGGCGTCTTCAGTACTTGTCGTACACACACTCTTGATTCTCCTCCGCACACCAGCCGTCTCCCCTCTCTGCTCCGCGACCTTGCTCTTTGACCTCCCAGGTTCCCGCGGAGATGGACTCGAGCGCACTGGATTGGTTGACCCCGGAGACATATCCGGGTCAGCCCAGGAGGCGTCAGCGCTGGTCGAGATATTGTGCGGGTCGGCCCGGTCCGGCCCGTCACAATGCATTTTTGGCAATTTCCATGATGAGTTGAGCCCTGACCAAAATGTTACATGTACTAAGCACAAAGGCATCCAGGACAGGTTGTGTATTGCGGGAGATTCTACTTTTGGAGACATTATCTGCTTATTCAAGAAGGCAGAATTATCGGAGAGATGTTCCAAGGCTACTTGCAGTTCTGACAATGCTTCAGTGAACAAGATTTCTGATGGAAAAGTATGAGCTTGGGAAGTGGCAAGGACCGAGCCAACAGTAACACGCATTCAATGAAAGAGTTTAACAACCATCAGAGCAGTGTCAGCAGTTCTATGTGCTTTTGTTGTGGTAGTAGTTTGCATACTGCAAGATGTGATAAATGCCCTGTGAAGTCTGCTAAATGCCTTGAGTGTGGGATGCAAAGACAATTTGCAAGAGTTTGCAGAAGAAAAGAACAAAAAGAAAAACAGAGTAGCTTTTCTTGCAGAAAGCGGTGTTGATTCTGCTGTAACTGAATCTGAGACCAAGTTTTATGGAACCTGTTGGCAAAAGGATTGTCAGAAAAAAAGTGTTGTGTTGAATATTAATTTGAATGATTGCAGTGAACCTCTCTGTATTATTACCTTTGGTTGGATTCCTTTACAGGTTGCAGCAGATTCAGGGTCGCCTTTTGCGATTATAGTGTCATTGGTCCTCATTTAGAACTCACTGATATGAACCCTGAGAGATTTACAGGAGGAAAAAATAGATATGTTAGGATTTAGGTTGTTGGTGCTCGGGTTTAAGAACAGACATGCCACATGTAAGTTGTATGTAGCAGCGGATGGTCCCCCAATTTTAGGGTGGAAAGACTAAAGAACATTACAGATTTTCTTAGATCCTAATATTCCAGAGCACTTCTTTGCTGCTTGTGAGGGGGAGGATACAAAACAGTGGGTCCTGAATAAATTCGAAAATGTTTTTTGGGGAAAATTAGGAAACTCAGAGGGTTTACTCATCAAATCAGGGTTAAAACTTCAGCTTTGACTAAAATACACAATGTTTGCAATGTGCCAATTGTTACAATAGACCTTTCTTTGGCATATTACCAAATTTCCTTACTCCTCTTTGGTAGAAATGTAACTGTATTTTGCACCTTATTTGGTTGTTTCCAGTTTTGTTGCATGCTTTTCTGCCTAGCTTCTGAAGCAGTGGTGTTCCAGAGACTAATGACAGAAGTAATTGGAAATATGCGGGTGTTGTGTTCTTTCAATATGACATCTTGGTTGTAGGCCGCAGTGAGAAAGAGCATGATGAGAGGTTGAGAAAGGTTCTCTGTGTACTGCAACAGAAGGGGTTAACTGCAGAACTCTCAAAATTTAAGTTTGCTGAAAAGACGGTGACATACGTCGGACATAAGTTCAGTGGTAAAACAATAAGGCCGAAGGAGAAACTAAGAGCCATAGTTGATGCACCCTCGCCCAAATCTAAGGATGACCTCAGGTCCTTTTGGGTTGGCCGAGTTCTATTCCAAATTTGGGGATACATTTTCTGAAAGGACATATGCCATGAGAACTTTGCTAAAGAACAAAGTACGATTCGATTGGTCAAGTAAATGTGAACAATCTTTTAATGACATGAAGGACACTATTAGCAAAGCACCTAATCTTCATGGGTTTGATCCTGATACAATTGTCACTACCAATGCTAGTAGCGAAAGTTAGGTAGTGTCCTTACCCAAACTGGTGATGATGCAAATTAAGTTGTGATTGCTTTTGCCTACTCTCACTGAGTAGCAGGGAAGAAAAGTTATTAAGCAGGAAACTTTGGCATGTGTCTGTGCATTGGAACATTTCAGGAAGTTTTTATAGGACAGAACATTTACCATGAGAAGTGACCATAACCATTAACAAAGGTCTTGACCACAGACAGGTTTATTGAGAGCTATGTCTGGAATATCCAGATTATCCATGCAGTTGAAATTTAGGTATGATGTTCAGTAAGTTCCAGGTGCAAAAACTTTTATTGCAAACTTTTTGAGTAGGATGGAGTTGATAAGGACCCTTAGAATGAGTACTTGGTGCCTAGTATTTTCCAAGACTTTCAGGATAGTTTCAATTAGAACGATTGGTTGGAAGCTGAAAGGCAAAGATTTTGTATTGAAGGAAGCAAAATAAAAAACTGTGAATGGTGTTAGACCTGACAGACTTAGGGGGGTCACCCCTAACTTTTTACCTTCCTTCCTTGACTTTTTGGGCACTGTTTTTGCTGGTTTTAGGACTCTGTGCACTTTACCACTGCTAACCAGTGCTAAAGTGCATATGCTTTCTCCCTTAAAACAAGGTGACATGGGCTCATACCCAATTGGCCTATTTGATTTACTCATAAGTCCCTAGTAAAGTGCACTACATGTACCCAGTGCCTGTAGATTAAATGATACTAGTGGGCCTACAGCACTGGTTGTGCCACCCACCCTAAGTAGCCCCTTAACCATGTCTCAGGCCTGCCATTGCAAGGCCTGTATGTGCAGTTTCATTGTCAATTCGACTTGGCATTTAAAAGTACTTGCCAAGCCTTAAACCCCCCTTTTTCTACATATAAATCACCCCTAAGCAATGTTCCCTCTAATTTTTGTCCACTGTGTGCCGCAGTGTGCTGTCTCTGTGTACTGCAGCCAAGGATACGTTCGCCAAGAAATTGACCATTCACACGCCCGCAGCGCATAACTAGCCAAGATCTTTGGCATTAGCCTCTCCATACCACTAAAGCAAAAAGGGATATCATTGCTCCATGCAATAGGGCATCAAGGCAGTTTTGTGACCTGGTTGCACACCCCAAGGACATGACCTGTTAGGGGAGCACGTATATTGCTCTAAAAGGCTTTTTTAGGCTTAGAAAGTGATAACGCATATAAACTACCACAAAGTATAGGAATGGTGGAACATTTGATAACAGCACATTTTCTACTGTTCTGAAGCATTTCCTAGCTCATGAACCATTGATTTCCAAGACAAATATCACTTGCTCGCTTGTATGCTAAAGTACGCCAAATGATGTTTAAAACACTCCCCGAGGCATTTAAACGCTGTTTTCATTGACTTCAATCCAGATTCAAATATGAGCATTATCTGCCTTAGGGGAGCACATATATCGCTCTAAAAGGCTTATTGAAACTCAGAAAGTGATAAAGCATATAAATTACAACAAAGTATAGGAATGGTGGAACATTCGATAACAGCACATTTTCTACTGTTCTGAAGCATTTCCTAGCTCATTAACGATTGATTTCCAAGACAAATATTACTTGCTCGCTTGTATGCTAAAGTACGCCAAATGATGTTTAAAACACTCCACGCGGCATTTAAACGCTGTTTTCATTGACTTCAATCCAGATTCAAATATGAGCATTATCTGCCTTAGGGGAGCACGTATATCGCTCTAAAAGGCTTATTTAGGATTAGAAAGTGATAACGCATATAAACTACCACAAAGTATAGGAATGGAGGAACATTTGATAACAGCACATTTTCTACTGTTCTGAAGCATTTCCTAGCTCACGAACCATTGATTTCCAAGACAAATATCACTTGCTCGCTTGTATGCTAAAGTACGCCAAATGATGTTTAAAACACTCCCCGCGGCATTTAAACGCTGTTTTCATTGACTTCAATCCAGATTCAAATATGAGCATTATCAGCCTTAGGGGAGCACCTATATCGCTCTAAAAGGCTTATTTAAACTCAGAAAGTGATAAAGCATATAAACTACCACAAAGTATAGGAATGGTGGAACATTCGATAACAGCACATTTTCTACTGTTCTGAAGCATTTCCTAGCTCATTAACCATTAATTTCCAAGACAAATATCACTTGCTCGCTTGTATGCTAAAGTACGCCAAATAATGTTTAAAACACTCCCCGCGGCATTTAAACGCTGTTTTCATTGACTTCAATCCAGATTCAAATATGAGCATTATCAGCCTTAGGGGAGCACGTATATCACTCTAAAAGGCTTATTTAGGCTTAGAAAGTGATAACGCATATAAACTACCACAAAGTATAGGAATGGTGGAACATTTGATAACAGCACATTTTCTACTGTTCTGAAGCATTTCCTAGCTCATGAACCATTGATTTCCAAGACAAATATCACTTGCTCGCTTGTATGCTAAAGTACGCCAAATGATGTTTAAAACACTCCCCGCAGCATTTAAACGCTGTTTTCATTGACTTCAATCCAGATTCAAATATGAGCATTATCTGCTTTAGGGGAGCACATATATCGCTCTAAAAGGCTTATTTAAACTCAGAAAGTGATAAAGCATATAAATTACAACAAAGTATAGGGATGGTGGAACATTCGATAACAGCACATTTTCTACTGTTCTGAAGCATTTCTTAGCTCATTAACCATTGATTTCCAAGACAAATATCACTTGCTCGTTTGTATGCTAAAGTACGCCAAATGATGTTTAAAACACTCCATGCGGCATTTAAACGCTGTTTTCATTTACTTCAATCCAGATTCAAATATGAGCATTATCTGCCTTAGGGGAGCACGTATATCGCTCTAAAAGGCTTATTTAGGCTTAGGAAGTGATAACGCATATAAACTACCACAAAGTATAGGAATGGTGGAACATTTGATAACAGCACATTTTCTACTGTTCTGAAGCATTTCCTCGCTCACGAACCATTGATTTCCAAGACAAATATCACTTGCTCACTTGTATGCTAAAGTACGCCAAATGATGTTTAAAACACTCCCGCAGCATTTAAACGCTGTTTTCATTGACTTCAATCCAGATTCAAATATGAGCATTATCAGCCTTAGGGGAGCACCTATATCGCTCTAAAAGGCTTATTTAAACTCAGAAAGTGATAAAGCATATAAACTACCACAAAGTATAGGAATGGTGGAACTTTCGATAACAGCACATTTTCTACCGTTCTGAAGCATTTCCTAGCTCATTAACCATTAATTTCCAAGACAAATATCACTTGCTCGCTTGTAGGCTTAAGTACGCCAAATGATGTTTAAAACACTCCCCGCTGCATTTAAGCACTGTTTTCATTGACTTCAATCCAGATTCAAATATGAGCATTATCTGCCTTAGGGGAGCACCTATATCACTCTAAAAGGCTTATTTAGGCTTAGAAAGTGATAACGCATATAAACTACCACAAAGTATAGGAATGGTGGAACATTTGGTAACAGCACAACGTGCGCGCTTGCCAAAGGGGCCTGCGCGATGGGGGAAGGAAAGGAGCGAGCGCGCGCCTTACAGGGAACATTGCCCCTAAGGTAGGCCCTAGGTAACCCACAGGGCAGGGATCTGTGTAGGTAAAAGGCAGGACATGTACCTGTGTAGTTTTTATGTCCTGTAGTGTAAAACTCCTAAATTCCTTTGACACTGCTATGAGACCTGCTCCTTTCATAGGCTAACAGTGGGCTACCCTCATATACTGTATGAGTGGTAGATTCTGATCTGAAGGGAGTAACAAGGTCATATTTAGTATGGCCAGAATGGTAAAACAAAATCCTGCTGACTGGAGAAGTTGGATTTAATATTACTATTTTAGAAATGCCACTTTTAGAAAGTGAGCATTTCTCTGCACTTAAATCCTTCTGTGCCTTACAATCCATGTTGGGCTGGGTTAGTTGACAGCTCCCTTGAGCATTTCACTCAGACAACACCAAACACGGGATTCTGAGTCACACCTGCACACATCTGCATACTGAATCTATCTTCCAGGGTTAGGAGGGTAGAGGGCCTGACACTTACATGTCAAAGGACAGTGGCCTCCCTCACAACATTGGACTGCCAAACCCCCTACTGGGACCCTGGCAGACAGGATAGAACTGAAAGGGCACCTTGTGCACTTCTAAGCCACTCTTTGAAGTCTCCCCCACTTCAAAGGCACATTTGGGTATTTAAACAACAGGGCCTCTGACACTACCAACTCACACACTTCTGGACAAGATACCACTGGGGACAAAACTCTGAACCAGAACCTACAATCTGCCAAGAGAAGCTGCCTGGCTGCCAAAGGACTCACCTGACTGCTTTACAGAAACAAAACTGCTGCCTTGCTGTTGCCCTGTTGCCTTGCTGCCCTGTGGATCTGCTGAGAAGTGCTCACCAAAGACTTAGATTGAGCTTGCCTCCTGTTTTCTGAAGTCTCAGGGCAAAAAAAGACGTAATCTCTGCAAAGAACTCTTTGCGCAGTGAAATTTTGACGCAGAGCCTGCCTGAAACAGCGCACAGCCTGCATCGTGGTGATAAATCACTGCACACCGAACCAGAACGATGCAGCCCGGCTCCCCGAGTAGAGATCAATGCAGTGTCAGCACTGCCACCGGAACTTCTACTCACAGCCCACTGGATCACCGCATAGCCGATCCGGAACAACGGAGCAAGAAGAATCGATACAGCATCTGTCGTGCGACAGAAATTTCCCCGCATTACCCACCGGATCGACGCAGCTTCTGTGACTTTGTCCTGCATGTCCAGTATTTCTCCACATCATCCCCGGGGCGTTCACATACCCCGCATCCCGAAGAGGATCCAAGTCCGTGCAACGAAAATCAATACAAGGCCCTGGCTGTGTGAAAAATATCAACGCATCATCTGTTTGCACCCAGAGAAACCAACATATACCTTTCTGTTTTCCACACACCTCCTCTACTGCGGTCCCTTGCGGATAATTTAGATGCAAACCAAGTACTTTATGCGTGCAAGAGATACTTATTGCTTTCAAGAACTTAAGACTCTTCATAACATTCTCTAAAGTGATATTTCAACGTGTACTTATCACATCTTGATGGTTTTGACCTTTTTTTATCCAGATAAATATATTTTATATTTTTCTAAACCTGTGTGGTGTATTGTGGTGTTTATTCTGTTATTGCATGATTTATTGCACAAATACTTTACTCATTACCTTTTAAGTTAAGCCTGACTTCTTAGTGCCAAGCTTTCATAGGGTGGGCACAGGATACTTTGGATTGTGTGTGACTTACCCTGACTAGAAAAAGGGTTCTTGCTTGGACAGGAGGTAACCTGACTGCCAACGAAAGACGCCATTTCTAACATTGGTGATCAGCGGTGAGGATAGGACTTGTATTTGTGCAGCGACATACAATAGCTATGTGTACACTACCTACCCACAGTTAAAGGTCAACTGGATATTCTCTTTTTTCCCTGCAATTTTGTTTTTCTGCTTGACATTTTAACTTAATCCTCTTACAACATGTCTCTGAGTGAGTCTCATGTACGAGACCAAAGGGGCCAGTCCTTGTTACCCAACTATCTGTGGACTGGAAATCAAGCTAATAACAAAATACATATGTAGTAGAGATAAATATCTCCTCATTATTTTCAAAGTGACGCATGAATTGTTCACCTGCATGTACTGTATTTCTTTATACTATATTTATAGAAACCTCTTTTTATCATACAATTATCTATTTCCCCAATATTCATGTACGAATCAATATATACTCCTCATTTCTCATCAATTGTTCAATACCACCACATCACAGAACACAACAAAAAAACACAATAATATTCCATTGTTAACATGGTATCAAAGGGAAATGCTTCCCAATTGTTTCAAATGAGCTGCTATATGTAACTTTTCACAAAGCAGGCATCTCATTTGAGGTAGCAAATGAAAATGTCCAGCACATTTGGCAATTATGCCATTCTGACTTATTTTCATGGACTCATCTTTTCATCTGTCCAATTCACAAATTTTCATTTCTCCCCAAGGATCTTGATTTTGTCAACGCGTTTCAGCTTCAATTATTTTCAAGGCTCTTCAGGACATAGGAAAACATAGATACCTAAGCATAAAATCACACTCATATATATATTGTTCAACATTCAAATATAGTTTTTGAATTCTAAAAGTGACAAAACCGCCAGGGTTACATATCACCCTGCTCACCAAAACTTTTCATTCAACTCAACACATAGAACACCTTGTGACCTTATTTAAAATATTTAACCCTTAGGTAGGCTTTTCAAGCACATTTAGACACTACGTCACGTACGGATGTTCACCACATGGTGTAAGATACAATAAGTGGGTCAAAATCCAGTAACTATGTGCAAACAATCAACACAAACATTTTGTCCAGTGGTATAAGGAACCTGAAAGCACTGATCTTATCAGGTTTTTAAAAATTAAGTTATATACAGGCAAATCGATGTTTGCATTTCCCTCAAATGCCCTCAGTTTTATATACTTTTACAGCTGCCGGTTTCACCTACGACAGTGGGTCTCAAGCAGAAGCTGGAGAGTTTGACCTACCCAAGCTGGAGACATACACTGTCAGCCAGCTAAAAGGATTCTGCAAGGGGATGGGTGTACCTACCCGTGGTGCCTCTAAGAAGGAGGAGTACCAAAAGGCACTGAGGGCCTGGGCAGAAGCCCATTCTCAAGAGGATGTTGAGATGGAGGAGCCATAGAGTGGCCCCTCAGAGGATTTGCCACCAGCAGTGGGGGATGGTACCCCTGGAGCTGTGCCCCCTGGTAAACCAGGGAGCAGTGTCTCTAGCCGTGGCCTGACCACAGAGGAAAGGAGGGAGGAGAGAGAATTTAAATTGCAAATGACAAAGATAAACATGGGGGTAGAGGAAAGGAAAGCTCAGAGAGAGGCAGAGGAGAGGAGAGCTGAGGGTGTAGCTGAGAGAGCTTTGGCTGAGAAGAAGATTCTTTTGGCTCATGAACTGAGTCTCAAAGAGCTGGATATCAAGGCGAGGCAGACTGAGTCCAGCAGTGATGGTAGCAGCATACATGCAGGACCTGCTGGGGAAAGGAAGGTTTGTATACCCAAAAATGTGGTGCCCAGTTATGTGGTGGGAGATGACATTGATCAGTGGTTGACTTCTTATGAAGTTGCACTAAGGGCTCATGCGGGTTCTGAGGAGCAATGGTGGGATGGCCTTATGGTGGTATGTAGTAGCTGCGGGGAGGGACACGGTCCTTACACTGGATCCAAGAGATCAAAAGATATGCACGCCCATGAAAACCGTTTTACTAGCCAAGTTTGGGCTGACCCCTGAGAAATGCTGTCAGAGGTTCAGGGACAGCACCAAACTTTCCACCCAAACCTTGGTAGACTTTTTTGATTTTTCCAGTAAGGTACTAAATGGGTGGGTACAGCGCAGCAAAGTAAATGATTACACAGAGTTGTATGATCTGATCCTAAGGAAGCATATACTCAGTGTTTGCTTTACAGAGTTACGCCAGCACCTAGTTGACAGTAAGCTGACTGATCCTAGAAAGCTTTGCTGATGAGGCGGACCTCTGGGATAGTACCAGAGTGTCCAAAAAAGTATCTGGGGGGGACACCCACAAAGGAGGTCAGGATTCCCACCAGAAGAAAGAGGGGGGAGAAAAACTTAAGAATAGGGAGTTCTCAAAAGGCACCCAAAACAATTCCCAGGGTGGTGGTGGTACCCAGTTCCAGCCTGAGTCTGAGAAGAGGCCAGGAATCTTTGACAAGAAGAAAGGGGAGTTTATCCCCAAATGCTTAGAATGCTTCAAGCATGGGTACTCTAAGGGCGACTCCCAGTGTCCCAAGAGGGCACAGCCCGCAACTGGAGGTCAGACACCTGGGTTGGCTAGTGTAGCGCTCGGGGGGGGAGGCAGTGTAGGAGGCTGGCCTGGTTTGTAGTGGGTACTTTGGGTACTTACACCTGATACCAGGTCCAGTTATCTCTTATTAGTGAAATGTAGTAGTGTTCTAGCAGCTTAGGTTGATAGAGGTAGCTATAGCAGAGCAGCTTAGGCTGAACTAGGAGGCATGCAGAGCTCCTGCAATACCACTTATAGTTACACAGTACTTATACACAAGTAAAGACAATACTCAGTGTTACCAAAAATAAAGGTATTTATTTGGGTGACACAGTACCAAAAATATCTTAGAGACAATACTCCTTCTGGAGGTAAGTATTATACACAATATATACACTAGACACCAAAATTAGTCAAGTAAATAGTCATAGAACAATGCAAACAGTAGGACCTATAGAATGCAATGGGAGAAAATAGGTCTACGGGCAACACAAACCATATACTAAGAAAGTGGAATGTGAATCACAAATTCCCCCCAGACAAGTGTAGTATGTGCAGAATCACTGGGAGAGTATGAATGCAGTAAAGTTAAGTCAATTACCCCACCCCAGAGCCCAGAAAAGCAGAAGTAAAGTATTGCAAGTTTCCTTAGCACACACTACACCTTTTTTGGGATTTTGCAGCAGCCAACTGTAGGAAAGTACCATCTTGCCTGGCATGTTACCCCCATATTTCACTGTATATATGTTGTTTTAGTTGTATGTGTCACTGGGACCCTGCCAGCCAGGGCCCCAGTGCTCATAAGTGTGCCCTGTATGTGTTACCTGTGTTATGACTAACTGTCTCACTGAGGCTCTGCTAATCAGAACCTCAATGGTTATGCTTTCTCATTTCTTTCCAGATTGTCACTAACAGGCTAGTGACCATTTTCACCAATTTACATTGGCATACTGGAACACCCTTATAATTCCCTAGTATATGGTACTGAGGTACCCAGTTGGGGTTCCAGGAGATCCCAATGGGCTGCAGCATTTCTTTTGCCACCCATAGGGAACTCTGAAAATTCTTACACAGGCCTGCCACTGCAGCCTGAGTGAAATAACGTCCACGTTATTTCACAGCCATTTACCACTGCACTTAAGTAACTTATAAGTCACCTATATGTCTAACCTTTACCTGGTAAAGGTTGGGTGCTAAGTTACTTAGTGTGTGGGCACCCTGGCACTAGCCAAGGTGCCCCCACATTGTTCAGGGCAAATTCCCCGGACTTTGTGAGTGCGGGGACACCATTACACGCGTGCACCACACATAGGTCAATACCTATGTGTAGCTTCACAATGGTAACTCCGAATATGGCCATGTAACATGTCTATGATCATAGAATTGCCCCCTCTATGCCATCCTGGCATTGTTGGCACAATCCCATGATCCCACGGGTCTGTAGCACAGACCCGGGTACTGCCAAACTGCCTTTTCAGGGGTTTCACTGCAGCTGCTGATGCTGCCAACCCCTCAGACAGATTTCTGCCCTCCTGGGGTCCAGCCAGGCTTGGCCCAGGATGGCAGAACAAAGGACTTCCTCAGAGAGAGGGTGTTACACCCGCTCCCTTTGGAAAAAGGTGTTAAGGCAGGGGAGGAGTAGCCTCCCCCAGCCTCTGGAAATGCTTTCATGGGCACAGATGGTGCCCATTTCTGCATAAGCCAGTCTACACCGGTTCAGGGACCCCTCAGCCCTGCTCTGGCACGAAACTGGACAAGGGAAAGGGGAGTGACCACTCCCCTGACCTGCACCTCCCCTGGGAGGTGCCCAGAGCTCCTCCAGTGTGCTCCAGACCTCTGCCATCTTGGAAACAGAGGTGCTGCTGGCACACTGGACTGCTCTGAGTGGCCAGGGCCAGCAGGTGACGTCAGAGACTCCTTCTGATAGGCTCCTTCAGGTGTTGCTAGCCTATCTTCTCTCCTAAGTAGCCAAACCCACTTTTCTGGCTATTTAGGGTCTCTGCTTTGGGGATTTCCTTAGATAACGAATGCAAGAGCTCATCCGAGTTCCTCTGCATCTCTCTCTTCACCTTCTTCCAAGGAATCGACTGCTGACTGCGCTGGAAGCCTACAAAACTGCAACAACCCCTCAGACAGATTTCTGCCCTCCTGGAGTCCAGCCAGGCTTGGCCCAGGATGGCAGAACAAAGGACTTCCTCAGAGAGAGGGTGTTACACCCGCTCCCTTTGGAAAAAGGTGTTAAGGCAGGGGAGGAGTAGCCTCCCCCAGCCTCTGGAAATGCTTTCATGGGCACAGATGGTGCCCATTTCTGCATAAGCCAGTCTACACCGGTTCAGGGACCCCTCAGCCCTGCTCTGGCACGAAACTGGACAAGGGAAAGGGGAGTGACCACTCCCCTGACCTGCACCTCCCCTGGGAGGTGCCCAGAGCTCCTCCAGTGTGCTCCAGACCTCTGCCATCTTGGAAACAGAGGTGCTGCTGGCACACTGGACTGCTCTGAGTGGCCAGGGCCAGCAGGTGACGTCAGAGACTCCTTCTGATAGGCTCCTTCAGGTGTTGCTAGCCTATCTTCTCTCCTAAGTAGCCAAACCCACTTTTCTGGCTATTTAGGGTCTCTGCTTTGGGGATTTCCTTAGATAACGAATGCAAGAGCTCATCCGAGTTCCTCTGCATCTCTCTCTTCACCTTCTGCCAAGGAATCGACTGCTGACTGCGCTGGAAGCCTGCAAAACTGCAACAAAGTAGCAACGACGACTACTGCGACACTGTAACGCTGATCCAGCCGCCTTCTCGACTGTTTTCCTGGTGGTGCATGCTGTGGGGGTAGTCTGCCTCCTCTCTGCACTAGAAGCTCCGAAGAAATCTCCCGTGGGTCGACGGAATCTTCCCCCTGCAACCGCAGGCACCAAAGAACTGCATCACCGGTCCTCTGGGCCTCCTCTCAGCATGACGAGCGAGGTCCCTTGAACTCAGCGACTCTGTCCAAGTGACTCCCACAGTCCAGTGACTCTTCAGTCCAAGTTTGGTGGAGGTAAGTCCTTGCCTCCCCACGCCAGACTGCATTGCTGGGAACCGCGTGTTTTGCAGCTACTCCGGCTCCTGTGCACTCCACGAAGATTTCCTTTGTGCACAGCCAAGCCTGTGTCCACGGCACTCTAACCTGCATTGCACGACCTCCTGAGTTGTCCTCCGGCGGCGTGGGACTCTCTTGTGCAACTTCGGGTGGGCACCGTTTCACTCCACTTTGTAGTGCCCGTTATGGCACTTCTGCGTGTGCTGCCTGCTTTTGAGAGGGCTCCTTGTCTTGCTGGGTGCCCCGTCTGTCCCCTGACGCAATTGGCGACATCCTGATCCCTCCTGGCCCACAGCAGCACCCACAAACCCCAACCACAAGCTTTGCAGCTAGCAAGGCTTGTTTACGGTCTTTCCGCAGGAAAACACTTCTACACGACTCTCCACAGTGTGGGACATCTATCCTCCATAGGGAAAGTTTCTAGCGCTTGTCGTTCTTCCAGAATCCTTGGCCTCTACTGTCCAGTAGCAGCTTCTTTGCACCCACAGCTGGCATTTCCTGGGCATCTGCCCACTCTCGACTTGATCGTGACTTTTGGACTTGGTCCCCTTGTTCCACAGGTACCCTCATCTGGAAATCCATCGTTGTTGCATTGCTGGTTTTGGTCTTTCCTGCAGAATTCCCCTATCACGACTTCTGTGCTCTTTGGGGAACTTTAGTGCACTTTGCACTCACTTTTCAGGGTCTTGGGTGGGCTATTTTTCTAACCCTCACTGTTTTCTTACAGTCCCAGTGACCCTCTACAAGGTCACATAGGCTTGGGGTCCATTCGTGGTTCGCATTCCACTTTTGGAGTATATGGTTTGTGTTGCCCCTATCCCTAAGTGTCCCCATTGCATCCTATTGTAACTATACATTGTTTGCACTGTTTTCTAATACTATACTGCATATTTTTGGTATTGTGTACATATATCTTGTGTATATTTGCTATCCTCATACTGAGGGTACTCACTGAGATACTTTGGCATATTGTCATAAAAATAAAGTACCTTTATTTTTAGTATATTTGTGTATTGTGTTTTCTTATGATATTGTGCATATGACACTAGTGTTACTGTAGGAGCTTCACTTGTCTCCTAGTTCAGCCTAAGCTGCTCTGCTAAGCTACCATTATCTATCAGCCTAAGCTGCTAGACACCCTATACACTAATAAGGGATACCTGGGCCTGGTGCAAGGTGTAAGTACCCCTTGGTACTCACTACAAGCCAGTCCAGCCTCCTACACCAACCAAGTCTGCAAAGAACAACTGCTGGATTATTGGACCTGAAGACCTGCAAAGGAAGGGGACTAAGTCCAGAAGTCGATAAAAGTTCCAGGAAGAACAGGAGCCCCTGCCAACCCAGAAGAGATGCCAGCAGGATCCTGCATGATGCAAAAGATGTCCCATGGTGTGAAGATCGTTGCAGATGAGATTTCGTGTTGGAAGGCGCCAAGAAGCCTTGTCTATGACAAAAGTGCATTTTGTGTCAAAATGGCGCTAGATGGACCCAGGAGGGACCTGAGGGCCTCAACCCTGTGTGAGGAAGAAGAGGGGGCTCTCAGCACTTTAGAGAGCCCTCAGGATGCCAGCCCACACCCCCAGAAGCCACAGGATCTGGGTTCAAATGAGGTGCAAAACACAGTTGATGCAGCACAACAAAAGAAGGTCCCACGATGCCGGAGAACAACTTAGCGAGTTCGGCATCACCGGATGGAGTGCTGGGGATCTGGGCCAGGCTGTGCACAAAGTAATTTTGCAAAGAGAGCACAGAGGCCTCAGGAGGTGAAGAAGACACAGTACACAGGGGTACTGTTGTTCTCGGGAAAGGCAAGGTATTACCTCCTCCAAATTCCGTCAGCAGGATCTCAGGACAGACTATGTCGATCATGTCCACCCTCTGTGTCCTTAGGAGCATGCTCTTCATTGTGAGAGGAGTCCCAGGGTACTGCTCATCGTCTTGGAAGGTGCCTGCTTGGAGCAAGGTAGTGACTCCGTCACTCCACAGGAGATTTCTTCGGTTCTACTGGTGCAGAATGAAGACAGGGAGCCCCCAGAGCATGCACACCATGGAAAATGTTGCAGTTGCTGACTTGGAGCTGAGGTTGCAGAATAAAAGTGTCTCTTGTAGACACTTTGTTGCAGTTACAGTGTTTCTTGGAGCAGGCTGCGTTTGATCCGAGGTCAGAAGAGTCTGAAGTTGTTGCAAAGGAAACTTGCAAGCAGAATCAAAACTTTTCTAGCTTACGCAACAATAATGTTCAATTCTAATAAGGACACGGAGGCGAGGATTATGATTATCTCTTATCTTTACTGCAACACACAGCAGCCAATAACACTATTAAAAGCATGAAAACTACTTTTCCCATCAACACCAGCCTCGTAATGACCCTCCAATCAGGCTGCATTATCACGTATAAAGTCTGAAGCAAGCAAAGTCCGTCCTCTTTCTTTGTACCTCTCCAACCAGATAACTGAACCTTATTATCCTCGAGATATGAGTCCACTAGTAACGTATTCTCAACTGGAACCCAGAACGAATGCACAATGGTGCAGGAAAAAATCATGGAGTCTTCCAAAACATCCCAGAATGAATCAACATCCATCAGGTGGACTTCTCATCTAAAGGAAGAAAGAAAAGGGTAATATCCTGAAAGTATCAAGACTTGAATACATTTGAACCATACATTGCAAATGACTATTAATACATAATAAATTTCATACAGGGTGTGAAAAAAACTGTCTGATTCTTAGATGCCAATAAATCACCTTCTTGGGTGGGATAATCCTCGCTTCCGTGTCCTTAATAGAATTGAAAATTCTTGTCACGTAAGCTAGAAACTTTTTGATTCTATGTCAGGACCGGAGGCTTTGGATTATGCTAGTTCAAAGCTGAGCGATCACATTAGAATCGACATCAACAATTGGCTTATGATAGAACAATTTAAAGGTGGAGTGTGGTGGCCAATAAGCTGCTGTCATTATATCTTCCAATCTGGACTCTGCATTGAAAGCTTTAGAAGCCATAACACCCCGAACAGAGTGAGCTGCAAAAATGGAAACATCTATGCCCGCTTCTTGCAACAACCATCTGAGCCATCTCACAAGAGTTGCTGAAGAAACTGGACAAAAAGTTTTTTGCAAAAAAATTAACAATTGTCAATGTACATCTTTTCTCAATTCTCTAGTAACATCTTCATATGATTTTAAACAATTTACCACACAAAGTTTGGAATTATCCCTGAAAGCTGGATAGCTAATACATTTAGAATTTTACTTTGTACGTTTAGAAATGCGAAAGGATACTCCCGAAGGAGTAAAAACTATACCGGCAATATCCAAGGCCTTGACATCTGAAACTCTCCTGCATGAGATTAAACAAAGCAGCATAGTAAATTTAGCTGATAATTGTTTTCTTGAAAGGCCTGTGTTAGCTGGCCAAGCCATCAGGAATTTTTAAATGACATTTACATCCCAAAGAGATGAATATTTCGGAAGAGGAGGTCGAAGCATACGAACACCGCACAGCAAATTACAAATTAATGGGTGTTCCCCTACTGGTTTACCTTCCACATGAGGCTGTTTAGCTGAAATGGCTGATCTAAAATTATTCACTGTTCTGTATGCCAGTCCCTGAGCCGCCACGTGAGACAAGATGTTTGCTATCATTTGCACTGGGGCCCCCATGGGATCCACTTTCCTTTGATCACACCAATCCAACCATCTCCTCCAGGCCGAGACATTTCTTTTATGCGTACTAGGTGCCAAGGATTGGGAAAGAAAGAATTTGGGGCCAGATGTAGCAAGGCTTTTGTGCCTCGCAAACAGCGAAAAATCCACATCGCAATGCCCATTCCCAATTTGCGAGTCGGTAACCTGGTTACCGACTCGCAAAATGGGAATGCGACTCGCAAATAGGAAGGGGTGTTCCCCTTCCTATTTGCAAGTCGCATTGCGATGCAGAATTGCTTGGTGACCGGGAACGTGGTCGCAAAGCAATTCGCATGGGACCCCTTCCCCTTTGTGAATGGCCCTGAAAACAATTTTTCAGAGCAGGCTGTGGTCCTATGGACCACTCCCTGCTCTGAAAAAATGAAACTGACACGTTTCATGTTTTCGTGTGTAATGCAACTCGTTTTCCTTTAAGAAAAACGGGCTGCATTACAAAAAAAAAAAACTGCTTTATTTAAAAAGCAGTCACAGACATGGTGGTCTACAGCAGGCCACCATCCCTGTGAGTGCTGCAACTCGCAAGGGGGTCACAAATTGCGACCCACCTCATTAATATTAATGGGACACCATCCTGCATCCTGCATTGTGACTCACAAATTGCGAGTCGCTCAGACTCGCAATTTGCAAGTAGCAATGCCGGAATTTGCTACATTTGGGGCCAGATGTAGCAAAGGGTTTTTCCCATTCTGTGTCAATGGCAAAATGTGTTTGTACATATGGCCCCTGGTCCCTAGTGTCTTCTGAAATTCTCGGACCCTGAGAAGATTCCCTGAAATTCTCCAAGCCATGAGGAACAACTGTGTAATATACAGGACGCAGGAACGAGGTGGGTTTTATAGATTTTATTCTGAGCAGTCCAACGCATCTTGTTTGTACAGCCTCCAACGTAAAAGTGCCCCGTCCGTTCCACCCTCACATTCCATACCATATCCCACGTATTTACATTCCACTTATACATTCTTTAAAGCAACCGCAAAGGAATGTAACAACAGAATACAACACATTTCCCCCTTTAACAAAATATCAAATGGAGTAACCACATAAAGAAAAAACAATAAATATAAAGATATATACCAAGAACAAAGAGGATATGGCATAAATAACTACACATAATCCACTAACCGTGAAGATCTCTGTCTAATAAGCCCATCAAACTTCACTCCTGATGCAATAGAATCACCTTCAACACCTTCATCCACACCACTCCTTCCATTGCTTTCATTGCTCTCCCAATCTCTATTGTACAGTCTCAACGAAACCTCCTTCTTCATCAATCACACCGCTAGCACCACCATCCATGGCATCTGCATCAACGGGTTCTACAAACCTCCCACTCACAATGGACCCCGAACCTGTAAGATCCAATTCACCACCTTTTCCAGGAGGACACCTTGCCAGTCTGTTAACATTCCAAACTCTGCCATCCTGTGTAACCACCTTCTTATTGAACACCATTACAACCTTCATGGCTCTTCCAAACTTAGGCATGTCTTTTCTTATAAATCCTGGCTTTCTTATCCTGAACCAATCACCTACAATTAATGTAGGCTCTCTCACCTTCCACTTCCTATCATATGATTCTTTGCTCTTTTCCTGTTTTGCCATCACGTAATCTTTAACTCTCTCAATATCAAGCACACCATCACTTTTGCCACATATATTTTTGAACCACCGGGGACAAAGCTTAGACACAGGATCTCTACCCCTTAACAATCTAAATGGACTGACCCCTGTGGTGCTATGTGGGGTAATACGGTAATACCACAACTTCTCCCTTACCTTCTCTTTCCAAGCTCCTCCAAAACTCCGTGCCCAACCTATACATTCTTTAGGTACGCGATTAAACCTCTCCACCTGACCATTCTCTTGTGGTTCATACAAAGAGGTGGTCACATGTTTGATCTTGTAGTACTCAAGGAAACTTTGCATCTCTTTCGAAACCAGTTGAACCCCATTATCAGTTACAAGAGTCTCAGGATACCCTTCCTTCGCAAATACTTCCTTAAGGAATTCAATGACCACACTCGAGGTCACTTGCGGCACTAACTTTACTTCTGGCCACTTGGAATGGTAATCAACAAGCACCAAGGCAAACCTTGCTTCATGAGGTAGAAACGAGAATGGACCAGAAATATCCAATCCTAATTTTTGCCATGGGGAATCTGGCCATGGTACAGGATGCAAAGGGTCAGGCACGGTCTTCAGCATTTTTTCAGCATTAATACATACACCACACTACCTAACTGTCCTCTCCGCCATCTTATCCATACCAGGCCACCAAAAAGAGGTAAGTATCAATTTTTTCATGGACCACATTCCTGGGTGACCAAGTTGGGCCAAACTTAAAATCACCGATCTCATGCCCATAGGTGGAATACATTTTCCCCTCTTAAATAAAAGATCATTCTCGATTTCCAACTCCTCACTTATCTTAAAGAAGGGAGCCACCTCTTCTAATATCTTTTCCTTCCTTGGCCAACCCAATTTCACATAACCTTTGACTTGATGTAACACAGAGTCCTCTTGATCTTTTTGAAACCATTCCTTGTCCTACACAGATTTAAACACGTTAGCAATTAATTCAGACACTACCGAAACAATGTCCAAATCTCCTGACTCACCACTATCTGGCTTATCAGGGGCTTCTTGAGGTAGACGCGACAAACAATCTGCCACTGAATTGCTTTTACCAGGCACATACTCAACGTCAAAAGAATATTTCTGCAGTCTCTGTACCAATCTTGCAATCTGGGCAGTTGCATTCCAGCCACCACCCGGGGATAAAATGCCCACAAGCAGTTTGTGATCAGTACGAAGTACAAACCATGAGCCCCATATGTAGTTGTGAAAATGCTCAACTGCCCAAACACATGGAACCAGCTCCTTCTCGATAACTGCATACCTCCTCTCCACATTATTCAAAGTGCGAGAAGCAAATGTAACATTCCATTCATCCTTTCCAAATTTTTGTGACAAAACACCCCCAACACCATACATACTGGCATCCACTGTCACAATACACAGAGCTTTCATATTGAAAGGTCTGAGGGTAGGTGAACACACAATTTCCTTTTTTATAGTCTCAAATGCACGTTCTTGCCTATCCGACCACACAAACTCCACATTTTTACGGGTTAACTCTCTTAAAGGTTCCATTTTAGTCACAAAATTCTCAATAAATTTGCTGTAGTGTTCACATAACCCTGCAAAGGATAAAAGATTTTCACGATTGTCAGGTATAGGTGCATCCACTATTGCTTTAACCAGAGAACTTTTTGGCACAACCCCGTTCCCTGAGATGGTGTGCCCCAAATACTCGACAGACTCTGCAACAAAATGACATTTCTTAAACTTCAGAGTTAGTCCATTCCTATTGAATACCTTGCACACTTTTTCCAGATGGTCTCTGTGTTCCTGTTCGTTTTTTGAATATATTAAGACATCATCCTGGAAACACTTAACAAACTTATCCATTTCTTTAAACATTATAAACATTGCCCTCTGGAACACAGATGCCGCCGATGCTAATCCAAACGGCATACTTTTAAATTGGTATAGACCCTGTGGCGTGATGAATGCAGTGAGATGACAAGAGTCTTCTGGGAGTTCAATCTGGTGATAGGCCGACCTCAGATCCAATGTAGAGAATATCTTTGCTCCTTCAAGCATGATAACAACTTCATTAATATTTGGTAGGGGATGGCAATTAACAATGATATTAGCATTCACGGCCCTCAGGTCAACACATAGCCTCAACGATTTATCTGGTTTATGAGCCAAAACAATGGGAGAAACCCATTCAGATGACTCCACTTCCTCAATGACACCCTCTTTCACCAATTCTCAACTCCTCGCGTATACCAATGGGAACATTTCTTAATTTCTGCACAACAGGTTTGGCATTCTCTTTTAGCTTAATCCCACGGCTGTAGTTTTTTAATTTGCCTAGTGTTTCAGAAAATACTTCAGGAAATTTGGATGTAATCCAATTAGATTTTTCCCCAACCCCCACCAACATCACTGGTTCAATCGCCCTGGGGTTCAGAATTATACCCAACTCAGCTTGAACCCTCCATCCCAGGATATTAACGCCTTTCTCTGCAACATAAATTTAAATTTATGTTCCAGCAGTACGTCCTTTAAAACACACAGAAGTCTCCACATATCCAACAATATTGATTGTTGTACCATCAAACCCCTCAGCCACTATGTCTGAGGAGGATAAGTTTGATACATTCCACAGAGACTTAAACTTTTCCGCAAAATAATCATATGTAATGATCGTCCAAGGAGAACCAGAATCCGCCATGAGTTAAAGTTCTTGACCTTCAACAACTATTGTACACTTAGGTTGTTTCAGAACTTTTACAGTTTTGTCAATGACATCAATTTTAATAGAAAGCACTACCCCCTTTTCCCTCTCATCCTGCACATACGAGATTTTCCTCCTATCATTTCCATCACCGCTTTTAATATCCCTACACACTCTGGCAAAGTGTCCAGACTTTCCACATTTGTTGCATTCTTTACCAATCGCAGGGCATTGTGTAGAATTTGTAATGTGACCCAAACTCCTGCACCTATAACATGACATTCTATCTATTTTCTTACTCCTATCATCCCTCTTGTTTCCTGTAGTACCTTTCAATGTGAATTTATTATACCCAGTATTATTTCCAACAGCTCCGACTATATCGCCGTTCGGTGAGTTACTTTTTTCAACGTTTTGTACTGTCCTCATCCATTTTTCCGATTATTCCAGTGCTTTGGCCGTATTTATTACTTCCTGTAATTTTGGATCCCCCATCACCCATAATTGTTCCTGAATCCTTTTGCTCCTCACATGTACAATGATCTGATCCCTGATCATCTCATCAGTGATGGGTCCAAAATTACAGTGCATAGATAGACTGTGTAAACTCGTCAAAAATTCATTAACCTTTTTGGTGCGGGCGTCGGCCACTGGCCGACGCCCACACACCCTTCCTTGTGTGGGTCACGACCAGTGGCCAACACCAGGAAGGGTATTAATAAATCCTCGGGTGCGTCGCACCTGAGGATTTTTTATTTTTTTTTACCTTTCCCCGGGAGACACGGAAGCTTCCGTGTCTCCCCCCGCGAGGCGCGCTGACGTTTCAAAGGTGTTTTCCCCATCAAAGCAGGAAGCAGCCTTGCGGCCGCTTCCTGCTTCGATGGGGAAAAAGGCCTTCCCCACGTTCGGGAAGGCCTCGTAAGACAGGGGAGAGTCTCCCCTTTCTTACGAGGCCTTCCTGAAAGTGTTTCCTGGCCCCCGATCGCAGCACAGCTTTGAAACGCACGTGTGTGAGATACGTGCAACAGTAGAGGCCACCTTACCCCCGCTTCTTCCCTCAATCAGCACGTTCTTTCAAGACACTCAAAAAACACCTTGTCACATACCATTCGTCACATTCTTTAGCACCTCCTGCGCCCAGTCCAACAATCATTATTGGTGCTCCCACTCCCTCCTCCTAGGATTCCCTTATTACCACCCAGCAAAAGTGCCCTTCATCTCTCCATAGCCGCCCTCCACCCTGCACATACATTTCATTGGTATTATAGCGCAGGTAATGGCTGACTTTACTAATGTACTCAGCTATTTACATAAAATACAGATTTGCTCTTTGCAGTAGGCATATAAACCTTCTGCGCTTCTTTATGGCACTAAAACTGCCACTAGACAAGTCTGACCCTTTTTCCCCCCGTCTTGACCCTGTTCTTCATGGGAACAGTCCATCCCGAACTGCCAGGTCAGGTCTTCCCTGGACTAGAAACAAGCATCCTGGGACCAAAATCGGGGTTTCACCCCCTCATCAGCCAGGCTAGCTTGAATCCAGTGGCATGGGAAGCACAGGACCCACGGCTGGGCATACCCTTCCCAATTAGGGCGACAAATGCAAAAAGAACAAGTGATGGATGGAATGCTGAACAATGTCAAACATTCACCCCCAGTACAGAGATCAAGCTAGCCTGGCTGAAGAAGGGTGATACCCTGAAACCGGTCCCACAATGCTTGTTTCCGGTCCAGGGAGGACCTGGCCTGGCAGTTTGGGCTGGACTGTTCCCATGAGGAACAGGGTCAAGACGGATTTGCATATGGCTGGGTCCAAACTGGGGTGGCATGGTGAGCAGAAGAACAATGGATTAAACCCAGATCTGTGACTGGGGGTGAGTGTTTGCATTGTCAGCACTGCGTCCATCATCCTTTTGTGTTGGTAATGTTGCCCTAAGTGGGAAGGGTATGCCCAGACGTGGGTCCCTTGCTCACTGTGCCACTGTAATCAAGCTTGTCTGGCTGAAAAAGGATGATATCCTGAAACTGGTCCCAGGATGCTTGTTTCTGGTCCTGAGAGGACCTGGCCTAGCAGTTTGGGCTGGACTGTTCATATGAGGAACAGGGTCAAGACTGATTTGCATATGGTTGGGTCCAAGCTGGGGTGGCATGCTAAGCAGAAGAATGATGGATTAAATCCAGATCTGTGACTGGGGATGAGTGTTTGCATTGTTAGCACTCTGCCCATCATCCTTTTGTGTTGCAATTCCTCTAAGGACAGTGACTGCACCGGTGGTGACCAAAGCTCTAATGTGGATATTTACCTGGGTGGGGTTCCCAAAGGAGGTTGTGTCTGACAGAGGCACAAACTTCATGTCAGAATACATGAAGTCTATGTGGGATGAGTGTGGGTTAACCTACCAGTTTACCACCCCTTACCATCCTCAAACCAATGGGATTGTTGAAAGGTTCAACAAGACCCTGAAAGGTATGATCACTGGCCTGCCTGAGGCCATGAGGCTGAAGTGGGACGTCCTCTTGCCATGCCTTCTCTTTGCTTTTTAGGGAGGTGCCCCAGAAAGGAGTGGGGTTCAGCCCCTTTGAACCTCTCAATGGGTACCCTGTCGGGGGACCACTTAGCATTGTCAAGGAGGGGTGAAAAAAAGCTCCCAGAAACCTCCCCAGTATGTGGTCAGGTACATGCTGGCCCTCTGCAACCAGACACACTGGCCCGTATTTATACTTTTTGACGCTAAACTGCGCTAACGCAGTTTAGCGTCAACATTTTTTGCGCCGGCTAACGCCATTCTGAAGCGCCATGCGGGTGCCGTATTTATTGAATGGCGTTAGCCGGTGCAAGCAGACCGGCGCTGCCTGGTGTGCGTGGAAAAAAACCACGTATACCAGGCAGCACCGGCGTAGGGAAAAATGGCGTTAGGGCGTCTTAAAAATGGTGCAAGTCAGGTTGACGCAAAAAAATCGCATCCACCCGATTTGCGCCATTTTTAACGACGCCCAGACGCCATTTACATGACTCCTGTCTTAGTAAAGACAGGAGTCATGCCCCCTTGCCCAATGGCCATGCCCAGGGGACTTCTGTCCCCTGGGCATGGTCATTGGGCATTGTGGCATGTAGGGGGGAACAAATCAGGCCCCCCTATGCCACAAAAAAAATATAAAAATAAAAATATTTATACTTACCTGAACTTACCTGAATGTCCCTGGGGTGGGTCCCTCCATCCTTGGGTGTCCTCCTGGGGTGGGCAAGGGTGGCAGGGGGGTCCCTGGGGGCATGGGAGGGCAGCTGTGGGCTCATTTTGAGCCCACAGGTCCCTTAACGCCTGCCCTGACCCAGGTGTTAAAAAGCGGCGCAAATGCGGTTTTTTTTGACCCGCCCACTCCCGGGCGTGATTTTTGCCCGGGAGTATAAATACGACGCATTTGCGTCGCAGTCATTTTTTTGGACGGGAACGCGTACCTTGCATCTCATTAACGCAAGGAAGGCGTTCACGCAAAAAAATGACGCTCTTTACTCCTACTTTGGCGCTAGACGCGTCTAACGCCAAAGTATAAATATGGCGTTAATTTTGCGCCGAATTTGCGTCGAAAAAAACGACGCAAATTTGGCGCAAACGAAGTATAAATATGCCCAACTGTTTCTGGAAGCAGGCCAAGAGCAGCCTCGAGGCCAGTCAAGAGGTGATGAAGGAATGGTATGACCAGAAGGCCACCCTGGTAGAATTCTCACCTGGAGGCAAAGTATGGGTGATGGAGCCAGTACAGCCTAGAGCCCTCCAGGACCACTGGACTGGCCCATTTGAAGTCAAGGAGCGAAAGGGGGAAGGTCGCTTACCTAGTGGACTTCCAAAACCCCGGAAACCCCCTAAGGATTCTCCACCACAACAGACTAAAGCCTTGTTTTGAGAGGCTTGACGTCAGTATGCTTCTTGTGACAGATGAGGGCATGGAAGAGGAGAGTGAGCCTCTCCTGGCCTCCTCTCTGCCAAGGAGGGTGATGGGTCAGTGGAGGGTGTTACTCTCTCTGACTCCCTGACTCTATATCAGAGGGGAGACTGCTACAAGTTGTTGGAGCAGTTCTCTTCTCTGTTCTCCCTCACTCCTGGGCTCACACACTTGTGTGTCCACAGTATTGACACAGGAGACAGTCCAGCTGTAAAGAATACAATCTACAGGGTGTCAGATAAAGTGAGGTCCAGCATCAAGGATGAAGTTGCCAAGATGCTGGCTCTTGGGGTGATAGAGAAGTCCAGCAATCCTTGGTCCAGCCCAGTGGTGTTGGTTCCCAAGGCTGCTGCTCCAGATGCCCAGCCAGATCTTAGGTTCTGCGTGGACTACTGGAGTCTCAACTCTGTCACAGAGACAGATGCTTACCCAATCCCCTGTGCTGATGAGCTCGTAGACAGGCTGGGTGCTGCCAAGTTCCTTAGTACCTTTGACCTCATGTCAGGGTACTGGCAGATCACCTTGACTAAAGGGGCTCAAAAGAGATACGCTTTTTCTACTCCTGAGGGCCATTACCAGTTCAGAGTACTGCCCTTTGGATTGAAAAATGTTCTCGCTACATAGCAGTTGGTTAACAATGTCCTATCTGGCAAGGATGCCTTCTGCGCAGCCTAACTAGATGACATTGCCGTCTATAGTTCCAGCTAGGAGGAACACCTGCTCCACTTCAAGGAGGTGCTTCAGGCCCTGCAACAGGCAGACCTCACCATCAAGGCCAGTAAGTGCCAGATTGGGCAGGGTTCCGTGGTGTACTTGGGACACCTTGTAGGTGGTGGCAAGGTGCAGCCCCTCCAGGCCAAGATTGAAACCATCAAGGCCTGGCACCCCCCTAGAACTCAAACCAAGGTGAGGGTCTTTTTAGGCCTCACCGGATAATACCACAGATTCGTTAAGGGATATGGCAAAGGCATCCAAGAAACAACCTAGGTTGGTAAGTAGGACAGGCTTGTCAGAAAGCCTTTGACTCCCTGAAGGAAGCCATGTGCACGGCCCCCGTGCTCAAGACACCTGACTACTCCAGAGAATTCATTGTGCAGACAGACGCTTCAGAGCATGGTGTAGGGGTGGTCCTAGCACAGCTGAATGTGGAGGGCCTAGACAAACCAGTAGTCTTTATAAGCAGAAGACTATTACCACAGGAACAGAGGTGGAGTGCTATTGCGAGAGAAGCATTTGCTGTGGTCTGGGCTTTGAAGAAGCTGAGACCATACCTGTTTGGGACTCACTTTTGGTTTCAGACAGACCACAGGCCCCTCAGATGGCTCATGCAGATGAGGGGTGAAAATCCTAAGCTCTTGAGGTGGTCCATTCCCCTACTAGGGTTAGACTTTACAGTGGGGCATCGCCCGGGGATTAACCACACCAACTCTGATGGTCTCTCCAGATATCTCCACCTTAGTGATGAGAGCTCCCAGGAGGTTGGGTAGCTCTCCCCACTTTCAGCTGGGAGGGACACATGTTAGACTTGACAGCCTTAGTGTGGTCACCCCTAACTTTTTGCCTGCTTCCCTCTACTTTTTGGACACTGTTTTTGATGGTTTTAGGACTCTGTGCACTTTACCCATTCTAACCACTGCTAAAGTGCATATGCTCCCTTCCTTAAAACATGGTGACATTGGCTCATACCCAATTGGCTTATTTAATTTACTTATAAGTCCCTAGTAAAGTGCACTACATGTGCCCAGGGCTGGTAGATTAAATGCTACTAGCAGGCCTGCAGCACTGTTTGTAGCCCCGTAACAATGTCGCAAAGCTACCATTGCAAGGCCTGTGTGTGCAGTTTCACTTCCAATTCGACTTGCCATTTAAAAGCCTTTGCCAAGCCTTACACTCCCCTTTAACTACATATAAGTCACCCCTAAGGTAGGCCTTAGGTAACCCATAGGGTAGGGAGCTGTGTAGGTAAAAGGCAGGACATGTACCTGTGTAGTTTATATGTCCTGGTAATGGAAAACTCCTAAATTCGTTTTACACAGCTGTGAGGCCTGATCCTTTCATAGGCTAACAGTAGGGCTACCCTCATATACTGTTTGAGTGGTAGATTCTGATATGAAGGGAGTAACAAGGTAATATTTAGTTTAGCCAGAATGGTAAAACAAAATCCTGCTGACTGGTGAAGTTGGATTTAATATTACTATGTTAGAAATGTCACTTTTAGAAAGTGAGTATTTCTCTGCACTTAAATCCTTCTGTGCCTTACAATCCACGTCTGGCTGTCTTAGTTGATAGCTCCCTTGTGCATTTTACTCAGACAACCCCAAAAACCGGATGCTCAGTCACACCTGTACATATCTGCATACTGAATGGGTCTTCCTGGGCTGGGAGGGTGGAGGGCCTGACACTTACATGTCAAAGGATAGAGGCCTGCCCTCACACAATGGATTGCTAAACCCCCTACTGGGACCCTGGCAGACAGGGTGGAACTGAAAGAGGACCTTGTCCACTTCTAAGTCACGCTTTGAAGTCTCCCCCACTCCAAAGGCACATTTGGGTATTTAAACAGTGCCTTAACCTACCAACTCAGACACTTCTGCACAGGATACCACTGGGGAAGAAACTCTGAACCAGAACCTGCAATCTGCCAACAGAAGCTGCCTGGCAGCCCAAAGGACTAACCGGACTGCTTTGCTGAAAAAGGCTGCTGCCTTGTTGTTGCCCTGCTGCCTTGCTTTCTTCTGGCTCTGCTGAGAAGTGCTCTCCAAGGGCTTGAATTGAGCTTGCCTCCTGTTTTCTGAAGCCTCAGGGCCAAAAGAGACTTCATCTCTGCAAAGAAATCGTGCAGTGAAATTTTGATGCACAGCCTGCCACTAACGAGGCACAGCCTGCATCGCGGTGAGAAAATCACTGCACTCTGCACCGGAACAACACAGCCTGGCTCCCTGAGTGTAGATCGACGCTGCACCAGTGTTACGACTGGAACTACGATGCATGTCCCACTGGATCGATGCATAGCCGAGCCTGAATGACGCAGCATGACTTCCTGTGAGAAGAATCTAAACAGCTCCTATCGTGCGACAGAAATTTCCCCAAATCATCCTACAGATCGACGCAGCTCCTGTGACTTTGTCCTGCACGCCCAGGATTTCTCTGCATCGTCCCTAGGGCACCCAAATACCCCACAACCTGAAGAGGATCCAAGTCTGTGTGCCGGAAATCGACACAAGGCCCTGGCTGCATGAAAAATATCGACACATCGTCTGTTTGCTCCCCGAGAAACCGACGCACACCTCCACATTTCCAATGCATTTCTCTCCTATGCCTTCCCTGCGTATAATTTAGGCACAAACCAGGTACTTTGTGCTTGCAAGAGACACTTATTGCTTTTAATAACTTAAGACTCTTTTTAACTTTCACTAAAGTGATATTTCAACGTGTACTTATGAAATCTTGATCATTTTGACCTTATTTTATCCAGATAAATATATTTAATATTTTTCTAAACCTGTATTGTGTATGTTTCTGGTGTTTATACTGTGTTATTACATGATTTATTGCACAAATACTTTACATGTTACCTTCTAAGTTAAGACTGACTGCTCAGTGCCAAGCCACCAGATGGTGGGCACAGGATAATTTGGATTGTATGTGACTTACCCTGACTAGAGCGAGGGTCCTTGCTTGGACCCAGTGTAACCTGACTGCCAACCAAAGACCCCATTTCTAACACATGGGATAAACATGATAGGAAAAGTTTAAAGGATGACTCAAGGGGATTTTGGGAAGTCAGAGATGAAATGGGTATTTGTGATTCCTTTATCTTTTGAGAGGATACCATTATTTCACCCAAAGGTGTCATGCTAGACAACCATGCATTATGCTCACAAAATGGAGTCTGGGTTAGATACAGATGTAGAAAGATTTGTGATATCTTGTATGAAGGTTAAAATGACAAATAAAACACAAACAAACTTAAAATCCGACATTGAGTCCTTTAGGAGGTCCGAAGTTATCTTGAAGGCTTAAGCATTGAGCATCATGGGGCCTATCATTTGCCAAGATGAAAACTCCAAGTATATTATTGTTTCAGTAAACATTCTTTCAAGTTGGTTCAAATTGAATATTGTAGAAAAAGTAGATACTAAGGGGCATATTTATACTCCGTTTGCGCCGGAATTGCGTCGTTTTTTTTTACCCAATTTCGACGCAAAACTAACTCCATATTTATACTTTGGCGTTAGACGCGTCTAGCGCCAAAGTCCATGGAGTTAGCGTCATTTTTTAGCGTGGACACCTACTTTGCGTTAATTATATGCAAGGTAGGCGTTTCCGTCTAAAAAATCGACTCCGAGGCATGTGCGTCGGATTTATACTTCCGGGCAAAATTCACACCCGGGAGTGGGCGGGTCAAAAAAAATGACGTACGGCCGCTTTTGCGCCGTTTTTTAGCGCCTGCAAAAGGCAGGCGTTAAGGGACCTGTGGGCTCTGAAGGAGCCCAGAGGTGCCCCCCCATGCCCCCAGGGACACCCCCTGTCACTCATGCCCACCCCAGGAGGACACCCAAGGCTGGAGGGATCCATCCCAGGGACATTAAGGTAAGTTCAGGTAAGTGTTTATATTTTTATTTTTTTGTGGCATAGGGGGGCCTGATTTGTGCCCCCCTACATGCCACTATGCCCAATGACCATGCCCAGGGGACAGAAGTCCCCTGGGCATGGCCATTGGGCAAGGGGGCATGACTCCTGTCTTTGCTAAGACAGGAGTCATTTCTATGGGGGTTGGGAGTGAAAAGAAATGGCGCAAATCGGGTTGAGGCGAAAAAATTGCCTCAACCTGACTTGCACCATTTCTTGACGCCCAAACCCCATATCCCCCTACGCCGGCACTGCCTGGTGTACGTCGTTTTTTTTAACGCACACCAGACGGCGCCGCCGGCTAACGCCGGCTAACGTCATTCAATAAATACGGCGCCCGCATGGCGCTTCAGAATGGCGTTAGCCGGCGCTAATTTTTTTGACGCAAAACTGCGTTAGCGCAGTTTTGCGTCAAAAAGTATAAATATGGGCCTAAAACTTTAATCAAATTTCTGGATGAGGTCTTTCAATGAGAATGCTATCCTGCAACCATTCTAACTTATAATGGTGTGCAGTTTAAAACTATTGGGATGAATTGGTACTTAATGTACGAAAAGGTGTCTGGCATTAAGCAGAGGATTATAGCTCTTTATCTTCCTAGTGGTAATGTTGTTGTGGAAAGGGTCAACAGAATCATTAATCAAGGTATTTTACAACTTTCCAATAAGAGCAATACCTGTTGGGGAAGTGAGTTTAGAAAGATGGTGTCCACATATAGAGTGACTTGCCATGATTCTTCAGGTGTGAGCCCCTTCTCATTAATGAGGGGAAGAGCACCTTATTCCACAGTTAACCCTGGATGGATGAGGAGGAGAGTAATGGTGGAATGTGATGTCAGTGAAGTAAAGAGGTGCATCATGGATTCTCAAAAACAAAATAAGGTGTATTACGATTCCAAACATGGAGTTAAATAAGTGAAATAGATTCAAGAGCAGTGGGTGTTTTGATGGAGGGTGGTGAAGCTTGGCATATGAGTTGCTCAGCAACGGCAGGATATATTGCAGGAGAGGGCACTGATGAGAACAAAGTTAATAGAAAATCTTCTTTTAATGACTGGTGGATTGACCTGCATAGATTTATTCATGTAGTCTAATCTGATGCTGATACCAATAGCATTGCAAATGAAATTTGCCCGGGAGAAGATTGCAACTCAGATGGTAATTTTGATTTTGTCCAGGAGCTTGCGTCACCTAGAGTGGCAGAAGAGAGTACAAGTGAATCAGACAAAGTAGGGACAACTTGTGGGTGAGTCTTGAAAAAAAAAAATGGGTATGTTTGAAATGTGATTAGTGATATATGTGTATATGTTTATTTATTTATGTAGTCATTTGCTTAGTCATTTATTTATTTATTCATTTAAAAAAGGGGGGGTTGTGTTGTGTTGCTCATTTGAAGTAGTGTTAGGGTTGGGGTGTTAAATAGAGTGTATAGAATGCATGATGTATCCCTTTATTTTAGATTCTGTGTATAAATGTTGGGGGCTGGAATGTTCCAGGTGTGCTTATTCTGACTTTAGATGTGCTGTGGGGTGGATAATAAATAATGTTCCTGCTTACCTCAGTGTGTCTGTCTAATGTGTGTAGTTGAAGGATACTACAGCAGTCTAAATAGGCCAGACATGACCAACATCACTTTTTGATGATGCCCTGCTTCCACTAAACTCTAAATGAAGTCTAAGCCATGTCTAATTTTTACCTCACCTTGGTGCCAGAATATTAGTGATGAACTGATCACTATTTGTGCCACTGATGTCAAACCACTTATGTTTGCAGATTGTGTTTAGTTCTGTTGATTTTAGGCTTCTAAAATAATTCCATAGGTGTGCTTCAAACATCTTAACTGCCTTTCTTTTGCTGGTTTACAGCAGCATATGGAATGATTTTAGTGTCTTGTGAAGACAGAAATCCAGTGATCCCTCTCATGTCCAACAAAGTGGAGTCTTTGCTTTGGTTCTGGTGTCAGTTTTTGATTAATGCAGCGCCAGACTGGGGCACCAAATTGCGCTTGCCAAAGTACTCAAACCAGCCTACCTCCCTTCATCTCCTCATTCAATCTCACTATTTCCATTCATCTGTTCTCTCTTTGCTTCACTTCTGTCTCTCTTCCCCCACTCTGACCTGTTTCTCCCTCTCTTTCTGTCTCTCTTCAAGCCTCCCATGCCTGCTGCAGTTAACCATTGGAGCTGGTGACATTGATATAGGCCCCTGGAGTGCCCCTTTACCTTAAAATCTTGGCCACTGGGAAAAGGACTTGTGGAATTGAAGACCTGTCCAGCCCTGTCAATGAGAAGACTAAAATGGCTTTAACATTTATCGCTGATGACCCTGGGCGAAGGAAGGTAGCTTTCTTCTAGCATGGTTACCCCCATTTTTGACCTGTTAGGCAGTATTTGTCAGTGTGCTTTTACTGTCCCACTGGGATCCTGCTAGTCATAGTTTGTGGCCTACATGTCAGTGTGTTTTACTGTGTTGTCAGTATGCTTGACTGTGTTACTGGAATTCTGCTAACCAGAACTCCAGTGCTTAAGCTCTTTCTATTTCCAAATGTGTCCCTATAATCTAGTAACTCCATATTCCAAACCATATTGGGACACTGGACCCCCCTTATAAGTCCCTAGTATATGGTACCTAGGTACTCAGGGCAATGGGGATCCAGGACATCCTTATGGGCTACAACATTTCTTTTGCCACCCATAAGGAGCTCATACAAATACTCCTTCAGGACTGCCACTGCAGCCTGAGTGAAACAGTGCACACACTATTTCACAGCTATTTTCACTGCAGCAGGTAACTTATAAGTCACCTATCTGTCTAACCTTCAGTTACTGAAGGCTAGGTGCAACGTTACTATATGTGAGGGCACCCTTGCACTAGCAAAGGTGCCCCCACATTATCTAGGACCAATTTCCAGGACTTTGTGAGTTCAGGGACACCATTATAAGGGTGCACTATATATGTCAATACATATATGTAACTTCACAATGGTAACTCCAAATAGGGCCACGTGAGGTGTCTAAGATTGAAAATTTGTTCCCCCAATCCAATTCTGGTATTAGGGGGATGATTCCATGCACCCTGATGGCTCCACCATGGACCACCAGTACTGCCAAACCAGCTCTCTGAGTTTTCCACTGCAGCCCCAGCTGCTGCCTCCTCACAGACAGGTTTCTGCCCTCCTGGGGATTGAGCAGCTCAATCCCAGGAAAGCAGAGCAATGCATTTCCTTTAAGTGAGGGGTGTTACACCCTCTCCCTTTAGAAATAGGTGTTACAGGTTTGGGAGGGGTATCCTCTCAGAGCCTCTGGAAATGCTTTGAAGGGCACAAACAGTGCCCTTCTTGCATAATCCAATCTACACCAGTTCAGGGACCCCTAGTCCCTGCTCTGGCACTAAAGTGGAAAAAGGAAAGGGGAGTGACCACTCCCCTGTTCATCACGACCCTAAGGGTGGTGCCTAGTGCTCCTCCAGAGTGTCCTTGGAGTTAGCCACCTTGGATTCCAAGGTGTGGGGACCCTCTGGAAGCATCTGAGTGGCCAGTGCCAGCAGGTGACGTCAGAGACCCCCCCTGATAAGTGTATACCTGGTTAAGTAGCCAATCCCCCTCTCAGGGCTATTTAGGGTCTCTCCTCTGGGTGTTTCGTCAGATTTGGTATGCAAGACTCCACCAGGACTCCTCTGCATCCTCTGCTTCAGCTTCTGACCATTGGATCAACCGCAGACTGCTCCAGGAACACTGTAACTGCAACAAAGTATACAAGAAAGCTATGGTGACCCTACAACTTCAGTTCCAGCCAGCAAATGCAACAGTTTCCAGGTTCTGCATGCTCTGAGGACTGCCTGTCTTCATCCTGCACCAGAGGACTAAGGAATCTCCTGAGAAGTGACAGAGGCACTTCCCTGCTTCAGCAGGCACCTCTCTGCAACAAGAACTGGTACTCTGGGACTCCTCTCCTGTCAACGAGCATGATCCCTGGAACATAGGTGGTGGACCGAAGGGATCCTGACTGTCCAAAGGTCCAGCTGTCCAAATTTGGTGGAGGTAAGGGCTTGCCTTCCCGTGCCAGACAGTACCCCTGTGCGCTGCATTTTCAGCAGCTCCTTGGGCTTCTGTGCACTTCTTCCAGAAATCCTTTGTGTACAGCATAGCCCATGTCCCCCGCACTGTATACTGCAACGCTCTGCTCCCTGAGTTGTTCTCCAGCGACATGGGATCCTTTTGTGTAGTGCTGCGATGACCGCATTCTGCAACTCCTTTGTCCCCATGTTCTGGGACTTCTGTGAGTGCTGCCTGGTCTTCTGAGGGCTTTCCAAAGTGCTGATACCCCCCTCTGCCTCCTCAGTCTGAGTTGAGGCACCCAGGTCCCTTTTTCCCCCAACCGTTACATTTGCATGAGCCAAGGCCTGTTGGCAGAATACAATGACGAAAACCAGCCTGCATCTAATGACTCGACGTGGGACATCTCACCAAGCAGGAACCCGCAGCTATCTTCTTTGGTGCATTACTGACTTCTTCTTCCAACTGGAGAATCCAGTTTTGCACCCTCATCCAGGTTAGCAGGGGCTCCTGTTCTTCCTGAACTCTTTATTGACTTCTGGATCTGGTCTCCTCTCTACACAGGTCTTCAGGTCCAGGAATCCATCATTGGTTTCTTGCAGTCTTGCTTGGTTTTTGCATAATCCTTTACCACAACTTCTAGTGTGTTCTGAGGAAACTTGCTGTACTTTACTCCTCCTTTCCTGGGCTCTGTGGTGGGGTAATTCACTTACTGTTGATGTTTTCCTACACTCCCAGCACCCCTCTACACACTACACCTGCCTAGGGGGGAAACCGACATTCGAATTTCACTATTTTAGTATATGGTTTGTGTTGCCTCTAGGTCCACATTGCAACCTATTGTGTTTTTCACTGTTTGCACTATTCTATGACTGTTTACTTACCTGATTCTGGTTACTAGTGTATATATTGTGTTTAATACTTACCTCCAGTAGGAGTATTGCCTCTAAGATATTTTTGGCCTTCTGTCACTAAAATAAAGTACCTTTATATTTGGTAATACTGAGTATTGTCATTTTTTTGTATCAGTACTGCATGACTATAGTCGTATTGCAAGAGCTTTGCATGTCTCCTAGTTCAGCCTTGGCTACCCTGCTTCAGCTACCCCTAGACAGCATAAGGTACTAGACACTGCCTACATTCCACTAAGGTGGCTCACTGGGCATGGTATAAGGTGTAAGTATCTCTGGAACCCACAACAGACCAGACCAGCTTCACACAATGAGCATCCAATACCATTACTTTTGAATACTTGATTAACCAGGATGAGTACATTAGAGCAGTCAAGCCCACTCCTAGAGTTTAGGAACCAAGTGCCAGATGTATGTACGTTTCTCTTAGCGTTTTCCAAATAGCAATTCCATCCAAATTGCTATTAGGAAATTGCTAATGGAAATGTATATAAGTTCACCTTCGACAATTCCTGATTCGCAACGAGTCACATTCGCTATTTTGCTATTTAATAATAGGGAATTGCAAAATCTGTGAATTACTATTAGGCAATCGTAAATAGGAAATAGAACATTATAAAATGAATGATGATATCAGTATGAGGAAGTGTTCAAATACATGCCCCTCCTAGTGTTCTGTAACACAGATTAAGTGAGTCCTATTGCAGGAGTACATCTGTGGACCCTTTTGTGAATCTTTGGCTGCAACCAAATATATATATGTTCAGGAAGAAGCAGACAAAGACCTTGCAGACAGAAAGTGTAAGCTTAAGTTCTCGTAGAAGGAGCTGGTGGTCCTCACAAAAGAGTGTTTTTCCCATAATGAGGAACTGTTTGGTAAACACTCATTCATTGTGCCAGAAGAACAAAAAAATAATCTGGAATGGCATCCTGGAGAAAATAAGTTCCCTTGGGGTGATGCAACGTACCATCCCAGAAATCAGGAAAAGATGCTATGACTTAAGAACCTTGTTAGACCTGGCAGCTCCTGGCCTGGTTTCCCTGTACTCTTTTTGCCTCTGACTCCTTGTCTGTAGATCCTGTGCTGTAATTAGTTTTTACTGGTTTTGAAACTCTGGGCACTTTACCACAGCTAACCATTGCTAAAGTGCAAGTGATCTCTGTCCAAAAGATATTGATAATTGGTTTTCCATGATTGGGGCATTTGATTTACTGGTAAGACCCTAGTTAAGTGCACTATGGGTGCCCAGGGCCTGTAAATCAAATGCTACTAGTGGCATGTAGCACTGATTGTGCTACCCACATGAGTATCCCTGTAAACATTTTTCGGACCTGACACTGCAGTGTCTGTGTGTACAGATTTGCATTGCCGATTCGACCTGGCAAGTGTATCCACTTGCTAGGCCAAACCTTCCCTTTACCTACTTGTGAGTGACCCCTAAAGTAGGCCCTAGGTAGCCCTATGGGCAGGGTGCAGTGTATTTAAAAGGCAAGTCATGTACTGGTGTGTTTTACATGACCTGATGGTGAAATACTGCCAAATTCTGTTTTCAGTATTGCAAGGCCTATCCCTCCCATAGGTTAACATGGGGACTGCCTCTAAATATCTTTAAGTGCAGCTTCCCGTTGGGAGCATTAGACTGTCTGTTTGAAAATGGCACTTTTAGAAAGTGGGCATATCCATTCTGTGCCTCTGCCTGCCTGTGCAATCCACGTCTGGGTCAGACTGACAGTTGGGCTGTTTGTGAATTCCCTCTAGGCAGTGACACAAAGGGAGCTGAGGTGTGTCCTACATATCCTGATGAGTCTCCTGGGCAAGAGTGGGGAGGGTGGAGCTGACACCTGCACATGAAAGGGTCGTTCCTGTCCTCACACAATGCAGTCTCCAACTCCCTTGAGTGTGTCTGGGACCAGGCTGGTGCAAGGCAGGATCTCGTGAACAACAGAGACTTTGTTTAACTACTTCAAAGGCAGAAATGAGTAAGAGCAGTGGACACACAATTCGAGATTTTCAGATTATTTATGGATCAAGAGGACTCTCTGCCAAGGAAAAGAGCTTGATGCTTGAGGAGAACCTCCCGCTCTGCATGTTGCTGAGCTATGCTAGCCTGCTGCTGCTTCTAGGGAAAGGACTGGACCTTGCTTTCTGTAATCCTGCTTGTGAAGTTTCTCCAAGGGCTTGGACCGAGCTTGACCCCTGTTCTGAAGTCTCATGGACATCAAAGACATCATCTGCCAGACTTGCTAAGTGGTGCCAACTCAAGTCCCTTAGAAGTGGAAGCTGGTAACCTGCAGGAGAAAATCCATGCACCGCTGTGTGTGTCAGAAAGACCGATGCAGCGCCTGTACTGCGGCTCAAAATTTGACACAGCACCTGCCTCAGAGCTAGAGAATCTACGCTTTGCCTGTTATCAATTTTGACTCTTCGCACAGCACATCAGAATTTTCCTGGCATCGACCGTGGGCGTCAAAATCTTCAACATCACTGCATGGACCTGAGGCATCTTGTCCAGAATTCGACGCATCCCTTTCCTGCGAGGAAAGAATCAACACGCTTGCCCGGCAGAGAAAGAAGCGGCACACGGTCTCACTTGGGATTAAGGTATTGACGCATTGCTTGCTTTTCCTATGCACACTCGCCCGTGCAGCTTTATTTTTGACTCACACCAGATATTTTGTGCTAAAACAATGCATCCATTGATTTCTATGGATTAATACTCTTTTTATTTTAAAAATTCATATCTTTCCTTGTGTATGTTTGATTTTTGTCATTTTGTTCCTGTTCAATTTAGATAAATATTGCTATTTGCCTAAACCGGTGTCGAGTTTATTTGTGGTGTTTTCACTGTGTGACTGTGTATTATGGTACAAATACTTTATGCATTGCCTCTGAGATAAGCCGGACTGCTTGTGCCAAGATACCAAAGGGGTGAGCAGAAGTTATCTGAGCTGTCTATCTCCCTTACCTGACTAGAGTGAGGTTCCTGCGTGGACAGAGTGCAAACTGACTGCCAACCAGAGACCCCATTTCTAACATTTGGTGATCAGCAGTTAGGATATAACTTGTATTTGTACTTGACATACAGTGATCGGTGTACACTGCTGTTTATTGCAGACCATTACACAACCACATTCTGTTTTTTTCTCTTGGATTTTTCCTTTTTCCTTTTAAGGCTTCCCTTGCCGTCTGAAAATATGCACCTCACAATTATGTCTCAGGCTGGTGAGCCATCAGTTGGAGCTGCCGAAGTAGTGTTTAAGCAGTAGAGGCTGGAGACCTATTCGGTGGCTCAGCTCAAAAAGTTCTTCAGAGAGTTCAAGTGTCCTATTAAAAAACTCACTAAAAAGGAGGAGCTGCAAAAGGCACTGAGGACCTGGCTCGCAGCAAAGGAGGCTAATGGGCCCACAGAGGAGGAGAATGTTGCTGGGAATGTGGAGGTGCAAATCATCCATGAAGATTTGTTGGATAACCATGGCCTGTCTGGAGGGAGGACCTCCAGGACAGGCAGCAGTGTTTCTTCCAAAGGCCTGAGTCAGGAGGAACTGGAGGACAGGTAGGAAAACAGGAGGTACCAGCTCGAAATGGAGAAGCTTAAGGTCCAGCATAAAAGGGAGCTTCAGCTGGTAGTGGCTAGGATGAGAAGGGATGAAAAAAAAGACAAAATTGCTATGGAAAAATAAAGGATTGCTATGGAGAAGGAGAAAATGCGTTTAGCTCAGTAGTTGAGCTTAAAGGAGCTGGATTGCAGGAGCGGGTCCGGCACAGATGGTGGAAGTATTTCTTTAGTGCAATCTGAGAGGAGATTGCACTTTCCCAAGAGTGTAGGGAAAGAGTACACTAAGAGGATGACCTCCACAGGTGGTTTCAGGTCTATGAGGCAGCTCTCCACATGCACAGGATCCCTGAGAGAGATTGGTGGGTGGGCATGTGGAACTACTTCACAACAGAGTGGTGGGATACCTTTTTAGCAATAGAGGCAGCTAGTGAGCTTACCTACTCTAACATGAAGGAGGCCCTTGGAATGACCTGACACCAGAAATGTATAGGAAGAAGTTCAGGGAGATTAGGAAACGTGGGCCCGTAGTTAAAAGAAAATGAGGGAGTGCAACACTGGGCAAAAATTGGCAGCGCACCACCGTTATTTTCACAATGCAGGGATGCTCCATATTTAAGTGAATACAGTGCATCACTGTGTTGTCCCCTGTGCTGGCACTAGATTGAGCTGCCTAGCCCTAACGTAGGCATCCTTGCACCATCATGCATGGATGTCTGCATTTAGGGGTTTGATTGTTTATGTGTGGGAAGGTGTCCCTTCCTGTACATAAACAATCCCTAATGGCGATTTGCTAATTCTGTCAGACAGAAGTGTCAAAGAGTCATTTTGAAATGATTGTTTATGTTCAGGAAGGGACACCTTCCCCACATAAACAATCATGTCTGCCATTTTACATAGAAAAAGCAAAAAACGAGGAGGAATACAAATATTTCTCTTTGTTGTGCCTTGCTAACGCCACCCCTGGGGTGGCGTTAGATTTTGGCTCTGCCTCAGGTTTACAAAATCTCGCAAATCTGAGGCAGCATCGAAATGCAATGGATGTTGCTGTGGCACGCCCACAGCAACACACATTGCAGCCCCTTCCATGCAAATGGCTGCATGTTAATGGGCACAAAAAAGAGGCTTAATGCAATCTTGTAAATACGTTGTCGGGCATAGTGCCACTGCAGTGTCACTAGAAGTGATGCTCCTGTGGCACTAATGCCTTTTAAATATGCCCCTTGATTCCCAGACCTGCCTTGAATGTGTGGATTCATTTTGCAAAGTACTGGATGGTTGGGTGAAGGGCAGTGAGATTACAAGGGGCTGTACAATTTGTTTGGATGGAGCACCTGTCTAGTCTATGTTTTCCAGAGCTGTGCCAGCACTTGATTGACAGCAGGCCTACTGAACCCAGGAAGTTTGTACAGGAGGTGAGTATCAGGATCCACAAGAAGTTTATGGGGGAAACTCTGCCAAGGGTAGGCAGGGTCCCCAACAAAAGAAGGAGGGGGCAAGGATAAAAGTAAGGAGTTCTCTAAAGGGCCCCAAACTAGATCCCAGGGTAAAGATTCCTAGATCCCTGTTAAGAAGAAGAGCTGGTTCCCTTCCGGTAAGCCTGCGGGAAAAGGAAAGATCAGCTGCTGTCCCTATGGTCAGGAAGGGCACATCAGAGGGAGTCCCAAGTGTCCTAAGCAGGCACAGTCCCCCATCGGTGGGCAGTCACTTGGGGTGGCCAGTGTATCACTTGGGGAGGAGTTGGCCCCCAGTAAGTGGTGGGGAGCCTGCTGAGTTAATCCTATTCTCCCGGGGTTATGGTGCCGTGGTCCAGAGAATGTGAATGCCTGATGATGCAAAGAAGTACAGGCAGTAGGTGACTATCATCAGAGGCAGTGGAGGCTGTTAGAGACACAGGAGCCAGTATGACAACAGTCCGCTGTCATCTGGTGTCTCAAGAGCAGGTAGCCCCTAATGTGGTCTACCAAGTTGTAGCAGTAGACAACAATGAGTGCCAATGCTTGATAACTCATGTTTCCTTTAAAAGTAGTGACCACAAAACAATGTGCTCTACCTACCGTCAGGAGCACAAGAAGCATTCTGTTGGTGTTGTATTTGTGGTATTCCATCCTTTAGGGTCAGAATCTGATTCTATCTCCACATTGTGTAGAGCCCTCCTAATAGCAAGATTGTGCAACATTGCACATGTAGCCATGATTTTGCAAAATGTTTGGGAATTGTATAATTCATGTTCAGATGCCTGAAGCATCCTTTAAGGATTTCAAATCCCCTCTCTATGACAGAGCATGTAATTTTATGAGCATTGTTCTATCTCTGCTCACGCCTTGTACTTGGATTGAAAAAGGTGTCAAGATTCAAGGACATGGCGCATATGCATGCTAAACTGGGTGTTGACTTTTTTATATTGGCTTATCAAGTGGAAAACTGTCACCAAAATCACCTCAAGACAGCCTGTATATCACACTGTGGCAGAACATCATAAATGCTGCCTGGAAATTGGCCCACAAAGTGTCTTATTACAAAGGATGCAGCACACACAGTTTGTATATTGAGGGAGCTAGCAGATGGTGGACTGATAGCAAAATGTGTACCATCGACATACCCTATGACATTGGGAAATTGTGTCAGACGATAAAATGATATTTTTGCAATATTGCACTACATGGTGCTAATAAAAGTTTAGCACCACAAACAAATTGCATATACGTAAGCAATGGGTCATAAAAGTAAATGGTGCTATTTCCAGAAAAGTGGTGCTAACTGATTTGCAGCACTTTATGTGACACTAATCATAATAGCGCCACTTTTCAGCTAAAAGGTGTCCAGAAAAAGCCTGCAAAAATGTCTAACAGAAACCTGCAAATAGAAAAATTTAGAAATCTGGACAGGAGAGACCCCAGAGAGACCCCATTGCACCAGGTGCCAGCCACGATGCCCATGCAGAGTCACGGTGTTGGAAAATGGATAATGGGTAAGGGCAGGTAAGTACCTACACTTAGCAATAGTCCACTAACCTCCACTTAGGTCCAGTTAGGTCTCAGTAAATTAAACCTAGCTCAACCCTTGGTAGCTTGGCAACGAGCGACAAGGCTTAATTTAGGAGACGAATCGTAAATCATTCAAATATCACACAACAGTAATTAAATAAAACACAGGAAACAGTGTAAAAATCCAAAATGAATTTATAAAAATAGGAAATATTTTTAGCTTTAAAATTACACCGAAGTGAATAAAATGGGATAAGGGGGACCGGAGATATGAATTTTTAAGAATGTATGCTTTCTAGCGCATAGAAAGAAAAAGCACCAATCTGGTCATCTAGTCGCAACGCGACCGGGGAAAAGTCAAAGTTTAAGGCTGACCACAATGGAGCCTGGCTCGGCTACAGCCCGTGGGAGACCTCAGTCAAAAGTTTACCTTAGGACTTAGTCATTTTTCTGGAGATTTTCTTCAGCGGGACGAACCTGCCAATCCAATCTGACCTCCTGGAACTCTTCCTCAGATACGCGTCACAGGAACCCTTGTGGAGATTTTTACCTTCGGACTTAGTCATTTGTTTGAGGTGAAAATCATTCGACCGGGGCAAATCTGAAACTTGATCTGACATCCTTGGTGCCTTCTTCGGATACACTGCCTGGAAAGTCCGGGTCAACTTCCTACGTTCAGATTTAGTAACTTTTTTTGAGATTTTCTTCACTGGGACGAACCTGCAAGTCTGGCCTGGTCGCGTTTGAGGCATGCTGGATAGAGTTGCCGCGGTGGGTCGGTCCCTCTATGGAGCTTTTTTCCAAAAGTTCTCCAAACTTCTCCAGACTTCTGGATCTTCTTCCAGATGTTCTTTTAAGGTTCTTTTGAGGTCCACAGTTAATCCCAAGGTTCCAGAAGCTCTGAGTTGCTCCTTGAGGGTGGGGACTACAACTCCCAGAATGCACCTAGTGCAAACTCCTTTTTGGCCACTGGACAGTGGTCAGCTGGTTGGTTTCTTAAGGAGTTGGTGCAGGAGACACTGGTTAGCAAGTTTTTACCTGTAGCAAACAGGGAGTCCCTCCTTGAACCAGTTGAAGCCAGGCAAAGTCCTTCTTCTGGTGAAGCCCAAGTGTGCAGCTAGTGCAGTCCTCCAGAGTGCAGTCCAGGTGCAGGCCAGGGTTCCAGCAGGGCAGTCCTTCTTCTTCTGTAGTTCTTCCTTGTTGGAATCTGATAGGGATCTGGTAGGGAAATGAGATGTGGGTGCAAGTCTGCCAGTTTTATCCTTGCTCCTGGTTGAAAAACAGGGGGGTCCTGGTTCTTCAATCAGGGGCAGGGTCCTTCCCCCTGTGATGACCACTTCCTGGGAAGCGTGGCAAAAATCAATCATAGGGAGCAACATTCCTCAAAAATCCATCATGGCTAAAAGTGATTTTTGGAGGTTACATCTGGCTGAGCTCACACACTGGTTTGGCTAAAAATCCTAAACAGCCCCCCCTCCTGCCCTCTCCTAATCTAATCAAGGGGGCACCTAATTGTCTGGGTTTGCAGGATGTGAGGGTGATGCTGGGTTGCTCCAAATGTCCTTCCCTGCCTTTGAAGACCAGTTTGGCAGCCCTCCCCCCCTTTCTGCTTCCCCATCTGTTGAGGGAAGATCTCCTCCCCCAGGCACATCTCTTTCTGTTGAGCCAGGCCACTTCACACCTCATCAAGGCAGCCTGGCCAGGCTGCCAGAGGCTTGCCAATCCGAGCAAAGCAGCAAAAACACTGCAGGACTGAAGTTGCCAACTTTTCAGGTAAAGTTTAAAACTCCTTACCTGAACAAGGTATATTAAATTCCACTACTGGAAGTTGGGGGATTTTTTATAACAATTCATTTGATACCAAACTTGTGGTATCTGTTACGCAAGGGGACTTTTAAAATCAAAATAAAGTCTCCCCATTCAAGCCTATGGAGGCCATTCACTACCAAGAGGGAAAAACTATTTTTATAAGGTCCCTGCTTATAGTTACATGGCACCCAGCCCTAGGGGCACATAGGGCACATCTTAGGGGTGAATTATATGTAAAAATAAGGTAGTTTAAGGCTTTTGAAATACTTTTAATTCTAAAGTCGAATTTGCATGTAACTTTAATTTAAAAGCAGCCAACAAGGCAGGCCTACCTTTAAAATGACACTGGGCACCTCAGCAGTGCACCTATGGGTGCACTATCTATGCTGGGGTCCCTAAACGTACATGCCATACAATATACTAGGGACTTATAGGTAGGTTGACTTAGCCAATTTTAATTAGCCTCATTTGCATACTGACCCAGCCACCGCCAGAACCAACCTGCACGAAGGGATGAAAGACGTAGCCGAGTGGATGATGAACAGCCGCCTGAAACTGAACTCAGACAAGACAGAAGTCCTCATCCTTGGATCATCACCCTCTGCCTGGGACGACTCCTGGTGGTCCCCTGCCCTGGGCAGTGCACCCAAACCAACGGACCACGCACGCAACCTGGGCTTTATCCTGGACTCCTCCCTCTCGATGACCAGACAAGTCAACGCCGTCTCATCATCATGCTTCAACATCCTACGCATGCTACGAAAGATCTTCCGATGGATCCCCACCGAAACCAGGAAGACGGCCACCCAGGCACTCGTCACCAGCCGACTGGACTACGGTAACACCCTCTACACCGGAACCACGGCCAAACTACAGAAAAGACTCCAACGCATCCAGAACGCCTCCGCACGCCTCATCCTTGACATCCCCCGACACAGCCACATCTCCAGACACCTGAGAGACCTGCACTGGCTCCCCGTCAGCAAGAGAATCACATTCCGTCTCCTCACCCATGCACACAAGGCCCTCCACGACCTGGGCCCCAGGTACCTCAACAACCGCCTGACCTTCTACACTCCCACCCGCCAGCTACGATCGACCAGCCACGCCCTCGCCGCCGTGCCACGCATTAGAAAAGCCACCATGGGAGGAAGATCCTTCTCCTACCTGGCAGCCAAGACTTGGAACTCCCTCCCCATCCACCTCCGTCTGACCCAAGACCACCTCTCCTTCAGGAAGCAACTCAAGACCTGGCTGTTCGAGCAGTAGCGGTTCCCCCTCCCCCAGCGCCTTGAGACCCTCCGGGTGAGTAGCGTGCTTTACAAATTTCTTGATTGATTGATTGATTGATTGATTTTACACAGTGCACAGGCCCTGGGACTGGTTAGCAGTACCTAGGGCACCATCAGAGTCAGGAAAACACCAGCAAAAAGTGCAAAATGGGCCAAAACGTTAGGGGGCCTCTGCAATCAGCCCTGTTTTCTCACACACAGGAGAAGGAGAAAAGGAAGAGGAACTGCAGGTTCAGCCACGAGGAAAATAAAATACTAATCGCAGAGGTGACAGAGCACCAACTCCAGCTCTTTGTCACCCCTAAATTGCCAATAAGTAGTGAGGAGTGCATACGGCAGACTGTAGTAGATAAAGTCAACAATGTGGGAGAGGTCAGAAGAACTGTGGTGGTTTGTAAGAAATGCTGGCACGATTGCAAGTGCAGAACCGAAGAAAAACTGGCCAGCAAAAGAAAGGCAGCACTGAAGACCAGAGGTAGAAGCTTCGCACCCCAGATGCAGCTGGAAGAGCTGGAGGAAATTGGGGCAGCAGTCATCATGGATGGGGGGGTGGAAGGAGTCCAGGGACATGACACTGCAACAATTGAAAAGCACAGGGTAAGGTACAGTGGTGGGCAATGTTGTAACCAACAAATTACATAAGGGGTAGGTACGATGCAGGTATTGTATGCATGCTAATGGGGGCGCACTAATAGCTAAACATCAAATGCACACTGATCCCCCTTCTCCACTATGTGCACAGACCACTTCACTACCTTCACTCCACGACCTTCACTGTGTCAACTGTACCATCTAGCCATTATGAGTCACAATGGGCAACACGGACCACACATGTTGTGCGGGGTACCAAGGGCTGGGAAAGGCCTGCCTGTACTACTGGGAAAGGGCACTAATGTAACTTGCACACAACAGATGGGGCTCCACTGTCCTCACCATTTGGGCTGCTGCACATTTTTCTGCCACATGCCTACGCAGACACATCAGCACCATACTGCAAGGAGTCCTGTATTGAGGGGATGATCCCTTTTGGGCATGAAGGGATATCTACTTGTATGGACAAATACACAAAAAGTGGGTGCATCTTACCACTCACATGGCACATGGAACAATCCCACATATACTGACTACAACATGATTAGGGACTGTGAGAACTATGAGGAGAACACAGTAATACTTGCAAGCATGGCATGCACCTTTGGCATGTGTGTCTTGTGACACCTGACCACAAATATCATACACGTGGCTGGGCAATGCAAGCCTGTTAGTTATATCACACCATCTATATGACAATGCCATTATGCATGTGTAAGGATGTGAGGGCCAGGCATGAGTGAACCTGTCTCAAAACATTGAGGTGGGCAATCCATTGATAATTATTCCATCAATAGGGCAAATCAAATACCTTCAAAACACATAGTAAATTAAAATTAGATGAGATGTTTCAGGATGTGTATCCATCCACAACCGGAGTGCCATGTACCTTGCAGAAATGTGTATTCAATAGCAGACATCACACTATTGGCAACGCTACAGGAAGATCAGCACAGGTAATATACATTGTCACATATGTCACAAAGTACTGCTGCTCATATCACTCAATTGTCTAAACAATTTTGGGTATAGACATGCTATCGCCTCCACAATAGACATGATGGAGAGGAAGCTGTATGGGACAACAAGATTGATTGAACAAAATAATTAAGTCTATGTTCACACTAACTATAATACCTAACTAAACTATGCTTACTTACATTAACTTTTCCTACTTTATAACTGCAACTATCTTAGCTTATCCTAACCTACTCTAAACATCAGACGCCACAATTGAACATCAACCCCCACCTCCATTAAATTACATCCATTGACAAAAGCAACAGTGAGTAAAGCTAAGCATTGACTATTTATACATATATGCTAATTAATTATATATTTTGTTTGTATTTTTAGGAAAATGCTTTACTTTTTTTTTATTTTATAAATGGAACATTGACCTAATACACTCCCCCAAGCCCCACTATCACCCTGATGCCCAGCAACGCCACCACCTTAATAATGAACAGCTATGGCCTAAAAATACCTACACTAAACTACCTTACCTATATTTTCTATATCATTTCCTCCTCTAATTGGCCTAAGTGTCCTTCAGAATAGTTAATATTTGTTCCACCTTATGTTCCAGCAGAGCAATGCAGTACTTTTGATCAGCCAGTTCTGTGAGCAGGTCCTGTATGTAAAGTGGCTCAACATGGTGCTGCCCTGGCTTTGATCCCACATTAGGTGGCATAGGTGCTGAGGATTGTCCTGCTTCCGATGGTCCTCCTACATCTGTTGGTGCTGACCTACCTGCTGTGTGGGTGGTGGAACTCACATTGTAACTTTCTTGATCCTCTAGTGAGGTTGCCCTCCACCTCCCTGAGTCTTTTTATGGTCATAGAGGACCTCCATATTCCAGTATCCCCTGCAGACCTGCCTGATGTGGCAATAACATTCAGCCCTTCTTGCAAATCTACTCTTTTTTCCTAGGGTCATGTTGGCAGCTGCATGAAAAAGAGGACATGTACGGCTACTGCCTGTTAGGCAAAAGACAAACAGACATTCAGTGAAAACAGCAATTTCAAAGCTCTGACATTGATGTACACATTTAACTAATAGGCTCTTACGGGCAAGGTATGTAAATTCTGGCCCATCTTCAATTTTCCTAGAAACTGGACTTGGTCAGGGTTTTTTTAGCTATCAACTGTGGACCAAAAGAAAATCACCATCCTTTGTCATCTCGTAAGGACTATGACACCATTGACAACTATTACCAGACACAGGGTCCATGTGACCATGGTATGTTGTACTCATCATGTAGGTTAGCTTTTCTTTGATCCCCATTCATACATCATAGGCCCATGCTCTTATTGAAGTACAAATTCCATCTGAGCAAAGAGCGCTACCGACAGGTAGGTTCACAACAGTTTGTGCCTGCTATGGCAGAGATGTTCTTTGACCACTTGCTACACTGAAAAGGCTTGCCAAACATATACTATGGGAGATAGATGGGAACACAAGACACACTTGTCACACCGAGAAGGATGACACATTCCAAATATCAACACAGCTCTCTACCAGGTTCCTTGTGCCATAACTGAGGGGAGAATCCAAGGGCACCATCATGCCTAGCACTATGTTTAGCATACTTTATATAGTGGTCAAAAACATATTAATTGCATCTAGCACTACAACACTCAGTGCCACCATCTCAAATGTGCGTGTACACATGTCAAAAACCTCATGGCAAGATGGTATGTGGTCTGACAAGGTTGTATGGGCAATCCTCAGCCCACGGATATAGCAAGATATCTGAGTATCACATGGGTCGCCAATGTGGTGGCTAACAACACTGAGTATAAGGTATGACACCGTCATGCTGGTTAATATGTATGCAGTACTGATTTGTCGGACCCTGCCCACTATATAGCATCATCTAGGTAGTAATCAAAGGTTATAAAATCTCACCATCTACCTAGATGATGTGTTCCATATGGGGCACACAGTGCACTCATATATTTAGAGATCAAAATATGAACATTGTCCAAATATATGTCTAATCCTAAAAACATGCACATTTACCAACAGTCAACACTGTTCTAGGTACTCTTGTACCACAAAATATATTTATAAGCTTTTATCGGTACATGTTGACCCCAGTGCATTGTGTACTAGGGATTCATATCTTAAACACATGTGCAATAAATCAGTCCACATCCATGTATGACATACATGTAATTGTTCAAGACCATCACTGATGACCATGCCACATCTCACACCAGACTCTCAACACAGTACATGTAAAGTATTTCAACACTTAGGGCCTGATTCTGACCCTGGCGGTTGCCTACCGCCAGGGCAGAGTGCCGCGGATGCACCGCCAACAGGCTGGCGGTGCATCCATGGGCATTCTGACCGCGGCGGTACAGCCGCGGTCAGAAACGGGAAACCGGCGGTGTCCGTCCGGTTTCCCGCTGCCCTAGGGAATCCTCCACGGCGGCGCTGCAAGCAGCGCCGCCATGGGGATTCCGACCCCCTTACCACCATCCTGTTCCTGGCGGTTTTCACCGCCAGGAACAGGATGGCGGTAACGGGTGTCGTGGGGTCCCTGGGGGACCCTGCAGTGCCCATGCCAATGGCATGGGCACTGCAGGGGCCCCCTAACAGGGCCCCACTAAGATTTTCAGTGTCTGCATAGCAGACACTGAAAATCGCAACTGGTGCAACTGCACCCGTCGCACCCTTCCCACTCCGCCGGCTCCATTCGGAGCCGGCATCCTCGTGGGAAGGGGTTTCCCGCTGGGCGGGCGGGCGGCCTTCTGGCGGTCGCCCGCCCGCCCAGCGGGAAACTCAGAATAACTGCGGCGGTCTTTTGACCGCGCAGCGGTATTCTGGCGGTTCCCGCTTGGCGGCCGGCTCCCGCCGCCCGCCAAGCTCAGAATGACCCCCTTAATGGCAGAATCAGGGTCAACAAAAGTGGAGACTTCTCCGATGGGAAAGGTAGGTGGACCACCTGCAAATGTAAGCATGAGACATTGCATTATGGATGTCGATCACTTAACAGCATGGTTACATATTGCATATCACAAAGATTTACATTAAATACATAGGGGACTTTCAATAAAGATAACCCTAAAAAAGCTAAATGAGATGTCTTTGTGACATACATTACATAGGCTACCTTCACATGTTAACAGGTGTGCAGGGCCAATACATATGTGTCTCAGCCACATTGACACAGTTTTGCAAAGTTCTCATCAGTGCATCATTTAACAAACATGGACAATCGTCATGTCACCCAAGCACACTTGTGACTCAAAGGAAACACTCAGCCATGTTTACTTAACTCCTGCAAAAATTCCATCCCCACATGTGAATGACTATGCATCATACGACATCTGTCAATCCCTTTGTGATCCAGGACATATCTTCCTATGAACATGTTCTATACATCCATGACACAGTTTGTGCCAATATTTCTACACGTCATCTCAGTTTCAAAAAGATCTAACATTCAATACTAGGGATAAGGTGAGTGATGAGCTATGTTCCTACAGCATGTTGCTTCACTGGCCTTTTCATGGTTGCATATGTACAAAAGTTACCCCACCCACTAGGCAGCCCTGATGCTTCACTTAAAAAAAATTGGGCATATGTCAAACAGACATGCAGTAGCATTTGCACAACTGGAATAACCCACAAAGTCCTTCCAGCAGGTTACCCTCAAGTGCTATTAGGTCACCCCATCGATGTTTTCCCATCCTCTCCACCTGAAAGATCCTGTCCACATAGGTCAGAACCTTGCCCCAATGCATCTTTCTGGCCTCGGTATGGTAGCCCTGGATCACCCTTCCACCCTGGGCCACCAGGTGAGGTAGGTAGTGCAGGACCAACCATATGAATTCCCCCACCTCATCTGCTCCAAAATGATGGGACCTACCCTTCCCCAACATTCTACCCTCCCACAGCACCTTACCCTCCCAAAAACTAAGCAGACACTACCCTAGCCCCAACTGACCCAAGTACTAAACTACCCCTAATACAAACACCGCAAAATACAATGGCCACACAGTAAACAAACTAATTACTATACACCAAATGGATACAAGGAGCAATACAGGGACACAACACAGCACAACACACCACTCCAAATGCACTTCAAATCTCTCTATAAAACCTCCCTCCAAGACAAGCAAGAAGACTGTGATTAGAAAATAAAAGAAAAAGTAAGGCAGGAGGTCCTGTTTAGCATCATGTCAGTTGTATTACATAACTTTCTGTGCACATGCTGCACGTTTTGGAAAATTAGGTTTTTTTTAAGCAATGCTCCAATTCATAATTTCCCACGAAGTCACAATGACAAAACATGAGGTAGAACATATGTGTTGCATGTTATCTGTCATATGTTTCACACACAATGTGTTGAAAAGCACACATATGACCAATGTGTTTTTTTTTTTGTACAAATGTGTGTAATATCTGTTTGAAGATGTATGGTGTCATGTAGTATACAGGTTTACATTTAAATGCCTTGTGGATTAATGACACCAGGATGTACGTTTGTATGACACATACTGCTCTATACACATGTACAATGTCTGTGTCAACTGTTTACAGGGGTTACGATACATGCCTTGCAAGGATATGTACACATTTATGCTACATTTTGTGTTAGTATTGTACATGTGAACTACATATATTTGTTTCATGTGCTGAGATTGTGTTGTCATCAAATCACGATGCCCATGTCACATCCATGGATGCTATGTACTTGACATGGAGTATGAGTGTAGCATCAACATGTGGACTTGTCCACATGTCAGGTTATGACCAACTTAATAAAGTGCTGAGTTCATGCCATCATGCAAGGTAGTTGAGTGGGTGGGTGGGTTAATTCATTTATTGCTGCAGACATGTTTTGGGATGTGATGTTTGGAAAATGTAAATGGTATTTTGTTTACTGACATGACATGCATGTGAATGACAATTGTTCTTTGTGTATATTCATCTTCTGCAAACTACAGTTGTGTGTTCTGGGTGTAAAGCTTTAAAACCCATGAACTGAATTATGGGTCAATGCAATCATTCTGTGCAGTATCTTTGTTCATAATGGTATATTACATGTTGTTCAATGTTGAAACATCTCTCCTGTACCTAGGTGTGCATAGGTGGCTTGAACATGCAACAGGTCCATTGCTGCATCATTGTATTTGTGCATGTTCAAACTAGTGATACACACAGCGAAGGGTGCTACGAGGGAGTACAATTAGATAGTAATATGTGTAAAGGTACCTTGCACATACACTTTGCCGTGGCCTTGCTCTTCATGTGTCACTAAGAGTATTGTCAGACAAGCAGTGCAGGGTACACATCAGTGCAAAATGATGTGCAGTGACACTAAATGATTGCCTACACTCTCCTGCCTTATTATCTACTAGGGACTTACTTGTAGATTGGTGTCAGCCAGGACACTGTGATATGTGGTTTTTATGTCTCTAGTCTATGCTGTTACACTCCACTAGTATTCATTGGGACAGGGACATGTGTTGCAACCCGGGGTAGAAAGAGTGTCAGTGCCAACATGCCTCACTCATACTTGTTAGTGCTGGGCTATCACACTGGGCGACTTCCTAACAGTGGGAGTGTGATGTAAGGTTTTATACACTTTGTGTAAGCTTGTGTTTGGGCTCACAAGGCTTGAGTGTTGATTTGTATACTCCGTATGACATTTTGTGATGCTTCCCAGATGTTGCAGCTACCTTGTGTGGTGTAGATGTCTGTTGTCACTTGGCTGCCACTGTTTGTATATTTTAAAATAGCTCTTCATCTTCCTCATCCACACTATTGAGTACTTCATGCATGTTACATTATTTTCTTGACACAAAACTTGCTCATACTATTTGGTTCACATCAAGGACTATCACTATGCGCTTTGGCATTTCCATTGTACGCATGATTGGTGGCTGAGCCCCCACACATTTATAGACTTCAAACACAACACTTGTGCAGTCTATGAGTGGCCTCCACAAAGTGGCAGGGCCAGTTGTGTATAAGAGTGTTTCATGTGTCCTTCAAAATGTGTGGGTTTCACATGTGTACTCCCGCACAGCTGCAGCCAACTGCTGTCATGTTTTATAGTGACAGACTTGTGTGAGATGAGTGCAGGTATGTGATAACTATGTTTAAATGGCAGTACTTACATTTCACTTACACATTCCTTCCTCAGTGCAGTTTGTGTGTATGTTGAGACTCCTAGAGTGTGTGAGTCCTTGTCTACCAATATTTCTAGGCTACTCATGGTTTAAGATTTGTAGATTAATTACTGTTGCAGACTTATGTGTAAAATTACTCCAAGGCAGTTGTGAGGAAAAGTGATTTATTTACAGCAAAGGTGTTGTCAGCATTAGAGAAAAATAAATTGCACTAATACTGCCCTTCTGCATGCCCCAGAAGCAGTATTTCATGTGGTTGGGCATCATTGTCCTAATCCACCTCCTTGTGGACCTCCACCTGTTCCTCCAAGGGAACATTGGTCCTCACACATATATTGTGCAAAATGGCGCACACAACAATGACTGTGCACACAAGTTGTGGTGAGTACAACAGTTTGCCTTCAGATAATCAAAGCATCTGAAGAGGCCCTTTAGTATGCCAAATGTTCTCTAAATCACGTTCCTGGTCTTTTTGTGTGCCTCATTATACACCTTCTCAGAGTCCGTTTGTATGTTGGCAAATGGGGTCATCACCCACATGTGGATGTCATATCCCTGGTCTGCTGCAATGGGAGAAGAGAGACAGTGTTAGACTTGCCCTTGTGTATCTTTTCAACTGGCCTGGCACAGTTCTGGAGCATGATTTAGGGGTTCAGACTTACTTCACACATTGTGTGAGTTCGTGATTGCATTCATGATTATATTGTTGTGTAGTTGCACTCCTTCCATTTTAATGTCCAGCTTCAGGGGCATGGGTGTTATGTTGTTTGAATGGCATTACAGTTCACCCATGAAGGATGTGTGTAATATGGATGTATGTAGATACATTTGATTGTAAAAGTGACCTAATCAAGACCCATGTTGTGTGAGTTTGATCCCTTTGTGTGTGGTCGTAACATGAGACCTGTGTTTTGCCCTGTGTGTAGCATGCAAACCACACAGCCCTTGGGCATGGTGCTCTCTCCCTGCCCAAATGGCTATTTCCCATATTTCCAGACTCATATGCATGTGTGAGTGTGGGAATCATGCAACATGTGGCATAGTAGCTTAGGATGTATTGTCATGTTTGTGGTGTTTCGGGTAGTCCCTGTGGCACAGGATGTGATAGTAATTGTCTTGAAACCCCACCCTACACCACTGGGACATATCAGCAGTGTGCCAAGACTACAAGATTTGGAGCATTGCTGTTGTCAGTCACTGTGCTGACGCCTGTTGCAACGCACGGACCATGGCTCCTTGATTCTATGATGCCTACATTGCAGGGGTGATTGCTTATGTGCTTGAAGGTCTCCTTTTCTGCACATGACATATCAATGTGGACAATTAGCTATTTCTGTGTTTGCTGTAGACTGGTGTACAGATTAGGAGATGAAAAACTATTGAAGTGTGGAATGTTTCTCCTTTTTGCACACTACTATTTGAACCCCTATGGTGGGCTTAGTTTGTGGTGGTGCCTCAGGTGTACACATTGATGTATATGTGTGCAATGTTAATATGCAGTATATTATATGCTGGCACACCCACATCATGACCCAATGTAAGGCCCTTCCACACTCAGGGGTGCATGTGATACGGCTATGTTGACACAGCTGCTTAAGGGGCCAAATGAGCTGTTGACCACCACCTGGTGAATGGAGAACCGGCTTTGCTATATAGGAGTATCATTTTAAATGCCACTCTCATTGCACTAGGGGCTTGTACTGTGGTCCCTGTGTGTTGGAGATGTGTTTTGTAAGTTTGCTGTGATATATATTTCATGTGTGTTACTGATTGTTGATCCATGTGTCCCTAACCATGTGTGGGGAGTGTTGTATGTGTATAGTTTGCACCATGTGTATTGTGTGTTTTAGGTGTTAAGTGGTAGCTGTTTGCTTACCCACCAGTAGACCAATGCCATATTGCCCATCCTAGGAAGGTTGGTTGATGGTGGAATGCCAGAAGATGTAGGCATCATGCATACTTCCAGGATACTTGGCTGGCAGATTGGCGAATAGCCCTTTGTGGTCCACAATGACCTGCATCTTGATTGATTGAATGCATGTGCTTACTGTTCCTGTACATGCATTCAGTTTTGTCAGTAGGGGCAAGTACCACATATGTGCAGTCCCTTTTCTGCCCTTCTAGTGCTGGGAAGGATGCCCAACCCTAATACATTTGCTGAGAATCCTACCAAATAGATGACAAGGACCCAAAAGATTTCAGCAGAAACTGTGACGATGTGTAGCATAAGATGGCAAACTGGTTGGAATGTCCCATCTTAGATGTTGTGGGTAGTGTGAGTGTTGAAAAGCTAACTTACACCACTTCTTAACAGTAGAAGTAATAGCCAGAGACAATAATCTGATCTTACATACACCTCATTAGTACCTAAGTAATCTAACTGACACAATAGAAGTCTATACAAATGATATTAAACAGTCTGTACTCACCCCCTTGTGGCTGAGGTGCTGCACTCAAGCACCTATCTATCTCGAGGTAGGCCAACACCAATATGTGGGCCGTTAGGGGGGGTCAGGGTCCAAGGGGCACCCTTTCCTCATTGGGACGATGTCCCCAGCTGGGCCTGATATAATAACATTCTTTTGTTTAAAGAACTCCCCTGATGTGACAACACATATGTTTCTTTGTAGGGTAGACAATGTTCCTTTTGGACTGGAAATACTTGGTAAACATTGTGTACAGCCTTGGGTTGAGCACTAGATGAGGATGTCGTGCAAAGAAATGAATGATAGTTTCTGCAAGGAAGGGCAACTGAAGAAAGGAATAAAAAACATCTCCACTAAAATGAAGCATTGCTAAAATAATAAAAAGAATGAAAGCAAAATGTGACTAGGTAAAAGGGCACAGGCCTCAGACCCAGAGCTAAATAATGTGCCCAATGTCAAATGCTAAAATAACCTCACAACACCCTCCCATTGCCAGTTTGAAGGTCTATACTAAAACCCAATACTAAAATCACCCACCCCGCATTAATTAATTAATAAAAGCAAGCCAAAATATATTGAATGAGGTGAAACGTCCATGTCGACAAGCAAAACAGACCAAAATATGAACCAAATTAAAAGAGGGCAATTAAAAAAGTTTGCAAAACTCAAACATCAAGTGAGGCCAAATGTCAGCACATCAACAATAATCATGGTCTTTTAATAAATCGCCAATGTCAACAAGTGTTTTTGAATCCAGGAAAGACCCAACTTAGACAGATGGTAAAGGAACCAGCTCATTGATAAGAAAAGTGAGGAAACACTCATGTTCTGTTGCCTCAGCCATAGTTCTGGTGGCAGCGTATCATGCAGTGCCAGATGTTGTAGCACCAAGAGCCTCTTGTTACGCAAAGGGTGGCTCATAAGAAGATTCCTATGACAATCACAATCTCAGTGTACATGTCTGGTAATGAACCCTCATCGAGAATACCAACAGACAAATGTCCAAAGAAGGTATGCGCTGAATGACAAGACATACTTCTGGTACATGTTCGAATGGGCTCCACAAACGTTGAAATATGGGTTGCAAGTAATTCAAAACAGGTCTGAATGACAAAGACCAATAGGACTCAAGGTCCTCCAGTAGGGGAGCTCTGAAATTCTGCACCATACGCTCACAACACAGTTGGGCTGATGAAAGCGCCATCAGTCCTCCTCGTTGAAATGGGGTAGGCACTACAAAGAAAGAACAGCAACAGCGAAAGGCCACCAATTAATGACAAAGTAACAGGGAATCCCTCAAAAACACTAGAAAAAATAGAGTGTATGACTGAAGGTATTATGCTAAATATAGAGGAGAAGGTGATGACAAAATCAAAACCAACAACCTTAAAAAAGTGTACAATCCCAGTGGTCTCAGATGCATTGAAAATGCAACCTATGAGCACACCGAAATGTCTTGGAAAATTTGCATTTAAAAGGAAATGTATCTCTGCGGATGACCTCTCCACTTGGAGATCATATGTCTGATGGGCAGATGTAAGCGCCACTTGTTTTTGCAACAAAAGAGCTTTAAGTTAGCTCAGCTTTTCAATATTTATATTTAAAGTAGCAATATGAGGCAATTTTCTGCTACCTTTGACGCGTAGGCTCTCATTATCCTAATGAGACTACTGGATTTTTGGGCGGACTAAGTCTGACCCACGGTGAAGGACCCTTGTCACCCCAAATCTGGGTTATGCTCCTGCTAACTAGCAGTGCCTCATCTCTCCCAAAGGGAAGAGACAATTGGGCAGCCGAGTGCATGACATCTTAGTGCTTCCCAGGGAAGTCGTGGTCACTCAGGTCACAACCAGTTCTCTCGCACAAAGTGCGGTCTCATATATAAATGACAAAGGCAGCTGGAGTTTCAAAGATTGGTTTAATAAAACAACTGCATTTTAGATAACAAGGCGTGAGCCGCAATAACCAGAACCATACAACACAGTATGATTGAAATAGTAACGAGGAGAGTGAAACATAAGAATAAGGCTATCATATTTCAACTAAATTATGTTCTCTCTAAGTTATATTTTGAGCACAGCATGTGAAGCTCTAAAACTGCCTTTCAGGTTCCCCCTGGAGGACATCAACCCTCATACCTGAGCAAAAGCCTGTGATCTGGATCAGCATCTGCAACAGGGCGGTCAGCATCTAGTTGTGGGTTCCTGGTCAGAATCTCCCTCTTATGTGTACCCGGACTAGAAAGTGGTTTTTATAACTAACACGCCGGTGTTCTAAGAAACGTCGTGCTTTCTACAAACCATAAAGACTAAACTTCTACCACGTCCACCGGCAATGTACTAGACTGTATCCTTGACTGAAGTACAGAGCGAGCAAGAAAGTATTGTTTGAGAACACAGTGCTGAAGTAAGCTAAACAGTGTGATAGAAGGAAATAAAAAGAAGACCGTGAAACTGGTTATTGTAAAATAACAGTGCAAGGCTAAATAAAATGCATATAGGGCAAAGTGCACAGAGGCCTAATACGTTAAGCTTACGCGCAGAAAGCTACATTAAAAATGGCTGCACTACACCCTCCCCTTGTCGGAAGAAAGTGGTTTAAGCCGAAGCTGAAAATGCCCTAAGCTAAAAGATGATTAAAACCCTACCAAATTTCAACAAGTTAAGAGGACACCAAAGCATATTAATCCTCAATTTTAAAAAATGTGCATGCAGCAAAATGCCTAATTCATATGACAATGTCAATTTAGAACAAATTCAATTCAAACAGTGGTCCTGGAAAGCGGGAGATTCTCCACTTCGGCAGATGACAAAACCGGAAGATCCACGGCAAAGACTTTTAGGGAGCAGGTGTGTTCCAAAGCCCCAGTGTCAACCAAGGCGGCATCCCGTCTAGAGACTGTAAACGAGTTAATATCAACTTCCTCCAGGAAGGGTATCTCGTAATCAGTCTCTCGAAGCAAACGCAGCCGCAGCGCGCATGTCTGATAATGAGCCCTCATCGGGAACATCAACAGATCAACATCAACCACTGGGGGGTGCTGCTGTGAGAGACAGACGTCAAGTGCATGTTTAAAAGAGCACCAATGGCACCGAAACACGGGCTGCACACAATCCAAAACTGGTTTGAATGACAAAGACCAGTCACACTCCAAATGTTTCAGGAGTGCTGCTCCAAAGTGCTGCATCATGCGTTCACGACACAGCTGCGCTGATGGGAGAGCCCACATTCGTCCTTGTTGCGGCGGGACAGCCCTTGCGGAAAAACAAAGCAACAGCAAAATGTCAGCTAATAAAGCCAAAGTAATCGAAAATCCCCCAAAAATGCTTCCGAAAATTGAATGAATAGCCGAAGGTATTAAACCGAATATGGAAGAGAAGGTGTGAACGAAACCAACACCAACGGCTTTGAAAAATTGTTCTAATCCAGGTGTGCTGGACACATTAAATATACGTCCCACGAGTTCACCAAAGTGGCTCGGAAAGTTGGTATTTTACAGGGACTGTATTTCCGCTGATGACCTTGCCACCTGAAGTGCGTAGGTCTTGCGTGCAGATGTAAGGGCCACATGCTTCTGAAACAAGAAAGCCTTCAGTCTACTTAACTTGTCGAAATTCACCTTGAAAGTAGCTATGTGAGGCCAAATATCCGCTACCTCCCTAATTTTAGTGGGGGGAAACAACACACTCCCGCAGCAAGTAACAACATTAGTGACCTAAACAACGTAAACTATTCCGGCCCGCATGCCACAACAGTCTTCACTATTGAGGAGGACGTATCTGCCGTTTGAAAGCACCTGAAATGTGCGTTTAATCAAGGGGACCGGAACTCCCTTCAGATAGCAAGCCAAGTTCGCCACTGAGGCATTACACGCCCCATGCAAGGACAGCTGCTTACAAATCATCGAATGGCTGACCGAAGTCTCGCATTCACGACCGCTAAGAAAGACCTCTTTCATGCCATTGAGACATTTGTATAAGAAGGGAAGCTCCCACACCTCATGGATGTAACTATCTCCCAACTTTTCATATCTGCCTACCGGAAAATGTTTCAGACAAGAAGCGAATTGTAATGTAGAAATAGGCAGATTAATAACCCTGTGTATTAACCACTCTGCAGAGGGAATCTCGGCCATGGTAAAAGGCAATCTTTCTAACTTTTCAATGTTAACCATGACATAAGTCGCCTACTTCTTAGCCATTAGTTGTTGTTGTCGCGTTAAATTAAAGGAAAACTATATTTCCCTGGCACTGATGTTCTTGCCACGGAACGCGACCCGCCTCCAATGTCTGAAGTGTCCAATGCAACTGCATAATGGACCTGGTCTGACTCTGTCCATGATATAAAGAAGACATATCAGATCATATAATGTCTATAGCAGAAGAAACCATGTTGTTAATTGTATATATCCGGTCAGACAAGGTGTGAATTCCATAATCCACAACAGCTAATGCCTTTTTCAAATTTTCCTGATCTATCTGCCTTAACCGGGCTGCAGCCTCCTGCTGGGAAAGTTTCCATATCTCATTGTATGCTTCATACAAGAAACGCTTCCTAAGTGGTATCTTCGGGCCTGACAAAAAAATCTTGTAAGTCAGTCTTATTAGACAGGAGAGTGAGATGTGTCTTAACTGCATCTAGCGAGGATGAGTTTAACCAGTGCTGGCTCAATTTTCCCACACTATATGTAGTAATTATTTCAGCATGTTCTGGTGATATATAGTGAGGGTCTGACCTACTCGTCCGGAAACCCCGAGAGGATGTGACAAAACGTTGATGACACCCATTGGTGTCTATGGGCCACAAGAACCACACACCTAGACGTGTCAATGAAGTGTTAAATGTACCATTCTTGACCCATCCTGTAAGTTCACTAAAAGTGGCATTTATGTATTTTTGCCAGTTATTAATTTTCGCAGGGACAGGTATACTAGGCATGTTCAATTCTCTGATTGTTGCTAAGCCTAAACAGCTAGTCTGTTGTACTGTTTCATTTAAAAAAATCAATTGGACGGGAATGAGACATGCTCTAAACAATGTTTCTCTACCCTTTGTTTGCCAATGTTTTGTTCCCCAAACACTTTTCAAATCAATATTTGTCAACCAATATTCATAACCCTCAATTGACAGTCGGGAAACAAAGGAATCTGAATATATGAATTTCGTGTTAGTCAACAACATTTGTTTATCTTTAGACGGAGTTAACCTAAAATAATATGACTTAGCATTCGTTTGATGATGCCCAGATAAATACGTAAATTTATCATAGTAAGTTTTGGAACTCCCTTGCGGGGGAGTTGAGCAATGTTCCCATTGCGTATAGTCAAATATTGTTTTTGGACTACTTGCTTTGTGTATGAAGTGGTGCCCATAATAATTATAGCAAAACATGTCACCATAATTGTCTTTAAACTGGTAAACATCTTCATTTTCATAGACAGTATAATATTGTAATTCTGTCATCATTGAATCAACTGTCTTCACATCCCAATCATCAGATACAATGCCTGGTATTACTATATCATTCATAGATAACTTTAGGACATACGTTATTTGAATTATCTCAGTGGGACCGTATATATCAAACATTACTTTATCCCACACAATCCCATCCGGAATTGGTACTGCAGAAATTTTCACAAAGGACAAGTTTCTTCGGACCTTATGTGATGAAAAATGTGGTTTCAACACCTCCTCCACCTGTTCAACCGCTGATCTCTCAGGAAGAAAATGACCACGTATCAACAGAAAAAAGGTAATGACAAACCCAATCCAAAGAAAAAATGCTAGGATAGTCAATAAAAGCCACAGATAGTTCCATAGAAAAACAAAATACGTATCTTTAAGCCAACGCATCAGTTTACGTGGACCTGACAGGTCAGTAGTCGAAGAGGCAAAATGAGTCCGATAGACCATCGTTGTTGTCGGCAAAGTAACCAGAGGCAGTTTGTGCAAAAGGCGTCGCCGCATTCAATGGTTGTGTTTCTCACGGTGGTACACTGTAGATAGCAGCATCCGTCACGTCAGTAGTCATGGCGACTTGATCAAATGTTTCTTAGTGCCAGATGTAGGAAGCCATTTGCATGGTGCAAACTGCAAAAAACGCAGTTTGCGCCATGCAAACGGCCTAACGCGATGCACATTCACAAATTGCGAGTCGGTACCGACTCGCAATTTGTGAATGCGACTCGCAAATAGGAAGGGGTGTTCCCTTCCTATTTGCAACTCGCATCGCAATTCAGAATTGCTTTGTGACCACGAATGCGGTCGCAAAGCAACTCGCAGTTACCACCATTGTCGGGCTGCAATATGGAAAAAAAACTGCTTTATTTAAAAAGCAGTCACAGACGTGGAGGTCTGCTGACTTCAGCAGGCCACCATCCCTGTGAGTGCAGGGACTCCCTATGGGGTCGCAAAATGCCACCCACCTCATTAATATTGATGAGGTGGGTCTTTGCGACCCCATAGCGAGTCGCAGACGGTGTCTGAGACACCGTTCTGCATCCGAGATTGCGACTCAGAAATTGCGAGTCGGACAGACTCGCAATTTCCGAGTCGCAATCTCGGAGTTTGCTACATGTGGCCCTAAGTTATTTGTTGTTAGTGGAACTAATGCGAGATCATCATCCACCCTCCCCAAGCTCGGAGAGGCAACAGTGTTGGCATAGAAGACTTGAAGCGGAACATCTTCCCCAGTAGTGAGAGGGATTCGGGAACTACTGGACGTTTCTCTTGGTCTGCTGTGTAGAATCGGCCACATGTTGTAACTTGACATTGTCAATAGAAACAAAGTGATTTTCTTTGGCACCTGGCAACGGTGGTAAAATAACAGTTTTCGGTCCGTGTGTCCCCAACTGGTGCTTGATAAGAAAGGCCAAATTCTTTTTTCACTGTGACCTTTTCACGCACAAGATCCCCAACCCTGGGAATCCAGCAGGTAGGTGTTACTGGCACATCCTTAATTCCTGTGGAGGCGGCACTTTTAGAAGAGTTATCTTCACAGAACTGCTGTAATTCCTGTAAAACAGTGACACAATCATTTATGTCAAAAGACGTTTCTCCCGCCTCCACACCAGGACCATCAAGATCCGGAACAAACATTTGTGTTCCGAACAGGCACTCATTTGAAGTACGACCCCCCCAGGGACCTTCTAGGCAGGTTATTGAGTGCTCTCTGAACTCCATACAGGCAGGTTAGCCAACTACGACCCGTACCTAAGACCCTGGCTGTTAAGGATTGCTTTAAATCGCGGTTTAATCGCTCCGCGACAGAATTACCCTCGCGATGAAATGGAGACGAGTACTGGAGCTGGACCCCCAACGAAGCCATGGTGTTCCTGAATGCCCTTGAGGCAAAAGCAGGGCCCTGGTCCGCATGGAATGCCGCAACTGCATATGTACCGACAAAGACTTGCAAATTTAAATAACAGTCCGAGCATCAGCCGAGCATTGTGGCCACACCCACACAAATCTGGAGCAAGAATCAACAGCGAGTAGTATATATTTGTATGCACTATCCGGTGTTAGTGGACTGCAATGATCCAAGTACACACATTGTAATGGTCTGTTGGATATTAAGAGGGGTGTCTGTGGCGGGCGTTTAGCTGTTGATACTTTGATTTGTTGACAGATGTCACAACAAAGGACATACTGCTTAGTCTCTTTATAGAGACCAGGCCACCAGTAACGGGCCTGCAATAGTGAAATTGTAGCTGCCACGCCAGCATGTGCAGATGCCACTCCCTCATGCGCTGCTTTAATCAATTGTGATCTTACAACTTTATTGGGGATGTCGCGTGCGCCTACGCTAGGAATTTTAACTTCAGCGTTAAGCATACTTCCATGAAGTGTTGATATCTGTTTGGAAATCCTTTTGGATAAGGCATGCCATCAACCGTAGCTTTTATGGTGGCCATTATCTCTGTGTCTGGTTTGGAACTCGAACGAGTCACTGCAGCTACAGTGGCAACTGCAACTGCCGACTTTGCGGCTTCATCAGCCAAAGTATTTCCAGCAACGTGTATTACAACGCGCTGGTGTCCAAGTGTATGTAAAACATGGACTTTGGGTACCATCTCTTTCAAGTCTGCTACCCTCCCCCACAGTAGTCTGTGTTTTATGGTGTTGCCTTTTGAATCTCTGAACCCATTCAAGCGCCAGTAATGTAGATATTCATTAAAAGACTGGACGCTATAATACGAATCACAAACAATCAGTGTGAATTGCGTCGGATCTGTATGTTCTAGTGCCATTAGTAGAGCTTTTAGCTCAGCTAATTGTGCTGTACAATCCCCTAAGGTCTGTGTATAAGTATGTTGGGGGCAGAACTTCTCCCCCTCCATATAGCCGCTCACTACTGCACATGCAGCTGAATATTGGTGTTTTGTCCCAATCGCCGGTTGCGCAGAGCCATCGGTGTATGTGACTACTTGATATTGATCAATAGGCAACGTGTCAGCGGGAACTGGATATTCAACTTCATATTGCAGAAATTCCTGAGTTTGTAACTTTGGGTAAAAAATTTAGTCTATATCAGTGGCTGTTAAAGACGTAGCCCATTGTATCCATCGCGGGTGAAGTGCTTTCGCATTCGGAACGCTAGCTTCTGTAACAGCCTCGAGGGCCGGAATAGGAGAAACATCAATAATGCGTTTTCCCTGGGCAAGAGGTCTTTCTTTAATAACAGCCATCTGTACAGCAGTAACAATTTTCTCTGTGGGTGCAAATCGTTGTTCAGCAGCTGAATACAAGTGTGACTTGTATCCAATCGGGACTGTCTCACCTTCATTAAATGTGACATAAGTAAACCCAATGGCCCCAGCTATCACCCTGATGACCAAATGCGTCTTATTGTCCCGTGTGTGTAAATGTTTTGCGGCTAGTAGATCAGCTTGTAACTCCCGAAGAGTATGTGTATGTTCAATTGTCCAGAACTTGCTTGAAAAATCAGGAAGTATCTATTCATATAATGGTTTTATGCGTGTAGCATACCCCGGAATGTATGTTCTGCCAAAAGTTAGAAAGCCCAACAGTGATTGCAGTTTCTTAATCGTGTTCGGTGGTTGCAATTGTGCACACTTTTCTAAAAATTGTGGCGCTAGGCTCTTACCCTCATTCGACAGCTCATATCCCAGGAATATGACGCTGAGGAAGGCAATTTTCGATTTTTTTAAGTTAAATTTGTAGCCAATATTGGCAAACCCTACAACAATGCTGGCTACCCGTCTTAAATGTTGCAGCAACTCGTCATCTGTGAGATATATATCATCCCCATATGACAATGCTTCAGGGTCTAACTTGTGTAAAATAGCAGTCACATGCGCCGCAAACAGTCCTGGGCTGGTCATCTACCCTTGAGGCAAACAACAGAAGTTTCTGGGAGCCTAGCGCGCTAAAGCTTGTTAAATCTCTGCTTTCCGGTGCGATATTCTGGCAGAAGAATCCATTTGAGATATCCAAAGTCGTTTTATATTTTTTCCGCACTATGTTGCTCATCAGTGCAGCGCTATGTGAATTCTGTATAGCATACGTACGTGCATGTCCGTTCAAATGTCTGTAGTCTAAGACTATTCTATATGAATGGTCCGGTTTATCTACAGAGAATAAGGGATTATTCATCGGTGAGACACAGGGTTCAATTACTCCTTGGTATTCTAATTGTGTAAGTATTTCTCTCACCTGTGCTCTTGCTTCATGTTTTATGGGATACTGCAGTTGTGGCTGAGGTTCACCTTTAATCGGAATTACATGATATGGAGAATCCCTGTTCCACCCTACGTGATTTCTATATAGGACAGGTGCTTGTGCTAGAGCCCATTCATTGCAATAGGACTCTGAGAGTTCCCCTGGAACAAGGGGCGAGAAGGAAGGTTTAATAACCTCCTCCCCAACTGGGCAAGTGCGGACAAAATCAGGTGGCCAATCTTGTTCAGTCACCAAGATGTCATATATCTTAACTACATGATCCCAAAAGATTGCGTGTATAGTGCGCTCAATGTCTCCTTCCAATTGTAAAGTCACTGTATACACCCTATCGGGTTCGGAGACACGCATATCTGCTGTTTCAACTTGTATGAAGTCATCAGTTGCTTTCACCTCCAGATGATCTAGAAGATTCTGGTGAACTATTGTGACCTCTGCCGCGCTGTCTAGCAGTGCTAGTGCCCATGTCTTGTTCTTCAAGAGAACTCTCTTCCTGAGTGGCATGTCTAACTGAGACTGCTGCCACCTTTTTCTTTTTAAACTGTTGTTTTTGTTGTATCGGTTTCTCTTCCTTCTTGACAGAAACCTCTGAAGAGCGTTGTGATTCCTGTCTCGGTTTCACGTACTCTGTTCTCCGCTCTGACTGCCCACTTCTCTCATTTCTCTTATCTGATGAGTCCTGAAAGGAACGAGATTGGCGTGTATCAGTATATTGATATCTATCAGGCGTTTTTATATTATCTCTATTTCTGCGATTATACTTATTCTGTGGGGTCTCCGTACGTGGAGATTCTCCCCTTTCTTTTTTAGGTGTTTGTTGTTTTTTCTCCCAGCATTTCTTATTACCCTCAGGTTGCTGTTTAGCATTTTCTTTATAAATTTTTCCCTGAAATTGAGGTTTTTGTGGTCAAGCCCCCAGGCTATCTCGACCGATACTGGAATATGTTTCTGCTATTATTTTAGGCAGTTCCCACTCCTGATCTTGTTGCGGGACGTCACGAAGACGCATGCGCACTGCAAGTGCAACTGCTTCCCCTTTAAGATTGCTTAGGATTACTGAAGACCCCATGGCAAAGTTGCCCATCAGTTGCATTCCTAAATCTAAGGCTGGGGCTGCCCCATATTCATCCTGCATTTGTTGAAGCACTTCCGGTAGGTTGGCCAATGTCGGTGTGCTGTGTGTCATTGTATAGAGCGCAGCAAACACCGTGCTCCATTTATTACAATGTCCCACTGTGGGAACCATCCCAAAGGGTAAACACATAGTTAGTATTCTATGTTTGTCCTGAGGTCCTGTATGGGGAAATACCACCTCCAGAGTATTAATTTTCTGTGCCAGCCAAAATGGAGTCTCCTCCCGTTTTGCTGGGACTTTACCCTTAATAGAGTATACAGTCACCGGGTTTATACCTGGTGTTACTGCATGTGGTTGTGCTGGAGCAGCACGCGCTGGGTTTGTATTTAGTGTCTGCATCACAAATTGTACTAAGCCTCTATATGTAGCCGTTAAGTCTGTATTAAAGCTTCGAACTTCAGCCACCGCCATATTTGCAACCGCAGGAAGTGGTGTATATGTGGCCAATAAAGGCCAGGTAGGACCATCATTACTTAGTGGACCTAACCTTACTGGTAATATTGTATGGGGTAGGGCGCCATCAAGCCAATTATTATGTTCTTGATAAGATAGAGGTATCTCTAGGTATGCGTACGCCCTGTACTGTCCAGGCGCGTTCGCAACTGTATATGTGTAAAATTTATATGTGTTCCCATCAACTGCTGGAAATGTGAACCAAGAGTAAAAAAGTTCTGTTCTATAGGCTGTGTGGGCGGCCACCACAAACGTGACTGGACCACCCTGGATCGTAAGGCCATGTGCTAGCAAATGTGCTGTGAGCGGTTGTCTCATGTTAAGAGCTATTTGTATTACTTGGGGATTTGCCATTAGAAAAACAGCGAGAGTTCAGAGAAGGCACACGAAGACGGGGTCTATCCTTTTAAGGTTCAAGCTTGAACAACCATCTGCTGTAAATAGGATTACCTATACCGCGGTGGTGGAAATCCTCAGTGCCACGGACGTCTCCTCTAAAGGAACTGAGGGATCATTATATTATATGAGAAAGAGATGAACTGGTGGACCCGAAAATTAGAGCCAGACCAAACGTTTGCGGCGCCATGTCGCGTAGGCTCTCATTATCCTAATGAGACTACTGGATTTTTGGGCGGCAAGATCGTTCGCAGTGTGGGGGACTAAGTCTGACCCACGGTGAAGGACCCTTGTCACCCCAAATCCGGGTTATGCTCCGGCTAACTTGCAGTGCCTCATCTCTCCTAAAGGGAAGAGACAATTGGGCAGCTGAGCGCATGACATCTTAGTGCTTCCGAGGGAAGTCGTGGTCACTCAGGTCACAACCAGTTTTCTCGTACAAAGTGCGGTCTCATATATAAATGACAAAGGCAGTTTGAGATTCAAAGATTGGTTTAATAAAGCGACTGCATTTTAGATAACAAGGCGTGAGCCGCAATAACCAGAACCATACAACACAGTAGGTTGAAATAGTAACGAGGAGAGTGAAACATAAGAATAAGGCCATCATATTGCAACTAAATTATGTTCTCTCTAAGTTATATTTTGAGCACAGCATGTGAAGCTCTAAGCCTGCCTTTCAGGTTCCCCCGGGAGGACATCAACCCTCATACCTGAGCAAAAGCCTGTGATCTGGATCAGCATCTGCAACAGGGCAGTCAGCATCTAGTTGTGGGTTCCTGGTCGGAATCTCCCTCTTATGTGTACCCGGACTATAAATTGTTTTTATAACTAACACGCTGATGTTCTAAGAAACGTCGTACTTTCTACGAACCATAAAGACTAAACCTCTACCACGTCTATCGGCAATGTACCAGACTGTATCCTTGACTGAAACACAGAGCGAGCAAGAATGTATTGTTTGAGAACAAAGTGCTGAAGTAAGCTCAATAGTGTGATAGAAGGAAATAAAAACAAGACCGTGAAACTGGTTATTGTAAAATAACAGTGCAAGGCTAAATAAAATGCATCTAGGACAAAGTGCACAGAGGCCTAATACGTTAAGCAAACGCGCAGAAAGCTACATTAAAAATGGGTACACTACACCTTTATCTCTTGAGTGGGGGGAAAGTGCACATTTCATCAACATATAACAATTTAGAAGACCGAAACTATACAGGCAATTCCGTCTCGCAAACCACAACAGCTTATTTTGTTAAGCATCACGTACTTCCAGTCGAGAGCAACTGGAATACTGGACGAATCAAAGGGTCAGGCACCCCCTTCAGAAAACAGGCTAAATTCATAGATGAAGCATTACATGCTCTGTGCAAGGACAGCTGTTTACAAATCATAGAATGACGTATAGAAGTCTTACAATTGCTTCTGCTAAGAAAGACCTCTTTCAAACCATTGAAACATTTATATGTGAAGGGTAGCTCCCACACCTCATGGATATAACTATCAACTAGCTTTTTGAATCTGTCAACAGGAATGTGCTTCAAACATGAGATGAATTTAAGTGTTGAAATAGGCAGATTAATAACCCAGTTTACTAACCACACCGCAGATGGTATTTCCACCACAGTGAAAGGCAACTTTTCTAACTTTTCAGTGTTTAATAAAATGTATGTTGCTTCTTTCTTAGTCATTATTTGATACTGATGCATCAAATTAAACGCAATAAATAATTCCCAGGATCTGACGTGTTGCCAGGGTACGCAACTACTTTTCAGAACTTGTAACATCCAACCTAACTGCATAGCAGACCTAAGCTGGCTCTGTCCGTGTTGTAAAAATGACATGTAATTTGGTCTGATGTCAGCTGCAGATTAAACTGTGTTATTTAGTGTGTATATGTGATTGGACAAAGTGTCCATTCCATTATCTACAAACGGCTAAAGCTTTCTGCAAATTTTCCTGATCTCTCTGCCTCAACCAGGCAACACTTTCTTTTTTGTAAACGTTTCTGAATCTCACTATAATTTGCATGTAAAAATGCTTAGTGCATAGTTTTCTTGGATCAAACAGAAAATCTTGTAAGTCTACGTTTGGCTGACAGGCAACAAAGGTGTTCTTTGACAGTTGTTCATGTGGAAGATTTAAATCATTGGTGACATAGTTTCCTACGCTATATCTGGTGACAATATCAGAGTGCTGTGATGATATGTAACAAGGGTCAGGTCAGCTCGCTCTAAACCCCCCTGTGAAGTTTACAAAATGCACATGACCACCATTTTGGTCCATTGGCCACAATAACCATTTGCCAGGATGTGAAAGTGATGTGTTAAATATTCCATTTTGGACCCACTCATTGAGCTGATCATCAGTTGCATTGATGTATTTTTGCCATTTATAGAATTTAGCTGGTGACGGAATCCTGGGCACATTCAGGCCCATATTGGCTGTGGGTATCATTGACTTTGCGACATTTATTTTGCTGCTAAAACAGCACTAACCTACCTCCATATGTATAGTTTGACACTAAACCTGTCTTGCGTCAAAATATTGGAGTTAGAACCATGTTTAGGATGCATGAACCCACCTTGTCTCAATAAGATCCTAACCATGATGCTAGCCCCCAGCACCATATTAAGTTTGCGGTGCAAAAACGACACACGGGTGGGAGTCTGACCTAAATAACGGCGTTCAGCATGCTTAGTGACATTATTTAATGTCTGGGTCAGACCAGGCGTTAGAGTGCAGGTAGACCCATTTTCATGGTGAAATACCATGCAATGGACACAAAGATGCCCACCACAAGATCCAGCAACACCACCACCCACACCACAGGAACACCACAGGAGGGGGGACCCCATCCAAGGAAAGTTCAGGTGAGTATATTTCATATTTGGAAAGTGCCATTGGGGGTCTCTTAAATGAGGCCCCCTGATTGACACTGGGTATTTGGGCTTGCCCAGGAGACACTGGTAGCCTGTGGTTGGCATTGGGGTGGTGGTCATGACTCCTGTCTAACCTTAGACAGAAGTCATATTTTTGGCTGCTTGTGCATCAGTAAATGACGATAGGCTGACTAGAGGCAAAACTTTTCCCACTAACCAGCCTACATTTCTGTCCCACTAGCTCCATTCCCCCTAATGCCACCCCCACCGGCTAGCATCTTTTTTTATGCTAGCCATTCCTTAGTGCCATCGTGCTTCATTCCATAAATATGGCGCACGGATGGCCTTAAGGAGTGGTGTTAAGAAAAATGACAGTATACAAAAAAGGTGAAGTCCCACTTTGAAAGTTATTGATTTTAATATTATGCAGACACTGTAGTCCCAGTTATACAATCAGTCACTGGTTAACAAAACAGGGTATACGGTCCAAGGTCCAAACATTATATAATATTAAGAAAAATGACACTCAACTGCGTTAGCGCAGTTGTGCACAATTTTTCATAAATATGGGCTCCAATTCCTTAATTTTTGCTAAGCCCATCCAACTCATTTGTTGTACCTTTTCATAAAAAAATATATTTTACTTTGGAAAAAGGCATGATCTGAACAACACTTCCCTTCCCTGAATACGCCAAATTTGAGTTCCCCATACACTCTTTATGTCAATTGACTTCAACAATATTCATAACCTTCAACAGCCAACTGGGAAACAAAGGAGTCAGAATAAATAAATTTGGTGTCAGTTAACACAACATTTTGCAATTTCCTAGGAGGCCTTTTAAAATAATAAGACTCAGCATTTGTGACATTGTGCCCAGAAAAATATGCAACGTTTTCTACATATGTTTTAGAACTCTCCCCTGGTGGAGTTAGGCATTGTTCTCATTGTGTATAATTATAAACATTTCTTGGGGTGCTTGCTTTATGTATCAAGTAACAGAACATTTTTCCATAATTTGCCGTTGTTTGGTAAACATCTTCACTTTCAAATAAGGTATAATAATCAAGCTCAGAAAGCATAGAATCCCAATCATCAGAAACCAACACAAGTGTTATTATGTAATTCATAGAAACTTTTAATACAAATGGAACTTGAATCATTTCCATCAGTCCGTATATATAACATGATACTTTATTCCAAACAATCCCACCAGAAAAAGGTATAGCTGAAATGTTCGCTAGGGGAAGGCATCTAAAGGACCTTATGTGAGGACATGTGAGGCTTCAAACCCTCATCCACCAGTTCAGCAGCAGAGCGTCCACTAAGATAATGACCATGTATGAGTAAAAAGAAAACAATGACAAGCTCAATCCAAAGGAGGAAGGCAAACACAGTTAACAGAGTCCATAGATAATTCCACAGACCAATTAAATAGTTCATTTTGAACCATTTGAATAGCTTATATGTACTTGACACAGGTGTAGTTGAAGATGCTGAAGAGTTTGAAAAAGAATCGTTGATGTCAGCAAAATAACCAGAAGAAGTTTGTGCAAACACTGGAGCCGATTTTGGAGAAGGTGAACTGGCAGATGTGTTGCTTGGTGGTTCGTAGTAAATTATCCAATCCGATTGTATTGAATTTGAGTACTACCTCACAACTTTACACATTTCATGCCATATATGTTGTGACAGGTACTAATGAAAGCTCGTTTTCTGCCCTCCCCACCATTGGGGAAGTTTCATCACTGTTGGTCAAATTTTGAAGAGGCACATCCTGATTGGCAGTGAGAAGGGTTCAGGTACTGCTCAGGATTCCGTATGGTCTACTGTATAGGATTGGCCACATTTTGGGGCATATTTATACTCTGTTTGCACCGAATTAGTGTCATTTTTTTTTTTACTCTAATTCGGTGCAAAACTAACTCCATATTTATACTTTGGTGCTAGACCCCTCTAGCACCAAATTTATGGAGTTAAAGTCACTTTTTGAAAGTGGAGACCTACTTTGCCTTAATGAGATGCAAGGTAGGCGTTCCCGTGCAAAAAATGACTCTATGGCCTTAACGCCATATTTAGGGGCATATTTATACTCTGCAGCATATTTATACTCTGTTTGCACCGAATTAGTGTCATTTTTTTTTTACTCTAATTCGGTGCAAAACTAACTCCATATTTATACTTTGATGCTAGACCCATCTAGCACCAAGGCCCTGACTTAAACTTTTTTTGCACCGCATTAACGTCATTTTATGACACAAAAAAGGCGCAAACTTACAACATATTGGCCCTTATTTATACTTTTTGCTGCAAAACTGCACTAACTCAGTTTTGCACCAAAAAGTTTAGCACCGGTTTGCACCATTTCTGTGCACCAGCCGGGCACCATATTTATGGAATGGTGCAAGCCGGTGCAAAGGGTAGGCTAGAGTTTTAAAAAATGACTTTAGTCGGGTGGGGCTGGCAGTATAGAAGAAGAGGGTTTAGCACCAAAAAATGACTTTAGGCAGGTTAGAGTAAAATAAATTACTCTAACCAGATTAGCGTCATTTTATGGTGCTAAACCTACCATGCCACACGACTCCTGCCTTAGAAAAGGCAGGAGTCATGCCCACCACCCCAGTGGCCAGCACAGAGGACAGGGGTCCCCTGGGCATGACCATTGCACCCGGTGCCATGTATGGGGGCCCATTTCAGGGCCCCCTATGGCACTTAAAAAATTAAAATGCACTTACCTGTACTTACCTGGGATGGGGTCCCCCATCCTTGCAGTCCCTCTAGTGTGGGTGGGGGTGCCCCTAGGGCCTAGGGAGGGCACCTCTGGGCTTATTCCATGGTGTTCCACCATGGAAATAGGGCCACTGGTCCCCTAACACCTGCCCTGACCCAGGTCTTAAAAAATGGGGCAAAGCAAGCTTTGCCCCATTTTTTGACCCCTCCTCCCTCCCTTGCACCATTTGTACATGGGAGTATAAATATGGTGTTAAGGCCATAGAGTCATTTTTTTGCACGGGAGCGCCTACCTTGCATCTCATTAAGGCAAGGTAGGTTTCCACTTCCAAAAAATGACTTTAACTCCATAAATTTGGTGCTAGACAGGTCTAGCACCAAAGTATAAATATGGAGTTTGTTTTGCACTGAATTAGAGTTTTAAAAAAATGACGCTAATTCAGTGCAAACATAGTATAAATATGCCCCTTAGCGTCAAAAAATGATGCTAATCTGGTCAGAATAATTTATTTTTGACTCAAAACTGCCTAACGTAAAAAAAATTTAAGCTAGCCTACCCTTTGCACCGGCTTGCACCATTCCATAAATATGGTGCCCAGCTGGTGCTAAAAAATGGTGCAAGCCGGTGCAAAACTTTTTGGGGCAAAACTGCCTTAGTGCAGTTTTGCACCAAAAAGTATAAATAAGGCCCTTTGTAACTTAACATTGTCAATTGAAACAAAACAGTTTTCTTTGGACCCTGGCAGCAGTGGTAGGATGATATGTTCTGGTACCATGCATTTCCAGGACTGGAAACGGTGCTCAATATGCAGGGCCAAATTCCTTTTTTGGAGCAATCTTTTCACACACTAGGTCCCCAACTTTTGAAATCCAGCCTGTAGGTGTTATTAGTAAATCCCTCCTTCCAAAGGTGGTGGCACATGCAGATTAGTTTTCATCACTGAACTGTTTTAATTCCTGCAAGACAGTGACACATTCATTTATGTCAAAAGGTGTGTCCACCACCACTGCACCTAGGCCATCAGGATCTGGGACATACATAGGTATACCAAACAGAACCTCATATGGGGTGCGCCCTACCAAGGACCTTCTGGGCAGATTATTAAATGCTCTCTAGAATCTATATAGGTAGTTATACCCACTAAGACCTGAACCTAATAGTCTAGCTGGATTGCTTTAAGTCTCGGTTCTTCTGCTCCACAACTTCGTTTCCCTCACGATGATACAGAGACGAGAAATGCAGTTGAACCCCCAATGTCTCCATGGTGTCCGTGAATGCACTGGAGGCCAAGCCAGGTCCCTGGTCAGAATGAAAATCGGCAATCACATTTGTTCCTATAAAGACATGCAAATCTTTAATAATACTTTCTGTGTCAACTGATCATTGTGACAATACCCATGGAAATCTGAAGCAAGAGTCAACAGCGACTAACATGTATTTGTATGCACCATCAGGTGTTAGGGGACCACCATGGTCCAGGTACACACATTGCAATTGTTTGTTGGAAATTAGGAGGGGTGTCTGCGGTGGACGTTTGATGGTAGATTCTTTTATCTTTGACGGATAGCAAAACAAAATACTGTTTGGCCCGTTTGTAAACTCCTGGCCACCAATAGCGTTTTTGCAATAATGTAATTGTAACCGACACACTTGCATTGGCAGAAGCAACCCCTCATACACTGCTTTTATTAGGTCTAATCTTTGGTCCTGGTTGGGGATCACACGATCACCCACCCCTGGTATTGTTATGAATGTAACATTTTGGCTGCAGAAATGGTAGGAATACTTAGTGGGATACCTTTGGCAAGGGCTTGCTGCCAGCCGGAACTTTCACAGTAGCCAGTGTTTCATTATAAAACCTCATCCTGAAATGAGTAATCACAGCAACAGCTGCTGACTTGGCTGCTTCGCCAGCCAAGGTGTTTCCTGCAACGTGTATTCCTACATGCTGATGGCCCATTGTATGTACTATATGGGCATTTGCTACATTCTTTTTTAGATCAGCTACCTTCCCCCACAGAAGTTTGTGTTGATGGTGTTCTCATTTGAATCTCTGAATCCTTTCTGGTGCCAGTAATGCAGGTATTCATTATAGTGCTGGACACAATAATACAACATCTTATACCACCAACATCTGCATATAAGGTAGTTGGGGTGTCTTTTGCATGCAGTGAGACAAACATACTTGGGCGATCCGCAAACACAGTGCCTAACTAACGTTGGTGATGCTATGTCGTAGACTCCCATTTTAGTAATGAAACTGCTGGATTTTGGGTGGCAGAACTACCGAGTGTGGGGGACTGAGTCTGATCCCACACCATGTGACAGCTGTCAGATAACCCTGTGCAGCCAGCTATCAGCACGTCACAAGTACCGGAGGAAGAAGTGATTTGTGGCAGCCTATTGCATGACACTCCTCAAGGAAGTCGTTGTGGAGCAAATCTCATCCCTTTCTCTCAGTTATACAGGTCTCATACATTCAATGACAAAACAGAAGCAGGAACTTGGTTCAATAGGTTTTATTGAAGTAACTGCGTTCAATGTAAAAAAATATTGAATTGCGATTATGAGGATAATGAAATACAGTGTTATGATAGCCGTGACCAAAAGAGTAAAACACAAGAAGAGCCCCACCATATTGTCATAATACTGTGCCTAGCATTCCTACGTACACTACTAGGTTTCTACATGAGAGCAAGTAGCAGTGGTAGCCCTAATCTGCCCTTTTGGTCCTGTGAAGGAAGCCCAAACCCCAATACCTGAGCTGTGGTAGAGAAGAGGTTTGTTAATTTGCTAAGAGTCCTCCCACATATATACATAAAGGGACCAAAAGGTTTCCGCAGAATCTGCGATGACCTGCAGCATAAGAAGGCAAACTTCCTGGAATGTCCCCTCTGAGATGTTGTGGGCAGTGTGATGTTTTATAATAACATATCTGTTGGTCTAAGAACTGCCCTGATGTGACAACAAGTAGTTTCTGTGTAGGGTAGACAATGTTCCCTTTGGACCGGCAATACCTTGTAAACATTGTGTACAGCCTTGGATTGAGCACAAGATGAGAATGTCGTACAAAGAAATTAATAACAGTTTCTGCAAGGAAGGACAACTGATAAAAAAGGAATAAAAAACATCTCCACTAGAATTAAACATTGCTAAAATAATAAAAAGGATAAAAGTGAAATGTAACTAGGTAAAAGGGCACAGGTCTCAGGCCCGGAGCTAAATAATGTTCCAGTGTGAAATGCTAAAATACCCTCACTCCATTACCTTTCATTGATAATATGACAAAAAACTTTGCGTTTTCCCCCTAAATACAATACCACTAAATGCTCTAATGAGACATCCTACACTCCTATCCCCAACAATAGTCTTATGAGACATCATGTACACAGCAACACCCCTAACAACAACATATTGAAACGTCTTCTTTCTTTGCCTCACTCCCACCCGAATTTATCCCAGGCGGAAGCCGTTCACTGCCACTGTCCCAAAATATAGTTCACTTGGGTGACTTACATCTCCAAGGATTATTAGGCTTAGGTACCTTTCAGACTGTTTTCATGGTTATGGACTCAACAGTAGCTTTGGAGCTGATGTCCCTTGTGCTGAACATCTGTGCATTTATATATCTTTACAATTGAAAATCTTTATCAGTGTGGCAAATGGTCATTCATTGTTGCTGTTGTGTTTTTTATCTGTTAGCTGGCAATTATGTTTGATTTTCGAGGCAGCTAATTTATTATGCACATGAAATGAATACAAGACCATGGGTGGACTACAAGTAAATTTTGCTTTCTTAACAACCCCTGCTGGGCATGGTCTCTCATGTTGTAGATTATCTGGTGCAAGATTTGAACTACTCCTAAGAGGATAGCCTGCCAGACCATCTTAACTGTCTATAGGCTAGCATTCCACATGGAATATGCCTGTGACAATGCTGTTGGCATAACAACATAGTCCCAAGCTGTGCTTGGCTATGACATTCTACCTGCCTGCAAAGCAGGGACTTTCTCTGTGTTGCCTGCTGCATCTCTATTGCAACCATCAGTCTATTGGTCAACCATCAGTAATCAAACAAAAAGGGAGTGAGAAGGAACATATATGGGTTTGATCTACTTACAATTATGTAAAATCCAATCATCAAAAGTAAGAGAAAATTAATTTTAAATACCTATTAAGTCTCTGTGTTGAAAGAAACCTTGGGGAATGTTCCTATTTGTTTAAACGTACCCTCATCCACTAGGATCACTAGCAGTATGCTTCATTCATGGGTCCTCATTCAAGACATCTTCAGCAATATTCACTAAGCCCTTGTGTTGGCCTTGCATCATGCAAAGCAATGAAAGGGCTTAAGTGAGATTTGCTAAATCACAAAGCCCCATTTTGCATTGATCTGCATTGCTTAGTAAATCCAGAGTAATGCAAGTTAGTGAAATATTGGGAGGGCATTCCATGGATGTAGCATGGGCATTCCCATGTACCAAGTGTAGTAACTCTAACAGTCATGTCAAAATGATAAGCGTTCCCAACAGAGGCATAATAAAGAGAAATATCGTTGTGTGCTGCAATCTGAGGCACACACAGAAAGAGTAAAATGCCTGATTATGATGTGATTATTAAAGGTAACCCACAAAGAGTTCACTGGTTATGATTAATACTGTCCCAAAGGATATCATTATTCAAGTCTTCTTTATGGGTTGATAACTTGTGAATCAATCGTTCTTTTTCAAAGAGCACTTTCACAGTTTTTTTATGTTGCTGTCCAGTTGTTCAATCAATACTCATTTCAAATCAATTCAATTCAATTCAATTCAAAACAATCTTTATTCGGATTTGACTCCATAAAAGAAAAACAATCTCTTTAGGATAAAAAGGTTATACAATAAAATACTTCCAGATACATTACTAATAAATAAAAGGATAAAAAACCTTTGTTGCAACAAATTATGTAGTTATTCATTCTCGTATCGGAGTTTTTCTAAATAGGACAACTTTTTCCTCTGTTCAATTGCATGTAGGATCAATTTTATCACTGCTTCACATTTCTCATTTGTATCCAATTTAAATAAATAGTTAAAAGCTTCTCTACAATAAAATAACTTGTTAGTAATAAATAATGGTTTTAAATTTTTGTTCCTAATGTCATGATAGAATTTACAAGATATAATAAAGTGCATTGTGGATTGTGCAAATCGTCCCACGCAGGGGCACTTCGGTAGGCTTTTACTCCAAATCCTCACCTTTGGGAAGGCTACCAAAAAGTGCAACGTTCTAAAACGTAATCGGGTCAAATAAAATCTATGCTGAGTATTCACAATTGTCAGTAAGTAATTTGGTATTACCTCATTGTTTTCAATCATATAAAGTGCTACCGTTGATTTCATGCATTCTCTATTTTCTCTATCACTAACCCTCCATGCCATTAGTTGATTTTTCAATTCTTTCTTACTAAATTGGAGGACTATGCCTGGGTTGTCTAAATTTGGTGTTAGATTTATACCTCTCAACAGATCTTTTAAGTGCATGAACCATGGGATTCTATCCCAATGTTCTAGTGTAAGACAATCTTTAATAATCTTTTGGGTAAGATGCGTCCCTTCTTTTGACCAAATACCATGCCAAACCGACAACGCATTTATATATATTAGATCTACCACGTAAGAGTTGCCCAGTTCCTTATGTACCATGCATGTGGAGGTGGTATTTGGGACTGCAAGTAATCTGTTAAAAAAATTATTCTCTAGCACTTGTAATGAATAGATCTTGGGCATCAAGCCCCAGAGGGCAGAACCATATGTGATGCTGCTGATTGATTTACTTTTGTAGATTTGCAGCATTTCCCTTAGGGGTTTATTACCAATTTTTTGGGAGAAACTAAAGACAGCCTCAGTTGTCCTAATATACTTCATCTTAATAATTTCTAGGTGTTATTTCCAATGTCCCATATTAGAAAATTGTATACCCAAGTATGTAAATCCATTCACCTCTTCACATTTGTGGCCCTTAATAAAATAAGTTTTCTTCCTGGCCTTTCCCTGTCCACAAGTCATTACCACTGTTTTGCTCATATTCAACATCATATCTCTTTCCTCCATAAATTCCATGAAGCCCTCCATTAGTCGCTGCAACCCATTTGCAGTTTGTGACAGCAATACTGCATCATCTGCGTATAAAAGGATTGGGATAGAACATTCTCCTATTTTAGGGCTGTCAATTTCTAAATTTTTTAGGTGGGCATCTACACCATTCATGTAAAGGGAAAATAGGAGCGGCACCAAAACACAACCTTGGCGTATTCCTCTCCCTATCCTAAAACCTGGCGTATATTCACAGTTTCTTCCATATCTTACCAGTGCTGTTAGATGGTTGTATAGTTGCACCAAGAAGCTTATTATATTTAAGGGCAAACCCATATCTGTTAAAACTTTCCACAGCTTAGCATGATTCACCAGATCAAAGGCACTACTAAGATCTGCAAAACAGAGGAACACATGACCCTTCTTTGCTATTGTATATTTACTTATTATTAGGTTAAGGTTTATACATTGTTCCAGGGTACCAACCCCAGGCCTAAATCCCAGTTGAGCCTCTGTAAGTATATGATTGTTAGTTGCCCATGTTTCTAATCTTTCTACGAGTACTCTTCCCAGCAGTTTGACAGAGGTATCTAAAAGTGAAATTGGCCGATAACATTTGGGGTTGCCTCTATGCCCCTTTTTAAAAATAGGGACAATTATACTTTCACTCCATGATGTTAAAATATATCCCTTTGTCACACTCAGGAAGACTTGGGTCAGGAGAGGGCACCATAAATCAACATGTGTCAAATAAGCATCTACTGGCACCCCGTCAGGGTCCGGCGCCTTCCCTTTCGGGCATCTTCCCATGGCAAATTTCACTTCTCCTAGACTAACTGGTTTCAAGAAGGGTGGATTGATCTCAATTATCCTATTATTTGACGGGTGAATAGTCAGGTTATCTGGGTTAAAAATTGAACCAAAATGAGAAAGCCATTCCAATGAAGGAACATGTACTGTTATTTCGGGTACATCACTATTTTTTAGAAAAGGTTGATTAATTGTTTTCCAAAATAAAGTACTATCTCTTAATGTCGTTGCTTGCTCAAGATTATCCCATGCCCTAGCCCTCAATTGTGCCTTCCTGGTTTCTAGTGCATGTTTATAGTTAAAACACTTAATAATTACTTCTTCTCTATTTCTTGGTCGGGCCTGCAGGGCTTGCTTTAGTTCCTGGCTGGCTGATGACCAATTGTGATCAAACCACTCCACTTTTTAGCTCTTTTTTTTCCTCGATGCTCTCACTAAACTTCCTGCAATGGCGATTCTAAGTTGGTTAAAGGATCCTAGGATCGTGTATGGATTTTGATTATATTCTGTACATGTGAGAATTTCTTGACGGTGTTGTGTCACAACTTTATTCATCACATCTATTTCATTTATCCCGGTCCATTTGATCGCAAATCCATTTTCCCTTCTTATTCCTATATCCATTGCTAATCGTTCACCTATATTAAAGGGTTTGGCTAATCTCATAGTCAGTAACAGGGGGTAATGATCACTATAGATAGTAGGCTCAATCTTCAATGAAACGACCATATCCATATGACTCTTTGACATTAGTATGTGGTCGATTAACGAGAAATGTCCTCTTCCTATAAACAATGGAAGCTTCACTCCTTTATGCCCATCTTGCTCCATCATCTCTAAGTCATATTTAAATAATATTTCATTCAATGCAGTTCCATAGTTATTATGTAAAAAGTGCAGTTGAGCACTTCCCCCATCGTCGATGAATCCACATGTCTTTCCTATAGTATTCTTGCATGTCCCGGTATTAAAATCTCCAGGCCATATTATTATGTAGCTTGAAATTATATCGTTTACAAAGGCCTGTAGGTCATCCTGAAGAGTCGATGCCACTACTCTATTAGTACCATCAAATTTGTTGTTGTAATAGTTTATTAGTACAATTCCTAAGATCCCATCTATCCGAAAGTATAAAAACTGGTAGTGAGGGGAATCGAGGGAGGATTTCACCAGTGAGTAGGGTACCAATGTTGAAATCAAAATTGCTAGACCGCCCTTTGCCCTTCCCCTGGCTGAGGCCGAGGCTGGTGTGGAGAATGTGGCATATCCTTCCATAGAAAAGGATCCTGTGTGCCATGTCTCTTGTAGGCAGATTATATGTGATAAACTTATAATAGTCTGCCATTCCTTCTCAGCCATTTCCGTTTTTACTCCAGCTGTATTCCATGACATGAGTATAATTAGGTCTCCTACTAAAGGTCTCCCATCTATCTCAGTGTCACCATTACCACTTGGAGGTTTTGATTTGGGCACTATAGTAATAGGTTGTGTTTTATTGTGCAGCGAAGTCACTTTTCTACTCATGTTCCCCTGCAGTCAATCTAGATCCTCCATGTTACTCTGGGGGGCAAAACGGTTGGAATACTCTAATTTATTATGCCTGTCCAGAATACTGGACGTATTCCCTGTAACCCCTATGTCTTTTATACCTGTGGTGTTCGTCATTCTGTAAAAGTATCCGAGGGGAACAGCCATAATCTCCCTCCTCAGGTGTTTACAATTTCGATGTCTTATATCCAAATCTGCTAGCAGTTGGCCCACAAAACGAGGATTACAAAAGTTGACCACAATACAATCTCCCTCTTCTTCCTCCAGATTTCCCAACCAGTCAACTCTCCTTGCATATAAGATTTCACGAAATAGTATATCTGGTGTACATATATTCCCTGACATCCAGTGTGCTACCTTATTACGTATATCTGGCCAGGTCTCTACGATATTTGGGCCTAGTTTGGGAACATTTTTAAGAATGATTGTATATGGAGTAGCATCTGGTGGTAGCTGTAACACCTCTTTCACTGGTCTGTTTCTAGTCAGGGACTGGCGTCTATGATTTCTATCCATAGGCTCCATTTGATTAATCATAGGTGCCTTGGGCTGAGGGATTTCTTCCTGTATGGGATGCCGGCATTTCATACTCCTTTTGTTGGGATCTGCAAACCCTATCATTGCTCTATTCCTTAGGACTGCAGCCTCTTGATTCTCGTTTGATATAAGATCACTGCCGAGAGGCAGAGTTTTCGGTTTAGTCATTGAATTAACACTTACTTCTATCTTGGTTATGCGTTCTTTTATCTCCTTAAATTCTGACAATACTTTTGTCTCTATATAATCTAGCTTGCCATGCAGTTTCTTAAAAAGGGTTCCCACACGTTTTTGTAAGGAACCATCGTTATCTGTTGATAGTACTACTGCATGACCCCCATGCATTTGTGCAATTTTTTTGTTACTCTTAGGAAGCTGTGAGTGTACTAGCATGGACTTAGATTTGATGATCTGACTACTTCTTTTTTTCTTGGGTGGTGAAGAGATTTGGTCGTCTGTACTGTTTGGTGAGTCAATTTTCTCTATTATATCTGTAGGAAGTAAAGGGCCTAGAGAAAATCTAGAATCTGGCCCAATAAATTTTTCTTCTGGGGCTTTTAATTCAGAGGTTAAGCCTACAGCCTCAAAGCTCACTTCGGTGATGGCCTCATGTAGAAAATGTTTTGTTGCCACTAAACGTGCTTCAGCATTAATGATTTCTTCGTTTATTTTTCCCATTGCATCTGTAAGGTAATTAGTAATTGTATTAGTGCTTCTCTGGGTTGTGGTATTCATACCGTTCCCTATTTGGTTTTGCTTTCTTTTCCACATTATGTATAAGGGGTTAACTATGTAAGGCACTCTTAGCTAGTCACAGACAGGGTATATGCGATTTCTAAAACCAATAACAACAAGGTGTGCCCAACCCAGCCTTCTCCTGGCTCTGGTGGGCACAAGGTGGGAGTACAAGAGAGTTATTTAGGGCTTCTGCCCTGCCCACAGAGCTGAAACCAGCTACAAGTCTGAGTCCAAACGTCTCCTTACAGCCCTGTAGGAACCAATATCAGATCAGCCGGGAAAAGGATGTCAGGGGGGTGGCCCAGCTCAGCCTCTGTCAGGCGCTGACGGGCGCAGGACAGGCCCGCCCTTGGCCGGGGCTTCACCTGGGCGCCGCCCGCACGCGTCCCGTGTGCGTCCCGCGGTAGCGCGAACTTGGTTTTAAAGGGCTCCTGCCCTTGTTCAGATGGCCGCCTCCTCCTCCCACGGCAAAACACGGTTCCCGTGGTAGTGGGAGCGCAAACTTGGTTTTAAAGGGGTCCTGCCCTTGTTCAGATGGCCGCCTCCTCCTCTCGCGGCAAAACGCGCTTCCCGCGGTAGCGGGAGCGCGAACTTGGTTTTAAAGGGCTCCTGCCCTTGTTCAGATGCCCGCCTCCTCCTCCCACAGCAAAACGTACTTCCTACGGTAGCGGGAGCGCGAACTTGGTTTTAAAGGGCTCCTGCCCTTGTTCAGATGGCCGCCTCCTCCTCCCGCGGCAAAACGCGCTTCCCCCTCATTTCAAATCAATTGTCGTAAGTTTGCTTGGTATAGGATGATCTGCTATTTTAGTAGTTGTCCTTTTACATCGTATATTGACACAATGTTTGTATATTCAGGTTTGACTTTCTTCCAGTAATTCCACTGTAACATAGGGCAAAAGAGCAGGTAATCATTTAGGTGACCTGTGCGCAAATGCAATTAGTATGTTTCCTGATAGTCCACATAGTAGACAACCCTTGATGTAGATTTCTTTTGTAGCAGATGTGAGGTGTCAGATGCTACGGTGCCCACACTGGTAATGACCCGTTACGCAGGAAAGTCCCCAGCAGCAAAAAATTGTATCCTGGATACCAATGGTTCCTGCCTCATTTGTAGGAAAACATAGGTTTGTCCCATTCGTGGGGCCACGTATCCAGGATGTACCAGTTCTTGCTGATAATCTTCTTGATATTATTAGATGCTATGTTGAAAGGTTGCAACAAAGATCAGCACTTTTTCATTGTCATCTTTTAAGGTTGTTTCCAATAGTGCTTCCCTGTTTAAGTTCCTGGCTCCCTTCTTTGACTTTTGTATCCCTCTTACTAGGTAATTCCATGCTCTCATCTTGCTGGAAATAGATTTCACTTGTAACTTGAATTCCAAAACTTTCCTGCAATTCCTCCTGAGGCATACAAATTGGCTGTATGGGAGGTTCTCTTTCAAAGGTCTGGTATAAAATCAATCAAATTGTAACAGGTTGTTCTTGTCTGTTGGTTTATGTGGAGTGCATGCAGAACACGCTGTTCGGTGAATGTTCTGATTTTTATAAATGTGAGGGACTCACTACTTACAGTGTGTGTGTGAATCTCAGGATTGTGTCACTCCTGTTCAGCCAGTATGGAAAAAAGAGGGTGAAGGAGACAGTATTCCCTGTCCATATTACGTGGACATTGTGTATATATTTCTTCCATATTTTTATGTTTTTTTCGGAATAGGTAGGAATGGTTCAGGATGAATTTCTTCTCCACGTCATAGATGCATAGCCCTGCTATGATTGCAGCAAAAGTACTCCCAAGGAAGTTCCAGGGGTTTGTAACTATAAGGTACCTTCAAATTCAAAGACATTTTTCATTAGCACCAGTCTTGTGCATCTCAAGATGAATAGTGGCAGTGGAACATATTCCCAGTTCTCTGCCTCAAGGATTTCCTGGATCACTTTCAGTTATCTTCTTGTGGTAGGCTAGTGTAAAAGTTTTCTATGTCCAGTCAAATCAACAGATTCTCTTCTGGATCGAACTCCATTCCTTCAAAAGGTTCATGATAACCTTAATATGTTTGAGCTATGTGGGGTACTTCTGCACTAGCAGTGTTGGAATGGAGTCAGAAAAATGTGATAAACTTTCTAGGATGGTTACAACACTATGGGGCGCCCGGGCAGTGGTAGTCTTTTTTGTGTGCTTTTGGCATTGTAAAAAATAGGGATTCACTGGATTAGTGTTCCTGAGGAAATCTGCTCCTGTTTAAATACCTAGGGGCAGAATTAAGGAAAGTGGCGCTGCACCCAGTGCAGCACCACGTTCTTTGCGCCTCTTAGCACCCCATAATGCCACCATGTGTGTGCCATATGGCACACCATGGTGCAGGGTAGGGGGCAATAGCATTATTTTTATTGATGCTATTGATGTACTCTGCAGGAGTTGCAACAAAATATTGGCACTACTCCTGCAGAGTACATAGGGGCCCATTGTATTCAATGGTGTGCCCCTTTTGAACACTCTGAGCAGGCATTAAAAGTGCCAAAAGAAACAATGCAACGAATTCTGTTAGATTTCCTTGAGCCATTTTCTCAGCCCCCTCCCTAATGGGGGTATGCCCCCTTTTGCATACATTATGCCTGGTGCAGGCATAATGTAGCACAAAGAGTTACAAAGTGGCACAATTAATGTATTGCTCCACTTTGTTAATATGTATCAAGGATTTTGGCCATTTTACGAAACACCATCAAAACAATGATGCTAATGTGTCAGTAGACGGCGCTAGGGGCTCTTAAATATGCTCTCTAGTTCTCAGACTCTGCTCCTTTTACCAGATTGTTAATCTCTCTTCCCTACTGTAATGGGTCAGCCATGCCATAGTCTAAGGCGTAATTACCTCACTCTGAAGTCGCCATCTACGGAAGAACCCCAAGTCCAAAGTGTTGTAAGATCTCAGGTTGAAAGAAATTGTGTGTCTGTGTGTGTGAGCACACGCGCAAAGAGAGCTTTAAGCCCTTCGAGTTGCAATTTAATATTAATACTCACTTCTTCCGTGCTTAATTTGTGCTTGTTGTTTCTGGTGCTGAGCACCAGCACTTCATTCATTCATTACTTTATTCGGTACAAAAAGACCATGAAAGACATCAAATAAATAAAACATACAAATTTCTCAATCATAAAATTGCTAAAAGAACGTTATTAATACATTTTCCGAATACCCTGAGCAGCGTATATAAAATTTAACACAGCCTGAATTATGTCCATGTTTCCCAAATATGTAAGTGAGAATAAGCAAGCTGGCTAGTTCTAATGCTTTTAGGCAAAAATAACGGACGTAAAAAACTTTTTATCGGAACAACATATAAAGTGCAAAAAAGCATAAAGTGCAATGTACTCTGAGATGTCTTTCCATCACAGCGACAAGGAGGAAGGTTCTTGAACCAGGTTCCGCATACTGGAAATGTTACCAGGTAATGTAAGGTATTTAAACGTAACCTTGTGAGTAAAAACCTTTGTCGCTCATGATTGATAATAGTCAAATATAGCTTTGGTTGAAGTTGTTGTGTCTCATACCTCATCCATGATCTAATTACTCCTGAGTCTGGCTCCATGTCCTGATTTTTCTGCCAGAATATGTCTTTAACCTTCTTAATGTCCTGTCTTGTTAAAGTATCCGGTTTAAGGAAAAATTCTCCTAATCCTAATGATAGGAGGGAGGAATAGACATATCTAAGCCAGGGTATATCCAGAGATCGTGATAAGAGGAGACAATCCTGTATCTATATAAAGGTACACTGTTCCAAAAATAGAGAGAAGGAAGACGAAAACAGGGGAGACCTGTAATCTCAGGAGCAAGAGCCCTCAAGCATCACTCTGGATGGCTAGCATCATCATCGGGAATAGCTCCTCACTAGGCCGGCGCTGCAATGCCTAGTGGGCACCCCGAAGTGGGGGCTCTCAGCCGAATTTTGAGATGGTGACTAGAGAATTCAATAGTGCAAACTGAGGGTGCCTTAGGTCACCACCCAAAACAAAAAAGAGGAAAAAAGGTTTAAAATTGGTTATTCATCCATTAACTTCATCATTTAATCAGTCGAATGTGACAAGGATGAAGACCAAGGTTAAAAGCAATGTTGAAAGTCAGATAGAGGATTATGCTCATACACCTTTCAAAAGTAAATGTACTTAGAGAGTCCTAAAAATTACAAGGCCCCTCTTTGTTATGGTCGACATGTTTCGCGTCTATTGGTCCATACAGATCCACTGACGCTTCATCAGGACCTACATAACTAGGTAAACAAACCTCTTTAGAAATATATAGACACCGGTCACTTACTTAAGTTGACTGGTAATACAGGTACCCTGAAAGACAAAAAACAAAGAATGCCAAAAGAATGTGAAACACATATCGCTATAAAAATATATCTCAAAAGTTCTGATGAGAAATGGCACAACCAAACTCTGGTCAGTAACAATGAATGGGACGTCACATAGGGAAAATGCTTACCACCCCCTACTCGAGAACAGGTTCCATAGGTAAGGCGTCTCTAGGACTCATGATGACACTAGTTATAAATAAAGGTGAAGAAATAAAGAGAGGAAATAACTCTGTGGTACAAGTGAAAAAATGGATAACAGATAACTATCCAACAGTTGGGAAATACCTAATTAATGTTGTAGAGTATCTGGGATTATTAAAATAGTTAAATAGTGCCGTAAAAAACATCATTGGTGATTAGCGTAATGATTTGCCAAATGTGCACCCAAATAAACATAGTATAATGTCTCGGGTTAATAAAATTCCTAAATGGTACTACAAAAGACATCGTTGGTGATTAGAAACATGTTTTTATAGGTGTGTACCCAAACATGTAGTCAAAATGCTGTAAATGTCAAGCATATTAAGGCACAATATGTCAAGTTCAAAATGCCCCCACAAATTACAAGCGGAACTGCACGTTACTGTACATCTAATTTGTCATTGCTGAATGTACAAAAGATCGGTGGGCTGATAGCTCGTGGCTCAAGCGATAACTAATATCGGTGTGTTTATCGTGCCGCCAAATGGGTGTTATTGTCAAAAGAAAAGAAAAATCCCGAATAGCAGAGAAGTCCCGACGTTCTAACTTGAACGTCAGGGACAAGTACTTACTTAATCCGTCAATGGTCCTATGTTCGGACCTACCCTCAGAGACAGCCGCCCGGGAGCAACCGGGTCGGGTGCTCTCCGAGCAATTAAATGGACGCTGCTAAACTCAGCGCGTCTATTAGGCGAAACAAAAGAGGGACTCGGAGAGTCCGGGAGAATAGAGAAATCAAGGAAGGACTGCAAGTGTAATGCACTTGTAGTTCCGAACCTCGCTAAAGTGTTAAAGAAAAGGTGCGAGTCCCAACTGGATATTCAATATCGATCGAGCCAGAGAAGGCATAGTAAACTGAATTCACAAAGTTCCTCAGACTCGTGGGGGATCAGCATTTGAATGCAATAAGAAATGCTTATATTATGTCATTTGGGCCAAAAAAGAAGAAGAAAGCCCCACTGGGTGAATATATCACACTGGGGTGTGGGAAAGAAAATGTGGTAACAAGGAATTAGGGTGAAAGCGAGGTCCAGGGGATGTCATCATTAAGACCTCTTAAATGGGTCCCCAATTTAAACACCCATTTTTGTTCGATCTTAAAAAGAGCTCTAGAATCATTGGGGCGAATAAACGGTGCTTCAATTACCACCCACCATAAATCATCCGGGGAATGATGAACCTCCAAGAAGTGGACACTCAGTTTGGTGGTGAGCTTTTTGCACCTAATATTGCTTCTGTGTTCATTGATGCGAATCTTGACAGGTCTTGATGTCATGCCGATGTATCGCAAATCGCAAGGGGACGTGATCATGTAAATACAGTTTTTTGTATTACAGTTGGTATGTTTTTTAAGATACCAATGCCCAATGGAGTCAAAATCAAGTTTTTTTAGATGTCTAGTTAAGTCGCACACATTGCAGTTACGACACGGATAGTGTCCTGCAACAGGTGGGAGGTCCCATAGAGTCATTTGGTTAGAAGGGTTATGTGGAATGCGTGGGCGTGTGTGTACCACTAAATCTCTTATATTAGCAGTTCGTTTGAAAGCAAAAAGAGGTTTTTGTAAATTACAGCCTCCACTTGTAAGAATAGACCATCGCTTATTAATCAACTTCTTAATGGAGTTTGACAATGGTGTATAGGTTGAAACACACGTCAATCTAGCCTGAGGGCAATGTTCTCTTGGTGCTAGTAGTGACTCTCTATTATTGTTCCGGGCTCTCATTCGTGCTTGGTTAACGATCTTTGATGGATAATTCCGATCGCAAAGTTTGTGTTGAAGAGTTTCAGATTGTTGATCAAATTCAGTGAGTGAACTGCAATTCCGTCGTAATCGCAGGAATTGGCCAAAGGGTAAATTGTCCCTCAAGGCTTTTGAGTGGTGGCTCTGATAAAGTAAGAGCGAGTTACGATCCGTGGGTTTATGATACACACTGGTCTGCAATTTCCCATTATTGATTGAAATCATTAGGTCTAAAAATGGTAATTGATGGTCAGACACCGTTGCTGTAAATTTCAAAAAAGGATCAAGGGTATTGATCCAGATAACAAGTTCCTCTGCCTGCATCATGGGTCCTTGCCAGATGATCAAAATATCATCTATGTAGCGGCGCCATAGCCTAATAGACTTGAAAAAAGGATTAGTTGGCAAAGAGATGTATTTCTTCTCAAAATCATACATGTAGAGACATGCTAAACTAGGAGCAAATGTGCTCCCCATTGAGGTACCTTGAATTTGGTGGTAAAATTGGTCCTCGAAAAGAAAAAAGTTCTCAGTCAGGGCTAACCTGGCACACTGTAGGATAAAAGCTACAGGGGAGGACAAGGTTGATGATACTTCATATAAAGCAGTCTCTATGACTTGTAATGTGGCTTCTTGAGGAATATTGGTGTAGAGTGCCTCTACGTCTAGTGTAATGATTGCTTGTGTAGTATCGCCTTCATTGATAGTTTCGATCAAATTGAGCACCTCTTTAGTGTCTTTCAAATAAGTGGAGGAATTTCTTACCAGGGGTTGTAAAAAATGATCGCAGAAAATGGAAAGTGGTTCCAAGATTGAGCCCAACCCTGAAACTATAGGGCGTCCAGGGGGAGGGTTCCTTTGTTTATGAATTTTTGGTAGACAATAGAAATATGGTGTCTGTGGATTCGGTGTATCCAAAAATTCTGCTTCCCTGGTAGAGATCCACAAATTGTACTTAGCCTCTTCAATCTTCATCATAATTTGTGTCTGGAGTCTCGCTGTGGGGTCTCGATTTATTTTCGCATAATAAGTGGAATCACTCAGAAGACGCACACATTCGCTTCTGTAATCAGCAAAATTCATTACAACAATAGCTCCTCCCTTGTCAGCTGGTTTTATAATTATCTCTGGATCAGATGCTAACGAGGTCAGGGCTGCCCTTTCTTTAGTCGGAATATTGATAAAGGCTTGTTTAGGGTGAAGTTTATTTAAGTCAGATAACACTGCTTTCTCAAAGGTTAGGACTTCATTAGGCATCACTGCAGGAGAGGGAACAAAAGTCGAAGGTTTTTTGAGACCAGAATCGAGAGCTCGAGGTTCCTCTGATTTGTCTTTGAAAAAGAATTTGAGACGGATCTTCCGGAAAAATTGTGCTAATTCAATATGTAGACGAAAAAAATCGTCTTGAGGGGTTGGGACAAAACCTAACCCTTTATTGAGTACAGATGTTTCTTCTTCTGAGAGTTGTTTAGATGAAAGGTTGACGACTAAGTCTTCAGAAGGGGGTTTTTTGACTGGCTTCTGGTGATCATCTGTGGTTCGTCTCTGGACCATTGGACATGCCTGCCTCTTCCTCTCCTTCTGCCTCTGCCTCTGCCCCGGCCTCGGCCTAAAAAAGGGGGGGCAAAGGCCATCATTGGTCGTGGTTGGAAGAAGGGAAAGGGTGATTGCCACGGCATCGCTTGGTGTATCGGGTACGGAGGATAGTTGTAAAAAGGTTGTTGTGGTAAGTTCTCGTCTGTACTCCACCCATCAGATGAAGAACTACTGCTGTAATTGCGAGATTTTCTGATTGGTGCAGAGGTCTCATCAGATGACTGGGATCGGTTATCCCCTTCAAAGTCATCTTTGATGTAGGGGTAGACTTTTTCTCGGCTAAATCTCGTGATGTCTTTTTGAAGTTTGGTGACCTTTTGCTGAGTTAGGAAATCTTTGGTTTCATTCAACTCAGCAGTGATTTCCGCGAGACGACATTTGAATGCAGTAATAGAGATGGTGGTTTTCAAAGTGTTCTCAATGGTGTTGATCTGGATCGTGATGGTATCTGCCAACCTTTTGGAAGTGTTGATAATCAATATTAACCAATCTCTCGTACACTTCCAGGCTATTTGAGCCCAGTCTTTTCTAAAGGCTAGATCTTGCAAAAAAATGCGTGGGATGTTAGACACTAAAAGGCCATTTGGAGCGATGTTAGCACGGAGGTATTCAGTCATAATTGTTCCGTGCATTACGGTTTTTATGAGTTCTCGTTTCAGGGTGGATAGTTTGTCCCATTCAGTTTTCAGGCTGCCCGACGGGGCAGAGCCATCATTGTCTAATATGGAAGGTGTTTGTAAAATGGCTGTTACCATTTCATCATCGTAGCTCAGACCCTGGAAATTATCCATAATGCGGATCGTATACCCCTGTTGTGGGAGGATGAAAAAGCTAATAGGTAACAGTCAAGTAAGTCCCACAGCTAAGCTGCTGTACATGAAACGTTAACACAAAAAAGAGGGACCGGGAGTATTGCTGGTCCAGTGTACAGTCTCCCTATAATAGTAACTATATAAAGGTACACTGTTCCAAAAATAGAGAGAAGGAAGACGAAAACAGGGGAGACCTGTAATCTCAGGAGCAAGAGCCCTCAAGCATCACTCTGGATGGCTAGCATCATCATCGGGAATAGCGCCTCACTAGGCCGGCGCTGCAATGCCTAGTGGGCACCCCGAAGTGGGGGCTCTCAGCCGAATTTTGAGATGGTGACTAGAGAATTCAATAGTGCAAACTGAGGGTGCCTTAGGTCACCACCCAAAACAAAAAAGAGGAAAAAAGGTTTAAAATTGGTTATTCATCCATTAACTTCATCATTTAATCAGTCGAATGTGACAAGGATGAAGACCAAGGTTAAAAGCAATGTTGAAAGTCAGATAGAGGATTATGCTCATACACCTTTCAAAAGTAAATGTACTTAGAGAGTCCTAAAAATTACAAGGCCCCTCTTTGTTATGGTCGACATGTTTCGCGTCTATTGGTCCATACAGATCCACTGACGCTTCATCAGGACCTACATAACTAGGTAAACAAACCTCTTTAGAAATATATAGACACCGGTCACTTACTTAAGTTGACTGGTAATACAGGTACCCTGAAAGACAAAAAACAAAGAATGCCAAAAGAATGTGAAACACATATCGCTATTAAAATATATCTCAAAAGTTCTGATGAGAAATGGCACAACCAAACTCTGGTCAGTAACAATGAATGGGACGTCACATAGGGAAAATGCTTACCACCCCCTACTCGAGAACAGGTTCCATAGGTAAGGCGTCTCTAGGACTCATGATGACACTAGTTATAAATAAAGGTGAAGAAATAAAGAGAGGAAATAACTCTGTGGTACAAGTGAAAAAATGGATAACAGATAACTATCCAACAGTTGGGAAATACCTAATTAATGTTGTAGAGTATCTGGGATTATTAAAATAGTTAAATAGTGCCGTAAAAAACATCATTGGTGATTAGCGTAATGATTTGCCAAATGTGCACCCAAATAAACATGGTATAATGTCTCGGGTTAATAAAATTCCTAAATGGTACTACAAAAGACATCGTTGGTGATTAGAAGCATGTTTTTATAGGTGTGTACCCAAACATGTAGTCAAAATGCTGTAAATGTCAAGCATATTAAGGCACAATATGTCAAGTTCAAAATGCCCCCACAAATTACAAGCGGAACTGCACGTTACTGTACATCTAATTTGTCATTGCTGAATGTACAAAAGATCGGTGGGCTGATAGCTCGTGGCTCAAGCGATAACTAATATCGGTGTGTTTATCGTGCCGCCAAATGGGTGTTATTGTCAAAAGAAAAGAAAAATCCCGAATAGCAGAGAAGTCCCGACGTTCTAACTTGAACGTCAGGGACAAGTACTTACTTAATCCGTCAATGGTCCTATGTTCGGACCTACCCTCAGAGACAGCCGCCCGGGAGCAACCGGGTCGGGTGCTCTCCGAGCAATTAAATGGACGCTGCTAAACTCAGCGCGTCTATTAGGCGAAACAAAAGAGGGACTCGGAGAGTCCGGGAGAATAGAGAAATCAAGGAAGGACTGCAAGTGTAATGCACTTGTAGTTCCGAACCTCGCTAAAGTGTTAAAGAAAAGGTGCGAGTCCCAACTGGATATTCAATATCGATCGAGCCAGAGAAGGCATAGTAAACTGAATTCACAAAGTTCCTCAGACTTGTGGGGGATCAGCATTTGAATGCAATAAGAAATGCTTATATTATGTCATTTGGGCCAAAAAAGAAGAAGAAAGCCCCACTGGGTGAATATATCACACTGGGGTGTGGGAAAGAAAATGTGGTAACAAGGAATTAGGGTGAAAGCGAGGTCCAGGGGATGTCATCATTAAGACCTCTTAAATGGGTCCCCAATTTAAACACCCATTTTTGTTCGATCTTAAAAAGAGCTCTAGAATCATTGGGGCGAATAAACGGTGCTTCAATTACCACCCACCATAAATCATCCGGGGAATGATGAACCTCCAAGAAGTGGACACTCAGTTTGGTGGTGAGCTTTTTGCACCTAATATTGCTTCTGTGTTCATTGATGCGAATCTTGACAGGTCTTGATGTCATGCCGATGTATCGCAAATCGCAAGGGGACGTGATCATGTAAATACAGTTTTTTGTATTACAGTTGGTATGTTTTTTAAGATACCAAGGCCCAATGGAGTCAAAATCAAGTTTTTTTAGATGTCTAGTTAAGTCGCACACATTGCAGTTACCACACGGATAGTGTCCTGCAACAGGTGGGAGGTCCCATAGAGTCATTTGGTTAGAAGGGTTATGTGGAATGCATGGGCGTGTGTGTACCACTAAATCTCTTATATTAGCAGTTCGTTTGAAAGCAAAAAGAGGTTTTTGTAAATTACAGCCTCCACTTGTAAGAATAGACCATCGCTTATTAATCAACTTCTTAATGGAGTTTGACAATGGTGTATAGGTTGAAACACACATCAACCTAGCCTGAGGGCAATGTTCTCTTGGTGCTAGTAGTGCCTCTCTATTATTGTTCCAGGCTCTCTTTCGTGCTTGGTTAACGATCTTTGATGGATAATTCCGATCGCAAAGTTTGTGTTGAAGAGTTTCAGATTGTTGATCAAATTCAGTGAGTGAACTGCAATTCCGTCGTAATCGCAGGAATTGGCCAAAGGGTAAATTGTCCCTCAAGGCTTTTGAGTTGTGGCTCTGATAAAGTAAGAGCGAGTTACGATCCGTGGGTTTATGATACACACTGGTCTGCAATTTCCCATTATTGATTGAAATCATTAGGTCTAAAAATGGTAATTGATGGTCAGACACCGTTGCTGTAAATTTCAAAAAAGGATCAAGGGTATTGATCCAGATAACAAGTTCCTCTGCCTGCATCATGGGTCCTTGCCAGATGATCAAAATATCATCTATGTAGTGGCGCCATAGCCTAATAGACTTGAAAAAAGGATTAGTTGGCAAAGAGATGTATTTCTTCTCAAAATCATACATGTAGAGACATGCTAAACTAGGAGCAAATGTGCTCCCCATTGAGGTACCTTGAATTTGGTGGTAAAATTGGTCCTCGAAAAGAAAAAAGTTCTCAGTCAGGGCTAACCTGGCACACTGTAGGATAAAAGCTACAGGGGAGGACAAGGTTGATGATACTTCATATAAAGCAGTCTCTATGACTTGTAATGTGGCTTCTTGAGGAATATTGGTGTAGAGTGTCTCTACGTCTAGTGTAATGATTGCTTGTGTAGTATCGCCTTCATTGATAGTTTCGATCAAATTGAGCACCTCTTTAGTGTCTTTCAAATAAGTGGAGGAATTTCTTACCAGGGGTTGTAAAAAATGATCGCAGAAAATGGAAAGTGGTTCCAAGATTGAGCCCAACCCTGAAACTATAGGGCGTCCAGGGGGAGGGTTCCTTTGTTTATGAATTTTTGGTAGACAATAGAAATATGGTGTCTGTGGATTCGGTGTATCCAAAAATTCTGCTTCCCTGATAGAGATCCACAAATTGTACTTAGCCTCTTCAATCATCATCCTAATTTGTGTCTGTAGTCTCGCTGTGGGGTCTCGATTTATTTTCGCATAATAAGTGGAATCACTCAGAAGACGCACACATTCGCTTCTGTAATCAGCAAAATTCATTACAACAATAGCTCCTCCCTTGTCAGCTGGTTTTATAATTATCTCTGGATCAGATGCTAACGAGGTCAGGGCTGCCCTTTCTTTAGTCGGAATATTGATAAAGGCTTGTTTAGGGTGAAGTTTATTTAAGTCAGATAACACTGCTTTCTCAAAGGTTAGGACTTCATTAGGCATCACTGCAGGAGAGGGAACAAAAGTCGAAGGTTTTTTGAGACCAGAATCGAGAGCTCGAGGTTCCTCTGATTTGTCTTTGAAAAAGAATTTGAGACGGATCTTCCGGAAAAATTGTGCTAATTCAATATGTAGACGAAAAAAATCGCCTTGAGGGGTTGGGACAAAACCTAAACCTTTATTGAGTACAGATGTTTCTTCTTCTGAGAGTTGTTTAGATGAAAGGTTGACGACTAAGTCTTCAGAAGGGGGTTTTTTGACTGGCTTCTGGTGATCATCTGTGGTTCGTCTCTGGACCATTGGACATGCCTGCCTCTTCCTCTCCTTCTGCCTCTGCCTCTGCCTCTGCCCCGGCCTCGGCCTAAAAAAGGGGGGGCAAAGGCCATCATTGGTCGTGGTTGGAAGAAGGGAAAGGGTGATTGCCACGGCATCGCTTGGTGTATCGGGTACGGAGGATAGTTGTAAAAAGGTTGTTGTGGTAAGTTCTCATCTGTACTCCACCCATCAGATGAAGAACTACTGCTGTAATTGCGAGATTTTCTGATTGGTGCAGAGGTCTCATCAGATGACTGGGATCGGTTATCCCCTTCAAAGTCATCTTTGATGTAGGGGTAGACTTTTTCTCGGCTAAATCTCGTGATGTCTTTTTGAAGTTTGGTGACCTTTTGCTGAGTTAGGAAATCTTTGGTTTCATTCAACTCAGCAGTGATTTCCGCGAGACGACATTTGAATGCAGTAATAGAGATGGTGGTTTTCAAAGTGTTCTCAATGGTGTTGATCTGGATCGTGATGGTATCTGCCAACCTTTTGGAAGTGTTGATAATCAGTATTAACCAATCTCTCGTACACTTCCAGGCTATTTGAGCCCAGTCTTTTCTAAAGGCTTGATCTTGCAAAAAAATGCGTGGGATGTTAGACACTAAAAGGCCATTTGGAGCGATGTTAGCACGGAGGTATTCAGTCATAATTGTTCTGTGCATTACGGTTTTTATGAGTTCTCGTTTCAGGGTGGATAGTTTGTCCCATTCAGTTTTCAGGCTGCCCGACGGGGCAGAGCCATCATTGTCTAATATGGAAGGTGTTTGTAAAATGGCTGTTACCATTTCATCATCGTAGCTCAGACCCTGGAAATTATCCATAATGCGGATCGTATACCCCTGTTGTGGGAGGATGAAAAAGCTAATAGGTAACAGTCAAGTAAGTCCCACAGCTAAGCTGCTGTACATGAAACGTTAACACAAAAAAGAGGGACCGGGAGTATTGCTGGTCCAGTGTACAGTCTCCCTATAATAGTAACTATATAAAGGTACACTGTTCCAAAAATAGAGAGAAGGAAGACGAAAACAGGGGAGACCTGTAATCTCAGGAGCAAGAGCCCTCAAGCATCACTCTGGATGGCTAGCATCATCATCGGGAATAGCGCCTCACTAGGCCGGCGCTGCAATGCCTAGTGGGCACCCCGAAGTGGGGGCTCTCAGCCGAATTTTGAGATGGTGACTAGAGAATTCAATAGTGCAAACTGAGGGTGCCTTAGGTCACCACCCAAAACAAAAAAGAGGAAAAAAGGTTTAAAATTGGTTATTCATCCATTAACTTCATCATTTAATCAGTCGAATGTGACAAGGATGAAGACCAAGGTTAAAAGCAATGTTGAAAGTCAGATAGAGGATTATGCTCATACACCTTTCAAAAGTAAATGTACTTAGAGAGTCCTAAAAATTACAAGGCCCCTCTTTGTTATGGTTGACATGTTTTGCGTCTATTGGTCCATACAGATCCACTGACGCTTCATCAGGACCTACATAACTAGGTAAACAAACCTCTTTAGAAATATATAGACACCGGTCACTTACTTAAGTTGACTGGTAATACAGGTACCCTGAAAGACAAAAAACAAAGAATGCCAAAAGAATGTGAAACACATATCGCTATTAAAATATATCTCAAAAGTTCTGATGAGAAATGGCACAACCAAACTCTGGTCAGTAACAATGAATGGGACGTCACATAGGGAAAATGCTTACCACCCCCTACTCGAGAACAGGTTCCATAGGTAAGGCGTCTTTAGGACTCATGATGACACTAGTTATAAATAAAGGTGAAGAAATAAAGAGAGGAAATAACTCTGTGGTACAAGTGAAAAAATGGATAACAGATAAATATCCAACAGTTGGGAAATACCTAATTAATGTTGTAGAGTATCTGGGATTATTAAAATAGTTAAATAGTGCCGTAAAAAACATCATTGGTGATTAGCGTAATGATCTGCCAAATGTGCACCCAAATAAACATGGTATAATGTCTCGGGTTAATAAAATTCCTAAATGGTACTACAACAGACATCGTTGGTGATTAGAAACATGTTTTTATAGGTGTGTACCCAAACATGTAGTCAAAATGCTGTAAATGTCAAGCATATTAAGGCACAATATGTCAAGTTCAAAATGCCCCCACAAATTACAAGCGGAACTGCACGTTACTGTACATCTAATTTGTCATTGCTGAATGTACAAAAGATCGGTGGGCTAATAGCTCGTGGCTCAAGCGATAACTAATATCGGTGTGTTTATCGTGCCGCCAAATGGGTGTTATTGTCAAAAGAAAAGAAAAATCCCGAATAGCAGAGAAGTCCCGACGTTCTAACTTGAACGTCAGGGACAAGTACTTACTTAATCCGTCAATGGTCCTATGTTCGGACCTACCCTCAGAGACAGCCGCCCGGGAGCAACCGGGTCGGGTGCTCTCCGAGCAATTAAATGGACGCTGCTAAACTCAGCGCGTCTATTAGGCGAAACAAAAGAGGGACTCGGAGAGTCCGGGAGAATAGAGAAATCAAGGAAGGACTGCAAGTGTAATGCACTTGTAGTTCCGAACCTCGCTAAAGTGTTAAAGAAAAGGTGCGAGTCCCAACTGGATATTCAATATCGATCGAGCCAGAGAAGGCATAGTAAACTGAATTCACAAAGTTCCTCAGACTCGTGGGGGATCAGCATTTGAATGCAATAAGAAATGCTTATATTATGTCATTTGGGCCAAAAAAGAAGAAGAAAGCCCCACTGGGTGAATATATCACACTGGGGTGTGGGAAAGAAAATGTGGTAACAAGGAATTAGGGTGAAAGCGAGGTCCAGGGGATGTCATCATTAAGACCTCTTAAATGGGTCCCCAATTTAAACACCCATTTTTGTTCGATCTTAAAAAGAGCTCTAGAATCATTGGGGCGAAAAAACGGTGCTTCAATTACCACCCACCATAAATCATCCGGGGAATGATGAACCTCCAAGAAGTGGACACTCAGTTTGGTGGTGAGCTTTTTGCACCTAATATTGCTTCTGTGTTCATTGATGCGAATCTTGACAGGTCTTGATGTCATGCCGATGTATCGCAAATCGCAAGGGGACGTGATCATGTAAATACAGTTTTTTGTATTACAGTTGGTATGTTTTTTAAGATACCAATGCCCAATGGAGTCAAAATCAAGTTTTTTTAGATGTCTAGTTAAGTCGCACACATTGCAGTTACGACACGGATAGTGTCCTGCAACAGGTGGGAGGTCCCATAGAGTCATTTGGTTAGAAGGGTTATGTGGAATGCGTGGGCGTGTGTGTACCACTAAATCTCTTATATTAGCAGTTCGTTTGAAAGCAAAAAGAGGTTTTTGTAAATTACAGCCTCCACTTGTAAGAATAGACCATCGCTTATTAATCAACTTCTTAATGGAGTTTGACAATGGTGTATAGGTTGAAACACACGTCAATCTAGCCTGAGGGCAATGTTCTCTTGGTGCTAGTAGTGACTCTCTATTATTGTTCCGGGCTCTCATTCGTGCTTGGTTAACGATCTTTGATGGATAATTCCGATCGCAAAGTTTGTGTTGAAGAGTTTCAGATTGTTGATCAAATTCAGTGAGTGAACTGCAATTCCGTCGTAATCGCAGGAATTGGCCAAAGGGTAAATTGTCCCTCAAGGCTTTTGAGTGGTGGCTCTGATAAAGTAAGAGCGAGTTACGATCCGTGGGTTTATGATACACACTGGTCTGCAATTTCCCATTATTGATTGAAATCATTAGGTCTAAAAATGGTAATTGATGGTCAGACACCGTTGCTGTAAATTTCAAAAAAGGATCAAGGGTATTGATCCAGATAACAAGTTCCTCTGCCTGCATCATGGGTCCTTGCCAGATGATCAAAATATCATCTATGTAGCGGCGCCATAGCCTAATAGACTTGAAAAAAGGATTAGTTGGCAAAGAGATGTATTTCTTCTCAAAATCATACATGTAGAGACATGCTAAACTAGGAGCAAATGTGCTCCCCATTGAGGTACCTTGAATTTGGTGGTAAAATTGGTCCTCGAAAAGAAAAAAGTTCTCAGTCAGGGCTAACCTGGCACACTGTAGGATAAAAGCTACAGGGGAGGACAAGGTTGATGATACTTCATATAAAGCAGTCTCTATGACTTGTAATGTGGCTTCTTGAGGAATATTGGTGTAGAGTGCCTCTACGTCTAGTGTAATGATTGCTTGTGTAGTATCGCCTTCATTGATAGTTTCGATCAAATTGAGCACCTCTTTAGTGTCTTTCAAATAAGTGGAGGAATTTCTTACCAGGGGTTGTAAAAAATGATCGCAGAAAATGGAAAGTGGTTCCAAGATTGAGCCCAACCCTGAAACTATAGGGCGTCCAGGGGGAGGGTTCCTTTGTTTATGAATTTTTGGTAGACAATAGAAATATGGTGTCTGTGGATTCGGTGTATCCAAAAATTCTGCTTCCCTGGTAGAGATCCACAAATTGTACTTAGCCTCTTCAATCATCATCCTAATTTGTGTCTGTAGTCTCGCTGTGGGGTCTCGATTTATTTTCGCATAATAAGTGGAATCACTCAGAAGACGCACACATTCGCTTCTGTAATCAGCAAAATTCATTACAACAATAGCTCCTCCCTTGTCAGCTGGTTTTATAATTATCTCTGGATCAGATGCTAACGAGGTCAGGGCTGCCCTTTCTTTAGTCGGAATATTGATAAAGGCTTGTTTAGGGTGAAGTTTATTTAAGTCAGATAACACTGCTTTCTCAAAGGTTAGGACTTCATTAGGCATCACTGCAGGAGAGGGAACAAAAGTCGAAGGTTTTTTGAGACCAGAATCGAGAGCTCGAGGTTCCTCTGATTTGTCTTTGAAAAAGAATTTGAGACGGATCTTCCGGAAAAATTGTGCTAATTCAATATGTAGACGAAAAAAATCGTCTTGAGGGGTTGGGACAAAACCTAACCCTTTATTGAGTACAGATGTTTCTTCTTCTGAGAGTTGTTTAGATGAAAGGTTGACGACTAAGTCTTCAGAAGGGGGTTTTTTGACTGGCTTCTGGTGATCATCTGTGGTTCGTCTCTGGACCATTGGACATGCCTGCCTCTTCCTCTCCTTCTGCCTCTGCCTCTGCCCCGGCCTCGGCCTAAAAAAGGGGGGGCAAAGGCCATCATTGGTCGTGGTTGGAAGAAGGGAAAGGGTGATTGCCACGGCATCGCTTGGTGTATCGGGTACGGAGGATAGTTGTAAAAAGGTTGTTGTGGTAAGTTCTCGTCTGTACTCCACCCATCAGATGAAGAACTACTGCTGTAATTGCGAGATTTTCTGATTGGTGCAGAGGTCTCATCAGATGACTGGGATCGGTTATCCCCTTCAAAGTCATCTTTGATGTAGGGGTAGACTTTTTCTCGGCTAAATCTCGTGATGTCTTTTTGAAGTTTGGTGACCTTTTGCTGAGTTAGGAAATCTTTGGTTTCATTCAACTCAGCAGTGATTTCCGCGAGACGACATTTGAATGCAGTAATAGAGATGGTGGTTTTCAAAGTGTTCTCAATGGTGTTGATCTGGATCGTGATGGTATCTGCCAACCTTTTGGAAGTGTTGATAATCAATATTAACCAATCTCTCGTACACTTCCAGGCTATTTGAGCCCAGTCTTTTCTAAAGGCTAGATCTTGCAAAAAAATGCGTGGGATGTTAGACACTAAAAGGCCATTTGGAGCGATGTTAGCACGGAGGTATTCAGTCATAATTGTTCCGTGCATTACGGTTTTTATGAGTTCTCGTTTCAGGGTGGATAGTTTGTCCCATTCAGTTTTCAGGCTGCCCGACGGGGCAGGGCCATCATTGTCTAATATGGAAGGTGTTTGTAAAATGGCTGTTACCATTTCATCATCGTAGCTCAGACCCTGGAAATTATCCATAATGCGGATCGTATACCCCTGTTGTGGGAGGATGAAAAAGCTAATAGGTAACAGTCAAGTAAGTCCCACAGCTAAGCTGCTGTACATGAAACGTTAACACAAAAAAGAGGGACCGGGAGTATTGCTGGTCCAGTGTACAGTCTCCCTATAATAGTAACTATATAAAGGTACACTGTTCCAAAAATAGAGAGAAGGAAGACGAAAACAGGGGAGACCTGTAATCTCAGGAGCAAGAGCCCTCAAGCATCACTCTGGATGGCTAGCATCATCATCGGGAATAGCGCCTCACTAGGCCGGCGCTGCAATGCCTAGTGGGCACCCCGAAGTGGGGGCTCTCAGCCGAATTTTGAGATGGTGACTAGAGAATTCAATAGTGCAAACTGAGGGTGCCTTAGGTCACCACCCAAAACAAAAAAGAGGAAAAAAGGTTTAAAATTGGTTATTCATCCATTAACTTCATCATTTAATCAGTCGAATGTGACAAGGATGAAGACCAAGGTTAAAAGCAATGTTGAAAGTCAGATAGAGGATTATGCTCATACACCTTTCAAAAGTAAATGTACTTAGAGAGTCCTAAAAATTACAAGGCCCCTCTTTGTTATGGTCGACATGTTTCGCGTCTATTGGTCCATACAGATCCACTGACGCTTCATCAGGACCTACATAACTAGGTAAACAAACCTCTTTAGAAATATATAGACACCGGTCACTTACTTAAGTTGACTGGTAATACAGGTACCCTGAAAGACAAAAAACAAAGAATGCCAAAAGAATGTGAAACACATATCGCTATTAAAATATATCTCAAAAGTTCTGATGAGAAATGGCACAACCAAACTCTGGTCAGTAACAATGAATGGGACGTCACATAGGGAAAATGCTTACCACCCCCTACTCGAGAACAGGTTCCATAGGTAAGGCGTCTCTAGGACTCATGATGACACTAGTTATAAATAAAGGTGAAGAAATAAAGAGAGGAAATAACTCTGTGGTACAAGTGAAAAAATGGATAACAGATAACTATCCAACAGTTGGGAAATACCTAATTAATGTTGTAGAGTATCTGGGATTATTAAAATAGTTAAATAGTGCCGTAAAAAACATCATTGGTGATTAGCGTAATGATTTGCCAAATGTGCACCCAAATAAACATGGTATAATGTCTCGGGTTAATAAAATTCCTAAATGGTACTACAAAAGACATCGTTGGTGATTAGAAGCATGTTTTTATAGGTGTGTACCCAAACATGTAGTAAAAATGCTGTAAATGTCAAGCATATTAAGGCACAATATGTCAAGTTCAAAATGCCCCCACAAATTACAAGCGGAACTGCACGTTACTGTACATCTAATTTGTCATTGCTGAATGTACAAAAGATCGGTGGGCTGATAGCTCGTGGCTCAAGCGATAACTAATATCGGTGTGTTTATCGTGCCGCCAAATGGGTGTTATTGTCAAAAGAAAAGAAAAATCCCGAATAGCAGAGAAGTCCCGACGTTCTAACTTGAACGTCAGGGACAAGTACTTACTTAATCCGTCAATGGTCCTATGTTCGGACCTACCCTCAGAGACAGCCGCCCGGGAGCAACCGGGTCGGGTGCTCTCCGAGCAATTAAATGGACGCTGCTAAACTCAGCGCGTCTATTAGGCGAAACAAAAGAGGGACTCGGAGAGTCCGGGAGAATAGAGAAATCAAGGAAGGACTGCAAGTGTAATGCACTTGTAGTTCCGAACCTCGCTAAAGTATTAAAGAAAAGGTGCGAGTCCCAACTGGATATTCAATATCGATCGAGCCAGAGAAGGCATAGTAAACTGAATTCACAAAGTTCCTCAGACTCGTGGGGGATCAGCATTTGAATGCAATAAGAAATGCTTATATTATGTCATTTGGGCCAAAAAAGAAGAAGAAAGCCCCACTGGGTGAATATATCACACTGGGGTGTGGGAAAGAAAATGTGGTAACAAGGAATTAGGGTGAAAGCGAGGTCCAGGGGATGTCATCATTAAGACCTCTTAAATGGGTCCCCAATTTAAACACCCATTTTTGTTCGATCTTAAAAAGAGCTCTAGAATCATTGGGGCGAATAAACGGTGCTTCAATTACCACCCACCATAAATCATCCGGGGAATGATGAACCTCCAAGAAGTGGACACTCAGTTTGGTGGTGAGCTTTTTGCACCTAATATTGCTTCTGTGTTCATTGATGCGAATCTTGACAGGTCTTGATGTCATGCCGATGTATCGCAAATCGCAAGGGGACGTGATCATGTAAATACAGTTTTTTGTATTACAGTTGGTATGTTTTTTAAGATACCAAGGCCCAATGGAGTCAAAATCAAGTTTTTTTAGATGTCTAGTTAAGTCGCACACATTGCAGTTACCACACGGATAGTGTCCTGCAACAGGTGGGAGGTCCCATAGAGTCATTTGGTTAGAAGGGTTATGTGGAATGCATGGGCGTGTGTGTACCACTAAATCTCTTATATTAGCAGTTCGTTTGAAAGCAAAAAGAGGTTTTTGTAAATTACAGCCTCCACTTGTAAGAATAGACCATCGCTTATTAATCAACTTCTTAATGGAGTTTGACAATGGTGTATAGGTTGAAACACACATCAACCTAGCCTGAGGGCAATGTTCTCTTGGTGCTAGTAGTGCCTCTCTATTATTGTTCCGGGCTCTCTTTCGTGCTTGGTTAACGATCTTTGATGGATAATTCCGATCGCAAAGTTTGTGTTGAAGAGTTTCAGATTGTTGATCAAATTCAGTGAGTGAACTGCAATTCCGTCGTAATCGCAGGAATTGGCCAAAGGGTAAATTGTCCCTCAAGGCTTTTGAGTTGTGGCTCTGATAAAGTAAGAGCGAGTTACGATCCGTGGGTTTATGATACACACTGGTCTGCAATTTCCCATTATTGATTGAAATCATTAGGTCTAAAAATGGTAATTGATGGTCAGACACCGTTGCTGTAAATTTCAAAAAAGGATCAAGGGTATTGATCCAGATAACAAGTTCCTCTGCCTGCATCATGGGTCCTTGCCAGATGATCAAAATATCATCTATGTAGCGGCGCCATAGCCTAATAGACTTGAAAAAAGGATTAGTTGGCAAAGAGATGTATTTCTTCTCAAAATCATACATGTAGAGACATGCTAAACTAGGAGCAAATGTGCTCCCCATTGAGGTACCTTGAATTTGGTGGTAAAATTGGTCCTCGAAAAGAAAAAAGTTCTCAGTCAGGGCTAACCTGGCACACTGTAGGATAAAAGCTACAGGGGAGGACAAGGTTGATGATACTTCATATAAAGCAGTCTCTATGACTTGTAATGTGGCTTCTTGAGGAATATTGGTGTAGAGTGTCTCTACGTCTAGTGTAATGATTGCTTGTGTAGTATCGCCTTCATTGATAGTTTCGATCAAATTGAGCACCTCTTTAGTGTCTTTCAAATAAGTGGAGGAATTTCTTACCAGGGGTTGTAAAAAATGATCGCAGAAAATGGAAAGTGGTTCCAAGATTGAGCCCAACCCTGAAACTATAGGGCGTCCAGGGGGAGGGTTCCTTTGTTTATGAATTTTTGGTAGACAATAGAAATATGGTGTCTGTGGATTCGGTGTATCCAAAAATTCTGCTTCCCTGATAGAGATCCACAAATTGTACTTAGCCTCTTCAATCATCATCCTAATTTGTGTCTGTAGTCTCGCTGTGGGGTCTCGATTTATTTTCGCATAATAAGTGGAATCACTCAGAAGACGCACACATTCGCTTCTGTAATCAGCAAAATTCATTACAACAATAGCTCCTCCCTTGTCAGCTGGTTTTATAATTATCTCTGGATCAGATGCTAACGAGGTCAGGGCTGCCCTTTCTTTAGTCGGAATATTGATAAAGGCTTGTTTAGGGTGAAGTTTATTTAAGTCAGATAACACTGCTTTCTCAAAGGTTAGGACTTCATTAGGCATCACTGCAGGAGAGGGAACAAAAGTCGAAGGTTTTTTGAGACCAGAATCGAGAGCTCGAGGTTCCTCTGATTTGTCTTTGAAAAAGAATTTGAGACGGATCTTCCGGAAAAATTGTGCTAATTCAATATGTAGACGAAAAAAATCGCCTTGAGGGGTTGGGACAAAACCTAAACCTTTATTGAGTACAGATGTTTCTTCTTCTGAGAGTTGTTTAGATGAAAGGTTGACGACTAAGTCTTCAGAAGGGGGTTTTTTGACTGGCTTCTGGTGATCATCTGTGGTTCGTCTCTGGACCATTGGACATGCCTGCCTCTTCCTCTCCTTCTGCCTCTGCCTCTGCCTCTGCCCCGGCCTCGGCCTAAAAAAGGGGGGGCAAAGGCCATCATTGGTCGTGGTTGGAAGAAGGGAAAGGGTGATTGCCACGGCATCGCTTGGTGTATCGGGTACGGAGGATAGTTGTAAAAAGGTTGTTGTGGTAAGTTCTCATCTGTACTCCACCCATCAGATGAAGAACTACTGCTGTAATTGCGAGATTTTCTGATTGGTGCAGAGGTCTCATCAGATGACTGGGATCGGTTATCCCCTTCAAAGTCATCTTTGATGTAGGGGTAGACTTTTTCTCGGCTAAATCTCGTGATGTCTTTTTGAAGTTTGGTGACCTTTTGCTGAGTTAGGAAATCTTTGGTTTCATTCAACTCAGCAGTGATTTCCGCGAGACGACATTTGAATGCAGTAATAGAGATGGTGGTTTTCAAAGTGTTCTCAATGGTGTTGATCTGGATCGTGATGGTATCTGCCAACCTTTTGGAAGTGTTGATAATCAGTATTAACCAATCTCTCGTACACTTCCAGGCTATTTGAGCCCAGTCTTTTCTAAAGGCTTGATCTTGCAAAAAAATGCGTGGGATGTTAGACACTAAAAGGCCATTTGGAGCGATGTTAGCACGGAGGTATTCAGTCATAATTGTTCTGTGCATTACGGTTTTTATGAGTTCTCGTTTCAGGGTGGATAGTTTGTCCCATTCAGTTTTCAGGCTGCCCGACGGGGCAGAGCCATCATTGTCTAATATGGAAGGTGTTTGTAAAATGGCTGTTACCATTTCATCATCGTAGCTCAGACCCTGGAAATTATCCATAATGCGGATCGTATACCCCTGTTGTGGGAGGATGAAAAAGCTAATAGGTAACAGTCAAGTAAGTCCCACAGCTAAGCTGCTGTACATGAAACGTTAACACAAAAAAGAGGGACCGGGAGTATTGCTGGTCCAGTGTACAGTCTCCCTATAATAGTAACTATATAAAGGTACACTGTTCCAAAAATAGAGAGAAGGAAGACGAAAACAGGGGAGACCTGTAATCTCAGGAGCAAGAGCCCTCAAGCATCACTCTGGATGGCTAGCATCATCATCTGGAATAGCGCCTCACTAGGCCGGCGCTGCAATGCCTAGTGGGCACCCCGAAGTGGGGGCTCTCAGCCGAATTTTGAGATGGTGACTAGAGAATTCAATAGTGCAAACTGAGGGTGCCTTAGGTCACCACCCAAAACAAAAAAGAGGAAAAAAGGTTTAAAATTGGTTATTCATCCATTAACTTCATCATTTAATCAGTCGAATGTGACAAGGATGAAGACCAAGGTTAAAAGCAATGTTGAAAGTCAGATAGAGGATTATGCTCATACACCTTTCAAAAGTAAATGTACTTAGAGAGTCCTAAAAATTACAAGGCCCCTCTTTGTTATGGTTGACATGTTTTGCGTCTATTGGTCCATACAGATCCACTGACGCTTCATCAGGACCTACATAACTAGGTAAACAAACCTCTTTAGAAATATATAGACACCGGTCACTTACTTAAGTTGACTGGTAATACAGGTACCCTGAAAGACAAAAAACAAAGAATGCCAAAAGAATGTGAAACACATATCGCTATTAAAATATATCTCAAAAGTTCTGATGAGAAATGGCACAACCAAACTCTGGTCAGTAACAATGAATGGGACGTCACATAGGGAAAATGCTTACCACCCCCTACTCGAGAACAGGTTCCATAGGTAAGGCGTCTTTAGGACTCATGATGACACTAGTTATAAATAAAGGTGAAGAAATAAAGAGAGGAAATAACTCTGTGGTACAAGTGAAAAAATGGATAACAGATAAATATCCAACAGTTGGGAAATACCTAATTAATGTTGTAGAGTATCTGGGATTATTAAAATAGTTAAATAGTGCCGTAAAAAACATCATTGGTGATTAGCGTAATGATCTGCCAAATGTGCACCCAAATAAACATGGTATAATGTCTCGGGTTAATAAAATTCCTAAATGGTACTACAACAGACATCGTTGGTGATTAGAAACATGTTTTTATAGGTGTGTACCCAAACATGTAGTCAAAATGCTGTAAATGTCAAGCATATTAAGGCACAATATGTCAAGTTCAAAATGCCCCCACAAATTACAAGCGGAACTGCACGTTACTGTACATCTAATTTGTCATTGCTGAATGTACAAAAGATCGGTGGGCTAATAGCTCGTGGCTCAAGCGATAACTAATATCGGTGTGTTTATCGTGCCGCCAAATGGGTGTTATTGTCAAAAGAAAAGAAAAATCCCGAATAGCAGAGAAGTCCCGACGTTCTAACTTGAACGTCAGGGACAAGTACTTACTTAATCCGTCAATGGTCCTATGTTCGGACCTACCCTCAGAGACAGCCGCCCGGGAGCAACCGGGTCGGGTGCTCTCCGAGCAATTAAATGGACGCTGCTAAACTCAGCGCGTCTATTAGGCGAAACAAAAGAGGGACTCGGAGAGTCCGGGAGAATAGAGAAATCAAGGAAGGACTGCAAGTGTAATGCACTTGTAGTTCCGAACCTCGCTAAAGTGTTAAAGAAAAGGTGCGAGTCCCAACTGGATATTCAATATCGATCGAGCCAGAGAAGGCATAGTAAACTGAATTCACAAAGTTCCTCAGACTCGTGGGGGATCAGCATTTGAATGCAATAAGAAATGCTTATATTATGTCATTTGGGCCAAAAAAGAAGAAGAAAGCCCCACTGGGTGAATATATCACACTGGGGTGTGGGAAAGAAAATGTGGTAACAAGGAATTAGGGTGAAAGCGAGGTCCAGGGGATGTCATCATTAAGACCTCTTAAATGGGTCCCCAATTTAAACACCCATTTTTGTTCGATCTTAAAAAGAGCTCTAGAATCATTGGGGCGAAAAAACGGTGCTTCAATTACCACCCACCATAAATCATCCGGGGAATGATGAACCTCCAAGAAGTGGACACTCAGTTTGGTGGTGAGCTTTTTGCACCTAATATTGCTTCTGTGTTCATTGATGCGAATCTTGACAGGTCTTGATGTCATGCCGATGTATCGCAAATCGCAAGGGGACGTGATCATGTAAATACAGTTTTTTGTATTACAGTTGGTATGTTTTTTAAGATACCAATGCCCAATGGAGTCAAAATCAAGTTTTTTTAGATGTCTAGTTAAGTCGCACACATTGCAGTTACGACACGGATAGTGTCCTGCAACAGGTGGGAGGTCCCATAGAGTCATTTGGTTAGAAGGGTTATGTGGAATGCGTGGGCGTGTGTGTACCACTAAATCTCTTATATTAGCAGTTCGTTTGAAAGCAAAAAGAGGTTTTTGTAAATTACAGCCTCCACTTGTAAGAATAGACCATCGCTTATTAATCAACTTCTTAATGGAGTTTGACAATGGTGTATAGGTTGAAACACACGTCAATCTAGCCTGAGGGCAATGTTCTCTTGGTGCTAGTAGTGACTCTCTATTATTGTTCCGGGCTCTCATTCGTGCTTGGTTAACGATCTTTGATGGATAATTCCGATCGCAAAGTTTGTGTTGAAGAGTTTCAGATTGTTGATCAAATTCAGTGAGTGAACTGCAATTCCGTCGTAATCGCAGGAATTGGCCAAAGGGTAAATTGTCCCTCAAGGCTTTTGAGTGGTGGCTCTGATAAAGTAAGAGCGAGTTACGATCCGTGGGTTTATGATACACACTGGTCTGCAATTTCCCATTATTGATTGAAATCATTAGGTCTAAAAATGGTAATTGATGGTCAGACACCGTTGCTGTAAATTTCAAAAAAGGATCAAGGGTATTGATCCAGATAACAAGTTCCTCTGCCTGCATCATGGGTCCTTGCCAGATGATCAAAATATCATCTATGTAGCGGCGCCATAGCCTAATAGACTTGAAAAAAGGATTAGTTGGCAAAGAGATGTATTTCTTCTCAAAATCATACATGTAGAGACATGCTAAACTAGGAGCAAATGTGCTCCCCATTGAGGTACCTTGAATTTGGTGGTAAAATTGGTCCTCGAAAAGAAAAAAGTTCTCAGTCAGGGCTAACCTGGCACACTGTAGGATAAAAGCTACAGGGGAGGACAAGGTTGATGATACTTCATATAAAGCAGTCTCTATGACTTGTAATGTGGCTTCTTGAGGAATATTGGTGTAGAGTGCCTCTACGTCTAGTGTAATGATTGCTTGTGTAGTATCGCCTTCATTGATAGTTTCGATCAAATTGAGCACCTCTTTAGTGTCTTTCAAATAAGTGGAGGAATTTCTTACCAGGGGTTGTAAAAAATGATCGCAGAAAATGGAAAGTGGTTCCAAGATTGAGCCCAACCCTGAAACTATAGGGCGTCCAGGGGGAGGGTTCCTTTGTTTATGAATTTTTGGTAGACAATAGAAATATGGTGTCTGTGGATTCGGTGTATCCAAAAATTCTGCTTCCCTGGTAGAGATCCACAAATTGTACTTAGCCTCTTCAATCATCATCCTAATTTGTGTCTGTAGTCTCGCTGTGGGGTCTCGATTTATTTTCGCATAATAAGTGGAATCACTCAGAAGACGCACACATTCGCTTCTGTAATCAGCAAAATTCATTACAACAATAGCTCCTCCCTTGTCAGCTGGTTTTATAATTATCTCTGGATCAGATGCTAACGAGGTCAGGGCTGCCCTTTCTTTAGTCGGAATATTGATAAAGGCTTGTTTAGGGTGAAGTTTATTTAAGTCAGATAACACTGCTTTCTCAAAGGTTAGGACTTCATTAGGCATCACTGCAGGAGAGGGAACAAAAGTCGAAGGTTTTTTGAGACCAGAATCGAGAGCTCGAGGTTCCTCTGATTTGTCTTTGAAAAAGAATTTGAGACGGATCTTCCGGAAAAATTGTGCTAATTCAATATGTAGACGAAAAAAATCGTCTTGAGGGGTTGGGACAAAACCTAACCCTTTATTGAGTACAGATGTTTCTTCTTCTGAGAGTTGTTTAGATGAAAGGTTGACGACTAAGTCTTCAGAAGGGGTTTTTTTGACTGGCTTCTGGTGATCATCTGTGGTTCGTCTCTGGACCATTGGACATGCCTGCCTCTTCCTCTCCTTCTGCCTCTGCCTCTGCCCCGGCCTCGGCCTAAAAAAGGGGGGGCAAAGGCCATCATTGGTCGTGGTTGGAAGAAGGGAAAGGGTGATTGCCACGGCATCGCTTGGTGTATCGGGTACGGAGGATAGTTGTAAAAAGGTTGTTGTGGTAAGTTCTCGTCTGTACTCCACCCATCAGATGAAGAACTACTGCTGTAATTGCGAGATTTTCTGATTGGTGCAGAGGTCTCATCAGATGACTGGGATCGGTTATCCCCTTCAAAGTCATCTTTGATGTAGGGGTAGACTTTTTCTCGGCTAAATCTCGTGATGTCTTTTTGAAGTTTGGTGACCTTTTGCAGAGTTAGGAAATCGTTGGTTTCAATCAACTCAGCAGTGATATTCCGCGAGACGACATTTGAATGCAGTAATAGAGATGGTGGTTTTCAAAGTGTTCTCAATGGTGTTGATCTGGATCGTGATGGTATCTGCCAACCTTTTGGAAGTGTTGATAATCAATATTAACCAATCTCTCGTACACTTCCAGGCTATTTGAGCCCAGTCTTTTCTAAAGGCTAGATCTTGCAAAAAAATGCGTGGGATGTTAGACACTAAAAGGCCATTTGGAGCGATGTTAGCACGGAGGTATTCAGTCATAATTGTTCCGTGCATTACGGTTTTTATGAGTTCTCGTTTCAGGGTGGATAGTTTGTCCCATTCAGTTTTCAGGCTGCCCGACGGGGCAGAGCCATCATTGTCTAATATGGAAGGTGTTTGTAAAATGGCTGTTACCATTTCATCATCGTAGCTCAGACCCTGGAAATTATCCATAATGCGGATCGTATACCCCTGTTGTGGGAGGATGAAAAAGCTAATAGGTAACAGTCAAGTAAGTCCCACAGCTAAGCTGCTGTACATGAAACGTTAACACAAAAAAGAGGGACCGGGAGTATTGCTGGTCCAGTGTACAGTCTCCCTATAATAGTAACTATATAAAGGTACACTGTTCCAAAAATAGAGAGAAGGAAGACGAAAACAGGGGAGACCTGTAATCTCAGGAGCAAGAGCCCTCAAGCATCACTCTGGATGGCTAGCATCATCATCGGGAATAGCGCCTCACTAGGCCGGCGCTGCAATGCCTAGTGGGCACCCCGAAGTGGGGGCTCTCAGCCGAATTTTGAGATGGTGACTAGAGAATTCAATAGTGCAAACTGAGGGTGCCTTAGGTCACCACCCAAAACAAAAAAGAGGAAAAAAGGTTTAAAATTGGTTATTCATCCATTAACTTCATCATTTAATCAGTCGAATGTGACAAGGATGAAGACCAAGGTTAAAAGCAATGTTGAAAGTCAGATAGAGGATTATGCTCATACACCTTTCAAAAGTAAATGTACTTAGAGAGTCCTAAAAATTACAAGGCCCCTCTTTGTTATGGTCGACATGTTTCGCGTCTATTGGTCCATACAGATCCACTGACGCTTCATCAGGACCTACATAACTAGGTAAACAAACCTCTTTAGAAATATATAGACACCGGTCACTTACTTAAGTTGACTGGTAATACAGGTACCCTGAAAGACAAAAAACAAAGAATGCCAAAAGAATGTGAAACACATATCGCTATTAAAATATATCTCAAAAGTTCTGATGAGAAATGGCACAACCAAACTCTGGTCAGTAACAATGAATGGGACGTCACATAGGGAAAATGCTTACCACCCCCTACTCGAGAACAGGTTCCATAGGTAAGGCGTCTCTAGGACTCATGATGACACTAGTTATAAATAAAGGTGAAGAAATAAAGAGAGGAAATAACTCTGTGGTACAAGTGAAAAAATGGATAACAGATAACTATCCAACAGTTGGGAAATACCTAATTAATGTTGTAGAGTATCTGGGATTATTAAAATAGTTAAATAGTGCCGTAAAAAACATCATTGGTGATTAGCGTAATGATTTGCCAAATGTGCACCCAAATAAACATGGTATAATGTCTCGGGTTAATAAAATTCCTAAATGGTACTACAAAAGACATCGTTGGTGATTAGAAGCATGTTTTTATAGGTGTGTACCCAAACATGTAGTCAAAATGCTGTAAATGTCAAGCATATTAAGGCACAATATGTCAAGTTCAAAATGCCCCCACAAATTACAAGCGGAACTGCACGTTACTGTACATCTAATTTGTCATTGCTGAATGTACAAAAGATCGGTGGGCTGATAGCTCGTGGCTCAAGCGATAACTAATATCGGTGTGTTTATCGTGCCGCCAAATGGGTGTTATTGTCAAAAGAAAAGAAAAATCCCGAATAGCAGAGAAGTCCCGACGTTCTAACTTGAACGTCAGGGACAAGTACTTACTTAATCCGTCAATGGTCCTATGTTCGGACCTACCCTCAGAGACAGCCGCCCGGGAGCAACCGGGTCGGGTGCTCTCCGAGCAATTAAATGGACGCTGCTAAACTCAGCGCGTCTATTAGGCGAAACAAAAGAGGGACTCGGAGAGTCCGGGAGAATAGAGAAATCAAGGAAGGACTGCAAGTGTAATGCACTTGTAGTTCCGAACCTCGCTAAAGTGTTAAAGAAAAGGTGCGAGTCCCAACTGGATATTCAATATCGATCGAGCCAGAGAAGGCATAGTAAACTGAATTCACAAAGTTCCTCAGACTCGTGGGGGATCAGCATTTGAATGCAATAAGAAATGCTTATATTATGTCATTTGGGCCAAAAAAGAAGAAGAAAGCCCCACTGGGTGAATATATCACACTGGGGTGTGGGAAAGAAAATGTGGTAACAAGGAATTAGGGTGAAAGCGAGGTCCAGGGGATGTCATCATTAAGACCTCTTAAATGGGTCCCCAATTTAAACACCCATTTTTGTTCGATCTTAAAAAGAGCTCTAGAATCATTGGGGCGAATAAACGGTGCTTCAATTACCACCCACCATAAATCATCCGGGGAATGATGAACCTCCAAGAAGTGGACACTCAGTTTGGTGGTGAGCTTTTTGCACCTAATATTGCTTCTGTGTTCATTGATGCGAATCTTGACAGGTCTTGATGTCATGCCGATGTATCGCAAATCGCAAGGGGACGTGATCATGTAAATACAGTTTTTTGTATTACAGTTGGTATGTTTTTTAAGATACCAAGGCCCAATGGAGTCAAAATCAAGTTTTTTTAGATGTCTAGTTAAGTCGCACACATTGCAGTTACCACACGGATAGTGTCCTGCAACAGGTGGGAGGTCCCATAGAGTCATTTGGTTAGAAGGGTTATGTGGAATGCATGGGCGTGTGTGTACCACTAAATCTCTTATATTAGCAGTTCGTTTGAAAGCAAAAAGAGGTTTTTGTAAATTACAGCCTCCACTTGTAAGAATAGACCATCGCTTATTAATCAACTTCTTAATGGAGTTTGACAATGGTGTATAGGTTGAAACACACATCAACCTAGCCTGAGGGCAATGTTCTCTTGGTGCTAGTAGTGCCTCTCTATTATTGTTCCGGGCTCTCTTTCGTGCTTGGTTAACGATCTTTGATGGATAATTCCGATCGCAAAGTTTGTGTTGAAGAGTTTCAGATTGTTGATCAAATTCAGTGAGTGAACTGCAATTCCGTCGTAATCGCAGGAATTGGCCAAAGGGTAAATTGTCCCTCAAGGCTTTTGAGTTGTGGCTCTGATAAAGTAAGAGCGAGTTACGATCCGTGGGTTTATGATACACACTGGTCTGCAATTTCCCATTATTGATTGAAATCATTAGGTCTAAAAATGGTAATTGATGGTCAGACACCGTTGCTGTAAATTTCAAAAAAGGATCAAGGGTATTGATCCAGATAACAAGTTCCTCTGCCTGCATCATGGGTCCTTGCCAAATGATCAAAATATCATCTATGTAGCGGCGCCATAGCCTAATAGACTTGAAAAAAGGATTAGTTGGCAAAGAGATGTATTTCTTCTCAAAATCATACATGTAGAGACATGCTAAACTAGGAGCAAATGTGCTCCCCATTGAGGTACCTTGAATTTGGTGGTAAAATTGGTCCTCGAAAAGAAAAAAGTTCTCAGTCAGGGCTAACCTGGCACACTGTAGGATAAAAGCTACAGGGGAGGACAAGGTTGATGATACTTCATATAAAGCAGTCTCTATGACTTGTAATGTGGCTTCTTGAGGAATATTGGTGTAGAGTGTCTCTACGTCTAGTGTAATGATTGCTTGTGTAGTATCGCCTTCATTGATAGTTTCGATCAAATTGAGCACCTCTTTAGTGTCTTTCAAATAAGTGGAGGAATTTCTTACCAGGGGTTGTAAAAAATGATCGCAGAAAATGGAAAGTGGTTCCAAGATTGAGCCCAACCCTGAAACTATAGGGCGTCCAGGGGGAGGGTTCCTTTGTTTATGAATTTTTGGTAGACAATAGAAATATGGTGTCTGTGGATTCGGTGTATCCAAAAATTCTGCTTCCCTGATAGAGATCCACAAATTGTACTTAGCCTCTTCAATCATCATCCTAATTTGTGTCTGTAGTCTCGCTGTGGGGTCTCGATTTATTTTCGCATAATAAGTGGAATCACTCAGAAGACGCACACATTCGCTTCTGTAATCAGCAAAATTCATTACAACAATAGCTCCTCCCTTGTCAGCTGGTTTTATAATTATCTCTGGATCAGATGCTAACGAGGTCAGGGCTGCCCTTTCTTTAGTCGGAATATTGATAAAGGCTTGTTTAGGGTGAAGTTTATTTAAGTCAGATAACACTGCTTTCTCAAAGGTTAGGACTTCATTAGGCATCACTGCAGGAGAGGGAACAAAAGTCGAAGGTTTTTTGAGACCAGAATCGAGAGCTCGAGGTTCCTCTGATTTGTCTTTGAAAAAGAATTTGAGACGGATCTTCCGGAAAAATTGTGCTAATTCAATATGTAGACGAAAAAAATCGCCTTGAGGGGTTGGGACAAAACCTAAACCTTTATTGAGTACAGATGTTTCTTCTTCTGAGAGTTGTTTAGATGAAAGGTTGACGACTAAGTCTTCAGAAGGGGGTTTTTTGACTGGCTTCTGGTGATCATCTGTGGTTCGTCTCTGGACCATTGGACATGCCTGCCTCTTCCTCTCCTTCTGCCTCTGCCTCTGCCCCGGCCTCGGCCTAAAAAAGGGGGGGCAAAGGCCATCATTGGTCGTGGTTGGAAGAAGGGAAAGGGTGATTGCCACGGCATCGCTTGGTGTATCGGGTACGGAGGATAGTTGTAAAAAGGTTGTTGTGGTAAGTTCTCATCTGTACTCCACCCATCAGATGAAGAACTACTGCTGTAATTGCGAGATTTTCTGATTGGTGCAGAGGTCTCATCAGATGACTGGGATCGGTTATCCCCTTCAAAGTCATCTTTGATGTAGGGGTAGACTTTTTCTCGGCTAAATCTCGTGATGTCTTTTTGAAGTTTGGTGACCTTTTGCTGAGTTAGGAAATCTTTGGTTTCATTCAACTCAGCAGTGATTTCCGCGAGACGACATTTGAATGCAGTAATAGAGATGGTGGTTTTCAAAGTGTTCTCAATGGTGTTGATCTGGATCGTGATGGTATCTGCCAACCTTTTGGAAGTGTTGATAATCAGTATTAACCAATCTCTCGTACACTTCCAGGCTATTTGAGCCCAGTCTTTTCTAAAGGCTTGATCTTGCAAAAAAATGCGTGGGATGTTAGACACTAAAAGGCCATTTGGAGCGATGTTAGCACGGAGGTATTCAGTCATAATTGTTCTGTGCATTACGGTTTTTATGAGTTCTCGTTTCAGGGTGGATAGTTTGTCCCATTCAGTTTTCAGGCTGCCCGACGGGGCAGAGCCATCATTGTCTAATATGGAAGGTGTTTGTAAAATGGCTGTTACCATTTCATCATCGTAGCTCAGACCCTGGAAATTATCCATAATGCGGATCGTATACCCCTGTTGTGGGAGGATGAAAAAGCTAATAGGTAACAGTCAAGTAAGTCCCACAGCTAAGCTGCTGTACATGAAACGTTAACACAAAAAAGAGGGACCGGGAGTATTGCTGGTCCAGTGTACAGTCTCCCTATAATAGTAACTATATAAAGGTACACTGTTCCAAAAATAGAGAGAAGGAAGACGAAAACAGGGGAGACCTGTAATCTCAGGAGCAAGAGCCCTCAAGCATCACTCTGGATGGCTAGCATCATCATCGGGAATAGCGCCTCACTAGGCCGGCGCTGCAATGCCTAGTGGGCACCCCGAAGTGGGGGCTCTCAGCCGAATTTTGAGATGGTGACTAGAGAATTCAATAGTGCAAACTGAGGGTGCCTTAGGTCACCACCAAAAACAAAAAAGAGGAAAAAAGGTTTAAAATTGGTTATTCATCCATTAACTTCATCATTTAATCAGTCGAATGTGACAAGGATGAAGACCAAGGTTAAAAGCAATGTTGAAAGTCAGATAGAGGATTATGCTCATACACCTTTCAAAAGTAAATGTACTTAGAGAGTCCTAAAAATTACAAGGCCCCTCTTTGTTATGGTTGACATGTTTTGCGTCTATTGGTCCATACAGATCCACTGACGCTTCATCAGGACCTACATAACTAGGTAAACAAACCTCTTTAGAAATATATAGACACCGGTCACTTACTTAAGTTGACTGGTAATACAGGTACCCTGAAAGACAAAAAACAAAGAATGCCAAAAGAATGTGAAACACATATCGCTATTAAAATATATCTCAAAAGTTCTGATGAGAAATGGCACAACCAAACTCTGGTCAGTAACAATGAATGGGACGTCACATAGGGAAAATGCTTACCACCCCCTACTCGAGAACAGGTTCCATAGGTAAGGCGTCTTTAGGACTCATGATGACACTAGTTATAAATAAAGGTGAAGAAATAAAGAGAGGAAATAACTCTGTGGTACAAGTGAAAAAATGGATAACAGATAAATATCCAACAGTTGGGAAATACCTAATTAATGTTGTAGAGTATCTGGGATTATTAAAATAGTTAAATAGTGCCGTAAAAAACATCATTGGTGATTAGCGTAATGATCTGCCAAATGTGCACCCAAATAAACATGGTATAATGTCTCGGGTTAATAAAATTCCTAAATGGTACTACAACAGACATCGTTGGTGATTAGAAACATGTTTTTATAGGTGTGTACCCAAACATGTAGTCAAAATGCTGTAAATGTCAAGCATATTAAGGCACAATATGTCAAGTTCAAAATGCCCCCACAAATTACAAGCGGAACTGCACGTTACTGTACATCTAATTTGTCATTGCTGAATGTACAAAAGATCGGTGGGCTAATAGCTCGTGGCTCAAGCGATAACTAATATCGGTGTGTTTATCGTGCCGCCAAATGGGTGTTATTGTCAAAAGAAAAGAAAAATCCCGAATAGCAGAGAAGTCCCGACGTTCTAACTTGAACGTCAGGGACAAGTACTTACTTAATCCGTCAATGGTCCTATGTTCGGACCTACCCTCAGAGACAGCCGCCCGGGAGCAACCGGGTCGGGTGCTCTCCGAGCAATTAAATGGACGCTGCTAAACTCAGCGCGTCTATTAGGCGAAACAAAAGAGGGACTCGGAGAGTCCGGGAGAATAGAGAAATCAAGGAAGGACTGCAAGTGTAATGCACTTGTAGTTCCGAACCTCGCTAAAGTGTTAAAGAAAAGGTGCGAGTCCCAACTGGATATTCAATATCGATCGAGCCAGAGAAGGCATAGTAAACTGAATTCACAAAGTTCCTCAGACTCGTGGGGGATCAGCATTTGAATGCAATAAGAAATGCTTATATTATGTCATTTGGGCCAAAAAAGAAGAAGAAAGCCCCACTGGGTGAATATATCACACTGGGGTGTGGGAAAGAAAATGTGGTAACAAGGAATTAGGGTGAAAGCGAGGTCCAGGGGATGTCATCATTAAGACCTCTTAAATGGGTCCCCAATTTAAACACCCATTTTTGTTCGATCTTAAAAAGAGCTCTAGAATCATTGGGGCGAAAAAACGGTGCTTCAATTACCACCCACCATAAATCATCCGGGGAATGATGAACCTCCAAGAAGTGGACACTCAGTTTGGTGGTGAGCTTTTTGCACCTAATATTGCTTCTGTGTTCATTGATGCGAATCTTGACAGGTCTTGATGTCATGCCGATGTATCGCAAATCGCAAGGGGACGTGATCATGTAAATACAGTTTTTTGTATTACAGTTGGTATGTTTTTTAAGATACCAATGCCCAATGGAGTCAAAATCAAGTTTTTTTAGATGTCTAGTTAAGTCGCACACATTGCAGTTACGACACGGATAGTGTCCTGCAACAGGTGGGAGGTCCCATAGAGTCATTTGGTTAGAAGGGTTATGTGGAATGCGTGGGCGTGTGTGTACCACTAAATCTCTTATATTAGCAGTTCGTTTGAAAGCAAAAAGAGGTTTTTGTAAATTACAGCCTCCACTTGTAAGAATAGACCATCGCTTATTAATCAACTTCTTAATGGAGTTTGACAATGGTGTATAGGTTGAAACACACGTCAATCTAGCCTGAGGGCAATGTTCTCTTGGTGCTAGTAGTGACTCTCTATTATTGTTCCGGGCTCTCATTCGTGCTTGGTTAACGATCTTTGATGGATAATTCCGATCGCAAAGTTTGTGTTGAAGAGTTTCAGATTGTTGATCAAATTCAGTGAGTGAACTGCAATTCCGTCGTAATCGCAGGAATTGGCCAAAGGGTAAATTGTCCCTCAAGGCTTTTGAGTGGTGGCTCTGATAAAGTAAGAGCGAGTTACGATCCGTGGGTTTATGATACACACTGGTCTGCAATTTCCCATTATTGATTGAAATCATTAGGTCTAAAAATGGTAATTGATGGTCAGACACCGTTGCTGTAAATTTAAAAAAAGGATCAAGGGTATTGATCCAGATAACAAGTTCCTCTGCCTGCATCATGGGTCCTTGCCAGATGATCAAAATATCATCTATGTAGCGGCGCCATAGCCTAATAGACTTGAAAAAAGGATTAGTTGGCAAAGAGATGTATTTCTTCTCAAAATCATACATGTAGAGACATGCTAAACTAGGAGCAAATGTGCTCCCCATTGAGGTACCTTGAATTTGGTGGTAAAATTGGTCCTCGAAAAGAAAAAAGTTCTCAGTCAGGGCTAACCTGGCACACTGTAGGATAAAAGCTACAGGGGAGGACAAGGTTGATGATACTTCATATAAAGCAGTCTCTATGACTTGTAATGTGGCTTCTTGAGGAATATTGGTGTAGAGTGCCTCTACGTCTAGTGTAATGATTGCTTGTGTAGTATCGCCTTCATTGATAGTTTCGATCAAATTGAGCACCTCTTTAGTGTCTTTCAAATAAGTGGAGGAATTTCTTACCAGGGGTTGTAAAAAATGATCGCAGAAAATGGAAAGTGGTTCCAAGATTGAGCCCAACCCTGAAACTATAGGGCGTCCAGGGGGAGGGTTCCTTTGTTTATGAATTTTTGGTAGACAATAGAAATATGGTGTCTGTGGATTCGGTGTATCCAAAAATTCTGCTTCCCTGATAGAGATCCACAAATTGTACTTAGCCTCTTCAATCATCATCCTAATTTGTGTCTGGAATCTCGCTGTGGGGTCTCGATTTATTTTCGCATAATAAGTGGAATCACTCAGAAGACGCACACATTCGCTTCTGTAATCAGCAAAATTCATTACAACAATAGCTCCTCCCTTGTCAGCTGGTTTTATAATTATCTCTGGATCAGATGCTAACGAGGTCAGGGCTGCCCTTTCTTTAGTCGGAATATTGATAAAGGCTTGTTTAGGGTGAAGTTTATTTAAGTCAGATAACACTGCTTTCTCAAAGGTTAGGACTTCATTAGGCATCACTGCAGGAGAGGGAACAAAAGTCGAAGGTTTTTTGAGACCAGAATCGAGAGCTCGAGGTTCCTCTGATTTGTCTTTGAAAAAGAATTTGAGACGGATCTTCCGGAAAAATTGTGCTAATTCAATATGTAGACGAAAAAAATCGTCTTGAGGGGTTGGGACAAAACCTAAACCTTTATTGAGTACAGATGTTTCTTCTTCTGAGAGTTGTTTAGATGAAAGGTTGACGACTAAGTCTTCAGAAGGGGTTTTTTTGACTGGCTTCTGGTGATCATCTGTGGTTCGTCTCTGGACCATTGGACATGCCTGCCTCTTCCTCTCCTTCTGCCTCTGCCTCTGCCCCGGCCTCGGCCTAAAAAAGGGGGGGCAAAGGCCATCATTGGTCGTGGTTGGAAGAAGGGAAAGGGTGATTGCCACGGCATCGCTTGGTGTATCGGGTACGGAGGATAGTTGTAAAAAGGTTGTTGTGGTAAGTTCTCGTCTGTACTCCACCCATCAGATGAAGAACTACTGCTGTAATTGCGAGATTTTCTGATTGGTGCAGAGGTCTCATCAGATGACTGGGATCGGTTATCCCCTTCAAAGTCATCTTTGATGTAGGGGTAGACTTTTTCTCTGCTAAATCTCGTGATGTCTTTTTGAAGTTTCGTGACCTTTTGCTGAGTTAGGAAATCTTTGGTTTCATTCAACTCAGCAGTGATTTCCGCGAGACGACATTTGAATGCAGTAATAGAGATGGTGGTTTTCAAAGTGTTCTCAATGGTGTTGATCTGGATCGTGATGGTATCTGCCAACCTTTTGGAAGTGTTGATAATCATTATTAACCAATCTCTCGTACACTTCCAGGCTATTTGAGCCCAGTCTTTTCTAAAGGCTAGATCTTGCAAAAAAATGCGTGGGATGTTAGACACTAAAAGGCCATTTGGAGCGATGTTAGCACGTAGGTATTCAGTCATAATTGTTCTGTGCATTACGGTTTTTATGAGTTCTCGTTTCAGGGTGGATAGTTTGTCCCATTCAGTTTTCAGGCTGCCCGACGGGGCAGAGCCATCATTGTCTAATATGGAAGGTGTTTGTAAAATGGCTGTTACCATTTCATCATCGTAGCTCAGACCCTGGAAATTATCCATAATGCGGATCGTATACCCCTGTTGTGGGAGGATGAAAAAGCTAATAGGTAACAGTCAAGTAAGTCCCACAGCTAAGCTGCTGTACATGAAACGTTAACACAAAAAAGAGGGACCGGGAGTATTGCTGGTCCAGTGTACAGTCTCCCTATAATAGTAACTATATAAAGGTACACTGTTCCAAAAATAGAGAGAAGGAAGACGAAAACAGGGGAGACCTGTAATCTCAGGAGCAAGAGCCCTCAAGCATCACTCTGGATGGCTAGCATCATCATCGGGAATAGCGCCTCACTAGGCCGGCGCTGCAATGCCTAGTGGGCACCCCGAAGTGGGGGCTCTCAGCCGAATTTTGAGATGGTGACTAGAGAATTCAATAGTGCAAACTGAGGGTGCCTTAGGTCACCACCCAAAACAAAAAAGAGGAAAAAAGGTTTAAAATTGGTTATTCATCCATTAACTTCATCATTTAATCAGTCGAATGTGACAAGGATGAAGACCAAGGTTAAAAGCAATGTTGAAAGTCAGATAGAGGATTATGCTCATACACCTTTCAAAAGTAAATGTACTTAGAGAGTCCTAAAAATTACAAGGCCCCTCTTTGTTATGGTCGACATGTTTCGCGTCTATTGGTCCATACAGATCCACTGACGCTTCATCAGGACCTACATAACTAGGTAAACAAACCTCTTTAGAAATATATAGACACCGGTCACTTACTTAAGTTGACTGGTAATACAGGTACCCTGAAAGACAAAAAACAAAGAATGCCAAAAGAATGTGAAACACATATCGCTATTAAAATATATCTCAAAAGTTCTGATGAGAAATGGCACAACCAAACTCTGGTCAGTAACAATGAATGGGACGTCACATAGGGAAAATGCTTACCACCCCCTACTCGAGAACAGGTTCCATAGGTAAGGCGTCTCTAGGACTCATGATGACACTAGTTATAAATAAAGGTGAAGAAATAAAGAGAGGAAATAACTCTGTGGTACAAGTGAAAAAATGGATAACAGATAAATATCCAACAGTTGGGAAATACCTAATTAATGTTGTAGAGTATCTGGGATTATTAAAATAGTTAAATAGTGCCATAAAAAACATCATTGGTGATTAGCGTAATGATTTGCCAAATGTGCACCCAAATAAACATGGTATAATGTCTCGGGTTAATAAAATTCCTAAATGGTACTACAAAAGACATCGTTGGTGATTAGAAACATGTTTTTATAGGTGTGTACCCAAACATGTAGTCAAAATGCTGTAAATGTCAAGCATATTAAGGCACAATATGTCAAGTTCAAAATGCCCCCACAAATTACAAGCGGAACTGCACGTTACTGTACATCTAATTTGTCATTGCTGAATGTACAAAAGATCGGTGGGCTGATAGCTCGTGGCTCAAGCGATAACTAATATCGGTGTGTTTATCGTGCCGCCAAATGGGTGTTATTGTCAAAAGAAAAGAAAAATCCCAAATAGCAGAGAAGTCCCGACGTTCTAACTTGAACGTCAGGGACAAGTACTTACTTAATCCGTCAATGGTCCTATGTTCGGACCTACCCTCAGAGACAGCCGCCCGGGAGCAACCGGGTCGGGTGCTCTCCGAGCAATTAAATGGACGCTGCTAAACTCAGCGCGTCTATTAGGCGAAACAAAAGAGGGACTCGGAGAGTCCGGGAGAATAGAGAAATCAAGGAAGGACTGCAAGTGTAATGCACTTGTAGTTCCGAACCTCGCTAAAGTGTTAAAGAAAAGGTGCGAGTCCCAACTGGATATTCAATATCGATCGAGCCAGAGAAGGCATAGTAAACTGAATTCACAAAGTTCCTCAGACTCGTGGGGGATCAGCATTTGAATGCAATAAGAAATGCTTATATTATGTCATTTGGGCCAAAAAAGAAGAAGAAAGCCCCACTGGGTGAATATATCACACTGGGGTGTGGGAAAGAAAATGTGGTAACAAGGAATTAGGGTGAAAGCGAGGTCCAGGGGATGTCATCATTAAGACCTCTTAAATGGGTCCCCAATTTAAACACCCATTTTTGTTCGATCTTAAAAAGAGCTCTAGAATCATTGGGGCGCATAAACGGTGCTTCAATTACCACCCACCATAAATCATCCGGGGAATGATGAACCTCCAAGAAGTGGACACTCAGTTTGGTGGTGAGCTTTTTGCACCTAATATTGCTTCTGTGTTCATTGATGCGAATCTTGACAGGTCTTGATGTCATGCCGATGTATCGCAAATCGCAAGGGGACGTGATCATGTAAATACAGTTTTTTGTATTACAGTTGGTATGTTTTTTAAGATACCAAGGCCCAATGGAGTCAAAATCAAGTTTTTTTAGATGTCTAGTTAAGTCGCACACATTGCAGTTACCACACGGATAGTGTCCTGCAACAGGTGGGAGGTCCCATAGAGTCATTTGGTTAGAAGGGTTATGTGGAATGCATGGGCGTGTGTGTACCACTAAATCTCTTATATTAGCAGTTCGTTTGAAAGCAAAAAGAGGTTTTTGTAAATTACAGCCTCCACTTGTAAGAATAGACCATCGCTTATTAATCAACTTCTTAATGGAGTTTGACAATGGTGTATAGGTTGAAACACACATCAACCTAGCCTGAGGGCAATGTTCTCTTGGTGCTAGTAGTGCCTCTCTATTATTGTTCCGGGCTCTCTTTCGTGCTTGGTTAACGATCTTTGATGGATAATTCCGATCGCAAAGTTTGTGTTGAAGAGTTTCAGATTGTTGATCAAATTCAGTGAGTGAACTGCAATTCCGTCGTAATCGCAGGAATTGGCCAAAGGGTAAATTGTCCCTCAAGGCTTTTGAGTGGTGGCTCTGATAAAGTAAGAGCGAGTTACGATCCGTGGGTTTATGATACACACTGGTCTGCAATTTCCCATTATTGATTGAAATCATTAGGTCTAAAAATGGTAATTGATGGTCAGACACCGTTGCTGTATATTTCAAAAAAGGATCAAGGGTATTGATCCAGATAACAAGTTCCTCTGCCTGCATCATGGGTCCTTGCCAGATGATCAAAATATCATCTATGTAGCGGCGCCATAGCCTAATAGACTTGAAAAAAGGATTAGTTGGCAAAGAGATGTATTTCTTCTCAAAATCATACATGTAGAGACATGCTAAACTAGGAGCAAATGTGCTCCCCATTGAGGTACCTTGAATTTGGTGGTAAAATTGGTCCTCGAAAAGAAAAAAGTTCTCAGTCAGGGCTAACCTGGCACACTGTAGGATAAAAGCTACAGGGGAGGACAAGGTTGATGATACTTCATATAAAGCAGTCTCTATGACTTGTAATGTGGCTTCTTGAGGAATATTGGTGTAGAGTGCCTCTACGTCTAGTGTAATGATTGCTTGTGTAGTATCGCCTTCATTGATAGTTTCGATCAAATTGAGCACCTCTTTAGTGTCTTTCAAATAAGTGGAGGAATTTCTTACCAGGGGTTGTAAAAAATGATCGCAGAAAATGGAAAGTGGTTCCAAGATTGAGCCCAACCCTGAAACTATAGGGCGTCCAGGGGGAGGGTTCCTTTGTTTATGAATTTTTGGTAGACAATAGAAATATGGTGTCTGTGGATTCGGTGTATCCAAAAATTCTGCTTCCCTGATAGAGATCCACAAATTGTACTTAGCCTCTTCAATCATCATCCTAATTTGTGTCTGTAGTCTCGCTGTGGGGTCTCGATTTATTTTCGCATAATAAGTGGAATCACTCAGAAGACGCACACATTCGCTTCTGTAATCAGCAAAATTCATTACAACAATAGCTCCTCCCTTGTCAGCTGGTTTTATAATTATCTCTGGATCAGATGCTAACGAGGTCAGGGCTGCCCTTTCTTTAGTCGGAATATTGATAAAGGCTTGTTTAGGGTGAAGTTTATTTAAGTCAGATAACACTGCTTTCTCAAAGGTTAGGACTTCATTAGGCATCACTGCAGGAGAGGGAACAAAAGTCTAAGGTTTTTTGAGACCAGAATCGAGAGCTCGAGGTTCCTCTGATTTGTCTTTGAAAAAGAATTTGAGACGGATCTTCCGGAAAAATTGTGCTAATTCAATATGTAGACGAAAAAAATCACCTTGAGGGGTTGGGACAAAACCTAAACCTTTATTGAGTACAGATGTTTCTTCTTCTGAGAGTTGTTTAGATGAAAGGTTGACGACTAAGTCTTCAGAAGGGGGTTTTTTGACTGGCTTCTGGTGATCATCTGTGGTTCGTCTCTGGACCATTGGACATGCCTGCCTCTTCCTCTCCTTCTGCCTGTGCCTCTGCCCCGGCCTCGGCCTAAAAAAGGGGGGGCAAAGGCCATCATTGGTCGTGGTTGGAAGAAGGGAAAGGGTGATTGCCACGGCATCGCTTGGTGTATCGGGTACGGAGGATAGTTGTAAAAAGGTTGTTGTGGTAAGTTCTCGTCTGTACTCCACCCATCAGATGAAGAACTACTGCTGTAATTGCGAGATTTTCTGATTGGTGCAGAGGTCTCATCAGATGACTGGGATCGGTTATCCCCTTCAAAGTCATCTTTGATGTAGGGGTAGACTTTTTCTCGGCTAAATCTCGTGATGTCTTTTTGAAGTTTGGTGACCTTTTGCTGAGTTAGGAAATCTTTGGTTTCATTCAACTCAGCAGTGATTTCCGCGAGACGACATTTGAATGCAGTAATAGAGATCCTAGTTTAGCATGTCTCTACATGTATGATTTTGAGAAGAAATACATCTCTTTGCCAACTAATCCTTTTTTCAAGTCTATTAGGCTATGGCGCCGCTACATAGATGATATTTTGATCATCTGGCAAGGACCCATGATGCAGGCAGAGGAACTTGTTATCTGGATCAATACCCTTGATCCTTTTTTGAAATTTACAGCAACGGTGTCTGACCATCAATTACCATTTTTAGACCTAATGATTTCAATCAATAATGGGAAATTGCAGACCAGTGTGTATCATAAACCCACGGATCGTAACTCGCTCTTACTTTATCAGTGCCACCACTCAAAAGCCTTGAGGGACAATTTACCCTTTGGCCAATTCCTGCGATTACGACGGAATTGCAGTTCACTCACTGAATTTGATCAACAATCTGAAACTCTTCAACACAAACTTTGCGATCGGAATTATCCATCAAAGATCGTTAACCAAGCACGAAAGAGAGCCCAGAACAATAATAGAGAGGCACTACTAGCACCAAGAGAACATTGCCCTCAGGCTAGGTTGACGTGTGTTTCAACCTATACACCATTGTCAAACTCCATTAAGAAGTTGATTAATAAGCGATGGTCTATTCTTACAAGTGGAGGCTGTAATTTACAAAAACCTCTTTTTGCTTTCAAACGAACTGCTAATATAAGAGATTTAGTGGTACACACACGCCCACGCATTCCACATAACCCTTCTAACCAAATGACTCTATGGGACCTCCCACCTGTTGCAGGACACTATCCGTGTGGTAACTGCAATGTGTGCGACTTAACTAGACATCTAAAAAAACTTGATTTTGACTCCATTGGGCCTTGGTATCTTAAAAAACATACCAACTGTAATACAAAAAACTGTATTTACATGATCACGTCCCCTTGCGATTTGCGATACATCGGCATGACATCAAGACCTGTCAAGATTCGCATCAATGAACACAGAAGCAATATTAGGTGCAAAAAGCTCACCACCAAACTGAGTGTCCACTTCTTGGAGATTCATAATTCCCCGGATGATTTATGGTGGGTGGTAATTGAAGCACCGTTTATTCGCCCCAATGATTCTAGAGCTCTTTTTAAGATCGAACAAAAATGGGTGTTTAAATTGGGGACCCATTTAAGAGGTCTTAATGATGACATCCCCTGGACCTCGCTTTCACCCTAATTCCTTGTTACCACATTTTCTTTCCCACACCCCAGTGTGATATATTCACCCAGTGGGGCTTTCTTCTTCTTTTTTGGCCCAAATGACATAATATAAGCATTTCTTATTGCATTCAAATGCTGATCCCCCACGAGTCTGAGGAACTTTGTGAATTCAGTTTACTATGCCTTCTCTGGCTCGATCGATATTGAATATCCAGTTGGGACTCGCACCTTTTCTTTAACACTTTAGCGAGGTTCGGAACTACAAGTGCATTACACTTGCAGTCCTTCCTTGATTTCTCTATTCTCCCGGACTCTCCGAGTCCCTCTTTTGTTTCGCCTAATAGACGCGCTGAGTTTAGCAGCGTCCATTTAATTGCTCGGAGAGCACCCGACCCGGTTGCTCCCGGGCGGCTGTCTCTGAGGGTAGGTCCGAACATAGGACCATTGACGGATTAAGTAAGTACTTGTCCCTGACGTTCAAGTTAGAACGTCGGGACTTCTCTGCTATTCGGGATTTTTCTTTTCTTTTGACAATAACACCCATTTGGCGGCACGATAAACACACCGATATTAGTTATCGCTTGAGCCACGAGCTATCAGCCCACCGATCTTTTGTACATTCAGCAATGACAAATTAGATGTACAGTAACGTGCAGTTCCGCTTGTAATTTGTGGGGGCATTTTGAACTTGACATATTGTGCCTTAATATGCTTGACATTTACAGCATTTTGACTACATGTTTGGGTACACACCTATAAAAACATGTTTCTAATCACCAACGATGTCTTTTGTAGTACCATTTAGGAATTTTATTAACCCGAGACATTATACCATGTTTATTTGGGTGCACATTTGGCAAATCATTACGCTAATCACCAATGATGTTTTTTACGGCACTATTTAACTATTTTAATAATCCCAGATACTCTACAACATTAATTAGGTATTTCCCAACTGTTGGATAGTTATCTGTTATCCATTTTTTCACTTGTACCACAGAGTTAATTCCTCTCTTTATTTCTTCACCTTTATTTATAACTAGTGTCATCATGAGTCCTAGAGACGCCTTACCTATGGAACCTGTTCTCGAGTAGGGGGTGGTAAGCATTTTCCCTATGTGACGTCCCATTCATTGTTACTGACCAGAGTTTGGTTGTGCCATTTCTCATCAGAACTTTTGAGATATATTTTAATAGCGATATGTGTTTCACATTCTTTTGGCATTCTTTGTTTTTTGACTTTCAGGGTACCTGTATTACCAGTCAACTTAAGTAAGTGACCGGTGTCTATATCTTTCTAAAGAGGTTTGTTTACCTAGTTATGTAGGTCCTGATGAAGCGTCAGTGGATCTGTATGGACCAATAGACGCAAAACATGTCGACCATAACAAAGAGGGGCCTTGTAATTTTTAGGACTCTCTAAGTACATTTACTTTTGAAAGGTGTATGAGCATAATCCTCTATCTGACTTTCAACATTGCTTTTAACCTTGGTCTTCATCCTTGTCACATTCGACTGATTAAATGATGAAGTTAATGGATGAATAACCAATTTTAAACCTTTTTTCCTCTTTTTTGTTTTGGGTGGTGACCTAATGCACCCTCAGTTTGCACTATTGAATTCTCTAGTCACCATCTCAAAATTCGGCTGAGAGCCCCCACTTCGGGGTGCCCACTAGGCATTGCAGCGCCGGCCTAGTGAGGAGCTATTCCCGATGATGATGCTAGCCATCCAGAGTGATGCTTGAGGGCTCTTGCTCCTGAGATTACAGGTCTCCCCTGTTTTCGTCTTCCTTCTCTCTATTTTTGGAACAGTGTACCTTTATATAGTTACTATTATAGGGAGACTGTACACTGGACCAGCAATACTCCCGGTCCCTCTTTTTTGTGTTAACGACAATCCTGTATCACCTTTCTACATAAAGACGCTTCTGGCTTAGTCCAGATTTTTACCCACAGTAATACAGGTTGAAGCTTTATATGGCTAAATATATGTTTCAAGCCTACTTCTTTATGACAATACATTACTGGTGTAGATTGGGGGACTGCTAATAACCTTCTTAAAAATTTATTTTCTAGAGTCTGAAGTCCTGTACATTCTGCATACCCCCAAACCCCGGCGCCAAATGTCGCGATAGAAAGACACTTAGAGGAGAAAACAGTCATCATTTCTTTAACAGGTTCATGTCGGAGTCTTTTCGCAAACCTATAAACTGCTTCCATGGCTTTTTGGAATTGTATTGAACGTATATTAACAAAAAAATTCCAGTTAAAATCCACATCAATGGGGACCCCCAGATACGTAAAATGTGGGACCTTGAGTATCTCATGGCCATCTAAAACAAATTCTTTCGTTTTTGCTAATTTGGGTCCGGCCTTCATCACAAATGTTTTAGTTCTATTAATTTTAAGACCGAGGTTCCCCATAAAAGTATTAAAAGCATTTAATAAAATCTGGAGGCCATTTGCTGTCCTTGAGATGAGGACGGCATCGTCCGCATACAGGAGTACAGGAATTGGGGAGTTATTGATGACTGGGGAATCCTTCCCTGATTCACAATGAAATTTCTCTAACCCATTTATATACAGAAGAAAAAGAAAATGGGCAAGGACACAACCCTGTCTAACCCCCTTTAGTGAGGGAAATTTCTCTGTCAAACCTCCCTCCTGGGAATAGCGGACCCGAGCCTCTTTACAGGCGTGAAGTTTGCTAAGTAAAATGACTATATCTTTATCCACGCCCATGTCCAGCATTACCATCCACAGTTTCTCCCTGTTAACTGTATCGAAGGCACAGGACAGATCCATGAATGCTAGATGTATACACCCCGTTTTGACTTTGGTATATATCTGGACTATGAGGGTCAAGTTAAGAGTTTGTTCTACTGTGCCCACACCTGGACGAAAGCCAAATTGTATTTCTGAAAGGGAGTGAGATTCAGTCGCCCATTTTTCTAGCTTATTTAAGATCACTCGACCTAAAATTTTGACTGAACTATCCAGTAAAGAAATTGGGCGATAGCACAAGGGGTCTGCCCTGTCTCCCTTCTTGAAAATCAGGACGATAATCGCCTCTTTCCAAGAATCTACTAAAGGGCCTACCACAGCTGATCTCAAGACATTGGTAAGCAGTGGTCCCCAGAAATCTAGAAGCGCTTTATATAAATCGGCAGGAATTCTGTCTGGGCCAGGGGCTTTCTCAGAGGGGCAGTCTTGGATGGCTTGTTTAACATCGTCCACGCTTATGATATTACTAAAGGCCAGACTTAACTGATCATTTCCTATAAGTTTCGAAGAGATTGACATTTCTAAATGAACATTTGTCTCTGTAGCAAAAGTTTTTTTTAAATAGTCCACCCAAGTCTTGGCTGGAATGACAGTATCCATGGACACCCCAGAATACAGTTGTATCTTTAATTTTACTTGCTTCCATCAATTCCTCCCACGCAGACTCACTTAGTTCAGCTTTCCTTTTGGCAAGTACTTCCTTATAATTTTTCCTCGCAATTTTATTTGCTTGTCGATCTTGGGGAAATGTATTAATCATTTTCTTTAGCTTGCTTAAGGATGTGGTGCATGCGTGGTTAAACCATCTTGAGCCATAGACTATGTTAGTGCCAGAGGGCTGTAGTTTCTCCGCCATGTACTTTGTCAGAGAGGAGAATGCACGGACAATTTCATGGGGGGCTCTATCTTCATCCAGAGATATCATAACATCTGACTGTTGATTCAGCAATAGGTCTTTAAAGAAAGTATTGCTGTTTATCTTTCCCCATTTAATTGTGAGTCCTTTTTGGGTTGAGAGCTTTATAGCAGGGTGACGCTTCCCACTTCTTGAATCGCCCGTCAAGTCCAAGTTAATCGCAAAAGATAAGGTGTTATGGTCACTAATACAGGTCGGGATCACCCTGAATTGCCCTGCAATAGAGGATAATTCTCTAGAGTAAATAATATAGTCAATAGTAGTATGAGTATCCCCCCTTACAAATGTTGGTATCCCTCTAGTAATTGGTATGGGGAAAAATAGAGTATTTGCTGTTATCAGAGAGTTAAGAGCATTCCCATATGGAGAGTGTTTGAAATGTTGAATGGGGTTATCATTTTCATCCAAGAGTCCACAACAATCCAAGAACTCTGGCTCACGCAGGTGGGCATTAAAATCACCAGCCCAGACTATTCTTAAGTCCTTTTTACTAATAGTTGTTACCTTATGTATTAACATCTCCAGGCTACCCACCACACTTGTGTCAGAATTGTCAAAGGTATTATTATAATAGTTGATCAGTAGTATATCAAAAGGCTCTACTAATTTAAAAAATAGAGCCAAAAAGAAAGGAGATGTGCCCACAACACGTGCTTCCATCCCTCTGGCCTCTACAGATAGGAAGGTAGCCAAACCACCCTTAGCTCTGCCTGCGGAGGCCTTAGTTGCAGGAACACTATATGTGGTGTAACCATTTATATGCGGGGATTCTGTGAGCCAGGCCTCCTGGCAGCAAATAAAAAGATTTTCCGTCACTAAATTTATCCAGTCAGGGTTTCCCATTTTTTATTTTAAACCCGCAACATTCCAGGAGATAATCCCTGGGACTGTCATACCCTGTGTGTCATGTATATTAGAGGCTCCCTTGGATTGCGAGAGGGACTGTGACAGTATATTTGACTCCAAGGGGCCTTGCAATAAAGGTCCAGTTACTAATGGTCAATCTAATTGCTCCAGTGAGACCAGAGGCTCATATCTGTTAGACAATGCCCAGACAGTATCAGGGGAGTTAGAGGGACCAGGATTGCTGAAAATCTGATGCCCAGGACGAGTTGAATCAGAATGACATGGATTTAATGTCGGGAGAATAAACTTTGTCAGACGTTGTACTCTTGTAGGCCCTACAGATGGTCTCATAGTTGAAAGATGGTAATACAAAGCATTGACAATCCAGGGACTCCTAAAGTTTATTATAATACAATCCCCAGGTGATACTTTAGGGGATGAGCCAACCCAAGGGACCCTTCTTACAGTTAAAATGTCCCTATAGAAATCTACCCGTCCTCCCGAATGCTTTCCTACCCAATGTGTCACTTTATTTAGCAGTGACGCATGGGACTCATGGTGAGTATTTTCTAATATAGGGACATTTTCCAGGATTAAAATATAAGGAGCACATACCAGTGGGATCCTCAGGCAGGCTATTTGAGTTCTTTTAATCTGCTGACCCGCTAAGCCTTCCCGTTTGGTTGTACCTCACTGAGACTGTAAATTTATAGAATCCTGGGATACTTCTGAATTCAGAGGTTTTAGGGTTGGGTTCTGGGCAGGAATCAATCTGTAGTTTTGGTGCTGGTGAATGGGCGGGGCTGGTAAGCATTCAGGGACGGAATAAATATTCTGAGGTTCTACTCTCAATGATATGGGGTTTATATTTGTTATAAGCTCAACCTTCTGCTCAAGGATGGCCACTTTCTCAAAAACCAATGAACACAGCTTTTTTATATCTCTAAGTTGGTCTTCAATCTGAGAAAAACAAGTTATAATTGGATCCAGATTTTTACAATCTTTTAGCTGTTTCCCTATAGTTTTTTTTAGAGGATTAGATAGACATATCCTCTTTTTCTTATCTGTTCCTGTTAGAGGCTTTCCAGACTCATGACTGTCTGTAGGAGATCCAGCTAGACCTATGGGAGTTACTGCAGTATGGGGGGGAATTACTACCTACTTTTATTTTGGGGTGGACTCTCTGGGGTTGTGGGAGTAATTAAATCAATTTCCGTTGTTACACAAGGGTTTCCTGTCTTTGTCTTGCATAATGAGGATATTAAATAAAGGCATAGTCCTTCCCTCCCCCCGCCCTTTCCTGCTTTCTCAAGAGACGACTCTAGAGTGGCCTCTACTCTCCCTATCTCCGTCTCAATGGCGCCCATTACTGAAGTTAAGTAGCTTGTTATCAACCTGGGTGGGGGGCCTCCTGAATGGAATCCCTTCCCCCACTGTCTCCTTTACGTTTCCCCATTAAGGCAGGCTGGTCCTTTATCCAAGAAAGAGGCGTCGTATATTTCTTTAATGGATGTGTTTGGCTCAGTGCCCCAGACTAGGGAGAAGAAAGGCCGAGTTATACTCAGGTCCTACCCTCTTTTTTAGGAGAAATTGTCCAACCACAGCCTCCTGCCCCACCAAACCCCCCTCAGATTGTAACACAGTGAGTCTTACTGTCGACCTTTGCGGGTGTAAATCAGCTGGGTACAAGGGGCGAGTTAAAATAAAGTGAGTTTAAATACTCAAGACGCAGATGGCAAGGAGTCCTCTCTGCCTTCCTTGATTAAGCAGTACTCCATAAATCCATACCCTCCAGTAGAAAAAATGAAAGGGAGAGGGCCCAGCCCAGTCTCTTCCTGGCGATGACGGGCGAAGGACGGGCCCGCACTTGGCCCGGGTGCTGCCCGCGCGCGTCCCGCAAAGCGGGAGCGCGTTCAGCAATGAAAAATACTCCTGCCCTCACCAACAACGCGCGCTTCCCGTGGGACGGGAGAGCGCTCAGCGATTTAAAGGGCTCCTGCCCTCCTGGCGTCACCAACAACGCGCGCTTCCCGCAGGGCGGGAGCCCGTTCAGCGATTTAAAGGGCTCCTGCCCTCCTGGCGTCACCAACAATGGGTGCTTCCCGTGGGGAGGGATCGCGTTCAGCAGTTTAAAGGGCTCCTGCCCTCCTGGCGTCACCAACAACGCGCGCTTCCCCAGCACTTAATTTTTAGGGCCGGCGTTTATTCTTCTGCGCCGAGCATTTTCTGCAAGCAAAAGACACATATGGGATAGATGGAGGAAGAGAAAAATGAAAAAGCGTCAAAATGGAAGAAAGCGGAAAGCTGCAAAAGTGAGCTGCAGGGACAGGGAGTAGCTTTAAATGGATTGAAGAGGCCCGTCATGGCTTTAGTATCATGCTGCCTCAGTATTCCGGGTTCCCACATTTAATTGTAGCAGCCGCGGTTTTAGCGGAGGGCTTTCAGCAGCAGCACGTTTTTATTTACAAATTAAGCACTGGATTCTTCTTGCTACAATTTTAACTGCTGTCTCCTTCAATGAGTATTAAATCGTTACTGTAATTTTCTGAACCTGTAATCTAAACATCAACTATGATGCCACACTCGATGGCCAGGTACGTGTTATACAAATGGTCGAGGACATCACTCACCTGACTCTTGAGTTCACTTTGCCCTATTTGTAATCATCCAGTCTGTGTTGAAATTTAGCCACAGCAATTTCCCTCATTTAACATTACCTGGGTGCAAAAGAGTCTTGAAATTGTACATCCCTCACACTGAGTGGCACTATAACCTAGCTTGTGTCAACCCTTGCTAGTGCCTACATTTGGTTTTATCATAACCCACAGAAGAGCTCTCAAAATCCCAGGAGTCCATGTGTTAATATCACTCTCAGGCCAGAAGTTTTTGTTACATACAAAAACATGCAGTCCTTAATTAATTTGGAATAAACAGAACTACAAGTATTAGAATTCAAACAACCAAAAACGTATCTGTGTAATCAATCTCACATCAAAACGACAAACTTGAGATTTCTGTAATAGTTGTTCTAAAGCTGCTGCAATGTAATACTCTTGTATATGGTTTTACCGCACAAGCCATAAAATGTCTGTCGCATTGTTTTCATGTTGCAATTATATTGATGTTGCTTGTATATTATTTTAATACTGGATATAATGTTAGGCAAGATCTTCAATGTAATGTAGAGGCTTGAAATATTTACATGTATATCATTGATAAATCTAATTATTTTATTTAATTAATGTTTAGGGCTTGAGCATTATTCAGTGCATAAATCATTTTAGCAGGCCCTCAGTAATTGACTATGACTTAGGAAGATGTAGTTTTATTGTGACAAATGTATTTATTTGATTGATTTCAAAGAATAATGTTATTGTATGCAAATTGAGTTTGATTCTCATTTTGAGATCTTACTTTTCCGATATTTAAAATGAATACATTCAAATATGAAAGTGCGGATATAAAATTGAGCGGTCCACTACTTATTGAATCTACTAGTTTGCAGTTTTAAAAGTTTTCAGTGCAATAAATACGCACGAAAGTCGAATTTTAAAGTGAACTAAAATCAATGGGTCAGTCTCAATGCTAAAATGCGAAATAAGGTACAGGGCCAGCCCTAACAGGCACCTTGAGGAAACTTTGAACCATTTAATATTACTACTGTTGCACATTTCGTAGGTAAAGCGGGTCATTTTTGCTTCATTGACTGCTATAAATCTCTGACAAGGCCTCTTGTGGATGGGTCAGTGCATTAACTCTGCAAACTCAATTAGCAACGCTACCACTAAGGCCTGATAAATGTCCAATAAAATGAAAGTAACTGCTCTAGACCATTAATAAAGAGATTATAAATTAAATAGCATGAAACATGGCCAATTCTGAGGCTTCCATTCCAACTTCTAATGAAAGTTTCACATTCTTTGTGTTTGTCCTTCAAAAATTTACAGAAGAAAACATTTTTGCATTTACTTTTCCCCAGTAATATACTTTGGGGCAGTTTTAAGACCCTCCTTGCGCCACATTAGTGTAATCTTGGTTTTACGCTAATGTGGCCCAACGGGGCCAAAATTGCTGAACCAACCTTACAAAGTGGCGCAATGCATGCATTGCGCCACTTTGTAACCCTTTGCACTACATTATGCCTGTTCCAGGAAAAATGTATGCAAATGCAGCATTCCCCTGTTAGGGGGACCGAAAAAATGGCGTAATAAAATCTAGGAGAGTTCTTTGCGTTATTTTTTCTGCACTTCTAACACCTGCTTATAGCAGGCAATAAAAGGAGGCACACCTTTGTTTACAATGCGCCTCCATTTTTACACTAATCCTGCAAAGCTCCGAACTAGCATTAAAAATTTTGACAGTAGCTCCCTAACTACCGCCATGGTGCACTGTATCTTAGATATGGCGCACACATGATTGCATTAGGAGTGCGCTAAGAGGTGCAAGAAAACTGGCGCTGAACTTGGTGCAGCACCAATTTTCTTAAAGCCGGCGCTTGAAGTTTATTTTACTGTATTTTACTGCAACATTTATCTTGCCTTTCGTAGCCCTGTTGAGGCACTTAAGAATCTTAATGGTGATGGGCTAAATGGGGTGCTCTCTTGAGTATTGGTTTTTAACTGTGATTAAGCAAGAAGTGATGCAGAAAACTGTTAGAGAAAGCATAGGCATTAAAACAGGTAACAACTTTTCAAATTTTCTTTTTTTTAATGTCAGCTTCCATCTCGAGAGGATTATGGGCCAGATGTAAGTATGACTGATCTCAAATACTTGTTGCAAGTTGTGACCAGTATTTGTGTCACCCTTGTGGTAATTTGCAAAGTTACCTGTTTACTAATAGGTTGATTTGGTAATTACCAATTTGAAGAGGGTCACAATTTAATCTACCTCATGAATATTAATGAGGTAGGCCACAAATTGTGACCCACTAGCAATTTCAGCCATCACAGGCATGGTGTCCTGCTGAGGTCACCATATCACATGCCCATGGTTGCTTTTAAATAATATATATGTTTATTTTTTTAATGTAACCCAGTTTCCTTAAAGGAAAACAGGATGCATTTAGGCAAAAGCAAAAAAATAAAAAAAATAAAAAAAGTGACTTTCTTATTTTTTGGCTACTGCCTACTCTTGAAAAACCATTTTTTTCAACATTCACTGTGTACAAGGGATTCCTTGGGGACCTCTCACCTTTGTGAATGGGTTACTATTGAGATGTCAGTAAAATAAAACTTTTTTTGCTACCTCATTTCGGTCACAAAACATTCATACACACCACTATGATTTGGTATTTAGGAGGGGTGTCCTAAACATACCCACTACCAATACCAAATCAGTATTATGTCGTGATCTGGTAATATGTTACCAAACCACAAGTTGGGTTTCATCCATTTTAAAATGGCTCAATTCTGCACTTCTGTTCATAAAGTGGACAGACATTGTGTGGTGGGGGGGCAAAAGGGACATCTTTAGCCCTCTCTGTGTGTTATGAAGTCTCACATAAAAGCAGGTTATGATTCTTACATGAAACCTAGCATTTCTTTCTTGTACACCATTTTTCTAGATGAACAGTGCATGCTTTTGTACTTAATACTACTCCCCGTGAGAGAGGCCATATACTGATACTACTGATGTTTCATATGAAATGTGAAAATGTTTGATTCTTGGATTTGACTTGGTGGATCTTTCTACTACTAACTTTGAACTTCCCTTCACAAAACCTCCATTGACAAACTATGGAACATCATCAGGAGGGTGAAATGATGATCAAGTTATCAACTCAGGAACAAAATCTTCCCTTAATTCATCTGTTGTATTGGAATAGAGAATATTCATGTTGTTTTTTAAAACACTGACAGGCATCCGAAGTGTGACATGAGGAAGAACTTAAGATCAAAATATTATTGTTATTATTATGAGTAGTAGTGGGAGGAGTAGTCGAAGACATGGTAGTAGTTGTAGCAGTAGTTTTGGAAGCAGAAGTAGGAGTAGGAGTAGTTAGTAATAGTGGTGCTACTCGTGGTGGTGGTAGTAGTAGAAGTAATAATAGTACTACTAATATTGGTAGTAGTAGTAACAGCAGCAGTAGTAGTGGAGGTAGTAGTAGTAGTAGTTAAAATTTGTCAGTATACTCACCCCTAAGCTCTAAACATCTTATGGGCAAGATAAAACTCCAAATTCAAAACAGTTGTAAGCTATGTGGCCCCAATATTCATGTTGAACGGTAAAGGGTTTGCAACTTTGAATAAATGGTATAACCCAGTCTCAAGAATGCTACAATTAAAGCATTTACTATATTGAAAAATAAAGTCTTAAAAAGAATAGAGAAAAATGTAATATAAAGCAGCAAAGACAACGCATCAGCTATTTTCAAGCTATCGAACATTTTAAGAATCTGAGCAAACATGTATATGCAAGTCACATCAGTAATGACAGTGGCAGAGGATGCCAGGATTTAGGGCCAGATGTATCAAAGTGTTTTACCCATTCTGTGTCAATGGGAAAATGCTTTGGTACATATGGCCCTTAGAGTGGTTCCCTAAGGAGGCTGCATACATTACACACACATGAAATTGTGTGGCCTATCCTGTGATGCACGACAGCACAACTTTCAGTTCCTTTCTGCTGTAACACTAGGACATGCTATCACAGTAAATGGACAGGTTAACACATATATTGAAGCCAGCTATCAATACAATAACCTCAGAATGCCTTCTGAGACACACTGATGCCAAGCACAACTGATATGAAAGACCCTGGGCCACAATGGCCATAAAGTGAGCACATACAAACAAATTCTAGTGACAGAATATTACACAGCTACCACAGGTTAGGCAAGAATATGACTCTTCTTCAGGTGCATTCTTGTGACTTGAAGGACAGTGTATGAATACCTAGAGACCATTAGCTAAAATCATTGCTGGGAAATTTAGGCTGTTCTTTGGAATAGGGCGTTTCTGCACCGACCGTAGATATGCAAAACCGTGTGACCCACTTAAATAATTAACTTCCCCCTCCCTCATGGAATTTGATATCCTTTGAGAACTTTGTGATTCATTTCTGGAGTGCATCCTACCCAAACTCAGTTCTTAAGGATTCCACATCAAATTTCACTCCAATAGTGAAAATATCATTCATATAGCTTCTGTGAACCATTAGAGACTAACTGATTTTATGCATTTATACTACAATAAGCTCGCCCCTCAAACATGTACCAGTGACAGCCCTGATGATCATCCACACAGATTGTTGATCATCCATTCTATAAGAATGACAAAGGCCATAGAAACGTGCAGGCAAACATACGCTAAATTCTTGTGGAATCGTAGGAACTTTCATAAATTGTACCTGACAAACCCATTCTATTCTTACATAAGAAGATCACAAGAATCTCATCACAATTTTTTTTGTCTGGACTAAAGTGAGACCAGCAGCTATTCTACATTTAGGCTATGTCTGGGAAACTTCACAATACTCCAAAGGACATACAGACACCAAAAATGGAAGAAGTCATATTGGATGTCAAAATGAGAGAACTGAATGCAGTAAAACATTCTGTGAAAGCAGCGAAGACACTGCAGCCAAGACAGCCTTTGGTATACTTTCTAGGAGCACCGACACATCTTCTCTAAATTTGTTTTTTGAAACTTTGGAAATGAGACAGAACCGAATGGAGCACAAACTGGCAGTCTGTGGACTTTGAGAGAGATCACTGGCATCTTCACAAGAACTTGATTAAACTAGACTACATGGTTAGGAAACAAAAGGTGAGACTCTCTAAGGTACCAGAAAAACTAAGGTCTGTATTTTGGAGCCCTAGCGCCACAAGAGCGTCGCTTTTTTTGATAATCCTGTAAAGCTAAGCACAGCACTGTATTTACAAGGTGGTTTTAACCCACTTTTTGTGGCTTAACGTCACCCTGTAAATACGGCCCCTTCCCACGCAGCACTCTGCATGGAAGGGGCATGCAATTGGTGTTGCTGTGGGTGTGCCACAGCAACACTCATTGCAGTTTGACGCTGCCCCAGATTTATGAAATCACGTAAACCTGAGGCAGCCCCAATATCTAAAGCAACCCCCGGGGTGGCGTTAGTAGGTTGCAACAAGGAGGACTACTTTTATTCCTCCTTGTTTTTTTGCTTTTTCTATGTGTGCTGCATTCTGCCGCACACATAGACAAAGCAAAATGCTAGAAATGATTGTTCATGTGCGCGAAGGTGTCCCTTCCTGCACATAAACAATCATTTGAAAATGACGCTTTGGCACTTCTGTGTGTGCTGCATTGTGTAGCACACACAGAAGAGCAAAAGCACCATAAGTGATTGTTTATGTGCACCTTTTCAATTAATCTGCCCCTAAATGGCATAACTTGATTGTGTAAATCTCTAGTTTCCCGCCAGGACCTATGAACTGAGGGGCACATTTATGAGCAGCTTGCACCACACTAGCACCACACAACGTGGTATATGCGTTGCACAAATCACAAAGTCATATTTTTTGAAGCCACACAAAGCCACTTTGTGTGGCTTTGAGTGGATTAAAAAATAATTGTTGCGTTACTTTACTCTATGCAAGGGAGACCTTCCATGGGCATTGTATGTGTTTTCCCACACAACTCCCATAGTTTTTGACGCATTTCCAGATTTACCACATCTGATAAACCTGGGAATGTGCCAAAAATATATGCCTCAGGAAAGATGTAACAAGGAGAAATATTTTTATTTCTCCTTGCGTTTTCCTCTTGTAAAAAGAGAAGAAAGCCTCTCAGGAGTGTTTTTGTGCAGGAATGTGTCCCTTCCCGCACAAACACAATCCTTGATGCGATGAGCGGGTGCCTACATCGGTGTAAAGCTGCCAAAGGGGTGCCAGTGCAGGGGGAAAGGACAGGATTGCACAGTATTGAACAAATACAGCACATTCCTGTCCTTTCCATGTGATGCAGAACAGCTCAGCAAGGTGACTTGCTGCACTGCCCTGCGACAAAAAGTATGGGCCTAATAGTTAATACTCTCGTCTGGAATTCATCTGATCAGAAAACCAGAGATAACAATCTGAAACAGAAAAGAGGTCCCTGTAAATATCAGTGCATTCCTACTGTGACACCAAAAGATCCAACAACTAATCCAAGCAGGGAAGAAACAAGGACTGTATTCCTTTAAGGATCAGAAAATTATTATAACTCAGGACTTCTTTGCTGAAACTAAAATTAAAAAAAAGAAATGTCTACGGCTTTGACCAAGATAAAAAAAAAACAGATTATATGCTTTGGCTTTTTGGAATCATCAACTACTTAAGTGACAGTGGGTAGAAAAACAATTGTGTTTGATTAACAATGCCTACTGGACCAATTCTATGATCTAGGTTCAACCCAAATAGGCACCACTTGCTGTCAACCATCATCACAACCTTCAATGGTTCTGGCATAGGAATCAATGATCTAGGAAGACAGATTGAGACCTGATGAAAACTCCAGAAATTCGACTCACCAGGACAGATCAGGGGATACACAAGGCCAAGAACCCAGAGATAAATCACATTTCCAAATAAAGACTGCAGCTTGAATCTTGAATCTTCCAGAATGCACACTGGTACAGACAAGAATTGCCACTGACTCGATTAGTGTGGTTGTTTGTTAGCTCTTTATTTATATAGGACAGTCCTTTCTTTTTATGTGCGGAGATTCCGCAGTTGTAAAGACACTACTAGTAACATACCTTTGTGAATTGGGAACAATTGTAAACTTACTCAAAAGTCTAAGTTTACCTTTATGAATAAGGCCTTCTATATTGATCAAAATGAGGATAAATGACTTGACCATAGAGGTAAGATCAACATACACACCTGTGGGGAACAAACCAGAATTCCTTAAAAAGCTTGATAAGGCACTTCATTCTACTGGGGATACACAACTGGTGCTAGGGGGAGACTGGAATTCAGTCCTAAACCTGATACTGGATATGTGATCCATAGACACTTATACACCCTCAAACACAGACACTACACCTTCATGTCCTGCATTCATTGCACCTAATTGTGAATTGATTATTTTATAACCTCACCCAGTCTCCTGCAAATGGTCATGGGTACTTGGCACTCCTATTATCTCTAAAAGGGTTTCTTATTATGATAATGTTAGCCTAACGCTTGTAATATATATCCTTACACCCTCTTTGAGCATGTTGTGGATGAGCAACTCATGTTATAAATCACCCACCAACAATAAACAGCTCTTTTCCTTTCTGATGACTTATGTGACAAAGAATGAATGCTCCATTACCTCAATCACAGTGTTCTCAACTGCAGCAAAGGCCTATATTTGGGGGGAACTAATGAAGGATGTAGCCATGATTAAAAAGAAACGAGAAGAGCATATTCTGACTCTATCAAATGGAGCTTAGAGACTTACGACACAATATAACACTAACCTCTAAACGCAAGACTTGAGCAACTACTTACAACTAGATATGAGCTCAACAACCTATACTCCACCAAAGCCGAGAACACCTTTGCTAGCACAACAAAGACAAGAGGAGGCCAAATACTCAATAACAGAAATCATAGACGAACAAGGTTGATTATTGTCAAATCAATTAGAGATCACTGGCACTTTTGCCTTATTTGATTGAACTCTATACTGTGCCAATCATATTGATTCTGAGAAAGCTTTAAAAAAATACAATATGATTATTTAATCTAAATTAATGAAAAACAGGCCTAACCACAATTGTGCACTTGTTTTAAACTCTGGATGACCTATGTTGTTTGATTTGCTAAACTGCTAATATTAACACACTTTTCAAAACGTTTAAATGTTTCTGTTCTAACCTTTGCATGGCTTATGCATGATACAGAACATCTTCATTTCTAACAAAGGGGGCGGTATTATATTATACTTTTCTGCCTTACTAACTTGCTTTGGAATGCACACATTTGCAAAATGTAGCAATAAAATTACATCTTTTATGAATGGGTTTACAGTGAGAAAGCTGAGTGAAACAATATGATAACTGGAAATTCATACAAGTGTTTTATTTTGCAGAAGCAAAGCATATATGAGAACAGCATCCCATGTTACCACAGCTGTATTGACTTTGATCTGTTATTTCTTGAGAAAAAGTTACAATGCATTGATTAACTCCGTCCCCAGGAGGTGGTGCTACTTTTTATGATTTTTTTTTTTTAATTGTATTCAATAGATTGTATTATAAAAGGGAGAGAGCTAGAGAGATAAAGACACAGCCTTAGTCTCATTAGAGAGAGGAGCATTAGAAAATTAATCATGATAGAGAACCCCCGCTGCTTGAAAGAGAAGAGATAAGACAGCCTATTCCAGAGTAGAGGGTCTGACAGGACAGAACACAGTAGCTGTGAGCTGATAATATGTGAGGTTTAGTGAAAGAGGAAGATAGCATAAATAATTACTTTTGTAATTTGTTTGAGCAACAGCTTTTCCCTGGGTCTTTAGGTGGCAAGACTAATTGTTACAAACTGTTACTGTAATCTTTCTGACTACTGAAATCCTTTGCTGACTAGACTGAAGCAACCAGAGTAAGGTCTGATTTCAGGACACACTTTATGCACTGTTGTGTAAACATGTTAACTAATAAAAAATAATTTCAAGTATATTTTGAGTATATAATTCGAACTAACTTAAACTCTCATCATTGACTTTCATAGAATGAAAGTATGACTATAAAGTTTTATTTTCCAGCCTATTTCTCCTATTTACATCTCCAAAGGTTCAACCCCTTAAAGGGTCTGAGGCTGCATAAAGTATTTATGAATTTAGAGGCATATTTACAAGGAACTTGTATTGCTGCTGCAGCAATTTGTTTGATGCAGCAATGGTGCATTCACTACTCCATATTTACAAAGTGATGCATTGTCCGAAATGTGTCACTTTTGTCTGTCCTGTGTTAGTTTTTACCTGCGCTACTACCGGCTGCGTAAGATAACGTTACTCATATAGAAGGTAGGCTTTACCTTTTAAATTCCCATGCAGAACTAACACATCCATATTTACGAGAATTTGGGAAAGTGGCGCCTTGCTGGCAAATGATGTGCAGATTCCAAAATGTGTCAAAATTCTTGTGCGTCAGCAATCCAGGTTTAAAAATGATGCATTGGCACTGGTACATAAGAAGAACATACCCAAAACACTCTGGCAAGCTCAACTATGCCATGAAGCTACTCTTCCTGTAGCTTGGAGCACCAAGAAGATGATGGCCACCACCACCATCCCCACTGCCACAGAGGCAGCACAGGAGAAGGGATGGCAGTATTACACCTGCTGGCTTATGGGTCATTCCAAACCACCACAAGCAGAGAGGCAGGAATGTCACAGTCATAATTTTTGGTCTTCCTCTCCTCCATTCTTGATGTGATCATAAGCCTCACACCCCAGTATCTTGTGTTTCCCATCACATAGCAGAAACTACTGGTAAACAAGCATGGCTTCTCTGCCATTGCTGGTTTGCCACATGTTGGGGGTAATAAACAGCACTCATGTGCAACGGGAGCCTTCTGATGCTACATCCCACCTATATCAAAACTGGAAGCACACATATTCCATCAACGTGCAGTCCATAGGGAACCATCGGGGGATGTTCATCAATATGCTGGCAAAGTACCCTGGAAGTGCTCATGATGGATTCATCTTCTGACATTCCATCCTCAATGAGCGCTTCCAGAATGGGAGATATTGGAATGGCCTACTGGTTGGTAAGTACATCTCATGCACATGTTGTAGTAGGTTGGCCTAGTTTGTAGTGGATACCTAAGGTGCTTACCATAGAAATATTGCAAACAGTGGAAAATATGATAGATTGCTATCGGCCAAGGGTCAACACAAACCAAATACTAAAATAGTAGAATTCGAATAACGAATTCCCCCCTAGACAACTGTAGTGTGTAGAGGGCCACCGGGAGTATAGGAAAACACCAAAGGTAAGTAAAGTACCCCACCCCAGAGACCAGGAAAGCAGGATTAAACTATAGCAAGTTTCCTCAGAACACACTACAAGTCGTGATAAAGGATTTTGCAAGAACCAAGCAAGACTGCAAACAACAATGTATTCCTGGACCTGAAGACCTTTGGAAAGAGGAGACGAAGTCGAAGAAGAGTCCAGGAAGGACAGGAGCCCCTGGCAACCTAGAAAAAGGTGCAAAAGTGGATTCTCCGGTCACAAGAAAAGAACAGAAGAGCACCAAAGAAGATGGCTGCGGGTTCCGACTTGGTGCAGGTGATGTCCCACGTCAAGTTGTTGGATGCAGGCTGTTTGCATCGCTGGATTTCACCAACAAGCCTTGGTTCAAGCAAGTATGTGGGTTGCATCAAAAATTAGCTGCCTGGACCCGGACTCAGACTGAGGAGACAGAGGGGGCTCTCAGCACTTCGGAGATCGCTCAGAAGACCATGCAGCACCTACGGGAGTCCCAGAACTTGGGGACAAAGAAGAAGCAATGTGTGGTCATCACAGCTCTACACTGGAAGTTTCCACGCTGCCAGAGAACAACTCAGGGAGCTGTGTATTGCAGGATGGAATGCTGGGGACCTGGGCCGCACTGTGCACTAAGGATTCTTGGAAGAAGTGTACAGAAGCCCAAGGAGCTGCAGAAGACGCAGTGCACAGGGGTACTGTCGCAGCACGGGGAGGCAAGCTCTTACCAAATTTGGACAGCTGGTCCTTTGGACAGTCTGGATCTCTTTGGTCCACCAGCTGTGTTCCAGGGTGCACGCTCGTCATCAGGAGAGGAGTCCCAGAGTACTGGTTGTCATCACAGAAGGGTGCCTGCAGAAGCAGGGAAGTGAATCCGTCACTCCACAGGAGATTCCTTCAGTTCTTCTGGTGCAGGGTGAAGACAGGCAGTCCTCAGAGTGTGCACACCTTGGAAACTGTTGCAAATGCTGGCTGGATCTAAAGTTGCAGGACACAGGAGTCGGCCTGATACTTTGTTGCAGTTACAGCGGTTCCTGGAGAAGTCTGCGGTTGATCTTACAGTCAGAAGCTGAAACAGATGTTGCAGAGGAGTCCTGGAGGAATCTTTCAAACCGAATCTGAGGATACACCCAGAGGAGAGACCCTAAATAGCTTTGAGAGGGGGATTGGCTACCTACCCAGGTATTCACTTATCAGGAGAGGTCTTTGATGTCACCTGCTGGCACTGGCCACTCAGAGGTCTCCAAAGAGTCCCCACACCTTGAAATCGAAGATGGCTAATGCCAGAGACACTCTGGAGGAGCTCTGGGCACCATCCCTTGGGTGTTGATGGACAGGGGAGTGGTACTCCACTTTCCTTTGTCCAGTTTTGTGCCAGAGGAGGGACTGGGGGTCCCTGAGCCGGTGTAGACAGGCTTATGCACGGAGGGCATCATCTGTGCCCTTCGAAGCATTTCCATAGGCTCTGGGAGGCTACCCTCCCAAGCCTGTAACACCTATTTCCAAAGGGAGAGGGTGTAACACCATCCTCCCAAAGGAAATGCATTGTTCTGCCTTCCTGAGATTGAGCTGCTCTGCCCCAGGAGGGAAGAAACCTACCTGTTAGATGGCAGCAGCTGGGGCTGCAGTGGAAACCTCAGAGGGCTGGTTTGGCAGTACTGGGGGTCCATGGTGGAGCCCCCAGGGTGCATGGGATTGGCTAACCAATACCAGATTTGTATTGGGGGACAGTTCCATGATCTTAGACACCTCACATGGCCATATTCAGAGTTACCATTGTGAAGCTACATATATGTATTGACATATATGTAGTACACGCTTATAATGGTATCCCCACACTCATGCAGTCTGGGGAATTGGCCCTGGATAACGTGGGGGCACCTTTGCTAGTGCAAGGGTGCTCTCACACAGTAACTTTGCACCTACCCTACAGTAAATGAAGGTTAGACATATAGGTGACTTCTAAGTTACCTTAGTGCAGTGAAAATAGCTGTGAAATAGTGTGGCACTATTTCACTCAGGCTGCAGTGGCAGTCTTGATGAAAGGTTTGTATGAGCTCCTTATGGGTCGCAAAAGAAATGCTGCAGCACATAAGGATCTCCTGGAACCCCAATTCCCTGGGTACCTTGGTACCATGTACTAGGAACTTACAAGGGGATCCAGTGTGCCAATCAGAATTGGAATATGCAGTCACTAATGTATAGTGACCAATTTGGTAAGTAGAGAGAGCATAAGCACTGGAGGTCTGGTTAGCAGAACTTCAGTGACACAGTCAAGCATACTGACAACACACATAGACAACAAACTATGATCACTGGGGTTCTGGCTAGCAGGATCCCAGCGAGACAGGCAAAACACACTCATAAATAGGGTTTTAACTATGATCACTGGAGTTCTGGCTAGCAGAATCCCAGTGAGTCAGTAAAAACACACTCACAAACAGGTCGAAAATGGGGTTAACCATGCTGTAAAGAGGCTACTTCTTCACACAGTAAATCATGTTGGTCAAAATTCCCATATTTGGGCTGGGTGAGTGAGACAGTGTATATGTAGCAACTTGCAACATAACACAAGGCAAATGTGCAAAATAACCCTCAAAGTCACACATGCCAAGACCTTTGAAACCACTGTGGGCCTCATGTACAAGAAGCCTATATTGCTGAGGTGTACATTTCCATGACACACAGGTGAGGCAAGTAACCTCATCATATCTATGAGGCAACACAAAGTCACGTTGAGTGTCTTTGGATGGCATCATAGATATAGACACAGGCAACACAGTGCACAGTGCTGTGTTGCCTTACTCTCCATCAAGGATGTGTTCCATGGGCCTTGCAGTGTTTTACCCATGCAAAGGAAATGCATTTGAAACATTCCTAGATGAACAAGGACATGGGAAACTGGAAATGTATTACAAATGTGTTCCTCCTCAGGGGAGGTGTAACAAGGAGAAATAACTTAATTTTTCATCGTTAGTTACTCTTCATTCTGCAGCACACATACAAAGTGGCAAAAGCCTAACTTGTTTGTTCATGTGCATGAAAAAGTCCCTTACGGCATAAAAACAATTGAGCCCACAACGCAAGCACACTTGCACCATGGTGCAAAGGGGTATGTGTTGTCACTATTCACCAATCTTTGATCTTGCACATGCAGAAGGAACACAAATGTGCCATATTTCATCAATATGACACATCAATCACCTTTTCTTATGATTCAGGCAGTGCAGCTATGGGACCTCTTGTGTTGCCCTTTTGTAACAACCTGGAAATGAGGCCCTGTGCGTGTTTCAAAATGGTGCAACACTATGTAAAATGCTGTGTTACTATACCGTGTTGAAGGAAGGCCCTCCATTTTTTATGTCTGTGTTTGTGTACTCACAGTTGCCTTCCATGGCCATGAAGCATGTCATGTATCCAATACTTGTGAAACTGGAAAAAGTACCAAATATTTGACCATGCCCAGCTCATGAACACCATGGGAAATTACTTTACTTGTCTGCAGTGACAAACCCAGGAAACTGCATCATGTCCCACACTGTCCTCAATCAGTGTGGCAGTGCAGTTCTGAGAGTATCACAGTTGCATCGCACAGCGCAAAACTCCAGTAAATCTTTTTTTTACTGTCAGCACAGTGGACACAGGTCACTGCCATGTGTAGACAATCATGCCCCACAATGAGATGCACTCATTACCTTTCCATGGCAGTAGCTAAAGAGCAAAAGTGACTATTTTTGTCACACACAAATATGTGTGAATGAATGCAAAAACACCATCCTGTCAGGCTAAAATCTGCAAAATCTGACACGTGTCACTTTGGAAATGCCAACAGTAGTCCCAAACAAACATAAGTTAGATGTGTGCATGAGGAAGTATCTCCTCAATGGCTAACTTACTCTCCATATTATTAAAGATTAACCATGGGAATGCCATTGATAATCAATAGTTAGACAAATGATAAGTGTAACACACAGGCCAGTATACTTGAATGTGTAGCAGAGAGTCTGTCATACCAAAAATTAAAGTGAGTGTATGCCAATCAATATCAGTACACCTCCCATACTGGTTGAAAAGTGATTGAGTCATTCAGGACACAAAACAGAATGTAAATGAATGTGGGCGCAGAAACCATCATGACTACTGTCTGATTGTTCCTCCTCCTGTCTTTTTAGCTGACCAAGGATATAATCTGCAGCCATGGGTCTTGACCCCATACACACATCCCCATACGGAGGCACAGTGCAGCTATAACCATGCCATCAGCAGGACCCGGTCCATAGTAGAGCAGACATCTGGAGTACTCAAGTCATGCTTTCATTGACTTAATATGTCCGGGGGAGATTGCTGTACTCGCCCCCTATGGTTTGTAAAATAATCCTTGTGTGCTGCATTTTGCATACAAATTGTTTGTGCACCAAGGTCCAATGGAATGCGAAGAAGTGGACCACAAAGGCCATGCCGAGGATGAAGAGGAAGATGAGGACCAACATCAAAATGCTGCAACTATTGCTGTGACATGGTGGAGAGACCAAATTGTGAACAATTTCTTTCCAGATGCATGAGACTCATGAAGGCATCAAAAATGTAAGGACTAAATGACAAAAGGGTAATAAAATGACCAATACTTTTTTAACACTACCAATGTGTAAGCAATATGAATTCAAAGGTACTGTAAAACACAACATATCACATCAGACATTCTAGTGACTGGCACACAACATAGGTATGTAGCAATGTGTAACACACAGGGCTAGGCAACATCTTGTAATTTAAAAATTGTGTGCATGCCAATGACCTGCACAAAATGCATGTCCGCTGGGGATATAGACAACAAACAAAGATTGCAATGTGGGAAACTTTGGACAGTTCATGATAATATGTTCTGTTGCAGTGTAAATAACGTCAGACAACAAAACAATTGTGTGATAAAGAAAATATTGTCTAATGACTGTGTGTTGTGCAGCTACCAATTTGTACAGGCCCATACTTGTGGGTGATTGTAGAATTAACTCATACCCTAATGCCTGTCAGGTGAGGCACACAGTATGTGCATCGAAAACAGTCCAACCCATACAGTCCATATATGGTACATTAATGTGTGCAGACACATATAAAATACATTGTGACATATCACAATACACATATAAATACAAAAAACATGTGTGGCAGTACACCACTGACTACCTAGTACCAATGCTGCCACGCTTGACCCACTAGGCCATTATGCAAATGCACTGAGCAGGGAAGTCTTCTACTATGCTGGTGTGTTGCACTCTGATACAAACAATAGGTTAATTCCTGTAACTACATTTCAAATGGGAACGTTAAAACACAACACAGAGAGTCTGAATATGAAACCTTTGCACAGAGGCAATGACTAAATAGAAGGTACAATTCACTAAAACATTCCAGGTCAGATTCGCAGAATGTGCAAATAAATGGCCGGGTGAACATCTTGTGTGAATGCATACCTACACCCTAAGTACAAGTAACCCCTCAATGTTACAACATATTGTGATGCATGTCAATAGTAGATAGATAGCTCCTTGGAATAAATCAGCCTCTTTTTTGCTAGCCAAGCTGGCCTTTTGAACGCAAAAGTGTTGGGAAAGATATGAGGCAAAAACTGTGTATTGGCACTGTGCACATGCAACACATAATCTTCCAGACCAAAGTCCACACAGCAGATGTGCATGTACCATGACATGATATGGTGGTTGTTGGACATAGCTCTCTGTTACCTGTTAGTATGCACATATCAACATGTGCCATATATGCCTAGACACATCCATTGTAAATCTACACAGTCATGCCACATATACTGTAGACTGACTGAACTAGCCACTTCCTGACAAGGTAATACATTTGCAAATCAAAGGAATATGGCAATGTATATAGATATGGTTGAATGTACCACACGTAGGTGCTGCTGGTTTCCCACTGCTCATGGACCTCGGGTGGCACAAGCATCTCAAACATATCCATTAGGTCATGCAAGTCACCCTGTGTGGCTCATCCTGGCCTCATAGCTATGGAGTACATCAAGGTACCTCAACAGGCTGCCTTCATCTACTCTGTGTCATGGGTGCATTGTATGGGACTTGCAGGGGGCTTTGCCAGCCAACCCACATGGCTCTTCATGAGGACTCATACAGATTTTTGGATGTAAACATGGTGTAAACATGCCTTCATCCAATCTGATGTCAAGTTCAATAAAAGTCATTTCTGCACCTTCCTGCACAGAAACCATGCATGGCTTTGTTTGACGTGTTCTGTGTGTGCTGCATGATGCAGCACACATGGAAATTGAAAAGCCTAGGATGTTTTTGAAAATTTCACTTGTTTAAGACTCCTCTGGCGATGTGTAAATTGTAGGTGGTGCACTAGGTTCATGCGAGTCTCAGAACCTGGGTCAAACTCAATGGGACTTAAATGTGAACCCCCACTGCAACGCACATGCAATACCTCCTTGATGTAGAGTCAAGCAATTCTGTGCTTCATGTGTCCTTGCCCTACCCAATAATTATGAAGTCACACATAGGCATGTATAGTGGCTTTGCATTACTCTAGCAGAATGAGTGAGAGTACTGCGCACCCCACTGTTCAAAAAAGGGAGTCTCATGTGGGGCAGGATCGTTGTATATGAGCACCCTAATGTCAACAACTAAAGAACACTCATGGATAGATTATCTACTATTTTGTGTCTTCATTGCACCACTGTTGTTGCATATCCATTACAGAAAATGGCAGCAGAGAATCCTAAAGCCAGGAAGTGGCAATCTGCCACAGCTTGCACGTGCTTTAAACAAAGCTACTGCAACTCAGCGTCATATGCTGCAATGCATAACATTTTATTCTGTAAGGCATTCCATGGGCAGAATATGGGCTTTCTCATGCATCCACCCATGGATTTCATGCAATAGCAGATTAGACAAGATATAGACCCCAGGGATTGCATGATTTCTCCAAGCATCACGGAGAATAGTGTGACCATGTGAGAAATATGTCTGTGACATTGTCATTGCCTAATTCTATGTGTGGTGCATTATGCAACACACATAGGAAAAAGGAAACAGATCCTTGTATTGTATTTTGTGCAAGAATGTGTCCATACCTGCATATAACTAATAGTGCAAACAGCACAGACACCCTTGCACCATGCTGCAAAGGTGCCTGTGTTGATGTAGTCTACCTGCACTGCATCAGCACAAGAGGACACAGGAAAACATCAATATCTTCATCTTTATGGGGATTTTTTCCCTCTCTATTCATGCAACACAGTGCATTAATTTGCCTTGTTACACTGTATTGAAACAATGATTAGTCAATTGGCCCCTTCACATGCCAACGAATAGGAAACTGCTACCATGTGTGCCCCATTAGTTACACCGGGGGTTGTATCAGACATGTGCTGCCGGGCCACAACGGGGGTGGGAATGCCAGAAGGAGCTGCAGACAGTCACTTGCAGGTGAGTGCAGTTACTCACTACACTCGCTTTGCAATGAGAACTGTGATAACCCATGACATTGCAGACAGGCGGCGCATGCACTGTGCCACACAGAGCAGCTTAAAATAAACTGCCCCATTTAACACTTTAGTTTGAAGCCACCAGAGCAATGCAAGTGTCCCTCAATTCTGTGTGCATGTTCCCAGTTTGCACAGGACTTGTAAGGTGTGTTGTTACACAAATAGAGGAAGTGCCCACTATAAATAGTGGGACACCAGTAATGCAATAAGTCACACATTTGTGTAATCTCAACATGCACATTCAACACATTCAAATACATCAAGCATATTCCCATCAATATTTTCATGCAATACATTGATCTTTGTAATTGTTTATATGCCTTTCAACATGCACTACACTTTAAAACACACATTTGCCCCATTGCAATAAAAAACATGACACATTAACGTAATGCGTTATTTTTTGCACCCATCACGTCAGGCAGATGTGATGCTTCCCATCCAATGCATCAGAAATACAAACTTGTATCTTGTCATGCCTTGTGTGAAAATCACGAATTGTCTCAATTGAAGCATCGAAAAATTACGCATTTGGTGAAAACATGACACATCCACCCAGGAAATTATGTAATGGCTCTGCCATGCTGCAAACCAGGAAGTGTGAAGTTAATTTTACTTTGCCTTACAGTCTTTCTGTCTGTGCTTGCTGGAGGTTGTGCCTTGTGTTTGCTGGAGAGCGTGCTGGTGTATTTTAATCTTGCGGTAGTATGTGCTATCCCTGTGGTGTCCCTAAAGTTTAAAATTGATTTCATAATTGTTTTTTGTCTTGTTTAGCCCTTTGTATTGTCGGGTGTTCATCTTTTTGGGGTTTAGTATTATTAGGGGTATTTATGGGGTTTTAGGATTCTTTTAGATTATGTGGTGTAATTGTTTGTTTGAGAAGGGACATGTTTGTGAGGAGCAGGGCAGACAACATGAGAGAGAGCAGGAGTATGGTGGGTTCCCGTGCTTCATCACACACTACCTCTGGAACATGATAGCCAGTTGTGTCCAGGTCATACAGGGCTACGCAAACCCACGAGAGGAATACAAGATAGGAGAAGGTAAGGCAGCACATGGTTCAGCTATTCGACGTTGAGTGGACAATGCATCAACTGAAGCATCACTGGGCATATGTGGTCAGCCAAAAGGCTGATCTCCTTGATTACCTTGGAGTCAGAGTGAGTGAAGATTTGGCAATGCTGTGAGCTCGTTACTGTGTCTCCTTTGCTAGTAGATGATTTGTATTCAATGTATTCAAACTATGTGGAAAGGACAAAGCATGCCACAGAGGCATTAAAACACTGGGCTGTCATTAGCCCACACAGACCAGGTAGTACAGGACGGCCCCAGAGGTGCTTCTCGCAACACAATCACGTGGCAGGTAATTTTGTCACTGAGCATTAAAGATCATTACTGACACACAAATGTTTGTGCAAAACTCTGTGGTCCCTCATTTCACAATTTATGGTGCAGGCAGTTCAACAGAGCTTCTTGCTGTGTTGCCCAGCATCAAACAGAAATGGCAGGATTAGCCTGTAGGCATGACATATGGGGCATTCCATTCCTTTCTCCCTGCACAGGTGGCCGAATTGGTTCCTTTTCACATAAAAATGCCCACTTAAACCATGCTGCAAGGGCGTTTGTGTTGTTGGTATGATTTTTTTTATGTGGTGGAAGGGACACATTCAGGCACAAAAACAACCAATGGAGGTGTTTTTCTTTTTCTATGTGTGCTGTGGAATGCAGCACACATAAATTACTGAAAAGCACAAAGATAAATGTAGATGGTCCTCCTCGGTATGCCTTCCCTCGATATGCACCCAGTAGTGAAGGCTTTCGTGGTTTACATATTATTGAAAATATGGGAAAGTGTTAAAAAAAAAGTTTTGCTTTTGAACAGCAACCACAATGCAAATGGAATGCAAATGGAATGCCCCCTTGAGGTACAGTATGGCTGTGGTGTGCTTTGCACTACCTTGCCTTCATCCATCTCAACAAAGGCATGCCAAGCCATGCAGAGTGGCTTTGCATGGCCTTATAGATAAAATTGAGAGGGCTGAGCCACTGGAGCGGTCATTATAAATGACACCCTAGTTGTGCAGGCCTCTTGTAAATGAGGCCCAATGTTTGTTACAGGTGAACCCACTCACATGTTACTATCTCCAAATGACTGACAGGCTGTTTGAGACACATCAGACCATATCACATACATGTTGGTGTTCAAATGTGCACAATTCAGCATTGTGCCTGCACAGGATACGGATGGACAACATCTAATTACTATTCAGCATTGACACTGAGCTCACTGAAAACAAGAAAAATGGCTACTGTCTGATGTGTATAGCACTGTCATGGACATGTAAAGCCATGAGAAAGTCACAGCTAATGTAACACCTTACAGAGTGTGGTATGTAAAATCATTTGGTACACATAGCCATGAAAGGGAAGCACCATTGTGACATTTTGTAAATAGTGAAGTATTTCAGCTGGCTCCATAATCTGGCCACCAGATGCATGATTAGGCACATCATGTGTGTGTATACTTCACCCTGCCTAACATATGTGCATGAATAAGACATGTCAACTGTGCCATTTGACTCATGATCAACCTGCTGACTCACATAGGCAATTAATCTTTTTATGTACCATGCTTCTCATGTCCACAGTGTACGTGTTCTACATTCACAGTACAATGTATCACGTTATGTTTTGTAGGTGGATCAGCACCATACTCAATGGGTGAGATGGAGAGCTTCAGGATGACACGACTGAGTGTCATCCTGAATGCTTAATGTGTGGTTCAAGGATTGGTGTGATGTAAGATTATGTTTGACACAACATGTTTAATGGGCATCCCAATTCCAAAGTAATTATGTGTTCCAGACACGGTGCTTCAAAAATCAAAATTGCCAAATTTGTATGTGCACTAGCATCAAACTAATGTCAAGGTAAATATATTGCCAATCTCAGCCGGACCACATGATAGATGGGCTGACATAGGAGCCATGACCAAATTGTATAGTCTGTTAAAATATGTGGTAGTGGATTCATCAATGAACATGGCGGGGATGGGTAACCTTCCAAATGCATGTCAGATGCAGATTGCTACTGTCGTCGCCCACATTGCATTATATGGTCATTTTGAATAGCTAGTCCACCTAGACTGAGAGGATTCATACCACAGTGAGGGCAGAAAGAGTAACTGTAGCAGACCCAGATGTCAATATTCCACACGGAGTAATGCAGTTGAAGGCCTCACTGATGTTGACTAATGTTCCATACTCAAGATAGGATACATAGACAAATGTTTTCACTGTCTTCTTAACAGAAATGCTGAGGTGTGTTTGACCAGAGGCATGTCTGCACAGTCTATTACACAATTCTGGTTGTGCTACCCATGATAGTTTGCCAAATTATTATCAACCAGTTATGCACTTTGGCTAACAATTGCTACTTACATCACAGGATACTTGAGCAGATGAGTTGTAGAGCAGCATTACACACACCAATTACATGGATTTGCTGAGTCCTGAGGTGCAGCAAGGTGACACTAATATCTGTCTGGACTGTTCCCATGAGGAACAGGGTCAAGACTGATTTGCATATGGCTGGGTCCAAACTGGGGTGGCATGGTGAGCAAAAGAACGATGGATTAAACCCAGATCTATGACTGGGGGCGAGTGTTTGACAATGTTCAACATTCCGTCCATCACTTGTTGTTTTTGCTTTGTCGCCCTAAGTGGGAAGGGTATGCCCAGACATGGGTCCCGTGCTTCCCATGCCACTGGATTCAAGCTAGCCTGGCTGATGAGGGGTGAAACCCCGAAACCGGTCCCAGGATGCTTGTTTCCGGTCCAGTGAGGACCTGGCTTGGCAGTTCGGTCTGGACTGTTCCCATGAGGAACAGGGTCAAGACTGATTTGCATATGGCTGGGTCCAAACTGGGGTGGCATGGTGAGCAAAAGAACGATGGATTAAACCCAGATCTATGACTGGGGGTGAGTGTTTGACAATGTTCAACATTCCGTCCATCACTTGTTGTTTTTGCTTTGTCGCCCTAAGTGGGAAGGGTATGCCCAGACGTGGGTCCCGTGCTTCCCATGCCACTGGATTCAAGCTAGCCTGGCTGATGAGGGGTGAAACCCCGAAACCGGTCCCAGGATGCTTGTTTCCGGTCCAGTGAGGACCTGGCTTGGCAGTTCGGTCTGGACTGTTCCCATGAGGAACAGGGTCAAGACTGATTTGCATATGGCTGGGTCCAAACTGGGGTGGCATGGTGAGCAAAAGAACGATGGATTAAACCCAGATCTATGACTGGGGGTGAGTGTTTGACAATGTTCAACATTCCGTCCATCACTTGTTGTTTTTGCTTTGTCGCCCTAAGTGGGAAGGGTATGCCCAGACGTGGGTCCCGTGCTTCCCATGCCACTGGATTCAAGCTAGCCTGGCTGATGAGGGGTGAAACCCCGAAACCGGTCCCAGGATGCTTGTTTCCGGTCCAGTGAGGACCTGGCTTGGCAGTTCGGTCTGGACTGTTCCCATGAGGAACAGGGTCAAGACTGATTTGCATATGGCTGGGTCCAAACTGGGGTGGCATGGTGAGCAAAAGAACGATGGATTAAACCCAGATCTATGACTGGGGGTGAGTGTTTGACAATGTTCAACATTCCGTCCATCACTTGTTGTTTTTGCTTTGTGACACTAATATCTGACACATAGGGACAGACACTAGGCTTGTAGATATATATCTGATATTACATTGCCTCTGTAAGAGGCTGGCCTGGTTTATAGTGGGTACCTATGGTACTTACACCTTATACCAGGTCCAGTTATACCTTATTAGTGTAGTGTAGGCAGTGTCTAGAAGCCAGGCTATCTAGAGGTAGCTGTGGATGAGAAGCCAAGGCTTATCTAGGAGACATGATGAGCTCATGCAATACCACTGAAGTCACACAGTACTCACAAACATGAAAGAAAATACTCAGTGTTACAAAAATAAAGGTACTTTTTTTTTGATGAAACAAATACCAAAAATACCATCGAGACTGTAATCCCTTAGGAGGTAAGTAATACTCAAATTATATACACTAGTATGCAGAAATAGGCATAACAACAGTTAGAAAACTGTGCAATTAGTGAAAATCACAATAGTTAGGAATTGGCCTGGGAGGACACAAACCATATACTAAGAAAGTGGAATGCGAATGTCAGTTTCCCACCTAGGCCAGTGTAATGTGTAGAGGGTCGCTGGGAGTACTAGAAAATCCCAAAGATAAGTACTAGAACCCACCCCGGAGCCCTGGAAAGCATGAGTAAAACACAGTGACTTTCCTAGAATACACACATTAACGAAAAAGAAGATTATGCAAGAACCAGAAGAGACTGCAAGACACCAACAGTGGATTCCTGGACCTGAGGACCTGTGGAAGAAGGGGTCCAAATCCAAGAAGCGCAGAAGAGTCCAGGATGAACAGGAGCCCCTGCTAACCCAGATAAAGGTGCAAAAGAAGAAGCTATGGTGAAGAAGAACAGTCAGTATTGCACCCAAGAAGATGGAGTCGGGTTCCTAGGTGGTGCAAGTGATGTCCCATGCCGGATGGAGGCATGGAGTCTGGTTTGTGTTGCTGGAGACCGCCAACAAGCATTGGCACATGCAAAGCTCGCGGTTAGCGGAAAATGGCACGGCCCGGACCAGGAAGGACCAGGTGGACTTTACCCAGGAGGGAGAGTTGAAGGGGACTCTCAGCAACTCAAAGAGCCCACAGAAGACCTGGCAGCACACAGAGGAGTCCTACAGCACGAGGACAATGGAAGGTACAAAAGAGGCCCACACTGCACTACAAAGGCTCCCACGCCACCGGAGAACCACTCAGGAATCTGTGCATTGTGGGATAGAGTGCTGGGGGTCGGAGCTGCAAGATGCATGAAGAACTTTGTGGATGGACACAAGCAAGCCTTGGCAACTGCAAAACATGCAGTGCATGGCAGTACTGATTTGCATAGGGAGGCAAGCTCTTACCACCACCGAAGCTGGACAGAGGACTTTCAGGACCACTTCAGTCTACCACCCGTGATGCAGGATCTACACAGCAGGAGAGGGGATCCACGCAGCCCGTCGTCATTGCAGTAGGTGTTTGCTGAAGCAGGGGCGTGACTCCTTCACCATAAAGCAGATTCCTTCGCTCTTCTGGTGCAGGCTGATGACGGGCTGACCTCAGAGGATGCACGACTGGGAAACAGTTGCTGGCAGGATCTGAATATACAATGTTGCAGAAGGCATCTTGCTTCTTTGTTGCAGTTTTTTTAGATCCTGGAGGGTCCAGATGCAGTTACTTCTGTGAGAAGTTGAAGTGGAGTATGCAGGGGATTCCTGCTAGAGTCTTGTAATCCGAATCCAAAAAAACACCCAAAGGAGAGACCCTTAATAGCCCTGAAATGGGAATTGGTCAGCTAACCAGAAAAGCACCTATCAGGGGAGGGCTCTGACGTCACCTGCTCGCACTGGCTACTCAGATGCTCCCAGCTTTCCCTGCCAACTTGGAATCCAAAATGGCAAAACCCAGAGACCCTCTGGAGGAGCTCTGAGCACAACCCATGGGGTGGTGATGGCCTGGTAAGTTATCACTCCCTTTCCCTCGTCCAGTTTCACACCGGTGCAGGGACCAGAGGCCCCTGAACTAGTGTACACTGGGTTATGCAAGATGGGCACCAAATGTGCCCTTTCAAAGAATTTCCAGTGGCTTGGGAAGGCTACACCTCCCAGGCCTCTAACACCTATTTCCAAATAGAAAGGGTGCAACACCCCTCTCCCAAAGGAAATCCTTTGTTCTGCCTTTATGGGCTTGAGCTTTTCAAGCAACAGGAGGGCAGAAACCTGTCTGTGAGGTGGCAGCAGCTGGGGCTGCCTGAAAAACCCCAGAAGGCTGTAATGGCAGTACTGGGGGTCCTCTAAGGAGCCCCCAGAGTGCATGGGATCATACAACCAATGCTTGCAAAAGCATGAGGGAATGATTCCTACATGTTTGATACCAAACATGCCTATGTTCAGAGTTACCATTATGTAGCTGGACATAGGTAGTGACCTATTTCTAGTACACGTGTAAAATAGTGCCCCTTCACTCATGAAGTGTGGAAAAATGGTCCTGGAGGTCGTGGGGCCACCTCTTCTAGTGCAGGGGTGCCCTCACACACAGGTACTTTGCACCCTGCCCTGGAGGACCTGCTATAGGGGTGCTTATGAGTGACCTGGTGCAGTGTAAATGGCAGTGAAAGGGTGCCTGCACCTTTTCACACAGGCTGCAAAAGCAGTCCTGCAGAAGCCTTTGCATGGGCTCCCTATGGGTGGAAAAATATATGCTGAAGCCCATAGGGATCCCCTGGACCCCCAATACCCTGGGTATCTAGGTACCATGTACTAGGGACTTATAAGGGGGGCACCATTATGCCAGTTGTGAGTGGAATACTGTGTTAACAGTATCCCGTGACTAATTTCAGAAGGAGAGAGCATAACTAATGGGGTCCTGATTATCAGGATCACAGTAGACACAGTCAAGCACACTGACATCAGGCAGAAAATGGGGGTAATGATGCCAAGAAAGAGAGTACTTTCCTACATCCTGCATGTTAGGAGCCATGGCATGGTCTGCTATGGATTTGCATTAGTGTGTACAGGAGACATCTCTGTTTGATGTGAGTTAGCTATCCAGTCTCCATTCATATTTCTAATATCTGGAACATAGTAACTCTGTGTAGCAAAGCGTCCGGATATGCGCCTTGCCATATCAGATATCCAATGTTGTGTTGTGTGAGTAACTCACCTTAATTCCAGGCGTTCTGATGCGGCGATGACAATTCCTCAAACTTGATGAGGACTAACATGACCAGGCTGAAGAGTACATTGCCCTCTCGCCAGCCCTCAAGGGGAAGGGGGTTTGGGAAGAGAAAATATCGGCTTCTGTTTCGTGGACTGCAGAACTGGACAGCTGGACCCTGGACTGCGTGTTGTGTTGGGCGTCAGGACTTCTGATTTCTCAAAATACCGGGTTCTTGGTTTTTAGGATTCTGGGCTACAAAATAATTATCTCATTATACATTGAACTTGCATTGTGGAATTATTCTTGCATGGTGTCAGTTATTGTTGACACATAGTGCATTTGTCAGACATGTTTCTTTAAGGCCGAACAAGTATCTTCCTCTTTTTACAATATTTTCACAGAGTCTCTGAAGCAATGTCCAAACTCAAAAGCATTCAACTCAACTAAAGTGCTTCTTTGTGTTCTAGCGTAATCTCTTACCTATAATAGTTTTGATAAATTTGCTCTATTTTCGATCTCCTCATTCTCAGGGGAGCCTTGTAACAGGAAATACGTCTTTCCTCAATGTCTGTGTAGCGGCATCTCACCCAAACCATAAATCATGCTACTTCTTGTTGTTATAAATTATTTAAAAGACAGAGCTCTGTTTTGTTTCATTATTTTAGTGCGGTTCACATTAAGCAATTAATCTTTCTTTACCTTGAAGTGAAGTCGCTTGCTTGAAAACTTCAGAAGAACCTATTTTACAGGAAAATGGGATCGTCGGCAGAAGACAGAAGAGGAGAGCAGGGACTCTGCAGGAAGCCGACTGGAGGACGAGGTCGCAGTAACTCGTTTGGAAGCTGTCTGGAGGACAAGAAATGCTGGAACTCGACTGGAAGCCGATCAGAAAATGAAAAACACTAGCACTCGACTGGAGGCTGGCTGGAGGACAAGGAACTTTACTTGCACTGGAACGCAACTGGAGGCAGGCTGGAGGACAAGTAACTTGATTTGAATGGAGACAGGTGAGTGGAGCAATAGGTACGAAGCCAAGCAATCCCTCAGACTCACACGCATCCTTAAAAAATCAAATATGCATTTGTGCCTTTTGGCAGTTGATTGCTTGTTAAGGAAATGAGCAATTAACCTCCTGATTGTGGCACATGTTCAATACAGATCACTTTGTGAAGAGCACATGTTTTAGTAGTTACAGCTGGAGCAGGTAGAAAGGCAGTTGGTTGCTTGTTAAGGAAATGAACAGTTATCCTCCTGATTGTCGCACATGTTCAATACAGATCAAGTTTTGGCAGTTACAGTTGGCACAAGTTTAGCAGGTGGGATACAATGTGCATAATCAACAAGCGTTGATTATAATAAATGAGACTTTTAACAAGCATTGGGTATTGTAAACTTGATATTCAATGATGTGATTAAGGTACCCTAATAAATCTGAATGTTTCCAGCAACACCACCTTACTGTAATCAAGCTCTTGGACATGCTAGTGTACCCACAACATGTTGTGACACAAAACATGTACTTTGTAGACATTTCATTTCTCATCTTGATTTGGTTAATGGACATGGACTAGAGCCGTTACAGGCTGCAGAAGGCACTCAAGTGATGAGTAATAGAGATATGTAAACCACACCATGAACACACAACAGCATTGTTCCTATGCATACACCGTACTGACATGGTTATACCTAGATGTGCCAACATTTGTTAACCCTTTGTACTTTGGCCTTAGTAAATATGGAGAGGAACATTGTTTGGTAGATGAATGGTTACTTTCTCCTGGCAGATTAATTTTTGGTTTGGACAATGGCACATGTGATGTTTGACACTAAGGCCCTCGTTAAGTCTTTGGCGGACGGCGGTAAAATGGAGGAAAGTACTGCCAACAGGCTGGCGGTACTTTTCCCCATATTAAGACATTGGCGGTTTGGCTCAAACCAAATGGCCAATGTACCACACCGTCCACCACGGCGGTAACGGCCACCAGACTGGAGACTTTAGTCCAGCCCGGCGGCCGTCACTAGCCCGTCTGTGGGATTATGGCCCCACCTACCGCCATGGTTTTCGTGGCTTCCTTACCACCACGAAAACCATGGTGGTAGGCACTATCAGTGACAGGGAATTCCTTCCCTGTCACTGATAGGTGTCTTTCCCGCCCCCGTCCCCCTCCCCAAGTTTCCCACCCACCCCCTTTCCCTCTCCAAACCCCCCTTTCTTCATGCACCTTCGTTCACACACACATGCATTCTCACCTTCAAGCATGCATGAATAAATCCATTTACACACACATCCACACACACTTACATACATAAAGGCACACACGCATATACACAACTCAACATACACACGCTCACACCTCCATATATGCACACACACACAACACGCAACACACTCCCGCATTCACACACCCCAACACACCCACAACACCCACCAACCCCCTCCCCTGTCGGAGCACACGACAGAGCTTTTGTGAGGGGGTCCTCCAGCAGGAGACGGGGTGGGGCGCTGCGGCCAGCATCAGGGTCCGCCAGCAGAACACTGCCAGGCCGTATCATGTGTCATGATACGGTCTGCAGCGGTCTACTGGCGTGGCACTGCTGCTGGCAGCAGCGCCACCTTACCCCCATCCGCTAGCATGGCCACAGCCGGATTTCTGCCATCCTTCTGGTGGATATCGGCTGTGGTCATAATATGGCGGATGGCTGGTAGCCACAGCAATGGTCTTTTTGCGGCCCTCGCCACAGCTGTAGGCGGTATATACCTTCAATGTTATATTGAGGGCCTAAATGATTTATCACGGTGATTGAATCTGTTCCTAATTATCCTTTGTCTGACAGATTTTCATTCTGTTCCAACAGACAACATGACCCCAGAGCAGAAGAGGGCCCACCTCATCCTTGCTAAATGGTATCTCCACATCCATCTAGTTGCCAAGGCATACAGGAGAATGGCAAAACAATGTTTGGAGGAGAGGACAGCCGGAACATGGTGCATAAAACCGCAGGGACCATCCAAACCTGACAAGCTTAGTCAGCATCAGGATGTCACAGCGGAACAGGGTGGGTCTGTTGAAACTAGAGGAGGCCCATCCACCATCCAGCCCACAGGACCAGTATTGCCCCAGGCACAGATCCCAGGACAGGTTACAGTCTTTAACCAGATGATGTTAAAGGACATGCCCAACCTCAAATAACAGGTGGCATATAAGATGGACACAGCCATTTCCCCATTATAAACTCTGCAGCAGGCTGTGGACTGAATTAACCCCCAATATTGAGCCATAGGGACCCTTTCTGCCCTTCCCCATGTTCATCATTGTGATTTTAAGGACTGTTTTCATAGCATAGTTAAGGGATAGTTAGTGTAGAGATAGTTTAGGTATGGTAGTTTTAACATTTTAGGTGGTGTGGATAAATATTTTGGTGCTAGGGGTGTTTAGGGTATTTTGGAATGGGGAGTTAATATGTTGTATATGTATTTAATACAAAAAATCAAATATTCATGATAAATAGAACATATACATATGTTTAGGCTCATATGTTTAGGTAGTTTGTGTATAGGTGTAGTGTCTGTTGTTTCTGTATGGAGATGTTTGGTGAGGGGAGTGGGGTTGATGTTTAACATGTTGTGTTATATGTTGAGAGTAAGCTAAGATAAGGTCGTTTTAGGTGTTTTAGGATAAGATAGTGTAGTTTAGATAGCATAGTTTAGTTTAGGTGTAGTTTCGTTTAGGTGTTTAGGGTATTTTGGAATGGGGAGTTGATATGTTGTATATATGTTTAATTAAAAAAAATCAAAAATGCATGAAAAATAAAACATATACATTTGTTTAGGTTCATATGTTTAGGTAGTTTGTGTATAGGTGGAGTGTCTGTTGTTTCTGTATGAAGATGTGTATTGAGGGGAGTGGGGGTTGATGTTTAACATGTTGTGTAAGCTAAGATTAGGTAGTTTTAGGTGTTTTAGGATAAGATAGTGTAGTTTAGAGAGCATAGTTTGGTTTAGTTGTAGTTTAGGTTATGTAGGTAAGGTAGTATAGATTAGGTCGTTTTATGTAGGATACGTTTTTTAATTACATTAAATGTCAAATATTTTTAAATTCTACCTAAATGTCTATCTCATATTTACTGTGTAGGTGTTAGCATATCTGCCTAGGTAATGTAAAATACATGCATTTGACTTTGCTAGCAGTGTTTTGGACATGTGTGACTAGGTGAAAGGTCTATTGAGAGAAATATGCCAGGTTGGGCATGGAATGACATAAAGATCAACAAACATAGTTGTGCTCTGTAAGTGGCACTCTTAATGTGAAAGAGTAGACAGGCCAAAACAGGCATTCACATTATGTTGCTCTGTGTGTGTAAGGCATACCATATGCAGTGGAGGGATGGTGATGTTAAACCATTCTAACTAATCCAGGACTTTTGTGGTCACACACTGATTGGCAGGACCTTACACACTGAGCCTTCCATCATTTGCTTGTCACAGCAGTGTAATTTGTTGGCTACTATCCATAGATAGACTCCCCATCAGTGATGTGACTTAGTTCACCATCAACATTGACTGCATGCTGTACTTCATGCTTGGGATTGACTACTTGCTAGTTTACAAAAACATAGGGTTAACCTGATCTATTTCCCTCAGTCTGTGTAGCTTTATCCATGGCACTCTTGCACATGTATCGTTATGGGGAGTATTTGTTTTCTTTGTCTTACACATTCCACCATGTTCTACTTTGTCCATACTCTAGAAGACATACAATACAGAGGTTTGACTCAGTGCATGTATTTACATGTGTACAGTTCAGGCGACAGCAACCCCAAACAATTTGTTTTATCCACTAAGGGGGTCATTCTAACCCTGGCGGTAAAAACCGCCAGGGCGAATGAACGCGTTAGCACCGCCAACAGGCTGGCGGTGCACCGCTGGGCATTCTGACCGCGGCGGTTCAGCCGCGGCCAGAAACGGAAAGTCGGCGGTGTACCGCCGACTTTCCGCTGCCCGTGAGAATCCTCCATGGCGGCGGAGCGCGATTCTGACACCCCCTACCGCCATCCTGTTCCCGGCGGGTCTCCCGCCAGGAACAGGATGGAGGTAGGGGGTGCCGCGGGGCCCCTGGGGGCCCCTGCAGTGCCCATGCCAATGGCATGGGCACTGCAGGGGCCCCTGTAAGAGGGCCCCAAAAAGAATTTCAGTGTCTGCCTAGCAGACACTGAAATTCGCGACGGGTGCTACTGCACCCGTCGCACTCCAGCAACTCCGCCGGCTCCATTCGGAGCCGGCTTCATCGTTGCCGGGTCTTTCCCGCTGTGCTGGCGGGCAGCCTTTTGGCGGTCGCCCGCCAGCACAGCGGGAAAGCCAGAATGGCCGCCGCGGTCTTGTGACCGCGGTGCGGTCATTTGGCGGGAACCGCATGGCGGGCGGCGACCGCCGCCCGCCGCGGTCATAATCAGGCCCTAAGTGTACAGAGAGAGGCTAGGGGTGATCCACTGCATGTGCCATGTGGAGGAGATGAGTGTTTCATTAAGGAAGAGAATCAACAACTTGCCAATAGGGAAAATAGGCCACATTGACAGTCCACAAATATGTGAGGTCAACAGGTGGGACAGAAAATTGAGGAGAGTACCATTTGGGAAGTTCACTGGCATAGACATCAGCACTGGACAAAGTAGGAGCTGGCAATTTGGCACAAAAACTTTTACAGGTCAGTTTTACTTTGGAAAGAGGGGAAGTCCACATCTTCTTCCTTTGATATGTGTGGTGTGTTGTAGGTCTTGGACGCAACGGAGGTGCACACACATCAGGAGCTGAAGATGTGAAGCCCCAGTCTGCAGCAGCATTTCTCTGTGCCAACAAGGGAGGCAGCACTGCACTGAGAAGGGCCTGCTGGCTTGCCAGAACACCAATGTTGCAGTGGTAGGCAACCATTGTGGTGAGATATGTGTCCTGCTTCTACTCCATGGATTCCAGGATCATGTGGATTGCCCCCCAGCTGTGTTTCAAAGTCACTGGTGCCACTTTGGCAGGCCAATTGTTCATGCCTGCATGTCTGTGCCTCATGATACCAGTAATGCCAGCCAGGGACTATTGAAGTCCACAAAGTGGTGTATAGGTGCCTTGTATAGTTGCTGAGATATCCTTATTTAGACTGAGGCATCTATGCACAGCCTCTTTGGTGCCTGCCATGGTCTCCATCCCCACTAGCACCACATGTACAATCCCCCTCTGGACTCCTACAGCACAACGTTGGAAATCTACTTGGTGTCCTTGTAGTCCAGGGCTGGAGATGGTGTGCCAGGTGGTGTTTGTTGTGTGCTGAGTGGATCCTCTAGAGACCCTGCAACACGGAGATGGGATGTCAAAGGAGGCCAGAATTTGGCAGAGAGTGTCTTGATCAAGGGAGAGTAGGTTGTCATCATTAACCAGATTGTCATCCCCAACAGGCAGCTGCTCAGAAGGTGTAGGTGCAATGAGAGAGAGCAATGTTAATGGTGTCCGTTGTTAGATATTGTCATGATTTATCTGTATGACAGTTTGACTTGCTAATCAACACAACATTGATGCATAAAATGTCTGTTTCATGGAGACTTCGAGTCCAAGTTGTACTGTAGTTGCCTTTCATATGGCAATATCTCTTCATTTTTCATACAACCACTGTGGGACCAGGCGGATGTGGTGCAAGTACTCACCCTGCATTTCCTATATCTGTCTCCTCATTGAAATGATTAGATACACTTTTGGGTCCATAATTGTGGACAGTGGGATCTGTGTACCAAATCTGAGGCTATAGTCAATGTAAACACTAGGTAGTTTGCTAGCACTGACACTCACCCCAGGTGATCATTGCCAAATTTGGGTATCTGCATTGTGTAATGCATTCTTTGACTCAAGGCCACTCACTTGTACCATGTACATGTCTCCTCTTTATTTAGGGGCAGGGACTCAACTTACTGCCACACAGTGATGTAACCCAGATCATACAATGATACTCATGTGGCTCTAACACCAACAGTATGTGTCACCATATCCAGTGTACTGACATGTCCGACTGTTATTAAGGGCTATGGGTCAAGCTGTTTGACACATGTTAGTGGAGCTGAAATTGGTGTCATGTGTCTACCCAGTTTTCTAATATGACTCAGCACATCCACCTCGGTCTTGAACCATCTCTGAATCTTACCCTTTGTGGCCATAGACTACTTTTTCATGTCCCTTGATCCCTATTTCATATCCTCCAGCCAAGACATGTGGTACAGTGATACAATTTTCCTTCAGACTCACTTCTGCCACATGCAACATCTTCACCTAGGACCACATCACATATAGGATGCCGTACCCCAATGGGCTCTTCTCTGTCATCTCTAACCTTCTGCAAAAACAAGGGTGACACTGTCAGACACAGCAGTGCATGTGTATTGGTTAGGTTACCTTGCAGAACATGTATCCATTCTGATGTTCTTGCTTAACAGTGCCAGTTCTACCTACTCAGCCAGCACTTGCAATGCACTGCACAACCATGGGCCCACCAGGTTCACAGATCATCTTTGGTTTTAACATACATTGTCCTCTGATGTGCATCACTTACATTTACCCTGACACAGTCCAATTTAGTATATGGCATGAGTTCTGGGGGTCCCTACTATGGCAGCTGACACCTGTGTGGTCTCACCATGCACATCAGGGCAGCTGTGTGCTATGTATTGTTATGCCAGTTAAAGTACACAAAGTTATGGTATGTTACTATATGTTTGTACTTCACATGCCCTCACCTGACCACTGTCTCAGGTGAGCTGATTCTCATTTGACAAGCACATGCACTTAATTTTAGTTGCAGTGCATATTCATGTTTATGGACTCATGTAAGACACAGTGGCCTCATGGTGCAAGGTGGTCTTCATTGTTAACGTCAGGTTGTACAGGGGGCAGGTGTCCATGCATGATGTGTAGTTCCAGTCCATGGGGCATTTGTTGATGTAGCTTTACCCGCAGCTACATCACTTTTTTCAGCACACTGGCGGAGCAAACTGCAGACCTATTTCTACAAGGCCACAAGAGGCCACTTTGCATGGGTTTCCTGGGCTAGTAGATGTGGAGTGAGGCAAGGCAACACAAGTTGCTGTGTTGCCTTACTCTGCATCAGGGGGGCATAGCATGGGCATTGTGAAGGGTTTTTTAGATGCAACACACAGTTTTGTTGCATTCCCTGATTTCCAAGGTTTTGTGACCCTGGTCATGCAAAACATTTTTACACCTCCACAGGAAAGCCATAACAAGGAATGATATATTTTATTCTCATTGTTTTTGGGGTCAAGTGTGCAAGCCCTCTGGCCTGCTGTAACCTCTCTATGGGCATTTTACCATGCCCAACACACGGCATCAGTTTCATTGGTTCGTGGGCATGTCTTTTAAAAATCGCTTGATATTAATTGTGAAAGGAGCACACTGGACATACTAGGCTCCATGTTTTCAGCATGATTTCTGGACTACTTTTTATTTTTATTACCCACGCAGCGTGATCTTGCAGCACATTTGCCAATACGTTTGACTGCGAGCTAACTTCTGTTTCATTGTGTGTGCTCCTTCAGGCTCATAGCGTGGCACGTTAAATCGGCTCACTTATGTAAAACTGTATTACTTTTCATTTTCATTATATGTGGCAATAGAAGTCCGGTTAGGACTAAACAACGCTAATAGCTCTAAGTCGAGCAAATACGAGACCCATTGCTTTGCAAATGCTTGTTTCCTTTTTCTATGTCTGCTGCTTTCTACATCACTCATAGGAAGAAGACAAACCCAAACATGATTGTTTTTGTGCAGAAAGGTGTCCCAGGGACAATCCTGTCTGTGATGCAACTTGAAGGTAAGGGTGCTTGTGTCTGGTCCTCTGCAGCACAGCGTGCATCAGCTCAGGGTAAGAGGACAGGAATGCATGGTATATTGTTTGTACTGGCCATTCCTCCCCTTTCCATGTGGCACAGGGCAGTGCAGCAAGTTGACTTGTGTCGCTGACCTGCACCACTTACCTTGTGACTGGGCCCCCATGTTTTTGACTTTGTATTGTGGGACTTGTAGTTCTGGTAACTCATGATGTGCATTGCACCACAGGTGCCAGTATAAGCAGGTTGAGCTCGACTGGTGTTCCACTTTAAGGATGTAATGGATACATTTGGGGATCCTGAATGAGTTGTGCAAGATACTACTGGATAGTGAGAGTGACATTTCAGTGGCATTTAACAGGACATGATTCAGATTTCTGCCCTGTGCCCTGCAGACAGCTCAGTGTAGCACTGGAACATATCTAGCTGAACTGCACATTATGACATTTTGTTGCACCCATTGCCCCTTGTTGACATTTACCCTGTGTCTGTGGTGGTACCTTGCGTGCTGCACTGTCATAACCAGGGACTCCAGCCACCAAGTTGCCTGGGATGACAACTGCCACCTAGTCCTCCAAGGCACCCAGCTCCTCCTGGGGTGCACAGCTCCCTCCTCTTGTCTGCATTGCAGCCTTCAGGTTCTTGGCCAGTTTCTCCTTTGTCTGACGCTTCTTGCTGTCAGTGATGGTCCTCTTCACTTGTCCCACACTCTTGGCTTTCTCCATGATGGACTGCCAAATGGCCTATATCCTCCCTAGTGGCAATGTAGAGGTGATGAAGAGGTGATGTTGGTGCTCTATCACCTCAGTGATCAAGATGTCATTCTCCTCCTCACCAAAGTTACACTTCCTCTTCCCCTGGGAGTCTGTCTGGACATCCTGGCTGGTGCTGGGGTTGTTGCCCCTGCTGCTGTTTCCTGCTGCCTGTTCCACGGCTGCCTTCTGTGAAGTGTGTCATTTGTTTCTATGAAGTGACATTTGTTTTACTTTTTTTGATGAATTCCACACTCAAAAGTGATGCAGGGCCAATTAGCTGATTACATACTGCAAGTAAACCCTGCATCACTTTTGCAGCAGAAGCGCCAGATTTCGCTACAACATGGCGCACACAGGAGCGTCATTGTTTTCCACGCCGTCAGAATCCTTACTCCATGGTGCGCTGTCTCGTAAATACGACATAGGATTCTGACATACTGAAGCATAAGTTATTTTGATGCATTGCTGAGGCAAAACAGCCATGCATCAATTCTTGTAAACATCGCCCTTAGTATTGTTGCTCTTCCCCACTTCTCATAGGCATAAAGAACTAACTTTCTAAGCTCACTTAATTTCCACACATTTACAGTGAAGTTTCCATGTTACTTAGACAATTACATAATTGACAATGAAGTATCTGTAGCAATAAACATTATGAAACAATAATATGCTCTGCAGATCATGCATTTCCCATAGAATTTTATAACTACAATAAAGAAAAATTGTCCCCACTATCTACTAAGGGGGCTTCCCATCAGAATTTAATGAAGCAAAAATCTCCCTAATTCTCAAATCAAACAAAGATTCCATGAATGTACTATTGTCAATTCATCTTGTTTACTTAATGTAGAGGTGAAAATCCTGCCTGAAATATTAGTTACACATCTGAATAAAGGTATACATTGTTTCATTCACCATTTCCATTTGGCCACATCCCTCAATGCTGCGTTTGACAGAGTTGAGTGGAACTATTTATAAATATTATAGGCAAGATGGGAATGGGGAATGAGTTTATTCACAGGGTGACATTGCTATATTTAGACCTCACATCTGTGGTTAATTGCAACCTCTTTCTGACTGTACATTTTATAATTGCACATGGCATGAGATAGGGGTGCCAATGCAGAGTATAACAACAGATACCCAAAGAGGATTGTGGTATTATCTGAACTTACCAGTTCAAGGGACTTAGGGAAGCTGGACTGAAGCTGGAACATTTTAAGATACTACATGGAGGACGTAGGTTACCTCACCCACTGTTTACTGAAAATATATCTACATCATCTCTTTGTTGGATGTGTTCCTCTCCTGGGAGTAGCATAGGACACATTCTTTGGGAATGCCAGGATTTGGCAGACTGCTGGACACAAATATTGGAAAGAATAAAGAAAAAAGAAGCAGATGTGGAAGGAAAGATAGATGCATGAATAGATACAACCAGTCTCCCAACATTTGCATCTCAATGTTAGAGATGGTTCTCAAATTCCTTAATCATAGCCAAATTAGAACCATTCTCTTCTGGGAGATGCCTAATGTGCCAAAATGTGAGTCCTGATCAAAGGACATCAACCACATGGCATGCTATTAAAAGACAATCTGTACACTCAATGCTACAATTTGTCAATTTTAGGCTATCAGGGTGGGCTTCTTACAAGACTGACTCAATTTTATTGTGAATAAATATCCATGACAGTGCTCTAGTATGTTATACTGACAATGAGAAAGAGATAATGATTTAAAGGTTATGATAACACTTCAGCTTTGATAATGACCGATAAGTTTATGTCTTTTTCTGATGAGTGAATAGATAATGTATTGGTGTTAGAAATGGGGTCTTTGGTTGGCAGTCAGGTTGTCCCCTGTCGAAGCAAGGACCCTCACTCTAGTTGGGGTAAAGGAGAAACAAACCCGATTAACCCCCGCTAACCACTGTGGTAGCTTGGCATGAGCAAAAAGGCTTAACCCAGAGGCAATGTGTAAAGTATTTGTGCCAACACATACAGTAATGTAGTGAAAACACTTCAAAATAAACACAACACCAGTTTAGTAAAATAGCCAATATTTATATAAATCAAACAACCAAATATGAGGAAAATCCACAATACAAATTAAAAATATGACTTCAGCAGCTAAAAACAGAAAAATAGTGCCTAGAGGTACAAATGCTGCAATCGGATGTTAATGAGGCATTGTGACGGAGTCGTTTCCCATGATGCGATGAAACTGGCACCCTTTACCGAGTCACACGGATCCCGAGGTAGATCACCTTAGCAAAACGTGTGGAAACCAGGCCAGTGCATGGAGTCGGAGAGCGAGGCGTCGCTTGATCCGATGCAGCATCAATTCCAGTGCTGTGGGCGAAGGAGTGGAGGCGTCATGAAGAGGTATCGGGTCTTTGCTGCAGAGTGGTGGAAGTGAGATGGCGTCGGTTGCGAGTAGTCGGTTCCTTGGCACCTCAAGGAAAGCCAAAGTCCGGTGACATCACGATGTTGCAGGGTGACCTCACGTGGTTGTGATCATATCACAGGGTCACAGGCGCTACAACGGAGTCACGTTTCATGAACATCGAAGGTATGACACTCTAAATCACAAGTTCTTGCGGATGTCAGTGGCTGCTGCAACGTTAGGCCTACGTGGATGGTGGGATCGTCACACCTTGGTGAGGTCCACAGATCCAGGTGGAGGAGGCAGGATGGGCTTCATGCAGCGGCACCCTTAGCAAAGTGGCACGGAGTCGTCTAGCATCTTTTCACAGGATTTCACCAAAAATCTGAAATAGCACCCTCTGGTAAGCTAGAGTCTTCAGCATGCAGACTCAGAGCCTGGGTGGTGAAGCCTCTGCTGTCTCTGGCCCTCGGAGATACCTCTCAAGCAGTCCAGTCTCTGTCCCCTTTCACAGGCAGAATCAGCAACTGCAGAATAGCCCAACAAAGCACAGTCACAGGCAGGGGCAGACATTTTCCTTCAGCTATTCTCCTGGCAGAGGTTCCTCTTTAATACTTGAAGTAATCTAAAAGTCTGGGGTTTTGGATCCAATATTTATACCCCTTTCTGCCTTTGAAGTTGCCCAACTTCAAAGAAAAGTCTCTTTTGTTTACAGGATTCTGCCTTGCCTGGCTCACCACACATGTCAGAGGGTTGGAGACTGCGTTGTGTGAGAGCAGGCACAACCCTTTCAGGTGTAAATGACCACTCCTCCCTTCAGCCTAGCCCAGTTGGCCCATCAGAATATGCAGGTTACACCCCAGCACCCTTTATGTCACTGTCTAGTGGAGATGCACAAACGGCCCAACTGTCAGTCTGTCCCAGACAAGGGATCCACAAGCAGGCAGAGTCACAGAATGGATTAGGCAAGACAATGGCCACTTTCTACAAGTGGCATTTTCAAACTAACACTAAAAGATGTATTTTTAAATTGTGAGTTCAGAGACCCCAAACTCCACATTTCTATCTGCTCTCCAAGGGAAACTGCACTTTAAGAATGTTTAAAGAAAGCCCACATGTTAACCTATGAGACAGATAGGCCTTTTAACAGTGAATAACATATTTCACTGTTAGGACATGCAAAACACACCAGTACATGTCCCACCTTTAACATGCACTGTACCCTGCCCATGGGGCTACCTATGGCCTACTTAGGGGTGCCTTATATGTATAAAAAGGGAAGGTTTGGGCTCGGCAAGTGAGTACACTTGCCAGGTTGAATTAATAGTTTAAAACCACACAACAGACACTGCAGTGGCAGGTCAGAACTATGTTTACAGGGCTACTCATGTGGGTGGCACAATCAGTGCTGCAGGCCCACTACTAGCATTTTATTTACAGGACATAGGCACCTCTAGTGCACTTTACTACTGACTTACTACTAAATCACATATGCCAATTATAGAAAAGCCAATTACACATATAATTTCACATAGAGAGCATTTGCACCTTAGCACTGGTTAGCAGTGGTAAAGTGCCCAGAGTACTAAAGCCAACAAAAACTGGTCAGAAAAAATAGAAGAAAGGAGTACACTTGCCAGGTTGATTTGACAGTTTAAAACTGCACACACAGACACTGCAGTGGCAGGTCTGGGCTATGTTTACAGGGCTACTCATGTGGGTGTCACAATCAGTGCTACAGGCCCACTACTAGCATTTTATTTACAGGCCATAAGCACCTCTAGTGCACTTTACTAGTGACTTACTAGTAAATCACATATCCCAATTATGGAAAAGCCAATTACACAATCAATTTCACATAGAGAGCATATGAACCTTAGCACTGGTTAGCAGTGGTAAAGAGCCCAGAGTCCTAAAGCCAACAAAAACTGGTCAGAAAAAATAGAAGAAAGGAGGAAAAAAGTTTAGGGATGACCCTGCAAAAAGGACCAGGTCCAACACCTGGAAATTTTCAAAGACTTTGTACAGCCTTTTTTCTACACAATAGTTAAATTACTGTTTGAACCATTGCATAATATGTTTGTCATCCTAATCAGTTCCAAAGATTGTTTATCAACTGTAATCCACATGGTCTGGAAAGTCAAAAAAAAATTATAGGACAAAATAAAACCTAACAACTGCCCTTTTACACCAGGTGACAATTCTTTTTTTGAATGGTAAAATTAACTACAGGTGGTTTTGTGAGTAAGAATCAAAGAAAATAGTGAATATAATACCTATATTACTTCACCTAGGGCCAGATGTAGGTCCAAAAAAATTAGCGACTCGCAATTTGCGAGTATGTGCGACTCGCAAATTGCGTGTCGCTAATAGGAATGCAGGTACAATGTCCGTGTACAATTTGCGACTCGCACCCGGAGTCACAAGGCAGATAGTGAGTCCGCTGTTTGCGAGGTCGCTTTTTGCGACCGCGCAAAAAACAAACTCACAATTTGCGAGTGGGTGTCGCAAATTGCGAGTCCCATGTAAATTGAATGCAGGTGCTGCAGAACACTCCAGAAACCACTCCAGAACACTCTGGAAACACTTCCTGGCACATGATGATGACATCACAGCCAGGAAGTTAACAAATACACCTGGGAGGAGGGAGGACCACACCCATTTTAAACTGCTGAACTGCAAACAGGAGGAACAGCAGCTACAATGGCTAAAACACCTAGAAAACGAAAACTAAAATTCTCTAAGAAGGAGCTGGAGGTGCTGACAGAAGAATGCTGTCAGCACTATGATGAACTATTCGGAAAGGCAGCCCTCAATGTGCCAGAAGCCACCAAAAAACAACTCTGGCTTGGAGATCCAAGAAAAAGTGAACTCCCTGGGGGTGAGCCACAGGAGTGTGGAAGAGATAAAAAAACGGTGGTATGACCTCCGCTCCCGGACCAAGGAGAGGGTGGCAGAAAGGCTCTGGGAGATGAGAGGCACAGGAGGGGGACCATCATCCGTACCACCACCCACACCCCTGGAAGAAAGGGTGGAGGAGACCCTGGAGCAGGAGGCAGTGTCAGGATTTGGAGATCTGGACACCTCTGAGCCCACTACATCAACCGGTGAGTACCATGTGATATGCCTGTACCCCTATCAATGCCATACCCCCACCCACCATGTACACAGGGGCATGCTCAACCAAGATAGCTCCATTTCAGGGTAGCAAACACCAGAATGATGCATTATGGGAAATGTAGTCAAGTAGGCAGTTCATAGGCAAATGTTTATTAGGAAATGTGCAACAGATAGTAGACACTGACAGTCTGTTCCCCATGTCCCACAGGTCTCCCACAAGACACCACCACAAGCCACAGCAGCCAGCCCCATGAGGACAGCACAGGAGCTGCCACCACTCCCACCTGCACGACCAACACCATCCCTGTGATGTCCACACCTGCTGCAAATGTGTTTCAGGAGGCTGCGCCAGCAACAGGCAGGAGTGCCACAGTAGAGCACACAGGGCATCCACCACTGCGCAGGCGACGCAGGTACAGGAGAGCAGGGCTGCAGGCTGCGTCCGGCCGTCCATCTACCACCAACAGCGAGGCACAGCTGCTCCGTGGTCAGTGCCTGCAAAACAATATATTAGGGCGGATTAGTGGTGTGCTGCACCGCTTTGTCAGAAACAACGAGGCCAGCATGCAGCAGCTAAATTCCCGAATAGACGTGATTGCCACAAACACTGGGGACCTAGCCCTGTCCATGAGGGATCTAGTGGCAGGACTACTGGCACAGGGGCAAGGGTGGACGGCGCAGGGACCGTCAGCTGCTACAGAGGCTTGACAGGATGGCCACATAAATTGGCAGACTGGCTGTTAACACCACTGGCCTGTCGAGAAGGACAGTTGGCCTCCAAGAAGAAATGGGCCATTTTGCAGGGGATGTGGCTAGAGGCCTGGGCCGGATCACACACGTGATTGACTTAATGGAGGCACGGCATCTGTCCAGGGGCACAGGTGACACACCCCAGGACAGCGAGGAGGGCTCTACAGTGAGCAGTGTCTCTGCCAGTGACACTAGGGTGCTCCGGAGTGGGAGTACCAGGCAGAGCACTGCAGAACCACCAGGGACCAGCCAGGCTGGCAGAGGCCGCCGTAGGACATAGACAAAACCCTGTCCCTGATGTTGGGGCACATGACAGCAATGTGCCCCATGCATGGTTTGCATTTAGATGCCCATGAACAGATAGTATTTGTAAATAGTTGTATTTCTGCACATATTAAATAGTTTTTTTGTTCCACTTGACTAATGGAGTTTTTGGTCAGTAGGTGAGTATGGTTGAAGTTGACACGTACCTTCCAAAGTATTGGTTTGCGATGTGTTCCCGTCTCAGTCTGCCTTGATTAGCTATACTCCGATCACCATGATGGCAATGTGGTTGCTCTTGCTCTTCATCCTCAGGATCTGGGTCTGCAGGGGTGAGAGGTAGCCCACGTCGGGTCGCAATATTGTGCAGGATGGCGCATGCGACAACAATTTTGAATGCTGTAATGGGGGTATACTGGAGGGCACCTCCACTGCGGTGGAGGCATCTGAATCTTGCTTTCAGTAATCCGAAGGTGCGTTCGATGATGTTCCTGGTCCTCTTATGTGCACTGTTGTATCGCCTCTCTGAATCATTGCTGGGTGTTAAGAACGGAGTCATTATCCATGGCCGTAGAGCATATGCACTGTCACCTGTTGGGCACAAACATTACACTGTTAGAAAGTCCTGGTTGGTGTGCACAGTGACCTGTGTGTATGTCTGCAAGGTGTATGCAGCTCTACCTAGGAGGTATCCGTCTCCAAACTCCCCACGTTCAGGCGTTGGTGTATCCCACTGTGCCTAAAAATGTAGGAGTCATGGGTACTGCCTGGAAATTTTGCAACAATGTCAGTGATGACATAATGGGCGTCACAAACAACCTGAAAATTGAATGAGTGGGTACACTTTCTGTTGCGGAACAGATGTTCCAGGTTTGCAGGGGGGCATATTTGAATATGTGTCCCATCTACACATCCTATGACATGGGGAAAGTTGGCAATCCGGTAAAAGTCCAGCTTGGTGCTGTTAATTTCTGCCTCATTCCTGGGTAGGTATATGAAGTGAGACATGTGTGTGAGTATGGCATCTAGGAAGGCCCTGAGGAACCTTGACACTGCACTTTGAGATACCCCACCTGCCACAGCAATGACCCCCTGATAGCTCCCTGAGGCCAAGAGGTGCAGTGAGCATAGCACTTGCACATGCGTAGGGATGGTGCAGCCGCGCAGAGTCTGGTGTTCTAGCTGTGGTTTTAGTAATTCAATTAATTCTAGTTTGGCTGCGCTGCTTAGGCGGTATTTATCATATATCTCTTCCTCAGTTTGCTGGAAAAGAGTCTGCCTTGTTCTATAAATCTTCTCCTGTCTGTGGCTCCTCCTCCTCCTCTGCTGGGCTGCGTGGATTCTCCTCCTCACTGCTATCAGGTATATCTCCGCCATCTTGAGTAACCCAGATACCTTCTGGGTCTCCTTTTATACTTTGGTAATGATTACCACCTGCTCTGAGTTAGTGGTAAATGGGACATGCAAACTGGGCATTTTGCGACTAGTCGCAATTTGCGAGTTGCAATTGCATATGGTTTGCGACTCTCAAATTGCGACTTCCTATTTGCGGGTCGGGAAATGGGGTTGCAAATTTTGCGAGTCGGTAACGGCTCGCATTGCTTTTTGCGAGTCGGAAATGGGATTTTTGCATCCCATTTCCGATTTTGCACAGTCGCAAATAGCGATTCGGGCCATTTGCGACTCGCAAAACTTTGCTACATCTGGCCCCTAATGCCCTGACTAGGGGCTGATTTAAATGTTGACAATAAGGATACTCCTTCACAATGGCAACAGAATATCGTAACATCAAGATGATGGTCCACCTGCAAAATTTAGATGTGGCTGGATCATTGGTGTAACCATGACGGAGACTACTCGAACTCCTCTATGGTTACACCCCTTGGATGCCCAGACAAAGTAAGAGAGGGCAGAGACTGACCTCTGTGCCAACTCAACTAATTTAGATGGATGGACATACTGGCCAGTTTTCAGTGCCCATTACCTCCAGGAAAACCCTAGCAGTAAGGGTCAGCAATAACACCCATTGTGAGTGGGGCAATTTATTTTATTTTTTTAAAGAAATAACCGCTTTAGGATTTTCTTTTTAAAATACTAAAAAAAATGAGTTTGACAGATGGCTCTATCCTGTTGACGTGGGTCAAACTTTAAAAAGCATTGACAGGAACTGCCAATGCTTGAGAAATGACCGCCAGCTTGCTGGTCATTTCTAAGTTTGGTGGGTAAAATAGTCACAGCCTGGCACACCTTAATTCCTCCACCAGGCCAATTGAGATTACCACATCTGCAAAAAATTAAAGAAGGCCCTATGCACAATAATAATACAATTTGAAGGTGATACTCTTCAAATTACTAAGAAAGCCTGTTCTGTTAAGAAAAGCATGAACATAAATCATGCTGGTGTTGGCTGTCCCTTTGTTGTTATTGGTAACTAAGGTCCTCATTATGACATTGGCTGTAAAAAACACCTACCGCCGCAGCGACGGCTGCCGAAAGACCGTTGCCGTGGCTACCAGCTATCTGCCATATTATGACCACAGCCAGATTTCCGCCACAAGAATGGTTGAAATCCATCTGCGGCCATGCCGGCGGATGGCGGTAAGGTGGGGCTGTTACCACCAGCAGTGCCACGTCAGTAGACTGCCGCCAGCTGTATTATGACCAATCATACAGCCTGGCGGTGTTCCACCGGCGGGCGCTGCTGGTGGCAGCAGCGCCCCATCCGTCTCCTGCCGGAGGACCCCCTGAACACACGTAAGTCGGGTCTCCAACAGGGGAGAGGGGTGGGGGTGTTGTGTGTCTGTGTGTGGAGGGGGTGAATATTTGTGTGTGCATGGATGCGGGTGTGTGTTGCGTGTTAAATGTGTGTGTGCATGTATGGAGGTGTGAGTGTGTGCATGTTGTGTTATGTGAATGCATGCCTGCGTGTATGTTTGAAAGTGTATGCGGATGTGTGTGTGAATGGATGTATGCATGCGTTGAAGCATGTGTGAATGGGTGTGCGTATGTGTAGGAAGTTGGCTCTGTATGTACTATTTCAAAGTAAGAAATAGCATGCACAGAGTCCAAGGGTTCCCCTTAAAGGTAAGGTAGTGGCAAGAAGAGATAATTCTAATGCTCTATTTTGTGGTAGTGTGGTCGAGCAGTAGGCTTATCAGAGGGTAGTGTTAAGAATTTGTTGTACACACACAGGCAATAAATGAGGAACACACACTCAAAGACAATTCCAGGCCAATGGGTTTTTATATAAAAAAATATATTTTCTTAGTTTATTTTAAGAACCACAGGTTCAAGATTTACAAACAATACTTTAAATGAAAGGTATTTCACTCAGGTATCTTAGGAACTTTGAATCATCACAATAGCATGTACAGTTTTGGCACAAATGGCAATAAGCTATTTTAAAATTGGACACAGTGCAAAATTCAACAGTTCCTGGGGGAGGTAAGTATTTGTTAGTTTGACAGGTAAGTAAAGCACTTACAGGGTTCAAAGTTGGGTCCAAGGTAGCCCACTGTTGGGGGTTCAGGGCAACCCCAAAGTTACCACACCAGCAGCTCTGGGCCGGTCAGGTGCAGAGGTCAAAGTGGTGCCCAAAACGCATAGGCTTTAATGGAGATAGGGGTGCCTCGGTTCTAGTCTGCCAGCAGGTAAGTACCCGTGACTTCGTAGGGCAGGCCAGGGGGCGTTTGTAGGGCACTGGGGGGGACACAAGTCAGCACAAAAAGTACACCCTCAGCGGCACAGGGGCAGCAGGGTGCAGAGTCGGGTTTGCGATAGGTTTAAATTAGAGACCCAGGGGTCTCTTCAGCGATGCAGGCAGGCAAGGGTGGGGGCTCCTCGGGGTAGCAACCACCTGGGATAGGGAGAGGGCCACCTGGGGGTCACTCCTGCACTGGAGGTCGGATCCTTCAGGTTCTGGGGGCTGCGGGTTCAGTGTGTTTCCCAGGCGTCAGGTTCTTTGAAGCAGGCAGTCGCAGTCAGGGGGAGCCTCTGGATTCCCTCTGCAGGCGTCGCTGTGCGGGTTCAGGGGGGTCAACTCTGTCTACTCACGGGCTCGCAGTCGCCGGGGAGTCCTCCCTGTAGTGTTGGTTTTCCGCAGGTCGATCTGGGGGCGTCGGGTGCAGAGTGGAAAGTCTCACGCTTCCGGCCAGAAATGTGTGGTCTTTAAAAGTTGCTTCTTTGTTGCAAAGTTGCAGGTTGGTTGAACAGGACCGCTGTCCTCTGGAGTTTCTAGGTCCTTTTAGATGCAGGGTAGTCCTCTGAGGCTTCAGAGGTCAGTGGACCCTGGGGGACGCGTCTCTGTTGCAGTTTTTTTGAAGTGAGGAGACAGGCCGGTAGGGCTGGGGCCAAAGCAGTTGGTGTCTCCGTCTTCTTTGCAGGGCTTCAGGTCAGCAGTCCTTCTTCGTCTTCAGGTTGCAGGAATCTATCTTGCTTGGTTCTGGGGGCTCAATTTAGGGGGGTGTATAGGTCTGGGAGGTTAGTGGCCAATGGCTACTAGCCCTGAGGGTGGCTACACCCTCTTTGTGCCTCCTCCCTGAGGGGAGGGGGGCACATCCCTAATCCTATTGGGGGAATCCTCCATCTGCAAGATGGAGGATTTCTAAAAGTCAGAGTCACCTCAGCTCAGGACACCTTAGGGGTTGTCCTGACTGGCCTGTGACTCCTCCTTGTTTTTCTCATTATCTCCTCCGGCCTTGCCGCCAAAAGTGTGGCCGTGGCCTGAGGGGGCAGGCATCTCCGCAAGCTGGGATGCCCTGTGCTGCTGTAACAAAGGGGGTGAGCCTTTGAGGCTCACCGCCAGGTGTTACGGTTCCTGCAGGGGGAGGTGAAAAGCACCTCCACCCAGTACAGGCTTTGTTACAAGCCACAGAGTGACAAAGGCACTCTCCCCATGTGGCCAGCAACATGTCTGGTGTGTGGCAGGCTGGCAAAACTAGTCAGCCCACACTGGAAGTCGAGTATGTTTTCAGGGTGCATCTCTAAGATGCCATCTGGGTGTATTTCACAATAGAATGTACACTGGCATCAGTGTGCATTTATTGTGCTGAGAAGTTTGATACCAAGCTTCCCATTTTTCAGTGTAGCTATTATGGTGCTGTGGAGTTCGTGTATGACAGACTCCCAGACCATATACTCTTATGGCTACCCTGCACTTACAATGTCTAAGGTTTTGCTTAGACACTGTAGGGGCATAGTGCTCATGTACCTATGCCCTCACTTGTGGTACAGTGCACCCTGCCTTAGAGCTGTAAGGCCTGCTAGAGGGGTGACTTATCTATGCCATAGGCAGTGTGAGGTTGGCATGGCACCCTGAGGGGAGTGCCATGTCGACTTAGTCATTTTCTCCCCACCAGCACACACAAGCTGGCAAGCAGTGCGTCTGTGCTGAGTGAGGGGTCCCCAGGGTGGCATAAGACATGCTGCAGCCCTTAGAGACCTTCCCTGGCATCAGGGCCCTTGGTACCAGGGGTACCAATTACAAGACACTTACCTGGATGCCAGGGTGTGCCAATTGTGGAGACAAAGGTACCGTTTTAGGGAAATGCACTGGTGCTGATGCCTGGTTAGCAGGCCTCAGCACACTTCCAAATCATAACTTGGCATCAGCAAAGGCAAAACACAGGGGGTAACCATGCCAAGGAGGCATTTCCTTACACAACCCCCCCCCCCAAACGAAAGAGGATGAGACTAACCTTTCCCAAGAGAGTCTTCATTTTCTAAGTGGAAGAACCTGGAAAGGCCATCTGCATTGGCATAGGCAGTCCCAGGTCTGTGTTCCACTATAAAGTCCATTCCCTGTAGGGAGATGAACCACCTCAACAGTTGTGGATTTTCACCTTTCATTTACATTAGCCATCTGAGAGGTCTGTGGTCAGTTTGAACTACAAAGTGAGTACCAAAGAGGTATAGTCTCAGCTTCTTCAGGGACCAAACCACAGCAAAGGCCTCCCTCTCAATGGCACTCCAAAGCTGCTCCCTGTGGAGTAACCTCCTGCTAATGAAAGCAACAGGCTGGTCAAGGCCATCATCATTTGTTTGGGACACACTGCCCCTATCCCATGTTCAGAGGCATCAGTCTGCGCAATGAACTGCTTGGAGTAATCTGGAGCTTTTAGAACTGGTGCTCTGCACATAGCTTGTTTCAGGGTGTCAAAGGCCTGTTGGCATTCTATAGTCTAGTTTACCTTCTTAGGCATTTTCTTGGAGGTAAGTTCTGTGAGGGGTGTCACTATTGATCCATATCCCTTCACAAACCTCCTGTAGTAGCCAGTCAAGCCAAGGAATGCCGACTTGAGTCTGGGTTTTTGGAGCTTCCCAGTCCATAATAGTCTGGATCTTGGGTTGGAGTGGCTGAACTTGGCCTCCACCTACAAGGTTTCCCAAGTAAACCACAGTTCCCTGCCCTATCTGGCATTTGGATGCCTTGATAGAGAGGCCTGCTGCTTGCAGGGCCTTCAAAATCTTCTTCAGGTGGACCAGGTGATCCTGCCAGCTGGAGCTAAAGACAGCAATATCATCAAGATAAGCTGCACTAAAGGACTCCAAGCCAGCAAGGACATGATTCACCAACCTTTGGAAGGCATTCTTTAAGCCAAAGGGAGGTGTGGAGAATGCTGTCTTTTCTTTTGCTCCTGGTGCCATTTTGATTTGCCAGTACCCTGCTGTCAAGTCAAAGGCACTTAAGCATCTGGCAGCACCTAGTTTGTCAATCAATTCATCTGCCCTTAGAATGGGATGCGCATCTGTCTTGGGGACAGAATTGAGTCATCTGTAACCCACATAAAACCTCATCTCTCTCTTACCATCCTTGGTGTGAGGTTTGGGGACTAAGACCACTGGGCTACCCCAGGGGCTGTCAGAGTGCTCAATAACTCCCAATTCCAGCATCTTGTGGACTTCCACTTTGATGTTTTCCTTAACTTGGTCAGACTGTCTGAACATTTTTATTTTGACAGGCATGCTGTCTCCTGTGTCCACATCATGGGAACACAGGTGTGTCTGACCAGGGGTTAGGGAAAAGAGCTCAGCAAACTGTTGTAGGACTTTCCTACAGTCAGATTGCTGTTGGCCAGAGAGGATGTCTGAATAGATCACTCCATCTACTGAGCCATCTTTAGGGTCAGTGGAGAGGAGATCAGGGAGAGGTTCACTCTCAGCTTCCTGGTCCTCATCTGTCACCATCAACAGATTCACATCTGCCTTGTCATGAAAGAGTTTGAGGCGGTTCACATAGATCACCCTTTTGGGGGTCCTGCTAGTGCCTAGGTCTACCAAGTAGGTGACCTGACTCTTTCTCTCTAGCACTGGGTAAGGGCCACTCCATCTGTCCTGAAGTGCCCTGGGAGCCACAGGCTCCAGAACCCAGACTTTCTGCCCTGGCTGAAACTCAACCATAGCAGCCTTTTGGTCATACCACATCTTCTGGAGTTGTTGGCTGGCCTCAAGGTTTTTGCTTGCCTTTTCCATGTACTCTGCCATCCTGGAACGTAGGCCTAGTACATAGTCCACTATATCTTGTTTAGGCTCATGAAGAGGTCTCTCCCAGACTTCTTTTACAAGAGCTAGTGGTCCCCTCACAGGATGGCCAAACAGAAGTTCAAAGGGGGAAAACCCTACTCCCTTCTGTGGCACCTCTCTGTAGGCGAAAAGCAGACATGGCAAGAGGACATCCCATCTCCTTTTGAGCTTTTCAGGGAGCCCCATGATCATGCCTTTCAATGTCTTGTTAAACCTTTCTACAAGACCATTGGTTTGTGGATGGTATGGTGTGGTGAATTTGTAAGTCACCCCACACTCATTTCACATGTGTTTCAGGTATGCTGACATGAAGTTGGTACCCCTGTCAGACACCACCTCCTTAGGAAATCCCACTCTGGTAAAGATACCTATGAGTGCTCTAGCTACTGCAGGGGCAGTAGTAGACCTAAGGGGAATTGCTTCAGGGTACCTAGTGGCATGATCCACTACCACTAGGATATACTGGTTCCCTGAGGCTGTGGGAGGTTCAAGTGGACCCACTATGTCCACACCCACTCTTTCAAAGGGGACACCCACCACTGGAAGTGGAATGAGGGGGCCTTTGGATGTCCACCTGTCTAACCACTGGCTTGACAGGTGGCACAGGAGGCACAAAACTCCTTTACTTTCTGGGACATGTTGGGCCAATAGAAATGGTTGACTAACCTCTCCCAAGTCTTGGTTTGTCCCAAATGTCCAGCAAGTGGAATATCATGAGCTAAGGTCAGAATGAACTTCCTAAACTCCTGAGGCATTACCACTCTCCTAGTGGCACCAGGTTTGGGATCTCTTGCCTCAGTGTAGAGGAGTCCATCTTCCCAATAGACTCAATGTGGTCCAGTGATTTTTCCTTTGGTCTCTTCAGCAGCGTGCTGCCTAAGGCCTTCAAGGGAGGGACATGTTTGTTGCCCCTTCCACAACTGTTCCCTTGTGGGTCCCCCTGGGCCTAAGAGTTCAACCTGATAAGGTTCCAATTCCATGGGCTCAGTTCCCTCAGAGGGCAGAACTTCTTCCTGGGAAGAGAGGTTCCCTTTCTTTTGTTGTGTTGAAGCTGGTTCCCCAGTCTTCTTTCCTTTCCTCTTGGAGGGTTGGGCCATTATTCCAGGCTCCAACACCACTTTTTCACCCTGAGCCTTGCACTGTGCCCTTGTCTTGAAACACACCAGTTCAGGGATACCCAGCATGGCTGCATGGGTTTTGAGTTCTACCTCAGCCCATGCCGAGGACTCCATGTCATTTCCAAGCAAACAGTCTACAGGGATTTGTGAGGAGACTACTACCTGTTTCAGGCCATTGACCCCTCCCCATTCTAAAGTTACCATAGCCATAGGATGTACTTTAGTCTGATTGTCAGCGTTGGTGACTGGATAAGTTTGTCCAGTCAGGTATTGTCCTGGGGAAACCAGTTTCTCTGTCACCATGGTGACACTGGTACCTGTATCCCTCAGGCCTTATACACTAGTCCCATTAATTAAGGGTTGATGCCTGTATTTTTGCATATTAGGGGGCCAGGCAGCCAGTGTGGCTAAGTCCATCCCACCCTCAGAAACTAATGTATCTTCAGTGTGAACTCTGATTTGCTCTGGGCACACTGTTGATCCCACCTGGAGACTGGCTATTCCAGTGCTGACTGGAGTAGAGTTTGAAGCAAACCTTTCTTGGGACAGGCCTTGTCTCCAGTTTGGTGTCCCTGCTGATTACAGCTACGACACCAGGCCTTCTCGGGATCAAAGTTTTTACCCTTATACCCAAAATTGGATTGTGAAGAGGCTTTGGACCCTCCCTCCTGAGCAGGTTTTTGGGGCCCTGTAGAAGACTCTTTACTTTTACCCTTGGATGTCTCAACACTCTTCCCCTGGGGAGTCTTTGTGACCCCTTTCTTTTGGTCACCCCCTGTGGAAATCTTGGTCACCCTAGTCTTGACCCAATGGTCCGCCTTCTTTCCCAATTCTTGGGGAAAAATTGGTCCTAGGTCTACCAGATGCTGTTGCAGTTTATCATTGAAACAATTACTTAACAGGTGTTCTTTCATAAACAGATTGTAGAGCCCATCATAATCATTTACAACACTGCCTGCCACTAATCCAACCATCCAGTGTTTTGACTGAGAAGTCAACAAAATCAATCCAGGTGTGGCTTGAGGATTTTTGAGCCCCCCTGAACCTAATCATGTACTCCTCAGTTGAGAATCCAAAGCCCTCAATCAGGGTAGCCTTCATGAGGTCATAGGATTCTGCATCTTTTCCAGAGAGTGTGAAGAGTCTATCCCTACACTTTCCAGTGAACATTTCCCAAAGGAGAGCACCCCAGTGAGATATGTTTACTTTTCTGGTTGCACAAGCCCTCTCAAAAGCTGTGAACCATTTGGTGATGTCATCAACATCTTCACATTTAGTTACAATCCCTTTGGGGATTTTTAGCATGTCAGGAGAATCTCTGACCCTACTTAAATTGCTGCCACCATTGATGGGACCTAAGCCCATCTCTTGTCTTTCCCTTTCTATGGTTAGGATCTGTCTTTCCAAAGCCAATCTTTTGGCCATCCTGGCTAGCAGGAGGTCATCTTCATTGAGACTACTCTCAATGCTTCCAGAGCTGTTGGACTCTCCTGTGAGAGAAGCAGCATCTCTGACTATCATTTGTGGAGTCAGGGTTGGAGAAACCCTGGTCTTCCTATCTACGACTGGAGTTGGGAGTTCCACCAAATCACTAGTGTCCCCCTCTGTGAGGCCATCATCAGAGGTGTTGTTTTTAGCAAACTCTCCCAAAAGCTCCTGGAGCTGTACTTTGGTAGGGTTTGAAACAGTCTTTATCTTTTTGATTTTGCAGAGAGACCTTAACTCTGACATCCTAAGATGCAGGTAAGGGGTGAGGTTGAGTTCCATCACTATCTCTTCTGCAGCAGACATTTTGTTTCTAAAAGTTGGAATACTTTTTAAGAATCTAAAACTATCTCTAGAACTTAATTCAAACTTTTACAAAACTTTTAAACTCCAAAAGAAATGCTAACAGGGACTAACACAAGGCCCTAGCAGGACTTTTAAAAATTTAGAAAAATAGCTCAAATTTCAAAAATCAGTTTCTAATGATAATTTTTGGAATTTAGTTGTGTGATCAGGTATTGGCTGAGTAGTCCAGCAAATGCAAAGTGTTGTACCCCACCGCTGATCCACCAATGTAGGAAGTTGGCTCTGCGTGTACTATTTCAAAGTAAGAAATAGCATGCACAGAGTCCAAGAGTTCCCCCCTAGAGGTCAGATAGTGGCAAAAAGAGATAATTCTAATGCTCTATTTTGTGGTAGTGTGGTCGAGCAGTAGGCTTATCAGAGGGTAGTGTTAAGCATTTGTTGTACACACAGAGGCAATAAATGAGGAACACACAGTCAAAGACAATTCCAGGCCAATAGGTTTTTATATAGAACAATGTATTTTCTTAGTTTATTTTAAGAACCACAGGTTCAAGATTTACAAACAATACTTTAAATGAAAGGTATTTCACTCAGGTATCTTAGGAACTTTGAATCATCACAATAGCATGTACAGTTTTGAAACAAATGGCAATAAGCTATTTTAAAATTGGACACAGTTCAAAATTCAACAGTTCCTGGGGAGGTAAGTATTTGTTAGTTTCACAAGTAAGTAAAGCACTTACAGGTTTTAAAGTTGGGTCCAAGATAGCCCACCGTTGGGGGTTCAGGGCAACCCCAAAGTTACCACACCAGCAGCTCATGGCCGGTCAGGTGCAGAGGTCAAAGTGGTGCCCAAAACGCATAGGCTTCAATGGAGATGAGGGTGCCATGGTTCTAGTCTGCCAGCAGGTAAGTACCCGTGACTTTGGAGGGCAGACCAGGGGAGTTTTGTAGGGCACCGGGGGGGACACAAGTCATCACAAAAGTACACCGTCAGCGGCACAGGGGCGGCCGGGTGCAGAGTGCAAACAGGCGTCTGGTTTGCAATAGGTTTCAATGGGAGACCCAGGGGTCTCTTCAGCGATGCAGGCAGGCAAAGGGGGGGCTCCTCGGGGTAGCCACCACCTGAGCTATGGAGAGGGCCACCTGGGGGTCGCTCCTGCACTGGGGGTCGGATCCTTCAGGTCCTGGGGGCTGTGGGTGTAGTGTGTTTCCCAGGCATCGGGTTCTTTGAAGCAGGCAGTCGCGGTCAGGGGGAGCCTCTGGATTCCCTCTGCAGGCGTCGCTGTGGGGGCTCAGGGGGGTCAACTCTGGCTACTCACGGGCTCGCAGTCACCGGGGAGTCCTCCCTGTAGTGTTGGTTTTCCACAGGTCGATCTGGGGGTGTCGGGTGCAGAGTGGAAAGTCTCACGCTTCCGGCGGGAAACGTGTAGTCTTTAAAAGTTGCTTCTTTGTTGCAAAGTTGCAGGTTGGTTGAACAGGGCCGCTGTCCTCAGGAGTTTCTAGGTCCTTTTAGATTCAGGGTAGTCCTCTGAGGCTTCAGAGGTCGCTGGATCCTGGGGGACGCGTCGCTGTTGCAGTTTTTCTTGAAGTGGGGAGACAGGCCGGTAGGGCTGGGGCCAAAGCAGTTGGTGTCTCCGTCTTCTCTGCAGGGCTTCAGGTCAGCAGTCCTTCTTTGTCTTCAGGTTGCAGGAATCTTTCTTGCTTGGGTGTGGCGGCCCCTAAATACTCAATTTAGGGGGGTGTTTAGGTCTGGGAGGTTAGTAGCCAATGGCTACTAGCCCTGAGGGTGGCTACACCCTCTTTGTGCCTCCTCCCTGAGGGGAGGGGGGCACATCCCTAATCCTATTGGGGGAATCCTCCTTCTGCAAGATGGAGGATTTCTAAAAGTCAGAGTCACCTCAGCTCAGGACACCTTAGGGGTTGTCCTGACTGGTCAGTGACTCCTCCTTGTTTTTCTCATTATCTCCTCCGGCCTTGCCGCCAAAAGTGGGGCCGTGGCCGGAGGGGGCGGGCATCTCCACTAGCTGGGATGCCCTGTGGCGCTGTAACAAAGGGGGTGAGCCTTTGAGGCTCACTGCCAAGTGTTACAGTTCCTGCAGGGGGAGGTGAGAAGCACCTCCACCCAGTACAGGCTTTGTTACTATCCACAGAGTGACAAAGGCACTCTCCCCATGTGGCCAGCAACATGTCTGGTGTGTGTCAGGCTGGCAAAAATAGTCAGCCCACACTGGAAGTCGGGTATGTTTTCAGGGGGCATCTCTAAGATGCCCCCTGGGTGTATTTCACAATAGAATGTACACTGGCATCAGTGTGCATTTATTGTGCTGAGAAGTTTGATACCAAACTTCCCATTTTTCAGTGTAGCCATTATGGTGCTGTGGAGTTTGTGTATGACAGACTCCCAGACCATATACTCTTATGGCTACCCTGCACTTACAATGTCTAAGGTTTTGCTTAGACACTGAAGGGGCATAGTGCTCATGCACCTATGCCCTCACCTGTGGTATAGTGCACCCTGCCTTAGGGCTGTAAGGCCTGCTAGAGGGGTGACTTATCCATGCAATAGGCAGTGTGAGGATGGCATGGCACCCTGAGGGGAGTGCCATGTCGACTTAGTCATTTTCTCCCCACCAGCACACACAAGCTGGCAAGCAGTGTGTCTGTGCTGAGTGAGGGGTACCCAGGGTGGCATAAGACATGCTGCAGCCCTTAGAGACCTTCCCTGGCATCAGGGTCCTTGGTACCAGGGGTACCAGTTACAAGGGACTTACCTGGATGCCAGGGTGTGCCAATTGTGGAGACAAAGGTACAGTTTTAGGGAAAGAACACTGGTGCTTGGGCCTGGTTAGCAGGCCTCAGCACACTTTCAAATCATAACTTGGCATCAGCAAAGGCAAAAAGTCAGGGGGTAACCATGCCAAGGAGGCATTTCCTTACAGTATGTGTGTGTGTGACAGGGGTGTGAATGTAGGGGGTGGGGGGTTTTAAGAGGTGGGGAGTGGGGGGGTCACTGGAGAGGGAAGGGGGGAGACCCCTATCAGGGAAGGAATTCCCTGTCACCGATATGGCCTAACACCATGGTTGTCATGGCGGTAGGCGAGGTCATACTCCGGGCAGGCAGAACAATGATGGCTGCTGGGCTGGAGATGGATATCTCCAACCCGGTGGCTGTTACCGCAGTGGCCGTCAGAGTTGTGCATTGCCAGGTTGGCTTCAGCCAACCCACTGATGTCATAATATGGCGGTAAGTAACATCGGCACTTACCACCGACCGTCGGGGTCGTAATGACCCCCTAAATGTCTTAATAAACCACTTTCCATTGTGATACATTCCATTAATTGCTGTATTTGCTCAAGACACATCTCAGACTTGCTAAGGTGCTTCTGAAACCACCTTACATTCCTCTATTGTGGTAATATTCTCAAACACACCTCTTGTGAGAATATTAATGAAATCTGCAAATAGGGCACAATTGTCAATAGTGCAGCCAGTGCCCTTTCAGGGCACAGGGTTATGAAGGGCCAAATAAACCCCAATCTGCTAGTTTTTAATACCAAACCAAGGTGTGACAAGTCCATTTTCCTTAGGGCCAGGGCACCCTTTCTAGCTCACTGGCCTAACTGTAACATTGCAACATCTAGTTTCCAAGCAGCTGTAATTCCTGCTTGATGTTGATGAATCACAGGCTGCTGTGGGGATATAGAATCCCAGCACAGAGACCAGTCAACTAAAACTATTTGCATACTTTAAAAAAAAGACATTATTGCACTGGTACATTACTCCAATTCTGACAATGAAATATGTATCATCAAGAGATCCCAAGGAGTGGAGGCATTACTGTTAAAAACACAGCACACAATGGTCAGAAATCAACATTGTCTGAGATCGCCAAGAGTACTGTCAGCAAAACAGATAAGAAGGGCTTTCTTGTTCAGGGATTTCTATTTTGATGATCGCCTTTCTCCACCCAACACTCATTGGTAAAGCAGTTTCTATGTCACTTTTTGAGTCAAAATAATTTAAAAAGGAATTCCAGAGCAACCTTTCCAAGATCCTATTGAATGTTTCTTGGTTCTGAAAAGTTCTTCAGATTTTCTTTCAAACAGTTAGTTGTCATGTTGACCGTTGCATCCTGCTTGACAAGGGAGCAACATCCAGCAATTATATCAGCTACCTGCAGGACTATGTTGCAACCATTAAAGCATGGATGGCAAATATCTGATCGAAATTATTTTCCCTGAAGATGGCGTTTATCCTGACTGACAGCTATAGCAGAAAAGTTTGTGCCAATGAACTTCAATAGCTCACCTTCATGCAGGTTATCAGCTTATTTTCCAGTGCCTGAATTCAAAGACAAGCCTATTAGCACCTGGTTCATGGGCAGCATTCAACCATGCGGTGGGACCGTAGCATAAAACATCAGTAAGTTGTTTATGCACTTTGTTGAATCTTTACCTTAGACCCATTGCTCAAAAACAAAGAACATGTTCATAGTACAACCTCCTTCTCTCATTAAGACCCTAGACTTGGGTACAATGCTGAGTAACATTTTAAAAGAGATTTTGAGCAACATATGCACAGCATTTCAGAACTGTTCTGCCATAAAGAAATCATTTATCAAAAACTTGATTTAAGGATGACTGTAGAGCCACTATGAATGTTCTTACTCTGCCAATTACACTTTTTTTCTCACCACCATTCTCATAAATGGGGTGGCCACCTTACTATTCTGATAAAACATAGTCTGAAATGCTATGAATTGGATTCCTGCTCCATTCCTGCTCCATAAACTCTTTTGATGGGGCTAAATATCCCTTCTATGACTCATCCGAACCTATTATCATAGTTAAATGGTCTCCGTCTTTGTGTGCTTGAATTTCTGAGGGGTTACTAGAAATGAACTACTCTCCTCAAAATGTTGAGAGCTCTTTGTGCAGCGATCATGATTCATCTCTACATCTCTAAACCTTAGACGGCAAAGGCTCACAAATGTGTACAGACATGCATTAAATCTGCTAAGGCTTAATTCTTCTCTAATTAACATATAATGCACCTAATATGACTGCAGCAAAATGTGGACCTCTCCTCAGATTTCTCCTCTATTTCAGATACTAAAAAAGTTGCAGACTTCTTTGAAAATGAAACTGAATGAATCTCTTGTACTTCTTCACTACTTAGAACCAATTTGAGGTGCTTGGACAAAATATTGAGTTTTAAATATTGAGCCACAGAAATATTGTGAAAAAATAATGTGTTACAGAATTATTGTGATGCAGAAATATTGCTGTCAAGAATGATGATTTATTTAGGTAAGAAATATCATTGTAATGAATATCATTGTTGTTAATATCATTTACAATAATATATTTGTAAATAAGAGTGTTTTAAAATTATTTTTATGTGTTTTAGTTCATATATTAATTTTATGTGCTATTGTTTGTAATATTGTTAATAATATTTTTAGATATAGTTTGTAATTTTAAGTGGCTTATAATTTTTTTATTAATTGCTGATAGTAATTTCTAGTGTCGTAGCTAGATAGTGGGTTTGTAGGCATGTAGGTTGGGAAGTTAATTAAGTATAAATCAGTCATCATCATCATCATCATCAACTTTATTCGATTTAAAAGATTGACCATAAAAGCATACATAAATATAAATAATCAATAAACCATGAGAATCATACAACATAAAAACCCTCCACATTTAAAATACTAAAAGCAATGCAGCAGTACTGTTCATTACCAAACACTTATAGCGAGTCAATTCATACTCCATGCTATTTCTTAATCTCATCGGCCCTTTAAAAAGTTACTAACATAGAAGACCACATCCCCCTTCAACAGTTGTATAAAAATAAGAGCTGGTCTAACTTGTGCAAAATTAGCCCCTCTCAAAATAGGCACAAGGTAAACCTTAAGTGGCAACTTGTAAAATGGACAAAATATAACAAAGAGCAGAGTATCCTGTGGGGAAATATGATCACAACCGTAGGGTGCTAGTTTCTGCCCTCTAGTTGAATCCAGAGGAGATGTCAGCAACATATGAAATAGATCCATCCTAAATCTTGAAAGAAGGAAACAATCCTGTCTATTCTTTACCCGGTCTACCGTTGATCTCCATGCTCAAAAACCATACGAGTCCTCCGACAACACATTAATATTCTCGGCCCAAGATGATAACCTTGCCAGGAGAATACGACCCACGCCCTTGACTACTGAATCAAGAAGGGAAAAATTCCTATGGGACGAAGGGCTACCCCTTTTCCCCATCTTGAAAAGAGGCACAATCATGGACCTTGCTTAGGACTGAGGGGGGGCCACCACACCTGCAGCATTACTAAAAGCAGTCAAACTGGGACCCAAACCCACACATCACTCAAATACAGATCCACTGGAACTCCATCAGGGCCAGGGGCCTTATTGGCAGATAGGCCCAGAATACCCTTCTCCTCTTCCTCACTAAAGAAAGAAAGCTTTGCATTCCCCTCCAGTTTGGAGACCCTTCCCACATTATCAGTCGGAACACAGCCATAGATTTCCTCAAAATAGGCCACCCAAGAGTCTTCTGTTATATTAGCCTCCATAGATTCAGTCATGTCTGGGGCAAAAAGGGGGCCATCAATAATACCCCATAACTTGGCAGAACACGTAAAGGTGCTAGAATCTACCAAATCCACCCAGATTTTTTGCCTTACCTCCTGTTTATACCTAGCCCGTTCCGTTTTGTACATCCTACCATAGCTCTTCAAAAGGATTACGTCACTGGCTTCATGCTCAATGCCTGCTTTAAATCCCTCTGTGCCATAGAGCAGCCCCAATTAAACCATTTAGGGCCACTTTTACACTGACCAGTCAGAGGAACTACCAAAAGATCAGACACTACTTGGGAAATTCTCAAAAATGAATTCAAAGTTGCATCTGAGTTACTAGCTGGCAAAGCACAACTGGCAAACTCCTCCTCGCAACTAGGATACAGAGTTTGCAACTAATCCTCTTGGGCAAGCTGACTCCACATGACTCTCCTCCCCTGACTGGTCAGCTCAATGACCCTCTCTCCCCCATCCTGGGTCAAGCAACAACAGGCTACCAACAGAGTGAGAGACACACAGGATTCTGATCACTAAACAAGCTTAATGGTATCCAACACTCAGAAACATAGGACATCAAAGAAGTAGATAAGAAGATGAAGTCAATGATGGATTCACAACCTCTTCTTTTGAACGTGACATTGAAGTTACCCTTTGTCCTGGATAATGCTTCCAAGGTAAGGAATAGATCGCACTTGCTCAGCAAAGAGTTCTGATTAGAGCCCAAGTGAGTATGTTCCAAATGGGACCCAGACAAAAGGAGGCAGTCCCCCCAAGTGACCCCCTCCATTGCAAAAATGTACATTGAAATCCCCTGCCACCATGAGAAATGCTGACAATAACTTATATCTCATGATGTCATTAACAAAGGAACGCAACAACTGCATGTTACACTCCTCTAACACAGAATATCTTGCTTTGCAGTAATTGATTACCACTAATTTATTTCCTCCTGATGAAAAAAGCACAGCCTTCATTGACAGAGTGCCAGAGCTTAGGACCTCTATCTCCCCCTAATAGCCAATGAGATAAACATACTTAACCCACCCTTTACTCGATCTGTCCACGAGCACATGGCTGGGGTGAAGAAGGTCTTATTGCCTCGCAAGAAATAGGAATTCTCAACCACCTAGGTCTCTTGCAAACAAAATATCTCAAATCCTCTGATGAAATCCAACCAGTGTGGGTCCCCAAACTTCCCCTCAATCCCTGCCACATTCCAGTTAACAAATCTGCAGGATTTCTCCAGCATACATACTGCATGCACCCCTAGATCTGAAATCTCTGTGTTGGCCCTCGCTGCCAAATCTGTTGCAGCCAACTGCGGCTCCACAATACTCTTCTGTGTGGAATTCCTGGGAACCTCCTCCCCCAGTCAATCACAGGCATCTAAATTAGATAAGGGGACGAACCTATTAGCTAGAGCCAGTGCTGGGCGGGTCACAAGTTTAGATACCCTTGCTACTTTCTGGCCACCTGGGACACACCAAAGATTAGGGCAAGGATTGAGACCGAACACAGAACGGGGGGCTGATAAAAGAAACCCAGTGGCAAGATCTTGATTAAAGGTGGGGTGCCATTATGAAGAGGGCCTTCAAAAGAGCCTAACATCACACCAGCCACATGTGGTCCATCAAAGCTGACCACTGCACAGTCACCCTCCAAGGACTTAACACTCTTCCCCAACCAGCTGACCCTCCAAACCATTATGATTCAAGCACCCTCACAGTCCTTTAAGGCAGTATTTAAGCTCAACCAGTGCAGCACTTTATTTCTTAACTGGTGGGAACTCTCCTGTGTGCCAGATCTAAGTTGTGGGACATTTCCGAAAATGTCAACATGTGGGGGGGCTGCTGGGGGTAACTCCAGGGTTACCTGACTAGGTACAGGGGAAAACACAGATTGTTTCTTTTGTGGGCCACCATGGCCGTTATTCTCGATGTCAGTCACCATGTCTTTGCAATACCCCCTGCACTCGCCCCCACCTGCACAGCCTCCACCCACCACAGTGCCCCCCTTATTTTGCACAGAATCCACGGGACAAGACATGGCCCAATGCCAGTCATCTGCATATTAGGAGATGATGACAAATCTTCGACTGTGGTGGATGTAGGCCCTAAAGAGCCAACACCACTCTTCCAGCTGCAGCCTCTGGGAAGTGAAATGGTTGATGGATTCAAAATGGCTGTGGATTGAGAGGGGTCCCCCAAATGCCCTAAACCAGAGTTTCCTAGAAAACTGTGAAGGTGAGACAAGTTCTCCTCAACTGATGAAAGTCGTTGGTAAATAGGTTCTAATTTGGCATTGAGTGTGGCCACAATACGTGAAAACCAAGTTTCTAAAAGAGGGTCTAAATTAGGGTGACCCTCTTGGTCCAGAGTCTCTCCTCTTCTAGTGGAAACCTGGGAGGTCCTACGTTGCTTATCCTCACTGCCTGTCTCCAGTCACTTCTTTTTTGGCCCTCCTTATCCCTCCATATGATTTTTCCTCCAGAGTCTCCTCTGCACCAATCCCAGAACATCCTGCCCCGGCCTGTAGTGGGGATTCCTGAGCTGGGTATGGCAACCAGGAACTTTCCCGCCCACCCTGTGGTCTAGACAATACAGCTGCCAGTGGCGGGCCCTGACATTCCTGTCCCGCTTCAACAGGCAGCCACGAACCCAGATAAAGATCAGTGTTGAAGTCAGCGGGAAACTAAGACAGCCTGCGGGTTGCCAATTCGATCTCTTTGTCTAAAATTCCCACTACCCTTATTAAAGAGGCATCCATAGTAGTAGACAAATTCAGGGAAGCCCAATGCTTTCCCACCTTCACTCTTTCAGGCTTTTACAGATGCTCTTGGAAATAATATGACTATCCAGGTCCCGGAAACAAGCACTGAGAATAGTAACAATAAAATAAAATATGCTCATCATCCACAGAGGTCCACCATCAACCCTCTGAGGCAAAAGGGGTGGCCGAGCCTGGCCTCTTCCGGCCACTGATGGGCCCCTGCCGGGCCTAATAGGCACCTCCAGGTGCCACAATGTTGTGGTGGCCCCTCCCCCGCTCCTCAAGTGCTCCTGGGGCTTCAAGTCCAGCTCCTCTGTACAGCTCTAAAAGTGTCCCGCACTGCGGGAACCTGCAGGGCCTAATAAGTGCTTCTTGGCACAATGTCATGGTGGCCCTTCCCTCACTTCTCAAGTGTTCCTGGGGTTTCAAGTTAGGCCCCTCTGTGCAGCTCTGGAGGCGTCCTGCACTGCGGGAACCTGCAGGGCATAATAAGCGCCACAGGCCGCAATGTCATGACGGCCCATCCCAAGCTCCTGAAGTACTCCTGGGGCTTCAAGTCTGGCACCTCGGTGCAGCTCTGAAAGCATTCTGCACCGCGGGAACCTGCAGGGCCTAATAAGCGCCTCCGGGTGTGATGTTGTGGTGGCCCCTACTTCACTCCTCAAGTTCTCCTGGGGTTTCAAGTCCGGCCCCTCCATGCAACTCTGAAAGCATCCCTTGCCACGGGAACCTGCAAGGTCTAATCAGCGCCTCTGGGCGTGATGTCCTCACATACCCTCCCCCACTCCTCAAGTGCTACTGGGGCTTATAGTCCGGCCCCTCCGTGCAGCTCTTAAAGCGTTAATTAGTCATTAATTGAGTATTCGTTTATTTTTTATTATTCACATGATCATTTATTATTTCAATTCTGTAATAAGTATATATTTTGTTATATAATAGGTTTTCTTGGTTTATTATAAATGTTCATTTCAAGAGTTTTATATTGGTTGTAAATTAAAAGAACTATTTAGACATGTTTGTTTTAAAGTGAAGTACTTTCCCGACTGTTACATAAACTGGAGTGGAAAAAGTAAATTTAAACCCTTGGAAGTCCAACACTGCCTCTACTGTTGCACAACTGCAGTGGGAATAGTAAATGTAACCCCTCCAAAATCCAATGCTTTCCCTATTTTGCACGACTGGAGAGGGAATAGTAAATTTACTCCTTCAAGCTCTGACTCTTTCCCTACTGTTCACAGACTGGAGTGGGATTAGTAAATTTAACTCCTCCAAAGTGTAATGCTTTCCCTCCTGTTGTACAGACTGGAGTGGGCATAGTAAATCTTACCCCTCTCAAGTGCAACACTTTCCCTAATGTTTCACGGGGTAGAAATAGTATATTAATTATTCTTAGACATTTCCTAATATTGTTTAATTATTCCTATAATTATTATTTGTTTATTTTTTACTTTAACATTTTGTATTTCTATCTATCTATCTATCTATCTATCTATCTATCTATCTATCTATCTATCTATCTATCTATCTATCTATCTATCTATCTATCTATCTAACTATCTATCTATCTATCTATCTATCTATCTATCTATCTATCTATCTATCTATCTATCTATCTATCTATTGATCTATCTATCTATCCTGAAAATAAAAGTTACAGGGACCTTATACATAGGTTCTGAATTTACTCATACAAAACAATAGGAATTCAACAGTTGTAGTTAGTTATTTCAAGTAACGGCAACTTACGCCCTAAGTTAACTATAATTCCCGCCCCCGCCATACACAGTTCTTTCTTCATTAATTTGACTGCTGATGTTTCAGTTATACTTTTAATGACTTTATAGAAGTTGTCATGAGTGCTGAAATATCTGGGGTAATTAGCAGTGCATGGTGAGGGTGCGAGTTTTAGTTACTTGAAATAACTCTAACTATAACTGCGGAATTTCTATTGTTTTGAACAAGTACATTCAGAACCTAATTATAATGTCCCTGTAACTTTTGTTTTTTGTGTGAATCTGTATGTTTTTTAAATTCTTTTCCCTCACTATAACGTCCCTGTTACTTTTGTTTTTTTTTCAGTGAATTTGTATTTAAAAAAAAAATATTTTCCTTAACTATAACGTCCCTGTAACTTTTGTTTTCTTACAGTGAATTTCTATGTTTTTTTTTAACATAAAGTTATTTTAATTACTATTCGTAAATCCAACCATCACCAAAGGCTGAATGCAGCGGGGTTGGCCACAGTTCACCCAAACCCCTAAAACCACTCACAACAGAGGTTAGCCAAGCCCTTAAACTCACCCAGCACTGCATGATTTCTTGTCCTCTGTTCCTGCCTTTCTACTCATTTCTTGCCCTGTGTTTGTAGCTCTCTGTCTGTTTCCTGCCCTCTGTTTGTGTTTCTCTTCCTATTTTTTGCACTTTCTTTATGCTAATTTCTTACCCTCTGTTTCTCTACTTCTGTCTGTTTTTGCTTCTTTCTTGCCCTCATTTTCTTCGTTTCTTCTCCTCTGTTTGTGCCTTACTGCTCGTTTCTGCTCTGCTCATTTGTTGCCCTTTGTTTGTGCATCTCTGTCAGTTTCTTCCTTCTGCTTGTACCTTTCCTCTCGTTTCTTCCCTCTGTTTCTGTCTTTCCGCTCACTTCTTGCTCTCTGTATTTACCTCTATGTCTATTTATTCCCCTCTGATTTTGTCTTTGTTGGGACAGGGGGAGGGGTAGTGTGCAAAGCGAAACTACAGTAATCTAGGTGAATTTGAGAAGGCAGCAGAAAACATCTCAGAAATATACAGGAGAAGAGGATACAACAAGCAAGTTATAAACAAAGCAAGAAGTAGAGTACGAAACATCTCAAGGGATAAACTCCTCGGAGAAAGAAAGAAAAATAAAACCACAGAGATTAGAACCTTGAGATTTATTACCACATATAGGCCCATATTTATACTCTGTCTGCGCCGAATTTGCATTAAAAATGTTGATGCAAATTCAGTGCAAACCTTGCACCATATTCATACTTTGACGGCCGAGCCCGCGAACGCCAAAATTCCACCGTGTGGGTCATTTTCTGGATGCATGAAACCGCCTTGCATTAATGACATGCAAGGTAGACGTTCCCGTCCAAAAAATGACTGAAACACCTGTGCGCCATATTTATCCTACCATGCAAAAATGCAGCACGGCTGGAAGGCAGAGTCAGAAAATAACACCTAGGTCAGGGCAGGTGTTAAAATGGGGCAAGCACACCACTATTTAAGGAAAACACACAGAATCAACATCAGAGCTCCATATGGAAGACATGGAGGTGCTATTGATCCAGCATGCACAAAGACGCAGAGCACAGGACCAACACCAGCGGCTTCCACCACACCAGCAGGGACCCCAAAGGCAATGCAGAAGAGGATATTCAGGACCAGGACAACTCTTCTGGGACTCAGGGAACATGACATCATTCAGAGGTACAGACTAAACTGGCAAGCCATTCAGCAGCAGCTGCACCACATTGAGCCACAGTTGGCACCCAGCTTGCAGACACCCCACATCATTCCACCAGAGACCAAGCTGCTAGCTGTCCTCCACATGTTGGCAAGTGGCTTGTTTCAAACCACTGGTGCCCTAGTTGCCGGGATCTCACAGCCCTCATTCTCTGCCTTCCTACCCAAGGAATTGGATTCCATCATCTCCCTCACACCCCGCCACATAAGCTTCCCCAACACACAGCAGAAGCAGCAGGAGACCAAACAGGGCTTCTACCAAATCAACGGCTTCCCACATGTGCTTGGAGCCATTGATTGCACACATGTACAGATTGTGCCACCTGCAGCAACTGAGCATCTATACTGCAACAGGAACACACACTCCATCAATGTGCAGGCCATTGTCGATCACCGGGGTTTGATCACCAACATCGTGGCAAAGTATCCTGGGAGTGTACATGATTCATTCATCTTCCGCACTGCACCATCAATCAACACTTCCAGGATGGATGACATGGAAAAGGCCTACTTGTTGGTAAATACAGAAACCCAGTTATATGCACACAGCATAGCAACCCTGTAGGACACACAACACATACACCACTACATTGGCACGTGGCTAGGAAGACACTGAGGTTGTGATACTGCTAGGCATGTTTGATATCCTCACCCAATGGGATACACAACTAGGGACAAATGACAGATGCAAATAACAACAGATGCCAGTCCACAGGCTCAAGGGAACAATTTGAAACCACACAGTGACAATGACAAGGCCTTAACTGCCAGTAGAACTTGGAAGATGAATCTTACAATATCACATCAATAACACTCAATCACACACCCTTCCAAACAATATGTGCTGTGTAAGGGGTATCCAATGTCTAACACCATGACACACATACCATGATGATGATGACTTCAATGAATGGGGCATGGAATCATTGAGGCTGTACCAACATCCCACATCACTCCTGGTATGACATTGTCCATTACCAATAAGCAAGTGGAGTGTCCTAAGAACACATATTGATGTGACAATATTGCAAAGTGCACATTGCTACAAATACGGATTGAGACAATTACACATATGACAACAGATGAACAGGCATAAGGACCTTCTGACACTTAAACCTTCAACCCCACAACCAAGTTAGCCAGCTTACCTGGACCAGGTTCAGTAGTGTAGGTACACGTTTGAACATGAGCCAACTCGGCGAGGGCAGATAAATAGGTCTGCATAGAATTTGTCACACATGGGGTATTTGTGCATTGTCAGTTGTCAACACGTCAGTGCTGCCAACTTATGGAGATGTGTTGTACATTGTCACCTAGCCAAATCAAAGAGCCTCACTGATGTTTAACAAATTCTATTGCATATGTTAAGTTGGATCGGATGTCAAGGGTATATAGATGCAACCGTGTTACCACCACTGTGGAATTGATTCTGTGTATGGACGTATGATGTCACCCCCAGATAAGACACAGGGACACCTATTTCAGATGACACAATGCAAGGGAGTACACACTGTACTGCAACTCTACAAAAATACTGCTGACATCCGGTCAACAGCCAAACACCCGTTCAGATAAGGAAACAACCCAATGCTGAGGGTACATTCTAGAAGCCTAGGATTCCACACAATAACACAAACACTGATGAGTCACAGACAACACAAGAGAACAACTGCCATGCAAAGTGATATTTATGGTGCAAGGTACATCAACATGTTCTCACTCATTTTCTCTTTCAGCTGATCAGGGGTATGGGATCCAGCCATGGATCATGACCCCATTTGCAAACCCAAGCACTGCAGCAGAGTATGCCTATAATGAGGCACTTAGGAGGAGACGCACCATAGTCGAGAGGACCTTTGGCATCCTGAAGTCAAGATTCAGGTGCCTCAACATCACCGGAGGCAGCCTCCTATACTCACCTGAAATGGTGTGCAAAATAATTTTGACCTGTGCCATCCTGCACAACATATGTTTAAGAAGGAACATTCCCCTATATGAACCCGACCCACAAATGCCTGAAGAGGAGGATGAGGAGGATGCTGTCCATCAACATGATGGGGACCATCCAAACACAGCTGCGGGATTGTGTCGGAGACAACATATTGTCCAACATTTCTTTTAACTTTACTCATCCATCACCACTGTCTTACCATATGTCAATAAACACCTATACTATACACCATATCATGGTCTGGATAATACTTCTTACATAACATTATCTCTAACTATCAGAATCAGAGTGTAGCCTCATGGAGCATTGCTGAAATACAGATTAGGACACAGAAAATTCCAAATCTATTTTGATGCGTATGAATGTACAGCCACATTCACACACACTGTAAATGACATATATCCTGTACATTTCACATTTGAAGGGCAATAGCAGAGGACCACACCCATTTAACACAAACATGTTGGCAACATGGTTCATCACAGCATATGGCACACAACTTAGACAGCTTCAGTCAATAAGGGTAAAAAATGCCTCATACATGAGGCAGTGGATGTGCTATTGCATTGGTAACAGGAATGTATGACCAGACCCTTGACAGCAGTAAGTCTTACATCACTTATCTTTGCAAGGACTATATGTGACAAGATTTCCATATAAGCAGCAAATTGATAGCACAAGTGCCCCAGGTATGACTATCATTGCTAACATGACATCCCCTGCACATGCCAGCCCATGTCCTCAGTCCAGCCACACCCATGTTCCCTGTCTCAGCCCACCCTTCTTCAGAGGTCCCTGGAATGGAAATATGTGTCCCAAGATAATCCCTCCTCTACACACAACCAGGCTCACAGTGTTAAACCAGTGTGCTTCCCTCTTTAGTATGGTATGCCATAGTCATTGTACTTATGTCTGCATGGACGTCAGGTTAAATAGTGCACTGGCTTGTAGTCTGTAGGACCTGTAATCAGCTGTACATTGCCTCCCATGTGAAAGGTACTGTTGGCTGTTTGAACTTGAATCTCACCTACAGGACTTGTGAGAGACTGATGCTGCACACACCTGTGAACACCTCCATGGAGACCAGCCATTTGAACATGCACTGCCCCTGCAGCTGCCTGGAACAGCATAGAAGCTGGCATTTTATCTATGTTAACACTGTTATGCATTGCCGTAAAAATCAGCTGTGTAACCCAGTCCTTGGGTTAATGTGTTACGTTCCAACACACAGGAGAAACACAGTTTTCAATTTCCACAGTGTTGTTCCACCTTATACCAGTCTCAGTCTGACCACTGTGTACTTACCTTGTTAAATGTTTGGATCCTGATTGACCCTGCATCCTGTTAGCCTGACTGGCTCCTGTCTTTGCGTTACCCTAAAGGTTCCTTGTGCCTACATTTGTATCATAGTTGTTTTCCCAACCCTCACATTCCTCCTGGGGTATTGTGTCTAGTGGGTCTACAATGCATACTCAAATACATTGTATAGCATAATCAGTTTATTTATAGTACCATGAGGGGGAATTTGTCTCCAAATAGCCGAATCATGGCCTATCCCTTGTCTGGGTTTCATGTATGCACGAGTGACAAATAGTGACAGTGTACCATGGCTGTATGCATGGATTGGGTATGGTGCCTCCAGCACAACAAACAATGTCAGATAATGTGCATGAAATGTCCACACATGTTAGGACCCTGACAGTCCACACGCTGATTCACATTGCTTCCGCCATATTGATGGGGCTTGCGTGATGAATAGCTGTGAGATTAATCAGCACAGAAGCACTGATGTTCCCAGATGTAGTGGGAATTTTAGAGTCCAACCTGTGTACAAATGTTCTGAGGACACCTTTGTAGATACAGGAAATGGCTCCACAGACTCATGACTAGACCTGCACGTAACTGTGACAACATAGACCCCAATAATGATACAGGCTAACCATTGGCCCACACACATGAACCAGACACCTCTGTGCATTTTACCACTGGAAATATGTGAACACGTGCTGCTTGGTCTGCTGGTCCTCCACTGCCACAGGAGACATGGCTCCAACTGGCTCCAACTGTGGCATAACATTACAATTGTGTATTATATTTGGGACTTGGTGTCACAAACACAGTACCCACATAGTATCATGCCATGACTGACTCATGGTGGGTAAACAATCAAGTGCCTAGGAAGTAGTATCCAACATTCCAGGACATGTGATGGGAAAGTTTTGGAACATTGCCATGAACAACCGTCTGCTGTCTATCCTGTGCATGCTTTGTCATTGGTGGTGCTTATGTTCCAAATAACCTAGGAAGTGCACACAGCAGTTGTTGCTATGTAAATGACTAACACATGTCCTGTCTCATTTCCACACTGACTTGCATCTGAGGGTTGGAAACATTGAATCCACATGCATACAAGCAGATTTGCAAAAAGGCATCTTGTGATGGTCACACAGTGGGACAACAACAATAGTAGTAGCCAAATCACACACATTGACCCATAGGCATTGAGTTACTGTATTGAGTTGGATCGCCTTGCTATCCTCTCTTGAAGCAAAACATGCCCAAACTGGGTAATACCTAAATGTATCCCACACGTTTGGCCATCTATTGCGTCAGTGAAGTGTGCAAATCCGGTACAACAAGTAGATGACCATGGGCCGCAGTAGTATTATCTGTCACATGTGCCCATACACCGTAATGCCCAATGTGGGTGCAATCAACCGATCTCTGTATTGTCACAACTGTCATGTACCATTACAAATGAGAAATCACCCAAACACAGTTAAAGACAGAAAGTTTGACGCATATGCATAAAAAAAAGACACACATGCATAAAAAAATGACGCAAATGCATTGAAATATGCCATGAAACATCCATTGGCCCTGAGCAGTAATTCCCACACTGTACCCCCGGAAATTGGTTAAGTATGAAACATATGGATGCAGGGTTATTCTAGTCATGTACATAAAAAAAAATGACGCACAGACTGTAAGCGTCATAATATTTTGGCGCATAACAATAAAAACGCATCACATTTGAGACAGGAAGGGATGTAATAGGATATCCTGTTTACAGAATTGGTACAGTGGGTGTACTTTCATTTTCACTTTGCAGTCTGTGATATTTCCTGACTGTGTGGCTGTGTTTTGACTTGTCTCTCTGTGCATTTTGTGATTTTGTCTCCAGTGTGGTCTCTAAATTGTCTTTTTGTGTATCATAACTGTCTGTGGTATCCTGTCTTTGTGTTGTTTGGTCATTTGTGATGTCAACATTTGTCTTTGTTGTGTTGGAAGTCTGTTGTGGGTAGTGGTAGTTTGGGTATAGTTGGGCTGTGTTCTTAGTTATTTTGCATTTCCCTGTCCTACTTTCCGTCTATTCTCCTCTGTACCCCTTCATTCCCTTTTGTGTGCAAGAATGTTGGGTAGGCCTCGTCTTGGCAGGATAGGAGAAGAGGAGCTGGTGGGTTTATTTGGCTGGTGTGCCACTTCCTACCCTTAATGATAGAGGCAGGTGGTCCTGTGATCCAAGGCTATCACACAGATGCAAGGAGGCTCCGGTGGGTAAAGGTGTTGTACCATCTCCAGAGAATCTACAACACACCGCGCAATGACCACCAGCTGAAGCACCGCTGGGCTGACCTTGTTGCAGGGAGCAAGACCTGCTGGACCACCTGGGGATTGTGATAGTTGGCCCTGTTGGTGAGTACACATCAGAGTAATGTGCACGTTTAAATGCTCTGTAGTGACAGTAGCTGATTTGTTCATATACTGCCGGCAATGTTTTTGAACATGTGGAATGCTAGTTAAACATACAGGCCCATATTTCTACTTTGTTAGCACCGCAATTGCGACCTGTTTTGAAGCAAGAGCGGCGCAAACTTACAAAATACAATTGTATTTTGTAAGTTTGTGCCGCCTTTGTGTCAAAAAGCAGCACAAATGCGGTGCAAAATTTTTATAAATATGGGCCACAGTTGCCTGTGAGGTATGCAATATTTCCTACACATTACCGTCATTTGTTGACGCAACAGTTAGACTAACTTTCAAAACACAACAGTGTGAGAAACTGGGGCTGATTGCAGAGGCCCCATAACTTTTTGCCCCCATTTTCCACTTTATGCTGGTGTTTTCCTGACTCTGATGGTGCCCTGGGTACTGCTAACCAGTCCCAGGGCCTGTGCTCTGTGTAAAATGGATATGCAAATTAGGCTAATTATAATTGGCTAAGTTAACCTACCTATAAGTCCCTAGTATATGGTAGGGCATTTAGGTTTAGGGACCACAGCATAGGTGGTGCACACCTAGGTGCATTGCTGAGGTGCCCAGTGTCATTTTAAAAGCAAGCCTGCCTTGCTGGCTGCTTTTAAATTAAAGTTATATGCAAATTCGACTTTGGAATTAAAGGTACTTCCAAAGTCTTAAACTACCTTATTTTTACATATAAGTCACCCCTAAGGTGTGCCCTATGTGCCCCTAGGGCTGGGTGCCATGTAACTATAAGCAGGGACTTTATAAAAATAGATTTATAAGCCCTGGTGAGGTAAAAACAGTCAAATTCGTTTTTCCCTCATTGAAGTAAATGGCCTTCATAGGCTAGAATGGGCAGACTTTATTTTAAATTTTAAAGTCTCCTTAAATGTTACATACCAAGAATTTGGTATCAAATTGATTGTTATAATAAATCCCACAACTTCCAGTTGTTGGATTTAATATAACTAGTGCAGGTAAAAAGTTTAGACTTTACCTAAAAAGTTGCCAATTTCAGCTCTGCATTGTTTTTGTTGCTGTGCTCTGATTGGCCAGCCTGCAGCAGCTTCTGCCAGGCTACTTTAATGAGGTGTGAAGTGGCCTGACTTCACACAAAGGAATGTGCTTGGGGGAGAGAATCTCCCCTCAGCAGATGGTGAGGCAGGAAGGGGGAGGGCTGCCAAACTGGTCTTCAAAGGCAGAGAAGGACATCTGGAGCACCCAGCAACACCCCCACATCCTGCAACCCCAGACAGCTAGGTGCCCCCTTGATTAGATTAGGAGAGGGCAGGAGAGGGGTGTGTTTATGATTTTTAGCCACACCAGTGGGTGGGCTCAGCCAGATCTCTCCTCCAAAAATCAGATTCATCCATTTTGGATTTTTGGAGACTGTTGCCTTCTGGGATGGATTTTTGCCACACTTCCCAGGAAGTGGTCATCACAGGGGGACGACCCTGTCCCTGATTGGAGAACCAGGGCCCCCCTGCTTTTCACCCAGGAGCAAGGATAAAACTGGCAGACCTGCACCCACGCCTCAGATCCCCTCCAGAATTCAACAAGAAAGGAACTTAAGGAGAAGAAGGACTGCCCTGCTGGACCCCTGGCCTGCACCTGGACCCTGCACTCAGAAAGACTGCACCAGCTGCACACTTGGGCTTCACCACAAGAAGGACTTTGCCTGGCTTCCACTGGTTCAAGGAGGGACTCCCTGTTTGCTACAGGTGAAAAATTGCTATCCAGAGTCCCCTGCACCAACTCCTGAAAAAGTGACCAGCTGACCACTGTCCAGTGGCCAAAAAGGAGTTTGCGCCAGGTGTATTCTGGGAGTTGAAGTCCGCACTTCCCAAGGACCATCACAGAACTTCTGGACCCTTGGGGTGAGCTGTGGACCCCAAAAGAACCTTAAAAGAACATCTGGGTGAAGCCCCAGAAGTTTGGAAAAGATTGGAGAATTTTTGAAAAAAAGCTCCATAAAGTGACCGACCCGACGCGGAAATTCAAGCCGGCTTGCCTCAACCGCGACCCGGCCTGACTTCGTGGTTCGTCCCGGTAAAGAAAAACATCCAAAAAAGAGACTAAGTCCGAACGTAAAAAGTTGACCGGGACCTTCCAGCCATCGTATCCGAGAAGGGCTCCACGGACGTCGGATCAAGATCCAGGTTTACCCCTGTCGAAGGATTTTCATCTCGAAAAAACGACTAAGTCCGAAGGTAAAAATCACCACCGAGGAAACCGACTTCGCGTATTCAGACAAGGGCTCCAGGAGGTCGGATCCAACTGGCAGGTTCGTCCCGGGGAAGAAAAACATCAAAAAAGAGACTAAGTCAGAAGGCAACTTTTTAACCGAGGCCTCCCGCGACTTGTAGCCGAGCAGGGCTCCATCGCGGTCGGCCTGAAAGTTTGACTTTGCCCCGGTCCTGGTGCAACCAGATGACCCGATTGGCGCTTTTTGTTTCTAAGCGCTAGAAAATAATAATACTTTAAAAATTCATATCTCCGGTTCCCCTGAACCGATTTTAATCGTTTTTGTGTCATTTTAAAGATAAAAATATAAGCTATTTTTATAAATTGGTTTTGGATTTTTAAACTGTTTCCTGTGTTTTATTTAATTACTGTTTTGTGATATTTGAATGCTTTACACTTTGTCTCCTAAATTAAGCCTTGACGCTCGATGCCAAGCTACCAAGGGTAGAGCTGGGATTAATTTACTGAGACCTAATTGTACTTATGTGGAGGTTTGTGGCTTGTTGCTAGGTGTAGGTACCTACCTGCCCTACCAATAACCCATTTTCCAACATAATTGGAAGCAGCGACGGGATCCTGTACTTGTGTTCAATATCACGTTACAGTTTTAGGTAAAACAAATTAAAAATCCTTTAAATTGTCCTAGTACAAAAATTGTTTTTAATTTTTAATTTGGATTAATTTCAATTATTGAATTTTTGTAATTTTTCTAAATTCTTGTTTCCAATTTTTGCAAAAAGTTTTTGTTGACACAAAACTAGGGAACCATGGAGCTTGATCTGGCTAGCCTACCCACACTGACAGTAGTCCAGCTTAGGGGGTTGTGTATTGAAAGAGGGTTGCCTGCAACCACTGATCTCAGGAAGCAAATCCTGATCACATCCCTGACAGCATGGGCTGAGGCCCAAGAGGTAGAGTCAGAAGAAGCTCCAGAGGAGGGAGAAAGAAGGGAGGATGCAAGCTCTAACCACTCAGGGGAGGGAAGGCATCTGAGCCCAAGTGAGGATGAGGAAGAACGGTCCTCAGTAAATACAGTCACTAGGGGCAGACCCAAAGCTAGTGGTGGGAAGGGGCTCCTTTCAGGAGGAGAGAACCCATCCATCAGAGAAAGAGAGCTGGAGGCCCAGCTAGCATACATAGCTTTGGAAGCAGAGAAGCTGGCCCTAGAAAAGAAAAAGTGGGCATACAAAGAGAAAAGAGATGGAAGCAGCGATAAAGAAGCTGAGGTGTCCATGGGTGGGGGAGTTTGCCCCAGATTACCCAAGGGGGTAGTTCCTGCTTATGTAGAGGGGGATGACATAGATAAGTGGCTGGGGGCCTTTGAGAGGGCACTCCAAATGAGAAGGGTTAGGCCTCAATACTGGGGTTCCCTTTTGTGGGAGTTGGTCCCCAACTCAGGGAGGGATAGGCTTCTGACCTTAAGGGGGGAGGAGGCAGATTCATACCCTAGTATGAAGAGGTGCTTAGCCAAGAAGTTTGGTCTGACCCCAGAGCAATATAGAATGAAGTTCAGGGACACCCAGAAGGTCAGTACCCAGTCTTGGGTTGACTTTGTGGACATTTCACTAAAGGCACTAGAGGGCTGGATTATTGGTAACAAAGTAGATACTTATGAGGGGTTATACAATCTGATCATGAGAGAGCACATCTTGTCCAATTGTACCCAAGAAAGGTTACGCCAGCATCTAGTGGACTCTAAGCAGACCAACCCTAGAGAGCTAGGGGAGGCAGCTGATGAGTGGTTGAGAACCAGGGTGGTTGTCAAGTCCCAGGGGGGAGACTCCAAGAAGGGGGGGACAGGTCCCCAAAAACCTAAGGAGGGAGGTGGTAAGCCCACCACAGAGACTCCCTCTGTACCCCAGAACCCTAAGAAGGAGGAGAGTAAATCCCACTCCCACTCTGACAAGCAGAGACAGGGAGACCCAGGGTTAAAAAAACTCTTGGACAGTAGGGCTTGCTTTGACTGTCAGCAGACAGGTCACTTCAGAGGAGATGCAGCCTGTCCAAGGAAGGTGGTTAGCACTGGGCTGTCCAGTGTAGCCATAGAGGAGGATTCCTCAGATGATGAAGTCCTCCTAGCATTGTGCTGGGAGACAGGACCAGATGGTAAGCTGGTGATCCCTGAGGGTGGGAGTAGGCACTTCCACCACATTCAAGTGAATGGGATCCCTACCACTGGCCTGAGAGACACCAGTGCCAGTCACACTATAGTGAGTGACCGGTTAGTGACCCCAGACATGTATGTCCCAGGAAAGACAAAGAAAGTCAGGATAGCCACAGGGGAGGTCACCTCCAAACCTGTAGCCATAGGGCCCCTAGAGAGGGAGGGTATCCTTGACTGGATTAGGGTGGTAGTCAGTGCTGACCTTCCCCTAAATTGTATCCTGGGCAATGACCTCCCAGAGGTGAGTCTGGTCACAGATGGGGTGGTCGCCCAGGGCGCCCCCCCAACCCAAAGTCCTGGGGAGTCAGTCCCTACAGTTAGGAGACAGGGGTCCCCAAGAAAAGGAAAGAAGAAAAGGAAGGGTAGGCCACTCTTAAAGAGAGTTCCAGGGAGCCAAGGGCCTTCTGCTCCAGTAAGGGGGGAGCCCGGAGTTGGCACTGGTGAGGCCTCACCTGACCCTAAGGAAGTCCTGAGTAGTCAGGCAGCTGTCCAGATGCAGGGTGTTGCCCCTGCACAGACAGAAGGGAGAGTGGAAGGAGGGTGTCTGCCACAGGAGGTGGTAGCCCCCCACTCTAGACAGCAAGAGGGGTGCCAGGACCCCAAAGAAGCCCCTAAAGCAGCTCAGCCACCTGTCAGTGGAGAGCTTAGGGTGTGGTTCTGGGTACTGACAGCTGTCAGTAGCCTCTGCTGGGTGCTAGCCTTCCTGGCAGCACTGTACTTGGCCTGGGAGGCAGACCCCAGGGCCAATAGCAAAGTAGGCCCCCTGACCCTATTGGTCATGGTGGGGTTGCTCAAGTGTTGGGTGACCTCTTTGGGTAAGCTAGGTGTTGCCCTAGCAAAGTTTGGAGTAGGGGAGGTGGGCACCTCACTACCCAAGTTGGCAGAGAGAAAGGAGGAAGACCCCGCTAGAGGGAAGTTTCAGTTTGAGTTGGGTCCTTTTACTGTTGGGATGGCTTCACTACCCATAGGGAGTGACCCTGACAGGAGGATATAAGGCAGAGTAGGCCCTGCAAAGGGACAGCCAGTTTTCTTCACTGTCTTCCTCGCCTAACAAGCCAGGAAGACTCTCCCAGGGTTGGGCTGAGTCTCCTGGGCGTGTGGGCTGGGGGGGGGGGTTGTGTGAGAAACTGGGGCTGATTGCAGAGGCCCCATAACTTTTTGCCCCCATTTTCCACTTTATGCTGGTGTTTTCCTGACTCTGATGGTGCCCTGGGTACTGCTAACCAGTCCCAGGGCCTGTGCTCTGTGTAAAATGGATATGCAAATTAGGCTAATTATAATTGGCTAAGTTAACCTACCTATAAGTCCCTAGTATATGGTAGGGCATGTAGGTTTAGGGACCACAGCATAGGTGGTGCACACCTAGGTGCATTGCTGAGGTGCCCAGTGTCATTTTAAAAGCAAGCCTGCCTTGCTGGCTGCTTTTAAATTAAAGTTATATGCAAATTCGACTTTGGAATTAAAGGTACTTCCAAAGTCTTAAACTACCTTATTTTTACATATAAGTCACCCCTAAGGTGTGCCCTATGTGCCCCTAGGGCTGGGTGCCATGTAACTATAAGCAGGGACTTTATAAAAATAGATTTATAAGCCCTGGTGAGGTAAAAACAGTCAAATTCGTTTTTCCCTCATTGAAGTAAATGGCCTTCATAGGCTAGAATGGGCAGACTTTATTTTAAATTTTAAAGTCTCCTTAAATGTTACATACCAAGAATTTGGTATCAAATTGATTGTTATAATAAATCCCACAACTTCCAGTTGTTGGATTTAATATAACTAGTGCAGGTAAAAAGTTTAGACTTTACCTAAAAAGTTGCCAATTTCAGCTCTGCATTGTTTTTGTTGCTGTGCTCTGATTGGCCAGCCTGCAGCAGCTTCTGCCAGGCTACTTTAATGAGGTGTGAAGTGGCCTGACTTCACACAAAGGAATGTGCTTGGGGGAGAGAATCTCCCCTCAGCAGATGGTGAGGCAGGAAGGGGGAGGGCTGCCAAACTGGTCTTCAAAGGCAGAGAAGGACATCTGGAGCACCCAGCAACACCCCCACATCCTGCAACCCCAGACAGCTAGGTGCCCCCTTGATTAGATTAGGAGAGGGCAGGAGAGGGGTGTGTTTATGATTTTTAGCCACACCAGTGGGTGGGCTCAGCCAGATCTCTCCTCCAAAAATCAGATTCATCCATTTTGGATTTTTGGAGACTGTTGCCTTCTGGGATGGATTTTTGCCACACTTCCCAGGAAGTGGTCATCACAGGGGGACGACCCTGTCCCTGATTGGAGAACCAGGGCCCACCTGCTTTTCACCCAGGAGCAAGGATAAAACTGGCAGACCTGCACCCACGCCTCAGATCCCCTCCAGAATTCAACAAGAAAGGAACTTAAGGAGAAGAAGGACTGCCCTGCTGGACCCCTGGCCTGCACCTGGACCCTGCACTCAGAAAGACTGCACCAGCTGCACACTTGGGCTTCACCACAAGAAGGACTTTGCCTGGCTTCCACTGGTTCAAGGAGGGACTCCCTGTTTGCTACAGGTGAAAAATTGCTATCCAGAGTCCCCTGCACCAACTCCTGAAAAAGTGACCAGCTGACCACTGTCCAGTGGCCAAAAAGGAGTTTGCGCCAGGTGTATTCTGGGAGTTGAAGTCCGCACTTCCCAAGGACCATCACAGAACTTCTGGACCCTTGGGGTGAGCTGTGGACCCCAAAAGAACCTTAAAAGAACATCTGGGTGAAGCCCCAGAAGTTTGGAAAAGATTGGAGAATTTTTGAAAAAAAGCTCCATAAAGTGACCGACCCGACGCGGAAATTCAAGCCGGCTTGCCTCAACCGCGACCCGGCCTGACTTCGTGGTTCGTCCCGGTAAAGAAAAACATCCAAAAAAGAGACTAAGTCCGAACGTAAAAAGTTGACCGGGACCTTCCAGCCATCGTATCCGAGAAGGGCTCCACGGACGTCGGATCAAGATCCAGGTTTACCCCGGTCGAAGGATTTTCATCTCGAAAAAACGACTAAGTCCGAAGGTAAAAATCACCACCGAGGAAACCGACTTCGCGTATCCGGACAAGGGCTCCAGGAGGTCGGATCCAACTGGCAGGTTCGTCCCGGGGAAGAAAAACATCAAAAAAGAGACTAAGTCAGAAGGTAACTTTTTAACCGAGGCCTCCCGCGACTTGTAGCCGAGCAGGGCTCCATCGCGGTCGGCCTGAAAGTTTGACTTTGCCCCGGTCCTGGTGCAACCAGATGACCCGATTGGCGCTTTTTGTGTCTAAGCGCTAGAAAATAATAATACTTTAAAAATTCATATCTCCGGTTCCCCTGAACCGATTTTAATCGTTTTTGTGTCATTTTAAAGATAAAAATATAAGCTATTTTTATAAATTGGTTTTGGATTTTTAAACTGTTTCCTGTGTTTTATTTAATTACTGTTTTGTGATATTTGAATGCTTTACACTTTGTCTCCTAAATTAAGCCTTGACGCTCGATGCCAAGCTACCAAGGGTAGAGCTGGGATTAATTTACTGAGACCTAACTGTACTTATGTGGAGGTTTGTGGCTTGTTGCTAGGTGTAGGTACCTACCTGCCCTACCAATAACCCATTTTCCAACAAACAGGAGCCTGTAAATTAGTGCTCCCTTCACGTCATTTGATGATGCCAATGTGGCTCTAACATATGTTTCATGTGTGGTCTGTGAGTGTATCCGGAAACATATGTTTGAAATCCAGATTTTTTCAAGAAATAATGTGCCCCTCTATTGTTTCAAGATACATGTCTGAAGTGGATTCTGACACAGACGTAACAAGTCATAACTGACCTCAGGTAACATCTTAGACTGATATTTTGAGTTTGTAGTGCCACATTTAAATTAGGGATGGATGGTAAAAGTTATGCACACGGGTTCATATCTCTATGGTTGGTGCAACTTACCATAGCTGTGGCATATCAAATGAAGAAAATGAAACAAATTGAGGGCTAACAACTGTCCCTGGCCCTCTGTACATTGTACCTGTGTGTCTAAAATTTGTCTTAGTCACAATGTCTGGGTGACTGGTATTGCAGTCCTCACGGAAAGTGGCTTTGCATGTCTCTCATGGATACACATGATGGAAGGAATACACTCCATGAATTTGTCTGCTAACTAACGAAGGAGCATGTTTGGCACCACATGATCGTTAGGGCCACTACATGTGTCCAGATATGTGTGTCTCACTCACTGGAGTGCCCGGGTCTGTACATATTTGCAGTGGTATGTAGGATGCAGTATCATCATGTCTGAGAGGCTTGACTTTCTGAGTTAATATTACACATAGTATTTGTATTTGGAAGTGTTGTACAATGCACAGACATTGAGCACATTTCTCCCTTCCATGCCTTACAGGTGGACCTGCACCCTACACTATCGGAGAGGTGGCTGTTCTGTGTTGTATTTGCTGATGATGTGTGATTGACTCCTGTGTGTTGGACTCATAGCAAGGTCTGATGCGCTGCCCAATGATCTGTTTTGTTCCTTGTGTGGAGTATAATTTTTTCCCCATCTTTGAGTTGCCCAATCCTTATCGTATCCTCATAATTTGGGATTGTAGGTCAGTCCTGTAGGCACGACAATGTGAATAGGGATGAGATATGTGGATAAAACTTGAAATCAGAAAATGTAGCACTGGACCATATTAGTGATTTAGTCAGCCAGTCAGACCCTGATTCTCCTAGAATTGGGATGCCAAAGTCTTACCTACAGACTTCAGCTTTCCTATTCACTAATGAACATGTTTGACTGCATGTTTAACTTCCTAGCAGCATGTAGCTCCACTTGTTGTGCTAGGAGTATGAGGCACTTGAGTACAATGGCCTAGGTGTGCATGCAGCTCCTGGCCAGAGGTGTGCTTGCATCTATCTGTTTGTAGTAAGTAATGGGTTACTGGTAGGAAATGATGTTGACAATGGTCTGCATTTCCAAAGATAAGGGTTGATGGGATTGTCCAAGGTTTGGGTGTATCCTATTTGGACTTCCTCCTTACCTGTGGTGTGCTGGCCAAACCCATGTACAGCTTTTCAAAGCTTCCTGGGTGCCCTTGTTGTTAGAAATTATTAGTTGCTTGTCCACCCCCCCCGGCACAAGCGTAGGGTTGTGAATAGCGTACCGAGGACTGATGATTCAAGTTTAGTACACAGACATGTAAATCGGTAAATCACTTGTCCAAACCTAGGATACCCACTCATGATTAGCACCTGCATTCTCTACTGGCAATTGCATTTACAACTCGCAGATCTTGTGGCCCTAGATTGTCATCAAGAACATAGTTATTTGTTGGCCTGTGGGTGGTGGAGGATTTGCAACATGATTTTTACCTGACAAGTGGCTGAACAATGTTGCCAAAGTCATTCCAGTTGTTACACATCTTTTAGGGTTTTGATGTGCTGTTTGATGATAGGACATGTGTAGGCTGGCTTGGCATGTACTGCCTCAGGGACAATCATTGATCTGTATGATGATATGGGCTGTTTCAGGTACATTAGATGTACTGTCTGATTTACTTCTTGAGCCATTTCACACAATGAAGTACAAGATGCAACGGAACTTGGACCGTGTGTTACGTGAAATGACCAGTCTGCAGCAGGAGGTGGCACAAGTGAATCGGAGGGAGCGTGCCATCAAAAAGACTCTGCAGAGGGCCAACTTGTAGGCTTATACTCAGCCATGATTCCCTCCCCTCCCTCCTCTTTCCTGGTTATTTAAATTAGTGGGTTTAGTGGGTTTAGTGGTGTTAGGTTAGTATAGGCTGTCAGTTTAGTTAGTAGTAGTGGGTGGGGGTATCATACTTTTTACAACTGTTTTTAATTATGTGTGTATAGACGATGTTGGTGTTTTGGTGTTTTAATATATATATATATATATATATATATATATATATATATATTTGTTTAGCATAAGATAGTTTGTGTTTAGGTTAGTATATGTTGTCATCCATGTGTCCCGTCTTATAAGGGGGTGGGGGGTTGATGTTTAGATTGTTTCATTAAATGTGATAAGTAAGTTTAGCTTAGGTTAGTAGGGACAGTTGTGGGTAATGTGTAGTTAGAGTAGTTTAGGTTAGGTAAGGTGGTTCCCCTGATTTTAGCTCCTGTTTTTAACTGTTTAATAAATATCTAGGTAACCCTTTAAAGTATGTGTCAAATGCTTGTAGATTAGGGCCTTGCCATGAGTGAACAGTGTCTCTTTTGTATTAGCTTGTGTGTCCCATGCTGCAACCCTATCCCAACTGAGCTGTTACATTGGCAGCTACACCAAAGCTTCTTAGATGAGATTCGGCCATCCATTGCACCCACCACTCACGGTTAATATGGATACCAAAGTGTGGTTATTTTGTAATATATGTTTTCAATGTCACATACTTTGCTAACAGATTTGGTATTGGGGACACTGTGTTAAGTCTGCCTGCAGCCTGATGTCCAAATGAATCCTTATAAGGTGAGTGGTAGTATGCTTTCATGTAGTATGGTATACATAACTCATACCTATCATTTGTTACAATGTTCAGCCCGCTGACTTATTTGTATGGAAACTCATACACATCCATTCATGCTGTTTGGTGTGTGTTAGCTAAAAATTGGGGCAAAGTCACATATGTAAGTTTTGACTTTCAGTAAAAATTGAAGGTACTATTTTCTGGCTTAGAAATCCCTTGAGGAAGCGCTATTCTGTACAACACAGCATTATGGTGTATAGTTTATATTTTTCTAGGAAATAACCCTCAGGGAGGGCATATGATGGTACAATCCAGGCTACAGTGCATAGTTATCAGCCAAGATTCATTCAGGTCAGGTGTATTGACAATCAATAATCATTGACCTGAGGTAAACATCACTGATGGCCATCACGGTTGATGTGTCATATTACACAGAGACAAAGTTGTTGTGTAAGTGCGATTTATTTAAAAGTGCTGTAGTGCTATATGTACATTGTCCATGATTGTGAGTCCATTAGTGTGACATCTTCCATTGTGATCCTACACAAGTGCAAAAGGACATGTCATTGGACATGCTGGGGTGAAGTGTCAGACAGTGCAGAGGGACAGGATTTGCCAGTGAGTTAGTGAGAGACAATCACAGGGCAGGGTGACAAAATAAACAGTGGGTTGAAGAACAGTGCTTGAGTACAGTTGTTGCAAGACTGGCATGTTACAAAGCACAGGACCTTGGTAATAGGTGGCTATGTGGCAGGGCCTAGTGCTACCGGGTACTCTTACGGGTGAAGGTGATCTGTTCTACGTCTTCATCTTCTGATGTGTGTGTTGTCTCCTCTGCCCTTGGTGGGGGTGGTTGTGAAGGGGCAACACACACCTCAGTGTTTGAAGACATGGAGTCAGTCATCCCGGTAGCTGGTAACTGTGAGGCTCTTAAGGGCAGTACTGCAGCAAGGAGGAGCTGCTGGTTCTTAAGAATAGCAGCCACATCACGGTGGTAGGCAGCCAGGTCGGACTTGAGGGGTTCAATATTGCATTCGTGCACGCATTAACAGGATTGCTGTTGTAGGTGTTGGGTCAACTCTATTACAGCTGTGCTGATTTCCTTCAACCTTTTTTCTAGTTCCTGCAAGATTGTTGTTCGCCCTTGCATAGCTGCTGCCTGTTCTTCAGTTGACAACATGCACAAACGCACCCCCTCTAGGCTGGCTGCCATAGTTTGCATCCCCACCCGCACCTCCTTGGCCAGCTCCCACTGCACTCCAACTACAGTTCTCTCAAAGCTGGTGCCAGGGTCGTCAGAGTCCTCAGCTGTGTTGGAGCTGGCAGGTCATACAATTGAGGTGGTGGGGTGGGTCCTCTGTGATGGCTGCTAGTTCTGTGCTCCTCCTTGTGACTGAAGGTGGGTCTGGAGGGTCCCAAGGACATCTTGGAAGGTCTTCTGGCTGATGTTTGTCAGCTCGTCATCCATGTCATCAGGGTAGTCCTGGACAGGCATATCAGCAGGAGAGCCATCGTCCTCTGCAATGAGATATGGTACAATTAGTGTGTTGGTGTTGTGGGATTTGTAATGTGACATGCCTGTCTTCCGATTTTTTCAGATTGTGATCTTGGTTCCTGTTCATTGTTCGTGTCTCTAATATAAGCATTTTCCCAGGCCTATGCCCCCCTGCATGTCACATGTATTGTGGTCAGTTTGTGGACTTGTCAGCATCACATCCTCTAGGTGTTGGTTCAGACCAAATTGTGAATTGCCACCTTCTTGTCCCACCTTCTGTCCTACCCTCCGTCTACTTCCATTCTCATGATGAGGCCTTTCACTGGCTGTGGGTGCTCTGATGGCACTAGCTTCACACTTAACAATCTGGAATTGCCCCAGTCTCTGATCTTTCACATCCACCTATATGTTGTTGAGATCTAGCATATACTATGTATAGCTTTGTTATGGCACACTATGGATGTCAGCATTGGTAATGTGTACTGCTGATGTTGGAGAATGTGTGGTACACTGGATTGCACTGATAGTCCTAGCAGTGTTCCGTTTCCTCCTCTGACTGTGCAGGTGTATTTCTGTAACCAGTTACATGTGTCCTCCCCCTCAATGCTGTTGTCTGAGCAGTATGACATTTGGGATGTTGATGGTGTCATTTGAGCTTTTGTGAACCAGGCAAAGGGTGGACACTGACATATGCAGCATGGGTATGGCATTAGTGCTGTGTACCTCCTAATGTTTATGACAATGGCTGATGCTTGTAGCAACTTTGGACAATCACATTTGACTGGATTGGAACATTTGTACTGATTTCAGGGGATTGATAACGTTGTCATCCTGAACCCTCTAATTTGTGTGTGTTTGATCCAAGGGGACGTTACTGCCATTAGCTACTTGACCTGCACACACAGCAGAAGTGGTAGTGGCAACTGTTGTCAATGTTACATTCCACCTGCAGGTATGGCCATAGGTTGTTAATTGGGCCCTAGTTCATGTAGGGAGAATACTGGCTGACGTGTGACAGGCTGCCAGATTTATGTTGTACCCTGCCCTCCTAGCCTGGGTTTACCTTTGCAACATCCTTGGCATTGCAGAATACCCCCATGCAAAGGTTGTTGGTGTTGTGTAGTAGTGTGCCCCAGGTTTCCTCTGAACAGGCCATGCCCCGTGCCGTGCCCCTATACACATTCCACTCCTTGAATATCATGACTTACATGCATTGTGTAGTAGGTATGTCCACCCCCGCTTGCAGTTAACATTTGTGAATTTTAATTACCCATGTGACTTACCCTGCATGTGTGTTGTCTCCTATTAGTCTGCGCTGTCCTGTCCTGGAATCCCTGTGACGATCTCCTCAGGGATGACGGCTGCCACCATCTCCTCCATCTCCTCCATCTCCTCCATGTGGTCCAGGGCCTCCTGCGGTGCAGGACTCCTACCTCCAGTCTGCAGTGCTGCCTTCCTGTTCCTGGCCATCTTTTCCTTGGTCCTGCGCTTGCAGTCATGCCAGCGTTTCTTGCACTCGATGACTGTTCTCCGTACTTCTGCCACACTGTTGATCTTGTCAACAATTTGTTCCCATGTTGCTTCTCTCCTACTGATTGGCAACTTTGAGGTGATAATCAGTTGGTGCTGGTGTTCCGTCACCTCTTTAACCAGAATTTCCTGCACTGAAGCAGCACTTTCTTTTCTTCTTCTCCCGGTCCTGGTTCTTCTGTGGGTCCTCCTGACTGGTTCCTGGTCTATTGTCATCTTCCTGGGGTCTGTGCAAGCATCTGGGATCCATTTTGGCTCTCCTTAGCACATTTTGCAGTGTTTGTGCCGCTTTTTGACGCAATTGTGTCAAAAAACAGCGCGTATCCAGTTTGCGACGTCGTAAACCGTCTCACAGTCATTTTGCCGCGTTAACGTCGTTTTCCTTTACGACGTGACGTATTGGTTTGAGTAAAAAAAAAATGACTCACACCTGTGGTTTGCGCCGCCATGTGTCAAAGTATAAATTTGATGCCCGCATGGGGCAAAAAAATGGCGTTAGCCGGCGGTAATATTTTTGACGCAAAACTGCGTCAGCGCTGTTTTGCGTCAAAAATATTACCACCGGCTAAGTCAAAATGTATAAATATGGCCCTAAAGGTCAAGCTCAATATGATATTGTTTCATTTATCAACTTTAATACATGTAGCTGTATATATGCAATGATTTGCATTTGTGGGAAAATGTAGATAGGTTCCATGGTGAGGAAACTAAAAACCAGAGGGATGGAACACGTAAGGGCAATTAAGAACTGTGATAACAAGTGTCCAATACCATACACTTTCGATCCGGACACAAAATATTAGAAATAGAAGGAATGTTTTTTTTTATCGGCATGGAACACATCTTACTAGATAGGAGAGGAGGCGACCTATAAAAAGGATAAGAGCAAGGGAACCATTTTGAATAAATAACCTACAGACAGTAAAGTATGGACTTAACATAGATCGATAAGTGTACACACTTTTATAAATTAAGATAAATTCTAGGAGCATTTGATCAATCCATTTTTTCTATATGAACAAACACCTAACAATTTTTTTGGGTGGGTTACTGTGGCTTAGCAGGATATCTAACACCACTTTCTGATGGGTAAAAGTATAGAGATAGCTGAGTGGTAACACTGGGGTAACAAAGAATGTTTTTTAAATATTTTGTATTCTTTATATTTTTAAAGCTGAGGTTCCCAGTAACTAATTAGTACACTACATAGGGACCAAACAAATACATTCTTGTGGGAAAGATTTTTGAGGATGTGAATAGTTCAGCAGTCCCATAATAAATAATGAAGAAATAATACAAATAAATGCATACATACATAAATAATTAAAAAAGAATAAATAATAATATTTTGGCAAATGCACGTGAGGAGAACCATTGCTACATGGTAATGGGCAAGGCATTGGCACTTCTATGGGTTCGAGACTGCAGTAAGGGCAAAAGGGAAAAACTTTCTATTTTTTTAAAGGCTCGGCTTTTGAGGAGTATAATCCATTTAGTTTTCTGATTTCTGCATACACTGAGTTTTTTTTTGTTTTGATAGTATTTCTAAGCAAGTTTTCAGTGCCCTACTGGCGCTACCGCTACACGGCGCAACTGTCGCTCGGACCGTATTATTATTCTTCAACACTTCAACGTCGTGTCTACACGTTTAAGGGACTTATTGACCATTCTACAACGAGCATTTTGACTCCGTTACTTGGGGTGGATCTCGATATACTTGCACCGTACACTATAAACATATATATATATTTTGGTCTCTTTCTCTTCCCCTACTACTACTGATTTCTAAGATTGACTGGATATCATTTTGCCCTGAAGAAGCCCACTTTTGTTGATGGGTGAAACGCGTTGGCTGTCTTATGTTTGCATTATGTGCTGCGACATGAACACGACAATAGTGTGGAATTAAAATTTACTAACGGATGATCTGACTTGTGCCTACTACTGAAGGATTGGACTGTTTATTTACAATTCGCGGTGCACCACCTATTTGTGTTTAATTCCAGGGCTTTGCTTTGCCTATAGGGCCCTCTGTGCAGCAGGGGCCTAGGTGTGGTTGCACGCCATTCTTGATATTTGAAATATCTATTCCATTACTGTACATGGTGATAAACAGGTATTCTTAGGGACAATGCGTTACCTATGAGCGTGCTGCATGAACTTTCTGAGTGTCTTTCAGTGCGACTGAGTCTCTGCATTTATAGTGTTACTTTAAATGCGCTATGAGTAGGAACGACAATTCAAGAATACAGTGACTGATGCTGATGCTCCCATTGCTGATTAGTCCACTATATAGAGACAGACGAGAAGCGGCAAATGCATACAGAGAGGTTTTTAAAACTAGAGCAAATCCGTACATTAACATAAACGGAATCAGCCCATGAAATGTTAATGATTTGTGGGTTATGATGTAGCTGGTAATATAGGAAAGTTTGACCGATAAAGCGAACTCTCTAAGAAAGTATGTGATATTACTGTCACCACCTCACATATAAATGTAGTAATTCAAACGAGCTGGGTAGTTAAAAATAAAGTACTCTGTCTCAATGGTTATGCAGACTTGTAAAATTCAAACTATAAATGTCCCCGGGACCTGGCCCACCTGGGAGCTTCATAGAAAACAAACACGGGAACCCGCACTTGAGTTTTTTGTTGTTGAGGAATTGTGACCCTGTGGCAAATTTGTTACAATTTTTATTTTAAGAAGTGCTTCTTTGCTGTGGTGGGGGTGTCCCATTTGGAATCCAGCACCATAGCAAAGGGGTCAGGATAGCCATACCCTGGCCCCTTTTTTTTTGTTCCACCTTTTTTATTGGACTCGGCTGAAGCAGAGTCCAAACATGGCTGCCAACACTTCCTGGTTGAAGTGTTGGCAGCCAATCAGATTTCAGCACAAGATTGGGAGGGGTTGCAAATCCTTTGGGTCCCCATATAAACAAATTTGGATTTGTTTTAATTTCTCTAAAACTACTGAATGGATTTACACCAAATAACTAAAATGGCTCTTTCTGAACCAAAAGCTACCTTTCTAAGAAATTTGGTGTATTTCTGTCCATTGGTTTTAGCACTATCACTGTTCAAAATCCCAATGGAAAATGGAAAAAGTGTTTTAGGAACCCCCTTTTTTCCTGGCCGCCACTTGACAGTTCCCCCTCAAACTTTCCAGGCAACAGCTGAAGTGAGCGTCCTGTTTTCTTGGAAAATTTTGTGAAGATACAGCGCCAAAGTTATCAGCAAAACAAAAAAAGCTTTTTCAATAGAAACTAGCTGACCGCCACTAGGTTGTGTGTATATATATATATATATATATATATAAGCACTTCACTGCTGCCTAAACACCGGTAGTGCTGATAAATGATGCGCGGCACTGCGTCTATATATTCACACCTTCTTCTTTCATCCAGAAGTACGGCACTTCATAAGTGAAGGAAATATAAAAGCTAATTTATTGACACACAGGAACGCGTTTCGGCATTTCTGCCTTTGTCAACCTGACGGTCGCCATGTTTTGTTTCCTTATATATCAGCAAAACAGCAGTAAATAATTAATATAATATGGAGATCACAATTGTTGTCCGTCTCCCTAAGCTTAATTTGTAACTTTTATCACTATCATAATTCTACTATTTTAAATATGTGCTCAAAGATCATAGTTATTTCAATAGTGTCTGCACATATAAATATATATTTTCTTGACTGTCAACACATCTTATATAAGTTCAATGGTAGCTCGTGTTTTTTATTTCATTTTATATCACATGGCCTTTCCATAAATATAATATGTATTAATATATTTGTTTAACCCACTACAACATTATTCTCGTTGATTTCTTGAAAGCATGAAATAGGTGTTTACCAATTTAATTAATTTCTATTCTTTATTCATTTGCATACCTTCTTCTCACTATATCTAAAAATATCTTAGTTTCAATACAAATGTATATAGAGCTCCTCACTACTGTTGAGTCCATTTGGTTCCTTGGTATCAAACGCTATTATATATCTTGACTCCAACGTCTTCAATTTCCTTTCTCTAGCTCCTCCTCTTATATCTTTAGCTATCCCATCTATCATACTATATTTTAACTCACCCACCTTACCATCATGTGTTTTGTGAATGTGGCGTGCAGCCAAATAGGTATCATCCTTATTTTGGATAGCTCTTAGATGTTGTAAAATACATTTATGAACTTGTAACTTAGTGCTTCTTACATACATTTTTGGGCATCTACATCTTAGAATGTATATTACAAATTCACTGTTGCATGTGTATCGTCCCCTGATCTTATGGACTGTTTTTGTCCCATCCCCACTGATTTGATGTTCTCTCCTTTTTTACAAGCTTTACATTTGGAGCATTTGTAAAAATCATTTTGTTGGTTTAACCAAGTATGAGTTGTTCATTGTTTTATAATGTCACTTTTTACCAATACATCTTGCATAGATTTACCTTTTCTATAATTAATCTGTACTTTTTTCATTATTTGTGCACCTATCACGGGATCACTTTTCAACATATGTCAATGTTTTTGCAATATCCTTCTTACTTGTGTATGTGCAGTATTATATGTTGTTATGAACCTGTAACTTCCTAGTCCTGTCTTCCACTTTTTATTTTTTATTTTCTTGTGCCTTGAATAGGAGGGAATCTCTAGGATGTGAATTCACTTTTCTTCTGGCTGCATCTAATGTTGCATCAGAGTAACCTCTCATTTTTAGTCTTGTCTTCATGTCTTGTTCTACTATATTAAAATTAGTTTCAGTACTGCAGATTCTCTTAGCTCTTAATAGTTCTCCTGAAGGGATACTTTCTTTTAGTGCTTAGGGATGAAAACACGCTGCATGTACTATAGTATTTCCCGCAGTAGGCTTTCTGTATACTGTAGTCTCCATTTTTCCTTTTTCTATCCTAATTTTAACATCTAAGAACTCTATCTCTCGTGTGTGTATGTTTCCAATAAATTTCAGATTAAAATAATTTACCTTAATATCACAAATGAACTTTTTTGCACTTTCCACATCTCCTTTCCAAATATCAAAGATATCGTCTATACACCTCAGCCACATTATGATATAGTTGTTCCGTATATCTAAAGGAGGACTGTTGAGAACCTGTTCCTCCCACCAACCCATGTCTAAATTTTCATAACTTGGGGCGAAAAAGGCTCCCATTGCCCCCGGCAACTTTGTTCAAAAACCTCATTGTTGAAGAATAAAATATTGTGCTTCAAGCACCAATTAATTATGCTGATCAACATATTGCTGTTGGCAGCCATCTTGGGACTGCCCTTAGCCGAGTCCCGCAAAAAAAGTTATAAAAAAGGCAAGGGGCCAGGATAGATTCACCCTGACCCCTCAGCTTTGGTGCTAAGGTTCCAGAGGGACCCCCAGAGATAAAAGACATATTAGCCCACATTATAACATTGGCGGTTAGGGCCGCCTACTGGCATGGCGATGGCCGCCAAAAGACTGTCACTGCGGCTAACATCCATCAGCCAAAATATGAGCACAGTCGCATTTCCACCACAAGAAGGGCTGAAATTCAGCTATGGCCATACTGGCGACGGAGTTAAGGTGGCGCTGCTACCACCACCAGTGCCACTCCAGTAGACTGCTACCATCCGTATTATGAAAAATAATACGGCCTAGCGGTGTTCTGCTGGCCGGCACTGCTGGTGCTAGCAGTGCACTTTCCCGTCCCCTGCTGGAAGACCCCCTGGATGCAGGTAAGTTGGGTTTTTTGGTGTGTGTTGTGTGTGTGTGGGGGTGTGTGCATGAATGTGTGAGTGTGTGCGTGTATACAAATGTGTGTAGTGTTGTTTGCGTGTGTGTGTGTGCATGTGTGAGAATGCGTGTATGAATGGTAATGTGAATGTGTGTCAGCCTGTTAGTATGAATGTGTACGGATGTGTGTGTGAATAAATGGATGCATTCGTGTATGAATGCGTGTATGCTAGTGTGAGTGAGAGTCAGTGTGGTACATTGGCGGATTGGCTTCAGCCAACCCGCCAATGTCATAATGTATCGGTATGTACCACCAGCCTGTTTCGCGGTACTACCGCCACATTTACACCAACCACCGGGGTCATAATGACCCTCATATTTTTTTATTTTTCCAACAAAATTGCGACAACGAAAAAAGAAACACAGCCTCCTGTGCTTGTTTTTGTCAAGCCCCCAGTGGACAGGTCCCAGGGGCATTTACATTTGCTATGTGGGAGGACCGCCCGGCCCCCCACAGACCCAGGGACCGCCACCTCCCCAGCACACAAAATAAATTACATGCGGGGAGCTACACAGCCCCTGCAGCCCCGGCCACCTCCCTAGAGAATTAGTAAATCAGAATGCGGGGTTCCTGCATGAGGCCCCGGGTACTACCACCTCCCGGGGGCTTAAATAGAAGAATGAAGGGGGATAATTTCGGACCCTGAGCCCCACTGACCAGCACCTCCCTGGGGCTATTTGCATGTTGGAGGGGGGCTTCCCTTGTGGATACTCTGATGCCCTCAGGACCACCACCCCTCAGGGCCAGGTCCTATGTCCGGGTTGCCCACCCCTGGGACATAGCTGTTTGCTGGGTCTTGGCAGGAGCTGACAGCTCCCACCAAGTCAGAGCAAACACTCTGCTCACGATGAGGGAGAACTGTCAAACAGCTCTCCCTCATTGCAAGTGGAAGTTTCCTCTGTTTCCCTGCCCATGGAGATACAGGCAGGGAAACAGAGGAAACATTGCTCTCATAGAGAGGGAGCAATGCAAAGTTTTATTTTGTCAAAAAATGTACTGCAAATATCACATTGATATTATCAATGATGTTATCAAAGGTGTCATGAGTGCCACAATTTGTTGGGTAATTAGCAGTGCATGGCGAGGGCGTGGGTTATAGTTTCCCTAGGGCACGAGTTATGGTTACTTGAGATAACTCTATTTATAAATGGTGAATTTCTATGGTTTGTGCATTTAAACTGTGAGCCTAACTATAATGTCCCTGTAACCTTTGGTTTTCCAAGTTAATTTCTATGTTTTTTTTATTTCTATTTCCTAACTATAACGTCCCTGTATCCTATGTTTTTTTCAGTGAATTTCCATGTTTTTTTAACGTTAAGTAATTTTCATTACGTACATTAATCCAAACACTGCCTGCAGCCAGGCTCTGCGGCCAGCCCTTTTTACAAGCCAACCCTGCTGCGCATGACCTTTGGCTGTACGCAGCAGGATGTAGCCGCAGGGTCTGTCCCCTATAACCATTGGCCATGTGCTGCAGGGGTTGGTCTCAGGGTCAGGCCATTCAGCCAAACCCTAAATACACCTGAACAGGTGCCACACAGGTCTTTGGCCATGCACGGTGGGGGTCGGCAGCAGGGTCTGGCATGTAGCCAGGTGCTGCTGCCAAATCCCCCTATAACCTAGCCCAAAGCTGCACACAGCCGTTTGCTGTTCGTGGCAGGAGTTGGTATTGGCCTGTCTCACTGGGTGTGAGATTAGGTGTGACTGGGTGTATCTGGGTGTGAGATTGGTAATGACAATGTGTGTCCGGGTGTGACAGTGCGTGCATCAGTTTCTTAGAGGGTCAGTGAGTGGGTGCCTCAGTGGGTGTGTGAGAGTCTGAGTGGCTCTGTGACTGGATACATGAAGGTCTGAGTCAGTCTGCTAGTGGGTGCGTAAGGACCTGAGCGGCTGTGTGAGTGGGAGAAAGAGATTGAAAAATAGAAATTGAGAAAGAGAGTGGGAGGCAGAGAGATGGAGAGTTTTTTAGGCTTTGATGAACAAGATATTTCAAAACACTGGTAAAAAAAACAAAGACTCTGTCAAGCCATATTAGGATTTGAACAGTGCTAATCGATCATGGTGACTCTACCCTTGCCCCTTTTCCTATTTTTTTACTTTTTTTCATGGGACTCAGCTAAAACTGATTCCCAACATGCCTGCCAACACTTCCTTGTTAAAGTGTTGTCAGCCAATCAGATCTCAGCACAAGATCTGGATGGTTCGTGGACATAAGGTCACTTTCTTAACCAAGAGCTACTTTTCTGCCAAATTTGGTGTAAATCCGTCCAGTGGTTTGGGCTTTTTTGCTGTTCAAAATACCTATGGAAAAATGCATGGGGAAAAACTGTTTTGAGATCCCCCCCCTTTTCTAGGCCCCACTTGACGGATCATCCCAAATCTTTCCAGACAGCAGCTGATGTGTCTTGAATTTGTTGGGGGGAACATTTGGTGAAGATTTGTCACACAGTGCCAAAGATATAGGCATGTCAAAAAATATATATATATATATATAATCATAATCAGCAGAGCCGACCTCATGGTGAGATCTGATTGGCTGTCAGAAGCTCAGCCAGGAAGTGCTGGCAGCCATCTTGGGACAAATATACTATATACTTGATATCAAACCATTGAAATGTATTTATTGTAGTGAATGACAGGTTTTAAGGGTCACAGGTGGAGAACGTTTAATGGGTGATAAGAGATTTTAGTTACAATGTAGATCATTTACCAAGTTATAATAACTCAAAATAACTTTAAGTATAACAGCCTAACTTCTTTGGCTGTGTGCATGTAAATTTTGATCCTAACTACAGATTCCCTCTAACCTTTGATTTCTTTATTGAATATTTAATGTCTTTTAAATGCTAATTCCTAAAAAAAAGTGTCCCAGTAACTGTTGTTTTTTTAATTGAATTTCAGTTCTCTTTTAACGCTTATTATTTATTTTTTATTGTAACCTGTTTTCCTTAAAGAAAAATGGGATGCATTTAAATAAAAAAATCTGAAAAGTGTAATTTGTATTTTTTAAGAGTAAGCAGTGATCTATTGGAATACTACCTACTTTAAAAAAAAAAAAATCTCACCATTAACAAAGAGGAAAGAGTATCTTGGGGACCCCTTTCCCTTTGGAAATGGGTTACCATTACCTTTGAGATGTTGGTAAAAACATTTTTTTTGCAATCTCATTTTGGTCACAAAACATTCATATAAACCACTATTATTTGGTATTTTGAAATGATGTCCTAAACACAACCATTCCAAATACTAAATTGGTATTATGTTGTAAACTCATATTGCAATCTGGTAATGTGCTTCTGAAACACAAATTGGGTTTGATACACTAGACAAAGGTGGTCATTACGACCGCCAGGGGTAATGTAGCGTCCGTACCGCCAACAGGCTGGCGGTACGGAGGCCCTCACGGCGGTTTCCCGCCATTTTAGCCCCGGCAGTGATAATCCGCCAGGGCAGCGCTGCCCTGGGGATTATGACATCCCTACCGCCAGCCTGTTTCTGGCGGTTTGCACCGCCAGGAAGAGGCTGGCGGTAAGGGGTGTCCTGGGGCCCCTGGGGGCCCCTGCACTGCCCATGCCACTGGCATGGGCAGTGCAGGGGCCCCCTAACCGGGCCCCGGCCAGCTTTTCACTGTCTGCATAGCAGACAGTGAAAAGCGCGACGGGTGCAACTGCACCCGTCGCACGGCCGCAACACCGCCGGCTCCATTAGGAGCCGGCTCCTATGTTGCGGCCTCATCCCCCCTGGGCCGGCGGGAGCAAACTTGGTTTGCGCCCGCCGGCCCAGCGGGAATGTCATAATGGGGGCCGCACGAGTGCGGCCGCATTGGCGGCCGCACGGCGGTTACCGCCTGGAGGTCGGCGGTAGCCGCCCGCCAAGGTCGTAATGACCCCCAAAGATTTTTGCGTTCACAAATGACCTGATTCTGCAACTCGGAACATTTTCAAATTGAAATGGCTTTGAACATCTGGCCCTATGTGACTTAAAATAGCCATTTTTTGCACTCTGGACATACTTCTTAGAGACAGCAGCATTCAGGCTTCAAGGAGCTCTAGTGCTGATTTCACCTCAAGAAGGATTGAGAAATCACAGAGATACCCACCAATTCTACAAAAGGTGTCTAATACATCCATTTCTGTCTGAACAATAAACTATCTCTATAGCCTGACATCACAGATGTATAGGGTTGTATGGATAGAATTCTATGGAGAGTAATAGATTAGATTTGATCTCATTCAGTGAGATGTGCCTTGTTTAGTTATCGCTCAATTTTCAACAGCTCTAACTACAAATATTTCTGTTCATAAGGTGGACAGACATTCATTCAGCCAATTCTACACTCGGCTTTATTTGAAAATGTTTATTCTATGATAAATGGAAATATATTATTATAATTGAAAACGGAATAAGTGTGTCATGAGGCCGTACATGAAAGCATGTTAATATTCTTATAATGTGATACCTGGCATTTAATTCTAGATGAACAGTGCTTGATTTTGCACTTAGTAACCTTTCCCTGTGAGAGAGGCCACATACTGCTGCTACTAGCACTTCATGTGAAATCTGAAAATGTTCAATCCTGGGACTTTCACTTGGAGGGTCTCTCTGCTATTAATTACTACCTTCCATTAACCAAACCTTGATTGACAAAATATGGAACCTCATTAAGAGAGTGAAGAGATGGTTAGGTATTACCTCAGTGATATAATGTTCCCTTAATTCATCTATTGTAATAGAATAAGCAGTATTCATGTTTGTTTTTTCACAGAGAAGTATCAAAAGTGTAGAATGAGGTGCTACATAAGACCAAAGTATTAGTAGTTGTAGTACTAGTAGTGGTAGTAGTTGTAGCAGTAGTTGTAGTGGAAGCAGAAGTAGGAGTACTAGTGGTAGTAGTAGTAGTAAAAGCAGGAGTAGTATTAGTAGCAGTAGTAGCAGTAATAGTAATAGTAGTAGTAAAATGTTGTCAGTATACCCACACCTAGGGATCCAAACAAGCTTAGGGCAAGACAACACTCCATTCTCAGAAGAGTTGGAAATTATGTGTCCCGATATTTATGTTGATCATTAAAGGAATTACAACTTTGAATAAATGGTGTAACCCAATCTTAAGAATGCTAAAAGTAAAGTATCAACTGTGCTGACAAATAAAGCCTAATGGGGAGAATAGAGACAAATGTAATTTAAAGAAGGAAAGATAATGCATCAGTCATTTTCAAGCTATATAAAATTGCAAAAATAAAAAATATATAAATATTTTCACAATCTGAGCAAACAAATTATGCAGAGTCATATCAGCAATGACAGTGGCAGAGGATGCCAGCAGTTGCAGCTCTTTCCCAAGGAGGCTGCACACAACACACATACAACAAGTAGAGCAGCCTATCCTGTGGTGCATAACAGCACATCTTTCAGTTTCTTACTGCTGAAAAACCAAGACATATTATCTTGGTAAGTTGCCAGGTTAACAGATATCTTGAAGTCAGATATCAAAACAATGCCCTCAGAATGCCTTCTGAGACACATTGATAACAAGCACAACTGATATGAAGGACCCTGGGCCCGCAATGGCCGTAAAGCAAGTACATACAAACATCTTCTAAAGGCAGACTATTATACAGTGACAACAGGCTAGGCAAGAGTTTACCTCATCTTCATGTGCTTCAGTGCATTCTTGTGACTCGAAGTACAGCGGATGAATACCTAGATACTGTTAGCTAAGATCATTGCTGGAAATTTAGACTGTTCTTTGGAATAGGGAATTGCTGCACCGACCATAGTTAGGCAACACCATATGACCTAGGCACATATTTAACTTCTCCCAACCATATGAAGCTTGACTTCCATTGAGAACTTTGAGATTCATTTCTGAAGGATGCACCCAACCCAAAATCACTTCTTAAGGATTCCATGTCATGGTTTGCACCCAATGAAAAGATACTTCATATTGCTTCTGTGAACTATTAAGGGACTAACTGATGTGATGCAAGTGTAATTAACATGAGAAACTCACCCCTCCAACTTGTACCAATGACAGCATTGATTATCATCCAAACAGATTGTTGATCATCTATTCTATAAGAATGACATAGGCCATAGAAATGTGCTTGTAAACATACCCTACATTCATGTGGATGCAGAGGAACGTTCATAAGTTGTACCTTGCTGATCCTATACTATTCTTATGTAAGAAGATCACAAGAACCTCATCACAGTATTATATCTCTGGACTAAATCTAGACCAACAGCTATTCTACATGGAGGCTGTTTTTGGGAACCTTCATAATACTACAAAAGAGACACAGACACTGAAAATAGAAGAAGCCATACTAGATGTCATAATGAGAGAATTGACCGCAGTACACCATTACATGGAAACAGTGAAGACACTACAGCTGAGACAGCTTTAGGCATACTTTCTATGAGCACAAACATAGTTTTGTTCAATTTGTGTTTGGAAATAATAGAAATTAGACAGGACCGAATGGAGCAGAAACTGTCAGTTTGTGGACTGTGAGAGTGATTACTGTCATCTTCACAAAAAGCTGATTGAACTAGAGGACAGGGCTAGGAGAAAAAAGGTGAGACAATCTAAGGTACCAGAAAAACTAAAGAACAGAACTTGATTGTGTTTCTCACTAGCTTCCTGGCAGAACCTATGAACGTAGGGGCATATTTATGAGCGTTTTGCACCATGCTTGCATGACGCAACATGGTACATGCATAGCAAAAACCACTAAGTCATATTTTTTAAGCCACACAAAGCCACTTTGAGGAGCTTTGGATGGCTTAAAAAATATGGAGTGAGGCAAGGCAGCGCAAGTCGCTGTGTTTCCTTCTTCTGTGTAAGGGAGGCATTCTATGAGTGTTGTGTGGACATTCACATCCAACTCCAATGGTTTTTGATGCATTTGTAGATTTAGCATACCTGTTAAACCTGGGGTTGCACCAGAAGATACGCATCCCCAGGAGAGGAGTAACGAGGAGAACTATCTTTAGTTCTCCTTGTTTTTTCCTCTTTCTATGTGTGCCTCATTCTGCAACACACATGAAAAGAGCAACAAGCCTCTCATGATTGTTTTGTGCAGGAAGGTGTCCCTTCCTGCACAAAAACAATCCTGTATGCATTGCAGGCACACTTTCACCGTGGTGCAAGGGCGTCTACTATGGTGAGAGGCTGCCAAAAGGGCGCCAGCACAGGGTGAAAGAAAAGGAATGTGCCTTTTTGGATAAATACGTCTCGTTCCTGCAAGGTGACTTGCTGCGCTGCCCTGCAGTACATAAAACATGAATATGGGCCTTATTATTTTACTCTCCTCTGGAAATTACTTCATCAGAACCAGAGATAACACTCTGAATCAGAAACAAGGGCCCAAGGAAATCAGTGTGGGCATACTGTGACACCAACAGGTCCAACAATTAATCCAAGCAGGGAAGAAACAAAGACTGTTTCAGGTAAGGACTAGAAAAATCACATAACACAGGATTTAATTGCTGAATCTAATGCAGAAAAGATACAATTTCTACTCCTTTGACCAAGATTAAAAAAACTGATTGTATGCTTTGGCCTTTTGGATTCAACAACTATGTTAGTGACAGTGAAAAGAAAAACAATGGTATTTGATTAATAACATCTACTGGAGCTATTCCTCGATAACCTGAGTTCAACTCAAATGGGCGGCATTTGCCATCAACCACCATCACAACCTTCAACAGTTCTTACATTGGAATCAGTGTGCTAGGAAGACATATTGAGGCCCGATGAAAGCTCTTGCAATTGGACTCACCAGGATAGGTCGGGAGATACATGGTGTCAAAAACTCAGATATAAATCACATTAAATAAATAACTATGGGCCAGATGTAGGTACGTTAGGTTTTGCGACTCGCAAATTGCACGTCAGAGCGACTCGCAATTTGCGAGTCGCAAAACCTTATGCACAACAGTGTCCCTGACACTGTTTGCAACTCTCAAGGGGGTTGCAAATGCCCACCTCATGAACATTCATGAGGTGGGTCGCAATTTGCAACCCCGTTGAGAATCGCGGCCCTCATAGGGATGGTGGCCTGCTGGAGTCAGTAGACCACCATGTCTGTGACTGCTTTTAAATAAAGCAGTTTTTTTTTTTGTAATGCAGTCCATTTTCCTTAAGGGAAAACGAGATGAATTACAAAACTAAAAAAACGCAACGTTTTCGTTTCATTTTTTCATAGGACCACTGCCTGCTCTTGGAAAATGTTTTTAAGGCCATTCACAAAGGGGAAGGGGTCCCATGGGGTTTCACTGAGGAGGAGTTAAGGGTCATGGTGGATGAAATTGTCAGGGCAGAGCCACAGCTGTTTGGAGCACAGGTACAGCAGATATCTATAGCAAGGAAGATGGAGCTTTGGCGGAGAATCGTGGACAGGATCAACGCTGTAGGACAGCACCCAAGAACAATGGATGACATCAGGAAGAGGTGAAACGACCTCCGGGGGAAGGTACGTTCCATAGCAGCAAGGCACCAGCTCGCCATACAGAGGACTGGCAGTGGACCACCACCTCGTCCCCCAGAGCTCACATCATGGGAGGAGCAGGTACTAGCAATACTGCATCCTGAGGGACTTGCTGTATTTGCCGGAGGACTGGACACTGGTAAGTCAATATTTACTGTGTATCACCCCCAATACCTGGATGCCATCTCACACCCACACCCTCACTCTCATCACTCCACTCCATCCCACACACTGCACAAACACATCTCCTTAACTCCAATGCCAAGCCCTGCATGCGATACCAGTGCATGGACACCCCTCCCAGCCCAGCATGGACACCCATCACTTAAGCAAGTACAGCATAAGGAAACTAACAGAACCACAGTACATCACCATACACAAGCAAAAGCTGACAAAGCAACACTAAACATAGAGGGGAAGCCAGGGAAGTACAAATGCATAATACATAATTTACATCCCCACAGGTACCCCAGCCAATGTCAGTGGAGAGGAGGTGCCACGACTATCCAGTCCCCCAACAGAAGAGGCCCCCAGTGATGACAGTAACTCTGGACTTCTAAATCTTGAGGACCTACCTGGCCCATCAGGGACCACTGGACAGCCGGTAACCCAAGCCCACTCACAGACCACCACAGAGCCTCCCCCATCAGGAACCAACACCACAAAACCCACCCAGCATACCCAAATCTCTGCCCCAGAAACATCAATCAGCAGTGTGCCCACCTGTACAGGGACCCAAGGCCACACCTCGCCCCCAAGAAAATCAGGTACCTGGGGCCAGTGGCAGTGGGGACAACGTTCAGGGGACAGGGGCACAGGCCAACAGGGAAACTGGGAGGACTGCTATGTGCCAGGGGGAGGACAGGACCAGGGAACCGACTCTCCAGGAGGCACTCCCTGAGATCCTGGGAGCCTACCAACATTCTCAGGATACGATGGGCCAGATCCTAGACATCTTGCTGGAGAACAGGCGGCTGCAGGAGGAACAGTATCAGGGGATCAGGGAGGACTTGCAGGCTATTAACAACACCCTGATCTCCATAGCAAGGGTGCTGGCAGGCATGGCCAACATCATGAGAGAGATAACAGCACAGAAGCGGGCCCCTACTGTAGTGTGGTCAGTTTTACGTATATTTTGCGCATTAGCTTCAGGCCTTAGGGCTCTGTGCACTTTGCCCTAAATATATTTTATTCATTTGCTAACAGCTTAGAGCCTCTGTGCACTTTACTCTAAATGCTTTCTATTAGGCTTCGTACTGTTATTTTACAGAATAGCCAGTTCTACGGTGTTGTTTTTTATTCATATCACACTGTTTTGCCTACTTCAGCACTGGAGTTCTTCATAACATATTCACTCTGTGCTTTAGTCAAGGATACAGTCTGGTACATTGGCGATAGACGTGGTAGGAGTCTAGACTTGCCATTCCTGCGCAGGAACATTTTGTGATCACGATGACATGTTAGTTATAAAATCACTTCCTTGTCCCAATACATGCAGAGGGAGATTCCGACCAGGGAACCACAACTAGACGCTGACTGCCTCGTTGCAGATGCTGAACCAGATCACAGGCCTTTGCTCAGGTATGAGTGTGTCCGTCTCCCTAGTGATACAGAAAGGCAAGCTGAAAGCTTAACATGCTGTGCTCTAAATAGAACAAGCAGAGGGAGAGTAGAAACGGTTAGGAATTATGATAGCTTTATTTCTATGTTTTACTCTCCTGGTTACTATATCAATCCGACTATGTTGTATTGTTCTGGTTATTGCGGCTCACGCCTTAATATCTAAAATACAGTCATTTTATTAAAACATTATATCAAACTTATACTGTCTTTGTCATTTGTATATGAGACCATATAGTGAATGAGAGAGTTGGTTTGGATCTGAGTGACCACGACTTCCCTGAGAAGTTCCAAAGATGTCATGCGCTCGGCTGCCCAATCATTTCTTCCCCGTGGGAGAAATGAGGCACTGCTAGTTAGCCGGAGGAACAACCGGATTTAGGGTGACAGAGTTCCTTACACGTGGGTCAGACTCAGTCCCCCACACCGTTATCGATCCTGCTGCCTAGAAATCCAGTAGTCTCATTTAGGATAATGAGAGCCCACGCGACATGGCGCCGCCAACGTTTGGTCTGGCTCTAATGTTTGGGTCCGACTGACTCTCTCGGTCTCGTATATATTTTGACTCCTCGGTTCCGTATGCGGAGACGTCCGTGGGGCTGAGGGTTTCCGCCACCACAGGTTGGGTACATCCTATTACTTAGTGGTTGGTTGTTCAAGCTTGAACTTTGAAAGGAAATACCCCGATATTGGTGTGCCTTCTCTGTCCTAGAGCTATTATTGTTATACTAATGGCGAATCCAGTTGTAGTAAATATACCGCTTAATATGCGATTTCCGCTCACGGGTCATCTGATAGCACATGGACTGACGGTCCAGGGGGGTCCGGTCACTTTTGTGGTGGACGCCCATGCAGCCTATAGAACAGAACTTTTTTATTCTTGGGTCGTATTTCCAGCAGCTGATGGGGGTACAAATACTTTTCACGAATATACTGCTGCGAATGTCCCTGGACAATACAGGGCTTATGCATACTTAGAAATACCTTTATCTTATCAAGAACACCATAATTGGCTTGATGGCGCCCTCCCACATTCAGTAACACCAGTACGGTTAGGTCCGTTGAGTAATGATGGTCAGACCTGGCCTTTATTGGCTACATATACACCATATCCTGGAGTGGCAAATGTGGCAGTGGCTGAAGTGCGTCGTTTATATGTGGAATTAACTGCAACGTACAGACGATTAGTTCAGTTTGTGATGCAGACATTAAATACTAATGCAGCGCGTGCTGCTCCAGCTCATCCACATGCGGTGGTGCCGGGAATAAATCCGGCCACTGTACACTCTGTAATGGGCAAGGTCACAATAGTTCGCCGGAGTCTTCTAGAGCATCTGGAGGCGAAAGCAACTGATGACTTCATACAAGTCGAGACGGCGGATATGCGAGTCTCTGATCCTGATCAAGTATATCTTGTGACTCTACGATTAGAAGGGGACATTGACCGCGTTGTACACGCCATCTTTTGGGACCATATGGTGAAATCATATGATGTCCTGTTGGCCGAACAAGATTGGCCACCTGACTTTGTTCGTGACTGTCCAGTTGGGGAGGAGGTTATTGCGCCTTCCTTTTCACCACTTGTTCCGAGAGAACTAGCGGAGTCATATGGTAAATCATGGGCTCTAGCACAAGCCCCCGCCCTATATAGAAATAATGTGGGGTGGGATAAACAAACACCTTATCATGTCATTCCCATTAAAGGAGAACCTCAGCCACAGCCGCAATATCCTATTAAATTTGAAGCAAGGGCATCGGTTCGGAAAATTCTTACACAATTGGAGTACCAAGGTGTGATTGAGCCTTGTGTCTCGCCGATGAATAATCCATTATTTCCGGTTGCTAAACCGGACCATTCCTATAGGATAGTGGTGGATTACAGACATTTGAATAGTCATACACGCACATATGCTAAACAGAATTCACATAGCGCTGCGCTTATGAATAATATAGTGCGTAAAAAATACAAAACAACCTTGGATATCTCGAATGGATTTTTCTGCCAGAATATAGCACCCGAAAGTCGGGACTATACCGGTTTCAGTGCGTTTGCCTCTCAGAAAAAGTTTTGTCGTTTACCTCAGGGGTATAAGAATAGCCCAGGACTGTACTCGGCTCGTGTGACTGAACTTCTGCACGAGTTGGACCCTGAGGCGTTATCATATGTTGATGACATTTATTTGACGGACGATGAGATTCTACAACATCTCAGTCGCGTATCGCGCATTGTTGTGGGTTTTGCTGATATTGGTTATAAGTTTAATTTTAAGAAATCGAAGATTGCCTTCCTCAGTGTTATTTTCCTGGGATATGAGTTATCGAGTGAGGGCAAGAGCCTGGCGGCAAATTTTTTGGAGAAATGTGCTTTACTGCAGCCTCCTAATACGGTTCGGAAGCTCCAGTCTTTGTTGGGGTTTCTGAATTTTGGCAGAACTTACATTCCTGATTATGCTACACGTATAAAACCCTTATATGAACTGATTCGCCCGAATTTTTCAAGTAGATTTTGGACGATTGAGCATACACACATACTGCGAGAGCTGCAGAATGATCTCTTAGCGGTTAAACATTTACACACGCGGGACAATAAAACTCATTTGGTCATCAGGGTGATTCCTGGGGCTGTTGGATTTACGTATGTCACCTCTAATGAAGGGGAGACAGTCCCGATAGCATACAAGTCCCACTTGTATTCTGCTGCAGAACAACGTTTTGCACAGACTGAGAAAATTCTCACTGCAGTACAGATGGCTGTGATCAAAGAAAGACCGCTAGCCCAGGGCCAACGCATTATTGTCGTTTCCCCAATTCCGGCCTTGGAGGCTGTTACAAAAGCGAGTGTTCCTAATTCGAAAGCTTTACACCCGCGGTGGATACAATGGGCTACGTCTTTGACGGCCACTGATGTGGATTACATATTTGACCCTAAGCTGCAGACTCAAGAATTTCTTCAATATGAAATAGAGTACCCGGTTCCTGCTGGCACATTACCTATTGACCAATATGAAGTGGTCATGTATACCGATGGCTCTGTGCAACCGGCGGTTGGGACTAAACAACAGTATTCTGCTGCTTGTGCGGTGGTGAGCGGGACTATGGAGGGGGGAGTTTTCTGCCCCCGACATACTTATACTAAAACCTTGGGAGATTGCACGGCGCAGCTGGCTGAGCTCAAAGCTCTTTTGTTAGCGTTGGAGCATGCAGAGCCGGCGATATTGACCTTGCTGGTCTGTGACTCCTACTACTGTGTGCAATCCTTCAATGAATATCTGCATTATTGGAAAATGAATGGGTTCAGAGATTCTAAAGGCAACACCATTAAACATAAATTGTTGTGGGGTAAGGTTGCGGGTCTGAAAGAGACGCTTCCTAAAGTCCATGTTGTACATACACTTGGACACCAGCGCGTTGGAATACATGTTGCTGGGAATACTTTGGCTGATGAGGCTACAAAGGCGGCAGTGACTATCGCCACTGTAGCCGCGGTAACACGTTCGAGTTCAAAACCAGACATAGAGATTTCGGCTGCCATAAAAGCTACGGCTGATGGCACGCCATTTCCTAAAGGATTCCCTTCTAAATATAGTTACTGCTTGAGTGGTGCACTAAATGCTGTTGTTAATATTCCAGGCGTTGGTGACGTGAGTTACCGAATAAGATTGAGAAACCTCGATTAATTTCTGCAGCGCATGAAGGGGTGGCATCTGCGCATGCTGGTGTGGCTGCCACGATTTCACTTTTACAGGCCCGTTATTGGTGGCCTGGTCTCTATAAGGAGACAAAGCAGTATGTCCTTTGTTGTGACGTCTGTCAACAAATAAAAGCATCGTCGGCTAGACACCCGCAGCAGACTCCTCTACTGATATCAAATAGACCATTACAGTGTGTGTACTTGGACCATTGTGGTCCACTGACACCAGATAGTGCATACAAATACATATTGGTTGCTGTAGATTCGTGCTCCAGATTTGTGTGGGTCTGGCCACAGCGCTCGGCTGACGCTCGGACTGTTATTAAAGATTTGCGTATCTTTGTCGATACATTTGCAGTTGCGGCTTTTCATTCGGACCAGGGCCCTGCTTTTGCTTCTAAGGCATTCAGGGACACCATGGCTTCGTTGGGGGTCCAACTCCAATTCTCGTCTCCATTTCATCCCGAGGGAAATTCTGTTGTGGAGCGTTTAAATCGTGATTTAAAGCAATCCTTAACAGCCAGGGTTATAGGTACGGGTCGTAGTTGGCTAGCCCACCTGTATGGAGTACAGAGAGCACTTAATAACTTGCCTAGAAGGTCACTGGGGGGTCGTACTTCATATGAGTGCCTGTTCGGAACACGAATGTATGTTCCTGATCTAGATGGTCCTGGTGTGGAAGCGGCAGATACGCCCTTTGACATAAATGATCGTGTCACTGTTTTGCAGGATTTACAACAATTTCGTGAAGATAACTCTTCTGCGAGTGCTGCCTCCTCTGGAATTAAGGATGAGCCAGTAACACCTACTGGTTGGATACCCAGGATTGGGGATCTAGTGCGTGAAAAGGTCGCAGTAAAGAAAGAATTTGGTCCTTCTTATCGAGCACCTGTCCCGGTGTTGGGGGTGAGCGGCACGAGAACTGTGATTTTGCCGCCGCTGCAAGGGGCCAAAGGAAATCGTTTTGTTTCCATTGATAATGTCAAGTTACAACATGTGGCCGATTCTGCACAGCAGACCAAGAGGGACACCCAGTAGTTCCGGCATCCCTCTCACTACTGGGGAAGAAGTCCCGCTGCAGGTGATTAGCACCGACCATGGGCCAGATGTACGAAAAAACCAAATTGCGAGTTGCAATTTGCGAGTCCTTCCGACTCGCAAATTGCAACTCGCAATTTGGTATGCAGTACTGTGTCTCATACACCGACTGCAACTCGCAATGGGGTCGCAATGACCCACCTCATGAATATTCATGAGGTGGGTCGCAAATTGCGGCCCCATTGCGAGTATAGGCACTCGCTAACATGGAGGCCTGCTGTAGTCAGCAGGCCTCCATGTTAGCGACCTGCTTTTAAATAAAGCAGTTTTTTTTTTTTTTGAAATGTAGCCCGTTTTCCCTAAGGGAAAACGAGCTGCATTTCAAAAAATCCGAAACCTTTTGTTTCGGTTTTTTCAGGGCAGGGAGTGGTCCCTTGGACCACTCCCTGCCCTGAAAAAATGTTTTGGGGTCCATTTACAAAGGGGAAGGGGTCCCATGGGGACCCCTTCCCGTTTGCGAATGGGTTACCATCCACTTCAAGTGGATGGTAACTGCGACTCCATTTGCGACCGCATACGCGGTCACAAATGGAATTGCATACCATTGCGAATCGCAAATAGGAAGGGAACACCCCTTCCTAATTGCGATTCGGAAATGCATTTTGCGAGTCGCATCCGACTCGCAAAATGCATTTCAACATAGCAAAGTGGCTTTTGCGAGTCGCAAACGGCGTTTTTCGCCGTTTGCGACTCGCAACACCCTTGCTACATCTGGCCCCATGTTTCCTCTCCGAGCTTGGGGAGGGTGGAAGATGATCTTGCGATTGTTCCACAGTCGACGATTGATATCGATTCTTTTTCTCAAGTTGCTGTACGTTCTACTGATGTTTCTGAACATGTGATTTATAGCGTACCTAGGAGAGAACCTCCATCAGCTTCCTTGTTCACTGTTGCACCTTTTGCAAGAACTGCCTCTGGCTGCTTCAACGACGCGGATGCGGCTGTATCCAGCTCTTCGTCTTCGCTGTCTTCAATCCGAGGTCCACGTAAGCTACTAAGTTGGCTTAAATGTACATATTTTGTTGTTCCTTGGAACTATTTGTGGCTTTTTATGGCTGTACTGACTATTTTTTTATGGTTGGGATTTGTGGTTACCTTTTTTCTGGTAATACATGGTCATTTTCTTCCTGATCGATCAGACATTGAGCACGTGGAGACTGTGTTGAGACCACATTTTTCGTCTCATATGGTTCGAAGAGACATATCCAATGAGAACATTTCTGCGATACCAATTCCGGATGGAATTGTGTGGGATAAAGTAATGTTTGAAATATATGGTCCCACTGAATTGATTCAAATACCGTATGTTCTTAAGTTATCAATGAATGATATTGTTATTCCAGGCATTGTTTCTGATGATTGGGATGTGAAGACAGTAGATGCTATGCTAAAAGATTTGCAATATTATACTGTCTATGACGATGAAGATGCTTACCAATTTAAAGATAATCATGGTGATATGTTTTGCTACACCTATTATGGACACCACTTTATTCACAAAGCGAGTAGCCCTAAGTCCATCTTTCATTATGTACAATGGGAACATTGCTCGACTCCTCCACCAGGGAGTTCGAAAACGTATAATGATAAATTTGCATATTTTTCTGGGCATGATCAGCGAAGCGCTAAGTCTTACTATTTTAAAGTGACACCGTATTCTAATAAGCAAATTTTGTTGACCGATACTAAATTACTGTATTCTAATTCGTTTGTATCTAAACTTTCGGTCGAAGGATATGAATACTGGTTGAAGACTGTTGACTTGAAAAGTGTTTGGGGTACGAAAAATTGGCAGATGCAAGGCACAGATACATTATTTCGAACATGCATTATCCCTGTGCAAATGATTTTCCTCAATGACACAGTACAACAGACTAGTTGTTTGGGCTTGGCGTCGATTAGAGAATTGACTTTGCCTAGCATACCTGTCCCTTCTAAATTAAATAACTGGCAGCACTATGTGAATGCTACTTTTAGTGAATTTACGCATTGGGTCCAGAATGGTACGCTTAACGCTTCATCGTTACATCTGGGCGGGTGGTTATTGTGGCCTGTAGACACTAATCAGTGTCATCAACGTTTTGTTACCTCTTCTGGGGGGTTCAGGCCTAGTAGGGCAGACCCTCGTTACATTTCACCAGAACATGCAGATATAATAACTACATACAGTGTGGGGAAACTTTGTCAACAATGGTTAAAGTACTCCACGCTGGGTGCAGTTAAGTCACACCTCAAGTTACTGTCTAATGGTACTGATTTACAAGATTTCTTGTCAGGTCCCAAGGTGCCCCGGAGAAAAAGGTTCTTATACGAAGTGTATAATGAGTTTTGGAAACTTTCCCCGCAGGAGGCTGCAGCCAGGTTAAGACAGATTGATCGAGAAAATCTGCTGCAGACTTTGTCTGTTGTTGATAATGGCATGCATACCCTTTCTGACCGTGTTTACACGATTGACAGCATTGTCTCTTCTGCTATTGACATTCTAAAATCAGACATGTCTTCTTTATATCATGGGCAGAGTCAGACACGATCTATCATGCAGCTGGGTTGGACTCTTCAGACCTTGAAGGCGGGTCGCGTTCCATGGCAGCACATTCGTGCCAGAGAGATCTTTATCTCCTTTAATTTAACTCGTCAACAACAATTGATGGCTAAGAAGGAAGCGACGTATGTTATGTTAAATATTGAAAAGTTGGAGAAACTGCCTTTTACGGTGGCTGAGATTCCGTCAGCTGAGTGGTTGATTCATGGGGTTATTAATTTGCCTATCTCCACTCTGCAATTTACTTCTTGTTTGAAGCACATTCCGGTGGGAAGATATGAACTATTGGGTGACAGTTACATACACGAGGTGTGGGAGCTTCCTTTTCAGTACAGATGTGTTAATGGTTTGCGGGAAGTTTTTCTTAGCGGTAGCGACTGCGAAACTTCTGTTGGCCATTCCATGGTTTGTAAACAGCTGTCCTTGCACGGAGCGTGTAATGCTTCGATTGCTAACTTACCTTGTTATCTGAAGGGACTTCCGGTCCCGGTAATTAAAAACACTTTCCAGGTGCTTTCTAACGGCAGTTACATTGTTCTTAACAGCGAACGCTGCTGTGGCATGCGTGCCGGAATAGTTTACATCGTCGTTGTCAACAAGGCCGTTACATGCTGCGGGAATGTGTTGTTTCCCCCTACTGAATTTAGGGAGGTAGCGGACATCTGGCCTCATATTGCTACTTCCAAGGTTGATTTCGACAAGTTGAGTCGGCTGAAAGCTTTATTGTTTCAAAAGCATGTGGCCCTTACATCTGCTAGCGAGACCTACGCACTTCAAGTGGCAAGGTCATCGGCGGAGATACAGTCCCTTTTGAATACTAACTTTCCGAGTCACTTCGGAGAACTTGTGGGACGTATATTTAATGCATCCAGCACTGCTGGTATTGCTCATTTTTTCAAAGCCGTTGGTGTTGGTTTCGTTCACACCTTCTCTTCCATATTCGGTTTGATACCTTCGGCTATACACTCTATTTTCGGAAGCATTTTTGGGGGTTTCCCAATTACTTTGGCTTTATTGGCTGGAGTTTTGCTATTGTTGCTATTTTTTCGCAATGGCTGTCCCGCCGCAACGAGATCCTGTATTGCTGCTCCCGTCAGCGCAGCTGTGTCGTGAACGCATGATGCAGTGTTTTGGAGCAACACTCCTGGCTCATTTGGAGTGTGACTGGTCTTTGTCGTTCCGACCGGTTTTGGATTGTGTGCAACCCGTGTTTCGATGCCTTTGGTGCTCGTTTGAACATGCACTGGCTTTCTGTCTCTCACTGCAGCACTCTCCAGTGGTTGATCTTGATCTGTTGATGTTCCCGATTAGGGCTCATTCCCAGACTTGTGCACTACGGTTGCGTGAAGCGGATTATGAGATTCCCTTCCTGGAGGAAGATGGTTTTGTCTCTTTCCTTGGCACTACACGGGGTGCCGCCCTGAATGGTTTTGGGGCTTTGGAACACACCTGCTCCATGGTACTTTGTGGCGTGGATCTTCCGATATTGACATATCTCGAAGTGGAGGAGCTTCTACGTTCTATTGCTTCTGTCTGACAATTGGATTTTTTTTCTCTCTCTCCCGACTAAATTGACACTATATTGCAATTCGCTCTATCGTCACATGTTTCCTAAATTTATGACTTTGTTGTCTTCTCATCTTGTCGAAATGTTGGGTTTAAATTTAGGTCATTTTTTTTTTTTTTATGTTGTTAGAACCACTTGCTACCGACAAGGGGAGGGTGTAGTGTGGTCAGTTTTACCTATATTTTGCGCATTAGCTTCAGGCCTTAGGCCTCTGTGCACTTTGCCCTAAATATATTTTATTCATTTGCTAACAGCTTAGAGCCTCTGTGCACTTTACTCTAAATGCTTTCTATTAGGCTTCGTACTGTTATTTTACAGAATAGCTAGTTCTACGGTGTTGTTTTTTATTCATATCACACTGTCTTGCCTACTTCAGCACTGGAGTTCTTCATAACATATTCACTCTGTGCTTTAGTCAAGGATACAGTCTGGTACATTGCCGATAGACGTGGTAGGAGTCTAGACTTGCCATTCCTGCGCAGGAACATTTTGTGATCACGATGACATGTTAGTTATAAAATCACTTCCTTGTCCCAATACATGCAGAGGGAGATTCCGACCAGGGAACCACAACTAGACGCTGACTGCCTCGTTGCAGATGCTGAACCAGATCACAGGCCTTTGCTCAGGTATGAGTGTGTCCGTCTCCCTAGTGATACAGAAAGGCAAGCTGAAAGCTTAACATGCTGTGCTCTAAATAGAACAAGCAGAGGGAGAGTAGAAACGGTTAGGAATTATGATAGCTTTATTTCTATGTTTTACTCTCCTGGTTACTATATCAATCCTACTATGTTGTATTGTTCTGGTTATTGCGGCTCACGCCTTAATATCTAAAATACAGTTGTTTTATTAAAACATTATATAAAACTTATACTGTCTTTGTCATTTGTATATGAGACCATATAGTGAATGAGAGAGTTGGTTTGGATCTGAGTGACCATGACTTCCCTGAGAAGTTCCAAAGATGTCATGCGCTCGGCTGCCCAATCATTTCTTCCCCGTGGGAGAAATGAGGCACTGCTAGTTAGCCGGAGCAACAACCGGATTTAGGGTGACAGAGTTCCTTACACGTGGGTCAGACTCAGTCCCCCACACCGTTATCGATCCTGCTGCCTAGAAATCCAGTAGTCTCATTTAGGATAATGAGAGCCCACGCGACACTACCACTAGCCAGTCAACTGAACAGTCCTCCACTTCCGCTGCCGCTAGTGGCAAGGAGGCCCCGCCACAGGACTCACAGGCCACCAGCATCCCTCCCCCTGCAGAAGGTGAACCAACCCACAAACATTCCCTGTGAACCAGATAGAAGCCAGACACTTGCCAAGACAACTGCCAGGAAATGAGACTCTCCTGATTGTCCCCCTTGTGTTCCACTCAGTCACCTTGTCCACCTTGAACTTCCATTGCTCCCCTTCCAATGGCCCCATGGACACTGCACCTGTGCTAAAGACTGGACAATACCCTGGACTTTCCTCCATCATCACCCCATTCCATTGCACTTCCCCCTCTTTTTCATAGCACTACAATAAACACCCTTCAATAATACTAGTATTTAATGTATTGCAAATTTGTATTAATTGAAACAGCTACATCCATTGCAAATGAACTATACATAGTGAGAGCACAGCATGTATGGCCTGTTGCTGGCTATAGTGATAACATCAGGACATTTCTGTCATATCACCAACATCTGTAAAATGATAATCCATATGTGACAGTAAGTAAAGGTAACAAGTCGGTAATGCCAGCATGCCACTGCCACACAGAATAAAACAATAGTCATAGGAACATGAAGTTGCACTGTCTCACCTGTGTGTCATTGGAAGTACTGACAGATCACCGATGTTCTGTTGCCCACATTCTCGTCCTCTGCCTCCTCAGCCTCACTGTTCTCAAGGTCCACTACTGCCACAGGGGCATCTCCAGTCTCCTCCTCCTGCAGAAAAGGAACATGGCTTCTGAGGGCCAGGTGGTGCAACATGCACCATGCCACTACTATCTGGCAGACCTTCTCAGGTGAGTAGCACAGGGATCCACCTGTCCGATGGAGACACCTGAACCTGGCCTTCAGGAGGCCGAAGGTCCTCTCAATGATCGTTCTGGTTCACCCATGTGCCTCATTATAATGTTCTTCAGCCCTCATCCTGGCATTCCTCACAGGGGTCAGCAGCCGCGATAGGTTTGAGTCACCTGCAAGTATTGAGGGACAAAATTTTGCCACACACTATCCTATTTGGTTAACAGCAGAGGCATACACTAACATACACTGGGTGGAGACGAAGGCTCACCCATAAGCCTGTGCCTCTGTAGTTGGCCCATCTCATTTGGGATGCTGCTATTCCTCAGAAAAAAAGGCATCATGCACTGGCCCAGGATATTTAGCATTGACGTGGGAGATGTACTGGTCCACCAGGCACACCATCTACACATTCATGGAGTGGAAACTTTTATGATTCCTGTACACCTGTTCATTCTACCGGGGGGGGGAACAAACGCAATAATATTGGGGATATGTCCCATTGCATAGAATCCGGCCTTCACTGTGGCCAAATCTTCCACCTGGGTGAAAGCAATTTAGCTGCACATGTGTTTTATCAGGGCAGACAACACTCTTGCCAGCACACTTAAGAACATTGTCTGTGACAATCCTGCTGCCAAGCCCACTGTTGCTTGGAAAGAACCAGTTGCCAGAAAATGGACCACTGATAGAACCTGCACAAGAGGGGGGTCCCAATCAGATGACGGATAGGTGAGATCAGGTCAGGCTCCAACTGGGCACACAGCTCTGTGATTGGGGCCCTGTCCAGCCTGTAGGTGAGGATATTGTGCCTGTCCTCCTGTGTAACTAAGTCCACCAGGGGTATGTACACGGGGTATGTCTCCATCTCCTATTCATCCGCAGCGGTAGGTATTTAAGGGGCACAAGAGTGAGTAGGCTGTCACAATTTGAACAGCTACATCACAATAGCAGTTCACATCGTGCAATTATATATTGGGATAGTGTAATTTTCAAAGTATGTGCCTATTTATCCTCCGACCCAGCAATTAACGAAAGGCCTGTTCGCCCCCCCCCCCCCGAAATGGCAACCGCCTGTCCTGTGTGAAGGGACAGGTGGAAGTGAGGTAATTCCCCCGATGTTGGGTGTCGTGGAGGTCGTGAACTGCAGTGCAATTCCTCATTGGCTAATATTGGGCACTATGGGGTACAGTAGCCAATGGGGATGTACGCCGGTGGTGACGGTATACTCCACTGCGGACATGATTGCCATTTTCTAAATTAGTCCTCACTTGTTTTCTGACCTTCCACAGGAGAAGACCTACACTGCATTTGCTGCTGTGACCTGTGTCTGGAACTTACCATGGCCCGTGTGACCAGGGAAAGAGCCCCAGCCTTCACTTCGGAGGAGTTGAAGCGACTGGTGGATGGGGTCCTACCCCAGAACGGACTGCTGTATGGGCCTCCAGACCAACGGGTGAGTACACTGTGTGCACGATGCATGGGGATGTCCGTGAAGGCATGGTGTAAGGGGGGATTATCTGTTGGTGGTGTACATGTCGTGCGCTGGGCAATTTGTGTGCCAATGGTGATGGAAACGGGCATGGTGGACCATGTGTGTGACAGCCTAGAATGTTAGTTTAATGGTGTTTTCCTGTCTTTATTTCTTCTGTAGGTCAGCGCCCATCAAAAGAAGGGAATACGGCGTGCCATCACCAAGGAGGTGCGGACCCTGGGGTTCTACGGCAGGCAGAGTACCCACTGTCGGAAATGGTGAGAGGACTTGAGATGCTGGGCATGGAAGACCGTGGAGGCCCAGTTCGTGATGGTCTCCCAACGAGGAAGGGGTGCCCGTCGGACCGTGACCCCCCTGATGGCCCACATACTGGCAGTGGCCTACCCTGAGATGGATGGGCACTTGAGGGAATCACAGCAGCCACAAGGGGGTGAGTATGATGGGTATCATTGCACATTTTGGATGGTGGGGAGGTATCCAGGTGGTGGTTGTGTTTTTAGTGGGTGTCCGTAAGGCCAGGCCAGACTTTGCGGCGTGGGTCCTTTGAAGGGTAATGGCTGCATGGCAAATACAGGTAACCTAGCTTGTTAGTAGTCACTTCTAGGCAGGGCTGCATGGGTCCCAGGTGTGCTGGAGTTGGCGGTGTGTGCTCCTCCTCATGCCTTGGTGACTCAGCCATTTCACTGGTAGTGCAATGCATAGTGTGTAGGCCTGTTCCCTGTTTGTGAGGGTGCTGTGTATGCCAACGGTGGTATTGGTACAGTCACTGACCCAGTGTATCCTTTGCCTCTCTCCCCCTTCTTGTTTTGTCATCCTGTCCTTGTTTACATCAGCATCATCTGGCAGAAGAGCAGGTGCACCGGTGACAGAGGGAACTGCATCCCACATGACCCTAGAGGCAGAGTCCACCAACACCGAGTGAACCAGTGGGAGGGAGGGCGAGGGGAGCACCAAGGCGGATACTGGAGCGGACAACACAAACTCTGATACCTCCTCCAATGGAAGCTACCTGGTAGTGGCGGACACCTCTGTGACCACCCCAGCTGCAGGTACAGCCGCCACCCCATACCAGCATTACCCTTCCAGTAGCCCATCAACAAGTTGCCCGTGCCCGCTCACCCAGGAGGGTGGGCATCTCCTTCGTCCCAGACACCTCAGACCCTGTCCCAATGAGCCCTGCTGCCCTGAGTGAGGAGGCTATTAGCCTCCTGAGATCCAACTCTGTAGGGCAGTCAACCATTGAGAATGCCATCCAGGGGCTGGCATCCCAGATACAGCAACGCAATGCATTCCTCGAGGGCATACAAGGTGGATTGGCGGCCCAACACAGATCGTTTCAGGCTCTGGCCTCCTCTCTGATGGCAGCCATTGTCCCTGTTTCTACCGTTGCCCCCTCCAACGTCCACTTCCCAGTCCCATTCTCCTTAACCCCAACCCATCCCAAGCACACATACAGTTGAGCATGCACACAAGGCAACACACAAGAGTGGCACAGGCAAATACAAGCACCACACTTCATCCCACAGGCACTCACACAAACACCATACTGTTGCAGAGACAACAACGTCCACTGCCTCCACTTTCTCCCCCTCCTCCTCCACCTCTCTCCCAGTCACATCCACACTCACATCTGCATGCACTACATCTACGTCCACTATCAGCATCACCCCTCCAAGCAGAACACACACCTCACTGGCAGACACCTCCACAACAGCCATTCATGCGTCCCCTGTATCCTCTCCCACCATGTCTGTCCCCGCAAAGGACACAAACGCAAGCACTCAGACACCCAACAGCCATCCACCTCATATCAGCATACAGCCCATAATCCTGCACCCAAATGCAGCAGGCATACACCTCCAACAACCACTCCCTCATTCTCCACTCCCATTACGTCTCCCTCCTCCCGCCCCAACGTCCCTAAAAAGCTTTTCCTTTCCCAAAGTGACCTCTTCTCTACCCCTCCCCCATCCTGCACCTATGGGCTGGGTACCAAGGACACAGCCCAGCACCTCAGCCAAACAGTCCATGGGGACAGTGGTAGCACCACCTACTCGTGGTGGTAAGGATACGAGATCTACAACACAGAAGGGGAAGGAGCCAGCACCATCAGGGAAGAAAGGGAAGTGTCCTGCACCAGCTGTGAAGAAGGGGAAGGGGCCTGCACCAGCTGTAAAGAAGGGAAAGGAGCCTGGACCACCAGGCAGAGAGGGGAAGAGCCCATCCACCCCTGCCAGGAAGGGCAAGGGATCCCCAACCCATGGACAGGAGGAGACGAGGCCCTCTACGCCAGCGGAAGCTGTCAGGCTAACACTGCTACCACCACCAGCTGTCATGGGGCCCACACCAACAGCTGTGGAAGTGCAGCCATCCGTGAGTGCAGGGGCTGCCCAGGTGACTCCCCCAACCACCACTACAATTCAGCCATCAGTGAGTGCAGGGCTGCCCAGGAGACTCCTCCAACCACCACCACAGTGCAGCCATCACCTCCAGTGTACGCTATGTAGGCCACCCTCCAGGGGCTACTGTGCAGGCTGCCCCATCCAGAAACAGTGGGCAAGTCTCCCACCCAAGAGACTCTGGCCTTGCACTCCCCAGGACACAGCTATGGGCATGTTGCCCCTTCCAGAGCCAGTAGGGAATTCACCCACTCCAGAGACTGTAGCCTTGCACTCCCCAGGACAAAGCATTGGGCATGTTGCCCCCTCCAGACCCAGTGGGCAAGTCATCCACTCCAGAGACTGTGGCCTTGCATTCCCCAGGACGAAGCAATGGGCATGTTGCCCCCTCCAGAACCAGTGGGCAAGCCACCCACTCCAGAGACTATGGCCTTGCACTCCCCAGGACAAAGTAATGGACAATTTGCCTCATCCAGAACCAGTGGGGACGTTTCCGTATTTGACTGAGGTGCCCCCCGTCCCCTGGAGGTGCCTTCCCACTTGCAAAGTGATGCCCCTGCAGTGTTCTCTCCGGCTGTGTCAGGAAACATGTTGGGCCTTGGACTTTGCCCTGTGGCCTTGTGTGCCCTCATGGCTATGGACTGGGCATTGGCCCTTTATGGATATTTGTATATATTTGGTTCATGTGGTGGATTTTGTTATGCTAATACATTGTCGTTACTCCAGCATTATGGTCCGTGTTTTATTATGCCATGTGTTTTGTGCGATTGGTTTATGTGTGCAGCTGGTGGTGTGTACGTGTCTGGTGGGTGTCGTGCGAGTGTGTGTCACTCTCTTTTTCCTCCCACCCTCCCTTGTGTGCTAGGCAGCTGTACTCACCATCGTCATCTCCATCGGCGTTGATGTTCAAGGTGTAGCATGATGTAGAAAATCTTCAGGAAAACTTACAGTTCGAGTTCCATGGCGGCGTGGTTCTTCCCTGTGTCTCCAATGGTGAGTCCTTTCACTTCTGAGCTCTGTTTCTACCAGGATTTTGATGCCATTGATACCACCCCCGAAAAGGTGGCTCTTTGCAGTGTCATGATATGGTGGGCAGTACTTTGTCTCCTGCCTGGCTGTTGATGGCTACCTCTGTGATGAGTGTTGTTTTTGCCCTGGCGGTTAGTGTGGTACATTGGCTGTCTATGGGAGTTATCACTGCCATGCTCATAATGTGGCGGTACTTACTGCCAGCCTGTTGACGGTATTACCACCACTTTATCACTCACTGCCAGGGTCATAATGAGGGCCTATGTTTACACATGTAATGCATTCATTGATAGGGAAGCTAGAATATAGCCTTAAGTGGGTGCAAGCATGAAATGGGGCAAGTGACATCCACCCCACTGGCAAAAGAATACACATCATTTGAGCCTCAATTTGTTCAGCAACAGGCTGGGGAACAGGAGTTAGAGGAATGGAAGAGGGGAGGTTGTACACAAAACAGGGAGGGGCTTTGGGCAGCCCCAAATGGCAAGATATGCCTGCCATCAATGTTCCTCCCCTCCATGGCCCACCTCTTCCACTGCCCCTCGCATGTGGGGTGAGATGGAATGATCCATATGGTTTCCTAATGTTGGTTCAGCTCAAAATTTCATCAATATGCAGAACATTTGTGTAAGCAGTGCATGATTTGTTCTCAGTATAATACAGGTTAGGGTACACCCACAGCATCAGGCCATTTCCCACCGCCACAGGGACCCTTCGACAGCCTACAAATGGACTTCATTGAAATGCTCCCCACACATGAGTTCAGATATGTTTTGGTCATTGTGTGCATGATCGGCAAATGGACAGAAGCTTATACCACCAAGAACTGTGATCCACAGACAGTTGCTATGTGACTGTTGAAGGAACTTATCCCACGGTTTGGGATCCCAACATTCCTGAGCTCTGCTAATGGACCAGGGTTAATTTCTCAGGTAAAACAGAGGGTCTGCAAAGTTCTAGGGATCACCCAGAAATTGCACTGTGCATACCACCCACAGGCAGCAGGAGCGGTTGAGAGAAAGAATGAGGTACCAAAGAACAAGATAGGAAAGATCTGTGCATCCACTGAACTCTCCTGGATTGATGCGCTACCATTGTCACTGCTTGCCATGAGAAGCAACCCTGATAGAGTGACAAAGTTGAGGCCCATGAGATACTGTTTGGTTGCCCCATGCAAATTCCTGGCCACATTTCTGTGGTGCCACTAGCAGTAACAGATGATCCATTATTACAGTACTGCAAGCCAATAACAGAGACTCTACGTTATCACCGCCGCCAGGGGCTGCAGGCCCTACCAGAAGAAGAGACATCGCCAGAACATGGACTGCAGCCTAATGCCTGGGTGTGGGTAAAAGCCCACACCGGACGGCATTGTCTACAGCCCCGGTGAAAGAGACCACACCAGGTCCTTCTGACAATAGCTACAGCGGTCAAGTGTGATGGGCTAACCTTCTGGACCCATAGCGCTCCCACCAAAAGGACGGTGCGGTGAGACCATAGGATCTGCAACAACCACCTGGGGCACCAACAAAGGTTCCACCACCACCACCAGGATACAACCTCCGATCAACGAACAAGACAAGGCAACACTGACAGGACTACTAGTGCTGCACCCTCGCAAAGGTCAAAGGGTGCAAGCGTTTCCTGTAGTGACTCTTCACAGGACTGCTCATGCTGCCCACCTTCAAAAACAGAGGATGCAAGTGGGTCCTGCCTGGATTTGTCTACAGACGTACCTGAATGGCCATTATGTGCAAGATAACCTCTGATGCCACATTGAGGGATAACACTGATAGAGAATTAATAGACCACCACTTACTGATTTGAAGGTATTGGGAACAATTGACCATAGTATTGATAAGAAAACAAATCGAGTCTCTGACATTGTCCTACCAGCTGTAAGGACAATGTCAAAAGACAAGTAAAATGAAAGTAAATGGCCTACAGTGCTGACAGCCATCTGCACCCCCTATCCTGGGAATAATATTAACAATTATATTAACACTGTTTGCAGACGCGATATACACATGCCATTTCTCGAGCATGAGCATAACTATATCAGTAAAAGTGAACAGATCAGGGCAAGGTTACTCAGGTATAGCACTAGATGAGGAAAATAGGGGACGGGTACCATGGAGTGAGAACAAGGAAATATACGCTGACGACACATTTGTACAAATGGTTAAGCTGTATGTAGAGGCAGCAAATGTATTAGACTATTATGTATGTATCCACTTGCCTACGCACTTCCAAAATGTGATGAACTAAACAGCCTCCCCACTTAGCAAATATGTGGGATGTAATGTGGTAAACAGTCTCCTACAGCAGCAGCTCAAGGTGCCTGTTATGAGCAACCAGTGAGTATATGATATATTAATTGATCTCATACAGCAGCAGTTCCCTGTTGAGAAGAGCAGGTCATACGGAAGGGACAGGCCTCAAAATGGTACAGCATGTAGGCGACTGACCACTCAGACAGAGGATCAGCTGATACTGGCTTAACTTCAGGGACCTAGGCAATTGTGCAAGGATACTAAAATGATACAAGAGGAGGGGCAGGTGCCCAGTGAAGGGACTGCGGAAAGTATAAGCATCCCATTCCTAAGAATAGGTGGACAGAAGAAAGCACCATGGTGCATAAAGTACACAAAGGGTAGTGCACCTGTTAAGAAGAGACCAACAAGGACTTATGCCCATAATGAAATTCCTCCGCCCTTCTGATGACCACCTCATACCTAATTGTTAGGAGGGTTTCACTGATGCCAATGTTAACATAAATGTGGAATAAGCGATTGCCTCAGTTATTCCAACTTAGACAAAATAAGGGTTGGTCCCAAAAGGTTGTCCGTGGGTCTGTCTGAGCCAAGGGTTTTTTTCTTCATGGGGAATTACGCATACTTCATATTACCCGCTGGATAGCAAGGCAGCTGTTATCTATCGCTAGTGTTGCCACGCATAACGCTTGTGACAAGTCCGTCTCAGATAACACATCTAGTATGCCGGAAAAAGCACAGAAGGAGAACTCCTTCTTGGATAGATCAGGACTTAGCAATTATGCGAGTGATAGTGCCACCACTTGGGGTTATGCAGTCAGAATATAAAATACACAAATTGGCAGGACTGGTGGAGACATTGGCGGACTCCACAGCAGTAGCACTGGGAAATATCACTGAGGAGCTCACTGATCTGAGAGCTGTCAAAATTCAGAACAGAATGGCACTGGACATCATTCTAGCAAAGGATGGTGGGTGGTGTCACGTGATCCATCAGGATTACTGCGTATTCATACCAGATAATAGTGGAAAGATAAATAAGGTAATAGGAAATATAAGTAAAGTAGAAAGGGAGGCCAAGGAAGTGTTTGTCTTGATAGACCCCGGCGGAATTTGGGAAAAGTTAGGAGCATGGTTCTAAGTGCCTTTAGCCTATGCTTCCTCCCTTTCCATCAGCACTTCATTCAGGGTGTAGGTGGCAAATAGCTCTTTGGTGAAGTGCCACTTGTGGTGGGAAGGGGGACACCAAGGATGGGAGGAGGCCCGGAGTTCTGTTTCCCAAGGAGGCAGCTCGGATAGTTGAAGTTATGCATGGATGTTTTAGGGAACTGTGCTGTTTGGTTGGTTGCTGGACTTTAATGTCCGGATGTAGGCTCCTGTTCATATGATTTGGAAAACTCTGAGGATGCACCCTGCAGACCTGTTATGTGAGTCTTCAGAGGGTAGTCACTCATAGTGTTGGTAGCAGACCTGGGGTTAGCTGCCCCATTTTGGGCCAGAACCCTTTTCAAGTCCTCAAAGGCTCCCCTTGGAAGGGATCCTAGTTTGTCCAAGGCTGAAGAACATGAGCAGGGACAGGCAGGTAGCCAGGAATCAGCAGAGTTTTGAGCTCTAATTATCAGAGTATTAGGATCTGCAATTTTGAGTTGATTCCTGAAGTGAAATCTGCTAGTGTGTTTAGTAGCTTGATTTGAGTGTCCATTTTTGTGGACTGGGAAGTCCAGACTTCAGCGGTGAGCTGGAGGGTACCCTGCATAATGTTCAAAACTCTTGGTACATCTGGATCTGTGGCAGTCTCAAGTGATGTGATGATGCCCGGTTTGGGCCTGGTGTCAGGGCAAGATCCTGCAGGCGAGTGCGGTGTAGAGCAGGGTCGGCCTGCCTCAAGGCGGCATCTCTGTATATTGCCACCATAGCCTCCCATTCCAGGGAGGTGAGCGATGAAGGATTCTGCTGTGTGCAACTTGCTGGTTTTTCCTGGGGCGCAGGGCTGTCAAGGGGAGGTAAGCTGAGACAGGATCTATTCGTTCTGTATTTTGGTGAGTTCCGACCTGTCACTGGGTCTCCTCCAAGTGCACTGAGGCTGGTGTCACTAATTGATGGATAGATCGGGTTCGAGTGTGATGAGCCCAGTGAACAAGATTGAACTGAAGTAGCACACTGGGATTGCTGCCTTGATGCTGATGATAGCAGAGCGGAGGAGAAAAAGGAATTGGGTTCTTCTAGGTTACATTTGTCTGCATTGCCGTTGCAGATATCGGTTTCGCCTGTGGGCGGGAACTCAATTCCAGGGCTGTGTGAGTGCACCCGTTCCACTGCAAACAATTTAGTTGTCATTTGTAGGGCCGATGGCTATGGAGGCTCCAATAGCAGGGGAGCTAGTGGACTTGGCTGGTACCCAGTAGGCATAGAGGTGCGTGCTGGATCTGAAGCTAGGCCAAGGGTGGGTACTTGACTGAGGATAGTTGGTTCCAGGGGAGGTGATAAGCCTGGTATGCTTGAGTTAGCTGTGTAGAAGGTTGAAGCCGGGTCCTTGAGGAGAAAACATTTGGCATTGATTTTGGACTGGCGTTTTGTAGCTGTGAGAATGTCTTGCACAGTGTTGGGGCCTGCTGGATTAGACCTTAATTGGGGCCCTGTCTGTCTGGTCGAGTTTGAGTTGCTATCCTGCAGGTGGCCTGGTGGATCAATGTTGTCAATAACATCGACTAGGGTCTCAGGTGTATCGGTCCTCCTTCCCCGGCTTGGCTTCTTCCTTTGACAAGTCAAAGGTGGGGCCCTAGGTTTTCCGGGTCCAGCAGTTTTCTTGCTGTGCTAACAGGTAACAGGTTGCAGGATAGCTGGGTTAGCTTGCAGGAGGCAAGTGATGGATGGCAGGTGGGGCAAGAAGTGACTTAATTTCCTGCAGTCTCTTGGCATGTATCCTGGCAAGGGCCTGTAATGGCACAGCCAGGCAGTTGGGGGGTGACTGTAACAATGGGCTACAAGCCGGTCTCACAGGGGTCCCACCAGCCGCACCCAGACCTAGCTGGGCCTCTTCTGTGAGAACCCCATGATGCGCACTCAGTGGCAGCCTACTGTGGCTGCTGTGCTGGAAAGCCTCCTTCTCAACACAGAGCAGCAGTTGAGTACAGGATTCTTTGGCAAGCAAGATTTGCAAGATTTACAGGTGAGGTGTGATGGCAAGCAGGAAGCAGAAGCAGGGGGGTGGAGTCAGGGCAGGGGGCAGAGACCAGAGGGGGTTAGTAGGAGAATCACTGATGCAAGCGGTGGGGGGTGGCAGGCGGCAATAAGTTGCTGGTACTGGCAGTGGAGAGAAAGGGGCAATTGGAGGGGGTGGTGAGGAGAGTAGGGGTTGCGAGTGGGAGGGGGAAAAGTCGAGGGAGCAAGAGGGCGGCAGGGTGATGAGGGGCAGGGGGCAAACATGCTGCTGAACAGCTGTGCTCAACCCCTGTGCTCCAACCAGCCTTCAGCAACCCTAGGGCCGCAACCCTAACGCCAGCCTTAGCCCCCAAATGCCACTCTCAACCCTCACCCCGCGACCTCTGTTGCCTAGCCAGACAAGCAACCCAGCTGTCTCCCACCAGTCTCTCACATGGTCCAAACAGCCCCAGCAGGCTCACAGCCTCTCAGCCTGGCCAATCAGAGAAGGGCACCATAGAGCTGAAGTTGGCAACTTTCAGGTAGAGTTTTAAAACTCTTATATTAAATCCAACAATTGTAAGTTGCAGCATTTATTATAACTATTTATTTGATACCAAATGCAAGTTATCTGTCACTTAAGGGGATTTTATTAATTAAAATAAAGTATCCCCATTTTAGCCTATGGAGGCCATTCGCTACAGTGAGGGAAAAACAAATGTGGCTATTTCACCTCACCAGGGCTTATTAAACAATTTGCATAAGGTTCCTGCTTATAGTTACATGACACCTAATTCTAAGAGCACATAGGGCACAACTTAGGGGTGACTTATATATAAACATAAGGTAGTTTAAGACTTTGGAAGTGATTTTTAATTCCAAAGTCAAATTTGCATATAACTTTAGTTTTAAAAGCAGCCAGCAGGACAGGCCTGCCTTTAAAATGACACTGGGCACCTCAGCAGTCCACCCATGGGTGCACTACCTATGCTGTGGTCCCTATACCTACATGCCCTACCATATACTAGGGACTTATAGGTAGGTTGATACTGCCAAATTTGTATATCCACTTTTACACAGAGCGCTGGCCTTGGCACTGGTAAGCAGTACCCAGGGTACAGCCAAGAGTCAGTAACCACCAGTATCTTTCCAAAACGTTTAGGGGTGACCAGGGCAAAAAGAAGGACTTTCCTACACTCCCCCAAATGAAAGGTAATGGGTACTAACCTATACCCTGGCAGTCCTCATCAGCTAAGTGGAACAATCTGGAAAAGCTATATGTGTTGGCATGGGCACTCCCAGGTCTATGATCTACTGTGAAGTCCTTCCCCTGTAGGGAAATGGACCACCTTAACAGTTTTGGGTTCTCCCCCCTCAGTTGCATTAACCGTGTGAGAGGTCTGTGGTCAGTTTGAACACGGAAGTGAGTGCCAAACAGGTATGGCCTCAACTTCATCAGGGACACACCACAGCAAAGGCCTCCCTCTCAATGGCAGTCCATCTTTTCTCTCTGGGAAGTAGTCGCCTGCTGATGAAGGCAACTGGCGGATCCTGGCCCTCTTCATTAATTTGTGCTAACAGTGCCCCAATCCCTTCCTCTGAAGCATCTGTTTGCAATATAAACTCTTTGCTACAGTCAGGGGCCAGTAACACTGGAGCTGAACACATAGGCTGTTTAAGAGAATCAAAGGCTTTTTGACACCCTGCGGTCCAAATGACTTTCTTGGGCTGTTTCTTTGAGGTGAGTTCTGTCAGAGGAGCAACTATGGTCCCATAGTTTTGAACAAACCTCCATTAATACCCAGTCAGGCCACGGAAAGCCTTGACCTGAGTCTGGGTTTTAGGAGCCTCCCAATAGAGGATAGTCTGGATCTTGGGTTGGAGAGGATGTACATGGCCTCCACCAACAAGGTGGCCCAGGTACACCCCTAAACTTTGCCCTATCTGGCACTCTCTTGCCTTGATAGTCAGGCCTGCTTGAACCTGGCCTGAAGCACTTCCTTCAGGTAGACCAGGTGGTCTTCCCAGGTGGAACTGAATACAGCTGTATCATCCAGATAAGCTGCAGTGAATTATTCCAACACAGACAGCACTCTGTTCACCAACCACTGGAAGGTGGCAGTAGCATTTTTCAGGCCAAAGGGCATCACTTTGAACTGAAAATGTCCAGTTGGTGTGGAAAATCCTGACCTCTCCTTAGCTCCTGGACTATAGGCAATCTGCCAGTATCCTGAGGCCAGGCCAAATGTACTTAGGAACTTGGCAGCCCCCAACATATCAAGGAGCTCATCAGCTCCAGGTATGGGGTGAGCATCAGTCTTGGTGACTGCGTTTAGACCTCTGTAGTCTACACAGAATCTTAATTCCTTTTCCCCAGCTTGGGAATTGGGTTTGGGTACCAGTACCACTGGATTAGCCCCAGGTCTATCAGAGGGCGCAATTACCTTACTATCTAATATTTCTAGCCACCTCAGCTTTGACGCTGGCCTTGACCTGGTCAGACAGCCTTTAATACTTGTTCTTAACAGCTATGCTGTCACCAGTGTCAATATCATGGACGCACCAACTGGTGAGTCCAGGGGTCAAAGAAAACAGACCAGCAAACTACTCCAAAACTTGTCTGCAATCTTTTTGCTGCTGACTTGTCAACTTGGGAGAGAGTACCACTCCATCCACTGACCCAACTTGTGCATTTGTGGAAAGGAGGCCTGGCAGAGGTTCATTCTTCTTCTCCTTCCCTTCATCTGTGACCATAAGCATGGTCATGTCTGCCCTATCCTGGTGGGGTTTCAGTTCGTTGACATGCAGGATCCTATGAGGATTCTTTGAAGTGCCAAGGTGCACCAGGTAGGTGACTTCACCATTCCAAAATTCAATGGGGACCAGTCCATTTGGCCGGACGTGAAGTAGGAGCCAAAGGCTCCAAAACCTACACCAGCTGACCTGGGTGATACTCAGGGATGGTAGCCTTCGGGTCATGCCAGAACTTCAACAGCTCTTAGCGGGCCTCCAGGTTGCTGCTTGCCTTTTTCATGTACCCAGCCATGCATGAACGCAGGCCCAGCACATAGTCTAGCACATTCTCCTTGGATTCTTTGAGGGGCTTCTCCCAAGACTCTCTCAAAAAGCACAATGGGCCTCTTAGAGGGTATACAAAAAGTAACTCAAAGGGACTAAATCCAACCCCTTTTGTGGCACTTCTCTGTATGCAAACAGCAGGCATTAGAGGAGAACATCCCATCTCCTTCTGAGTTTGTCAGACAAACCCATTATCAATTCTTTCAGGGTCTTGTTAAATCTTTCCACCAGACCATTGGTCTGGGAATGATAGGGGGTGGTGAACATGTATGTAACACCACACTCATCCCACATTGCTTTCCGATAGGCTGACTTAAAATGTTTGCCCCTATCAGAGACCATCTCCTTTGGGAATCCCATTCTGGTGAACACACAAAGAAGGGCCCTAGCCACTGTGGAAGCAGCAACGGTTCCTCAGGGTATTTCCTCAGGGTACCTGGTGGCATGGTCCACAACCACCAAAATGTACCTATTGCCTGAGGCAGTTGGTCGGTCTAGGGGACCAACTATGTCAATCCCTACCCTCTCAAAGGGAGTCCCAACCACTGGCAGTGGTATCAAGGGAGCCTTTGGCTTGCCTCCTACCGTGCCACTGGCCTGGCAGGTGAAACAGGAGCTGAAAAACTCCTTGACCCTCTCTGACATGTGGGGCCAATAGAAATGACTGACCAGCTTGTTCCAGGTCTTGCTCTGCCCCAAATGTCCGGCTAAGGAAATATCATGGCTCAAGATAAGGAGGAATTCTCTACAGTTTTGGGGAACTTCCACTCTCCTGGTTGCCCCTGCTTTGGGGGTCCCTGGCCTCCATGTAGAGACTCCATCCTCCCAATAAACCTTATGGGTCCTACTGGTATCCCCTTGTTCTTGTCTGGAGGCAGTCTGCCTCAAGCCTTCAAGAGTGGGGCACTCTCTTTGTCTCTGGCACAATTCCTCTCCGATGGGCTCACCTGCCCTTTGCAGTTCTGCCACGTCAGGCAGAGCTTGCAGGGGAAGGGGCCCTCCCTCAGAGGTCAGATTCCCCCACTCAGGTTTGGATTCCTCCTGCCCCTCTGTACTTGGTGGGGCTGGCATGCCCTTTCTCTTCTTCTGGGAGGCATTTTCCCATTGTTCCAGGGTCCATGTGTCCAGCACGTCCCTGTTGTACTGCCTGTGACCTGGTCACCGCAAACACCCATTCAGGGAGTCCAGCATCTGTGAATGAACCCTTCTTTCCGCCTCTGACCATTCAGATGTTTCCAGGTCATTTCCCAACAGACATTCTACTGGGAGGGCTGGAGCTATTGCTAATGCTAAGAAGGAGTGTACTTCTTAGGGCCAGTCACACATCCCTATTCCAGGCTCACCATGGATGGAGTTTGGTTCTGCTATCTGCATATGTGACTTGGTGGAAGACACCAGGTGAGACCTGCACTGGAGAAACCGGCTTCTCTGTGAACATTGTAACACTGGCTCCTGTATTTCTCAGGGCTGCCACCTAAGTTCCATTAACTTAAGGCCTCTGCCTATAACCCTCCATGCTGGGAGGTAAGGTGGCCATAGTTGCAATGCCATCCCACCCACGGACACTAAGGTGACCTCTGTGTACTCTGATCACAGCCCTGGACCAACTTCCACCCCTATAACTACACTAGCAATCCCATGGGACTGCCAACCAATGGGGGGCTTCTTTGAGCAGATAGCACCCCCTCTTTTGTGTCCAGGTTGATGACACTCAAAACACTTGCTGACCCTAGCAAGCTCCTGAAATCTTCCTACCTTAACATGATCATAATGTTTCCCTTGGTACCCCTTCTCTTTAGTAGTGGCATGGTTCTGGGCTCCCCCACTCTGAGAAGGTTTTGGGGACTCTTGTGAGGACTATTCAGACTTTTTATCATTTTTCCCTTGGTTCTTCCCCTGAGAAGAACCATGTCCTCCAGTTTTCTGGTCACCCCCTAGGGGTTTCTGGTTAACCATAGTTCTTAACCAGTCATCTGCTGCCTCCACCAGCTCTCTGGGGGTTGGTCAACTTAGAGTCAATTAGATACTGGCGGAGCTTTTCTTAGGCACAATTAGTCAGAAGGTGCTCCCTCATAATCAAATTGTAACACCCCTCAAAGGTACTTACCTTGTTGCCCTGTATCCAGTCTTCTAGTGCTTAACTAAGATGTCCACAAAATCAACCCAGGACTGGGTAGCTCTCTTCTGGGTGTCCCTAAACTTAAGCCTATACTGTTCTGGGGTCAGACCAAACTTTTTAGTTAAGCATCTCTTCATACTAGTGTATGAATCTGCCTCTTCCCTACTTAAGGTCAGAAGCCTATCCCTCCCAGAGTTGGGGAACAACTCTCATAGAAGTAAACCCCAATATTGAGGCTTAACTCTCCTCATCTTGAGGGCCATCCCAAAGGCCCAGAGCCATTTGTCTATATCACCCACTCTACATAGGCAGGAACCACCCCGTTGGGTAATCTGGGACAAAACCCCCCATCCATGGACATCTCAGCTTCTCTGTCGCTGCCACCACCTCTTTTCTCTTCCTTTGCCCACTTTTTCTTTTTCAGGGCCAGCTTCTCTACCTACAAAGCTATATATGCTAGCTGGCCCTCCAGCTCTTTTTCCCTAAGGGACAGGTTCTCTTCTTCTGAAGGGCCCCCCTTCCCCAACTAGCTTTGGGTATGGCCCTGGTGACTGTGTGTGGTGAGGACCAGTCTTCCTCATCCTCACCCAGGTTCAGATGCCCTCCCTTCCCTGAGTGGTTGGAGCTAGCATCCTCCCCTTCTTCCTCTTCCCCTGGAGCTTCCTCTGTGCCTACGTGTTGGGCCTCAGCCCAGGCTGTCAGGGATTCAATTAAAACATTTTTCCTGAGGTTAGTGGCAACAGGTAACCCCCTCTCAGTACACAACCCCCTAAGCTAGACTACTGTCATTGTGGCTAGGCTAGCCAGATCAACTTCCATGGTTCCCTAGCTTTGTGTCAGCAAAAACATTTTGCAAAAATTGGAAACAAGATTTAAAAAAATCACAAAAATTCAATAATTGAAATTAATCCAAAATAAAAATCAAAAACAATTTTTGCACTAGGACAATTTAAATGATTTTGAAATTGCTTTACTTAAAACTGTAGTGTGATACTGAACACAAGTATTGGATCCCACCACTGTGCACCAAAAATGTTGGAAAGGGCAGGTAAGTACCTGTACTTAGCAATAGACTACTAACTTCCACTAGGTTCAGTTAGGCCTCAATAAATTAACCCAAGCTCAACCCTTGGTAGCTTGGCAACGAGAGACAAAGCTTAACTTAGGAGACAAAGGCCCTCATTATGACTTTGGTGGTACATCCCGCTTACCGCTGCGGGGACGGCTGCCAACATACTGTCAAGGAGGCGAACATCTGTTTGCCATGTTATGACACACACACCAAACCGACTGAATACTGCTGCAAACCCATATCCACCAGACCAAAGGTTAGTGTTAAACTGTCGGTATGAACACCCATACCATTATGCCAACAAAACAACGCCTTCCACATATGACCCACGAATCACCACAGTGGACATTCAATTGCGGTAAACCATTGGCGGTACACACCGACGCGGTCAGAACGGCAACCTAAACATAAGTCAACACAACATTGGCAAAATTTAAAAACACACACCTGACATTGATACACACACAACACTCACCCACCCACAGCACTAAAAAACACACACCCACATTACCCACAACCCTTTACGAACACGAAAAATAGCCAAGACATAGCCACGCAAATCATAGACACAACTACACACACAGCACGAACACCCATTCATCCGTCACGCACCCCACACCCCACCACAATACTCAACACCCTCTGCACAACACACACCACCGTACACCCATGTCCCCACAAAGGAACCCCCATTTCACTGATGAGGAGTTGCGGGTCATGGTGGAGGAAATAGTCAGGGTAGAGCCAGAGCTGTTTGGAGCACAGGTACAGCAGATCTCCATTGCCAGGAAGATGGAGCTATGGTAGAGAATCGTGGACAAGGTGAACGCCGTGGGACAGCATCCAAGAACAAGGGATGACATCAGGGAGAGGTGGAAAAACCTATGGGGGAAGGTACGTTCCACTGCAGCAAGGCACCATCTCGCCATCCAAGAGGACTGGCGGTGGACCCCCAACTCCTCCCTCACAGCTGACAGCATGGGAGGAGCAAGTCTTGGCAATACTGCATCCTGAGGGACTCACAGGAGTTGCCGGAGGACTGACACTGGTGAGTTAATTTTACTACCTATCCTCCATACCTGCATGCCACCACCACCCCTCACCCTGACACCCATCACTCAACTCCATTCACCCTACACTAACCTGAATGCCACCACCTAACATACTGACCTGAATGCCACGTCCTTCATGCCATACCCACTGCATGAACCTCCCTCCCAGCCCTACATGTACCCCCCCCCAACCAATGCATGCACAACATGGAGGACTAACAATGCCACAATACATCACAATACACAAGCAAAAGTGGCAGGGCCACAGCAGCAATATAGGGGAAGCTAGGGATGTAGTAAATGTCACAGACATGTAGCATGATACACCACTTAAATCCCCACAGGTGCCCCAGCCAATCCCAGGGGCGAGGAAGTGCCCAGTCCCCCACCAGAAGATGCCCCCAGTGATGACAGTAACTCTGGACTTCTGGATCTGGATGAACTCCCTGGCCCATCAGGGACCACTGGTCAGTTGGATATCCCAGCCCACACCCAGTCAACCATGGAGCCTCCCCCTCAGTATCCAACACCACAGCAGCCACCCAACATCCCCACACCTCTGTCCCCAGGACACATCAATCAGCAATGTGCCCACCTGCACCGGGACCCCAACCCACACCTCACAGCCAAGACATTCAGGATCCTGGGGTCAGTGTCAGTGGGCACACTGTTATGGGGACACAGGCACAGGGGACCAGGGACACTCATAGGACACCTGTGCACCAGGGAGAGGACAGGCCCAGGGAACCAACTGGCCAGGAGGCACTCACCACTGTCCTGGGGGCATACCAACAATCCCAGGACAAGATGGGTCATGTGATAGACATCATGCAGGAGAACCAGCGGCTACAGGAGTAACACCACTAGATCAGGAATTAATTGCAGGCCCTCAACACCACAATGGTCTCCATAGCAGGGGTGCTGGGTGATATGGCCAGCATCACGAGGGACTACACATCACACCAGCGGGGCCCTTCCACTAGCCAGTGAACTGAACAGCCACCCACATCTGCTTCAGCTAGTGGACAAGTGGCCCTGCTACAGGGCCCACAGGCCACCAGCACCCCTCCTGCTGCAGAAGGTGAACGACCCTGCAAACGTTCCCTGAGACCCAGACAGACGCCAGAGACACTTGCCAAGACCAAGACAACTGCCAGGAAATGAACCCCTCCTGAATGTCCCCCTTGTGTCCCACTGTGTCACCTTGTCCTCATTGAACTGCCATTGCTCCCCTTCCTATGGCCCCTTGGAAATGGGACCTGGGCCACAAACAGACTGGACCAATACCCTGGACTTTCCTCTACCAACACCGCATTCCATTGCACTATTCCTTCTACATTTTTCACTTCAATAATCATCCTTGAACACAACTTGAGTGATAGTGCTTTAGGTGTTAAAAATGTGCAACACATTTTAACTGTTTCATCTTGTGCAATTGTCCAGAACTTTGTGATTCCATACAAAAAATGGCTTGTAGCTGTCTGTAGTCATCACATCAGTACACAGTTGTAACCACATCATCTGCAAAATGAGAAGGCATAGGTGACAGTCAGTTGGGATGCTAAGTAAAGTGACTGCCATCATGCTACAGCCACACAGAAATGATAAATAATCAGAGGAATGCTCAGTTCCACTGTCTTACCTGTGTGTCATTGGAAGTACTGCCGTATGACTAGTGTCCTGTTGTCCACATCCTCATCCTCTTCCTTCTCATTCTCACTGTCCTCATGGTCAACTGCTGCCACAAGAGCATTTCCATCCTCCTCCTCCTGCAGATAGGCCACGTTGTCGGATGGCCAGGTTGTGCAACATGCTGCATACAACAACTATTTGGCAGACGTTCTCAAGGGAGTACCAGAGGGATCTACCTATCATATGGAGGCATCTGAACCTGGCCTCCAGGAGGCCAAAGGTCCTCTCAATTATTCTCCTGGTTCGCCCATGAGCATTATTATACCTATTCTCAATCCGTCCTGGCATTCCTTACGGGGGTCACGAGCCACAACAAGTTTGGGTAGCCAGAGTCACCTGCAAGAAGTTAGGGACAAACATTAGCCTTGCACAATGGTATGGGGGATGACTCCTGATGCCATACACTGACATGCATTGGGTGGGGACTCAGGCTCACCTATTAGCCACACACTGTGCTTCTGTAGTTGTGCCATCACATGTGGAATGCTGCCATTCCTCAAGACGAAGGTGTCATGCACTGACCCAGGACACTTGGAAGTGACGTGGGAGATGTACTGATCAGCCAGGCACAGCATTTGTATATTGAGTGAGTGAAAACTCTTATGATTCCTGAACATCTGTTCACTGTGCCTTGGGGGGGCAAATGCTATATGTGTTCCATCAGTGGCCCCAATAACATCTGGAATATGTCCCATTGCATAGAAACAAGCCTTCACATTGTCCAAATCATCCACTTTGAGGAAAGCAAAGTAGCTGCACATGTGTTTGAGCAGGGCAGACAAAACCCTTGCTAGCACGATTGAGAACATTGGCTATGACATTCCTGCAGCCAAGTCCACTGTCACTTGGAAAGAGCCAGTTGCCAGGAAATGGAGCACTGATAGGACCTGCACAAGTGGGGGAATCCCAGTGGGTTGTCGGATATCAGATCAGGCTCAAATTGTGCACACAGCTCTGTGACTGTGGTCCTGTCCAGACTATTGGTAAGTAAAATGTGCCTGTCCTACAGTGTAGCCAAGTCAACAAGGGGTCTCTACATGGGGGCTTGCCTCCTCCTCCTATTCCTCCACAGTGGTAGATACCTAAGGGACACAGGAGTGAGAAGGGAGTGACAAACTTAACAATGAAACCATCACTTCAGTATACATTGAGCTTGTATGTAACTGAACTATGTAAATGGCAATGCATGTACAAATGACAGCAATGACGCAGTTTTCAATTTCAGAATGTTGACCTGCACCATAAAATGGCGACCGCCTGTCCTGTATGTAGTGACAGGTGGAAGTGATGTAACTGTGCCGGCATTGGGTGTCATGGCGGAAGGCACTATTGCACTGTTTCCTCATTGGCTTACTTGGGTCTCTATGGAGTACAGTGTCAAATGAGGATCACCGGCGGCGGTGACGGTGTATACTGCTGCAGACATGACCACCATTTTCTGACTATGACGGCACTTGATTTCTGACTTTCCACAGGACAACATATCCACTGCATGTGCTGCTGTGACCTGAGTCTGGAACCTGCCATGGCCTGTGTGACAGGGGAAAGGGCCGCTGCATTCACTTCAGAGGAGTTGTAGCGCCTGGTGGATGGGGTCCTACTCCTGTATGAACAGCTGTATGGGCCTCCATACCCACAGGTGGACAATGCATGCGACAACGTTGCATGGAGATGTGTGTATGTTGGCAGTGTGTCATTTGGGTGGAGGGTACGGCTGGTGGTAGTGTACATGCAGGGCTCCAGGTGATGTGTGTGCCATTTGAGGGAAAATGGCATTTGTGGGCCACATGTGTAACAGACTGGATTGTATGGTTAATGGTGTCCTTCTGTCTGTGTTTCCTCTGCAGGTAAGCACCCATCAGAAGAAGGGATTGTGTTGTGCCATCGCCAAGGAGGTGGGGACCCTGGGGGTCTATAGCAGTTGGAGCACCCACTGCAGGAAACAGTAGGAGGACCTGAGACACTGGTCCCGGAAGACCGCAGAGGCCCAACTGGGGTTGGCCTCCCAATGAGGGAGAAGTGCCCGTCACAACCTGACCCCCCCCCTGATGGCCTGCTTACTGGCAGTGGCCTACCAAGAGCTAGATGGGCACTTGAGGGCAGCACAGCAGCCACAAGGAGGTGAGTTGACTGTGTGTAACACCCAATGTTGTTGCCTGGCATAGGATGCTGGTGATGGCTTTCAGTCAGCGGGTGCCCCTTCATGCCAGCTCGTAAATTGCTGTGTGGTCCACCTCAGGGTAAATGGTTGAATGGAAAAATCTTGTTAGCTAGCTAGGTGACATTCCATGTCAGACAGGGCTTAGTGAGTCCCAGGAGGGGTGCAGATGGTGGTGGTTGGCCCTCATCTTGCAATGTACCTAGCCAATGGAAAGCCAGTTCAGTGCATGGTGCTCAATCTTGATCCCTGTGTGTTATGGTAATGTGTATGCCATCTGTGGTGTTGTTGCTGTAATTGACCCAGTGCTCCCTTTCTCTCTCAACCCCATTTTCTTCTGTCATCCTGTCCATGTGTGCATTAGCACAATCTAGTGGAGGAGTAGGGGCATCGGCGAGTGAGGGAGCTGCAGCCCACAGGACCCAGGAAGAAGTCTTCACGGATGCCGAGAGGACCAGTGGGTGCGAGCACCACAGCAGGGACAGGGGGTGACAACACTGACTCTGATTCCTCCTCCGAAGGGAGCTCCCTAGTGGTGGCAGACACCTCTAGAACCACCCCAGCAACAGGGACAGCCGCCACTCCCGTTCCAGCACCACCCTCCAGTAGCCCCCCACTGAGTTGCCCGTGCCCACTCACCTAGGAGCGTGGGCATCTCCTTCACCCCAGGCACCTCAGGCCCTGCCCCAGTGAGCCCTGCTGCCCTCAGTGAGGAGGCTATTGACCTCCTGAGATCCATCTCTGTAGAGTAGTCAACCATAGTAAATGCCATCCAGGGGCTGGCATCACAGATGCAGAAATGGAATGCCTAGCTGGAGGGCATCCACGGTGGGTTGGCGGACCAACAGAGATAATTTCAGGCTCTGGCGTCCTCTCTGATGGCAGGCAGTGTCCCTGGTCAAACAGTCCCCCCTCCAACTACCACTTCCCAGTCCCAGTCTTCTCAACCCCAACCCATCCCATGCATACATACAGACAAGCATGCACACAAAACATCACACAAGGGTGGCACAGACAAACACAGGCAGCGTACTTCAAGCCCCAAGCACTCACACAAACAACGTTGCACACACAACGACATCCACTGCCTCCACTGTCTTCCCCTCCTACTCCTCCCTCACAGTCACATCCGCACTTACACCTGCATGCACTGCAGCAACAGCCACCACCACCATCACTACATCATGCAGCACACCCACCTCACTTGCAGACTCCTCCTAAACATCCATCCACTCGTCCTGTTTGCCCTCTCCCACCCTGTCTTCCCCCCAAGAGACACAAATGCTCAAACTCAGACACCCAACAGCCATCCACCTGACACATGCACAGTGTCAACGCATCTGCACCCAAGTCCAGCAGACGTACACCTCGTACAACCACTCCCTTGCCCCTCTTGACCTCTTTCCTCCCCCTCCACCCCCGTCCTGCCTGTAATAGCAGGGTCCAAACGACCCAGCCAATCACCTCAGCAAAACAGTCTGCCACTGCTCCCAGCAATTAATCAGCTGCTGGCACAAAAGGGCCCCTGAGTGTGACGGCAGCCACTCCAATTAAGTCCACACCTCCACCACAGAAAGGGAGGACTAGGGTGGCAAAAGCTAAGGGACAGAGGACGGGGTGACTGGAGGCACCTCCTATGCCAGGAATCAAGGACACAAGTCACAATGCAAATCCAAGGGGACCCGTCACAAAGGGTATGCAAGGATCCTTCTCCACCAGCAAAGAAATCCAAGGATTCACCCTCCACCACCAAAGAAAGCCAAGGATCGCCCTCCACCAGCAGAGGGCAAGGAGCCCCCTCTACCAGCAGAGCGGGAGGAGCCCCCACAACTAGCAGAGGGCAAGGAGCCCCCACAACCAGCAGAGGAACCCAAAGAGCCCCCACAACCAGCAGTGGAAGCCAAAGAGCCCCCTTCACCATCAGTGAAGTCTGGAAGTTGTCAGGAGTCAAGTTGCAACTTGGACTATGCCCTGTGGCCATCTGGCAATGTGGCCCTTTGGTACTTTTGACTGGCCATTGACCCAATGTGGACATTGACACATGCATTTTCATGACATGATTCATTTTGGTGGCTGTTGGCAGCATATTACAGTGTTCCTACTTCTGAATTGTTGCCCTTGCATTATTTGCTAGTGGGTTATGTGACATTTGTTTTACTCTGCAGCTGGTTCTGTGTATGGTGTGTGTGTGAATGGTGTATGTTGTGAATGTGTGTGTGTCACTCACCTTTTCCTCCCTCCCTCCATTGTCTGCTAGGTGGCTGTACTCACTGACGTCGTCTTCATTGAGGTTGGTGCTCCAGGAGGGCCATGGCATGGTAGAGCATCTGGAAGACTTGGAGCTCTGGTTCCAAGGCGGGCGTGGAGTCCTCTGAGACCCTGATGGTGAGTCTTTCGTTTTCTGTACTGTGCTTCTGCCAGGCTTTTGATAGTGTTGGTACTGCCCCGGAAATCCTGGCAGTTTGCTATGTCATAATATGGTGGGTGGTACCTTGACTTCCACCAGGCTGTAGGTGGCTCCCACCGTGGTCAGTGGTGTTAACGCCTTGCACGATTGGTGTGGTACATTGACTGTCTATGGGAGGTAGCCAATGTCATAATGACCACCAAAGTGTGTAAAGCATTCAAGTATCACAAATCTGTAATAAAATAAAACACAGGAAACAGTTTAAAAATCCAAAACCAATTTATTAAAATAGGAAATAATTTTATCTTTAATTTGACACCAAAACAAATAATAGTGGATAAGGGGAACTGGAGATATGAATTTTTAAAGTATTAGTTTTAGAAATGAATAGCACCAATCTGGTCATTTGGTCGCACCTCAACCGGTGCAAAGTCAAAGTTTAAGACTCTAAGGAGACCTGTTCGGCTACAGCAAGCAGGGGAGCCTCGTTAAAAAGTTTATCTTCAGACTTAGTCGTTTCCTTAAAGATTTTCTCCAGTGGGACAATGTCGCCAGTCCGATCTGACCTTCCTGAGCCCTCCCTCGTATATGCGTCACAGGAGACCTTGGTGAAGATTTCTAAGTTCAGACTCAGATGATTTTTTTAGAGTAAAATCCTTCGACCGGGCCAAACCAGAATCTTGATCCAAGGTCCCCTGAGCCCTCTTCGGATACACTGCGCGGTAGGTCCCGGTTAACCTTCTACAATCAGACTTAGTCACTTTATTGGAGATTTTCTTCAGCAGCACGAACCTGCAAGTCAGGCCAGGTCGCGGTTGAGGTAAGATGGCTAACTCACTGTGGCGGATTGGTCCCTCTGTGGAGCTCTTTCCAAACAGTTCACCAAACGTCTTCTTCCAGAAGGTCTTTGAAGGTCCGTTAGGAGTCCCCAACTCAACCCAAGGTTCCAGAAGCTCTGAGTAGCTTCTTGAGGGTATGGACTACAACTCCTAGAATGCGCCTGGGTCAAATTCTCAAATGGCCACTGGGCAGTGGTCAGCTGGTCAGTTTCTTCAGGATTTGATGCAGAGGACTCTGGTTAGCTATTTTTCACCTTTAGCAAACATGGAGTCCCTCCTTGAACCAATTGAAGCCTAGCAAAGTCCTTCTTGTAGTGAAGCCCAAGAGTGCAACTGGTGCAGTCCTTTAGAGTGCAGTGTCCAGGTGCAGGTCAGGGGGCCAGCAGGGCAGTCCTTCTTCTTCTGATGTTCCTCCTTGTAGGGATCTGAGGTGTGGGTGCAGCTCTGCCATATTTATCCTTGCTCCTGGGTGAAAACCAGGGGGGACCTGGGTATCCAATAAAAGGCAGGCTCCTTCCCCCTTTGATGACCACTTCATGGGAATTGTGGCAAAAAATCAATCCCAGGGAGCAACATTTCTCAAAAATCCAACATGGCTGAAAGTGATTTTTGGAGGTTAGATCTGGTTGAGCCCACCCACTGTTGTGGCTAACAATCCTAAACGCACCCCTCTCCTGACCTCTCCTCATCTAATCAAGAGGGCACCTAATTGTCTAGGCTTGAAGGATGTGAGGGAGGTACTTGGCAGCTCCAAATGTCTTTCCCTGCCTTTGAATACCAGTTTGGCCACCCGCCCCCCTTTCTGCTTCCCCATCTGCTGAGGCACATCTCCTCCCCCAAGCACATCCTTTGTGTTCAGGCCAAGCCACTTCACACCTCATCAAGGCAGCCTGGCCAGGCTACCAAAGGCTGGCCAATCAGAGAAGGGCACTAAAAAGCTGAAGTTGGCATCTTTCAGGTAGAGTTTTAAAACTCTTTACCTGAACTAGTTATATTAAATCCAACAATTGTAAGTTGTGCAATTTATTATAACAACTAATTTGATCCCGAACGCAAGGTATCTGACATTTAAGGGGACTTTATTAATTAAAATAAAGTATCCCCATTTTAGCCTATGGAGGCCATTCACTACAGTGAGGGAAAAATTAATTTGGCTATTTCACCTCACCAGGGCTTATAAAACATATAGGGGGGTCATTCCAACCCTGGCGGTCGGTGTTAAAGTGGCGGCTAACCCGCCAACAGGCTGGCGGTTCAAAAAATGGAATTCTGACACTGGCGGAAACCGCTAACAGAGACCGCCACTTTAACACTCCGACCGCCACGGTGGGACAAACAAACAGTGCTTGAGATGAAGGGGCCAGCGAAGCGGTGCTTGAGATGGCGGTGCCCAGCGGAGCGGTGTTTGAGATGAAGGGCCCAGCGGAGCGGTGCTTGAGATGAAGGGCCCAGCGGAGCAGTGCTTGAGATGAAGGGCCCAGCGGAGCGGTGCTTGAGATGAAGGGCCCAGTGCAGCGGTGCTTGAGATGAAGGGCCCAGTTCAGCGGTGCTTGAGACGGCGGTGCCCAGCGGAGCGGTGCTTTGTACGGCGGTGCCCAGCGGAGCGGTGCTTGAGATGAAGGGCCCAGTGCAGCGGTGCTTGAGATGAAGGGCCCAGTTCAGCGGTGCTTGAGACGGCGGTGCCCAGCGGAGCGTTGCTTGAGATGAAGGGCCCAGCGGAGCGGTGCTTAAGATGAAGGGCCCAGCGGAGCGGTGCTTGAGATGAAGGGCCCAGCGGAGCGGTGCTTGAGATGAAGGGCCCAGTGCAGCGGTGCTTGAGATGAAGGGCCCAGTGCAGCGGTGCTTGAGACGGCGGTGCCCAGCGGAGCGGTGCTTGAGATGAAGGGCCCAGTGCAGCGATGCTTGAGATGAAGGGACCAGTTCAGCGGTGCTTGAGACGGCGGTGCCCAGCGGAGCGGTGCTTGATATGAAGGGCCCAGTGCAGCGGTGCTTGAGATGAAGGGCCCAGCGGAGCGGTGCTTGAGATGAAGGGCCCAGTTCAGCGGTGCTTGAGATGGCGGTGCCCAGCGGAGCGGTGCTTGAGATGAAGGGCCCAGCGGAGCGGTGCTTGAGATGAAGGGCCCAGTGCAGCGGTGCTTGCCCTGTTCAGCGGTGCTTGCCTTGGCGGTGCTTGCTTGTTCAGCGGTGCTTGCCTTGGCGGTCCTTGCCCTGTTCAGCGGTTCTTGCCTTGGCGGTCCTTGCCCTGTTCAGCGGTCCTTGCCCTGTTCAGCGGTGCTTGCCTTGGCGGTCCTTGCCCTGTTCAGCGGTGCTTGCCCAGTTCAGCGGTGCTTGAGTTGGCGGTCCTTGCCCTGTTCAGCGGTGCTTGCCCTGTTCAGCGGTGCTTGCCTTGGCGGTCCTTGCCCTGTTCAGCGATGCTTGCCTTGGCGGTCCTTGCCCTGTTCAGCGGTCCTTGCCCTGTTCAGCGGTGCTTGCCTTGGCGGTCCTTGCCCTGTTCAGCAGTGCTTGCCCAGTTCAGCGGTGCTTGCCTTGGCGGTCCTTGCCCTGTTCAGCGGTGCTTGAGTTGGTGCTCATTCATTGCCCAGCTGGGCTGTGGCTGGCGCTCCTTCATTGCCCAGCTGGGCTGTTGCTGGCACTCCTTCATTGCCCAGCTGGGCTGTGGCTGGCGGGGCCCTCCTGGGCAGCTGGGCTGTGGCTGGTGGGGCCCTCCTGGGCAGCTGGGCTGTGGCTGGCGGGGCCCTCCTGGGCAGCTGGGCTGTGGTTGGCGGGGCCCTCCTGCACACCTGGGATGGGGCTGGTGGGGCCCTCCTGGGCAGCTGGCCTGCTGCCGGACTTGTCGGGCGTGCTGCCCTTCCCACCCTTCCCTGGTCGGCTGTGGCCCTTTCCCACCTTTGGTGGTGTGCCAGGTGGCACCCCACTTCCAGCCGGAGCCAGGGTCATCCTGGAGGGCCATGCAACGGACTCTGAGTACACCAGTGGGACGGAGGGTGAGGGCTCCACAGTGGGGACTCGTGCTGATGTCAGTGGCAGCGACTCGTCCTCTGAAGGGAGCTCCCTTGTGGTGGCGGCAACATCCGTGCCCCCCACAACAACAGGTACAGCCGCCACCCAGTGCACCAGCACTGCCCTCCCAGCAGCCCCTCAGCATTTGCCCCATGCCCGCTCACCCAGGAAGGGGGGCATCTCCTTCGCCCCAGGCACCTCAGGCTCTGCCCCTGTCACCCCTGCTGCCCTCAGTGAGGAGCTCATTGACCTCCTGAGGACCATCATTGTTGGGCAGTCTACCCTTTTGAATGCCATCCAGGGTGTAGAAAGGGAGGTGCACCGGAGTAATGCATACCTGGAGGGCATTCATTCGGGTCAGGCTGCCCATCAGCGATCGTTCAACGCTCTGGCCTCAGCACTGACGGCAGCAATTGTCCCTGTCTCTAGCCTCCCCCCTCCAACTTCCTCCACCCAGACCCAATCCCCTGTACCTCTGCCTATCCCAGACACACCTACAGACCAGCCTGCACACACCTCAACACCCAAGGGAAGCTCATCCAGACATAAGCACCACACATCACACAAGCATTCACACAAGCAACATCCACATGCAGACACACCAACACCCACTGCCTCCACTGTGTCCCCCTCCTCCTCGTCTCCCTCCTCCCTCCCTGTGACGTCTCCACTCACACTTGCATGCACAACATCTTCAGCCACTACGTCCATCACCAGCACACCCACCAGAACACTCCGCACACGTGCAGTCACCACCCCCACCACCATTTACACATCCCCTGTGTCCTCTCCCAGTGTGTCTGTCACCCCCTCTTCCAAACCACACAAACGCAGGCAGCCACCCACCCAACAGCCATCCACCTCACGACAGCCTCCAGCCCAAGCACCTGCACCCAAAGACACCAGACTTCACACTCCTACAACCACATCCTCTTCCTCCACTCCCATACCCACTACACCTAGCCGTCCCTCTCTTTCCAAATTGATTTTCCTTTCCAAACTTGACCTCTTTCCAACAACTCCCCCACCCCGTCCATCGAATAAGACTGCAATCAGCCCTCAGCCACCACCAAACCAGGACCTATCAGGACTGTTGTCCAAGGACTGTGGAGTCCCCCACCCTCAAGGGCAACTAGTTCTGGTAGGAGCCAAGGCACGGCCAGCCCACCCCCGGAAAAACACCCAAAGATCACCAGTGCCCAACAATGAAAAAAACATTATCAATATTGGAACATGGAATTGAGTCCAGTGAATACGTTACCAAGAGGAGCCGTGCTACAGAACCCTGACAGTATAATTTGTTTGAACTGACACACATGGAGGATTTCTGTTCCCATTTTTGGAAACAGTTGCAATTTTGCAGCATTTAAGTATGTGTGTCCAATGATGAGAAGGATTGTTCCCCTTGTTGCAATGTTTAAATCTATGAGGTCATTTTAGGGAGACATTTATTTGGCATCGGAAAAGGATGCCATTACGATTAGAACGGGGGCAGCTCTTGTGTTGGCAAAATTAAAAAAAAATAATCATAATTTTTAAAAAAAGATGGCTTGCCAAACACATAGCATAGTTAACATTGCTTATTATTGTTTTTATTTTTCAATCTCCAGCTACTGATGCTGGACATTTCATTTTTCGCAAACACTTTTTGATAGATTTTTGTGATTGTATTTTTATTGCAATGAGATATAGGTGGTCATTACAACCCTGGCGGTCGGTGTTAAAGCACCGGCAAAACCGGCAACAGGCCGGCGGTTAAAAAAAAATGGAATCACGACGTGGTGGAAACCGCCAACATAGACAGCGGGGGTCATTACAACATTGGCAGTAAATGCCGCTTACCGCCGTGCAAAAGACCGCCAACACACCGCCACAGCCGCGGAATTCCGCCACAGCTAGTATAACCCACAGCTCGGAATCCGCAAAAATGTAGACCCCCACACAAGTCCGCCATACCAAAGGTCAGTGATAAACTGGCGATACCAAAACCGACACCGTCACGCCAACAGGAATATGCCCACACTATCACGACCCACGAATCCAAGCGGCGGTCTTTCAACCGCGGTATTCCATTGGCGGTACACACCTGACACTCCAAATACACACACATTTACAAAACACTACCACATTGGACAAATCGAAATACACACACCTGACACACATGCACACAACACTCCCACACATCCAATACAATATAAAACACACACCCACATCACCCACAAACCCTTATCACAACAATTGCGACTGAAGGCCAGAGAGAGGCACCATCATCTACAACCAAGCATCCACAGGCACTCAACACCATCACTCACACAACATCCACGCACAAAACACCACACACCCCTAAACATGACCCCACACATCACAACACACCCCACCCCACACATCACCCACACCACCCCATGGCACCGCAAAGACACCCCAGGTTCTCTGAGGAGGAGCTCAGGGTCATGGTGGAGGAAATCATCCGGGTAGAGCCACAGCTATTCTGGATCACAGGTGGAGCACACCACCATAGCTAGGAAGATGGAGCTATGGCACAGAATCGTGGACAGGGTCAACTCAGTGGGACAGCACTCAAGAGCACTGGATGACATCAGGAAGAGGTAGAACGACCTATGGGGGAAGGTACGTTCCTTGGTCTCAAGACACCACATTGCAGTTCAGAGGACTGGCGGCGGACCCCCATCTCCTCCCCCACAACTAACAACATGGGAGGGCCAGGTCTTGGCTATACTGTATCCTGAGGGCCTCGAAGGAGTAGCAGGAGGAATGTACTCTGGTAAGTCAAATCTTAACTATTACATCCCCCACCCTACCTGCATGCTTTCACATACCCCCACCCTCGCCCTCACCCCATCACTCCAACTCCTCACAGATGTCCCACTATCACAACCCACCCATCCCAACACCAAGCCCTGCATGCAACACCAAAGCATAGACACCCATCACCAATGCATGGCCACTGCACATACCCACACACACCCTTAAACAATTATCACACAAGGTCCCACACAATAATGCAAGCACTGGGGTACAGGGTCACCCACCCATTGCACACCATGGCACACACAGATGCAATAATCATGCCTTTACACCCCTGCAGGACCCCTACCCAACGTCACCGGACAGGAGGGTCCAAACATGTCCACTCCACCCCCAGAAGAGGCCCACAGTGATGACAGCCGCTCTTTCCAACTGGATCTAGATGACCAGCCCGGCCCATCTGGGACCTCGGGACAGTCGGTTCCCCTCACACTGGCACAAGCCACAACAGAGCCTCCCCCCTCTGGAAACACCAGCACAGCACCCACCCAGCGGGCCCATACCGCTGCCCCCAGGACACGTCAAGCAGCAGTGTGTCCACCACTACAGGGAACCCAGGCTAACCCACCGCCCCAACAACACCAGGGACCTGGGGGCAGTGATAGTGGGCACACAGTTCAGGAGACAGAGGCCCAGGAACACAGGGGAACTGGGAGGGCTGCTGTGCGACAGGGGGAGGACAGGCCCAGGGAACCCACTCTCCACGAGGCCCTCTCCAACATCATGGAAGCCTACCACCATTCCCAGGAGATGATGGCAACAGTACTGGCCAAGTTTCAGGAGACACAGCGTCTGCAGGAGGAACAGTATTTGGGGTTCAGGGAGGAACTCAAATCCATCAACACCACCCTGGGCACCATTGTAGGGGTGATGAAGGAACTCGTCAACACCAGGAAGGACACTGTGGCACAACAACGGGCCCCTGACACTAGCCTTGAAGATGAACTGCCCACAACCTCCGCCGACGCTAGTGGACAGGAGGCACCGGCACAGGACCACGACACCAGCACCCCACCCCCTGCAGATGGAGAACCACCCTGAGTGGTCTCTGAGATCCAGGACAAAGACAGAGAACAATGCCAAGACCCCGCCAAGAAATGAGACCACCCTGATTGTCATCCTTCTGTCCCACTTTGTCCCCTGTCCATCCTTAAACTGCCCCAGCTCCACTTCCCATGCCCCTTTGGACAATGCACCTGTGAGACTAATAGACTGGACTCCTCCATGGACATTCCTCCACCATCACACCTGACCATTTTACAACACCCTCCAATATTTAGCACTTAAATAAACACCCTTAAAGCACAAAACAATCTGGAGTCAGTCTGTGCTTTCGAAAATGTATATTTGCAATAACTATGTAAAAATGCTATATCCTTTGTATTGTCAACATACCTATGTCACACAGCTCTAGTCCAGGCGGAAACAAAGCAGATGTCACACAGTGGGACCCACATCTGTGAAATTGAAAGGGAAAGTGACAACTCAGGGTCCATACACTGTGTGAAAGTGACAGACTGATGAGAGGTCGAACAATTATATCAGATGTAGCAGGCAGTGATGTCTTCTTACCTGTGTCTCACTGGAAGTATTGATGAATCACTGTGTTTCTGTTGTCGGTGTCCTCTTCTTCTGCTTCCTCTTCTTCACTGTCCACAGGCTCCACAGCTGCCACAACACCTCCATCTGGACCATCCTCCTGCAGAAAAGGCACCTGTTGTCGCAAAGCCAAGTTGTGAAGCATACAGCAGGCCACAATGATCTGGCACACCTTATTTGGTGAGTAGAATAGGGAACCACCTGTCATATGGAGGCACCTGAACCTGGCCTTCAGGAGGCTGAAGGTCCTCTCTATATCCCTCCTAGTTCACCCATGGTCCTCATTGTAGCGTTCCTCTGCCCTTGTCCTGGGATTCCTCACTGGGTCAGTAGCCCTGACAGGTTGGGGTAGCCAGAGTCACCTGCAAATGTCAAGGGAAATCTGTTAGACACACACTAACTCTTAGGGACATCCCCAGACACCTAGTCACACTGTATATGCTCCATGTCCTCACCTAATAGCCACACACGGTGCCTCTGGAGTTGCCCCATCACATAAGGGATGCTGCTATTCCTCAAAATGTAAGCATCATGCACTGAGCCAGGAAACTTGGCATTCACATGGGAGATGTACTGGTCGGCCAAACACACCATCTGCACATTCATTGAATAGTAACTCTTCCAGTCTCTGTACACCTGTTCACTCCTGCGGGGGGTACTAAGGCCACATTTGTCCCATCAATGGAACCTATGATGTTGGGTATATTTCCCAGGGCATAGAAGTCACCTTTCATTGTTGGCAAATCCTCCACCTGAGGGAAAATGATGTAGCTGCGCATGTGTTTCATCAGGGCAGACAACACTCTGGACAACACGTTGGAAAACATAGGCTGGAACATCCCTGATGCTATGGCCACTGTAGTTTGAAAAGACCCATTTGCCAGGAAATGGAGTACTGACAGCACCTGCACTAGAAGGGGGATTCTTGTGGGATGGTGGATAGCTGACAACAGGTCCGGCTCCAACTGGGCATACAGTTCCAGGATTGTGGCATGATCAAGTCTTTAGGTGACAATTACATGTTGCTCCTCCATTGTCGACAGGTCCACCAGCGGTCTGTACACTGGAGGATGCTGCCACCTCCTCACCTGCCCCAGCGGACATGCTCTATGGAGGAGTACAGTGAGTAGAGAGTCAACCAACACTGAGGTACATAAACACAACTTTATTCCTCAATTTTTTTCAAACCACTATGTGCCTGTATTAGTGTGGATGCAAGGCCTAGATATGTGTGACACATTTAAAATTAATGCCATGTGGCCCCCTGATATGACGTCTGCCTGACCTGTGATGTGGGACAAGGGGATATGAGGTAACTGCGCCGGCGTTGTACCCTGTCGCGGTAGGCAGTCGAAGACCGTGGCGCAATCCTGCATTGGTTAACATTGGACCCTATGGGTCCGAGGAGCCAATGACGATGTACGCCAGTGGTGACGGTACGCACCGCCGCGGACGTCACCGCCATTTTCTCTCTGTTCACTCACTTGATACCTGATCTTCGACAGGAGAGGACCTACACTGCAAGTTCTGTTGTGATCTCAGTCTGGAAGAGACAATGGCTCGTGTGTCTGGGGAAAGGATCCCTGCCTTCAGCACGGAGGAGTTGGAGAAACCAGTGGATGGGGTCCTCCCCAGTACACGCTATTCTACGGTCCTCCAGACAAACAGGTAAGTACACTGTGAGCATGCCGAATTGGCAATGCCTGTGTGGATTGGTGTGGATGGAAGATAGGGGGGGAGAATGAGGCGTGCATGAAATGACGGTGAGTGCATGTGCGTCATGGCAAGGGTAGGGATGCGGGCCAATGACTCTGACGGTGCGGACGGTTATATCTTCTCCTTTTCCCATGTACTATTCCTGTAGGTCAGCGCACACCAGAAGAAGGATATTTGGCGTGCCATTGCCAAGGAAGTCCGGACCCTGGCGGTCCACCATAGACGGAGCACCCACTGCCGTAAAAGATGGGAGGACAATCGCCGCTGGAGCAAGAAGACGGTGGAGACCCAGCTGGGGATGGCCTCCCAATGTGGGAGGGGTGCCTGTTGCACCATGACCACCCTGATGTTCCGGATCTGGTGGTGGCGTATCCGGAGTTCGATGGGCGCTTGAGGGCATCACAGCAGCCACAAGGGGGTGAGTACACTCTCATTCAGCTGATTCTGCGCGCAGTGGAGGTGTCTGGGTGGGGGAGGTGGTCTGTGAGTTCCCCTAGGCCAGGGCGGGTTTAGAAGGAAAGGTCCCGTCGTAAGGCAGGCCGTGTGGCACCCCACCCCACCTGTGTTCAGAGCCAACTACACCTAGTCAGGCTCCTGTGACTTCCATGTGTGCAGCAATCGGGCATAGGCATTGTACCCCATGTCCATTTGATTAATTAGGGAACTCACAGTGCATGGCGTAGTGCAGGGGCTTCTGTGACTGTAGTGTCCCCCAACGGTAGCGGTATTGCATTGACTCAACATTTCTTTCTTCTGTCTCCCCCCCCCCTTTTTGTGGTCTCCCTGTTCTTGTGTGCATTAGCGTCATCAGGCGGAGGAGCAGTGGCACCGGAGCAGGAGGGAGCTGCATCCCACATGGCCCTGGAGGGTGACACAACGGAGTCTGAAGCCACCAGTGGGATGGAGGGCGAGGGGAGCTCCACGACGGGGACAGGAGCTGAGACCAGCGACACGGACTCCTCCTCTGATGGGAGATCCCTTGCGGTGGTGGACCCCTCTGTGCCCACTGCATCTACCGGTACAGCCGCAACCCCCCTACCAGAACTGCCCTCCCAGCAGCCCCTCAGCGTGTGCCCCGTGGCCGCTCACCCAGGAGGGTGGGCATCTCCTTCGCCCCAGGCACCTCAGCCCCTGCCCCAGTCAGCCCCGCTGCCCTCAGTGAGGAGGCCATTGACCTGCTCAGGTCCCTCACTGTTGGGCAGTCTACCATTTTGAATGCCATCATGTAGAGAGGAAGCTGCAACAGACCAATGCATACCTGGAGGGCATTCATTCTGGTCAGGCAGCCCAACAGCGAGCTTTTCAGACTCTGGCCTCAGCACTGATGGCAGCCATTGTCCCTGTGACCAGCCTCCCCCCTCCAACTTCCTCTACCCAGACCCAAACCCCTGTACCTCAGCCTATCCCAAGCAAACCATCAGACCAGCATGCACACACCTCAACACACAAGGGAAGCTCTGGCAAACATAAGCACCACACATCCCACAGGCACTCACACATGCATCATACCCATGCACACATACCAACATCCACTGCCTCCACTGTGTCCTCCTCCTCCACGTCTCCCTCCTCCCTCCCTGTCTCGTCTTCACTCACACCTGCATGCACTACATCTTCAGCAACTACGTCCATCACCAGCACACCCATCACCACACCCCGCTCACGTGCACTCACCACCCCCACTACCATTCACACATCCCCTGTGTCCTCTCCCAGTATGTCTCTGCACCCACCTCCCAAGGTACACAAACGCAGCCACACACCCACCCAACAGCCATCCACCTCACAACAGTCTCTAGCCCATGCACCTTCACCCAAAGTCAGCAAACGTACACCTCCCACAAACACTACCTCTTCCTCCACTCCCAAACCCCCTCCATCTGCTCGTCCCAGTGTGTCCAAAATGTTTTCCTGTCCAACCTTGACCTCTTCCCCTCTCCTCCCCCACCCCTCCAGTCCCTGAGGGCCCGCCTTTCCAGGTCCCAACCCAGCACCTCAGCCAGGACATTAGCGGGAACAGTGGTGCCAGCAGTAACCAGCTTCTGGAGTACGCCAAGCAGCAGGGCAGCCAGTGTGCCAAGGAGCCAGACCACGGACAGTCCCCCACCTCAAAAGCATAAAAAGAAGTTGGCCAGTGCCCGGTAGGAGAAAGGCAAAACGTCTACCACCAAAGCCTCTCCCAGGAGTAGAGTTGGGAGTGGGAAGACAGCTGCGCCAACATCCAAGGTTAGGAAGGGTCACAGAAAGACAGGCAAGTCGCCGAAAACCTGCACAGTGGACAAGACCGCCACAAGCACCGCTGTCAAAGACACCACTGCCACCAGCACCGTTGCCAAGGACACCGCCGCCACAAGTACCACTTCACAGGACACTGCCGCCACCAGCACCACTTCACAGGACACTGCCGCCACCAGCACCGCTGCCACGGACACCGCCACCACAAGCACCACTTTACAGGACACCGCCGCCACCAGCACCACTTCGCAGGACACCACCGCCACCAGCACCGCTGCCAAGGACACCGCTGCCACAAGCACCACTTCACAGGACACCGTCGCCACAAGCACCACTTCACAGGACACCGCCACCAGCAGCACCACTTCACAGGACACCGCCGCCACCAGCACCGCTGCCAAGGACACTGCCGCCACAAGCACCACTTCACAGGACACCGCCGCCACAAGCACCACTTCACAGGACACCACCGCCACCAGCACCGCAGGCCAATGAGCGCCAAAATCTCCAACGCTACTGGGGCCGCCACGAGCAGGATGAAGCACTCTGGGCACCAAGCCCCCTCCAGAACCAGTGGAGTATCACATCCACTACCTCAGTCCTTGGCAGGATGAATCACTCTGGGAACCAAGCACCCTCCAGAACCAGTGGAGACTGTTATCCACTTGAGAGACTGTGGCTTTTAACTCCTCAGGATAAAGCAGTGGGCAAACCACCCACTTGAGAGACTTGAGAGACTGTGGCTTTGCACTCCCCAGGATAAAGCAGTGGGCAAACCACCCACTTGAGAGACTTGTGAGACTGTGGCTTTGCACTCCCCAGGATAAAGCAGTGGGCAAACCACCCACTGGAGAGACTTGTGAGACTGCGGCTTTGCACTCCCCAGGATAAAGCAGTGGGAAAACCACCCCTTGGAGAGACTTGAGAGACTGTGGCTTTGTCCTGGATCTCAGGGACCGCTTGCGGGGTGGTTCTCCATCTGCATGGGGTGGGGTGCTGGTGTCGTGGGCCTGTGGTAGTGCCTCCTGTCCACTAGCACCGGCGGAGGTGGAGGGCAGTTCATCGTCCATGCTAGTATCAAGGGCCCCTTGTAGTGCCACAGTGTCCCTCCTGGTGTTCACAAGTTCCTTCAGCACCCATACGATGGTGCCCAGGGTGGAGCTGATGGTTCCGAGTTCCTCCCTGAAGCCCATATACTGTTCCTCCTGCAGGCGCTGGGTCTCCTGAAACTTTGCCAGAACCGTTGCCATTGTCTCCTGGGAATGGTGGTAGGCTCCCATGATGTTGGAGAGGGCATTGTGGAGAGTGGGTTCCCTGGGCCTGTCCTCCCCTGTCACACAGCAGCCCTCCCAGTTCCCCTGTGTTCCTGGGCCTCTGCCCCCTGAACTGTGTTCCCACTACCACTGCCCCCAGGTCCCTGGTGTTGTCGGGGTAGTGGGTTAGCCTGGGTTCCCTGTAGTGGTGGACACACTGCTGCTTGACGTGTCCTGGGGACAGAGGTATGGGCCCGCTGGGTGGGCGCTGTGCTGGTGTTTCCAGAGGGGGGAGGCTCTGTTGTGGCTTGTGCCAGTGTGAGGGGAACCGACTGTCCCGAGGTCTCAGATGGACCGGGCTGGTCATCTAGATCCAGTTGGACCGTGCTGCTGTCATCACTGTGGGCCTCTTCTGTGGGTGGAGTGGACTTGTCTGGACCCTCCTGTCCGGTGACATTGGGTAGGGGTCCTGCAGGGGTGTAAAGGCATGATTATTGCATCTGTGTGTGCCATGGTGTACAGTGAGCGGGTGACCCTGTATCCCAGTGCTTGCATTCTTGTGTGGGACCTTGTGTGATAATTGTTTAGGGGTGTGTGTGGGTATGTGCAGTGGCCATGCATTGGTGATGGGTGTCCATGCTTTGGTGTTGCATGCAGGGCTTGGTGTCGGGATGGGTGGGTTGTGATAGTGGGACATATGTGAGGAGTTGGAGTAATGGGGTGAGGGCGAGGGTGGGGGTATGTGATAGCATGCAGGTAGGGTGTGGGATGAAATAGTTAAGATTTGACTTACCAGAGTCCATTCCTCCAGCTACTCCTGCGAGGCCCTCAGGATGCAGTATAGCCAAGACCTGCTCCTTCCATGTTGTTAGTTGTGGGGGAGGAGGTGGGGATCCGCCGCCAGTCCTCTGAACTGCAATGTGGTGTCTTGAGACCACGGAACGTACCTTCCCCGGTAGGTCGTTCCAACTCTTCCTGATGTCATCCAGTGTTCTTGGGTGCTGTCCCACTGTGTTGACCCTGTCCACGATTCTGCTCCATAGCTCCATTTTCCTAGCTATGGGGTGTGCTGCACCTGTGATCCGAATAGCTGTGGCTCTACCCGGATGATTTCCTCCACCATGACCCTGAGCTCCTCTTCAGAGAACCTGTGGTTTCTTTGCAGTGCCATGGGGTGGTGTGGGTGATGTGTGGGGTGGTGTGTGTTGTGATGTGTGGGGTGATGTTTAGGGGTGGTGTTTTGTTTGTGGATGTTGTGTGAGTGATGGTGTTGAATGCCTGTGGATGCTAGTTTGTAGATGGTGGTGTCTCTCTCTGGCCTTCAGTCACAATTGTGGTCGTAATGGTTTGTGGGTGATGTGGGTGTGTGTTTTATATTGTATTGGATGTGTGGAAGTGGTGTGTGTACGTGTATCAGGTGTGTGTATTTCAATTTGTCCAATGTGGTAGTGTTTTGTAAATGTGTGTGTATTTTGAGCGCGGCGGTGTGTACCGCCAATGGAATACTGCAGTTGAAAGACCGCCACGTGGATTCGGGGGTTGTGATAGTGTTGGCATATTCCTGTTGGCGTGATGGTGTCAGTTTTGGTATCGCCAGTTAATCACTGACCTTTGGTGTGGCGGACTTGTGTGGGGATCTAAATTTTGGCGGATTCCGAGTTGTGGGTCATAATACATGTAGTTCCGCGATGGTCTGTTGGAGGTCTCCTGCAAGGCAGTAAGCGGCAATTACTGCCAATGTTGTAATGACCCCCATAGTGATTATTACAATTATTTTGCATTTCAGCAATAGAGGTCTTTGTAACATAAATTGTTGTGGTGTGAAATCTTGTGAAAATTTGGAGATGTATAGATGTTTTGTGTATAAATGTGTTGATGTATAATTGAGTTACTACTGTCCAAGGGGAGATTTTTGTTTTGGTTGTTCAGTCTCTAAGATCAGATCATGGTGGTCAGTTCGGTTTTACCTGGCCTGTGTTGTCTGGGTGCAGAGTTGTCCTGGCTGTCCATAGTGCTGACCAGGACTTGCGCTGGTGCTGATTTTACCACTTACATAATGGTGTTGGCAAAGGGATGCAAAAACTCAGAGGTGGCTGGGTTGTCAATGTTGGATTCAGGCTGCACAGTGGGTCCTGCTGTTGCAGCATCGAGTGTAGGGGTCAGTTGCTGGGTGGAAAAAAAAGAAGCCTTGGCAGCAGTAAATGTGGTGAAAAGCTTTGAGAACTTCATGAGGTCTGGGGAAGTGACATAGAGGTCTGAAACATCAAGAGCATGCACGACTACAACCCCCCGAAGACAGTTGACCACCTGCCTTTCATCAATCCCATGGCAGGCCTGATGGCCAGTGAATCTTTGACTCCTGCAAGCGTTTTTACCTGCAGTTTACATAGGACTAGTGCCACCAGTCTAAGGGAGACTGAGGATGCTTCTGGCATCCGCTGGGGTACCTCTGGTTGGGAGTGCTGAGTTTGAACCCAGGAAGAGGGTCATTTATATAGTTCCCAGTCTGTTGCCTCAGGGACAGAGTATCCCTCTTTTGCTTTGGTGCAGTAGTCAAAGTCCAGTTGTCGATTGCACAGGGTTCTTCTTGGTTCTTCTTTGAAGTCAGTACATCAGATCGGAGGCTCTGGTGCCAGAGGTGTCCATTAATTCCTGGATTTAGGGGATTTAGGGTGTGTGGAGACTAGTGGTCCATGAGCAGCTAGCTCCTACAGCTAATCCGCTAATGAGGTGACCACATCCGGTGGGGTGGATCACTTTTTGCTTTCCATGACCCTCTATTCTGCCACTCCTCAGATGGCAGAAATAAAAATTTAGTGCACAGACCAGACTTCTCACCCTACAGATGTGGTCAGCCTGCTAGTGATGTGCACTGTACTGTATACCAAATTTACCTCCTGCCCACAAGAAAATGTGCCTGGAGGAAGAACAAGGGCTGTTTCCTCCACTGGGGACAGCACAGATGGCAATCAGGGTTGGTAAAGCCTTTAAAGATCACTGCCCTGATGGGCCTATTCACTAGCCCGGCAGGGGGGCAGAAGGTGTGTCTCAACCTTTGTGTCTGACTCCTGGGAGTGTCCACACTACCTGGCATGAAGTTAGAACCCTGTTTTGGCGGCAGAAGGTGTGGGAAAAAGTGCAGGCTGACTGTCCGGAGCACAAAGAAGTTGGGCAAACAAGTGGGCAATGTCTAGGGTGCCAATAGGGTGCATCCCTTGATACCAGATTCATCTTGTGGGAGAGAAAGCATGTAGTTTGACACCAAACCCAACATATCTATTTAGTTTCATAATAGAGCTCGGAACCTGGGTCTGCACGGGTGCAAGTCCCACGTTATCCTGTGGATCGGCCAGCACTAATAATGCACTTTCATGGAAAAAAACAATATCAAGACATGTAAGCTTGTGTGTGTATGCCCCCACCTTAAAATACTGCATCCTGCCCGCAGGGCTACAGAGGCCTTTTTTAGGGGTGTCAGACATATATGTAAGGCAGTGCACGGGTCTGTTCCTCTGATGGTGAGGGCACAGTCAAACTTAAGCAGTTTGCACTGCTCTGTCACTCTGCAATGGCAGGCCTCCTACCAGCAATTTCTGTTGGTTGCCTATGTTGGCACAAACTTGTGCTACAGCCCAGGGGCCCTTTTATCACCTGGGTACCATTTGCTAGAGGATTTTATGGGGATAAGTCCTTGCTAATCAGCAAATTACCAAGTTGACAAATCCATTCTGGGAGGGAGCACAAGCACTGGGGACTGGTTAGCAGGCTTCCAGTGAACTAAAACAGTCATACATTTCAGCATTGGGGGCAGAAAGTGGGGGGTAACCATACACCAATGGTCACTATCCTACACAAACTATAAATGGATTGTCTGTGTAACACACCCAAAGGACCAGGTTGTACTCATTCCTCATACTCTTCTGCCAAGGCCACGTGCTTCTCCCACCAGCCCATAAATTCATCTATCTGGGGACAAAGCATGTTCCCATAGCACTTTCTTGTTTTTGCCTATGTAGTTGACCTGCAAATGTAAACATATTATTAAACAAACAGTACTCAATCATCTGTAGAACCATGACATTATACTCATAATATTTTAAAGATCTGTTTTTCAAAAAGAAGTCCACTGCCTTGAGATCTGAAGAGTGTTCTATGCTCATATAAAGACTGCTGGACATGGCCCTTTTTGTAGGGTTATCCTCACACTTTTTCTCTTCCTCCTATTTTTTCAGGACTGGTTTATTGTCTCTGCGTACTTTACCACTGCTAATGAGTGCTAAAGTGCAAGTGTTCCCCAGGTAAATTGTACTGTTGATTGGTTTATCCATAATTGGCATATTTGATTTATTGGTAAGTCCCTGGTGAAGTGCTCCAGAGGTGCCAAGGGCCTGTAAATCAAATGCTACCAGTGGGCCTGCAGCACTGAGTGTGCCACCCACATAAGTTGCCCTGTAAACATGGCCCAAACCTGCTACTGCAGTGTCTGTGTGGGCAGTTTTAAACTGCCAATTCGACCTGGCAAGTGTACCCACTTGCCAGGCCCAAACCTTCCCTTTTGGTACATGTAAGGCACCCCTAGGTAGCCCCCTGGGCAGGGAGCAGTGTGTTTAAAAGGTACAACAAATACTGGTGTGTTTACAGATGTCCTAACAGTGAAATACTGCCACATTTGTGTGTCACTGTTGCAAGGCCTATCTCCCTCATAGGTTAACATGGGGGCTGCCTTTAAATAACTTTAAAGTGTAGATTCCCTTTGAGAGCAGATAGAAATGTGGAGTTTGGGGTCTCTGAATTCAAATACATCTGTTGGAAATGGCCTTTCTGCAAGGTCACCCACAAACTTTTGCCTTCTTCCTTCTCTATTTCTGACCTCATTTTTGCTGGCTTTAGGACTCTACACACTTTACCACTGCTAATCAGTGCTAAAGTGCATATACTCTCTACTTAAAACATGGTGACATTGGCCCATAACCATTTGGCTATTTAATTTACTTATAAGTCTCTAGTCAAGTGCACTACATGAGCCCAAGACCAGTAAATTAAATGATACTAGTGGGCTGCAGCTCTGGTTGTGTCATCCACATAAGTAGCCCCCTAACTATGTATCAGGACTGCCACTGCAGGGCCTGTGTGTGCAGTTTCACTGTCACTTCAACTTGGCATTTAAAAGTACTTGCCAAGCCTTAAACTCCCCATTTTCAACATATAAGTCATCCCTAAGGTAGGCCCTAGGTAGCCCATAGGGCAGGGTGCTATGTAAGTAAAATGCAGTACATGAACATGTGTGTTCTATATGTCCTGGTAGTGTAAAACTCCTAAATTCATTTTTACACTGCTGTGAGGCCTGCTCCTTTCATAGGATAGCATTAGGGCTACCCTCATATACTGTTTGAGTGGTAGATTCTGATCAGAAAGGAGTAGCTAGGTCATATTTATTATGGCCAAAATGGTGATACAAAATCCTCCTTAATGGTGAAGTTGGATTTTATATTAGTATTTTAGAAATGCTACTTTTAGAAAGTGAGCATTTCTCTACACTCAACTCCTTCTGTGCCTTCCAATCCACGTCTGGCTAGGTTTAGTTGACAGCTCCCTTGTGCATTCACTCAGACAACCCCCAAACACAGGATGCTCAGTCACACTTGCATACATCTGCATATTGAATGGGTCTTCCAGGGCTCGGAGGGTGGATGGCCTGACACTTACATGTCAAAGGACAGTAGCCTGCCCTCACACAAAAGACTGCCACACTCCCTACTGGGATCCTGGCAGACAGAATGGAACTGAAAGGGGACCTTGTGCACTTCTAAGGCGCTCTTTGAAGTTTCCCCCACTTCAAAGGCACATTTCGGTGTTTAAGTAGGGTCCCCAACTCTACCAACTTAGACACTTTTGAGGTAGACACTTCTACTTCACAGATACTTCCTGGAGAAGAAACCCTGAGCCAGAATCTGCAACCTGCCAAGAAGAACTGCCTGGCTGCCCAAAGGACTCACCTGGACTACTTTTCTGATAAGGACTGCTGCCTTTCTGTTGCCTTGCTGCCTTGAGGTTCTCTGGTTGTGCTGACAAGTGCTCTCCAAGGGCTTGGATAGAACTTGCCTCCTGTTCCCTGAAGTCTCAGGACCAAAAAGACTTAGGCCCATATTTATACTTTTTTAGCACCGTATTTGCGCCGCTGTTTGACGCAAAAAGCTGCGCAAACTTGCAAAATACAATTGTATTTTGTAAGTTTGTGCCGTTTTTGCGTCAAAAAGTGGCGCAAATGCAGTGCTAAAAAGTATAAATATGGGCCTTAATTCCTGCAAAATAATTCCTTGTGTGGCGAAAATCGATGCATAGCCTGCAGGAAACAACACACAGCCTGCATCACAGTGAGAAAATCACTGCATGCCGAACCAGAATGACACAGCCTGACTTCGGAAAGAGAAAATTGACTCAGCGCCTTGTTGAGACCGGAAATTCAACGCACAGCCCACTGGATCGACGCAAAGCCAAGCCGGACCGACGCAACCTGACTTTCTGAGAGGAATTGACACAGCGCCTGCCGTGTGGCACAAATTTCCACGCATTGCCCACTGGATCGATGCAACCCCTGTGACTTCATCCTGCACGTCCAGGATTTTGACGCATCGTCTCCAGGGCGTCTGAAAACCCCACAACCGAAGAGGATCGCAGTCTACGTGCCGGAAATTGACCCAAAGCCTTGCCTGCATGAAAACTCAATGACGCATAGTCTTTGTGCGCCAGAAGAATCGATGCACACCTCCCTATTTTCCACGCATCTCCTTCTCTGCAGTCCCTTGCAGAGAATTTGAATGCAAACCATGTACTTGGTGCTTGCAAGAGACACTTGTTGCTTTTAAAAAACTAAAGACACTTTATATCATTTTTACAGTGATATCTCAACGTACACTTATTGAATCTTGATCATTTTGACCTGCATCTTTCCAGACAAATATTATATATTTTTCTAAACACTGTGTGGTGTATTTTTGTGCTGTTCTATTGTGTTATTGCATGATTTATTGCACAAATACTTTACACATTGCCTTTTAAGTTAAGCCTGACTGCTCAGTGCCAAGCTACCAGAGGGTGGGCACAGGATAATTTTGATTATGTGTGACTTGCCCTGACTTTAGTGAGGGTCCTTGCTTGGACAGGGGTTACCTGACTGCCAACCAAAGACCCCATTTCTAACAAGTGAAGTTGGCTTTTAGATTGTTAGTTTGAAAATGTCACTTTTAGAAAGTAGGCATTTTCTCCCCGTCTTGGTTAGTTTGATAGTTGGGCTGTTGTGAATTCCCTATAGACAGTGACACAAAGGGGTCTGGGGTGTAGCCTGCATATCCTGATGGGCCATCTGAGCTAGAATGGAGGGAGGAGTGTTGCTTACACCTGAAAGGGCTGTGCCTACCCTCACACAATGCAGTCTCTAACTCCCGAGTGTGCGTCTGGGGCCTGGCCTCTACAAGGAAGGATCTTGCAAATAATTGAGACTTTGCTTTGAAGTTTGCTAACTTCAAAGGCAGAATGGGGTATAAGAAGAAGACCCAAAACCCCAGACTTTTAGAATCCTTCTGGAATAAAGAGGAACCTCTGCTCAGGGAAAGAGCTGAAGAGCTGAAGGAGGAGTATTGTCTCTTTGCTGTGTTGCTTTGGTGGACTGGCCTGCAGTTGCTGCTTCTTCCTGATGTCACATCATCCTGCTTTGCACCGCAGCCCCAACGCCATCCATGCCAGTGCTCCTGACTTTATTAGCCTGGAGTTTGATCCGCAAGGTGTGTGACTTCAAGGGCCTGACGACTCCCGACCTGACTCTGGAACCGACACTGCGATGCCAGCGACGCCGCAATCCAGAGCACACCATGAGGATCACGATGCCCTGAAATTCCAAAGGTACTGTTTACGGGTCTTCCTGACACCAAAGCTGGCCTGCGATGCTGCGGCTGGCCTGAACTGTTGGTTTTGTTGATCACGACGCCGTGATAGTCCCAGGTGGAGCTATTGAGTTCAAGGAACTATATTTTTTAGTAAATCTTGCAGAATTCATACATTTATTACTGTATGGTGGATTTTTATTGTATTTGATCTTGTTTATGAAGATAAATATTGCCTATTTTTCCAAAACTGGTGTGATGTTCTTTTGCAGTGTTTTCACTGTGTTACTGTGTGTTATGTGCAAATGCTTTACACATTGCTTCTGTGATAAGCCTGACTGCTCGTGCCAAGCTACCAAGGGGGGGAGCAGGGGCTATCTGAGCAGGTATCTCCCGTATCCTGACTAGTGTGATGCTTCCTACTTGGACAGGGTGCAAATCGACTGCCAACTAGAGACCCCATTTCTAACAAAGACTTGTTACATGAAGTCTGATCAACTAAAAGTTGTCTTCCCACATCATTCCATCAATCAGTCTGAAAAAATCTTGGGTGTCTTTGACATAAGAACTGAGATTTCTTACAAAAGGAAATATAAAGAAATCAACATGAACTGAAGTGTTTTCTAAAAAACTGGACTTAGATGATACAATTGGATGTCCATGTGGAAAATTGGCATGTTTGTGAACCTTTAGAATGTTATAGAATGAGGGAATTTGGAGAAACTCACACTTGAGGAACTGATACTTGGCAGTCTAGGACACCACAGTCTCTCCAATTGTCCAGAAAGATCATAGACGAAAGTCACACTTTGTGTGTATTCCCCTTTGCTAATTGGCTCGTAGCATGTTGTATCCCCCAGTTGCCTCAGTACTTCCCTCTCATAGTATTCTTTTGACAACAGTACTATGTTGCCCCCATTGTCTGAAGGCTTAATGATCATTTGGTTAACTTTTTTAAGGGTCTCCTCCACTTGCTATTGTTGTCTTGTCATATTCCAATTATCTATCCTTCCTTTTCACCTCCTTAGCTTTTCCCATTCTTTGTTAACACTTTCATGGAAGGTGTCAATCGCACCATGCGGTGTCTGCTGAATAAAGCATGATTTGGGTTTCAAATTGCTTCTTCCTCCTGCTTAGTTTATTTCTCCATGCTCCACAATTCTAATCATGTCCTCAGAGCCCAGATTACTGCCCGTTGGAGACAAATTCTCCAAGTCATGTGATGTAATGAAGGCCTCCAGGTCCTCACCTGTTAAGATGTTTGTATCCGTGGAAGGTTCATTATTTCTAAGAGATTCTTTACTCAGATTCAAATAATGTTTTTTTAGTAATTTGAGTTTCCTTTCAAACAAGGACTCATGAGTACTGAGAAGAAGAAGAGGACATTAGGTGTAGGATTTTATAGAGTATTAGATAATCAAATTGTGACTTTGATAAACACTATAGTGAAGCAATAAGTGCACTGCTGAGATCTGTGAAGATTATGATATGTGTGTGAAGATTGTCCAACATGATTGTAATATTCTATTCACAGTGAGATAATAGGGTATAATAACCTCTGTTTATGTTATTAGATAAACAAATTACAATTGTGATACAAACAATATTGAAGGAATCAGTTCATCCTAAAACTCTGAGATATTCATGATACATTTAGGTAGATTGACTAACATGATTGTGATGTTTGAAGTGAGCTAATGGGATATCCATAATCACTGATTTTGCACAAATTGTATGGGTTGAATTACATCTGGAATCAAATTAGGGGACATCTGAAAGTTTATTGAAATTGCACATCAATGGGTTGAGATAAGGAGAGATATATGTTTTAAAATGGCCGCCATACTAGAGTTTGCACTTGCACTATGCACTTTAGTGTGAGAACTATATGTCCGTCATATGTTTTCATGCATGTTTCGTTTCCCTCAAATGGTTATTTTAAATTGAAAAGATTTGTTTGGTGCACTGACATTGAAAAAGGCCGAAACGCATCTGTTCCTCTTGGACAAAAATAAAATTTTAAATTGTGAACATTTGTATATTCACTTTAAAAAAACAAAGATTACATGGATGTTATAGTTAGGCTCATATTTTAATTGTACAAAAGCATAGAAATTCACCCGTTATATTTCAAATAACAATAACTCATGACCTTAGGTAGCTACAACTTGCACCCCTACCATACACAGCTTTTTATGAATAATTGTACATATGTTACAGTGATATTATCAATGATGTTATAAAGGATGTCATGAGCGCTGTAATATCTGGGGTAATTAGCAGTGCATGGTGAGGATGAGACGTATAATTACCTTAGGGCATGCAGCAGGGGTTGGCCTATGGGACCCCATCCCCCAAGGCCTGACCACATGTTACTGGGTGATCTGGGCACCCAGTCTAAGGTTATGGGGACACCGGGGGAGCCTGAAGGCCTCTGCAGTCCCAGCTGGCTCCCGTCTTCTGTGGGAGCCAGCATTGCTTCCACTCGCAGGGTGTGGCTTCAAATAGCAGCTCCCTATGTGCAGGAGCAAGGTTTTCACCTCTTTCCCTGCACGCATGTTAGCGTGCAGAAAAAGAGATAAAAACTACACTTTCAGCAAGCGGGAGCACTTTCACAGCTTCTGCTTGCTGATAGCAGAGTGTTTGCTTCTGCTTGGCGGGAGGAGGGGTCGGGGGCCCTGCGGCTGTGGGGGGGCTGCGCACCCGCCACATAAAATTACAGCAATGCGCCAGGGAGGTGGCGGTCCCCAGGGCTGCTGGGGGGCCGAAGCCTCCCACATACAATCACAAAATGCCCCAGGGAGGTGGTGGTCCCTAGGTCTGTACAAAGCCTAGGAGGGGGTCCTTGTGCACCCCCATTCTTATTTATCACATGCCCCTGGGACCTGGCTCATCTGAGAAATTTAAAAACATAAGCGCAGGAGCCCCTGCTTGTTTTTTTCATTATTGTTTCTTGACGCAAATTTGCATATTTTGTGAATTCATGGCAAAAAATGTTTTTAAAAAAATACTTTTTTCTCCCTGGTGGAGTCCCTTCGGAACCCCAACACCAGAGCTAAGGGATCATGATGTCTCTACCCTGGCCCCCTTTCTTTTTTTACACTTATTTTTCGAGGGACTCGGGTGAAGCCAATGCAAGTGAAAAAACGCTTTTTCTAGGGAAACACAGTCCTAACTATAACTACCTAGTGGTGACTGCCAGTCGGTAATGTGTGTATATATGAGAAAGAGAAAATGCAACAAGGCATCTTGTGAGTGCAGGTAAAGAAATAAAACCAAGGTTAGGGTGGAAAGGAAATAGGGATATACTCTAGACACGTGAAAAATCCAGAATAGTAAGAGCCTAGAGAGAGTAAAGGAAATAAGAAACTGGGCAGGTCAAAAGTAATAAATAAGTAAGACACTCAGATATTGTCACCGACCAGTATCAGAAAGTCTTCCAAATGAAGATCTGAGGGCAGGGGATGTACAAATGAAAAGGGTGAGAATGGCCTATACAAAATGGTATAGTGTCCGGGGCGCCACAGTGTACTCCAACACTTGTGAAGCTAGAATAGGGAGCAAACAGCTTGGGAAAGTGCCCAGGAAGGAAGCGTGCTGAGTACCAGGGAACAGTCTGATGAGCAGTCCACAAGACAGCCTGGGTGAGCAATGATCCCTAGGCCACAGAGTGTGCATGTGTCTTCATGCTACAGATAGCAAGAGGAACAACTTTAAGAACCTATCAAAAGGGAAGAAATAGTGGTTATATGCATAGCCATGGAAAAATATAAGACTATCATGACAGAAGCCAAAAGATCCTGGGAGAAGACACAGTGGGAAAAACTGGAAGATGTTTGCAAAAAAGGAACGTTAAGGGCTTTTGGAAGCTTGTAGCTGAGGGGTCTTGCACTATAGAAAATCATCTGAAGAATGTGGTAACACCAGGGGCCTGGGTGGCTCCTTTTGCAGAACTTTATAAGTTCTGGTATAAGGAAGTACCAGGGAACAACGGTTCTCAATCTGTTTTCCTCTTTACTGTAGATGGAGGCCCAGGCATTAGGGGATCTCTGAAGCTGCTAGAATGGTTGGGAAATGACAGTCCCTTGGCTCACTTGACCCACACACCAGGTGGCATTAGTGGTAATTCCTTAGTGTTTGGTATGGAGGAAACAGCTTTGGTGATCAAACAAATAAAAACAGAAAAAGCTCCAGGGTTAGATGACATCCCTGGAAACTTATTTTGGTCTCATCCTGAGATCTAGAACCTTTATCTAAACACTTTGGGAAACACAGTTGTGAACACAGAGGAGATTCCCTCCTCCTGGAAGGGAGCCATTAATGCTTCTGATTTATTAAAAGGGCAAGAGAGATTTTCCATCAAATTATAGACCAATACCTTTATTAAACAATAGTCAAAAAAAAATGTTGTCAGCAGGTGCTGCTAAGACTGCAGTCCTGGATGTTTTACAATACCATACTCTCAGACTGCGTAGCAGGGTTTAGGCCAAAGGTTAGTACCCTGGATCAAGTATTTTGCTTTACGCTGATATGTAGGAAATATGTAACCATTAGTCAGGATCATCTTCACATCGCCTTTATTGACCTAAGGGCGGTGTTGGACTTGGCACCAAGGGGAAGCCTTTGATTCGTACTCAACTCCTATGGTATTCCGGCGGACCTCCTGAGAATTTTGCAGCTCCTTCACAATCACAAATATGCTCAGGTTAGGTGCAATGAGGGGGGACCTTACCCCAAGGATCCCAATCAAGCACGGGGTCTATCAGGGTTGTGTATTTGCTCCTATGCTCTTCAGCCTGTATATAAATGGGGCTTTGAATTGTCTTGCACAGTGTAGGCATGATGCTCCCAAATCTTTTGGCATTAGTATGCCTATACTCATCTTTGCAGATTATACTATTGTCATCTCTAGAACCCCATCAGGTCTGCAAGAAATTTTGGATAGCTTTTCCACATTTTTCCTAGCTAGAGGCTTAGAGGTGAATCCTTCAAGTCTACGTTTATGCCTATGACCTGCATAAGTCATTTGGGGGTAGAATGAGGCTTGATGGAGTTCTATTGGAACAAGTCATGAGTTTTGAATATTTTGGCATTGGACATGCTGCAAATCTATTGTGGGCCCCTCACGTTGAAAAGAGCAGGGCGGTTTTTCTCCAAAGATCCTCTGTAATAGGAAGAAAGTATAAGGGCATGTTTAGTGGTGCTGTACCTCTGGCCCTTGAGGTGTACAAGGCTACTGCTTTTGCTGGAGCCCTACAATGTGCAGAGCTTTGGGGATATGTTGATGTGTCTGTACATACAGCTATTGAAAATAAATTTCTATTGTTTTACCTTCCTCAGAGTACACCTCTTGTCCCCCTTCACCTGGATCTAACGTTGCAAAGAATAGACCATGTCATTCATTAAAAATGATCTTATTAGGTGCGTTTGTGGTCTACTGAGGAATTGTCTCCCTATAAAGAAGCCTTGGTTGAGCTTATTAGTATTGATAAAAATGTGCACACCCCGTGGATGAGCAAAATTAAATCGCGAAGTAAAGAAATCAGGAAGCCAGAGGTGTGGGAAACACCTACTGCCCTACAGGGAAGCATCCTCCCCAATTTGAAGCAGTTATACTGGGATTATAAGATGTGACAAATCTGGAATGAGAAAAAAGGGGGCACCCTAAGTGAAAAATTCTTATCATATAAATGGTGCACTCATTTTGAGCCATTTTGGATAGGATTAGTGTCCCCATAAGTGAGAACATGTTACATGAAACTCAGATACAGCATCTTGCCTTTGGCTTCTTTTACAAGCAAGTGGGATACGCAAGGTTCTAATTTGTCAAACTGTCCATTTAGCTTGACTATCACAGAAGCTGAAGAGCATTTCTTGTTCTTCTGCCCAACTTATGCTATTCCTCTGAGGAGATGGATTATTTCAGTATATAGGTCATTAGGTACACGCTGCATTCAGGTAGCAAGTAGAATCTTAAAATATGACACTACTGAATACATTGTTTATGTTGTTTCTAGGTTTCTTATGTGTGCATGGAGAATTCATACCAAAAAGCTGGTAGGGTGATCAGTAATGAAAATGCAATAGTAATTGTTTTTAAGAAATTCGTTTTCTAAATAATTAATTTATATTGGTTGTATATATGGTGCATTGCATTTTATTGAATGTATTTTTTTTTGATTATGTATATATTGTTTTATGGTTTTGTTGAAAAACTGAAATGAAGTATTTTTATTAAGAAGTGGACATAGAGGAGGGACAACGTAAGGCAGAGTGTCTGGAGAAAGAGAAAGGGAGGAAACCGTTCATGGACCAACTAACAAACAGAGATGAACTAAGATGGATCCTGCAGATGGACACCATTAGAATGGCCTTGAACAAACAGAGGGACTGGGCCAATTTGATAGGACTGTGAGTTCCGAGGATGATTATGCTATCTTCAGCATAAGTATCAGTACCAGTACAGATACTTAAATACTACAACAACTGATCAGCTTCTCTTCTGTGATATCTTATGAGGAACACCTTTGCTTTGTGTATTTAAACTTCATATTCTATGTGTGTCTGTCAAAAAGGCATGGTTTTGGTAAACAGTAATACTCTGTTATGACTGAGGATAAAGTGGAACAAAGCACTATTCTCTGATGATATTCATTATGCTGAACTCTACCCTGCCTCCTTAATATCGACCCCTAAACAGAATATCATGCTACTATGATATCAAATCAAAATATCAGGGACCAAAATATTGAAAAAGTATATGCAGGTCAGTATACTTCACTTAACTCCACATATCCACATCATGGTGGTATTATTATTATATATATATATATATATATATATATATGTATATATATATATATATATATATTACCTAGTGGCGGTTGCCACTAGTTAGTTATAGCTAGGCCCATGTTTCCATAGAAAAGGTTTTTCTGACTTGCCTGTATCTTTGGCACTGTTTGACAAATCTTCACGAAATTTGGCAAAAAAGTGCCCCGGCAATTCTTGTAGTGCACAGAAAGTTTCAGGGTGATCTGTCAAGTGGGAACCGAGAAAATGGGGGGGGTCAAAAAAGTTGCATTTCCTATGTTAATTCCCATAAGACCTTTCACTTATTTGGTGTAAATCCATTCACTAGTTTTGAAGGTATTAAAGGGAAAACAAATGTGTATATCTCTGGCCGTGATGACGTTGTAAAAAAGATGAGCTCATGGAGGGAAATGCACAGCTCTGATTGGCTGCCAACACTTTGAACCAGCTTCAGCCGAGTCCCACTAAAAAATAATTAGGCCACGCCCTGGGGGATGGGTTCCTCAGGACCAAGAATTAAATGTGCTGGCCATGGGATGGGATCCCTAGGCTGAGATCAGAATGGGGAGGCTATGTGGCCCCACTACCCCCAAAAGTTGAATATTTAGGCTGGGCCCAGGGCAATGGGGTCCCCTAGCCTGAGATCAGCCTGGGGAGGAGGTCTGTGCGGGATTTTGGTGTTTTTGGGGTTGGCCGCAGGGTCTGGCCCCATGCCAGGCCCTACGGCCAAACCCAGCTGCAAATGGCCAAAGACTGTGTTCAGCGCAGGGTTGGGTGGTTATAGGGGTTGACTGCGGGCAACCTTCGCTGTGCACAGCCTTTGGCCATGCAGAGCATGGGGCTGGGATGTTATAGCAGTTGGCCACAGGGCCTGTTTTAGTTGGAGTTATCTAATGTAACTATAACTTGTGCCCTAAGGTAACTATAACTCACGCCCTCGCCATGCACTGCTAATTACCCCACAAAATACAACACTCATAACATTTTTGATAACATCATTGATAATGTCACTGTAACATCTGCACTAGGATTATTAATCAGATACCTGTGCACTGCAGGGGCGCGACTTATAGTTACCTCAGGGCACGAGTTATAGTTACTTTAGATAACTCTAACTTCAACAGGTGAATTTCTATGGTTTTGTATGAGTAAATTCAGAACCTAACTATAACGTCCTTGTAACCTTTGTTTTTTCCAATATATATATATATATATATATATATATGAAGATTTGCAGTCAAGAGCAATAAATCTATACTGATATTTACTTACCTTTTTTGCTATTTTGAACATTGATCTTTTTGGCCATGATATTTTAGTAGCCTGATGTGTTAATATTTCGTCATACAGACCTTATAGCGTTTCACAGAGAACAGGGTTAAATTACTGAGCGGCAGGCTGCAAGATATTTGTGTATCTCATCTAGATTTAAACAAATTTGAGAACATTTTGGCCCATATTTATGTAAAATGACACACAATTTTTAACGTGAGCTACTATCATCCCCTAGCGCCATCCGTGTGTCATATTTAAAAAAATGACAGACAATGGTGCTAAGGAATAGTTAGTGTCATAGAAAATGACGCTAGATAGTGATGGACGGCGTTACAAAAAATGACGATAGTGGGCCATAAGTTATGCTAGACTGATCAGAGGCAAAAAATCTGCCGCTAGTCAGCCTAGCGTCACTTTCTGCTATATAATAACGCCAGTCTAGAAATAAACAGGAGACAGTACCACAACCACGTTGTTCAACCATTGTCGCCTGGACAACCCCAACAGAACCAGTGCCAGCCAGGGGGACTCATGTAAGAGGCCCCTAGTTGCACATAACAGACAAGTACGTATACTTACGGAGGATGACCTCCCTCCATTTGTAGTGTTCCTGTGGTGTGGGTGGTGGTGATGCAGGGGGTTGGGGTGGGCCTCTTTTAGCCCAAAATAGTGACACCATGGTGGACTCCAAGGTGTTTGCACTGTTTCCCTATAGAACTGTGGCCAACATCACTTCAATGCCTGGTCTGATCAGGCATTAAAGTTTGACACTAATCGGCCTTTGCGTCATTTTTTGGGTCCACTTCCTCACTGTGCGTCATTGTGGCATCGGGAGGTAAATATGGCACTGGAGGGCTAGCATTATTTTTTGGAAGGGGATGCCCACCTTGCATATCATTGTTGCAATATGACGCATGGCAGTTTGGGGCCCTGAAAAAATGACGCTAACTCAAGACATTTTGATGCTAGACGGGTCTAGCGTCAAAATATAAATATGGAGTTAAGTTAGCACCGCTTTTGCGTCAAAAACAATTACCCAAAGGCTGTACAAACTTTTCATGAATATGGGCCTTAGTCCTATAAGAAAATGTGGTAAAAACTGTTCGCTACAAATATTCTATTTACGTCAGTAAGTAGGCCTTGAAACCTTTACCCAGTTGTTACAAAGTTATTTGAATACTGTTTATTACATGAAAGGAAGCAAAACTATCCGAACAAAAAATGTGCTGTTTTGTGTTTTAGAAGCAAGCTGTGTCGAACAATCCAAGTGTGTTAAGAAGGGTGTGTGACTCAAAGGATTACACATTATTCATAATGCACTCCTTTAAATACGTTTTTTTTCATCTCGTTTAGGGCGCAGAGGGAAAACAATTGTCAGACCAAAAGACTGTGCTAAAAAGAAAATTTGCGCCTGGCTGTCATGCAGAGATAGTGTTTAAACAATATATCTTATTCACATTAAAACATGAAATCCTTCTGGCTTGTTTTGGCCAACTTTTGCTGACCAAAATATGTCAAATGGATTTTATTTTTGTATAAATAATTAGAGGTATTGTTAAATTATTATCTCTATGTACCAGACGTGTGTCTTTTCTACTGTAACAATTCCATCCAGCTACACGCAGCCAAGGGAATCCAGCAATTTGGAATTTAAATGTTTTAATTTTGCAACTGAAATCCGTGGAGACTATTAGTGTTGTAAAAGACTCCGCAACGGAAGGAAAAGATTAATTATTTCTCTATTTTAGCAAAAGTCCTTTGTTGCCTTTGCATAAACATTACCGTTACAACAGTTGTGCATAGTTTGTTATGATATGGTCTGTTTCTCTTACAAGAATGTTCGAGAAGACTATAATCTATTACAGACGTGAGCACAAAAACATCGATATGTTTAAAAGTAATTCAGTTCAAACAAGTTAAAAGTGTAGAGAAACTGAAATGTGCCACGGCAAGTACTAAAAGCGGAAATGGCGCTATTTGCTTTCCCATTGACTTCATGTTATGTTACTTTTATTTCTTGAATCAACATACACCCGAACTTCTTGTCGCTACTGAAGCTCTAGGTATGCAACAAGCATATTTGCTGGTCCACGTACCGGTTGGAAAAGTCTTGGTCCTGGCTTCTAACGACAATGATGAAGGCTAAGGTAGGCTCGAAGACCAGAGGGTAAATCTATTGCAGACCATAGCAGGTGCCACAAAAATGCCTCATAAGTCCACTTTCGCATGTCTGAACGGAGTGGCTCGGACAAGCGTTTGGTTAGCTGATGATGTATGGAGTTTTCTATGTTGCAGAATTGCATGTTGCCATTTTATTGGTGCTGCGGTAAGAGTGGGAGATGAATTATGAGAAAGCCTAATGCATATAGTTGTTCTTCTCTGTCCCTAATATTCTTAGCAGCAAAAAATAGAAATTCTGTCAGTAAAACATTCTCCCTGTGCCGAAAGGTCGTGTATCTGCACTGTCTCGTTCGCTATCTGTTTATAGTACTTCTTTTTCGCACGTTATCTTACCCACTCTGGTGCAATCTAAACCCTCTTGACAAATACATTATGATGAATAGTAATTTTAAAGCAATGTTCTTGCATAGGCTGCTTTTACATAAAGAAAATAACGCATTAACCTAGGCTTTTGACAGAGAACTTTTGGCAGATACCACCTCACACTCTGTAGTAGCCCTGTTACTTCTGGCAGTAAATAACAAGAAGCACAAACAAGGGATTGAGAATCTGGATGTGCCTTTCTACTCCTGAGCTACAGTGGTGATTGGACACTGAGGCCCTGATTTATACTTTTTGACGCTAAACTGTGCTAATGGAGTTTGGCGTCAAAAAGTATACTGCCAGCTAGCGCCATTCCAATACGCTGTCCGGGCGTCTTATTTATGGAATGGCACAATCCGGCGCAAAGGGTGGGCTAACATCATGGAGAATGACGTTAGCCGGGTGGGGGTGGCAGTATGGGAGAAGGGGGTTTAGCGTTAAAAAATGATGTTAGACTGGTTAGAGTAAAAAATGATGAGTCTAACCAGTCTAGCGTCATTTCTTGACGCAAAACCTACCATACCACATGACCCCTGTCTTCTAAAAGACAGGAGTGATACCCACCACCCCAATGGCCAGCACATGAGACAAGGGTCCCCTGGGCATGGCCACTGCACCCAGTGCCATGTAGGGGGGGCCATTTCTGGGCCCCCTTTGGCACTTAAAAAATAAAGGTAAATACTTACCTTTACATACCTGTACTTACCTAGGATGAGGTCTCCCTTCCTCCGCTGTTCCTCTGGTGTGGGTGTCCCTGGGCCTGGGAAGGGCACCTGTGGGCTACTTTCATGGTGTTCCACCACAGAAAAAGGCTCACAGGTTTCCTAAAGCCTGCCCTGACCCATGCATTAAATAATGGCACTAAGCAAGCTTAGTGCCATTATTTAGGCCTGCCTCCCTCCCGTGCACGATTTTTGCACGGGAGAATAAATAAGGTGCATGGGCTTTTGAGTCATTTTTTGCCTGCGAATGCCTACCTTGCATCTCATTGATGCAAGGTATTTTTTCGAAGGCAAAAAATGACTTTAACTCCTATATTTTGATGCTAGACGGGTCTAGCACAAAATATAAATATGGAGTTAAGTTTGCGCTGAAATAGCGTAAAAAAATGATGCTATTTCAGCACAGAGTATAAATATGCCCCTAATAGTTTTGTTTTGAAATTGCTTTCCCGCAAATGATTGTCCCTCTCTTTCCCACATTTTCTTGCCCCAAAACTAGTGTCAGTCAGCAGAACATTCTGGTTGTGTGAAGCTTATATTTCTAAAATGCACGAGTACCATAGCTTATTTTTTGCTAGGCAGAGTTAAACCAGCAGAACTCTAGAAACTACCATGACAGATTGCAAGTAGCTGTGATCTAAAACGTTTTAAGATCTCTTTTGAACTTAAAGAGTCCTAGGAGCAAAATGCAGAATTCAGTTCTACAGTAGCAGCATAGGAACAAGCATCTGCAATGCAGTGGGTCTCGCATTTGCTTGAATTAGAGCTATGAGCGTTGTAAAGTCCTAACCAGTCTTTTCTTGCCACATGAATTGAAACTGAAAAGTAAAACAGTTTCACATAAGCGAGCCGATTCAAAGCGTCACAGCATGAGCATGAAGGAGACACACAAAAGGAAAAATAAGTTTGCTCGCAGTCAAACATATTGGTAAAAGTGCAATCAGCCATGTAACAAGGTCGATGTCTAAGGCGGTAACCAAACTTCCCCAAGGAGGGACAAACGTAAATCATTTACCAAGGATAACAAAGGATTTTTGAAGGGTAAGGCCATGAACGAGCAATAGTGATGGCCGTGAGGTGCGTGTGGTTAAAAGCCCAAATAGACAACAGAATGTCAAAACAAAGCAGCGCTTGCACCCTGCTATGCTCAACCTAAAAAAGAATTCGGCAATCACCTCAAATTTCAGAATAGTGCCACCCCAGTTCTACAAACCTAATACAATCGTGTTCTGCTCTTCTTCCTCACCGCATTTTCTTTGTGTTCTGCTCTTCTTCCTCACTGCATTCTCTTTGTGTTCTGCTCTTCTCCGGTGTCCTTCTCCTCTTCTGCACCCCATCCTTTGTGTTCTTTTCTTCTTCTGTGTTCTTCTCTTCTTCTGTTGACCATCTCCTTCGTGTTCTTATCCTTCTGTAGTCCATTTCTTTTGTGTTCCTCCCCTCTTCTGTGTTCTTCTCTTCTTCTGTGTTCTTCTCTTCTCTTCTTCTGTGTTCTTCTTTTCTTCTGTATTCTTCTCTTCTCCTGTATTCTTCTCTTCTTCTGTGCTCTTCTCTTCTTCTGTATTCTTCTCTTCCTCTTTTCTTCTGTAGTCCATTTCTTCCCTTCCTTCTCTTCCTTTACTTTCCCTCCTATCTGACCCCCCGCCCCCCACCTCTGCTTTCCCGCCGCCACCACCCGCTCGGCCCCACCTGCTCCCATTCGTCGCCCCCCCCCTCCCGCCTCCTGCTCCCAGCAGACCCCTCCTCCCACCCTCCTCCCTCTTATGGCGCCCGCTGTGCGGCAGAGACAGCGACCCTTGACCCTAGGGTAGGTTGCTTCCCCCGCCGCTGCAGATGCACCTGCCCAGGCTCCTGCCACCTCCCAGCTAAACCGTAAGTACTCCCTGCGCTCCCCCCATCCAGTCCCCCGTTACTCACCTCTGTCTCCTGAACTCTCTCTCTTCCAAATTTTCCTCGTACCTCTGCTGTCCTCTCTCTGTCCATTTTCCTTTGCTTTCTGCTCTTCCTTCTGGTTTCCATTTTCCTCCGTTTTCTGCTCTTCTTCTGTAGCCCAATTACTTTGTGTTCTGCTCTTCTCCTGTGTTTTTCTCCTCCTCTGCACCCCATCCTTCGTGTTCTTCTCCTCTCCTGTGTTCTTCTCTTCTTCTGTGTTCTTCTCTTCTTCTGCTGACCATTTCCTTCGTGTTCTGCTCTTCTTCCTCACTGCATCCTCTTCGTGTTCTGCTCTTCTTTCTCACCGCATTTTCTTCGTGTTCTGCTCTTCTTCCTCACCGCATTCTCTTCGTGTTCTGCTCTTCTTCCTCACCACATTTTCTTTGTGTTCTGCTCTTCTTCCTCACCGCATTCTCTTTGTGTTCTGCTCTTCTTCCTCACTGCATTTTCTTCGTGTTCTGCTCTTCTTCCTCACCGCATTTTCTTCGTGTTCTGCTCTTCTTCCTCACCGCATTCTCTTCGTGTTCTGCTCTTCTCCGGTGTCCTTCTCCTCTTCTGCACCCCATCCTTCGTGTTCATTTCTTCTTCTGTGCTCTTCTCTTCTTCTGTTGACCATCTCCTTCGTGTTCTTCTCCTTCTGTAGTCCATTTCTTTTGTGTTCCTCCCCTCTTCTGTGTTCTTCTCTTCTTCTGTGTTCTTCTCTTCTTCTGTGTTCTTCTCTTCTTCTGTATTCTTCTCTTCTCTTCTTCTGTTCTTCTCTTCTTCTGTATTCTTCTCTTCTCTTCTTCTGTGCTCTTCTCTTCTTCTGTATTCTTCTCCTCCTCCCTTCTCCTGTAGTCCATTTCTTCCCTTCCTTCTCTTCTTTTCCTTTCCCTCCTATCTGACCCCTCTGCCCTCCCTCTGCTTTCCCGCCGCCACTACCCGCTCTGCCCCGTCCCGCCTGCTCCCATTCGTCGCCCCCCCTCCCGCCTCCCGCCCCCAGCAGACCCCTTCTCCCCCCCTCCTCCCTCTTATGGCGCCCGCTGCGCGGCAGAGACAGCGACCCATGACCCTAGGGTAGGTCACTTCCTCTGCCGCTACAGCTCCTCCTGCCCAGGCTCCTGCCACCTCCCAGCTAAACCGTAAGTACTCCATTCGCTCCCCCCGTCCAGCCCCTCGTTACTCAGCTCTGTCTCCTGAACTCTCTCTCTTCCAACTTTTCCTCGTACCTCTGCTGTCCTCTCTCTGTCCATTTTCCTTTGCTTTCTGCTCTTCCTTCTGGTATCCATTTTCCTCCGTTTTCTGCTCTTCTTCTGTAGCCCAATTACTTTGTGTTCTGCTCTTCTCCTGTGTTTTTCTCCTCCTCTGCACCCCATCCTTCGTGTTCTTCTCTTCTCCTGTGTTCTTCTCTTCTTCTGTGTCCTTCTCTTCTTCTGCTGACCATTTCCTTTGTGTTCTGCTCTTCTTCCTCACCGCATTCTCTTCGTGTTCTGCTCTTCTTCCTCACCCCATTTTCTTCGTGTTCTGCTCTTCTTCCTCACCACATTCTATTTGTGTTCTGCTTTTCTTCCTCACCGCATTTTCTTCGTGTTCTGCTCTTCTTCCTCACCGCATTCTCTTCGTGTTCTGCTCTACTTCCTCACCTAATTTTCTTTGTGTTCTGCTCTTCTTCCTCACCGCATTTTCTTTGTGTTCTGCTCTTCTTCCTCACCGCATTTTCTTCGTGTTCTGCTCTTCTTCCTCACTGCATTCTCTTCGTGTTCTGCTCCTCTCCGGTGTCCTTCTCCTCTTCTGCACCCCGTCCTTCGTGTTCTTTTCTTCTTCTGTGTTCTTCTCTTCTTCTGTTGACCATCTCCTTCGTGTTCTTCTCCTTCTGTAGTCCATTTCTTTCGTGTTCCTCCCCTCTTCTGCGTTCTTCTCTTCTTCTGTGTTCTTCTTTTCTCCTCTTCTGTGTTCTTCTCTTCTTCTGTATTCTTCTCTTCTCTTCTTCTGTGTTCTTCTCTTCTCCTTATTCTTCTCTTCTCTTCTTCTGTGCTCTTCTCTTCTTCTGTATTCTTCTCTTCCTCTCTTCTTCTGTAGTCCATTTCTTCCCTTCCTTCTCTTCTTTTCCTTTCCCTCCTATCTGACCCCCCCACCCCGCCCTCTGCTTTCCCGCCACCACCACCCTCTCGGCCCCGCCCCCCCTGCTCCCATTCATTGCACCCCTCCCGCCTCCTGCCCCCAGCGGACCCCTCCTCCCTTTTATGGCGGCCGCTGCGCGGCAGAGACAGCGACCCTTGACCCTAGGGTAGGTCGCTTCTCCCGCCGCTGCAGCTCCACCTGCCCAGGCTCCTGCCACCTCGCAGCTAAACCGTAAGTACTCCCTGCGCTCCCCCCATCCAGCCCCTCGTTACTCACCTCTGTCTCCTGAACTCTCTCTCTTCCAACTTTTCCTCGTACCTCTGCTGTCCGCTCTCTGTCCATTTTCCTTCGCTTTCTGCTCTTCCTTCTGGTATCCATTTTCCTCCGTTTTCTGCTCTTCTTCTGTAGCCCAATTACTTTGTGTTCTGCTCTTCTCCTGTGTTTTTCTCCTCCTCTGCACCCCATCCTTCGTGTTCTTCTCCTCTCCTGTGTTCTTCTCTTCTTCTGTGTTCTTCTCTTCTTCTGCTGACCATTTCCTTCGTGTTCTGCTCTTCTTCCTCACCGCATTCTCTTCGTGTTCTGCTCTTCTTCCTCACCGCATTTTCTTCGTGTTTTGCTCTACTTCCTCACCGCATTCTCTTCGTGTTCTGCTCTTCTTCCTCACCGCATTTTCTTTGTGTTCTGCTCTTATTCCTCACCGCATTCTCTTTGTGTTCTGCTCTTCTTCCTCACTGCATTTTCTTTGTGTTCTGCTCTTCTTCCTCACCGCATTCTCTTCGTGTTCTGCTCTTCTTCCTCACCGCATTTTCTTTGTGTTCTGCTCTTCTTCCTCACCGCATTTTCTTCGTGTTCTGCTCTTCTTACTCACCGCATTCTCTTCGTGTTCTGCTCTTCTCCGGTGTCCTTCTCCTCTTCTGCACCCCATCCTTCGTGTTCTTTTCTTCTTCTGTGTTCTTCTCTTCTTCTGTTGACCATCTCCTTCATGTTCTTCTCCTTCTGTAGTCCATTTCTTTCGTGTTCCTCCCCTCTTCTGTGTCCTTCTCTTCTTCTGTGTTCTTCTCTTCTCTTCTTCTGTGTTCTTGTCTTCTCTTCTTCTGTGTTCTTCTCTTCTTCTGTATTCTTCTCTTCTCTTCTTCTGTGCTCTTCTCTTCTTCTGTGTTCTTCTCTTCCTCTCTTCATCTGTAGTCCATTTCTTCCCTTCCTTCTCTTCTTTTCCTTTCCCTCCCATCTGACCCCCCCGCCCTCTGTTTTCCCGCCGCCACCACCTGCTCGGCCCCACCCCCCCTGCTCCCATTCGTCGCCCCCCTCCCGCCTCCCACCCCCAGTGGACCCCTCCTCCCCCCTCATCCCCCCTCTTCCCTCTTATGGAGCCCATCTGCGCCCATCCGCGCCTGGACCGCGCCCAGCGCCACGACCCCTGACCCCAGGACTCCCAAACCCCGCAGCGCCACTATGACCCCACCTCCCTCCACGCACTCAACCCGGGACGCTCTAGAACCTGCTTCCAAGCCAACCCGAAACGCACTCATGGTACCTTCGCATGCCTTACCTGCAAGCATGCCTTCCACAGCGACTGCACCCCGCCCGCCAGCCCACGTGCCAATAACCACCTCAAATGCATCCTCATCAACGCACGCTCCGTCCACAAGCAAACCATTGAACTATGGGATCTCCTGGACTCCAACGCACCGGACGTCGCCTTCATCACTGAGACCTGGATGAACGCCTCATCGGCCCCCGACATCGCCATAGCCATCCCAGACGGCTACAAGATCACCAGGAGAGACCGCACCAACCAAGCCAGAGGAGGAATCGCCATCATATTCAAGGACTCCATCAACATCACCACTTCCACCGAAGACACCCCCTTCGCCGCCGAACACATGCACTTCCAGATCCACATCGACCCCAGGACCACCCTCAGAGGAACTCTCATCTACAGACCCCCTGGACCTCGCGCCCTCTTCAGCTAATCCATCGCTGACTTCATCTCCCCGCACGCCCTAGCCTCGCTGGACTACATCCTCCTCGGAGACCTCAACTTCCACCTGGAGCAGAACAACGACACCAACACCACCACCCTGCTCGCCAACCTCGCCAACCTCAGTCTCAAGCAACTGGTCAACACCCCCACCCACATCGCCGGACACACGCTCGACCCCATTTTCTCCGCCAGCAACCACGTATCCTTCAACCACTCCTCCGTAATACACTGGACCGACCACAGATGTGCCCACTTCACCTTCAGACGCAGGACTCTCCACCTCCGCACACAACCCATCCCACGCAGACATTTGAACAAAATCTCCACGGAACAGCTACTCTCCACTCTCAGCCACAACCAACCTACCATCTCCACTGACGCCAACAACGCAGCCCTCAGCATCACACAATGGATCACCAACTGCGCTGACAACCTCCCACCCCTTAGACGCCTCCCAAGACAGAGCAACGCCAGGAAACCTCAATGGGTCACAGACACCCTCAAGGAATCCAAAAAAAACTGCCGTACCCTCGAGAAAGCCTGGCGCAAAGACCACACCGTAGAAAACATGTCTGCCCTCAAAAACGCCACCCGCAAACACCATCAGCTGTTCCTTGCCACCAAAATAACATCCTTCAAAGACAGACTGGACAAAAACACTCACAACAGCAAAGAACTCTTCAACATCGTCAAAGAGCTCTCCAATCCTAACGCCAACTCCAACTCCATCACGCCCTCACAAGATCTCTGCAACTCCCTCGCTACCTTCTTCCATCGAAAGATCACTGACCTACACAACAGCTTCGGTCCTCAGACCCAGCCAACCACCACAGAACCCACAGCCCCAGCCATCACCCTCAACGCCTGGACACACATCAGCGCGGAAGAGACCAAAACTACCATGAACACCATCCACTCCGGTGCCCCCTCGGACCCCTGCCCCCACTTTATCTTCAACAAAGCCGACGACATCATCGCCCCCCATCTCCAGACCATCATCAACAGCTCGTTTCCATCTGCCACCTTCCCCGAGAGCTGGAAACACGCGGAAGTCAACACTCTCCTGAAGAAACCTACGGCGGACCCCAGCGACCTGAAGAACTTCTGCCCCATCTCGCTCCTCCCCTTCCCTGCCAAAGTCATCGAGAAGACCGTCAACAAGCAACTGACCAAATTCTTTGAAGACAACAACCTACTCAACTGCTCCCAGTCCAGATTCCGAGCCAACCACAGCACAGAAACCGCCCTCATCGCAGTCACCGATGACATCAGAACTCTGCTGGACAACGGAGAAACAGCCGCCCTCATCCTCCTCGACCTCTCAGCTGCTTTCGACACCGTCTGCCACCGAACCCTAATATCCTGCCTCCGCTCCACCGGTATCCAAGGACAGGCCCTGGACTGGATCACCTCTTTCCTCTCTAACTGCTCCCAAAGAGTCTACCTCTCGCCGTTCCGCTCGGACCCCACCGAGATCATCTGCGGCGTCCCACAGGGCTCCTCGCTCAGCCCGACTCTCTTCAATGTCTACATGAGCCCCCTCGCCGACATCGCACGCAAACACAACATCAATATCATCTCCTACGCCGATGACACCCAGCTGCTACTTTCCCTCACCAAGGACCCTACCATCGCCAAGACCAACCTGCAGGATGGAATGAAAGACGTCGCAGAATGGATGAAACTCAGCTGTCTGAAACTGAACTCACACAAAACGGAAGTCCTCATCCTTGGAAACACCCCGTCTGCCTGGGACAACTCTTGGTGGCCCACGGCCCTGGGCACCGCACCAACCCCCTGAGACCACGCACGCAACCCGGATTCATCCTGGACCCGCTTCTCACCATGACCAAACAAGTCAACGCCGTCTCGTCTTCCTGCTTCCTCACTCTCCGCATGCTCCGAAAGATCTTCCGCTGGATCCCCGCCGACACCAGACAAACTGTGACTCACACCCTCGTCACAAGCCACCTGGACTACGGAAACACCGTATACGCAGGAACCACCGCAAAACTCCAGAAACGCCTTCAGCGAATACAAAACGCCTCCTCTCGCCTCATCCTCGACATACCCCGCAACAGCCACATCTCCACCCACCTGAGACACCTGCACTGGCTGCCCGTCAACAAAAGGATCACCTTCAGGCTCCTCACCCATGCACACAAAGCCCTCCATAACAAAGGACCCGAATACCTCAACCGTCGCCTCAGTTTCTACACGCCCACCCGTCAACTTTGCTCTGCCAGCCGCGCACTCGCCGCCGTCCCTCGCATCTGCCGCACAACGGCAGGTGGGAAATCCTTCTCCTTCTTGGTGGCCAAGACGTGGAACTCCCTCCCGCCAACCTCAGGACCACTCAGAACCACCTCACATTCCAGAGGCAGATCAAGACCTGGCTCTTCAAGCAGCAGTAACCCCCTCCCCTAGCGCCTTGAGACCCTCACGGGTGAGTAGCACGCTTTATAAATATTATTGATTGATATTGATTGAAACTGAACTTTTTCCAGCAATATAACCACCTGTGCCCAGGCACACTGCACCGCCCTCTGTCCTACTTGCTTAAGTCTTTTCAGCTATCTCAGACCAAGAAGAAACCACAGGTCCCCATTCTGAATGCTCTGGTTTTTATTTGCCAGTAAATTAAATTTAAAGGGAAAATTTTTTTTTGACTAATATATGTCACACACGTGTTGCAAACGGGACCCCGTTTCGTAACGAAAGGCCATAACTGCCAGGTCTCAAGGTGCATTGTATTGAAATTGTATTTCTATAGACGACGAGGCGCTTCATGGTTGGCATGGTTCTCGGAACCAATCACCTTAAAACTTGTCCCGAACATTCAAATGTGGATTGAAGGTGTTAAAGGGTGGGCAAAATAAATGGAGTATCCCTTTTATTCCTAAATAATCATGAAATGGTCCAAGCGTCATTTAAGGCATATGACAGGATCTGGAGGAAACGTGCTCGGACTAGCGGCTGAGAAATGAGAAAAAGAGCTGAGAAGCTGGTGTTTAACGTCGCTGCCTCCCTTATGACAGGGCACATGTGAGTGGAGCTGCATGTGCATTTTCTGCTTGACAAGCTCCAGCTGAGTGTAGCTGGAAGCCAAGGGGTCCGACTGGCACCAGTGGGCACAGCGCCCCGTGTCTGCCTCTGAGAGAGCTAGTCATAGGGAGAGACAGGTTGCAGGACTCGGCTCTGGCAATAGGACCGCGTGACTTCAGCTGGCACAAAAATAGACCCAGTTAAAAACACACTGATTACTCGCGGGAACACGGGCTGTCCCTGCATACCCACTGCTTGCTTGTCTTGAGTTGTAAATCTCACCCTTTGCATTATAGCCAGTGTTCAATTTGGGCTTGTTGTTTTCGGAGCGAAGCACCAACACTTATGTTTGAGGGCTGGCACTTATTTTTTTGCCTCAAGCATTTACTGCGAGAAAAAGACACATATGGGAAAGACGGAGGAGGAGAACAACAAAAAAGCATCACAATAAGAGAAAGCAGAAAGCTGCAAGAGTGAGCTGAAGGGGCAGGGATTGTTTTAAGGTATTGAAGAGGCCTAAAATGGCTTCAGGATTACGCTGCCTCAGAATTCCATGTTTGCAAATTTCATTGCAGCAGCCGAGTGTTTAAGAGAAGGGCTTTGGACACGGCACGTTTTTATTTACAAATTAAGCACTAATTATAGCCCTGAAATCATCTCTATTACGAAGAGATTGCTGTGCACTGTAAGTCCAACAAGGATTGAGGTACCAGGCTATTTCCTCGTAAAGCAGGGAATGCGATCTAGAGATCCACCAACGAGAAATGCCTCACTTAGAGGGTTCTGCAGTTAGGCCAGTTGAACACAAGGACATCGAATGACCAAAACGTCAGGGGTATCAAGAGTTGCACCAGGCACCAGTTGGCCCACTGTGAGCACCAGGGGTTAGACCCCATGCCCCACCCTTATTCATTCAGCAGGCTCCTGCTTGTTTTTATGCCTGCCAATGCCTTCATGACCCGCCTGGAGTAGCAATGGCAGTGCCTGGAGTACCCAAGTGTGAGCCAAGTGTAGCAGCAACCCCTAATGATCTTGACACACATTCCTGCAAAACTGTAAATAGCAAAGAAGGACAAATCCATGTCTCTGACTCACTGATCTTGTAGATTAGGCCTAGTGCCTGCAGACACGTGCAGGTGTGCGCAACGGGCAGGGGGCTGTCTACCTCAATAATAAAATGAGTTAGAGCTATTAGTACTGTAGATTCCTTACCGGACTTTTCTTGCCACAAAAACTGGAAATGAAAAGTAATACAGTTTCACATAAGAGAGCCGATTTGAAGCACCACACCATGCGCGTGAGGGGGACTAATCAGGACAAAAAGACCAGTCCGGTTTCACCTTTGTATAGTAGTAAAAAAAAAAAAAACAAGGGCGATTGCGCTGTGTAAAACCTTGAATTCATGAAGAAGGGCTAGGATGAACAATAGAATTAAACTGGTAGTCATGAAAAGTGCTCGATTACTGCCCAGGAGATCTCACTGCCTATGAAACAAAGAGAAAACGTAGTCCAGAAATCATACAGAAAATATGGAACCTCATATGTTTTAAGTAGTTGGCCAGTTCGCTGGAGGAGAACTATACACCAGAAAATGCTTGACATATACATGCCTTTCACTAATGAAATGAAGTGGATTTTAAAAGGCAAGCCTATGAACCAATGAAAGTGATGGACATGACATGGGCATGGTTAAAAGCCCACAGAAAGATTACATCAGGGACAGAGTGGTTGCGCGCTCGAACATAAAAAGGCTCTTCCCCATAAGAGGATAAGCTTCCTTTAGAAACCTCAAGAAAAAACACTTTCCAGCTGAACGTAAGGTGCACTACTGGGCTGTGTATCTTGAACTTTCCTCTAGGAAAAGATGGAGTCTGACCATGTATCACTGAGTGTATAATAGAGAAAGATTTAAATTGATTTCAAATTAGTAACCCTGGTAATTAGTATGTGATATTACATAATATTAATTTGAAAAAAAGTTCTTAGGTAACTTGTTTTTAAATAAAACAGTGTATTTCTTCAAGCGTTTCTTTCTGCCTCAAAAACCTAAGATCTGGGGGGGGTGTGCTCTACACATGTATGAAGTAAGACGTGTGGTGGGCTGCACTTCCTGGTTCCCCGTTGCCAGATCCTAGCACCACTTCTGTTGAGCCCTTTTCCCTACCATCAGGAAGAGGATGTGGCCATAAAGCAAAGGGAAGTCTGATAAAGTAGCAATTAATCTTGGAATTTTAATCAAAATGGACAGCAGGACTAACTCAGCTTTTGCGTCACATGCATCGTGCCTGATAGCCACTCGAATGGCTGACAGACACAGGATCCAACCCCTACCTTCGATGTCAGCAGAGAGGAATCTTACCAAAGTGAGGTAGGACTGAGAGAGTTTGTGGTGGGAGACAGGTGCATCACCAGTGTCCAAGTGCTTATCTACAAAGATGCCAGGATCAAGTGGAACTAACAGCAAAGGTCTAATCCACACGTTGGTCACATTGGCTCAGCCTCTCAGAAGAGCAGCAGGAATGAAGACAGAAAGGGGTAAATTACCCGCTGTAGAAGGGGCACAGCTAAACACTGGTTCTCTTGGCAGTATTAATCTGGCTGTTGAAAAATGACCTCTCTGAAGGGTCACCCCAAACTTTTTGCCTTTCTCCCCTTCTTTTTCTGACCTCATTTGTGCCTGCTTTAGGACTCTGGACACTTTACCACTGCTAACCAATGCTAAAGTGCATGTGCTCTCTACCTAAAATCATGGCAGCATTGGCTCATACCCAATTGGCATATTTAATTTACTCGTAAGCCCTAGTAAAGTGTACTACATGTGCCCAGGGCCTGTAAATTGAATGCTACTAGTGGGCCTGCAGCACTGATTGTGCCACCCACATAAATAGCCCCTTAACCATGTCCCAGGCCTGCCAGTGCCAGGCCTGTATGTGCAGTTTCACTGTCACTTCAACTTAGCATTTAAAAGTACTTTCCAAGTCTTAAACTCCCCTGTTTCTACACATAAGCCACCCCTAAGGTAAGCCCTAGGTAACCCATAAGGCAGGGTGCTATGCAGGCAAGAGGCAGGACATATGTGTTTTATATTTCCTGGTAGTGAAAAACTCCTAAATTTGTTTTCCACTACTGTGAGGCCTGTTGCGTTCATAGACTAGCATTAGGACTGCCATCATATATTTTTTGAGTGGTAGATTCTGAGCTGAAAGGGGTAACCAGGTCATATTTAGTATGGCCTGAATGGTAATAGAAAATCCTGCTTATTGGTGAGGTCGGATTTAATATTACTATTTTAGAAATGCCACTTTTAGAACATGAGCATTTCTCTGCACTTACAACCATATGTGCCTGTCTCCAATCAATGTCTAGTCTGTGCTGGTTGACAGCTCCCTTGTGCATTCCACCCAGACAACCACAAACACATAACACTCAGTCACATCTGCATTCATCTGCATAATGAATGGGTCTTCCTGGGATAGAAGGGTGAAGGGCCTGACACTTAAAATTTCAAAGGCCAGTGGCCTGCCCTCACACAAATGGACTGATAACCCCCCACAAGGGCCCTGGCAGAGAGGACTGGGATGAAATGGGAACTTGTGCACTTCAAAAACACTCTTTGAAGTCTCTTCCACTTCAAAGGCATTGTTGGGTATATAAACCTGACCCCACCAACTCAGACACTTCTGGACGTATACCTACACCTTGTCGAAGGAGCTGCCTGGGTGCCCAAAGGAATCATCTGGACTGCTTTGCTGAGAAGGACTGCTGCTCTGCTCGGTTTGAGATTGCCTCCTGTTTTCTGAAGTATCAGGGCCACCAAAGACTTCAAGAAACTCCTCAAAAACTGATGCAACGCCTGCAGAAATTGACATGAAGCCTGCATTGTGGCTGTGGAATTGCCACACAGCTAACTGGAATGAAGTAGCCTTGTGAATTAAAATTTGATGCATCACCTACCGGATCAATGCTGCGCCTGTTCCTTCTTTCAGCGCATCAATGATTGTTAACGCATCGTCCCTGGGTGTCAAAATATCCTCGCATTGCAATGAGGAACCAAGACTGGGTGCTGAAAAATGACACAAACCCCTTGCAGCGCAGAAAGAAATGATGCATGATCTGTGCTGCATCGGACAATCCGACGCAACACCTTATTTTTGCACATCACCTCCTTTGTGGTCTCCACGCATACCAGGTACTGTGTGTAACAAAGAGACAACTGTTTATTTCTAAGGATTGAGACTCTTTTAAACCTTTTAAAAGTGATATTTCAACTTGGCCTTATTGGATCTTTGTCGTTCTGACCTTTTTTTTATTCAGATAAATAGTATCTATTTTTCTAAATCTGTGTGGTGTATCTTTGTTGTGTGTTCACTGTGTTACTATATGATTTATTACACAAATACTTTACACATTGCCTTCTGAGTTAAGCCTGACTGCTCAGTGCCAAGCTATCAGAGGGTGGGCACAGGATAATTTGGATTGTGTTGTGATTTACCCTGACTAGGATTGTGGTCTCTACTTGGAGAAAGGTGTATAGCTCTGCCAAATGGAGCCCCTATTTCTAACATGGGCCCATAACTGAAACTTCCCCATCTGACAGCGACAACCTGATGGTCGTGGAAATCTCAGAGCAGGCTAAAAACAACCCTGTAATTCAGTGAGGGTCTCTACATGACTGCAAGGTAAGGCGTTGAGGTTCCATTTAGATAATGAGACTCCTCAAAGCTCTTTAAATTGAAAGAATAAGAGACAAGTGATTTGGGGTACTGAGAGAAACAATAGAGAAATGATCCCTCTTCAACCTTGCAGTGCCCCCTGTTCCCATAAATCGGGTAACATTGGGACTGTGCTTTCTTAAATGCACTGATTAAGAACAAAAGCAATGCAATGTTGTGGCACCGTATACCCCATGAGGGAAAAGAAATGAATAGCTGATGACATCTGCAAACAAGGAAAACAAGATGAAATGGGAGTGTAGAGCCTTTGCCTCTTATGTTACTCCACCTATACAGCCATGGGGATGGCCAAAAGTAGTCACAAGGAAATCTTTGTCAAAGACATGTTGAGAAGGTCATCAAACAATAAAGTCGACTACTAGAAAGAATGTGCAGCAGACTCCTCTTCAAAGGAGGACCTAGGAACTCCCAAAAAATCACTTACGATGGAGGGTTTATGAATCGTGACGAAAAACTTTACAGAGCAGTTGTTCCATAGACTCAAGGAAGATTCACTCCAATCCACGATCAGTGCAGATGTCGAAGACATGAAAAATTATGGCCACAACTTTGAAGGAAGAGTGGCCCACCTAGAGGAGATAGTGAAAAGCAAATCACAAGAGCAAGAATTTTTCAGGCACCATTAATAGCAATGCACAACCAGAAAATCAGTTAGCAAGAGAATTGCTCCAGATAATATATTTGAATTAGGGGAGTCCCTCATAGAGCAAACGGTTCAAACACAGAAGACTACATTAAAAAACATGCTTCATGCCACTTATGTGAGGAAAAGACTCATTAGTAATAGAAATTGACAGAACACTCCAGGGAGCAGACCAAGGTCACCCTGGAGGATGCATTTCAGACATTTTAAATAGAATACATTGCCCTCAGGTAAAAGAAAGAATATTTGTGTCTGTCAGGGATTCCCATAACTTTCAAAATAATAAAGTAAAAATCTTTTTCATCCAAGACATCTCTGTAGTGACGTTGCAGAAGAAAAGAATCTTTCGGCCAGTATGTGTCTTTCTCAAAGCCCATGACACACCACTTCTCAATTATTTTCAAATGGAACAAAAAAAACACCACATAAAATCCATCAAAGGAGCATCAGAGATGCTACAGCTCTATGCCAAGCCAAAAAATAATGGGGGGAGAGGCATGTGAGCAATCGGGTTGTTGTTGACTGGGGTGTGAACCATGGTCAAGCAGCAACCACAATCCTTTGCAGGGTGAATCACAAAAAGTCACAAAATTAACCTGTGCTTAACCCTGAGTAGCTAGGCTCAAAACTCAGTCAGGCTAAACTTAAAGTCAATGTCTTAAGTATTTATGCAGTGCACAAACAGCAAAACTGTGAAAACACAACACAATAAAAATCCCAAACCAATTTAGAAAAATGCCAAAACCATGAAAATCCAATTAGTAGAATCAGAGTTCAGAATTTGTAAAGTTTAAAGTTAAAAATAGCAAGTCCTCCGTTTTAGAAAATGGCCACCTGGACACCTTTAGCACCACAACCAAGGGCCCAGGAGAGGAGGGAGACCTCTTAAGTGTGAAAGACTCACTCAGGCTGCGTCCAGGTGCAGGTTAAAGATGGGGGGAGCCTGTTATGTCCCTGTGGGTCAAAACAGGAGACCAGCTGAACTAGCCTTTGGAGTCACTTCTGGAGTCAGGCTCCAAGCAGCAAAGCAGCCCTTCCAGGTACAGCAGAAGTCTGGTAGAGTGCACAGCACGTCACAGCAACAGGCAGTCCTCTGAGAGTCCTTCCACAGGTCCAGTAGTGAACTGAGGAGCAGGTCTGAGAGCTCTCTTTTTATATCCCGGTGCCCTGCTCCTAAAAGCGGAGAAATGTTTCCAGGAGTGTTCTCTGAAGTACAAGGAATTTCCTGCCTCCCTTGCCCTGGCTCCTAGCTAGCTGTACTGACAATACAGGGATGTTAAGCCTATTGTATGATAGCAGAGCCCAGCCTATTCATTTGCAAGTGGGACTGTGCTTAGTTCCACCCCCCCAACAAGTCAGTTGATGGCCCATTCATGCTCTGCTAATCCCCCTATTGTGTGACTGTTTGTTGTGAAATCACAAACTCCTAATTGTCAGTTATACCCATTTGTTCTAAGGCAGGTTACAGGCACAGAGTACTAATGGCAGGAAAATGCCAACTTTTTAAAAGTAGCATATTCAAAATTGTGATGATAATTCAGCCTTTACCATTAAATAGGGTTTATCATTACAAGTTCATAGGTACCAAACATGACATATCTACCACCTCTGGTTTAGGAGTTACAATTTATAAATTTAAAAAAAGGAACCCCCAATTTTACCGTATGAGAGGGGTAGGGCTCTCAGTAGTGAGAAAATGAATTTGGGAGTTTACCACTACTAGGACATTTAAAACTAAAAAGTACATGTCCTATCTTTTAATAACACAGCACCCTGCATTATGGGCTACTTAGGGCCTTCCTTAGGAGAGACATATATGTAATAAAAGGGGAGATTAAGGCTTGGCAAGGTGCTTTAAATACCAAGTCGATATGACAGTGGGACACTACATTCAGGGTGCAATGTCAGGCCTGGGACAATTTTTAAGGTGCCACTTAAGTGGGTGGCACAATAAGTGGTGCAGAACGACTGATAGCATTTAATTTACAGGCCCTTGGTGTATGGTGTACCACTCTACAAGGAACTTACATGTAAATTAAATATGGCAATCAGGTATATGCCAATCAAATCATGTTTCGGGGAGTGAGCTCATGCACTTTAGCACTGGTTAGCAAGCCAACAGAGCAAAAATCCATACAAAATGAAGGCAAACAGGCAAAAGGTTTAGGGGAAGACCACCCTAAGGCGGACAGGTCGAACAGGGCACATTTGGAACAGAACCTGAGCTCAACAAGACCAAGAAAGTCAGATACAATGGATCTGAGTAAATTTGAAAATGGTCATGGAAATGCCTCACAGCAGAAGCATGGGTGATTTGGGAGCAGAGAATGTGGGTGTCAAGAAAAAGGGAACAGACCTTAATACTGTCTTTGTGGGGTAACTCAGGAGTTAGTGGTGGTGATGTTTGGGAGAAAGGCATTCACTTGGATTCTTGGGGTCCACGTTGCATGCCACATATTTTCAATACATTTTGACGGACAGCCCAAATTTAATGCAGCTATTGTGCCAAAAAGTAGTAAGGGTTGAGGCTTAAGACTAGTCTCGCTAGTTTCTCTTAATGTGAGGGTACTAAATGCCCCAGCTAAAATATCAATGGCCCTACTTTCACTTATGAAAAATAGGAGGACTATGGCCCTCATTCCAACCCTGGCGGTCTGTGACCGCCAGGGCGGAGGGCAGCGGAAGCACCGCCAACAGGCTGGCGGTGCTTCCTGGGCTATTCTGATCGCGGCGGTAAAGCCGCGGTCAGAAAAGGGGAACCAGCGGTTTCCCGCCGGTTTTCCCCTGGCCCAGGGAATCCTCCATGGCGGTGCTGCTTGCAGCGCCGCCATGGGGATTCCGACCCCCTTCCTGCCAGCCTGTTTCTGGCAGTTTTCACCGCCAGAACCAGGATGGCGGGAACAGGTGTCGTGGGGCCCCTGGGGGCCCCTGCACTGCCCATGCCACTGGCATGGGCAGTGCAGGGGCCCCTAACAGGGCCCCATACATATTTTCATTGTCTGCTTTGCAGACAGTGAAAATCGCGACGGGTGCCACTGCACCCGTCGCACCCCTGCAACTCCGCCGGCTCCATTCGGAGCCGGCTTCCTCGTTGCAGGAGCTTTCCCGCTGGACCGGCGGGCGGCCTTTTGGCGGTCGCCCGCCTGCCCAGCGGGAAAGTTGGAATGGCCGCCGCGGTCTTTTGACCGCGGGGCAGTCATTCGGCGGTAACCGCATGGCGGGCGGGGACCGCCGCCCGCCGCGGTCAGAATGACCGCCTATATGCTTTATCCAAGAAACATATATGTTAAAAAGAGACACATCGCCCTTTTGAATAGCACGTCTTCCCTATTCAATACTTCTCATCTGGCAAAACTAAAATAGGGGGAGTAGGCACCCTTAGGTGGTCATTATGACATTGGCGGTGACTGTTAAAGTGGCTGTAATACCGCCAACAGGCTGGTGGTAATTACTGCCAAATTATGACCATGTCAGTGATAATTCCCGTAGACAGCCAATGTACCACACCAACCGCCAGGGCATTAACACCACTGACCACGGCGGTAGCCATCAACAGCCAGGCAGAAGACAAGGTGCCGCCCCCCCATATTAATAGATATCAAACCGCCACGATTTCTGGGGCGGTATCAACGCCATCAAAAGCCTGGCAGACACAGAACACAGAAGATGAAAGACTCTCCAACAGAGACACAGAGAAGATCAATGCCGCCAATGAACCGAAACTTTAAGTCTTACCCATGCTCTTCTATGCAATGCTCCACCTGGATAACCAATGCTGACGAACATGTCGATGGTGAGTACAGCCGCCTAGAACCCAAGGAAGGGAGGGAGGAAAAGGAGAATGACACACACTCACAACACACCATTCACATGCACACCATACACACAACCAGCTGCAGAGGAAAACTGGTCTCACAGGACACACGTCAAAATCATGCAAGGACTACATTTATCCAGAACTGATAGTGTAATTTGATACTAACAGCTACCATATTGTCCTTGTGACAAGAAATACATGAGACACTAATCCGAAAAGGCCAATGGCCAATCCAAAGTACAAATGGCCCACATGGCCACAGAGCCCAGTCCAAGGTCCAACTCGTTCCCTGACGTAATCCACACTACACTGTGCAGGGGCATCATGTTGGGAATGGCCAGGCACCTCAGAGGAAGGGGGGGTGTGGGGCACCTCCACTGAAGTGGGAAACTTGCCCACTGGTTCTGGAGGGGGCTTCATGCCTATTTCACTTTGCTGGGGAGTGCAAGGTCATAGTCCCTATGTTGTGGAACTTGCCCTCTGGTTCTGGAGGGGGCCCACTTTGCTGGGGAGTGTAAGGTCACAGTCCCTGAGTTGGGGAACTTGCCCAATGATTCTGGAGGGGCTCCATGCCCATTTCAATTTGCTGGGAAGTGTAAGGTCACAGTCCATGGAGAGTGGCCTACATGCCCTCTGCTGTAGGTGAGGGCTGCTGTGTCCCAGCTGGAGGTGAGGACTGCTGTGTCCCAGCTGGTGGTGAGGGCTGCTGTGTCTCAACTGGAGGTGATGGCTCCTTGCCCATTTCTGTTGGAGGGGAGACCCTGCCAGCCTCTGCTGGAGGTGAGGGCTCCTTGCCCACTGCTGTTGGAGGGGAAACCCTGCCAGCCTCTGCTGGAGGTGAGGGCTTCTTGCCCACTGCTGTTGGAGGGGGGCCTCTTGGCTCTCTTGGTTGGTGGAGTGGGAACCTTCCCCATCCTGGGTGGTGTAGTGGGGTCCTTCCCTCTCTTGGATGGTGGAGTGGGATCCTTTCCTCTCTTGGGTGATGGAGTGGGATCCTTCCCCCTCTTTTGTGGTGAAGTGGGATCATTCCCTTTCTTGGGTGATGGAATGGGATCTTTCCCCCTCTTGGGTGGTGGAGTGGGATCCTTTCCTTTCTTGTCTCCACGACTAGGAGGTGCCTCCACTGTCCCCTTAGACTGTTTGGCTGAGGTGCTGGGATGGGTCATTGTGACCCTGCTCTTATGGACAGGACGGGGTGGAGAGGGAGGGAAGTGGTCAAGTTGGGCAAGGAAAAGCTTCTTAGGGACGGTGTGGTGGGATGAGGGAGGAGGGATGGGAGTGGAGGTTGAGGGAGGTGTATGTCTGCTGGACTTAGGTGCAGGTGCATGGGCAGTGTGTTGTTTGAGATGGATGGCTGTTGTGTGTCTTAGTGTGTGCATGTGTGTTTCTTAGGAGGGGGCAGACAGGGTGGGAGAGGGCACAGGGGATGCCTGGATGGATGTTGTGGAGGTGTCTGCAAGTGAGGTGTGTGTACTGCTTGGTGTGGTGATAGTGGTGGTGGCTGTTTGATGCAGTGCATGCAGGTGTGAGTGCTGATGTGACAGTGAGGGAGGAGGAGGGGGAGACAGTGGAAGCAGTAGATGTTGTTGTGTCTGCAACATTCTGTTGTTTGTGTGAGTGCTTGTGGCCTGAAGTGTGCTGCTGGTGTTTGCCTGTGCCGCTCTTGTTTGATGTTTTGTGTACATGCTTGTCTGTATGTGTGCATGGGATGGGTTGGGGTTGAGGAGATTGTGAATGGGAAGTGGTAGTTGGAGGGGGTACGATAGGAACAAGGACAATGGCTGCCATCAGAGAGGCTGGAACGATCTCTGTCCGGCCGCCAATACTAGAATGATCTCTGTTGGTGCCGCCAATACACCATGAATGCCCTTTAGGAATGCAGTGCATTGCTGTATTTGGGATAGCAGCCCCTGGATGGCATTCACAATGGTTGACTGCCCTACAGAGATGGATCTCAGGAGGTCAATAGCCCCCTCACTGAGGGAAGCAGGGCTCACTGGGGCAGGGCCTGAGGTGCCTGGGATGAAGGAGATGCCCATCCTCCTGGGTGAGCAGGCACGGGCAACTCGGTGAAGGGCTACTGGGAGGGCGGTGCTGGTATGGGGGTGGCGGTTGTACCTGTAGCTGGGGTGGTCCCAGAGGTGTCTGCCACCACCAGGGAGCTTCCATCGGAGGAGGTAATGAGAGTCAGTGTTGTCACCTCCTGTCTCTGCCGTGGTGCTCCCCTCACCCTCCGTCCCACTGGTCCCCTCAGCGTCGGTGGACTCTGCCTCCTGGGTCCTGTGGGATGTAGCTCCCTCTGTTGCCGGTGCCCCTGCTCCTCCGCCAGATGATGCTTATGCACACATGGACAGGATGACTGAAGAAAAAAGGGGGGGAGAGAAAGGGAGCACTGGGTCAATTGCAGCACAAACATCACAGATGGGATATACATTACTGTCACACACAGGGATCAATTTTAAGCACCACGCATCGCACTGGCATTACATCGGCTAGGTACCCAAGCAAGATGTGAGCCAGGCCCTGCCAACTACACCCCTACTGGGAGTCACTAAGCCCTGTCTGACACGGAATACAACCTAGCTAGGTTACCAGATTTAGCAATAAAACCATTACCCTTGAGCTGGCATTAAGGGGCACCCACTAACTGACACTCACCACCAGGTTCCCATGCCCCCTACCAATCATAGTTGTAACACACACTTTACTCACCCCCTTGTGGCTGCTGTGATTCCCTCAAGCACCCTCCAGCTCTGGGTAGGTCACCGCCAGTATGTGGACTATCAGGGGGGTCAGGTTCTGACAGGCACCCTGCCCTCATTGGGACGCCATCCCCACCTGGGCCTCAGCGGTCTTCTGGGCCCATTATCTTAGGTCCTCACACCTCTTCCTATAGTGGGTGCTTTCCCTGCCGTAGACCCCCAGGATCCGCACGTCCTTGGCAATGGCACGCCACAATCTCTTCTTCTGATGGGCACTGACCTGCAGTGGAAACACAGATAGGAGGACACCATTACACATACAATCCAGCCTTTCACACATATGGCCCACAAATCCCCTTCCATCCTCATTAGCACACGCATCACCCAGCGCCCACCATGTACAGTACCACCAGGCACACAACCCCCCCAAATGAGACGATGCTTGCACACACATCTCCATGGAACCTTGTCACATGCCTCGTGCCCAAGAAGTACTCACCTGTTGGTCTGGAGGCCCATACAGCTGCCCATACTGGGGTAGGACCCCATCCACCAAACGCTACAACTCCTCCGAAGTGAAGGCAGGGGCCCTTTCCCCGGTCACACGGGCCATGGCAGGAGCCAGACACAGGTGTTGTTCTGTGGAAAGTCAGGAATTAAGTGAGGTTACAGACAGAAAATGGCGGTCACCGCCGCCGGTGATCCCCATTGGCCACTGTACTCCGTAGAGCTCCATGTTATCCAATGAGGAATAGCACGGCGGTGCAAGATCGCCATCTGCCATGATCACTTCCACCTGTCCCTACATACAGGACAGGCGGTTGCCATTTTATGGTAGTGAACAGTATTCAGATAATCGAGAACTGCGTAATTTCTATAATCTGCAAATACATTGCCATTCCCAATGTCCCACCATGTTACTGCTCTAAGTACACTGAGGTGTTGGTTCCATTGTTCAAATTGTGACAGCCTGCTCACTCTTGTGTCCCTTAGATACCTACCACAGTGGAGGAATCAGAGGAGGAGACAAGACCTGTGTACAGACCCCTTGTGGACTTGGCTAAACTGGAGGACAGGAACATAATACTCACCTATAGACTGGACAGGGCCACAATCACAGAGCTGTGTGCTCAACTGGAGCCTGATCTGATATAGCATTCCACTGGGATCCCCCCTCTAGTGCAGGTTCTATCAGTGCTCCATTTCCTGGCAACTGGTTATTTCCAAGTGGCAGTGGGCTTGGAAGCAGGAATGTCACAGCAATGTTCTCAATCATGATGGCAAGTGTTTTGTCTGCCATGGTGAAACGCATGTGCAGCTATTTTGCTTTCCCCAAGGTGGAAGATTTGGCCACTGTGAAGGCAGGATTCTATGCAATGGGACATATACCCAACATTATTGGAGAGATTGACTGTATACATGTTGCGTTTGTCCCCCCCGCCAGAATGAACAGGTGTTCAGGAATCAGAAGAGTTTCCACTCACTCAATGTGCAAATGGTGTGCCTGGCTGACCAGTAAATCTCCCACGTCACTGCCAAGTATCTTGGGTCGGTGCATGACGCCTTCGTCCTGAGGAGTAGCAGCATCCTAAATGTGATGGCACAACTACAGAGGCACGGGGTGTGACTAATTGGGGAGCCTGACTCCCCATCCAATGTATGTCAGTGTATGTCTTCTGGTGCTAACCCCATACCATTGTGTAAAGCTAATGGTTGTCCCTCAATACTTGCAGGTGACTCAGGCTACCCAAACCTATTGTGGGTCCTGACTCCTGTGAAGAATGCCAGGACAGGGGCTGAGAATCGTTATAATGATCCACATGGGTGAACCAGGAGTATTATTGAGGGGACCTCCATATAACTGTGGATCCCTGTCCTACTCACATGAGAAGGTCTGCCAGATAGTAGTGGCATGCTGCATGCTGCATGTTGCACAACCTGGCCATCAGACGACATGTGCCTTATCTGCAGGAGAAGGAGACAGAAAATGCCCCTATGGCAGCAGTGGACCCTGAGGATAGAGGATGAGGAGACAGAGGATGAGAATGTGGACAACAGAACATCCATTATACGTCAATACTTCTGATGACACACAGGTGAGACAGTGGAACTGACCATTCCTCTGATTATTGATGTTTTCTGTGTGGCTGTAGCAGGATGGCATTCACTTCCTTTGCATCTCTACCTACTGTCACCTATTGCTTCTCATTTTTGCAGATGGTGGTGATATGACAACTGAGTACTGATGAGATGACTACAGACAGATACAGGTCATTAAATGTATGCTATCACAGTGTTCACATCATTTGCACATGATGTGACTGTTTCCATATATGTGCATTTTCATCACATGAAACACTTGTGTTCAATGGTGTTTATTGTAGTGCAAATAATTGATGGAAAAGTAAAATGGAATGGGGTGATGGTTGAGGAAATCCAGGGTATTATTCCAGTCTATTTGTAGCACAGGTCCAGTGTCCAAGGGGCCATAGGAAGGGGAGCAAACGCAGTTCAAAGTGGACAAGGTGGGACATAAGGGGGACATTCAGGAGGGTCTCATTTCCTGGCGGTGGTCTTGGTTTTGCAAGTGTCTCTGGCTTCTGTCTGGGTTGCAGGGAACGTTTGTGGGGTGGTTCACCTTCTGCAGGAGGAGGTGTGCTGGTGGCCTGTGGGTCCTGTAGCAGGGCCTCCTGCCCACTAGCTGCAGCGGAAGTGGTGGGCTGGTCAGTAGACTGGCTAGTGGTAGGGGCCCACTGGTGTGCTGTCCTTTCCCTCATGATGTTGGCCATATCTGCCAGCACCCCTGCTATGGAGATCATGGTGGTGTTGTGCTCCCTCATCTCCTGATGGTGTACCTCCTGCAGCTGCTTGTTCTCCTGCATGTTGGTAAGGATCTGGTCCATCTTGTCCTGGGATTGTTGGTAAGCCCCCAGGACATTAGTCAGTGCCTCCAGGAGAGTTGGTTCCCTGGGCTTGTTCCCCCTCTGGTGCACAGCGGTCCTCCCAATGTCCTTGTTCCCCTGTGCCTCTGTCCCCTGAACGGTGTGCCCACCGACCCCAGGTCCCTGTTTGTCTTGGGTGTGGACTGGGGTCCCTGTACAGGTGGTCACACTGCTGATTGAAGTGTCCTGGGGACAGAGGTGTGGGGATGTTGGGCGGGTGCTGTGGTGTTGGATACTGATGGGGGAGCTCTGTGGTGGACTGTGAGTGGGCTGGGGTGGCCAACTGACCAGTGGTCCCTGATGGGCCAGGTAGTTCATCCAGATGCTGAAGCCCAGCGTTACTGTCATCGCTAGGGGCATCTTCTGTTGGGGGACTGGTTAGTCGTGGCACCTCCTTGCCGCTGAGATTGGCTGTGGCACCTGTGGGGATGTAAGTGATGTAATATGCTTCATGTCTGTGACATATTGTACATCCCTTGCTTCCCCTCTATTGTTGATGTTGCCCTGCCACCTTTGTTTGTATATGGTGATGAATTGTGTGCTTGTTAGTTCCCCATGCTATGAATGCTTTGGTGATGGGTGTCCATACAGGGCTGGGAGGGCTGTCCATGCATTAGTATAGCATGCAGGACTTGGCATTGTGGTTAGTCAGATGTGTAGGTGCAGTGTGTGGGATGGATTGGAGTGATAGGAGTAAGGGGATGCAGGTTTAGGGGCTGATAAGTAGTAAATATTGACTCACCAGTTTCCTGTCCTCTGGCTACTCCAATGAGTCCCTCTGGATCCAGAATTGCCAAGACTTGCTCCTAGCATGCTGTGAGCTGAGGGGGGAGACGGAGGTCCACCACCAGTGCTCTGGATGGCAAGCTAGTGCCTTGCTGCCACAGAACGTACCTTCCCCTGTAGGTCGTTCCACCTCTTCCTGATGTCATTCATTGTTCTTGGATGCTGTCCCATGGCGTTCATCCTGTCCACGATTCTCCGCCAAATCTCCATCTTTCTGGCAATGGATATTCACTGTACCTGTGCTCCAAACAGTTGTATCTCTAACCTGATTATTTCCTCAACCATGACCCGCAACTTCTCATCTGTGAAACAGGGGTGGGGACATGTGTGTTATGTGGTGTGTGTTGTGCAGAGGGTGTTAAGTAATGTGGTGGGGTGGTGGGATGTGGGGTGCGGGACAGATGGATGGGTGTTTGTGGTGTGTGTGTGTACTTGTCTCAGTGTTAGTCTTGTGGTGCTTATTGGTATTCGTAAAGGGTTGTGTGTAATGTGGGTGTGTGCTTTATAGTGCTATGGGTGGGTGGGTGTGGTGTGTGAATGAGTGTCAGGTGTGTGATTTTAGTTTTGCCCAATTGTGTGTTGTTTTTGGGTGGCCATTCTGAGCACGCTGGTGTGTACTGCCCATGGTTAACGTCCATAGAATGTCTGCCGTGGTGATTTGTGGGTCAAAATGTGGTGGGCATTGTTTTGTTGGTGTAACAGTATGGGTACTTTACCACTGACCGTTGGGCTGGCGGATTTGTGTATGTGGCAGTATTCTGTCGGTTTGGTGTGTGTGTAATAATATGGCGAACGGATATTCACCACCACTGCAGTATTTTAGCAGCCGTCACCGCAGCGGTAGGCGGCATTTACCGCCAATGTCATAATGAGGGCCTTGGTGCCATATACAGACCTTTCTATAACTGAGATGTTTGCAAACAACGAAGGCAAGTGACTGCTTTTAAATTGTACACTTGGTGACAGAAACGTGCCCTTAGCATCTGTTTGTGCTCCTAACTTACAACAGGGGTTCTTTTTTAAAACAACTTTACTGAAAGTGCTAGAGAAAAACTACAGCCCCTGTTGACAGGAAAGCTTTGAAATCTAGGCCCTGATGTATACTTTGTGACGCTAAATAACATTAACGCAGTTTTGCGTCAAAAAGTATACTGCCGGCTAGGGACATTCCAAGACGCCTGCTGGGCGTCTTATTTATGGAATGGTGCAATCTGGCGCAAAGGCTGGGCTAACGTCATGGAGAATTACGTTAGCTGGGTGGGGGTGGGGTATGGGAGTATCGGGTTTTGCGTTAAAAAATGATGTTAGGCTGGTTAGAGTAAAAAAAAAGATAACTCTTACCATCCTAGCATCATTTATTGACTCTAAACCTACCATACCACATGACTGTTGTCTTATAAAAGGCAGAAGTCATGCCCACCACCCCAATGGCCAGCACAGGGGACAAGGGTCCCCTGGGCATGGCCATTGCACCAAGTGCCATGTATGGGGGCCCATTTCTGGACCCCTATGGCATTTTAAGAAAAAAGATAAATACTTACCTTTACTTACCTTTACTTACCTGTACTTACTTGAGATGGGGTCCCCCATCCTCCGCTGTCCCTTTGGTGTGGGTGGGGGTGTCCCTGGGGCCTGGGCAGGGCACCTATGTGCTTATTCCATGGTGTTCCACCATGGAAATGGGCCCAAAGGGCCCCTAACGCCTGCCCTGACCCAGGCGTTAAATAATGGCGCTAAGCAAGCTTAGCGCTATTATGTAGGCCCACCTCCCTCCCGTGTACCATTTCTGCATGGGAGGATAAATAAGGCGCTAAGGCCTTAGAGTCATTTTTGCCCGGAAATGCCTACCTTGCATCATTTTTGACGCAAGGTGGTTTTCCGCAGGCAAAAAAATTACTTTAACTCCAATATTTTAGCACTAGACATGTCTAGTGCCAAAATATAAATATGGAGTTAAGTTTGAGCTGGATTAGCGTAAAAAAATATGCTAATTCAGCACAGAGTATGAATATGCCCCTTAGGTTTAGACTGCTCCAGGGAAAAGTCATGTAGTAAATATGGGGAGACCATAGTCCTACCAGGGGCAGGCTTCAGCAGCCTTAAGGTAAGAGTGCTAATGGACACCAGAAGGATACAGTCCACAGAAGATTGATTATACACATTACTCAGCAGCTCCTAATTCCAATGCAAGAATTTATATCCTATTAATTGACCACTCTCTATAATACATGATCATCTGGGTGGAACATGGAGTCATTTCCATGTCTGATCATTGCCCAGTAACATGTATTGTAACAAAGGGAGTGGGGGTGAGAGTAAAAGAGACTTAACCCGGAGATTAAACAATGCATTCTTGCCTGATCCATAACCATGAACAATCTCACAGAACAAATCAGAGACTTTTTTCTTTGTTAATGAACCTAAAATTTGCAGGCCACACAAATTCTGCAATGCACAAAATGCTGTTATTAGATTCGCTATATAAACGGAAGGCTGTAGTTTCAAAAGAATAGGGACAAAACAATGAAAGCTTTACAAAACAGCTGGAAAGAGGCAGAGGAGTTGCGTAAGAAGGCACAACTAACAAAAACTGTGAAAAGTCCCTGCAGAAGGTCAGAAAGTTGTATTAATACTTGCTAAATTATGAAAAAATACTATGAGGGAGGGAATCGAGCCTGGAGACTGCTGGCTTTAAGACTTAAAGCGCAACAACATCTATATAATTCAGACCTCGCATTTAGTGAACTTACATTCGAATACATTGAACAAGCAAATCAAGAGAGGCTAACCACATTCCATATAAAAAATAAAAAAAACTTCTTTACCAATCGATCAGCAAAGTGGAAATAGTTTATGTGACAAAACATCTGACGTCTTCAAAAGCACCAGGTCTGGACAGTTTTACTTTCCTTTTTTAACCAAACATTGTGCCTCTCATTAGTAGAATTTATGGAAGGCTTGCTTAATTTTTTGGGTGATCAGCTACCAATCACTGACACAGTGACAGAGGTGAGAATATCTGTGATCCGTAAAGCAAGAAAGAAAGGATGAGACTGTGGGTCAAATCATCCCACTTCACTTCAGAATACTGATATAAACATATACATCAACATGTAGCCAACCAAATTAAGTAGGTTCTTCCTGTACATAAATCTCCCAGTTCAATCAGGATTCATAGATGAGCAGTGAATCAATGATGATACCAGAAAAGCAGTTTATGCTACACCTACTTTTGGGGGATAAGCTCTGCCAAAAGGTATTTACTAGAATTGAACAAGGCTTTCTTCAAGAAACTCTAAAGGTGTTCCTTGCACTTTATGATATAAACATAGTCTTAGGCAGTTATAGAGCTTCTTATGCTAGAGTTTGACTGAATGATTCCTTTTTGAACTGTATATGGAACCACTGGCTCAGCACATACATCAAATTTTCAGAATACGAGGCATCAACCTAAGCATAGACATTTTTAAACTCACAGTTTTCATAGATCATGTGCTGGTTTACCTATCTGACCCAACAAGGTCTTTGACACCTTTGATGTCAGAGCTGAACGCCTTTGCACATTGTCATACTTTAAAATAAACATAGGAAAATCAAAGGCATTGGTGCTCATGGTTAACTTTGACTCAAGGCACTGACTACAGTTTTAGCCCCATTCCGTTGGTTGGCAAGATCAATTGCACCTTTGGATGTAAATATAATGTCCACTGTCAAAGTACTGTATAAAGCTGTTAGAAATTTGGTTTTTGGTTGGCAGTCAGGTTACCCCCTGTCCAAGCAAGAACCCTCACTCTAGTCAGGGTAAGTTACACACAATCCAAATTATCCTGTGCCCACCCTCTGGTAGTTTGGCACTGAGCAGTCAGGCTTAATTTAGAGGGCAATGTGTAAAGTATTTGTGCAATAAATCATACAATAACACAATATAGCACCACAAAAATACACCACACAGTGTTTAGAAAAATATATAATATTTATCTGGATATTTGCAGGTCAAAACGATAAAAGATGCAATATGAATTTGTAAAGATATCACTGAAAAGTGATATGAAGTGTCTCAAGTCTTTAAAAAGCAAACAAAGTCTCTTTCAAGCACAAAGTACCTGGTTTGGAGTGGAAAATCTCTGCAGAGGGCCGCAGAGGAGGAGATGCGTTGAAAAATGGTGTGTGCGTCGGTTTAGCCCCTTCACACATGGACTTGCGTTGTTCTTTTTCACTCGGGGAAGACGTGCGTCGTTTTCCGGCATGCGGGCCGTCTCCTTCTGTGTGTCACGGGATTACCAGATGTCCCAGGGTCTGTGAGTGGAATCCTAGGCTTGTTACCCGGCTGCCCGGCGTTCCGATGGGCTGTCCGTGGAATTTTCTTCCTCGCGGCAGGCGTCACAACGATTTCCTCTCTGGAAGTCGGGTGGCGTTGTCCAGGCGAGGCCGTGCGTCAAAGTTCCGGTTGCACCGCAGGCGTCGCGTCGAGCTTTGTCTTTCCGGAGCGGCGCAAGCTGTGCGTCGAATTTTTCAGCGCACGAGGAGTCCAGTTGAAAAAGAGAAGTCTTTTTGGTCCTGAGGAACAGGGAGCAAGCTCTATCCAAGCCCTTGGAGAGCACTTTTGCAGCAAGACAAGAGTTCAGCAAGGCAGCAGGACAACAGCAAGGCAGCAGTCCTTTGTAGAAAGCAGTCAGGTGAGTCCTTTGAGCAGCCAGGCAGTTCTTCATGGCAGGATGCAGGTTCTGGTTCAGGTTTTCTTCTCCAGCAAGTGTCTGATGTGGTAGGGCAGAGGCCCTATTTTATACCCAAATATGCCTTTGAAGTGGGGGAGACTTCAAAGAGTGGCTTAGAAGTGCACCAGGACACCTTTCAGTTCAATCCTGTCTGCCAGGGTCCCAGTAGGGGGTGTGGCAGTCCTTTGTGTCAGAGCAGGCCCTCCACCCTCCCAGCCCAGGAAGACCCATTAAAAATGCAGATGTATGCAAGTGAGGCTGAGTACCCTGTGTTTGGGGTGTGTCTGAGTGAATGCCCAAGGAGCTGTCAACTAAACCCACCCAGACGTGGATTGTAAGACACAAAAAGATTTAAGTGCAAAGAAATGCTCACTTTCTAAAAGTGGCATTTCTAGAATAGTAATATTAAATCCAACTTCACCAGTCAGCAGGATTTTGTATTACCATTCTGGCCATACTAAATATGATCTTCCTGCTCCTTTCAGATCAGCAGCTACCACTTCAATAATGTATAAGGGCAGCCCCAATGTTAGCCTATGAAGGGAGCAGGCCTCACAGTAGTGTAAAAATGAATTTAGGAGTTTTACACTACCAGGACATGTAAACTACACAGGTACAGGTCCTGCCTTTTACCCACACAGCACCCTGCTCTAGGGGATACTTAGGGCACACGTTAGAAGTGTCTTATGTGTAGAAAAAGGGGCGTTTTAGGCTTGGCAAGTACTTTTAAATGCCAAGTCGAATTGGCAGTGAAACTGCACACACAGGCCTTGCAATAGCAGGCCTGGGACAAGGTAATGGGGCTACTTGAGTGGGTGGCACAACCAGTGCTGCAGGCCCACTAGTAGCATTTAATCTATAGGCCCTAGGCACATACAGTGCACATTATTAGGGACTTATAAGTAGATTAAATAGTCCAATTGGGTATGATCCAAAGTTACCATGTTTAAAGGGAGAGAGCATATGCACTTTAGCACTGGTTAGCAGTGGTAAAGTGTGCAGAGTCTAAAAGCCAGCAAAGACAGAGTCCAAAAAGTGGAGGGAGGCAGGCAAAATGTTAGGGGTGACCAACCTAAGGCATGTCAGGTCTAACAAAAGCCAATTATTCTCCATGAATACAATTCATATGGAGAGACCTACAAGGATGGGATACCGTAAGCCCTCCTTGATAGGTTGACTACAGTGGCATACCAAAACCTGAGAGGATTAGTCCATATAATGGTCCTCTTATCTCGGAGGCTGTGTCTTAAAAATCACTGATCCTAAATGCCCTACTTATGACATAGTCTGACATAGTCTGATTCCTGGGACACCAAGGAGAGGGTCAAAGATTGTGCACTTTGAAAAATGGTCACAGGTGATATGAAGAAAATAAGAAGATTAACACTATGAATGGAAAATTACCTTGTTTCCAGGATTTGACGGCTAGCACCACAAGAAGGAAGGTTTAGGCACAATAGTGAATGCATTTATATTATACTGTAAGGGTTCAGGCACCCCCAAGAAAGGGCATACAAAATTCACTTAAACGGAAAGGGGATAATGTTGCAGCAAGGGAGGGAAATACCGGGGTAATGGGTGACAATACCAGCAGGTATTGTTTTTTCTGTGTGACGGTGAAGAGGTGTTTTACCTGAGTTGTAATATTTTCTTTTATGCAATTAAAACTTAACAACGCATTTGAAAAAAAAATATGCTCACCTGTTATTATAACACAGAATAAAGTGCCACATTGTTCACAGCAATGCAAGTTTCCCTCAATTAAGAAAAATATCCCCCATACACTTCGTAGATTTCACCCACACATAGCACACATTTCAGTAACATGGTGCCAGGCTTCACAAGTTCTCTGGAGTCTATCCCTTGAGGAGAGGGAAGTGTTCTACATGGGCCAGGGGGTGCCATGGATAAACCCTGGCAAAGAACCAGAGCTGCAACACAACTTCACCGGAACCACAATTTATGAGACAAGGACAAAGCAAAGCAGTAGATTCTATCATATGCCACTGCGGCTAAGGGGCCTAACATCTATTCCAATTGACTAACCAAGATATCCCTTTTGAACAACTGACTCTGCATCCGTAGTTAAAGCAAGCAGTCAAGGCGTTGTTTGCTTTTAAATGTACCTTGTCATTATTTCTGCTTACTGTCCAGTATACTTGTGCCATACAAAGTGTTACATATCTTATCTGCTGCGTTGATTGTTCTTTGCTCTATTCTCTAGTTAGGATTTTGTCAAGGACAGGATTACATTTTACATGTATAAATCTGCGTCCTTTTTCCATAGTACATTCCTCTTTTGGACTGTTTGTAGTTACCCTTCTTAGGCAACAACTCATTTCTAGCCTCATCCATCTTTTTCACCACATGTATAGCACTGGTTGCGAGTTTCCTTAAGGCTTATGATATGATAGCGAAGAAGACCCCTTAAGCATGAATAGGGTGGGAGATTAAGATAAAAGTCAGGTGCATGTTAAAGTGAGGCACACAGGAGCAGGAGTGGAGGAATGGAAGCAGTTGGGTAGCAGAGGGTAGTAATGCTGCACAAATGGAGTAAGATAGTGAAGTAGAATGGAAGGGATTGCAGCTTGGTCATGGCTGTACTGGAGTAACATGATAATGAGCTCTGGTGCTCAAGGTAGCACTTGAAGAGATCTCAACCAGGGAGGCACATTAGCAGCAAAGGTCCAAAGTGGAGCAGTGGGCACACTCTTGGTAGATCATCGAGGCTAGAAGGAGATAAGTGGTGGCCTAGGACAAGCAGGAGTTATGAAGGCACAGGGGCCATGGGGGTCGTGGACAAAATAAAAGGAGAACATTTGTTTCTGGCATATGTTTTCCCTAAAGTGCTGTACTGGATTATGTGCAGTAGATTATAAACTGCAGCTCAACCATATCTCATTGGCAAAATAGTTCACTTACACTTTCATGCTATAGAAAATACATCTATAGGCTGTGTCTCAAAATAATTTATCTAGTACATTTTGTATTGAATTAGTATTATCTAGTCTAGTACATTTGTCTATCCTAAGGCCTTGGAAAAATAAAAGCCCTTTTGGCCATGGAGGCATCAGAAACTGTGCCATGTGGGGTAAACACAGTAAGTTCAACTGAGCTTTATTAAAACATGGGTGAGAGAGTTCAATGCTTAGATCTAACAAATAGGAGGGGATTAGGGATAGTAATAATCTACTGGTCCATTTTCTAGCATCCTGGCCAGTATTCTAATGCCCCAGCCAGGTGGTACAAAAAGTAGGAAAATCATCATAAGTGTATTGTTTTTTCCTCTTATCAGTTCATACCTAAAACAGAAAATGTAAGCAGAAATTAACTTTCAAATTTTTTCTAGAGTAGGCTTATTGAACTGACTGATACTTAAAGTAAACTAAGGGCCTGATTTAGATCTTGGTAGGCTATATCCACTGGATACAGAGAGATTTATATTTCGGTGAACAGGATATCTATCACCATTGTGACAGTGTAACCTGTCCTCCGAGATCTAAATCAAGCCCTTAGACAGCAAAGCCATGTTAAAAATGAACACAGAAAAATGTACATGATGTCATAAATGGGTATTACATCCAGCCCTTTGCAAAATCCTAAAACATTTGTATATTTTCTCTGGGAAAGGTAGAAGCCATAGGGGATATAGGAAAACATCAAAGAGACCACACAGAATGCTACTGTTAGATGTGCAAAACAGCCCTAGCCTCCTTAAAACAGTGGAATTACATTCTGGACACCAGGTGTTTGCGATTGAGTCAAACTTAGGGCCTCACTTATGAGGCCTGTGGAGCAGAGAATGGGCAGAAATGCACCATATCTACAAGATACGGCACATTTCTGTCCTCTCCCCCTGCACTGGCTCACAAATTGCTGCCTAGCACCAACCCAGGCACCCTTGCACCATGGTGCATGAGTGCCTGCGTTGCGGGGATGATAGTTTTTGTGCAGGAAGGGATATATAGAAAGTCGAAAAAACATGGAGAAATAAAGATATTACTCCCCGTTGCATCGCCTTTATGCCACCACAGAGGTGGCATAGGAATCTGATGCATTCCCAGGCCTGTAAATCTGGGAATGCATCAGATTCCTTTGGGTACAATTGATGTTGTGAGGGAACACTCCAAGCAACACTCATGAAACGTCTCATTCACACAGTGTTATGTGTGAAAGTGGTCGTCTTATTTATGGAATGGTGCAATCTGGCGCAAAGGCTGGGTTTACAAGACCATGAAAAACCACGCAAGGTGTCTTTGCATGGCCATATAAAAATGGGCTGGCACACTTCCCCACTGGAGTGCCACTAGGGCCTTGTAAATGAGGTCCTTAGAGTCTTTGCATACAAAGAATCACTGTTTTGGTCTGGTTGGTTTGGTCATTACATTATCTGAATGATGTATGTTTGGTCAAATCCCAAACCATGCCAGCAAATACAGTCATACACACCCCCACACAAACACGTACACAAACACACACAAGCACATACACATGCTTGCATGCACGCACACACACACAAACACACTCACACACAGTGCAATTACCAAGCCCATCACTTATTAAGATGAAGAAAAGGAAGTGCATCTGGAAGTCAAAGATAAGCACCCTACTGTTGCCTTATAATATATATTTTCTGCTGCTTACCCAGTGGCCACCAAAATTGTACATAACCTTTGCTTATTAGCTGGCCATATAGTGGGGATGATGTACAATTTGACCAGTGGCTGGATAAATAATGTGAAGCAGGTCTTTATCCATCCATGAAAAAAATGACTTACTGTAAAAGTAGGGTGGTAGTCATCTTGTAATGGGGGATGCAACATGTATGAAGTGAATGAAGTTAAGTGCGTATACAAATATAGAATACTTTGTACAAAGGCAAGTGCGTGGATTAAGCTCAACTGTTTTCTGTTTGTAGATGGAAAACATTAAAAATCAATCTTGAATGGAAACATTTATGTTTTTAATATTCGGAAAAAAAAACAGGAATCAAACTTCTGTTTTAGGAACTTCGGGATATGGCATGCAAATTTTGTGTGCTGCTGTCTTGGAGTATTTGGCTATCTGCAAAGCATAATGAGCATTCTTTGAAAGCACATTGCATAAATGTTTTGTTCACTCATGCAAATTATTTTTTTATTGTTCATGATTCTTCTTTTGATGATTTATTTTTGCTTATTATGGAAGGCTTGTGCCAGCTATAGGCTTCTTTTAAAGGGGGGTTGCGCAATGCTTAGTATTTCATACCTGGCAACACAGCAGCAGTGGACAAGCAGCAGAAAAAATAGAATGCAAGCAGATCATTTCCATTTGGGCCATACAAGGAGGAGTACAGTAGACATTTAGGCCCTCAATACGAGTTTGAAGGTTTTCGGGCAAGACCACCATGTGAAATGGTGCCACCATACCAGCAGTGGTGGTGGTATATCGACTGATGGATTATGAGTCACAAAACACAAACCACCCAAATCCAGACAAAATTAACACCGCCGGGCTAACCCCTACTGAAAGAGTGATTGATCAACCTCTGGCCCCACAACAACAAGACCATTCCGACCGTCATATTATGAAGCAACCTCCAGAACAGCGGACCATGCACGGTGGAAACCGTTGGCCAATATCACATTGGCTAGTTCAAATATCCCACACCTGATAACCATACACACACCACGCACACCTGACGATGCCACCATTTAACACCCCCCACACACGAAGAATCCCTTGTGACAAACACGAGCAGCCACAGCCACACTCTAGACGAAGCACACCCTAAACACAGCAAACAAATATCACACAGCACACAATACACAAATCAACACCACAGCTCACCTGCACACACAGCCAAACCCTCCCACATCACCATACACCTCACACTGCACCCGACACGCACAACACATACCCACCCAACAACATGTCAAACCAGAAGCACTGACAGTTCACTCACAATGAGTTGCAGGTCATGGTTGACAAGATCATCAGGGTAGAGACACAGTTCATGGGAGTCCAGGTACAGCAAAGATCCATAGCCAAAAAGATGGAGCTATGGCAGAGGATTGTCAACGGGATCAACGCAGGTGGCACATACCCATGCACAAGGCAGGACATCAGAAAGAGGTGGAACAACCTCAGGGGAAAGGTCTGATCTGTAGCGTCCAGGCAGAGGATAGCCAGCAACAAGACCGGTGGTAGTTCACCTTCTCCTCCTCTTCAGTTGACATCCTGGGAGGAGAAGGTCCTGGACATCATGTATCCCAAGGGCCTGACTGGCATCAGCAGAGGGCTCGACTCTAGTAAGTCAGCAATACCTCCCAAACACCAACCACCCATGCCCAGCATGCCTCCCCACCACTCTCCAACCCACTGCAACCCACCTAACTGTCCCATCCCAAACACCCCACACCCCTCCTCTGCATGCCACACCACCCCACTCCCACCATCTCTACTCACACACCCCTAACAGGGACAAAACAACTACTGTCACGCAACTAAAATCTACTGTATCCCTCCACAGGCACCCCTGCCACTGACACCCTCCAGAGGATGCCAGGCTCAGACAGCCCTCCCAAGGATGAAGGCCCCACTGGATGTCTGGATGAGGACGACTTGGGCCACTGGACAGTCCACCAATGTACACCCACCCTGGGCACACCGGATGCCCCTACCCATGTGGCAACAACACCACAGCCAGACCCTGAACCCCAAACCTGTGCCACAGGACCCATCAATCAGAGGTCTACTCCATAGTACAGGGGCCAGAGTCAAGGGCACCCACCCCAGACAATGAAGGCTCTGCTGCTACTGGGAGTGGGCACACTGTGCCGGGACACAAGCACAGGGGGCCTGGGATAGTTGGAGGAGAACCGTGGGCCAAGGGTCGGGACAGCCACACCAACTGACTACCCATGAGGGCCTCAACCAAGTCCTGGGTGTATACCAGCACACCCAGGACATAGTGGCCCAGATCCTCGCTACTGTGCAGGAGACCCTGCGGCTGCAGTGGCAATACCATCAGGAGGCCATGCAACAGTGGCAGGCCCACAATACCACCATAGCCTCCATAGTAGGGGTGCTCAAGGACCTGAACACTTTCATGTATGAATCTACCACCCACCAGCAGGCCCCTACACTGGTCACATCCCATCACAGCCCTCCACGTCAGCGGCAGCCAGTGGCATGGAGGCCCGCCACATGACTCGCAGGACACCAGTACCCCGACCCCTGTAGCTGAGGAACCTCCATACAAGCGAGGACGTCCAAGTAAACATTCAGCCAGACATGATGGCTAGACTACAAACACTGCCAGGAAGTGACGCTTTCCTGAACATTCTCCCTCGTGTGTGACTCTGACACCCTGTCAACTGTCCACAACCATATCTCCCTCTACCCATGGCCAGCAGACTGTACCTGGACTACCTACAACTGGCCTCACCACTCTGATGATCTCTGCCACCATGATCCCACTCATCACCCCTTACACTTGTACCTCCCAAATAAATGACAATTGAGCACAGTTCATGTTTACGTATTTATTTGTCATGAATATGCATGGAAATGCCAATACGTGTACAAGTGGCAACCCATCTGCTAGCACATTAAAGGGAGGGTGACAGAGGGGGAGCAAAATGCCAGGATATCAATCTTTGAGCAGACAGTGGCTGGAGATATGTGTCAGTGTCAATGGAGGCAACAGCCCAGGCACAGACCACAGACCAACACAACATTGTCCTGAAAGTAGAGCAAGACAGGGAAACAATCACTGTAGGAGTCACGGATGCCAACTCCATACAAATGCACTGTAAGAACAGGTATCCAAGGCAGATATGGCAGACAGGACCACAACTATATTGCCAGTACCCACACACAAAAACAACATATACCAACCCAATGGTCCCCCCTCCACAGCACCCAGCACCAGACCTGACCCCATACCCACTGCCACCAACAACAATGTAGCACTGCCACCCAATGTCGACTCCCATGATAGATGCTGAACAGATGCAACAACCCTATGTGACACACACATAGCACTTGAATTGGCAGCTCAGGGAACATTCTACATACACATTGATGTCACTAGTGCACCAGCACAACAGCTGCCTGACTATAGACCTGTCCTGCACACTGTGACACCCCCCCAACCCACCCAGAATCAGACCTGCAACCAATACCATCAGTGGTCACAGACAACAGGTGGAATCAGGGACAAGACAGACAGTTGTAGAGGACACATACCACAAAGTTTACACATACCTGCATCACAACCGAAGTAATGTCGATTAAGCTCTGCCTTGGAGTCAGCTGCATCCCATCATCCTCCTCTTCATCACTCCCCATGTCCCCTTCATTAGCCACTGTACAGCTACCCCCTCCTCTGCATCCAGCAATGAGATGCGACGCCTCAGGACCAGATTGTGCAGCATGCAGCAGGCCAATGATCTGGCCGATGCATCTCTAAATGACCCATCTGGTACGACCATGGGTCTCATTGTAATGGCACTCTGCAGTTGAGGCTGGATGCCTCACGGGTGTCAGTAGCCAGGGCAGGTTGGGACAGCCAGAGTCCCCTGTGTGCATAGATGGAAGAGGCATGTCAAGACGGGGAGGGCAGTAGGGCAGGGACATAAGGGTGCAGAGAGCTGAGGGGCACACATATGCAGGGGTACATAGCGATGAGCAAGGGCCAGTCCCTCTGGAGAGGTGCCATCTTGTGTGGGATCCTGCTGTTGCACAGGATGTAGGAATCATGCACAGAGCATGGGTACCTGGCCGTCACATGGGACATGTACTTGTCCGTGAGACACACCACCTGCACACTGACCAAATGAAAGTTTTTGCAGTTTCTGTACACCTGTTCATTCCTCCTTGGTGGCACCAGGGCAATGTGGGTGCCATCAACAGCTCCAAATACATGTGGCATGTATGCCACATTGTAGAACGCAGCCTTGACAGTGGGCAATTCTGCAAGTCAGGGGAACCGGATGTAGCTGACCATATGTTTTATCAGGGCACACAATACATCCCTCAGGGCGTTGCTGAACATGGGCTGTGACATCCCACTTGCGAGGCCCACTGTGACCTGGAAGGAGCCTCAGCCACGGTAGTGGAGGACTGACAACACCTGCACTGTGGGAGGGATGACATGGGGATGGTGAATGGCAGACAACAGATCCGGCTCCAACTGGGCCACCAGTTCCATTATGGTAATACGGTTCAGGCGATAGGTCTGAATGATGTGACACTCCACCAGGGTGGCAGGGTCTACTAGGGGCCTGTACATCGGTGCATTCCTCATCCTCAACCATCCATCGTACCTGGGAACAGGAGAGAGTTTGTTTAATGTTGAGCACCATAGATTGTGTTGATGGTGTTGATGTGGCCGCAGGCCAGCATATGTCAACCATGATGCACTAACTTTCACAGACATTACACATTGGATATGTAAAATAGCAGCTGCCTGTCTGCATGCATGGGACAGGTGGAAGTGAGAACATCCCACTGGCATAACATGTCATGGCGGTCACAACCACAGTGCAACTCACCATTGGTTCACACTGTTGCCAAAGGGAGGCAGGAGCCAATGGTGATCGCTGGCGGCGGTGATGGTGATGTCCGAGGCAGCCGTGACCGCCATTTCATGTGCTCATGCTCACTTGACTCCTGAACCTCATGCACTGAAGACCTCCACTGCGTGTGCTGCTGTGTTCTGACTCTGGTAGCCAAGGTGCCATGTCCTGAAGGAGGCAGGGCCCCTGCCTTTACCTAGGAAGAGTTGGAGCAGCTTGTGAACAGGGTCCTGCCCCTGTATGGACAGTTGTATGGCACCAGAGCAGCAGGTGGCCCCAATGTCATTGTCCTGTATGTGATTTGTGTGCCTGGGGATGGGGCCTTGGTAGGTGTCAGTGTATATGGAGCATGGACATTGGTTAAGAGCCTAAGGCTACGTTGGGTGATGATGTGTGGGTGTGGAAGTGTGGTGTGTGCTGTCCACTATACTGTCCCAGGGATGCCACACTACATGACTGTGTGCTTCTGTCTGTGTCACCCATGCAGGTCAGCACCCATAAGAAGAAGGGGATTTGGCATGCCATCACCAAGCAAGTGTGGACTGTGAGAGTCCATGCCCGGCAGAGCACCCACTGCAGAAAGTGGTGGGAGGACCTGAGATGCCTGGCCCGGAAGACTGCAGAGACCCAGCTGGGGATGTCTACCCAACAAGGGTGGCTGCCTGTTGGACCCTGACCCCTCTAATGGCCCCATATTTGTAGTGGCCTACCCTGAGATGGATGGACGCTTGAGGGCAGCACAGCATCTGCATGTTCTAACTCTCACTTTAAACATGTGTTGACATGGTGGCTCTGGATGGGCACCATTGGGTAGCTGTGGCATGGATGATAGGTGCAAAGACGTCCACTATGGGTTGTGTCCATCTCGGCAGGATTGGCATCACAGGTGTAGGTAATGTCATGCAGTCAGTGGTAGTAGGGCAGACTCCTCCAATGTTAAAACTGTGTGGCCACATACTAGCTAGATGTGCTTGTCAGCTCATTGCAACAGGATGAGTAGACCTGGGGTGTCAGGGCATTGTGATTGGACCTGGCCAACCACTGTGCCAGGGGTGGATCCATGACTTCATTCAACTGGCAGGCACTGCATGTGTAGTGGGGTGGGTGCACCAAGTGGTGACAGTTCTACTTGACAACAGCCAAGTAGGCTGCCAACTAGCGGTGCAGGATCATGTTGAGTATGCAGTCCTTTATATGCCTGTCTCAATGGCCATGGGTAGTGGGCAGGTACTGGATAGGTGTGGCTGGTATAATACTCCTTATGTCATGTTTGCATCAGTCAGACCATCAGCGGTTGACAAGTGCATTGTTGTGGTTTCCACAATGGTGTTCCGAAGTTGTAGGATGTTCAGAGGTGGGCATAGTGTATCATGGCAGGACATCAAATGCTGATGTTCTACCCTGTGTGACTGTTGTGCTGGAATTGACCCATTGCACCCTCTCTCTCTCCCTCCATCCCTGTCCTCCTCTGTCTTTGTTTGCATCAGCATTTTCTGGCAAAGGAGAAGGGGCAGCCCAAGGGACCCAGGAGGCTGACACCAGCGGAGCCGAGGGGACCAGTGGGACGGAGAGCGAGGGGAGTGCAATAGGGGAGAACGGATCGACAATTACATCTTCTGATTCCTCCTCTAAAGGATGCTCCCCTGCAGTGGCGGACCCATCTGGGACCATCCCAGTACCATCCTTGCCCACCACCCCACTTACCAGCACCACCCTCCCTGTAGCTCCCCACCCAGTTGCCCTCTCACCCAAGAGGGTGGGCATCTCCTTTTCTGCAGGCACCTCTACCCCTGTCCCAGTCAGCCCTGCTGCCATCAAAGAGGAGGCTATTGACCTTCTGCGGTCCATCTCTGTGGGGTAGACAACTATGGTGAATGCCATTCAGGGACTGACATCCAAGATGCAACAGTGCAATGCATTCCTGGAAGGCATTCACAGTGCCTTGTCTGGCCTACAGAGATCGTTTTGAGCTCTGGCTTCCTCCTTGACGGCAGCATCCCCCTCCAGCTACCTTTTTCCATACCAACATCCCACTCCTTTCACCCATCCAAGGCACACCTACTGACCCACATGCATCCACATCAACAGACATGGTATGCAAAGACAGACATGAGCAGCACACATGCCACCACTGCCATGCACACACTCAACAGACACATGCAGAAATGATAACATCCACACCCTGCATGACTCCCCCACCACCTCCCTCCTCACAGTCGACACACCACTCACACCTGCAGTCAGCACCACATGTGCCCTCACTGCCGCCGTCACCACATCCTCTGACCCACATTCATGCACCCAGTACACCACTGGTGCAGACACCACAACTGTCAACACACCCACATGCAGCACATTCACCCTACCTGCAGTCACCATCACAGCATACACTCACATGTCTCCTCTGCCAGCTCCCTGCATCTCCTCCCCACCTCCTCCAAGTACATCTAAACTCCCACACTCACCCACCCAACAGTCCCCCAGCAGACACATATCTTCTACCTAGGTACCTGCACCAAAGGTACCTAACCGTACCCACTCCCTCCACTTCCAAATGTCCTTCCCTTGACCTCCCATGTGTCCCCAAAAAACGTTTCCTATGTGAGTTTTCCCTGTTCCCCACCACTGACCCAGTCCCTGTTCCCCCAAAGCACCCCACTACCCTTCCAATGCCCCTGCCTTCCTCCTCCAAGTCTGCCACTGCCCCTGCCCATGCACCTCCACCATCTGCCACTTCCACCCATGTCACGTCCATTGCTCCTGCTGCCAAACCCAAGCTCAAGCCCACTCCTTCCACTTCCAAGGCCAAGCCCACTCCCACCACTTCTCAGGCAAAGCCCACTCCCTTTGTTTCCAATGCCAAGCCCACTCCCTCTACTTCCAAGGCCAACCCCACTTCCTCCACTTCCAAGGCCAAGCCCAAACCTCACCCCGGCTAAACCTTCCTCCTCCAAGGATAAGCCCAGGGACCCCCATCCAAGTTGACCCCCAAGGGCCCCCCTCCAAGCCCAGATGAAAGGACCCCCCCTCCAAGCCCAAGACCCCCTCCCCATCCCCCCTCACCCCTGAGGTGCCTGCATTCCCCATTTATGCCCGGCCCTGTGGAGGCCTTCTCTTTGCAGTCAGGAGTCAAGTTGGGGCATCCGTTTGTGCCCAGTGTGCTCGCGACACTGTGAACTATTGGAATGGCCCTTGGGCCTGTATGTTCTTTGTTTTATGCACAGTTTTAAAAATTATTATATTTATGCGGCACAACACCGTTGGTGTCAATTGTACCTACCTAGTCCTGGCTTTCCTTCCACGTGTATGTGTGGTGGTTGTGGGTATTAGTGTGTATGCGTGTGTGTAGGTGTGTGTTGGTACAGGTGTTTGTTTGCATGTATGTGTGGGCATGGCTTCCTGTGTCGTGTGTGTTGTGTGTGTGTGTGTGTCCTAACATCGTTCCCTCTAGAGTGTGCTAGGCTGGTGTACTTACGATTGGTTTTGCGGTTGCCGTGGCAGGTCCAGGAGTTGCAGGGCCAGTTAGAGGAATGGAAGGAGTTGCAATTTGTGTGCCATTGTGCCTACAGATGTGCCTGTGCTCCTGAGGGTAGGTGTTCCCTTTTATATTGTTCGTCTCCGCCAGGATTTTTGGTGGCGGTGGTTCTGCCCCGAAAATCTTGGCGGTGTGCAACCTTGTAATATGGTTTTGTTGCATACTGCCTGACCGCCAGGCTGAAGATGGCTGCTGCCTGGTGCGCCAGCCCTTCCGCTGTGGCAGGCTGAACGGTGACTTGGCTGTGTTCCTCAGGTGCCTTCCCAGTACTTGTGATATGGCGGCCTTCACCGCAGGGCCTGCGGCGGTGCATGCACCATCTCCACCCCGGCTGTACACTGACCACCGAACTCATAATGAGGGCCTTAGTGCTTGGGGCACAGTAATTTGAGATACTTGTAGGAGAGAATTGTATAAGACTGAATAATGGGACTTCTGTGGAATGCAGAAGTGAAAGCAAGGGACGGGTTAAGTAATGCCTCTGGGTAGTTCACTCAGATGCATGCTGAATAAACAATTTTTCATACTATTCACTCAGCACAGTCTGTTTCAGGCATAGCTGCTTATTGGTGTAAGTGGCCATTCAGTCACACTGACATTTTAATAATTTGCAGAAAATATCCTGGGAATGGAAATTTTGATTTTTAACCTGCTAAGAAGCATTTTAAATGGTCACGGTTATGACTCTACTCAATCAATCAATCAAGTTTTGCAAAGTGTGGCTAATCACCTGACAGGATATCCAGGTGCTTGCAGGTCCCGGAGAAAGCAGTGAAAACAAGGGGAAAACAAGAAGGCATGCAAAAACGGGGAAAAAGGCAAGCAGAAAGCAGTGAAAATGAGAAAAAAGCAAGGAGAAGGCACACAAGAAACAGGGAAAAAAGCATGGAGAAAAGAGTGAAAATGAGGGAAAAGCAAGGACATGGCAGGGAAAATGCATGGAAAACCAAGAGAAAGCAATGTAAATGAGGGAAAAGCCAGGAGAAGGCACACAAAAATAGGAGCAAAAGCAAGGGGAAAGCATTGAAAACAAGGGGAAAGCAAGTCGAAGTACTGAAAAAATGGGGAGAAAGCAAGGAGAGTACAATGAAAACAAGAGAAAAGAAAGGAGGGGCACACAAAAAGCAGGGAAAAGGTAAAAAGAAGGCAGTGAAAACGAGGGAAAAGTAAGGAGCAGATACACTAAAAATTGGGGGAAATGCAAGGATAAAGCAGTGAGAACTAGGGAAAAGCAAGGAGAAGGCACTCTAAAAACGGGGGGAAAAGCAAGGAGAAGACAGGAGCAAGAGCCATGCAGTGGCAAAGGGATAGCTGGCCCTTGGACCTGCTCAGTGGAGTCACATTGCAACCTCCATTAAGTGGGTCCTGGGAGAAGTGCTGGGAGACATTGGCATGGGTAGGAGAGAAACATGAAATAATGGACTGCATGCAGCAATGGCAATAAGGGACAAATCAAGGAGAAAGCAGTTAAAACGAGGGAAAAGCAAGCAGAAGGCACATAAAAATGGGGGTGAATAAAGGAGAAAACAATAAAAATGAGGAAAAAGCTTAGAGAAGGCACACAAAAATGGGAGCAGGGAGAAAACAGTGAGAATGAGGGAAAAGAAGGGAGGAGGCACTCAAAAAGGGGGGAATCAAGAACCAGGTAGGAGAAAGAGCGATGCAGCAGCACAGGGAGAGCGAGGCCTTGGACCTGCTTAGTGAGGTCACATTGCGGCCTCCATTAAGTGGGTCCTGGGAGGAGTGCTGGGAGGCAGTGGTGTGGCTAGGTGGGAAATGGAAAATAATAGATGGCATGCAGGGGTGGCAATGAGGCACAAAGGAGAAAGCAGTGAAAATTAGGGAAAAGCAAGGAGAAGGCACATAAAAATGGGGGAGAATGAAGGAAAAAGCAGTAAAAATTAGGAAAAAGCATAGAGAAAGCACACAAAAAAGTGCAAGTGAGGGAACAGTAAGGAGAAGGCACTCCAAAAGGGGGGGAAGCAAGAACCAGGTAGGAGTAAGAGCAATGCAGCAGCATGGGAAAGATGGGCCTTGTACTTGCTCAATGGGGACACGCTGCTGCCTCCAGTAGTTAGGTTCTGGGAAAAGGGAGAGGTGCTGAGAGGTGGTGGGCAGGGCTAGGAAGGAGGCAGGAAATAATGGGTGGCAGACAGTAGCAGCAATGAGGGAAAAAGCAAGGACAAAGCAGTAAAATTGAGGGAAAAGCAAGGAGAAGGCACATAAAAACAGGGGAATAAGCATTGAAAATGAGGGAAAAGCACAAAATAGGCCAACGAAAAGGGGGTAAAAAGCAAGGAGCAAGCAGTGAGAAAGAGGGAAAAGCAAGGAGAAGGCACTCGAAAAACAGGGAGAAAAGCAAGGAGAAGACAGGAGCAAAAGCGATGCAGCAGCACGGGGAGTGCTGGACCTGGGAATGAGCCCTCATTTCTGTCCTTAGCAGTTAAAAAAATTTGAAACCCAAAATGAAAATCTGATTGGCAATCTTGGAAGCTACACCTGACTAAAGACTTCTAGGAACTGTCTTGGGAAGGAAGCTCTAGGACCAGAAGGTGGAGGATGAGGACCAGTAGGAAAAGTTGTGCCAGGAGTTGGACGGCTAGGATGACCAGGGCCATGAGGATGAGTACAAGAAGATTCAAACCAAGGGACACATAATCCACAAGGACCACGGTTACCAATGCTGGAGGAGATCAAGAACAAATAGAAGAGGAGGACAGGGCAAGGAAAGACAGGACTAGGGGACAGGCGCCAGGGAGAGAAGGATCAGGATGGCCAGAAGGATGTGGAACAGTAGTATCTGGACCCAGTAGGCAAGGGTCCAAAGGAAAAGAAGGACCAACGTAGGAGGAACAGATGGCCCTGGACCATAACAACAAAGTGAGCTCTGAGGGCCTGAGAGCACTGACCAGGGCCAGAGGGATGAGGACATCTAGGGCCTGGAATTGCAGACCAAGGTAGGCAGACCAAAGTTAATCAGTACCAGGATACCAATGGAAAGTGGGATCAGACACAAAAGGGCCAAAATCACCTGGAGCAAATCAATGAAGATCAAAAGGCCAGCAGCAAATGGATCATATTGCAAGGACCACAACATGAAAGGGCTAGGGCTGGCAGGACCAGGAGTCCCTAAGTCAGAATGACCAGGATGGATTTAAAGGACCAGGACATCCAGACCCAGTGGGAAGACGGGGAGAAATTCCATGGGAGTAAGACGCACAGGGATCCTAAACCAGTGTGAGAAGGACTACATGAACCAGGATGACAGGCAACAGGGTAAGTAGGAGAACCAGCACCACAGTATGAGGAAGGCCAGACCCAGGAGGATCAATACTAGTGGTACCATGATAGAGAAGTGCTTGGTCATATAGACAAAAACAAGGTAGAGCAGTCAAACCAAATGGAATAGTGGGATTAGGATGAGGCAGGAGGCCCAAGGGGTCAGTTAAACCAAGGCCAGTGGGACCAGCACCAGAAGACCCAATACATGAGAACCAAAGAAGTGCCAGAACTAAGACCAGGACTACATGGGCTAGGGGTCCAGGACTAGAAGGATTAGAAACAGGCTAAGCGGTGTACTAGATAAACCAGGTGTGCAGCACCAGGAAGACTGGTGGGTGAGAATTAGGATGAAGAGGATGAAAATGTCCAGGACTGGGAGACTGTGACACAGAAGACCCAAGAGCCAAATGATATGGGGCAGGAGTACATGAGAATGATGACCATACAGAAAGTATCCAGGAAGTACAAGGCTAGATCATTCTTAGACTAGCATGAACCAAAGGTCAAAGAACATTGGAACTATGAAAGGTGAGGATGATCTCCTGCCAGGACACGTTATGGCAGAACCATGCAGGCAAGATGCATGAGGACAAGGGCCAGGAGGATCAGGACCAGACTGAAGAGGACTATGAAGATCAGGACCGGAGGGTAATGGGCACTATTTCAGGATACTGGGAAAAGCAATGCAGGAACTAGGAAGGCCCATGGGCAGTACCATGGGCACCAATAAGACCGGAGCAATAGGATGTATGTCAGTTTGCAAAATATTATTTTATTTACAAAAAGTATGTGCACAATGTTTTTTTACGAAAGAGATAAGTTTACATCAGGACCCTAACTGTCATATGTAGATGAATGCTAATTGTGTTCACTCCCTGTTTTCAGTTCTGCCTATTGTAAGTACCTGCTGAAATCTGCATGAGGCATAATAAAACAAAATTTAAGCTGTTTAAATGGCAGTGGGATAAATAGTGAAGTTCTGCTGTGTGAAGTTCCTCTGCTGTTTGAATTGGTATCGGCCAAGTTGGGCACACTGTACGAGCTACCACGAAAATAATGATGTTTCTTTTCAAGTTATTGTCAAGGCCACCAGCAATACACTATGGGCCAGATGTAGCAAGGGCTTTGCGAGTCGCAAACGGCGAAAATCGCCGTTTGGGAGTCGCAAAAGCTTCTGTGCTACGTAGAAATGCATTTTGCGAGTCAGATCCGACTCGCAAAATGAATTTCCGACTCGTAAATAGGAAGGGGTGTTCCCTTCCTATTTGCGACTCGCAATGCTATGCATTTTCATTCGCGGTCGCAAATGAAAGCGCAGTTACCATCCACTTGAAGTGGATGGTAACCCAGGCGCAAAGGGGAAGGGGTCCCGATGGGACCCCTTCCCCTTTGTGTCTGGAAAAAAAAAAAAATTCAGAGCAGGCAGTGGTCCAAGGGACCACTACCTGCCCTGAAAAATACCGAAACTAAAGTTTAAGGAAAACGGGCTACACTTTGAAAAAAAAGACTGCTTTATTTAAAAGCAGTCACGGACATGGTGGTCTGCTGTCTCCAGCAGGCCACCATCCCGTGAGTGCCCTAACTCGCTATGGGGTCGCAAATTGCGACCCACCTCATTATTATTAATGAGGTGGGTCTTTGCGACCCCATAGCGACTCGCAGAAGGTGTCTGAGACACCTTTCTGCATTCCAAATTGCGAGTTGCAATTTGCGAGTCGCTGGGACTCGCAAATTGCAACTCGCAATTTGGAGTTTTGCTACATCTGGCCCAAAATCATTTCTGCTATTTAGCTAGCTATTAGGTACATATTGAAATGCCTTTACTATTTGCCAGGCTACTGGTCAAATAATACAGTTTCTGTTGTTTAATCAGCAGCCACATAATTAATTAGGTTTAGAATTAATTAGAATAATTAGAATAATTGGATATGCCAATTGTTTTACCAGCAGATGCTTAAGGCGAGAAGTTTGTTTGTTTCCTTGACTAATGACCAAAAAGTACAAAACCTCTGCTATTTATCGGTGGCCAGTTAAATGGTGAAGTTTCCTTGATGTTTGCATGGTTGCCCACCAAATATTGCAGAATTGCTGATATTTAGTCAGCAGTTGGGTAAATAGTGGAGTTTTTCTGCTATGTGCATGGCTGCCTCCTAAACGATGAAAATCATTACTATTTAGCTGGCGACCGCCTAAATAGTGAAGTTTTTCTGCTTTTTGCATGGTAGCCAGCTGAGGAGTGCAGAATCTTCACTATTTAGCCAGCCGCTGGGTAAATATTGACGTTTTTATGCTATTTTCAAGACTGCAGTCAAGCAGTGCAGAATGTCTACCATTTAGCCAATGACTGGGTAAAAAGTGAAGTTTTTTCTGCTATTTACAAGAATGACAGTCAAACAGTGCAGAATCTCTTTTATTTACCAAGCAGCCTGGTGAATTATTAAATTTCTCGCTTTTTCAAGGCTGACAGCCAAATAGTAAATCATTTCTACTATTTAGCCACTATCATACTGAAAACCACACTTTTCTTTGAGAACATCCTTAAAAGGCCCTAAGCCCACCTGTTTTTGGCTGTGTCTGCAATCAGGTTACCAAGACTTTCTCTAGGGGAATTTAAGTACATTACTTTAAGATTTTTCTCTTTCATTCGCTTTTTTTCAAACCCTTAGGCGTTTTGCCTTAATTTTGACAATAATCTCTACTTAAAGTAAGTCAGTATCGCTGTCAAATTACAGGGCTTTGATGAGGGCATAGTGCAAAGTTAATCACTATTCAAAAACAGGATATAATGACAGGTCCTCTCTGTCTCTCTTTCATTATGACCTCTTTCTCTCTTTTTTTCCCCTCTCTCCTTTGTTCATCAACAGTGTTTGAAGCAGCTGCAAAGCAGGCCCACGAAACTATATTAAAAAAACTACAATGATTTAGCATTTTGTTCCTTCCTTCCCTCAACATTACAGCAACTCTCTCCTCAATCCTGCCTTCTTACCACCTACAACAACCTGGCAAGTCTCAAAGAGGTGGTCAGCACTATACAAAAAAAAATACATTGCATCGTGTTCCTCCACCTCCTCCTGGCCTCCTTCCGTCTTTGTTGTCATTTCTGTCACCCACAAGTGACGCGCCCAGAGCTTCCAGTTACCCACATCACCCTCATATGCACCCATGATGCACCGCAACAGACTTTCACATAGCCTGCAAAAGACTGCCATACGGCTCCTACATTCAACAAGCAGCCATGTAACCTCACGTAGATTATACAGAGAGCGAAAATGAGATAATACAATGCTTACTCTAGTGGCCATAAACAGATCGCTTTTGGATTTAGCTTGCAGTGGGGAGGTGGGGGGATAAATATGAATACAGTAGGTATCGGCATACTATTGATAAGATAGTTCAGGGAGTTAATGCATTTGCAGCGGAGACCTGAATGGAATTAGGCTCCCTTCAAACTTTTAAAGGAGACCCATGTGAGAGACAGCACCATTGCAGCATCGATTTGCACTTCTCCATTAAGGCTTATGTTATTTTGTAAGCCGTTATTCCCCCTTGACCCTTATCATTTAATGGACTAAACTCCGCACCCTCATGATGCAAAGCTGATCAGTCATCATGTAGGAGGGTGGACTGCTTCTAGTATCGGCATCGTCCATCAGTGTTGATGAGTGCAGGATGTTTAGTTCCAGCAGCAGGACAGAGAGCAGAGTGTCGGCTCTCAAAGAAAACTCTCAGCACAGCCTTATCTTGTCTGTCTTCAAGACAGACTTAAATGCACAAGAAACAGAAACCTCTTGCGTGCAAGCTCGGTGATCACTTACAGGGGACAATCCAGTCCACCTCCAAGGTCCACATTCCCCGCTCATTTCTGAACTGATGATAATAGTTAAGACAGAGCCTCGAAACTGAGGCCTCGATGAGGGCACCCAGGCTCAAAGACGTTTCAGTTTCATTCTTTAAGTTTCACTTTGGCTGACCAGCTGCAACGTCACTGTGTCTGTGAACCAGTGAATTTACGATGGAAAACCATTAATCTACAGGCCAAGGGTGACATGTGGCTGAGGGGCGACCAAGTCAGATAGTCTGCGACCTGGCACCAGGAGGGGGGCATGCAGGGGCTTGCATTACACATGCTTGAATTGTATCTGTAACAATTGCTAGCACAGGTGTTTTAAATAAAAGTATTATTGAGTGTTTATATATTTTGAATTGAGTTTATGTAGAAAATATAATAACTTAGAAAAATAATGCACGCATTTGAAAATGTGATCACGAAGAATGGCCATCAATGTTAACGAAGTGTACTAATCAATGATTTCTTACTTATGAAATGTTGAATATATGTTAGACTAATGCAGTAACATGTCATATTAAGGATTATGCAGTAAACTGTAGCTTTGTTAATCGTAGGCCTTAATTTAGCGAGTCTCTTGGCTTACTTGCCAGGCCTCATGTGAAAGTTGTATTTCTTAGCGTTTAATAAAATGGATGTTCAAAGTAAGTTAAACTGTGAATTTCTATTGTATTGTTTAAATGTGCTCATAACGGAAGCTTCTTGTGTGAACCGACTGCTAGGAGATGAAGTCCCTGCTAATGCAACATTTTATGTGTAATGTGTGTGAGACTGACTTTCCCAGGACAAGAACAATGAAGATACTGACTAGACTAGAAGCTGCAACAATATTGTTACCTGACAGATGATGAGGACATTGCAAGACAAACCAATCAATGACATGGAAATGGAGTAATATTAGAGTTCATAGTTTTGGGATTTTAGTTTTATTGGACAGAGTGTGAACATACAATTAACTGACCAATGGGGATTTGGGGGTAGTTTTAACAGTTTTGACTTAACAAGAGTGCACAGAGAGAAGACAGACATTCTGAGACATTCAGCCCATTGCCCATTTTTCCTGACTGAGAGGTTACTACTCATTTATGCATCTTTACAAGAGACGTGCTTAACTTTAATGCTTAAAGACTTTGCCTTTTCCGAACTTTGATGCTGAAGCCTGATGCCTTGCTGTATGACTGATGTCCTGAGGACGAAGACTGATTATGCTTTGCTCATCCATAGTGAGGATAGGTACTATAACATAAACTGTGATTATCATGCATATTTGCTTTTCCTTACTAGGTACCAACTGCGCTGTTTTGATAGAACCATAGTTAGATGTTTTTCCAAATTTGTGTTACTAAATTGTTTTGCATGAAGCCCAACATGCTGATGCTAATCTGATGTTAGTTAAGGATCCTCATTAATAAATTATGATAACAGGAACTAATGCTTGATGAATTTCTCTGCTAAACTTCATGTATATTATAACATTGACACAGTTGACTTTGTTATTGATTTGCACCATAAGCTTAGAATGTGTTGTCGTTCAAGCTTTGATTAGATTACGTTTATTCCACCACTTTGGGCAGCCAGTGTTGTTTCTATATGTGTTCCATTTGATTTTGAGATTAATCTACATGACCTTAGCATTGTTAATATAGGGAAATAAACAATCTAAACTATTACTAAAGGTGTGGTTATTCATGACTGAAAGGTCATGGTGCATGACAATTACTGACTCCATTGATTATTGATTTTATTGATTGCTAATGATTGTTGATTATTGTGTATTGATTATTGATTATGTACTCGAGCAATGGTAAGAACATCTTAATTGTGAGTCAAAAGGTTCATCGACCTATTTGCGACCCCTTGTAAGTTTACTTATTAAGGTCAGACGCACTATCACAAGCATTTCTAAATGCATTGGGTTTCGCCTATGTGATTATTATTAACTTCTCTTGTAAGTTTTCACTTGGTAAGCAGTTGTGCAATATAAGTTAGTGAAACTCCATTAAAATGTTATGACTTGTTTATTGAGAAAGTCAATATATTGTGCAGTAATTGGTGGTAATATAATGCATGTTTAGTATAGACAAGTAGTATTTTAGGGCTATTTCACCTAACAGCTGTGTGTCAGCGGTGTCTGAGATGTCCGCGATATTAGTCACATCATACAAACAGATCTGAGTCAGTTATAAAAAATCATCAGTGCTATTTTCATGTTTAGCACAAAACATTATTTATTGAAGTACAACTGGATACAATGCTAATGGCATTATTCTACTGAAGCTCTCTATCTCTGCATGTTAACAGAGTATAATATTATGCAGTTTGTTGGCTACTATTAGCATACATCAAGCTTCACCTTAGATGACACCTCCGCAGATTGCCTGACACTCCCTCCCATACACTGATCATCGGTTACTCTGCAGTTCATTCAAACGATGTGCTGTAGTATATGCTATTGCACCACGACATAGATAGCAACCCATTATACCAAGACATTTAGGCCCTCATTACAACTCTGGCAGTCGTTGTTAAAGCAGCGGTAATACCGCCAACAGGCCGGCGGTAATAAAAATGGGATCACGACCATGGCGGAAACCGCCAACATAGACAGCCACTTTAGCACTCCGACCGTCATGGCAGTAGAAACAAACACCGCGGCGGTAACCGCCAAAAGACAGGCGGAAGACAATGTACCACCCACTGTATTACAAGGCACCAATCCACTAGCTTTTCCGGGGCGGTACCAACGCCATTAAAAGCATGGCGGAAACAGTACTTGGAACGGAAACCACTCACCTCTCCACACCAAACGAGGAACCAGGAAACCATGGAGCCCGAACTACAGGTGTTACCAATGTTGGTTTACCTCCTCTTCTACCAGGAACCTCAAAGACGGTGGCGACGACCATGGTGAGTACTGCACCTAGCACATAGGGGAGGGGAGAGGAAAAAGAGAGTGACACACACACGCAACATGCAACACCCCCACCCACACCACCATACACACAAATACATGCAACAACATTACAGTTACACCCCGTAACCCCCTGGAAGAACGCAAGGACCAAATTAAATGATTGTAACAAGTGTAATCATCGAAAATCCAGATAGGGAAACAGGTCTGTATAAGAGCAATATATGCAAAATGTACAGCAACTACACAAGTCCGGATAATGTTCCATTCATTGTCCGTAGACCAGTGGTCCCAAAATGCATGGACGAAGCCCACACATGATACCCCTGCCTCAAAATGGAGTGAACACTGCAGGGGCATCAGCTCGAAATAAACAGGCACCTCAGGGGAAAGGTGAGGGGGCGCACCTCAGTCGGATGATGGGATGACACCACTGCACCACAAGGGGGCTCCATGCCCACTGCCTGGTCCTGGGAAGTGCAAAGCCATAGTCTCACAAGTCTCTCAAGTGGGTGGGTTGTCCATTGATTGGTCCTGGGGAGTGCAAAGCCACAGTCTGGCAAGTCTCTGAAGTGGGTGGGTGCCCACTGTTTGGTCCTGGGGAGTGCAAAGCCACAGTCTCACAAGTCTCTCATGTGGGTGGGTTGCCCACTCATTGGTCCTGGGGAGTGCAAAGCCACAGTCTCACAAGTCTCTCATGTGGGTGGGTTGCCAACTGATTGGTCCTGGGGAGTGCAAAGCCACAGTCTCTCTAGTGGATCCTTTTCTCCACTGGTACTGGAGGGGGCTTGGTGCTCATAGTGCTTCATCCTGCCAAGGACTGGGGTAGTGGATGCTTTTCTCCACTGGTTCTGGAGGGGGCTTGGTGCCCATAGTGCTTCATCCTGCCAAGGCCTGGGGTAGTGGATGCTGTTCTCCACTGGTTCTGGGGGAGGCTTTGTGCCCAGAGTGCTGCACACAGTGTGTGACAGTTCCCATTCCGTCACCTGGGTGTCAGAGCCACAAGATTTTCTGGGAACAGGTAGCATGATACTCCATGGAGGCAGAGGCACACTCCACCCTGCGGCGACTTTGCCTGCCAACTGATAGTACTGCCAGTGCTGGTTGTGGTGCCTCATGTAGTCTGTGCAGGGTCCAGGACGTCTCCTGCAGCCTCGGACAGCTGTCCACTGGGAATGATGTTTATGTCAGCTGTGGTGGCACTGTCTGAGCACGTCGCGGGGCAAGTGGCGGTGGTTGCGGCGGTGTCTGTGGCGGAGATGCTGGTGGTGGTGCATGTGTCAGCACCTGTGGAGGGAGAAAGCAGGACGTCTCCTGCAGCCTCGGACAGCTGCCCACTTGGGATGATGCTGGGGACTGTTGCAGAGGCAGCAGACGTGCAGGTGGCGGTGCAGGTGGAAGTGCAGGTGGCAGTGCAGGTGGAGGTGTTTGCGGCATTGGCCACCTCCGTACAGGTTGCTGTTCTGTCTTGCAGAAGGGGTGACACCAGTCCCTCACCCGGAGGCTCCGTACCCTGAGCTGACTTTCCCTTTAGCCTTGTGTCCCTTCCCCACCTTGGAAGTCACTTCCGGGACCTTGGAACTGTCCTCTTTTGTCTTGGATGATGGCTTGCTGGGTGGTTGGTGCAGATTTTTCCTAAGGCATGTGGGCCCCTTCTTCACCTTGGCAGGTGGGAGAATAGGGTGATCCTTGGCCTCACTAGGTGGCACACTGGCAGCCCTGATGGGTACCGGCTTCGATGTTACTGGATTTGCAGGGACCACAGTGCTCAAGGATTTCGTGGCTGAGGTGCTAAGCTGGCATCTGGACATCCTGGCCCTAGGGGAAGGGCAGCAGGGAGGAGTGTAGGGAAGAGGTCAATGTTAGCCAGGAAAAGTTTTTTAGACACACTGGGAGGGAAGATGGAGGGGGTTTGGGAGTGGAGGAAGAGGTAGTGGTTGTAGGAGGTGTACGTCTGCTGAGTTTGGGTGAGGGTGCATGGGCTGGAGGCTGTTGTGAGGTGGATGGCTGTTGAGTGGGTGGGTGCCGGCGTTTGTGTACTTTGGGAGGAGGGCTAACAGACACACTGGGAGAGGACACAGGGGACGTGAGCATGGTAGTGGGGGTGGTGATTGCATGTAAGTGGAGTGTGGTGATGGGCATGCTGGTAATGGAGTTAGTGGCTCAGGATGTAGTGTACGCAGCGGTGAGTGGAGATGAGACTGGGAGGGAGGAGGAGGACGTGGAGGAGGGGGACACAGTGGAGGCAGTGGATGTTGGTGTGTCTGCATGGGGATGGTGCTTGTGTGAGTGCCTGTGGGATGTGTGGTGCTTATGTTTGCCATGTCCACTCTTGTGTATTTATGATTGTGCATGCTGGTCTGATGGTGTGCTTGGGAGAGGCTGAGGTACAGGGGATTGGGTCTGTGTAGTGGACGTTGGAGGGGGCAGGCTGGACACAGCGACAATGGCTGCCATCAGTGCTGAGGCCAGAACCTGAAATGCTCTTGGGCTGCCACGCCAGAATGAATGCCCTCCAGGTATGCATTTGTTTGTTGCAAATGCTTCTCGACACCCTGGATGGCATTCAGAATGGTTGACTGCCCAACAGTGAGAGATCTCAGGAGGTCAATAGCCTCCTCACTGAGGGCAGCAGGGCTGACTGGGGCAGGGCCTGAGGTGCCTGGGGCGAAGGAGATGCCCACCCACCTGGGTGAGTGGGCACGGGAAACACGCTGAGGGGCTGCTGGAAGGGCGGTGCTGGTGGGGGGGGGGCGGCTGTACCTGTTGATGTTGTGGGCACAGATGTGCCCGCCACCGCAAGAGAGCTCCCATCAGAGGAGAAGTCGCTGTCACTGGTGTCTCCTCCTGTCCCGTTGAGGAGCTCCCCTCACCCTCCGTCCCACTGGTGCCTTCAGACTCCGTACATTCACCCTCCTGGGCCATGTGGGTTGCAGCTCCCTCTTGCTCCGGTGCCAATGCTCCTCCACCAGACGATGCAAATGCACACATGGACAGGGTGACAAAACAAAAAGGGGAGGAAAGATAGAAGAGACACATCGTCAATGCTTGCAACAACACCACTGCTGGCGGACACAACACAGGGAGCACCCCTATGCACTAGGTCATGCACTAACAGTTCAGGGGTAAATCACATGCCCATTAGGGACGGTGCCTAGACCCATTTGATGCACACCTGGAACCCACAGGAGCCTGACTAGGTGTAGAGGGCCACCACCACTTTTGGGGTTGGAGTGCCACTGAGCCTGCCTAACAATGGATCTACCCTGGCACATCTGCCCTGGCCTAGGGGAACCGACAGCCCACTTCCCCACCCAGAATCCTCATAAAGCGCACAGAGTCAGCTGAATGAGACTGTACTCACGCCCTTGTGCCTGCTGTGATGCCCTCAAGCGCCCATCCAACTCAGGATATGCCACCGCCAGGATCCAGTACATCAGGGGGGTCATGGTGCGACGGGCCCCCCTTCCACGTTGGGAGGCATCCCCAGCTGGGCCTCCGCCATCTTCTTGCTCCAGCGGCGCAGGTCCTCCCATCTTTTGCGGCAGTGGGTGCTCCATCTATGATAGCCCCCCAGAGTCCACACTTCCTTGGCGATGGCACGCCAAATACCCTTCTTCTGGTGGGTGCTGACCTAGAGGAAAAGTTAAGTAAGAATGGATTTTACTCCCCCGTCCGGTTCTTCTTACTCAATAGCCCCAAAGCTCCCACCCTGGCCCAGAAACACATACACTGACCATCCTCACATGCTGGCCTCTGCCCCCCTCTGTATCTTCCATCCATGCCACTTCATACATTCATGTCCTATCCATCATGCTCACAGTGTACTCACCTGTTTGTCTGGAGGACCATAGAGTAGCGTGTACTGGGGAAGGACCCCAGCCACCAGGTTGTCCAACTCCTCTGCGGTGAAGGCAGGGGCCCATTCCCCAGACACTGTAGCCATCGTCGCTTCCAGACTCAGGTCACATCAACACTTGCAGTGCAGGTCCTCTCCTGTTGAAGGTCAGGTATCAAGTGAGTGAACAGATAGAAAATGGTGGTCACGTCCACAGTGGTGCGTACCGTCACCGCCGGCGTACATCGTCATTGGCTCCTGGAACCCATAGGGCCCAACGATAACCAATGCTGATTTGCACCGCGGTCTTCGTCCACCTACCGCGACGCTGCACAACGCCAGCGCAGTTTACTAATTTCCCCTTGTCCCTCCTTACAGGTCAGAAAGCCGCCAATTCAGGGGGGGCACATGGCAGGGCAACTAACTGCGTCACAGCACTTTTGGGCAGGACTGCGGACAGACAGCGAAGCACACAAATTACATCACGATTGTTCTAAACACCCTTGTGCAAGCTATGTGGTGTATGACCCTCTGCTCACCCTTCTCCTCCATATGGCACATCCACTGGGGCAGATGATGAGATGGGGTCATCACCCGGTATACAGACCCCTGGTGGACCTGTCGACAATGGAAGACAGACACATCATTATCACCTACAGACTTATTAGGGCCACAATCCAAGCACTTTGCGCCCAGTTGGAGCCAGTCCTGATGTCAGCTCTCCGCCATCCCACAGGAATCCCCCCTCTAGTGCAGGTCCTGTCAGTACTCAATTTCCTGGCCAGTGGGTCCTTTCAGACAAGAGTTGCCATGGCATCAGGGATGTCACAGCCAATGTTCTCTAACGTGTAGTCCAGAGTGTTGTCTGCCCTGTTGAAACACTTGCACAGCTACATCGTTTTCCCTCAGGTGGAGCATTTGCCCACAGTGAAAGGTGACTTCTATGCCCTGGGACATATCCCCAACATCATTGGTGCCATTGATGGTACACAAGTGGCATTTGTCCATTCCCCCCCCGCAGGAATGAAGAGGTGTACAGAAACCGCAAAAGCTACCATTCCATGAATGTGCAGATGGTGTGTTAGGCAGACCAGTACATCTCCCATGTGAATGCCAAGTATCCTGGCTCAGTGCATGACGCTTACATTTTGAGAAATAGCAGCATCCCTTATGTGATGGGCCAACTCCAGAGGCACTGTGTGTGGCTGATAGGTGAGCCCAAGGTTCCAACACAGTTGACATAGTTGTCTGGGTATGGGGTTGTCCCTAAAGGTTAGTGTCTGTCTAGCAGTTGTCCCTCGACATTTGCAGGTGACTCTGGTTACCTTAACCTGTCATGGCTACTGACCCCAGTAAGGAATCCCAGGACAAGGGCAGAGGAACGCTACAAGAGGCACATGGGAGGATAATTGAGCACACTTTCGGCCAGGTTCCGGTGCCTCCATCTGACAGGTGGCTTCCTATACCACTCACCGAAGAAGGTGTGCCAGATCATCATGGCATGCTGTATGTTGCACAACCTGGCTTTGTGACGCCAGGTGCCTTCTCTGCAGGAGGATGGGCCTGATGTTGGTCTTGTGGCAGCTGTGGAGCCTGTGGACAGTGAAGAAGAGGAGGCAGAGGAAGAAGATATAGACAACTGAAACAACATCATCATGCAATACTTCCAGTGAGACACAGGTAAGACTGGCACTGCTCCTCTCATATCATACTACTGTAGGACATTGCATGATTCTGCCTTTTTTTGCCTCTGTGTATGGACCCTGATATTTCACTTTGGCTTTCCATTTCACAGATCTGGGTACCACTTTCTCCCTTCTGCTATGTTTACTGATGCCCAACAAATGTTGAACATTGGTATGTGAAAATGAACATTGACTTTGCTATTTTTCTGAGAGGTTACATTTACACATTTGTGAAAGTAAAGACTGACTCCAGATTGATTTGTGATTCAAGGTTGTTTATTTCTGGGCTAAAAAGTGGAGGGGCTGTGCAATGGGCTGGGGTCATGGTGGAGGAATGTCCCTGGTAGAGTCCAGTCTCTTGGTATCACAGGCAATGTTCCCTTTAAGGTGCGCGCTTGTGCGGGCGCACACAATGACTTTTCCCACCGCGCACACATGTTTACAAAGCACGCACATTTTACTGCCTGCCTTTGCAGCAGCGCAGGACAAGCAGCATCCAGAGGAGAAATCTGCGTGAATAAGGTTTGTGTTTTTACAGGAGTTACAGCAGGTCACGGAGTTTAATTAGCTTTGTCTGGGTGGGGGGCAACGGGCTGCATTCAGGGCAATAAATCATGCTTATCAGCAGGCTGGCTGGCTGGGGTGATCGCTTGCTAGATAAAATGTTTATTTTGTCACTGAGGGCATTGTGCTCTCCAGTGCATAATCTGTAAATAAAAAAACTTGCTGGTGCCCAAAGCCCTCTTCTTAAACATGCCGCTGCTGCAATTTAAAGTGCAAACACAGAATTCTAAGGCAGTAATAATGAAGCCATCTCGGGCCTCTTCAATACATTTATAGCCAGTCCCCGGCCCTTCAGCTCACTCTTGCAGCTTTCTGTTTTCTCCCCTTGTGAAGCTTTTTTGTTTTTCTCTTTCTCCGTCTTACCCATATGTGTCTTTTACTCAGAGTAAATGCTTGAGGCATCAAAATAAGCGCCGGCGCTCAAAAAGAGGAAACAAGTAAAACGTCTCTCTTAAATAAAAAAAGGTGCTGGTGCTGGTGCCCAAAGCCCTCTTCTTAAACACGAGGCTGCTGCAATTAAAAGTGCAAATACAGAATACTAAGGCAGCATAATACTGAAGCCATCTAGAGGCGCTTCAATACATTTAAAGCCAGTCCTTGGCCCTTCCGCTCAGTCTTGCAGCTTTCTGCTTTCTTCCTTTGTGACACTTTTTTGTTCTTCTCTTTCTCCGTCTTTCCCATATGTGTCTTTTACTCGCAGTAAATGTTTGAGTAAGAAAAATAAGCATCAGCCCTCAAAAATAAGTGCTGGTACTCCGCACCGGAAACACCAAGTAAAATGTTTCTTAAATCAGTGCCATATTCTTTATTGGAATGCATTTGAAAGTGCAAACATCAGGATAGTGGCCAGCTGTCTCTGAGGATCACGAATTGCGACATATCTTTTTAGTATTTATTAGGCAGCTCTTCCGCTGTGCAAATTGTGTTTTTGCAATTTAACCTTATAGTATGTGGGTTAGTTTACAAAATCAGATACTGGTCGCAAAAGGTTGATGTATAATTTTGTGACCAATTTTGGCAACTAATACAATATTACATCTGGCCTTCAACCTTTTATTCCTTTAAGTAAACAATGGCATAGTCATTTTACTTTGCGCCAGATTATTCCTCAGTGTTATGTATCTTATTTGAATTTCGAGTCCACAATAGCCACGAAAAAACATAGGGCCTGATTCTAACTTTGGAGGACAGTGTTAAACCGTCCCAAAAGTGGCGGATATACCACCTACCGTATTACGAGTTCCATAGGATATAATGGACTCGTAATACGGTAGGTGGTATATCCGCCACTTTTGGGACGGTTTAACACCGTCCTCCAAAGTTAGAATCAGGCCCATAATGTATTATTGGCTTACATGCCCTTAATCTTATGTATTGGCACTTGCTTAGTGCAGTGGTAACACAAACGTGTGATAAAACCCCTTTCAGCACCGGAAACAACAAGCTGTGATGTGATTCGCCATGGTGTCACTTGTATACTGCCCCACTTGGTTAGCCCCCCCACTTTTTTTTTTTTTTTTTTTCACTTCCGCTATCTCAATCTGGAAAAGTCACCATAAGGAGACGGGGATGATGTCTCTCCATTCTTACAATGTCACTCATGCTTTATTTCCCTGGTTGTGTTTTACCCCTTCTGCTTGTAATAACTTGTGCACAGCTGTTCAGATGGCACGGCCATTTTTTTCTTTCTTAAAGACTCTGGCACCTTCAAGGCTTGGACTATACGATTTAAAGACTATAAATAAAGGGCAATAAAGATAAGGGGTTTACAGTTTGGGATGGAAAGATGTTTTTGACTATTATATTTTTAGATATTTTCTTAGAGAAGTCTGCACTTCTATAACTACAGTGCTTCCTGAACTGGGTTATTTGTTTTTATATACTGTCCTTCTAATTGACTGATTTGGATAATCAGAATGCCTAGCCTTAATAACATGCTGCAAAACCGGAGAACACAAGAAGGATAAGTGCCAAATGCTGTACTCTGTACTGCAGGTTACGGATTAGGTAGTTGGTTATTGTGAGGAATACCCAGGGTTATGGATGGGCTAAAGTCACTGTCTGCATTAACGATCATGGGACTAAGCAAACTATGCCTTAATTTTGTCTGTTTGTTGAGCCCCCGCCGTGACTTCAGTTTGTAAGATGCACTATATTCAGGGCCACTAAAATTATGCAGTTGTGTGGCCCCAGCATTTTTGTATAGTTACAGATTTTGACACCAAAAATCTGCGTCCAAAATACATTGTTTGTAGCTCAAATGGTTCAAATATCACTAAAACCCACCACCTTATGAAGATGCGCAGTGGTAGGCCGTTCTTGTCACCTTTCTGTTGCTTGCTGTGAGTGCATGTGCTAGCTCATGCGTCTTGCTTGGGAGACTCTGTTGTGTACAGTAAAGGGCTTGGAGCCTGCCTGTCACTTACTATTTGTTGGCTTATGTGGCACTCTTCTCTACAGTCTTGTAATTCGTCACTGGAAGCCAAGCATCATTTCCGTTTCTCTGTGTGAAGCAGGTACCAAGCGCTGATTGATTCAGCTTAATCTGTGCCCCTCCGCTGCTCCTGACATTAATGAGATACTATATTCTTCTTTTGAACTTCTAATGCCCTGCCTTTTTTTCTTTAGTGGTAAAACAAAGCTATGGAGAGGCAAATGTCAATGATCTTGGTAGTTATGTGCTGCGCTCGTGTGAATGGTCAATTTCTTGGCACACGTATCCTTGGCTGCAGCACACAGAGACCTTACACTGCCGCACAGAGTGGAAAAACATTAGAGGGAACATTGATCACAGGTGCTTTGTCCAAGGGGGCATAGGAAGTGGAATAATGGCAGGTCAAGGTTGTCAGGGTGACATAGTGGGACATAAGGGTGACAATCAGGAGAGTCTTATTTCCTGGCGGGGGTCTTGGCAATGTTCTCTGTCTTGTTCCTGGATCACAGGGACCGTTTGTGGGCTGGTTCTCCTTCTGCAGGGGTGGGGTGCTGGTGGCCTGTTGTACCTGTGGGGGGGCCTCCTGTCCACTAGAGCCGGCGGAGGTGGACGGCTGTTTATCATTCAGGCTAGTATCAGGGGCACGTTGGTGTGCCACTGTGTCCCTCATGGTGTTGGCCATGTCTGCCAGCACCCCTGCAATGGTGACCAGGGTGGTGTTAATGAACGTCAAGTCCTCCCTGATCCCCAGGTACTGTTTCTCCTGCAGCCACTGGGTCTCCTGAAACTTGGCCAGTACCGTGCCCATGGTCTCCTGGGAATGATGGTATGCTCCCATGATGTTGGAGAGTGCCTCGTGGAGAATGGGTTCCCTGGGCCTGTCCTCCCCCAGTCGCAGAGCAGTTCTCCCAGTTTCCCTGTTATCCTGTGCCTCTGTCCCCTGAACCGTGTGCCTACTGCCACTGACCCCAGGTCCCTGATCATCCCATGTTAGTGGGGTTGCCTGGGGTCCCTGAAATGGTGGACACACTGCTGATTGACGTGTCCTGGGGACAAAGGGATGGGCCTGCTGGGTGGGTGCTGTGGTGGTGTTTCCTGAGGGGGGAGGTTCAGGGGTGGTTTTTGACTGTGGCAGGGGAACAGACTGTCCAGAGGTCCCTGATGGGCCGGGGGGGTCCTCTTTATCCAGGCGTGCACAGCTGCTGTTGTCACTGTGTGCCTCTTCTGTGGGGGGACTGGATATGTCTGGCACCTCCTGTCCGGTGACGTTGGGTATGGGTCCTGTTGGGGTGTAAATGCAGTGTTATTGTATCTGTGTGTGCCATCTTGTGCAATGTGTGAGTTACCCTCTACTCCTGTGCTTGGCTTATTGTCTTTACCCTTGTGTGATTGGTGATTTTGGGGCCTGGGTGAGTATCTGTACTGGACATGCTTTGGTGATGGATGTCCATGCATTGGTGTGACATGCAGGGCTTGGTTTTGGGATGTGTGGATTGTGATAGTGGGGTATCCGTGGGGTGTTGGGGTGATGGGTGTGAGGGTTGAGCTAGGAGTTTGTGATAGCATGCAGGTAGGGTGAGGGTATATAGTAGTAAAGATATGACTTACCAGAGTCCAGTCCTCCTGCTACTCCTGCAAGGCCCTGAGGATGCATTATTGCAAAGATTTGCCCCTTTCATGTTGTTAGTTGTGTGGGGAAGGTGGGGTCCACCGCTAGTTCTCTGTACTGCTACCTGGTGTCTTGATACCCCTGTAGGTCGTTCCACCTCTTCCTGATGCCATCCCGTGTTCTGGGGTGCTGTCCCACTGCGTTGACCCTGTCGACAATTCTCCGCCATAGCTCCATCTTCCTTGCAATGGAGGTCTGCTGCACCTGTGATCCGAAAAGCTGTGGCTCTACCCGGATGATTTCCTCCACCATGACCCTGAGCTCCTCCTCAGAAAACATGGGGTGTCTTTGAGGTGCCATAATGTGGTGTGGGAGATGCGTGAGGTGCTGTTTGTTGTGCTGTGTGATGTGTTGTGTTGGTGTGTGTTGTTTGAGGTGCGTGGATGTTGTATGAGTGATGGTGTTGTGTTCCTGTGGATGCTGGTGTTGTGTTTGCTATTCACTCTCTCTGTGCTTCTTCCCAAAAATGTGTTGTAAGGGTTTGTGGGTAATGTGGGTGTGTGTTTTATAGTGTTGTGAGTGTGTGGGTGTGGTGTGTGTATGTGTATCAGGTGTGTGTGTTTTGAATTGTCCAATGTGGTTGTGTTTTGTAAATGTGTGTGTATTTTGAGTGCGGCAGTGTGTACCGCTAATGGATTACCCCGGTTGAATGACCGCCGCGTTGATTCGTGGGTCGTGATAGTGTGGGCGTATTGCTGTTGGCGTGACTATGTAGGTTTTGCTATCGCCAGTTTATCACTGACCTTTGGTGTGGCGGACTTGTGTGGGTGTCTGTATTGTGGCGGATTACGTGATGTGGGTCGCAATACCTATAGCGGATTTCTGCTGCGGCCATAGTATCTTGACAGCTGTCAGCACCGAGGTAAGCCTGATTTACCGCCAGGGTTTTAATGAGGGCCTTAATTCTCTAAGCAACGTCTCCATTTGTCAGGTGGTTTGGAGCCTGGTATCACAAGGCGCTATTGGTAGAATTTTTCCTTTTGTGAGGTATTCTCATTGCAGATGTTAGTACCCAGGCACAGTGTATGGATCACACCTCAACTTAAAACATGCCTGCATGTGACGATCCCTAGAGATTCCTGGCCCGCGGCTATCTTACACTCCACTTTCAAGTTTCTACAGTGCACTCTCTAAGTTCAGCTATTTAACCCACTAACAGACCACTCCATTAAACAAACAGCACACAGCACTGGTGCCGGCATAACATGGATAGCATGGCTGACAATGAGCCAATGGAGAAAGGCATTGTCAGGGGTGCACTGGATACAAAGAGGAACAATCTGGGGATAATTTATACAAGATGGATGCAGGATACCTATATTTTCTACTAGTTGGAAAATTATAGGAAACTAAAAATAATGTAATTTACAATTGAAATGCATAGCCCTGAGTGCACTGTTACACTGCAGGATATAACCCTATAAAACAAGCGTGATTAAAAAAAAAAGATGTCTGGCACTGCTTTAGAACGCATAATGGAAATGCATTTTAACCGTGCGTTCTAAAGGTGTGCCTGCCATCTTATATGCTGATCTTCTCAATTCAAGAAGAGAATGTAGCATAAGGGCTAGAGTGCTGAGCTTGAAGCTGGGGAACAAGTTTTGAGTCTCGGAGAGAGGCTCAACATCTTGTAATTCTGTGCAAATCACTAAATTCAGCTAGTGCTCATGTAAAGCGCACCATACCTCCGTGCTTTCTTAATACAATAAAATAAAAGAACGAACAGTGGGAGCGGGTCGGGACAATGTTCCCTTTAATTTTTTTGGAAGTATACAAATCTGTGGCAATTATCACTCACAACTTTTGTTTACAATGAGAATGAAAACAAGTGATTTCACACATATAGCTCTAATTAACAGGGCCTTGAGAGTTTTGCGATGTGGATGAAGAACTGACTCATTGCCCCATGATGAATGTTGCAATGAGTGGAAGAAAAATGTGAATGACACAACAACCGAATATTGGAGGATGCCTGGCTGAAAAGCACTATAACTATATAACACATATAATTTTAGTAACATCAAAAGGTCTTGGAGAACACCAGAGTTAGAAAAGCCAATTGATCTGCCTCTGGATACTAGTGTCTTTGCTAATGCATTTTTGTTATGTTTTTGTAAATGTTTAGCTTTCTCTTCCAGAGGTCCATTGTGAAACTGAATTGTTTGTTGGTTGGGGTCGATGGGGGCATAAAGGAGGCAGAGAGAGCGAAAGAGAGTAAATGGTCTGACAGTGTGTGTATGTAAAGCAAGACTCTAGGAGAAGGTGAGTGAGAGAGTGTGAGAGAACGTTTATCAGTGTCTATATATTCAATGTAAATATAGAAATGGCACATTGTGCTCTGTACAAAAGCTGAACAACAATACCCAGGGCCACTAGAAATATGCAGCAGGGGACAAAATTATGTAGCATGCTTGACTAAATTATGCAGCAAGGGTAGGCAAATTAAGTGCCCTAACACAGCACATTTTTTTCAAAGTGTTGCGTCATTATTTTATAATTTTGTTATACATAGTACTACAGTCTTGGCAATGATTTCACCTCATTAGTACCAGCTTACCAACTAAATACAGAAATAAGCACTTGGCGCCCCACCATTGACCTCCTTCTCTATGGCTTCCCTCACTGCCACCCTGCAACAGTGCCCCTCACATCTCTAAAGCCCCTCTATGACATACATTGCGTTTTTTAGAGATCTACTCATTGTTCACTCACTTCTGTTAGCTGCATGGTACACGTCAGGCACACGTTCTTTACAGCAGGCACATTAACCCTTTGTGCTACTTTAGGATGAGCTGGAACTGCCACTAGACAAAACTCTGATCTCTCTCCAGCATGAGCGTTAATCACCAGAGTTATCTTGACATTTTTATTGTTGCCTTAAGATTTTTGGGGCTTGAACAAGAGGTTTTTGTAACATTTGCCTGAACTTGGCTGAATTTTGTTCTTAGGTTCACACAATGTACCAGAGAGTGCAAATGGTTGTTCCCGCTTTCTTGTGAGCCCTGGATGAAGGCGCACCAACTGCCTACATATGTGGCAGTACAAGCTCATGCAGATGTGCCCACATGCGTGCATAAGTAGAAGCTTCTAGAAACAGGCATGTGTCCAGAATCATTCACAGGCATACAGACACAACTATAGGAGCTTGCACAGCCGCATATGTGATCTCATGTGCGCAGTCACTTAAAGATCATGAAACATATACATTTAGAACACGGTCGCAAGTAAGCAATGTTTGAAGCACAATTCAGAATATAATGTCAAGATTCAAACTGCACAAAAATCAGAGAACTCTGTGACAAAATCTGATATCATGGTACAGAGGGTGAAGACAAATGGCCGTATTCAGATTTGCAGAGGTATTCAAAACATAAAAGTAGAGTTTTATGGATAAAGCAAGTGGGTATGTCTCAATTACTGTACATCTATAAAAAAGGGACTGAAAACACAAGCGACTGAATGCTCCGCTTCTTGCGGTGGCCTTGAAATGTGAAACTTTTTATTTCCGCTTTGTATACCAAACTAAAGAAAGGATGTGAGCACGTTATCAAAGCCGGGGTTATGTCTGAGATTTTTCAAAATAATGAAATATTTGGCGGCGGCGTTCAGTGACGTGTGTCTGGCATCTCGATAGCATCAGCTCATTGGGAGCAAAAGCCACTATCTAGGGCATGTCCTTGTCCCACGAATGAGGAAGAGGTGACGTGAAATGAGATGCAGGGCACGTGGAGACATGGATGGTGAGCGATGGTTTTACCTCAGTGACTGGCTCACTTTAACTATCTCAGCGGTGAGAGAGAGTGCCCAGATACAGTGATGCTTGCTTCTTGCCCTCCCCTGTCGCGTTCCACTGCCTGTAGTGTCGCGCCATTGATGCAACTGGTCGCGGGCGCTACCATGTTGTTAAGTAAGACATTAGGGGAGCCTGTTAGACTTCGCTCCGTCTTGAGGTACAGTGTTACAACCCCATGGTCACGTGTATGAGAGCTAATAAAAGTTTAGGTGGCCGTCAGGGTGGGGTCAATGATGCCCACAGACGTGAGCGAGAACCTGCATCAGCCGAGCAGTCAAGAGAGACAAATAATATTTGCGTCCGTATGAATCAATAACGCGTAGTCAGTGCACCGCACTTTCCGCACCGCGACACCACAACTGCCCTCCGCACACCAAGGAGAAGAGAGGATGGTTAGGAAGGGCAACCGATCACACTCATGTGCTAAGAAGGGATGTGTGTGTTTTCCCCGTGATATGAAAAGGCACTTTCTGAACAATTTTATTAAGCACTCCTGAATCATGCAATATTAAGACCATTATATCACAGAGATTCACATAGAAAGAGAAGTACATCAGTGACAGAACTTTTCAGGTCATTCTTGATTCAATGAAGGGTATATGAATCACTGTATTGCAAGCGCCATTCGTGGGGGTTAGGGGCATTTTTTAAACTTAACAAGCACGCGCAAGTAACAAACCGTGCAGACTCCCTGAAACATGAAAATATACATTTCTGCTGAATCCATGCAGGGCCCCTACTCCTCTCGCATGTAAAGTGCACACAGCATATATAGCTATTCCCTTCTCCAGGCTCTGCTATGGCATTCCACAGGCCTATGGCAAGACTAACCTGAAAGTCCGTAACTGCTGCTCCATCCTGTGCTTTAAATGAGCACTGCACTTCACCTCCAAGCAAAACACTGTACCTTTCACTATGCTCTCGTTTTAAAGGCCATGGCTAGTGAATGCTCTCAATCTCGCCTGAAGCAGTGGCGCGTGTGTTTTGTGAGAGTGTGTGCACGCTGGAGAAAGGCAATCTGCGCACGCAGGTTACAGGGAACAATGGTTGGGAAACATGCTTGTTCATGAAATGGTTGCAGCCATGGGGAAATTAGGTAAAGGCGGAAGACAAACAAAACAATCAAAGTGCAGGCTCTGTGCAACCAGAACATAAAAAAGTTCCCCAAAAGCAGATGTAAACAGTACTTGGACCTTGAAACACTGATAAGAGCAAACACATGAGGAACACACATTGGTAAATGCAGGAAACATGCTACAGTCAATAGAAATGGAGGAAAAGTAAGTAGCGAGCACAGGAACCAAAGAAAAGCAAGGGGGCGGGATGTAAGCCACTTTTAAGATATATAATAACAATAGATCTAACAAGCACAGGGCAAGCGCTGTGAAGGCAAAACCTAAAAATTACAAGTCTAATAAGATTATCTTTCCTCCTTAAGGCCCTCCTAATCTTATAGTCTATCTCAACCATAAACAAATTCCAAAGGTTGTGTAGACAATTTCAGGTTAACAGAAATTACCTGTTTCCCAAAGGTAAACTTACAGTTTTGTGTAAGTGTTTACTTTTTTCCAGTTCACAAAAGACATTCACCAGGGATACTCAAAGTACGCCCCGGGTGCCCCATGTGGCCCTCCTGACCTTTAATTGTTGCCCCCTGGTGAAGAGCAGCACTGAACTGCTGTACACTTGACAGAGCATAAACATTCAGAAAGCTGTGAAATGGGGATGCTTTATTCACATGATAACTAAAGTAGTGGTGAAGAGCCAAGGAAAGTTTCCTAGACAACTTATCGTTAAGAAACACCTTCAGTTTGAAAGACATCTTGCACTAAACATGTGAAAACATGATGAATTCTGCAAAATTCAAAAAAGTGTATTTTATTAACATGCATGAGAGTTTTACCTTAGTAGTTCAGATTATGTTACTACATTGAGAGCCATTTATAGTGATAGTTTTCAAAGATGATCTTGGAAACATTCATGCTGCCCCCATTCTGGAAACAATGCCAATAGTGAGCCAATAGGCAAGTCATTTGACAGGTGACCTTGTCTGTAGCTTTATGTGTTATAGAAATGGAACAACATGATCGTTTATTAAATAAAAGGTTTTGCACAGCACATATCCTGAACTAGTGTATTTCAAGGGGCTCTCATATGTGGTCATGAAAAAAAGAAGGCAAAATTAACTTAACCATTCGCTTAAGATCACACAATTTGGTCAAGTGGGGAATCCAGGACTGTTACCAAGTTTTCTGGCTTCATAATTTGTAAGCCAGCCACCAGATGAGTATCTCTTTCCCTCTCATGTTTTACATTAGAAGTCAATGCTTTGGTTTTGATACTTGGTGCAAGAGAATAGAGCGTCGGTGGAAGACAGAAGTCACGTGAAGGCTCGGTTTGTTGTTCACACCATGCATCTGCTTTGAGTCCACCTACGCTCACCTTTCACCACGTCCCTTCTTGCCCTACTTTCATCGGTGTGGCCCTCAGGCATGACATAGACAGTACTTTGTGGCCCCAAGAGAAATGTTTGCGAGTACCAATGACTTATACAGTTGTATCTCAGGACTGTGGAGTCTCTGCACTCAAGGCGGAAACTCCACACATAGAAAGACAGGCAGATGTGAAGATATTACTTGTAAAATTGTTTTGTACATTGCAAAAAATCATAAATTAACACAAAAGTGTAAGTTTACATTTGTGAATCAGGCCCAGAGAGGTTGAAGAATAGCTTCAGTCAAAACCTCCCCACATTGTAAATTGTGGACTGAGGATACCAAAGCTTACCAATTATTACTAAGTGTCACAGTTAAGGTACCTGTAAAATTGGTCTTGAAGAACAGCAGATAAACAATAGTGCTGTATAGATCATAGGTTTTGGGGCTGGTCCTTACACGAAATTCCATGGCACAGGAGAATTGATGGGCTTTACTCAGTAAAAACCTCAAATGTGATGGAATACATTTAAAAAACTTGACTAGTTATCCTCTCCTTTCATCCTTCTTTGGAAGCACTCACTTTCAACCAGGCTTAGACGAGGAAGCATTCTGTACACGGAGAGACAAAAGATTTATAAAACACAGAGCCTCAATTACAAGCCCCTTGCTGCACTGCTGTGACATTTTGTTTGATGCAGCAGTGGCACTAACAGTGCACTACACTGCTCAATATTTACAAACTGACGATTGGACCTAATGCATCAGTTTGTAAAGCCCTGCGTCACATTATACCTACGGCAGGTATAATGTATGCAGGGTAGGCGTTCCCACGGAAAAGCCACATAGAACTAACACAGTGAAGTTTACAACTTTTCACTGTGTCACTCTGTGACTGCATCAAAATTTTACTGCCTGCTCAGACAATTGACTTAGGGCATTTTTTCAATAGGAATCTCCTCACATTGCGGGAGTTGTGTTAGTTTAATGATGCAATTCCAGCAATGCATCACTTTAGCACCAACAGATTCATCAGAATTTTCGGTGCATCCTTGAAAACATGCCCCATTGATCTCTGTATTGTAAATACACCTCATCCATGGCGTTGTTAGGGGATGTGCAGCGGGCGCAAGAAATGTGACGCATCGATGATGATGCGTCAGCTTCTTGTGAATGAGGCCCTATGTGACTTTTTCCAGAAAGGACATGTTGGCCCTCATTACAACCCTGGTGGTAAATCCCGCTTACTGCGGTGCAGAAGACCGCCAACACCCCGCTGCAGTGGTGGAATTCCACTACAGCTATTACGACCAACAGCTCAGAATCCACCATAATCCAGACACCCCCACAAATTCTGCCACACCAAAGGTCAGTGATAAACTGGCGATAACAAAACAACACCGTCAAGCCAACATGAATACGCCCACACTATCACAACCCACGAATCCACGCGGCGGTCTTTCAACCGCGGTATTCCATTGGTGGTACACACCGCCGCGCTCAAAATACACACACATTTACCAAACACAACCACCTTGGACAATTCGAAATACACACAATTGATACACATACACACACCACACCCACACACCCACACACCCAATCCAATATAAAGCACACACCCACATCACCCACAAACCCTTACTACCAGAAATTGAAAGCAGGCCAGAGAGATACACTACCTTAACCAACAGCAGTATCCACAGACACACAACATCATCACTCACACAACATCCACGCAGCTCAAACAACACACAACACATCCCCTCACACATCACAACACACACCACCTCACACATCACCCACACCACATCATGGCACCTCAACGACACCCCAGTTTCTCTGAGAAGGAACTCAGGGTCATGGTGGAGGAAATCATCAGGGTAGAGTCACAGCTATTCGGATCACAGGTGCAGCACACCTCCATTGCTAGGAAGATGGAGCTATGGCGCAGAATTGTCGACAGGGTCAATGCAGGGGGACAGCCTCCAAGAACTAAGGATGACATCCGGAAGAGGTGGAACGACCTACGGGGGAAGGTGCGTTCCATGGTCTTCAGACACCAGATTGCTGTACAGAGGACTGGCGGTGGACCCCCACCTCCTTCCCCACAACTAACAACATGGGAGGAGCAAGTCTTGGCAATACTGCATCCTGAGGGCCTCGCAGGATTAGGAGGAGGACTGGACTCTGGTAAGTCATATCTTTACTCCCTTATCCCCCCACCCCACCTGCATGCCATCACATACTCCCACCCCTACCCTCACACCCATCACCCCAACAACCCACAGATACACCACCAACACAACCCACACACCCCAAAACCAAGCCCTGCATGTAACACCAATGCATGGACACCCATCACCCCACCCAAGCATGTCCACTACAGATATCCACACAGACCCCAAACCAATTATCACACAAGGACCTAGACAAGAATGCAAGCACGGGGTCACTCACCCATTGCACACGATGGCACACACAGATGCAATAATCATGCCTTTACACCTCTGCAGGGCCATACCCAACGTCACCGGATAGGAGGTACCAAACATATCCAGTCCCCCCACAGAAGAGACCCACAGTGATGACAGCAGCTGTGCTCAACTGGATCAAGGTGACCAGCCCGGCCAATCAGGGACCTCGGGACAGTAGGTTCCACTGACACCGGCACAAGCCACCACAGAGCCTCCCCCATCAGGAAACACCAGCACAGCACCCACCCAGTGGGCCCATCCTTCTGTCCCCAGGACACGTCAATCAGAAGTGTGTCAACCACTACAGGGAACCCAAGCAAACCCACCAACCCAAGACAATCAGGGACCTGGGGGCAGTGGCAGTGGGCACACGGTTCAGGGGACAGAGGCACAGGATAACAGGGGAACTGGGAGGACTGCTATGCGACAGGGGGAGGACAGGCCCAGGGAACCCACTCTCCACAAGGCCCTCTCCAACAGCATGGGAGCGTACCATCATTCCCAGGAGACGATGGCAACGGTACTGGCCAAGTTTCAGTAGACCCAGTGGCTGCAGGAGGAACACTATCTGGGGATCAGGGAGGAAATGAAGTCCATTAACACCACCCTGGTCACCATTGCAGGGGTGCTGCAAGACCTTGTGAACACCAGGAGGGACACTGTGGCACAACAAGAGGCCCCTGACACTAGCCTGGATGATAAACAGCCCTCCACCTCCGCCGGCGCTAGTGGACAGGAGGCACCGCCATAGGAACACGACACCAGCACCCCACGCCCTGCAGATTGAGAGCCACCCCGCAAACGGTCCCTGAGATCAGGAACAAGAGAGAGAACATTGCCAAGACCCCCACCAGGAAATGAGACCCCCCTGAATGTCACCCTTCTGTCCCACTTTGTCACCCTGTCCATTCATCAACTGCCCTTGCTCCACTTCCTGTGCCTATTTGGACAATGCACCTGTGAAACAAATAGACTGGACTCTGCCATAGACATTCTTCCACCATCAACCCTGCCCAATTTACAACCCCCTCCACTTATTTGCACAGAAATAAACACACTTCAATCACAAAACAATCTGGAGTCAGTCTGTGCTTTCACAAATGTGTAATTTCAATAACTATGGAATATAGCAATGTCAGTTTAATTGTTCACATACAGATGAAACACAGCTGTAGGGCTGGAGGAAATATAGCAGAGGGCACAAAGTGGGACCCACATCTGTTAAATGGAAAGGCAAAGTGACAAGTCAGGGTCCATACACTGAGTGAAAATGACAGACTTATGCTAGCTCCAACAAAAGTATGAGATGTGTGAGACAGTGACATCTTCTTACCTGTGTCTCACTGGAAGTATTGCTGGAAAATGTTGTTTCTGTTGTCGATATCCTCTTCTTCTGCCTCCTCTTCTTCGCTGTCCACAGGCTCCACAGCTGCCACAAGACCACCAGCTGGACCATCCTCCTGCAGAAAAGGCACCTGGCGTCGCAAAGCCAGGTTGTGCAGCATACAGCAGGCCACGATGATCTGGCACACCTTCTTTGGTGAGTAGTAGAGAGTACCACCTGTCATATGGAGGCACCGGAACCTGGCCTTCAGGAGGCCGAAGGTTGTTTCAATCACTCTCCTAGTTCACCCATTTGCCTCATTGTAGCGTTCCTCTGTACTTGTCCTGGGATTTCTCACTGGGGTCAGTAGCCATGACAGGTTGGGGTAACCAGAGTCACCTGCAAATGTCGACGGACAACTGTTAGACACACACTAACCTGTAGGGACAACCCCAGACAACTATTCACACTGTATAGGGTCCTCGTCCTCACCTATTAGCCACACACGGTGCCTCTGGAGTTGCCCCATCACATAAGGGATGCTGCTATTCCTCAGAATGTAAGCGTCATGCACTGAGCCAGGAAATTTGGCATTCACATGGAAGATGTACTGGTCAGCCAAACACACCATCTGCACATTCATCGAATGGTAGCTCTTTCGGTTTCTATACACCTGTTCACTCCTACGGGGGGTACCAAGGCCACATGTGTCCCATCAATGGCACCTATGATGTTGGGGATATGTCCCAGGGCATAGAAGTCACCTTTCAATGTGGGCAAATCCTCCACCTGAGGGAACACGATGTAGCTGCGCATGTGTTTCAGCAGGGCAGTCAACACTCTGGACAACACGTTAGAGAACATGTCTGATGCAATGGCCACTGTTGTTTGGAAGGAACCCCTTGCCAGGAAATGGAGTACTGACAGGACCTGCACCAGAGGGGGTATCCCTGTGGCATGGCGGATAGCTGACATCAGGTCTGGCTCCAACTGAGCACACAGTTGATGGATTGCTGCACGATCAAGTCTGTAGGTGGCTATTACGTGTCTCTCTTCCATTGTTGACAGGTCCACCAGCGGTCTGTACACCAGAGGATGCTGCCATCTCATCACCTGTCCCAGCGGACGAGCCCTATGGACTAGAACAGCGAGCAGAGAGTCAGCCAACACTGAGGTATCACAAAATGTCATTTGCACACATTTATTAATCCGCAATCTGCCTGTTACTGTATGTATGCAAGGCCTACATTGGTGTGATGCAGTTAAAATTAATGCCATGTGGACCCCTGAAATGGCAGCTGCCTAACCTGTAAGGTGGGACAAGGGGATATGCGCTGGCATTGTACACCGTCGCAGTAGGCGGTTGAAGACCGCAGCGCAATCCTGCTTTGGTTAACATTGGACCCTATGGGTCCCAGGAGCCAATGACGATGTACACCGGTGGTGACGATACGCACCGCCGCGTTCGTGACCACCAATTTCTCTCTGTTTACTCACTTGATACCTGACTTTCAACAGGAGAGGACCTACATTGCAAGTGCTGCTGTGACCTCTGTCTGGAAGTGACAATGGCTCATGTGTCTGGGGAGAGGGCCCCTGCCTTCACTTCAGAGGAGTTGGAGAAACTAGTGGATGGGGTCCTCCCCAGTACACACAACTTTACGGTCCTCCAGACAAACAGGTAAGTGCACTGTGAGAATGCTGCATGGGCAATGCCTGTTTGGAGTGGTGTGGATGGAAGAAAATGGGGGGGGGGGGTACTGAAGCCTGTATGTGCGGACGGTGAGTGTATGTGCGTCAGGGCAAGGGTGGGAACGTGAGCCAAAGAGGATGACGGTCCAGATAGGTAAAAAATTTCCTTTTCCCCTCTACTATTCCTCTAGGTCAGCGCCCACCAGAAGAAGGATATTTGGCGTGACATTGCCAAGGACGTCTGGACCCTGGGGGTCCACCACAGACGGAGCACCCACTGCCGGAAAAGATGGGAGGACCTTTGTTGCTGGAGCAAGATGACGGCAGAGGCCCAGCTGGTGATGGCCTCCCAACGTGGTAGGGGTGCCCGTCGCACCATGACCCCCTTGATGTTCCGGATCCTGGCAGTGGCATATCCAGAGTTTGATGGGCTCTTGAGGGCATCACAGCAGCCACAAGGGGGTGAGTTCACTATCATTCTGCTGACTTTGCAAGCATTACAAGGTGTCTGGGCGGGGAGGTGGGCAGTGGGTTCCCCTAGGCCAGGGCGTGCTTTGTAGGCTAGGACCCTTGTGAGGCAGGCTCTGTGGCACCCCAACCCCACTAGTGGTTAGTGCCATCTACACATAGTCAGGCTCCTGTGACTTCCAGATGTGCAGCAATCGGGCTTAGGCCTTGTACCCCATGGGCATGTGATAAATCTAAGAACTAAAAGTGCATTGCATAGTGCAGAGGGCTGCTGTGGCTGTTGTGTCCGCCAACAGTAGTGGTGTTGTATGCACTGAACATGTCCTTCTTCTGTCTCCCCCCCTCTTTTTGTGGTCTCCCTGTTCTTGTGTGCAATAGCATCATCAGGCGGAGGAGCAGTGGCACCCGAGCAGGAGGGAGCTGCATACCACTTGGCCCTGGAGGGCGAAACAATGGAGTCTGAAACCACCAGTGGAACAGAGGGTGTGGGGAGCTCCACAGCGGGGACAGGAGCAGACAGCAGTGACAGCGACTCCCCCCTACCAGCACCGCCCTCCCAGCAGCCCCTCAGCGTGAGTCCCGTGCCCGCTCACCAAGGAGGGAGGGCATCTCCTTCGCCCCAGGCACCTCAGGCCCTGCCCCAGTCAGCCCTGCTGCCCTCAGTGAGGACGCTATTGACCTCCTGAGATCCCTCACTGTTGGGCAGTCTACCATTCTGAATGTCATCCAGGGCGTTGTGGGGCATTTGCAACAAACAAATGCATACCTGGAGGGCATTCATTCTGGGCAGGCAGCCAAACAGAGAGCATTTCAGGCTCTGACCTCAGCACTGAAGGCAGCCATTGTTCCTGTGTCCAGCCTCCCCCCTCCAACTTCCTCCACCCAGACCCAATCCCCTTTACCTCAGCCTATCCCAAGCACACCATCAGACCAGCATGCACACACATCAACACACGAGGGTGGCTCAGGCAAACATAAGCACCACACATCACACAGGCACTCACACAAGCATCATACCCATGCACACATACCAACATCCACTGCCTCGACTGTGTACCCCTCCTCCACGTCTCCCTCCTCCCTTCTCCCTCCCTGTCTCATCTCCACTCACACCTACATGCACTACATCCTCAGCCACTACCTCCATCACCAGCATGCCCATTACCACACACCGCTCACGTGCACTCACCACCCCCACTACCATACACACATCCCCAGTGTCCTCTCCCAGTGTGTCTGTGAGTCTTCCTCCCAAAGTACACAAACGCAGGCACACACCCACCCAACTGCCATCCACCTCACAACAGCCTCCAGCCCATGCACCTTCACCCAAATTCAGCAGACATACACCTACTACAACCACTACCTCTACCTCCACTCCCAAACCCCCTCCATCTACCCGTCCCAGTGTGTCTAAAATACTTTTCCTGGCTAATATTGACCTATTTTCTACACCTCCCCCCTGTCCTTCCCCTAGGGCCAGGCTTTCCAGGTCCCAGCCCAGCACCTCAGCCACCACATCCCCAGGCACAGTGGTGCCATCAACTGCGGGGTCATGGAGTGCGCCAACCATCAGGGCTGCCAGTGTGCCACTGAGTGAGAGCAAGGACATTCCGCCACTTGCCAAGGTGAAAAAGGTGCTCACATCCCGCAGGGAGAAGCCGAAAACACCTACCACCAAGGGGTCAGGGTAAACGAAAGGGGATAGTGGCAAGACAGCTGTGCCACCATCAAAGGTGGGGAAGGGCCAGAAACTGAAGCGCAGGTCAGGAGAGGGCATGGTGGCAGACTGAGGGACCAGTGTCACACCTTCTGTCCACGTCGACGCCAACCTGTACAGCGGAGAAGACCGCCACCTGCACCACCACCTGCACCGCCACAGAGCCCGCCGCCAGCACTGCTGCCACAGATCCCGCCGCCAGCACCGCTGCCACTGAGCCCGATGCCAGCACCGCTGCCACAGACGCCGCAGCCAGCACCGCCTCCACAGAGCCCGCACCCAGCACCGCTGCCACAGAGCCCGTAGCCAGCACCGCCGCCACAGAGCCCGCAGCCAGCACCGCCGTCACAGAGCCCATAGCCAGCACCGCTGCCACAGACCCCGCAGCTAGCACCACTGCCACAGAGCCCGCAGCCAGCACCGCTGCCACAGAGCCCATAGCCAGCACCGCCGCCACAGAGCTCGCAGCCAGCACCGCGGCCACAGAGCCCACCGCAAGCACCGCTGCCACTGAGCCCGCCGCAAGCACCGCCGCGACTGATACCGCCACAAGCACTGCTGCCACAGAGCCCGCCGCAAACACCGCTGCGACTGACACCGCGGCAAGCACCGCCAACGGCCCGCAACACCCTGAGCCAGTGGCACCACCGCAGACATGGCTGCCATCCCCAGTGGTCAGTCGTCCGAGGCTAGTGGTGAGTTCCTGTCAGAGTCACCAGATCGTCGGGGTCTGCGCACGTTCCCAACACGTCCACCACTGAACAGCTCCAAGACTCTGGTGGATAAATCACAGAGGCTAAGAAAGTTCAAGGGGGGAAGAGGGGATTAGGAAGGGAATAGCTGGGAAGGAGACCTGTAGTAAGGAAAAGGTTAGAACACACAATATGAAAATTATATCTCCTGAAATCAATACTAGACTATGATTCTAAGCCTGGTCATTCTGAAAACATGAAGAATCTAAGATTTAAGCTTAAAATGACTACGTTTCAAAATGGTCGGGTACCTGTAAGGGAATCAAGATGGATTAAATGAAAACTTTCTTATTCAAGTACTTTCCTTTACATGAGAATCAGAAAAACATTCAGACTAAATTTTAAACCAGTCATATAAATCCTTTTTTAAGAATGCATACTAGGACCATACAATATTGTGTCTAGAAACTCTGGCCTTCTGTATACTCTTAAAATGTTTCAACACAAATTGCGAATACTGCAGATTTACATATATATATATATAGTAAACACCATAAAAGGATTGTGCACCATGAACAACACAATATGGATTCAGGAAACAAATCATATAACTTGTGAACTCTAATATTACATACTATCTTAGAATAGTGGCATACAATAAACAACATGAATTAAACTCGAGGAGAGAATCGTGCGTCTTGCCAATTCGGGTGTCACCATGTAAAATGTCAAGAAATGGTAGCAAGCAATGAATATCCAAATCAAATCATCATTAAACGAATCACGCGTCTTGCCGATTTGTAAACCACAAAGTTTATGCCAAGAAATAACAGCTCACAATGAGTAACAAGATCAAAGTACAATGAAACGAATCACGCGTCTTTTTGCTGATTCTTAAGCTACCATTTAAATGTCAAGAAATGGTAGCGCGCAATGAACAACAAAGTAAAATCATCATGAAACAAATCGCACATCTTGCCGATTCGTAAGACATCACGTAAGTACCAAGAAATACCAAGAAATGGTAGCGCGCAATGAATAACAAAGTTAAACCTTTATGAAACAAATTGCACGTCTTGCCGATTCGTAAGACATCATGTAAGTACCAAGAAATACCAAGAAATGGTAGCGTGCAATGAATAACAAAGTTAAACCTTTATGAAACAAATTGCACGTCTCGCCGATTTGTAAACCACCATATAAATGTCATGAATGATATCGCGCAAGTAATTTGTTAATCATTACAGAATTAAACCAAGAATATGAAAATTCTCGATAACGGTGTCGGAACTGTCCAACCACCGTCTTACCGCCTGGAACAATGATCACCAATGAAGGATGAAAGGCAGAAGCCTGGAAGATCCAATAGGCCGCCGGGACAGGAGCTCAGGAAGAAGCTGCTGCTCTGCACCGGGACCTCTGAATAGTGAGCACTGGGAGTTGGGCTGGCTCTCTTTTATAGAGTCTGGGCCCAGCCCACAACCACGCCCAGGCATGTTGCAGGGAAAGTCTCTGGAAGGCCCTGGAAAGGGGCCACACCCTAACACACTCTAAAAACCTGCAGCAATATATTGCAAAGGAACAGTATTTGTAAGCATATTAAAAATACGTTTTCAGGATTGAACTCTGCAGTGCAAAAGGTTAAACCACAACATATCAGCACAATGCATAAATTACGTTGTTTTGAGAGTGCTTGGTTTTTGCATTCTAGGCGCCAATAGAGCGCGCACTGCTCTGGTGTTGACAGTTCCAGGACCCTGGCAGCTTCCATGAAGCATCACTGTCATCACAGTTGTCACCTGCATATGGAATGCGAAGCCGCAGCAGTGTGGGTTATGTCACTGCCTCCATGGCGTACCAACCTACCTGTACCTCGGCAATCTCGTGGCACACACACCCAGGCGAGTGTATTGTTGCGGCCACAATGCACTTCGAGCACTCTGGGAACAAGGCTCCCTCCACAAACAGTGGAGAATGACATCCACTACCTCAGTCCTTGGCAGGATGAAGCACTCTGGGCACAAAGCCCCCTCCAGAACCAGTGGAGAAAGGCATCCACTACCTCAGTCCTTGGCAGGATGAAGCACTCTGGGCACAAAGCCCCCTCCAGAACCAGTGGAGAAAGGCCTCCACTACCTCAGTCCTTGGCAGGATGAAGCACTCTGGGCACAAAGCCCCCTCCAGAACCAGTGGAGTATCACATCCACTACCTCAGTCCTTGGCAGGATGAAGCACTCTGGGCACAAAGCCCCCTCCAGAACCAGTGGAGTATCACATCCTCTTCCTCCGGCCTTGGCAGGATGAAGCACTCTGGGCAAAAAGCCCCCTCCAGAACCAGTGGAGACTGTTATCAGCTTGAGAGACTTTGGCTTTGCACTCCCCAGGATAAAGCAGTGGGCAAACCACCCACTGGAGAGACTTGAGAGACTGCGGCTTTGCACCCCCAGGATAAAGCAGGGGGCAAACAACCCACTGGAGAGACTTGAGAGACTGTGGCTTTGCACTCCCCAGGATAAAGCAGTGGGCAAACCACCCACTGGAGAGACCTGAGAGACTGTGGCTTTGCACTCCCAGGATGCAGCAGTGGGCAAACAACCCACTGGAGAGACTTGAGAGACTGTGGCTTTGCACTCCCCAGGATAAAGCAGTGGGCAAACCACCCACTGGAGAGACTTGAGAGACTGTGGCTTTGCACTCCCTAGGATAAAGCAGTGGGCAAACCACCCACTGGAGGGACTTGAGAGATTGTGGCTTTGCACTCCCCAGGATAAAGCATGGGGCAAACCACCCACTGGAGAGACTTGATAGACTGTGGCTTTGCACTCCCCAGGATAAAGCAGTGGGCAAACCACCCACTGGAGAGACTTGAGAGACTGTGGCTTTGCACTCCCCAGGATACATCAATGGGCATGGAACCCCCTCGTGGAGCAGTGGCGGTGTGTGTTCAACTGGCTGAGGTCCCCCCCTCCCTCTCCCCATGAGGTGCCTGTTTATTTTCAATCTGATACCCCAGCAGTGTTCTCTCCGTTTTCAGTCAGGTATCTAGTGTGGGCCTCGCCAATGCATTTTGGGCCCAGTGGTCCACAGACAATGATTGGTGCACTATCCGGACCTGTGTAGTTGGTGTACATAATTGTATTTACTGGATTCTGAGTTTTGACTGATGGATTTTTTTTTTATTACAATTGTTACAATCATTTCCTTTTGTCCTTGCGTTATTCGGGGGGGGTCTGGAGGAAGTATGTGTAATGTTGCAGCATGTGTTTGTGTGTATGGTGTTGTGGGTGAGGGTCGGGGTGGGGGTGTTGCGGGTTGCCTGTGTATGTCACTCTCTTTTCCCTCCGTCCTCCCCTGTGTTGTAGGTGCAGTACTCACAGTGGTCGTCACCGCCGTTGTTGGAGCTCCTGATAGAGGAGCAGGAAGACCATCACCGGCAGAATCTACAGTTCGGTGTCCATGGTGTCCTGGTTTCTCGTGGGGTGTGGAGAGGTGAGTATTTTCCCTTCTGTGTACTGTTTCTGCTGTGTTTTTATTCGTGTTGGTTCCGCCCCGGAAATGGTGGCGGATAGCTGTGTTGTGATAGGGTGGGCAGTACATTGTGTTCCGCCTGTCTGTTGGCGGTGTCCGCCGTGCTGTTTGTTTGTACCGCCGTGGCGGTCGGAGTGTTAAAGTGGCTGTCTATGTTGGCGGTTTCTGCCACGGTCGTAATCCAATTTTTTTTCCGCTGGCCTGTTGGCGGTATTACCTCCGCTTTAACACCGACCACCAGGGTTGTAATGAGGGCCATAGTTACATTCAAACAAATCAAACACGAATTTGGCCTAACATAGGTAGAATAATTTGAATATACACCATTGTGTCACATGGCCTTAAACGCAGCACTATAAAAAGGCTCCTATGAAAAATTGACTCCATTCAAAAATTGCTCCAATCCTCACAATCAGGGAAATATTTAGGCCCAAATTTACTAACACTTTGTGTTAGGTTGCAGCACTTTTTTGGCACTACTAAGGCACTAAATATTAGTTGGTACTTACTAAGCCACACAAGGGCTGACTTCAGTCATCTTGTGTTACTTGGTAAAAACAACATAACACAGCATAGCTTCTTCTGCTGCATTGTGTTTGCAGGAAAGTACCATCTTGCCTGGCATGTTACCCCCATTTTTCACTGTATATATGTTGTTTTAGTTGTATGTGTCACTGGGACCCTGCTAGTCAGGGCCCCAGTGCTCATAAGTGTGCCTGAATGTGTTACCTGTGTTATGACTAACTGTCTCACTGAGGCTCTGCTAACCAGAACCTCAGTGGTTATGCTCTCTCATTACTTTCAAATTGTCACTAACAGGCTAGTGACCAATTTTACCAATTTACATTGGCTTACTGGAACACCCTTATAATTCCCTAGTATATGGTACTGAGGTACCCAGGGTATTGGGGTTCCAGGAGATCCCTATGGGCTGCAGCATTTCTTTTGCCACCCATAGGGAGCTCTGACAATTCTTACACAGGCCTGCCACTGCAGCCTGAGTGAAATAACGTCCACGTTATTTCACAGCCATTTTACACTGCACTTAAGTAACTTATAAGTCACCTATATGTCTAACCTTTACCTGGTAAAGGTTGGGTGCTAAGTTACTTAGTGTGAGGGCACCCTGGCACTAGCCAAGGTGCCCCCACATTGTTCAGGGCCAATTCCCCGGACTTTGTGAGTGCGGGGACACCATTACACGCGTGCACTACATATAGGTCACTACCTATATGTAGCTTCACAATGGTAACTCCGAATATGGCCATGTAATATGTCTATGATCATGGAATTGCCCCCTCTATACCATCCTGGCATAGTTGGCACAATCCCATGATCCCAGTGGTCTGTAGCACAGACCCTGGTACTGCCAAACTGCCTTTCCCGGGGTTTCACTGCAGCTGCTGCTGCTGCTGCCAACCCCTCAGACAGGCATCTGCCCTCCTGGGGTCCAGCCAGGCCTGGCCCAGGATGGCAGAACAAAGGACTTCCTCTGAGAGAGGGTGTTACACCCTCTCCCTTTGGAAAATGGTGTGAAGGCACTGGAGGAGTAGCCTCCCCCAGCTTCTGGAAATGCTTTCATGGGCACATTTGGTGCCCATTTCTGCATAAGCCAGTCTACACCGGTTCAGGGACCCCTTAGCTCTGCTCTGGCGCGAAACTGGACAAAGGAAAGGGGAGTGACCACTCCCCTGACCTGTACCTCCCCTGGGAGGTGCCCAGAGCTCCTCCAGTGTGCTCCAGACCTCTGCCATCTTGGAAACAGAGGTGCTGCTGGCACACTGGACTGCTCTGAGTGGCCAGTGCCACCAGGTGACGTCAGAGACTCCTCCTGATAGGCTCCTTCAGGTGTTGCTAGCCTATCCTCTCTCCTAGGTAGCCAAACCCTCTTTTCTGGCTATTTAGGGTCTCTGTCTCTTGGGATTCCTTAGATAACGAATGCAAGAGCTCATCCGAGTTCCTCTGCATCTCTCTCTTCACCTTCTGCCAAGGAATCGACTGCTGACCACGCTGGAAGCCTGCAAAACTGCAACATAGTAGCAAAGACGACTACTGCAACTCTGTAACGCTGATCCTGCCGCCTTCTCGACTGTTTTCCTGGTGGTGCATGCTGTGGGGGTAGTCTGCCTCCTCTCTGCACTAGAAGCTCCGAAGTAATCTCCCGTGGGTCGACGGAATCGTCCCCCTGCAACCGTAGGCACCAAAGAACTGCATCACTGGTACCTTGGGTCTCCTCTCAGCACAACGAGCAAGGTCCCTTGAATCCAGCAACTCTGTCCAAGTGACTCCCACAGTCCAGTGACTCTTCAGTCCAAGTTTGGTGGAGGTAAGTCCTTGCCTCCCCACGCCAGACTGCATTGTTGGAAACCGCGACTTTTGCAGCTACTCCGGCCTCCGTGCACTTCCGGCGGAAATCCTTTGGGCACAGTCCAGCCTGGGTCCACGGCACTCTAACCTGCATTGCACGACCTCCTAAGTTGTTCTCCGGCGATGTGGGACTCCTTTGTGCAACTTTGGGTGAGCACCATTTCACGCATCCTTGTAGTGCCTGTTTCTGGCACTCCTCTGGGTGCTACCTGCTGCTGAGAGGACTCCTTGTCTTGCTCGATGTCCCCTCTGTCTCCTGACGCAATTTTCAATATCCTGGTCCCTCCTGGGCCACAACAGCATCCAAAAACCCTTACTGCACGATTTGCAGCAAGCAAGGCTTGTTGGCGGTCTTTCGGCGGGAAAACACTTTTGCACGACTCTCCACAGCATGAGAGATCAGTCCTCCAAAGGGGAAGTCTCTAGCCCTTGTCGTTCTTGCAGAAAACTACGCTTCTACTGTCCAGTAGCAGCATCTTTGCACCCACAGCTGGCATTTCCTGGGCAACTGCCCATCTCCGACTTGCTTGTGACTTTTGGACTTGGTCCCCTTGTTCCACAGGTACCCTCGACTGGAAATCCATCGTTGTTGCATTGCTGGTTTGTGTCTTTCCTGCAGAATTCCCCTATCACGACTTCTATGTCCTTTGGGGAACTTTAGTGCACTTTGCACTCACTTTTCAGGGTCTTGGGGTGGGCTATTTTTCTAACCCTTACTATTTTCTAATAGTCCTAGCGACCCTCTACAAGGCCACATAGGTTTGGGATCCATTCGTGGTTCGCATTCCACTTTTGGAGTATATGGTTTGTGTTGCCCCTATCCCTAAGTGTCTCCATTGCATCCTATTGTAACTATACATTGTTTGCACTGTTTTCTAATACTATTACTGCATATTTTGGTATTGTGTACATATATCTTGTGTATATTTGCTATCCTCATACTGAGGGTACTCACTGAGATACTTTTGGCATATTGTCATAAAAATAAAGTACCTTTATTTTTAGTATATCTGTGTATTGTGTTTTCTTATGATATTGTGCATATGACACTAAGTGGTGCTGTAGGAGCGTCACTCGTCTCCTAGTTCAGCCTAAGCTGCTCTGCTAAGCTACCATTATCTATCAGCCTATGCTGCTAGACACCCTATACACTAATAAGGGATAACTGGGCCTGGTGCAAGGTGCAAGTACCCTTAGGTACTCACTACAAGCCAGTCCAGCCTCCTACAGTGTTACACTGTTTCTGGATGAGGTTCCATGGTTGAAGCATGGGCATTCCTGTGGATCCAACCGTTCATTTTGGCACATTCCCAGTAAAAGAGCATAACTTGGCTGTGCCATTATGTTTCATAGCATGTGAAATAGGGGAGTGGTTATTTCCTCATGTAAACGTGTTGAAAATGGATTTGAAGTGCACCGGAATACATACGAGTAGAGTGCAGAGGAGATAATAATCCTACATATAACCCGCATTTATTAATCGGTTGCAAATAAATTCATGTAAAAGTATTTTAGAAAATGCTATTTCTATAATCATTTTATATTCACTAAGAGAAACGTGTTTAAACCACTTAACCAAAGTACATTATGGGGGTCATTCCGACCCTGGCGGTAAATATCGCCAGGGCCGGGGACCGCGGGAGCACCGCCAACAGGCTGACGGTGCTCCCTTGGGCATTCTGACCGCGGCGGTTCGGCCGCGGTCAGAACAGGAAAACCGGCGGTCTCCCACCGGTTTTCCGCTGCCCTGGGAATCCCCCATGGCGGCGCAGCTTGCTGCGCCGCCATGGGGATTCCGACCCCCTCACCGCCATCCTGTTCCTGGCGGTTCTGCCCGCCAGGAACAGGATGGCGGTGAGGGGTGTCGTGGGGCCCCTGGGGGTCCCTGCAGTGCCCATGCCAATGGCATGGGCACTGCAGGGGCCCCCGTAAGAGGGCCCCACTTTGTATTTCAGTGTCTGCATTGCAGACACTGAAATACACGACGGGTGCCACTGCACCCGTCGCACATCCTCCACTCCGCCGGCTCCATTCGGAGCCGGCATCCTCATGGAGGGCTGTTTCCCACTGGGCTGGCGGGCGGCCTTTTGGCGGTCGCCCGCCAGCCCAGTGGGAAACCCAGAATGACCGCCGCGGTCTTTTGACCGCGGTACGGTCTTCTGGCGGTTCCCTCCAGGCGGGCGGCTCCCGCCGCTCGCCGGGGTCAGAATGACCCCCTATATGTAAATGTTTGTGTGGCTGGAGTGAAGGTGTGAATTTTCCTGTTTTTAATCTTCAACATAAAAGTTTGTTTTATTTCATGTTTCTCTAAGCTGCTGGTACAGTGGCATGAGTTTGAGACTCATAAGGATTCTACTGTGCAGAAAAGATAAGGGGGGCTGAGACAGCATGTTACCCAAGTCGAAGACGAGTAACGTGGAGATGGCAATGGAAAACCCCTCTGAATTCCTGAACACGGGAGTGAATCAAAGGATGCTTCAAGGTTCAGTTGCCAATTAGACAGTTGATAGAGTTGTTGTTTAGTGGAAAAAATGTAATCTGTGATGTCACTCCTTTGAAAGATTGTGATTTAAGAGAGGCATAATTAGCTGAAGGGCAGAATCCTTTTTCACTTTGAAGAGAGTGGACCCCTCTGAGTTACAATTCTCTATTTCCAAGACTTAGCAGCTTTATACTGCACAGACCTATTTTAACAGAAACTTATACTGAAGCTCTGTTCTGCTGACACTTTTCTTTGAACTCTAGTTAGATGTTAGGCTAATTAGCTATTCATATCAAATGGTGAGGCAGGAAGAGTTATCTTTCGATCCAAAGTATAATTTGCCTTTTCTTCTGTTTTGTATTGCTGTTGTTGAAATATTGGTTTTCTATATGTTGATTAAGTTTAGAGTGGTTCATCATTTTAATTCTCCTTTGGTGATGCTTTACATTTATGCTATGGTTTTGAGACTCAGTTAAGTAAGTTTTCCTTTGAGTCTGCAATAAACTTTTGACTTCAATTTGGTCTCTGAGATTTAATATGTGTCCAGCAGGTTACAAAGTGATTGATAAACTACTGGAAAACAATATCTTCTCACCCCACACAAGAGAGGAAAAGATTGATTGAGCTCAAGAATTTTGAAATAAGGGGGTGCGGCTATGCAAGCGACCAACACAGCTGCTTAGCGTTAGAACTCATCCTGGATCGGAGTCCTTTTTTCAGACGAGCCCTGCGGTCTTGCATGACTATGCCCCTCCAGTGACTCGCTTCACCTTCTGGATGCCTGGTGGGGGTGGCGGAACGAGTAACACGCCTCTCCTCACCTGGGCGTGCTACATCTAAACTGCGGCCTACATCCTGGCCCTACTCCTCGGAAGCCCGGCAGTGACAGGGGCTGCGGGCGGGCTTGAGGCACAGGCCATGTGAGCTGCATGGTGTTGCTTATGTCTACAACTGTCTCCCATCTATCCCCACATACCAGCCTTCATGCACGCTTGTACTCCGGATCAGCCTGTGATGAACTCTGCTTCCCAGTGGCACCAATGAGGGGACAGCCTCCGGCCATACTGGCTTTCATATCGGATCTGCTGGTGGCATGGCCTGCACATGATTGGCCTCCTTTCCTGTGGGGCACCCGCCCGGCCTCACGGAGGGACGGGAATCTGACACACGAGTCTTCGCAATGCCAAGTATGGACACTTGCACCTGGGTTCTCCTGCAAAATGCTACCCTCGTCTGAGCTGCCCTGGGGTTGTGTTGATGGGAATACCACAAACATTTTACTGTCCAAAAGGCACCTGCATGCTATATCTGTATGCCAGCTGCTATAAGGGACCTTTTGTGGACTTCCTGCCAAGTCGGACCTAGGCAGCATGGGGTTCCTGGCCTAGAACACTACCAGCTCGAGGAAATTGACTGGCACGGACCTTGCTCTGCATGGCTGTCAGCTGCGACCCTAGACAGGGCCTACACACTGGGGTCACTCAAGCACTCTGTGATTTCTTGTGCCCCTTGAGACTTGTTATACCTACTGTATACAGGCCAGTGAAAGCTCCATGCCAACACCAAATAAAAATGGTATAGGGAAATCCCAAGCAGCTCAAACTCCCCTTTGGCAAGCATAAGCAAACATTGCAACAAGTGGCATAGGGGATGGCGGAGATAGAGGGTTGCGGAGGAGAAGACACAGATCTGTCTATTAACGCAACTAACATCATGATGGAACTTCTCAGTGGATTTAAAGCGATAGGCAGAGGATGCTGCTGCAGCTATTCCCTGAAAGGTGGAGGTCTTGGAATCCCATTTGCCCATAGTTGCATTAAAAACTAAGACCTCGAATTACGAAGTTGGCACAAAAATATGCATATCCTTCGGGTTCCAGAACCAACTAATACAGGGCGCATGGACATTTGTGTTGAGCGTCTGCATGCCGACCTGTTTGACCTCTCCAACTTCACCTCCACATTTGTGGCTGAATGTGCCCACACGTCGCTCCTAGTGCACCCAGTTCCTGGAGCCCCCCCATGTCTAATCATTGCACGCCTTCTGAAATACAGAGCCCATGACACAGCACTCCACCTGTTCAGTGAAAAGGCCCCTCTGAAACATCAGGGTGCCACGATCTCCTTCTACCCCGACTACACCGTAGTGGTGCAGAAAGCTAGGCAGAAATTCGAAGATGCTATAGCTGCTCTCAGGAAACATGGACTCTGCTATGGAATGCTGTATCCCGCCAGGCTGCGCATTGATGTCCAAAGCAAAACATGCTTTTTCAAAAAGCCTGCTGATTTGATAGACTTTTGCAAGAAACACTCCTGATCATCCCAGCACCTGGAGCACTTGACGCCAGATCATTCCACGACACCTGCCCCGGCGGTTCTATTAATGAACTTTTTTCTGTGACTTGAGCTCAGATTGGAGGCGCTCATTATGCAAGACCGGGGCTCCTTCCTTTAGTGGTGGCCTTGCCACCGGGTACATACTCTTTGACCACCCCCTGGAGGGCATTTACTCTACACAATTGTACTGACTGTCCTATCTGGGGCTCCTCTACTGCACCCACACTTTGTACACATGTTTAGGACATGGGATCCATCCACTGTAACATCGCCATCCCTCTATGGTTGACACATTGCTACACAATATATTAAGTTTATGTTGTTTAGTTTTCTTCCGGCTGTCATCTGTCTTTTTTTCATCAGGGCTGGGTGGGGGGTATGGGATTCTTTGCACACCACTATTTTTGGTATTGTTTGTTTGCCTTTTCAATATCAACATATGCCCACATAAGCAACACTTTCACGCTACCCTTAATCGACTACATGTCTGACCCACGACCTACTCAACGACTAACCTTGGATGCAGCACTCTTATATTGGATTACCAGAGGCCTCAATAGCCCACATAAGGGGAAACAAGTTCTGCAGTACTTGACTCGACCCGGCACACAGATCTTCTTCTTACAAGTGACTCAAATGCCAACCACCTCCAATTGTACGTTTGCTAAGCAATGGGGACCCAACCACTTCTTTTCAAACCACAGCTCTTATTCCTGTGGGGTTTGCACTCTCATCCATAAGAACCTGCCTTTCCATCCCCAGCACACCGTTGTGGCCCTAGAGGGCAGATTTCTTCTGATGCGGAGCATGTTGGCGGGCCGTCAGTTATGCTCCTTAACATGTCCGCCCCTAACGTCAACAATCTGACTTCTTTTGCACAATCCAATCCCATTTTGACAGAGCACCAGCTGACCACTTGATAATTGGGGTACTCCTGACAAATACCCTGGGATATTTGCAAAGTGCACTCCCTGCACGGCCCCTGGCACTTATCTCCCGCTACAACGCTACCATACACATTCTATTCCACACACAACACCTGGTCATGGTTCGATTTCTGGCTCCTGTCTCCCTCAGTGCTACCCTAGATTGATTGCACCACACACCTTCTGTGCACACTATCTGACCATTCTCCTGTCCGTCTTGAGCTCCACATCCCTTGTTTAGACTACATGGTGCACCCATGTAGTTTCGGCACTATGGCCCTACACAACAACGCTTTCCACTAGCACCTCCACAGAGCCATTATGGAATACTTCACCACGAATGCCACCACAGCACCCTCTAAAGTGCTGCTGTGGAAGCCTTCAAGGTGTACATGAGAGGGATCATCATATCTAAACATTCTGGGCTCTTGCATTCAATTTGTGGGGACATTGGCCAGGTGGAGGCGGCACTGGCTGACTTGGACGGGGAGATGCCGTGCAGACTGGGGAGGCATTCTTTCATGCATGGTCCCACCTCATGGACAAGTTCCGTGAACTTGCGGAATTTAAAACTAAATCCGTGATTTCAGAAATGTGGCGCTACACCCAGTGTCGCACCACTTTTCATGCACCTCTTAGTGCCCCCTAACACCACCATGTGTGCACTGTTTCTAAGATACGGTGCCCCATGGTGGCAGTTAACGGAACTTCCATCAACATTTTTGATGTTAGTTCAGAGCTTTACAGGATTAGCGTGAAAAATGTTGATGCTAATCCTGCAAAACCCATTGAGGTCCATTGAAAACAATGGCACGCCTCCTTAAAGTGCTGAAGAAAATGACATAAATAAATCTCTTAGATTTCTTTGCGCCATTTTTTTCACTGCCCCCGAACGGGGTAACGCCCCCTTTGCATACATTATGAGTGGCGCTGGCATAATGTAGCGCAAAGGGTTACAAAGTGGTGCAGTGCATGCATTGCGCCTCTTTGTAAATTTGGAGCAGTGATTTTGGCCTCGTTGGGCCACATTAGCATAAACAAATTACACTAATGTGGCTCAAGGAGGTTTTAGGGTCTCTGTACTCAGCCTACAAAACGTACAAGGGCCTCTTGGTACCCCATCTACTTGACATGTATCAGGAAGGCTTGGAGCTTGGGGTGCTATCTCCCACTCTCTGGGAAGCAATGATCATACTCCTGCTTAAACCAGATAAGGACCCCACACTTTGTGCCTCATACAGGCCCCTATCCTTGCTAAATTTTGACAACAAAATCCTGGCAAAAGTCTTTGAAACCTGACTGTCTATACTCCTGGACAAGATTATATCACCAGCCCAATCGGGTTTGTATCACACAAATCTACATACAGTAACATTTGTATGTTGTTCGTCACTCTCCACAGAGTCTCCCCCAAGATCCCTGCAGTAGTTGCCATTTTTGGTCGCAGAGAAGGCCTTTGACTCCCTGGAATGGTCTTTCTTGGAAGTCGTCCTCTATAAGCTGGGTATGCCTTGTGGATTTGTCTCCCTGGTGATGCTGATGTATTCTTCCCTGACTGCACAGCTTCACATTAAAGGTGCACTGATGCCACACTTTCCCACTGCTAAGCTGTTAGAAGTGGAGTCTTTGTTTGGCAATCGGGTTACCCTCTGTCCAAGCAAGGACCCTCACTCTAGTCAGGGTAAAGAAGAATCACCCTCAGTTAACCCCCCACTCACCCCTTTGGTAGCTTGGCACAAGCAGGCCGGCTTAACTCCAGAAGCAATGTGTAAAGTATTTGTACCAACACACACAGTAATACAGTGAACCACTACAAAATCACACACCACAAGTTAAGAGAAATAGGGAATATTTATCTAAACAAAACAAGACCAAAACGACAAAAATCCAACATACACAAGTCAAGATATGAATTTTCAAAAGAATAAGAGTCTTAGGCCCTCATTATGACATTGGCGGTAAATCCCACTTACCGCCACACTGACTGCCACCAAGATACCGCTGCGGATATCTGCTCACCATATTATGACAGACACCAATCTGACACAATTCCGCCACACCAAAGGTCAGTGATAAACTGGCGGTATCAAAACCCACAACGTTACACCAACAGAACAACGTCTACCACATTATGACCCATGGATCACCACGGCGGACATTCAATGGCAGTAAACCATTTGCGGTACATACTGCCACGCTCAAAATACACACACTCAAACAAAACATCACCACATTGGACAATTCAAACTACACACACCTGACAACCATACACACACCACACCCACACACCTACACCACTGTAAAACGCACACCCACAGTACCCACAATCCTTTGCGACTACAAACCATTGGCACACGTCAGACACCACGACCACAGAAGAGACCAGAGCCACACACCACCATCACTTAAACACCACCCACTCACCTTACATCACACACCCCAACACATCACCCTACACACCCTCACCCACACAACTCCACTACACCCATGGCACCATAAAGACACCCAAGATTCTCAGAGGAGGAGCTAAGGGTCATGGTGGAGGAAATCATCAGGGTAGAACCACAGCTATTTGGAGCACAGGTGCAGCAGATATCCATTGCTAGGAAGATGGAGCTATGGCGGAGGATCTTGGACAGGGTCAACGCCATGGACAGCACCATGGAACAAGGGATGACATCAGGAAGAGGTGGAATGACCTACGGGGGATGGTACGTGTAATGTTCTTGTTATCGGGTGTCAGTGCGACACTCGAGTCATCGAATACTCGGGTTGCTTGGCGACCGGCAGAGACAGGGAAGCGGTCGCGGAGTGGTGGAGATCGACGTTGTTTCCGAGGGTTAATGTTTGTTTTAATTTAATCAACATTAAACAGAATGGGCCAGAAGAGTGCCGTGTTGACCATGAGTTAAGTACTAGTTCAAGTACACAGGATTCAAGTGCTCTGCAGCAACCTGTAGTTCAGGTACTGTCAACACGTAGGAGTTTACGTCTAAGGAGAGTACCTTGGAAACTCAGAGTGTGATGTTACTATGTATAAACAGAGGTTTAAAAAAAAACTTTTTCAGGTATTCATAATATGCTGTAAGTGAAAGAATATTCAATGTAAATCTTTATTGTTTTAAAAGAATGTAGAGTTGTTTTATAGTTGTTTGTATAAGAAATTTTCGAGTCTTCAATAACTCGGGTTGCTTGGCGACCGGCGTAGACGGAGAAACTGTCGCGGAGCGGTGGAGATCGACGTTATTTCCGAGGGTCAATGTTTGTTTTAATTTAATAAACATTTCTGGAAGACATGTCGTGTTAAGGTCATTACAGTACGTTCCATTGCAGCAAGACACCAACTCGCTGTACAGAGGACTGGCGGTGGACCCCCTCCTCCTCCCCCACAACCAACAACATGGGAGGAGCAAGTCTGGGCAATCATGCATCCTGAGGGCCTGGCCAGAGTAGTAGGAGGACTGGACTCTGGTAAGTCAACTCTCTACTATTATCATCCCCTACCTGCATGCCATCACATACCCCCACCCTCACCCTCACTCCCATCACTCCATCACTTCCCCCGCACCCCACCATCACATCTCACTCATCCCAATGCCATACCAATGCATGGACACCACTCACAGCTCTGCATGGATACCTATCACTAAAGCATGCACACTAGAGAGAACTATACATCCCACCATACACCAGCGTACACAAGTGAAAGCTGACAGGGCGAATACAACCAAAAAGGGCAACCCACTGATGTACAATATGTCACACACAGAAACAATAACACAGAATTTACATCCCCACAGGTACCCCAGCCAATGTCAGCAGAGAGGAGGTGCCAGCAATATCCAGTCCCACCACAGAAGAGGCCCACAGTGATGACAGTTACTCTGGTTGCCTGGATCTAGATGACCAACGTGGCTCATCAGGGACCTCTGGACAGTCGGTTACCCACCCACAGTCACACACCACCACAGAGCCTCCCTCTCAGGAAACACCACCACAGCACCCACCCAGTGTGCCCATACCTCTGTCCCCAGGACACGTCAATAAGCAGTGTGTCCACAACTACCGGTACCCCAGGGCACACCCCATACCCAAGACAATCAGGGACCTTGGGTCAGTGGCAGTGGGCACACGGTTCAGGGGACAGAGGCACAGGACAACAGCGACACTGGGAGGACTGCTGTGCGCCAGGGGGAGGGCAGGCCTAGGGAACCGACTCTCCAGGAGGCACTCACCGAGATCCTGGGAGCATACCAACATTCCCAGGGTATGCTGGGCCAGATCCTGGACAATGTGCAGGAGAACAGGCAGCTGCAGGACAGACAGTACCAGGGGATCAGGGAGGACTTGCAGGTCATTCACACCACCCTGGTCTCCATAGCAGGGGTGCTGGCAGGCATACCCAACATCATGAGGGAAGCAACAGCACACCAGCAGGCCCCTGCCTCTAGCCAGACATCTGAACTGCCTTCCACCTCCGCTGCCGCTAGTGGACAGGAGGCCCCACCACAGGTCCAACAGGCCACCAGCACCCCTCCCCCTGCAGAAGGAGAACCATCCCGCAAACGTTCCCTGCGATCCAGGCAGAAGCCAGAAACTTTTGTCAAGACCCCCACCAGGAAATAAGACTCTCCTGATTGTCACCCTTGTGTCCCACTCTTTCACCCTGTCCACCTTGAATTGCCATTGCTCCCCTTCCTATGTCCCCAAGGTCACATTAAACAGTGCTGATTCCTGTAGGGCTAAGAATCAATTTTACCTTTTCCCTCTCCTGCCAGAATGAGTGCCTGACCTCTATGATTGTTTATCACAACAGCAGCCACTTATAAAAAGATCCCCGGCAAAGAGCCCCCGAACGGGGAGCCCGTCAGATATTGCAGTGCCAGTCTGACGAGGAGCAACCCGAGGATGAAGCATGACATCCATTTGGATGTGTGAGGGCTCTTGCTCCTGAACAGTGTACCTATTTAGTGTGTGATTAGTCATTTTGGGAGACCGTACACTGGACCACTAACCTCCCTATCCCTCTTATTGTTGATATCCCAAGGAGAATGCACCTGTGCTACAAGTAGACTGGGACTTTCCTCCATCAACACCCCATCCCATTGCACTTGCCCCACTCCTCCTTATCACTTCAATAAATACCCTTTGAATAAATGCAAGTATGGAGTATGTCAAATAATGTAAGTATGTATTCATTTAACCAGGTTTAAACATTGCAATTCAACTGTATAGTAATGTTCACATAGGAAAGAGCTGTAGTTGGCTGCAGTGATCACACCAGGAGCGCTAGTGGGGCACCAGCATCTGCAAGATGAGTTACCAAAGGGTACAATGAGTGGGCATAGAAGTGGGAAATAAGAGCATGCCAGTGACAAAGATAAACAAAAAAATGTCAATGAAATATGAAGTAATACTGTCTTATCTGTGTGTCATTGGAAGTATTGTCGAATAACTACAGTTCAGTTGTCCTCATCCTCACCCTCTGCCTCCTCATCCTCACTGTCCACAGGGTCCACTGCTGCCACACAGCTATGTCCAGCCTCCTCCTCCTGCAGAAAAGGCACATTGCGTCTCAAGGCAAGGTTGTGCAACATGCAGCATGCCACGATTATCTGGCAGACCTTCTTGGGTGAGTAGCACAGGGATCCACCTCTTAGATAGAGGCACCAAAACCTGGCCTTCAAGAGGCCAAATGTCCTTTCTATTATACTTCTGGTTCACCCATGTCCCTCATTGTAGCATTCTTCAGACCTTGACCTGGGATTCCTCACAGGGGTCAGTAGCCATGATGGGTTTGGGTAACCAGAGTCACCTGCAAATATCGAGGGACAACATTTAGTGACATACAATCCCATATGGCCCACAACATACCCATACACCAAAATATACTTGGTGGGGACCAGGGCCCACCTATTAGCCACACCCTGTGCCTCTGCAGTTGGGCCATAACATTTGGGATGCTGCTATTCCTCAGGATAAAGGCATCATGCACCAACCCAGAATACTTATCATTGACATGGGAGATGTACTGGTCTGACAGGCACACTATCTGTACATTCATGGAGAGAAAACCCTTTCGATTTCTGAACACCTGTTCATTTTGCCGGGGGGAGGGGACATTTGCAATATGTGTTCCATCAATTACCCCAATTATGTTGGGGATATGCCACATTGAATAGATGTCAGCCTTCAATGTGGCCAAATCCTCGACCTGGGGGAAAACAATGTAGCTGCACATGTGTTTAATCAGGGCACAAAACACTCTGGTCAGCACTATTGACAACATTGGCTGTGACATTCCTGCTGCCAAGCCCACTGTCACTTGGAAAGAACCAGTTGCCAAGAAATGGAGCACTGATAGGACTTGCACAAGAGGGGTGATCCCAGTTGGGTGACGGACAGCAGATATTAGGTCAGGCTCCAATTGGGCACACAGCTCTGTGATTCTGGCCCTGTCAAGTTTATAGGTGAGGATAATGTGCCTGCCCTCCATTGTTGCCAAGTCCACCACGGGTCTGTAAACGGGGGTATGTCTCCATCTCCTATTCATCCGCAGTGGTAGCAATCTATTGGGCAAAAGAGTGAGGAGCCAGTCACAAACTGTACATCGTAGTCACAACAGTGCAATGCATGATGTTAATTTTGAATGTGTTAGTGGCCTTTGCCCTGTAAGTCCAGTTGTGAACTGTGACTCAGTTATAATCCAGGGCATGCCCCCCCACCGAAATGTTGTCTGCTTGTCCTGTGTGGTGGGACAGGTGGATGTGAGGTAATTCAGCTGATGTTGTGTGCCGTTGCGGGAGGCGGTCGGGAACCGCCGTACAATGCCTCCTTGGATAATATTGGCCCCTATGGGGTACAGTGGCCAATGGTGATGTATGATGGTGGTATGAATCGCCGCAGACTTGACCGCCATTTTCTATCTGATCATACACTTGTTACCTGACCTTCAACAGGAGAGGACCGACACTGCATATGCTGCTGTGACCTGTGTCTGGAACCTACCATGGCTAGTGTGACTGGGGAAAGGGGCCCTGCCTTCACCTCGGCGGAGTTGGAGAGACTGGTGGATGGGGTCCTACCCCAGTACCGACTGCTGTATGTGCCTCCAGACCAACAGTTGAGTACACTGTGAGCACGATGCATGTGGCATGAATGCATGGAGTGGTGTGTGTGAAGGCCTCGGGCAGGGGGGTTGGTGGATGGCCTCTGGGAGGCAGGCAGCTTGTGTGCTGGGCCCTATGTGTGAAAATGACGATGTGAAGAGGTATGGTGGGCCATGAGTGTAACAGGCAGGACGGTCTGACTAATACCTTTCACTGTGTGTATTTCTCTGCAGGTCAGTGGCCATCAAAGAAAGGGTATATGGCGTGCCATCTTCAAGGGCATAAGCACCCACTGTCAGAAACGGTGGGAGGACCTGAGATGCTGGGCACAGAAGATGATGGAGGCCCAGCTGGGGATGGCCTCCCAATGAGGAAGGGGTGCACGCCGAACCCTGACCCCCCTGATGGCCGGCATACTGGTGGTGGCCTATCCGGAGCTGGATGGGTGCTTGAGGGCATCACAGTAGCCACAAGGGGGTGAGTACAGTGCCCATCATTACAACTTACACATGGTAGGGGGTTCCCAGGTGGGGGATGTGTGTCAGTGGGTGCCCCTAGGCCAGGCCTGACATTGCAGAGAAGGTCCCATGTTGGGCAGGGTTCTGAAGTGATATTCCTGCTACCTAGCTTGTAGACATCCACACCTGGTCCGGGCTGTGTGGGTCCCAGGTGTGTTGCAGTTGGCGCTATGTGCCCATCCCCATTCCCATGGTGGCCAGCATTATTACTGGTAGTGCATTGCATTGTGCGTAGGGCTGTTCCCTGTGTGTGAGGGTGGTGTGTAACCCAACAGTGGTGTTGGTCCAGCCATTGACACAGTGTATCCTTTGTCTCTTCCCCACTTTCTTGTTTTGTCACCCTGTCCTTATGTGCATTAGCATCATCGGGTGGAGGAGAAGAGGCACTGGTGATGGAGGGAGCTGCATCCCTCAGGACCCAGGAGGCAGAGTCCACCGACGCTGAGGGCACCAGTGGGCTGGAAGTCGAGGGGAGCACCACTGCGGGGACTGGAGGGGACAGTTCAGACAAAGATACCTCTTCTGATGGAAGCTCCCTGGTGACCACCCCAGCTACAGGTATAGCCACCACCCCCGTACCAGCCCCGCCCTCCCAGCAGTTGCCCATGCCTGCTTACCAGGAGAGTGGGCATCTCCTATGCCCCAGGCATCTCAGGCCTTACCCCAGTTAGCCCTTCTGCCCTGAGTGAGGAGGCTATTGACCTCCTGAGATCCATCTCTGTAGGGCAGTCAACCATTGTGAATGCCAACCAGAGGCTGACAGCCCAAATGCAACATACCAATTCAATCCTGGAGGGCATTCACACTGGCTTGGCGGCCCAACAGAGATCAATCCAGACTCAGGCCTCCTCTCTGATGGCAGCCATGTTCCCGATTTCCACCCTCCCTTCTCCAACATCCTCTTCCCAATCCCATTCCTCTCAACCCCAACCTATCTCAAGCACACAGGCAGACAAGCATGCACACATGACAACACACAAAAGTGGCACAGGCAAACACAAGCACCACACATCATCCCACAGGCACTCACACAAACACCATCCAGATGCAGACATACCAACATCCACTGCCTCCACTGTGTCCCCCTCCTCCTCCTCCTTCTCCACCTTCCTCCCAGTTGCGTCTACACTCACACCTGCATGCGATACACCATCATCTACTGCCAGCATCACCACCACACCTAGCAGAACACACATCTCACTGACAGACACCACCACAACAGACATGCACACGTCCCCTGTGTCCTCTCCCACTGTGTCTGTCCCCCCCTCCCAAGGTACACAAACGCAAGCACTCAGACACCCAACAGCCATCCACCTCACAACAGCATCCAGCCCATGCACCTGCACACAGCAGACTGACACCTCCCACAACCACTCCTTCTTCCTCCACTCCCAGACCTTCTTCCTCTCCCTGCCCCAACGTCCCTAAGCAGCTTTTCCTCTCCACCATTGACCTCTTCCCTACCCCTCCGCCCGTCCTTCACGTCTGGCCAGGGTGGCAAAAACCCAGGCAAGCACCTCAGCCACACAGTCCATGGGCCCAGTAGTCTCCACACCCACTTGTGGTGGGAAAGGATCCAGGGAACCAGGCAGCCTCAAGGAAGGGGTGCCTGCCCCAAGTGCTGCCCAGAAGGGCAAGGGGCCATCCCCAGCCACTGCCAGGAAGGGCAAGAGCCTGCCCCAACTGCTGCCCTGAAGGGCAAGGATCCAACCCCAGCTGCTGCCAGGAAGGCCAAGGAGCCTGCCCCAAGTGCTTCCCTAAAGGGCAAGGAGCCATCCCCAGCTGCTGCCAGGAAGGACAAGGAGCATGCTCCAAGTGCTGGACTGAAGGGCAAGGAGCCATCCTCAGCTGCTGCCAAGAAGATCAAGGAGCCATCCCCAGCTGCTGCCAAGAAGAGCAAGGAGCCATTCCCAGCAGCTGCCAAGAAGAGCAAGGAGCCATCCCCAGCTGCTGCCAGGAAGGGTAAGGGGCCTGCACCAGCAGGCAGGAAGGACAAGGGGCCTGGTGCAGGGACTCAGTCGGGGCCCCACCACCAACCATGGTTATGCAGCCATCCGAGGCTGAAGGGGATGGGCTGGAGTCTGCCCCCACCACCAACAGCAGCACCAAAACTACCAGTGGGCAGCCTTCTGCAGGGGATGGTCTGGAGCCTCCCCCCACGACCAGCAGCAGCAGCATCACCAATGAGCAGCTGTCCGAGACTGCAGGGGATGGGCTGGAGCCTGCCCCCAACAGCAGCAGCAGCAGAACCAGCACGAGTGGGCAGCCATCCGAGGCTGCAGGGGATGGGCTGGAGCCTCCCCCCACCACCAGTAGCAGTAGCAGCACCACCACTGAACAGCCATCCAAGGCTGCAGGGGATGGGCTGGACCCCATCCCCTCCACCAGCAGCAGCAGCACCACCACCAGTGGGCAGCCATCCGAGGCTTCAGGGGATGGACTGGAGCCTTCCCCCACTACCAGCAACAGCAGCACCAACACTGAGAAGCCCTCCGAGGCTGCAGGGGATGGGCTGGAGCCTCCCCCCACCACCACCAGCAGCATCAGCAGCACCACCACTGAGCAGCCACCGCGGACTGACGGTCTGTAATCCTGCCTCAGTGAGCTGTTGTGCGGCATGCTCCCTGCAAATCCTGTGGGAATGACACCCACTTGAGAGACTGTGACCTTGTACTTCCCAGGATCTGAAGCACAGGGCACGATACCCCCTCCAGAACCAGTGGGAATGGCACCCACTCACCTCATACTCCCCAGGATGAAGAGCACAGGGCACAATGCCCCCTCCAGAACCAGTGGGTATGGCACCCACTCATCCCATCCTCCCCACGATCTGAAGCACAGGGCACGATGCCCCCTCCAGAACCAGTGGGTATGGCACCCATGCACCCCATCCTCCCCAGGATGAAGAGTATAGGGCACGATGCCCCCTCCAGAGCCAGTGGGCAAGTCACCCGCTCACCCCATCCTCCCCAGAATGAAGAGTACAGGGCATGTTGCCCCCTCCAAAGCCAGTGGCAAGTCACCCACCTGAGAGACTGTGGCCTTGCACTCTCCAGGACCAACCACAGGGCATGTTGCCCCCTCCAGAGCCAGTGGGCAAGTCACCCACTTGAGAGGCTGTGGCCTTGCACTCCCCAGGACATAGCAATGGGCATGTTGCCCCCTCCGGGACCAGTGGTGTTGTTCCATCTCCTGCTGAGGTGCCCCCCGTTCCCCATCTCCTGCTGGTGCCTGCCTGTTTTCAAAATGATGCCCCTGCAGTGGTCTCTCTGTGTTGCTGCAGGAGACAAGTCGGGCATTGGACTTGGTCATGTGGCCCTGTGGCCCACGCACATTGAGGACTGGGTAGTGTCCCTTCAACTATACATATGTATATACCATTGGATTGAATTTCTTATTTTTAACTGTATTTATATTATTACATTCACTTTCATCTATTCCTGTAGTCCTTGCATTATTCATCAGGGGGATGGGGTAAATATGTTTTCTTACTGCATCTGATTGTCTGTATGATGTTGGGGGTGGATGTGTGTGTGTTGCATGTGTGTGTCGGTAGGAAAGTACCATCTTTCCTGGCACATTACCCCCATTTTTACTTGTGTGTCAGTTTGTTTTTGCCTGTGTCACAGGGATCCTGCTAGCCAGGACCCCAGTGCTCATAGTTGTGGCCTATATGTGTTCCCTGTGTGGTGCCTAACTGTATCACTGAGACTCTACTCACCAGAATCTCAGTGTTTATGCTCTCTCTGCTTTTAAAATTGTCACTGCAGGCTAGTGACCATTTTTACCAATTCTGATTGGCACACTGCAACACCCTTATATTTCCCTAGTATATGGTACCTAGGTACCCAGGGTATTGGGGTTCCAGGAGATCCCTATGAGCTGCAGCATTTCTATTGCCACCCATAGGGAGCTCAGACAATTCTTACACAGGATTGCCACTGCAGCCTGAGTGAAATAATGTCCGCATTATTTCACAGCCATTTTACACTGCACTTAAGTAACTTATAAGTCACCTATATGTCTAACCTTCACTTAGTGAAGGTTAGGTGCAAAATTACTAAGTGTGAGGGCACCCTAGCACTAGCCAAGGTGCCCCCACATTGTTCAGGGCAATTTCCCCAGACTTTGTGAGTGCGGGGACACCATTACACGTGTGCACTACCGAATATGGCCATGTAACATGTCTAAGATCATGGAATTGTCCCCCCATGCCAAATCTGGTATTGGGGTGCCGATGCCATGCATCCCCGGGACTCCAGCATGGACCCCGGATGCTGCCAAACTAGCTCTCTGGTGTTTTCACTGCAGTTACCGCTGCTGCCAACCCACAGACAGGCTTCTGACCTACTGGGGTCTGGACAGGACAAAGGATTTCCTCTGAGAGGGGGTGTTACACCCTCTCCCTTTGGAAATAGGTGTTAAGGGCTGGGGAGGAGTAGCCTCCCCCAGCCTCTGGAAATGCTTTGAAGGGCACAGATGGTGCACTCCTTGCATGAGCCAGTCTACACCGGTTCAGCGATACCCCAGCCCCTGCTCTGGCGCGAAACTGGACAAAGGAAAGGGAAGTGACCACTCCCGTGTCCATCACCACCCCAGGGGTGGTGCCCAGAGCTCCTCCAGTGTGTCCCAGACCCCTGCCATCTTGAATGCAGAGGTGTGAGGGCACAGCGGAGGCCTCTGAGTGGCCAGTGCCAGCAGGTGACGTCAGAGACCCCTCCTGATAGGTGCTTACCTAGTTATGTAGCCAATCCTCTTCTGAGGGCTATTTAGGGTCTCTCCAGTGGGTTTCTTTTCAGATAACGAATTGAAGAGCTTACCAGAGTTCCTCTGCATCTCCCTCTTCGACTTCTGCCAAGGATCGACTGCTGACTGCTCCAGGACGCCTGCAAAACTGCAACAAAGTAGCAAGACAACTACCAGCAACATTGTAGCGCCTAATCCTGCTGGCTTTCTCAACTGTTTCCTGGTGGTGCAGGCTCTGAGGGCTGTCTACCTTCACCCTGCACATGAAAGTCAAGAAGAAATCTCCTGTGGGTCGACGGAATCTTCCCCCTGCTAACGCAGGCACCAAACTTCTGCATCACCGGTCCTCTAGGTCTCCTCTCATCTTGACGAGCGTGGTTCCTAGAACACAGTAGCTGGATACAAGTGACCCCGACAGTCCAGAGGTCATTCTGTCCAAATTTGGTGGAGGTAAGTCCTTGCCCCCCCACGCCAGACAGTAATCCTGTGTACTGCATAAACTGCAGCTGCTAAGGCTTCTGTTCACTTTTGCAAGGAGTCGTTCATGCACAGCATAGCCCAGGTCCATCCTGTATTGCTCAACTTGCTGAGTTGACCACCAACGTCATGGGACCCTCCTTTGTAGTGTTGAGACGACCGCCATGCTCAGATTTCTTGAACACCTGTTTAAGTGCTTCTGTGGGTGCTCCCTTTTCCGTGGGCTCTCTGTACTGCTGAGTGCCCCCTCTGTCTCCTCCTCCAAGGGGCGACCTCCTGGTCCTTCCTGGGCCCGGGCAGCAGCCATTTTCTTCAACCGCGACTCTTGCAGCAAGCAAGGCTTGTTTGCGGTCTTTCTGTGCGGAAACAACTCTGCATCCTCCAGCATACCGTAGGACATCTTCTGTGTAAAGGAGAAGTTTGTGGCATCTTCCGTTGTTGCAGAATCTTCAGCTTCTTACACCCGGAGGCAGCCCTTTTGCACCTTCATCTAGGGTTTAGTGGGATCCTGCCCCCACGGACACTTGCGTGACTCTTGGACTTGGTCCCCTTCCTTTACAGGTCCTCAGGTCCAGGAATCTGTCTTCAGTGCTTTGCAGTCAGTTGTTGCTCTTGCAGAATCTCCTATCACCACTTTAGTGTGTTTCTGGGGAAGTAGGGTAAATTTAATTCTACTTTTCAGGGTCTTGGGGTGGGGTATCTTGGACACCCTTAGTGTTTTCTTACACTCCCAGCAACCCTCTACTCACTACACTAGGCCTGGGGTCCATTTGTGGTTCGCATTTCACCTTTAGAGTATATGGTTTGTGTTGCCCCTAGGCCTATTGCATCCTATTGTATTCTATAGTGTTTGCACTACTTTTCTAACTGTTTACTTATCTGATTTTGGTTTGTGTGTATTTTTTGTGTATTTTACTTATCTCTTGAGGGACTATATCCTCTGAGATACTTTTGGCAAATTGTCACTCAAATAAAGTACCTTTATTTTTAGTAACACTGAGTATTGTGTTTCTTATGATATAGTGCTATATGATATAAGTGGTATAGTAGGAGCTTTGCATGTCTCCTAGTTCAGCCTAAGCTGCTCTGCTATAGCTACCTCTATCAGCCTAAGCTGCTAGAACACTACCAATCTACTAAAAAGGGCTAACTGGACCTGGCACAAGGTGTAAGTACCATCAGGTACCCACTATAAGCCAGGCCAGCCTCCTTCAGTGTCACTCTCTTTTTCCTCCCACCTCCCCTGTGTGCTAGGCGGCTGTACTCACCGTGGTCGTCTTCGCCGTTGTTGGTGTTCGTGGTGGAGCAGGACATAGAATATCATTGGGAAGATCTGAAGTTCAGGCTCCATGGTGGCTTGGATCCAGAGGTGGGTCCTTTCCCTTCTGTGCAGTGTTTCTGCCAGGCTTTTGATGTAGTTGGTAAAGGTGGCGGTTTCCTGTCTCATAATATGGTGGGCTTCCGCCTGGCTGTAGGAGGCTTCCGCCGTGGTGGCTGTTGCTTCCGCCCTGACGGTCGGTGTGGTAAAGTGGATGTCTATGGGAGTTCTCACCGTGATGGTCATAATTTGGTGGTAATTACTGCCAGCCTGTTGGTGGTATTACCGCCACTTTATCACTGACTGCCAGGGTTGTAATGAGGGCCTTAATCCTTAGTAAACAGTGAGAATGCTGTTGGTACCCAAAGTACCTGGTTAGCGTCAAAAATAAAGCTGCACGGGCTAACGTGCATCAGAAAAGGGTAGCGATGCATCATTTCCTTACTCGCAAGTGAGGCCATGCATCGTTCCCTCCGCTGGTCAGGTTAGCAATGCATCGTTTTTCTCCCTCGTAAGGAAGCAATGTATCGATTTCCGGATGGGGCACCTTGGATCCGTGAAGTGTCAGGATGACTTGGATGCCCAGGGATTATGTGTGGTAAATCCAGTTGCAGCACAGTGTTAAAAGGGGGTTTGTGTCATTATCAGCCTCCATAAGCGGGTGTTGTGTGTCGTTTCTCCAGCCACATTGCATCAATCTCCCAGCTGCAATGAAGGTGTAGCTTTGATTTCAGGAGCGAAGCCGGAGGCGCTTCGTTTATCAGCTGCGTTGTGGAAGGTGTGTCATAAATGTCCCCGCATGGCTTTCTGTGTGTGGATTTTCAGTTCTTGTCTGCCAGCTTCACCTCCCGAGGGCCCAGGGACTGGATAGGGCACCACTTGGCAGGGCGGGAGTCTCGGCAGAGTCCAGGTGCTGGCAGGGGAAGTCTTTGATGGCCCTGAGACTTCAGCAACCGGAGGCAAGCTCAATTCAAGCCCTCAAATCAAGATTCTTCTCAAGCCGGAATGCACAACAAAGTCCAGTTGTTGTCCCCTTTCACAGGTAGAAGCAGCAACTGTAGGATAGCACAACAAAGCACAGTCACAGTGTGGGGCAGCACTTCTCCTCAGCTCTTCAACTCTTCTCCTTGGCAGAGGGTCCTCTTGAATACAGAAGTGATCTAATTTTCAGGGGTTTTGGGCCCACTACTTATTCTCCTTCCTGCCTTTCAAGTACGCAAACTTCAAAGGAAAGTTTCTCTTGTTTGTTAGAGCCTACCTTGCCCCAGCCAGGCCCCAGACACACACCAGGGGGTTGGAGACTGAATTGAGTGAGGGTAGGCACAGCCCTTTCAGGTGTAAGCGACCACTCCTCCCCTCCCTCCCAACACAGATGGTTCATCAGGATATGCAGGCTACACCCCAGCTCCCTTTGTGTCACTGTTTAGAGGAGAGGTGCAAACAGCCCAACTGAAGGTCATGCAGATTTGAGCCAAGAACCAAAAGCCAACACATGTTTCGCCCCCTATGGTAAGTTTACCTGAGGCTTTTTCAAGGCTAGCATGAGTCATCAGAGTAGATACATTTTTTGAAATATGTAATCACCGGTCAATATTTTCAGTCAGTCTAGAAATGCAAGGTATCTTTCAACAGATCATGTACCGTGCTAGGTCCCACCTCACTGTAGGGGGCGAAACACCTGTCGGCTTTTGGTTCTCAGCTCAAACCTGTATGACCTTCAGTTTGGAACTTTATTCATTGCTCAAACTTGAGATAAAATATGACTTCTGTTTGAATGGATATCAATAAATAGCCCTGGACTCACCATCACAACCTAACGTGTTTGTTCTATATTGGAAATCATCATAAATTACAAATTTGGAATCTTATATTTAAATACAATGTGGGTTTTTCAATCCTCCACTGCTTCAAGATTTTGATTTGGGGCAAATTGGTCCAGACCCCATTTGATAACCCACAAACTGAAAAGGGCATTTTATTGGATGAGAGAGTTGGGCCATTGGAACCTTGCTTCTTGAATCAAACAGCCCAACTGTCGAACTGGCTGAGACAGTGAATCCACAAATGGGCAGAGTCGCAGAATGGTTTAAGCAAGAAAATGCCTATTTCTAAAAGTGGCATTTTCAAGCACACAGTCTAAAGACAACCTTTACCAAAAGATGTAATTTTAAATTGTGAGTTCAGAGACCCTAAACTCTATATTTCTATCTGCTCCCAAAGGAATCTTTATTTTAATAATATTTAAAGGCAGCCCCCATGTTCAACTATGAGAGAGATAGGCCTTGCACAGTGAAAACCGAATTTGGCAGTATTTCACTGTTAGGACATAGAAAACACATTAGTATATGTCCTACCTTTAACATACACTACACAGTGCTCATGGGGCTACCTAGGGCCTACCTTAGGGGTGCCTTATGTTTGTGAAAAGAGAAGGTTTAGGCCTGGCAAGTGGGTACATTTGCCAGGTCAAATTGGCAGGTTAAAACTGCAAACACAGACACTCCAGTTGCAGGCCTGAGACATGATTATAGGGCTACTTATGTAGGTGGCACAATCAGTGCCACAGGCCCACTAGTAGCATTTGATTTACAGGCCCTGGGCACCTCAAGCGCAATGTACTAGGGACTTACCAGTAAATCAAATATGCCAATCTTGGAAAGCCAATTACACATTCATTTTACATAGGAGCACTTCCACTGGATAGCAGTGGTGAAGTGCCCAGAGTAACAAAAATTGCAAAAACAGAGTCCAGCACACATCAACAACCTGGGAAACAGAGGCAAAAAGTTAGGAGAGACCATGCCAAGGATGCCAAGTCTAACATAGGCGGGCGAAACAGGGCTGCCCTTCATGCTTTTCCTTTAATTGCAATGGACCCTCTCTTCTGCCATTTGCAAGACTGACATTTACATAGGGGATTCCAATTCAAGACAGGCCCTTTGCTGGTCTCCCTCTATGTGGATGACATCCTTTTATTCCTCTAACACCCTGAGGCCAATCTGGATTCAGTGCTTCGAGAGAGATCCTGATTCAAGAGGTTTTCAGTGCTAAAGATACAGTGGAACGAATCAGAAATGTTTCCTCTCACAAACTTAACTACCCCTTTACCTGTGAGTTCCCACTCGCCTCGTGCAAAGACCAGGTCAGGTACTTGGGCCTCTCTATCCCCAGAGACCATGAACAAATAATCCACCTCAATTATGGTCCTGCAGTGGAAAAGTTAAAAACCCAGACAGAATGTTTGATCCACCTCCACGTGTCTATCGCGGCCACATAGATTTGATCAAAATGGTAATACTCCCACTCTTTTTGTATTTGTTTGTCAATTTTCTGCTCCCCCTCACTAACTCCTTCTTCACAACTTTTCGGAGCCCCTTGACACGACTGATATGGGCCGGAAGAGTACCATTCGTCCGCTGATAGATACTGACCCTTACTTAGGAGCGTGGGAGTTTTGGTGTTCCACATTTTCAATTATACTACCTAACTACACAGTGCCCTTATGATGCATACTATTGGTACCTCCCCTATCTTCGACTGCCATATTCCATCCCAGAGAAAGAGAGATAAAGTGTTTCCCACCATCAGCAGTCTCGACTTCCGTCTGGTGTCTCCCTTGACCCCACGGACATTCAACCCCTAGCCACAGCCTGCTGGGTGTGGCTTCGATTGGTGTGCCTCCTGGCGTGCCCCTTGCTATACTCATCAGCCTTCCTCTTGGAAGACAACCCATGGCTCACACTTACACAAGAAAAATGAGTGCACTCCACACTCCGCTCCTATGACCTCATTGTCATGGATGATAACAACCAATGCCCTGGCTAAATTTTATCCAACGCGGCCCTCTAGTTGTTTGAGATGTGCTGCTTAAAACACCAACTTTGTCCACATGACATGGACATGTGACTGGGTGTCTACATACTGGAGAGAGGTCTTTACTATCCTCTCTGCAATGCTGGATGTCCCGGTTGCTCCGGACTCCCTGACGGCTCTGTTGGACCACATTAAGTCCATTGCTAAACTCCTGCACTGCTACGCAGCCATGGCTCTCCTGTTGACTAAATGCAAAATTTACCTACTTTGGCGCTCTAAGGCTCCCCCCACAACACAGGCACAGCTTAGAAGTCTGGTATTTTCTGTCGCACAACCAGTGAGGTGTACACCTCCCTACAGCCCCCTACTTTGTGCCCGACAGACATCTGGCAGCCACTCTGTGCTTTTAACTCAAGGGTTCGGAGCTGTGGGACACACAGGGGCACCACCATCCTTCAGCTCCCGCTTCACCCTCCCCAGTGTCCAGTGCACCAACACACGCTTCCTCCCTGACCTCATAAGCCTGACCAACTACAGAAGCACACTGTTGTGCCGTAAACAGCCTACTGATGTTAATTGCTGTATTCATCCTCAAGTATTACTTCTTCAAATACATCACACTTAAGCCCATATTTTTACTTTTTTGTGCAACATTTGCATTGATTTTTGACGCGAAAGTGGCGCAAACTTACAAAATATAATTGTGTTTTGTAAGTTTGCAATGCTTTTGCATCATAAAATGACTCAAATGCAGTACAAGAAAGTATAAATATGGCCCCTAATGCTCCATGTGGATAGTGTCACTATCATGGTAATGTGGTAACTTGTCTTATGTTTAAAATATTTATAAAAATAATTAAAAAAAATGAATTTAGAAATAGTGTCCAGTGCCAGATCACTAAATTTACAAAAGCTAGTGAAACTAGGAGTGAGTCAAAACATAATACCTTTCCGAGTGAGGTGTAATAAAGAGAAATTTCCTTATTTCTCCCCATTACGTCCTCTTTCTATGTATCACACAAAGACAAAACAAATTGCACTCCAAGATTGTTTTTGTGCAGGAATGTATCCCTTCCTGCAGACAAACAGACCTGCCCATAATGCAGACAACCCTGCAGCATGGCACAATTGTGCCAGCGCTAGGAGGGAGCTGATGAGTTCCCTGTCTTAATAGATATGGTACTTTTCAGCTTTCCGTTTCACGCAACGCAGTGCAGGAAATTTGTTTGCTGCCCTGCTTGATTTTATGATAAATATGCCCCTTAGTGTCTGAACTCTACATAATACTTCACATGGCGGAGACACACCCTAATAGGAATTTTCAAGTGGCATGGCAGTGGGAGTTCGGGTTTCGCCTAACTGGTGAAAAATGACTGACCTTATGTACTCTTCCTAAAAAGAAGTTTAAGGAAAACGGGCTGCATATAAAAAAAAAATGCTTTATTTAGAAAGCATCTTTAAGGAAAACAGGCTCATTTTTTTTTTAAACTGCTTTATTTAAAAAAAAACAGTCACAGACAGGTGGTATGCTGTCACCAGCAGGCCACCATCCCTGTGAGTGTTGCCATTCCCAATGGCGTTGCAAATTGTGACCTACCTTATGAATATTGATGAGATAGGCCATTTGTGACTCCATTGGGAATCGCAAACAGTGCTAAACACACTGTTATACATCCCAGTTTGCCCAAATCTACATACATATGGCCACTGGACCATTCATCCGTTACCATATGGAGGTATTTTTCAAAGTCTAGATGACTGTGAGTGTCATCAGCAACTGTTATTCGTGGACCTGAAAGATCATTATCCATAATGGTTTAGGGGACGATGACCTGCATATTGAATAAAACAAGTGGCAGCATGAAATGATGTCCTGGTCCAGGAATCATGGGTGGGAAACAAAACCTTATCCCATAGAATCTTTTTGCGAATGCTATGCGTTTGTAGCCTTAATGAGTAACGTTTCCATTAATTACAATTCATTAGGTCTAATCTTGAGGCTAGCAACACAACAAGATGATGGACGGAGTGCTGAAACTTTTCACTCACTCACCCCCAGTCACAGATCTGGGTTAAATCCATTGTTCGTTTGCTCACAAGTCACCCCAGATTAGACCAAAGCATATGCAAATCAGTCGACACTGTTCACTAAGGGAACAGCCCAGCCCTAACTGCCAGGCTAGGTCCTCCTTGGACTGGAAACAAGCCTTCAGTCCACAACCTAACTAAGACACAAACTATGTGCTTCAGTAACTTTTATTATTGCCTGTATTAGTTACCTTAACGATTTAAACTTCAACATATCTCGACATTTAAATTGTTAGCTAAATTAGTTCACGGACTAGTTGATCAAAAAGAAAAGTGCTCTATATACCTGTAATGCCCTCCCCAGATTGGAAACGAAGCGCTGAGGTTATTTCCTGTGATCGAACTTGAACGCTTTTAGAAGAAACTATTTCCAGCTGTTGTCCAGGGAGCTGCGGTCAGGTTGCCAGACAGCAAATACTTCGTAGAACGGCTAAAATCTGATAATCTACTTCACATTTACATCTTGCGAAAATACCCCTATTCAGGTAATTTGAGCTGGATAAAACCTATTTAAAAAAAATGTGTATTTCTCGCATTCAAGTATTATCTTCCCTGTTTAAGGCATCAGGGACTCTGTTGAAGCACTACCTGGTCTAATCTTTGCTGAAATAATACCGCAGTCCAGTTCAATCATTACATCTATTTCTATATGTATTGGTTTAAAGTCCTTGATTGCTTAGCTATTTTCTATGATCTGACTAACCTGTCTGCAATTTAACAGCAAGAACAATCCAGCATTTCGTTTGTAGAGAATGGGAGTAAATGAGGCTACTTCACTAAAGCCCTCACATATATAGTTTGATCAGGCTTACCATCCTACGTCATTCCTTATATTTTGGTCACACTACCTCTGCAGTTTGCTTTGGACGTATAATTATGTGTGAGTGTACCGATGCATGGGCTGAAGAACATCCAAGGACCCATTATACAGCTTTTGCAGTGCTAATGCTGTATAAACTCAATTAAACATATCATTGAGGTGCACATACTTTAAACACTATTGTGGTTTAGGCTTAGGGATGTTTCGTAGGACATGGTGCAGAATATGGTAGATTTAAGATCATCCTAGAAAAATACTGCAGTCAAAATATCTACTACCAAAATACCGTCAAGATACGTTTCCTGTGCATGATATTGAACAGAAAGAAGTGAGAGATATGGTGGTTAAGCATTAAACGCTCGTGAAGAGTTGAATAGAAGTGTGAAAGTGAAGTGTGGCCTATGTGAGAAGTGTTTTCGTTGTTGTACGTGTATGGTAAAGGCTGCTCTAGCTGTCTGTAACAAGCATGTAGTTTTTGCCTATATACAGGATACAGCAAAACGACTGAGGCATTGTCACACACGTGGATACTGATAGAGCGGTCCGTACTAATAATTTACCTGTAGTCGGACGCTCTTTAGGCCGATGAATCTTTTGACTTAGTGGGAACTCTCTGTACTCTTAATCAATCAATTTTATTAAATCAATAATCAATAACGAACATAAGCAACACCTTGAACGACATAACACTTTACAATTAATCCAGAATACATTTCGACGAACCATGACCTTTCAGTCAGGAATAACCACACCAGTTTATTGCGAAGTTAGTGAATTTATTTCCCTATATTAACAAAGCTAGCACAATATAAATGTGTCTCAACACCAAATGATAAACGTAAATGAACATTAATAGCTGTCCATAGCGTCGAAACAAGTGTAATCTATGTAGCATTTGAATCACAAGGCATTCGATAATGGCAATGCAAAGCACTAATACAATAATCTGTAATGGGCTAATTGCGTACATTTAGTCAGCATAACAAGATCTCAAATTGCATCGTGCGACATATGGAATCCTCATCTAACCTCAAATTAGCATCGGCATGTGGGACTTCATGCAAAAACAATTTAGCAACATTAATTTGGAAAACTCCTAGCTAGGGCCCTTATCAAAATCAGCAGTTGGTTACCTAAAAGAAACACAATGCAATTTTACAACTTCCTTTCATATTTACCAATTACGATCAGCATACAAGGAAGTCTTCGTCTCACAGGTACCGTTCTTCGGTCATCATGGGTATCGTTTCGATCAGCATGGGACGGGACAAAAGGGGCAAGAGTGGACGGGGCGATTGCCTCACGGCGGCAAGGTAAAACTACTACTTCATGCAAAGGGATCAAATCAAAATTAATGTCTCTAGGGCAAGAATCATTAAAGTCTCTTTCTCTCGACTAGAGAAAGCATCAAAGTCTCTCAAAATAGCGTCGCAGCAAAGTGGGCCATAATAGCTACGAAGTCAAAATGGCGGGTATCGAGCTGGTAATGGCTACTTTCTTCTCGTGCACCTGGTTTTTATAGACAACAGTTCGAATCCAGTAGGGTCTCCATTGGAGGGTTCATAGGTTAGCTTCAAGTTGACCAATCAAAACGACAGTTCTCAAGCTTTTACTTAAGCATACATTATCCTTGGAGATGGGTACGCAAATCGCAACATTGTCTCCCAATTAGCTCACTTTCAGAGCCTCCATTGTCCGCACCTGCAAGTCGACCTTGAATTAAAGAGAAAATATGCCATGCTGGCACGAAACTTTAAGATAAGCATGTGAACAGTTTCTGTGGAAAAGTACAGCTCCAAGCGAAAATACACGTTTAATAGCACATTGGAAAAATACGAACATCTAAACCGTGAGACCAGGCCACTAGGCCAAAGCCTCCGCTAAAGTAATGCTAAGCTAAAACATGTCAAACGAGCAAATCGTAGCACACGTTTATGATTATGTCGGATTAGTGCAATTCTAATACACCACGTTATATAAAGCACGCGTATAAATGATGGCAAACTACTCTGAGGGCACATTTTGTCCCCGTACAATCTTTATTACTTCGGTTAAAGTCACACATGATTATTTCAGCACTACGTTTAAGCGTTAATGAATCAAGACCTTCATTTTCTGCTTCATCAATCCCTCCTCTGATGACTACTTGTCATCACACAAATTTAGCCCACAAATTTTATTCCATTAAAATTCTGTCAGTTCCCTCTTCCTTTTAGTTCCCCTAGTTCGCACTTTGTATTCTTCTGCCATTCTTTTCATAATTTTCTCTTCTTTTCTTCTTTTAATTCTTTCCATAATCATTATTATTCCCCTTTTTATTCCCCAAATTCCAAATACACAAATTATTACTATTAATATTCCTTCTATTATTTTCAATAATATTCCATTCCAAATTCCCCCAATCCAATGTCCCACTTAAGCAAGTCCCTTTCCAACCTTCTCCCACACTCCTGGTTCTTTCAGTTCCTTCAAATCTGCACTTTCTTTTGTTAGATTAGCAAGCATAGTTTTAATTTTCACACTATTATCAGGTATATAGGTACAACAGTGGCGCGCACCAATCATTTTGCAAACGCCTCCATCCTTTGCTAAAAGAATGTCTAAAGCAAGCCTATTTTGAAGAGTCATAGCTCTTTCCGCTGCAAGTTCAGCATCTATCAGGATTATAGCACCTGAAAACTTTGTCAACATGTTATCCACTATAGTAGACAACTTTCTTATTTTGATGGAATTCAGCACAACTCCCAATGAAGGAATCATGGCTCCAAATATATCACCTACCACAGCAGCTGCGGTCTCTCTTTTCTGGATACGATGGGATCCAGATGTCTTTTGAATCATCGATACGTCATCCAGTTGATAAACCTTTGGGAACACTATACCCAAATAACATCTTCCCCACCATCCCTTTGGAAGACGATAATAGGCATTATGCCCACAAATGTAATATACCCCTGGAATGACAGGGTCAAGTCCGTTCATCATGAATGTCCATTTGGCCTTAAAAATAAACGTATGTTTGCATTCACTCGCTCCTACAAAAATGTTGTCATAATAAGATTCACCTCGATATATACAAAACTTCCCTACATGCCAAGCATCTAAAGCAATTTTCCCTTGTGTCTTTATTGCAGCAAAATCATAATTATCTACTGAAGTCCTCTTATGCAGTTCTTTTTCTAATTTCGCCTTCATTTGTGCCCTTCTATCATCTGTGCGATCTAAAAAGCTTATTTCTACAGCAGAGACTGAGCAAGTAAGGTTCTCCCTATGAGCATGAGCCGTTTCAAAAGGTTGCATTGGCTCGAAAAATTCCCTCATTATTTTAGCATCCCAATCTTTAGCAATCTGGCTTAGCTGTGCTATTATAGGAACATAAGCAAAGGTAACATCATAATTCGAGTAAAAATACTGTATGTTAGTTTGACCATAAAACCTAGACATTACTATACTACATGTAATCCCATATGTAAGAGGCATGTGGTGATAAGTTACCCCTTCCTTTACTGATGTCGGTATCTGTGTACACACATAACAATCTTCCGCATCCATAGTCTCAACATACTCTGTTAGTAAGCGATAGAAAACGTTATACGAAAGCTCTTTCTTATCGTGCAAGAGCCTCTCATCCAATGCTAGTCTTTTCAATGGTGTTAGTTCAGTGACAGTAACAGGAACAAAAGTAGAAGCCTCGATATTCTCACTTTCACCCTTTCCATGCATTCCAAACACAATTGCCATTATTATTATTACACATGTAACTACCAAGCCTATACACACATATTTACAATATCTCTTTCTATTATTTTGCATAGCGTACCTAGGCATGATCTGTATAGAATCAGAGAGCTAGAAGCACCTATAAATGAAACTACTTAGCAATTCAGTTACAAGGCTGAACGAGCGCAATGTTCACACCGTCTTCTTCAAAAGGCCAGTCACTTATCGGTTAGCAGCATTTGTCTCAATTCGGCAATAACTCAGTCTTTATCAGTTTAGCAAGTCTTATCCGGTTTAACAATGTCTCAGCTGGTTGTTTGTTTTACGTTAGATTGTATCAAGCAATATCATTTACTACTTTTTCAATCGACAGAGTCTATGAAACTTTTCTTTTCTATTGGTATCTCTTCCTCTTCTTCGTTCTCGATGCTTAGAGATACAAACTCGTCAGTCCAATCGTCATTGACCGCATATGCCCATTCAGGACCAGAATACCTCCTGTTTGGTATCCTTTTCCTTTTCAATTTTGCTTCTCTTTTCGATTCTGCCTCACTGGTACTTTCCTCCTTTGCCAAGTCTTTTTCTTCACTTGACGATTGTTCCACGACAGTCACTTCCTTTCTTTTCTCTTTCACTTTTGGCCTTCCTCCCTCGTTCAAACTTTCTTTACCCTTTTCTTTTACTGGTGAGATACTTAATCTCCTTTTTGCACCGTGTCCGTTTGATGGACCTGCTGTCTTTTCTGTGGAAGCTTGGACCTTTCCGTTCTGTTCTGCCTCGTTCCCTCCTTCTGGGGAATCAATCACGTTCTCTTTTTCTTTTTCTGTATCGTCTGCTTCTGGGAAAGCCCTCCTCTGATCAGGCTCTCCTGCTTTTTCACCTTTTTCGAGCCCTTCGTCACCGTTACTTTCGTCAGGCTCTGTATCACTTTCAGCTGCTTCAGGCTCCTTGTCACCTTCAGCTGCTTCAGGCTTTTTGCTACCCTCAGCTGCTTCAGGTTCTTTGTCACCTGCAGCTTCTTCGTCGCTGTCTGAACTTTCTCCTTGGTCTTCCCCAAGTGAGTCAGACTCTTCGCCCTCCAATAATATCTCTTTCTCGCCTGCTTCTGCTTGTTCGCTTTCAGTTCGCTTCTGTTCTGCCTCAGCACTCGGCACTGTTTTATCAGGCACTGGCAATTTCAGCGCTTCAACTTCCTCATCGGTGGGACACAGCACCTTCTTTGTGTGACTGGCGTGAATCCAGTTGGGAACCCCCGCACACTTCACAGCGGTAGTTGTCGTCAGGATCACTTGGAAAGGGCCTTTCCAACGGGGTTCCAGACACGATTTTCTCACGTGCTTCTTTACCACGACCCAGTCATCTGCTTTCAGTGCATGTCCTGGACCTTGGATCGGTGGCAAGGTGGTTGCTTCCACCTGGTGAGAGAAAGAGCGAACCACGTCAGACAGACCTTTGCAGTAGTCTAACACCATATCATCTGTAATATTCAAGAGCATGTTTGCGGGAACTGCAGGAAGTCTCATAGCCCTGCCCATGAGAATTTCGTGTGGAGACAATCCAGTTTTTCTATCAGGAGTGTTTCTCATTGACATTAGCACCAAGGGCAATGCGTCAGGCCATTTCAAATTTGTCGATGCACATATTTTTGCCATTCTCGATTTCAGCATACCATTCATCTGCTCCACCAGTCCTGATGCTTCAGGGCGATAGCTACAATGCAGCTTTTGCTCAATGTTCAGTGCTTCGCAGAGTAACTTTATCACCTCGTTGTTGAAGTGACTTCCCCTATCTGATTCTAAAGAGATCGGGAATCCGAAACGTGGTATCAACTCCCTCAACAATAGCTTGGCAACTGTAAGGCTGTCATTTCTACGTGTGGGGTATGCCTCAATCCAGTGACTAAAAATGCACACAATCACCAACACATATTTCAGACCCCCATGCACAGGCATCTCAATGAAGTCCATCTGCATCCGACTAAAAGGACCGCTTGCCCTACCAATGTGACTTGCGTTCACGACCGTTCCCTTTCCTGGGTTCATCTGCTGGCAAGTGACACATCGATGGCAAACTGCTTCTGCAGCTTGACGAAATCTGGGGTTAAACCAATCAGTTTTGAACAATCTTATCATGGCATCTCTCCCTAGGTGAGCTTGCCCATGATAGAACCGCGCAAGCTGTGATAAGAGACTATTTGGTAAAACATATTTTCCTTCATGTGAAACCCATAACTCGTCTTGTCTCTTTATACATTGTGATTTGATCCAGGAATCTCTTTCATCCTCCCTGACATTATTCTGTAATGCTTTTAGTTCCTCTATTGTATCTACGACCTTCAAAGCAAATGCTTCAGCCGGTTCGAGTTCTGGTTCACTTATTGTGTTCCATTCAACTCTCAGTAATATACAGTTCAAGGCACAAAATCTTGCGACTTGATCTGCATATGCATTTCCCAGAGAAACATAGTCCTGTCCTTTCGTGTGAGCACTGCACTTTACCACTGCAACTTCAGCTGGCACTTGAATGGCATGTAACAATTCCCTTATTCTTTCCCCGTTTTTCACTGGGGATCCTGAAGAAGTCAGGAAACCTCTCTGTGACCATAGTTGTCCAAAGTCATGCACAATCCCAAATCCGTATTGACTATCAGTATAAATGGTGACTTTCATCAATGCAGACAGTTGACATGCTCTGGTAAGGGCTACAAGTTCTGCTACTTGTGCAGAATAGACTCCTTGGAGCCATCCCGCTTCCAAGACCCCTGTTACAGTACATACAGCATATCCTGCTTTCAAAATCCCCATCCCATCTCTTAGACATGAACCATCAACAAAAAGAATTTGGTCATTTTCATCAAGCTTGGTATCCTTGATGTCCGGTCGAGGTTTTGTGCAAAATTCAGTCACCTGAAGGCAGTCATGCTCGACGTCTTCAGCGTTCTCAATTTCGGCATTTTCTCCAGGAAGCAAGGTTGCTGGATTCAACGTAGTGCACCTTTTCAGATGCACATTCGGTGAGCCCAGAATAATCGTTTCATACCTTGTGAGTCTTGCTCCAGTCATGTGTTGCGTTCGGGAGCGGGTCAAAAGTATCTCAACTGAGTGAGGGACCATGACTGTTACTGGGTGTCCCATCACTATTCCTTCACTCTGAGTGAGGCTGATACCAACTGCTGCTACGGCGCGCAAACACCCTGGGAGTGCTGCTGCGACCGGATCCAAAGTAGCTGAAAAATACGCTACTGGTCTGTTTACGCCACCATGGGCTTGAGTCAAGACAGACAAAGAACATGCATCACGTTCATGGCAAAACAATGTGAAAGGCTTCGTGTAATCAGGCATACCTAAAGCTGGAGCCCTGCACATGCACTCTTTCAATTCAACAAAAGCATCCATCTCATCTCCTTTCAGCTCAATTTGATCCAAAGCATCCTTCTGGGTCAGTTTCAGTAAAGGCTTCGCTAGAGTCGAGAAGTTGGGAATCCGCTGGCGACAATAACCCACCATTCCCAAAAACTTCCTCACCTCCTTTCCCGTCTTAGGCGGACTCATTTGAAGTACGCTTGTAATTCTTTCCTTCATTATTCTCCGTGATCCTTTCTCTATCTGGTGACCCAAATATTTCACTTTCTTCTGACAGAACTGCAACTTGGAAGGAGACACCTTGTGTCCATTCCTTCCCAAATGATTCAACAGAGCAATGGTATCGGCTGTGCAGCCACTTTCTGTCTTTGATGCGACTAGTAAGTCATCAATGTACTGTACTAGAGTTGACTCGAATGGCAACTCTAACTCTTCCAAATCTTTCTTTAGAATCTGATTGAATATTGACGGTGACTCAGAAAACCCTTGAGGAATTCGACACCAACTGTACACTCTGTCTAGGAATTTGAAACAAAAGAGGAATTGGCTGTCCTCATGAAGAGGCACCGAGAAGAATGCCTGTGACAAATCGATGACTGAGAACCATTCAGCATCGCAAGGAATTTGAAACATTATCACAGCTGGATTCGGTACAACAGGGCAGCATTTGACTATGATGTCATTTATTTTCCTCAAGTCCTGCACAAGTCGGACTTTTCCACTTGGCTTTATTAGTCCCATTATTGGTGAATTACATGGACTACTTAACACTTCTTTCAGTACTCCCTGCTTTACAAATTCGTCAATGAGTTGAGCAACTTTCATGAGAGTATCTTGTGGCATGTGGTATTGTGGGGTCTGGGGAAAGATTGCATTGGGCTTTACAGCCACTTTCACTGGTTCCACTCCTTTCATCAATCCCACCTCTTTCCCTGTCATGTCCCACACTTCCTTTCCGACTGTTTCTCGTAATTCTGCTGGAATATCTTCTTCAGTTATCATTGGGAAAAGACAAATCAGAGGATACTCTTCATCGACCGTTTCCATTTCATCCCCCTCTACACTGTCCTCTTCTTCCCCATCACTGCTCGTCTGTATTGTTATCCCTTCGTTTGAACACATGATCGAACAACCCAATTTGCACAATAGGTCTCTCCCTAACTGTGTTATCGGGCTTGAGTCACATACCACAAACTGATGTACCCCTTGATAGTTACCGATGCTGACTGGTACTGGATCTGTAATTGGGTTCGTCAGGTGTCTGTTTGCTACTCCCACCACTTGAACTGTCCTCCCTGAGAGTGGCAAATTTGGTACTTCACTGCTCTTAACCGTTGAACGCGTGGCTCCCGTGTCCACCAAGAATGAGACACGATGACCCATTACTCTTCCCTCTACGTACGGACCCCTTTGATCAACTTCTAAGGATGCCGCAAGCACACAATCTCCTTCCTCTTCTGAGCTTTCACTCTCCCATACGTTGTTTATTCCACTCTCACTGTATAATGGGAACTGTTGTACTGTGCCGTTTGTACTCATTACCTGACCCGTTACCTGTGGAGGAACCACCACTTGCTGCTGACTCATTGGTGCCAAAGGTATTTGCATTTGCTGATTAGGTACCATAGGTAACTGCTGTTGCATCGGCTGCATTTGCGTCATCTGCATACGAGGCATCTGCATCTGCTGCGGCTGCATAGGTTGTAATCCCTGCAATTGATTTATGGTCTGAAAATTTGGGTTTGGACTTCTCATTTTCGGTCCCCTCATTGTCTGAAATGCATTGACATCATTGTTTTGCTGACCAACAGCTACACCTGCACCTGCACCTTCCTGCACTACCATCGGGCACTCGCGTTTCCAATGACCTACAATTCCGCACGCGTGACACGGCATCACTTTCTTCATTGCCTGCACACCCGTCACAACAGTGTTTAAATCCGGACCATTATTCACAAAACCTCCTCTGCCTCTGGCCTGTGGTTGAAACGCCATGTTCCCCTGCAACTGCAACTGCGGCTGCGGTACCTGCTGTTGGAACCCTTGCATCCCTTGCAAACCTTGCAGACCTTGCAAACCTGTCTGAGCTGCCTTAAGCTGCATCATCATCACCTTCTCTTTCAGCCTTTTCTGTTTCACTTCAATTTCGTCGCTACAGTATTTCGCATAAGTCAAGACCTCATCAATCGGTTTCGACTGCCAGCAAATCAAATGCGACTTTATCATCTGACTTATCTCTGGTCTCAGCCCTTCCACAAATCTGAACACAAAATGAAGCATATCTTTCGCCTCGATCGTTTCCGTGCCACTGTAATTCTTGAACGCCTTCAACAACCTCTCATAGTAACTATGAATCGATTCTTTAGCCTCTTGGGCAGTTCGATCAATCTTCTGCCAATCCACATTTTTCGCGGCAACCTTCGTCTTCAAATGCTCAATCACCTTATAGTACAAGCTCATCACCATAGGTGATGGTGCACCCGTCTCTCTGTCTCTCTCTGGTTCACTTGTCGGCCAACCTACAGCTCTTTTGCAATCCTCCCACAAATCTGCCGGAACCACGATCGCAAAGAGAGTGTTCAGGTCTTCCCAGAGACATTTTGCAAGCTTCACAAACCTATCAGTCTGTGTATACCATTCAATCGGCTTCTCTCTCAGTTTGGGAAAATCATCCGTAAATGACTGAATGTCGCTTCTGTGCCATGGTACATGTACTAATTTTCCCCCTGCTGTCTCCCTCATTGGTAACATTGTTACTGTATCACTACTCTGCGGACTTTTCTCATTGTGCTCTGTAGCACTGTCCCTCCTCTTTTCCTTCCTCTTTACCCACCTGCTTTCCCATTTGTCTAAGCACCTCCACACTTGTGCACTCTGCAACAATTCTCTAAGGTGTGCCTTCATGCCTGCTGACCTCATGTGTTCAAAATCTGTGGTCCCAAAATTCAACCTATAGCTCCTGCCCAAGTGTTTCGTCTTGCCTATGTCAATCCCATTTCTGTCCGCTACTTCCTGCAAACTTTTATGTACCTTGTTCACTTCTTTCGTGATCTTTGGACATAGATACCTCAGGTCTTCTTCCGTGTAGGACTCTAACCTATTCACACCCATATTCCCTTCCACCAATTCTTGTGCTTCCATGTTCAGCCTCATCCTATTCAAGTAATCTTCTCCTTTCCCACTGTCTGACCTTTGTGTGGAATTTAGACTGTTGAACCACTGGGTCAGCTGTTGCGCATTTACCCCCATCAGTGTAGCATTCACATCGACTGCCATTGATGGTTGTGGCAACTTTACAGTGTTCGATGTCAAAGGTATTATCAGTGGGGGGCTCGACCTCACCAGTGTAGACTGAGCACATATGGGACTAAACTCCATCAAGGATCCAGACCCATTTGGCTGAGTCGCTATCGGAGTTATCCCTGCGGTGTTTTCTATGCACCTTCTTTCTGTCCCATTCTGCAGCATTGGTCCCTGACTGCTCATACCTAAGTTAGGCTGACTATACAAAGGTACCGGTGGACCTACAGTAATGGGTAGTGATATTGCGTCTGGATTCTGTCCATTTCCCATATTCTGAGGCATGTTCATCCCCATATTATGAGTCATCATTGCCGGCATGCCCATCTGACTCCCCGTCATCTGAGCATGTGCGTTTCCTCCCTGCATCTGCTTTTGAGGCATCAAAAACTGAGTTGATTCAGCTTGTGTCATTATTGGGTTGTAACCATTCTGTACTCCCCTTACTGTTTGTTCTAGAACCATTCCTCCACTATTGTCACTGCTGTAGTACCCTGGCATCTGCGGTTGATAATTTTCTGCTGGTTTCATTATGGGCACATCTGGATATATTCTCCTAACCTGCGGTATCTGCAGGGTAAACAGTAAACTCGGGTCCTTAGATCCCGATGACGCTCCTGAACTCTGTGTTTCACTGTTCTGTACCGATGCCGGAGGGGCAGAACTGGTACTTGGACCTTGTCCATTCTCCGCATAAGGCGGTGGACGGTCGTTCAGCAATTGCATTATCAACTCCTCATCCTCTAACTCCTCTTCTCTTCTCAACTTTTCCTCGTCCTCTCTATCCTTGGAACACTTCCTGTCTGTCTTACAGGTAGCTTTCTTCCCTGTCTCCTCTCCTTCCTTAGTAATTGCTGGAAACAATTTTATCCCCTGCAATACATCTGATCTCCACACCTTCTGTGCATTATCCCACCTAGCATCCGCTAGTGTCTTTTCTACCTTCCTCATCCTTGTTTCAAACTTATTTTTCTGTTGCTGTCTAGCCATTAATTCCCAGATTGCTAGAGCCTCAAACTGTGCTGGCCTTGGAGGCACCTTCATGTCATACATCGTGAATCTCAAATTCTCTAGGATCCTTATATTGAATGTCCCATGTATCGGGAATGCTACGCTCCCATGTTTCTCTGTCAGTTTGTGCCATTGCTTTAGCCAAAGGCACGGAGCTACCCCCTTTTCCTCCATTACAATGTAAGCTGGTGTGCCCTCGGGCGGCGTCTCCTCTCCTACGCTCGCTTTAATGTAAGACTCCCCCTTCATTGCGCTCCTGAATGCTTTAAAGAATTTCATTTTTCTCGTCTTTTATTTCACAAAGTTTATAATCAATAGGTGACTTTAATTCCACAAAATTTGTAATCAATGGGTGACTTTAATTCCCGGAATACTCTTCACCTGCCTTTCCCCTTCCAATCGAGCCCCACGGACTGCGTCCAATCCGTGCGCGACCCTTCTCTGCAACCAACCTATCCCAGCGCGGCTCTTAGTGACGTCACACTCACACACACTGCGTCTGACAAAGCCTCGCGGCTAGTCTTCCTTCACTCACCTCCTCTCGTAACAACTTCTTGCATATATTGCGAGCTACCAAAAAATAAAACAGATCTGTCGGTTTACTACAGGAAGAGTAACACAGTCGCTTCAGGACCTTAGGGACCTTTCACTAGCCTCGGGACTTTTCACTAGCCTCTGGCCGCTATTCCGTCTTTCTCAGTCCCCACATTCGCAAGCAAATCTGACCCGCAGACCTACTCTCAACTTGTCAATGATCTGTTCTAGTGCACTTAGAATCTTGTCAAAGTCCGAAGTCGAAGTTCCTTTCGCACCCTAACACACGTACTGACTTGTTGACCACGCCCGATCAACCTACTAAACCGCCCAGACCACAACATGGATCAACATACTCCGGAGTCTCTTGACCTCGCAGGGCCCGTCTCAACAACAACAACCACGTGGACCTTTTTATGCACAAAGCGCCAGACGCACATGAAGTTCGACGACTTCCCTACTCTCACACTCGGAGCAGCACCTCCGATATCTCTATGAAGTTCGACGACTTCACTACTTCTACACTCGGAGTCGCACCTCCGCTATCCTCAAAAAGAAAAATCCTCGCAACCTTTTCACACACCCTGCGGCAATAAGCTGTGCAAGCGCAAAACCCTAACTTCACTCATACCATCACTAGTACCGCCAACGCTGTTTCCACACCTCCGTTCTCTCCATTCGCAAGCTCCGAGATCCCGGGAAAGTCGCGGTGGACCTAGCCCATCATCATTCTGTCAATCAGTTTTATCCAAGAAAAATCTAATCCAACTTCCCGAGTGGGGTCTCAAAATGCGTAACCGTTAATTCAACACCATGTACTCTACTAGTACAGGGTCCCAAAAGACGAAACCATCCTCTGCTACCATCTACTGATAGAGCGGTCCGTACTAATAATTTACCTGTAGTCGGACGCTCTTTAGGCCGATGAATCTTTTAACTTAGTGGGAACTCTCTGTACTCTTAATCAATCAATTTTATTAAATCAATAATCAATAACGAACATAAGCAACACCTTGAACGACATAACACTTTACAATTAATCCAGAATACATTTCGACGAACCCTGACCTTTCAGTCAGGAATAACCACACCAGTTTATTGCGAAGTTAGTGAATTTATTTCCCTATATTAACAAAGCTAGCACAATATAAATGTGTCTCAACACCAAATGATAAACGTAAATGAACATTAATAGCTGTCCATAGCGTCGAAACAAGTGTAATCTATGTAGCATTTGAATCACAAGGCATTCGATAATGGCAATGCAAAGCACTAATACAATAATCTGTAATGGGCTAATTGCGTACATTTAGTCAGCATAACAAGATCTCAAATTGCATCGTGCGACATATGGAATCCTCATCTAACCTCAAATTAGCATCGGCATGTGGGACTTCATGCAAAAACAATTTAGCAACATTAATTTAGAAAACTCCTAGCTAGGGCCCTTATCAAAATCAGCAGTTGGTTACCTAAAAGAAACACAATGCAATTTTACAACTTCCTTTCATATTTACCAATTACGATCAGCATACAAGGAAGTCTTCGTCTCACAGGTACCGTTCTTCGGTCATCATGGGTATCGTTTCGATCAGCATGGGACGGGACAAAAGGGGCAAGAGTGGACGGGGCGATTGCCTCACGGCGGCAAGGTAAAACTACTACTTCATGCAAAGGGATCAAATCAAAATTAAAGTCTCTAGGGCAAGAATCATTAAAGTCTCTTTCTCTCGACTAGAGAAAGCATCAAAGTCTCTCAAAATAGCGTCACAGCAAAGTGGGCCATAATAGCTACGAAGTCAAAATGGCGGGTATCGAGCTGGTAATGGCTACTTTCTTCTCGTGCACCTGGTTTTTATAGACAACAGTTCGAATCCAGTAGGGTCTCCATTGGAGGGTTCATAGGTTAGCTTCAAATTGACCAATCAAAACGACAGTTCTCAAGCTTTTACTTAAGCATACATTATCCTTGGAGATGGGTACGCAAATCGCAACATTGTCTCCCAATTAGCTCACTTTCAGAGCCTCCATTGTCCGCACCTGCAAGTCGACCTTGAATTAAAGAGAAAATATGCCATGCTGGCACGAAACTTTAAGATAAGCATGTGAACAGTTTCTGTGGAAAAGTACAGCTCCAAGCGAAAATACACGTTTAATAGCACATTGGAAAAATACGAACATCTAAACCGTGAGACCAGGCCACTAGGCCAAAGCCTCCGCTAAAGTAATGCTAAGCTAAAACATGTCAAACGAGCAAATCGTAGCACACGTTTATGATTATGTCGGATTAGTGCAATTCTAATACACCACGTTATATAAAGCACGCGTATAAATGATGGCAAACTACTCTGAGGGCACATTTTGTCCCCGTACAATCTTTATTACTTCGGTTAAAGTCACACATGATTATTTCAGCACTACGTTTAAGCGTTAATGAATCAAGACCTTCATTTTCTGCTTCATCAATACCTACCCTCTTCGGAGCTGTTATGTACAAAGAGTTTCATTTTAATCACACTTAAGAGACCCCATGAAAGTGCTCATAGATGAAGACGTACAGGGGAAGAGGTCCTAGGGAGGTGCAGTCTTATATCAACTATACATTATATGCTCTCGAGTTCTCTAGAGCAAGTATTATTTAGTCAAGATTGTCTACCATTTTGGACGGAATAGAAATTGGCTGAGCAGAAATTGCCTACATCAAATAAGTGCAGGCAGTACGATGTAGTCGATGTTACCACTGTTCGTTTCCAAGCTGATGCATTATTAGTAATATTGATTTTAGTTGCATACATTACCTACACTGTGCACTACTGCTCACTGCACTGCTTGCATGTGTTTCGTTAAACCCCCCTATTGCTCTGCCGCTTTCTGTTCTGTCCACTTTATGGTAGACAATACTGATGTACTATAACTTTATTATTATCAACCGTGACCATATTCACCATTCATTCAGTGGCAACCAGGAGCACACAAAACGGGTGGGGCGACGGGAGAATATGTAAACCTTTGAAGGGCACAAAAACAGCAGTGCCCTTGGGCTCAAAGCCAAAGCTCTCACTAAACAGTGTGTACAACAGACCTTGATTGAGGGTTCTGGAGATAAGACTGAATGCACTGCAAGTTTAAAAAGTAAACATTTTGACTTATCTACTGCCTCGTGCTCGGTGCTCCTCTTCATCTCGGCAGCACAGGCTCCCAGAGGTCCAGCCTGCAACTCCCCTCTACTAATCCTGATGCAGCATGAGAGATGCACCAGGATTGTCTGGAACCTGCTGGTGTGACATTCCTTAGAGCCCTGGGGGTTTGTGCCTGCTCTCCAACCACCTGTCTAAGAAAGCTTGGGTTAGAGTGTTTAAATTTAAAGTGTGCATGTGAGACTGGCCGTCACAAGGCAGCAGGACAAAGTGACATGCATACTTTAAATTGAAGTGCACACTATTCCTCCCTCCTTCTGCCTAACCCTGAGTTTTGGCTGTTGCTAGCACAGAAAACAAAATGTTAATAAATTTGATTTTTTACAGTTTTATTTGTGTGTTTCCTGCCCTCCAGCAGAGGGCTGCCCTCCTATACTCTCACAAAAGCACCGGGACTGCATTCATTGTATATGGTGTGTGGGGTTTGTAAAACACAGTAGCACTAATTAAGTCCAACTATACTTGTAAGAGTTTCCTTGTGGAACGTTGTCGTCTTACCATCTAAGTTTCAAACAATGTATGAATGAATGTGTTTGACTCCCATTTGTAAAGTCCAGAGCATATGTTTCAGGGGCTACAACAGTTTCATAGTTGTCTGTTAATCAGGACCTAGACAGTTTTTCTGTCTGTCTGAAGGAACAGTCATGGGGTAGGCCAAGTGGGAAACACTGGCACCTTTTAACTTAGAATTTTGTTCTGGAGCTCCCAGTCCTCCAGTGTGGCAAGGCAAGAAGCTAAAGCTGGCGAGGGTCCCGTTAAAGTTTAATACATCATTGTCAAGCTCCCACTTTGAGACTTCAGTTATGGAACAGAAAGCTCAAAGTGGGACAAAGGAGGATTCTATAATCACAAGGTTGCATCACTTCTAACACAGATTTATCAATGCCCCATTTCGAAAGCTTCAAGAGATCCCAGTCAACAAAATAACGACGAAATCTGAGACCTTTTTCCCGTTGTAATGTTGGAGTGTATGTTATGTATGGCTGGGAGGGGAATGAGTGGTAGATGTGAAAGGATGTGTGCGTTGTATGTTTGAATGAGAGAGTGAAGAGTGGTATATATAAGGGTGACAAATGGAGATTTATGTAAATACAATTGATATGTACACAGTAAAATGTTTTCGGTGATCTCTTTATATTTAATAATGTACCTTTGTTTTTGCAACAATGCAATTTTGATAACCTAGAAAATTGAAACTTATGTGGAAAATGAGTCTCAATGATGTTTTGAATACAATATTGGAAATCAATGTAGGGTTTACCTACTTTGTCAAAATAAAAAAGTGAAAAAATAAAAATGATAAACAGCCACATGAAAAAATAAAAAACATAAACAGCCACATGTTTTGAATATTATGTTTTGGTCAGGCTTTGAGCATTCAGAGCCATTATAGAAGACATACAGATCATACAGGGTTTTGTATATTCATGTTTGTTTTATACCTTTCTTCCCAGAACTTAAAATCAAAATATTAGGGGGCCACCTTTTTCATATTTGAGGTTTGCCATTCAAAGCTTTAACTTCAGACATAGGTGGTCATTACAACCCTGGGGGTCGGTGTTAAAGCGGCGGTAAAAACGCAAACAGGCTGGCGGAAAAAAAAAATGGAATCACGACCGTGGCGGAAACTGCCAACAAAGACAGCCACTTTAACACTCAGACCGCCATGGCGGTACAAACAAACAGCTTGGCGGTCACTGCCAACAGACAGGCGGAGGACATTGTACCGCCCACAGTATCACAATCTACCAATCCGCCACCTTTTCCGGAGTGGATTCACCGTGCACAAAAACACGGTGGAAACAGGACTTCGAAGGGAAAATGCTCACCTCTACACACCCCACGAGGAATCCGGTCACCATGGAACCTGAGCTCCAGACCCTGCCAGCCCTTATCTTCTTGCTCCTCTACCAGGAGCACGAACGGCGGCGGCGAAGACAACAGTGAGTACTGCACCTAGGACACAGGGGAGGGGGAGGGGGAGGGAAAAAACAGGGACACACACACGCAATTCACAACACCCCCACCCTCACCCACGACAACACACACACTAATACAGCATGATACATTACAGTTACACCACGCAACCCACCCGGAAGAATGCAAAAACCAAAGAAAATGAGTGTAACCATTGTAATATATTCAAATCCAGTATGCAAAAATATATATATATACACTAGAAACAAAATGTACACCAAGAATAGTAGTCCAGGTAGTGCTCCATTGAAGTCCATGGAACACTGGGCCCACACGGTATGGGCGAGGCCCAAACTCAATCCCCAAACATGACGGAGAGAACACTGTAGGGACATCAGATAGCAGTAAAACAGGCACCTCAGGGGGAAGGGAAAGTCTCTACAGTGGGTGGTTTGCCCACTGTTCCATCCTGGGGAGTGCAAAGCCACAGTCTCTCAAGAAGTACCCTGTTCAGCGGTGCTTGTGGTGGCAGTGCCCTGTTCAGCGGTGCTTGTGGCGGCCGGGTCCTTTGCAGTGACTCAGCTGCTGGCGGTCCTGTCTGGCCCAGCGGGGCTGATGCTGGCGGTCCTTCATGGCCCAACAGGGCTGGTGCTGGCGGTGGCCTCCTGGGCAGCTGGGCTGGTGGCCTCCTGGGCAGCAGGGATGATGGCGGTGGCCTCCTGGGCAGCTGGGCTGGTGGCCTCCTGGGCAGCGGGTATGATGGGGGTGGCCTCCTGGGCAGCAGGGCTGGTGGCAGTGGTCTCCTGGGCAGCAGGGCTGGTGGCCTCCTGGGCAGCAGGGCTGGTGGAGGTGGTCTACTGGGCAGCAGGGCTGGTGGCCTCCTAGGCAGCTGGGCTGGTGCTGGCGGTGGCCTCCTGGGCAGCGGGGATGATGGCGGTCGCCTCCTGGGGAGCTGGGCTGGTGATGGCGGTGGCATCTTTGGCAGCAGGGCTGGTGGCATTAGCCTCCTGGGCAGCAGGGCTGGTGGCGGTGGCCTCCTGGGCAGCAGGGATGATGACGGTCGCCTCCTGAGCAACTGGGCTGGTGCTGGCGGTCGCCTCCTGGGCAGCGGGGATGATGGCGGTCTTCTCCGCCATGCTGCTCTTCCGAGGCTTGCTGACTTTCTTGTGGCCCTTCCCCACCTTGGAAGGTGTCGCAGCTGACTCCACACTCCCACCTGTACCCCTGGGAGCGGCTTTGGTGGCTGGAGTCTTCCCCCTCTCCCTCCGGGCACTGGCCAACTTTTGATGCTTGACAGGTGAGGGACTGTCCGTGCTGTGGGTCCATGCCACACTGGCTGCCCGGGTGGCCGGTGCACTCCAGATTCCGGTGACTACAGGCACCACTGGCCCGAAGATGTTGTGGCTGAGGTGCTAGGTTGGGACCTGGAGAGTCGGGCCCTAGGAGACGGACGGGGTGGGGGAGGTGAGGGAAAGAGGTCAAGGTTGGACAGGAAAAGTTTCTTAGGAACACTGGGACGGGTAGCTGGAGGGGGTTTGGGAGTGGAGGAAGAGGTTGTGGTTGTAGGAGGTGTTCGTTTGGTGACTTTGGGTGAAGGTGCATGCGCTGGAGGCTGTCGTGAGGTGGATGGCTGTTTGGTGGGTGTGTGCCTGCGTTTGTGTATCTTGGGCGTCACAGACACACTGGGAGAGGACACAGGGGACGTGTGAATGGCAGTGGGGGTGGTGACTGCACGTGATCGGGGTGTGGTGGTGGGTGTGCTGGAGATGGAAGTAGTGGCTGTAGATGTAGTGCATGCAGGTGTGAGTGTAGACAAGACTGGGAGAGAGGAGGGAGACGAGGAGGAGGGGGACACAGTAGAGGCAGTGGATGTTGGTGTTTCTGCATGTGTGTCATGCTTGCGTGAGTGCCTGTGGGATGTGTGGTGCTTATGTTTGCCAGAGCTTCCCTTGTGTGCTGACGTGTGTGCATGCTGGTCTGAACGTGTGCTTGGGATAGGCTGAGGTACAGGGGATTGGGTCTGGGTGGAGGAAGTTGGAGGGGGGAGGCTAGAGACAGGAACAATGGCTGCCATCAGTGCTGAGGCCAGAGTCTGAAAAGCTTGCTGAAGGGCCACCTGACCAGAATGAATGCCCCCCAGGAATGCATTTGTTTGTTGCCACTGCTTTTCTACACCCTGGGTGGCGTTCAAAATGGTAGACTGACAACAGTGAGGGACCTGAGGAGGTCAATGGCCTCCTCACTGAGGGCAGCAGGGGTGACTGGGAAAGGGGCTGAGGTGCCTGGGGCGAAGGTGATGCCACCCTCCTGGGTGAGCGGGCACAGGGCAAAGGCTGAGGGGCTGCTGGGAGGGCGGTGCTTGTAGGGGGGTGGCGGCTGTACCTGTAGATGCGGGGGGGGCACAGATGTTGCTGCCACCACAAGGGAGCTCCCATCAGAGGACGAGTCCGTGTCACTGGTGTCAGCTCCTGTCCCTGCCGTGGAGCTCCCCTCGCCCTCCGTTCCACTGGTGAACTCCGAGTCCGTAGAGTCGCCCTCCAGGGCCATGTGGAATGCAGCTTCCTCCTGCTCCGGTGCCACTGCTCCTTCGCCTGATGATGCTAATGCACACAAGAACAGGGAGACCACAAAAAGGGGGGGATGACAGAAGAAAGACATGTTGAGTGCATGCATTACCGCTACCATTGGTGGACACGACAGACACAGAAGCCTCCTGCACTACGCCCTGCACTAGTTGGCTAGGTGTACTTAGCACTGTACACAGGTGGTGTGGGGTGCCACAGGCAGAACAAGGGGGCCTAACTAGCACACTCGCCCTGGCCTAGGGAATCCCACAGCCCACCTCCCCCACCCAGACACCTCCACTGCACGCAAAATCAGCAGAATGAGAGTGTACTCATCCCCTTGTGGCTGCTGTGATGCCCTCAAGCGCCCATCCAACTCTGGGTACGCCACCTCCAGGATCCTGAACATCAGGGGGGTCATGGTGCGAGGGGCACCCCTCCCACGTCGGGAGGCCATCCCCAGCTGGGCCTCCGCCGTCTTCTTGCTCCAGCGGCGAATGTCCTCCCATCTCTTACGGCAGTGGGTGCTCCATCTGTGGTAGACCCCCAGGGTCCAGACGTCCTTGGCGATGGCGCGCCAAATATCTTTTTTTCTGGTGGGTGCTGACCTACATGAATTGTACAGGGGGAAAATAAAATGTATTACCAAATGCACTGTCACAGTCATTGGCCCCCATCCCTACCCTTGCCATTATGCACATGCACTCACCGTCGTTTCATGCACGCCTCAATCTCCCGCCCCCATCTTTCATCCACCCCACTCCATACAGGCATAGCCCATGCAGCATGCTCCCAGTGTACTTATCTGTTTGTCTGGAGGACCGTAGAGTAGAGTGTACTGGGGGAGGACCCCATCCACAAGTTTCTCCAACTCCTCTGATGTGAAGGCAGGGGCCCTTTCCCCAGACGCACGAGCCATTGTCTCTTCCAGACCGAGGTCACAGCAGCACTTGCAGTGTAGGTCCTCTCCTGTCAAAGATCAGGTATCGAGTGATTGCACAGATAGAAAATGGCGGTCACATCCGCAGCGGTTTGTACCATCACCACCGGCGTACATCGTCATTGGCTCCTGGGACCCATAGGGTCCAATGTTAGCCAATGCAGAATTGCGCCGCCGTCTTCGACCGCCTACCGCGACGGTGTACAACGCCAGAGCAGTTACCTCACATCCCATTGTCCCACTTTACAGGTCAGGCAGCCGCCATTTCAGGGGCTCACATGGCTTAATTTTTCACAGCGTCACACATACCTAGGCCTTGCCTCAACACTCATACAGGCCAAATTTCGGATTATGATTCGTGTTCTGTGTAAGCTGTGGGTAGGTACCTCTGAGTTGGTTGACTCTGTGCTCGCTGATGTCCTTCATAGGCACTGTCCGCTGGGACATGTGAGGAGATGGCGGTATCCTCCGGTGTACAGACCGCTGGTGGACCTGTCGACAATGGAGGAAAGACATGTGATCATCACCTACAGGCTTGATCGTGCCACAATCCTGGAACTGTGTGCCCAGCTGGAGCCAGACCTGATGTCAGCTATCCGCCATCCCACAGGAATCCCCCCTCAAGTGCAGGTGCTGTCAGTACTCCATTTCCTCGCAAGTGGGTCTTTTCAAACTACAGTGGCCATAGCATCAGGGATTTCCCAGCCTATGTTTTCCAACGTGTTGTCCAGAGTGTTGTCTGGGCTGCTGAAACACTCGCGGAGCTACATCGTTTTCCCTCAGGTGGAGGATTTACCTACAGTGAAAGGTGACTTCTATGCCCTGGGACATATCCCCAACATCATAGGTGCCATTGATGGGACACATGTGGCTTTGGTACCCCCACGCAGGAGTGAACAGGTGTACAGAAACCGGAAGAATTATCATTCGATGAATGTGCAGATGGTGTGTTTGGCAGATCAGTACATCTCCCATGTGAATGCCAAATTCCCTGGCTCAGTGCATGACGCTTACATTTTGAGGAACAGCAGCATCCCTTATGTGATGGGGCAAATCCAGAGGCACCGTGTCTGGCTATTAGGTGTGCACCTGGAAGCAAGTCAGTGGGAATGGTTGTCTGGGGATATCCCTACAGGTTAGTGTGTGTCTAACACTTGTCCCTTGCCATTTGCAGGTGACTCTGGTTACCCCAACCTGCCATGGCTACTGACCCCAGTGAGGAATCCCAGGACAAGGGCAGAGGAACGCTGCAATGAAGCCCATGGGCGAACTCAGCGGATATTAGAGCAGACCTTCGGCCTCCTGAAGGCCAGGTTCAGGTGCCTCCGTATGACAGGTGGATCCCTATTCTACTCACCAAAGAAGGTGTGCCAGATCATCGTGGCCTGCTGTATGCTTCACAACTTAGCTTTACGATGACAGGTGCCTTTTCTGCAGGAGGATGGTCCAGATGGCGGTGTTGTTGCTGCTGTGGAGCCTGTGGACAGTGAAGATGAGGAAGCAGTAGAAGAGGACATCAACAACAGGAACTCGGTGATCCTGCAATATTTCCAGTGAGACACAGGTAAGAATACAAACCTGCCTACTACATGTACTTTAACACTACTACCTCTCTACTGTCTGTCGTTTTCACCCAGTGTATGGTCACTGAGTTGTCACTTTCCCTTACGATTTTACAGATGTGGGTCCCACAGTGTGACATCTGCTTTGTTTCCTCATGGACTAGAGCTGTGTGACATAGGTATGTTGACATTACATTTGAAAGAGCATTTTGACACTGTAATTGCTAATACACTATTTCGAAATCACAGTTGGACTCCAGATTGGTTTGTGCTTCAAGGGTGCTTATTTAAGTGCTCAATATTGGAGGGGGTTGTAAAATGGTGAGGGGTGATGGTGGAGGAATGTCCATGGCAGAGTCCAGTCTATTAGTCTCACAGGTGCAATGCCCAAATGGGCATAGGAAGTGGAGCTGGGGCAGTTTGAGGATGGACAGGGTGACAAAGTGAGACAGAAAGATGACATTCAGGGTGGTCTCATTTCTTGGCGGGGGTCTTGGCATCATTCTTTGTCTTTGTCCTGGATCTCAGGGACCGTTTGCGGGGTGGTTCTCCCTCTGAAAGGGGTGGGGTGCTGGTGTGGTGGTCCTGTGGCGGTGCCTCCTGTCCACTAGCGCCAGCGGAGGTGGTGAGCAGTTCATCGTACAGGCTAGTGTCAGGGGCCCCTTGTTGTGCCACAGTGTCCCTCCTGGTGTTGAGTACTTCCTTCAGCACCCCTACGATGGTGCCCAGGGTGGAATTGATGGATCTGAGTTCCTCCCTGAAGCCCAAATACTGTTCCTCCTGTAGGCGCTGGGTCTCCTGAAACTTGGCCAGTACTGTTGCCATTGTCTCCTGGGAGCGGTGGTAGGCTCCCATGATGTTGAAGAGGGCCTCGTGGAGACTGGGTTCCCTTGTCCTGTCCTCCCCCTGTCGCACAGCAGCCCTCCCAGTTCCCCTGTGTTCCTGGGCCTCCATCCCCCGGACTGTATGCCCACTACCACTGCCCCCAGGTCCTTGTTGTTGTTGGGGTGGTAGGTTAGCCTGGGTTCCCTGTAGTGGGGATTGACGTGTCCTGGGGACAGAGGTATGGGCCCGCTGGGTGGGTGCTGTGCTGGTGTTTCCAGAGGGGGGAAGCTCTGTAGTGGCCTGTGACTGTGCAAGGGGAACCGACTGTCCCGAGGTCCCCGATGGGCCGGGCTGGTCATCTAGATCCAGTTGGACAGAGCTGCTGTCATAACTGTGGGCCTCTTCTGTTGGTGGTGTGGACATGTGTGGACCCTCCTGTCCGGTGACGTTGGGTAGGGGTCCTGCAGGGGTATAAAAGGATGTTTATTACATCTGTGTGTGCCATGGTGTGCAATGGGTGGGTGGCTGTGTACCCCAGTGCTTGCATTCCTGTGTGGGACCTTGTGTGATGGTGGTTTAGGGGGGTGTATGGGTATGTGCAGTGGCCATGCTTTGGTGATTGGTGTCCATGCTTTGTTGTTGCATGCAGGGCTTGGTGTTAGGATGTGTGGTTTGTGATGTTGGGACATTTGTGAGGAGTTGGAGTGATGGGGTTGAGGTTGAGGGTGAGGGTATGTGATGGCATGCAGGTAGGGTGGGGGATGTAATAGTTAAGATTTGACTTACCAGAGTCCATTCCTCCATCTACTCCTGCGAGGCCCTCAGGATGCAGAATCGCCAAGACCTGTTCCTCCCATGTTGTTAGTTGTGGGGTAGGAGGTGGGGGACCGCCGCCAGTCCGCTGAACTGCAAGGTGGTGTCTTGAGACCACGGAACGCACCTTCCCCCGTAGGTCGTTCCACCTCTTCGTGATGTCATCCCTATTTCTTGGGTGCTGTCCCACTGCGTTAACCCTGTCCACTATTCTGCGCCATAGCTCCATCTTCCTATCTATGGAGGTCTGCTGCACCTGTGATCTGAATAGCTGTGGCTATTTCCTCCACCATGACCCTGAGCTCCTCCTCAGAGAACCTGGGGTGTCTTTGCCGTGCCATGGGGTGGTGTGGGTGATGTGTGGGGTGGTGTGTGTAGTGATAAGTGGGGTGATATTTAGTGGTGTGTTGTGTGAGGTGTGTGGAAGTTATGTGGGTGATGGTATTGTGTGCCTGTGGATGCTTGGTAGTTGTTTGTGGTGTCTCTCTCTGGCCTTCCCTCACTAATTGTGGTCATAGGGGTTTGGGGGTGATGTGGGTGTGTGTTTTATATTGTAGTGGGTGTGTGGGAGTGGTGTGTATATGTGTATCAGGTGTGTGTATTTGGAATTGTCCAAATGTGTATTGTAAAAGTGTGTGTATTTTGAGCGCAGCAGTGTGTACCGCCAATGGAATACCGAGGTTGAAAGACTGCCACGTGGATTCGTGTGTCACGATTGTGTGGGCGTATTTCTGTTGGCGTGACGGTGGAGGTTTTGTTTTCGCCAGATTATCACTGACCTTTGGTGTGGCGGACTTGTCTGGGTGTCTGAATTTTGGCGGATTCCGATTTGTGGGGCATAATAGCTGTGGCGTATTTCCACTGCCGCGGCAGTATGTTAGCCGTCTTCTTCACGGCGGTAAGCAGCATTTACCACCAATGTTGTAATGACCACCATAGTCACTTATTTGATTCGTCAAATGCTCCAGAAAGGTTATGCTGGAAGATCCATTAGTCTGAATACCTTCCCTGAACAATTGTGTCACAACAAAACATTCCAAGTGGGATGAACGTAGATATCTTACCTGCCAAGGGTGAGCTCTCCCTTTGGAAGCCTCAGTCCCAATCAGTTCTTGATGCTGGCTGGAAAAGGCACTCTTGGTCAGAAATCCATCCTGCATACCTTAGGATTGCCAAGCTTGACTTCTGGGCACAAGAATCTCCTGCGGATTCCAGTACACAATGGTCAGCTGAGCCTTCTTGGAGTCAGGAGTCATTCTGTTTTTTGTGTCACTTTTGCAGGTGACTGGAAGCCAACTACATGGTGCTTGGAGAGCAACTCCAGTCCATGGTAATTAGCAATAGTTAGGAGTCCTTTAGACGTCTTTCCAATAACTATCAATCTAAATCTCTTTTCTTAGCTTAAGTTGTTGCCTTCCCAGGTCCAGCAATGTTTGAATAATAGGTGGAGATGAGGTGTCTGTCTTATCTTTTGCACTAGCCAGTGCCTAACAATTTTCCTATGCCCATTTATGGCTACTTTGTCATAAAATTCCCATAATTTCTCAACCAACACACTCCCAGCCTTCTGCCATTTGCTGCAGCCTATTCCTTCTTGTCTTGTTAAGCACTTCCATGTGGAAATTAAGTATCAGCCCCTCTCTCAGTGCTAGAACTAGTTTTCCCTCCTGCTGTGGGCACAGAGAGAAATCCTAGGACTACTATGGAAATTAATGGTTCATTTCCCAACAGTGCAATTCTCAATGTCCACATCAAAGGAAGAGCAGTAAAAATGCCTCTTGGTTTTTCTAACAGCTTCTGTCCCCCTCCCACGTGGCTAATCTCAAATAAATGGTCACTGTTGCCATCACTCTTGCCTTCCGGCTGCCAGAGGCTACCTATTGTCTTCCAAGAGAAGGGTCATTAAGAGCAAGACAAGGATTTGTAATCAACGCCTGAAATGCTTTAGGGGTGGCGGGAAGCAGCTGATGGGAATGTGAATTATAGTCTTCCACAATATATGGTGAGAAAACCCATCCAGCAGCAACAGGAAATAACACATAGGAAGGGTCATTATACATTCAGGTGTTGTATACACTCTGAGCCATCCACTGAAGAGCAGTGGTGAAGAAACCATTAGGAATAGGCATTGTGCAACCAGTCCACTTGGTGCCTGGAGTCCTTGTCATAGGCAGCATCCTAGAAGTGGCCAGCAACCCAAAGGAAAGGTTAATTAGGAAAGTGTAGTAGTGTATCTCTCCATTGTAAATCAACAGTGGTGCAACTATTTTACGACCAGCCTATTAACTGCCTCGGGAGACCATCCAGGTGTGGCAGGGCAAACCCTATAAGAACTGAGTCCATGCAATTAAAGTCCAAAAAGTCAAAGAAAGGGCAATATGTACTCATACAGTCTACATCGGCTACAGAGTGCACAGAGCAGAAGGGATGCCATGAACCACAAGTTCCAGGCAGGTAGAAAGAATGATGAGAAACAACACATATATGATCTGTAGGTTGACCCAGGAATGGTAGAATCCTAAAACATAGATGTCGGCAACATTAAGGAACCTAGAGTAGTGTGCAATCAGTAATTTTGTGAGAGAAATCCAATTATGTTAATGACCTAGAGAAGAAAAGCTAGGGGAATTGTTCAAGAAAAGATAAAGAACAAGGTTAAAAGGGCAGACGTTCTAATTCTAGACCATTCCAGGCCCTACCAAGGCCAAACAGGGAAGACGCAACAATAAGAAGCCTATAACCTCTACACCCCTTACCTGGATGAACTGGTTGGTGAACCTATGTAAGGAGGGGATATGAGTGGAAACATTAACACCACAGTGGAGGAAAACATCCCTGTAGTTTGTGGAGGGAGAGGGGTTGAAAGACAAGAAGGAGAAACAGATCAAGCAAGATTCAGTAAATGGAGATAACTGCAAACGTTTGATGTTGTTGGGCAAAGCTAGCGACCAAACAAAGGGAAACAAACATGCAGAAAAAAACACAGTTTTCTCAGAAAGACACACAGACACACACCACTCACACATCAAAATGCACAGTACAAAACCTTTCACAATATCTTGACACTATGATATTTTTTAAGATAATATAAGATAATATAAACTACAGAATTAGGCAACAAACAACTTTTTATTACATCAAAATAAATCCAATTTGATCCTGTAACTGTAATTACCAATATATGTTTTTGACATACTTATAGTTGCATTGTGTTTATTGTATTCAATGCTCTATAATTATGTGGTTGATTTAAATGATAATACACTATTAGTTAATTAAAATTTAAATCAACACTTGCAAAAACAGAAAAGCTAAAAGGTAAGCCTTTTCGAGCTATGCCCACAGGATCTGGACAGCATTCCTCCACACCTCCATTGTTCTGGCAATTAGGAAAGGAGATGAAACCATAACTCTTTAAGGAGCATCTCAGCTGAGATGGATAAGAATGCCTCTCCATACATCTATGACCTAACAAAGGGAAAACTGTAATGAAATAGCACAATCAATGTGGAAAGCTGGCTGTGCATTACTTGTAGGAGCAAGACACAAATTTCAGAAGCTGAGTCCTCATGTCACCTCGAGCCCTGCAACCACCAGAGAACTGGAAAAAAACTCCAAGTGAGAACAATACCTAGGGGAGAGGGGAAGTGGAGAAAACACCAAGATGGCGTTGCAGGGTCCCTTCATGGTAACTGCTTCATTTCATGACTGTAGAGGTTCCTTCTGTGTTCTGGATATGCCATATGTCTGGAAACAAAGTATAACAGAAGGTTTAGGACCTTCATCTCTAATGCATGAACACTTGGACAGTTTAGTGACTGATAATAAGTGCTCCTTACTTAAGACCTCCCATATTCCCACTTTTGTTTTAGTGACAGAAACACAATAAATCCAATATAATCCAAAGCACAGAAAATGATACTTAACCTCTTCGCTGCCAGGTCTTTTCACCATCAGGTGCCAGGCCTGTTTTTTGGCTATTTGGGGCAGTTCACACTTAGGCCCTCATAACTTTTTGCCCAAATAAGCAACCACGCCAAATTTACATTCTTTTTTTCCAACATCCAATGGATTCCAGAGGTACCCAGAGTTTATAGGTTCCCCTGGAAGAGACAATTAAATTAGCAAAATACAGCAAAAAAATTTAAAAATGGGGAAAACAGGCTGCAGAAGAAGGCTTGCGTTTTGTTTTTCCTGAAAATGGCATCAACAAAGGGTTTGCAGTGCTAAAATTACCATCTTCCCAGCTTCCAGGAACCTGCAAACTTGAACCATATTTTTCAACAAAATGTTGGCATTTTACTGGGAGATACCCCATTATTACTATATTTTGTGCTTTTAGCCTCCTTCCAGTTAGTGACAGAAGTGGATGTGAAACCAATGCTGGATCCCATAAAGCTAAACATTTCTGAAAAGTAGACAAAATTCGGAATTCAGCATGAGATCATTTGTGATCCTACAAGAAAATAACAACTGAAATAAAAAAATATTGAAATTGAGGTAAAAAAAACAGCCATTTTTCTCCACCTTTTACTCTGTAACTTTCTCTTGCGATTTTAGGTTTATGAAAGCAATATGCTTTATGTCTTCAGGGCTCTTGTGGTTGCGGGGATATATAGGGCTTGTAGGTTCATCAAGAACCCTAGGTACCCAGAGCCAATAAATGAGCTGCACCTTGTAATGTGTTTTCATTCTATAACGGGTTTACAGCATTTAATTTGCAGAAATATAAAGAGTTAAAAATAGGTATCAAGGAAACCTTTGTATTTCCAAAATAGACACAAGATAAGGTGTTGAAAAGCAGTGGTTATTTGCACATCGCTGAATTCCGTGGTCCCCAGATTGGCATGTGAATTACAGTGCATTTCTCAAACAGATGTCTTTTTCCCACACTGTCTTACATTTGGAAGGAAAAAATGTAGAGAAAGAAAAGAGGCAATAACACTTGTTCTTCTATTTTGTGATCCCTCAAGTCTCCTAATAAAAATGGTACCTCACTTGTGTGGGTAGTCCTAGTGCCTGAGACAGGAAATGCAACATGGACACATCACATTTTTACAGTGAAATCTGAAGTGGTTTTTGCAAAGTGCCTAGCTGTGGATTTTGTCCTCTACCTCAGCTGGCACCTAGGGAAACCTACCAAACCTGTTTTTGAAAACTAGACACCTAGGAGAATCCAAGATGGGGTGACTTGTGGGGCTCTCACCATGTTCTGTCACCCAGAATCCTTGCAAACCTCAACATTTGGACCAAAAGAACACTTTTTCCCCACATTTCGGTGAGAGAAAGTTCTGAAATCTAAGAGGAGACATACATTTCCTTCCACCCAGCATTCCCCCAAGTCTCCTGATAAAAATGGTACCTCACTTGTGTGGGTAGGCCTAGAGCCCGCAAAAAGAAATGCCCCAAAACACTACGTGGACACATCGAAGTTATCAAATACAAAACAACCTGTTTTTGCGGGGGCACCTACGTTTTTGGTCCTGGGCTCAGGAGCCATATAGCGAAATCTACCAAACCTAAAGATTTCTGAAAACTAGACACCTGAGGGAGTCCAGGGAGGTGTGACTTGCGTGGATTCCCCAGTGTTTTCTTACCCAGAATCATCAGCAAATCTGAAATTTAGCTAAAAAATCATATTTTTCCCACATTTCTGTGTGGGATCACCACACTGGTACACATTTCCTACCACCAAACCATCAGTCTCCTGGTAAAAAAGATACCTCACTTGTGTAGGTTGTCAAAGTGCCTATGACAGGGAAGAGCCAAAAACATGTCGAAATTGAGGGGGCACCAAAGCAGGTCCAAAAGGTTTGTTTGAAAAAAACATTTTTAGGCTGACCAGTGGGGCAAAGTTATTATTGGTATTGATGCGACAATGCTGGGTGGTGGGAAATTTGTGGATTCCTACAGATTCCGGAAGGTTCCATCACAAAAATGTAGGAAAAATGTGTAATCAAATATCCTCTTGCTTGCCGTGGGATAAGATGTTTTAATGTGGGAGGGGAGAGCTGAAAGACTGTTACCCCCTTCAGTAGGGATCGGGCGTGACCATGCCCATACTGGTTGGTAGCCACCTCCCCACTTTTTTTTATTTTTTTATTCCCTGACATCTAGTAGGCTTTCTGCCCCCCCCCCCCCGGGAGTGGATCAGGGGTAGTTTCCCCATCTGCTCACCAGTAGGCAGAACAACGTGGGCCTCATTTATTTGGCATGGGGGTGTGGCTATACCCCCACCCTCTTTTTTTGAAAAAAAAATGTTCCCTATTCTCTGGTGGGCTTTCTACCCCCCGCAAGGGCGGTCAGATATGGCGAACAGTAATGTGCCCCTATGAGGAGTGACCCTCGCCGAGGGGCTGCCCCTGAAATAAAACACACACATACACACACACACCAGTCCCTGGTGCCTAAGTGGTTTCAGCTGCCGGGGGCAAATCGGATTAATAGAAATAGGCCGATCTGCCCCAAGGGGGCCAGAAATAGCCTAAAATAAATGTTCTTCCCCAGAGGAGCAACCCATGCCTAAGGGGTCGCTAAAAAAAATCCCTAGTGCCTAGTGGTTTGTGCCCCCGAGGGGGCAGATCGGCTTAATAAAAGTAGGCCGATCAGCCCCTGTTACAAATTGGGTCTTTGGTTGGCAGTCAGGTTACCCCCTGTCCAAGCAAGGACCCTCACTCTAGTCAGGGTAAAAGAGAATCACCCTCAGCTAATCCCCGCTCACCCCCTTGGTAGTTTGGCACAAGCAGGCATGCTTAACTTCAGAGTGGTAGGTGTAAAGTATGTGTACCAACACACAAAGTAACTTCATAAGAACACTACAAAATGACACAACACAGGTTTAGAAAAATAGAAAATATATATCTAAACAAAACAAGAGGAAAACGACAAAAATCAAACATACACAAGTCAAGTTATTAATAAACAAGCAAAAAGAGTCTTCATGTTCCGTTAAACAAAACGCTATCGCTGTTAGAGTGAAAATGTACCTGGGTCGCATCAAAAATAACCCTGCCCAGGCAAGTGTGCGTCTAAAGAAACCTGTGATGCATCAATATCACTCACAAGCGAGACCATGTTTAATTTCTTCTTCGATCAGGTTGGCATGTGTCATTTCGTCTCTCCGCAGGAGAGCGATGCGTCGATCTGGACAAGCACCCTCGAGTCCGGGCAGGCTTTGCGCAATTTTTACACCCCCAGCGATGTTTGCATCAGAAATTCTGCTGCACGGTGATCCCAAAAACACGCAGTGTGGGTTGCGATCTCACCAGCCTCCCTCAGCGATGCTGCGCATCATTTCTCCAGCCACGTTCGTCGATCTCCCAGCCGCGCTGCAGCCAGAGCACCGATTTCAGCCGCGAAGCCGACGGCATGTTGTTTTTCCAGAGGTTACACCAAAATTTTCCCCGTACGGCGGTCTGTGCATGGATTTCTCAAACTTGGCCTGCCAGCTTCTCCTTTCAAAGCCCTAGGAACTGGATAGGGCACCACTTGGCAGGAGGCTCCAGGTGCTGGCAGAGAGAAGTCTTTGCTGTTCCTAAGACTTCAACAACAGGAAGGAAGCTCAATTTCAAGCCCTTCCGGAGTTCTTCACAAGCAGGAAGGCACACAAAGTCCAGTCTTTGTCCTCTTGCACAGGCAGAACTAGCAACTGCAGGATAGCTCCACAAAGCACAGTCACAGGCAGGGCAGCTCTTTTTCCTCAGCTCTTCAGCTCTTCTCCAGGCAGAGGTTCCTCTTGGTTTCCAGAAGTGATGTAAGGTATGTGGTTTTGGGTGCCTTTCTTATTCCCATTTTGCCCTTTGAAGTAGGCTTACTTCAAAGAAAAGTCTTCCTTGTTTGTGAAATCCTGCCTTGCCCAGGCCAGGCCCTAGACACACACCAGGGGGTTGGAGAATGCATTGTGTGAAGGCAGGCACAGCCCTTTCACGTGTGAGTGACCACTACTCCCCTCCCTCCTAGCACAAATGGCTCATCAGGATATGCAAGCTACTCCCCAGCTCCCTTTGTGTCACTGTCTATAGAGAGGTGCAAACAGCCCAACTGTCAAACTGACCCAGACAGGGAATCCACAAACAGACAGAGTCACAGAATGGTTTAAGCAAGAAAATGCTCACTTTCTAAAAGTGGAATTTTCAAACAGACAAGCTTAAAATCAACTTTACTAAAAGATGTATTTTTAAATTGTGAGCTCAGAGACCCCAAACTCCACATGTCTATCCGCTCCAAAAGGGAATCTACACTTTCTTCATATTGAAAGGCAGCCCCCATGTTAACCTATGAGAGGGATAGGCCTTGCAAAAGTGAAAAACAAATTTAGCAGGATTTCACTGTTAGGACATATAAAATACATTAGTATATGTCCTACCTTAAACATACACTGCACCCTGCCCATGAGGCTACATAGGGCCTACCTTAGGGGTCTCTTACATGTACAAAAAGGGAAGGTTTAGGCCTGGCAAGTGGGTACACTTGCCAAGTCGGATTGGCAGTTTAAAACTGCACACACAGACACTGCAGTGGCAGGTCTGAGCCATGTTTACAGAGCTACTAATGTGGGTGGTACAACCAGTGCTGCAGGTCCACTAGTAGCATTTGATTTACAGGCCCTGGGCACCTCTAGTGCACTGTATTAGGGACTTACCAGTAAATTAAAAGTGCCAATCGCGGATGAACCAACTACATACACATTTTGTATAGGAGCACTTGCGCTTTACCACTGCTACCCAGTGGTAAAGTGCCCAGAATAACAAAAACAGAGTCCAGCACACATCAACAACCTGGGAAACAGAGGCAAAAAGTTAAGGGAGCCCATGACAAGGATGAAAAGTGTAACAGCCCCCAAAGGGGGCCGAAATGGCCTAAAATAAATTTGCCCTCAGGGGAACGACCCTTGCCTGAGGGGTCACTCCCCTTGCGTGAAATTGACGCAAAACAATAAAATTCCCTGGTGTCTAGTGGTTTTTGCCCCCATTGGTAGCCGATTGGTATAATAAAAATAGGCCGATCTTCCCCCAAGGGGTTAGAAATGGCCTAAAATAAAATTGTCCCCCAGGGAAGCGACCCTTGCCGAAGGGGTTGCTCCCCATCTGTAAAAAAAAAATTGCAGGTGCCTAGTGGTTTCTGCTCCTAAGGGGGGCAAATCGGCCTAATTACAATAGGCTGATCTGCCCCCAAGGAAGGCAAAAACGCCCCCAGGGGAGAGACCTTTGACTCTGGGGTCGCTCCCCTTGTGTGAAATTGACAAAAAAAGAAATTCCTGGGGTGGCAGATTGGCCTAATAAAAATAGGCTGATCTGCCCCCAAGAGGGGCAGAAATGGCTAAAGACATAATGGCGCTAGCACTGCCCCAGAGGGCCCATAGCAGGATGTAACAGTTATGCCCTTGGCACACGAGCAGTGCTGCCCAGGACGTAACTGTTATGTCCCGGGCACCTGAGGAGTTAATACTAAAATAATATAAACACTCAATATTCTAAGCCAGTGAACCGTCCCAAAAAACAGTACTACCTAAGTATATAAAATGGAGGGACCTTTAAGGGAACCCTATAATGCTTCTCTAAAAAATGACTCAACACCAAGGTGATCATTATGAGTTTGGCAGTCTCATGACCACCATGTTGGCGATGGAGGTCGTACTGCTAACAGGCTGGTGGAGAAGACCAACAAATTATGACCATGGCAGTATTCCCAACCAGAATACAGCCAATCCACCACCAGTGCAGTCAGATGGTGATGACGGTAGCCACCTTCAGGCCGGTGGAGACCATGGGACATATGTACGAACACATTTCCCATAGACACAAAATGGGTAAAACCCTTTGCTACATCTGGCCCCATGTTCCCGCCGGATAGACTACGAGGCTGCACACCACCAAGGTTTTTGCTGCAGTTGCACCATCACGGAAACCCTGGCGGAAACCAACTCTTTAAAAGGAGACACCTTCAGGAACACGTACCCGTCTTGAGCCGCTGTGGAACCTGAACTACACATCGTCCCACTGCTCCTACTCACCCAACGACTCCGGAACCAGCGATGACGATGACAGCAACCGTGGGTACTCACACTTAACTGTCACCAATGCACAATGCCAATGTATCTATAAACACAAAACATACACATTCTGAACAGGTGACAATGGCGACACACAGGTACCCTCATACTGACACCCACAACCACACACAGCCACATACACACACACACACACACATATAAATAGTACACACTACTGCTAAAACACACACACTTCCAAAACACACACCAACCAGCAGATACACAGCACCAGCACAGTCAAACACAACAACACACAGCACTACCAAATGACACAACTACACCACAACTGCAACACCTCAAAAGCACCATTAAGCATCCACAATACACAGCTCCACTTGACAAATCATATATACAAAGCTACGTGACAACACCAGAGAACGAACACACATCATCACACATCCATTCAACGAGGCATTTGTCATACCCCGCAAACACACATCACAATGGATCTGACATACCAATCACCACACACACTCACACACACAACACAACCATACAGGGGCAAACAACACTCCAAATAACACATGTCAACACAATCACTGCACAACATATAACATAAATAATTGTCCCAAACTCATACATGCCAATCACACAATACACAGCCATCACTGTGGGACAAATGCAATGCACACACCCACACATGTTGCCCAGACACAACTGGAAGCACAACCACCACACACACAAAACATACGGACAAAGAAACTAAACCAGCCAAGTCTAAAACAGCCATAAGGAATGAAAGGGAGAACAAAAATGTAATCTTGGAACCAACTACTGTTTGGCCCAACTGTATGACAATAAATAAATAAATGGATATACATAACTATGTACATAAGAAGAAGGCCATAGGCCAATCCAAACATATATGTGCATCATGCACATATGGCACTTCCAAGTGCCCTTACTTGACTCCTGACTGACATAGGACCTCCACGGGTAGGGGCATCAAGGGGGCAGGAAAGCATCTGAGGGATTACGGGTTAAAGGGGGGGTGGGCTTAGTTTTGGGAGGTGGATCCTTGGGCTTCGAAGGGGGTCTTGAATGAGGCTTAGGGGAGGGCTAGGAACTCCTGGGAAGGGTTGACTTCTTGGCGGGAGAAGGGGCATGGCCACCTGCAGGGGCGCCACAGGAGGACTGGGAGGTGGAAGGGCTGGACATGGGGAGGGGCACAGATCTTCTGGGGGTTACACGAGGTGGGAGAGGAGTAGAGAAAAGGGACATCTCTGAGCAGAAATGTGTTTGCTGCACACATGGATGGTCATGGCAAAAGGGTTTGGGAGTGTAGGGAGAGGGAGTCGTTTGTTAGAGGTGTTTTGGTGGATTTCTTGGATGCATGTGTGTGTGAGGTATGCTAGTGTGTGCTGGGTGTCTGTTGGGTGGGTGAGTGTGGACGTTTATGTGTCTTGGGAGAAGGGGGTGGAGGTGCTGGGAGATGCCATGGTGGATGGGTGACTGTCTGTTCGTGACTGCAGGTATGGTGAATGTGCTGCTTGTAGGCATGTTTGTGCTGTCGCGGATGTGGTGACTGGGGTAAATGTCAGCGGTCTGCTATTGTGGTGACTGTGGTAGGATAGGCGTTGTGGCTTTATAGCAATGACAACATATCCCACAACAACACCTATATTAGAAATAGTAGTACAGCTAACCTATTACATCTTGAAATAAGAAGTCAATCAATACCAATTCCTGTCCAAACTGCCTACATCAGCTAGGCTAAGGGTAGCAATGATTGTCCCACTCTATAACATGTGCCCCAAGTAGCCATTGAGACATGATGTATGCAGCTAATAACATATGTTGCACTTGGTAGGACATTGGCACACATAGCATGGACATTGCATATTGTCAAAGGCTAGCTCTGCCTTGCCACTTCCCTCCTCCAGAACAAAGCCATTGGGATAAATGTGATTTGTCCACATGTCAATGGCATGGACATGCATTAAAAGGGCCAATAGACAAAATCAGACACCCAAAGTAGAATAGGCTTCTGTTGAAACCTTCACGTACCCCATAGTATGAAGATGAAGGGACTATGGGGATACATCTACAAACCCAAGTGTACAGACCTATACTGGCCATATCTGTGGAGCTATAGAGATGCCTGCCTCACATGGAGTTAATACCTACACCAGGGCAAAAGTTAGATAGCCCCTGTACCAAATATGTCAGGCACCCAGTTGAAAATACAGGTGATCAAGACAGATGGGAGTGGTAAGTCACCTTAGAGCTACTAAAGCATATATGATGATGGATGGACCTGGAAATACTCTATGAGTAGGATGATACAGCAGCTTACACCAATATAAATGGCTGGATAAAAGTCACACATGTGGCCTTGCCATTTGAGCAACTTCATATGCAGTCATAGAAATGTCTTGACAAAGGTGATCTAAGTGTACACATAGCAAAGCATGATGCCAGATCTACATTTAATAGTCAGGCAATGTGGGTACTACATATTCCCACTAGTCTACATTCATGTAGCACCTACTACATTGTCACAGCTGCCACAGTGTGACTGAAAACAGCATATAACCAGAGCCAAGTACAAGGATAGAGTCAGTACACCGCCAAAATGTGAGCCAATAAAAGGGTTTGGGTCCGACGGGCACCCCTCGCTCGTTGGGAGGACATCCCCATCAGAGCCTCAGTGGTCTTCCAGGCCCAGTGTCTCAGGTCCTCCCACTACTTTCACCAATGGGTGCTTTGCCGGCTGTGGACCCCCAAGGTCCATACTTGCTTGGTGATGGCACGCCAGATCCCCTTCTTCTGATGGGTGTTCACCTGAATGGATGACACAGACAAAAGAAGGAACTCATGTACAATTGCACCATACCAATTGGAGTGGTCACTACACATCTGTCACAGCAAGTAGGCACACATACTCATCCTCTCTACTCACACACCTTCACAATATGCCATCTGCCTGCATCTACACCCTCACCAGTTCACATGTCCTAATAAACGTCAGATACAACATCTATCATACATGGCTGGGGCATTATACTCACCTGCTCCTCTGGTGCCCCATATAGCTGTTCATACAGGGGTAGGTCCTCCTCCACTAGCTTCACCAGATATTCTTGGGTGAAGGTAGGGGCCCTATCACCTGCAGGACGTGGCATGATGGCTGCCAGAGGCAGCACACAGCAGCTCACATTGTGAAGGTCTTGCTGGAACTAGTGTCAGAAGTCAAGTGAGAAAAACTGCAGAAAATGGCAGTCACAGCCACCACCTACAGGACCGTCACCACCGACGGTCATGCTCATTGGCCCCAGTCCCTCAAAGGCAGCAATGTTAACCAATGACAAATTGCATGGCAGATGTGATTGCCTGCCGCATGACTACTTCCGTCAGCTGACTTAGTTCACTTTCAACTGTCCACTACAGTAGGTCAGACGCCTGACATTTTGGGCACATGTAATCAATGGATGTGCTTAATTATCTGCGTCAGTCCCTTACTCTCCCAAATTTCAGTGTAACCATCTGTTGTGCCATCATGGTTGTGCAACATATTGTGACAAACTTTACACAATGACTTGTTGAGACAGTATATATGTTGAGAACTATGTTCAGCTAGATATAAGTAGATGCCAAAACATATGTGTGATTAGTGCAGGACAGCTAAGTTACCCAAACATGTACAATTACATATGTTTCATATGTTCAATCCAATTTTGATTTTAGCCAATGTGCAACTATTTGCAAAATAGGTGAATTTCTATGGTCTGTATTGTGAATGTGAGCAGTGCTACGCATCCTCTACAGATCTTAGGTGTCAGGTAATATACAATGTGTTGATGATGTGTACATACTGTAGGAAAGTACCATCTTGCCTGGCATGTTACCCCCATATTTCACTGTATTTATGTTGTTTTAGTCTCTGTGTCACTGGGACCCTGCCAGGCAGGGACCCAGTGCTCATAGTATGTGCCCTGTATGTGTTCCCTGTGTGGTGACTAACTGTCTCACTGAGGCTCTGCTAACCTGAACCTCGTGGTTAGGTTATGCTCTCTCTGCTTTCCAAATTTGTCAATAACAGGCTAGTGACTAAATTTACCAATTCACATTGGCACACTGGTACACCCATATAATTCCCTTGTATGTGGTACTGAGGTACCCTGGGTATTGGGGTTCCAGGAGATCCCTATGGGCTGCAGCATTTCTTTTGCCAAACATAGGGAGCTCTGACAATTCTTACACAGGCCTGCCACTTCAGCCTGCGTGAAATAACGTCCACGTTATTTCACAGCCATTTACCACTGCACATAAGTAACTTATAAGTCACCTATATGTCTAACCTTCACCTTGTGAAGGTTGGGTGCAAAGTTACTTTGTGTGTGGGCCCCCACATCGTTCAGGGCAAATTCCCCGGACTTTGTGAGTGTGGGGACACCATTACACGTGTGCACTATACATAGGTCACTACCTATGTTAAGCGTCACAATGGTAACTCTGAATATGGCCATGTAACATGTCTAAGATCATCAAATTGTCACCCCAATGCCATTCTGGTATTTCCATGATCCCCTGCGTCTCTAGCACAGAAACCGAGAACTGCCAACCTGCCTTTCTGGGCTCTCCACTGCAGCTGCAGCTGCTGCCAACCCCTCAGACAGGCAGCCCTGGCCCAGGAAGGCATAACAAAGGATTTCCTCTGAGAGAGGGTGTTACACCGTCTACCTTTGGAAATAGGTGTGAAGGGCTGGGGAGGAGTAGCCTCCCCCAGCCCCTGGAAATGCTTTGATGGGCACAGATGGTGCCCATCTCTGCATAAGCCAGTCTACACCAGTTCAGGGATCCCCCAGCCCTGCTCTGGCGCAAAACTGGACAAAGGAAAGGGGAGTGACCACTCCCCTGACCAGTACCTCCCAGGGGAGGTGCCCAGAGCTCCTCCAGTGTGTCCCAGACCTCTGCCATCTTGGAAACAGAGGTGTTGGGGGCACACTGGACTGCTCTGAGTCCAGGACGCCTACAAAACCACAACAAAGAAGCAAGACGACTACCAGCAACATTATAGCTCCTAATCCTGCTGGCTGGCTTTCTTGACTGTTTCCTTGTGGTGCATGCTCTGGGGGTAGACTGCCTTCATCCTGCACCAGAATCTCCGAAGAAATCTCCTGTGGGCTGACGGAATCTTCCCCCTGCTAACGCAGGCACCAAAAGACTGCAACACTGGTCCTCTGGGTCCCCTCTCATCCTGACGAGCGTGGTCCCTGGAACACAGCAACTCTGTCCAGGTGACACCAATAGTCCAGTGACTCTTCAGTCCAAGTTTGGTGGAGGTGAGTCCCTGCCTCCCCACGCTAAACTGCAAAGCTGTGTACCACGTGATTTGCAGCTTCTCCGGCTCCTGTGCACTCTTCCAGGATTTCTTTCATGCACAGCCTAGCCTGGATCCCCAGCACTCCGTCCTGCAGTGCACAACCTTCTGAGTTGTCTCCCGACATCGTGGGACCCCCTTCTGTAACTTTGCGTGGACTCCAGTTCACTCTTCTTCCAAGTGCCTGTTTGGGTACTTCTGCAGGTGCTGTCTGCTTCTGTGAGGGCTCTCTGAGTTGCTGAGCACTTCCTCTGACTCCTCCTCCAAAAGGCGACATCCTGGTCCTTCCTGGTCCTCAGCAGCACCCAAAAACCTCCACCGCGACCCTTGCAGCTAGCAAGGCTTGTTTGCATTATTTCTGTGTAGGAACACCTTTGCAAGCTTCATCGTGACGTGGGACATCTGTCTTCCAAAGGAGAAGTTCCTAGTCCTCTTCTTTCTTCCAGAACTCTAAGATTCTTCCATCCAGAGGCAGCTTCCTTGGGCCTTCATCAGGGGTTTCCTGGGCTCCTGCCCCCCCTGGACACTGTCGTGACTATTGGACTTAGTCCCCTTGCCTTGCAGGTCCGCAGGTCCGGAAATCCATTGTCAGTGCACTGCTAGTGTTTGTCCTTCCTGCAGAATCCCCCTATCACGACTATTGTGCTCTCTGGCAGTAGTAGGTGCATTTTACACCTACTTTTCAGGGGATTGGGGTGGAGTATTTTGGTAACCCTCACTGTTTTCTTACAGTCCCTGCGACCCTCTACAAGCTCATATAGGTCTGGGGTCCAATCGTGATTCACATTCCACTTTTGGAGTATATGGTTTGTGTTGCCCTAATACCTATGCTTGCCTAGTGCAACCTATTGTAATTCTACACTGTTTGCATTACTTTTGGTTTGTGTGCATATAACTTGTATATATATCTTACCTTCTTACAGAGGGTACTCACTGAGATACTTTTGGCATATTGTCAAAAAAATAAAGTACCTTTATTTTTAGTAACTGTGTATTGTGTTTTCTTATGATATTGTGCATATGCTATAAGTGGTATAGTAGGAGCTTTGCATGTCTCCTAGTTCAGGGTAAGATGCTTTACCATAGCTACCTTCTATCAGCCTAATCTGCTAGAAACACCTCTTCTACACTAATAAGGGATAACTGGACCTGACACAAGGTGTAAGTACCTCTGGTACCCACTAAAAGCCAGGCCAGCCTCCTACATTGGTTGTGCAGGCATGGGATAAGTACTTGTAACTACTTACCACTTTGTCATTTTGTACTTTTCATAAGATAATCATATACCAAACAGTTCAGTGTATGTACACTTAACCAAAAAAGTTTGCTTTTCTTCTCTAAAACGTTTTACAAAGTTCTGAAGTTTCCTAAAGCTTCTAAAAGTTTTCTAAAAGTTAGAAAAAGTTTTTTTCTTTGTGCTTTAAAAAGTTCTGAAACGTTTTCTTTCCTCTCACTATCTCTAAACCTTTTGCTATCATGTCTGTGGTAGAGTCTGCTCCCAAAACTGTCAATGCTACTTATGACATTTTGAATTACAAGAGCTTAAGAAATCTCTGCTTAGATAGAGGTTTAGCTATAGGAAAGAACCCTACAAAAGAGTTTCTGTTTAACATGCTTATGGTGGATGACCAGAACCAGTCTGGCCCATCCAATGAGAGGTTAGTAGAAGCTTCCCAGTCTGAATCAGAGGAACCCCTTGAGGAAGCTGGGAGGGTTCTGATAAGGGTCTGCCCCCTAGCAGGATACCTAGTAATGTTGGTAGTAATGGAGGGTCCCATCACAGTAGGGCTTCCTTTATTCCTAGAGGCCAAGTTACCAGGGTCCAGACAGATAAGGACAGGTCCCCCTCTGAAGTTTCCAATTTGTCATCTGTGTCAAAGCATTCCCAACCCACCCACCCTGAGGATAACTTGCTAGAAAGGGAACTCAAAAAGTTGAGGGTTATTGAGACCAGACTGAAGCTTAAACAGCAACAGATGGCCTTAGATAGGGAATCCCTAGACATTGAGAAGGAAAGAAAGAGGTTGGGGTTAGGACCCCATGGTGGCAGCAGCAGTATTCCTGATAGTAATCCTGTTAGAGAGCATGATTCCAGGAATCTGCACAAGATAGTCACCCCTTACAAGGAGGGAGATAACATCAACAAGTGGTTTGCTGCACTTGAGAGGGCCTGTATGGTACAGTTGGTCCCTCAAAGGCAGTGGGCTGGTATTTTGTGGCTATCTTTCACTGGAAAGGGTAGGGATAGGCTCCTTACTGTTAGAGAAAGTGAAGTTATGAACTACGCAGTATTGAAGGATGCACTCTTGGATGTATTTGGTTTAACCACTGAACAATACAGGATTAAGTTCAGAGACACCAGAAAAGAGTCCTCTGAAGACTGGACATATTTTGTGGACTGTTCAGTGAAGGCCTTGGAAGGGTGGTTACATGGCAGTAAGGTATCTGACTATGAAAGCCTGTATAATCTTATTCTGAGAGAGCATATTCTGAATAACTGTGTGTCTGACTTGTTGCACCAATACCTAGTGGACTCGGATCTGACCTCTCCCCAAGAATTGGGAAAGAAGGCAGACAAGTGGGTCTGAACAAGGGTGAACAGAAAAGTTCATACAGGGGGTGACAAGGATGGCAAGAAGAAGGATGGTAAGTATTCTGACAAGGGTAGGTACAAAGGTAAAAATACTGAGTCTTCATCAGGCCCACAAAAATCCTCTGGGGGTGGTGGGTCCAAATACTCTTCCAATAATCAACCTAAAAAGCCTTGGTGTTACTTGTGTAAAGTCAAAGGCCACTGGGCAACTGATTCCAGTTGTCCAAAGAAAAACACCAAACTTCCCACTACCACAACCCCTGCTGCAAATTCTAGTGCCCCTAGTAATAGCAGTGGTGGTGGGAAACCTACAAATATCCAATCCAAGGGTGTAGCTGGGCTCACTATTGGCAACGTAGTTGGGGTTGGTCTTGTTAGGGAGACCACAGAGGCTGTTTTAGTCTCTGAAGGTGCCATTGATTTGACCACCTTAGTTGCTTGTCCCCTTAATATGGATAAGTACAAGCAACTTCCCCGAATAAATGGTGTTGAGGTTCAGGCCTACAGGGACACAGGAGCCAGTGTAACTATGTTGACAGAGAAACTGGTACACCCTGAACAACACCTACTTGGTCAGCAGTACCAAGTGACAGATGCTCATAAAAACACTCTTAGCCACCCCATGGCTGTTGTGAATCTCAACTGGGGGGGGGTTACTGGTCCAAAGAAAGTTGTGGTTGCCTCAGATTTACCTGTAGGCTGTCTACAAGGGAATGATTTAGAGACATCAGCTTGGGCAGAAGTGGAGTTGGAGGCTCATGCGGCAATGCTGGGCATTCCTGGGCATCTTTTTGCTTTAACCAGGGCCCAGGCCAAAAAGCAAAAATGACAGGGTAACTTGGATCCTGGAACAATGGACTAAGTGCTCCCTAAAGCTAGGGGTAGCAAGCGTAAATCCCTACCCACTATCCCTCCGTCTACAGACTAATCCCCTTATGAGGAAGAGGAATTTCATCCCTGTGCAGAACCTTCACCAGATGAGCTGGCAGCAGACACTGCTGAGCTTTTGGGTGGAGGGGGGCCTGCCAGGGAAGAGCTGAGTGTGGCACAGCAAACCTGTCCCACATTAGAGGGACTCAGACAGCAAGCTGTCAAACAGCAAAATGGGGATGTCAGTGACAGCCATAGAGTTTACTGGGAGGACAACCTCTTGTACACAGAGGCAAGGGACCCAAAACCTGGAGCAGCCAGGAGATTGGTCATTCCCCTGCAGTACAGAGAGTTTCTCCTAACTCTTGCACATGACATTCCTTTGGCTGGGCATTTGGGCCAGATCAAAACATGGGAAAGACTCGTCCCCGTGTTTCACTGGCCTAGGATGTCAGAGGACACTAAAGATTTGTGCGAGTCTTGTGTGACCTGCCAAGCCAGTGGCAAGACTGGTGGCCCTCCAGAGGCCCCTCGAATCCCACTTCCAGTGGTTGGGGTGCCCTTTGAAAGCGTAGGGGTTGACATAGTTGTCCCCCTTGACCCTCCTACTGCTTCAGGCAATAGGTTTATCTTGGTGGTTGTGGACCATGCCACAAGATATCCTGGAGTAATTCCTGTAAGGACCACTACAGCCCCTGCAGTGGCAAAGGCCCTCCTTGGGAATCTTTTCCAGGGTGGGTTTCCCTAAAGAGGTAGTATCAGACAGAGGTAGCAACTTCATGTCTGCATACTTGAAAGCAATGTGGAAGGAGTGCGGTGTTACCTACAAGTTCACCACTCCTTACCATCCACAGACGAATGGATTGGTAGAGAGGTTTAATAAAACTCGCAAATGTATGATAATGGGACTCCCTGAAAAACTCAGGAGGAGATGGGATGTTCTGTTACCTTGCCTCCTTTTTGCTTACTGGGAGGTACCCCAGAAAGGAGTGGGCTTCAGCCCCTTTGAACTCCTCTTTGGACACCCTGTAAGAGGTCCACTCACTCTTGTGAAGGAGGGTTGGGAACAACCTTTAAAAGCTCCTAAACAGGACATAGTGGATTATGTACTTGGCCTAAGATCCAGGATGGCTGAGTACATGAAAAAGGCCAGTAAAAACCTTAAGGCCAGCTGGGATCTGCAAAAGTAATGCCATGACCAGAAGGCTGCTCTGATCCAGTACCAACCAGGACAGAAGGTGTGGGTATTGGAGCCTGTGGCCCCAAGAGCACTCCAAGACAAATGGAGTGGACCCCATCTAATTGTTGAGAAAAAGGGTGCGGTTACCTATTTGGTAGACCTGGCCACTGCCAGGAGTCCCCTTAGGGTGATTCATGTCAACCGCCTAAAACCCTACTATGACAGGGCTGATCTCACCCTGCTCATGGTAACAGGTGAGGGACAGGAAGAAGAGAGTGACCCTCTCCCTGATCTCTTTTCCACCACTGAAGCAGAGGCTTTAGTGGAGGGAGTTGTTTTGGCAGATTGTCTGACTGCAGAACAGAAAGACAACTGCATCAATCTCCTAGGACAATTTTCTGACCTCTTTTCAATTGTGCCAGGTACAACATCCTGGTGTGAACACACAATTGATACTGGAGACAGCTTGCCTGTCAAAAGTAAAATTTATAGGCAGCCTGACCATGTCAGAGACTGCATTAAACAAGAGGTGCAGAAAATGTTGGATCTGGGAGTGATTGAGCCTTCTGAAAGCCCATGGGCTAGCCCATTGGTGCTTGTACCAAAACCTCACACCAAAGATGGAAAGAGGGAGATAAGGTTTTGTGCAGACTACAGAGGTCTCAATCAGGTAACAAAAACTGATGCTCACCCTATACCCAGGACAGATGAGCTCATTGATACACTGGCATCTGCCAAGTATCTTAGCACTTTTGATTTGACTGCAGGGTATTGGCATATCAAATTGGCAGAAGATGCTAAACCAAAGACTGTATTTTCAACTATAGGAGGGCACTACCAATTTACAGTGATTCACTTTGGTTTGACAAATGCACCTGCCACTTTTCAGAGGTTGGTTAACACAGTCCTGCAAGGGTTGGAGGCTTTCAGTGCAGCATATCTTGATGATATTGCTGTCTTTAGCTCCACCTGGGATGAGCACCTGGTCAACCTTTGGAAAGTGCTGGAGGCCCCGCAAAATGCAGGCCTCACTATCAAGGCCTCAAAGTGCCAGATAGGGCAGGGTAAGGTGGTTTATCTGGGACACCTGGTAGGTGGAAAACAGATTGCACCACTACAGGGGAAAATCCAGACAATCATGGATTGGGTTCCCCTTACAACTCAGAACCAGGTGAGAGGCTTTTTAGGCCTCACAGGGGATTACAGGAGATTCATTAAAACTATGGCTCCAAAGCAGCCCCTCTTAATGATCTCACAAGTAAAAAATGCCTAAAAAGGTATTATGGTCAGCTAGCTGTCAGAAGGCTTTTGAGGAGCTCAAACAGGCCATGTGCTCTGCACCTGTCCAAAAAAGCCCATGTTACACCAAGAAATTCATTGTTCAAACTGATGCATCTGAAATAGGGTTAGGGGCAATCTTATCACAACTGAATTCAGAGGGCCAGGATCAACCAGTTGCTTTTATCAGCAGAAGGTTGACCCCTAGAGAAAAGCATTGGTCTGCCATAGAGAGGGAGGACTTTGCTGTGGTCTGGGCACTGAAAAAGTTGAGGCCATACCTGTTTGTCACTCACTTTATTGTTCAGGCTGACCACAAACCTCTACTTTGGCTAAAACAAATGAAAGGTGAAAACCCTAAATTGTTGAGGTGGTCGATATCTCTACAGGGAATGGACTATACAGTGGAACATAGACCTAGGAGTACCCACTCCAATGCAGATGGACTCTCCAGATATTTCCACTTAGACAATGAAGACTCATCAGGTCATGGCTAGTCTTATTGTCCTTCGTTTGGGGGGGGGGGGTTGTGTAGGAAAGTACCATCTCGTCTGGCATGTTACCCCCATATTTCACTGTATGTATGTTGTTTTAGTCCTTGTGTCACTGGGACCCTGCCTGGCAGGGCCCCAGTGCTCATAGTATGTGCCCTGTATGTGTTCCCTATGTGGTGACTAACTGTCTCACTGAGGCTCTGCTAACCAGAACCTCAGTGGATATGCTCTCTCTGTTTTCCAAATTTGTCACTGCAGGCTAGTGACTAAATTTACCAATTCACATTGGCACACTGGTACACCCATATAATTCCCTTGTATGTGGTACTGAGGTACCCAGGGTATTGGGGTTCCAGGAGATCCCTATGGGCTGCAGCATTTCTTTTGCCACACATAGGGAGCTCTGACAATTCTTACACAGGCCTGCCACTGCAGCCTGCGTTAAATAACATCCATGTTATTTCACAGCCATTTATCACTGCGCATAAGTAACTTATGAGTCACCTATAAGTCTAACCTTCACCTGCTGAAGGTTGGGTGCAAAGTTACTTAGTGTGTGGGCACCCTGGCACTAGCCAAGGTGCCCCCAAATTGTTCAGGGCAAATTCCCCAGACTTTGTGAGTGCGGGGACACCATTACACGTGTGCATTATACATAGGTCACTACCTATCTATAGCGTCACAATTGTAACTCCGAACATGGCCATGTAACATGTCTAAGATCATGGAATTCCATGACAATTCTATGATCCCCCGGGTCTCTAGCACAGAACCCGGGTACTGCCAAACTGCCTTTCCGGGGTATCCACTGCAGCTGCTGCTGCTGCCAACCCCTCAGACAGGTTTCTGCCCTCCTGGGGCCCAGGCAGCCCTGGCCCAGGAAGGCATAACAAAGGATTTCCTCTGAGAGAGGGTGTTACACCCTCTCCCTTTGGGAATAGGTGTGAAAGGCTGGGGAGGAGTAGCCTCCCCCAGACTCTGGAAGTGCTTTGATGGGCACAGATGGTGCCAATCTCTGCATAAGCCAGTCTACACTGGTTCAGGGATCCCCCAGCCCTGCTCTGGTGTGAAACTGGACAAAGAAAAGGGGACTGACCACTCCCCTTACCAGTACCTCCCAGGGGAGGTGCCCAGAGCTCCTCCAGTGTGTCCCAGACCTCTGCCATCTTGGAAACAGATGTGTTGGGGGCACACTGGACTGCTCTGAGTGGCCAGTGCCAGCAGGTGAGATCAGAGGCTCCTTCTGATAGGCTCTTACCTCTCTTGGTAGCCACTCCTCCTAACTTGGTAGCCAAACCTCCTTTTCTGGCTATTTAGGGTCTCTGCTTTGGGGAATTCTTCAGATAATGAATGCAAGAGCTCACCAGAGTTCCTCTAAATCTCCCTCTTCACCTCCTACCAAAGATCAACCGCTGACTGCTCCAGGATGCCTGCAAAAAACACAACAAAGTAGCAGGACGACTACCAGCAACATTGTAGCACCTAATCCTTCCGGCTTTCTCGACTGTTTCCTGGTGGTGCATGCTCTGGGGGTAGCCTGCTCTCACCCTGCACCAGAAGCTGAGAAGAAATCTCCCGTGGGTCGACTGAATCTTCCCCCTGCTAACGCAGGCACCAAACGACTGCATCACTGGTCCTCTGGGCCCCTCTCATCCTGATGATCGTGGTCCCTGGAACACAGCAACTCTGTCCAAGTGACTCCCACAGTACAGTGACTCTTCAGTCCAATTTTGGTGGAGGTAAGTCCTTGCCTCCCCATGCTAGACTGCAAAGCTGTGTATTGCATGATTTGCCGCTGCTCCGGCTCCTGTGCACTCTTCCAGGATTTCTTTTGTGCACACCCTAGCCTGGGTCCCCAGCACTCTGTCCTGCAGTGCACAACCTTCTGAGTTGTCCTCCGATGTCGTGGCACCCCCTTTTGTAACTTCGCGTGGACTCTGGTTCACTCTTCTTCCAAGTGCCATTTGGGGTACTTCTGCAGGTGCTGCCTGCTTGTATGAGGACTCTCTGAGTTGCTGAGCGCCCGCTCTGTCTTCTCCTCCAAAAGGCGACATTCTCATCCTTCCTGGTCCTCAGCAGCACCCAAAAACCTTTACCGCAACCCTTGCAGCTAGCAAGGCGTGTTTGCTGTCTTTCTGTGTGGGAACACCTCTGCAAGCTTCATCGCGACGTGGGACATCTGTCTTCAAAAGGAGAAGTTCCTAGTCCTCTTCTTTCTTGCAGAACTCCAAGCTTCTTCCATCCGGAGGCAGCTTCCTTGCACCTTCAACTGGGGTTTCCTGGGCTCCTGCCCCCCCGGACACTGTTGCGACTATTGGACTTGGTCCCCTTGCCTTGCAGGTCCTCAGGTCCAGAAATCTGTTGTCAGTGCACTGCTGGTGTTTGTTCTTTCTGCAGAATCCCCCTATCACGATTATTGTGCACTCTGGGTGTGGTAGGTTCACTTTACTCCTACTTTTCAGGTTCTTGGGGTGGGGTATTTTGGTAACCCTCACTGTTTTCTTACAGTCTCAGCGACCCTCTACAAGCTCACATAGGTCTGGGGTCCAATTGTGATTCGCATTCCACTTTTGGAGTATATAGTTTGTGTTGCCCCTATACCTATGCTTGCCTATTGCATCCTATTGTAATTCTACACTGTTTGCATTACTTTTCTTGCTCTTACCTAATTTTGGCTTGTGTGCATATAACTTGTGTATATATCTTACCTTCTTACAGAGGGTACTCACTGAGATACTTTTGGCATATTGTCATAAAAATAAAGTACCTTTATTTTTAGTAACTCTGTATTGTGTTTTCTTATGATATTGTGCATATGATATAAGTGGTATAGTAGGAGCTTTGCATGTCTCCTAGTTCAGCCTAAGCTGCTTTGCCATAGCTACCTTCTGTCAGCCTAAGCTGCTAGAAACACCTCTTCTACCCTAATAAGGGATAACTGGACCTGTCACAAGGTGTAAGTACCTCTGGTACCCACTACAAGCCAGGCCAGCCTCCTACACATACTGCATTACTCATCATACATCCCCTCCTCTCAACATAGTTATCCTGCCAAGAGGAGAATGAGACAATCACAAGTTTTCCGTCCACTTGTAGACCAGGCAACCATGGAGGACATAAATAGAAGTAATACACTGTTCCAACGTGTAAATATGCAGGGTAAAGAAGAGTCAGTAATTTCAGGAGAGCCCTCAAACATCCACTAGGATGCCAAGTTTCATCTCTGGGCAGTCTCCTCGTTTGACCGGTGTAGCAATGTCTGGCGGACCACCCCACAAAGGTGATGGTACTCTACCGAAAAATATGTAGCAGAAAATAATTAGGTCTGCGGTGAATACTGACTGTGAGAAAGAAAATAGGAGAGACAAGTGAGTTAAAATTGGCTCTGAGCCTTAAGCATCATAATTTAATAAATCAGGTAAAGGTTCAGGACAAGATTAAAAAAGAAGAAACAGGGGGAGTGAATGCAGGGAGTAATGTCCCACTGCACTCCATAGAGAGGAAAAAGGTAGTGTCCCTAGTCCTAACGTATTCTGGTCAACATGTTTCGCGTCTCCATGGTCAAGGCATGATCCCATGACGCTTCATCAGGACCGTAACAACTACTTCTCCTATTTAAATAAGCAATAATATGTGCTAGGAAGTCACTTACTGAGCGTAGACTATTTGTCAACGTCGATTGGTCAATCAGTCACCCTGCATAAAAGTGAGAACATAGACATTGATTAGAAATTGAGTGGTGCTGAGGGTGATGTACACAGTAACAACCCCGGTTCACGGTGTGGCACATACGAACAAAACATAGAAAGCTTACCATCCCATAGTATAGAATAGGTATCATAGGACGTGCAAGTCTCAAACCAAAGAAGAATTACTAGGCGTAAAAGAATAGTATTATAATGCATGGATAGAATACGTATTAGTAAGGTATTTGTCAAAGAGGAAAATAATATGCCCAAACAATAACTTGATTTCACTGCCACTCGTATCTAAAATATACTGATAATAATGCAGCTGGTAAAATAATGTCGACATGACCCATACCTAGGAGTTGATATCTGTTAGACCACTAGGTGCAATAAACTGTCAATAGTTATGCTGATGAAAGAATAGCATTGCAAAAGCACACAACTCATTGAAACAGGAAAGGGTCCTCATCGTCGCAATAGTGATGCAGATTGTCAAAGGGGCAGAAATTTTGTAAAATACTTACTTAAATCTTGCTCTGGCCCCTCAGTGGACCTGCCCCGAACTGCGCGCCTGCAGACCATCACATTGAGCATTAGGGGACTTCAAATAGCCGGTACTCGGGGCACGAAAACCCGGGTCTGTTACCGGAACCAATAACTGAATGGTCCGATCCAATGGAGGTTGTGAAAATTGAAGAAGGACTAATGTCAGGTAAACGGCGGCCATCTTACTTGTAGGATCGTCATACCGAAGCGTCCTTAGATAGAAAGGGTGGCGGCCATATTGGTAGTATAGAATCACGGCAAAGCTGGTTTATAATGAATTTTTTTTGATGGCGGCCATATTGGGGGTAAAAGTAATGAAATACACCACAGAAAACTAATGTGGTTACTGTGAAGTGAGAAAAGCGGGAGGGGGGCTTATAATGTCCTAATCGTGAACAATACATATACCAGAACTTTCTAGAAGTATGTCAGGGACAAATACTAATGAAATCAACATAGCACCATCAGCCGAAACAGATAATAAGAGAACATAAAAATATGGGTCACTATAGGAAAAGCACAATATCAGTGGTAGTCAAGTCAGTGGGAAGACAATATACTTTAGGACTAGGGACACTACCTTTTTCCTCTCTATGGAGTGCAGTGGGACATTACTCCCCGCATTCACTCCCCCATTTCTTCTTTTTTAATCTTGGCCTGAACCTTTATCTGATTTATTAAATTATGATGCTTAAGGCTCAGAGCCAATTTTAACTCACTTGTCTCTCCTATTTTCTTTCTAACAGTCAGTATTCACCGCAGACCTAATTATTTTCTGCTACATATTTTTCGGTAGAGTACCACCACCTTTGTGGGGTGGTCCACCAGACATTGCAGCACCGGTCTGATGAGGAGACTGCCCAGTGATTAAACTTGGCATCCTAGTGGATGTTTGAGGGCTCTCCTGAAATTACTGACTCTTCTTTACCCTGCATATTTATACGTTGGAACAGTGTATTACTTCTATTTATGCGTTCAGGTCTTGGGAGACCGTACACTGGACCATAATCCTCCCAGTCCACCCTCTTTTTTGATAACCATGGAGGGCAGGCATGTCTTCCAGTCATATCGTCTGAACCATCATACCATCATGGATTTATGTACACAGTTGGAGCCAGATCTGATGCTAGCCATTCTCAATCTTCAATTGCATGGCTCCCAGTGTTCAAGTATTGTCAGTGCTACACTTCCTGGCCACAGGGTCCTTTCAGAATAGTGTTGCCTTAACAGCAGGGATGTGTCCGTCCATGCTCAGTCTGGCGCTGAAGGATGTAATGTGTGTATTGTTGAAACACCTGGACAGCTACATCAGGTTCCCCAAAAAGCAGATTTGGTGAATATGAAAGCAGACTTTTATGATATAGGACACATTCCTCATGTGGTAGGAGCCACCGATGGCACCCATTTTTCCCGGTCCCTCCCCGTGCCAATGAACAGGTGTATAGGAACAGGAAAAACTACCACTCAATCAACGTACAGGTAATGTGTCTGGCAGACCAGTACATGTCACAAGTCACAGCCAATTTTCCTGGATCAGTGCATGCTTTCTTCATAATGCGGAAGAGCCATCTCCCACATAAGATGGCATGATTACAGAGAGGGCCTGGCTGCTTGGTAAGTATGCATTGTAGTGTGTGTTTCAGTGTTATGTCACCTGTCATCACAATTTAGCCAGTCGCAGCACCTATTTATTTTTTATTTTTTTACTATTGTGTTCACAGGTGACTCTGGCTAGCCAAACCTTCTTTGGCTGTTGAAACCAGTGAGGTACCCAGCGACGCCAGGGGAACTCCATTTCAATGAAGTCCACGGGAGGAAAAGGCGTGTAATCAAGCAAACATTTGGGCTTCTGAAGTCAAAATTCAGGTGCCTGGACCCATCTAGAGGTGACCTTCTCTTTTCGCCACTCAAGGTATGCCAAATAATTGTTGCCAGCTGCATGCTCCACAATCTAGCCCTGAGATTTCAGATACCACTGATAGCAGAAGAGGGGGGAGTCAGCTGGACCAGTGGCTGGAAATGCTGATATGGCAAGTGATAAAGAGCCAGAGGAAGAAGACTCTAGGACAGAGCTCACCAATCAGTACTTCCACTGGCATACAGGTATGTGAAGTGGACCTTTAAAAGTATTGAATGTGCCCATTTTGAAGTGAATGGCTGCCATTACACCTCCTGACCTGAATCATCAGTGGGGGTGCAATGAGCTCCAATGCCTGTGTGTGAGTTGTGGAATCAGATAGATAGATTGTAAGGTGTACCTTTATTTTTAGCAACTGTGTATTGTGTTTTCTTATGATATTGTGCATATGCTATAAGTGGTATAGTAGGAGCTTTGCATGTCTCCTAGTTCAGGGTAAGATGCTTTACCATAGCTACCTTCTATCAGCCTAATCTGCTAGAAACACCTCTTCTACACTAATAAGGGATAACTGGACCTGACACAAGGTGTAAGTACCTCTGGTACCCACTAAAAGCCAGGCCAGCCTCCTACATTGGTTGTGCAGGCATGGGATAAGTACTTGTAACTACTTACCACTTTGTCATTTTGTACTTTTCATAAGATAATCATATACCAAACAGTTCAGTGTATGTACACTTAACCAAAAAAGTTTGCTTTTATTCTCTAAAACGTTTTACAAAGTTCTGAAGTTTCCTAAAGCTTCTAAAAGTTTTCTAAAAGTTAGAAAAAGTTTTTTTCTTTGTGCTTTAAAAAGTTCTGAAACGTTTTCTTTCCTCTCACTATCTCTAAACCTTTTGCTATCATGTCTGTGGTAGAGTCTGCTCCCAAAACTGTCAATGCTACTTATGACATTTTGAATTACAAGAGCTTAAGAAATCTCTGCTTAGATAGAGGTTTAGCTATAGGAAAGAACCCTACAAAAGAGTTTCTGTTTAACATGCTTATGGTGGATGACCAGAACCAGTCTGGCCCATCCAATGAGAGGTTAGTAGAAGCTTCCCAGTCTGAATCAGAGGAACCCCTTGAGGAAGCTGGGAGGGTTCTGATAAGGGTCTGCCCCCTAGCAGGATACCTAGTAATGTTGGTAGTAATGGAGGGTCCCATCACAGTAGGGCTTCCTTTATTCCTAGAGGACAAGTTACCAGGGTCCAGACAGATAAGGACAGGTCCCCCTCTGAAGTTTCCAATTTGTCATCTGTGTCAAAGCATTCCCAACCCACCCACCCTGAGGATAACTTGCTAGAAAGGGAACTCAAAAAGTTGAGGGTTATTGAGACCAGACTGAAGCTTAAACAGCAACAGATGGCCTTAGATAGGGAATCCCTAGACATTGAGAAGGAAAGAAAGAGGTTGGGGTTAGGACCCCATGGTGGCAGCAGCAGTATTCCTGATAGTAATCCTGTTAGAGAGCATGATTCCAGGAATCTGCACAAGATAGTCACCCCTTACAAGGAGGGAGATAACATCAACAAGTGGTTTGCTGCACTTGAGAGGGCCTGTATGGTACAGTTGGTCCCTCAAAGGCAGTGGGCTGGTATTTTGTGGCTATCTTTCACTGGAAAGGGTAGGGATAGGCTCCTTACTGTTAGAGAAAGTGAAGTTATGAACTACGCAGTATTGAAGGATGCACTCTTGGATGTATTTGGTTTAACCACTGAACAATACAGGATTAAGTTCAGAGACACCAGAAAAGAGTCCTCTGAAGACTGGACATATTTTGTGGACTGTTCAGTGAAGGCCTTGGAAGGGTGGTTACATGGCAGTAAGGTATCTGACTATGAAAGCCTGTATAATCTTATTCTGAGAGAGCATATTCTGAATAACTGTGTGTCTGACTTGTTGCACCAATACCTAGTGGACTCGGATCTGACCTCTCCCCAAGAATTGGGAAAGAAGGCAGACAAGTGGGTCAGAACAAGGGTGAACAGAAAAGTTCATACAGGGGGTGACAAGGATGGCAAGAAGAAGGATGGTAAGTATTCTGACAAGGGTAGGGACAAAGGTAAAAATACTGAGTCTTCATCAGGCCCACAAAAATCCTCTGGGGGTGGTGGGTCCAAATACTCTTCCAATAATCAACCTAAAAAGCCTTGGTGTTACTTGTGTAAAGTCAAAGGCCACTGGGCAACTGATTCCAGTTGTCCAAAGAAAAACACCAAACTTCCCACTACCACAACCCCTGCTGCAAATTCTAGTGCCCCTAGTAATAGCAGTGGTGGTGGGAAACCTACAAATATCCAATCCAAGGGTGTAGCTGGGCTCACTATTGGCAACGTAGTTGGGGTTGGTCTTGTTAGGGAGACCACAGAGGCTGTTTTAGTCTCTGAAGGTGCCATTGATTTGACCACCTTAGTTGCTTGTCCCCTTAATATGGATAAGTACAAGCAACTTCCCCGAATAAATGGTGTTGAGGTTCAGGCCTATAGGGACACAGGAGCCAGTGTAACTATGTTGACAGAGAAACTGGTACACCCTGAACAACACCTACTTGGTCAGCAGTACCAAGTGACAGATGCTCATAAAAACACTCTTAGCCACCCCATGGCTGTTGTGAATCTCAACTGGGGGGGGGTTACTGGTCCAAAGAAAGTTGTGGTTGCCTCAGATTTACCTGTAGGCTGTCTACAAGGGAATGATTTAGAGACATCAGCTTGGGCAGAAGTGGAGTTGGAGGCTCATGCGGCAATGCTGGGCATTCCTGGGCATCTTTTTGCTTTAACCAGGGCCCAGGCCAAAAAGCAAAAATGACAGGGTAACTTGGATCCTGGAACAATGGACTAAGTGCTCCCTAAAGCTAGGGGTAGCAAGCGTAAATCCCTACCCACTATCCCTCCGTCTACAGACTAATCCCCTTATGAGGAAGAGGAATTTCCTCCCTGTGCAGAACCTTCACCAGATGAGCTGGCAGCAGACACTGCTGAGCTTTTGGGTGGAGGGGGGCCTGCCAGGGAAGAGCTGAGTGTGGCACAGCAAACCTGTCCCACATTAGAGGGACTCAGACAGCAAGCTGTCAAACAGCAAAATGGGGATGTCAGTGACAGCCATAGAGTTTACTGGGAGGACAACCTCTTGTACACAGAGGCAAGGGACCCAAAACCTGGAGCAGCCAGGAGATTGGTCATTCCCCTGCAGTACAGAGAGTTTCTCCTAACTCTTGCACATGACATTCCTTTGGCTGGGCATTTGGGCCAGATCAAAACATGGGAAAGACTCGTCCCCGTGTTTCACTGGCCTAGGATGTCAGAGGACACTAAAGATTTGTGCGAGTCTTGTGTGACCTGCCAAGCCAGTGGCAAGACTGGTGGCCCTCCAGAGGCCCCTCGAATCCCACTTCCAGTGGTTGGGGTGCCCTTTGAAAGCGTAGGGGTTGACATAGTTGTCCCCCTTGACCCTCCTACTGCTTCAGGCAATAGGTTTATCTTGGTGGTTGTGGACCATGCCACAAGATATCCTGAAGTAATTCCTGTAAGGACCACTACAGCCCCTGCAGTGGCAAAGGCCCTCCTTGGGAATCTTTTCCAGGGTGGGTTTCCCTAAAGAGGTAGTATCAGACAGAGGTAGCAACTTCATGTCTGCATACTTGAAAGCAATGTGGAAGGAGTGCGGTGTTACCTACAAGTTCACCACTCCTTACCATCCACAGACGAATGGATTGGTAGAGAGGTTTAATAAAACTCGCAAATGTATGATAATGGGACTCCCTGAAAAACTCAGGAGGAGATGGGATGTTCTGTTACCTTGCCTCCTTTTTGCTTACTGGGAGGTACCCCAGAAAGGAGTGGGCTTCAGCCCCTTTGAACTCCTCTTTGGACACCCTGTAAGAGGTCCACTCACTCTTGTGAAGGAGGGTTGGGAACAACCTTTAAAAGCTCCTAAACAGGACATAGTGGATTATGTACTTGGCCTAAGATCCAGGATGGCTGAGTACATGAAAAAGGCCAGTAAAAACCTTAAGGCCAGCTGGGATCTGCAAAAGTAATGCCATGACCAGAAGGCTGCTCTGATCCAGTACCAACCAGGACAGAAGGTGTGGGTATTGGAGCCTGTGGCCCCAAGAGCACTCCAAGACAAATGGAGTGGACCCCATCTAATTGTTGAGAAAAAGGGTGCGGTTACCTATTTGGTAGACCTGGCCACTGCCAGGAGTCCCCTTAGGGTGATTCATGTCAACCGCCTAAAACCCTACTATGACAGGGCTGATCTCACCCTGCTCATGGTAACAGGTGAGGGACAGGAAGAAGAGAGTGACCCTCTCCCTGATCTCTTTTCCACCACTGAAGCAGATGCTTTAGTGGAGGGAGTTGTTTTGGCAGATTGTCTGACTGCAGAACAGAAAGACAACTGCATCAATCTCCTAGGACAATTTTCTGACCTCTTTTCAATTGTGCCAGGTACAACATCCTGGTGTGAACACACAATTGATACTGGAGACAGCTTGCCTGTCAAAAGTAAAATTTATAGGCAGCCTGACCATGTCAGAGACTGCATTAAACAAGAGGTGCAGAAAATGTTGGATCTGGGAGTGATTGAGCCTTCTGAAAGCCCATGGGCTAGCCCATTGGTGCTTGTACCAAAACCTCACACCAAAGATGGAAAGAGGGAGATAAAGTTTTGTGCAGACTACAGAGGTCTCAATCAGGTAACAAAAACTGATGCTCACCCTATACCCAGGACAGATGAGCTCATTGATACACTGGCATCTGCCAAGTATCTTAGCACTTTTGATTTGACTGCAGGGTATTGGCATATCAAATTGGCAGAAGATGCTAAACCAAAGACTGTATTTTCAACTATAGGAGGGCACTACCAATTTACAGTGATTCACTTTGGTTTGACAAATGCACCTGCCACTTTTCAGAGGTTGGTTAACACAGTCCTGCAAGGGTTGGAGGCTTTCAGTGCAGCATATCTTGATGATATTGCTGTCTTTAGCTCCACCTGGGATGAGCACCTGGTCAACCTTTGGAAAGTGCTGGAGGCCCCGCAAAATGCAGGCCTCACTATCAAGGCCTCAAAGTGCCAGATAGGGCAGGGTAAGGTGGTTTATCTGGGACACCTGGTAGGTGGAAAACAGATTGCACCACTACAGGGGAAAATCCAGACAATCATGGATTGGGTTCCCCTTACAACTCAGAACCAGGTGAGAGGCTTTTTAGGCCTCACAGGGGATTACAGGAGATTCATTAAAACTATGGCTCCAAAGCAGCCCCTCTTAATGATCTCACAAGTAAAAAATGCCTAAAAAGGTATTATGGTCAGCTAGCTGTCAGAAGGCTTTTGAGGAGCTCAAACAGGCCATGTGCTCTGCACCTGTCCAAAAAAGCCCATGTTACACCAAGAAATTCATTGTTCAAACTGATGCATCTGAAATAGGGTTAGGGGCAATCTTATCACAACTGAATTCAGAGGGCCAGGATCAACCAGTTGCTTTTATCAGCAGAAGGTTGACCCCTAGAGAAAAGCATTGGTCTGCCATAGAGAGGGAGGACTTTGCTGTGGTCTGGGGACTGAAAAAGTTGAGGCCATACCTGTTTGTCACTCACTTTATTGTTCAGGCTGACCACAAACCTCTACTTTGGCTAAAACAAATGAAAGGTGAAAACCCTAAATTGTTGAGGTGGTCGATATCTCTACAGGGAATGGACTATACAGTGGAACATAGACCTAGGAGTACCCACTCCAATGCAGATGGACTCTCCAGATATTTCCACTTAGACAATGAAGACTCATCAGGTCATGGCTAGTCTTATTGTCCTTCGTTTGGGGGGGGGGGGTTGTGTAGGAAAGTACCATCTCGTCTGGCATGTTACCCCCATATTTCACTGTATGTATGTTGTTTTAGTCCTTGTGTCACTGGGACCCTGCCTGGCAGGGCCCCAGTGCTCATAGTATGTGCCCTGTATGTGTTCCCTATGTGGTGACTAACTGTCTCACTGAGGCTCTGCTAACCAGAACCTCAGTGGATATGCTCTCTCTGTTTTCCAAATTTGTCACTGCAGGCTAGTGACTAAATTTACCAATTCACATTGGCACACTGGTACACCCATATAATTCCCTTGTATGTGGTACTGAGGTACCCAGGGTATTGGGGTTCCAGGAGATCCCTATGGGCTGCAGCATTTATTTTGCCACACATAGGGAGCTCTGACAATTCTTACACAGGCCTGCCACTGCAGCCTGCGTTAAATAACATCCATGTTATTTCACAGCCATTTATCACTGCGCATAAGTAACTTATGAGTCACCTATAAGTCTAACCTTCACCTGCTGAAGGTTGGGTGCAAAGTTACTTAGTGTGTGGGCACCCTGGCACTAGCCAAGGTGCCCCCAAATTGTTCAGGGCAAATTCCCCAGACTTTGTGAGTGCGGGGACACCATTACACGCGTGCATTATACATAGGTCACTACCTATCTATAGCGTCACAATTGTAACTCCGAACATGGCCATGTAACATGTCTAAGATCATGGAATTCCATGACAATTCTATGATCCCCCGGGTCTGTAGCACAGAACCCGGGTACTGCCAAACTGCCTTTCCGGGGTATCCACTGCAGCTGCTGCTGCTGCCAACCCCTCAGACAGGTTTCTGCCCTCCTGGGGCCCAGGCAGCCCTGGCCCAGGAAGGCATAACAAAGGATTTCCTCTGAGAGAGGGTGTTACACCCTCTCCCTTTGGGAATAGGTGTGAAAGGCTGGGGAGGAGTAGCCTCCCCCAGACTCTGGAAGTGCTTTGATGGGCACAGATGGTGCCAATCTCTGCATAAGCCAGTCTACACTGGTTCAGGGATCCCCCAGCCCTGCTCTGGTGTGAAACTGGACAAAGAAAAGGGGACTGACCACTCCCCTTACCAGTACCTCCCTGGGGAGGTGCCCAGAGCTCCTCCAGTGTGTCCCAGACCTCTGCCATCTTGGAAACAGATGTGTTGGGGGCACACTGGACTGCTCTGAGTGGCCAGTGCCAGCAGGTGAGATCAGAGGCTCCTTCTGATAGGCTCTTACCTCTCTTGGTAGCCACTCCTCCTAACTTGGTAGCCAATCCTCCTTTTCTGGCTATTTAGGGTCTCTGCTTTGGGGAATTCTTCAGATAATGAATGCAAGAGCTCACCAGAGTTCCTCTAAATCTCCCTCTTCACCTCCTACCAAAGATCAACCGCTGACTGCTCCAGGATGCCTGCAAAAAACACAACAAAGTAGCAGGACGACTACCAGCAACATTGTAGCACCTAATCCTTCCGGCTTTCTCGACTGTTTCCTGGTGGTGCATGCTCTGGGGGTAGCCTGCTCTCACCCTGCACCAGAAGCTGAGAAGAAATCTCCCGTGGGTCGACTGAATCTTCCCCCTGCTAACGCAGGCACCAAACGACTGCATCACTGGTCCTCTGGGCCCCTCTCATCCTGATGATCGTGGTCCCTGGAACACAGCAACTCTGTCCAAGTGACTCCCACAGTACAGTGACTCTTCAGTCCAATTTTGGTGGAGGTAAGTCCTTGCCTCCCCATGCTAGACTGCAAAGCTGTGTATTGCATGATTTGCCGCTGCTCCGGCTCCTGTGCACTCTTCCAGGATTTCTTTTGTGCACACCCTAGCCTGGGTCCCCAGCACTCTGTCCTGCAGTGCACAACCTTCTGAGTTGTCCTCCGATGTCGTGGCACCCCCTTTTGTAACTTCGCGTGGACTCTGGTTCACTCTTCTTCCAAGTGCCATTTGGGGTACTTCTGCAGGTGCTGCCTGCTTGTATGAGGGCTCTCTGAGTTGCTGAGCGCCCGCTCTGTCTTCTCCTCCAAAAGGCGACATTCTCATCCTTCCTGGTCCTCAGCAGCACCCAAAAACCTTTACCGCAACCCTTGCAGCTAGCAAGGCGTGTTTGCTGTCTTTCTGTGTGGGAACACCTCTGCAAGCTTCATCGCGACGTGGGACATCTGTCTTCAAAAGGAGAAGTTCCTAGTCCTCTTCTTTCTTGCAGAACTCCAAGCTTCTTCCATCCGGAGGCAGCTTCCTTGCACCTTCAACTGGGGTTTCCTGGGCTCCTGCCCCCCCGGACACTGTTGCGACTATTGGACTTGGTCCCCTTGCCTTGCAGGTCCTCAGGTCCAGAAATCTGTTGTCAGTGCACTGCTGGTGTTTGTTCTTTCTGCAGAATCCCCCTATCACGATTATTGTGCACTCTGGGTGTGGTAGGTTCACTTTACTCCTACTTTTCAGGTTCTTGGGGTGGGGTATTTTGGTAACCCTCACTGTTTTCTTACAGTCTCAGCGACCCTCTACAAGCTCACATAGGTCTGGGGTCCAATTGTGATTCGCATTCCACTTTTGGAGTATATAGTTTGTGTTGCCCCTATACCTATGCTTGCCTATTGCATCCTATTGTAATTCTACACTGTTTGCATTACTTTTCTTGCTCTTACCTAATTTTGGCTTGTGTGCATATAACTTGTGTATATATCTTACCTTCTTACAGAGGGTACTCACTGAGATACTTTTGGCATATTGTCATAAAAATAAAGTACCTTTATTTTTAGTAACTCTGTATTGTGTTTTCTTATGATATTGTGCATATGATATAAGTGGTATAGTAGGAGCTTTGCATGTCTCCTAGTTCAGCCTAAGCTGCTTTGCCATAGCTACCTTCTGTCAGCCTAAGCTGCTAGAAACACCTCTTCTACCCTAATAAGGGATAACTGGACCTGTCACAAGGTGTAAGTACCTCTGGTACCCACTACAAGCCAGGCCAGCCTCCTACACATACTGCATTACTCATCATACATCCCCTCCTCTCAACATAGTTATCCTGCCAAGAGGAGAATGAGACAATCACAAGTTTTCCGTCCACTTGTAGACCAGGCAACCATGGAGGACATAAATAGAAGTAATACACTGTTCCAACGTGTAAATATGCAGGGTAAAGAAGAGTCAGTAATTTCAGGAGAGCCCTCAAACATCCACTAGGATGCCAAGTTTCATCTCTGGGCAGTCTCCTCGTTTGACCGGTGTAGCAATGTCTGGCGGACCACCCCACAAAGGTGATGGTACTCTACCGAAAAATATGTAGCAGAAAATAATTAGGTCTGCGGTGAATACTGACTGTGAGAAAGAAAATAGGAGAGACAAGTGAGTTAAAATTGGCTCTGAGCCTTAAGCATCATAATTTAATAAATCAGGTAAAGGTTCAGGACAAGATTAAAAAAGAAGAAACAGGGGGAGTGAATGCGGGGAGTAATGTCCCACTGCACTCCATAGAGAGGAAAAAGGTAGTGTCCCTAGTCCTAACGTATTCTGGTCAACATGTTTCGCGTCTCCATGGTCAAGGCATGATCCCATGACGCTTCATCAGGACCGTAACAACTACTTCTCCTATTTAAATAAGCAATAATATGTGCTAGGAAGTCACTTACTGAGCGTAGACTATTTGTCAACGTCGATTGGTCAATCAGTCACCCTGCATAAAAGTGAGAACATAGACATTGATTAGAAATTGAGTGGTGCTGAGGGTGATGTACACAGTAACAACCCCGGTTCACGGTGTGGCACATACGAACAAAACATAGAAAGCTTACCATCCCATAGTATAGAATAGGTATCATAGGACGTGCAAGTCTCAAACCAAAGAAGAATTACTAGGCGTAAAAGAATAGTATTATAATGCATGGATAGAATACGTATTAGTAAGGTATTTGTCAAAGAGGAAAATAATATGCCCAAACAATAACTTGATTTCACTGCCACTCGTATCTAAAATATACTGATAATAATGCAGCTGGTAAAATAATGTCGACATGACCCATACCTAGGAGTTGATATCTGTTAGACCACTAGGTGCAATAAACTGTCAATAGTTATGCTGATGAAAGAATAGCATTGCAAAAGCACACAACTCATTGAAACAGGAAAGGGTCCTCATCGTCGCAATAGTGATGCAGATTGTCAAAGGGGCAGAAATTTTGTAAAATACTTACTTAAATCTTGCTCTGGCCCCTCAGTGGACCTGCCCCGAACTGCGCGCCTGCAGACCATCACATTGAGCATTAGGGGACTTCAAATAGCCGGTACTCGGGGCACGAAAACCCGGGTCTGTTACCGGAACCAATAACTGAATGGTCCGATCCAATGGAGGTTGTGAAAATTGAAGAAGGACTAATGTCAGGTAAACGGCGGCCATCTTACTTGTAGGATCGTCATACCGAAGCGTCCTTAGATAGAAAGGGTGGCGGCCATATTGGTAGTATAGAATCACGGCAAAGCTGGTTTATAATGATTTTTTTTTGATGGCGGCCATATTGGGGGTAAAAGTAATGAAATACACCACAGAAAACTAATGTGGTTACTGTGAAGTGAGAAAAGCGGGAGGGGGGCTTATAATGTCCTAATCGTGAACAATACATATACCAGAACTTTCTAGAAGTATGTCAGGGACAAATACTAATGAAATCAACATAGCACCATCAGCCGAAACAGATAATAAGAGAACATAAAAATATGGGTCACTATAGGAAAAGCACAATATCAGTGGTAGTCAAGTCAGTGGGAAGACAATATACTTTAGGACTAGGGACACTAACTTTTTCCTCTCTATGGAGTGCAGTGGGACATTACTCCCCGCATTCACTCCCCCATTTCTTCTTTTTTAATCTTGGCCTGAACCTTTATCTGATTTATTAAATTATGATGCTTAAGGCTCAGAGCCAATTTTAACTCACTTGTCTCTCCTATTTTCTTTCTAACAGTCAGTATTCACCGCAGACCTAATTATTTTCTGCTACATATTTTTCGGTAGAGTACCACCACCTTTGTGGGGTGGTCCACCAGACATTGCAGCACCGGTCTGATGAGGAGACTGCCCAGTGATTAAACTTGGCATCCTAGTGGATGTTTGAGGGCTCTCCTGAAATTACTGACTCTTCTTTACCCTGCATATTTATACGTTGGAACAGTGTATTACTTCTATTTATGCGTTCAGGTCTTGGGAGACCGTACACTGGACCATAATCCTCCCAGTCCACCCTCTTTTTTGATAACCATGGAGGGCAGGCATGTCTTCCAGTCATATCGTCTGAACCATCATACCATCATGGATTTATGTACACAGTTGGAGCCAGATCTGATGCTAGCCATTCTCAATCTTCAATTGCATGGCTCCCAGTGTTCAAGTATTGTCAGTGCTACACTTCCTGGCCACAGGGTCCTTTCAGAATAGTGTTGCCTTAACAGCAGGGATGTGTCCGTCCATGCTCAGTCTGGCGCTGAAGGATGTAATGTGTGTATTGTTGAAACACCTGGACAGCTACATCAGGTTCCCCAAAAAGCAGATTTGGTGAATATGAAAGCAGACTTTTATGATATAGGACACATTCCTCATGTGGTAGGAGCCACCGATGGCACCCATTTTTCCCGGTCCCTCCCCGTGCCAATGAACAGGTGTATAGGAACAGGAAAAACTACCACTCAATCAACGTACAGGTAATGTGTCTGGCAGACCAGTACATGTCACAAGTCACAGCCAATTTTCCTGGATCAGTGCATGCTTTCTTCATAATGCGGAAGAGCCATCTCCCACATAAGATGGCATGATTACAGAGAGGGCCTGGCTGCTTGGTAAGTATGCATTGTAGTGTGTGTTTCAGTGTTATGTCACCTGTCATCACAATTTAGCCAGTCGCAGCACCTATTTATTTTTTATTTTTTTACTATTGTGTTCACAGGTGACTCTGGCTAGCCAAACCTTCTTTGGCTGTTGAAACCAGTGAGGTACCCAGCGACGCCAGGGGAACTCCATTTCAATGAAGTCCACGGGAGGAAAAGGCGTGTAATCAAGCAAACATTTGGGCTTCTGAAGTCAAAATTCAGGTGCCTGGACCCATCTAGAGGTGACCTTCTCTTTTCGCCACTCAAGGTATGCCAAATAATTGTTGCCAGCTGCATGCTCCACAATCTAGCCCTGAGATTTCAGATACCACTGATAGCAGAAGAGGGGGGAGTCAGCTGGACCAGTGGCTGGAAATGCTGATATGGCAAGTGATAAAGAGCCAGAGGAAGAAGACTCTAGGACAGAGCTCACCAATCAGTACTTCCACTGGCATACAGGTATGTGAAGTGGACCTTTAAAAGTATTGAATGTGCCCATTTTGAAGTGAATGGCTGCCATTACACCTCCTGACCTGAATCATCAGTGGGGGTGCAATGAGCTCCAATGCCTGTGTGTGAGTTGTGGAATCAGATAGATAGATTGTAAGGTGTACCTTTATTTTTAGCAACTGTGTATTGTGTTTTCTTATGATATTGTGCATATGCTATAAGTGGTATAGTAGGAGCTTTGCATGTCTCCTAGTTCAGGGTAAGATGCTTTACCATAGCTACCTTCTATCAGCCTAATCTGCTAGAAACACCTCTTCTACACTAATAAGGGATAACTGGACCTGACACAAGGTGTAAGTACCTCTGGTACCCACTAAAAGCCAGTCCAGCCTCCTACATTGGTTGTGCAGGCATGGGATAAGTACTTGTAACTACTTACCACTTTGTCATTTTGTACTTTTCATAAGATAATCATATACCAAACAGTTCAGTGTATGTACACTTAACCAAAAAAGTTTGCTTTTATTCTCTAAAACGTTTTACAAAGTTCTGAAGTTTCCTAAAGCTTCTAAAAGTTTTCTAAAAGTTAGAAAAAGTTTTTTTCTTTGTGCTTTAAAAAGTTCTGAAACGTTTTCTTTCCTCTCACTATCTCTAAACCTTTTGCTATCATGTCTGTGGTAGAGTCTGCTCCCAAAACTGTCAATGCTACTTATGACATTTTGAATTACAAGAGCTTAAGAAATCTCTGCTTAGATAGAGGTTTAGCTATAGGAAAGAACCCTACAAAAGAGTTTCTGTTTAACATGCTTATGGTGGATGACCAGAACCAGTCTGGCCCATCCAATGAGAGGTTAGTAGAAGCTTCCCAGTCTGAATCAGAGGAACCCCTTGAGGAAGCTGGGAGGGTTCTGATAAGGGTCTGCCCCCTAGCAGGATACCTAGTAATGTTGGTAGTAATGGAGGGTCCCATCACAGTAGGGCTTCCTTTATTCCTAGAGGCCAAGTTACCAGGGTCCAGACAGATAAGGACAGGTCCCCCTCTGAAGTTTCCAATTTGTCATCTGTGTCAAAGCATTCCCAACCCACCCACCCTGAGGATAACTTGCTAGAAAGGGAACTCAAAAAGTTGAGGGTTATTGAGACCAGACTGAAGCTTAAACAGCAACAGATGGCCTTAGATAGGGAATCCCTAGACATTGAGAAGGAAAGAAAGAGGTTGGGGTTAGGACCCCATGGTGGCAGCAGCAGTATTCCTGATAGTAATCCTGTTAGAGAGCATGATTCCAGGAATCTGCACAAGATAGTCACCCCTTACAAGGAGGGAGATAACATCAACAAGTGGTTTGCTGCACTTGAGAGGGCCTGTATGGTACAGTTGGTCCCTCAAAGGCAGTGGGCTGGTATTTTGTGGCTATCTTTCACTGGAAAGGGTAGGGATAGGCTCCTTACTGTTAGAGAAAGTGAAGTTATGAACTACGCAGTATTGAAGGATGCACTCTTGGATGTATTTGGTTTAACCACTGAACAATACAGGATTAAGTTCAGAGACACCAGAAAAGAGTCCTCTGAAGACTGGACATATTTTGTGGACTGTTCAGTGAAGGCCTTGGAAGGGTGGTTACATGGCAGTAAGGTATCTGACTATGAAAGCCTGTATAATCTTATTCTGAGAGAGCATATTCTGAATAACTGTGTGTCTGACTTGTTGCACCAATACCTAGTGGACTCGGATCTGACCTCTCCCCAAGAATTGGGAAAGAAGGCAGACAAGTGGGTCAGAACAAGGGTGAACAGAAAAGTTCATACAGGGGGTGACAAGGATGGCAAGAAGAAGGATGGTAAGTATTCTGACAAGGGTAGGGACAAAGGTAAAAATACTGAGTCTTCATCAGGCCCACAAAAATCCTCTGGGGGTGGTGGGTCCAAATACTCTTCCAATAATCAACCTAAAAAGCCTTGGTGTTACTTGTGTAAAGTCAAAGGCCACTGGGCAACTGATTCCAGTTGTCCAAAGAAAAACACCAAACTTCCCACTACCACAACCCCTGCTGCAAATTCTAGTGCCCCTAGTAATAGCAGTGGTGGTGGGAAACCTACAAATATCCAATCCAAGGGTGTAGCTGGGCTCACTATTGGCAACGTAGTTGGGGTTGGTCTTGTTAGGGAGACCACAGAGGCTGTTTTAGTCTCTGAAGGTGCCATTGATTTGACCACCTTAGTTGCTTGTCCCCTTAATATGGATAAGTACAAGCAACTTCCCCGAATAAATGGTGTTGAGGTTCAGGCCTATAGGGACACAGGAGCCAGTGTAACTATGTTGACAGAGAAACTGGTACACCCTGAACAACACCTACTTGGTCAGCAGTACCAAGTGACAGATGCTCATAAAAACACTCTTAGCCACCCCATGGCTGTTGTGAATCTCAACTGGGGGGGGGTTACTGGTCCAAAGAAAGTTGTGGTTGCCTCAGATTTACCTGTAGGCTGTCTACAAGGGAATGATTTAGAGACATCAGCTTGGGCAGAAGTGGAGTTGGAGGCTCATGCGGCAATGCTGGGCATTCCTGGGCATCTTTTTGCTTTAACCAGGGCCCAGGCCAAAAAGCAAAAATGACAGGGTAACTTGGATCCTGGAACAATGGACTAAGTGCTCCCTAAAGCTAGGGGTAGCAAGCGTAAATCCCTACCCACTATCCCTCCGTCTACAGACTAATCCCCTTATGAGGAAGAGGAATTTCCTCCCTGTGCAGAACCTTCACCAGATGAGCTGGCAGCAGACACTGCTGAGCTTTTGGGTGGAGGGGGGCCTGCCAGGGAAGAGCTGAGTGTGGCACAGCAAACCTGTCCCACATTAGAGGGACTCAGACAGCAAGCTGTCAAACAGCAAAATGGGGATGTCAGTGACAGCCATAGAGTTTACTGGGAGGACAACCTCTTGTACACAGAGGCAAGGGACCCAAAACCTGGAGCAGCCAGGAGATTGGTCATTCCCCTGCAGTACAGAGAGTTTCTCCTAACTCTTGCACATGACATTCCTTTGGCTGGGCATTAGGGCCAGATCAAAACATGGGAAAGACTCGTCCCCGTGTTTCACTGGCCTAGGATGTCAGAGGACACTAAAGATTTGTGCGAGTCTTGTGTGACCTGCCAAGCCAGTGGCAAGACTGGTGGCCCTCCAGAGGCCCCTCGAATCCCACTTCCAGTGGTTGGGGTGCCCTTTGAAAGCGTAGGGGTTGACATAGTTGTCCCCCTTGACCCTCCTACTGCTTCAGGCAATAGGTTTATCTTGGTGGTTGTGGACCATGCCACAAGATATCCTGAAGTAATTCCTGTAAGGACCACTACAGCCCCTGCAGTGGCAAAGGCCCTCCTTGGGAATCTTTTCCAGGGTGGGTTTCCCTAAAGAGGTAGTATCAGACAGAGGTAGCAACTTCATGTCTGCATACTTGAAAGCAATGTGGAAGGAGTGCGGTGTTACCTACAAGTTCACCACTCCTTACCATCCACAGACGAATGGATTGGTAGAGAGGTTTAATAAAACTCGCAAATGTATGATAATGGGACTCCCTGAAAAACTCAGGAGGAGATGGGATGTTCTGTTACCTTGCCTCCTTTTTGCTTACTGGGAGGTACCCCAGAAAGGAGTGGGCTTCAGCCCCTTTGAACTCCTCTTTGGACACCCTGTAAGAGGTCCACTCACTCTTGTGAAGGAGGGTTGGGAACAACCTTTAAAAGCTCCTAAACAGGACATAGTGGATTATGTACTTGGCCTAAGATCCAGGATGGCTGAGTACATGAAAAAGGCCAGTAAAAACCTTAAGGCCAGCTGGGATCTGCAAAAGTAATGCCATGACCAGAAGGCTGCTCTGATCCAGTACCAACCAGGACAGAAGGTGTGGGTATTGGAGCCTGTGGCCCCAAGAGCACTCCAAGACAAATGGAGTGGACCCCATCTAATTGTTGAGAAAAAGGGTGCGGTTACCTATTTGGTAGACCTGGCCACTGCCAGGAGTCCCCTTAGGGTGATTCATGTCAACCGCCTAAAACCCTACTATGACAGGGCTGATCTCACCCTGCTCATGGTAACAGGTGAGGGACAGGAAGAAGAGAGTGACCCTCTCCCTGATCTCTTTTCCACCACTGAAGCAGATGCTTTAGTGGAGGGAGTTGTTTTGGCAGATTGTCTGACTGCAGAACAGAAAGACAACTGCATCAATCTCCTAGGACAATTTTCTGACCTCTTTTCAATTGTGCCAGGTACAACATCCTGGTGTGAACACACAATTGATACTGGAGACAGCTTGCCTGTCAAAAGTAAAATTTATAGGCAGCCTGACCATGTCAGAGACTGCATTAAACAAGAGGTGCAGAAAATGTTGGATCTGGGAGTGATTGAGCCTTCTGAAAGCCCATGGGCTAGCCCATTGGTGCTTGTACCAAAACCTCACACCAAAGATGGAAAGAGGGAGATAAGGTTTTGTGCAGACTACAGAGGTCTCAATCAGGTAACAAAAACTGATGCTCACCCTATACCCAGGACAGATGAGCTCATTGATACACTGGCATCTGCCAAGTATCTTAGCACTTTTGATTTGACTGCAGGGTATTGGCATATCAAATTGGCAGAAGATGCTAAACCAAAGACTGTATTTTCAACTATAGGAGGGCACTACCAATTTACAGTGATTCACTTTGGTTTGACAAATGCACCTGCCACTTTTCAGAGGTTGGTTAACACAGTCCTGCAAGGGTTGGAGGCTTTCAGTGCAGCATATCTTGATGATATTGCTGTCTTTAGCTCCACCTGGGATGAGCACCTGGTCAACCTTTGGAAAGTGCTGGAGGCCCCGCAAAATGCAGGCCTCACTATCAAGGCCTCAAAGTGCCAGATAGGGCAGGGTAAGGTGGTTTATCTGGGACACCTGGTAGGTGGAAAACAGATTGCACCACTACAGGGGAAAATCCAGACAATCATGGATTGGGTTCCCCTTACAACTCAGAACCAGGTGAGAGGCTTTTTAGGCCTCACAGGGGATTACAGGAGATTCATTAAAACTATGGCTCCAAAGCAGCCCCTCTTAATGATCTCACAAGTAAAAAATGCCTAAAAAGGTATTATGGTCAGCTAGCTGTCAGAAGGCTTTTGAGGAGCTCAAACAGGCCATGTGCTCTGCACCTGTCCAAAAAAGCCCATGTTACACCAAGAAATTCATTGTTCAAACTGATGCATCTGAAATAGGGTTAGGGGCAATCTTATCACAACTGAATTCAGAGGGCCAGGATCAACCAGTTGCTTTTATCAGCAGAAGGTTGACCCCTAGAGAAAAGCATTGGTCTGCCATAGAGAGGGAGGACTTTGCTGTGGTCTGGGCACTGAAAAAGTTGAGGCCATACCTGTTTGTCACTCACTTTATTGTTCAGGCTGACCACAAACCTCTACTTTGGCTAAAACAAATGAAAGGTGAAAACCCTAAATTGTTGAGGTGGTCGATATCTCTACAGGGAATGGACTATACAGTGGAACATAGACCTAGGAGTACCCACTCCAATGCAGATGGACTCTCCAGATATTTCCACTTAGACAATGAAGACTCATCAGGTCATGGCTAGTCTTATTGTCCTTCGTTTGGGGGGGGGGGGTTGTGTAGGAAAGTACCATCTCGTCTGGCATGTTACCCCCATATTTCACTGTATGTATGTTGTTTTAGTCCTTGTGTCACTGGGACCCTGCCTGGCAGGGCCCCAGTGCTCATAGTATGTGCCCTGTATGTGTTCCCTATGTGGTGACTAACTGTCTCACTGAGGCTCTGCTAACCAGAACCTCAGTGGATATGCTCTCTCTGTTTTCCAAATTTGTCACTGCAGGCTAGTGACTAAATTTACCAATTCACATTGGCACACTGGTACACCCATATAATTCCCTTGTATGTGGTACTGAGGTACCCAGGGTATTGGGGTTCCAGGAGATCCCTATGGGCTGCAGCATTTCTTTTGCCACACATAGGGAGCTCTGACAATTCTTACACAGGCCTGCCACTGCAGCCTGCGTTAAATAACATCCATGTTATTTCACAGCCATTTATCACTGCGCATAAGTAACTTATGAGTCACCTATAAGTCTAACCTTCACCTGCTGAAGGTTGGGTGCAAAGTTACTTAGTGTGTGGGCACCCTGGCACTAGCCAAGGTGCCCCCAAATTGTTCAGGGCAAATTCCCCAGACTTTGTGAGTGCGGGGACACCATTACACGCGTGCATTATACATAGGTCACTACCTATCTATAGCGTCACAATTGTAACTCCGAACATGGCCATGTAACATGTCTAAGATCATGGAATTCCATGACAATTCTATGATCCCCCGGGTCTGTAGCACAGAACCCGGGTACTGCCAAACTGCCTTTCCGGGGTATCCACTGCAGCTGCTGCTGCTGCCAACCCCTCAGACAGGTTTCTGCCCTCCTGGGGCCCAGGCAGCCCTGGCCCAGGAAGGCATAACAAAGGATTTCCTCTGAGAGAGGGTGTTACACCCTCTCCCTTTGGGAATAGGTGTGAAAGGCTGGGGAGGAGTAGCCTCCCCCAGACTCTGGAAGTGCTTTGATGGGCACAGATGGTGCCAATCTCTGCATAAGCCAGTCTACACTGGTTCAGGGATCCCCCAGCCCTGCTCTGGTGTGAAACTGGACAAAGAAAAGGGGACTGACCACTCCCCTTACCAGTACCTCCCAGGGGAGGTGCCCAGAGCTCCTCCAGTGTGTCCCAGACCTCTGCCATCTTGGAAACAGATGTGTTGGGGGCACACTGGACTGCTCTGAGTGGCCAGTGCCAGCAGGTGAGATCAGAGGCTCCTTCTGATAGGCTCTTACCTCTCTTGGTAGCCACTCCTCCTAACTTGGTAGCCAAACCTCCTTTTCTGGCTATTTAGGGTCTCTGCTTTGGGGAATTCTTCAGATAATGAATGCAAGAGCTCACCAGAGTTCCTCTAAATCTCCCTCTTCACCTCCTACCAAAGATCAACCGCTGACTGCTCCAGGATGCCTGCAAAAAACACAACAAAGTAGCAGGACGACTACCAGCAACATTGTAGCACCTAATCCTTCCGGCTTTCTCGACTGTTTCCTGGTGGTGCATGCTCTGGGGGTAGCCTGCTCTCACCCTGCACCAGAAGCTGAGAAGAAATCTCCCGTGGGTCGACTGAATCTTCCCCCTGCTAACGCAGGCACCAAACGACTGCATCACTGGTCCTCTGGGCCCCTCTCATCCTGATGATCGTGGTCCCTGGAACACAGCAACTCTGTCCAAGTGACTCCCACAGTACAGTGACTCTTCAGTCCAATTTTGGTGGAGGTAAGTCCTTGCCTCCCCATGCTAGACTGCAAAGCTGTGTATTGCATGATTTGCCGCTGCTCCGGCTCCTGTGCACTCTTCCAGGATTTCTTTTGTGCACACCCTAGCCTGGGTCCCCAGCACTCTGTCCTGCAGTGCACAACCTTCTGAGTTGTCCTCCGATGTCGTGGCACCCCCTTTTGTAACTTCGCGTGGACTCTGGTTCACTCTTCTTCCAAGTGCCATTTGGGGTACTTCTGCAGGTGCTGCCTGCTTGTATGAGGGCTCTCTGAGTTGCTGAGCGCCCGCTCTGTCTTCTCCTCCAAAAGGCGACATTCTCATCCTTCCTGGTCCTCAGCAGCACCCAAAAACCTTTACCGCAACCCTTGCAGCTAGCAAGGCGTGTTTGCTGTCTTTCTGTGTGGGAACACCTCTGCAAGCTTCATCGCGACGTGGGACATCTGTCTTCAAAAGGAGAAGTTCCTAGTCCTCTTCTTTCTTGCAGAACTCCAAGCTTCTTCCATCCGGAGGCAGCTTCCTTGCACCTTCAACTGGGGTTTCCTGGGCTCCTGCCCCCCCGGACACTGTTGCGACTATTGGACTTGGTCCCCTTGCCTTGCAGGTCCTCAGGTCCAGAAATCTGTTGTCAGTGCACTGCTGGTGTTTGTTCTTTCTGCAGAATCCCCCTATCACGATTATTGTGCACTCTGGGTGTGGTAGGTTCACTTTACTCCTACTTTTCAGGTTCTTGGGGTGGGGTATTTTGGTAACCCTCACTGTTTTCTTACAGTCTCAGCGACCCTCTACAAGCTCACATAGGTCTGGGGTCCAATTGTGATTCGCATTCCACTTTTGGAGTATATAGTTTGTGTTGCCCCTATACCTATGCTTGCCTATTGCATCCTATTGTAATTCTACACTGTTTGCATTACTTTTCTTGCTCTTACCTAATTTTGGCTTGTGTGCATATAACTTGTGTATATATCTTACCTTCTTACAGAGGGTACTCACTGAGATACTTTTGGCATATTGTCATAAAAATAAAGTACCTTTATTTTTAGTAACTCTGTATTGTGTTTTCTTATGATATTGTGCATATGATATAAGTGGTATAGTAGGAGCTTTGCATGTCTCCTAGTTCAGCCTAAGCTGCTTTGCCATAGCTACCTTCTGTCAGCCTAAGCTGCTAGAAACACCTCTTCTACCCTAATAAGGGATAACTGGACCTGTCACAAGGTGTAAGTACCTCTGGTACCCACTACAAGCCAGGCCAGCCTCCTACACATACTGCATTACTCATCATACATCCCCTCCTCTCAACATAGTTATCCTGCCAAGAGGAGAATGAGACAATCACAAGTTTTCCGTCCACTTGTAGACCAGGCAACCATGGAGGACATAAATAGAAGTAATACACTGTTCCAACGTGTAAATATGCAGGGTAAAGAAGAGTCAGTAATTTCAGGAGAGCCCTCAAACATCCACTAGGATGCCAAGTTTCATCTCTGGGCAGTCTCCTCGTTTGACCGGTGTAGCAATGTCTGGCGGACCACCCCACAAAGGTGATGGTACTCTACCGAAAAATATGTAGCAGAAAATAATTAGGTCTGCGGTGAATACTGACTGTGAGAAAGAAAATAGGAGAGACAAGTGAGTTAAAATTGGCTCTGAGCCTTAAGCATCATAATTTAATAAATCAGGTAAAGGTTCAGGACAAGATTAAAAAAGAAGAAACAGGGGGAGTGAATGCGGGGAGTAATGTCCCACTGCACTCCATAGAGAGGAAAAAGGTAGTGTCCCTAGTCCTAACGTATTCTGGTCAACATGTTTCGCGTCTCCATGGTCAAGGCATGATCCCATGACGCTTCATCAGGACCGTAACAACTACTTCTCCTATTTAAATAAGCAATAATATGTGCTAGGAAGTCACTTACTGAGCGTAGACTATTTGTCAACGTCGATTGGTCAATCAGTCACCCTGCATAAAAGTGAGAACATAGACATTGATTAGAAATTGAGTGGTGCTGAGGGTGATGTACACAGTAACAACCCCGGTTCACGGTGTGGCACATACGAACAAAACATAGAAAGCTTACCATCCCATAGTATAGAATAGGTATCATAGGACGTGCAAGTCTCAAACCAAAGAAGAATTACTAGGCGTAAAAGAATAGTATTATAATGCATGGATAGAATACGTATTAGTAAGGTATTTGTCAAAGAGGAAAATAATATGCCCAAACAATAACTTGATTTCACTGCCACTCGTATCTAAAATATACTGATAATAATGCAGCTGGTAAAATAATGTCGACATGACCCATACCTAGGAGTTGATATCTGTTAGACCACTAGGTGCAATAAACTGTCAATAGTTATGCTGATGAAAGAATAGCATTGCAAAAGCACACAACTCATTGAAACAGGAAAGGGTCCTCATCGTCGCAATAGTGATGCAGATTGTCAAAGGGGCAGAAATTTTGTAAAATACTTACTTAAATCTTGCTCTGGCCCCTCAGTGGACCTGCCCCGAACTGCGCGCCTGCAGACCATCACATTGAGCATTAGGGGACTTCAAATAGCCGGTACTCGGGGCACGAAAACCCGGGTCTGTTACCGGAACCAATAACTGAATGGTCCGATCCAATGGAGGTTGTGAAAATTGAAGAAGGACTAATGTCAGGTAAACGGCGGCCATCTTACTTGTAGGATCGTCATACCGAAGCGTCCTTAGATAGAAAGGGTGGCGGCCATATTGGTAGTATAGAATCACGGCAAAGCTGGTTTATAATGAATTTTTTTTGATGGCGGCCATATTGGGGGTAAAAGTAATGAAATACACCACAGAAAACTAATGTGGTTACTGTGAAGTGAGAAAAGCGGGAGGGGGGCTTATAATGTCCTAATCGTGAACAATACATATACCAGAACTTTCTAGAAGTATGTCAGGGACAAATACTAATGAAATCAACATAGCACCATCAGCCGAAACAGATAATAAGAGAACATAAAAATATGGGTCACTATAGGAAAAGCACAATATCAGTGGTAGTCAAGTCAGTGGGAAGACAATATACTTTAGGACTAGGGACACTAACTTTTTCCTCTCTATGGAGTGCAGTGGGACATTACTCCCCGCATTCACTCCCCCATTTCTTCTTTTTTAATCTTGGCCTGAACCTTTATCTGATTTATTAAATTATGATGCTTAAGGCTCAGAGCCAATTTTAACTCACTTGTCTCTCCTATTTTCTTTCTAACAGTCAGTATTCACCGCAGACCTAATTATTTTCTGCTACATATTTTTCGGTAGAGTACCACCACCTTTGTGGGGTGGTCCACCAGACATTGCAGCACCGGTCTGATGAGGAGACTGCCCAGTGATTAAACTTGGCATCCTAGTGGATGTTTGAGGGCTCTCCTGAAATTACTGACTCTTCTTTACCCTGCATATTTATACGTTGGAACAGTGTATTACTTCTATTTATGCGTTCAGGTCTTGGGAGACCGTACACTGGACCATAATCCTCCCAGTCCACCCTCTTTTTTGATAACCATGGAGGGCAGGCATGTCTTCCAGTCATATCGTCTGAACCATCATACCATCATGGATTTATGTACACAGTTGGAGCCAGATCTGATGCTAGCCATTCTCAATCTTCAATTGCATGGCTCCCAGTGTTCAAGTATTGTCAGTGCTACACTTCCTGGCCACAGGGTCCTTTCAGAATAGTGTTGCCTTAACAGCAGGGATGTGTCCGTCCATGCTCAGTCTGGCGCTGAAGGATGTAATGTGTGTATTGTTGAAACACCTGGACAGCTACATCAGGTTCCCCAAAAAGCAGATTTGGTGAATATGAAAGCAGACTTTTATGATATAGGACACATTCCTCATGTGGTAGGAGCCACCGATGGCACCCATTTTTCCCGGTCCCTCCCCGTGCCAATGAACAGGTGTATAGGAACAGGAAAAACTACCACTCAATCAACGTACAGGTAATGTGTCTGGCAGACCAGTACATGTCACAAGTCACAGCCAATTTTCCTGGATCAGTGCATGCTTTCTTCATAATGCGGAAGAGCCATCTCCCACATAAGATGGCATGATTACAGAGAGGGCCTGGCTGCTTGGTAAGTATGCATTGTAGTGTGTGTTTCAGTGTTATGTCACCTGTCATCACAATTTAGCCAGTCGCAGCACCTATTTATTTTTTATTTTTTTACTATTGTGTTCACAGGTGACTCTGGCTAGCCAAACCTTCTTTGGCTGTTGAAACCAGTGAGGTACCCAGCGACGCCAGGGGAACTCCATTTCAATGAAGTCCACGGGAGGAAAAGACGTGTAATCAAGCAAACATTTGGGCTTCTGAAGTCAAAATTCAGGTGCCTGGACCCATCTAGAGGTGACCTTCTCTTTTCGCCACTCAAGGTATGCCAAATAATTGTTGCCAGCTGCATGCTCCACAATCTAGCCCTGAGATTTCAGATACCACTGATAGCAGAAGAGGGGGGAGTCAGCTGGACCAGTGGCTGGAAATGCTGATATGGCAAGTGATAAAGAGCCAGAGGAAGAAGACTCTAGGACAGAGCTCACCAATCAGTACTTCCACTGGCATACAGGTATGTGAAGTGGACCTTTAAAAGTATTGAATGTGCCCATTTTGAAGTGAATGGCTGCCATTACACCTCCTGACCTGAATCATCAGTGGGGGTGCAATGAGCTCCAATGCCTGTGTGTGAGTTGTGGAATCAGATAGATAGATTGTAAGGTGTACAGTAATAGAGGGTCAGCTCAAACAGGACTAATCAGTATTGAGCCGTGTTTCTTGCATTCTCCTATTCTCTTTTCCTTCCACTCACTGAAATTGCAATTTTTTTGTTTAGCTCTGCAACCTATAGCTTGAGGTATTCATTACAGTAGCCAGTGGTGATAGATGACAGACAATAGAGATGTGCATGACAGATAGCTGGTAAAATGGATTTCATTACAGTAGGATGGAAACTTGTTTGTACTCCATTCATACAAGTGGGATTGTGACTGCTTAGTGCTTTCCTATTACCAGTGGGTTTGGGGGAAGTGAAATGGTGTATTACATGTCAGTTGAAGTTGGTGGGTCATGTGTGAAGATAGGGTTATGGCCTCTGTCTACACAGTGGGAGGAGTACTTTGTGATGACCATGGGGCCTAGCTATGTTTGTATTCTGATGTTGCTGTCCAAGGTGCAGATAACTGTATAGTTTCAAAGGTGAGTAAACATCCTATAGATATTGGCCCTATGTCAGTGGATGGTTAATGTAATGGGTCCTCAGTGATGTCATATGTGTGTTCCACTGGATATGTTATAATGTAGCTATGGTATGTGTATGTGAAGAGTGTGTATCTGGTGATAAATAGGTCCAATCTGGATGCCCCTGCTTTGTAAATGGGTTACCATGGGCATGACGTCTGTTACCTGTATTTGTGCATTGTGTGCCACCATGCCTTCCATCCTGATAGTACTCTTTGTCATGCTCCACTTGTAGATTGGAATACCGACTATACTATAGTGTTGGCCTGGATTGCGACCTCTCGGACAGCTGTCTTGTGACATTTATGTTGAAATGTGTCTCCTGTTGAGGAAACCTCCGTCTGATGACCATTACCCTGGCTGTTTGATGCAGGGGGGCATGGCCTGATTACAGTTGGCAAGCATGGCAATTGTTGATGCATTATAAAAGATACATATAGAGTAGTTGTGTTCAATTGTGATTTATTGTGCATATCAGGATAGAAAAGGTCAAAATCAAAGTGCATAAATTGAAAATAGGGTGATGAGTTAGGTCATGGCAGATGGATTCATCACAGTAGCAGCTACACCAGTTGGTACACAGGTCCAGTGTCCTTGTACCATGGGAAAAGGGAGTCATGTCTCAGAACAGTCTACATGGTGTCTCATTGGCGGACAAGAGTGACATGTAAGGAGAGGTTCACTTCCTGGCAGTGGGTTTGGTCTCAGTATCTGCTCCAGCCGGATATCCGGGTGGGCGTCTACCTTTGTGGGGGAGGGTTCCTCAGCTACAGAGGGAGGGGTGTCTGAGACATGTGGTTCTCCTGCCAGGGTCTCCATTCCACTAGCTGCCATAGATGTAGATAGGGCAGATGTTAGGTTGCTAGTGGAAGGTGCCTGATGGTGTGTTCTGGAACCAATTCGGGTGGTATTGATGTCCCTCAGCACCCCTGTAATAGTAGCCATGGTGGCATTATGTGCCAGCCACTGCTGTATGGCTTCATGGTGGTATTCCCTCTGCAGCCTTTGATTCTCCCCCAACATGGTGATTATTTGGCCCATCCTGTCCTGGGAACTTTGGTATGCTCCTAGGACTTGGGAGATGGTTTCCTGATCAGTGGAATTCCTTTGAAGCCCCATCATCTGTCCCATTCACCCTACCCCAGCTGCCTGTGCTCCTCACAGTGTGCCCACATGCGGTGGTACCAGGGCCTTCATTGTCAGGGATGTCAAGGTTCGACTCAGATCCCTGTACTGTGGGACACAAAATAGGTTGAACAGGCCTTGAGACACAGGTTGGGGGGGTGAATGGTTGCACCTGGGTGGGGGATGTTACATACATCAAGGGTGGAGGATGTTGATGTGGGCAGAGTGAGGCAAGGAGTTGTTGACTAACCACGTATCCCAGAGGAGCCTGGTTGTTCTTCATTGTCCAGACATCCAGGTGTGTTGTCCTCAATTGGGCCTTCATCCTGTGGGGGGCTGGCAGTTTCAGGCATCCTCTCCATGGTGGCAATGTCTGGGTTGCCTGTGGAGGGAGTGAGACACAGAGTTCAGGTTGGAATGTGTGTTTGATTACCTCTTTATGAATAGCAGACTGTGGATTTACATGATTCCATGCAATGACATTGGTAGATGCTGGTCAGCATACCTTTGTTGTACATACTACTCTCTGACTTGATTGTCATACTCCATGCTGGGAGCTGTCATACACATTTGGTACAGATTGCACTGCAGATGGATTCTGTTTTTGTCTGATTAGTGACCTGACTGTTGAACTCTGTTACCTAGTAAATAGTGAGGCTTGCTAGATGTCACAAAGTAAAGGGTAATAGCTCTGTATCTAGATGGTGTGCATGTGCATCGACTTAGCCATCTTACTTTCCAACACAGGTCAGTCTATTACTGGCTTAGGATAATTGATTTGTAGTCATTAGGAATGGTCACTCAGCTGTAGCTGTATGTTGTTTTGTATGCTATTGTGAGTGTGCCATTGCATTGCTGTCATTGCCCTGCACTGGTACTCACTAGGACAATATAGAAGGTGTAGCTAATACTTTAGTTGTACATGCATGAAATGTGATTTGTTGTGCAGAACCCAGGTTCTCAAAATATTGAGTTAGTGCATTCTGGGAGTCGTAGTGATTTGATTTGTCACCAATTAATGTGCCATCGCCAAGGGCTGTGAGGCAGTTGGGCTGGGTGGAGTGGTGGCATGCAGTAGTGGGACATTAGGTGATTAGGCGGGAGGTGTAGTGGGACATGTAGTTAATTAGGGAGTATTTGGGTGGTGAGGAAGCATGCAGGACAAAACAGCTGTGTGACAGGACTGTTGTGGGTCCTTACCAGACTTCAGTCCCCAGGTATTCCAGCAATGCACTCAGTTTGCAGTATGTGCATGTCCTTCTCCTCCCATGATGGGAACTGTGGAGAAGGAGGTGGGGTCCACTGCCATTTTGTGCACAGCTATCTCGTGGCATGATGCCATGGAATGCACCTTCCACCATAGGTCGTTCCATCTTTTCCTGATGTTGTCCCTTGTGCGTGGATGACTGCCTAGTGAGTTGACCCTATTAACTGTCTTTTTCCACAACTCAATTTCCCTAGCAAATGATGTCTATTGGACCTGTGCTCCAAACAGTTCTGGCTCTACACTGACAATTTCATCCTCCTCATCAGTGAAACATGGGTGTTTTTGTGGGGACATGGTGGTGTTTGTTTGGACGGTGTGTGGGGGTATTGTTAGTGTAAGGGTGCACTGTTGGGTATTTAGTGAGGTCTAGGTGCTGCGTTGTGAGGGTGTGATGGTTGTTGCAATTTGTTTGTACTTGTGATGTGTGTATTGTGTTAGTTGTGCTAATGTATGTATGTGTGTCCATTGTGTGAAGGTGCTATTTCAATTATTTTCTCCTACTCTCTGGGTATCTGAATATTATTTTTGTTGCAAAGAATCGTAGACTGTGTAGTGGTGTGTTATATAGTGCAGTGAGTGGGTGCGCCGGGTCTGTGGATGTGTGTCAGGTGTGGGGTATTCAAACTATCCAAATTGGTGTGGTGTTCTGGATGATGTGAGTTTTGACTGCAGTGGTGCACACCGCCAATGGTTTTCGCCCATGGAAGAACTGCTGTGGTGATATGTGGCTTGTCATCTAGTGGGTGAAATTGTGTAGAGTTGGCAGTGCAGGGACCGCCACTTTCTCACCCTCCAGTGTCCTGGCAGTTTTGGATTTTTGGCTGTCTTTTGCCGGTCTTCACAGTGTGACTCTTGATACGGCAGTCGGATTACCGCCAGCATGGTGGTCTTTTGGCAGCCGCCACCGTGGTAGTGTTCCAAAAATACCACCAAAGTCGTAATGAGGCTCCAAGTCTTAAAAATATTTAACTTTCACTCATAATTATGATGTCCAGTAGACAAAAAGTATAATTTGACCGTTTTTCAGTTTTTTTCCTTCTTTTGCTGATTGCACATTTCTATATTCATTAACAGCCTCTTCCAGAATACCAAAAAGTTTATATCTAAATAATTGTGGAATCAAACTGCATCTTTTCAAATTAGAAAGTCAGTCAGCTATTAGTAAATGCTTTTGTGTCCTTGTCACCACAGGAATATGGAGAACAAAACAACCTTCTGACAACTAAGACACCAGTACCAGGCAAAAGCACAGGATCAGACAGCAAAGATAAGGAGGGAACCTCCCCAAAGGTAGCAGGAATAGTTAGTAGCCTGACCGGACTAGGAAAGAGTCAGCAGAGGTTGAGTCATCAAGGAAGTGGACTTTACATGAAGTTCTCTTTCACTATTGCATCCAGGCTTTTGCAGACACTAAGGCCCATATTTATACTTTTTAGCGCTGCATTTGTGCTGCTTTTTTACACAAAAGCGGCACAAACTTGCAATATACCATTGTATTTTGCAAGTTTGCACCGCTTTTGTGTCAAAAAATGACGCAAACGCGGTGCTAAAAAAGTATGAATATGGGCCTAAAACCATTAACATATGGGAGGTAATTTCACATACTTGAATCAGACCTCTAGCTCTCCTATGTGTCAGCCAGCAGATCAATGAATACCTGCGGGCTGACGCCACAGCCAGCGTCCAATCCAGTGTCAATGTATGGCCCCTTCATTGCACCTTAAAATATATTAAGAATCCAGGTCTTCCTGTGAGAGCACGTCAGGGGACGGACAGAGGGTGTCTGAGTACAGACAAACAAAGCCTCTTTGAAAAAGGATCACAAACTTCCAGTGAAACGCTGCACAGGCATTCTTCACGACCTCTGACTCCGCTAGAGGACAGCCCGCCAACCACCCTGTTCCCTGTGCTCACCTGAAACCACGCAACCCATTTTCTCTGGGTGTTGCACACTTACCACTGCGCAACGTTGTCCACTGCAAGAAGCACTATGCTGTGAGCACAATATAATGAATAAATTGTGTAAACTGTTGACAATAATCCAGCAAAACACAGCAATAGAGGGCAAATTTCGGGGGATTTTTAGATCTAGGGCCCCATAAGAGGCAGAGGAGGGGCAGAGTGGATGAATGTATATTGAAATATTTTTTCTATCTTTTTTTCTTTCGACCAGTCAATCAATACTTTTTGACCTTTTATGCTAGTTGTGGTAATTTACATTTTAGCAGCCTCTTAGTGAAACGTGGGATTACACACCTGCTGACCTAATCTAGCAGTAACACTGAGTAGCTTCATACTACATAAGAGACTAACATGGCATTGTAATAATGTAGTCAGAAAAATGCCCAGGCAAGTTAAACACTCTTATCTGATATCTGCTGAGGTCTGCCACCTCAGTTTGAATTATGTGAACTGAGTTTAGGCTTCTGATTGAGGTCATCTGAGCACTACAAAGCTCTGGAAAATGAGGTATTTATTTTTCAGAGCCATTTAAACGCCAAAAGTGTTGTATAAAGCACCATGTTACAAAGCATTTTGGTATTACTATTACACTGTAATGTAACATACAAATTAGGGTGAAAGCCTCACGTTTTGTGAAACATTAGCATATCTTTAAACTTTAAAAAACTGGATATTCGTGGGCGTAAGATAAAATGACATGCACTAACTGCTTTGTGAATCTGACCAACAGCGTTTCCTAACAGCAAATATCCCTGATGTCTGCAGCCCAGGATGCGCGCAGAGCACTGGCATTTTACAGTGCAATTTATAAGGTGAGCGCAGGAGGAACTTATCAGCTAGCAGCATCATTCTTTGCCAATATTTCAGGTGCACTGCATGAGAGGAACTCATTGTGACAGTGGCGGCACGTCAGGCGGCGAGTGCAGTCACCTGGCGAGAATTAATCCATCAGCGACACTCGAGGTGCAAAAACCTTATCTGCAACAAAGAAAACACAAAGAAAGAAATACTAGCTCCTCGTGCAGACAGTTTTTATAGAGTGGCCTTCAAAGGGTTTCTGTTTAATTTTTAGGGGTTGGAGTGTGCAGTTTGTTTCTTACCTCATGTGTTCTTAATACACGTTGATGTCCCCCCCAGGCATTCCTGTTCCACAAAGAAGTTCACAACTATAACAGGATCAGGTAGGGAAGAGTCTCTCGCACTGTTGTTAACCCTTGGTCTGCCCTGCCTGTTATGTTGATAAAGCTATTTTGGCTCCTCCCTAGGCATATTACTGAACGTTCAAATACAAGCAAATACATCAGCATAAAAAAATGCAGCGCCTACCGCCCTGACGTCAGAAGGCTACCTTTAGCCTTCAGGGCGGGTAAACCCTCGCCCGGTCAGGCACATGCACAGCTGCATTCCCTTGAATTACAGATAACTACTGCCTGCAGGTGAAATGCAACAAGCCTATTGTTAAAGCAGCTTGGTGAATTTTACTTTCTGTTTATTGTTAGTAGGGCAACGTTCTACCTAGGGCTGTACCAGTTGCTGAAGTTCCTCTCCTTGGTTATAGATCCACACCCGTGGCTTGGGCCTAAAATTTGGGTTCATGGCCTTTGACAACTCTTTTAGCCCTAAGCACAAGGATATTGTTATGTTTAATCCATGGTATTGCTATGGTGATCGCTTTGGCGATAGAATCCTCGAACTGGGGATTCTACGGTGAACGGTTGGGAATTCGGTGGAAGGACGACATCGAGGGAGGTTGGAGTTGGTGTTGTTGTGGGTGGATGCTTAATAAAGAAAATTGAAATGAGGTGAGACCGACTCCGTGTCAAGTGGCGACGAGTTTTACTGCATTCACCCTTCATCGGACCTACGCGACGTTGTTCGACTGTGATGTACCTGTTCATGTACCTCTACGGCGTGTGGAACAACAGCTGATCTTACAGCTGACTTGGAGCAATGCGTTTTTGTTAATACGCGAATTTCCTGAAAAACAAGTTTTATTAACACGCGCCTTTAACAGAAGCGCTGCCCAGCCAGACGAAGAGTCACACCTGGTTTTGTTTATTTTTAAAATGGTGAGCGCGGCTACTCTTCCCGCGGCACTCACATTTCACCCCCTGGCTGTTCCCTGTGCAAGGCTCGCGTTATAACGGTGAGCGTGGCTGCGATATCCTGCTCCTCCCCCGCGCTCATTTCACCCCTTGGCTGTTCCCTGTTCAAGTGAACACAGTGCACTCACCAGTCCTGAAAGAGACTCGGCGCGACGGTTTCCCAGCCCTGTGCCATTATCTGCACATATGAAGTTGAGCACTGAGGCTACAGAGTGATGATACCAGTGTAATTATTGTGTTTTGACAACATAAACTTACTGTATCCTGGTGAATCCTGTTCCCACTGACTCTGAAGAAACGTGGATTTTCTTTTGTTTTTTTTCTTCTCTTTAGCAGGAAGTTCCTCACCACAGGAAGTGAATATATACAAGTGTGCTAACCTAAAGAGAGTTTTGGCACATTCAGGAAGTACAACAGAGGAATTCCTTATGTTTTATTTACAATTTCAATAATTATCACTAACAATGACTCAACAACCTCTTGTCAGCTTGTCTCAGCCTCCACAATTCCTATCTGAACGGGGTGAGCCAATTCTACCATGGAAAAAATTGATACATTTATTTGATTCATACTTAATTGGTATTGGTGGAGAAACATTTTCCCCTGCAAGAAAACAAGGCATTTTGTTTCACAATTTAGGAGTTGAGGGACGGAATATTTATGATATTTGATAACTATTGGTACAGCCGAGGGTGAACCTAGAGATGTCTACGAGATGTCTCTCATGATGTTAAAAAAACATTTTGGTGGTCGCATAAATGTTGTCCTGGAAAGACACAAGTTTTTCATGAGAGTACAAGCTAAAGATGAAAGGGTTGGCAATTACATTGCTTCACTCAAGACGCTGGCTCAAACATGTGACTTTGCTGAACTTACAGACTCCCTAATACGCGACCAACTTGTGCGTTGTACCAACAACTCTAGGGTCCAGGAAAAACTGCTGGCAAAGTACCCAACCTTGCAGGAGGCACATATTATCGCTTAAAGCATGGAACATGCCATTTTATGGGCCTAGGAGATGAAGGGTGCAGGTCCCAGTCATGGCATCCATGCTGAATCTACATTTCCGGTTTCTTCATGTGTTTGCGTTCAGGAATGTGACCTTGTGCAGAAAGTGTCCAGTAAAGCAAAAATTTGTAATGATACTCTGGGGAAGGGCAATGTCAGATATTACAACTGTGGAAATGTTGGTCATTTGGCTATCAACCCAAAATATTTTGCTAGAAATGTAAATTGCAGGAATTGTGGTGGGAAAAGGGGGCATTTAGCGAAAGTTTGTAAAAACTCAAAAGTTAATATGGTCAACGAGTCAGCAAGCACACAACAGATGATTTTGCATGTTGATTACACGAATCAACAGTGCAGTGAAAATAAACTAGTCAGGCCAAAGTGTGATATTGGTATTGATGGGAAAACTGTCCCAGTTCTTGCTAATTCTGGATCGAGATTGAGAGAGAAAGGTTTGACTGTGAGGAAAGAGAAATGTAAATTTAGAGTTGGAACTGTTTCGTTTCTTGATCACACCATCTCTGGAGATGGTATCAAACCAAAATTAGAGTTGGCAAGATCAATTATGTCAGTACCAATACCTATAGACAAAGATCAAGTATGATCGTTTTTGGGCCTGACAGAATATTATTCTAAATTTGTCAAGAATTTTGCAAGTATTGTCTAACCATTAAGAATGATTCTGAAGAAGGGTATGAGGTATGAATGGACTCCACAATGTGAGTAGGCATTTAATGCAGTGAAAAATGACATAGGGAGGATGCCCACCTTCGGCCATTTTGATGTAAAGCGTAAAACATTCTTATCCACTGATGCGAGCTTGAAAGGTCTTGGTGCAGTTCTCTCACAACATGTGGATGGAGAAGAAAGAGTGGTGGCGTTTGCATCACGTTCCCTTAGAAATCAGGAGGAACGGTACTCAGTGATTGAGTGTGAGGCATTGGCCTGCACCTGGGCCATAAACCATTTCAAATATTACTTATGGGGTTTACCATTTGTGCTCAGGAGTGATCATAAACCTATGATACAGATGTTCACCTGTCGGAACATTGAGAGTACGACACCACGTATTAAGCGTTGGGTAGAAAGCTTGTTAGATTTTAATTATCTTGTGGAATATTTTCCTGGCAGGAAGAATATTCCTGCAGATTTCTTGTCTAGATCACCAGTGGTTGATTGTAGTTTTGATGAGCAAGTTCCTGTGCTGTGGATTAAGGAATCTGCTCTAGACAAGGTGGAATGGGATGGAGAATGTAGTAAAGTCCCGGTTTTAAGGTTAGTCATGGATTATGTGGTTCAAGGTTGGCCATGCTTGAGTGAATGTCATGAAGATACCAAAGTTTTTTGGAACGTTAGGGATGAGTTGAGTATCATCGATGGCAATTTGTTCAGAAATAATAGGTTGGTTCCTCCTTTTAGTTTACGCGAGAAGCTGATTAACTTAGGCCATGAAGGACATCTAGGTAGAAATCTCACAAAAGCTAGTATAAGAGAGTGCTATTGGTGGCCGGGTCTAGATAAACAAGTAGAAGTTCTTGTCAAGGACTGTTTACAATGTGCTGGAAATTATAAATCCAGGGTAGTTCGGACTGCTCCTTTATCTCCAGTTTCTATTCCCAATGAACCATGGGTCAAATTGGGTCTGTTACCATACAATGAAAGATTTGTGATTGTTCTTGTTGATTATACTTTCAAATGGGTCACTGCTAGTTGTGTGCACTTTGTTACCACCAGAACTGTGATAGATTTTTTGACTGATGTATTTGCTTGTGAAGGAATTCCTAGAGTGATAGTGACTGATAATGGGGTTCAGTTCACTTCCTCTGAAATGAAGGATTTCCTTAAGAATCTGTCAATCTCTCATTATCGCACTGCACTTTATGCACCCCAAACTAATGGGTTAGTTGAGAAAATGAATCAGTTAGTGAAGGCAAGTGCTCAAGTAGCCCTAGAGAACAAATGGTCATTAAAAACTGTTTTGAGGGAGAAGTTGTGGGCTCACAGGAATGCACCCAACGTTGTTACTGGTATGTCTCCATTTCGTATTTTGAAGGGCAGATTAGCAGGTTCGAAGTTGAATCCTTCATGGTTGCATCCCAAAACTCAAGTTAGAGTAAAGTTTAATGACACAAAGAATATTCAAGCCAGGGTAATTGCGAACCAGACAAAATATAAGAAGCAATTTGATGAGAGGCGTTGTGTGTGTCAAAAGAGTTGGTGTGTAAGTGATCTGGTGTTTATTAAGAAACCTGTTTGGTGTCCCAAAGGAGAATCTAAATATATTGGACCAAAGAAGATTATAGAAGTGAAGAAGAATGTTGTTGTCCTGGAAGGTGGTGAAGTTTGGAGCATGTCTCGACTAGCTAAGTGTACCAAGTTGTCAGGTGAACATGATGCTGTTTTGCCTGATGTGGATGTGGATGTAGGAGTAAGAAGGAGTGGAAGGAGCTGCACATATCCTAGTCATCTTAAGGATTTTGTGAGTTGAGTGATACTCACATTATGCATTGAATACTGGTGTTAAGAACTGTAATGTATATTTTGTAATAGTTATTACAACTTATTAACTTTTCTGCAAACCTTATGTTATGTTGTTGTTATGTAAAAGTATATAGTTATGTTATCAGGGGGGGTTATCATTTTTTTATTATTTAAAGAGGGAGATGTGTTATGTTTAAACCATGGTATTGCGATGGTGATCGCTTTGGCGATAGAATCCTTGAACTGGGGATTCTATGGTGAACGGTTGGGAACTCGGTGGAAGGACGACATCGAGGGAGGTTGGAGTTGGTGTTGTTGTGGGTGAATGCTTAATAAAGAAAATTGAAATAAGGTGAGACCGACTCCGTGTCAGATATACTCTAGCCTTATAGCCCGCCGTTGCTGGCTATATGAGCCATTAAAGGACCACTCCTGCGTTAAAGGCCTTAGCCAAAGCGAGGACCTTTAACAAGAGAGCAGGACTTTATTGTCGATATAACCCAGCTGTGGAGGACTATAAGACTATTAGAACATTCTGCCACAAAAAGGCAGAATACTCTAATAAATAAAACAAAGGCCTCATGGAGTCTGAAGGGATTCAAATCCCCTCTGCCTCCGTGAGGCCTTTGTTCGACAACATTGGAATGTTGGAGCTCTGGGCTTCTACCGACCATTAAAAGCCCGGATCACTCTATAGTTTTCAATAGAGCTCCCAACATTCCAATGTACTAATGTGTATTAGAACACTGGACTATTGGGAGCACTATTGAAGACAGTAAAGTAGCTGGTATAAGCCTTCTGTTCCAATATTCCAATGTTTGTCCTTCTGTTTCTACCTTTTTAATTTAGAACGTTCTACCCCACAGTGGGTCAAATGTTATAATAGCCTTATACCCCTTCTTCCTCAACTTAACCCCTTTGTTGAAGGCCCTCTCCCTAGTTAGAGGCCCTTACCTGCTTGGACCTACAACCAGGGTTCAGGGCTTTTAACAACTGGTATAGCCTTTGGCAGCAGGCTACAAGGCTATATTATACATCCCTACTTTCTTACGTAAACTATAGCAGCCAAGGAGAAACTAATCAATCAACTGAAATACACTTCTGTTACAGTAACACAACAGATGGTATTACTTATTGCTATTTGTGGATATTCATAGTTATTCTAACCTGGTTCTTGCCTCATCAACTTCATATTTAACCATTCATAAGGTGACACAATTGATCTTTAATCACATAAGTGATTCTGCAACTGTATTGTGTATACTCCTGTCATATGTTTATCATTTGAAAAAATGGGATACAGCTCAGGACATTTAAAGCTCAGAATTGACATGGATCTTATTTTCCTCTTTTTCACATCTCAAATGTTGTTATTTTTTATATCACTAATAGGCCCCTAGGGACAGATAATTATTCTTGTACAGCTTATAAAGACATTTTTCCAAATTCAAAAGCCCCTTTCTTTTAAGATAACCTTACATATACCTATTGTTGTCTTTTGTTCTGGTTTATGCACATGCAACAGTTTTAATGCATTCAGTGACAGCTGAAGAGTTGTATGGGAAGCCTTTCATTGAAAAATTAGAGCTCTCCGCATAAGATACCTCCTGAAATGCATAGCGTGCTGGAAAATGAATATGACACATCCCACATTTAATGTAATATTTGTCAAAATAAATAAGATACCTGGCAGAGTGAATATGTTTAAACAAAAACAAATATGAAACCTGGCACAGTGAATATGCTACTTAGTGAATAATATGAATAACACACACTCCAAATTGAATAAGAGATATACTGAAATATATATCAATCATACTGAAATAAATATGACCCTCACTGTAAACAATAAAGCAATCACTTAAACAAATATAATATTCATAAAAAAGGATGGGACATTTCTTGAAATGACTGACATATGCCAAGAGGAATATGACATACATTGAAATGAATATCAGATACTGAAATGAATATATTATATTCTAAAAGAATATAAAGCACATTGAAAATAACATAGCATGCACTGAAATGAACATTGCACATGACTCAATGAATATTGACTGTGTTGAAATGAATATTACCCATATATTGCAATGAATGTGCAGTATGTAGAAATAAATAGGAAAATATGGCTTGTGTTGACATGAATTAAATATGACACGCCTTGAAATGAGTGTGACCAAAGGTAAAATTCTTATGACATTTGTCAGAATGAATATGGCATGCATTGAAATCAATATTATACATGTTCAAATGATTATGATATTTGTTAAATGGATAAGGTGCATCTTAAAATTAATGTGACAAGTGTTAATATGCATATGCCATCCATTGAAGTAAATATAGAATTGATTGAATGGAATATAACAAATTTTAAAATTAATATGACACGAGTTGAAATATATTATATTCTAAAAGAATTTAAAACACACAACACATTGAAAATAACATAGCATGCATTGAAATGAACATTTCACATGTCTCAATGAATATTAACTCTGTTGAAATTAATATTACCCATATATTGCAATGAATATGCAGTATGTAGAAATAAATAGGAAATGACTTAAAAAGAATATGGCTTGTGTTGACATGAACATAAGCCCTATTGAATTAAATATGACATGCCTTGAAATGAGTATGACAAAATGTAAAATTCTTATTACATTTGTCAGAATGAATATGGCATGCATTGAAATTAATATTATATATGTTCAAATGATTATGATATTTGTTAAATGGATAAGGCGCATCTTAAAATTAATGTGACAAGTGTTAATATGCATATGCCACCCATTGAAGTAAATATAGAATTGATTGAAAGGAATATAACACATTTTAAAATTAATATGACATGAGTAGAAATTAACATGAGCTTCATTTGAATGAATTTCATATGTTTTAAAATGAATATGAGTAACTTTCAAATGAACCTGATATTTATCAAAATGAATACGGCTCCCTTGTAGTGATATGATATACATTAGCATGATTATGATAGTGTTGCAATGGATACAATTCTTGTTCAAATGGAGATGATGTGTTAATATGAATGAGACATCCTTCCAAAGGAATATGACACATGCTAAGATGAATATGGCATGCAGTGAAGTGAATATGAGCCTCATTGATATTAATCCAACATGCCTTAAACTGAATGTGAGCAATGCTGAAATAAAATTAAACTTGTCAAGATAAATATGTTATGATTTGAAATTAATATGATACACATCAAATTGATATTACATATGTTGAAATTAATATGACATTGTTGAAGTGGATATGACCCATGTTATATGTTATGTTACGTGCATGTGTAAAGCAAACTATGACTCCGGGGGGTATCCTGGTGCTGAGCAGATTAATTTGCCTGACCATGCATAGGACAAGGAAAGATGGTGAATAGAAAAGCTGGGTTTTCAGTTTCTTGCTGGATTAAGGAAGTGAAGAGGAAACTCTTGGTGTGTTTGGTTGAGTGACCATGCGTGAGAGGGCAGATTGCTTTGTGGGTGGATGTTGGTTAGTGTGCATGTAGGAGGCTGGCCTGGTTTGTAGTGGGTACCTTGGGTACTTACACCTTACACCAGGTCCAGTTATCCCTTGTTAGTGAATGTAGTAGTGGCCTAGCAGCTCAGGCTGATAGAGGTGGCTATAGCAGAGCAGTGTAGGCTGAACTAGGAGAAATGCAAAGCTCATGCAATACCACTTATAGTTACGCAGTACTTATACACAAGTAAACACAATACTCACTGTTACCAAAAATAAAGGTATTTATTTGGGTGACACAGTATCAAAAATATCTTAGAGACAATAGTCCTTCTGGAGGTAAGTATTATACACAATATATACACTAGACATCAACATTAGACAAGTAAATAGTCATAGAACAATGCAAACAGTAGGGAATCCTGTAGAATGCAATGGGAGAAAATAGGTCTGGGGACAACACACACCATAAACTTAAAATTGGAATGTGAGTCACAAATTCCCCCCTAGACAAGTGTAGTGTGTACAGAATCGCTGGGAGAGTAAGAATACAGTAAAGGTAAGTAAATTACCCCAACCCAGAGCCCAGAAAAGCAGGAGTAAAACACTGCAAGTTTCCTTAGAACACACTACACTTCATTTTTGAGATTTTGCAGCAGCCAACCAAGTCTGCAAAGAACAACTGCTGACCTGAAGACCTGCAAAGGAAGGGGACCAAGTCCAGAAGTCAAAAGAAGTTCGAGGAAGGACAGGAGCCCCTGCTAACCCAGAAGAGGGTGCAAAAGAAGAGTCCCCTGTTAGTTGAAGACTGCAGAAATGCACCCTAGGAAGATGCCAGCGGGTTCTTGTGTAATGCAAAAGATGTCCCATGGTGTGAAGATTGTTGCAGATGAGATTTAGTGTTGGAAAGCACCAACAATCCTGGGCTATGGCAAAAGTGCGTTTTTCATCAAAATGGCACTGAATGAACCGAGGAGGGACATGGGGGCCTCAAAACTCTGTGTGAGGAGGAAAGGGGGGGGGCTCTCAGCACTTCAGAGAGCCCTCAGGATGCCAGCCAGTACCCCCAGAAGGCACAGGATCTGGGTTCAAAGGAGGTGCAAAACACAGTTGATGCAGCACAACAAAAGAAGGTCCCACACTGCCAGACAACAACTCAGCGAGTTAAGTGTTGCAGGGTGGGGTGCTGGGGAACAGGCTATGCATGAAGGAACTTTGCAAAGAGTGCACAGAGGCATCAGGAGGTGAAGAAGACACAAAACACAGGGGTACCATCGTTCTCAGGGAAGACAAGGTCTTACCTCCTCCAACTTCCATCAGCAGGACCTCAGCACAGTCTATGTCAATGATGTCCACCCTCTGTGTCCTTAGGAACATGTTCGTCACTGTGAGAGGAGTCCCAGGGTACTGGTCGTCCACTTTGGAAGGTGCCTGCTTGGAGCACGGGAGTGACTCCGTCACTCCACTGGAGATTTCTTCGGTCCTTCTGGTGCAGGATGAAGACATGGAGTCCCCAGAGCATGCACACCATGGAAACTGTTGCAGTTGCTGACTTGGAGCTGAGGGTGCTGAAGAAAAGTGTCTCATGTAGACACTTTGTTGCAGTTACAGTGTTTCATGGAGCAGGCTGCGGTTGATCCGAGGTCAGAAGATGCTGAAGTTGTTGCAGAGGATTCCTGAAGGAAACTTGAAAGCAGAATCTGAAGTGAACCCATAGGAGAGACCCTAAATAGCCCTGAGGGGGTATAGACCTATCAGGAGCGGTCTCTGATGTCACTTTCTGGCACTAGCCACTGAGAGCCCTCCATAGTGCCCCCACACCTTGCAAAGGAAGATGGCTGAAGTCTGGGACACACTGGAGGAGCTCTGGGCACCACCCATGGGTTGGTGATGGACAGGGAAGTTGTCACTCCCCTTTCCTTTGTCCTGTTTCCCCCCAGAGCAGGGGAGAAGGGGTCCCTGTACCGGTATAGACTGGTTTATGCAAGGAGGGCACCATCCTTGCCCTTCAAAGCATTTCCAGAGGCTGGGGGAAGCCACCCCTCCCAAGCCTGTAACACCTATTTCCAAAGGGAGAGGGTGTAACACCCTGCTCTCAGAGGAAATGCTTTGTTCTGCCTTCCTGGGACTGGGCTGCCCAAACCCCAGGAGGGTAGAACCCTGTCTGTGAGGTGGCAGCAGCTGTAGTTGCAATGCAAGCCTCAGAGAGCTGGTTTGGCAGTACTGGGGATCCATGGTGGAGCCCCCAGGATGCATGGAATTGGCTCCCGAATACCAGATTTGGAATGGGGAGACAATTCCATGATCTTAGACATGTTACATGGCCATACTCGGAGTTACCATTGTGAAGCTAGGTATTGACCTATATGTAGTGCACGCGTGTAATGGGGTCCCCGCACTCAAAAAGTCTGGGGTATGTGGGGGCACCTTTGCTAGTGCAAGGGTGCCCTCACACTTAGTAACTTTGCACCTAACCTTCAGCAAGTGATGGTTAGACATATAGGTGACTCATAAGTTACTTAAGTGCAGTGAAAATGGCTGTGAAATAGTGTGTGCACTATTTCACGCAGGCTGCAATGGCAGTCCTGAGTAAGGGTTTGTCTGAGCTCCCTATTTGTGGCAAAAGAAATGCTGCAGCCCATATTGATCTTCTGGAACCGAATTCCCTGGGTACCTAGGTACCATATACTAGAGACTTACAGTGTGTCTGTTGAAATTGGTAAATTAAGTCACTGGCCTACAGTGACAAATTTAAAAGCAGGGAGAGCATAAGCACTGAGGTTCTGATTAGCAGAGCCTCAGTGACACAGTTAGGTACTACACTGGCATACACATTAGGCCACAAACTATGAGCACTGGGGTCCTGGCTAGCAGGATCCCAGTGAGACAGGCAAAACATACTGACATATAGGTTTTTATCTATGAGCACGGGGGTCCTGGCTAGCTGGATCCCAGTGGCACAGTAAAAACATACTGACACACACTCACAAACAGGCCAAAAGTGGGGGTAACCATGCTAGAAAGATGCTACTTTTCTACAATCCATATGGAGTGCTGGTATGGGAGCAGCAAATATGGATTGGCGCATGAGTGCTTGAGGTCGGTGCAAGTGAAAGCCCCCTTTGTGATATGTGGAGCAGTGCAGAGTATTGTGGTAGGGTTTGAGAGCACGAAAGAACAAGGCTGGTAAGGGGAAGATCAGGCTTTCCTGCAGTGGGTGCAGTCCAGGAGAACAGAGAGACCTGCTAGAAGCAGGTCTGTGCTGCAGTAACCAGTAGGTGCTGGGGGTTGAGAAGTGTAGGAGGCAGTGTTTAGAAGGGGCAAGATGAAGGAGAGCAGAAAACAAGGCAAGGAGCACTGGAGTGAGGAAATTGTGTCAACTTGGAAAAAGCAAGGGCAAAACGAGCAGAAAACGTGGCACAGAAGAGTCACAAAATAAAGGAAAACAAGCAGGAAAAGTGACACAGATAAGAGAAAAAACAAAGCATGAAGAGGCTCAAACAGGCAGAAACAAGCAGAAAACGGCAGACACAAGGACAAAACAAAAGCTCATAGTGGAGCAAAGGTTGAAACAAGCAGAAAATGGGCACCGAAAAGGATAAAAACAATGCACAAAGAGGCACAAACAAGAGTTAAAATGAAGCACAAATATGAATAAACAAGAAAGCAGGGTAAACGGGGTACAGATAAAGGCATGAATAAAATACACAGATGCTGAAACACCGGCTAAAATGAAGCACAGGGAGGTATAAGCAAAGGTTGAAAGGAGAAGAAAACTGGCACGGAGAGACATAAAACAAGTAAAAGCAGGAAACAGACAAAGGCAAAAATGAAGCACAAACAATGGAAAAATGAGCCTGTCATGCAACGTGATCTCAAAATGTGCAATCAACAAAAATAATTTAGGCACTCTCATGTGTTTATAATATATTCACTAGTACATACGAGAGCACATTTGAACACTTGAGTTCAGAATATGTGCTTTACACAAATTTATTTTTTTAAGTAATGTGTACATAATCTTGAGTTCAACCTGCTTTCAGTCACCCGGTGGCTCGATGCAGTCTCCTACTTGCAGCAAATTGGCACTCTAGTGGCTCATTTCGGCATATACCAGCTGCAGCCTAGCCTCAAAAGTCTGTACAGAGGGAGCCCCGGAGCTGCTGGGGGTGGGAGCCTGGGATGGCTTGCTGTGGCTTTACCAGAGAGACCCTGTGACCCAACCCCAAAGCTTCGAAGGGTGTATAGTTGGACTGTCTACGGCCTGGTCCTGCATGTGTTATCAATGTGCTTCTGCCCACAACTTTTCCTCTTGTTGAGCCACCAAGGCCCCCTTATTAACTTTCCAAAGTGGGCTCTGCAGCTTGGCTCAAACTTCACTGTGAATGTCTGTCGGTGTCATGTGCTTTCCAGTGTATTGTACGCACACAATTCACCATATCTATTTCATTCAAGTCCTTATCCAGTTTAATCAATATTTTGTGTACCTCAATGTGATTCATATCCAATTTCAGTGGTGCCACTTTTCTTGCCCATCTTAGAGCCCTGCTAACGCCATCATGTGTGCACCATTTCTAAAAGAGAACACACTATTGTAGTAGTTAGGGGACTAGCGTAATTTTTTTTTTATGTTAATCCAGTGCTTTGCATGATTAGCGTAAAAAAATTTGGCACGAATCCTGCAAAGCACCCAGAGGCCCATTTCTAACCAATGGAAGCCTCCTTTTAACGCTTGCTCTGAGCAGGCGTTAAAAGTGCAGAAAAAAATGGAGCAAGGAAATCGCTTAGATTTCCTTGCACCCTTTTTTTGCCTCTCCAACAGGGGACCGCCCCTTTTGCATACATTATGCCTGGCACAGCCATAATGTAGCACAAAGGGTTACAAAGTGGCACAATGTATGCATTGCACCACTTTGTAAATATGGCGTAGCGTTTTTGACCTTCTAACACCACATAAGCGTCAAGCAATGACACTAATGTGGCATTGGAATGGTGCTAAGGGCTCTTAAATATGCCCCAACATATTATGTAATCAGGACCATTGGAACTATGTGATTCTACAACCCCCTCCGTGCTCGTCATCATCATGGCAACGTCCAATAAAAATAAGACGATAAGAAACATAGTTTATTATTATCTTATTATTTTTCCATTTTTGCAGCTGCTGCTGCTGGCGGGGGGCAACGCTCCTATACAATAGTGGAGGAGCCACCGCTGGCAGACAGGGTCCAGTTGTTTAGCCGAATAGCCAAGTCTTCACTGACTTTCAGAACTCTCTAAGAGATGTGGAGGTCAGTAGATGAAAGGGTAGCTTGGTCCATGACTTTGTTGCTAAGCAGGAGAATCAGATACCACTGCAACTGCTGTGTCAGATCCGAGGGATGAGATTTAGAGAAACAGACGTGAAGCTGAGGTGTCTGGTAGGCTGATGAAAGTTTGAGTGGTGGTTCAAGTCGGCAGGTCTGCAGATGTGTAGGGCCTTGTATGTATCCAGGACAAGTCTGGCTGTGGCATTCTGCATGGGCTGTCATTGTTGAAGGTGAGCTGCAATCCCTGGGTAGAGAGCATTGACATAGTTTAAGCAGCTGAAATTTAGGGCCTGAATGATGGTGCGTTTTGAGCTTTGGGGTAGCAATTTGAATATCTTATGAAGCAAGCAGAGGATGGAGAAGCAGGAGTAGGAGATTAAGTTAACTTGAGTAGGCATGGTTAGCTTGTTCTTCAGATTGATGCCTAGGTTCCTAGCAAGGTCAGCGGGTGTAGGAGTAGGTCCGAGTTCTGATGGCCATCAGGATGTCTCCCAAGGTCGAGCTTTTGCCTCTGGAAATCTGTACCTCTGTCTTGTCCTTGTTGAGCTTCAGACAGTTGTCCTTCATCCAGTTGGCAACATCTGTAACGCAGTAGTCGAAGTTGGTCTTGGAGTTGGTGGTGTCTTCGGAGTGGATGGGTAGTGAGCATAGAATATGATGGTGAGTCAGTCGATTTTGGCATTGCTGGCCAGAGGTGCCATATAAGTGTTGAAAAGGTCGGGGCTGAGCGAGGAGGGCAAGGTAGACTTTTTGCATTCCTCCGGTGAGGAAAGAGGCGAGTCATCTGAGAGCGGCTCTTTGGATGCCTATGTTGTGCATCTTTGTGATGAATGTGTGGTGGGAGACCATATTAAAGGCTGCTGATGGATCTAGGAGAATTAGACTCACAGCCTCTCCTCGGTTGAGTAGGACTCGGATAGTGTTGGTAGCTGTGATGCAGGCTGTCTCGTTCTGTGGTTGCTGCGGAATCTGAATTGGAAGGAGTCAAGTAGTAGGTTCTGTTCCAGATGTGAGCAGAGTTTTTGGCTGTAGTTTTTTCTAATACCTTGGCCAGGAATAGGAGCAGGGAGATCGGTCAGTAGTAGTTGAGTTCCTTGGAATCTGCTGACGGTTTCTTTAGTAAGGTGTTGGCTTCTGCATGTGTCCAGTCCTCAGCGAAGTTGGCCTTGGCAAATGAGATGTTGACCAAGGTGGTGAGTATGTGGTGAGTGCATGGGTGGGTTGAGGCCCCTGAGTGGACTGCGTTCATGATTAAGGCAGTGTCCTAAGGGGCAAGCTGGCTCCATTAGTTTTTCCAGGTATCTGTGGTAGTAATGGAGTCGTTGTGTTGCTTCAAGACATTGGTGGCCTTGGGTTTAGGTTTGAAGTTTCTGTAGATGCTGGTGATCATGTTGTGGAAGAAGTTTGCAAGATTTTCAAAGAGCTCCTCTGAGGGGGTAATGTTGTTTGTTGTGGCTGAGGAGTTGGAGAATTATTTGGTGATGCTGAATACTTCTTTGCTGCTATTGGAGCTTGTTTGGTTGTGTGAGGCTAAGGCCTTTTTTTCCCATTCTCTCAACTGTCTGCGATAGAGGTTGAGGGCTGTCTTGAAGGTGGTCTTGTCAGTGATGTCCTTGCTGGTGTGCCATCTCCTTTCCAATTGTTTACAGTGTTGTATAGTGGTTCTGATATCTTCAGACACCAGCTAGCCTGCTTGGCGGAACTTCTTTGCCTGTTGTTGCCAATGGAAGCAATGTTTTTGGTGCAGTTGGTGATCCAATTGTTGATGTTTCTGGCGTTCTGGTCTAGGTTGCTGGAGGAGTTGAAGTGGGTGGTGTTGAGGGCATTGATCCATGTGTTCTTTGTGATTTTTCCCCAGCTGGGATGGGGTCATTGTGTAAACCAGGGCGGAGGTCTATGAGCTGGTGATCTTGAATGTGAGTTCTATGGTGTGGCTGTACTAGATTTGGTCGCTGGAGGTAAAGATGGGGATCCAATGTTTGGCCTGCGGTGTGAGTGGGGTCATGAACAAGTTGAGTGAGTCTGATGTTGTTCATGTTGTCGAGGAGGTTGGTAGTATTGATGTTATTGTGGTGCTCGAAATGAAAGTTGAGGTCACCTAGGAAAGTGTAGTTGTTGGAGTCAATGACGTGGGGGGCAATGACGTCGAGGAAGAAGTTGCAGAAGGCTGGATGTGGTTCTGTAGGATGCTAACATGGGTATAAATGACAAAATAATAGTATCACAAAATTACCATATTATGCCGCATATTTTGTCTTTTCTCGCTACATAACTAAGTCAACCCTGCTGCACAATTTGGGTCTCCTCTGCTGCATTATTCCAGTGGTACCGTGTATAATACATCAAAAGTCCAGCAGGGCCTCCCTGGTCCCAGAAATCCTTTCCACAAATCAGGATGGAACCTCCAAAGTACCGTAGCATTAATCACAGCAGAAATTAGGCCATAAGGTGCTTTAGGTACCATTACACCTGGAGCTCTTGTCCAGGGTACGAGTCTGTATACACATTCCCATTATTCGCCCATCCCTACACCATTCTGCATTTTTGGCTCATTCTTTACCTGGTTTTGTCCATTTATATCATGAGTTAACAAATATTTTTGCAGTGGGCCCTAGATGTTCCTGACCATTAGAGCCTGGGGAATGGTGGAATTGTAGAGTTCTAGTTGGTTTGTGCAGTATATCATATTATACAACAAGGGCTTCTCTGACAGTATGCGATCCCCGCTCCACACATGACACATGCCTCTCCATATCCTTTACTCCTCATGAATACCTTCTTAATCCTCAAACCTCTCATCAGTCCTTATCCATTACTCATCACACCTCACTTCCGAACTTTCTTTTCACCCCTCAGCCCTTCCCGTCATCTTCACTCCTAGTTCTATACTTCTCTTCTATCACGCTTAGGGCCCGGTTTAAATGTTAGGTACAGATGGAATGGTAGTACTTTTCGATGCTTGAAATGTCCATCGGGCTGAAGGACATTTCAAAATTTGGCAATGGCCACCTCCATCAGGGTGACATAGTAATATTTTCTGTCACTCTGGCAGAGGATGGGCCGACCGACAAAATATAAAGGAGGCCCTAAATTCTCAACCTCTTCCTGTACCCTCACTCCTCATCCCTCACCAGCCATTCTCTATTCCCCATACATAAGTCATCTCTCACTTTTGACCTTTAATAATCACTTCACATCCCTTACATTGCATCATTCAATCTACTTCTTATGTCTCATCCCTCAACCCTCAGTTGTCCCTCCATATCCCTCATCCCTTATTCCAACCCTTTTGTCTCCTACTCTTTTCTACTCTTTCAACATCAGTTATTTGTCACACTTTATTCTTCACCTCTCCCTATTCCTCTTTCCTCATCCCCCACTGCTCATACCTCCTTCTCTGTGAAATACGTGAAATGGACACTGATAATAGCTTAAAATGTATATCACACTGTCCATTTTAGGACATGTTGTCCCCTTACATCTCATGCCTCAGTTCTCATGCCTCACTTGTACCATATTCACCTCACTCCTCTTTCTTCACTTCTCATCCTTTTTTAATCAATCATCTTTCCTCATTATCATCCCTCACTCCTCTATGCTCAGTCCTGATATCTAACTCCTCATCCTTAATTTCTCATTTGTCATCTCTTATACCTCACTTTTAATATTGCCTTCCTCTTGTCTCACTCCTCAACCATCACTTCTCATTGTTTCTCACATCCCTTACTTGCCTTCTCTCCTCTCTCACTCCTGATCTTCACCACTCAAACCTCTTCTCTTATTCCTCTTGCCTAATCCTTCACTATCTCACCCACTTTCCTCACTCTTCTTCCCTCATTTCAATTCTGATTTCTTATTCGACATCCCTCATCTATCACTGCTCTCTCTCCCTCACTTTATCAGTGAGAAGAGAACTATATGAATGATGTTTCCTCAAATGTCCACCATCCTGACCGTATTAGGACATCCTCATCCCTCCCTCCTTATGACCCAGATCTCAATCTTCACCTTATATTTCTCACTGATCACCCCCTTACTGTTCTTTCATTTTACATTCCACACTATCGCCTTCCCAGTCAACCTTCAGTCCTCACGCTTCTTCTCTCATTCCTTATTTCTCATCTCTCACTCCTTATCCATCATTCCCCATTCTTTATCCTTCAAATGTGCAGAATCTTGGCCCGTTTAAGACATCCTCATTACTCACTCATCATCTAGCCCTCAACCCTTATTCTTTAGCCCTCATCCCTTATCCCTTATCTGTCATTCCTCACTCCTCACACATCATCTGCCACTCTCATTCCTCATAACCCATCTTTCATTTTTCACTTCCAATTTCCTTTGTCATCTTGACTCTTTAATTACCTCGTCATCAAACCTCCCTCCTATTCATTTTGTTCTATACAATATTTATTTTGATGTTTATCTTATTAATTTCAAAGCAAAACATATTCATGTTGGCAAGTTTAATTTTAATTTCAGCATTGTTCATGTTCATTTTAAGGCATGTTGAATTAATTTCAATAGGGCTCAGATTCATTTGATTACGTGTCATATGATAATCTTGGCATGTGTGATATTTCTTTCAGTGGATGTTTCATTCATATTAACACATCATATTAATTTTACATTAATTATATCCATTGCAACATGTACCATAATCACGTTAATGTATATCATATTACTTGAAGGCAAGCCATATTCATTTTGATAAATGTAATGTTCATTTAAATGTTACTCATATTCATTTTAAAACATGTCAAATGAATTTAAATGACATTCATATACATTTCAACTCATCTCATATTCATTTTAGGATGTGGTATATTCCTTTAATTCAATGTTATACTTATTTGAATGGATGCCAGATGCATATTAACACTTGCACCCTATCCATTTTAACATATCATATTCATGATTTGTTATGTATCATATTAATTTCAATGCATGCCATATTCTGTTTTGACAAATGTCATGAGAATTTCACCTTTCTGGTCATACTCCTTTGCAGGCATGTCAAATTCAATTCAAAGGGGCTCAGCACAAGACATTTTTATTATTAATTATCTCCTGGTCATTTCTGTATGTCTCATATTCATTGAAATCTGGGTGATATTCATTTCAACTAAATTCATATTCATTGCAACATGTGTAATGTTCATTTCAGTGTATGTTTCATTAATTTATATGTGTATTACATTTTTTTCAAAATATTATATATTCATTTCAGTACTTTATATTCATTTCAATATGTCATATTCATTTTCATATCAAAATATCTCATATTTCTCCTGTCATGTGCCAGCAATTTAAAGAAATGTCTCATTCTTTTTGATGAATATTGTATTAATTTCAGTTATTGCTATATTGTTTACAGTGAGGGCCAGATTTATTTCAGTATATTTCTGTGAGAAAACAGGGCTGATTGCAGAGGCCCCATAACTTTTTGCCCCCATTTTCCTCTTTTTGCTGGTGTTTTCCTGACTTTGATGGTGCCCTGGGTACTGCTAACCAGTCCCAGGGCCTGTGCTCTGTGTAAAATGGATATGCAAATTAGGCTAATTATAATTGGCTAAGTTAACCTACCTATAAGTCCCTAGTATATGGTAGGGCATGTAGGTTTAGGGACCACAGCATAGGTGGTGCACACCTAGGTGCACTGCTGAGGTGCCCAGTGTCATTTTAAAAGCAAGCCTGCCTTACTGGCTGCTTTTAAATTAAAGTTATATGCAAATTCGACTTTGGAATTAAAGGTACTTCCAAAGTCTTAAACTACCTTATTTTTACATATAAGTCACCCCTAAGGTGTGCCCTATGTGCCCCTAGGGCTGGGTGCCATGTAACTATATGCAGGGACTTTATAAAAATAGATTTATAAGCCCTGGTGAGGTAAAAACAGCCAAATTCGTTTTTCCCTCATGGAAGTAAATGGCCTTCATAGGCTAGAATGGGCAGACTTTATTTTGAATTTTAAAGTCTCCTTAAATGTTACATACCAAGAATTTGGTATCAAATTGATTGTTGTAATAAATCCCACAACTTCCAGTTGTTGGATTTAATATAACTTGTCCAGGTAAAAAGTTTAGACTTTACCTAAAAAGTTGCCAATTTCAGCTCTGCATTGTTTTTGCTGCTGTGCTCTGATTGGCCAGCCTGCAGCAGCTTCTGCCAGGCTGCCTTGATTAGGTGTGAAGTGGCCAGGCTTCACACAAAGGAATGTGCTTGTGGGAGAGAATCTCCCCTCAGCAGATGGTGAGGCAGGAAGGGGGAGGGCTGCCAAACTGGTCTTCAAAGGCAGAGAAGGACATTTGCAGCACCCAGCAACACCCCCACATCCTGCAACCCCAGACAATTAGGTGCCCCCTTGATTAGATTAGGAGAGGGCAGGAGAGGGGTGTGTTTATGATTTTTAGCCACACCAGTGGGTGGGCTCAGCCAGATGTAACCTCCAAAAATCAGATTCATCCATGTTGGATTTTTAGAGACTGTTGCCTTCTGGGATGGATTTTTGCCACACTTCCCAGGAAGTGGTCATCACAGGGGGACGACCCTGTCCCTGATTGGAGAACCAGGGCCCCCCTGCTTTTCACCCAGGAGCAAGGATAAAACTGGCAGACCTGCCCCCACACCTCAGATCCCCACCAAATTTCAAGAAGAAGGAACTACAAGGAGAAGAAGGACTGCCCTTCTGGACCCCTGGCCTGCACCTGGACCCTGCACTCAGAAAGACTGCACCAGTTGCACACTTGGGCTTCACCACAAAAAGGACTTTGCCTGGCTTCAACTGGTTCAAGGAGGGACTCCCTGTTTGCTACAGGTGAAAAATTGCTATCCAGAGTCCCCTGCACCAACTCCTGAAAAAGTGACCAGCTGACCACTGTCCAGTGGCCAAAAAGGAGTTTGCGCCAGGTGCATTCTGGGAGTTGAAGTCCGCACTTCCCAAGGACCATCACAGAACTTCTGGACCCTTGGGGTGAGCTGTGGACCCCAAAAGAACCTTGAAAGAACATCTGGGTGAAGCCCCAGAAGTTTGGAAAAGATTGGAGAATTTTTGAAAAAAAGCTCCATAAAGTGACCGACCCGACGCGGAAATTCTAGCCGGCTTGCCTCAACCGCGACCCGGCCTGACTTCGTGGTTCGTCCCGGTAAAGAAAAACATCCAAAAAAGAGACTAAGGGGGTTATTCTAACTTTGGAGGAGGTGTTAATCCGTCCCAAAAGTGACGGAAAAGTGACGGATTTACCACAAGCCGTATTACGAGTCCATTATATCCTATGGAACTCGTAATACGGCTGGTGGTATATCCGTCACTTTACCGTCACTTTTGGGACGGATTAACACTCCTCCAAAGTTAGAATAACCCCTAAGTCCGAAGGTAAAAAGTTGACCGGGACCTCCCAGCCATCGAATCCGAGAAGGGCTCCACGGACGTCGGATCAAGATCCAGGTTTACTCCGGTCGAAGGATTTTCATCTCGAAAAAACGACTAAGTCCGAAGATAAAAATCACCACCGAGGAAACCGACTTCGCGTATCCGGACAAGGGCTCCAGGAGGTCGGATTCAACTGGCAGGTTCGTCCCGGGGAAGAAAAACATCAAAAAAGAGACTAAGTCAGAAGGTAACTTTTTAACCGAGGCCTCCCGCGACTTGTAGCCGAGCAGGGCTCCATCGCGGTCGGCCTGAAAGTTTGACTTTGTCCCGGTCCTGGTGCAACCAGATGACCCGATTGGCGCTTTTTGTTTCTAAGCGCTAGAAAATAATAATACTTTAAAAATTCATATCTCCGATTTTAATCGTTTTTGTGTCATTTTAAAGATAAAAATATAAACTATTTTTATAAATTGGTTTTGGATTTTTAAACTGTTTCCTGTGTTTTATTTAATTACTGTTTTGTGATATTTGAATGCTTTACACTTTGTCTCCTAAGTTAAGCCTTGACGCTCGTTGCCAAGCTACCAAGGGTTGAGCTGGGATTAATTTACTGAGACCTAACTGTACCTATGTGGAGGTTAGTGGCTTGTTGCTTGGTGTAGGTACCTACCTGCCCTACCAATAACCCATTTTCCAACATAATTGGAAGCAGCGACGGGATCCTGTACTTGTGTTCAATATCACGTTACAGTTTTAGGTAAAACAAATTAAAAATCCTTTAAATTGTCCTAGTGCAAAAATTGTTTTTCATTTTTAATTTGGATTAATTTCAATTATTGAATTTTTGTAATTTTTCTAAATTCTTGTTTCCAATTTTTGCAAAAAGTTTTTGTTGACACAAAACTAGGGAACCATGGAGCTTGATCTGGCTAGCCTACCCACACTGACAGTAGTCCAGCTTAGGGGGTTGTGTATTGAAAGAGGGTTGCCTGCAACCACTGATCTCAGGAAGCAAATCCTGATCACATCCCTGACAGCATGGGCTGAGGCCCAAGAGGTAGAGTCAGATGAAGCTCCAGAGGAGGGAGAAAGAAGGGAGGATGCAAGCTCTAACCACTCAGGGGAGGGAAGGCATCTGAGCCCAAGTGAGGATGAGGAAGAACGGTCCTCAGTAAATACAGTCACTAGGGGCAGATCCAAAGCTAGTGGTGGGAAGGGGGTCCTTTCAGGAGGAGAGAACCCATCCATCAGAGAAAGAGAGCTGGAGGCCCAGCTAGCATACATAGCTTTGGAAACAGAGAAGCTGGCCCTAGAAAAGAAAAAGTGGGCATACAAAGAGAAAAGAGATGGAGGCAGCGATAAAGAAGCTGAGGTGTCCATGGGTGGGGGAGTTTGCCCCAGATTACCCAAGGGGGTAGTTCCTGCTTATATAGAGGGGGATGACATAGATAAGTGGCTGGGGGCCTTTGAGAGGGCACTCCAAATGAGAAGGGTTAGGCCTCAATACTGGGGTTCCCTTTTGTGGGAGTTGGTCCCCAACTCAGGGAGGGATAGGCTTCTGACCTTAAGGGGGGAGGAGGCAGATTCATACCCTAGTATGAAGAGGTGCTTAGCCAAGAAGTTTGGTCTGACCCCAGAGCAATATAGAATGAAGTTTAGGGACACCCAGAAGGTCAGTACCCAGTCTTGGGTTGACTTTGTGGACATTTCACTAAAGGCACTAGAGGGCTGGATTATTGGTAACAAAGTAGATACTTATGAGGGGTTATACAATCTGATCATGAGAGAGCACATCTTGACCAATTGTACCCAAGAAAGGTTACGCCAGCATCTAGTGGACTCTAAGCAGACCAACCCTAGAGAGCTAGGGGAGGCAGCTGATGAGTGGTTGAGAACCAGGGTGGTTGTCAAGTCCCAGGGGGGAGACTCCAAGAAGGGGGGGACAGGTCCCCAAAAACCTAAGGAGGGAGGTGGTAAGCCCACCACAGAGACTCCCTCTGTACCCCAGAACCCTAAGAAGGAGGAGAGTAAATCCCACTCCCACTCTGACAAGCAGAGACAGGGAGACCCAGGGTTAAAAAAACTCTTGGACAGTAGGGCTTGCTTTGACTGTCAGCAGACAGGTCACTTCAGAGGAGATGCAGCCTGTCCAAGGAAGGTGGTTAGCACTGGGCTGTCCAGTGTAGCCATAGAGGAGGATTCCTCAGACGATGAAGTCCTCCTAGCATTGTGCTGGGAGACAGGACCAGATGGTAAGCTGGTGATCCCTGAGGGTGGGAGTAGGCACTTCCACCACATTCAAGTGAATGGGATCCCTACCACTGGCCTGAGAGACACCTGTGCCAGTCACACTATAGTGAGTGACCGGTTAGTGACCCCAGACATGTATGTCCCAGGAAAGACAAAGAAAGTCAGGATAGCCACAGGGGAGGTCACCTCCAAACCTGTAGCCATAGTGCCCCTAGAGAGGGAGGGTATCCTTGACTGGATTAGGGTGGTAGTCAGTGCTGACCTTCCCCTAGATTGTATCCTGGGCAATGACCTCCCAGAGGTGAGTCTGGTCACAGATGGGGTGGTCGCCCAGGGCACCCCCCCAAACCAAAGTCCTGGGGAGTCAGTCCCTACAGTTAGGAGACAGGGGTCCCCAAGAAAAGGAAAGAAGAAAAGGAAGGGTAGGCCACTCTTTAAGAGAGTTCCAGGGAGCCAAAGGCCTTCTGCCCCAGTAGGGGGGGAGCCCAGAATTGGCACTGGTGAGGCCTCCCCTGACCCCAAGGAAGTCCTGAGTAGTCAGGCAGCTGTCCAGATGCAAGGTGTTCCCCCTGCGCTGACAGAAGGGAGAGTGGAAGGAGGGTGTCTGCCACAGGAGGTGGTAGCCCCCCACTCTAGACAGCAAGAGGGGTGCCAGGACCCCAAAGATGCCCCTAAAGCAGCTCAGCCACCTGTCAGTGGAGAGCTTAGGGTGTGGTTCTGGGTACTGACAGCTGTCAGTAGCCTCTGCTGGGTGCTAGCCTTCCTGGCAGCAATGTACTTGGCCTGGGAGGCAGACCCCAGGGCCAATAGCAAAGTAGGCCCCCTGACCCTATTGGTCATGGTGGGGTTGCTCAAGTGTTGGGTGACCTCTTTGGGTAAGCTAGGTGTTGCCCTAGCAAAGTTTGGAGTAGGGGAGGTAGGCACCTCACTACCCAAGTTGGCAGAGAGAAAGGAGGAAGACCCCCCTAGAGGAAAGTTTCAGTTTGTGTTGGGTCCTTTTACTGTTGGGATGGCTTCACTACCCATAGGGAGTGACCCTGACAGGAGGAGATAAGGCAGAGTAGGCCCTGCAAAGGGACAGCCAGTTTTCTTCACTGTCTTCCTCGCCTAACAAGCCAGGAAGACTCTCCCAGGGGTGGGCTGAGTCTCCTGGGCGTGTGGGCTGGGGGGGGGTTGTGTGAGAAAACAGGGCTGATTGCAGAGGCCCCATAACTTTTTGCCCCCATTTTCCTCTTTTTGCTGGTGTTTTCCTGACTTTGATGGTGCCCTGGGTACTGCTAACCAGTCCCAGGGCCTGTGCTCTGTGTAAAATGGATATGCAAATTAGGCTAATTATAATTGGCTAAGTTAACCTACCTATAAGTCCCTAGTATATGGTAGGGCATGTAGGTTTAGGGACCACAGCATAGGTGGTGCACACCTAGGTGCACTGCTGAGGTGCCCAGTGTCATTTTAAAAGCAAGCCTGCCTTACTGGCTGCTTTTAAATTAAAGTTATATGCAAATTCGACTTTGGAAATAAAGGTACTTCCAAAGTCTTAAACTACCTTATTTTTACATATAAGTCACCCCTAAGGTGTGCCCTATGTGCCCCTAGGGCTGGGTGCCATGTAACTATAAGCAGGGACTTTATAAAAAAAGATTTATAAGCCCTGGTGAGGTAAAAACAGCCAAATTCGTTTTTCCCTCATGGAAGTAAATGGCCTTCATAGGCTAGAATGGGCAGACTTTATTTTAAATTTTAAAGTCTCCTTAAATGTTACATACCAAGAATTTGGTATCAAATTGATTGTTGATATAAAATCCCACAACTTCCAGTTGTTGGATTTAATATAACTTGTCCAGGTAAAAAGTTTAGACTTTACCTAAAAAGTTGCCAATTTCAGCTCTGCATTGTTTTTGCTGCTGTGCTCTGATTGGCCAGCCTGCAGCAGCTTCTGCCAGGCTGCCTTGATTAGGTGTGAAGTGGCCAGGCTTCACACAAAGGAATGTGCTTGGGGGAGAGAATCTCCCCTCAGCAGATGGTGAGGCAGGAAGGGGGAGGGCTGCCAAACTGGTCTTCAAAGGCAGAGAAGGACATTTGCAGCACCCAGCAACACCACCACATCCTGCAACCCCAGACAATTAGGTGCCCCCTTGATTAGATTAGGAGAGGGCAGGAGAGGGGTGTGTTTATGATTTTTAGCCACACCAGTGGGTGGGCTCAGCCAGATGTAACCTCCAAAAATCAGATTCATCCATGTTGGATTTTTAGAGACTGTTGCCTTCTGGGATGGATTTTTGCCACACTTCCCAGGAAGTGGTCATCACAGGGGGACGACCCTGTCCCTGATTGGAGAACCAGGGCCCCCCTGCTTTTCACCCAGGAGCAAGGATAAAACTGGCAGACCTGCCCCCACACCTCAGATCCCCACCAAATTTCAAGAAGAAGGAACTACAAGGAGAAGAAGGACTGCCCTGCTGGACCCCTGGCCTGCACCTGGACCCTGCACTCAGAAAGACTGCACCAGCTGCACACTTGGGCTTCACCACAAGAAGGACTTTGCCTGGCTTCAACTGGTTCAAGGAGGGACTCCCTGTTTGCTACAGGTGAAAAAATGCTATCCAGAGTCCCCTGCACCAACTCCTGAAAAAGTGACCAGCTGACCACTGTCCAGTGGCCAAAAAGGAGTTTGCGCCAGGTGCATTCTGGGAGTTGAAGTCCGCACTTCCCAAGGACCATCACAGAACTTCTGGACCCTTGGGGTGAGCTGTGGACCCCAAAAGAACCTTGAAAGAACATCTGGGTGAAGCCCCAGAATTTTGGAAAAGATTGGAGAATTTTTGAAAAAAAGGTCCATAAAGTGACCGACCCGACGCGGAAATTCTAGCCGGCTAAGTCCGAAGGTAAAAAGTTGACCGGGACCTCCCAGCCATCGAATCCGAGAAGGGCTCCACGGACGTCGGATCAAGATCCAGGTTTACCCCGGTCGAAGGATTTTCATCTCGAAAAAACGACTAAGTCCGAAGGTAAAAATCACCACCGAGGAAACCGACTTCGCGTATCCGGACAAGGGCTCCAGGAGGTCGGATTCAACTGGCAGGTTCGTCCCTGGAAGAAAAACATCAAAAAAGAGACTAAGTCAGAAGGTAACTTTTTAACCGAGGCCTCCCGCGACTTGTAGCCGAGCAGGGCTCCATCGCGGTCGGCCTGAAAGTTTGACTTTGCCCCGGTCCTGGTGCAACCAGATGACCCGATTGGCGCTTTTTGTTTCTAAGCGCTAGAAAATAATAATACTTTAAAAATTCATATCTCCGGTTCCCCTGAACCGATTTTAATAGTTTTTGTGTCATTTTAAAGATAAAAATATAAGCATTTTTTATAAATTGGTTTTGGATTTTTAAACTGTTTCCTGTGTTTTATTTAATTACTGTTTTGTGATATTTGAATGCTTTACACTTTGTCTCCTAAGTTAAGCCTTGACGCTCGTTGCCAAGCTACCAAGGGTTGAGCTGGGATTAATTTACTGAGACCTAACTGTACCTATGTGGAGGTTAGTGGCTTGTTGCTAGGTGTAGGTACCTACCTGCCCTACCAATAACCCATTTTCCAACAGATTCTTATTCAATTTGGAGTGTGTTTTATTCATATTAATCACCAAGCAGCATATTCACTCTGCCAGGTTTCAGATTTGCTTTGGTTCAAGTCAGATTCACTCTGCCACATATCATATTTATTTTGACGCACATTACATTCATTCTAGTGTGTGCTGTATTCAGTTTGCAGAATACTATGCATTTCAGATAGACTCCTATATATGAGGAGCTGTATATTTGACATGAACTGTTTCCCATAGAGGTGCACTCCAGAAAAAAACAATATACTCCAGATCCTAGGAGCTGGTGATGTATTTACACATCAATAAAGTTAGTTAATAGTTAATACTGTGGATTGGATCACGGAAAGTGTGCACTGGGGCCACTTTATTGATTGGCATTAATACATGTCCTAAGTGATATAAAAGCAGTGCTGCCTGCAACACATTTTACAACCACATTATGAAAGTAATGTTTCTGGATGTAATGTATGACATTTAATGTTCACATACTTACCAAATCAAATAACTCAAATTTCACACATCCCTACTTTTTTAGTGAAGCATACTTGACAGAATGGAAGGAGTCTGTATCTCTCAAGTTAATTAGGAAAATCTAGACTTTATGGTCAGTCTCTTTACTGTTACAAAGATCGCAGCTACCATTATAAGCCAAAAATGCAACAAGGACCATGGAATGGACCAGGATGCTTTCGATTTTTACTGCAATGACATGGAAACAGGTTTTTTTCTTACGTTTTATAAAAAAAAAATACAAATTGATTAAAGATTAACATGCATGTTTTCACAACACACACAAATGTAAACCGATGTAAATCCTGTCATCAGTAGTGGATATGTACCCAGTACTTTGGAATCCTTGATAATTATTCATCCTAATCGTCTAGATCAACGTTATTACTGGCCAATTTCACTGCTGAACGGAGCGATAAAATCCATGGTAAGGTTGTACTAGATCAAATCCAGCACTGGGAGGATATCAATTACAGATTAGGTGGTATCCAGGCTGTAATCGGAAAAGGGCTAGACATCATTGTACAGGCTATGAAATTATACACTTCTTGTGAAAAATATGTACAACTAAAGAACGTATCTTTGTACATGGCCTTCTTAAAACCGAAGAGATAAATCAAAGGCTCCAGCATTAAGGGACTCCATATTGGTTGACAGTTGTCCTGAAGCACTTGTATAAACTCACGTCGACTACTGTTGAGTATGGAGGGTCTTGCAAATATACCAACAAATTCTCAAAAAACTCATTGGTTCATGAGGTATGTGTATTTATCTTTCTGTTGTCAAAGACTACCTGGCCAACCTCAACCTTGACAAATCCAAGCTTGAAGGGGAAATATTTGCAATAATTTTGTTTTCAGATGGGTGGTATTATTGTCTATAGTTGAAATATCGATGCACTGTTGTGGCAAGGTGTAAACAGGAGGTAGCGAAGAGGTGGAGAATGCGGAGAGCGCTCCTCCTATCGGAGTCCCCGAGCCGACAAAGCCGGCCAGCTGAGCAATGATGGGTTTTACCAGGAAGCTTTTTTAGTGCCCTGATGTACGATAAGAGGAGAAGACGCTGCCAGAGGAAGTTGGAAGACAGGAGGAAGATGCGGAGGGAAGAAAGAGAGAAGAAGCAGTGCTGAAGGGAAGGAGGCTCAAGGAGTCAACGAGGACTGAGACAAGACCGCATGAGCAGAAAGACTAAGAAGGGAAGGATTTCCCTGAAGTGCTGGATCTTCTAGGGAAGGACCCTGAAGCCCGAATCCAATGCGAAACCTCCAGCCACATCCCAGGAGGGGTGTGGCTTAGCCAGGTACATGCTTGGGTTTGGTGCTGGATGCAAAAGAGCACGGGAGAGGGAAGTGTCAGGGACGGTAGAACTGAGTGAAAGGGGAGCACTATAATGTTTTCCAGCACCAAAAGATACACGGGGATTTGGGGGATTAGTGTTGTGTTACCCTACCTCTTACCCTCTCACAGACAAAGACCTGTCCATCCCTCCCTTTAATTCTAAAATCAAGGAATATCATAAGATCACTTACCTGACCACAAGTTTGTTTTCATCTCTTCTCTTGTTTGAGGGTCCTCTGCCAGCCAGTACAACCACGCCCGAACACCTAGTAAGGAAAGAAGAGGGGACCTAAGACAAGTCGTTAACTAACGAATGGCCTATCCTGTCGCTCTATAAATTCAAAATAGACAATAAAAACAGAACTTAACCACCTGATCAGAATCATGTGATCCACATTAATTTCTTATAATAACATTGCCCTCATCTTACCCTTTAACACAAGGTATACACAGACAAGTTTCCTATAATATGTAATAAGGTATATGGAGACTGAAAGGCCCCAGGATCATCTAAATAACTGATTCTAGACTCATATCATAACATTACAACATCCAGAGTAAAAACACATTAGCATTCAATGGAAAGAAGAGAAACATAATGCATCATAAAGCAGATGCTACAATCATCTCCCCCTGACGATGAGACCAAAAAGCTAAACAGCAAGTACAAAGTTCCATGAAAGCAAAAAAGATGACAATCTATGTGTACATTTTTCTTTAACCTAACACTACCACCAGTGTAGTAACTGGGTTATTAGTTGAGAGGGTGAAAGCTCCTCTGAAACAATAAATGCAATTCTTGTCAGCATGAACCACAAAAAATCACTAAATTAACCTGTGCATAACTCTGGTAGCTTGGCAAAAAGGCAGTCTGGCTCAGTTTAGAGACAATTGTAAAGAATGTATGCAGGCCACAACAGTAATAAAGTGAACAAACAGCACAAGTAAAATCCCAAACAATCTAGAGAGATAAAGTAAATTATAATAAATAAAATAATACCATAACAAGTTAAATTCAATCAGTTGAACCAGAGTTGTGAATTTTTTAAGTTTTTATTGAAACATAGCATCTAAAGTGTGGAAAGTGGCAGCCATGGGTACCTGGTCACAAAAGAACAGGGCAAAGTCAAATGTTAAGTTAGACTGTGATGAAGCACGGTGTAGGGTACAAGGAGTGGTTTGGGGCTGATATTGGCTTACTTTCCGTCTTAGAAAAAAATGTCAGACAAAGTTCTGGAGAAGGTAGTCCCGGTGGGGCAGGACAGCAGGATATATTCAAGGTTGCGTTGCCAACAACTGGAAGTCACTGGACGAGGTCTTAATGAAACCATCACTGAAGACAGGAAAAAGCTTTGAGTGCAAGAATCTCGATTTACAGGCCAAGAAGGTTGTGTCATTGATGGGATGTATGTCTTCATCGAGCCTGGTGAAGATTTCTACCTTCTAACTTTGATTTGTTTTTGGAACACAGCTTAACCCAGCGAGACGCGGCTGTGGGCTGTAGCCGAAGTGAGCTCCTAAGTTACAGATACCTGCTGCAGGGAGGTCCCTCTGAAGAGAACTTTCTGCTGGAGAGACAATCTTTTGGGGGGGTGGGGTTTAGGACTCACTCCAGCAGTGGGCAGCAGCTGAGTTCAAGGCCTTAGGAGCTTATTATGTCCCTGTAGTTCACACAGGAGGCCTGGTAGCAAGTGCTTGGAGTCACTCTGTGGTCCTGGGTTAAAGGAGGAGGCTCAGTCCTCCTTCTACACACAGCAGGACAGCAAGGCAGTCCTTTCAGCAGCAGGGCGGAAGAGTAGTCCTTCTGGCAAAAGAACTTCTTGTGAATCTTCCACAGGTCCAGGAGTGTGCTGAAGAGTGGTTCTGGGGCTACAGTATATATTTCTTGTGCCAGCCTTTGTGAATGGAGGAATATCACACCCTACCCCTGGTCCTGGAAAGGTCTTCCTTCCCCTATGAAGGCTCCAGACTGTCTGTGCTGAGAAAAGGGAGTTTTAGGGCTGGCAAATGGTTTATTTTGACAGGTCAAAATGGCAGTTTAAAATAACACTATTGGCTGTAGTTGCAGATGTGAAACATGTTCTAAAGGGCTACTGGGGTGGGTGGCACAAATTACCAGCCCTGGGCACATGTAGTAACATATACTAGGGACTTACAAGTAAATTAAATGTGTCAATCAGATGTAAGCAAATGTTTACATGTTATATGGAGAGAGCACAAGCACTTTAGCACTGGTTAGCAGTGGTAAAGTGGTAGAGTCCTAAAGCCCACAAAGACAAATTCAGCAAATAATAGAGGGATGATGGCAAAAAGGTATGGGGGACTACCACTCAAGGGTGTCAGGTATAAAAAGCATCAACTGATAATGCATTGGGGCACTCTCCTGATTAAAAGACTGTGTCCTGGAAGTGTCAGATAAGAGGTTTCTTTTGCTTGCTAAGACGACATGCACAGGACACCTGTCAAGGAATCTGGAAGAGACATTTTTCTGGGTACCAACTCAAAGTTCAGCTTCTTTAGCAAATAGGCCACTGTCACATTCTCGCTCACCCATTGGCAATTTACACTTTTGATCATCATAACTGCTACCTTCTGAGGTAAAGTTGGAGTGGAAATAGTAAATCTCACTTGTTAGAAATTAGGTCTTTTGATGGCAGTCAGGTTACCCCATGTACAAGCAAGGACCCTTACTCTAGTCAGGGTAAGTCATTCACAATCCAAATTATCCTGAGCCCACCCTCTGGTAGCTTGGCACTAAGCAGTCAGGCTTAAATTAGAAGGCAATGTGTAAACTATTTATGCAATAAATTATTAAATAACACAGTATAGCACCACAAAAATACACCACACAGTATTTAGAAAAATATAGAATATTTATCTGGTTAAATGCAGGTCAAAAAAAGATTTGTACACTTTGAAATATCACTTTAGGGAATGATAAAAAGAGTCTTTAGTCTTTAGAAAGCAACAAGTGTCTCTTGCAAGCACAAAGTACCTGGTTTGCGTTCAAATTCTCTGCCAGGGACTGCAGAGGAGGAGATGTCTGGAAAACGGGGAGATGTGCATCGGTTTCTCTGGGCGCACACAGATGATGTGTATATTTGTTTCCACGCAGTCAGGGCCTTGCATCAATTTCTGGCGCAAAGACTTGGATTCTCTTTGGGTTTTGGGGTATTTAGACTCCCCAGGGACGATGTAGAGAAATCCTGGGCATGCAGGATGAAGTCACAGGAGCTGGGTCGATCTGGTGGGCGATGCAGGGAAATTTCTGTCACACGGCAGGCGCTGCATTGATTTTTCTCGCAGGAAGTCGGTCTATGTCGTTTTGGCTCGGCTATGCATTGATCCAGTGGGCCATGTGGTAAAGTTCCGGTCACAACACTGGTGCTGCGTCGATCTCCTCTCGGGGAGCCGGGCTGCGTTATTCCGGTTTGTCGTGCAGTGATTTTCTCAGCGCGATGCAGGCTATGAGTTGTTTCTGGCAGGCTGTGCATACATTTTTCGCCACACAAGGAGTTCTTTGCAGGATTTAGTCTTTTTGGCCCTGAGACTTCAATGAACAGGAGGCAAGCTCTATCCAAGCCCTTGGAGTCCACTTCTCACCAGAGCCAGAGGGCAGCAGGGCAACAGCAGGGCAGCAGTCCTTTGTAGAAAATCAGTCAGGTGAGTCCTTTGGGCAGCCAGGCATTTCCTCTTGGCAGGTTGCAGGTTCTGGTTTCACCAATGGTATCTTGGCCAGAAGTGTCTAACTTCAGAAGTGTCTAAGTTGGTAGGGTTAGAGGCCCTGTTTAAATACCCAAATGTGCCTTTGAAGTGGGGGAGACTTCAAAGAGTGGCTTAGAAGTGCAAAACTCCCCTTTCAGTTCCATCCTGTCTGCCAGGGTCCCAGTAGGGGGTTTGGCCATCCATTGTGTGAGGGCAGGTCACTGTCCTTTGACATGTGATTGTGAGGCCCTCCACCCTCCCAGCCCAGTAAGAACCATTCAAAATGCAGATGTATGCAAGTGAGGCTGAGTATCCAGTGTTTGGAGTGTGTCTGAGTGAAGGTCAATGTGTGCAGGTGTGACTGAGAATCCTGTGTTTGGGGTTGTCTGAATAAAATGTACAAGGGAGCTGTCAACTAACCTAGCCAGACATGGATTGTAAGGCACAGAAGGATTTGAGTGCAGAGAAATGCTCACTTTCTAAAAGTGGCATTTCTAAAATAGTAATATTAAACCCAACTTCACCAGTCAGCAGGATTTTGTATTACCATTCTGGCCATACTAAATATGAACTTGTTACTCCTTTCAAATCAGAATCAGGTATATTTCCTGCCTTTTACCTACATAGAACCCTGACCATTGGGTTCCCTAGGGCCTACCTTAAGGGTGACGTATATGTAGAAAAAGGGGAGTTTGAAGTTTGGCAATTACTTTTAAATGCCAAGTGGAAGTGGCGTGAAACAGCACAAACAGGCCCTGCAGTGGCAGGCCTGAGACATGGTTAGGGGGCTACTTATATGGGTGGCACAACCAGTGCTGCAGTGTTTAACTTACAGGCCCTGGGCACATTTAGTGCACTAGTCCAGGGACTTATAAGTAAACTAAATAAGTCAATTGGGTATGAGTCAATGTCACCATGTTTTAAGAGAGAGCATATGCACTTTAGCACTGATAAGCAGTGGGAAAGTGCGCAGAGTCCTAAAGCCAGCAAAAATTAGATCAGAAAAAGAGAAGGAGAAAGGCAAAAAGTTTGGAGGTGACCCTGCAAAAAGACCATTTACAACATCACTCTAGTCTTTGCTTCATTTTTGTATTGGGAATAGTACATCTGACCCCAAAGTACAATACTTTTGTCACTGCTGTCTACATTTATTTAGAACGAAGCCTCTTCCTTCTCTTTCCTCTTCATCACCCTCCTCCATTATCACTTCATGCAAGCCTCACACCTCTGTCTATACTTTTTGTTAGTGCCTATCCTCCTACAAAGAACTGTACCACTTATGAAGGTGCTGCCAGAATGTACTACAGTTGAGTGGGGTTTACATTACATTGATACACTCTTTTCAAAGAGACCTCTGTCCTATATATTCACACAAAACTGTTCTGATCAGGGTGAATGCTATGCTCTGAGATGGGGAATTATAATGTACCAATTTCTATTGAAAATTCTGCGCAATGTACGTGTTTTTGTAATCCCTCTCCTTCTTTTGCCCATATTTTCCTTTATTCTACCTAGTAAGCAGTGCAGACTTCCGGTATATTCCTCCCTCCCTCCACTTACAACACTATGAGCCTCATTAACGAGGCCCTAGCACCAATGGGTCTTCACTTTTTGCGACACTGCAGTGGAGCAATGCCATGCGCTAAATTTACACGGCTGCGTTAAGCCACTTATTGTGGCTAAACCTACCTTGTACATGCGGCCCCTTCACATGCATCACTTAGCATGGAAGGGGTATGCAAAGGGTGTTGCTGTGGGCGTTCCACTGCAACATTCATTGCATTTTGACACTGCCCACATTTACGAGGAATCATAAACCTGAGGCATCGCCAAAAATGAACACCACCCTTGAGGTGGCATTAGCATGGCGCAAATAGGAGAAATACTTTTATTTCTCCTCATTTTTGCTTTTTCTATGTGTCCTGCATTCAGCAGCACATATAAAAAGATCAAAACACTATAGATGATTGTTTATGTGCCGGAAGGTGTCCCCCGTCACATAAACAATCATTAAATAATGGAGATTTTCTACTTCTATGTATGCTGCAGAATGCAGCACACATAGAACTAACAAATCCCATTATTGATTGTTTATGTGCCAGAAGGGACACCTTCCTGCACATGAACAATCATTCCCTGCAATGCAGGCACCCTTGCACTATGGTACAAGGGTGCCTCCGTTGGGCAAGTGAGCTAAATTTAGCACTAGGGTAAACACATGGGTGCCCTATATTTTTGTAAAAACTGTACACTGCTGTGTTTTAAGAAGTGATGCACCACTGTGCTGCCAATATTGGTAGAGAGCTGCACTACTTCCTCATAAATGAGGCCCCATATGCTGGTAATTGTACCAGCTGTAATTTGATGATGACCTTAAATGAATAAAGATATCAAAAAGAAATACCATAAACCATTAATATAGTATGCAATAGTCATACTTCAATACATTCCCTTAAGTTTGACAATACTGTGGTCTTCTATATTTTTATAGTCAATAATTTTTGCTTTCCATACAAAGGAGTCATGGTATGTTATGTTATGTAATGTTATACTAAGTTATGTTATGTTACGTGTAATTGTAGAGCGCACTATCACCTGGGCGCTATCCTGACAGTGAGCAGGTGTATTTTCCTAACCAAACCTAAGATGGGGTTAATCAAAGAGCAAAGTCTTCAGCTTGCCTTCATTCCCCTTCATAACATCAAAAAGCACTTGCCCGGTAACAGAATATAGCATCACTCTATAATGCATTAGTGTTAGACCTGACAGCCTTAGGGTAGTCACCCCTAACTTTTTGCCTGCCTCCCTCCTCGTTTTTGGATACTGTTTTTGCTGGTTTTTAGACTCTGCGCACTTTACCACTGCTAACCAGTGATAAAGTGTATATGCTCTCTCTCTGTAAACATGATAACTTTGGATCATACCTGGTTGAACTGTTTAATCTACTTATAAGTCCCCAGTCATGTGCACTCCAGGTGCCTAGGGCATATAGATTAAATGCTACTAGTGGACCCGCAGCACGGATTGTGCCATCCACTTAAGTAGCCCCTTTTCCTTGTCCCAGGCCTACCATTGCTAGGCCTGTGTGTGCAGTTTCACTGCCACCTCGACTTGGCATTTAAAAGTACTTGCCAAGCCTAGAACTCCCCTTTTTCTGCATATAAGTCACCCTTAATGTGTGCCCTGGGTATCCCCTAGAGCAGGGTGCTGTGTAGGTAAAAGACAGGACATGTACCTGTGTAGTTATATGTCCTGGTAGTGTAAAACTCCTAAATTCGTTTTTGCACTACTGGGAGACCTGCTCCCTTCATAGGCTAACATTGGGGCTGCCCTCATACACTGTTGAAGTGGCAGCTGCTGATCTGAAAGGAGCAGGGAGGTCATATTTAGTATGGCCAGAATGGTAATACAAAATCCTACTGACTGGTGAAGTCGGATTTAATATTACTATTCTAGAAATGCCACTTTTAGAAAGTGAGCATTTCTTTGCACTTAAATCCTTCTGTGCCTTACAATCCACGTCTGGCTAGGTTTAGTTGACAGCTCCTTGTGCATTCACTCAGACACACCCCAAACACAGGGTACTCAGCCTCACTTGCATACATCTGCATTTTGAATGGGTCTTCCTGGGCTGGGAGGGTGGAGGGCCTGCCCTCACACAAAGGACTGCCACACCCCCTACTGGGACCCTGGCAGACAGGATTGAACTGAAAGGGGACCTGGTGCACTTCTTAGCCACTCTTTGAAGTCTCCCCCACTTCAAAGGCACATTTGGGTATAAAACAGGGCCTCTGCCCTACCTCATCAGACACTTGCTGGAGAAGAAACCGGAACCAGAAACTACATCCTGCCAAGAAGAACTGCCTGGCTGCTCAAAGGACTCACCTCTCTGCTTTCTACAAAGGACTGCTGTCTTGCTGTTGCCCTGCTGCCTTGCTGAACTCTTGTCTGGCTGTGAAAGTGCTCTCCAAGGGCCTGGATAGAGCTTGCCTCCTGTTCCTTGAAGTCTCAGGACCAAAAAGACTTCTTCCTTTCACTTGGACGCTCCGTGCGCCGAAACTTTCGACGCACAGCTTGTTTCGCGGCGAGAAAAACGCCGCACACCGACGCTGATCGACGCGACGCCCTCGGGGCGATCGAGACTTCGACGCACAACCTCGCAAGGACAAAGCCGCTCGACTTTCCAGGAGAAATCGACGCGACGCCCACCGTGAGTGCGAAACTTTGACGCACGGCCTCGCAAGGACAACGCCGCCCGACTTCCAAGGAGAAATCGACGCGACGCCTGCCGTGAGACCAAACTTTCGACGCACGGCCTCGCAAGGACAACGCCGCCCGACTTCCAAGGAGAAATCGACGCGACGCCTACCGTGAGATCGAAACTTCGACGCGCAGCCCCGCAGAACGACGCGCAGCCGGAAAACAAGCAGGAGAATCCACGCACAGACCCGGGACATCTGGTAATCCCCGCGATCCACGAAAAGAGACTGTCTGCGCGCCGGAAAACGACGCCCGACTTCCCCGCGTGGAAAAGACCGACGCAAGTCTGTGTGTGCTGAGGAGAAATCGACGCACACACCCCTTTTTCCACGCATCTCTTCTCCTGTGGCCCTCTGAGGAGATTTTCCACCAGAAACCAGGTACTTTGTGCTTGAAAGACACTGTATTGCATTCTAAAGGACTTAAGACACTCTATATCACTTCCCTGTGATATTTCTACAATTTTCCATTGCAACTTTATTCTTTTTGACCTACAATTATCCTGATAAATATTATATATTTTTCTAAACACTGTGTGGTGTATTTTTGTGGTGCTATATGGTGGTATTGTATGATTTATTGCACAAATACTTTACACATTGCCTTCTAAGTTAAGCCTGACTGCTCGTGCCAAGCTACCAGAGGGTGGGCACAGGATAATCTTGGATAGTGTGTGACTTACCCTGACTAGAGTGAGGGCTTTTGCTTGGACAGGAGGTAACCTGACTGCCAACCAAAAACCCCATTTCTAACATTGGTGATCAGCGGTGAGGATAGGACTTGTATTTGTGCAGTGACATACAGTAGCTAAGTATTTCACTACATACCCACAGTTGAAGGTCAACTTGGTTTTTATCTCGTTTTGAAAATCCGTTTTTTTTTCCTGACAATTTTCAAAAACTAAATCCTCACTCAACATGTCTCTGACTGGGTCTCAGACAGGGGACTTTGACCTAGTCCAGTTGGATACATACACGGTCAAACAACTAAGAGGATTCTGCAGGGCATTAAGGGTACCCACCCAAGGGGCCTCCAGAAAGGAGGACTTTCAAGTGGCGCTGAGGGCCTGGGCAGAAGCCCATTTAGAGGATGATGAGGAAGAGGAGCCAGAAAATGGCCCCTCAGAAGGATTTCCACTATCTATGGATGGTGTTACCACTGCAATTGTGCACCCTTCCAGACCAGGGAGCAGTGTCTCCATGCAAAGCCTGACCGCAGAGGAAAGGAGAGAAGAAAGGGAGTTCCAATTGCAAATGGCAAAACTGAAAATTGAGGCACAACAGGAGGAGAAGAGGGCAGAAAGAGAAGCCAAACAAGCTGAGGCTGAAAGAGCAGCCAAACAGATTGAAGCTGAAAGAACAGCCAAACAAGTGGAAGCTGAAAGAGCGTTGGCTGAAAAGAAACTATTGTTGGCTCATGAACTGAGTCTCAAGGAGCTGGAGATCAAGGCAAGACAGTCTGAATCCAGCAATAATGGTGGCAGCATACAGACAGGACCTGCTGGAGAAAAGAAGGTTCGTATACCCAAAAATGTGGTGCCCAGTTTTGTGGTGGGAGATGACATAGATAAATGGTTAGCTGCTTATGAAGTTGCACTAAGGGCTCATGAGGTTCCTGAAGGGCAATGGGGGGTAGCTATGTGGGGTTATGTGCCGCCATTGGGGAGGGACACACTTCTCACATTGGATCCACCGGATCAAAACACATACCCACTCTAGAAAGCCACTTTACTTGCCAAGTTTGGGCTGACCCCTGAGGGATACCGTCAGAGGTTCAGGGACAGCACCAAACAAACCACACAAACATGGGTAGATTTCTTTGATTTCTCTAGTAAGGCACTGAATGGATGGGTGCGGGGCAACAAAGTAGCAGATTATAAAGGTTTATATGACTTGATCCTGAGAGAGCATATGCTTAATGTTACTTATACCGATTTGCGCCAGCACCTAGTGGATAGTAAGCTGACTGATCCCAGGAAGCTTGCTGAGGAGGCGGACCTCTGGGTTAGCACCAGAGTGTCCAAAAAGGTACCTGGGGGGGACTCCCACAAAGGTGGTCAGGGTTCCCAACAGAAGAAAGAGGGGGGAGATAAACTTACAGATAAGGAACTCTCTAAAGGCCCCCAAAAGAATTCCCAGGGAGGGGGTGGCAACCCTTCCTTTTCCAAATTTGGGAAGAAACCAGGGACATTTGACAGGTCAGGAAAATCTAGCCCCAAATGCATGGAGTGTTACCAATATGGTCACTACAAAGGCGATCCACAGTGCCCCAAGAGGGCACCGTCCACTACCGGACAGGCGCCTGGGTTGACTAGTGTAGCACTCGGGGGGGAGATGGACCCCACTAGCTTTGGGGAGCAGGTAGAGATTTCCCTAGTGTCCCTGGGAGAAGGAGAAATGATGTCCAAGGTCCACATGCCTAAAAATACTTCCAAGTACCGGCAGTGGGTCCTCATTGATGGGCAGAAGGTGGAGGCTCTGCGTGACACAGGAGCCAGTATGACTACTATCAAGAGTCAGCTGGTGTCCACAGAGCAGATAATCCCGAATACATTCCACCAGGTCATAGTCGCTGACAACCGCGAGAGTCACCTACCGGTGGCTCGGGTTCCCTTTGAGTGGGGGGGGGTCTCTGGTACTCTGAAAGTAGCTGTGAGTCCTGCCATGCCTGTAGATTGTCTGTTAGGCAATGATCTAGAGCATACTGCTTGGAAAGAAGTAGAGCTCAGATCTCACCTGGAGATGTTAGGGTTACCTGAGTGGGTCTGCATGACCACCCGGTCCATGGCTGACCGAGAGGGAAGTCAAGGGCACCTGGAGCCTGGAACGATGGCCCAGGGAGCTGCCAAGAGGAGGGACGAGGGGCGCGGGAAACCGGCCCCAGAAGTTCCCACAGTGGCTGACGGGGCTCCTGAGGAGGAGACTCCCGAGCCAACTGGGGAAGACATTGCCACCCTAGGTGACTTACCGGAGCTTGCTGGCTGGCAAGTTGAGGGTGGACCCACCAGGGAGGAATTCTGCCAGGCGCAGAAAGAGTGTCCCACTCTAGAAGGGTTGAGGAAACAAGCCTTAAACCAGGCAGCAGGTGACGCCTCTGGCAATCACCACCTATATTGGGAGAATGATCTCCTCTACAGTGAGCCTAGGGTTCCGGTCTTTGGGGCAGCACGTGTGCTGGTGGTCCCCCAATGTTACCGAGCCTTCCTACTGGGTCTGGCTCACGACATTCCCCTGGCAGGACATTTGGGACAAGACAAGACCTTCAACAGGCTTGTCAACCACTTTCACTGGCCCAAAATGAGGACACACTCAGACAAGTTCTGCAGGGCTTGTCCTACCTGCCAGGCTAGTGGTAAAGCAGGAAAGAGGGTTAAAACCCCCCTGATTCCACTTCCTGTCGTTGGCACCCCCTTTGAAAGGGTGGGCGTCGACATTGTTGGCCCCTTGGACCCCAAAACTGCCTTAGGCAACAGGTTTATCCTGGTTTTGGTGGACCATGCCACCCGGTACCCAGAGGCAATCCCTCTGAGGACCGTAACTGCATCGGTGGTAGCCAGAACCCTGATGGGGATATTTACCCGTGTGGGATTCCCCAAGGAGATAGTGTCTGACAGAGGCACTAACTTCATGTCCGCGTACATGAAGCATCTGTGGGATGCGTGTGGTGTAACCTACAAGTTCACCACACCCTATCACCCCCAGTCTAATGGGCTTGTGGAGAGATTCAACAAGACCCTGAAAGGCATGATTGGTGGCCTCCCTGAGGCCATGAGGCGTAAATGGGACGTCCTCTTACCATGCCTTCTCTTTGCTTACAGAGAGGTCCCCCAGAGGGGGGTAGGGTTCAGTCCCTTTGAGCTTCTCTATGGGTACCCCGTCAGGGGACCCTTAAGCATTGTCAAGGAGGGATTGGAGAACTCTCCAAAGACACCCCCTCAGGACGTGGTCAGCTACATGTTGGCCCTCCGCAATCAGATGACCCGCTTCTGGAAAGAGGCCCAAAGTAACCTGGAGGCCAGTCAAGAGGTGATGAAACAATGGTATGACCAGAAGGCCACTCTGGTAGAGTTTCAACCTGGAGACAAAGTGTGGGTAATGGAGCCAGTAGAGCCCAGAGCTCTCCAGGACCGCTGGTCTGGCCCATTTGAAGTAAAGGAGCGGAAAGGGGAGGCCACTTACCTAGTGGACCTCCAAACCCCTAGGAACCCCCTAAGGGTGCTCCACGTGAACCGACTAAAAGCTCATTTTGAGAGGTCGGAGATCAACATGCTTCTGGTCACAGATGAAGGAATGGAAGAGGAGAGTGAACCTCTCCCTGACCTCCTCTCTGCCCAAGAAGGTGATGGGTCCGTAAGCGGGGTCATTCTGTCTGACTCCCTGACTCTAAACCAGAAAGGAGACTGCTATGAGCTGTTAGAGCAGTTCTCCCCCCTCTTCTCCCTTACTCCGGGACTGACCCACCTCTGTGTTCATGATATTGACACCGGTGACAGTCTCCCTGTGAAAAACAAAATTTACAGGTTGTCAGATAAGGTGAAGGCCAGCATCAAGGAGGAGGTCTCCAAGATGTTGACGCTAGGGGTTATTGAGAAGTCCAGTAGTCCCTGGGCCAGCCCAATGGTGTTGGTCCCCAAGGCTACTGCCCCAGGCGCGAAGCCAGAACTCCGGTTCTGCGTGGACTACCGGGGTCTCAACTCAGTCACACGGACTGATGCTCACCCCATCCCCCGAGCCGATGAGCTCGTGGACAGGCTAGGCGCTGCCAAGTTCCTGAGTACGTTTGATCTTACTTCAGGGTACTGGCAGATCGCCCTGACTGAGGGGGCTAAGGAAAGGTCCGCCTTTTCCACCCCTGACGGCCATTACCAGTTCCGGGTGATGCCGTTTGGATTGAAAAATGCCCCCGCTACCTTCCAACGGTTGGTTAACGGGGTCCTGGCTGGCAAGGATGCCTTCTGTGCAGCCTACCTGGATGACATAGCTGTCTACAGTTCCAGCTGGGAGGAACACCTGCTCCACCTCAAGGAGGTGCTTCAGGCCCTGCAACAGGCAGGCCTGACCATCAAGGCTAGTAAGTGCCAGATTGGGCAGGGTTCCGTGGTGTACTTGGGACACCTAGTAGGTGGTGGCAAGGTGCAGCCACTCCAGGCCAAGATCGAAACTATCAAGGCCTGGCAACCACCTTGAACCCAGACTGAGGTGAGGGCCTTTTTAGGCCTCACCGGCTACTACCGCAGGTTTGTCAAGGGCTATGGTACCATTGTGTCCCCCTTGACACAACTCACATCCAAGAAGCAACCTAGGTTGGTGAATTGGACAGAGGCTTGTCAGAAAGCCTTTGACGCCCTAAAGGAAGCCATGTGCACGGCCCCCGTGCTCAAGGCCCCTGACTACTCCCAGGAATTTATCGTGCAGACAGACGCTTCAGAGCATGGCATAGGGGCAGTCCTAGCACAGCTAAATGAGGAGGGCCAAGATCAACCGGTAGTCTTTATTAGCAGAAGGCTATTACCACGGGAACAGAGGTGGAGTGCTATTGAAAGAGAAGCTTTTGCTGTGGTCTGGGCACTGAAGAAGCTGAGGCCCTACCTGTTTGGGACTCACTTCCTAGTTCAGACAGACCACAGGCCCCTCAGATGGCTCATGCAGATGAGGGGTGAGAATCCAAAACTTCTGAGGTGGTCCATTTCCCTACAGGGGATGGACTTTACGGTGGAACATCGCCCAGGGGTTGACCACGCCAATGCTGATGGTCTCTCCAGGTACTTCCGCCTTAGCGATGAGAGCTCCCAGGAGGTCGGGTAGCTCTCCCCACTTTCAGCTGGGGGGGACACATGTTAGACCTGACAGCCTTAGGGTAGTCACCCCTAACTTTTTGCCTGCCTCCCTCCTCGTTTTTGGATACTGTTTTTGCTGGTTTTTAGACTCTGCGCACTTTACCACTGCTAACCAGTGATAAAGTGTATATGCTCTCTCTCTGTAAACATGATAACTTTGGATCATACCTGATTGAACTGTTTAATCTACTTATAAGTCCCCAGTCATGTGCACTCCAGGTGCCTAGGGCATATAGATTAAATGCTACTAGTGGACCCGCAGCACGGATTGTGCCATCCACTTAAGTAGCCCCTTTTCCTTGTCCCAGGCCTACCATTGCTAGGCCTGTGTGTGCAGTTTCACTGCCACCTCGACTTGGCATTTAAAAGTACTTGCCAAGCCTAGAACTCCCCTTTTTCTGCATATAAGTCACCCTTAATGTGTGCCCTGGGTATCCCCTAGAGCAGGGTGCTGTGTAGGTAAAAGACAGGACATGTACCTGTGTAGTTATATGTCCTGGTAGTGTAAAACTCCTAAATTCGTTTTTGCACTACTGGGAGACCTGCTCCCTTCATAGGCTAACATTGGGGCTGCCCTCATACACTGTTGAAGTGGCATCTGCTGATCTGAAAGGAGCAGGGAGGTCATATTTAGTATGGCCAGAATGGTAATACAAAATCCTACTGACTGGTGAAGTCGGATTTAATATTACTATTCTAGAAATGCCACTTTTAGAAAGTGAGCATTTCTTTGCACTTAAATCCTTCTGTGCCTTACAATCCACGTCTGGCTAGGTTTAGTTGACAGCTCCTTGTGCATTCACTCAGACACACCCCAAACACAGGGTACTCAGCCTCACTTGCATACATCTGCATTTTGAATGGGTCTTCCTGGGCTGGGAGGGTGGAGGGCCTGCCCTCACACAAAGGACTGCCACACCCCCTACTGGGACCCTGGCAGACAGGATTGAACTGAAAGGGGACCTGGTGCACTTCTTAGCCACTCTTTGAAGTCTCCCCCACTTCAAAGGCACATTTGGGTATAAAACAGGGCCTCTGCCCTACCTCATCAGACACTTGCTGGAGAAGAAACCGGAACCAGAAACTACATCCTGCCAAGAAGAACTGCCTGGCTGCTCAAAGGACTCACCTGTCTGCTTTCTACAAAGGACTGCTGTCTTGCTGTTGCCCTGCTGCCTTGCTGAACTCTTGTCTGGCTGTGAAAGTGCTCTCCAAGGGCCTGGATAGAGCTTGCCTCCTGTTCCTTGAAGTCTCAGGACCAAAAAGACTTCTTCCTTTCACTTGGACGCTCCGTGCGCCGAAACTTTCGACGCACAGCTTGTTTCGCGGCGAGAAAAACGCCGCACACCGACGCTGATCGACGCGACGCCCTCGGGGCGATCGAGACTTCGACGCACAACCTCGCAAGGACAAAGCCGCTCGACTTTCCAGGAGAAATCGACGCGACGCCCACCGTGAGTGCGAAACTTTGACGCACGGCCTCGCAAGGACAACGCCGCCCGACTTCCAAGGAGAAATCGACGCGACGCCTGCCGTGAGACCAAACTTTCGACGCACGGCCTCGCAAGGACAACGCCGCCCGACTTCCAAGGAGAAATCGACGCGACGCCTACCGTGAGATCGAAACTTCGACGCGCAGCCCCGCAGAACGACGCGCAGCCGGAAAACAAGCAGGAGAATCCACGCACAGACCCGGGACATCTGGTAATCCCCGCGATCCACGAAAAGAGACTGTCTGCGCGCCGGAAAACGACGCCCGACTTCCCCGCGTGGAAAAGACCGACGCAAGTCTGTGTGTGCTGAGGAGAAATCGACGCACACACCCCTTTTTCCACGCATCTCTTCTCCTGTGGCCCTCTGAGGAGATTTTCCACCAGAAACCAGGTACTTTGTGCTTGAAAGACACTGTATTGCATTCTAAAGGACTTAAGACACTCTATATCACTTCCCTGTGATATTTCTACAATTTTCCATTGCAACTTTATTCTTTTTGACCTACAATTATCCTGATAAATATTATATATTTTTCTAAACACTGTGTGGTGTATTTTTGTGGTGCTATATGGTGGTATTGTATGATTTATTGCACAAATACTTTACACATTGCCTTCTAAGTTAAGCCTGACTGCTCGTGCCAAGCTACCAGAGGGTGGGCACAGGATAATCTTGGATAGTGTGTGACTTACCCTGACTAGAGTGAGGGCTTTTGCTTGGACAGGAGGTAACCTGACTGCCAACCAAAAACCCCATTTCTAACAATTAGCATGTTTTTTACAGCAGCCATACAGTCATTACCAGACCTTACAGCACTCTGAACACCACTTCACCAAAATGCTGTTAACACTTTTAACTTTACTATTGGCGTGTGCTGATAAAGTTGAGTGTGCAGATGTTTGGGATCATCAGTTTATCTCCTCTCACTAACTGACAACTTTAGACTGACAAGTCATCTGCTAGCTTACAGAATAGATACAACTTAATACATAGTAATCTTTCCTTTGGGCCACTGCCAATTTTAAATGTCAACATTTCTTTCTGTTGATCAGCATTTACCTTATCACACCCACACCACTCCTTCATAACAACACAGATTACACTATGCTCAACCTTTGCAATGATAAATTCGTCAATTTCATGTTCACACAAGTCATTTAGTAACTCTTCCAGGGAAGGTAGTCTTGGCAAGAAGTCTGCTTTCACATTTTGTCCTCCAGAAATGTAAACCATCTTGAAATTGAACTCCAACAACTTTGTATAAAGTATGTGACTTTCTTTATTGTCTTCCTGGACACGCTGTCAACCAGACTGTGGTGGTCTATTTTCAAGCAGGTAGATCTGCCCCACAGATGCAGGTTGAACATTTGTGCCCAAAACGAATTCCAACATCTCTTTTATTGCAACACAGTATCTCATAGTTCTCAAAGCAAAGCCAATAATGACATAATTGGTCTCATCTAACTGAGTCAATAGCACCCCATGCTTTAAGCACTGGAGTCTATGGTGACAAACTTTCTGCAACATTCTGATTAAGGTTGCAAAGCAGAAGCAGTAGACATACATTGTTTTTTCAAGTCAAAGTTAGTTTGACCCTTTGGAGCCTAAGTTAAGATGCTGTTCTTTTTCTCAACAAACCTCTGAAACATACAGTGTAATTCAGGATTCTTAACCAATTGAAAGTAAAATTTGTGTAGACCAAAAAAATGATCTCAATTGCTTCTTAAGTGCAATGCCAAATTAATTCTATCTACCAATCCTGGCTTGAGCTTGACTGCCTTGTCCGATAACATGTCCCAAGTACTCCATTTAATTCAAAATTCATGACATCAGACAGACATTCTACTATATATTTTTAGATATTTCAATATTTTAGTGATAATCTTCAGAAAAACAGAGGCTTCTGAGGCCAAACCTAACATCATTCTGCAAAAATTAAATATCTCATCAGGTGTACAAAAGTCAGCAAATAGAAAGATAAAAAAAAAGTTCTATCTGGTTTGCTGTATGAAGATCTAGTTTAGAGAACATTTGGATTGTCCTAAAGTGAAAATTAGATCCTCTGTTCTTGAAAAAAGGAAATTCCAAACCCAAATGGTTTTTTTCAAACATCTTATATCAATGCATACACACAACTCCCCAGACTTCTTCTTGCTGAATCCTACTGGGGCTAATTATAGAGTGACATTAACTGATTCAATGAGGCCATCTTCTTGAGTCTTTCAAGAATATAGGACAATTCTCTGGTCACACTACGGGATACATTCCTCTATACACGGTATGAGTCATTTAATGTGACTGGGTTTACAATTGTCTCTCAGTTGATATTGTGATTACTGTAGGAGTCTGGCCTAGTTTGCAGTGGGTACCTTGGGTACTTACACTTTACACCAGGTCAAATTATCCCTTATTAGTGAAATGTAGTAATGTTCCAGCATCTTAGGTTGATAGGGGTAGCTATAGCAGAGCAGCTTAGGCTGAACTAGAAGACATGCCAAGCCTCCTGCAATACCACTTATAGTCATACAGTACTTATGCACAAGTAAAGACAATGCTCAGTGTTACCAAAAATAAAGGTGGTTTATTTGGGTGACACAGTACCAAAAATATCTTAGAGGCAATACTCCTTCTGGAGGTAAGTATTATACACAATATATACACTAGACACCAAAATAAGGTAAGTAATTAGACATGGGATAGTGCAAATAATAGAACATGCCATAGAATGCAATGGGAGAAAATAGGTCTAGGGGCAACACAAACCATATACTAAGAAAGTGGAATGCAAATCACAAATTCCCCCCTAGACAAGTGTAGTTTGTGCAGAATCACTGGGAGAGTAAGAATACAGTAAAGTCGTGATTAGAGTTATTGCAAGAACCAACCAAGTCTGCACACAACAAATGGTGGATTCCTGGACCTGAAGACCTGGAGCCATTGAGGCTGTATGCATGACCAAAGTTATGTCACTAGTCGTGCACTCACTACCGTCTGCACAATAGCACTCTTGATGAATGCAGAACTTCGCAATATAGCATTGTTGCATAATTGTGACTCCTGACTGCATTGCAAAGTCAGATACTTCTATTTGAGGAATTTCTAGGAGTCTAATTGTTCATTTCAAGGGCAGGTGCGGCTGAGAGTCAGGTCCCTCAGGTCATGTTTGGCGGTGGGTAAGTATGCTTCAGAACTCTCAGGTCAAAGATCTGTGGGGAGCAATTCAGTTGTATGTAGTCTGAGTTATTTTAGTGGAAGTGTAATCTTCAGCTCAACACAATTCTGGGCAGCATGGAGCATATCAGCTACTAGTATGGCTAGGAGTATGGTGTCTGACCGCCAAGGCAAAGTAGCAGGATTAGTCTGCTTCACTCAAAGGGTTTCTTCTATAGACCTCAGAGTACTGACAATTGCCAGGGGGCTTGTAGAAACCAAGCACGGATGCGGTGGAGATCAACATTGTGACTTGCACATAAGAAGCACACCAGTACCAGGGCAGGAGGAGGAAATACACCCTGGAACTTCCACACTGAAAAACCTGGTTGTTGCCCCATCACTGCCTCAAACTGTTCCATTGCTCTCCTGGTGAGTGATGTAAACAGACAGCTCCTGCACTTAGGAATGATCTTCTTGGTTTGGGCTGTTCTCCAAGATAGGTGTTCAATTTGGGAAATATTTCATGTGTCAGGCAGTGGGCACTGATTCTTTGAACTGGTTAAGTAGGTACTTATCAACCAGTGCATTGTACTTCCTCTTCTCCAGTTTTCATTAGTGTCCAGTTCCACTGTCCACTTAAAGGAGCACAATTAATCTAGAAGTCAAAGTGAACAGATTTTCCTGGCTCACACAATCTGCGTGGTGTTAGAAATGTTTTTTTTGGTTGGAAGTCAGGTTACCAGCTGTCCAAGCAAAGAATCGTGCTCTAGTCATGGCAAAGGAGAAACACACCTGGTTAGCTCTCACCCCAATGGTAGCTTAGCAAGAGCAGGAAGGCTTAACCCAGAAGCAATATGTAAAGTATTTGTACCAACACACACAGTAATACAGTGAAATGCTACAAAATGAACACCACACAGGGTTAGAAAAATAGTAAATATTTATGTGAGTAAACAAGGCCAAATACGATAAAAATCCACAGTACACAATTAAAAATATGATTTTAGCAATTAAAAACTAAAAAATAGTGCCTAGAAGCATCAATGCTGCAATTGTGCAGCATTGATAGAACCCCACTGCGACCTACTTCGCATCCTATGTCATTGCCCGGCGATACAGCCCTTATGGGATGCAGTACGCCATGCCCTGCTGGATGTTATCCAGATTCCAAATCCGACCCCTCCACCACTTATTCTCCTGCACGACATACGCCTGTACCCCTCCCTAACACGTGCCCAAAAAAGGTTATTACACACTGCACTTGCCACGGCCAAAATATGTGTGCTCCGGCATTGGAGGGCTAGTACTGCCCCCACGCCGACAGAATGGATGACTGCCATGTATCAAACAGCCACTCATGAATGAGTGATCTATAATTTACAGGACCAAACAGCACAATTTGAGGAAGTCTGGCGTCCATTTTTGTTAAAGCCATAAAGCAGCTGGCGGAGGGCCAAGGACCAATGACCAACGGTTTGAGAGAAGTAATGACCCCCTTATAACACCTTACCTCCCTATATCTCCCCCCCTGTCCTTCCCCTCTCTTCTGTGACTGCTCACCTTACTCTCTCTCTCCTTCTTTCACTTTCCAGTTGTCCCATTTAGATAACCACATCAGACTTTGGATTGAATAAGCAGACATCTTCTCCCTGTCCCTTCCACATAACCTATTCCAGTAAACCAATATACACAAGAAGAACTCACAATTTAAAAATGACCTTGTAATAATGAACAAGCCATCTTGGACGGCCTCTTCACTCCCTCTTCTATACACTCTCTCCTCAATATTACCCCCCAATAGAGGCAGGAACCCATACCCTCACTTTATCCTATACCACCAAAAAAAAGGCCCAATCCCTATACTGATCGCCTTCGAATGATAACCCACGACGGGCGGGGAACTATGGTTGACATGGGGACAATAATCCCCCCTCATCTACATATCCACTAGCCTTCACATCCAGCAACCCTCCCCCTTCCCCAACCCCCCTCCCTCTTTTCTCCCTATCTTCCATCACTCTTAATTCATAAGACACCCCTATTCATCGTTCTTCTGCTGTAAGATTATCATTTCGAATGTGTTTATAATTTTTCACTTATTTGGCCAGAAATATTTGTCAGATTGTAAACGTTTGCATATCTATTACAGAAACATTTAATGTGAGAAAGAAAAAGCTGTGAAAATACTCTCTATATATTTGTATCGCTTTATACCTTTACTAAAAAATTACAAAAAAAAAAAAAAAATGAATGAATGGGGGGTGCTCAGGTGCCTTGAGAGTAGCTGATTCCAACCATGTCTGTAGATTGTCTGCTTGGCAATTACCTGGAGGATTGCCTTCGGAAAGGAGCTGGAACACAGGTCTCACTTGGAGAAGATGGGTCTGCCTGGGTGTGTGTGTGTGTCCACTCGGTCAATGTCAGCTCGTCAGGATGATCAGGAGACCTTGGAGCCTGAAAGAGTGGCCCTGGCATCTGCCAGAAGGAGGAAGGGCAAGAGGCGGGGGAAACCTGCTGCAGAAGTTCCCACAGTCTGGGAGGAGGCTGAACCTGAGGGGTATGCCCCGGAACCTACACGGGGAACAGGTGGCTGAACTGCGGGAGGTCCCTGAGCTGACTCAGAGGTAGCAGGAAGGAGGGCCCACCAGGGAAGTATTCTGTAAGGCACAGAAGGTATGCCCTACTCTAAAGGGTTTGCATAGGTAGGCTGCAGACTAGGCAACTGGCAATGTGTCTGGATCACACTTGATCTACTGGGAGAACAGCCTCCTATATAGAGAGCCTGACGTTGCTGAGTCTGGGTCAGCCTTCCTCCTGGTCAGAGCCTTCCTCCTGGCCCATGATGTGCCTTTACCTGGACATTAGGGGCAGGGCAAGAACTTTGAACAAGTTGTCACTCAATTTTACTGGCCTCAAATGCGCAGGCACTCAGATGCACACTATAGGTCGTACCAAACTTTTCAGGCAAGTGGAAAGAGTTTGGGGAGATGTAAGGGTCCCCTCCAACCTTTCCCTGTGATCAGCACCCGCTTTGAAAGGTTGGTAGTGACATTGTGGGGCCTCTGGATCCCAAGACCAGCATGGGCAACAGGTTTATACTGGTGTTGGTGGATAGTGCCACCCGTTGCCCAGAAATAATTCCTTTGATGTCAATCACCTCCCCGGTGGTGGGACGTACACTGATGGGGCTTTTACCCGCATGGGTTCCCCAAGTAAGTGGTCTACAATAGGAGTACCAACTTCATATCTACATATATGAAGTCTCTATGGAAGGAGTATGGAGTTTACCACTCCTTACTATCCCCAAGGAAATGGTCTGGTTGAGAGCTTCAACCGCACCTTGAAAGTCATGATCATGGGCCTGTCAGAGCCCTTGAGGTATAAGTGGGACGTCCTCTTGCCATGCCTTCTGTTTTCCTACAGGAAGGTGCCACAAAAGGGTCTTGGATTTAGCTCTTTTGAGGTGTTGTATGGCCACCCTGTCAGGGGACCTTTGGGCCCGGTTAGGGAAGGCTTGGAGAAAGCCTCCAGTAAGCCCCCTAGGATGTATTCCGTTGTATGCTGGCTTTAGTAAACAGGCAGCACACTTCAGAAAGCTTACTCAAGAGAATCTGGAAGCAAGCCAGAAGGACATGAAATGCTGGTATGACCAGAATGCCACTCTGGTTGAGTTTTAACCTGGCTAAAAGTGTGGCTGATGGCCCCACTCGAGCCTAGGGCTCTCCAGGACAAGTGGACTGGGCCTTTTGAGGTGGTGGAGGCCAAGAATGATGTCAGCTATCTGGTGAACTTGCGGACTCTTATGAACCCTTTGAGGGTCCTACATGTGAACCGCATCAAGCCTCACTTTGAGCGGACAGAAGGACAATGTTCATAGCAACATATGATGGGGGGGAGGAAGAGAGTGAGCCTCTTCCTGACCTCCTGTCTGCCAAGGAGAAAGATGGGTCTGTTGAGGGTGCGAACCTCTCCCCCTCGCTGATCCTAGAGCAACAGAGGGACTGTCACCAGGTGTCTCCTTGATCCCAAGGGTCACTCATTTGTGCAAACATGATGTGGACACTGGGGACAGTGCATCTATGAAACATAAAGTTTACAGAGTGACTGACAACGTTATTTAGATCCTACATTAAGGATAAGGTATCCAAAATGTTGGCTCCTGGGGTTATTGAGTTTTCCAGTAGCCCTTGGGCCAGTCCTGTGGTTTTGGTCCCAAAAGCTGCTTCTCCTGGTGACACTCCAGAACTCAGGTTCAGTGTGGACTACCGTGAACTCAATGTGGTCACAAAGACTGACGCACACCCCATCCACTGAGCTCATGAGCTCATGGATCAGTTAGGGGCTGCCAAATATCTAAGTATGTTTGATCTGACCTCTGGATATTGGCGGATTGCTCTGACTGAGGGGGCTAAGGAGAGGTCTGCATTTTCTATCCCAGATGGGCACTACCAGTTTACGATGATGCACTTTGGGATGAAAAATGCCCCTTCCACCTCTCAGAGGCTGGTTAACCAGGTGTTGGCTGGATTGGATTATTTCAGTTCAGCCTGCCTGGATGGCATTGCTGTGTTCAGCTCAACTTTGGAGGACCACTTGCAGCACCTCTGCAAAGTGTTAGAGGGCCTGCAAAAGGCAGGCCACACTATTAAGCCTAGCAAGTGCCAAATAGGGCAGGGTTCTGTAGTGTGTTTGGGGCACCAGGTGAGGAGTGGCCAGGTGGCACCCGTCCAACCCAAGATTTACACTATTCTGGCTTAGGAGCAATAAAAGACCCAGACTGAGGTGAGAGCCTTTTCAGGTCTCATAGGCTACTGTAGGAGGTCTATCAAGGGGTATGGCACCATTGTTGCTCCCTCGACTGAGTTAATCTCCAAGAAGCAACCCAAAAAGTTGATCTGGATCGAGTCTTGCCAGACAGCTTTAGATGCCCTGAAGGCAGCCCTCCACCGCTCCGAAGCAAGGACCCGATGCCTCTTCATGACACCTCTGCTCTTTTGTTCCACAGCACCGGAACCGCCGCTGCCTCGGATCAAGTGACGTCATGATCCACAACTCTGTGCACTGGCTTCTTTCCTCATTTTCACAAGGTACTGTACCTGGGGGGGTCTGTGTCACTCAGTGACCAGTGCCATTGGCATCGGATTGTTGGGAGGGACTCCGTGACAATGCCGAGATATCACCTAATCAAAGCATTTGTGTTTCCAAGTGGTATTTTTTTGTTTAATCTTGCAAAATTCATAACTTTGCTTGTGTATGTTGGATTTTGTCCTTTTGGTCCTGTTTTGTTCAGATAAAAATTGGCTATTTTGTTACCTGGTGTTTGGGTCATTTTGTGTTTTTTTATTGTATTATTGTGTGTGTTGGTAAAAATACTTTACTCATTGTCTCTGGGTTAAGCCTTACATCTTGTGCCAACCTACCAAGGAACCTACCCAGGAGGTGTGTTTCTCCTTTGTACTGACTAGAGTGATAGTCCTTGCTTGGACAGGGGGTGACCAGACTGCCAACCAAAGACCCAATTTCTAACACTTGGAGAGTGACAAAGGACACAACCAACATCTCATAATGTGAGCAGCATTTGCAATTCAGTGAAATAAATCAGATTTGGGTGTTTTTTGATCAAACTTGAGTTTACTTTAATAGAAACAAAAATCCTGAAAAGTTCCCAGAGTCACATGATGACAGTAAACCTGCCACACACCTATGTGGTTTAGGTATTGCAGTGGCCTTGCCTGGCACTAAATTTAAAACAAAGGATTTAGCTCTCCTCTATTGAGAAATTTGTGATTCAAAAACAGGCACAAACGTGGGTACAAGTAACAAGGTCTGTATCCCAAGACTACTAGTTTAATATGCCTTGGTACAGAGATGAGGACAGTGGTCACCACTGTAAATGTTATACCACTTTGGAAGAACCCCATTCTCAAATACAATCAAATTCAATGCTGCTGAGCAGGTTTCTAATTACCTATTCTAAATCATGTATAACAAATGTCAGCAAACTCAGGAAAAGGAACCAGACTTAGGTGGTCACTACAGCCCTGGCGGTCAGTGTTAAAGCGGCGGTAAGACCGCCAACAGGCCAGCGGTAAAGAAAATTGCAATTATGACCATGGCGGAAACCGCCAACAAGGGCAGCCACTTTAACACTCCGACCGCCACGGCGGTACAAACAAACAGCATGGCAGTCACCGCCAACAGACAGGCGGGAGACAATGTAACACCCACACTATTATGACAGGCCAATCCACCACCTTTTCCGGGGCGGATTCACCGCGGATAAAAACACTGTGGATACAGGAATCCTGAAGGGAAAACGCTCAAATCTACACACCTCACGAGGAACGAGGACGCAATGGATCCGGAACTCCAAATTCTCCCTGCAACAGTCTTCCTGCTCCTCTACCAGGAGCACGAACGCCGGCGGCGAAGACCACGGTGAGTACAGCACCTACGACACAGGGGAGGGGGGAGGGAAAAAACAGGGACATACACACGCAACACCCCCACCCTCACCCACTACAACACACACACTAATGCAAATCAATACATCACAGTTATACCCCCCAATCCCCCGGAAGAATGCAAAGACAATAGAAAATGAGTGTAACCATTGTAATATATTAAAAGCAAGTAGGCAGAAATATATATATACACCATGTACAAAAGATACACCAAGCATAGTAGTCCAGGTAGTGCTCTAAGAAAGTCCGTGGAACACTGGGACCACACGGTATGGGCGAGGCCCACACAAGATCCCCGACCATGACGGAGAGAACACTGCAGGGGCATCAGAGAGCAACTAAACAGGCACCTCAGGAGGAGGGAAAGGGGGGCACCTCAGCCACTTGAGTGCACGACGCCTAATCCACAAGGGGGCCACATGCCCAATGTTACATCCTGGGGAGTGCAAAGCCACAGTCTCTCAAGTCTCTACAGTGGGTGGGTTGCCCACTGCCATATCCTGGGGAGTGCAAAGCCACAGTCTCTCAAATCTCTACAGTTGGTGGGTTGCCCACTGCCATATCCTGGGGAGTGCAAAGCCACAGTCTCTCAAGCCTCTACAGTGGGTGGGTTGCCCACTGCCATATCCTGGGGAGTGCAAAGCCACAGTCTCTCAAGTCTCTACAGTGGGTGGTTTGCCCACTGTACCATCCTGGGGAGTGCAAAGCCACAGTCTCTCAAGTGGATAACAGTCTCCACTGGTTCTGGAGGGGGCATGGTGGCCAGAGTGCTTCATCCTGCCAAGAACAGAGGTAGTGGATGACAGTCTCCACTGGTTCTGGAGGGGGCATGGTGCCCAGAGTGCTTCATCCTGCTAAGGACAGAGGTAGTGAATGACAGTCTCCACTGGTTCTTGAGGGGGCATGGTGCCCAGAGTGCTTAATCCTGCCAAGGACAGAGGTAGTGGATGACAGTCTCTACTGGTTCTGGAGGGGGCATGGTGCCCAGAGTGCTTCATCCTGCCAAGGACTGAGGTAGTGTATGTGAATCTCCACTGGTTCTGGAGGGGGCATGGTGCCCAGAGTGCTTCATCCTGCCAAGGACTGAGGTAGTGTATGTGAATCTCCACTGGTTCTGGAGGGGGCATGGTACCCAGAGTGCATCATTCACCCTGTGACGGACTCAGTTGCGTCAGTGCCCTTGCCGCTCATGGGCCAGCGGTGCTTAAGAGAGCGGTGCCCTGGTCAGCGGTGTTTGAGACGGCAGTGCCCTGTTCAGCGGTGTTTGAGATGGCGGTGCCCTGTTCAGCGGTGCTTGAGACGGCGGTGCCCTGTTCAGCGGTGCTTGAGACGGCGGTGCCCTGTTCAACGGTGTTTAAGATGGCGGTGCCCTGTTCAGCGGTTTTTGAGATGGCGGTGCCCTGTTCAGCGGTGCTTGAGACGGCGGTGCCCTGTTCAGCGGTGCTTGAGATGGTGGTGCCCTGTTCAGCGGTGTTTGAGATGGTGGTGCTCTGTTCAACGGTGCTTGAGATGGCGGTGCCCTGTTCAGCGGTGCTTGAGACAGTGGTGCCCTGTTCAGCGGTGCTTGAGATGGCAGTGCCCTGTTCAGCGGTGCTTGAGGCTGCAGTCTCCATTGCAGGGACTCAGTTGCTGGCGGTCCTTCATGGCCCAGCGGGGGTTTTGCTGACGGGCCTCCATGGCCCAGAGGGGCTTGTGCTGGCGGGACCTCCTGGGCAGGTGGGCTGGTGCTGGCTGCCCCCTCCCGGGCAGGTGGGCTGGTGCTGGCGGGCCCCTTCTGGGCAGCTGGGCTTGTGCTGGCGGTCCTGTCCTGGGCAGCTGGGCTTGTGCTGGCGGTCCTGGGCAGATGGGATTGTGCTGGAGGTGGCCTCCTGGGCAGCGGGGATGATGGCGGTCTTCTCCGCCGTGCTGCTCTTCCCAGACTTGCAGGGTTTCTTGTGGCCCTTCCCCACCTTGGAAGGTGACACAGCTGACTCCACACTCCCACCCGGACCCTGGAAGCGACTTTGGTGGCTGGAGTCTTCCCCCTCTCCCGCCGGGCACTAGCCAACTTCTGATGCTTCACAGGTGGGGGACTGTCTGTGCTGTGGCTCCGTGCCACACTGGCTGCCCTGGTGACCGGTGCACTCCAGATTCCGGTGACTACAGGCACCGCTGGTCCCGGAGATGTTGTGGCTGAGGTGCTGGTTTGGGACCTATGAGATGGACGGACGGGGTGGGGGAGTTGTGAGAAAGAGGTCAAGGTTGGACAGGAAAAGTTTTTGGGACATACTGGGACGGGTAGCTGGAGGGTGTTTGGGAGTGGAGGAAGAGGTGCTGGTTGTAGGAGGTGTACGTTTGGTGACTTTGGGTAAAGGTGCATGCGCTGGAGGCTGTCGTGAGGTGGATGGCAGTTGGGTGGGTGTGCGCCTGCGTTTGTGTATCTTGGGAGGGGGCGTCACCGACACACTGGGAGAGGACACAGGGGACGTGTGAATGGTAGTGGGGTGATGACTGCACGTGAGCGGGGTGTGGTGGTGGGTGTGCTGGAGAGGGACGTAGTGGCTGTAGAGGTAGTGCATGCAGGTGTGAGTGTAGACGAGACTGGGAGGGAGGAGAGAGACGATGAGGAGGGGGACACAGTGGAGACAGTGGATGTTGGTGTGTCTGCATGTGTGTGATACTTGCGTGAGTGCCTGTGGGATGTGTGGTGTTTATGTATGCCTGAGCTTCCCTTGTGTACTGAGGTGTGTGCATGCTGGTCTGTAGGTGTGCTTGGGATAGGCTGAGGTACATGGGATTGGGTCGTGGTGGAGGAAGTTGGAGGGGGGAGGCTAGACACATTGACAATGGCTGCCATCAGTGCTGAGGCCAGAGATTGCAGGGTTCGATGAAGGGCAGCCTGACCAGAATGAATTCCCTCCAGGAATGCATTTGTTTGTTGCAACTGCCTTTCTACACCCTGGATGGCATTCAAAATGGTACACTGCCCAACAGTGAGGGACCTGAGGAGGTCAATGGCCTCTTCACTGAGGGCAGCAGGGGTGACTGAGGCAGGGCCTGAGGTGCCTGGGGCGAAGGTGATGCCCACCCTCCTGGGTGAGTGGGCAAGGGGCGAAGACTGAGGGGCTGCTGGGAGGGTGGTGCTGGAAGGGGGGGTGGCGGCTGTACCTGTAGATGGGGTGGCACAGATGTTGCCACCACCACAAGGGAACTCCCATCAGAGGACCAGTCCGTGTCACTGGTCTCGGCTCCTGTCCCCGCCACGGAGCTCCCCTCACCCTCCATCCCACTGGTGAAGTCCAAGTCCGTAGTGTGGCCCTCCATGGCCATGTGGGATGCAGCCCCCTGGTGCTCCGGTGCCACTGCTCCTCCGTCTGATGATGCTAATGCACACAAGAACAGGGAGACCACAAAAAGGGGGGGGACGACAGAAGAAAGTCATGTTGAGTGCATGCATTACCGCTACCGTTGGCCGACACGACAGACACAGAAACCACCTGCACTACGCCGCACTCTTGGGCTCCACTGTTCAATTCCTGGGAAATGGCCTACAAGGCTATGGATGACATCTGCACACATAGATGACACAGGGGCATGACTAGGTGTAGTTGTCACTCTACAGAGGTGGGGTGGGGTGCCACATGGCCTGCCTTACGGAGGGGCCTTGCCTACGGAACTCGCCCTGGCCTAGGGAAACCCACAGCCCACCTCCCCCACCCAGACACCTCCACTGCGCGCAAAGTCAGCAGAATGAGAGTGTACTCACCCCCTTGTGTCTGCTGTGATGCCCTCATGCGCCCATCCAACTCTGGGTAGGCCACCGCCAGGATCCTGAATATCAGGGGGGTCATGGTGCGACGGGCACCCCTCCCACGTTGGGAGGCCTTCCCCAGCTTAGCCTCCGCCGTTTTCTTGCTCCAGCGGTGAATGTCCTCCCATCTTTTCTGGCAGTGGGTGCTCCGTCTGTGGTAGACCCCCAGGGTCTGGACGTCCTTGGCGATGGCACGCCAAATATCTTTTTTCTGGTGGGCGCTGACCTACATGAAATGTACAGGGAAAAAAGAGAAGTTATTACCAACTGCACCGTCAAACTGATTGGCCCCCATCCCTACCCTTGTCATGTGGTACATGCATTCCCCGTCTTTCATGCACGCAGCACTCTCCCCCCTTCCTTTTTACATCCAGCCCTCTCCACACAGGCATAGCCCATACAACATGCTCCCTGTGTACTTACCTGTTTGTGTGGAGGACCGTAGAGTAGCGTGTACTGGGGAAGGACCCCATCCATGAGGTTCTCCAACTCCTCCGATGTGAAGGCAGAGGCCCTTTCCCCAGACACTCGAGCCATTGTCTCTTCCAGACCGAGGTCACAGCAGCACTTGCAATGTAGGTCCTCTCCTGTCGAAGATCAGGTATTGAGTGATTGAACAGATAGAAAATGGCGGTCACGTCCGCGGCAGTGCGTACCGTCACCACCGGCGTACATCGTCATTGGCTCCTGGGACCCATAGGGTCCAATGTTAACCAATGCAGCATTGCGCGGCGGTCTTTGACCGCCTACCGCGACGCTGTACAACCCCAGCACAGTTACCTCACATCCCATTGACCCACTTTACAGGTCAGGCAGCCGCCATTTCATGGGCCCACATGGCTTCATTTTCAACTGCATCACACATACCTAGGCCTCGACTCAACACACATACAGGCCACCTTTTGTGTATGAATGGTGTTATGTGTAAACTGTGGGTACGTACCTCTGAGTTTTTTTACTCTGTGCTCGCTGTTGTCCTTCATAGGCACCGTCCGCTGGGACATGTGAGGAGATGGCGGCATCCTCCGGTGTATCGACCGTTGGTGGACCTGTCGACCATGGAGGAGCGACATGTGATTATCACATACAAGCTTGACCGTGCCACAATCCAGGAACTGTGTACCCAGTCGGAGCCAGACCTGTTGTCAGCAATCCGCCATCCCAGAGGAATCCCCCCTCAAGTGCAGGTGCTGTCAGTGCTCCATTTCCTTGCAAGTGGGTCTTTTCAAACAACAGTGGCCATAGCATCAGGGATATCTCAGCCTATGTTTTCCAACGTATTGTCAAGAGTGTTGTCTGCCCTTCTGAAACACATGCAGAGCTACATCGTTGTTCCTCAGGTGGAGGATTTGCCTACAGTGAAAGGTGATTTCTATGCCCTGGGACACATCCCCAACATCATAGGTGCCATTGATGGGACCCATGTGGCTTTGGTCCCCCCCCCACAGGAGTGAACAGATGTACAGAAACCAGAAGAGTTATCATTTGATGAATGTACAGATGGTATGTTTGGCAGACCAGTACATCTCCCATGTGAATGCCATGGTCCCAGGCTCAGTGCATGACGCCTACATCCTGTGGAATAGCAGCTTCCCTTATGTGATGGGTCAACTCCAGAGGCACCGTGTGTGGCTATTAGGACAAGGGCAGAGGAACGCTACAATGATGCCCATGGCGAACTAGGAGGGTGATCGAGCGGACCTTCGGCCTCCTGAAGGCCAGGATCCGGTGCCTCCATATGTCAGATGGATCCCTATTCTACTCACCAAAGAAGGTGTGCCAGATCATCGTGGCCTGCTGTATGCTTCACAACTTGGCTGTGCGACGACAGGTGCCTTTTCTGCAGGAGGATGGTCCAGATGGCGGTGTTGTGGCAGCTGTGGAGCCTGTGGACAGTGAAGACGAGGAAGCAAAGAAAGAAGACATGTACAACAGGGACTCAGTGATCCAGCAATATTTCCAGTTAGACACAGGTAAGAGAACAGACCTGCCTACTACATGTACTTTAACACTACTACCTCTCTACTGTCTGTCGTTTTCACCCAGTGTATGGTCACTGAGTTGTCACTTTCCCTTATGATTTCACAGATGTGGGTCCCACTGTGTGACATCTGCTTAGATTCCTCATGGACTAGAGCTGTGTGACATAGGTATGTTGACATTACAATTGAAAGAGCATTTTGTCACTGTAATTGCTAATACGCTATTTCTAAATCACAGACAGACTCCAGATTGTTTTGTGCTTTAAGTGTGTGATGGAGGAGAGGGCCTCGTGGAGAGTTGGTTCTCTTGGCCTGTCCGTCCCCTATCGCACAGCAGCCCTCCCAGTTCCCCTGTGTTCCTGGGCCTCCGTCCCCTGGACCGTGTGCCCACTACCACTGCCCCCAGGTCCCTGTTGTTGTTGGGGTCGTGGGTTAGCCTGGGTTCCTTGTAGTGGTGTACCCCAGTGCTTGCATTCCTGTGTGGGACCTTGTGTGATGATGGTTTGGGGGTTGTCAGGGTATGTGCAGTGGGCATGCTTTAGTGATGGGTGTCCATGCTTTGTTGTTGCATGCACGGCTTGGTGTTGGGATGTGTGGTTTGTGATGTTGGGACATATGTGAGGAGTTGGAGTGCTGGGTGTGAGGGTGGGGGTATGTGATGGCATGCAGGTAGGGTGGGGGATGTAATAGTTAAGATTTGTCTTACCAGAGTCCATTCCTTCACCTACTCCTGCGAGGCCCTCAGGATGCAGAATCGCCAAGACCTGCTCCTCCCATATTGTTAGTTGTCGGGGAGGAGGTGGGGGTCCGCCGCAAGTCCGCTGAACCGCCAGGTGGTGTCTTGAGACCACGGAACGCACCTTCCCCCATAGGTCGTTCCACCTCTTCCTGATGTCCTCCCGATTTCTTGGGTGCTATCCCACTGCGTTTACCCTGTCCACTATTCTTCACCATAGCTCCATCTTCCTTGCAATTGAGGTGTGCTGCACCTGTGCTCCAAATAGCTGTGGCTCTACCCGGACGATTTCCTCCACCATGACCCTGAGCTCCTCCTCCGAGAACCTGGGGTGTCTTTGCCGTGCCATGGGGTGGTGTAGGTGATGTGTGGGGTGGAGTGTGTGGTGATAAGTGTGCTGATATGTAGTGGTGTGTTGTGTAAGGTGCGTGGAAGTTCTGTGGGTGATAGTGTTGTGTGCCTGTGGAGGCTGTTGTTCTTGCTGGTGCTGTCTCTCTCTGGCCTTCTTTCGGAATTTTTTGTAGTAGGGGTTTGTGGGTGATGTGGGTGTGTGTTTTATATTGTATTGAGTGTGTGGGAGTGGTGTGTCTATGTGTATCAGGTGTGTGTATTTGGATTTTGTCCAATGTGGCTGTGTTTTGTATGTGTGTGTGTATTTTGAGCGCGGCGGTGTGTACCACCAATGGAATACCGCAGTTAAAAGACCGCTGCATGGATTCGTGGGTCATAATAGTGTGGGCGTATTTCTGTTGGCGTGACGGTGGAGGTTTTATTTTCGCCAGTTTATCACTGACCTTTGGTGTGGCGGACTTGTGCGGGTGTCTGAATTTTGGCGGATTTCGTGCTGAGGGTCATAATAGCTGGGGTGGAATTCTGCGGCCGCGGCGGTGTGTTGGCGGTCTTCTGCACGGCGGTAAGCGGCTTTACCGCCAATGTTGTAATGAGGGCCTTAATTCTGTAGAAAATTGTGAAATCTGAAGCAGATTGGCACAGTTGCACTGTTCCGTATATCCTCCATAATATCAGGCATCCAAGTTTCATATGACCCACTCTTCCCTTAATTCAATCTGCTCTAGTTTACATCTATTTGTTTGCAAATCAAAAAAACAAATAACCACTAAACTATTTTTTCCCCAGTTACTGCCAGGGTCTCAATCTCGAACCAGCACCACATGATCCAAGCATCAGATTCTAAAACCTCAGTAGTATTGACTACAAGGCCTAACTGAAATGAAGTGGGATAGGCATTATGAGGGTCATTCCGACGCGGATGACGGAAGCACCGCCCACCGGCTGGCGGTGCTTCCTGGGCCATTCTGACCACGGTGGTAAAGCAGCGGTCAGAAAACTGGGTCCGGCGGTTTCCCGCCGGATTTTCCCGGTTGCCCAAATCCGCCATGGTGACGCTGCAAGCAGCGCCGCCATGGGGATTCTGACCCCCTTCCCGCCACCCTGTTTCTGGCGGTTTTTACCGCCAGGAACAGGATGGCAGGAAAGGGTGTCCTGGGGCCCCTGGGGGCCCCAATGGCATTGGCAGTGCAGGGGCCCCCTAACAGGGCCCCAGCCTGCTTTTCACTGTCTGCTTAGCAGACAGTGAAAAGCGTGACGGGTGCTACTGCACCCATCGCACATCTGCAACACCGCCGGCTCCATTCAGAGCCGGCTTCAGTGTTGCAGGCCCCTTTCCCGCTGGGCCGGTGGACGCTAACTTGGCTAGCGCCAGCCGGCCCAGCAGGAAAGTTGAAATGGCCCCAGCGGTCTTTTGACTGCGGAGCGGCCATATGGCGGTTACCGCATGGCGGGCGGCTACCGCCACCCGCCGCGTTTAGAATGAGGCCCTATGTGTACTCATACCACACAGGTGTTTGACAAGTTGAGGGTGTGCACCACTCCCGCTTACGCTTTAAATAGTAAAGCTGCTTTATGGTCATTCACACTAATGCTGCTTCCATTTTTGTGGTGCGTCCATAAGACAGTTAGTGGCAGCTGCCAATTGTAAGGATGGCTTTCTTATCTCACACAGTATTAGTCTTTGGTGAACAAATAAAATGTATCCTTGCATTGGCTGTGCCCTCACTTTCTTGCCATAAGTATCATTGGTACGTGCACTGAAGAGTTCCTGTAGCAGGAAATAGAAATGTTCAACTGTCACACACAAAATCTGCTGTGTAGTGTAGTCCAAATATTTGCACTCAGGTTTGATTGGGGGATTAAAGCAGTGTTTAATGTGTTATGAAATAGGTCCTGAAGCTGAGCACTGGCAATCATTGAAACAAATGTAAACACTGCTTTGATACTGCTATCAACCCTGAGTGCAAATCTTTTGCTGGAGCACCTATGAAGGTCGTCATCCCGCTTCAAGTTCGGAAAACACAATCGCTCCGGTGAAACTCCATACGTTAATCCATCTGCTAGAAGTTGACTGGATCTTTGGACTCAGTGAGGAGTGTGGTAATCAGATTCATTCAACACAAATCAATAACACAAAAACCATAAACAATTTAAGACACCATAACCAATTTAAATACAAATCAAACTCCAAACTGAATAAAGCTTCAAAGCTTTATTACAATCCCAAAATTAATGCAATGTATATGGTGCGCAAAACTACATTATAAACATACGTGGAAAACATTGGCTGACCAAAACCTCTAAAGAGATTAAGGCCCTCATTACAACCCTGGCGGTTGGTGAAAAAGTGGCGGTAACACCGAAAACAGGCTGGCGGTAACTACCGCCAAATTATGACCGTGGCGGTGATATCTCCGAAAGACAGCCAATGTACCACACCGACCACCAGGGCTGCAGTAGCCGCCTACAGCCAGGTGGAGACAAAGTTCTGCCCACCACATTATGACCTAGCAAACTGCCAACTTTTCTGGAGTGGTACCAATGTTATGAAAAGCCTGGCAGAAAGAGAGCACAAAACTCTAACGACTCACCATTGGAGACACAGAGAAGAACCACACCACCATGGAACCAGAACTGCAAGTATTTCCAATGATCTTCTACGTCATGCTCCCCCACGTTCACCAATGTCGGTGAAGATGACGACGGTGAGCACAGCTGCCTAGCACACAAGGGAGAGGGGGAGGAAAACGACAGTGACACACACGTACAACACACACCCCACACACATATGCCATACACACAACCAGCTGTACAAGAAAATCAATTTGTCCCTGATAATTGGCTGAGTAATGAAAGGATAACAGGAATCAACGAAAGTGATTGTACTAAGATCAACATCAAAAATCATAAGTCGATGGGGCAATGCAACAGATATGTACAAATGTACAAAAAAGGGGCACTGCCCAGTCCACAGTTCACAGGGACCACATGGCCACAGGGCAAAGTCCAAGGCCTTACTCGATCCTTGCACCAATACAGAGAGAACACTGCAGGGGCATCAGTGGCCAAATAGGCAGGCACCTCAGGGTAGGGGGGGGTACCTCAGCTGGATGCGGAAACAAGACCACTGGTTCTGGAGGGGGTAACGTGCCCTGTGCTTTGTTATGGGGAGTGCAAGGCCACAGTCTTTCCAGTGGGTGACTTTCCCACTGGTTCTGGAGGGGGCAACATGCCCTGTGCTTTGTCCTGGGGAGTGCAAGGCCAAAGCCTCTCGAGTGGGTGTCTCACCCACTGGTCCTGGAGGGGGCAACATGACCTGTGCTTTGTCCTGGGGAGTGCAAGGCCACAGTCTCTTGAGTTGGTGACTTGCTTATTGGTTTTGGAGGGGGCAACATGCCCCGTGTTTTGTCCTGGGGAGTGCTAGGCCACAGTCTCTCGAGTGGATAACTTACCCACTGGTTTTGGAGGGGGCAACATGCCCTGTGCTTTGTCCTGGGAGTGCAAGGCCACAGTCTCTCAAATGGTTGACTTTCCCACTGGTTCTGGAGGGGGCAACATGCCCTGTGCTTTGTCCTGGGGAGTGCAATGTCACAGTCTCTTGAGTGGGTGTCTTGCATACTGGTCCTGGGGGAAGGCTGCACAGCAGCCCATGGTGGCTGGATCACATGGAGTCTGCTGGCGGTGATGGCTGCACAGTGGTGGTGGTTGTGGGAGGCTCTTGCTCAGCCCCTTCACCCTCCAATGGCTGCACTGTGGTGGTGGTAGTTGTGGGAGGCTCCTGCTCAGCCCCTGCACCCTCCAATGACTGCACTGTGGTGGTGGTGGCGGTTGTGGGAAGCTCCTGCTCAGCCCCTGCACCCTCTTATGGCTGCACTGGGGTGGTGGTTGTGGGAGGCTCCTGCTCAGCCCCTTCATTCTCTAACAGCTGCAAAACCATGGTTGGCGGTGTGGTCTCTGTGACAGCTGCTGGTGCAGGCTCCTTCCCCTTCTGGTTGGCTGGTGCAGGCTCCTTCCTCTTCTTGCTGGCTGGTGCAGGCCCCTTCACCTTCTTGCTGGATGGTGCAGGCTCCTTCCCCTTCTGACTGGCTGGTGCAGGCGCCTTCCCCTTCTTGCTGGCTGGTGCAGGCTCCTTCCCCTTCTTGCTGGCTGGTGCAGACTCCTTCCCTTCTTGCTGGCTGGAGCAGGCTCCTTTCCCTTCAGTATTTGTGGCCTGGAATCCTTTCCACCACAAGTAGCTGCTGCTGAAACTGTGCCCATGGACTGTTTGGCTGAACTGCTTAACTAGGACCTTGATACCCTGGCCATACGCAGGACGGGGAGGGGGAGGGAAAAGGTCAATCTGGGAAAGGAAAAGCTTTTTAGGGACATTGGGGCGGGAAGAGGAAGAAGTAATAGGAGTAGAGGATGAGGGAGTGGTTGTTTGAGGTGTTTGTCTGCTGGATTTGGGTGCAGGTGCACGGATTGTATGCTGTTGTGAGGTGGATGGCTGTTGGGTGTCTGAGTGCTTGCGTTTGTGTACTTTAGGAAGGGGGGACAGACATGGTGGGAGAGGACACAGGGGACATGTGCATGGATGTTGTGGATGTGTCTGCCAGTGAGGTGTGTGTTCTGCGTGGTGTGGTGATGACACAGGTAGTGGATGATGATGTAGTGCATGCTGGTGTGAGAGTGGATGTAACTGGGTGTGAGGTGGAGGATGAGGAGGAAGGGGAGACAGTGGAAATAGTGGATGTTGTTATGTCTGCAACTGAATGATGTTTGTGTGAGTGTCTGTGGGATGAAGTGTGGTGCTTGTGTTTGCTTGTGACACTCTTGGGTGTTGTCTTGTGTTCATGCTCGTCTTTCTGTGTGCTTGGGATGGGTTGGGGCTGAGGAAAATGGGACTGGGCAGTGGAAGTTGGAGGGGGAAAGAGGGACAATGTCTGCCATCAGAGAGGAGGCCAGAGCCTGGATCGATCTCTGTTGGGCCGCTAATCCACCGTGAATGCCCTCCAGGAATGCATTAGATTGCTGCATCTGGGCTGTCAGCCCCTGGATGGCATTCCTAATGGTTGACTGCCCTACAGAGATGGATCTCAGGAGGTCAATAGCCTCCTCACTAAGGGCAGCAGGGCACACTGGGGCAGGGCCTGAGGTGCCTGGGGCGAAGGAGATGCCCACCGTCTTGGGTGAGCGGGCACAGGCAACTTGCTGAGCGGCTACTGGGAGGGCGGTGCTGACACGGGGGTGGCGGCTGTTCCTGTAGCTAGGCTGGTCACAGAAGCTCCCATCGGAGGAGGTATCTGAGTCTGTATTGTCCCCTCCAGTTTCCGCCGTGGTGCTCCCCTTGCCCTCCATCCCACTGGTGCCCGCAGCCTTGGTGGACTCTGCCTCCAGGGTCCTGTGGGATGCTGCTCCCTCCGTCGCCGGTGCCTGTGCTCCTCTGCCAGATGATGCTAATGCACATAAGGACAAGAAGGGGGGAGAGAGACAAAGGATACACTGGGTTAATGACTGCATCAACACCATGTTGGCGTACACATCACTCTCACACACAGGGAACAGGCCTACACACTATGCATTGCACTACCAGTGATATTGCTGGCCGCCAAGGCATGGGGAGGAACACCCACTGCCAACTGCAGCACACCTGGGACCCACGCAGCCCTGACCAGTAGTAAATGCTAACAAACTAGGTAGGCAGTATTTCCCCTTCAGACCCTTAGACACCAGAGGACCTAGCTGCTATGTCTGGCCTGGCGTAGGCGCACCTACTGACACACAACCACCACCCGGATACCACCCCTCCAGCCAGTATGCAGGCCATCATGGGGTCAGTGTCCGATGGGCACCCCTTCCTCAGTGGGAGGCCATCCCCAGCTGGGCCTCAGTGGTCTTCCATGCCCAGCATCTCAGGTCCTCCCACCGTTTGCGACAGTGGGTGCTCTGTCTGCCGTAGACCCCCAGGCTCCACACCTCCTTGGCGATGGCACACCATATGCCCTTCTTTTGATGGGCGCTGACCTGCAGAGGCAATACAGACAGGAGAACACCATTAGACAAACAGTCCAGCCAGTAACACGAATGGCCCACCATAGCTGTTTCCATCACTATTGGCACACACATAGCCCAGCACTCAACGTGTACCCAGACAAGAGAACATCCCTCATCCCTTTCACGATGCCTTCGCACACACCTCCATGCATTCATGCCACATTCATCGTGCCCACAGTGTACTCACCTGTTGATCTGGAGGCCCATACAGCAGTCCATACTGGGGTAGGACCCCATCCACCAGTCTCTCCAGTTCCTCTTAAGTGAAGGCTGGGTCCCTTTCCCCGGTCACACAGGCCATGGAAGGTTCCAGACACAGATTACAGCAGCATATGCAGTGTAGGTCCTCTTCTATGGAAGTCAGGAAACAAGTGAGGAATCACATAGAAAATGGCAGTCACATCCGTGACGGTGCATACCGTCACCGCCGGCGTAGATCACCATTGGCTACTGTACCCCACAGGGCCCAATTATAACCAATGAGGAATTGCACAGTGGTTCCCGACTGACTCCCGCCACAGTGCACAACGTCAGTGGAATTACCTCACTTCCACCTGTCCCTCCACAAAGGACAGGCAGATGCCATTTTAGGGGGGAGCAGGCCTATGGAATAATGTTGCGTCACAGGAGAAAAAGGCGCATATTTGACAAATTACACTGTCACATGACATGTTTGCAAATTGCAGACTACTGTTGTGGCTCCATTGTTCAGTTTGTGACAGCTTCCTCACTCTTTTGTCCCTTAGGTACCTACCGCTGTGGATGAATAGGAGATGGAGACATACCCCGTGTACAGACCCGAGGTGGACTTGGCTACAATAGAGGACAGGCACATTATCCTCTCCTTTAGACTGGACAGGGCCAGAATCACAGAGTTGTGCGCCCAATTCGAGCCTGGCCTGATATCTGCTATCTGTCACCCCACTGGGATCCCCCCTCTTGTGCAAGTGCTATCAGTGCTCCACTTCCTGGCAACTGGTTCTTTCCAAGTGACAGTGGGCTTGGCAGCAGGAATGTAACAGCTAATGTTCTCAACAGTGCTGAAAAGAGTGTTGTCTGCCCTGATTAAACACATGTGCAGCTACATAGCATTCCCCCAGGTTGGGGATTTGGCCACTGTGAAGGCCGGGTTTTATGAAATGGGACATAACCCCAATATAATTGGGGCAATTGACGGAACACTTATTGCATTTGTCCCCCGCCAGAATGAACAGGTGTTCAGGAATCGTAAGAATTGCCACTCTATGAATGTACAGATGGTGTGCGTGGTGGACCAGTATATCTCTCACGTCAATGCTAGGTATCCTGGGTCGGTGCATGATGCTGTTGTCCTGAGGAATAGCAGCATCCCAAATGTGATGGCCCAACTACAGAGGCACAGGGTGTGGCTAATAGGTGAGCCCTGGTTCCCACCCAGTATATGTTGGTGTATGATAATGGTGTTGACCATATGGGATAATGTATGGCTAAATGTTGTCCCTCAATATTTGCAAATGACTCTGGCTACCCAAACCTATCATGGCTGCTAGACCCTGTGAGGAATGCCAGGACAAGGGCAGAAGAACTTTATAATGAGGCACATGGGCGAACCAGAAGGATAATTGAAAGGACCTTTGGACTCCTGAAGGCCAGGTTCCGGTGCCTCCATCTGACAGGTGACACTCACCCAAGAAGGTCTGCCAGATAGTAGTGGCATGCTGCATGTTGCACAACTTGGCCCTCAGACAACATGTGCCTTTTCTGCAGGAGGAGGTGACTGGAGATGCCCCTGTGGCAGCAGTGGACCCTGTGGACAGTGAGGAGGAGGCAGAGGATGGGGATGTGGACAACAGAACATCTGTAATCCGTCAGTACTTCCAATGACACAGATGAGACAATGCAGCTTTACATTTAAAAAACTTTGGTTGTATTCTGTGTGGCATTGGCATGCTGGTATTTCCCACTTCTGCGCTCACTTACTGTTACCTCTGGCTATTCATTCTGCAGATGTTTGTGATCTGGCAAATTCTCCTGGTGTGATCACAAGAGCCAGCTGCAGGTAATTGATTCTATGCTCATTCTATGAACAGTTCATTTGCAATGGTTGCACCTGTTTCAATCAATACATATTTGAAATAAATAACATACTTGAAATCAATTTATATCGAAGGGTTTTATTGAAGTGCTAATATATAGAGGGGGAAGTGCAATGGGATGATGGAGGAAAGTCCAGTCTGTTTGTAGTACAAGTGCATTGTCCAAAGGGACACAGGAAGGGGAGCAATGGCAGTTCAGGGTGGACGGGGTGACTGAGTGGGACACAAGGGGGACAATCAGGAGAGTCTCATTTCATGGCGGGGGTCTTGGCAAGTGTCTCTCGCTTCTGTCTGGATTGCAGGGAACGTTTCTGGGATGGTTCACCTTCTGCAGGGGGAGGGGTGCTGGTGGCCTTTGAGTCCTGTGGCGGGGCCTCCTGGCCAATAGCGGCAGTGGAAGTGGAAGGCTGTTCTGATGACTGGCTAGTGGCAGGGGCCCGCTGGTGTGACACTGCCTCCCTTATAATGTTGGCCATGTCTGCCAGCACCCCTGCTATGGAGATCAGGGTGTTGTTGATGGCCTGCAAGTCCTCTCTGATCCCCCGATGCTGTCCCTCCTGCAGCTGCCTGTTCTCCTGCACGTTGTCTAGGATCTCGACCGCTGTGTCCTGGGAATGTTGATAGGCTCCCAGGATCTCAGAGAGCACCTCCTGGAGAGTCGGTTGCCTGGTCCTGTCCTCCCACAGTCACACAGCACTCCTCCCAGTTTCCCTGTAGGCCTGTGCCTCTGTCCCCTGAACTGTGTGCCCACTGCCACTGACCTCAGGTCCCGTCTTGGGTATGAGGTGTGGAATGGGGTCCCTGTACAGATACACTGCTGATTGACGTATCCTGAGGACAGAGGTTTGGGTACGCTGGTTGAATGCCGTAGTGTTGTTTTCTGATGGGATAGGCTCTGGTGGTCTGTGACTGGGTTTGGGTAACATGTTGTCCAGTGGTCCCTGATGGGCCAGGTAGATCTTCCAAATCCTGAATACCAGAGTTACTGTCATCACTGTGGGACTCTTCAGTTGGGGGGCTGGATACTGGTGGCACCTCATCTCCAGTGACATTGGCTGGGGTACTTGTGGGGATGTAAATGACGTATTATGCTTCATGTGTATGACATATTGTACATCCCTGGGTTCCCCTCTATGGTTGATGTTGCCCTGCCAGATTTTTCTTGTGTTTGTTGGTGGATGGTGGGATTGTTAGTTTCCCTATGCTGTGCATGTTTTAGTGATGAGTGTCCATGCAGGGCTGTGAGGGGTGGTCATGCATTGGTACATCATGCAGGGCTTGGCATTGGGATTAGTGCGATGTGATGGTGGAGTGTGTGGGATGGAGTGGAGTGATGGGAGTGAGGGTATGTGATGGCATGCAGGTATGGGGTGATAACTGTTGAAAGTTGACTTACCAGACCCTTGCTGCAATGAAATGTACCTTCCCCCAAGGTCAGTTCACCTCTTCCTAATGTTGTCCCTTGTTCCAGGTTGCTGTCCCACGGCATTGACCCTGTCCACGATTCTCCGTCATAGCTCCATCTTCCTTGCTATTGATATCTGCTGCACCTGTGCTCCAAACAGCTGTGGCTCCACCCTGACGATTTCCTCCACCATGACCTTTAATTCCTTCTCAGTGAAACAGGTTGCCTTTGTGGTGCCATGGGTGTTATGTGATGTGTGTTGTTGAGGCTGTGTATGGTAATGTGTTGGGGTATGTGAAGTGGGGTGCGTGAGGGATGTATGGGTGTATGTGGTTTGTGTATGTAGTTGTAGCAGTGGTCTTGGTGTCAGTCTTGTGCCAATGATTTGTTTTAGTAAAGGGTTGTGGGTAATGTGGGTGGGTGTTTTATAGTGGTGTGGGTGTGGTGTGTGTATGGGTGTCAGGTGTGAATTGTCCAAGGTGGTGTTGTTTTGTCTATGGGTGTCCATTGTGAGCGCAGCGGTATGTACAACCAAAGGTTTACCGCCATTGAATGTCCGCCGTGGTGCTTGCACAACAACCTTCCTAGGTTGCTGAGGTATTTGTGAATGTTCTATTGTACTAAAGATCAAGAACATGTTTCAATGTTAACAAAGTAACAATATTTGTCCCAGCTGTCAAACAAGACAGGAACCTCTATTAATTTCACATGAGAATTGTTCAATTTATTCTGCATATCCTAAGAAAGGATTCCAAAGTTGCATTAAACTATAAAATGTAATGTTTTTGGTGGAACTCTATGAATTCATCTAGATGACTACACATTTTTCCCAGTGAAAATCCGGAATCGTTGCAAACATGATTGTGTCAGCAGCTAAGATTGGCTGCTGATTCTTGTGCACATGATGAGCCCACCTGCAGGACCAATCCAAAATCAGTGAACATTTCTAGTTAGGGAGAGGCTTTTGAAAGCTTTAGAAGGGCTGCTGCTGTCTTTCGAAGCCTGAGAATTCTTCTTGGGTGTTTATGCTCTCACCTCTTGTCCCTTTGCAAGTCTTCTGTCATACCTATTTTCCATTAAGAATTTCCTTTTAGATCTAATTGCTCCACTTAGTTATGCTAATATGCACTAATATGCCCAAATAATTCTCCACTGCTAGCTTATCCTCCTTGTAGCCCGTGTTCTACACTGTAATGTTGCTGCTGTCTATTGATCCTGCGAAATTGTGAATGCTCTACTTGATGAAGCTTTCCTGTCTGCTGTCTCATGAAGAGAAGAGTAATTTTTTATGTGGTTTCTTATTTCCTTTTCACCTCAGATAATAACATCAGTGTACTTTTATAGTGTGTCCTCTAGTTGGATGATTTTTCCAAATTGTTTTTGTCTTTTCTTCTGTTTTGCCCACATATGTTAGTCCGGCCCCACACATGCAAGTCCAAAATCGTGTTGGTGATAAGGATGGCCCAGCACTGAAAAGTTAATTTCAATTTGATGATTTGCTGATGTCACCTTCATCTGCTTTGAAATCTGAAATTATTCTGCACATTATAGTTTTGCTAATTTGTGTTATTCTTTTGAGTGGTTAACATATTGATGTGTGGTAGACTTAGGACCTCCTTAAGACATTGGTTGTAAACTTCCCGCCACGCTGACTGCTGCCAACTTACCGCCTCCGTGGCGGATATCCATTCACCATATTATGGCACACACACACCAATCCATCAGTATTCAGCCACACACACAAATCTGCCAGCTGAAAGGTCAGTGATAAAGTGGCGGTATCAAAACCCACACCGTTACACCAACAGAACAACGCCCATCACATTATGACCCACGAATCACCACTGCAGACATTCAACAGCGGTAAACCATTGGCAGTACTTACAGTCGCACTCAAGATGGACACACACAAACAAAACAACACCACATTGGACAATTCAAACAACACACACCTGACACCCATACACATACCACACTCACACACCCACACCACTATAAAACACACACCCACATTACCCACAACCCTTTACTATTTCAAACCATTGCCAGCAGAGAGACATCAAGAACACTGACACAACTAGAGCCACACACTATTCTCACGCATACACCACTCACGCACACTACATCACACACCCCAACACATTACCCAACACACCCTCACCAACACACCTCACACAACATCCATGGCACCACAAAGACACCCCCGTTTCACAGAGGAGGAGATAAGGGTCATGTTAGAGGAAATTATCAGGGTAGAGCCACAGTTATTTGGAGCACAGGTGCAGCAGATATCTATAGCTAGGAAGATGGAGCTATGGCAGAAAATAGTGGACAAGGTCAACGCCGTGGGACAACACCCAAGAACTAGGGATGACATCAGAAAGAAATGGAATGACCTACGGGGGAAGGTATGTTCCATTGCAGCAAGACAACAGCTCGCTATCTAGAGGGCTGGCGGGGAACCCCCACCTCCTCACCTATAACTAACAGCGTGGGAGGAGCAAGTCTTGGCAATACTACGCCCTGAGGGACAAGCCGGAGTCGAAGGAGGACTGGACTCTAATAAGTCAACTATCTACTACTACTACTACCCCCGTTCCTGCATGCCATCACATCCCCCCACCCCCACCCTCACTCCCATCACTCTACCACTTCCCACACACCCCACCATCACATCGCACCATCCCGATGCCAAGCCCTACATGATCTACCAATACATGGAAACCACTCACATCCCTGCATGGACACTCATCACTAAAGCATGCACATTATAGAGAATGAACTATCCCACCATACACCAACATACACCAGTGAATTTTGCCAGGGCAAATCCAATCAAAGAGGGCAAGCCACGGATGCACAATATGTCAGACACAGAAACCATAATACATCCTTTATATCCCCACAGGTACCCCTGCCAATGTCAGCAGAGAGGAGGTGCGAGCAATACCCAGTCTCTCGACTGAAGAGGCCCACAGTAATGACAGCAACTCTGGTCTTCAGGATCTGGATGACCTACCTGGTCCATCAGGGAGCATTGGACAGCCAGTTACCAAGGCCCAGTCACACACCACCACAGAGCCTCCCCTATCAGGAAACACCACCACAGCACCCACCCAGCATACCCACACCTCTGTCCCCAGGACAAGTCAATCAGCAGTGTGTTCACCTCTACAGGGACCCCAGGCAACATCCCATACCCAAGACAATCAGGTACCTAGGGTCAGTGGCAGTGGGCACATGGTTCAGTGGACAGAGGCACAGGCCAACAGGGAAACTGGGAGGAGGACTGTGCGCCAGGGAAGGCCAGTCCCAGAGAACCGACTCTCCAGGAGGCACTTGCAGAAATTCTGGGAGCCTACCAACATTCCCAGGACAAAATGGGCCAGATCCTGGACAATGGCAGGAGAACAGGCGGCTGCAGGAGGGACAGTACCAGGGGATCAGGGAGAACTTGCAGGCCATCAACAATACCCTGATCTCCATAGCAGGGGTGCTGGCAGACATGGCCAATATTATTAGGGAGGCATTCTCACACCAGCGGGCCCCTTTCACTAGCCAGACATCTGAACAGCCTTCCACTCCCGCTGCCTCTAATGGCCAGGAGGCCCCACCACAAGACTCACAGGCCACCAGTGTGGAATCACATTTTACAGTTCTTAGGTATGCTATGCCTGGTGGCCCCTGTGATACACAATGACAATCTCTGCACAGGCCTATCATTAAATAAAGAGGCCTACAAATGTAATTTGCTACTGCTAGGAACGCATTATGTTGCAAGGCTTGCTCTCTGAACAGCCCTCATGAAATATCATCGTCATTGCATGCTAGCTGAAGCAATCTCCCTTCTGGAAAGTACCAGTCTGAGTACGTGATGTTCTCAAGTTCTGTCACAAGATGGACCCTGTGATATTAGGCACGTAGGCCACCTTGTGTAAAATCCTTTTCTATGCTTTTTGTTACTATATATGGTATGATAGGAAAAACTACCTTCAGCCATAATGGAGAAATAGTCATACGTCAATCATACGTCAATGCCAAAGAACCAATAAAACGTTGAATTATGTTTGTGGTTTAATACTATAAAAGATCGTGTATTACTTCCTTGTAGTGGGCTGTTCGTGTACAACTAGTACAGAGTATCCTCCATGTACATGTCTTTTTATTCTATCGCTAATAAATTCTTTATGTTTATCTACAAGAGCTGGCTAACGGTCGTTTGTATCTGGATGGGTGCTGAATAATTAGGCTTCTATATTTGGTGAAGAATGCGGTCTCGTTCAGCGGATGACTCCCTTCAGCCCAGCTGCTGCTTCGGTCGGGCCTACTACTGAACAATCAATTGGACAAGGCCCCTCCTGTGACGCAGGCTTGGGCTGTCATGAGTATCTATTGCTGCCTCGTGATCCTGCTCTCGCTGTTTGATTTCTTGTATTAAGTGTAAATATCACGAGACGGGAAGGTAACTGAGTTGTTTCGTTAATGTGTTTCCTGCATAGTGTTGGTGATGGATTTATGGTTAATATATATATATACCGTACCTCTTAGCCTGCTCTTTTTCCTTATTGCATTTGTTTTCTGTCTCCAGTGGCATGCCAAGGGCATTTCTTCCTCTATTGCGCGCTCCTCTAATACACCTCGTGAAAACATTCAGATGGTTAACTATAGCCATCCGCCGGCTGCTAGCATTCTGTGTTAATTTGGTCCTTCCATTGTATTACACCATTTCCTTCCTCCCTGCGCTGCAGCTGTATACTTAGATTAGCTTCATGTATTTCATGTAGCTTGTTACTGTTAAAAACGAAGTCCGAGGAATAGAGGCAACTAGCGGTGTTGCTTCAGAACACAGCGCGAGTGTAGGAGGCTGGACTGGCTTGTAGTGAGTACCAAGGGGTACTTACACCTTGCACCAGGCCCAGTTATCCCTTAATAGTGTATAGGGTGTCTAGCAGCTTAGGCTGATAGATAATGGTAGCTTAGCAGAGCAGCTTAGGCTGAACTAGGAGACGAGTGAAGCTCCTACAGTACCACTAGTGTCATATGCACAATATCATAAGAAAACACAATACACAGATATACTAAAAATAAAGGTACTTTATTTTTATGACAATATGCCAAAAGTATCTCAGTGAGTACCCTCAGTATGAGGATAGCAAATATACACAAGATATATGTTCACAATACCAAAATATGCAGTAATAGTCTTAGAAAACAGTGCAAACAATGTATAGTTACAATAGGATGCAATGGGGACACAAAGGGATAGGGGCAACACAAACCATATACTCCAAAAGTGGAATGCGAACCACGAATGGACCCAAATCCTATGTGACCTTGTAGAGGGTCGCTGGGACTGTAAGAAAACAGTTAGGGTTAGAAAAATAGCCCACCCCAAGACCCTGAAAAGTGAGTGCAAAGTGCACTAAAGTTCCCCAAAGGACTTAGAAGTCGTGATAGGGGAATTCTGCAGGAAAGACACAAATCAGCAATGCAACAATGATGGATTTCCAAACGAGGGTACCTGTGGAACAAGGGGACCAAGTCCAAAAGTCACAAGCAAGTCGGAGATGGGCAGATGCCCAGGAAATGCCAGCTGAGGGTGCAAAGAAGCTGCTACTGGACAGTAGAAGCTGAAGATTCTGCAGGAACGACAAGGGATAGGAACTTCCCCTTTGGAGGACGGATTTCGCACGCCGTGGAAAATTGTGCAGAAGTGTTTTCCTGAAGAAAGACTGCCAACAAGCCTTGCTAGCTGCAAATCGTGCGGTTAGGGTTTTTGGATGCTGCTGTGGCCCAGGAGGGACCAGGATGTCGCCAATTCTGTCAGGGGACAGAGGAGGCATCGAGCAAAAGAAGGAGCCCTCTCAGAAGCAGGCAGCACCCGCAGAAGTGCTGGAACAGGCACTACAAAGTGGAGTGAAACAGTGCTCACCCAAAGTCGCACAAAGGAGTCCCATGTCGCCGGAGGACAACTTAGGAGGTCATGCAATGCAGGTTAGAGTGCTGTGGACCCAGGCTGGACTGTGCACAAAGGATTTCCACCGAAAGTGCACGGAGGCCGGAGTAGCTGCAAAAGTCGCGGTTCCCAGCAATGCAGTCTGGAATGGGGAGGCAAGGACTTACTTCCACCAAACTTGGACTGAAGAGTCACTGGACTGTGGTAGTCACTTGGACAGAGTTGCTGGATTCAAGGGGCCTCGCTCGTCGTGCTGAGAGGAGACCCAGGGTACCGGTGATGCAGTTGTTTGGTGCCTGCGGTTGCAGGGGGACGATTCTGTCGACCCACAGGAGATTTCTTCGGAGCTTCTAGTGCAGAGAGGAGGCAGACTACCCCCACAGCATGCACCACCAGGAAAGCAGTCGAGAAGGCGGCAGGATCAGCGTTACAGAGTTGCAGTAGTCGTCTTTGCTACTTTGTTGCAGTTTTGCAGGCTTCCAGCGCGGTCAGCAGTCGATTCCTTGGCAGAAGGTGAAGAGACAGATGCATAGGAACTCGGTTGAGCTCTTGCATTCGTTATCTAAGGAATCCCCAAAGACAGAGATCCTAAATAGCCAGAAAAGAGGGTTTGGCTACCTAGGAGAGAGGATAGGCTAGCAACACCTGAAGGAGCCTATCAGAAGGAGTCTCTGACGTCACCTGCTGGCACTGGCCACTCAGAGCAGTCCAGTGTGCCAGCAGCACCTCTGTTTCCAAGATGGCAGAGGTCTGGAGCACACTGGAGGAGCTCTGGGCACCTCCCAGGGGAGGTGCAGGTCAGGGGAGTGGTCACACCCCTTTCCTTTGTCCAGTTTCGCGCCAGAGCGGGGCTGAGGGGTCCCTGAACCGGTGTAGACTGGCTTATGCAGAAATGGGCACCATCTGTGCCCATGAAAGCATTTCCAGAGGCTGGGGGAGGCTACTCCTCCCCTGCCTTCACACCATTTTCCAAAGGGAGAGGGTGTAACACCCTCTCTCAGAGGAAGTCCTTTTTTCTGCCATCCTGGGCCAAGCCTGGCTGGACCCCAGGAGGGCTGAAACCTGTCTGAAGGGTTGGCAGCAGCAGCAGCTGCAGTGAAACCCCGGGAAAGGCAGGTTGGCAGTGCCAGGGTCTGTGCTAGAGACCCGTGGGATCATGGGATTGCACCAACAATGCCAGGATGGCATAGAGGGGGCAATTCCATGATCTTAGACATGTTACATGGCCATATTCGGAGTTACCATTGTGAAGCTACATATAGGTAGTGACCTATATGTAGTGCACGCATGTAATGGTGTCCCCGCACTCACAAAGTCCAGGGAATTGGCCCTGAACAATGTGGGGGCACCTTGGCTAGTGCCAGGGTGCCCACACACTAAGTAACCTAGCACCCAACCTTTACCAGGTAAAGGGTAGACATATAGGTGACTTATAAGTTACTTAAGTGCAGTGTAAAATGGCTGTGAAATAACGTGGACGTTATTTCACTCAGGCTGCAGTGGCAGGCCTGTGTAAGATTTGTCAGAGCTCCCTATGGGTGGCAAAAGAAATGCTGCAGCCCATAGGGATCTCCTGGAACCCCAATACCCTGGGTACCTCAGTACCATATACTAGGGAATTATAAGGGTGTTCCAGTATTCCAATGTAAATTGGTAAAATTGGTCACTAGCCTGTTAGTGACAATTTGTAAAGGGAGAGCATAACCACTGAGGTTCTGGTTAGCAGAGACTCAGTGAGACAGTTAGGCATCACACAGGGAACACATACCTATAGGTCACAAACTTATGAGCACTGGGGTCCTGACTAGCAGGGTCCCAGTGACACATAACAAACATACTGAAAACATAGGGTTTTCACTATGAGCACTGGGCCCTGGCTAGCACGATCCCAGTTAGACAGTGAAAACACCCTGACATACACTCACAAACAGGCCAAAAGTGGGGGTAACAAGGCTAGAAAGAGGCTACTTTCTCACAGCGAGTCGCTGTTTGCAGTCCCCAGCCGGATGGGCTGGGGCGGATAACTCTGGCTAGAGAGGGTGTTGTAGGCGCCAAGCCAACCCCAGGTTAAAAGGGCGTTGCCCAGATGTGGAATAGTAGTGGTCCATTCCAGAAGAACTGGCAGGTGGTGCCAGGGTCTATGTGTCTATGTGTATAAAAGTGGTAGTGGTCCATTTAAGAGGGACTGGCAGGTGGTGTCAGCGTCCGTCTGTGTATATCGGAATGATAGTGGTTCCTTCCAGTGGAGCAGGCAGGCAGTGCCAGGCTCTGTTTGTCGTGTTAAACAATTGTTATTTTATCTGTTTCCTGTGATATTGCAGCTCTTTGAACAATGCTTATGGCATATTGAACTATCGGCTACTCATGTGAAATGGTGTAAACTATAGATGCTGGTTTGATTACGTGTGTGTGTGAAAGTGGTTTTTGAGCTATAAATACGTGTGTGTGTGAAAGTAGTTTTTGAGCTATAAATACGTGTGTGTGTGAAAGTGGTTTTTGAGCTATAAATACGTGTGTGTACGAAAGTGGATTTTGATTCATGAAGGAAGGGTTCACCACAAGGTGGTGTACTGTGATTTATTTTGACTATAAGCATTTGCGCTTTAGGATAAGAATAAAAATAATAATAATAAAAAAACAAAAATTAAGACTAGGTGGGTGGAATCCTGGGCTACGTAATACCGATTTTTATTACAATTGACTGATTTCATCTGCCTACATCGCACAGTACAAACACCCCCCTGCACTCACTACATATTGATAGAAGGGGTGGGAGTAGGATCACCCCAATGGGCAAGTTGTACTGTGACCCTTGTCTATGGTTCTGCCGTCACATGTGGTTGCCTGACTTGTTCACCGCTATTGCATTTTCTGTGTGTCACCGGCCACGGATCTGGTACAGTTTCCAATATCATACAGCCGCATCCTGCCCCAGGGCAGGAAAGCAAGGGTGTGATATTCTTATTTTTCCCTCCTGACTATTCTGTCATCTCTTGATTCGCCCCAAAGGACGCCAGTGTGGACGCCGTCACTAGCACCTTGGGTACTGTCTGTTTTCAAACTTTGTGTGAGCTAAGGTGGACATAGCTGGCTGAAACTGTGGCATGAATGCAGACCGGCTTCCTGCTTTTACTAATAACTGATTGTGGTTGGCAGAGAGAGGCTCTGTGCGTGAATGCACCCATTGTTATCCCTTCTGTGTCACGGGGTATGAGCGGTGTAAAGAACACACCGACATCCTACTGTTTTCTGGAGCGATTGTAATTGTCTTCGTGTTATGTAACAAAAGGCTAGGGTAAGACAGTCATGGGGAACCCTATCAGTAAAGACAAACTGGACACGCAGCAGTCGAGCCCCCCTAAGGACAGTTCAGCATATCAAGTAGCTACTAAAGAAGGCTTACATGCACTATTGTTCTTAGAAAAATGGCATAAATTGACAGCTAAAAGACCAGACTTGCAGTTTCCCATTACTGGCACCTATGAGATGAATAAAATAACATACCTGAGACAGATGTTGACTCTCAAGGGACGCAAGATTAGGGGTTTAGAATGGGACTCTTTTTTCGCATGGACCTCCTATTTAAAAGAATTACGGTTGACCAGCGATGTGAAAAATAAAGTACATAAAACAATGTTGGAATGGAAGAATGAGGGATGTAAGAAGAGTAAGAGGAGTGAAAAAAGGGAAGAGTGGAGAGAGAAAAGAATGGAGATGTTGGGTACATTCCCGTGTGTTGCTGTGGAAAGTGCACAACCACAGGAAGAAAGGGAAAAGGGAATGACAGAGGAGGAGGTTGAAGACCCACTCATTGAAGACCTCCTAACAGGGAGAATAAGTAGAACAGAAGCGCGGGCGGAGGAACCAGCGCAGGCAGCAACAAAAATAACAGTAACACAACCCCAGGAGCTATCACTGGCACAGAAAAAGGCACAGACAAATGAAGCACGCCAAGTGGCACTGAGGTTGATAAGAGAGGAAATGACAAAAGTAGAATTAGATGGGCTAAATGAGTATGAAATATTGGAGGAAGTGAAAAATGAAGTGGTACATATGGCATTAAAATTGGATAAAGAAAATGAAAAACTAAAGGAAAAAGTAGAAAAGAGAAATAAAAAGATTAATTTACTGTAGACACAATGGAAACAGCAGTTTCAGGATACAACGCTAGATGATGTTTGAAGCGTAACAGACTTGCAGGAAATAATATGGGATATATGTGTTTTCACTCACAAAACCAAACACAACTCCAAAATGTTAGAAGCAGCGCAAAATGAGGATACAAATGGAGGAAGGAGAAGAAATAGCTTATCAGGAAACATGTCACAAGGAGGGACGCCTAGTAGCTCCCCCAGCATGTCAAGAAAAACAACCAGTAGTTCCCCTGGTATGCAAAGAAAAGAAAGTTTTTTTAAATCAGATGGGAAAGTGTGTAAGTCTTTAATGAAAGACCTGGTAGATGGGAGGCAAAAATTGGTGGACTTAAAGGACGAACTGACTAGGGCATACAGGGAAGAACTGGTGACCTTAGCACGCACAGAATTAATGACCAGGGGCCCACAAGTACACCAGAAATATACACAACAAATTGCAAAAGACCTGCCCGCAGATCACCTTTGGGACACCTCGCGAATGAGCTTTACTAATGAGGAACTTCAAGGGTGGGAGGATGAAAAATTGTACGGAATATTACAAAATGCTATACTAAAGTTACAAAATTGGGACACACTGCTACAAGGGCTAAATACAGCGCAGATACTACAAGAATTAGAGGGCAGAAAAAGATAGTGCATCAGATGCCTCTGAGAGAGGTGCCCACAGCTACAATAGGGGAGGAAGGCCACGTAACAACATACGTCTACGTACCATGGCTTCACAGTGACCTGTATGCCTTCACCAAGGACTACCCAAAACTACGTGAAGAGCCACAGAAATGGTACACAGAGTTGAACAGGATCGTGGCAATGGGGGAATTTCTGTGCAAGGATTTAAACATGTTGTTCAGCATAATAATACCACGGGATCTCTGGGAGGATTGTAAGAAAGTGGTACAATGGCCAACAGAGGAACCAGAAAGGGGTAAAGGAGGAGCACCAGGAAAAGCAGTGGAGAAAGCAAGAGAAAGGGTAATTAAATACATCAAAGAAAAGGTACCAGAAGAAAAGACAGACTGGTCAAAAATAATACATACAAAACAAGAAAAGAATGAAAGTGTAACAAGTTACTATGACCGGTTACTCCAGGTGTACCAACAGAGCAGTGGGATGAAGAACCCACTAGGAGAGGCGATGCCAGCATTTGTAACTAACTTTGTGTATGGATTACAGCAACCCATACAGAGTCACTTATAAACTTCACTTATGTGCTGGCAACAAGAAGCAATTGACAAAGTGTTAGCAGCAGCTAGGTACTGCGCTGATTACCAGGAAAACATGCAAAAAACAGAGGAAGAAAAGGTAAAAAAGGATAATGTGAAACTTATTGTGGCACAGGAGAGGTTTTACAACAACAGCCAGGGAAGGGGTAGAGGAAGAGGAAGGAGCAGGGGACGAGGGGAAAGGTTACCTTTCATGCCCCGGCCAGGCACTACCTGTTTCCACTTAAATCAACAAGGACACTGGAATGAAGATTGCCCACGGCTAGCTGGAGGACAAGGGGGCAGAGGGCAACAGAGGCAGCAGCAGGAAATAGCACTACCACCCCACACTACACCAACAACGCATACAATGCCTACCCCTATGAACAGGCATGTGCTGGGTGGGGCACGCATCAAGACACACCACAAGCACCACAAAGAGGACACAGGTTTCCTCCTCCTCCCCCAGAGGCAAACTTCATGGGACCGGTATTATCAGTAGATCAAGCCGGCCCCTACGTGGAGGGGACGGTGATGAGCAAAACAGTGCCATTCCTAGTAGATACTGGGGCCACTAGATCAATGCTGAGAGCCTCCGTTATTCCAAATGCACCACTTTCAAAAGTACAAATTACAGCAGTGGGGATGACAGGGCAACCCATGGACAAATTCCTTACACAGCCATTAACACTCACGGTAGGTCCTATCACCGTTAACCACCAATTCATCTTCACCAGATACTGCCCTGTAAATTTGCTTGGTAGGGACCTCCTATGCAAGCTACAGTGTACCATTAGATGCTCACCGGAAGGCATCTTCCTGGAAAGTGAGGAGAACGGGATAACATTACAGGCATTCACCCATTGCACCACAGTCAAGCAGGAGAAGTCACACACTCTTCCCCCTGAACTACAAGAAGTGGTCCCCAATGAGGTATGGGCGAAGGGGCCAAATGATGTAGGAAGAATTCTGGACTACCCACCAGTGAAAGTGTTGCTGCGCCCTGGTGCAAAGTTACCACAGGTACCACAATACAAATTGGCAAAGGAAGGAGAGGAGGGTATAGCTCCAGTAATAGAAGATCTCTTGAGACAAGGAATTTTGCGGGAAACTAGAACTAGCCCATGCAACACTCCGATACTCCCTGTGAAAAAGGCAGCAACAGGGCCCAATGGAGCCCCGATATACAGGTTTACTCAGGACCTTAGAGAACTTAACAAGGCAGTAGTACCATCATTCCCAGTAGTTCCAAACCCAGCAACCATATTGTCAAATATTCCAAGTACAGCCACCCACTTCACCGTCCTGGATCTCAGCAATGCTTTCTTCTCAGTGCCTCTACACGAGGATTCCCAAGATATTTTGCATTCCCATTCAGATCGAGAAGACTCAAGTGGACACGGTTGCCTCAAGGCTTCTGTGATTCCCCTTCAGTCTTCTCGGACGCTCTGAGGTCAGTCCTTGCATCACTACATCTACCAGGAGGATCTACCCTGATACAGTACATTGATGACTGGTTATTGGCCTCACCATCACAGACGGCTTGCGTCCAAGACACAGTGGCTCTACTGTGCCACCTAGCAAGGAAAGGACATAAGGTCTCCCAAAAGAAGTTGCAGTTCTGTCAAACAAAAGTGAAGTACCTGGGACACGAGCTATCCCAGGGAGTTAGGAAATTGCTGCCTGATAGGATAGCCCTCATAACACAACATCCAAGACCAAAGACACAAACAGAGGTTCGTGCATTCCTGGGGGTGGCAGGCTACTGTAGACACTGGATACCAAACTTCTCCCTGATTGCAAGACCATTGTTAAACTTAACTCACAAAGATGTGCCAGACAAGGTACCCTGGCCAGAACAATGTGAGGAGGCCTTCGAAGAGTTGAAGAAAGAATTGTGTGCCGCACCAGCACTAGGTCTCCCTGACTACACCAAGGACTTTCACTTGTTCTGTCATGAAAAGGGGGGCTGCTCACTAGGGGTCCAAGCACAGAAACACGGTACCTACTACCGTCCAGTGGCTTATTATTCAGCCACCCTAGATCCAGTAGCAGCAGGTCTTCCCCCATGTTTAAGAGCGATAGCAGCAGCGGCCCTCGCAGTAGAACAATCAGAGAACATTGTCTTAGCACACACATTAATATTATACGTTCCCCACGCAGTGGACACGTTACTTACCACCACCAAGACGCAGCACCTGACAAACGCCCGCCTCTCACGCTATGAGCTAACACTGCTTACGCCACATATTAAAATAAAGAGGTGCACTACTCTGACCCCTCCTGCCTGCTACCAACTGAAAGAGATCACAATGACCCAACAATAGACAATTCCTTCCATGATTGTGTTGCAGCAACAGAGAGACATACCAAAGTTAGGCCAGATTTGACAGACACCCCATTCCCCGAGGCAGAAGGCGATCTATTTGTCGATGGTTCATGCATCAGAGACCACACTGGAACAGTACAGGCCACCTATGCTTTAGGAACGGCTAAGAGGTTACTAAAATACTAAAAGGAGGGAGGTTACCATCAGTAACAAGCGCTCAAGCGGCAGAACTGATAGCACTGACTAGAGCATGCAGATTGGCAGCGGGATGGACAGTAAACATCTACACAGACAGTCAATATGCGTTTGGTGTCACACATGACTTTGGTCAGCTGTGGCCAATGAGGGGGTTCCTCACCTCAGCAGGCCAACGGATACAACATGCATCACTTATAGTTGACTTGCTACAAGCTTTACTGATGCCCAAGAAAGTGGCGATTGTAAAATGCGCGGCACACACCTCAGCAAAGGATTACGTTTCAATGGGAAATGCATTTATTGACAAGGAAGTACGAAAAATTGCACTTAGTGGGTGTGAATACGAAATGGTTCAGGTAACGCCTGACATAAGAAGTAAAGAGGAAAACACACAGTTTGACCCAAAAAGCGTGCAGCTACAGGTACAAGGAAAGGAATGTGAAGAATGGGAGGGGACAGGTTGTAAGAAAAATGAAGAAGGCATTTGGGTGGGACCAAATGGGAAGCTATGCTTGCCCTCCCTGTTCCTGACCTCCATGGCACGGCTCTTACATGGCCCCTCGCATGTGGGAAGGGATGGAATGATACAACTGTTTTCACAGTGCTGGTTCAACCAAAAATTCAGACAATGTGCAGAACAGTTGTGTAAAAGGTGTACCGTGTGTGCACAATATAATACAGGAAAGGGCACCCCAACAGCACCATGCCACTTTCCACCACCACACGGACCCTTTGAAAGTCTCCAAATGGATTTCATTGAAATGCCTCCGGTGAATAAAATAAGATATGTTCTGGTAATAGTGTGCATGTTCAGCAAATGGGTGGAGGCATACCCAACAAAAAATTGTGATGCACAAACTGTCGCAAAGTGTTTATTAAAAGAGCTGGTACCGCGTTTTGGGGTGCCGACTCTTTTAAGTTCAGACAATGGACCAGGATTCATCTTCCAGGTTATTCAGGGCCTTTGCAAAGGCCTGGGAATAACTCAAAAGTTACATTGTGCATATCACCCACTGGCAGCAGGAGCTGTGGAAAGAAGGAATAGGGTACTGAAGAATAAGGTAGGGAAGATATGCGCAGTGACAGAGTTATCATGGATAGACGCACTCCCATTGGCACTCCTTGCCATGAGGAGCACACCTGACCGCGTCACAAAACTGAGCCCCCATGAAATTATTTTTGGTCGCCCCATGAACATACCAGGACACATGTCAGTTGCCCCATTGGCTATAACTGATGATCTCTTGTTACAGTACTGTAAAAAAATAGATGAGACACTCCGTTATCTTCACTGCCAGGTGTTGCAGCCCTTACCAGAAGAAGGTACACCATCAGAACACGGACTGCATCCTGGAGACTGGGTGTGGACAAAGGCCCACACCAGACGTCACTGCCTTCAACCACGGTGGAAGGGACCACACCAAGTCTTGTTGACAACAGCCACAGCAGTCAAGTGTGAGGGCATCACATCCTGGGTCCATACCTCACACACCAAGAAGGCCACTGGACCAAAAGACGACCAGCCGCCAACAAAGTTGCCGACGAGAGTACTGCCAACTTCACCACAGTGGTACAACCTTCGTTCAACAAGCGCCACCAGCCAACACTGACGGAACTGCTCCTGCTACACTCCCACAGGAGTCGGAGAGTGTAAGCAGGTTCCCTAGTACACCAGAACATTGTTCTTGGACTGCTCGTGCTGCAACCCCACAGGAGTCGGAGGGTGCAAGCGGGTCCTCAAGACACCAGGATATTTTTCAGAACTGCTCGTGCTACTCTCCACAGGAGTCAGAGAGTCAAGCAAGGCCACTTAAGTATTAAAGGCATCAAGATATAAACAAACAGAATACTAAAAGTCCGCTATAAAAATTTGCACCAAGAGGTACAGATCCCAGTCCTACGGAAGCGGCTGGTCACTAGGATCAGTGCAGCTTGTAGCCCCATTGGGAGGTGCCTCTTCCAATTAGGAATACAGCAAAAATAGGACAAAAGGGCCATATCTCGGGTCAGTGGACTATCGCACCCAACTCCCTTAGAACTGGACATTGGGATTCATCTCTTTATACTCTGCATAACTAAAAGTGTCAAATAGCATTCGACGTCGCTCCGAAAATATACCGAAGGAATAGACTACTCGTGTGGCACTCCTACATGAATAAGGAGGTACCAAAGGTTACATACCAATAGAACTGGTTGCAAGTGTTAGCCACATCCGACCACACCCTATAAGGCGACATGGATTTCAGATTATAACATAAGAAAAAGGAGCAGAAGAAGTGGCCCGTGGTGGTGACAGCATTACTCACCCCGGTAGCAGCTATAGTACTAACAACAATCCTGATAGTATATAAAGACGACATACATATTCCATGGCTCGACCAGGAACACTACATCCCCAAAAGTGGCCAAGGTGAAAGAGCAACTGGTAGTGAGAACAACAATATCTCAAAACAACATTAGAGGGTGGAGGATAAAACAAAATGGGTGAAATATACAAAATGGAAAGAAGATGGAGAAGATTATAAGGACAATACATTTGTGCAAATGATATCAATGTACAAAGAACTAGCAAATGTGTCTGATTGTTATATATGTACCCACCTACCGACCACTAGCCAGGAGAAAAGAAATTACACTCAGATGCCCCTCACAGAATTCGTGGCATGTAACATATTAGATAATATGTTAGGGGGAAATTTAAAAGAAATGAGAACAAGGGAAATGGAGAGAATAAGAGAAAATATAAAGATAGGAGAAATGAGGAGAAAAAGGGATTACTATGGTTTGGAAGACGAACCTTATGTAGGAAATATGCAAGAAAAATTGGTAGAAAGAGTGTCAAATAAATTGAAGGAAGAAGATAGAAGGAAAAGAAATAAGTGTAGGAGATTAGATCCGAAGAAAGGAGAAGGGAATTTATTGAATGCATTTACAACAGAAAGAGGGAAGGGTTACACTGAAAGGGATCATGGCTCAGAACAACGAATACCATGCCTGGCCCTAGATACAGAAATAAAGGCACCATGGTGTTTCAAATACTCAAGAGGTAACGCAGACACTAGCAACAGCGGAATTGATGTGGGACATAGTATTTACAATACAACATTGAGCCTGGACTACAAAAGAAATGACACAACAGGCTTGTCCATAGGCCTGACACCTCCCAAAGGAATATTTATTATATGTGGGACATCGGCATTTTTTAAATTGCCAGCAGGATGGCAAGGTACCTGCTACCTAGCATTCGTGCTACCAAAAATGGCGCATAGAACAGAATTACAGAAGGGGGAAAAGAGAACACTTGGCGGGGTGCACAGGAAGAGGACACCAACATGGGTGGATGAGGTAATAGCAATAGAGGGGATCATAGTGACGCCATTAGGGATAGCACACTCACAATATGAAATTCACAGATTGGCTGAATTAGTGGAAGGGCTAGCCAGCAACACCGCAGCCGCCTTAGGGAACATCACTGAGGAACTCACAGACATGAGGGCAGTTGTAATCCAGAATAGGCTTGCACTAGACACCATCCTTGCAAAAGAGGGAGGGCTCTGTGCAGTGATCCATCAGGAATGCTGCATGTATATACCGGATAACAGTGGGAATATAAGAAAGGAAATAGAGGAAATACAGAAGGTAGAAGAAGGAGCTGGGAAAGTGGCAGATGGGACAGACGTTGGAGGAATGCTGGATCGAATAGCAGCATGGTTCAGGGGTTGGGGTACCTGGTTGGTAGAGGTACTAGCGATAGGGATCATGGCACTGATAACGATATGTGTGCTCATACCAGTTTGTCCATCCTTCCTGGCCCTACTCTTGAAAAAAACCTGTCACCAGAAACACACACATTACCGAAGAAAAAGATATAAGGATGACAACAGGGACGAACAAGAGGTAGAAATTAGAACAATACACCATGACCCTTAGATTTGTCATTGAGTATCAGAGGGCGGAATATGGAATCACATTTTACAGTTCTTAGGTATGCTATGCCTGGTGGAACTTTGATACACAATGACAATCTCTGCACAGGCCTATCATTAAATAAAGAGGCCTACAAATGTAATTCGCTACTGCTAGGAACGCATTATGTTGGAAGGCTTGCTCTCTGAACAGCCATCATGAAATATCATCGTCATTGCATGCTAGCTGAAGCAGTCTCCCTTCTGGAAAGTACCAGTCTGAGTACGTGATGTTCTCAAGTTCTGTCACAAGATGGACCATGTGATATTAAGCACGTAGGCCACCTTGTGTAAAATCCTTTTCTATGCTTTTTGTTACTATATATGGTATGATAGGAAAAACTACCTTCAGCCATAATGGAGAAATAGTCATACGTCAATCATACGTCAATGCCAAAGAACCAATAAAACGTTGAATTATGTTTGTGGTTTAATACTATAAAACATTGTGTATTACTTCCTTGTAGTGGGCTGTTTGTGTACAACTAGTACAGAGCATCCTCCATGTACATGTCTTTCTATTCTATCGCTAATAAATTCTTTATGTTTATCTAGAAGAGCTGGCTAACGGTCGTTTGTATCTGGATGGGTGCTGAATAATTAGGCTTCTACACCAGCACCCCTCTCCCTGCAGAAGGTGAACCACCTCGCCGCATTCCCTGCGATCCAGACAGAAGCCTGAGACACTGGCCAAGACCACAGCCAAGAAATTAGATTCTCCTGATTGTCACCCTTGTGTCCCACCCTGTCACCCTGTCCAACTTGAACTGCCATTGCTTCCCTTCCTGTGCCCATTTGGACAATGCACCTGTGCTACAAACAGACTGGAACAATACCCAGGACTTTCCTCCCCATCCCATTGCACTTGCCCCTCCATATTTTAGCACTTAAATAAACACCCTTGGAAAAAAAAGACGTTTGGAGTATGTCATGTATCTCAAATATATATTACTTGAAACAGGTACAAACATTGCATATCAACTGTACAGAAAATGAGCATAGATTAATTACCTGTAGCTGGCTGCAGTGATCACATCAGGAGTATATGTGAGGTCACAAACATCTGCAAAGTGAATTGCCAGAGGGAACAGTAAGTGGGCATAGAAGTGGGAAATATCAACATGCCATCGCCACACAAAATTAAACAAATTTCATTGAAATGTGAAATAACACTGTCCTACCTGTGTGTCGTTGGAAGTATTGTCAGATCACAGATGTTCTGTAGTCCTCATCCTCATCCTCTGCCTCTTCATCCTCATCCTCACTGTCCAAAGGGTCCATTGCTGGCAAACGGGCATCTCAAGCATCCTCCTCCTCCTCCTGCAGGAGTGGGACATGGCGTCTGAGGGCCAGGTTATGCAACATACAGCATACCACCACTATCTGGCAGACCTTCTTTGGTGAGTAGCACAGTGATCCACCTGTTAGATGGAGGCACTGGAACATGGCCTTCAGCAAGCCAAAGGTCCTTTCCATTATCCTTGTGGTTCACCCATGTGCCTCATTATGATGTTCTTTTGTCCTTGTCCTGGCATTCCTCACAGGGGTCAAAAGCCATGATAGGTTGGGGTAAACAGAGTCACCTGCAAATATTGAGGGACACAATTTAGCCACACACAATCCCATATGGCCCACACCATACCCATAAACCAACCTATACAGGTTGGGAACCAGGGCTCACCTATTAGCCACACCCTGTGCCTCTGTATTTGGCCCATTGTTAGAAATGGGGTCTTTGGTTGGCAGTCAGGTTACCCCCTGTCCATGCAAGGACCCTCACTCTAGTCAAGGTAAGTCACACACAATCCAAATTATCCTGTGCCCACCCTCTGGGAGCTTGGCACTGAGCAGTCAGGCTTAACTTAGAAGGCAATGTGTAAAGTATTTGTACAATAAATCATACAATAACACAATATAGCACCACAAAAATACACCACACAGTGTTTAGAAAAATATATAATATGCATCTGGAGAGTTGCAGGTTAAAATGTTCAGAGATGCAACAAGTAAATGTAGAGATATCACTGAAAAGTGTCTTAAGTCTTTCTAAAGCAAACAAAGTCTCTTTTTTAGCACAAAGTACCTGGTTTGCATGGAAAATCTCTGCAAGAGGCCGCAGAGGAGGAGACGTGGAAACAAAGGGGGTGTGCGTCAGTTTCTCAGGCCACACACAGTGTTGCGTCATTTAGTGTCCATGCAGGTATGGCTGTGTGCCGATTTCCGGCTCTCGGTCATGGATCCTCTTTGGGTTGCCGGGTTTTCAGATGCCCGGGGTCTGTGTGTGGAATACTGTGCTTGTGGAACAAAGTCACAAGCGCTGCGTCATTCCGGTGGGTGCTGCAGGAAAGTGTCTACCGCACGGCAGGTGCTGGGTTGATTTCCCCTCTGGAAGTTGGTCTGCATCGTCCCAGGTCGGCTGTGCGTCGATCCGGTGGGCCGTGCATCAAAGTTCCGGCAGCAACGCAGGCGCTGCGTCGATATTCTCCTTGCGAAGTCGGGTTGCGTCGTTCTGGTTTGGCATGCGGTGAATTTCTCACCGCGGGGAAGGCTGTGCGTCGGTTTTAGCAAGCTGTGCGTCAAATTTTCACTGCACAAGGACTCCAGTTGCAAGAGAGAAGTCTTTTTGGTCCAGAGACTTCAGGGAACAGGAGGCAAGCTCTGTCCAAGCCCTTGGAGAGTACTTCTTCACCACAGCCAGGGAGCAGCAAGGCAGCAGGGCAACAGCAAGGCAGCAGTCCTTCACAGAAAGCAGTCAGGTGAGTCCTTTGGGAAGCCAGGCAGTTTTTCTTGGCAGGATGCAGTTTCGGGTTCCAGTTATCTTCTCCAGGAAGTGTCTGGGTTGGAAGGGGCCTGTTTATATACCCAAATTTGCCTTTGAAGTGGGGGAGACTTCAAAGAGTGGCTTAAAAGTGCACCAGGTCCCCTTTCAGTTCAATCCTGTCTGCCAGGGTCCCAGTAGGGGGTGTGGCAGTCCTTTGTGTGAGAGCAGGCCCTCCACCCTCCCAGCCCAGGAAGACCCATTCAAAATGCAGATGTATGCAAGTGAGGCTGAGTATCCTGTGTTTAGGGTGTGTCTGAGTGAAGGCACAAGGAGCTGTCAACTAAACCCAGCCAGAAGTGGATTGGAAGGCACAGAAAGATTTAAGTGCAGAGAAATGCTCACTTTCTAAAAGTGCCATTTCTAAAATAGTAATATTAAATCCAACTTCACCAGTCAGCAGGATTTTTTATCACCATTCTGGCCATACTAAATATGACCCTCCTAATCCTTCTAATCCTTTCAGATCAGCAGCTACCACTCAAACAATATATGAGGACAGCCCCAATGATGGCCTATGAAGGGAGCAGGCCTCACAGCAGTGTAAAAACGATTTTGGGAGTTTTACACTACCAGGACATGTAAACTACATAGGTACATGTCCTGCCTTTTGCCTACACAGCACCCTGCCCTATGGGTTACCTAGGGCATACCTTAGGGGTGTTTTATATGTAGAAAAAGGGGAGTTTTAGGCTTGGCAAGTATTTTTAAATGCCAAGTCGAATTGGCAGTGAAACTGCACACACAGGCCTTGCAATGGCAGGCTTGAGACAAGGTAAAGGGGCTACTTAAGTGGGTTGCACAATCAGTGCTGCAGGCCCACTAGTAGCATTTAATCTACAGGCCCTGGGCACATATAATGCACAGTACTAGGGACTTATAAGTAAATTAAATAGTCCAATTGTGTATGATCCAATGTTACCATGTTTGAAGGGAGAGAGCACATGCACTTTAGCACTGGTTACCAGCAAAAACAGTGTCCAAAAAGTGTCCAAAAAGTGGAGGGAAGCAGGCAAAAAGTTAGGGGTGACCACCCTAAGGCTGTCGGGTCTAACATGTGTCCTGCCCAGATGAAAGTGGGGAGAGCTACCCAACTTCCTGGGAGCTTTCATCGCTAAGGTGGAAGTATCTGGAGAGACCATCAGCATTGGCGTGGTCAATCCGCTGGCAATGCTCCACCGTAAAGTCCATCCGCTGTAGGGAAATGGACCACCTCAAGAGTTTTGGATTTTCACCCCTCATCTGTATGAGCCATTTGAGGGGCTTGTGGTCTGTCTGAACCCAGAAGTGAGTCCCAAACAGGTAGGGTCTCAACTTCTTCAGTGCCCAGACCACAGCAAATGCTTCTCTCTCAATAGCACTCCACCTCTGTTCCCGAGGTAAGAGCCTTCTGCTAATAAAGGCTACAGGTTGGTCTGAGCCCTCCTCATTTAGCTGTGCTAGAACAGCCCCTATGCCATGCTCTGAAGCATCTGACTGCACAATACAGTCCTAGGAGTAGTCAGGGGCCTTGAGCACGGGGCTGTGCACATGGCTTCCTTCAGAGAATCAAAGGCTTTCTGACAAGCCTCTGTCCAATTCACCAACCTAGGTTGTTTCTTGGAAGTGAATTCTGTCAAGGGTGACTCAATGGTACCATAGCCCTTGACGAATCTGCGGTAGTATCCAGTGAGGCCTAAAAAGGCTCTCACTTCAGTCTGTGTTCTAGGTGGCTGCCAGGCCTTGATAGTTTCAATCTTGGCCTGGAGTGGCTGCACCTTGCCACCACCTATTAGGTGTCCCAAGTACACCACGGAACCGTGCACAATGTGGCACGTACTAGCCTTGATGGTCAGGCCTGCCTGTTGCAGGGCCTGAAGTACCTCCTTGTGGTGGAGCAGGTGTTCCTCCCAGCTGGAACTGTAGACAGCTATGTCATCCAGGTAGGCTGCACAGTAGACATCCTTGTCAGCTAGGACACCGTTAACCAACCATTGGAAGGTAGCAAGGGCATTTTTCAACCCAAATGGCATCACCCGGAGCTGGTAATGGCCATCAGGTGTAGAAAATGCTGATCTCTCTCTGGCCCCCTCAGTCAGGGTGATCTGCCAATACCCTGAAGTAAGATCAAATGTACTCAGGAACTTGGCAGTGCCTAGTCTGTCAACAAGCTCATCAGCTCGGGGATAGGGTGAGCATCAGTCCGTGTGACTGAGTTGAGACCCGTTAGTCCACACAGAACCTGAGTTCTGGCTTCGCACCGGGGGTAGCAGCCTTCGGAACCAGCACCACAGGGCTTGCCCAGGGACTACTGGATTTCTCAATAACCCCTAAAGTCAACATCTTGGAGACCTCCTCCTTGATTCTGGCCTTCACCTTATCCGATAACCTGTAAATGTTGTTCTTCACAGGGGGACTGTCACCCATGTCAATGTCATGAACACATAGGTGGGTCAGTCCCGGAGTAAGGGAGAACAAGGAGGAGAACTGCTCTAATAGCTCATAACAGTCTCCTCTCTGGTTTATAGTCAGGGAGTCAGAGAGAATGACATCCTCCACTGACCCATCAAATTCTTTGGCAGAGAGGAGGTCGGGGAGAGGTTCACTTTCCTCTTCCATGCCCTCATCTGTGACCAGGAGCATACTGATCTCAGACCTCTCAAAGTGAGGTTTGAGCCTGTTGTGATAGAGGACCCTTAGGGGATGCCTAGGGGTCTTGAGGCCCACTAGGTAAGTGGCCTCCCCTTAACGCTCCTTGATCTCAAAGGGGCCAGTCCAGCGGTCCTGGAGAGCCCTGGGCTCTACTGGCTCCATCACCCAAACCTTGTTCCAGGTGAGAACTCAACCAGAGTGGTCTTCCGGCCATACCACTCCTTCATCATTTCTTGACTGGCCTCGAGGTTACTCTTGGCCTGTTCCAGAAGTGTTGGGTTTGGTTGCGAAAGGCCAGCATGTAGCTGACCACATCCTGGGGAGTTGTCTTGGGATCTTTCTCCCAGCCCTCTTTAGCAATGCCTAGAGGTCCCCTGACAGGGTGACCATGGAGAAGTTCAAAGGGGCTGAACCCCACTCATTTCTGGGGCACCTCTCTGTAAGCAAACAACAGGCATGGTAAGAGGACATCCCACTTACGCCTCATGGCTTCAGTCAGGCCATTAATCAAGCCCTTCAGGGTCTTGTTGAATCTCTCAACAAGCCCATTGGATTGAGGATGATAAGGGGTGGTAAACCGGTAGGTCACCCCACAATCATCCCACATGGACTTCATGTTCGCAGACATGAAGTTTGTGGCCCTGTCAGACACAACCTCCTTAGGGAATCCCACATGGGTAAATATTCCCAACAGGGCTCTGGTCAACACCGGTGCAGTCAGTGTTCTTAGAGGGATTGCCTCTGGATAGCGGGTGGCATGGTCCACCAAAACCTGTTGCCCTAGGCAGTTTTGGGGTCCAAGAGACCAACAATGTTAATGCCTACCCTTTCAAAGGGGGTGTCAACGACGGGGAGTAGGAGCATGGGAGCCTTCAGCTTTTTCCCTGTCTTCCCTTTAGCCTGGCAGGTGGGGCAAGCTCTGCAGAAATTATCTGAGCTAACTTCATTCTGGGCCAATGGAAGTGGGTGAAAAGCCTGTTAAAGGTCTTGTCTTGGCCCAGATGTCCTGCCAGGGGAATGTTGTGAGCCAGATGCAGTAGGAAGGCCCGGTAACACTAGGGGACCACCAGCACACGTGCTGCCCCAGGACCTGGAACCTTAGGCTCACTGTAAAGGAGGTCATTCTTCCAGTAAATATGGTGTGTGCCAGAGGCATCACCTGCTACTTAGGCTGTGGCCTGCCACCTCAGACCCTCAAGGGTGGGGCATTCCTTCTGCACCTTGCAGAATTCTGCCCTAGTTGGCCCACTCTCTACTTGCCAGCCAGCAAGTTCAGGCAGGTTACCCAGGTCAGCTATGTCCTCCCCAGTTGGCTCAGGGGCCTCCTCCTCCTAAGGGACCCAGTCCACCACAGTGGGGACATCTGAGGTGGGTTTCCCACGCCTCTTGCCCTTCCTCTTTGCAGCTGTCTGGGCCATTGTTCCAGGCTCCAGACTCCCTTGACTCCCTTCCCGGGCAGTCATGGACTGTGTGGTCATGCAGACCCACTTAGGCAAACTTAACATCTCCAGGTGGGATCTGAGTTCTACCTCTTTCCAGGCAGTATGCTCAAGATCATTGCATGACAGACAATCTACAGGAATGGCAGGACTCACAGCTACTTTCAGAGTATCAGAGACCCCCCCTACACTCAAATGAACCAGAACCACCGGTAGGTGACTCTCGCGATTGTCAGTGACTATGACCTGGTGGAATGTATCTTGGACTATCTGCTCTGATGACACCAGTTGACTCTTGACAGTAGTCATACTGGCTCCTGTGTCACGTAGAGCCTCCACCCTTTGCCCATCAATGGTGACCCACTGCCTATACTTTGAAGTATTTTCTGGCATGTAGGCTTTAGGCACCATCTCTCTTTCTCTCAGGGACACTAGGGAAACCTCTGCCTGCTCCCCAAAGATAACTGGGACTGTCTCCCCTCGAGCGCTACACTAGCCAACCCAGGTGTCTGTCCAGTGGTGGACTGTGCCCTCTTGAGACACTGGGAGTTGCCCTTAGAGTGTCCATGCTGGTAGCACTCTAAGCATTTGGGGATGAATTTCCCTAATGTTTTATCAAAATACCCTGGCTTCTTTGCAAATGTAGAAGAGTAATGGTATCCACCCCCCTTGGGAATTCTTTTTGGGGCCTTTTGAGAGCTCCTTTTCTTTAAGTTTTTCTCCCCCCTCTTTCTTCTGTTGGGAACCCTGACCACCTTTGTGGGAGTCCCCCCAGATGCCTTTTTGGACACTCTGGTGCTAACCCAGAGGTCCGCCTCCTCAGCAAGCTTCCTGGGGTCAGTCAGCTTACCATCTACCAAGTGCTGGCGCAACTCTGTAAAAGAAATATTGAGTATGTGCTCTCTCAGAATCAAGTCATATAACCCTTTATAATCATCTACTTTGGTGCCCCGCACCCATCCATTCGGTGCCTTACATACCCATGTTTGTGTGGACTGTTTGGTGCTGTCGCTGAACCTCTGACGATATTTGTCAGGGTTCAACCCAAACTTGGCAAGTAAAATGGCTTTCTGAAGTGGGTATGTGTTTTGATCCTTTGGGCCTGGGTGAGAAGTGTGTCCCTCCACAGTGCTAGCACATAACTCCACATAGCTGTACCACATTGCCCTTCAGGAACCTCATGAGGACTTAGTGCAACTTCATTCACAGCTAGCCTTTTATCTATGTCATCTCCCACCACAAAACTGTGCACCCCATTTTTGGGTATACCAACCTTCTTTTCTCCAGCAGGGCCTGCCTGTATGCTGCCACCATTACTGCTGGACTCAGACTGTCTCGCCTTGATCTCCAACTCCTTGAGACTCAGTTCATGAGCCAACAATAGTTTTTTTTCTCAGCCAAGGTTCTCTCAGCTGCAGCTTCAGCTCTTTCAGCTTCAATCTGTTTGGCCGCTCTTTGAGCATGAGCTTGCTTGGCTTCTCCCTCTGCCCTCGGTTACTCCTGTTGAGCCTAAATTTTTTGCATTGCGGTTTGCAACTGAAACTCTCTCTCCTCTCTCCTTTCCTCTGCGGTCAGGCTTTGATCAGAGACACTGCTCCCTAGTTTGGCAGAGGGCACAGTTGCAGTGATAACATCCACAGATGGCAAAACATCCTCTGGAGGGCCATCTTCTGGCTCCTCCTCCTCAGCATTCTCCTCTGAATGGGCTTATGCCCAGGCCCTCAGTGCCTTTTGAAATTCCTCCTTTCTGGAGGCAACTTGGGTGGGTACTCCCATATCCCTACAGAACCCTTTCAGCTGTTTGACAGTGTATGTCTCCAACAGGGCTAGGTCAAAATCTCCTGCTTGAGACCCAGCCTGAAATCTTTTGAGTGAGGATTTTGGTCAACAAATTTACAGGAAAAATGAAATTGCAGAAAAAAGATTAAAATCAAGTTGACCTTCAACTGTGGGTAGGTAGTGAAATACTTAGCTACTGTATGTCACTGCACAAATACAAGTCCTATCCTCACCGCTGATCACCAATGTTAGAAATGGGGTCTTTAGTTGGCAGTCAGGTTACCCCTGTCCAAGCAAGGACCTTCACTCTAGTCAGGGTAAGTCACACACAATCCAAATTATCCTGTGCCCACCCTCTGGTAGCTTGGCACTGAGCAGTCAGGCTTAGCTTAGAAGGCAATGTGTAAAGTATTTGTGCAATAAATCATACAATAACACAATATAGCACCACAAAAATACACCTCACAGTGTTTAGAAAAATATATAATATTTATCTGGATATTTGCAGTTCAAAACGTTCACAGATGCAACAAGTAAATGTAGAGATATCACTGAAAAGTGACATAAAGGGCCGCATTACGACCTTGGCGGTCGGTGGTAAAGCGGCGGTAAGACCGCAAACAGGCCGGCGGAATAAAAATGGTTACCGCCGCGGTCATCCGCCACTTCACCATTCTGACCGCCATGGCGGTGAAAACCACTAGTCTGGAGATTGCGGTCTCCAGCCCAGCGGTTGTCACTATACCGCCGACTGTATCAGGACCCTGCATACCGCCATGGATCTCAGGTGGTTGGGAACCGCCAGGAGATCCATGGCGGTAGCACTATCAGTGCCAGGGAATTCCTTCCCTGGCACTGATAGGGATCTCCCCCACCCCGCTACCCCCACGAATCCTCCCCCAGCACCCCCCACCCCCTGCTGCCCCCCAAAGGTGGCACAACCCCCTCCCCACCCTGCCCCAGAACATGCACATATACACACCCCTACACGCACACACACCCAACATGCACATACACACCCCTACACGCACACACCCCCAACATGCACAAATACACACCCCTACATGCACACATACACCCCGACAACACATACCCGCACACATACAGACATGCACAACGTCCGACCCGCACACATTTCCCATACACACAGCACCCCCCCGCACGCATACACTCACTCACTCACCCCCTCTACACTCTCACACGCACACCCCCATGCACGGACACAACACACAAAACCCTCCCACCCCCTTCCCTAACGGACGATCAACTTACCTTGTCCGTCGATCCTCTGGGAGGGGACGGGATCCATGGGGGCAGCTCTGCCACCAGAACACCGTCACCAGAACACAGCCACACCGAATCATGGGACGTGATTCAGTGGGTGGTGTTCTGTTGATGTGGAGGTGGAGGTTGAGCAACCTCCACTTTTCCCCCATCCGCCAGTATGGCTGCTGGTGGCTTTCCGTATGAAAAAGGACAGCGGCCTGCCAGCGGTCATTATACGTGGAGCGGAAGACCACCACCACTGGCGGTCTTCAGCACGGCGGTACCTCAGCGGTCTTGCAAAAAGACAGCCAAGTTCGTAATGACCCCCAAAGTGTCTTGAGTTTTTTTAAAACAAACAAAGGGGGTCATTACAACATTGGCGGTAAAAGGCGCTTACCGCCATGCAGAACACCGCCAACACACCGCCGCGACTGCGGAATTCCGCCACAGCTATTATGACCCACATCTCGAAATCCGACAAAATTCAGACACCCACACAAGTCTGCCACACCAAAGGTCAGTGATTAAACGGCGAAAACAAAACCTCCACCGTCACGCCAACAGAAATACGGCCACACTATCATGACACACAAATCCACGTGGCAGTCTTTCAACCTCGGTATTCCATTGGCGGTACACACCGCTGCACTCAAAATACACACACTTTTACAAAACACAGCCACATTGGACAATTCAAAATACACACACCTGATACACATATACATACCACTCCCACACACCCATTACAATATAAAACACACACCCACATCACCCGCAAACCCCTATGACCACAATTACCGAGGGAAGGCCAGAGAGAGACACCACAAACAACTACCAAGCATCCACAGGCACCCAATACCATCACCCACATAACTTCCACACACCTCACACAACACACCACTAAATATCACCCCACTTATCACTACACACACCACCCACACATCACCCACACCACCCCATGGCATGGCAAAGACACCCCAGGTTCTCTGAGGAGGAGCTCAGGGTCATGGTGGAGGAAATCGTCCGGGTAGAGCCACAGCTATTTGGAGCACAGGTGCAGCACACCTCCATTGCAAGGAAGATGGAGCTATGGCGAAGAATAGTTGACAGGGTAAACGCAGTGGGACAACACCTAAGAAATCAGGACGACATCAGGAAGAGGTGGAACGACCTGCGGGGGAAGGTGCGTTCCTTGGTCTCAAGACACCACCAGGCGGTTCAGCGGACCCCCACCTCCTCACCCACAACTAATAACATGGGAGGAGCAGGTCTTGGCGATTCTGCATCCTGAGGGCCTCACAGGAGTCGGTGGAGGAATGGCCTCCGGTAAGTCAAACCTTTAACTACCATATCCCCCACCCTACCTGCATGATATCACATACCCCCACCCTCGCCCCCTACCCTATCACTCCAACTCCTCACAAATGTACCAATAGCACAAACCATACATCCCATCACCAAGCCCTGCATGCAACACCAACGCATGGACACACATCACTAAAGCATGCCCACTGCACATACCCATACACCCCCCTAAACCATCATCACACAAGCCCCCACACAGGAATGCAAGCACTGGGGTACACGCTCACCCACCCATTGCACACCATGACACACACAGATGCAATAATCATGCTTTTACACCCCTGCAGGACCACTACCCAACGTCACCAGACAGGAGGGTCCAGACATCTCCACCCCACCCACAGAAGAGGCCCACAGTAATGACAGCAGCTCTGTCCAACTGGATCTAGATGACCAGCCCGGACCATTGTGGGCCTCGGGACAGTCGGTTCCCCTCACACAGGCACAGGCCACCACAGACCTTCCACCCTCTGGTAACACCAGCACAGCACCCACCCAGCGGGCCCATACCTCCGTCCCCAGGACACATCAATCAGCTGTGTGTCCACCACTACAGGGAACCCAGGATAACCCACCACCCCAACAACAACAGGGACCTGGGGGCAGTAGTAGTAGGCACACGGTCCAGGGGACGGAGGCCCAGGAACACAGGGGAACTGGGAGGGCAGCTGTGCGACTGGGGGTTGACAGGCCAAGGGAACCCACTCTCCACAAGGCCCTCTCCTCCATCATGGGAGCATACCACCACTCCCAGGAGACGATGGCAACAGTCCTGGCCAAGTTTCAGGAGACCCAGGGCATGCAGGAGGAACAGTATTTGGGGTTCATGGAGGAACTCAGAACCATCAGCTCCGCCCTGGGCACCATCGTAGGGGTGCTGAAGGAACTACTCAACACTAGAAGGGACACTGTGGCACTACAAGGGGCCCCTGACACTAGAATGGACGATGAACTGCCCACCACCTCCGCCAGCACTTGTGGACAGGAGGCACCACCAAAGGACCATCACACCAGCACCCCACCCCCTGCAAATGGAGAACCACCCCGCAAGCGGTCCCTGAGATCCAGGAACAAGACAGAGCACAATGCCAAGACCCCCGCCAAGAAATGAGACCACCCTGATTGTCAAACCACTTTCCCACTTTGTCACCCTGTCCATATTGAAACTGCCCCAGCTCCACTTCCTATGCCCTTATGGGCAATGCACCTATGAAACAAATAGACTGGACTCTGCCATGTACACTCCTCCGCCATCAACCCTCACCATTTAACTTCCCCCTCCAATATTTTGTATGTAAATAAACATACCTAAAGCACCAAAAGATCTTGAGTCTGTCTGTGATTTTGAAATAGTGTATTTGCAATTACAGTGACAACATTTCCAGGAAATAGTAATATCAACATACCTATGTCACACAGCTCTAGTCCCAGAGGAATCTAAGCAGATGACACACGTTGGAACCCACACCTGTGAAACCGAAAGGGAAAGTGACAACTCAGTGACCATACACTGGGTGAAATCGACAGACATGATAGAGGTAGAAGTGTAAAAGTACTTGTAGTAGGCAGGAATGTATTCTCGCCTGTGTTTCACAGGAAATATTGCTGGATGACTGAGTCCCTGTTGTCAATGTCTTCTCCCTCTGCTTCCTCCTCATCACTGTCCACAGGCTCCACAGCTGCCACAACACCGCCATCTGGACCATCCTCCTGCATAAAAGGCACCTGTCGTTGCAAAGCCAAGTTATGAAGCATACAGCAGGCCACAATGATCTGGCACACCTTGTTTGGTGAGTAGAATAGGGAGCCACCTGTCATATGGAGACACCTAAACCTGGCCTTCAGGAGGCCGAAGGTCCGCTCGATCACCCTCCTAGTATGCCCGTGGGCCTCATTGTAGCGTTCCTCTGCCCTGGTCCTGGTATTCCTCACTGGGGTCAGTAGCCATGACAGGTTAGGGTAACCAGAGTCACCTAATAGCCACACCCGGTGACTCTGGAGTTGACCTATCACATAAGGGATGCTGCTATTCCGCATGATGTAGGCATCATGCACTGAGCCAAGGAACATGGCATTCACATGGGAGATGTACTGGTCTGCCAAACATACCATCTGTACATTCATGGAATGATAACTCTTCCGGTTCCTGTACACCTGTTCACTCCTGTGGGGGGGGACCAAAGCCACATGGGTCCCATCAATGGCACCTATGATGTTGGGGATATGTCCAAGGGCATAGAAGTCACCTTTCACTGTAGGCAAGTCCTCCACCTGAGGGAAAACGATGTAGCTCTGCATGTGTTTCAGCAGGGCAGACAACACTCTGGACAATACGTTGGAAAACATAGGCTGGGACATCCCTGATGCCATGGCCACAGTTGTTTGAAAAGCCCCACTTGCAAGGAAATGGAGCACTGATAGCACCTGCACTTGAGGGGGGATTCCTGTGGGCTGGCAGATTGCTGACATCAGGTCTGGCTCCAACTTGGTACACAGTTCCTGGATTGTGGCACGGTCAAACCTGTAGGCGATGATCAAATTTCTTTCAGCCATTGTCGACAGGTCCACCAGCGGTCAGTACACCGGAGGATTCCGCCATCTCCTCACATGTCCCAGCGTCGGTGCCTATGAAGGACAACAGCGACCACAGAGTCAAACAACTCAGAGGTATGTACCCACAGTCTAGACAGAACACGATTCATACACAAAATCTGGCCTGTATGTGTGTTGAGAGTAGGCCTAGGTATGTGTGAAGCAGTTGGTAATTAGGCCATATGGGCCCCTGAAATGGCGGCTGCCTGACCTCTAAAGTGGGACAATGGGATGTGAGGTAACTGCGCTGGCGGTAGGCGGTCAAAGACCGCGGCACAATGCTGCATTGGTTAACATTGGACTCTATGTCCCAGGAGCCAATGACGATGTACGCCAGCGGTGATGGTATGCACCGCCGTGGACGTGACCGCCGCGGACGTGACCGCCATTTTCTAGCTGTTGAATCACTCGATACCTGATCTTCGACAGGGAGGACCTACACTGCAAGTGTTGGTTTGACCTCGGTCTGGAAGAGACAACGGCTCGTGCGCCTGGGGAAAGGGCCCCTGCCTTCACATCGGAGGAGTTGGAGAAGCTCGTCGACGGGGTCCTCCCCCAGTACACACTACTCTACGGTCCTCCAGACCAAAAGGTAAGAACACTGGGAGCATGCTGTTTGGGCTATGCCTGTGTGGAGAGGGCTGGTTGTAAGAAGGAAGGGGGCAGAGTTCTGCGTGCATGAAAGACGGTGGGTGCATGTGCCACATGGCAAGGGTAGGGATTGGGGCCACTCACTTTGACGGTGCAGTTGGTAATGACTTCTCTTGTTCCCCTGTACATTTCATGTAGGTCAGCGCCCACCAGAAGAAGGATATTTGGCGTGCCATCGCCAAGGACGTCCGGACCCTGGGGGTCCACCACAGACGGAGCACTCACTGCCGGAAGAGATGGGAGGACATTTGCCGCTGGAGCATGAAAACGGCAGAGGCTCAGCTGGGGATGGCCTCCCAACGTGGGAATGGTGCCCATCGAACCATGACCCCCCTGATGTTCCGGATCCTGGCGGTGGCCTACCCTGAGTTGGATGGGCACTCTCATTCTGCTGACTTTGCGCGCTGTGGACGGGTCTGGGTGGGGGAGGAGGGCTGTGGGTTTCCCTAGGCCAGGGCAAGTTCCGTAGGCTAGGCCCCTTCGTAAGGCATGGCCCTGTGGCCCCCCACCCCACCTCTGTAGAGTGCCAAGTACTGCTATTCATGCACCTGTGTCATCTATGTGTGCAGATGTTGTCAGTAGCCTAGTAGGCCATTTCCCAGGAATTGCACTGTAGAGCCCAACAGTGCGACGTAGTGCAGGGGGCTGCTGTGTCTGTCTTGTCCGCCAACGGTAGCGGTAATGCATGCACTGAACATGTCTTTCTTCTGTTCCCCCCCCCTTTTTTGCGTTCCCCCTGTTCTTGTGTACATTAGCATCATCAGGCGGAGGTGCAGTGGCACCGGAGCACGAGGGAGCTGCATCCCACATGGCCATGGAGGCCCACACTACGGACTCTGAATACATCAGTGGGACGGAGGGTGAGGGGAGCACCACGGCGGTCACAGGCTCCCTTGTGGTGGCGGCAACACCTGTGCCCCCCACTTCAACAGGTACAGCCGCCACCCCCCCTACCAGCACCGCCCTCCCAGCAGCCCCTCAGCCTTCGCCCCGTGCCCGCTCACCCAGGAGGGTGGGCATCACCTTTGCCCCAGGCACCTCAGCCCCTGCCCCTGTCACCTCTGCTGCTCTCAGTGAGGAGGCCATTGACCTCCTCAGGTCCCTCACTGTTGGGCAGTCAACCATTTTGAATGCCCTCCAGGGTGTAGAGAGGGAGTTGTAACACACAAATGCACTCCTGGAGGGCATTCATTCTGGTCAGGCTGCCCTTCATCGAACCTTTCAAACTCTGGCCTCAGCACTGATGGCATTGTCCCTGTGTCTAGCCTCCCCCCTCCAACTTCCTCCACCCAGACCCAATCCCCTGTACCTTTGCCTATCCCAAACACATCATCAGACCAGCCTGCACACACCTCACCACACAAGGGAAGCTCAGGCAAACATAAGCTCCACACATCCCACAGGCACTCACGCAAGCATCGCACACATGCAGACACACCAACATCCACTGCCTCCACTGTGTCCCCCTCCTCCTCGTCTCCCTCCTCCCTCCCAGTCTCGTCTACACTCACACCTGCATGCACTACCACTACAGCCACTATGTCCCGCACCAGCACACCCACCAGCACACCCCACTCACACCCCCCAACTACCATCCACAAGCCACTCACAGGGGTCCCGGGGGGAGTGTGGACTCAGCTGTGAGTCTTCCCAAGGTGGAGAAGGGGCAGAAGAAACCCGCAAAGTCTGGGAGGAGCAGCACGGCGGAGAAGACCGCCATCATCTACACTGGGCAGGAGGCCACCGCCAGCCCCATCGTTGCTGCCCAGGAGGGCCCCGCCAGCCACAGCCCAGCTGGCCAGGAGGGCCCACCAGCCACAGCCCAGCAGCCCAGGAGGGCCCTGCCAGCCACAGCCCAGCTGGGCAATGAAGGACTGCCAGCCCCAGCCCAGCTGGGCAATGAAGGACCACCAACTCAAGTACCGCTGGACAGGGCAAGCACCGCTGAACAGAGAAGGACCGCCAAGGCAAGCACAGCTGAACAGGGCAAGGACCGCCAAGTAAAGCACCGCTGAACAGGGCAAGGATCGCCAAGGCAAGCACCGCTGAACAGGGCAAGGACCGCCAAGGCAAGCACCGCTGAACAGGGCAAGGACCACCAAGGCAAGCACCGCTGAACAGGGCAAGGACTGCTGAACAGGGCAAGGACTGCCAAGACAAGCACCGCTGAACAGGGTAAGGACCGCTGAACAGGGCAAGCACCGCTGAACAGGGCAAGGACTGCTGAACAGAGCAAGAACCGCCAAGGCAAGCACCGCTGAACAGGGCAAGCACCGCTGAACAGGGCAAGGACCGCCAAGGCAAGCACCGATGAACAGGTCACGCACTGCTGAACAGGGCAAACACCGCTGAACATGGCTAGGACCGCCAAGGCAAGCACCGCTGAACAGATCAAGGACCGCTGAACAGGGCAAGGACCGCCAACTCAAGCACTGCTGAACAGGGCAAGCACTGCCAACTCAAGCACCGCTAGCCCATGAGCGGCAGGGGCAGTGACGCAACAGGGACCGTCACGGGGTGAGTGATGCACTCTGAGCACCAGTCCCCCTCCAGAACCAGGGGACACCTGCATCCACTCCGTCTGTCCTGCACAGGATGAAGCACTCTGGGCACCAGTCCCCCTCCAGAACCAGTGGAGACCTGCATCCACTCCGTCTGTCCTTGGCAGGATGAAGCACTCTGGGCACCGGTCCCCCTCCAGAACCAGTGGGGACCTGCATCCACTCCGTCTGTCCTTGGCAGGGTGAAGCACTCTGGGCACCGGTCCCCCTCCAGAACCAGTGGAGACCTGCATCCACTCCGTCTGTCCTTGGCAGGATGAAGCACTCTGGGCACAGGTCCCCCTCCAGAACCAGTGGAGACCTGCATCCACTCCGTGTGTCCTTGGCAGAATGAAGCACTCTGGGCACCAGTCCCCCTCAAGAACCAGTGGAGACTGTTATCCACTTGAGAGACTGTGGCTTTGCACTCCCCAGGATACAGCAGTGGGCAAACCACCCACTGGAGAGACTGGAGAGACTGTGGCTTTGCACTCCCCAGGATATAGCAGTGGGCAAACCACCTACTGGAGAGACTTGAGAGACTGTGGCTTTGCACTCCCCAGGATGGTACAGTGGGCAAACCACCCACTGGAGAGACTTGAGAGACTGTGGCTTTGCACTCCCCAGGATACAGCAGTGGGCAAACCACCCACTGGAGAGACTTGAGAGACTGTGGCTTTGCACTCCCCAGGACCAAGCAGTGGGCAAACCACCCACTGGAGAGACTTGAGAGACGGTGCCTTTGCACTCCTCAGGATACAGCAGTGGACAACCCACCCACTGTAGAGACTTGAGAGACTGTGGCTTTGCACTCCCCAGGATGGTACAGTGGGCAAACCACCAACTGTATAGACTTGAGAGACTGTGGCTTTGTTATCCCCAGGATGGTACAGTGGGCAAACCACCAACTGTATAGACTTGAGAGACTGTGGCTTTGCACTCCCCAGGATGGTATAGTGGGCAAACCACCAACTGGATAGACTTGAGAGACTATGGCTTTGCACTCCCCAGGATGGTACAGTGGGCAAACCACCCACTGTAGAGACTTGAGAGACTGTGGCTTTGCACTCCCCAGGATACATCAATGGGCATGGAGCCCCCTCATGGATCTGGCGTCGTGCACTCATCCGGCTGAGGTGCCCCCCCTTCCCTTCCCCCTGAGGTGCCTGTTGTATTTCTATCTGATGCCCCTGCAGTGTTCTCTCTGTCATGTTTGGGTATCTTGTGTGGGCCTCGCCCATGCATTTTGGGCCCAGTGGTCCACAGACTATGAATGGTGCAATACCTGGACTACTATTCGTGGTGTATATTTTGTTAATAGTGTATATATGTATATATTTGCTTACTCTATTTTGATATATTACAATGGTTACACTCATTTCCTTTTGTCTTTGCATTCTTCCGGGGGGGTTGGGGGGTGTTACTGTAATGTTTGGATATGCATTGGTGTGTGTGTTGTAGTGGGTGAGGGTGGGGGTTGGGGTGTTGCGTGTGTGTGTCCCTGTTTTTTGCCTCCCCGCTCCCCTATGTCGTAGGTGAAGTACTCACCGTGGTCTTCTCAGCCGGCGTTGGTGCTCATGGTACAGGAGCAGGAAGACTAGTGCAGGAAGAATATGGAGTTCCGGCTCCATGGTGTCGTCGTTCCTCGTGGAGTGTATAGAGGTGAGCGTTTTCCCTTCGAAATGCCTGTTTCCGCCGTGTTTTTATCCGTGGTGAATCCGACCCGGAAAAGGTGGCGGATTGGCCTGTCATAATAGTGTGGGCGGTACATTGTCCTCCACTTGTCTGTTGGCGGTGACCGCCGCGCTGTTTGTTTGTACCGCCGTGGCGGTCGGAGTGTTAAAGTGGCTGTCTTTGTTGGCGGTTTCCGCCACGGTCGTAATTCCAAAGTTTTTCGGTCTTACCGCCGCTTTAACACCGTCCGCCAGGGTTGTAATGACCACAAAGGCCCTCATTCTGACCTTGGCGGGCGGCGGAGGCCGCCCGCCAAAGTCCCGCCGTCAGGTTACCGTTCCGCGGTCGAAAGACCGCGGCGGTAATTCTGACTTTCCCGCTGGGCTGGCGGGCGGTCTCCTTCAGACCGCCAGCCAGCCCAGCGGGAAAGAGGCTTCCACGATGAAGCCGGCTCGGAATCGAGCCGGCGGAGTGGAAGCTGTGCGACGGGTGCAGTTGCACCCGTCGCGTATTTCACTGTCTGCGCAGCAGACAGTGAAATACATGTAGGGGCCCTCTTACGGGGGCCCCTGCAATGCCCATGCCAGTGGCATGGGCACTGCAGGGGCCCCCAGGGGCCCCACAACCCGCCCTACCGCCATCCGGATCTCGGCGGTCCGACCGCCGGGATCTGGATGGCGGTAGGGGGGGTCGGAATCCCCGCGGCGGTGCAGCAAGCTGCGCCGCCGCGGAGGATTCAATGGGGCCGCGGTACACTGGCGGGACCCCGCCAGTGGTGCCGGTCCGACCGCGGCTTTACCGCCGCGGTCGGAATCCCCATTGGAGCACCGCCGGCTTGTCGGCGGTGCTCCCGCGGTCCTCCGCCCTGGCGGTCAAAGACCGCCAGGGTCAGAATGAGGGCCAAAGTCTCTTTTTAGCACAAAGTACCTGGTTCGCATGGAAAATCTCAGCAAGGGGCCACAGAGGAGGAGAAGCATGGAAACAAAGGGGGTGTGGGTCGATTTCTCGGGCCGCACACTGTGATGCGTCGTTTAGTTTCCACGAAGGGACGGCTGAGAGTTGATTTCTGGCACTCGGTCATGGATACTCTTTGGGTTGCGGGGTTTTCAGATGCCTTGGAATCTGGGCTTGTGGAGCAAAGTCACAAGCGCTGCGTCATTCTGGTGGGCGTTGCAGGGAAGTTTATCCCGCACGGCAGGCGCTGCATCGATTTTCCCTCTGGAAGTTGGGCTGCGTGGTCCCAGGTCGACTGTGCGTCTGTCGGGTGGGCCGTGCATCGAAGTTCTGTTTGCAACGCAGGCGCTGCATCGATCTTCTCCTTGCAAAGTCGGGCTACGTTGTTCCGGTTCGGCGTGCAGTGAGTTTCTCACTGCGGGGCAGGGTGTGTGTCGGTTTTAGCAAGCTGTGCATCGAACTTTCGCTGCACAAGGAGTCCAGTTGCAAGAGAGAGGTCTTTTTGGTCCTAAGACTTCAGGGAACAGGAGGCAAGCTCTGTCCAAGCCTTTGGAGAGCACTTCTTCACCACAGCCAGGGAGCAGCAAGGCAGCACGGCAACAGCAAGGCAGCAGTCCTTCACAAAATCAGTCAGGTGAGTCCTTTGGGCAGCCAGGCAGTTCTTCTAGGGAGGATGCAGGTTCTGGTTCCAGTTATCTTCTCCAGGAATTGTCTGGGTTGGAAGGGGCAGAGGCCCTGTTTATATACCCAAATGTGCCTTTGAATTGGGGGAGACTTCAAAGAGTGGCTTAGAAGTCCACCAGGTACCCTTTCAGTTCAAACATGTCTGCCAGGGTACCAGTAGGGGGTGTGGAAGTCCTTTGTGTGAGAGCAGGCCCTCTACCCTCCCAGCCCAGGAAGACCCATTCAAAATGCAGATGTATGCAAGTGAGGCTGAGTATCCTGTGTTTGGGTGTGTCTGAGTGAAGGCACAAGGAGCTGTCAACTAAACCCAGCCAGACGTGGATTTGAAGGCACAGAAAGATTTAAGTGCAGAGAAATGCTCACTTTCTAAAAGTGACATTTCTAAAACAGTAATATTCAATCCAACTACACCAGTCAGCAGGATTTTATATCACCATTCTGGCCATACTGAATATGGCCTTCCTACTCCTTTCAGATCAGCAGCTACCGCTCAAACAATATATGAGGACAGCCCCAACGTTAGCCTATGAAGGGAGCAGGCCTCACAGCAGTATAAAAACGATTTTGGGAGTTTTAAACTACCAGGGCATATAAACTACATAGGTACATGTCCTGCCTTTTGCCTACATAGCACCCTGTCCTATGGGTTACCTAGGGCATACCTTAGGGGTGTCTCATATGTAGAAAAGGGGAGTTTTAGGATTGGCAAGCATTTTTAAATGCCAAGTCGAAATGGCAGTGAAACTGCACACACAGGCCTTGCAATGGCAGGCCTGGGATAAGGTAAAGGGGCTACTTAAGTGGGGGGCACAATCAGTGCTGCAGGCCCACTATTAGCATTTAATCTACAGGCCCTGGGCACATATAGTGCACAGTACTAGGGACTTATAAGTTGGGTATGATCCAATGTTTAAAGGGAGAGAGCATATGCACTTTAGTACTGGTTAGCAGTGGTAAAGTGTGCAGAGTCTAAAAACCAGCACAAATAGTATCCATAAAGTGGAGGGAGGCAGGCAAAAAGTTAGGGGTGACCAACCTAAGGCTGTCAGGTCTAACACCCATCATATTTGGGATGCTGCTATTCCTCAGACAAAGGCATCATGCACCAACCCTGGATACTTAGCATTGACGTGGGAGATGTACTGGTCCGCCAGGCACACCATCTGCACATTCATAGAGTGGAAACTATTCTGATTCCTGAACACCTGTTCATTCTGGCGGGGGGAAATGCAATAAGTGTTCCAACAATCACCCAAATTTTGTTGGGGATATGTCCCATTACATAGAACTTGGTCTTCACTGTGGCCGAATCTTCAACCTGGGGGAAAACAATGTAGCTGCACATGTGTTTAATTCGGGCAGACAACACTCTTGTCAGCACGATTGAGAAAATTGGCGGTGACATTCTTGCTGGCAAGCCCTCTTTCATTTGGAAATAACCAGTTGCCAGGAAATGGAGTACAGATAGCAATGACATAAGAGGGGGTTCCCAGTGGGGTGAGAAATAGCAGATATCAGTTCAGGCTCCAATTGGGCACACAGCTCTGTGATTATGGCCCTGTCCAGTCTATAGGTGGGGATAATGTGCCTGTCCTCCAGTGTTGTCAAGTCCACCAAGGGTCTGTACATGGGGGTATGTCTCCATCTCCTATTCATCCGCAGTAATCTAAGGGACACAAGAGTGAGGATCCAGTCACAAACCGAACAATGGAGCTACAACAGAACTTTGCATCCTGTAAACATGTAATGGGTCATTGTGATTTGTACAGTATGTCCTAATATCCTGTGTGATGCAGCATTAGTCCAGGGCCTGCCCCCCCGAAATGGCATCCGCCTGTCCTGTGTGGAGGGACAGATGGAACTAAGGTAATTCCGCTGACGTTGTGCGCCGTTGCGGGAGGCGGTCGGGCACCGCCGTGCAACTCCTTATTGGTTATAATTGGACCCAATGGGGTACAGTGGCCAAAGGTGATCTAAGCCGGCAGTGACAGTATGCACCACCATGGACGTGACCGCCATTTTGTATCAGATTCCTCACTTGCTACCTGACCTTCCAGAGGAGAGGACCTACGCTGCATGTGCTGCTGTGACGTGTGTCTGGAACCTACCATGGCCAGGTGACAGGGGAAGAGCCCCAGCCTTCACTTCGGAGGAGCTGGAAAGACTGGTGGATGGGGTTGTACCCCAGTACAGACTGCTGTATGGGCCTCCAGACCAACCGGTGAGTACACTGTAAGCACAATGCATGTGGCATGAATGCATGGAGTTGTGTGTTTGAAGGCCTCATGTAAGGGGATGGGTGGATGTCCTCTGGGCGGCGTACAGGTTGTATGCTGGGCCATGTGTGTGTAAATGGTGATGGAAACGGGTATGGTGAGCCACATGTGTAACAGGCTGGACTGTTTGTCTAAATCTATAATCCTGTGTCTATTGCCTCTGCAGGTCAGCGCCCATCAAAAGAAGGGTATATGGCGTGCCATCGTCAAGGAGGTGCGGACTGTGGTGGTCTATGGCAGGCGGAGCGCCCACTTTTGCAAACGGTGGGATGACCTGAGACGCTGGGCACAAAAGACAGTGGAGGCCCAGCTGGGGATAGCCTCCCAATGAGGAAGGGGTGCCTGTCGAACCCTGACCCCCTGATGGCTCACATACTGGTGGTGGACTATTTTGAGCTGGATGGGTGCTTGAGGGCATCATAGCAGCCACAAGGGGGTGAGGACAGTGCCCATCATTACAGCTCACGCATGGTATGGTACGGTGGTATCCGGGTGGGGTTGTGTGTCAGTGAGTGCCCCTAGGCCAGGCCTTACATTGCAGCGTAGGTCCCTTTGTGGCTAGGGTGCAGAAGGGCAAATTTAGCTACCTAGCTCGTAGGCATCCATTACTGGTCAGGGCTGCTTGGATCCCAGGTGTGCTGCATTTGGCGATGTGTGCCCCTCCCCATGCCTTGGCCGCTAACTATTTCTCTGGTAGTGCAATGCATATTGCATAGGGCTGTTCCCTGTGTGTGAGGGTGCTGTGTATGCTAACAGTGGTGTTGGTGAAGCCACTGACCAAGTGTATCCTTTGTCTCTTCCCCCCCATTTTTATTTTGTCTTCCTGTCCTTATGTGCATTAGCATCATGTGGCAGAGGAGCACAAGCACCGGCGACGGAGGGAGTTGCATCCAACAGGACCCAGGAGGCGGAGTCCACTGACAGTGAGGGCACCAGTGGGATGGAGGGTGAGTGGAGCACCACGGCGGAGACTGGAGGGAACAGTTCTGACACAGAAACCTCCTCCGATGGAAGCTCCCTGGTGGTGGCAGACACTTCTGTGACCACCCCAGATAGAGCAACAGCCGCCAACCCTGTACCAGTACCGCCCTCCCATCAGCCCCTCATCGTGTTGGTCGTGCCCGCTCACCCAAGAGGGTGGGCATCTCCTTCACCCCAGGCAACTCAGTCCCTGCCCCAGTGAGCCCTGCTGCCCTGAGTGAGGAGGCTATTGACCTCCTGAGATCCATCTCTGTAGGGCAGTCAACCATTGTGAATGCCATCCAGGGGCTGGCAGCCCAAATGCAACAATCTAATGCATTCCTGGAGGGCACTCACACTGGATTGGAGGCCCAACAGAGATTGATTCAGGCTCTGGCCTCCTCCCTGATGGCAGCCATTGTCCCTGTTCCTACAGTCCCCCCTCCAACTTCCACTGTCCAGTCCCATTCCCCTCAACCCTAACTTATCCCAAGCACACATACAAACGAGCATGCCCAAGAGTGTCACAGGCAAACACAAGCACCACACTTCATCCCACAGGCACTCACACAAACACCATCCAGTTGCAGACTCCACCTCCCACCCAGTTACGTCCACACTCACACCTGCATGCACTTCATCATCATCCACTACCAGCATCACCACACCAAGCAGAACACACACCTCACTGGCAGACACCTCTACAACAGCCATGCACACGTCCCCTGTGTCCTCTCCCACTGTGTCAGTCCCCTCTCCTAAAATACACAAACGCAAGCACTCAGACACCAAACAGCCATCCACGTCACAACAGCATACAGCCCGTGCACCTGCACCCAAAAGCAGCAGACACCTCCAACAAACACTCCCTCATCCTCCACTCCAATTCCTTCTCCCTCTCTCCCCCCAATGTCCCGAAAAAACTGTTCCTATCCAACACTTACTTCTTCTCTCCCCCTCCCACCCCTGTCCTGCATGTATGGCCAGGGTAGGAAGAACTCAGCCAAACACCTCAGCCACACAGTCCATGGGTCCAGTCGTCACCGCACCCACTCGTGGTGGAAAGGGATTCAGGCCACATGTCCTGAAGGCGAAGGAGCCTGCACATGCCACCCTAAAGGTCAAGGAGCCTGCACCAGCAGGCAGAAAGACCAAGGAGCCTGCCCCAGAAGGCAGGAAGAACAAGGAACCTGCCCCAGCAGGCAGGAAGACCAAGGGGCCTGGGCTTACCATGGCTGTGCAGCTGTACGAGGTTGCAGGGGATGGGCAGGAGCCTCCCCCCACCAGCAGCACCACCACTGTGCAGCAGTCCGAAGTTGCAGGGGATGGGCAGGAGACTCCCCCCACCAGCAGCACCACCACTGTTCAGCTGTCCGAGGTTGCAGGGGTTGGGCAGGAGCCTCCCCCCACCAGCAGCACCACAACAGTGCAGCTGTCACCGCCGGTGGACGGTATGTATTCCTGCTTCCATGGGCTGCTGTGCGGCCTGCCCTCTCCAAAACCAGTGGGCGAGGCACCCAGCTGAGAGACTGGCCTTGCACTCCCCAGGACCAAGCACAGGGCATGTTATCCCCTCCAGAACCAGTGCACAAGTCACCCACCTGAAAGACTGTGGCCTTGCACTACCCAGGACCAAGCACAGGGCATGTTGCTCCCTCCAGACCCAGTGGGTATGACACCCACCTGAGAGACTGTGGCCTTGCATTCCCCAGGACCAAGCACAGGGCATGTTGCCCTCTCCAGACCCAGTGGGTATGACACCTACCTGAGAGACTGTGGCCTTGCACTCCCCAGGACCAAGCACAGGGCATGTTGCCTCCTCCAGAACCAGTGGTCTTGTTACATCTTCCGGCTGAGGTGCCCCCCCATCCCCCATCTCTCTAAGGTGCCTGCCTATTTACCAACTAATGCCCTTGCAGTGTTCTCTCCATGTTGAAGCAGGTAAAATGTGTGGCCTTGGACTTTGGCCTGTGTCCATGTGGCATACACAAATTGTGGACTGGGCTGTGTCCCTTTTTATGTACATATGTATATATCTATTAACTTGCCTAACTTATTTTTCATACTGTGTTGATCTCGTTACATTCAGTTTTGTGAAATTGTTTTGTCCTTGTATTATTCAGCCGATTTCGGGGGAGTAACTTGCTTTTTTGTGCATCTGGTTGTGTGTGTGGGGTGTGTGTGTGGGGGGTGTTTGTTGTGCGTGTGTATGTCACTCTCTTTCCCTCAAACCTCCCTTGTGTGCTAGGCGGTTGTACTCACCGTCGTCGTCTTCGCCGGCATTAGTGTTCGTGGTGGTGCAGAACGTAGAAGATCATTGGGAAGATATGCAGTTCAGGTTCCAAGGCGGCATGGTCCTTCCCTATGTCTCCAATGGTGAGTCCTTTCCCTTCTGAGCTCAGTTTCTGCCAGGCTTTTGATGTCGTTGGTACCGCCCCGGAAAAGGTGGCGGATTGCAAGGTCTTCATATGGTGGGCGGAACATTGACTGGCTGTTGTTTCCGCCCTTGTGGCCAGTGTGGTACAATGGCTGTCTATTGGAGTTCTTTCTGTCATGGTCATAATTTGGCGGTAGTTACCGCTGGCATGTTGGTGTTATTAACGCCACTTTATCACCGACCGACAGGGTCGTAATGAAGGGCCTCAGTCTACTAAACATCAATACTGTTAAACACTTCAAAAGAATAATACAAATTAGCAAAGCTATAATGTGCACATTATTTCAGATTTCAAAGCAGATGATTATGACATCAGTAAACCATCAAATTCAAGTTAACAATCAGTTTTTAGGGCTGGGCCATCCTTATCACTAACATGAATTTGGACTTGCATGTGTGGTGCTGGACTAACACATGCAGGAAAAACAAATTAAAAGAGAATTTTTTTTTAGAAAAATCATCTAACTAGGGTGACTCACTATAAAAATACACTGGTGGTATTATCTAAGGAAAAAAAGGAAACAAGAAACCACATTAAAGATAACTCTTCTCTTCATGAGACAGCAGACAGGAAAGCTTCATTAAGCAGAGTTTTCACCATTTGGCAGCATCATTAGACAGCAGCAACATTACAGTGCAGAACACGGGCTGCACAAAGGACATTATTCAGAATTATTTGAGCATATTAGTGGTGAACAGCATAAGTAAGTAGGGCAATTAGAACTAAAAGGAAACTCATAACGTAAAATAAGCATGACAGAAGACTTGGAAAGAAATAACAGGTGACAGAATGAAAACCCAAGAAGAATTCTCAGGATTTGACAGACAACAGCTGGCTCTGTAAAACTTTCAAAAGACTCTCCTTAATGAGAAATGTTACCTGATTTTTGATTTGTACTCCAGATGAGCTCATCATGCACCCAATAATCAGCATCCAATTGTAGCCACTTACACCATCAAGTTTGCAACTATTCAGGACTTTCTCAGGGAAAATATGTAGTCATCTCGATGAATTCATACAGTTCCACCAAACAATTAAATTTTATTACATTTTCTAGTTGTTTGCAAGTTTGGGATCCTTTCTCACGATACACAGGATGAATTGAACAATTCTCATCTGAAACTAATAAGGCTTCCTGCCTTGTTCAACAGTTAGAACAAATATTGTTACTTTGTTAACATTGAATCATGTTCTTGATCATTAATGCAATAGGACATTCACCAGTCCCTCATGAACCTAGGAATTAATTCAGGTAGGAGGGACCACGTACTTTTTCTTTACTGCCGCAAAAATTAAACTTCAGGCCTAGTCTAGCTAAGAAAGCCTAAATGCATATGAATCCAGTTTATAGACATAAACGCTATTGTGCACCTTACAATTTGATTCAAATATGCAAAGCAAATTATTTAATGGCAAACATTATTCATGACATTAGAAACAATTGAAACATGCATTTCTTTTTCTGCACACATGTAACTTATTTTAATAAAGTCCATTTAACTCAATATAAGTACGATTAATTCATGCTCATTTAATATACTTTATTTCTAATATTCATCTAATAATAATGCTTTTAATATTAATTCATGTCAGTAGCTTACTAGAATTTGAATGCACAACATCTTTTAAGTCAAAACATGATGTCAAATACAAATGGAGGTCACACTGTCCACCATGATTCTAACGTACACATTTGCATCTTGTGTTAATTTCTATGTTAGGCTTTTAAATGAAGGTCTGTAAATTGCCATATGCTAACTTCTATGCCACCAATGAGGTAGTAAAATTTGACCTCTATCACTTTCATAATGCGACAAACAGAGCAGATTTATGACACTCCATCATGTGGTGAAAGAATCAGTCTATTTTTTGAAAAGCCTACGAGCAAAGTGTTCAAAATTTCAATATATGGTTAAAAAAAAAATAATACCAGAGTGCTCGCTCAGGCTATTCGTACCACTTTAGCTCATCTAGTATTGTCCAAATCGTAACATTTATTGAACAGTAAGGGTAAGTAGGTGTGGCTGTAACTGATGTTTGTCAGTGCTGGCAGGGACCATAGGTGGTGCAAGCTCTAGAGGCCTCCTGAGAAATATCTTGGGCCACAGGACTTATTAGTTTACAAGTTAAGCACTGAGTGTAAATGGACATTGATTGTGCCCACTGCCTTATCAAAATCATTCTGCTCCTACATTGCACGTTAAGTCAAGAAAACTTTGCAAATATGATTCGCAGTGTGGTGTGTAAGCATTGACTTCATCACATCAGATTCATCTGCCCATGATTTTAACGCAAAAACATCTAGCAATACCTTCCATTGAGGTTGTCAGCTCATGCAAAGCAGACTAATTTTTTTGCTTGCTGCTGAACACAAAAGTTGATGGTTCAGTTGGGTGCTGAAACCCCCAACCTGATGCAGGGCTAATTAGTCCTCAGAATGTTAATAAGGATTCAATGGCACCATCGTTAATTGAATGGAAATGTATTATTAATTTCATAATTGATATACTTCTTTCTTTATTTGAAGCCTACATTCTTTAAGGAAATATATTTCATCATCAAGGCTGCATTTAAAATATATTTAAAAACATAGTTACAATGTAAAGACATTTATTTATCTATAGTGATTAATTTGCAGTTCACATACTGAGTCCAACACGTTATGATATATAACATATAAAATATTTAAATGACTCAAAAACACCTTTTATCTAGGTTGCCAGCTCAGGTGACAAAAGGGTCTTGTTTGCCTCCCATGAATAGTAGCACAGGTGGGTGCAGCACCCTCATACTGCTGATGGGTCTGTCAATGCTCACAATTGTGCTGAGCTGATCCAATTATCTCTATCCCTATGTATTTGGCCCACATGTAATTTAGCTCCACACGAGGACTTCAGTAAATTATATTTAGCCACACTGCTTGGAAGGTTACTGTCCACTTTGGATCATAAATCCGGACTAGCAGCAGTGCTCTACAAGTTCCTTCTGTTTGCCCTATCACTTGACTCTAGACACAAGGATGTGCTGTTGTTCATCTGGTTAAAAGCATCTTCTCTCAGAGGAGGGCAGCAGCTCAGGACACATAACATGTTTTTAATGAGGGAATGCTCACTCTTCCATCAATCACCAAAAGTTTGAGGTGCTCTCTAGTTCTTAGGCAGAATTCTGTCTCTTCTAAGCATAATCACCATATCAGCATTTTTGTGCCTAACAGCAAGCAAGTTACCTGGGAGTTTTACTTGCTTTGATTTTGAATCATTGTGTTTACTCCCACTGCTGAGACTTTGAAATGCTTGAGCCCATTGTGTTGAAAGGAAATAAATCAAGCACCTCACCAAGCCTCCATATTCCCCAAATGTGCTTATGGAGAGCATTCAATATACTCTGAATCTCCATTGGTGTACACCTCACTATACCACCCCACTGCCTCCGAACACAGAAGGAACATGGTGCCTATAAGATCCTTTGCCTCCCCAGCACAGGTACAGCACTTACCATCCAGTTACAAAGGATGGAACCAGCTAAAAAACACACCCTGAAGTTTTAAAACAAAACAAATGTTGGAAGGCCTTAAAGCCTAATGTGTTTAATGAAAAAAAAGCATGTGGCACAGCATATAATCAGGTGACACTTGTCATGTCAACCAACCACAGTTTTCGCAAACAAAATCAATTTGGAGTGAGTATTGATAAAAGGCACGCAATTTTGAATGGTTCTTACAGGCATTCATCTCAATGTAGGACTATGTAGCATAGATGTGACAGGCACTGTTTCGTCAGCTAAACTATCTGATGAGCAAGAGGCAGGCTCTTCTTGGGGAGAGAATGCAAGAAGTTCTTCAAATTAAAAAAAAAAAGATATATAAACATGCTACTGAATTCACTGTCTTCCTACAACCACCATTCTGTTTACCAACACTGAAAGTAAGGCTATACTTTACTATGAAATGTAGGAAACTACTTCACATTAAATGGCTTCCAGGCATATGGGAATGATGAGTTTTAGCATGCATGGTAAGGCTGATAAAAACAGATTAATACAGAAATGTTATCCAAATTTGACTGTGTTACATAGCAAAACACTTTGTGATATACATGTACAAGGGAGCTTTTATATTTAAGGTAACAGGAATACCTGGTTACGCTTTCTCATCTGTGTTTGTTCTAGTGTTACAAAATGATGAAAATTAATGCAATAACATGTAGAATTATCATGTAGACTTTAGACGAAAATGCCATGTCTTTTAATTCAAGTAAAAAGCAGTAGACTTTCACATTTACAGTATTAAGCTTGAATAGATGAATGTGCACTTTTTGCAGAACTGACCTAGGTTAAGAATGTGAAATTTTGAACTTTGGACAAACTGACACACTGCGAACATGATGATTTAATGCAAACAAAGTTAGTTTTAACTTTCCCAAAGGCATATTTTTCATAGAAAATAATAATGTTATTAAAATATTATAGATCAACTCTGCAAAAGGGTTCAAAGCATACAATGACTTAGTATACAAAATCAATAGGTAGCTTGTGATTTAATGGAGTGATCTAAACGCCCAACCATGAACTTCTGTTTTCTTAAGCAGAGTGAATGATGAGAATCCTTGCAGAATAATACAAAGTATTTGTTAGGAATGATTCATTTAAACATTGTTATTGTTGGACTACTGCTTATGTGGTGAGACGATGAAAAGATGTACCACTTCCAATGAGGACACTGGTTGCAGATTGGCTGATGAAAGGAAGAAGATGAAACATGTTGCAAAAGTCTAGATTTGATGTTTTATATCAGTGCATGTTCCTAACATTTTAACACACTTTCTGCGAGACTCTTGCTTGCACACTTTTTATCAGATTTTCTACGGGGCCTGCTCATTGTCCTCATTCGATTTCCTGCCCAAATCTTCACTGCTCTGAGACTCTCCTGAGTTTCTTGAACACGTCTTTATGGGAAGCTCTACTTTGATTGATAATTGATATTGATTCTGAAGCTTTATGCTTGAACCACCCTATTTGGAGTTCTTTATGGGTTATGACTGACACTTCTTTCTTGTCCTTCCCAGATCCATCCTGAGATTAAGAATTGGGACTAATCCTTTGTGAGTACACACAGTGCAGTTGCTCTGATATTAATTAATCATTGTGGTTTATTTACTATTGATTGATATTGATTATAATTTAGGCTGTGTTTTATAAAGATTAAGCCAATAAATCAACTTTTAATTAAAGCTTTTGAACTCACATCAACTCTCATTATTGACTAAAAAGCTAACAATTTAAACTGTTAAGTGTAACTGACTGATATGCAGCTCCTGGCTAATCGTAACTACTTCCATGATCTGTCAGCCTGTGATGTGGGGATTTCTTACCTGATGAAATGATAAGCATTTTCATAAACTGATATTTAACTTATATCCCTGTACCTGCTCTTCATACCATCCCATAACGGAACAGTTATTCCTTCACACTAATTAATCTAAGAAAATAATCCAGTGTGATATTGAGATATTAATTTTTGCGAATACTGCTCTGAAAGACTGGGTGCTTGTTAGGAATTTGAAAATTGTAGATTAAAGCATCCATACACTGTGAACACACAATATATTGCACATTGAGTTTAGGAGGTGTGCTTTACAATAATGCTGCCAGAGGCAGGAGAAATAAGTGAACATGTTCTGCTTTGAGGTGTGTGAAATCATCGGTTTCAAAGGAGACAACATTGCAACTTCAAAAATTGCAAAAGGTATCCCCACAGCAAGACATTTGCTCCAGCAAAAGGTCCTCCAAAGCAACGATTTGCTGACTGTTTTTTGGAAAAGAATGAATCCGGAAAAGTAAATACAGATTGTGTTGTTTATGAATACACTCAATGTTTTCAGTATTTTTCAGTTTTTTAATAAATGCAATAAGCTTCATGAATTTGGAGGTTTCAAAAGATTCCATTGTCAAAAGACACCCTGCTACTTTCACAAATCCCTACTGTCATTTGGAAATTTTTGTGCATGTGGGTTTGTGTTCTGGTAAATGCTGTCTGTGTCATGTGAGCTAATATATTCTGAAAACTGAAGAGGATTATCGACGGCCAGCATTAAAAAATGCTGTTATAACGTTTCAGTGCATTACAAAACAATTGTCTCATTCTTGCCTTTCCAATTTATGCCACCTGAAGATATCAGTATTATGATATCTTCATCTTTAATAATTCTGAGAGAAATCTGAGTAAAGTGGATGCCTCCCCTCTGTGCCCTCTGTTCAGGAAACATGCCATATGGCTGATGGATTCATGGATAGATTCATTATCCGATCAATAGGAAGATGTGTCTAACATGCTCATCAGATAGCAGCAAATGATCTTTGGCAGTGGCTTACAATTAGGCCTCTGAGAATGTATGCGGTACCTCATCATTTTGTGTATTTCCACAATTTTGCAAAACTCTTGTCATTTTGACTAACAGGATATTATGCATGATTTTTGCACATGAGAGTCTGGTTGGAGTACAAAAGTCTTACTATGACAACAAACTCTCTTCGAACAAACGAGGCATTATCTACTCAAACCAGTCCCTTGTCCTTATTTCAGGTGATACATTTGTGTGAGGTACCCTCTTACTCAGAAAAGTTCCTCGTCATACTGGTAATACATAATTAGCTTGATAAGAATAATTTTTGAAAAATATGAGAATTTACCAAAAGCAAGAAGAAATAGTCTGTTTAGGGCTGCTTATTCAAATTAAATATACATCTCTCTCTCTCTCTCTCTCAATATATATATATATATATACAGTATATATATATATATATATATATATATATATATATATATATATATATATATATATATATATATATGTATGATGTCCTTGGAGTACCAGTTACAGCAGATATTGAAAACAAACTGTGTCCTAAGAAAGCAATTCCTATTCTGATTAAAATTCAGATTAGCTACGTAATTGCAACATCTTTTGTGTCATATTCTCCCAGATTTCTCCCTTCTTTAGCTAAACTGCTTTTCATTAGCCATAGGACTGTGCACACTTTATGCCTGCTAACTTGTGGTGGGGTGCTTATGCTCTCTCTTGTAAAGATTGTGAAATTAACTTACACCTAATTGGCACATTTATTTTACCTATAAGACCCTAGTATAGCATACTACATGTACCCAGGGCCCACAAATTAAATGGTACAAGTAGGCCAGAGCAGTCATTCTGCCACTCACTAAAGTAGCACTGTAAAACGTGTCTCCAGACCTAGCACTGCAGCCTGTGGCAACAGTTTTAAAATGGCATTTCGACTTGGCAAAATAAACCCTTTGCCAGGCCTAAACCTAAAGCTATAATGAAAGTTTAACATGTCCTGGCAGTTACAAAACTCCCAAAGTTACTTTTCAATATGGCAATGCTTGCTGTCCCAAAGACAAAAAGTGGGTTTCACTATAAAAATACATAAAGCTTAAGTTCAGTTTTGGAGCAGCTCAGATGTGATTCAAGGACTAATTTAAAGAGTAATTTGAAATCCAACCTAATTACAAAGTTGGATTTTATAATACTATTATTCAAATGATACTTTTAGAAAGTTGTCCTTTTCCTGCCTAAGCTAAACATGGATTTCTGACTATGTCCAGTGCCACCTGATGTCTGATGGATCCTCTGGAGTGTTATCTGCTTATCTCTCAGACATTGTACAATGGGTGTTGGGTGTGAGAAGAGGTGTTCTTCTCCTGATCAGGATGGCCTGAGGGCTGTACCCAGCCATTGCCTGAGCTTTTAAGGTTAGTTTGGGACTGTACCCATCCCAATCCTGAGTTCAAAAGATGCCTACCCTGTCAGTGACCGATGCAGTTCATACCTGTGCATGGCTGTCCTTAGTCTCTCTAGCCAGGCTGGCACCAAAACCATTGGGAACAGAGGAACTAACCAGAAATGGTTTAGGGGGTGAACAAAGGCTTGTCCTCCATCCACAGTCTGGAATTTGCAATAAAAGTGGATCCCACAAACCTCCTCTCACACAAAGAGAAGACCTGAAGGAAGACAGGACCTGCTTGCATTGAACCTAGGATCCCAAAAGTGACTCTACGGATCAGTTGGCTGACCTCCTGTTTGAACCACAGGTACACAACAAGCTCCAGCAGCTTCTCTCCCTGCAACTGCCCAACGTAAAAGTTCCAACTAGACCTGCCCTGGATTCAGCTGTTGGCCTTTGACCAAGTGGAACCTTTCAGGTCCTAAACCCTTGGCTGCTGTTAAGTGCCCTCCTGCCCACACTAAAAAAGCTGGTACTTAGAATCTTTTTACCAAGTTTTACTCCAGAGAACTGGTGGGATACTGGAATTGCCATTGGGCATAAGACATCAGTGTCAAATTGCTGGTCAGATACAATTTGCTGGTTTGCTGGCTGAAGGAGACCTGAAGGAAACAAAGCAGACACTGCAAAAACGTGTCTTATGCCACTTCATAAACTCTAACCTCTCCAAAATTAACCCATCAGTTAGAATCCTTGATCAAAAATGGGACAAAAATGATTGTACAAACCCCAACAAACCTCATGCCAAATGTACAAAAAATATGCTTAAAATACCTTCTGCTGACTATATCGAAGGCCTTCTCAGCAGAGCTAGGCATAAAAGCGAGAAGCCCATCACTCTAGTTATTAATATTTAGTAATTCATTCAATGTCCTAACATTCCCTTTACTTTGACCTCCTACCATAAAATCTGATTTAAAGGGATGAATTTATTTAGAAATAATGATAGTTAATACAAAGGTCAATACTTTAGCAAAAAAAAAAAAAAGAAATCTAAATGCAGCAGAGAAATTAGTCAAGAATTTTAAGACTTTGGGGGTGATTCTGACCCCGGCGGTCTTAGACCGCCGGGGCCAGGGTCGGTGGGAGCACCGCCGACAGGCCGGCGGTGCCCCGCAGGGCATTCTGACCGCGGCGCTTTGGCCGCGGTCAGTGCAGGAAAACTGGCTGTCTCCCGCCGGTTTTCCGCTGCCCCTAAGAATCCTCCAAGGCGGCGCAGCTCGCTGCGCCGCCTTGGGGATTCTGACACCCCCTACCGCCATCCTGTTCCTGGCGGTTCGCCCGCCAGGAACAGGATGGCGGTAGGGGGTGTCGCGGGGCCCCTGGGGGCCCCTGCAGTGCCCATGCCAATGGCATGGGCACTGCAGGGGCCCCCGTAAGAGGGCCCCGCTTGTATTCCACTGTCTGCATTGCAGACAGTGAAATACGCGACGGGTGCAGTAGCACCCGTCGCACCTTCCCACTCCGCCGGCTCGATTACGAGCCGGCTTCATGGTGGGAAGGTCGTTTTCCCCTGGGCTGGCGGGCGGCCTTTTGGCGGCCGCCCGCCAGCCCAGGGGAAAACTTGAAATACCCGCCGCAGTCTTTTGACCGCGGCGCGGTATTTTGGGGGCGGAATTCTGGCGGGCGGCCTCCGCCGCCCGCCAGAATCAGAATCACCCCCTTTGTGTGGTCTGTTGCATAATTTGATATGAAATGGTTCTTAATCTGTATGAGAGGATGTGGCATTATCTGCATAAAAATAGGGGCCTGATTTTGATATTGGCAGATGTGTTACTCTGCTGCAACAGTGACATATATTCCTTCCCCAAAATCTAAATTGCATTACATCCTATGAGATATCGATTTTGGCGGGGAGGATATCCGTCACCGTTGTGACAAAGTAACACATCCGTCAGTATCTAAATCAGACTCTAAAAATAAAAAACTCCTTGAAATATAATGATAAACCATCTAAGAAGGTTATGTATAACACTCATTTCTGTGTCTGTTTAATCCAGAAAATGTACCCAGTTTCAGCAATTAAATGGCTACTAAGCTTCTAGGAACCCAAATTTCCACATATGCCTAATTTTCCTCATTTGTATCCATTCTTGGAAGTGTAACCACAATAAAAAGGTTCTACGAGTTGTAGCAGTTCATTGTACAATTGACACTGGTCCTTTAGGTCAGCATTAAAAATTCTCACAAATGAAGTAATATGTAGTCTAGCCATACCTAGAAAAACTACACCCTCAATCAATACAATTGTTCTATTATTCAGACATATAGGTAAGAAATAGAAAGGAAGAGAAAAGAACACTAATAAATGAAATACACGGAGAATTGTTGTATGCACTGCAAAGGGGATAGAGGCATGAGGATAAAGGTGTATAGGTAGAATACAGGAAGCTAAACTGAAAGACAACTGTGCAAAGAAACAAACAGGAGTTGGTCCAACAAGTCAGAGACTAAAGCACTCGTCAAAAGTTCCCTGACAACTTAGTTACACTAAGGGCTGTGGATCAGATTTACAAAATTTTAGTACAACTCAACTTTTTGCGTCTATTATGATATAACACAGTTCTACTCTCTTGTAGCGCTAGCGTACTTCTGGCTGTCTAAAACTAACACAGACACTGTTGCACCATGACACAGGGATAGCTGCACCGTTGTCAGGATAGGTTTTGTGCAGGAAAGAATACACCCGGCACAAAAACTATTCTTATTGTATTATTTGTCTTTGTATGTCTGCTGCAGAATACAGCACACATATAAAGAGGAAGTAAGAAGGAGAAAAACATATTCCTCCTTGTTTACCCAACCTCGGGTAGCCGCACAATCCTTCAACAAACCAATGTTTACTGACTTTGGTAAGCATGGTTTTGTGTCAAAATGCATGGGTAAATGTACACAAGTGCCCATACTCCACCTGTGAATTGAGCCCCAAACACAAGCTAATGAAAGACAATTCCATACACTACCTTGTGTTATTTTTTAGATGAAATCCAATGCAAAGGCTTACATCTTGATTTGTATGGCTTGTTGAATCCAACATGGATTTTGCATTGGGGTTGCATCACAAACATGATGTAATCCCAATGCAAATATTTAATAGATCTGTGCCTGTATGAGAAAGACAGGATCAAAGAGACCCTGTCAGCTCATTCTCATTGTAAAGTGGAGCTGGTTCAAACTGATACAGCTAAAGCTAATAAAATCTCTCCTTCAGTCCACATGCACAAGGATAACATACAGGTGGAAGAAAACAACATTGCAACCAAATTAAACTCCAGAACATAAAAGCGGAGGAGGCCTTGAGGACCACAGCGCCCAGCACCACTAGCGACAGGAGCAGTGACCGTTCGCACCACTAGGTGCATTTGACTTGGCAGCATCACCTGCATGCGTGGGACGCTTTGGCAGCAGAGGGGTCCCGGAGGACAACAGCTCGCAGCACCACTAGTGGCGGGAGCTGTGGCTGTTTTCGCCATTGGGTGCACTTGACTCTGCAGCATCTCCTGCTCCTTGGGATGTGCCCGGGCTCAGCCTGGGCAAAGACCGGGTCGAGAGCAGGCCCGTTGTCACCCGTCATCGCCCGGATGAGGCTGGGCTAAGCCACCCCCCTAACCTGTTTATGTACTTTTACACCTACAGTAAGTAGTATTTCACCTTGATAAAATGGCCTGCAGCCTCTAGTTGATGTTACTCAGTGGGATTACAAGGGTTGAGGTTTCACTTGGCTCCACCATTTAGCCAAAGAAAAGGAGATTGCATCTGCTGAACGATGACTGTCCATTGCAGCTCCCCTGGCTACCCCTTGTTAGCCTCCCCTGTTTCTGCTGTCACCCCAATTAGATCTGAGGGCTAACAGACAAGGGGTTAAGCGGAAAGTTAGCCATGAGAAATCGGCCACCTGCTTAATTCATCTAGCTATAGCTGAGCCCCCACTGGTTTCATCTGGTACTGTGTCCAGAACAATAGAGATTCCAGCTGCTAAAGGGAAAGGAAAGCAAGGTGAAAATTACCTAAAGAGCAAACGTGTGTGTCCTGCTGGTCCTTCTAGCCCCAGATTTGGAAGTGGAATGGTTGAAAGTGCCCAGGGGGTTCCTGTCATCCAAGTTACCCCAATTATGGAGCATATCATGGAGGAGTTAGCTAAAAGATTGCATCCTATTGAGAATTGACAGTTATGAAGAGAAATTAGGATGTTGCTCAACTACTTAAGACCAACAATTTATTTCCCACAATCTCTTCCCGTCAGTTCCAGTCTAAGAGAAATTCAACATTGTCTCAAATACGGAATGGGGCTCTGCCATACCAAGAGAGGACTCCATCGCACTTTGTAACATATTGTAATCTTGCCCATAATGATAGTAGCTCCAGTCTGGCCGCAAGTGAGGACAAGGTTCGACACCCTAGTCAAGTATTGGAGGAATGCCACTATGGCAATGCAGTCACTAATAATTTGGGAGAAAGTAGTGCTTACTCAGTGGTTAGGGACGTCAGGGAGGCTGCCAATCACCAGTTTGTAAATAACTGGAAGGTGGTAGGAAGTAGCGACAGATGTCCAGAGGTTCCAGATCTCCCTCCTGAGGTCAGTCCATTTGTGGAAGAAATCACTAATATACCTAATTTACAGGCAAACAGCTCAGACTCTTTTACAGAACTGAAAAACAAGGGCATTCAATAGTTACATGTTAAGGCTAACTTTACATTTTCAATAATATCCTCAACACTAATGGTGAGAAGGGTGGCTTGGGTAGGTCTGTTGAAGAAGTGCTGTGAAGGGGACTGTATTGCTGTAAATGATAACTCTCCTGCTATAGTTAATCTGATCTTTTCAAACTTGCAAAATTGGTCTACTGCCCAGAGGGCTTTTTCTGTACAGACTCACAGATTTTTACCCCCGCACAGGCTTCCTTCTTATCAAGGGGACATAAACTGGTTTAAGAGGCCTTGTCAATACCTGTGCCCAGTATGGTGATCCCCCTCTCCAACAGACTGTGAGTAGGCGGATCTCATCTGTATTGTCTGATGTGGACTGACTCAAAGATGGGGTCAAGCAGAGCCATGAGGTTATTTGGGGGGGGGGCGTGGTAGCTCTTGATGCACCTGGTGCATTTAACTCTGCTGATGCTTACCCTGAGGTTGAAGTGGCCCAACCCTTGAATCCAGTGGGTATACCTCTGATACAACCACAAGCAGTGCCTGAGAGCCAGGTAAAATCATCAGCTGGAACTTAGCATGGCTGGAAGCTAAAATGTCCATCCCAGATTCAGTTTTGTAATTTTTTTTTATAAGTGAGAACATGATCTGTATAGTCCAGGAAACATGGGCCATGTAGCCCAAGTATAGACTAAGGTATAAGAGCTATTGGGTTCCATCGAGTAGGATATAGGCAGTGTTGACTAACAGGGCTTAGTTCTGTCAACTCATAAACAGCAATTGCTACTACTGGCAAATATGTATAGCAGGAGTGTTGGAAGAAGCTGTGAATCTGAAGATTTAAGTTTGGACAATATGTTAGCCAGTAGAAACAGTGCCCATTATGTCTTCATCTCTGGGAATTTTAATGCTACATTTGAGCCTTACTCACTGGCACAGGAGTTATATTTGGAAGAGGATAGCCTATGGGGAATCCCACAACTATTGAAGAGTAAAGGTCACAGACTGACTAGGGCTGCACTCCAGATTGTTAATATAACTCTAGTACATGGCCTTCGAGCATGTAATGGGTGTCCTCCCTCAGATACAAAAATGTCTCCCACATTTAGACAAGGGACTTATAGTAGTCATATTGATTATTTTTTATTAGATATAAGCTTGCGGGGTCATGGAAGACATAGTGGTATTGGAGCACGTGGAAAGCAAGCATGATGCACTGATACTACCAGGAGTTTGCTACCCGTAATTGGGGCACCTGTTTCTAGGAATTTTTATCGGCATCTTACTATGACAAATAACAAACGAAATGTTAAGTGGGAAATAATTAGCTTTTCCCCTTGGGCCATTGCAGCCCTTTATAGAATATTGGCAAACCAAATGGAAAACATGCATAGAGTTTGGGCAGGATGGTGGAAGGATACTGGCTGGGCATTTGAAATTATTTGATTGCCTGAAAGAGTTATTTGCTGAAGAGTATACAGGCGAAATGAGAAATAAGCAAAATGTTGGGTGGTACAATAGATCTTGTAGAGAAGATAAGACTACACTATTGAGGGATCTTAGAGGAGTGACTAGAGATCTGATCAAACATTTGAGAATACATTACACCCTGGAGTTGAATAAAGCATGGAGACACTGGGAAGAGAAGCGTTGGACAGCCCTTTTAGGGGCAGCAAGAAACAAGGACGCCAGTAAGTTCTGGAAGCTGGTTTCAAGTGACAATAGGGAATCTCAGCCTCTGATTGGGTCATCAATTCTTCCTGCTGAGTGGGTTAAACACTTCAGTTCACTCGACTCTGGGATAGATGAATTCAAACCCCAAGAGAAGAGTGTTTGTAGGGGAGAGAGTGTATCCCCAATTAAGTTCTCCTTAGCCGAGACCAAGGTAGCAATATAGTCTCTTAAGTGAGGCAAAGCTCCCAGCCTCGATAAAATACCTGGTGATCTTTTCAATTCAAACCTTGATATTTGGGCACCCTATATAAACAGGGGGGCAGATTTATGAAAAGTGGCGCTGCACCTAGCTAAGCGCACCATGCCTTGCACCTCTTAGCGCCCCTTAACGCCACCATGTGTGCGCCGTGTTTAAAGTACAGCACATCATGGCAGTAGTCAGGGGGACTAGCATCGTAATTTTGTATGCCAATCCAGTGCTTTTCATGATTATGGCGCTAATCCTGCAAGCACCCAGAGGCCCATGGAACACAACGGGAGCCTCCTTTTAACGCCTGCTCTTAGCAGACATTAAAAAATGCAGATAAAAATGACACTTCTTTGCACCATTTTTTCAGCCTTCCTAGCACTGTAACACCCTCCTTGCATTCATTATGCCTGGTGCAGGCATAATGTGGTTCAAGTGGTGAAAAAGTGGCGCAATGTAAGCATTGTGCCACCTTGTAAATAAGGCACTGCATTTTTGGCATTCCAACGCCAAATTAGTGTCAAACAAATTATGATAATGTCACGTTGGGATGGCACTAGGCCCACACAAATCTGGGCCAGGGTTTGTAATGCAGTGGCTTCAGGTGCACCCGTCCCTTATACATGGAAAGGAGCAGAAATAGTTTCCCTCTATAAGAAGGGAAACCTCAGCAACCCATCTAATTATCTGCCAATAAGTCTGCTAGATAACTTCCCAAAAATCTTTGCAAAGCAGATCTTGAACCAACTGGAGGAGTGAATTGAGGAGAGTGGAGCCATTTCTAGTTTACAAGCAGGATTTATACCTGCAGTTAGTACATGTGATTAAGTGATGAGATTTATGGCAATCAGATAGAAAACAGTGGACATCGGTGGAGGGAACTCATATGTTGCCTTCATCGATCTATGTGTAGCCTTTGATCTGCTCCCTAGACATAAGCTGTGGTGTAAATTAAGGAAAATGGGAGTTCCTACTGGACTCTTGAACCTAATCATCCGTCTCCATAAAGGTACCTTTGTCCGAATTAGATGTGGCAGGAATGGTAAATTGACAGATTCATTTACAACTGAGAGAGGGTACGGCAAGGCATGTTCTTGCCCCACCTTCTTTCTCTTGTACATGAATAAGTGCATTGGGTATTTAACCAATTGCATGAATGATTGGCCATGGTTGGCTAGTCAGAAAATTCCAGGGCTGTCCTATGCGGACAATACCATCATCATGGCAAAATCAACGATGGGACTCCATTATTTAGTTGATCAATTTTGCTTGTTTTGCTGAGACTTTGTCCTCAAGGTCAATGTTGGAAAAATGAAACTGATGATTTTTTATCAGGGTGAGAAAAAGGTGAAAGCTAGCATAACAATGAAATCTGTTAACCTAGAAAGAGTTAATGAGATTGACTATCTGGGGGTAAGACTAATGAACTCTGGTAGATGGGATGCATGTATTAAGAAAAGTGCCCATGTAACATGTCATGGGGGGGGAGCAGGGCCATAAAGCCAAAGCTACAGCAAGTCTTCGGTTAAATCCCATATTGGAAATATATATGATATATGACACAGGTCAGGGGAGCTGCCCCATATGGAGCCGAATTATCGGGCTTCAATAACCAGCAGAATATTTTACAAGTCAAAGAAAACAAATGTATTGGATATAGCATGAGGTTGGGGAAAGGCACCCTGTTAGTACCCCTGGATCTTAGGCTGAAAATAATTTTAGATCATGTGGCCCTAAAGCCCCCTGTATATTGGATTCGGCTCTGGGAGATGGAGGAATTGGAGCATTTTAGGGAGGGAATCAGAGACTTATTAGGGTGCTCAAGCTACATAGATAAAGTCAGATGGCTACAGGAAATGAAATCGACTTGGGTCAAACTGGGCTTCCCCCAGTTTTGGGGAAATCCTGAGTCGATCCCAGCTGATGCACCACACTTGTCGTGCAGAGATATAGGGAGAGGGTAGAGAGGAGTAGGTTGGGTCGCCTAACAATGGAATTTCTGCTTGTCAAGCAGGAGCAATTGGCTGAACATTTTCTTGAATTGCCCATGCCTGCCTATTCTTGATCCCTATTCCTCCAGTTGAGATATAGTATCCTACCTGTAAATGCCTACACTGTTCAATGGTTATCGAATAGCCCTGAAGATAAAAAAAAATGTAAATAGTGTCACTTAGGAGAGGAATCACTTGAACATGTTCTTTTATTCTGTCCTACATATATGGTACCAAGGAACAATGGATTATCCCACTGTTAGAAATGGGGTCTCCAGTTGGCAGACCCTTGTCAAAGTAGGGACCATAATCCTAGTCAGGGTGAGACAATCCAAATTATCCTTTGCCCACCCTCTGGTAGCTTGGCACTGAGCAGTCAGGGTTGGGAAACACCCTTAACAACGAGTTGTTAAAACCGACCTGCCTTAACAATGAGTTTTAAACCACTAGTTAGTCTGTACCACAAGGTACAGAGTAACTACTGTCTTAAGAACGATTTTTCCTAAAGAACGAGTGCTGCAACAACGACTTTAATGGTGGAAGAAAGAACTTTAAGGTAAGAATTTTTTTTTGTATTTTTGTTATTTTTTTGTTTATATAATGTTTATATGTTGTTGTTAATATATATATATATATATATATATATATATATATATGTATATATTTATTTTTGTGTTTATTTTTAATTTTTATGTGCATATATATATATATATATATATATATATATATGCTGCACGTATTTTCTCCTCCAATATAAAGAAAAGTCAAGACACAGACGATCAGTTGCAAAATATATTAACAATACAGAAAAGACCTTTACTTAGGTATTAATAAAAATACTTGGGTATTTTCTTTATTATTATTATTGTTTTTTGTTGATATGTTGAAATAAATGTTGGTTTGGAATTAGTGGCAGGATATTTGGGATTTTGGGGGTTGTGGGTGGTGAAGTGTATTAGTGTGTATTGGGCTGAGGAACGGGATGTATGAGATAGAGGGGTTATGGGTGGGGAAGTATATTAATACCTAGGTATTAATTAAAGTACTTTGGTATTATTTTTTATTATTATTATTGTTTTTTGTTGATTAGAGGAATAAATGTTGGTTTAAAATTAGTGGTGGGACATATGAGATTTAGAGGTTGTGGGTGGGGAAGTGTATTAATGTGTTTTGGGTTAAGGAGCTGGTTGTATGGCATAGAGGGGTTATGGGTGGGGGAGTGTATTAATACTTAGGTATTCATAAAAAATACTTGGGTATTATTTATTATTATTATGATTTTTTGTTCTTTACAGGAATAAATGTTGGTTTTCAATTAGTGGTGGGATATTTGGGATTTAGGGGTTGTGGGTGGGGAAGTGTATTAGTGTGTATTGGGCTGAGGAACGGGAACTATGGGGTGGAAGGGTTATGAGTGGGGAAGTATATTAATACCCAGGCATTAATGAAAGTACTTGGGTAGTATTTTTTTTATTATTATTATTGTTTTTTGTTGATTAGAGAAATAAATGTTGGTTTAGAATTAGTGGTGGGATATATGGGATTTAAGGGTTGTGGGTGGGGAAGTGTATTAATGTGTTTTTGGTTAAGGAGTGGGATGTATGGGATAGAGGGGTTATGGGCAGGGGAGTGTATTAATACTTAGGTATTTATAAAAAATACTTGGGTATTATTTTTATTATTATTATTATTATTATTATTATTATTATTATTATTATGATTTTTTGTTCCTTACAGGAATAAATGTTGGTTTTCAATTAGTGGTGGGATATTTGGGATTTAGGGGTTGTGTTTGGGGGAGTGTATAATGTTTATTGGGTTGAGGAATGAGATGTATGGGATAGAGGGGTTATGGGTGGGAAAGTGTACTGATACCTAGGTAATTATTTTTATTATTTTTATTATTATTATTGGTTGATTAAAGGTATAAATGTTGTTGTAGAGTTAATGGTGGAATTTAAGGGTTGTGGGTGGGAAATTGTATTAATGTGTATTGGGCTAAGGGGTGGGATGTTTGGGCTAGAGGGTTTGTGGGTGGGGAAGTGTATTAATACTTGGGTATTTAGTTTAATGTTTTGTATTTTTTTATATATAAAAATTTATTCTGTGGAGTAACGGGTTGGATGTTTGGGATGTACACCTTATGAGAGGGCAAGAGTAGTAGTACTGAGGTATTATTTTAATTATTTTATGTTTATTTGTTTTTATAGTGTTTTTTTTAATAAAAAATAAAAAACATGCTTTGATTTTTGGTTTGGAATATATGGGGTTTAGGGCTTTTTAGTAGGGATTTGTGTTGATGGTTTTGTAATAATTTACAAAATTATGTTGTGTTTTTTGGTTTATTGTTTGTTTTTAACATATTTTGTGGTAAATGGGATAGGCTATATGGTATTTGTTTTTTATAGTTGGAAAATGTAATTTATATTTCAGATTTATAAGTAATATTTGTGTTGTATTATTGAATTTTATCTTTTTTATTTTTTTGTGTTGTTTAATTAAATATATTTGTTTTATTTTTTTGAATTTATATAATTGTGTATTATTGTAATGTAATGTTGACATTTTTAATAGTTTAGTTAATATGAAAAATGTGATTAAAATTGTTATTCAGTTTTTTTTTTAACTTGTACTATTTTTTTATTTTTTATTGTTACATATGTTTTAATTGTTGTCAATTATTTTTATATTTAATTTATAAAAATTATTTGCACTGGAAATTATATTTTTTGGGGGTAATATGTATATTTACAAATGTGTATAATATGTTAGAATTGTTTTTTTTATTAAATATCAATTTATAATATTTTTTAAAGCAAAATGTATGTCTTTTTTACACTTAATTATTTTTTTAATATAGTTAGAGAAGATATCTTAAGTCTTTTTAATTTTGAGTAATTGTGTTATAATTAAAAAAATACAAGCACCATTTGTTACTTTTTTTTTTACATGCAAATACATTTTTTAAAAATAAAAACTCATAATCACAGCATTTGAAAATGTTTATTTTTCACCAAAAAATGTTTAAAAAATACAGAAAATTATTTTTAAATATGAATTAATTTTTACTTATTTTTTGAAATTTTTACAGAATTTATTTCTATTTTTCTAAACTTTTTTTGTGGTATTATTCTATTTATTCCATTATTTCACATGGGAGCAATAGTCCGTTTTCTATTTTTAGTGGTTTCCTCTGTTTACGTAGGTCATACGTCTTTTTCTTCATTCCGGGGAGCATCGCGGTCAAGAGTGGATGGACGAGGACACCTTGCTCGGGTAAGTTAACTTAAATTATTTTTAATATATGTTTTAGGGTATTTTTATTACAGAGATAGGTATAGGTAATTTTAAGTTAGGGAGTAGCGTTTTGTAATAGCGTCTGTTGATAATTTTTATGTTTTTATCCTGTACAGGTTAGTTATCGATTGCGGTGTTATTTATAAAGATGTTTAGCGTTTTTTTGTTTACTAATACTTGTAATGTGAATGTTAACATTTTGTGATGCTGATTTCTGTGGTGTATCGTGATAGACGGAGTTGGCGGTGTTTTTTTGGTAAATCTTTTTATTTATCGTACATTACTGTTATTCGTATTTGCTTATTTTTGATTGTTTCATTTTTTTTTTCATTTTCTTGTGTTTATGCTGTATTTTTTATTAAATTAGTATATATTTAATATATTATTTATGATTGTTCGACTTTTTAGGAAAAAAAGTTTTTTCATGGATTATATGGAATATTGTACTTCACCTACTTTATAATTGGATAAAAAGTCTTTTATATATTTTTTTATTACATTTGTTATTGGGTTTATATCTTTATTTGTTATAATATATTTTGTATTATGCATGGTCATTTTTGGGTTATTGATTTATTTATTTTCTTCTCTGCAGGTGAAAATGACTTATTTATTTGAACGAAGATCAATATTTCTACACGGAGAGATGCAGAAATGGTCTTATTATTATATTAAGACAAGAAAACACCTTCAGGTAGGAGCTTTTGTGTTTTGGGATTATTTTGGTGTTAAAGATTGTTAAATATTTTTGATTTGATTAATGGTGTTTTGTACACTGGCAAGTAATGGTGAGTTTATTTGTTGTTGTTAGTAAGTTAGTATATATGTTAGACTGTATAGGTAGTCTGAAGGTACCATTAAAGGGAATTCTTGTATTTTTGCCAATATCTTTTCTGACATTTGTTTGCTTTTTTTGGTTGTGTGTGGGTTTAGGCTACATGATAGTGATTGAGCTAGCCTCATTTCTTGGAAACATTGTTCCTTTTCCAAAATTTCCAGGAAATAATATAGTTTTGGGTGGGGTTTTCCTATTGCTTTGTTGAAGGAGTTGTGCCATCCTTCAATGGCATTATTAGTTTTTGTTCCACCTTCTAAACAGGTTGTGTAGCAGTTCCACCACTGTATAGGATATCTTGTTTTTCTTCTGCGGCCTGATCTGTTTAAGTGTCCTATCCACGTTTCTTCAAAATCATTTAGTAATGGTGACAATTTGTCTTTCTTTATTGTGTAATAGTTAGATTCTGTGATTGTTGTGTAATATTGATCTACCTTATCAGGTGGTACAAAGCATAATGCTGTTAGTTTTCTTAATTGAAATTGGAGTATGCAGTCATAAAAATATTCTGTACTTAAGGATGATTTTTGTATTCAACGTCAATAGGCTTGTGAAAAGTGAAAATAACATCCTTGTATTTGTGTTTCAGAGTATATTTTTATTATTGTGTTTATCATTGCAAGTTCAAAGTCAATTATTATTTTTCTAGGTGTTTTGTTTATTGTTTTGGTTCTGATTATTGTTAATAATTAATTGTAAGTAGAGGAATTTTTGTCAGGTAGTAATGCATATACTAGAGGGATTGTGGTATTATTTTTTGTAGCATGTATACTGTAAATTTGGTTGAATGGATGTGGTGTTGATTTAAATGTTCCGTCCATCATCCAAATGTCACTATTTTGCAGGATTAGTAAATTACGGTTTGTACTAAAGATTAAAATGATTTTTTGACGGTTTTCATTGCCGTATATTAGGAATTCTTCATTCGAAAAGGTAAGTTTTAGTTCTGCTGCGATGTTTACATCTGCATAGGATTGTGGTGTAACATGTTGGGGGTTACATTCTCGTTTTTCTCGTTGGTACATTCGTCTAAGGTTTTGCATTGAAGGCATGCTACCTGCAACCTGTTCAGGAATTGATTGCTCTACTGCCCTTAGCACCTGTCCGCAGGATTCATTGGCGGTGTGTGCCAACTGTTTATATTTTTTATATATTTTCTCGTACTTCTATTTCCATTGCAGAGGCAGAGTGGTTATGTTCTGTTGTTCTAATGAGGGTATTTTCTAGAGTTGATTCTCTGCCTCTGCAATTTGAAGAGAAGTATTGTACACACCTCCAATTAATTCTGTTTTGTTGAATTCTATCTCTGCAATAAAGATATCCTTTGAATTTAAGGAGTTGGTGTCCTGTGCGTGATGTCACATAACTTGCTTCACTTTGTGATGTCATTTTTTGAGAGTCTGTAAATAATAGAAAAAGAGAAAAAAACTGTTAGTAAGTAATTAATTAGTATATAATTATTTAATGCTGTTAGAATAGTTAATTTGGTTTTTAATGGGTGTTTATTTCCTGGTTTGAGGTAAGTATTCTATGGAGTTAATTTATTTGTTTTGCTAATTTGGTTATCCAGCACCTGTTAGAAGGTAATTCATTTGTGTTGGAGGATTAGTGATTGTGCTGTTATATACTGTTTTTTTGGCTGATTTTTTGGTAAGTATCTAGTGGATTATTAGTAGTTATTTTATTTTTTATTTATGTGTGGTATGTGAGTTCATTTAATTCTTGGTGGATTTAATTTAGTAGATTTTTTGTAGTTGTTTTACAGGTTTTGATTTTAGGTTAATAGTTGGTGGAGTGGTTATAGTATTTTTTTTATACTTACTGTTTGGGTGATATTTTTTATTTGGTTTTGAAGATAGTGGTCTTTGCATTGTCGATGATCTACTGTTGTTGTGCTTTTTTAGTGAACCTGAAAAATAAAATGTATTATTATTCTCTTTAGTTATTTATGTTTATAGTATAGTTAGTTTTAAACTGTTTTGTTGAAGGACATATTTATTGGAGGTAGTGTCCTGTATTTGTGTTTGAGAGTCACTGATTAGTATGTGTTTAGAAGTCATTGTATAGGTGTGTTTTTTAAATTCCACTTGATTTGATGTTTTGTTTGTGTGAGGTAGCTATAGTATTTTTGTTTGTAAATTGGTATTTTGCGACTCCTTTGAGTTAAGTTTTTTGAAGATGGATTATGCATGTATGGCATTTTTAGTGCTGTTCTTTATTTATTTTTATATATTTAGTACTTGTAAAATACTGTATTTTTTGTATTTATAAGGAAGCATGTTTTTATAATGAGCAGGTTGAGGGGATAGTTGTGTAGTGTTTTAAAAGATGGACATATGAGGTAAGTGACAAGTATTGTTAGATTCTGTTTAGGTTTGATAAAGGGCATAGGGGGAAAGCTATCTACAATCCCTTTTAGTCGTATATTTGAAATAGGGTACTAAGTGAAAGAGGGATGGTTAGGTAGTTGTAGGAAAATGGATCAAGTGGGTGCGTAGTTGTTAAGTTTGATTACAGGTAATTCCTGGTTGGCAAAATTAAGGAGGCAAATAAGATTGTGAGGCAGAGAAGCAGTAAGAGAATTTTATTAGTTTTATGTCACATATTTCGAAATATTAGTGGATGGCAGGGTTAGAATATTTTTGTGGAGTAAAGCTTAAGTGAATAGAGAATTTTACAGTTTTGGGGAGGAAGGTATTTTGAAGTGGTTTTCTACAAATTTTGTCTGTATTTGGTATATATGAAGCAATGCAGAAGAGTGTAGTAATTTAAGCTTAGTGTATGTTTTTATGTCTGAACACAGTATAAATTTATATTAATTTGTTTTAACGTTTTCCTCATAATGCTCTATTTTAGCCTAGGTAGTATGTCATGTTTATTTTTTTGGGTAGGGTAAGTTCGTTTTCTTTGTATATAGGTGAATTTAATTGTGTTGTTTTTTTGGTAAATACATATTCATATTTTTTACTTATTGTCTATATGTGTGTTAATTTGTTTCTGGTAAAAATGTGGAACTTACCTTTGGTTTTTAAACAATTTTCTTTGTTTCTTAGTCAGTATTCTGCACTGGATCTCTGAAATTTTAAAGAGATATATTTTATTTTATTATTTTGTATTTTGGGTCGTGGTATGTTAATTAATTATTTTTGGCGTATTTTTAAATAATAATTTACCTGTTAAATACAGTAGATGGCGTTCTTAGATTATTTTTGAATCACTGTATCATCGTTCTCGTAGATACGTCTTTTCTGTATGGTGTTCTCTGTAACACTGTTTTGAAAATGGTGGACGGCTGCATGTGTGTTAACATACTTGTTTGAAGAATTTAATTAAATTTAATATAGAACTTGTTTTAAACATGTTTTTTTATTATATATTTTGATGTGGTAGCAAGTGTTTTTATTATTTTGAGTTTATTGTTTGTTTAATTTTGATTGGTTTCCCGTTCTGCTCGGTGTTGTGTGGGGAGGAAAAATACTTTGTGGGGTTTGTAAACAGTGTTGTAGGACTATGTGTTTCTGAAGTTTATTTTTTTTGTAGTCCATTTAATGTGTTTGTTTAAAAATGCTTTTTTCTGTAAATGTAGGAATCATTGTTCGTTTAGAAATGTATTTACGTTTTTTAAGTTTAATTTTTGTTTTAACAGCATTTTTTTTTATTTTCGTAGTTCGTTTGTATGTATATTTTCGGTGTTCCGGTGTTAGTTGTAGTTGGTATAGTTGTTTAGGTATTTTACTGTTTGAGCGGATTTTGTCGTTGTGGCGATGTTGTTGTAATAAAAGTTGTTGTTTAGGTTTTATCGTGGTTCTGCAGTAGTTGTTTAGATTGTCGTTGTTTAGGCAGTAGTTGTTCCATCATATATTCGTCAGGGTTTCCTTACAATTACAATTACAATGAATTTATTTCATGATTTGGAACCCCATGGAGGTCCACATAAACAAAGTAATTCATAAAATGCAATACATACGGAATAAAACATATCTACATCAACATACATGTTATCTACAAAGTATAATACATCCAAATCACAACTCAGCAAACTTATGTTACATTGACTTTACCAAACAGTACTTCAATATATAAAATACATCAATTCATTCAAATACATACCTTATATAAAGTGCATCCAAATCGGAGCACCTCTGACTTGTTTCACAGTACATTTCTAATAAAGTGCATCATGACGAGCAATATGTTTGTCCATTAAGATAAAGATATTCTTTTAAAAATCCACCAGAAGATAATAAAATCAATATAGATTTTAAAATGTTGTAAAAAACTCAAAAATACTGAAGCAGAATTTTTAATTGAGTGGGTTATACATTGATTCCCCTGCTGACCATATCTTAAAATTCAAATAAAGAAGTTTTAGCCATTTTTTTCTCAGTATAGCTAAAGATGGACAAACAAATAACACAGGCTTAAAATCCTGTACCCCAGCTGACACAAATCAGAGTTATTAGAAGAACCATCCCAATTAGAGGTTAAATATTTTAGTGGCAGAATGGTCAATCCCATCAAAATACAGAAACACCTCATCCCTTGTGGTATGTTCCTTGTGGTATGTGGTATGTTTAAAAATCACCAAATTAGACAGAGCCGCAAATCTCCTCTTTTAGTAGCAGAACTCGATATCCAACAAAAACCTTTTACACCTTGTAGCCTCTTTTAATCTCTTTTTAAATAAAAGAGGTGGTAAGGCTAAAATAAGGCCAGAGTCAAACTCTAATATTTGCAGGGCGAGATTATAATTTCTAAGAAACTGTGATTTTTCTCTTAGCGTACCAAAAACCTCTTTGTATGTTAGGTGTCTTAGAGAAGATTCACTGCTGTGAAATAGGCAAAAAGCCCTCGGGACCACCACCACTAAACCCTGTACAAAGACACTCTTAAGAACAAATTCAAGTCTTAAAGCTGCCATAAATGCCGTGGTATTGCAGGTAACCAAGCGTCTTAAAATTTGCCCTTCCAATTTATTTTAAAACGTACAGTTGGATGTCTCTTTACATTCTATTGTATACAAAAGAGTGGCTGAAATCTTCATGTGGTAAACTGACTGTAGATAAGTAAAATTCGGCCAGCCAACTGCCTTATAAAAGGTTATGAGACCTTGTGCCTGAGAAAGGGCCTTACTGACATTATTACATATATGATCCTGGTCACTGAGTGAACAGGATAAAGTTTTCCCCAAAAAGCAGAAAGCCTTAACCCGCTCAAGCTTATATTGACCCAGGGAAGAAGAAAAGTTTATTTTTTTAAGAGATTTTTTTCCCTAAAAAAACACACTGCTTGAGACTTTAAGGCGTTAATTTTTAAACAATGTAGCTCAGTATAGCACTGAAGAGCAGCTAAACACTTATTTAGTCCTTTCGGGGTGAGATCAATCACCACTATATCATCAGTATATAAAAGGCAAGGTATATGCCCTCCGATTTCGGGTGCAAAGCCTTCACTACTCCCTAAAACGATGGTCAATTCATAAATATACAGCGAATAAAGCAGTGGTGCCAACAGACACCTATGCTTTAATCCATTTTTTATAGGGAATTCCAAAGGTAGACTGTGATCTCTGCCTAAAAGTACTTGACGCCAAGTACAAGAATGTAAGGCTTTAATCAAACGCAACGGGTTTACCCGGATGCCTAGGTTAATGAACTTCCTCCATAGGATCTTGCGATCAACCCTATCAAAAGCTGTTAAGAAGTGAATAAATGCAGCATATATAACTCCACCCCTGATCTGCACATCATTTTCATTTAAAAATTGCATTTCTAAGATGTTATCTAGTGTACTGTGCTTCTTCCTAAAACCAGCTTGTTCCAAAGGAAGGACATAATTTTCCTCAACCCAAGCTTTAAATGCTCCGGTAAACTTTTAGCAAAAATCTTGCCTGCTGCATCCAACAGAGCTATTTGACAGTAATTTACTAGTGAAGATCTACCACCCTTCTTATATAGGGGAACTATGACACTCCCAGTCTAAGAGGTCAGGACTACACCTTTTAAATAACAGTATTTAAATACAGGGTGGAGAATCCTTGCCCAAAGCAGGGGCTTTTGTTTAATTATTGCCATGGGAACCCCATTAGGGCCCATTGCTCCAGAAGCCCGCTTAGACCTTCTAAACCCCTCAATCTCAGTCACTGAGGGAGGGCCGTAGCTATCTAATTCAGCCTGACTACCTATATTAATGTCCATTTCACATGACTCAATGTCCTGGTTTTCCACATACAGGGAGAGTTTAAACTCCCTCCATTCTGCCTTGGCTATCGGAGGGGCAAGAGAAGCTTTTCGGGACCCACAACATTCAGATATGATTGCCCAAAATTTACAGACGTTTTTAGACACAGCAGCTTCCCTCAAGGCACCCCACCTCTGTTCGGCCTCCTCCATCCTTATACCTATCTTCAATCACCTCTTTAATAGGGAAATTATTCTATCCTTTGACTCCAGCATGTACTGTAGCCTTACTAACGTATTAACTTCCCTATTCAGTAGTAAAACAGATTGCATTATTTTCTTATGTGGTAGCATAGTATACTTTGGCTGATCACTTTGAATTATTTTTCCTATAAATTCAGAATAGTGGTAAAAAGTGTCCCCACTCCACTTGGTCTTTCTGCGTGCCCTGGTGAGAATCGCTCTACCCATACAAGGCATTTGGCTTTCATGTTAAAAGTGTGAATCTTCCTTGTCAAAAATCCTGATAGGAGGAACGCCTTGAGGGATTAACCAACAAATTGTAATGTAATATAATGTTTTTTAGTCTTTTCAAAAGAAATTAATACTCCGGGCACCACACTGTAAGTGATTCTTAGGTGAGGATCAGGGAGGGCAGGCCCTCTGAGAAGAGCGAGTCACACTGGCCTAATGCCAGCCGCTTCCTCTCCACCTCAGAGACCCGCAGCTCTGAGCTTTACTTTCCCAGGCCCTACTCTTGTTCTTCCAGGACTCCTTGTCTTCGCTTGTCCAGCACTGCTTGCAAATTCAGGAGTGCTTCGGGCGCAAGTGAAAGTCCCGGGCCTCAGGGCTGATGGGGCCACTGGTGGATTAGGTGGACTACAGAGGAAGCAGGAAGGGCTGGGCCACCGAAAGGTTGCACCCACTAGTTGCTGAGTTATTGAGAGAGAAAGCGGGCTGGGACACTCACCTCACCAAGTCCCATCATGCCGCTCTGCTGCCGCTGTCTCTCCTACTACCACTGCCGCTCCCTCTGTCTTTGCTGCTGCTCCTGCTACCTACTACCCGCCCCCTCCTGGGGGACCATGGAGTGCTGGTCAGTAGGCGTGGTGGGCACAGCACACATGATGCTTAGGGCGCTGGCATGTTAATCGTGGGTCTACTCCTCTTCTTTGCTGCTGTTCGCAGCTGTTACCGGGCCCCTAATGGATGCAGACATGGATGCTGCGATGCTGAGGTGCAGTTCCTGGCTCCTCACAGAGCTCCGAGCTCCTCGTGGCCTCGTGGTCCTCCCGGATCCTGGCCCCCTGCCCTTCTGCTTGCTACGTCTTCCGTCTCCTTGATTCCATCTTCCGACCGTAACTGGTTGCTTACCTTAGAAGGCAATGTGTAAAGTATTTGTGCAATAAATCACACAGTAGTACAGTAAAAACACCACAAAAATACTCCACAGAAGTTTAGAGAATAGATAATATTTAGCTGAATAAAATAAGGTCAAAAAGACAAAAGTCCATTAAGCACAAGTTGAAATATTACTTTTACAAAGATAAAAAGAGTCTAGAAATTAACCTTTGTATCTTTGTTACACACAGTACCTGATATGCATCAAAAACAATGATGCACAGAGACTGCAGAGGAGGAGATGTGTGGAAAAAAATAAAGAGTTGCGTTGAATTTCCCGATGAGGCACAGATGATGTGTTATTTCTTTCAATGCTGCATGGGGTTTGCGTCAATTTTTGGTGCACAGTCTTAGTTCCTCACTGCGATGCAGGGATATTTTGATGCCCAGGGATGATGGGTTGAAAATCCTTGACGAGCTGGAAGAAGGAACAGTCGCTATGTCGATCCGATAGGCCATGTGTCAAATTTTCCAATGCAAGGTAGGTGCTGCATCAAATTTCCAGTCTGGAAGTTGGGGCTACGTCGTCCCAGTAGGCTGTGCGGCAAATTCTCAGCCGCTATGTAGGCTTTGTGTCTAACTCTGCAGATGTTGTGTCGGTTTTCGACACAAGGAATTTCTTGAAGAGGTGAAATCTTTGTTGGCCCTGAGAATTCATAAACAGGAGGCAAGCTCAATCTAAGCCCTTGGAGATCACTTCTGGGGAAGGCAGAGTCCTTCCAGCAAAGTCAAAGGGCAGCAGGGCAGCAGGGCAACAACGAGGCAGTAGTCCTTTCTAGCAAAGCGGTCCAGATGAGTCCTTTAGGCAGACAGGCAGCTCCTCTGACAGGGTGCAAGTGTAGGTCCAGAAGTGTTTGATTCGATGGGGTCAGAGACCCAGTTTATATACCCAAAAATGCCTTGGAAGTTGGGGTGACTTCAAAGAGTGGTTTTGATGATCACAAGTTCCCCTTTCAGCCGAGTCCTGTGCCACCAGCCAGGCCAGTGGGAAGATAGGGAAAAGGCTGAAGGCCCACCGATAACACTCCCCATCATCATCACCCCCTTTGAAAGGGTGGGCTTCAACGTCATTGATCCCTGGGACCTCAAAATTGTTCTTGGCAACAGGTTTATCCTATTTTTGGTGGACCTTGCTACCTACTACCAAGAGGCAATCCCTATGAGGACATTGACTGCACTGGTGGTGACCAGAACTCTGATGGGGCTCTTTACCTGTGTGGGTTTCACAAAGGAGATTGTGTCTGACAGAGGCACAATCTTCATATCTGCATACATGAAGTCCATGTGGGATGCATGTGGGGTGACCTACAAGTTCACCACACCCTATCATCCTCAATCCAATGGTCTTGTGGAGAGATTCAACAAGACCTTGAAGGGCATGATCACAGGCCTCCCTGAGGCCATGAGGCGTTAAGTGGGACGTCCTCTTGCCAAGCTTTCTCTTTGCTTATAGAGAAGTACCCCGGAAGGGGGTAGGGTTCAGTCCCTTTGAGCTTCTCCATGGGTACCCTGTCAGGGAACCCGTAACCATTGTGAAAGAGGGGTAGGAGAAAGGTCCCAAGGCACCCCCTCATGATGTGGTCAACTACACGTTGGCTCTCTGCAACCAGATCCACTGCTTCTGGGAGAAGGCCAAGAGCAGCCTCGAGGCCAGTCAAGAGGTTATGAAACACTGGTATGAACAGAAGACCACCTTTGTGGAGTTTCAGCATGGAGTCAGAATATGGGTGATAGAACCAGAAGAGCAGAAAGCTCTCCAGGACCGCTGGACTGGCCTATATGAGATAAAGGAGCGTAAAGGGGAGGCCACATTTTTAGTGGACCTACAGTCCCCTAGGAACTCCCTAACGGTGCTCCATGTGAATAGACTGAAGCCTCATTTTGAGAGGACTGAAGTCAACCTGCTTCTGGTGACAGATGAGAGTGTGGAGGAGAAAAATGAACCTCTCCCCGACCTCCTCTCTGCCCAAGAAGGTGATAGGTTAGTGGAGGGTGTCAATCTCTCTGACTCCTCGACCCTGGAACACTGAGGGGATTGCTACCAGCTACTGAAGCAGTAATCCTCTCTGTTTTCCATCACCCCTGAACTCACACACTTGTGTGTCCATGATATTGAGATGGGAGACAGTCCCTATGTAAAGAATACAATTTACAGGTTGTCAGACAGAGTGAAGGTCAGTATCAAGGGTGATGTTGCCACAATGCTGGTTTTAGGGGTAACTGAGAAATCCAGCAGTCCCTGTTCCAGCCTGTGGTGCTGATACCAAAGGCTGCCCCACCCGATGCCAAGCCAGAACTTCAGTTCTGTGTGGATTACTGGGGTCTTAATTCTGTCACTAAAACTGACGCTCACCCCATTCCCCAGCTGATGAGCTCATAGGCAGGCTAGGCGCTGCCAAATTACTCAGTACTTTTGATCCCACATCAGAGTACTGGTAGTTCGCCTTGACTGAGGGGACCAACGTGAGAGCTGCTTTTTCAACTCCTTAGGGACATTACCAGGTCACAGTGATGCCCTTTGGTTTGAAAAATGCCCCCACTACCATCCAGAGGTTGGGTAATGGGGTCATGTCTAGTAAGGATGCGTTCTGCACCTCCTATCTAGACAACTTTGCCATCTACAGTTCCAGCTTTGAAAAACACCTGCTCCACCTCCAAGAGGTGCTCCAGGCCATGCAACAGGTAGGTCTGACAATCATGGCCAGTAACTGCCAAACTGATCAAGGTTCTGTGGTGTTCTTGGTACATCTAGTAGGTGGTGGCAAGGTGCATCCCCTCCAGGCCAAAAGTGAGCCAATCACAGCCTGGCAACCATCTAGAACACAAACAGAGATGAGAGCCTTCGTAGGCCTCACTGGGTACTACCGTAGGTTTGTTAAGGGTTATGGCACCACGGTGGCCCCCTTAACAGAACTAAATTCAAAAAAGCAACTAGGTTGGTGATTTGGACAGAGGCTTGTCAGAAAACCTTTGACTCCCTTAAGTAAGTCATGTGCACAGCACCTGTGGTCAGGGCTCCTGACTACTCCAAGGAGTTCATTGTGTTGATTGACACTTCGGAGCATGACATAGGGGCAGTTTTAGCACAGCTGAATGAGAAGGGCCTAGACCAACTAGTAACCTTTATTAGCAGATGGCTATTACCACGGGAACAGAGGTAGAGTGCTATTGAGAGAGAAGCATTTGCTCTGGTCTGGGCACTGAAGAAGCTGAGACCATACCTGCTTGAGACTCGCTTTCGGGTTCAGAGAGGCCACAGGCCAAGGCTCATGCAGATGAGGGGTGAAAATCCTAAACTCTTCAGGTGGTCCATCTCCTTACAGGGAATGGTCTTTACAGTGGAGCATCGCCCGGGGACTGACCAAGCCAATGCTTATGGTCTCTCCAGATGCTTTTGTCTTAGTGATGAGAGCTCCCAAGGGGGTTGGGTAACTCTCCCCACGTTCAGCTGAGGGGACGCATGTTAGACCTGACAGCCTTAGGGTGGTCACCCCACAACTTTTTGTCTGCCTCCTTCCACTTTTCTGACACTGCTTGTGCTGGTTTTTAGGATTCTGCACACTTTAGCACTGCTAACCAGTGCTGAAGTGCATATGCTCTCTGCCTTAAACATGGTAACATTGGTTCATCCCCAATTGGCCTATTTGATTTACTTATAAGTCTCTAGTAAAGTGCACTACATGTGCCTAGGGCCTAGCATTAGGACTTCCCTCATGAACCTTTTGAGGGGTAGATTCTGATCTGAAAGAGGTAACCAGCTCATATTTAGTAGGGCCAGAATAGTAATAAAAAACCCTTCTTATTGGTGAAGTTGTGTTTAATATCACAGTTTTAGAAATGCCACTTTAAGAAAGTGAGCGTTTCTCTTCATTTGAAAGCATCTGTGCCTTACAGCCTGTGTTCAATCAACATTTGTCTGTGGTGATTCTGTGCATTTAACCCAGACAACCACAAACACAGGACACTCAGTCACATCTGCATTCATCTACATTTTGAATGGGTCTTCCTGGGGTGTATGGGTGGAGGGCCTGACACTTACATTTCAAAGGCTAGTGGCCTGCCATCACACAATGGACAGATAAACCCTCTACAGGGACCCTGTTGCCAAGAGCAATTCTGGGGTCCCAGGGACAAATGACGTTGAAGCCCACCCTTTCAAAGTGGGTGACGATGATGGGGAGTGTGATCAGGGGGGCCTTGAACCTTTTCCCTGTCTTCCCACTGGCATGGCTGGTGGGACAGGACTAGGTTGAAAGGGGAATTTGTGATCTTCAAAACCACTCTTTGAAGTCACCCCAAATTCCAAGGCATTTTTGGGTATATAAACTGGGTCTCTGACCCCTTTGAATCAAACACTTCTGGACCTACACTTGCACCCTGTCAGCGGAGCTGCCCGTCTGCCTAAAGGACTCATCGGGACTGCTTTGCTGGAAAGGTCTACTGCCCTGTTGTTGCCCTGCTGGGACAGGACTGTGCTGAAAGAGAAACTTGTGATCTTCAAAACCACCACTGGCCTGGCTGGTGGGACAGGACCTACGGAATGCATCTAAGGCCGTCAGTATTCGGCGCCAATAAAAGTGGGTAACAAGCCTGGCAAAGGTCTTGTCTTGCCCTAAATGTCCTTCCAAGGGGATGTCATGAGCCAGGCACAGTAGAAAGGCCCAGGACCACTGGGGGACCACCAGCACGGTGTCCAGCCGGGTGCGGTTCTTTGGGTTATAGAGGACTGTCAGTGGAGCCCCTGGAAGTTGCCTTTCTGAGATGAATTACAGTATTGGTGAAGCTATGTGCTATTAAGAGACTGTTTCACAACATTCAATAAAGCATGCACTGGTCTCATTAAACAGCATTCAAAAAGGCATGCACTGATCTCATTAAATTTGTCTAATTTGGTTATCATAGCACATTCACCTGTAATATCAGCAACTTGGCCCTCTCTCTCTTCTCACAGATTAATATTTACAAAAGATGACGAAATCTGAATGTCTCTATACAAATTTGGAAGTTCTGCAAGTCTTTCATGGATCTGCACTTTCAGATTAGGTTTTCTATGGTAAAACTACAACATAAAATGAGTTGCAATACCAAAAGCAAGAAAACTCACATATAGAGTAATCCTAGCACTGAATTATGTAATCACTATTAGTACAAAAATAAACAAGTGGAGTATAGTGAAGTTCTGTTACAGCTCTCAGTTATAAAACAAAAGTTGTCAAGGCCCCCACCCTAAAACTGTTATTCAACCCTCATCAAGGCCCCACTCATAAATCATGTCTGGGTCCTTAGAAGAGGCCTTTTAAAGTCTCAAGAAGGCTAGAGTGCAATCAGTCTCAGTTTTCAGCTTTCACCAGAAAACAAAGCGATCATAATAAAATTCTACACAAACAGATTCCAGACAGTTTGCTCGACTTAGCTGAGAGAAGTGTGTCATTTCCAGAAGATCTCTGCTGAAGTTATTTGCTGCCAGCCGAGTCAAGAGGGCAGTGGGTGGGTGATGGGGGGAATTCCAGAGTGCAGAGGGCTTTCCATGCCAGACAGGAAGAAAGCCAAGCAGAGTCATGTGCACAGCAAGAGTATTATAGCCAGCATGACTCGTCTTTGAAAAGACGAGGCAGCTGCTCCCTCTTGAGACCTTGGAGCATGGTGGTTGCCTGGAAACCAATTAACAAGTGAACCTGACACATTTTGAAGCAGGAGGGCTTGACACAGTCACATGTGTTCAACAAGCATTGGTGAAAACAACTATATAGTGGAACAAGCATTGGTACCAAAAATACAAAGAGTATAAAGTTCACTTATATTGAGGAGCTGCCTGACAGGGGAAATTTCCCCTGGGGCTCCTTGAATTCACTCTATGAGTTAGTTGGGTTAATTGCTGTGGAGGGTTGTCTAGTGATGGTGGGGGGTGTTTCCTTTACAGACTAGGTGGTCTCACACAATATATAGGGGGTCATTCTGACCCCGGCGGGCGGCGGGAGCCGCCCGTCTGGAGGGAACCGCCAGAATCCCGCTGCGCGGTCACAAGACTGCCGCGGGTATTTTGGGTTTCCCCTGGGCTGGCGGGCGACCGCCAAAAGGCCGCCCGCCAGCCCAGTGGGAAACAGCCCTCCATGAGGATGCCGGCTCCGAATGGAGCCGGCGGAGTGGAGGATGTGCGACGGGTGCAGTGGCACCCGTCGCGAATTCCAGTGTCTGCAAAGCAGACACTGGAATTCAAAGTGGGGCCCTCTTACGGGGGCCCCTGCAGTGCCCATGCCATTGGGGCACCACGACACCCCTCACCACCATCCTGTTCCTGGCAGTCGGAACCGCCAGGAACAGGATGGCGGTGAGGGGGTTGGAATCCCCCATGGCGGCGCAGCAAGATGCGCCGTCATGGGAGATTCCCAGGGCAGCGGAAAACCGGCGGGAGACCGCCGGTTTTCCTGGTCTGACCGCGGCCAAACCGCCGCGGTCAGAATGCCCTGCGGGGCACCGCCAGCCTGTTGGCGGTGCTCCCGCATCCCCGGCCCCGGCGGTCCTTGACCGCCGGGGTCGGAATGACCCCCTGTGAGAAAACAGGGCTGATTGCAGAGGCCCCATAACTTTTTGCCCCCATTTTCCTCTTTTTGCTGGTGTTTTCCTGACTTTGATGGTGCCCTGGGTACTGCTAACCAGTCCCAGGGCCTGTGCTCTGAGTAAAATGGATATGCAAATTAGGCTAATTATAATTGGCTAAGTTAACCTACCTATAAGTCCCTAGTATATGGTAGGGCATGTAGGTTTAGGGACCACAGCATAGGTGGTACACACCTAGGTGCACTGCTGAGGTGCCCAGTGTCATTTTAAAGGCAGGCCTGCTTAGCTGGCTGCTTTTAAATTAAAGTTATATGCAAATTCGACTTTGGAATTAAAGGTACTTCCAAAGTCTTAAACTACCTTATTTTTACATATAAGTCACCCCTAAGGTGTGCCCTATGTGCCCCTAGGGCTGGGTGCCATGTAACTATAAGCAGGGACTTTATAAAAATAGATTTATAAGCCCTGGTGAGGTAAAAACAGCCAAATTCGTTTTTCCCTCATTGAAGTAAATGGCCTTCATAGGCTAGAATGGGCAGACTTTATTTTAAATTTTAAAGTCTCCTTAAATGTTACATACCAAGAATTTGGTATCAAATTAATTGTTGTAATAAATCCCACAAATCCTAAAAAGTTGCCAATTTCAGATCTGCATTGTTTTTGCTGCTGTGCTCTGATTGGCCAGCCTGCAGCAGCTTATGCCAGCCTACTTTGATGAGGTGTGAAGTGGCCTGGCTTCACACAAAGGAATGTGCTTGGGGGAGAGAATCTCCCCTCAGCAGATGGTGAGGCAGGAAGGGGGAGGGCTGCCAAACTGGTCTTCAAAGGCAGAGAAGGACATTTGCAGCACCCAGCAACACCCCCACATCCTGCAACCCCAGACAGCTAGTTGCCCCCTTGATTAGATTAGGAGAGGGCAGGAGAGGGGTGTGTTTATGATTTTTAGCCACACCAGTGGGTGGGATCAGCCAGATGTAACCTCCAAAAATCAGATTCATCCATGTTGGATTTTTAGAGACTGTTGCCTTCTGGGATGGATTTTTGCCACACTTCCCAGGAAGTGGTCATCACAGGGGGACGACCCTGTCCCTGATTGGAGAACCAGGGCCCCCCTGCTTTTCACCCAGGAGCAAGGATAAAACTGGCAAACCTGCACCCACACCTCAGATCCCCTCCAGAAATCAACAAGAAAGGAACTAAAGAAGAAGAAGGACTGCCCTGCTGGACCCCTGGCCTGCATCTGGACCCTGCACTCAGAAGGACTGCACCAGCTGCACACTTGGGCTTCACCACAAGAAGGACTTTGCCTGGCTTCAACTTGTTCAAGAGGGACTCCCTGTTTGCTACAGGTGAAAAATTGCTAAACCAGAGTCCCCTGCACCAACTCCTGAAGAAAGCGACCAGCTGACCACTGTCCAGTGGCCAAAAAGGAGTTTGCGCCAGGTGCATTCTGGGAGTTGAAGTCCGCACCCCCCAAGGACCATCACAGAACTTCTGGACCCTTGGGGTGAGCTGTGGACCCCAAAAGAACCTTAAAAGAACATCTGGGTGAAGCCCCAGAAGTTTGGAAAAGATTTGAGAATTTTTGGAAAAAAGCTCCAGAGAGGGACCGACCCGCCGCGGAAATTCTAGCCGGCTTGCCTCAACCGCGACCCGGCCTTACTTCGTGGTTCGTCCCGGTAAAGAAAAACATCCAAAAAAGAGACTAAGGTGGTCATTCTGACCCTGGCGGTCTTTGACCGCCAGGGCGGAGGACCGCGGGAGCACCGCCGACAGGCCGGCGGTGCTCCAATGGGGATTCCGACCTCGGCGGTAAAGCCGCGGTCGGACCGGCACCACTGGCGGGCTCCCGCCAGTGTACCGCCGCCCCATTGAATCCACCACGGCGGCGCAGCTTGCTGCACCGCCGCGGGGATTCCGACCCCCCCTACCGCCATCCAGATCCCGGCGGTCGGACCGCCGGGATCCGGATGGCGGTAGGGGGGGTCGCGGGGCCCCTGGGGGCCCCTGCAGTGCCCATGCCACTGGCATGGGCATTGCAGGGGCCCCCGTAAGAGGGCCCCTACATGTATTTCACTGTCTGCTGCGCAGACAGTGAAATACGCGACGGGTGCAACTGCACCCGTCGCACAGCTTCCACTCCGCCGGCTCGATTCTGAGCCGGCTTCATCGTGGAAGCCTCTTTCCCGCTGGGCTGGCGGGCGGTCTGAAGGCGACCGCCCGCCAGCCCAGCGGGAAAGTCAGAATGACCGCCGCGGTCTTTCGACCGCGGAACGGTAATCTGACGGCGGGACTTTGGCGGGCGGCCTCCGCCGCCCGCCAAGGTCTGAATGAGGGCCTAAGTCCGAACGTAAAAAGTTGACCGGGACCTCCCAGCCATCGCATCCGAGAAGGGCTCCATGGACGTCGGATCAAGATCCAGGTTTACCCCTGTCGAAGGATTTTCATCTCGAAAAAACGACTAAGTCCGAAGGTAAAAGTCTCCACCGAGGAAACCCACATCGCGTATCCGGACAAGGGCTCCAGGAGGTCGGATTCAAATGGCAGGTTCGTCCCGGTGAAGAAAAACTTCAAAATAAAGACTAAGGTGGTCATTCTGACCTCGGCGGTAAAAGGCGCCTACCGCCGGTCAGAAATCCTCCATAATCCCGCCGCGGTCGCGGAAACCCGCCACGGTCATTCTGACCCGCAGAAGGCAAACCTCCGAAAATCCGACCGCCACAACAGACCGCCAGGCCAGCGGTCGGCGGAAAGGTGGAGGTGACAAAACCTCCACCGTCACGCCAACAGAAATACGCCCATGCCATTACGACCCACGAATCCACGCGGCGGTCATTCAAACGCGGTATTCCATTGGCGGGACACACCGCCGCGGTCAGAATACACACAAATGAACAAAACCCAGCCACATTGGACGATTTGAATCCCACACACCTGATACACATACACACACCACTCCCACACACACAATACAATATAAAACACCCACCCACATCACCCACAAACCCCTACGCTAAAAAATTCGTAAAGAAGGCAAGAGCGAGACACCAGCATCCAAAAAATAACAGCCACAGCCACTCAACACCATCACCCACACACTATCCACACACAAAACAACACACACCACCACACTCAACTCACTTAAATACACATACTCCACCCCACACATCATACACACCACCCCATGGCACCCCAAAGACAACCCCGCTTCACAGACGAAGAACTCAGGGTCATGGTGGAGGAAATCGTTCGGGTAGAGCCCCAGCTGTTCGGCACACAGATACAATACACTAGCATTGCCCGGAGGACGGAGCTATGGCAGAGGATTGTCGACAGGGTGAACGCAGTGGGACAGCACCCCAGAAATCGGGAAGACATCAGGAAGCGATGGAACGACCTACGGGGGAAGGTGCGTTCCATGGTATCCAGGCACAACATCGCCGTGCAGAAGACTGGCGGAGGACCCCCACCTCAACCCCCACAATTCACATCATGGGAGGAGGAAGTCTTGAACATCCTGCATCCTGACGGCCTCGCAGGAGTCGGCGGAGGAATGGATACTGGTAAGTTGAAGCTTCAATACTGCTTCCCCCCCACCTGCATGCCAAATCATACCCCAACCCTCACCCCCATCCTCGAACCCCACCCTCACCCCCACCCCCATCCTCACCCCCACCCTCACCCCCACCACCATCCTCACCCCCACCACCATCCTCACCCCCACCCCCAGCACACCTATTCCCCGCCAATGTCTCACCATCACAACCCACACATCCCAAAACCTAGGCCTGCATGCGTCCACTAAGCATGGACACCCATCACCAAAGCATGCCCAATGCATATACACATCCCCCCCACAAGCCACCCTCACCAAAGCCCCCACACATGAATGCCAGCACTTGGGGACACGAGAACCCACAGATACACCCATATGCCACACATTGAAACTATAACCATACCTCTATACCCCTGCAGGACCCGACCGTCAACACACCGCGGCGGAGGGGCCAGAATTATCCACACCCCCCACCCAAGAGGCCATCAGCGATGACAGCAGCTCTGTCGACCTGGACACCGATGACCAGCCCGGACCATCGGGGACCTCCGGACAGTCGGTTCCCCTCACACAGGCACAGGCCACTACAGACCCTAACCCCTCTGGGAACACCAGCACAGCTCCCACCCAGCGGGCCCATGCCTCTGTCTCCAGGGCGCGTCAATCTGCGGTGTGTCTACCACTACAGGGCACCCAGGATAACCCACCACCCCAACAACAACAGGGACCTGGGGGCAGTGGTAGTGGGCACACCGGCCAGGGGGCAGAGGCCCAGGGAAACAGGGGAACTCGGAGGGCAGCTGTGCGACAGGGGGGGGGGGAGAGGCCCAGGGAACCCACTCTCCACGAGGTCCTCACCACCATCATGGGAGCATACAACCGCTCCCAGGAGACGATGGCGACGGTACTGGCCCGGTTCCAGGAGATCCAGGCGCTGCAGGAGGAACACTATCGGGGGTACAGGGAGGACATCAGAGCCATCAACACCACCCTGGTTACCATGGTAGGGCTGCTGCAGGACCTCGTAAACACCAGGGCGGACACTGAACAACACCCAAGGGCCCCTGCCACTAGCCTGGACCAAGAACAGCCAACCACCTCCGCCGGCACTAGTGGACAGGAGGCCCCCGCACAGCAGCAGCCCACCAGACCCCCACCTCCTGCAGGAGAAGAACCACCCCGCAAGAAGGCCCTGAGATCTTGCAAGAAGACAGAGTAGGATGTCAAGTCCCCCGCCAGCAATGGATACCACCTGATGTCATCCCACTGTCCCACATTGTCACCCTGTCCATCCTTGAACTGCCCATGCTCCATCTCTTCACAGGCCTCTGGACAATGCACCTGTGTGACTGTTACTCTGGACTCTGCCATGGACATTCCTTCACCATAGCCCCCACCCACTTGAAACCACCCATCCCATTTTGAGCACTTCAATAAACACCTATTTTGCACCAAAATATCTGGAGTCTGGCTGTGATTTCAATAGATTGTAATTGACATGACAGTGCAAATATGTCCTTGTACATGGTGAAGTCAACAAACAGCTGCCACAAAGCTGTAGTCCATGGGGAAACGAAGCACAGGACTCGTAGTGGGGACCCCAGATCTGAAATAGGGAGGGAAAAGCCAAAACTCAGTCATCATACACTGGGGCAAATAGACAGGCAGCAGAGATGCTGGAGAGTAGTTAACATTTACTAAATTATCTTTGAAATGTTACCTGTGTCCTATTGGAAGTACTGTTCAATGATTCTGTCCCTGTTGTCTGTTTCAGCCCCGTCGTCTTCCTCCTCGTCACTCTCCTCAGGTTCCACCGCTGCCACAACACCAACGTCTCGACCATCCTCCTGCAGGAAAGGCACCTGGCGGCGCAAAGCCAGGTTGTGAAGCATGCAGCAGGCCACGATGATGTGACACACCTTCTTAGGTGAGTACATTAGGGATCCACCTGTCATATGCAGGCACCTAAACCTGGCCTTTAGGAGGCCAAAGGTGCGTTCGATCACCCTCCTAGTACGCCCATGGGCCTCATTGTACCGTTCCTCTGCCCTGGTCCGGGGATTCCTTACTGGGGTCAGTAGCCACGACAGGTTGGGGTACCCAGAGTCCCCCAATAGCCATACACGGTGTCTCTGTAGCTGTTCCATCACGTAAGGGATGCTGCTATTCCTGAGGATGTAGGCGTCATGCACTGACCCTGGGAATTTGGCATTTACATGCGAGATGTACTGGTCAGCCAAACACACCACCTGGATGTTCATTGAATGGTAATTTTTTCTGTTCCTGTACACCTGCTCCCTGTCTCTTGGGGGAACCAAAGCCACATGGGTCCCATCAATGGCACCAATTACGTTGGGAATATGTCCAAGGGCGTAGAAATCACCCTTCACTGTAGCCAATTCGCCCACCTCAGGGAAAATGATGTAGCTCCTCACGGATTTCATCAGGGCAGACAACACTCTGGATAACACCTTCGAAAACATGGGCTGAGACATCCCAGAAGCAATTCCCACGGTTGTCTGAAATGACCCACTTGCCAAGAAATGGAGTACTGACATGACCTGCACCAGAGGGGGAATCCCTGTGGGTTGGCGGATGGGGGACATCAGGTCGGGCTCCAGCTGGGCACACAGTTCATGGATAGTGGCACGGTTAAGACGGTAGGTCAGGATAATGTGGCGTTCTTCCATTGTCGACAGGTCCACCAGCGGTCGGTACACGGGAGGATTCATCCGTCTCCTCGCCCAACCCAGCGGACGGTGCCTAGGAAGGACAACATGGAGCACACAGTCAAGCAACCCACAGGTACGTACTCACAGCTAGCACAGTATACGATTCTCTATGCAGTGAATGGCGTGTCTGAGTGGCTATGCAAGGCCTAGGCCTGTGTGACGCAGTTGAAATTGAGCCATGTGGGCCCTGGAAATGGCGGCTGCCTGACCTGTGAAGTGTGACAATGGGATGTGAGGTCAATGCGCTGGCGTGGCACACCGCGGCGGGCGGCGGGCGAAGACCGCGGCGCAAAGCCGCATTGGTTAACATTGAAGCCTATGGGTTTCAGGAGCCAATGGCGAAGGGCGCCGGCGGTGGCGGGACGCACCGCCGCGGTACACACCGCCGCGGACGTGACCGCCATTTTCTATCTACTTATCCACTTGCGACTTGAACTTTCACAGGAGAGGACCTATACTGCAAGTGTTGCTGTGACCTCGGTCTGGAAGGGACAATGGCTGCTGCACCTGGGGAAAGGGCCCCTGCCTTCACTGGAGAGGAGTTGGAGAAACTCGTGGATGGGGTCCTCCCCCAGTATGCGCTACTCTACGGTCCTCCAGACCAACAAGTGAGTTTAATTCAATCTGGATTTGGGGACACTGGCTGGCTTGGGGGCCTGGCGGGGGGCCTGGTGGGGATGGGGGGCATGTTGGGCCTGGCGGGGGGCATGGCGGGGATGGGGGGCATGTTGGGCCTGGCGGGGGGCCTGGCGGGGGGCCTGGCGGGGATGGGGGGCGTTGGGCCACTGGCAAGGAAAATGCTGACAAACTTGAACGTGGTATTTCTCCCTCCCTGTACGTGTCACATAGGTCCGCGCCCATGAGAAGATCGGGATTTGGCGTGCCATCGCCAAGGAAGTCCGGACCCTGGGGGTCCACCATCGATGGGGCACCCACTGCCGCAAGAGGTGGGAGGACATCCGCCGCGGGACCAAGAAGACCGCCGAGTCTCTGCTGGGGATGGCCTCCCAACGTAGGCGGGGTGCCTGCCGTCAACTGAGCCCCCTGATGTTCCGGATCCTGGCGGTGGCCTACCCTGATTTGGATGGGCGCGTGAGGGCAGCACAGCAGACACAAGGGGGTGAGTACAAGCATTATCTACTCTGTTGTCGCGCAGTGGAGGTGTCTGGGTGGGGGAGGAGGGCTGGGGGTCCCCCTAGGCCAGGGCGATATCTGTAGGCTGGGCACCCCCGTAAGCCCCTGTGTCCCCAGCCACCACCCTCAGTAGTTTGTCAGTACAGCCATCCCTGGGCCGTGTCATCCATGGATGCAGTTGTCAACTCTAGGCGTGTAGGGCATGTTCCACGGAATGCGTAGCGGACCCCAAGTGCGCAACTTAGTGCAGGGGGCATCTGTGTCTGTCATGTCCGCTAACTGTACCGGAGATCCATGTACTCAATATCCCTTTATTTCTCTCTCCCCCCCCCCTTTTTGTTTGTCTTTCTGTGCTTGTGTGCATCAGCATCATCAGGCGGAGGAGAAGTGGCATCGGGGCAGGAGGGAGCTGCATCTCACATGGCCCAGGAGGGCCATGCCACAGAGTCAGACTGGACCAGTGAGACGGAGGGCGAGGGGAGCTCCATGACGGGGACGACTGGAGCCTGCAGCGACACGGACACGTCCTCGGAAGGGGGCTCCCTTGCGGGGGTGGCACCATCCGTGCCCCCCGCCATTACAGGTACAGCCGCCACCCAGCGCACCATCTCCGCCCTCCCAGCAGCCCCTCAGCGTTCGCCCCGTGCCCGCTCTGCCAGGAAGCCGGGCATCTCCTTCGCCCCAGGCACCTCAGGCCCTGCCCCTGTTACCCCCGCTGCCCTCAGTGAGGAGGTCATTGACCTCCTCCGAACGCTCATTGTTGGGCAGACTACCCTTTTGAATGCCATCCAGGGGGTGGAGAGGGAGGTTCATCGCAGCAATGCGTACCTGGAGGGCATTCATTCGGGTCAGGCTGCCCATCAGCGATCGTTCCAGGCTCTGGCCTCAGCACTGACGGCAGCCATTGTCCCTGTCTCCTGCCTGCCTCTACTAACTCCCTCCTCCCAGTCTCCTGTTCCTCTGCCTGTCCCACCCACACCATCAGACCAGCCTGCACACACCTCAACACCCAAGAGAAGCTCATCCAAACATAAGCACCACAGATCACGCAGACATTCACACACGCAACATTCCGATGCAGACATGCCAACAGTCACTACCACCTCTGTGACCCCCACCTCCTCGTCTCCCTCCTCCCTCCCTGTGACGTCTACACTCACACCTCCATTCACCTCACCATCAGCCAGTGTTTCCATCACCAGCACACCCTCCACTCCAGTCCGCACACGTGCAGTCACCACCCCCACTGCCATTTACACGTCCCCTGTGTCCTCTCCCACTGTGTCTGTCACCCCCTCTTCCACACCACACAAACGCAGCCACCCACCCACCCAACAGCCATCCACCTCACGACAGCCTATCCCTCCTGCACCTGCACCCAAAGACAGCAAACGTGACTCACCTACAACCACATCCTCTCCCTCCACTCCCATTCCCACTGTACCTACCACTCTCCATTGTCCCAAGAAGCTCTTCCTTGCCACTACTAACTTCTTTCCTGACCCTGAGCCCCCCCCTCCTTCTCGTCGGGGTAAGAAGAGCACCTCAGCCACCACCAGCCCTGCAGCCCCCTTGACAAGGGTGCAGGGGTATTGGAGCCCGCCAGCCCGCATGTCTGGGTCTTCGCCCAGCAGCAAGGGGACAGCCAGCCCACCCCCTGGGAAGAGGAGCAGAAGGCGGAAGGGTCGCCGCAGGAGCCCGCGTTCTACATCCCCCCCGGACACCACCCAGAGACAGTCACCAGCCACAGCTCCAAAGGGAGGAAAGGGCCACAGGCCCACGACTAAGGAGGGCAAGGGCAGCAAGTCGGAGAGGTCAGGCAGCAGGCCTGCTGCCCAGGAGGAGCCCACAACCCCCATAGCCGCTGCCCCAGGAGGAACCGGCACAGCTGCCCCGGGAGAGCCCACCACCCCCATAGCCGCTGCCCAGGGAGGACCCAGCCCAGCTGGCCAGGAGGGCCCCACCACCCACAGCCCAGGTGGGCAGTGAAGGAGCACCATCCCCGCTGCCCAGGAGGGCACCACCAGGCAATTAGCAGTTGGCCATAGACCGGCCGCCGTCTCAAGAACCGCTGAACTGGGCCCTTCAAGGCAAGGACCGCTGAACTGGGCCCCGCCGTCTCAAGCACCGCTCCGCTGGGCCCCGCCGTCTCAAGAACCGCTGAACTGGGCCCTTCAAGGCAAGGAGCGCTGAACTGGGCCCCGCCGTCTCAAGAACCGCTGAACTGGGCCCCGCCGTCTCAAGCACCGCTCCGCTGGGCCCCGCCGTCTCAAGAACCGCTGAACTGGGCCCTTCAGGGCAAGAACCGCTGAACTGGGCCCCGCCGTCTCAAGAACCGCTGAACTGGGCCCTTCAGGGCAAGAACCGCTGAACTGGGCCCCGCCGTCTCAAGAACCGCTGAACTGGGCCCTTCAGGGCAAGAACCGCTGAACTGGGCCCTTCAAGGCAAGGACCGCTGAACTGGGCCCCACCGTCTCAAGAACCGCTGAACTGGGCCCTTCAGGGCAAGAACCGCTGGCCCTTTGGCAGACGTGGCAGGGCAGGATCTATCTCGGGAAGGGCTGCAGGATGTCCTCTGGCCAACTTGCCTCCTCCAGTGGCAGTGGGGTCTGTTATGGACTGTATGGACTGTGGCTTTGCTCTCCCCAGGATGGCCCAGTGGGCAGGCCACCCACTGTATGGACTGTTTGGACTGTGGCTTTGCTCTCCCCAGGATGGCCCAGTGGGCAGGCCACCCACTGTATGGACTGTATGGACTGTGGCTTTGCTCTCCCCAGGATGGCCCAGTGGGCAGGCCACCCACTGTATGGACTGTATGGACTGTGGCTTTGCTCTCCCCAGGATGGCCCAGTGGGCAGGCCACCCACTGTATGGACTGTATGGACTGTGGCTTTGCTCTCCCCAGGATGGCCCAGTGGGCAGGCCACCCACTGTATGGACTGTATGGACTGTGGCTTTGCTCTCCCCAGGATGGCCCAGTGGGCAGGCCACCCACTGTATGGACTGTATGGACTGTGGCTTTGCTCTCCCCAGGATGGGCCAGTGGTCATGGAGTCCCCTCGTGGATCTGGCGTCGTGTACTCAAGTGGCTGAGGTGCCCCCCCTTCCCTTCCCCCTGAGGTGCCTGTCCTATTTTCTTTCTGATGCCCCTGCAGTGTTCTCTCCGTGGAGTTCTTGTCGTGGGACTGGGCCTTGCCCCTTTGCACAGGACCCCTGTGATCCACGGACAGTGGTTGGACTACATTTAGTAGCTGTATATATTTTGTACATAGTTTATTTATTTATTGGGATTACTGGTGTACATATTTCAATATATCTGCCCGTTTATGATCTCTTCTTTTGGTCTTTGCATTATTTCGGAGGGGGGTGGTTTGTGGGTTGTGACAGTGATCTGTGGGAATGCATTGATGTGTGTGTTGTAGTGGGTGTGGGTGGGTGGGTGTGTGCCGGTAATCTTTTCCCTCCCCTGTGTCGTAGGTGCCGTACTCACCGATGTCTTCCGCGCCGCCGGGCGTGCTCCTGGTATATGAGCAGGAATAGGAGTGCGGGGATGACCTGCAACTCTGGCTCCATACTGCCGGAATCTCGCGTGGAGTGCGTAGAGGTGAGCGTTTTCCCGTTCGTAGTCTGTTTCCGCCGTGTTCTTATCGGCGGTGCTCCCGCCCCGGAAAAGGTGGCAGATTGGTGGGTCGTAATAGGGTGGGCGGTACTTTGTCTGCCGCCAGGCTGTTGGCGGGAACCGCCGCGCTGTTTGTTTGTACCGCTGTGGCGGTCGGAGTGTTAAGTTGGCGGGCTGTGTTGGCGGTTCCCGCCAGGGTCAGAATTGCATATTTTAGACTGCCGGCCTGTTGGCGGCTTGGCCGCCGCTTTATCACCGACCGCCAGGGTCAGAATGAGGGCCTAAGGGCCTGATTCTAACTTTGGAGGACGGTGTTAAACCATCCCAAAAGTGGCGGATATACCACCTACCGTATTACGAGTTCCATAGGATATAATGGACTCGTAATACGGTAGGTGGTATATCCACCACTTTTGGGACGGTTTAACACCGTCCTCCAAAGTTAGAATCAGGCCCTAAGTCAGAAGGTAAGTTTTTAACCGAGGCCTCCCGCGACCTGTAGCCGAGCAGGGCTCCATCGCGGTCGGCCTGAAAGTTTGACTTTGCCCCGGTCGAGGTGCAACCAGATGACCCGATTGGCGCTTTTTGTTTCTAAATGCTAGAAAAGTAATAATTCTTTAAAAATTCATATCTCCGGTTCCCCTGAACCGATTTTAATTGTTTTTGTGTCATTTTAAAGATAAAAATATAAACTATTTTTATAAATTGGTTTTGGATTTTTACACTGTTTCCTGTGTTTTATTTAATTACTGTTTTGTGATATTTGAATGCTTTACACTTTGGCCCTCATCTCCGCCGCCCGCCAAAGTCCCGCCGTCAGGTTACCGTTCCGCGGTCGAAAGACCGCGGCGGTAATTCTGACTTTCCCGCTGGGCTGGCGGGCGGTCTCCTTCAGACCGCCAGCCAGCCCAGCGGGAAAGAGGCTTCCACGATGAAGCCGGCTCGGAATCGAGCCGGCGGAGTGGAAGCTGTGCGACGGGTGCAGTTGCACCCGTCGCGTATTTCACTGTCTGCGCAGCAGACAGTGAAATACATGTAGGGGCCCTCTTACGGGGGCCCCTGCAATGCCCATGCCAGTGGCATGGGCACTGCAGGGGCCCCCAGGGGCCCCGCGACCCCCCCTACCGCCATCCGGATCTCGGCGGTCCGACCGCTGGGATCTGGATGGCAGTAGGGGGGGTCGGAATCCCCGCGGCGGTGCAGCAAGCTGCGCCACCGCGGAGGATTCAATGGGGCCGCGGTACACTGGCGGGACCCCGCCAGTGGTGCCGGTCCGACCGCGGCTTTACCGCTGCGGTCGGAATCCCCATTGGAGCACCGCCGGCTTGTCGGCGGTGCTCCCGCGGTCCTCCGCCCTGGCGGTCAAAGACCGCCAGGGTCAGAATGAGGGCCTTTGTCTCCTAAGTTAAGCCTTGACGCTCGTTGCCAAGCTACCAAGGGTTGAGCTGGGATTAATTTACTGAGACCTAACTGTACCTATGTGGAGGTTAGTGGCTTGTTGCTAGGTGTAGGTACCTACCTGCCCTACCAATAACCCATTTTCCAACATAATTGGAAGTAGCGACGGGATCCTGTGCTTGTGTTCAATATCACGTTACAGTTTTAGGTAAAACAAATTAAAAATCCTTTAAATTGTCCTAGTGCAAAAATTGTTTGTAATTTTTAATTTGGATTAATTTCAATTATTGAATTTTTGTAATTTTTCTAAATTCTTGTTTCCAATTTTTGCAAAAAGTTTTTGTTGACACAAAACTAGGGAACCATGGAGCTTGATCTGTCTAGCCTACCCACACTGACAGTAGTCCAGCTTAGGGGGTTGTGTATTGAAAGAGGGTTGCCTGCAACCACTGATCTCAGGAAGCAAATCCTGATCACATCCCTGACAGCATGGGCTGAGGCCCAAGAGGTAGAGTCAGAAGAAGCTCCGGAGGAGGGAGAATGAAGGGAGGATGCTAGCTCTAACCACTCAGGGGAGGGAAGGCATCTGAGCCCAAGTGAGGATGAGGAAGAACGGTCCTCAGTAAATACAGTCACTAGGGGCAGATCCAAAGCTAGTGGTGGGAAGGGGGTCCTTTCAGGAGGAGAGAACCCATCCATCAGAGAAAGAGAGCTGGAGGCCCAGCTAGCATACATAGCTTTGGAAGCAGAGAAGCTGGCCCTAGAAAAGAAAAAGTGGGCATACAAAGAGAAAAGAGATGGAAGCAGCGATAAAGAAGCTGAGGTGTCCATGGGTGGGGGAGTTTGCCCCAGATTACCCAAGGGGGTGGTTCCTGCTTATGTAGAGGGGGATGACATAGATAAGTGGCTGGGGGCCTTTGAGAGGGCACTCCAAATGAGAAGGGTTAGGCCTCAATACTGGGGTTCCCTTTTGTGGGAGTTGGTCCCCAACTCAGGGAGGGATAGGCTTCTGACCTTAAGGGGGGAGGAGGCAGATTCATACCCTAGTATGAAGAGGTGCTTAGCCAAGAAGTTTGGTCTGACCCCAGAGCAATATAGAATGAAGTTCAGGGACACCCAGAAGGTCAGTACCCAGTCTTGGGTTGACTTTGTGGACATTTCACTAAAGGCACTAGAGGGCTGGATTATTGGTAACAAAGTAGATACTTATGAGGGGTTATACAATCTGATCATGAGAGAGCACATCTTGACCAATTGTACCCAAGAAAGGTCACGCCAACATCTAGTGGACTCTAAGCAGACCAACCCTAGAGAGCTAGGGGAGGCAGCTGATGAGTGGTTGAGAACCAGGATGGTTGTCAAGTCCCAGGGGGGAGACTCCAAGAAGGGGGGGACAGGTCCCCAAAAACCTAAGGAGGGAGGTGGTAAGCCCACCACAGAGACTCCCTCTGTACCCCAGAACCCTAAGAAGGAGGAGAGTAAATCCCACTCTGACCAGCAGAGACAGTTAGACCCAGGGTTAAAAAAGCTCTTGGACAGTAGGGCTTGCTTTGACTGTCAGCAGACAGGTCACTTCAGAGGAGATGCAGCCTGTCCAAAGAAGGTGGTTAGCACTGGGCTGTCCAGTGTAGCCATAGAGGAGGATTCCTCAGATGATGAAGTCCTCCTAGCATTGTGCTGGGAGACAGGACCAGATGGTAAGCTGGTGATCCCTGAGGGTGGGAGTAGGCACTTCCACCACATTCAAGTGAATGGAATCCCTACCACTGGCCTGAGGGACACCTGTGCCAGTCACACTATAGTGAGTGACCGGTTAGTGACCCCAGACATGTATGTCCCAGGAAAGACAAAGAAAGTCAGGATAGCCACAGGGGAGGTCACCTCCAAACCTGTAGCCATAGTGCCCCTAGAAAGGAAGGGTAGGCCACTCTTAAAGAGAGTTCCAGGGAGCCAAGGGCCTTCTGCCCCAGTAGGGGGGGAGCCCAGAGTTGGCACTGGTGAGGCCTCACCTGACCCCAAGGAAGTCCTGAGTAGTCAGGCAGCTGTCCAGATGCAAGGTGTTGCCCCTGCACTGACAGAAGGGAGAGTGGAAGGAGGGTGTCTGCCACAGGAGGTGGTAGCCCCCCACTCTAGACAGCAAGAGGGGTGCCAGGACCCCAAAGATGCCCCTAAAGCAGCTCAGCCACCTGTCAGTGGAGAGCTTAGGGTGTGGTTCTGGGTACTGACAGCTGTCAGTAGCCTCTGCTGGGTGCTAGCCTTCCTGGCAGCACTGTACTTGGCCTGGGAGGCAGACCCCAGGGCCAATAGCAAAGTAGGCCCCCTGACCCTATTGGTCATGGTGGGGTTGCTCAAGTGTTGGGTGACCTCTTTGGGTAAGCTAGGTGTTGCCCTAGCAAAGTTTGGAGTAGGGGAGGTGGGCACCTCACTACCCAAGTTGGCAGAGAGAAAGGAGGAAGACCCCCCTAGAGGAAAGTTTCAGTTTGTGTTGGGCCCTTTTACTGTTGGGATGGCTTCACTACCCATAGGGAGTGACCCTGACAGGAGGATATAAGGCAGAGTAGGCCCTGCAAAGGGACAGCCAGTTTTCTTCACTGTCTTCCTCGCCTAACAAGCCAGGAAGACTCTCCCAGGGTTGGGCTGAGTCTCCTGGGCGTGTGGGCTGGGGGGGGGGTTGTGTGAGAAAACAGGGCTGATTGCAGAGGCCCCATAACTTTTTGCCCCCATTTTCCTCTTTTTGCTGGTGTTTTCCTGACTTTGATGGTGCCCTGGGTACAGCTAACCAGTCCCAGGGCCTGTGCTCTGAGTAAAATGGATATGCAAATTAGGCTAATTATAATTGGCTAAGTTAACCTACCTATAAGTCCCTAGTATATGGTAGGGCATGTAGGTTTAGGGACCACAGCATAGGTGGTACACACCTAGGTGCACTGCTGAGGTGCCCAGTGTCATTTTAAAGGCAGGCCTGCTTTGCTGGCTGCTTTTAAATTAAAGTTATATGCAAATTCGACTTTGGAATTAAAGGTACTTCCAAAGTCTTAAACTACCTTATTTTTACATATAAGTCACCCCTAAGGTGTGCCCTATGTGCCCCTAGGGCTGGGTGCCATGTAACTATAAGCAGGGACTTTATAAAAATAGATTTATAAGCCCTGGTGAGGTAAAAACAGCCAAATTCGTTTTTCCCTCATTGAAGTAAATGGCCTTCATAGGCTAGAATGGGCAGACTTTATTTTAAATTTTAAAGTCTCCTTAAATGTTACATACCAAGAATTTGGTATCAAATTAATTGTTGTAATAAATCCCACAACTTCCAGTTGTTGGATTTAATATAACTTGTTCAGGTAAAAAGTTTAGACTTTACCTAAAAAGTTGCCAATTTCAGCTCTGCATTGTTTTTGCTGCTGTGCTCTGATTGGCCAGCCTGCAGCAGCTTCTGCCAGGCTACTTTGATGAGGTGTGAAGTGCCCTGGCTTCACACAAAGGAATGTGCTTGGGGGAGAGAATCTCCCCTCAGCAGATGGTGAGGCAGGAAGGGGGAGGGCTGCCAAACTGGTCTTCAAAGGCAGAGAAGGACATTTGCAGCACCCAGCAACACCTCCACATCCTGCAACCCCAGACAGCTAGGTGCCCCCTTGATTAGATTAGGTGAGGGCAGGAGAGGGGTGTGTTTATGATTTTTAGCCACACCAGTGGGTGGGCTCAGCCAGATGTAACCTCCAAAAATCAGATTCATCCATGTTGGATTTTTAGAGACTGTTGCCTTCTGGGATGGATTTTTGCCACACTTCCCAGGAAGTGGTCATCACAGGGGGACGACCCTGTCCCTGATTGGAGAACCAGGGCCCCCCTGCTTTTCACCGTGGGAGCAAGGATAAAACTGGCAAACCTGCACCCACACCTCAGATCCCCTCCAGAAATCAACAAGAAAGGAACTAAAGAAGAAGAAGGACTGCCCTGCTGGACCCCTGGCCTGCACCTGGACCCTGCACTCAGAAGGACTGCACCAGCTGCACACTTGGGCTTCACCACAAGAAGGACTTTGCCTGGCTTCAACTGGTTCAAGGAGGGACTCCCTGTTTGCTACAGGTGAAAAATTGCTAAACCAGAGTCCCCTGCACCAACTCCTGAAGAAAGCGACCAGCTGACCACTGTCCAGTGGCCAAAAAGGAGTTTGCGCCAGGTGCATTCTGGGAGTTGAAGTCCGCACCCCCCAAGGACCATCACAGAACTTCTGGACCCTTGGGGTGAGCTGTGGACCCCAAAAGAACCTTAAAAGAACATCTGGGTGAAGCCCCAGAAGTTTGGAAAAGATTTGAGAATTTTTGGAAAAAAGCTCCATAGAGGGACCGACCCGCGGCGGAAATTCTAGCCGGCTTGCCTCAACCGCGTCCCGGCCTGACTTCGTGGTTCGTCCCGGTAAATTAAAACATCCAAAAAAGAGACTAAGGCCCTCATTCTGACCTTGGCGGGCGGCGGAGGCCGCCCGCCAAAGTCCCGCCGTCAGATTACCGTTCCGCGGTCGAAAGACCGCGGCGGTCATTCTGACTTTCCCGCTGGGCTGGCGGGCGGTCGCCTTCAGACCGCCCGCCAGCCCAGCGGGAAAGAGGCTTCCACGATGAAGCCGGCTCGGAATCGAGCCGGCGGAGTGGAAGCTGTGCGACGGGTGCAGTTGCACCCGTCGCGTATTTCACTGTCTGCGCAGCAGACAGTGAAATACATGTAGGGGCCCTCTTACGGGGGCCCCTGCAATGCCCATGCCAGTGGCATGGGCACTGCAGGGGCCCCCAGGGGCCCCGCGACCCCCCCTACCGCCATTCGGACCGCCGGGATCTGGATGGCGGTAGGGGGGGTCGGAATCCCCGCGGCGGTGCAGCAAGCTGCGCCGCCGTGGAGGATTCAATGGGGCGGCGGTACACTGGCGGGAGCCCGCCAGTGGTGCCGGTCCGACCGCGGCTTTACCGCCGCGGTCGGAATCCCCATTGGAGCACCGCCGGCCTGTCGGCGGTGCTCCCGCGGTCCTCCGCCCTGGCGGTCAAAGACCGCCAGGGTCAGAATGACCACCTAAGTCAGAAGGTAACTTTTTAACCGAGGCCTCCCGCGAACTGTAGCCGAGCAGGGCTCCATCGCGGTCGGCCTGAAAGTTTGACTTTGCCCCGGTCGAGGTGCAACCAGATGACCCGATTGGCGCTTTTTGTTTCTAAGCGCTAGAAAAGTAATAATTCTTTAAAAATTCATATCTCCGGTTCCCCTGAACCGATTTTAATCTTTTTTGTGTCATTTTAAAGATAAAAATATAAACTATTTTTATAAATTGGTTTTGGATTTTTAAACTGTTTCCTGTGTTTTATTTAATTACTGTTTTGTGATATTTGAATGCTTTACACTTTGGCCCTCATTCTGACCCTGGCGGTCGGCGGAGAGACGGCGGTCGGACCGCGAACAGACCGGCGGTATTAAAAATGGCATTCTGACCGCGGCGGTCCCCGCCGCGACCGACCGCCACTTCTCCACTCCGACCGCCACGGCGGTCATGACCGCCGGGCTGGAGTTTGCGCACTCCGGCCCGGCGGTCGTCCCAAGACCGCCAAGGGTATTATGACCCTGCCTACCGCCGCGGTTTCTTGCGGGCGGGAACCGCCGTGCGAACCATGGCGGTAAGCACTATCGGGGCCAGGGAATTCCTTCCCTGGCACTGATAGGGGTCTCCCCCACCCCCCACTACCCACCCGAGTCCTCCCCCCACACCCTCCACCCCCCTGCCACCCCCCAGAGGTGGTACGAACCCCCTCCCCACCCCCAGCCCGACATGCACATACATGCACCCCGACATGCACACACCCCCAACATGCACATATACACACCCCCTACACACACATACACAACGGGGACACATACCCGCACACATACATGCAGACATGCGCACCTGCCGAACAGCACACATTACCCATAGACACAGCAGCACCCCCCGCCCGCATACACGCACTCACACACCCCCTCTACACACTCACACGCACACCCCCATGCACGCCCACATCACACAACACCACCCCACCCCCTCCCCTCACGGACGATCAACTTACCTTGTGCGTTGGTCCTCCGGGAGGCGACGGGAGCCATGGGGAGGTGACCGCCAACAGAAGACCGCCAACAGAAGACCGCCACACAGAAATGTGGGTCGTAATTCTGTGGGCGGTGTTCTGCTGGCGTGGCGGTGGAGGTTGACCAGTCTCCACTTTCCCGCCGACCGCCAGTGTGGCTGCTGGCGGTTTTCCGGCGGAACGCTCCCAGCGGTCAGAATGCGCACAGCGGCATACCGCCGCGGTCGGCGGTCTTCACCGCGGCGGTAACTCGGCGGTCTTGCGAAAAGACCGCCAGGGTCAGAATGAGGGCCTTTGTCTCCTAAGTTAAGCCTTGACGCTCGTTGCCAAGCTACCAAGGGTTGAGCTGGGATTAATTTACTGAGACCTAACTGTACCTATGTGGAGGTTAGTGGCTTGTTGCTAGGTGTAGGTACCTACCTGCCCTACCAATAACCCATTTTCCAACACCCCCATAGTGTCATGCTTCATCATATGACCACCTAGCCCCACTCAGGTAGGACAGTGCCACCTGGGCGGACCCAACCTCACAGTTAAAAGAACAGGAGGGAGTGCGTAAATTCAATCTGTCTGGAAAATATGGGATCCATTTATACTAGGGTAGATATAAAAACACCTAGACAGTCACCTGTGTAAGAGTGCACTTTTATTAGTGGTGTCTGCTGGTGTGATTAAGAACAAGAATGGGACACCTCTGTGAGAACAAGGGCTCATTGGGTCACCTATCTAAAAGTTAATGGCCCACATGTTTCTGCCCTCGACAAAGAGCCAAGGAAGGTCTGGGGGCATTCTTCAGGGCCTAGGATCCCTCATAGTCATACAATGCAAGGAAAACAACAAAACAGAAACTGCTCCAGAAACGAGAAACAGATGGGGCATCACTGTCTGATAATATTGAGGAAGATGTAGCATGTATTTGAATGATATGTTGCATAAACAGATCTGAAAGTTCTCGGGCTGAAGAAAGAATTTTCAGGGATATGAAATGGCCCATTTTGGTCAGGTAGTCTACTACTATCCAGATGAGTGAATGCCCATTTGAAAGTGGGAGATCTGTAATGAAACTATGCTAATAGCAGGCCATAGGGCTGGTGGGATTGGCATAGATTGCAAAAGACCTGTTGGGGGGTATGTGGAGTTTTAGCTTGAATGCAGGTAGGGCAATTCTGGACGTAATCTTTGACATCTTGTGGCAAGGTAGGCCACCAAAAATGTCATTGGCACGAGTCTAAGGTATTTTTCTCCACAAGATGGCCAGCTAGAAAAAAATCATGTCCTCAATGTAGTACAGTATCCCGTAGTTCTTGTGTGGGAATAAAAAGTTGGTCTAAGTGGTAAGGTAATCCCTCGTAGTCAGTGATTCCGGAAGGGTAAGACCCAGTATCTTTTGCAGCACGTTTTTGAGTAAGAAGCTCATGAGAAGAACATAGCACTACAATTTTGGCGGGAGAAATGATAGGTTTAGCATGTTCACTGTTTCGGTCAGTTGAAGAGAACCCCCATCTTGAAAGGGTGTCTGCTTTCTGTTGGGCACTCCCTGGTCTATATGTGATAACAAAATCTAATGTGTTAAAAAACAGTAACAAGCAGAGCTGTCATGGAGTTAAGTTCTTTGTGGCTTGAAAAAATTGGCGGTTGCAGTGATCAGTGTAAAGGGTAACAGTCTGATTGGCTCCCAAGAGGTGATGGCTCCATTCTTGAAAAGCTAGCTTGATCGCTAAGCATTCCCGCTCTGCCACAGTGTAATTTTGTTCAGCTGGTAGCAGCTTCTTAGAGATGTATGCCACCAGATTCAAAAAAATACCCAGACTCAGCATCTCGTTGGGAGAGAACACCACCCACCGCTACCTGGGATGCGTCAGCTTCTACAAAAAATGGCTGGGACGGATTAGGGTGATGGAGAATGGGGGCTTCAGTAAAATACTTTTTTAGTGACCGAAAGGCTTTCTCAGCTTAAGAATCCCAAAGAAATGGAACACCATTCTTCAGCAAGCATGTGATTGGTGACACTACAGTGGAATATTGTGGGATAAAGAGCTTGTACAATTTGGCAACACCAAGAAAGTGCTGAATTTCCTTACTTGATTGTGGAGCTTCCCAGTTCAGAAGAATGGCCTGTATTTTGTTTTTGTCCATAGCAATCCCATTACGAGATATGACATAGCCCAAAAATTCTATTGTTCTGGAATGAAACCCACACTTCTATAATTTGGCCAATAAGTGGTGTTCACGTGATTTCTGAAGAACTGCCCGTACATGTCCTGTATGTTCCTCTGGGTTAGATAAATAGATCAGAATGTCGTCTAAGTAAACTATTACACAGATATCCAGGAACTCTTGTAACATCTAATTTATAAAAAATTGGAAGGCAGCAGGGGCATTACACCGCCCAAAAAGCATCACTGTATATTCAAAGAGCCCGATCTTGGGTGGTCATTATAAATGTGGTGGTAAACACCGCCCGCCGGAGGTGACGGTAACTACCGCCAACAGACTGGCGGTCTGGACCGCCAAATAATGAAGCACATGAAAAACAAGTAGCGGTCCATCCACACTCCGCCATCTTTGTAGTCCCAGCGAGGACAGAGGAGGCTGCCCACAGGCCGGCGGAAAGGACCTACCCTCTTACCAAATAATGAAACACCAGACCGCCAGCAGTTCCGGGGCGGGAACCATCGCCAGCCAAAGCGTGGTGGAAACAATCCATATAAAAGGAAACACTCACTGGAGGCACACAGAAAACGCCGATGCAGACATGGAGCGAGAGTTGGAAATAATGCCAGTGCTGCTCCTTGCCATATTCCTCCGGGACCATGACCGATGATGAAGATGATGAGGGTAAGTACCGCAGCATAATACACATGGGAAAAAAGGCACAGTTACACAATCACCCCACCCACCCTGCAACACACTCCAAATCGCTTCCACATCCCAAACAATACATAACAAAACAAGATGTAATTAACAGACACAAGGCAACAAAGACCTGCACCAAAGTACACACATGTGCACACCACACCCCCACAGTGTAATGCTGAACAACGTCACTATATTGTGCCAATAGCATTACTGGGCACTGTAATTTTATTTGAAAGAAAATACAGTATTGTCCTAATAAGGCCATTGGCCAGTCCATTTGAAATTCCCTGAAAGGCCAGTATAGGCTGAACTTGGATTCCTACGTGTGCAAAGGGTACTCCACTTGAAAAGGGCATCAATGGGGCAGCGAGACACCTCAGGGAACAGGGTTAGGGGGTGGCGGGTGAGGGGACTTTGATCTGAAAGGAAGGGGCTTGGGCTTAATTTTGGGAGGTGGAGGGGTTTTCGGCTTGCCCTTGGAAGGAGGGGTAGTGGTCTTGGACCGGGGGTGGCAGAGGCGGCTGGGGCAACACGGGGCCTCTTCCTCCCTGGGCAAGGGGCACAGGAATGGGAAGGGCGGACTGGGGCAGACTTGGACGAGGAAGGAGTGGACTGGGCAAGGACATGGGCACATTTTGGGACAAGACGGGGTGGGATAGCAGGTTAAAACAGGTCAACACAGGATAGGAAAAACGTCTTAGGTGCAGTTGGAGGGGATTTGGAGGCAGGTCTGGGAGTGGAGGTTGAGGGAGTGCTCATTTCAGGTGTAGGTGTGATGGATGTGGATGCAGGTGCCTGTTTAGTATGCTTATTTGTGGTGGATGTGTGTGGTGTGGATGTGTGCAAATGTTTGAGTTTTGTGGGAGGAGGGGGGTGGACACAGTGGAAGAAGACAGGCTGCCAGTGTTGATCAATGTTGTCTGGGTATCTGCAGGTCTGGTGAGTGTGCTGCAAGTGTCTGTAAATGTAGTTGTGGTGACTGTAGGTGTGGTGTCAGGGGTGCATGTCTGGATATCAGATGTTGTGGTGACTGCATGAATGGGGGCAGCAGCAGTGACTGAGGGTGCAGTGTGTGTGGGTGTGCATGGTGAGGTGACAGACAGGGTAGCGGGGAGGTTGACACACTGGGGGAAGTGAATGTTGTTGTGTGTGCTTTTGTATGTTAGATGTGTGCACGCCTGTGGGTGGAAGTGAGGTGCTTGTGTTTTTCAGTGTTCTACTTATGTCTTGATATGTGTGCATGGCTGTCTGCATGTGTGTTTGGGATGGGTGAAGGGAGTGGGGTGCTGGAGGGGGCAGAGGTGGTGGGAGGGGGGACGGAAAGACCAGGGACACTGGCTGCCATCAAAGAGGAGGCCAGAGCCTGAAAAGATCTCTGTAGGCTAGACATGGCACGTGAATGCCTTCCAGGTATGCATTGCATTGCTGCATCTGGGATGCTAGCCCTGGGGGGCATTTACGATGGGTGTCTGCCCTACAGAGATGGTTCTCAGGAGGTCAATAGCCTCCTCCATGAGGGCAGCAGGGCTGACTGGGGCAGGGGATGAGGTGCCTGGGTCGAAGGAGACCCCCATCCTCCTGCGTGAGCGGGCACGCGCAACTTGGTGGGGAGCAACTGGGAGGGCAGTGATGGTATGGGGGTGGCAGAAGATGGCAAATAATAAGTGGGCCCAGTAGGGTCAGCCACCACCAGGGAGCTGCCAACAGAGGAGTTATCAGAGTCACTACCTCCAGTGGTAGTTGCCTCCCCCGTGGCACTCCCCTCAGCCTCCAACCCATTGGTCCCCTTGGCGTCGGTCAATTCTGCCTCCTTGGAACCGTGGGCTGCTGTATCCCCACTCGCCGATGCCTTAGCTCCCTCGACAGATGATGCTAATGTACACAAAGGACACAAGAGCACAAGGGTGGGGAAATAAAACAAGGGAGAACTATGTCAAATCCTGAATTTATGTACATTTTGGCTCACACACACTCCCACCCAGGTCAGGCACGTGCCCTCAGCACAAACTACATATGTAATCATATGTTCCCCTGACTAGTGGCCATGACCCCAGAATACACCAAACAACTCTCATAAAACACAAACCTGACACACTGTGTGAAGTACACCCATGAGAGACCATGCCCAGCTAATGCACTTAAAAGTCCATAAGGCCACAATGAATACCAGATGGCAGAAAGGGGACCCCTCGTAGGCCTTTGGAGGCTGCCAAAACTAGCCCTTACACCATCCCAAGGATTTGGAGGGGGCAGGACTCCAGGGACACACCTGTCTAAGTGCCTGACACTACAATGCATACATCCCACAGCACCCAAATACATTAATCAAAGTGGTATCACCACAGTGTTGCTACTCACCTCATGTGGCTGCAGACCCCTAGGGGTCAGCTAGTTGGAAGGCAAAATTGCATATCTTGTGTGAGTGTCTACTACTTGCAGATACTAGATGGACTCAACACTCGAGATGTTGTTACTATTAATATCAGGATATAAAAGAATTAAAGGTACTTAGGCATATAAAAAAATAATGACTGGAAATTTACAGTATGGAAGCTAGTCCCCAAACCACGACGCAGCGTGGGATTTACCCCAGGACTTAGGGCCTCATTATGACCCTGGCGGGCGGCGGAGGCCGCCCGCCAGGATCCCGCCCTCCAAATTACCGCGCCGCGGTCAAAAGACCGCGGCGGGTATTACGAGTTTTCCCCTGGGCTGGCGGGCGGTTCCAGTTAAACCGCCCGCCAGCCCAGGGGAAAACGACCTTCCCACGAGGATGCCGGCTCGTAATCGAGCCGGCGGAGTGGGAAGGTGCGACGGGTGCTACTGCACCCGTCGCGTATTTCACTGTCTGCAAGGCAGACAGTGAAATACATTTTGGGGCCCTCTTACGGGGGCCCCTGCCGTGCCCATGCCATTGGCATGGGCACGGCAGGGGCCCCCAGGGGCCCCGCGACCCCCCCTACCGCCATCCTGTTCATGGCGGCTTTCCCGCCATGAACTGGATGGCGGTAGGGGGGGTCAGAATCCTCATGGCTGCGGAGCGCGCTCCGCAGCCATGGAGGATTCCAATGAGCAGCGGAAAGTCAGCGGGAGACCGCTGACTTTCCGCTTCTGACCGCGGCTGAACCGCCGCGGTCAGAATGCTCATTGGAGCACCGCCAGCCTGTCGGCGGTGCTCCCGTGGTCGGTGGCCCTGGCGGCCACCAGCCGCCAGGGTCAGAATGACCCTCTTAGTATTTATTCCTGATTCCTTCGCATATGAATGGGTAAATGGCCCGAACCCTAGGGCCCAGAGTACATTATACCCCAAACTTATCATTGCGCTTTGTACCGAATTTTAAGACCATTTCTTCGACATAGCCATACGCTGCTTTGCATTGTCATTACTAACATATTGATTCATTGTTGATTTCCCACTTTGTGAGCAGCATTTCCATCTTATATGACTGCACCACAATATAATATGCTTATGATCATTGCTCGCAAATTGATTTATTGAAATGATTACCTCTCACAATGACAAACGGCAGTCCACCAACTCAACCAAGATGTTCCTTTACATTTCTATTATACTTTTTTTAGATCGACGTACGCGTGTTTAATTGCTGATTTCTTTTCAAGTGAGTAGGAATTTCATCATAGGTGGCTGCCCCACAACATTATATGTAACAATAAGCCTAATGACAGACCCATTGTGAATTAACCACAAGAAAGAGAGTGTCATATGGGGCACACATAGAATCCTGTTCGTGTGTGCACATGTGCTGAGACAGATGCAGGCACATGCTACTTCAGGGGGTGGGGATTTCAGTGTCACATCAACCAGTAGGTACACATATCCACACATGTGTGTGCACAAAAACTATGACACTATAGGAAAATACCTGGACCACCACTGTACCCGTCCAACTTCAAAACCATATACATTGACTCCACTATCATGGCCCATCACACAACAACACAAAGCTTCCAGATGTGCAATGTCCTAAATAAAAGGCGCATGCACTGGACACATCAGAGCTGTATGATAGAGACAACAGGGCTGAGTGTTCAAGGGATCTGTCATGACTATTTGACACACATTGTATAAGATGATATGAGCATATCAGACACATATCATGAGCCTGCCCCCAGTGCAAATCCCTTAGTAATCTGTGGACATGGGCCTAAGAAGAAGCTGTTTATACGCAGAGGCATAAATTTACACCATCACATGTTGTCCAGGGAGATAGGGAGTGGGCACAGTGTCACACTTGCAGTGCAAAAGGGAATTGATACCCGGACAGGTGTTCAGTTTTGCAATGAGCAAACATACACAGGTAACCTTCTCGGCAAGATGAGGAGACAGACCTACATGTCATATCCTGTCCTACTAATCATGTGCATCAGAGTACATTATGTAGTCCACAGACATTTTAAAGTGGGTGCCTGTGTCCAGATCTGACGGGCATAGTAAGTCATTATCTGCCTTCAGTGCAACAGTCCTAAAAGGCCAGTTGTGGCCACAGACCAATTTGTAAACAGTGAAAAAGCACAAATGGGGGTCAACACACACATATGACATGACATCAACACTCCTGCTGTCATGCAACTGCATGTGAATGCACTTTATAAACATGTTTTGGGAAAATTTAGCTGGGGATCGATGTCATGACATCTCACCTAGCCATGTGCATCCAATGCAAGTTGGGTCAGGGAACACTCAATTCACACTCACCACATTTTCTCACAACTTCAAAGTTTTCACTTGACATGGATACATGCCTATTCAACCAACCATTCATACAAACTTACTGCACAGAAACAGCCTTGGCCGACACCAACTGACAAAAGGGGCTTAAGCCCATGCTAACTAAAGCTGAGATAAGTAGAGGTATATGGAAAGTGTGAACATGTTGCACCTACCTGCTCATCCGGGCCGCCATAGAGTTGTGTTACTTCATAAAAGACCCAACAGGAGTAGAGTCTCCACCAGAGAAAACAAGGAAAAAAGAAGACTTTCCTTTGAAAACCCTAACCCAAAAGGGTTACCCATTGGTGACATGCTTTATCATTGGGTTCCCGCCATTCTACTGCAGAACAGGGCATGCTACGTCTTACATAATATGCAGGATAACTTTTTTCAATAGAATATTTAGTAAATATGACAAGTGAGAAGAAAGATAGGAGTGGGGGTTTTTAAAGTGGTTACAATTAACTGCCTCCTAGCAGTTTAAATAGGTTAATGGATACCCTAGTGGTGGTATGATTTAAAAAAGGGGGGTACTTGTAAGAAGGGTATATTATGTGCCTGCCTTCCTGGTCCACACGCTTCAAAGCCCACCCCTAGGCTTTTCATCAGGACCAAGGATGACTCCCTGGTACCACTCCTTGCAGAGAGGTTATACAAGTACATACTATGCATGCTAAGGATAGAGAATACTACACCTATTTCGTGTGTTAACTTCAGAGCATTACCTGTGGAGACAAAAGAAACACAATTAGCCTGCCCCAGTAAAATGCTGGGCCAAAATTACTTTAATTGACTTGTGGGTGAGGTGCCAAGACTCAGCAAATGACACCCCTAACATGTGGAACATTCGTGATTCTTAGTGATCAGGTGATGGGTGCATATAAGTTATCATGACTGCATACTGCGATGTCTGAATAATTCAAGACATAGGCCCTCATTCTGACCTTGGCGGGCGGCGGAGGCCGCCCGCCAAAGTCCCGCCGTCAGGTTACCGTTCCGCGGTCGAAAGACCGCGGCGGTAATTCTGACTTTCCCGCTGGGCTGGCGGGCGGTCGCCTTCAGACCGCCAGCCAGCCCAGCGGGAAAGAGGCTTCCACGATGAAGCCGGCTCGGAATCGAGCCGGCGGAGTGGAAGCTGTGCGACGGGTGCAGTTGCACCCGTCGCGTATTTCACTGTCTGCGCAGCAGACAGTGAAATACATGTAGGGGCCCTCTTACGGGGGCCCCTGCAATGCCCATGCCAGTGGCATGGGCACTGCAGGGGACCCCAGGGGCCCCGCGACCCCCCCTACCGCCATCCGGATCTCGGCGGTCCGACCGCCGGGATCTGGATGGCGGTGGGGGGGTCGGAATCCCCGCGGCGGTGCAGCAAGCTGCGCCGCCGCGGAGGATTCAATGGGGCCGCGGTACACTGGCGGGACCCCGCCAGTGGTGCCGGTCCGACCGCGGCTTTACCGCCGCGGTCGGAATCCCCATTGGAGCACCGCCGGCCTGTCGGCGGTGCTCCCGCGGTCCTCCGCCCTGGCGGTCAAAGACCGCCAGGGTCAGAATGACCACCATAGTTAACATGGAACACGTAAAGCACACACACAATAACAACAAAGGTTCATGCACAACATACATTGTGGTTTACAGGCTCCGGCATCATGGATCCGCTGGGAGGGATGTGTGCCTATAGTCATACTCTAAAGATATTAAAATATAACATGGCGTTAGACTCCTCTGGGGTCAGTGTCAAAAACTCAATGAGGAGAAATCAGGATCTTCCCTTGCTTCATCAAACCAAGACTCTCTCTTCTTTACCTACGTCCCACCACCCCGGGGGACCGAATTTTACCGGTGTCCCAATGGACAGAGTTCTTATACTCCAAAAGGGGGCTGGCTTCAGTACGCTTAGACAACGTGCTCCGACATACGAATATGTCATGGCACAGTTAACCTAGACTGCTAACGCTTACGAAATGAAGGTCCTCCTTGGCCCTCTGTGGTTCAATGCGAGGACTTCTTAAGGTAAAAAAGGCGGCCATTGAGCTGCCTGAAAAAAGAAAGAAAGGATCTTCTGCTATACTCATGTATAGGGCCTAGATGAAAAAATGCATATGGAAAAATATATAGATATGGCCCGACTTGAAAAAAGCTGCATAAATGGGTGGGAAAAAAGGGGGAAAATAGAAAATGTTATGTATTTTACAAAATAATGATAATACTAATCAAAAATACATCCATATAAATATTTTTTTAAATGCTGAATGTTGTGTGGACACACTAAATAGACCATTTCCTATGACTTTGAGGTGCAGAGCTTCATGATTTTATGAAACCCAGTTAAAATATGAATGTGATCATGATATTGGTATTGTATCAGGTGGCTCCATGGTATGTGCTTATTTAACCTATTCAAATGTGTACGCAATTTGAAAATCCACTATTATTCTGTTTCAAAAAGTCTGCTGTGTACCGTCCACTACCAGACTTGCAGACCATGGAGGAGATTTTAGTCATTCAGATTTACCACTGGATAGGCAGACAATCCTGGATCCCTGTCATCAATTGGAGCCAGATCTGATGCTAGCCATTCACCATCCAACTAGCAAACTACCCACAGTACAAGTCATGTCAGTGTTGCACTTCCTGGCCTCAGGGTCCTTCCAAAATACAGGTCCGTAACTTCTGGGATGTCCTAGCCTATGATCATTTGGGTGTAGAAGGATGTCCTCTCAGCACTGTTGGAACACCTGGACAGTTACATCCGGTTTCCTCAACATAATGATTTTGTCCATGTGAATGTAGATTTCAATGGTTTGGCACATATCCCACATGTTCTTGGAGTCATTGATGGTACCAATGTAGCCTTGGTTCCACCACTTGGCACTGAACAGGTCTATCGGAGCAGGAAAAAAATCCATTCTATTAATGTCCAAGTAGTGTGTCTGGCAGACCTCTACATTTTCCAAGTCTGTGCGAAGTACCTGGTTCAGTCCATGATGCCTTCATCATGTGCAAAAGCGTTGCTCCACAGTTGATGACAAAACTGTACCAAGTGAGGGCCTGGCTGGTTGGTAGGTGACGTGTCATGTGTGTGTGTGTATGTTATGTCTGCTGTTAGTGAAACTTTGCTCTGTACTCATAGTTGCACACTTGTCGCATTGCCTTAGAGGGGATTCTGCATACCCAAATTATCCCTGGTTGTTGATACCAGTGAGGAAACCAACTACGCCGGGGTAGTTCACTTCAACAAGGCAGATGAAAGAACACACTTTGCCGTGGCTTTTCGGATCCTGAAGGCAAGATTCTGGAGCATTGACAAGACAGGTGGAACCCTCCTCTAATCACCTGCAAAAGTATGTAAGATCATTGTGTCCTGCTGCATGCTTCCCAACCTCGCCCTGAGGAGAAACATCCCATACATTCCTAATGAGGGGAGCTGAGAATCCTGGAATCTGAAATGCCAAGTGAGGATGACCTTGATGATGATGAATGTGGAGAAATGCAGGCAGATTTCCTCAATTAGTACTTCACCTGAGAGTAAGTATGTGATTTTCTGTGATTACTTAGACTTCATGGGGTACTGGAGGGGTCATAATATATTGAGAAGGGTATGTCTCTTACCGTGAGACAGGACATTTCATGCAATGCATCATACTGCTAAGGTTTGGTGGCTACATCAGACTTGGAGATGACCCTCTGTCGAGCATTTCCTTTGATTTGTGCATTCATATTGCACTGTCAGTGAAACAACAGAAGTTTGAAATGAATGTTGTGTCTCATATATGCCTTTGCCTGCCTAAACACCTTGTATGTGACTTTTTCCTTCCAGGTCTCATCACCATGCCATCCTCAAGTGGAAAATTCAGAGTTGTGTCATTGTCATGTGGAAGTGGCAGATCTGACAGGTAAATGGGACATGAAATAGATACCGGTACTGTTATTACAAATTTGGTTTGTGTGGGTACCACGCCCAGGGTGCCAGGAGGGGAGTTACTGAGCTACAGTACGTTGATCCAATGGTCTCAAGTGTGTGGTAATGTCCCCTTGTAGCATGTCATTGTGGCTAATTAATGCATTCTCCCTTCACATTGAGTTAATAATGTTCCTTAAATGCCCTGTATGTAGCTGTCAATGTGTTTCCTCATTGCAGGCCACAATGACTGTGCCACAACACTGACATAGTTATGTAACATGGCAGAAGATGCCAAACCATTGTAATAGGATGGGCCTCAGACTAGAGACAGTTGTAATCTGTCTGTGTTATGGGGTATATCAAGTTGGGTAGACGTGGTTTTGGTATGGGATAAGAGTCAAGTTGGGGACAAAATCCACCTATCTGTTCCCCTATCTTACAGTTACGTGTCTGACATAGCCCATTTTTCTATGATCAGGTTGTTATTACTTTGGGATGTCCACACAAGAGCATCAATGTTTAGTCATTCTTGGTTACGACAGTCCAGAGATTTCTGTAGCATATGGGCTGTCCAGTGTAAATAAACAGTTTGGTGTAAGTGACCACTTGTGTTATTGTGTTGGTAGTAATCCTCAGTCTGACATGGCTTGTGACATATCCCTCCTTACAGTGACATTCTCATATGTACCTCATTTGCATCACTTGCTTTTCACATCGTACACTCCAAAATATTTTTAAAAAAACACTATTAGGCATAGATTGAGTGCTAGTTGTACTTATTTGCAGGTGTTTTGAACTCAAAGGTGCTAATGCTCGAGGGCCAGTGAAAGTGGTGTGGTGTTGTCCTCTATCCCTGCTCATGGTGATGTTCATGTCCCTCAGCACCCCTGTTACGGAGGCCAAGGTGGCATTGTGGGCCTCCCACTGTTGCAAGATTTCCTGGTGATAATCTCTCTGCAGATGCTTTATCTCCCTGAGATCAGTGAGTACCTGGCCCATTATGTCTTGGGACTGTCAATAGGCTCCCAATACTTGGGTGGTGGTATCCTTGCCAGACCCATCCCCAACAGCCTCATGCCGCTGGCCCACACCATCCCTACCAATCCACTCTACCCCCATGTGCCTGCACCCTTGGCACAGTTTGGACCCTACCACTGGGTCCAGGTCCATAATTGTCTGAGGGGTCTAGATGGGACTCAGGTATCTGGATTGAGGGCACAAAATGGTGAAATCTGTCCTCAGGACTCAGGATTCGGGGTGACTTGTTGTCTGAGATATTGTCGCAATGGCACAGGGAGGAGTCGATGTGGTCAGGTTGAGGCTGAGCAGTGTTGTCTGACCGGGTTCCCCGTATGGACCAGCACCATCCTCAACATCCACATGTCCAGGAGTTGTATCCTCACTGTGTGCCTCATCATTGGGGTGATTGGCAGTCTTTTGAGGGATCTCCATATTCCCAGTGGCAGATAGACCTGCTGAAGTGAGAGACAGTATGTGATAGGTTGTATTGTGACATGTACCTCAAACAGTTTACAGTGACATTTGCTTAAATCCAAGTACTCTTTGGCATTGCATTTTTCCCTTTATGTGAGAGGCACACCTGCTATCAACTTATGGACCTGATGTTTGGGGTAGTGAGCAATTCTATTTGAGTCACCTTGCTACAGATTGTATGAGTGACTGTTCATGGACTCCTGTCATTTCAGCAGTTCAATCAAAACAGTGGCTGGGCATGAAATGGCTTAGGTCATCTTGGGACCTGCTAGACTGTCATGCATGCAGACCCTGAACCTCCCAGTTGCATATGTTAATTGTCAACAAGTGGCCAGTGCATTGTGAATTTGTATACTGCCACAAGCATTTAGATGAGGCATCTTGGTACCGTTGTTTGTCTCTCATTTGTTTTGCACACAGGTTGGCCTGTCCTTGTCACGACTCACGTGCTGCTTGCGCCTGGAGTTTGCAGGTCTTGAGGCGTGGATCTTGAGGGTTCGACTTTGGCCCAAAAAGGGGCGACTCTTTCTGGTAGCCACGGTGCTGTAGGCGAGGAAACGCCAAGGACAGACCGTGACCGTGAGAAAGTAGCGCCAGAGGGAAAAAACCCCTTCAGAAGAAGAGGAAAAAACCTCCCAGATGATTCGCAGGGGATTCCTGGAACAAGAACAGAGGAACAGGAATCAAAGGAACTGACGTAACACAGAAATAGCGAAATCCAGAGCCAAGGACTAGGAAATCAGGAGCGAGGACACTAACTGAAACAGAGAGTGTTGCAGCGCAAAGAGGAAAAGAAAAACCACCCTTAAATACCATAAAACAGGAAGTGACCCACAGGAAGAAAAAGGACACCATCTTGAATAGGGAAAAGTAGATAGAATAGACTGGAGCAGAAACCATAGAGAATAGGGAAAGGAGGAATGCTGGGAAGACAGAGGTAACCTGGGAAGGGGAAAAGACATAAAGGACAGAGGAGAAAACAGACCCAAAAAGGAAGAAAGACAGAAAAGAAGAAAAGGGAGCCCCAACAGGTAAGAGGGGTCAGGAGACCCCAACAAGACGGAGGGAGAGCGCAGCGCGAGGCCCCCAGTAAGTCCTGGGGCCTCGCAGGGTGCAAGAAAGGCTTGGGGCGCGCCGCGTCTTAGAGACGCGGAGCGCGGCCCGAGCCGAACGCGCGGCTTGTGCCGAACGCTCGGCTCGCGCCGCGCGGTGCGGCGCGACAGTCCTTCTCGTCCACACTATTTACATCTTGACTTAGCACCTCGCAATGGATCTAATTGTTTGTGCATATCAAAGAGTGTAGCATGGTCTGTTTCTTGCTTCCGCCCAGGTATGTAAACTGCATTGGTGAGTCAACAGACAGCAGCACAATGTCATGTGGACAGTGTAATGGTTATTGTAGTCAGAGGGACTGTTCCCCCTGAGATTTACAGTAATGTTACACCAAGTACTACAAACAGCATACATAAGTCATCCGCTCAGGTGAGTAGATTTTCATTGCGTGTTGATGTGGGAGGATGTTTGAACAGATGCACAGTCGGCAGGTATTTTGCATTGGGTAGACAGTGCCTGTTGGTCTTTCGCATTGCAGTCTTAGGCTGTCCTCTCCACACGCTACACAGTTCAGATCCCCTCAGGTGAGTACAGTTGAATAGCTGAGTAGAGGTAGAATGTTCATAGTACTAGAGTACACTGTATTGGCAAAGTGTAGTGAGGGTCATAGTCCCTGCTGGCCTTATCATTACTGTCATTGCCTGTCCTCCCAACACACTACACATTGGAAATCCCCTCAGGTGAGTACAGTTGAATGACTGATTAGAGGAAGAATGGTCAAAGTAGGAGAGAACACAGTTGTGGCTGAGTGAAGAAACATTAGCAGTGCCTGCTGGTCTTATCATTGCTACAATTGTCTGTCCTTCCCACACACTATACATTGGAAATCCCCTCAGGTGAGTACAGTTGAATGACTGATTAGAGGGAGAATAGTCATAGTAGGGGAGAACATAGTTGTGGCTGAGTGAAATAACATTACCAGTGCCTGCTGGCCTTAGCATTGCTGTCATTGCCTGCCCTCCCCACACAATACACATTGGAAATCCCCTCAGGTGATTGCAGTTAAATAGCTGAGTAGAGGTACAATGGTCCTAGTACCAGAGTACACTGCATTGGAAAAGTGTAGAGAAGGTCCAAGGGCCTGCTGGCCTTGTCATTGGTGTCATTGTTTGTCCTCCCCACACACTATACATTGGAAATCAAATCAGGTGACTACAGGTGCATGGCTGGATAGAGGAAGAATGGTCATAGTAGCAGAGAACACAGTTGTGGCTGAGAAGAGGGACATTACCAGTGCGTGCTGGCCTTATCACTGCAGTCATTGCTGTCCTCCCCGCACACTGTATATTTAAGTGTCCATCAGGTTGTTACACTCCAATGTGGAGTTGTCAGAGGAGGTAATTCTTAGCAGGGTATATTGTCCTGGTATTAGTGATAGTCAAACATTGCCTGCTGGGATTTGTAGTGCTGTCAATCCCTGCTATGCAACCAGCATACAGAGATGTTGTTCCCCCAGATGAGTGTACTTGACAAGTTGGAGGCCAGAGAGGGGTCCATGGACAGGTGGACACTGGGCTGCTGAACTGGGTGGGATTGTGGGTGGGTAAATGTGATTAGTGAGCAAGCATGCCAATGCACATTGGTGAGCTAATTTTGTAGTTGTGACTTACCTGATTCCACTCCCCCAGGTATTCCTGCCAAGCCTTCAAGATGCAGGATGGTCAAGACCTTCTCATCCCATGATGTGAACTGTGGGGGGTGGGGGGGCATGGAGGACCACCCACAGTCTTGTGGACCGCCAGCTGGTTCCTTCCCCCTGAGGTCATTCCATCCCTTGTGCATGCATTGCTGCCCACAGAATTCACTGTTGATTATTCTTTGTCACATTTCCATTTTCCTAGCAATAGTAGTCTGCTGGACTTGGGCTCCAAATAGATGTGTCTCTACTCTAATGATTTTATTCATCATGACTCTTAACTCTTCATCTGTGAATCGTGGATGTTTTTGTGGTGATATGGTGATGGGAAAAAAGGTGGGGAAATAAGAAAGAAAATGTAGGTGCTGTGTGATCAGTGGGTGGTATGCAGTGAATGTTGTGATAGGGTGCAAATATTTGTTTGGGGGAGTGTAGTGTGCGTGTAGTGTGAGATGTGTGGCTTCTGTGAGTGGAGTAGTGCATATTCTAATCTTTGGACTGCTGTTGATGTGTGTGGTGCTGTTGATTTAAATAATTGTGGTGTGTTAAGGCATGTGTTTTATAGCATGGTTGGTAGGAATCAGGCGTGTGAATGTTTGGAAGCTATGTTGTTTTCAAATATAACAATTCAGGTGTTGTGTATTACTGGGGGACCACTGACCTCTGTGGTTTGCACTGTCATTGGAAGACCGCCATGGCAAGACCTCCATGGCAATTTTCGGCTTGCAATGTATTCAGTGGTTAGCTGGTGGTGCCAGTGATCGGACCTCCTCTTTCCCACCCTCCAGAGTCCCGGTGGTGTCAGGATTTAGGCTGGATTTTGGGAGGCTTGGCTGTGTCACTCATAATACAGCAGTCTGTATGACCGCCAACATGGTGGTCTTTTGGCAGCCGCCACCGCGGCAGTCTGGCAGTTAGACCGCCAAACTCATAATGAAGCCCTATGTGTATACGATGTGTGACTGAGATAAAAAAAAACATTATATATTGATGGCAAAGTGTACTTTTCAGATATAAAATAGCCTCTTGTGCATTCCGAAGGAGACGAAAGGTAAGATGATACCAAAATGCACACATGGGCTGATCCGAAGTGAGATTGACAATGTCTTAAGCCAATTACAGAAGGTTCCTGAGCCAAAAAAAGCCAATGAATGAAGGAGCCTAACCAGAAGCCCCATAGAGCATGTATAGAAAAAAGTGAAGTTGCTTTGAATGGCACACGCACCATTATATGTAAAACCTAAAAAAACAAATGCTTGTGACTGAAAACAGGTATGATTTTTTCCAATAGAAATAGTCTGATGTAGGTGTTATATAGAGTTTAGCTGGCAATCGCCTAACGCTCAAGGGCAGCAGCGACTCCTCCTACACCACATTTGGAGTAAAGCATCCATTATATGGAGATACATCCACCAGTTTGGTGCGGATTTTTTAATGGAAAATGCTCTCACCAACCACACTTAAGGCAAAAATGTGATGCAAACCAGAGGGGCATTTTGCAGAAACAAACCTCCAACGAGAGGATTTTTGTTTTGCAAAAGGAAAAGTCACTGGGAGTTTTCAGCAAATGCATGGCTTCATTATTCCTTTTCCTTTATTCCGACTGCAAAGACTTAAATGGTGTATGCAACTGCTCAACCTGCTCAAATACCTGCTCTGAATAGAATGGGCCTTCTTTTGCTCTTATTTTGGCAGCCTAGGTAGGCTTGTGGTGAACGGGCCACTCGCCGAACGCTTCTCACAGCAGAGTCAGCTGGGCCCCCTAGCTAAAAACAAGTGGTTCACCAACCACTAAATGATACTGGCCATCTACCAATTTTTTGCATTTCCAAACCCTAAATAACCCACTTAGTCTTATAATATACATTTCAAAACACACACTACGTTTTAAGCCCTAAGTGGAAGTAACCTAAGCAAAAACTGGAATCCATGATTTGAAATTGTACATTCTGAGTCCTTATTCAGAGAAAAAAGATTAGTTTTTTTTGTTTTTTTAACTTGAAAAGTGGCGTCCAGAAGAGATGCATTTGCTAGTTTGGCGGATGTTCGATCATTATATACTTAGAGTTAAGTACTGGCAAGGGGGTTTTAGGGTGGAGTTGCCACGTGCAAATCAGCATTACAGGAGCAGAAAACAATTTACCTTCAACTTCATCTCTGCATTGTCAAAAGAGGATACATGTGAACTGCACACAAGGAAAACATGCTATTTGCAGTGAAAGCAATCAGAAAAATATAGTGGACTATTCTATTTCATTTGAGGAGAGAGATTTGAACAACGATTAAAGGAGAGGTCCAGCAAAAGTTCACATTGTCATTACCGCTTTAGAATAGTAATAGGGAGAGTATGGATTGTTATTTTATTATAAGAGTATTAGAAGAACAACATTGTTCTTTCTATAAGAGAGCGGACTACTGTATAGGTAATGGGTGATGGAATGATGTTGTTCATTTTGGATGTAGGATGGGGTGAACTGAATAAGGTTGTTCACTTTGCTTGCAATGACTAGTGGAGTCAAATTATTAAAGCACCAACAAAATTAATTTATTTTACTAGTTATAACATGAGAAGGTTAAACTGGTGTGTCAGATGTGATAATAAAAGTGAGGACATGCTTTGACTATTCAGCCTGGAAAACAACATTTTCAACAGAGGTTGTTTTGTAGTGAAAGAATGTATTGTATCCCTCTTGCAGATTCAAAGAAGTATGTGTTGGTGTAAATCAGAAGGTTAGGAAGATCTCTGAGCAGATACACTGTATCCTGGGTTTGAATGTTGTACCTAACAATGGTATCCGTTCACACCAATGATTTTTGCATAGTAGTACAATAAAAGAAAATATTACTGGGATTTTGTGAGGATAAAGTCTCTATATTTATTTGTGTGTGAAATGGATAGAGTGAAAGCATTTTAGTTCATGTTGCTTGCTATAGCCAAATTGGCCTAGTTACTCTTTAGACGTTAATGTCACCATAATGGCCGAGGGAATTCTACCAAGGTGTCTAGTTAAGAGGAAAGGGAAGCTGAAGTATGTTCATTAGCCACATGGTTGTAAGGAGTATGCAGCCCTGCCTTCACTCACTGTAAGGCAACAAGGGTGTACGTCATGGGAGGCATGAGAAAATGAGAACCCTGCCAGAAAACAGATATGACTGGCTTTAAGACATTAAAGATGAAGTGCAACCATTGAGCTAATTGGGACATTCCTTATGTGCCCCACCAGGAGCAAGAGGGGAAACAATGGTGCAGAGGTGCAATTGGAAACCTATGTCCAGGTGAAAAGCACAAAGGCTTCAGTGCGAAGCTCATTTTTAGAAATGTGAGCCCGAGAGGGAAATACTTGTGTTTTTTGTTTATTTAGAACATGTTAATTAGGGTCTTAGTTCCTAAACAGAAATTATTTAGGATCTCATTATGAGTTTGGCGGCCTTAGGACTGCCAAGCTCGCAGTCGGACCACCTCACTCCTGCTGGTCTGACTGCCAGATTACAACTCTGGCCCTGAGTTCAGCACCGATATGCTGATCATGAGTCCACTTTCCACCAGCTACCATGAAAAGGCTGGTGAAAAGCCAGTGCTAGGGGCCTCAGGCTGGGCCCTGCACTGTCCATTACTATATTGTTGGCAGTGCAGGACCCCCTGCCCTGCTATGGCATACAGTGTGCATTTCGAGGGTGCTGGGGGACGCTCTGCACAACAGCATTGGTCTTGGCGGAGGCCAATGCTAATGCAATGTTTCCACAGGACTGACAGGAGGAAGCCTCCTAATACTGAGGCTTCCACCAGTCAGCTCAGTGGAAACATCGTAATTTGTCCAGGCAGAGACCGCCAGCTCCACAACTGTCTCCTCCCCACGGGTCTGGAGGGCTGATGGTCAGCCTGCCAAACTCATAATGAGCCCCTTGGGGGCAGATTGAAGAGCCCCTAGCACCTCCATGTGCCACATAAGTGTCATTTTTTTACACTAATATGGCCCAAAGAGGCCAAAATCGCCACACCAAATTTACAAAATGATGCATGCATTGAGCCACTTTGTAATCATTTGCACTACATTATGCATGTGCCAGGTATGATGTATACAAATGGGGGTGCTCCCCGTTAGGGGGGCCGAAAAAAATGTCGCAAAGAAATGTAAGAGATTTTTTTGCATATTTTTTTTGGCACTTTTAACGCCTGCTCACTGCAAGCATAAAAAGGAGGCACACCATTGTTTACAGTGGGCCTCAATGTGCTTTGCAGGATTAGTGTCAATATTTTTTACGTTAATCCTGCAAAGCGCCGAACTAGCATCAACACTTTTGATGCTAGTTCCCTAACTACCGCCATGGTGCACCATATCTTAGATACAGGGCACACATGGTGGCATCAGGGGGGCGCTAAGGGGAGCAAGATTTTCTTAAATCAGGCTCTTATTGTTTTATAATTTAAGAATCAATGTGAAATGAAACATGATACCGGGATGTCTTTAGGTTCTGTAATCAGATAATACCAGAGAATATATTTTCACATGATATTAGTAGATACCATGAAACAAGGTATACAATACAGTTTGTACACACACAATGAGTGAATTTCATCGAATGACAATGCATTACACTAAAAGGCTTATACATTTCAAAACAAAAGCAAAGGGCACAGGAGTTCATTTTCCTGCTCTTTGTTTAATATTGTCATGCAACTGTTTCTATTCTCTGAGTGCAATGTTTCTAACCATCGTTAGAGCAAGCAATAGGTTCGCTCTTGGGTGAGACTCCACTAAACAAGTGTAAAGGATCAGATGTTGAACCCATACCATTGAGCACATCGGCCAGTTATTCACTGAGTCACTGAATTATTTCGGAGGAAATGGAGATATTTGCAGGGAAAGTATTCTGAGTTAGGATTCAAATTGTTTCTAAATTACCTGTGAACAGGCAATTACATTTGTCTTCTTAGTCATTGTTGCTTGTTGTTATACTGTTTATGTAAGCCACAAGATTCTCTTATGAAAGTTTCCCCGGGGCGTTGGTGGAGTTACTCTTAAATATTACCTATAGGATGCATGTGTCCTTTAGCACTGCCTTCCTCTCCATAGGAAGGGAACTCAGGCAGCACAAAGGTGAAAGCCAAGCTGTGGTCCCATGTTGTGGCATGCAATGAAGGACTTTAAGGAAGGGCTGAGGAGCCCAGTCTCCGATCCCAGATGTGACACTAGCTGTGGTTGGAAATTGTTGAGGGGAGTACACAGCAGGAGATGAAGGTTCACTCCCTTTAGTGATGATTTTCTGGGCTCAAATTCAATAAATATCTGATCAGAAGCTTGAGTCAGTAACCACTGCATGTTAAGAGGAGCCAGGACACATATGCAGTAACCAATGAATATGGAAGTGAACAAACCTCAAGGACAGCAGTAGCCTAATGGTTCCAGATAGGTGAGGTTAGTATGATCACAGTTAGGAAAAGCAGTGCAGCTGCCGGGTTAATACTTCTGAAATCTGAAAACAGGTTTGGGAAGATTAAAAACTGAAAATCTGACAAGTAATTTGATCGGCGAATAGAAAAGGGCGGCCAAGTTTCACTAGTTAGAAGGGAGTACAAATGTTTAGTTGCAGCAGGAGCATTTCCAGCTCAATGGGCCTTGGATCAGTCACCGTGCCCGAGGATCAAACGACTATTCAAAATTCATATGAACATCATACATATCATATCTTAATTTTGAGTTTCATGTGAGATGATCAAAAGCATCAAAACGGTGAAAAACAGATGAGAAGCTGTGGGCTGCAGATGCATGAGTAAGCTGCTCCATTTATGCTCAAAAGATGGCAATATTTGCCTAATATTTGCCACAGACAATGTTTGAAAAATTATTTGGGCAGAAAACTAGGAGCTGATAATTTGAAGAAAATGAAATTCCAGAAGCACTCAGTAGCTCACAGATAGTTTCAATGGATGTCTCTGGCGTTTTGGATTTCCGTGCCTAAAGGTGTTTTTCAAACACATGCAAATTTGACGGCGAATAGATAATATTTAAATTAAATGGCGAAGTGCGGTCCTTCTCATCTTGCAAGGTTCATTGTAGTTAAACAATTGCACCGTGGAATCAAGCAATATTTGATCTCAGTGATCCTTCAATTGATGGTGTCTAGAGGCCAAACCAATTACAGCATCTTAATAATTTCGTTCAGGATTCTTTGACCCATAAATAGAAAGTCAATTCATTCACATCATGCATAAAGTAGGTAAACCTTAGACTCCAAACTGTGGCACAAAAAGCCATAGTCTGCCTCGCAGCTGTCAATTTTATTGTTTGTTTGTTAAAAGCACTGTGTCCTGTAGGCTCCAATTTCTCTTCAAATTTGTGAGGATTTTGAAACTGAATAGGAAAAATGCATTCTGCTGCAATTAGCCATGCATTCTTTTTCCGGGAGAACGAAACAACAGCTGATTAAACTAATGAGGTCTCAGCATAAAGCGGGAATTTAATGAGTTCTCATAAACAATTAAAAACGACAATTTGCATTCTTTTAAGCCCATTGGGGGAAAAACAAGAAAAGTTAGCTGTAATCACATGCTGTGAAGTAGTTGAAACGGGAACATAAAATGCTTTCACTGTTCCTCCTGAAGCCACGAATAGCGCTACAGGAGACTTATTAACATGCACAATGGTTTGACCCGGTTTACCTCCAAATTGTAGTTAGGCAGGTGTTTAGAGAAGGCACTTCATCTTGTGCATTTTTATCCTAAGATAACAACAGCTAGATCAATGCTATTTACGTTTGTAATATAACGATAGGAATGGTTGCCAGGTGGTAAAAGTAAGTTCACACCTAAGGAAATCATCGTCAGTAAAAAATAAAAAAAAACACAATTTAAAAGTGGGGATGCCTAATAATCGTCGAATGTCCATCATCGTCAAGAATTTCATAACCCAAAAATGTAGGGGCTGACTTGCAAAATGTACTTTGGGGCAGAAAACATTTTACAGTGGTACCGGCCAGCTCTGACATATTACCAGAAATAAACGCACACTTTGCTGTTAAAGTAGGTGGACAAAATAGCCTCAATGGTGTGCTCGATATTTACAAATGTTTACTTTAAATGTCTTCGTAGTCAGAAGGTGCAAAACGAGGGCCGACATTTAAGAAGGGCCTAGAGCCAACTATCACCACTTTAGCATCATTGTTTTGGCGCTAATGTGGTGATAGTGTGGCAAAAATGCCACTCCATATTTACAAAGCGCCACTTTGTCACCCCTTGCACCACATTATGCCTGCGCCAGGCATAATGCATGCAAGGGGGATTTTCCCCCTTTAGGGGGCCTGAAAAATGACGCAGTGGAATTCATGCGATTCCACTGTGCCATTTTTAGTGGCATTTTTAAGGCCTGCACAGAGCAGGCATTAAAAGGAGGCATACTATTGTTTTTAATGGTCCTCTATGTACTTTGGAGGATTAGCAACAACATTTGTGGCGCTAATCCAGCAAAATATAATAACCTCAGAAATTATGACACTATTGTCCCTAACCTGCGCCATGGTGCGCAGTATGTTAAATACAGCGCACACATGGTGGAGTTAGGTGGGGCGCAATGGGCCGCAAGAAAAGTGGTGCTTAATTTACATCAAGCACCACTTTCCTTAAATCTGTGCCAAGGTGCGGTAAACTGCTGGCACCTATTTTAGCACTCAAACATCCAGTGAATGAATCACTCAATTAGTTATTTTACTGAGGGCCTCAAACTGTACATTTAGAACTAAAGTCACATTTCTTCTCTCAAATAGTGCTCTTATTACTTTAGAATGCTCCACTAAAGTATTCATCATCCAGCCATTAATAAAGTCATTAATGACGCCATTATCCATACAGTATGTCATTACATCCAAGTCCCCAGCTCTTTTATTGTCATTTTTACCTGGAAAGTGAAGGTTAACCATTCTTAATCCCTTTGTTAGTTAACAGAAAATGAATGCTTAAATGCCACCTCCACTCCACTAACTGCATGGCATGGTAGTGTACCTAATGGAATATGATTACGTTTAAAAGTTGAAACTATGCCATTGGGATGCCCTCCATACTCTCCTGTACTGTCGTTTTGCAAATTAATTCAATTTGGCAGTTGTAGTCTTTTATTTAGTTGAATTGAACCAATAGGAACAACATAGTCTAATGCTAAAATACCTGCTTCCGGTGACATTGAGCCGTCCAGTAATGAAAGATTTGTTCACTACATAGAAAGGTTTTTAAAGACCCAATATAGAAACAGACTTCATAAAACAAAGCATCATTCTAAAATGCTTAGGACTGGTGACTGTTAGTGAGGAAGGTTTGTGTACAGAGAATGTTTAGGCTAGGGCCATCCTAATAAAATCACCTTTCTTTTTTTAGAAATTAGAGCCTGGTTTATAGGTTGCCAGTAACGGTCCCATCTTTGAGTTTTTGACTGAAAACCTGTCCGTTGCCTTGCCAGTCCGCCTGCTGTTTTGAGATGTTGGGGGCCCTATAGCCGAACACACACATTGGAACTTCTGTGCCCGTCAAGAAACACCACCTGTGTCGATGGCAGGATAGTGAAAAGTGGATGCTGGTGGGACCCAAGCCACCCTTCCCACCGTGAAGATTTGGATGTGCCTTACCACCAAGCAAAATTGGCAGTCTGACCACTTCTGAGTAGGTGAATTGGGTGGGGGGAAAGGGGGGAAAATTCACCTTTTTCCTGATTCCACATCCCTTTTGAATGGGCATGACTGGACAACCCCTACTGTCACTGCTGCCTCTGACCCACGTAGAAAACACAAAGCCTCCCCTTGCCAACGGACTCAAAGGTAGGGATAATGCATTGCCATGGTACATTGGATGGGCACTGCTTGGGAGGTCAGGACTGTAGGAGGCTGGACTGGCTTGTAGTGAGTACCAAGGGGTACTAACACCTTGCACCAGGCCCAGGTATCCCTTATTAGTGTATAGGGTGTCTAGCAGCTTAGGCTGATAGATAATGGTAGCTTAACAGAGCAGCTTAGGCTGAACTAGGAGACGAGTGAAGCTCCTACAGTACCACTAGTGTCATATGCACAATATCATAAGAAAACACAATACACATATATACTAAAAATAAAGGTACTTTATTTTTATGACAATATGCCAAAGTATCTCAGTGAGTACCCTCAGTATGAGGATAGCAAATATACACAAGATATATGTACACAATACCAAAAATATGCAGTATAGTATTAGAAAACAGTGCAAACAATGTATAGTTACAATAGGATGCAATGGGGGCACATAGGGATAGGGGCAACACAAACCATATACTCCAAAAGTGGAATGCGAATCACGAATGGACCCCAAACCTATGTGACCTTGTAGAGGGTCGCTGGGACTGTAAGAAAACAGTGAGGGTTAGAATAATAGCCCACCCCAAGACCCTGAAAAGTGAGTGCAAAGTGCACTAAAGTTCCCCAAAGAGCACAGAAGTCGTGATAGGGGAATTCTGCAGGAAAGACCAAAACCAGCAATGCAACAATGATGGATTTCCAGACGAGGGTACCTGTGGAACAAGGGGACCAAGTCCAAAAGTCACGATCAAGTCGAGAGTGGGCAGATGCCCAGGAAATGCCAGCTGTGGATGCAAAGAAGCTGCTACTGGACAGTAGAATCTGAGGATTCTGCGAGAACGACAAGGGCTAGAAACTTCCCCTTTGGACAATAGATGTCTTACGCAGTGGAGAGTTGTGCAGAAGTATTTTCTTGTGGAAAGACTGTAAACAAGCCTTGCTAGCTGCAAAACTTGCCGTTAAGGTTTTTGGGTGCTGCTGTGGTCCAGGAGAGACCAGGATGTCGCCAATTCCGTCAGGGGACAGAAGGGGCGCCCAGCAAGACAAGGAGCTCTCTCAGAAGCAGGCATCACCTGCACAAGTGCCGGAACAGGCACTACAAAGTGGAATGAAACGGTGCTCACCCGAAGTTGCACAAGAGAGTCCCACGCCGCCGGAGGACCACTCAGGAGGTCGTGCAATGCAAGTTAGAGTGCCGTGGACCCAGGCTTGGCTGTGCACAAAGGAAATCTTCGTGGAGTGCACAGGAGCCGGAGTAGCTGCAAAACACGCGGTTCCCAGCAATGCAGTCTGGCGTGGGGGGGCAATGACTTACTTCCACCAAACTTGGACTGAAGAGTCACTGGACTGTGGGAGTCACTTGGACAGAGTTGCTGAGTTCAAGGGACCTCGCTCGTCGTGCTGAGAGGAGACCTAGAGGACCGGTGATGCAGTTCTTTGGTGCCTGCAGTTGCAGGGGGAAGATTCCGTTGACCCACAGGAGATTTCTTCGGAGCTTCTAGTGCAGAGAGGAGGCAGACTACCCCCACAGCATGCACCACCAGGAAAACAGTTGAGAAGGCGCCTGGATCAGCGTTACAGTGTCGCAGTAGTCGTCGTTGCTACTTTGTTGCAGTTTGCAGGCTTCCAGCGCGGTCAGCAGTCGATTCCTTGGCAGAAGGTGAAGAGAGAGATGCAGAGGAACTCGGATGAGCTCTTGCATTCGTTATCTAAGGAAATCCCCAAAGCAGAGACCCTAAATAGCCAGAAAAGAGGGTTTGGCTACTTAGGAGAGAAGATAGGCTAGCAACACCGGAAGGAGCCTATCAGAAGGAGTCTCTGACATCACCTACTGGCCCTGGCCACTCAGAGCAGTCCAGTGTGCCAGCAGTACCTCTGTTTCCAAGATGGCAGAGGTCTGGAGCACACTGGAGGAGCTCTGGGCACCTCCCAGGGGAGGTGCAGGTCAGGGGAGTGGTCACTCCCCTTTCCTTTGTCCAGTTTCGCGCCAGAGCAGGGCTGAGGGGTCCCTGAACCGGTGTTGACTGGCTTATGCAGAAATGGGCACCATCTGTGCCCATGAAAGCATTTCCAGAGGCTAGGGGAGGCTACTCCTCCCCTGCCTTAACACCTTTTTCCAAAGGGAGAGGGTGTAACACCCTCTCTCTGAGGAAGTCCTTTGTTCTGCCATCCTGGGCCAAGCCTGGCTGGACCCCAGGAGGACAGAAACCTGTCTGAGGGGTTGGCAGCAGCAGCAGCTGCAGTGAAACCCCGGGAAAGGCAGTTTGGCAGTACCCAGGTCTGTGCTAGAGACCCGTGGGATCATGGGATTGTGCCAACAATGCCAGGATGGCATAGAGGGGGCAATTCCATGATCATAGACATGTTACATGGCCATATTCGGAGTTACCATTGTGAAGCTACACATAGGTAGTGACCTATGTGTAGTGCACGCGTGTAATGGTGTCCCCGCACTCACAAAGTCCGGGGAATTTGCCCTGAACAATGTGGGTCAGTTCGGGCTGGACTGTTCCCATGGGGAACAGGGTCAAGACTGATTTTCATATGGCTGGGTCCAAACTGGAAAGGCATGGGCAGCAAAAAAACGATGGAGTTAGGCCCAGATCACTGTACTGGGGGTGAATGTTTGACAATGTTCAGCATTCCGTCCATCACTTGTTGTTTTTGCTTTGTCGCCCTAAGTGGGAAGGGTATGCCCAGACGTGGGTCCCGTGCTTCCCATGCCACTGGATTCAAGCTAGCCTGGCTGATGAGGGGTGAAACCCCGAAACCAGTCCCAAAATGCTTGTTTCCAGTCCAGGGAAGACCTGGCCTAGCAGTTTGGGCTGGACTGTTCCCATGGGGAACAGGGTCAAGACTGATTTGCATATGGCTGGGTCCAAACTGGAATGGCATGGGCAGCAAAAAAACGATGGATTTAGGCCCAGATCACTGTACTGGGGGTGAATGTTTGACAATGTTCAGCATTCAGTCCATCACTTGTTGTTTTTGCTTTGTCGCCCTAAGTGGGAAGGGTATGCCCAGACGCCAGGGTGCCCACACACTAAGTAACTTTGCACCTAACCTTTACTAGGTAAAGGTTAGACATATAGGTGACTTATAAGTTACTTAAGTGCAGTGGTAAATGGCTGTGAAATAACGTGGACGTTATTTCACTCAGGCTGCAGTGGCAGGCCTGTGTAAGAATTGTCAGAGCTCCCTATGGGTGGCAAAAGAAATGCTGCAGCCCATAGGGATCTCCTGGAACCCCAATACCCTGGGTACCTCAGTACCATATACTAGGGAATTATAAGGGTGTTACAGTATGCCAATGTAAATTGGTCACTAGCCTGTTAGTGACAATTTGGAAAGAAATGAGAGAGCATAACCACTGAGGCTCTGATTAGCAGAGCCTCAGTGAGACAGTTAGTCATAACACAGGTAACACATACAGGGCACACTTATGAGCACTGGGGCCCTGGCTGGCAGGGTCCCAGTGACACATACAACTAAAACAACATATATACAGTGAAATATGGGGGTAACATGCCAGGCAAGATGGTACTTTCCTACACAACCCCCCCAAACGAAGGACAATAAGACTAGCCATGACCTGATGAGTCTTCATTGTCTAAGTGGAAATATCTGGAGAGTCCATCTGCATTGGAGTGGGTACTCCCAGGTCTATGTTCCACTGTATAATCCATTCCCTGTAGGGATATGGACCACCTCAATAATTTAGGGTTTTCACCTTTCATTTGTTTTAGCCAAAGTAGAGGTTTGTGGTCTGTCTGAACAATGAAGTGAGTGCCAAACAGGTATGGCCTCAACTTCTTCAGTGCCCAGACCACAGCAAAGGCCTCCCTCTCTATGGCAGACCAACGCTTTTCTCTAGGGGTCTACCTCCTGCTGATAAAAGCAACAAGTTGATCCTGGCCCTCAGAATTAAGTTGTGATAAGACTGCCCCTACCCCTAATTCAGATGCATCAGTTTGGACAATGAATTTTTTGGAGTAACAGGGACTTATCAGGACAGGTGCAGAGCACATGACCTGCATCAGCTCCTCAAAAGCTTTCTGACAGCTGGCTGTCCACAATACCTTTTTAGGCATTTTCTTGGATGTGAGGTCATTAAGAGGGGCTGCAATGGAGCCATAGTTCTTTATGAACCTCCTGTAATACCCAGTGAGGCCTAAGAAGGCTCTTACCTGGGTCTGAGTTGTAGGGGGAACCCAATCTATAATAGTTTGGATTTTCCCCTGAAGTGGTGCAATCTGTTCTCCACCTACCAGGTGTCCCAGATAAACCACTTTCCCCTGCCCTATCTGGCAGTTTGAAGCCTTTTGCAGGGCCTCTAAAACTTTCCATAGGTGGACCAGGTGATCATCCCAGCTGGAGCTAAAGACAGCTATATCATCTAGATATGCTGCACTAAAAGCTTCCAGCCCTTGCAGGACTGTGTTCACCAACCTCTGAAAAGTGGCAGGTGCATTTTTCAATCCAAAAGGCATTACTGTGAATTGGTAATGGCCTCCAATGGTTGAAAATGCAGTTTTTGCTTTTGCATCTTCTGATAATTTTATCTGCCAATACCCTGCAGTCAAATCAAAAGTGCTTAGATACTTGGCAGATGCCAGTGTATCTATTAGCTCATCTGCCCTGGGTATAGGGTGAGCATCAGTTTTGGTTACCTGGTTGAGACCTCTGTAGTCGACACAAAACCGCATTTCCTTCTTTCCATTCTTGGAATGAGGTTTTGGTACAAGTACCACAGGAGAGGCCCATGGACTTTCAGAGTGCTCAACCACTCCTAGTTCAAGCATTTTCTGCACCTCTTGCTTTATGCAGTCTCTGACATGGTCAGGCTGCCTATAGATCTTACTTTTGACAGGCAAGCTGTCTCCAGTATCTATAGTGTGCTCACACCAAGAAGTGGTGCCTGGCACAGTAGAGAAGAGTTCAGAAAACTGACCCAGGAGATTTATGCAGTGGTCTTTCTGCTCAGCAGTAAGACAATCTGCCAGTACTACACCTTCCACTAGAGCATCTTGTTCTGTGGAAGAGAAGAGATCAGGGAGAGGGTCACTCTCTTCTTCCTGTCCCTCATCTGTTGCCATGAGCAGGGTGAGATCAGCCCTGTCATAGTAGGGTTTCAGGCGATTGACATGGAGCACCCTAAGGGGACTCCTGGCAGTGCCTAAGTCAACTAAGTAGGTGACTTCTCCCTTCTTTTCAACAATTATGTGGGGTCCACTCCATTTGTCTTGGAGTGCTCTTGGTGCCACAGGCTCCAAGACCCACACTTTCTGCCCTGGTTGGTACTGAAACAAAACAGCCTTCTGGTCTTGCCATTGCTTTTGGAGCTCTTGGCTGGCCTGAAGGTTTTTACTAGTCTTTTTCATGTACTCAGCCATCCTAGATCTGAGGCCAAGTACACAGTGCACTATGTCTTGCTTTAGAGCTTTTAAAGGTTATTCCCAACCCTCCTTAACAAGTGTTAGAGGACCTCTCACAGGGTGTCCAAATAGGAGTTCAAAGGGGCTGAAGCCCACTCCTTTTTGGGTTACCTCTTTGTAAGCAAAAATGAGGCAAGGTAACAGGATATCCCATCTCCTGCGGAGTTTTTCAGGGAGTCCCATAATCATGCCTTTGAGAGTTTTGTTAAATCTCTCCACCAGTCCATTTGTTTGTGGATGATAGGGTGTGGTGAACTTGTATGTAACACCACACTCCTTCCACATGGCCTTTAAGTAAGCAGACATGAAATTGCTTCCCCTGTCTGATACCACCTCTTTTGGGAAGCCCACCCTGGAAAAGATTCCCAGGAGGGCCTTTGCCACTGCAGGAGCTGTAGTGGTCCTTAGAGGAATTGCTTCAGGATATCTGGTGGCATGGTCCACTACCACCAAGATAAACCTATTGCCTGAAGCAGTAGGAGGATCAAGGGGGCCAACTATGCCAACCCCTACCCTTTCAAAGGGAACCCCAACCACAGGCAGTGGGATAAGAGGTGCCTTTGGAGTGCCACCTGTCTTGCCACTGGCTTGACAGGTTTCACAGGACTTACAAAATTCCTTTGTGTCCTCTGACATTCTAGGCCAATGAAACAAGGGAACAAGCCTGTCCCAAGTTTTCATTTGCCCTAAATGTCCAGCTAAGGGAATGTCGTGGGCTAGAGTTAGGAGGAACTTTCTGTACTCCTGAGGAATCACCAATCTCCTGGCAGTTCCAGGTTTTGGATCCCTTGCTTCAGTGTACAAGAGGTTGTCCTCCCAGTAAACTCTGTGAGAGTCACTGACATCCCCATTTGCTTGTTTGACAGCTTGCTGCCTTAGACCCTCTAGTGTGGGAGAGGTATGCTTTGCCACACTCAGCTCCTCCCTGGCAGGCCCCCCTTCACCCAAAAGCTCAGCAGTGTCTGCTTCCAGCTCCTCTAGTGTAGGTTCTGCACAGGGTGGAAATTCTTCTTCTTCAGAAGTAGAATCCACTGTAGAGGGAGGGATAGTAGGTAGTGATTTACTTCTACTAGCCCTAGCTTTAGGGAGCACTTGGTCCATTCTGAACAGAAGTCGTGATAGGGGAATTCTGCAGGAAAGACCAAAACCAGCAATGCAACAACGATGGATTTCCAGACGAGGGTACCTGTGGAACAAGGGGACCAAGTCCAAAAGTCACGATCAAGTTGAGAGTAGACAGATGCCCAGGAAATGCAAGCTGTGGATGCAAAGAAGCTGCTACTGGACAGTAGAAGCTGAGGATTCTGCAAGAACGACAAGGGCTAGAAACTTCCGCTTTGGAGGATATATTTCCCACGCTGTGGAGAGTTGTGCAGAAGTGTTTTCCTGTGGAAAGACCATAAAAAAGCCTTGCTAGCTGCAAATCTCACGTTTAGGGTTTTTGGGTGCTGCTGTGGTCCAGGAGGGACCAGGATATCGCCAATTGCGTCAGGGGACAGAGGGGGAACCCAGCAAGACAAGGAGCCCTCTCATAAGCAGGCAGCACCCGCAGAAGTGCTAGAACAGGCACTACAAAGTGGAGTGAAACAGTGCTCACCCGAAGTTGCACAAGAGAGCCCACGCCGCCAGAGGACAACTCAGGAGGTCGTGCAATGCAGGTTAGAGTGCCGTGGACCCAGGCTTGGCAGTGCACAAAGGAAATCTTCGTGGAGTGCACAGGAGCCGGAGTAGCTGCAAAACATGCGGTTCCCAGCAATGCAGTCTGGCGTGGGGAGGCAAGGTCTTACCTCCATCAAACTTGGACTGAAGAGTCACTGGACTGTGGGAGTCACTTGGACAGAGTTGCTGAGTTCAAGGGACCTCGCTCGTTGTGCTGAGAGGAGACCCAGAGGACCGGTGATGCAGTTCTTTGGTGCCTGCGGTTGCAGGGGGAAGATTCCGTCGACCCACGGGAGATTTCTTCGGAGCTTCTAGTGCAGAGAGGAGGCAGACTACCCCCACAGCATGCACCACCAGGAAAACAGTCGAGAAGGCGGCTGGATCAGCGTTACAGTGTCGCAGTAGTCGTCGTTGCTACTTTGTTGCAGTTTTACAGGCTTCCAGCGCGGTCAGCAGTCGATTCCTTGGCAGAAGGTGAAGAGAGAGATGCAGAGGAACTCGGATGAGCTCTTGCATTCGTTATCTAAGGAAATCCCCAAAGCAGAGACCCTAAATAGCCAGAAAAGAGGGTTTGGCTACTTAGGAGAGAAGATAGGCTAGGAACACCTGAAGGAGCCTATCAGAAGGAGTCTCTGACGTCACCTGCTGGCCCTGGCCACTCAGAGCAGTCCAGTGTGCCAGCAGCACCTCTGTTTCCAAGATGGCAGAGGTCTGGAGCACACTGGAGGAGCTCTGGGCACCTCCCAGGGAAGGTGCAGGTCAGGGGAGTGGTCACTCCCCTTTCCTTTGTCCAGTTTCACACCAGAGCAGGGCTGAGGGGCCCTGAACCGGTGTAGACTGGCTTATGCAGAAATGGGCACCATCTGTGCCCATGAAAGCATTTCCAGAGGCTGGGGGAGGCTACTCCGCCCCTGCCTTAACACCTTTTTCCAAAGGGAGAGGGTGTAACACCCTCTCTCTGAGGAAGTCCTTTGTTCTGCCATCCTGGGCCAAGCCTGGCTGGACCCCAGGAGGGCAGAAACCTGTCTGAGGGGTTGGCTGCAGCAGCAGCTGCAGTGAAACCCCGGGAAAGGCAGTTTGGCAGTATCCGGGTCTGTGCTAGAGACCCGTGGGATTATGGGATTGTGCCAACAATGCCAGGATGGCATAGAGGGGGCAATTCCATGATCATAGACATGTTACATGGCCATATTCGGAGTTACCATTGTGAAGCTACACATAGGTAGTGACCTATGTGTAGTGCACGCGTGTAATGGTGTCCCCGCACTCACAAAGTCCGGGGAATTTGCCCTGAACAATGTGGGGGCACCTTGGCTAGTGCCAGGGTGCCCACACACTAAGTAACTTTGCACGTAACCTTTACTAGGTAAAGTTAAGACATATAGGTGACTTATAAGTTACTTAAGTGCAGTGGTAAATGGCTGTGAAATAACGTGGACGTTATTTCACTCAGGCTGCAGTGGCAGGCCTGTGTAAGAATTGTCAGAGCTCCCTATGGGTGGCAAAAGAAATACTGCAGCCCATAGGGATCTCCTGGAACCCCAATACCCTGGGTACCTCAGTACCATATGCTAGGGAATTATAAGGGTGTTCCAGTATGCCAATGTAAATTGGTGAAATTGGTCACTAGCCTGTTAGTGACAATTTGGAAAGAAATGAGAGAGCATAACCACTGAGGCTCTGATTAGCAGAGCCTCAGTGAGACAGTTAGTCATAACACAGGTAACACATACAGGGCACACTTATGAGCACTGGGGCCGTGGCTGGCAGGGTCCCAATGACACATACCACTAAAACAACATATATACAGTGAAATATGGGGGTAACATGCCAGGCAAGATGGTACTTTCCTACACGGACCACCGCAGGCATATACATGTCACAGTAATTTTTTAAAATCACTGTGACATTCATATGATGGGGGGACATTGTGTCAGACATGGCTGGGAACACACTGGCACAACATGCATATTGCACACATGCACAACTGTTGTGCTGTCATTATTCATTGCCAAATGAATGCTGACACAAAAATAACAGTACAATCACACTTGTTAACAGTGTTCATGTGTGTGCTTTGCGAGGGGACCTGTACTGGTAGGTTTGTGCTATCTGTTGTGTATATTAGTCAGTAGTTGTGTGTGTGTGTGTGTGTGTGTGGCTGAGGTGGAGGGAGCTGGAGTGAGTGGTGTGGTTGTGTCTGTACGTGTGTCACTTGAATGTGAGATCGATGTTGTTCTGTATGTTGTATTGCCGTGTGACACTCTCAGGTGAGTGTTGTTGTGTGGAGGTTGGTGTTGTGATGTGTATAGCTGTGCTAGTAAGTGGGTTTGTTTGTGTTGCTGAGTGTGTAGTTTGTTGGTTGTTGCAGTTGTGTCATGTGTTAGTGCAGTGCCAATGGTGTGTGTGTGTGTTGTGTTATGGATGTATATCAATGTGGGTTTTCGGCATGTACAGGTTGTGTTGTGTTGGAGTTTTAATGGATGATGGTGTGTATGTGGTATGTTGTGTGTAGTGCAGGTGGACACATATTGTAAGAGTACAGTGTGGTGTCACTTACCTCTATTCCATAGGCCCTGCAATTGTACGAAGTCCATTGAGTCCCCCCGCTTTCTCCCTCTGTCAGCAATCCATCTCCAGTCCACCACTTGCAGAGCTGTTTCATCTAAATATGACTGCTGGAACAGCATCAACTTGATACTCTTTTTTTGTCCACCACTGACATGGCTTCTCGGTAGCACCATCGAGATCTAAATCGGGCCCGAACTTACTTAAATCAACATTTAGGGCCTGATATAGAACTGGGTGGAAGGGTTACTCTGTCACAATGGTGACGGATATTTTGTCCACCGAAATAGTATAAAACAGGATTTAGATTTCATGGGATGGATATTTGTCACTGTTGTTCCGGAGTAACCTGTCCGCCAAATTGTAAATCAGGCCGTTAGTAATTTCAAAACCCCTGTCCTAAAATGTATTCAGAGAAGAAGATTTTAACACATCTAGGGCCTGATTCTAACTTTGGAGGACGGTGTTAAACCGTCCCAAAAGTGGCGGATATACCACCTACCGTATTACGAGTCCATTATATCCTATGGAACTCGTAATACGGTAGGTGGTATATCCGCCACTTTTGGGACGGTTTAACACCGTCCTCCAAAGTTAGAATCAGGCCCCTAGTTCCAGTACAGATCGTCATCAAATAAATATAATTGCAACTCTCTTATTTTCACATTTTAATTGAAGATAAACATTCCAGTCTACAAAAGCAAGTATGTAGTGCAATAGTTAATCTATAGTTTAACCTGTGTATGTAATCATTGTTCCTCTCTTTTTCTATACTGGGAACCTTTTTATTATTAACATCTCATTTTTATCAGTGCATCTCCTACTTAATCCTCTATCATCTGTTGAATTGTAAGTGTTGTTCTGGTAATCATCAACAGCTTTCATAAAATACCTCTACTTGGGAGTTATTATAACAACTCTGTGCTCCTGAGTTCTGCCTGATGTTTGCACTTCTTTGGCCTTCATTTGAAGATGTTAGAACAGCACGCAATTAGTGGAAATGTGCATTGCACAAGAATTTAGACCACTGTGAATCAAAGCAAAAAGATGGAAGGAATCCTTAAATTAACCTCAGCCATTGGCACTGATCTGTACCACAATCCAGTCCATTGTTTTGCATCCATTATGACATTCAGACAGAGACAAGCCACATGCCAATTAGACTTGCTCTTGATACAGCAGTAACAGTCCAACCTGAACTTCCATGCTAGGTCCCCTTCAGATAGGACACAAGAAGCACTATCTTGCTGGAACTTCAAGGCCAGATTGGTTTTTGCCTACTTAAGTATCAACAGTAAGGTAAAGCATGAGCCCATTGTCATCAAGAGCATAGGAGCATACCTGTCGCACCTACTACATCTTCCTCAACAAAAGCAAAGTAATGAAAGGAATGGTTGACAACCCTAGGTACTGGCAATTAATAAGGGGTGCATTCTAATCCATTGGATTTCACCCACTATGTTATTCCAGACCTATGCAAAACTGACTTGGTCCTACTCCAATGTGAACTGACTTGGCTTGCCTAAGCCTCTATGCAGAACTTCTCCAGATGGTAAAAGACACACAACCCAGATTAGTTTTGGCCTACCCAGGTCTCATCATTGAGATATATATATAGGCTCTTATTTCACAGTGAGAATGGAAGCCACGTCTGGGCATACCCATTACACCAGAGACTTCTACTGCAACAAAACAATGATGGAAGAAATGTTTGAGTAAATCTCAACCAATGGCGATGACTCCAACAACATTTCAGACCATTGTTTTCGCCCACTATGGAGTTCTAAACAGAAACCAGTCATATGCAAGTCTTTCTTGGTCCTTCTACATTTAAAACTGTCCAGGTCGAACTGGCAGGCCAGGTCATCTTCAGACAGAATACAAGGAACCCCAGAATGGTTCGGGTCGATTTAGAACTCGAGGGCGTGGTTTAGCTGAAGCCTGTTGCATAGTGAACAAGGTACGTTTGTCTTAGCATTTTATCACTAATGTCACAAGTGGATTTTGACATCAAAACTCTTTTTTAACAAGAGCAATGCCAATAGTCACTGTCTGAATCAGGTTAGGATGGACACCAAACATTTTGGGTCGGATTCACTTACTCAGCGTTGTTTTTGAATCACTAAGTGCAACTGAAGGGGCACCATTGACATACAGCTCTCTTGACCTCCCACCTTCTTCCAGACCTTTTGCCTTCTTTCAGAAACTGAAATCGATATGAGAAGTAAATGAACAAGCACTCCTTCCCTTATTGAAGTGTTTCAGCAAGTAGTACATTTGAAACAGAAAGTAAAGCTGGCAGTGCATTTGCCTTATGAAAAGTAACTTCTGTTTCAAAACCATATCACAAAATTAGTCAGCTACCCACTCTAAAACCATACGTTACTCTAGGATATTTTTGTTTTCATTCTTGGTACTTCGGTAAATGCCTACGTTTGCCTGGTGTGTAAGAATGGGTGAAGAATGGTAACATTTACCAGCAGCAAAAGGACACCATGAGTTTAGGTTCCAATCCCAATAGCCATATTCCCGTACACACCAGAATTATAAGTATTGCAGTCATCACTGTATACCCTACATTTTTCAAGGTAAATTCCAATACGTAACAGTATTTACTGGGTGTTATAGACTTCATATTTGTAATTGATAACATCAGTAAATCAAACTGCATCCAGATGAAGTGCAAGTAAGGCCTGGCGCATTTTACTTTTTCATTTCATCAACTTTACAGCAGATTTTAGAGATCACGTGTAATGGAGCAGAAAATGCCCCCAATTATATGTAATTCATAGGCTGCAAATCACCTTCGAGTTACATGATATATTACTTTCTCCATCAGTTCATTGAACTGCAAAATGATCTTTTTGTATTCTTTTTTACATATTTGATGTTAGACCTGACAGCCTTATGGTGGTCACCACTAACTTTTTGCCTTCCTGCCTCCCTCCACTTTTTAAATACTGTTTTTGCTGGTTTTAAGACTCTGCACACTTTACCACTGCTAACCAGTCTAAAGTGCATATGCTCTCTCCCTTTTAACAGGATAACATTGGATCATACCCAATTGGATTATTTAATTTACTCATAAGTCCCTAGTAAAGTGCACTATATGTGCCCAGGGCCTGTAAATTAAATGCATGCTACTAGTGGGCCTGCAGCACTGATTGTGCCACCCACTTGAGGCGCTCCTTAACGTTGTCTCAGGCCTGGGGGCGTGGCCAACATAGCGACCGAGATGGCCGCATAACTCGCAGAGAGGACACAGGTCTTATGCCCTAAGAGGCAAAAGACTGAGAACGGGCCAGGCCTTGCGTCGCAGCTGTACCACAGCAGGGAAACAGGATCTTTATGCAGCAAAACAAATAAAAGGGCATAATTCTATGACCTTCCCTTGCGCTTTATCGGCGACAATAATCGAGTTGCAGCGCACTTAAAAGACTTAGGAGTCCCCATCAACAAACGTGTATACAAACAACAGATAAATAGCTATTTAAAAACAATCTAGTCTGATTTAGACCGCTGACTGCACGGACACAGCCAGCGATTTTGGATAATCTCCATATATCAGCCTCTCAAAAACACGTGCTATTGATAGAGCGCACACTGCGCAAGTAAAGCACCCCCACCCAGAACTCCCAACTCCAAATAGACTCCACGGCGTGAGCAACTACAGAGAGAACTTACAAATCTCGTGCCACCGCTACAATACTTACCCTGCTGGATACCGCGTTCTAGAGATCGTATGCTGAAAATCTTTTTCGCCCAACACGCAGCAAGCTCCCCACATCAAAGGGACACACCCCTGCAGTGCTAACCAACTGAAGCCGTACACAATACAACTGCTAGCAACAACACCGCAACATTGACAATCAATGGGCAAACCAAAGACTCCACGTGCACCCCCAGGGAACATGGACTCTGAAACACCACCCCCACCTGAGGAACCCTCGGTCACATACCAAGCCCTACAAAAGATGGAAATAACACTTCAAACGCACACAACGCAATTTGAAAAGATATTACAAGCTATATTAGATACCAAAACCACTTTGGAAGCGAAAATAGGTTCAGTAATCGAAGATGTTAATTTATTGCGCGCAGATCTACACGCGCTGGCTGAAAAGGTTGCTGAACTGGAAAAAGACACGTCACACCTTTCACCAGCAGTAATCAACATCCAGTCACAAATGGGGGCTGTAACGACAGAGGTGGAAGCATTAAGGCACAGAGCTGAGGATGCTGAAGGCAGGTCTCGACATAACAACATCCGTTTTGTGGGATTCCCCGAATGTGTTGAGGGCCCTAGCACAGAACTGTTCATTGAGCAATGGTTAACAGAAATGGTATTGAAAAACAATATCCCAAAGTTCTTCTCTGTTGAACGTGCCCATAGGGTTCCTGGAAGGCCCTTGCCACCTGGCACTCAAACTCGCCCCCTAATAGCAAGACTCCTTAATTACCGCAATAGAGACCTCACACTGCAACTGTTTCATAAGGCAGGCCCAATACGATTCGAAGGTGTGGAAATATCTGCCTACCCAGATTTTACTGCAGAGGTACAGAAAAAGTGCAATTCATTTTTCCAGGTCAAAGAGCGATTAAGAGATCACAACATCAAATACGCTCTGCTGTTCCCTGCCAAACTCCGTATACAGGATGACACCCGCACTCTTTTCTTCGCTTCTCCAGAGGATGCTTGGACCTGATTACATGCAAAGGGACTTGCTGATCCGAGAAATACAAGAAGTTCCACAGACAAAAAACACCATCTTAAGGACAAACGCAGACCCCGCAGGAAACAAGACACTTAACCTACCCCTGAGCAGTCTCATAAGGAGCGTTCTTTACTATTACAGACTACATCCCGTTTTGCTAACACATCTCCAGTGTCTATGTCAATACAATCGGAAATGGATCCTGACTTAGAGGTAAACTCAGACTCTGCGGACTCCGCCCGCGGCCCCAATCTTACTCCACGAACAGCAGATGACATCTGCTAGTGCCTATTAGACTTGTAGGCCAAGGCTCATTGCTTCTAACCCTGCAGACGGAGTCACTAATCTCTCAGCGATGCCTTTAGCAGGCCGCCGGTACTACCTTTAATTCATTGTCACTTTTGGCTACATCAACTGGTTCGTGGATGCCCCCAGATAGCAGCAACATCAACAATGGCACAACGGGCCGGGATGATCACCGATTTGAACTTACTAACTTGAAACACCCCCGCACCATATGGACCGTTTCACCTGGTTGGCAAGTACTATGCCAACACTGCCCTTGCTACAACCACAGTTATTGCTATACATAGTTAATGTTATTGTTTTAATTAAAAGAGCCACAACCTTGATGCATATCTTAGCTTATGGTGTTAGAAGTAAAAGTCATTATTATGTCAGCAACAGGTACATATTAGGTAGTAGTAACACAAAATGGCTAGGCTTAAGAAGCATGAAGTATATGATTTATACAGGCAGGGACGGATCCGCAAATTCGCAACGTGCTCACATAAAATCACAATTGCTCTATGGCTTCCCAAAGACAACAGTATAACCCACAATATAAAATGCTTACATGGAACATAAGAGGCATGGCAACCTCACGTAAACGGCAACAGATCTATACATACCTCAGGAGACACCAAATACATTTCGCCATGTTGCAGGAGACACACCTGGCTAAGCCCTCTTTAGAGAGCACAAAAGCAAAATGGAAGAGACAGTTATATGGCACTACCTTCTCAACATATGCCCGGGGAGTGGCGATCTGGATAGCCCCTGGGGTCCCAAAAGTTATGTCTCGCGTACAATGCGACCCAAATGGACGTTATGTGATCCTGGAGGGTGCCCTAGATGGTAACCCCATAGCACTGGCAACAATATATGCCCCCAATTCAAATCAAGGGGAATTTTTACGGTCACACAACTGTAGCAAACCCAGCGACCCGGAGATAGATACTATATGGGGCGGCAACTTTAATTGTGTATTAGACACTCAGAAAGACCGTTCAATCCCTCCACTAGACAATACCCCAGCTAAACGAGTCTCACTCGAACTCACAGAATGGGCCACAAATAACAGGCTAAGAGAAATTTGGAGAATCGGCCACCCCACACTTCGCGAATACTCTTTCTGCTCCCGGTGCACAAACTACATACTAAAATAGACATGATATTTGCATCAATCAACATAATCCCAAAAATAACCACATCAGGCTATCTGGCCCGTACCATATCAGACCACAACCCACTCCAAGCCACCTTGATGTGGGGCCGCACACACACTTGTATTCCAACATGGCGCCTACAACCAGACGCCCTTATAGACCCTCCTTTTCATGCGGAACTAGCCAAATGCTTATCAGACTACTTTGCCTTAAACAAAAACACAACATCAGTGCGTGCCACGGAATGGGACGCTCACAAAATTGTAGTGCGAGGCCACTGCCTGGCTGCCTCTGTAGGGGTCAAAAGAACGCTTAAAAGGGAACTACTAGTGTTGGAATCTGAAATGCACAAGACAGAGATCGAGATTACTTCAAACTTAACCTCAATTGAAACATTAAACTTGCTGAAGGCTAAATATAGAGAGGCTGACATCAGACTCAGCAGACACGACTACAGACATTTTAGAGCGCGACAGCACGTGGAAGGAGATAGATCGGGCAAATTGCTAGCATGGCTAGTACATCAGACATCGCAATCCTCGCCCATAGGCACGATCAGAACACACTCAGGAGATGTGGTCAACACGCAAGCTGAAATTAATAAATCCTTTTATACGTACTACCGCTCCTTATATCAGCCCACTACTTCCCCAAATGAGCAACAGCTGTCTGAACTCCTATCGTCAATTCCCCAAAACCTAAACATCACCAACAGCGCAGACACACTAGATGGCCCCATCACTATTGAGGAGCTACGTTTAGCTCTTTCTCAAATGGCACGTGGCAAAACCCCCGGATATGATGAATTACCAATGGAATATTGTAACTCACAATCCACCTACCTCCTGCAGCCCCTGCTCGAGGTATTTAACGAAGCACTCAACAGAAAACAGCTGCCAGACTCCATGTGCGAGGCACTGATAGTGGTACTGCCAAAACCAGCCCGCGACCCACTGGATGTTAAATCTTACAGACCACTTTCTCTGCTAAACTCTGACTGTAAACTTCTAGGGAAGATCCTAGCAAATAGATTACCCCCTCATCTACCAAACCTAATTCACCCTGACCAATCGGGATTCATCCCAGGGAGAAACACCTTTCTAAACATAAGACGACTAATCCGTATAATGCATAGCACCATAGAAGCAGAGACAGTGGCCGTATCCTTAGACATAGAGAAGGCATTCGATACGCTCGGATGGGACTATCTCTTCCGCACTCTTAAGGCGTTCGGCTTTCAGAACGGTTTCATCAGTTGGATTACTACATTATACTCCAACCCAACAGCCCGTGTTAAAATGGGTCATGTGGTTTAAAAGGCGTTCCCCATTGGCAGAGGCACCAGACAGGGCTGCCCTCTCTCTCCCTTATTATTTGCAATAGCTATGGAGCCATTGGCAATCAAGCTCCGTAGCTATGCCCAAGTATGGGGCTTCCAAGAATTTAACGCATACCGTATTATATCTTTATACGCGGATTATGCCCTAATATACTTGCGCAACTATACCTCCTCCCTTACAGGGATAATGCAAATCCTAAATAACTTTGCCCTCTCTTCTGGCTTACGCGTTAACTGGGCAAAATCATGCATTTTTCCTCTTACACTTATACCTAGCGAACAGCAAATGTCACTACCACTGCACCAACTGACATGGGCACACCAGACTTTTAAATATTTAGGGGTTCATGTATATCATTCTATGATGGACCTACGGGAGGGCAACTTTGACAGACTGTTGCGCTCAACTCGCGGGTCCTTGTCATTCTGGAGCTCGCTTCCTCTATCACCAATGGGCCGAACGGCCATAGCCAAAATGTTAATACTTCAGAGATTCCTATATTACTTTACTGCGCTCCCGATATCCCTGCCACGCTCGTTCTTTCATAAATTACATTCTCTGCTAACTGATTTGATATGGGGCACGGATAGATGCAGGGTAGCACTAGCCGTCACACATTACCCACAAGAAGAGGGCAGACTCAGCATGCCAAACTTTGAATTATATTATGCAGCAGCCCAGCTTCAATGGCTAACCATGTGGCTTGACGTATCGCCTACCCCAGAGAGTGCAGCGATAACAGCTTATACCGCACCACAAACGATACTGACATCCCTGATGGCTGGGCCTCCCTATCCACCTAGCAAAACTCCCCTACTGGATATGGCCAGATACTGCTGGTGAAGATATGTTCAGGGCAGAACCCCAACTCCCCCTACTCACCTTCAATACCACTGGCTCAGGTACCGGGCATTCACGCTCTCTCCTATCATCACGATATAAGGGTAACCTAAACACTGAACGTGGGGGACCTGTACTCGGACTCTAAAGCAAGCACCTTCGCAGAGCTTGTGTCTGCTGGAATTATGCAACCTGGGGCCTTCCTGACATTCAGCGCCATTACCAAACTCCTACACAACCTCTGGGGCCGCAATCCCAACGAACCTGACGAATCCCCTCTACTTACCTCACTACTTACCATGGACACTGTAAAGGGCATCATCACCAAATTATATAAAACACTCCTAACAGGTACCTGCACTGCTTTGACTCAAGTCCTTCCCTGGTGTGGGAAGGACACCGTCCTTCCCACACTAATCGCCCAGAAAACCTGGGAAGCAGCCCTCGCTACGATTAAATCTGTATCCCGCAACGCAAGACTGAGATACACACAATTTCACTACATCCACCAATCATACCTGTCACCGGCCCGCATTAATAAAATATACCCAAACTCTAAACCAGAATGCCCTAGATGCGTCACTCCCGCCGCTAATTTCTATCATATGGTCTGGGACTGCCATTCAATAAACACTGGCTGGTGTCGTATTACCGAAGCCATAGCAGACATAATAGATCACGCGCTTGCGCCCACCCTGGAATCCTGCTTGCTGGGTATACGACACCGGGGCAAGAATGAAAAACACATTCACAAGTTTATAGATCTTGCGTTTGTAATATATAAGCGCTTGATCGCTACACACTAGAAGACCCCTTATGCCCCTCCCTATCCTGCCTGGCTTAAAGACTTGCACAGTTCCACACTAGCAGAGACACACACATTAAGGCAGATGCAACAAAAGGGCCAGATACAAGAAGGTGCTGAAAACTGGGATCACTTCGTAGTAAAAATAGAAACCAGAGATGACATGTACCCCCCCTGAAATGCTAGGCATAAGTAACAAGACCTGCTGTTAAAAACTCAACACTCATAACAACAATCCTACCATGCCTGTCGTAATATCTCTACTGACCCTATCATATTAGGCCAAAACATAAAAGTAGGTAATAAACGAAGATCCACCTACTTATGTACATAAGTGTCAAGATTGGGCGTTACTAACCCTTCAGCCCTGCCCCGGCTTAATTACCAATCACATACTACACTAGCAAAGAGTAAACACCTCTCATGCCTACACACCCAAATGTTACCATTATTACCTTGAACACCATTATATATACCTAAGCAAAATTAAATATATGTCTATTGTTATAAATTGCACACATTTAAGTTGTATACCAGTACACTAAAATTAAACCGTATTGTATAGAATTACAAGTACGTGAAAATGTACATGAAAAGAGAAAATGTTCATCCTCTTACTAATCTAAGGGAAAAGTACTGCTGTTTGTGTGCTACATTTAATAAACACATTTAAAAAAAAAAAACCTTGTCTCAGGCCTGACATTGCAAGGCCTGTGTGTGCAGTTTCACTGCCAATTCAACTTGACATTTAAAAGTACTTGCAAATCCTAAAACTCCCCTTTTTCTACATGTAAGACACCCCTAAGGTGTGCCCTAGGTAACCCATAGGGCAGGGTGCTGTGTAGGCAAAAGGCAGGACATGTACCAGTGTAGTTTACATGTCCTAGTAGTGTAAAACTCCTAAATTCGTTTTTACACTGCTGTGAGGCCTGCTCCCTTCATAGGCTAACATTGGGGCTACCCTCATATACTGTTTGAATACTAGCTGCTGATCTGAAAGGAGTAGGAAGGTCATATTTAGTACGGCCAGAATGGTGATATAAAATCCTGCTGACTGGTGAAGTTGGATTTCATATTACTATTTTTGAAATGCCACTTTTAGAAAGTGAGCATTTCTTTGCACTTAAATCCTTCTGAGCCTTACAATCCACGTCTGGCTGGGTTCAGCTGACAGCTCCCTTGTGGATTCACTCAGACACACCCCAACACAGGATTCTCAGCCTCACTTGCATACATCTGCATTTTGAATGGGTCTTCCTGGGCTGGGAGGGTGGAGGGCCTGATTCTTACATGTCAAAGGACAGTAGGCTGCCCTCATACAAAGGACTGTCACACCCCCTACTGGGACCCTGACAGACAGGATTGAACTGAAAGGGGACCTTGTGCACTTCTAAGCCACTCTCTGAAGTCTCCCCCACCTCAAAGGCACATTTGGGTATTTAAACAGGGCCTCTGCCTACCAACTCAGACACTTCCTGGAGAAGAGAACCTGAACCAGAAACTGCATCCTGCCAAGAAGAACTGCCTGGCTACCCAAAGGACTCACCTCACTGCTTTCTGTGAAGGACTGCTGCCTTGTTGTTGCCTTGCTGCCTTGCTGCTCTCTGGCTGTGGTGAGAAGTGCTCTCCAAGGGCTTGGATAGAGCTTGCCTCCTGTTCCCTGATGTCTCAGGACCAAAGACTCATGTGGTGAAAATTGACGCACAGCCTGCCGGAAATGATGCACAGCCTGCACCGCGGTAAAAAATTCACCGCACGACAAACCGGAATGATGCAACCCGACTTCACAACGAGAACATCGAAGCAGTGCCAGCGTAATGACCGGAAATTTGACACACGACCCACTGGATCGTCGCACAGCCGAGCCGGAACGATGCAGCCCAACTTCTAGAGAGGAATCGAAGCAGAGCCTGCTGTGCGTAGAAATTTCCACGCAACTCCCACCGGAATGATGCAGCCCCTGTGACTTCTTCCTGTCAGTGCCGGAAACCCACTCATCATCCCCCGGGCGTCTGAAATCCCGCAACTCGAAGAGGATCCATGACCGAGTGCCAGAAATCAACGCACAGCTGTTGTAGGAAGGTAGCCTCTTTCTAGCATTACCCCCACTTTTGGCCTGTTTGTGAGTATATGTCAGGGTGTTTTTACTGTTTCACTGGGATGCTGCTAGCCAGGACCCCAGTGCTCATAGTGGAAACCCTATTTGTCAGTGTGTTTTGCCTGTCTCACTGGGATCCTGCTAGCCAGGACCCTAGTGCTCATAGTTTGTGGCCTGAATGTGTATACCTGTGTAGTGCCTAACTGTGTCACTGAGGCTCTGCTAACCAGAACCTCAGTGCTTGTGCTCTCTCTGCCTTTGCAATTGTCACTATAGGCTAGTGACCATTTTTACCAATTCCAATTGGCACACTGGAACACCCTTATAATTTCCTAGTATATGGTACCTAGGTACCCAGGGTATTGAGGTTCCAGGAGATCCTTATGGGCTGCAGCATTTCTTTTGCCACCCATAGGGAGTTCAGACAAACCATACACAGGACTGGCACTGCAGCCTGAGTGAAAAAACGCACACGTTATTTCTCAGCCATTTTTCACTGCACTTAAGTAACTTATAAGTCACGCGTGCACTACATATAGGTCAATATCTATATGTAGCTTCACAACGGTAACTCCAAATATGGCCATGTAACATGTCTAAGATCATGGAATTGTCCCCCCATGCCAAATATGGTATTGGGGTGCCAATCCCATGCATGCCAGGGGCTCCACTATGGACCCCAGGTACTGCAAAACCAGCTCTCTGGGGTTTTCTCTGCAGCTACCGCTGCTGCCACCCCATAGACAGGGTTCTGCCCTCCTGGGGTCTGGGCAGCCCAGTCCCAGGAAGCAGAACAAAGAATTTCCTCTGAGAGAGGGTGTTACACCCTCTCCCTTTGGAAATAGGTGGGGAAGGGTAGCCTCTCCCAGCTTCTGGAAATACGTTGAAGAGCACAGATGGTGCCCTCCTTGTATAAGCCAGTCTACACTGGTTTAGGGAACCCCCAGTCCCTGCTCTGGCATGAAACTAGACAAAGGAAAGGGGAGTGACCACTCCCCTGTCCATCACCACCGCAGGGGTGGTACCCAGAGCTCCTCCAGTGTGTCCCAGACGTCTGCTATCTTGGATCCAGAGGTGTGAGGGCACTCTGGCAGCCTCTGAGTGGCCAGTGCCAGCAGGTGATGTCAGAGACCTTTCCTAATAGGTGCTTACCTGACTAGATGGCCAATCCTCCTCTGAAGGCTATTGAGGGTCTCTCCGGTAGGTTTTTCCTCAGATAACGACTTGCAAGAATTCACCAGAGTTCCTCTGCACCTCTCTCTTCGACTTCTGCCAAGGATTGACCGCTGACTGCTCCAGGACGCCTGCAAAACTGCAACAAAGTAGCAAGGAGACTACCAGCGACATTCTAGCGCCTAATCCTGCCAGCTTTCTCGATTGTTTCCTTGTAGTGCTTGCTTTGGGGACTACCTGCCTTCATCCTGCACTGGAAGCCACGAAGAAATCTCCTGTGGGTTGACGGACTCTTCCCCCTGCTCCAGCAGGCACCAAACTTCAGCGTCACCAGTACTCTGGGACCCCTCTCATCCTGACAAGCGTGGCCCCTAGAACACAGGTGGTGGACCCAAGTGACCCAGACTGTCCAGTGGTCCAGCTGTCCAAATCTGGAGGAGGTAAGTCCTTGCCTCCCCTCTCCAGACAGTAATCCTGTGCACCCCATGAACTGCAGCTACTAGAACTCCTGTGCACATTTCCAAGAAATCCTTTGTGCACAGCCAAGCCCAGGTCCCCAGCACTCTGTCCTGCAGTGTTCAGCTCCCTGAGTTGATCTCCGGCTTTGTGGGACCCTCTTTTGCAGTGTTGAAATGACTGCCATGTTTATACTTCTTGAACCCATGTTCAAGTACTTCTGCATGTGCTCCCTTATTGTGCTTGGGCTCTCTAGGTTGCTGAGCACCCCCTCTGTCTCCTCTCCCAAGTGGCGACATCCTAGTCCTTCCTGGGCCTGGGCTGCACCCTTTTTCTTCAACCTCGACTCTTGCAGCTAGCAAGGCTTGTTTGTGGTCCTTTGCAAAAAACAGCTATGCATCCTCCAGCCCTCCGTGGGACATCTTCTGCGCAAAAGAGAAGTTCCTAGCGTCTTTCAATGTTGCAGAATCTTCCGCTTCTTCCATCCAGAGGCAGCCATTTTGCACCTTCATCCGGGGTTTAGTGGGCTCCTGCCCCCCTGGACACTTTCACGACTTCTGGACTTGGTCCCCTTCCTTTTCAGGTCCTCAGATCCAGGAATCCGTCTTCAGTGCTTTGCAGTCTGTTGTGGTCTTTGCAAAATCCTCTATCACGAGTTTAGTGTGTTTTGGGGGAAATAGTAATACTTTACTCCTACTTTCCAGGGTCTTGGGGTGGGGTATCTTGGACACCCTCAGTGGTTTCTTACACTCCCAGCGACTACACTACCCTAGGGGTCCATTCGTGGTTCACATTCCACTTTCTTAGTATATGGTTTGTTTTGCCCCTAGGCCTTTTGCATCCTATTGTATTCTACAGTGTTTGCACTACTTTCTGACTGTTTTACTTACCTGATTTTGGTTTCTGTGTATATTTTCTGTATTTTACTTACCTCCTAAGGGAGTATATCCTCTGTGACATTTTTGGCACATTGTCACTAAAATGAAGTATTTTATTTTTAGTAACTCTGAGTATTGCCTTTCTTATGATATAAGTGGTATAGTAGGAGCTTTACATGTCTCCTAGTTCAGCCTAAGCTGCTAGAACACTACTAATCTACTAATAAGGCATATCTGGACCTGGCACAAGGTGTAAGTACCATCAGGTACCCACTATAAGCCAGGCCAGCCTCCTACAGCCCTTCCTGCGTGAAAACTAAACGACGCATCGCCGTGTGCGGTCCGAGAAATCAACGCACACCTCCTTGTTTTCCACGCATCTCCTCCTCTGCTGTTCTTTGCAGAGATTTTGAACGCGACACAAGGAACTTTGTGCTTGAAAGAGACATTTATTGCTTTTGGTGCAATACTGTGTTATTGCATGATTTACTGCACAAATACTTCACACATTGCCTTCTAAGTTAAGCCTGACTGCTCAGTGCCAAGCTACCAGAGGGTGGGCACGGGATAATTTGGATTGTGTGTGACTTACCCTGATTAGAGTGAGGGTCCTTGCTTGTACAGGGGGTAACCTGACTGCCAACCAAAGATCCCATTTCTAACATGGGTGTTCAGCGGTGAGGATAGGACTTGTATTTGTGCAGTAACATACAGTATCTATGTGTTCACTACCTACCCACTGTTGAAGGTCAACTTGATTTTTCATCTTTTTCTTCAATTTCGTTTTCTACCTGACATTTCTTAATTAAATTCCTCATTCAGCATGTCTCTGGCTGGGTCTCAAGCAGGAGATGAAGATTTTGAGCTGGCCATGCTGGAGACCTACACTGTTAAACAGCTAAAGGGGTTCTGCAGGGATATGGGAGTACCTACCCAGAAGGCCTCCAGAAAGGAGAAATTCCAAATGACGCTGAGGGCCTAGGCAGAAGCCCGTTCTGATGAGAATGATGAGGAGGAGGGTCCAGAGGATGGCCCCTCAGAGGATTATTTTGCCATTAGTGGAGGATGTTACCACTGTGATTGTGCCCCCTGCCAAACCAGGCAGCAGTGTCTTCGATCAGGGTCTGACCGCAGAGGAAAGGAGAGAGGAGAGAGAATTCCAGTTGTAAATGGCAAAGTTGAAAATTGAAGCTCAACAGGAGGAGAGGAAGGCAGAAATGTAGCCAAACTGACTGAAGCTGAAAGAGCAGCCAAGCAAGCTGAAGCTGAGAGAGCCTTGGCTGAGAAGAAACTTTTGTTGGCTCATGAACTGAGTCTCAAGGAGCTGGAGATCAAGGCGAGACAGTCTGAGTCCAGCAGTGATGGTGGCAGCATACATGCAGGACCTGTTGGTGAAAAAATGGTTTGTATACCCAAAAGGGTTGTGCTCAGTTATGTGGTGGGAGATTACATAGACAAGTGGTTGGCTGCTTGTGAAATTGCAATGGGCTCATGGGGTCTCTGAAGAGCAATGGGGGGCGGCCTTGTGGTGGTATGTACCAGTAGTGGGGAGGGACACACTTCTTACACTGGATCCAAAAGATCAAAATGTATATGCACCCATGAAAACCGCTTTACTTGTCAAGTTTGGGCTGACTCCTGAGACATATCATCAGTGGTTCAAGGACAGCACCAAACTTTCCACATAAACGTGGGTAGATTTTTTTGATTTTTCCAAGAAGGCACTGAATGAATAGGTGCGGGCAGTAAGGTAGAGGTCTATGTGGGGTTATTTGATTTGATCCTGAGAGAGCATATGTTCAGTCTTTGCTTTACAGAGTTGTGCCAGCACCTAGTTGAGAGTAAGCTGACTGATCCTAGAAAGCTTGCTGAGGAGACGGACCTCTGGGTTAGCACCAGAGTGTCCAAAAAGGTATCTGGGGGGGACGCCTACAAAGGTGGTCAGGGTTCCCAACAGAAGAAAGAGGGGGGGAGAAAAACTTAAAGATAAGGATCTCTCAAAAGGCCCCCAAAACAATTCCCAAGGGGAAGGTGGTAACCATTCCTCATTTACATTTGAGAAGAAACCAGGGTACTTTGATAAGAAGATAGGGAAGTTCATCCCCAAATGCTTAGAGTGCTACCAGCATGGGCACTCTAAGGGTGACTCCCAGTGTTCCAAGAGAGCACAGCCCAGCACTGGAGGGCAGACACCTGTGTTGGCTAGTGTAGCGCTTGGGGGAAGGGGGAGACAGTCCCAGATAGCTTTCGGGGGCATATAGAGGTGTCCCTAGTATCCCTGGGAGATAAGAAGATGGTGCCAATAGCCCACATGCCTGCAGATACTTCCAAGTATAGGCAGTGGGTCACCACTGATGGGCAAAGGGTGGAGGCTCTGCGTGACACAGGAGCCAGTATGACTACTGTCAGCAGAGCAGATAGTCCCTAATACATTCCACCAGGTCATAGTCGCTGACAATCGTGAGAGGCACCTATCGGGGGCTCTGGTTCCCTTTGAGTGGGGGGGTCTCTGGTACTCTAAAAGTAGCTGTGAGTCTCCTGCCAAGCCTGTAGATTGTCTGTTAGGCAATGATATTGAGCATACTGCCTGGAAAGAAGTAGAGCTCAGATCCCACCTGGAGATGTTAGGTTTGCCCGAGTGGGTCTGCATGACCACAAGGTCCATGGCTGCCAGGGAAGGGAGTCAATGGCGTCTGGAGCCTGGAACAATGGCCCAGACAGCTGCACAGAGGAGGGGCAAGAGGCGCGGGAAACCCACCTCAGATATTCCCACAGTGGTGGAAGGGGTCCCGAAGGGGGAGGCTCCTGAGCCAATCAGAGAGACATTGCTCACCTGGGCAACCTGCCTGAACTTGCTGGCTGGCAAGTAGAGGGTGGGCCAACCAGGGCAGAATTCTGCAAGGCATAAAAAGAATGCCCCACCCTTGAGGGTCTGAGGCAAGAGGCCTCAGCCCAAGCAGCTGGTGAAGCCTCTAGAGAGATCATTATATCTACTGGGAGAATGATCTCCTTTACAGTGAGCCCAAGGCTCCGGCCATTGGGGCAGCATGTGTGCTGGTGGTCCCCCAGTATTACTAGGCCTTCCTACTGGGTCTGGGTCTGGCTCATGACATCCCCCTGGCAGGACATTTGGGCCAAGACAAGACCTTTGCCAGGCTTGTCACCCACTTCCATTGGCCTAGAATGCGGGTAGCCTCAGATAGTTTCTGCAGGGCCTGCCCCACCTGCCAGTTTAGTGGGTAGACAGGTAAAAGGCTTAAGTACCCCTGATCCCATTCCCCATCATTGGAACCCCCTTTGAAAGGGTGGGCATCAACGTCATTGGTCCCTTGGACCCTAAAACTGTCTTGGGCAACAGGTTTATCCTGGTTTTGGTGGACCATGCCACCCGCTGTCCAGAGGCAATCCCTCTGAGAACAGTGACTGCACCGGTGGTGACCAGAGCCCTGAAGGGAATATTTACCTGTGTGGGATTACCTAAGGAAGTTGAGTCTGACAGAGGCTCAGACTTCATGTCTGCATACATGAAGTCCATGTGGGATGAGTGTGGGGTGACTTACCCCTTATCATCCTCAATCCAATGGGCTTGTTGAGAGATTCAACAAAACCCTCAAAGGTATGATCACTGTCCTACCTGAGGCCATGAGGTGTAAGTGGGATGTCCTCTTGCCATTCCTCATCTTTTCCTATAGGGAGGTGCCCCATAAAGGGGTGGGGTCCAGCCTCTTTGATCTTCTCCATGGTCACCCTGTCAGGGGACCGCTAAGCATAGTGAAAGAGGGCTGGGAGAATACTCCCAAGACACCTCCCCAGGATATGGTCGGCTCCATGCTGGCCCTCCGCAACCAGCCCCAATGCTTCTGGAAGCAGCCAAAAATAACCTTGAGGCCAGTCAAAAGGTGATGAAGGAGTGGTATGACCGGAAGGCCACTCTGGTTGAATTCTCACTTGTAGACAGGTTTGGGTAATGGAGCCATTGGAGCCTAGAGCTCTCCAGGACTGCTGGACTGGCCCATTCGAGATCAAGGAGCAGAAGGGGGCGGCCACTTACCTAGTGGACCTCAAGACCCCTAGACACCCCCTAAGGGTTCTCCACCACAACCAACTCATGCCTCATTTTGAGAGGTCTGAGATCAGCATGCTCCTAGTGACATATCAGATGAGGGCATGGAAGAGGAGAGTGAACCTCTCCCTGACCTCCTTTCTGCCAAAGAAGGTGATGGGTCAGTGGAGGGTGTCAATCTCTCTGACTCCCTGACTCTAGATCAGAGAGGAGACTGCTACGAGTTGTGGGAGTAGTTCTCTTCCCTGTTTTCCCTTACTCCTTGACTCACCCACCTGTGTGTCCATGATATTGACACAAGAGACAGTCCCCCTGTAAAGAACAAGATTTACAGGTTGTCAGATAAGGTGAAGGCCAGCATCAAAGACGAAGTTGCCAAGATGCTGGCTTAGGGGTTATTGAGAAGTCTAGCCGTCCCTGGGCCAGCCCTGTGGTGTTGGTACCCAAGGCTGCTGCACCCGGTGCCAAGCCAGAACTCCGTTTCTGTGTGGACTAATGGGGACTCAACTCAATCACACAGACTGATGCTTACCCCATCCCCGAGCTGATGAACTCGTAGACAGACTAGGAGCTGCCAAATTCCTCAGTACTTTTGATCTCACATTAGGGTACTGGCAGATGGCCTTGACTGAGGGGTTTAAAGAGAGATCTACATTTTCCACACCTGAGGGCCATTACCAGTTCCGGGTGATGCCCTTTTGGTTGAAAAATGCCTCCGCTACCTTCCAGCGGTTGGTCAACAGGGTCCTAGCTGGTAAGGATGCCTTCTGCGCAGCCTACCTAGACAATATAGCCGTCTATAGTTCCTGCTGGGAGGAACACCTGCTCCACTTCAAGGAGGTGCTTTGGGTGCACTGTCACCGCTGGCGGCAATCATGATACGCCAGGATTCGCCATTGGCATCCATGTTAACCAATGACGGTGTGAACGGCGGTAAACACCGCCTTACGCTGTTACATCAACCGCTAGCTGTATGAGGTCACTTCCACAACAACAGTTCTGGATTACAGGGGGCAGACATTTTTACATTAACTAAGCATTATTGAAAATGATATGTGCACAATGCAGGTCCTATTGCTCACCTAACACATCTATGCATGTGACCATTAACAATACAACACATAACAAACCCTGTTCACTCATTAAGGTCTAGATGAAATCCTGTCAAGAACATGTTACTTTTGAGTCACTACAATCATGTAAGCAGTACACAATGAATGACAATGTGTGCCTATGTATGTGTGTTCCTCACACATCTTTCAAATCCCTCCTAGGTACTGAGCCTTGTGGCGAGGAAGGGCCCCATCAGTGTACAGACCACTTGTTGATTTGTGGACCATGATGGAGCGTCACATCATAATCAATTACAGACTAAACGTGGAACTATTCTCAAACTTTGTGCATTACTGGATCCAGCACTTACTCTGGCAAATCGTGATCAGCATGCCATCCCTAGTGAAGTGCAGGTGCTCTCTGCACTCCATTTCCTGGCCACAGGCTCATTTCACATTACAGTGGGCATGGGTGCAGGATTTTCACAGCCAATGTTCAGCAAGATAATGACAAGATTTCTCAATGCATTTGCACGACACCTGCAGTACTATGTGAGGTTTCCCCAAAGTGCTGACCTCCCTGCCATAAAATCTGACTTCTATGCATATGCCAACATACCCCATGTGATCGATGCCATTGATGGCACCCACATAGCTATAATACCCCCAAGAGTCAGTGAACAGGTGTACAGAAACAGAAAGAACTTTCACTCCATGAACATCCAATTGGTATGTACTGCACACCAGTACATCTCACATGTGAATGCCATGTTCCCCAGTTCAGTCCATGATTCCTTTGTGCTGAGGAACAGTAGTGTGCCACACAAGATGTAATAACTACAAGAGGACAGAGGGTGGATCATAGGTAGGTGTTTCTGTCACTGACTGCCACCTACCTGACAGCCAGACTGCCAGTCTCAGAGGCTTGACAATGACTACTCTGTTTTGCACATTTTTCCAGGTGATTCTGGCTATCCCAACTTGCGTTGGCTCCTGACACCAGTGAAGAATCCTGGGACAGATGCAGAGAGGAATTACAATGAGGCCCATGGACGTACTAGGAGGGTGATAGAGCGCACAATAGGTCTCCTGAAGGCTAGATTTTGTTGTCTACATATCTCTGGGGGTTCCCTAGCCTATGGGCTTGAAAAGGTGTGTAGAATAGGGGTAGCCTGCTGCATGCTGCACAAATCCTGACCAGCTTCCTCAGAGAGGGGAGGAGAGTGATGGTGATGATGAGTAAGGGGAATATGTCAATTCCAGGACCCAACTGATACAACTCTACTTCCAGTAACTATGTGGGACTAAGGGGTGACACATACTGTCAGTGTGCTTAGTCATCTAGGGGGAGTTTGAATCTAATATTTGCAACTTGGTCCAGGTCTGCATGATACCAAATACAATGTAGTGTTTAGTTGTTTTTTTTTCAACATTTGGGCACACAGGTGTACCTTCATGCTACGCATTGACGATAAAGTGGTTATAAGCCACTTGCATCCATAGTTCACGTTATTCACACACTATGACAGTGGACACTGTTACAGGTGTGATATGTGTTTTATTGGTGGCAGGTATTGAATAGTACAATTTACAGTGATGGCAGTTGGTCATGGGTGGTTGTCCTCAATGCCAACATGGTGGCAGACTTGTTGTCAGTATTGATGGGTCCATCAATGCTTACATGAGTTTTTATTTATTGTTAGCACTGTTTGGTGGTTGATTGTGTGGGATGGTTGCTGGGCAGATTGTTGCAGAGTTACTTCTTGGCGGGGCCTTTTTTTTGGCAGGGGCTCCTGTCCCATATCGTGGCCTGAGGGTCCGTTTGGGCGCATGCTATTGACCTAGAGGGGATGACATTGTTGTTCCTTGTGTTTCCTCTGAGGGTAGTTCGTGGAATGTTGCTGTTGATGCTGTCATTGTCCTGTCTGTCTCTTGTGCTGTAGCGGGGGCCTCCTGTCCTGTGTGGGTCTCAGACTTGGTTTGTACCAGCTGAAGCAGTGCTCCTGTTTTGCTGGCCATTGTGGCGTTGTGCTGTTTCCACTGCTCCATGGCCTATCTGTGGTGTTCCTGTTGCATCCTCTGACTATGCTGCAGGGTGGATGCTTTCTGGGCCAATTTGTCATGAGTATGCTGGTATGCCCCCAGGACCTCAGCGATCACGTCCTGGGCTGCAGCATCTATCCTGTGGCCTCCACCCTGGGCCACTGAGGGCCTCCCACTGGGTCTAGCCCCCTGTGCCTGTGTCCCCTGCACAGGTCTGGCAGTGTCACTTGTACTGGGGCCATCATCTTCCTGCCTGTTGGTAGGGGGTGACTGTGGTCTCCGTACCTGTGTTTTACCAGTCTGTGGCCTGGATACACTGGTGTGGGGACGGTGCCCTGGGCTGATGTTGTTGGCTGTGTGGTAGGGGTGTCAGTGGTATCCTGGGTGGGGCTGCTGGATGGTGTCAGTCCATAACTGTGTGAGGGGCCTGCCTGTTCATCAGTGTCCAGGGATCCATCCCCAGTGTCCTGTGAGGTGCCTCTGCCATTCCTTGTCCTGTCCATCAGGATGGCATGGGTGGTGGTGCCTGTTGGGGGAAATTGACATGTCTATTACAAATGCATGATCGGATGGGGTGCAAAGGGCTGGGCTGTTTTGTGCAGGTGTAACATTTTTGGGCCATGCAGGGTACCTTTGTGACGTTTGCACTGCATTTTGCTTAGGATGTGGAGTTACATTGTGGGTGGTGTAGTGCCCATTGTGAATCACTGCAGGGGTAGGTGGCTGTGCACAGGGGAAGGGATGTGGGTCTGTTAATGGGCTTGTGGGCATGCAGGAGGAGTGGATTCAGTAGCTGTGGGCTAGATGGGGTAGTGGTCCTGGTGGGTGTTGGCGGGTGGGATGGTGCATGCATTCCAGGTGTGATTTATATGAGGTAAATGGAGACGACTTACCCTAATCCATTCCTCCAGTGAGTCCAGAGAGTTCTCAGGGTGCAGGATGGACAGTACCTTTTCCTCCCAGTCAGTGTAGTCAGGTGGTGTTGGTGGAGGTCCTCCCCCAGTCTTCTGGACTGCAATGTGGTGCCTAGATGCCATGGCCCTGACCTTCCCCGCAGGTCGTTCCATCTCTTGCGGATGTCGTTCCTGGTGCGTGGATGGTGTCCCACTGCATTGACCCTGTTGACAATGGTCTGCCATAGCTCCATCTTCGTGGCGATGGGTTTGCGGCTCAACCTTCAGGATCTCGTCCACCATGGTCCATAGCTCCCTTTCTATGAAGCGTGGATGTTTGGGTCGTGACATGGTGAGTGTGGTGAATGGTGTCGGGCTGGAAACGGGTGAGGGTCCTCTTCTGTGGGTCGGTGTGCGGTTTGTGTATAGTGGCGGTCAGTATCTGCTTCTGTTGCTCTCTGTCTTCGTTGGCCTACTTTCGTTGCAAAGGATTGTGGGGTGTGTCTGTGCATGTTTTCAGGTGTTGTGGAAGTGTCAGGTGGGTGGGTTTCTAGCTTATCCAATGTGTGCACTTCTTGCTGTAGGGTCCACTTGCCGCCCGTGGTGGTCGGCACCGCCAATGGTTGTTCGACTGCCACTGACCGCCAAGGTGATTTGTGCATCAATATTTGGAGGGCGGGATGTGGGTGTGCTCGGGGGTGGCGGGGTGGAAGGTCCAGCATTTCAAGCGACAGGGTCCTGGCGGTGACTGGTGAATTTTGGCGGGTTTGGAATTTTGGTTCATTGTATAGCAGGTTTCTATCCACCACCAATGGCGGTCTTCTGTTCACCGCCGCCACGCGGTCGGTGGTGTTTACCACCGTGTTCATAATGACCGCCTTTATATAACTTTTACAGGGATATCTCAACATATACTTATTGCATTTTAGTCAACCTGCATCTTATCAGATACATAGTATATATGTTTCTAAACACTGTGTGGTGTAATTGTGTGGTGCTATACTGTGTTATTGCATGATTTATTGCACAGATACTTTACACATTGTCTTCTAAGTTAAGCCTGACTGCTCAGTGCCAAGCTACCAGAGGGGGAGCACAGGATAATTTGGATTGTGTGTGACTTACCCTGACTAGAGTGAGAGTCCCTGCTTGGACAGGGGGTAACCTGACTGCCAAACAAAGACCCCATTTCTAACATTTGGGTTTTCTACCTGTTTACCCCATCTATTTAATTCCCCCCAACTCCCCGTTTATTAGAATATTTTAGGTGGCAGGTGTTCCCCACATTCATTTTCCTTAAAATTGACTTTCAATAGCACACAGTTCACAGCATCGGCCCGTGCTCCTGCTCTACATTTTGTAGACACAGTAATCTCTCCTTTGCCTGTCCTTAAGGTGGCTTTTAATGCACATTATTTATTTTCTTTTACCATAGCTGCATTAGATATGGTAATATTTAGAGATGTTGAGTCCATAGCTGACAATCTCAACCCAAGGTAGATTAATTGTTGGACACATTCTAGTTGGCTACTATGTAGGGGAAGGCAAGTTTGTCTGTTTCTTTATGGTCCCATAATAAAGAATTACTCCCACCTATATATTCTGTTTTTTTCTGTACTGAATCATTCCAAAAATCTGGTGTTTTCTGTTGGACAGTTCCAAATGTAGCTGTCAGTACACCTTTTGGATGGGGACCATATTGGCAGCCCCCTTTGTCTTCCACTTACTCCATTAACTTTAACTGTCCCACCTTCCCAAATAACTTGGTGCACTTGTGCATTTGGTAGAGCAGTCTTTAAGATAGGGGTCTTCAAACTGAGGGGCGGGCTCCCCTAGAGGAGCATCCAAGGATCCCAGGGAGGCACCGGGCTCCAGCTAAAAGAAGCATTATGCTGATAACAGTGCTTTGTTTTAAGCAGATAAAAAATGAGTGGCAATAAGACGCTCTGTAATGGGCCATCACTAACATATTTTGTAATTTATATTGTAGCTGGGAGTTTGTGTCAAAAGGGAAAGGACACCCAATGTTCTTCAAAACCCCCATTTCTAGTAATCACAATGTGCATAGCTTTGCGTGTTATTAAGGCCTACCTGACCAGAATAGTGGGTTTACTAATCATGTATTTGACTGCATTTTTAAAAAGGCAACACAACTGCAATGTTTAAAAGTGTCTAGTCATATTTAAACATTGTCAACTTAATAGATTAATAGTGAAAAATTCTGACAGGCCCCTCGATTATTATTTTTTTCAAAGGGGGGCACGGCATAAAAAAGTTTCAGGCCCACTGTTTAAGAGGATGGGATTGCCTGATATCAGTTCTTGAAGACAGACACAATTTGTGCTTCTTAGCAAGGCTCAAGGACCAATACTATTTCTGCTAATGCACTTATAGCTATTGAAAAGGCAGGAGCCCTGATTTCCTTGCAAAATGTAAATGTTCTGAATTGACTACTGTTTGGTCCTGCTGCCATGCCCAAATCTTTGACTCCTAGGACCAGCAGTACCTTTTTCAAATAAAACAACTTTTTCTCCTATACTTTCTGATGATCTGATGTAATCAAAGCACTCATGTGAGTCATTCTTCTTCAACTCTAGCCTTCTTGGACTTACTGGAATTAACTGAAATCGACGGGAGCTCTGTGTCGTGTTTCATGACTATATATAAAATATTTCTTAGAGCTTTCAGCACTTCTCTAGTGTTCAAATCTTCATTAACACCATGAATGTAGATTTAGATACCTTTCTGATGAATTCTTATCTTTTGTGTGATAACATTTTTAGTAATTTCTGAATTATCCCAGACTTCCATTCCTCATTTGTATGCTTGGTTTGTGATAGCACCATTAGCTTGCTGTTCACTGCAGAGTGAATCAATAATATCCCTGTCATTTACTATCAAATGCATAGATTCGTAGGAAATGTTCCACCATCTCACCATAGATGGTTAAGTTGCACTCAAGAGCAGACCGAGATTTGAATTCATACCTTCTTTAAGAAAGGGTGCCTCCTTTCAGAAATCATACTGTTTGTCTAGAAGTAACAAGGCAGATGCACCATGGTAAGTCATGTTTGTTAGCGCTAGAAAAAACTAGATAACTATTGCATGAGCACAGGAGTAATGCAATCAACTGTTTCCTACAATGCCGTTGACACTAGAGTCCAGAAATGTCTTCCTTAAGCTAACCGAATGTCTTTACAGACAACACAATAGCAACAACAACCTGCTACATCGGATAGCATAGCAGGTTGTTACATTTTTCTGCAAAGCAAGGTGTTGTTGTATCTGCTGCTCCACCAGACACATAGCCTCTATGAGCTGATGGGAAACAAAAAGATCACACCCCGTTCTCCATGCCCCCCCCCCCCATTCAGTGATCTTGACATGGACTGGATCCTGACTGAGAGTTTCCGTGAGAGGCAAGGGAAAAAGGAAAGTTTCAGAAGGCCTTGGAAGTGATAAAGATAATGAATCAGTGATTGTCATATGGAGAGCGAGGCAGAGGAAATGCAGATCACCTGTATTTAACCTTCCTTGTGTCATGCAATACCACAAAACTACCTGATTTAATCTTTTCAAGAACCTAAAACATGCAGCAACCAACACCACCCCCATTGAAGTCACATCCCACCCTTTAAAAAGGCAAACAGAACAGCCTCACTCCACTTCAATAAGGGTTTATGCTATCTGCTTGATAAAAAACCTCTCATCCATAGTCTGGGACTTCTTTACAGCTAGGCACCATTAGGAGCACATCACAGAATCTTCACTTTGCCGCATACCAGTGCATTGTGTTCAGCCAGATGGACATTATGGTACCAGAAGTCATCTGAAAAAATCAACATGCAGTTGCCTTGGAAGAGCACATCAGAAAGATAGCTGCTAGAGAGAGGTGAAGTAGAACTGGTAGAAAGGTGGCAAGGAAGAGAGAAAGAAGATGATGTCATGATAAGCAACCCTTTAATTTTTCCTCTTAATATGCAGTTATCGCCCACAGCAGCCTTAGTTTAGCACAAGGAGAAGAGGGATACAGTCAACACAAAGCATTCATAATTGCTTATATAGTACCCATCGGTCAATTGTGTTGGTATCCTCACAAAAAAATCCATTACAATACGCCACTATCATTTTGTGATCAGCAAGTGTCATCATGCCACTGAACCCATGAAACTCCCCATTTATACTAAAGGATGTTGGCTAAAGTCTTAGAGATTTACCTTCTACCTTTTTCTTTGGTGACAGGGAGGGGTTTCTGGAATGTGTAGAAAATTTCTGTCCAAAATAGAATAGTTCATTCCTGACCTATTTTTCCACTGTTGCTGAGCCAATGTTGCACCATGAAGTGCTCCAAACGGTTTCTGAAGTAATAGAGGAGGGCACTATTCAGTTCATCCAAATCACAACAGACATGTGGATCATTTGCCTAGCAACCTCAACACTCGACCCTGGCTGTCCATCAAGGGGGTTAAGCAAAGGCTAACCATTAATATCACCATTGAGGATTGGCCTTCTGCCTTTTACTTTGGTGGCAGGTCGGGGTTTCTTGAATTTGTTGAAACCTACAGTCCAAAATGAAATATTTCATTTTTACCTATTTTTCCACCGTTGCTTAGCCAACACTGCACCATCAAGAGCTCAGATTGGTTTGCAAAGCTATGAAGGAGGGAGCTGTTCAGTCCATCCAAATCACAAAAGATGTGGAACAATTGCTAAGCGAACCGATCACTAGACACTTGCTGTACATCATGGGAGTCAAGCGAAGGCTACTTCTTAATATCACCATTGAGGATGCTTCTTGAGGCATGCAACAGTTGCAATATTTTCCATAGAGAAATTACATACAGCTGCCAACCTTGTTGAAAAATTTAAGAACAATAACATAGTCCAGTGTTTTTTAACCTGTGGTCCAAGGACTCATAAGGGTCTACGAGGCATAATCAGGGGGTCCATGACTGTGTAACTAAATTAACTAAAATTAAAATAAATGCACTAAAATTGACAAAATATAAGCAAATTGAAAATGTGAAAACTCTGTAATTGATTGTGAATTAAACTATTTCAATATTTGAACATCTTTGGTGTGTACATTTTTTTGTATTTTTGTGTTTTGTTTAGAAGTTCAATTCATAGTAATTCCCTAGGCCGGGTGTACCCAGCATTTACTAATGACTCAGTAGAGGTTCCCAGATTCCAGTAATAATTTAGTGCTGGTCCATAGAAATCAAAAGGTTAAGAACTGCTGCCATAGTCTATAAATGGTTTCAAGCAAGGTATCTCAGCACTGGATTTGTTGCCACAGACAATTACAGCAATATATTCAAAGAAGTGGCTGCTGGAGGACATTTCAGAGTCCTATGGTTAGGAAATTGCATCAACCTAATTATGCAAGGCTTCCTCAAAAGAGAAACTAGTAATCCACATCAGACTGGATAACTATCACAATATTTGCACTCATTTCAATCATTCTTTTTAAACATGAAAGCACTTGAGGCTCATTCAGAATGCTAATTTGGCCCCTGTAAAAGCCCTCGGACAGGGTCTGCCAACCACTGGAACCTCTCCTTCTGCATGGTGAAACACCTGTTTCAGCAGAGCAGATCTATAGATGATTTGGTACTACAAAAGATAGGGGATGCAACTGCCAAAACCATGATGATAGACATTGATAAATGGGGACTAGTGGAGTGCCTGATTCAAATGCTAGACCTTTTTGAGACTTTGACACAATGCGGTTGTTGCACATCTGGTAAGCACACTTGCAAAAGATTGCAAAAAGAAATGTTGTCCTCCAAAGAGAACATTTATGTCACAATATTGAATCCAAGGTATAAAAACCCCTGCTCACCTTGATTTCTTTTTCAATAGTGGATTTCTCCATTTACTAGTACTGGAATATCAGGAAAGAAGGTGACTTGGAAGATGAACAATTACCAATTTGAGGCCATAGCAGAACTGAGCTCCTCCCTTCAACCTCTGGAGAGCATGGTGTTGGTCCCAAATATCGAAGCATGTCATAACTGCAGCAGCAGCACCTCCCATAGGTAACACCATAACCTCCTAGTAAACTAACAGAAGCAATAGCTTCACTTCCAACATCTGAAATAGATAGGTTTATTGATTTGTCAGGGATTAAATAAAGTACAGAGATGCAGGCAGTGCAGACACATTACATTTCAACAAGAATGACACTTGTGAAGATGATTCAGGCCTATTTGGATGACTCAACACATTTCTACCTGGAGAAAGACTCATTGACCTATTGTCATGAGAAGAATCAAGAGTGCCCAGGCATCAGCAGGCTGACAATAAAGTATCTGGCATGTCAGTACCCAGTGTCTCTTCGGAGTGCATGGTCAGTGCAGCTGGAGCAGTTGCCACATCAGTAAGACCAGTCTCTTTCCTCAAAATGTGGAGAGACTGATGATGATTAAAATGAATAAACTACACCCAGTAATTATAAGACACCAGAAGACACACCTGCGGATGAAGGAAGGTTCTCAGACATCGCAAGTGTGGTGAGTGATCATCCTCCAGATGACCTCCATTATTTTGAGGATGAACTCTACATTCCAAATTAAAACAAAGAAACAGCACTGCAGAATTGTTTGCCATGAAAAAAGAACAAAAACAAGAAAACAACTTTTATTTTTAGATTTGGAGTGAAGCTAATATGAATACATTTACATGAACCAGTGTGCATCGCACAGATAAACAATCAATGACAGAACTGCTATTTGGCCTGGTCAGTGATTTGTGAAAAGTGACAGAGAAAGAAAACAAATTCAACCTTAGGGTCGTCTGTAGACTTTGAAATGAGCAGTCGTACAATCTATGTCTGCAACAGAAGCATCCCTTTGCTAAAAAGAACAAGGTGCCTCCCATGCCTAAACTTTCACTCCTGTACTTGGTTGTCAGTTATGATTCAAAGGACTGCAATGCTTCATCATCATCATCATTAGCTTTATTTCGGTAATAAGCATACCATAAAAGCACATCTTACAATATACATATACAAATATATAAGAGCCATAATATAAAACACTCTATCCATAAATATAAAAAAAACTTTTTTTTAAAAAAAACTATGGGAGTACAGAATCCAGAATTCTAAAAGATAATCAGAATAATAAAATCCATCAATATGAAAATCTAAAATATAAAAGCGATCACCCAGTAAATTAAAATTACTAAAGAAGATATAAAAAGACAATGTAACAATCTTAAGATTAATATCAAATATTCCCTATAGGAGTAGCATATACGTTTTTGTCTGCAGGCTTAAGCTTATTTTAGTGTAATGCATTAGGAAGAGCCTCTAGGCATTTTGCTCTTAGGTGCCAAATTGTGTCTAAAAATCTAGACAACGCGCATACCACAGTATTCGTTTTACAAATCCTAAGGGCTAAACATCGATTCTTAATGCCCATGGATTTGCAAAGAGGCATAATCCATTGAGTCCGCTGTTTGGCATATGCGGTACAATGAAATAGCACATGAGCAATACATTCAGGTGACCCACAGCCCATTGGGCATAGGTCTTGTTGGAGATCCTGATGGAACCATCTACAAGTAAAAGTGTGTAATGGTAACAATCCCAACCTAAACCTAATATAAAGTGCACATGCCCGGGGGAAAGGATTAGGTCCATGTAGTTTTCGAATTCATAGTGACATTTAATTGATATAAACCTACCTGTCAGACTGAGCGAAGGCACCTAAACTAATTTACCTATTTTAAATTTTAACCAATATGCATCCTTAACAATTTGTGCCGCATCTTTTGGAAGGTCTTAAGGGTCTGTCCAGAAATGGACCAGCCCTAAATTGATCAGGCCATTTTCAACATGATTGCATCATTAGATTTTCCTTGTTATATGTGTACTGAGCAGAGCATTCAGCCATATTCTATAAGGGCCGAAAATATCCGTGGACCAAATTCTGATCCAATACAATATTGGTCTAAGGCAGCTATGTGAGCAATAGAGTCTAAATTTAGGTCCATCTGCAATGCTTAATTATGTATGTTGTATCCATGGGATAGAGAGACATGTAGATAAATGGACACAGTACTTGGAACAGGTAACTTGCATCAATGAATGATGAGTCATGTGATGGTTGGGAGGGTCATAGGTTAGGGTGATATTTATTAGTGGCGAGTCAGATTCGTGTCATTTACTTTCTTGTAACTATGCAACATTTTAGCAAAATTGAATGACATCTTTCATTTTGTGCAAAATGTGTCTTTTTTATGTAAGGACATATTTCACTCCAAAAACAGTGCCCAAATACAAAAACACTGCAAACAGTTTCAGGAACAACATAATTCTGTTGTTTCAGTGTGCTTGTAATAACTATTTACCATAGATTGCATAGAAATATGGAAGTGGCATAATGGAGTAATTTCAGAAATAACACCTAACAAGCAAAATACAACCACCCAATATTATGCAAATTATAGCAGTTGAATTTCAATTTTACCTAGACACAGTATTTATTTAATGGTTAGGTGATCATTGTGGATCAATGCCACTCAGTTTACCTAGACAAAACCGAGGTCCTGTTTTAGAAGTTGGCAGATCAAAAACTCCATCACAGGATATCCGTCACATTTATATGACGGAGTAACCCCCTTGCACCAACTTCTAAATCAGCCCCTTACACTCTATTTATTTATTTTTATTTTGTTTCTCAATAGGTCTGTCTCTTTGTAGAGGAAACAAAATTTGCAAGTACCATCAGCAACATCCTGAAGAAAAAGCTATGCCTATCTATTTTTTTTTTTTTTTTGTGGATAGCAAGAAGACTCAGAAGCATTCCTCTGTGGACTGGAAATACATGAGTTGATTAAAATAATGAAGACTAGTGGCTGGTCCTCATTAAGTGCTTATGGAGTTGCTGAGCACAATTTAATAAATGTTGTTATTGTTTGAATGATCAGGGTACATGAGGCTATTTGTGTAGTATTCTGGGATTGGTAGGAGATTGGCTTTCAGTTAATGGTGCGTTAGCCTGTGCTTCACACTGTGACTCCTCTGAATCCTTGTGTACTATTGCTTACCTTGATTCTCCAATAGTGTAATTTAATTTTCTCATCCCATAGGTATTTTCTTCTGCAAGGAACCTCCATGGTGCTCCTGCTCTACGGTTCAACCCTACTCCCAAGATGGACACGCCAGAAGACTGCAGTTGCTCCATTTCTATCGAGTTTCATTTTTATAGCTTTCATTACAAATTATTTTGAGCTGTGTGGGTCCTCTCTATTTTGCATTCGAGCCTAAGTAACTTCTAGCTATCTTCAAAGCCCATGGGCTGCTCAAGGCTGTTTGAGCAGGTTAACATAACTGTCAACTTTTTCCCATGAAATATATGGCATACTCAAAAAGTTAGTGAATGCTCAGATGCCCTACCAATTCAATCATTGAAACACTAACTCTCTTCCTCTATTGTGCAATCTGTTGTGCTGTTATCTATTCATCATCAATTGATCTTACACTTGATGGGATAGTTGTGCTGTATGGAATGCTTAACTCCATTGGGGGGGGTACTAAAAATTGCACACTTCCTCACACCACCTCTCCTACCCTGTCAAGGAATGGACAACATTGTGGAGAGAATAAGTGATAAAACAGTTTTAGGCCAGGGATAGGTGGTATGGGCCAGATGTAGAAAGGGTTTTGCGCCTCGCAAACAGCGAAAAACACTGTTTGCGAGGCGCAAAAGCCTCTCCGGTATGCAGAAATGCATTTTGCGAGTCAGATCCGACTCGCAAAATGCATTTCCGACTCGCAAATAGGAAGGGGTGTTCCCTTCCTATTTGCGACTCGCAATGCAATTCAATTAAATGGAATCGCAGTTACCATCCACTTGAAGTGGATGGTAACCCAGTCGCAAACGGTAAGGGGTCCCCATGGGACCCCTTCCCCTTTGTGACTGGACAAAAAAATCCGAAACTAAAGGTTTCGTTTTTTTTTTTCAAAGTGCAGCTTGTTTTCCTTTAAGGAAAACGGGCTGCACTCAGAAAAAAAAACTGCTTTATTAAAAAGCAGTCACGGACATGGTGGTCTGCTGTCTCCAGCAGGCCACCATCCCCGTGAGTGCCCATACTCGAAATGGGGTCGCAAACTGCAACCCACCTCATTAATACTAATGAGGTGGGGGCGTGGCTTCGGGCGTCAAGATGGCGGTCGCACTCTGAGAGTGCTCTGGACCCCTCCGTCATCTGCCTTTAACCACCGCGGTCCAAGGGAGCAGAAAAGCGCTGTACATGGGGCCCCGGTGTCCCGGGGGCCCGTGGAGAAGTCTGTTGGAGCGAATCGATGAAAAGCCGGCAGCTCCCCCTCATACGGCGATCCGGCTGCTCCCGTGAAGAGGAGCTCAAGATGGCGGCCGCTACGAGATGCACCCGGCAGACATGAGGTGGGCTGGGGGTCCCCTGCCGCGGGTTGAGGGGCGGCGAGAAGCCCGGTGAGAGTTGAGGCGCGCCCTGAAGGTGGATCCCTGCCGCTGGGCGCCGGCGGGCCCCCCCCCTCCGATCGTGGAGGAGAGCGCGGGGTGAACGGCGCCGCGCCGGCGCGCGAGGCGCGAGTGCGGCCCGGAGGACCGGGAGCCCTCCCTGACCGCCTGGGCGGCTTGCGGTGCCGCGCTGGGGCCGTGGCGGAGGCCCTGGCCCCTGGGGTCCCCCTGCTGGAGGGAATTTCAATTTGGAGGCGTACTGGGGTCCAGAACCCGGCCGAAAATCCGAGTGGTGCCCCGGGAGGGCAAGGAGGTGAATCGGAGACCGGGAGGGGGTGAAAGGAGGGGACGTGCGGTGACGCCCCTGCCCCCCCCATCCCTGCCTGCAGCAACGGGGAGGGGCTCGGGGGCCTGGGGGCTTGGTCTCGGCCTCTCTCGGACCCGAGCCCGGGTGGAGCGCGAGCTGGACTGCGGCAAAATCTGGACTGCGCGCAAGACAACACCTCAAGGCAAGTGGATATCCTGGGTTCCGGGTCGTGCTTGGTTGACTTTAGACCCTGACCAGAACGACCCGAGAGATTGAGAACGCGACCGGGACGGCACGAGGCCTACAATGGAGATGCAGAGCCCTTAGGGTGGAGAGGCCTGGGTCTGGGTCTCGGACGGGGTCCCCCCCAACTGGTGGAGAGAGCGAGAAAGGGAGCTGAAAAGAAGGGGCCAACGGTGTCATTGCCGGCCGTCCTCACGTGATCAGACACAGCGTACCCCCCCACAGCCTATGGTACTTAACAACGGACTAAATTCTCAGGCTTGAAACCGCGTTAAGGAAGGTGTGGCCCACCTGACGCCCGCCTCAAGCGCCACGATGGGGAAGGATAAAACGAACAAACAACCTCCGCCCTCCCAACAAAAAATTGACCAGTTCACGACTGCGACGAGCCAACGAGGAGGGGGAGAAGTGGCTGGCGGGGGTTCGACCCCGGACGGGGTGAGTGCCATTCTCCAAGCTATTCAATCATCGCAGATAGCCGTGGAAACGAAAATTGGTGAGGTGCGAGTGGACATGAGCCTCATCAGACAGGACCTTAGAAATGCTGTAACCCGAATTACGGAAGTGGAAACCCGAGTCTCCCAAACCGAGACCGATTTGTCTGACCTCAAAGCCAAAGTAGCCCAGCTGCAGTCCCGAACCGGCGAGCTTCATCGTCGTGCAGAAGATGCGGAAAACCGGGCCAGGCGCAACAACCTACGCTTCATAGGTTTTCCAGAGCGCATAGAGGATGACAAGGCCGCCGAATTCCTGGAGACGTGGATCAGATCTTGGATGCCTGACCAATCCCTCTCGCCCTTGTTTGCAATTGAAAGAGCCCACAGGGCGCTCGCACCTCGCCCACCTCCAGGCGGTCCGAAGCGCCCGATGATCGCACGATTCCTTAACTTTAAGGACAGAGACAATATCCTCAGGGAAGCGAGGCGGCAAGATGGTACGCAGTGGGAGAACCACAAAATCCTAATTTTCCCGGACTACACCAGAGAGGTCCAGACCCGCCGTAGGTCATACGAACATGTTAAGCAAAAACTAAGGGCAATGCAACTCTCGTACATGCTCCTTTTCCCCGCTCGCCTCAAAGTCCTCATGGCTGGGAAAGCTTACTTTTTTGATTCCCCTGAGGAAGCTTGGGACTGGCTGACGGAGGAGGGCATTGGAGCCCGAAAGGGTCCCCCCGGGACCACTGGAGGAACCCCACATGTCGGGCCCTCACCATCGGAGGGGCCCCGGAGGAGCAGGCGGCGCACCAGATCCCGAAGAGGCAGACAGAAAGACACGATCGCTCCTGCAGAGGACGAAGCAGCCCGGGACTCTGGTCCTCATGCTAACTCTACCACTGAGACTCTTCCGGTGTCCCGGACACCATCCCAACCCGCTGAGGATGGGCGACTGAGTCAGTCTCTGGTACTCGGCTGACGGGGGATGTGGGACCCCTGCGCGAGACATGGGGGGATACGGGCTTCACCTGATCCTCTCGGGCGACCCCTAGCGAGATTGACATTGACGGCTCCAGAGACTTCCTAGAGTATGGTATTGAACGCTTGTTTTGTGACTACTAATTGCAATTGATCCGAAAGAAAGGAGGGGTCCACCACTCCACCCCAATGACAGTTTTACTGGCTGTCTGGTTTTGGTTGGGTATATGGGCGACAGATGCTTCCGGGGGGGGAGTATGGGGAGGGGGGAGATTAGGGGGAAGGGGAAGTTTAAGTTAGGTTCAAGAGGCGACAAGTTAGTTAGCCTGGTTTGTAGTTTTAAAATTTCACGGTCATGTCCGAAACGGTCATCCCTGGGCCGGCTCCAGCACATCCAAACATGCCCAACAGTGTCACACCTCACGCTTGGCCCTCAGTAACCCAGGTCCTCTCCTGGAATGTAAATGGCCTGTTAGACAAGATCAAAAGATCAGCAGTATTTAACACCCTCCGCAGGTACTCCCCCTCAGTAGTTCTACTACAAGAGACCCATCTTCTTGGGTCCAGATGCCCTATGCTTGCGAGAGGAGGATACGATAGGGTATACCATGCGGGGTTTTCCAGAGGTTCTAGAGGAGTGGCCATTCTGCTCCACCGATCTCTGCCCATGGTAATCACTTCCACGCAATCTGACTCACAAGGTAGATTCATGGTGGTCACGGGGACTCTTCACGGACAACCGCTAAACTTGGTATGCGCATATGCGCCCCCGGCAAATCTCGATTCCTTCCTCCTTTCGCTCCACCGAGTAACCTCAGGATTACCCCAAGGAACTACCTTACTGGGAGGCGACTTTAACGCGGTCCTTGACCCAAGGCTGGACATTTCTGGAGAAGCTACCGTACATAGATCCAAGCGGGCCTCAGCCCTAAGTGATTGGGCAGAGAGCCTCGGCTTGTGTGAGGTGTGGCGCACCTGGCATCCCAGAGAACGCCAATACACACATACCTCGGCAGCCCACCAGACGCAATCCAGAATAGACCTGGTGTTCATGCCTGCCCTAGATTTCTTAAAAGTAGCAGGGGCTGAGATCCTTCCACGGGGGGTTTCCGATCATGCGCCAATACGGATCCGGCTGGGTAGAGCAGACCCTACCAGACGGCCTATGTGGCGCTTGAACGCGTGGCACTTACAAGATACTGAGTACACTCAAGAGATCAGGTTGCACCTCGACCAATATTTCGAATTAAATGAAGGCTCGGTTCGGTCCCCAGGAATGCTATGGGCTGCTTGCAAGGCCACTATTAGAGGACATGCTAGAAGCCTTCTTCGGTCCCGTGAACGAGATCATGATTCCCAAATCACCGAACTAGAGAACAAGGCCCGGAGTCTCGAATGCCAACATATAAACTTGGCATCGGCCACGATCATGAGGAAACTGACCAGGGTAAGAGAAGATATTAAACATTTAATGCTAGATTCGGCCAAGCACATGTGGAGAGCCTCAGCAGGCTGAATTTATGGATGGGGGGATAAAAACGGGAAACTACTGCATTGGCTGGCCACCCGCCCCATGGCTAACAGAATGATACCGGAGATCTTAGATGACTCGGGCACCCTTGTCAAAACAGCAGTGGAAATCGCACATAGCTTCGCCTCCTACTACGCCCGTCTATACGCCAGGCATCCACGCCCTGCTGTTGAGAGAGAGTCCCCCCTACTAAATGAGATTACCCTTCCCGGGGTAACCCCAGAGGCGAGAGACAGACTGGACGAGGCCATCGGTCTTGTGGAAGTCTGCAGCGCAATATCGGGACTGGCATCAGGCAAAACACCAGGCCCCGACGGCTTTCCAGCAGAATTTTATAGTAAATGTAGCGATATTTTGGGTCCCCACCTGCTCAACATGTACGAAGAAGCAGAGAATCAGGGCCGCTTCCCAACAGAGATTGACCAAGCCACTATTGTGGTGATCCCCAAAACTCAACCCCCATCACGACAATGTTCAGCGTACCGGCCTATCTCGCTCCTAAATGTGGAAGTCAAGGTGCTCTCTTCGATCCTTGCTTCCAGACTGAGGGAGGTAATGCCCACGCTGGTGCACCCTGACCAGTGTGGTTTTATGCCCACTCGTAGCACAAGGCACTGCATCAGACGACTACATCTTGCTTTGGCGCACCGCAAAGTGCTATCGCATATGCAGTTGGCATTGCTTTTACTAGACTTCGAAAAAGCCTTTGATACGGTAGATTGTTCCTTCCTCAATCAGGTCTTATATAAAAACGGGCTCGGACCTAGATTCCGAGGACTGGTGAAACTCCTATACTCTAATCCGACGGCTCGAATCAGGGTGAATGGAGTAGTCTCCGACCCAATCCCCATTGGCCGTGGGACCCGACAGGGATGCCCGTTATCTCCCCTGCTCTTTGCACTAGTGATAGAGCCACTGATCGAGGGCTGGCACTGGCCCTCTGGGTCGGAAGACAGAGTGGCTTTGTACGCAGATGATGTGCTCCTGTATATCTCCAACCCATCCAAAAGCGGCCCACGCGTCCTAGAGATCCTTAGACTTTTCGCGGAAGCCTCAGGGCTGACCCTGAACCCAGCCAAATCTTTACTGATCCCCCTTCATCGCTCGCACGACTGTATAGATTGGCAACGGAATATCCCGATACGGAGAAACAGCTTTAAATACCTCGGGATACATATCTCACTTCTCCCCGAGCTAGCGTGGGAACTCAATGTCACACCGCTTTCAAGGAAAATCAAAACCGACCTTCTACGCTGGAGGGCCCTCCCCCTGAATCTACTTGGCAGAATAGCGCTGTACAAGATGATGATTCTCCCCAGGATCTTATACCTCCTGCAGAATTTTCCACACCCCTTCCCCGTGAGATGGTTCAGGGAGATGGACTCTTTAGCACACCAATTCATATGGAGTGGCTCACGTACAAGACTGTCGCTAAAAACCTGTCAGAGAGATGTTTATGAGGGTGGACTGGGCATGTCGAATATTCAATACTACTATCTAGCGGTGCACATACTTGTAATTAATGACTGGATGGGAGGTGGATGGACAGACCTCGCATACCAACTAGAATTGCAGGCAATGGGCTATCCACAGATCCTTGGCATACTCTACGGGAACCCGATACTCCGGGATATTCCAGATGTGACCAAAGTGGAACTTCTGGGATGGCGTACAGCCCAGAAAGTGACGGGGTGGTGGGGACGCCTAACCCAACAAACCCCGCTATGGCAGGGGAAACAGCTGACGCACGTAGCAGGTCTGGAGGGCTTCCTGAATTGGGACACCATAGGGATCTCCACGCTGGGAGACATTTGGAGTGGGACACATATACGATCTTTTCAAGACCTCCAGAAACAATATTCCTTAAACAAAACACAATTCCACTGATATCTCCAACTACGTCATGCCCTACTAGTCCACCTACAGACAGGAGACACCATACCCGAACACAGCCCCATGGAAGCCAAGGCACTGATGGGAGTCCTGGGAAGGGGAGGGGTTTCTCAGATTTACCGCACCTTAATCACCGCCACTGGGGGACCCCTGAGAGAGCTTCGCCAAAGGTGGGAGAGTTGGGTGGGACCCATGGAGGAAGCGGACTGGACAGAAGCACTAATGGCCCCACGCTCCCTAACAATGGCCACACGCTTCCGTTTAATACAATCCTATTTCCTTCATGCCGCATACCTCACACCCACCATGTTACATAAAGCAGGCCTCCGCCCCACAGCGGAATGCCCCCGCTGCAGGTATCATACAGCGGATTTCTACCACATGGTATGGACATGTCCGATTATAATGGCCTATTGGGAAAAGGTAGTGCATGAGACATCTGGGGTCCTACAGATGGAGGTAAAGAGGTTGCCATTGCCCCTCCTTCTCGGGGTGATGGGAGATGCAGAGCTACGAAGAGCAGATCGGTCCTTCTTAGGGGTGGCATGTCTGGTGGCCAAAAGGGACATAATGGCAGACTGGAAGGCCAGGGTGGCTCCGGCACTGGCTAAGTGGAGACGGGGAGTGGATTGGTGTGCGCAGCGAGAGAAACTTGTATACGAGGCCAGAGGTTGCTTACACAAACATAAGAAGATATGGGGGAAATGGGAGGATGTAGCGGGCCTTTAAGAGGGGATGGTGAGCAACATTAGTGATGAAAACGGCAGGGACCGAGGACTTGACCATTACTGTTTTGATGCCCGTTGGCAACATGTTGTATTGTATCCATAATTGTTCTATGCAAAATTAATAAAATCTCTTTATCAAAAAAAAATATTAATGAGGTGGGTCTTTGAGGGTCTGAGACACCTTTCTGCATACCAATTTGCGACTTGCAATTTGCGAGTCGCAGGGACTCGCAAATTGCAAATTGCAAGTCGCAATTTGGATTTTTGCTACATCTGGCCCTATGTACTTTTTTCACAATCTGCGCCCCATGATGAAGCAATAACTATGAGGATGCTACCAATGGTAAATTATCCTCCTCTATAGGAACTTAAATGTTCACTATCTTTATTTCATTAAATTAATCCACTTTTTCTGAATGACCAGATTTTTCGTCTTCTGGACTCTCTTTTTGCTATCTTTATAAGGTCTAGAAGTTAACCTAGAGTAAAGGTCCTGTGTTCCCCCTTCAGTCAGGATTAAATTGGTGAATTCCTGATGGTCACATTTAACATGTCTGTAAATCCCTAGTATATATCGTGTAGAACAGGCACCCATTTCCTGGAAGCTAAATACCACTGGTGGACTGCAGCAACTATTGTACCATACACTGTAGAACACTGCAAATATAACTACAGGCCTACCCTGTGTAGCCTGACTGCTGCAGTGTAAAATATGCAGGGGAATGTGTCAAAACGACCTATTTTGACTGTTAAAAAACATCCTTTTTAAATATTAGTAAGTCACTCCTATTTAAGCCTTATCACCCACAAGGCATGGTGTGTTAAAAGTGGGGCAGGTAGACAGTTAATATTAGCATGTCTGTACAGTGGTAAGGTCCAAAACGTTGCTTTCATTGTGGCAGACCTAGCTGCCCTACATAGAAAAAAGAGGGCAGATAAAAATACTAATACTGCTAATACTGCTAACTCAGGAAAGGGACCAATAAAAATAATTAAACAACTATTTTTTATAGTTATTAAATTCTATGCATTTTGGGAGTGGGTGGGGGGTCAGGGGGTTTTAGGTTTTAGGGTGGGGTTGGGGGGTGGGGTGTTTTTGGTTTTGGGGAGGGGGTGGGGGGTCAGGGGGTTTTAGGTTTTGGGGTGGGGTTGGGGGGGTTGGGCGTTTTTGGTTTTGGGGAGTGGGTGGGGGGTCAGGGGGTTTTAGGTTTTAGGGTGGGGTTGGGGCGTTTTTGGTTTTGGGGAGTGGGTGGGGGGTCAGGGGGGTTTAGGTTTTAGGGTGGGGTTGGGGGGTGGGGCGTTTTTGGTTTTGGGGAGTGGGTGGGGCTCAGGGGGTTTTAGGGTGGGGTTGGGGGATGGGGCGTTTTTGGTTTTGGGGAGTGGGTGGGGGGTCAGGGAGTTTTAGGTTTTGGGGTGGGGTTGGGGGGGTGGGGTGAGTGATGTAGGGTGAATGGTGCCTATTGCTAATGATTTTATCGGGAATGCCTTTACAACGAAATATCGTTGTTAAGGCATTCGTGGAAAAATCATTAGTAGTAAGGACGAGGTCGGTGTTCCGACCTCGTTGTTAAGGTTAGTAGTTGTTTTTAATTCGGTGTTCCGTCATATAATCATGCTGTTCTCACTCTCAGATTTCCCAAACATGTTGTCTTTTCTTTGGTTTTTAGGTTTCGCCTGTACAGCACTTGCACGGTGCTTCTGAAATCTATTGTTAACATAAATCATAAAAGCGGCTTGTATACTACCACCTTGATTTTCATTGGCTCTTTTGCTTGCCACTTTCTTTTCCTGTGTGTCTTTTGGCGGTATTATACTATTTCCTGTTGTCTTCGTGTCTTTCTCCTTTAAGTCTCCTGTGGCCAAAGTATTGTTTTCATCCGCTCTGTGGGACCTTTTTGTTAAGGTTTTGCCTGCACAACACTTGTGGTGTGCTTTTTTACTTTTTGTAGTGTGCATTGCTCTCTACAGTTTGTCTCCGTCCCTCATGTTGCTCCCCCACCCCTTTTCCCTCCTGCCATGCACCACTTTAATGACAATCATCAACCATCTGGACATATCCCTGTTTCTCCCCTTTGATAGACTGCTAACATCTTGGAGTCAGGCAGGAATTGCATACATTCTGCTTTTTCATTGTTCACTATCTCACATTATCACATGATGGCTTGTTTTATAGTTGGACATTACATTGTATATACCTAGGAAGGAACACTAATTTTTTCATACCATTCCATATAGATTACACTTTAAGATCGAGGAAATCAACATGGCTGCACTTTTGGTCATAAACCTACCTTTTCTGTGGTGAACGGACTAATGGTTTAACGTGGCACCACGTAGGTCGAGTTTATAACACATTGAGCATTGGTGGACAGCGAGGGTGCCAAGAATACTTCATACGAGGGGAGATATTGATGATCTGATCTGTAAGTTTATTAGGAGAAACTCTATCAGTTGCCCATGAGCTCTTTTGAGAACCAAACATGAATGTCATCTTTGACACATTTTTATTTTGGTTTGGCTTGGCACTAATATGCTCCTACTTTGTCCAACTAATGTTTTTCTGCAGGCTTTCCCTGCATTCTCATCTAGTTACATATGTCATATTTACTGTAATGAGAAGCCCTACGCCCTACCACCATTGGGTATGTCATATTGTTATAAGTGCCCTGTGCTGGCTGGAGGTCCTCATTACGCTTGCAAAACATTCAATATATCATACTTCACTGGTGGGCGTTAGGAACTGGATGTAACAATAAGGTCACAATAACCTTTGTTCATGGAACCTAACTGCTAACGGAAGGGCACCTTATAAATAATAAGTTGGTGTTTTCATGCGCATTTCCTGTTAGATGGATGGTACACCTACATGTACTCCAAGCACCTTCTCTTTGCAGATGCACTCCAAAGAAAATTCCCTGGCACTTTGCAGTACTAATCTGGCTCCCACATGACGGATACCACCTTAGACACTAACCAACAACAGTTAGTACTGAACAGACAGGAAAGAATCTCTATTTTCAAAATGTGTTTAAAAGAGATGACATTTTTGATTATTTAGATGGAGCCTTTAACTCGGGTGAGAATGTGATGGGCACTACAACGGGGCTGAGAAAAAAAGTTAATGGTCTCATCGGAATGACAATATCAGAATATTGTGCATCCAGGACACCCGGGTAGCACCATAAACATCCAAAATATTCTGAGGTTTATTTACACAGATACTTCGCCTGCTCAAAGGAAGTGATATTTGGTCATTGTTGTGGGCATGGATTATACTGGGGCTCCTATCTCCTGCATTGAATTTCCTTAATGAATCTGGCAGTAATCGTGGAATTGAAAGCGGTGGTAATAGTCTGCCTAACAAAATGATGACACAAGTGTACAATTAGTTTATATTGCTGAATTCAGCCCACTGTTTGAGGGTTTTAGAAGCATTAAGGACACTTATCAACCTTCATTCATGCATCCCTCACCCTGCACAGATAGTACTCATACCATTCTCCCTGCACTCAAACACTGCTCCCATATCTCTTAACTTATTAATAATCAAACTGGCGAAACCTAATGCAATTACCAATGCTTGTTAATCATGTTGACAAATGAGAATCCTTGGCTGATTAGCCATTATTGGATGTATTCAAAATGAGAGCAGCCTGCAACATATTGGGCCTTTTGAGGGAGGTGGCAGAAAATAAATTATTTCTATTCAGGTCAGAACTTGGAGGAGGACCTTGTTGGACTTATGGATTTGCAAGGTGAACAAAGTGGCATCTCTACTATATGGGTTGTAAACAAGTATTCTTTAGTGATGACTAGAGAGAGTAGGACAGATTTTACTGAACGGAGGTTAGGTGCTACTCAAGTACATCAAGCCACAAGGAGGGCTAAGGTTGAGGTTGAGCATGGTCAAAGGTTTTCAGGGTTTTGATCACAGGAAGGTGGTCTGAAGGGGGTTTCCTAATTATGAAGCTCGAGTAAAGAGTGATTACGATGAAGATGGACTGTTGGACAATTTACTCATGATAGGCCAGGTTGAGGGCTCCACCTCTGTTGGTAGATAGAAGGAGTGTCCCGGCCTTAGGCTAGGTGTGGTCTGACTGCCTGCAGTTGAAAAGATGATGATGATATGCCATTTGGGAAGCAGTTCTTCTGGCTGCTTCTTACTTTTCTTCTAGGTTGCGTGGCCAGTGGAAAACTGCCCCAACAGCCTCAATCACATTGTTACTTAGGTGGTCATTATGAACATGACGGGAAACACCGCAACATCGGTGGTGACGGTAACTACCGCCAACAGACCCGGCCGGTCCGGTCCACCAAATAATGAAGCCAATGAGAAACAAGCAGCGGGCCATCCACTCACCGCCATTTTGGCAGCATGGCCGACGATGGCGGGGGCCATCATTAGCCAGACGGAAAGTCCCTACCCGCCCTCCATATAATGAAACACCGTCATCAGTTCTGGGGTGGGGACCAGCGCCATGCAAAGCGTGGTGGAAACAACCCATATAAAGGGAATATCTCATATGAGATAACTGGTGAGTGTGCTGCAAGTCTCTGTGAATGTAGTCGTAGTGAGTTCAGGTGTGGTGTCTGGGGTGCATCACTGGAAGTCAGCTGTTGTGGTGACTACAAGAATAGAGGCAGCAGCAGTGACTGAGGGTACAGCGCATATGGGTGTGCATGGTGAGGTGACAGCCAGGGGAGAGGGGGAGGCTGACACAGTGGGGAAGGTGGATGTTGTTGTGTGTGCTTTGGTATGTTGGGTGTGTGCCTACCTGTGGTGGGATGTGTGGTGCTTGTGTTTCTCCATGTGCTACTTGTGTGTTGATCTGTGTGCATGGCTGTCTGTATGTGTGCTTGGGATGGGTGAAGGGAGTAGGGTGCTGAAAAGTGTAGAGATGGTGGGAGGGGGAAATGAAAAGACCTGGGAGACTGGCTGCCATCAAAGAGGAGGCCATGGCTTGAAAAGATCTCTGTAGGCCAGATATGGCACAGTGAATGCCTTCCAGGAATATATTGCATCGCTGCATCTGGGATTCTAGCCCCTGGATGGCATTCACGATGGCTGTCTGCCCTACAGAGATGGTTCGCAGCAGGGCTGACTGGGGCAGGGGATGAGGTGCCTGAGGCGAAGGAGACACCCAACCTCCTGGGTGAGCGGGCACGGGCAACTCGGTGGGGAGCAACTGGGAGGGTGGTGATTGTATAGGGGGTGGCGGAAGATGAGAAAGAATGGGTGGGTCCAGTAGGGTCTGCCACCACCAGGGAGCTGCCATCGGAGGAGGTATGAGTCACTACCTCCAGTGGTAGTTGCCTCCCCCGTGGTACTCCCCTCGCCTTCCAACCCCTGGTCCCCTTGGCGTCAGTCGACTCTGCCTCCTGAGAACCAGGGGCTGCAGCATCCCTACTTGCCAGAGCCACAGCTCCCTCGGCAGATGATGCTAATGTACACAGGGACGCAAGAGCACAGGGGTGGGGAAACAAAACAAGAAAGAAGTATGTCAATTCCAGGAAATATGTACATGTTGGCACACATGCACTCCCAGCCAGCTCAGGCACAAACCCTCAGCAGACACAACACATGTTATGAATGTGCCACTGACTGGAAGGCATGACCCCACAATACACTACAATCCCATCCTGACCCACTACTCTGATACACTTTTTGAAGTGAACCAGTGAGAGACGATGGCAAGCCAACACATCTACAAGTTGATGAGGCTACATTGAATACAATGGTCGAAACAGGGGACCCCTCACAGGCCTAGATACCCTGCCAAAACTATCTATGATACTATCCCACGGATGTGGAGGGGGGCAGGACCACAGGGACACAATTGTCTATGTGCCTGGCACTACTATGCATGCACCCCTTAGCATCTAACTACACTCATCATAGTGGCATCACCACAGTGTTGGCTCTCACCCCCTTGTGGCTGCTGTGCTGCCTTCAAGCGCCCATCCAAATCGGGATAGGCCACCACCAGAATGCGGGCCATTACGGGGTCAGGGTCCGATGGGCACTCCTCACTATCTGCGTGGGGAGGACTTCCCCAGCTGGGTCTATCCGGTCTTCCTGGCCCAGCCCTCAGGTCCTCCCACCGCACCCTTCAGTGGGTGCTCTGCCGGTTGTAGACCCCCAGGGTCAGCAGTTCCTTGGTGATCGCTTGCCATAGTCCCCTCTTCTGATGGGTCCTGACCTGCATGGGGCACACAGAGGCCCTCCTTACAACCCTGGAGTTAAATCCCACTTCCTGCCGTGCTGAAGGCCGCCAACATACCGTGGCCGCGGTGGAAATCCGCTACAGGTATTACGACCCACAATACAGACACCCACACAAGTCCTCCACACCAAAGGTCAGTGATAAACTGGCAATACCAAAACCTACACCGTCACGCCAACAAGAATACGCCCACACTATCATGACCCACAAATCAATTAACCCCGGTACTCTATTGGAAGTACACACCGCCACGCTCAAAATACACACACACTTACAAAATACAACTACATTGGACAATTCGAAATACACACACCTGATACACATACACACACCACACCCACACACTCACACCACTATAAAACACACACCCACATTACCCACAACCCCTTACAATGACATTTTTTGAAGAAGCAGAGAGAGAGAGAATAGCAAACACAACACCAGCATCCACAGGCACACCACAACATCACTCATACAACATCCACGCACCTCAAACAACACACCCCAACACAACACATCACACAGCACAACAAACATCACCTCACACATCACCCACACCACATTATGACACCTCAAAGAGACCCCAGGTTTTATGTGGAGGAGCTCAGGGTCATGGTGGAGGAAATCATCTGGGTAGAGCTACAGCTATTCGGATCACAGGTGCAGCACACCTCCATTGCTAAGAAGATGGAGCTATGGCGGAGAATCGTGTGGGACAGCATCCAAGAACACGGGATGACATCATGAAAAGGTGGAACGCCCTAGGTGGGAAGGTGCGTTCAGTGGTATTCAGACACCATATTGCTGTACAGAGGTCTGGCGGTGGACCCCCACCTCCTCCCCCACAACTAACAACATGGGAGGAGCAAGTCTTGACAAAACTGCATCCTGAGGGCCTCACAGGAGTAGCAGGAGGACTGGACTCTGGTATGTATGTATGTATGTGTGTTAGATTTATAAAGCACATTTCGGATCACGAAGAGCATCGAAGCGCTAGCATAAAGGTGAGAAAAACGCCAGGACCATCAGGAGAAACACCGGAAAGAAAAAAAATAAGAAAAACAGGGGGATTGCCATAAAGAGGCTAACGAGGAAAGAGCCAAATTGTATTCAGTTTCCTAAAACTTAAATAACTGGGTTCTTTCCTGATATTCAGAGGAAGCAAGTTCCAACATTTTGCTGCAGCCACGGTGAAAGCTTTATCACCCCACTTGGCCCTGTTGGTTCGAGGAACCTGAATTCTATAGGTCTTAGATGACCTGAGATGTCTCTTGGGTTCATACCAACAGAGCCTAGTGGTCAGGTATTGAGGACCAATGCCATGAGCTGAATAATAGGTAAGGCAGAGCGATTTAAAAATAATCCGCTGAGCCACCGGAAGCCAGTGTAGCTGTCTAAAGCTAACTTTGACTGAAACCCAGCGAGAAAGATTAAGAGCAGCTCTAGCAGCCAAATTCTGGACCAGTTGTAGCTTATTCAATGAAGCTTTGTCTAAATTAAGAAAGAGAGCATTGCAATAATCTACTTTTTTAGGTCAAATCTTTACTACTATATCCCCACATCCTACCGGCCTGCCATCACATACCCCCACCCACCCCCTCATCCCCATCACTCCAACACCTCACATATGCCCCACTATCACAACCCACCCATCCCAATACCAAGCCCTGCATGCAACACCAAAGCATCGACCCCCATTGCCAAAGTATGTCCAGTACAGATACCCACACAGACCCCAAAACACTAATCACACAAGGGCAAACACAATAATGCAAGCACAGGAGGAGAGGGTAACTCACCCAATGCACAAGATGGCACACACAGATACTAAAACTCTGCATTTACACCCCAACAGGACCCATACCCAACGTCACCAGACAGGAGGTGCCAGACATATCCAGTCCCCCAACAGAAGAGGCCCACAGTGATGACAGCAGCTCTGCATGCCTGGATCAAGATGACCAGCCCAGCCCATCAGGGACCTCTGGACAGTCGGTTCCCCCGCCACAGTCACAAGCCACCACAGACCCTTCCCCTCAGGAAACACCACCACAGCACCCACCCTGCAGGCCCATGCCACTGTTCCCTGGACACGTCAATCAGCAGTGTGTCCACCACTACAGGGAACTCAGGCAAACCCACCAACCCAAGACAATCAGGGACCTGAGGTCTGTGGCAGTGAGCACACGGTTCAGGGGACAGAGGCACAGGACAACAGGGAAGCTGGGAGGACTGCTGTGCGACAGGGGGAGGACAGGCCCAGGGAACCCACTCTCCATGAGGCACTCTCCAACATCATGGGAGCATACCACCATTCCCAGGAGACCATGGACACTGTACTGGCCAAGTTTCAGGAGACCCAGCGGCTGCAGGAGGAACACTACCTTGGGATCAGGGAGGACTTGAAGTCCATTAACATCACCCTGGTCACCATTGCAGGGGGGCAGGCAGACCTGGCCAACACCATGAGGGACACAGTGGCACACAAACGGGCCCCTGACACTAGCCTGGATGATGAACAGCCCTCCACCTCTGCTGGGGCTAGTAGACAGGACGCCCCGCCACAGGACCAACAGGCCACCGGCACCCCACCCCCTGCACAAGGAGAACCACCCAGCAAACGGTCCCTGAGATCCAGGAACAAGACAGAGAACATTGCCAAGACCCCCACCAGGAAATAGGACCCTCTTGATTGTCACCCTTCTGTCCCACTTTGTCACACTGTCCACCTTAAACTGCCATTGCTCCACTTCCTATGCCCCCATGGACGATGCACCTGTGAGACCAAGAAACTGAACTCTACCATGGACATTCCTCCACCGTCACCCCAGCCCATTGCACACCCCCCTCCACTTATTAGCACAGAAATAAACACTCTTGAATCACAAATCAATCTGGACTCAGTCTGTACTTTCACAAATGTGTAATTGCAACCTTTCGGAAATCTAGCAATGTCAATGTTCATGTTCACATAAAATGGTTACGCAGTTGTTGGGTGTAGGAGGCTGGCCTGGCTTGTAGTGGGTACCAAGGGGTACTTACACTCTGTACCAGGTCCAGTTATCCCTTATTAGTGTAGAAGAGGTGTTTCTAGCAGCTTAGGCTGGTAGAAGGTAGCTATAGCAGAGCAGCTTACGCTGAACTAGGAGACATGCAAAGCTCCTACTATACCACTGGTGTCATATGCACAATATCATAAGAAAACACAATACACAGATATACTAAAAATAAAGGTACTTTATTTTTATGACAATATGCCAAAAGTATCTCAGTGAGTACCCTTAGAATGAGGATAGCAAATATACACAAGATATATGTACACAATACCAAAAATATGCAGTAATAGCAAAAGGAAGTAATGCAAGCAGTGTATAGTTACAATAGATTGCAATAGGAGCACATAGGTATAGGGGCAACACAAACCATATACTCAAAAAGTGGAATGCGAATAACGTATGGACCCCAAACCTATGTGAGCTTGTAGAGAGTCGCTGGGACTGTAAGAAAACAGTGAGGGTTAGAAAAATAGCCCACCCCAAGACCCTGAAAAGTAGGTGTAAAGTGCACCTACATTCTCCAAAGAGCACAGAAGTCGTGATAGGGGAACTCTGCAAGGAAGACCAACACCAGCAATGCAACCAAAGTGGATTTCTGGACGAGAGTACCTGTGGAACAAGGGGACCAAGTCCAAGAGCCGCGACAAAGTCGAGATTGGGCAGATGCCCAGGAAATGCCAGCTGAGGGTGCAAAGAAGCTGCCACTGGATGGTAGAAGCTGTGGATTCTGCAAGAACGAAGAGGGATAGAAACTTCCCCTTTGGAGGATGGATGTCCCACGTCATGAAGAAGCTTGCAGAGGTGTTCCCACGCAGAAAGACTGAAAACAAGCCTTGCTAGCTGCAAGGGTTGCGGTTAGGGTTTTTGGATGCTGCTGTAGCCCAAGAGGGACCAGGATGTCGCCACTTGCGTGAGAAGACAGAGGGGGCACGCAGCAAGACAGGGAGCCCTCACAGAAGCAGGCAGCACCTGCAGAAGTGCCAGAACAGGCACTACAAAGAGGAGTGAACCAGAGCTCACCCGAAGACACAAAAGGGAGTCCCACGATGCCGGAGGACAACTCAGGAGGTTGTGCACTGCAGGTTAGAGTGTCGGGGACCCAGGCTTGGCTGTGCACAAAGGAAATCCTGGAAGAGTGCACAGGAGCCGGAGCAGCTGCAAATCACACGGTACCCGGCAATGCAGTCTAGCGTGGGGAGGCAAGGACTTACCTCCACCAAACTTGGACTGAAGAGTCACTGGACTGTGGTAGTCACGTGGACAGAGTTGCTGAGTTCCAGGGACCAAGCTCGTCGTGCTGAGAGGGGACCCAGAGGACCGGTGATGCAGTCTTTTGGTGCCTGCGGTTGCAGGGGGAAGATTTGGTCGACCCACAGGAGATTTCTTCAGAGCTCCTAGTGCAGAGAGGAGGCAGGCTACCCCCAGAGCATGCACTACCAGGAAAACAGTCGAGAAGGCAGCAGGATCAGTGATACAAGGTTGCAGTAGTCGTCTTTGCTACTTTGTTGCGGTTTTTCAGGCGTCCTGAGCAGTCAGTGGTCGATCCTTTGGCAGAAGGTGAAGAGAGAGATGCAGAGGAACTCGGATGAGCATGCTTTCGTTATCATGACTTGCATTCGTTATCTAAAGAATTCCCCAAAGCAGAGACCCTAAATAGCCAGAAAAGGAGGTTTGGCTACCTAAGAAGGAGGATAGGCAAGCAACACAGGTAAGAGCCTATCAGGAGGAGTCTCTGACGTCACCTGCTGGCCCTGGCCACTCAGAGCAGTCCAGTGTGCCAGCAGCACCTCTGTTTCCAAGATGGCAGAGGTCTGGAGCACACTGGAGGAGCTCTGGGCACCTCCGATGGGAGGTGCAGGTCAGGGGAGTGGTCACTCCCCTTTCCTATGTCCAGTTTCGCACCAGAGCAGGGCTGGGGGATCCCTGAAACGGTGTAGACTGGCTTATGCAGAGATGGGCACCATCTGTGCCCATCAAAGCATTTCCAGAGGCTGGGGGAGGCTACTCCTTCCCAGCCCTGACACCTTTTTCCAAAGGGAGAGGGTGTAACACCCTCTCTCTGAGGAAGTCCTTTGTTCTGCCTTCCTGGGCCAGGCCTGGCTGGACCCCAGGAGGGCAGAAACCTGTTTGAGGGGTTGGCAGCAGCAGCAGCTGCAGTGAAACCCTGGGATAGGTAGTTTGGCAGTAACCGGGTGTGTGCTAGAGACTCGGGGGATCATGGAATTGTCTCCCCAATGCCAGAATGGCATTGGGGTGACAATTCCATGATCTTAGACATGTTACATGGCCATGTTCGGAGTTACCATTGTGACGCTGTACATAGGTAGTGACCTATGTCCAGTGCACACGTGTAATGGTGTCCCCGCACTCACAAAGTCCGGGGAATTTGCCCTGAACAATGTGGGGGCACCTTGGCTAGTGCCAGGGTGCCCACACACTAAGTAACTTAGCACCCAACCTTTAACAGGTAAAGGTTAGACATATAGGTGACTTATAAGTTACTTAAGTGCAGTGGTAAATGGCTGTGAAATAACGTGGACGTTATTTTACTCAGGCTGCAGTGGCAGGCCTGTGTAAGAATTGTCAGAGCTCCCTATGGGTGGCAAAAGAAATGCTGCAGCCCATAGGGATCTCCTGGAACCCCAATACCCTGGGTACCTCAGTACCATATACTAGGGAATTATAAGGGTGTTCCAGTATGCCAATGTGAATTGGTGAAATTGGTCACTAGCCTGTTAGTGACAATTTGGAAAGCAAAGAGAGAGTATAACCACTGAGGTTCTGATTAGCAGAGCCTCAGTGAGACAGTTAGTCATCACACAGGGAACACATACAGGGCACACTTATGAGCACTGGGGCCGTGTTTGGCAGGGTCCCAGTGACACATACACTAAAACAACATATATACAGTGAAATATGGGGATAACATGCCAGGCAAGATGGTATTTTCCTACATTGGGCAGCAGTAAACATAACAGAGGGCACAAAGTGGGACCCAGATCTGTGAAATGGAAAGGCAAAGTGACATGTCAGGGTCCATACACAGAGGTAAAAAGGGAGATTTATGCAAAGTCCTACCGTAGTATGAGATGTGTGAAGCAGTGCCATCCTCTTACCTGTGTCTCACTGGAAGTATTGCATGATGATGTTGTTTTGGTTGTCTATATCTTCTTCTTCTGCCTCCTCTTCTTCACTGTCCACAGGCTCCACAGCTGCCACAAGACCAGCATCAGGCCCATCCTCCTGCAGAAAAGGCACCTGGCGTCGCAAAGCCAGGTTGTGCAACATACAGCATGCCACGATTATCTGGCCCACCTTCTTCGATGAGTAGTATAGGGAGCCACCTGTCAGATGGAGGCACCGGAATCTGGACTTCAGGAGGCCAAAGGTGCGCTCTATTATCCTCCTAGTTAGCCCATGTGCCTCATTGTAGCGTTCCTCTGCCCTTGTCCTGGGATTCCTCACTGGGGTCAGTAGCCATGACAGGTTGGGGTAACCAGAGTCATCCTGCAAATATCGAGGGACAACTGTTAGACAGCCTCCAAACATTAGGGAATCTCCCATACCCAGACACCTATTGAAACTGTGTGGGGACCTTGGGCTCACCTATTAGCCACACATGGTGCCTCTGGAGTTGCCCCATCACATAAGCGATGCTGCTATTCCTCAAAATGTAAGCGTCATGCACTGAGCCAGAATACATGGCATTTACATGGGCGATGTACTTGTCTGCCAAACACACCATCTGCACATTCAATGAATGGTAGCTTTTCCAGTTTCTGTACACTTGTTCATTCCTGTAGAGGTGGGGGGACAAATGCCACATGTGTTCCATCAATGGCACCAATGATGTTGGGGATATGTCCCAGGGCATAGAAGTCACCTTTCACTGTGGGCAGATCCTCCACCTGAGGGAAAACAATGTAGCTGCCCGTGTGTTCCAGCAGGGCAGATAACACTCTGGACAACACGTTAGAGAACATTGGCTGTGACATCCCTGATGCCATGGCCACTGTTGTTTGAAAGGACCCACTTGCCAGGAAATGGAGCACTGACAGGACCTGCACTAGAGGGGGGATTCCTGTGGGATGGCAGATAGCTGACATCAGGTCTGGCTCCAACTGGGCACACAGTTCCTGATTTGTGGCATAAGCAAGTCTGTAAGTGATAATGATGTGTCTGTCTTCCATTGTCGACAGGTCCACCAGGGGTCTGTACACCGGAGGATGCCGCCATCTCATCACCTGCCCCAGTGGACGTGCCCTATGGAGGAGAAGGGTGAGCAGAGGGTCATACACTACATAGCTTGCACAAGGGTGTTTAGAACAATCGTGATGTAATTTGTGTTCTTCGCTGTCTGTCCGTATTCCTGGCCAAAATAGCTGTGATGCAGTTAGTTGGCCTGCCATGCGGCCCCTGAAATGGCGGCTGCCTGACCTGTAAGGAGGGACAAGGGGAAATGAGGTAACTGTGCTGGTGATGTGCAGCGTCGCGGTAGGCGGTCAAAGACCGCTGCACAATTAAGCTTTGGTTATCATTGGGCCCTATGGGTTCCAGGAGCCAATGACGATGTACACCGGTGGTGACGGTATGCACCGTCGTGGACGTGACCGCAATTTTCTATCTGTTCTCTCACTTGATACCTGACCTTCAACAGGAGATGACCTACACTGCTACTGTGACCTGCGCCTGGAAGCAACAATGGCTACAGTGTCTGGGGAAGGGGCCCCTGCCCTCACTGCGGAGGAGTTGGAGAAATTGGTGGATGGGGTCCTCCCCCAGTACACGCTACTCTACGGTTCTCCAGACAAAGAGGTGAGTGAACTGTGTGCATGGTGGATGGCACATGATTGGATGGAGTGTCGTGGATGGGAGACATGGGGACAGGCCAGCATGGAGAATGGTGAGTGTATGTTTTTCTGGGACAGGGTGGGAGGTTTGTGGCCAATGTGTGAGAAGAACTGTACGGGGGAGTAACATCCTTTTTTACTTCACTATTCCTCTAGGTCAGCACCCACCAGAAGAAGTGTATTTGGGGCCATATTTATACTTTTAGACGCACAACTGCGCCAACGCAGTTGTGCGTCAAAAAATCTAACGCCGGCTAACGCCATTCTGAAGCGCCATGCGGGCGCCGTATTTATTCAATGACATTAGCCGGCGCTGCCTGGTGTGCGTAAAAAAAAATGACGTACACCAGGCAGCGCCGGCGTAGGGGAATATGGAGCTTGGGCGCCAAAAAATGGGGCAAGTCAGGCTGAGGCAAAATTATCGCCTCAACCCGATTTGCGCCATTTTTTTCGACTCCCAACCCCCATTGAAATGACTCCTGTCTTAGCAAAGACAGGAGTCATGCCCCCTTGCCCAATGGCCATGCCCAGGGGACTTCTGTCCCCTGGGCATGGTCATTGGGCATAGTGGCATGTAGGGGGGCACAAATCAGGCCCCCCTATGCCACAAAAAACAAAAACAAATTACTTACCTGAACTTACCTTATGTTCCCTGGGATGGGTCCCTCCATCCTTAGGCGTCCTCCTGGGGTGGGCAAGGGTGACAGGGGGGGTCCCTGGGGGCATGGGAGGGCACCTCTGGGCTCCTTCCGAGCCCACAGGTCCCTTAACGCCTGCCCTGACCAGGCGCTAAAAAACGACACAAAAGCGGCTGGACGTCATTTTTTTTGACCCGCCCACTCCCGGGCGTGATTTTTGCCCGGGAGTGTAAATATGGCGCACATGCCTCGGAGTCAATTTTTTAGAAGGGAATGCCTACCTTGCATATCATTAACGCAAAGTAGGTGTCCACGCTAAAAAGTGACGCAAACTCCATGGACTTTGGCGCTAGACGCGTCTAACGCCAAAGTATAAATATGGAGTTTGTTTTGCGTCGAATTTGTGTAAAAAAAAACGACGCAAATCCGGCACAAACAGAGTATAAATATGCCCCTTGGTGTGCCATCGCCAAGGGAATACGGACCCTGGGGGTCTGCCATAGATGGAGCACCCACTGCCGTAAAAGATGGGAGGACCTGCACCGCTGGAGCAAGAAGACGGCAGAGGCCCAGCTGGGGATGGCCTCCCAACGTGGAAGGGGTGCCCGTCGCACCATGACCCCCCTGATGTACTGGATCCTGGTGGTGGCATATCCTGAGTTGGATGGGCGCTTGAGGGCATCACAGCAGCCACAAGGGGGTGAGTACACTCTCATTCAGCTGACTCTGCGTGCTTGAAGAGGTGTCTGGGTGGAAGAGGTGGGCTGTGAGTTTCCCTAGGCCACGGCAAACGCGCAAAGGTAGATCCATTGATTTGCAGGCTCAGTCCCACTCCAACCCCAAAGGTGGTAGTTGCCTTCTACACCTAGTCAGGCTCCTATGGGTTCGAGCTCTGAATGAAATGGGTCTAGACAGAGTCCCCCATGGGCATGTCCTTTTCCCCTGCACTGCTAGTGCATGGCTTGGTGCATAGGGGTGCTCCCTGTGTGTTGTGTCCGCCAAAGGTAGTGGTGTTGCAGGCATTGACCATGTGTCTCCTCTGTCTTTGCCCCCCTTTTAGTTTTGTCACCCTGTCCTTGTGTGCATTAACATCATCTGGCGGAGGAGCATTGGCATCAGAGCAGGAGGGAGCTGCAACCCACATGGCCCTAGAGGGTGAATTTACAGAGTCTTAAGGCACCAGTGGGACGGAGGGCAAGGGGAGCTCCATGAGGGGGACAGGAGCAGACACCAGCAACAGCGACTCCTACTCTGATGGGAGCTCCCTTGTGGTGGCGGACACCTCTGTGCCCACTGCAACAACAGGTACAGCCGCCACCCCCCCCCACCAGCACTCTCCTCCCAGCAGCCCCTCATTGAGTTTCCCGTGCCCGCTCACCCAGGAGGGTGGGCATCTCCTTCGCCCCAGGCACCTTAGCCCCTGCCCCAGTCAGCCCTGCTGCCCTCAGTGAGGAGGCTATTGACCTCCTGGGATCCCTTGCTGTTGGACAATCAACCATTTTGAATGCCATCCAAGGTGTTGAGAGGCATTTGCAGCAAACAAATGCATACATGGAGGGTATTCATTCTGGCATGGCGGCCCAACAGAGAGCATTTCAGGCTCTGGCCTCAGCACTGATGGCAGCCATTGTCCCTGTGTCCAGGCTCACCCCTCCAACTTCCTCTACCCAGACCATATCCCCTGTACCTCAGCCTCTCCCAAGCACACCATCAGACCAGCATGTACACTCATCAACACACAAGAGTGGGTATGGCAAACATAAGCACCACACATCCCACAGGCCCTCACACAAGCACCATCCCCATGCAGACACACTAACATCCACTGCCTCCACCTCCACTGTGCCCCCCTTCTGCACGTCCTCCTCCTCCCTCCCTGTCTCGTCTCCACTCACACCTGCATGCACTATATCTTCATCCACTACCTCCATCACCAGCATGCCCATCACCACACACCACTCACGTGCAATCACCACCCCCACTACCATTCACACATCCCCTGTGTCCTCTTCCAGTGTCTGTGAGCCCTCCTCCCAAACTACACAAAGCAGGCACACACCAACCCAACAGCCATCCACCTCGCAACAGCCTCCGACCCATGCACCTTCACCCAAATTCAGCAGACGTATATCTCCTACAACTACAACTACTACCTCTTCCTCCACTCCCAAACCCCTCCATCTTCCCCTCCCAGTGTGTCTAAGAACCTCTTTATGGCTAACATTGACCTCTTCCCTACACCCTCCCCCCGTCCTTCCCCTAGGGCAAGGATGTCCAGGTCCCAGCCCAGCACCTCAGCCACAAAATCCTCCAGCACTGTGGTCTCAGCAAGTCCTGTCACATTGTGGGCGGCACCCATCAGGGGTGCCAGTGTGGCACCTAGCGAGGCCAAGGATCAGCCCATTCCGCCACCTGCCAAGGTGAAGAAGGTGCCCACATGCCGTAGGGAAAAGCAGCACCAACCACCCAGCAAGGGCTCCTCCAAGCCAAAACGGGACAGTGCCAATGTACCAGTAGCAACATCAAAGGTGGGGAAGGGACAGAAGGCGAAGGGGAAGTCAGGACAGGGCACAGAGCCTCCGGCTGAGGCCCATCTGTTTATAGACCCCCAGTGTGAGAAAGTAGCCTCTTTCTAGCCTTGTTACCCCCACTTTTGGCCTGTTTGTGAGTATATGTCAGGGTGTTTTCACTGTCTCACTGGGATCCTGCTAGCCAGGGCCCAGTGCTCATAGTGAAAACCCTATGTTGTCAGTATGCTTGTTATGTGTCACTGGGACCCTGCTAGCCAGGACCCCAATGCTCATAAGTTTGTGGCCTATATGTATGTGTTCCCTGTGTGATGCCTAACTGTCTCACTGAGGCTCTGCTAACCAGACTGTCAGTGGTTATGCTCTCTCTGCTTTACAAATTGTCACTAACAGGCTAGTGACCAATTTTACCAATTCACATTGGCATACTGGACACCCTTATAATTCCCTAATATATGGTACTGAGGTACCCAGGGTATTGGGGTTCCAGGAGATCCCTATGGGCTGCAGCATTTCTTATGCCACCCATAGGGAGATCTGACAAATCTTACACAGGCCTGCCAGTGCAGCCTGAGTGAAATAACGTCCACGTTATTTCACAGCCATTTACCACTGCACTTAAGTAACTTTTAAGTCACCTATATGTCTAACCTTCACCTGGTGAAGGTTGGGTGCAAAGTTACTTAGTGTGTGGGCACCCTGGCACTAGCCAAGGTGCCCCCACATTGTTCAGGGCAAATTCCCCAGACTTTGTGAGTGCGGGGACACCATTTCAAGCGTGTACTATATATATGTCACTACCTATGTATAGCGTCACAATGGTAACTCCGAACATGGCCATGTAACATGTCTAAGATCATGGAATTGTCACCCCAATGCCATTCTGGCATTGGGGAGACAACTCCATGATCCCCCGGGTCTCTAGCACAGAACCCGGGTACTGCCAAACTGCCTTTCCCGGGGTTTCACTGCAGCTGCTGCCAACCCCTCAGACAAGTTTCTGCCCTCCTGGGATCCAGCCAGGCCTGGCCCAGGAAGGAAGAACAAAGGACTTCCTCAGAGAGAGGGTGTTACACCCTCTCCCTTTGGAAATAGGTGTCAGGGCTGGGGAGGAGTAGCCTCCCCCAGCCTCTGGAAATGCTTTGATGGGCACAGATGGTGCCCATCTCTGCATAAGCCAGTCTACACCGGTTCAGGGATCCCCCAGCCCTGCTCTGGCATGAAACTGGACAAAGGAAAGGGGAGTGACCACTCCCCTGATCTGCACCTCCCAGGGGAGGTGCCCAGAGCTCCTCCAGCGTGCCCCAGACCTCTGCCATCTTGGATTCAGAGGTGTGCTGGCACACTGGACTGCTCTGAGTGGCCAGGGCCAGCAGGTGATGTCAGAGAGTCCTTCTGATAGGCTCTTACCTTTCTTACTAGCCTATCCTCCTTCCTAGGTAGCCAAACCTCCTTTTCGGGCTGTTTAGGGTTCTGCTTTGGGGGTTTCTTCAGATACCGAATGAAAGAGCTCACCAGAGTTCCTCTGCATCTCCCTCTTCACCTTCTGCCAAAGGATCGACCGCTGACTGCTCAGGACGCCTGCAAAACCGCAACAAAGTAGCAAAGACGACTACTGCAACCTTGTATCGCTTCATCCTGCCGGCTTTCTCTACTGTTTCCTGGTGGTGCATGCTCTGGGGGTAGCCTGCCTCCTTTCTGCACCAGGAGCACTGAAGAAATCTCCCGTGGGTCGACGGAATCTTTTCCCCTGCAACCACAGGCAACAAAAGACTGCATCACAGGTCCTCTGGGTCCCCTCACAGCACGACGAGCGTGGTCCCTGGAACTCAGCAACTCGGTCCAAGTGACTCCCACAGTCCAGTGACTCTTCAATCCAAGTTTGGTGGAGGTAAGTCCTTGCCTCCCCACGCTAGACTGCATTGCTGGGCACCGTGTGATTTGCAGCTGCTCCAGCTCCTGTGCACTCTTCCAGGATTTCCTTTGTGCACAGCCAACCCTGGGTCCCTGACACTCTAACCTGCAGTGCACAACCTTCTGAGTTGTCCTCCGGTGTCGTGGGACTCCCTTTTCTGACTTCGGGTGGATTCCAGTTCACTCCTCTTCTAAGTGCCTGATCTGGTACTTCTGTGGGTGCTGTCTGCTTCTGTGAGGGCTCCCTGACTTGCATACCAATTTGCGACTTGCAATTTGCGAGTCGCAGGGACTCGCAAATTGCAAATTGCAAGTCGCAATTTGGATTTTTGCTACATCTGGCCCTATGTACTTTTTTCACAATCTGCGCCCCATGATGAAGCAATAACTATGAGGATGCTACCAATGGTAAATTATCCTCCTCTATAGGAACTTAAATGTTCACTATCTTTATTTCATTAAATTAATCCACTTTTTCTGAATGACCAGATTTTTCGTCTTCTGGACTCTCTTTTTGCTATCTTTATAAGCTCTAGAAGTTAACCTAGAGTAAAGGTCCTGTGTTCCCCCTTCAGTCAGGATTAAATTGGTGAATTCCTGATTGTCACATTTAACATGTCTGTAAATCCCTAGTATATATCGTGTAGAACAGGCACCCATTTCCTGGAAGCTAAATACCACTGGTGGACTGCAGCAACTATTGTACCATACACTGTAGAACACTGCAAATATAACTACAGGCCTACCCTGTGTAGCCTGACTGCTGCAGTGTAAAATATGCAGGGGAATGTGTCAAAACGACCTATTTTGACTGTTAAAAAACATCCTTTTTAAATATTAGTAAGTCACTCCTATTTAAGCCTTATCACCCACAAGGCATGGTGTGTTAAAAGTGGGGCAGGTAGACAGTTAATATTAGCATGTCTGTACAGTGGTAAGGTCCAAAACGTTGCTTTCATTGTGGCAGACCTAGCTGCCCTACATAGAAAAAAGAGGGCAGATAAAAATACTAATACTGCTAATACTGCTAACTCAGGAAAGGGACCAATAAAAATAATTAAACAACTATTTTTTATAGTTATTAAATTCTATGCATTTTGGGAGTGGGTGGGGGGTCAGGGGGTTTTAGGTTTTAGGGTGGGGTTGGGGGGTGGGGTGTTTTTGGTTTTGGGGAGGGGGTGGGGGATCAGGGGGTTTTAGGTTTTGGGGTGGGGTTGGGGGGGTTGGGCGTTTTTGGTTTTGGGGAGTGGGTGGGGGGTCAGGGGGTTTTAGGTTTTAGGGTGGGGTTGGGGCGTTTTTGGTTTTGGGGAGTGGGTGGGGGGTCAGGGGGGTTTAGGTTTTAGGGTGGGGTTGGGGGGTGGGGCGTTTTTGGTTTTGGGGAGTGGGTGGGGCTCAGGGGGTTTTAGGGTGGGGTTGGGGGATGGGGCGTTTTTGGTTTTGGGGAGTGGGTGGGGGGTCAGGGGGTTTTAGGTTTTGGGGTGGGGTTGGGGGGGTGGGGTGAGTGATGTAGGGTGAATGGTGCCTATTGCTAATGATTTTATCGGGAATGCCTTTACAACGAAATATCGTTGTTAAGGCATTCGTGGAAAAATCATTAGTAGTAAGGACGAGGTCGGTGTTCCGACCTCGTTGTTAAGGTTAGTAGTTGTTTTTAATTCGGTGTTCCGTCATATAATCATGCTGTTCTCACTCTCAGATTTCCCAAACATGTTGTCTTTTCTTTGGTTTTTAGGTTTCGCCTGTACAGCACTTGCACGGTGCTTCTGAAATCTATTGTTAACATAAATCATAAAAGCGGCTTGTATACTACCACCTTGATTTTCATTGGCTCTTTTGCTTGCCACTTTCTTTTCCTGTGTGTCTTTTGGCGGTATTATACTATTTCCTGTTGTCTTCGTGTCTTTCTCCTTTAAGTCTCCTGTGGCCAAAGTATTGTTTTCATCCGCTCTGTGGGACCTTTTTGTTAAGGTTTTGCCTGCACAACACTTGTGGTGTGCTTTTTTACTTTTTGTAGTGTGCATTGCTCTCTACAGTTTGTCTCCGTCCCTCATGTTGCTCCCCCACCCCTTTTCCCTCCTGCCATGCACCACTTTAATGACAATCATCAACCATCTGGACATATCCCTGTTTCTCCCCTTTGATAGACTGCTAACATCTTGGAGTCAGGCAGGAATTGCATACATTCTGCTTTTTCATTGTTCACTATCTCACATTATCACATGATGGCTTGTTTTATAGTTGGACATTACATTGTATATACCTAGGAAGGAACACTAATTTTTTCATACCATTCCATATAGATTACACTTTAAGATCGAGGAAATCAACATGGCTGCACTTTTGGTCATAAACCTACCTTTTCTGTGGTGAACGGACTAATGGTTTAACGTGGCACCACGTAGGTCGAGTTTATAACACATTGAGCATTGGTGGACAGCGAGGGTGCCAAGAATACTTCATACGAGGGGAGATATTGATGATCTGATCTGTAAGTTTATTAGGAGAAACTCTATCAGTTGCCCATGAGCTCTTTTGAGAACCAAACATGAATGTCATCTTTGACACATTTTTATTTTGGTTTGGCTTGGCACTAATATGCTCCTACTTTGTCCAACTAATGTTTTTCTGCAGGCTTTCCCTGCATTCTCATCTAGTTACATATGTCATATTTACTGTAATGAGAAGCCCTACGCCCTACCACCATTGGGTATGTCATATTGTTATAAGTGCCCTGTGCTGGCTGGAGGTCCTCATTACGCTTGCAAAACATTCAATATATCATACTTCACTGGTGGGCGTTAGGAACTGGATGTAACAATAAGGTCACAATAACCTTTGTTCATGGAACCTAACTGCTAACGGAAGGGCACCTTATAAATAATAAGTTGGTGTTTTCATGCGCATTTCCTGTTAGATGGATGGTACACCTACATGTACTCCAAGCACCTTCTCTTTGCAGATGCACTCCAAAGAAAATTCCCTGGCACTTTGCAGTACTAATCTGGCTCCCACATGACGGATACCACCTTAGACACTAACCAACAACAGTTAGTACTGAACAGACAGGAAAGAATCTCTATTTTCAAAATGTGTTTAAAAGAGATGACATTTTTGATTATTTAGATGGAGCCTTTAACTCGGGTGAGAATGTGATGGGCACTACAACGGGGCTGAGAAAAAAAGTTAATGGTCTCATCGGAATGACAATATCAGAATATTGTGCATCCAGGACACCCGGGTAGCACCATAAACATCCAAAATATTCTGAGGTTTATTTACACAGATACTTCGCCTGCTCAAAGGAAGTGATATTTGGTCATTGTTGTGGGCATGGATTATACTGGGGCTCCTATCTCCTGCATTGAATTTCCTTAATGAATCTGGCAGTAATCGTGGAATTGAAAGCGGTGGTAATAGTCTGCCTAACAAAATGATGACACAAGTGTACAATTAGTTTATATTGCTGAATTCAGCCCACTGTTTGAGGGTTTTAGAAGCATTAAGGACACTTATCAACCTTCATTCATGCATCCCTCACCCTGCACAGATAGTACTCATACCATTCTCCCTGCACTCAAACACTGCTCCCATATCTCTTAACTTATTAATAATCAAACTGGCGAAACCTAATGCAATTACCAATGCTTGTTAATCATGTTGACAAATGAGAATCCTTGGCTGATTAGCCATTATTGGATGTATTCAAAATGAGAGCAGCCTGCAACATATTGGGCCTTTTGAGGGAGGTGGCAGAAAATAAATTATTTCTATTCAGGTCAGAACTTGGAGGAGGACCTTGTTGGACTTATGGATTTGCAAGGTGAACAAAGTGGCATCTCTACTATATGGGTTGTAAACAAGTATTCTTTAGTGATGACTAGAGAGAGTAGGACAGATTTTACTGAACGGAGGTTAGGTGCTACTCAAGTACATCAAGCCACAAGGAGGGCTAAGGTTGAGGTTGAGCATGGTCAAAGGTTTTCAGGGTTTTGATCACAGGAAGGTGGTCTGAAGGGGGTTTCCTAATTATGAAGCTCGAGTAAAGAGTGATTACGATGAAGATGGACTGTTGGACAATTTACTCATGATAGGCCAGGTTGAGGGCTCCACCTCTGTTGGTAGATAGAAGGAGTGTCCCGGCCTTAGGCTAGGTGTGGTCTGACTGCCTGCAGTTGAAAAGATGATGATGATATGCCATTTGGGAAGCAGTTCTTCTGGCTGCTTCTTACTTTTCTTCTAGGTTGCGTGGCCAGTGGAAAACTGCCCCAACAGCCTCAATCACATTGTTACTTAGGTGGTCATTATGAACATGACGGGAAACACCGCAACATCGGTGGTGACGGTAACTACCGCCAACAGACCCGGCCGGTCCGGTCCACCAAATAATGAAGCCAATGAGAAACAAGCAGCGGGCCATCCACTCACCGCCATTTTGGCAGCATGGCCGACGATGGCGGGGGCCATCATTAGCCAGACGGAAAGTCCCTACCCGCCCTCCATATAATGAAACACCGTCATCAGTTCTGGGGTGGGGACCAGCGCCATGCAAAGCGTGGTGGAAACAACCCATATAAAGGGAATATCTCATATGAGATAACTGGTGAGTGTGCTGCAAGTCTCTGTGAATGTAGTCGTAGTGAGTTCAGGTGTGGTGTCTGGGGTGCATCACTGGAAGTCAGCTGTTGTGGTGACTACAAGAATAGAGGCAGCAGCAGTGACTGAGGGTACAGCGCATATGGGTGTGCATGGTGAGGTGACAGCCAGGGGAGAGGGGGAGGCTGACACAGTGGGGAAGGTGGATGTTGTTGTGTGTGCTTTGGTATGTTGGGTGTGTGCCTACCTGTGGTGGGATGTGTGGTGCTTGTGTTTCTCCATGTGCTACTTGTGTGTTGATCTGTGTGCATGGCTGTCTGTATGTGTGCTTGGGATGGGTGAAGGGAGTAGGGTGCTGAAAAGTGTAGAGATGGTGGGAGGGGGAAATGAAAAGACCTGGGAGACTGGCTGCCATCAAAGAGGAGGCCATGGCTTGAAAAGATCTCTGTAGGCCAGATATGGCACAGTGAATGCCTTCCAGGAATATATTGCATCGCTGCATCTGGGATTCTAGCCCCTGGATGGCATTCACGATGGCTGTCTGCCCTACAGAGATGGTTCGCAGCAGGGCTGACTGGGGCAGGGGATGAGGTGCCTGAGGCGAAGGAGACACCCAACCTCCTGGGTGAGCGGGCACGGGCAACTCGGTGGGGAGCAACTGGGAGGGTGGTGATTGTATAGGGGGTGGCGGAAGATGAGAAAGAATGGGTGGGTCCAGTAGGGTCTGCCACCACCAGGGAGCTGCCATCGGAGGAGGTATGAGTCACTACCTCCAGTGGTAGTTGCCTCCCCCGTGGTACTCCCCTCGCCTTCCAACCCCTGGTCCCCTTGGCGTCAGTCGACTCTGCCTCCTGAGAACCAGGGGCTGCAGCATCCCTACTTGCCAGAGCCACAGCTCCCTCGGCAGATGATGCTAATGTACACAGGGACGCAAGAGCACAGGGGTGGGGAAACAAAACAAGAAAGAAGTATGTCAATTCCAGGAAATATGTACATGTTGGCACACATGCACTCCCAGCCAGCTCAGGCACAAACCCTCAGCAGACACAACACATGTTATGAATGTGCCACTGACTGGAAGGCATGACCCCACAATACACTACAATCCCATCCTGACCCACTACTCTGATACACTTTTTGAAGTGAACCAGTGAGAGACGATGGCAAGCCAACACATCTACAAGTTGATGAGGCTACATTGAATACAATGGTCGAAACAGGGGACCCCTCACAGGCCTAGATACCCTGCCAAAACTATCTATGATACTATCCCACGGATGTGGAGGGGGGCAGGACCACAGGGACACAATTGTCTATGTGCCTGGCACTACTATGCATGCACCCCTTAGCATCTAACTACACTCATCATAGTGGCATCACCACAGTGTTGGCTCTCACCCCCTTGTGGCTGCTGTGCTGCCTTCAAGCGCCCATCCAAATCGGGATAGGCCACCACCAGAATGCGGGCCATTACGGGGTCAGGGTCCGATGGGCACTCCTCACTATCTGCGTGGGGAGGACTTCCCCAGCTGGGTCTATCCGGTCTTCCTGGCCCAGCCCTCAGGTCCTCCCACCGCACCCTTCAGTGGGTGCTCTGCCGGTTGTAGACCCCCAGGGTCAGCAGTTCCTTGGTGATCGCTTGCCATAGTCCCCTCTTCTGATGGGTCCTGACCTGCATGGGGCACACAGAGGCCCTCCTTACAACCCTGGAGTTAAATCCCACTTCCTGCCGTGCTGAAGGCCGCCAACATACCGTGGCCGCGGTGGAAATCCGCTACAGGTATTACGACCCACAATACAGACACCCACACAAGTCCTCCACACCAAAGGTCAGTGATAAACTGGCAATACCAAAACCTACACCGTCACGCCAACAAGAATACGCCCACACTATCATGACCCACAAATCAATTAACCCCGGTACTCTATTGGAAGTACACACCGCCACGCTCAAAATACACACACACTTACAAAATACAACTACATTGGACAATTCGAAATACACACACCTGATACACATACACACACCACACCCACACACTCACACCACTATAAAACACACACCCACATTACCCACAACCCCTTACAATGACATTTTTTGAAGAAGCAGAGAGAGAGAGAATAGCAAACACAACACCAGCATCCACAGGCACACCACAACATCACTCATACAACATCCACGCACCTCAAACAACACACCCCAACACAACACATCACACAGCACAACAAACATCACCTCACACATCACCCACACCACATTATGACACCTCAAAGAGACCCCAGGTTTTATGTGGAGGAGCTCAGGGTCATGGTGGAGGAAATCATCTGGGTAGAGCTACAGCTATTCGGATCACAGGTGCAGCACACCTCCATTGCTAAGAAGATGGAGCTATGGCGGAGAATCGTGTGGGACAGCATCCAAGAACACGGGATGACATCATGAAAAGGTGGAACGCCCTAGGTGGGAAGGTGCGTTCAGTGGTATTCAGACACCATATTGCTGTACAGAGGTCTGGCGGTGGACCCCCACCTCCTCCCCCACAACTAACAACATGGGAGGAGCAAGTCTTGACAAAACTGCATCCTGAGGGCCTCACAGGAGTAGCAGGAGGACTGGACTCTGGTATGTATGTATGTATGTGTGTTAGATTTATAAAGCACATTTCGGATCACGAAGAGCATCGAAGCGCTAGCATAAAGGTGAGAAAAACGCCAGGACCATCAGGAGAAACACCGGAAAGAAAAAAAATAAGAAAAACAGGGGGATTGCCATAAAGAGGCTAACGAGGAAAGAGCCAAATTGTATTCAGTTTCCTAAAACTTAAATAACTGGGTTCTTTCCTGATATTCAGAGGAAGCAAGTTCCAACATTTTGCTGCAGCCACGGTGAAAGCTTTATCACCCCACTTGGCCCTGTTGGTTCGAGGAACCTGAATTCTATAGGTCTTAGATGACCTGAGATGTCTCTTGGGTTCATACCAACAGAGCCTAGTGGTCACATATTGAGGACCAATGCCATGAGCTGCCTAATAGGTAAGGCAGAGCGATTTAAAAATAATCCGCTGAGCCACCGGAAGCCAGTGTAGCTGTCTAAAGCTAACTTTGACTGAAACCCAGCGAGAAAGATTAAGAGCAGCTCTAGCAGCCAAATTCTGGACCAGTTGTAGCTTATTCAATGAAGCTTTGTCTAAATTAAGAAAGAGAGCATTGCAATAATCTACTTTTTTAGGTCAAATCTTTACTACTATATCCCCACATCCTACCGGCCTGCCATCACATACCCCCACCCACCCCCTCATCCCCATCACTCCAACACCTCACATATGCCCCACTATCACAACCCACCCATCCCAATACCAAGCCCTGCATGCAACACCAAAGCATCGACCCCCATTGCCAAAGTATGTCCAGTACAGATACCCACACAGACCCCAAAACACTAATCACACAAGGGCAAACACAATAATGCAAGCACAGGAGGAGAGGGTAACTCACCCAATGCACAAGATGGCACACACAGATACTAAAACTCTGCATTTACACCCCAACAGGACCCATACCCAACGTCACCAGACAGGAGGTGCCAGACATATCCAGTCCCCCAACAGAAGAGGCCCACAGTGATGACAGCAGCTCTGCATGCCTGGATCAAGATGACCAGCCCAGCCCATCAGGGACCTCTGGACAGTCGGTTCCCCCGCCACAGTCACAAGCCACCACAGACCCTTCCCCTCAGGAAACACCACCACAGCACCCACCCTGCAGGCCCATGCCACTGTTCCCTGGACACGTCAATCAGCAGTGTGTCCACCACTACAGGGAACTCAGGCAAACCCACCAACCCAAGACAATCAGGGACCTGAGGTCTGTGGCAGTGAGCACACGGTTCAGGGGACAGAGGCACAGGACAACAGGGAAGCTGGGAGGACTGCTGTGCGACAGGGGGAGGACAGGCCCAGGGAACCCACTCTCCATGAGGCACTCTCCAACATCATGGGAGCATACCACCATTCCCAGGAGACCATGGACACTGTACTGGCCAAGTTTCAGGAGACCCAGCGGCTGCAGGAGGAACACTACCTTGGGATCAGGGAGGACTTGAAGTCCATTAACATCACCCTGGTCACCATTGCAGGGGGGCAGGCAGACCTGGCCAACACCATGAGGGACACAGTGGCACACAAACGGGCCCCTGACACTAGCCTGGATGATGAACAGCCCTCCACCTCCGCTGGGGCTAGTAGACAGGACGCCCCGCCACAGGACCAACAGGCCACCGGCACCCCACCCCCTGCACAAGGAGAACCACCCAGCAAACGGTCCCTGAGATCCAGGAACAAGACAGAGAACATTGCCAAGACCCCCACCAGGAAATAGGACCCTCTTGATTGTCACCCTTCTGTCCCACTTTGTCACACTGTCCACCTTAAACTGCCATTGCTCCACTTCCTATGCCCCCATGGACGATGCACCTGTGAGACCAAGAAACTGAACTCTACCATGGACATTCCTCCACCGTCACCCCAGCCCATTGCACACCCCCCTCCACTTATTAGCACAGAAATAAACACTCTTGAATCACAAATCAATCTGGACTCAGTCTGTACTTTCACAAATGTGTAATTGCAACCTTTCGGAAATCTAGCAATGTCAATGTTCATGTTCACATAAAATGGTTACGCAGTTGTTGGGTGTAGGAGGCTGGCCTGGCTTGTAGTGGGTACCAAGGGGTACTTACACTCTGTACCAGGTCCAGTTATCCCTTATTAGTGTAGAAGAGGTGTTTCTAGCAGCTTAGGCTGGTAGAAGGTAGCTATAGCAGAGCAGCTTACGCTGAACTAGGAGACATGCAAAGCTCCTACTATACCACTGGTGTCATATGCACAATATCATAAGAAAACACAATACACAGATATACTAAAAATAAAGGTACTTTATTTTTATGACAATATGCCAAAAGTATCTCAGTGAGTACCCTCAGAATGAGGATAGCAAATATACACAAGATATATGTACACAATACCAAAAATATGCAGTAATAGCAAAAGGAAGTAATGCAAGCAGTGTATAGTTACAATAGATTGCAATAGGAGCACATAGGTATAGGGGCAACACAAACCATATACTCAAAAAGTGGAATGCGAATAACGTATGGACCCCAAACCTATGTGAGCTTGTAGAGAGTCGCTGGGACTGTAAGAAAACAGTGAGGGTTAGAAAAATAGCCCACCCCAAGACCCTGAAAAGTAGGTGTAAAGTTCACCTACATTCTCCAAAGAGCACAGAAGTCGTGATAGGGGAACTCTGCAAGGAAGACCAACACCAGCAATGCAACCAAAGTGGATTTCTGGACGAGAGTACCTGTGGAACAAGGGGACCAAGTCCAAGAGCCGCGACAAAGTCGAGATTGGGCAGATGCCCAGGAAATGCCAGCTGAGGGTGCAAAGAAGCTGCCACTGGATGGTAGAAGCTGTGGATTCTGCAAGAACGAAGAGGGATAGAAACTTCCCCTTTGGAGGATGGATGTCCCACGTCATGAAGAAGCTTGCAGAGGTGTTCCCACGCAGAAAGACTGAAAACAAGCCTTGCTAGCTGCAAGGGTTGCGGTTAGGGTTTTTGGATGCTGCTGTAGCCCAAGAGGGACCAGGATGTCGCCACTTGCGTGAGAAGACAGAGGGGGCACGCAGCAAGACAGGGAGCCCTCACAGAAGCAGGCAGCACCTGCAGAAGTGCCAGAACAGGCACTACAAAGAGGAGTGAACCAGAGCTCACCCGAAGACACAAAAGGGAGTCCCACGATGCCGGAGGACAACTCAGGAGGTTGTGCACTGCAGGTTAGAGTGTCGGGGACCCAGGCTTGGCTGTGCACAAAGGAAATCCTGGAAGAGTGCACAGGAGCCGGAGCAGCTGCAAATCACACGGTACCCGGCAATGCAGTCTAGCGTGGGGAGGCAAGGACTTACCTCCACCAAACTTGGACTGAAGAGTCACTGGACTGTGGTAGTCACGTGGACAGAGTTGCTGAGTTCCAGGGACCAAGCTCGTCGTGCTGAGAGGGGACCCAGAGGACCGGTGATGCAGTCTTTTGGTGCCTGCGGTTGCAGGGGGAAGATTTGGTCGACCCACAGGAGATTTCTTCAGAGCTCCTAGTGCAGAGAGGAGGCAGGCTACCCCCAGAGCATGCACTACCAGGAAAACAGTCGAGAAGGCAGCAGGATCAGTGATACAAGGTTGCAGTAGTCGTCTTTGCTACTTTGTTGCGGTTTTTCAGGCGTCCTGAGCAGTCAGTGGTCGATCCTTTGGCAGAAGGTGAAGAGAGAGATGCAGAGGAACTCGGATGAGCATGCTTTCGTTATCATGACTTGCATTCGTTATCTAAAGAATTCCCCAAAGCAGAGACCCTAAATAGCCAGAAAAGGAGGTTTGGCTACCTAAGAAGGAGGATAGGCAAGCAACACAGGTAAGAGCCTATCAGGAGGAGTCTCTGACGTCACCTGCTGGCCCTGGCCACTCAGAGCAGTCCAGTGTGCCAGCAGCACCTCTGTTTCCAAGATGGCAGAGGTCTGGAGCACACTGGAGGAGCTCTGGGCACCTCCGATGGGAGGTGCAGGTCAGGGGAGTGGTCACTCCCCTTTCCTATGTCCAGTTTCGCACCAGAGCAGGGCTGGGGGATCCCTGAAACGGTGTAGACTGGCTTATGCAGAGATGGGCACCATCTGTGCCCATCAAAGCATTTCCAGAGGCTGGGGGAGGCTACTCCTTCCCAGCCCTGACACCTTTTTCCAAAGGGAGAGGGTGTAACACCCTCTCTCTGAGGAAGTCCTTTGTTCTGCCTTCCTGGGCCAGGCCTGGCTGGACCCCAGGAGGGCAGAAACCTGTATGAGGGGTTGGCAGCAGCAGCAGCTGCAGTGAAACCCTGGGATAGGTAGTTTGGCAGTAACCGGGTGTGTGCTAGAGACTCGGGGGATCATGGAATTGTCTCCCCAATGCCAGAATGGCATTGGGGTGACAATTCCATGATCTTAGACATGTTACATGGCCATGTTCGGAGTTACCATTGTGACGCTGTACATAGGTAGTGACCTATGTCCAGTGCACACGTGTAATGGTGTCCCCGCACTCTCAAAGTCCGGGGAATTTGCCCTGAACAATGTGGGGGCACCTTGGCTAGTGCCAGGGTGCCCACACACTAAGTAACTTAGCACCCAACCTTTAACAGGTAAAGGTTAGACATATAGGTGACTTATAAGTTACTTAAGTGCAGTGGTAAATGGCTGTGAAATAACGTGGACGTTATTTTACTCAGGCTGCAGTGGCAGGCCTGTGTAAGAATTGTCAGAGCTCCCTATGGGTGGCAAAAGAAATGCTGCAGCCCATAGGGATCTCCTGGAACCCCAATACCCTGGGTACCTCAGTACCATATACTAGGGAATTATAAGGGTGTTCCAGTATGCCAATGTGAATTGGTGAAATTGGTCACTAGCCTGTTAGTGACAATTTGGAAAGCAAAGAGAGAGTATAACCACTGAGGTTCTGATTAGCAGAGCCTCAGTGAGACAGTTAGTCATCACACAGGGAACACATACAGGGCACACTTATGAGCACTGGGGCCGTGTTTGGCAGGGTCCCAGTGACACATACACTAAAACAACATATATACAGTGAAATATGGGGATAACATGCCAGGCAAGATGGTATTTTCCTACATTGGGCAGCAGTAAACATAACAGAGGGCACAAAGTGGGACCCAGATCTGTGAAATGGAAAGGCAAAGTGACATGTCAGGGTCCATACACAGAGGTAAAAAGGGAGATTTATGCAAAGTCCTACCGTAGTATGAGATGTGTGAAGCAGTGCCATCCTCTTACCTGTGTCTCACTGGAAGTATTGCATGATGATGTTGTTTTGGTTGTCTATATCTTCTTCTTCTGCCTCCTCTTCTTCACTGTCCACAGGCTCCACAGCTGCCACAAGACCAGCATCAGGCCCATCCTCCTGCAGAAAAGGCACCTGGCGTCGCAAAGCCAGGTTGTGCAACATACAGCATGCCACGATTATCTGGCCCACCTTCTTCGATGAGTAGTATAGGGAGCCACCTGTCAGATGGAGGCACCGGAATCTGGACTTCAGGAGGCCAAAGGTGCGCTCTATTATCCTCCTAGTTAGCCCATGTGCCTCATTGTAGCGTTCCTCTGCCCTTGTCCTGGGATTCCTCACTGGGGTCAGTAGCCATGACAGGTTGGGGTAACCAGAGTCATCCTGCAAATATCGAGGGACAACTGTTAGACAGCCTCCAAACATTAGGGAATCTCCCATACCCAGACACCTATTGAAACTGTGTGGGGACCTTGGGCTCACCTATTAGCCACACATGGTGCCTCTGGAGTTGCCCCATCACATAAGCGATGCTGCTATTCCTCAAAATGTAAGCGTCATGCACTGAGCCAGAATACATGGCATTTACATGGGCGATGTACTTGTCTGCCAAACACACCATCTGCACATTCAATGAATGGTAGCTTTTCCAGTTTCTGTACACTTGTTCATTCCTGTAGAGGTGGGGGGACAAATGCCACATGTGTTCCATCAATGGCACCAATGATGTTGGGGATATGTCCCAGGGCATAGAAGTCACCTTTCACTGTGGGCAGATCCTCCACCTGAGGGAAAACAATGTAGCTGCCCGTGTGTTCCAGCAGGGCAGATAACACTCTGGACAACACGTTAGAGAACATTGGCTGTGACATCCCTGATGCCATGGCCACTGTTGTTTGAAAGGACCCACTTGCCAGGAAATGGAGCACTGACAGGACCTGCACTAGAGGGGGGATTCCTGTGGGATGGCAGATAGCTGACATCAGGTCTGGCTCCAACTGGGCACACAGTTCCTGATTTGTGGCATAAGCAAGTCTGTAAGTGATAATGATGTGTCTGTCTTCCATTGTCGACAGGTCCACCAGGGGTCTGTACACCGGAGGATGCCGCCATCTCATCACCTGCCCCAGTGGACGTGCCCTATGGAGGAGAAGGGTGAGCAGAGGGTCATACACTACATAGCTTGCACAAGGGTGTTTAGAACAATCGTGATGTAATTTGTGTTCTTCGCTGTCTGTCCGTATTCCTGGCCAAAATAGCTGTGATGCAGTTAGTTGGCCTGCCATGCGGCCCCTGAAATGGCGGCTGCCTGACCTGTAAGGAGGGACAAGGGGAAATGAGGTAACTGTGCTGGTGATGTGCAGCGTCGCGGTAGGCGGTCAAAGACCGCTGCACAATTAAGCTTTGGTTATCATTGGGCCCTATGGGTTCCAGGAGCCAATGACGATGTACACCGGTGGTGACGGTATGCACCGTCGTGGACGTGACCGCAATTTTCTATCTGTTCTCTCACTTGATACCTGACCTTCAACAGGAGATGACCTACACTGCTACTGTGACCTGCGCCTGGAAGCAACAATGGCTACAGTGTCTGGGGAAGGGGCCCCTGCCCTCACTGCGGAGGAGTTGGAGAAATTGGTGGATGGGGTCCTCCCCCAGTACACGCTACTCTACGGTTCTCCAGACAAAGAGGTGAGTGAACTGTGTGCATGGTGGATGGCACATGATTGGATGGAGTGTCGTGGATGGGAGACATGGGGACAGGCCAGCATGGAGAATGGTGAGTGTATGTTTTTCTGGGACAGGGTGGGAGGTTTGTGGCCAATGTGTGAGAAGAACTGTACGGGGGAGTAACATCCTTTTTTACTTCACTATTCCTCTAGGTCAGCACCCACCAGAAGAAGTGTATTTGGGGCCATATTTATACTTTTCGACGCACAACTGCGCCAACGCAGTTGTGCGTCAAAAAATCTAACGCCGGCTAACGCCATTCTGAAGCGCCATGCGGGCGCCGTATTTATTCAATGACATTAGCCGGCGGCGCTGCCTGGTGTGCGTAAAAAAAAATGACGTACACCAGGCAGCGCCGGCGTAGGGGAATATGGAGCTTGGGCGCCAAAAAATGGGGCAAGTCAGGCTGAGGCAAAATTATCGCCTCAACCCGATTTGCGCCATTTTTTTCGACTCCCAACCCCCATTGAAATGACTCCTGTCTTAGCAAAGACAGGAGTCATGCCCCCTTGCCCAATGGCCATGCCCAGGGGACTTCTGTCCCCTGGGCATGGTCATTGGGCATAGTGGCATGTAGTGGGGCACAAATCAGGCCCCCCTATGCCACAAAAAACAAAAACAAATTACTTACCTGAACTTACCTTATGTTCCCTGGGATGGGTCCCTCCATCCTTAGGCGTCCTCCTGGGGTGGGCAAGGGTGACAGGGGGGGTCCCTGGGGGCATGGGAGGGCACCTCTGGGCTCCTTCCGAGCCCACAGGTCCCTTAACGCCTGCCCTGACCAGGCGCTAAAAAACGACACAAAAGCGGCTGGACGTCATTTTTTTTGACCCGCCCACTCCCGGGCGTGATTTTTGCCCGGGAGTGTAAATATGGCGCACATGCCTCGGAGTAAATTTTTTAGAAGGGAATGCCTACCTTGCATATCATTAACGCAAAGTAGGTGTCCACGCTAAAAAGTGACGCAAACTCCATGGACTTTGGCGCTAGACGCGTCTAACGCCAAAGTATAAATATGGAGTTTGTTTTGCGTCGAATTTGTGTAAAAAAAAACGACGCAAATCCGGCACAAACAGAGTATAAATATGCCCCTTGGTGTGCCATCGCCAAGGGAATACGGACCCTGGGGGTCTGCCATAGATGGAGCACCCACTGCCGTAAAAGATGGGAGGACCTGCACCGCTGGAGCAAGAAGACGGCAGAGGCCCAGCTGGGGATGGCCTCCCAACGTGGAAGGGGTGCCCGTCGCACCATGACCCCCCTGATGTACTGGATCCTGGTGGTGGCATATCCTGAGTTGGATGGGCGCTTGAGGGCATCACAGCAGCCACAAGGGGGTGAGTACACTCTCATTCAGCTGACTCTGCGTGCTTGAAGAGGTGTCTGGGTGGAAGAGGTGGGCTGTGAGTTTCTCTAGGCCACGGCAAACGCGCAAAGGTAGATCCATTGATTTGCAGGCTCAGTCCCACTCCAACCCCAAAGGTGGTAGTTGCCTTCTACACCTAGTCAGGCTCCTATGGGTTCGAGCTCTGAATGAAATGGGTCTAGACAGAGTCCCCCATGGGCATGTCCTTTTCCCCTGCACTGTTAGTGCATGGCTTGGTGCATAGGGGTGCTCCCTGTGTGTTGTGTCCGCCAAAGGTAGTGGTGTTGCAGGCATTGACCATGTGTCTCCTCTGTCTTTGCCCCCCTTTTAGTTTTGTCACCCTGTCCTTGTGTGCATTAACATCATCTGGCGGAGGAGCATTGGCATCAGAGCAGGAGGGAGCTGCAACCCACATGGCCCTAGAGGGTGAATTTACAGAGTCTTAAGGCACCAGTGGGACGGAGGGCAAGGGGAGCTCCATGAGGGGGACAGGAGCAGACACCAGCAACAGCGACTCCTACTCTGATGGGAGCTCCCTTGTGGTGGCGGACACCTCTGTGCCCACTGCAACAACAGGTACAGCCGCCACCCCCCCCCACCAGCACTCTCCTCCCAGCAGCCCCTCATTGAGTTTCCCGTGCCCGCTCACCCAGGAGGGTGGGCATCTCCTTCGCCCCAGGCACCTTAGCCCCTGCCCCAGTCAGCCCTGCTGCCCTCAGTGAGGAGGCTATTGACCTCCTGGGATCCCTTGCTGTTGGACAATCAACCATTTTGAATGCCATCCAAGGTGTTGAGAGGCATTTGCAGCAAACAAATGCATACATGGAGGGTATTCATTCTGGCATGGCGGCCCAACAGAGAGCATTTCAGGCTCTGGCCTCAGCACTGATGGCAGCCATTGTCCCTGTGTCCAGGCTCACCCCTCCAACTTCCTCTACCCAGACCATATCCCCTGTACCTCAGCCTCTCCCAAGCACACCATCAGACCAGCATGTACACTCATCAACACACAAGAGTGGGTATGGCAAACATAAGCACCACACATCCCACAGGCCCTCACACAAGCACCATCCCCATGCAGACACACTAACATCCACTGCCTCCACCTCCACTGTGCCCCCCTTCTGCACGTCCTCCTCCTCCCTCCCTGTCTCGTCTCCACTCACACCTGCATGCACTATATCTTCATCCACTACCTCCATCACCAGCATGCCCATCACCACACACCACTCACGTGCAATCACCACCCCCACTACCATTCACACATCCCCTGTGTCCTCTTCCAGTGTCTGTGAGCCCTCCTCCCAAACTACACAAAGCAGGCACACACCAACCCAACAGCCATCCACCTCGCAACAGCCTCCGACCCATGCACCTTCACCCAAATTCAGCAGACGTATATCTCCTACAACTACAACTACTACCTCTTCCTCCACTCCCAAACCCCTCCATCTTCCCCTCCCAGTGTGTCTAAGAACCTCTTTATGGCTAACATTGACCTCTTCCCTACACCCTCCCCCCGTCCTTCCCCTAGGGCAAGGATGTCCAGGTCCCAGCCCAGCACCTCAGCCACAAAATCCTCCAGCACTGTGGTCTCAGCAAGTCCTGTCACATTGTGGGCGGCACCCATCAGGGGTGCCAGTGTGGCACCTAGCGAGGCCAAGGATCAGCCCATTCCGCCACCTGCCAAGGTGAAGAAGGTGCCCACATGCCGTAGGGAAAAGCAGCACCAACCACCCAGCAAGGGCTCCTCCAAGCCAAAACGGGACAGTGCCAATGTACCAGTAGCAACATCAAAGGTGGGGAAGGGACAGAAGGCGAAGGGGAAGTCAGGACAGGGCACAGAGCCTCCGGCTGAGGCCCATCTGTTTATAGACCCCCAGTGTGAGAAAGTAGCCTCTTTCTAGCCTTGTTACCCCCACTTTTGGCCTGTTTGTGAGTATATGTCAGGGTGTTTTCACTGTCTCACTGGAATCCTGCTAGCCAGGGCCCAGTGCTCATAGTGAAAACCCTATGTTGTCAGTATGCTTGTTATGTGTCACTGGGACCCTGCTAGCCAGGACCCCAATGCTCATAAGTTTGTGGCCTATATGTATGTGTTCCCTGTGTGATGCCTAACTGTCTCACTGAGGCTCTGCTAACCAGACTCTCAGTGGTTATGCTCTCTCTGCTTTACAAATTGTCACTAACAGGCTAGTGACCAATTTTACCAATTCACATTGGCATACTGGACACCCTTATAATTCCCTAATATATGGTACTGAGGTACCCAGGGTATTGGGGTTCCAGGAGATCCCTATTTCACAGCCATTTACCACTGCACTTAAGTAACTTTTAAGTCACCTATATGTCTAACCTTCACCTGGTGAAGGTTGGGTGCAAAGTTACTTAGTGTGTGGGCACCCTGGCACTAGCCAAGGTGCCCCCACATTGTTCAGGGCAAATTCCCCAGACTTTGTGAGTGCGGGGACACCATTTCAAGCGTGTACTATACATATGTCACTACCTATGTATAGCGTCACAATGGTAACTCCGAACATGGCCATGTAACATGTCTAAGATCATGGAATTGTCACCCCAATGCCATTCTGGCATTGGGGAGACAACTCCATGATCCCCCGGGTCTCTAGCACAGAACCCGGGTACTGCCAAACTGCCTTTCCCGGGGTTTCACTGCAGCTGCTGCCAACCCCTCAGACAAGTTTCTGCCCTCCTGGGATCCAGCCAGGCCTGGCCCAGGAAGGAAGAACAAAGGACTTCCTCAGAGAGAGGGTGTTACACCCTCTCCCTTTGGAAATAGGTGTCAGGGCTGGGGAGGAGTAGCCTCCCCCAGCCTCTGGAAATGCTTTGATGGGCACAGATGGTGCCCATCTCTGCATAAGCCAGTCTACACCGGTTCAGGGATCCCCCAGCCCTGCTCTGGCATGAAACTGGACAAAGGAAAGGGGAGTGACCACTCCCCTGATCTGCACCTCCCAGGGGAGGTGCCCAGAGCTCCTCCAGCGTGCCCCAGACCTCTGCCATCTTGGATTCAGAGGTGTGCTGGCACACTGGACTGCTCTGAGTGGCCAGGGCCAGCAGGTGATGTCAGAGAGTCCTTCTGATAGGCTCTTACCTTTCTTACTAGCCTATCCTCCTTCCTAGGTAGCCAAACCTCCTTTTCGGGCTGTTTAGGGTTCTGCTTTGGGGGTTTCTTCAGATACCGAATGAAAGAGCTCACCAGAGTTCCTCTGCATCTCCCTCTTCACCTTCTGCCAAAGGATCGACCGCTGACTGCTCAGGACGCCTGCAAAACCGCAACAAAGTAGCAAAGACGACTACTGCAACCTTGTATCGCTTCATCCTGCCGGCTTTCTCTACTGTTTCCTGGTGGTGCATGCTCTGGGGGTAGCCTGCCTCCTTTCTGCACCAGGAGCACTGAAGAAATCTCCCGTGGGTCGACGGAATCTTTCCCCTGCAACCACAGGCAACAAAAGACTGCATCACAGGTCCTCTGGGTCCCCTCTCAGCACGACGAGCGTGGTCCCTGGAACTCAGCAACTCGGTCCAAGTGACTCCCACAGTCCAGTGACTCTTCAATCCAAGTTTGGTGGAGGTAAGTCCTTGCCTCCCCACGCTAGACTGCATTGCTGGGCACCGTGTGATTTGCAGCTGCTCCAGCTCCTGTGCACTCTTCCAGGATTTCCTTTGTGCACAGCCAACCCTGGGTCCCTGACACTCTAACCTGCAGTGCACAACCTTCTGAGTTGTCCTCCGGTGTCGTGGGACTCCCTTTTCTGACTTCGGGTGGATTCCAGTTCACTCCTCTTCTAAGTGCCTGATCTGGTACTTCTGTGGGTGCTGTCTGCTTCTGTGATGGCTCCCTGACTTGCTGGGTGCCCCCTCTGTCTCCTCATGGAAGTGGCGACACCCTGGTCCCTTCTGGGCCACAGCAGCATCCAAAAACCCTAACTGCAACCCTTGTAACTAGGAAGGATTGTTTGCGGTCTTTTTGTGTGGGAATACCTCTGCAAGCTTCTTCATGACGTGGGACATCCATCCTCCAAAGGGGAAGTTCCTAGTCCTCTTGGTTCTTGCAGAACACAAAGCTTCTTCCATCTGGTGGCAGCTTCCTTGCACCCTCAGCTGGCATTTCCTGGGCATCTGCCCACTCTCGACACTGGCACAACTCTTGGACTTGGTCCCCTTGTTTTACAGGTACTCAGGTCCGGAAAATCCACAGTTGTTGCATTGCTGGTGTTGGTCTTCCTTGCATAATCCCCCTATCACGACTTCTGTGATCTCTGGGGGTTGTAGGTGCACTTTACACCTACCTTACAGGGTCTTGGGGTGGGCTATTTTTCTAACCCTCACTGTTTTCTTACAGTCCCAGCGACCCTCTACAAGCTCACATAGGTTTGGGGTCCATTCGTGGTTCGCATTCCACTTTTGGAGTATATGGTTTGTGTTGCCCCTATACCTATGTGCTCCTATTGCAATCTACTGTAACTTTACACTGCTTGCATTACTTCCTTTTGCTATTACTGCATATTTTTGGTATTGTGTACATATATCTTGTGTATATGTGGCATCCTCATACTGAGGGTACTCACTGAGATACTTTTGGCATATTGTCATAAAAATAAAGTACCTTTATTTTTAGTATATCTGTGTATTGTGTTTTCTTATGATATTGTGCATATGACACCAGTGGTATAGTAGTAGCTTTGCTTTGCATGTCTCCTAGTTCAGAGCTGCTCTGCTATAGCTACCTTCTATCAGTCTAAGCTGCTAGTAACACCTCTTCTACACTAATAAGGGATAACTGGACCTGGTACAAAGTGTAAGTACCCCTTGGTACCCACTACAAGCCAGGCCAGCCTCCTACACCCAGTAGATCTGGCCACCACAGAAGAACATCACATCCTCATTACTTACCAACTTAATCATGCTACAATCCTTGACCTTTGTGCAGTACCGGATCCTATTCTGAAGCCGGGCAATGGGAATCACCCTGCCATACTTACAACTGTGCAGATACTATCTGTGCTCCATTTTTTGGCTACAGGCTCATTTCAAGTTACAGTGGGCAAGGCTGCAGGGGTATCTCAGCCAATGTTCAGCCACATCTGTCCTGGTCAGTGAACTGCTCTGCCTCCCGTGGCTCATATGAATTAACATGCAAAATCAATGTGTGCATCCCAACTCCATAAACCTCAGAAGAGGACCCAGGGACCCCATCACAATCGGCAGATTTTTGCAATGGAGGAGTGTAGGAAAGTACCATCTTTCTTGGCATGTTACCCCCATTTTCATCTGTATGTCAGTGTGTTTTTGCCTGTCTCACTGGGATCCCGCTGGTCAGGACCGCAGTGCTCATAGTTTATGGCCTAATGTGTGTGGTGTGTATAGTGTTTGACTATGTCACTGAGGCTGTGCTAATCAGAACCTCAGTGCTTATGCTCTCTCTGCTTTTAAATTAGTCACTCAAGGCTAGCGACTTCATTTACCAATTTCAATTGGCACTCTGGACCCCCTTATAAGACTCTAGTATATGGTACCTAGGTACCCAGGGCATTGGGGTTCCAGGAGATCCTTATGGGCTGCAGCATTTCTTTTGCCACCCATAAGGAGCTCAGACAAACCCTTTCACAGGCCTGCCAATGCAGCCTGCATGAAATAGTGCACAGATTATTTCACAGTCATTTTCACTGCTCTTAAGTAAGTTATAAGTCACCTATATGTCTAACATTCACTTGCTGAAGGTTAGGTACAAAGTTACTAAGTGTGAGGGCACCCTTGCACTAGCAAAGGTGCCCCCACATAGTTCAGGGCCATTTCCCGGGACTTTGTGAGTGCGGGTACGCCATTACATGTGTGCACTACATATAGGCCAATAGCTATATGTAGCTTCACAATGGTAACTCCGAATATGGCCATGTAAGGTGTCTAAGATTATGGAATTGTCCCGCCAATCCAAATCTGGTATTGGGGAGCCAATTCCATGCATCCTGGGGGCTCCACTATGAACCCCCAGTATTGTCAAACCAGTTCTCTGAGGCTTGCACTGCAGCTACAGCTGCTGTCACCTCACAGACGGGGCTCTGCCCTCCTGGGGTCTGGGCAGCCCAGTCCCAGGAAGAAAGAACAAAGCATTTCCTCCAAGAGCAGGGTGTTACACCCTCTCCCTTTGGAAATAGGTGTTACAGGCTGGGAAGGGGTAGCCTCCCCCTGCCTCTGGAAATGCTTTGAAGGGCACAGATGGTCCCCTCCTTGCATAAACCAGTCTACACCGGTTCAGCACCCCCTTGCCCCCTACGCTGGTGGGAAACTGGACAAAGGAAAGGGGAGTGACCACTCCCCTGCCCATCACCACCCTAGGGGTGGTACCCAGAGCTCCTCCAGTATGTCCCAGACTTCAGCATCTTGCTTTGCAAAGTGTATGGGCACTCTGGAGGGCTCTCAGTGGCTAGTGCCAGCAGGTGACGTCAGAGACCCCTCCTGATAGGTCCTTACCTGATAAGGTAGCCAATCCCCCTTTCAGGGCTATTTAGGGTCTCTCCTGTGGATTCTCTTCAGATTCTACTTGCAAGCTTCCAGCAGGAATCCTCTGCAACTACTACTTCATCCTCTGACCTCAGATTGACCGCAGACTGCTCCAGGAACTGCTGTAACAGCAACAAGTTATCCAGAAGGGATACTTTTCCTCTGCAACTACAGCTCCAGCCAGCAACTGCAACAGTTTCCACAGTGTGCATGCTCTGAGGTCTCCCTGTCTTCACCCTGCACCAGAAGGACCAAAGAAATCTCCTGTGGAGTGACAGAGTCACTCCCCTGCTCACCCAGGCATCTTCTAAGTTGACAACCCGTTCTCTTGGACTCCTCTCCTGGCAGCAAGCATGGTCCTTGGAACACAGAAGGTGGGCCCCATCGACACAGACTGTCCTGAGGTCCTGCTGTCCCAATTTGGAGTAGGTAAGATATTGTCTTCCTCCAGAACGACAGTACCACTATGCACTGCGTATTTTTCCTCTCCTGAGGCCTCTGTGGACTATTTGCAAAATCCCTTTATGCACAGCCTGACCCAGGTCCCCAGCACTCTATCCTGTGATGCTCAACTCGCTGAGTTGTTCTCCGGCGGCATGGGACCTTCCTTTGAAGTGCTGCACCAACTGCATTTTGCACCTCCTTTGTCCCTGTGTCCTGGGACTCCAGTGGGTGCTATCTGGTGCTCTAAGGGCTCCCTGAAGTGCTGCTAGCCCCCTCTTCCTCCTCACACAGAGCTGAGGCCCCCAGGCCCCTCCTGGGATCAGATAGTGCCTAGTTGATGCAAAATGCAACTTTGCCGGAACAAAGGCTTGTTTGAGGAATCCTGTGCTAAAACACACCTGCATCCAACTTCACGATGTGGGACATCCATTGCATCTTGCAGGAATCCGCTGACATCTTCCTTGGGTGCAATTCTGGAGTCTTCATCCAACCGGGGCTCTTCTTTTGCACCATCTTCTGGGTTGGCAGGGACTCCTGTCCTTTCTGGAACTTCCTTTGACTTCTTGTCTTGGCCTACTTCCTTTGCAGGTCTTCAGTCCAGGAATCCACCATTTGTTGTTTGCAGACTTGATTGGTTCTTGCAATTATTCCAATCAAGAGTTGTAGTGTGTCCTAAGGAAAGTTGCAGTACATTACTCCTGCTTTTCTGGGCTCTGGAGTGGGGCAATTTACTTACCTTTACTGTATTCTTACTCTCCCAGAAATTCTGCACTCACTACACTTGTCTAGGAGGGAATCTGTGATTCACATTCCACTTTCTTAGTATATGGTTTGTGTTGCCCCTAGACCGATTTTCTTCCATTGCATTCTATAGGATTTCCTATTGTTTGCACTATCCTATGTCAAATTACTTACCTTATTTAAGTGTCTATGGTATTTATTGTGTATAATACTTCCCTCCAGAAGGAGTATTGCCTCTAATATATTTTTGGTACTGTGTCACCCAAATAAACTACCTTTATTCCTGGTAAAACTGAGTATTGTCTTAACTTGTGTACAAGTACTGTGTAACTATAAGTGGTATTTCATGGGCTTTGCATGTCTCCTAGTTCAGCCTAAGCTGCTCTGCTATAGCTGCCTCTATCAGCCTAATCTGCTAGAACACTACTACATTTCACTAATAAGGGATAACTGGACCTGGTATAAGGTGTAAGTACCTAGGGTACCCACTACAAACCATTCCAGCCTCCTACAGGGAGGGAAGTGTGTTGCCTTTCAGGGCACAAGCACATCCACCAACAATTGAAGTGCCCTGCTCACACCAGGTGAGCCATCTGCGGATCTGGGTTCCTGACAGGTCATCCTACAGCCCCCCTAAGAAAAAGAGAGCGATGGGTGCCCTGAGTAGGAACCAGGACACCTACCTAACTAAAATGTTAGGTTCCACCAGAACCCACAATGGGTTTTGGCTGGGGGAACGGGTGCCCTAAGGAAGATAATTAATTTGGGTGGCCTGCTTGGGCACTGGAAGAAGCAAAAATGCAACTAATTCATTATTTACTGCTCCAACAGAGAGATAATGCCCTCTGAGAACTTTTTAAAAATTTGGGGGGTCATTATGACCCTGACAGTCGGTGGTAAAGTGGCGGTAAGACAGCAAACAGGCCGGCGGAAAACAAAATGGAATTATGACCGCTGCGGTTACTGCCGCGGTCATCTGCCACTTCACCATTTCGACCGCCATGGCGGTGAACTCCGCTGGGCTGGAGATTGCGGTCTCCAGCCCGGCGGTCGTCACTAGACCGCCAACGGTATCAGGACCCTGCATACTGCCATGGAACTCGGGTGGTTGGGAACCGCCATGAGATCCATGGCGGTAGGCACTATCAGTGCCAGGGAATTCCTTCCCTGGCACTTAGAGGGGTTTCCCCCAGCCCGCTACTCCCCACGAATCCTCCCCCCACACTCCTCACCCCCTGCCACCCCCCAAAGGTGGCACAACCCCCCTCCCCACCCTACCCCGAACATGCACATATACACACCCCTACACGCACACACCCGCAACATGCACATATACACCCTGACAACACATACCCGCACACATACAAACAGACATGCACACCGTCCGACCCGCACACATTTCCCATACATCCAACTCCCCCCGCATGCATACACTCACTCACTCACCCCCTCTACACTCTCACACCCCAATGCACACGCACAACATACAACACCCCCACCCCCTTCCCTAACGGACGATCAACTTACCTTGTCCGTTCATCCTCCAGGAGGGGACGGGATCCATGGGGGCAGCTCCGCCACCAGAACACTGTCACCAGAACACCGCCACACCGAATCATGGGACGTGATTCAGTGGGCGGTGTTCTGTTGACATGGCGGTGGAGGTTGGGCAATCTCCACTCTCCCGCCGTCCGCCAGTATGGCTGCTGGCGGCTTTCAGTACGAAAAAGGACAGCGGGCTGCCAGCGGTCATAATACGCGGAGCGGAAGACCGCCACCACTGGCGGTTTTCAGTTCGGCGGTCTTGCGAAAAGATCACTGAGGTCGTAATGACCCCCTTTGTGTTTAACTTGATGGTGTCCCTACAAGATACATGCATATTTGGCTGCCTGGCCTGGTGATCAAGTTAGTAGATCTGCCTTGCTTAAAATGACACCCTTTATATTCTAACATCACACAGTCAACAATACGTACCCACCCTGTGCCCAATCCCCTACTAGTGGGGTTTGAGGACAGAGCCTGCACCCAACTCCACCAGCACCCAACCCCCTGCTGTGCACAAGCATTAAAATAATACATTGAGTGTTGGCATGAAATCTTTTTCATATGTTCTGTATCAATCAGCCTTTTATCACACATGACAACACTCAATCTATTTTTTACTGTGTCTCCCATCCCCAACACCACTCATGCCTCCCATATCCTGAACTGCTACCCACCACCCCATAAACCTTTCATACTCTGGGCTGCTAGCCACAGTTGGTTGAGGGAATTGCCCACCTTTCCCCTTAGCCCATCACAACATTTAGCTGGTTACATGTAACTGATTCTGGCATCACTCTAAACCTTCCCTAATGGGAGTACTCCCCTGCTCAAAACATTATTAGAAGGTGGATTTTAACCTTATGGAGGTCCCTAAACTATCTCACCTTTTCCTGATCCTTCAACTAACTCTGCACTTCAGACAGTAAATATTGGGCCTCTTCTATAGTTAAGAGAAGATAGAACTGTCCCCTGAATGGAACTTTCAATTTTGACTGCTGTGCCATTGAGGCCTGAGCTCCCACTGATTTAAACAATCCCACAAATGTTTTAAATTTCCTGCAATGTCGTATTGTTCTGGCTGACATATCAGGGAAAATATGAAATTGAGAGCTCTCTGAGGTTCAAAATGTCTTCAGATTATATTTTTCCGTAATCCACTAGTCTGCAAAATTTATGAGAATTATGCGTGGGTATTTTGAGTTAGTTGTGCATTGCACTGGGGCAACGTGGTTCTTCTTGATTGAAAAATTGTCTGAAATACCCGGTAGAATGTGAGATTGATCAGAAATTCAACCAATGGGAGTGTATTTCTAAAGTTTTCTTGACTATTACTATCCACTGGGCAAGACACAAATTGGAGGTTAGATCGTCTTGCATGATTCTCCATATCCTCAATTTTGTTCTCAAGATGGTTCACTTTTTTCTGCATATGCATGATTTCTTTAGAGAGAGACAAGGATTTTTCTTTAAAATCTGCTATTCTCGATTCTACCTCTTGAAATCTGATTGGCATCTGCACCACACTTTCTTCAATGTAGCCAATCTCTTGTGAAGGGCGATAATCTCTTGTGCTTGCATCTGTTTCAAATCTCAAATTTCAGATACTAATGTCTTTAATAAAAGACTTAGGACCAGATGTATCATGCATTTTTGTGATCGCAAAAATGCTTTTTGGTATGTGTGAATTCCAATTTGCAATTCGGTAACCTGTTACTGAATTGCAAATTGGAATTGCAGCTGCATACCGATTCGGTATAAGGAAGGGGCATATCAAAGGCGTCCCTTCCTTATACCGAATCGCAGAGGTATGTAGGAATGTTTTGTCACCAAAATGCAGTCCCAAAACATTCCCATTTTACTACCTACTTCAAGTATGTGGTAACCCATTTGCAAACGGGTCGGAGTCCTCAAGGGATTCCTCCCCCTTTGTAAATGCACGCAAAAAAATGTTTTAAGAGCAGCCAGTGGTCCCACGGACCAAAGAAAACTTTTAATTTTTATTTCTTAAACACATTCGGTTTTCCTTTTAGGAAAACGGGATGCTTTAAAAAAATGAAGATTGCTTCATTTAAAAGCAATCACAGACATGGTGGTCTGCTGAGCCTAGCAGTCCACCATCCCTGTGATTGTAGCCATTCATAGTGGATTGCAAATTGTGACCTACCTCATGAATATTAATAAGGTTGGTCGATTTGCGAGCTGTTGGGAATCGCTAAATGAAACTCTTGGAGTTTCACACATTCAAATAGCAAGTACCTAATTGCGATTCGCAGAAAATCACAATTAGGTAATCGCTATCCAGATAACTGATACACCTGGCCCTTAATGACTTAGATTGTACGAGGCCTGAATGGCTACTTAAACCTTGATCTGACTTTGTTTCTCGCACGTTTTCTTGTTGACCCACAATTGACCCAGATCTTTCCCACTCAACCCTAAGCACTTCAGGGGCCAAATCAGAACCCTACAGTGGTGCTGACTTTTAATTGGAGGAAGAGCTCATGCTATCTTGTGTAATCATGGGTGCCAAGCTGATGACTTCTATATTCCCACTCATTAAAGAGGGAGCTGGTTGTAGCGTCACTTTATCTGAGCAATTTTTTAATTTCTTAACAAAAGGATATAATCCTCTGGCCTTGCCTCGTTAGTCTACTCTTCTGACACATGCCCTGTAAACATCAAAACTGCTGATTGTCCACTACTTAATCTCCCTGGTCTATATTCACTTCCTCCTGTCCCACTAAATGCAGTCCTGAACTTCGAGGGTGTGGGTCCTGAAACAAGAAATTACTCTCTGCATTGTCACCCACTGCCTGAGCAGTGGAGAACCTTGTGGTTAGTAACATTGCCGTGTGTGAGTCTATTTTTTATATAACACTTTTCTCCATTCAAGCCACTGCCAATCGGCCATGGACATCTTGTCTTTTGTTTTTTTGGGACTTTGCTGACAGCAAACCCTCATGAATGTTGTTGTTGCATTGTATGGAAAACAATCACGTAATTCAACCACTTCAAATTGTTTCAATATGTCTGCTATGAGGCCACTGGTCGGCCACTCTCTTTATGCCCAGCGAAAGCAAGCATATAAGGCCCCTATGTGGCATCGAGTGCAACTCACCTGACTCTTCGCATATGTTGTTCACTCACCTCGGGACTTAGGACCTCAGAGCTGAAAGCTGTCTCATAAGCTGCAGAATAGTTGAATTTAGGGAAGTTCCATGATAGCCAGCGATCTCAAACAGTAAACTCCCTGGGCTGGGCAGTGGCAGCCTCCTCCACTTAGAATCAAGTCAGGCTGTGGAATCCTGAGGGGTCCTCCCATCTCCTTTAGTACAACAACAATGAGCTGTATCTCAGCCATGAACATTACTACTGTATTCCTGCCGCCTTTCACACCATCATACAGACTCAAGCAGCTTAAGTGAGTCCCAACTCTCTGCTCACGGCTTGCAACTAGACAACCTCCAGAGCTGAAATGAGACGAGCAAGAAATGGACAAAGAGCCTGCTAGCAGCACAACATGCAGGCAGTGTAGAGGAGAGTGCTCATAAGAGTTTGAGTGAGACAGATAGAAGTCAAGCCAAGAAGATAGCACTAGAAGTGAGTAGAAGTGAGTTCACTTTGAGGAATGTAAGCTCTTCAGGGGCAGGGACTAGGGACTTTTTTTTTCTTTTTTTAGATAATTGTGCAAATTATTAAGTTACATATGTGTAATGCCAATGGTTTACCTAACAAATGCCAATACGGTGCAATGATGCAATGGTTGTCTATGCTTGGATGATTGTTTTCCAGGCATCACATCTAAAGAACAATAATTCTAATTTGCCATGCCCAGAAGGTACTTCTACATTTTTGTCATCTGCAAGGGCTGTGATGAGGGGAGTGGCAATTTATTTATTGAATAATGTTAATTGGCATGTTTTAGATCTGAAAAGGGATGATAAAGGAAGATGGATATGGTTAAAGTTGTAAGTAATAGCAACAGTATTGAATTTTATTAATTACTATGGCCCGATTCCTGATGATGTAGAATCCTTGAAACAATTGTATAAACTTGCTATGGTGTGGACGGCCTCTAATTTTTGGGGGTGCTTTTAATTTATTCAGGATCTAAAATTGGACACTTTGAAAAGGGTGAAAACACAGATAAAGTCCAAAGCAGCTGTTATACTTGCTTTATTTGATCCCTGGCACTTCAATCGTGTGGCTCAATAAAGGTTTACTTATTTTCTGTGCCAATTCAACACTGGTTCGTGACAAGATTTATTTTTGCTAACACAAACGATTGAATGAAGTGCAGCTCTTACCTGAGTGAATGCTTTTTCAAACCATTTGATAGCTTTAGTTGAACTTAAATTGGATATTCAGCTAAGAGGAAGAAGTATATCCTTATTATATGATCAGACTTAGTAGGGGAAACACCAGTTTCTATAAAGGAATTATTTCAGAACAATCCTAACTTGGCCTCAGACTTTGTAGTGCAGGAGGTCTTCAAAGTCACCTTTCAAGGATGGGTGATAGCTTTTAATAGCTTAAAAGTCTAAATTAAGTATGATATGAGCCATGAGAATACAGGATCTGCAATCAGTGGTTGACATAGCTGTAATCACACTAGGTACTTTAGAATGCAGTTCCAGCCAATGCGTAAGAAAACTTAAAAAGGAGTAGCTTGCAAAAGTAACGTAATTCATTTTTAGATGAGGAGATCTGTTATCATAAAACAAATGAGCAGAAACTCTATAAAGAAAGTCAGCATATAGGTAAATTTCTTGATTGGTCAACTAGGATTAGGAAGAATAGAATTGTAATAGTGAGATTGAGAACCCAGTAATGTATGTACAAACAGCAAAAATGAAGAGATTACAGAGATCTTTATTCAGCATTGTAATAATCTCTAAGACAGTGCCCATCAAGGCTTAATAAGTATTGTAGCCCACTGCATTTGCCCCGAATGATGGGGGTACAAAGAGATATTCTCTGAGGCAAAATAGTGGCATCTGAAGTAGAAAAATCACTAAAAGAATTGGCTAATGTAAAAGAATGTGGAATGACAATATTCCAACTGAACTATATAAAGTGTTTGCTAAAGAGCTGAAGAGCCACATTTATATTAAATACATAAAAATGTTTTAACATGATACTGCGTTAAAAACTACAAACTTTTTTTATTTTTTTATAAAGAGGTAACTATGTGGAATAAATATTGGAGGCGCAATGGGCGAGTTATAATTGCATGTGTGTATGAGTCATGTTGAAAATTGATGTTACTATGTGGGTTGTAGTATAAGTAGGACAATTATTGTTGCAATTCAAATAAATAACCATAACTATTGTGTTTCTAATGTCTGTGTAGTTTAAATGTGGTGTGTAATTGATGAATATTATAATAACCCCTAACTACACCTCACTTGTAACCTTTGTTTTTTTGTGATTTTTTTTTTTTTTTTAGAATTAGTACATTAAAATATATGATCATTTTTATGAAAGATGTTAAGAAATGTGTTATTTTTTTATTTGAAAAGTAATATATATGTCAAATATAAACTAACTAAAAATGTGTTCTAAAATATTATGTTTTAACCTAATTTTTATTTCATTATTAATTTTAGAAAGTTAGATACATAACCTAAATTAGTATGAACAGTGTGTGCTTTTGTGTTAGTAATATTAGAGATACACTTTGTTAGCCTACTTTATTGTGTGCATATCTATCTATCTATCTATCTATCTATCTATCTATCTATCTATCTATCTATCTATCTATCTATCTATCCATCTTTCTATTTATCCTGCCTGAGAAAAAAGGGCGTCAAAAAAGTGTGTTTCCCATGTGAAATCCACTGGGGATTTTGAACACTACTACAGCCCAACCTGCTGGATGGAATTACATCTAATTTGGCAGAAAACCAGCTGTTGGTCCTGAAAATTAGCTTTTTGTGATTTGTGTACATTCATTCACTAGTTTTTTCAGATATTGAACAAAATGGAAATATAGATATCTATGCGGAGGCCAATACAGATCTCATGGTGAGATCTGGTTGGCTGTCAGCACTTCAACCAGAAAGTGCTGGCAGCCATTGTGGGACCAATATACATGATAACATCCACTGAAATTCCGTGCAGGGAATGACAGATTTAGAGGGTCTAAAAAAGGAGAATGTGTAAAGGGTGATAACAGATTTTAGTTACAATATAAACCATTTGTTTCTAAGGTGATTCTACCCTGTGGAAAAGCCTTCTGCATGGATTTCCTGAATCATGTTTGAGAGAAAACAGTTTTCTCATGATTTTCCCATAGAGGTTATGGGAGGTGCTACAGAAGTTAAAATGAGAGCGTATTTTCTATAAATTCCCACTATCTTTCTCAGCCAAATGTGAATGAAGTGTGGCGTTCTCACTAAAACATTTACTTTCAACAGGAGCAGCCTGTTAGTTGATTAACATGTGTTCTATTGCAGTCTCCCGGAATGTTCTAAAGAGCAACTAGAGTGCTAATAGTCCTACTTATGACAAAAGTGTGGCACACCTGAAGCCATCTTGATTGAATCAAACTGGTAAAACTAAAAAGGACTCAAAGGATTTAATTTAGAATGGAACAACATGAGAGGGGTTCATTTTGTCATTAAAATTATGATTAGTGCCGTGCAAAGAAAAATTAGGACATTTTTTCCATTTAATTAAAACATGCTGAAACGTGGACTGAAAAATGCACTTTCAGCACAAGCAGCAAACTTCCAGTCAACTCCCTGGCGATCAGCAGTTTACTACTGTGTTCTACTGAGCAACTAGAGTGCTAACATTCTGAATTTATGTCAAAAGTGTGGCACATCTGACCGCCATCTTGAAGATATCGAAGTAGAACATTGAAAGCATTTTCTACTGAAGATACCACAGTAAAGAAGGAGATTAAGGAGCTTCATAACAAATATGTCTCCCAAGATGGCCACAAGAGAAAAAAGAGCTCAAAGGCAGCACAAATATAATCTAAATAAAGCCCAAGTATAGCCCAATGACAGAAGTGTGCAAAACAACTATTTTTTTGTTTGTTTTGCATTTGTTTAAAGTGCAGACTTGCCCCGAAGGTATTGGATTGCTTTACAAGAGCATCAGCTACATTAACAAGGACACATTTGCTTTGGGTTTTAGGCATGGTAAGATTAGTTAATTTGCCCAGTATCACAGGATATTGAGCTGATGCTAAACCTCAAAACTGGTTCCCCAGCTGCAAAGTCTGCAGCTCTGGCTGTAACGCCACCTTCTTTCCCCTAACTGTAACATGTAATTAGGGCTCCCAGCTTTCCATTTGTTACCGATTTTTACAGATGAATACAGACAGAACACATTGGCTTTCCTGTCTGTATTTATTTTTAAAAGCAAAGACATCTATATAATTTGGGTTCTTTTGAGTGAATCACTATGCTGAGATTAATGACTCTCAGGTCAATAGTTGTACATATTGGCAGCATGGGTCGTTACTAAGCTCAATCAGATGTGCTTAAATTACTGAATATCTAGACATGTATGTGTGCTATTTTACTATTTTTTAAATGTGGGTTTATTATTTTATTATTTTTACGTTTGGTGTGCCACATTTTTGTATTCAATATAGAATGTTAGCAATCTAGTTGTTTACTAGAGTACTTTGGGGAGTCAGATGTCAGGGGCACAGACTCAGATAATTGAGGGTGGGGAGGAGAGTGCAGAGGCAACAAGTGGACCACGCTGGGCAGGCGTGAGGGACAGTGACAGCACAACAGAACATGGAGGGCAGGGCAAGGGGGGCCGGGGCAACAAACCAACCACGCAGGACAGGCAACAGAAGATGTGGCAATATAACAGACCATTGAGGGCAGAAGGAAGAGGCAGTGGAAGTACAACCATACGTGCCAACAGACCCAATTCAGGCAGGAGACTCCTGATGTTTTTAAGCCCAAAGGGGTTTTATTTTATCTGTCTGATATTTTCCAGTGTAAATCAATTGCGAAAACCAATTGCCTAGGATTTTTTTTTCAAAATCTCCCTCTTCCTAGTTTGAAATGTTGGCAATTATGGTACATTGTATCACTGAAGGCAGGAGGATTGGGGAAGGGACATTGACTCAGCTAATAGCCGGAGGTGGATTGGTAGGGGTACCAAATGGACCTTACAGGGTAGGAGTCAGGGGTTGCAGTAGCACAATATACCACACAGGGCAAGCAGGATGGCAGTGCAGCACAACGAACCAATGAAACCAATAGGGACGGACAGGGCCATGCACATGGACAATAGAGAGCGGAGGGGAAAGAGGCAAGGGCAGGAAGCTGCCCATACTAGACAGATCGGAGGGACAGTTGCAGCATAACAGGTCATGAAGGGCAGGTGGCAGGGGCAAAAAAATGCTTCAGTAATGTATTGCAGCTAAAACATTCCTAACATGTTTCATCAACCCCAGTTGCTTTCATTAGGGGTTATCAACTGTGAAGAAAGACAGACATTTAAACGTTCAGTAATAAAGTGACATAAACAAAATACTGCAAGAATGCGGTTTCATAAGCACCATCCTGTAAAGTTGCAAAATGCACTTTTCTGCCAGTAAATTTCAAACAGTGCTACAAGACAATTAACTCACAATAGCACCTGCACATAGTCATTACTTAAATATTGTTGAAACAGATATGCTAACTAGAAATTGTTAATGAATGTTTATGTGTTTTGATTAACAAGAAATTGATAGACTACTAAACGTAGAGAAATGAATGTGCACGTTTGAAAATGTGCCCACGAAGAGTGGCTGTCAATGTTCACAAATTATATTAAAAATGACTAAAAATGTGTGAAATAATGAAAAAGAGTAATAATAATGTAGTAATATGCCATATTAAAATGTATAATCTATGTTTTGCATTATATTGTAGAGTTACCTTTGCCGAATTTGTGGCCTAGTTGCCAGGCCTCATGCAGAAGCTGAATTATTAGCGCACTGTAGAGAAGCTGATGTGTTGAACTGACTATGAACCGTGTATGTTAATAAAGTCTGCTTGGCTAGAATTTTCTGCAAAGTACAGACGAACAGGAGATGATGGAACTAGGCATGTAACAAATTTGGTGTAAAACAGACTCAATGTACTTTCCCAGGACTCGAGCAATAGAGACACTGACTGGAGAAGAAGATGCAACATTTTCTATACCTGATGAGCCGGATGATGAGGACATTGTATAGCGAACCAATCAACAAACTGAGAATGGCGTAGTATTAGAATTCATAGATTTGCTAAATTAATTTTATTGGGTAGAGTCATATCTGAAGATTAATTGACAAATTAGGAATTAGGGGGATGGACTGGGTAACCTTAATAAAATGTCATGACAGGGGATGAGTTTTTGAGAATTGAGTGATGTGAGGGGTGAATTGATGATGCCGGAAGACGTGATTAGAGATTCTGTCATTCGGCTCATGCACTTAAAAGCCTGATGCGTTGCTGATCGATTGATGACCTGAAGACGAAGACTGACTTTGTTGCTGATCCATTCCGTGGATAGGTAGCTATGACAATGTGACTGATTAACTTTTAGGCCTTTCTTTCTAAGTAGCAACTGCGCTGTTTAAATAGTTTCTCTTAGATAGATGTTTTCTAAATTCATGTTCCAAATTATTTGCGCATGAAGTCCCACATGCTAATGCTAGTCTGGGTTAGGTAAGGTTCTTTTGAGTGACATTGACAGTGACAAATGATTGACGGACTGATTGCTGAACTCTGCTATTGATGTTGCTATATTCATCCTTGTTAGCTTACGCTGAAGCATTAGAACATATGTTTTCTCAAGTTCTGATCAGATTATGTTATTGGTGGTCACTAATGAACCAAATTTCGAGCTGAATAAATAAAGTTTGAATTAAACGATGTTCTAGAGTTGTAACCAATAGGGAATGAAAATTGTTAAAACGTATATTTAGTTGTGGTCATTCATGAAATGTTGAATAATTGTCTTATGTTTAATGATTCTCCAAGTGGTTATTGATTGATTATAGTGTGTATTTATAACATTGGGCACTACATAGCTAGGATCCACTATGTGATCCAAAAGGTTCATCGGCCTACACGCGTCCCCTTGTAAGTTTACTTACTAAGGACTAGGCGCACTAGCAATATATACTTGTAACTCAGGTGTCCCGTCCAGTCACTGAAATGCTATACATATCATGAATTTTCAACCCATATAAAATAAATACTCATGATGTGTATACCACCTCAGTGAATGGACAGGGTACAACTGGAATGCAGAAACACCTTTACGCCATGCATTCCACCTATTTGGTTTGGGCTGAATGGAAAAGTGTGTTTGAACATTAACTTAGTTTTCATTACATTCAGTACAGCCTGTATTATTCCTTAAATATATAGTATAATGTCCTGAAATAGTGTTTTTCCATGATAGAAAATAATCAGAGAACATGTAAGAGTTTGTCCAGAAATTGAAATTTGTCTAGCAGTAAATTCGGTAATTAAGTTATTAGTTTTCATATTATCTGGAGCACTTTTTTGCATGGTTGTGAGTTTTTTTTTAGCATCTTTATATGGGCACATTATTTAGCTTTGGTCCTTAGGCCTGTGCCCTTTTACCCAGTTACATTTCACTTTTATTCCTTTTATTACTTTAGCCACTCTTCATTTTAGTGGAGATGTTTTTTGTTAATTTTCTCAGTTGTCCTTCCTTACAGAAACTATTATTCATTTTCATGCACAACATTTCTCATCTTGTGCTGAACCCGAGACTGCCCAGGATGATTATTGGGTATTGCTAATACAAAGGGAATACTACCTTACACAGAAAATACTTATATTTTATATACTTATATATACCTATTTTCACATCAGGGTAAGTTCTTAGAATAACAGATATTTTATTATAAAACATCACACTGTCCACAACATCTTAGAGGGGATGTTCCAGCCAATTTGCCATCCTGTGATGCACATTGGTGCAGTTTCTTCTGAAACCTTTTAGTTCCTCTTCACCTACGAGGGAGGACTCCTAGAAGACCCACATACTTCTTCTAAGCTCAACACAGGCATGGGGATTGGGTTTCATGTAGAAACTCAGTAGGGGAGGTAGGAATACCAGACACTAATTTAACAGCATGGTGGGACTTTTCTTGTGCTTCACTCTTATGAGTACTGCTGTCATTACATTGTGTTTCATTATCCTTATCATCACCATTCATGCCCTCCTTTATAGATTGCAGTTGCTTCAATAAAACCTATTGAACCATAGCCCTGCTTCTATTCTGTCCTTGCACCTGTGAGAATCATATGTCTGAGACAAAGGGATAGGATCCTCTCCACCACAATTCCATGAGGGGTCTAAGTGTCATCCAATAGACTGCAAAAAACCACTTCTACCTTCTGATACTTGTAGGGTGCTGCTAGCTAGCTGGAAGGTATTAGGTCAACAGCTGTCACAAGGCATGGGATGAGACTCAGTCCCCCATGCTCTGTGGTGCTGCCGCCCAAAATACAGCAGACTCATTACTAAAGTCAGAGTCTCTGACATTATCATTAGACCTAAATACATACTAACCATAATTAACCTAAGTGCTGACACACCTTTGAACCTCAGTTTGAACAAATATTCAAGTACAGCTTGATATATTAATTTCTTAAATAATATTGAGTTCTATTCAAGAATAAGAAGGTATACACATCTTTCAAATTCAGTCACTGTTTAGAAAACATTTAAGCATTTGAAACATTCATGTTCCTAATAGTAGCTTACAGCAAAAATATCCGTAGGTGGCAAAGTCATATTAGTTATACTTTTAAGAATAGTCACACAAAATTCTTGATCATCTTGTTGCTTATATATAGAGAAGGGAACTGTACACCTTGTAGATTGGTACAATTGTTTCTCCAGTTGAAGTCGGGAATACAGATGAGTCACAGTCTCACAAAAAGGCTTACCTGGATGTTTTAGAAGTCATTCTTTTACTAAAGGTAAATCTAAAATCAGATTAATAATCACATTACTATAGTAGGCAATACCGTTTGTGTTACGAAACTGAAGACCTAAAATTTCAACTGGTATACTTTTTCCTTTTTTTAAACCATTCTGTATTTTTTAAAGTTTCTTTGGTTGTGAACCTTTCCTTCTTTTTCATATATAATTTGGGTTTACAGGCCACCAGATATTCTCCAAGAGAAGGAGTATATGTTTCTCTCAAATGATTATATTTGCATACACATTAATTGTCTGTTTTAATTTTGGGGTCATCTAGATATACAATATGTAATCCTTCTAGTGTTTTAACATGTGATAAAGCAACATATGCCATACCCTCTGAAAAAAACTGTAGAACGAATGTTAATTAATGAGTAATCCAAGCTTAACCCTTGGGATTTATATATTGTTACAGCATAAGATAAATATAGTGGTATGAAAAAACGCCCCCCTAACTTTTTGCCTCAATTTTTCACTTTTTTGCTGTTTTTTTCTTGCTCTGGGGGCGCCCTGAGTGTACTGCTAACCAGTCCTGGAGCCTGTGCTCTGTATAAAATAAGATTGCAAATTAGGCTAATTATAATTGACACTGCTAGCTTACCTATAAGTCCCTAGTATGTGGTAGGGAATGTAGGTTTAGGGACCCCAGCATAGGTAGTGCACCAATACGTGCACTGCTGAGGTGCCCAGGGTCATTTTAATGGCAGGCCTGTCTTGCTGGCTGTTTTTAAATTAAAGTTAAATGCAAATTCGACTTTGGAATTTACCCCTTCGCTGCCAGGCCTTTTCCCCCTCAGGTGCCAAGCCTTTTTTTGGCTGTTTGGGGCAGTTCGCGCTTAGCCCCTCATAACTTTTTGTCCACATAAGCTACCCACGCCAAATTTGTGTCCTTTTTTCCTACATCCTAGGGATTCTAGAGGTACCCAGACTTTGTGGGTTCCCCTGAAGGAGACCAAGAAATTAGCCAAAATACAGTGAATTTCTTTTTTTTTTTTTTTAAATGGGAAAAAAGGGCTGCAAAAGAAGGCTTGTGTTTTTTCCCCTGAAAATGGCATCAACAAAGGGTTTGCAGTGATAAAATCACCATCTTCCCAGCTTTCAGGAACAGGCAGACTTGAATCAGAAAACCCAATTTTCAACACAATTTTGGCATTTTACTGGGGCATACCCCATTTTTACTATTTTTTGCGCTTTCAGCCTCCTTCCAGTTAGTGACAGAAATGGTTATGAAACCAATGCTGGATCAGAAACCTAAACATATCTGAAAAGTAGACACAATTCTGAATTCAGCAAGGGGTCATTTGTGTAGATCCTACAAGGGTGTCCTACAGAAAACAACAGCTGAAATAAAAAAAATAATGAAATTGAGGTGAAAAAAACAGCCACTTTTCTCCACGTTTTACTCTGTAACGTTTTCCTGCGATGTCAGCGATGAAAGCAATATACTGTTATGTCACCTCGACTCTTCTGGTTGCAGGGATATATAGGGCTTGTAGGTTCATCAAGAACTCTAGGTACCCAGAGCCAATAAATGAGCTGCACCTTGCAATGGGTTTTCATTCTATGCCGTGTATACAGCAATTAATTTGCTGAAATATAAAAAGTGCAAAATAGATATCAAGAAAACCTTTGTATATCCAAAAATGCCACAAGATAAGGTGTTGAGAAGTAGTGGTTACTTGCACATCTCTGAATTCTGGGGTCCCCATACAAGCATGTGAATTACAGGGTATTTCTTAAATAGACGTCATTTTTACACACTGTCTTACATTTGAAGGAAAAAATATAGAGAAAAACAAGGGACAATAACACTTGTTTTGCAATTCTGTGTTCCCCCAAGTCTCCCGATAAAAATGGTACCTCACTTGCGTGGGTAGGCCTAGCGCCCGCGACAGGATATGCCGCAAAACACAACGTGAACACATCACATTTTCAGAAAAAAAACAGAGCTGTTTTTTGCAAAGTGCCTAGCTGTGGATTTTGGCCTCTAGCTCAGCCGGCACCTGAGGAAACCCAGCAAACCTGTGTATTTTTGAAAACTAGACACCTAGGGAAATCCAAGATGGGGTGACTTGTGGGGCTCGGACCAGGTTCTGTTACCCAGAATCCTTCGCAAACCTCAAATGTTTCCAAAAAACCGCTTTTTCCTGTCATTTCGGTGACAGAAAGTTCAGGAATCTGAGAGGAGCCACAAATTTCCTTCCACGAAGCGTTCCCCCAAGTCTCCCGATACAAATGGTACCTCATTTGTGTGGGTAGGCCTAGCGCCCGCGACATGATATGCCCCAAAACATGACGTGGACACATCACATTTTCAGAAAGAAAACAGAGCTGTTTTTCAAAAAGTGCCTAGCTGTGGATTTTGGCCTCTAGCTCAGCCATCACCTGGAAACCTATCAAACCTGCGCATTTTTGAAAACTAGACACCTAGGGGAATCCAAGATGGGGTGACTTGTGGGGCTCTGACCAGGTTCTGTTACCCAGAATTCTTTGCAAACCTCGAAATTTGGCCAAAAAAACACTTTTTCCTGTCATTTCAGTGACAGGAAGTTCTAGAATCTGAGAGGAGCCACAAATATCCTTCCACCCAGCGTTCCCCCAAGTCTCCCGATAAAAATGGTACCCCACTTGTGTGGGTAGGCCTAGGGCCTGCGACAGGATATGCACCAAAACACAATGTGGACACATCACATTTTCAGAAAGAAAACAGAGCTGTTTTTTACAAAGTGCCTAGCTGTGGATTTTGGCCTCTAGCTCAGCCAGCACCTGGGGAAGCCTAGTAAACCTGTGCATTTTTGAAAACTAGACACCCAGGGAAATCCAAGATGGGGTGACTTGTGGGGCTCGGACCAGGTTCTGTTACCCAGAATCCTTTGCAAACCTCAAATGTTTCCAAAAAAAAGCTTTTTCCTGTCATTTCGGTGACAGAAAGTTCTGGAATCTGAGAGGAGCCACAAATTTCCTTCCCACAAAGCGTTCCCCCAAGTCTCCCGATAAAAATGATACCTCACTTGTGTGTGTAGGCCTAGGGCCCGCAACAGGATATACCCCAAAACACGACGTGGGCACATCACATTTTCAGAAAGAAAACAGAGCTGTTTTTTACAAAGTGCCTAGCTGTGGATTTTGGCCTCTAGCTCAGCCGGCACCTGGTGAAACCTAGCAAACCTGCGCATTTTTGAAAACTAGACACCTATGGGAATCCAAGATGGGTGACTTGTGGGGCTCGAACTAGGTTCTGTTACCCAGAATCCTTTGCAAACCTCAAAATCTGGCCAAAAAAAAACTTTTTCGTGTCATTTCGGTGACAGAAAGTTCTGGAATCTGAGAGGAGCCACAAATTTCCTTCCACCCAGCGTTCCCCCAAGTCTCCCGATAAAAATGGTACCTCACTTGTGTGGGTAGGCCCAGCACCTGCAACAGGATATGCCCCAAAACACAACGTGGACACATCACATTTTCAGAAAGAAAACAGGGCTGGTTTTTACAAAGTGCCTAGCTGTGGATTTTGGCCTCTAGCTCAGCGGGCACCTAGGGAAACCTAGCAAACCTGCACTTTTTTTAAAACTAGACTCCTAGGGGAATCCAAGATGGGGTGACTTGTGGAGCTCTGACCAGGTTCTGTTACCCAGAATCCTTTGCAAACCTCAAAATTTGGCCAAAAAAAACACTTTTTCCTGTCATTTCGGTGACAGAAAGTTCTGGAATCTGAGAGGAGCTACAAATTTTCTTTCCACTCAGCGTTCCCCCAAGTCTCCCGATAAAAATGGTACCTCACTTGTGTGGGTAGGCCTAGCACCCGCGACAGGATATGCCCCAAAACACAACGTGGACACATCACATTTTCCCAAAGAAAACAGACCTGCTGTTTGCAAAGTGCCTAGCTGTGGATTTTAGCCTCTAGCTCAGCCGGCACCTAGGGAAACCTACCAAAGCTGTGCATTTTTGAAAACTAGAGACCGAGGGGGGGAATCTAAGATGGGGTGACTTGTGGGGCTCTCACCAGGTTCTGCTACCCAGAATCCTTTGCAAACCTAAAAATTTGGCTAAAAAAACACTTTTTCCTCACATTTCGGTGACTGAAAGTTTTGGAATCTGAGAGGAGCCACAAATTTCCTTCCACCCAGCGTTCCCCCAAGTCTCCTGATAAAAATGATACCTCACTTGTGTGGGTAGGCCTAGTGCCCGCGACAGGAAATGACCCAAAACACAACATGGACACATCACATTTTCCCAAAGAAAACAGACCTGTTTTTTCAAAGTGCCTGGCTGTGGATTTTGGCCTCTAGCTCAGCCGGCACCTAGGGAAACCTACCAAACCTGCACATTTTTGAAAACTAGAGACCTAAGAGAATCCACGATGGGGTGACTTGTGGGGCTCTCACCAGGTTCTGTTACCCAGAATCCTTTGCAAACCTCACAATTTGGCTAAAAAACACCTTTTCCTCATATTTCGGTAACAGAAAGTTCTGGAAACTGAGAGGAGCCACAAATTTCCTTCCACCCAGCGTTCCCCCAAGTCTCCCGATAAAAATTATACCTCACTTGTGTGGGTGGGCCAGGTGCCTGCAACAGAAAAAGGCCAAAAACTTGTAGAGATTGAGGGGATAGCACAGCGAGTTGATAAGCACATATTCTTCTTTTATACCTCTTTAGGCTGACTCTGCTTTGGGGACCCACACAAGTGAGGTGTCATTTTACTTGGGAGAATGAGGGGAACGCTGGGGAGTAGGAATTTTGTGCTGGAGCGGTGATCGTCCAAAGAAAAGTCAGGAAAATATGCTTTTTTAAGCAAATTTTGAGGTTTGCAAAGGAGTCTGGGTAAGAAATTTTGGGGGATCCACACAAGCCACACCTCCCTGGACTCCTTGGGGTGTCTAGTTTAAAAAAAAATCTGGGTTTGGTAGGTTTCCCTAGATGAAGGCCGCACCCAGGACCAAAAACATAGGTGCCCCCTCCCCCCCAAACACAGGTAGTTTTGTAATATATAATTTTGATGTGTCCACGTAGGTCTGTGATGTGCCAAACACTAAAATTGTGAAAAGTAATGCACTTAGGTTATGTGAAAAATACCCCTCACCCACCAATCAACCGCTTTACAGTCCATTCACACACCTTTCATACATGACATGCACAAGACCATTCATGCCACGGGCCCAGCTCATTACAACACTCGCATCGACAGACAACGCCTCTCAAGGGCCCATCACTTTCATACGCCCACATGCCTGATACAGCAATCACACCAACTGATGTGTGTGGACTGCCGTTTGGCTGGCACCGCCAGCCAAGCGCCACCCCACGCACACCGCCAGTCAAGCGCCACCCCACACACACTGCCAGCCAAGCGCCACCCCACGCACACCGCCAGCCAAGCGCCACCCCACACACACTGCCAGCCAAGCGCCACCCGACGCACACAGCCAGCCAAGCGCCACCCCACGCACACCTCCAACCAAGCGCCACCCCACGCACACCGCCAGCCAAGCGCCACCCCACACATACCATCCCTTTTTTTTAAACAACAAAGAAACCACTAATCAGAAATAAGTACAGAACTACAAACACAAAAGCTCTAACTGAATACATGACTAATGCCAACTGTAAAACTGAACATATAAAAATATAAAACAGCAGTTTACGCTCTCGGAATTTCCCAATAATTCTTCTGTGTGTGGTAGCTCCTGAAACAGCCACCCTCACACAGCCCAGGCTTTGAAGGACAATCAGGGCAGTACACCTAGTCTCCTTCCTGATACCTCTTCGAGCACAGACTCTACATCTCTTAGCAGGAAAGTTGTTTTTGGCCGTGGGAGGAATGTGCTCAGCAAAGTGACAATCTTTCAATCTAGCCACATCCTCCACCACTGCTTCTCTAGGAACTCTTGCCTGTTCCAGCACAACAAGGCTAGCTATGATAGACTCCTGACATTTTACAAATGTCATCCTTGACTCTGGAGAACTATCCTTGAACACAACAAAAGCATTAAAAGTTGCCAAGTGGAACAAGTGAACCGCTAATTTCTTATACCAAACATAAGACTTACGAGCAGTAGTGTAAGGTTCCAACCTCTGATCTACTCTATCAACACCACCCATGTGCTTATTATAGTCTAAGATGGACACAGGTTTGCACACTTCGGCAACCTGACCCCAAACAGCCACAGGTGAAGTACTCCCATCATGGATGGTACTTAGCATGTATACATCCCTCTTGTCTACAAATTTCAGAGCTAGCAGCGCATCATTCTGCAAGGCACTGCACTGTCCCTTCTCAAGTTTTTTACAGACAAGCTCTCTTGGATAGCCTTTCCGATTAGAGTGGATTGTGCCACAAGCAACAGTTTCCACTCTGAACAACTCCTTGAAAAACTGAACTCCAGTGTAGAAGTTATCTACATATAAATGGTGACCTTTATTAAACAGTCGTCTACCAAGTTCCCACACAATTTTCTCACTAACTCCAAAAGTGGGTGGACAACCAGGGGGGTCAATATTGGAATCCCTACCAGTGTAGACCCGGAAATTATAAACATATCCTGTACTACTTTCAGACAGCATATATAATTTAATTCCATACCGTGCCCTCTTGCTAGGAATATACTGCCTAAAAACCAAAAGACCCTTGAACAGTACCAAAGACTCATCTACAGATATTTCTTTGCATGGAACATAGATCTCTGAAACCCGATCTACCAAATGATCAAGGACAGATCTAATCTTAAAATGACGGTCAGTCATGGTAAGGCTAAAGCATTATCTACAAAATGCAACATCCGAAGAAGAAGCTCATACCGGTTACAACTCATGATGGCAGGAAATATAGCAGTTGCCATCAAGGGACTAGTACACCAATATGAAGACAGCGATGGCTTCATTATCAGCCCCATCAAAAACGTTAAACCCAAGAACTTTTTCAACTCTTCCAGATTTGTGGGAATCCACCGGCTAGCTCTAGAGTGTGGCCTAAGTCTGGCAGCGTTGTCCCTCAAAAACTGCTCTGCATACAAATTGGTCTACTCAACAAAAATATATTGTCCATAAACAACTCAAAAAAGTTGACGGGCAAAAAGTTTTCTGTATTAACTCGACACCCTGGAAAACCAGTAAACGCAGGCAACTGTAGCTGCTCCATGTTTGGTGCAACCCACGTGTCAGGTCTTCCAATGGGAAGCCTTTCAGCCGCTGGCTCCTGCACCATTGGCACATCAGTGTCCTCCTCTAAAACAGGCCCTTCATCAGCACTGAGAGTGGCTTCATCATCAGATGATTCATCTCTGACAGAAAATTCACTTCCAGAATCTTGCACTTCCTCCTCTGCCTCAGATGCAGAGTCAGTCTCATAATCATGGTCAGAAGATGACTCAAAAAGCACACTAACAACCTGCTGAGCGGTCATCCTACGTCTAGCCATGATCCTTCCTACAAAAATTAACTGGACAAATACACCACCAACAACTAGCACTGTGTAAGATAAGTAACAAAGTGTAGCTTTATCACTAAGAGTTATAAACTCAAAAACTATACTGCTCACTTGCCTGAAAAAGCTTGGCTCACCAGCAACTACTCTGCACAGCCACAGCAATCACCAATGATATCCCACTAAAAAGAGGGGGAAAAAAAAGCAAATTAGACATAAGACAACACAATAATCATTGTGCATAAATCTAAGGACAATTTCACACACAATCCTGCATTCAGTACACCACCTACAAACATGTCATTCATGCATGGCAACAATACTCACTTGGAGTAGATTTATTTACTTACCTAAAACATCCAACTACGCAAACCGCAGGACTACTACTGCCAAAACTGCAACAAGTCACAGCAAAGTCAGCAAAAGCTTTGAACTAGAACAAAAAGGAGAAAAACTGTTATTATCATAAAAGCAAATACTTCGCCAGTTGACAAACACCCCGCCACCAACCATTTTTTAATTTTCCCTCATGTCTAGTGTTCCCTGTCTGGGGGAAGATGGGCCTAAAAAAAAATAGGCCAATCTGCCCCCAAAGGGAGCCGAAATGCCATTGAATATATTGCCCCCTTTGGGGGCGACCCTTACCCAAGGGGCCAACCCCCCCACACAAAGCACACACATTATCCCTGGTGCTAAGTGGATTCTGCCCCCCTTGGGGTCAGATGGGCCTAAAAAATAAAATAAAAAAAAGGCTGATCTGTCCCCAAGGGGGGGGCAGAACTGCCCAATAGTGCTTTTTGGCCCTTGGGGGCGACCCTTGCCCAAGGGGGCACCCCCAACACAAAAAAAACAAAGAAAAACAAAATCCATGGCATCTTCATGGTTTCTGCCCCCCACCCGGGGGACAGAATGGCCTACAAAAAATAGGCCAATCTGCCCCCAAGGGGGGGGCAGAAATTACCCAGATTACATTAATCCCTTTGGGGGGCGACCCTTGCCCAAGGGCCCCCCCACACACAAAGCACACACACATACATTATCCCTGGTGCTATAAAAAAAATTGGCCTATCTGCCCCCTAGAGGTGCAGAACTGCCCAATAATGCATTTGTGCACATGGGGGCGACCCTTGCCCAAGGGGCCGCCCCCCCAACCCAAAAAAACAACAACAATAAAATCCCTGGTGTCTAGTGGCTTTCTGCCCCCCTTGGGGGCAGATCGGCCTAAAAATAAGGCCAATCTGCCCCCAAGGGGGCAGAAATGGCGATAAATACATTGCCCCCCCCAAGGGGAGCGACCCTTGCCCAAGGGGCCACACCCTCACACAAAGCACACACACACATATAGTATCCCTGGCGCTATGGGGATTCTGCCACCCTTGGGGGCAGAAAGGCCTAAAAAAAATAGGCTTATCTGCCCCCAAGGGGGGCAGAACTGCCCAATAATACATATGGGCCCCTGGGGACGACCCTTGCCCAAGGGGCCGCCCCCAACATAAAAAAAAAAACAACAATAAAATCCCTGGTGTCTAGTGACTTTCTAAAAATAAGGCCAATCTGCCCCCAAGGGGGCAGAAACAATGAAAAATGCATTGGACTCCTAAGGGGAAAGACCCTTGCCCAAGGGGTCGCTCCCCCACACTAAAAATAAACACACACACATATACAAATCCCTGGTGTCTAATGGCAGGAATGCTCAAAGAGGCATTGAGGGAAAGGAAAACCCTTTCCTTTCCCTCAATGCCTCTTTCAGAGGCACACCCTGGGGGTGGCCTCCATAGATTAAAATGGGGAGACTTTATTTTAATTAACAAAGTCCCCTTAAGTGTCAGGTAACTCAAGTTTGGTATCAAATTCATTGTTAAAATAAATCCCAGAACTTACAACTGTTGGATTTAATATAACTAGTTCAGGTAAAGAGTTTTAAACTCTAACTAAAAAGTTGCCAACTTCAGCTATGTAATGGGCCAGGCTGCCTTGATGAGGTATGAAGTGGCCTGGGCTGAACACAAAAGATATGCCTGGGGAGGAGGACTACCTTAGCAGACGGGGAAGCAGGAAGAAGGAAATGCTGCCAAACTGGTCTTCACAGGCAGGGAAGGACATTTGGAGCAACACAGCACCTCACTCACATCCTGCAACCCCAGGCAATTAGGTGCCCTCTTGATTTTATTAGGAGAGGGCAGGAGAGGAGTGTGTTTAGGATTTTTAGCCACACCAGTGGGTGGGCTTGTCAAGGATCATGCCAAAACGAGTCAGTAATTCTGCTCAAATAATAAACATGTAAAACATTCACATCACATTGTGGTTGTATAATATGACATCAGCACACTTTAGGAAAAATAGATGGTGATTACATATTTGCTTTTGGTTATACTACTTGCCTCCGTGTTTTCATTAGAATATATGTGCATTTTTTGACCAAAAGGGAAATAAAGGTAGTGTACAGACCTTTATTGCAGTAGCATGTGACAATAAACAATGTGCTTGATGATTCATCTCCAAAGACAGCTGCCGCATGAGCCACATGTATGACTCATCACACTGCAGCAAGAGGCCAACTGTAAAAACTCATGCCAGTCAACAAACCTTGCTTTGTGTTCCTTCTTCAAGGGTTTTTTCTCCTCAACGAAGCATTTGGATTTAATCATAGTAAAGTCCTCGGAGCTGAAATCTTTACTTCCTGGATGAAGCCTTCCAGACTTCAGCTGACCTTGACCCAGGGAGTGAAACATGCCTGAAAGGAAAAAAGAAAAGTGTTAAAAGGTAATACAAAAAAGATGCAGTGCTATGCAGCATTAGTTTACTAGGACAAGACATTTAATTAGCAAGGGCACAAGAATTAAAAGAGATTGAGTGCTGATAACAGACCTTAATTAAGATTAACCCTCAAGGAGGATTTCAAACAGTTCCTTAACCATAGGTGCAAAAAAGAAGAATTTATAGAAATTTTGGGCCTGATTACAAATTTGGAGGAGGTGTTAATCCGTCCCAAAAGTGACGGTAAAGTGACGGATTTACCACCAGCCGTATTACGAGTCCATTATATCCTATGGAACTCGTAATACGGCTGGTGGTATATCCGTCACATTTGGGACGGATTAACACCTCCTCCAAAGTTGTAATCAGGCCCTTTGTCTTTTATGAATATCGTGTTGAATTGTTTCATGTTGCTGTACTATTTCTATCCAAGTTAAGTTTTGCATAACTTCAGAGAAAACCAAGAAACAAGTTTACTGAAGTGAATTCAACTTCTTGCAGTTATAAAAAGACACCCAGGAAGCTGTGTGTATGAGCACGTAATATAACTTAATGTACGAAAAAAAGTAATAAAACTTGTGAAGTCATGCATGATTTGTGAGTTGCAAATTGAAATATTTTATTTAATATTGTTTTAGATGTCATTTATGATCTAAACCTCCAACACACCTCTTGCCAGTGAGAATTAACCATGAAGGCATCCACAACTGCAACCTTCCAATCGTAAGCTAGTACATACATCTTTGTAGGGTTTTAGGGTGTTTTGGAGTGATAAGAGCTGGGAGTGGTACTAGGGTGAATAATTCTTAAACTAGACATACAGCTAAATCCCCTTTTTGTAATTTCCTCTAAAAGGTTGTTGATCGGAATTGAGCTGAGATGACATCTTCCTGGAAGGCCCTCCTCCCTGAATCTTACCTACCACTCGGGAGCTCACATATATTTCTAAGGACTAGGTAGGTGGGTTAGGAGGTGGGTCCCTATTGTCCCCTCAACGTCTTTGGTGCTGCTCTTCTCTCCAGGTAAGAGTGTACCATTATCACAGACGAGGCTCAGCCAGATGTAACCTCCAAAAATCAGTTTCAGCCATGATGGATTTTTGAAGAATGATGGTCCCTGGGATTGATTTTTTTCCACACTTCCCAGGAAATGGTCGTCACAAGGGGAATGACCCTGCATCTGACTGGAGAATCAGGACCCCGCCCTCTTTTTCATGCAGGGAAAAGGATAAATATGACAGAGCTGCACCCACAACTCAGATCCTTACCAGATTCCTACAAGAAAGAACATCAGAAGAAGAAGGACTGCTCTGCTGGATCTCTAACCTCTAACTTGGCACTGCACTCTGGAGGACTGCACCAGCTGCACACTTGGGCTTCACCACAAGAAGGACTTTGCCTGGCGTCATCTGGTTCAAGGAGGGACTTCCTGTTTGCTACAGGTGAAAAACTGCTAACCAGAGTACCCTGTTTCAGATCCTGAAGAAACTGACCAGCTGACCACTCTCCAGTGGACAATTTGGAGCTTGAGCCAAGTGCATTCCTGGGAGTTGTAGTCCACACCCTCAAGGGGCAACACAGAGCTTCTAGAACCTTGGAGTGAGCTGTAAACTCCCAAAAGACTTTCAAAGACATTCTGGAAGAAGATCCAGAGGTCTGGAGAACTTTGGAGAGCTTTTGGAAAAAGCTCCATAAAGGGACTGACCCACCGCGGAAAATCTAGCCAGCTTGCCTCAGCCGCGACCTTGCCTGACTTGCAGGTTTGTCCCGTTGAAGAAAATCTCAGAAAAAGTTGCTAAGTCCGAATGTAGAAAGTTGATCAGGACCTCCCACACAGTGCATCCGAAAAGGGATCCAGGAAGATCGGATCAAGATGCAGGTTTGCCTCCGTCAAAGGATTTTCATCTCAACAAATCATCTAAGTCCGAAAGTAAAAATATTCTCAGAGGGCTCCCACGACCCATACCTGAGGAAGGGCTCCAAGGAGGTCGGATCGGACTGGCGACTTCGTCACGCGGAATAAAATCTTTTAAAAAATGACTAAGTCCGAAGATAAACTTTTGACTGAGGCCTCTCACTTGCTGTAGACGAGCAAGGCTCCATCGCAGTCTGCCTTAGACTTTGACTTTGCCCCAGTAGAGGTGCGATCAGATGACTAGAAAACAGTAATTCTTTAAAAATTCATATCTTCGGTTCCACTTATCCAATTTTATTAGTTTTAGTGTCATTGTAGAGAGAAAAATATACTCTATTTTTATAAATTGGTGTTATATTTGCTGATAAAACAAAACATTGTAGCCAGCATAACAAGAATGGCACAAACGATACACAGTTCAACCATGGTAATATTACTATATAGTTATTCTCCTACCTACAACTACTTACACTATAGTAGGAGTAGCGTCTGTTAGATCTATTAGGATAGCCTAACACCCTATACCTGGGTATGATGTGCCAGGTGCCGGTCTGATGTAGAACAGGCTATGGTCCTTTGCAGGATGAGGTCAGAGTCAGCAGGCCTGCATTTCAGTCTCAGTGCACTACGTTCCAGGATAATCGCAGCAGAAGTCCTACTTTGCCCAATGTATCACAGAGCCAGTTTACATAATAAGAAGCACATTTCATATCACACTGTGCCAAAGGTGCAGAGCTGATGCGATGGTTCATCTGGAGGCTTAAAGCTGTCTCCATCGGACAATCAGAGATCAAGGGCATTGTGTTCTCTGTTGCTAGCCTTGGACAGAGTCACAGATGGCACGACAGCAAGGCTTAATTGAAATAAGCTGCATGTACAGTGTCTTCCTAGTAAATTAATGTGTAAGTTTAAAAACATGTAAAACTTTGCCCTCAGAAAAAGATGTCAAAATAAAATGTGCATTCTAAAATGGAGACTCAGCATGGGCCCTAATGTGCTTCATCACAATACTAACCTGATCTATAATCAAAATGTGCAATTTGTTAGGACCTCAATGAAGTTCCTGAAAGATATCACATTTAAATTTTAAGTATTCTACTTTATTATTATTTTCTACTGGTATTAGAAATACTCAGCGTAATGTTATCCCTTTAAAATTATGTGCCACTAATACATTTAGAGTAGTAACAACACATGATAAGTTTGAAATAGAAAGTTTTTGAAGGTAAGCAGTTATAGCTTTTATAAAAAACTTTCTGTGTTCCAGTCTCCCCTGATATATGTTTTCAATATAGTGCTGAAAATCTAAACATAAATCATGCTCATGTTGAAATCCGTGATCAACAGTTGTTTGAGAATGTTGAAATATTTGAGGTTATTGAGTTTTTAATTTTGATGGAAGGTAGTCATAGTTTTCATCATCCCTATCCATTTCACCCATAGCAAGTTCTACCTCACCTATAGCAACAGTACCTTCATTATCAATATTTGGTTGTCCAAGCATTGTAATATTTGAAAGTTTATTGGAATTGCATAATATTTCAGATTGTTTTTTTTTCCTCTATCATTTCTTGGGCCAACATGTCAGCATAAATCTGGAACTCTGATAATTGTTATATAGGTCTTCAACTCATAAAAAGCTTCCTCATATGATATTGATGTTCCATTCAGTTCTTCATAGTTTTAATGCTGTAACAGTGCCAGTACAATTACTTGCTACCAGTATTTTCATACATATGCTACCTTTGATGAATTAGTTGACATGAACTTTGGCACTATTGACAACCTCTACTACATTATTTCGGCATGTATAAAACTGAGCTACATCATACAGTGATAACTGTTTCAAAATGGACTTCTGTTACGGTATTAAGCATCTAACAAATTTGTCTTCACAATGGTTTTGTTTTCAGGTTCAAAGGGAGAAATATGTTCAATTTCTGGTAAGTTTTTAAAACTCTTCGAGACAGAACTCAAATCCTAAACTAAGCTATCTAATGGTGTGAGATTTAACATATAAATGTGAAGAGCCTAAACAGTCACACACCTCATAACTGGTAACATCTCTGGTAGATAGTATTTGAAGTGTAAAATGATAATGCCTTTTAGTTGAAGATTGGTCAGCAGATATCTCATCCCATACTTCCTTCATATGTGCTGTTTCAGCTTTAGTAATATTTGAAATATTATAACAAGCGACAGCCGTCAAATTATCAGCAACAAATTCTGTATCGATATTAGCATTCAATATATGCAGTATTAAAGGGTTGCAGTCATTTATCCACTGTGATGCATGTCCTCTTTTCATTTTATATTTGTTTTAGGGAACTTTCATTTAATGGTGCAAGGGAGCCTGCATTAGCGCTAGGCAGTCCATTGTGGACCAGTGCAGGGGGAAAGGACCTAAATGCACTGTCTCATGTAGATACAGTGCATTTTGCCCTTTCCCTGTGGTGCAGGGCAGCACAGCAAGGACACTTTTTGAACTGCTCTGTGCCACTGGGTTTGTAAATAAGCCCCTTAAATTAATTGATTTACGAGAAACAAAAAACTGAAAAAGTAGACAGAGTCGCTTGGCGGAAAATGTTGTGGTGAACAAACTGTAAATTATTATTGTTATTGTCTTGGGAAACTAGACCATAACTTTATGGCTTCACGTGCACTTCAATGAAGGCATAAAGTAATACCTATACTTTCCAAATTGGAAAATTTAACTTTATATGAAAGTATATTAATTAAAATGTTACATCCATTTCAAACTATTGATAGATGCAACTTAAATCTGGGAAATTAGTCCATGCACTAAAAGCAAAGGTTGTTTTTCTACCATTAGATTTTTTTAAAGTATACTGAAACATTGGGAGTAGAGTGCAAATTAGGAAAGCCTTGATTTGTATTATTTAATGGAGTGACAACAAAAGGTAAAAATATTTGGCATAAAATAATGCACATTTATAAAATACAAGAGCCTATTTCATACCTGTTAGAAAATAAAATACGCTCCAAAAGTTTCAAAGTTAATGACTTCATAGATACCACTGCCCTGGTATTTACAGATGAAACTAATGTTGGGCAGTTTGAGAAAATTACTAAACTAGAACTCTTGGAAGAAATATATGAGCATTATAGTATACGTTCACTGCATTGTTAAGAATAAATGGGCGATGCCTAAGAAATATATCAAATGAGAGAGGCACAGGGGATCTAGGGGGTCATTACAACATTGGCGGTAAAAGTCGCTTACCGCCGTGCAGAAGACCGCCAATACACCGCCGCGGACGCGGTAGACCGCCACAGCTATTATGACACACATCTCGGAATCCGATGAAATTCAGACACCCACACAACACCGCCACACCAAAGGTCAGCGATAAACATGCGGAAACAAATCCTCCACGCCAACAGAAACACGCACATGCTATTACGACCCACGAATCCACGCGGGGGTCTTTCAACCGCGGTATTCCATTGGCGGTACACACCGCCGCACTCAAAATACACACACATCTCCAAAACACCGCCACATTGGACAATTCAAAATATACACACCTGATACACATACAAACAACACTCCCACACACCCAATATAATATAAAACACACACCCACATCACCCACAAACCCCTACGACCAGAAATTCTGAAAGAAGGCCAGAGAGATAGCACAGCAATTGACAACCCCATCACACAGAGGCACACAACACCATCACCCACACAACATCCACACACAAAACACCACACACCACTACACTCACCAAACTCTTCAACACATACACCACTCCACACCACACCCACACCACCACATGGCACGCCAAAGACACACCGGTTCTCCGAGGAGGAGCTCAGGGTCATGGTGGAGGAAATTGTCCGGGTAGAGCCACAGCTATTTGGCTCACAGGTACAGCACACATCAATAGCCAGGAAGATGGAGTTATGGCGCAGAATAGTGGACAGGGTCAACGCCGTGGGACAGCACCCAAGAAATAGGGAGGACATCAGGAAGAGGTGGAACGACCTACTGGGGAAGGTGCGTGCCACGTTCTCCAGGCACAACATCGTGGTACAGCGGACTGGCGGCAGACCCCCACCTCCTCCCCCACAACTAACAACATGGGAGGAGCAAGTCTTGACCATCCTGCATCCTGAGGGCCTCGGAGGAGTCGGTGGAGGATGGGACACTGGTAAGTCAAATCTTAACTATCAGATCCCCCACCCTACCTGCATGCTATCAACCCCCCCACCCTCATCCCCTCCCCTATCACTCCAACTCATCACTAATGTACCAATAACAGAAACCACCCATGCCAACACCAAGCCCTGCATGACACAACTAAGCATGGTCACCCCTCACCAAAGCATGCTCACTGCACATACCCAGAACACCCCCCCAACCATCATCACACAAGCCCCCACACAGGAATGCTTGCACTGGGGTTCACGCACACCCACCCATTGCACACCATTACACACACACATGCAATAATCATGCTCTTATGCCCCTGCAGGAACCCGAAGGACCGTCACCACACCAGAGGGTCCAGACAACAACACTCCACCCCCAGAAGAGGCCCACAGTGACGACAGCAGCTCTGCCCTACTGGATCTTGATGACCAGTCTGGACCATCGTGGGCCTCAGAACAGTCGGTTCCCCTTGCATAGGCACAGGCCAACACCGACCTTCCACCCTCTGGTAAAACCAACACAGCACCCACCAAGCGGGCCCAAACCTCCCTACCCAGGACAGGTCAATCAGTGGTGTGTCTACCACTACAGGGCACCCACGGTAACCCACCACCCCAACAACAACAGGGACCTGGGGGCAGTGGTAGTGGGCACACGGTCCAGGGGACGGAGGCACAGGAACATAGGGGAACTGGGAGGGCTGCTGTGCAACAGAGGGAGGACAGGCCAAGGGAACCAACTCTCCACGAGGCCCTCTCCTCCATCATGGAAGCGTACCACCACTCCCAGGAGATGATGGCGACGGTCCTGGACAAGTTGCAGGAGACCCTGCGGCTGCAGGAGGAGCAGTATTTGGGGTTCAGGGAGGAGCTCAGAACCATCAGCTCCGCCCTGGGCACCATCGTAGGGGTGCTGAAGGACATACAGCAGACCTTGAGGGACACCGTGGCACTCCAAGGGGCCCCTGACACTAGCCAGGACGATGAAATGCCCACCACCTCCACCGGCGCTAGTGGACAGGACGCCCCGCCACAGGACCACCACACCAGCACCCCACCCCCTGCGGACGGACAACCACCACGCAAGCAGTCCCTGAGATCCAGGAACAGGACAGAGCAAGATGGCAAGACCCCACCAGGAAATAAGACCACCCTGATTGTCCTCCCACTGTCCCACTTTGTTACCCCGTCCATATTCGAACTGTCCCATCTCCACTTCCTATGCCCAGATGGGCAGTGCACCTGTGAGACTAATTGACTGGACTCTGCCATGGACATTCCTCCACCATCACCCATCACCAATTTACAACCCCCCTTCATTTTTTGAGCACTTAAATAAACACCCTTGAAACACAAAACAATCTGGAGTCAGTCTATGATTTTGTACTTTGTATTATCAATGACAGTGTCATAATGGCTGTACCATTGTAAGGCTAACATACCTATGTCACACATCACAAGCCCTTGAAGGATGCAAGCAGTTGACACGTAGGTTACCACACCTGTGAAACCGTAATGGAAGGGTACAACTCAGTTAACAAATAGAGATTGAAATCGACAAACAGATAGAGGTAGACGTGTGAAAGTTAATGTAATGTTAAACCAGAAAATGTTCTCACCTGTGTGTCACTGGAAATATTGCTGTATGACTGACTCCCTGTTGTTGTTTTTTTCTTCCTCAGCTTCATCCCCATCACTGTCCACAGGCTCCACAGACTCCACAGCTGCTACAACACCGTCATCTGGATCATCCTCCTGCAGAAAAGGCACCTGGCATCGCAAAGCCAAATTATGGAGCACGGAGCAGGCGATGATGATGTCGCACACCTTCTTCGGTGAGTAGAATAGGGATCCACCTGTCATATGGAGGCACCTGAACCTGGCTTTCAGGAGGCCGAAGGTGCATTCGATCACCCTCCTAGTCCGCCCATGGGCATCATTGTACCGTTCCTCTGCCCTGGTCCTGGGATTCCTCACTGGGGTCAATAGCCAGGAAAGATTGGGGTAACCAGAGTCCCCCAATAGCCATACACGGTGCCTCTGGAGTTGACCCATCATATCAGGGATGCTGCTATTCCGCAGGATGTAGGCGTCATGCACTGAGCCAGGGAACATAGCATTTACCTGCGAGATGTACTGGTCTGCCAAACAGACCATCTGGACATTCATGGAATGATAACTCTTCCTGTTCCTGTACACCTGTTCACTCCTGTGGGGGGGACCAGAGCTACATTGGTCCCATCAATGGCTTCTATGACGTTGGGGATATGTCCAAAGGCATAGAAGTCACCCTTGACTGTAGGCAAATCCTCCACCTGAGGGAAAATGATGTATCTCCTTACGTGTTTCAGCAGGGCAGACAACACTCTGGACAGCACGTTGGAAAACATAGACTGGGACATCCCTGATGCCATGGCCACTGTTGTCTGAAAAGACCCACTTGCAAGGAAATGGAGCACTTACAGCACCTGCACGTCAGAGGGGATTCCATTCGGATGGCGGATCTTGACATCAGGTCTGGCTCCAACTGGGTAAATAGTTCCTGGATAGTGGCACGGTCAAACCGGTAGATGACGATGACATGTCTTTCTTCCATTGTCAACAGGTCCACCAGCGGTCGGTACACCAGAGGATTCCGCCATCTTCTCATATGTCCCAGTTGACGGTGCCTACGAAGGACAACAGCGAAGAACCAGTCACTATTCCTCCAGGTATGTACCCACAGTTACACACAAGACTACACCACTTACAAAACCCTTCCTGTATGTGTGTTGAGTATAGGCCTAGCTATGTGTGACGCAGTAGTAAATGAAGCCATGTGGGCCCCTGAAGTGGCGGCTGCCTGACCTCTAAACTAGGACAATGGGATTGTGGGGTAACTGCGCTGGCGTTGCACACCGCCGCGGTAGGCGGTCGTAGACCGTGGCGCAATGCTGCATTGGTTAACAGTGGACCCTATTGGTCCCAGGAGCCAATGAACAGGTGCGCCAGCGGTGATGATGCGCACCGCCGCGGACGTCACCGCCGTGGACATCACCGCCATTTTCTATCTGTTCACTCACTAGATACCTGACCTTCGACAGGAGAGGACCTACACTGCTAGTGCTGCTCTGACCTCGGTCTGGAAGCGACAATGGCTGCTGCCTTCACTGCACAGGAGTTGGAGAAACTTGTGGATGGGGTCCTCCCCCAGTACACGCTATTCTACGGTCCTCCAGACCAACAGGTGAGTACACAGGGAGCACGTTGTATGGGCTAGGCCTGGGTGGAGAGGGCTGGGTGGAAGAGGGAAGGGGGCAGAGTTCTAAGAACATTAATGCATGGGAATGAATGGGCTACATAGCCAGAGTAGGGAGGGGGCCACTCACAACGACGGTGCAGTTGGTAATGACTGTTCCTCTTCCCTTGTGCATGTCATTGTAGTGTGGTTAGTTTTACGTATTCATTGCGCTTTAGCTTCAGGCTTTAGGCCCTTGTGCACTTTGCCCTGAATATATTTTATTCATTTGCTGACAGCTTAGAGCCTCTGTGTACTTTGCTCTACATGCTTTTTATTAGGCTTCGTACTGTTATTTTTCAAATAGCCAGTTCTACAGTGTTGTTTTTTATTCATATCACACTGTTTTGCCTACTTCAGCACTGGAGTTCTCCATAACATATTTACTCTGTGCTTCAGTCAAGGATACAGTCTGGTACATTGCCGATAGACGTGGTAAGAGTTTAGACTCGGCATTCCTGCGTAGGGACATTTTGTGATCACGATGACATGTTAGTTATAAAATCACTTCCTTGTCCCAATACACGCAAGAGGGAGATTCCGACCAGGGAACCACAACTTGACGCTGACTGCCTCGTTGCAGATGCTGAACCAAGATCACAGGTCTTTGCTCAGGTATGAGGGCTGATGTCTCCACAGTGATTCTAATTGGCAAGCTAGAAGCTTAACATGCTGTGCTCTAGATAGAACAAGCAGAGGGAGAGTAGAAACTGTTTGACAATATGATAGCTTTGTTTTTATGTTTTACTCTCCTGGTAACTATTACAATCCTACTGTGTTGTATTGTTCTGGTTATTGCGGCTCACGCCTTAATATCTAAAATACAGTCGTTTTATTAAAACATTATATAAAACTTATACTGTCTTTGTCATTTGCATATGAGATCATATTGGAAATAAGAGAGTTGGTTTGGATCTGAGTAACCACGACTTCCCTGAGAAGTTCCAAAGATGTCATGCGCTCGGCTGCCAAATCATTCCTTCCACATGGGAGAAATGAGGCACTGCTAGTTAGCCGGAGCAAAAACCGGATTTAGGGTGACAGAGTTCTTTACACGTGGGTCAGACTCAGTCCCCCACACCGTTATAGATCCTGCTACCTAGAAATCCAGTAGTCTCATTTAGAATAATGAGAGCCCACGCGACATGGCGCCGCCAACGTTTGGTCTGGCTCTAATGATTAGGTCCGACTGGCTCTCTTGGTCTCATATATATTTTGAATCCTCGGTTCCGTATACGGAGACGTCCGTGGGGCTGAGGGTTTCCGCCGCCACGGCATAGGTGCTTCCTGTTGCTTAGTGGTTGGTTGTTCAAGCTTGAACTTTGAAAGGAAAAAACCCCGATATTGGTGTGCCTTCTCTGACCTGAAGCCGTTTTTTATAAAATGGCGAATCCTAATGTAGTGAACATAGCAATTAATATGCGACATCCGCTCACGGGACATCTGTTGACACATGGACTGACAGTCCAGGGGGGTCCAGTCACTTTTGTGGTGGACGCCCATGCAGCCTATAGAATGGAACTTTTTTATTCTTGGGTCGGATTTCCAGCAGTGGATGGGGGAACAAATACTTTTCACGAATACACAGTTGCGAATGTCCCTGGACAATACAGGGCTTACGCTTATTTAGAAATACCTCTATCTTATCAAGAACACCATAATTGGCTTGATGGCACCCTCCCACACACAGTAGCACAAGTTAGGTTAGGTCAACTGAGTAATGATGGTCCTACCTGGCCTTTATTGGCTACATATACACCACATCCTGCGGTTGCTCAATTGGCAGTGGTTGAAGTTCGTCGTTTATATACAGAATTAACGGCTACATATAGACGATTAGTTCAGTTTGTCATGCAGACACTAAATACGAATGCAGCGCGTGCTGCTCCAGCGCACCCACAGGCTGTGGTTCCGGGTATTAATCCGGCCACTGTGCACTCGGTAATGGGTAAAGTGCCGGCTAAACGAGAGGAGACTCCATTTTGGCTGGCGCAAAAAATTAATACGCTGGAAGCAGTATTTCCCCATACGGGACCTCAGGATAAACATAGAATTTTGACGATGTGTTTGCCGTACGGGATGGTTCCTCCGGTGGACCTTTGTAATACCAGGGGCACGGTATTTGCCGCGCTCTAGACTACGGCACACGGTACACCGACATTAGCTAATTTACCGGACGTACTTAAACAGATTCAGGATGAATATGGGGCTGCCCCTGCCTTGGATTTGGGCATGCAGTTGCTGGGCAATTTTGCCACAGTTTCTTCTATTATTTTGAGTAATCTCAAAGGAGAGGCAGTAGCACTAGCAGTGCGAATGCGTCTTCGGGATGTTCCGCTGCTTAATCAGGAGCGGGAGCTTCCGAGAATAATTGCGGAAACATATTCTAGTATTGGTCGTGATAGCCTAGGGGCTAGACCGCAAAAACCCCAGTTACAGGGTAAAAATAATAAAGAAAATGCTAAACAGCAACAACCTGAGGGTTCAAAAAAGCACTGGGAAAAGAAACAGCAAACACCTAAGAAAGATGGTGGGCAGTCTCCGCAACCGGAGACCCCACAGAATAAGTATAATCTCAGGAATAGGGATACTTTGAAGACGCCTGATAGATATCAATACACTGATACACGCCAATCTCGTTCCTTTCAGGACTCCTCGGAAAAGAGAAGTGAGAGAGGTGGGCGGTCAGAGCGGAGGACGGAGTACGTGAAACCGAGACAGGATTCACAACGCTCAGCGGAGGTTTCTATTAAACAAGAAGAGAAACCGCTGCAACAAAAACAGCAGTTTAAGAAGAAGAAAGTGGCAGCTGTCTCAGTCAGACATGCCGCTCAAGAAGAGAGTTCTCTTGACGAACAAGACATGGGCATTAGCACTGTTAGACAGCGCGGCAGAGGTCACAATAGTTCGCCGGAGTCTTCTAGAGCATCTGGAGGTGAAAGCAACTGATGACTTCATACAAGTCGAGACGGCGGATATGCGAGTCTCTGATCCTGATAGAGTATATGAAGTGACTCTGCGATTGGAAGGGGACATTGCCCGTATTATAAACGCCATTTTTTGGGACCATGTGGTAAAATCATATGATGTTCTGTTGGCCGAACAAGATTGGCCACCTGACTTTGTTCGCGACTGTCCAGTTGGGGAGGAGGTTATTAAACCTTCCTTCACACCACTTGTTCCGAGAGAACTCGCGGAGTCCTATAGTAAATCATGGGCTCTAGCACAGGCTCCCGCCTTGTATAGAAATAACGTGGGGTGGGACAGACAATCACCTTATCATGTAATTCCGATAAAGGGCGAACCTCAGCCACAACCGCAATATCCTATCAAATTTGAAGCTAGGGCATTGGTTAGAAAAATTCTTACACAATTGGAGTATCAGGGTGTAATTGAGCCCTGTGTCTCGCCGATGTATAATCCCTTGTTTCCGGTTGCTAAACCGGACCATTCACATAGGATAGTGGTGGATTACCGACATTTGAATAGTCATACACGCACATATGCAATACAGAATTCACACAGCGCAGCGCTTATGAATAATATAGTGCGTAAAAAATACAAGACAACATTAGATATCTCGAATGGATTTTTCTGCCAGAATATAGCGCCCGAGAGTCGAGACTATACCTGTTTCAGTACGTTTGGCTCTCAGAAAAAAATTTGTCGTTTGCCTCAGGGGTATAAGAATAGCCCAGGACTGTTTTCGGCTCGTGTAACTGAAATGCTGCATGAGTTCGACCCTGAAGCATTATCATATGTTGATGACATATATCTGACAGATGATGAGATTCTGCAACATCTAAGGCGTGTATCGCGCATTGTTGTGGGGTTTGCTGATATTGGCTATAAGTTTAATTTTAAGAAATCAAAGATTGCCTTCCTCAGCGTCATTTTCCTGGGATATGAGTTGTCGAGTGGGGGCAAGAGCCTAGCGCCACATTTTTTGGAGAAATGTGTTTTATTGCAGCCTCCTAATACGGTTCGGAAGCTCCAGTCATTGTTGGGGTTTCTGAATTTTGGCAGAACTTACATTCCTGATTATGCAACGCGTATAAAACCCTTATACGAGTTGATTCGCCCGAATTTTTCGAGTAGATTTTGGATGATTGAACATACACACATACTGCGAGAATTACAGAGTGATCTCTTAGCAGTTAAACACTTACACACACGGGACAATAAGACACATTTAGTCATCAGGGTGATACCTGGGGCTGTTGGGTTTACTTATGTCACCTTTAATGAAGGGGAGACAGTCCCGATTGCATACAAGTCTCACTTGTATTCTGCTGCAGAACAACGTTTTGCACAAACTGAGAAAATTCTCACTGCAGTACAGATGGCTGTTATTAAAGAAAGACCGCTGGCCCAGGGTCAACGCATTGTTGTCGTTTCCCCGGTTCCGGCCTTAGAGGCTGTTACAAAAGCGAGTGTTCCTAATTCGAAAGCTTTACACCCGTGATGGATACAATGGGCTACGTCTTTGACAGCCACTGATGTAGATTATGTATTTGACCCTAAACTGCAGACTCAAGAATTTCTTCAATACGAAATAGAATACCCTGTTCCTGCTGGTACATTGCCTATTGACCAATATGAAGTGGTCATGTATACTGATGGCTCTGCGCAACCAGCGGTTGGGACTAAACAACAGTATTCTGCTGCATGTGCGGTGGTGAGCGGCACTATGGAGGGGGAAGTGTTCTGCCCCCGACATACTTATACTAAAACCTTGGGAGATTGCACGGCACAGCTGGCTGAGCTCAAAGCTCTATTGTTGGCGTTGGAGCACGCGGATCCGGCGCTTTTAACCTTGCTGGTCTGTGACTCCTACTACTGTATGCAGTCTTTCAACGAATATCTACACTATTGGAAGATGAATGGGTTCAGAGATTCTAAAGGCAACACCATTAAACATAAAATGTTGTGGGGTAAGGTTGCGGATCTGAAGGAAACGCTTCCTAATGTCCATGTTGTAGATACACTTGGACACCAGCGCGTTGGAATACACGTTGCTGGGAATACTTTGGCTGATGAAGCCGTGAAATCGGCAGTGGCTGTCGCCACTGTGGCCGCAGTGACTCGTTCGAGTTCCAAACCAGACACAGAAATTTCGCCTGCCATAAAGGCTACGGCTGCTGGCACGCCCTTTCCTAAAGGATTTCCTTCAAAATATAGTTACTGCTTGAATGGTGCTCTAAATGCTACTGTTACAATTCCAGGCATTGGTGTACGTGAAATTCCCAATAAGATTGAGAGACCTCGATTGATTTCTGCAGCACATGAGGGGGTGGCTTCTGCACATGCTGGGGTGGCTGCCACGATTTCACTTTTACAGGCTTGTTACTGGTGGCCTGGTCTCTATAAAGAGACGAAGCAATATGTCCTTTGTTGTGACGTTTGTCAACAAATTAAAGCGTTGTCGGCTAGACGCCAGCAGTAGACGCCCCTTCTGATTTCAAATAAACCATTACAGTGTGTGTACTTGGATCATTGTGGTCCGCTGACACCAGATAGTTCATACAAATATATATTGGTTGCTGTAGATTCGTGCTGCAGATTTGTATGGGTATGGCCACAACGTTCGGCTGACGCTCGCACTGTTATTAAAGATTTGCGCATCTTTGTCGATATATTTGCAGTTGCGGCTTTTCATTCGGACCAGGGCCCTGCTTTTGCCTCTAAGGCATTCAGGGACACCATGGCTTCGTTGGGGGTCCAACTCCAATTCTCGTCTCCATTTCATCCCGAGGGAAATTCTATCGTGGAGTGTTTAAATTGTGATTTAAAGCAGTCCTTAACGGCCAGAGTTATAGGTACGGGTCGTGGTTGGCTAGCCCACCTATATGGAGTACAGAGAGCACTTAATAACTTGCCTAGAAGGTCACTGGGGGGTCGTACTTCATATGAGTGCCTGTTTGGAACACAAATGTATGTTCCTGATCTAGATGGTCCTGGTGTGGAGGCGGCAGATACGCCCTTTGACATAAATGATCGTGTCACTGTTTTGCAGGATTTACAACAATTCCGTGAAGATAACTCTTCTGCCAGTGCTGCCTCCTCAGGAATTAAGGATGAGCCGGTAACACCTACTGGTTGGATACCCAGGATTGGGGATCTAGTGCGTGAAAAGGTCGCAGTTAAAAAAGAATTTGGTCCTTCTTATCGAGAACCTGTCCCTGTGTTAGGGGTAAGCGGCACGAGAACTGTGATTTTACCGCCGCTGCGAGGGGCCAAAGGAAATCGCTTTGTTTCCATTGATAATGTCAAGTTACAACATGTGGCCGATTCTGCACAGCAGACCAAGAGGGACACCCAGTAGTTCCGGAATCCCTCTCACTACTGGGGAAGAGGTCCTGCTGCAGGTGATTTTCACCGACACTGTTTCCTCTCCGAGCTTGGGGAGGGTGGATGATGATCTTGCGATTGTTCCACCGACGGCGATTAATATGCAATCTTGTGATCAAATTGCTGTACGTTCTACTGATGTTTCTGAACATGTGGTTTATAGCGTGCCACGGCAAGAGCCTCCATCTGCTTCTTCGTTCACAGTTGCACCTTTTGCTAGAACTGCTTCTGGCTGCTTCAACAACACTGATAATGATGGGTCCGTCTCCTCGTCCTCGATGTCTTCTGTCCACGGTCCACGACGGCTGCTGGGATGGCTTAAACAAACATATTTTGTTTTTCCTTGGAACTTTTTTTGGCTGTTTTTGGCCGTGATGACAATTTTATTATGGTTGGGATTTGTGGTTACTTTTTTTCTGATAATACATGGTCATTTTCTTCCTGATCGACCTGACATTGAGCACGTGGAGACTGTGTTAAAACCGCATTTTTCGTCTCATATGGTTCGAAGAGACTTGTCCACAGTGAACATTTCTGCTATACCAGTTCCGGATGGAATTGTGTGGGATAAAGTAATGTTTGATATATATGGTCCCACTGAATTGATTCAAATACCGTATTTCCTCAAATTATCAATGAATGATATTGTTATACCTGGCATTGTTTCTGATGATTGGGATGTGAAGACAGTAGATTCTATGCTAACGGATTTGCAATATTATACTGTCTATGACGATGAAGATGCTTACCAGTTTAGAGATAATCATGATGACATGTTTTGTTACAACTATTATGGACACCACTTTATTCATAAAGCTAGTAGCCCTAAGCCCATGTTTAATTATGTGCAATGGGAACATTGCTCGACCCCTCCACAAGGGAGTTCAAAAACGTATTATGAAAGATTTGCATATTTTGCTGGGCATGATCCACGTAATGCTAGGTCCTACTATTTTAAAGTTACACCGTATTCTAATAAGCAAATGTTATTGACCGATACTAAATTACTGTATTCCAATTTGTTTGTATCTAAACTGTCGGTCGAGGGATATGAATACTGGTTCAAAACTGTTGACTTGAAAAGTGTTTGGGGTACGAAAAATTGGCAAATGCAAGGCAGGGACACGTTATTTAGAGCATGTATTATCCCTGTGCAGATTATTTTCCTCAATGACACAGTACAACAGACTAGCTGTTTGGGCTTAGCGACGATTAGGGAGTTGACTTTGCCTAGTATACCTGTCCCTTCTAAATTAAAAAATTGGCAGCACTATGTGAATGCTACTTTCAGTGACTTTACACATTGGGTCCAGAATGGTACGCTTAACACTTCATCGTTACATCCAGGCGGGTGGTTATTATGGCCTGTAGACACTAATATGTGTCATCAACGTTTTGTCACCTCTTCAGGGGGGTTCAGGACTAGTAGGGCAGACCCTCGTTACGTATCACCAGAACATGCTGATATTATAACTACATACAGTGTGGGGAAGCTTTGTCAGCAATGGTTGAAGTCATCCACGCTGGATGCAGTTAAGTCACATCTCATGTTGCTGTCTAATGATGCTAATTTGCATGATTTTTTGTCGGGTCTCGGAGTCCCACGGAAGAGGGTGTTCTTGCCCTTTCCCTGTGGTGCAGGGCAGCACAGCAAGGACACTTTTTGCACTGCTCTGTGCCACTGGGTTTGTAAATAAGCCCCTTAAATTAATTGATTTACGAGAAACAAAAAACTGAAAAAGTAGACAGAGTCGCTTGGCGGAAAATGTTGTGGTGAACAAACTGTAAATTATTATTGTTATTGTCTTGGGAAACTAGACCATAACTTTATGGCCTCACGTGCACTTCAATGAAGGCATAAAGTAATACCTATACTTTCCAAATTGGAAAATTTAACTTTATATGAAAGTATATTAATTAAAATGTTACATCCATTTCAAACTATTGATAGATGCAACTTAAATCTGGGAAATTAGTCCATGCACTAAAAGCAAAGGTTGTTTTTCTACCATTAGATTTTTTTTAAGTATACTGAAACATTGGGGGTAGAGTGCAAATTAGGAAAGCCTTGATTTGTATTATTTAATGGAGTGACAACAAAAGGTAAAAATATTTGGTATAAAATAATGCACATTTATAAAATACAAGAGCCTATTTCATACCTGTTAGAAAATAAAATACGCTCCAAAAGTTTCAAAGTTAATGACTTCATAGATACCACTGCCCTGGTATTTACAGATGAAACTAATGTTGGGCAGTTTGAGAAAATTACTAAACTAGAACTCTTGGAAGAAATATATGAGCATTATAGTATACGTTCACTGCATTGTTAAGAATCAATGGGCGATGCCTAAGAAATATATCAAATGAGAGAGGCACAGGGGATCTAGGGGGTCATTACAACATTGGCGGTAAAAGTCGCTTACCGCCGTGCAGAAGACCGCCAATACACCGCCGCGGACGCGGTAGACCGCCACAGCTATTATGACACACATCTCGGAATCCGACGAAATTCAGACACCCACACAACACCGCCACACCAAAGGTCAGCGATAAACATGTGGAAACAAATCCTCCACGCCAACAGAAACACGCCCATGCTATTACGACCCACGAATCCACGCGGCGGTCTTTCAACCGCGGTATTCCATTGGCGGTACACACCGCCGCACTCAAAATACACACACATCTCCAAAACACCGCCACATTGGACAATTCAAAATATACACACCTGATACACATACAAACAACACTCCCACACACCCAATACAATATAAAACACACACCCACATCACCCACAAACCCCTACGACCAGAAATTCTGAAAGAAGGCCAGAGAGACAGCACAGCAAATGACAACCCCATCACACAGAGGCACACAACACCATCACCCACACAACATCCACACACAAAACACCACACACCACTACACTCACCACACTCATCAACACATACACCACTCCACACCACACCCACACCACCACATGGCACGCCAAAGACACTCCGCTTCTCCGAGGAGGAGCTCAGGGTCATGGTGGAGGAAATTGTCCGGGTAGAGCCACAGCTATTTGGCTCACAGGTACAGCACACATCAATAGCCAGGAAGATGGAGTTATGGCGCAGAATAGTGGACAGGGTCAACGCCGTGGGACAGCACCCAAGAAATAGGGAGGACATCAGGAAGAGGTGGAACGACCTACTGGGGAAGGTGTGTGCCACGTTCTCCAGGCACAACATCGTGGTACAGCGGACTGGCGGCAGACCCCCACCTCCTCCCCCACAACTAACAACATGGGAGGAGCAAGTCTTGACCATCCTGCATCCTGAGGGCCTCAGAGGAGTCGGTGGAGGATGGGACACAGGTAAGTCAAATCTTAACTATCAGATCCCCCACCCTACCTGCATGCTATCACCCCCCCCACCCTCACACCCTCCCCTATCACTCCAACTCATCACTAATGTACCAATAACACAAACCACCCATCCCAACACCAAGCCCTGCATGACACAACTAAGCATGGTCACCCCTCACCAAAGCATGCTCACTGCACATACCCAGAACACCCCCCCAACCATCATCACACAAGCCCCCACACAGGAATGCTTGCACTGGGGTTCACGCACACCCACCCATTGCACACCATTACACACACACATGCAATAATCATGCTCTTATGCCCCTGCAGGAACCCGAAGGACCGTCACCACACCAGAGGGTCCAGACAACAACACTCCACCCCCAGAAGAGGCCCACAGTGACGACAGCAGCTCTGCCCTACTGGATCTTGATGACCAGTCTGGACCATCGTGGGCCTCAGAACAGTCAGTTCCCCTTGCACAGGCACAGGCCAACACCGACCTTCCACCCTCTGGTAAAACCAACACAGCACCCACCAAGCGGGCACAAACCTCCCTACCCAGGACAGGTCAATCAGTGGTGTGTCTACCACTACAGGGCACCCAGGGTAACCCACCACCCCAACAACAACAGGGACCTGGGTGCAGTGGTAGTGGGCACACGGTCCAGGGGACGGAGGCACAGGAACATAGGGGAACTGGGAGGGCTGCTGTGCGACAGAGGGAGGACAGGCCAAGGGAACCAACTCTCCACGAGGGCCTCTCCTCCATCATGGGAGCGTACCACCACTCCCAGGAGATGATGGCGACGGTCCTGGACAAGTTGCAGGAGACCCTGCGGCTGCAGGAGGAGCAGTATTTGGGGTTCAGGGAGGAGCTCAGAACCATCAGCTCTGCCCTGGGCGCCATCGTAGGGGTGCTGAAGGACATACAGCAGACCTTGAGGGACACCGTGGCACTCCAAGGGGCCCCTGACACTAGCCAGGACGATTAAATGCCACCACCTCCACCGGCGCTAGTGGACAGGACGCCCCGCCACAGGACCACCACACTAGCACCCCACCCCCTGCGGACGGACAACCACCACGCAAGCAGTCCCTGAGATCCAGGAACAGGACAGAGCAAGATGGCAAGACCCCACCAGGAAATAAGACCACCCTGATTGTCCTCCCACTGTCCCACTTTGCTACCCTGTCCATATTCGAACTGCCCCAGCTCCACTTCCTATGCCCAGATGGGCAGTGCACCTGTGAGACTAATTGACTGGACTCTGCCATGGACATTCCTCCACCATCACCCATCACCAATTTACAACCCCCCTTCATTTTTTGAGCACTTAAATAAACACCCTTGAAACACAAAACAATCTGGAGTCAGTCTATGATTTTGTACTTTGTATTATCAATGACAGTGTCATAATGGCTGTACCATTGTAAGGCTAAGATACCTATGTCACACATCACAAGCCCTTGAAGGATGCAAGCAGTTGACACGTAGGTTACCACACCTGTGAAACCGTAATGGAAGGGTACAACTCAGTTAACAAATAGTGATTGAAATCGACAAACAGGATAGAGGTAGATGTGTGAAAGTTAATGTAATGTTAAACCAGAAAATGTTCTCACCTGTGTGTCACTGGAAATATTGCTGTATGACTGACTCCTTGTTGTTGTTTTTTTCTTCCTCAGCTTCATCCCCATCACTGTCCACAGGCTCCACAGACTTCACAGCTGCTACAACACCGTCATCTGGATCATCCTCCTGCAGAAAAGGCACCTGGCATCGCAAAGCCAAAATATGGAGCACGGAGCAGGCGATGATGATGTCGCACACCTTCTTCGGTGAGTAGAATAGGGATCCACCTGTCATATGGAGGCACCTGAACCTGGCTTTCAGGAGGCCGAAGGTGCGTTCGATCACCCTCCTAGTCCGCCCATGGGCATCATTGTACCGTTCCTCTGCCCTGGTCCTGGGATTCCTCACTGGGGTCAATAGCCAGGAAAGATTGGGGTAACCAGAGTCCCCCAATAGCCATACACGGTGCCTCTGGAGTTGACCCATCATATCAGGGATGCTGCTATTCCGCAGGATGTAGGCGTCATGCACTGAGCCAGGGAACATAGCATTTACCTGCGAGATGTACTGGTCTGCCAAACAGACCATCTGGACATTCATGGAATGATAACTCTTCCTGTTCCTGTACACCTGTTCACTTCTGTGGGGGGGACCAGAGCTACATTGGTCCCATCAATGGCATCTATGACGTTGGGGATATGTCCAAAGGCATAGAAGTCACCCTTGACTGTAGGCAAATCCTCCACCTGAGGGAAAATGATGTATCTCCTTACGTGTTTCAGCAGGGCAGACAACACTCTGGACAGCACGTTGGAAAACATAGACTGGGACATCCCTGATGCCATGGCCACTGTTGTCTGAAAAGACCCACTTGCAAGGAAATGGAGCACTTACAGCACCTGCACGTCAGAGGGGATTCCATTCGGATGGCGGATCTTGACATCAGGTCTGGCTCCAACTGGGTACATAGTTCCTGGATAGTGGCACGGTCAAACCGGTAGATGACGATGACATGTCTTTCTTCCATTGTCAACAGGTCCACCAGCGGTCGGTACACCAGAGGATTCCGCCATCTTCTCATATGTCCCATTTGACGGTGCCTACGAAGGACAACAGCGAAGAACCAGTCACTATTCCTCCAGGTATGTACCCACAGTTACACACAAGACTACACCACTTACAAAACCCTTCCTGTATGTGTGTTGAGTATAGGCCTAGCTATGTGTGACGCAGTAGTAAATGAAGCCATGTGGGCCCCTGAAATGGCGGCTGCCTGACCTCTAAACTGGGACAATGGGATTGTGGGGTAACTGCGCTGGCGTTGCACACCGCCGCGGTAGGCGGTCGTAGACCGCGGCGCAATGCTGCATTGGTTAACAGTGGACCCTATTGGTCCCAGGAGCCAATGAACAGGTGCGCCAGCGGTGATGATGCGCACCGCCGCGGACGTCACCGCCGTGGACATCACCGCCATTTTCTATCTGTTCACTCACTAGATACCTGACCTTCGACAGGAGAGGACCTACACTGCTAGTGCTGCTCTGACCTCGGTCTGGAAGCGACGATGGCTGCTGCGTCTGGAGAAAGGGCCCCTGCCTTCACTGCACAGGAGTTGGAGAAACTTGTGGATGGGGTCCTCCCCCAGTACACGCTACTCTACGGTCCTCCAGACCAACAGGTGAGTACACAGGGAGCACGTTGTATGGGCTAGGCCTGGGTGGAGAGGGCTGGGTGGAAGAGGGAAGGGGGCAGAGTTCTAAGAACATTAATGCATGGGAATGAATGGGCTACATGGCCAGAGTAGGGAGGGGGCCACTCACAACGACGGTGCAGTTGGTAATGACTGTTCCTCTTCCCTTGTGCATGTCATGTAGGTCAGCGCCCACCAGAAGAGGGACATCTGGTGTGCCATCGCCAAGGAGGTCCAGTCCCTGGGGGCCCACCACAGACAGGGCACCAACTGCCGGAAGAGATGGGAGGACATTCACCGCTGCAGCAAGAAGACAGCGGAGGCTCAGCTGGGGATGGCCTCCCAACGTGGGAGGGGTGCCTGTCGCACCAAGACCCCCCTGATGTTCCGGATCCTGGCAGTGGCCTACCTGGAGTTGGATGGGCGCTTGAGAACATCACAGCAGACACAAGGGGGTAAGTACAACCTCATTCTGCTGACTTTGCTTGCAGTGGAGGTGTCTGGGTGGGGGAGGTGGGCTGTGGGAGTCCCTAGGCCAGGGCGAGTTAGGTAGGCAAGGCCCCTCTGTAATGTAGGCCATGTGGCACTCAACCCCACCTCAGCAGAGTGCCAAGTTGAGGTATATTTGCCCCTGTGGCCTCCATGTGCGCAGATGTCCACCATTGCCATGTAGGCCATAACCCAGAAATTGCGTGTGCAGATTGCAGGAGCACGGTGTAATGCAGGGGGCTGCTGCATCTGTCTTGTCCGCCAACGGTAGCAGAATACCATGCACTAAAACTCTCGTTCTTCTGTCTCCCCCCCTTTTCCTGCTCTTCCTGTCCTTTTGTACATCAGCATCAACAGGCAGAGGTACAGTGGCACCGGAGCACGAGGGAGCTGCATCCCACATGGCCATGGAGGGCCACACCACGGACTCTGAATGCACCAGTGGGACGGAGGGCGAGGGGATCTTCACGTCAGCCACCGGATCACCAACCAGCAACACAGACTCGTCTGCCGATGGGATCTCCCCTGTGGTGGCGGCACCATCTGTGCGCCCCACTTCTACAGGTACAGCAGCCACCTCCCCTACCAACACCGCCCTCCCAGCAGCCCCTCAGCGTTCGCCCCGTGCCCGCTCACCCAGGAGGGTGGGCATCACCTTCGCCCCAGGCACCTCAGGCCCTGCCCCAGTCACCCCTGCTGCCCTCAGTGAGGAGGCCATTGACCTCCTCAGGTCACTCACTGTTGGGCAGTCTACCATTGTGAATGCCATCCAGGGTGTAGAACGAGAGTTACAACACGGTAATGCATTCCTGGAGGGCATTCATTCTGGTCAGGCTGTCCTTCAGCGAACCCTGCAATCACTGGCCTCAGCACTGATGGTAGCCATTGTCCCTGTGTTGAGCCTTCCCCCTCCAACTTCCTCCACCAAGACCCAATCCCCTGTACCCCAGCCCATCCCAAGCACACCTACAGATCAGCATGCACACAAGTCAACACCCAAAAGTAGCTCAAGCAAACATAGGCACCACACATCCCACAGGCACTCACACAAGCATCACACCCATACAGACACAGCAACATCCACTGTCTCCACTGTATCCCCCTCCTCCTCTTCTCCCTCCTCCCTCCCAGTCTCGTCTACACACACACCTGCATGCACCACATCTATAGGCACCAGGAATCGCACCAGGACACCCAGCACCACAAGCCACTCACCTGCACTCACCACCTCCACTGCCATTTACACGTCCCCTGTGTCCTCTCCCAGTGTGTCTGTGACGCCCCCTCCCAAAGTACACAAACGCCGGCAATCACTCACCCAACATCCATCCACCTCACGACAGCCTCCTGTACCTGCACCTGCACCCAAAACAGCTAAAGTAACATCTCCGACAACCACCTCCTCTTCCTCCACTCCCAGACCCCCTCCAGCTACCCATCCCAGTGTTCGTCAGAAACTGTCCCTCTGTAAAATTTACCTGTTTGCCCACACTCCCCCTCCAATTCATCAGTCCCATCGTAGCACCTCAGCCAAAAAGCCTCCAATACCAGTGGTGCGTGTTCAGGGATTGTGCACCGGCCACTAGGGCAGGCAGTAGGACCCGGAGCCAAGGCACTGGCAGCCCACCCCCTGTAAAGGCTCTAAAATTGGAGAGTGGACGACGGGACCATGTTAAGACTCCTGGTGGGACAACAACTGACCTGGGTTCGAAAGGGATTGGAGAGTTAGCTGTGACTCCACCAAAGGTGGGGAAGGTCAAGAGGAAGTCTTGCCAGCCTGTTGTGAGTATCACGGCGGAGAAGTGCGCCAGCATTTCCGGCGGTCCAGACACAACCGCCAGCACCGTTGTCACTGGTCCAGAGTCCACTGCCGGAGTAACAGCCCAGGAGGGCCCAAGTATCGTCACTGGTCCAGAGACCACCACCGGAGTCAGTGCCCTGGAGGGCCCCGGCTGCCACAGCCCCGCTGGGCAATGATGGAACGTCATGCCACACACCAATGCCCAGTGTAGAGATCGTCATGCCACACACCAATGCCAAGTGTAGGGAACGTCATGCCACACACCAATGTCCGTACCAGAACCACCATGGCAAAGCACCGCTGAACAGTCCTGAACCGCCATGGCAAAGCACCGCTGAACAGGGCAAAGACCGCCATGGCAAAGAACTGCTGAACAGTCCAGAACCGCCATGCCAGAGCACCGCTGAACAGGGCAAAGACCGCCATGGCAAAGCACTGCTGAACAGTCCAGAACCGCCATGGTGAAGACCGCTGAACAGAGCAAAGACCGCCATGGCAAAGCACTGCTGAACAGGGCAAAGACTGCCATGGCAAAGCACCGCTGAACAGGGCAAAGACCGCAATGGCAAAGCACCGCTGAACAGGGCAAAGACCGCCATGGCAAAGCACCGCTGAACAGTCCTGAACCACCATGCCAAAGCACCGCTGAACAGTCCAGAACCGCCATGTCAGAGCACCGCTGAACAGGGCAAAGACCGCCATGGCAAAGCACCGCTGAACAGTCCAAAACCGCCATGTCAGAGCACCGCTGAACAGGGAAAAGACCGCCATGGCAAAACACCACTGAACAGTCCAGAACCGCCATGGCAAAGCACTGCTGAACAGGGCATTGACCGCCATGGCAAAGCACCGCTGAACAGGGCAAAGACCGCCATGGCAAAGCACCGCTGAACAGTCCAGAACCGCCATGGTGAAGACTGCAGAACAGGGCAAAGACCGCCATGGCAAAGCACCGCTGAACAGGGCAAAGACCGCCATGGCAAAGCACCGCTGAACAGGGCAAAGACCGCCATGGCAAAGCACCTCTGAACAGGGCAAAGACCGCCATGGTGAAGACCACTAAACAGGGCAAAGACCGCCATGGTGAAGACCGCTGAACAGGGCAAGCACCGTGTAGGAATGAAAAGGCCGCCACATCAGGCATCCTTATCCCATGTGCAGCTGGGACAGTGACAGGACATGAACTTTCACTGGGAGACTCATCCAGTATGGGCACCAGTCCCACCCAGTACCAGTAGAGAACTGCATCTACTTGAGAGACTGTAGCTTTGCACTCCCCAGGATGGCACAGTGGGCAAGCCACCCACTGTAGAGACTTGAGAGACTGTGGCTTTGCACTCCCCAGGATGGCACAGTGGGCAAGCCACCCACTGTAGAGACTTGAGAGACTGTGGCTTTGCACTCCCCAGGATGGTACAGTGGGCAACCCACCCACTTGTGAGACTTGAGAGACTGTGGCTTTGCACTCCCCAGGATACATCAATGGGCATGGTGCCCCGTCGTGGATCTGGCTTCGCATTCATCTGGCTGAGGTGCCCCCCCTTCTCTTCCCCCTGAGGGGCCTGTAGTATTTCTGTCTGATGCCCCGGCAGTGTTCTCTCCGATTGTGGTCAGGTGTCGTTTGTGGGCCTCGCCCATGCATTTTTGGACTGTTGGTGCACGGACATTGTTGTGTACATATCTGCACTACTTCTCGTATTGTATTTAATTATGAGTGATTTTCTAATATATATCTGTATATTTTTGTATGACATGTATATTGGCACATTATAATGTTTGACCGAATTTCGCATTGTCTTTTCATTCTTCCAGGGGGATTGTGGGTTGTTACTGTTATTTTTGTGAATGTATTGGTGTGTATGTTGTGATATGCGAGGGTGGGGGTGTTTGGTGGGTGTCCCCCTAACTTTTGCCTCCCCCCTCCCCCGTGTCGTAGGTGCAGTACTCACCGATGTCTTCTGCGCCTACGTAGCTGTTGTTCGTAGAGGAGTAGAAAGACAAGGGCAGGGAGTATTTGTAATTCCGTGTCCATGGAGTCCTCGTTCCTCGTGGGATGTGTTCAGGTGAGCGTTTTCCCATAGCAAAAGCTGTTTCTGCCGTGTTTTTATCCACGGTGAATCCGCCCCGGAAAAGGTGGCGGATTGGCAGGTTGTAATACTGTGGGCGGTACATTGTCTCCCGCCTGTCTGTTGCCGGTAACCGCCGCGCTGCTTGTCTGTACTGCCGTGGCGGGGGATGTGTTAAAGTGGCTGTCTTTGTTGGCAGTTTCCGCCACGGTCATAATTCCCTTTTTTTGTCCGCCGGCCTGTTAGCGGTATTTCCGCAGCTTTAACACCGTCCGCCAGGGTTGTAATGACCCCCCAAGTCAGTATAGGGAAAAAAACTGTAACAGCTAGATATTATCCAATTTTATTTCCAAATGGAAAAGGAGGGTATTGTGATCATTGCCTTATTCAAATTTTTGCATCAGAATATTGTTTTACAAGACTATATTTAGAGGGCCCAACTTTTAGGAAAATATAGCTTATATTTTTGCTTTGCTATATAAAAGTCAATTATCCTTCACCTCTTATGCTGCCGTGCTGGGATATGAACCGGAACAGGGTTTAATAACTTTGACAGCTAGATTTCCTACGATGGAAAGCATTAATAAAAACCTGGAATATAATTTAATAAATAGTATGTCATGTCAGAAAGGTACGAATGTATATTGGTCCCAAAGACACAGAGAATTAAGATGTACATTGAGGAATGTGAGACCACTTACTTGGTTTCCGACTTTGAGTAGAGCAGAAGACATATGGGATGATTTATACAGTTTCCTACTTGAAGCAAACAAATAATCTCACATATGTTGTGTTTAAAAGACCTAAAGAATTATGGGCCATATGTACGAAGATCCGGTTTTGCGACTCGCAAACTGCGTGTCTTAGTGACTCGCAATTTGCAAACCGGATGTACAACAGTGTCAATGAAACTGCGATTCGCAATGGGGTCGCAAATGACCTACCTCAAGAATATTCATGAGGTAGGTGCCAATTCGCAACCCAATTGGGAATGGCGCCACTCACAGGGATGCTGGCCTGCTGGTGTCAGTAGACCACCATGTCTGTGACTGTTTTTAAATAAAACAGTATCTTTTTTTTTTAAATGAAGCCCGTTTTCCTAAACCCCTTCGCTGCCAGGCTCACCCCTCAGGTGAAAAGGCCTTTTTTAGCAATTTGGGACAGTGCGGGCTTAGGCCCTCATAACTTTTTGTCCACATAAGCAACCCACGCCAAATTTGAGTCCTTTTTTTCCAACATCCTAGGGATTCTAGAAGTACCCAGGGTTTGTGGGTTCCCCTAAAGGAGACCAACAAATTAGCCAAAATACAGCAAAAAATTATTTTGTTTTCAAAACAATGGGGAAAAAGGGCTGCAGAAGAAGGCTGATGCTAAACTCACCAGCTTCCCAGCTTTCAAGAACAGGCAGACTTGAATTGGAAAACCCTATTTTTCAACACAATTTTGGCATTTTACTGGGACATACTACATTTACTATTTTTTGTGCTTTCAGCCTCCTTCCACTTAGTGACAGAAATGAGTGTCAAACCAATGCTGGATCCCAGAATGCTAAACATTCCTGAAAAGTAGACAAAGCAGAAAGGGTTGATTTGCATAGATCCTACAAGGTTTTCTTACAAGAAATAACAGTTGAAATAAAATAAATATTGAAATTGAGGTTTAAAAAACTGCCATTTTTCTCAATGCTTTACTCTGTAACTTTTTTCTGCTGTTTCTTAACACAATATACCATTACGTCTGCTGGACTCTTCTGGTTGCGAGATATATAGGACTTGTATTTTCATCAAGAACCCTAGGTACCGAGGGCCAATAAATTAGCTGCACCTCACAATGGGTTTTCATACTATACCAGGTATACAGCAATTCATTTGGTGAAATATAAAGACTGAAAAATAGGTATCGAGGAAACCTTTGTATTTCAAAAATGGGCACAAGATAGGGGGCAATACCACCAATACCGGTGCACAACACTTCTGCGGGGGACATGGCGGGTTGCGTAGCGGCGTAACTCGCTAGACGCACTTCACGCCGCGCCTGGGGGCGTGACATGCGTATGCAGTGATCGGCTGAATGTGCCGCTCGACTGTACGCTCGCCTACTCGAACCACTCGAACTTCAGAGACCCGGCAATTCCAAGCTCCGGGTGAGGCACTCGGCGGGAGGCTCCGGCACTGGGGCCGAGCCGCGCTGGAACTCTGCCGGGTGAGAAGAGGCTCAGCGAGGATTCCCCTTCGGGGGAATCCGGGCAGAGTCGGTACCGGCAAGTTCCCCGGAAAGGAGTCCCGGGAGCCTGATAGCACGACTATGCGCCTTTCTTCGCCCTCGTTGACCAAAGGAGGAAAAGCAAGTAAGGTGGTGGGTGTTGTGGGGGCCAGGGGTACTGCCAAACTCAGCACCGGCAAGGCTCCTGGGAAAGTGCCCGGGGAGCCTGACAGCGCGGTAACGCGCCTTTCTTTATCCCTGTTGAATACAGGAAAAATAAGTAAGGTGGTGGGGGTTGTGGGGGCCAGAGATACTGCAGATAAGAGCCCGTCCCCACCTTTGCCTTCTGTTAACACCTTGCAGGAGGGGGCTGGGTTTGGGAGAGGAAAAAAGAGATAAGGAGGTTACTGGCAGACAGGATAAGACTAAAGGCAAAACTTCGGACCTAGCGAACTGTTTATTTAGAATAAAGAAAAAAGGAAGTGAGGGAAGACTAGGGAAAAAAAACAATAATAATAAACATAGATTAGCGCCCTCATTAAGAGCTTATTTTAAGGCTAGGCCAGAAGACATTGTGCTTGTACCGGCCAGAGAAAAATGGATACTTATATGACTAAGTACACCAGAAATTATGTGGACTCCGGTGAGGGGGGTATGAATGATCCTCCCCCTTTAACTAACAATTTGGCACACCAGGAGGATAAACAAGCTGGTCTTGAGGTTTTATTGAGGCAAGATGGTAATTTGCAGGAGGTAGGAGTTGCGGTAGAAGTAGCCACCAGCCCCCCCCTTTCTCAAACCCTGGCCCCCGACCCAAGATATAGCCATTCTATGGAGGAGATGATTCTCGCCATTTCGGAGGACATAAAAAAAGGTTTTGCTTGCTCGGAGAGCAATCAAGGAGAAATTAGAGAGGCCTGTGAGGTACTGGAAAGAAAGTTTGATAACCTAATGGAGAGGATTCAGTCATTGGAGGAGACGGTAGGAGGGATGAAGGAAGAGTTAAACCACCAGAAGGATGAGATTCGAGACTTAAGCGAAAAGGAACAAGGATTACAAGTAAAAATTGAACAGTTGGAGAACTATTCGCGTAGAAACAACATAAAGCTGTTAAAAGTCCCGGAAGAGCAGAAGGAGCAAATCTGAAGTCATATGTGGTTTCTCTTATTAAGTCTGTGTGTGAATTGGAAGAGAGTCGAGAAGAGATTGAAAAGGATATTCAGAGAGTTCATCGTGACCCTTTCACGAGGCGGCCAAACAGCACTAGACCCAGGAAAATCTTGGTTAATTTCCTAATTTATCACTTAAAGGAAAAGATTTTGAGTAGTGCATTGAAACAGAAATCATTAAAAGTTGAAAACGTGACATTTGAGATTAGATCCGATTTATCTAAGATTACAATGGATAGGCAGTGGGTATTGGGGAAAAGGTTGGATGAATTTAAAAAGTTAGGAATTATGGCACAGTTGAAGTTCCCAACATTTTTGCGAGTAATGTATAATAATAAAATGTATAATATAAGGGAGACAGTCAGGGCGGATGAGCTGTTAGAATTTATAAAAAAGGAACAGACCGATCATGCTAAATAAGTTTTTCTTGAAATCATAAAATGCTCCCAGGTAGGCAGGGTGCTCTAAAATAAGGCCCAAGTTGGCTGATATAGTGGGGGAGTCTCCCATGGGAGGGTGTTGGGAGGGGGGGTTATTAGGGTTATTAGGTGGGGGGGTTTATTCTTTTCTTTTTGGGTGTTTTGATTTTGAGTTTTGCGTGGAAATAGTTCCTCATTCACAGAGGCAGAGGGAAGGCGGGTTACTTTGGAATGGCTAGATTGAATAAAGGTCAAGGGGTGGGGGAGTCTACGATCAAACTACTTTCTTGGAATATAAATGGTCTAAGGACGAAAGCAAGACGGAATAAAATCTTACAATACTTAAAAGATTCTCCGGCACAGATTTTTATCTTACAGGAAACTCATTTGGCTGCAGATGAGTGTAAGGAGTTATTTAAGGCTCAAAAGTGGGTTCAAATGTGTTTTTGCAACACTAACAATTTTCACACAAGAGGAGTAGTTATTTTGGTTAAACAGGGACTACAAGCTAGATCGGAGATTTTAGAAACAAAGGCAGATCAAGCTGGTCGTTGGGTCATAGTAAGAATCTACATTGGTGAGGTAAGGCTGGTATTGGTTGGATTCTATGGCCCGAACTGTGATGATATTGAACCTCTTAAAAGGGTTTTTTTCTCAGCTAATCGATTTTTCAGATGCAGTTATTATGACGGGGGACTTTAATATGGTGCTGGATAATAAATTAGATAGAACAGATACTTGCAGATCCTTAGACACGCCAAAATCACAACATTATTTAAGGAGAATGATGAAGTACTATGGCGATATTTGGCGGAAGAGGGAAGGGGGGCTAGAGTTTTTTCATTTTTTAACAAGAAATATAGTCATGCTTCACGTATTGATTATTTTTTAGTGGATGATAGGTTATTGGAAAATGTTGATAGGATTGAATACTTACCCCCGCATTTATCAGGCCATGCAGCAGTAATGTTGCATTTTACGCTTCCACAGATAAGAGGGTTTAAGAGGTGGACACTGGAGCGCGCACTATTGTTAGATGAGGATATTTTGGTGCAGCTACGTAGAGAAACTGAAGATTTTTTCAAGGTTAACATAGGCACAGAATCGATATCAACGGTTTGGGATTCCTTTAAGGCTGTAATACGAGGGGAAATTAGGAGTATCGCATGTCATAAACACAAAATATTCAGAGATTAAATAAATATGTTAGAGCAAGAAATGTTAGTAAACTGCGAGAAATTGGTCGGTAAAGGAGAAGGGGCCCAGGAAGAAGCAGGAAGTGCAGAATTGGTTGAGTTAAGAACACGAATAGCAAACATTTTACAGGCACGTATGGTTAAAAAATGGGAGGTTAGCAAATTAAAACATTTTGAATATGGGGAAAGCTCAGGGAAACTACTTGCCTGGAAAGCTAAAACAGATCAAGTTAGGGGCCATATTAAGGAAATAGTGGTTGAAGATACTGGTGTTAAACTATTTTGTACGGAAGACATTGAACGAGGGTTTCAAGATTTTTTCACATCTTTGTACACGGAGCAGGCAGAGGTGCGAGAAGAAATGGTGGAGAATTGGTTAGCCCAGGATGTATTACCAGAATTTTCACAGCAGAATCAGGAATTTCTTAATGGCCCTATTACGGTGGAGGAAGTGCGTGCAGCCTTAGCTAAGGGTAGGGAAGGGAAAGCCCCGGGGCCTTATGGCATTTCGGTGGAGTTGTATAAAGCATTAGGTGATGTAATTATTCCATTCTTGGCTGAGTTATTTGGCAGGTTTTTTTTTAACGAGATAAGTATGCCGGCTTCGTGGAATGAAGCAGTCATTGCATTGATACTGAAACCCGGGAAAAACCCAGCTTATTGCTCTTCTTATAGACCTATCTCATTATTGAATAGTGACTATAAGCTGTTTACTAAAATACTGGCGGACAGATTAAATAAGGTAGCAGATAGCTTAATTCACCCCGACCATAAGGGCTTTTCGAAGGGGAGGTATTTGCATGAGTTGACATATGAATTAATCGGAGCTATAGATATGACAGTATCGTTGGAGTCCCCCTTGGGGGTTATTACGGTTGATGCTGCAAAAGCTTTTGACCAGGTAAACTGGGTCTACTTGAAACTTCTGCTAAAAAAAGCTAAACTGGGAAATAACCTCTGTGGGATAGTGAATTAGATATATAGGGCTCCTATAGCTAGAATATTAGTGAATGGGAACCTTACTGGGCCGATAGACATAGCCAGGGGCACTAGACAGGGTTGTCCGCTATCCCCTGTACTATTCAACTTATACATGGAACCATTTGCGAGGAAAATTAGGCGGAATACTATGATTATTCCTTTTAGTTGTCAGGGCTGGGAAAGAAAGCTCGCTTTTGTATGCTGACTATCTTTTGTTATATACAGATAATTTAGGGGGTCATTCCGACCCCGGCGGGCGGCGGGAGCCGCCCGCCTGGCGGGAACCGCTGAATGACCGCACCGCGGTCAAAAGACCGCGGCGGCCATTCTGGCTTTCCCGCTGGGCCGGCAGGCGACCGCCAAAAGGCCACCCGCCGGCCCAGCGGGAAACCCCCTGCAACAATGAAGCCGGCTCCGAATGGAGCCGGCGGAGTTGTAGGGGTGCGACGGGTGCAGTGGCACCCGTCGCGATTTTCAGTGTCTGCAAAGCAGACACTGAAAATCATTATGGGGCCCTGTTAGGGGGCCCCTGCACTGCCCATACCAGTGGCATGGGCAGTGCAGGGGCCCCCAGGTGCCCCACGACACCCGTTCCCGCCATCCTGTTCCTGGCGGTAAAAACCGCCAGGAACAGGGTGGCGGGAAGGGGGTCGGAATCCCCATGGCGGCGCTGCAAGCAGCGCCGCCATGGAGGATTCCCTGGGCTAGGGGAAAACCGGCGGGAAACCGCCGGTTCCCCTTTTCTGACCGCAGCTTTACCGCCGCAGTCAGAATGGCCCAGGAAGCACCGCCAGCCTGTTGGCGGTGCTTCCGTGGTCGTTGACCCTGGCGGTCGGTGACTGCCAGGGTCAGAATGACCCCCTTAGTGTCTGCATTCCCCGAAATCCTTAAACTGGCCGAGGAGTTCGGTAAGGTGTCTGGTTATCAAGTGAATGTGGAAAAAACGGAGATCATGGCTTGGAATATGGAGTATAAATCTGCTTATTGTAAAAAAGAAATTAGATATTTGGGAATTTTGATACCTCAAGATATCAACCAGCTAGCAGAAAGGAACCAGGTAAAATTGTTGGCGGAATGTAAGAGTTTATTACAAGGTTGGATACATCGTCCCTTAACAATAATAGGCAGAGTAAATCTGGTAAAAATGGCTATTCTTCCGAAATTGAACTTTTTGTTTTCTACATCCCCACTTCCAATGCAGAAAATATGTATAGAAAAAATGCAGCGCCTCATAAGCAATTTTATTTGGAGATCCAAGGGTGTTAGAATCTCTCAGAAGAAGTTACGTCGGCGTAAGGTTCAGGGTGGTTTGGCACTACCTGAGTTGCAATATTATGCATGGGCCTTTCTTTTGAAAAATTTAGGACTCTTGTCTCTTGCATCAGATTCCACGACAACGGGTTTAATGTTTAAGATAATGGCTTCTAGAATTAACGGTGCTTCAACCAACTTTTTGTTTAAATTTGGGGACCCTAAATGTTTCAAAAATATAAGGTTGAAAATTATGCGAGGGCTGGCAGAAAGTTGGTATTATAGCAGGAAATCTGCAAAACTCACCTACTACAACATTGACGCACCTATCTGGGACTCCCCGGGAACTCCGGAATGTTTTCGAGATGTTTTGGCATTACCGATAAGACAAGCAGGACTAGAATATTGGGGAGACTTTTTTTCGGAAGGGATTTTTCTCTCTTGGGAGGAATTGCAGTTAAAGACGGGTGGTTCTTTGTCCAGATGGAAATTTTTACAAATAAGAAAATGGGCTCAGGGGATTAAGGAAGGTGTTGGTATGTCTAATCCATTGAGTGAGATCACCCGAACCTAGGAGGTTCCCACGGAGTGACTACCTGGTATTGGGGGATCTTGGAAAGGGTGGATGGCGAGTTCGTATTACCCAGCGATTTGTGGAGGAAATTTTTCCCAGAAGAGCCAGCTAAAAGGTGGTTAAAATGCTTTTTGGTATTGTGAAACCAGCCACTCTTAGGAAAAATCATTACTTTACAATACATAGAGTGTATATTTCCCCTGAGAAACTATCTAAAATGAAAGGAGGGCAGGAGGTGAGATGTCCAAAGTGTGGTTTAATTCAAGCAACTGATATTCACATGTTTTGGGAATGTCCTGATATTCGACACTTTTGGGAAGGGGTATGTGAAACAATCTCAGGTATATTGAATCGGGGAATTGAACCCTCTCTCCAGTTAATAATTTTTGGGCAAGTTCAAGATCAGCAGGGGCGGCCAGGTCAGGACACTATTGCAGATAAGAAGTTTGTATTTTATGCAATACTGTTGGGGAGGCGAGAAATATGCAGAAAATGGACTTTAAAGACCCCCCCAAACCACTCAGAATGGCTCAGGGATGTTTTTTGTACAGCAGAATTGGATCAAAGGATGGGGGGAAAGGAAAGGATGCAGGGGAATTTTTGGGTGTCGTTAATGAACTGGAAATCAGGAGATTGGTGTATAGATGTTGTGTAAATAATGTTGGTATGGAATAGTATTTGTGACATCTGTCCAATGATTTTACACCCTGCTCTGAAATCCTCATAGAACTGGGACAGTCTGAGGATTGTTTGAGAGTAATAAGCAACCCCTGGCCGAGGAAAACTTCCTGCTTTCCGGTTGAAAAGAAAAGAAGGATTGCATATAGCCTAGGGTGAATGAGGACAAATTAAAAAAAAAAAGAAAAAAAAAAAATGGGCACAAGATAAGGTGTTGAGAAGCAGTGGTTATTTGCACATCTCTGAATTCCGAGGTCCCCATACTAGCATGTGAATTACAGGGCATTTCTCAAATAGATGTCTTTTTAACACACTGTCTTACATTTGGAAGGAAAAAATGTAGTGGGGCAATAACACTTGTTTTGCTACTCTGTGTTCCCCAAAGTCTCCCGATAAAAATGGTAACACACTTGCGTGGGTAGGCCTAATGCTTGCGACAGGAAACGCAACATGGACACATCACATTTTTACATTGAATTCTGACGTGTTTTTTGCTAAGTGCCTAGCTGTAAATTTTGGCCTCTAGCTCAGCTGGCACCCAGGGAAACCTGCAAAACCTGCGCATTTTTGAAAAGTAGAAACAGAAGGAAAAGCCAAGATGGGGTGACTTGTGGGGCTCTCACCAGGTTCTGTTATCCAGAATCCTTTGCAAACCTCAAAATGTGGCAAAAAAAACAGTTTTTCCTCGCATTTCGGTGACAGAAATTCTGGAATCTGAGAGGAGACAAAAATTAACTACCACCCAACGTTTCCCCAAGTCTCCCGATAAAAATGGTACCTCACTTGTGTGGGTAGGCCTAGTGCCCGCGACAGGAAATGCCCCAAAACACAACGTGGGCACATCTAATTTTCCCAAAGAAAACAGAGCTGTTTTTTGCAAAGTGCCTAGCTGTGGATTTTGGCCTCTTACTCAGCCCACACTTAGGGAAACCTACCAAACCTGCACATTTTTGAAAACTAGACACCTAGAGGAATCCAAGATGGGGTGCTTGTGGGGCTCTCACCAGGTTCTGTTATCCAGAATAATTTGCAAACCTCAAAATTTGGCCAAGAAAGCACCTTTTCCAAACATTTTGGTGACAGAAAGTTCTGGAATCTGAGAGGAGCCACAAATTTCCTTCCACCTAGTGTTTCTCCAAGTCTCCCGATAAAAATGGTACCTCACTTGTGTGGGTAGGCCTAGCGCTTGTGACAGGAAATGCCCCAAAACACAATGTGGGTACATCACATTTTCTCAAAGAAAACAAATTGTTTTTGCAAAGTGCCTAGCTGTGGATTTTGGCCGCTAGCTCAGCCGGCTCCTAGGGAAACCTACCAAACCTGTGCGTTTTTAAAAACTAGACACCTAGGGGAATCCAAGATGGGATGACTTGCAGGGCTCTTACCAGGTTCTGTTACCCAAAATCCTTTTCAAACCTAAAAATTTGTCAAAAAACACTTTTTCCTTACATTTCGGTAACAGAAAGTTCTGGAATCTGAGAGGAGCCACAAATGTCCTTCTACCCAGCATTCCCCCAAGTCTTCCGATAAAAATGGTTCCTCACTTGTGTGGGTAGGTCTAGCGCCTGTGACAGGAAATACCCCAAAACACAACATGGATACATCACATTTTCTAAAAGAAAACTGACCTGTTTTTTACAAAGTGCCTATCTGTGGATTTTGGCCTCTAGCTCAGCTGGCACCTAGGGAAACCTACCTAGCCTGTGCATTTCTAAAAAGTAGACACCTAGGGGAATCCAAGATGGGGTGACTTGTGGGGCTCTCTCCAGGTTCTGTTACCCAGAATCCTTTGCAAACCTCAAAATGCGGCTAAAAAACACTTTTTCCTTACATTTCGGTGACAGAAAGTTCTGGAACCTGAGAGGAGACATACAATTCCTTCCACCCAGCGTTCCCCCAAGTCTCCGAATAAAAATGGTGCCTCACTTCTGTGGGTAGGCCTAGTGCCTGCAAAAGGAAATGCCCCAAAACCCTATGTGGACACATCAAAATTATCAAATGCAAAACTGCCTGGTTTTTTTTTGGAGGGGGCACCTGCGTTTTTGCTCCTGGCCTCAGCAGCCATATAGGGAAACCTACCAAACCCAAATATGTCTGAAAACTAGACACCCAAGGGAGCCCAGGGAGGTGTGACTTGAGTTGATCCCCCAGTGTTTTCTTACCCAGAATCCATTGCAAACCTCAAACTTTGGCTAAAAAAAACACTTTTTCCTCACATTTTGGTGACAGAAAGTTCTGGAATCTTAGAGGAGCCACAAATTTCCTTCCACCCAGCGTTCCTCCAAGTCTCAAGATAAAAATGATACCTCACTTGTATGTGGGCCCAGGTGCCTGCAACAGAAAAAGGCCAAAGACCTATAGAGGTTGAGGGGATAGCACAGCGAGTTGGTAAGCACATATTTTTCTTTTATACATCTTTAGGCTGACTCTGCTTCGGGGACCCACAAAAGTGAGGTATAACTTTACTTGGGAGACTGAGGGGAACACTGAGGAGTAGGAAATGTGTGCCTGAGCTGTGATCCTACAAGGAAAAGTGAGGAAAATATGCTTTTTTAAGCAAATTTTGAGGTTTACACAGGAGTCTGGGTAAAAAAATGTTGGGGGATCCACACACGCCACACCTCCCTGGATTCCTTGGGCTGTCTAGTTTTGAAAAGTACCTGGGTTTGGTAGGTTTCCCTAGATGAAGGCCGCACCGGGGACCAAAAACATAGGACCCCCCTCCCTCCCAAACACAGGTAGTTTTGTAATATATCATTTTGATGTGTCCATGTACTTCTGTGATGTTCCAAACACTAAAATTGTGAAAAGAAACACACTTAGGTTATGTTAAAAAGACCCCTCACCCACCAACCAAGTTGGTGGCATGCTTCATCATCGGTGTCCCACCTGAGACACCTAGCATGTCACAGGTGTGCTGCGACGCCTGATTACAGAGGAGCAGGTTTTGTCATTTTTACCACACATACTGGTTGGATTTGGCACGAGGGTGAGTGATGGTCCAGTAGATCACATTTTATTAACAAGGGATTTCACAAAAATGAAATGCAAAGTTAATAACTGAAAGGCCAAAAAACGGAACCAACCACTTTACAGTCTATTCACACACCTTTCATACATGACATGCACAAGACCATTCACGCCGCCATCCACGGGCCCAGCACATTAAAACACTTGCGTTGACAGACGCGTCACTCAAGGGCCCATCACTTACATATGCCCACATGCCTGATACAGCAATCACACTAGCTGATGGGAGTGTGTGGACTGACGTTTGGCTGGCACCGCCAGCCAAGCGCCACTCCACACACACCACCAGCCAAGCGCCACTCCACGCATACCACCAGCCAAGCACCACTCCATGCACACTGCCAGCCAAGCGCCACTCCACACACACCACCAGCCAAACGCCAGTCCACCCACACCGCCAGCCAAGCACCACTCCACACACACCACCATCACTTTTTGTTTTGTTTATAAACAACAAAGAAACGTCTAACTAATTATAATATAAGTACAAAACTACAAACACAAAATCTCTAACTGAAAACATGACAGAAATGTGAAACTGGACATCTGAAAATATAAAACAGGCAGTTTACGCTCACGGTATTTCCCAAAATTTCTTTGGGTGTGGTAACTCCTGAAACAGCAAGATACACACAGACCACGTTGGAAGGGCAATCGGGGCAGTATATCAAGCTCTCCCTCCAGATACCTCTGTGGGCACAGACTCTACATTTCTTAGTGGGCAAGTCTTTTTTGGGAGTGGGAGGAATGTGATCAGGAAAGTGATGATTTTTCAATCTAGCCACATCCTCCACCACTGCTACTATAAGAACTCTTGCCTGTTCCACCACAATAAGGCTTTCTATCACTGACTCCCGAAACTTAACAAATGTCATCCTTTACTCAGGTGACCAATCCTTGAACACAACAAAATCTTTAAAAGTTGCCAAATGAAATCAATGTATGGCCAACATTTTATACCACATGTAAGACTTATGAAGAGCAGTGTAAGGTTCCAACCTTTAATCTACTCTATCAACACCACCCATGTGCTTATTGTAGTACAAAATGCATGCAGGTTTGCACACTTTGGCAACCTGACCCCTAACAGTTACAGGGGAAGTACTCTCATCATGGATTGTAGTTAGCCTGTACACATCCTTCCTGTCTGAAAATTGTAGAGCTAGCAGCTCATTATCCAGCAAGGCACTGCACTGTCCCCTCTCAAGTTCTTTACAGACAATCTCCCTTGGATAGCCTTTACGGTTAGGACGTATTGTGCCACAAGCATCAGTGTCCACTCTAAACAACTCCTTGAACACCTGCACTCCAGTGTACAAATTATCTACGTACAAATGGTGACCTTTGTTAAACAGTCGTCTACCAAGTTCCCACACAATTTTCTTGGTAACTCCAAAAGTGGGCGGACAACCAGGGGGGTCAATATTGGAATCCCTTCCAGTGTAGAGCCGGAAATTAGACACGTATCCTGTACTACTTTCTGACAGCATATACAATTTAATTCCATACCCTGCAATCTTGCTACGACTGTACTGCTTGAAAATCAAACGCCCCTTGAACAGGACCAAAGACTCGTCCACACTTATCTCTTTGCCTGGAACATACACCTCTGAAAACTGATCTACAAAATGATCAAGGACAGGCCTAATCTTAAAAAGATGGTCACAATCAGGGTGATCTCGTGGCAAGGCTAAAGCATTGTCAACAAAATGCAACATCCGTAGAAGAAGCAAATAGCGATTACGAGCCATGGTTGCAGGAAATATAGCCATTGCCATCAAGGGACTAGTAGACCAATAAGAAGCCAGTGACGGCTTCCCTATCAACCCCATCAAAAAAGTCAAACCTAAAAACTTTTTCATCTCTTCCAGATTTGTGGGAACCCACTGGGTAGCTCTAGACTGAGGCCTAAGTCTGGCAGCGTTGTCCCTCAAATACTGCTCCGCATACAAATTAGTCTGCTCAACAATCTCATGGTCAGCTGACAATTTAAAAAGCATGCCAACCACATGCTGATTGGTCACTTTGCGTCTAGCCATGATCCTTTCTAAAAGCAAATGGATTGCCAACAACAACCAGCACTGTCTAAAATAAGTAATAAACAAAGTGTGGCTTTATCACAAAGAGTTATGTACTAAAAAACTATGCCACTCATTTGCCTGAAAAAGCTAGACTCACCAGCAACTACTCTGCACAGACACAGCAATCACCAATGATATCCCACTAGAAAGAAAAAAGGTAAAGCAAATTAGACATAAGACAACACAAATATCATTGTGCACAAATCTAAGGACAATTTCACACATAATCCTGCATTTAGTACACCACTTACAAACATGTCATTCATGCATGTCAACAATACTCCTTTGGAGTAATTTGTTTTTACTTACCTAAAACATGCATCTATGCAAACTGCAGTTCAACTACTGCCAAAAACGAAAGGATCCACAGTAAAGGAAGTAAAAGCTTTGAACTAGAACAAAAAGAAGAAATAAACCATTATAATCACAAATACAAATATTTCACCAGCTAACAAACACCCCTGCACCAAGAACTTACAAATTTTCCCTGGTGCCTAAGTGGCTTCTTCCCCCCTTAGGGGCAGATGGGCCTAAAAAACTCATAGACTGACCTGCCCTCAAGGGGGGCAGAAATGGCCATCAGTAATGTGCCCCCTTTGGGGGTGACCCTTGCCAAAGGGGCCGCCCTCCGTACAAAACACACACACACGCAAGATCCCTGTTCCCTAAGTGGATTCTGCCCCCCTTGGGGGCAGATGGGCCTAAAATAAATAAGAGGATCTGCCCCCAAGGGGGGCAGAAAAGGCCAACAGCTTTGTGCCCTCTTTGGGCGGGGCAATCCTTGCCAAAGGGGGTTCCCCCAGCACAAAAAAAGCCCAGAGTGGAACAAAACAAAAAACATTACCTGACATTGTGGGGGCAGATGGGCCTACAAAAATAATAATAGGCTGATCTGCCCCTAAGGGGGGCAATATTGGCCATCAGTAATGTGCCCCCTTTGGGGGCGACCCTTGCCAAAGGGGCCACCCCCAACACAAAACACACACACACAAGAGCCCTGGTGCCTAAGTGGATTCTGCCCCCCTTGGTGGAAGATGGGCTGAAAAAAATAGGCCGATCACCCCCCAAGGGGGCTTCTCCCCTCCCCCCCCTTGGGGACAGATGGGCCTAAAAAAAAGGCCCATCTGCCCCCACAGGGGGCAGAAATGGCCATCAGTAATGTGCCCCCTTTGGGGGGTGACCCTTGCCAAAGGGGCCGCCCCCACACAAAACACACACACACACAAGATCCCTAGTGCTAATGTGGATTGTGCCCCCCTTGGGGGCAGATGGGCCTAAAAAAAATAGGCCGATCTTCCCTCAAGGGGGGCACAAATGGCCACAAGCTCGGTGCCCCCCTTGGGGGGGGCGACCCTTGCCAAAGGGGCACCCCTGGCACAAAAAAACAAAGGGAAACAAAAAAAAAACTCCCTGGTGTCTTGGTGGCTTCTGCGCTCCTTGGGGGCAGAAATGGCCAACACTAATTTCCCCCCTTTGAGGGCGACCCTTGCCCAAGGGGTGACCCTGAGACACAAAACACACAACACACAATCCCTGGGGCCTAGTGGGTTTCGACCCCCCCAGGGGCAAATTCAGCCAAAAACATGGCCTATCTAGCAACGGGGGCGGCTTAAACACATTTAAAAAAATTGGCCCCAGGGCAGCGACCCTTGCCTATGGGGTTGCTGCCCGAAAACATTATGGCAAAACATAACCCCTGGGTTCCTAGTGGGTTCCAACCCCCCTGGGGGCAGATCAGCTGAAAAAATTGACAATCTGCCCGGGGGGGCCGAAACACGGATCTCATATTGCCCCCAGGGCAGTGACCCTTGCCATGGAAGCATAACATTTTTCCCCTGAAAACTGACCTTTTTTTCCAATGTAGGTAGCTGTAGATTTTGGACTCTAGCTCAGCTGGCACCTAAGGAAACCTAGCCAACCTGTACATTTTTTAAACCTAGACCCCTAGGGGTATCCTGGACTGAGTTGCTAGGCTCTCACCAGGTTTGAATACAAAAAACACATGTTCCTCACATTTCTGTGATTGAAAGTTTTGCAATCTGTAGGGTGAGGAGCACAAACGCCCAGTTACCTGGAATTCCCCCAAGTCTTGTGATAAAAATGGTACCTCACTTTTGTGGCTAGGCTTAACGCCCAACATGATAGAAATTGATCAAATTAAGGTAAATGGGAGTTCCCTGGTAAGGGCTGTCATTGCCCTTATTTTGAGCTGTTCCTGTAGCGGGCACTAGGCGCAGCCAAATGGCATAATGCAGAGTGGTAGGAAATGTTTGGATTCCTGTGGATTTTGGAAGTTTGCATTACAGAAATGGAAGTCAAATGTGTGATTTCAGTCAGAGTTTGGGGTTTGCAGACACAGATTTCCTAGCTGTTATTATGTCGTTTCTCCTGATGAAACATAACATGTTCTGAAAGCAACTTAGGGAGGGGATGTCTATGTTCTGTCCTGTAGTTAGTCTTCAGGTCTCATCAGAATATCCTCTAATCACCACATGCAACAATATTTTAAGATAGAGTCATGTGTGTTCTGTGGCACAATACAAAGGTGTGCTTTTCCTGAGTAATCCATTTACCTCTTTGGGACTTTCTAAGCAATTGAGTGACCCATTTTTCATTGTTGGCATTTTACCGGAATACTCTTGTATGTGTAGGTGTGACTACTTTCTTCTCACAATATAAATGTGTACTTTTCCTGAATAATTTGTTTACCACACCAAAACTGTCCTACTAACAAAGTGGCACGGTATACATTATATACTCTGTCTTGAAGTATTCTTGAACATGTTGCTTGTGGGATGCCTTATTGAAGGTCCCAAGATTCCACAGGTTTTGGGAAGGTTTAGTCAGATGACTTTTGTTCTGATGGCAATGTGTCCTATAACAGCCTCATCAGAAAACTTCATTAGATTAGCATACAAGGGTCTGCTCTCAAATGGATCTGTTCCTTACTCACAGGAAAAAACCCAAAGTGTCAGGCTTCCAGCCTTCACATCAGAGACCAAGAAGTTGATATGCAGAGTGCCACGCAGATCATCCCTCAGCCCCACCCTTTTCAACATTTACATGATAACGTTCACCAACATCATTCGATCACAAGATATCACTGTTATCTCCTACGCCGATGACACCCAACTCTTCCTGTCGCTGACAAACAAAACAACCACCACTAGAACCAACTTCACCAACTGCATGACCATGGTAGCAGACTAGATGTGAATCAACTGCTTGCAGCTCAGCTCTGACAACACAGAAGTACTGGTCTTCAGCAACAAGATCTCCCCATGAGTTTCCAACTGGTGGCCATCAGAGCTAGGACCAACATCCACACCCACAGTCCACACAACAGCTCAAACCAATGCAGTGTGCACATCCTGCTACCACACCCTATGCATGCTGAGAAAAATCTTCAAATGGTCGTCTCAGAACCCCAGGTGGACAGTCATGCAAGCACACATTACCCGCAGCCTGGACTACAGCAACACTCTCTATACTGGGCTTTCCAAACAACGCCTAGACAGACTCCGGACTATCCAGAAAACTATTTCAAGACTCATACTAAGGTGTACATTATGACTTTGGCAATCTAAGCAGGAGAGCGCTGTCTGTGTGCGGGCCAAAAGACTGCCGTTTTACGACAAACTGCAGACCGTCCAAAATCTGCCAAAAATCTGACAACGTTGGCCTGACTGAGAGAGGCGGTACCACAGCCAGCACCACCAAGCTGACAACATCCCCCCTCGAAATTATGACCCACAAATCAGCACGGACGTCTTTGCACGGTGGAAATCCATTGGTGGTCCGATCCGCCACGTTAAAAAAAATCAACTCTACCAGAACACACCACTACATTGGACAGCACTAAAACCCCACACCTGACACACATACACACACCTGGTCACTGCACTATAAAACACCCCCCCACACATACCCACAAACCCTTGCATCCTTATTGTTTTACACAGAAAAGGAAGAACGGACAAACAGAATACACTGCACCTGGATGCCATAGGCACCACCACACCTAACATGCAGCAAACACTATAGAACTCCACCCATGCATACAACAAACATGTCACCACCTCACACAGCCACCACATACCACAAGCACACCAAACCACACATCCCCACTGCACCAAACAACACACTCACACCCCTGCACATTACACACCCCACCACCCACAACATACACCCACCACTCACAGACGAGGAGTTGAGGGTCATGGTAGACAAAATTGTCAGACTGGGGCCACAACTGTTTGGAGCACGTGTCCAGCATACATCCACAGCCAGGATAACTGAGCTATGGCAGAGATCGTTGACAGGGTGAACTCAGTGGGAAACCATCCATGCACAAGGGAGGACCTCTGGAAGAGGTGGAAGGACCTTAGGGGGAAATCCGGTCTATGGAGACAGCAACCGAGATAGCCATCAACAAGACTGCCGTTGGACCCCTACCTCCTCCCCCAGAATCAACATCGTGGGAGGAGAAGGTCTTGGCCATCCTGCACCGGGATGGCCTGACTGGAATACCAGGAGGACTCAACTCTGGTAAGTGAACAATACTTCCCGGGCACCATTGTAATGATATTTGTGTTTCGACCACTGACTCCAAGTTGCACCTAACTTAGCAGCACACCATCACATTAGTGACCACCGGATTCATTTTGCCTATTGACTTTATTTTAACATTAGCCACTGCCACATTAGAGATGCAGATGTTAGAAGTGCAGAAGCTGCAAGTATTTTTCTGTGCCCATGTTATGCATGTAACTCATGTTTTTATGCTATGTGTCTGCATGTTCTTTCTCATCAACGGCTTAGAGAGATAGAAGTGTATTAGGATGATGTTTATGGTACAGCAGGGAACGGTTTTGTTTTGAGAGAGCACCTTGGGAACTTGGCCAGTTCCCACCTGCTTCTTTCAAAACTGACCTGAAGTAGCCAGCATTTTTTAACAGCAAATTGCGTAGCAAGGGGGGGTTCTAGAAATCTCCTCTCTGGCTTGTTTAAGGTATATAAGAGACCAAAGGTTGACGTTGAAGTGATTCAGAGACCTCTGGCAGGGTCGGGATGCTGATGCCTGTCATCCTTCACGTGGCTGTAGATCTCTCTGTCTCTTTATAGTCAATCTGGGGTCTACGACTTGAAGTTGGTGGGAGAAAGATGAAGGAGCAATTGTGCCCTATGGTGAGGAATTTTTACTAATTATCTGCTTTGCATTGTGTATGTTTATATATATATATATATATATATATATATATATATATACATATATATATATATCTGTATCTTTGCTTATATATGTGTTGTTCATAGATTGAAGATTCTTTGTACATATTCTAATTTCATTATTGCACATACTTTAAACATGCACTTTCAGTTGTACTGACCTTCCTTTACGAGCCTTGCAGACTGATTTATTAAATGTATTTCCTAGACTAAGAGTTGCATTACAGAGATTCTTTTCAGTATGTGTGTAGTTCAGCTTGTTCAGCAGTGAAGCAAAACAACCATGTACTCCTGCCCAGCATGTACCCCCACCACCTTTACACCCCCTCACAGCACCCTTACCTGCACCAATCAACCCTGAACCCAATAACCTCCCTTGCATGCCACACCTCCCCACTACCACTAATCCTACACAGGCCCACCGAGTAACACAGATATCTCCCACCTTAGCAAGTACTACAACTACCACAAGGCAACACTCCCCACCCTTGTATGACTGCTAATTCCACTCCACGTTAGGACACCTGCACGTATAACCATATCACCCCCTTCACCTACAGGATGCTTGGACTGCTCACTAGTACATGGCAATGACATCATTGATGACTACAATCATCTATACTAAAAGCACACAACAGCACAATCCATCAGCCCTTAAACATTGCCAGTGGTCAAGTAGCTGTCATTGCCATCACTGGAAAGCAAGTCAAGGGTATGGTTGCAAACAATCATGTGAACAACAAGTATATTTCAACAATGTAAAACACCTCCTCTTCATCCACAGGTATCCCTACTTCTGCCACCAGGCAGAGGATGCAAGAGACAGACAGTCAGATGCTGGAAGTAGGTCCAACTGAGGACTACAAATATGGATGTCTGGAAGGGGATGCTTCACCTGGCCCATCCAGGATGACTGGTTAGTCCGCCACCATCAGCCTCACCCTGCCCACATCTGAGTCCCCCACCTCTGTGGGTACCACATCATAGGAAACACCTCCTCCCCAAACCTGTGTCCCAAGGACAGATCAATTTATGGTGTTCCCCTACAGTACAGGGACTTGAGTCGACCCCTAATATCCAAGACAATGAAGGTCCTGGTGTCAGTGAGAATGGGCACGCTTTACCAAGATCACAGGCACAGAGGGCAAGGGACATTGGGAGGGCAACTATGGGTCAAGGGATGAGGTAACAACAGGACACGACTGGGCAGGAGGCCATCTCCAGAGTCCTGGGCGCATACCAGCAGTCCTAGGACAGGATGGGCCAAATACTGACAACCTTGCAGGAGAACCAGAGGTTGCAGGGGGAATACCACCAGACGGCCATGCAGCATTTGCAAACACACAATGCCACCATGGCCTCCATCTGTGGAGTGCTCACTGAAGTCACCAGCATCCTATTTGCATTCTCCACCCACCAGCAGGCCACTACCAGTAGCCAAGTAACACCTGTGCTATCTACATCTGCCACAGCTATTGTAATGGAGGCACAGAAAGAGGACCCACAGGCTATGAGCACCCCTGCCCCTGCAGCTGAGGATCCTCCATGCAAACAAGGTTGTCCATCCAGGCATCCTGCAGGACCTGAGGCCAAGACCAAAAACACTGCCAGGAAGTGATCTCTCTCCTGAACATTCTCCCTCATGTGCCACTGAGACACCCAGTTGACTGCACACTGCCAAAACTCCATTCCCCTTTGGCACTTGGAGACTGGACCTGTGAAACCAACAGTTGGGCCATCTACTCTGATGCTTTCAATCTCATTGACCCCACTCCCCAGCAAATGCACTTTGAATCACAAAAAACACATTTCAGCACAGTAATGTCATACGTGTCATCATTGTCACCAGCACCATTTAATGTGAAAGAGACAAATTGAAATGAGCATATATGTGTCAATAAGTCTGACAGATCAGCAGATGTGGCAGGAATGTCCAGCAGGTTGGTCATGACATCCTTCCTGTACTGTAATCCTATGTCAAGAGTGCCAACAGTCATGTCAGAAAGCAGAGTGCGACCACACATCTGACCTGATGATAAAACAAGATAGGGTAAAGCTTCAATGTTGTTTCCAATGTTGCACATCTAATACAAATACAGGACACAATGCAATCCTCAGGAATCATGTTGCAGTGGAGAGGTCACTACATGTTAGCAAGGTAGGTCTGTAGGTCATCTACATGCAAAGTAAAATAACCATTCCTCATGGCTAACATCACCAACATAAAACCTATCTTGCAATGTCTCAAACAGATAGTTACCTGATATCAGGTTTGGGAACAGTGTGGATAGGTATATAGACTGTAATGTGATAGGTTAAGGGCAGACCATACACATCCAGTCTGTCGTCTTGAAACCATGCAACATGGGGAACCTTGGGCCAGATGTATGAACATTTTTTGCACTCGCAAACGGTGCGAATCGCTAAATTTGTCAGTTTGTGAGTGCAAAAAAGTGGTCTGCAATGCATGAAAGGCATTCGCAGACCACAAATAAGAAATCGCAAAAATTGCGATTTCTTGCATTGCAACCTGGTTTTGTGAGTCACAATTTGCGATTCACAAAATCCACATCGCAATGAGATGCTGCAAAAAATCGCAAATTGCGATTTTTCGCAGAATGGCATTTTGCACTTGCAAAATACCATGAAAAGAAACCAGGTGGTAACCTGGTGCAAAATTTAAAAATGCATATAAAATGCATTTTTAAATTGAACATGTAAAGCAAACACGCCCTTTTGGCATGTGTGCACCTTACATGTCCCCCAAAACATTTTTGGGGTGCAGCAGAGAGGGCCTTAGGCCCCCAGCACCCTGGGCTTTTGCATTTCCAAAATTGCAATTTCTGGTTCATGCAAAAAACAGGCCCATAGCTGCGAATGGGGCCGGTATCGCAATTTGTGATTCGGTAATAGCATTTGCGATTTTTAAGAAATCGCTATTACCGAATCGCACATGTGATACATGGCACTTTGCAAGTCAGAAATAGCGATTTCTTAAAAATCGCTATTTCCGACTCGCAAAGGGCCGTGATGATACATCTGGCCCCTTATTCTGAAGTCATGCCATGCCAACAGCAAGATGCATTACACAGACGATGGATGTAGTACACTCGCATCCCCTGATGCAAAACACAAAGAGGGACAATGTCACCAGGCGGACAGGGTTTGAGGTCCCATAAACTTTAGACCACACATACATGACATTCACTGGAAGAATTTGCCTAATCAACTTAGTCCCCGAGTCAGCTGCATCCTCCGCATGTGCCTCCTCATCACTTCCAGAGGTCCAGCTGCCACCTACTCCTCATCCAACAGTGGAATGTGTCTTCTCAGGGCAAGATTGTGTAGCATGCAACATGGTACCATGATTGGCAGACTTTTTGTGGTCTGTACTGCAGGGCACCGCCGGACACATATTGCCATCTGAATCTTGATTTCAGTAGCCCAAATGCCCTCTTAATTACTCACCTCGTTCGGATGTGAGCCTCATTGTAACTATCCTCCCCATCAGTTGTAGGGTGCCTTACTGGTGTCAGGAGCCAGGGCAGGTTGGGGTAGCCAGTGTCACCTGTGTGCACAAAGATCCGAATCATTATGGAACCATGAGAGGCACAGAGCTGACTGTGAAGTGAAGTGGTACAGATGTTAGACATAGACAATGGTACACTAACCAATGAGCCAGGTCCTCTCTCTCTGTAGTTGCTGCATCATTTGTGGGACACTTCTGTTCCTCAAGAGGTAAGAATCATGTACAGATCCAGGAAACTTTGCTGTCACATGGTAATATGTATTGGTCGGCAAGACACACCACCTGCACATTGATTGAACAGTGATTCTTCTCGTTCCTGTAGATTTGCTCAATGGCCCTAGGAGGAACTAAAGTGATGCGGGTGCCACCAGTGGCCCCTATGACATGTGGAACTTCTGCTATATCATAAAAGGCAGACTTCACAGTGTACAGATCAGCATGTTGGGGAAATCTGATATAGCTGTTCAAGTGCTTGAGTAAGGCATCCAGCACACCCTGTAACACAAAACTGAACATCAGCTGTGACAGTCCTGCAGCCAGTCCCTCTGTGACCTGAAAAGATCCAGAGGTGAGGCAATGCAGGACAGATAACACCTGTACTGTTGGCGAGATGGCATGTGGATTACGAATGGCTGGCAGGAGATCCGGCTCCACCCGGGTACACAGTTCTCTGATGGTCTGACGATTTAGACTATGATTCTGTATTATGTGTCTTTCTTCCATAGTAGCAAGGTCGGCTAAGGACCAGTAGACCAGTGTGTTTCACAATCTCCCCATTGGATGGTATCTAGGCATAGGACAGAACACTTTTCAGGACATCTGTTACACTGTCTTTGCTAAAGTACACTTCGTACACAGGAGAACAGCACAATTCAGACAGGGTCAACAATTGGATCAAGAAAACTCTGGACTTAAAGTGCAAAGTGCAAGCTAAAAAGTATAAACCACACATGACACAAACAAAAAAGCAATCCACAATAACACCCAGTTTCTGTGTGGAGCCCCAGTGAAAGCACTGCAGTGGCCCAAAAACTGTGAAAACATAACGGGAATCAGGGCAGGTGAGGTGAAAGTGTTTGCCTGTCTCGAAGGGCATAATTAAGAAAAGTAACAACTCCTACTTAAACTTCCAGTGTGGGTAGCTTCTGAAAAAAGAAAAGTGTGGTGATATGTCTAAACAAAGAGACATCTTGGAGAAGTTGACATCAAATCTTTCTAGTAAAACAGTGGTAATATCTGCAGAAAAAAATGAACTGAGCTAGTGTATGCAGGGAATACTTATCACAGGGACAGACCAGAACAGGTTTGGGGGCCTATTGATAGTCCCCTAGCGCCACCTTGCACCACAATAACGTAATTTATTTTGAAGTTAATGGGGCCCATTGAAGCCAAAATCCCCATGCCCTATATACAGAGTGGCACAATATATGCATTGCGCCACTCTGTAACCCTTTGCTCTACATTATGCCTGCGCCAGGCGTAATGTATTCAAGTGGGGCGTTCCCCCATCAGGGGAGCTGGAAAAATGTCCTAAGGAAATCTATGAGATTTCTTTTTTCTATGCCATTTCTTTTATGGCACTTTTAACGCCTGCTCAAGAGCAGGCGCTAAAAAGAGCCTTCCATTTTTTATAATGGGGCCCTATGTACTGTGCAGAAGTAGCACCAACATTTTGGCGCTACTCCTGCAGAGTACACCAATAGCATCATGAAAGATGACACTATTGCCCCTTACCCTGTGCCGTGGTGCACCGTATTTTAAATACGGCGCACACATGGTGGTCGTAGGGGGTTGCTAAGGTACACAGGGAAAGTACAGCACCACTTTCCATAAATCTGCCCCTTGCTATCAAACTGACCCAGACAAAACAAAAGCTGGCACCTGATCTGGCCCAACCTTCGTCTAGTCAAAAGCATTCTATCCCATGTTTTAGATACCAGCTCAGATACCAGGTACAGTTCCAATCCTACAGTGGTTAGAACCAACAAGTACTCCCTGTTAGTCAGCTTCTTCCATTCTAGCAGTTCCCTTCCCCCCTTTGAAGCTCTGTGAAGCTGGATTTAATCCAGTTTTTGTCCCTCATTGCGATATTAGTTGTCAGGGTAAAAATATCGTGCCTACCTAGCTCGCTACAGGTGGCCTTGATATACATGAACCAGGGAATGTTAAGACCCATGTCGCATGAGAGGCAATACCGCATAATCTACTTATTCAGGGAATAACCAAAAACACAATTCAAGAGCAAACACAACATTATTAATGAAGAGAACAATTTCATCTAAATTTTGCTAATGCTATCGAAATACACAAATCACAAGGTTTAAGTTTGGACTATGCATTAATCAACATTGGCTTTACTGTTTATAAAGAGGGTATGGAATATGTTACTTTTTCACGTGTTCAAACATTAGAATGACTATATATTATAGATCTAAGTGACACCAGAATTAATGCAGACACTATATACTCCTTCTCTTGGAGAATATCTGGTGGTCTGTTAACCTAAAATACATATGAAAAGGAAAGAAGGATTCACAGCCAATAAACCTTTACAAAATAGAGAACTGTATAAAAAAATAAACTAAACCACCTTAAAACGTTTGGCTTTCAGTTCAGTAATAAAAATGGTATTGACTGATACAGTAGTTTGATTGTTAATCTGATTTTATATTTACCTTTAGTAACAGAACTTCCAGAAAATACAAATAAGACTTTTTGTAAGACTCTCTGCTTCAATCAGAGAAACAACTGTGTCAATCTCTAAGTGATATTAGAGCTATTGTTGATGTTTGTACAGGAACAGTTCTCTATGAATCAGCAACAAGATGTTCAGCCACTTTTGTATGGCTATTCTTGAAATTATAGCTAATGAGACTTTGCCACATACAAATCTTTTTTTCTGTGAGCTACTATTAGGAGTATAAATATTTCGAATGCTTGAATGCTTTCAACACAGTCACAGCATTGAAAAGATTTGTATACCTTCCGATTATTGATTGTAAATGAATATTATTTAATATTAATTATTTATATTAGTCCACTCTACGCAATTCCACTGTACCCACTACCCATGTATGCCACTCCACATTATGCTTTTCCGCTGTGTGCCACTCCAATAAATGCCACTACATTGTACTCTATTCCACTGTATGCCACTGTATTGTATGCCACTACACTGTACCTCACTCCACTGTATGCCACTCCACTCTACTCTACTCCAGTCTACAGAACTCCACTCTACGCCATTGCACTGTATGTCACTCCAATCAACACCAGTGACGTCAACGACAATCCACGGTATGCCACTCCACTCTCTGACACTATACTCTATGCTATTCCACTGTATGTAACTCCACTTAACACCACACTCTGTGCTATTACACTCCATGTCACTCTGCTCTACTCCATCCAGCTGTATGCAACTGCTCTGTATGCCACTTTACTGTACACTACTCCATTCTACAACACTCCACTCTATACCTATCCACTCTACGCCATTCCACTCTACAGCACTCCACCTTACTCTATTCCACTGTAGGCCACTCCACTCTATGCCACTGCATTCAACACCACTGTACTGTATGCACTCTACTCTACACTATTTAATTCTATGCAACTCCAATCTAAGCAACTCCACACCTCTCCACTGTGCACTGCTCAACAACAGTATACTCTGCTCAACAACACTATACTCCACTGAACAACAATCTACCTCCCTCCACTGTGCCTCTCTATACTCCAATATATAGCACAAAACTGAACAACAGTGTTCTCCTGTCAGACCAGTATACAGGACCCTACTTTACTCTGTAGCACTTTACAACACTGTACTCCACTCTTCAAAACTCCCTCTAAACTGCTCCACCCCAGTTACTATACTCTACTGTTCTCCGCTACTGCACTCTATGCCACTCCACTCTATGCTACTCTATGCCACTCACCTGTACTTATCTGTATGATATGGTATCCCACTCCACTCTGCCATACTGTATCACAGTCTACTCCATGTCATTCTACTGTAAAACACTTCCATCCACTCTATGATACTCTACTATACTCTACCTTACAATATTTTCAGACACTCTACAACAAACCACTTCACTGTACCAAAACCACTCTACTCTGTAACACTTTACTGCACTGTATACTATTCCATTACAATCTACTCAACTCTACACTGTGGTATTCTTAAACATGCTACACCACTCTATGCTAAGCCACTTCATTGGACTCCACTACACAATCCTTTAACCCATTCAATGGCACCATACAACATTCCAATCTAAATTGCCCACTGTACAACACTCTACGCCAACCTATGCAATTCCACTCTAAAAGACTTTACTACACTGTGCGCTACTATACAACACAGCACTCCACTATATGCCCTTTCAATACACTCTACAACACACAACTGCACTCTGTGGCACTACAAAACAGTGTACAATACTCAACTCTACTGTACAACACTTTCCAGAATTCTACAACAGACTACTCCACTGTACTATACAAGACACCACTCTAAATTTTAACACTTTACTTGACTATACAGGAGTTTTTCTCGTAGTGCTGCATGGTCCTCTTCTGCGACTCTCTGGCCCCATCCTGTGGGACTCCTGTGGGTGTTGCCTGGGCGTCTGTGGGCTCTCTGTGTTGCTGTGCCCCCCCCCCTCTGATTCCCCTTCCTGGGTAGAGTCCACCTGGTCCTTCCTGGTACACTGCAGCTCCACTTTCCTCTAACCGCAAGTTTTGTGTGTGCCAAGGCTTGTTGGCGGAACCTGAAGACACAAACCAGACTGCAATCCTTCTTCTGGCGTGGAACATCATTTGTATCCTCCAGGAACCTGACTTTGTCTTCTTGGGTGCAGTGCTGACTCTTCTTCTTCACTGGTAGTTCACTTCTTGCACCTTCTGTAGGAGGGTGGCCTGGTTTGTAGTAGGTACCACATGTACTTACACTTTATACCAGGTCCAGTTATCCCTTATTAGTAAAATGTAGTCAGTGTCTAGAAGCCAGACTCTCTAGGGGTAGTGTGGGTGAGCAGCCAAGACCTAAGTAGCAGAAATGCAAAGCTCATGCAATACCACTGTAGTCACACAGAACTCACACACATGAAAGAAAATACTTAGTGTTACAAAGAAAAAGTTACTTTATTTTGGTGACACGAATGCCAAAAATACCACAGAGACCATACTCCCTTAGGAGGTAAGTAAAATACAAATTATATACACTAGTATGCTTCAATAGCTGTAAAAAAAGTTCAAAAATAGAATAGTTAGTGAAAATCACAATAGTTAGAAATGGGCCTAGGGGATGTGAGAAAGTAGACTCTTTCTTGCATGGTTACCCTCCCTTTTGGCCTGTTTGTGAGTGTGTGTCAGTGTGTTTTTGCTGTGTCACTGGAATCCTGCTAGCCAGAACCCCAGTGCTCATAGATAAAAACCTATAAGTCAGTATGTTTTGCCTGTCTCACTGGGATCCTGCTAGCCAGGACCCCAGTGCTCATAGTTTGTGGCCTAATGTGTATGCCTGTGTAGTGCCTAACTGTGTCACTGAGGCTCTGCTAATCATAACCTCAGTGCTTATGCTCTCCCTACTTTTAAATTTGTCACTGCAGGCCAGTCACTTCATTTACCAATTTCAATTGGCACACTGGACCCCCCCCCTTATGAGTCCCTAGTATATGGTACTAAGCACCCAGGGCATTGGGGTTCCAGGAGATCCATATGGGCTGCAGAATTTCTTTTGCCACCCATAGGGAGCACAGACAAACCCTTACACAGGACTGCCATTGCAGCATGCATGAAATAGTGCACACACTATTTCACAGCTATTTTCACTGCACTTAAGTAACTTATAAGTCACCTATAAGTCTAACCTTCACTTGCTGAAGGTTAGGTGCAAAGTTACTAAGTGTGAGGACACTCTTGCACTGGCAAAGGTGCCCCCACATAGTTCGGGCCATTTCCCCGGACTTTGTGAGTGCGGGGACACCATTACACGTGTGCACTATATATAGGTCAATACCTATATGTAGCTTCACAATGGTAACTCCGAATATGGCCATGTAGCATGTCTAAGATCTTGGAATTGTCCCCACATTCCGTATCTGGTATTGGGGAGCCAATTCCATGCATCCTGGGGGCTCCACCATGGACCTCCAGTACTGCCAAACCAGCTCTCTGAGGCTTGCACTGCAGCTACAGCTGCTGCCACCTCACAGACAGGGTTCTGCCCTCCTGGGGTCAGGGCAGCCCAGTACCAGGAAGGCAGAACAAAACATTTCCTCTGAGAGCAGGGTGTTACAATCTCTCCCTTTGGAAATAGGTGTTAGAGGCTGGGGAGGGGTAGCCTCCCCCAGCCTCTGGAAATGTTTTGAAGGGCACAGATGGTGCCCTCCTTGCATAAACCAGTCTACACCAATTCTGGGACCCCTTCTCCCCTGCTCTGGTGCGAAACTGGACAAAGGAAAGGGGAGTGACTACTCCTCTGTCCATCACCACCCCAGGGGTGGTGCCCAGAGCTCCTCCAGTGAGTACCAGACTTCAGCCATCTTGCTTTGCAAGGTGTGGGGGCACTCTGGAGGGCTCTGAATGGCCAGTGCCAGCAGGTGACGTCATAGACCCCTCCTGATAGGTCCATACCTGATGAGGAAGCCAATCCCACTCTCAGGGCTATTTATGGCCTCTTCTGTGGGTTTTCTTAAGATTCTGCTTACAAGTTTCCTTCAGGAAATCCGCTGCAACAACTTCAGACTCTTCTGAACTCGGATCATCCCCAGCCTGCTCCAAGAAACGCTGTAACTGCAACAGTGTCTACAAGAGACACTTTTCTTCAGCAACCTCAGCTCCAAGTCAGCAACTGCAAAAGTTTCCATGGTGTGCATGCTCTGGGGACTTCCTGTCTTCATTCTGCACCAGAAGGACCAAAGGAATCTACAGTGGAGAGACGGAGTCACTCTCCTGCTCCAAGCAGACACCTTCTAAGGCGACGACTGGTACACTGGGACTCCTCTCATGGCAATGAGCATGCTCATAAGGACACAGACGGTGGACATCATCAACATAAACTGTCCCGAGGTCCTGCTGATGCAATTTGGAGGAGGTAAGACCCTGCCTTCCTTGAGAACGATAGTACCCCTGTGCATTGTGTCTTCTTTGCCTCTGGAGGCCTCTGTGCATTCTTTGCAAAAGTCCTTTGTGCACAGCCTGGCCCACATCCCCAGCACTCCAAGCTGAGACGCTCAACTCACTGAGTTGTTCTCCGGTAGCGTGGGACCTTCTTTTGTTGTGCTGCATCAAATGCATTTTGCACCTATTTGAACCCGGATCCTGTGGCTTCTAGGGGTGCTGGCTGGCATCCTGAGGGCTGTCTCCAGTGCTGAGAGCCTCCTCTTCCTCCTCACACAGAGTTGAGGCCCCCAGGTCCCACCTGGGTCCGTCCAGTGCCATTTGGATGAAAAATGCACTTTTGTCATAGCCAAGGCTTGTTGGTGCCTTTCAACATGAAATCTCATCTGCAACAATCTTCACGCCGTGGGACATCTTTTGCATCATGCAGGAACCCACTGGCATTTTCCTAGGGTTCATTTCTGCAGTCTTCTACTAAATGGGGACTCTTCTTTTGCACCCTCTTCTGGGTTGGCAGGGGCTCCAATCCTTCCTGGAACTTCTTTCAACTTCTGGACTTGGTCTCCTTCCTTTGCAGGTGTTGAGGTCCAAGAATCCACCATTTGTTGTTTGCAGTCTTGCTTGGTTCTTGCAATAACCCTAATCACAACTTGTAGTGGGTCCTAAGGAAACCTGCAGTACTTTACTCCTGCTTTTCTGGGCTCTAGGGATTTACTGTATTATTACTCTCCCAGCGATTCTATACACACTACACTTGTCTAGGGGGGAATTAGTGATTCTCTTTCACGATTCCTGGACCTCAAGACCTTCAAAGGAAGGAGACCAAGTCCAGAAGTCGAAAGAGGTTCCAGGTGGGAGAGGAGCCCCTGCCAACACAAAAGAGGGTGCAAAAGAAGAGTTCCCAGTTGGACGAAGACTGCAGAAATGCACCCAAGGAAGATGTGAGCCGGTTCCTGCATGATGCACTACATGTCCCACGAAGAGAAGTTGGATGCAGGCAAGTTTTGGCACTGGATTTTTCCAACAAGTCTTGGTTCTGCCAAAGTCGTGTTTTGCATCAAAGTGGCGCTATCTGGACCCAGGAGGGACTTGGGGGCCTCAACTCTGTGTGAGGAGAAAGAGGGGACTCTCAGCAATTTAGAGAGCCCTGAGAATACCAGATAGCACCCACGGGAGTCCCAGGATGCAGGGACAAAGGAGGTACAAAATGTGGTAGGTGAAGCACTACAAAGGAAGGTCCCACGCCACCAGAGTACAACTCAGCGAGTGAAGCATCACAGGATAGAGTGCTGGGGACGTGGGCCAGGCTGTGCATGAAGGAATTTTGCAAAGAGTGCACAGAGACCTCAGACGCAGTGCAAGGGCTACTGTCATTCTCGGGCAAGGCAAGGTCGTACCTCCTCCAAATTAGGACAGCAGGACCTCAGGACAGTCTGTGTCGATGGGGTCCACCCTCTGTGTTCCAAGGAGCACGCTCGTCACCAGGAGAGGAGTCCAAGGGAACCGGTTGTCGACTTTTAAGGTGCCTGCTTTAGCAGGGAAGTGACTCCGTCACTCCACAGGAGATTTCTTTGGTCCTTCTGGTGCAGGTTGAAGACAGGGAGTCCCCAGAGCGTGCACACTATGGAAACTGTTACAGTTGCTGGCTGGAGCTGAAGTTGCAGAGGAAAAGTAGCCCTTCTGGATACTTTGTTGCTGTTACAGCGGTTCCTGGAGGAGTCTGCGGCCGATCTGAAGTCAGAGGATGAAGTAGTAGTTGCAGAGAATTCCTGATGAAAACTTGCAAGCAGAATCGGAAGAGAAACCCATAAGAGAGACCCTAAATAGCCCTGAGAGGGGGATTGGCTACCTCATCAGGTGTGGACCTATCAGAAGGGGTCTCTAAAGTCACCTGCTGGCACTGGCCACTCAGAGGCCTCCGGAGTGTTCCCACACCTTGCAAAGCAAGATGGCTGAAGTCTGGGAGACACTGGAGGAGCTCTGGGCACCACCCCTGGGGAGGGGATGGACAGGGGAGTGGTCACTCCCCTTTACTTTGTCCAATTTCATGGCAGAGCAGGGACTGGGGGTCCCTGAACCAGTGTAGACTGGCTTATGCAAGAAGGGCACCATCTGTGCTCTTCAAAGCATTTCCAGAGCCTGGGGGAGGCTACCCCTCCCCAGCCTGTAACACCTATTTCCAAAGGGAGCGGGTGTAACACCCTGCTCCCAAAGGAAATGCTTTTTTCTGCCTTCCTGGTACTGAGCTGCTTAGACCCCAGGAGGGCAGAACCCTGTCTGTAAGGTGGCAGCAGCTGTAGCTGCACTGCAAGCCTCAGAGAGCTGGTTTGGCAGTACTGGGGGTCCATGGTAGAGCCTCCAGGATGCATGGAATTGGCTCCCCAATACCAGATTTGGAATGGGAGACAATTCCATGATCCTAGACATGTTACATGGCCATATTCGGAGTTACCATTGTGAAGCTACATATAGGTATTGACCTATATGAAGTGCACACATTTAATGGTTTCCCCGCACTCACAAAGTCTGGGTAAATGGCCCCGAACTATGTGGGGGCACCTTTGCTAGTGCAAGAGTGCCCTTACACTTAGTAACTTTGCACCTAACCTTCAGCAAGTGAAGGTTAGACATATAGGTGACTTATAAGTTACTTAAGTGCAGTGAAAATAGCTGTGAAATAGTGTGTGCACTTCTTCAAGCAGGCTGCAATGGCAGGCCTGTGGAAGGGTTTGTCTGACCTCATTAAGGGTGGCAAAAGAAATGCTGCAGCCCATAAAGATCTCCTGGAACCCCAATGACCTGGGTACCTAGGTACCATATACTAGGGACTTATAAGGGGGGTCCAGTGTGCCAATTGAAATTGGTAAATGAAGTCACTAGCCTATAGTGACAAATTTAAAAGCAGAGAGAGCATAAGCACTGAGGTTCTGGTTAGCAGAGCCTCAGTGACACAGTCAAGCACTATACACAACACACACAGTAGGCCATAAACTATGAGCATTGGTGTCCTGACCAGCAGGATCCCAGTGAGACAGGCAAAAAGATACTGACACACAGGTAAAAATGGATGTAACATGCCAAGAAAGATGGTACTTTCCTACAGTAACATCCCTCTCCAAAGGAAAACCATGGTTCTGCCTTCCTGGGCTTGATCTGCTCAAGCAACAGGAGAGCAGAAACCTGTCTGTGGCAATAGCTGGGGCAGCCTGGAAAACCTCAGAAGGCTGTAATGGCAGTACTGGGAGCCCTTTAAGGATCCCCACAGAGTGCATGGAATCATACAAACAATGCTTGCAAAAGCCTTGGGGTATGATTCCATCATGTTTGATACCAAACATGGCCATATTCGGAGTTACTATTGTGAAGCTGTACATAGGTGGTGACCTATGTCCAGTGCATGCTGAAGTGGCATCCTCGCACTCACGAAGTCTGGGAAAATGGTCCTGGAGATCGTGAGGGCACCTCCCCTCACACACAGGCACTCTGCACCCAGCCTTCAGGGTTGGAAAGCCTGCAATATGGGTGACTTATAAGTGACCTGGTGCAGTGTAAATGGCAGTGAAAGGGTGCTTGCACCATTTCACACAGGCTGCAATAGCAGTCCTATAGAAGCCTTTGCATGAGCTATCTAAGGTTGGCAAAGGAAATGCTGCAGCCCATAGAGATTCCCTAGTACCCTAATGCCTTAGGTACCTAGGTTCGATATACTAGGGACATATAAGTGGGACCAGTATGCCAATTTTGGCTGAAATACTGGGTTACCAGTATGCAGTGACAAAATTTAGAGGCGAGAGAGCATAATCACTGGGGTCCTGGTTAGCAGGATCCCAGTAAACACAGTCAAACACACTGACATCAGGCAGAAATTGGGGGTAACATGGTAAAAAGAGGGTACTTTCCTACACAACCCCCTAAAATGAAGGACAATAAGGCTAAACTTGCCCAGATGAGTCTTCATTGTCTAAGTGGAAATATCTTGAGAGTCCTTCTGCATTGGAGTGGTTACTCCCAGGTCTATGTTCCATTGTAAAGTCCAAACCCTGTAAGGAAATAGACGTCCTCAATAATTTAGGGTTTTCACCTTTCATTTGTTTTAATCATGAGAGAGGTTTGTGGTGTGTCTGAACTATGAAGTGAGTCCCAAAGAGGTATGGTCTCAACTTCTTCAGGGCCCAGACAACAGAAAAGGCCTTCTTCTCTATGACTGACCAACGCTTTTCTCTAGGCGTTAACCTTCTAATTATAAAAGCAATATGTTGATCCTGGCCCTGTGAATTCAGTGTTGATAGCACAGCCCCAACCTCTACCTCTGAAGCATCAGTTTGGGCAATAAACCTCTTTATGTAGTTTGGGCTTTTTAGAACAGGTGCAGTACACATAGCCTGCTTCAGCTCTTCAAAACTTTCTGACAGCTAGCTGTCCAAAATACCTTTTGAGGCATTTTCTTTGAGGTGAGGTCATTAAGAGGGGCAACAATGGAGCCATAGTTCTTCACGAACCTCCTGTAATAACCAGTGAGACCAAGAAAGGCTCTGATCTGGATCTATGTTATAGAGGGAGACTAAAATAGTCTGGATCTTCCCCTGTAGTGGTTCAATCTGTTCCCCACCAACCAGGTTTCCCAGATAAACCACATTCCCCTGCCCTATCTGGAACTTTGAAGCCTTGATAGTGAGGCCTGCCTTCTGCTGGGCCTCCAGAACTTTCCACAGGTGGACCAGGTGCTCATCCCAGGTGGAACTGAAGACAGCAATATAATCTTGATATGCTGCACTAAAAGCTTCCAAACCTTGGAGGACTGTGTTCACCAACTTCTGAAAATTGGCAGGTGCATTCTTCAAACCAAAGGGCATAACAGTAAACTGAAAATGTCCTCCAATGGTAGAAAAAGCTGTTTTGGGTTTTGCTTCATCTGATAGTTTGATCTGCCAATACACTGCAGTCAAATCAAAAGTGCTGAAATACTTGGCAGATGCCTGTGTATCAATATGCTCATCTGCCCTGGGTATAGGATGACCATCAGTCTTAGTGACTGTTTTGAGCCCTCTGTAATCTACACAGAACCTCATTTCCCTTTTCCCATTTTGAGAATGAGGCTTGGGGACAAGCACCACTGGGCTGGCCCAAGGGGCTATCAGAGTGCTCAATCACTCCTAGGTCAAGCATTTTCTGAACCTCTGATTTAATAAAGTCTCTCGCATGATCAGGCTGTCTATTCAGGTAAACTGAATGTATTCTGTCTGAACTATGAAGTGAGTCCCAAAGAGGTATGGTCTCAACTTCTTTGGTGTTTTTCTTTGGACAAGTACTGTCACTTGCCCAATGGCCTTTATTTTTACACATATAACACCAAGGCATTTTATTCTGATGGCTAGAGAGTATTTAGACCCACCTCCAGAGGATTTTTGTGGGCCTGATGAAGACTCCTTGTTTTATCTTTGTCCCCACCTTTGTCATTGGACATACCATCCTTCTTCTGGTCTTTGTCACCCCCTGTATGAGCTTTCCTGCTCACCCTTGTTCTGACCCGTTTGTCTGCCTTCTTTCCCAATGCTTGGGGAGAGGTCAGATCTGAGTCTACCAAGTATTGGTGTAACAAAACAGACACACAGTTATTCAAAATATGAATTAGATTATATAAGCCCTCATAGTCAGACACTTTGCTACCATGTAACGAACCTTCCAAAGCCTTCACATAACAGTCCACAAAGTCTATCTAATCCTGTGAGGACTCTTTCTTTTCTGGTTTCTCTGACCTTAATTCTATAATGTTCAGTGGTTAAGCCAAATCCATCCAAGAGTGCAGTTTTAAGAATACTGTAGTTGCCTGAGTCTTCTTCTCTGACAGTGAGATGTCTATCCCTCCCCTTTTCAGTAAAGGACAACCACAGAATAGTAGCCCACTGCCTTTGAGGGACCCCTGAACTTTGCAGGTCCTCTCAAGTGTAGCAAACCACTTGTAAATATTATTCCCCACCTTGTATGGGGGAACAATTTTATACATGTTTCTAGAGTCAATGTTGTTCTCCTTAACTTCATAACTCCTGAAACTGCTGCTTCCACCATGGGGAACTAACCCTAACCCCTGCCTTTCCCTTTCCACAGTCAAGTCCTCCCTATCTAGGGCTAGCTGTTGTTGCTCCAGCCTTAGCCTGGCCTCCTCCAGTCTTCGTTTCCTGAGCTCCCCATCTCTGGAGTCATCACCTGGAGTTCAACCATGGCATCTCTCAGAAACTGAGGTGATATGGGAATGGGCAGAGATAGATCTTTCCCTAACTTTGCTAAATCTGGTGACCTGATCTCTAGGTATGAAGGTAGCCCTGAGTAACTATCCCTCCCACCACAAGCTACACTACTAGGTCTGCTAGGATAAAGATCTTTAGAAGAGTCCTCCCCTGAATCTGAAGGATGGTTCCATGACTCTAAGGGGTTAGAATCTCCTTCCCCGTCCTCCTCGTTATCAGCATGTTCCTGATCCTCCTGGAGGAGAAGGCTCAACAGAAAATTCTTGTTGGGGGTTCTTCCCTACATCTAGGCTTCTCTCTGAGCAAAACCCTTTCAGTTCTTTGAAGGTCATGCCCTCATAGGAAGTACCCATGACCTCAGAGCTAGGCCCAGCAGTGAACATGATGTAGTTGTGTGGTAGTGTAGTTTAAGGAAAACCTAACCTATCTACCCTCTAGTCTCTTGGAAAGGAAAGTAAGAGACTAGAAACTTGTAACTAGGTATATGTGTATAGCTCTAGCTATAGAGTATTCTTTCCTGTGGAAAGCACAGGTGACAGATTGCTAAGGCAATTGTAAGTACTTATCTCACCGCTGCCACCAATGTAGGAGGCTGGCCTGGTTGTAGTGGGTACCATAGGTACTTACACCTTATACCAGGTCCAGTTATTCCTTATTAGTGAAATGTAGTCAGTTTCTAGAAGCCAGGCTCTCTAGGGGTAGTGTGGGTAAGCAGCCAAGGCCTATCTAGGAGACATGCAAATCACATGCAATACCATTGTAGTCACACAGTGTTCACTCACATGAGGAAAAAAATCAGTGTTACTAAAATAAAGGTACTTTATTTTGGTGACAAAAATGGCAAAAATACCATAGAGAGTATATTCCCTTAGGAGGTAAGTAATACACATATTATATATACTAGTATGCAGGATTAGCTGTAAAAACTGTTAGAAAACAGTGCAATTAGTGAAAATCATACTAGTTAGAAATGGGCCTAGGAGAACACAAACCATATACTGAGAAAGTGGAATCCAAAAGTCGGTTTCCCACCTAGGCAAGTGTAGTGTGTAGAAGGGTGCTGGGAGTATTAGAAAACACCAAAGGTAAGTAATAGAGCCCACACCAGAGACCAGGAAAGCAGGAGTAACTTACAGTAACATTCATAGAACACACAAGAACATGAGAAAGGAGATTATGCAAGAACCAGAAGAGACTGCAAGACACCAATGATGGATTCCTGGACCTGAAGACATGTGGAAGAAGAGAACCAAGTCTAAGAAGCACTGAAGAGTCCAGAGAAAACAGGAGCCCCTGCTAACCCAAATTAAGGTACAAAAGAAAAACCACAGGTGAAGAACAACAGTCAGTACTGTATCCGAGAAGACAGATGCGGGTTCCTGGTTGATGCAGAAGATGTCCCACGCCAGATGGCTGATTGCAGTCTGGTTTGCATCACTGGATTCCACCAGCAAGCCTTGGCATACGCAAAGCTCGCGGTTAGCAGAAAATGGTGCTGCCCGGGACCAGGAGGGACCTGGTGTACTCTACCCAGGAGACTGAGACAGAGGGGGCTCTCAGCAACTCAAAAGACCAGGCAGCACGCACAGGAGTCCCACAGCATGGGGACAGAGAAGGTGCAAAAGGAGGCCCATACAGCACTACACAAAGGGATCCCACGCCGCTGGAGAACCACACAGGAGGCTGTGTATCACAGGAGGGAGTGCTGGGGCCAGAGCTGCATGGTGCACAAAGAAGTTCATGGATAGATGCCAATGAGCCTTGACACCTGCAAAACATGCGGTGCACTGGGGTACTGTCTTGCGTAGGAAGTCAAGCTCTTACCTCCACAAAATTGGACAGTTAGACGTCAAGACCATCGGGGCCACTTCAGTCCACCACCAGTGATGTTGGATCTATGCACTTCATCAGGAGAGGGGATCCAAGCCACCAGTAGGTGGGTGCTGAAGCAGGGACCTGACTCCTCCACTTCAAGGGAGATTCCTTCTTTCTTCTGGTGCAGGCTGAACACTGGTTGTCCTCTGAGGATGCACAACCGGGAAAAAGTTGCTGGCAGGAGCTGAAGATACAATGTTGCAGAAGTCATCTTTGCTTCTTTGATGCAGTTGTAGAGTTCCTGGAGGGTCCAGATGCAGTTTCTTTGGTAAGAATGTGAAATAAAGGATGCAGAGGATTCCTGTTGGAGTCTTGCAATCGGAATCTGAAGAACCACCTAAAAGAGAGAACCTAAATAGCCCTGAAAGGGGGATTGGTCAGCTAAACAGGTAAGCACCTATCAAGGGAGGGCTCTGAAGTCACCTACTGGCACTGGCCACTCAAATGCTCCCAGAGTTCCCTGCCACCCTGGAATCCAAGATGGCAAAACCCAGGGACCCTGTGGAGGAGCTGTGGACGTGGTGATTGATAGGGAAGTGGTCAGTCCCTTTTATTTTGTCCAGTTTCGCACCAGAGCAGGGACTGGGGTTCCCTGAACCCATGTAGACTGGATTATGCAAGGAGGGTACCACCTGTGCCCTTCAAAGCATTTCCAGAGGCTCTGGGAGGCTACCCCTCCATGCCTGTAACACCTATTTTCAAGGGGGGAGGGTGTATCATCCCTCTCCCAAAGGAAATCCTTTGTTCTGCCTTCCTGGGCTTGAGCTGCTCAAGCAACAGGAGGGCAGAAACCTGTTGTTGAGGTGGCAGGAGGTGGGGCTGACTGGAAAACCTGAGAACGCTGGAATGGCAGTACTGGGGGTCAACTAAGGAGACCCCAGTGTGCATGAAATCATACAACCAATGCTTTCAAAAGTCTTTGAGTATAATTTCAACATGTTTGATACCAAATATGGCCATATTCGGAGGTACCATTGTGAAGCTGTACATAGGTGGTGACCTATATCCAGTGCATATGTAAAATGGTGTCCCCGCACTCACGAAGTCTGGGAAAATGGTCCTGGATGTCGTGGGGGCACCTCTGCTAGTGCAAAGGTGCCCTCACACACTGGCACTCTGCACCCAGCCTTTAGGGTTGGAAGGCCTGCAATATGGGTGACTTATAAGTGACCTGGCACAGTGTAAATGGCAGTAAAATGGTACATGCACCATTTCACACAGGCTGCAATGGCAGTCCTGTAGAAGCCTTTGCATGGGCTCCATCTGGGTGGCAAAAGAAAAGCTGCAACCCATAGGAACCGTCACATACCCCAATGCCCTGGGTACCTAGGTGCCATATACTAGGGGCTTAACAGGGGGTACTGGTATGCCAATTTTGGGTGAAATACTGAATTACCAGTATGCAGTGACAGAATTTAGAGGAGAGAGAGAGCATAATCACTGGGGTCCTCGTTAGCAGGATCCCAGTGAACACAGTCAAACACACTGCTATCAGGTAGAAATTGGGGGTAAAATGCCAAAAAGAGGGTATTTTCCTACACCTTCCTCCTGGTTGGTAGGGGCTCCTGCCCTCCCTGGACCCTGCTGTGCTTCTTTGATTTGTTTCCCTTTTTTCACGGGTTCTCTTGTGCAGAAATTCACTGTTGGTGTCTTGCAGTCTCTTCTGGGCTTTGCATAATTCTTCTTCTCTTATCTGTGTGTGATCAGGGGAATTTACAGTGATTTACCCCCGCTTCTCTGGTCACTGGGGTGGGTTATGGTACATACCTTTGGGCTTTCCGTGTACTCCCAGCTCACCTCTGCACACTACACTTACCTAGGTTTGTTCTCCCTTAGGCCTATTTCTCTCTATTGTGATTTTCACTAATTACAACTGTTTTGTGCCTATTTCTGCATACTAGTGTTTATAGCTTGTGTAATACTTATCTCCTAAGGGAGTATAGCCTCTACGGGATTTTTGGTATTTCTGTCACCAAAATAAAGTACCCTTATTTTTGTAACACTGAATGTTTTCTTTCATGTTTGTAAGCACTGTGGTATTGCATGACTCCTAGATAAGCGTAGGCTGCTTATCCACAGCTACCCCTAGAGAGCCTGGCTTCTAGACACTGACTACACACCACTAATGAGGGATACCTGGACCTGGTATAAGGTGTAAGTACCATAGATACCTGCCACACACCAGGCCAGCCTCCTACAGTACTCCTTCACAAAATGCCAGACGTCTTTTCTATCTTATTACAAGGGCATAATATCCTAATGCCCATATAATGAGGTGTACAGGATACCCTTGATGGAGTACGCATTCTTCAAACTTTAAATCAGGCCCTATGTCTGGAGACATTTTTTGAAAGCTTTGTGATTGCTAATCTTGGGCATATCTTCAAAAAGGCATTTATTCTTGTTTGGCCATGCGACAATAAAAGCACCTACCAGAGCCCTAAAATGCAAAACTTTAGGAACATGCATTCACCGTTTGTCAAGTTGCTGAAGGGCTGTAAAGGCTGGTAAAGCTTGACATGTTTTTCAAACACAATTCAACATTCAATCCTTGTAAAATATGTAGAGCCTGGCACATGTTACTAATAGAGATATTCTAATTTGGCTTATCAGTTTATAGTTTTCCTTTCATGGAATGTAACGAAAGCGTGAGCAATGTATATCGTGAAAGAATCAAAAGATGTGTCTCTTAGAGTCCTCGTTTTCAAAATGATAAGTCGTGAGAATGAATAACATATTGAAACTTTAGACTTTGATAGAATTGCTGAAGTGTAACAGTTCTTCTGTGTGCACATCTTTTTTAATAAAATCAACAAAGGCCATTGCCTCCCACAGGTTTTTAACAAGCTAAAAAGATACATTATAATTAATGTAAGATTGTTTAGGTGCATCTCACTTAGAATAGTGATGTACATAGATTACAGACTTGTAGGGTAAGGTAGCAACACCACCCAACACTGGTGATGCAGAACTAAAGAGAGCCGTAGGATTGATGGCAAGAGTCGCTACACGAATAGGTAAGTGGTTGCGTGCATCAAGAACTTCAAAGGCATGTGCTCCTTTTGGCTGGGAAATCAATCTGCATCTTTTGCATAGCTAGAAGAAAACATCGGGTAATATACACCAATGTTATACGAGTTAACATAACTACACAATTGAAACTTAAGAGGACACAACACAGACAAAACAGAGAGCAACACAACGGCTATAGTATAATGTTGTAGTATCACACTGCAGTAATGCAGCAGAAACAAACAGCAGGTCAAAAAAACAACATAACACACAACCATCACTACAGACTACCTCACAACAAATGTGGCACAACATTCTTGCCACGTGTTATCACCTCCAGCAACCTGCTATCCCTGTACATTGGTAAAAAGATTGTTTGCTCCAATGACATGAAATAACTCCAGCCAAAGATGTTTTCTGATCAGGATCACGTTCTTTCTTCCACGTTGAGTCATTTTTGTACACAAGATGCTGGTAATATGTAAGGAGCAATCCTTGCAAAATACGTGCCTGGAACTGCCATTGAACATTATATTTAAACAGGAAGCGATTCGAAAAAATAAATACGGTTTCTTTGTTTTTCACGAGCAATTTATCACCAATGAGTTAAGGAAAATGTGTAGCAGTTATCTTGAATCACGTCCTTTTGTTTAACATTTGAAGTGTTTGTTGTTATTTATATACCCACTTTAATTCTCTAATTATGTTTCATTCTCCTCTTGATTTTCTGCTTCACATTTGTAAAATGCAATTTCGACTCTTCATTTTTAAAGATGATTTCCATAGAACTTGAATGTCTTTCAGGAGGATTAACTATATAGATTTTAATTAGCAATACAGAGTTTAACAGATTACTCTTAATGTCATCACCGCACAATCCATTTTTTGTAGCCAAGTGTTTATGTAAATGTTGAAACGCAAACTGCGATCCATTTGAAACTGGGCGGGCGAATCTTTCCTTTCACCTATGAAGTCAAATCTTACATTAGTATTCAGGTTGTGTTTGGTATGAATCACCATGGGGTAATTACACAAAAAAACACATAAAGATAGAATTGCAACAACAATGTGCTACATGGTGTCCCTATTTAGCAGTAGGGAGTTTCATAAAGTGAAAAAATATTTTGTTCAAGCAGCTACAATATCTTGGTCAAATGGGTTTTGGGGGACAACCAACCACAGGGAGGTGTACCTCCGGGATGATTGAGGAAGTGGTACAGCCTAGGCTCTTTATGGGCAATTTTGGACTGTGTCACATGTATTTGATGGTCCAGTGTATAAAGGCATCCACTTTTACCACCCGGTCCTCTTTTAAAAAGTGACCTGGTAGCTGACAGGTGGAGAAGGATTTTGGAATGTGCGATGCACGTGTGCGTGATGCAGGCCAAAGAAGGAGAAGGCCGCATGGATCTATTGGCCCCATCAGTGTGTGTGTGGCTGCCAGGAATGTTTGGCATCAAGAGGGGTGGCACCGGTGGTGTTAGCGTGTTCAGCTCTGCACCGCCATGCTCCCACCATGTGTAAAGTTGCGATAGGCGATTGGGGCAGCTCTAGAGGGAGGAGAGTTGCCCCATGATCTGCTCAAGGTCCACAGGGGTCGTTGAGAGCTGCGCAGTGGCCCACGCATGTATTTATGGATGGGCAGAGAGAATTCCTAAAAAGGGGCGTGCCAACCCTTCGGCAGTCGTGGGCAGGAAGCAGGAGCAAGTGGTAAAGGCAAACCTGGGTTTGCCAGGAAATGGACATGCGTGGAGGAGGGGCCTGATGGAACTAATGCTGTTTTGTAAAGAGGCACTAAGCCACCTGGCCAGAAACAGTCTTGATTAGCACTACAAGGGGGCCCAAGCTGAGTTAAACAGCAGCCTTGCCCAGGGGAATCTGTGGTTGGTGTAGGGGATCATGTGGTGGCGAGGATGAGCCAGAATTTTGGATCTGCAATGGAGGTAGTTGAGGGCTAGGGTTGCCAGGTGATAATGCTGGGGCAGTGGAGGGGAGGATCGGGGCTGCTTCTGTTGGCATGGAGGTGAGGGAGGAGGGGGAGAATCTGCCTGGATGGTCAGTGGACGATACTACCAGGTCAAGCATGCTGATTTACATGGTTAGGCATCAACCAGAGCAAGGGAAGCTGCTGGAGCACCACGAACAGGATGGGCTCCAGGGGAAGGCACCTTCAAGTGTCCCCAGTATCATTAGCCAGGAGTGGTTGGTTGGATTGGGCCCTGAACATGCCCAGGCCCCTCTAGGCCAAAACATCAGGGTGGATTCAAGGTGATACCCATAACAACCAGGTGCCTTGGGGTCAAGCCTGGAGGGTAGGGCACATGTCAAAGACACAGAGAGAGGCCCGGCACCCAGCATGGCGACTGCAGCAATGCTGAATGGAGTGAAGGGGAAGAGGAGTGGGTGGCAGCAGCCAGCTGGTGGGCTACTGAGGTCTTAGAGCAAAGGCCTTCGTTGGTAGGGAACAGAGTGCCTCCTTTGAACGTTCATCAGAGGCTATCCAGAGGTGGGGGACCAGCCCTTCTTCACAGAAGGGGGGGCACTCTGCAGCTGAAGTCCGGGGAGAGTAGGGGATGGAGCAGAGGACAGGGTTTGCAGAATGGGAAAGGAGAATGCGGGGACAGCACCAGTTCCGCAGGGTCAAAGTGATCGGGGTTTGTGGCAGTGGGTACCTGAACCATTTGCTGGGGTGGCTGGTAGAGTAACTGACCCTTAGCATGGACTTTCATTTACTTTTACAGGGACAACACAACAACTTCCAGATGGAGTCAAGAGAGCTTGGTGCATCTCAATGGTCTCGAGGAGAACAGAAGGGAGGGCTCGGTGCAGCCGGCCAGATGTCAGCATGGGATGATTACAACACTGCCACACAAAGGTATTGTGTGACTTCGGCAGTGCAGCATGCTGGACAGGCTAGTATGGCCCCCGGTGTGACCAGGCAAAGAACAGGTTTGCAAGCCACAGATGTGTGACCAGGGGAGGGTATTACGGCCACTTGGCAACCCACTGTTGGCATAGGTGTGCTTCAGCTCGATGTAGCTCAACAAGGTTCGTCAGATGCCTGTCAGTTGGATCATGATGGATGATGCCTGGAGGAAGGCGAGGTGGTGAACGATGAAGCTCCAGTGGAGGAGGAGCTTAGGTGGTGTGGCACACGTGGCTTATGGGGGGACACATAACATGGCTCTACCTAGTGTCTTACTGGTGAGGCCCAATGGCCAGATGGAAAGTGGCCGGGGAGCTGGACATGGCAGATCCTAGCAACTGATTGGGTGGCATAATCCGTAGTGAACGCTGACCTTGATGCCAGGTAAGGGTGCTGGAGATTGCAAGGTCAACACAGACATGGTTTCTACTGGGGTAGATACAGGGGACAAGACATGTGGCAGTAGACCATAATTAAAGAAAGGTTTGTATGTCATAGACATAGGTGGAGGCACAGAGGAAGGTGAGCTGGGTGTTACAATGGGAAAGGACACTAGACTACCAGAGGACATAGAGGTGCAGATCACAGGGCAGGGACTCACAACTTCTAGGGGGACATCGTGAAAAGGTTAGCTGCAAAAGACAGGAGGGGGTAGAGATGGGGAAGTCTGATAAACAGGGAGAGACTGCCAGGGAGAGTAAAGAACTTAAAATAAAGAAGCGCTCATAAATGGGGGTGATAAAGCCCTGGGGCTAGCATTTAATGCTGTCTATAAAAGAGAAGATTTGGGTGAGTATGTGACGATGTTTAAACTCAGGGCAAAGGAGGGTTTGAAGGAAGAGGAATATGAAGTGTCCAAGAGGCTGAAAGTGCTGATGACAACTCAGAACTGGACAGCAGCTTTCCTCAACTTCGCTAGCGTGTGTTGTGAAAAATTATCTGAGAGGTCCATGTCCCTATTTAAATATATAGATATGATCAGAAAATCTCAGATCACTTATAGGTGACAGGTCAGGACACAATATGACAAAGAGTTTCATGCATGACTAGCCGTTGACCTGGAGGCAAAATAGGGGAAATTGACAGTGGCCGGCAGCATACGATAGGTTCAGCTATGTTTGGTAAAACTATATTTACTGCCAGCGGACTCCCAATTATCTATCCTCCCTTTCAGGGTATCCCGACTTGGGGTAGAGAGGGGCAATGGCAAAAAGCCAGGGGAGGAGCTCAAGGCTTGTTTGAATTTCAACAAAGGCCTCTGCAGGGGGGAATATTGTAAGTTCAAGCACAAAGGTTGGAAATGTTCATGGAAATATCCCTTGGTCGAGTGCCAGGGAAATGCTGGAGGCTATCAGAGGCAGCAGACAGGACAGTGGACACAACAGCAGGGAAATTTTGAGGCACAGTACAGTGCTCAGTCCCCATGTTTTCTGGGGTGTTGGTGATCCCACAGGACAATGGTAAAAGGCTTGTACACTAATTGACCTAAATCAACTGGATTTTTGGCTAGCACTCTACCCAAGTGCGGAAGATGCTAATGTGTTGGGAGATGGCTTTCGTTGGTGATTCTGGTTGAGCTATGAGGGCCCGAGACAGTGGAGATGGGCAAAGAGTCTAGAATTGGCCAAGGTACATCCAGATAAAGTTCATGAACTGGGCAAAGAGATTCAGGAGAGGAAGATGGAGGGGCAAGTTGACAACTGGCCACTGACAGACTCAATTGTATCACCCATTGGAGTGATTCCTAAAAAGGAAAAAGGTCAATTTTGGTTCATACAACACCAGTCATGGCCAGAAGGGAATTGCAAAGGGGATCACAACAGTCTTGTACTCATCAGTGGATGTGGCAATGGCACTGCTTGAGCAAGTGGGGAGAGGTGCTCTCATGGCAAAGAGTGACATAAAATCTATGTTTCGCTTGCTGCCAGTGCACCCAGATGATATTTCCTTGCTGGGTATTCAATTTAATGATCAATGGTTCATTTTCATGGCATTGCCCATGGGGTGCTCAATATCTTGAGCTTTGTTTGAGCGTTTCATTTCCTTCCTACAGCAGGTCATCACATGGTCCACTGGGCACATGGCAGTGACAGATTGCGTAGATGACTTCTTTTTTGTGGGTCGACCCAGTCCTATGGACTGCCAAAGGTGATTGGTAAGTTTCCACAAGCTCATGGGGGCCTGGGGGTGCCATTGGCTCCCTAAAAAACTCTGGGACCCAGCACAGTCCTCGATTTCTTGGACATTGAACTGGATTTTGTTGCAATGGAAGCAAGGCTTCCTATGGATGGAAAAAGTGACTATGCACCTGCTGTTGGATTCTGTGCTGGGAAAATAAACTTGACGGAGGTGCAAGTTGTGCTAGGGATCTGAACTTTCGATTTCTGGGTTGTCAGAGCAGGGCAGACTTTTTGTAGAAGGCTGGGCATGTCATTAGGCGGGTTGTCACAACCCCACCACCATCTGAGGTTGTCAGCAGGAACACGCAACAACATATTTTTGAAGGACTATCATGAACTTCTATTAGTGACCCTGAAAGTGTGTGAGTGGGGTACTCGGAATTATTCAGATGCTGCAGGTGGTTCAGGCTTTGGCCTGTACTGGCAGGGTATGTGGTGTGTTGAGAAATTACCGGAGAGTTGGAAGCACTGGGGCAGGTGCATTGCCTTTCTTGAATTGTTTCCCTTCAGTGGTAGCACTGACGCTATGGGGATCTGAGTTGACACACAGGAAAGTCCTGCTTAAAATTGACTACATGGCAGTGGCACAAGTGGTCAATGGCAGTCTGCCAGAGCTGACTGCCTCTCCCATGACAACCAAACCATAGTTCTTTGACCTCTTTCGAATATCCCTCTACATCTCCTTCAACAATGCCAAACTTTTGTATATGACCAGATCTTCTTCCCGTAAGTGAACCACCAAAACATCCTGGCAACTGTGTTTATCCCACAAGCGATTCAGACATTGCAACAACTCCCCCAATCTCATCTCCATTTTACCATACAATGAGACAATGTCATTGCCCACATCTGGCACATTTCACGCCCTGAACAAACTGTCATGTCTCAACCAACCCATCATGAAAACTCTCAACAGTTTCAGGGCTTTTGCATCTCTAGCAGCCTGGCATGCCATCTGGACAGAATTTATTCCCAGGAGAGAGTGGAGGGGGTGAATAAGCCTTCAGCAATTAACAAGGCTAGGAGAAAAATCAATAGAGAGCTGACTTTTTCTGCAGGTCTGAAGGTATGGACAAAGTGGAACACTCAGATCTCAAATATGATGCAGTAGAATTTTTCAGGGAGGACAGGATGCATTTGTCTCACTATGGCATGCAGTTGTACTTGTTGCAGTTGAAGAAGGTCTGACTGATGTCTGACTAGTGACTGATGAAAGGGGCATAGGTTTGGGGGGGGGCAGAAAAGAGGGCCTAGGACTTTTCTGAGTGGTTGGTCAGCAATTTGATCTGGTTGTAGTTTAAGTTTATTTGTTGCTGACATTGCCAAAGCAAGTTAAATAGGAGGGAGTAAATAAGGCTACATCGGGATAAGAAGAGCAACTAAAGTTACGCTGTAAGAAGTTTAGATAGTTAAATATTTATATATGTAGATTGAGTGGCAGGAACTGTAGAGGTAACCAAGTTCATTAGTGTTGACAGATAGGATTTAGACATTTAGAAGGGAAGACATAAAGCGGGATGAGAAGTTTTAGGGGTGGGGGTTTGAGATAGGTGATTTATTGTGTAGTGATGTCTAGTATTGTAAAGGAAAAGTCCTAGGTTTTTTATAAGTGTGATTGTGCACCTATTTTCAATAAAGCAGCCTTTTCAACATACAAAAATTAGTATCTGGTCTGTTCTGCTGCCCTCTCGCCCAATATTTAGGGGCATATTTATGAGCCCCTTGTGCCACCGGAGCATCACTTTCATGAAGCTCCGGTGGCACTAAGCACTGCGCCTTATTTACAAGGTGGCATTAAGCCACTTTTTGTGGATTAACGCCACCTTTTGAATACCACCCCTTCACATGCAGCCCTTTGCGTAGAAGGGGCATGCAATGGGAGTTGTTGTGAGTGTGCCACAGCAACACCCATTGAAATTTAAGGCTGCCTCAGATTTACAAGTTTTTGTACACCTGAGGCAGTGCCAAAATCTAACGACACCCTAGGAGTAGCATTAGCAAGGTGCAACAAGGAGGAATACTTTTATTCCTCCTCGTTTTTTGCTTTTTCAATGTGTGCTGCATTCTGCACCATGCATAAAAAGAGCAAACTCCCAGACATGATTGTTTATATGCAGGAATGTCTCCCTCCCTGCACATAAACAATCATTTCAAAATGAAGCATTGGAACTTTTGTGTGTGCTGCATTCTGTAGCACACACAGAAGTGCCAAATCACCATCAGTAATTGTTTATGTGCATGAAGGGACATCTTCCCACACATAAATAGTCAAACCCCTCAACGCAGACATCATTGCATGATGGTGCAAGGATGGCTGCATTGGCCCTAAGCAGCTCAATTTAATGCCAGCGCAGGGGACAACACATGGGTGCGCCGTATTCAATAAAAACATTGATAGCGGCGCTGCCATTTTTAGCGCATCATTGCTCTCCATTATTTTCAGTTAATAAATATGGGCCTTAATCTTTAACAATTTTACCCTCTAAGAGGACACAGAAGGGAAGCAGGAGGGATGTGCAATAAATTAGTTTCTGCATGTCACCCACCTACAACAAAATCCTGATTTTGATAACAGCAATCTAAAAAATAAAGTAACATTCAAACTGCGAACTACTGATAGGCTTATCTAGCTGATTGGTGCCAACAATTCACAAAGTCGACTTCTAGGAGCCGGTTGACTGCATTGGATATCCCTGCATGAACATTTATATAAATTGTATTTTAACTGAATAACTTAAATAAATAAAAAATCTAATCACACATTTGTGTTTTTGTCGCGCGGAGCAATTACATTTGAAAGTGTTTGGTATTTCTATGATAAAATAGCTCATATCGAATGTAAAATTTGAAGAGAAGTAGGTTTATTACACAAGATGAACAATCAACATGGAACTGCTGAGAGAGGTCTAGTCTTGCTGTTCATGGCATAAGTGATCGTTACTTGATGTAAATCCTTCAACACAAGCATCCAGACTTATTACCTTCATTCTTCACGCGGCCTAACACGTGAGAAGATTTCTCGATTTAGTATATAAATTACGGAGATTATTTATTTGACTTTATATCATCGGATATTCTGCAAAATTAGAAAAACAGCAAGAACGTCTACTGGCATTTCTCAGATGTTAGTTTTAATGTGTTTACTTCTGATCCCTTGATAGATGGTTAAACGTGTACCTACTCCAGAAGATATAACCAATTAGACTGTACAATGTCTCATGAACACAATGAATGAAACTTCCTTAGAGTACGAAGCTGCATTTTCGCATTTATGTCATGATACAACAGTAAGCATAAGACAAAAATGTAATCTAGACATGCAAGCTCCAGGGAAAGTCGAAGGGAAACTCGAAAAATGTATAGACAGTATGTAATAATTTGTAGGAAAAAACTTCTTTTACTCTGTTGAATATATATTTTCCAATGGCGTTGAAAACGTATCATTAAAGATGCCAAACACGTGTCGGCTGATTGGATATCACTTCAAATAAATCGGCAGTGAACCAATATGTGGTTGCAAAAAGTTTCAGAAACTGCAAATTATGGAGACTGTTAGAATTAATCTGATACTTGAAGGATGAAATTACAAATCAAACAAATGAAATGGGTGCTGGTATTTGAATATGAACCCAAGAACCGTCATACCTAGTGTGAGAAAGTCATCTCTTTTGCCCTGATCGCCCCCATTTTTTTTGACTGACACCTGTGGTTACTGACGTTGACTGTGCCCTGGTCTCTACTAATCAGGCCTATGGCCAGTGCTCTGTTAGAAGTATGTATGGTAATTATGCATCTTTATAATTGGTTCTGACAACCTACCTGTAAGTCCCTAGTAAATGGTAGGGAATGTAGGTTTAGGGACCCCAGTGGAATTAAGGCACTTATGGGTACTGCTGTCAATTTAAAGGCAGCCCTGTCTTGCAGGCTGTTTTCAAAATAAAATTGAGCCCAAATTCAACTTTGGAATTAAAAGGTCTTCCAGAGCCTCAAACTATCTTCATTTTACATACGCTGCCCCTAAAGTCTGCCCCTAGGTGCCCCAAGGGTAGGGTGTATTGTTATTTTAAGCAGAGTCTTTATAAAAGATGTTTGGTATGCCCTGGTGAGGGAACACTGTCAATTTCATTTTCCCCATTGTAGTACATTAGATCTATAGGCTAACATGGGAAGACTTTCTTTAACACTAATAACGTCTATCGTTTGATAAGAGTAAGCTAAGAAATTGATTTAAAATGTCAACATAATAGTTAAAATAAATCTAACAACTTACCAATGTTAGATTTATCATAATTATTACCAAGAATGAGTTTCCTAAAGTTACCTAAAGTTACCTAAATTTAGTCCTGTAGCAGCCTCTCCTGATTGGTCAGCCTTTGACAGGCTGGCCATGCTGTTCTGATGAGGTGTGAAGTGGCCTGGGCAGAGACGAAGGAACCATCCGGTGGGAGAAAAACCACAGCAGCAGATGCCAGAGCAGGAAGGGGTCTGGGTAGCCAAACTGGTCCTCAAAGGCGGTGTTAGAGCTGGTCTTTTTTGCAGGGTTATCCACATACTTTTTGCCTACTTCCTCCTATTTTTTCCTCACTTGTTTTGGTTGGCTGTAGGACTCTGGGCACTTTATCACTGCTCACCAGTGATAACGTGCATATGCTCCCTGCCTATTATGTATTGGTGATTCATTTATCCATGATTGGCATATTTGATTTACTAGTAAGTCCCTAGTATAGTGCACCAGGTGTCACCAGGGCCTGTAAACCAAATGGTACTAATGGGCCTGCAGCACTGATTGTGCCACCCACCTGAGTATCCCTGTAAACATGTCTCAGGCCTTCCATTGTAGTTCCTGTGTGCACAGTTTTACACTGCCATGTCGACCTGGCAAAAGAACCCACTTGCCAGGCCCAAATCTTCCCCTTTACTACATGTACGTCCCCCCCAAAGAAGGCCCAAGGCAGCCTCATGGGCAAGACAAAGTGTATTTAAAAGGTAGGACATGTACTGGTGTGTTTTACATACCTTGATAGTGTAATACTGCTAAATATGTTTTTCACTATAGCAAAGCCTATCTCTCCTATAGGATAAAATGGGGATTGCCTTGAAATATCTTTTAACTGTAATTTCCCATTGGGATCACATAGAGATATGGGCCCTCATTCTGACCCTGGCGGTCTTTGACCGCCAGGGCGGAGGACCGCGGGAGCACCGCCGACAAGCCGGCGGTGCTCCAATGGGGATTCCGACCGCGGCGGTAAAGCCGCGGTCGGACCGGCACCACTGGCGGCGTGTACCGCGGCCCCATTGAATCCTCCGCGGCGGCGCAGCTTGCTGCACCGCCGCGGGGATTCTGACCCCCCCTACCGCCATCCAGATCCCGGCGGTCGGACCGCCGAGATCCGGATGGCGGTAGGGGGGGTCGCGGGGCCCCTGGGGGCCCCTGCAGTGCCCATGCCACTGGCATGGGCATTGCAGGGGCCCCCGTAAGAGGGCCCCTACATGTATTTCACTGTCTGCTGCGCAGACAGTGAAATACGCGACGGGTGCAACTGCACCCGTCGCACAGCTTCCACTCCGCCGGCTCGATTCCGAGCCGGCTTCATCGTGGAAGCCTCTTTCCCGCTGGGCTGGCTGGCGGTCTGAAGGAGACCGCCCGCCAGCCCAGCGGGAAAGTCAGAATTACCGCCGCGGTCTTTCGACCGCGGAACGGTAACCTGACGGCGGGACTTTGGCGGGCGGCCTCCGCCGCCCGCCAAGGTCAGAATGAGGGCCATGGAGTCTCTGAATTTACAATTTAAAAATGCATCTTTTGGTGAAGTTGGTTTTTGAATTGTACGCTTGAAAATGTCACTTTTAGAAAGTGGGCATTTTCATGCTCAACCATTCTGTGGTTCTGCCTCTCTGCTGAATACATGTCTGGGTCAGGATGACAGTTCGGCTTGTGGTGTATTCACTCTAGATAGACACACGAAGGGAGCTGAGGTGTGTCCTGCATATCCTGATGGCCCCCCAACAGGCTAATGGGTCTTCCTGAGGTAGAGTGGTAGGAAGAGCTGACACTTGCACCCAAATAGAGCTATGCCTGTCCTCACACAAACCAGTCTCCAACTCCCTGGAGTGTGTCTGGGGCCAGGGTAAGAAAGGCAGGGTCTTGTGAACTACAAAGATTCCTCTTTGAAGCTCACCTGCTTCAAAGACATAAATGGGTATGAGTAGCGGACCTCTGACCCAAATAGTTAGAACACTTCTGGACTGAGAACATTCTGCCAGGAAGAAGAACTGGATGCTCTAGGAGGGACTGTCACTCTACCTGTTACTTTGTTGTGCTGGCCTGCTGCTTGCTATTCTGTCTTGGAAGTGAAAGGACTGGACTTTGTTTCTGTATCCTATTTTCTAAGGTTTTCCAAGGGTGTGAACTGAGCTTGCCTTCTGTAAAGAAGTCTCAGGACCATCAAAAACACCCACCTACCAGCACCTGGGCTCTCTTACTGAGAGTCCTGACTTGCCAAGTGGTGTGAAGTCCAGTTCCTGGGTCTTTAGAAGTGAGCTCTGGTGAAACCAAGAAGAAACCAAGCACATCGCCACCAGAGCAACTTTGAAACTTGCGCCAATGTTCAGCTCCCCGGCATTGCCTGCACCGGAGCATTGGACCTCGCTGAAGGCAACAAACACAACTTGTAACCCAGGCCCGATGCCACCTCAGTGCCTCCAAAGTCCCACCACAGCATGAGTCCTGAGTGCCTTGTAACCAAATCCTGTGACACTGACTCCCACTCTGTCGTAGCACCTGTGGACCCGCGGTGTAATCGCAACACAAAGCCAATGCCTTGCATCTTGACATGCTGGGTTCATCAAACCTGCCAGGTCATAAAGAACTAATGCCCTGCCATGGATGCCGCATCAACTCCCCCACAACTGTAAGGAACTGACACTTCACCTCCCCTGCCTAGCAGTAGGAACCAACACTTCACCTCCCTGAAAGCAGTAAGGAACCAATGCCACAGAGGCTCCAGCAATGCTTCACCTCCCTGACTCCATGCAATATCTTTGTTTCCCCATCATCACAAGTACTGTACTTTGGATCTGTGCGACTGTGTGACTGGCCTGCACTCCCTCGCGAGTGGTGGTGGACTGTTCGGGACGACTCCGTCAAGACACCGTGATAGCCCTGGTTGGACGTTTGTGTTTCTAAGCGCTTTACTAAGATTTGATATTTGAAAATATTTATCTTTATCTGTGTATTTTTGATTTTTGTTGTTTTGGTATTGTATTACTTAGATAAATATTGGCTATTTTTCTAAACTGGTGTGGAGTACGTCTGTGGTGTTTTCACTCTGTTACTGTCTGTGTACACATACTTAACACATTACCTCTAAGATAGGCCAGAATGCTCATGCCAAGCTACCAAGGGAGGGAGCAGGGGTTATCTTCGCTGTGTGACTCCCTTCCCCTGACTAGAGTGAGGGTCCCTATTTGGACAGGGTGCAAACCACTGCCAACTAGAGACCCCATTTTTAACGGGTGAAAGACTGTTGGAACCTAAACCAGACCTCTCCAGCCAGGTGGGAGCCTCTCTAATTAGATTAGGAGAGGGGCTGGAAGGGGAGTGTAAAGAAATGTTAGCCACACCTGTGGGTAGGCTTAACAAGACCTGAACCTCTAGGTGAGATTTTCTTCATTTTAGATATTTAAGAAACAGTGTTTTCTGGGACATAAATGTGTCACATTTCTAAGGAAGTAGTCATCAGAGAGGGTGGCACTCTGCACCCTATTGATCAGTGGTGCCACCTGCTTATCAACCCAGAAGCCTGGATAAATGTGGGAGAGCTGCCCAGTAACTTAGATCCCTGCAGAAAGAAATCAGAAGAAGAAGAAATGCCCGGTTGAACCCGTGGTTTGCACCAAGAAGGACTGCACTCTGAAGGATTGCACCAGCTGCACACTCTGGGCTTCACCACAAAGAGGACTTTACTGTGCTTCAAAGATCCAGGAGTGGACACCCTATAAGCAACAGGTACAAAGGAGCTATCAAGAGTCCCCTGCATCAACTCCTGCAAGAAGAGCCCAGCTGACCAGCGTCCAGTGGACTTTTAAGGATTTTAATAGGTGCATTGTGGGAATTATCGACCCAACTTTCTAAAGAGCAACTCAGAGCTTCTGGAATCTTGACTGGTGTTGTGGACCCATTAAAGACACTAAAAAGACCTTCTGGAACAAGATCCAGAAGCTCAAAGACATGTGTAACCTTGTTGAAAAAAAGGTGCCTGACCCATCATCTAGAGTCAAGCTGCCAATGTCGAACCGCGACTCGACCTGGATTTTAGGTTTCACTGCGCTAAAAGCTCTGGAGCTCCAGGACCTCCAGAACTTCACCAAGGACACGTGCTAAAGCAAGCTGCTGTCGTAAACTCAAAAGCTGACCTGCAGCGTAGACCCGCCCAACTTTGAAGAAAAAAGAACCAAAAAAGAGACTAAGAGCCCGATGTACGACGTGGTTATTGCGGTCGCAGAAGGCAAATGGCCTTTTCTAATGTACCATCCCTATTTTGAGAGATGGCATGCAAATACGAACTCGTAAAAAAGAAAAGGAAGGGCATTCCAAGGGCATGTATGATTGTTTTGTGACCACAATTGCAGTTGTAAAACAATCACAGTTACCACCAATTTCAAATTGGAGGTAACCCAGGACCCCACAGACCCCTTCCCCTTTGTGAATGGAAGCAAAAAAAAAAATTCTGAGCAGGTAGTGGTCCTAAAATGAACGGAAAACTTTTCATTATTTTTTTTTTTAAATGCACCCCGTTTTCCTTTAAGGAAAAAAGGCTACAATAAAAAAAAAGTATTTTATTTAAAAAGCAGTCATAGACATGGTGGTCTACTGTCCCCAGCAGGCCACCATCCCTGTGAATGTGGCAGTTCCCAATGGGGTCACAAATTGCGACCAGCCTCATGAATATTGATGAGGTAGGGCATTTGCAGCCCCATTGGGAATTACAAACAGTGTTGTTGACACTGTTGTACATTTGGCTTTGCAACTCACAATTTGAAACTTGCAAATGAATCACAAATTGCGAGTCACAAAACATACTGTTGTGCATCGGGCCCTAAGTGAGAAGGTAAACTAGGGCTCCATTGTGGTCAGCCTCAAACTTTGACTTTGACCCGATCAGGTGCGACCAGATGGCCAGGGTTGGCACTTTTTGTTTTTAGGCACTAGAAAGTGATTTCTTTTAAATTTATACTTTCATATCTCCAATTCCCTATATTCATGTTCATTTATTGAAACCTTAACTGGACCTTATTTGTGATTGTGATGTTATTACTGAGTGTAGGTACCTACCTGCTTTTCCTAATAAACCACTTTCCAACACCTAGACACAGCCAAATATGAATTGTTCTTGCCTGCTTTGTCCTGCTTACCTGTTGTGAATAAAACCAATGCTCAGAGGTTAAAACGATATGGTATCCTTAGCAGCCAAACAGAACACAGAATCAAGAGAAAACAGTTGTTTTTTCCAGCGAATGATGACAATAGCCTGTTTGTGGATCCTATGTAATCTTGTTTTTATCTTGATCACTGTTACCTAATCTGTGTTGCTTTCTACTTTGCCACTTTGCTGGTTTCTTTCATGATTTCATACCAATTGTATTTTGTGTTAGTTAGTTAGTTAGTTAGTTAGTTCGTTCGTTAGTTTATTGACAAATCAAAACACAGAGGCCCTCATTATGACATTGGCGGTAAGTCCCGCTTAGTGCCATGATGACTGCTGCCAACATACCGCCGGCGCGGCAGTTTACCTCTACCCAAATGATGACGCACACATAGCGATCCGTCAATATATAGACACACACACAAGTCCGCCAGCCCAAAGGTCAGTGATAAACTGGCGGTAGCAAAACCCACACCGTTACGCCAACAGAACTACGCCCACAATATTATGACCCACGAATCACTGCAGCGGACATTCAACCGTGGTAAACTATTGGCGGTACATACTGCTGTGCTCAAAATACACACGCACTAACAAAACAACACAACATTGGACAATTCAAACTACACACACCTGATACACATACACATATCACACCCACACCACTATAAAACACACACACACATTACCCACAACCCTTTACGACTCAAAAAAATTGACAACTGAGAGAGACACACACCAAGAGCACCCACAGAACCAGAGCCACAGAACACCATCACCCATACACCATCCACGCACCTCACAGCACACACCCCAACACATCACCCCACACACCCTCACACACACCACACACACACACTACACCCATGGCACCACAACCATTCCCCAGGTTCTCAGAGGAGGAGCTAAAGGTCATAGTGGAGGAAATCATTAGGGTAGAGCCACAGCTATTTGGATCACAGGTGCAACAGACATCCATTGCTAGGAAGATGGAGCTATGGCGGAGAATCGCAGACAGGGTCAATGCCATGGGACAGCACCCCAGAACAAGGGATGACATTGAGGAAGAGGTGGAACGACCTATGGGGGAAGGTACGGTCCATGGTTTCAAGACACCAGATAGCTGTACAGAGGACTGGCGGTGGATCCCCACCCCCTCCCACACAACTAACAACATGGGAGGAGCAAGTCTTGGCAATATTGCATCCTGAGGGCCTGGCAAGAGTAGCAGGAGGACTGGACTCTGGTAAGTCAACTCTTTACTACTATCACCTCCCCACCTGCATGCCATCACATACCCGCACCCCTACCCTCACCCCATCATTCCACCTCACATATAACCCACCATCACAACCCACCCATCCCAATACCAAGCCCTGCATGCAACACCAATGCATGGACCCCCATCACGGACCTGCATGGACACCCATCACTAAATCATGCACATTAGAAAGAATCACCTAGCCCACATAATCACTACTCACACAAGTCAAAGCTCACAGGGCAATCACAACCATACAGGGCAACACACCCATGCACAAGATGTCACATGCAGAAACTATAACACTACATTTACATCCTCACAGGTCCCCCACCCAACGTCACCGGAGAGTAGGTGCCAGCAACATACAGTCTCCCCCCAGAAGAAGCCCACAGTGATGACAGCAGCTCTGCTCGCCTGGATCAGGATGACCAACCTGGCCCATCAGGGATCTCTGGACAGTCGGTTACCCAGGCACAGTCCCAAACCACCACAGAGCCTCCCCCCTCAGGAAACACCAGTACAGCACCCACCCAGTGGGCCTATCCCTCTGTCCCCAGGACACGTCAATCAGCAGTGTGTCCACCACTACAGGGACCCCAGGACACCCCACAAACACAGGACGATAAGGGATCTGGGGTCAGTGGCAGTGGACACACGGTTCTGGTGACAGAGGCACAGGACTACAGGGAAGTTGGGAGGACTGCTGTACGACAAGGGGAGGACAGACCCAGGGAACCGACTCTCCATGAGGCACTCACCAACATCCTGGGAGCATACCACCATTCCCAGGAGATGATGGGCCAGATACTGGACAAGTTGCAGGAGACCCAGCGGCTGCAGGAGGGACAATACCTGGGGATCAGGGAGGACCTGAAGGACATCCACACCACCCTGGTCACCATTGCAGGGGTGCTGGCAGACATGGCCAACACCATAAGGCAGGCAGTTGCACACCACCGGGCCCCTGACACTAGTCACACCGATGAACAGTCCTCCACCTCCGTTGCTGCTAGTGGACAGGAGGCCCCACCACAGGACCAACAGGTCTCCAGCACCCCTCCCCCTGCAGCAGGAAAACCACCCCACAAACGGTCTCTGTGATCCAGGAAGAAGCCAGAGAACATTGCCAAGACCACCACCAGCAAATAAGACTCTCCTGATTGTTACCCTTGTGTCCCACTCTGTCACCCTGTCCACCTTGAAGTGCCATTCACTTCCTTTGCCCACTTGGAAAATGCACCTGTGATACCAATGGACTGGACTTTATCCTGGACTTACCTCCATTATCCACCCCAACCCATTGCACATCCCCTTCTACCTATTAGCACTCAAATAAACACCCTTTGAACAAATACAAGTATGGAGTAGGTCAAATGATTTAAATATGTATTCGTTTAACAAGGTTTAAACACTGCTATACAACTGAACAGTAATGTATATATAGGAATGACCTGAAGTTGGCTGCAGTCAACACACCAGGTGCCAGAGTGGGCCACAGATATCTGAAAATAGAGATGCCAAAGGGTACAGTAAGTGGCCCTAGAAGTGGGAGATTCTGAATGCCATGTACAAAGTCAAATACAAAACTGTCAATGCAAAGTGAAGTTACAGTGGGGGTCATTACAACCCTGGCGGACGGTGTTAAAGCGGCGGTAAGACTGCCAACAGGCTGGCGGTCTTTTTTTTAGTATTATGACCATGGCGGTTACCGCCATGGTCATCCGCCGCTTCCGCAGGCCGAGACAACCGCTGGGCTGGAGACCTGGGTCTCCAGCCCGGCGGTCGTGACAATACCGCCACCGGTATTGTGACCCAGGTTACCGCCGTGGATTTCCAGCGGTGGGAACCGTCATGAAATCCATGGCGGTAAGCACTATCAGTGCCAGGGAATTCCTTCCCTGGCACTGATAGGGGTCTCCTACACCCCCCACCCGACCCCGACTCCCTCCCCCACCACCCCTGCCACCCCCCAAAGGTGGCAGGCCCCCCTCCCCACCCCGACCCCCAACATAACATTATTCACGCACACCCGACTGCCAACAGGCTGGCGGTCTTTTTTTTAGTATTATGACCATGGCGCTTACCGCCATGGTCATCCGCCGCTTCCGCAGGCGGAGACAACCGCTGGGCTGGAGACCTGGGTCTCCAGCCCGGCGGTCATGACAATACCGCCGCCGGTATTGTGACCCAGGTTACCGCCGTGGATTTCCAGCGGAGGGAACCGTCATGAAATCCATGGCAGTAAGCACTATCAGTGCCAGGGAATACCTTCCCTGGCACTGATAGGGGTCTCCTACACCCCCCACCCGACCCCGAATCCCTCCCCCACCACCCCTGCCACCCCCCAAAGGTGGCAGGCCCCCCTCCCCACTCCGACCCCCAACATAACATTATTCACACACACCCGACACAAATGCAGGCACCACCAACACACATACACGCACACACACCGACATACATGCCACCATCCACACACACAGTCAGACACGCACACCCACATTCAAACATACATGCACACATCCATACAGACATACATACAGACAGACACGCACATATTTCCGAAACACGCAACACCCCCGCAAGCATACACGCACTCACCCCCCCACATATACAGACGCACCCCCCCATGCACCCACACAACACACAACACCCTCCCACCTCCCTCCCCTAACGGACGATCGACTTACCTGTTCCGTCGATCCTCCACGAGGGGACGGGAGCCATGGGGGCAGCTCCGCCAACACCACACCGCCAACAGAACACCGCTGCGCAGAATCACAGGACGTGATTAGCTCAGCGGTGTTCTGTTGGCTTGCGGTGGAGGTGGAGCAACCTCCACTTCCCCGCCGCCCGCAAGTATGGCTGTTGGCAGCTCTCTGTCGGAAAAACGAAGGAGGGCATCCAACGGTCATAATACGCCGAGCGGCAAACCGCCACTACTGGCGGTCTTCCGCGCGGCGGTCCCTCATCGGTCTTCTTAAAAGACCGCCGAGGTTGTAATGACCACCAGTGTCTTACCTGTGTGTCACTGGAAGTACTGTTGTATAATAGCTGTTCTGTTGTCCTCATCCTCATCCCCTGCCTCCCCATCTTCACTGTTCACAGGGTCCACTACTGCCACACACCCATCTCCAGCCTCATCCTCCTGCAGAAAAGGCACCTGGTGTCTCAAGGCAAGGTTATGCAACATGGAGCATGCCACGATGATCTGTCACACCTTTTTGGGTGAGTAGCACATGAATTCACCTGTTAGATGCAGGCACCGAAACCTGGCTTTCAGGAGGCCGACTGTCCTCTCTATTATTCTCCTTGTTCGACCATGTGCCTCATTGTATCGTTCTTCTTCCCTTGTCCTGGCATTCCTCACTAGGGTCAACAGCCATGAGAGGTTGGGTTAACATTAATCACCTGCAAATATCGAGGGACACCTGTTAGACACACACTAACACTTAGGACCCACACCATACCCATACACCAACATCCACTGGCTGGGAACCAGGGCTCACCTATTAGCCACACCCAGGGCCTCTGGAGTTGTGCCATCACATATGGGATGCTGCTATTCCTCAGGATATAGGCATCTTGCACAGACCCCGGATACTTTGCGTTGACATGGGGGATGTAATGGTCTGCCAGGCACACTATCTGCACATTCATCGAGTGAAAGTTTTTTCGATTTCTGAACACATGTTCATTTCTCTGGGGGGACAAATGCAATATGTGTACCATCAATTGTCCAATTAATGTTGGAGATATGTCCCATTCCATAGAAGTCAGCTTTCACTGTGGCCAAATTCTCCACCTGGAGGAAAACTATGTAGCTGTGCATGTGCTTAATCAGGGCAGACAACACTCTGGTTAGCACTATTGAGAACATTTGCTGTAACATTCCTTCTGCCATGCCCACTGTCACTTGGAAGGAGCCAGTTGCCAAGAAATGGAGCACAGATAGGACGTGCACAAGAGGGGGGATCCTGGTGGGGTGATGGATAGCAGATATCAGGTCAGGCTCCAATTGGGCACACAGCTCTGTGGTTGTGGCCCTGTCAAGTCTATAGGTGAGGTTAATGTGCCTGTCCTCCATTGCTGACAAGTCCACCAGCGGTCTGTACATGGGGGATGTCTCCATCTCCTAGTCATCCACAGTGGTTGTGATCTAGGGGGAAAAACGTTGAGCAGCTGGTCAGTATTCCACATTTTCAAACACTACACTGCATTGCATGTTGTGACACTAACAGTATGTTGTTGGATACGCCCAAAAGGAGCCTATGTGTACTGTGACACAGTTAGGTGGCATGGCCTGCCTCCCCCCCCTCGAAATGGCATCCGCCTGTCCTGTTTGGACGGAGAGGTGGAAATGAGGCAATTCCGCTGACGTTGTGCGTGCGTTGCACTCCTCATTGGTTATCATTGGACCCTGTGGGTTACAGTGGCCAATGGTGATGTACGTCAGTGGTGACGGTACACACCGTCGAGGATGTGACCACTATTTTCTATCTGCTCACTCACTTGCTACCTGACCTTAAACAGGAGAGGACATACACTACAAGTGCTGCTGTGACCTGTGTCTGGAATCGACCATGGCTCATGTCACTGGGGAAAGTGCCCCTGCCTTAACCGCTGTGGAGTTGGAGAAACTGGTAGATGGGTTCCTACCTCAGTACCGAATGCTGTATGGGCCTCCAGAACAACAGGTGAGTACACTGTGAGCACGATGCATAGATGCATGGAGTGCTGTGTGTGAGGCCCTCGTGTGGGGGGTTGGTGGAAGGGTTCTGGGCAGCGTGCTGCATGTATAGTGGGCAATGTCTGTGCGTAAGGGGATGGGAGGGCTATGGTGGGCCATGAGTGTAACAGGCCGGACAGTATGACTAATTCCTTTTTCTATGTATCTTTTTCTGCAGGTCAGCACCCATCAGAAAAAGGGTATATGGCATGCCATCGCCAAGGACGTGTGGACCCTGGGGGTCTATGGCAGGCAGAGTACACACTGTTGCAAACGGTGGGAGGACCTGAGATGCTGGGCAAGGAAGACGGCGGAGGGCCAGCTGGGGCTGGCATCCCAACGAAGAAGGGGTGCCCCTCGAACCCTGACCTCCGATGACCCGCATACTGGCAGTAGCCTATCCGGACCTAGTAGGGCGCTTGAGGGCATCACAGCAGCCACAAGGGGGGGAGTACAGTTTCACAATATACTACTTGCGCGTGGTGGGGTGGTCTCCGGGTGGGGGATGTGGGCCTGTGGGTGCCCCTAGGCCAGGCTGAAGATTGCAGGGTAGGTTCCATGTTGGGCTGGGGCTGATGAACACCACTTCCTAACAAGCTAGTAGGCATCTACTACTGGGCAGGGGTCTGTGAGTGTCAGGTATGCTGCTATTGGCATTAGGTATTGGTATTGGTGACTAGCATTGTGACTGGTAGTGCATTGCCTAGTGCATAGGGCTGTTCCCTGTGTGTGTGTGATGTGTACACCAACAGTGGTTGTGTTACTGCCATCGACCAAGTGTATTCATGTCTATTCCCCCCTTTTTGTTTTGTCAACCTGTCCTATTGTGCATTAGCATCATCTGGCAGAGGAGCACAGGCACCGGCGACGGAGGGAGCTGCATCCCACATGGCCATGGAGGCTGAATCCACCGATGTTCAGGGCACCAGTGGGACGGAGGGTGAGGGGAGCACCAAAGCGGAGAGAGAAGGGGACAGTTCTGACAGTGATATCTCCTCAGATGGAATCTCCCTTGTGGTGGCAGGCACCTCTGTGGCCACCCTAACTACAGGTACAGCTGCCACCCCTGTACCAGCGCTGCCCTCCCAGCAACCCCTCAGCATGTTTCCCATGCCCACTCAGCCAGGAGGGGGGCATCTCCTTCGCCTCAGGCCCTGCCCCAGTTAGCCCTGCTGCCCTGAGTGAGGAGGCTATTGACCTCCTGCATTCCATCTCTGTTGGGCAGTCAACCAAAGTGAATGCCATCCAGGGGCTGACAGCCCATCTGCAACAAACACATGCATTCCTGGAGGGCATTCACTCTGGCATGGCGGCCCAACAGAGATCAATCCAGGCTCTGGCCTCCTCCCTGATGGCAGCCATTGTCCCTGTCTCTGGCCTCCCCCCTCCAACGTCCTCTACTCAGTCCCATTCCCCTCAACCCCAACCTATCCCAAGCACACAGCCAGACCAGCATGCACCCAAGACAACACACAGGAGTGGCTCTGGCAATCACAAGCACCACACATCATCCCACAGGCACTCAAACAAGCACCATCCAGATGCTGACATAACAACATACAGTGCCTCCACTGTGTCCCCCTTCTCCTTGTCGTCCACCACCCTCCCAGTAACCTCTCCACTCACACCTGTATGCACTACATCCTCATACACTACCCCATCACCATCACACCTATCACTACACACCCCTCACTGGCAGTCACCACCCTCACTTCCATGCACACATCCTCTGTGTCCTCTCCCACTGTGTCTGTGCCCCCTCCTCCTAAAGTACACAAATGCAAGCATTCACACACCCAACAGCCATCCACCTCACAACAGCGTCCAGCCCATGCACCTGCACCCAAACACAGCAGACAGACACCTCCAACAACCACACCCTCTACCTCCACACCCAAACCTTCACCCTCTTCCCACCCCAGTGTCCCTAAGAAGCTTTTCCTCCCTGCTATTGACCTCTTCCCTACCCCTCCCCCCATCCTTCATGTCTGGCCAGGGTGGTCAGAACTCAGCCAAGCACCTCAGCCACCCAGTCCATGGCCACAGTAGTGTCGGCAGCTACTGCAGGTGGGAGAGGCTCCAAGGAACCAACCATCAGCACTGACAGGGTGCCTGCATCAGCTGCCAATGGGAAGGACAAGGAGGCACCACCAGCTGCCAAGGGAAAGGGCAAGGACGCATCACCAACTGCCAAAGGGATGGACAAGGAGGCACCACCAGCTGCCAAGGGGAAGGACAAGGAGGCACCACCAGCTGCCAAGGAGACGGGGTAAAGGGCCTGCACCTGGATGCAGGAAGGACAGGAGGCCTGGTGCTGGGACTGATTCAGAGCCCCACCACCAACCATGACGGTTCAGCCGTCCGAAGCTGCAGGGGATGGGCTTGAACATCCCCCACCACTGGCATCCCCAGCACCAGCACTGCCACAGGCACCACCACCAGCACCACTGCCAGCAGCAGCAGCCCCAGTGGGCAGCCATCCGAGGCTGCAGGGGATGGGCTGGAGCCTCTCCCCACTGCCACAAGAAATGTCACCAGCACCACTGCCAGCAGCAGCAGCCCCAGTGGGAAGCCGTCCGAGGCTGCAGGGATGGTCTGGAGCCTTCCCCCACCACTGCCAGCCCTGACACCAGCACCACCACTGCCACCACTGAAGAGCTGTCACCGCCAGTGGGCAGTGTGTAGTCGTGCCTCCATGGGCTGTAGTGTGTCCTGGAGCCTGCCAATCCTGTAGGTGTGACACCCAGGTGAGTGGCTGTGATCCTGCACTCCCCAAGTGCTGCATCACAGGGCAAAATGCCCCCTCCAGAACCAGTGGAAGAAACCATCCACTCACCCCCTCCTTGCCAGGATGAAGCACACTGGGCACAAGGCCCCTCCAGAACCAGTGGAAGAAGCCATCCACTCACCCCCTCCTTGCCAGGATGAAGCACACTGTGCACAAGGCACCCTCCAGAACCAGTGGAAGAAGCCATCCACTACCCCCTCTTGCCAGGATGAAGCACACTGGGCACAAGGCCCCCTCCAGAACCAGTGGAGAAGCCACTCGCTAGAGAGACTGTGGCTTTGCACTCCCCAGGACCAAGCAGTGGGCAAACCACCCACTAGAGAGACTGTGGCTTTGCACTCCCCAGGACCAAGCTGTGGGCAAACAACCCACTAGAGAGACTGTGGCTTTGTACTCCCCAGGACCCAGCAGTGGGCAAACCACCCACTTGAGAGACTGTGACCTTGCACTCCCCAGGACATAGCACAGGGCATGTAGCCCCCTCCAGGACCAGTGGTGTTGTACCATTATGCCATTTTCTGGCTGAGGTGCCCCCCGTTCCCTACCACCCTGAGGTGCCTGTGTATTTTTGACCTGATGCCCCTGCACTGTTCTCTCCATGTGGATGCAGGAGTCAAGTGGGGCCTTGGCCTATGTGTCGTGGCCCTATGGCCCACAGACATTGAGTACTGGGCAGTGTCCCTCCATTTGTATATATGTATACACTGTTTTGATTTTGAATCACAATTTGCTCGTATTTTATCTTATTACACTCACTTTGATCACTTCCTTTTGTCCTTGCATTATTCCGGAGGGGTGTGGGGTGTATATGTAATGTTACTGCATTTGTTTGTGTGTATGGTGTTGTGGGTGGGGTGGGGGTGGGGGTGTTGCGTGTCGCGTGTCGCGTTTGTGTGTCACTCTTTTTCTTCCCCCCTCCCTTGTGTGCTAGGCGGCAGTACTCACTGTCGTCGCCTTCGCTAGAGTTGCTGTTCGTAGTGAATGAGGAGATATACAATCATGGGGAAGATGTTCAACTCGGGCTCTATGGTGTCGTGGTTCTTCCTTGAGTCTCCAGATGTGAGTCCTTTGACTTCTGTGTTCTGTTTCTGCCGTGCTTTTGATGTTGTTGGTACTGCCCCGAAAAGGTGGCAGATAGGCCTGTTGTAATACGGTGGGAGGTACATTGTCTTCTGCCTGACTGTTGGCGGTTACTGCTGCAGTGCTTGTTGGTACTGCCATTGTGCGCGGTGTGTTAAAGTGTCTGTCAGTCTGAGCGGTTTCCGCCATGGCCATAATTCCATTTTTGTTACAGCTGGCCTGTTGCCGGTATTACTGCCACTTTATCACCGACTGCCAGGGTTGTAATGAGGGCCAGAATCTCATAGTCAAACAAGAATCACAATTGAAAATAATAATATTACAAATAGCACAATACATAATATATCTTATAAAATAAAATATACAGTTCAATCAATTGATTCAGTTTGTAACTCCTCAAGGTTGCAGTACCAGCAACTTTAAAAATCTACAATAATAAAAAGCCAAAGAACTAAAGTGCACAATGCAATACATCTCATTGTATTAGATGCGATCAAAGGTGAATGGTGTAGGAAAGTACCATCTTGCCTGGCATGCTACCCCCATGTTTCACTGTATATATGTTGTTTTAGTTGTATGTGTCACTGGGACCCTGCTAGTCAGGGCCCCAGTGCTTATAAGTGTGCCTGAATGTGTTACCTGTGTTATGACTAACTGTCTCACTGAGGCTCTGCTAATCAGAACCTCAGTGGTTATGCTCTCTCATTTCTTTCAAATTGTCACTAACAGGCTAGTGACCAATTTTACCAATTTACATTGGCTTACTGGAACACCCTTATAATTCACTAGTATATGGTACTGAGGTAAATGTAAATTTGCACTTGTGTAGCGCACTACTCACCCGTTAGGGTCTCAAGGCACTGTACTCATACTGCTATGGAACCCCTCCTGGCTTTTTCCCTGTGAGGTGCCCACTCCTGGGCACCCCCAGGTATCCAAGTGCTGTTGGGGCCGTTGTGGAGATTAAGCAAGATATTGCCCAGAGTTGCAGAGTGGGAAATATTAATTAGATTAGGCACCGAGGCGAGAATTATCTGGTCCAAGGGAATTGAGCCCAAGACCTGTCGAAGCGGGACTTGAACCCTGGTCTTGAGCCAGATCTCTGCTTCAGGGTCTGCCGCTCTAACCATTGTGCCACACTTCTCCCCAGGGTATTGGGGTTCCAGGAGATCCCTATGGGCTGCAGCATTTCTTTTGCCACCCATAGGGAGCTCTGACAATTCTTACACAGGCCTGCCACTGCAGCCTGAGTGAAATAACGTCCACGTTATTTCACAGCCATTTTACACTGCACTTAAGTAACTTATAAGTCACCTATATGTCTAACCTTTACCTGGTAAAGGTTAGGTGCAAAGTTACTTAGTGTGAGGGCACCCTGGCACTAGCCAAGGTGCCCCCACATTGTTCAGGGCCAATTCCTCGGACTTTGTGAGTGCAGGGACACCATTACACGTGTGCACTACATATAGGTCACTACCTATATGTAGCTTCACAATGGTAACTCCGAATATGGCCATGTAACATGTCTATGATCATGGAATTGCCCCCTCTATACCATCCTGGCATAGTTGGCACAATCCCATGATCCCGTTGGTCTGTAGCACAGACCCTGGTACTGCCAAACTGCCTTTCCCGGGGTTTCACTGCAGCTGCTGCTGCTGCCAAACCCTCAGACAGGCTTCTGCCCTCCTGGGGTCCAGCCAGGCCTGGCCCAGGATGGCAGAACAAAGGACTTCCTCTGAGAGAGGGTGTTACACCCTCTCCCTTTGGAAAATGGTGTGAAGGCAGGGGAGTAGTAGCCTCCCCCAGTCTCTGGAAATGCTTTCATGGGCACACATGGTGCCCATTTCTGCATAAGCCAGTCTACACCGGTTCAGGGACCCCTTAGCCCTGCTCTGGCGCGAAACTGGACAAAGGAAAGGGGAGTGACTACTCCCCTGACCTGTACCTCCCCTGGGAGGTGCCCAGAGCTCCTCCAGTGTGCTCCAGACCTCTGCCATCTTGGAAACAGAGGTGCTGCTGGCACACTGGACTGCTCTGAGTGGCCAGTGCCAGCAGGTGACGTCAGAGACTCCTTCTGATAGGCTCCTTCAGGTGTTGCTAGCCTATCTTCTCTCCTAAGTAGCCAAACCCTCTTTTCTGGCTATTTAGGGTCTCTGTCTTTGGAGATTCTTCAGATAACGAATGCAAGAGCTCATCCGAGTTCCTCTCCATCTCTCTCTTCACCTTCTGCCAAGGAATCGACTGCTGACCGCGCTGGAAGCCTGCAAAACTGCAACATAGTAGCGAAGACGACTGCTGCAACTCTGTAACGCTGATCCTGCCGCCTTCTCGACTGTTTTCCTGGTGGTGCATGCTGTGGGGGTAGTCTGCCTCCTCTCTGCACTAGAAGCTCCAAAGAAATCTCCCGTGGGTCGACGGAATCGTCCCCCTGCAACCGCAGGCACCAAAGAACTGCATCACCGGTACCCTGGGTCTCCTCTCAGCACGACGAGCGAGGTCCCTTGAATCCAGCAACTCTGTCCAAGTGACTCTCACAGTCCAGTGACTCTTCAGTCCAAGTTTGGTGGAGGTAAGTCCTTGATTCCCCACGCCAGACTGCATTGCTGGGAACCGCGACTTTTGCAGCTACTCCGGCCTCCGTGCACTTCCGGCAGAAATCCTTTGTGCACAGTCCAGCCTGGGTCCACGGCACTCTAACCTGCATTGCACGACCTCCTAAGTTGTTCTCCGGCGACGTGGGACTCCTTTGTGCAACTTCGGGTGAGCACCATTTCACACATCCTCGTAGTGCCTGTTTCTGGCACTTCTGCGGGTGCTGCCTGCTGTTGAGAGAGCTCCTTGTCTTGCTCGACGCCCCCTCTGTCCCCAGACACAATTGGCGACATCCTGGTCCCTCCTGGGCCACAGCAGTACCCAAAAACCCTAACCGCACGATTTGCAGCTAGCAAGGCTTGTTGGTAGTCTTTCTTCAGGAAAACACTTCTGCACGACTCCCCACAGCGTGAGGGATCCCTCCTCCAAAGGGGAAGTTCCTAGCCCTTGTCGTTCCTGCAGAATCTTCAGCTTCTACTGTCCAGTAGCAGCTTCTTTGCACCACAGCTGGCATTTCCTAGGCATCTGCCCATCTCGACTTGCTTGTGACTTTGGACTTGGTCCCCTTGTTCCACAGGTACCCTCGACTGGAAATCCATTGTTGTTGCATTGCTGATTTGTGTCTTTCCTGCAGAATTCCCCTATCACGACTTCTATGTCCTTTGGGGAACTTTAGTGCACTTTCACTCACTTTTCAGGGTCTTGGGGTGGGCTATTTTTCTAACCCTTACTATTTTCTAATAGTCCCAGCGACCCTCTACAAGGTCACATAGGTTTGGGGTCCATTCGTGGTTCGCATTCTACTTTTGGAGTATATGGTTTGTGTTGCCCCTATCCCTATGTGTCTCCATTGCATCCTATTGTAACTATACATTGTTTGCACTGTTTTCTAATACTATTACTGCATATTTTGGTATTGTGTACATATATCTTGTGTATATTTGCTATCCTCATACTGAGGGTACTCACTGAGATACTTTTGGCATATTGTCATAAAAATAAAGTACCTTTATTTTTAGCATATCTGTGTATTGTGTTTTCTTATGATATTGTGCATATGGCACTAGTGGTACTGTAGGAGCTTCACTCGTCTCCTAGTTCAGCCTAAGCTGCTCTGCTAAGCTACCATTATCTATCAGCCTAAGCTGCTAGACACCCTATACACTAATAAGGGATAACTGGGCCTGGTGCAAGGTGTAAGTACCCCTAGGTACTCACTACAAGCCAGTCCAGCCTCCTACATTGGTTGTGCAGCGGTGGGATAAGTGCTTTGAGACTACTTACCACTCTTGTCATTATACTTTTCATAAGAGAAAAATATACAAAACAAGTTCAGTGTGTGTACACATAACTAAAAAGTTTTGCATTTCCTCTTTTCACTCTTTTCTAAAGTGCTGAAAAGTACCTCTAAACTATCTAAAAAGTTCTTAAAAGTTAAAAAAGTTTTTTTTCTGTCTTTCTAAAAGTTCTGAAAACTTTTTTCTCTTTTTCTATCACTTAAACTCTTTCTAAAAAAATGTCTGGCACAGGCCAAAATGTTGATCTGTCCAAACTTGCATATGACCACCTTAGCTGGAAAGGAGCAAGGAGTCTCTGGGTAGAAAGAGGTTTGAGTGTAGGGAAGAATCCTTCCTTGGAATTGTTGCTTAACATGCTTAGAGAACAAGATAAGGCCAGAAGGACCCCATCTGTTGACACAGTAGCCAATGGTTCCCAATCTGATCCAGGGACTCCCCTAGGAAAAGATTCAGGAAAGAAACTTCCTAGCCTGCCCATTACTAGACAGTCTAGCATAGTTGGTAATGATGACGAGGTACACCATACAGAAAGTGTTATCTCACATCATAGCAAAAGTATTGTTTCTCACCACAGTAGAAGTGATGTTTCTGTTAACCAAGCTGTTAGGGTGCCTTCTGTAAGGGACAGGTCTCCTTCTGTCCATTCTCACCACACTTCTGTTTCAAGGAATGTCCCACCCACCCACCCTGATGACAGATTGTTAGAAAGGGAGCTCAATAGATTGAGAGTGGAACAAACCAGACTGAAGCTCAAGAAGCAACAGCTGGATTTGGATAGACAGTCCTTAGAAGTAGAGAAGGAGAGACAGAAATTGGGTTTAGAAACCCATGGTGGCAGCAGCAGTATTCCCAATAGTCATCCTGCAAAAGAGCATGATTCTAGGAATCTGCACAAGATAGTTCCCCCTTATAAGGAGGGGGGTGACATTAACAAGTGGTTTGCTGCACTTGAGAGGGCCTGTGTTGTACAGGATGTCCCTCAAAGGCAGTGGGCTGCTATCCTATGGCTATCATTTAGTGGAAAGGGTAGGGATAGGCTCCTTACTGTGAAAGAAAGTGATGCCAATAATTTTACAGTTCTTAAGAATGCACTCCTGGATGGTTATGGCTTAACCACTGAACAATACAGGATAAAGTTCAGAGAGACCACAAAGGAGTCTTCACAAGACTGGGTTGATTTCATTGACCATTCAGTGAAGGTCTTGGAGGGGTGGTTACATGGCAGTAAAGTTACTGATTATGACAGCCTGTATAACTTGATCCTGAGAGAGCATATTCTTAATAATTGTGTGTCTGATTTGTTGCACCAGTACTTGGTGGACTCTGATCTGACCTCTCCCCAAGAATTGGGAAAGAAGGCAGACAAATGGGTCAAAACAAGTGTGAACCTAAAAGTTCATACGGGGGTGACAAAGATGGCAACAAGAAGAAGGATGGTAAGTCTTCTGACAAGGGTGGGGACAAATCTAAAAATGAGTCTTCATCAAGCCCACAAAAAAACTCTGGTGGGGGTGGTGGGCCCAAATCCTCTTCAAATCAAAACAAAGAAAAGAAACCATGGTGCTATTTATGTAAAATAAAAGGCCATTGGACAACAGATCCCAGTTGTCCAAAGAAAAGCACCAAGCCTCCTACCACTACAACCCCTACTGCTACACCTAGTGTCCCTACTAATAGCAGTGGTGGTGGGAGCAAACCTACTAATAGCCAATCCAAGGGAGTAGCTGGGCTCACTTTTGGTAACTTAGTTGGGGTTGGTCTGATTAGGGAGACCACAGAGGCTGTGTTAGTCTCTGAGGGGGCTATTGATTTAGCCACCTTGGTTGCTTGTCCCCTTAACATGGATAAGTACAAGCAACTACCCCTAATAAATGGTGTTGGGGTTCAGGCCTACAGGGACACTGGTGCCAGTGTGACTATGGTCATAGAGAAACTGGTCCACCCTAAACAACACCTACTTGGTCACCAGTACTAAGTAACCGATGCTCACAACAACACACTTAGCCACCCCATGGCTGTTGTAAATCTCAACTGGGGGGGGGTTACTGGTCCAAAGAAAGTTGTGGTAGCCTCAGATTTACCTGTAGACTGTCTACTAGGAAATGATTTGGAGACATCAGCTTGGTCAGATGTGGAGTTGGAGGCCCATGCAGCAATGCTGGGCATCCCAGGGCATATTTTTGCTTTAACCAGGGCTCAGGCCAAAAAGCAAAAAGGACAGGGTGACTTGGATCCTGGAACAATGGACCAAGTGTTCCCTAAAGCTAGGGCTAGTAGAAGTAAAGCACTACCTACTATCCCTCCCTCTACAGTGGATTCTACTTCTGAGGAAGAAGAATTTCCACCCTGTGCAGAACCTACACCAGAGGAGCTGGAAGCAGACACTGCTGAGCTTTTGGGTGAAGGGGGGCCTGCCAGGGAGGAGCTGAGTGTGGCACAGCATACCTGTCCCACACTAGAGGGTCTAAGACAGCAAGCTGTCAAACAAGCTAATGGGGATGTCAGTGACTCTCACAGAGTTTACTGGGAGGACAACCTCTTGTACACTGAAGCAAGGGATCCTAAACCTGGAACTGCCAGGAGGTTAGTGATTCCTCAGGAGTACAGAAAGTTCCTCCTAACTCTAGCCCACGACATTCACCTAGCTGGACATCTGGGACAAATGAAAACTTGGGACAGGCTTGTTCCCTTGTTTCATTGGCCTAGAATGTCTGAGGACACAAAAGAGTTTTGTAAGTCCTGTGAAACCTGTCAAGCCAGTAGCAAGACAGGTGGCACCCCAAAGGCACCCCTTTTTCCACTGCCTGTGGTTGGGGTTCCCTTTGAAAGGGTAGGGGTTGACATAGTTGGCCCCCTTGACCCTCCTACTGCTTCAGGCAATAGGTTTATCTTGGTGGTAGTGGACCATACCACAAGATATCCTGAAGCAATTCCTTTAAGGACCACTACAGCATCTGCAGTGGCAAAGGCCCTCCTGGGAATATTTTCTAGGGTGGGTTTCCCAAAGGAAGTAGTATCAGACAGATGAAGCAATTTCATGTCTGCTTACTTAAAGGCCATGTGGAAAGAGTGTGGTGTGACTTACAAGTTCACTACACCCTATCACCCACAAACAAATGGACTGGTGGAGAGATTTAACAAAACTCTCAAAGGCATGATTATAGGACTCCCTGAAAAACTCCGCAGGAGATGGGATATCCTTTTACCATGCCTCCTTTTTGCCTACAGGGAGGTACCCCAGAAAGGAGTGGGCTTCAGTCCCTTTGAACTCCTCTTTGGACACCCTGTTAGGGGTCCACTAACACTTGTCAAGGAGGGTTGGGAACAACCTTTAAAAGCTCCAAAGCAAGATATTGTGGATTATGTACTTGGCCTCAGATCAAGGATGGCTGAGTATATGAAAAAGGCCAGTAAAACCCTTCAGACCAGCCAAGAGCTCCAGAAGCAATGGCATGATCAGAAGGCTGTTTTGGTTCAGTACCAACCAGGGCAGAAAGTGTGGGTCTTGGAGCCTGTGGCCCCAAGAGCACTCCAAGATAAATGGAGTGGACCCCACATAATTGTTGAAAAGAAGGGTGAAGTCACCTACCTACTTAGTTGACTTAGGCACTGCCAGGAGTCCCCTTAGGGTGCTCCATGTCAATCGCCTGAAACCCTACTATGACAGGGCTGATCTCACCCTGCTCATGGCAACTGATGAGGGACAGGAAGAAGACAGTGATCCTCTACCTGATCTCTTCACTTCCACAGAACAAGATGCTCTAGTGGAAGGTGTAGTTTTGGCTGATTGTCTTACTGCTGAGCAGAAAGACCATTGCATAAATCTCCTGGGTCAGTTTTTTGAACTCTTCTCTACTGTGCCAGGTACCACTTTCTGGTGAGAGCACACTATAGATACTGGAGACAGCTTGCCTGTCAAAAGTAAGATCTATAGGCAGCCTGACCATGTCAGAGACTGCATAAAGCAAGAGGTGCAGAAAATGTTAGAACTGGGAGTGGTTGAGCACTCTGAAAGTCCATGGGCTTCGCCTGTGGTACTTGTACCAAAACCTCATTCCAAAGATGGAAAGAAGGAAATGCGGTTTTGTGTAGACTACAGAGGTCTCAACCAGGTAACCAAAACTGATGCTCACCCTATACCCAGGGCAGATGAGCTCATAGATACACTGGCATCTGCCAAGTATCTAAGCACTTTTGATTTGACTGCAGGGTATTGGCAGATCAAATTATAAGAAGATGCTAAACCCAAAACTGCATTTTCAACCATTGGAGGCCATTACCAATTCACAGTAATGCCTTTGGATTGACAAATGCACCTGCCACTTTTCAAAGGTTGGTGAACACAGTCCTGCAAGGGCTGGAAGCTTTTAGTGCAGCATATCTGGACGATATAGCTGTCTTTAGCTCCAGTTGGGATGATCACCTGGTCCACCTATGGAAAGTTTTGGAGGCCCTGTAAAAGGCAGGCCTCACTATCAAGGCTTCAAAGTGCCAGATAGGGCAGGGGAAGGTGGTTTATCTGGGACACCTTGTTGGTGGGGAACAGATTGCACCACTGCAGGAGAAAATCCAAACTATTATAGATTGGGTTCCCCCTACTACTCAGACTCAGGTGAGAGCCTTCCTAGGCCTCACTGGGTATTACAGGAGGTTCATTAAGAACTATGGCTCCATTGCAGCCCCTCTTAATGACCTCACATCCAAAAAGATGCCTAAAAAGGTATTATGGACAGCAAACTGTCAGAAAGCTTTTGAGGAGCTGAAGCAGGCCATGTGCTCTGCACCTGTCCTGAAAAGCCCTTGTTACTCTAAAAAATTCTATGTCCAAACTGATGCATCTGAATTAGGAGTAGGGGCAGTCCTATCACAACTTAATTCTGAGGGCCAGGATGAACCTGTTGCTTTTATTAATAGGATGTTGACCCCTAGAGAAAAGTGTTGGTCTGCCATTGAGAGGGAGGCCTTTGCTGTGGTCTGGGCACTGAAGAAGTTGAGGCCATACTTGTTTGGCACTCACTTCATTGTTCAGACAGACCACAAACCTCTACTTTGGCTAAAACAAATGAAAGGTGAAAATCCTAAATTGTTGAGGTGGTCCATATCCCTACAGGGAATGGACTATACAGTGGAAAATAGACCTGGGAGTAGCCACTCCAATGCAGATGGACTCTCCAGATATTTCCACTTAGACAATGAAGACTCATCAGGTCATGGCTAGTCTTATTGTCCTTCGTTTGGGGGGGGGGTTGTGTAGGAAAGCACCATCTTGCCTGGCATGTTACCCCCATTTTTCACTGTATATATGTTGTTTTAGTTGTATGTGTCACTGGGACCCTTCTAGTCAGGGCCCCAGTGCTCATAAGTGTGCCTGAATGTGTTACCTGTGTTATGACTAACTGTCTCACTGAGGCTCTGCTAATCAGAACCTCAGTGGTTATGATCTCTCATTTCTTTCAAATTGTCACTAACAGGCTAGTGACCAATTTTACCAATTTACATTGGCTTACTGGAACACCCTTATAATTCCCTAGTATATGTTACTGAGGTACCCATGGTATTGGGGTTCCAGGAGATCCCTATGGGCTGCAGCATTTCTTTTGCCACCCATAGGGAGCTCTGACAATTCTTACACAGGCCTGCCACTGCAGCCTGAGTGAAATAACGTCCACGTTATTTCACAGCCATTTTACACTGCACTTAAGTAACTTATAAGTCACCTATATGTCTAACCTTTACCTGGTAAAGGTTAGGTGCAAAGTTACTTAGTGTGAGGGCACCCTGGCACTAGCCAAGGTGCCCCCACATTGTTCAGGGCCAATTCCCCAGACTTTGTGAGTGCGGGGACACCATTACACGCGTGCACTACATATAGGTCACTACCTATATGTAGCTTCACAATGGTAACTCCGAATATGGCCATGTAACATGTCTATGATCATGGAATTGCCCCCTCTATACCATCCTGGCATAGTTGGCACAATCCCATGATCCCAGTGGTCTGTAGCACAGACCCTGGTACTGCCAAACTGCCTTTCCCGGGGTTTCACTGCAGCTGCTGCTGCTGCCAACCCCCCAGACAGGCTTCTGCCCTCCTGGGGTCCAGCCAGGCCTGGCCCAGGATGGCAGAACAAAGGACTTCCTCTGAGAGAGGGTGTTACACCCTCTCCCTTTGGAAAAAGGTGTGAAGGCAGGGGAGGAGTAGCCTCCCCCAGCCTCTGGAAATGCTTTCATGGGCACACATGGTGCCCATTTCTGCATAAGCCAGTCTACACCGGTTCAGGGACCCCTTAGCCCTGCTCTGGCGCGAAACTGGACAAAGGAAAGGGGAGTGACCACTCCCCTGACCTGTACCTCCCCTGGGAGGTGCCCAGAGCTCCTCCAGTGTGCTCCAGACCTCTGCAATCTTGGAAACAGAGGTGATGCTGGCACACTGGACTGTCAGAGACTCCTTCTGATAGGCTCCTTCAGGTGTTGCTAGCCTATCTTCTCTCCTAAGTAGCCAAACCCTCTTTTCTGGCTATTTAGGGTCTCTGTCTTTGGGGATTCTTCAGATAATGAATGCAAGAGCTCATCCGAGTTCCTCTGCATCTCTCTCTTCACCTTCTGCCAAGGAATCGACTGCTGACCGCGCTGGAAGCCTGCAAAACTGCAACATAGTAGCGAAGACGACTCCTGCAACACTGTAACGCTGATCCAGCCGCCTTCTCGACTGTTTTCCTGGTGGTGCATGCTGTGGGGGTAGTCTGCCTCCTCTCTGCACTAGAAGCTCCGAAGAAATCTCCTGTGGGTCGACAGAATCGTCCCCCTGCAACCGCAGGCACCAAAGAACTGCATCACCGGTACCCTGGGTCTCCTCTCAGCACGACAAGCGAGGTCCCTTGAATCCAGCAACTCTGTCCAAGTGACTCCCACAGTCCAGTGACTCTTTAGTCCAAGTTTGGTGGAGGTAAGTCTTTGCCTCCCCACGCCAGACTGGATTGCTGGGAACCGCAACTTTTGCAGCTACTCCGGCCTCCGTGCACTTCCGGCGGAAATCCTTTGTGCACAGTCCAGCCTGGGTCCACAGCACTCTAACCTGCATTGCACAACCTCCTAAGTTGTTCTCCGGCGACGTGGGACTCCTTTGTGCGACTTCGGGTGAGCACCGTTTCACGCATCCTTGTAGTGCCTATTTCTGGCACTTCTGCGGGTGCTGCCTGCTGCTGAGAGGGCTCCTTGTCTTGCTCGATGCCCCCTCTGTGCCCAGACGCAATTGGCGACATCCTGGTCTCTCCTGGGCCACAGCAGTACCCAAAAACCCTAACCGCACGATTTGCAGCTAGCAAGGCTTGTTGGCGGTCTTTCTTCAGGAAAACACTTCTGCATGAGTCTCCACGGCGCGGGGATCCGTCTTCCAAAGGGGAAGTTCCTAGCCCTTGTCGTTCCTGCAGAATCTTCAGCTTCTACTGTCCAGTAGCAGCTTCTTTGCACCCACAGCTGGCATTTCCTGGGCATCTGCCCATCTCCGACTTGCTTGTGACTTTGGACTTGGTCCCCTTGTTCCACAGGTACCCTCGACTGGAAATCCATTGTTGTTGCATTGCTGATTTGTGTCTTTCCTGCAGAATTCCCCTATCACGACTTCTATGTCCTTTGGGGAACTTTAGTGCACTTTGCACTCACTTTTCAGGGTCTTGGGGTGGGCTATTTTTCTAACCCTTACTATTTTCTAATAGTCCCAGCGACCCTCTACAAGGTCACATAGGTTTGGGGTCCATTCGTGGTTCGCATTCCACTTTTGGAGTATATGGTTTGTGTTGCCCCTATCCCTATGTGTCTCCATTGCATCCTATTGTAACTATACATTGTTTGCACTGTTTTCTAATACTATTACTGCATATTTTGGTATTGTGTACATATATCTTGTGTATATTTGCTATCCTCATACTGAGGGTACTCACTGAGATACTTTTGGCATATTGTCATAAAAATAAAGTACCTTTATTTTTAGTATATCTGTGTATTGTGTTTTCTTATGGTATTGTGCATATGACACTAGTGGTACTGTAGGAGCTTCACTCGTCTCCTAGTTCAGCCTAAGCTGCTCTGCTAAGCTACCATTATCTATCAGCCTAAGCTGCTAGACACCCTATACACTAATAAGGGATAACTGGGCCTGGTGCAAGGTGTAAGTACCCTAGGTACTCACTACAAGCCAGTCCAGTCTCCTACAAATGGTCAAATAGATAGCATAAATTGTGATTAGTATTACAAACAATGTATACAATCTGAAACAGTTAAAACCATAAGGTGCATTGCACATCAATATAATCTAATATCTAAATCTAATGCAATTTTTGAGTTAAGGAAGAAAAAAACAATTTGATAATAGTAATAAAAAATCAAAAAATTAGGACTTCAATCAATAAAAACCCATCATGGTTAGACTGGGCTAGTGGCCATGTGCAAAACTTCGCAAATACAAAGGCTCTTATTATGAACCATCCCATCCAGGTGCCTTAGGAGCTCTACAATGGGTAAACCAGACAGACGGCAGATACTAAACTTGTCACTTACCACCACTGTTGATATGTCACTTTTACAAGTTCAATGGACATTAGACATTGGTAAAAACACAAAATAAAAGGATTAAGACTTCAAACTGTAAGTACCCTTCATACTGTTACATCAGGCCAATAGCCCTGTAACAAACATTGTTGATAAAACGCTCTTATACTAAACACATCCAAGTGCTTTGAGGGGTCTACAATGGGTAGACAAGGCAGTGTAGGAAGCTGGCCTGGTTTGCAGTGGGTAGCTAAGGTACTTACACCTTTTACCAGGTCCAGTTATCTCTTATTAGTGAAATGTCAGCAGTGTCTAGAAGCCAGGCTCTCTAGGGGTAGCTATAGCTGAGCAGCCAAGGCTTATCTAGGAGAAATGCAAAGCTCTTGCAATAACACTGTAGTCACACAGTACTCACACACATGAAAGAAAATACTCAGTGTTACAAAAATAAAGGTACACAAATGCCAAAAATACCATAGAGACTATGCTTCTTTAAGCGGTAAGTAATATACAAATATTATACACTAGTATGTAGAAATAGATTTTAAAACAGTTAGAAAACAGTGCAAATAGTGAAAATCGCAATAGTTAGAAATGGGGCAAGGGGGAACACAAGCCATATACTAAGAAAGTGGAAAGCCAAAGTTGGTTTCCCATCTAGGCAAGAGTAGTGTGTAGAGCGGCGCGGAGTGTATTAGAAAACACTAAAGGTAAGTAATGGAACCCACCACAGAGCCCTGGAAAGCAGGAACAAATCACATTAACTTTCCTAGAACACACAAGAAAACAAGAAAGAGGATTATGCAAGAACCAAAAGAGACTGCAAGACCCCAATGATGGATTCCTGAGCCTAAAGACCTGTAGAAGAAGGGGACCAAGTCCAAGACGCACAGAAGAGTCCAGGGAGAACAGGAGCCCCAGCTAACTCGGATAAAGGTTCAAAAGAAGAACCACCAGTGAAGAACAACAGTCAGTACTGCACCCAAGAAGACAGATGTGGGTTCCTGGTTGGTGCAGATGATATCCCACACAGGATGGATGATTGCAGTCTAGTTTGTGTCACTGGATTCTGCCAACAACCCTTGGCACACGCAAATTTCACAGTTAGTGGAAAATGGCGCTGCCCGGGACCAGGAGGGACCTGGTGGACTCTACCCAGAAGGGGGAGCCAGAGGTGGCTCTCAGCAATGAAGAGAGCCCTCTGAAGACCAGGCAGAGCACACTGGAGTCCCACAGCATGTGTACAAAGAAGGTGCAAAAGGAGGCCCATGCAGCACTACAACAGAAGGTCCCACGCCGCCAGAGAACCAAGCAGGAAGCTGTGCATCACAGAGGAGAGTGCTGGGGGCTGGAGCTGCACAGTGCATAAAGAACGTTGTGGAAGGATGCCTTGGCAACTGCAAAACACTGGGGTAATGTCTTGCATGGGGAGCTCTTACCTCCACCAAAGTTGGACAGTAGGACGTCAGGACCTTCAGGACTACTTCAGTCCACCACCCGTGAAGCAAGATCCATGCAGCTCGTCAGGAGAGGGGACCCACACCACCAGTCATCATTTCAGAGAGGTGCCTGCTAAAGCAGGGGAGTGACTCTTTCACTTCAAGGGAGATTCCTTCATTCTTCTGGTGCAGGCTGAAGACAGGTTGTCCTCTGAGGATGCACAGCCAGGAAACAGTTGCAGTTGCTGGCAGGAGCTGAAGATACAATCTTGCAGAAGTCATCTTTGCTGCTTTGTTGCAGTTTAGAGTTCCTGGAGTGTACAGATGCAGTTTCTTCGGTAAGAAGGTGAAGTAAAGGATGCAGAGGATTCCTGATGGAGTCTTGCAATCAGAATCTGAAGAACCACCCAAGAGAGAGACCCTAAATTAGCCTGAAAGGGGGATTGGTCAACTAAGCAGGTACACACCTATCAGGGCAGGGTTCTGACGTCACCTACTGGCACTGGCCACTCAAGTGCTCCCAGAGTGCCCTGCCAACTTGGAATCCAAGATGGGAAAACCCATAGACCCTCTAGAGGAGCTCTGAGCACCACCTTTGGGTGGTGATGAACAGGGAAATGATCACTCCCCTTTCCTTTGTCCAGTTTTGCATCAAAGCAGGGACTGGGGGCCCCCAAACTATTGTAGACAGGATTATGCAATAAGGGCACATATGTGCCCTTCAAAGCATTTCCAGAGACTTGGGGAGGATACCCCTCCCAAGCCTGTAAGACCTATTACCAAAGGGTCAAGGGTGTAACACCCCTCTCCCAAAGGAAATCCTTTGTTCGTCCTTCCTAGGCTTGAGCTGCTCAAGCAGCAGGAACCTGTCTGAGAGGTGGCAGCGGATGGGGCTGCATGGAAAACCTCAGAAAGCTGGAATGGCAATACTGAGGGTCCTCTAAGGAGCCCCCAGGGTGCATGGAATCATACAATCCATGCTTACAAAAGCCTTGTGGTATGATTTCAACATGTTTGATACTTAACATGCCTATGTTCGGAGATACCATTATATAGCTGGACATAAGTAGTGACCTATGTCCAGTACACACGTAAAATGGCACACCAGCACTCAAAAATTCTGGGGAAATGGTCCTGGAGGTCATGGGGGCATCTCTGCTAAGTGGTAAAAAGCAGGAGATATACAAATGTGTTTTTTATGTCCTGGTAGTGAAAAGTTCCTAAATTTGTTTTCCAGTACTGTGAGGCCTGATCCTTTCATAGACTAGCCTCAGGACAACCCTCATAGACTTTTCGAGTGGTAGATTCTGATCTGAGAGGGGTAACCAGGTCATATTTAGCATGGACAGAATGGCAATAGAAAATCCAGCTTATTGGTGAGGTTGGATTTAACATTACTATTTTACAAATGCCACTTTTAGAAAGTAAGCATTTCTCTGCACTTAAAATCAACTGTGTCTTGAAGCCTGTCTCCAATCAACATCTGGTCTGTGCTGACTGACAGCTCTCTTGTGATTTCACCCAGACAACCTCAAGCATGGGACACTCAGTCACATCTCATTCATCTACATGTTGAATGGGTCTTCCTGGGATGGAAGAGTGAAGGGCCTGACACTTAACATTTCAAAGGCCAGTGGCCTGCCCTCACTCACTGGACTGATAAACCCCCCACTGGGACCCTGGCAGACAGGACTGGGCTGAAAGGGGAACTTGTGCACTTCAAAACCACTCTTTGAAATCTTCCCCACTTGAAAGACATTTTTGGGTATATAAACTGGGTCTCTGACCGCACCAAATCAGACATTTGTGGTCCTACACCTGCACCCTGTCAGAGGAGCTGCCTGGCTGCCCAAAGGACACATCTGGAGTGCTTTGCTGGAAAGGACTGCTGCCCTGCTGTTGCTCTGCTGCCCTGATGGCCTCTGACTTTGCTGGAAGGACTCCGACTTCCCCAAAATTGCTCTCCATGGGCTTGGATTGAGCTTGCCTCCTGTTTCTGAAGTCTCAGGGCCAACAAAGATTTCACCTCTTCAAGAAATTCCTTCTGCATCAAAAATCGGCTCATCACCTGCAGAAATCGATGCTTTGTCTGCACTGCGGCGAAGAAATCGCCATACAGCCAACCAGAACAATGCAGACCCGACTTTCCAACTGAAAATTTGATGCATTGCCTACCTTGCAATGGAAAATTCAACACATCGCCTTCCAGATCAACACATCGTCTGTTTCTTCTTGCAGCACATCAAAGATTTTCATCGCATCATCCCTGGGTGTCAACATATCCCCGCATCACATTGAGGAACCAAGACTGCACACCGAAAAACAACTCGAACCCCTTACAGTGTGGAAAGAATGATGCATCTTCTGTGCTGCATAGGACAATCCAATGCAACACCTTATTTTTCCATGCATCTCCTCCTCTGCAGTCTCCGTGCATTGCTATTTTTGACACATACCAGGTACTGTGGTTAACAAAGAGACAGCTGCTAATTTCTGAGGATTAAGGCTCTTTTAAACCTTTTAAAAGTGATATTTCAACGTGTGCTTATTGGATCTTTGTTGTTTTGACTTTATTTTATTCGAATACATTTTATCTGTTTTTCTAAACCTGTGTGGTGTATTCTTGTTGTGTTTTCTGTATGTTACTGTATGATTTATTGCACAAATACTTTGCACATTGTCTTCTAAGTTAAGCCTGACTGCTCTGTGCCAAGCTACCAGACGGTGGGCACAGGATAATTTGGTTTGTGTTGTGACTTACCCTGCCTAGGATTGTGGTCCCTACTTGGACAAGGGTGTATACCTCTGCCAACTAGAGACCCCATTTCTAACACTGGTCATCAGCGGTGAGGATAGGACTTGTGCTTGTGCAGTGCCATACTATAGCTACGTGAACACTACCTACCCACAATCAAAAAATCATTTTCTGAATTATTTCTTTTTCTGCAAATTTTTATTCTGGACATTTTTAAATCTAATCCTATACAACATGCCTCTGGCTGGGTCCCAAGGAAGAGCTGGAAAGTTTGACTTAGCCAAGCTGGAGACATACACTGCCAGCCAGCTGAAAGGGTTCTACAAGGAGATGGGAGTACCAACTCGGGGAGCCTCCAAGAAGGAGGAGTACCAAAAACTGTGGGCCTGGACAGAAGCCATTCACAAGAGCATGTTCAGTTCAGAGAGGAAGTGGATGGCTCTCCTGAGGATTTGCCAATAGTAGTGGGGGTTGACACCCTTGAATTTGTGTCCCCTGGGAAAGCAGTGACCAGTGTCTCAAATCACAGCCTGAATGCAGAGGAAAGGGAAGAGGGGGGCTACAGTTGCCCAGATTGCAAATCGAGGCAGAGGAAAGGAAGGCTGAGAGGGCCTTGGCAGAAAAGAAAATATTGTTAGCTCATATATATATAAGACAAAGGGGCATATTTATAGGACTGGTGCTCACAGCTTTTCCACCACTAATCACTGGAAATTGAAGAAAAAATATCCTCACGGTCCTCTTCGAAGGAGATCCCACCCCACTCCTCACAAATCTCAAAGAGATAAAACAATGCAATACAAAATCCAAGGCCACATGTCAAGTAAACATGATGATTGTCCATATTTTATAATACAGCAGATCTTCTTGTTTTATTTGCATATGTTCTTGGAGTTCCAGAAAATCCAAACAGACAAATCCAAACAGCCAACACATGTTTCATCTTGTGAACTGTATTCGCATTGACTTCATCAGGGCTGCAAACCAATACAAGTGACTCCAATTAAAGACTTAACCCCAGTTAGCACAAGCAAACTAAATGTAACCCATCACCATGGCAAAATAATAATGTAAATGTTGCTAATAACTAATATATAGAAAAAATGTGACATTCATATATTGAAATTAAAACAATCAGTAACTTAAATAAAGCCTGAAATTGACCCAATCTCATATAATGGTGGCCAAAGAACAAGAATCGTTTTTGAGATAAACATAATAAGAAAACACCAATCAGTGTGGAAAGATGTCCCCAAGCGTGTCGCATTCATACAAGTGAAGTGCACAATCTATCAACCAATATCCAATAATAAATAAAGTCCATTAAAGTAAACCCCCCAAAAATGGGAAAAAGAAATTAGAACTTGTGGCAGAGGAAAAAATTCACCAAAGTGAAAGTTTAGAGAAATTAATCGTACCTGAAATCTGCTTTTTACCTTCATATATCCATAAGGCTATTTGTAAACAAATTTTGAAAAAAAATTCCCAAAATCTATTCCAAAAAGGATCACAGATATACAAAATCAGCTCGACATTAGGACAAATAAATCCTCACAAACACAATATGCCAGTTATTTACCATACAAACAAGAATGAAATTAAAATCGGAAGTTGCCCATTGTAACTTAGTTATTAGAAAAAATATTTAAATGTATAATTGATTAGAAATTAACACAAAATTAAGCCAGTTGTATACTAGCAAAGTTCTAAACTCAAAGTTCAACCAAAAGCTGCTACTCATCTGAATATATTCCAAATCATACGACAACCCGTAGTAAAACAAGTAACTAATAATTAACAAAGGCGCAAACTAACCTCCAACATACAAGCATCTCATATAATTCATATCATGAACCCCTTTTGGTACCATCTGCTCGTAACACGTGACAACGTTTATAAATGCATCTATGTAGCAGATCCAATGTCCGTGTATTATTCACAATGCAACAAATTTCTTCACCTCTGTGTTTATGTTGATAACTAAGAGTATCCTTCCTAGATATCTTCATAATTTTATTCCGAGCTTGTTCTAAGATACGTGGCTGATATCCACGTTGTCTAAAACGTGTTTCCATATCCATAATACATTGTTGAAAATCTGAATCATTGCTGCAATTGTGTCTAGCCCTCATCATCTCTCCATATGGAAGCGCCTCAATTTGATGTGCAGGATGTGCACTAGTTACATGCAATAAAGAATTGCATGCTGTGTTCTTGCAAAATAATCTGCTCTTAATCCCCTCGTCTTTTATGTACAACTCAACATCCAAAAATTAGATATTAGTAGTACCGTGTTCACAGCTAAATCTAATATTCAACTCATTAGAATTTAGGTATTCAAAAAACTGTTCAGATCCTGTATACTGCCAGTCCAAATCATCAAGCAATCATCAATATACCGACCCCAGTATAGGATATTGGTATTACATTCTTTACCCCTTACACCCCAAATTAGTTCCAGTTCGAAGTAACCCATAAACAAATTTGCATACGACGGAGAAAATCTAGAACCCATTGCTACCCCTTGCTTTTATGTATATCATTCAGTTTTGAACAGAAAAAGTTATTATGTAATATCAGTTCGTCTATAGCTATCAACATCTCCGTGTGTTCCCATAAACTTGCTGATCTCTGATTCAAAAAGTGTTTCAACACAAGAATGCCGAGATCATGTTTAATGCTAGTATATAGTAACATCACATCCAAGGTAGCTAGAGTCATCCCTGGCTCCCAACTAATATCCGCTAAAATACCTAAAATATGTTTAGTATCCTTGATATATGATGGGAGATTAAGTACAAATGGCTGTAAAAAAATATCCACAAATTCTGAAAGTCTCTCCGTAGGGCCCCCTACACCTGAGACAATAGGTCTACTTGATGGAAATGATAAATTCTTATGCATCTTAGGAAGAGTATACAAACATGGATACCTGGGTCAGAAAACCCTTTAGATACATATATTCATCTTCATCCAATAGGCGTTTATCAAAACACCGCCTTAAATAGTTATTAATGTCATTAGTCAAAACTGGTATTGGATCATACGTAATTCTTTCATAACACACCTGATCACTCAATTCTGAGTAAATTTCTTGTTCGTAATCACATGTATTCATAATTACAATATTACCCCCCTTATCTGCCTCTTTGATGATTATATCATCACATTCCTGTAATTATTTGAGGGCTGCACGTTCACCGTTGCTAAGATTACTTATGTAAGATTCATAACGTTTCTTATTTTGGATTCCATTTTATCAAGGTCTTTCCAAACCAGTTTGAAAAATGTGTCACTACAATTACCACTCAACAAATTCGGTATCCATTTAGATTTCATTTTAAACCACTAGCCAAAGTGTTGGAGAAAATATCTAATTCCGCAAGTATTTGTGGAAATGGTAATTGAATCCTGCTCATAGTCGGTAATAGACAACAGAGTAACCGTATCATGTACATCCTGAATTGTCAATGGACTGTAATCCCTAATCCCTATTAATGTCATATAAAGTGTTCTCACCCTGGCTATTAACATGTGTCATAAAATGTTTCTTTAATTTCAACTGTCTGATAAATTTGAAAAAATCTATCTCTATTTTATAGAATTCTCCAAAATCCCGGGACAGAAGCCCAAGCCCTTACTCAATAGGGATATGTCATTTTCTGATAAAATCCTATTAGACACATTTTTTACAGTAATTGATCCCTCATTGGTATTTGTTATTTCTCCTTGTTCCAAGGTCTTGTCCTCATTCCCTTCCTTTCTTCAAAATACTGAATTGTGTTACAAGTTACATACGCAAAAGCCTAAGGATTTTTCATTGAAAGACACTAGATACAGGCTAAGAACCCCCATTGTACATCCAACTTGTTTTCAATATAGCGCCTTCGGCCGTATTACTAACCCGAGTTTATGTTCCCCTACACAACCCATGCAGGACACCATCACCACAACTACCCCAGTTTCCTAAGCTCCCCTGAGCGTTTTATTTGGTGACATTGCCAAATACCAAACCTTTATGAACCAATGACACTTATAATTTCTCTGCCATCCAATAGCCTTCCCAAATGATGCCAACAAGGTAGCATTTCTAATCTCTTATCTAGGAGGAAACACTGCAACCTGGTCTGTTTACCTAGTGGAACCGAATAACCCATTGCTCTGTGACTTTGCTCACTTTAAGGAATCCATGCTTAGGCTTTTCACTAAACATTTGTTTATTCAAGCCAGCGACAATGAGTTGCTGAGTCTATGTCAAGGAAATAAAGATTTGTTAACGTATATCACCTATTTTAATCGCCTTATTGCTGAGACTGAGTGGCCTGAAGAAAAATGCACCTCTATCTTCTAATGTGGCCTTTGTGAAGAACTTAAGGAATTTTTAGCCCAGTTAGCCGACCCGCCCAGTGAGTGCTCAAAGTTTATTGACCTGGTGGTTCATTTAGACAATCGTTTGGCAGAAAGAAGAGGTGAGAAATTACGAGGTGAAACTCGAAAAGTGGTGGTTAAGCCAGAAAGGTAAGAACCAACCACTTTTAATCAAGACTCCTCAGAACTCATGCAGATTGGAGGAGTGAGAAGACCCTTGTCTAAAAAAGAGAAGGAGCGTAGAAGAAAGTTCCATCTTTGTCTGTATTGTGGCAAACCTGGGCATTGTGCTTGAGAATGTACAAATAAATCCACTAATTCTAAGAAAGCATTGGGCACAGTAACTATGTCAGATTCAGGAACTTCCAAGCAGGTGGGAAACTACCAGGCTTAGTAAAACCTGGGACCGTCTTATCAAGCAACCTCATGAGTAAGGGCTCACATTTCCTGGCTAATACCATGACTCAGTACCTCGTCACCTTACTCTAATAGTCACCTTGATTTTGTCTGCCCAAGTGCAAAAGGTCCTTCTGACATTACTTGACTCAGGAGCACTGTGAATTTCTTGGATATAGGTCTTGCTAGGACCTTGGGGATCACTATGATTAAGAAAGACACTCCAGAGCCAGTCAGAGCTATGGTTCAGAATTATCCTTCGGACTTATTGACCATCAGACTAGTCCTTTAACCATGATATGTGCTAATAAACATTTTGAGAAGCTCCAATTTCATCTCACTAATACTTCAGTTGTTAGTGTCATTTTAGGTATCTCATAGCTCCAGGTACACAACCCAAAAATAGATTGGGTAGCTAGGGTGGTCACTTTGGACTCAAAGCACAACTGGCATTCCTGCTATCAGGAACCACCTCAAGTGGTGACACCCTTGCACTGCACATCCACTCTTGCTGCTTCTGTCCCTGTTTCACAGGCCTTACCTGGTCCTTACGAGGACTTTCATGACATCTTCAGTTATAACAGATCACCCAATTACCACCACACTGATCTTACAATTGTCGTATTGACTTGGGGCCAGATGTAGCAAACGATTGCGACTCGCAAACGGGCCGAATCGCAATTTGCGACAGTGCAAAATCGGAAATGGGATGCAAAAAGCCCATTTCCGACTCGCAAAAAGCGATGGGACCCGTTTGCGAGTCGCATCCGGTGCGACCCCATTTTGCGACCCGCAAATTGCAAGTCGCAATTTGCGAGTCGCAACCCATATGCAATTGCGACTAGTCGCAAAAAGCCCAGTTTGCATGTCCCATTTACCACTAACTCAGAGCAGGTGGTAACCATTACCAAAGTATAAAAGGGGACCCAGAAGGCATCTGGCTTACTCAAGATGGCGGAGATATACCTGATAGCAGTGAGGAGGAGAGTCTACGCAGCCCAGCAGAGGAGGAGGAGGGGCCACAGACAGGAGAAGATATATGGAACCAGGCAGACTCTTTTTCTGCAAACTGAAGAGGAGATCTATAACAAATACCGCCTTAGCAGCGCAGCCATTCTAAAATTAATAGATTTACTGAAACCACAGCTAGAACACAAGACTGCGTGGCTGCGCCATCCCTACGCATGTGCAAGTACTGTGCGCACTGCACCTCTTGGCCTCAGGGAGCTATCAGGGGGTCATTGCCGTGGCAGGTGGGGTATCCCAAAGTGCAGTGTCAAGGTTCCTCAGGGCCTTCCTAGATGCCTTAGTCACGCACATGTCTCACTTCATATACTTACCAAGGAATGAGGCAGAAATTAACAGCACCAAGCTGGACTTTTACCGGATTGCCCACTTTCCCCATGTCATAGGGTGTGTAGATGGGACACACATTCAAATATGCCCCCCTGCTAATCTGGAACACATTTTCCGCAACAGGAAGTGTACCCACTCACTCAACATACAGGTTGTTTGTGATGCCCATTATGTCATCACGGACATCGTAGCTAAGTTTCCTGGCAGTACCCATGACTCATACATTTTTAGGCATAGTGGGATACATCAACGCCTGGAACGTGGGGAATTTGGAGACGGTTACCTCCTAGGTAGAGCCACAGACACTTGCAGACATACACACAGGTCACTGTGCACGACTATCTGGACTTCCTAACAGTGTACTTTTGTGCCCAACAGGTGACAGTGCATATGCTCTCAGGCCTTGGATCATGACTCCGTTTTTAACTCCCAGAACTGAATCAGAGAGGCAATACAACAGTGCGCATAAGAGGACCAGGAACCTGATCGAGCGCACCTTCGGACTGCTGAAGGCAAGATTCAGATGCCTCCACCGCAGTGGAGGCGCCCTCCAATACACCCCCATGTCATCATCATGTGCCAGGAAGTGTTTCCAGAGTGTTCTGGTATGCTTTCTGGAGTGTTCTGCTGCACCTGCAAGCAATTTTGAAGGTAATCGCAATTTGCGACACCCACTCGCTAATTGCAAGTTCGTTTTTTGCACACTCGCAAACAGCGACCTCGCAAACTGCGGACTCGCACACAGCGTTGCGAGTCCGGCTGCGAGTCGCAAAATCGGATTGCTTTTTTTTCTGACATTCCAATTTGCGACTCGCATTTTGCGAGTCGCATCAACTCGCAAAATGCGAGTCGCAATTTTTATTTTTGCTACATCTGGCCCCTGTTCCCTTCAGCTAGGCTACCATGCAGCAGAGTATACGCTGTCTGGGCCAGAAACTCAATACCTTTGCACTTACCTTGGTGAGTTATTGGACAAAGGTTTTATCCGCCACTGTACATCACCAGTATCTTCACCTTTGTTTCTCAGACCTAAGAAGGATGGCAATTTGCATGCCTGTGTAGATTACCATGCAGTTAACAAGGTGATAATCAAAAACACCACCCCCTTCCTCTAATACCAGTTCTTTTAGATCAAGTCCGTAACTCCACCATCTACACCAAACTTGACTTGACGGGGGCCAATCATTTAACCTGTGTTTTAGAGGGTGATGAATGGAAGACAGCATTCCGGACCAAGGCCCTCATTATGAACTTGGTGGAAATCACTGCCAAGGCGATGGTGAACAGAGGACCGGCAGTGGCGGTGGACTGTACACCGCTGAATAATGATGCCAAAAAGTTAATCCTCCAAAAATCCTGCAACCTCCACCCATCGCCAGGAAAGGCAGTATACCCCATTCCGCAACTGCCATGCAGACAATGTGAATGCCGAACGACCATTGGCGTTACGGATCGCCACGGCCAGTAATGGGACCCACCAACAACAAATACAAACATTGGCAAGTCTGAAACCAACACACCTGAAAAACATCCACAACAATATAAAACACTAACATACACACTCCACAATCCTTTGCATTGCCAATAGCATCAATGAGATTGACAACACAACACGCATACACTGAACCCAACATCACACAAGTCACACACACACACACCACCAAAACACATACCTATCCCATACACCCTCACAAGTCACATATACAACCACACAGGAGCACCTTCAACAATATACCAAAAACACACACCGTGGCTCCCTCTAAGCACCCCCGCTTCACAGACAGGGAGCTAAGGACCATGGTGGACAAAATACTCAGGGTCGAGCAACAACTATTCGGGGAACAGGTGCAGCGGACACCCATGGCCAGGAAGATGGAGTTATGGCAGCAGATAGTCAACAAGGTCAACTCAGTGGGAAACCATCCATGCACAAGGGACGACATCTGGAAGAGATGCAACGACCTGCGAAGGAAGGTTCGGTCAATGGTATCCAGGCACAACGTTGCCGTATAGAAGACTGGTGGTGGTCTCCCACCTACTCCCCCAAATACACTGACTGGAAGGAAAAGGTCCTGGCTATCCTGCACCTGGAGGGCCTCACCGGACTCACATGAGGTCTGGACTGGGGTAAGTCAACTACATTACCTTAACCGTCACCCCACCTATAATGCATGTATCACCCCATCCCTCTCACTACCACCAGGACCCCATCCCCTACCCAGTCCACAACACCCACATCCAAGTTCACTACAGCACCCACAATGCATCTCCACCCCCCACATAAAATGCAACTAAATATACACAAAGGGACCTTGCATGTCATGACAGGAGAATATAACCATCAAATAGTGCAGAGCAGTGCAGCAATTGCAGATAAAGTACTTGACACCCACCTGTCTATTCCCCCACACACACATGCACCACCACCCATGCCACCCGGACGGAGATGTTAACGCGTGCCAGCCCTCCACCTGAAGACAGAGGCGCCACTCAGGAGAGTGCAGAGGGATGTCTGGAAATAGAGGAACTCCCTGGCCCATCACACAGTCCTGGACTGTCACCATCCAGAAGCCCCACCCAGGATACCACTGACATCCCTACCCTCCCAGCCACCATCCACGGCTCTGGCCAAACGACCCCACACCAGTGTCTCCCAGCCACGGACAGGTGGTTCACATGTACAGAGGCCAGAGTCTCCACCCACCAACAGGCAGGCTGATGAAGGGCCAACTGCAAGTAGAACTACCAGACCTGTGCAGGGGACACAGCCAGTAGGAGGGCATCAGTGGCCTAGGGGGGTAGCCATAGGATGGGTGCTGCAGCCCAGGAGGTGATATCTGAGGTCGTGGGAGCATACCACAGTACCCAGGACAGGATGGGCCAGATCCGGCGACCCTGGAGCAGAATCAGAGGCTGCAGATAGCACACCATCACAAGGCCATGGAGCAATGGAAACAGCTCAATGGCACCATGGCCTCCATTGCAGGGGTGTTGCAGCACCAGTATAACAGCCAGCCTGAGTCCTCCACCTACCTGCAAGCCCTGACCACTAGCCAGGACACTGCCATGCCATCTACACCTGCAGCAGCTACTGGACTGGTGGCACTGCCAGAAGACACACAGGAAACCAGCACCCCTCACACTGCAGCCCAGCTGCACCTTCGCAAATGTTACCTCAGACTCAGATATAGCAACTGAAACACAAGCCAAGACCGAGCCTAGTTCCAGGAAGTGACTCTGCCCTAAACTGTCTCCATTGTGCGCCATTGAGCTACCTTATTAACATGCCACTGCCATCACACCATCTTCCAATGGCCACATGGACCAATACCCAGTGCTACCAACAGCTGAGCACATGTACCTGAGTGTGTATTTGAAGCACCATGTGCCCACTCCCTTTCACTCTACCAACACTTATGTATATTTTGCCATTTAATAAATACACCTATGCACTCAAATCGTATGTCCCTCGTCAATGTGAGATATAAATTGTGATTGTGTATGCATTAGCCAAGTAATATCATAATTACACCTTTATTGCAGGAGGGGATCCCACGGACTGTAGTGTCTGAATATGTCACACTGTACCTAATATTGAATTCCCTGGCACATGCCACTTCAGTCATCATTTAGCATTGTCACTGACAAAAGACACCACAGTACTTATTACATGAGTCAGACTGTAAGTATGCAGTGAAGACATCAGCATCATTGAGCAGTACTTTAGAGTCACTGCAAGTATAGGGGGATTATTTGGGTCCTGGAATTGAGGTCTCCCCCCTCTTCTTCATCACTATCACTCTCATCCCATCTCTGAGGTTGCAGGGCTGGTTTGACAGCACCCTCCTCTTCCAGAAGTGGGATAGCTTTCCTTACAGCCAAGTTGTGCAGCATGCAGCAGGCCACCACTATCTTATACATCTTGTCGGGGACATAGCACAGGGATCCCCCAGAGAGATGGAGGTAACAAAATCTAGCCTTCAGGACCTATAGTGCGCTCAATCACTGTCCTAATACGTCCATAGGCCTCATTATAATTCCTCTCTGCATCTGTCTTGGGATTCCTTACTGGTGTCAGGAGCCATTGCAAGCTGGGGTAGCCAGAATCACCTGCAAAAGTGGGTGAAAGAGGACTTTTATAAACTGCCTTTACTTGCATACAGCCTGGCTGTCAGCTATGTTATGATCCAGGGTCATACACACTCACCTATGAGCCAACCTCTGTCCCCTTGTAGTTGTCCCATCATGTGTGGCACACTGCTGTTTCTCAGGACAAATGAATCATGGACTGAACCAGGGAACCTGGCATTGACATGTGATGTGTGCAGGTCAGCAGTACACGCTAATTGTACATTCATGGAGTGATAGTTCTTACGATTCCTATAAACCTGTTCCTTCACTCTTCGGGGTATGAGAGCTATGTGGGTTCCATCAATGGCACCTATCACATGGGGGATATTAACAAAGGCATAGAATCCAGATTTAATGGTGGGGAGTTCAGCCCTTTGGGAAACTGGACATATGTTTGCAAGTGTTGAACATAGGCATCCAGGAATTTGGACAGGATGTGGCTGAACATTGGCTGTGAGACCCCTACACTCATGCCTGCTGTCATCTGAAATGAGCCTGTAGCCAAATAAATGGAGTACAGACAGCACTTGCACAGTTGTACGGATGGCATGCTGATTTCCATTTGCCAGTTTCAATACAGGATCCATTAATGCACAGAGGTCATGGATTGTAGCTCAATTGAGCCTAGGTGATAATGATGTGACGTTCCTCCATAGTTTCCAGATCTACCAGGGGTCTGTATAAAGACGGGGCCCTCCGTCGCCACATGGGTCTGTACTTATGGGCAATGCTTTAAATGGGCCGGTACTGTCCGGTACGGAGTACCTGCACTTTTTTATTTTTAGAGGGAGAGTACCTGCACTTCTCGAGAAAAACGTACTACTTTTAATTGGAGAGTACCAGCACTTCTCAGAAATAAGCAGGTACTCTAGTACAGAGTACCTGCACTTCTATTTTTCCATTTCAAGCACTGCCTATGGGGGAGGAAAGAACCCAATCTGAGTGTCAACATACAATTGCATCTCATGATGTCACTGTATTTTTCAAAATGCGACATGTAGGTAAAGCACACAAACAGAAAGAATGAGGTACACCGTCAGGCAAATGTGTGCTGAGTTAACTCTGTCACAATGGACACACTTCCAAAGATGGATACATGTGAGGATTATAGAATGATGTCAGCAAGCAACGAAGGGGAGAGATATTGGGGCCCTGGATGAGGACCCTGGCTATGGAGATGTGGTGGTAGCAAAATGGCACCCTCCTGCCATCCAGGTATGATAAAGTGAAAGTGACTTCATTCCGCTGGTGTTAGTTATCATGGCTGAAGGCGGTGTTCACCGCCATGCACCTGATCATTGGATTACATGGTTGTCAATGGGGAACCTGGGCTAATCATGATTGCCACCAGGGGTGATGGAGCACAAAACCGCTGTACCTACACCATTTTAGCAAACCTTTGACACTTGACTTCTGATTCACGTGAAGGGTAGTACTCAACTGCGTGTCCTGCTGTGTCCTGACTTAGGTCCCTGAGATTGTGCATGTTACAGGGGAACGGGCCCGGCCTTCACTGCGGAGGAGCTGGAGAAGCTGGTGAACAGACCCTACCCCTGAACGTGAAGTTGTATGGACGACCAGAGGAGCAGATGAGTTGGCATCTGTCATCCTTAGATGTGTGTGATTTCAGTGGATGCCTGTATGCATTTGTGTTCAATGTGTGACCGCCGAGCTGTAGTTTGTCAGGCACATTCTGCCTGTGAGGTGAAAAAATGCATGTCAACAATAGCCGTTCCATATGGAACGACATGGCATTTGTATTCGGTGCACACATACTGATGTCAGTTACTTTGCTCTGTGTGTCCCAGGCAGGTCAGCCCCCATCAAAAGAAAGGCGTGTGGCAAGACATCACCAAGGAAGTGCTGACCCTGGGGGTCTACAACCAGCAGAGCACCCACTGCAAGAAGTGGTGGGAGGACCTGAGGCGCTGGCCTAGGAAGACTGGAGAGGCCCAGCTGGGGAAGGCCTCCTAATTACACTTTGCTTTTTCTGTTTGATCTGATATATTATGAACATTCTATCATGGCCGCGGGTCTCTGGTATGCATTTAGGTATTACTTAGGGCACCAAAAATGAAAGAAGAACTACTGATGGGAAGATATACAAATTAGACGTCATCCTGAAATTCCCACATCCAGCGCAGGATTGACCTCAGGATTTAGGCCCTCATTACAACCCTGGCAGTCGGTGTTAAAGGTGCGGTAATACCGCAAACAGGCCGGCGGACAAAAAAGGGAATTATGACCGTGGCGGAAACCGCCAACATAGACAGCCACTTTAACACTCAGACCGCTACGGCGGTACAGACAAGCAGCGCGGCGGTCACCGCCAACAGACAGGCGGAACACAATGTACCGCCCACAGTATTACAACAGGCCAATCCTTTTCCGGGGCGGATTCACCATGGATAAAAACACTGCGGAAACAGCCATTTCAATGGGAAAACGCTCACCTGAACAAACTCCACGAGGAAGGAGGGCATCATGGAGCCGGAATTACAAATCCTACCTGCCCTTGTCTTCCTGCTCATTTACGAACACCATCAACGGCGGCGGCGACGACAACGGTGAGTACTGCACCTACGACATAGGGGAGGCAAAAGTCAGGGGGACACACACGCAACACCTCCACCCCCACCCTCATCCTTGCACATTACAACACACACACCAATGCATGTCAAAACATCACAGTAACAACCCACAACCCCCCCGGAAGAATGCAAAGACCAAAGGAAATCAGTTCCAAAATTGTAATGTATCAAAATACAGGTACCAAATATATACAGATATATATACACATCCAAAAGTATATACATTACGAGAAGCAGTGCAGGTATGCACATATCAATGTCCGTGCACCACTGGTCCAAAAAGGCATGGGCGAGGCCCACACACGATACCTGTCCACAAACGGAGAGAACACTGCTGGGGCATCAGATCGAAATACAACAGGCACCTCAGGGGGAAGGGAAGGGGGGGCACCTCAGCCGGATTACAGCACCACGCCAGATCCACGACGGGGCTCCATGCCCATTGACGTATCCTGGGGAGTGCAAAGCCACAGTCTCTCAAGTCTCTACAGTGGGTGGGTTGCCCACTGTTCAATCCTGGGGAGTGCAAAGCCACAGTCTCTCAAGTCTCTACAGTGGGTGGGTTGCCCACTATTCAATCCTGGGGAGTGCAAAGCCACAGTCTCTCAAGTCTCTACAGTGGGTGGGTTGCCCACTGTACCATCCTGGGGAGTGCAAAGCCACAGTCTCTCAAGTCTCTACAGTGGGTGGGTTGCCCACTGTTCATTCCTGGGGAGTGCAAAGCCACAGTCTCTCAAGTCTCTACAGTGGGTGGGTTGCCCACTGGTCAATCCTGGGGAGTGCAAAGCCACAGTCTCTCAAGTCTCTACAGTGGGTGGGTTGCCCACTGTTCATTCCTGGGGAGTGCAAAGTCACAGTATCTCAAGTGGATAACAGTCTCCACTGCTTCTGGAGGGGGAATGGTGCCCACACTGCATTAGGCTCCCCGTGACGGTTCCTGTTCCGTCACAGTCCCAGCTGTACATGTGATAACGATGCTTGATGTGTCAGTGTTCCCTTGTTCAGCGGTGCTTTGCCACGGCAGTCTCTGACCTGTTCAGCGGTTCTCTGCCCTGTGCAGCAGTGCTTTGCCCTGTTCAGCGGTCTTCACCATGGCGGTGATTCCCTTGTTCAGCGGTGCATTGCCATGGCGGTCTCTGACCTGTGTAATGGTGTGTGGCATGACTGTCCCTCATTGCCCAGCGGGGCTGTGGCAGCCGGGGCCCTCCTGTGCACTGACTCCAGCGGTGGTCTCCTGACCAGTGACGATACTCCTGCCCTCCTGGGCAATGACTCCGGCGGTGGTCTCCTGACCAGTGACAATACTCCTGCCCTCCTGGGCAATGACTCCGGCGGTGGTCTCCTGACCAGTGACGATGGTGCTTGCGGTGGCGTCCCGGCCGCCGGGGAGGATGGCACCCTTCTCTGCTGTGCTGCTATCACCAGACTGTGCAGAATTCTTCTGGCCCTTCACCTCCTTTGGAGGAGTCACAGCTGACTCTGCAATCCCCCTGGGACCCTTGTGAACAGTTTTGCTGCCAGGAGTCTTCACCCTGTCCCGTCGGCCACTTTCCAACTTGAGATGCTTTACAGGGGGTGGACTGGCAGTGCTTTGGCTCCGTGTCACACTGCCTGCCCTGGTGGCCGGTGCACTCCACACACCTTGAGCACGCGCCACTGGTACAGGAGTCTTTTTGGTTGAGGTGCTACTACAGGACTTATGAATTGGAGGGGTGGGGATGGGGGCAAAGAGGTCAACATTGCTGAGGGAGAGTTTATGACGAACACTGGGATGGGTAGCTGGAGGGGGTCTGGGAGTGGAGGAAGAGGATGTGGTTGTAGGAGGTGTCACTTTAGGTATTTTGGGTGCAGGTACTGGAGGCTGTCATGAGGTGGATGGATGTTGGGTGTGTGGGTGCCCGCGTTTGTGTACTTTGGGAGGGGGCGTCACAGACACACTGGGAGAGGACACAGGGGATGTGTAAATGGTAGTGGGGGTGGTGAGTGCAGGTGAGCGGGGTGTGGTGCTGGGTGTTCTGGTGCGAGTCCTAGTGGCTGTAGATGTAGTGCATGCAGGTGAGAGTGTAGACGACACTGGGAGGGAGGAGGGAGACGATGAGGACGGGAACCCAGTGGAGGCAGTGGATGTTGCTGTGTCTGTATGTGGGTGATGCTTGTGTGAGTGCCTGTGGGATGTGTGGTACCTATGTTTGCCTGAGCTACTTTTGTGTGTTGAGGTGTGTGCATGCTTGTCTGATGGTGTGCTTGGGATGGGCTGCGGTACAGGGGATTGGGTCTGGGTGGAGGAAGTTGGAGGGGGGAGGCTAGATACAGGGACAATGGCTGCCATCAGTGCTGAGGCCAGAGATTGCAGGGTTCGATGAAGGGCAGCCTGACCAGAATGAATGCCCTCCAGGAGTGCATTACTGTGTTGCAACTCCCTTTCTATACCCTGGATGGCATTCACAATGGTAGACTGCCCAACAGTGAGTGACCTGAGGAGGTCAATGGCCTCCTCACTGAGTGCATTAGGGGTGACAGGGGCAGGGGCTGAGGTGCTTGGGGCGAAGGTGATGCCCACCCTCCTGGGTGAGCGGGCACGGGGCGAACGCTGAGGGGCTGCTGGTAGGGCGGCTGTACCTGTAGAAGTGTGGGGCACAGATGGTGCCGCCACCACAAGGGAGCTCCCATCGGCGGACGAGTCCGTGTCGCTGTCTGGTGATCCGCTGACCGACGTGAAGCTCCCCTCGCCCTCCGTCCCACTGGTGCATTCTGAGTCCGAGGTGTGGCCCTTCATGGCCATGTGGGATGCAGCTCCCTCGTGCTCCAGTGCCACTGTACCTCCGCCTGATGATGCTGATGCACAAAAGAACAGGGAGAGCACAAAAAGGGGGGGAAACAGAAGAAAGACAGGTTGAGTGCATGGCTTACCGCTACCGTTGCCGGACAATACAGACACAGCAGCCCCCTGCACTACGCCGTGCTCCTGGCCTCTACAGATGCATTTTCTGGGATATGGCCTACATGGCTATGGTGGACATCTGCACACATGGATGCCACAGGGGCATGTATACCTGTACTTGTCACTCTACTGCGGTGGGGTGGAGTGCCACATGGCCTGCATTACGGAGGGGCCTAGCCTATGGAAGTCACCCTGGCCTAGGGAAACCCACAGTCCTCCTCCCACACCCAGACCCCTCAACTGCGCGCAAAGTCCCCAGAATAAGGGTGTACTCACCCCCTTGTGTCTGCTGGGATGCCCTCAAGTGCCCATACAACTCAGGGTAGGCCACCGCCAGGATCCGGAACATCAGGTGGGTCATGGTGCGACGGGCACCCCTCCCACGTTGGGAGGCCATCCCCAGCTGAGCCTCTGCCGTCTTCTTGCTCCAGCGGCACATGTCCTCCCATCTTTTATGGCAGTGGGTGTCCCATCTCTAGTGGACCCCCAGGGTCGGACGTCCTTGGCTATGGTAATTGTATTTGGTGTCGTGTTCTGTGTATCTGTGGGTACATACCTAGGATTTTGTTGACTCTGTGGTCGCTGTTGTCCTTCCTAGGCACCGTCAGCTTGGACATTTGAGAAGATGGCGGAATCCTCCGGTGTACCGACCGCTGGTGGACCTGTTGACAATGGAGGTGCGACATTTACTCATCACCTACAGGTTTGATCGTGCCACTATCCAGGAACTTTGTACCCAGTTGGAGCAAGACCTGATGTCAGCAATCCGCCATTCCACAGGAATCCCCCCTCAAGTGCAGGTGCTGTCTGTGCTCCATTTCCTTGCAAGTGGATCGTTTCAGACAACAGTGGCCATGGCATCAGGGATGTCCCAGCCTATGTTTTCCAACGTGTTGTCCAGAGTGTTATCTGCCCTGCTGAAGCACGTTAGGAGCTACATCGTTTTCCCTCAGGTGGAGGATTTGGCTACAGTTAAAGGTGACTTCTATGCCCTTGGACATATCCCCAACGTCATAGGTGCTATTGATGGGACCCATGTAGCTCTGGTCCCCCCCACAGGAGTGAACAGGTGTACAGGAACCGGAAGAGTTATCATTCCATGAATGTACAGATGGTATGTTTGGCAGACCAGTACATCTCCCAGGTAAATGCTATGTTCCCTGGCTCTGTGCATGACGCCTACATCCTGCGCAAAAGCAGCATCCCTTATATGATGGGTCAACTCCAGAGGCACCATGTGTGGCTATTGGGGGACTCTGGTTACCCCAACCTGTCCTGGCTACTGACCCCAGTGAGGAATCCCAGGACCAGGGCAGAGGACCGCTACAATGAGGCCCATGGGCGGACTAGGAGAGTGATCGAACGCACCTTCGGCCTCCTGAAGGCCAGGTTCAGGTGTCTGCATATGACAGGTGGTTCCCTATTGTACTCACCGAAGAAGGTGTGCCAGATCATCATCGCCTGCTCAATGCTTCACAATCTTGCTTTGCGACGCCAGGTGCCTTTTCTGCAGGAGGATGGTCCAGATGGCGGTGTTGTGGCAGCTGTGGAGCCTGTGGAGCCTGTGGACAGTAATGAGGATGACGCTGAGGAAGAAGACGTAGACAACAGGGAGTCAGTCATACAGCAATATTTCCAATGACACACAGGTGAGAACAGTTTTCTTTTTACCATGACATTTTCTTTCACACTGCTAACTCTATCCTGTCTGTCAGTTCTTAGCATTATTTGGTCACTGATTTGTACCTGTCCATTACAGTTTCACAGGTGTGGTTAGCAACGTGTGTCATCTGCTTGCATCCTTCAAGGACTAGTGATGTGTGACATAGGTATGTTGGCTTTACAATTTGAAACACATATTGACACTGTAATTGATTATACATATGTACCAAATCACAGACTGACTCCAGATTGTTTTGTGGTTCAAGGGGGTTTATTTCAGTGCTCAAAAATGGAGGGGGGTAGTAATATAGTGATGGGGGACGGTGGAGGAATGTCCATGGCAGAGTATAGTCCATCAGTCACACAGGTGCACTGCCCATCTGGGCATAGGAAGTGGAGCTGGGGCAGTTAAAGTATGGACAGGGTAACAAAGTGGGACAGTGGGAGGACAATCAGGGTGGTCTCATTTCCTGGCGGGGGTCTTGCCATCGTGCTCTGTCCTATTCCTGGATCTCAGGGCCCGCTTGCATGGTGGTTGTCCATCTGCAGGGGGTGGGGTGCTGGTATGGTGGTCCTGTGGCGGGGCGTCCTGTCCACTTGCGCCGGCAGAGGTGGTGGGCAGTTCATCGTCCTGGCTAGTGTCAGGGGCCCCTTGGAGTGCCACGGTGTCCATCATGTTTTTTTGTATGTCCTTTAGCACCCCTACGATGGTGCCCAGGGCGGAGCTGATGGTTCTGAGCTCCTCCCTGAAGCCCAAAACTGCTCCTCCTGCAGGCGCTTGGTCTCCTGAAACTTGGCCAGGACCGTCGCCATCGTCTCCTGGGAGTGGTGGTATGCTCCCATGATGGAGGAGAGGGCCTCGTGGAGAGTGGGTTCCCTTGGCCTGTCCGCCCCCTGTCGCACAGCAGCCCTCCCAGTTCCCCTGTGTTCCTGTGCCTCCGTCCCCTGGACCGTGTGCCCACCACCACTGCCCCCAGGTCCCTGTTGTTGTTGGGGTGGTGGGTTATCCTGAGTTCCCTGTAGTGGTGGACACACCGCTGATTGACGTGTCCTGGGTATGGAGGTATGGGCCCGCTGGGTGGGTGCTGTGCTGGTGTTACCAGAGGGTGGAAGGTCAGTGTTGGGCTGTGCTTGTGTGAGGGGAACCGACTGTCCCGAGGCCCACGATGGTCCGGGCTGGTCATCAGGATCCAGTAGGGCAGAGCTGCTGTCGTCACTGTGGGCCTCTTCTGTGGGTGGAGTGGAGTTGTCTGGACCCTCCGGTGTGGTGACGTTCTGTAGTGGTCCTGCAGGGGTATAAGAGCATGATTATTGCATGTGTGTGTGTCATGGTGTGCAATGGGTGGGTGAGCGTGTACCCAAGTGCTAGCATTCCTGTGTGGGGGCTTGTGTGATGATGGTTAGGGGGGGGTATGAGTATGTGCAGTGGGCATGCTTTAGTGAAGGGTGTCCATGCTTTGTTGTGTCATGCAGGGCTTGGTGTTGGGATGAGTGGTTTGTGTTATTAGTACATTAGTGAGGATTTAGGGTGATAGGGGAGGGGGTGAGGCTGGGGGTGTGTGATAGCATGCAGGTAGGGTGGGGGATATGATAGTTAAGATTTGACTTACCAGTGTCCATTCCTCCACAGACTCCACCGAGGCCCTCTGGATGCATGATGGTCAAGACTTGCTCCTCCCATGTTGTTAGTTGTGGGGGAGGAGGTGGGGGTCCACCGCCAGTCCGCTGTACCGCGATGTTGTACCTGGAGACCACAGAACGCACTTTCCCCCGTAGGTCGTTCCACCTCTTCCTGATGTCCTCCCGATTTCTTGGATGCTGTCCCACAGCGTTGACCCTGTCCACGATTCTTTGCCATAGCTCCATCTTCCTGGCTATGGATGTGTGCTGCACCTGTGATCCAAATAGCTGTGGCTCTACCCGTGGGATTTCCTCCACCATGACCCTGAGCTCCTCCTCGGAAAACCGGGGGTGTCTTTGGCGTGACATGAGGTGGTGTGAGTGATGTGTGGGGTGGTGTAAGTGTTGATGTGTGGGGTGATGTGCAGTCGTGTGTGGTGTTTTGTACGTGTAATGTTGTATGGGTGATGGTGTTGTGTGCCTCTGTGTGGTGAGGTTCTCAGTTGCTGTGCTCTCTGTCTATCTGGCCTTCATTCGTGAATTATGGTCGTAGGGGTTAGTGGGTGATGCCGGTGTGTGTTTTATATTGTGTTTGGTGTGTGGGAGTGGTATTTGTATGTGTATCAGGTGTGTGTATTTTGAATTGTCCAATGTGACGGTGTTTTGGAGATGTGTGTGTATTTTGAGCGCGGCGGTGTGTACCGCCAATGGAATACCGCGGTTGAAAGACCGCCACGTGGATTCGTGGGTCATGATAGCATGGGCGTGTTTCTGTTGGCGTGATGGTGGAGGAATTGTTTTCGCCAGTTTATCACTGACCTTTGGTGTGCCGGTATTGTGTGGGTGTCTGAATGTCGGCAGTTTCCGAAATGTGGGTCATAATAGCTGTGGCGGAATTCCACTGCCGCGGCGGTGTTTTGGCGGTCTTCTGCACGGCGGTAAGCGCCTTTTACCGCCAATGTTGTAATGAGGGCCTTAGTTTTTATTCCTGATTTCTTCACATATGAATGGGTACGTGGCCTGACCTCTAGGGCCCAGAATACACTATTCCCCAAACTTATCATTGCGCTTTGTACCGAATTTTAAGACCATTTCCTCGACATAGTGATACACTACTTTGCATTTTCATTACTAACATATTGATTCATTGTTGATTTCCCACTTCATGAGCAGCATTTCCATCTTATATGGCTGCCCCACAATATAATATGCCTTTAATCATTGCTCGCATATTGATTTATTGAAATGATCACCTCTCACAATGACAAACCGCAGTCCACCGACTCAACCAAGATGTTCCTTTACATTTCCATTATACTTTTTTCAGATTGGCGTACACTTGTTTAACTGCGTAATCTTTTCATGTGAGTTGTAATTTAATCAAAGGTGGCTGCCCCACAACATTATGGCCCTCATTAAGACATTGGCGGTAAATCCCACTTACCACCATGCCGACGGCCACCAACTTATCGGCGTTGCAGCAGATATCCGTTCACCATATTATGACACACACACCAATCCGTCAGTATTCAGCCACATACACAAATCAGCCAGACCAAAGGTCAGTGAGAAACTGGCAGTATCAAAACCCACACCATTACGCCAACGGAACAATGCCCACCACATTATGACCCACGAATCACCACGGCGGCCATTCAACCGTGGTAAACCATTGGCGGTACATACTGCAGTGCTCACAATGGAAACCCAGATACAGAACAACACCACATTGGACATTTCAAACTACACACACCTGACCCCTGACACCCATACACACATTCACCCACACACCCACACCACTATAAAACACCCACCCACATTACCCACAACCCTTTACGACTACAAAGCATTGCCACAAGAGAGACACCAAGACCACTGACACAACTAGAGCCACACACTATTCACACCTATACCCCACTCACACACTCCACATGACACACCCCAACACATTACCCAATACACCCTCACCCTCACCAACACACATCACACCACAACCATGGCACTTCAAAGACTCCTCCGTTTCACAGAGGAGGAGCTAAGGGTCATGGTGGAGGAAATCGTCAGGGTAGAGCCACAGCTATTTGGAGCACAGGTGAAGCAGACATCAATAGCCAGGAAGATCACGCTATGATGGAGAATCGTGGACAGGGTCAATGCCATGGGACAGGAGCCAAGAACTAGGGATGACATCAAGAAGAGGTGGAATGACCTACAGGGGAAGGTACGTTCCATTGCAGCAAGACACCGGCTCGCTATCCAGAGGACTGGTGGTGGACCCCCACCTACTCCCCCACAACTCACAGCATGGGAGGAGCAAGTCTTGACAGTCCTGCATCCTGAGGGACTGGCCGGAGTCGGAGGATGACTGGACTCTGGTAAGTCAACTCTCTACTATTATCACCCCCCCTACCTGCATACCATCACATACCCTCACCCTCACCTCATTACTCCACTACATCCCACACACCCCACCATCACAACCCACTCATCACACTGCTAAGCCCTGCATGCTGTACCAATGCATGGATGCCCCTCACAGCACTGCATGGGCACTCATCACTAAAGCATGCACACCATAGAGAATTAACTATCGCACCATACACCAACATACACAAGTGAAAGCTGGCAGGGCACATCTAACAATAGAGGGGAAGCCACATCATACACAGAAAACATAACACATCATTTACATCCCCACTGGTACCCCAGCCCATGTCAACGGAGAGGAGGTGCCAGCGCTATCCAGTCCCCCAACTGAAGAGGCCCACAGTGATGACAGCAACTCTGGTTTTCAGGATCTGGATGACCTACCTGGCCCATCAGGGACCACTGGACAGCCGGTTCCCCAAGCCCAGTCACACGCCACCACAGAGCCTACCCCATCAGGAACCATCACATCAGCACCCACCCAGCATACCCAAACCTCTGGACACATCAATCAGCAGTGTGTCCACCTCTACAGGGACTCCAGGCCACACCTCGCCCCCAAGGCAATCAGGGACCTTGGGCCAGTGGCAGTGGGCACACGGTTCAGGGGAAAGAGGCACAGGCCACCAGGTAAGGGACACTGGGAAGAGTGCTGTCCACCGGGGGAGGGGGGCAGGGCCAGGGAACTGACTCTCCAGGTGGCACTCTTCGAGATCCTGGGAGCCTACCAACATTCCCAGGACACGACGGGCCAGATCCTGAACAATGTGCAGGAGAAGAGGCAGCTGCAGGAGGGACAGTACTAGAGAATCAGGGAGGATTTGCAGGCCATCAACAACACCCTGATCCCCATAGCAGGGGTGCTGACAGGCATGGCCATCTTTATGAGGGAGGCAGTCCCACACCAGCGGGCCCCTGCCACTAGCCAGACATCTGAACAGCCTTCCACCTCCGCTGCCGCAAGTGGCCAGGAAGCCTCGCCAGAGGACACACTGGCCACCAGCTCCCCTCCCCCTGCAGAAAGTGAACCACCCTGCAAACTCTGTGATCCAGACAGAAGCCAGAAACACTTGCCAAGACCCCGCCAGGAAATGAGACTCTCCTGATTTTCACCCATGTGTCCCACTCAGTCACCCTGTCCACCTTGAACTGCCATTGCTCCCCTTCCTATGTCCCCTTAGAAAATGCACCTGTGCTACAAATAGACTGGAACAATACCCTGGACTTTCGTCCATCATCACCCCATCCCACTACCCATGCCCCTCTGTATATTAGCACTTCAAAAAACACCCTTTGAAAAAAAAACATTTGGAGTATGTCATGTATATCAAATATGTATTCATTGAAACAGGTACAAACATAGCAAATCAACTTCACAGAGAATGAGCATAGCTCAATGACCTTTAACTGGCTGTAACAATCACACCAGGAGTGCATGTCAGGTCACCAACATCTGCAAAATGAATTGCCAGAGGGAACAGTAAAAATGCATAGAAGTGGAAAATATCAGCATGCCATTGCCACACAAATTACAACCAAAGTCATTGAAATGTGAAGTTAGACTGTCCTACCTTGTGTCATTGGAAGTATAGCCGGATCACAGATGTTCTGTTGTCCTCATCCTCATCCTCTGCCTCCTCATCCTCACTGTCCACAGGGTCTACTGCTGGCACATGGGCATCTCTAGCCTCCTCCTCATGCAGGAATGGGACATGGCATCTGAGGGCCAGGTTATGCAACATGCAGCAAGCCACCACTATCTGGCAGACATTCTTGGGTGAGTAGCACAGGGAACCACCTGTTAGATGGAGGCACTGGAACCTGGCCTTCAGGAGGCCAAAGGTCCTTTCAATGATCCTTTCTGGTTCGACCATGTGCCTCATTACAACGTTCCTCTGCCCTTGTCCTGGCATTCCTCACAGGGGTCAGCAGCCATGAAAGGTTTGGGTAATCAGAGTCACCAGCAAATTTTGAGGGGCAACATTTAGCCACTCACTATCCTAAATGGCCCAAACCATACCCACACACCAACATCTACTGGGTGGGAACCAGGGCTCACCTAATAGCCCTCTGTAGTTGGCCCGTCACATTTGGGATGCTGCTATTCCTCAGGAAAAAGGCATCATGCAACAACCCAGGATTCTTAGCATAGACGTGGGAGATGTACTGGTCTGCCAAGCACACCATCTGAACATCCATGGAGTGGAAACTCTTATGATTCCTGAACACCTGTTCATTCTGCTGGGGGGGGGGGGGCATAAGCAATATGTGTTCCACCAATCGCCCCAATTATGTTGGGGATATGTGCCATTGCATAAAACCCGGCCTTCATTGTGGCCAAATCCTCAACCAGGGGAAAACAATGTAGCTGCACATGTGTTTTATTGGGCAGACAACACTCTTGTCAGCACTATTGAGAACATTGGCTGTAACATTCCTGCTGCCAAGCCCACTGTCACTTAAAAAGAACCAGTTGCCAGGAAATGGAGTGCAGATAGCACTTGCACAAGAGGGGGGATCCCAGTGGGGTGACTGATAGCAGATATCAGTTCAGGCACCAATTGGGCACACAGCTCTGTGATTGTGGCCCTGTCAAGTCTATAGGTGAGGATAATGTCCCTGTCCTCCAGTGTTGCCAAGTCCACCAGGGGTCTGTACATGGGGGTATGTCACCATCCCCTATTCATCCGCAGAGGTAGGAATCTAAGGGACAAAATAGTGAGGAGCCGGTCACAAACTGAACAATGGAGCTGCAACAGTAGTTTGCAACCTGTAAACATGTAAGTGTCAGTGTGATTTGTCCAGTATGTGCTGATATCTCTTGTGATGCAGCATTATTCCAGGGCCTGTCCCCCCCTGAAATGGCATCCAACCGTCCTGTGTGCAGGGACAGGTGTAAGTGAGGTAATTCCGCTGACATTGTACGCTGTTGCGGTAGGCATTCGGGAACCGCCGTGCAACTCCTCATTGGTTAACATTGGGCCCTATGGGGTACAGTGACCAATGGTGATCTACACCAGCGGTGACGGTATGCACCGCCGCAGACGTGACTGCCATTTTCTATCTGATTCCTGACTTGCTACCTGACCTTCCATAGGAGAGGACCTACACTGCATGTGATGCTGTGAACTGTGTCTGGAATCTACCATAGCCCGTGTGACCGGGTAATGGGCCCCAGCCTTCACTTTGGAGGAGTTCGAGGGACTGGTGGATGGGGTCCTACCCCAGTACAGACTGCTGTATGGGCCTCCAGACCAACAGGTGAGTACACTGTGGGCACGATGCATGTGGCATGAGTGCATGGAGGTGTGTGTGAAGGGCTCGTGTAAGGGGGTGGGTAGATGTCCTCTTGCATACAGGTTGTGTGCTGGGCCAGGTGCATGGCAATGGGAACGGGTATAGTGGGCCAAATGTGTAACAGGAGGGCCTGTTTGTCTAATGGTATTTTCCTGTCTGTATTGCCTCTGCAGGTCAGCGCCCATCAAAAGAGGGGTATATGGCGTGCCATCGCCAAGGACGTGCGGGCCCTGGGGGGGTCTATGGCAGGCAGAGCACCCCCTGTCGTAAACAGTGGGAGGACCTGAGACGCTGGGCACGGAAGATGGCGGAGGCCCAGCTGGGGATGGCCTCCCAAGGAGGAAGGGATGCACGTCGACCCCTGACCCCCCTGATAGCCCTCATACTTGTGGTGGCCTATCCACAGCTGGATGGGTGTTTGAGGGCATCACAGCAGCCACAAGGGGGTGAGTACAGCATCCATCATTACAACTTAGTCATGGTAGGGTGGTATCCGGGTGGTGGATGTGTGTCAGTGGGTGCCCCTAGGCCAGGCCTGACATTGCAGCGTAGGTCCCCTGGTGGCTAGGGTTCTGAAAGGATCATTCTGCTACCTAGCTCGTAGGCATCCTCTACTGTTCAGGGCTCCGTGTGTCCCAGGTGTGCTGCATTTGGCAGTGTGTGCTCCTCCCCATGCCTTGGTGGTAAGCTTTTCTCTGGTAGTGCAATGCATAGTGCGTAGTGCTGTTCCCTGCATGTGAGTGTGCTGTGTACACCAACAGTGGTGTTGGTTCAGACATTGACCCAGTGTATCCTTTGTCTCTTCCCCCCTCTTTCTTATTTTGTCATCCTGTCCTTATGTGTATTAGCATCATCTGGTGGAGGAGCAGATTCACCGGTGATGGAGGGAACTGCATCCCACAGGAACCAGGAGACAGAGTCCACCGACCCTGAGGGCACCAGTGGGACGGGGGCGAGGGGAGCACCATGGTGGAGACTGGAGGGGACACTTCCGACACAGATACCTCCTCTGATGGAAGCTCCCTGGTGGTGGCGTATATTTCTGTGACAACCCCAGCTACAGGTACATCCGTCACCCCCCTACCAGCACTGCCCTCCCAGCAGCCCCTCATCGAGTTTCCCCTGCCCCCTCACCCAGGAGGGTGGACATCTCCTTCGCCACAGGCACCTCAGGCCCTGCTGCCCTGAGTGAGGAGGCTATTGACCTCCTGTGAACCATTGTGAATGCCATCTAGGGGCTGGCAGCCCAAATGGAACAGACTAATGCATTCCTGAAGGGCATTCACACTGACATGGTGACTCAACAGAGATCAATCCAGGCTCTGGCCTACTCACTGATGGCAGTCACTGTCCCTGTTTCTAGCCTCCCCCTCCAACTTCCTCTACCCAATCCCATTCCCTTTAAACCCAACCTATCCCAAGCACACAGTTAGATGAGCAGGCACCCAGAACAACACACAAGAGTGGACATGGCTAACACAAGCATCACACTTCATCCCACAGGCACTCGCACAAGCACAATCCAGATGCAGACATACCAACATCCACTGCCTCCACTGTGGCTCCCTCCTCCTTGTCCTCCACATCCCTGCCAGTTGCGTCTACACTCACACCTGCATGCACTAACTCCTCATCCACTACCCCATCACCAGAACACCTATCAGCACATGCCCCTCACTGACAGTCACCACCCCCACTTACATGCACATGTCCCCTGTGTCCTCTCTCACTGTGTCTGTGCCCTCTCCTCCCAAAGTACTCAAATGCAAGCACTAAGTCACCCAACAGCCATCCACCTCACAACAGCATCCAGCCCATGCACCGGCACCCAAACACAGCAGACAGACACCTTCTACAACCACTCCCTCTACCTCCACTCCCAAACCATCTCCCTCTTCCCAGCCCAATGTCCCTAAGAAGCTTTTCCTTTCCACCTTTGACCTCTTCCTTAGCCCCCTCATCCCTCACATCAGGCCAGGGTGGTCAGAACCCAGCCAAGCACCTCAGCCACCCAGTCCAGGGGCACAGTAGTGTCCACAGCTACACCAGGTGGGAGAGGATCCCGGGCACTAGGCAGCCACACTGATAGGGTGCCTGCACCAAGTGCTGCAAGGAAGGTCAACAAAGGGCAAGAAGGCACCCCCAGCTACTGCTAAGAAGGGCAAGGAGGCACCCCCAGCTGGTAAAAGGAAGGGCAAGGAACACTCCCCGGCTGCTGAGGGAAAGGGCAAGGAGCATTCCTAAGCTGCTGCCAAAAGGAGCAAGGAGCCATCTCCAGCTGCTGGCAAGAAGGACAAAGGGCCTGCACCAGTAGACAAAAAGGACAAGAGACCTGGTGTTGGAACTGAGTCAGAGCCCCCACCACCAACCATGGTGGTTCAACCATCCAAGGCTGCAGGGGATGGGCTGGACCCTCCTCCCACCGCTACTAGCACCGGCCACCTGCACCGCCACCAGCACTGCCACCAGCACCGCCACCAGCACCACTGCCAGCAGCAGCAGCCCGAGTGGGCAGCTGTCAGAGGCTGCAGATGAAGGGCTGGAGCCTCCCCCACTACTGGCAGCACCAACACCTGCACCGCCACTGCCACCACTGAGGAGCCGTCACTGCTGGCAGACAGTGTGTAGTCCTGTGTCCATGGGCTGTTGTGCGGCCTGGCCCCTGCAAATCCTGTTGGTCTGACACCCAGGTGAGAGACTGTGACCTTGCACTCCCCAAGATTTGCATCACAGGGCAAAATGTCCCCTCCAGAACCAGCATAGAAGCCATCCACTCACCCCATCCTTCCCAGGATAAGGCACACTGGGCACAATTGCCCCTCCAGAACCAGTGAAAGTAGCCACCCACTAGAGACACTGTGGCCTTACACTCCCCAGGACCAAGCAGGGGGCATGTTGTCCCCTCCAGAGCATGTGGGCAAGTTACCCACTTGAGAGACTGTGGCTGTGCACTCCCCAGGATCAAGCAAAGGGCACGTTGCCCCCTCCAGAGCATGTTGGAAAATCACCCACTTGAGAGACCATGGCCTTGCACTCCCCAGGACAGTGATGGGCATGTTGCCCCCTCCAGCACCAGTGGTGTTCCATCTTCCAGCTGAGGTGCCCCCCCATTCCCTGTCCCCCTGAGGCGCCTGTTTATTTTCAACCTGATGGCCCTGCAGTGTTCTCTCCGTGTTGTTGCAGGAGTAAGGTTGGGCCTTGGACTTGAGGACTGGGCAGTGTCCCTTGCATTGTAAATATGTATATACTTTTTTATTTGGATGCACAGATTTCACCTATATTCATCTTATTACAGCCTTTTTACACTATAGTAGTTGTCCTTCCATTATTCCTGAGGGATACGGGGTGTATATGTTATGTTGCCACATCTGGTTGTGTGTGTGGTGTTGGGGGTGTTACGTGTTGCGTGTGTGTAACTCTCTTTTTCCTCCCCCCTCCCCTGTGTGCTAGGCGGCTGTACTCACCGGGGTCATCTTCGCCGGCGTTGGTGTTCGTAATGGAGCAGAAGGTAGAAGAGCATGGGGAAGACACATAACTCGGACTCTATGGTGGCGTGGTTCTTCCTTGAGTAGTGAGTACCCTCAGTATGAGGATAAGTTATATACACAAGATATATGTACACAAACCAAAATTATGCAGGTAATAGCAAGAAAAGTAATGCAAGCAGTGTAAAGTTACAGTAGATTGCAATAGGAGCACATAGGTATAGGGGCAACACAAACCATATACTCCAAAAGTGGAATGCGAACCACGAATGGACCCCAAACCTATGTGATCTTGTAGAGGGTCGCTGGGACTGTAAGAAAACAGTGAGGGTTAGAAAAATAGCCCACCCCAAGACCCTGAAAGGTAGGTGTAAAGTGCACCTACTACCCCCAGAGAGCAAAGAAGTCGTGATAGGAGGATTCTGCAGGAAGAACAAACACCAGCAATGCAACAACAGTGGATTTCCGGACCTGAGTACCTGTAAGACAAGGAGACCAAGTCCAATAGTCGCGACAGTGTCGAGAGTGGGCAGGAGCCCGGGAAATGCCAGCTGAGGGTGCAAGGAAGCTGCCACCTGTTGGAAGAAGCTTGGAGTTCTGCAAGAAAGAAGAGGACTAGGAACTTCTCCTTTGGAGGATGGTATGTCCCACCTCGCGATGAAGCTTGTAAAGGTGTTCCCACGCAGGAAGCCCGCAAACAAGCCTTGCTAGCTGCAAGGGTTGCGGTAGAGGTTTTTGGGTGCTGCTGTGGCCCACGAGGGACCAGGATGTTGCCACTTGGAGGACAAGACAGAGGGAGCACCCAGAAAGTCAGGGAGCCGTAACAGAAGCAGGCAGCACCCGCAGAAGTACCTGAACAGGCACTTGGAAGAAGAGTGAACAGGAGTCCACCCGAAGTCACAAAAGGGAGTCCCATGACGCCGGAGGACAACTCAGACGGTTGTGCACTGCAAGTTGGAGTGTCGGGGACCCAGGCTTGGCTGTGCACAAAGGAAATCCTGGAAGAGTGCACAGGAGCCGGAGCAGCTGCAAATCATGCAGTACCCAGCAATGCAGTCTAGCTTGGGGAGGCAAGGACTTACCTCCACTAAACTTGGACTGAAGAGTCACTGGACTGTGGGAGTCCCTTGGACGGAGTTTCTGAGTTCCAGGGACCAAGCTTGTCGTGCTGAGAGGGGACCCAGAGGACCAGTGATGCAGTGTTTTGGTGCCTGCGGTTGCAGGGGAAAGATTCCGTCGACCCACAGGAGATTTCTTCAGAGCCCCTGGTGCAGAGAGGAGGCAGGCTACCCCCAGAGCATGCACCAACTGGAAACAGTTGAGAAAGCCGGCAGGATGAAGCGATACAAGGTTGCTAGTAGTCGTCTTGCTACTTTGTTGTGGTTTTGCAGGCGTCCTGAGCAATCAGCGGTCGATCCTTTGGTAGAAGGTGAAGAGGGAGATGCAGAGGAACTCTGATGAGCTCTTGCATTCGTTATCTGGTGAGATCCCCAAAGCAGAGACCCTAAATAGCCAGAAAAGGAGGTTTGGCTACCTAGGAAGGAGGATTGGCTACCAAGAGAGGTAAGAGCCTATCAGAAGGAGCCTCTGATGTCACATGCTGGCACTGGCCACTCAGAGCCGTCTAGTGTGCCACAGACACCTCTGTTTCCAAGATGGCAGAGGTCTGGGACACACTGGAGGAGCTCTGGGCACCTCCCCTGGGAGGTGCAGGTCAGGGGAGTGGTCACTCCCCTTTCCTTTGTCCAGTTTCGCACCAGAGCAGGGCTGGGGGATTCCTGAACCGGTGTAGACAGGCTTATGCAGAGATGGGCACCATCTGTGCCCATCAAAGCATTTCCAGAGGCTGGGGGACGCTACTCCTCCCCAGCCCTCACACCTCTTTCCAAAGGGAGAGGGTGTTACACCATCTGTCAGAGGAAGTCCTTTGTTCTGCCTTCCTGGGCCAGGGCTGCCTGGACCCCAGGAGGGCAGAAACCTGTCTGAGGGGTTGGCAGCAGCAGCAGCTGCAGTGGAGAACCCGGAAAGGCAGTTTTGCAGTACCCGGTTTCTGTGCTAGAGACCCGGGGGATCATGGAATTGAGCCCCCAATGCCAGAATGGCATTGGGGTGACAATTCCATGATCTTAGACATGTTACATGGCCATGTTCGGAGTTACCATTGTGACCCCGTACATAGGTAGTGACCTATGTACAGTGCACGCGTGTAATGGTGTCCCCACACTGGCGAAGTCTGGGGAATTTGCCCTGAACGAAGTGGTGGCAACTTGGCTAGTGCCAGGGTGCCCACACACTAAGTAACTTTGCACCCAACCTTCACTAGGTGAAGTTTAGACATATAGGTGACTTATAAATTACTTAAGTGCAGTGGTAAATGGCTGTGAAATAACGTGGATGTTCTTTCACTCAGGCTGCACTGGCAGGCCTGTGTAGAAATTGTCAGAGCTTCCTATGGGTGGCAAAAGAAATGCTGCAGCCCACAGGGATCTCCTGGAACCCCAATACCCTGGGTACCTCAGTACCATATACTAGGGAATTATATGGGTGTACCAGTATGCCAATGTGAATTGGTAAATGTAGTCACTAGCCTGTTAGTGACTAATTTGGGAAGCAGAGAGAGCATAACCACTGAGGTTCTGGTTAGCAGAGCCTCAGTGAGACAGTTAGGCATCACACAGGGAACACATACAGGGCACATACTTATGAGCACTGGGCCCTGTCTGGCAGGGTCCCAGTGACACATAGACTAAAACAACATATATGCAGTGAAATGTGGGGGTAACATGCCAGGCAAGATGGTACTTTCCTACAACAGGGGGATGCCTGCATTCACATATACTCATATCTGCACCGTACTCACTGAACATGGCTTGGGACTCTTTTCTCATTCAGTCACATGAATGATTTTGCATGGCGGAAAACTTGACGTTTTAATAACCTTTATTTCACTTTCATTCTCCATCATCTATACCTTGAAGCCTTGAAAAAGCCCATAGGGTGCGAAACACATGTCTCCTGTCAGTCCTTTACATCTTAAAATGTCTGCAACTTTTGGTTGTAATGAAGATCAATAAAGGCTCTCAATCTTTTCATCTTAAACATTCTACAACCTTTTTCTGCTATGAGCAATAAATGATTCTGGAACTCCAGACCTTTGGATCATATGTCAAAAGGACCATATTTGAATTGAAATAACTTAAATACACTCAGTGGGTTTTCAATTCTTTATAACTTCAATATTTCTTTAACTACACTGGTTTTAAGTTTCCAACAACAGATCACTCCTGACAAATTTTACAGTTCAAATGTAAATAGAATGCAGGCCACTGTCCTCTGTCATGTGCCTTGGGATAGACATAGCTTGACATCTGCAACCAGGGGCAAGTTTTCTCCATTTTATGTTGGGTGCTTACACAGCAAAAATATTGACAGCTGTAGCAAGGTACTTCCCCTTGGTAAATGGGGAATGTGTATTGTCTTGTTTGATATCTCATCAGTGTAGCCACCGTTCCTTGTGCCTACAGGTTTGTATGTGCTCCATTTCCAATAGGACACATATCTATGCCTGAGATGTAGGCATGTGGTAGCCATGCAGATTACATGATGTCTCAAAATTCTCACATATGTGCTCATAGGGTCCTGTTGTTGTCATGCTACATCTGCAATTGTTGTCCTTTTATTGTGATGCCCCAGACAGGACTGTGTCACCATCATATGTAGATACATTCATGCCTCATAGTATGATGTTAGTCATGTGTAACAGCAGTAGCCATGAAGGACATGACAGGTAGGGGCAGGGTATTGAACTTGATAATGATGTGTACCCTTTATATGGTATAATGGTTGTGGGTCCACAGAATGTGTGTGTTGATTGGGAATTGTGCCCTGACTGTATGGATGCATCAGGAATTAATGTGTGGTGATGTTTGCATGACATGTGTTTGGGGTCATGGAATCCTCCACAGACAGATGCCATGCTTATCATGTCTGTGATGTGGGTTGTGATGTTGGTTTTCATAGTAAAACAAATTGGTATCCTCCTGATAGTGATTGTAAGGTTTGTGTTCCTCCTTCCTGCACGGTACAGTTGTCTAGTACAAACACAATCAGAAGTGAACATGAAAATGAATGTTTAACATTAGTGGGGCTATCCTGGTCCTTACTAGACCATTCATGTGGGTATTCAGAAGACATCTCTCCATGATGTTTGGGACCTGACTTTCATGTAGTTTTCTTGAAATTTCAGATGTGTGGCACATCTGAGCGAGCCTTGCAACTGCCAGCCTTGGCTCATTTTGGTAAGGTGTGACTTGTGGAGCTGTACATTATTGTGTTGTGTCCCTAGTGAAATGGATGTTTCCAAGTCACCTGATCGAGGCATGGCATGATTTTAGCAATGTATGCCTTTCCTTAACACCATCAGTTGTTGTTGAGACATAATATCAGTGCAACATAGATGTGAGTATAGGCTTGCATCTGTAACTGCTAGGGTACCATACAAAGGGATCCATAGTTTGGCTACTGGTTCCATGGGATGTGCTGCATGTGTCACAAGTTTGATGTGGAGTGGCACCTAGTTGTGGTATGGTTAGTGTGTTAGCTACACTTCATCCATGATATTGTAGTTATCTGAGAACAAGATTTGCTCATGTCTTACATCTGTTAATCCAGATGGCATGGATGGTTTAGTACTGGAACATGATGACGGCACTTTGCTGTCACTGGGAGACAGGATCAACATCATCATTCACGGGTTCTTTCTCCAGTGGCCACTCACTATTAGGGGTGGACACATCAGGGACCACCCCTGTGCCATCTTTATCCACCCTCATTCTATCACCACCCTCCCTGTTGCTCCCCTCCCAGTCACCCAGATGGTCGTGCCCACTCACGCAAGAGGGCAGGCATCTCCTTTGTGGCAGGCACCTCTTTCCCAGCCCGTCTGAGCCCTGCTGCCCTCAGTGAGGAGGCTATTGACCGCCTGAGGCCCATCTCTATGGATCACATAGCCATCATGAATGCCATCCAGGGACTGGCAAGACAGATCCAAAAGAGCAATGCTTTCCTGGAGGGCATTCACAGTGCAATCTCTGGCCTACGGAAATCATTTCAGGCTCCAGTCTCTACACTGACTACAGCCAGTCACCCCTTGTCTTCCGTCCCCCCTCCACCTTTCTCTTCACAGTCCAAACCCCCCCTTCCTCAACCCAACCAAAGCACACAGACAGACTCAAATGCATCCACCTCAACAGACAAGGGTAGCACACACAAACACATGCACCACAAGACACACCACTGGCATGCACAAAAACCAACATCTACCTGCAGACACATCAACAGTCATGACTTCCCCTTACGCCCACCCACCCCAGCATCACACACATGACATCTATCATACCCAAAGAAAACCCGACCACAGAGACGCCTACATGAGGCACATCCACCATACCTGCAGTCAACACGCTAAACAGACAACCCATGGCATCCCGCAGCACCTCCACCCCTCTCAACCCCAAACACATAAATGCCCTCATTTATCCACCAAACAGACACTAATCACACACACGCCCACCTCCCACAAACACACACCCACATATTATAACCATTCCATCAACCTCCAAATTCTGGCCCTTTTGATGACCTTCCTCATGTGTCTGAAGAATTGTTCCACTGTGACATTAATCTTACCCATGTTCCTCCTCTGTACCACCCCCAAATGTTCAGTTTTCCTCCCCAAAGCCAACCCTTCCACCTCCAAGTCCTCCCTTGCCCCCCTGCAAGCACCCATGCCCCTCACCCACCAAGAAGTCTACCCCTTTGAGGAAGGTTGCCCATAGGTCCAAACCCAAAACCCCCTCCCAAGCCCATCCCAACCCAAACCCCCCTCCCTTGCCCCCCAGATAATCCCTAACTACCCGAAGGGCTCCCAGCGCTTAGGAAAATCACTAGGTAAGAGGAACAGACCTAAACAGGGAACAATACAGTTTTCAATTTTGTACAAAAAGAAGATTCTGACATGTCATGACGAAGTTCCAAGGGGAGGGAGTTCCAGATCTTAGCTGCTCTACAGGCGGAGGATCTAGCCGCCCCATCTAACTTTCTTAACACAAAAGGAGTTAATTAACCCCTTCGCTGCCAGGCCTTTTCCCCCTCCTGTGCCGAGCCTTTTTTTGTCTATTTGAGGCAGTTTGCGCTTAGGCCCTCATAACTTTTTGTCCACATAAGCTATCCACGCCAAATTTGCGTCCTTTTTTCCAACATCCTTGGGATTCTAATGGTACCCAGAGTTTGTGGTTTCCCCTGGAGGAGACCAAGAAATTAGCCAAACTACAGTGAAAATTTCGTTTTTTTCAAAAAAATGGGAAAAAGTGGCTGCAGAAGAAGGCTTGTGGTTTTTTCCCTGAAAAAGGCATCAATAAATGGTTTGTGGTGCTAAAATCACCAGCTTCCCAGCTTTCAGGAACAGGCAGACTTGAATCAGAAAACCCAATTTTTCAACACAAATTTGGCATTTTACTGGGAAATACCCCATTTTTAAAAAATTTTGTGTGTTCAGCCTCCTTCCAGTCAGTGACAGAAATGGGCATGAAACCAATGCTGGATCCCAGAAACCTAAACATTTCTGAAAAGTGTTTTTTGCAAAGTGCCTCCCTGTAGATTTTGGCATCTAGCTCAGCCGGCACCTAGGGAAACCTACCAAACCTGTACATTTTTGAAAACTAGAGACCTAGGGGAATCCATGATGGGGTGACTTGTGGGGCTCTGACCAGGTTCTGTTACCGAGAATCCTTTGCAAACCTCAAAATTTGGCTAAAAAAACACATTTTCCTCACATTTCGGTGACAGACAGTTCTGGAATCTGAGAGGAGCCACGAATTTCCTTCCACCCAGCGTTCCCCCAAGTCTCCCAATAAAAATGATACCTCACTTGTGTGGGTAGGCCTAGCGCCCGCCACAGGAAATGGCCCAAAACACAACATGGACACTTCAAATTTTTTCATAGAAAACAGTGCCTACCTGTGGATTTTGGCCTCTAGCTCAGCCGGCACCTGGGGAAACCTAGCAAACCAGCGCATTCTTGAAAACTAGAATCCCAGGGGAATCCAAGATGGGTTGACTTGTGGGGCTCTGACCTGGTTCTGTTACCCAGAATACTTTGCAAACCTCAAAATGTGGCTAAAAAAACACGTTTTCCTCAAATTTCGGTGACAGAAAGTTCTGGAATCTGAGAGGAGCCACAAATTTCCTTCCACCCAGCGTTCCTCCAAGTCTCCCGATAAAAATGATACATTACTTGTGTGGGTAGGCCTAGCGCCCGCGACAGGAAATGGCCCAAAACACAACGTGGACACATCACATTTTCTCATAGAAAACAGTGCCTACCTGTGCATTTTGGCCTCTAGCTCAGCCGGCCCCAGGGGGGGCAGAAATGGCCTAAAATAACTGTGTCCCCTACCCCCCAAACTACCCCCCGGAGCGACCCTTGCCTACGGGGTTGCTCCCCCTGCGTGACATTGGTGCCAAAAAAAAAATCCCCGTTGCCTAGTGGTTTCTGCCCCCTTGGGGGCAGATTGACCTAAAATCGGCCAATCTGCCCCCAAGGGGGGCAGAAATGGTCTAAATACAATTTGCCCCCAGGGGAGCGACCCTTGCCTAATGAGTCGCTCCCCATCTCTGAAAAAACAAACAAACAAAAAAAAACACAAAAAATCATTTGCCCTGGCGCCTAGAGATTTCTGCCCCCTGGGGGCAGATCGGCCTAATAACAATAGGCCGATCAGCCCCCAGGGGGGCAGAAATGGCCTAAAATAAATTCCTCCCCACCCCCCAACCTCCCCGGGAGCGACCCTTGCCTACGGGGTCGCTCCCCCTGCGTGACATTGGCGCCAACAAAAAAAATCCCCGTTGCCTAGTGGATTCTGCCCCTTGGGGGCAGATTGACCTAAAATCAGCCAATGGTCTAAATACAATTTTCCCCCCAGGGGAGCGAGCCTTGCCTAATGGGTCACTCCCCATCTCTGAAAAAACAAACAAACAAACTAAAATCGGACAATCTGCCCCCAAGGGGGGGCAGAAAAGGTCTAAATACAATTTGGCCCCCACAGGAGTGACCCTTGCCTAATGCCCAGAGTGCTTCATCCTGCCAAGGACAGAGGTAGTGGATGCCTTTCTCCACTGGTTCTGGAGGGGGCTTTGTGACCAGAGTGCGTCATCCTACCAAGGACAGAGGTAGTGGATGCCTTTCTCCACTGGTTCTGGAGGGGGCTTTGTGCCCAGAGTGCTTCATCCTGCCAAGGACAGAGGTAGTGGATGCCTTTCTCCACAGAAAGTCATGCATCATGGAAGCTGCCCAGGCTCCTGGAACTGACCACAAGACTCGGATGACTGACCACTGGGGATGGCAGCCATGTCTGAGGTGGTGCCACTGGCTCAGGATGTCTCGGGGACGCTGGCGGTGCTTGTGGCGGCGTCATTCGTGGCGGTGCTGGCGGCGACCTCTGTGGCGGCAGTGCAGGCGGCGGCCTCTGTGGCATCGGTGCTTGCGGCGGCCTCTGTGGCATCGGTGCTGGCGTTGGCCTCTGTGGCGGCGGTGCTGGCAACGGGCTCTGTGGCGGTGGTGCTTGCGGCAGCCTCTGTGGCATCGGTGCTGGCGGCAGCCTCTGTGGTATCGGTGTTGGCGGCAGCCTCTGTGGCGGCAGTGCTGGTGGCAGGCTCAGTGACTACGGTGCTGGCGGCGGGCTCAGTGACTGCGGTGCTGGTGGCAGGCTCAGTGACTGCGGTGCTGGTGGCGGCCTCAATGACAGCGGTGCTGGTGGTGGTGCAGGTGGCGGTGCTGGTGGCGTTGCAGGTGGCAATCTTCTCCGCCGTACAGGTTGGCGTCGGCGTGGACTGAAGGTGTGACAATGGTCCAATTGTCGGTGCCACCATGCCCTCTCCTGACCTGCCCTTTGTTTTCTGGCCCTTCCCCACCTTGGATGGTGGCGCATCTGTCTTGCCACCATCCCCTTTCGTTTTCCCTGAGCCCTTGGTGGCAGCTGTTTTAGGCTTCTCCTTCTGGGATGTGGGCAACTTTTTTACTTTTGCAGGTGGTGGAATGTCCTTGCCCTCGCTCCGTGGCACACTGGCAGCCCTGTTGGTTGGCGCACTCCAATAGCCCGCAGTTGCTGGCACCACTGTGCCTGGTGATGTGGTGGGTGAGGTGCTGGGTTGGGACCTGGAAAGCCTGGCCCTAGGCGAAGGACGGGGGAGGAGGTGAAGGGAAGAGGTCAATATTAGCCAGGAAATGTTTTTTAGACACACTGGGAGGGGTAGATGGAGGGGGTTTGGGAGTGGAGGAAGAGGCAGTGGTTGTAAGAGGAGTACGTTTGCTGAATTTGGGTGAAGGTGAAATGGGCTGGAGGATGTTGTGAGGTGGATGGCTGTTGGGTGGGTGTGTGCCTGCGTTTATGTACTTTGGGAGGAGGGTTCACAGACACACAGGGAGAGGACACAGGGGACGTGTGAATGGTACTGGGGGTGGTGAGTGCAGATGAGCGGTGTGTGGTGATGGGTGTGCTGGTGATGGAGGTAGTGGCTGAAGATGATGTAGTGCATGCAAGTGTGAGTGGAGACGAGACAGGGAGGGAGGAGGAGGACGTGGAGGAGGGGGACACAGTGGAGGCAGTGGATGTTGGTATGTCTACATGGGTATGATGCTTGTGTGAGTACCTGTGGGATGTGTGGTGCGTATGTTTGCCTGAGCCACCCTTGTGTGTTGAGGTATGGGCATGCTGATCTGATGGTGTGTTTGGGATAGGCTGAGGTACAGGGGATTGGGTCTGGGTGGAGGAGGTTGGGGGGGAGGCTGGACACAGGGACAATGGCTGCCATCAGTGCTGAGACCAGAGCCTGAAATGCTCTCTGTTGGGTTGCCACGCCAGAAAAAATGTCCTCCAGGTATGCATTTGTTTGTTGCAAATGCCTCTCGACACCCTGGACGGCATTTAAATGGTTGATTGCCCAGCAGTGAGGAAACTCAGGAGGTCAATAGCCTCCTCACTGACGGCAGCAGGGCTGACCGTGGCAGGGCCTGATGTGCCTGGGGTGAAGGAGATGCCCACCCTCCTGGGTGAGCGGCCACAGGACACACGCTGAGGGGCTTCTGGGAGGGCGGTGCTGGTAGGGGGGGTGACGGCTGTACCTGTTGATGCAGGGGCACAGAGGGGCCCGCCACCGCAAGGGAGCTCCCATCAGAGGAGGAGTCGCTGTTGGTGCTGTCACCTCCTGTCCCTGATGTGGAGCTCCCATCACCCTCCATCCCACTGGTGGCTTCTGACTCCATTGTCTCACCCCCCCAGGGCCAAGTGGGATGCAGCTCCCTCTTGCTCCGGTGCCACTGCTCTCCCGCCTGATGATGCTATTGCAGACAAGAACAGGGAGACCACAAAAAGGGGGGGAGACAGAATAAAGATATGTTCAGTGCATGCAATACCACTACAGTTGGCGGACACTACAGACACAGCAGCCCTCTGCACTACGCCATGCACTTAGAGTTCCTAGTTATTCGCAGGGCCATGGGGTACAAGGTCTATGCCCGATTGCTGCACAGATGGAAGTCACAGGAGCCTGACTAGGTGTAGATGGCTCTTACCACTGATGGGGTTGGGGTGCCACATAGCCTGCCTCACAAAGGGACCTTGCCTACAAAGCTCACCCTTGCCTAAGGTAACCCACTGCCCACCTCCCCCACCCAGACACCTCGTAATGCGCGCAGAGTCAGATGGATGTGACTGTACTCACCCCCTTGTGGCTGCTGTGATGCCCTCAAGCGCCCATCCAACTCTGGATACGCCACCGCCAGGATCCGGTACATCAGGGGGGTCATGGTGCGATGGGCACCCCTCCCACGTTGGGAGGCCAACCCCAGGTGGGCCTCCGCCATCTTCTTGCTCCAGCAGCGAATGTCCTCCCATCTTTTCCAGCAGTGGGTGCTCCGTATGTGGTGGACCCCCAGGGTCCGGACGTCCTTGGCGATGGCACGCCAAATATCCTTCTTGTAGTGTGCGCTGACCTACAGGAATAGTACAGGGGAAAAGGAAAATCTTTAACCGTCCGGACTGTCAGATTCATTGGCCCACGTTCCCACCCTTGCCCTGACAAACATACACTCACCGTCCGCTCATACAGGGCTCAGTCCCCCCCCCTATCTTCCATCCACACAACTCCAAACAGGCATTGCCCATACATCATGCTCCCTGTGTACTCACCTATTTGTCTGGAGGGCCGTAGAGTAGCGTGTACTGGGGGAGGACCCCATCCACTAACTTCTCCAACTCCTCCGAAGTGAAGGCAGAGGCCCTTTTCCCAGACACATGAGCCATCTTTGCTTCCACACTGAGGTCACAGCAGCACTTGCACTGTAGGTCCTCTCCTGTCAACGGTCAGGTATCAAGTGAGTGAACAAACAGAAAATGGCGGTCACGTCCGTGGCGGTGCGTACCGTCACCGCCGGCGTACATGGTCATTGGCTCCTAGGACCCATGGGGTCCAATGTTAACCAATGCAGGATTGCGCCGCAGTCTTCGACCGCCTTCCGCGACGGTGTACAACGCCAGCACAGTTACCTCATATCCCCTTGTCCCACCTTACAGGTCAGGCAGCCCCCATTTCATGGGGTCACATGGCATTAATAATAACTGCGTCACACCTATCTAGGCCTTGCATACACACAGTGACAGGCACATTGCGGATTAACAAATGTGTGCAAATTAAATTTTTGTAATACCTCAGTGTTGGCTGACTCTCTGCTCGCTGTTCTCGTCCATAGGGCACGTCTGCTGGGGCAGTTGATGAGATGGCAGCATCCTCCGGTGTACAGACCGCTGGTGGACCTGTCGACAATGGAAGAGAGACACGTAATACTCACCTACAGCCTTGATCGTGCAACAATCCTGGAACTGTGTGCCCAGTTGGAGCCAGACCTGATGTCAGCAATCCGCCATCCCACAGGGATCCCCCCTCTAGTGCAGGTCCTGTCAGCACTCCATTTCCTGTCAAGTGGGTCTTTTCAAACTACAGTGGCCATTGCATCAGGAATGTCCCAGCCAATGTTCTCTAACGTGTTGTCCAGAGTGTTGTCTGCCCTGCTGAAACACATGCGCAGCTACATCGTGTTCCCTCAGGTGTAGGATTTGCCTACAGTGAAAGGTGACTTCTATGCCCTGGGAAAAATCCCCAACATCATAGGTGCCATTGATGGGACACATGTAGCCTTGGTACCCACCCACAGGTGTACAGAAACCAGAAGAGTTACTATTCTATGAATGTCCAGATGGTGTGTTTGGCCGACCAGTACATATCCCATGTGAATGCCACGTTTCCTGGATCAGTGCATGACGCTTACATTCTGAGGAATAGCAGCATTCCTCATGTGTTGGGGCAACTCCAGAGGCACCGTGTGTGGCTAATAGGTGAGGACAAGGACCCTATACCCTGTGAATAGTTGTCTGGGGTTGTCCTTATGGGTTAGTGTGTGTCTAACAGTTGTCCCTCGATATTTGCAGGTGACTCTGGGTAGCCCAACCTGTCATGGCTACTGACCCCAGTGAGAAATCCCAGGACAAGGGCAGAGGAACGCTACAATGAGGCACATGGGCAAACTAGGAGAGTAATTGAAAGGACCTTCGGCCTCCTGTAGGCCAGGTTCCGGTGCCTCCATATGACGGGTGGTTCTCTCTACTACTCACCAAAGAAGGTGTGCCAGATCATCGTGGCCTACTGTATGCTGCACAACCTGGCTTTGCAACGACGGGTGCCTTTTCTGCAGGAGGATGGTCCAGAAAGCGGTCTTGTGGCAGCTGTGGAGCATGTGGACAGTGAAGAAGAGGAGACAGAAGAAGAGGATCTCGACAACAGAAACAACGTTATCCAGCAATACTTCCTGTGAGCCACAGGTAAGAAGATGTCACTGCCTCACACATCTCATACTATTGTTTGAGCTAGCATGAGTCTGTCAGTTTCACCCAGTGTATGGACCCTGACTTGTCACTTTGCCTTTCCATTTCACAGATGTGGGTCCCACTCTGTGACCTCTGCTATCTTACCTCATGGACTAGAGCTGTATTACATCGGTATGTTGACAATACAATTGACATTGCTATATTCCATAGTTATTGCAAATACACATTTGTGAAAGCACAGCCTGACTCCAGATTGTTTTGTGATTCAAGGGTGTTTATTTCTGTGCAAATAAGTAGAGGAGGTTGTAAAATGGTCAGGGGTGATGGTGGAGGAATTTCCCTGGGAGAGTCCAGTCTATTTGTTTCACAGGTGCATTGTCTAAAGGGGCATAGGAAGTGGAGCTAGGGCAGGTGATGGATGGACAGGGTGACAAAGTGGGACAGAAGGATGACTTTCAGGGGGGTCTCATTTCCTGCTGGGGGTCTTGTCATTGTTCTCTGTGTTTGTCCTGGATCTCAGGACCATTTGCGGGGTGGTTCTCCATCTGCAGGAGGTGGGGTGCTGGTGTTGTGGTCCTGTGGCGGTGCCTCCTGTCCACTAGCTCCGGCGGAGGTGGTGAGCTGTTCATCCTCCAGGCTAGTGTCAGGGGCCCCTTGTTGTGCCAAAGTGTCCCTCCTGGTGTTCACAAGGTCCTTCAGCACCCCTACAATGGTGACTAGGGTGGTGTTGATGGACCTAAGTTCCTCCCTGATCCCCAGATACTGTTCCTCCTGCAGCCCCTGGGTCTCCTGAAACTTGGCCAGTACCGTTGCCATCGTCTCCTGGGAATGATGGTACGCTCCCATGATGTTGGAGAGGGCCTTGTGGAGAGTGGGTTCCCTGGGCCTGTCCTCCCCCTGTCGCACAGCAGTCCTCCCAGTTTCCCTGTTTTCCTGTGCCTCTGTCCCCTGAACCGTGTGTTAACTGCCACTGCCCCCAGGTCCCTGATTTTCTTGGGGTGGTGGGTTTGTCTGGGTTCCCTGTAGTGGTGGACACACTGCTGCTTGACGTGTCCTGGGGACAGAGGGATGGGCCCGCTGGGTGGGTGATGTGCTGGTGTTTCCTGAGGGGGGAGGCTCTGTGGTGGCATGTGCCAGTGTCAGGGGAACCAACTGTCCCGAGGTCCCATATGAGCCGGGTTGGTCATCTTGATCCAGTTGAACAGAGCTGCTGTCATCACTGTGGGCCTCTTCTGTGGGGGGAGTGGACATGTATGGGACCTCCTGTCCGGTGACGTTGGGTAGGGGTCCTGCAGGGGTGTAAAGGCATGATTATTGCATCTGTGTGTGCCATTGTGTGCAATGGGTGGGTGACCCTGTACTCCAGTGCTGGCATTCTTATCTAGGACCTTGTGTGATAATTGGTTTGGGGTCTGTGTGGGTATCTGTAGTGGACATGCTTTGGTGATGGTTGTCCATGCTTTGGTGTTGCATGCAGGGCTTGGTGTTGGGATGGGTGGGTTGTGATAGAGGGACATTTGTGAGGTGTTGGAGTGATGGGGTGAGGGTGAGGGTGGGGGATGTGATGGCATGCAGGTAGGGTGGGGGATGTAATAGTTAAGATTTGCCTTACCAGAGTCCATTCCTCCTGCTACTCCTGCGAGGCCCTCAGGATACAGTATAGCCAAGACTTGCTCCTCCCATGTTGTTAGTTGTGGGGGAGGAGGTGGGGGTCCGCCACCAGTCCTCTGTACTGCAATTTGGTGTCTTGAGACCACGGAACGCACCTTCCCCCGTAGGTCATTCCACCAATTCCTGATGTCATCCCGTGTTCTTGGATGCTGTCCCACTGCGTTGACCCTGTCTACGATTCTGCACCATAGCTCCATCTTCCTAGCAATGGAGGTGTGCTGCACCTGTGATCCAAATAGCTGTGGCTCTACCCGGATGATTTCCTCCACTATGACCTTGAGCTCCTCCTCAGAGAACCTGGGGTGTCGTTGAGGTGCCATGATGTGGTGTGGGTGATGTGTGAGGTGGTGTTGGTTGTAATGTGTGAGGGGATGTGTTTGTGTGTGTTGTCTGAGGTGCGTGGATGGTGTGTGTGTGATGGTGTTGTGTGCCTGTGGATGCTCATGTTGTTTCTGGTGGTGTCTCTCTCTGGGCTTCTTTCTCAATATGTATCGTAAGGGTTTGTGGGTGATGTGGGTGGGTGTTTTATATTGTATTGGGTGTGTGGGAGTGGTGTGTGTATGTGTATCAGGTGTGTGTATTATGAATTGTCCAATGTGGTTGTGTTTTGTAAGTGTGTGTGTGTATTTTGAGTGCGGCGGTGTGTACCGCCAATGGTTTACCGCGGTTGAAAGACCGCGGCGTGGATTCATGGGTGGTGATAGTGTGGGCGTATTCCTGTTGGCGTGATGGTGAAGGTTTTGGTATTGCCAGTTTATCACTGATCTTTGGTGTGGCGGACTTGTGTGGGTGTCTAGATTTTGGCTGATTCCGGACTGTGGGTCGTAATAGCTGTAGAGGAATTCCGCCGCCGCAGTGGTGTGTTGGCGGTCTTCTGCACGGTGGTAAGCGTGATTTACTGCCAATGTTGCAATGAGGGCCCAAGTGCCATTTGCTTTTCTATGTAATATCCAGGGAGTGGGATCACTCTTGGAACCTCATTCCCTGCTCTCAAGGACTCCCCCACATACCGCCAAGGAAACAACACCCTAATCGTGTTTTCAGCTATTTCACTCCGGTGGACCCACAGTGCTTTATTGCTGGGGCACCTGAACCACTCGAAATGGCACTCACTAAGGAAATCCTCCTCGCCTCCCTACAAGTTTTTTAAAAAGGGCTTTGTGATGAGCTCAGGACTGACTTGACCACATCGATCGATACCTTAAAATCTGACCTGGTAATGAAGCTCAATGCTCTACAACTGGACATTGACTGAGTTGGCTCCAGAGTCCTCGACCTCAATGGCAAACACGGGGAGCTAGAAAAATGAACAGGCCACTTAGAAGATATAACACAATCATTGCACACTTAACTATTGGCCACCAAACTGAAAAAAGAAAGACCTTGAGAACAGGTCAAGGCGCAACAACGCAAGAATCCGTGACCTGGAAGATGTGATAGAAGGACGGGACCTAGAGGCCTTTGATGCTGGCCTCATTTCCAAACTTCTAGGTAATAAACTGGCAAAAATAAAAATGGACAGTGTGCTGCTAGTTGGCCCACCAGGGATTGGTGAGAACAAACGCTTTCATGGTGTACTAATTAAACTACATCCCTTTAAGATTAAGATTAAAGAACGCATCTTGAAAGCCGCCTGCAAAGCAGATATGATCTCCTTTCAGGGGGGTCTCATGCCTGCTCTTCCAAGATGGCCCCCAGCCACACTTCACCAAGAACATATCAGACATCAGTGGACCTATCCCTTTAGGCCTGCATTTGAGTACAAGAATAAACCCAGGCATGTGACAGATCTTACAGAGGAAATTACTCTGCTGGACTTTCCTCCTTCATCTTTGCAACATGACAGCCCTGAGTCAGAGGTTTTAAGGGACACTATCCAAAGTTCTCAGAGTTCTAACTCCAGGCCCATAACCACACAAGAAATGCTGATTTGTTTTGTAGCTTAATTATCCCCACGGGTTCCTGTTTTACTTAAGCCCTCTAGGGGCCATAAGACTGACCCCACAGCCTAAGATATCCCACTGATCCATTAGGAGTCATCCCAAATGAAGTTGACAACCTGTAGGTAGCCCATGGTCCAACAATGTTGACTGCCAGATATGACCCTTCTCATGGTGCCTCTGTAGCAGTTTCTCCAGCCTCACATGTTTCTCGACCTTACTATCACCCCATAAGACTTACTTCCTTTACAGTATGTTAGCAGTGGCAGACCTATGTGCCCAACAAAATGTTCACGTCTATGCTACTTTGAAATGTTGAGACCTGTTGTCTCTTTGATTGTTTTAACAGAAAATTGTTATTTAGAATTTGGGTAATCTAGAGGGCAGTTTAACACATCATAGGGACACTCACTGACATCCTACATCGAAATTGAGGACTAGGTCCACATTACTCAGCAAACACTATTGGAGGAAGCTACAGCCATGAATGCCTAGGCTACAATGGGGATCATACCGCACACTTACCATACATATGGTGATCACCACACTTACCTGGAAGTTGAAGGGACTGAACTCCCCTGCCAAATACCACAAACTATGGAAATATCTCTCTGACCACCATTACGATGTAGTTGCTTTACCAGAAACACAATTAAAACGAGACGAAGATCACAGGCTGCTCCATAAAACACACCCTATACTATACAAAACTTCAACCTCCACAAAACACAGTGGGATGGCAATTATGTTCCATTGCTCTCTACAGTTCCAACCCCAGGCCTATAAAACAGATAGGGATGGGAGGATAATATTGGTGAAGGGCCTACTCCGAAGCTGACCGATTACTTTTGCTTAGATTTACACCCCTAATACAATTCAGCCTGCATTCCTACATTCCCTTTTGTCCTTGACAGGTGGGTTTGCAGAGGGCTTAATGTTATGTACTCCAATAGAGCGGAGCTCATGTTACTACTCCTTAGGCGCTCCTTTTATGAGCATGGCATCAAAATAGGTTCTCATTTGCCAAGGCAACTACGGTTAAACATGAAAAAGAAAACATTGGGGTAATTAATCAGCCAACATTGAACCTACCAACCCCAAATGAGTGTAAAGCCCGAATATCTGGGAGCTTCTACAAAACGCTCTATACAGCAGAGAGCTCTGATCCCCACAAACAGCTAGATTGCCTGAGGGATATAACCTTATCGCAGGTGACCCAGCACATAATGAACTGTTAGGCAAACCTATCAGCAAAGAGGAGGTTACATCTGCAATAGCAGCCCTCAAACTACATAAATCTCGTGGGCCATATGGCTTCACTGCCCAATCCTATAAAACATACAACTCAGATCTGGTTTCCCACCTGGTGATGTAATTTAACCACATGGCAGATTTGGGGGCTCTCACTCCCTCTATGAGTGAATCACTAATTACATGAATTCTTAAACCTGAAAAGAAAAAAAAAAGAATTACAGTCGTATCGACCCCTAGCATTATTAAATTTAGACACCAAGCTCTACTTGAACATTTTGGCCACCAGATTGGTGGACATAATGCCAGATCTAATACAGTCAGATCAATCTGGTTTCATAAAGGGCAGACAAACTCATGATTATCTTTGGAGGGTCATACACTTGATAGAGAAAGCCATTAATGAAACGATACCCACAGTATTCGTGAGCCTAGATGCTGAGAGGGCTTTTGATTGAGTGGACTGAACATTTTTTTACGCACCCTAGCACAGTTTGGGGCAGATTTAAGAAAAGTGGTGCAGCAACCAGTGCAGCGACACTTTCCTTGCGCTGCTTAGTGCCCCCAACCGCCACCATGTGTGCGCCATATTTAGAATACATCGCACCATGGTGCAGGGTAGGGGACAACAGCGCAAGTTATTTTTTAAAATAGTATGCCGCTACTCCTGCAGAGTAAATAGGGGCCCATTGAAAATAATGGCATGCCCCCTTTTAATGCCTGCTCTGAACATGCATTAAAAATGCCAAAAAAAATGGTGCAAGGAAATCTTTTAGATTTCTTTGTGCCATTTTTTCCCATCCCCCCAACAGGGGAAGGCCCCCCTTGCATACATTATGCTAGACACAGGCAAGGGTTTACAAAGTGGTGCAATGCATGCATTAAGGCACTTTGTAAATATGGCATGGCGAAAATGCCACTTTAGTGCCACCTTAGCTTAAAAAACAATTACCCTATATGGGTGCTAAAATGGCACTGGGGTTCTTAAATATGCTCCTATGTATTTTGTGAAAGGTTCCTGGCAATGTTAAAGGCCAACTATTCTGTCCCCAAGGCTAGAGTTTTTTGTCAACAGGTTGAGTTCCGACCTGCTGGAGAGAGGCTCATGACAGTGCTGCCCTTTATCCCCTCTCCTATTTGCCCTCATTATTGAACCATTGGCAACAAGGATCAGATCCACACCCAGCATTAAGAGCATCCCCTTTGGTTCTATAGATCACAAGATCTCCCTCTTTGCAGACGATGTGCTCCTACCACTCACGAAGCCACGGCACTCTCTCCTAGCTCTCTGGAGTGAACTACACAGCTTTGAAAAGGTAGCAGGGTTTAAAATTTGTGTCACCAAATCTTTCATACTTAATATAACGCTCCCCACAGCAGAAATGGAAAGACTTGCAATTATAACACCATTCCTCTGGGCTCAGAAGGAAATAACATATTTGGGAATTAAAAATCACCCCCAAGATTGGGGACTTGTATAGGGCTACTTTTCCACAGCTGCTTCAGCAAGTAATGACAGAACTAAAGAGGTGGGTTCTCCTGTACCTCTCTTGGTTGGGGAGAATAAACGCTATTAAGATGTCAATCCTACCCAATGTACCATACCTTTTGCAGAGCCTCCAAATAGCTATGAAACGTAACTCTTTCTTCCACACTATGCACTTATTTTACTTGCTTTCTCCGGCCAAATCATAAAGCCCGCTTACCATTCAAACTTCGAAATCTCCCGAAGACAGCTGGGGGCTTAGCCTTGCCAGTTTTACAAATATATTATAAAGCAGCACAGTTAAGTGATCTCAGAGTGGTGATTCCGTGTATCAGATAAAAGCTGGTTACATAGGGATAGAGCCAACACTGGGAGGGTAATCTGGGGCACAATTTAGAAGCCTAAAGCGGACCGCCCTTGCAATGCTTACTTACGCACACTCACTAAAACAACAATTACAACCTGAGATGAGGTGACTAAAAAGATGAACTGGACCACCTGCCCATCACCACATACACCCCTACATTTCAACCGGGTATTACCCCTGGCTTTGCATGCTAGGCCCCTCAATGCCTGGAAAGAAGGGGGTTGTCTCACTTTATCAGACCTCGTCCACAATTGGGATAATCTGACGTTCACAAACTGCCAAAGGAACTTTCTCTTACCTTATACTGAACATTATCATTATACCTTGCTACGACAGTGGGGGTTACAACCAGAAATGAGGCTAGCAGCCACACGAGATCGGACTCCCACAGAGCAATTTGTCAAAAGGGCAGGCACGTTGAAGGGTGTGATCTCCTTCCTCTATTGACTACTTCTCTCTACAATCCACACTCTTAAACCATGACATATATTATACTGGGAACACATGCTTGGGGGAGACATTCCTGAAGCGACTTGGCAAAAACTCTGGAAGGACATTAAACAGTGTAACTACTTGATGGGCCAACGAGGAGCACATTACAAAATCCTTTATGATTGGTACCTGTATCTGACAAAACTTTAATCTATTTTATCTGATACTTCCAACTTGTGTTGGAAGGGTTGCGGCCTGTTAAGGGACTTTTGTCATATAGGGTCAGATTGTCCAGCTATTAGCTCAACTCAAAGATATTCAGAGATACCCACTCCCACAGTCTATGGGGTTCATTCTATTGGATTTACGGGAGGCCGCCCTTAAATACCAAACTCAAAGTGATAAAGCTACTATGTGGCTCTGCCTAGGTGTAGCCAAAATGGCAATGCACATGGAAAAAATGAGACTCCCTCTCTGACTCAAATGACAGCTTGACTCTGGCACAGCGTGACCATGGAAAGAATGATGGATATCTCATCAGAAAAAGTTAACATTTTGAGTAAGTTTAGGGCCCCCTGACATCTGTAGCAAACCTCCTCTGACCACATGCTTGACCCTTTCTAGAGTGTTACACTTTTTTCAATTTTAGTTCCCTTTACTTCTTCTCTACATTCCCACAGTTTCATGGCCCAATGTCCACTCTGATTAATGGTACACAATTGTTCCTATTCCTAACATGAGTCACGTATATGTTTCCAGAGTGACTGGCCTATATGGCAGTGGTTTCCATGATATGTTGCATTTTACAGTTCTTACTGTTTTTCATCTAATTTTACGAATATCTATATCACCAAATGGACTGCATGTATCATATTTACGGACTATTGAGACAGGAACCCATCTAGTGAAACACACTGTATGCTTCATTAGCTGTACTAGAACACAATGGGATATCTGGTTTGTATCACTATGTAAACATGTTATCTACTGGAACCTGAGGAAAAAAAGTTTTGACAAAAAGATGTGGGCTGGACATGACTGACTCATTGGGCAGAGTGATTTCCTCGTCGGTGGCCCTTATATGCCACGCCTGACTGAGAACCACTGGCTTACATGGGGATGTCTGAGCTTCACTCATGGAACTTATCTTTGATGGCTCCCATTTGTTCGGTGAGAAGGAGGCCTCAACTCTGGAGCTCTTCATGGACAGCAGGGCTATGGCCAGATTCTTCGGCTTTTCTATGGACCCTCGCTTCCTAGTCAGGCTGGCAGACTGATGATGACCATATTTAGATGTTACAGTTCTGCAGATGGTGGATTGCTGATGGAGGGAGCCCGTAGCTGGAGTCAATGCACAGTATACAATGGCACTGGCCATGGAATATAAGTAAGTTTCACAGACCTTGCAACTAGCCATATGTATCCACCTGCACAACACACTACGTACACACAATTATCTTTTCCAGTCCACCACAACACAACTGGTACATGCAGAAAACACACATTGCCATACATCCATAACACAACATGCACACAATATTAATACTACACCCACATACAATACAACCACAACAGCCAACACAATTGCACACAATTACTCACTCATCTACACACAGCGAGTCACAGAGGAGCACAAGTACACACATCACAACAATGACCACCACACAATAGCACTCATCTGAATGTTGCACACAGCAACACAACACAACCAAACACAACAAATATCAGGCCCACATGTAGGTGGCACACATACTGACACACCCACATCACCCACTCCAGCTCCCTCTACCTCAACCAGCCAATCCACTCACAAACACATACAGTATATGCAGCACTCACATGCCAACTGGAAGGACAATATTGCACGTAGAGGTGCCATTGTATGTGCACAAATAGCCATAGTTTAAAAGTGTAGTGTTATCATTATTTTTGTGCAAGCATTCTTTTGGTAGTGAACACTTACACTAAAGTAACAATTGTGTATGTGATCAATGTGTGTCTTTTACTAGTGTTTCCCCATCAATGCCTGACGCAGATGTTTTCCTGACATTTGCATGTCACAAACGTTTAAAAAAAATTACTGTGACATATACATGACTGCAATGATACAGAGCTCATGTGCAGTGACCGAACAACATACATAAATAATGCAGAATGCTTACCTTCTAGTCTAACAATGGCGGGTTGTGTGTCCTCCATGGTCCAGTGGCAGCAACCATGGCAGGTCTTGTCCAGTCAGAAACAGAAGTGGAAATAAGAAAAAAGGTAGGTTTTTACCTCATTTACCTTCCAATCCACCAACTTAGGTGTGGAGGTTGCCACAGTTGCCTTGGTGGGAAAGCCCATCGTAATCTGCTTGGCAGTAAGGGTTGCTAAAGTCCCGCCAACAGCCACTATTTCCAACTGCACCATCAATGTGGATGGGGATCCTGGTGGAGTAGGCGGAACTCTGGCAGTCTTTCGCCTACGGTCCTGCCGACATCTAAATCAGGCAGGCAGACCACCAAGGTGGCGGATGGGTTTTCTGATGAAAAACCGACAGCAGGACAGTTACTGTCAAAATCTCAATCTGGCCCTGAAATATGATGTCATGTTGTGAGATGGGTTATTGTTTCAGATTGACACTAAAATTATTGTTCTCTTTTTTTCACATTTTTTATTAGAATGTATTTTCATGACAATATGCATTATCTCAGTTTCCAATAACATAATTCCTATCATCCTGGCTAATTAAGGAGGAAAAGAGGAAAGATAGCCATTGTTTACTATGTCTCTGATGTGTGGGAGTAAGTTATGGTAGGAGGCATCCATCTCATTAGTTTTAACTTCGTTCAGAAATGTATATCTTGCTTATATATTTTTTTTTCAGGCTTATACATAAACATAGTCCCAAAAAGGTTTGAAATAGGAGTGAACAGCATTGAAAAGGTTCCCATCACTCCATGTTCTATGGTAATGTAGGAGAAGGGTTTTCTTCAGCAGAAATACATATTTTCCTGGTGGTGAAAAAAAACAAAAAATTGATTTAGATGACAGAATATAATTCAACCTGACTTACTGCTCAGGATTGTTGATGCTGTGGACAGTACACTGCTTAGTCCCACATATTTATGTAATCCCTCAAAAAGGTGAACATCTAATAAGATCACTGAAGAAACCTGATAAGATTTATAACTTTCACAATTATGCTTGTGGAAGAACTCCACTGATTCTCGGGATTTTTGCTATTCAATAAACAAGAAGACCCAAGAGTGAAACTCTAACTGTACAAATAAACAAAATGATAACAAAATAAATAGGAGATTCAGTTATAGACACAGACTTTTTTCAAGTCAATGGGCTTTTAATGTCAAAGTAAGAGCCAGGGTGGATTATATGGGTAGAAGCTAGGCAATTAGATGTAATAGGCCATTGCTATTATAGAAAACTGCATTTGAGACCATCTTATGAACCCCAAATACAGCTCCATTGGTGCAGATTATAGTTATTATAGTTATTATCAGAAGTTAATTTTTTTCTTCTTCGACGAATCTCATTCAGGTGATATTTTTTTTTTAAAGGGTAGGAAGGAATCAATAACCCAATACATGTATTCAGAACATGGAGAAGTAAAAAAGGTGATATTATGAAGCCTCATATAATATGTGAGGAGAAGACTACTAAAATCTAACAAAAGATCTAATAAATCTACTAAAAGAAAGCTAAGAATAGGATGTATAATATTGAGCTGTCTTCAGTTTTGAACATTTGGTACATGATAAAATTCAATAGATCTAAAGTACTCACAATTTTACAAAACTTCAGAAACACATCACAATTATAAAACGTTTTAGCATTGCTTAATTTGTACTGGTGGTCAATCAATCAATCAATCAATCATTAAATTTATAAAGCGCTCTATGTACCCTTTAGGGTTTCGAGGCGCTAGGGGGGTGGGGGGGGGGTAGCTGCTATCGGTCGAAGAGCCATGTCTTGAGGAGTCTCCTGAAGGTGAGGAGGTCATGGGTCTGGCGAAGGGAGGACGGGAGTGAGTTCCAGGTCTTGGCGGCGAGGTAGGAGAAGGATCTGTCGCCAGAGGTCTTGCGCTGGATTCGGGGAACGATGGCGAGGGAAAGGTTGGCAGAGCGGAGTTGGCGGGAGGAAACGTAGAAGTTGAGTCTGTTGTTCAGGTAGGTGGGTCCGGCGTCGTGTAGTGCCTTGTGCGCGTGGGTGAGGAGTTTAAAGGTGATCCTTTTGTCCACGGGGAGCCAGTGGAGTTCCTTCAGGTGGTGGGAGATGTGGCATCGGCGGGGTATGTCGAGGATCAGGCGGGCGGATGCATTCTGGATGCGTTGGAGTCGTTGGATGTCCTTTGTTGGGATGCCTGTGTAGAGTGTGTTGCCGTAGTCAAGTCTGCTACTGACGAGGGCTTGGGTCACCGTCTTTCTGGTTTCCGTCGGGATCCACTTGAAGATTCTGCGGAGCATGCGGAGGGTGTTAAAACAGGAGGAGGAGACTACGTTGACCTGTTTGGACATGGTGAGAGCGGGATCAAGGATGAAGCCGAGGTTGCGTGCGTGGTTGGCTGGAGTGGGTGGGGGGCCCAGAGCGGAGGGCCATCAAGAGTCGTCCCAGGCCGAGGGGGAGCGACCGAGGATGAGGACTTCCGTCTTGTCGGAGTTTAGTTTCAGGCGGCTGTTTCTCATCCATTCGGCAATGGATTTCAGTCCCTCGTGGAGGTTGGCTTTGGCGGTGTGTGGATCTTTAGTGAGGGAGAGGACGAGCTGGGTGTCGTCAGCGTCAGAGAGGATGCTGAGGCTGTGTTGTCGGGCCAGGTGTGCGAGGGGTACCATGTATACGTTGAACAGCGTTGGGCTTAGTGAGGAGCCTTGGGGGACGCCACAGATGAAGTTGGTGGCTTCGGAGCGGAAGGGTGAGAGTCGGACTCTCTGGGTTCTACCAGAGAGAAAAGATGAGATCCAGTTGAGGGCTTTGTCTTGAATTCCGGCTTCGTGGAGGCGAGTTAGTAGGGTGCGGTGGCAGACCGTATCGAAGGCGGCGGATAGGTCTAGGAGGATTAGGGCTGAAGTTTCGCCGTTGTAAATTTGTTGTCTGATGTCGTCTGTGGCGGCGAGGAGCGCAGTCTCTGTGCTGTGGTTGCGTCTGAAACCGGATTGGGAGGGGTCTAGGATGGAGTTGTCTTCGAGGTAGTGGGAGAGCTGTGCGTTGACGATCTTCTCGATGACCTTCGCTGGGAAGGGGAGGAGGGAGATCGGTCGGAAGTTTTTGAGGTCGTTGAGGTCAGCCTTGGGTTTCTTGAGGAGGGGTTGGATATCGGCATGCTTCCAGCTGTCTGGGAAGGTAGCGGTGTTGAAGGAAAGGTTGATGATCTTGCGGAGGTGGGGGGCGATGGTGGCGTCGGCTTTGTTGAAGACGTGATGTGGGCAGGGGTCCGAGGGAGATCCTGAGTGGATGGAGTTCATGGTCTTTAGGGTTTCGGCGTCGTCTACGTGGGTCCAGGTGGTGAGGCGGTCAGCGTTGGAGGGGTTGTTGAGGGAGAGGTCTGGCAGAGGTGTGGTGTTGAAGCTGTCGTGGATTGTGGCGATTTTCTGGTAAAAAAAAGTGGAGAGAGCGTCGCAGAGTTTCTGGGATGGTGGGACGTCGTTGACGTTGGCGTTGGGGTTGGAGAGCTCCTTCACGATGCAGAAGAGTTCCTTGCTGTTGTGTGCGTTGTTATTTAGGCGTTCTGTGAAGTGGGAGCGTTTGGCGAGTCGGATCAGTTGGTGGTGTTTGCGGTTAGCTTCCTTGTGGGTTGCTAGGCTGTCGGGTGTGCGCTCGAGGATCCATTTTTTCTTGAGTTTCTGGCAGTTGCGTTTGGAGGTGATCAGTTTGTCTGTGAACCATGCTGCTTTTTTATTTTCTTGGTTGACGGAGGGTCTCTTGTGTGGAGCTAGGATGTTGGCGCAGTTGAGGATCCACTGTTGGAGGTTGATGGCGGCGGAGTCCGGGTCGGTGGGGTCGGGTGGTGGGTTCTTGGTGAGGGTGCTGGTTAGTTGGTCTTCAGTGACTTTTCCCCAGCGGCGGAGAGGTGGTAGTGGGATGCGGTGGTGTTCGGTGTTTTTCTTGAAAGTGAAATGGACGCAGTGGTGGTCGGTCCAGTGGAGTTCGGAGGTGTGGCTGAATGAGATGTGGTTGCTTGCAGTGAAGAGTGGGTCAAGGGTGTGACCGGCGATGTGGGTGGGTGTGTTGACCAGTTGTCCGAGTCCGAGGTTGGAGAGGTGGGTGGTCAAAGATGCGGTGTTGGCGTCGTTGTTGTTCTCCAGGTGGAAGTTGAGGTCTCCCAGGAGGATGTAGTCCGTAAAAGCGAGGGCGTGGGTGCTTGCGAGGTCGGCAATGGTGTCACTGAGGGGGGCTCTTGGTCCTGGAGGTCGGTATATGAGGGTTCCTCTGAGGGTAGTGTTGGGGTTCGTGTGGATCTGGAAGTGGAGGTGTTCTGCTGTCTTGAGGGTGTCATCCGTGTGGGTGTGGATCTTGAGGGTGCATTTGTGGACGATGGCTATCCCTCCACCGATTCCGTTGGTGCGATCTCTTCTGGTGATCTTGTAGCCGTCAGAGATGGCGATGGCGATGTCTGGGGCCGAGGAGTCATTCCACCAGGTTTCGGTCAGGAAGGCTACGTCTGGGGCGGTGGTGTCGAGCAGGTCCCAGAGCTCAATGGCGTGCTTTCGTGCGGAGCGTGTGTTGAGGAGGATGCAGTGCAGGTGGTTGGTGTTGATTGTTGCAGGCTTTGTTGTTCTGTTGCAGGTGAAGTTGCAGGTGCGGCAGGAGAAGGGTCCTTTGGTGTGTTTCGGGGTGGCCTGGAAGCAGGCTGTGGAGGAGCCAGTGTTAAGGTTGAGGAGTTCGCTGGCCGAGTAGTAAAGGCTGGTGGTGTGGGGGCGTGAGGACCGGGGGGGTGGCGCTGGGCGCGATCCAGGTGCGGACGGGCGCAGACGGGCTTGCCTCTGGTGCGCCTCAGGCGCGCCAGCGGCACGCAGCGCCAGCCATTAAGAAGGGAGGGGGGAGCAGCTGGGAGGCGGGAGGGAGCTGCAAATGGGGGCGCGAGGGGGGCGGGGCCGCAGGGAGGCAGCGGCACGGAGAGATCGACAATGGGGAGCGCCCAAGGGGCGAAAAACCAGGAAAACAAGGCACAAAAGTAAAGGCACAAGTGAAAAACAGTCACAATATACAATGGATGCACAAATACAATCGGGGTACAGCGATCAGAAGGGGCACACTGGGGGCAAGAGCGCAAGGAGGCAAGGCGCTGAAAAGAGTGGAAAAACACTTACAGAACGGCGAAAAAGCGGCACAAGGGTGGAGTGAGGCTTACCAGGGCCTCGAACACGCTAGCAGCAGCGTGGGCGGGGGTCAGGGCACGAGACAGCAGGGTGGTGCTGCGGATGTGGGGGGCGAGCTCTAGACCTAAAACAGGTCAGAGGTCGCTCACTCGCGACGCGCAGCGCCAGCCATTAAGAAGGGAGGGGGAGGGAGGAGCAGCTGGGAGGCAGGAGGAGGGAGGGAGCGGCGAATGGGGGCGCGAGGGGGGCGGGCCGCAGGGAGGCAGCGGCAGGGAGAGATCGGCAATGGGGAGCGCCCAAGGGGCGAAAAACCGGGAAAACAAGGCACAAAAGTAAAGGCACAAGTTAAAAACAGTCACAATATACAATGGATGCCCAAATACAATCGGGGTACAGCGATCAGAAGGGGCACACTGGGGGCAAGAGCGCAAGGAGGCAAGGTGCTGAAAAGAGTGGAAAAACACTTACAGAACGGTGAAAAAGCGGAACAAGGGTCTAGTGAGGCTTACCAGGGCCTCGAACACGCTAGCAGCAGGGTGGGCGGGGGTCAAGGGCACGAGACAGCAGGGTGGTGCTGCGGACGTGGGGGGCGAGCTCTAGACCTAAAACAGGTCAGAGGTCGCTCACTCGCGATGCGCAGCGCCAGCCATTAAGAAGGGAGGGGGGAGGGAGGAGCAGCTGGGAAGCGGGAGGCGGGAGGGAGCGGCAAATGGGGGCGCGAGGGGGGCGGGGCCGCAGGGAGGCAGCGGCAGGGAGAGATCAGCAATGGGGAGCGCCCAAGGGGCGAAAAACCAGGAAAACAAGGCACAAAAGTAAAGGCACAAGTTAAAAACAGTCACAATATACAATGGATGCACAAATACAATCGGGGCACAGCGATCAGAAGGGGCACAATGGGGGCAAGAGCGCAAGGAGGCAAGGTGCTGAAAAGAGTGGAAAAAGACCCACAGAATGGCGAAAAAGCGGCACAAGGGTCTAGTGAGGCTTACCAGGGCCTCGAACACGCTAGCAGCAGCGTGGGCGGGGGTCAAGGGCACGAGACAGCAGGGTGGTGCTGCGGACGTGGGGGGCGAGCTCTAGACCTAAAACAGTCCCAGCTGATGGGCATCTATATTCATTACATCAGCATTATTCTATAAGCCCAGTTCTTAAAATGTAAGATAGTTTCACTCCCCTGGCATCACATGTACTAGTTTCAACAGTTCCTCAAACCACTCCCCTCCAAATCCCATTCTCTTCATCTCCAAGCTCCATTGCTGTAAAAAAAACATTAAACCAGGCATTGGTCCTTCTCACACCCTGCTTGTTTTTCCTGCTCCTCTCAAACATGCATCTTGGTGGGTCTAGGTGGGATATACCTGTGTGCTTCGCCAATCCTGTTACATTGATTCTATATAACAAGCGTCCATCTTCATATGTAAGCCAAAACGTTTTTATGCAGCAAAACACATAGTGAGAACTAAAGCCCAAATTCACTAGACCATTGTCTGTTTATCAGTAAATCAGACCTGGGTAAGTAGCGGCCAGCAGTAGTGTTCCTAGTAGGTGACCAGACTGTGAGACTCCAGAAAAAGGTTGATGTCTATCTAAGACAAAGGGGGTCATTCTGACCCTGGCGGTCATGGACCGCCAGGGCCAATGACCGCGGAAGCACCGCCAACAGGCTGGTGGTGCTTCCTGGCCAATTCTGACCGCGGCGGTAAAGCCGCAATCAGAAAAGGGAAACCGGCGGTTTCCCGCCGGTTTTCCCCTGGCCATAGGAATCCTCCATGGCGGCGCTGCAAGCAGCGCTGGCATGGGGATTCCGACCCCCTTCCCGCCATCCTGTTCCTGGCGGTTCTTACCGCCAGGAACAGGATGGCGGGAACGGGTGTCGTGGGGCCCCTGGGGGCCCCTGCACTGCCCATGCCACTGGCGTGGGCAGTGCAGGGGCCCCCTAACAGGGCCCCATAATGATTTTCAGTGTCTGCTTAGCAGACACTGAAAATCGCGACAGGTGCCACTGCACCCGTCGCACCCCAGCAACTCCGCCGGCTCCATTCCCCGCCCGCCCAGCGGGAAAGTCAGAATGACCGCCGCGGTCATTTGACTGCGGTGCGGTCTTCTGGTGGGGGAACTTTGGCGGGCGGCCTCCGCCGCCCGCCGAAGTTGGAATGACCCCCAAAGTCTCCAGGGTGCAACGTAAATAAGCATAAGGGTCAATATCTGTGAAAATTATTTCTACAGGTGGTTGCAACGTTATTTCCTTTGGCCAGTGTGAGGGGCATCCAGCATTGATTGCTTCTCTTTTTGTTATCTAGTTTTTTGCCTGCTGCTGAGGGCAGGACTTCAGTGAGATGATAGTTGGTTGTCTTCTCATTTAGCCAGTCCAAAGGCAGAGCCAAGCTTCAACCTTGCTACATTAATCTGGTCTACTACATTTCTGTTGGCTAATGTTTCAGCTTCCTGACTTCAGACTGCAAGTTAAGGGCCCTTCCTCCTCTGCCTTTACTTTTGGGACCATTTGCATTTCAGCTAATCCTGTGGGCTCTTTCTGTTCCTTTCCCAGTCTCATATTTGTTTGTATAAAACAATCTTCTAAAGTCATAATATCTCCTTTGACTCGCTGAATGAAGACAGGATATATCAAAGGGATGATGTTGTGCCCCACTTTCTTTCTAAGGAGCAGAGTCACAACCTCATTTGTTTCCTAACAGAGGCGTATCAGTACTGTAGAGAGCATCAGGGCTTATCAGGTGTACCTGATCTAAATTACCCTACTTCACCTTTTTCCTCCTGGAAAGTGTATTCGGTTATTTTGGATCTTGCTGTGCATTTCCTGAATAGGAGGAATTCTCTAATCCAAAAACAACTCCCAAACCCTAAATTTCCAGCAGTCTTCAGATATCTCCTAGAAAATCTCCAGCTTCATGCAGAAGAGGAGATTATAAGTACCAGTCTGGACATGATCTAACAGCTCTAGGTTTACCCTCCTCCTTCTCTGCCATTCAATAATTGTGTTCCCTTTTACTGTGCGACTGTGTGAATGAAGGGATCCTTAATAGACAAAGGTGCTTAGCACCCTATCTGCCCTTTTATTTTACATTGGCTAAGGGAGACCTGAATTCACCAAATTTCCTTGATCCTATTTTGGGTAATTTATCTGGGCAATCTACTGTAATCTCAGATGTAATTTCCAGTCCTGTAGACCAAAGAGTGGAAGATTTCCAGAGAATGGTTTGCAGTGTCCAAGATCGTGAGACTTGTTCTGATTTGATGGCAAATATCCATAAACAAGCAAGATTATTTTCTGTTGAAATGTGTCATGCTCTGGCAGTCTTACCACTGCAGACCCGGTGGTAAAGACCGCCACATCACAAGTTGTGGGGTTTGGCAGATGCCAAACCTCCACAATTTCACCTGGCCTGCCGGTGCAGTCACACCTCCGTGGCCGGCAGTGAGCACCTCCAACCCAGCGGCAGGCCTCAGCCTGCCGGCCGGATTACAAGACTACCAGACCGCCAGGCTTTCTGTGGCGATCACCCCACCACGAAAACCCTGGCAAAAAATGCACTTGGCAACAGGAATCCCCATTCCTGTCCCCAGCACATGCACCCCCACACATCCACACACATGCACAAACATGCATCCCCACCTATCCACACACTTACAAATACCTCCCCACCCCCGCACGCACACATGCATTCATATACACTCCCCTCGGCATACGCATACATTCCCTCAGACACCCTCACTCACTCATAAACATGCAGACACACACCCCCATTCACCCGCTCACAAACATAACAACATACACCCCCATACACACACATACAGGTACTCATACACCCCAATTCGCACACATACACTCACAAATCACACACATGCACCCAACACTCCACACCCCCTCACACCTTTCAGAAGATCACTTACCTTCTCCTTCGAGGAGGTCGTCTGGGAGGGGATTGGTCCTGGCGGTCTTGCATTGGCAACACCACCACACCAGCAAGACTCCACCAAGCCATATTACGGCTCGTAATACGTCAGGTGGAGTCTTGCTGCCATGGTGTTGCTGGCGATGCTACTGCCTCTTCGGAGATGCAGACTTCTGCCCATTAATGGGCAGAAGTCCTCCAGTGACTCCTAATATGGCGGTAAGCTGACTGCCAGCACTGGCGGTCTACTGGCTGCAGCGGCTTTGGCAACCTTTTAAAAAGACTGCTGAAATCAAAATGAGGGCCATAGTGTTTGACACTGTAGGCTTCATTACGAGTTTGGCGGGCCGCAGACCGCTGCAGTGGAGTTGGCGGTCGCACCGCCACGGGCCCGGTGGTGAAGACAGCCATATCAAAAGTACTCGCAAGTAGCCTGAAGAACACAGCTAAATTACTGTTCAGACCGCCACTGCAGAGGGGCCAGCCCGGCAGGCGGCAGCCATCTCCAGGCCGGCAGTCAGACAATATCCCACGACCACATTACAAGGTAGCACACCAACAGGATTTCCTGGGGTGGATCAACCACCACCAAAAGACTGGCGGAAACGAATAATATAAAAGAGAAGACCCACCTTGACGAACACCGGCATGTCTGTAGGTCCCATCGCATGTAAATTGCAACTTCTCCAAGTGCTCTACATGGCCATGCAACTCCCGGACCAGCAATGGTGACCAAGACACCAACCGTACGTACACCAACCTAGCATACACTGGAGGGAAGGCAGTTAGTACACACACAACACACACACAACACGGGAAGCCATGCCCACACACATGCAAATAAACACCCATACTAACACACCCATCCACACACGCATACATGCAAATACACACAACCACCACACATACAAGTGGAAGGAAAGCCAGGACAAGGTAGGTACCATCAACACCAATGGTGTTTTGGCGCATATATAATATGATATAGTAAAATCAGTGATACAACTATGTACACACAGGCCCAAGGGCCAGTCCATAAGTACCACAGTGCCCAAGCACACTGGCCACAAGATGATACCCCAACTTGACTCCTGACTGCAATGTGCAGACCTCCGCAATGCAGGGTCATCAATGGGGTATGGGGGCACTTCAGGGGTCGGGGCAGGGTCAGGGGGGGCTTTGGGGTTGGAGGGGGGGGGTCCTTGGTGGTGGATTTGGAGGGGGCCCTTGTGCTTTCTCTTGGAGGGGTCTATGGCCGGGGGGTTGGGCTTGGCCTTGGAAGTGTAGGGAGTGGGCTTGGCCTTGGAAGTGGAGGGAGTGGGCTTGGCTTTGGAAGTGGAGGGAGTGGACCTGGCTTTGGAAGTGGAAGAACGGACATGGGATTGGGTTTGGCAGGAGGAGCAGTGGATGTGACAGGGGAGGAAGTGGCAGGTGGTGGAGGGACATGGCGAGGGGCAGTGGTGGACTGGGAGGCAGAAGGCAGGGGCCTTGGTAGGATAGCAGTCCGTCTGGGGGAACAGGTGTTGTAGTTTAGCAGAGATTAGATTAAGCATTAGCAGAAGACATCTTGTATTTAGTAACTATTGTGAACATTTCGCGGAATCCATTTTGTATTCATGGCAGCCCTTTTTTCTGCCACAAGCTGCCATGTGCTCACCATGTGCTCTGTCCTACCTTTCTGTTAACTACTCTTGAAAATCTGCCTAGTGACAAGTTATATTTAGCATCTCCCCCTTTCGCACATGCCCAGTAAGGTCTGCAGCTGTTAGTCCTTGAAAACTGTTAGCCCCTCCTACCTATCGACTGTGCATTTCCACATGACCTTACATGTATGCAAGTCTTGCTTCTATAATTGTACCACCTCCTTTTAGCCCCTGCGTGGGTTTAAAAGGACCACGCTCTCTCAGTTCAGTGTGCTACTTCAAACATTACCGAAGGGTGCTGTTTGAACTGTAGTACCACCTCATGAGGTTTAATAAACTTTGTCTTTTATTTCTGTTTCTGTGCCAACTCCTTCCTATATGGTCTGAGCACTTTGTGCAGAGAAGGGTGAACCCCTTGCACTAGTAGGCCTTGCTGAGGCTTACTTCAACAAATTGGCACCCGAACAGGGACTCATCGGCGACTCGGACACCCAACGGATCGGTCGGGACGAAGGATTGGGATCTCACTGCGGACGATCAATGCCTGAGGAGACCTGAGTCTTGGCAACCACGGCGTTTTTCCCTTCTTTCTGATTTGACCATCCAGGTGGCGCCGGTCCTCGACTGAGATCCTTTTTGTTCATTCGTCATGCAGTGACCATTTGGTCGATTTTAGAACTTGGCAGTTGGAACCTGGACACCCTGTGATTGGTAAGAGACGTTTACGGCACTTGCTGTGGGTTTTTATGCCTTTGTTTGGTAATGAAGTTTAGCACTACTTACTGTGGCTCTTGTGTTTTAGGTGACTAGTCAATTTGTTCCTTTGAATTGATATATAAATTGCAATTTATATAGGCAGGTAATGAGGAGAAATTTCTCCAATTTAATTTTGATTTGAACGGCACCTTAAGTGCTACTTTGATTATAATATTGCATATTCTGCACTATTTTTGGCATGCCTGTTTTTAGCGCACTTCTATGTGTTGCTTTTGTAATGGTACCATTTTGAATCGCAACCGGCACCCCCGAGGGGACGCCCAATGGAGATATGTATGTTAAACATGATCTTTCTTCTATAATGTACAGCACATTATGGAATAAATACACTCGTGCAGATCCTGAGTTACGTTGGCCTATGCAAGGGTCATTTGATTTGCGAAAGATTGAGTATGTGGAACAATGTATTTGTAAGCGAAAGTCTAGGCAAGATATCTTTGACTGTGTACGAATGTGGGAGAAAGAAATGCGTGGACGAGAGAAGCGTGAGCAAGCCTTGCTTGAGAAAGAGCAGCGGAAGAATGTATATGTGAAAGCATTGGAAATGAGAAAGAAAGAAAGAAATGACTTAAAGACGCTAGAAGAGAAAGAACGTAAATTACAGGTAACTGGCCAATGCACCGTTAGGCAACCTCTCTATCCTATCCTTAATAAACCACACAATGATTTTTTGTTACTAGATCACCCTCCACCTCCGTATGTCGTTCCTTCTGCCCCTCATGAGTTAGCTAAGGTCTCCAGTTCGGAGCAACAGAAGATGCGGGACAGTCGCTCTATGTTGCCTGCTGACCGTGCGTCTGAGCTTAGATCTATTGCTCGTAAAACAATTACTAGCGTTGTCTCTGCTTCTGAACTTTTAGACAACATGAAAGGGTGGATGGAAAAGGAACAGCTATATTTTACTGAGGCATTTGGCGCAGAAGTTATTGAACTATATCGGAAATATTCTGATGAGTTAGAGCCCGATGATGTAGCAGCTGAACATAAGCAAATGCGTGATGGTCTTTTTGTTTTCTCCCAGGTGGCTGATGCAATCAGGCGTTTGGTGAAATTATGGGCCTGATTACAACTTTGGAGGAGGTGTTAATCCGTCCCAAAAGTGACGGTAAAGTGACGGATATACCACCATCCGTATTACGAGTCCATTATATTCTATGGCACTCGTAATACGACTGGTGGTATATCCGTCACATTTGGGACGGATTAACACCTCCTCCAAAGTTGTAATCAGGCCCTATGTGTTGTGGCAGTCCGTTTGCAAGAGGAGAAAAGGGCTGTGAACGTAGTTGCATGGACATCTCAGACCGGCGGGGTGCAAGCTTCCATCTTCGGAACAGATAAGACTATGATAGTTCACGCGAAACCAATGCGGGAGGCCGCGCCTTTGTATGTTCCTCCTAAAGGATTGGGTACAAGTGATGATAAAACTTCTGTTGATGCTAAGGGTTATTTCATTTATAATTGGATGTATACTCCTTGGAATAGGGCAGATGTAATGGCACTTAAAACAGCATTACCTGACCCGTGGAAAAATCCAGCTGCCTTTTATGAGGAAGTTGAGGGAGCAATTAGTTCTTGTACTATGACTTTGGCTGACATTGATTTATTTTTCGGATTGATATTACCGCCAGATATGTGGAGAACTGTTCGTAAAATTGATGATCGTGGAGTTTTTGGGGCGTCATGGAAAGAATTAGAACAGATGGAAGGGGATAGGGAACCTGCAAAAAAGCTATATCAGTTGATTCTAGATCTTCCTGCAGCCATATTAGTTAAGTTAAAAATGATTATTCCCCCTAAAAAGATAGATTGGACTGTTTTAGCATCTTGTAAGCAAAATGCAGATGAATCGGTCTCTGATTTCTTTACACGCTTTGAAGAAGCATTTCATGATTTTAGCGGCCAGTTATTGTCAGATGATATGGGCAGACATTTGTTTGTCGATAAATATGTCGCAAATCTGTTACCAGGAATAGCTAGTCGTCTAAAAGCCAGTGAAAGTTCATGGACTACCTCTACTCCGGTTTCTCTTTTGACTATGGCTCAGTATTATGAACGTCAGGAATTAGAAGCAAAAGGTTGCGAGGATAAAAAGATTAAAGAATTAAAGACGAAGGTTATGTTGGCTCAAGCTTATGGTCCACCTTTTAGAGGTAGTGGTAGAAGTGGACGTGGATCTTATGGTTCTTCTTACACTCGTTCGAATTTGTTTGTTGATCAGTGTGCGTATTGTAAGAAATGTGGGCATTGGGCTGCCGATTGTCCAGCACTACGTGTTCAGCAGTGTTCACGTGGTCTGGGACAAATGAGAAATCGCTCAGGATATTCAGGGCCTAGAAGAAGCACGAATGATCATGCTAGGGTTGATGCTAATGTACGAGGGCAGGATGAGTTTAACACTTTTGATAGACGGAACCAATACCAGATGTCTAACCATGTGCAGCCTGATTTCCAAGATTCTGCTTATGCATAGGATTGCCAAGGATGGGGTAAGGAATCAGTTGAAGTTCCAGTAGATCAGAGGGGTCCCTATGTTACAGCACATGTTTTGGGTTCTACTGATCAGTTTCTGGTTGATACAGGAGCTACTCGTAGCGCCTTGTCTAAACAATTGATTCCAAGGGCTCCCCTGTCTGGCTTAACCATTACATCGATAGGTTTCTATGGAACACCTTCCCATACGCCATTGTCACAACCACTTGCATTCCATGGTCATAAATTTACTGCTCCATGTCCATTTTTGCTTTATCCAAATACACCAGACAATATTGTGGGTCTTGGCATGCTCAAGTATTTCAGGGCTACAATACGATGCTCTCCTGAAGGGGTGCGTGTAATTTTAAATGATAATCATCCTGTGATGGAAAGAGTTTGTTGTGTTAAAGAGGATATTGCATTAGCTTCACTCCCTAGTACTTTGTGGGCTACTTCAGATACTGATGTGGGACAAATGATTATTCCACCGGTACATATTAGTGTCAAGGAGGGAGCTGTATTGCCACATTTGCCTCAATAAAAAATTTCACAGGAGGGCGAAGAAGCACTCACACGAATTGTGCATGATCTTATTGCAGTTGGAGTTGTTGAGGAAGTTCTGTATAATGTTTGTAACAGTCCGATTCTTCCTATTTTGAAAAAGGATACTGATACCAGAATTTACCGATTCATTATTGATTTACGAGAAGTCAATAAGATTGTGATATCACAATATCCTGTGGTATCTGACATCACAACACTTCTTACTTTGGTTCCCCCGACATCAACTATGTTCTCTGTGATAGACTTGAAGAATGCTTTCTTTTCGATCCCTATTCATCCTAACAGCCGATATTTGTTTGGTTTTACTTTGAATAAACGATCATGTAGATTTTGCAGAGTTCCTCAAGGCTATCCTGAGAGTCCAAGTATTTATAGTCAAGCATTAAAACGACAACTTGATTCTTTTGTTTTGCCTGAAGGTGTGGCTCTCATACAATATGTTGATTATATTTTGTTGGCAGCTGATACCCCTGAGCAATGTGAAAAGTGCACTTTGTCCTTACTTTCTTTTCTTGCTTCACACCATCATAAAGTGTCACAAAAGAAATTGTAATATTGTATACCAAAGGTAACCTATTTAGGTCACCTTTTGTCTAAGGAGGGCCGTGCACTTACATCAGATCGTATTCAAGCAATTTTAGACACACCAGTACCCTCTACTCAGAAAGATGTTTGTGCATTCCTTGGTCTTACTTCTTTTTGTAGGCAATGGATATTAGGGTTTTCACACATTGTCAAACCTTTGCTAGCACTCTTGACTAAAGATACTCCAATGCCCCTCCCATGGACAGATGAATGTGAGACTGCTTTTCGGAGGCTACGACAAGCCCTTTGTTCAGCACCAGTGTTAGGTACTCCAGATTACATGAAGCCTTTTGCACTTTACGTACATGAGGAAGATGGATGTGCATTGTCAGTTTTAGTACAGACACATGGCGATAAGCAGCGTCCCTGTGCATATTTTTCAGCAGTACTTGACCCTGTCGCTCGAGCGTTGCCTGGGTGTTTTCTCTCAGTTGCCGCAACAGCTGTGTCAATACGTCAGAGTGAAGGGATTGTTTTGTCACATAAGCTGTTGGTGTTAGTACCCCATGCGGTTGATGCTCTTTTAAATCAAACAAAGACACTACATTTAACTAGCGCTCGCATGACAGGATATGAATTGACATTGCTGGCTCCTCACATTACACTGAAGAGATGTGCAACACTATATCCAGCCACTTTGTTGCCATATCCGATGACTCAGCCACAGTCACAAGAAACACCTGATTGTATATTCCTTACCGAAGAACAGACAAAGGGTCGTATTGATTTACAAGATACGCCCCTTCCAGATGTAGACAAGGAATTGTGGGTTGATTGGTCTTGCTTGAAGTTGCCAGATGGTACGACCTCAGCTGCATATGCAATCACCACAATACACACGGTAGTGGAGACAGCTCGTATACCACAGAAGTCAGCTCAAGCAGCTGAACTAATAGCTTTGACACGAGCATGTGAGCTTAGTACTGACTTATGTGTGAACATTTATACAGACAGCCGCTATGCTTTTGGAGTGGCTCATGATTTTGGTTTGCTTTGGAAGGAGAGAGGCTTTCTCACATCCCACAGGATGCAGATAATGCACGGAGAATTAGTGCATAACCTCTTGACTGCATTGCAATATCCAAAGAAACTAGCTATTGTGAAATGTAGTGCACACAAGAAAGTGACCGATAAGATAGGGCAAGGTAATGCCCTTGGGGTCCGCATAGCAGTGAGACTGCGATGCAGCGAAGTACTACTTCTATGTATGTAGTGAAGTCACAAGCTGAACGTTGGCATAATGCTAGACAAGACGTATTAGATATACAGAAATCTGCTTCTGTGAAAGAACGTGAGCAATGGTCTGAAGAAGGAGAATTGGATGATGAGGGCTCTTGGCGGAATAAGCAGATGGATAAATAGAAATTGCCTATAGCTTTTGTACAACCTATGGTTCAGATGGCACATGGGCTGGCACATTTTGGAGCTTCAACAATAACAAAGTTGCTTACGCAAGTTTGGAAGCATCCAGAAATTTCCAGTACAGCTAAGAGAGTAGTACAGTCTTGTTTGATCTGTTTACAATACAATCCTGGAAAAGGGACACGTACTCCTGCGGGAGGGTTTGCTACACCAACTGCACCTTTTGAAGTTCTACAAATGGATTATATTCAGCTTGAACGCTGCAACAATTTAAAGTATGCCTTGGTGGTGGTATGTGCCTTCAGTAAATGGATAGAGGCGTACCCCACAAAGGATAATACTGCCATTACCACAGCGAAGGTGCTTTTGAAAGAATTTTCCCTAGGTTTGGTGTTTGCAGACTTTTATGGAATGATAACGGACCTCATTTTGTTGGGGAAGTTATTAAGTATGTCATGAAAGGATTAGGGATCAAACAGAAGTTCCATGCGGTTTTCCACCCACAATCAGCAGGGTTGGTGGAAAGGTATAATGCTACTTTGAAGCTGAAGTTAGCGAAGATACAGGCTTCCACATCCTTAACTTGGCCGGATGCATTACCGTTGGCATTATTGTCTATTAGGTCAGTGCCACACTCTCGAATCGGCCTTAGTCCATATATGAAGTGGTGTTTGGAAGGCCAATGAACATTTGGGGGGTTACTAAGCCATATTCTGTATATGATGTACCTTGTGTCCTGATGAATGATTATTTGACACAGTTAACCGACAATTTGGTTTCTATTCATCAACAGGTTCGAGAAGCACTTCCTGACAGATCGACAGGTGAAGGCCATGAACTCCGACCTGGTGACCAGGTGATGATTAAGTCCTTTGAAAGATCAAGCAGCTTGGAACCAAGGTGGCGAGGCCCAGAACAGGTGCTCCTTGCGACAAGGACAGCAGTTCGAGTGACGAACCGAAAGAATTGGGTCCATAGTACTCACTGCAAGAGAGTGCTACCTACCTTGGTGGAAACTGCTGTGCTGACCGATCATCGAGAGATTTTGACTACGGAGAAAGGTCGTGCTATATCACCTGACGAATCTGCAGAGGTCTTCCCGGACCATACGAGTTCTGGAGTGTCGCGATATAATTTGAGACCGAGGAAAGAATCTGAAATGTTTTTGAAAAAAACTGGTTGAGCTACAGCCCTGGGTTAGTGAAACGGAGAGCCAATGTGGCAAGGGGGGGGGATCAGCCATGCATTAGAGTAGTGACACCCGTCTTTTCCCGTGGTGAAGAAATCAGCGGCTGCCCAGGGATAAGAGCTCCAACGATTGTTTTTAATTCATTTCTGAAAGGGTCGATTATCACTGTTGCTAAAATGAATAACAAACTGATCATTAGTACTACGGGGTTTGTTGTTGTTTTGGTGGTTATAGCAATAATCACCTGGTTTGTTGAAAAGAAGGCTCCTGCTCGTGGGTTTTTTGTTGCCACTACTCCAGTACCAGAGGATCACTATTACTTTACGCTTCCCTATCAGGAGCAGAAGCACCGTCAATCATACTTCAATAATACTTTCATTCAGATGTTGTATCATACTCACAATGCTACAAATACTACTAACTGTTGGGTATGTGGAATGATACCTGCGCATCAAAAGAAAGGAGGAACACGTTTCATTCCTCTTCCTTTTTCACACAATGGTTCTTGTCAAGCTTGGTATACGCTTTTGTTTGCATCTGGAAAACGTACAGAGGGCGGACTTCTTTTTCGCCTTAATAAAGTATGCTACTAAGACAAAGATGGGTATCCCCAAGCCAAAGGGACTAAATGGGAATGGGAGGAGTATCAACCGGACAATGTTTCAATACCATATGTCTTCACAAATATAAGAGACTCTGACAAAAAAGAACAATTTGTGATTTCTGTTACAAAAACTAAAGCAGATTTATGTATACGTAGCATTGGGCGAATTCCAGTAGGGATAAGTGATTGTACCTTGATTTTAACTATTGAGGGTGTAAATAATAGTAGTTTTACAGCTTCACATAATACATATTTTGTTTGTGGTAACTATGGATATTACCAACTACCTGTTGGGTGGTCAAGTGTGTGTTATGTATCTTTTCTATTACCCCCTGTGTTTTTGGCCCCTGCATCATATCACTGAGATTTTAAACTGTTCAATGACATCATTAAAAATAGATATAAAAGGGCAATAAGTACAAATGAGGTAGACCAAATGGATACTAGCCTGCAACAGTATGTTGATTTTAATTTAGGGTTGTTCTCCTTTGTGGGTGCTGTGTTAAACAGTAGGAAAGTGAGACGATTGACTAGGGTTTTGGAAGCTGTTACCAATCAGGCAGCTCTGGCACTTGGGAATATTACCGAGGAGCCCCAAATTGCGAGGATTGTAGCGCTCCAAAATCGTATGGTACTAGATGTGATATTAGCTGATCGAGGTGGTGCATGTCGCATCATCGGTAGCAGTTGCTGTGTTTTTATTCCAGATCACTCACCTTCAGTATATGATGCAATATCTAATTTGCATAAAATTGCTGCTGAAATCCACACAGAGAATGGTACTTGGACTTTTTCTGGATGGTTTTGGGCTCTTCTTTCCGCCTGGGGCTTGAAACTACTGACTATCCTGTGTGTAATGATTGCAATATTTTTCACATGCTGTATCTGTATTCAGTGTGGTCCAATGTTCTGCTCCATGTGAATTACTGCTTGTATGCCTACCAAAAGAAATATTACAGAAATGAAAGCACAACATATGTTAGATAAGGAAATAGCTGAAATGATGAGCATAAGTATGCAAGATGAATATTTAGATTATCCCAGAAAGACGAATGCCTTCAGCTAATGCTGAAAGGGTCGTCTGTTGTAGTTTAGCAGGACTTAGATTAAGCATTAGCAGAAGACATCTTGTATTTAGTAACTATTGTGAACATTTCACGGAATCCATTTTGTATTCATGGCAGCCTTTTTTTCTGCCACATGCTGCCATGTGCTCACCATGTGCTCTGTCCTACCTTTCTGTTAACTACTCTTGAAAATCTGCCTAGTGACAAGTTATATTTAGCATCTCCCCCTTTCGCACATGCCCAGTAAGGTCTGCAGCTGTTAGTCCTTGAAAACTGTTAGCCCCTCCTACCTGTCGACTATGCATTTCCACATGACCTTACATGTATGCAAGTCTTGCTTCTATAATTGTACCACCTCCTTTTAGCCCCTGCGTGGGTATAAAAGGACCACGCTCTCTCAGTTCAGTGTGCTACTTCAAACATTACCGAAGGGTGCTGTTTGAACTGTAGTACCACCTCATGAGGTTTAATAAACTTTGTCTTTTATTTCTGTTTCTGTGCCAACTCCTTCCTATATGGTCTGAGCACTTTGTGCAGAGAAGGGTGAACCCCTTGCACTAGTAGGCCTTGCTGAGGCTTACTTCAACAAATTGGCACCCGAACAGGGACTCATCGGCGACTCGGACACCCAACGGATCGGTCGGGACGAAGGATTGGGATCTCACTGCGGACGATCAATGCCTGAGGAGACCTGAGTCTTGGCAACCACGGCGTTTTTCCCTTCTTTCTGATTTGACCATCCAGGTGGCGCCGGTCCTCGACTGAGATCCTTTTTGTTCATTCGTCATGCAGTGACCATTTGGTCGATTTTAGAACTTGGCAGTTGGAACCTGGACACCCTGTGATTGGTAAGAGACGTTTACGGCACTTGCTGTGGGTTTTTATGCCTTTGTTTGGTAATGAAGTTTAGCACTACTTACTGTGGCTCTTGTGTTTTAGGTGACTAGTCAATTTGTTCCTTTGAATTGATATATAAATTGCAATTTATATAGGCAGGTAATGAGGAGAAATTTCTCCAATTTAATTTTGATTTGAACGGCACCTTAAGTGCTACTTTGATTATAATATTGCATATTCTGCACTATTTTTGGCATGCCTGTTTTTAGCGCACTTCTATGTGTTGCTTTTGTAATGGTACCATTTTGAATCGCAACCGGCACCCCCGAGGGGACGCCCAATGGAGATATGTATGTTAAACATGATCTTTCTTCTATAATGTACAGCACATTATGGAATAAATACACTCGTGCAGATCCTGAGTTACGTTGGCCTATGCAAGGGTCATTTGATTTGCGAAAGATTGAGTATGTGGAACAATGTATTTGTAAGCGAAAGTCTAGGCAAGATATCTTTGACTGTGTACGAATGTGGGAGAAAGAAATGCGTGGACGAGAGAAGCGTGAGCAAGCCTTGCTTGAGAAAGAGCAGCGGAAGAATGTATATGTGAAAGCATTGGAAATGAGAAAGAAAGAAAGAAATGACTTAAAGACGCTAGAAGAGAAAGAACGTAAATTACAGGTAACTGGCCAATGCACCGTTAGGCAACCTCTCTATCCTATCCTTAATAAACCACACAATGATTTTTTGTTACTAGATCGCCCTCCACCTCCGTATGTCGTTCCTTCTGCCCCTCATGAGTTAGCTAAGGTCTCCAGTTCGGAGCAACAGAAGATGCGGGACAGTCGCTCTATGTTGCCTGCTGACCGTGCGTCTGAGCTTAGATCTATTGCTCGTAAAACAATTACTAGCGTTGTCTCTGCTTCTGAACTTTTAGACAACATGAAAGGGTGGATGGAAAAGGAACAGCTATATTTTACTGAGGCATTTGGCGCAGAAGTTATTGAACTATATCGGAAATATTCTGATGAGTTAGAGCCCGATGATGTAGCAGCTGAACATAAGCAAATGCGTGATGGTCTTTTTGTTTTCTCCCAGGTGGCTGATGCAATCAGGCGTTTGGTGAAATTATGGGCCTGATTACAACTTTGGAGGAGGTGTTAATCCGTCCCAAAAGTGACGGTAAAGTGACGGATATACCACCATCCGTATTATGAGTCCATTATATTCTATGGCACTCGTAATACGACTGGTGGTATATCCGTCACATTTGGGACGGATTAACACCTCCTCCAAAGTTGTAATCAGGCCCTATGTGTTGTGGCAGTCCGTTTGCAAGAGGAGAAAAGGGCTGTGAACGTAGTTGCATGGACATCTCAGACCGGCGGGGTGCAAGCTTCCATCTTCGGAACAGATAAGACTATGATAGTTCACGCGAAACCAATGCGGGAGGCCGCGCCTTTGTATGTTCCTCCTAAAGGATTGGGTACAAGTGATGATAAAACTTCTGTTGATGCTAAGGGTTATTTCATTTATAATTGGATGTATACTCCTTGGAATAGGGCAGATGTAATGGCACTTAAAACAGCATTACCTGACCCGTGGAAAAATCCAGCTGCCTTTTATGAGGAAGTTGAGGGAGCAATTAGTTCTTGTACTATGACTTTGGCTGACATTGATTTATTTTTCGGATTGATATTACCGCCAGATATGTGGAGAACTGTTCGTAAAATTGATGATCGTGGAGTTTTTGGGGCGTCATGGAAAGAATTAGAACAGATGGAAGGGGATAGGGAACCTGCAAAAAAGCTATATCAGTTGATTCTAGATCTTCCTGCAGCCATATTAGTTAAGTTAAAAATGATTATTCCCCCTAAAAAGATAGATTGGACTGTTTTAGCATCTTGTAAGCAAAATGCAGATGAATCGGTCTCTGATTTCTTTACACGCTTTGAAGAAGCATTTCATGATTTTAGCGGCCAGTTATTGTCAGATGATATGGGCAGACATTTGTTTGTCGATAAATATGTCGCAAATCTGTTACCAGGAATAGCTAGTCGTCTAAAAGCCAGTGAAAGTTCATGGACTACCTCTACTCCGGTTTCTCTTTTGACTATGGCTCAGTATTATGAACGTCAGGAATTAGAAGCAAAAGGTTGCGAGGATAAAAAGATTAAAGAATTAAAGACGAAGGTTATGTTGGCTCAAGCTTATGGTCCACCTTTTAGAGGTAGTGGTAGAAGTGGACGTGGATCTTATGGTTCTTCTTACACTCGTTCGAATTTGTTTGTTGATCAGTGTGCGTATTGTAAGAAATGTGGGCATTGGGCTGCCGATTGTCCAGCACTACGTGTTCAGCAGTGTTCACGTGGTCTGGGACAAATGAGAAATCGCTCAGGATATTCAGGGCCTAGAAGAAGCACGAATGATCATGCTAGGGTTGATGCTAATGTACGAGGGCAGGATGAGTTTAACACTTTTGATAGACGGAACCAATACCAGATGTCTAACCATGTGCAGCCTGATTTCCAAGATTCTGCTTATGCATAGGATTGCCAAGGATGGGGTAAGGAATCAGTTGAAGTTCCAGTAGATCAGAGGGGTCCCTATGTTACAGCACATGTTTTGGGTTCTACTGATCAGTTTCTGGTTGATACAGGAGCTACTCGTAGCGCCTTGTCTAAACAATTGATTCCAAGGGCTCCCCTGTCTGGCTTAACCATTACATCGATAGGTTTCTATGGAACACCTTCCCATACGCCATTGTCACAACCACTTGCATTCCATGGTCATAAATTTACTGCTCCATGTCCATTTTTGCTTTATCCAAATACACCAGACAATATTGTGGGTCTTGGCATGCTCAAGTATTTCAGGGCTACAATACGATGCTCTCCTGAAGGGGTGCGTGTAATTTTAAATGATAATCATCCTGTGATGGAAAGAGTTTGTTGTGTTAAAGAGGATATTGCATTAGCTTCACTCCCTAGTACTTTGTGGGCTACTTCAGATACTGATGTGGGACAAATGATTATTCCACCGGTACATATTAGTGTCAAGGAGGGAGCTGTATTGCCACATTTGCCTCAATAAAACATTTCACAGGAGGGCGAAGAAGCACTCACACGAATTGTGCATGATCTTATTGCAGTTGGAGTTGTTGAGGAAGTTCTGTATAATGTTTGTAACAGTCCGATTCTTCCTATTTTGAAAAAGGATACTGATACCAGAATTTACCGATTCATTATTGATTTACGAGAAGTCAATAAGATTGTGATATCACAATATCCTGTGGTATCTGACATCACAACACTTCTTACTTTGGTTCCCCCGACATCAACTATGTTCTCTGTGATAGACTTGAAGAATGCTTTCTTTTCGATCCCTATTCATCCTGACAGCCGATATTTGTTTGGTTTTACTTTGAATAAACGATCATGTAGATTTTGCAGAGTTCCTCAAGGCTATCCTGAGAGTCCAAGTATTTATAGTCAAGCATTAAAACGACAACTTGATTCTTTTGTTTTGCCTGAAGGTGTGGCTCTCATACAATATGTTGATTATATTTTGTTGGCAGCTGATACCCCTGAGCAATGTGAAAAGTGCACTTTGTCCTTACTTTCTTTTCTTGCTTCACACCATCATAAAGTGTCACAAAAGAAATTGTAATATTGTATACCAAAGGTAACCTATTTAGGTCACCTTTTGTCTAAGGAGGGCCGTGCACTTACATCAGATCGTATTCAAGCAATTTTAGACACACCAGTACCCTCTACTCAGAAAGATGTTTGTGCATTCCTTGGTCTTACTTCTTTTTGTAGGCAATGGATATTAGGGTTTTCACACATTGTCAAACCTTTGCTAGCACTCTTGACTAAAGATACTCCAATGCCCCTCCCATGGACAGATGAATGTGAGACTGCTTTTCGGAGGCTACGACAAGCCCTTTGTTCAGCACCAGTGTTAGGTACTCCAGATTACATGAAGCCTTTTGCACTTTACGTACATGAGGAAGATGGATGTGCATTGTCAGTTTTAGTACAGACACATGGCGATAAGCAGCGTCCCTGTGCATATTTTTCAGCAGTACTTGACCCTGTCGCTCGAGCGTTGCCTGGGTGTTTTCTCTCAGTTGCCGCAACAGCTGTGTCAATACGTCAGAGTGAAGGGATTGTTTTGTCACATAAGCTGTTGGTGTTAGTACCCCATGCGGTTGATGCTCTTTTAAATCAAACAAAGACACTACATTTAACTAGCGCTCGCATGACAGGATATGAATTGACATTGCTGGCTCCTCACATTACACTGAAGAGATGTGCAACACTATATCCAGCCACTTTGTTGCCATATCCGGTGACTCAGCCACAGTCACAAGAAACACCTGATTGTATATTCCTTACCGAAGAACAGACAAAGGGTCGTATTGATTTACAAGATACGCCCCTTCCAGATGTAGACAAGGAATTGTGGGTTGATTGGTCTTGCTTGAAGTTGCCAGATGGTACGACCTCAGCTGCATATGCAATCACCACAATACACACGGTAGTGGAGACAGCTCGTATACCACAGAAGTCAGCTCAAGCAGCTGAACTAATAGCTTTGACACGAGCATGTGAGCTTAGTACTGACTTATGTGTGAACATTTATACAGACAGCCGCTATGCTTTTGGAGTGGCTCATGATTTTGGTTTGCTTTGGAAGGAGAGAGGCTTTCTCACATCCCACAGGATGCAGATAATGCACGGAGAATTAGTGCATAACCTCTTGACTGCATTGCAATATCCAAAGAAACTAGCTATTGTGAAATGTAGTGCACACAAGAAAGTGACCGATAAGATAGGGCAAGGTAATGCCCTTGGGGTCCGCATAGCAGTGAGACTGTGATGCAGCGAAGTACTACTTCTATGTATGTAGTGAAGTCACAAGCTGAACGTTGGCATAATGCTAGACAAGACGTATTAGATATACAGAAATCTGCTTCTGTGAAAGAACGTGAGCAATGGTCTGAAGAAGGAGAATTGGATGATGAGGGCTCTTGGCGGAATAAGCAGATGGATAAATAGAAATTGCCTATAGCTTTTGTACAACCTATGGTTCAGATGGCACATGGGCTGGCACATTTTGGAGCTTCAACAATAACAAAGTTGCTTACGCAAGTTTGGAAGCATCCAGAAATTTCCAGTACAGCTAAGAGAGTAGTACAGTCTTGTTTGATCTGTTTACAATACAATCCTGGAAAAGGGACACGTACTCCTGCGGGAGGGTTTGCTACACCAACTGCACCTTTTGAAGTTCTACAAATGGATTATATTCAGCTTGAACGCTGCAACAATTTAAAGTATGCCTTGGTGGTGGTATGTGCCTTCAGTAAATGGATAGAGGCGTACCCCACAAAGGATAATACTGCCATTACCACAGCGAAGGTGCTTTTGAAAGAATTTTCCCTAGGTTTGGTGTTTGCAGACTTTTATGGAATGATAACGGACCTCATTTTGTTGGGGAAGTTATTAAGTATGTCATGAAAGGATTAGGGATCAAACAGAAGTTCCATGCGGTTTTCCACCCACAATCAGCAGGGTTGGTGGAAAGGTATAATGCTACTTTGAAGCTGAAGTTAGCGAAGATACAGGCTTCCACATCCTTAACTTGGCCGGATGCATTACCGTTGGCATTATTGTCTATTAGGTCAGTGCCACACTCTCGAATCGGCCTTAGTCCATATATGAAGTGGTGTTTGGAAGGCCAATGAACATTTGGGGGGTTACTAAGCCATATTCTGTATATGATGTACCTTGTGTCCTGATGAATGATTATTTGACACAGTTAACCGACAATTTGGTTTCTATTCATCAACAGGTTCGAGAAGCACTTCCTGACAGATCGACAGGTGAAGGCCATGAACTCCGACCTGGTGACCAGGTGATGATTAAGTCCTTTGAAAGATCAAGCAGCTTGGAACCAAGGTGGCGAGGCCCAGAACAGGTGCTCCTTGCGACAAGGACAGCAGTTCGAGTGACGAACCGAAAGAATTGGGTCCATAGTACTCACTGCAAGAGAGTGCTACCTACCTTGGTGGAAACTGCTGTGCTGACCGATCATCGAGAGATTTTGACTACGGAGAAAGGTCGTGCTATATCACCTGACGAATCTGCAGAGGTCTTCCCGGACCATACGAGTTCTGGAGTGTCGCGATATAATTTGAGACCGAGGAAAGAATCTGAAATGTTTTTGAAAAAAACTGGTTGAGCTACAGCCCTGGGTTAGTGAAACGGAGAGCCAATGTGGCAAGGGGGGGGATCAGCCATGCATTAGAGTAGTGACACCCGTCTTTTCCCGTGGTGAAGAAATCAGCGGCTGCCCAGGGATAAGAGCTCCAACGATTGTTTTTAATTCATTTCTGAAAGGGTCGATTATCACTGTTGCTAAAATGAATAACAAACTGATCATTAGTACTACGGGGTTTGTTGTTGTTTTGGTGGTTATAGCAATAATCACCTGGTTTGTTGAAAAGAAGGCTCCTGCTCGTGGGTTTTTTGTTGCCACTACTCCAGTACCAGAGGATCACTATTACTTTACGCTTCCCTATCAGGAGCAGAAGCACCGTCAATCATACTTCAATAATACTTTCATTCAGATGTTGTATCATACTCACAATGCTACAAATACTACTAACTGTTGGGTATGTGGAATGATACCTGCGCATCAAAAGAAAGGAGGAACACCTTTCATTCCTCTTCCTTTTTCACACAATGGTTCTTGTCAAGCTTGGTATACGCTTTTGTTTGCATCTGGAAAACGTACAGAGGGCGGACTTCTTTTTCGCCTTAATAAAGTATGCTACTAAGACAAAGATGGGTATCCCCAAGCCAAAGGGACTAAATGGGAATGGGAGGAGTATCAACCGGACAATGTTTCAATACCATATGTCTTCACAAATATAAGAGACTCTGACAAAAAAGAACAATTTGTGATTTCTGTTACAAAAACTAAAGCAGATTTATGTATACGTAGCATTGGGCGAATTCCAGTAGGGATAAGTGATTGTACCTTGATTTTAACTATTGAGGGTGTAAATAATAGTAGTTTTACAGCTTCACATAATACATATTTTGTTTGTGGTAACTATGGATATTACCAACTACCTGTTGGGTGGTCAAGTGTGTGTTATGTATCTTTTCTATTACCCCCTGTGTTTTTGGCCCCTGCATCATATCACTGAGATTTTAAACTGTTCAATGACATCATTAAAAATAGATATAAAAGGGCAATAAGTACAAATGAGGTAGACCAAATGGATACTAGCCTGCAACAGTATGTTGATTTTAATTTAGGGTTGTTCTCCTTTGTGGGTGCTGTGTTAAACAGTAGGAAAGTGAGACGATTGACTAGGGTTTTGGAAGCTGTTACCAATCAGGCAGCTCTGGCACTTGGGAATATTACCGAGGAGCCCCAAATTGCGAGGATTGTAGCGCTCCAAAATCGTATGGTACTAGATGTGATATTAGCTGATCGAGGTGGTGCATGTCGCATCATCGGTAGTAGTTGCTGTGTTTTTATTCCAGATCACTCACCTTCAGTATATGATGCAATATCTAATTTGCATAAAATTGCTGCTGAAATCCACACAGAGAATGGTACTTGGACTTTTTCTGGATGGTTTTGGGCTCTTCTTTCCGCCTGGGGCTTGAAACTACTGACTATCCTGTGTGTAATGATTGCAATATTTTTCACATGCTGTATCTGTATTCAGTGTGGTCCAATGTTCTGCTCCATGTGAATTACTGCTTGTATGCCTACCAAAAGAAATATTACAGAAATGAAAGCACAACATATGTTAGATAAGGAAATAGCTGAAATGATGAGCATAAGTATGCAAGATGAATATTTAGATTATCCCAGAAAGACGAATGCCTTCAGCTAATGCTGAAAGGGTCGTCTGTTGTAGTTTAGCAGGACTTAGATTAAGCATTAGCAGAAGACATCTTGTATTTAGTAACTATTGTGAACATTTCACGGAATCCATTTTGTATTCATGGCAGCCTTTTTTTCTGCCACATGCTGCCATGTGCTCACCATGTGCTCTGTCCTACCTTTCTGTTAACTACTCTTGAAAATCTGCCTAGTGACAAGTTATATTTAGCATCTCCCCCTTTCGCACATGCCCAGTAAGGTCTGCAGCTGTTAGTCCTTGAAAACTGTTAGCCCCTCCTACCTGTCGACTATGCATTTCCACATGACCTTACATGTATGCAAGTCTTGCTTCTATAATTGTACCACCTCCTTTTAGCCCCTGCGTGGGTATAAAAGGACCACGCTCTCTCAGTTCAGTGTGCTACTTCAAACATTACCGAAGGGTGCTGTTTGAACTGTAGTACCACCTCATGAGGTTTAATAAACTTTGTCTTTTATTTCAGTTTCTGTGCCAACTTCTTCCTATCTGGTCTGAGGACTTTGTGCAGAGAAGGGTGAACCCCTTGCACTAGTAGGCCTTGCTGAGGCTTACTTCAACACAGGTACTGGGTAAGTGGTGGGGAACAGGGAAAACTCCCAGAGGAAACTTTTTTTGGGGGAAACAAGGGAGGTCAAGATAGGGACGTTTGACAGTAGAGTGAGAGGGTATGTTTGTGAGGTGTGTACATGGAGGTGCCATGGGTGCAGGTGCATGGGTGGATGAAATGTGTGTGCTGGGGGACTGTTGGGTAGGTGAGTGCAGGCTGTATATGCAGGGAAATGGTAGGGGGAACGTGTGAGTGTATGTTGGGGTGGTGTCTGCAGGTAGGGTGGATGCGCTGCATGTGGGTGTGTTGACTGTCATGGTGTCTGAGTCAGTGGTGTATGGGGTCCATAACTGGGGGTCACATAATGTGGTGACGGTGGCAGTGAGGGCACATGTAGCAGGATCAGTGACTGATGTGGTGCTGACTGCAGGTGTGAGTGTGTACTGACTGTGAGGGGGGAGGTGGTGGGGAAGTTGGTGCAGGGTGTGGATGTTGTTATGTCTGCGAGTGTGTGTTGTGACTGTGCATGGCAGTGGTGGTGTTTGTGGTGCTTATGACTGTCCTTGCATACCATGGGCCTGATTCTAACTTTGGAGGACGGTGTTAAACCGTCCCAAAAGTGGCGGATATACCACCTACCGTATTACGAGTCCATTATATCCTATGGAACTCGTAATACGGTAGGTGGTATATCCGCCACTTTTGGGACGGTTTAACACCGTCCTCCAAAGTTAGAATCAGGCCCCATGTCTGTTGATGTGGATGCATGCTGGTCAGTAGGTGTTCCTTGGATGGGTGAGGAGAGACAGATGTGGGAATAGGAGCAGTTAGCTGGAGGGGGAATGGAAAAAGAAGGGACACTGACTGCCGTAAAGGAGGAGGCCATAGCCTGAAACGATCTCTGTAGGCCAGCCAAGGCTCTGTGTATGCCTTCCAGGAATGCATTGCTCTGTTGCATCTGGGATGTCAGTCCATGGATGTCATTCACAATAGTAGTCTGCCCCACAGAGATGGACCCCAGGAGGTCAATAGCCTCCTCATTGCGGCTAGTAGGGCTGACCAGAACAGGGTCAGAGGTGCCTACAGCGAAGGAGATGTCCACCCTCTTGGGTGAGTGGACATCGGCAGGTGGGTGGGGAGCTACAAGGAGAACATTGCTGGTGAGGGGGGTAGTAGACAAGGATGGCGCTGGGATTTTCCCAGATGGGTCCGCCACTGCCAAGGAGCTGCCATCGGAGGAGGAATCAGAAGATGTAGTGGCTGATCCAGGCTCCCCCGTGGCACTCCCCTCGCCCTCTGTCCCACTGGTCCCCTCAACTCCACTGGTGTCAGCCTCCTGGGTCCTATGGGCTGCAGCTTCCCCAGACAGAGGACGACATGGAGGGATAGAGAGAGAGAGAGAGAGAGAGTGAGAGAGAAAGGGTGCAATCGGTCAATGCCAGCACAACAGTAACCCAGGGTAGAACATCAGCATTTGATGCCATGCTAGATACACTATGCCCACCCCTGCATATCCTACAATTAGAAACTACAACAATGCACGTCAACCACTGATGGTTTGACTGATGCAAACATGTACATGAGGAGTGGCATACCCGCCACACCTGTTGAGTACCTGCCCACTACCCATGGCTGTTGAGACAGGCATGTAATGGACTGCACACCCAAGAGAATCCTGCATGGCTAGTTGGCATGCCCACTTGGCTATTGTCCATTAGCACTGTGACCACTTGTTGCACAGTGCCCCACTACACATGCAGTTCATGCCAGCAGATTAAGGTCCCGGGATCCACCCCTGGCACAGTGGTGGGCAAGGACTAATCCCAATGGCCTGGCACCTCAGGTCGACTGATGCTGTTGCTATATGCTGGCAAGTACATCTAGCTAGTAGGTAGCCACACATTTATAACATAAGAGGAAGGTGACCTGACATCACTGACTGCATGGCATTACCCACACCTGTGATGCAAACCTGCCCAGATGGACACAACCCATTGTGGACCCCATTGTACCAAGCACCCACGCCACAGCTACTCAATGGTGCCCAACCAGAGCCACTATGGCAACACATGCAGCAAGTGAGAGAGTGTACTTAGCCCTTTGTGGCTGCTGGGCTGCCCTCAAATGCCCATCCACTTCAGGGTAAGCCACAGACAATATGCGGGATATTAGGGGGGTAAGGTTCTGACGGACACCACTCCCTCGTTGGCAGGACATCCAAGCTGGGCTTCCGCGGGCTTCCGGGCCCAGCGTTTCAGGTCCTCCCACCACTTTCTGCAGTGGGTGCTCTGCTGGGAATGGTCCCCCAGGGTCTGCACTTGCTTTGTAAAGGCACGCAAATCCCCTTTTTCTGATGGGTGCTGACCTGCATGACTTACACAGACAGAAGGACACAGTCATCTAGATTGGCAACCCTGGGACAGCAGTGGGCAGCACACATCACACTTCCATGCCCACACATCATCACCCAATGTAGCATTAGGCCCTGCACCCATGTCCATGCCCCAGACACACTGCCACCTACCAAGGCCCCCATCCCAATGTGCACCACTCATATATAGGACAATGACACTGGGCTCACCTGCTGCTCTGGTGCCCCATGCAACTGCTCATACAGGGGCAGGATCCCATCCATTAGCCGCTCCAACTCTTTGTGGGTGAAGATTGGGGACTTATCTCCTGCAGGACGTGGTATCTTGGCTATCAGAGTCAGAACACAGCAGCACGCTTAGTGGAGGTCTTCAGTGCACAAGGTTCAGGAGTCAAGTGAGCATGAGCACATGAAATGGCAGTCACGGCCGCCGCGGACATCACTGTCACAGCCGGAGGCAATAACCATTGGCTCCTGCCTCCCATAGGCTACAGTTTTAACCAATGGTGAGTTGCATGGCAGTCGTGACCGCCTACCGCCATGATGTGTTATCCCGGTGGGATGGCCTCACTTTCACCTGTCCAATGCATGCAGGATAGGGGGCTGCCATTTTACCTGGTAAATGTGTATTGTGGGTGAAATGTGCGTTATGGGTGCCATTTGGTGACCTATTGCCACATCAACACCATCAACACAGTCTATGGTGCACAACATAATACCAACTCTTTCCTGTTCCCAGGTATGATGGAAGGTTGAGGATGAGGAATGTACCGGTGTACAGGCCCCTAGTCGACATTGCCACCCTGGAGGAGCGTTACGTCAACCAGACCTTCCGCCTGAACTATGAGCCCATCATGGAACTCATGGCCCAGTTAGACCCGGATCCGTTGCCTTCCATTTGCCATCCCAATGCCATCACTCCCACATTGCAGGTGTTGTCGGTTCTCCACTACCTTGTTCCTTTCAGATCACAATGGGCCTGTGTAGGAAAGTACCATCTTCCTTGGCATGTTACCCCCACTTTTCACATGTATGTCATTATGCTTTTGCCTGTGTTACAGGGATCCTGCGGGTCAGGCCCCAGTGCTCATAGTTTATAGCCTAATGTATGTGTCTGTATAGTGCTTAACTGTGTCACTGAGGCTCTGCTAATCAGAACTTCAGTGCTTATGCTCTCTCTGCTTTTACATTTGTCACTGTAGGGTAGTGACTTCATTTACCAATTTCAATTGGCACACTGGACCCCCCCATATAAGTCCCTAGTATATGGTACCTAGGTACCCAGGGCATTGGGGTTCCAGGAGATCCATATAGACTGCAGCATTTATTTTGCCACCCCTAAGGAGCTCAGACAAACCCTTACACAGGACTGCCAGTGCAGCCTGCATGAAATAGTGCACACACTATTTCACAGCCATTTTCACTGCACTTAAGTAACTTATAAGTCACCTGTATGTCTAACCTTCACTTGCTGAAGGTTAGGTGCAAAGTTACTAAGTGTGAGGGCACCACATAGTTCAGGGCAGTTACCAGGATTGTGTGAGTGCGGGGACGCCATTACACGCGTGCACTACATATAGGTCAATACTTATATGTAGCTTCACAATGGTAACTCCGAATATGGCCATGTAACATGTCTAAGATCATGGAATTGTCCCCCCATTCCAAATCTGGTATTGGGGAGCCGATTCCATGCATCCTGGGGGCTCCACAATGGACCCCTAGTATTGCCAAACCAGCTCTCTGAGGCTTGCACTGCAGCTACAGCTGCTGCCACCTCACAGACAGGGTTCTGCCCTCCTGGGGTCTGAGCAGCTCAGTCCCAGGAAGGCAGAACAAAGCATTTCCTCTGAGAGCAGGGTGTTACACCCTCTCCCTTTGGAAATAGGTGTTACAGGCTGGGGAGGGGTAGCCTCCTCCAGCTTCTGGAAATGCTTTGAAGGGCACAGGTGGTGCCCTCCTTGCATAAACCAGTCTACACCGGTTCAGGGATCCCTTGTCCCCTGCTCTGGCATGAAACTGGACAAAGGAAAGGAGAGTGATCGCTCCCCTGTCCACCACCACCACAGGGGTGGTGCCCAGAGCTCCTCCAGAGTGTCCCAGACTTGTGGGGTGATGGAGACACTCCCCTGCTCACGTTGGCACCTTCTAAGATGACGACCGGTACCCTTGGACTCAGCAGCAACGAGCATGCTCCTAAGGACACAGAGGGTGGACCCCATCAACATAAACTGTCATGAGGTCCTGCTGATGCAATTTGGAGGAGGTAAGACCTTGCCTTCCCTGGGAGCGATAGTACCCCTGTGTACTTCGTCTTCTTCACCTCCTGAGGCCCCTGTGCACTATTTGCAAAAGTCCTTCATGCTCAACCTGGCCCAGTTCCCCAGCACTCCATCCTGTGACGATCAAGTCACTGAGTTGTTCTCCTGTGGCGTTGGACCTTCCTTTGTTGTGCTGCACCAACCGTATTTTGCACCTCCTTTGTCGCTGTGTGCTTTGACTCCCGTGGGTGCTGCCTGGCATCCTAAGGGCTCTCTAAAGTACTGAGAGCCCACTGGTCCTCCTCACACAGGGTTGAGGCCCCTAGGTCCATCCGGGGTCCAGCCGGCACCATTTTGATGCAAAACACACATTTGTTGTAACCAAGGCTTGTTGGCGACTCCCATCACGAAATCACATCTGCATCCATCTTCACATCGTAGGACATCTTCTGCATCATGCAGTAGCCCACTGGCATGTTCCTATGGTGCATTCCTACAGCTTCGTCCAACCGGGGACTCTTCTTTTGCACCCTCTCCTGGGTTGGCAGGGGCTCCTGCCCTTCCTGGAACTTCTTTCGACTTCTGGACTTGGTCTCCTTCCTTTTCATGACTTCAGGTTCAATAATCCAGCAGATGTTCTTTGCAGACTTGGTTGGCTGCTGCAAAATCCCCAAAACAAGGTGTAGTGTGTCCTAATGAGTACTTTACTCCTTCTTTTCTGGTCTTTGGGTGGGGTAATTTACTTACCTTTACTGTATTCTTACTCTCCCAGTGATTCTGCACACACTACACTTGTCTAGGGGAGAATTCATGATTCACATTCTACTTTTTTAGTATGTGGTCTGTGTTGCCCCATGACCTATTTTCTCCCATTGCATTCAATAGGATCTCCTACTGTTTGCATTGTTCTATGACTATTTACTTGTGTAATTTCGATGTCTAGTGTATCTATTGTGTATAATACTTACCTCCAGAAGGAGTATTGCCTCTAAGACATTTTTGGTACTGTGTCACCCAAATAAACTACCTTTATTTTTGGTAACACTGATTATTGTCTTTACTTGTGTATAAGTATTGTGTAACTATACGTGGTATTGCATGAGCTTTGCATGTCTCCTAGTTCAGCCTAAGCTTCTCTGCTGTAGCTACCTCTATCAGCATAAGCTGCTAGAACACTACTACTTCACTAATAAGGGATAACTGGACCTGGTATAAGGTGTAAGTACCCATGGTACCCACTACAAACCAGGCCAGCCTCCTACACAATCCATTGTTGGTGTCATGCTGTCTCTTTTGGTTCTTGCATAATCTTATATCGTGACTTCTTGTGTGTTTTAGGGAATTTACTGTGATTTACTCCTGTTTTCCTTGGCTCTCAGGGGGGTTCTCTTACTTACCTTTGGTGTTTTATTACACTCCCAGAGCCACTATACATACTTCACTTGCCTAGGTGGGAAACATTGCAACCTATTGTGATTTTTACTACTTGCACTGTTTTCTGACTGTTTACTTAACTGCTTTTGTTTACTAGTGTATATATTATGTATATTACTTACCTCCTAAGGGAGTATAGTCTCTAAGGTATTTTTGGCATCTGTGTCACCAAAATAAGGTACTGTTATTTTTGTAACACTGAGTATTTTCTTTCATGTGTGTGAGTACTGTGTGACTAGAGTGGTATTGCAAGTGCTTTGCATGTCTCCTGGATCAGCTACAGCTACCCCTAAACAGTCTGGCTTCTAGACACTGATTACATTTCACTAATAAGGGATCACGGGACCTGGTATAAGGTGTAATTACCTTTGTAACCCACTACAAACCAGGCCAGCCTCCTACATTGATGATGCAGCGGTGGGGTACGTACTTGCAATTGCCTTATCACTCTGTTACCGGTGCTTTCCACAGGAAAGTATACTCTATACCTAGAACTATACAAATATATACCTATCACAGGATCTAGGGCCAGATGTAGAAAAATCAGTTTTTGCAACTTGCAAATTGCGAGTCTGAGCGACTCGCAATTTGCTAGTTGCAAAAACGGATGCAGAATGGTGTCTCAGACACCTTCTGCGACTCGCTATGGGGTCGCAAAGACCCACCTCATCAATATTCATGAGGTGGGTCGCATTTTGCGACCTCATAGCGAGTCCCTGCACTCACAGGGATGGTGGCCTGCTGTAGTCAGCAGACCTCCATGTCTGTGACTGCTTTATAGATAAAGCAGGTTTTTTTTTTCAATTTGCAGCCCGAAAACGAGTTGCAAAATGAAAAATAAACCAAAACCATTTGTTTTTGTTTTTTTCAGAGTAGGCAGTGGTCCATAGGACCACTGCCTGCTCTAAAAAAATATTTTTATCGACATTCACAAAGGGGAAGGGGTCCCATCTGGACCCCTTCACTTTTGCGAATGTTTTACCACCAGTGTGACACTGGTGGTAACTGCGAGTTGGTTTGTGACCGCATTTGCGGTCAAAAAGCAACTCTGAATTGCGATGCGAGTCGCAAATATGAAGGGAACACCCCTTCCTCTTTGCGAGTCGCATTCCCAAATTGCGAGTCGGTACCGACTCGCAATTTTGGAATGTGCATCGCGTAAGGCCGTTTGCATGGTGCAAACTGTGTTTTTTGCAGTTTGCGCCATGCAAACGGCGTGCTACATCTGGCCCTTAGTCTTTTCACTTTCTTTCTAAAAAAACTAAGGGTTAGGTAAAGTAGGTATTTTTCCTTTCACTTTACTCTAACTCACTACACTCTGTCTTCTTCCGAGGCCACTCCTGGAGTCATGGGAACTCCCTATGAGAACCTGGCTTTCAAAGTCGTAAGGGGGCTTTGATCAGAGAGAAACTTAGAGGTTGGGAAGAAACCTAATAAGAATTTCCTGTTAAGTCTTCTTCTCTAGGATGACCAGGATCAGTCTGGTAGCCAGGAGGAGTGGTGGGAGGGGGATTATAATCCTTTAGATTCAGAGAATCAGCCTGAAGATTCAGGGGAGGGCTCTTCACAAAATCGTCCCCCTAGCAAACCGTCTAGTGTAGCTGGCAGTGGGAGAGGTTCACACAGAGGAGGACCCCCTTCCCATCTAGAGGCCATGTCACCTCAGTTTCTGAGGGGTCCCACACATCCACTACAGGTGATCACTCCATAGACAGGGAGCTAAGGAAACTGAGATTGGAGGAGGCCAGGCTGAGGCTGCAGCAGCAACAGCTAGCCCTAGATAGGCAGGCCATAGCTGTGGGAAGGGAAAGGCAGGGGTTGGAATTAGTTCCCCATGGTGGCAGCAGTTTCAAGAATTATGGTGTTAGGGAGAATATCTTTGATTCCAGGAACTTGCACAAAATTGTTTCACCTTACAAGGCGGGGGATGATATTGTCGTAGTTTGGACTCTTGCTCTGAGCAAGACTGCTGGTTTAAGGATGACAGTACTTTTGTTTGTAGGCGACTATGCCTTTCCTAAAACAAGTCGCAACTGTAGTCCCAATCTTACCAGCTCACTAGCAGCACTTCACCAGAAACACAATAGTAAAAGGTGACTTATGGCAGCATTTACGCATGGAATCGAGAATAAGACATCTCAGGGAGTGTTGTGGTTAAACGGAGATAACCCGTTTCTCACAAATATATCATGTCTCATACAAACACAGGCAATGACAAAGATGCAGTAGAGTTTCAATAGTTTTTATTTAACATAACTGCAATTTGCGATAAATTGCATGGTCTGCAATGATTAGGATAATGAATAATGCAAGAAACAGAATTGTGAAGACGAGAGTCATTATTACAAAGACCCCCACCATCTTGCCATACGTAAAAAAGACATACGAGATGTAATATGCCTGAATACCCTAATGTGAAAGGCCTAACCTCCTACCTAAAGGAGAGCTGGGTTTGTTAAACCTAATCTGCCAATGCCATGTCCATGAGGGGAGCCCCCAACCCTCGTTACCTTGGAATGAGGTCTCTATCTCAGACTCCGCAGTGACACGAAGACTGGGTCAGCGTCAAGACGGTCGGAATCCCTCTGATTAAGTGTGATGTATTTATACAGATCTACAAGGACCCCTGACGTAGGTGTGTTCCTAAACAATAGATAACAGACATGCTTGGGACGGCAATTAATATAAACAATCCCTCGAAAGTATAGAGAGGGAAAACCCCTAAGTGTGAACACCTACTGTTTGTTTGTCTTTGGTGCTTGATCTTGACTCCTTGGCGCGGTGACACTGATAATATTACCCATAACAAGTGGCCTAACTATAAACAAGGCAGCCATCTTAGAAGAAATAAATAATTAAATGGGCTAAGACAGAGCAAGCTAAGTAGGTTAAAAGTCACTAGGTGACGGGGGGCACGAGTCTGCAAGCCAGATGCTAAGCTAACTCCTGTTATCCCATTAAAACGAACTAGGATTCACTACAATATCTACAAGTGGTTTGCTGCATTCGAGAGGGCCTGTAAAGTACAGAGGGTCCCTCAGGTACAATGGGCTGCTATTCTGTGGTTGTCCTTTTTCTGGTAAAGGGAGAGATAGACTTCTTACTGTCAGGGAGGAAGATTCTGACAAATGCAATGTTTTGCAGACAGCACTCTTGAATGGATTTGGCCTAACCACTGAACAGTATAGAATTAAGTTCAGAGAAACCAGAAAAGAGTCTTCACAAGATTGGAGAGACTTTGTGGACTGTTTACATGGCAGCAAAGTGTCTGACTCTGATGGTCTTTATAATCCGATTTTGAGAGAGCATGTCATTAACAATTGTGTGTCTGACTTGTTGCACCAGTACTTGGTAGACTCAGATCTGACCTCTCCCCAAGAATTGGGAAAGAAGTCAAACAAATGGGTCGGAACAAGGGGGAGCAGAAAAGCTCATACAGGGGTGACAAGGACAATAGGAAGGATCGTAAGTCACATGATAAAGGTTGGGACAAAGTTAAAAAGTTAGAGTCTTCATCAGGCCAAAACAAATCGTCAGAGGGTGGGCATGAATCCTCTTCCAACCAGCAGAATAAAAAGCCTTGGAGTTACTTATTTAGGAATAAAGACCATTGGGCAAGTGAGCCCACTTGTCCCAAGAAAAACACCAAAGCTCCCTCCTCCACAACCCCCACTGCTTCCACTAGTGCCCCTAGTAATAGCGGTGGTGGTGGGAAAAACACTACAAATAACCAGTCCAAGGGAGTAGCATGGCTCACTTTGGGTAACGTAGTGCGGGTTGGTTAGTTAGGGAAACCACGGAGGCTGCTTTAGTCTCAGATGGTGGGATTGACCTTGCCACCCTTGTTGCTTGTCCCCTTAATATAAATAAGTAAAAGCAGCAACCTCTAATCAGTGTTCAGGTTGAGTCCTGCAGGGAAACAGGTGCCAGTGTCACCATGGTGATGGAAAAACTGGTAGCCCCTGAGCAACACCTATTCTGTCATCACTACCAAGTGACTTACACCCACAATAACACTGTTAGCCACCTCATGGCTGTTGTGAATCTCAACTGGCAGGGGGGTTACTGGTTCAAAGAAAGTTTTGGTAGCCACTGATCTATCTCTGGAGTGTCAACTGGGCAATGATTTGGAGACTTCAGCTTGGGTTGAAGTGGAACTGGAGGCTAACGCAGAAATTCTGGGCATTCCTGGGAACACCTTTGATCTTACCAGGGTTCATGCCAAAAAGCAAAGATGACAGGGAAACTAGGATCCTGGTACAATGGACCAACTGCCCCCAAAAACTAGGGGTAGAAATGGTAAACCCTAATCCACTAGCCCTCCCTCCACTACAGATTCCCCTTTTGGTTAGGAGGAGTCTACTCCCTGTGCAGAACCTACACCAGAGGAGCTCCAAGTTGAAACAGCTGAGCTTTTGTGTGCAGGGGGGCCTGCCAGGGAGGAGATGAGTTTGGCACAGCAGACCTGTCTCACACTAGAGTGTTTGAGACAGCAATCTGTCAGACAGGAAGCAGGGGGTGTCTGTGACTCTCACAAAGTGTATTGGGAAAACAATCTCCTTTATACAGTGGCAAGGGACCCAAAACCTGCTGCCACCAGGAGACTGGTCACTACCCTGCAGTATAGGGAATTTCTTCTAACACTGGCACATGACATTCCCCCTGCTGGACATTTGGGCAAAGCAAGACCTGGGTCAGACTGGTCCCTCACTTTCACTGGCCTCATATCTCAGAAGACACAAAAGAGTTATGCCACTTTTGTGTCACTTGCCAAGCCAGTGGAGAGGAGGTTTATTTAGAATTATGGCTCCATTGTTGCCCCTCTTAATGACCTCACTTCAAAGAAAATGCCTAAGAAGGTATTACGGACATCCAGCTCTCAGAAAGCTTTTGATGAGCTTAAGCAGGCTATGTGTACTGCACCTGTCCTAAAAAGCCCAAACTATTAATAGAAGTTTATTGTCCAGACATATACTTCAGGGGTAGGGTTTGGGGCAGTGCAATCACAACTGAATTCAGAGGGCCAGGCTGTTGGTTATATTAGTAGAAGGTTGACCCCTAGAGAAAAGCGTTGATCAGCCATAGAGAGGGAGGCCTTTGCTGTGTTCTGGGCCCTGAAGAATCTAAGATCCTACTTATCTGGGACTCACTTCAAAGTTCAGAGAGAACACAAACCTCCAAATTAAAGGTGCTAACGCGTCCCTCTATGATAAATTATTACACATTGGGACTCGTTTTAGGCCAATCAATCTTTTGACCCTGTTGAAAGACACCTTAGGACGTGATAGCTACTCAACATGTCAATCAATACGTCAATAATGTCATCAATATTTATCACAACAATACACTTTACTCTAGTCAAATACATTAATCAACCTCAAGACACCACCATGACCTTGCAGTCATGAATAACCACACCAGTTTAGTATGAATTTTAGAGATTTTATTCCCTATTGATTACAATACTACTAGTAGATTTATTAATCTCAAAACCAAGAAACACAATAGCAAAGTAACGATATGGCAACTCTGATAAGATTTCATCAAGGCAAGAATCACAAACATTAGAATATAGCACGGCATAAACATAAACTATCATTAGCAGAGTATATCAGCACATAGTTCAACAAAGCATAGATTCAGTCATTTGTCAGTTTAGTGAACCCCTCACCTAACCTCAAATTAGCATTGGCATTTTGGACTTCATGCAAAACAATTTCGCAACATCAATTTGGAAAACATCTAACTATGGTCTCTGTCAAAAGAAGCAGTTGGTTCCTAGAAAGGAAAAGCAAACAGACAATCACAGATTAATTGCCATATAGTTACCCTCCAAGGTTTGGGTCAGCACTCAGGTATAGTCTTCGTCTTCAGGACATCAGTTGATTCGCCATAAGTCAGGATCTCAGCTCATAGGATAATAAGGGGCACTTCCCTCATAAGGAGGTCAAGTGTAAATGGGCAATCTAAGGACAAGTATGGTTTTAGCTAAGTCAGCCAGTCACTAATAAAAGTGACAAAGTTTCTGGATCATAAAATATAGCATCAGCATCTCCCCCTCTCCTAGTCTCCTACTCCCTAATTCTAATTCACTTCCTGGTGACAGGGGTTTTTATCCCCTTTTCTTTGTACATTCTCCTAAAATCTGGTTGGACAAAGGTTGCACCCCACTATCTTTAACCAATTAGAAAACACATTATGTCATTAAATCTTTCACCCCACATTAGTTCTCACACAGTTTATTGGTCCATATGATTGACATCTTCAGAGGTAGAATGTCCGGATATCTTCAGTCAGTAGCTCCATTGTCTGTACCGGTTTGATCGACCTTGTATTTAACATTAGTCTACACTGTTGCATTTAGCTAGTACATTTCTACAAGCAATATGAATTTTCATGAGAACAGGTCTACTATAGTTACATTCAGCTTCTAACCTTTGGAAAAACAAGAGTTCATGTCCTTTAGCAAGTCAGCACACTACAAGTTCGAAAAATGCATTTAATATGAGAGCCAGGCAGCTAGGCCTCAACTCATGCTAACTAAGGCCTACAAGATTTATTAGCAAAACTCTAATAACATAATCATTATAAAACTATTTATATGCAATGATACATAAACATTAGTCATTTTCATTAGTCCCCGTATACATTGGCGGCCACTCCCCGTGGTCACATTTCAAATGCATGTTTTAACAAAACATGTTAATATAGTTTCTATGCAGAATCATTATACATTAGTTCATAAACATTTCATGTTAATATAGATTATATAAGCTACGCTCTCTCAAAGGTAAAAACCCTAAATTGTTGAGGTGGTCAATTTCCCTACAGGGGATGGACTTTACAGTGAAACATAGACCTGGAGGTAACCACTCCAATGCAGATGGACTCTCCAGATATTTCCACTTAGACAATGAAGACTCATCTGGGCAAGGTTAGCCTTATTGTCCCTCGTTTGGGGGGGTGGGGGTTGTGTTGGAAAGTACAATTTTATTGGCATATTACCCCCAATTTTTACCTATCTGTCAGTGTGTTTGACTGTGTCACTAGGATCCTGCTGGCCAGGACCCAAGTGCTTATGGTTTTTGATGTGCTTTTGGCAGTGTGTTTAACTGTGTCACTGGGACCCTGCTAACCAGGACCCCAGTGGTTATGCTCTCTCTCCTCTCAAATTTCTCACTACATACTGGTAACCCAATATTTCATCCCAAATTGGCATACTGGTGCCCCTTATGAATCCCTAGTATATGTTACTTAGGTACCCATGGCATTGGGGTTCCAGGGTATCCCTATGGGCTGCAGCATTACTTTTGCCACCCATAGGGAGCCCATGAAAAGGCTTCTACAGGAACTCCATTGCAGCCTGTGTGAAATGGTGCATGCACCATTTCACAGCCATTTACACTGCACCAGGTCACTTATAAGTCGCCTATCTGTCAGGCCTTCCCACCCTGAAGTCTGGGTGCAAAGTACCTCTGTTTGAGGGCACCCCTGCACCAAGCAGAGGTGCCCCCACATCATCCAGTACTGTATTCCCAGACTTCATGAGTACGGGAATGCAATTTTATGCGTGCACTGGACAGAGGTCAATGCCTATCTCCAGCTTCACAATGGTAACTCCGAATATGGCCATGTAAGGTGTCTAACAATTAGGAATTGTACCCCAATACTAATTCTGGTAATGGTTGCACTGATTTATACTTGTTTTGCCCTGAATTTGCATCATTTTTTTTAACGCAAATTTGGTGCTAAACTAACTCCATATTTATACTTTGGCACTAGACCCGTCTAGCACCAAATTTATGGAGTTAAAGTCAGTTTTTGGACGTGGAAACCTACTTTGTATCAATGAGACGCAAAGTTGGCATTCCCCTTCAAAAAATTAATCTATGGCCTTAGCGCCATGTTTATCCCCCTGTGCTAAAATCACGCACAAGAGGGAGGAGTGGTCAAAAAATCGTGCAAAGCTGGTTTTGCACCATTTTTTAACGCCTGGGTTAGGGCATGCATTAGGGAAACTGTGGGCCTATTTCAATGGCAGAACACCATGGAATAAGCCGGCAGGTGCCCTCCCAAGGCCCCAGGGACACCCCCACCCACACTAGTGTGACAGAGGAGGATGGGGGACCCCATCCCAGGTAAGTATAGGTAGGTAAAGGTAAGTATTTGTCTTAAAAGTACCATTGGGGGCCCTGAAATGGGCCCCCATACATGGCAATGGGTGCAATGGCCATGCCAATGGACCCTGGTCCTCTGTGCTGGCCATCGTGGTGGTGGGCATTATTCCTGTCTTTTCTAATACAGGAGTCCTGTGATATGGATGGTTTTGCATCAGTAAATGACTCTAGGCAGGTTAGAGTCTTTTTTTTTTACTCTAACCTTCCTAGCGTTATTTTTTGGTACAAAACCTCCTTCTTCCATACTACCAGCCAAATAACTTCATTTTTTTAACGCTAGCCTACCTTTTGCACCGGCTTACACCATTGCATAAATATGGTGCCCGGCTGGTGCTCAGAAATGGTGCAAGCCGGTGCTAAACTTTTTGGTGCGAAACTGCGTTGATGCAGTTTTGCACCAAAAAGTATAAATAAGGGCCTCAGTATTTTCTTTCATGTGTGTGAGTACTGTGTGACTACAGTGGTATTGCAAGAGCTTTGCATCTCTCCTGGATCAGCCTTGTCTGTTTAGCTACAACTACCCCTAGACAGCCTGTCTTCTAGACACTGACTATATTTCACTAATAAGGGATAACTGGACCTGGTGTAAGGTGTAAGTACCTTTGGTACCCACTACAAACCAGGCCAGCCTCCTACATGCATGTAGCGCTGTGCTGGAGGATACCTCTAAATATGAGAGTCAGAATTGTGTTGGCGTGGCGGGGTCAGCGGGTGCACAGACACTATTTCACCGTGGGTTGGCCTGGCGGTTTTGTTTTTTTGTCTGTTTTTGGGAGGTTTGTGTTTTGTGACTCATAATCCAGCGGTCTTTATACCGCCTCAACTGGCAGCATGGTGGAGCCATTTCACCTGGCAGTTTTGCCCGAAGTCCACTGAAGTTGTAACGAGGGCCTGTATCTGACATTTCTGCCTGAAGACAAATCTAGATAAAGGGTTTGAAAGCCGAGGAAGCACAGACTTATGGGGAAGTTCATATGCTATGTTTAAGATCAGTTAGAGGATCTTTTATGTTCCCTTTAAAAATCACAACTTTGTCCATGTGCTTAAGTGTAATTCCAAAGATAACAGAGATTAGTAGTCATCCTTTTCAAAAGTACCACCTTGGATGTTCTCAAGCTTTTCAAGTTCAACCCTTTCAGGGACAAGGATCTTGCCATTCTACCATTACCATTAAACACTGACAACTGTCCTGACTCTGCCGCTCCTAATCTGGAAATTCTAGTTGGATAACTTCTAGTCTGGGAAGAATGCATTTCGGACCTATGGGCACTAACTGTAGTTAGTCAAAGTTACTCCCTATATTTTAAATTGATTCTTTGAGAACCCTGAACACTTCCAACAGCCCAGACTCAAGATCCTGTCAAATGAGAAGAATTCTTGGACTTAGGGGCATATTTATACTCTGTTTGCACCGAATTAGCGTAATTTTTTTTTTTTACTCTAATTTGGTGCAAAACTAACTCCATAATTATAATTTGGTACTAGACCCGTCTAGCACCAAATTTATGGAGTTAAAGTCATTTTTTGGACTTGGAAACCTACCTTGCCTTAACGAGATGCAAGGTAGGTGTTCCCGTGCAAAAAATGACTCTATGGCTTTTTCGCCATATTTATACTCCTGTGCAAAAAATGGTGCACAGGAGGGAGGAGGGGTCAATAAATGGGGCAAAGCTTGCTTTGTCCCATTTTTTATCACCTTGGTCAGAGCAGGTGTTAGGGGACCTGTGGGCCTATTTCCATGGTGGAACACCATAGAATAAGCCCACAGGGGCCCTCCTCGGGCCCCAGGGACACCCACCCACACCAGAGGGACAGCAGAGGATGGAGGACCCCATCCCAGGTAAGTACAGGTAAGTATTTTATTTTATTTTTTAAAGTGCCATAGGGAGCCCTGAAATGGTCCCCCATACATGGCACAGGGTGCATTGGCCATGCCCAGGGGACCCTGGTCCCCTGTGCTGGCCATTAGTGTGGAGGCCATGACTCCTGTCTTTTCTAAGACGGTAGTCATGTGGTATGTATGGTTTTGTGTCAGAAAAATACTCTAGGCAGGTTAGAGTCATTTTTTTTTACTCTAACCCGGCTAACGTAATTTTCTGGTGCAAAACCCTCTTCTTCTATACCGCCAGCCCCATCCAACCAACGTAATTTTTTTTTACACTAGCCTACCCTTTACACGGGCTTGAACCATTTCATAAATATGGTGCCCAGCTGGTGCACAGAAATGGTGCAAGCCGGTGCTAAACTTTTTGGTGCAAAACTGCGTTAGTGCATTTGTGCCCCAAAAAGTATAAATCAGAGCCTAAGGGGCATATTTGAGAGCCCCTAGCGCCACTGGAGTGTCACTTTTTATGACCCTCCAGTGGCGCTAAGCACTGCTCCATATTTACAAAGAGCTGTAACACCACTTTGTTTGTGATGTTACGCCTCCTTATAAATATGGGCCCCTCCGATGCAGTTTTCTGCATCAGAGGGGCGTGAAATGGGTGTTGCTGTGGACGTTCCCCCGCAACACCCATTGCTTTTGACATTGCCTCAGATTTAGGAGTAGTCGTAACCATAAGGAAGCAGCAAAAACGAATGCCACCCCAGGGGTGGTGTTAGCATGGCACAACGAGGAGGAATATTTTTTTTTCTCCTTGCTTCTGCTTTTTGTATGTGTGCTGCATTCTGTAGCACACATAGAAGAAGCAAAATGCCATGGACAATTGTTTACGTGCAGGAAGGGTCACCTTCCTGCACATGAACAATCATTCAAAATTACGCTTTGGTACTTCTATATGTGTTGCATTTTGCAGCACACATAGAAGTGCCAAATTGCCACTATAGATTGCTTATGTGAGGAAGGGACACCTTCCTGCACATAAACAATCTTTCACCTCAATGCAGACACCCTTGAACTGTGATGCAAGGATGGCTGCAGTGGCGCTAGGCAGCTGAATTCAATACCAGTGCAGGTGGGAATGCAGGGGTGCGCCGTATTCCTCTAAATATGGCGCACCCCTGCATTACAAAAGTGGTGCAGCATGGTGCTGCTACCTTTGCGCCAAAAGCAAACAAACACAAATGATGAACGGAATGCAGACCCAATCAAACATTCACCTCCAGTCACAGATTTCAGTTTAATCCATCAATTCTTTTGCTCACCATGCCACCCCAGTTTGGACCCAGTCATGTCCAAACCCTGTTCTCCCTGGGAACACTCCAGCCCAAACTGCCAGGCCAGATCCTCCATGGACCATTCATCAGCCAGGCTAGCTTGAATGCAGTGGCACAGTGAGTCCAGGACACACATCTGGGCATACGCGGCCCACTCATGGCGACAAAAGCAAACAAACACAAAAGATAGACAGAATGCGGAACCAATCAAACATTTACCTCCAGTCGCAGATCTGGGTTTAATCCATCAATTCTTTTGCTCACATGCCACCCCGGTTTGCTGGAATGGCATGACAAGCAAAAAAACTGATAGATTAAACCCAGATCTGTGACTGGAGGTGAATGTTTGATTTGTTGTTCATCCTGTCCAACATCTGCTGTTTTTTCAGCTATTTTTGGTGCAGCAGCACACTTTGCCACTTCAGCATAAATCTAGGCGTCTTTGGCCTAGTATTCCCTCAAACCTTTGGCTACACTATCTTGTTGTTGCTAAATTAGTGCTTTAGGACTCTGACGGCTTTATCTCCGCTTAAAGGTAAAGTGCAGGTGCTCTCTTCCATAAACATGGCAAAATTGGTATACACCTAAATGGCAAATTTAATTTACTTATAAGTGCTTACTCTATGGGACTACCTGTACCTAGGGCCTGTAAATGAAATGCTACAAGTGGGCTACAGCACTCATTGTGCAATTTACTAAAGAAGCACTTTAAGGCACTGCAAAACATGTCTATGGCCTGTCACTGCAGCCTATAGTTCATTTTTAAACTGCTATTTTGACCTGGCAAAATCAACATTTTACCACACATAAAACCTCTTTTTGATACTTAATCGTCACCCTGAGTTAGGCCCTATCAACTCATATGGTAGCGTGCAAAGCATTTACAATGTAGGGCATGGGTAGTTAAGTTTTACATGCTTTGTCAGTAAAAACACCTAAAGTCACTTTTCACTGCAGCAAAGCTACCTCCTACTTAGACTAACACTGAGCTACCTTATTACACTTGATCAGTGATAACTTCACTTTGGGTGCAGATAGCCAAATCATTCTTCCAGTTATTTGAATTATAATTTAAAATCCTCATAAATGGTAAAGATGGATTTTAAGTTACTATTATGAAAACTGGCACTTTTAGAAATTTGGCATTTTCCTGCCTAAACAAAATGGGCCTTTATGCCAGTGTCCAGCGTCACATGACTGTAATGGTTTAACTAAGGTATAATGTGTATTCTTTTCCTACAAGAAACAAAAGGGCCTTGGGTGTGGTAAAGGATGTTCCCTTGCTGATTAGGATGCCCTGGGGAGTTGTACTCAGCTTATCCTGAGCTTCAAAGTATAGCCTGGGGGTTCTGTCCACCCCGTTCCTGACTTCTCAATCTGCCTACCCTGAGACTGGCAAATGTAGATGACACCTGGGCCTGCATGCCCTTTGTTACCATAGACAGTTTAGAGCTAGATACAGAGAAAAGGGAAGAGCTGACTGAAAACAGTACAGGGTTAGACAAAGGGAGGGACCCCAACACACAGGCTGACACTGGAAATAAAAGTAGCACCCTCAGAACCACTTATCAAAACACTTCTGGGCCAGTGAGAGATTCTTAAGAAGGGCTGCCCTTCTGTCTGAGTAAGGAAGGCTGTATCTACTTGCTTTGGACCCAGGATCCCTAGACGTCACTCAAAGGGTCAGTTGGCTGACCTTCTGTTTCAGATAAAAGACAGAGTGCACTCCTCCTGTTCAAATCTGCATGAGTTGAAGTCTAGGTGAAAATCCTGCAAGCCATTGCCAGCATCTCTTGCCAGCATGAAGATCCAACGGTGGCCTACACCTCACATAAGCAACAACTGCTAACACAAAAGTGGTGACTTCCAACTCCTGCCAATGTGAGCCTCCAGCTAATGCTCCTTGTGTGGGCTTGAACCGTTAGAAGGAAAACTCCCCATTTGGACAATCCTGGTCCCTGTGTCTCTATCATGATTGGCCTGAACTTGAACTTTCCCCCGGTTCAGTGCGACTACATATACATGATAGCTCAATAACTGCAAAGACGCTTTGTGCTTTTTCCACCTAATTTTACAAATTAAATATTAAATAGTACTCTATGGTGGTCATTACAACCCTGGCGGACGGTGTAAAAGGTGGGGTAATACCGGAAACAGGCCGGCGAAAAAAAAGGGAATTACGACCCTGGCGGTAACCGCCAACAAAGACAGACACTTTAACACTTTGCCCGCAAAGGCGGTACAGACAAACAGCGTGGCGGTCACCGCCAACAGACAGGCAGGAGACAAAGTACCGCCCACACTATTACAACACACCAATCCGCCACCTTTTCCGGGGCGGATTCACCGTGGATAAAAACACAGCGGAAACAGCCTTTGCTATGGGAAAACGCTCACCTCAACACACTCCACGAGGAACGACGACTCCATGGAGCCGGAACTCCAAAACTACCTGCCCTTGTCTTTCTGCTCCTGTACGAACAACAGCGACGTAGGCGCAGAACATACCGGTGAGTACTGCATCTACGACACGGGGGAGAGGGGAGGCAAAAGTTAGGGGGACACCCACCAAACACCCCCATCCTCGTTTATTACAACATACACACCAATGCAGTCAAAAATATCACATTAACAACCCACAATCCCCCCGGAAGAATGCAAAGACAAAGCGAGATCCGTTCAAATATTGTAATGTGCCAATATACATGTCATATAAAAATATACTGAATCATATCTCGAAATCTGTCATATTTATATATACAATACAAGAAGTAGTGCAGATATGTACACCACAATGTCCGTGCACCAAACGTCCAAAAGTGCATGGGCGAGGCCCACAATAGATACCTGACCAAAATCCGAGAGAACACTGCCAGGGCATCAGATTGAAAAACTACAGGCACCTCAGGGGGAACGGAAGGGGGGGCACCTCAGCCACATGACTGCAAAGCCAGATCCACAACAGGGCACCATGCCCATTGATGTATCCTGGGGAGTGCAAAGCCACAGTCTCTCAAGTCTCTACAGTGGGTGGTTTGCCCACTGGACCATCCTGGGGAGTGCAAAGCCACAGTCTCTCAAGTCTCTCCAGTGGGTGGGTTGCCCACTGGACCATCCTGCGGAGTGCAAAGCCACAGTCTCTCAAGTCTCTACAGTGGGTGGTTTGCCCACTGTGCCATCCTGGGGAGTGCAAAGCCACAGTCTCTCAAGTCTTTACAGTGGGTGGGTTGCCCACTGGACCATCCTGGGGAGTGCAAAGCCACAGTCTCTCAAGTCTCTACAGTGGGTGGCTTGCCCACTGTGCCATCCTGGGGAGTGCAAAGCCACAGTCTCTCTAGTCTTTACAGTGGGTGGGTTGCCCACTGGACCATCCTGTGGAGTGCAAAGCCACATTGACGCAAGTAGATGCAGTTCTCAGCTGGTACTGGGTAGGACTGGTGGCCAGACTGGATGAGTCTCCCCGTGAAATTTCCTGTCCTGTCACTGTCCCAGCTGCACATGGGGGAAGGATGCCTGATGTGGCGGCCTATTCATACCCACACGGTGTTTGCCGTGATCAGCGGTCTTCACCATGGCGGTCTTGGCCTTGTTCAGCGTTGCTTTGCCATGGCTGGCTATGGACTGTTCAGCGGTCTTCACCATGGCGGTCTTGGCCTTGTTCAGCGGTGCTTTGCCATGGCTGGCTATGGACTGTTCAGCGGTCTTCTCCATGGCGGTCTTGGCCTTGTTCAGCTGTGCTTTGCCATGGCTGGCTATGCACTGTTCAGCTGTAGCCTGAGATGGCGGTTCAGATACTGACATTGGTGTGTGGTATGACGAACTCCACACTGGACATTGGGGTGTGGCATGACGAACTCCACTCTGGACATTGGGGTGTGGAATGACGAACTCCACACTGGACATTGGGGTGTGGCATGACGAACTCCACACTGGACATTGGGGTGTGGCATGACGTTCTATCATCGCCCAGCGGGGCTGTGGGATCCTGGGCCCTCCTGGGCACTGACTCCGGCGGTGGTCTCCTGACCAGTGACGATACTCGGGCCCTCTTGGGCACTGACTCTGGTGGTGGTCTCCTGACCAGTAACGATACTTGGGCCCTCCTGGGCAATGACTCTGGCGGTGGTCTCCTGACCAGTAACGATACTTGGGCCCTCCTGGGCACTGACTCTGGCAGTGGTCTCCTGACCAGTAACGATACTTGGGCCCTCCTGGGCAATGACTCTGGCGGTGGTCTCTGGACCAGTAATGACGGTGCTGGCGGTTGTGTCTGGACCGCCGGAAATGATGGCGCACTTCTCCGCCGTGACACTCACAACAGGCTGGGCAGACTTCCTCGGAACCTTCCCCACCTTCTTTGGAGTTGCAGCTGACTCACCAATCGCCTTCGATCCCATTTCACTTGTTGTCCCACCAGGAGTCTTGACACGGTCCCGTCGTCCACTCTCCAATTTCGGTGCCTTTACAGGGGGTAGGCTGACAGTGACTTGGCTCCGGGTCCTACTGCCTGCCCTGGTGGACGGTGCACTCCAAAAACCTGGAACAAGCACCACTGGTACTGGAGGCTTTTTGGCTGAGGCGCTACGACGGGACTGATGAACTGGTGGAGGTGGGGGCAAACAGGTCAATTTGACAGAGGGACAGTTTCTGACGGACACTGGGATGGGTAGTTGGAGGGGGTCTGGGAATGGAGGTAGAGGAGGTGGTTGTAGGAGGTGTCACTTTAGGTGTTTTGGGTGCAGGTGCAGGTACTGGAGGCTGTCGTGAGGTGGATGGATGTTGGGTGAGTGATTGCCGGCGTTTGTGTACTTTGGGAGGGGGCGTCACAGACACACTGGGAGAGGACACAGGGGACGTGTAAATGGCAGTGGAGGTGGTGAGTGCAGGTGAGCGGCTTGTGGTGCTGGGTGTTCTGGTGCGAGTCCTAGTGCCTGTAGATGTGGTGCATGCAGGTGTGTGTGTAGACGAGACTGGGAGGGAGGAGGGAGAAGAGGAGGAGGGGGACACAGTGGAGACAGTGGATGTTGCTGTGTCTGTATGGGTGTGATGCTTGTGTGAGTGCCTGTGGTGTGTGTGGTGCCTATGTTTGCTTGAGCTACTTTTGGGTGTTGACTTGTGTGCCTGCTGGTCTGTAGGTGTGCTTGGGATGGGCTGGGGTACAGGGGATTGGGTCTGGGTGGAGGTGGTTGGAGGGGGGAGGCTGGACACAGGGACGATGGCTGCCATCAGTGCTGAAGCCAGAGATTGCAGGGTTCGCTGAAGGACAGCCTGACCAGAATGAATGCCTTCCAGGAATGCATTACCGTGTTTCAACTCTCGTTCTACACCCCGGATGGCATTCACAATGGTAGACTGCCCAACAGTGAGTGACCTGAGGAGGTCAATGGCCTCCTCACTGAGGGCAGCAGGGGTGACTGGGGCAGGGCCTGAGGTGCCTGGGGCGAAGGTGATGCCCACCCTCCTGGGTGAGCGGGCACGGGACACACGCTGAGGGGCTGCTGGGAGGGTGGTGCTGGTAGGGGAGGTGGCGGCTGTACCTGTAGAAGTGGGGCGCACAGATGGTGCCGCCACCACAGGGGAGCTCCCATCGGCGGACGAGTCAGTGTCGCTGGTTGGTGATCTGGTGGCCGACGTGAAGCTCCCTTTGCCCTCCGTCCCACTGGTGAATTCAGAGTCTGTGGTGTGGCCCTCCATGGCCATGTGGGATGCAGCTCCCTCGTGCTCCGGTGCCACTGTACCTCCGCCTGTTGATGCTGATGTACAAAAGGACAGGGAGAGCAGGAAAAGGGGGGAGACAGAAGAAAGAGAGTTTTAGTGCATGGCATACCGCTACCGTTGGGGGACAAGACAGACGCAGCAGCCCCATGCATTACGCTGTGCTCCTGACCTCTGCACATGCTATTTCTGGGATATGGCCTACATGGCAATGGTAGTAATCTGCCCACATGGATGGCAAAGGGGCAACTATACATCAACTTCCCTCTGTTTTGAGCTGGGGTAGAGGGCCACATGGCCTACATAATGGAGGGGCCTTGCCTACCTAACTAGCCCTGGCCTAGGGACACCCACAACCCACCACCCCCACCCAGACACCTCCACTGCACGCAAAGTCCATATGATGAGGTAGTACTCACCCCCTTGTGTCTGCTGTGATGTCCTTAAGCGCCCATCCAACTCCGGGTAGGCCACCGCCAGGATCCGGAACATCAGGGGGGTCATGGTGCGATGGGCACCCCTCCCACGTTGGGAGGCCATCTCCAGCTGAGCCTCCGCCGTCTTCTTGCTGCAGCGGCGAATGTCCTCCCATCTCTTACGGCAGTGGGTGCCCCGTCTCTGGTGGGCCCCCAGGGTACGGACTTCCTTGGCGATGGCACGCCATATGTCCCTCTTCTGGTGGGCGCTGACCTACATGACATGCACAAGGAAAGAGGACAGTCATTACCTACTGCACCGTCGTTGTGATTGGCCCCCTCCCAACTCTATCCCTGTGGCCCATTCATCCCCATGCATAACTGTTCTATGTACTCTGCCCCCTTCCCTCATCCACCCAGCCCTCTCCACCCAAGCCTAGCCCATACAACGTGCTCCCTGTGTACTAACCTGTTGGTCTGGAGGACCGTAGAGTAGCGTGTACTGGGGGAGGACCCCATCCACAAGTTTCTCCAACTCCTGTGCAGTGAAGGCAGGGGCCCTTTCCCCAGACGCAGCAGCCATCGTCGATTCCAGACCGAGGTCACAGCAGCACTAGCAGTGTAGGTCCTCTCCTGTCAAAGGTCAGGTATCTAGTGATTGAAGAGATAGAAAATGGTGGTGACGTCCGCGGCGGTGACGTCCGCGGCGTTGCGCATCATCACCGGCGGCGCACCTGTTCATTGGCTCCTGGGACCCATAGGGTCCAATGTTAACCAATGCAGCATTGCGCCACGCTCTACGACCGCCGACCGCGACGGTGTCCAACGCCAGCGCAGTTACCCCACAATCCCATTGTCCCAGTTTAGAGGTCAGGCAGCCGCCATTTCAGGGGCCCACATGGCTTCAATTACCACTGCGTCACACATACCGAGGCCTACACTCAAAACCTTTTCCGGATGGGTTAATTGTCTGTTGTAGTCTTGTGTGTGACTGTGGGTACATACCTGGAGGAATGCTGACAGTATCTTCGCTGTTGTCCTTTTTAGGCACCGTCAGTTGGGACATATTGGAAGATGGCGGAATCTGCCGGTGTACCGACCGCTGGTGGACCTGTTGACAATGGAAGAGCGACATGTCATCGTGACCTACCGGTTTGACCGTGCCACAATCCAGGAACTATGTACCCAGTTGGAGCCAGACCTGATGTCACCAATCCGCCATCCGACTGGAATCCCCCCTGACGTGCAGGTGCTGTCAGTGCTGCATTTCCTTGCAAGTGGGTCTTTTCAGACAACAGTGGCCATGGCATCAGGGATGTCCCAGCCTATGTTTTCCAACGTCTTGTCCAGAGTGTTGTCTGCACTGCTGAAACACGTAAGGAGATACATCATTTTCCCTGAGGTGGAGGATTTGCCTACAGTGAAAGGTGATTTCTATGCCCTTGGACATATCCCCAACATCATAGGTGCCATTGATGGGACCCATGTAGCTCTGGTCCCCCCCGCAGGAATGAACAGGTGTACAGGAACAGGAAGAGTTATCATTCCATGAATGTCCAGATGGTCTGTTTGGCAGACCAGTACATCTCGCAGGTAAATGCTATGTTCCCTCGCTCTGTGCATGACGCCTACATCCTGCGGAATAGCAGCATCCCTGATATGATGGGTCAACTCCAGAGGCACCGTGTGTATGGCTATTGGGGGACTCTGGTTACCCCAACCTGTCATGGCTATTGACCCCAGTGAGGAATCCCAGGACCAGGGCAGAGGAACGGTACAATGAGGCCCATGGGCGGACTAGGAGGGTGATCGAGCGGACCTTCGGCCTCCTGAAGGCCAGGTTCAGGTGCCTCCATATGACTGGTGGATCCCTATTCTACTCACCGAAGAAGGTGTGCGACATCATCATCGCCTGCTCCATGCTCCATAACTTGGCATTGCGATGCCAGGTGCCTTTTCTGCAGGAGGATGATCCGGATGACAGTGTTGTTGCAGCGGGGGAGCCTGTGGAGCCTGTGGACAGTGATGAGGAGGAAGCTGATGAAGATGAAAATGACAGCAGGGAGTCAGTCATACAGCAATATTTTCAGTGAGACACAGGTGAGTAAATTTTCATGTTTCACATATTATTAACTTTCACACGTCTACCTCTATCCTGTACCTACATTTCACTCCCTATTTGTTAACTGAGTTGTCCCCTTCCATTTCAGTTTCACTATTGTGGTAACCTACGTGTCAACAGCTTGCACCCTTGAAAGGCTTGTGATGTGTGACATTGGTATGTTGGCCTTCCAATGGGTAACCTTTTTTAACACTGTAATTGACAATACAAAGTTCACAATCATTGACTGACTCCAGTTTTATTAGTGTTTCAAGGGTGTTTATTTAAGTGCATAACAATGAAGGAGGGTTGTGAAATGGGGATGGGTGATGGTGGAGGAATGTCCGTGGCAGAGTCCAGTCTATTAGTCTCACAGGTACATTGCACATCTGGCCATTGGAAGTGGAGCTGGGGCAGTTCCGATTTGGACAGGGTAACAAAGTGGGACAGTGGGAGGACGATCAGGGTGGTCTTATTTCCTGGCGGGGGTCTTGCCATCTTGCTCTGTCCTGTTCCTGGATCTCAGGGCCCGCTTGCGTGGTGGTTGTCTGTCTGCAGGGGATGGGGTGCTGGTGTGTTTGTCCTGTGGCGGTGCCTCCTGTCCACTAGCGCTGGCGGAGGTGGTGGGCATTTCATTGTCGTGGCTAGCGTCATGGGCCCCTTGGAGTGCCACTGTGTCCCTCAGGGTCTTTTGAATGTCCGTCAGCACCCCTACAATGGTGCCCAGGGTGGAGCCGATGGTCCTGAGCTCCTCCCTGACCCCCAAATACTGTTCCTCCTGCAGACGCAGGGTCTCCTGCAACTTGGCCAGTACCGTTGCCATAGTCTCCTGGGAGTGGTGGTATGCTCCCATGATGGAGGAGAGGGCCTCGTTGAGAGTAGGTTCCCTTGGCCTGTCCTCCCTCTGTCGCACAGCAGCCCTCCCAGTTCCCCTGTGTTCCTGTGCCTCCGTCCCCTGGACCGTGTGCCCACTACCACTGCCCCCAGGTCCCTGTTGTTGTTGGGGTGGTGGGTTTGCCTGGGTGCCCTGTAGTGGTGGACACACCGCTGATTGACCTGTCCTGGGTAGGGAGGTTTGGGCCCGCTGGGTGGGTGCTGTGCTGGTGTTCCCAGAGGGTGGCAGTTCAGTGTTGGGCTGTGGCTGGGCAAGGGGAACCGACTGTCCTGAGGTCCCCGATGGTCCGGGCTGGTCATCAAGATCCAGTGGGGCACAGCTGCTGTCATCACTGTGGGCCTCTTCTGGTGGTGGAGTGGTGTTGTCTGGACCCTCTGGTGTGGTGACGTTCCTTCAGGTTCCTGCGGGGGTATGAGTACATGATTATTGCATGTGTGTGTTTCATATTGTGCAATGTTTGGGTGTGCGTGTACCCCAGTGCAGGCATTCCTGTGTGGGGGCTTGTGTGGTGATAGTTGGGGGGTGTTGTGGGTCTGTGCAGTGGGCATGCTTTAGTGATGGGTATCCATGTTTAGTTAGGTCATGCAGGTTTTGGGGTTGGGATGGGTGGTTGGTGTCATGGGTAGATAGGTGAGGATTTGGAGTGATAGGGGAGGGTGTGAGGGTGGGGGTGTGTGATAGCATGCAGGTAGGGTGGGGGATATGATAGTTGAAATTTGACTTACCAGTGTGCGTTCCTCCAACGACTCCTGCGAGGCCCTCAGGATGCAAGATGGACAAGACTTGCTACTCCCATGTTGTTAGTTGTGGGGGAGGAGGTGGGGGTCCGCCGCCAGTCCGCTGTAACGCGATGTTGTGCCTGGATACCGTGGAACGCACCTTCCCCCGTAGGTCATTCCACCTCTTCCTGATGTCCTCCCTATTTCTTGGGTGCTGTCCCACAGCGTTGACCCTGTCGACTATTCTTTGCCATAGCTCCATCTTCCTGGCTATTGATGTGTGCTGTACCTGTGATCCAAATAGCTGTGGCTCTACCCGTAGGATTTCCTCGACCATGACCCTGAGCTCCTCCTCGGAGAATCGGGGATGTCTTTGGCGTGCCATGGGGTGGTGTGTGTGATGTGTGGGGTGGTGTATGTGTTGATGAGTGTGGTGAGTGTATTGGTATGTGGTGTTTTGTGCGTGGGTGTTGTGTGGGTGATGGTGTAGTGTGCCTCTGTGTGATGGGGTTCTCTATTCTGTGCTGTCTCTCTCTGGCCTTCTCTCAGAAATTGTGGTCGTAGGGGTTTGTGTGTGATGTTGGTGTGTGTTTTATATTGTATTGGGTGTGTGGGAGTGGTGTGTGTATGTGTATTAGGTGTGTGTATTTCGAAATGTCCAATGTGGCGGTGTTTTGGAGCTGTGTGTGTATTTTGAGCGCGGCGGTGTGTACCGCCAATGGAATACCGTGGTTGAAAGACCGCCGCGTGGATTCGTGGGTCGTAATAGCATGGGCGTGTTTCTGTTGGCGTGGAGGTGGAGGATTGTTTCCGCATGTTTATCGCTGACCTTTGGTGTGGCGGTGTTGTGTGGGTGTCTGAATTTCGGCGGATTCCGAGATGTGTGTCATAATAGCTGTGGCGGTCTTCCGCGGCCGCTGCGGTGTATTGGCGGTCTTCTGCACGGCGGTAAGCGCCTTATACCGCCAAGGTCGTAATGACCCCCTATGTCTCTAAATTGGTTTGGGATTTTTCTTGCATTGTCTTTTCACTCTATTAATTTTAGAAGGAATGGCTGACTGCTGTAAACCTTCAAGATGTTCCAATTTATCCAGTTTACCAAACGTTTCTAAGTTTTTGTGTCAAAGGTCTCCACAGGCAGTTTAGGGTACAGCACAACCCTTTTGTATAACCTTAGCTACAAGCATCTTTACAAAACGTCTTGCCTTCTAATAGTACTCCTTTACAGTCATGGTGTGTCTTTACCTTGATAATTCGGCAGTGTATTCCTCTTACCATCAAAGGCCTTTGAGAACATTTTAGTTTTTTATTATACTCTGGAACAGCACAGGTTTAAAATGTAGCTCATAAAATCCAAAAAGACGGCGTCTTAAGAACTTGGATACAAAGTCATGTGGCTCTGTATTCAACGCTATATGGTAACAGTTGATCTAGGAGTTTTGAGGGGTAGAGGACTTCTTGTTTGCTTCCAGAGTAACCACTTTAAATTTTAGTCTGTTTTCTGTTTTTATCAAACCTTTGTTTGGGTTTGTAGTTCTAAGGACATTTCTGCATCCAAGTCCTTTGGCCCTTCTCAAGGATTTGATTGTAGCACATCAGAACTTCAGTCTTGTATTCCATGTGTCCAGCAACATTTGACAGTCTTGTCAGGCCTTCTGTTGCCCGAACCATCCTCTGTGTGCGGCGATAGGGAAGCCTACAGAGGATAAAAACGGCACCGTTAGGCAGTATGTTGCTTGGCATGCTAGTTGATTTTTACCCTGCAGCGTCCTGCCATCGCTTTTTTTTCTTGTACTTCCGGTTCTTCCTTCACGGGTTGCGGCATCCTTGTTAGCTCTCCTCTTTTTTTCTCAAGCTTCTTCTCGGGTGGATTCTTCAGTACTCTCTTCGTCCTCAGGGATATATACACAGATGTACCTGAAAAAGAAAACAGAAAGACAAGAACCAAGCTGCTACTACTTTGTCTGGGTAACACGCTAGCGAGTGATGACGCAGAAAAAGAAGGAACAACATATATTCATATATCATGTAACCAAAATCGTATGATGCAGTGTGATTTTAGTAAAGTAGATAATGTACGAGGGAAATTGTGCCCTCGGAGTAGTTCGCCAATATTAAAAACAGGCTTAATTAATCATGAAGAATTGAAATTTGTAGTAATCCGTCATAGTTGCAAATGTGTGCTATGGTTTCTTGTTGAAACTGTTTTATGCTTAGCTTCTATTTAGTAGAGGCTTTGCCCTAGTTGCTTGACCTCAAATTAAACTGTATGTTTTTTTTCACTTTTAAAAGAACATTATTCTGTATTTTTCCAGTAGAGATGACTAATACACTTATCTCCAAGGTTTCGTACTAGGCCGGTTTCATCCCCTCTGATCCAAGGTTAGTCTGCAGGTGCGGACAATAAGAATGCTGATATCGAAATAAATTGGCAAACCTTGTTACAACTTGTGTTCCAAGACTCCAAGGACAATGTATGCATAAATGAGTACTAGGAGAAAGACACTATTCATTGGTCAAATTGAAGCCACCCTATGAACCCTCCAATGGAAGACCCTGCTGAATTTGGAATGTTTCTTACTTAAACCCACCGGACAAAGAGAAGTCAGCCATTTTCTATGATGCCATTTTGAAGTTTGATCCAAGACGCCATCTTGGACGACATCTTGATGCCCTTTTCTGTATTCCAGAGAAGGAGACTTTAAGAATTCTCACCCTAGAGACTTTAACTTTAATTTTGCCCTGTCTTGCCCATGCAGTAACTTTGCCCCTTTCTCCTTGCTGCTGCAAGGAAACTTGCCCTTAACTTTGCCCCTTGAAATCTGCCCCATGCAGATCGAACCGGTACCTGAAGGACGAAGACTTTCTTGAATGCTGATTGTATTTGGTAATTATGAAAGGATAATTGTATTATGCATTGTGTTTTTCCTTTTAGGTACCAACTGCTATTTTTATAGGGCCCAAGCTAGAAGTTTTCCAAATTTGTGTTGACTAAATTCGTTTTGCATGAAGCCCACATGCCAATGCTAATTAGAGGCTAGTCGAGGTATTCATCTGATGCACCATGATAAATTGAAATCTTGTTATGCTGACCGATGTATGAAATTAGTCAAATTCAGTTGCTTATATTAGTGATTTGTATTGCCATAACTGAATGTATTATAATTCAGATTTTGCGTAGATTACGTTTCTTCTGCCACTATGGACAGCTAGTAATGTTCGTATACATATATAATTTAGTTTTGAGACTTATATACATTGTGCTAGCTTTGTTAATATAGGGAAATAAATTCACTAACTTTTAATAAACAGGTGTGGTTATTTATGACTGGAAGGTCATGGTGCGTCGAACTACCAACTGTTATTGATTCCCAATGAGTTACGTTGGTCTATTTACTGAGCATTGGCTATCGATTACAATAGATATTGATTATTGATCTAAGTGATCCGACTATTCTAGGATGAGGAGAGTCCAACTCGGCTAAAAGGTTCACCGACCTCCAACGTGTCCAGGTACAGGTAATTTATAAGGGCTGGACTCGTTATCAGTAGATGGTAGCAGAGGATGGTTTCGCCCTTTGGACCCCATCCGAGCAATAGACGGAGTTAAGTTAGAATTTTCTTTGATAAAACAAGTTGGAAAGATGATGATGCCCTAAGTCCCCAATGACTTTCCCGGGATCTCGGAGCTTTGCGAATGAAGGACATGGAGGTGTCAGAATGTTTTCGGCATTTCTAGTGACGGTATGAGTGAAGTTAGGGTTTTGCGCTTGCACAGCTTATTGCCGCAGATGAATTGAGAAGTTTGTGAGGATTTTAGGGGGGGTTACGGACTCCAGTTGAAGTTTTAGAGGAGTGTGACTCCAAAGTGTGAGAGTAGGGAAGTCGTTGAACTTCACATGTGTGTAGCGCTTTCTGCAGGGAAAAATTGCCCACGTGGTTGTTGATGTTGAGACGGGCCCTGCGAGGTCAAGATACTCCGGAGTATGTTGAAAAGTGTATGAGACACTTGATTGATGTTGTAATCTGTTCGGTTTAGTAGGTTGATCGGGCGTGGTCAACAAGTCGGTATGAATATTGAGGCATGACATTTTTTTTCGACTTTGAGATTTTACGAATTCTAAGGCGCGCTAGAATAGTTCATTGATCAGTTGAGAGTAAAGTTTGCAGGTCAAATTTTACTTGCAAAAGTGGGAGACCGAGAAAGATGGAATAACTGCAGAGGCTAGTGAAAAATCCCTAAGGTTTCTGAAGCGATTGTATTACCCTTCCTGTAGAAAACCGACAGATTTGTTTTCCTTTTTTTTTTTTTTTTTTTGGTTAGTGCTTGCGATATATGGCAGAAATTAGTTTTGAGTGAAGCTGAATGAAGGAGGACAAGCCGCAGGACTTTGTCAGCCGCAGTGTGTGGGTGTGACGTCACTAGGAGCCGCGCTTGGATAGGTTGGTTGGTGAGAAGGGTCGCGTACGGATTGGACACAGTCCGTGAAGCTCAATTGGTGGGGAAGGGCAAGCGAAGAGTATTCCGGGAATTAAAGTCACTTATTGATTACACATTTTAGAAGAATAAAAGACAGAAAGATGACATTTTTCAAAGCATTTAAGAGTGCCATGAGGGGAGATGTTTATATTAAAGCAAATGTAGGAGAAGAAACACCGCCTGAGGGTACACCAGCTTACATCGTGATTGAAGAAAAGGGTGTCGCACCATGTCTTTGGTTAAAGCAGTGGTGCAAATTAACAGAGAAGCATGGAAGTGTAGCGTTCCCTATCCATGGGTCATTCAATCTAAGAGTTTTGGAGAATCTAAGATTCGCACTATACGACATGAAAGTACCTCCAAGACCAGCACAGTTTGAGGCGCTAGCAATTTGGGAGCTAATAACTAGAAACCAACAACAAAAGAAATTTGAGACAAGAATAAGAAAAGTAGAAAAGACACTAGCGGATGCTAGATGGGATACCACACAAAAAGTTTGGAGATCAGACGTACTGCAGGGAATAAATTGTTTCCAGCAATTACCGAAGAAGCAGAAACGGAAGGAAGGAAAGCTACGTATAAAACAAATAGGATTCAGTCCAGAGATAGAGAAAATAACAGAAACTCAAAAAGGTCAGATGAGTCAGATGATGAGGAATTCATTATACAATTGCTGACTGATCGCTCGCCACCATATGTGGAAAGCGAAAAAGGCTCAAGCATTAGTACTGCCCCTCAAGAACCAACACAGGGTAATGTAACACCGAACTTGAGAATATCGCAAAGGCAGAGCGGTTCCGATATGCCTTTTTCACCGCAAATACCACAAATTCAGAGAATATATCCTGACGTGCCTAAATTGAAACCTGTTGATAATTATCAGCCACAGGTTCAAAGGCACTGCTGTGATGAGCATAATTTGGGAATGACTTCCGATTTAATGGCCCAGGGAGGACAGAGTTATCAAAGACCGATGTTGATTCAAGCTGAATCAACACAATTTTTGATGCCTCAAAAGCAGGTACAAGAAGTTCTGAGGTACACTCGAGTAACAGAGAGCCAGTTAGGTATGCCAGCAATGATGAACCATAATGTGGGGATCAACATGCCACAGAATTCGGGGAACAGACAGAATCCAGATGCAATATCTCTGCCTATTTCTGTAGGTCCGCCGGTACCATTGTATATACAGGCAAAACCGAATATGTGCGACCAAGGGGTAATGACACAAAGTGAGACAGGGAGGAGATGCATAGAAAACACTCCAGAAACGACTCCGATAGCAACACTGCCGAATGGATCTGGGTCTCTGTCGGAATTTAGTCCAAATCCAATTTGTGCTCCGTCGACTGTGGTAAGGTCAAATCCACCACTATTGGTGCAGTTAACTTCAAAAACTGAAACTCTACAGCAACCATCAGTAGCAGTAGATGTAAGTGCTACGTTGATGGGACTGAACGCACAACAGCTAACACAATGGTTCAACAACCTGAACTCAACAAAGAGTACATCCAGCGGGAAGGGAGAAGAATACCTGAATAAAATAAGATTGGGCATGGAAGCAGATGAACTAGTAGAGGGAAAGATGGGTCTGAACAGGTTAGAATCATACACAGAAGAAGAGCTGAGATGCATGTGCTCTAGGATTACAAGAGAAGTGAGCAACATACATAAGAAGTTACAAGAAATTGCAGACAGAAACGAGATCGATATAGGTAAGACTAAACACTTGAGCAGAAGTTACAGGTTAGACTTTGAGACAAAAGATTTTGAGCACATGAGATCGGCAGGGATGAAAACGCACCTTAAGGAGATACTGCAGAGCACGCAGGTCTGGAGATGTCTAGATAAATGGGAAAGTAGATGGGTTAAGAAAAAGGACAAAAAGAAAGAAAATACCCCAGATCGGAATGAAAAGGGCCAACAGAATGACGACCTGATAACTATGTTGCCAATGAGAGAAACAGCAGGGGGAAAACTTGTACATGTACCATGGCACAGGTGCGATATTCAATCCTTTACGGATGACTTCCCCAAGTTGAGAGAGAAACCGATCGAATGGTATCAACAAACAGATAGATTTGTGAAACTCGCAAAATGTCTCTGGGAAGACCTGAATACCTTATTTGAAATTGTGGTTCCGGCGATTTATGGGAAGATTGTAAAAGGGCTGTAGGTTGGCCAACAAATTAACCAGAAAGAGATAGGGACACAGGTGCACCATCACCTACGGTAATGAGTCTATACCATAAGTTGATTGAGCACTTGAAAACAAAAGTTGCGTCGAAAAATGTGGATTGGCAGAGGATTGACAGGACAGCACAAGAGGTTAAAGAGTCGATACATGCGTACTATGAGAGATTGTTGAAAGCGTTTAAGAATTACAGTGGTACAGAAACGATCGAGGCAAAGGACATGCTCCATTTCGTGTTCAGATTTGTGGAAGGGTTGAGACCCGAAATCAGCAAGATGATTAAAATGCATTTGATTTGTTGGCAGTCGAAATCGATCGATGAGGTGTTGAAGTATGCTAAATACTGCAGTGATGAGATTGAGACAAAACAGAAAAGGTTGAAAGAAAAGGTGATGGTGATGCAGCTTAGAGCAGCTCAGACAGGTTTGCAAGGTTTGCAAGGTTTTCAACAACAGATGCCGCAGCAGCAACAGCAGGGAAATGCTATGTTTCAGCCACAAATGAGAGGCAGAGGCCGAGGAGGTTTTGTGAATAATGGTCCTGATTTGAATACTGTTATGATTCCAAATGGTATACAGGCAATGAAGAAGGTGATGCCATGTCACACGTGCGGAATCGTCGGGCATTGGAAACGGGAGTGCCCAATGATGGTGCAGGAAGGTGTAGGTCAGCAAAACAATGATGTAAATGCATTTCAGAATATGAGAGGACCGAAATTGAGAGGTCCAAATCCAAATTTTCAGAATAATGTAAATCAGATGCAGGGTTTACAACCCATACAACCGCAGCAGGTGCAAATGCCTTGTGCATAAATGGCGCAGTTACAGCCAATGCAACAACAGTTTCCTATGGTACCTAATCAGCAAATGCAAATACCCTTAGCACCAATGAATCAGCAACAAGTAATGCTTCCTCAACAGGTCACAGGTCAAGGAATGAACCAAAATGACACAGTACACCAATTCCCGTTACACAGTGAGAATGGAATAAACGACGTATGGGAGAGTGAAAGTTCAGATGAGGAGGGAAATTGTATGCTTGCAGCATCTTTGGAAGTTGATCAAAAGGGTCTGTATGTGGAAGGAAGAGTTATGGGCCACCGCGTTTCATTCTTGGTTGACACGGGAGCTACACGCTCTACTGTTAGAAGCATCGAAGTACCAAATTTGCCACTTTCAGGGAGAACAGTTCAAGTAGTGGGAGTAGCAAATAGGTACCTGACAAACCCAATCACTGATCCAGTGCAAGTCAGAATTGGTAACTATCAAGGGTCACATAAATTTGTGGTGTGTGACTCGAGCCCGATATCACTATTAGGGAGAGATTTATTGTGTAAATTGGGATGCTCGATTATGTGTTCAAATGATGGAATCAAAATTCAGACAAACAGTGATGGGGAAGAAGAGGACGGCGTAGAAGGGGACAAAGTGGAAACTGTCGATGAAGAGTATCCCCTGATTTCTCTTTATCCAATGCTCACTGAAGCAGATATTCCTGCAATTTACAGGAAACAGTTGGAAAGGAGGTGGAACCAGTGAAAGTGACGGTAAAACCAAATGTAACCTTTCCCCAGACCCCACAATACCACATGGCGCAAGACACCCTCATGAAAGTCGCCCAGCTCATTGATTAGTTTGTAAAACAAGGAGTACTAAAAGAAGTGTTAAGTAGTCCATGTAATTCACCAATCATTGGACTGATAAAACCGAGTGGAAAGGTCCGGATTGTTCAGGATCTGAGGAAAATAAATGACATAATAGTCAAATGTTGTCCCATGGTACCGAATCCAGCTGTGATAATGTTTCAAGTTCCCTGTGATGCTGAGTGGTTCTCAGTCATCGACTTGTCACAAGCATTCTTTTCTGTGCCTCTTCATGAGGACAGCCAATTTCTATTTTGTTTCAAATTCCTAGACATAGTCTACAGTTGGGGTCAAATTCCTCAAGGGTTTTCAGAGTCACCATCAATTTTCAATCAGATTCTAAAGAAGGATTTGGAATCATTAGAATTACCATTTGAATCAACCTTGGTGCAGTACATTGACGATTTGCTGATCGCATCTAAGACAGAAAATGACTGTGCAGCTGACACCATTGCCCTATTGAACCATTTGGGAAGGAAAGGACACAAAGTGTCCCCTTCAAAATTACAGTTCTGACAGAAGAAAGTGAAATATTTGGGTCACCAAATAGAGAAAGGGTCGAGAAGAATTATGAAAGAGAGAATAACAAGCGTACTTTAAATGAGTCCACCGAAGACGAGAAGAGAGGTGAGAAAGTTTTTGGGAATGGTGAGCTACTGTCGCCAGTGGATTCCCAATTTCTCAACTCTAGCAAAACCTTTACTGAAACTGACCCAGAAAGATGCGCTGGATGAAATAGTGCTGAAAAGAGATGAGATGGATGCTTTTATTGAATTAAAGGAATGCATGTGCAGGACTCCAGCTTTAGGTATGCCTGATTACACAAAGCCTTTTACATTGTTTTGTCATGAACGTGATGCATGTTCCTTGTCTGTCTTGACTCAAGCCCATGGTGGCGTTAACAGACCAGTAGCATATTTTTCAGTTACTTTGGATCCGGTCGCAGCAGCACTGCCAGGGTGCTTGCGTGCCGTAGCAGCAGTTGGTATCAGCCTAAACCAGAGTGAAGGAATAGTGATGGGACACCCTTTAACAGTTATGGTCCCTCACTCAGTCGAGATACTTTTGACATGTTCCCGAACACAGCACATGACCGGTGCTAGTCTTACAAGGTACGAGACAATAATTTTGGGTTCACCGAATGTGCAGCTGAAAAGGTGCACTACGTTGAATCCAACAACTTTGTTTCCCAGTGAAAATTTCGAAATTGAGAACGCTGAAGACATCGAGCATGACTGTCTTCAGGTGACTGAATTTTGTACAAAACCAAGACCTGACATCAAAGACACCCGATTGGAGGAAAACGATGAAGTTATTTTTGTTGATGGTTCATGTTTAAGAGATGCATTAGGAATATTGAAAGCAAGATATGCTGTATGTACAATAACAGGTGTTCTGGAAGCATCTTGGCTTCAAGGAGTTTACTCTGCACAAGTAGCGGAGCTGGTAGCACTTACTAGAGCCTGCCAACTTTCCGCATTAATGAAAGTCACCATTTACACTGACAGTAAGTACGGATTTGGAATAGTGCATGACTTTGGACAGTTGTGGTCACAAAGAGGCTTCAAGACCTCTTTAGGATCACCAGTGAAAAATGGTGAAAGAATAAGAGAATTGTTACATGCCATCCAGTTACCAGGAGAAGTTGCGGTGGTAAAATGCAATGCACACTCAAAATCACAAGACTATGTTTCTTTGGGAAACGGGTATGCAGATCAAGTCGCAAGGTTTTGTGCATTGACCTGTGTATTGCTCAGAGACGAATGTAACTTGATAAATGAGTCAGAACTTTAGCCAAGTGAAGCTTTTGCCCTAAAGGTTGAAGATACAATCGATGAATTGAAATCCCTACAGAACGATGTTAGTGAAGATGAGAAACTCTCATGGAGCAAGTTACAGTGCGTAAAGAAACCAGATGATTTGTGGGTTTCAAGTGAAGGGAGATTGGTTCTGCCAAACAGTCTTTTGACACAGTTAGCCAGACTATATCATGGACAAGCCCATCTTGGAAGGGATGTCATGGTTAGGTTATTCAAAATTGATTGGTTTAATCCCAAATTCCGTCAAGTTGCTGAAGCAGTTTGCCATTGTTGCGTCATTTGCCAACAAATGAACGCAGGGAAGGGAACAGTAGTAAACTTGAGCCACATTGGAAGAGCCGGAGGTCCGTTCAGCAGGATGCAAATGGATTTCATTGAGATGCCTGTGCATGGAGGTTTGAACTATGTGTTGGTGATTGTGTGTATTTTTAGTCACTGGATTGAAGCATACCCCACACGTAGAAATGACAGTCTCACAGTTGCCAAACTACTCTTGAGAGAACTAATACCACGTTTCGGATTCCCAATCTCCTTAGAATCAGATAGGGGAAGTCACTTCAATAACGAAGTAATAAAATTACTGCGTGCAGCGCTGAACATTGAGCAAAAATTGCATTGTAGCTACCGCCCTGAAGCATCAGGTCTAGTGGAGCAAATTAATGGCACATTGAAATTGAGGATGGCGAAAATCTGTGCATCAACAAACCAGAAATGGCCTGACGCATTGCCCTTGGTGTTAATGTCAATGAGAAACACCCCTGATAGGAAAACTGGACTGTCCCCGCACGAGATCCTCACGGGCAGAGCCATGAGACTTCCAGCAGTTCCTGCAAATGCTCTTTTGAATATTACAGATGATATGGTATTGGACTACTGCAAAGGTCTAGCTGATGTGGTACGCTCTTTTTCTCACCAGGTGGAGGCAACCACCTTGCCACCGATCCAAGGTCCAGGACACACCCTGAAAGCAGGTGACTGGGTCATGATAAAGAAGCACGTGAGGAAGTCGTGCCTGGAACCCCGTTGGAAAGGACCTTTCCAAGTGATTCTGACGACTACTACCGCTGTGAAGTGTGCGGGAGTTCCCAACTGGATTCACGCCAGTCATACGAAAAGGGTGACGTGCCCCACAGAAGAGGCAGTTGAAGCGCTGAAATCGCCAGTGACTGACAAGAAAGTACCAGGCACTGAGACAGAGCAACAGGAACCTGGAGGCGAACAAGCAGAAATAGAGGAGGGAGAAATATTCTCTGAGGAAGAAACAGCTGATCCATTTGAGGAGAACGGGGGAGAGACATCAGAAAGTGACGGAGACCCTGAGGGTGACAAAGAGCCTGCGACATGTGAAGAAGCAGGAGAGCCTGATCAGAGGAGGACTTTCCCAGAAGCAGACGATACAGGAAAGGAAAAGGAAAATCTGATTGACCTCCTAGGGGAAGAAAAAGAGGAGGGACAAAGTGAAATCGCTCAACCTCTTCCGGAACCGGTTGCAGGTCCCTCAGGTGAAAACAGTGCGAAACGGAGGCAAAGTATATCACCAGTAAAACTAAGGACTAAAGAAATATCAAATGAAAATGAAGGGCCAAAGTTGAAAGGGAAAAGAAAGGAAGTGTCTGTCGCAATAGCAACACCAAGTGAAGAGAAAAACCTGGCCAAGGAAGAAAGTACCCGTGAGAGAGAATCAAAGGGAGATGCAAAATTGAAGAGGAAAAGAATACCTAGCAGAAGGTATTCTGGTCTGGAATGGGCATACATAGCCACTAAAGATTGGTCAGACGAATTCCTATCTCTCAGTCTTGAGAACGAAGAGGCAGAACTTCACTTTGGCACTTGAGAAGTGAAGCTCCATGAACTTTACCGAATAAGACATTGATAACCTGATTGACCTTTAAACTGGCTAAGACATTGCTAAACTTGATTGACTTTGAAACCGATTTTGAGGCAAAGCTGCTAACCGATAAGAGACTAAGCTGCTAAAGAAAAAAGTGTGAACATTGAATTCGTTCAGCTTTATACATTTCTGCAAATCTGATTTTGATAAAGTGTCTTCAACTTTCTGATTCTATATAGATCATGAAAGGCTACACTACACAGGGGCATAAGATGAAGTGTTGTAAATACATGTGTATAGGTCTAATAACTGCATGTGTACTAATAATTGTAGCAATAGTTCTTGGAATGCATGGGAAGAATGAGAAAGAGAAGAATGATGCTTCTACTTCTAAACCTATTACTGAACTAACACCTTTAAAGAAACTCGAACAAGACGAATGATATTTGCATGATAAAAAGGAACTTTCGTCCAATGTTTTCTATCGCTTGTTGAGTGAGTATGTTGAGACAATGGATGCAAAAGATTGTTATGTATGCACACAAATACCTACCTCAGTAGTGGAAAGGGTGACGTATCATAGCATGCCTCTTACGTACGGAATTTCATGCAGTTTGTTACTAACCAGATTTTATAATCACGAGTATATTCAATATTTCTATTCCAATCAGGACGTCGTATTTTCATTTGTCCCCATAATAGAACACTTGAGTAAAACGGCAAGAGATTATTACATACAATTAGTTAAAGGTTTCTTTGAACCAATATTGCCTTTTATTACAGTCTATGCAACCTTACATGTTTACTTTCACCGGTAGAGAAAAGTTTTTTAGATCACACTGAAGAAAGAAAGAAAGTGGTAAAGGAGAAATTAGAAAAGGGATTACACAAAAGAACGTCCGAAGATAACTATGCTTTTGCCGCAATCAAAACCCAAGGGAAACTAGCTTTAGATGCGTTACATATAGGGAAACTTTGTGTATATAGACCTAAGTCATATTATGACACAGTCTTTGTAGGAACGAGTGAATGTAAACACGTGTTTTTGTTTCAGGCCAAATGGACGTTCATGTTAAATGGCCTAGACCCAGCTATTCCAGGGATATATTATATTTGTGGACTTAACATCTATTATCGTCTTCCTAAAGGATGGTATGGGATATGTTATTTGGGAATAGTATTTCCAAAGATTTATCAACTGGATGATTTTAGGAAATTTCCAAAGCTGTCTGAATTACATCGTATTCAGAAAAGGTAGACAGCTTTTGGCATGGTAGGAGATATATTTGGAGCAATTATTCCTTCAGTAGGAGTTATATTGAATTCAATTAAAATACGAAAGTTGTCTACTATTGTGGATAACATTCTGACAACATTTTCAGGAGCCATGATCTTGATTGATGCTGAACTTGCTGTAGAAAGAGCTATGACTCTTCAAAGCCGGCTTGCTTTAGACATTCTTTTAGCAAAGAATGGCAGCGTTTGCAAAATGATTAGTGCACGTCACTGTTGTACTTATATACCGGACAACAGCGGGCAAATTAGAAAAATGCTTACAAATTTAACTAACGAAAGTACAGATTTGAAAGAATTGAAAGAACTAGGAGTATGGGAGAAGGTTGGAAAAGGATTTGCTTCTGTGGGAAATTGGCTCAGCAACATTTGGAATGGATTATTACTGAAAATAGTAAAGGGAATATTAATAGTATTAATTTGTTTATTAGGCATTTGGGGAATATGGAAAGCTATTAAAATATTGAAAACAAGAAACAAAAGGAGAAGAGAAAGAACAAACCAAAATGGTAGAAATATACAGAGAAAAATCTAAAGGAATCAAAAGAAAGAGGGAATTGACTGAAGTGCCAAATTACTAAAACAGAATTTTAATGGGATAAAATTTGTGGGTAGATTTGATGTGATGACATAATTAGTCATCAGAGGAGGGATTGATGACGCAGAAAAAGAAGGAACAACATATATTCATATATCATGTAACCAAAATCGTATGATGCAGTGTGACTTTAATAAAGTAGATAATGTTCGAGGGAAATTGTGCCCTCGGAGTAGTTCGCCAATATTATAAACGGGCTTAATTAATCATGAAGAATTTAAATTTTTAGTAATCCGTCATAATTGCAAATGTGTGCTATGATTTCTTGTTGAAACTGTTTTATGCTTAGCTTAAATTTAGTAGAGGCTTTGGCCTAGTTGCTTGACCTCAAATTCAACTGTATGGTTTTTTTCACTTTTAAAAGAACATTATTCTGTATTTTTCCAGTAGAGATGACTAATACACTTATCTCCAAGGTTTCGTACTAGGCCGGTTTCATCCCCTCTGATCCAAGGTTAGTCTGCAGGTGCGGACAATAAGAATGCTGATATCTAAATAAATTGGCAAACCTTGTTACAACTTGTGTTCCAAGGCTCCAAGGACAATGTATGCATAAATGAGTACTAGGAGGAAGACACTATTCATTGGTCAAATTGAAGCCACCCTATTAACCCTCCAATGGAAGATCCTGCTGAATTTGGAATGTTTCTTACTTAAACCCACCGGAAAAAGAGAAGTCAGACATTTTCTAAGACGCCATCTTGGACGACATCTTGATGCCCTTTTCTCTATTCCAGAGAAGGAGACTTTAAGAATTCTCACCCTAGAGACTTTAGCTTTAATTTTGCCCTGTCTTGCCCATGCAGTAACTTTGCCCCTTTCTCCTTGCTGCTGCAAGGAAACCTGCCCTTAACTTTGCCCCTTGAAATCTGCCCCATGCTGATCGAACCGGTACCTGAAGGACGAAGACTTTCTTGAATGCTGATTGTATTTGGTAATTATGAAAGGATAATTGTATTATGCATTGTGTTTTTCATTTTAGGTACCAACTGCTATTTTTATAGGGCCATAGCTAGAAGTTTTCCAAATTTGTGTTGACTAAATTCGTTTTGCATGAGGCCCACATGTAAATGCTAATTAGAGGCTAGTCGAGGTATTCATCTGATGCACCATGATAAATTGAAATCTTGTTATGCTGACCGATGTATGAAATTAGTCAAATTCAGTTGCTTATATTAGTGATTTGTATTGCCATAACTGAATGTATTCTAATTCAGATTTTGCGTAGATTACGTTTCTTCCGCCGCTATGGACAGCTAGTAATGTTCGTATACATATATCATTTGGTTTTGAGACTTATATACATTGTGCTAGCTTAGTTAATATAGGGAAATAAATTTACTAACTTTTAATAAACTAGTGTGGTTATTCATGACTGGAAGGTCATGGTGCGTCGAAATACCAACTGTTATTGATTCCTAATGAGTTACGTTGGTCTATTTACTGAGCATTGGCTATCGATTACAATAGATATTGATTATTGATCTAAGTGATCTGACTATTCTAGGATGAGGAGAGTCCAACTCAGCTAAAAGTTTCACCGACCTCTGATGTGTCCAGGTACAGGTAATTTATAAGGGCTGGATGTGTTATCACGAGCAACACATGCAAATTAAGGACTGTATTAACAGAGTAACCTTATCTGACTTTGTGCCTTCTGCACTCTTACTTTGAACCAAAAAGGAAAAACGTGTTTTTTATCTTCTCTAGAGGAATCACAGAGTAAAAAAACATTATTATAAACCATATGGGATTTGATCTGTACTGAATACAACAGTGGGCTCTCTGCATAATTACCTTTTTATATTTTGGGCTTGATATTTTTTTCTTTTTTTGTGTGTTTTTACATTGTTACCTTAGTTGAATACTAGGTGCATGAAGTAATGCATTGAACCAGTACATTCATATATGTATACATATTTAATTTTCCAGCCATTTCTTACGAGCCTAGTTTGTGAAGCCAGTGTCAAATTTAAGAGGTATGGTATGATTGATCTACATTTAATAACTTAGGAAGTTCACTGATATAACCAGAGTCTTACACACCAGTTTATTTTAACCTTTATATGTGTGGTATTACCAGTTGACCTTGTTATTCCAATACTAAGACAGAAGAGGTAATTCAAGCAGGTATTGGGCTATGATTTGCTATGTATACAGTGCAGGAAGGATTGGAGATACATTATAGATAGTTTCTGTTGGAAAATGGGTTATTGGTAAGGGCAGGTAAGTACCTACAGTTAGCAATAGGCCACTAACCTCCAGTTAGGTCCAGTTAGGTCTCAGTAAATTTTATGGCAAGACCGGAGGCTCAAATATGCTTCTCTAACTTGCTTTATTTTAAATAGCAGCAGTCAAGAACTACAATTCCCATGATGAGGTAGGAAAACACACAGCCAATGGGAAGAAAAAACATATTGGGAAATACACCAATAGGAAACAAAAGACATGGTATAATCACTATGCTTGACTGCGACCAGCCCTCTTTCTTGCTGCTCCCAGTCAAGATAAGTGTTCAATTTTTACTTTCCTGTCATATTTGTAATTATGCTTTTTCAAGGTTTTTCTCATTTAGCTAAGCACGTTTATTATTAATATCCCCAGGTGTTTATTTGCTCTGCCTCAACACCTTTTTTCCCTCGGGCTTCCTCAGCGCTGCTCGCGCCCTTCCCCCCACCCTTCTCCCCGTTTCCGACGGTGGAAACGGTTGCAGCGTCAGTTCGTTGCTGCCGACCTGTTTCTCCAGCCGTCCTTTCTCATACCGCTATCTCCGTTTCTGGAGCACTTCAACACAGCGTCTCCTTCGTCTTTGCTACCGCCCTACAGTCTTCGCCTTCTCTCCTGATGCTCCTTCAGCTCCAGACACGCCCCGTTGGGCATGTACTGTTTGCCTTCGACGTTCCTGTCAGACAATTAACCCTTCCTCTCCCGAACTCTCTTTTTTCCTCAGTACTACATATTTCAAAAACAAAATGATGAATAAGGATATTTCCTTTGGGCAAATGAGTGATAATGATGACATTTTCAACCAAGAGTTTGGTAATTTTATTAATGAAGTTGTGGCCAAAGCCATTTCCATTTCTATGGGAAAAATGTCAACAAACCTAGAAACCTCTGTACAGAGTTTGGTTTCCAAATCCTTACTGGCTCATTCTGCGGGGGATAGCAAAAAACAGAAATTTAAGGATTTGTCAGCCCAAAAAGCCTCCCTTAAGGGCTCCAATGATGGCCCTATGTTGACTGGTGAAGCTTCTTCACCCCAGGCTGATGACCTGCCTCCTCCCAGGCCTCGTTGAAAGGAGGGAAATTCGAAGGTTTCGCATTAAAAATGCGTTGCCAAAACAAAACATATATCTACCGCGCCAAAAAAGATTGTGATTTCTCACATTTCTGACATGGACGATGACATGGGTGCCATCACAGATATGGACGACGACGCAGACTTGTGGGGTTCCCAATCTCAATTGTCCCCTCCTCCAAAGAAACCCAAACTGGACCATTCCTCCGCTAATCCTTTTGCGGCCAAGTTAATTCTGGACTCCGACGGTACTTCCATGTTTGACCCCTCATGCCTTCACCATCCTGACTCTACTGAATGGTTTCCCTCTTCCCATGTAGGATATTACATTGCCTCCAGACTCAGGCTTCCTTTGGACAATCCCACCAGGGCTAAATTGAGGTCAGAATGCCCTAGACCTTCCCTTTATTCCAATATCACTTCTACCCCTTCCATTGACCAACCCCTACTTACCTTTTTCTCTAAGTTTGGCAAAGACCCCCGTAAGGATGTTGATGAGGCCTGGTCAAATTACCAGGACAAACTTTTAGATCTAGTAGGTCCATTGGCCCATATTTTTTACATGACAGAATCGGCCAGAATGGAGAATGCAGACATTGATCCTTCGGAACTCTCCTTATGGATTCAGAGAGCCTTCTGCCTTCTAGGCAACGCAAATGCTGCCATCACACATGAGAGAAGAAAGGGCCTTTTATTAAATTTAGATCCCAAATTGTCCAACCTAGCCTCTATGGATCCAGAGATCAAGGCGGGTGGACTCCTTTTTGGTGATTCGTTCAACAAGGACCTGGGCAAATTTTTGTCTACCTTTGCCTCCATAGATAAGGCACAACAGTCCATCAAAAAGGTTTTTACCCAATGGGTTTCTGCAAGGGCCGGTACAGGCAGGAGCCGCTTTACCAGCCGTTCATTTCGGTCTCAAGGACCTAGAGGCTCCTTCAACTCCTCATATGGATCTCAATCTTTCAAGCCTCAATTCTACCCCCAACGAAGCAGAGGTTACCAGAGTTAAGGTCGTGTTCTCTCAATTACGCGTTCCGTCCGTTAATAATGATTACCAGAGTCCTCGCAAAAGTCAGATGCCAAAAAGCGACGTTAATTATTGTAGTTCCCTTTTGGCAATCCCAAATTTGGTTTCCCCCTCTATTGGAACTGGCGGTCGACCATCCTTTCCTCCTTCCGATTTCCCCTCCCTTCTTCTGGACCCTCCAGGTCATTATCATCCTTTAATACTCAACAATACCCTCACTCTTTCAGCTTGGAAAGTATCGGGTCTTCCCAACCTTCCATTCTTATTTCGACAGAGGCTTCAGAATTTATCACCAAAGCCTGGGCTCCTGGCACGTGGAAAGCCTACAGTTCCGCATTGTCTCTTTGGTGAAGCTGATGTGTGGGAAGGGATCTCAATCCCTTTTCAGCAGATATAGTCTACGTAATCAATTTTCCGGCGGCCCAGGCCAGTGGAGGTAAGTCTTACTGAACAATCAATCTGTATAGATCAGCTATTTCCATGCAACATTCTTACATCAACGGTAAACCCGTGGGAGAACAACCTCTGTTATGTCGTCTTTTAAAGGGAGTAAAGTTTTCTTTTCCTCTTTTACCCAAATATTCAAAGTTATGGGATGTCAATGTTGTTTTAAATGTATTTCTTTCCTGGCAAGATAATTATGACTTATCATTGAAAATGCTTTCAGCCAAACTCACTATGTTACTCTATTTAATCTCCTTTAAAAGATTGTCAGATGTAAGAGCTTTAGATATTTCCTCTCGTCAGTTTTCCCCTACAGGTGTTTTATTTTCTATCAACAGACGTACTAAAACTAATTTACGCTCAGTGTTTTATCCGTATTTCCCTAATCAACCAAAATTGTGTGTAGGTCAATGTCCTAAAGATTATGAAGATCATACAGCCAATCTCAGAATGTCCTCTTGTTCCCAACTTCTTATTTCGTTTAGCAAACCTTACAAACCTGTATCTTCAGCTACTCTAACCAGATGGGTTCGTTGGGTCATGTCCTTGGCAGGTATCGACACCTCTGTTTTTGGCGCTCACTCTTCCAGAGGAGCTATGGCCTCCAAAGCTTTCTGGGTGGGTTCCAAAGTAGAAGACATCCTGAGATTGGCTGATTGGTCTAATGACAGTGTCTTTAGAACTTTTTACTGTAAACCAGTTCATACAGCAAATTCTGTGATAATTAACATGCTTTTAAAAAGCATAATATGAGCCTCCGGTCTTGCCGTAAAATGTAGATTTTCTAAGTAATTTATTGCAGAAAGTCTTAATTTTATTAGAGACACGGAGGCGAATATTATCCCACCACAGATTCTCTATAACTGTTGTTTTGTCGATTCTTTCTCCCTCCCTAACAGATTCTTCTACTCGACCTCACAGCCCATCTTGAAGATCGGCCGAGATTTACATCTCCCACAACTTCGACCAGTGATACATCTCCTAACCCTCACAAGCTTCTTCCTTCGTGTGGAATTCCTCTTCACCTTCAGACCTGGATGAAGTTTTTTCAAGAACTTTGTTCTTTTTTACTAGCAGTTGCTATTGTTCTATCTATTTTTCCTTTATTTTATCACACTGATTAGCCTTTTTGCATCAAGAAAGAGGGCTGGTCGCAGTCAACATAGTGATTATACCATGTCCTTTGTTTCCTATTGGTGTTTTTCCCAATACGTTTTTTCTTCCCATTGGCTGTCTGTTTTCCCACAGCATCATGAGAATTGTACTTCTTGGATGCTGCTATTTAAAATAAAGCAAGTTAGAGAAGCATAATACTCACCTCCATGACTTTAATTAAATTAAGACTTTCCATAATAAATTACTAGGAAAATCTACATTAAACCTAGCTCAACCCTTGGTACCTTGGCAACGAGCGACAAGGCGTAACTCAAGAGACAAAGTGTAAAGCATTCAAATATCACAAAACAGTAATTAAATAAAACACAGGAAACAGTTTAAAAATCCTAAATCAATTTATAAAAATAGATTATGTTTTTATCTTTAAAATTACACCAAAACGAATAAAATCGGATAAGGAGAACCGGAGATATGAATTTTTAAAGAATAAATGCTTTCTAGCGCATAGAAGCAACTATCGCTCAAAGGGTTAAAAAGGTCACACTGGAAAGGAACAAAGTCCAGAGTTCAGGCCACCCATGAGGTAACACTGTCCCACTTACTTTCAGAAGTGTTTGATTCAGGAAAGTGGTCCACAGCACCTGCCAAGGGTTTAGAGGTTATGGGGTGCCTCTTGGGGTCTGGGATTACAACTCCCACAATGCACCTCTTCAACTTATGGAGTTGTTCCAAATGTCTGCAAACTTCTGGATCTTCTTCCAGAGGTCCTTTTTGTGTCCGTGAAGTGTCCACAACTTGATCCAAGGTTCCAGAAGCTCTAAGTTGGTCCTTGGGAGTTGGGACTACAATTCCCAGAATGCACCCGGTCAGAATACTCAAATGGCCACTGGACGCTGGTCAGCTGGGCTCTGCTTGCAAGACTTGCTGCAGGGGACTCTGGGCAGCTCCTTTGTACCTGTAGCAAACAGGGAGTCCCTCCTTGAACCAGTTGAAGCCAGGCAAAGTCCTTCTTGTGGTGAAGCTCAAGTGTGCAGCTGGTGCAGTCCTTCAGAGTGCAGGGTCCAGGTGCAGGTCAGGGGTCCAGCAGGGCAGTCCTTCTTCTTCTGTAGTTCTTCCTTGTTGGAATCTGATGGGGATCTGAGGTGTGGGTGCAGGTCTGCCAGTTTTATCCTTGCTCCTGGGTGTAAAACAGGGGGGTCCTGGTTCTCCAATCAGGGGCAGGGTTCTTCCCCCTGTGACAACCACTTCCTGGGAAGTGTGGTAAAAATCAATCCCAGGGAGCAACATTGCTCAAAAATCCATCATGGCTGAAAGAGATTTTTGGAGGTTACATCTGGCTGAGCCTACCCACTGGCGTGGCTAAAAATCCTAAACACCCCCATCTCCTGCCCTCTCCCAATCTAATCAAGGGGGCACCTAATTGTCTGGGTTTTCAGGATGTGAGGGTGTTGCTGGGCTGCTCCAAATGTCCTTCCCTGCCTTTAAAGACCAGTTTGGCAGCCCTCCCCCTTCCTGCTTCATAATCTGCTGAGGGGAGATCTCCTCCCCCAGGCACATCTCTTTTTGTGGAGTCAGGCCACTTCACACCTCATCAAGGCCGCCTGGCCAGGCTGCCAGAGGCTGGCCAATTAGAGCATAGCAGCAAAAACACTGCAGGGCTGAAGTTGGCGACTTTTCAGGTAGAGTTTTAAACACTTTACCTGAACAAGTTATATATAATCCAACAACTGGAAGTTGTGGGATTTATTATAACAATTAATTTGATACCAAATTTCTGGTATCTGTTACTTAAGGGGACATTAAAAATTAAAATAAAGTCTCCCCATTCTAGCCTATGGAGGCCATTCACTACAATGAGGGAAAAACGAATTTGCCTGTTTCACCTCACCAGGGCTTATAAAACTATTTGTATAAGGTCCCTGCTTATAGTTACATGGCACTCAGCCCTAGGGGCACATAGGGCACACCTTAGGGGTGACCTATATGTAAAAATAAGGTAGTTTAAGACTTTGGAACTACTTTTAATTCCAAAGTCGAATTTGCATGTAACTTTAGTTTAAAAGCAGCCAGCAAGGCAGTCCTCCCTTTAAAATGATACTGGGCACCTCAGCAGTGCACCTATGGGTGCACTACCTATGCTGGGGTCCCTAAACCTCCATGCCCTACCATATACTAGGGACTTAGAGGTAGGTTGACTTAGCCAATTATAATTATCCTAATTTTCATACTTATATTACACAGAGTACAGGCCCTGGGACTGGTTAGCAGTACCCAGGGAACCATCAGAGTCAGGGAAACACCAGCAAAAAGTGGAAAATGGGGGCAAAAAGTTACGGGGCCTCTGCAATCAGCCCTGTTCTCTCACAGTTTCTCTGATGTACTTTTCAATTTGGTTACAACAAGGAGAATATTAGACTGACACACCTCCTGCAGCACAGCCATCAGTGGACGTTCTCTCTTTTTCTTTTCCCCATGGGTCAGACTTGACTTTGACTACTGTTGGGTTATCTGAGTCATTGGGGAGGTTGGAACTTTGCATTGTGGCCACATCTTGCTCCCGTCGGAAATCCAGGTGAGATTCTGACATGTCCCTTCACTGGTGTCCTTTTTATGGAGAATATTGCATGAAGGGTTCTGGTATATCTCACTCATCCACTTCTACTAACTAGGGATGCCAGCATGCTTGGAGAAGGAGCAACACTAGGACATATTTCATCACAGGGACAATGACTCCCTTTAGATAGCCAAGTGTAGTAAGCAGGTCGCAGTTTATCAAGCTCTTTTTCAGCTGGCCCCTTACTTTCAGGACCAAGTTCTTTTAGTCTACATGAATACTGCAGTTAAGGCCTACATCACAGGCAGTGAGGGAATAGATGCCCAAACTCCAACTCAGCTAACTTCCTCACTTTAGCGCTTAGCAGAACTTCTCCTACTGGATCTTTCAGCGTCTCATATTAATTGGGTGGGCAGTATATAGAAGAATACCACCAGTAGTTTATTTTCTGTATCTCAGATTTCATTTTGGCTCATCTGTTCTTCCTAGAGATTTTTCAGGTAGTTTGAGGTCTGTACCATACATAAGTTTGCATCTTCCATCAATCTCCATCGCCATTGTTATCTTTCAAGATTTCAAGATGAGAGAGCAAGGGGAACATATGCTGTTTCCTCTCCATGGCATCCTAGTCATATAAATTGGTCCCCTTCTAATTTTGTGACTGCCAGAATCCTAGGCTTCTGATTTCTCTCTACAGGGAACAAGCAAAAAGCTTATTTTATTAGTTCTTGTTATGTTTCCCTTTCTACGGTATATGGCTTTTGCTCCAGAATGGATCTTTCATCTGAATCCACGTTCTATTTGAGCCCTCTTGTCAGCATCTCTGTCTATCAGCCTGGAGGGGAGGTCTTAAATTTTTCATACCCTTTGGCAGCTTCAGTTCAGAAATCTTGTCATTTTAATACTACTTTCAGTATAGACATTGGGCACACTTCCCACTCTGGTGCTTTAACTGTTCTTTGGTGCCATATTGGTATGAGATGAAAAGGATTTTAGAGTTTCTACAAGGTAGTAATACCTGCTTAGGGAGGAATTTAAATATGGAGAACCAAAGTTGTTAAAAATTGGGCTCCTCATTGGCATAGAGATGCACCCTATCAAGCAGGAATCACAATCCTAGTCAGGGTAAGTCACAAACACACCCTAAATTAGCCTGCGTTCTCTCCTGGTAGCTTGGCACAGAGCAGTCAGTCTTAACTTGAGAGGCAATGAGTTAAGTATTTGTGCAACACATCAAACAGTAACACAGTGAAAACACCACCCAAAAAGATACCACATCTGGTCAAATAGTAGAACTTAAGCTAAAATATAAAACAAGACCAAAACAACTCAAGTCCAATATGTAGAACTTGAGATGAAAATGTTTAAAGAATAAACTATGAAATAGCACATAGAAACAATTGCCCTGATTCCCAAAAGGTATATTTTGAAGAAAAGTCTGCGTTTATGACTTTTGGTATTCACACAAGTTATGACTAGTATGAGCACTCAGGGTGGAATCTCCAAACTCAGAGTGAAATCTATGCACTCAGAACAGAGACTCGGGCATGAGTAATTGCAATTTCAAACACCTGCAGAGAATTAGTACCACCTGAAATCCTGGACTACAAACCACATAATAGCAGCACACATTCAAGGCTCTGGTCTTTCCACACCGACACTACACCTGCCTGCTCTGTGCCTGGAAAGTCTTACAATATACTAGAGGTGGAAGAAGAATTACAGAGAGGAGAATACTACTATTGTAGCCAACTTTGTAGTCAGAAACTACAAAAAGTTGTGTGGCCTTCCACCCTACCACACCAGTGCAACACAGAAGGCAGTCCCATGGCAGCACATGGCAAGTGCAGTTCCTCATTGGGAGGACTTCTGGCCTGTCACTGACATTTAGAAGTGTGGCAGGATGAGAAGAGGTGGGTGAAGAAGGTTACCAAGATAGAGGTGGCCAGAGCTCTACCTGGTGGGCCAATTTGAACCCGCTTCTGAGTTACACCACCTGAGAGGAATGTTCTCTCTACTATGCACCCTCAACTGCTGCATGGACTGTCCGAGACTGATGAAGTAATGTGGTGCCAGGTAATAATTGAAGAATTAAACAATTAATTAAAATGCTAAATGTGTATGATATGCTGCAGATATGATTATGGATGTCAGTCCAAAGTTGTGCAAATATTAACTGTGAGTTAGACTCTCACGTGTCTCATTTTGTCTAATGGACTTCAAGTCCCAGAATCCTTTGTGGTGGAAGTGGTAACATCCAATTTCTCATTCACAAGCAGTGGCCCATCACTACTGTTGATGTCATTTTACACCGGTAAATAGCACTAGAAAATGTGCCTGAATTATTAACCATCACTGTTGTCTTGTAAATGCAATTGAGTAAGTATGTAAATTGTTTTACATAATCATCATTTGTTGGTATTATCTGTTGACTTCTCATTTTCATTGTGACATACAGCCATAGTAGGATCACACATTGGAGCATAGATCCCTGCAGTTGCAGGGAGGCAACATCATGGGGCACATCAAACCATGCCATCAGCACTAACTGGTATGTAAATATGTCCTGAAGAGGGTCCGTTCCACTACACTGTGATCCAATAACCCATAGATATTATAGACAGATTCCATCAAAAGTCTCAAACATGTGAACTGAACTAGGAAATCTGGCACATTACATCTGTGAACTTGAATGTAAACTAAATCACTCTTATCATTTTAGGCCCTATGACGTTGGCTAGAAAACATCTACAGAGATCTCTGATCGTACGGGTGTGACATCTTGTTAGGCATCACACAGTGGGTGGGTGGCAGACACTAGTAATTATTAAGGATGTCACAAAATGCTCATGCTCTTAAAAACTGGATGACATGTCAGTAGTATGTAGAGTGTGTCTAATATTCCTGTCATCACACTTTCCATATGCTCTCAAATATTGTTCATAAGAGTCTATTACTGCATAACATGTTGGCTAATGAAAGACTGACTGTACAGTTATGTCAAATAATACAGTACGTACCAATTGTCTATATTGTCTCATCTAAAGAGGAGTAGCCACAAGTGGCTTGAAAATCTATACCATGGATACTCTCAAACATTTTTCCAGGGGTAAAAATGTATGGTCAGTGATGTGGCTGATTCCCACACTGATGCCAGCAGGGTGGTGGTTGGCGTTTGGGGGGTGGAGTGCAGTGACGGTAAGGTGGGTGTAGGTGAAGAAGAGCATATACATCTGGTGGCTGAGCTGGACAATGTGAAACGGGAAGATGTGTGAATCATCCCTGTTTCTCTGTGTAACCAAATTCTGTGATCATAGGCAATCGTTTCATTTCACTTTTTCTCCTCTTTCATCATGATTACATGTCAGACAACCTTCAAATACAAACTTTCTCAAGAGTTGGATATACAAAACATTGATGTTGTTTATGTTTAATAGAAACACAGGCCAAACAAAGTGTGCACATTACAATGGATTACCTCTTAGTTCACTATTGGCATTGTTGTCAGGGAGTTGCAGAATAAATGTTATCCACTTAATCTCAGAAAACGTTTTCTTTCAAAAACTACTCTGCAGTGGGCAGACATATTCCGATGTACTAAGGTGAAACACTGTTGCATGTTAATGAAATTCCTTGTTAGAATATTTATGATATGTTTGTATACGTTTCCCAGTATGCTGCAGGATGTCTTTACACCTGAAGGTGTTTCCTACCTTAAGAAATGCAGAACACCCCAGTTCCATCCTTTATTTAACCTAAATTTACCTTCAAATACATGTTTGCCTATTAATTTAGTATCTTTTCAATGTCAGTGCCATGTTGAGTTTATAGCAAATCAGTGCTGCTTTTGACCAGGATGGCAGCATGTAAACGTAAAGAGGGCACTTGTTGTCCCCAAGCCGCGCTTTGAGTATCACTGGACTATACCTATGACATATGCATGTAAAATTATTACTATCATCCATTTTATTGTAATATGGATATGTATGGCACATTACAGCTGTTTTCAGGACCACCTCTGTGACCCAGAAAACGCCATCCAGGGGTTTGGGACACATCCTGGCTGCAGCAGTCAGACCCACTACCGTCCGTCCATCAGGTAAGTGTTGCCATATAGTGTTTTAAACTATTGATTCTCAAATTGTGCCAATAAACCAACTCCATGTGATGGGATATTAGCAGATTTTACCACTTTTTACAGCATCTGAAGTTGATGTGTAATTTATTCCCAACATAATCAGTAATGTCTGCATTATTCTTGCATGTTCACATATAAATCATAGTGAACATTAATGTTGGTGTCACTTCTGAAGCTGCTGGATAGAGGACCATATATTCCACAACACATTCAAGGAGCCAGGTTCAGCAGCTGGCATCACAGGGGATCTCAAAAGCAGACAAAGCTGTGGCTGAAGCTGGTGAATTTGATTTTGCATGGCACATATGCATTGAACACCTCAGTGCTACAATGTGAGCTGTCACAAGTAGGTTTACACGAGCATGGTCACATGTCGAACATCGGATAGATGCAAAGTTTTTTTGACCTGACCCTTGTGTTGTAGCACGTGACATACCAAGGCAAATGCTTATCCTGTTGCAACCTCTGTATTTCAGGTTCTGGGGATGATGAGTCACTTGAGGAAGCTGAACTATCCACCAGTGGAGGAGGTCGGGCAATCCAAGGAGAGAACCCAATCGTCTTCTAAGCAGCTATGCCTGCTGCCAGCACCACAGTAGAAAAGGAGGAAGTAGAGGAGGACGAAGAAGAAGATCTGGTGTTGGTCAATGAGAAGGAGTCAGCATCTCAGGAGTGCAGTGTTGGGCCACAGGGGAAAACATCAAAGCCTACACTAGGTACAGCCAGCATTGCACCTTCCACTTTACCTCTGAGGATTGCCCATTCCCAGCAGTCAGCCAACCAGCCATAGCATTCGCCTACCCCAACACAACCGTCACCTCCTCACAGCCCTCACATCTAAACTAGAAGTGTTGGTTCTCCTGCACACTCATCCCATAACGGTATACCTCACAGGACTTCTCTCAAGCATCTTAGAGACCTGACACCTCTGGTGAGAAGCAGGTATCCCCTTGGCACCAATCTCCACCCCACAGGTCTACCAACACAAGCTACTTATCCCTTTGCTGGTAGACCTGATGGTCCTAACAGAGTCTGCCCCTTGCAGGGGGCTGTCAGATGGTCATGTTGGTCAGTGGGAGGATGAGATTTTTTCAACAGAAGGCTGATTTGAAGCAGGGCATTTGTGCAATAAGGGCTACTCTATCTGACATGTCAGACTTACTGCAGGAAATATACCAAATTCATAAGATGAGTGACAGAACGACCCGTGCCTTGGACAGTATTGAGAAATCTTGCCAAGACATGGCAAGGAGGTAAAATGACATTGTCACTATCTATCCAGAGGAGAGAGCAAGATCCCATGCCTTGGCCATGAAGATGATGGAGGGGATGAGAAAACTGTTTCAAAGTTTTCTTTCATGGTCAATGAATGGGGGGATACAACAGACCTACCTGTACCACGTCCCACCCAACCACCTGTACCACAACCTGCACAGGCACCCCACCAACATCCACAGGCACCCCCTTGCACATGCCCAGTGCAAAGGCATATCACCCACTCTACAAGCACCTTCATCCCCTGTACAGGCACCTCCCCTACCTGTACAGGTACCCTCACGCCCTGTAAAGGCACTTTCACCACCTGTACAGGCACATCTACCACACAGACCAACACATCAGCACCAACACTTACAGAGATCTTCACCACCACTATCGGGACATTGCCAGAGAGATCCCATATGATCACAGTAATATATATTTTCCTCTAATATTTGTACATAAAAATAAATATTCCACATTGGAACTAAGCTGAGTAATAGTTGCTGATGGTCAATTGGTTACTCTGGTTGTAAGCCACACACATGTTAATAAATGTAGACATGAAGATTTGCAGGACCATCTGTGTACCAAGGTATCATGATCAAAGCATAGCTAAACACCTACCATACATTTAATACATCAGATATAATGAAACACACAGCACAGAGATATTTATTTTTCAAAATTTATGTGAGATAGTATAGCATTTTTTTAAATAAAAAAAATGCATTGGAAAGTGAGAAAGGAAATCAAATAAATAAAGTCTTAGATTGTAGCAAGATGACTTGGAGGGAAATGGGCAAAATAAATATAACATGTCAGAAGCATCAGGGGTACCAGTCTATGTACAGGGGGTAAAAAAAAAAGTTCACAGTCCAACAATGTCCAGTCACTGGCCATCCTCACTGTACTCCTTGACAATTATGTTCAAGTCCTCTGCCCCTGTAGACTCTTCTTGGCTGGCCGGTGCAGCACCAAACATGTGGGTAAGAGGGATAGCAGGGGAAACAGAGAGGGAAAATGAACTGGGAGGCACAACTATAGTGGTTTGGATGGATAGGTGGGCCAAAACAGATAACATAGCTGCACGCATGGGAGTGATGAAGGCAGTGTGGTTGGTGATATCGCTGGAATGTGCCTCTTGGAACACACTGCATTTGTTTCTGACTTCCTGTAAGATCTTAGAGGACACTTTTTGCTCAAACTCAGATGCCACCATCACTTTTTTGGATGCAGCCACAGGAATGACTGTACATGGAGGAGTTTGGGTCAAGCACGAGGGATGTTGGGGGAAGTTGCCTCCCTTAGCTCATTGGGGCAGGAAAATGGAGGAGGAGTAGTGGCAGGGGACTCAGCAGGCCCATTAGAATGGGGGCCTCAGGAGTTCGTGCTGGACTGTTCTCATGAGGAGGAGGGTCAAGACTGATTTGCATACAGCTGGGTCCAAACTAGGGTGACTTGGTGAGCAAAATAACAATGAATTAAACCCAGATCTGTGCCTGGGGGTAAGTGGTTGAAAAGTTTCAGCCCTCCATCCATTGTTTTATTTTGTGATGTTGATAAATGCTGTGCTGCCACAAACAAACCCTTTCAGACCTTGCAACATGTTGCTGAATGTGTTTTTTGGGTTTTCCCTGTCATGCAACAGAATGGTGTAAGGAGAATGAGGAGGACGAGGAGAGCAGAGTGGATCTTCAGACAAAGGATTCACGTCTTTGGGATGGCCATCTAAGAAATCAGCTCCAGATGACATTTTCCTTCTTATGTCATCTTAGAGGTGGTTTCTAAGTGGGAGCAGGATCTTGACTCTGTGACCTGCCAGTTCAATGCCATCCAAGCCTATGTCAACATCTTAGCAGATCTCCATTTCTTTGCCACTGGCTCACTCCAGAGGGTGTCCAGTGACATTGTGGTCATTTCTCAGGCACGCCAGTCCTGATAATTGCATCAGGTTCTGAGCTGAATAAATAGAAGAGTGTATTAGTACGTACATATGCCACACACACTGGTAGGAAGGGAAAGTGGCTTTGTGTGGCTTCAGAAATCTGACTTTGAGGCTCACATCATGCATGTACCACTTGTGTGGTGCAAGCGTGATGCAATTCTATGGTACACATGCTCTATTGAAGTTTGCCTGCTTAATTCAACATAAGGATGGTAGAGCTTCCTTGCTTGTGGTGAAGATGGCTCAAAATAACCCTATAGGCTGCCCACAACTTTATTTACTGAGTTTCATGCTTTTTCCTGCCTTTGTGTCATGTTTCGGTCGAGCCTAGACAGCATGTTTGCGCTGTCTGCAAGACCTGTTGGAATGAGTAAAGGATTTTGCTCCCACCTGCTGCTGCTGCCTACCCCCCACCATAGTTTGAAGGTAGTGCTGCTCTCGTTTTGCTGCTTCCTAACTGGTTTGACAGCTAATATGTCACTTCCAATTCTTGGCTGAGAAACACAGGCCAAATAAAGTTTAATTAAGCCTGGATTGTTTTTCTGTTGCTTGGACAGACTATTTTTTTTGTTTTCCCTGCCTGTCGTGTTTGTCAATAAGCACGCGGGTTCACACACCCAACTCGTTTCCCTTGTTTGCCCTTCACTTGGTCTTTACTTTACAAAACCTATTATATTGCAAATGCTTGTTCAGTGTAATTTTTTATTTACAGGCTTCAGTGCAGAGTCTCCGACCTGAGTGCGTAAACTCTGCACACAGAGCAGACTCCATGGTCGGGCAGGAACACAATGCTATTAAACAAGAAATAAACAGCAGGAAGTTCATCACAGGAAGCTGCTGGCAGCCATTTTATATTCATTCTAAGTCATATTCACTTTCAGGCAAGATCCTTGCCCATCCTGCTGCTTTCTGTACCTAACCTGTCCCCACCATGGCTGAGAGACGTGAGGACAAGGCATCCCCTTTCAGCAAAGCAGAATTTAATATCTTAGATGAGGGGTTGCTTGATAAGTACCTACAGCTTTATGGGGACCCGTAGGAACAGCTGAGTGTTGCAGCACAGAACAGAGTCTGGCAAGACATCACAGCACATAGCAATGTAGTGTGTATATCATCTGCGGGCCCAAAGGTGTAGGAAGTGCAGGGAGGACCTGCACCGCTGGGCATGCATAAAGGCCCAGTTCCTAATGGGCCTGCCTTCCCAGCCATACTTGCAGAGGCCCCGCCTCAGACCACTGTACAAAAGGGTGCTGAGAACAGTCTGGCCAACCCTCCATGATCACCTGGAGAAGTAAAAGCAGCAGAGACTGTGTAAGTGCATGGACTGCTTTATGTGTCTGGTAATATGATATGAGTGGTGAAAGAGATGCAACATCCTGTTTTTTGTCACCTTTCACCTTCTCTGTGTAATGGCTTCAGTAATTATAAGGTCTATTCTTCCCTAGCCCAATTGGAATGGTGTTAAATGAGGACATTCTGGTGCCTGAAGTGTACTAAATGCAACTATGATAATTAACCATTACAGATGCATTGTAATGAATACATGTACCTAGAAATATGATTATTCAACTAAGGACCTTGTAACCAATGTTGAAGGAATGGCTTGCACAATGTCTAGTGTTGGTATGTGAAGGGTTTGGGTGCTGAATACTGTAACATGCATGCTTTTTGTGTGTTTTTTTTAAAGGTTGAGGATAACATTGTTGAAAAATTAAGTAAAGTCTGACTTTGTGATACTCAAAATGACACACAAATATTAAAGATGGACAACATAAACATATCTTCTCTGCAGTGGCACGTATGTCATTTCTCATATCTAGGTTGCTGTTCAAACTATGCACATGTAATTACCTGTATACAACACTGACAAAGCTGTCTGAACATGCTAAATGAGGAACTTGTTTGTATCTGTATGTAGTGTTTCAGTATGTTGCACACCAGATGACATTTGATCTTAGGTGTAAGAATGTTGAAACTGCACATTACAGAATACTCCTAGATTCACCTTTATGTGTAGATTTATGTAGAAATATACATCCAGACTGTGTCCCATCTCCATTTGTAAACTTTTATATTGGAAGATAACTATGTTTAATGTCCAGAAACTCACATCATGCCAGTGCTGAAGGTGAGGGTTAGTAAGTACTGAAGAGTATACAGAACAAATGTGAGACGTGAGGCATGGTGAGCAAAATAACAATGAATTTAACCCAGATCTGTGACTGAGTGTTTGAAAAGTTTTAGCATTATGTCCATCATCTTGTTGTATTTCTATGCTCACCTTAAGTGGCCATGGTATGCCCAGATGTGGTTTCCTTGCTCACTGTGCCACCGGATTCAGCTTGCTTGGCTGTTAAGGGGTGATACCCTAAAACCGGTCCAAGGATGTTTGTTTCCGGTCCAGGAGGGACCTAGTCTGGCAGTTTGGGCTGGACTGTTCACATGGGGAGTAGAGTCAAACATATTTGCATATAGTGGGTCCAAACTGGGGTGGCATGGTGAGCAAAAGAACACTGGATTTAACCCAGATCCGTGACTGAGGCTGAGTGTTTGAAAAGTTTCAGCACTCCCTCCATCATTTTGTTGTATTGCTATTTCCCCCCTAATGGCCAGGATATCCCGAGATGTAGGTCCCGTGCTCACTGTGTCACTGGATTCAAGCTAGCATAGTTGATGAGGGGTGATAACCCAAAACTGGTCCCATGTGCTTGTCTATGGTCCAGGGAGGCCCTGGCCTGGCAGTTTTGCCGGGATTGTTCCCATGGAGAGCAGGGTCAAGACTGATTTGCATATGGCTGGGTCCAAACTGTGGTGGCATGGTAAGCAAAATTATTATGGGTTTAACCAAGCTCTGTGACTGGGGGTGAATGTTTGAAAAGTTTCAGCACTCCATCCATCATCTTGTTGTGCTGCTGTGTTCACCATAAGTAGCTAGGGAATGCCCAGACGTGGGTCCATTGCTCACCACGCCACTGGATTCAAGCTAGCTCATGAGGGTTGATACCCTAAAACTGGTCCAAAAATGCTTGTTTCTGGTCCAGGGAGGACCTGACCTGGCCTGGCAGTTTGGGCTGGACTATTCCCATGGAGAGCAGAGTCATGACTAATTTGAATATGGCTGGGTCCAAACTGTGGTGTCATGGTGAGCGAAAGGACAATGGATTGAATCCACATCTATGACTGGGGCTGAGTGTTTCAAAAGTTTCAGCACTCCATGCATCATCTTGTTTTGTTGCTAGAAATGCAGAATTTATGTCTGCAGCCAGGCTGTGAATCATTAACAGCTTCCAGCTGGGTGAGGGGATGGTAAACACTGACACAGGTGAGTGTGTGGTGTGTTCGGGGTGAAACTTAGAAATCTCATGCTTGTTCACAGGTTTAGAGAGGTTTATTACAGTCACAAATTGTGGAAGACTCTACATGACCAATGTTGTGGGATAAATATAAAAACTGTAAAAAAAAATGTTTTTTTGAACTTGTGATGTATTTTAACATTCTTGTAGTGGTGTGTGCTTTTGACAAAACATTTACCGCTGCAATACACACACTACACATCCAGATATGTAACTACCCAGTGCCTACAGTTCGCTATTTCATATTTCCTGTGATGTATTTTGTACTATTTTGATTGTACACCTAGACGTTCAGTGTTCCAGCCAAAGTGCAGAATCCCCGCCTCCAGTGCATAGATTCCACCCTAAGTGCAGAAACTCCTCTCTAAGCGTGGAGATTCTGCCCACAGTGTGTAGATTCCACCCTGAATGGGGATAAAGGTACTACTCGTATCTTAACTTTGTTGAATACCAAATGTTGTATAGTTTGACTTTTGGTCTAAGTTTACCTTTGTAAATCAGGCCCAAGAAGTGCCAACCAGGGATATCTGGTTGTGCCGGACTGTGACAAAGTCAAAAGTTCAGGCAGACCACGATGGAACGAGGGCTGGCTACAGGGACCCTTTGAGGTCTACTAAACAAAACTACTTGAATCCTGATTGTGTCAACATCTAGAAAGTGGGGAGAAGACTGAAGCAATGCATCCATAGTGAAAGCGATGCATTGATCCTTTTTACACAGTGGCAAGGATGCTTCGATTTTCTTGATGCAGCAGAGGTGATGCATTGGGTCAGAGAAACCAATGTTCTGAAGGTGATGCACTGTAATGATATGTGAGTTTTGACTGCTGACTCCATGTTGCCCTTAACCTAGCAGCACACCCTCACATTAATGACCACCAACTTCATTTTACTTATTGACTTTATTTTAGCATTAAGCACTGCCACGTTAAAAGCTGCAAGTAGTTTTCCACATTGTACAATGTGCACATGTTTTTATTTTTTGTGTTCTTTCCCACCAAGGGCTTAGGCTGATAAGAACGTACTCAGATGGCTGGTGACAGTCTTGTTTTGAATTGGCACCTTGGGATTGTGGCAAAGTCCTGACGTGGTATTTTCAAAGCTGGCCTAAAGCAATCAGCATTTTTTGAATAAATAAACTTCTGCAGTGAGAGGGATGTTCTAGAATTTTCCTCTCTTGTTTGTTCAAAGTATAAGAGGCCAAGACCAGATGGACCGGGGACAGAGAGTGTTTGCAGATCTCAGGCATATCCAGGAGACTGGAGGGTGTCATCCTTCCCGTGAGGATAATTGATCTCTCTCTCTCTCCTAGATCGATTCTGGGATCTGACGATCTGATGCTGAATAGGAGGGAGATGAAGCAGTGATGCCCTTGCCTCATGGTGATGCATATTTTTTAATTCATTATTTGCTTTGCATTAGAATATAGATACATACAGTATATTTGCTGTGTATATTGCAGTGGAGAATCATTTGTACATGTTTTAATTTCATTGTTGTGACCATTTTGAAACATGTGCTTTCAGCATGCTAATCTCCTTTTAGGATCCTTGCGAAGTGAAATAATAAATGTCTTCATTGGACTAAGAAGTGCATTACAGAGATTTTTGGCAGTGCATGAGTGTTTCAGCTCGGTCATTAGAGAAGCAAAACATGCACAGAGGCCAACAGCACTGGAAAGGTCATGCTTCAACTCTGAGCCACACAATGGGGTTGGTGCACCGGTTACGATGCAAACAACGGGGTGATGAGCTGGTTCCAATCCACACAGCGATGGCAATACATTGGTTCTGACTGAAGCAGTACTTCATATCCATTTCTAAGGGCCCAGCCATGAATTGGCACCACTTGGCAGGGCAAGGCTCACAACTGACAAAGTCCAGGTGCTGTAGCAGTTGAGCTGGATGCTGTTTGTGTCCCAGAGACTTAAGAAATCAGGAGGCACCCAGCAAGCCCTTTGAGTCATTTTGGTTCTGGGTAGGAGATCTGTAGGTCTAGTCCTTCTCTCTACCAGACAAGATGGCAGCATTCAGCAGGTCAGCACAGTAGAGCAAAGTCCAACAGAGTAGCAGTCCAGCAGAATGGCAGTCCTTTCAGCACAGCAGTCCTTTTTCCTGGCAGAGTATGCACAGGTCCACAAGTGTGCTGCAGTGGAGGTGTCAGAGATCCAGTACGTATTCCAAGTTGTGCATTTGAAGTGATGGAGATTTCAAAGAGATGTATTCGACCTGCAGATAGTTCCTTCCCTTCTTGCCCTGTCACCAGACTCACTACAGGCGGCATGAAGCCCTTTATGTGGAAACAGGACACAGTCTATGCAGGTGTAAGTGTCAGCTCCTCCCTCCCACCCTGCCCAGGATGGCCCATCAGGCTGTGGATTGCCCATCAGTTACACATTAGCTCCCTTTGTGTGTGGCTGTCTAGAAGGAATGCACAAAGCCCAGCTCAGATGTGTATTCAGAGACAGCCAGAAGGTACCAGAAGGTGAAAGTAAAAAAATGTCAGCTTTCTAAAAATTGTGTTTTCAGAACCACAGTTTAAAATATAACTTCACCATAAGTTATGATTTTAAATTGTGATTCCAGGAACATCACATGTGAGGGCCCCATCCATTCCCAATTGGAAAATCCATGTGTAAAGGGTTATAATGTAATCTAATGTTATCCTATGGGAGAGACAGACTTTGCTGGAGTGAGAAAAGAATGTAAGAGTTTATCACTACTAGGACATGTAGAACATAAAGCTGCATATCCTACTTTCGAGATGCATTACACCCTGCCCTTGGGGTGTCAGGGCATACCTTAAGGGTGACAAATGTATTAAAAAGGAAGGGTTGGGCCTGGCAAGAAGATTAACTTGACAGGTCAACAAGGCAGTTTAAAACTGCACATGCAGGTTTTGTAATGCTATGTGTGAGGCATGTTTGAAGTGCTACAGAAGTAAGTGGAACAATCAGTGCTGCAGGCCCACTAGTAGCATTTAATTTACAGGACCCTTGCAAAGGTAGTGCAACTTACTGGGGACCTATGAGTAAATGAAATATGACAGTTGTGGATAAGCCAATGTAGCCATTTTTTTTTAGCAAAGAGCACATGCACTTTAGCACTGACTAGCAGTGGAAAATGCCTAGGTTCCTAAAGCCAGCAAAAACGAGGTCAAGAAAACAGGAGGCCTGAATTAAAACATCAGGGGAATCCAAGATAAGGAACTCAGTCTAACAAAGGTGATAGGCTTTCATTAGGTGTATGCCTTCTTTGACCTCCCTCTTGCTCTATGATTTTGGTCTGAGATTTTCCTTTAGTCTTCCAAGCTTTACAACTTCCTCCCTATGGAGCCTTCAGTTGATGTGGACCTTTTAGTTGTGTTTATAAAAATATTCCTTGTGGCAATTACTTCAGCTTATAGAGTAGGCTAGCTCAGTTCTCTTTGTATCAAATCCCTTCACCCTTAGATTTATTTTTTTCTGACAGGCTGGTTATATGTTTGGGGCGCAGGAGTTTGGGGTAATTTCTGTCCTTCTTTTCACCTGCCTGAGATAGCTCCATGATCTGGTTGCTAAGTAGACTAATGCATCCCCTCTTGGGATTAGAATTCAAATTCTGACTTGTCCACTCACTGTTACATCCTTCTGATGTCAATGAGTACCACTGTGGTGAATAACAATAAACATATTATTCACCACCAACATGTACAAGGGGATGAACAGGTGATTTGTAACTACTTCTCCTGAGAAGCATGCTTTACCATTTGCTGGATGTGATTGTGCTTTGCAGATTCATCTCTATAGGCATATAGATTTCAGGTAATTTCCTGAGCGGTTTGTGAATTTTGGTATTTTTTTGCAAAGACTTTAAGACTTCTATTTCCTCTTAGAGACATTAATCAGATTTTTCTTTTCTCAGGTCCACTGAGTCATTGCAGTGGTGACTAATTTAAGGGATGGCTACCTAAAGAGTGGAGGCTGCAGGGGCTGCTACCCAGGAAATGTGTAAAGATACAACACTGCTGGCAGTCCCTTCCACTTGAGTTGACCACTTTAGATTGGTTATGGGAGAACTACAATCTTTGAAATTTAGGTCCAGAGTACTGCATACTTCCTTTTGTAAATAAATTCCAATAATGTAATAAAGCTTTAAATTAAAGGTAGTTTTCGGTGTTATTCTGGAACTGAATATCTTATTTATTGGAAGTTGAGTCACTAATGTTTTCTCTTTTATATCCTTATATTGAAAGGAAGGAAGCATGGGAGGGATAGAGGTGGTAATTTTCTAACTACTTAGTGAATATCTATGTTAGTCTGATAAACCTTCCTTGTCTCAGTACTTAAATCCCACTTAACCTCCCGTTCACTTCTAATTTTCTAGTGCTTGGGATTATAGGAAGTGTGAGACCCTTACCCCTTACCTCCTTTAAGGTCCCAGGTAAGGGATGAACATAATAGGGGAAGGGCAAACAGGAATAGTAGGGGAGGAGTTTGAAGAATTCTTTAGATTTGGGTATGTGATAGTGTTTCACTGAAGCAACCAACAGTTAAAGTGATATTATACTTGGGCGAAGATGACAGTTAAACTACCATTTTAATCTAAAACTTAACCAGTTATAGATTACTGAGCTAACAATAAATTGCACTGCTGGCATTCACTGCTTATGACCTCATATTGTGACACTCGTGACATATTCAGTTACATCATTCAAGACATCACTGATGACGTGATTGGTTACATTATCCAATGAGTGTGAAAGTTTGGAATATACTTCCGACATGGTATTTTCTGACCTAATTGAGGGGACATTTTCTATAGCTTCTGTATTTAAAATAAGTGTACATTTATGCACAATGCTTTGCCTTATAAGGGGACTTGCATGTGTGGAATGTGTGGTATTTCCATGAAGAGCTGTCCCGAGTCAAGGGCTGTGCACCAGTAGAGCCTTCCCCATCAAACAGGGTTTGAGAGTAGGTTATGGGCTCTGCATAAAACATTACACACATGGCAATGGTTGTGCATTATAGGGGCTTAGCAATATAATGGGGCTTGGTTGTCTGGAGGGAGTGAGCTTTCTGTGAAGAGCTATGCACAGTGTGAAGGCTATGCATAGTAGGGGCTTGGCCACCTAATGGTTCTTAGGTGCCTGGAGTTAGTGAGCTCTCTGTGAAAAGCTCTGCTCAGGGTGAAGTGTTATATATAGTATACATTTGACTAATGGGTCTTGAGTGTCTGGAGGGAGTAGAAAACCTGAAAATGTGTTTGAATTGTGAATGATGTGTGTAGTAGAGGCATGGCCAGCTGTTTCGGCATGTGGGTCGAGAGTGAATTGATCACAGCTGAATTGTTTTGTATGCACATGTGCTTATGTAATTTATGCTTTACATAATGTAGTATAATTCAGTACTTAATGTGCATATTTCAAAATATGTACTGGTTTGTACTGTAAATTGAACATGTCATAAGTGATGTAATTGTGAGATTCTGAGCACTGCATGTGGGGGCACAAGTTATAACTAGCTCATTAAACTATTACTGGTGATTTTCAATGTTTTTTAGCTTAAAGCTATTAATTGACGATTTCACCTGACTATAATGTGACTTTCCCTTTGTTTTTCTCGGTGAGATTCTAAGTTTTTTTTTTTTAAATGTAAAGTAAGCCAGCGGAAGCTGTAATTCTTTACTTTTTAAAAATGTTTTAGGAGGGTGGTGTTCTTGCTCCCCTCCTCAGGCTTTTAGAGGCCCAGGACTCCATCATGTATTATTTTTTTTATGGGGGTGTGCGTCCCCCCTTCCCAAGCCTTTAGGGTTCCAGACACCTCTACATCCGAGGCTGAATTATTTTTTGGGGGAGAGGGCTTGTGTCACCCATCCCTGAGCCTTTAGAGAACAGGGACCTCACCCCTGGGGCACTTTTATTTTTTAGGTAAGAGGTACATGCCCCCTTGTCTATGAAGCTTTAGGGCCCCCTGGACAACATGCCCCTGGGTATTTTATTTTAAAGGGCCTGGGGCGTGCAGTGTCCCTCAATGAGCCTGTAGGGTGCCAGAGGGGCACATCCTCAGGACCATTTACTTTAATTAAGGTAAAGGGTGCGTGGCCCTCCTCCCCTAGCCTTTAGGGCTGTTGGGACCCCATATCCCAGGGGCATTATTTTTTTATTAAGAGGAAGGGGCATGTGGCCCCCCTCTTGAACCAAAATGGGCCCAGGGGACTCCATCCCATAGGTCCTTGGGTGGATGCCCCGGTGGGCACTGGGATCTTATTCCCAGGGCCTTTTAACTTTTAAGGTGAGCAAGCAGCGTGGCCCCCACTCCACGAGCCATTAGGGCCCCGGGAACTCCATGTTCCCGGGCCCTTTTAAAAAAAAAAAAAGGGCAGGAGGAGCACAGTGTGCCTCAATGAGCCTTTAGGGCTCCAGAGGGCCCCATTCCTTAGGACCATTTAGTTTAATTAAGGGGAGGGGGGACACATGGCCCCCTCCCCTAGCCTTTATGGCCCTGGGGACCCATCCTGAGTGCCTCGGGAACCAACATTGCTCCTGCATGACGTGAGCAGCAGTTTTTTACGTGCTCCTGCCAAACAGGAGCAATTGGAGTTTCTCTGCCTGCAAGAGCGTGGGCAAGGAAACATGTCTGCTCCCACCCAACAGAAGCATTTTTAAAGCTCCCACTATGTGAGCAAAACTGTTGTGTCCCTGGTTTGGGCTCTACTAGAAACATTGAGTCAACTGGCCCTGGAGGATGGATCCCCTGGGACTTTCATGGCTCAAGGAGGGGGCTGCATGCCTCTTCCCCTTTAGTTAAAGTTCAGCCCTAGGGGATAGGGTCCCCATGGCACAGTGGGCATTCAATGGCGGAAAACCATTGGCGGTACACACCGGAGCGGTCTGAATGGCCATCCAAATACAAAACAACACAACATTGGCCAATATGAAAATCACACACCTGACACTGATACACACACCACACCCACCCACCCACAGCACTATAAAACACATACCCACATTACACACAACCCTTTGCCAACACAAGAAGACTACAACAGCTAGCCACCCATATCACAGAGACAACTACACACACACACACCACAACCACCCATTCATCCGTCATGCACCCTACATCCCACACCCCACAAGATTACTCAACACACTCTGCACACCACACACCACACAACACCCATGCTCCCACTAAGGCACCCCTGTTTCACAGATGAGTAGTTGCGTGGCGTGGTGGAGGAAATAGTCAGGGTAGAGCCACAGCTGTTTGGAGCACAGGTATAGCAAATCTTTATTGCCAGGAAGAGGGATCTATGGCGGAGAAACGTGGACAGGGTGAACGCCATGGGAGAGCATCCAAGAACAAGGGACTACATCAGGAAGAGGTAGAACGACCTACGGGGGAAGGTGCGTTCCGTGGCAGCAAAGAACCAGCTCACCATCCAGAGGACTGGTGGTGGACCTCCACCTCCTCCCCCATAGCTGACAGCATGGGAGGAGCAGGTCATGGCAATCATGGCAAATATTTACTTCTTATCACCCCCATACCTGCATGCCATTGTCACAGTTTCGGGCAGGTCTGATCAGGACTTTGGTTGGGACACCCCTTGAGGTCACCGAATATCCTAAAGAGGTAGTACACTGGGGCAGAGGAGCACTAAAGGCGTACACGGAAAGGACAGCTATGGATAGGCACAAGTAAAAGCAAAGCAACCCTTGTGTGAACAAACAGGAAACAGATTACTAAGGGACAAACACGCTGGGGTTGTACACAGAGTAAGGAGCAGAACCTCCCACAGTGACAGGGAATCTCAATGCCTCTGTGCAGTTTGCTCTTACAGATAGTCACCCTGCCAGCCCCATAGAAAGGAGGCAGCAGAAGTGATTCTGTCTCTGGACCCTAGAGCACAAACAAGGATAGTACTTACATACACAGGACACGCTCTTGTGGGTCCAGCTGGAAACATAGTGGCGATTCCTGAGAAAACAGCAATAGCACACTGTCACTGTTAGGCACAAAAGACAACGTAAAACACTGGACAAGGATGGGGACTGGAATTGCCTCCTGGAACCCAGGAGCCAACCCCAGAACAAAGGAGGACACGTATACACTGGTGTAGACTGATAGAACACTTACCAGACACAAATAACCAAGAAGAAACAGAAACAGAAGGGAACAAACTAAGATGCAAGAACTAGGAACAAGCTCAGGCTGAAGCAAAGGCGGGACTAGGACTTGAAAACAGGGCGCAAACTACTGGCTGGGACAAACAAAGACAGGACTGGGAAACTGAGAGCAGGCTCTGGCTGGAACAGGCAAGAACAGGACTGGAATACAGGGAGTAGGAAAAGAGCAGTAAACAGGACTGGGAAACAGAAAGAAGGTTCAGGCTGAAACAAGGCAGGAGCAGGGCAGAGAAACAGGGAGCATGCTCTGGAAGAAACAAACAGGTACAAGGCTAAGAGATAGGGAGCAGACTCTGGCTGGAACAATCAGGAGAAGGGCAGAGAAACAGGAAACAGGATCAAGCTGGAACAGAACAGGAACAGGAATAGGAACAGGAACAGGAACAGGAACAGGAACAGGAACAGGAACAAAACTGGAACACCATCTGACAAAGGGTCTGTAACACAAAGGAATCGAAGTCTGATGCACGATGGGGAGCTTGAGGAAATGGCTGCTTATAAGCAGTTCCAAGCTGGGCTGCACAGGAGTGGTCACAGGTGTGTGTAATTTCAGACACTTGCAAGTCCTGGAGGAGAGGGTCCAGTGAAAAGGAGCAACTGGACTTCTCCCATTGAAAACAATGGGAAACAGAATCCGGGTTTTCCTGACTAACAAGCTGTGCATTGTGGGATTTGCAGTCCCAAGAAGCAAATGTAGTACTATACAAGTGTACCATGGTGAAAAGTGAAACAAACAGGAGTCAGCAAGGGACTCCAGATAGGTGTTCAAGGTGATTCCCAGGCTTCTGACAGTCCCCTTACAGCGCCCCCTGGAAATGGGACGACAGAGTCGTAACAGCCATCTCACCCCCTCACCCTGACTCCCATCACTCCACTCCATCCCACACAGTGCATCTACACATGTGACTAACCCCAGTGCCAAGCCCTGCATGTCATACCAATGCATGTACAGCCCTCCCAACCCTGCATGTACACCCATCACCAAAGCATACACAGCATGGAGAAATAAGAATCATACAATACATCACAATACACAATAAAAAGGTGTCAGGGCAACAGCAACGATTTGGGGAAGCTAGGGATGTTCAAGATGTCACAGACATGAAGCATAATACAGTGGTGAAGAGGTGCTACGACTATCCAGTCCCCCAAGAGAAGATGCCCCCAGTGATAACAGTAACTCTGGACTTCTGGATCTGGATGAACTACCTGGCCTATCAGGGATCACTGGTCAGTCGGCCACCGCAGCCCACTCCCAGTCCACCACAGAGCCTCCCCCCTCAGTATCCAACACCACAGCACCCACCCAACATCCCCACGTCTCTGTCCCCAGGCACGTCAATCAGCAATGTGCCCACCTGTACAGGGACCCCAGTCCACACCTCACAGCCAATGCAATCAGGGTCCTGTGGTCAGTGGCAGTGGGCACACTGTTCAGGGGACAGAGGCACAGGGGGACAGGGACACTCGGAGGACGTCTGTGCTACTACACCCTTGGACACTGGGCCTGTGCTACAAACAGACTGGACCAATACTCTGGTTGTACCTCTACCATCACCCATTCCATTGCACTATTCCTTCGATTAATTGCACTACAATAAACACCTTTAGACACAACTTGAGTGATAGTGCTTTATGTGATGAAAATGTGCACTTATGTTAACAGTTGCATCTTGTGCAGTAGACATGAACTTTGGTATAGTATACAAATAATGAGCTGTAGTTGTCTGTAGTCATCACATCAGTGCACAGTTGTAATAACACCAACATCTGCAAATAGAGAAGCCATAGGTGACAGTCAGTTGAGATGCAAGGAAGTGACTGCAATCCTGCAACAACCACACTGAAAACATAAATAATTAGAGGAATGGTCAGTTCCACTGTCTTACCTGTGTGTCCTTGGAAGTACTGCCGTATTATTGATGTTCTGTTGCCCACATCCTCACCCTCTGCCTCCTCATCCTCACTGTCCTCAGGGTCCACTGCTGCCACAGGGACATTTCCAATCTCCTCCTGCAGATAAGGCATATGTCGTCTGAGGGCCAGGTTGTGCAACATGCAGCATACTACAACTATCTGGCAGACCTTCTCAGGGGAGTAGCACAGGGATCCACCTGTCAGATGGAGGCATCTGAACCTTGCCTTCAGGAGGCCAAAGGTACCTTCTATGATTCACCTGGTTCGCCCAAGTGCATCTTTATACCGATCCTCAGCCCTTGTCTTGGCATTCCTCGCAGGGGTCAGGACCCACAACAGGTTTGCGTAGCCAGAGTCACCTGCAAGAATTGAGGGCCAAACATTAGCCTTACACAATGGTATGGGGGATGACTCCAGAAGGCATCTTGGGTAGAGGCTCAGGCTCACCTATCAGCCACACCCTGTGCCTCTGTAATTGTGCCATCACATTTGGGATGCTGCTATTCCTAAGGACGAAGGCATCATGCACCGACCCAGGATACATGGCAGTGACGTGGGAGATGTATTGGTCTGCCAGGCACACCATTTGCACATTGAGTGAGTGGAAACTCTTCAGATTCCTGAACACCTGTTCATTGTGGCAGGGGGGAACAAATGCAATATGTGTTCCATCAATCGCCCCAATAATTTTAGGAATATGTTCCATTGCATAGAATACAGCCTTTACAGTGGCCAAATTTTCCACTTCAGGGAAAGCGATGTAGCTGCACATGTGTTTGAGCAAGGCAGACAAAACCCTTGCCAGTAGTATTGAGAACATTGTTTGTGACATTCCTGCTGCCAAGCCAACTATCGCTTGGAAAGAACCAGTTGTCAGGAAATGGAGCACTGATAGAACTAGCACAAGAGGGTGGATCCCAGTGAGAGGACGGATAGCTGATATCAGATCAATCAATCAATCAATCAATCAAAATAATTTATAGAGCGCGCTACTCACCTGTGAGGGTCTCAAGGTGCTTGGTGGGGAGGATGAAAAAGGAGGGGAAGGGGGGCAGGGAGGGTCACTGTTCGAACAGCCATGTCTTGAGGCTCTTTCTGAAGAGCAGGAGGTCTTTGGTTTTGTGAAGATTGGTGGGGAGGGAGTTCCAGGTTTTGGGGGCGAGCTAGGAGAAGGACCTGCCTCCTGTGGTGGTGCGTTGGATGCAGGGGACTGTGGATAGGGAGAGGTCGGCTGATCGGAGGTTGCGTGTGGAAGTTCACTCTTTCGTTGAGGTAGGTTGGGCCCGTGTTGTGGAAGGATTTGTGAGCATGGATGAGGATCTTGAATGTGATTCTCTTGTCTATGGGGAGCCAGTGAAGGGATTTGAGGTGTGGTGAGATATGTTCGTGGTGGGGGAGGCCAAGGACGAGGCGTGTGGCTGTTTTCTGGATTCTCTGGAGTTTGCGTTTGAATTTGAGTGTGGTGCCGGCGTAGAGGGCGTTACCGTAGTCTAGTCTGCTGCTGATGAGTGCATGAGTGACTGTCTTTCTGGTCTCTGGGGGAATCCATTTGAAGGATTTTTTTAGAGTGCGGAGTGTGTGGAAGCAGGAGGAGGTTAGGGCATTGATTTGCTGTGTCATGGAGAGGGAGGGGTCTAGGATGATGCCGAGGTTGCGTGCGTGGTTTGCGGGGGTGGGTGCAGGGCCTAGGGAGGTGGGCCACCAGGAGTTGTCCCATGTGGTTTTGTTGGGGCCGAAGATGATGATCTCGGTTTTGTTGGAGTTAAGCTTGAGGTGGTTAGTAGTCATCCAGTTGGCGGTGTTGAGGAGGGCAGTGTGTAGGTTGGTTTTGGCAGTGGTGGGGTTGCGGGTGAGGGAGAGGATGAGTTGGGTGTCATCTGCGTAGGAGAGGATAGTGATTCCATGTGTTTGGAGGATGTTGGCTAGGGGATCATGTAGGTGTTGAAGAGTGTGGGGCTGAGGGAGGACCCTTGGGGGACTCCGCAGATGATCTTGGAAGTGGTGGAGTGGAAAGGTGGGAGGCGGACTCTCTGGGTCCGGTCGGTGAGGAAGGAGGTGAGCCAGTCTAAGGCTTTGTGGCGAATTCCTATGTTGTGGAGGCGTGTGCGGAGTGTGTGGTGGCAGACGGTGTCAAAGGCTGCGGAGAGGTCTAGGAGTATGAGTGCTACGGTCTCGCCTTTGTCGACTTTGGTCCTGATGTCATCAGTGCATGCGATGAGGGGGGTTTCCGTGTTGTGGTTCTTGCGGAACCCAGATTGTGAGGGGTCAAGCGTGTTGTTTGCTTCCAGGAAGTGGGCTAGGCGGGCGTTGATAGTTTCTCGGCAACCTTTGCGGTGAAAGGGAGGAGGGAGATGGGGTGATAGTTGGAGAGGATCTCCGGGTCAGCTTTGTTTTTTTTAGGGGAGCAGTGATTTCCGCGTGCTTCCAGGGGTCTGGGTAGGTGGCGGAGTCGAAAGCGGAATTGATTATGTCGCGGAGTATGGGGGCGATGGTTGGGCTGGCTTTGTTGTATATGCGATGTGGACAGGGGTCAGAGGGGGATCTGGAGTGGATGGAGTTCATGGTTTTTCCGGTTTCTTCGTGTGTGGTGGAGGTCCAGGTGGTGAGTGTTGTGGGGGGGGTCATGAGTGGGGGTTGGGTTGGGTGAGTGAGGGGTGCGTGCGGTGGGTGTGTGTGGTATGAAGCTGTTGTGGATGTCCATGATTTTGTGGTGGAAGTGGTTGAAGGGGGCCTCACATAGGGGCTGTGTGTCTGAGGGGTCTATGTTGCTGGCTTTGGGTTTGGCAAGTTCGTTGATGATGGTAAAGAGTTCTTTGCTGTTTTGAGAGTTGATGTCAAGGCGTGTCTTGTAGTGATCTCTTATGGCGGTGCGTATGAGTTGGTGATGGGTGCGAATGGTGGTCTTGAGGGTGGAGAAGTTGGTTGTGGAGGGTTCGAGTCGCCATATTTTCTCCGCTTGGCGGCATTTGCACTTTGAGTCTTGGAGTTCGGGGTGAACCATGGGGCGTTCTTGATGTTGTGGGTGGCGATGTGTTTTCTGAGGGGGGCTAGTGTGTCTGCGCAGGTGGTGATCCATTTGGAGAGGTTGTGTGCTCCTGTGTTGGGGTCGTTGGCGTGGGGGGGTTGTGAGCCAGTTGGTAGTTTAGTCGTTCTGTTGCGATCTTGTCCCACATGCGGTAGGGTGTGATGTGTTGATGGTGGTGTGTGGGGGGTTTGGTGAAGGAGAAGTGGATGCAGTGGTGGTCAGTCCAGATGAGTTCGGTGGTGTGGGTGTAGTCTATGTGTTGGCTTGATGTGAAAACTGCGTTGAGCGTGTGTCCTGCTGAGTGGGTGGGTGCGGTGACCAGTTGTTTGGGCCCAAGGTTGGTTAGGTTGTCTATGAGGGAGGTAGTGTTGTGGTCTTGTAGGTTTTCCAAGTGAAAGTTGAAATCACAGAATAGGATGTAGTCTGTGGAGGTGAGGGCGTGCAAGCTGATTGTGTCAGCGATGGTGTCACAGAAGGCGGGGTGTGGTCCTGGTGGTCTGTAGATCAAAGTACCTCTGAGGGTGGAGTTGTTGTTAATGTAGATCAGGAAGTGCATGTGTTCTGTGTTGTTGATAGTGTCTTGGGAGCTGGTGGTGCCTTTATGGTGTCCCTGTGTAGGATGGCGATACCAACCCCTGGCCTGTTGGGGCGGTCTTTGCGTTGGAGTTTGTATCCCTTGGAGGTGGCGATGGCTATGTCGGATTCGGAGGAGGGGTTGGTCCAGGTTTCCGTGAGGAAGGCGATGTCAGGTGAGTGAGATGTGATGAGGTTACAGAGTTCTATGGCATGTTTGTGAAGGGAGCGGGTGTTGAGGAGCAGACAGTTGAGGTGGTTGTGGTGGGCGGTATTGGTGTGGTGCATGAGGGTGTTGTTGCGGGGTGTGTTCTGGTTGTGGGCTGGTGTGCGGCGGGGTTGGTTGGTGGGGATGGGGGCAGAGCAGGTGAGTATTGCGTTGGGGTGTTGTGTTTGTTGAAAGGGGGGTCGCTATGGTTGGTGTGTGGTGTGAGGGATGTGGAGCAGGAGAAATTACAGGTGTGGCAGGTGAAGGCGCCATGAGTGTGTGTGGGGCTGGAAGGGGTGCACTTTGGGCGTGGGCCTGGGTTGAGTGAGTGGAGGGTGAGGGGGGAGTAGGTTTGTCTGAGAGGGCCAGGGGGACTGGCGCTGGGCGTGGTCTTGGCGCGGACGGGCGCAGACGGGCTGAAGGCACGCCAGCAGCGCACCCGCTGCACGCGTCCGCTGCTCCATTTGAGGCTCCATTTGAGTACACAGCTCTTTGATTGTGGGCCTGTCCAGTCTATTGGTCAGTATTATATGCCTTTCCTCCAGTGTAGCAAAATTCACAAGGGGTCTGTACCCTCCTATTCTCCTGCAGTGGTAGATATCTAAGGGACACAAGAGTGAGAAGGGTGTCACAAACTGAACAATGGAATCACCACCCCAGTGCAACGGAGCATGTATGTAATCAGACAGTGTGAATGGCAATGTATGTACAATTCACAGCAATGACACAGTTTCCAATTTCTGATTGTTGTCCACCACCATGAAATGTCGCCTGCCTGACCTGTAAGTGTGGACAGGTGGAAGTGATGTAACTCCAACGGCATTGGTCGTCATGGCGGAAGGCGGTTTTGCAAGCCGTGCTATTCCTCATTGGCTAACATGGGGCTTTATGGAGTACAGCATCCAATGAGGATCTCCGGCGGTGGTGTCGGTGTACACCACCGTGGACGTGAACACCATTTTCTATCTATAACCTCACTTGATTTCTGACTTTCCACAGGATAACACCTACACTGTGTGTGCTGCTATGACCTGTGTCTGTATCCTGCCATGGCCCATGTGACAGGGGAAAGGGCCCATGCCTTCACTTCAGAGGAGTTAGAGCACCTGGTGGATGGGACCCTAGCCCTGCATGGACAGGTGTATGTGCCTCCAGGCCAACAGGTGAGCACACCATGGGGACGATGCATGCAACAAGATGTGGGGTATGTCTGGTGGTGGCGTACATGCAGGGCTCTGGGTGATGTGTGTGCCAATGGAGATAGAAATGTAATTTGTGGGCCATATGTGTGACAGGCAGGATTGTATGGTTAACGGTGTACTCCTGTCTGTATTACCTCTGCAAGTTAGCGCTCATCAGAAGAAGGGATTGTGCCGTGCCATTGCCAAGAAGATGCGGTCCCTGGAGGTCTATAGCAGGGAAAGCATCCACTGCAGGAAAAGGTGGGAGGACCTAAGACACTGGGCCCGGAAGACCGCAGAGGCCCACCTGGGGAGGGCCTCCCAACGAGGGCTGGGAGCCCATCGGAACCTGACCCCCCCGATGGCCCTCATACTGGCTGTGGCCTACCCAGAGCTGTATAGGCGCTTGAGGGCAGCACAGCAGTCACAACGCGGTGAGTACAGTGAGTGTGACAACCATTTTTGTTAGCTAGCATGGGATCCTGTGGTGGATTTCAGTTAGTGGGTACCCCTTAAGGCCAGCTCAGACATTGCTGCATGGTCCAGATCAAGGTAAATGAGTGTATAGCAAAATCTTGTATTCCATCTAGGTGCATTCCAGTTCAGGCAGGGCTTAGTGGGTCCAAGGAGGGGTGCAGTTGGCGCTGGTTGGCTCTCATCTTGCAGTGGTAACTAGCCATTAGAATGCCAGTGCGATGTATAGTGCTCAATCCCGATCACTGTGTTTGATGGTTATGTGTATGCCATCTGTGGTGTTGTTGCTGTAATTAACCAGGTGTTCCCTCCCCCCCCATTTTCTTCTGTCATCCTGTCCATGTATGCATTAACATCAACTGGCGGAGGACCAGGGGCACCAGCAACTGAGGGAGCTGCATCCCACAGGACCCATGAGGCAGAGTCCTCCGAGGCCGAGGGGACCAGTGAGACAGAGGATGAGGGGAGCACCACGACGGAGACAGGAGGTGACAACACTGACTCTGATTCCTCCTCCTATGGGAGCTCCCTGATAGTGTCAGACACCTCTGGAACCATCCTAGCTACAGGTACAGCTGCTACTCCCGTATCAGCATGGCCCTTCCAGTAGCCCCCCTCTGAGTTGCCCGTGCCCACTCACCCAGGAGGGTGGGCATCTCCTTTGCCCAAGGCACCTCCGGCCCTGCCCAGTAAGCCCTGCTGCCCTCAGTAAGAAGGCTATTGACCTCCTAAGATTCATCTCTGTAGGGCAGTCAACCACAGTGAATTCCAGCCAGGGGCTGGCATCCCAGATACAGCAATGCAATGTATACCTGGAGGGCATCCACAGTGGGTTGGGGGCCTTACAGAAATCATTTCAGGCTCTGGCCTCCTCTCTGATGGCAGCCAGTGTCCCCGTTCCTACCGTCCCCCCTCCAACTACCACTTCCCAGTCCCAGTCTGCTCAACCCCAACCCATTCCATGCACACATACAGACAAGCGTGCACACAAAACATCAGACAAGAGTAGCACAGTCAAACACAGGCACCACACTTCAGGCCACAAGCACTCACACAAACAACAGACAGTTGCAAACACAACAAAATCCACTGCCTCCACTGTCTCCCCCTCCTCCTCCCCCCTCACAGTTACATCCACACTCACACCTGCATGCACTGCATCAACAGCCACCACCTCCATCATCACATCATGCAGGACACTCATCTCACTTGCAGACACCTCCACAACATCCATTCATGCGTCCACTTTGTCCTCTCCCACCCTGTCTGCCACCCTCCTAAGAGACACAAACACACGCACAGAGACTCTCAACAGCCATCAACCTTGCACACACACACTGTCCATGCACCTGCACCCAAGTCCAGCAGATGTACACCTCCAACAACCACTCCCTCAACCTCCATTCACATCCCTCCTCCCACATACCTCCCCAACATCCCTAAGAAGCTTTTCCTTGCCCATCTTGACCTCTTCCCTCCCCTCCACCCCCTGTCCTGCCATTAAGGGCAATGTCCCAATGACCCAGCACAGTACCTCAGCCAGTGTGCCACTGCTCCCATCAAATCAACAGCTGCTGGCACCAAGGGGTCCCAGAGTGTGACGGCTGCCACTCCTACTGTGAGCACACCTCTGGCTCAGAGAGGGAGGACTAGGGTGGTGAAAAACAAGGGACATGAGACAGGGACAGTGGAGGTACCTAATAGTCCTGGAGGCAAGAAAGGGAAGGTTCCCACTCCACCAGTAAAGAGAGGCAAGAGGGTCCCTCCACCAGCAGAGGGTAGGGAGCCACCACCTCCAGCAGAGGCAGCCAGGGTAACACCTCTACCAGCAGTGGGAAAGAAGCCCTCACCTCCAGCAGAGGCACAACAGCCCTCACCTCCAGCAGAGGCACAGCAGCCCTAAACTCCAGCAGAGGGCATGTAGGCCACCCACCAGAGATGATTGGGTAAGGAGACCCCTCCAGAACCATTGGGCTTGTTTCCCACTTCAGAGACTGTGGCCTTACACTCCCCACCAGGGACAATTGGGCAAGTAGCCCCCTTCCAGAAACAGTGGGCATGTTCCCCACTACAGAGACTGTGGCCTTACTTGTGCAAGGAGCCCCCTCCAGAACCAGTGGACATGTTCCCCACTTCAGAGACTGTGGACTTACACTCCCCACTAGGAACAATTGGGCAAGGAGCCCCCTCTAGAACCAGTGGGCATGTTCCCCACTTCAGAGACTGTGGCCTTAAATTTCCCACCTGGGACAATTGGGCAAGGAACCACTCTCCAGAACCAGTGGGCATGTTTCCCACTTCAGAGACTGTGGCCTTCCACTCCCCATCAGAGACAACTGGGCAAGGAGCCCCCTCCAGAACCAGTGGGCATGTTACCCACTTCAGCTCAGGTGTCCCCAACACCCACCTGTTCCCCCTGAAATGCCTGCCTATTTCCAACATGATGCCCCTGCACAATGGAGTCTGGATAATGTCAGGAGTCAAGGTGAGCCTTGGACTGTGCCCTGTGGCCATGTGGGCGTTTTGTACTTTGGACTGGCCATTGGCCCTTTCTGGACATTGACACCTGCTTTTGTTTTTGCATGGACAATATGGTGGCTGTTGGCATCAAATTACAATGTCACTTAAACCTCAATGTAGTCCTTGTTTTAATTAGACCTGGGTCCTATGACATTGGTTTTACCCTGCAGCTGGTAGTGTGTATGGTGTGTGTGTGAATGGTGTGTGTTGTGCGTGCGTGTTTCTCTCTCATTTTCCTCCCTCCCTCCCTTGTGTGCTGGGCGGCTGTACTCACTGCCGTTGTCTTGGTTGGTGTTGCTGTTCCAGAAGTAAAATAGCGTAGAAGAGCATTGGGAAGACTTGATGTTCCAGTTCCATGGCGGCAGCGGTCTCCTCTGTGTCTCTTAAGGTAAGTCTTTCATTTTCTATGCAATGTTTCCACCAGGCTTTTGATGTCTTTGGTACCACCCCGGAAATCATGGTGGTTTGCTATGTCATAATATGGGGGGCGGTGCCCTGTCTTCTGCCTGGCTGTTGAAGGCTACCGCCATGGTCAGTGGTGTTACTGCCCTGGAGGTTGGTGCAGTACATTGGCTGTCTCTGGCAGGTATCACTGTCATGGTCATAATTTCACGGTAATTACTGCCAGCCTGTTGGCAGTATCACCGCCACTTTAACAGTCACTGCCAATGTCATAATGAGGGCCTTAGTGTACTATAGTGTATTTTCAATTTTTTACATATTGAGTCCAATACTTATGAGAGGCTTGTGCTGCCGTTGCATCACTTTTAGTGACACAGCAGTAGCACAAACCTCTTACCCATATCGATGAGGCCACGTGTATCCACTTTGTGTGGCTTTGAATGGCCTCATAGATATGGAATAAAACAAGGCAGCGCACATCACTGCATTGTCTTAATCTGCAGCTGGGAGGAGCTCCAAAGGCATTGCAGTGGGTGCATCCCCAGATTTGCAAAGAGCCTGTAAACCTGGGGATGCGCCAAAACCTTACAAAAAGCCTACTACTTACCACAAGTAACTATAACTCGCCACTCTACTATACACTATGTTATCACAAATGATGTGATTTACGGAGTCATCTGTGTTGTTATAAATGGCATAATTTCAGATGGTATGTTATGTAATATGAAACGGGATAAGCAGTGCATGGAGAAGGCGCAAGTTATATTTAATGTAGTGTAGCTACTGAGTTCACTGCACTGTATATGGAGGTGTGCGAGTTATAATTATGAAAAAACTACAACGTATCCAGAATTCCGCAGCCAGGCTACTATTACATATAAAGCCACAAGCCCACATCTCCCCTGCCTTGAGAGCACTACACTGGTTACCCGTTGCCAGAAGATGCACTTTCAAGCTGCTTTGTATCAACCACAAAGCTATACATGGAACAGGACCGCTTTTTATCAGAAAGAAAATTACCAAATACTTCCAACAAAGAACCCTACGCTTAAGATTGGCACCCGCCTTAGAACACCACCATACAAGAAAAAGACTATAGGTGGTACATCCTTTTCCGTCCAAGCAGCCAAACTGTGGAATTCATTACCCCCAACTATAAGAGCCACAGATAACTTTCTTGTCTTCAGAAAACTACTCAAGAGTTGGCTCTTTCCTTCATAACCACCTTATTCAAACAACTATGAACTGCATATGCCTATGTTGATAAATATTTTTTTCAGATTATGGGGGTCATTCTGACCCTGGCGGTCATCGACCGCCAGGGCCAACGACCGTGGAAGCACCGCCAACAGGCTGGCGGTGCTTGCTGGCCAATTCTGACCGCGGCGGTAAAGCCGCGGTCAGAAAAGGGAAACCAGTGGTTTCCCGCCGGTTTTCCCCTGGCCATAGGAATCCTCCATGGCGGCGCTGCATGCAGTGCCGCCATGGGGATTCCGACCCCCTTCCCGCCATCCTGTTCCTGGCGGTTCTTACCGCCAGGAAAAGGATGGCGGGAACAGGTGTTGTGGGGCCCCCTAACAGGGCCCCATAAAGATTTTCAGTGTCTGCTTTGCCACTGCACCCGTCGCACCCCTCCAACTCTGCCGGCTCCATTCGGAGCCGGCTTCATTGTTGAAGGGGCTTTCCCGCTGGGCCGGCGGGCGGCCTTCTGGCGGTCGCCCGCCGGCCCAGCGGGAAAGTCAGAATGACCGCTGCGGTCATTTGACCGCGGTACGGTCTTCTGGTGGTTCCCGCAAGGCGGGCGGGTTCCGCCGCCCGCCGGGGTCGGAATGACCCCTATATGTATATTTTTATTTATTTATAGTTTCTTTAGAAAATATGTATTGCTACTATGTCATAACAATAAAATACACACACACTCTTTAAACCTGTTTGACTAAGCATTTTTTACCCATGATTCTAATTCTGTATTGTATGTGCATATGTGTGTGTATTCATGTGTGTGTTTATATATCTATATATACGTATGTATGTGTATATGTTGTTTCTGTGTTTGCCATGTTCGTGGATCATTGCATGGCTCCTGGGTGGGTTGTTATACTAGATATCTATGAATTCCTGCTCTCATCTTATCACACTTATCTACTCATCACTCTTATGTCATGTCTCTATCAAACTATCCTCCATTCTCACTCTGACTCATCCCAAATCCCTTCTACCACTTTCATCTCCTAAATATCTCTGCTTAAGCTCTTCCCTCCGCTTCCAAATCTAACTCACCAAACCTCACTCTACTACTGTGACCTCCCACACAACCCTACTAAATTCTCCTGCATTTATCTCACCCTGCTACTATGCTCTCCCTAACCCTTCCACATACTCTTCCCCCTCCGCCCCCCTTTACTCATCCCAAGCCTTTGGGTTGAGTAAATGAAGGATATACTCCCAATTAACACTTCTGGATTTCTTTCCTCCTCCACCCCTCCATTACTCCAGTCAATCTAACTAACAAACGCTCATATCCGCGGCTCAAATTAACTCATAATAATAAAAAAACTGTACTCATTATTTAATGATACTAATCCATCACTAATTCTTGTTGGGTTCCAGAGTAGCGTGCTACTCATCGAAAAGCACTTCGACGCCTCGTCAGGGGTAGGAAGCGCTATATAAATACGATTACAATACAATACAATAATGATTTGAAGGTGGTGCGTAAATTATAAATTTATGGTATAAATATAACTTTATAATATGTATTCTTTGTGTAGTTTGTAGTCTGGTTTGTATAGATAGAATAACTAAAAGTATAGGAATTGTGGTGTGGAAGGTATACATGTAAATAGAACTATAATTTTAGAATTTCCATTTTTGGGTCCTGTAAGTTTGTTTTGCGTAGAAAGAACAAATACAGTTTTCCTATCTATAACAGAGGCTTAACCTATGTTTTTTTATTTTTCTACTGAATATATATATGTGTGAAGTATATCCATATATATATATATATATATATATATATATATATATATATATATATATCCATACACATATGTAATTCTAAATATATGAGTGCATATATATATATATATATATATAAATATATATAAATAAATATATAATGTGTGTATGTATATATATATATTTATATATATAAATGGAGAGAGAGAGAGAGACAGAGCGTGCACAAGAGAAAAAGAGAGATTTACATTTTACACTGTCACAATATGTAATAAATTATGCTACTACAATAGTTTAACGCAGGTATATATTTAGAGTGACAATGAAATACGATTAATGTTAGAACTGGGGTCTCTAGTTGGCAGAGTCATACACCCTGGTCCAAATAGAGACCACAATCCTAGTCAGGGTAAGTCACACACAATCCAAATTATCCTGTGCCCACCCTTTGGTAGCTTGGCACTGAGCAGTCAGGCTTAACTTAGAAGGCAAGTGTTAAATATTTGTGCAATAGATCATGTAGTAACAGTGAAAAAGCCACAAACATACACCACACAAGTATAGAAAATGTAAGATATTTATCTGGTTGAACTAAGGGCAAAACTATAAAGATTCAAGGGGCACAAGTTGAGCTATCACTAATGAAGGATTAAAAAGAGTCCTGAATCTTAGAAATCAACAGTTGTCTCTAGTTTGCACAACGTACCTGGTTTGCGTAAAAAATAACATGCATGGAGACTGCAGATGAGAAGATGCGTGGAAAATTAGGGTGTTGTGTAGCGATTTTAGTTATAGGTTCATACACGTTCTTTTAGCAAACTAGGCCTGCCGCTGTGCACTTTAACCTAGATATATTTAATTCAGCTTAGTTTTAATTTTTTTACTGATAGCCACATTTACGGTCTTGTTTTATTTTCTCTATCTAGCTGCTCTTTGCCTATGCCAGCACTGCATTCTTAAACAAGACGTTTCTTTGACTCTGTGCTTTTCTCAAGGCTGCAGTAAAATAGGTTGCCAGCAAAAGTGGTACGCTTTGTCTCTAATCTTCACAGAAACATAAACACTCTTACGTGGGGATCCTTTCTTGGAACATCAGCAGTTTTATTATAAAAACAATACTTTGAACCATGTACATTAAATGTAGATTCCAGCCAGATGACCACAACTGTATGCTGATTGCTGAGTACTTCGCTGCAGCTACTCATGTAGACTACAGGCCTATTGCTCAGGTATTAGGGATGATATCTTCCCAGGGGGACCTGAAGGGCAGAATTACAGCTTAACATGCTGTGCTCTAACATAGCCTACGAAGGAGCTATTCTTAATGAACTTAGTGAAAATATGTGTTGAAAAATTGGTTATTGGTAAGGGCAGGTAGGTACCTACACTTAGCAATAGGCCACTAACCTCCAATTAGGTCCAGTTAGGTCTCAGTAAATTAAACCCAGCTCAACCCTTAGTAGCTTGGCAACGAGCGACAAGGCTTAACATAGGAGACAGAGGTGGTCATTACAACCCTGGCGGTCGGTGTTAAAGCGGCGGTAAGACTGCCAACAGGCCGGGGATAAAAAATGTACAATTAAGACAGGCACCTTAACCCTCCGACCGCCACGGCGGTACAAACAAACAGCACGGCGGTCCCCGCCAATAGACAGGCGGAAGACAATGTACCGCCCACAGTATTATGACAGGCTAATCCGCCACCTTTTCCGGGGCGGATTCACCGTGGATAAAATCACGGCGGAAACAGGAATTTCGAAGGGAAAACGCTCACCTCTACACACTCCACAAGGAACGAGGACACCATGGAACCGGAACTCCAAATTCTACCTGCGATAGTCTTCCTGCTCCTCTACCAGGAGCACGAACGCCGGCGGCGAAGACCACAGTGAGTACTGCACCTACGACACAGGGGAGGGGGAGGGAAAAAACAGGGACATGCATCACGCAACACCCCACCCCCACCCTCATCCACTACAACACACACACTAATACATCATGATACAATATAGTTACACCCTCCAACCCCCCCCCGGAAGACTAGATACTGGCGGAGCTTCTCTTGGACACAATTGGTTAGAAGGTGCTCCCTAATAATCAAATTGTACAGCCCCTCAAAGGTACTTACCTTGTTGCCCTGTATCCAGCCCTCTAGTGCTTTTACTGAGATGTCCCAAAGTCCACCCAGGACTGGGTGCTTGTCTTTTGGGTGTCCCTAAACTTGAGCCTATACTGCTCTGGGGTCAGACCAAACTTTTTAGTCAAGCATCTCTTCATACTGGGGTATGAATCTGCCTCCTCACCCCTCAAGGTTAGGAGCATATCCCTCCCAGAGTTGGGGACCAACTCCCAAAGAAGTGAACTCCAGTACTGAGGCTTGACTCTCCTCATCTGGAGGGCCCTCTCAAAGGCCCCCAGCCACTTATCTATTTCATCCCCCTCTATATAGGCAGGAACCACCCCCTTGGGTAATCTGGGGCAAAACCCCCCACCCATGGACACCTCAGCTTCTTTGTCGCTGCCCCCATCTTTTTTCTCTTCCCTTGCCAACGTTTTCTCTTCTAGGGCCAGCTACTTGGCTTCCAAAGCTATAAATGCTAGCTGGGCATCCAGCTCTCTTTCCCTCAGGGACAGGTTCGCTTCTCCTGAAGGACCCCCAACTAGCTTAGGGTCTGCCCCTAGTGACTGTATGTAATGAGGACCGGTCTTCCTCATCCTCACTTAGGCTCAGATGCCCTCCCTCCCCTGAGTGGTTGGAGCTAGCATCCTCCCTTACTTCTCCCCTTACTTTTGGAGCTTCTTCTGAGTATACCTCTTGGGACTCAGCCCATGCTGTCAGGGATTTGATCAGGACATGCTTCCTGAGGTCAGTGGTTGCAGGCAACCCTCTTTCAGTACACAACCCCCTAAGCTGGACTACTGTCAGTGCAGGTAGGCTAGCCAGATCAAGCTCCATCGTTCCCTAGTTTTGTATCAACAAAAACTTTTTGCAAAAATTGGAAACAAGAATTTAGAAAAATCAAAAAAATTCAATAATTGAAATGAATCCAAATTAAAAATAAATTTTTGCACTAGGACAATTTAAAGGATTTTTAATTTGTTTTACTTAAAACTGTAATGTGATACTGAACACAAGTACAGGATCCCACCACTGCGCACCAAAAATGTTGGAAAATGGGTTATTGGTAAGGGCAGGTAGGTACCTACACTTAGCAATAGGCCACTAACCTCCAGTTAGGTCCAGTTAGGTCTCACTAAATTAAATCCAGCTCAACCCTTGGTAGCTTGGCAACGAGCGACAAGGCTTAACTTAGGAGACAGAGTGTAACCATTCAAATATCACAAAACAGTAATTAAATAAAACACAGGAAACAGATGAAAATCCAAAACTAATTTATTAAAATAGATTATATTTTCATCTTTAAAATGACACAAAAACAAATAAAATCGGATAAGGGGAACCGGAGATATGAATTTTTAAAGAGTTATTGTTTTTTTAGCGCCTAGAAACAAAAAGCACCAATTGGGTCATCTGGTTGCACCTCGACCGGGGCAAAGTCAAAGTTTCAGGCCGACCGCAATGGAGCCCGGCTCGGCTACAGGCCACGGGAGGCCTCGGTCAAAAGTTTACCTTCACACTTAGTCGTTTTTCTGAAGACTTTCCTCAGTGGGACGAACCTGCCAGTCCCATCCGACCTCCTGGAGCCCTTCTCAAGATACGCGTTGCGGGAATCCTCGGTGGTGATTTTTACCTTCGGACTTAGTCGTTTTTTCGAGGTGAAAATCCTTCGACCGGGGTAAACCTGGATCTTGATCCGACATCCCTGAAGCCCTCCTCGGATACGCTGGCTGGGAGTTCCCGGTCAACTTTTTACCTTTGGACTTAGGGGCATATTTATACTCTGTCTGTGCTGAATGTGCGTCAAAAAGTTTGACGCACCTTCAGCGCAAACCTTGCCCCATATTTAAACTTTGACGCCCAAGCCCGCAGATGACAAAATTCCACTGTGTGTGTCATTTTTTGGATGCAGCAACCCGCCTTGCGTTAATTTTATGCAAGGTAGGCATTCCCGTCCAAAAAATGACTTAAACGCCTGTGCGTCGTATTTATGCTTTTGGGCAAAAAAGACGCACAGCCGGGAGGCGGAGCCGGAAAATGACACACAGCCCTATTTGCGTCAAAATTTAACGCCTGGGACAGGCCAGGCATTAAAATGGGGCAAACACACCTGTATTTAATCAGAACACACAGAAGCAACAGCAGAGCAGCAGAGCAGCAAAAGGGAGACATGGAGGTGCTTCTCATCCAGCGTGTACTCAGACGCAGAGCCCAGCAGCAACAACAGTAGCTACCACAACATCAGCAGGGACCCCAAAGGCAGTGCAGAAGGCAGGAGAGGATATTCCGCCCCAGAACAACCCTTCATGGCCTCAGGGAGCATGACATCCTCCAGAGGTACAGGTTGAACTGGCAGGCCATTCAGCAGCTGCTGCGCAACATTGAGCCACAGTTGGCACCCGCCTTGCTGACACCCTGCACCATCCCATCTGAAACCTAGCTGCTTGCCGCACTTCACATGCTGGCAAGTGGCTCTTTTCAAACAACTGGTGCCCTGGTTGCCAGAACATCAAAGCCATAATTCTCTGCCTTTTTGCCCAAAGTACTGGAAGCCATCATTGGACTCACACCCAGCCACATCTGCTTCCCTAACACACTGCAGAAGCAGCAGGAAACAAAACAGGGGTTCTACCTCATTAGTGGCTTCCCACACGTCCTTGGTGCAATCGACTGCACACATGTACGCCTTGTGCCACCTGCTGCAACTGAACACCTCCACCGCAACAGGAAGCACTCACATTACATCAATGTGCAGGCCATTGTCGATCACCAAGGATTGATCACCAACATCGTGGCCAAATATCCTGGGAGTGTCCATGACTCATTCATCTTCCGTCACAGCACCATCAATGAACACTTCCAGGATGTACGGTATGGCAATGGACTACTTGTTGGTAAGTACAAAAACCTACTTATATACACACTGCACATCAACCCTCTAGGACACACAACACATACACCACAACAGCAACATGTCGACAGGAACACACTGAGGTTGTGACAACCCTAGCCATGTTTCTTAGGTCACCATTGAACCTGTCACACATCTGAAATTACTGTACAACCTAATGTTAAGACGTCAATGATCACAACGTTTGGAATGTGTTGCCTAAATGTCACCTTGCAAATTGTAAGCTTCTCAATAATGTTTATATTAATCCATTGCATAAGTCTAAAGGTATGGGATGTCCAAGGTACATTGATATGAACGTGTTACCACCACTGTCAATTTTAACCTGTGTATGAAACTATCATCTTACCCCCAGTGAAGACACAGGGACACCTGTATCACAAGTCACAATGCTAGGGAGGGCACACTGTACTGCAAATCCCAAAACATACTGCTGACAACTGGTTAGCAGCCAAACACTCGTTCAGCCAAGGAAACAACACAATGTAGGATGCGACATAATAACACAAAAGAGTCACAGACAACACAAGACAACTACTGCCATGAAAGTTGATTTCAATGGGGCTAGCTACATCAACATAATCACATTCATTTTCTCTTGCAGCTGATCAGGGGTATGGCATCCAGCCATGGATAATGACACCTATTGGCAACCTGAGTACTGCAACAGAGCGTGCCTACAATGATGCACATAGGAGGACACGCACCATAGTCAAGAGGACCTTCGGCATCCTCAAGTTGAGGTTCCGGTGCCTCGACATCACTGGTGGTAGCCTCCTATATTCCCCGGAAATGGTCTGTAAAATCAACCTAACATGTGCTATTCTGCACAACATTTGAATAAAAAGGAACAGTCCCCTCCTGGAACCCGAGTCACACATGCCTGAAGAGGAGGAAGAGGATGATGATGGCCTGCAACATGAGGGGGAATGACAAAACATGGCCGCTGGTTTACGCAGGAGGCAACATGTCATGAACAATTTCTTTTAAATATAATCACCATCACTACTTTGTGAACTAATTTAAATAAACACCTATAATAATCACCATATCATGGTTTGGCTATTCATTTTTGCACACCTTTATCTCTAAATATCAGATTAAGAGTGTTGCCTCATGGAGAATTGCTGATATACCGATAAGGAAACTGAAAACCCCAGAGCAAATCTGATGCGTACGATACAACGGTCATATACACAAACACATTAAATGACATATGTCCTGTGCATTTCACCTTTGAAGGGCAATAGCAGAGGACCACACCTATTTCACACATACATGTTGGAAACATGGTTCATCGCAGCATATGGCTCACAACTAAGACACCATCACTCAATAAGGGGAAAACAAGCCTCATACATGAGGCAGTTGACGTGCTTTTGCATCAGTAACAGGAATGTATGACCAGACCCTTGACAGCAGTACGTCCAACTGCATCCAATCTTTGCAAGGACTATCTGTGACTAGAGTTCCATATAAGCAGAACATAGACAGCAGAAGTGTCACACATATGAGCAGCACTGCGCACCTGACATTCCATGTACATGTCAGCCCATTTCCTAACTCCTGACACACCCATGCACCTGGTCACAACCCACCTGTCTGAAGAGGTCCCTGGAATAGTAAGATGTGTACCCTGATATTCCCTCCTCTACACACACAGCTTGTCAATAGCAATCCAGTGTTCTATACCCTTTCCTATGGTATACCATTGTCATAGAACATCTGACTGCATGGACGTCAGGTCAATTAATACACTGGCTTCTAGTTTCCAAGCCCATTTAGCACCTGTAGATTGCTTCTTGTCTGAAAATGTCTGTTGGCCATTAGAATGCAAATCTCACCTACAGGACTTGTAAGAAACTGATGCAGCCCACACCTGTGATTTCCTCCATGCACACCACCCATTTCAACAAGCACTGCCCCTGCTGATGCCTGGAACAGCATAGGAGTTGGCATTTTGTCAAATACACCGTTAAGCATTGCTACTAATTAAGCCGTGTAACAGAGCCCTTGGGTTCATTTGTCACCTTCAAAAACACAGGACATATACAGTTTTACATGTCAACTGTCTAGTTCGTCCTCCAAACAGTCGTAGTCAGACCACTGATTATGTAACTTGTTTAATTGCTGGATCCTGATTCACCCTGCATCCTGTCAGCCTGACTGGCATCTGTCTGTGCATCACCCTAAAGTTTCCCTGTGGCTACATATGTACCACACTTGCGTTAGCATACCTCTCATTCCTCAGAGGGTATTTGGGCATGTGCTTCATCAATGCATACCCAAATACATTGTATAGCATCATCTGCCTTTTAATTGTACCATATGAGTTAAATCTCCTGCGAATACTAAAGTTAATGGCCCATTCCTTGTCTGGGTCTCATTTATGCATGAATGACAAAGTGTGACAGTGTCCCAGGGCCGTATGCAGGGATTGGGTAGGGGCCTTCAGCAGAACCAGCAACCTCTGATAATTTCCATGAAAAATCCAAACATGTCAGGACCCTGACAGTTCACACACAGAATTACATTGCTTACAACATTTTGATGGGCCGTGTGTGGTGAATAGCTGTGAGAATAATCAGCACAGAGGCTATGATGTTCCCAGATGCAGTGGGAATTGCAGAGGCTAACCTGTGTACAAATATTGTAATGACACCTGCCGGAACATGACACCTGAGACATTATCTCACTCAGCACACCAAGGTTGCCCTGTTGACAGTCTCATTACACGTCTTCAGTGACAGGGTGGGACCATCCCCATGTAGGTTCTCATGTCCACATCCACTTTACTCACATTGATCTACAAAGGATACTCAGTAGATACAGGAATAGCTGCCACTGACTCATGATGAGACCTGGACCTAACTGTGACAAATTACACCCCTAAAAATATACAGGCTCAACATTGGACCACACACATGAACAAGACACCTCTGTGCAATTGATTACTGGAAATATGTGGACACGTGCTGCCTCGTCTGCTGGTTCACCACAGCCACTGGAGAGTTGTGGCTCAGTTATATGACCTCAACTGTGGCGTCATCATACATGTGTGGTTCACCTTTGGCTGTCTGGGTCAACTACATGGTACCCACTTCCTCAATGCATGTGTCTGACTCACTGTGGGATTCACCAACAAGTGCATAGGAAGCTGTTACCAAAAATCTAGGACATAGGATGGTGAAAATGTGGACCATTGACATGAACAAGCATCTGCCATCTACCTGGTGCATGCTTTGTCATCTGTGGTGTCTACGTTACCCAAAATCTTGGAAGTGCACATAACAGATGTTGCTACATGTATGACTAACACATGTCCTCTCTCAGTTCCACAATGACTTGCATCTAAGGTTTGGACACAATGACTTCACATTCATACAAGCATATGGTCAACAAATACATACGTTGCCACTGCACACACATTGAGCCATAGGCATTGAGGTATTGTACATATGTGCGTCACATTGCTATCCTCTCCTGATGCCAAGCATGCCCAAATTGTGCAATACATGTATGTAGGCCACACATATGGCCATCTAGTGCGTCAGCCAACCGTCAAAATCCTGTTACGTGAGTAGCGGTCATGGTCCACTGAAGTATGAGGTCTCACATGTGAGCATACACCATCAACACCATAGTGGGTGCCATCAGCCTATCTCTGATGTGTCTCAAATGTAACATAACATAAAAACAGAAAAAATGCCCAAAACCAGTTCATGCACTGACATTTTGACATTGCTAGCATTATGCGTCATTTTGTTTCCACAAATACTGTTTGTGCGTCATATTTTTTGATGCACAGGTGTGAAAATTAGGCCGCATCCAAATAATTGTACAGACTATTTACTATTATTTGAATGCGGGCACATTTTTTACTCCTGTGCGTTGAAAAATAAGTCGCACAAACTATGCGTGAAAAAATATGACGCATAACGCAAAAACCAGCGGCCATTTTATGCAGGAAGTGATGTAATAGGATATCCTGTTTACAGATCATGTACAGTGGGTGTACTTTCACTTTCACTTTGCAGTCTGTGAATCTTCTAGACTGTGTGGCTGTTTACTGAGTGGTGTCCAGTGCTTTTGTGCTTTTGTGTCCTGTGTGCTGTCTCAATTGTCATTTTGTGAAATAAATATTGTTGATGTATGGTGTCCTACTGTGTTTTGTTTACATTTGTCCAGTATTCTAGTGTTTTTGTTGTTTGTGGGAGTCTGTTGTGGGTAGTGCTAGTTTGGGGACAGTTGGGCTCTTTTAGTGGTTCAGTTTACTTTTCATCTGTTTTTGTACCCCTACTTTCCCCCTTTTCCCCTTTCTATTTCTTTAACACCTATTCCCCTTCTCATTTGCAAAATGTCTGGTAGGCCACGTCTTGGCAGGATGGGTGAAGAGGAGTTGGGGGTCTTCCTATGGCTTGTGTGCCATTTCTTACAACTGATGATTGAGGCAGGGGGCATGGTGATACAGGGGTATCACACTGAGGCACGCAGGATCCGGTGGGGAAAGGTGCTGCATCACCTGCAGTGCGTGTATGCCAGCCAGAGGAGTGACCACCAGCTGAAGCACTGGTGGGCTGACCTCATCACCAGGGAGCAGGATCTCTTGAACCACCTGGGAATCGTGATTGGTGGCCCTGTTGGTGAGTACTAGTCATGTAAATGTGCCCGATTAAATGCTCTGTAGTGACATCAGATGATTTGTACAATATCTGCCAGCTAACTTGCTGACTGTGCGTAATGCTGTGGAAACATACAGGGTACTTGATGAACTATGGGAAGGATCACAATTGCTAGCTGTCAGGAAGCACGTGCTCTGCAAACTTACAGGATACTTTTCCGTTAAGTAAATTGGTGCTGCCTTTGTGTCAGACAACCAAACAAAATAGGAGCCAATCATGTCAATATAGGCCACATTTGCCTGAGAAGTAAAGATGTACTAAAATATTGGCTAACTTTGTTGACGCAATAGCTAGACTGACTTTAGAAACACTACATGATGCAGAAAATGAGTGCTGGCTTCACGTCAATTGATAATAGCAAAGTGGCCCAGACATATGTCTCATATGAGTCTGGTGAGTCTGGAAGGAAAGCGTTCACAGAAGTTCTATGAATGTTAGGGATTATTGTGGTCCCTCATCTTTTTGGATATATGTCAGATTAGGATTTGAAAACATCATGAAAAGGTGTAAGGTGCCCTCAGCTAACATCTTAGACTGGTATTTGGAGTTAGTTGTGCCACATTCCAATTAGGGATGGCAGTCCAAAGGAATGCACATGGCTTCACATCTCCATGGTTGGTGCAAATCACCACTGCAGGGCCGCATCAAATGAAGAAACTGTAACAACAGGAGGGCTTACAAAAGTCCCTGCCCCTCTGTACATTGTACCTATGTGTATGAAATGGTTCATGGCCACATAGGCTTTTTGAATGGTAATGCAATGCAATCCTCAAGTAACCAGGCTTTGGATGTCTCTCTTGGATGCACATGATGAGACGATTACACTCCGTATTTTTTCTGATCACTAATGACGGGGCATGTTTGCCACCACATGATAGTTAGGGTCAATGCATGTGTGCAGATATGTGTGTAACTGTCACAGGAGACCCATGCCATGTACATGTTGGACGTGATATATCAGATGCAGTATTATCATGTCTGAATGGCTGTCATTTCGTTATTCAGCTTACACATTGTATATGTCTTTGAAATTGTTGGTCAGTGCACAGATTCTGAGCACATTTCTTCCTTCCATGCCTTACAGGTGGACTGGCACCCTACACCATGGGAGAGGTGGCTACATTTGAGGAGCCCGACCACTCCAGTAAGTGTTAATATGTCTGTTATGTGTTGTGTTTGCTGGTGATGTGTCATGGACTCGTGTGTGTTGAACGCATAGCAAGGTGTGATGCGCTGGCCAATCATTTGTCTTGTTCCATGAGTGGGATTTCAGTTTCTCAAAAGTTTTGAGTTGGCCAATGCTTATCCTATTGTATTATCTAGGGATTGTAGGTCATTCCTGTAGGCCCCACAATGAGTACTGGGGTGAGTCATGTGGATGACACTTCTATCAACAAGAGTTGCACTGGAAGTCAGCTCAGATTTAGTCAGCCTGTCAGACCCACATTCTCCCAGATTGGTACTGCAAATTGCTTTCCAACAGACGTCTGCTTCCCTATTCACCAAAGTACCTATTGAACTGTAGTTAGAACTTCCTAGCAGCACGTACTTCCACATGTAGTGCTACATGTATGTGGAACTTGAGTGCAATGGCCTAGGTGTGCATGCTAATCATTATCAAGGGTGTTCTTGCAACTCTGTGTCTGGTGTAAGTCATGCCTTACTGGACGTGTATGTTGTGTACCAAGGTCTGCATATCCTGACATGTGTGGCGCTATGATTGGTCAAGGGTTTGCAGACTCCTAATTGTTGATAGACCTTACCTGTGGTGTGTGTGTAGAGCCAAACACGTGTGGAGTTTTCTATACACTCCTCTGTGTCCATGTTGTTTGGAATTGTTAGTTGTTTCTCCAACCCCCCCAAACACAGGCATGGGTTTGTAAATAGGGTACCTAGGACTGATGCTACCAGTATGTTACACATACATGTGAATAAGTGACTGTTTGGTCAGAACCTAGTATATACACTCAGGTATGGCACATGGGTACTAAACTGGCAGGTCCAGTTACAACTTGCAGACCATGTGGCCCTAGATTTCTATCCCGTACACTGACATTTGTAGTCCAGGTATTGGAGGAGGACATGCAGCATGATTGTTAGCTGATAACTGGCAGAACTCAGATGGCAAGTCAATGCCATTTGTTACCCATCTCGTAGGTTTTGGATGTGCTATGTGTGATGTGACCTTTGTAGGCTGGCCTGCCATGTACTTCCACAGAGACATTCAATGATCTGTATGGTGATATGAGCTGTTACAAGTACAGTAGATGTATTGTCTGATGGACTTCTTGTGCCATTTCACACAATGCAGTTCCTAATGTAAATTATTTGCATTTGTCTTCACAGCTGCAAACATGACTCCCAACCAGGTCTGTGAGTTCCAGCGGCGGGCCATGAGATACCAGCATATCCTGCTGTAGAGTCGGGGTTCAGGAGGATGGCCCGTCGATACCACCATGAACAGGCCTCCGGGGCATGGAGGGCCTTCCCACAGGGTGGCCCTACTTTGCCCATCACAGCCACCACCAGCACAACCACCAGTTCTACACAGGTGGCCCCACCCACAGCTGGGACTGTTGTCCCTACGTCTGCTGTACTTCCAGGCCCCAGCATTGCAACAGCTGTAGGACAGCCCAATGTCCTTGGCTCGACACACGCACAAACCTCCTCCGCCGTTACCCAGACTACCCCAGCTCCAACAGTTGACCCTGCAGCATTCCACGAAATGGAACGGAAGATGGACCGTGTCTTGAGGAAGATAAACAATCTGAGCTGGGATGTTCGCCACATTAACAGGCGTGTAAAGTCCATAAAGCGGACCCTCCGGAGGGCCAGCCTTTAGACTTAGGTGACAATGGACATGATTCCCTCCCCTCCCTCCTCTTTCTTTGTTCTCATACTTAGTGGGCTTAGGGGGCTTAGTGTGAGGTTAGTATAGTCTGTTAGTTTAGCTAGTGTTAGTGGGTGGGTGGTCCTGATTCTTTCTATTTTTACTTATTAAGTGTATGGGTGGGTGGGGGTCTATGTTGGGGTTCTTGTGTGTTTAATAAATAAATAAAAAATAATAATAAAACAAATATATATTTGTTTAGGATAGTATGTGTTTAGGTTAGTATGCGTTGTCCTCCATGTGTCCCGTCTCATAAGGGGTGTGGGGGGTTGATGTTTAGAACGTTTCGTTACATGTGATAAGTAAGTTTAGCTTAGGTTAGTTAGGGACAGTTGTGGGTAATGAGTAGTCAGGGTAGATTAGGGTAGGTAAGACTTTTCCCTCAGTTTACTCTTCTGTGATTACCATTTAATAAATATATAGTTAACCCTTTACAGTATGTGTTAAATGCTACTTGTTCATGGCCTTGGCATTAGTGTACTTGAATTTTGTTCTATTACATTTGTGTCCTATGCTACAAACAAATCCAAACTGAGCTGTAAGATTGGCAGCTATCACACAGCTACCTTGCAAAGATTCCACCATTCGTTGCAACCACCAATCACATTTAATATGTATCCGAACGTGTTTTTGTCGATAAGTATGTTTTCTACGTCACAAACAGTGCTTCCAGACTTGGCATTGGGGGAAGAGTTTTAGGTCTGACTGCAGTGTGATGTTCAAGGACACCCTTATAAGATGAGTTCTCGTAAGCACTCTTGTATTCTTGTCTTCATGACTTACATAGATCATTTGTGACACTGTCCAGCATGATTACCTATTTGGATGTAAACTCAGACAGATTCATTCATGCAGTTTTTGTAGTGTTTCCTTAGATTTGTGTGCACTGTTAAATGTGTTAGTATTGCATGATGACAACATTTTGCTGCCATTATTTGATGACTTAGAAATCCCTTCAGGAAGCATTATTCTGTTCAACACAGCATGATGGTGTGTGGTTTCTCACTTCATCAGATATTACCCTCAGGAAGGGCAGAGTATGATGCAATCATGGCCACTGTGCAGATTTATCTGACTACATAATATCAGGACAGTTGTATTGACAAGCTACGTAATTTGACAGTAGGCACATTTCAGTTATCTACTGCACAGTTGATGTGTCACATTACCCAGAGACAGATTTGTGGTGTAAGTGCTATTTATTGAAAAGTGCTGTAGTGCTATATGTACATTGTCCATGATTGTGAGTCCATTATAGTGACATCTTACATTGTGATCCTACACAAAGGGTTAAGGAAATTCTTTTGACATGCTGGGGTGATGTTTCAGACAGTGCAGAGGGACAGGATTTGCCGATGAGTAAGAGAGAAACAATCACTGAGCAGGCTGACAAGATATACAGTGGTTAGCAGAACAGTCATTGAGTAAAGTTGTTGTAAGACTGGCATGTTACAAAACGCAGGACCTTGGTAATAGTTGGCCATGTGACAGGGACTAGTGCTTCCGGGTACTTTTCCATGTGAATGTGATCTGTTCCATGTCTTCTTCTTCTGATGTGTGTTTTGCCTCCTCTGTCCTTGTTGGTGGTGGTTGTGAAGGTGCAACACACACCTCAGTGTTAGAAGACGTGGAGTCAGATATCCCGGTCGCAGCTACCTGTGAAGGTCTTAAGGGCAGTACTGCTGCAAGGAGGATCTACTGATTCTTAAGAATAGCAGCCACATCACGATGGTAGGCAGCCAGGTCGGCCCTGAGGGGTTCAAAGTTGCATTCGTGCAATCAATGACAGGATTGCTGTTGTAGGTGTTGGGTCAACTGTATTACAGCTGTGCTGATTTGCTTCAGGCTTTTATGCTGTTCCTGCAAGATAGATGTTAGTGCTTGCATAGGTTCTGCCTGATCTGCAGATGAAATCATGCACAAGCGCACCCCCTCAAGGCTGGCTGCCATAGTTTTCATTCCTACCTGCACCTCATTGGCCAGCTGCCGCTGTACTCCGACTACAGTTCTCTCAAAGCTGGTGCCTGTGTCGTCTGAGTCCTCAGCTGGCAGGTCTTACAATTGGGGTGGTGGGTGGGTCCTCTGTGATGGCTGCTTGTTCTGTGCTCCTCCTTGTGACTGAAGGTGGGGTCTGGAGGGTTCCAAGGACCTCTTGGGGAATGTTTGTCAGCTCATCATTCATGTCATCAGGGTATTCTGGGACAGGCATATCCGATCCATCTTCCTCTGCAATAAAACGGGGTACAATTGGTGTGTCTGTGTTGTGGCATTAGTGATGTGACATGCCTGCCTTGTGATGAATTCACATTGTGATCTTGATCGTGTTCATTGCTCCAGTCTTTCAGATGGGCATTCTCCCAGGCCTATGGCCCATCTGCATGTCACATGTATAGTATTAAGTTATTGGACTTCTCTGCATCATCTCCTCTAGTATTGTTTTAGACCAAATAGTGAATTGTCATCTTCTTGTCCTACTCAACCTTCCGTCTACATCCATTCTCATGGTGAGGCCCTTCACTGGCTGCGGGTGTTATGATGGCACCAGCAGCACATTTAACAATCTGGCCCTGCCCCAGTCTCTGATCTTTCACATCCACTTAAATGTAGTTGACATGTAGCATATCCTATGCATAGCATTGTTATGGCACAACATGGATGTTGGCATTGGTAATGTGTACAGCTGATGTTGGGAATGTGTGGTACATTGGATTGACCTGATAATCGTAGCAGTGTCCTATTTCCTCCTCTGACTGTGCAGGTGTATGTCCTCCCCCTCAATGCTGTTATCTGAGCAGTATGACATTTGGGATGTTACATTGTGACCCAGGCACAGGACGGACCCTGACATATGCAGCATGGGTATGTCCTTAGTGCTGTGTAGCTCCTAGTGTTCTTGACATTGGCTGATGTTTGCGACAACTATGGGCATTGACATTTGACAGCACTGGGGCCTTTGTCTTTTTTCAAGGGATTACTGGAGCTGTCATTCTCAACCCTCTAATTTAGGTGTGTATGATCCATGGGGAAGTTACTGCTATTGGCTACATGAGCTGCACACAGAGCGGAGGTGGTAGTGGCAACTGTTGTTGGAGTTACATTCCAGTAGTCGGTATGGCTAGAGGTTGTTAATAGGGCCCTAGTTAATGTAGGGGGTATGGTGGCTGACGTGTGCCGGGATGTCAGTTTGACGTTGTGCCCTTCCCTCCTGGTGTGGCTTTTCATTTGTTCCATCGTTTGCATGGCAGCATGCCCCCATGGGACTGTTGTTGGTGTAGTGTAATGGTGTGCCCCAGCTTCTGTCTGTGCAGGACATGCCCCCATGCAATCCCCCTTTACCCATGCCACTTCATGTATATGTTGACTTCCATGCAGTTTGTGGTCAGTATCCCCCCCCCCCAGTTGTAGTTGACATTAGTGCATTTTAAATACCCATGCGACTTACCCTGCATGTGTGTTGTCTCCTGGTAGTCTGCGCTGTCCTGTCCTTGAATCCCTGTGACGATCTCCTCAGGGATGACGGCTGTGACCATCTCCTCCATGTGGTCCACGGTCTCCTGGTGTGCTGGACTCCCACCTCCAGTCTGCAGTTCTGCCTTCCTGGCCATCTTTTCCTTGGTCCTGCGCTTGCAGTCATGCCAGCATTTCTTGCAATCAATGACTGTTCTGCGTACTTCTGCCACACTGTTGATCTTGTCGACAACTTGTTGCCATATAGCCTCTCTCCTACTAATTGGCAATTTTGACGTGACAAATAGTTGGTGCTGGTGTTCCGTCACCTCTTTAACCAGAATTTCCTGCTCCTCTGCACTGAAGCAACACTTTCTTTTCTTCTTAAAAGTGTCCTGGTTCTTGTGTGGGTCCTCCTGGCTGGTTCCTGGTCTGTTGTCATCTTCCTGGGGTCTGTAGAGGCATCTGGGTTCCATTTTGGCTCTCCCCTGCTGAAATGGCAGTGTTCGCTGGAATTTTTGACACTATTGCATCAAAAAACGCTGCATATCCGGTTTGCGGGGTCATAAATCAACCCACAGTCATTTCCGCCGCGTTAACGTCATTTTGCTTTACGACTTGACTCTGCGTTGTGCGTAAAAAAAATGACTCACACCTGTGGTTAGCGCCGCCTTGCATCAATGTATAAATTTGACGCCTGCACGGCGCACCAAAATGGCGTTAACCGGCGGTATTATTTTTGACACAAAACTGCGCTGGTGCAGTTTTGCGTCAAAAAGTATAAATTTGGCCCTTAGTCTCTTTTTTGGAGATTTTCTTTACCGTGACAAACCTGCAAATCAGGCCAGGTCACGGTTGAGGCAAGCCGGCTAGAGTTGCCGCGGCGGGTCGGTCCCTCTATGGAGCTTTTTTTCAAAAGTTCTCAAAACTTCTCCAATCTTCTGGGGCTTCTCCCAGATGTTCTTTTAAGGTTCTTTTGGGGTCCACAACTCACCCCAAGGGTCCAGAAGCTCTGAGATGATCCTTGGGGGGGTGCAGACTACAACTCCCAGAATGCACCTGGCGCAAACTCCTTTTTGGCCACCGAGCAGTGGTCAGCTGGTTGATTTCTCCAGGAGTACGTGCAGGAGACTCTGTTTAGCAATTTTTCACCTGCAGCAAACAGGGAGTCCCTCCTTGAACCATTTGAAGCCAGGCAAAGTCCTTCTTGTGGTGAAGCCCAAGTGTGCAGCTGGTGCAGTCCTTCTGAGTGCAGGTTCCAGGTGCAGGCCAGGGGTCCAGCAGGGCAGTCCTTCTTCTCCTTTGGTTCTTCCTTGTTGGAATCTGATGGGGTTCTGAGGTGTGGGTGCAGGTCTGCCAGTTTTATCCTTGCTCCTTGGTGAAAAACAAGGGGGTCCTAATTCTCCAGTCAGGTGCAGGGTCCTTTCCCCTGTGATGACCACTTCCTGGGAAGTGTGGCAAAAATAAATCCCAGGAGGCAACATTCTTCAAAAATCCATCATGGCTGACTCTGATTTTTGGAGGTTACATCTGGCTGAGCCGACCCACTGGTGTGGCTAAAAATCATAAACACACCCCTCTCCTGCCCTCTCCTAATCTAATCAAGGGGGCACCTAGGTGTCTGGGGTTGCAGGATGTGGGGGTGTTGCTGGGGTGCTCCAAATGTCCTTCTCTGCCTTTGAAGACCAGTTTGGCAGCCCTCCCCCTTCCTGCCTCACCTTCTGCTGAGGGGAAATTCCCTCCCACAGGCACATCTCTTTGTGTGAAACCAGGCCACTTCACACCTCATCAAGGCAGCCTGGCTAGGCTGCCAGAGGCTGGCCAATCAGGGAACAGCAGCAATAACAATGCAGGGCTGAAATTGGCAACTTTTTAGGTAAAGTTTAAAACTCTTAACCTGAACACGTTATATTAAATCCAACAACTGGAAGTTGTAGGATTTATTATAACAATTAATTTGATACCAAACTCTTGGTATCCATTACTTAAGGGGACTTTAAAATTTTTAATAAAGTCTCCCCATTCTAACCTATGAAGGCCATTCACTACAATGAGGGGAAAAATAATTTGGCTGTTTTTACCTCACCAGGGCTTATACAACTATTTGTATAAGGTCCATGCTTATAGTTACATGGCACCCAGCCCTAGGGGCACATAGGGCACACCTTAGGGGTGGCTTATATGTAAAAATAAGGTAGTTTAAGACTTTGGAACTATTTTTAATTCCAAAGTCGAATTTGCATATAATTTTAATTTAAAAGCAGCCAGCAAGGCAGGCCTGCCTTTAAAGTGACATTGGGCCCCTCAGCAGTGCACCTATGGGTGCACTACCTATGCTGTGGTCCCTAAACCTACATACCCTACCATATACTAGGGACTTATAGGTAGGTTAACTTAGCCAATTATAATTAGCCTGATTTGCATATCCACTTTACACAGAGCACTGGCCCTGGGACTGGTAAGCAGTACCCAGGGCAAAGCCAAGAGTCAGTAACCACCAGTACCTGTCCAAAAAGTGTGGGGGTGACCAGGGCAAAAAGGAGGACTTTCCTACAATATGATAGAGTTATTTTTATGTTTCACTCTCCTTGTCACAATTTTAATTCTGTTATGCTTCATCATCCTAGTTATTACAATTCATGCTTTGTTTTCTAAGATGCAGTTACTTTAATAAAACCTTATTGAACTATACTCTACCTCTGATTGTCCATGCAAACGTGAGACTAATGTAATTGAGAGAAATGGATGAGATCTAAGAGACCAGGATTTCCTTGAGGAGTCATTGTGTCGTGTGCTTGGTTGCCCAATAATCCCTGCTCTTGGGTAGAGATGAGGCACTGCTAGTTATCCGGAACAAAACCAGGATTAGACTGACAGGTGTCCCCTGTAGTGGGTTCAGACTGGGTCCCCCACAGTGCAAGTGATTCTGCCACCCAAATCCAGTAGTCTTATTAGGATAATGAGAGTCTACGCGACAAGGGTGTGCCTCAGACTTTTTGACGTGACACAGACATTGTGTCACTTCCTTCCATGCTGCTATGGCCTTTGTGTTGATTTCCAACATGCAGTCTTGGTTCCTCACTGTTATGCAGAGACCTTTTTAATGCCCAGGGACTCTGTGGGGAAATCCTGGGAATATGGAATGAAGTAAATGATGTTGCGTCAATCCAGTATGGTGATCTGTCAAATTTTCCATCGCACGGTGGGCGCTGTGGCGATTCTTCACTCAGGAAGTCAGGCTGGATCGTTGCGGTTTGGCTGTGCGTCGTTCCAGTAGGGCTGTGCATTAAATTTCCAGCTACAACGCAGGCGCTGCGTCAGTTTTTCACTTGGGAAGTCGGGCTGCGTCGGTCCGGTTCGTCTGTGCAATGATTTTTTGGTTGCACCATGGCTGTGCGTCGTTTCCAGCAGGGTGTGCGTTGATTTTCGGCACACAAAGAGTTTCCTGAAGGGATGAAGTCTTTTTGCCCCTGAGACTTCAGAAAAGAAGAGGCAAGCTCAGTCCAGGCCTTTAGAGAGCACTTCTCAGCAAAGTAATTGGGCAGCGAGGCAGCAGAGAAACATCAGGGCAGCAATCCTTCTCAGCAACGCAGTTCAGATGAGTTATTAGGGAAGCCAGGCAGTTCCTCTTAACAGGCTGCAGTTTCAGGTCCAGAAGTGTCTGATTTGGTGGGGTCAGTTTAGGAAAGTACCATCTTGCCTGGCATGTTACCCCCATTTTTACTGTATGTATGTTTGTTTTTGCCTATGTGTCACTGGGATCCTGCTAGCCAGGACCCCAGTGCTCATAAAGTATGCCCTGTATGTGTTCCCTGTGTGGTGCCTAACTGTATCACTGAGGCTCTGCTAACCAGAACCTCAGCGTTTATGCTCTCTCTGGTTTTAAAATACAGGCTAGTGACTAATTTGACCAATTCTCATTGGCACACTGGAACACCCTTATAATTCCCTTGTTTATGGTACCCAGGTACCTAGGGTATTGGGGTTCCAGGAGATCCCTATGGGCTGCAGCATTTATTTTGCCACCCATAGGGAGCTCAGACAATTCTTACACAGGACTGCCACTGCAGCCTGAGTGAAATAACGTCCATGTTATTTCACAGCCATTTTACACTGCACTTAAGTAACTTATAAGTCACCTATATGTCTAACCCTCACTTGGTGAAGGTTAGGTGCAATGTTTCTTAGTGTGTGGGCACTCTGGCACTAGCCAAGGTGCTCCCACATTGTTCAGGGCAAATTCCCTGGACGTTATGAGTGCGGGGACACCATTACACGCGTGCACTACATATAGGTCCATACCTATATGTAGCGTCACCATGGTAACACTCAACATGGCCATGTAACATTTCTAGGATCATGGAATTGTCACCCCAATACCATTCTGGTATTGGGGGGACAATTCCATGCATCCCCGGGTCTCCAGAACAGAGCCCGGGTACTGCCAAACTACCTTTCCGGGGTCTCCACTGCAGCTACTGCTGCTGCCTACCCCTCAGACAGGTTTCTGTCCCCCTGGGGCCTGGGCAGCCTAGTCCCAGGCAGGCAGAACAAAGAATTTCCTCTGAGAGAGGGTGTTACACCCTCTCCCTTTGGAAATAGTTGTGAAGGGATGGGGAGAAGTAGCCTCCCTCAGCTTCTGGAAATGCTTTGATGGGCACAGATGGTGCCCTCTCTGCATAAGCCAGTCTACACCGGTTCAGGGATCCCCCAGCCCTGCTCTGGCACCAAACTGGACAAAGGAATGGGGATTGACCACTCCCCTGACCAGCACCTCCCAGGGGAGGTGCCCAGAGCTCCTCCAGTGTGTCCCAGACCTCTGCCATCTTGGATGCAGAGGTGTGAGGGCACAATGGACAGCTCTGAGTGGCCAGTGCCAGCAGGTGATGTCAGAGACCCCTCCTGATAGGTGCTTACCTTTTTCAGTCTCCTCCTCTGTGGGCTATTTAGGGTCTCCCCTGTGGGCTATTCCGGAGATAACAAATGCAAGAGCTCACCAGAGTTCCTCTGCACTTCCCGCTTCGACTTCTGGCAAGGATCGACCGTTGAGTGCTCCAGGAGGCTTGCATAACTGCAATAAAGTAGCAAGAAGACTACCAGCAACAATGTAGCGCCTCATCCTGCCAGCTTTCTCAACTCTTTCCTGGTGGTGCATGCTCTGAGGGCTGTCTGCCTTCATTCTGCACTGGAAGCCAAGAAGAAATCTCCTGTGGGTCGATGGAACTTTCCCCCGCCAACGCAGGCAGCAAACTTCTGCATCACTGGTCCTCTAGGTCCCCTCTCATCCTGACGAGCGTGGTCCCTGGAAAACAGGAGCTGGGTCCAAGTGTCTCCCACAGTCCAGTGGCCCTTCTGTCCAAATTTGGTGGAGGTAAGTCCTTGCCTCCCCACGCCAGACAGTAATCCTGTGTACTGCGTGAACTGCAGCTGCTCGGACTTCTGTGCACTTTTGCAAGACTTCCTTTGTGCACAGCCTAGCCCAGGTCCCTAGCACTCCGACCTGCATTACCCAACTCACTGAGTTGGACTCTGACTTCGTGGGACCCTCCTTTGTGACTCTGAGTTGACCTCTGTCCTCAGATCTTCTAAGTGCCTGTTCAGGTACCTCTGTGGGTGCTGCCTGCTTCTGCAGGGACCCTCTGTTGCCTGCTCCAAGGGGCGCTCTCTTGGTCCTTCCTGGGCTCCAGCAGCTCCCAAATTCCTCAACCCTGACTGTTGCATCTAGCAAGCCTTGTTTGCGGTCTTTCTGCATGGAAATAACTCTGCATCCTCCAGCACGCCTTGGGACCTCTTCTGACCAAAGGAGAGGTTCCTGGCACCTTCTGTTGTTGCAGAATCTCTGGCTTCTTCCACCTGGAGGCAGCCTTTTTGCACCTTCATCCGGGGCTTAGTGGGCTCCTGCCCCCCCTGGACACTTGCGTGACTCTTGGATTTGGTCCTCTTCCTTTACAGGTCCTCAGGTCCAGGAATCCGTCTTCGGTGTTTTGCAGTCAGTTGTTGTCCTTGCAGAATCCCCCATCTCGACTTTACTGTCTTTCTTGGGTAGTAGGGTAACTTTACTCCTACTTTACAGGGTCTTGGGGTGGGGTATCTTGGACACCCTTAGTGTTTTCTTACACTCCCAGTGACCCTCTACACACTACACTAGGCCTGGGGTCCATTCGTGGTTCGCATTCCACTTTTGGAGTATATGGTTTGTGTTGCCCCTAGGCCTATTTCTCCCCATTGCATTCTATTGTGATTCTACATTGTTTGCACTACTTTTCTAACTGTTACTTACCTGTTTTTTTGGTTTGTGTGCATATAATTTGTGTTTATTACTTACCTCCTAAGGGAGTGTATCCTCTGAGATACTTTTTGCATATTGTCACTAAAATAAAGTACCTTTATTTTTGGTAACTCTGAGTATTGTGTTTTCTTATGATATAGTGCTATATGATATAAGTGGTATAGTAGGAGCTTTGCATGTCTCCTAGTTCAGCCTAAGCTGCTCTGCTAACTCTATCAGCCTAAGCTGCTAGAACACCTCTATTATACTAATAAGGGATAACTGTACCTGGCACAAGGTGTAAGTACCACAAGGTACCCACTATAAGCCAGGCCAGCCTCCTACATTGGTGGTGCAGAGGTGGGATAAGTACGTGTAACTGCTTTACCACTTTGTCATTGGTACTGTTCATGAGAAAAACATATACCAAATATTTCAATATATACATATCGAACCAAAACAGTTTACTGTTCTGCTCTAATACTTTCTACAGTTTCTGAAAAGTTCTTATTTTTTTTTAAAGTTTTCAAAAAGTTTGAAAAAGGTTTTTTCTCTGTGCTTTCAAAAGTTCTAAAACTTTTTCTCTCTCTGTCTTAAACCTTTTATATCATGTCTGCAGAGGAGCTCAATCCCAAAATTGTTCAAGCAACCTATGAGAGTTTAAACTTTAAAGGTTTGAAGGGTCTCTGCATAGAAATAGGTTTAGGCATTGGTAAGAATCCTACAAAAGACTTTCTTTTTATCCTGCTCCTAGAAAGTGACCAGAGCCAGTCTGGCCCATCTCAGGAACAGAGGTAGGAGGGGAAGGTACCCAGTCAGACTCAGAGGAGTTCCCTGAAGAGACTGGGAAGGGTTCTTACAAAGACCTTTCCTCTAGCAGGCCTCCTAGTGACACTGGTAGTGGGAGAGGGTCACATATTAGTAGGGCATCTTTCACTCCTAAAGTCCAGGCTACTAGGGTCCAGCCAGTTAGGGACAGGTCTCTCTCTGCCAATTCCCACATTTCCTCTGTATCTAAACATTCCCAAGCCTCCCACCCTGAGGATAACTTAATGGAAAGGGAACTTAGAAAGCTGAGGTTGGAAGAGGCCAGGCTGAAGCTTAGACAGCAGCAGCTGGCCTTAGACAGGGAATCCCTGGATGTAGAGAGGGAAAGACAGAGATTGGGGTTAGTTCCCCATGGTGGCAGCAGCAGTATTTCTGATAACAATCTTGTTAGAGAGCAAGAGTCCAGAAATTTCAATAAGATAGTCCCCCCTTACAAGGAGGCGGATGACATTAACAAGTGGTTTGCTGCACTTGATAGGGCATGTATGGTACAGTTTGTCCCTCAAAGGTAGTGGGCTGCTATCTTGTGGCTATCTTTCACTGATAAGGGTAGGGATAGGCTCCTTACTGTCAGAGAAAGTGATGCTAATAATTACAAAGTTTTGAAGGATGCACTCTTGGATGGATTTGGCTTAACCACTGAACAATACAGGATTAAGTTCAGAGACACCAGAAAAGAGTCCTCTCAAGACTGGACAGATTTTGTAGACTGTCCACTGAAGGCCTTGGAGGGTTGGTTACATGACAGTAAGGTGACTGACTATGAAAGCATGTATAATCTGATCCTCAGGGAGCATATTCTTAACAATTGTGTGTCTGATTTGTTGCACCAGTACTTGGCAGACAAATGGGTCAGAACAAGAGTGAACAGAAAATTTCATACAGGGGGTGACAAGGATGGCAGGAAGAAGGATGGTAAGTCTTCTGAGAAGGGTGGGGACAAAGATAAAAAAACATTCTGAGTCTTCATCAGGCCCACAAATATCCTCTGGGGGTGGTGGGTCCAAATTCTCTTCTAAAAATCAGAAAAAGCCTTGGTGTTATTTATGTAAAGTAAAAGGCCATTGGGCAAGTGATTCCACTTGTCAAAAGAAAAACACCAAACCTCCCACCACCACAACCCCAACTGCAAACTATAGTGCCCCTAGTTATAGCAGTGGTGGTGGGAAGTCTACTACAAATAGCCAACCAAGGATGTAGCTGGTCTCACTATTGGCAGTGTAGTTGGGGTTGTTATTGTTAGGGAGACCACAGAGGCTGTTTTAGTCTCTGATGGTGGCATTGACTTTGCCACCTTGGTTGCTTTTCCCCTTAATATGGGTAAGTACAAGCAACTACACCTAATCAATGGTGTTGAGGTTGAGGCCTACAGGGACACAGGAGCCAGTGTAACTATGGTGATAGAGAAACTGTTTCACCCTGATCAACACCTACTTGGTCAGCAGTATCAAGTGACTGATGCTCATAACAACACTCTTAGCCACCCCATGGCTGTTGTGAATCTCAACTGGGGGGGTTACTGGTCCAAAGAAAGTTGTGGTAGCCACTGAATTATCTGTAGATTGCTTACTAGGCAATGAGTTGGAGACATCAGATTGGGCTGAAGTGGAGTTGGAGGCTCATGCAGCAATGCTGGGCATTCCTGGGCATATCTTTGCTTTGACAAGGGCTCAGGCCAAAAAGCAAAAAGGACAGGGAAACTTGGATCCTTGAACAATGGACCAAGTGCTCCCAAAAGCTAGGGGTAGAAATGGTAAATCCTTGCCCACTATCCCTCCCTCTCCAGAAGATTCCCCTTTTGAGGAACAGGAACCCTCTCCCTGTGCAGAACCTACACCAGAGGAGCTGGCAGGAGACACTGCTGAGCTTTTGGGTGCAGGGGGGCCTTCTAGGGAAGAGCTGAGTGTGGCACAGAAGACCTGTCCCACACTGGAGGGTTTTAGACAGCAAGCTGTCAAACAGCAGAATGGGGATGTCAGTGATAGCCCTAAGGTGAATTGGGAAGACAACCTCTTGTACACTGAGTCAAGGGACCCTAAACCTGGAGCTGCCAGGAGATTGGTCATTCCTTTGCAGTACAGAGAGTTTCTTCTTTCCTTGGCACATGACATTCCTTTCGCTGGGCATTTAGGCCAGATGAAAACTTGGGGCAGGCTTGTTCCCCTGTTTCACTGGCCTCATATGTCAGAGGACACTAAAGAGTTTTGTCACTCCTGTGTGACCTGCCAAGCCAGTGGCAAGACTGGTGGCACTCCAAAGGCCCCTCTAATTCCACTTACAGAGGTTGGGGGGCCCTTTGAAAGGGTAGGGGTTGACATAGTTGGCCCCCTTGACCCTCCAACAGCTTCAGGCAATAGATTTATCCTGGTGGTAGTGGAGCATGCCACTAGGTACCCTGAAGCCATCCCCTTAAGGACCACTACAGCTCCTGCAGTGGCAAAGGCCCTCCTGAGAATCTTTTCCAGAGTGGGTTTCCCTAAGGAAGTGGTGTCAGACAGAGGTAGTAACTTCATGTCTGCATACCTCAAAGCAATGTGGAAGGAGTGTGGTGTAACATACAAGTTCACAACTCCTTACCATCCACAAACAAATGGTCTGGTTGAGAGATTTAATAAAACTCTCTAAGGTATGATAATGGGACTCCCTGAAAAACTCAGAAGGAGATGGGATGTCCTGTTACCTTGCCCCCATTTTGCTTATAGGGAGGTACCCCAAAAAGGAGTGGGCTTTAGCCCCTTTCAACTCCCCTTTGGGACCCCTGTGAGAGGTCCCCTTGCTCTTGTTAAGGAGGGCTGGGAACAACCTTTAAAAGCTCTGAAGCAGGACATTGTGGACTATGTACTTGGCCTAAGATCCAGAATGGCTGAGTATATGAAAAAGGCAAGTAAAAACCTTCAGGCCAGCCAGGAGCTGCAAAAGCAATGGCATGACCAGAAGGTTGTCCTGACTCAGTACCACCCAGGACAGAAGGTGTGGGTATTGGAGCCTGTGGCCCCAACAGCACTCCAGGACAAATGGAGTGAACCCCATCTAATTGTTGAGAAAAAGGGTGAGGTTACCTATTTGGTAGACCTTGGCACTGCCAGGAGTCCCCTTAGGGTGCTCCATGTCAACCGCCTGAAACCCTACTATGACAGGGCGGATCTCACCCTGCTCATGGCAACTGATGAGGGATAGGAAAAAGAGAGTGACCCTCTCCCTAGTCTCTTCTCCACCACTGAAGCTGATGGCTTAGTGGAGGGAGTGCACTTAGCAGGTTGTCTTACTGCTGAACAGAAAGACAACTGTGTTAATCTCTTAAATCAGTTTTCTGAACTCTTTTCACTGATACCAGGTACTACTACTTGGTGTGAACACACTATCAATACTGGAGCCAGTTTACCTGTCAAAAGTAAGATATATAGGCAGCCTGACCATGTCAGGGACTGTATTAAACAAGAGGTGCAGAAAATGTTAGACTTAGGGGTGATTGAGCCTTCAGAAAACCCCTGGACTAGCCCAGTTGTGCTTGTCCCATAACCTCACACTAAAGATGGAAAAAGAGAGATTAGGTTTTGTGTTGATTATAGGGGGCTCAACCAAGTAACCAAGACAGATGCTCACCCTATACCCAGGGCAGATGAGCTCATAGATTCACTGGCTTCTGCCAAGTATCTAAGTACTTTTGATCTAACTGCAGGGTATTGGCAGATTAGACTATCAGAAGATGCTAAACCAAAGACTGCATTTTCAACCATTGGAGGGTGCTATCAATTCACAGTAATGCCCTTTGGTATGAAAAATACACCTGCCACTTTAAAAAGGTTGGTGAACACAGTCCTGCAAGGGCTGTAAGCTTTTAGTGCAGCATATCTAGATGATATAGCTATCTTTAGCTCAACCTGGGATGATCAACTGGTCCACCTATGGAAAGTTTTGGAGGCCCTGCAAAAGGCAGGCTTCACTATCAAGGCCTCAAAGTGCCAGATAGGGCAGGTTAAAGTGGTTTATCTGGGTCACATGGTAGGAAGGGAACAGATTGCACCACTAGAGGGGAAGATCCAGACCATTATGGAATGGACTTCCCCTACAACTCAAACCCAGGTGAAAGCCTTTTTAGGCATCACAGGGCACTATAGGAGATTCCTCAAGAATTATGGCTCCATAGCAGCCCCTCATAATGATCTCACTAGCAAAAAGATGCCTAAAAAGGTATTGAGGACAGCTAGCTGTCAAAAAGCTTTTGATGAGCTCAAATCGGCCATGTGCTCTGTACCTGTCCTAAAAAGCCCTTGCTACTCCAAGAAATTCATAGTCCAGACTTATGCTTCTGAATTAGGGGTTGGGGCAGTGCTATCACAGCTTAATACTGAGGGCCAGGATCAACCTGTTGCTTTTATCAGCAGGAGGTTGACCCCTAGAGAAAAGTGTTGGTCTGCCATAGAGAGGGAGGCCTTTGCTGTGGTCTGGGCACTGAAAAAGTTGAGACCATACCTGTTTGGTATTCACTTTATTGTTCAGACAGACCACAAACCTCTACTTTGGCTCAAACAAATGAAAGGTGAAAACCCTAAATTGTTGAGGTGGTCCATATCCCTACAGGGAATGGACTATACAGTGGAACATAGACCTGGGAGTACCCACTCCAATGTAGATGGACTCTCCAGATATTTCCACTTAGACAATGAAGACTCATCTGGGCAAGGTTAGCCTTATTGTTCCTCGTTTTGACGGGGGGTTGTGTAGGAAAGTACCATCTTTCTTGGCATGTTACCCCTTTTTTCTACCTGTATATATGTTGTTTATGCCAGTGTCACTGGGATCCTGCTAGCCAGGACCACAGTGCTCATAAATTGTGCCCTATATGTGTTCCCTGTGTGGTGCCTAACTGTATCACTGAGGGTCTGCTAACCAGAACCTCAGTGTTTATGCTCTCTCTGCTTTTAAAATTGTCACTGCAGACTAGTGACTAATTTTACCAATTTTCATTGGCACACTGGAAAACCCTTATAATTCCCTACTATATGGTACCTAGGTACACAGGGTATTGAGGTTCCAGGAGATCCCTATGGGCTGCAGCATTTATTTTGCCACCCATAGGGAGCTCAGACAATTCTTACATGGACTGCCACTGCAGCCTGAGTGAAATACCGTCCGCGTTATTTCACAGCCATTTTACACTGCACTTAAGTAACTTATAAGCCACCTATATGTCTAACCGTCACTTAGTGAAGGTTAGGTGCAAAGTTACTTAGTGTGTGGGCACCCTGGCACTAGCCAAGGTGCCCCCACATTGTTCAGGGCAAATTCCCCAGACTTTGTGAGTGCGGGGACACCATTACACGCGTGCACTACATATAGGTCAATACCTATATGTAGCGTCACCATGATAACTCCGAACATGGCCATGTAACATGTCTAGGATCATGGAATTGTCCCCCCAATACCATTCTGGTATTGGGGGGACAATTCCATGCATCCCCGGGTCTCCAGCACAGAGACCGGGTACTGCCAAACTAACTTTCCGGAGTCTCCACTGCAGCTACTGCTGCTGCCAACCCCTCAGACAGGTTTCTGCCCCCCTGGGGCCTGGACAGCCTGGTCGCAGGAAGGCAGAACAAAAAATGTCCTCTGAGACAGGGTGTTACACCCTCTCCCTTTGGAAATAGGTGTGAAGGGCTGGGGAGGAGTAGCCTCCCCTAGCCTCTGGAAATGTTTTAATGGGCACAGATGGTGTCCTCTCTGCATAAGCCAGTCTATACCGGTTCAGGGATCCCCCAGCCCTACTCTGGTGCGAAACTGGACAAAGGAAATGGGAGTGACCACTCCCCTGACTAGCACCTCCCAGGGGAGGTGCCCAGAGCTCTTCCAGTGTGTCCCAGAACTCTGCCATCTTGAATGCAGAGGTGTGAGGGCACAATGGACAGCTCTGAGTGGCCAGTGCCAGCAGGTGACGTCAGAGACCCCTCCTGATAGGTGCTTACCTTTCTCAGTAGCCAATCCTCCGCATTTGGGCTATTTAGGGTCTCCCCTGTGGGCTATTCCTGAGATAACGAATACAAGAGCTCACCAGAGTTCCTCTGCACTTCCCTCTTCGACTTCTGGCGAGTATCGACCTCTGACTGCTCCAGAACGCTTGCATAACCGCAACAAAGTAGCAAGAAGACTACCAGCAACATTGTAGCACCTCATCCTGCCGGCTTTCTCGACTCTTTCCTGGTGGCGCATGCTCTGAGGGCTGTCTGCCTTCACCCTGCACTGGAAGCCAAGAAGAAATCTCCTGTGGGTCGACTGAATCTTCCCCCTGCCAATGCAGGCACCAAACCTCTGCATCACCGGTCCTCTGGGTCCCCCCTCATCCTGACGAGCGTGGTCCCTGGAACACAGGAGCTGGGTCCAAGTGTCTCCCACAGTCCAGTGGCCCTTCTGTCCAAATTTGGTGGAGGTAAGTCCTTGCCTCCCCACGCCAGACATTAATCCTGTGCTCTGTGTGAACTGCAGCTGCTCGGGCTTCTGTGCACTTTTGCAAGACTTTCTTCGTGCACAGCCTAGCCCAGGTGACAACACCAGAGTTCCTCTGCACTTCCCTCTTCGACTTCTGGCGAGGATCGACCTCTGACTGCTCCAGAACGCTTGCATAACCGCAACAAAGTAGCAAGAAGACTACCAGCAACATTGTAGCACCTCATCCTGCCGGCTTTCTCGACTCTTTCCTGGTGGTGCATGCTCTGAGGGCTGTCTGCCTTCACCCTGCACTGGAAGCCAAGAAGAAATCTCCTGTGGGTCGACTGAATCTTCCCCCCGCCAATGCAGGCACCAAACCTCTGCATCACCGGTCCTCTGGGTCCCCCCTCATCCTGACGAGCGTGGTCCCTGGAACACAGGAGCTGGGTCCAAGTGTCTCCCACAGTCCAGTGGCCCTTCTGTCCAAATTTGGTGGAGGTAAGTCCTTGCCTCCCCACGCCAGACATTAATCCTGTGCTCTGTGTGAACTGCAGCTGCTCGGGCTTCTGTGCACTTTTGCAAGACTTTCTTCGTGCACAGCCTAGCCCAGGTCCCCAGCACTCCGTCCTGTATTGCCCAACTCGCTGAGTTGGACTCCGACTTTGTGGGACCCTCCTTTGTGACTCTGAGTTGACCGCTGTCCTCAGATCTTCTAAGTGCCTGTTCAGGTACTTCTGTGGGTGCTGCCTGCTTCTGCAGGGGCTCTCTGAGTTGCTGAGCGCCCTCTCTGTCTCCTCCTCCAAGGGGCGACCTCCTGGTCCTTCCTGGGCCCCAGCAGCACCCAAAATCCTCAACCGTGACTCTTGCATCTAGCAAGGCTTGTTTGCGGTCCTTCTGCATGGAAACAACTCTGCATCCTCCAGCACGCCATGGGACATCTTCTGACCAAAGGAGAAGTTCCTGGCACCTTCTGTTGTTGTCCGGGTTCTTCCACCTGGAGGCAGCACTTTTGCACCTTCATCCAGGGTTTAGTGGGCTCCTGCCCCCCCTGGACACTTGCGTGACTCTTGGACTTGGTCCCCTTCTTTTACAGGTCCTCAGGTCCAGGAATCCATCTTCAGTTTTTTGCAGTCAGTTGTTGTCCTTGCAGAATCCCCTATCTTGTCTTTACTGTCTTTCTTGGGTAGTAGGGAAACTTTACTCCTACTTTACAGGGTCTTGGGGTGGGGTATCTTGGACACCCTTAGTGTTTTCTTACACTCCCAGTGACCCTCTACACACTACACTAGGCCTGGGGTCCATTTGTGGTTCGCATTCCACTTTTGGAGTATATGGTTTGTGTTGCCCCTAGGTCTATTTCTCCCTATTGCATTCAATTGCGATTCTACATTGTTTGCACTACTTTTCTAACTGTTACTTACCTGTTTTTTTGGTTTGTGTGCATATAATTTGTGTATATTACTCACCTCCTAAGGGAGTGTATCCTCTGAGATACTTTTGGCATATTGTCACTAAAATAAAGTACCTTTATTTTTGGTAACTCTGAGTATTGTGTTTTCTTATTATATAGTGCTATATGATATAAGTGGTATAGTAGGAGCTTTGCATGCCTCCTAGTTCAGCCTAAGCTGCTCTGCTATAGCTAACTCTATCAGCCTAAGCTGCTAGAACACCTCTATTATACTAATAAGGGATAACTGGACCTGGCACAAGGTGTAAGTACCACAAGGTACCCACTACATAAGCAAAGCCAGCCTCCTACAGTCAGGGACCCAGTTTATATACTAAAAGTGCACTTTTAAATGGGGGAGACTTCAAAGAGTGGTTTTGAAGTGCACAAGGTCCCCTTTCAATACAGGTCTGTCTGTCAGGGTCCCCGTAGTGGGTTTGGCAGTCCATTGTGTGAGGGCAGGCCACTTGCCTTTGAAATGTAAGTGTCAGGCCATCCACCCTTGCAGCTCAGGAAGATCCATCCAGTATGCAGATGAGTGCAGGCATGATTGATGTCCTGTGCTTGTGCTTGTCTGGGTGAAATGCACAAGGGAGCTGTAAACCAGCACAGCCCAGACATTGATTTGAGGCAGGCTGTAAGGCGCAGAAGGATTTTAAGTTCATAGAAATGCTCACTTTATAAAAGTGGCATTTCTAAAATAGTAATATAAAATCCAACCTCGCCAATAAGTAGGATTTTTTATTACCATTCTGGCCATACTAAATATGACCTGGTTACCCCTTTCCGATCAAAATCTACCACTCAAGCAGTATATGAGTGTAGTCCTAATGCTATCCTATGAAAGGGGCAGGCCCCACAGTATTGGAAAACTAATTTAAGAGTTTTCCTTTATCATGACATATAAAGCACACATGGACGTGGCCTGCATTTTACCTACATAGCACCCTGCCCTATGGGTTACCTAGGGCCTACCTTAGGGGTGACTTATATGTAGAAAAAGGGGAGTTGAAGGCTTGGCAAGTACCTATATTGCCAAGTCGAGGTGGCAGTGAAACTGCACACACAGGACTTGCAATGGCAGGCCTGAGACATGGTTAGGGGGCTACTTATGTGGGTGGCACAACCAGTGCTGCAGCCCACTAATACCATTCAATTCACAGGCCCTCAGCACAGGTAGTGCACTTTACTAGGGACTTACAAGTAAATCATATATGCCAATGGGGGATGAGTCTATGTTACCATGTTTTTAGGGAGAGAACACATGCACTTTAGCACTGGTTAGCAGTGGTAAAGTGTCCAGAGTCCTAAAGACATCAACAATGAGGTCAGAAAAAGAAGAGGAGGAAGGCAAAACCTTTGAGGGTGACCCTGCGGAGAGGCCATTTCCAACATTTAAGAATAAAGCACCATAAACATGTTAAAGGCACTGTTGTACGATTATCATAAACCCAATGTTACTTTGTCACAGATTGACAATAATGAGTTATATTCCACTATCCTACCATTGTTGCCGACATTACTGAGCACTTTCAGTCCATTGAAAAGTATTGATACTTCTACTCACAGGATCCAGACTCAGTTGTATCAATCACACTCAATCAAATCCAAATATAAAACAACGGATCGCTTTGGTGCATTCTTGACAATGTGAAACAGTACAAAACCCACTGACACCTCAAAAAAGAACTAAGAGATCAGCACTACTGCATGCATAATGTCTATTCCCAAAACTGGCTATAACAGCAAAGCATGGTAAAAGTGGGAGTTACCAATGTACATGTTTTCTAAAGAAGGTTTGCAGGACAAGCAACATTATGTTTTGTCACGATACAAATGTCACATACCCATTATCTAGCAAAATGGCATTTCGTGGGACACTACTTTCTTCCCCCTGGTAACTACTGGCGTCCAGTAAAAGGGGAAAATCAGGATCTCTGCCGTTCTTCTTGTACCCTTGAAATCATACAGTAGTTGCAAGTATTGCAACGTTGTGGAGCAGATGGCTGTAACATACAACTGCACGCAAATGGTGTGAACGTTTAATTTGTATTCGTAATATTTATCAAATTTAATAATTGGGGCACCAAGTAAGAAAACTGATTCTATCACAATCTGAGCTTTCTGCAATTTTTGCATATTTGTCCAGCAACAATCCAAGCATCCCCCATCAGTCCTTTTGCAGGATAAGCCTAAATTACCCCAAAAATAACCTCCAAACAGTGTCTGGTCCAACAGTCAAAAAAGCAGAGGTAAGGCAGAGCAAGGGGCTGCTTCTGTAAGTAGATTTACTATCGTGGAAACAAATTAAGTTTTGGTTCGCAAAGTCAAAGGATTCCCAGACACATATTGATAAATGGCAGCGCTATGGGGTCCAAAGGGTTTACTGAAAATACAAACTACATAGGAATAACTAAGGGCAAGAAACAGCACGTAAGGGTTGGTGTGTGGGGGTGGAGGGTCTACAGTCTGCGACAACAGTACACAGTTAGATCTGGCCTGTCGCTCCCAGGGAATGTTTCGTCTTTATGCCTCTGCATAAGCGAAGTTTGGTTGCCAGCTGCCAGCATCGATTCACAGCTGGAACACTGTTAAATTGTTTCAGTAGCAGTAGCTCCGCTGAACTAGTAACAAGTGGAGCTGAAAATGACAGACTTACCATCAGAGCATTCCTTTTTAAAGCTTAATAGAGGCGAAATAGCAACGGTGGTCTCTGAGCGTCACCTCGCTCTTCATGCCAAAGGCTGTAACTCACAAGGCGACCTCGTTTTAACTAGAGTGGCGCCTTCATGTACCATCATCACACGATACAGCAGGTCAGTGCGGTGCAAATTCGCTCTAGATGCATTGCACATCTTGAGACTGCCTTCTTCGACATTCAGTGCTCATTTGAACACGTTTTTTGTGCGTTTTGTTTTAAGTTTTACATGCAGCCCGACAAGGAATATATATATCACTCTTGAAAGGTTTCCTAGACGACTTCAGCTTCGCTTCCAAGTGTACTTTTATGACATAATGAAATCTCCCCTCCTCGTGGAATTTCGGAACACCAGTTCTGGTAATGTCGCTTCTCCTGTAATTTCATTGCTTAGGTTCAGCAGCTCTCAAATTGTATCTGAATGAACACATTTTACCTACGAACCAATAACACATATCAAATATGGCTTCTCTGTGATCTCTTTGCTTACTTGACATACCAATTATATCTGCCTTTCTATCCTGGTTCTAGAGGGTGAGATACGTGGGACAGGCCCACCCAAAGGCATCCCCTGGCCCACCCAATGTCAATCCACCAGCGGAAGAAGACCGGCGACCTTTATTTTGTTAATGTTTCACTTTTGTCTGTGGTTTTTAGGTCGCAGCCTGACAGACAGTAAAGCTGTCTTGTGTGCTAAAGACATCTAGGGGATATTCAGAAACCTTCCCCAGGAATGCATTTCACCAGTTCCTTACCATTGGCTTTGTGGTTTGTAACTCACATTTTCTGGTTTTTAATGTGTTGGCTTTATTTGTTTTAGTCTGTCCAAGTCCAGTTTGTGCCTCCTGAAAAGCAAAGCCTTTCCACACTACCTGTTCTTGTATTCTTCCACAAGTGCTCCTTTCTGTAAACAGACCTGTAAATCGTGTTCTTGTCTTGCAACATTTGCTGTGCATTCAAAGACAGAGGTCAAATGTCAGGCTCTGTCTTTTGATGGAGCTTGATACTTACTTTTCTTTCTCAGACTTCAAAGTGAGAGTATTTATGTCAATATTGCTGGAAACTAGGGGTAGAGGAAAGGCTGTTTGTTCTAGCACACAACAACTTTTAAATGAACTGTGAAGGCATTTCAGAATATATCAGAATTAGCAAAGCACAAATGTATCACTTTTTGTGTTAATTCTGAAGTGTGCTGGATCAAATACTTCATTATGATCAAAACAAATCAATAAACTTGGTAATGCTATTTCCACACATTATCTTTTGTGTGCTGTATAGTTTTATTAGTAAAATTGTGTCTGTGCAAATGTAATGGTCATTTCAAATGAAAATGTGTTGTCTGTAATGGCAGTGTGCTACCACACCATGCAAACTCCACTCTAAAGCACTCCACTCTACTTGCACCAGTCTACACCCCCAGACTCTACACTGCACCACTCTACTTTGCATCATGCCACTGCACTGTGTGCTACTGCACTCTACTCCACTCTACACCACTCCACTCTATGCCACTGCACTCTAAACCACTTCACTATGGGCCAGATGTAGCAAAGGGTTTTACCCTTTCTGTGTCTATGGGAAAAAGTGTTCCTACATATGGCCCTATGTCTCTACACTTTACTCTGCACCATTCTACTCTGTGCCAATGCACTCTACACCACTCTGCTCTACACTACTCCAGTCTAGTCCACCCCAACCCACTTTACTCTGTATATCTCCACTCTATGCCACCCAACACTACACCACTGTGCAACACTGCTCGCTATGACACTGCTCTATATGTCTTTGCACTCTATTACCACTCCACTCTATGCCCCTGCATTCTTTGCCAATCCACTGTAAGACACTCTAATCTAGTCTGCACCACTGTACTCTATACCACTGCAGTCTAGACCACTTCATGCCATTATCCTACTCCACTCTACTCCACATCACTGAATTCTACCTTGCACCACTCCACGCCACTGCACATTACTCTGAAACAATGTACTCTACGCCACTGCACTCCAACCCACTTCACTCTATGCCACTGCTCTCCACACTATTCTACTCTAAACCACTGCACTCTACACCACTGCACTTTAATCTGCATCACTGTAGTTTATACCACTCCTCTCTATGCCACTCTATGCCACTTCACTCTACACCACTGCACTCTATGACACTCTACTTTGCAACACTGCACTCTCCATCATTGCCATCTACACCACTTCACTCCATGCTACTATTCTCTACTCTGCACCACTCTAAACCACTTCATTCTATGACACTCTACTCTGCACCGCCTCACTCTTCACCACTGCACTCTACTATGCACCACCTTTATATATACCCACTGCTTTCTCCAATGCTACATTGTACACCACTGAATTATATGCTGCTGCACTCCAAGCTACTATACTCTGCAACACTCTACTCGAATGCACTCTACACCAGTCCACTCTACTCGAATGCACTCCACTCCAATCCATACCACTGTGCTCTACTCTACGCCACTGCACTCTATACCACTTTACTTCACTGAACTCTATTCCACTGCACTCTACTCTGCACCCCTCTACTCAATGCCACTGCACTCTATGGCAATCTATGCTGCACCACTCTACACAATTCTGCTATACTCCGATGCACTCTGCACCACTGCAATCTACGATACTCTACTCTGCAAAACTGCACTGTATGCCACTCAACTCTACCCCACTCTACTCTGCACTACTCTGTTCTATGCCAATCTACTCTATGCCACTGCACTCTATGCCACTCTACTTTTCATCACTCCACTCTACACCACTGTAGTCAGCAGCACTCCACTATGTCACTACACTCCATGCTACTGCACTCTATGACACTATACTCTACTCACTACCATGCTAAACCACTCTACTCTGCCCCACTCTATGCCAATCTACTGTGCACCACTCCACACCACTGCACTCTATGACACTCTACTCCACATCACTACACACTACATCACTGTACTCTGCTCCATTCTACTCTTCACCACTGCACTCAGTGCCACTGCACTCTACTTTGTAACACTCTAATCTACACCACTGCATTATACAACGCTTTGTGCCTCACTGAATTGTATGCCACTGCACTCTATGTCACTGCAGTCTACGCCACTATACTCTGCAACACTTTACATCAATGCACTTGACATCAGTCCACACCACTGTACGCCATTCCACTGTACACCAATCTACGTGACCACTAAATGCTACTCCAAAACACGACACACTGTGCCACTGTACTCTACGACACTCAAAACCACCCTTTGTCATACCATTCTATGACTGTCCATACCACTTTCCTCTATGCCACTAACTCTTAGACATGCTGAATACAACATGGCTAAAAACACATTGGCAAAGCCAATAGCTCTTGTATAGATGAGACCTGTTGGTTTTGCCAATGCTTGTTTTTTTATCTCACTAGCGTTTAGCACCAGAGCTGAGGCAACGAACGTTGTTGCTGCAAAGAATTCTATGCTTGCTTAAATTACTTATGAGGATGGGGCACTTTAAACCTTAGCGAGGGGCAGGATTTTTCATACCCAGAGGTTACACTGTGCACTACTTAGTTGCAATGTTTTTTAAAAAACACACTGACCATTCCTTTCAGTTTATGTGACTCTGGAAGGGCCTTATGTTGGTGCCTGAATACGCTTTGTATAAAACCGTCTACATTCACTTTCAGCTTGTCAATGCTCCTCTATCTTATTTAAAAAGCCTTTAGAAATAGTTTAAACAATGCTATAGAACTTTAGAAGTGACATCTTTTTGGAACTGCTATTATAACTTTAAATCGCAAAGCTGAACGAAATACAGTTTTTTTTTCTATTTTCTCAATTGTTTTACTAGCCTTTAAATAAAAATCGTGTAAAATACTGGAAAACATAGTGACTGGTGATTAATAATGAGACAGGTGATGAGTCAAAGTCAATCACATATCAGAGAATGCCTTAATCATATTGTTGTCCAGCATGTGACTGAATCAGACCCAGCCCTCACCCCTTTTTAGTCACCTGGATGTTATACAATACTCCTTATCACTTAGTGCACATTAAAACAACTACTTTTGGTCTTTTTTCTGCAAAAGTTTACATGTTCTGATTATTGCTATTGCCCCAAGTATTTTAAGTGAACCATTCCTTTTTTGTAAGTAGTCACAATTTTTTTTTTTAAAAGTCCCATGCAAAATGATGTTCAAATCCACCCTAATGTTTTAGTCTATTTGCTAGCCAAGTGTCCATTAAAATGCACCATTAAACAGCCTTCCCCAAAATCTCTTAGGGGAACCCGTCTCTTCAATAACTATAAATCACATTTTTTTTTAATACTAGCCCACACAGTGTTGGAAAGATACATTATTAGGTTTTCCTGTGTATCCAGTAGGTGCAAAATTGGTCTATATGTTGCATGGCTTTCCAACCTCTGAGGTGTGATTTCAGAGATGGTTTGAACAATCATACATCTATCCACACAGGATATGGGTTGAACCACCATGAAGAAGGCTATGACAATTTTGGAAAATGGTTCTATCAATATTTTACCTCCAAACGTGTTTTTATTGGTTAAAACAGAAAGACATAGGCAAAAAGGCAGGACCTACAAGGTCTGAGGGAAGAATATGTTCAACTGGGTGCAGAAGTGGGACTGCTGTACCCAACAAGACTCAGAGGAACAAAGCATGCATATGATGGAGAAAGTCAGCTCTGCCCGAGCCTTTCTGGGAGACTACACGAGATGTAATGGAGATGGAGAGAGGTGTAAGGGCCCCAGTGGGTGAAAATGTCCTCATGGGCACCACTCCCAACCATTTCACTACTTTGTGAAATTAAGTGAGCTATATAAATAAATATCAATGTTATATAGCTGCAATGTCTCTTGCTGGTAATCAATTTCTTTCACCAGCAGTGCTCATGCTTCACTTGGGGCCACAAGTCCCAGCTTCACATCCACAGTAAATGCCCCTGCAGGAAAGAAACAACAATGAGCACTCTAGAGCACTCAAAATTGTAAATGAATTGTGAGGCAATAACTGCTGACTTATTTAGGTTCCAAAATTATATGGTAAATGCTGTAGCTACTTAATCGCCTAAAATCCTTGATGATCAACATTGCCCATTGTTTTAGTAATTCAAGAAAGGTGAACAAATCATAAACATTTTAATTTCTATCAGTGTCCATTGTTAGCTGCTCTTTGGAGAAAACAGCTTCTTCAAACTTTATTGTTTGAATCTGAAATATAAGATGCTAGTAATTATTTTCCTGATGCTACCATGCACTAGGCAAGGGGGACCTAGGAACAAAAAAGCATGCTAGGTGGCCATGGCCCCATTCCCTCTGCCCTATTAACTTCGCCACTGTGCTCAAGGATGTGGCAGAAGGACACCGTTTGTGACTCTAACAGCCAAATTTACACAATTTTGTTTACCAGGGCAGCGCAGCACAGCAAGTCACCATGCTGAGTTATCCTGTGTCAAAGGGAAAGGGTAGGAATATGCCATACATAAGCAATACAGCACATTCCCCTCCTTTCTCACTGCACTGGTGCCATTTTGGCAGCCTAGCATCAACGTAGGCACCCTTGCACCATGGCGCAAGGGTATCTGCGCTGCAGGCAGGATTGTTTTTGTGCAGGAAGTGACACCTTCCTGCACAAAAACAATGCTGCACAATGCAGCACACATAAAAAGAGGAAGAAGCAAAGAGAAATAAAGTCATTTCTTCTTGTTGCACCTCACCTGTGCAGGCATAGGATTTTGACACATCCTCAGGTTTACCAGGGTTGGTAAATCTGGGGATGTGTCAGAACCTATGGGTGTTGCATGGGAACACCCACCACAATGCCCATGGAATGCCTCCCTTGTGCAGAGTAAGGCAACGCAGTGATTTGTGGTGCCTTGCCTTACTCCATGCCATTGGGGCCATTTAAACCCATGCAAAGTGCAAGGTTTGTGCTGCTATTGCATCATACAAAGCGACACAATGGTGGCACAAGGGGGTCATAAATATGCCCCTTAGTTTGCAGTTACGTGTGTCATCTCTCTGGATTTGAATATCAGGTGGGTGGTGGGACAAATTGTTTTTTCAGTGGTTAGCGTATCGAGGGGGTTGTTCAATTGCACCTTATGTCTGTCTTTACATGTCTCCCGCTCTGAAAACCAGAAGGTCCCTGTCAGAATATAGTAGCTATTCCAGAGAAAAATCTCATGTGAGATAATGCATTATCGTAGGTAAATTGGAGAATGGTAAAGAGGGACAAGAAGCCGTAAGAGACTAATGGCACCCACAGTAGTGAACCGGACCACGAAATATCAGCATTTATAAAAGGGAACTGATTTGAGTGAGCTGATATAGGAAATTAAGACTTTCCACTCCGTCTTATCTTCTGATGTACCCTAGTGCCGTTTGAGCCTCTGACGAAACCATAGAGCATTATCGGATCTCATATATATAACTGGACAGGGGAAGTGACAGATCAACTCCCTATTTGGAAGGATAAGATAAGACCGATTTAATAGGATGGAAGTGAGCAATTACCCGTCCCCAAAGATATGTTAAATTAGAACCGCCCTGATGAAGGTGGCCCCCAAACAAGAGTGACACCGAAACGCGCATAGGCATTGTGGGGGTCATTCTAACCCTGGCGGTCCAAGACCGCCAGGGCTAAAATGACGGGGGCACCGCCAACAGGCTGGCGGTGCCCCGCTGGGAATTCTGACCGCGGCGGTTCAGCCGTGGCCAGAAAGGGAAAACCGGCGGTCTCCCGCCGGTTTTCCGCTGCCCAATTGAATCCTCCATGGCGGCGCAGCTTGCTGCGCCGCCATGGGGATTCTGACAGCCCATACCGCCGTCCTGTTCCTGGCGGTTCGCCCGCCAGGAACAGGATGGCGGTATGGGTTGTCGTGGGGCCCCTGGGGGCCCCTGCAGTGCCCATGCCAAGAGGGCCCCACAAAGAATTTCACTGTCTGCGTTGCAGACAGTGAAATTCGCGATGGGTGCCACTGCACCCGTCGCACCTTCCCACTCCGCCGGCTCAATTCTGAGCCGGCGTCCTCGTGGGAAGGGTGTTTTGCACTGGGCTGGCGGGCGGCCTTTTGGCGGTCGCCCGCCAGCCCAGTGCAAAACCCAAAATACCCTCAGCGGTCTTTCGACCGCGGAGCGGTATTTTGGAGGGGGGAAGTCTGGCGGGCGGCCTCCGCTGCCTGCCAGACTCAGAATCACCCCCTGTGTTCCACTATACATCTGGCATTGTGGGCATTGTGTTCCACTATACATCCGGCATGGCGTTCCACTATACATCTAATTAATTGTTCTTCATGAAGAGTGTGCCTCATCATTGACAGAACTGAAGTTTTTATGTCTATATTGGACTTATGGCATCTCATTAGTTTGGTGTCCTTAATGTTTTTGAAAAAGTGAAATCTATGTATCATAATGTGTTACTTGAGAATGCGTATCATACTGGTATCTAAGGTTTTGGCAAATTAGGAGGAACCGTCAGAAGAATTTCATTCTGTGTCTGTATGAGGTCTTTTGTTTTTATGTTTATTAATTTTTATTATCATGAGTTTGAATGTGTATGCAGGAGGTACGATAGTATTGAGTGTTGTTTTCTATTATCTTGTTTTAAGGAGTAGGGAGTCTTTCTGTTTATATGATTATTAAACATTGTGCATTAAAAACAATATAATATGAAATAAAATTGTTAAACTCGATTATCAACATTTATGAAAACGAGTAAACATGATGATAAACTTTGATCATTGTTACACATATTATGAGTATTAAGAAGGTGTAATTGTTTTGTTATCAAGAACAGTATATACCTTGATTCGGGAGACAACTATATAAATTGAAAATCGAAACAAATATATTGATTATTACTATTAATTCATTCATAATATAGAGAAGGAACAGTAGCTATAACCCACTCTCACATGAGATTTTTACATGTCTCCCGACCTCCCCTGTTTGTCTTTTCTGTCTGGTGCAGTAGGGGCAATGGCGTTTGACTGAGGTGGGGTTGGCAATGAGTAATTCCATAGTGACTTTCATTTTTAAGTAAATGTCTAAGGTAGTATGCCTCCAGACAACATCATAAGCAGGGATATTGCACAGCTTTCTTAAAGACGTACGGTTCTTGTCATTTTATGATTTTTTTTGTGCATCTATTCAAAATGACAAAGAAAACACAATTTGTCATTTATGTTCTCAAAAACCCCCCAAGAGAACTACTAACTCTATGTAAGAGTTTCTTTAAATCTTTTAGATATTGACCAGTGACAGTATTGCAATGTTTAAACAGAAGTCAGCCCACCAAGGATGGAAGCTGTTATCTCAAATATCTGCTCCCCATCCACAGGTGAAAGGCAGAGTAGACTGCTGCAAAAGAAAAGACATGCAAGCTCTGGTAAGAGAATAGTTAATAGTCGCAGAAAGTAAAGGGGGCACTGGGCATGGCCCACAGTCATGTGGGTTAGAACCAAGAAATGTGACTTTTACTTCTTAGGGGTGCACATTGGACAGATGCTGCCAGTGTCTCAATTGCAGATTTCTGAAAACACTTTTTATGGGTGAGCGCAAAGCGCTCCGTCCATTCTGTAATCTCTCTTTGAGCTTCAAACCACGCCCTTGTCACATCAGTCACTTACATTGGTTCGTGGGCTTGCCTTTTAAAATCCACTTGCTTTCATTTGTGAAAGGCATCAGTCATGCCTTGCCCAGTGTTTAGCCCACCTACACAGCACCAGTAAACTAGTAAAAACATACGAAGCTCATGTTTTTAGCCTAGGGTCAGGACTACGTTACCTGTTTATTTTCCACGCAACACTTGCTACATTTTACATGGTGCGATCGCGCTGCTTTTTTTTTCTCTTTACAACGCTAATAGCTCTAACTTCAGCAAATGCGAGACCCGTTGCATTGAAAATGCTTGTTTGATTTTTGCGCCCTTCCACCAAGCATCAAGCACCTTCATGGCCCACCCAGGCGTTTTTATTGTCATCCCAGATCAAGAATCCTGGGGCTGGGCAGACATTCGCCCCTAATTGCGTTTGTATTTTTACAAATCTTTCAGTACATTTTCAATAGCGACACGACACACACACAAACTTTGAAATTTACAATATACTATTTTTTCTTGCGGGGTAGAAAATGTATATCTTCCAGGAGCGAATGTTTACATTTTATTCGCTGATCTGAACAGTTTTTTGGCACGAAACAAATCTTTTGAGCGAAAATCCTGCGTTGCTTTGGGCAACCATTCATATTTCTAATTGCTTCCCATTTACACAAATATTTCAGCCGATTAGCATTACATGAATTTGTTGAAGGAGTAAAGCTACAGCCAGAAGGAATGCGCCCAGAGAGACCCCTCGAACACTAAGCTTGTTTAGCACGGATTTAGTCAGCTGTAAGAATTGGGTGGAGGCCTTTCTCAAATTCATATAAAGGAGAAATTAATGAATGCGTGCAGTTGGTCAGCTTAATTAAAATGTCAACTGTTTTGGAAGTCAGCAGCTTTATTTTATTAAAATCCATAGTGATTATAAGTTGATGAAGTGTCTTAACTGCCACATATATCAAGTGTATCAGTTTCTTATTTTTACTGTTTTTTTTTTTTTCTATAAAAGCAGCTTATTCTTTGGGATTTCTCTCCACTGTAGAGGCTGTTTGTTGAGCCACAATCAATACGATCACACTTTTGAGCGACATTATATTCCTACGTGGTCCTGAGTAGCGCGGAAGGCCTGATTTGAGGCACAGATACAGGACGTTTTGTGAGCAACTGAAACACCGACTTACCTAATGAAAGTGCAGCTATTAAATAGGCTTTGTTATAAGAGTGAGAGAGCTCTGCTGCTATAGAGGTTCCTACGTTTTGTTGCTGTTATGAAAAAGTAGACATAAAAGAGATGAGCATTTGCAGTGCAGTGGGTCTGGCTTTTGGTCGCATTAGAGCTATCAGCGTTGCAAATTCCTAACTTGACTTTTCTTGCTGTATAAATTGAGAATGAAAAGTAAAACAGTTTATATAAGTGAGCAGATTCAAAGCGCCAAGGCCACCATGAGCATGAGCGCGAAGGAGAGACACAAAAGGAAAAAGAAGTTTGTTTGCAGTGAAACGTATCGGTAAACGTGCAATTATCCTTGTAACAGGGTCAGTGTCCAAGGTGGTAACAAAGCCTCCCCAAGGAAGGACAAAATGTAAAGCATTTACTAATGAAAACAAAGGATTTTTAAAAGGCAAGCCCGTGATGGGTGTGCAGTGGGGTTGGTTAAAAGTCCACAGTTAGATTACAACAGGTCAAAGCACTTGGGCGCTCGACCTAAAAAAGGAGACATAAAAGAGGTTTGCACATAATATGGGTCTCTGGTCTTGACATATAATCAGCTCATCAATTGTTTCTTCTATTTTGGGTTATTTGCTGTCAGGGCAAACAGTAAACTAATCATCCAATCCCGTTCTTTGCCCCATGACACCATACATCTCCGAAGATGATACAGCTGCTTAAGTGACCCAACATGGGAGAAGATGAGTCCATGAAATCAGAAAGGTTGCCAGTGTGTTGGCCAAAGGGTTACAGGGACTCATACAACATCATACCTACGGTTGCATCATTGCACCATCCTGAGCAAATATGTGTGCTACCTTGCGTCGCACGTTGGCTGAATTTTGTCATGCATTGATTCTTATGAACAGCTTAAGAAAATGTACAACAGACATTCTTAAAGTGTTTTTTTTCTAAATAAACAAAGGATTCTGTGGCACGTGAAATGCATGCCATTATCACCTTGTGGGTCAACAAATGGTTTAGCGACAAATACATGGTGCTACCACCATTTTGAGAATGATGAGGTCAGAAGCAAGATGCAACAACACGCACTAAACTTTCCTCCAAGGGACATTGTTTTAATGTTCTTGTTCCAGAGTTACAGGAAATAATCTAAGTTTATCTTTTGAAGATACTGTTTCAACTATGCCGTGAACAGTATAATTTAGTATTTTTTTAATCTTCACAAGATCAGTATTTTACAGATTACTGTTGTGTTCTATTTGCTATATGATTGTATTGTTTTACGTCTGCTGCTAATTAAGGTGTTCGTGCTGCTTGTCCTTGTTAAGAATGGAATGTGAAGATAATTGAAAGGTTAGAAGGATTAAATGAAGGTCCTATAAAGTAGAAACTTTTTATCCATGGGAGATCACTCACTTCTGTGACTAATGAACGATGAAAATCTTAATGATCAGAGATGCCATCCTTATATATATGGCTGTATATTTTTGGGCCGCTTATGAGTCCCAAACCAGGGTGTCTTGGACAACTGTACATGTAAATGCCAAGTACCAATTTTCTAATGATATTTGTCTAAAGATTGGACACAGCTGGAATCTAAGAATGCTGGTTCCTAAGCACTGCTGGGAAATTCACCACCTAATTTTAATAAGTGACTATAATGATTATTTATCACGAAATCTTGGTGGTGAAGGGCAGAAGTTCGGGTCCTGAGAGCATTACTCCTCCGAATTGTAAGATCCTGTGATGCTGGATTCTTTTTTGTTCCTGTCTTCATCTTTTGCAAATTTCAGCCATTATGTTTATTGTCAGCCACTGGCCCTCCCGAAAGCTGTATGAATGGTATGACTTCAAGAATCAGCTCGATGCTCCGCAAATTAGATTCTATTTTGTGACCACAGTCTACTTGCAAAAAACTACTCACAGTTATTTTTTGTTTTCCCAAGACTCGCCATTCTATGGTGTCTCACAAATGTGTATTGGAACCTAAGCATGCAGTGGTGCACTTAGTCTGATTGTTACACCCACATCTACCTTTGCTGCCAAATAAAGTCTCATCATCTGGGTGGACCAATGCTTCGTTACGTTTGAGTCTGTGGGTGTAGAAATAAAACAGCCATGCCAAATGAGCTGCACCCAAAGGAGCAACAAAAATGTGAATAAGTCTGAATATCAATGTTAAAGTTGCAACTTGAAACATTCTCCATCCAGCATGTTGGAAATACAGTAGTTCAGCTCTTTGCTTTTATAAGGAAACGGTTGGCTTCCACGTCCTGACAACCCCCACAGATAACGCCCATGGTTTACGGAGAGAATGCCTAGCCACAAGAAAGACTGAATGCAAGTGGGGAACCAGCTGCCTTGTTAAAGCTTGTTGTTTACTTACACACCAAATAAAATAATACAAACTTTTTTACCACAAGTTCCACTTCCATCCTCTCTTTACTTAATGCCACAAGAAACATGTGACTGAAGCACTTTTCTATCATCAGCATTATTGTAGCACCAGATGGCTGTGCCTCCAACATTAAAACATATCAGTTACATCTGTGATAGCTTCAACTCAGAATTCATTACAGAGATCTCTCAGACACCCAAGCCGGACCCTGGACCTTTTAAAACTATCAGCCACCCCCTGAAGGTTTCTATCCTACACATTACAATGCTTTACACATTTAGGTCTGGTTTATGTTCATCAAAATCTGGATTTCCCAAAAATCATTGTACAATCATGTTTCTACTAGCTCTGGAGTCTACTTTTGTGCACCCTGAATTCACCTAAGGTTTGTATAAGAAGAGTAATGAAGCATCTCCTAAAAAATCCTAATCCTAATGAACTGAAAAACGTACAGGCATCATATGGCAAAGTGGCTGGACACTTTTCTGTCCATTAAAGTTCTAGTCTTTCCCTTTTTGTGTAGCTGCACATTCCATCATATTTCAGTCTTGTTGGAAATGGCCTTTCTGCAGGGTCATGCCCAAATGTTTTGCCTTCCTCCTTCTCTTTTTCTGACCTCATTTTCGCTAATCAGTGCTAAAGTGCATATGCTCTCTCCTTAAAACAGGGTGACATTGGCTCATACCCAATTGGCTTATTTAATTTACTTGTAAGTCCCTAGTCAAGTACACTAGATTTGCCCAGGGCCTTTCAATTAAATGCTACTAGTGGGCTGCAGTGCTGGTTTTGCCACTCACATAAGTAGCCCCCTAACCATGTCTCAGGCCTGCCTCTGCAGTGCCTGTGTGTGCAGTTTCACTGCCATGTCGACTTGGCATTTAAAAGTACTTGCCAAGCCTTAAACTCCCAATATTCTACATATACGTCACCCCTAAGGTAGGCCCTAGGTAGCCCATAGGGCAGGGTGCTATGTAGGTAAAAGGCAGGACATGAACATGTGTGTTCAATATGTCCTGGTATTGTAAAACTCCTAAATTCGTTTTACACTACTGTGAGGCCTGCTCCTTTCATAGAATAGCATTAGGGCTACCCTCATATACTGTTTGAGTGGTAGATCCTGATCTGAAAGGAGTAGCCAGGTCATATTTAGTATGGCGAGGATGGTGATGCAAAATCCTGCTTAATGGTGAAGTTGGATTTTATATTACTATTTTGGAAATGCTACTTTTAGAAAGTGAGCATTTCTCTTCCCATTAAATATTTCTGTGCCTTCCAATCCACGTCTGGCTAGGTTTAATTGGCAGCTCCCTTGTGCATTCACTCACACAACCCCAAACACAGGATGCTCAGTCACACTTGATTACATCTGCATATTGAATGGGTCTTCCTGGGCTGGGAGGGCCTGACACTTACATATCAAAGGACAGTAGCCTGCCCTCACACAAAGGACTGCCACACCCTCTACTGGGACCATCAAGATACCAACTCGTGACTGCTACAATCTTTACACATAAATAGATTAAAACTTAATGACTGGATATCAAAATGGTACTTTGGGTTAAGTAACTCCCCTTCGAACAATTGATTACATTGATAAACATGACAATACCATCAGGATAACATGCCAGTTACAACTTTAATATGAATTCTTTCAGCACTAAATGATACAATTTCAGAATACCATTATTTGGTGCCCATAATGTATGAGGCGCTCTAAGAGTGTGAACAGGGCTAGAGAAATAATGCTTTTATTGCTTACCTCAGCAGTTCTTAACCTTTTGACTTCTGGGGGCCACCCCTGAATCATTAACTGGAATCCCGGAGTCATTATTGGTCCTCAGGGACCCCCATCCTATTCAATTTCTAAGATTAGAACCTCAAAACAAGACAAAAACAATTATATATCAAAAATATAAAAGCAACTATACACCAAACAAATTCTCAAATATTTCAATATTTTGTTTAATGTATATTCAAATATAGAAGAGGTTTTCAACTGTTCAGTTTTGCTTCTGTGCTTGTATATACTTTATCAATTCTAATTTCTTAATTTTAATGTAATTTAATTTTGTAAAACAGTCGTGGACTCCCGAGTAGGCCTGGTGGAAAGTCAGGAGTCCTCTGACCACAGGTTAAGTACACCTGGCTTAGCTAATTTAAAATATGCAATAAAATCTCTAAGTTATATAACAACATTAAACATTGGTATACTGACCTATCTCACAAACAGAATCTTCACAAATGTAATTATAGTGCAAGTGCCTTCAAAAGAATTATATAAAAATTTGTATAGTAAAACATTCAACAACAACAAAATAAATACATGCCAGTATATTTACAGTGTTGTTACATATTTTGCTTTCAGCACGTTAAGCATTCCCTCTACAACTTTCATTACCAAAGCACCAACTTTATGTAAATGTGACCCCAACCACAAAGTAACAGCGTTTTGTCTAAATCGTACTTTGTAAAATATATACATTGGTAGTAGTAGTTTGATACCAATAGAGAACGACTCAGTGCAAGTACATAATAAACGAGTTTCAACTTCCAGCTATTAACTTCATGATCTCCAAAATAAACATTCGCATCAACCAAACCTTTCACAATATTGTAAAACCAATAACAACAATAATCTAATTCTGAGGAAATGGTACCTCACCTTATTAGGTAGGGGACTCATCAGGTAACATTATGGGTTTCATCCCACAAAGTATGAGATTACATTAGTTTCTGTTTTCTGTGTTTTTAGAAGATGATAATCCTCAAGGAAAAAAAAACAAAAAAAACTGATGTTTGGGGTTTTGCTAATTAATAGATTGTGTACCATATTCTTAGTAACTTCCGGTTTCCTGAGATGTGCTTTTGAAGCATGGAATATATTTTGACTGCACGTACCTAAATGTGGGCGTTGTGTACTTGAAGGAGAATAAAGTGCCTCATCAATAAAATAGTTGTGCATTGTATGGCAGAATATGTTGTTTAATGTGTCAATAAAATATTGGCAAGAGAGTACTCCCACTGTCTAAACATATTTTAATTAGTAATCCACAGTTCAAAAGCAAAAACATACATCGTTCTGTACCACAAAAATAGATTTTGTGTCTCATGCAAATTTGTGATATCGTTATAATCAGTGTAAACGTAGAGATGATCCTCTAATAATCATAAAATACCTGAACATTCAAATGTAAAACAACAGATGTGCAAAGGCAGCATTAGAAGGGAAAAAGGATAGCACAGATGTGTGTATGGTGAGTGGAAAGAAAAGTGGTAAAACCTTTAAGAAAAAAAAAAAAAAACAGAAAGTAAAGATTCAAAAATTCTGAGCTCACAGTTAAAAATGCAGATAAGGAGCTTAAACAAAGGAATTTTGAGTTGCTACAAATGTGAGAGTCATGAATACTTAAAGAGGAAGAAGTGCAGGGCAACAGTTCAGAAGTGTTCTATGTGTGGGTTGGTTGGACATTTTGCAAGGACGTGCATAAGAAGACATAGAAGAGAAAAAGTCCAGTTTGTGTCCGCCTCCAAGAAGGAGTCCACGTCTAATAAGGACCAGTCTGGGGTGTATGAATGTATTTTAATTGTGAGGGATGTCATTTTAGACTTGGCTTCAGAATCCAGAAGCAAACATAAGTGTGAAGTCGTTGTGACAGGTATCCCAGTGATTTTGGTGGCAGATTCTGGGTCACCATACACTATTATTTATCGAGACAGGTGGAAAGAGAAGTTTCAGGGTGCAATCTGACTTTGCAATAGTGATCCAGAGTGAATATGAGGGAGGTCAAGGGAGGTGCATTTATAAGGGGAGGGAAGTTCCAGATCGGAAGACAAGTAGTGCTTTACTTTTGTGAATGAAAAGTGTTTCAATCTATACACATAAAACACAATAATCCACTGAACATGTCACACATATACAGGCACAATTAGCACATTGGCACTTGGGCTTACACACTTTTGGATTCTATCCCCACCTCGGCCCTTGTCCTGGGTGTTTCCGTCTTTGGTAACTATAAACAAAGGCCTCCCCTAGATTTTAGCATATCTCTTGAGCATACATCAAAGTGCAGGTGCAGATTACACCTTATTGCATTTTGTACAATTCAGTTATTCAGTACGTCCTGTTTTCAACTCGACCTCACCACAGAGTGGCTGAATCCATTACCTGGTCACTGCAGGGGAACATGCATCACGGCTCTCTCCTGTTTCCTACTTCTGGGAAGAGATGCACATGCTGGAGGTACAACCAACGTTCTGGCATAGGGCCACAGCAGACAACAGTAGAAGCTGCTACCTAATAAGATCACAGATGGGCTGTTGCTCGAGTCAAGGATGAAGGTCTCCACTGGATCTTTTGCGAGGAGTAGCGTTTGGGTCACCAAGGTTCAGTGGTCATGAAGGTAGAAAGTCAGCTACAGAGGCATGGTCAGCTGCAGCACAAGGTTACCTTAGGCTCAGTTCTTGATTCCAGGAGAACAGTTTTTCTTGAACACAGTCCATTGGACAAGGCACAACCCGTCTCAATCATAGTTTTAGCAGTGCACACTGCCTCACGCATAGTTTGTAGCTGCAGCAACATAGTCTATTTCGGGCAATTTGTAGTTACATCATCACTACTGGCCCCAGGCACAGTTCGTAATTGCAGTGGTGCAATCTTCCTCAAGCACGATTAATGCATATAGGAGATGCACTTCTAGTAACCTCTTAGCACAAAAGGACAACGTCCACACTCCTCAGGGAATAAAGGGTGCTCTCCTTCTGGAAGAGTAACACACCTTCTGGGTTCAACCTGCTCATTGCACTTTCAAAACAGTCACACCTCCTTTTGGGTTAGTAGTCTCCTTCCTTATCTCAGAAGGCAGGTTGTCTTTTAAGCTTTTCACGTCAGATGAAAAGCTTCTTCCATCTGGCAAGTGAGCTGTGAGGCAGACACCAGCTCTTGTTGCATAGCAGTCCTCTTAGTACTCTGCTGAGCACTCCCTTCCTTGGTCACTGAGAACATGGAACTGGAAACCAAAGTCAGTCAGTTGCTCCCACACTTATGCAATCAAAGCAGACATGAGATTTGGATTCTCTGCCTACACTTTCAGAACTTAAGGAGGTTTCTCTTTAAAGTTTTCTTCAAAGTCTGCTTTCTAGAGAGATACACACTTTTTGTGCTGCTAATAATAGCAGATTATTCTCGAGCCAGTAGTGTCCACAAGAGAGGTATGAAGATATGTGAGCTGACAGCACTTGGCTATCAACAGCCACACTGAACAATGATCAGAAAAGGCGGGTCTTATATGAGCTGCTTTCACTATAATAACAGATTCTGCATTTCCAGCCTTCACTTCCACCATCTACCACATAGCAGTGATACAGTGAGACTAATCATCAGCTCAGCAAAAGGCCAAATTGAGTTTCTGAAGGAATCTTGTCTGCTCTGTCCCCACTTCAGTGCCTAGGTCTTTTCCCTCCGGTTTCAGGATTGTAAGCAATACACTTACACTGTCTGAGAAAACGACATTACCTCCATCTTGTGCATAGAAACAAGCCGAAGTTTCCAAAGTGGAAACCAGAGGCATTCATTACAGTGGTCGACCCATGCATACAATGCATGCATCATACCGGCCTCATACACAAACATGCACCAAACATGGAATGTTCACACAAGGATCTCGGTTAGTGCATAGAATGGGAACTTTACACAAGTGGTGTAGAAAAGAACAATTTTCTTTGGCATGTTACCCCCCATTTTTACCTGTATGTCAGCATGTTTTTGCCTGTCTCACTGGGATCCTGCTGGTCAGGACCCCAGTGCCCATAGTTTATGGCCTAATGTGTATGTCTGTGTAGTGCCTAACTATTTCACTGAGGCTCTGCTAATCAGAACCTCAGTGCTTATGCTCTCTCTGCTTTTAAATTTGTCACTGTAGGCCAGTGACTTCATTTACCAATTTCAATTGGCACACTGGACCCGCCTTATATGTCCCTAGTATATGGTACCTAGGTACCAGGGCGTTGGGGTTCCAGGAGACCCATATGGGCTGCAGCATTTCTTTTGCCACCCATAAGGAGCTCAGACACACCCTCACACAGGACTACAATTGCAGCCTGCGTGAAATAGTGCACACATTATTTCACAGTCATTTTCACTGCACTTAAGTAACTTATAAGTCACCTGTATGTCGAACCTTCACTTGCTGAAGGTTAGGTGCAAAGTTACTAAGTGTGAGGGCACCCTTGCACTAGCAAAGGTGCCCCCACATAGATCAGGGCCATTTCCCTGGACTTTGTGAGTGCGGGGTCGCCATTACATTCGTGCACTACATATAGGTCAATACCTATATGTAGCTTCATAAAGGTAACTCTGAATATGTCTAAGAACATGGAATTGTCCCACCATTCCAAATCTAGTTTTGGGGAGCCAAGTCCATGCATACTGGGGGCTCCATCATGGACCCCCAGTACTGCCAAACCAGCACTCTGAAGCTTGCACTGCAGCTACAGCTGCTGCCACCTCACAAACATGGTTCTGCCCTCCTGGGGTCTATGTAGCCCAGTCCCAGGAAGGCTGAACAAAGCATTCTCTCTGAGAGCAGGATGTTACATCCTCTCCCTTTGGAAATAGGTGTTACAGGCTGGGGAGGGATGGCCTCCCCCAGCCTCTGGAAAAGCTTTGAAGGGCACAGATGGTGCCCTCCTTGCATAAACCAGTCTACACTGGTTCAGGAACCCCTTTTCCCCTGCTCTGGTGGGAAACTGGACAAATACAAGCGGAGTGACCACTCCCCTGTCCATCACTGCCCTAGGGGTGGTGCCCAAAGCTCCTGCAGTGTGTCCCAGGCTTCAGCCATCTTGCTTTGCAAGGTGTGTTGCCACTTTGGAGGGGCTCTGAGTGGCCAGTACCAGTATGTGACATCAGAGACCCCTCCTGATAGGTACATACCTGATAAGGTAGCCAATCCCTCTCAGGGCTATATAGGGTCTCTCCTGTGGGTTCTCTTCAAATTCTGCTTGCAAGTTTCCTTCAGGAATCCTCTGAAACAACTTCAGACTCCTCTGAACTCGGATCAACCACAGCCTGTTCCAAGAAATGCTGTAACTGCAATATTTGTCTACAAGAGGTCTACTGGGGGTCCATAGTGGAGCCCCAGGAATGCATGGGATTGGCACCCCAATACCAAATTCGGCAATGGGGGGACAAGTCCATGATCTTAAACATGTTACATGGCGAATTCGGAGTTACCATTGTGAAGCTACATATAAGTATTGACCTATATGTAGTGCACACGTGTAATGGTGTCCCTGCACTCACAAAGTCCGGGGAAGTGGCCTTGAACTATGTGGGGGCACCTTGGCTATTGCCAGGGTGCCCTCACACTTAGTAACTTTACACTTAACCTTCACTAAGTGAAGGTTAGACATATAGGTGACTAATAAGTTACTTTAGTGCAGTGTAAAATGGCTGTGAAATAACGTGTGCGTTATTTCACTCAGGCTGCAGTGGCAGTCCTGTGTAAGATTTGTCTGAGCTCTCTATGGGTGGCAAAAGAAATGCTGCAGCCCATAGGGATCTCTTGGCACCCCAATACTCTGGGTACCTAGGTACTATATACTACGGAATTATAAGGGTGTTCCAGTGTGCCAATTAGAATTGGTGAAAATGGTCACTAGCCTATAGTGACTATTTTAAAGGCAGAGAAAGCATAAGCACTGAGGTTCTGGTTAGCAGAGCCTCAGTGACACAGTTAGTCACTACACAGATACACACATTCAGGCCAAAACTATGAGCACTGGGGTCCTGGCTAGCAGGATCCTAGTGAGCCAGGCAAAAACAAACCTACATACATGTGAAAATGGGGGTAACATGCCAGGCAAGATGGTACTTTCCTACATTCATGTACCTCATGAGTGGAGCAGGAGCACCGGCGTTGGTGATGCCCAAGCTGGAGTGCTAGCAAGGTGATGCCGGAGTGCGGGGCCTGTAGGTCACTGTGCAAGCAGCGGCTCGGTGGAGGCGGCGGTGAAACCAGGGTTGGGGTGCAAAGCGGGTTGGTGCGGCTCGGTGCGGCTTCTCCTTGTCAGAGATTCCTCTTGATCCAGAATGTTTCTAAAAGTCTAGGGTTTTGGGTCCACCACTTATATCCAGTTCTGCCTTTGAATTAGGCAAACTTCAAAGGAAAATCTCTGCTATTCAAAAGATCCTGCCATGCCCAGGCCTGTCCCCAGACACACTCCAGGGGGTCGGATAATGCATTGTGTGAGGACAGGCACAGCCCTTTCAGATGTAAGTGACCACTCCTCCCTCCACTTTAGTCCAGTTGGCCCCTCAGGATATGCAGGCTACACCCAAGCTCCCTTTGTGTCACTGTCTAGAGGGAATTCAAAACAGCCTAACTGTCAGTCTGACCCAAACATGGAATACACAAGCAGGCAGAGGCACAGAATGGTTTAAGCAAGAAAATGTCCACGTTCTAAAAGTGGCATTTTCAAACACACAATTAAAAAAACAACTTTACCAAAAGATGTATTTTTAAATTGTGAGTTCAGAGTCCCAAACTCTAGGTCTCCATCTGCTGTCAAAGCAAAACTGTACTAAGGATAATTAAAGGCAGTCCTCCATGTTATGAGTGAGATAGGCCATTCAACATTGAAAACTGAATTCAGCAGTATTTCACTGTTAGGACATGTTAAACACATCAGTACATGTCCCACCTTTAACATACACTACACCCTGCCCTTGGGGATACCTAGGGCCTACCTAGGGCTTACCTTAGGGCTACCTTACATGTAGTAAAAGGAAAGATTTGGACCTGGCAAGTGGGTACACTTACCGGGTCGAATTGGAGGTTTAAAACCGCACACACAGACACTGGGGTGGCAGATCTGAGACATGTTCACAGGGCCATGCATGTGGGTGGCACAACCAGAGTTGCAGGTCCTCTAGTAGCATTTGACTTACAGGCCCTGGGCACCTCTAGTGTACTTTACTAGGGACTTACTAGTAAATCAACTATGCCAATCATGGACAAATCAGTCACCCATACAATTTACATAGGGAGCACTTGCACTTTAGAACTTATCAGCAGTTTATAAAGAGTGTGCAAAGACAATAACCAGCAAAAACTGATCAGAAAAAATAGGAGGAATAAGGCAAAATGTTTGGGGATGACCCTGCAAAAAGGGCCATTTCCAACATTCTTCTAGAGTCAAACCTGTGCCCAATTATTGATTACCTAGTCGTAATTGAAAAACGCCTGGGTAACTATGGAGGGGGGTGTGTGATAGGAGTGGTAGGCAGACATCTGGTGTCAATCCAACCCTAAATCCCTTCTTTCTGACAGTATTGTAATTTAGTTAAGGACACTTTAAGGCCATTTCCCCTAAATGGTTCAGGAAGGCAATTGTGTCATATTTGCACTCTCCTTTTGTTTTGGATGAAATAAACAAATCATCAGTGTACTATACCATTGTCGATTGGAAAGGCATTTCCAACGACTCTGGGTTCTTTTTCAAGATCTGAATGAAAATAGAAGGTGATTCTGAAAAATCTTGAGGAATTCAACACCAACAGCAGATTCAATGTAAAAATTTGAAACAGAAGAGAAATTGACTATGCTTGTGGACTGGCACAGAAAAGAATGCTTGTGACAAGTATATAATGGTGAACGATACAGCATCACATGGAATCTGAAACAAAATCATGGCTGGGTTTGGCATCACGGGACAACATTTAATCACAGTATTGTTTATTTTTCTCATCACAATGTCATTTATTTTTCTCAAGTGTTGAACAATTCAATCTTTCGCACAGGGCTTTCTCAATCCCATTATCAGTGAATTACATGGGCTCCTCAATACTTCTTTCAAAACCCCTTGGTTCAAAACTTTTGCAATTATGGAAGCAACATTTTCAATGATGTCCTGTGTCATGTGGTACTGGGGAATCTGGGGAAAAACTGTGTTTGGCTTTACTGGAATCTTAACTGGCTCATCTCCCAGACTTTCTCTTTAAGCGTTCCTTGTAATTCATAAAGAAGATCCTTTACTGTGAAAACTGGAAAGAAACTAATCAGAGGGTACTCCTCATTTATTATCTCACACTCTATCTCTGGATCTGGGTCATACTCGACATGATTGTTCATCTGTATCTCAATTCGATCATTAGAGCAAGTAATCGAGCGTCTTGTTTTACACAGCAAGACCCTTCCCAGTACGGATACTGGACTTGAGTCAGAAACTACGAATTTGTGTAATCCCTTAACGTTGCCAATTTTAATCTGAACTGGTTCTGTAATTAGGTTGGTCAAATACTGATTCGCTATTCCTAAAACCTGGACTGTTTTTCCTGAAAGGGGCAAATTTGAAACTTCTGCAGTTCTCACTGTAGAGCATATAACTCCTGTGCCAAACAAGAATTACATTTTGTGACCCATTACCTTTCCCTTCACACATGGACCTTTCTGATCTACTTGTAAGGAAGCTGCAAGCACACATTCCTCTTTGTACGAACTTTCGCTCACCAAATCATTGTTTTCTCCATTCTCACTGAGTAAGGGAATTGTTGTACTGTGTTATTACTTTGGTTAGACCTTTGACCTGTGATCTGTTGAGGAAACATCACCTGCTGCTGCTCCATTGGGGCTCAAGGTATTTAGATTTGCTGTCTACATAACATTTGAACCTGCTGTTGCATTGGCTGTGACTGTGCTATCTGCACACGTGGTATTTGCACCTGCTGCATAGGTTGAACATTTTGCATCTGATTCACATTGCTTGGAAAATTTAGATTATGACCCCTCATTCTTGGTCCTCTCATGTTTTGGAACAAATTGATGTCACTTTTTTGCTGAACACCTTCCTGTACCACCATCGGACACTCCTGCTTCCAATGTCCTATTCCTCCGCAAGCGTGACATGGTAACAATCTCTTCATTCCCTGCACATCATTCTGAACCACTACAGTACCTAAATCGGGACTACGGTTTCCGTTTACCCTTCCTCCGCGACCTCTACCTTTCAACTGATTTCGAAATGCCATATTTCCCTGCTGCTGCAGAAAATGTCACTCCATCCCTGTTTGTACCACATTAATCTGCATCACCATCTCCTTTTCCTTCAACTTTCTTTGCTTCAACTCAATGTCGTCACTACAGTACTTTACATACTGCAATACCTCATCAATTGGCTTCGCTTGCCAGCAAATTAAATGACTCTTAATCATCTAGCTAATTTCAGGTCTCAATCCTGCCACAAATCTGAACATAAAATGAATCATGTATTTCAGTTCAATCGTTTCAGTACCACTGTAAGGCTTGAACGCCTGCAACAATCTCTCTTAATACGCATGTATTGACTCTTTCGCTTCCTGGGCTGTCCTGTCTATTCTCTTCCAGTCAATATTCTTGGGCCAAATACTCATTTTCAAAAATTCAATAATTTTATAGTAATATTTCATTACCTCTGGAGTTGGTGCACCTGCAATTTGGTTTCTCTTTGGTTCCTTTGTCGGCCACTCTATGCTCCTCTTACATTCAATCCATAAATCTGCTGCTTCTACTATCTCTAACAGGGTGTTCAAATCATCCCATAGGCATTTAGCAAGTTTCACAAACCTGTCTGTCTGGTGGCACCATTCTAAGGTTTGTCTCTCAACCTGGGATATTCATTGGTGAATTACAGAATGTCACTTCTGCTCCAAGGGACATGGACAAAATTCCCTCCTGGAATTTCTCTCATTGGTAGAATTTTCACTGGGTCCTCAACCTGCTGCATATTAGCAGTAAGATTCACAAAATCCCTTTTCTTCCTATCTCTTTTCTTTACCCATCTGCCTTCCCACTTGTCTAATTCTCGCCATGTCTGGCCGCTTTGAAGTAACTCCCTCAGCTGTGCCTTCATTCCTGCAGAGCTCATGTGTTTGAAAACGTTTGAGTCAAAATATGACCTGTAACTCCTCTTCAAATGGTTTGTTTTCTCAATTTCTATGCTGTATTTCTTTGCTATGTCTGCTAGCTTTTGATGCACCTCACTTGCTTTCCTTGTAATTTACAGGCACAAGTATCTCAATTCTGCTGCTGTGTAGGATTTGAGTCTGTTCACACTCATGGGGCCATATTTCTACTTTTTGACGCAAAACTGCGCCAACGCAGTTTTGCGTCAAAAAAATTAGCGCCATCTAACGCCAGTTTGAAGCGCCGTGCGGGCGTCAAATTTATACTTTGACGTACGGCGGCGTAACCAACAGGTAGGAGTCATTATTTCGTGACGCACACAGCGGCGTTCCGTCGTAAAGGAAACCAACGTAAAGGCGACGCACATCACTGTGGGTCGATTTACGACAGTGCAATCCGGAAATCGCTGTTTTTTTTTCACGCTATTGCGTTAAATTTTTGCACGAAAACTGCCCTCTCAGCAGAGGAGAGCCAAAATGGATCCCAGATGCCACTACAGACCCCAGGAGGATGAGTGCAGACCAGGAACCAGCCAGGAGGATCCATACAGGAACCAGGACATTATTAGAAAAAAATGAAAGTGTCGCTTCAGTGAAGAGGAGCAGGAAATCCTGGTGAAAGAGGTGACGGAACACCAGCACCAACTTTTCATCTCCTCTAAACTGCCACTCAGTAGGAGAGAGGCCATATGGAAACAAATAGTGGACAAGATCAACAGTGTGGCTGAAGAACGCCGCACAGTCACTGAGTGTAAGAAATGCTGGCATGACTGCAAACGTAGGACAAAAGAGAAAATGGCCAGGAACAGGAAGGCAGCAATGCAGACTGGAGGGGGGAGTCCAGCACAACAGGAGGCCCTGGACCACATGGAGGAGATGGTCGCAGCCGTCATCCCGGAGGAGATCGTCACAGGGATTCAAGGACAGGACAGCGCAGACTACCACGACACAACGCACATGCAGGGTAAGTCGCATGGGGAATTATAATGCACTAGTGGGGACTGTAAGCAGGGGGGGGATACCTACTACACAATGCATGTAAGTCAGCACATATATGAAGTAGCATGGGTAAAGGGGCACGGCAGGGGGGCATGCCCAGCACAGACTGAATCTGGGGCACGACAAAATACAGCACCAACAACACTCCCATGGGGCCATCCTGTAATGACAACAATAGAGCCAAGGGAAAGCAGCGACAGGTGTGAAGGCCACTACGTCAAACTCACATCCAGGCACTTGTCTTGCAAAATCTATCCTACATCAACTAGGTCCCTATCAGTAATGCGGTAGCCAAAACAACAACTGCAATGTAACTGCCACAAGAGTTGACAATAATACCTCTCATCTCTGTGCAGCTATAGTACCAAATGGCAGGAACCTCCCCATGGAACATACATACCCAAATTAGGGGGTGAGGATGACATCCGCAACTATTCGTAGAAATAAGACAAAGGCACCAGTACACTCAAATGCCGAATGTCCATACGTGACACATACATAAGCCAAAGTAAACAGCATTAGGAGCCACACAGCACTAACGACACACACATGCTGCATACATCAGGGTCCCTCACGTGCCTGGCTAACAAGGCTACATCACTAATGTCATACTGCTCAGACAACACCTGAGGAGGGGACACAGGCAACTGGTCACTGAAACACACCTGCAAAGTCTGACAACCAAATAGGACCTTCATACGATAAACAGGCCAATCCAATTAAACACACATGACCCAACATCATCTTCAAACATCAACAATGTTTACATCCATACCACATCCTAACATTGACATGCATAGGTAATGCCACGTAACATGTACAGTTCATGCAATGTGAATAAAAAGTGTATGGAGCAGGTCCTGAGAGGCAAGTGTGCTGGCAGGGCAGTCACAACACCCACAGTCAGTCAAAGTGTATTGTGGCAATTGTAACGTATACTTTGCGCATTAGCCTCAGGCTGGAGGCCTTTGTGCATCTTACCCTGAATGTACTTTTACTCATTTGCTCACATCTAAGAGCCTCAGAGCACTTTGCACTAAATGCTTCTCATTGCCCTTCCTATCAGTTAATTTAGCAAATAGCCAGTCCTAAGGTGTTGTTAATTAGTCAAATCACACAGTTTTGCCTACTTCTGCACTGGAGTTTGCCAGAACATATTCACTCTGTGCCCCAGTCAAGGATACAGTCTGGTACTTTGCTGATAGATGTGGTAGGGGTTAAGATTTGGCATTCCTGCGTAGGGAAACTTTGTCATCACGATGACATATGACTTAAAAAATCACTTCCTTGTCCCAAGACACGCATGAGGGAGTTTCCAAACAGAGAAACACAACTAGATGCTGCCTGCCTTGCTGCTGATGCACAACCAGATCACAGGCCATTCCTCTGATATGAGGGATGATGTCTCCCCAGTGATTCCGACAGGCAAGCTCCAAACTTAACATGCTGTGCTATACATAGAACAAGCAGAGGGAGAGTAGAAACTGTTAGGCACCATGATAGCTGTGTACTAATGTATTACTCTCCTGCGGACTATTTCACTTCTAACAGTGTGTATTGTTTGGGTTATTGTGGCTCACACCTAAATTTCAACAAGTCAGTTGTACAATGAAACCTCATATTAAACAAATACTGTCTTTCTCATTTGTGTATGGGAACATACCGGAAAAGAGATAATTGTGTAGGATCTGAGTGACCACGACTTCCCTGAGAAGTTCCAAAGAAGTCATGCGCTCGGCTGTCTAAACATTCCTTTGATGTGGGAGACCAGAGGCACTGCTAGTTAGTCTGAGCAAAATGAAATATCAGGGTGACAGAGTTATTTACAAGTGGGTCAGACTTAGTCCCCCACACCATTAGCTATCCTGCTGCCTAGAAAGCCAGTAATCACATGTAGGATAATGAGAGCCCACCCAACAAAATGTCCCTCCATAACAATAGTTAAACACCGAGGGAGGAGTAGGACAAAAACATGCCTATTCCTAAATAATTACAAAGCAACACCTAGAGGCAATCAGGCAGACATGTCTGATAGCTCCATATCATACATGTGACACACAGGTGGGCCATAGGCCTACAACAATGCCCTATGACGGACAGCAGATACCAAGACAAACACAGAGCACAAAGTTAAGGCATCCAAAGGCTTGTATCTTAGTGCAAAATTGTCACAACACAGACACACTAATTGTACCCTGTTTCATTGCAGAGGAACACGGATCTCCTGCCGATATGCCTGTCCCTGAGTTCCCTGATGACATGGATGACGAGCCCATAAACATCCCAGAAGAGACCATTCAAATGGTCCTTGAAAGCCTCCAAACCCCACCTTCAGTCACAAGGAGGAGCACAGAAGAAGCAGCCACCACAGGAGAACCACCCGCCACCCCAATTGTAAGACCTGCCAGCTCCAACACAGCTGAGGACTCTGACGACACTGGCACCAGCTTCGAAAGAACCGTCGTTGGGGTCCAGCGGGAGCTGGCCAAGGAGGTGCGGGTGGGGATGCAAACTATGGCAGCCAGCCTTGAGGGGGTGCGTTCGTGCATGATGTCTTCTGCTGATCAGGCAGCTGCTATGCAAGCCCGAACATTGCTCTTGCAGGAACTTTTAAAAACACAGAAGGAAATCTGCACAGCTGTCATCCAGTTGACACAACAACTACAACTGCAAGCCAGTCAACGTGTGCACGAATGCAACATAGAACCCCTCAGGGCCGACCTGGCTGCCTACCATCGTGATGTGGCTGCCATTCTGAAAAACCAGCAGGCCCTCCTTGCTGCAGTACTGCCCTTCATAACTCCACAGGGATCAGCCCCCGGGATGTCTGCCTCCATGTCTTCTAACACTGAGGTGTGTGTTGCCCCTTCACAACCAACAACAACAAGGACACACCAGGCAACACACACATCAGAAGAAGAAGACATGGAACAGATAACATTCACACGCAAGAGTACCCGGAAGCCCTAGTCCCTGCACCATGGCCTACTCTGACCAAGGTCCTACGTTTTATCAAAGGCCAGTCTCACTACAACTACACTCAATGACTGTTTGGCAATCCACTGTATGACTTGTCCCCATTGCCAGTGAATGTCTCTCTCCAACTATTTTCCAATTCCTGTTCCTCTGCACTGTCTGTGACATCACCCCAGCATGTCAGGAGCATCATCCACACCCCTTCTGTAGGATCACCATGTAAGAATGCACCAGAACGGACTCAGCAAATATGGTGAATGGACAATTTGCACTACACCACCTATAAATAAATAGCACTTGCACACCTATTGTGTCTCAGTGTCATTTCACACTTCAACTGTGCAGTACCTAACTCCAAAGTGGCTGTGTGGCAACCATGTCGATTCTCTATAGTACTGTCCTGATTTCATGTATACTGAAACATCTGTGCAGTGGCCAGGATTGCATCATAGCCTTACCATACTGAGGAAAATAACTGATGAAGGAACTAAGCACACACAATCATGCTGTGTTGGACATAATGATGCACCATCTATCTCTATTCCAGAGAACAAATGGTGGCTGAGAAATGTAGGCACCATGCAATACATAAATAGGAATTAATGCCGCATAATGTAAGGAATCATGAACAAATTACACTGCATCAATCACCCTCACGGAGTATACTTCCATGAAGGAAAGTCATGTTGAATCAGTACACACATGATGTAGGTCAGCAATGAAAGCAACAAGACAAGAGTGTGAACAACTCCTCATCTACAAAGATCTCCCTGAACTTCACACTGCTGTCCGACCTATCAATTTACCCACAATAACAAGTCTGGAAGCACTCTTTGTGAAGTAGGATACATACCGAAACAAAACCTTGGTGATCAATGCACACTACCAATGGTGGGTCTCCCACATGGTGGATACTTACCAAGTTAGCACACGGGGAGCTGGGATGTGAAACCTCAATTTCCTGGGGATGGCGAGCATAGGACACAAATGTCATACTAAAAAATTCTGCTACACTGATGTCAAGGCCATGATAATGTAGCACCTAACGCATCATGTAAAGGGTTAACTAAATATTTATTTCAATTGAGTAATACAAGAGGCAACTAAGGGAAAGGTAAACCCACACTAATCTAACCTGACTACTACTAACCCACAACTGTCCCTAACTAACCTAAGCTAAACTTACTCTACACATGTAACGAAACGATCTAAACATCAACCCCCCACCCACCATTATGAGACAAGACACATGCAGGACAACACTTACTAACCTACACACATACTATACTATCCTAAACAAACATATATTTTTTTGAAATTTTCAGAATAGTTTTTTTTTTTTTTGTTTTGTTATTTTTTTTAAACAGGAATCCCAACATTGCCCCCCACCCACCCACCCACACAACCTAACTAACTAAGCTAATTACCTATACTTATCCTAATACTAATCCCCAAAACCCAACTAACAGTAGAAAATAGGAAAGAGGTGAGAGGGGAGGGGTAAAAGTTCAAGAGGGCAAAAGTGCTACAGATTTGCCCTCCGTAGTGTGCGCCTGATGGAGCGGACCGTAACTCATGTCCTCCCTCAGGTCGTCCACCTTTTTAACTAACTTGTCCAATTTTCTGGTCAATGCCAGGAAGGCAGCTGGGTCCACAGGAGGGTCTGTGCTGGTTTGTGTGCCGGCGGAGGTTGATGTTGTGGCAGGAGTTGGTTGGCCACGGGAGAGTCCTGCTACCACCACACGGCTGGGTCCAGGTCTGGAGGAAGATGCAGGGTCCATTGCTGCAAACGTTGCTGGGTCCACTTGGGCAGACCTGGTGGATGTGGTGTTGGTGGTTGGTGGTGGCACTGTAGGGGGAGCCTGTGGTGTGGCCCACCACGCCCCAGAGGCCCGATCAGAATGGTACTTGCGGTCCATCCTCCGATACTCACACTGCACCTGCAGGATGTGCCTGTATCTCATGGCACGGCGCTCAAATTGGTTGTGATCTGCGGCACTCATGTTTGCAGCTGTGAAGAGGAAAGGCAAATATTTACCTTTGGATTTGTATTGGGTGGAATAGCACAATGGGTTACTTGTACATTACTAGAAATGTATTGGTTGCAGCAATTGTCACAACATAGTTCACGGAAGGGCTCAGAGGAAGTACATGTGAAGCATGCATACATAAGGGCATATCACACCTAGCATATCCTTTTCTCTACATGATGGATGACATCACCCTAAACTACTCATCCAAATCATACCTAAGGCATTTGACATCATGGCAGCACCTCTTCCGCATACTGACTTCACTACATATGTCACTCTATGTGATAACAATCACACTCCTCACTCAATGCCATTTGGAATTAGTTGTGTGCTAAGATTGAACTCATGGGCCATAACCAAATGTCTACACTAGGGGCCAGATGTAGGAAGTTGGAAAATGCGACAAGCAATTTGCAATGCAGAACGTTGTCTTTGACACCGTCTGCAAGTCGCTATGGGGTCGCTAAGACCCACCTCATTAACATCAATGAAGTGGGTTCCAAGTTGCGCCACCTTAGCGACTATGGGCACTCACGGGGATGGAGGCCTGCTGGGAACAGCAGACCTCCATGGCCGTGACTGCTTTTAAATAAAGCAGGTTATTTTTCCCCAAGTGTAGGCCGTTTACCTGAAAGGAAAATGAGCTGCACTTAGAAATAAATTACAACAACTTCAATCTTGGATAATTTCACGGTAGTTAGTGGTCCCTTGGACCACTGGCTGTTTTGTACAGGATTATTTAGGTCCACTCACAAAGGTGAAGGGTTACAATGCGAGCAAATGGCTTCTAATATTGATACTCTCTTGTGCTTAGTTCGTGAAACGAAGAGGAAATAGAGGCACAGAAATCTATGGTTCAACACATGACAGGTGTGGAGGTGTGGTGATGCAGCTGACAGGGCAGGCTACCATATGTAATAACGCCAGTATGGGTAGAATGTGTGAGCATGTTGGAGAGGAGCATATGGGGAGACAGACAACCTTAGGAAAAGTAAGGGACCCTCCTTAAATCTACACCAAGCGTACTTCCTCAAAATCAGGGATTCCCACCAACCTGTAGGGATCTAGCAGTAGGGAAACTGGCGGCATAGGTTCACAGCGATACAAAGGCTATACACCATTCAAAGAAGGGCCCACAAACAGTGGTTGTGGCAGCATATTGGCTGCAAGAGGAGTTCTGGAGCCATTTGCTATCCCTGGGGACCCAGCCTTTATTCCCTTTCTTAACATGACTCATGTACCCAAACTTAAAGCATCTTCGGCCTTTGAATCTACTGACACTGAAAAATTAAGTCCTACACTGGATACACTACATTAGGGATTGCAAATCCATTAAAAGGGAAAATATTGTCTCTGCTTAAAGGAGATCTGTCCCATGATCTAATTTTGACCTAGTAGAACTCAGGTTGGCCAAGGCAGGGCTGGTAGATGAACTAGTAGCTGTTGATGCTATGTCCTGTCCACCAAATGCTTCATCTATCTAATTTAAGTAACTAGGGGACAGTATTTGCATACACCAGGGGTATGCCTCTTATGCACAATCTGACCCCAGTTCCATTTTGGATAACATAGATTGACTACCTGATGTAGGAACCTCCCCATGACTGAATGCCCTGGATCCCAGGGACCTGGGGCAGAGAGTCAGAAGCCATGAAGTGGGAGCCAATCACTCAGGTTGGGCATCAATGTTTCCTTCTATAGGATGCAACCAGGGCACTAGTGTACTAATTCATACCCCTGCCCCTAATAGATTGGATTTGGCTGAAAATGATAAGGCCTCAATCCTCTCATGGAAAGTGGCAGGCATAGCCTCCAAAGTGAGCGTCCGGGAATGGGGCACATATGTCCAAGGGTTCAACTTGTGTCTCTTCCTTGGTCAATTGCACCTGAATTAAGGATCACTTGGGGCCATATGTACGAACACATTTTCCCATTGACACAGAATGGGAAAAACCCTTTGCTACATCTGGCCCCAGGTTCCAAAACTTTTATGTACCTCCCATCACAAATCCACAAGAATGCCCTCCTGGGGGCTTAGAAATCTGAGCAAATACCTTGCTTAACTGCAAAGTAGACGCAATAGAGATAGAGGGGGTCATTCTAACCCTGGCGGTAAAAACCGCCAGGGCGAATGACCGCGGTAGCACCGCCAACAGGCTGGCGGTGCACCGCTGGGCATTCTGACCGCGGCGGTTCAGCCGCGGCCAGAAACGTAAAGTCGGCGGTGTACCGCCGACTTTCCGCTGCCCTTGAGAATCCTCCATGGTGGCGGCATCTGACACCCCCTACCGTCATCCTGTTCCTGGTGGTTCTCCCGCCGGGAACAGGATGGCGGTAGGGGGTGCCGCGGGGCCCCTGGGGGCCCCTGCAGTGCCCATGCCAATGACATGGGCACTAAAGGGGCCCCCGTAAGAGGGCCCCAAAAAGAATTTCAGTGTCTGCCTAGCAGACACTGAAATTCGCGACGGGTGCAACTGCACCCGTCGCACCTTCCCACTCCGCCGGCTCAATTCTGAGCCGGCGTCCTCGTGGGAAGGGTGTTTCCCGCTGGGCTGGCGGGCGGACTTTCGGCGGTCGCCCGCCAGCCCAGTGGGAAACCCAGAATGACCGCCGCGGTCTTTTGACCGCGGTACGGTCTTCTGGCGGTTCCCGCTTGGCGGGCGGCTACCGCCGCCCGCCAAGCTCAGAATCACCCCCAGAGTCTTCTGGTGTGTTAGGGTTGCGTCTGCATATAGACAAGCACACAACTATCACAATTTTTAATATATACCAGCAGGAAAATGCAGGGTAGCAGGGCACCTCCAACACTGGAAAAGCTGGAGAATGTCTGTGAAACCATAAATATCCCAGCTTACATCATTGTTGTGGGCAACTTCTAGACTACATTTGAACCGCTAGACAGCAATGATATATCACTTGATGCGGATGAGGATGATATATGGGGCATACCACAGCTTGATCTCACTCTTGATAAAAGATGGACTGAAGCTGCCCTACAGCTCAAAGCCTTAACACTAGAGCACAATCTTACGGCATTGAATGGCAAGGCTCAATCTGATAGTAAGGGGACTCAACATATAATAAACCTCGCTGTGAAAGTCACATAGACAAAGTATCTATAGATCTAAAGTTGTGCCACCTCATAGACGACATGACTGTGGAAAACAGACTAGAAAGCAACTACAACCCTCTCTGTGTTCTCATGTGGTCCCAATGGGAGAAACTAAGCATCAAGGTTCAAACCTGCTATGTTATTAAAGATCTGTAGATAGCTAATAGCAGTTGTCACCTCAAGTGGAGCTTATTGGTGGCATGTGAGGATGCTTTACATCTATAGAAAATGAACTATTGAGTACATTGGCAAGACTTGAGAAAACAAATGAATATTGATAGCCCCCAGGAAGTTGTAGATATTAATTTAGGAATATTTTTTAAAACAAACTCTTTTTATTGAATTTTTCATCCAGTGTATACCATATAAAAAAATACATACAGAACCGCACTGTACTTTGGCACCAAAGGTAGAGAAAAAGAACAATAATGACCCCCCCCACACACAGACACTCTGCCATATCCTTAAACAGTTCTTGATTTGATCTCAATTCTTCATCATATGAATCCCAATCCCACCCCCCACCATCCATCCATAGTTTACAGTCGTCAGTGAATTCTAGTGTAATCACAGTCAATGCCTCCCTACAGAGAAAGTGGATGGTACGTCATCCAAGTGCCCCATACCCTTTCAAACTTTCTTGGACAGCCTCTGTTTGTGTAAGTTACCTTTTCTGCCATCATGAAGCCATCCGTTCCTCTCCTCCTCGTGTCTACCGTGAGGCCAAGCTTTGCTCCCCACTAACAGGTGACATCCCTCTTAATCACCACCAACCCGAGATTGCAGAATGTAAGTTTTGCCCTGGGCACATCCACATCATTGGGGATTGCGAGGAGGATACATTTGGGGTCAAGCGGAATCTGCTCTGAGATCCCCCTCTGGAGTTCCCCCACGATCTTCCCCTCTCTTTATTCCTGCAGTACAAGGCAACCCCATATGATATCGAAAAAAGTGCCAATCTGCCCCAGGCATTGTATGCAGTTTGGGTGTTGCGCCAGTCCCATACTATGTAGACGCTGTCTATCATAGTAAACCCTATGAAGGATCTTAAACTGAATTAGTTGCAGCCTGGAGCTGATGGCAACTTCTCTGGGAAACATCAACGCTGCTTCCCAGTCTATGTTCTCCATTTCCCCTACATCAGCCTCCCACCCGGTGCGTAATCTACCAAGGGTCTCCAACATATTATTGTTAATGGTCCTGTGCACCATAGAGATGGCTTTAACAGTTAACTGCTCTATCAACAGTCTACCTTCCAGCTGGGCGTATTCATGTATTTCTATCCCATCGAATGCCCTCCGCCCTCCAAGCATGCCTCAGCTGAATATAGCAGACGAACTGCATCTTGTTGAGCCCATAAGCAGCTCGCACTGATTCAAAGGGCATAAGATCCCCCCTTCCAACACATCTCCTAGATTGGAAATTCCAATACGATCCCATGCCTTGAATCCTGTCAATTTGCCAATTTCTAGCAGCCTGCCACCCTCCCACAGGGGGATCATCCTGGTGGGTTTGTGCATCCATCCCAGCACCCTGGTGGCTCTAGACCAGGCTCCAATAGCCACCTGTGTAGTGGGCAGTAGCTGCCTAACTCCCCCACCTCCATATAAGTATTGAATACACAATCTTCCCTCCCACTATAATCTCTTCAACCTGAAAGTAGGGTGATCACCGGGGCCAAACATCCAGTCGTTAACATTGATCAGATGCGCCGCCCAATAAAATGCTTCCACATCCGGCAGGGACAGGCCCCCACTATATCGATACGTTGCTGGAATTTGAGTACAATTCATGGGTGCCTCTTCTCCCATAAACAAGCCCGTACATTCCGCTCTATGGCCTGGAAGAGGATCTGGTAAAATGTGTTTTGTAAGACATAATGGGCCACATTATAACTTTGGCGGTAAGTACTGCCTACTGGCGCGGCGACGGCCATCAAAAGGCCGCGGCTAACATCCGTCCACCATAATATGACCACAGACGGATTTTTGCCACAAGAATCTGGCTGTGGCCATGCTGGTGGATTGTGTTAAGGTGGTGCTGCTACCACCAGCAGCGCCACGCCCGTAGACCCCGCCAGCTGTATCATGACCAATAATACAGCCTGGCAGTGTTCTGCTGGCAGGAGCTGCTGACGGTAGCAGCATCCCATCCTGCCCCCTGCCGAAAGACCCCTTGGTTTCAGGTAAGTCGGGTTTTCGATGGGGAGGGGGTGTTGTGTGTGCTTGCATGTCTGCACGTAAGTTTGGATGTGTGTACGGATGTGTGAGTGAATGAATGGATGCCTGCGTGTATGCCTGTGTGAGTGAGTGTTTGAATGCGTGGAGTGTGCCTGCAGGTATGGGGGAGCCTGGATGAGGGGGGTTGTGGGTTGCCTGGGGAATGTTGGGGGGTGGGCCTCCTACCAGTGACAGGGAAGGAATTCCCTTTCACTGGTAGGGACTACTGCCATGGTTTTCGTGGCGTTATGAATGCCACTAAAACCATGGCAGTAGTCAGGGTCACAATGCCGCCGGCAGAACAGTAGCGGCTGCCGGGTTGGAGATTGTTATTTCCAGCCCGGCGGCAGCTACCGCCATGGCGGTCGGTGTGGTACATTGGCGGGTTGACTTCAGCCAACCCATCAATGTCATAATGTGACAGCCTTTGGCGATACTATCGCCACATTTCCACTAACCGCCGGGGTCATAATGACCCCCATAGTAACTTCGGTAGGGGATCATCTTAAACATGGCCACTCTACCCATCAGGGTAATTGGGAGACACACCCAGCGCTCCATATCAGCTCAGCACATGCCAGCCACCCTCTCCAAATTATGGGCAAGACAGAGGTCTGCCATTTGTGTCATAAATATGCCAAGGTGCTTGAATCCGTCACTTGAACTTGACCTGGAAGGGAGTGGAGAACCATGTCATCCTGTGGGGCATATAACACTGATGTATCCCAGTTAATCTGGTACCCAGAATAACTCCTATACTCTGCAAAAATCTGGAAGTGTCTCAGTAGAGAATCTAGAGTTTTTGCCTCATAGAGAAGTATATCATCTACATATAAGGAGATGCATTCCTTCTCCCTTCCCTCCCTTGTCAACCTGAACCCATATAGCTCAGAGTGGGTACGGATCCTACATGCAAGGGATTCTATGGTGAGGGAAAATAGCAAGGGGGACAAGTGACGTCCCTGTCTGGTGCCTCTTGCGATAGGAAATTTGGATGAGAGGGTCCCATTAACCCTGACCACTGCCAACAGATTACAGTAGAGCAACCACACCCATTCCCAGTATCTGGGCCCACCCCGAATCTCTCCAAAGTACAGTCTAGGAAGGGCCAATGCAGAGCAACGAATGCTTTTTCAGTATCTAGAGCCAAAAATATGTGTGGGTCCAAACGGCGCTGGGTGGTATGTATCCAGTTAAGTGTGCGCCTTAGATTATATCTCATGGACCTTCCCAGCCAGAAAGCCAGATTGGTTTCTATGAACTAAAGGGGTAATAACACCCTGAAGGCGCATCGCTAGTACTGTGGCCAGCACTTTCACCTCTACATTAAGGAGGGAAATCAGCCTATAGGATGCACAAGACGTTCTAGGTCGGCCCTCCTTGTGAATTACCACTATTTCTGATGTCCTCCGGCCCGGGGGAGTGTGCCCTGGCTTCTTGCCTACAGGAACATAGCCAGGAGATGAGGGAACTAAAAGATCCCCCAGCCTCTTGAAAGGCTCCAGTAGGAACCCACTAGGGCCTGGGGCTTTCCCTGAGGCAGCCCTGTCATGGCCGTTTTAACCTCTTCTAAGATAATATCCCCTTCTTAGGTCGCCAGGGACTCGGCATCTAAGACTGGAACCACTATGCCTTGTAGTTATTCCCTTATGTGGTGTAAGTCCTGTAGCTGGATGGCCTGGTACAAGGCCAGATAATAGTTGGTGAAGGCCCCAGCAATTTCTATATTCAAGGAAGCATAATCTCCCTCTTGGGTCTCCACCTCATTTACCCACCTCGCTTTCATTTCTTTCCTACCCAGCCAGGCCAGGAATTTCCCTGTCTTATCTTCCGTTTCATAGAGTCTGTGTTGGGCGGTGTGCAATCGTGCTCTACTTTCTGACTTCGCTGCTTCTCTATATTCTGCTCTAACTAACTGCAATTGACAAAGGGCGGGCAGAGCTGGAACTTGTGCCAGGATCCCCTCAGTTTCTAAGAGTTGCAGCGTTTCAGACACCTTTTTACTCTTCCGTGCCACTAAGTTGTGTGCACTGTCCTATATCACTGTTTTGTAGCCTCCCAGAGTACCACCCAGGATATAACCATCCCCAGATTTTCCTGGAAGCATAGTTCAGTATCTACACAAAGCCCATATGCCACTTCATGGTCCTGCAAGTCCCAAGCCCCGAGCTTCCATTTTTCGTAATCTCCCATCTGGCTCCCCAATCTGTACTATCATGGGGGAGTGATCCAAAAAAAACCAGGCCAAATAGTCCACCTGGCGGACAACCTCAACTTTCCCTGCGGGGGCAAAAATATGATCCAGCCTAGAAATGTCTTTGTGGGCCCCAGAAAAGTAGGAGTATTTCCTATTGTCGCCAAAGATCAGACAGTCTCAGTATTGCCGCAAAGCAATACAGTAGAGTATGTGGGCCAATTCCCCCAGACATCCCTAAGCGACCCAGCTCCATACCCATTACATAATTAAAATCACCTCCCACCACGTGGGTCATGGAGTCCGCTGCCAATAGAATCTCTGCAAGCTGATCCAACACAAGAGCCTGAAGTCTGGGCGGCGCATAAACACTAACAAACAGTACTTTCTTTCTGCCACAGAAGCCCTGTACCCCAATTTACCTACCCGCTGGGTCTACCCACTGTATTGAGATCTGAAAGGGGGAGTTTACGGATTAAGATCACCATTTCCCTGGAGCTTGAGGTATAACATGCATGTGCCACTGTAACATAGGGCCCTCTACCCAGAAATTTACACCTGGTGCCCTTGAGATGTGTCTTCTGTAAAAAACAACTACATCTGGATGCATTTTCTTTATGTACTGAGACACCAGACCTCATTTGACCCTGTCCCCTAATCTTTTTGTGTTCCATGATAGCACAGAAAAGGCCCAGGGATTTGCTCGGGGGGCCCCGTGTAACTTGTGGGAGTCATTGTAGACAAAGGGGGACTGCGTTAACCAGGGGGAGAACTTCCCATCCCTGACTTCCAGGCATGTGGACAAGACATCTAGTTGGCAACCATTCATAAGACGGGACCTTACATTCATACGTGTCTATGGTATATCTAAAGGGAGAATAAACTGGCAAAAAACAACCCCCAACAGAGCCAACTTCCACCCCTCCAACCACCCCACGTCCCATAGGACCCCAGGAGTCAAGAGGTCTGTAGCCCCCCTCCTACCACCCCACCCCTTTAACACAAAACTACAACTCACAATTGTCCTTCACTAAGGAAGACTCCCCGACACAACCTGTAACATAAGGAAAGTTGTGTAATGTCTAGATAGCATTCCAGCACCTCCTTCTGCTCCTCATCCTTTCACGGGATGGTGCAATCATGCTCAGCTCCCACTCCTTTGGCCCTAAGTTACTGCATTGCCTTCACAGTCTGGAAACCCCCTTCTGCCCTGAGAACCATTTCCTCAGCTTCCAGTCGATAAATGGCCACCACCAATGGATGAGGAGACTCAGATATTGCCCTCGTGTCCACACCCGAGGCCATCATCCCAACGTCCGGTGCCAAACCTTCTCTTCTGTCACTCTTCCGGATAACCGGGGTCCTACTATCTTCAGAGTCGGATGATACCGCTCCACTCTTTGGCAATTGTCGCAACCTCCATGGCAAGGCTCCATCCCCTCTCTGCTGCCTCTGGCCCCTTCTACTGGGGCGCGACCGGTCCCACCATCCTATGGCCCGGGAGTCCCCCGGTCTTCTGCCCGACTTGGGGCCACCTCTACTGGACAGTTGAGGGCATTCCTCAAGCCACTCCAATGCATCCTCTGGGGATTGAAAGAAAAACGTTTTCCCTTGAAAGACGACTTTTAGTTTGGTTGGGAAAAGGAGGATGTATTGCAGTTGGAGGCTATGGAGTATGGCCTTTACAGAGTCAAATGTGCGCCGCTGCCTCTGAACCTCCCTGGTGTACTAGGGAAAAATGAGGATATTAAAGTTCTCATGCCGTACCTCTACCATCTTACGAACCCCCTAAAGCCTGATGGGCATGTTCAGTCACAAAACAGGACGAAAACCTCTCTGACGGCAAGACTCGTCTCAGCTATGTTTCCAAAAAACGTCCCACATTGGTCCCCTTGGTTCCTTCCGGGAAACACATGAATTTCAGATTGTTCCTGCAGGCCCGGTTTTCTGCATTTTCCAGCTGCACATAATGGGGGACATTACAACATTGGGGGTAATAGGCGCTTACCGCTGTGCAGAAGACCGCCAATACACCGGGCGGCGGCGGTATTCCGCCACAGCTATTATGACCCACATCTTGGAATCCGCCAAAATTCAGACACCCACACAACACCGCCACACCAAAGGTCAGCGATAAACTGACGGAAACAAATCCGCCACCTCCACGCCAACAGAAACAAGCCCATGCTATTACGACCCACGAATCCACGTGGTGGTCTTTCAACCGCGGTATTCCATTGGCGGTACACACCGCCGTGCTCAAAATACACACACATTTCCAAAACACCGCCACATTGGACAATTCTAAATACACACACCTGATACACATACAAACACCACTCCCACACACCCAAAACAATATAAAACACACACCCACATCACCCAGAAACCCCTACGACAAAAAAATCACGAACGAAGGCCAGAGAGCACAGAATAGACAACTCCATCACACAGAGGCACACAACACTATCACCCACACAACATCCATGCACAAAACACCACACACCACTACACTCACCACACTCATCACCACATATACCACCCCACACATCACCTACACCACCCCATGTCACGCCAAAGACACCCCTGCTTCTCCGAGGAAGAGCTGAGGGTCATGGTGGAGGAAATCGTCCGGGTAGAGCCACAGCTATTTGGCTCACAGGTACAACACACATCAATAGCCAGGAAGATGGAGCTATGGCGCAGAATAGTGGACAGGGTCAACGCAGTGGGACAGCACCCAAAAAATAGGGAGGACATCAGGGAGAGGTGGAACGCCCTATGGGGGAAGGTGCGTTCAACAGTCTCCAGGCACAACATCGCAATTCAGTGGACTGGCGGCAGGCCCCCACCTCCTCCCCCACAACTAACAACATGGGAGGAGCAAGTCTTGACCATCTTGCATCCTGAGGGCCTCGGAGGAGTCGGTGGAGGATGGGACACTGGTAAGTCAAATCTTAACTATCATATCCCCCACCCTACCTGCATGCTATCACACACCCCCACCCTCACACCCTCCCCTATCACTCCAAATCCTCACTAATCTACCCATAACACAAACCACCCATCCCAACACCAAGCCCTGCATGACACAACTAAGCATGGACACCCCTCACTAAAGCATGCCCACTGCATATACCCAGAACACCCCCCCAACCATCATCACACAAACCCACACACAGGAATGCTTGCACTGGGGTACACAAACACCCACACATTGCACACCATTACACACACACATGCAATAATCATGCTCTTATGCCCCTGCAGGAACCCGAAGGACCGTCACCACACCAGAGGGACCAGACAACACCACTCCACCCCCAGAAGAGGCCCAGAGTGACGAGAGCAGCTCTGCCCTACTGGATCCTGATGACCAGTCCGGACCATTGTGGGCCTCGGCACAGTCGGTTCCCCTTGCACAGGCACAGCCTAACACCGACCTTCCACCCTCTGGTAACACCAGCACAGCACCCACCCAGCGGGACCAAACCTCCCTACCCAGGACAGGTCAATCAGCGGTGTGTCCACCACTACAGGGAACCCAGGCTAACCCGCCACCCCAACAACAACAGGGACCTGGGGGCAGTGGTAGTGGGCACACGGTCCAGGGGACGGAGGCCCAGGAACCCAGGGGAACTGGGAGGGCTGCTGTGCGACAGGGGGCGGACAGGCCAAGGGAACCCACTCTCCACAAGGCCCCATCCTCCATATTGGGAGCATACCACCACTCCCAGGAAACGATGGCGACGGTCCTGGACAAGTTGCAGGAGACCCTGCGCCTGCAGGACGAACTGTATTTGGGGTTCAGGGAGGAGCTCAGGACCATCAGCTCCGCCCTGGGCACCTTCGTAGGGGTGCTAAAGGACATACAGCAGACCTTGATGGACACCGTGGCATTCCAAGGGGCCCCTGACACTAGCCAGGATGGTGAAATGCCCACCACCTCTGCCGGCGCTAGTGGACAGGACGCACTGCCACAGGACCAACACATCAGCACCCCACCCCCTGCAGACACACAACCACCACGCAAGCGGTCCCTGAGTTCCAGGAACAGGACATAGCAAGATGGCAAGACCCCCGCCAGGAAATGAGACCACCCTGATTGTCCTCCCACTGTCCCACTTTGTTAACCTGTCCATACTTAAACTGCCCCAGCTCCACATCCTATGCCCAGATGGGCAGTGCACCTGTGAGACTAATAGACTGGACTCTGCCATGGACATTCCTCCGCCATCACCCCTCACCATTTTACAAACCCCTCACATTTCAGAGCACTTCAATAAACACCCTTGAAACACAAAACAATCTGGAGTCAGTCTGTGATTTAGAAAATATGTATTATCAATGACAGTGTCATAATGGGTTTACCATTGTAAGGCTAACATACCTATGTCACACATCACAAGCCCTTGAAGGATGCAAGCAGTTGACACGAAGGTAACCACACCTGTGAAACCGTAATGGAAGGGTACAACTCAGTTACCAAATAGTGATTGAAATCGAGAAACAGGACAGAGGTAGACGTGTGACAGTTAATGTAATGCTAAAAACGAAAATGTTCTCACCTGTGTCTCACTGGAAATATTGCTGTATGACTGACTCCCTGTTGTCGTTGTCTTGTTCCTCAGCTTCATCATCATCACTGTCCACAGGCTCCACAGACTCCACAGCTGCTACAACCCCGTCATCTGGATCATCCTCCTGCAGAAAAGGCACCTGGCGTCGCAAAGCCAAATTATGGAGCATGGAGCAGGCGATGATGATGTCGCACACCTTCTTCGGTGAGTAGAATAGGGATCCACCTGTCATATGGAGGCACCTGAACCTGGCCTTCAGGAGGCCAAAGGTGCGTTCGATCACCCTCCTAGTCCGCCCATGGGCCTCATTGTAGCGTTCCTCTGCCCTGGTCCTGAGATTCCTCACTGGGGGTCAATAGCCAGGAAAGGTTGGGTCCCCCAATAGCCATACACGATGTCTCTGGAGTTGACCCATCATATCAGGGATGCTGCTATTCCGCAGGATGTAGGCGTCATGCACTGAGCCAGGGAACATAGCATTTACCTGAGAGATGTACTGGTCTGCCAAACAGACCATCTGGACATTCATTGAATGATAACTCTTCCTGTTTCTGTACACCTGTTCACTCCTGTGGGGGGGGACCAGAGCTACATGGGTCCCATCAATGGCACCTATGACATTGGGGATATGTCCAAGGGCATAGAAGTCACCTTTCACTGTAGGCAAATCCTCCACCTCAGGGAAAATTATGTATCTCCTTACGTGTTTCAGCAGGGCAGACAACACTCTGGACAACACGTTGGAAAATATAGGTTGGGACATCCCTGATGCCATGGCCACTGTTGTCCGAAAAGACCCACTTGCAAGGAAGTGGAGCACTGACAGCACCTGCACGTCAGGGGGGATTCCAGTCAGATGGCGGATTGGTGACATCAGGTCTGGCTCCAACTGGGTACATAGTTCCTGGATAGTGGCACGGTCAAACCGGTAGGTGACGAAGACATGTCTCTCTTCCATTGTCAACAGGTCCACCAGCGGTCGGTACACCGGAGGATTCTGCCATCTTCTCATATGTCCCAGCTGACGGTGTCTACGAAGGACAACAGCGAAGAACCAGTCATTATTCCTCCAGGTATGTACCCACAGTTACACACAAGACTACACCACTCACAAAACCCTTCCTGTATGTGTGTTGAGTGTAGGCCTAGCTATGTGTGACGCAGAGGTAACTGAAGCCATGTGGGCCCCTGAAATGGCGGCTGCCTGACCTCTAAACTGGGACAATGGGATTGTGGGGTAACTGCGCTGGCATTGCACACCGTCGCGGTAGGCGGTAGTAGACCACGGCGCAATTCTGCATTGGTTAACATTGGACCCTATGGGTCCCAGGAGCCAATGAACAGGTGCGCTGGCGGTGATGATGCGCACCGCCGCGGACGTCACCGCCACGGACGTGACCGCCATTTTCTGTCTGTTCAATCACTAGATACCTGACCTTCGACAGGAGAGGACCTACACTGCTAGTGCTGCTGTGACCTCGGTCTGGAAGCGACGATGGCTGCTGCGTCTGGGGAAAGGGGCACTGCCTTCACTGCACAGGAGTTGGAGAAACTGGTTGACGGGGTCCTCCCCCGGTACACGCTACTCTATGGTCCTCCAGACCAACAGGTTAGTACACAGGGAGCACGTTGTATGGGCTATGCCTGGATGGAGAGGGATGGTTGGAAGAGGGAAGGGGGCAGAGTTCATAGAACAACAATGCATGGGAATGAATGGGCCACATGGCCAGAGTAGGGAGGGGGCCACTCACAACGACGGTGCAGTTGGTAATGACTGTTCCTCTTCCCTTGTGCATGTCATGTAGGTCAGCGCCCACCAGAAGAGGGACATATGGCATGCCATTGCCAAGGAGGTCCGGACCCTGGGGTCCCACCAGAGACGGGGCACCCACTGCCGTAAGAGATGGGAGGACATGCGCCGCTGCAGCAAGAAGACGGCAGAGGCTCAGCTGGGGATGGCCTCCCAACGTGGGAGGGGTGCCCGTTGCACCATGACCCCACGGATGTTCCGGATCCTGGCGGTGGCCTACCCGAAGTTGGATGGGCATTTGAGGGCATCACAGCAAACACAAGGGGGTGAGTACAACCTAATTCTGCTGACTTTGCGTGCAGTGGAGGTGTCTGGGTGGGGGAGGTGGGCTGTGGGTGTCCCTAGGCCAGGGCGAGTTAGGTAGGCAAGGCCCCTCCGTAATGTAGGCCATGTGGCACTCTACCCCACCTCAGCAGAGTGCCAAGTCGAGGTACAGTTGTCCCTGTGGCATACATGTGCGCAGATGTCCACCATTGCCATGTAGGCCATATCCCAGAAATTGCATGTGCAGAGGGCAGGAGCACGGCATAATGCAGGGGGCTGCTGCGTCTGTCTTGCCCGCCCACGGTAGCGGTAATCCATGCACTAAAACTCTCTTTCTTCTGTCCCCCCCCTTTTTCTGCCCTCCCTGTCCTTTTGTACATCAGCATCAACAGGCGGAGGTACAGTGGCACAGGAGCACGAGGGAGCTGCATCCCACATGGCCATGGAGGGTCAAACCACAGACTCTGAATGCACCAGTGGGACGGAGGGCGAGGTGAGCTTCACGTCGGCCACTGGATCACCAAGCAGCGACACGGACTCGTTCGCCGATGGGGGCTCCCTTGTGGTGGCGGCACCATCTGTGCCCCCCACCTCTACAGGTACAGTTGCAACCTCCCCTACCAGCATCGCCCTCAAAGCAGCCCCTTAGCGTTCGCCCCGTGCCCGCTCACCCAGGAGGGTGGGCATCACCTAGGCCCCAGGCACCTCAGGCCCTGCCCCAGTCACCCCTGCTGCCCTCATTGAGGAGGCCATTGACCTCCTCAGGTCACTCACTGTTGGGCAGTCTACCATTGTGAATGCCATCCAGGGTGTAGAACGAGAGTTGCAACATGGTAATGCATTCCTGGAGGGCATTCATTCTGGTCAGGCTGTCCTTCAGCGAAACCTGCAATCTCTGGCCTCAGCACTGATGGCAGCCATTGTCCCTGTGTCTAGCCTCCCCCCTCCAACTTCCTCCACCCAGACCCAATCTCCTTTACCCCATCCCATCCCAAGCACACCTACAGACCAGCATGCACACAAGTCAACACACACAAGTAGCTCAAGCAAACATAGGCACCACACACACCACAGGCACTCACGCAAGCCTCACCCACGTACAGACACAGCAACATCCACTGCCTCCACAGTGTCCCCCTCCTCCTCTTCTCCCTCCTCCCTCCCAGTCTCGTCTACACACTCACCTGTCTGCACCACATCTACAGGCACCATGAATCGCACAAGGGCACCCAGCACCACCAGCCGCTCACCTGCACTCACCACCTCCACTGCCATTTACACGTCCCCTGTGTCCTCTCCCAGTGTGTCTGTGACGCCCCCTCCCAAAGTACACAAACGCTGGCAATCACTCACCCAACATCCATCCACCTCACGACAGCCTCCAGTACCTGCACCCAAAACACCTAAAGTGACACCTCCTACAACCACCTCCTCTTCCTCCACTCCCAGACCCCCTCCAGCTACCCATCCCAGTGTTTGTCAGAAACTGTCCCTCTGTAAAGTTGACCATTTTGCCCCCAACCCATCCCCTCCCATTCATCAGTCCCGTCGTAGCGCCTCAGCCAAAAAGCCTCCAATACCAGTGGTGCCTGTTCAAGGTTTGTGGAGTGCACCAGCCACCAGGGCAGGCAGCAGGACCCGGAACCAAGGCACTGGCAGCCCACCCCCTGTAAAGGCTCTGAAATTGGAGAGTGGACGACGGGACCGTGTTAAGACTCCTGGTGGGAAAACAACTGACATGGGTTCCAAGGGGATTGGAGAGTCAGCTGTGACTCCACCAAATGTGGGGAAGAGCCTGAGGAAGTCTGCCCAGCCTGTTGTGAGTGTCACGGCGGAGAAGTGCGCCATCATTTCCGGCGGTCGACACACAACCGCCAGCACTGTCGTCACTGGTCCAGAGACCACCGCCAGAGTCACAGCCCAGGAGGCCCCGAGTATCGTCACTGGTCAGGAGACCACCACCACCGCCGGAGTCACAGCCCAGGAGGGCCCGAGTATCGTCACTGGTCAGGAGACCACCGCCACCGCCGGAGTCACAGCGTAGGAGGGCCCGAGTATCGTCACTGGTCCAGAGACCACCACCGGAGTCACAGCCCAGGAGGGCACAAGTATCGTCACTGGTTCAGAGACCACCGCCAGAGTCACAGCCCAGGAGGGCCCGAGTATCGTCACTGGTCAGGAGACCACCGCCAGAGTCACAGCCCAGGAGGGCCTGAGTATCATCACTGGTCCAGAGACCATCGCCGGAGTCACAGCCCAGGAGGGCCCGAGTATTGTCACTGGTCCAGAGACCACCGCCGGAGTCACAGCCCAGGAGGGCCCGAGTATCGTCACTGGTCAGGAGACCACCGCCGGAGTCACAGCCCAGGAGGGCACAAGTATCATCACTGGTCCAGAGACCACCGCCAGAGTCACAGCCCAGGAGGGCACAAGTATCGTCACTGGTCCAGAGACCACCGCCAGAGTCACAGCCCAGGAGGGCCAGAGTATTGTCACTGGTCCAGAGACCACCGCCGGAGTCACAGCCCAGGAGTGCCCGAGTATCGTCACTGGTCAGGAGACCACTGCCACCGCCGGAGTCAGTGCCCTGGAGGGCCCCGGATGCCACAGCCCCGCTGGGCAATGATAGAACGTCATGACACACACCAATGCCCAGTGTAGAGAACGTCATGCCACACACCAATGCCCAGTGTAGAGAACGTCATGCCACACACCAATGTCCGTATCAGAACCGCCATGTCAAGGCACCGCTGAACAGGACAAAGACCGCCATGGCAAAGCACTGCTGAACAGGGAAAAGACCGACATGTCAAGGCACCGCTGAACAGGGCAAAGATCGCCATGGCTAAGCACCGCTGAACAGGGCAAAGACCGCTATGGCAAAGCACCACTGAACAGTCCAGAACCGCCATGGCAAAGCACTGCTGAACAGTCCAGAACCGCCATGGCAAAGCACCGCTGAACAGTCCAGAACTGCCACGGCAAAGCACCGCTGAACAGGGCAAAGACCGCCATGGCAAAGCACTGCTGAACAGTCCAGAACCGCCATGGCAAAGCACCGCTGAACAGGGCAAAGACCGCCATGGCAAAGCACCGCTGAACAGGGCAAAGACCGCCATGGCAAAGCACCGCTAAACAGGGCAAAGACCGCCATGGCTAAGCACCGCTGAACAGGGCAAAGACCGCCATGGCAAAGCACCGCTGAACAGTCCAGAACCGCCATGGCAAAGCACCGCTGAACAGTCCAGAACCGCCATGGCAAAGCACCGCTGAACAGGGCAAGCACCGGGTAGGAATGAATGGCCCGCCACATCAGGCATCCTTATCCCATGTGCAGCTGCGACAGTGACAGGACAGGAACTTTCACGGGGAGACTCATCCAGGCTGGGCACCAGTCCCCCCCAGTACCGATAGAGACCTGCATCTACTTGAGAAACTGTGGCTTTGCACTCCCCAGGATGGTACAGTGGGCAAACCACCCACTGTAGAGACTTGAGAGACTGTGGCTTTGCTCTCCCCAGGATGTAACAGTGGGCAACCCACCCACTGTAGAGACTTGAGAGACTGTGGCTTTGCACTCCCCAGGATGCATCAATGGGCATGGAGCCCCGTCGTGGATCTGGCTTTGCACTCATCCGGCTGAGGTGCCCCCCCTTCCCTTCCCCCTGAGGTGTCTGTAGTATTTCAATCTGATGCCCCGGCAGTTTTCTCTCCGATTTTGGTCAGGTATCCTTTGTGGGCCTCGCCCATGCATTTTTGGACTGTTGGTGCAGGGACATTGTAATTTACATATCTGCACCACTTCTCGTATTGTATATATTTATAACTGATTTTCAAAGATATATCTGAGTATTTTTTTATGACATGTATATTGCCACATTACAATGTTTGACCGAATTTCGCATTGTCTTTTCATTCTTTCGGGGGGATTGTGGGTTGTTACTGTGATTTTTGTGAATGCACTGGTGTGTATGTTGTAATATGCGAGGGTGGGGGTGGGGGTGTTTGGTGGGTGTCCCCCTAACTTTTGTCTCCCCCCCGTGTCATAGGTGCAGTACTCACCGTTGTCTTCGGCGCCTACGTAGCTGTTGGTCATAGAGGAGCAGAAACACAAGGGCAGGGAGTATTTAGAGTTCCGGCTCCATGGAGTCGTCGTTCCTCGTGGGATGTGTTCAGTTGAGCGTTTTCCCATAGCAAAAGCTGTTTCTGCCGTGTTTTTATCCACGGTGAATCCGCCTCGGAAAAGGTGGCAGATTGGTGGGTTGTAATACTGTGGGCGGTACATTGTCTTCCGCCTGTCTGTTGGCGGTGACCGCCGATCTGCTTGTTTGCACCGCCGTGGTGGGCGGTGTGTTAAAGTGGCTGTCTTTGTTGGCGGTTTCCGCCAGGGTCATAATTCCCTTTTTTTGTCCGCCGGACTGTTTGCGGTATTACCGCTCCTTTAACACCGTCCGCCAGGGTTGTAATGACCCCAATATCCTTATTGAGGACTTTAGTCTCGGCCAGTTCCTTGTGGAGGTCCTGGACCCTATCCTCCAGATCCGATATACACGTTTCTGCCGAGGTGAGCCTTTCTGCCACATTTCGGAGATCTTGGAGCAGGAGGGATACCTTTGAGCATACTTCTCCCACACATCCCTCCAGTGCCTTCCTAGAGGACTGAATTGTCAACAAAAGAGCTAAGTTGTTGGGCACTGCCGGGGAGTTCGTAGCTGGTGGCAGGGGTCATCAACCTCATGTAGCAGTCCATACGTCCCTGTCTAGGTGGCTTGGGTTTCCTATCTCTCGCCATCCTAGTGTTTATGGCCCACGACCTCCTCCTACAACACTGAAGGTCATCCGCAGAGGCCTGTACCCTGATCCACACCTTCACGGTGCATCCCCACAAGCAAAGTCGGGGTGGTCGCCGGCTGTCCCAGTCCCAATCGCCACCAACAAGGTCTCTGTGCAGTTCATAAGCAGGAGTCGGACAGGCCCACCTTCCAATACCTCAGTCTCTCCATGCAGCAGGTGATGGCTAGGGGAGCGGACTTCCAGTCCCTCACCAAACACGGCCACCACCGGAGTCAGTCACCTGCCACTCACTGCCCTCTCAAGTCTGCCACACCTCTACTGGCCAGTCCTGCATCACTGCAGTCAAAGCTGCTATGGTGCATCAGTCCGTCAGTGCCAGTCCGTACCCTGCTGCTTCAACCCCTCAGTTGGGGGGTGATTCAGGCCCCAGAGGGCAGTAGAAGGCACCGGGTGGTTCCACCACACCCCCCCAGTTCGACTGCTCCACAGACACCCTGCACCTCACCTCGGGCATCCAGTCCCCCTCGCACACATCATATGATGGGGAAGTGGTGGGGGGGAGGCCCCACTGTGACGTGGACTGATTCGGGGCCTCTCTTTACCCCACTCCTGCGTGATCTTGCCAGCAAAACCCAGGGCGTGCCAGCCGCACTCGGTGCTCTGTGCATCCCTAATCAGGACCTCCGTGTCTCCCAGTCCCCTTTAGTTTCTAGGCGGGGTGTGGGGTAAGCGAAGAGAAGGGCCCAAGGCACACTGAAGTCCTCGCCACCTGAGAAGCCCGTCTGACATCTCCCTGGCATCAATTGGCACCCTTTGTCTGGCCCGCGTTCAGGGTGTTGTAGGCCGCATTACCACTCAGCCTTCTGGCCTGGGGGGCCAATCACCAGGTGGGTCCAGGACCTCAGCACAGATGCACCCACTGTTGCAGCCTCCTCGGGGGTTCCGCAGCACCCCCTCTCACTGTCGGGACCCCAGCTGGGAGGCAAACCGGTTCTCTGGGCTGGATTCTGTCAGGGCCAGGATGGAGCTTGGTTAAGGTGCGTCCGTCCTCGGCTCCATTTTGGCTCTGCCAATTTAAGATTCTTTCACCAACTTACTGGCTACTTACTGGTGCCCAAAATGTAGAAAAGGAACAGGCACAAGACCACATTGTGATTAGCTGTCAAAATCAAAAACATAAGTCTAATCCCCATTCTTAGCAAAGGCTACAAATACGCCTAACAAAAAGCTAGGTGAAACTGGGCAGAGCAAAGGTGGCGCAACCTTTTATCAGCTTGCCAGGAGAGAGATGTGGCCTAATTCTGGTCGCTGGTAAGTTGGGTAAGAGATGCCGAAGCAGCCAAACCAGTAAATCACATCCCACCTGAATCATGGGTAGAACATTTTCTAGCTTTCTATGGTGAGAATGCATCAGTCGGCTATTCATCATGAGAGGGACACTTACTTTTACATGTTTTAGACTCTGATCTTATGGTGACATTTGGCCCATAAGACATAGAAACTGCCACAGGTGTGACTGCATGGGGAAAGCTCCCAGCCGAAACAGAATCCCTGGTAAATTCTATCTCAGCAGTACAAAAAGTAGGCTGAATACATATTATACTTGTGTAATGGAGTAGGTAGTGGTGCCCATCCCCAAAGTCTGGAAAGCTGCTCAGATAGTTCCTATCTATAACAAAGGGGACAAAAGCCCGCCATTCAGTAACAGTCCCATCAGCCTAAACAGCTCATTACAGAAGATTTCTGTCAGGCTGTCCTGGATAAGGTAAGCAGGTGGATTGATGAAAATCAGATACTTTCTCCCTTCTAACTGGGCTTCAGGGACAAAAGTAGCACTGTGGACAGTGTATTCTGCTTTCTTTTATTATTCTGGAAAACAGTGCTAATTGGCAAGGGTCACTTGTATGAGGCATTTGTCGACCTGGAGTCTGCTTACAACCTGGTCACCCGGCACAAGCTGTGACAAGTACTAGAGCAGATGGCAAAGTCCCAGAACCTACTATTAATCATCATTTGTTTGAATGAAAACAACTATGATAGTGTTTGTTAGGGAGAACAGGGCCAGCTCATGAATACAATTCCGTCAGAAAGGGTTTACGCCCAGGATGTGTGCCCGTCTCCACCCTTTTTTCCGTCTGCCTGAATGGAGTAGTGCAGTTCCTTGCAGCTGTTCAAACTGATGCACCAACCTTGGCAAAAGCAAAGATATCTGAGATTCTGTGTGCCGACAACACTCTCTTGATCTCAGAAACCCCAAACGGGCTACAAACCATGTTGTCACTCTTTGAGGAGTTCAGTCGACTTATAGGCCACAAGATTAATTCAGCAAAGGCAAAATATATGATTGTTAATTGCGACAAGTGTTTCTGAAGGAAAATGTTTCTGGGCAGCGTGGAACTTGAAAAAGTTGGTGCTTTTGACTATCTGGGCATTAAGTTATCAGCTGGACTGATATGGAAATATCACATAGACAAAGCCAGGCTTATGTACAAACAAATGGCTGGTTCCATCTTGAAAGAGTATATCTTTGCAAACAACAGACCTATAGCAGCCCTTTTGCAGATCTATGATTCAAAGGCTGGGGCACTGTGTGGCACAGAACTGTGGGGATTTTTAAACCTGATGAATATGGGTCAAGACTGAGTATAATTTCATCAGAATCCTGCTGTCCCTTTCCTCCAGCACCCATTCCTATCCGCTTGATCTGGATCTGGGCAGGACAAACATGGCAATGGGTGGCACAGAAAGAGTCCAAAAATAGTTCTTTGTGCAGTTCAAGTCAATGTATGAAGTATATCTGGACTATGTGTTTGTGTTGGGGTGGGGGTGGAGGTGGGGGAGTTGCGTGTTGAGTGTGTGTGTGTGTCACTCTCTCCCCCCCCATGTGCTAGGCGGCAGTACTCACAGTGGTCGTCGTCTCCGACGTTGGTATTCCTGGTGTAGGAGGAGGTAGACCAGCATGGGGAACACCTGCAGTTCGGGCTCCATGGCATTGTCGTTCTTCCTTGAGTCTCCAGATGTGAGTTGTTTCCCTTCTGTGTACTAGTTCCTCCGTGCATTTGATGGTGTTGGTCCCGCCCCAGAAAAGGTGGCGGATTGGTGTGTCATAAAACAGTGGGCTGAACCTTGTCTTCTGCCTGGCTGTTGGCGGTCACCACCGCGGTGCTTGTTGATACCGCCGTGGCGGTCGGTGTGTTAAAGTGGCTGTCTGTGTTGGTGGTTTCCGCCATGGTCATAAATCAACCTGCCAAATGTGGGGTACTCACCTCTGCAGTACCACCATAGGGGTAATGCTGGGCCTAGTTCCCATGTTAATATCAGGACAGGGATGCTGGCAGCAAATGTTGTCACTTTACCAGGCACCACTGACAGGTCATGTAGACTGCTTGATGGAAAAACTAATAATAACAGAGCCCACTCATCGAGTAACAGCTTGCATGTAGCACTTTTCACGTACCACTTTATACTGTGCAATCTTTTGGCCCTATTTTAGTATCACTGACTAAGAGACATATTTATGATGCCCCTAGCACCACCCTGAGCCACATTTGAGTCCTTTTTTTACGTAAATGTGGTGTTAAGGTGGCATTTCCCATGCGCCACATTATGCCTTCGCCAGACATAAGGTATGCAAGGGGGGCATTCCCACGTAGGGAGGCCCGGAAAAATTGTGTGGTGAAATTTACCAGATTTCACGGCGCCATTTTAGCATCATTATTAATGCCTGCCTAAGGCAGGAGTTAAGATGACAATCCTATTGAAAACAATGGGCCTCCATGTGCTTTGCTGCATTAGCGCCATAATTTATACTGCTAATTCAGCAAAGCGCCACATTAGCATCATAAATCATGACGCTAATGTGAACAAAACTGCATGGTGTCGTTAGGGGGATGCAATGGGGTGCTAAAAAAGTGGAGTATCATGGTCGATGCACCACTTTTCCATAAATATGCCCTTAAATGTGGTGGTCCTAGATCAACGCTTTCATGGCTTGACTCATGGTTCATATGCCCAATACTACTTTTTAGCCCATAGAATGCACCCTTGGGTAATTTGTATGTAGTACTCCACATAAAGCACTTCAAATTGTATGATCTCTGTGTACATGGCGATTACAATCACATACCCACGAGGACCTCAGCCCAATTGTTTTAGAAAATAATCTGTGTCTGGTTGCGCTATGTGATTGTGTTTTAGCAGCTAGGCTCATTGAAGGAATGCTTATGTCAAGAGGTACTGTTGTAACAACATATCTAACATTTGTCTGTTTTAATGTCTTATGTTTTATTTGTTTTATTAGTTTTTATCTGAAAATATTTTTTTGATGTAATGATCATGGAATAAACATATTTGAAAATAAAATCTTCTTTTTATCTCAATCATTCCTCTAGATTCACAGGTTTCTAAGAGGTGTTGTTTGTGTGCACTTCACCGACACTGAGAAAGGCCAGGTTCCAAAACATGTCTGTCTGTCTGGTATTGTGAATACTCTGAGTGCCTGCCTTTTTTCTCACTGGGAGAAGACTGCTTTGTGGGATTCTTTGTGTGACCACCGTCACAAACAGAGACACCTGTTCTGAGTGAATCAGAAGCACCTTGGAAGAGTACATAATGAATATATATATACATAGACAGATCTGGGTTTAATCCATTGTTCTTTTGCTCACCATGCCACCCCAGTTTGGACCCAGCCATATGCAAATCAGTCGTGACTCTTGACGCTGGGAACAGTCCAGCCCGAATTGCCAGGTCAGGTCCTCCCTGGACTGAAACAAGCATCCTGGGACTGGTCTCAGGGTATCACTCTTCATCATATGTGTATATATGTATGTATATACAATTTTTTTCACGGAAAAAAACAAAGGTTTCAGGGATGTTATTGTTAGGTTCACATTTTAAACGTACAAATCCATAGAAATTCACCTGTTATGTGTGTTTTTGTGGGTCTGTCAGCAAGTGCATGTATATGAATGTGTATTATGTATTTTCAACAGGGTTCGCAACTCTGTTGCGACATTACATGGGAGATGCAATAGAGTCACGACTCCACAATTGTAGAAACAAAAGAGTTTTGAACCATTTCAAACTTATAAGGGCTCCCCAAACACTCATTGGTGAAACTCACGGGGTCAGAGTACTTCTACCATGACCCCTTTTGTTATTTACAGCCCCTATTTCCATCCCCTGGGGCCATGCAATGGTTGATAAGATGTCAGCCCCAACTTTCTCCACAGGCTGCAACAAGCCAATCACAATGCTACCTTCTGTCACGCAGAGCCACAACGCTTAGTATTGGATTTGCAATGGATCCGCGTCCTTATATATATATATATATATATATATATATATATATATATATATATATATATATATATATATATATATCTATATGAATTTGGATTTCCTTTCATTTCTCAAAACGGATTTTCACCAAATAACAAAAAGGGCTCTTTCTAGACCAAGAGCTACCCTTTTCCCAAATATGGTGTAATTCTGTCCAGTAGTTCTGATGCTATCGCTGTTCAAAATCCCTATGGAAAAATTAATGGGGAAAATGTGTTTTGGCCCCCCCCTTTTTCTCGGCCCCCCCCAAAACAGATTACCCCAAAACTTTCTAGACAGCAGCTGATGTGAGCGTGAAAGTTTTTGGGAAAATTTTCTGAAGATTCATCAAGCAGCACCAAAGTTATTAGCAAAACAAACAAAAAAATTCTATAGAAACTAGGTCCTAACTATAACTACCTAGCAGCGACTGCCACTAGGTAATATATATATGTATATATAGATACATACATATATATAAAAATGTGTGTGTGTGCATATTCACTGAAAAAAAGAAAAGTCACAGGGACATTATAATTAGGTTCTGAATTTAATCTCACACACCATAGAAATTCAGCAGTCATTGTAATGGTTTACTTAAGTAACTATAACTCGATCCCTAACATAACTGTAACTCTCACCCCTGCCAGGCACAGTTTTTTCATCAATAATTTTATTGCAAATGTTGCAGTGATAATATAAATTATGCCATAGAAGGTGTCATCAGTGATGTAATATGTGGTGCAAGTAGCCGTGCATAGTGTGGGCGCAAGATATATTTACCTTAGGTCTTGTGTTATAGTTACACTATTCCACTGTATCTCTCTTCAGTCTATATTACTACACTTTACACCTCTCCACTCTATGCCTCTCTACTTTATGCACTCCACTGTACCTCAAACCACATTACTCTATTCTACGCCACTGAACTCTACACTATTCCAGGATGCACCGCTCCCCCGGACACCACTCTACACTACTCCTTTGTAACACACACTTTGATGTGGCACTCTATGACATGACAATCCACTATACTGTATACCACTCTACTCCACTCTACACCACTCCACTCTACGCCGCCCTAGTCTACGCCATTCTGCACCACTCCACTCTATGTTATTCTACTCTACACCACTTCACTCTATTCCTTTTCCCCATACACCACACAACTCTATGCCACTCTAGTCAGTGGCACTCCACTCTATGCCACCCTTCTCTATGCTATTCCAATCAATGCCCCTCCCCTCTACACCCCTCACCTTTACACCCATCCATTCTATGCCACTCAACTCTACACCACTCCATTCTTCTTATTCCACTCTTCACCACTACATGCCACTCCACTCTATACTATTCCATTGTATGCCACTCCACTCTACACAACTCCACTCTATGACACTCCACTCTACACTACTCCATTCTATGCCACTCTAATCTATGTCACTTTACTCTACACCACTCTATTCCACATTGCATCACTATACTATACTCTATACCACTTCACTCTACTGTGCACTACTTCACTCTATGCAGGTCAACTCCACACCAAAACACTGTCCATCACTCTACTCAATGCCACACTAAGCATATTCCTTACCTTAGAATAGATAGCAAAGAAATCTTTCTAGGGAGGTGGGTCTGCAGACCATCTTAGTCTAAGACTTCCTGGAGGACCAAACGGACAAAGGGCCCATATCACTGGATCTATCTGTCGAAACAATAGTGTTTGGCAAATGTGTGCAGTGATGCCCACATAGATGCTTGAGAGATGTCCAGGACTGGGACTCCTCTAGCTAATGCAATGGTCACAGCAGTGGCTCTGTTGGAGTGAGCTCTTAAGCCCTCAGGTGGTTGGTTCTTGTCCATTGCGTAGCAGATCTTAATGCAAAAGGAGTATCTTTCAAGAGATAGCTCTCTTTTTCTTTGCTTTCTCTTTCTTTACCCCAGAAAATCCAACAAACAGTTGATCATCCACCCAAAGTTTGGTATGTTCAATATGGAACCAGAATGCTCTTTTTGGATCCTCTTCTTTCAAAAGATGAGGGAGGGGTAAAAAGGTAGGCAGTGTGATGTTTTGCCTGATGTGAAAGGGTGTGCCCATCTTTGACAAAAGGAATCTTGGGTTCTAAGAACCAGCTTGTCTGGGAAAAAGAAAGTGTACTGAAAGTGCCTACATTTCCCTAACTCTCCTGGTAGATGTTTTTACCACTAGAAGGATGGATTCCATTGTTAATAGGAGTAAACTGCAGCTGTGCATTGGTTCAAAAGGCAAACAAATTTGAAAGATGAGAACTAGACTTAAGTCCCGTTGGGGGAAAATGAATGGTGTAGGAGGACACATATGCTGTAAACCTTAATGGAATCTAGTCACCACAGGTGACAAACAGAAAAGGTTGATCCATCAACTGAAAGAAAGCAGAAATGGCAGATAGATATCCTTTTACTGTGCCCAAAGCAAAGCTTTGCCGAGCCAGAGAAAGAACAAAAAGGAGAACTTCAGACAAGGGCGCAGAGGATCAACTGGTTTGGATGTACATCAAGCCACAAACTTGTCCCATTGACAAGCATAGATGGTTTAGGTAGAAGAACGCCTGGCTGCCAGAATTACATCACATAATTCAGAAGGGAGATCAAACACCCTCAACTGCCGCTGTTCAAACTCCATGCATGAAGGTAGAGAGAGGACATGTTTGGGTGCAGTACTCTGTCCTGTTGCTGCGACAGAAAATCCTCCCAAATTTGGCAACCTGACTGGAGGACAGATGGTCAGGAGTTTGGTATACTATACTTTCTGTACCCAGTCTAGAGCCGCTAAGATGACTTGGGCCCAGTTGATCTTGATCTTCTTGAAAACTCTGGACAAGAGTGGTATTGGCAGAAAAGTATATAGGAGTCCTGAGTGCCCCTCGAGACAAAATGAGCCTCTGAGCGAGAGCTGACTTGGAAACTCCAACACACAAATGTGATGACAATGTGCGTTTTCGGTGATGGTGAACAGAACTAATGAAGGCCCTTACCACTCTTGGAACAGGCCTTGTACCCCCTCCAGATGAAGATATAATTTGTGATCAACTAAGTATTGAAAGCTGAGTTGGTTGCTTTGCTGTTCGGAGAGCCTTCCAGGTGTGGAATCATCAGGGTAATGACCTGACATTCCAACTATTTCCAGAGGTGCAGGGCCTCTTGACAAAGGGTCCATTACCACATCCTGCATTGATTGCTTCAGTACTACCTGGTAGTGGTGTTGCCCATGAACACTTGTACTAGCCTTCCCTTCGTTAGAAGGAAGAAGGGCTTTCAAAGCCAACTGGAATGCCTATCCGGGACCAAAGGTAGCACCACACAGTATGTGAATAACAGCCCAATAAGCACACATGTTCACATCCTGCAATGCCACGCAGTCAGAAGAAGTATTCCTCTTTACAAAGGAATCCAGCCTCTTGGATTCCCTATCCAGTGTGTCTTAGGGAACACACCAGAATTGATTCTGGAAGTTGAGGCCTGGACTATGTGTTAACTTCATATTTAATCATATGGAATGTACATCAGTGATAGTTAGCAGAGAGTCAACTATTTATGCTTTTATGTTTTCTACTATGCTATTACTATATTCTATTGATACCCAAGTGTACGTAGTGATTTGTAGTTAACATAGATACAGTACATGTATCAATTCATCTGAGCTAATTCTGGTGAATTAACATGTGACGATCTCTTCTTTGAATTACTCATTAGAACTGGGGAGAACACATTGGCCCTCATTACAACATTGGTGGTAAATCCCGCTTACCACCGTGCAGAAGACCGCCAACACACCGATGTGGTGGCGGAATTCCGCTACAGCTATTACGACCCACAGCTCGGAATCCGCCAAAATCCAGACACCCACACAAGTCTGCCACACCAAAGGTCAGTGATAAACTGGCAATAACAAATCCGACACCGTCACGCCAACAGGAATACGCCCACACTATCACAACTCATGAATCCAAGCGGGGGTCTTTCAAACGTGGTATTCCATTGGCGGTACACACCACTGTGCTCAAAATACACACACACTTACAAAACACAACCACATTGGACAATTCCAAATACACACACCTGATACACATACACACACCACTCCCACACACCCAATCCAATGCAAAACACCCACCCACATCACCCACAAACCCTTACTACCAAAATTGAGAAAGAAGGCCAGAGAGAGACACCACCAGAAACAACACTAGCATCCACAGGCACACAACACCATCAGTCACACACCATCCACGCACCTCAGACAACAGACACAAACACATCCCCTCACACATCACAACCGACACCACCTCACACATCACATCATGGCACCTCAACGACACGCCAGGTTCTCTGAGGAGGAGCTCAGGGTGATGATGGAGGAAATCGTCCAGGTAGAGCCACAGCTATTTGGATCACAGGTGCAGCACTCCTCCATTGCAAGGAAGATGGAGCTATTGCGCAGAATCGTTGACAGGGTCAATGCAGTGGGACAGCATCCAAGAACTAGGGATGACATCCGGAAGAGGTGGAATGACCTATGGGGGAAGGTGCGTTCTGTGGTCTCACAACATTATATTGCAGTACAGAAGACTGGCGGCGGACCCCCACCTCCTCCCCCACAACTAACAACATGGGAGGAGCAAGTCTTGGCTATACTGCATCCTGAGGGCCTCGCAGGAATAGCAGGAGGAATGGACTCTGGTAAGTCAACTCTTAACTATTACATCCCCCACCAAGACCTGCATTATATTACGTACCCCCACCCTCAGCCTCACCCCATCACTCCAACACCTCACAAATGTCCCACTATCACAACCAACACATCCCAACACCAAGCCCTGCATGCAACACCAAAGCATGGACACCCATCACCAAAGCATGTCCACAACAGATACCCACACAGACCCCAAACCAATTATCACACAAGGTCCTAGACAAGAATGCAAGCACTAGAGTACAGTGTCACTCACCCATTGCACACAATGGCACACACAGATGCAATAATCATGCCTTTACACCCCTGCAGGACCCCTACCCAATGTCACCGGACAGGAGGTTTCAGACATGTCCAGTCCCCCTGCAGAAGAGGCCCACAGTGATGACAGCAGCTCTGTCCAACTGGATCAAGATGACCAGCCCGGCCCATCTGGGACCTCGGGACAGTCGGTTCAGGGGACAGAGGCACAGGAAAAAGGGGAACTGGGAGGACAGCTGTGCGACGGGGGGAGGACAGGCCCAGGAACCCACTCTCCACGAGGCCCTCTCTGACATCAAGGGAGCATACCATCATTCCCAGGAGATGATGGCAACAGTACTGGCCAACTTTCAGGAGATCCAGCGGCTGCAGGAGGAACACTATCTGGGGATTAGGGAGGAACTCAAGTCCTTCAAAACCACCCTGGTCACCATTGTAGGGGTGCTGACGGACCTTGTCAACACCAGGAGGGATACTGTGGCACAACAAGGGGCCCCTGCCACTAGCCTGGATGATGAACAGCCCACCACCTCCGCCGGCACTGGTGGACAGGAGGCACCGCCACAGGACCACGACACCAGCACTCCACCCCGTGCAGATGGAGAACCACCCCGCAAACGGCCCTGAGATCCAGGAACAAGATGGAGAACAATGCCAAGACCCCCGCCAGGAAATGAGACCCACCTGACTGTCATCTTTATGTCCCACTTTGTTACCCTGTCCATCCATCAACTGCCCTAGCTCTACTTCCTATACCGCTTTGGACAATGCACCTGTGAAACAAATAGACTGGACTCTGCCATGGACATTCCTCCACCATCACCCCTGACCAATTTACAACCCCCTCCACTTATTTGCACAAAAAATAAACACCCTTGAATCACAAAACAATCTGGAGTCAGTCTGTGCTTTCACAAATGTGTATTTACAATAACTATAGAATATAGCAATGTCAATTTTACTGTCAACATACCAATGAAACACAGCTCTGATCCATGAGGTAGCATAGCAGATGGCACACAGTGGGACCCACATCTGTTAAATGGAAAGGCAATGTGACAAGTCAGGGTCCATACACTGGGTAAAAGTGACAGACTTATGATAGGTCAAACAATTGTAGGAGATGTGTGAGGCAGTGATATCTTCTTACCTGTGTCTCACTGGAAGTATTGCTGGATAACGTTGTTTCTGTTGTCGATATCCTCTTCTTATGCCTTCCCTCCTTTACTGTCCACAGGTTCCACAGCTGCCACAAGACCTCCATCTGGACCATCCTCCTGCAGAAAAGGCACCTGTCATCGCAAAGCCAGAATGTGCAGCATTCAGGAGGCCACGATGATCTGGCACACCTTCTTCGGTGAGTAGTAGAGAGAACCACCTGTCATATGGAGGCACTGGAACCTGGCCTTCAGGAGTCCGAAGGTTCTTTCTATAATCCTCCTAGTTTGCCCATGTGCCTCATTGTAGCGTTCCTCTGCCCTTGTCCTGGGATTCCTCACTGGGGTCAGTAGCCATGACAGGTTGGGGTACCCAGAGTCACCTGCAAATGTCGATGGACAACTGTTAGACACACACTAACCCGTAGGGACAACCCCAGACAACTATTCACAGGGTGTAGGGCCCTTGTCCTCACCTATTAGCCACACACGGTGCCTCTGGAGTTGCCCCATCACATAAGGAATACTGCTATTCCTCAGAATGTAAGCGTCATCCACTGAGCCAGGAAATTTGGCATTCGCATGGGAGATGTACTGGTCGGCCAAACACACCATCTGCACATTCATAGAATGGTAGCTCTTACGGTTTCTGTACACCTGTTCACTCCTGCGGGGGGTACCAAGGCCACATGTGTCTCATCAATGGCACCTATGATGTTGGGGATATGTCAGCAGGGCAGACAACAGTCTGGACAACACGTTAGAGAACATTGGCTGGAACATCCCTGATGCAATGCCACTGTAGTCTGAAAAGACCCACTTGCCAGAAAATGGAGTACTGACAGGACCTGCACTAGAGGGGGTATTCCTGTGTGATGGTGGATAGCTGACACCAGGTCTGGCTCCAACTGGGCACACAGTTCATGGATTGTTGCACGATCAAGTCTGTAGGTGACTATTACATGTCTCTCTTCCATTGTCGACAGGTCCACCAGCGGTCTGTACACTGGAGGATGCCACCATCTCATCACTGTCCCGGAGGAGAACAGCGAGCAGAGAGTCAGCCAACACTGAGGTTTCACAAACTTTAACTTGCATACATTTGTTAATCAGCAATGTGCCTGTTACGGTGTGTATGAAAGGCCTAGATAGGTGTGACCCAGTTATCATTAATGCCATGTGGCACTCTGAAATGGCGGCTGCCTGACCGGTAAGGTGGGATAAGGGGATGTGAGGTAACTGCGCTGGCGTTCTACACCATCATGGTAGGCGGTCGAAGACCGCGGCGCAATCCTGCATTGGTTAACATTGGGCCCTATGGGTCCCAGGAGCCAATGACGATGTACGCCGGCGGTGATAGTACGCGCAGCCGCAGACGTGACCGACATTTTCTATCTGTACACTCACTTGATACCTGTCCTTCAACAGGAGAGGACCTACACTGCAAGTGCTGCTGTGACCTCAGTCTGGAAGCGACGATGGCTCATGTTTCTGGGGAAAGTGCCCTGCCTTCACTTCGGAGGAGTTGGAGAAGTTAGTGGATGGGGTCCTTCCCCAGTACACGCTACTCTACGGTCCTCCAGACATACAGATGAGTCCACTGTGAGCATGCTCCATGGGTGATACCTGTTTGGAGTGGTGTGGATTGAAGATACATGGGGGGGACTGAGCCCTGCATGAGCACACCGTGAGTGTATGTGCGTCAGGGCAAGGGTGGGAACGTGGGCCAATGACTGTGATGGTCCGGATGGTTACATTTTTCCCATGTTCCCTGTACTATTCCTGTAGGTCAGCGCCCACCAGAAGAAGGATGTTTGGCGTGCCATCGCCCCGGACGTCCGGACCCTGGGGGTCCACCACAGACGGAGCACCCACTGATGGAAAATATTGGAGGACATTCGCCGTTGGAGCAAGAAGATGGCGGAGGCCCAGCTGGGGATGGCATCCCAACGTGGGAGGGGTGCCTGTCGCACCATGACCCCCCTGATGTTCCGGATCCTGGCGGTGGAGTATCCGAGTTGGATTTTTTAGTGGCTCCCTGTTCTTGTGTGCAATAGCATCATCAGGCGGAGGAGGAGTGGCACCGGAGCAGGAGAGAGCTGAATCCCACTTGGCCCTGGAGGGTGAGACAACAGAGTCTGAAGCCAAAAGTGGGACGGAGGGTGAGGGGAGCTCCACGGCGGGGACAGGAGGTGACAGCAGCTACAGTGACTCCTCCTCTGATGGGAGCTCCCTTGTGGTGGCGGGCCCCTCTGTGCCCCCGCATCAACAGATACAGCCACCACCCCCCTACCAGCACCGCCCTCCCAGCAGCCCCTCAGGGTGTGTCCCGTGGCCGCTCACCCAGGAGGGTGGGCGTCTCTTTCGCCCCAGGCACCTCAGGCCCTGCCCCAGTCAGCCCTGCTGCCCTCAGTGAGGAGGCTATTGACCTCCTGAGATCCCTCACTGTTGGGCAATCTAACATTGTGAATGCCATCCAGGGTGGCGAGAGGCATTTGCAACAAACAAATGCATACCTGGAGGGCATTCATTCTGGGCAGGGGCCCAACAGAGGGCATTTCAGGCTCTGGCCTCAGCAGTGATGGCAGCCATTGTCCGTGTGTCCAGCCTCCCCCCTCCAACTTCCTCCACCCAGACCCAGTCCCCTCTACCTCAGCCTATCCTAAGCACGCCATCAGACCAGCATGCACACACCTCAACACACAAGGGTGGCTCAGGCAAACATAAGCACCATACATCCCACAGGCACTCACAGTAGCATCATGCCCATGCAGACATACCAACATCCACTGCCTCCACTGCGTCCCCCTCCTCCACATCCTCCTCCTCCCTCCCAGTCTCGTCTCCCCTCACACCTGCATGCACTACATCTTCAGCCACTACCTCCATCACCAGCACGCCCATCACCACACACCGCTCACGTGCACTCACAACCCCCACTACCATTCACACATCCCCTACATCCTCTCCCAGTGTGTCAGTGAGCAATCCTCCCAAAGTACACAAACGAAGGTACACACCCACCCTACAGCCATCCACCTCACAACAGCCACCGACCCATGCACCTTCACCCAAATTCAGCAAACGTAAACCTCCTACAACCACTACCTCTTTCTCCACTCCCAAACCCCCTCCATCTACCTGTCCCAGTGTGTCTAAAAAACATTTCCTGGCTAATATTGACCTCTTCCCTGCACCTCCCCCCATCCGTCAGCTAGGGCCAGGCTTTCCAGGTCCCAACCCAGCACCTCAGCCACCACATCACCAGGCATAGTGGTGCCAGCAACTGCGGGCTATTGGAGTGCGCCAACCGACAGGGCTGCCAGTGTGCCACGGAGTGAGGGCAAGGACATTCCGCCACCTGCAAAAGTTAAAAAGTTGCCCACATCCCAGAGGGAGAAGCAGAAAACACTTGCCACCAAGGGCTCAGGGAAAACGAAAGGGGATCGTGGCAAGACAGCTGCACCACCATCTAAGGTGGGGAAGGGCCAGAAAATAAAGGGCAGGTCTGGAGAGGGCATGGTGGCACCGACAATTGGACCAGTGTCACACCTTCTGTCCACGCCAACCTGTACGGTGGAGAAGACCACCACCTGCACCGCCACCTGCACTGCAACCAGCACCGCTGTCATTGAGGCCGCCACCAGCACTGCAGTCACTGAGCCTGCCACCAGCACCGCAGTCACTAAGCCCTCCACCAGCACCGCAGCCACAGAGCCCGCCAGCAGCACTGCAGCCACAGAGCCCACCACCAGCACTGATGCCACAAAGCCCACCGCAAGCACAGCCGCCACAGAGGCCGCCGCCAGCTCCGATGCCACAGAGGCCGACGCCAGCACCGCCACGACTGACCCCGCCGCCAGCACCGCCAGCGGACCACGACATCCTGAGCCTGTGGCACCACTGCAGACATGGCTGCCATCCCCAGTGGTCAGTCGTCTGAGGCTGGTGGTCATTTCCAGGAGCCTGGGCAGCTTCCATGATGCACGACTTTCAGTGGAGAAATGCATCCACTACCTCAGTCCTTGGCACGATGAAGCACTCTGGGCACCAAGCCCCCTCCAGAACCAGTGGAGAGATACATCCACTACCTCTGTCCTTGGCAGGATGAAGCACTCTGGGCACCAAGCCCCCTCCAGAACCAGTGGAGAAAGACATCCACTACCTCAGTCCTTGGCAGGATGAAGCACTCTGGGCACCAGGCCCCCTCCAGAACCAGTGGAGAGATACATCCACTACCTCAGTCCTTGGCAGGATGAAGCACTCTGGGCACCAAGCCCCCTCCAGAACCAGTGGAGACTGTTATACCCTTGAGAGACTGTGGCTTTGCACTGCCCAGGATGCAGCAGTGGGCAACCCACCCACTGGAGAGACTTGAGAGACTGTGGCTTTGCACTCCCCAGGATGCAGCAGTGGACAACCCACCCACTGGAGAGACGTGAGAGACTGTGGCTTTGCACTCCCCAAGATGCATCAGTGGGCAAACCACCCACTGGAGAGACTTGAGAGACTATGGCTTTGCACTCCCCAGGATAAAGCAGTGGGCAAACCACCCACTGGAGAGACTTGAGAGACTGTGATTTTGCACTCCCCAGGATACAGCAGTGGGCATGGAGCTCCCTCGTGGAGCAGTGGCATCGTGCATTCATCAGGCTGAGGTGCCCCCCCTTCCCCCTGAGGTGCCTGTTTCATTTCAATCTGATCCCCCTGCAGTGTTCTCTCCGTTTGAAGTCTGGTGTCATGTGTGGGCTTTGCCCATGCATTTTGGGACTCTGATCCATGGACGATGTTTGAGTGATATCTGGACTTGTGTAGTTGGTGTACATATTTCTATATACTGATTTTTGAAATTGCACTATCTGATTTTTATTGATTACATTTGTTCAAATCAATTCCTTTTGTCCTTGCATTATTGAAGGGTGGGTGGGGGGTGTATTTGTAATGTTGCTGCTTGTATTTGTGTGTATGGTGTTGTGGGTTAGGGTGGGGGTGGGGGTGTTGCGTGTGTGTGTCACCCTCTTTTCCCTCCCCCCTCCCCTGTGTTGTAGGTGCAGTACGCACCGTGGTCATCGCCACCTTCTTTGGTGCTCCTGATAGAGAAGCAGGAAGACCATCGCAGGGAGTATCTGGAGTTCTGGCTCCATGGCATCCTGGTTCCTCGTGGGATGTGGAGAGGTGAGTGTTTTCCCTTTCAAGTCCTGTTTCCGCCGTGTTTTTGTTTGCATTGGTTACGCCCCAGAAAAGGGGGCGGATTGCCGGGATGGGCGGTACATTGTCTTCCGCCTGTGTGTTGGCAGTGACCGCCGGGGTGTTTGTTTATACAGCCATGGCGGTCGGAGTGTTAAAGTGGCTGTCTATGTTGGCAGTTTCCACCATGGTCATGATTCAATTTTTTTTACCTCCGGCCTGTTGGCGGTCTTACGGCCGCTTTAACACCGACAGCCAGAGTTGTAACGAGGGCCATGGTATTTATGTTAGACTCTGAGTGGATGTTTTGGGATATGAAAGGTGTATGATTATATTAGGTTTTTAATACTGTTTTTTATTGTATATATATATTCAGGTAATTATTAGTATGTGATAAATTGATAAAATATTTTGCATTAATTTGTTGGTTGTCCCCACCTGTGCTAAGTGTTGCATGAGTGGTTAGAGTTGCCATAGGATTTGATACATTCAAATTGAGGCCTGGACTACCAGACTCTCAGGGTCAGGTTGATGGGAGAAGAAGGCTGGGTCCCCAGGCGTGGGATGATGTCAGCGAGCAATGGTCCTATGCACAGGGATGCCTGTGCAGAGCTTGGCCCATGCCCCGAACAGAACATCAGTGAGGGCCTCATAGAATGGTTGTAAGGGTTCTGATTGTGATACCCCCAGTCGTAGCACCTCTGTCAAATATTTGTTTTGACTTGAACTGTGAGCAATGTAGGTCCAGGACCTCCACTGCCCTTCGGACTAGCATCGCAAAGGAAGCCCATTCGGCCATAGCCACTGTGGGAGGAGAAGGGAGGCCAGTGTCTTGTGAGGTGTCTAGGTGACTGGAGTCACCCAGGTCCTCAACAAAGTTACTATTACCCATTGACTCTGCCAGGGGGTCAGGGTGGGTCTAGGGATCATAAAGTCCCTCCTATTTGTGTTCTTCAGTAGGCCCTTCAGTGAAATAGGGCTTTGTCTCCTATTCAGGCCACGTGGACCTGGTCAGCACAGGAACAGAAGTCGCATGACACCTGGTCCTTAGTAAGTAAACTTACAAGGGGACGGGTATAGGTCGATGAATCTTTTGAATCGCATGGAGTAGACTAGTCTTGCAGTGATCACTGAATCAATAATCAACATCAATAGAACAAGATAAAATACCTTAAGTACCACAGAAAAATAACACCCTAATCAGAGTAACCATCACTCATGGAAAAGGTTAAGAATTTGCATTCCCTATTGATTACAATTCTAATCAAATGTTAATTATGCCTTTATTAATCAATCTTTATTAGTTCATCAAAAGAAAACATTTTTCTCTTTAAGGAAAACATGAACAACAATGTTCATGTCAGTGAGTATCAGCATTAATGATGCAATTCAGCAAATTAATTTGTCAGTCATCTGTCACTGTCAACGTCTCCCCTGTCAGCCTACCTAACCAACATTAGCATTAGCCTGTGGGTCCTCATGCAAAAACAATTTAGAGGAAAAACATTAATTTGGAAAAAATCTACCTAAAAGAGAGAAATTCTACAAAACAGCACAGTTGGTACCTAGAAGAAAAGGGACAAAATTGTCAGTCACATTTTCATAACTACCTATCCAAGATGGATCAGCAACAAGTCAGTTTTCGTCTTCAGGTCATCAATGGTCAGCTATATATCAGGCTCAACAGAGTATAAGCCCAATATCAGCATCTCGGACAGCATCTCTTGACGTCATCAACTTTCTCCTCGCAGTTCTGGTTCCTTACCCCGTGTCATGACTTTTTATTAGGGTATCCCAGACCATCCCACTAATTGCTAACTGGTCAGTCTGTTGGAAGTTATAACACTAACATATAGTTTTTGTTTACCAAATCTTTAATTTTGCATATGTCTTGTGCCCCATAAAACTGATTGGTTCTTCTTGCGATGAGAACATCATTTGGCTTTTCAGGTAACTAAATTGTTGCATACGAGTCTTTAGTCAGTGCCTCTATTGTTCAAGTCCTGGGAAAGCACATTTAGCCTACATTACACATAATTGTATCAAATTGTCTTCATCATCTCCTGTTCGTTGGTACATTTACAGAATGTTCTAGATGAGCAGCTTGAACTCTAAGTGGTTCAAGGTTGCTATCCCCAGTTACCAGTCCTGTGCAAGACACTCAAATTCTTCATGTTCAGAGCAAGCAAAGCCCAGTGAAACAAGACCCTTAGTCCAGCTAATTTAAGAATATGAATTAATACCCTTCATTATGACATATTAGTACATTTTCTTATAGATTTTTCTATTATTTTGCATCTGTTAATCCACATGGTATCCACTCTCCGTGAGCACATTCTCTGCTCCATCAGTCCCTCCTCTGATGACCAAATATGTCATCACACCTTTCTTGTCAACACTTTACAAACTTGTCTCAGATTTTTTTTGTCTTCGTCTTGAGTTTTCCCTATAATTTGTCTCCTAGGTGATTCTTCCCTCCTCTGATCATTTTTTGTTTTCCTTAATTTTATCTTTTGCCATAATTTGCATGTACCCCATAATCCTAATATGGAAACAATCACAATTAATATTCCCTGGACCATTTTCCATAACATTCCATTCCAGATTTGACTAAACCAATTTCCCCAGAGGCAAACCCATTTCCAACCTTCTCCCAAACCCCTGGTTCCTTCAATTCCTTCAAATCCTCCCTTGAATTAATATGAACAACAATGCCTGGCATTAATCATTTTACAGACTCTACCCTCTTTTGCTAAAATTATGCCTAAAGCAAGCCTATTTTGAAGCGTCAAAGAGCTATCCGCAGCCAATTCAGTATTTAACAGGAGTATTGCCCCTGTAAAGTTTGTTAGCATATTATCCACAATAGTAGACCATTTTTTTACCTTGTTTGCATTTAGAATAACCCCTACGGAAGGAATTATTGCACCAAAAATATCCCCCACAATTGCAGAAGAGATTTCCCTCCTCTGTCGTTCATGATGTAATTTAGTCACTTTCTGTATGTTCTGTAAATCATCTATCTGATAAATCTTAGGGAAAACTATCCCTAAGTAGCATGTCACATACCATCCTCTAGGAAGACGGTAATAAGCAATAGGTCCACACATATAGTAAATTCCAGGAATCACAAGGTCCTCACCATTCAGCATAAAAGTCCATTTACTCTGAAACAAAAAACACATATCTACATTCACTCGTTCCCACAAATAAAGTGTCAGTGCAAAGCTTCCCTACATGTAGTGCATCTAAGGCTAATCTCCCTTGTGTTTTAATAGCAGTGTAAGCATAGTCATTGTTATAAGGCCTTTTCTCCATCCCTTTCTCTAATTTCTCCTTCAATGCCTTCTTTCTATGCCCTATAAAGCTCTTTTCTAACAGAGTTAATAAGCAAGTTAGATTATTATGGTGAGCATAAGCAGTTCCAAATGTTAATGTTGGTTAAAGAATCCCCTAACTAATACTATATCATGCTCCTTAGCTATTTTACTCAAATATCTAATAACGGGTACAAAAGAAAATACTAAATCATGATTAGAGTAGAAATACTGAATATACTCTTGGTTTTAGAATCTGGTTAATACCAAACTACAAGTTATGCCATATGTTAAGGGTAGACTGTGGTACGTAACTCCTTTTTCCACAGAGGAAGGAATTTGTGTACACACAAGAACATTTTTTGCATCCATTGTCTCCACAGACTCACTCAACAACCAATAGAAAACATTAGAAGAAAACTCTCCTTGTGCATTAGTATAGTCATGCAAATATTTTTCATCTAGCTTGAACCTCTCTAAAGCTGTTAGTATAGTAGTTTCATGAACAGGAATAATAGCAGCTTCTTTCATCTTATGAATAGACATCCCCACAATCATTATTATAAACATTAATTCCACACATAATTGCCACTGCAACACTCGAATACCTGCAATATCTAATATTCCTAATGTAATGATTTAATTCACCCATGATCTGTAAAGAATCAGAAAGTAGAAATAACTCTTAGTTAAAATGCAACAGAAAAAGTCAAACATTAGGAAAAATCAAAAATGCTTCTTTTCTCGCACTTCACTTTCACATGCAGAAACCCTTCTCTACTTTGTCGAAAAATCAGTTAGCAGCTTGTCACATCCGAGTTCTCAATTGTCATATCAGGTTATCAATGTCTTTTCCGGGGTTATTTCAACAGTCTCTTTTTAAATTCTTCTTCAGATTAGTGCAACAACTCAGTCTATTGATTCCCTTCAGGTTGCATCAAAGTACTGATTTGGAACTTCTCTGTCAAAGCAAATGGACATGAACTTGTTTTGCCATTCACTTGTTGCTGCATATGCCCACTCAGGACCTGCGAATCTTCAACTTGCTACTCTTTTCCTTTTCAACCTTCGTACTCCAGCTAATTGTCCTTTACTTACTTTGTCTTTTCTTGTAGTGTCTACTTCTTCCTCTATTGGCTCCTTTATGACCAATTCTTTCTTCTTTCCAATTTGCAATTCAGGCCAATTGTCTCCTTTCCTTGATCCTTCTGTCAATATTCTTTTCAAAACTTGACACTCCTCTTTTCCTCTTTCTATGGTGCTTTCTCTTGATGGACCTGCAATGGGTTCAGGAGCAGTCGGACCACTTTGGCTTTGATCTGTCTCAACTCTTTCCCCCTCTTGATCAGGCCCTTGCTCTGCTTGTGCTTCAGCACCGTCTACTTCTGGGAGAACCCTTCCTGTGCTTGGTTCTCTGGTTGTCTCTGTTAAGTTAGACCCCTGCTCACCTTCTTGTACTCCTGCACTTTCGTCTCTCACTGGTGTGATTGACCCGTCTTCCACCAGGTCTGGGTCAATTTCAGGCTCAGCTTGCTCTGGTTCTGGCTCAGGAAGAGCCACTTGTTTAGCTTCTGTTGGTGCTCTCAACAACACTTCTTCATGATCTTGCGGAGTCATCAATCTCTTGGTATGGCTCGCATGTATCCAGTTCGGTAGTCCAGCACACTTCACAGCTGTCGTAGTTGTCAGCACCACCTGATATGGGCCCCATCTAACGTGGCTCTAGACAAGTCATTTGAACATGCTTTTTGATGATGACCCAATTACCAGCTTAAAGGTTGTGGCCTGGGTGATGGATGGGTGGCAGGGTGACAGCTTGCACCTGCTGAGAGAAAGATCAAACCACTTAAGCCAGACCTTTGCAGTAGTCCAACACCATATCATCTGTAATATTGATAAGAGCCTTTGCTGGAATCGCTGGCAACCTCAGTGCTCTGCCTATGATAATCTCATGGGGCAACAGTCCTGTCTTTCTGTCAGGTATATTTTGCATTGACATCAACACCAAAGGTAATGCATCTGAACATTTCAGATTTGTTGCGGCACACATTTTGGCAATTCTTGATTTCAGTGTACCATTCATTTGCTCTACAAGTCCTGATGCTTCTGGGCAGTGACTGCAATGTAACTTCTGCTCAATATTTAATGCTGCACGTAAGAGTTTGATCACTTCGTTATTGAAGTGTATTTCCCTATCTGATTCTAAACAGATCGGAAATCCGAACCATGGTATTAACTCTCTAAGCAACAGCTTTGCAACTGTGAGACTATCATTCCTACTTGTGGGGTGTGCCTCAATCCAATGACTAAACACACACGCAATCACCAGCACGTACTTCAATCCACCACATGCGGGCATTTCAATCTAATCTAACTGCATTCTGCTGAATGGTCCTCCTGCTCTTCCAATATGGCTCAAATTCACCACTGTCCCTTTTCCCACATTTAGTTGCTGACAGATTACACATCGATGACATACTGCCTCTGCTGCTTGTCTGAACTTTGGATTAAACAAATCAACTTTGAACAATCTAACCATGGCATCTCTTCCAATATGTGCTTGGCCATGATAGTAACGGCCCATCTGAGCCAACAAACTGTTTGGCAGTACCATCTGGCCCTCCTCAGAAACTCAAATCTCATCTGGTCTTTGAATACATTTAAGTTTTACCCAAAGCTTTTTCTCTTCCTTGTCTGCATTTTCCTGCAAGGTCTTCAATTCTTCTAGTGTGTCAATTATTTTCAAAGCAAAACTTGCACAATTATTTTCTTCTTCAGGCATTAGTTCCCACTTGTCTTTTAACGATATACAGTTGAATGCGCAAAACCTTGCGACTTGATCTGTATATTAATTTCCCAAGAAAATGTAGTCCTGTGTCTTTTGGTGTGCACTGCATTTTACCACAGCAATTTCTTCAGGTAACTGAATTGCATACAACAGTTCTTTTATGCGGTCACCATTTCTCACTGGTGTTCTGGTAGAGGTCATATTGACGATCAAATAGATTGTGACTCTTAACCTTGCAGAAACATAGCAAGCCCTAGTAAGAGCTACTGGTTTTGCCACTTGTGCAGAATACACACCTGGAAACCATGAAGCTTCTAATGTGCCTGTAATTGTGCACACAGCATATCCTGCTCTCAATGTGCCTGCTCCATCTCTGAGACATGAACCATCAACAAAGATAATTTGGTCATTTTCTTCTAAACGCGTGTCTCTAATGTCAGGCCTTGGTTTTGTACATAACTCAGTTACCTCAAGACAATCATGCTCAATATCTTCCTCCTTTTCAATTTCAACGGTGTCACTTGGAAGTAATGTTGCTGGATTCAGCACTGTACTTCTTTTCAATGTTACATTTGGAGTACCCAATATGCTTGTCTCATACCTTGTTAGTCTTGCTCCCGTCAAATATTGAGTTTTTGTCTTTGTCAGTAAAATCTCAACAGAGTGTGGTACCATTACCGTCAAAGGGTATCTCATCCCTACCCCCTCACATTGGGAAAGTCTTTGACCATCTGTGGCTGCTGCACGCAGGCAACCTGGTAAAGCTGCTGCAAACAGGTCCAGGGTAGGTGAAAAATAAGCTACTGGGCGATACGCACCTCCAGGGACCAGTGTCAAGACAAAGAACAAGCATTGCGTTCATGACCAAACAATGTGAAAGGCTTTGTGTAATCAGGCATTCCCAACGCTGGAGCTCTGCACAAACTCTCTCTCAATTCACTGAATGCTTTCATCTGTTCCTCATCTAGGGTAATGGGATCTGTAACCTCCTTATGGGTCAACTGCTGTAAGGGTTTGGCAATTTCAGCAAAATTTGGAAACCACTGTCTACAGTATCCCACCATTCCCAAAAACATTCTGAAACCTCTCTGTGAAGTCAGGGGACTTCTCTGCAGAATCATAGTAATCCTCTCCCTGGAGATTCTCCTCAATCCCTTCTCAATGTGGTGTCCCAAATATTTCACTAACTTTTGGCAATACTGCAATTTCACAGGTTAGACTTTGGTGGTCATTACAACCCTGGTGGACAGTGTTAAAGTGGCGGTAAGACCGCCAACAGGCCAGCGGTAACAAAAATGCAATCACGACCGTGGCGGAAACCGCTAAGAAAGACAGCCACTTTAACACTCAGACCGCCACGGTGGTACAAACAAACAGCGCGGCGGTCACTGCCAACAGACAGACGGGAGACAATGTACCGCCCACACTATTATGACAGGCCAATCCACCACCTTTTCCGGGGCGGATTCACCGTGGATAAAAGCACAGCAGAAACAGGCATTTCGAAGGAAAAACGCTCACCCCCACACACCCCACGAGGAACGAGGACACCATGGAGCCGGAACTCCAAATTCTACCTGCGATAGTCTTCATGCTCCTCTACCAGGAGCACGAACGCCGGCGGCAAAGACCACGGTAAGTACTGCACCTACGACCCAGGGGAGGGGAGAGGCAAAAAACAGAGACACACACACGCAACACCCCCACCTCCACCCTCACCCACTACAACACACACACTAATACAGCATGATACATTACAGTTACACCCCCCAAACCCTCTGGAAGAATGCAAAGACAAAAGGAAATGAGTGTAACCATTGTAATATATTAAAATCAAGTACTCAAACATATATTTACACTATAAACACATATATACACCAATAATACAAGTCCAGGTATTGCACCATTTATAGTCCGTGGACCACTGGGCCCAAAATGCATGGGCGAGGCCCACACAAGATACCAGATCAAAACAGAGAGAACACTGCAGGGGCATCTGATAGAAATACAACAGGCACCTCAGGGGGAAGGGAATGGGGGGGGGACCTCAGCCAGATGAGTGCACGACGCCACTGTTCAATCCTGGGGAGTGCAAAGCCACAGTCTCACAAGTGTCTACAGTGGGTGGGTTGCCCACTGCCATATCCTGGGGAGTGCAAAGCCACAGTCTCACAAGGCTCTACAGTGGGTGGGTTGCCCACTACTGCATCTGGGGAGTGCAAAGCCACAGTCTCTCAAGTCTCTACAGTGGGTGGGTTGCCCACTGCTGCATACTGGGGAGTGCAAAGCCACAGTCTCTCAAGTGGATAACAGTCTCCACTGGTTCTGGAGGGGGACTGGTGCCCAGATTGCTTCGTCCTGGGAAGGACAGAGGTAGTGGATGCATGTCCCCACTGGTTCTGGAGGGGGACTGGTGCTCAGAGGGCTTCATCCTGGGAAGGACAGAGGTAGTGGATGCATGTCTCCACTGGTTCTGGAGGGGGACTGGTGCCCAGAGTGCATCACTCACCCCGTGACCGACCCAGTTGAGTCAGTGCCACTGCTGCTCATGGGCTAGCGGTGCTTGATTTTGGTAGTGCCCTGTTCAGGGGTGCTTGAGTTGGCGGTGCCCCGTTCAGCGGTGCTTGAGTTGCCGGTGCCCTGTTCAGCGGTGCTTGAGTTGCCGGTGCCCGGCCTAGCGGTGCTTGTGCTGGCGGTCCTTCATGGCCCAGCGGTGCTTGTGCTGGCGGTCCTTCATGGCCCAGCGGGGCTTGTGCTGGCGGTCCTTCATGGCCCAGCTGTGCTTGTACTGGCGGTCCTTCATGGCCCAGCGGGGCTTGTGCTGGCGTTCCTTCATGGCCCAGCGGTGCTTGTGCTGGCGGTCCTTCATGGCCCAGCGGGGCTTGTGCTGGCGGTACTTCATGGCCCAGCGGGGCTTGTGCTGGCAGTCCTTCATGGCCCAGCGGGGCTTGTGCTGGTGGTCCTTCATGGCCCAGCGGTGCTTGTGCTGGCGGTCCTTCATGGCCCAGCGGGGATTGTGCTGGTGGTGGCCTCCTGGGCAGCCTGGCTGGGGCTGGCGGGGCCCTCCTGGGCAGCTGGGCTGGGGCTGGCGGGGCCCTCCTGGGCAGCTGGGCTGGGGCTGGCGGGGCCCTCCTGGGCAGCGGGGATGATGGCGGTCTTCTCCGCCGTGCACCTCTTCCCAGACTTGCCAGTTTTCTTGTGGCCCTTCCCCACCTTGGGAGGTGTAACAGCTGAGTCCACACTCCCACCGGGACGACTGGGAGCGGCTTTGGTGGCTGGAGTCTTTCCCCTCTCCCACAGGGCACTGGCCAACTTCTGATGCTTCGCTGGGGGGGACTGGCTGTGCTGTGGCTCCGTACAACACAGGCTGTCCTGGTGGCCGGTGCACTCCACATACCTGTGACAATAGGCACCACTGGTCCCGTAGATGTTGTGGCTGAGGTGCTACTTCGGGACCTATGAGATGGACGGGGTGGGGGAGGTGTGGGAAAAAGGTCAAGGCTGGACAGGAAAGGTTTTTTGGAGACACTGGGACGGGTAGCTGGAGGGGGTTTGGGAGTGGAGGAAGAGATGGTGTACGTTTGGTGACTTTGGGTGCAGGTGCATGCACTGGAGGCTGTCGTGAGGTGGATGGCTGTTGGGTGGGTGTGTGCCTGCGTTTGTATATCTTGGGATGGAGCGTCACAGACACACTGGGAGAGGACACAGGGGACGTGTGAATGCTAGTGGGGTGGTGACTGCACGTGAGCGGGGTGTGCTGGTGGGTGTGCTGGTGATGGACGTAGTGGCTGTAGAGGTAGTGCATGCAGGTGTGAGTGTAGACGAGACTGGGAGGGAGGAGGGAGACGACGAGGAGGGGGACACAGTGGAGGCAGTGGATGTTGGTGTGTCTGCATGTGTGTGGTGCTTGCGTAAGTGCCTGTGGGATGTGTGGTGCTTATGTTTGCCTGAGCTTCCCTTGTGTGGTGAGGTGTGTGCAGGCTGGTCTGATGGTATGCTTGGGATAGGCAGAGGTACAGGGGATAGGGTCTGGGTGGAGGAAGTTGGAGAGAGGAGGCTAGAGACGGGGACAATGGCTGCCATCAGTGCTGAGGCCAGAGTTTGAAAAGCTCGTGAAGGGCCGCCTGACCAGAATGAATGCCCTCCAGGAATGCATTAGTTTGTTGCATCTGACTTTCTACACCCTGGATGGCATTCAAAATGGTAGACTGCACAACAGTGAGGGACCTGAGGAGGTCAATGGCCTCCTCACTGAGGGCAGCAGGGGTGACTGGAGAAGGGCCTGAGGTGCTGGGGGCGAAGGTGATGTGATAGAAAATGGCGGTCACGTCCGCAGCGGTCACGTCCGCGGCGGTGCGTACCATCACCGCCGGCGTACATTGTCATTGACTCCTGGGACCCATAGGGTCCAATGTTAACCAATGCAGCATTGCGCCGCGGTCTCCGACCGCCTACCGTGACAGTCTACAACGCCAGCGCAGTTACCTCACATCCCATTGTCGCACTTTAGAGGTCACGCAGCCACCATTTCAGAGGCCCACATGGCCTCATTTTCTACTGCGTCACACATACCTAGGCCTAGCCTCAACATACATACAGGCCACCTTTTGTGTATGATTGGTGTTCTGGGTAAACTGTGGCTACGTACCTCTGAGTTGTTTGACTCTTTGCTCGCTGTTGTCCTTCATAGGCACCGCCTGCTGGGACATGTGAGGAGAAGGCGGCATCCTCCGGTGTACCGACCGTTGGTGGACCTGTCTAAAATGGAGGAGAGACATTTGATAATCACCTACAGGTTTGACCGTGCCACAATCCAGGAACTGTGTACCCAGTTGGAGCCAGACCTGATGTCAGCAATCCACCATCCCACAGGAATCCCCCCTCAAGTGCAGGTGCTGTCAGTGCTCCATTTCCTTGCAAGTGGGTCATTTCAAACAACAGTGGCCATGGCATCAGGGATGTCCCAGCCTATGTTTTCCAACGTGTTGTCCAGAGTGTTGTCTGCCCTTCTGAAACAAATGCGGAGCTACATCGTTTTCCCTCAGGTGGAGGATTTGCCTACAGTGAAAGGTGATTTCTATGCCCTGGGACATATCCCCAACATCATAGGTGCCATTGATGGTACACATGTGGCTTGGGTCCCCACCCAAAGGAGTGAACAGGTGTACAGAAACCAGAAGAGTTATCATTCGATGAATGTACAGATGGTATTTTTGGCCGTCCAGTACATCTCCCATGTGAATGCCATGTTCCCTGGCTCAGTGCATGATGCCTACATCCTGCGGAATAGCAGCATCCTATATGTGATGGGTCAACTCCAGAGGCACCGTGTGTGGCTATTAAGTGAGCCCCTGGAAGCAAGACAGTGGGAATGGTTGTCTGGGGTTTTCCCTACAGGTTAGTGTGTGTCTAACAGTTGTCCCTTGCCATTTGCAGGTGACTCTGGGAACCCCAAACTGTCATGGCTACTGACCCCAGTGAGGAATCCCAGGACCAGGGCAGAGGAACGCTACAATGAGGGCCATGGGCGAACTAGGAGGGTGATCGAGCGGACCTTCGGCCTCCTAAAGGCCAGGTTCAGGTGCCTCCATATGACAGGTGGATCCCTATTCTACTCACCAAATAAGGTGTGCCAGATCATCGTGGCCTGCTGTATGCTTCACAACTTGGCTTTGCGAGGACGGGTGCCATTTCTGCAGGAGGATGGTCCAGATGGCGGTGTTGTGGCAGCTGTGGAGCCTGTGGACAGTGATGAGGATGAAGCAGAGGAAGAAGACATGCAGAACAGGGACTCAGCAATATTTACAGTGAAACACAGGTGAGAATACAATCCTGCCTACTACATGTACTTTTACACTACTTCCTCTATCCTGTCTGCTGTTTTAACCCAGTGTATGGTTACTGAGTTGTCACTTTCCCTTACGGTTTCACAGATGTGGGTCCCACTGTGTGTCATCTGCTTACATTCCTCATGGAATATAGCTGTGTGACATAGGTATGTTGACATTGCTATTTCAAATACATTTTGTCACTGTAATTGCTAATACACTATTTTGAAATCACAGACAGACTCCAGATCATTTTGTGCTTTAGGTGTGTTTATTTCAATGCAAAATATTGGAGGGGGAAGTTAATTGGTGAGGGGTGATGGCGGAAGAGTGTCCATGGCAGAGTCCAGTCTATTAGTCTCACAGGTGCATTGCCCATATGGGCATAGGAAGTGGAGCTGGGGCAGTTTAATTATGGACAGGGTGACAAAGTGGGACAGTAGGATGACAATCAGGGTGGACTCATTTCTTGGCAGGGGTCTTGGCATCGTTCTCTGTCTTGTTCCTGGATCTCAGGGACCGTTTGCAGGGTGGTTCTCCCTCTGCAGGGGGTGGGGTGCTGGTGTGGTAGTCCTGTGGTGGGGCGTCCTGTCCACTAGCACCGGTGGAGGTGGTGGGCAGTTCATCGTCCATTCTAGTGTCAGGGGCCCCTTGTTGTGCCACAGTGTCCCTCCTGGTGTTGAGTAGTTCCTTCAGCACCCCTACGATGGTGCCCAGGGTGGAGCTGATGGTTCTGAGTTCCTCCCTGAAGCCCAAATACTGTTCCTCCTGCATGCGCTGGGTCTCCTGGAACTTGGCCAGTACCGTTGCCATCGTCTCCTGGGAGTGGTGGTATGCTCCCATGATGGAGGAGAGGGCCTCGTGGAGAGTGGGTTCCCTTGGCCTGTCCTCCCCCTGTCACACGGCAGCCCTCCCAGTTCCCTTGTGTTCCTGAGCCTCCGTCCCCTGGACCGTGTGCCCACTGCCACTGCCCCCAGGTCCCTGTTGTTGTTGGGGTGGAGGGTTATCCTGGGTTCCCTGTAGTGGTGGACACACAGCTGATTGAAGTGTCTTGGGGACAGAGGTATGGGCCCGCTGGGTGGGTGCTGTGCTGGTGTTTCCAGAGGGGGGAAGGTCTGTGGTGGCCTGTGCCTGTGTGAGGGGAACCGACTGTTCAGAGGTCCCCGATGGTCCAGGCTGGTCATCTAGATCCAGTTGGACAGAGCTGCTGTCATTACTGTGGGCCTCTTCTGTGGGTGGAGTGGACATGTCTGGACCCTCCTGTCTGGTGACGTTGGGTAGGGGTCCTGCAGGGGTGTAAAGGCATGATTATTGCATCTGTGTGTGCCATGGTGTGCAATGCATGGGTGACCGTGTACCCCAGTGCTGGCATTCCTGTGTTGGAGCTTGTGTGATGATGGTTTAGGGGGGTGTATGGCTATGTGCAGTGTGAATGCTTTAGTGATGGGTGTCCATGCTTTGTTGTTGCATGCAGGGCTTGATGTTGGGATGGGTGGTTTGTGATATTGGGACATTTGTGAGGAGTTGGTTTGATGGGGGTGAGGGTGAGGGTGGGGGTATGTGATAGCATGCAGGTAGGGTGGGGGATATATTGGTAAAGCTTTAACTTACCAGAGTCCATTCCTCCACCTGCTCCTGCGAGGCCCTCAGGATGCAGAATCGCCAAGACCTGCTCCTCCATGTTGTTAGTTGTGGGTGAGAAGGTGGGGGTCCGCCGCCAGTCCGCTGAACTGCCAGGTGGTGTCTTGAGACCACGGAACGCATCTTCCCCCGTAGGTCGTTCCACCTTTTCCTGATGTCCACCCGATTTCTTGGGTGCTGTCCCACTGCGTTGACCCTGTCCACTATTCTTCGCCATAGCTCCATCTTCCTTGCAATTGAGGTGTGCTGCACCTGTGATCCGAATAGCTGTGGCTCTACCCAGACAATTTCCTCCACCATGACCCTGAGCTCCTCCTCCGAGAACCTGGGGTGTCTTTGCCGTGCCATGGGGTGGTGTAGGTGATGTGTGGGGCGGTGTGTGTGGTGATAAGTGTGGTGATATGTAGTGGTGTGTTGTGTGAGGTGCATGGAAGTTGTGTGGGTGATGGAGTTATGAGCCTGTGGATGCTGTTGTACTTGCTGGTGGTGTCTCTCTCTGGCCTTCCTTCTGTATTTTTGATCTTAGGGGTTTGTGGGTGATGTGGGTGTGTGTTTTATATTGTAATGGGTGTGTGGGATTGGTGTGTGTATGTGTCTCAGGTGTGTGTATTTTGAATCGTCCAATGTGGCTGTGTTTTGGATATGTGTGTGTATTTTGAGCGCGGCGGTGTGTCCCGCTAATGGAATACCGCGGTTGACAGACCGCCGCGTGGATTCGTGTGTGGTGATAGTGTGGGCGTATTTCTGTTGGTGTGACGGTGTCGGTTTTGTTTTCGCCAGTTTCTCACTGACCTTTGGTGTGGCGGACTTGTGTGGGTGTCTGAATTTTGGCGGATTCCGTGATGTGGGTCATAATAGTTGTGGCGGATTTCCGCGGCCGCAGAGGTGTGTTGGCGGTCTTCTGCACGGCGGTAAGCGGCTTTTACCGCCAATGTTGTAGTGACCGCCTTTATGTCTAAACTCTCCCAAATGATTCAACAGGGCAATTGTGTAATGTTTACACTCGTCCCTTGTTCTGGATGCGATTAGCAAATCATCAATATACTGCACAAGAGTCGATTGGCATGGCAGTTCCAAAGACTCCAGGTTCTTTTTCAGGATCTGATTAAACAGTGATGGTGACTCCGTATACCCTTGTGGAAGCCTGCACCAGCTGTAGACTCTGTCTAGGAATTTGAAACTAAAAAGAAACTGACTTTCCTCATGAAGAGGCACAGAAAAGAAAGCTTGTGACAGATCTACCAGTTTGAACCACTCTGCATCGCAAGGAAGCTGAAACAGTATCACAGCTGGATTGGGCACTATCGGACAACATTTACCACCATGTCATTCACTTTTCGCAAGTCTTGTACAACTCGTACTTTCCCACATGGCTTTTTCAAACCCATTATCGATGAATTACATGGACTGCTCAGCACTTCTTTCAAAACTCCTTGTTTTAAAAAGTCTCAGATTATTTGTACCACTTTCATTAAAACATCCTGTGCCATGTTATACTGTGGAAGCTGCGGGAATACTGCATTCGGCTTCAAAGTGATTTTAATCGGATACACTCCCTTAATCAGACCTACTTCCTTTTCTGTCAGATCCCAGACTTCTTCCTGCACAATTCCCTGTAAATCCACATGTAATTCTTTCACAGTGAACATTGGGAAAAATTCAATCCATGGGTATTCTTCATAGGCATTGTCAACCATCATTTTTCATTTGCCTGCTCTTCTTCATCATCACTATTTGTCTGAACTTCTATTCCAGTGTCTGAACAATTATTGGAACATTTTGTCTTACACAATAAGTCTCTTCCCAGTAGGGATACAGGACTTGAATTGCACACCACAAATCTATGCAATTCTTGGTAATATCCAATTTCAACCTGCACTGGTTCTGTGATTGGATTTGTCAACTGCCTGTTCTCCACTCCTACAACTTGACCTGTCCTGCCTGAAAGAGGTAAATCTGGGACTTCTATGCTTCTGACTGTAGAATGCGTAGCTCCTGTAAAACCAAGACTGAGACCTTGTAACCAATCACCTTTCCCTTCACAAAGGGCCCTTTCTGATCTAATTCTAGAGAAGCGGCAAGCATACAAGCTCCTTCATCCGAACTGTCACTCATCCATTCTTTGTTTATTTCATCCTCACTGTAAAAGGGAAATTGATGCACTGTGTTATTATTACTGTCTTTTCATTGACCTGTGACCTGCTGAGTAAGCATCACCTGTTGATGCTCCATCGGGAATTGAGGTATTTGCATTTGCTGTCTGGGTACCAAGGGGACCTGCTGCTGTGCTGGCTGTAATGGAGCAAATTGTGCGCGCAGCACCTGCATTTGCTGCACTGGTAGGAAACTCTGTCCTCGATTGTGAGCATTAGGAATGAATCCTTTCATTCTTGGGACTTTCACAGTTTGAAATGTACTGATGTCACCTTGCTGAACCACACCATCCTGCGTCATCAACGGACACTCCCGCTTCCAGTGTCCCACGTTTCCGCACAAATGACACAGTAACATCTTTTTTCATACCTTGCATGTCATTCTGAACAACCACAGTCCCTGAGTCTGGACCAGGCATCATGTCCATTCCACGCCCTCTACCCCTCACTTGAGGTTGGAACATAAGAGCTCTCTGTTGCGGCGGCATAGGCGGTACCATAGCTCCCTGCTCTCCTGTTTGAACTACCTTTATTTGCATCACCATCGCTTTCTCTTTCAACTTTTTCTGTTTCAATTCAATTTCGTCACTACAGTATTTCGCATATTGCAACACCTTATCAATTGGCTTTGCTTGCCAGCAAGTCAAATGACTCCTAATCACCTGCCCTACTTCTGGCCTCAGACCTTCGACAAACCTAAACACGAAATGCAACATGTCTTTCGGCTCAATTGCCACCTTACCACTGTACTCTTTGAATGCTTTTAACAATCTTTCATAGTAGGTATGTATTGACTTTTTAGACTCCTGGACTGTTCTATCAATCCACTGCCAAGTAATGGCTCATATTTATACTCATTTAGCAATGCATTTGCGCCGCTTTGTGATGCAAAAGTGGGGCAAACTTACAAAATTCAATTGTATTTTGTAAGTTTGCGCCACTTTTGCGTCAAAAAATGATGCAAATGTGGTGCTAAAAAAGTAGAAATATGGGCCAATGTTTTTGGGAGAAATCCTTGTCTTCAGGAACTCAACCACTTTATATTAATTTTTTATTACCTCGGGTGAAGGCGCTCCTGTTACTTTATCCCTTTCCGGTTCACTTGTTGGCCAATCTACAGGCCTCTTACACTCGACCCACAAGTCTGCTAGCACCACTATCTCTAATAGCATGTTCAAGTCTTCCCACAAACATTTGGAAAATTTCACAAATCTCTCTGTCTGCTCATTCCACTCAACCGGCTTCTCTCTCAATTTTGGATAATCATTTGTAAATGACAATATGTCACTCCTGTGCTATGGAACATGAATGAACTGCCCTCCTGGGATTTCTCTCATTGGAAGTATCTTGACTGATTCCCCCTTATCACCACCTTCAGCCCCTTCTTGTGAATCCCATTTTCGTTGATCTTTTTTCTTTGCCCATCTACCTTCCCAATCCTCTAACGCTCCCCAAATCTGGGCACTCTGCAGTAATTCTCTCAAGTGTGTCTTCATTCCTGCTGATCTCATGTGTTCAAAATCCTTTGCCTCAAAATCTAATCTGTAACTGCGATTTAACTGCTTTGTTTTCTCAATTTCAATGTCATGTTTTTCTGCTAACTCTGCCAATTTCTGATGTATTTTACTCACTTCTCTTGTAATCTTTTGGCATAAGTACCTCAGTTCATCTTCTGTGTAAGATTCTAATCTTCTCATGCCCATTGTTTCCTCAACTAATTCAGTGGCTTCTATATTCAACCTTACACGATTTATCTGATCCTCACTCTTGGATGCGTTCTGAGGTGTGTTTAGATTATCTAACCACTCACTTAATTGCTGAGCTGACAATCCCTGTAATGAAATGTTACTTGCATTTGACACTGGTAACTGTTGCACCACTGCACCTGAAGCTTGCGGTGTCAGAAGTCTCAAACTCACACTCTGACTCGCATTCGGGCCATGTACTGCATCCGGAAGTGCTACCTATTGGACTAAGATCCATTAAAGGGCTATTTCCATTGAAAGTGTGTCCTGCAAGCGACATTAGCTGCACAGGATCACTCACGCCCCTCCTTATGAGGCTCTGTGACATTTCATTCTGCTCCCCTGCATCTTACTTCTTCTGTGCGAATAAGGGTACCGCTGCACCAACAATACTTGGTAACGATATTGCATCTGAAGCTGCCCTAGCACCTGCACCTTGCGGGAATGTTACCCCCATTGCCTGATTCATAACTGGTGTGATACCTGACTGTGTTCCTGTCAGTGGTGTAAAATTTGGTAAACCCTGTGCTTGAGCTGAAGGCAATAACATTGGTGTCAGATCTGTCTGAATCAGCATTGGCTTTGGAAGCACTTGCTCCCTCGGCACCATTATATTTGAGGCTGTCTCAAGCACTGGCACCTCTGGATAGATTCTCTGCACCGAAGATTGATGTATCTGCGCTTGAACTGAAGTAGTAGTTCCTGCATTAGGTGTACTCTGTACGACCCCTGGTATTTGTCCACCTTCTGCCTGTACAGCTCCCTGGGCTTGTGCCAGAGCTGCTGTAGGAGCAGTAGCATTAATGCCTGGACCCCCGCATAGGTTGTTAAAGGTGGAGGTCGATCTCTTAACAGCTGCGTAATGAGATCCTCAACATCAGAATCGTCATCATCCACATAAGACTTTCTCTTTTCTTTCTCTCTCCACTCTCATCCTTTTTAGCACTATCTTCCTTCTCTGCCTCGTCTCCCTCTGTAATTGCAGGAAATAGCTTGACCTCCTGTAATGTTGCCATTCTCCATCTCTTTTGCTCCCAATCCCATCTAGCTTCAGCTAACGGTTTTTCTACTCGCTTCATCCTACTCTTGAACTTTATCTCTTGTTGTTGTCTGGCCACTAGCTCCCAAACCACTAAGGCTTCAAACTGTGCTGGTCTTGGTAATGGCTTCATGTCGTACAATGACATTCGCAACTGATCCAAAATTCTCAAATGAAACATTCCATGCTCCTGAAATGCTAAAGACCCCTGGTTTTTGGTTAACTTACTCCATTGCTTCAACCACAAACACGGTGCTACACCTCGCTCCTCCATCACAACATAAGCCGGAGAATCTTCTGGTGCGGTCGGCTCCCCCACTGATGCCTTAATGTAAGTATCACCCCTCATCGCACTCTTAAATGCTTTGAAAAGCTTCATTTTACCTGCTTTCTTTACCTTTGGTTAAAAATATGAAATTACTTTTACTCCCAAGATTCCCTTCACCCACTTACTCAACCAATTGCCTCTTACGGACGGCTGCCAATCCGCTTGCGGCTCTTCTCACTAACCGACCTTTCCCATCGCGGCACACTCTGATGTCACACTCACACACAGCGGGTGTCAAAGTCTTGCGGCTCATCCTCCTTGACTGGATTCACACAACTAATGCAAATTATGGCGAGCACTTTCCAAACCCCAATAACTAAAACAAACCTGCTGGTTTGCTACAGGAAGGGACACAATCGCTTCAGAGACCATACAGATTTTCACTAATGGCTCTCTTGGCTCATATAGCTATTTCTCTTTCTCAGCCTCTGACATTCGCAAGCAAAATTCGACCCGCAAATTGTACCCTCAACTGATCAATGGGTCTGTCCTGGTGCACATAGAACTCACCAAATCTCAGTCGAAATTTTCATTTACCCAATTATCACACTCACCGACTTATTGACCACGCCCGATCAACCTACTAAACCAGACAGATTACAACATATAACCAAGTGTCTCCTACACTTGTCAATTTACTCCGGAGTCTTAGACCACGCAGGGTCCGTACATCACCAACAACCACGTGGCAAATTCTTGAACATAAAGCGACACACACATATGAAGTTCGACGACTTCCCTACTCTCATACTACAGAGTACACACACCCCTACTAACCTCAACTGGAGTACACAGACCCCCTACTTTACCTCACATACCTCACAATTCACCTGCAATTTGCTTAAGCCTGTGCAAGAGCAACCAACCACTTTCACACTATCATAAAGCATGCCGAGAACATACGCCAACTTTACTAGCAGGATCCAGGATCTGGGAAAGTTATTTCTGGGCTTAAGGGGACATCATCTTTGCTACAATTGCCATTTCAGAAAAACAAAATTCAAATCTCATAAAATATTAAAAAACGAACCCTAACTTAAACTACTACCAGAATCAGTAATCACATATAACTTGTTCCCTAAGAAAACTAACCATCAAGCTGCTACCAAAAACTGCTAGCGCGGGTGGTCCTTAGTAAATATACTTACAAGGGGAAGTGTATAGTTCGATGAATCTTTTGAATCGCATGGAGTAGCCTAGTCATGCAGTGATCAATGAATCAATAATCAACATCAATAGAACAAGATAGAACACCTTAAGCACCACAGAAAAAAACACCCTAACCAGAATAACCATCGCTCATGGAAAAGGTTTACAATTTTTATTCCCTATTGATTACAATTCTAATCAAATGTTAATTATGCCTTTATTAATCAATCTTTATTAGTTCATCAATAGAAAACATTTTTCTCTTCAAGAAAAACATGAACAACAATGCAGATCGTAAGTCAATGAACATCAGCATTAATGATGCAATCCAGCAAATTAATTTGTCAGTCATTTGTCACTGTCAATGTCTCCCCTGTCAGCTTACCTAACCAAGATTAGCATTAGCATGTGGGTCAATTTAGATGAAAAACATCAATTTGGAACAAATCTACCCAAAAGAGAGAAATTCTATAAACAGCGCAGTTGGTACCTAGAAGAAGTGGCACAAAATTGTCAGTCACATTTTCATAGCTACCTATCCAAGATGGATCACAACAAGTCAGTCTTCATCTTCAGGTCATCAATGGTCAGCTACGTATTAGGCTCAACAGAGTATAAGCCCAATATCAGCACCTCGGACAGCATCTCCTAACGTCGTCAACTTTCTCCTCGCAGTTCTGTTTCCTCACCCCTTGTCACAACTTTTTATCAGGGTCTCCAAGTCTATCCCACTAATTGCTAATTGGTCAGTCTGTCGGAAGTTATGACTCTAACCTATAGTTTTTGTTTACCAAATCTTTAATTTTGCATATGTCTTGTGTCCCATAAAACTGATTGGTTGTTCTTTCGATGAGAACATCATCTGGCTATTCAGGTAACGAAATTGTTGCATATGAGTCTTTAGTCAGTGACTCTATTGTTCAAGTCCTGGGAAAGCACGTTTAGCCTACACTACACATAATTGTATCAAATTGTCTTCATCATCTCCTGTTTGTCGGTACATTTGCAGAATGTTCTAGCTGAGCGGCTTGACCTCTGAGCGGTTCAAGGTTGCCATCCCCAGTTACCAGTCCTGTGCAAGACACTCAAATTCTACATGTTCAGAGCAAGCAAGACCCTGTGAAACCAGGCTCTTAGTCCAGCTAATTTAAGACTATGAATTAATACAAAACATAGGTTATACACTTCATTATGACATAATAGTACATTTTCTTATAGTTTTTCTATTATGTTGCATCTGTTAATACACATGGTGACCACTCTCCGAGGGCACTTTTTCAAATGCGCACGTTATTTTCTAAAATTAATTCCTCTATGCATTTTTCTCATTAATAACACCCACATTAATCATTAGTAATTACTTTAATTATCATATCTGCTCCATCAGCTCTGCATCGGAGTTGGGAACCACAATGGGTGTGGGCAGCACTGGGAACAGCGCCACTGGAAAGGTCCCTAGAGGAGATTGTGAAGTTGCAGCCAGGGCTGATCTGGATCGACCAATGGATCCCAAGAAGTCAACTGGTGCTGAGGGAAAAACCGCCTTCAAAGACCTTCCCAAACTCGTGGGACCTATTGTGCTCCAGAGAGGTTCATCCACCCAAAAATGAAGCTCATTGCCTCATAAAATTCTTAGAGTTGGGTGGGGGTTGCTCCAGCTCAAGGGAATTCAGGGAAGCATGGAGTGGACCCATTTTCCCATCCCGGCTGCACAGGGACCACCTGCGAGCGAGGTCGGGACTTGTGGAATTGTTCATGTACATCTTCCAAAGAATGGGAGAGATGCTGAGAATTCAACAAATGCTTTGACTTATCAGCCTTCATCTTGTGGGACTTACCAGAAGAATTCCTATAGTGGGATGATGACCTACACAAGTGACTCTGTGAGTAATCCTAAGACATTTTATTTGAACGAGACCTAGAGTGGTAGGGAATTACAAGATGAGTGGCCAAGAGCTCCATGGCCTGCTTGTGGATGGCCTTTGGGCTCATGGTCTTGCCCATCCCACATGATAAGGAGCCATGTTCCCTCTCTAGACACCAAAAACAAACACAGAAGGGCTAATAAATCAGGAGTGTTTCAAGAATTGGGCCTGTGTAAGGTACTCCCATCATATGTCAAAAAGGCCAGAGGTACACAGTTCCAGACAATAGATTCTGTACAAGTGCATACAGTGAATGATGGAGTCTATGAGTTTGCTCTTTTTAGAACAAGAGCCCTCACTCACCAATTGGTGACATGCTTCATCATCGGGCTTTTGCTCCTCGTCAGGCTGGCACTGCACTGCCTGACGGGCCCCTCGTGGGGGCTCTTTGCCGGAGATCTTTTGAATAAGAAATGCCGGTTGTTGTGTGCTGGAATATGGGATTGGTAAAGTGTGAGAATAAAAATTGCTAAGGGTCTGGAAACATCAAATTTAATCAAACATAGACCCCTGTCATGATTAAAAGCAAAGTATGGGTAAGTATTAGAAATAATGTCTAGTCCTATGCGGTACGAATAGATTCCCTATTGGGTTATAACATGCGGATTAGGTACGTTTTTGGTCCTGACGAATCGCACTGATCTTATGACATTTTTTGCTAGAAACATGTTGACCTTTATGATAGAAGTATAGTGATTTCTGTACTCTACCTTTCCACATTCCCTCAATTTAGGGACTGTCAGTTATCTGTTTTTTTAAGGTGGACTAGACATCATTTCTAATCCTTACCCATACTTTGTTTTTAATCATGACAGGGGTGTATGTTTGATTAAATTTTATGTTTCCAGACCCTTAGCCATTTTTATTCTCACACTTTACCAATCCCATATTTCAGCACACAACAACCAGCATTTCTCATTCAAAAGATCTCCGGCAAAGAGCCCCCACGAGAAGCCCGTCAGGCATTGCAGTGCCGGCCTGACAAGGAGCAAAAGCCTGATGATGAAGCATGTCACCAATTGGTGAGTGAGGGTTCTTCTGTTAAAAAGAGCAGACTCATAGACTCCATCATTCAATGTATGCACTTGCACAGAATCTATTGTCTGGAACTGTGTACCTTTGGCCCTCTCTAGACATCACAGCGATATCAAGTGGGGGTCCATGACTGACATCAATAGATAACAAGCGCCACTAAGTTTGAACCCAGTGGGTTTCTTCTGGTTCATCTTCATAAAACATTAATAAAAAAGAAGGCACAGTAGACTTTGACAAAAGGTCAAAAGAACTTAGTCAGCCAGTGACAGAGGACTCAATCCGGACCCATGCTGATTGTTCAGAAAAGAAGAAACTAAGGTCAAAACACTGGAGTACCACTTACATAGGCACTGCGCACATCAAGTGTGGTGTGTACGATGCCACGCAAAGCCAAATGACGCCATTTACCAGCATACAAGTGGGATTCCTAAAAAATTTCAGAATCCAATCTAGTGCCTGGGAATGGTCTAAGGTAAGGAATTTGCACCTAGATAAAGACTCTGAACATGAACTATAACTTGCTACTTCTATATGCACACTTTAAGCCCTTTCATATTACATCATGTATATCATACAAAATCATAGCATTATTAGCAACACTCTTGACATCTTAAATTACATCGTCTGTGGCGACACCGTGCATGGTAGAATGATGAGTTATAGTTAATATAGAACCGCTAGCGAACTGACACTTTGTATATAGGTGTGCAAGTTATAGTAATTTAAAGGTTGTGTGTAAATTATCAATTTATGGTATAGCTATAACTTTAGAATTTCAAATGTTTCTGTAGTTTGAGTAAATTTTTTCTAGAAAGAATACAGCAAGAATTTTCTATCAGCTAGGTACTACCCCGTACTGCCTGGAGTGTTGCAATAAGACATTGAAGAGCTCACACTGATTCTAACTGATTCTGTAGGAATGTTTATTGCTTCATATCCCCTTACACCCCCTTGCTGTTGCTGCACACAATCCCCCCAACTCGCCAGGTCTCCCCTCTGAATTCTTTTACACTGCTCTATGCGACTCAACATTCAATTTGCTAACCACAATGCTAGGTGTCCATCACCGAATTCCACCTACAATGTGTTGTTTCTCAAGAAGTATAACATTTGGATGCACTACCTTAAACTTGCCAGGTCTAGTACCCTTCTAGATTCTTGATCAATCATAAACCTTAAATGCATCCCATCAGGCCCACTTTTATTTGTTCGTGCAACACCCCACCTTCTCTACTCTACCTTTTCCAAGGACCGATCATTTTTTGCAGTCCAGGTCTCTGATCCAAATGCTCTCAGTGGCATTTGGGGGCATATTTATACTCTGTTTGTACCGAATTCGCATTTTTTTTTTACTCTAATTCGGTGCAAAACTAACTCCATATTTATACTTTGGCGCTAGACCTATATAGCGCCAAATTTACAGAGTTAAAGTCATTTTTTGGACATGGAAACCAACCTTGCCTTAATGAGATGCAAAGTAGATGTTCCCATGCAAAAAATGACTCTATGGCCTTAATGCCATATTTATACTCCCATGCAAAATTGGTGCACAGCAGAGAAGAGGGGTAAAAAAATGGTGCAAAGCTTGTTTTGCCCCATTTTTTAACGCCTGGGTCAAGGCAGGCGTTAGGGGACCTGTAGGCCTATTTCCATGATGGAACACCATGGAATAAGCCCATAGGTGCCCTCACCAGGCCCCAGGGACACCCCTACCCACACCAGAGGGACAGTGGATGATGGGGGACCCCATCCCAGGTAAGGACATGTATGTATTTAATTTAATTTTTTTAAGTGCCATTGAGGGCCCTGAAATGGGCCCCCATACATGGCACAGGGTGCAGTGGCTATGCCTAGGGGACCCTTGTCCCCTGTGCTGATCATTGTGGTGGTGGGCATGACTCCAGACAGGAGTCATGTGATATGGATGGTTTTGCGTCAGAAATGACTCTAGGAAGGTTAGAGTCATTTTTTTTACTCTAACCTGCCTAACGTCATTATTTGGTGCAAAACCCCTTCTTCCATACAGCTAGCCCCACTGACTAGTGTCTTTTTTTTTTACGCTAGCCTAGCCTTTGAACCGGCTTGCACCATTCCATAAATATGGTGCTCAACTGGTGCACAGAAATGGTGCAAGCCGGTGCTAAACCTTTTGGTGCAAAACCGCGTTAGTGCAGTTTTGCACCAAAAAGTATAAATCAAGTCCTTGATGTTTTCTTTAACCATGGTAATCCAACTTTAAGAATGTATTATTTATATTACTTCCCTGTTTACTCATCTCATAAATGGTAGCTCTAGTCATCACCATTTTGAAGGATAAACCAGTTCAGACACATCTCAATGCGTGTGTCCGTTATGCTGCATTTATTTTTAGAATAAGTCCTGAAAACAGTCATATGTAACATCCAATGCAAAATCCTAGGTTACCTTTGCTACTTCGCAATGTGTGTGACCATATGCAACATACATTTTAACGTTTAGAGTTTAATGATATTTTGTCAATTATTTCAATTATTAATGGCCATAAGACAGTCTCAAAATCCTGTGGCCAATGTCTTGTAACATTTCTATAATCTTGTCATTGTTTCCCTCCCTTATTTTGGGAAAGATGCAATTTGTGTGAGTTTTGGGAAACACTCACAGTATGAAAATTAATCTCTTCAAATACAGGGTTTGAACCCACTGCTCTGTGTCAAACAATTAATACAAACATGATGTATCTATTTTCTAAAGGGCAGTGAGCGCAAGAGTAGGAAAGTACCATCTTGCCTGGCATGCTATCCCCATTTTATACCTGTATGTATGTTGTTTTTGCCTCTGTCAGTGGGATCCTGCTAGCCAGGACCCCAGTGCTCATAAAGTGTGCCGTATATATGTGTTCCCTGTGTGGTGCCTAACTGTATCACTGAGGCTCTGCTAACCAGAACCTCAGTGTTTATGCTCTCTCTGCTTTTAAATTTTCACTGCAGGCTAGTGACTAATTTTACCAATTCTCATTGGCACACTGGAACACCCTTATAATTCCCTAGTATATGGTACCTAGGTACCCAGGGTATTGGGGTTCCAGGAGATCCCTATGGGCTGCAGCATTTCTTTTGCCACCCATAGGGAGCTCAGACAATTCTTACACAGGACTGCCACTGCAGCCTTACTGAAATAACATCCACGTTGTTTCACAGCCCTTTTATATTGCACTTAAGTAACTTATATGTCTAACCCTCACTTAGTGAAGGTTAGGTGCAAAGTTACTTAGTGTGAGGGCACTCTGGCGCTAGCCAAGGTGCCCCCACAATGCTCAGGGCAAATTCCCCAGACTTTTTGGGTGCGGGGATACCATTACACGCGTGAACTACATATTGGTCAATGCAAATGATAACTCCAAACATGACCATGTAACATGTCTAGGATCATGGATCTGCACTTCCCTCTTCGACTTCTGCCAAGGATCGACCGCTGACTGCCCTGGATGCCTTCAAAACCACAACAAAGTAGCAAGAAGACTACCAGCAACATTGTAGCGCCTCATCCTGACGGCTTTCTTGACTGTTTCCTGGCAGTGCATGCTCTGAGGACTGTCTGCCTTCACCCTGCACTGGCAGCCAAGAAGAAATCTCTAGTGGGTCGACGGAATCTTCCCCCTGCCAATGCAGGCACCAAACTTCTGCATCACCGGTCCTCTGGGTCCCCTCTCATCTTGACGAGCATGGTCCCTGGAACACAGGAGCTTGATCCAAGTGTCCCTGACAGTCCAGTGGCCCTTCTGTCCAAATTTGGTGGAGGTAAGTCCTTGCTTCCCCACGCCAGACAGTAATCCTGTGTACTACATAAACTACAGCTGCTATGGCTTCTGTGCACTTTTGCAAGACTTCCTTCATGCACAGCACAGCTCAGGTCCCCAGCACTCCGGCCTGCATTTCCAAACTCACTGAGTTGGACTCCGACTTCGTGGGACGCTCTTTTGTTGTGCTGAGACAACTGCCATGCTCAGATCTTCTGAATACCTGTTTAGGTGCTTCTGTGGGTGCTGCCTGCTTCTGCATGGGCTCTCTGTGTTGCTGAGTGCTCCTTCTGTCTCCTCCTCCAAGGGGTGACCTTCTGGTCCTTCCTGGGCTCTGGCAGCACCCAAAATCCTCAACTGTGACTCTTGTAGCTAGCAAAGTTTGTTTGCGGTCTTTCTGCATGGAAACAACTCTGTATCCTCCAGCTCGCCGTAGGACATCTTCTGACCAAAGGAGAAGTTCCTGGCACCCTTCGTTGTTGCATAATCTTTGGCTTCTTCCACCCAGAGGCAGCCATTTTGCACGTTCATCCGGGGTTTATTGGGCTCCTGCCCGCCCGGACACTTCCGTGACTCTTGGACTTGGTCCCCTTCCTTTGCAGGTCCTTCACGTCAAGGAATCCATTTTCAGTGCTTTGCAGTCAGTTGTTGCCTTTGCAGAATCCCCTATCTCAACTTTACTGTCTTTCTGGGGTGTAGGGTAACTTTACTCCTACTTTTCAGGGTCTTGGGGTGGGGTATATTGGGCACCTTTAGTGTTTTCTTACACTCACAGTGACCCTCTACACACTAAACTAGGCCTGGGGTCCATTCATGGTTCGCATTCCACTTTTGTAGTATATGGTTTGCGTTGCCCCTAGGCCTATTGTCTCCTATTGCATTCTATTGTGTTCTACAGTGTTTGCACTACTTTTCTAACTGTTTACTTACCTGATTTTGGTTTGTGTGTATATTTTGTGTATATTACTTACCTCGTAAGGGAGTATATCCTCTGAGATACTTTTGGCATATTGTCATTAAAATAAAGTACCTTTATTTTTAGTAACTGAGTATTGTGTTTTCTTATGCTATAGTGCTATATGATATAAATGGTATAGTAGGAGCTTTGCATGTCTCCTAGTTCAGCCTAAGCTGCTCTGCTATATCTACCTCTATCAGCCTAAGCTGCTAGAAGACTACTAATCTACTAATAAGGGATAACTGGACCTGGCACAAGGTGTAAGTACCACAAGGTACCCACTATAAGCCAGGCCAGCCTCCTACAGCAAGTAACAATGTCCAATCATACATGATTACATGTCAGGGAATAACAGTAACCTGGAGTAAAAGCAGTCCTACTGCTTGATAGTTGTCCTTTTCGGGTAACCAAACGTGTGCGAAGTATTGCAATGTAGTTCATTTACTATTTCACAAATAAGGTCCTGCTTTGGAAATACCTAGGGATGTATAAAGATAAGTGCCTGAGTGGTGCTAATTTACATCACGTTGCTTTTTAGCACAAATTTTAAACATGTACTCTTTTGTTCCATTCTTGAAGCACTAAAAAACTGAAAAACCTAATCACACCACACTACCAACATTTATTTAGTTAAAACAGGGATCTTGCAAACAATGTGGTGGAAGAAAAAAATAATCAATCAAATCATTATACAAAAATAGAAGTCCAGAAATGGGTTTATAATATAGTTTTCTATTACAGTGTCTTCAAGTATGCCTCTAGGCATTCGTTTTTCCTTTCATCAGTTTGTAGCATCGTCCTCCTTGGAGGGCTCTCAATCCTCTTAGAGCTGACGAGTTTTCCCAGCTCCTTCTTCTTCAGATCAGGAGATGTTTTTAGGATTCTTTTAGGGGGCAGGGCTCAGTGGCACTTAATGGCCAATGAGAATGATGAGGTGTCTCCCCCAGAGCCTGGCCAAGAGCTCCCTTATAAGCTCAGAAGGAAGCTGAAAGCACACATATGTACATCAGCTACATACTACAAAGGTCATATATATAAAAAAGGTTACACATGAGACAGACCCACACATAATCCTTTTTTCCTATCCACTCTCAATTATGGCCACATAAAGGGTCATAATGCAGGTCTGATTGTGATTTTAGAATACCTATTGCTCCTTCACAAATGTCAAGGATATTCTGTCTGCCTGATTTCAAGTGCATTAAATTATCTAACATGTGTGATAAGGCTGGAAGGAAATCTGTATTCTTTCAGCCTTCTGCAGGAAAAGAGAAGAAATTGTTGGTGAAAAGTGCTCCTCCATTTAAAAATCTCCCTCCCACAACCTCTCAAATGTCAACCCTGCACATAATGCAGAACCTGTTGACTTTATCTTTGGGACATAGGCAAATCCTATCCTTTTAGAGAGTCCGTTTTTCCAACAACAATACATTCTGCAGTGTAGTATTTTTCAAATGGGGGAGACCTTTTACAACATGGAAACCCAACTGGAATATACCCAAAGACAGCTAAAATTCAGAGAGACAAAATGAAAAAAAAATGAAACTGCAAGGACCCCTCCACCTACCATACCTAGAATCTATCTGCATCCCTCACAAGTGCAACTGCCTCTGCACAACAACCAGAACCTTAGCCTAATGTGGGCACAGTATTCCATGGCCGCCATGTGGATGACTTTCCTCCCTACGGGTGTCGACAGCAACCACCACAACCATGAACAATATATCCCACAGAGAACACCCCAATTTTTATAATCAAGTTTCCCAGCACTATTTTTTTAAAATGTTTTATTTATGCTTTTATAAATACATCAATTCAAACTCAAGCAAGCATTATACCCCTTTGGACAGGTCTAAACCTTCCTTTTGAATATTAATAAGTGATCCATATGTAGGCTATATGTCAACCTTATTGACCATAAACGCATTGTGCAGAGTTTTGAAGTAGCAACACAAAAGGATGATGGGTGGAGTGCTGAAGCATTTCAACCACTGACCCCAAGTGACATATCTGGGTTTAATCCATCGTTGTTTTGCTCACAATGCCACCCCAGTTTGGACCCAACCATATACAAATCAGTCTTGACCGTGTTCTTAATTGAACAGTCCAGCCCGAGGTGGAAGTGTGGTCCTCCCTGGACCAGAAACAAGCATCCTGGGACTGGTTTCAGGGTATCACTCTTCAACAGTCAGCCTAGCTTGAATCCAGTGGCACAGTGAGCAAAGGATCCACGTCAGAGCATACCCTTCCCACCTAGGGAAAGTTTAGCAACACAAAAGGATGATGGAAAGAGTTCTGAAACTTTTCAACCACTCACTCACAGTCACAGATCTTGGTTTAATCCATCATTCTGTTACTCACCATGCCGCCCCAGTTTAGACCCAGCCATAACCAAATCAGTCTTGATCCAGTTCCCCATGGGAACAGTCCTCCTTGAATCAGAAACAAGGATGCTGAGACCGGTTTCAGGGTATCATTCTTCATCAGCTAACCTAGCTTGAATCCAGTGGCACAGTGAGCAAGGGACCCATTTCTGGGCATATCCTTCCCAGTTAGAGCAACTTTAGAAGCACAAAAGAATTATGAACGGAGTGATGATACTTTTGAACAACTCACCCCCAGTCACAGATTTGGGTTTAATCCATGGTTCTTTTGCTCACCATGCCACCCTAGTTTTGACCCAGCCATATGCAAATCAGTCTTGCCCTGTTCCCCATGGGAACAGTCCAGTCTGAACTGCCAGGCCAGTTCCTCCCTGCCATTAATGCAAAGATATATGGGTGGACTTTTGTAACTCTATTTAAGAAATGGGCCCCCAAATTAGGTCTGGCATTAACCAAGACATTTTATTAAAACTCTATTTCCATCTATCGGCTGACTTTACTGTGAGCGATAGCATTCTGTTGTTAAACAAGGAGCATATTTGCACACAAATTAGCATTATTCAGTGTCAGGAACTACTGTGGCAATGTGTGCTTTTTGAGACCAAAATGTTTTTTTGTTGTTTTTTTGTGTGTTTTGCTAATGTTTGTTACAATGGTGAGGGAATGGCACCATCCACAATAATAAAGTGTTACAAAAGCCACATCAAAACAAGTCACACATTGACAAAACCAAAACACTGACCACCAGTGTCAGATTGGTTGATTTTTTCTGTGCTTGTTCATCTTCATGTTTACCATAATCTTGTACAAAATGGTAATACTGATTTTCCATTATGAATGTTTTTCGGAAATTCTAGGATGCATCAACACAGTTTACTAAATGATGATTAAAACAAATAGTACCTAAAATGTCACAGTAATTTAGCAAAATATATTTTTTTCCTATTTCGATTTTTTTTCTGAACATTATGGCCCTCATTACAACCCTGGCGGTTGGTGTTAAAGAGGCGGTAATACCGCCAACTGGCCGGCTTTAAAAAAAATGGGATCACGACCACGGCGGAAACTGCCAACACAGCCATTCATGTAAACACTCCAACCGCCACGGCGGTAGCAACAAACACTGTGGCGTAACTGGCAACAGACAGGTGGAAGACAATGTACTGCCCACCCCATGACAACCCGTCAATCCGCCATCTTTTCCGGGGTGCTACCAACATACATCAAAAGCACAGCGGAAACAGAACTTGGAAGGGAAATCACTCACCTCTTGACACTCAACGAAGAACCAGGATGCCATGGAGCCCGAGCTGCAAGACCTGCCTATGCTCGTCTACCTCCTCGTCTACCAGGAAGATGAAAGGCGGCGGCGACGACCACGGTGAGTACTGCACCTAGAACACAGGGGATGGGGGAGGAAAAAGAGAGTGACACACACACACGCAACACCCCCACCCCCACCCACACCCTCACCCACAACACCATACACACAAACACATGCATCAACATTAGATTTACACCCCAAAACCCCCTGGAAGAACGCAAGGACAAAAGGAATTGAGTTAAACAGTGATATTTTAGAAATAGGCAGATATACGTAATAAATAGAAAAACTGTATTTATAAAAATATACAATATGTATATAAGATGGTTCATTGTCCATTCAAAATGTCCATGGGCCACTGGGCCAAAAATCATGGGCCAAGCCCTCACTTGACTCCTGCCTCAATATGGAGAGAACACTGCAGGGACATCAGGTCGAAAGCACACAGGCACCTCAGGGTGATGGGGAAAGGGGCACCTCAGCCAGAAGATGGAATAATGCCACTACTGCTCCAGGGGTGTCCATGCCCACTGCTTGGTCCTGGGAAGTGCAAGGCCACAGTCTCTCTAGTGGATGGTTTGCCCACTGCTTGGTCCTGGGGAGTGCAAGGCCACAGTTTTCCAAGTGGATAGCTTCTTCCAGTGGGCCTTGTGCCCAGTGTGCTTCATCCTGCCAAGGATAGGGTGAGTGGATGCCTTCTTCCACTGGTTCTGGAGGGGGCTTTGTGCCCAGTGTGCTTCATCCTGCCAAGGATAGGGTGAGTGGATGCATATCTCCACTGGTTCTGGAGGGGGCTTTGTGCCCAGTGTGCTTCATCCTGGATGGTGCAGGGTCACAGTCTCTCACCTGAGTGTCTGAGGCACGAGATTTGCAGGGAACAGGTTGCATGATAGTCCATGGAGGCAGGGCTAGACTCTATCCTGTGGCGGCTAAGGCTGCAAACTGGTGGTAGTGCCTGTGCTGGTGCTGCCAGTGGTGGTGGGAGGCTGCGGCCCACTGGGGCTGCTGCTGCTGGTAGTGGTCCTACTGTCAGCGGTGCAGGTGGCGGTGCTTGCGGCTGGGCCTCTGGCGGTGCTAGCAGCAGTGCAGGTGGCGGTGCTGGCCGTGGTGCAGGTGCTGGTGCTGCCAGTGGCGGAGGGAGGCTCCAGCCCTTCTCCTGCAGCCTTGGACAGCTGCCCACTGGGGCTGCTGCTGCTGACAGTAGTGGTGCTAGTGGCGGTGCTGCCCGCGGTGCAGGTAGCGGGGCTGGCAGTTGTGCTGGTAGCCACCAGGCCTTCACCTGCAGTCTCCAATGGCTGAAGTGCCTTGCCTGGTGTTATCTGCCCATTCCTCACCTTGGCAGATGGTGGTGTGACCTTGGGTCTGGCATCTGGAGTTTTTGAGGAGGTTTTGCTGGGTGGTTCGTGTGTCTTGCTGCATGCTGTCTCCCTCTTCACCTTCGCAGGTGGCAAAATGTTTTTCTCCTTTGCAGGGGTTGGTGCGACACTGGCTGGGCTGACAGATGCCCCCTTTGAGCCTCTGTGAGTTGCAAGTACCACAGTGGACTTCGACTTGGTGGATGAGGTGCTGGCCTGGGTTCTGGACACCCTGGCCCGAGGGGAAGAACGGGCAAGGGAGGGGTAGGGAAGAGGTCAATGTTTGCCAGGAAAAGCTTCTTAGTTACACTGGGGCGGGAAGAGGGAGAGGGTTTGGGAGTGGAGGAAGGGGGAGTGGTTGTAGGAGGTCTGTCTGCTGAGTTTGGGTGCAAGTGCATGGGCTGGATGCTGTTGTGAGGTGGATGGCTGTTGGGTGAGTGGGTGCTTGCGTTTGTGTACTTTGGGAGGAGGGGTCACAGACACACTGGCGAAGGACACAGGGCATGGATGTGGGGGTGGTGTCTGCCTGTGAGGGGTGTGTTGTGATGGGCGTGCTGGTGATGGAGGTAGTGGATGAGGATGTAGTGCATGCATGTGTGAGTGGAGACGCTACTGGGAGGGAGGTGGACGAGGAGAAGGAGGGGGAAACAGTGGAGGCAGTGGATGTTGGTGTATCTGCATGGGGATGGTGCTTGTTAGATGAAGTGTGGTGCTTGTGTTTGCCTGAACCACTTCTGTGTGTTGATTTGGGTGAATGCTGGTCTGACGGTGTGCTTGGGATAGGCTGGGGTTGAGGGGATTGGGTATGGGTAGAGAAAGTTGGAGGGGGGAGGCGAGAGACAGGTACAAGGGCTGCCATCAGTGCTGAGGCTAGAGCCTGAAATGCTCTCTGTTCAACTGCCACACCAGAGTGAATGCCGTCCAGGCATGCATTTGTTTGTTGCAAATGACTCTCGACACCCTGGATGGCATTCAGTATGGTTGACTTCCCAACAGTGAGGAGGTCAATAGCCTCCTCACTGAGGGCAGCAGATCTGACTGGGGCAGGGCCTAAGGTGCCAGGGACGAAGGAGATGCCCACCCTCCTGGGTGAGCTGGCACGGGAAACACAATGAGGGGCTGCTGGGAGGGCAGTGCTGGTAGAGGGGGTGGGGGATGTACCTGTTGTTAGGGTGGGCACAGAGGTGTCTGCCACCACCAGGGAGCTTCCATCGGAGGAGGCGTCGCTGTCTGTGGTCTCCCTTCCTGTCCCCGTCGTGGTACTCCCCTTGCCTTCTCTCCCACTGGTGCCCTCACCCTTGGTGGATTCGGCCTCCAGGCCTATGTAGGATCCTATGTGGGATGCAACTCTCTCCGTTGCAAGTGCCTCTGCTCCTCTGTCAGATGATGCTAATGCACACAAGGACAGGGTGACAAAACAAAAAGGGGGGCGAGACAGAGGATAAACTTGATCAATGACTGCAACACCACTACTCTTGGTGTGCACAACACACAGGGAGCAGCCCTATGCACAAGGCCATGCACTACTAGTTACTAAGATACTCACCAGCCCATGGGGAACAATGCCTACCGCCATTAGCTGCACACCTGAAACCCACAGGATCCAGCCCAGTAGTAGATGCCAATTAACACTATTGGGGTAGGAGTGCTTCAGAGCCTGCCCAACAAGTGACCTACCCTGACATCTTCGCCCTGGCCTAGGGGCACCCATAGCCCACATCCCCCACCCAGGTAACTCTTAACGCGCACAAAGTCATGATTCAGAATCTGTACTCACCCCCTTGTGGCTGCTGTTATGCCTTCAAGAGCCCATCCAACTCCAGATAGGCCACCACCAGGATGCAGAACATCAGGGGGGTCATGGTGCCACAGGCACCCCTTCCTCGTTGGCAAGCCAGCCCCAGCTGGGCCTCCGCCATCTTCTTTGCCCAGCGGCGCAGGTCCTCCCACCTTTTGTGGCAGTGGGTGCTCCGCCTGTCAAAGACCCCCAGGGTCAGCACCTCCTTGGCAATGTCACACCAAATACCCTTTTTCTGGTGGGCGCTGGCCTGAAGGGAAATGACAGCAGAAAAAGGATTAGTCATACCGTCCGGACTGTCATCCTCATGGCCCACCATATCCCTCCCATCCCCTTATGCACAGACATTGACCACCATACATGCAGCACTCTGCCCAGGGCCCCTGAGCCCTCCCCACATGCGGCTTACACACAGAGCACTCCATACATTCATGGCCCACGCATCATGCTCTCAGTGTACTCAGCTGTTTGTCTGGAGGACCGTAGAGTAACGTGTACTGGGGTAGGACCCCATCCACCAGTTTCTCCAACTCCTCCGCAGTGAAGGCAGGGGTCCTTTCCCAAGACACATGAGCCATTGTCGCTTCCAGACACAGGTCACAGCAGCACTTGCAGTGTAGGTCCTCTCCTGTTGAAGGTCAGGTAGCAAGTGAGTGAACAGATAGAAAATGGTGGTCACGTGCACAGCAGTGCGTACCGTCACTGCTGGCTTACATCGCCATTGGCTCCTGGAACCCATAGGGTCCAATGATAACCAATGGGAATTGGCTTGGAGGTCTTTGACCGCCTACCGCAACGGTGCACAATGCCAGCGGAATTACCTCATTTCCGCTTATCCCTCCTCACAGGTCAGGCAGCTGCCATTTCGGGGGGGCACACGGCATGGCACCTAACTGCGTCACAGCAGACACTGGCACAGCAAATGACTGTTGGATTCACATACTGGTTCTGTTAAGAAAAAAAATCATCATTAGTGCAATAGATGTGTGAATCTGACCCTCTGCTCACCGTTTTCTTCCATAGGCTTTAACCGCTGAGGCTGAATATGAGATGTTGACATCCTCCAGTGGTGACATCCTCCAGTGTACAGACCCCTGGTGGACCTTGCGACAATGGAGGACAGACACATTATCCTAACCTACAGACTTGATTGGGCACCAATCAAAGAGCTGTGTGCCCAATTGGAGCCAGACCGGATGTCAGCTATCCGCCAGACCACAGGTATCCCCCCTCGAGTGCAGGTCCTGTCAGTGCTCCATTTCCTGGCAAATGGTTCCTTCCAAACAACAGTGGACATGGCATCAGGTATGTCTCAGCCAATGTTCTCCAACATGTTGACCAGAGTGTTGTCAATCCTGCTGAAACACATGCCCAGCTACATCGTATTCCCCCAGGTGGATGATTTGGCCACAGTGAAAGCTGACTTTTATGCCCTGGGACATATCCCCAATATCATTGGTGCCATTGATGGTACACATGTGGTATTTGTCCCCCGCGGAGAAATGAACAAGTTTACAGTAATAGAAAAAGCTATCACTCAATGAATGTGCAGATAGTGTGTTTGGCAGACCAGTACATTTCCCATGTGAATGCCAAATATCCTGGCTCTGTGCATGATGCCTTTATCTTGAGGAATAGCAGCATCCCATCCACACAGTATAAGTAGGTGTCTGGGTATGGGGTTGTCCCTAAGGGTTAGTGTGTGTCTAACAGGTGACTCTGGTTACCCTAACCTCTCATTGCTACTGAGGAATGCCAGGACAAGGGCAGAGGAACGTTACAATGAGGCACATATTGAAAGGACCTGCGGCCTCCTGAAGGCCAGGTTCTGGTGCCTCCATCTGACAGGTGGATCCCTGTACTACCCACCCAAGAAGGTGTGCCAGATCATTGTTGCATGTTGCACAAACTGGCCTTGATTCGCCAGGTGCCTTTTCTGCAGGAAGATAAGCCTGGAGATGGTTATGTGGCAGTGGTGGAGCCTGTGGACAGTGAGGAAGAGGAGGCAGAAGAAGAAGATGTTGACGACAGAAGTAATATAGTACAGCAGTACTTCCAATGGCATGCAGGTAGTCCTATTTACTGGCGGGGGTCTTGGCAATGTTCTCTGGCTTCTGCCTGGATTGCAGGGACCGTTTGCGGGGTGGTTCTCCTTCTGCAGGGGGTGGGGTGCTGGTGGCCTGTTGGTCCTGTGGCGGGGCATCCTGTCCACTAGCGCCGGCGGAGGTGGAGGGCTGTTCTTCTGTGTGGCTAGTGTCAGGGGCCCGTTGTTGTGCCACTGCCTCCCTCACGTCTTGCCCATGTCAGCCAGCACCTCTGCAATGGTGACCAGGATGGTGTAGATGTTTTTGAGGTCCTCCCTGATCCCCTGGCACTGTAGCTCCTGCAGCCGCTGGGTCTCCTGCAACTTGCACAGTATCTGGCCCATGGTCTCCTGGGAATGGTGGTATTCTCCCAGGATGTTGGAGAGTGCCCCCTGGAGAGTGGGTTCCCTCTGCCTGTCCTCCCCCTGTCGCACAGCTGTCCCCCCAGCTTCCCTGTTGTCCTGTGCCTCTGTTCCCTGATCAGTGTGCCCACTGCCTGATTGTCCTGGGTTTGTGGGGTTGCCTGGGGTCCCTGTAATGGTGGACACACTGCTGATTGACGTGTCCTGGGGACAGTGGCATGGGCCTGCTGGGTGGGTGCTGTGCTGGTGTTTCCTGAGGGGGGAGGCTCTGTGGTGGTTTGGGACTGTGGCAGGGTAACCAACTGTCCAGGGGTCCCTGATGGGCCAAGTTGTTCATCCTGATCCAGGCGTGCAGAGCTGCTGTCATCACTGTGGGCCTCCTCAGGGGGTGGACTGGTTGTAGCTGGCACCTCCTGTCCGGTGACATTGAGTAGGGGTCCTGTAGGGATGCAAATGTATCTGCGTGTGCCATCTTGTGCATGGGTGTGTTTCCCTGTATGATTGGGATTTCCCTGTCAGCTTTGCCTTGCGTGCATGGTGATTTTGTGGTCTGGGTGAGTCTCTCTACTGGGCATGCTGTGGTGATGGGTGTCCATGAAGGTCTGTTGTGGGGGTCCATGCGTTGGTTTTACATGCAGTGCTGGGTACTGGGATGGGTGGGTTGTGATGGTGGGTTGTATGTGAGGTGGTGGGGTGATGGGGGTGAGGGAAGGGGTATGAATTGGCATGCAGGTAGTGGGGTATAGTAGTAAAGATTTGACTTACCAGAGTCCAGGCCTCCTGCTACTCCTGTGAAGCCTTCAGGATGGATTCTTGCCAAGACTTGCTCCTCCCATGTTGTTAGTTGTGGAGGAGTAGGTGGGGGTCCACCACCAGCCCTCTGTACGGCTACCTGGTGTCTTGCAACCACGGAACAGTGTGTTTTATAGTGGTGTGGGTGTGCTGTGTGTATGTGTGTCAGGTGTGTGTAGTTTAAATTGTCCAATGTGGTGGTGTTTTGTAATTGTGTGTGTATTTTGAGCGGTGTGCTGTGTACAGCCAATGATTTACCACGGTTGAAAGACCGTTGTAGTGATTCGTGGATGGTGATACTGTGGGCATCTTCCTGTTGGCGTTACCTTGTGCGTTTTGGTACCGCCAGTTTATCACTGACCTTTGGTCTGTCAGACTTGTGTGGGTGTCTGTATAGTGGCGTATTTCTTAGTGGGTCATAATACCCATATTGGAATACTGCTGCGGTCAGGGTATGTTGGCGGCCGTCGGCACGGCGGTAGGCGGCATTTACCACCAGGGTTGTAATGAGTGCCTATATTTGGTAAGCAAAGAATCATCAGTCTTGCTTATAAGCTTCTGAAAACATTTGCATCTAATCAGAGAGCATTCTGGGAGCATTATACCAAGCCTCATATTGTTAGACTTTTCAAACATATGTACACACATTTTTACTGGAACCTCTTTCAGTAGTGCAGTGTGACCTTACAATGTTTATTTAGATTGCTCACCCTAAAAATAAAGGTTTTTCATTAACCTCTTAGCTGCTGGGCCTTCCCCCCCCCCCCAGTGGTGAGCCCTTTTTTTTGGCTATTTGGGGTAGTTCGCGCTTAGGCCTTCATAACTTTTTGTCCACATAAGCTATCCACGCCAAATTTGCGTCCTTTTTTTCCAACATCCTAGGGATTCTAATGGTACCCAGAGTTTGTGGTTTCCCTCGGAGGAGACCAAGAAAATAGCCAAAATACAGTGAAAAATTCGTTTTTTCCCAAAAAATGGGAAAAAAGGGCTGCCGAAGAAGGCTTGTGGTTTTTTTCCCTGAAAATGCCATCAACAAAGGGTTTCTGGTGCTGAAATCACTATCTTCCCACCTTTCAGGAACGGGCAGACTTGAATCAGAAAACCACATTTTCCAACACAAATTTGGCATTTTACTGGGACATACCCCATTTTTACTATTTTTGGTGCTTTCAACCTCCTTCCAGTTAGTGACAGGAATGGGTGTGAAACCAATGCTGGATCCCGGACAGCTAAACATTTCTGAAAACTAGACAAAATTCTGAATTCAGCAAGGGGTCATTTGTGTAGATCCTACAAGGTTTTCCTTCAGAAAATAACAGCTGAAATAAAAAACTATTGAAATTGAGCTGAAAACAACAGCCATTTTTCTTTATGTTTTACTCTGTAACTTTTTCCTGCGATGTCAGATTTCTGAAAGCAATATACCGTTTTGTCTGCTGGACTCTTCTGGTTGCGGGGATATAAAGGGCTTGTAGGTTCATCAAGAACCCTAGGTACCCAGAGCCAATAAATGAGCTGCACCCTGCAGTTGGTTTTCATTCTATACTGGGTATACAGCAATTCATTTGCTGAAATATGAAAAGTGAAAAAGAGGTATCAAGAAAACCTTTGCATTTCCAAAATGGGATCAAGATAAGGTTTTGAGGAGCAGTGGTTATTTGCACATCTCTGAATTCCGAGGTGCCCATACTAGCATGTGAATTGCAGGGCATTTCTCAAATAGACGTCTTTTTTACACACTCTCTTATATTTGGAAGGAAAAAATGTAGAGAAAGATAAGGGGCAATAACACTTGTTTTGCTATTCTATGTTCCCCCAAGTCTCCCGATAAAAATGATAACTCACTTGTGTGGGTAGGCCTAGTGCCCGCGACAGGAAAGGCCCCAAAACACAACATGAACACATCCCATTTTTTAATAGAAAACACAGCTGTTTTTTCCAAAGTGCCTACCTGTAGATTTTGGCCTCTAGCTCAGCCGGCACATAGTGAAACCTACCAAACCTGTGCATTTTTGAAAACTAGAGACCTAGGGGAATCCAAGATGGGGTGACTTGTGGGGCTCTGGCCAGGTTCTGTTACCCAGAATCCATAGCAAACCTCAAAAAGTGGCTAAAAAAACAAGTTTTCCTCATATTTCGGTGACAGAAAGTTCTGGAATCTGAGAGGAGCCACAAATTTCCTTCCACCCAGCGTTCCCCCAAGTCTCCCGATAAAAATGATATCCCACTTGTGTGGGTAGGCCTAGCGCCCGCGACAGGAAATGCCCCAAAACACAACGTGGACACATCCCATTTTTTGACAAAATACAGAGCTGTTTTTTGCAAAGTGCCTACCTGTAGATTTTGGCCTCTAGCTCAGCCGGCACATAGGGAAACCTACCAAACCTGTGCATTTTTGAAAACTAGAGACCTAGGGGAATCCAAGATGGGGTGACTCGTGGGGCTCTGACCAGGTTCTGTTACCCAGAATCCTTTGCAAACCTCAAAAAGTGGCTAAAAAAACAAGTTTTCCTCACATTTCGGTGACAGAAAGTTCTGGAATCTGAGAGGAGCCACAAATTTCCTTACACCCAGCGTTCCCCCAAGTCTCCCGATAAAAATGATACCTCACTTGTGTGGGTAGGCCTAGCGCCCGCGACAGGAAATGCCCCAAAACACAACGTGGAAATTTTTTCATAGAAAACAGGGCCTACCTGTGGATTTTGGCCTCTAGCTCAGCCGGCACCTGGGGAAACCTAGCAAACCAGCACATTTTTGAAAACTAGAAACCCAGGGGAATCCAAGATGAGGTGACTTGTGGGGCTCTGACCAGGTTCTGTTAGCCAGAATCCTTTGCAAACCTCAAAATGTGGCTAAAATAACACGTTTTCCTCACATTTCGGTGACAGAAAGTTCTGGAATCTGAGAGGAGCCACAAATTTCCTTCCACCCAGCGTTCCCCCAAGTCTCCCGATAAATATGATACCTCACTTGTGTGGTTAGGCCTGGTGCCTGCGACAGGAATAGATCACACAACGGTCAATGTTGGTCCTTACGTGAGGCAGCTGTTGACCCTGGGGTGATCCATTCCTGACACAGGCACTAGGTGTAGGCACTCAAGTGGGGTAGTGTTTTTATCAGGACAGGTGAGGAGTCACTGGGTGGTAGGAATGTTGTGGGTCCCAGCATATTCCTGTAGTTTGTGTGACAGAAATGTGAGAAAAATTGAGTTTTTTTTCAACATTTTAGCTTTGCAGGGTATTCTGGGTAAGAAAACTTTGGGGAATCCACACAAGTCACTTGGGTTTAGTGTGTTTCTCTATATGGCCGCCGAATCCAGGACCAAAAACACAGGTGCCTGCCTTACAAAACCAGTTTGTTTTGCCATAGATAATTTTGATGTCTCACAACATGATTTGGGTGGTGGAATTTGGGGCTGAACTAAATTGGGGAGCTCCCAAGAGAGCACTCTCTCTCTCTCTCTCTCTGCTTGCCGCCGCATTCACCTGCTCTCTGGGTTGGCCTAACCCACTATTACCCAGTTGCACGAACAGCTTGCGAAGGGACAGCAGGACTGTCCTCATCACCTCCATCATAATGTACTGGAAGAGGAGTTATCGAATGGGACTCCTCTGACTGAAAGATCACTCCCAGAGTCTGCGCCATTGTCCTATCCCTCAGATGCTGTCTCAGTATCTGATGTCTCAGTCTCTGATCCTATGTCAGAGCGGTCCTCTATAACCCAAGTGCAGACAGCAGTCATCCATCAAGATGCCATCTCTGCTATTGGCTAAACCGTTGCTCTAAAACACTAGCCTACGTAGACAGTCACAAAATCAATGGTGTATGTGAGATACGTGCAACAGTAGAGGCCACCTTACCTGCGCTTCTTCCCTCAATCAGCACGTACTTTCAAGACACTAAAAAAACACGTTGTCACATACCATTCGTCACAGTCTTTAGCACCTCCTGCGCCCAGTCCAACAATCATTATTGGTGCTCCCACTCCCTCCTCCTCGATTCCCTCATTACCACCCAGCAAAAGTGCCCTTCATCTCTCCATAGCCGCCCTCCACCCCGCACATACATTTCATTGGTATTATAGAGCAGGTAATGGCTGACTTTACTAACGTACTCAGCTATTTACATAAAATACAGATTTGCTCTTTGCAGTAGGCATATAAACCTTCTGCGCTTCTTTATGGCACTAAAACTGTCACTAGACAAGTCGGACCCTTTTCCCACCAGGGAAACCACACACATATTGACAAAAGTGATATATATATGACAGCCAACCACCTGAAACTCAACTCAAGCAAAACCGAAATAATCCTCTTTGGCCCACACAAAAACACCTGGGACCCCTCATGGTAGCCCACCACGCTAGGCCCTGCACCCACCCCCGCCAACCACGCACGCAACCTCAGCATCATCCTAGACTCTTCCCTCTCGATGACCCAACAAATCAACGCTCTCACCTCCTCATGCTTCAACACACTCCGTATACTGAAAAACATTCAAAGGGATCACCACAGAGACCAGAAAAACTGTCACTCACGCACTCATCAGCAGCAGGCTTGATTACGGAAACGCCCTCTACGCTGGCACCACTCTAAAACTCAAGCACAAACTACACGCATCCAGAACTCAGCAGCACGACTCATCCTCGACCTCCCCCGACACGAACACATCTCTCCACACCTCAAATCCCTCCACTGGCTCCCCATTGACAAAAGGATCACCTTCAAGATCCTCATCCTCACACACAAATGACTCCACAACACAGGCCCTGCCTACCTCAACGAGAGTCACCTTCCACACCCCCACACGAAACGTCCGCTCAGCTGACCTCTCTCGCGCCTCTGTCCCCCTCATTAAACACACCACCACCGGGGGTAGATCCTTCTCCTACCTTGCACCCAAAACCTGGAACGCCCTCACAACCCACCTTCGCAAGACCCAAAACCTACTTCTTTTCAGGAAGGGCCTCAAAACCTGGCTTTTCGAACAGTGAACCTCCCAGCCCCTTTAACTCCCGCCATCCCCCCCGAGCGCCTTGAGACCCTCATGGGTGAGTAGCGCGCTTTATAAATCTCTTTGATTGATATATATAGATCTACCTCTATATATATATATATATATCCATCTACATAGATATATCTATAGATATATCCATGTACATAGATATATCTATAGATATATCCATGTACATAGATATATCTATCTACATAGATATATATATATAGATCTATATATAGATCTATTTTTTTTTAGTTGTTGTATGGTTTCCTTGGGGGCCAAAATGGCCCCCAGGGAAACCCTACATCTAAAAAAAAATATTGCCCCCACAGGGGGTCACCCTGCCCACGGGCGACCCCCTGTCATTTTATTTTATTTTTTATTTGTTTATTTTATTTTTGGGAAAAAAAATAAAATTTCCTCTGGGGGGGGCGCGATCGCGCCCCCCCCCCCAGGGGGCACCTACCTTTTTTAAAATAAAAAATATGCCCCGGGGGGGGGGGCGGCCCGTTTTCCGAGGGGGCCGCCCCCCCCAAAGTGAAATCCCTGGCGTCTGGTGGTGTTTCCTGGCCCCCGATCGCAGCCCAGCTGCGATCGGGGGCCAGGAAACAGTTTCAGAAGGCCTCGTAAGAAAGGGGAGAGTCTCCCCTTTCTTACGAGGCCTTTTGAAAGTGTTTCCTGCGATCGGGGGCCAGGAAACACTTTTAGGAAGGCCTCGTAAGAAAGGGGAGACTCTCCCCTTTCTTACGAGGCCTTCCCGAACGTGTGGAAGGCCGTTTTCCCCATTGAAGCAGGAAGCGGCCGCAAGGCCCTGATCTGTGTTCCTTTCCAGTACCCTAGATGGTGCCCTACTTTAGAAATAAGGTCCATATGTAAGCCCTTTTCCATGCACAACATGTAAGAGTCTCCAGTAATCTTACATACTACTTCTGTTGTCTACTGGAGTGCCACCAATATGTTTAAAATTCCCTTGCCACACAATGTTTTTTTACCAGTGCCTGGTGATAAACTGGTACGCTTGGCTCATGATGCAACTGAGTTCCTGTCACAAGTGCTATGACATGAATGTCTGTGAGCGTCCTACAGTTTCCTCTCTGACATTGTGTAAAGATCCAGTGTAGCCAGCATTTTGAATTGGACTGGGGACAGGCTATAGGTGAAGTAAGCACTTTCTCCTAGTCTGCTTCCATGTTAAGGATCACATGAAAAGCAATTATTGCTTTTCCCGACAAGCTGAGTATGCTTACTAACTTCCTGTTTATATTTTCTCTTTTTCCTGGGTAATTGCTCCTCAAAATAAGGGGCAAGGCAAGAACGGTATTCACTAACATTGTGAAAACATTTATTTAACTTTTTTCTTCTTAAGTGGGCAGTCAGTTTGTTTTACTGGTTGAAGCTGTATTGCATTTCACGTCCGTGATAGATACGGTGGATTCTTCACTGTCCACACCAACACCCCTTTGCTATAGAAAGTCTTTTGAATTAATTAAGCAATATTGCAGTGTGTTATCTAATGATTTGTAGCTATGTTTACTGATGTATGCATGTATTTCATTTTATAGTGAATGGAAAATACAAAACATATATATATATATATATATATATATATATAAAAGGCCACACAGCGAACCATATAAGTTAAATGAAATAGTACAAGTGGAAGTAATTGGCTATGTGTGGTGTGTGACTGAGAGAGCATAGCATATATAATCTATATTAACATGAAATGTTTATGAACTGGTGTGTGATAATGCCGCTTCAGTAATTGTATTAATGTATTTTGTTTAAACGTGCACCTGAAATGTGACCACGGGGAGTGGCCGCCAATACATACGAGAACTAATAGAAATAACTAATATTGATAAAATATGAAATTAAAGTGTGGTTTTATACTAATTATTAATAATTGCGTTATTGAATTTGTGCTGAAATCCTCATAGGCCTTAAGTTAGCATGAGCCGAAGCTTAGATGCTTGGCTCTCATATTAAACATATTTTTCCTATCTTGCAGTGTGCTGACTCGCAAAAGGACATGACCCCTTGTTTTCTTCAAACTAGAAGCTGAATGTAACCATAGTAGATCCGTTCCCATGAAATCCCCATTGCTTGTAGAAATTGCAAATCAAAATGAAGCAGTGTAGATTAATGTAATGTACAAGGTCGTTCAAACCGGTGAAGACAATGGAGCCACTGACCAAAAGATGTGCAAAGAATTACAAAAGGATGAAATAATACCAGACGTGCTACCTCTGAAGATGCCAATCATGTGGACCAATGAAGAGCTTGTAAAATAATATGGGGTGAAAGATTAATGACATAATCCATCTTTTTATTGGATAAAGATAGTGGGGTATAACCAATGTCCAATTAAATTTTAGGGGAATGTACAACGCAAAAGGGATAAAAATCCATGACACGGGGAGCCATTTAGGTGGGTTAGGGAATGCTATTGATTTTTTCCAGAAACTTTGTCACTCTGTCTGGTGACTTATTGGGTTACTTAGAACCATCCTGGTCCTTAGATTGCCCCTTTTACACTTTACCTCCTAATGAGGGAAGTGCCCCTTTTGCCCTGGGAATGAATTCTGACTGATGGCGATTAGACTGATGTCCTGAAGACGAAGACTGAGCTTGATTGCTGACCTAAACCTTGGAGGGTAACTATGACAATGCAATTGTGATTTGTCTGTTTGCTTTCCTTTCTAGGTACCAACTGCTTACTTTTGACAGAGACCGTAGCTAGATGTTTTCCAAAATGGTGTTCTAAATTGTTTTGCATGAAGGCCAACATGCCAATGCTAATTAGTGGTCAGGGTAGGTGTCCACTAAATTGACGCAAATAGACTAACTACTGAATCTATGCTTTGGTGAACCAACGCATTATTAACACTCTGCTAAATTGATCTATGTTTATGCCGTGTTATGTTCTAATGTTTGTGATTCTGGCCTTAATGAAATCTTATCAGATTTGCCATATCGTGACCATGCTATTGTGTTTCTTGGTTTTGAGACTAATGCATCTCCTTTTAGAATTGTAATTAATAGGGAATAAAACTCGTAAAATTCTACTAAACTGGTGTGGTTATTCATGACTGCAAGGTCATGGTTATGTCTTAAGTTGATTGATGTCTTTGACTAAAGTGAAATGCATTGTTGCGATAAATATTGATGACATTATTGACGTATTGATTGACATATTGATTAGTTATCTCGTCCTAAGGTGTCTCTCAACTGGGTCAAAAGATTCATTGGCCTAAAACGAGTCCTGATGTGTAATAAATTATTATAAAAGGACACGTTATCAGTTCTGGTAGCAGAGCGACGGTTTGGCCCTTTGGGGCCCTAGGACGGAGAATTATTGTTTAAATTATTCTTCTGAGATAATGCAAATTGGAGGTATGATGTGTTTCTAAATTCACCATGACTTTCCCATGATCTCGGAGCCTGCCTAAGTGAGTTGGGGATGTTCTCGGCGTCTTAGCATGTTTGGTGTAGGATTTGCGCTTGCTCAGCTTATGCATTTTGCGGGTGATTTCTGAAAATTATGTGTGTTTAGGCCGCGTGAATGTTGTTTTAGTAGGAGTGGGTGTACTCCACAGTATGGGAATAGGGAAGTCGTCGTACTTCATGTGAGTGTGGCGCTTTGGGCTCAAAATTATCCACATGTTTGTTTGCTAATGTACGAACCCGTTGTGGTCTAAGACTCAGGAGTATATTGACAAGTGTAGGAGACACTTGGGTTTATGTTGTAATTTGTGCAGATTAATAGGTCAATCGGGCTTGGTTGACAAGCCGAGTTTGAGTCAAATTGTATGTGTGAAACCTTCGATGGAGATTTGGCAAGTTCTAAAGTGCACTAGGACAAACCATTGACAAGTCGAGAGTAGGATTTGCGGGTCGAATTCTGCTTGCGGGTGCAGGAACTGAGAAGTAGAGAGTAGCAGCTGAGGCTTCTAGTGAAATCTCTGTAAAGTTCTGAAGCGAATGTGTTACCCTTCCTGTAGTAAACCGGCAAATTTGAGTTGTTGTTATTAAAGGTGCTCGCAATATGTTGCATTAGCTTGGTGTGAATCCAGTGAGGGGCGGACAAGCCGCAAGACTTTGTCAGCTGCATTGTGTGTGAGTGTGACGTCAGTGGTGCCACGCTGAGATAGGTCAGTTGCCGAGAGGGGTCGCACACGAATTGGCTGCCGTCCGTGAGAGGCAATAGGTTGAGAAAGGTGGGTGAACAGTGTCCTAGGAATTAAAGTCACTTTCTGATCAAATACAAACAAAAGAAAAGACGCAAAGATGAAATTTATCAAGGCCTTTAGGAGCGCTCTGAAAGGAGACGCATACATTATGGCGAGTGAAGGGGTGCCTACACCACCTGAGGGCACTCCGGTTCATATAGTCATGGAGGAAAAAGGTGTCGCGTCTTGCCTATGGATGAAACAATGGCGCAAATTCACAGAAAAAGAGGGATGTTTGGCATTTCCAGAGCACAGAACGTTCAATACGAGAATTTTGGAGAATTTGAGGTGGATGTTAAGTGTACAAAAGCCACCTCCGAGGCCAGCTCAGTACGAGGCCTTAGCAGTCTGGGATTTAGTGGCTATTAAACAAAGACAGCAGAAATTCAAAAGGAGAATGAGAAGGGCAGAAAAGACTTTAGCAGAGGCTAGGTGGGACAATGAGAGCAAAATGTGGAGACGGGGAATAGTTGACAGACTCAAATTGTTTCCAGCAATAGCACAGGGAGATGAGACACAGGGGAAGAAAGCCACCTGTAAGACAGACAAGGACTCTAATAAACCTAAAGAGACTAAGGGGTCCTGGATAGAGGAAGATGACTCAGACAATGAAGAGTTTCTCAATCAATTGTTACATGATCGCCCGCCACCTTATGCAGTAAACGACAATGCCGAGCACTAGCGTGGGTCTTGGGAACCAGACGCAGGAGAAGGGAGTTACTGATACAGCACAGACTAGTGATACGGGTTTAATACAGAATGGTGTCAGTGTACCCACTGCGCCAGACATGCAGATACAGTTGCAATCTCCACCGCAGATACAGAGAATCTATCCAGACGTCCCAGTACTAGAGACTACTACAAATCTGATAGTGCAACCTGACCCGATATATACAAAATCAAGGTTAGTGCAGCTTGAGCCAACTCCACAATTGCTGCCCCAGCCGCAGCAACAGCTGATACCAGGGTACAATCCAGCAGCAGGACCTCCATTAGTACCTGCCCTGGCTTCAGAGAATCAAACTCTGGGAGTCGCTGCTCCGCGGTGTTTTGGACCAGGCCAGACACCAGCTGCCATATCGTTACCAATTACTGTTGGTCCTCCGGTACCATTGTATGCACAAGGTAAGCCTGGTATGTGTGATCAGGGAGTAATGACCCAAGATGCAATAAGAGGAGGGTGCATAGGAACTCCCCAGTTAATGGCCCCAGGAGAGCAATCAGTCGAAAGACCAAGGTCTTTGTTAGACCTTAGCCCAGTTGAAGCCCGTTGGAGGCAATGAGACAGGCAGGTCTAGGTGTGCTAACCCCACAGACAATGAGCACGAGTGCTTCACAGTCACCAATGATGCATGCAGGGAATATTTTGCTACAAGGTTTTTCGGTGCAACAGTTAAATGAGTGGTTAGAAAAGACTTATGCTTCACAAATGACTACAGTAACTGCAGAGAAACCAGAAAGGTCAGAGAAAGATGAGTACCTGAATTTTCTGAGTCTGGGAGTGGAAGCTGCTGAACTAGTGGAAGGGACAATAGGGGTAAGCAGATTAGAGTCGTACACAGAAGCAGAGTTAAGGTATCTGTGCCCCAGGATTACTAAAGAAGTGGGCAAGGTGCATCAGAGGTTGGTGAACCTGGCAGACAAATACAATATTGACATTGAGAATACTAAGCATTTGAAAAGAAGTTACAGACTAGACTTTGACTCTAAGGATTTTGACCATATGAGGTCGGCCGGAATAAAAGCACATCTTAAGGAAATACTGTAAAGTGTGCAGATCTGGGAAGCCTTAGAAAAGTGGGAAGAAAGATGGGCAAAGAAAAGAGATAAGGAGAAATCGTCAGTCAGGGGTCAAGTCCGACTAAAATTTCACTGGATGCTGGGACAGTAAAATTATTACCAATGAGAGAAACTGCCGGAGGGGTTTTAGACCATGTACCGTGGTTCAGGGGAGATATTCTATCTTTCACAAATGATTACCCCAGATTGAGGGAGAAACCAATAGAATGGTATCAGCAGAAAGATAGGTTTGTGAAGCTTGCGAAGTGTCTCTGGGAAGACTTGAATACCCTATTTGAGATCATTGTTCCGCCCGGCTTATGGCTTGAGTGCAAGATAGGTGTAGACTGTCCGACACAGGAACCGGCAAGGGATAAGGCGACCAGAGCACCATCTGAGGAGATGAGGAAGTACTATCATAAAGTGATTGAATTTATTAAGCAAAAGGTGTCGCTGAAAGTGACTGATTGGCAGAAAATCGACCGGACCTCACAGGAGGTTAAAGAGTCAATCCAGGCTTACTATGAGAGGTTATTGAAAGCATTCAAACATTACAGTGGCACTAAGACTATTGAGCCGAAAGACATGAACGTGTTTAGATTCGTCGAAAGGCTGAGACCAGAGGTTAGCCAGATAATTAAGAAGCATTTAATCTGTTGGCAAGCGAAGGCGATTGATGAGGTGTTGCAGTACGGAAAATACTGTAGTGATGAGATTGAGCTGAAGCAGAGAAAACTGAAGGAGAAGGTGATGGTGATGCGGATAAGGGCAGTGCAGGCAGGTATGCAAGGGAATGGAATCCAGCAAATGGTACAGCAACAACCGCAAGGGAATGGCGTCTTTCAGGCGCAACCGAGAGGCCGAGGTCGAGGTTTTGTAAATCGCGCTCCAGATTTGAATACTGTGGTGGTTCAAAATGACGTACAAGGGATGAAAAAGATGTCACCATGTCACGCTTGCGGGGGCGTGGGGCATTGGAAGCGGAAATGCCCGAATGTGGTGCATGATGGTGTCGTTCAACAAAGCACTGATGTCGGTACATTTCAAAATGTGAGGGGCCCAAAAATGAGAGGTCAAAATCTGAATTTCCAGAATAACATGGTTCAGATGCAGGGGCTACAGCCCATGCAGCAAATTCAAATGCCGCGTGTTCAACCAGCACAGACGCAGCAAGTACAACAGCAGGTTCCCATGGTACCTAGACAGCAAATGCAATTACCCTTAGCCCCAATGGGATAGCAACAGGTGATGCTTCCTCAGCAGGTCACAGGTCAATTAGTGAGTCAAAATAATTCCCATTGCGTGGTGAAGATGGAACGAATGATGAATGGTCGGATGAGAGTTCAGACAGTGAAGAGTGCAGGCTTGCAGCGTCCCTAGAAGTAGACCAGAAGGGACCTTATGTAAAGGGAAAGGTGATGGGTCACAAGGTTTAATTTTTGGTTGACACCGGAGCTACACACTCTACAGTCAGAAGTGCAGAGGTTCCGAAATTGCCACTTTCAGGGCGTACCATAAGAGTGGTAGGAGTAGCAAACCAGTACTTGACAAACCCGATCACAGATCCGGTGCAAGTTGAGATTGGCAACTTTCAGGGACTGCATAAGTTTGCAGTCTGCGATTCTAGTCCAGTATCCCTACTGGGAAGAGTCTTACTGTGCAAGACAAAATGTTCGATTACCTGTTCCAACGATGGAATTGAGGTGCAGACAAACAGTGATGATGGAAGGGGATGAAGGTCAGTTTTCAGAGTTAGAGACAATGAGGATTACCCTTTGATAACCTTATTCCCGATGCTTACAGTGACTGACTTACCAGCTGATTTACAGGGTACGGTGACAGAGAAAGTATGGGACTTGACAGGAAAAGAAGTGGGGTTGATAAAAGGAGTTGAACCAGTTAAAGTACTGAAGAACCAGAACCTTATGGGCCTGGCGGCGCAGGGTACGCCTGAAATCTCCTTGGATTCACCTGCCTCAACTAACAGAGACACGGGACACTCTGTCAGGCGTAAAAGATCAGATTTATTAGCTGCAGCTAGTACAGTTGTCCAAGAAGTACACAAGGTATGTTCTCAGGAGACTGCCACTTTACTTTGTGGCGCACAATCTTATATACCGTATAAAAACCATTTATTAACTACATACACTCCCAGAACACATAGAAAGGAGCCAGTAAGAATGATGTAAAGATAGAACAGAGTCAATAGAAATGTCGGAAAACAAGACAGAACAAAGTATCAAGTGACTTAAGGTTGCCTCCCCTCCAGCTGTGTTTGTCACCCCTCCCTTGAACTAATTCATTAACCGATCCACAACGAAGTTGCATGTGGTGCGATAAGTTTGTGTGCGTTTGGAAGACAGTTGTGAAATGAGAGAATACTAGCAAAGGACAGCGAAGGCCAGACGATAAGATAAGATCGGCGGAGAATAGTGTGAGCCTACAGATAGTTGAAACAAGGATTAGAAAACCAGACAGGGATTAGTGTACTCGGTCAGACCTTAATACCAGCCTTGTAAAGATAGAGGCAGAAGGCTGTTTTGAACACCATGTTGCAGAATAAGCAGAAAAGGCAGAATGGACTTCGTTCGCTGTGCTGCCTGAGTGAAGGCAACATAAAATGGCGGCGGGCCACAAAATGGCGGGTCGATACGATCGTATTAAAAATCGAATTTCTTCAGACCCTCCTTTTGCCAGAACTCAGGCAAGATACACAAACTCATTTTAATCTGAGTCGATGTCTATGGCCATGAGGTCATCAAGCTGTTGCTGTACCATCATTTTGATATTCTCTGCTCTTTGTGACTTGGGTTTGGGAATACATGCAGTAGCACATAGGTTACAGATGGCAGGACCGCAGTGCATACAAAGACAACAAGAGAATATAAAAGCTAAAATTACTCCAAAGAATGTCAATACCTTCCAACCCCATTTGGACAGTAATCCCCAAAACCACTCTGAAAAGGACCAATCTCCTTCGTCCTGATGAATCGACTCAGAGATTATGTGTAACTTAGAGATAGCTTGGTATACTGTCGGAGCGTCATTAGGTATGAAAATACAGCAACTTGATCCGATCAATTTGCATACTCCACCACGGTCCGCAAGAACAAAGTCTAAGGCAACACGGTTCTGCAAGGTCATAAGACGATCAGCCTGTAGTTCAGCTGTAATGTTACTTAAAGCTCCTACAGTGATGTCTATGGTGGTTTCTACGACACGAACCAATTGCCTTATATTTCTGCTGTTGGCCATTGGACCCCAGAAGGGAAGAAATCCTTTGAGGAAATCTCCTCCCTCTTGTCCTGCTGTGTCTTTCGAATCCACAATCCCTCTGCCATATCTATTTTTATGATGATTCGCAGGAGCGGTGTATGTAGGGGGAAGAAGAAAGGCTATATAACAAGTACCAAAGAAATCAGCTGGCAACCATGTATAAGCCCTATCGTGGCAAACGAAGTATGTACCTTGAGATGGTACTAACGGCGGTGCATTCAGGGCTGAATAAACATATGTATGGGAACATAAACTTTCTCTTTGTCCGGTGTTTGGAGTTCTACCATTTATTTGCAGACAGAAATTTCCTTGTTGGGGTATGACCCGTATCGGAGGAGATTTTCCTTGCCCAATCTTATCATTGAGGCTGGAAATGTAATTAGTTATGTTCCAATTGGTATATGCTTTTCTTTCATCTATGGAAGCTTCACTTTTTTCCATGATTTTAGCCATAGCTACCATTCCCTTTATCAATAAACTATGACTGAAATCTGAACCAACACTATGTGAACTGACAGGTTGTTTAATTTTACTTTGATATGCATTATTGAAAATGACAAAATAAGCCCAAGCGGAACCTTCATAGGAGAATGGAAGAACTAAATATGGCATTCCTTTTTCTACTGTATGTGGTATGAGTCCACACACCCAACAGTCAGTTGTATTGATCACTAACTGATGTTGATGTAACAACTGGACGAAGGAATTGTTAAAGTATTCAGTTCTTCTGATGAGTTCATGCTGGGGAAGAGTGTGAAATAGGTGCGGAGAGATAGTAGAAGAAGATGTAGAGGTAGGAGAAGAGACAACTTTTTGCTGCAGAGTAATAATGATCCAGTTTATAGATGCCAAAAGAATACACGACAATATAATGACGCATAGAGCAATACTACAACGACTATATATTTCTTTACAATTATTCTTTACATTTTTACTTTCTCTTTTATCTAATGTAGCCTCCATCTTTCTAAGTGGATGCTCACGGCAATCTTCCTCAATCACTGTAGTCACGATTATCTACCGTCCTATGACACTGTGAGGTCCTGCAGGCCTATTGCCACTTACTCAGGTCGTAACTAAGACTCCTACCGTGACCCTGCAACCGGGATAGAGTACTACATAGGAGAGAAAGTTACAAGTTCTTTGGTCTTGGTCTCAAATTATAGCGTTCCTGTCCAGAGGCAGTCTGGTTTTGAAACAATGTTCCTGGATTTGTCGTGTTCAAGCGACGATGCGATGGTATTACTTCTTGAAGGATGTCGTCGTCCTCTTTCTCAGAAAGTGTTCCAATTAGACGCGCATCACTGAATGGTACAAATTGCGGAACTTTCTCACTTTCAGAGTCACTGATGCCTCTACGGACCCACTGATCGAAAGGCAAGGGCAAAGGCACTTTCTTGCAGTGCACGGCATGCACCCAGTTTTTCTTTCCTTCGACTTTAACTGCTGTTCTTGTGGTCAAAAGAACCAGGCGTGGCTCTCTCCATCTGGGCTCCAAATTTCTCTGTCGTTGGAAATTTTTCGTGCAGACCCAGTCACCTGGTCGGATGGAATGACCTGGGTCTGTGGAAGCCTCTGGTAGAGCACTCTGAACCTGTTGATGAAGAACACGCAATTTAGTTGTAAGGTCATGCAAGTAGTCAATCAACATCGGGTATGGCAAGTCTGAGTATTTCTTAGGGCGAGGAACTCCCCATACATTAGCTGGGCGACCAAATATCACTTCGTAAGGGCTAAGCCCCAAACGAGAGTGTACTGCTGTTCTGGTGGACAGAAGAGCCAATGGTAAAGCATCAGGCCAATTAAGTCCTGTGCTAGCTTGCACCTTAGCAATTTTAAGCTTCAAGGTTCCATTGTAGCATTCTACTAAACCAGCCGACTGTGGGTGATTCGCCGCGTGGAACTTCTGTTTTATGCCAAGACCTGCACAAACTTTTTGCATGACTTGACCCACAAATTCGCTCCCATTGTCACTCCAGACAATGCGCGGCAAACCAAACCTAGGGAAGAATTCTTTCAAAAGTATTTTGGCAGTTGATAAAGCAGTATTGTCCTTCAGAGGGTAGGCTTCTACCCATCTAGAAAAAGCACATACTACCACCAGAACATATTTGAGGTTGTTGCATCGTTCCATGTGAATATAATCGATCTTCAACACCTCAAATGGATATGTTGGAGGAGCAAAATGACCTGCTGGAGTTGGGGTTCCCTTTCCCGGATTGTACATCAAGCAAACAATACAATGTTTTACTACATTATTTGCACACTTTGGGATCCCCTCATTTTGCCACACTGGAGCCAGAAGTTTACATATTCCTTTTGCACTCAGGTGAGCTGGACCATGTGCCATAGTAACTACAGGTAGTACATAAGCATCTGGTAACAGCCAACGTTGATGTTCTGATAATTCAACCCAACATCCCATCTCATCTAACATTCCTGTACTTTCCTTCCACTTTCTCAACTCATTCTCCGTAGCCTCTCCTTGAATTGATTTCACACTCTCTACTGTATCTTCACACATTCCCTTTTCTCTTACGCATTTTGCGGGACCTGCAACATACATTCGACTTGTGTTGTCTCTGGCTGTCTTTTTTGCTACTTCATCTGCAAATGCATTTCCTCGACCAACATCGTCCACAATCTTTTTGTGTGCACTACACTTCACGATCGCTATCTGAGTAGGCATTGTAAGTGACTCAAGAAGTTCAGTCACTAATTGACCATGTTGTATCTTAGTACCATGGGAAGTAAAGAATCCTCTTTCCTTCCATAAACGCCCAAAGTTAAACGCTACACCAAAAGCGTATTGGCTATCAGTGTACACGTTTACTCTTTTTCCTTCGGATAACACACACGCTCTAGTTAAGGCTATCAATTCAGCTGCCTGAGCTGAATTATGTCTAATGCGTGCTGTCTCCACAATCGTATGCAAAGTAGTAATAGCGTAGGCTGAAACTGTATCTCCATTCGGGAGCTTGAAACAAGAACCATCTACCCATAGTGTTCCATCTGGATTCACTAATGGCGTGTCTTTTAGGTCAATTCTACCCTTAGTCTCTTCTTCAGTACGGAGAAAACAATCATGCTGTTCAGAGACATCTCTCTCTTCTGGAAGAGGCAACAAAGTAGCTGGATTCAGGGTATTACATCGTTTGATGTGTATATGACTAGCCAAAAGCGTCAGCTCATATCCGGACAACCGAGCACTCGTAAGATGCTGCGTTTTTGTCCTATTTAGTAAAATATCCACTGCATGTGGCACCATAACAATGAGAGTATTATCTAGCACTACTCCAGCAGACTGTCGAATAGAAATTGCTGCTGCCGCTGTCGCCTTAAGACAACTAGGCAATGCTTTAGCTACTGGATCTAACGTAGCTGAGAAATATGCGCATGGTCGCTGTTGATCTCCAAAACGCTGCGTTAAGACTGACAATGCACAACCCTCTCTTTCGTGGACATAGAGCGTAAAGGGCTTACTGTAATCAGGAGTACCCAATACAGGAGCAGAACACAAAGCAATACGCAAATCAGTAAAACTCTTCTGACACTCGTCAGTCCACGGAAGAGGCTGAGGCGTATCTTTTAAAGTTAGCGCCAACAGCGGTTTAGCCAATAAAGAGAAACTCGGAATCCACTGTCTACAATAAGAAGTAATGCCCAAAAAGGCACGTACCTCTCTTTGTGTGGATGGGACTGACATTTGTGCAATTGCCTGAATTCGTTCGGGGGTCAATCGTCGTCCCTCCTTTGACAAGAGATGACCCAAATAAGTCACCTCGCGACAGACATATTGTAATTTAGAAGGAGAAACCTTGTGATTCAGATCAAACAAATGACGCAACAGTGCAACGGTCACGTTTTTGCAAATCTCCTCTGAATCAGCGGCAACTAATAAGTCATCCATGTACTGAATGAGAGCGGCACCGGACGGTAAGGAAAAGGCATCAAGATGACATTTTAGAGCTTGACTGTAAACAGAGGGACTTTCACAATAACCTTGAGGTGCGCGTTTAAACCGGAAGCTTCGGCCTCCGAGGGATAAACCAAAAATATCTCTACTCTCTTCGGCGATGGGAATACTAAAGAAAGCATTCTTTAAATCGATAACTGAAAACCAAGTCGCTGTAGAAGGTATCATCGTCAACAGAGCAGTGATATCTGGGACTACAGGAAACTGCGGTACGACAATCTTGTTTACCTCCCGAAGATCAATTACAAAACGATAAACAGGAGGCTGAGAAGGATCAGTGCGTTTAAGAACCGGAAGAACAGGACTGTTACATGTATTTCCTCTCGTTTCCTCAACCACACCCTTCTGAATCAAATCATGGACAATTTCCAGAAGTGCTTTCTCACCTTCAGTAGAGATTCTGTATTGCGGAATACGTGGCATTTCAGCATTGGGCTTAAGAGTAACAACATAAGGTGGGATCTCAAGACAACCAACGTCATTCGGACCCGTAGCCCAAAGCGTTTCGGGAAGAGAAAGCAATTCAGGTGGGAATTGATCTTTTGATAAGTACATTGGACTAGTCATTTTCTGTCCTAGAATGAGGTATACACCAGAAGGTGAACAATATATCGTAGCATGCATTCTTTTTAATAGATCTAAACCCAACAGATTTTCACCACAACCATTCGTCAGAAGAAGCGGAGCTTCTAAATCATAAGGGCCTATTGAAACAGGCAAAGGGCAAGAAACTGGATTGCGAACAGGGGCGCCAGAAAATCCTACAGATACATTCGTTAAGCCAGACAAAGGTGCGCCAGGGAGTTTAGAATGAATGATAGAGCTTCTCATGGCACCAGTATCTAAAAGAAATGGCTCTGAAACACCCATTGTAGTGACATTAACATAAGGTCCATTCTGATCCACTGGAATTGACGTAACCCCCTTACTTTGTCCATGGCTGTCCTATTCAAAATGAAGACTTTCATTCCCTCCTTCAATATACTGATCCTCACTGTAATACTGTGTAGACCTAACATTTTGCTGGTCAAAGTAATTTCCGGAATTTGGAGGAACAAAAGAACGCTGCCCTTGGGTTAACACACCTCGACCTCTACCTCTATTTGCTGACTGAAGACCACCACGACCTCGTGAAGCAGATGTTGCTCCATTACGTTGCAACAATGCCGGACAACTGTTCTTAAAATGACCTTCCTCCCTACAATAAGCACATTGATTGGGACCTAGCAAAGGTCTTGGAATGAATGGTTCAGGCTTTTGATACAACCTCTGAAACTGCGGAGGCTGTTGAAACTGAGGCTGAACATAACGAGGAGGATAAGCCTGTTGCAAGAGAACTTTAGTTTTTAATTCTTTCGTCTTTTTCTCTTGTTTTTCCCTTTCTTCTTTGTCTCTATTTTCATAATATTGTGCAGTAGCCAATATCTGGGCGGAAGAAGAAACTGCCCATAAACTCTCGGAGTCTTTTAGCTTGTGTGATAGTTCAGGAAGCAAGTTATATACGAACTTATCCACAAATAATCGCTGTCCCCCTTCTGTAGCCATATCTTGACCACTGTGATCAATGAATGTCTCCTCGAATCGGGTAAAGAAATCGGAAACACTTTCATCTTTCTTTTGTTTACATGCTGCTAGCTTATCCCAATTAACTCTCAAAGCAGGCATCATTGTTTTCATTAATGTAATAATCCTACCAGGGAGTTCTGAGATCAAAGCGTCGGGCTTTGCACCACCTACTTGACCTCTATCTGCGGCAATAATAGCGTTCCAATCGCCGCCTAATTCTTGAGCGTGATCCTCTCTACGAATTTTAGCCCATATTGTCTGTGGAACTATATTTCCCATCAACATGTCAATATCTGCTAGATTCATAATACATGCATCAACTGTTTGCGACAACTCTTTATAGTAACCAGCAGGATTTTTGCGTGGATCTGGTAGTGACTGTTTAAGTGCTAAAACTTCAGACCTTTTCCAGGGGACATGTATCCATATGCGCTGAAAATGCGCAGGAATAGCTGGATTAGCACCTGCTGCTGCAACTTCTTCCTTCCATATTGGAGAAACCTCTCTCATGGGATAGTTTTTCAGTGCTGTCCTAACTGAAGGATCAGAATCAGGAAAAGTCTGTGAGAACAATAGGGATCTGAAAGAAATAAGTGTTCTGACAGCGTTTTCAACCTTAGGACCCACAATAAGTCCTTTGTCAAAGTCAGCCTGAACATCTAACAGATCCTGTGGGACCGAACCCAAATTCATATCCTCCCATTCTTTAGCGAGAGTATCGCACATAACTTTAAAAACATATCTCTGCGTAGGTGCATTCCATTGCAGAAAGGTGGACATAATATCAGACGTACTATATTGGGGACCCTTCTTGATCCATCTACAAGCAAGTGAGTCCAATTTTTCTCGCTCTTCGGAGTCTGGGAATTGACTACGAGACTGTCTTCGAGAAAAAGCTGGAGACACATTTAAAGCTTCAAAGAAAGGTGATAAGAGACCAGAGACAGTATCTGCAAATCGCTTACGCATAGATGGAGAATTTGACATAAGGATAGGGGACAAGGTATTAGGTGAATTAACTAAAGGAGCATTAGGAATTGCCAAAGGAGCAGAAGGCAAAGGAGTTAAAGGCAAAGCTGGCATAGGCAATACTTGAGGAGGCAAATGTGGAAAAGCTGGAGCAGGCGGAAGCACAACTGGCGGCTGAACAGGCTGTAACATCGGGGGTGCATTAGCACCTTGTACATAGGGCGGAGGCAATTTCAATAAGTGGGACATTAAGGAATCTTCCTCAAAATCTTTTCTCTTATCAAGGGAAGAGATAGGCAACGTCGGATAGCATTTATCTATTGCCATTCAATGCTGTCTGTCTGAAATTTCCATTGCATTATCTATTTCATCATCTTTGAATTGCTGAGCAGCCTGTATAATCGTCATTCCCTGTGTTTTCCTATCTCGTTTCGCTTGTTTAATTTCTCTCTGTTTGGCTTCCTTACGCCAAAGGCGAAAAGAGTCAAACATTGCCGGCCGGGCTTTTCTTTTAAATAACGTTGCTTCTAAATTATCTAGCACATCAGTTTCGAAACTACCATTTTCTGGCCATTTTAAAACACCATCTTTCTTTGTATATCGGGTCCATGTCTTATTAAAGGCAATAGGACCAACACCATGTTTAGAATAGAGCTCATATGTGGGAGTTCCAACCGAAGGAATCGGACAGGAGTCCTCAAGCTGGGAGTCCCTATTACAACCAAAGCAACAAAGTTTTCCAAACTTAGTCAGACCAGACATCTCACGATTTTTACTGGCTGTTTACAAACATCAAGGGGGTAAAACTTTCAGTTTACACAGCACAAATGCACTTACCCCTCGGCTTTGGCCACTGCAATGGCCAAATCTAAGGACCTAAGGACAAAACAAAGACCAAAATTTGTGGGCGCGACCCACCAAATACTTAACTAAGGATGTCTTCTTACACCAACAGAGGCCCGTCTATCGTCTCGCTTTACCATACATCATCAAAGAAAGGGCCAAGGCAGGGCGGCAGTCAGGGCAGCAGTCGTCAGTAGCCGTCAGGAAGGAGTAACCGCGCTGAAAAAGACCTTCGGACCACTTCGACATACAGGGGTCGCTTGACGTGGCTCGCGATTCCTCCAGAATTTTCTTGCGGGGTTCCTCACGACCTTCAGGCAGAACCGGTACCGCTGAAGCCGCCCCACGTTGGGCGCCAGTTGAAGAACCAGAACCTTATGGGCCTGGCGGCGCAGGGTACGCCTGAAATCTCCTTGGATTCACCTGCCTCAACTAACAGAGACACGGGACACTCTGTCAGGCGTAAAAGATCAGATTTATTAGCTGCAGCTAGTACAGTTGTCCAAGAAGTACACAAGGTATGTTCTCAGGAGACTGCCACTTTACTTTGTGGCGCACAATCTTATATACCGTATAAAAAACATTTATTAACTACATACACTCCCAGAACACATAGAAAGGAGCCAGTAAGAATGATGTAAAGATAGAACAGAGTCAATAGAAATGTCGGAAAACAAGACAGAACAAAGTATCAAGTGACTTAAGGTTGCCTCCCCTCCAGCTGTGTTTGTCACCCCTCCCTTGAACTAATTCATTAACCGATCCACAACGAAGTTGCATGTGGTGCGATAAGTTTGTGTGCGTTTGGAAGACAGTTGTGAAATGAGAGAATACTAGCAAAGGACAGAGAAGGCCAGACGATAAGATAAGATCGGCGGAGAATAGTGTGAGCCTACAGATAGTTGAAACAAGGATTAGAAAACCAGACAGGGATTAGTGTACTCGGTCAGACCTTAATACCAGCCTTGTAAAGATAGAGGCAGAAGGCTGTTTTGAACACCATGTTGCAGAATAAGCAGAAAAGGCAGAATGGACTTCGTTCGCTGTGCTGCCTGAGTGAAGGCAACATAAAATGGCGGCGGGCCACAAAATGGCGGGTCGATACGATCGTATTAAAAATCGAATTTCCTCAGTACAAGTAAAGCCAAATGCAGTGTTTCCCCAGGTGCCGCAGTACCACATGGCACAAGATGTCCTTATTCAGGTGTCGCAGATAATTGCAGATTTTGTGAAACAAGGAGTTCTGAAGGAAGTATTGAGCAGCCCATGTAATTCACCAATAATGGGTCTGAAAAAGCCTTGTGGGACAGTTCGAATTGTGCAGGACTTAAGGAAAATAAATGAGATTGTGGTAAAATGTTGCCCCATAGTGCCGAACCCAGCAGTGATTATGTTTCAAGTCCCATGTGATGCAGCATGTTTTCACCGTTGTAGAATTGTCACAAGCCTTCTTTTCGGTTTCTCTTCATGAGTGCAGCCAATTTCTCTTCAGTTTCAAATTCCTGGACAAGGTGTACAGTTGGTGCAGAATTCCTCAAGCTTTTTCTGAGTCACCGTCTATCTTCAATCAGATATTGAAGAAGGATTTGGAGTAATTAGAACTGCCTTTCAGTTCGACTCTAGTGCAGTACATTGATGACTTACTGATTGCGTCTACAACAAAAGATGACTGTAAGTATGACACAATTGCCTTACTGAACCACTTGGGAAAGAATGGACATAAAGGGGGTCATTCCAATCCTGGCGGTCCATGACAAGGGAATCCGCCATGGCGGCGCTGCTTGCAGCACCGCCATGGGGATTCCGACCCCCTTCCCGCCAGCCTGTTTCTGGCGGTGTCCATCGCTAGAACCAGGATGGCGGGAACGGGTGCCGTGGGGCCCCTGGGGGCCCCTGCACTGCCCATGCCACTGGCATGGGCAGTGCAGGGGCCCCCTAACAGGGCCCCACAAAGATTTTCACTGTCTGCTTTCCAGACAGTGAAAATCGCGACGGGTGCCACTGCACCCGTCGCACCCCTGCAACTCCGCCGGCTCCATTCAGAGCCGGCTTCATTGTTGCAGGGGCTTTCCCGCTGGGCCAGCCGGCGGTCTTCTGGCGGTCGCCCGCCGGCCCAGCGGGAAACCCGGAATAGCCGCCGTGGTCTTTTGACCGCGGAGCGGTCTTTCGGCGGGAACCGCTTGGCGGGCGGCGACCGCCGACCGCCGCGGTCAGAAAGACCGCCAAAGTGTTTCCAAAGAAGCTGCAGTATTGTCAAAAAGAGGTGAAATACTTAGGGCACTTGATTGAGAAAGGGTCCAGGATAATATCAAAGGAGAGGGTGACAGCCATACTACAGATGAATCCCCCAACAACAAAGAGAGATGTCAGAATGGTGGGCTACTGTCATCAGGGGATTCCCAACTTTTTGATTATCTCTAAACCATTAATAAAGCTGACAGGCAAGGAAACTAACGATGAACCGTATACTATAACCCTGTCCAAGGAAGAGCTTGAGTCATTCATGGAATTGAGAGAGTGTATGTGCAGGTCACCAGCTTTAGGTATGCCTGATTACACGAAGCCTTTTCTACTGTTTTGTCATGAACATGATGCTTGTTCTTTGTCTGTTTTGACACAGGTCCATGGAGGTGCAAACCGCCCAGTAGCATATTTTTCAGCTACTCTGGACCCAGTCGTAGCAGCCTTACCGGGTTGTTTGTGCGCAGTTGCAGCAGTTGGTCAGAGCCTCACAAAGCGAGAAAGCATAATGATGGGACATCCCATAACAGTAATGGTTCCGCATTCAGTTGAAATTCTATTGACCCGAACTAAGACTCAGCACATGACAAATGCCCGACTTACCCGATATGAGACAATTATTCTGGGTCGCCTACATGTCTCCTTGAAACAATATACTGTATTGAACCCGGCAACTCTACTTCCTGTTGAAAATACTGAGATCAATAATGAAGAGGAGGTATAGCATGATTGTCTTGAGGTAACAGAACTATGTACCAAGCCGCGACCTAACATTCAAGATACGCAGTTAAAAGAAAATGACTGCATTATGTTTGTTGATGGATCCTGTTTGAGAGACTCAGTCACAATACTGAGAGACGGTTATTCTGTGTGTACAATTGCTGGTATTATTGAAGCTTCCTGGCTCGAGAGAGTGCATTCCGCACAAGTAGCCAAATTAATTGCCCTTACTAAGGCATGCCACACAGCTGAAAACCTGAAAGTCACTATTTATACAGACAGCAGATACGGATTTGGAATTGTACATGATTTTGGCCAATTGTGGTCACAGAGAAGTTTCATGACCTCTTCTGGTTCTCCAGTTAAAAATGGCGAACAGATTAAGGATTTCTTACATGCAATTCAGTTACCTCTTGAAAATGCTGTGGTGAATGCAATGCTCACGTTAAATCACAAGACTTTGGTGGTCATTCTGACCCTGGCGGTCTTTGACCGCCAGGGCGGAGGACCGCGGGAGCACCGCCGACAGGCCGGCGGTGCTCCAATGGGGATTCCGACCGCGGCGGTAAAGCCGCGGTCGGACCGGCACCACTGGCGGGGTCCCGCCAGTGTACCGCGGCCCCATTGAATCCTCCGCGGCGGCGCAGCTTGCGGGGATTCCGACCCCCCTACCGCCATCCAGATCCCGGCGGTCGGACCGCCGAGATCCGGATGGCGGTAGGGGGGGTCGCGGGGCCCCTGGGGGCCCCTGCAGTGCCCATGCCACTGGCATGGGCATTGCAGGGGCCCCCGTAAGAGGGCCCCTACATGTATTTCACTGTCTGCTGCGCAGACAGTGAAATACGCGACGGGTGCAACTGCACCCGTCGCACAGCTTCCACTCCGCCGGCTCGATTCCGAGCCGGCTTCATCGTGGAAGCCTCTTTCCCGCTGGGCTGGCTGGCGGTCTGAAGGCGACCGCCCGCCAGCCCAGCGGGAAAGTCAGAATTACCGCCGCGGTCTTTCGACTGCGGAACGGTAACCTGACGGCGGGACTTTGGCGGGCGGCCTCCGCCGCCCGCCAAGGTCAGAATGAGGGCCTTTGTGTCAATGGGAAACGGCTATGCAGATCAAGTCGCAAGATTTTGCGCATTGAACTGTATATCATTCAAGGATCAGTGGGAATTGTTACCGCAGACTGAAAATGAAACATGTTTGAACTTTGCCTTAAGCGTATTTGATACCTTAGATGAGTTAAAATCACTGCAGGGCCGTGCAAGCAGGGAGGAGAAACGCTCATGGCAGAGAATGCAATGTGTACAGAGGGCTGATGACTTGTGGGTCTCGGAGGAGGGGAAGCTGGTTTTACCAAACGTCTCCTGTCACAATTTGCAAGGCTTTATCATGGACAGGCATATCTTGGGAGAGATGCAATGATCAGGTTATTCAAAATTGACTGGTTTAATCCAAAATTCAGACAAGCCGCAGAGGTTACTTGTCACAGGTGCATCATTTGTCAACAGATGAATGCAGGAAAAGGGACTGTGGTAACTTTGAGCCACCTAGGGAGAGCTGGCGGTCCATTTAGTAGGATGCAAATGGATTTCATTGAGATGCCTGTTTGTGGTGGATCGAGGTGTGTGTTGGTGATTGTGTGTATTTTTAGCCACTGGATTGAAGCTTACCCCACACGTAGAAATGACAGTCTCACAGTTGCAAAGCTGTTGCTCAGGGAACTAATACCCAGGTTGGGTTTTCCGGTCTCTTTAGAATCAGATAGGGGCAGACACTTCGACAATGAGGTGATTAAGCTCTTGTGTGCTGCATTGGACATTGAACAAAAACTGCATTGTAGCTATCGCCCTGAAGTATTCGGACTAGTGGAACAGATGAATGGTACCTTGAAGTCGAGAATGGCAAAAATGTGTGCAGCTACCAATATGAAATGGCCAGATGCACTGCCTGTAGTGCTAATGTCAATGAGAAACACACCCGATAAGAAGACAGGACTATCTCCCCACGAGGTATTGATGGGCAGAGCTATGAGGTTGCCCCCAGTACCCGCAAATGCTCTTGTGAATATCACGTATGATATGGTGTTGCACTACTGCAAAGGTTTGGCTGATGTGATTCGCTCTTTTTCCCACCAGGTGGAAGCCAACACATTGCCACCAATCAGTGATCCAGGTCACAAACATTCAACCGGTGACTGGGTGGTTGTCAAGAAGCATGTGAGAAAGTCGTGTTTGGAGCCACGCTGGAAGGGGCCATATCAAGTAATATTGACAACAACCACTGCTGTGAAATGTGCATGTGTTCCAAACTGGATACATGCCAGTCACACAAAGAAGGTAACATGTCTGACTGATGAGGAACTTGAAGTTTCCAACTCAGCAATTCCAGAGAGGGAAGTCTCAGGGCCAGAAAACAGCCAAGGGGGAACTGAGACTACCGGAGAGCCCACTGAGGACGGCTTAGTCCCTCAAACAGTAAATGAGTTTGAGAGAGGTGACAGTGAGCCTATCTCAGTAGAGGCAGCAGGAGAACTAAGTCAAGGAGAGGGTCTCCCAGAAGTAGACGGGTGCGGGTTAGAGCTTGAACCTGTTACAGACCCAGAAGAAGAAGAAGGGGAAATAGTAGAGAGAAGTCAAAGCACACCGGCATCCCCTGAGCCAGTTGCAGGTCCGTCAAGAGAAAACACCATAGCACAAGAGGAGGGTGCTGTTCAGCGTCCTGAAACGCCAAGCAAGAAGAAGACGCACAAAGGTGATAACCGGCCAGAGAAACAGGCTGCGAAAGAAAAGGCCATACTAGGCGAAACAAGAGAGGTAGAAATTGATACAACTCGAGCAGAGGATCTAAGTGAAGGAGAATTGCAAAGTGAACGCAGATTGAAAAGAAAAAGAACCGCAAATAGAAGGTACGCAGGTCCTGAATGGGCATATGCAATGACATCTGAATGGCAACAAGAATTCTTAGCGCTCTGTTTTGATCGAGAAGTACCAGATCAATACTACGGTACCTGAAATCAATCAGAGAAAAGAGATTGTGTTAAAACTAAAATTGAAATTGAAAGCTGAGGAAGAGACTTATAAACTACCGGATGTGACACTGATAACCTGAATTGACTTTGAAACCCGATTATGACAAGCTGCTAACCTGATTGACAAAAAGGGTCCTGGAGTGAGTGAAACGCTGTAAATACATGCAGAGAGAGAGAGAGACTTTGCATCAAGAAAAAAAAAAAAGAAAGAGCTTTTAAATTATCCTCGAGTTGATTGTTAGCTTTGAGTTATTCTGCTATCTGATTCTTTACAGACCATGGCTCATAATAGAGGTAGTAGCAAGAAGGGTAAGGTATGTGGTTGGTTAAGTGTTATATTAGGTAGTGTGTGGGCAATAATAATTGTAGGTGTGATTGTGGGAATGCCGTGGTTGGATAAGAGAGCAACTAACAATGCTTCAAAACCTGAGACTACAACACTAACATTGTGGGAAAAGTTTGAGCAAGATACAAAACACTTGCATGAGGGAACTAATTCAAAAGGGGAACTCTCCACTAATGTCTTCTATCGCTTGCTGAATGAGTATGTGTTGTGCATTGTCAAACCAGCAGATTGGCATGAAGCTTTAGGGCCTGATTTAAATCTCGGTGAATAGAATATTCCGTCACAAATGTGACAGATATCCCGTTCGCAATATTATGATCTCAAAAGGCTGTAATGGGGTTGTAATACAGCAGACGGGATAGCCATCACGTTTGTGATGGAGTATTCCCCTCCACAAAGATCTAAATCAGGCACCTAGGGCCACATGTACAAAGCATTTTTCTACTCGCAAATGGGCCCGTTCACAGAATTGGCCTGTTTGTGACTTGAAAAATGTTTTTTAGGATGTACAAAGCCCAAATTGTGATTCGGTAACTTGTTACTGAATTGTGATTTTGGTTTTGCGATTCGGTATTAAGAAGGGGTGTCTTCAGGGCATCCCCTCCTAATACTGAATCTGAACAATTACAGTTACCACCAATTTCAAATTGGTGTTAACTCATTCGCAAAGGGGAAGTGGTCCCTAAGTGACCTCTTCCCCTTTGTGAATGTATGCAAAAACATTTTTTAAGAGCAGGCAGTGGTCCCATGGATCACTGCCTACTCTTAAAAAAATGAAACTGAAAAGCTTCATTTTTTTTTAAACACAGCTTGTTTTCTTTTAAGGAAAATGAGCTGTGTTTTAAAAATTAAGATTGCTTTATTTATTAGAAGCAATCACAGATATGGTGGTCTGCTAACCTCAGCAGGCCACTGTTCCTGTGATTTTTGCTTTTCCCAGTGGGTCGCAAATTGCGAACTAACTCGTTGATATTAATGAGGTAGGTCTATTTGTGACCCACCAGGAATCATAAAAGAAACTCAATGGAGTTTCTTACATTTGAAATTGTGATTTCTTAATTGCGGTTCACATGGAATCCCATTTAGAAAATCATAATTCCAATTGTTCATACAGGTGGCCCTAATACCTTCACAGATGTGCATGTGGGCAAGTGTGTGTCAAACAGCATGAATTCTTATGCCAAACTGTAGTGATTGAAACACAACAGGAATGTGTCCACATTGATGACAGAGTTACACATCCCCCAAATGACGATTCAGTGTCTTTAGCTATGTCCAGATGAGAAATCCATGATGGTGAGAAAAGTTATGCTTAAAATGACATTTGCAGACGGAAGGTTGTATCACATAGATGTTGGAGTAGCCCATCTTGATAAGTCAATATCGGGCACAAAACTTGACTCTTTTGAACATGTGGATATGTTTTTGCTCTGTACTGAACCGGGTTAGGAATGCATCCAGGCCTATGTATTTACTCATGCTGCCAAAGCCCTTTGTCATGCAGAAAAATAAAGTTGGTGAGAGACAAAAGACACACATGGTATGGGAGCTAGCATGGGGAATTTCTAGACTGTGAGCAAATGGTTTGTGGAATTCTCCCCTATATGCTTGAGATTCTGATGATAAAGAAGCCAAGTTTGAGAGTGTTGAAGCTGGTTTAATATTCTAGACTTGTTAAATGTTTTGTGGATGAAGTTCATATTCAATTCTATTTACACCAATATTCTCAAACTGTTGCATCTGTCTCTTCAGCATCACCTGGACAAGGAGAAGGTGACAGCAGCTAGGTCAGTGGGGAAGAAGGTTGGCACTGTGGTTCCAGTGCAGATACCACTGACATCGAGAGACCGAGTGCCATGGAGAGTGAGGGGACTGGCATGGACGCCACCAGTTGCTCTACATCATATTTGGAGGCCTCCACAGGAGACCAGACCCTAGTAGTAGTAGAACCTAGTGCGACAATTCCACCTGCATCGTTGTCGGCTTCACACGTTTCCATCTCCACCCTCCCTCATGCTCCTCCTTAGTTCACCACAGTTGCCACCCTAAAAGGGGTGGTGTCATCTTTGCTGCAGGCACCTCCCTTCTGCCCTTATCTCCCAAACTGTGCTCAATGAGGAGGCTATTGACCTGTTGAGGACCATCTCTGTAGGCAAGACTGCACTGAATGTCATCCAGGGGCTTAATGGGCAGAAGACACAGATGCTAATTTACCTGAATGGCTTTCACAGTGTCATGTCTAGACTACAGAGGTAATTTCATGGTCTGGCCTCCTCAGTGACACAGCCTCCCACTCATCCCAACGTCCTGCCTCAGCTCTCAACCCTTCTCATTCCAAATTCACCTTCCCAACACTGTCCAAACCACACTCACTCTGTGGCATGTACCCACTCAAACCACAGAAGCAGCATATCCACACATAAACACAAAGACAGCTAAAAACACACTCACAAACATACAAGCATCACACCTCCACCACCACAACTATACCCATATACACCACACCCACCACAACACAAACATCCACACCAACCACACCTGCAGACACCACATTGACACTCACATGACACAAACGTCCATATCCACCACCACCACCACACCTGCAGACACCACAACACAAACATCTACACCCACCAGCACCACCAGACCTGCAGACACAACACCTGCCATGACACAAACATCAACACATCCCACCACAACACCTAGAGACACCACACCCACCATGACACAAACATCCACACCCACCACACACACACATGTACCATCATATCCACAGGCACCACATGCATCACCTCCATAGCACACCCATCCATACACACACACACACTCACACACACACACATTTCACATTGCATACTGTTCACAAATGCTCACACTCAACCAAACAACAGACATCCAGTATGAGACACAAACCAACATGTACACCACATACACCTGACCAACAGGCACCATCAACAGACACATGCACATTGGACTCTTCCACTCCCTCTATATTCCAAGCCCAAATCCCTGCCACCCATCCTACCCCTTCTAACTGAGATTACCTATCCTTTGCCTAGGCCCTAACCCCTTTCACATCCCAAACCACCTCTCCCAAACGTAAATCCACCCCTCCTGGAACATCTTGCCACCTCTTCCATACCCAACCTACCCCTTCCACATCTCAAACCACCCCTCCCAAATGTAAATCAACCCCCCCAAACGTCTTGCCACGTCTTCCACACTCAGACCCACCCCTTCCAAATCCCACCCCACTCACTTCAAAACTAAAACCCATCCTCCCAAATCCAAATCTACCCTGCCCAAACCCAAGGAACACCCCCCGAGTAAGATCACTGAGGTGCCTGCTCTCTGACCAATAGATGTCCCTTCCAGAGGAGGTTGATTTTGGCAGTGCCAGTAGGAGATGTGTTCTAGGCATGCAACCCAGGATTGGGACATTTTGGCTTTGATACTATGTTGTTACATTTCTTATGAAATTTAATTTTGAAAGGCTTATCTGTCAACACCAGGGCAGTGCGCGCTCTATTGGCGACTAGAATGCAAAAACTCAGCACTCTCAAAACAACATAATTTATGCATTGTGCTGATATGTTGTTGTTTAACCTTTTGCATTGCAGAGTTCAATCCTGAAAACTTATTTGTAATGTGCTTACAAATGCTGTTCATTTGCAATGTATTGCCGCAGGCTTTCAGAGTGTGTTAGGGTGTGGTCCCTTTCCAGGGCCTTCTAGAGACTTTCCCTGCAACATGCCTGGGTGTGGTTGTGGGCTGGGCCAAGACTCTATAAAAAGGAGCCAGCCCAGCTCCAAGTGCTCACTATTCAGAGGTCCCGGTGCAGAGCAGCAGCTACTTCCCGAGCTCCTGTCCCGGTGGCCTATTTGATCTTCCAGACATCTGACTTTCATTCTTCATTTGGAGATCCTTGTTCTGGGCGGTAAGACGGTGGTTGGGCTGGCCTCCCGATGCCGTTATCGAGAACTCTCATGTTCTTGGGCCTAATTCTTCTATGATTTGACAGAGTACTTTGCACGTGTGATATATGCGCTTGAGTGTTTGTGACATTTGCAGGGTGACTTGTGAATCGGCAAGACGTGCGATTCGTTTCATGATAAGTTAATCTTGTTATTCATTGCACGCTACCATTTCTTGACATTTGCATGGTGGCTTAAGAATCGGCAAGACGCGCGATTTGTTTTATGGTGTTTTAACTTTGTTGTTCATTGCGCGCTACCGTTTTTTGACATTTACATGGTGGCTTAAGATTCGGCAAAAGACGCGCGATTCGTTTCATTGTACTTTGATCTTGTTGTTCATTGTAAGCTGTTATTTCTTGGCATTTACATTGTGGTTTACGAATCGGCAAGAAGCGCAATTCGTTTAATGATGATTTGACTTTGATATTCATTGCGTAGTATCATTTCTTGGCATTTTACAAGGTGACACTCGAATCGCCAAGACGCACGATTCCCTCAAGTTTAATTCATGTTGTTTATTGTATGCCACTATTCTAAGATATTTATCATGTAATATTCGAGTTGACAAGTTATGTGATTTGTTTTCCTGAATCCATATTGTGTTATTCATGGTGCACATTCCTTTTATGGTGTTTACTATATATATATATATATATATATATATATATATATATATATATATATATCTACAATATGCGCAATTTGTGTTGAAACATTTTAAGAGTACACAGAAGATCAGAGTTTCTAGATGGAATATTGTATGGTTCTAGTATGCATTCTAAAAAAAAAAGGATTTCTATGACTGGTTTAAAATTTAGTCAGAATGTTTTTCTGATTCTCATGTAAAGGGAAGTATTTGAATAAGAAAGTTCTCATTTAATCCATCTTGATTCCCTTACAGGTATCGGCTATCTTGAAACTTAGTCATTTTAAACTTAATTCTTAGATTGTTCATGTTTTCAGAATGACTATGGTTAGAATCATAGTCTAGTATTGATTTCAGGAGATATAATTTTCATTTTGTGTGTTCTAACATTTTTCTTACTACAGGTCTTCTTCCCAACTGTTTCCCTTCCTAATCCCCTCTTCCCCTCTTGAACTCTCTTAGCCTCTGTGATTTATCTATCAGAGTCTTAGAGCTGTTCAGTGGTGGACGTGTTGGGAACGTGCGCAGACCCCGAGGATCTGGTGACTCTGACATTATCTCATTTTCCCCAAAAATGTTTTAGACAATACTTTTGTCCTGTCTTTATTTTTGAATTGTTACTAATTGTTTGTTGGTGATGTTATTTCTGCTAATGTGTGTGTGCCATGCACTTACTCTTGTTTGTGAAAATGACGAGCACAGGTTTTATTTTGTAGATATTTTTATAATGCATACATTAGTGTTGTACATTTGTGATAGACATGTTAATTTTGGTGTAAGCAATCATCATGTTACTGGACACTGACACCAAAATTATATGTGTTTCAGTTTTTGTGACTGGTGAATGCATGTGTGTTTATTATAACATGCTGTGTCAATATTATACACACATGCATTGCACAGGGAACCTGACTCTTATGCTAACCTAAAGTTTGCCATAAATTGCACAAACAAAGGGGACATTTAACCTTCATACATCTCTGACATCCTTGTAGCTTAGAGGTGACATTCAATTTACATTCTGTGTACACTCATGTGAAGCATTTTGTAGTGCTATTGCTACATTATCATGGATTTATATAGTTCCTATGGTGTATACTGTTATGTATATGATATGATAGTTTCTTGAAAATTATTGCACACACGTGTATGGACACCATTCAGATTGGGATTTGTGTGGCTTTTTGTGTAGGTGTCCGTTGCCCTGAAGGCAGTTAGTACCATATTAGTGAGTGTTTCTAATATATCGAGATGTGTTTTAAAACATTTTTCTAAGTATGACATTACAGACGTATGCATTGCACATCATTGTACTATTGTGTGCAAGTATTTGTTAAACATGCATGAGTTCAATACTAATGTACACCAACAAATCTGAGAACAAAAGGTAATACAGTGACTTATCTTCGGTTCCGGCAACAACAGGGTTTGTTTTCATGTTGGTCCAGAAGCAGCAGCAATGGCAGGACTTGTATGACTGGGTTCATGGCGGCAGGGAATGAGAAAACGCAGAAAAATGGTAAGCTTTGTCCTTTTACCCCTCCAAATCCGCTAATACAGTTGCGCCTGCTGGCTTAAAAGTACAATTGTCTGGAGTGCGCCACCAGCTGCTTTTCTCTATGGCACCGTCAATGCAGGTGGAGGTTCATGGGGGTGACAGCAGGACCATTACTGCCAAAATCTAAATCAGGCCCAAGACTGGATTTCTAACAATACGTGTTGTTTTCATGATCTGGCAGTACAGCTGTCACCAGTCAACTATGAGACAATCAGTAGAGAAGGGTTAGGTTCTGCCCAGATTTTGGGAGCAAGGAGCACATGTTTTGATTGGCCATAAATTGGGTGCTTCCACACAGCTGTGACAGTTTTTTTTGTTTATCCAGTTGCCTGAGCTTGAACTTTCAGGGGCACACACATAACATTAGAATGCTATTAACGTGTCTTAGACTATCAGATCATGCATGTTGTTCCTTCTATGGCAGCAGTACCGATAGGAGGAGGGCAGTCATTAACTACTGTATATTTTGTGGTGTAGATTGACAGCACAAATGTCACCTGATGTTTTGTCCTACACCAATATTATTTGACAGGTCTTTGAATCCACATAAATAGATATATTGCCATGCTATTTACCGGTAATGCTTCACATTACCATGCAGCATTCATTCAAAGCCAGACCTATTTGCGTTGCCAATGCTTGCTGTTCTTTAAGAAGAAGCTAAAATGAAACTTTAGGAAGATTGTTCATATATCCATCGTGGAACGAAGAGAGAGAGAGAGAAAAAAGGACAGCGAGCAAGAGCAAAAGGGACAGGGAAAGAGAACACAAAATTGAGGGGTTAACACAGTGAGACAGAAAGATCAAGAGAGATGACATAATCTTGAGGGAGAAGGAAGAGACAAGAGAGAGCGAGGGAGAGACAGGCAACAAAAAAGAAAGTAAGTGCAAGAGAGACGAAGAGTGACAGTGCGAGAGGAACAGAAAGAAAGAGATAGCGTGAGAGAGTCAGAGTGCTATATAGAGCGAAGAGAGAGATAGAGGAACTGGACAGTCAATGAGAGAGAGTGAGGTGGGCCGAGCAAGGGTGGAAGTGATGGTAGCTAAGTTTTAAGAAGCATTCTTTCCAAGTTTTATAAAGAATTAGGGGCAGATTTATACTTTTTTCATGCAAACCTACACTTACGCAGTATTGTGTGAAAAAGTTTACCGCCGGCCAGGCATCATATTTATGGAATGATGGTAGCCAGCGGTAAGGCCCGACTTGCGTCATAGAAAAGGATGCTATCCGGGTGGGGGAGGCATAGGGTGAACAGGAGATTGTGCGTCAAAGGATGATGCTAGTCTGGGTACAGGCATAAAAATATCTCTAACCAGACTAGAGTCATTTTTTGATGTACAACCCCCATGGACATGACTCCTGTCTTAGGAAAGGCAGGAGTCAGGTGCACCACCCCAATGCCCAGGCCCAGGGGACATATGTCCCCTGGGCATGGCTATTGAGCCCAGTGCCCTGTAGGGGGGCCCAAGTTAGTCCCCCCATGGCACTTTTAAAAAAAGTTGGAAATACTTACCTGTACTTACCTTACTTACCTGGGATGGGGACCCCCCACCCTCTGCTGACACTCTGGTGTGGGTGGGGGTGTCCTTCGCTAGGGAAGGGCACCTGTGGCAATGGGCCCACAGATCCCTTAATGCCTGCCCTGACTCAGGTGTTAAATAATGCCGATATCGTCATTTTTTGTGCGGGAATGCCTACCGTGCATCTCACTGACGCAAGGTAGTTTCCAGCAAGCAAAAAATGACGTTAAGTCCAAAACTTTAGCGCTAGACGGGTCTAGCTCCACAGTATAGATTTGGAGTTAGGTTTCCAACTAATTTGTGTAAAAAAGAATTGCACAAATTGAGCGCAAACAAAGTATGAATTTGGGCCTTATTATTTAAATTAATATGTTTAATCTTATTAATGAAGTGGAACAATTAAGTATTTATTATTTATATACAACGTGTTTCTTCTTAAATATAAGTTGTGAGTATTTATAATTGTCTTACCTAGTTTTGCAAAGTGTGCGTATATATGACACTGCTTTGATCTGTGACATCAAATTAGTTTTCATGTCACATTTTTCATTCAGTCTCTTGGGGGGAGGGGGTATTACACCGTTTTGTAACGGAGATTCCGGGGCCCATATTTATACTCCCTTTGCGCCGGATTAGCGTCATTTATTTTTACGCTAATCCAGTGCAAACTTAACACCATATTTAAATTTTGACGCTAGACCCGTCTATCTTCAAAGTTTCAGAGTTTGCATCATTTTCTGGATGTGTGAAACCACCTTGTGACAATGAGATCAAGTTAGGTATTCCCATCCAAAAAATGACTCAAACACCTGTGCGCCATATTTATCCAAAAATGATGCACGGCTGGGAAGCAGACCCGGAAAATGACGCAAAGCCCGAGTTGCATCAAATTTTAACGCCTTGGTCAGGGCAGGCGTTAAAATGAGGCAAACACGCCACTACTCAAGGAAAACTCACACTAGCAACATCATTGCTCAAGAAGGACGACATGGAGGTGCTACTCATGCAGCATGCTAGGCGACGCAGAGCACAGGACCAACAGCAGCAACTACCACCACACCAACGTGGACCCCAAAGGCAACGGAGAAGGCAGGAGAGGTTATTCAGGACCAGGACAGCCCTCCTGGGCCTCAGGGAACATGATATCATCCAGAGGTACAGACTCAACTGACAAGGCATACAGCAGCTGCTGCGCCAAATTGAGCCACAGTTAACAACCAGCCTGCAGACACCCTACATTATTCCACTGGAGACCAAGCTGCTAGCTGTCCTGCTCATGTTGGCAAGTGGCTCATTTCAAACTACTGGTGTCCTGGGTGCTGTGGTCTCACAGCCCTCCTTCTCCGCCTTCCTTCCCAAGGTTCTTGATGCCATCATCTCCCTCACACCCCACCATATCAACTTCCCCAACACACAGCAGAAGCAGCAGAAGCCCAAACAGGGGTTTTACCAAATAAATGGCTTCCTGCATTTGCTTGGTGCCATTGACTGCACACATGTCCAGATTGTACCACCTGCTGCAACCGAGCACCTATACCGCAACAGATAGCACACCCACCCCATCAATGTGCAGGCTATTGTTGATCACCAGGGATTGTTCACCAACATCATGGCAAAGTATCCTGGGAGTGTATATGATTCCTTAAACTTCTACCACTACACCATCAATCGGCACTTCAAGGATGGACGATATGGCAATGGCCTTCTTGTTGGTAAGTCCAGAAACCTAGTAAGATATACACAGCACAGCAACCCTGTAGGACACACAGTACATACACCAATACATTGACACATGGCCGGGAAGACACTGAGGTGTGACACCGGTAGCTATTTTTGATATCCTGACCCAATGGGATTCACACCTATGGACAAATGACGGCTGCCAATAATAATAGATGCCACTCCAGAGCCACAAGGGACCAATTTAAAACCACAAAGTGACAACGACATGGCCTGCACTGGCAGTACAACTTGGAAGATTAACCATTCAATATCACATAAGTCCACATAGTCAATCCCACACCCTTCCAAGCAATATGTTCTGTGTAAGGGATGTGCAATGTGTGTTGCTGCAGGTCAAACACCATAAGACACATAGCATGATGACTCAAATGAAGGTGACATGGAATTATTTAGGCAGTACCAACATCTCACATCACTCCTGGGGTGAAATTGCCAGCTAGCGATAAGGAAGAGGACTGTGCTATGAAAACATGTTGATGTGACACTAATGCAAAGTGTACTCTGCTACACATACTGAAAGAGACAATTCCCCATCTACATAACAGATGTACAGGGAGATAGACCTTCCTACAGAAACACATCCACCTCCACAATCAAGTTAGCCTGCTCACATGGAGCAAGTTCAGTAGTGTAGGTGCATGGTTGCACATGAGCCAACTGGCAGAGAGAACAAAAAAGGTTTGCATAGAACTAGTCACACATGGGACAATTGTGCATTGTCAATACTGAACACCTCAGTGCTGCCAAATTATGGAGATGTGTTGTGCATTGTCACCCAGCCAAATCTAAGGGCCTCTTTGTTGCATTTCATCTGTAATTACATATGTTTAATTGGATGGGATGTCCAGGCCATGTAGTGCAACCATGTTACCACCACAATGGAATCTATTGTGTGTGTGGAAGTATCATGTCACCTCCAGTGAATGCACTCTAAAACATCTTGCTCACTACAGAATGCATGGGAGATACACACTGAACTGAAAATTTGAAAATATACCAGAGATATCAGGTCAATTAGCCAAACACAAGTTTTTCAAGTCAAACAACCCAATGCAGAAAGAACCTCACAGAAGCCCAGGATCCCACACAATACCACAAACACATATGCGTCACAGATGACACAAGATAACAACTGCCATGCAAAATGACATTTCTGGTGCAAGCAACAACAAAATACTTAACCCTATTTTCTCTTTCAGCGGATCAGGTTTACGGGATCCAGTCATGGATCATGACCCCATTTGCCAACCCAAGCACAGCAGCAGAGCGTGCCTATAATGAGGCACATCGGAGGACACACACCATAGTTGAATGGACTTTTGGCATCCTGAAGTCCAGATTCCGGTGCCTGGACATCACCGGAGGCAGCCTCCTGTATTCCCCAGAAATGGTCTGCAAGATCATTTTGACCCGTGCCATCCGGCACAACATATGTGTTAGGAGGAAAATTCCCCTATATGAACCTGAACAACAACTGCCTGAAGAGGAGGAGGAGGTGGATGCTGTCCGGGAAAAGAGGAGGAACATCCTAACACAGCTACAGGAATGTATTGCAGGCAACAGATAGTACAACCTTTTTTCCAACAATAGTCACTGTCAACACTTTGTTACAATATGGAATTAAGCACTTCACTTTATCACTCAATCATGCTCTGGGTAATTATTCATGCATCACATGTTTTCTTGGAACCAGAGTATTACCTCAGGGAACATTGCAGAAAGACAAATGTTCTACTTCTGATGCCACATCACAATTGATGGGTATGAATGTACAGCAAACATCACACACAGTTTGTGTGAAAAACATCTTGTCTATTTCACGTTTGAAGGGCAAATTCATAGGACCACAGCTATGAGACACATCCATGTTGCCAACATGGTCCATTGCAGACTATGACACCCAACTATGACACCATAAATCCTAAGGTAAAAGAGCTCATCATACATGAGGCAGTGGATGTGAAATAGCATTGGTAACAGGAAGGTATGACCAGACGCTTGACATCAGTAAGTGTGACATCAGCTATCTCTGCAAGGAGCATGTGTGACAAGAAGTGCATCGATCCTGAAAATGGGTAGCACGAGTGTCCCAGGTATGACAAGCAATGCTCACAGACATGTCCTGCACAGTCCTTCCAAGGTAATTAGTCCTGCCACTGCCATGTTTTAAGTCTCTGTTCACCCTTCTCTAGGGGACGCTGTAAATGGACTATCTGTACCCTGGGAATCATCATCCACACTCACCCAGACTCCCATTCTGACTCCTGTGTGATTCCCTTTTTAGTATGGCATGCTATAGTTCTACTTAATCAGCCTGCATGGACTTCAGGTCCCATAATGGACTGCCTGGTAGTCGGTAAGACCTGTAATCTTCTGTCCATTGCTTCCCTTGGGAAAAGTTTGTTTGGCCCCTTGTACTGGATTCTTTACTCCAGGACTTGTGAGAGACTGAAGCTGCACACACCTGTGAGCTCTCTCATTCAGCGCAGCCATTTAACTCTGCCCTGCCCTTGCTGCTGCCTGGAACTGCTTAGAAGCTGCCATTCACTGAAGCTCCTTGATGCACATTGGAGTACAATTCATTTGTGTTTCAGAGCCCTTGTTGGATTGTGTTACAGTGCTGAGTACACCTGGAACTGCTCTTTGTTTCCACAGTGTTGTTCCTGCTTGTTCCGGCCAGACTCTGCTCCCTGTTCTTCTGCCTTGTTCATGTTTGTTCCTGACAGAGCCTGCTTCCTGTTAGCTAGACTGGTTCCAGTCTTTGCGTTAACCAGAGCCGTTCCCTTTGCCTACATTTGACTCATAGTTTGTTTCCATGCCCTCTGTTTCCTCTTGGGGTATTGTGTCTGGTAAGTCTACGATCAGTCCTCAACTGTATAGAATATATATATATATATATTTTTTTTTTTTTTTTTGTACCGGAACATGTTTTCCAGGGGGCGAATCCAGCCCCCATCCTTTGTCTGGCTTTGCATGTATTCATTAGTGCCAAGCAGTGACATTGTGCTATGGCTGTATTCCTGGATTTGGTACTGTGCCTCCAGCCCAACAAACAAGGGCTGCTAATGTGTATGTAAGGACAATACATGTTTGTGCCCTTACGGTCCAGACACAGATTCACTTCTGCTGCCACCTTTCGATGGGGCTTGCATGGTGACTAGCTGTGAGATTAATCTGCACAGAAGCACTGATGTTCCCTGATGCTGTGGGAAGTTCAGAGCCTTTCCCTGTGTACAAATGTAGTGATGAAACCTGCCTGTTTGTCTATTACTGATCCATATCATATTTGAACACAACAAGGTTGCTCTGTCGTCACTCTTCTGTAATTTCTGCTGTATCAAAGCTGCCCTATCCCCTTGCATGCCGTTAGCTGATCTTTGGCTTTAGGTCAAATCTGCGTTGAAGGATACTCTGTTAACTAAAGGGTTGGCTCCACAGACTCCTGATTAGACCTGCATGGAACCGTTACATCATGGAGGCCAATACTGACACAGGGTACACATGGCCACACACTTGAACTGGACACTTTTGTGCAATGAACCACTGGAAATATGTGAACACATGCAGCCTGGACTGCTGATCCATCACAGCCACAGGAGGAAGATAGGCCGTTTACATTAGTCAAACTGTGGTGTACATAACAATGTTATGATTGGATTTGAGGCTCTGTGTCACAAACACTGTACCTACCTAACATGTTCAAATGCCTGACTCATAGGTATTGTACACACAAGTGACCATGAAGTGGTAGCCAACAATTTATGACATGGGAGGGGTAACATATCTGACGTAGCCCTCATCAGCCAACCTCGATCTTTCCTGTGTATTGTTTGTCATGGGAAATGTATTGTCCCCAAAGTCAAGCAACTACACACAGCAAAAGAGGCAACAGATATTACAAACTCATATCATGACTGTTTTACCTCATTAATTGGCATATGATGGTGGTACCCATTTGTAACACATTCATACATGAACATTACGCCAAATGTATTGCATGCCGTTCCAACAGAGGCACAAAAATAGTTTTATTAGTCAATTCACACACAAAAGACACAGGCCATGATTCATATTTTTGTCGTGTAGCCTTGCTGTCCTCTATTGATGCAACACCTGTGCAAACTTAAAATTTCCATTTTAATTTCCAAAGTTTGTGCTGCTGTTGCGTCTGTTAAGAGAGCTAATCCTGCACAACAATATGAGTATTGTGGGCCGCAGTCGTATGTTTTGCCACATGTGGCCAAACACTAGAACCCACACTGCAGGTCATACCATCCTATCTTTGTCTAGGTGTAGGCTGCATACATGTTAAAATATGAAAAATGATGCAAACACAGTGTGAGTCAGAAATATTGATGCAAATGCGTCAAAAAATGACACAAACCCTCAATATACATCAATGGGTCCCTAGCACTAATTCCACCAGTGCACCCCAGGCATGTGGATATCCATTGAAAATGTATTGATCCATGAATGCGTGGGATTTTGATGCATATGTATCCAAAAAACTGACGCAAACTACGTAAGCGTCAACAATTTACATGCAAGACAAAAAACGAGCCACACATGAGACAGGAAGTGATATAATAGGATATCCTGTTTGCAGAAATGGTACAGTGTTGTGTACTTTGCAGTCTGTGATTTTATCTCTTGTGTGGTCTTTATTTTGTCTTTTGGTGTTTAGTAAATATATTTTGTACCTGTGTAAGTGTTTTTGTGTCTTTTATTGTTGTTAGATTTGTACTTGTACTGTTGGGAGTCTGTTTGTGGGAAGGATTAGTTGGGGTAGTTTGGGGCTTTAATTGGGTTAGATAAGCTTCCTTTTTCTACCTCCTTTCCCTGTTTTCCCCTATTTACTTTAATACATAGTGTTTTGTATGATGTCGGGAAGGGCACGGCTGGGGCGCATGGGTGAGGAGGAGCTTGGTGCATTTGAGTGGCTGGTGTGCCACTTCCTCCCCATGATGTTGGAGGCTGGGGGTATCAAAAGGAGGCAAGACGGCTGCAGTGGGCAAAGCTGCTGGACCACCTGAGTAGGATTTTCAACATGTAACGTAATGAGCACCAGCTGAAGCATCGCTGGGCTGACTTGGTGGCCCGAGAGCAGGACTTTCTAAACCACCTGGGTGTGATGATTGGTGGCCCTGATGGTGAGTACCAAATTGACAAATGTGCACAGTACAATGCTCTGGAGTGACGGTAGTAGATGTCATGACATGCTGCATGCACTATTTGTGGGCATGTGGAATGCAAGTTGAACAAACTGTAAGTGTACCAGTAATGTGATGTATTACACATGGTAGAACATGGTAACAATGAAGTCTGCAGTTTTGTTGAGCCATGTCCGAACAGTATTTAGGGCCAGACCTACCAATCTCTTCATAACCTTCACTATTATCTGAGGCCCATATTTCTTTTTTAGCGCTGCATTTGCGTCATTCCTGGACGCAAAAGTAGCACAAACTTGCAACATACAACTATTTTAATTTGCACAGCTGTTGCGTCAAAAAATGAAGCAAATGTGGCCCTAAAAAAAATATACATCTGGGCCTAAGTTTAATGTATGCGTGTGTTTACGTCAGGACAAATAATCATTCACATGGCCAAACCCAAATGGGCCATTATGCAACCAGATTGCATTATCACAAAACAGGGTCTTCTAGTGGCATTTAGGATTAAGCGTTGAAATCCTATCATTGAGTAGCAGGCCCCTATGAATTTTTTTTCTTGGGCACAATTGCCAGGACTGAGCTATTGCAGTTCCCATCTGTGTCACATTGGTGCCAACCAATTTTCAAAAGTGAAAGGGTCAGCATGGGATCCCTCCTGTTTGTGAATGCATGGTCACAAACTATTTCTGAGCATGAAGTTGTGCAATGGACAACTGACTGCTTCCATAATACTATTTTAGTGAAGAAATAGGTTGTTAAATTACTTTCTGTACACCCCTGCTGAAATATTGCAGCATTTCTACAAATGTAAAGCAGTCAGAAACATGGTGGCCTGCTGAGCTCAGCAGGCCAGCATTCCTGTGAGTGGCGCTATTCCCAAGAGGTTTTCAAATAGAGACCTACCTCATCATGATTGAAGAAGTAGGTCATTTGATACCCCATTTTTCATTTGCGAACAGTGTCATTTCGGTTGTTCTTCCCCTGATCATCCAACTTGCTAATTGCTAGTTGCTGAATCTTGCAATGTTTGATTCACAATACCTGATATAGGTACACATGGCCCTGAGTGACACATTTCAGGTGCAATGACTACACCTGTGCCCATGCATTCTGTCAACGATGATCAACTAAGACACTGTCAGCATACATTATTTTGCAGTTTTGGAACAGAAAAGTGGCCAATCCATGTTTAGTACTACATTGTCATCATTTCACACACAGAATCCCTGCCATTATGTTGTCATATGGGGCATATACGGCGCAGGGGACACTGCCAATGGGGTATATGTAACCTACATACAACACTGGCACACCTATGATGGACCACTGAAAGCACAATAACTCCTGAAAGCAAATCAACCCACATGTCCATCACACAGTTTTTCATTGTCCTTTGATGCACAAGCCACAATACCGGAGTCACTGGTATTGCAGTGCACCAGGAATGTGGCATTGCATTTGTCACCCAGTAACAAATGATAAATGGAGTACCATCTGGAATGTATTAGCCACAAAAGTGGGTAGTCAGGTTTGACACCACATGATTGTTAGGGCCAGTGCATGTGTGCATATGTGTGTCTATCACTTACTGGAGTGACTGTGTCAATGCAAGTTTGCAGTGGTATGTCTGTTGGAGTGTCTACATGCCTTCTGTGCAGCTCTAGCAATAAAAATGTCACACACTGTGATTTGTTGTTCCCACGTTTGTACAGTGATCAGACATTGAGCATATAGCTCCCTTCCATGTTTTACAGGTGAACCAGCCCCCTACACCAATGGTGAAATGGCTCGATTCGAGGAGCCAGATGTATCCAATAAGTGTGAAAATGTTTGTCCTGTTTTGGACTGATATTATGAGTATAACGTAGTTTACTCTCCATTAACATAGCAAACATAGGAATGGAAATCTTAAATTCAAATATACAACATACAATATATTTCAATTTAGATATTTATTATAGCTAATTAAACATTCAGTTCACACATAATATAATCAACATAGAATCAACCAAAAAAATATAATACAACCCCCTAACCTAAATGAAACATACATATGTGAAAACATAAATAACATACCAGTAGATACGCAAAAATAAACAAAAAACACAGAACCAACAAAATCACAAAATAGTATACATACAAATTTACAACCGCCTCATACATGTGAGGATATTTAAACAGCACAATAAAGTTACTGCTTTGATGCTACAATTATGCGTTGTAGTTTGGATTGTATAAAATTCAACATAATAACAGGCAATTCTAGGTTATAATTTCCTGATTCAAATTCTCGTGTTACAGGCCTGATTGTAGCCAATCCTGGTCAGGGCTTCAAATTTGCCAATTTCAAACACTTCATGCCAATGTTCAAGACATGCCAATTTACAAGCCGACGCGCGTTTCGGTGAGTGAAGAAAAATATAAATACACCTTCATCAGGACTTTATGATTCAGTATAATTGGCATACATACATCTTGTAATCTGCCTATCAAAGAAACATCAAAATTATTAATTGCAGTTCTTTGCATAGGGGGAAGGCTCGAATCATGTCGGATTTGCAACCAGACCAACTCAAGTGACTTAATTAAGAAAAAACACCGATAAAGTGCCCAAGATCAAAATCTATAAAACCAATGCTTAATAAAGGTAAATAAATCTAAAGATCCAAGGAAAGCACCATTAGTGTCCAGCAAAATGCTAGATAAAGTGCAGAAATAGAATCACCTATAGCATAAACGTGTTGGATTACCACCGAGAGAATCTAGTCAAGAATAGTAAAAGACTAGTTTGTTTATATTAAAATAAGATAAAATACCTTAGATATGAAAGAACTTAGATATCCCTTACAGGCTGGATTAAACACTCTCCAACTTCAAATTTGTAGTCCAAAATGAAGGACTGACACATGGATATAGCTAAATGAAGCTATGCTTTCTCACTCTAAAAGCAAACATAATGAAATCATTAGCTTGCACAGGGCAGGAAAGTCCACAGGATAGAAAAGAAAAAATCTGCTCATATGTACAATCGCTAACTGTAGACTTACCTACAAGTTCACATGGTTTAAAAAACGTAATCCACAGGGAAAACCCACAAGGATACCAAACTTGTAGGGAACAATTTGCTAACTGCAAGGAAAAAGGGGGGGAGTCATGAGCCAGATAGAAATGACACAATCCAGACGGTATAAAATAATTCAATCCACAAAGGTTCAGCAAAGCTAACCTACCAGTATCAACAGGATCCAGGACATATGACCAGCACGATGATCTCTCGAGGAGCAATAACCCGTACTTCCCCAGCTGCCTCCTATTTAAACCAAATCACTACAGGTGATGTGATGAACACAGAAACAGGCCCGTAGGGGCCCTCTAAAAAATGGTCAAACATGCGCCATCTTAGAACCGTCAAAACAGCATGCAATATGCCCAAATCTACAGAGAATAAGAGGTACAATCAAACTGTAGAGTCATAGCCATATAGTAGTGGCAAAAGGAAATAACCAAAGATAAAAAATAAAAATTAATGGCCAGTTCTAAATCAAACCAAAGGGTAGATATCACTTACCAGCACGCCCAAAACAGTGGGCGCCATCTTGGAACATCAAAGTACAGGGTACTCAGGGGCATATTTATACTCCGTTTGCGCCGAATTTGCGTCGTTTTTTTCGACGCAAATTCAACGCAAAACTAACTCAATCAATCAATCAATAGTTTATTCGGTCCAAATTTAGGCCATTTTTAGAAGTAAACATACATACATAGAAATAAAAACCATAAACCAGTGCATAGTAAAAGGAAGAATAAAAAAGGATCGTACAGCTACCTAAAAAAAATTTCATAAATAATTGAAGAAAGGAAAATACTCAGGGTGGTCTCTGAATCTTGCCCTATACATAATACTGAACACTAAAATAATACTAATCAATTATTAAAAAACATAAAAACTGTTGTAAAACGAGTCACTGTATAAAATCAGACATTTACACTCCAGAAAATAGCACAGATTAAAAAAAAGTTAAGAAGTCGGGCAGTGAGAAATGATGCCCTAGATTAGTCAGTTCTATTGGATAGGTTAATCAAATAGGTTGCAACTTAACATTTGTAGAATTCTATGTGTTAGTAAGCTGTAAAACACTTTAGTTGTGGTAACCCACTAAACAACATACTCGGGGATACAATCTTTTATTCTCGATAGGTCTCAGTTTTAGTTAGAGTTCCAGGCTAATATGACAGAATGCTGGTTTACTGGCTGCTAGACCGCTCTTCGACTGGTGGATTAGGGTCTAAAATAATCCTGCTGCGAATTTTCCATGCTGCTGCCAAATATTTAGAAACAGTGCTCACTATCAGTATGGAAGTATCATATTTGCATATTCTAAGTACACTATTGCGAGATGGCGAAAGCAGTGTTCTGCACAGAGGGGTAATCCACTTCCCTCGGGGACATTTGTACAGAGGACAAAAAAATAGGACGTGTTCAGAAGTTTCCTTACATAGGTGACAGTTTATACATTTGTCCGATGGAGAGCTATTAGTCGACCAGCCGGCCGTGAAGCTGTTGACTGCCAATGTTCCGTACCTGAATTGAAGTAATAAGGAGCGAGCACGGGCTGGTATAGGGAGGTCCAGGAAGCTTTCAGACAGAGGTACATGCTTGACCAGCAGGAACTCTGCTGTCAGCCGACCTGAACCATTTGAGCCGAGAGATTCCTCATGGATCTTTTCCCAATAATGGTCTTTGATCAGGCATTTAGCGTTGCCAGGAATCATCTCGGGATTCTCCCAGTAATGGGATAGACTCAGTTTAGTCCATGCTGCTTTCATCTCCCTAAGCCACCGTACTTTTTCCCATCCATAACGGGGTGGCAATAGTTCTTTAACTGCTGCCCTGTAGGGTTCGAGTTCATCCGTTTTCCATAGTCTGATCCAGTACAGGAGTGGTCTTAGATATGCTATGTCTTTGATACTGTTTAGACCCAAGTCCAGTCTAAGGGGGAGCATTGGTGTGCCCTTCCCCAGTCTGGATATGTGTCTGAGAAAGTTATTTTCTTTGGTTTGAAGAGTATCCATTTGTCTGTGAGATCCCCAAAGTTCTGCTCCATACAGGGCAGCGGCACGGATTTGTGCTTTGTATATTTCAGAGATGAGGATCAGAGGGGGGCTTATTGCAGCGCTAGCTTTACGTCCTATTACTCCACATCTTTGGCTGATTGTTAGTGCCCCTTTCCTTATAGCTGGATCCCAACCGCCCTTGTCAGATAGTCTGATGCCCAGATAGTCATATTCCGTTACTCTCTCCAAGAGAATTGAATCCATCTTTGTATTTACGCTGAGCTTCTTTTTCCTGGCACTGTATATCATGAGTTTGGTTTTCTTAAGATTTATGTCTAGCCCATGGTCTCTGCAGTATACACCGAACTGGTTAACCAGATTTTGTATTCCCATGGATGATTTAGACAGGAGAATAGTGTCATCTGCATAGAGTAAGCAAGGGACTTTGGTTCCGGCCTGCTTGGGGGAATCATTTGTGCAATTTACTAAATACTTGATACAGTTATTTATGTATAAAAGAAAAAGGGTTGGGGCCAAAACACACCCCTGTCTGACTCCTCTCTCAATAGCCACTGGTTCAGTAAGATCACCATTCTTGCCATTCCTCATTTGGGCATAGGTATTCTCATGTAGTCGGGCGATAAGTTTCAAAAGGCCATGTGGGACACCCATATTGGCTAGTGTCAGCCATAACTGATTTCTAGGGACCAGATCAAACGCGGCTCTAAGATCGATAAAGACTACATAAAGGTTACCCCCTCCTACTTCTACAGTTTTCCATTTTATTGTTAGAAATCTTAGTGCCTGGTCTATGGTACTGACTGCTGGTCTGAACCCTGCTTGTAGATCAGAAATGGCATTGGTTTCCAAGATCCATTCCTCTAGACAGGACAAAATTTGCTTTGCAAAGATTTTTTGGAAGTTGTCGAGTAAGGAGATTGGGCGGTAGTTAACAGGGTTAGAGGGGTTGCCTTTCTTAAAGATGGGAACTATCTCTGCTCCCAACCAAGAGCTCGGGACAGGTGCTCCTGCAGCTATTGCATTAGAGATGAGGTTTAAATATGGGGCCCAAACATCTGGGTTAGTCTTGAAGAGATCACCTGGTATTTTATCAAGGCCGGGGGCCTTTCCCCATTTCAATGAGGCAATCGCAGCCTTAGTTTCTGCCAGGGTAAATTCAATTTTGGGGGTCTCGGTAGTCATGATGTGGGTCAGTTCCCTGGCGGTAACACCGGTAGTCCCAAGATATAATCGGGAAAAATTATCGGTCCACTCTACAGGGAGTATTGAGGCGCCAGGCAAACAGTTAGGTTCGTCGCTGGCATCAGCCACCAATTTCCAAAATTTCGAGGTGTCATTTATTTTAGCAGATTCCAGGAGGGAGACCCATCTTGATTCGTCCCATTTCCTACGGGCTCTACCTTGTTCCTGTTTATAAACTTTCCTAGCTTCCCTTATACAATCTATCTGACCTCCTCTTAAAGCTCTCAGCAATTTGTGCTGTGCTTCTCTGCATGCGGCGTTGAACCATCTTGCATTACATTTCTTTTTAGGTTCTTTCGCCGACTCTTTGGTAAATAGATTTTTTAAAGAGTTAAAAAAATGTGTGTGGGCTGCTATAAGCCCACCACTATCTTCTGGAGATTGAGATATATGAACCATGTGATCAGCCAGCTGCCTATACGCCGTTGTCAAAGTGGTTGTGTCAGTGTTCAAGGATTCCCATCTAACATTTCGTCTATTGTTGGTCAGTGCGAGCTGTTGTCCGTAGGTCTTGGGACAGGAGACTTCAGGAAGGGGTAGTAAATTCCTAAGAGATAAAATCAATGGTTCGTGGTCACTTTCCTCATGTTCTACAATATTCATGTCGACCATATGGCTCCACAAGCGGATATCGAGCAAGATATAGTCTATCTGGCTCTTCTGTAACCCGCGCCTAAATGTAGGGTGGAGATTAGGGTCCGAACGGGAACGACCATTGCAAGCCCGCAAGCCATGTGCCAGTGTAATGTCCATAACCTGGTGTGATAATCTATTGATTTTTGGTCTTTTTCTTGACACCAGCTGGGGGATGCCCCAATAAGCGTCTTCATCTTTATATAGTTCCTGGGCCAGCGAGTAGGGTTCAAAAGTGGCATTAAAATCTCCAGCAATAAGAATAAAATGAGAAGGTGATTTATAGGTAAGAAAACGGTCCAAAATAGTCAATGCGTCGGACTCATGTTTGCTGCCCAGGCTCCTATTGTAGATATTAATTATTAAAAGTGATTTCTCTCTAAGAGATGGTATTGATAAACCCATTAAATCAGGGCAGCCCAAGTCAATTATTTCAATCCGACATTTAAAAGAGCAACTGAGCCATATTAGCAGGCCACCTGAGGGCCTCCCTGAATTCGCCTTAATTGCTGGGACCCAGTAACTTTTGTAACCAATTCTATATTTGGGCTCCAGTGCCCATGTTTCTTGGAAAAGACATATTTTGTGTTCGTCTATAAATTTGCCCCATTCAGGGTTGTTCATTTTGTTCTCCAACCCTGCAATATTCCAACTAAGGATGGTATCTAGGCCGTCTATTTTGTCATGAGGAGCTTCGGCCACAGGGTTCTCTCTTGGAAATGGGGTACCGTGGGGAAATTTTATACCCTTTTCAGTCGTATTTGGGATTCCTGCTACGTTAATGCCCGGGATGTTTCTTGCCCCATCTAAATCGGGGGGTGACCTGAGCTCTTCGGATGCCTGGAGTGGAGGCGGGTCTCTGCGTTTGCTGTGATCTGGTAAGTCTGTGGCTAAGTTAATCTCAATCACCATGTGCTCCTTATCTGCACCCCCGGTGTGGCTTTCAGAACACTTGGATGGATCTAACTGAGCAAGTGCGGGAATTGGGATAGGCTCGCTGGTGTCGATGGTAGGAGTATGTTCAACCGCATGGTTGTTTTGCCCAACTTCATAAGTTTCATTTTTCCCAGCTATAGGATACTTTTTGTCCCAGTTGATTGAACCTTGGGAGTAGGGTAAACTATACATAATGCTTACTTTTAGTCAGTCGTTTTCAGAAAGTGTGGGCGAAGAAGCATTACAACTTGGCCTAAAATCAGGTGGCATCTGTGCCCTAGAAAGACCTCTGGGTGACATTGTCACCCCCTTAGTGCTTGGTACAGCTTTATGGGGGTAGAAAGCCTGGAGCCTACAGAGTGAGATTACCCCCCCTAGGGGGTTAGAATGACACACATTTAGGGAAAGCTGTTGAACAAGGGAAGGCGTATCAAAATTAACAACAATACAGTCCCCTGTACCAGGATTTTTGAGTGGGCCCACCCATCCCACCCTCCTCACCATCAGAATTGAGGGTATCATATGGAAGGCGAATCTAGCGTGTCTGTGTAACCAGTGGATGACCTTGTTTTTCAGTTCTGTGAATGATTCGGAAATGTTGGACTTGAGCTTAGGGACATTCGTAATAACTAGCACATAGGGGCAAGCTTCCGGTGGTAGATGTAAAGTTCTCAAATTAGTTCCTGGATCCCTACACATCTGGTCTGCTGGAATGTTGGAGTGGTTCCTATGCAGTTTGGTGCCCATATTTATGGAAGAGGCAATTTCACCAGTCCGCCTTGGGTGAAGGGAATCACTCTTTGGGTGCCAAGTTTTAGGGGGATTGGCCAGATTAGCTGTGGAGAGCTTCGCTGGTAGATGTAGAGAGTCAGAGCAAGGTGGTTGAGGCTTGTGAACCGTGCTTGGGGGTAAATGAGGGATACTGGCACTGTTAACAGGGGGGCATGGGGGAGAGTGATGTTGCAAGTAATGCAGGTCCGTTGAGGAGGAGGAGATTGGCTGGTTAAGTTTAATGAGAGCGTCGAGTTTCTCCTCAATAGCTGATAGGCGGGTTGTTATAGGGTGTAGTTTTTTTAAGAGCTCATCTTTTATAAAGTCTGTAATAAAAGCTGTGTCCAGATTGCCGTAGCAGGTAGTTTTGGCAGGTATGCAATCCTTAGATCGAGTAGACACAGCATGATTGGGGGAGTCCAAAACTCGGGGCCGTTTATTCTTTAGGTTCACCTCCCCTCGCTTCCTTTTGCCCTTTGAGCTATGCTTTGGGGAGGATACGGGCCTGTTTGGCATAGGCTGGGTAGATTCTGAAGGGTGTATAACTCTGCCCAGGGGCTCTGCATTAGATATTCGGGCAGTTAGGGTGGTTAGTGGTGGTGATGCTGCCGGGGCAGGCTGGGAAGCTGGTGGGTAGAAAGGTTGTAATGGGGTTTTCAGTGGAGCGTCAGTTAATGGGGGAGCAGTTAGACGGCGCTCCACCAGTTCAATTTCTTTTTCTAATGCCCCTACCGCTTTTTGGAGGAAGCCATCTAAAGTCTTGTTGTTGCCTGCTTCTTCCAAAGGCATCCCCCCCTTCCGTCTGCCCATCTTGTTTTGGTAAGACACTCAGGTCCGCCCCCAAAGTTTAGCAATCTATTTCCGGAGACGCTCTTCCTCACCTTTTCTCACCCTATTTTGCTCTGCTGGAGCTTTTGTTAGGATAGGCTGAGAAGCCTAAGGGGCCTAAAGAACTGCTCACCTAAGTTACGAGGGTGTCCGGGTGAGTAAAAGGTGGTCGTCCGCTGGTCAGCTGCCTTGGGAGTCAGGATGGGAATGGTATGGCCCGGCCCGGCCTCCTCAGATCGTACGTTTGAATTAGAAGGGCTTCTGTCCTTCAAGAGCTCCCAGGTGGTCTTGGCAGCAACGTGCTTCCTGTATGCGAAAGAGGGGTGGCCCAGCCCAGCCTCTTTCGGGCGATGACGGGCAAGGACGGGCCCGCCCTTGGCCCGGGCTTAGCCCGGGCGCCGCCCGCGCGCGTCCCGCGCGGCGGGAGCACTTGACGAATTTAAAGGGCTCCTGCCCTGGCTACGCGGCTTCGCGTCTCTCCCGGGGCTTTCCCGGCCCCAATCAGCGCTTCCCGCGACGGCGGGAGCGCTTGTCGAATTTAAAGGGCTCCTGCCCTGGCTACGCGGCTTCGCGTCTCTCCTGGGGCTTTCCCGGCCCCAATCAGCGCTTCCCGCGACGGCGGGAGCGCTTGTCGAATTTAAAGGGCTCCTGCCCTGGCTACGCGGCTTCGCGTCTCTCCCGGGGCTTTCCCGGCCCCAATCAGCGCTTCCCGCGACGGCGGGAGCGCTTGTCGAATTTAAAGGGCTCCTGCCCTGGCTACGCGGCTTCGCGTCTCTCCCGGGGCTTTCCCGGCCCCAATCAGCGCTTCCCGCAACGGCGGGAGCGCTTGTCGAATTTAAAGGGCTCCTGCCCTGGCTACGCGGCTTCGCGTCTCTCCCGGGGCTTTCCCGGCCCCAATCAGCGCTTCCCCAAAACTAACTCCATATTTATACTTTGGCGTTAGATGCGTCTAGCGCCAAAGTTCATGGAGTTAGCGTAATTTTTTTGCGTGAACACCTTCCTTGCGTTAATGATATGCAAGGTAGGCGTTCCCGTCTTAAAAAATGACAGCGATGCATATGCGTCGTATTTATACTCCCGGGCAAAAATGACGCCCGGGAGTGGGCGGGACTAAAAAACCCGCATTTGCGCCAGATTTTAGCGCCTGGGTCAGGGCAGGCGTTAAGGGACCTGTGGGCTCAGAATGAGCCCAGAGGTGCCCTGCCCTGCCCCCAGGGACACCCCCTGCCACCCTTGCCCACCCCAGGAGGACACCGAAGGATGGAGGGACCCACCCCAGGGACATTAATGTAAGTCCAGGTAATTTTTTTTTTTTTTTTTTTTTTTGTGGCATAGGGGGGCCTGATTTGTGCCCCCCTACATGCCACTATGCCCAATGACCATGCCCAGGGGACAGAAGTCTCCTGGGCATGGCCATTGGGCAAGGGGGCATGACTCCTGTCTTTGCTAAGACAGGAGTCATTTCAATGGGGGATGGGCATCGTAAAAAAAAGGCGCAAATCGGGTTGTGGCGATTTTTTTGCCTCAGCCTGACTTGCACCATTTCTGGACGCCCATACGCCATTTCCCCCTATGCCGGCGCTGCCTGGTGTACGTCGTTTTTTTTAACGCACACCAGACAGTGCCGGCGGCTAACGCCGGCTAACGTCATTCAATAAATACGGCGCCCGCATGGCGCTTCAGAATGGCGTTAGCCGGCGCTAATTTGTTTGACGCAAAACTGCGTTGGCGCAGTTTTGCGTCAAAAAGTATAAATATGGGCCTCAATGTCCCAAGGGTAGCCACAAAATGGGTTAGTGAAATACAATACGTATCGTGTATATAATACAAATCGATAACATAAGATTTTATAACAAGGAACCGAAAACAGTTTTATCGTATAAAGTGAAGAATTCACTTCAAAGTAAGATAAAGGGCCACCACAGGAGAGCACAAAGCAGCCCTGTGGTAGGCACCTGGAAAAATATTGACCCCTCAGGCACTCCTGTATATACGTACTCAGATGGCATTGCTCCAAGGGAGATCTTCGTTCAGGCCATTCTCATATGTGTTTAAAGAAAAAATCCAAAACACTTCTTTCTTTTTCCTTTGTTTTTCAGGGTCCACATAGTTTCTTGTCAGTACTTTCTCAAGAATAATCCACCTGATATCTACCTCCTTGTGGTTTAAAGATAACCAATGAGCAACTAGGGGGGCGTTGATCTTTTGTGTCCTAATCGCAGATTTATGTTCCGATAGCCTAGTTCTAAATTCTCTGGAGGTCTCACCTATATATCCCAGGTTGCAGGGGCAAATAATCAAGTAAATTACATTTTTGGATCTACAATTAGTGATGTCCATAAATGGGATAGTCTTATCATTGAATGTAAACTCTTTTGCAACATTGGCTGAGTCACAGGCGTGGCATTGGCCACATTTGTAATTGCCCGTAACTGGATTAGATCCTGTTAGTGACTTTTGGCCAAAAGTAGATACAAAATTGGTAGCTGATTTCACCAAATGGTTCCATAGGTTTTTGTTCCTCCTGAAGGCGAACAATGGTTTCTCAAGTTTATCCGCTTCAGTATTGGAATTCAAAATGTGCCATTCTTTGTTAATAATATCCCTGATTAGATTATTCAGGGTAAAATGGTGAATCACACAGGCTAGCCGGTCACTGGTCTTGCATCGTTGTTTTGAAAACAGGGCCTCACGGTTGTAAAACTTGGCTCTTTTTAAGGAATCTTTGATGGTTCTAATCGAATAACCTCTCTGTTCAAATTTGCACGTAAGATCTGCGGCATGTTTCAAAAAGTCTGCCATGCTGGTGCAATTTCTCCTGAGTCTCAGGAATTGTGAAAAAGGAATAGACTGCTTCTGGTTCCTGGGATGGAAACTATCAAAGTGAAGCAGCGTGTTCCTAGCCGTGGGTTTAGTGTATAGGGTCATAAGCAAGTGCCATTGATAGTGTTTGATATACACATCCAGGATTTCAACCAAATGATGGTCGTAAATCTGAGGTTGCTGTCACACATATTGAGCCAACTGTAAAATTCTAGTAGTTGGTCTTCACTGCCTTTCCAAATGAAGAAAACATCATCAATAAATCTACTCCAGGCCTGCACATTCTCATAGAAAGGGGCCATTTAGTTGTAAATGAACTTGTCCTCGAATGCTCCCACGTATATTTTCGCCACACTAGGTGCACAGGCAGCACCCATACTGACTCCTTTGATTTGATGATACATTTTGCCATTAAAATCAAAGTAGTTATTAAATAGTACAGTTTCCAAACATTTCAGAATGAAACTCAATGCTGGATCATCTCCCTGTCTGTTTAGATATAGTGCTACAACATCAATGGCTTCTTGCTGGGGTATATTCGTATATGAAGACTCAAGGTCCATGGTCACCAGATATTCCCCATCAGGTCTATATTGCAGGCCCTCGATCTTAGAAATGAAGTGGCCTGAGTCTCTGATGTAAGATGGTAAAAGGGCTACCATCGGTTTCAGAAAGGTATCAACGTACTTTGACAATGGCTCAATGGCCGAGCCTATGGTGGATACCATCGGACGCATAGGTGGATTACTGGCGTCCTTGTGGATCTTAGGTAGACCATAGATAATCGGGATTCTAGTATGGACTGGAGTCAAAAAATCAAATTCTTTCTTACAAATAAGGCCCGCTTCTAAGGCTTCTAGATTCGTAGTTTTGATTGATCTCTTCAATTTGATTTCAGGGTGGCCTGGTATAGATTTATAAAAGACCGGACACTGCAGCATGTTTTCCATATTGTCTGTATACAAATTGGTGTCTAGAATAGCTATACCACCCCCTGTTTTGGACTGATTGCAAGATATGATGCGCTGGCACCTGATCTGATATGTGACTTGACTGGAGGTTGACATAGTGTTCCATGTAAGAGTTAGACATTCACTGGAAGAGAGTCATATTTTGGGAGTCTAGTGCTGCGCAATAGGCATGGGCAGGTGAACAAGCTGATTTTTAGCCACACGTATGGTCACAATTTATTTGGAGGTGGCCAGTGTCATAATTTATTCAGCAAGTCATACCCTAATTCACACAAAACAGTGATGCATCAGTTTCACACAAACCTGTGCATCCCTGTAATGTAATGAACATGTAGGACTGTATGGGTGACTGTCCCCAGCATCTAGCCCCACATGTTGTACTCCATTTACGTGGCACTTAAGTGGTATGTTATAGCCGTGCATGCAGGTCAAGGCCAGATGTGTGCTTGCATCAATGTGGTTGATTTAGGAAATGTGTCAGTGAGATCTGATGTTGATGGTTGTACACAAATTTAAACATGAATGTAGATGTGATTGATCAATGGTTGAGTCACTCCTAGTTTGCCTGTGTGTTCCATCCTACATCCACAACCCATTCTTGACATGTTTATTTCCACTTCCAAATGACCTGTCACATTGGCAGCTACAACAAAGCTGCATGTCTATGCATCTGACATCCACTGAACTCACCACTCAAGGTGAGTATGGTTCCCATGTATTGGAGAGGTAGGTGTGTTTTTAAAGCTGTCATTGTTGGGTCCTGTTTTGGAATCATGGGCACTGTGCGATGTCTGCCTGCAGCCTGATGTTCATGTGAACTCTGATAAGGTGAGTGGTGTCATAATCTTATGAAGTTCTGTATACATGAGTCACACCTATGATTTTTTTCATTGTACTCCCAGGTGACATTATTGCCCAAACACTCTTACACATCCATATCTGCTGTATGGTGTTGTTGTGGGATTTACGTTTAGAGTCATATGTCACATACACAATGATTGTCTTGTTAGGGATGTAGGCAGCATTGAGTTTCATGTTGTAGATACTTTGGGCCTGACATATAAGCATTATACTGTTTGTGATGCTTTAACGTCAGAAATGAACCACAAGCAGCACAGATGATTGTAAAATCCAAACCCTTATGCATAGATATCAGACCACATTCTTTCTACACTATTGTATTGACATTTTGTGGCTATTGACATGTTACATGCATCACAAAACTCATGCAAAGTAGATGTGTCACATTACACAGAGACAAAGTGGTTATGTGTTTGCTGTTTATTTTAAAGTGCTGTAGTGCAATATTTACATTGTCCAGGATTGTAAGTCCATTTGTGTGACACATTCTATTGTGACGCAACACAAGTGCAATGTTGAGGGACATGTCATTGGACATGCTGCGATGGAGTGTCATTCAATGCAAAGGAACATGAATTGCCAACTAGGTAGTGAGAGACAATTGCAGTCCATAGTGGTAAGGTAAACAGTGTGTTGGAGAACAGTGCATGTTACCAAATGTAGCAAGGCTGGCATGTTGTCAAGCACAGGACATAGGAACATCACTGACCATGTGGCATGGACTGTTGCTACTGGGTACTCCTACGGGTGAGGGGATCTCTTCCACGTCTTAATCTTCTGATGTGCGTGTAGTCTCGTCTGCCCTTGGAGGTGGTAGGTTTGAGGGGGCAACACACACTTCAGTGTTTGGAGAAGTGAAGTCAGAATTCCTGGTAGCTGCCAACTGTGGAACTATTAAGGGCATAACTGCAGCAAGGAGGAGTTGCTAGTTATTGAGTATAGCAGCACTATCGCTGTGGTAGGCAGCCAGGTCGGCTCTGAGGGGGTCATGATTGTAGTCATGCATGCAGTGAAAAATTTGGGAGGCCAGGTGTTGTGGCAACTCCCTCACTGCAGTGGTGAAGTCACTCACACACTGTTGTAGTCCTTGCAGTAGTGATTGTTGGCCTTGCATGGCTGCTGACTGTTCTGCGGATGTCTTCATGCACATGCACATCCCCTTAAGGCTGGCTATCATATTTTACATCCTCACCGCACCTCCTTGGCCAGCTCCCGCTGTACTCCCACAACTGTCCTCCCAAAGGTGGTCATCAGAGTCCTCAGCTGTGTTTGAGCTGGCAGGTCATACTATTGGGGTGGTCTTCTGTGACTATTGGGGTGGTCTTCTGTGATGGCTGTTACATCTGTGCTTCTCCTTGGAACTGAAGGTGGGGTCTGGAGGGTTCCCAGGACATCTTGGAGGGTTTCCTGGCTAATGGTTGTCAGCTCGTCATCCAGGGTAGTCCAGGACAGGCATATCCACAGGAGAGCCATCGTCCTCTGCAATGAGATATTGTACAATTTGTGTGTCTGTGTTGTGGCAGTTGTAATGTGATGTCACTGACTTCCTATTAGTGGAACATTGTAATCTGGGTTCCTGTTCATTGTTCCTGTCATTATTATTAGCATTCTCACAGGCCCACGCCCCACCTGCAAGTCACATGTAGTGTGAGCAGTTTGGGGAATTGTCTGCGTCACATCCTCTAGATGCAGGTTCTGTCCAAATTGTGTCTTGCCACTTTCTTGTCTTACTCAAGCCTCCCTCTACTACCATTAGCATGGTGAGGCCTTGCAATTCCTGTTGGTGTTCTGATGCCACTTGCACCACAGATAACAAGATGGGACTGACCCAGTCTAGGATATTTCACATACACCTATACGTTGCTGAGACCTAGCACATACCATGTACTGCACTGGCATGACACGATACAAGTGTCAGCATTGGTAATGTGTCATATTGATGTTTGTGAATGTGTGCTATGTTGCATTGCACTGATGGGCCTGGCAGAGTTTAATTTCCTCTTATGACTGTGCGGGTGTGTTTCACTAGCTACACACATATGTCCTCCCCCTCAATGCTGTTGTCTTAGCAGTATGACAGTTGAGATGTTGCAAGGTGGCATTGCAGCTATTGTAACACAGGCACGGGGTAGTCCCTGGAAAGGGCACCACGGGTATGACATTACTGCTGTGTACTTCATAATGTAAGAAACTATACCTAATGTTTATTGCGCCTATAGACATGAGCATTTGACAGGAGTTACACTTGTTTAGGAATTGAAGAGGATTGATCACATAGTCATCCTGAAACTTCATTTTGAGTGTGTTAGTTTCATGGGCACCTAACTGCCATTTCCTAATTGAACAGCACACACAGCACAGGTAGTAGTGGCAATTGTTGTCAATGGTAAATGCTGCTTGAGGAAATGGCCTGAGACTGGGCATTGTCCCCTAGTTCACATTTTGACAATACCAGCTGTCCTGTGACAGCAGCCCAGTTTTACATTCTACCCTACCCTCCTGGTCTGCTACAGCATTTCCAGCAGCCTTGGTATGGCGGTGTACCCTCATGCAAAGGTTGTTGGTGTAGTGTTGTGCTGTGCCCCTGGATGGCCCTGCACAGCCCATGCACCCGTGCCGTGCCCCTTTCCTCTTTCCAATGCCTAATTTCCATGGCTGGCATGCATTGTGTAGTAGGTATGTACCTCCCCCTGCTTGCAATTAACATTTAGGCATTTTTGTCCACCATGCAACTTACCCTGCATATGTGTTGTTTCCTGGTAGTCTGCGCTAACCTGTCGTTTCGATTCCTAGGACGATTTCCTCTTGGATGACAGCGCGCAACCATCTCCTCGATCTCGTCCAGGGCCTGCTGCAGTGCTGAATTCCCACCTGCAGTCTGCAGTGCTGCCTTTCTGTTCCTTGCCATTTTTTCCTTTGTCCTGCGCTTGCAGTCATGCCAACGTTTCTTGCACTCTGTGACAGTTCTCTTGACCTCTGCCACACTGTTTATCTTGTCGACAATTTGTTGCCAAATTGCCTCGCTCCTCCCAATTGGCATTTTAGAGGTAATTAAAAGTTGATTCTGGTGCTCTGTCACCTCTTTGACCTGTATTTCATGCTCCTCTGCGCTGAAACAACACTTCCTTTTCTTCTTGTCTCTCCCCTGGGTCTTGTCTGTGTCCTCCTGGCTGGTTCCTGGTGGATTGAGGTCTCCCTGGGATCTCTCCTGGCTTCTGGGATCCATTTTGGGGATCCTTAGCACTGTTTGCTGCATTTGTTCAATTTTTTTGATGCTTTTGCAGTGACAAATGGTGCATATCTGGTTTGCGACATCGCAAACTGGATTAGAGTAATTTTGCCTGTGTTAACGTCGTTTTGCTTTACGATGTGGCACAATGGTTAGCATTAAAAAAATGACTCTAACCCGTGCTTAGCACCACCGTGCATCAAAGTATAAACTTGACGCACGGGTGGTGCTAAGAAATGGCAGTAGCCCGCGTTAAATGTTTTTACGCAAAACTGCATTAGCACAGTTTTGCGTCAAAAAGTATAAATATGCCCCGTGTCTTTTCAGTTAATTGCAGTGAATAGGCACCGACTGAGCCAAAGACGGTAATGGTTAGCATAAGGTCGACTCAAAAGATGGAACTGCCATGTGAAGAAGAACAGAACAAACATCTATCACACATTTAAGAGCAATAGTGACATCTACAGAAACAAGATGTATCAAGAGCCAACTTACTTGACCTTACTAGGCTGCATTGGATCATACAACTGGTTTCGACTGCTTGAGTGATTAGATGCTGCTCCTGAGTCAAATCCAGTGGGCACTATTGCCCAACAGTATTTTTTGCATATTCTGACACAATTTTTTTTTACAACAATAAGATGGCATGGAGAAGTACAGATTTTACTTCTTTTGATTAGTAAACGTGTAGATTGTGGTCCCTTCAAATGTTACATCCCAACGACAATATTACAAATCACACTTGCATTTCATTACTGTAGGCATTAGTTTATCAATAGTGTGTGCGTAGCTTATGTAAAGCCTCAGCTATTATTTCTGATCCATGCATTTGTTTAATGGGACTATGCTTCAATAAATATAGCCAAACGCGTTGACCCTTTCTAGCGTTGTTTTTTTATTTAAAAAGGGGTAAAACAAGTTTGTTTTAACCTATTGTGTTGGTATGATTACCATCGTCTTGGCAGGCCCCTGTGCAGCGGAATAGAGTAATACTCTGTACTTGCATCACATTTTTATTATAATTTGTAAATAGATGCGCCACACAAGTACCTGTGCAAAACATTATTAAATATACCCCAATCAGTCCATGGAAAATTGATTCAGCCATTTAATTAGAAGGATGCTAGAACCATTATCCAATTAAATGTATCTACCTGAACATTTATATACATTCTAATTTGTAATTAATTGAACACCCACAACCTCAAATGTGGCTATCATTGCACACAGAAATGATTACAAACACACACCGTTATGCTTTATTAATTTCAGTTCAAAACTGAAATGAGAAAGCATTGAAATCAGGGAATGAAAGATTCAGAGTGCAATATTAAAGGTAAATTGATGCACTGCGCATCTATCTATCCATTTCAAATGTAGACAAAGGAGGGAAAGGACAGAGGCCACACACAAACTGCTTCTACGTTAATGTAGAATGTTTAATTCACGGAAGATGTCAATGTTACGAGTCAAGAGGTAGACCAGGATCAACTCTCAAACATAGAAAATTCTGCCGGAAACACTGAGGATTCCTATCTTTCCTTTTTGTAAATGTCCCTGTACATATGCTGAATAATTTACTGTCAGACTCTCGCTTTGCGTCATCTACGATAAAACTACATCATCCTTTCCCTTCACACATCACATTCACAGAAACAATATAAGAAACAATGGTGATACAACATCTTCCTGATCTTATGAACGCACACACTCATCTAAGTCATACACAGTCAGCAAGAAGAGGAAATGAGAATCAAACATAATATGTAATGTGCATCGTCAAAAATATCTGCATATTATACAGGCTATTACCACTATTGATTTTATTACTATGACCAACTCTACCAAAATCTCACCTACCTTCCACTCCTCTACCACACATTCTTCGTCACCTGCAAGTCATTCAGATTATTCTTGGAGATCAAGAAAAGACTGTGTACCATGGACCTTAGATACATATTTCTCTGTTTGGCTAAACTGTGTGTTATAGTGGCTGGGAAGTCCTACTGTTTTGAGCGCCCTGAAGATGTCTGGCCCTAGCTGGACAAATTCAACCATTTGCCTGTGCGATCCCTGAATACACTTTAGTCATTTCACACTACTAGTAAACAGCTTAGACGTCACCTCCCTGGATCCAGCGGTGCATCCCAGCCGGCATCGCGGGGCACCCACCACATAGTGATCCATGAAAATAACACCAAAGACACCGCAGTATTGGAATATTTGCATTTGCCGGAACTGCAATAGAGCATCTCCTCCCAGGACTGCAAGATCTCTGATACTCCCTCACGCAAAAGCAACATTGTTGCTGACACTGTACCATCCTGAAAGACTGATGATGACGCCCTTGACCATGGAGGACTACCAAATGAATTAATCTGCTATGTGCTGGAGGGGAGGAAAGAATAATTGTTAATTTGGTGTCCTATGGGGGTGTGGTACACGGTGGAGGGGATTGTTCTCTTTCACTTTCCAAAGGTGGTTCCCCTGCTCAGCACTGTCTGTTACGCAATGAGAACAGATTGCTTGACTGTTTGTACCTACATGAAACTTGGAGTCTCTTGATTGTGCCTGACTGGATAAAGCACTGGACTCCTGGCACATGACATTTTGGTTTTCTTCTTTTTTTCCGCTGATGTTCCTTTTCTTTCTCCTTCTTTGTGTGCCTATGATCTCATATTTAATCTTACTAGTGGTGGGGAGGGGTGCACCTCTTCTACTTCGAAGGGGAAGGGAGGCTCTTTTTTCCTATAGGGAGTTGATAAGTGACGGTGCGCATCCTGACACTTTTACATATTTGGACATGTACAATATTGTGATTTAGGTTTACTTGTCAAGGGTGGGGAGTAGGGAGCGGGCACCTGTTTTTTCTTTGCATGGATACATTACCATCTTGACAAGGGAAGGTCATGCTGTTCTACCAATATGAACTATACTATGAGGATCACACCTAAAATTTATAAACTCCTCTCCTGGAATATCCAGGGACTAGGGTCATATAAAAAGTGCTACAGGATGTTGTTACTCCTTAAGATACATAGGGCCTGATTTAGATTTCAATAGACAGATCACACTATCACAACGGTGACAGATATCTTGTCTGCAATAATATAAATACCAGAGGAATCATTGAGATTTATATTTCGGCAGACAAGATATCCATCGCTGTTGTGACGGAGTAATCAGTTTGCCGAAATTTAAGTCAGTACCATAATGTTGATATTGCATGCCTGCAGGAACCCATCTTACTGACACAGATGTTATGAAACTGGCTGGGAAGTGGAGGGATCAGGTATATTATTCCTGTTACTGGTCCTCCTCATTAGGTGTTCTGGACTGGTTTGCTCCTAGAGTAACGTTTGCTCTGACTCACATGAAAGTGGATGTGAAGGGATGGTACTTGTTATTCCGGAGTAAACTCGATGGGGTGGAGGTTGCCAAAGTCAATACATGAGGGCTTAATATTGATGACAAATCATTTTATCTGACTCCGCATGATGTGGTCTCCTCTGCTATGGAGTCCTGAGCTCTGTGGACTGGGGATTTCAATTTGGTTTGATCAACATACACCTGCCCTAACGCTAAACCTAAAATGACAGCTGCACTGCAGGTGGTTATAGATCAATTGGGGCTTTGTGGCATTTGGAAGGCTCCCCACCCCAATTCCAGGGAAAACACATTACTCCTCAACATGGCTTCAGGAGACTCAACTGTATCCTATTATGATATCCCCTGAGCTTTAGGGTACTGGCAGTGATGTACCTGTCCCGCTATCTCCCTGATTATGCCCCTGTGTGCTGTGTGATTGAATGGGCGAGAAGTGCTCGGTCTCCTTACACTTGAAGGCTGCCCCAGAACTGCTGCAGGATACTGTAAGTAAGGAGACCTTAGCAGCGGCTGTTATGGAGTTCTTTAAACTTAATTGGTCCTCTATGCATAGTATAGCAAATGAATGGGAGGACATGAGGCTGTGGTACGGGGACAATGCATTAGACTCTCATGTCGAGTAAGGTGTGTGTTGCAGGCAAAGCTCATAAAGAGGGAGGAGGCACTGGTATGCATTTAAGAGCTTTCCCCAGATGATGAGGAGGAGTGTAGAGGAGGAAGTATCTGCAAAGAGGCTGGCAATCTCTTTCCAAGATAGTTTGGAATAATAGACTTTGAAATCTTACTTGCAGCTACTTCAAATGTCAATAAACCAGTCTGAGTGGCTTTTAGCCTGATTACTGCATCTCAAGACAGCTTGCTTTCTCATTCTGCACCTCAACTCCTCTAAAGACTGAGACGTATACTCCCATAAGGACATAGTGGAGGTTTGTAAGGACCATTGAGCAAATGTACATTTGTACACAGTCCCCCGACAAGGAGCAATTTTCTGGCCACTTCCATGCTCTGCCACTTCAGCGCTTATGGGATTCTGTGACATGGGAACTGCATGCCCCTCTTACCTTATGGGAGGTCTGGACTGCACTTGCTAGCCTTTTCAGCAGGACGACTCCTGGCAGTGATGGCTTCCCCTCAAAATTCTCTCAAACCTTTGCTACTTTGCTCATGCAATAGCTGCTAGATGTGTCCTATGAGACCAGGGACACTGGATTAGTATCTCCCTCAATGCAAGAGGGCTGTTTCTCTATGGTCTTGAAACCTGGCTCTAGTGCATCTGACCTATTAGCCTATAACCCTCTTACGATAATTAATACAGACACGAAAGTCCTATGCAAAGCATCGGCCCTCAAACTGAACCTAGTGATTTCCCAGGTAATCCACAATGACCAATGTGGCTTAATTCCTGTGCAAAATGCTGCTATGAACTTGTGGAGAATCGTGCATGTTCTGCATGAAGTGGAGAGCAGGGACAAGGAACTGGCAATTGTCTCTATAGACATTGGCAAAGCATTTGATACAGTACATTGTCATTACTTTATGAAGGTCTTGAAGGTGATGGGATTTGGTGCGCACTTCATGGCTTGGGATGCATCTTTTGTATACTGATTCATTGCATGATTGACGGTCGGCCACATGTACTCAACCCCATGGACGGTGGGCAGGAGCACGTGAAAGGGGTGTCTGTTGTCCCCTCTTCTTTTTGCAATAGGACTGGATGGCCAGAGGCCATCCAGAATCAACAGGATTTGGCTGATTGGGGTATTAAGGTGGGGGCAGTTAACCATCTGGTGTCCCTTTATGCAGATGATACTCTCTTGTACCTATCACCTCAACAAAGACCCCTTCCTCTTTTATTACAAAACTCAAATACCTTTGGGGAAATTTCCAGTCGTAGGGTCAACCACAGAAAACCATTAGTCTTCCCTCTGGGGGCACTGGCCACTCAGGTGGTGAGCACCATCCCTGAGCTTCCCATACACTTGGAAACTGATCAGTTCCAGTATCTAGGAGTCAAAGTGGCACATACAATAAAAAGAGCGTGCAATGTAACATTGTGGGAGCTACAGAGGACCTGCATTCCTCCATCTGCTTCCAGACTGCTCTAACAGTACTCCTCATAGGGCAAGTGGCTATTACCAAGATGGTGTTTCAACCACATTGCCTATACTCATTCAAAACCTTTCCCCATTCAATCTTTCAGAGATTACAATCCCTCCTTACCACCTTGATAATGGAGGGAGGTGGAATAGCAAGAAATATCCTTGCCCTCCCATTAGCAGAGGAGGGACTAGCGGTCCCCAACCTGTAATGGTACTTCTTGGCTTTATAGATCCAGCAAGTGGCACACTGGCACACAGAGGGAAATAACTGGGAGAAATCATTACTGATCGACAACACACGTGTTCCAACACTTCGGCAGCTCTTGATGGCAGGTGATCATGACATGTCTATGGTCCTATACCTTGTAAAGCACACAGCCTCACTTTGGGAAAGAACTGTTAAAGTAGTACAGGAGAGGGCTCCTTTTAACAGGAAGTTTAGTTTTTGGGACCTACCAGCATTTCGAGAACCTAAAGAATCAGTGTATGTGACTGCCTGGAGAAGAAGGTTGTGAGACCCTTGGTGATTTGTATCATAATGAGGAGTTCTTATCCTTTGAGGTGGCGCAAGATTCTCATGGAGTAGGGTCAGAGCAGTTTTTAGCTTGAGCTTGTTTAGCAGCCATAGCTGTGGACATATGGCCCATGTTGATGGTGTCTCTTCCCACTACTATCACTTTTTGGAGATTGCTGGAGCTGGGCAGGAGTCGCCACTTAGTCTCTCATTTCTCCAGAGCCATGATGAATGTCATGTTCAGTACCCTGCCCGGGTGCCCTGGAATAGTGACCTGGGGACCCCTTTGGAGGATGCGCAGTGGAATAGGATATGCATGTTGGTCCAGTCCATCTCCAGCAATGCCAGGTTTAAAATCACCCACTTTAATTTCCTGCATCTCAGATATGTTACACCTTTATTCCTACATAGAATTGATCCTAGTAAACCCACTACCTATCCTAGATGTTCAGCCATGTCCCCTCCTTTTAGCACTTGGCTTGGGATTGGTGCGTGATTCATGCCTTCTGGCTGGTTGTAGTGATGCAAGTGGCTGCTGTGGTGAAGGTGCTGACCTCAATGGACCCAGTTGTTTGTCTGCTGGGTGATATTTAAGGACAGAAGGGCAGAAAGATGGTATTTAGTTCTGCACTTGCTATTACTTATGGCCAAATGAAGGCTACCATTACTTGGATGTCTCAGGCTGCCCCCAATGTAGATAAATGGGCATTTGATGTGGCTGAATGGACTGTGGTGGAGGAAGCACGATTACAAAAATGTAAAGGGGGTGATTAAGCAGAGGACGACATGGGAGTGTGGGTGGAACTTCTTGCTAAATTTATGGACCAAGGGAGCTTGAAGGCACCCCCTTCACCTATTGTGTGATAACTCTACAGATAATGATACTTGAAGCACTACTCCATGGAAGTGGAGGGGTTTCATCTGGGTGTGATAATCTTGTATTGTTTCCTGTTACGAACTGCACTAAGTACTCCTTCTAGTCACATAATCAAAGATGGCTTTTTGTATTCTGTCCTAATAAAAACAATAAATTATGACTTTAAATGAACTTAACAACTGTGGAGACTCCGCACTCTGGGCAGAGAACTCCACACGTAAAAAGATAGGACAGGACTTTAATAGTTCTCAGTCCTGACTGTGGAGTCTCCACAGTTGTAAAGTTACTATTAAATTGCAGTTTTGTGAATACCGAAAATAGTAAACTTACACAAATGTATACATTAACTTAGTGAATCAGGTCTATGTGGGGGGAGATGCAGTCTTAATGCCTTCTACACCTGTCTTTTGTAATCATTTGATTCATCCTTTCCTTATGTCTGTTTGCCTGGAGATTATACAATGATGATCTAACATATCTACCACAACCATGTGTTATGAAATTCTAGATAAATTCTACATAGAGTAGTGGTATATCATTATTAAAAATGATAATAATAATAATAATAATAATAATAATAATAATAATAATATTAATAATAATAATAATAACGTGAGTTATTGAGTGCATGGTTACTCCAAACAATGTGTCCTCATGCTAAGACGGAAACCAGCAGTCTTCCCAAGCCCTGAGCCAGAATACGACCTCTACATTTGCCTAAAAAAAGTCTTGATTTTCTTACGGAAAACTACTTCAGAGCTTTCCTGTCTTAAGTAAATAGACATTCCAATCCAGTTTTTTGCCCACTTTGTCACTCCAGGTGTAGAGCCATCATATGTAAATTAGTCTTCCTTATCTACTAGAAACAAAGCAGTCCACTGCCAAGACACCCCACCTGAATGGATAGACAAGCAGTGTAGCCTAGTTTATCCTTCTTAATGGGGGGGGGGCTTGAATGTATTGACATAGAGTTTACAACACTCAGAGCTAGGAACTCGCCTCACACTTAGGGAATCACATTGGAACAACAAATGCTGATGGGAAAAAACATTAGCTTGACCAGAAAACACTCCTTTTCAATTCCATTGTTCAAAGGCCCAATTAAATCATTTATTGCTTTCTCTTTGCTGTACTGGATTGTTCTGCATTTTCAACATCAGTCCCTTTCACCAGGAACCATTTCCCTACTTTGCTGACAACTCAAAATAATCCACTTCTTTATCCACGCCAGACTAATAAAACCATTATGTAACATCTTGGTTTGCGTTTGACAAAACGTCCCTTTGTGAGATATTCTCAGCAAAGCTTTTCTGACCTTGAGAAAAGGTATACATTTCTTATCCCTCAGTGTTAAACGATTCTCCACAAATAAACCTTCCTAAGTATTCTCCACTCCCCCTTCACCCCACCCATGCAACTCAATATAACATAACACTTCTGTTTCAATTCATGTAACCCATTGTTAGATAATCAGATGTTTATTATTTCATTCTGGCAAGGGCAGTACTTATGCTGCAATTCATCTATTCAAAGCCTTTAAACCTCTTGCACTATTGCATTATGGTTTCATGGATGCCCCATGCTCTACTATGTATACCTGAAAAAAATAAAATTGCTCTTCCTATTGAAGATCCTAATTATTATAGAACTCTATGGAAGTCTGTTGATTTGAAATGGATTAAAATGCTCCCTCCATCATGGAGTTATTTCTTTTAAATCTTGATGAAGTCTAATATGAAGGTTTACCAATTCCAAAAGTAAATTTGCAATCATTAAGCCATTTTATAAAATAAATATCCTGTTCATACTAAACCACAGAAGTTCATCCACCATAACAATTTCATAATACTTTCCGTCACAAATTAGAAACATACACCCACCCTTGTGACTACACAATAACACACATCCTAAACCATCTTTAATTATAACATTTCTATCTTCACCTACACCAATCACAAATACACCAACACAACAACAGTCATTCACTTGTCTCTCTTCCATTGCACAATTTAGAGCCTTAAAATATGACCTACATGCTCCACCACCACCCTAAACAGACACAAGCACAATAAACAACATGCCACTCTTTACAACCTCGCTTCTCCATGCCTATTAACAAAAAGACTACTGTACAAAATCAACACAAATCACTATCTCACTCTAAACCACCATCTCCACGACTGACACACACAGACCCAACAAAATGCCTTATAAGACTGTTGGACAAGGAATAGGATATTGATGAACAACACTATTGTAGCCCTCATACAGTTAATACCAGCACTAATCACACACCTGATACAAGTTCAAAATATATGGATCCCTCCTCTAGAAAACAAAGACCCACCAGCACCAAAACTCAATTTCTAAACACTAATAAATGCTCAATCACTTGACCTATTCACTGACACACAACCTAACTTACTTTCCATAACTGAATCATGGTTGGGAGATGATATGACACCAGTGTTGCATAAAGTCATTCATCCAGGCTATCAAGCTATTACACAAAATTGCATAGGCAAAAGAGGAGGTGGACTAGCTGTTATAGCAAGCTTTATTCGGTCTAAATAACCATCAAAGCAATAACTTACAACAATAAAATCATGATCTATACATAATAAATATATAACAACAAAATTAAAAAGTAGATGATAAGAATAAGATAAGAATACTGTAAAATGAGGAATCTGCGAGTGTACAAGGAGAAAAAATTAAGATAAATCTTCACATATGTACCCCGGCCTATAAATAAAAAGGAAATGTCAAAGATCCTTTTGTTGGCTGCTTTTAACTTCCTCATCTGTAATTTATAAGAAATTCAATTATTAAAACAATTGAATAGAATAAGGTAAAATCAGGGAACAATTAATAACAAATCACTATAGTCCTTTTCTTTATTTAAGAAGTATGCACGTATATGCCAAGCGGACGCAAGGAACTTGCTGACTGCACAAATTAGAAGAGAGGAGCAATCTCTCAACATCAGCCTGAGGGCATCTCTACACGTTCTCAACCCAATGTTTCTACAGACGGGACGAAGCCATTTCCGCCGGGCAATGCCATAGGCAGGACAAATAAACATAAAGTGCACTACAGTTTCCACAGAACCATTACAACAAAGGCATTTATCGGATAACAGGGTGGAGCTCCACGAACTGGAAAAGGACTTCAAAGGGAGACATCCATTCCTAAATCGAGCATACAAACTTTTACTTAGTTGATCGGTAATTAAGTCCAGGAAGGGTTCGAAATGGGGAAACCACTTATAATCGAGGAAAAGAGACGTCAGCCTACCTTGTGAAGTACAGAGCAGATATTTTTCCCTAACATGGGACAAATAAGCAGATTTTAGGTGGTTGTGAGCCCTCCTTAACTTATTGGGCTGGCTCCAAAAGTGACTGAGTCCCAAGGTATGGAACCATTCTGAAATGTGCTTGAACCAGGGGATAGAAAGTATGTTTGGTCTATCCAATAAGTCTTGCAAAGACTCCCTGTAAGTGACTAATTCAGGGGTAGTCCAAATATGAACCCAAAAAATTAAAAGCCTTAAAGCTATTACATCAGAAATGGGAGGGAACCCTAGATCCAAAAACACTGGAACCAGGGGCGTACTACAAGGACATGCCAAGAGTGATCTTGCAAAATTATTTTCCCCCACAGATAACTTGCTAGATTCAGAGCAACCCCAGACCTTAGCACCATAGAGCGCGGCACTCTGAGCCTTAGCTAGATAAATTTTAATAGCTGGGGAAACAACTTTCTCAATATTAGACATTTGAAAATGCAAAATTGCCCCTGACCTATGTGCTAAGAGGGCTGAGCTTTTCCCTACCTGGGCCTGCCAGTTCATATCATTACTGATTCTTACCCCTAAATAATCAATAGAGCATACCTTACTCAAGGGAACCTCATTATACAGAATGTTACAACGTTTTGAGCTACCAGGACCAAAGATCATAAGTTTTGTTTTACTAGAGTTAAGTTCCAATCCATGATCTGCACAAAACACACTAAACCTATCCAGGAGGGCCCGAAGGCCCATGGGTGTTTTAGAGATCAAGAGGGAGTCGTCAGCAAATAAGAGGATTGGAACTTTTGTATTATTCAAAGTAGGGGTATCATTTTGACAGTCAGTTACAACTTGCACTACTTCATTGATAAACAATGAAAAGAGAGTAGGAGCCAGGATACAGCCCTGGCGTACTCCACGCCTAATATTAATACGATCAGTAAGTTCCCCCTGGCTGCCCCATCTTACTCGAGCATAGGTGTTCTTGTGTAATCTTTGGATTAGATGCACCAAGTTCAACGGGACGCCGGTTTTCTTTAAGACTTCCCACAATTTCTGCCTTGGAACAAGATTGAACGCGGACTTAAGGTCAACAAAAGCAACATACAAATTTTGTTTGGCCAAGGTAGCGTATTTCCAAAGTAACAAAAAAAATCTAAAAACTTGGTCCATAGTGCTCATTTTTAAACGAAACCCAGCCTGAAGCGGAGATAGAACCTGGTTACCTTGGACCCAGTCCATTAGCCTGTCAAGGACTTGCTTAGAGAAAATCCTTTGAAGATTATCAATGAGGCTAATTGGGTGGTAATTGGCTGGCAGTCCCACATCTCCTTTTTTGTAAATAGGGATAATTTCGGCTCCGAGCCACGAGTCCGGAATGGGGCTACCTGCTGCGATGGCATTTGATAAAGTATTAATGTACCATGCCCAAATAACGGGTTCGGACTTAAATAGGTCCCCCGGTATCTTGTCGGGACCGGGAGCCTTAGCAGGTTTCAAAGAATTAATAGCTGCCATGGTTTCAGCAATTGTAAAAACAATGTCCTCCATGGGACCCTCAATAAGGGATCTACATTTGCCACCCGTATAGGTCTTGTGATGCGGTTGCTCAAATGAGGCATAAATCTCAGAAAAATTAGCAACCCATCTTTCAGGCTGGATGTGAAAATTAGGAATAACATTACCCTGTCTTTGCCTGTGAGTCAGCAACCTCCAAAAAGAACCCTTGTCTCGATTTTCGACTGCCTCCAGCAGCTTCTGCCAGGTCTCAAATTCCCAGTTTTTCTTCTCTAGATTCAGGGCCTTAGTGTAGCTGACTCTAGCGGTCCTGATCTCCTCCTGTGAGTGCTTGCGGAGGGCCAATTTAAGATTGAGCCTAGCAAGGTTGCAGTTATTGTTGAACCATTCCCTGGATCGGATTGCATCTAGAGTATGTCTCACAGTGGTTTCTTTATAAAAAACATTCTGTAGAAATTTTATCAATTCAGCATGAATTTTCATAATTGGAAGACTATCGACCTCTTGCTTTTCAATACCGGAGAACAACTGTAGGAAGGAAGAATAAATTTGTTTAACCAGAAATGGGTTAGATATAACTTTTGGCCAACTAACACGAGTTTGCCTGGAGTTAAGGAAGGGATCGGAACATCAGTGATTTCTAGGTGTTGAGTTCTCCCAAATGCTTTGTTAAATAAAGTAAGACATAGAGGGTAGTGATCGCTGTCGTGACAGAGTTCAACCTTCATGTCCAGAATATGTGACCAAAGCCTGATGTCAACCAAAAAATAATCAATAGTGCTGGACGAACACCCCCGCTTAAAAGTGGGGGCACGATTAAGATCGGATCTAGTCCGACCATTACATTCCCTGAGTCCATGGCGTAGGCAAAGGGAAGCCATCTGTGTAGCGGCACAAGAGCCAATACTAAGAGAATCATCCTTCACTTGGGGAATACCCCAGGAGTCATCTTCTTCAGATGTTAAATTACCTACGAGGTTCTTGAATACAAAAGAACAATTTATATCGCCCCCTATCACCAGATGGTTAGAAGGATGCAAAGATTCCATGTGCTCAACTAGCTGGGCAAGTATCCTTGATTCCGTATTGGGGGGACGAACCTCGCATACACGTTGACCAAGGTCACTGTGAAACCAGGGTGAAATATAAGTCTAACACCCAATAAATCTAATGAGTTAAGGGGTAATACAAAGTGGTTGCATTGTAGTTTCTTATTCACTAAAATCATGAGCCCACCCATAGGCCTACCAAAGCCTCTGAGGCAGGCTGAGCTGCGACAAAATAACTTGTGAACCCCTCAACATATATTAATTCTTCCGCCCAGGTTTCCTGGAGAAGGCATAAGTCTTGCTTAGAGATGAAATTTACCCATCCAGGATCTCCCAACTTTTCCCTTATTCCAGCTACATTCCAAGATACAATATTAAGTACAGAGGGCACAGGTGTGGGTCTAACTCTCGGGATATAATTGAGTTCAGAACCCTTGATCGTTTGTCTCTATAAACCATAGCATCTGCAGTGGAGAGCACTAAGGGAGAGACGTTGTTTAGTCAATCTAAATCAGATAACCGGGGGGAGCGGGTCTTAGTCAAAGCTGATCGATTGCTATTTGGTGGACCCAGAGCCATTCCCTCGTGAGTATTGAAAGGTCTATCGGTCCTTCGTGACTCCCCCCCCGGAGAATACATGCAGAGGCCAATTCTGATATTTCTACCAGATATCAGAGAATGAGTCCGCAGGTTGAAAGCCATAAGGTTATTGACCATAGAGGTGTCAAAAAAAGAGGCTGTTATATTCAAGCAAACAATACATCTCACCAAAACGGGTGATATTTACATACAAGTTTGTGAGGCTCTCATCACTAAAAGCAACCCTACACTAACTCCCTTCTGTAACTACCTCCTCCTTCACAGACCACCACCAAGCAATGCAACATTTCAGACACATTTCTAGACACAATTTCAAACCTCATAACACTGCACTCCAACCTATTCATTCTTGGGGATATAAACATTTGGTTTGACAAACCCAATATGCCCCATCCAAAAACTTTCATCACAGGTCTAATCACACTGAACCTACATGAGATTGTACACAAACCCCCTCACACATCACTAGACATATCCAAGATGTCATGTTTGCAAATCCGGAACTAGCTACCTTACAAAGGATTACTCAAGTTACATGGTCCGACCACCATTTGGTAGCTTTCCACAGATCAACATACCCGAGACCACCTTACATGCATCCATCTATCTGCCATGAAACAAACTCAATTTTGAATACTTAGAAACACAACTAACAGCCAACATAGATTTAGACACAATAAATTCTGTTCAAAAACTTTATGAGTGGCTATAGAAAGTGTTTGATATCCTAATATCACTAAAAACAACGAAACTGGACAAAAGAAAATAAGCACCTTGGAGAAATACAGAATTAACAAAGATAAAACAACAAATCAGAAAGCTGCAATTAACCTGGCTCAAAACAAACAGCAATCAAAACAAGCTTCACCAATGCAAACTTAACGGAATATACAAATCAAAATAGCTAAAAAAAGGACAGATTTCAAAATGCTAAATGTGTCAATAAAGAATTTCATAAAATTCTCACTGAATTTCATAAACCTAAATGCATGGAATGAGCTCTTCCCAGTTCCAAAAATTCACAGCCAACTGGCAAATCAACACAGAACCAAACCAGACATTTTGAACTCCTATTTAAATCAAAGGAAATCTACCAGCACCAACCCATTTCTAAAAATTCTAAGAGGATGCTAACTCAGTCTCTGCATTCCTTAAAAAAAAAAAATATATATATATATATATATGTATATATATATATTTATGTATATATATAATTCTATGCTTTACGTGTTTATGGATTATTCCATGAGTTGTTTGATTAGATGCTTATGGGTCTCTGCTCTACTTATGTATTACAGTAGGTAAATATTTTCATAACTATTTATCTACAAGCACTTCACAATAGAAATATTGAGGAAAAGATCAAATATAAAAAGAATTAAAAAAACATTGTTATAAAAATTCACAAATAAATTACCTTCAGGTACTGCAACACAAGTCTGTATTTATGTAATACATCTTTAAATCTTCATATATTATCTTCTTTATTCATATATACCCTTTCTATGTAGTCATGTATCTTTATAATTATTACTTTACTCCTACTGTAGATGAAAAAAAACTTTCACTCTCTCCAATGCACTGCTCTGTCTCACCATATACCTGTTCTCAATACGCTCTCTATCACCACTCTCTGACTCATCTCAAACCTCATTCTACTACTATGATCTCCTTAATCTATTTCTACAGATGCTTCCTTCCTCCATCTCTCATTTTACTCAGCCCAAACTTCATCTTACTACTATGATCTCCCAATTAACACTTTCAGATTCTTCCCTCTTCTATTCCACCATTATTTCAATTCAATCCAACTAACAGACTTGCATGTCCACCACTCAAATTAACGTGCAGTTCCTATACTAATCTGCCACGAATCCTTTTCGGTTCTGGAGTAGCGTGCTTATTGCCGAAAAGAGATTCAATGCCTCGTCAGGGGTAGTAAGTGCTATATAAATTCAATTACATTACAATAACCAGGCACCATCCATCTATTGGGGTTTTGTAGAATCTATGTGAAACTCCCATACATCCTTCCACTTGCAACACCAAGCAAACTCAGCTCAACAGCCTAGGCAAATCACCTAGGGCCTGATTTGGAATTAGGTGAATGGATTACAACATCACAAACATGACAGACAACCCGTTCACATTATTACAAGTGCTATAGGATATAATGCACTTGTAGTGCATTATGCCTTATAGCACTACTGCTGGTCACCATGTATTGATCAGGAAGCACGAACATGTCATTTTTAACCTGTGACACTGGAGTGAGGCCTACAGGCTCACTCACTTTTTAAAGTTCTGCTGCTAAGTGCTGAACTGAAATCTTGGCCTACATTTATTAGATATGGAGTTGCTGTGCAGTGTAGTGGTGACTGCACTGGTTGCATATGTGCATGAGAACTTTGAAGTACAGGTTAAGAACAGTACTGTGCAATGCGTACATGGTGAGTGCATGTGCTGACTGTATGTGTAACTTCGAGAAGTGCAGTACATGGGGGATGTAATGCTATGTAGTGTGTGCATGGACTGGGTGTATGCGTGCCTGCGAGAAGTTCAATACATGAAGAGTGTAGTGATGTGCAGAGCGCACATAGTGAATGTGTGTGGTGGCTGTATCTATGCCTGCAAGTGGCACAATGCAGAAAGGCTACAGTACTGCGCAGGGTGCACAAAGTAAATGTGAGTGCTGAATATATGTGTGCCTGGGATGGAACAACACATGGAGGTAACAGTGCTGAACAGTGTGTTTGCTTTGTACATATACCTAGTGCAAGTCTGCCTTTAATGGAACATTTCATGGAGGACCCTGGATTCCAGTTTTCAGAGCCCAGTCCTGCCTGTTGAGGACATGAGGAGGATTCCTGCAGACAGATTTGTGTATTACTCCATTCCTATGAGCTCGGTGGGACATGCAGGAGGAGGAAGGGAGAGACTTCCCCTGTACACTACAAACTGTGCTCTTCGAATCAGTGAGCGATTGCAAGGAAGAGGCTTGGGCACATGTCAGAAAGGCGATGGGGCTGATAAGGGAATCATAAAGAGTAGGGCTGGGAGCCTGGAGTTAACTTTTTGATGACAATATCGCTGTGGATGACATCCAGGAATAAAACCTAGTCTCTCCAATGGTCTGTGTTGTATAAGTATCAGCTTCACAAATCTCTCCTGCTGTGACAGACGGCTTTTCAAGAGGAAGAGGGAGAGCTCAAGTGTGTCATTCAAAAGAAGCAGAACAATGGCAAATAACTTAAAATACCCACGCCCTAAATCACATTTGGTTTCTAGAAATGTACTTTAAGAAGCAGAGTATGGGATCCCAAAAACTGTCATATGCCAAGCATTCAGACAGGCTGTGTGAGGAGAGGTAGTTCTGGACGACTTCTTCCTGTGACGAGGACTGTGTTCCGGTTCAGGGAGGACCTGGTTTAGCAGTTTGGACTGGACTTTACCCATGAGATGCAGGGTCAAGATTGATTTGCACAAGACTAGGTCCAAACTGAGGGGGCATGGTGAGCAAAAGAATGATGAGTTGGAGTGCTCCCCCGAGCTACTACCAGTGGTAAGACTTCTTGCAAGCAGCCTCCCATCACATTTTGTGTGTTTAATGTACTTCCTTAAGTGACATGGGTATGCACAGACATGGGTGCCATGCTCACTGTTTTATTGGAACCAAGACGTACCTGGTTGATGAGCCCATAACTAGGGCAAAACCGGTCCTGGGTTGCTTGTGTTCCAGTTCAGAGAGGACCTGGCTTGGCACCTCCCTCATGAAGAGCAGGTTGAAAACTGAATTGTAAATGGCTAGGTCAAAACTGAGGTGGCTTGGTTAGCAAAAGAACAATGGGTTGGGGTGTACTTCAAGCTATTGCCAGTGGTTAGACTTATTGAAAGCAGTCTCCCATCATCTTTTGCTTGTTTCATTTGCTTGTCTTAGCCATTTGGTGTGAGCAGCCTGTCTCTGTGTTACATGACTGGGTGTGGGTGACAATTGGGCTTCGTGTATTCGTTGTAGTCAGCTGCGCACAATAGGGAACTTCCATGTGCCTGATTTGCCATCACTGGCAGGTAAGATGGAGAAACGTAACCCACCCTCAATTACACTTGAATAGGCTTCTTCCTGCTTCCACACAATGGGTTGCATACCCCTTGTAGTTAGTCTGGAGCAAGGGATAGGAAGTCAGGGCATCTGTGAACTTCAAAGGCATGCCTCAAGAGGCCTCTCCCCACTTCAAAGGCACAACTAAGTATAAATACTGGACCTCAGACACCACCAGGTTAATAAACTTTGGACCTGTGATACTCTGCCAAGAAGAAGGACAGCTGTGCTGCTGAAAGGACTGCCACTCTGCTGGAATGCTGGTCTGAAGGACTGCTGCCCTAGTGGGCTGCCGTGCTGCATGCTGCCCTCCACCTGGTTGAGAAGGACTGAATCTGCATCTTTTGAGCCCAGAACCTGGAGTGACTCCAAGGGCTAGATGGGTGACCTCCTGATTAGAAGCCTCAGGTACACAACAGTCTTCCAACAAGCTTGCCCCTGAACCAGGACTCTGCCATCTGTGAGTCTACCCTGCTGTCTCATGGCACAGCGGAAGTACCATTAGAAGACAGACCTGTGGTATGTAGGATACAAAAAATTCCAGACCCCCACCTTCAGTGTACTTATCCGGACTCCCCCATATAAATAGCTACATTCACAATCCTCTGTAATGTTCCATTCAGATAAAATGTCTCAAGTCACATTATCACCACATAAAAAACATTATACTCCATTTTCACACCTCTACTGCAACACCAACTAGGTCTCCCTCAAAGAATCTGAAAAGCCTCCTCTAAACCATTTCCTTACAATAGCTCTGAGTATTTCTGTCAAGCCTTTTGAGTCCTTCAGCTTAGTTGCTTGATCAAATCTGGCTCAATTTGCTGGTCTTACATTTATGTTGATTGCAACTCTACTGCCCTTAGAGCACCTCCACCTCAGTGTCAGCACTGTAACCCTTCAAATGGATTTGAAACCTCACACATCCTCCACCCCATTTTTGCCAGTAGGAGAAGCTCTGATCTGCTATTTCATTCTCTGCTCTCACTGCCATTTTAGCTGAGTCTTTGAGTCCCTTACTGTTACTTTGCAACTAACCATGAGTGCGCTAGGGAACCTCTTTTTCTGGTTATATCAGCTCTTTAGTCTCCTCAGCTAGTGTTTGACCACCCATACTGATGCCAGCCCTAGGAGCTCTCTCCGGTCATTATGCCAAATTTTAGCCAAAAATACCTCTCCACCGATGCCTGCTATTCCTCGAAAACTCCATGTTACAGAATTTCAGGTCCCAGAATCTCTCACACCAGCAGATCAGCTGAGCCTCAAAGGTCTCTGGGGCTCTTTACTAGTCATCACATACACCTGATTCCCCTGAATATGAACCCCCTTGACTCTCACTTACTCTCAAAACACCACTGTCTGTTGGCTTCAAAATCCCTTTTTCAGGTTCAGGAACCTCGTATCACACTGTCAGCACTATGATCACCTCAACCTAGACTTTTCACTCCTCAGCCAAGCTTGAGAATCCATAGTACCTTTATTTGACAGTCCTCTGAATATTCTGATGGCTCTCAAACCTCAGATCATAAAAGCTCTTCCGTTTTTCCCACACTAAGATGTCTCTAGCTCTACCTCCTAAACTGCAAATACCCCCACTGGCACTCAGGGCCTCTCAGACTGATTCAGTTCTGTCAGTTTCATCCCTCAGAACACATTTGCTACCTTTATGCAAGTCCTGATTACACCTCTGCCAACCTCTGAGCTCATCAAACATTCTTTTCCCCCCGGCCTTCATACCGATTGCATCCTTCTAATCTCACTTTTCATCAATACTCGTAGAGTGTCTATTGGTGCTCAGACCTCCTCTGAGCACCAATTTGAACCCCACCAATTGTTTCTGCCTTAAGATACCTTGGGCTACCTCTACCAGTATTCAAAGCTCATCCGCTATGTAGAGTTTAGTAGTTTATTCTACTATTGCTTAGACTAATTCTGGCAGCTCTAACACTCCGCTGTTGTCTCTTCAAGTACATTTTGCCACTTTCTTGTTCCTCTTTATCTTAATATAAGAGCTCTCCAGACCATGTCACTAGACATAAGGCCAGCACTGCTGGTCTGGCTTCATCTCACAGTGCTCTACTGCTGATGCATTCCACCAGACCCCTTGGAGTTTCCCTTGCACACATCTGCTTAGTATTTGAGCCTCTCAGCTCCTTCTTTCGACATCCAGTTATCAAACCATCTTTTCTGGTCTTGAGCCCCCTATTTGATGGCCTCTATAGCCACTTTGTAATCTTTTGTTTGCCTTGACCATCTCTGACAACGTCTGTATAACTCTAAAGACGTTTTGTCTTTCTTCAACCACAACCCTCTTTACACATGCTTCACACTCCACCTGCCAAGTTTGACAAGTGTAAGAGGCCTTCACCCTGCTGTCTGCCCTCAGACTACATTACTTGCTTCAGACAACCTTTGTCCCTCACACCCCCTCTGTTGAGCCAGCAACCCCGTTCTTGTATTAGCCCTCTAATGTCAAACATGATACCACCAGCCAGTTCTGGATTTTTATCCATCAACACTACAAAAGCTGTGTTTCTGAAACCGTAGTAGTACAAAAGTAATATTAGACATTTTGTAATGTGTGGTTAAGTAAAACAACATGGCTGGTTGAAGGCTACAAACATACCAAGGGACCACTTTACATTCTGCTTGAGCCAAACTCTGTCAGCCATCAGAGATGCTAAGACTCTCAGAGAGTGCTGATACTCCAAAACTTTCAGCAAGCTATCTCTACTGGCCCTCACAGCTTAGGTGTCTGCACTCAGGCTAGAGCTTTAAAGGGCCTGAAAAATATGGTGGGTCTCCAAGGGGAGGGTGGCCTATGATATGTTACTTAGAATAGGTTAGAGAGGCTTGGTTTCTTTGAATAAACGTATGTCCTAATACATGTGGCCTTGAATCAACTCTTGTCTTTCTAGTCTTGTTCATCTTTCAAGACCCTAATCCTTATGTACCACAATTTCCTTTCCTTGGATGCCATCCTGGTCACCTTAGTTGTATGGTTCAGCGTCCTGGTATTCTTATTCACCCTGGTGGTCTTGGCTCCTCTTTTAGGTTCTCCTGAAGGTCCATATCCTAGCCACCTCAGTTTTCATTTTTCTCTCACCCAATGTTTCTACTCTTCCTCCTGGTCTTTCTGGTATTCTTCTTCAGCTTCTTCTTCCTCTACCTTGTTTTTCTTCGGATGGCCATGCACTTAAGCACTTTACTTGGTCCTCCTTTTCATACTGCTATCCGTCCTCTCAACTGAAGTCGTCAGGTATGCCCTTAAACAAAGGGTAACCAAGGACCTCTTGATATCCCTCCGAAAGAGCTGTTCACTGTGAACCAAGGGGCATATTTATAAGCCCCTAGCGCCACTTTACGCCACATTAGTATCATTTTTTTTGCGTTAATGTGGCCCACCGAGGCAAAAATTCTCGTGCCATATTTACAAAGTGGTGCAATGTATGCATTGGGCCACTTTGTACCCCTTTGCGCTAAGGGAGACATTGCCCCTCAAGGGGGGGAATGAAGAAATGGCACAAGGAAATCTAACAGATTTCCTTGCGTCATTTTTTACGGCACTTTTGTTGCCTGCTCAGAGCAGATGTTAAAAGAGGCTTCCATTATTTATAATTAGCCCCTATGTACTCTGCAGGAGTAGCACCAATATTTTAGCACTACAGAGTACATCAATAGCGTCAATAAAAATGATGCTATTGCCCCCACCAGGTGTGCTGTATATTATATGCGGCGTACACATGGTGGCGGTAGGGGGATGATAAGGTAGCGCGAGGAAAGTGGTGCTGCACTAGGTGGAGCACCACTTTCCTTAAGTATGCCCCCAAGTGTATTGAAGAGATCCTGAAGCAGTAGGGGAATGGACTTAAACCATCAAAGAGCTTGCATCAAAGAGACAGTAGCCACATTGTGTCATTGGTTACCATGCACTTTATTCAAATCTGCCTTTTTATCTTATTTTCATTTTTGAAGGAGGTCATTAAAAGGACACCTGGTAGGAACAAGTCTCTGCATCTATTATTTTCCTTCTGTAGGGGTTCAGCTGTGGTCAGGGCCTAATTTGTGCTTGTTGTTTCTGGTGTGAAGCACCGGCACTTATTTTTTAGGGCGGAACTTATTTTTCTGCCTCAAGTATTTACTGAGAGCAAAAGACACTTATGGGAAAGTCGGAGGAAGAGAAAAACAAAAAAGCGTCACAATGGGAGAAAGCAGAAAGCTGCAAGCGTGAGCTGCTGGAGGGGCAGAGAGTGGCTGTAAATGGATTGAAGAGGCCCGAGATGGCTTCGGGATTACGCTGCCCCAGTATTCTGGGTAAGCACATTTAATTGTAGCAGCCGCTTGTTTAAGAGGAGAGCACTGGGCACAGGCACTTTTTTTATTTACAAATTAAGTACTGGTGGTCCACTTAAAGCATATAAGTGACATAATACTGTTAAATGGGTGACACAATGTGCTGCACCTTCTCGTGAATACAAACAACCAATGAAGTCCATGTAAAGAGTTAAATATCATAATTAATCTCCTTTCGAGCAATTAAAAGCTCTAAAACAGCATTGAAACTATTGCAAAAGCTTGAAATTAGATCAGGGGGTCATGTATAAACATGTCGATATATAATTTCTTAAAGAGTGCACATTCCCGATTGCACCTGTGGCACAATATAGCACACATGGCAGACTTACAGGGCTAGGTGAGGAGGCCCTCTGACACAGGCTCGAGGCCCAGACCAAAAGCTGCTGTCTTCGGTTGAGCTTTTAATGTGAGGAAACGAGGGCGGTCTGTGACTGGGGCTATATAACAATTCGTTAAAATAAAAAAGCTTAGCTGGGGGCTGACATGATCTCCATAGCGACCTACCTCCCTTTGGCCTGGGACCGGCTCACACTGCCTGCTGAGAAATATCATCGATCACTCTTACTTAATTAGATTCATCGCCTTGTCTCGCATGATAGGAGCTAGTTCCATAACGGCTGTAACTATTTTGGTGCAGTGACGTAGACAGGGAAACTAAAATGCATTATTCCAAAGAGTGTTTAGAAGAGGTGCAGCTTGTTCTTCGAGTTTTTCCTCAGTTTAATGATTCTTCCCGAGTCTACATTTCCCCTTAGCTTGCTTACTTTCCCATCAACATAGTCTGATTAATACCAAGGGGCATATTTACAAGAATGTGGTGCATCATAGATGATGCACCATTTTTGTCACACCCCATTACGCCTCCCTAACAGCACCATGTGTGAGCCATATTCAATATATGACGCACCGTGGCACACATTAGGCCAATACTGTCAACAACTTTGATGCTATTGTGGCACTGTGGTGGATTAGCGCTAAAATTTATGGCGCTAATCCACCGAAGTCAAATGAGGCCCTTTGAATACAATGGGTGCGTCACTTTAAGGGCTGCCTAAGGCAGGCCTTAAATATGACAAAAAAATATCACTGTGAAATTTTGTAGCTTTCACTGTGCCATTTTTCTGGGCCTCCTAACGGCCACCATTAATCTGGGCCTCCTAACAGGGGAAAACCCCCTTGCATATATTATGCTGACGCAGGCATAATGTGGTGCAAGGGGTTACAAAGTGGCACAGTGCTTGCATTGCACCACTTTTTAAATATGGCACAATGAAAATGCCTCATTAACACAACATTAGCATAAAAACAAATGACGCTAATGTGGCGCAAGGTTGGCTTGTAAATATGCCCCCTAGTTTGTGGATTCTCCATTCTTCCTTAGGTCTGACCAGTTTCCTCTCAGTCTAGCTGCCCTCTTTTCCCCAGGCTGCGTCCTTCCCCCAAAATTCCCACTTTTCCTTGATCTAGTCTTGCCTCAGCTTGTCAGCATTTAGGCAAGAAGCCCTGAAGATCCACATGGAGAGACACACCCGGCTACCACATGATAGGCTGGTTACCTGAGGCATGCACAGCAGACTAAGGGCCATATTTACAAGGCCCTTGGTCACCGGAGCGTCACTTTTTGTGATGCCCCGTGACGCTGTTCACTGTGCCACATTACAAGGCTGCTATAAGCCACTTTTTGTGGCTTAGCGCCGCCTTGTAAATATGGGCCCTTCCATGTCCGCTTAGCTTGCGTTCTTTTACATCAACATAGTCTGTTTAACACCAAGGGGCATATTTAGATGAAAAGTGGCACATCAAAGATGATGCGTTTCTTTTCTTGCACCCCATTGCGCTCCCCTAACGACACCATGTGTGCACCATATTTACAATACTGTGCACCATGGCGTACATTAGGCCAATAGTGTCAAAAATGTTGATGCTATTGTGGTGCTTTGGTGGATTAGGTTAAAAAAAGATTGCGCTAATCCACCAAAGTCAATGGAGGCCCCTTGAAAGCAATGGGAGCATAACTTTAACATCTGCCTATGCAGGCTTTAAAAATTATGCTAAAAATGGCTCAGTGAAATCTTGTAGCTTACACTGTGCCAATTCTCTGGGCATCCTAATGGGCTGCCATTTCTCTGGGCCTCTTAATGGGGGAACGCCACCCTTGCATGCATAATGCCTGGAATGTGGTGCAAGGGGCAAGGTGCAAGGAGTTACAAAGTGTCACAATTCTTGCATCGCTCCACTTTGTAAATACGGCACAACAAAAATGCCTCCTGAAAAAAATTCGCTAATGTGGAGCACGGAGACCAAAGTGACTTGTAAATATGCCCCCAAGTTTGTGGATTCTCCATTCGTCCTGAGGTCTGCCGAATTTCCTCTCAGTCTAGCTGCCTTCTTTTCCCCAGGCTGCGTCCTTCCCCCAAAACTCCCACTTTTCCTTGATCTAGTCTTGCCTCAGCTTGTCAACATTTTGGCAAGAAGCCCTGAAGATGCACGTGGAGAGACAGACCCGGCTGATAGGCTGGTTACCTGAGGCATACACAGCAGACTAAGGGCCATATTGACAAGGCCCTAGTGCCACCGGAGCATCACTTTTTGTGATGCTCCGGTGGTGCTGTGCAGTACACCACATTTACAACTTTTTGTGGCTTAATGTAGCCTTGTAAATATGGGCCCCTCCAACACAGTATTCTGTGGCAAAGGGGCGTGCAATGGGTCTTGCTGTGGGCATTTTACTGTAACACCCATTACTTTTGAAGCAGACCCAGATTTACAAGAAGGCATAAATCTGTGGCAGCACCACCACAGGGGTGGTGATATTATGGCACAATGAGGAGGAATACTTTTATTCCTCCTTGTGTTTGCTTTTTCTATGTGTGCTGCATTCTGCAGCACACATAGAAAGAGCAAAATGTCATGAATTAAAGTTTAAGTGCAGTAAGGGGTCCCTTCCTGCATATAAACAATCTTTCAAAAATGACTATTTGCTACTTCTATCTGTGCTGAATTCTGCAGCACACATTAAAGTGCCAAATCGCCACTATAGATTGTTTATTTGCAGAAAGGGACATCTTCCTACACATAAAGAGTCAGATTTAAGATGGCCCTAGCGCCACCTTGCACCACATTACCATCATTTTTTTTACATTAATGTGGCTTAAGGTTGGCGAAAACTCCACGCCATATTTACAAATTGGCACAATGCTTGCATTGCGCCTCTTTGTAAACCCTTGCACCACATTATTCCTGCACCTGGCATAATGTATGCAAGGGGGGAAGTTCCGGCATTAGGAGGCCCAGAAAAATGGCGCGGTGCAATCTATGAGGTTCCACTACGCCATTTCTAGTGTCATTTTTAAAGCCTGCCTAAGGCAGGTGTTAAAATGAGGCTTCCATTGTTTTCATTTTTCCTCCTTTTACTTTACAGGATTAGTGTCAATATTTGTGGAGCTAATCGTGCAAAGTGCCAAGCAGACATCAACATTTTTGACGTTAGTTCCCTAACTTGCACCATGAGGCGCGGTATCATCTCATTAGTTGACATTAAGGGGGCACAAGGGTGTGCAAGAAAAATGGCGCATCACGACATGGTGCACCGCTTTTCATAAATTTGCCCCAGACAATCAACCCCCTCAACACAGACACCCTTGTACTATGGTGCAAGGGTGCCTGCGCTGGCATTGGCAGCTAAATTTAGCACAGTGCCGGATGCGCTGTATCTTAGTAAATACAGCGCATCCCTGTGTTTCTAAAGTGACGCGGCGCTGCAAATTTTTGCTTAGTACTGCGCTGCACCACCTTTTAGTAAATCTAGCCCTAAATTGTGTGAGAGGTGTTTTTTTATTCAGCCAGCAGCTCGGCGAATAGACACGTCCTGATTGTAAAAAGTTAGATGTTGAGAAAGCACACAGTAACAGCGTGATAGCTGTTCTTTGAGAATGTTCCAAAAGAAAAGGATACCTCTTTAATTTAAAGTTACTTTAAGCTGATTTCGACAATATCCAACGAAAGAGCAACATCATCTTAAAGATATATATATTTCCTCATTTAAGAACCAAGAACTCAGTTCATGCCCACAGCAGGTCAAAAAAGCGACTACTTCCTTTATAAATGGAGCAATTGCACCATCTACTGGCACTGGCTGCCAGTATTTTGCCCGTGGCAATGGCTGCTTTCTTTTCAAATAGTATTAAAGCAATACCTTCTTTCATCTTTATTGACACAGAGTGCAAAGCAGTGAACACCAAATAAGGCAGATGCTGGGGGTCTGCTTTCCTTCTTGCGACAACATACTATTTCAAGACTCAGAAAGATTCGTGCCTCTATAAGTGGCATGCCAGCCTGTCAGCAACACGGTGCACATGTTGAGAACTGTTTGCCTAGGGACTGCAATATAGACAGGAATTTTTTTTATATGTGAATATGAGACTGTGGTGTTTTACGCCTAATTATGGATCACCATACTTCCAACACAATTCATCGTCTAATGGCTAATTTGCGGACTTTAACAAAATAATTTCTTTTTGACTCAAATATATCACAAGTTATTAAAACACGCTGAAACCTGTATTGTTGCTCAGTGGAGGACCCTGTGCAATTTTGAATTGGTCATCTTTCAGTTTTTGATTGCTCTATTTTGGTGTTAACCCAGTTCTAATGAGGTGTAACATTCGTACAAATAGTGTTAAGAAGTGTACAAAGCACACAACAATGAAGTAATACTGCCACAGATTGTGCTGCATTACAAATCATAATTTGCCTTTTCTTGACGCATACTGTATAGCCTTCCATGCCACATAACTTGGATCCCCCCTGCACATAATTCTAGTGTCCCTGATTGTAGATAACAAATACTAAAAAAAACACAACTGAACACATGGGCCCATATTTATACTTTTTTAGCGCCGCAATTGTATTTTGTAAGTTTGCGACGATTTTGCGTCAAAAAACGACGCAAATGAGGCGCTAAAAAAGTATAAATACGTGCCATGATTTGTATGGTAAATGCGATGTGTTTGCAGCACGGGTATAAATCCACCTTATGAAATGTGAGCTTTTGCTAGATGTGGGCTGTGGACAGTTCTGTGTTTGTTTGCAGTTCTATATACTGAGATTACGTCCAAGGGCATTGTACAGTTTTAAATGAGTGCCAGGCATTTCTGGTGGTGCAAATTTGTTTTCTGCCTAGTACAACTCACACTTCGGAAATCACAAAATGGGAAATCTCAAATATGGATTTCCTAATTGTGATTCTCTAATCATTTGTACAAAGGATTTCTTAATTGTGACTAGGCACAAAATGGCTAATTAGGACATGCAATTACTATTGATTAAGACCTAGTGGTAACCAAGTGTAAACAAAAAAGCCACCAAAAATACATCTGTCTCATTCAGAATGGCAGCTCTGTATGTCCTTGCAAGGAGGATGAAAATTTTGGCTGGTGGGCAGAGAAGGAGGCGGAGACAGAAAAGGATATTTAGGTTGAAGGTACCCTTTTTGAACAGACTTAGGAAGAGATATATGAGAAGACAGACTCAGCAGTGAGGTAATTTTTAAATAATTTGCTGAGTTACAACCTCAGGTACAGACCCCAACAGTCAGAAGGAGTGCAATCCCACCACATGTGTAGATACAGAGCTGCCTACACCATTTGGCTTCAGACAGTCACCAAAGAATCACTGCAGTGACAGGATGTGTGTCACAAAGTGCATTTTCTATGTGTGTCACATGTGTCTGGACATAATGTTTAGCAAAGCAAACATATACATATGTTTACCAAATATGCACAAATATTTGTAAGTAATGATTTACAGGGTACTATAGTTTCCCCATGTAATTGGCTGTGTTAATAGCACACATATTGCCATATGCCTTCCTGTGCAAATGAATTAATATACAAAAATAAGAAAAGCACCTATTTGCACAATGAGCAGGTGTGTGTTGCCTCATGCATCAAAACGTACCTTGTAGGCAGATTCCCAGCCAGCACCCATGACTCCTTCATGTTCAGTCACAGGGGAATAACTAATGACTGTCTCAGGGTGAATTTGGAGATGGCTTATTACTTGATAAGAGAATAGCAAACTCATAAGTGTGTATGTAATGTGACCTAATGGTTTTTCCTTCTGATACTATTAAAGGAGACAGTGCATATGCCTTGTGCCCTTGGCTACTGACACCATACTTGAATCTAAGAACAAGAACTGAAAGGCAGTACATAAGTTAAAGGGCACATGAGACAACATGATCAATCGTAGAACATGGATTTGGTATAGTGAAGTCTAGGTTCAGATGTCTCCGCAAGACTGGTGTATCCCTGCCTTACAGACCTGTGATGTATTGCAAACACATTGCCACATGTGCCATGCTCCACAATATAGCCATGAGCAAGGGCCTGCACAGCATCGACATAGAAGCCGAATCCTACTCAGATGATGAATTACCACCACTACAGGTGCAGCAGGATGGGACACGTGCAGGGTTGTGGATGATGTGCAGAGATCACCAACAACTATTTTTGAGGTAGGAGTGATTAAAACATCTAAGAAATAATAATCAGACATGATGGCAATGCATGGTGCATCACTGAAAGATCACCTTTTGTTTTGACTGTGAGAATAATGTGTCTCTGGTAAATCAATTTTATCCATTGCGGATGTAACATTGTTTTAACAAAGCAACAAAGTATGTCATGACAAACAAAACAAAGTAGACTGTTTACTCTGAGTGTTCAGTGAGTGCACTTTTTTCAGCCTCAGGGTTCGCTGCCTTCTCACCAACACTGGGCAAGAGGAAGAAGGGACATGTCAAATTCTGAGGTTTTTCAGTGTGTACACCATGTATAGCATCCCTTTTATGAAGATGTGGCACTGATGCTAGAGTCCTCTTCACTCTCAGGTGATGGCAGAATGTTGGGGAAAGACAGGTTGTCTGTCTGTATGTTTTCAAGGGCTGTGGGCACTTGTACTAGCCCATATACAACATCCTGAAAGCATGGATACATCAACACCCCCTTGGCCAGACTCACTGAGTCCAACCACCAGTGTAGACAAGAGACCACCGTTGGGGATGCAGACACCAATTGAGACAAGTCCAATTGTGGCTGAGTCTCAAAAGGAGGAAGATGCCATAGCAATAGTCTCAGATGAAGACGGGCCCAAGGGGCCATAAAGACAGCTGCCACCATGTGACCCTGAACGTCCACCTAAAGTCCCAGAGGGGCCGTTGAGTGACTCAACAAAGAAAGAACCAAGCCCTACAATTTGGAGATCTGCGACTGCGGGAGAAACACACTGCCCAGAACAGTGTTGAAATCTGCGCCAATAAACAATTTCTAGGTGTCCAGTTGGAGGTGGAACTTAGGTAGATTCAGCAGGAACCCATGATTGTTTAGCATATTAATGGTCTGTTACAAATGCAGCTGGAAGACCTGAAAGGATGGAGCCTGAAGAAGCCAGTTATCCAAGTACGGGAAAATGAAAATCACTCGAAGACGGAGAGAAGCCACCAGGAGGGCCACCACCTTCGTAAACACCTGTGGGGATGAATGAAAACCAAAGGGGAGGACACAAAACTGTCAGTGGTGACCCAGTACAGAAAACCTCAGAAACTGTTGAGAGTCACCGGAACATGAAAATAGGCATTCTGAAGATCTATTGTGTCCAGGACAGCATCCTTCTAAATCAGTGGGATAATGCGTTTGAGAGTCTCCATTTTGAACATAATTTTCCACACTGACTTGCTCAGACCCTTCACATTGATGACAATCCTCAAACAACCTGTCACCTTCGGTACCAGAAAAACTGTGGAGTACACCCCAGAGTCTCGCTGGGCAGGGGGAGCGGGTGCAATAGCCGGAGGGACTGGATCCCAGACAACAAAGCTCGAATCATCAGCGGATCCCACGACACAGATGTCACCACAGTGCCGGAAGGGACTGGACAGTGCAGAAACTCGATTTGGTAACCCGTCTCCAAAACTCCCAGCACCCACTTGTCTGACGTGGTAAGGCGCCAAGGGGCATATTTAGAGGAAGAAGAACTAGAAATATCTGAATAGAAGTCCTGCACCAGACGGGACCCAGACTTCTTTTTAGTCAGAGAAGACAACCTATCCACAATCAACTGCCTCAGTCTCTCCTCCATGGCCACCTTTTTCTTCAGAGGAGGAGGTGAAAAAGATAACCCCACTGCATCAGAGGAGGAAGAAGAGGAAGCCAGGGAGCTGGGGGAACAATGGTGCCTCTTAGCAGAATGTTTCCCAATCATAGAAGCATGCCCAGCCAATAACCAATCCAAGAACAAGCAACAATAGTTCCCCAGTAACAGCACCTCTTTTAGCACCATTGAGGAATCCAAACAGCTGAGAAACCATGTGCACCACCCAGAAATGCAGAAATGCAGAAGCACTGTCCATGTACTAAATAAGGGCAGTAAAATGTGGCCGTGCTAACCCCCAGAACCAACAATGCCCATGAAAATGTACTGAACCGCAGGCAGCCACAGACAGTAACAAGAAAGGTCAGGGAGAAGTAGGTGAGAGATTTCAGAGCAGACCTCAACTGTTTTACTCATGGGTAGTGGGGATGGTGCACTCACTGACAGCATAGTGCTCTGGGGGTTTTCTGAAGCACTGGAGTTTTTTCTCCCTGCACCATGGTGAGGACGATTCTAATGATAAGGCTCAGGTTGTTGGGGTCTCTGGGTGCTGCACACAGGACCTATCCTCTTTTTTCCATGTACCAGATGCAAAGCAGGATCCGGACTTGAGAGAGCAGTGCGGCTCATCCATCCCGAGGGGGAGAGAAGGCAAGGTGCAGAACAGCTGGCCAGACAGTGCTGTGGGACCCAGCCTTAACTGATGCACAATGGTCCAGTGAGGCCTTATTAGAGTGATCAACAGACATGCAGAGAGCATCATTGGCTGGATGAATGCACTGGTCACGTTGGCCTGTATCGCAGGAGTTCCTGGGAGGGTTTGGTACTGCCCCATAGGGTGAGGTTTATGGAGAACCCCTCTTGGTGCGGTCAATGGTGCCTCATTTGGTGGTTTGTGTAAAACGTTGGCAGGACAATGAATGGTCTGATTGTATGGAATTGGATTATGAAGGGGACAGTGGTGGAGAAGGTGAGATAGTGGACAGTGATATGCCAGATGCAGTGGAGCGAAGGTGGTGGCTTAAAGGTGCGGGACGATCGAATGGGGGGGGGCATTGAGCATCTTTCTGGTAGTGTTTTTCAGGCCACCCACGAGACTTCGGCAAAATCAGTTGACATTTGGTTAGAAGAAAGGAAACTTCCACTGGCAAGGCAGCAGGCTTCGGAGTGGGTATAAACCTTAATGCCAGGTAAGAGAGTCCAGGCTGCAAGGGCAGCCCCAGTGATGGTATCAACAGGAGCTTGTGGTGGTTGTGGGGCGGGGGAGGATAAGGCAAGGTTGCAAAAGGGAAGATATATGAGCGACAATGGGGCAGGGACAGAGGAGAAGGGACCACAGGAAAACAGGACAGGGCAGATGGGGCAGAGGGAATGCAGAGTAAAGAGTTGAATATAAACTTACTGGAGATGACCAGACTATTGGTGGCATATTTAATGTTATCCACAAAAGAAAAAAATTTAAAGGAGAGAACGTTGAAATGTTAAGTTGTTGCACAGGGATTTGATAGCCAAAGAAGGGTCCAAGGAGGAGGAATACGAATTGGTAAAACAACCACAGGTGCAAATGACCATAGAGAACTGGACAGCAGCCTTTTTAATTTACGCCAGTGTATATTGCGAAAAATAACCTGAGCTAAGTGAGGCCCTGTTCAAATATGGACGTCATATGTAAGGCGCAAATTTAATTTGAGGACAATGCCTGGGCACCCTATGATGATGAATTTCAGTAGCGGATGGCACTGGTTCCGGAGGTAAAATGGGGGAAGATAGATTCTGACCTGTGGCAGCATAGGATGGTTCCCGCAAAATTTGGGAAAACATCTTTTACAGCTAGCATTATGCCAATAGTCTATCAATCGTTTCAGACCCACCCCACCTGGGGTGTGGTGGGGCAGCTAAAAGTCTGGGAGGAATACTTGGGATTTGCTGGGACTGTATACAAAAGAATATTGTAAGTTTAGGCATGAATGCTCCAACTGCTTGGGGAAACATGCTGGGGCAATGCTATAGGGGCACAGGGTGGTCAGACAGGGGGAATCTTGAGCCAGTGGCAACTGAATGCAGGGGATCTGGGATGGCCCATGCCACATCAGGAAATTACAAGGGGAGATGGAGGCACAGGGTTCTGGGGGGATAAGCTCACGCACTAGTTAAGCTGGACAGGCTAACATTTTGGCTGCAGTCCTGCTTCAATAGGGAGGAAGCGGCAAACCTGCACAAATTGCTACCCAAACACCTAGAAGATTTTTAGCTACTGGGTATACAATTTGGAGGACAGTTGCACGTGGAAAAAGCCCTCCGAATGGGGTGTTTGATCTCATGTAGTCTTTTTGGGAGGTTCAGCACCTTTTGCAATGGTTGTTTACATGATGTACTGGGTACAAATAGGTGACCCACTCCTCGGATTACTTTGTTTTGTCACGGACTCTGGCTCCATGCGCTACCAACGATTCCTTGTAAGTTTTCAGGATCTCATGGAGGATCTTGGGGTCTCTTTGACACTGGAGAAGACAGTGGGTCCACACATAACACTTTTGTTCTTGGGAATTGAGCTGCATTCTGAGGCCATTGAGGCATGTTTGCCTTGGACAAAAAATTGGGGATGCATTTGCTATTGGACAACATGCTGGTAAAGCCTAAGGTTACAGTCTGGGAGGTTCAGGTATGGGGCTTCTCAATTTTGCATGTAGAGTGGTGCGAACGGGCAGGACCTTTTGAAGGAGACTTGCTTTGGTATTATCAGGGATATCATTGCTGCACCGCCACATGCAACTGACTGCAGAAGTGAGGGAGGAACTGTCAAAGCCCAGCTCACCTGAGTCCTTGTTCAGTTCTGATGGAGGTTGAAGACAATCCGACCCCACCCTGAAACTGCTTGTTCCAGCACGCTAGTTTTTTAAAACAGTGCACTAAGAACAGAAGCTCAAGGGAAGGGGGGAAGTGGATAAAATAAAATAAAGAGACAACAGCGTTCTTGCGTTTCCACTGTTGAAGTGCTGCACAAATCTGCGGCCCTCTCTGACTTCGGTAGAAACTGGTGCCTAATGAAACATAAACAAAGAACAGATAAGTACATCCTATTCCTAACTGGGCTCCTGACTATCCCTTTATTTATTAGAAATTTTCTTCTAAAAGTACCTCTTGGATCCTGGTCTCTAGTTTCCAGGTTTGGAATGTGTTACTGCTCTGGGATGTGCTTTCTATTACTCTAAAGCTTCTAAAACATTAAACAAATACCGTTATCAGAATTATCAATATCAAACATTCATCTTAATATAACTAAAGCCTAAATTGCCAATAGCAGAATCACTTTTCCCATATTTCCAGAATCTTTTATAAAACAAATACTGTACTTTTACGTCAAAATACAGCATGTAATTTGTGCAAGTCCTTGATTTACTGTTTGCCTTGCTGTTAATGGTTTCCACGGTTCGATTCTTAAAAGTTCCATAAAAAAATGTTTGCTTCACAAAGTTCCGCAAAGTATTGTTGTAACAAAGAGTTTGAATCACAATGTTCGTGGAAGGTATCTTGTTTCAAATTGTCTATACACGAATCCAGAAATTGTTGTCAAAGTTCTTTCAGGTAATAAAAGTTTTGCACTTACTTGTTGCTGGCAAGAGATACTGATCAGTCTAACCTTGTCTTCTTTCTCTTTTGCAGGTTGCTTGTAGGAGAGAGGCTGAGGCAAGGAGGAACCGGAAACCGGAAGAAGGAAGAGCCAGCAGCTGCGCCCATTGAAGCCAATGAAAGTCTGTAGAGAGCAGGAGTGCCAGCGCCGAGGGATCTGTCCTCAGGTAAGCGGGAGGTAGACGAGCACAAGCACTGGGCGAGGCTCGAGGGCTGCCTTTTATAGACAGGGCTGGGTGTGGTCCTCACATGTTGCACATGTTCTTGAAAGGTGTGCAGAGCTGGGTGTGTTTTGAAGAGCTGGGTGTGGTCCTCACATGCTGCACATGTTCTTGAAAGGTGTGCAGAGTTTCAGTTATTATGCAAATGAGTTAAATTAACACATGGCCTAGAGAGGAGTGTTTTAAAGAAGCCTTGGTAAAAGCAAGGCCCAATGTGTAAACAAAACAGCACATTAAACAACATACACAGAAGCCTAGGGGGGGGGGGAAGGTGAGATAACAAGAAAGGCTTTCAATAGTAAGTTTAAAAGGGAGCTATTACAGAACCCACTAGTGCAGTGAGAGGGGACATGCTCTTTGCTGTGCACAAACCCTAACAGGAACTGAGAATGTGGCATTTCTCTTTGGATTTCTTCAACAGCATACCTATGTGTGCATCACAGGATTTGGAGTGGGATGTGCATATCTATTTGAATGTGGCAGGGGGTAGAGGTTTTGGTTTGCACTAGCAGGGAAGGTGTTGCATGGGGGAATGGTCAAACAGAAACACAAAGGACGCAGTATTACCTTCCTCAAATTATTCTCATTAATGGTAGCCATCACCATATCAGGAAAGAAGTTGGAGCACAGTAAAGTTCTGTTTTGTGTGAATAACATGGTGGTGCAGGTGGTCAACAGACAGTCAGCGAAAGACGAACAGGTGTTCAAGTTGCTGCAGCTGTTTGTGCTAGAGTGCTTGCTGCATGATATTCTGTTTAAAGAAAAACATGTGCCAGGTATGGACAATGATACTGCAGATGATTAGGTTCGTCTAGAGTGGGAGAGGTTCCATGGACTAGCCACGGAGGCAGACAGGGCAAAGACAAACATGCTGCTGGAATTCAGGACAGTAGGAGTCAGAGGATGGTAGAATCTCTTGCCGGGGCAACCTAGAATGCATATGTGCACGCCTTGGAAGAACTTCTGAGCACAGGTGATAGCAAGAGAGTGAGGGAATGTGAAGGAGTTGAGAATGTGGTGCAGTGTATACTGTGGTTGATGGTGAAAGGTCTTTCTCGGGTCACAATTGCCGGAAAATTGGCAGGTATCCCCTTCATGGGAAAGTTGTTCTGGGGCTCTGCCCCGTTGGCAGGGGGATTGGGTAAGAGGATTTTGGTAGGTTGGGTTAGGGAACAAGGCTGTTCGGGTAGCAAAAACAACTACTTTCAATGAGGGTTTTTTACAAGTTTTGGGGGATTTTGCCAACCATTTGTTCATCCCCCACAAGAGCTTACTTTATTTGCTACATTAATGACTTGGATATTTTTTGGAGCATTCGTGGTGTCAGAACTCTTGGGAAGCAAGGATACTAGGGGCTGCAATGGGAGGACGTAATCTTTCAACCAATAGGGGTAGGAATTCACATGCATAGTTCTACGACAGACCAGAGGTCGAGAGGATCAACAGTGTATTTGTCAGCGTACCCATTGGAAGGTTTTTGCCCGGTACTATGGAGTAAGTAGCTTTGGGGAGAATGACCTTACTTTTTGAAGTGGTGAATTATCACTTTTGGGGCTTAAGTAAGCATATTTAGAGCCATTTACATGCTCCAATGAAAATTGCCCTTTTGTATCATTGAAGCCTTAAGCATTGTTTTTCTACTGCAGGAATTGATTTAAACATCTTTTGGGGTCAGTTTAAATTCAAGCAAAAAAAGTCAGATTTTTACTGAAAAACAGTGTTTTTGTCAGTGTACCCATTGGAAGGTTTATGCCCGGTAGTATTGGGTAAGTAGCTTTGGAGACAATGACCAGCTCCCGCAGGTACACTTTTCAGGCATGCAGAGTGAGAAGCTGTTACAGCATACCAGTTGCTGGCAATTCTGAGGAAAGCACTTGCAGGAATGAAATTAGTGGTGGCGGAGTACAGCACACATACACATTTCACTTCGGCGCAGCTCTAGAGGCAGGGAGGAGGGGATAGTCCAGGGAGCAAATCATGGAACTAGGTAGATGGTCATCCAATTGTTTCCAGTGATATATTAGGAGCTGGGAAGGGAAGTTGTTGAGCATGTAATTTTCTGTTTTGTCCTCTGATTGTATTTTCTCTTTTCAGGTTTGGTCATTGGCCCGCTGGCTGCTGGCTCGATTTGGATCATTGGACATTCCTTTGTGAAGTAGGCAGACCGGGAAGCTGGTAAGAGTGCTGGGGGATGTAATCTGGGGTTTGATACAAATACAATTTCTGTACCCTGGCACGGTAAAGGAGGTATGATGTGGAAAGAGCTGTTGTCTATGTTGAATACGCTATTGACGGGTAAGGTTTGTCCTGACATTCTGTTAATCCATTTGAGAGAAAATTATATGGTACAGGAGAAGGGCCTTTCGTAACTGTGACAAATGAAGAAGGACATCCGTAAGATAAAAGCACAGTGGCCGGATGTTTCTGGGCATGGACCAAATTCATTCCTAGGAGGTCTTGGAGAGTTGCTAGCACGCCGTCAGCAATAGACAAGGTAAGAAGGAAGTTAAATAGGGAAATATAATGTTTTTGCAGGGACAAAGGAAAGGTCCAGTTGGACATTCAGATTTGCGTTAAGACGCAGTGGAGTTTCATAGAGATGATGGTGTGCAATAGTGAAAGTATAGGACGGAGCTGTATCTGTTGGAAATTAGGGAGTTTTTGTCCTGTACCTTGAGGATACAAGTGTGCAGGGCTTTAGATTGGGTGATTGTTGTTGCTATAGGTGAATCAGGCTGAAAAGAAGGGTGTGAACAAGGTCACACCAGAATGAGGCAGAAAGCCAAAGGTTGCATCATAGGAAGTTCAGTTTAATATATGTTAAGAAATTCACTGTTAAATGCTAATGAAGGTAAAGTGTTACAATTGTAGGGTATAATGTAGATATTTGGAGGGTGCATTATCTGGGGGTTGGGTCCTTAGGGGTGGGGGTAGGAATCTTGAGTGACAACTTTGTACAGTGGGGTTTTTAGTTTTGTAAGACAGTATGCCTAGGTACGTTCTGTGATGCACACTTGTTTCAATAAAGCAGTCTTTTTCATAGACATCAGAGTGTCAGTGGTCTGTGCTACACCCCATTTCACCCACCATGGTCTTGTGGAACAGCCAGCCGGAGGGAGGTCTGTCCCCTGAGGGCACTGTGGGAAAGAAGGTACAGTCTGATGACTGTGGGGAATTTGGCTGCATCTGTTAAAGGATTCTAGGCCAGTGGACACTTTGGTCTGCTACCCACCATTTTGTAGTAGGTGTAGCCGGTGGCAGCCCTTGAGGTAGTGGGAAAGCACATTTTTCCCCACCCTCCAATCCCTTAGATTAAGGTTTTTTGAGCGTTGTGTAGAGTAGGTCTTGCTGTAGGATCGGCAGTATTGTGTGGGACAGGTGTGCAGGGGATGACTGATAAGTATGGTTGTCGCTTTGAGACAGGTACAAGGTGTTTGTGGTTGGTCCACAAGTTTGCAGGGCTTCAGAAAAGATTATTGTTGTTGTTGTAGGTGAACCCGGCTGAAAGGGATGGAGTGACCAAGGTCACACCAGAACAAGGTAGGAAGTCAAAGGTTACGTCATAGGCTGTTCAGTTTACAGGAGTGCAGTTGGTTATGACGTAGATATTTGTGGGGTTCATAATGTGCGGGGGTGTCTTTAGGGGTGGAGGGTAGGAATGGTAGGTGACAAAATGGTGAGTTTTTTAGTTTTGTAAGGCGTTATGCCTAGGTAAGGTCTGTCATGCACACCTCTTGAAAGGGCCTTATTCACACACAATGGAGTGTCAGTGGTCTGTGCTGTGCTCCATTTCACCCAAACTGCCTGCTGCTACAGTCTGCAGATTTACTGTCTGATGAGAAATGACTGCTAATGTTCAACCTCTGGAGCAGCTCCAAAACCAACTCCATGGGGGTGAGGAGTTAGTTTAGTTAGTTAGAAAGGGACTCTTTTGCCTGTCCGGCTGGCTGATGTCCACCTGTCCTAAGACGAAGGTTGAGAGAAGTGGAAAAATACAATCATTCACACTGTCAGTAGCCAATGGATGAATTGGGCTGAACTAGAGACCGAATCAGTGTCCCATGTTCTATGCTTTTGTAAGTGCAAGTAATATGTAATTGCCACTACACACAACAATGGATGAAGAGAGCTGACTGAAGGCAACTTTATGTATGTACGTGTATGCATGTATTTTTAATGAACTTATTAGGTAAAAACAAAGGGGCATATTTATACTCTGTTCGCACAAGATTTGCGTCATTTATGTTTTACGCAATCCGGTCTTAACTCCATATTTATACTCTGGCTCTAGACCTATCTAGCGCCAAAGTTGTGGAGTTTGAGTTATTTTTTGCCTGCGGAAACCTACCTTGCCTCAATGATATGCAAGGTAGGCGTTCCTGTGCAAAAAATGACTTTAAGGCATTTGCGCCTTATTTATCCTCCTGTGCAAAAATGGCACACGGGAGGAGAAGGGCCTTAAATAATGGCACTAAGCCTGCTTAGCACCATTATTTAACATCTGGTTAAGGGTAGGCGTTAGGGGACCTGAGGGCTCATTTTCCATGGTCTCTGACCATGGAAGCAGTCCACAGGTGCCCTTCCCTGCCCCCAGGAACACCCCCTGACACCCTCACCCACCCCTGGAGGACACCCAAGAATGGGGGACCCATCCAAAGTAAGCCCAGGTAATTTTTATTATATATATTTTTTAAAGTGCCATAGGGCCCAACTTGGGCCCCCCTACATGGCACTGTGCCCAATGACCATGCCCAGGGGACAGAAGTCTCCTGGGCATGGCCATTGGGCAGGGGGGTATGACTGCTGTCTTTGATAAGACAGGAGTCATGTTCATGGGGGTTGTGCATCAGAAAATTACGCAAGTCAGGTTAGAATTAATATTTTCAACCTTAACCTGACTTGCATCATTCTTTGACGCACAACCCCCATTCTTCCCTACGCCTCCCCACTCCGGTTAGCGTCATTTATTTTGACTCTAACCATGCCTTAGCGCCGGCTAGCATAATTCCTTAAATATGACACCCGCTGGCGTCTATGAATTGGCGGTAGCTGACGGTAAACATTTTGACGCAAACTTGTGCTAGCGCACGTTTGGGTCAAAAAGTATAAATATGGGTCAAAAGGTCTTGGCTAATGCCAGACCTAAAAATAAGCAGCAGCTGTGTCAAACCTCATGCATTTCAAATTTAGCACAACAATGTTTAAATGTTTTAGAATGCTTTGACCAAAAACTATGATTGAGGATATTTGCTGCTTTGAATGATCTCCATTTGTGCTTACATTTTCATTAGAACAATTTATTAATTTTATATTACCAAGAATAGCTGTAAACAATCTTATTATGTGCGGTTTATCCATAATGGAGGTGCATTGAATTTGATTGAAGAAAGAGCAACACATCAATTTTAATCATAGAAAATTAAGGGCCTCATTATGACCCTGGCGGGCGGCGGAGGCCGCCCGCCAGGATCCCGCCCTCCAAATTACCGCGCCGCGGTCAAAAGACCGCGGCGGGTATTACGAGTTTTCCCCTGGGCTGGCGGGCGGTTCCAGTTAAACCGCCCGCCAGCCCAGGGGAAAACGAGCTTCCCACGAGGATGCCGGCTCGTAATCGAGCCGGCGGAGTGGGAAGGTGCGACGGGTGCTACTGCACCCGTCGCGTATTTCACTGTCTGCAAGGCAGACAGTGAAATACATTTTGGGGCCCTCTTATGGGGGCCCCTGCCGTGCCCATGCCATTGGCATGGGCACGGCAGGGGCCCCCAGGGGCCCCGCGACCCCCCCTACCGCCATCCTGTTCATGGCGGCTTTCCCGCCATGAATTGGATGGCGGTAGGGGGGGTCAGAATCCTCATGGCTGCGGAGCGCGCTCCGCAGCCATGGAGGATTCCAATGAGCAGCGGAAAGTCAGCGGGAGACCGCTGACTTTCCGCTTCTGACCGCGGCTGAACCGCCGCGGTCAGAATGCTCATTGGAGCACCGCCAGCCTGTCGGCGGTGCTCCCGTGGTCGGTGGCCCTGGCGGCCGGTGACCCTCTAAGTTTTCTATCCAAATTAGAGATGCAGGTTGCCAATGATTGAAATACATCGATCTCCAACTTCAATTTATTAGATGATGGATGCTGTAAGAATGGAACTGAATGAAGCATTTAACCATCTGGGGTTAACATGGTTGTTTGTTTGAAGAAAAGGTTTACTACAGCTAATTGAATGTATCACCTCTTTGAGGTGCAGTGCATCTGCTTCAAGTAAAACAAAACTCCCCGTGCTGTTGAATTTATTAGTTAACCTCTCAATGATGTTTTGAGAAGGGATGAAGAGTGAACGAAAATTAACTATCAGTGTATCAATGGAGCAGTGAGAAAAACGGGTTGTTGCCTATTGTAGGAAAGTACCCTCTTTCTTGGCATGGTTACCCCCTTTTCCTGCCTGATGTCAGTGTGCTTGATTGTGTTCACTGGGATCCTGCTAACCAGGACCCCAGTGATTATGCTCTCTCTCTAAAATATCTGTATTTCACCCACAATTGGCACACTGGTGCACCATTATAAGTCCCTAGTATATGGTACCTAGGTACCCAGGGCATTGGGGTTCCAGATGATCCTATGGGCTGCAGCATATATTTTGCCACCCATAGGGAGCCTATGCGAAGGCTTCTGCAGGACTGCCATTGCAGCCTGCGTGAAAAGGTGGAAGCTCCCTTTTCTTAGTATTCCCTCTCCACTCCACTCTACACACTACACTTACCTAGGTAGGGGAATAACTTTCTTATTGTATGGTTGGTGTCCCCCCTGGGCGAATTTCCAACTATTGTGATTCTCACTATTTGCACTGTTTTCTAACAGTTTTTATGCCTATTTCAGCATACTAGTGTATATAATTTGTGTATTACTTACCTCATAAGGGAGTATAGTCTCTATGGTGTTTTTGGTATTTTTTTATTTTTATTTTTTATTTTTTTTGGAAAAGGAAGAGAGATGATTACATTCATACATCATTGCCAATAAACAAACAATTTGTGGGAAAAGAAAAAAAACACAAAAAGAAAAGAGTACAATATATGATTACACCTTCTCCTTCGACTGGAGAGGGACATTTCCCCCGTTTATGATCCCGAAAGATAACATTGAATTAGGACATCAATCATTAGCCATAAGCCAGTTCCGAAATTGTCCCCAGATAGTATTCCCTTTCCTCATAGCCAATCTCCCCTTCCGTTCATACAGAGAAATCTCCAGATGAAACACTGATAATAACCTGCCCAACCACTGCTGCCATGATAGTGGTTGCGTGCTCAGCCATGCAGAGGAGATACATAATCGATAAACCACCATGGCAAGGAAAATAAACACCCTCTGTCGTCCCCTTGTTTGTACAGCGACCCCTATGACCATGATCTCTGGGGTAAGGGCCACATCATACCCCAATATTTCTTTTATCAGGAATTGCATACCATCTCTCAGTGTCGTTAGTTCCCTGCACGTAGCAAACATATGAATTACATCTGTTCCATGGGCCCCACATCTTGGACAATTGATTCCTCATGACCCCCCCAACTTGGCAAGGTGGGCCGGTGTATAATACAAGTAGAACATAGTCTTATAATGTTGTGCCTGTAGAGACGCAGAGAATAACATAGTATGACCTAACACGAGTGAATTAAAAAAGTTAGCACTTCCATTCTCCAGTTTACCCCTCCACCTTTCACTATGCTTCCCCAAGTCATCGGGTTGCTCTGCCATCAATGAGGAATAGATTACTTTAATAGTCATATTAGATTCTCCCAGAATACTTTTTAACAATTGATTACTTTTAAACCCCTGTGGCCCAACGGTTTTCTTGCCCGAAAAGTCTCGTACCTGTAAAAAAAATTAAAAATCCCTTTGTTCTAGGCCATACCGTTCTTGAAGACTCGTAAATGTCTTTATTACAACGTCGTCAAAAAAGTCTCCTAACCTCACTATATCTTTGGAGGCCCATTTTACCATATAGTTATGCTTGAATATTTCCGGGAGCAACGGATTATTCTTAATTAGGGTATAGTAGTTAAATCTTCCGAGCCCATTCTTTAAGCGCCATGGCCGCCAGCATTTATAGACCGCCTCTAATACCTTGTACCGGGTTTTCTTATAATACCCTGGTTCATGGAAGGTTAACAAACACCCCTTAGAGGCAGAACCCACGAGCAGTTCGTAGATATTAAGGATTTTGGGGATACCCTCCACCTCGTTCTCACCTGGTCTTTCCCCCATAATGGGCGCATATATTGAAATGCAGCTGCCATTTGATATAACTTCAAATTAGGCAAGGCCCACCCCCCCTTTTCACGAGGTAGAGACATAAACTTAACCGATCTTCTGTACTTGCAATATTCCCAAATAAATCTCATAATTATCCGGTCCATATCTTCAAACTGAGATTTTGTAAAATTCAAGGGTATGGTCTGGAATAAATACAATAATTTGAGGAGAAGAATCATTTTGACCATATTACACCTCCCTATTATAGTCATATGCAAATTGTTCCATCTATGCATATCATTTTTAGCCTTTGCCAATATTGTATCTAAGTTCAGACTGATGATTTCTCCTACTCTTGGTGAGATACTGATACCCAGGTATACTGCATGCTCCACCCTCCGATTGTCCTGTGAATTCGTACATTGGTTAACCAATAGCTGAGTTTTGGTTCTACTTAACAAATACCCAGAAAATGTCCCGAACTTGGTCGTGACCTCTTCGATTTCTTTCAGTACTGCGTCCGGATTGGAGGTTATAATGGCTATATCATCCGCATATGCCAGGACTTTTGTATCCCAGCCATATCTGCGTACCGGGATAATCTGCTTATTCCCTTTGAGCTGTCTGAGCAAAGGATCTATACATAAGGCGAACAATAACGGACAACATGGGCATCCCTGCCTAGTACCTCTCCCCACTTGAATGCATCCAGACTGCCCTCTCATTAATTGTATTCTTACTCCCGGGGACTTATACATGGCTTTTATTGCCACGATAAACTTTTCCCCAAAGCCAAAGTTCTCCATAACCTGCCAATGATATTTCCAGCTAACTCGGTCAAATGCTTTCTCAGCGTCTAACAGGGCGACAGCCATGGGCTCCTCTGCCACCTCTGTTGCATCAAACAGCGTGATGACTCTTTGAATATGTTCTACCGTATCTCTACCAGGGACAAATCCATGTTGTCGAGGTATTACCAATTTCTTAATTACCAAGGATAAACGTGCAGCGAATATTTTAGAATACACTTTAGCATCACTATTAATTAATGTTATTGGCCGATATGAGGCCGGGGTCTGCGGGGCCTTCCCTTTCTTAAACTACTATATTAGCCATTCCCCATGAAGGCGGGGTTTCTCCACCGTTCTGTACCTGGATAAACAGCTCGAGCATCAATGGACGAAACAATATTTTAAACGTTTTGTCGAACTCTAACGGGATTGAATCAGGGCCAGAAGCTTTACCGGCGGCCAGTTTGCTTAATGCCTTGTCTATTTCTAAACTACCAATCTGACCCTCCAGTTGCAAATAATCCTCTTCTGAAACTGTGTTAAACCTGATGGGGCTAAGAAATTCCTGCATCTCTATCAATGAAAATCCAGCTGTATCATTATAGAGGTCAGTACAAAATCCCTGGAACACCTTCCTAATACCATCCGTATCTGTCACTATTTGTCCCTGTTGGTCTTGAATCTCTCTAATGACCCCCGCTGCAGCTTTATGGCTTGCCCTTACCGCCAACAGGTGACCAGTTCTTTCGCCAAACTCATACCTTTCAGAGCGTTGAGCAAGATATTTTCCCACTACTCTTTCTGCGTTAACTTCATTTATTGCTGCCCTTGCTATAGCAATCCGCTCCTGGGTGTTCTTTGTATCTTCCCCCCTTTCTATGGCTGTAATCAACTGCATTTCTAAATCTCTGAGCTTCAGATGCGAGTCTCTTATTTTCCTTTGAGCCTTTTTTTGTTTACTCAGGCTAAAGCTCAAAGTTGCTCCCCGTACCCCTGCCTTCAGAGTATCCCAGACTATCTCTATAGGGGCAGACCCTACGTTAATCTCTAAGACTTCCACTATCCAATTCCTCATATAATCAAGGTATTCAAAGTCATTGAGAAGCCCCCTTTCGAAAGTCCACCTCCTGGTTTTATGTTCTAGACCATCAAACTCCAAGTCCAACACCAGTGGATTATGATCAGACATAATCCGTGGGTATAATTCCATGCTAGCCTGTGTTAACAGTTCAGGAGATGTCAAAAAGAAATCTAATCGGGCCAATTTCACATGAGGGGCAGAGAAATAAGTGTACCCAGGATCTGAATCACATAGCTTGACCCATGTATCCACCAGGCCTAACTCTTTCTGCAGACCTACCATTGCCTTGAATACTCGAGGCTTCCGCCCCTGATATTTCTTTGCTATGGGCGCTAAGAGATCCTGCAAGCCATCCCAAGAGCCATTAAAGTTAAAGTCCCCACATAAAATATACGGGGGAGGCCAGCCAGTTAGTTCTACAGCCATAGTATCCATTACAACTGGATCGTCCGTTACTGCCCCATATACCGAACACAGCGTAAAGCTACCTTCCCCATATAAACATTCTACAATTTCCCATCTCCCATTCCTGTCAGCCTTCTGCCTGGCAAATTTCACTCTATTGCTCCGATCCAATATCGCCACCCCTTTAGTTTTCACCTCTTGTTTTGAGCATACTATCATTCTCATACCAAGCGACCCTAAGATTCCATGGTTTCCATATTCCACATGAGTTTCTTGTAAGCAATAAATATCTGCCCTTAGGGTTTTCAAATCTTCCATGACTTTCCTTCTTTTTCGGGGGTCATTTAGGCCACACTGTTAATAGAAGCTATTCGGAGTCTGGTCATTTTTATCTCTTTTTACCCCTCCCCCCTTCTTCTCTGCCTCCCAGTCTTTTTATTTGGCTTTCATCCTGGCTATATGCAATCTTACATAGACTTCGCTTCCTCTCTCCTTCTCTAGTCCTTCTGCTCCATTCTCTTCATCCCTTCCTTCCCTGTTCCCCCCCTTACCTCCTCTTTCCCCCTCCCGACCATCCCCCTCCCCACAACACACCCATCCACCCCCCTCCCTCCCACAAGGGCTGGTTGGGGACCCCTCCTCCCAGCCAGCCCCCCCCCCTTCTTGTAGAGCAACCAAGCCCCCTTTGGCCCGAATATTGGTGTAACGTAGATATAGGGTGCCCGCCCACCACCGAGATCCTTGCCATTTGAAGATACGTCATTATTTTAGCCCAGTCAAATATTCCTTTGCTTGAATCTCTGACATAAACCATCTCACTTTCCCATTCACAACCGTTTTTAGACAAGCAGGGGAGATCAAATAAGCTTCTCCCTTATCAAAAAATGGTTTGATCAACTGTCGGAGCCGCCATCTACGGTCCACAGTTGTATGACAAAAGTCTGGTTGAGTTAAAAAAAGTTACCCCTTCCACATTACGCGGGGCGTTAGGGCGTGATTTGTCAAAAATAGCCTGGCGCAGCAATTAATTCCCAAAAAACACCAGAATAGCTCTAGGGTATTTTGAGGCAGCTGAATATACCCCCTCCCTCCTGGTCAGGGGAAATCTGTGGACACGCTGAATCTCGTTATCCCAATCCCAATGGTTCAGTTGGAGAAATGCCCCCTGTAGTAACTTAATCATGTAGGTCCGAATGTCGTTCCCTTCCAGCCCTTCCTCTATGCCCAAGAAGCGTAAATTGTTTCTTCTCTGCCGGTTCTCAAAGTCTTCCAGTTTCCACATTATGTCAGTCATTTGGCTCTCCTGCGTGGCATTCTGTTGCTTCAGCGTGTCGACATCCTCTTCAACTGCTACTATCCTCTCGTCCATTGTGCCTAACTTAGCTTCTATCTCGGTACATGATTTTGCGACCTTACGCACTGTTCCCTGCAGCCGTTTTGTGGCTACCCTGGCTCGACGACTTTCAATCCGGGTTTCCGTTTGGAATTCTTTAATTGAATTAAATATTGATTGTAGCATCCCAGAGTCAGTACTTGCTGAACATATATCACTCCTCGTACCCCATTATTTTCTCCCCTGTCGTTGTTCACCAACTGCTGACCACCCATGGCAGACATATCTGTTGTGTGAGTTAAAGCTGTTAAATTAATACTGGAATAATCCCCATTTTAAAGTCTTATTCCCGCTTGATGCAGACAATTCGGTGCTCTCCTGTGATCCAGACCTTGTTTTGGTGCACTTGCGCTGCCGCCGCCTCTGCCAGACTGTGGGTTTGTTACTTGATGAAGCATTCCCCCTCTCAGAGGATATGCTACTGCCAGATTCACTAGGGCTATGCTCGTCAGCACTACTGAAGTCAGATTTCTCTGTCAATGAGTAGAATTTGTCCCCAGTGTCTTTTGCCCAGTCCAAGATTTTCATCTCTTTTTCATTTTCCTTATCACCCCCTCCTGGGCTCTGCGAAATATTTTGCACATCTGCGATACCCCATGCAGGTTTTATATTACTTAAGTCTTCTCTTTGCATTGCGGTCGCATACTGCTGTGCCGGGGGACACTCCTGACTAATGGGAGGATCCTTTTCCTTCTTTCTTACCATCGTGCTGCTGTCTGACCCTACATATCCTCCAACATCAGGTTGAGGTGCTGCTTCCTTAAAAGTCTTTTCACTGGAGGACCCCCCAAGTGAGCTTTCTGTGGCAGTCTGGCCTTCTCCCGAAGTGGAGGTTATAAGCGTAGTTCCACTCTCTTGTGTCCCTCCTGCAAAAAAAGAGGTGATAGTAGCCTGGGTTTTACTTTTCCCCCTATTTTCCGGGGATTATGTTATCATCCAATTTTAAATCTTTACCTTGGCTAGTTATATTTATCCCGGTTTACCTACCTAGTCTCGAAACGGGCCGTCTGTTTGCCCCGATCGGGTCCCCTTTATCCTTTCCTGACCGCAATATTTTGGCGCTGTCAGCCTTGTCTCCAGAGTTCCAAGCCATATTTGGCGCCATACTTATTTTCAAGAAATGGGGGAGTGCTCTCACAAAAGCGGCTAGCCCTGCTATTACTACTATCACATCATGTATCACCTCATATATCACACTTTTAATAATGCCCGTTGCAGGCCGAAGATGGGTACAGGAGCGGTCAGTACTCACCTCGGTGATCAATAGCATTGGGGGCACCCAGTTCTTGTTAAGCTTCTGCACCATAAAACTTCTAATCTTCAGTTTTTGTTATCAATCAAATGCTCACAGAGATCAATAGGGTAGGTGCCCTCAGGATCCGCGCATCTTATGTTAATATTTTAAAGTCTAGTAGGGTTTTTACTTGAAGAGGTGAAGAAGAGAACAAATCTTTGCTAGCGTGTTTTCAAGGGTCTAAATCAGTCATTTCAAACCCCTTTTTCCCCCTTTTGCTTACTTGGGATTTCTTTTCCTCCTTTTTGCAGAGTCCATAGTCAAAAGTGCAGAGCAGGCCAGGAGTGGGGGCAGCTTTTCTTACTTGAAGTTTCTTTTCCTCTTTTCTCGTGAAGTCAAGAGTAGAAAATGCAGAGTAGGTCTAGCGTGGGGGTAGCTTCCCAGCTACTCCAACCTTATCTTCCCCTGCGTCGTTCCAAAAATTAGAGGGAAGCATAAGCTTCCACCCCATGACTGTCGTTGGTGCTCGGGGGGCGTTCATAGCCAGAAACTGAGCGTTCTCCAGCTCCGAGTTATGCCTGTGGGGCCGCCCCCGGCGCTTTCTTCCAAGCCGCCTTGAGTCGCGGCATAGCTCCGGTGTTTCGTGGAGGGGAGAGCTTCCCTCCACTCTTGCTGCTTCCACGTCCGCGTTCGCTGCTGCTTTCTGGCGCCGGCTGGCGTCTGAGATCCGGGGTGGGCGTGGCTGCAGAGCCTGCCCCCTTGCTACGAGTCAGCCATCTTGCTGTATTTATGTACCTTTATTTTTGTAACACTGAGTATTTTCTTTCATGTGTGTAAGTACTAAGTGTGACTACAGTGGTATTGCATGAGCTTTGCATGTTTCCTAGATAAGCCTTGGCTGCTCATCCACAGCTACCTCTAGAGGGCCTGGCTTCTAGACACTGCATACACTACACTAGTAAGGGATACCTGGACCTGGTAAAAGCTGTAAGTAAAATAGGTACCCACCACACACCAGGCCAGCCTCTTACACCTATATGTTGGTGAAGTAGATAGTGAACAGATACTGTCTTGAGAGTGTTTAAGATGAATGTCAAAAAAAGGATGCAACAGACAGAATGTTATTATCTGAGCATAGGATTTTATTGATATCGCCTTATGATTTATATGCTATCAATCAATCAATCAATCAGGAATTTGTTAAGCGGCCTACTCACCCGTGAGGGTCTCAAGGTGCTGAGGAGGGGGTGAGAGAAGAGGGGGGGGTGCTGCTACTCCTCGAACATCCAGGTCTTGAGAAGTTTCCTGAAGATAAGGAGGTATTTGGACTGGCGCAGGTGGGTGGGAAGAGTGTTCCATGTTTTGGTGGCGAGGTGTGAGAATGATCTACCGCCGGTTGTAGTTCTGCAGACACGTGGGACGGTTTTGAGGTTGAGGTCGGCGGAGTGGAGATGCCGGGTCGGGATGTCGAAGGAGTGCCGTCTGTTGAGGTATTCTGGTCTGGTGTTGTGCAATGCTTTGTAAGCGTGGGTGAGGAGTTTGAAGGTGATTCTCTTGTTGACTGGGAGCCAGTGCAGGTTTCTCAGGTGGTCTGTGATGTGGCAGTGGCAGGGGATGTCCGGATGAGGTGTGCGGAGGCATTCTGAATGCGTTGCAGCCTCTTCTGGAGTTTGGCCATGGTTCCTGCATACAGGGCATTGCCGTAGTCCAGTTTGCTGCTTCCGAGGGCTTGGGTGACTGTTCTGGTTTCAGTGGGTATCCATTTGTAGATCTTTCAGAGCATGCAGAGGGTGTTGAAGCAGGAGGAGGGGATGGCGTTGACTTGCTGGGTCATGGTTAATGAGGAGTCCAAGGTGAATCCTAGGTTGCATGCGTGGTTGGTGGGAGTCAGAGCGGCTCCGAGAGTGGCAGACAACCAGGAGTCATCCCATGCAGAGGGGGTGGAGCTGAAGATAAGGACATCCGACTTGTCGGAATTGAGTTTGAGGCAGCTGCTCTTCATCCATTCGGCAATGGCCCTCATTCCTTCATGGAGGTTGGTGGAGTCTTTGGTGAGGGAGAGGATCAGCTGAGTGTAGTCAGCGTATGAGATGATGTTGAGGTTGTGGGATCGGGCGATGTTAACGAGCGGGCCATGTAGACGTTGAAGAGGGTCAGGCTGAGGGCCGAACCCTGGGGTACGCCGCAGATGATTTTGGTAGCCTCCGAGTGGAATGGGGGGAGGCGGACTCTCTGGGTTCTGCTGGTGAGAAAGAAGGTGACCCAGTCCAGGGCTCTGTTGCGGATTCCTGCATTGCTGAGGCGTGAGCGTAGGGTGTGGTGGCAGATGGTGTTGAACGCGGCCAAGAGGTCCAGGAGGATGAGGGCCGCGGTTTTGCCGTTGTCCAGTATGGTTCTGATATTGTCAGTGGCAGTGATGAGGGCGGTTTCAGTACTGTGGTTGCTGCAGAATCCAGATTAGGAAGGGTCCAGGGTTCAGCTCTCCTCGAGGAAGCGGGTTAGTTGACTGTTGACAGCCTTCTCAATGACTTTTGCCGGGAAGGGGAGCAGGGAGATAGACCAAAAGTTCTTGAGGTCCTTTGGGTCCGCCTTGGGTTTTTTGAGGAGGGCGTTGATCTTGGTGTGTTTCCAGCTCTCCAGGAAGGTGGCGGACTCGAAGGATCTGTTGATGATCTTCCGTAATTGGGGTGCGATGACGGAGCTTGCTTTGTTGTATGTGGTGAGGTGGTATGTGGTGAGGGCAGGGGTCAGATGGAGAGCCGGAGTGGAGGGTGTTCATGATTTCGATGGTGTTGTTGTCGTTCACGGGGGCCAGGAGAGTAGGGGGTTGTTCGGAGGTGAATCTGTGGTGTTGGTGGTTGCAAGGGGGTCTGGGTGCTGAAGCTGTCATGGATGTCTGCAATCTTGCAGTGGAAGTAGGAGGCTAGGGAGTCGCAGAGGTTTTGGGATGGTGGGATGTTGGTGGGGTTGGAGAGTTCCTTCACGACGTTGAAGAGCTCCTCGTGGCTGTGTGCGTTGTTGTTGATTCAGTCTTTGAAGGCTGTTCTCTTGGCGGCTCGGATGAGTTGCTGATGTCTGGCAATGGTGTTTTTGAAGGCTGTGTGGTTGTCCAGAGTCTGATCTTGGCGCCACTTTCTTTCAAGTCTTCGGCAGGTTTGCTTTGATTCATGGAGGTCGGCGATAAACCAGAAGGACTTTCTGTTGGTGCCACTTTTGGAGGGATTCTTATTTGGGTTGAGAGTATCAGCACAGGTGTCGACCCATTGCCTGTGTCAGTGGTGTTGATAGGTGGGTTCCGGGAAAGGGTCACAATAAGTTGGTCTTCAGTGACCTTGTTCCAACTGCGGTGGGGGATCAGTTGTATGTGGTGGTATGTTGTGGGTTTCTTGAAGGAGAAGTGGATGCAGCGGTGATCTGTCCAGTGGAGTTCGGTGGTGTGGCTGAAGGAGACGTGATTGCTGGCAGAGAAAATAGGGTTGAGTGTGCATCCTGCGGAGTGGGTCGGTGTCATGACGAGCTGTTTGAGGCCGAAGTTGGAGAGGTTGTCAAGCAGGGTCGCGGTGTTGTTGTCGTTGGTGTTCTTGAGGTGGAAGTTTAAGTCCCCGAGGATTATGTAGTCAGTGAATGCCAGAGCATGTGCGCTGATGATGTCGGTGATGGAGTTGCTGAACTGCTGTCTGGGGGCCTGTAGACGAGGTCCCTCGGAGGGTGGTGTTTAGGTTAGTGTGGATCTGGAAGTGCAGCTGTTCTGCGGAGCTGAGAGTGTCTTTGGTGCTGGTCGTAATTCTGAGGGTGTTCTTGTGGATGATGGCAATGTATCCTCCTGGTTTGTTGGAGCGGTCCCTGCGGGTGATCTTGTAGCCATCCGGGATGGCTATGGCGATGTCAGGCGCTCAGGAGGGATTCATCCAGGTCTCAGTCAGGAAGGCGATGTCTGGGAAGGCTGGGTCGAGTAGATTCATTAGCTCTACTGCATGCTTGTGGACGGAGCGGGTGTTGAGGAGGATTCATCTGAGATGGTTGCATCCTGCCTTGGTGGGTGGGTCATTGGCCTGGAGGCTGGAAAAAGTGCAGGAGAAGGGTCCGCGGGTCGTCTCCGGGGAGGCTTGAAGGCAGGCGGGCGAGCGGCCGGTGTTGATGGAGCAGAGGGTGGCGGCATCGTAGTGAAGACATGCATGGCGATGTTGGGGGGGGGCGGGAACCAGAGGTTCTGGCGCTGAACACGGTCCAGGCACGGATGAGCAAAGACGGGCTTGCCTTAGGCGTGCCAGCAGCACACTAGCAGCGACTATTAAGTAGGGAGGTGAGGGGGAGAAGAGGACAGATGGGAGGCGGGTGTGGGGGTGAAAAACTGCACGAAAAAAGGGGACGGAGTGCAAAAAAGGGGGCGGGATGTGGTGGCAGCAGCAGCGGGAATGCAGGTCGAGAGAGAGAGAGGAGGGGGCGGGGCCACAGGGGCAGCATCGGTGGGGGAGAGAGAGAGCAGAGAGAGCGAAAGTGAGAGAGAGAGAGAGCAGAGTGAGAGAAAAACGAGGAAGAGTGTAGCGTGAAGCAAAAGGAGCGCAAAGGGACAGAAGTGAAGCAGAACAGAGAGCAAATCAGAGAAAAGGAGGAGAGAGGCAGAAGGTAGCCTAGTATGAAAGCAGAGCTCTCCCACTAGGCACCAGGGATGAGGTGCAGGCAGAAGCCTGTGGGTGGAGGATGATCTCGAACTCCTGACAGGGGTCAGGAGTTCAGAGGAGTGAGGGAAAGGGCTTTACTTACAAGGTGGAACCACAGGAGGCAGAACAGTGCACTGGCCAGGTCAGTGATATTGCTGGACCTACCACGCAGCGGCCTCCATTAAGTAGGGAGGTGGAGGGGAGGAGAGGACAGCTGGAGGCAGGTGCGGGGCAAATAACAGCGTGAAAAAAGATGGCGGGCCACAAAAAAGAGGGGCGGGCCGCGGGGCCAGCAGCAGCGGGAGTGCAGCGCGAGAGAGAGAAGAGAGGGTGGGCCGCAGGGGCAGCAGTGGTGGGGGAGTGTGAGGGGGGGAGAGCAAAAGTGAGAGAGAGAGAACAGAGTGAGAGAAAAACGAGGAAGAGTGTAGCATGAAGCAAAAGGATCACAAAGGGACAGAAGCAAAGCAGAAAACAGAGCAAAGCAGAGAAAACAAGGGGAGAGGCGGAAGATAGCCCAGCAGGAAAGCAGAGCTCTCCCATAAGACACCAGGGATGAGGCGCAGGCAGAAACCTGAGGGTGGAGGAGGGCCTCAAACTCCCGACAGGGGTCAGGAGTTCAGAGGAGCCAGGGAAAGGGCTCTACTTACAAGGTGGAGCCACGGGAGGCAGAGCAGTGCACTGATTTCATCCTTAACATACTTCATTGTCTAATAGCGTTGTATAATAGTGTTTGTTCTGAATGGGTGAGAAAGGTTGACACACTCTATTCATTGTCATTTTATAAAACGATAATAGGAAAACTTGGAGAAATCCTCCAGTATGATTTATTTGTCCAAATGAAAGATATGAAATGAAAGATATGATTCCTGTTTTTTTGCTTCTTTAACCGTCAACTTGTTTGATAAAACATGAGCAGAAGACTGGTGCAATCACTAGTACAATATAATATGTGCAGAAAACAACCACTCACTGTGAGAAAACAGGGCTGATTGCAGAGGCCCCCTAACTTTTTGCCCCCATTTTCCACTTTTTGCTGGTGTTTTCCTGACTCTGATGGTGCCCTGGGTACTGCTAACCAGTCCCAGGGCCTGTGCTCTGTGTAAAATGGATATGCAAATTAGGCTAATTATAATTGGCTAAGTTAACCTACCTATAAGTCCCTAGTATATGGTATGGCATGTAGGTTTAGGGACCACAGCATAGGTGGTGCACCCATAGGTGCACTGCTGAGGTGCCCAGTGTCATTTTAAAGGCAGGCCTGCCTTGCTGGCTGCTTTTAAATTAAAGTTATATGCAAATTCGACTTTGGAATTAAAAGTAGTTCCAAAGTCTTAAGCTACCTTATTTTTACATATAAGTCACCCCTGAGGTGTGCCCTATGTGCCCCTAGGGCTGGGTGCCTTGTAACTATAAGCAGGGACTTTATAAAAATAGTTTTATAAGCCCTGGTGAGGTAAAAACAGCCAAATTCGTTTTTCCCTCATTGTAGTAAATGGCCTTCATAGGCTAGAATGGGGAGACTTTGTTTTAAATTTTAAAGTCTCCTTAAAAGATGCATACCAAGAATTTGGTATCAAATTATTTGTTGTAATAAATCCCACAACTTCCAGTTGTTGGATTTAATATAACTTGTTCAGGTAAAGAGTTTTAGACTTTACCTAAAAAGTTGCCAATTTCAGCCCTGCATTGTTTTTGCTGCTGTGCTCTGATTGGCCAGCCTGTAGCAGATTAGCCAAGCTGCCTTGATGAGGTGTGAAGTGGCCTGGCTTCACACAAAGGAATGTGCCTTTGGGAGAGAATCTCCCCTCAGCAGATGGTGAGGCAGGAAGGGGGAGGGCTGCCAAACTGGTCTTCAAAGGCAGAGAAGGACACATGCAGCAACCAGCAACACCCCCACATCCTGCAACCCCAGACAACTAGGTGCCCCCTTGATTAGATTAGGAGAGGGCAGGAGAGGGGTGTGTTTATGATTTTTAGCCACACCAGTGGGTGGGCTCAGCCAGATGTAACCTCCAAAAATCAGATTCAGCCATGTTGGATTTTTAGAGAATGTTGCCCACTGGGATGGATTTTTGCCACACTTCCCAGGAAGTGGTCATCGCAGGGGGAAGGACCCTGCCCCTGATAGGAGAACCAGGACCCCCCTGCTTTTCACCCAGGAGCAAGGATAAAACTGGCAGACCTGCACCCACACCTCAGATCCCCATCAGATTCCAACAAGGAAGAACCAAAGGAGAAGGAGGACTGCCCTGCTGGACCCCTGGGCTGCACCTGGAACCTGCACTCAGAAGGACTGCACCAGCTGCACACTTGGGCTTCACCACAAGAAGGACTTTGCCTGGCTTCAACTGGTTCAAGGAGGGGCTCCCTGTTTGCTACAGGTGAAAAATTGCTAACCAGAGTCCCCTGCACCAACTCCTGAAGAAAGCGACCAGCTGACCACTGCCCAGTGGCCAAAAAGGAGTTTGCGCCAGGTGCATTCTGGGAGTTGTAGTCCGCACCCCCCAAGGACCATCTCAGAACTTCTGGACCCTTGGGGTGAGCTGTGGACCCCAAAAGAACCTTAAAAGGACATCTGGGTGAAGCCCCAAAAGTTTGGAGAAGATTTGAGAATTTTTGTAAAATAGCTCCATAGAGGGACCGACCCGCCGCGGAAATTCTAGCCGGCTTGCCTCAACCGCGACCCGGCCTGACTTGGTGGTTCGTCCCGGTAAAGAAAAATCTCCGAAAAAGAGACTAAGTCCGAAGGTAAAAAGTTGACCGGGACCTCCCAGCCATCGTATCCAAGGAGGGCTCCATGGATGTCGGATCAAGATCCAGGTTTACCCCGGTCGAAGGATTTTCACCTCGAAAAAACGACTAAGTCCGAAGGTAAAAATCTCCACCGAGGATTCCAGCATCGCGTATCCGGAGAAGGGCTCCAGGAGGTCGGATAGGACTGGCAGGTTCGTCCCGCTGAAGAAAATATTCAAAATAAAGACTAAGGCCCTCATTCTGACCTTGGCGGGTGGCGGAGGCCGCCCGCCAAAGTCCCGCCGTCAGATTACCGTTCCGCGGTCGAAAGACCGCGGCGGTAATTCTGACTTTCCCGCTGGGCTGGCGGGCGGTCGCCTTCAGACCGCCCGCCAGCCCAGCGGGAAAGAGGCTTCCACGATGAAGCCGGCTCGGAATCGAGCCGGCAGAGTGGAAGCTGTGCGACGGGTGCAGTTGCACCCGTCGCGTATTTCACTGTCTGCGCAGCAGACAGTGAAATACATGTAGGGGCCCTCTTACGGGGGCCCCTGCAATGCCCATGCCAGTGGCATGGGCACTGCAGGGTCCCCCAGGGGCCCCGCGACCCCCCCTACCGCCATCCGGATCCCGGCAGTCGGACCGCCGGGATCTGGATGGCGGTAGGGGGGGTCGGAATCCCCGCGGCGGTGCAGCAAGCTGCGCCGCCGTGGAGGATTCAATGGGGCGGCGGTACACTGGCGGGAGCCCGCCAGTGGTGCCGATCCGACCGCGGCTTTACCGCCGCGGTCGGAATCCCCATTGGAGCACCGCCGGCCTGTCGGCGGTGCTCCCGCGGTCCTGACCACCTAAGTCAGAAGGTAACTTTTTAACCGAGACCTCCCGCGACCTGTAGCCGAGCAGGGCTCCATCGCGGTCGGCCTGAAACTTTGACTTTGCCCCGGTCGAGGTGCAACCAGATGACCCGATTGGCGCTTTTTGTTTCTAAGCACTAGAAAAATAATAATTCTTTAAAAATTCATATCTCCGGTTCCCCTTATCTGATTTTATTCGTTTTTGTGTCATTTTAAAGATAAAAATATAAACTATTTTTATAAATTGGTTTTGGATTTTTAAACTGTTTCCTGTGTTTTATTTAATTACTGTTTTGTGATATTTGAATGCTTTACACATTGTCTCCTAAGTTAAGCCTTGACGCTCATTGCCAAGCTACCAAGGGTTGAGCTGGGGTTAATTTACCGAGACCTAACTGGACCTAAGTGGAGGTTAGTGGCTTGTTGCTAGGTGTGTAGGTACCTACCTGCCCTTACCAATAACCCATTTTCCAACATTTTTGGTGGCAGCGGTGGGATCCTGTACTTGTGTTCAGTATCACGTTACAGTTTTAAGTAAAACAAATTAAAAATCCTTTAAATTGTCCTAGTGCAAATATATATTTTTTTGTAATTTTTTTTAAAAAAAAAAAATAATTTTAATTTGGATTAATTTCTATTATTGATTTTTTGTAATTTTTCTAAATTATTGTTTCCAATTTTTGCAAAAAGTTTTTGTTGACACAAAACTAGGGAACCATGGAGCTTGATCTGGCTAGCCTACCCACATTGACAGTAGTCCAGCTTAGGGGGTTGTGTACTGAAAGAGGGTTGCCTGCAACCACTGACCTCAGGAAGCAAGTCCTGATCAAATCCCTGACAGCATGGGCTGAGGCCCAAGAGGTAGACCCAGGGGAAGCTCCAGAGGAGGGAGAAACAGGGGAGGATGCTAGCTCTAACCACTCAGGGGAGGGAGGGCATCTGAGCCTAAGTGAGGATGAGGAAGACCGGTCCTCAGTACATACAGTCACTAGGGGCAGACCTTTGTTGCTAGGTGTAGGTACCTACCTGCCCTTACCAATAACCCATTTTCCAACACTCACCACTACCTCCATCCTCTGGTGGGGCGCACAGGCATGCTCCTTGCAGCAATGCACTTTGATAATATGACTGGTAGATTTCAAGACTTGGAGATTTCAAGCACTGTCAACAAAAAGTTAGGTGTTTCCACGTCCGGGAAGTTTGGAAAGATGATGGAGGAGCCGTGGAATGATATGGGCTGCTGGAGTGCATCACCATGTCAGAAGGAAAAGCAGTTTGCACTGCTTACCTGAAGGGCAAAGATGCCAGGAGCAGGAGTTCAGCCTGATTTAGAAATTGAGTGGACTGTCACAGTTCTGCCTGCTGCAGGCCACTAGTAGCTCCCCAGCATTGATCTCATTTAAATGTGCAGCTGGTGCCCACAAAGGATGGGTCTGACTGGAGTTCATGCAGAAATCAATGCTTGTGGTTTCCACCCCAATGGGTGGAGCGTGGTGGGCAAAAAAGGCAGGGAAAGGAGGAAGGTCACCTCTAATGTGAATGACCGCTGTCAAGATTGAGGGACTGGCCTTCTACATCATGGCCAACCATGAACAATGCAAAGGCAGTGTCTGGACTGCCAGGTGCAGCTGGAGCACAATCTAACTGTGGGGATTGTTGAGGCGGAGATGCAATGCCCGCAGCACTAAAGGAGGCAATTTAGCACAGAGGAGGTGAACATCTTTCTTGGTGTAACCTCTTTTAGGAAACATGAAGCTGAAGTGAAGAGACAGGTAGGGATGCAGAAAGTTGGCAGCATCATAGTCAACGAAACACCACAAGGTCATGCCTTGAAGGCATTGATGGTGCATGCCCTGGTGGTGGACGTTAGGATGGAGGGTGCTGGGGCAGTTGGACACATCTACAGCAGAGGGGTACTGCCTAAGAAGTGGGGGGCAAGTTGGAGCATCAGGGCCAATGGAGAGTCTGGCACCCAGCAGAAGCCCACACAGGAGTGTGCAAGAGCTGGGCCCCTGTTGGAAAGTGGATTATTGGTAGGGGCAGGTAAGTACCTACCCTTAGCAATAGGCCACTAACCTCCAATTGGTCCAGTCAGATCTCAATAAATTAATCCCAGCTCAACCCTTGGTAGCTTGGCAATGAGCAGTTAGGCTTAATTTAGGAGAGAGGTGTTTAAAGCATTTAAAAATCATAAAAACACTAAGGCCCTCATTATGACATTGGCGGTAAATCCTGCTTACCGTCGTGGGGACTGCCGCCAACATACTGTCATGGAGGCGATCATCCGTCTGCCATATTATGACACACGCACACACACCAAACTGACAGAATACAGCCACAAACACAAATCCGCCAGCCCAAAGGTTAATGTTAAACTGTTGGTACGAACACCCATACCATTACGCCAACAAAATAATGCCCTCCACATTGTGACCCACGAATCACCATAGCGGACATTCAATGGCGGTAAACCATTGGCGGTACACATCGGCAGGGTCATAATGGTCACCCAAATACAAAACAACACAACAGTGGCCAATTCCAAAAACACACACCTGACACTAATACACACACCACACCCATCCACCAACAGCACTATAAAACACACACCCACATTACCCACAACCCTTTGCTAACATGAAAAGACTGCAATAGCTAGCCACGCAAATCACAGAGACAACTACACACACACACCACAACTACCCATTCATCCGTCACGCAATCCAGACCCCACACCCCACCACATTACTTAACACCCTCTGCACAACACACACCACACAACATCCATGTCCCCACAAAGGCACCCCTGTTTCACTGATGAGGATTTGCGGGTCGTGGTTGAGGAAATAGTCAGGACAGAGGCACAGCTGTTTGGAGCACAGATGCAGCAGATCTCCATTGCCAGGAAGATGGAGCTATGGCGGAGAATCGTGGACCCGGTGAATGCCGTGGGACAGCATCAATAAACAAGGGTAAACATCAGGAAAAGGTGGAATGACCTACGGGGAAGGTACGTTCCATAGCAGCAAGGCACCAGCTTGTTATCCATAGGACTGGTGGTGACGCCATCCTCCTCCCCCACAGCTGACAGCATGGGAGGAGCAAATCTTAGCAATCCTGCATCTTGATGGCCTCACTGGAGTTGCGGGAGGACTGGACACTGGTGAGTCAATATTTACTACCTATCCCCCCATACCTGCATGCCACCACCAACCCCTCACCCAGACACCCATCAATCCACTCCATCCCCCACAGTGCACCGCCACAGTTAACTAACCTAGTTGCCAAGACCTGCATGCCATACCAACTGCAATCACATCCCTCCCAGCCCTGCATGTACACCCACCACCAATGCATGCACAGCATGGAGAACTAACAATCCACAATGCATCACCATACACAAACAAAGGTGGCAGGGCAACATGAATAGTATATGGGAAGCTGGGGATGCAGAATATGTCACAGACATGTAGCATAATACACCACTTACATCTCCACAGATGCCCCAGCAAATCTCAGCGGTGAGGATGTGCCATGGCTACCCAGTCCCCCACCAGAATATGCCCTCAGTGATGACAGCAACTCTGGACTTCTTGATTTGGATGAAATTCCTGGCCCATCAGGAACCACTGGTCAGTCGGATTCCCCAGCCCACACCCAGTCCACCACAGAGCCTCCCCCTCAGTATCCAACATCACAGCAACCACCCAACATCCCCAGACCTCTGTCCTCAGGACACGTCAATCAGCAGTGAGCCGACCTGTACAGGGACCCCAGTCCACACCTCACAGACAAGACAATAAGGGTCCTGGGATCAGTGGAGGTGGGCTCACCTTTCAGGGGACACAGGCACTGGGGGCCAGGGACACTTGGAGGACAGCTGTGTGTCATGTGGAGGACAGGCTCAGGGAACCAACTGTCCAGGAGGTACTCACTAATGTACTGGGGGCTTACCAACAATCCCAGGACAAGATGGGCTAGGAGATAGACATCATGCAGGAGAACCAGTGGCTGCAGGAGGAACACCATTAGAAGATCAACAAAGAACTGCAGGCCTTCAACACCACCATGGTCTCTATAGCAGGGGTGCTGGGTGATATGGCCAACATCATGAGGGAGTACACATCACACCAGTAGTCCCATTCCACTAGCCTGTCAACTGACCAGCCCTCCACATCTGCTGCAGTTAGTGGACAGGAGTCCCTGCCACAGGACCCATCCCCGCAGAAGTTGAACCACCCTGCAAATGTTCCCTGTGACCCAGACAGACACCAGAGACATTTGCCAAGACCAAGACCACCACCAGGCAATTAGCCCCTCCTTAATGTCCCCCTTGTGCACTTTGAACTGCCATTGCTTCCCTTATTATGGCCCCTTGGACACTGGGCCTGTGCTACAAGCAGACTGGACCACTACACTTGACTTTCCTCTACCATCACCCCATTCCACTGCACTATTCCTTCATAATTTTCACTTCAATGAACACCCTTGAACGCAACTGCAGTACTAGGGCTTTATCTGACAAAAATGTGCAATGTATTGAACTGTATCATCCTGTGCAATCGGCCAGAACTTTGTAATTCCATCCAACAAATAGCCTGTAGCAGTTTGTAGTCATCACACAGTACACAGTTGTAACCACACCAACATCTGCAAATTGGGAAGGCATAGGTGACAGTCAGTTGGGATGCTAAGGAAGTGACTGCACCATGCTACAGCCAAACAGAAAAATAATTTATTAGACGAATGGTCAGTTCTACTGTCTTACCTGTGTTTCATTGGAAGTGCTGCCGTATAACTGATGTCCTGTTGTTCACATCCTCATCCTCTTCCTCCTCATCTTCACTGTCCTCAGGGTCCACTGCTGCCACTGGATCATTTTCACCCTCCTCCTCCAGCAGATAGGGCACAGGTTGTCTGATTGCCAGGTTGTGCAACAGGCAGCATACAGCAACTATCTGGCAGACCTTCTCAGGTGAGTAGCAGAGGGATCCACCTGTCAAATGGAGGCACCTGAACCTGACCTTCAGGATACCAAAGGTAATTTCAATAATCCTCCTGGTACGCCTATAAGCATCATTTTACCTATTCTCAGCCCCTGTCCTCGGATTCCTTACAGGGATCAAGAGCCATTACAGGTTTGGGTAGCCAGAGTCACCTGCAAGAAGTGAGGGACAAACATTAGCCTTGCACAATGGCATGGGGGATGACTCCTGAAGCCATACACTGACATACATTGGGTGGGGACTCAGGCTTACCTATAAGCCACACTCTGTGCCTCTGTATTTGTGCCATCACTTGTGGTACACTACTATTCCTCAGGACGAAGGCATCATGCACCGACACAGGATACTTGCCCATGACGTGGGAGATGTACTGGTCAGCAAGGCACACCATCTGGACATTGAGTGAGTGGAAACTCTTCCTGTTCCTGAATATCTGTTCATTGACCCGGGGGAGGGGCTAAGGCAATATGTGTTCCGTCAATAGCCCCAATAACATTTGGAATATGTTGCATTGTATAGAATCCAGCCTCCACAGTGGCCAAATCTTCTTCGTGGGGGAAAGCGATGTAGCTGCACATGTGTTTGAGCAAGGCAGCCAAAACTCTTGCCAGCACTATAGAGAACATTGGCTGTGAGAGTCCTGCAGCCAAGCCCACTGTCACTTGAAAAGACTCTGTTGCCAGGAAATGGAGCACTGATAGGACCTGCACAAGAGGGGTTATCCCAGTTGGATGATGGATATCAGATATCAGATCAGGCTCCAATTGAGCACACAGCTCTGTGATTGTGGCCCTGTCCAGTCTATAGGTGAGTATTATGCGCCTATCCTCCAGTGTAGCCAAGTCCACAAGGGGTCTGTCCACGAGGTCTTTCTTATTCTTCCTATTCCTCCACAGTGGTAGGTACCCTAAGGGACAGAAGAGTGAGAAGGGAGTGACAACATGAAAAATGGATCCACCACTTCAGTGTACATAGAGCATGTATGTAACTGGACACTATAAATGGCTATGTATGTACAATCGACACCAATGACACAGGTTTTTTTGTAAATTGTATACCAGCACTATAACATGCAACTGCCTGTCCTGAATGTAGGGACAGGTGTAAGTGATCTCACTCCGTGGGCATTGGGTGTCATGGCGAAAGGCGGTCTGCACCGCTATGCAATTCCTCATGGGCTAACATGGGACTCTATGGAGTACAGTGACCAATGAGGATCACCGGCGGCGGTGATGGTGTTCCTGACTTTCCACAGGACAACACCTCCACTGCATGTGCTGCTGTGACCTGTGTCTGGAACCTGCTGTGGCCTGTGCGACTGGGGAAAGGTCCCCTGCCTTCACTTCGGAGGAGTTAGAGCGACTGTGGATGGGGTCCTATCCCTGTATGGACAGCTGTATGGGCCTTCAGACCAACAGGTTAGTACACCATGGGGACGTTGCATGGGACAAGGCTGCATGGAGAAGTGGGTGTGTGCTGGCAGTGTGTCATTTGGTGGAGGGTATGGCTGGTGGTAGTGTACATGCAGGACTCCGGGTGATGTGTGTGCTATTTGGGGGGCAAACGATATCTGAATGCCATATAGCACCCCACTGAGTTGCCTGTGCCTGCTCACCCAGGAGGGTGGGAATCTCCTTTGCCCCAGGCACCTCTGGCCCTGCCCCAGTGAGCCCTGCTGCTCTCAGTGAGGAGGCTATTTACCTCCTGAGATTCATCTCTGTAGGGCAGTCGACCACAGTGAATGCCATCCAGGGGCTGTCATCCCAGATGCAGCAATGCCTACCTGGAGGGCATTCATGGTGGTTTGGTGGGCCTACAGAAATCATTTCAGGCTCTGGCCTCCTTTCTGATGGCAGCCAGTGTCCCCGGTCCTACCGTTCCCCCTCTAACTACCAGTTCCTAGTCCCAATCTCTTCAACCCCAACCCATCCTATGCACACATACAGGCAAGCATGCACACAAAACAGCACACAAGAGTGGCACAGACAAACACAGGCACCTGACGTCAAGCCACAAGCGCTCACACACACAACAGACAGATGCACACACAACAACATCCACTGCCTCCGCTGTCTCCTCCTCCTCCTCCCTTACAGTCATATCCGTTCTCACCTGCATGCACTGCATCAACAGTCCCAGACCCTGTCACCTGTACACCCTTACCCACAGACACCACAAGAGCAGACCCACAGACATGCACCCCACACAACACATGCACTGTCACCACTACCTTCACCACCTCATACAACACACCCACCTCACATGCAGACACCACCACAACATCCATCCACATGAACAGCTTGTCCTCTCTCACCATCTGCCCCCTCCAAAGAAACACAAACGCTCACAATCAGATCCCGAACAGCCATCCACCTCACATACACACACTGTCCATGCACCTGCACCCAAGTTCAGCACACCTACTCCTCCTACTACCACTCCCTCTACCTCCACTCCCATCCCTCCTCCCATATCCCACCCCAATGTCCCTAAGAAGGTTTTCCTTGCCCATCTTGACCTCTTCCCTGTCCCTACCCCTCTTGCTGCAGCCACCTAGTGGCCCCTGAGTGGGAAGGCAGCCACTCTACGCAAGGGCTCACCTCCCCCTCAGAAATGGAGGTCTAAGGGGGCAGAACCAAAGAGACAAAGGACGGGTAAGTGGAGGCACCTCCTAAACCTGGAGGCAAGGACACAAGTCACAAGACAAAGGCCAAGGGGGGCCCTCATGGGAATGAACCTAAGGATCCCCATCCACCCCCTGAGGGCAAGGATCCTCATCTAACTCCTGAGGGCAAGGATCCCCCTCCACCACCTGAGGCCATGTAGCCCCCCTCCAGGTACTGTGGCCTAAGACTCCCCTCCAGGGGCAGTGGGCAAGTAGCCCCCTCCAGAACCAGTAGGCAAGTAGCCCCCTCCAGAACCAGTGGGCAAGAAGCCCCCTCCAGAACCAGTGGGCATGATGCCCCCTCCATGGACTGTGGCTTAAGACTCCCCTCCAGGGACAGTGGGCAAGGAGCCCCCTCCAGAACAAGTGGGCAAGGAGCCCCCTTCACAACCAATGGGCAAGGAGCCCCCTCCAGAACCAGTGTGCATGATACCCACTTCAGCTGAGGTGCCCTACCTCCCTCCCTTCCCCCTGAGGTGCCTGCCCATTTCCAACTTGATGTCCCTGATCAGTGAAGTCTGAATAATGTCAGGAGTCAAGTCGGGGCTTGGACAATGCCATGTGGCCATGTGGCCCTTTAGTACCTTGGACTGGCCATTGGCCCAATCTGTACATTATGGTGGCTGCTGGCAGCAAATTACAGCTGTTGTACTACGAGTATGTGTCCTTCCATTCTTTGCTCCAGGGCCCTGTAACTGTCGATTCACTGTGCCGCTGGTTGTGTGTGTGTGGTTATGGTTTGTGTTGTGCGTGTGTTTATCACTCTCCTTTTCCACCCTCCCTCCCTTGTGTGCTAGGCGGCTGAACTCACCGTCGTTGTCTTTGTCGGCTTTGGTGCTCCAGGACGGCCATGGTGTGCTAGAGCATCGGGAATACTTGGAGTTCTGATTCCATGGCAACCGCGGAGTCCTCTGTGTCTCTGAAGGTGAGCCTTTTATTTTCCATAATATGTTTCCACCAGGCTTTTGATAGTGTTGCTAATGCCCCAGAAATCCTGGTGGTTTGCTATATCATAATATGGTGGGCGGTACCTTGACTTCCACCAGGCTGTAGGTGGCTATGGCAGTGGTCGGTGGTGTTAGCGCCCAGGCGTTTGGTGTGGTAAATTGTCTCTCTATGGGAGGTCTCACCGCCATGGTCATAATTTGGTGGTAATTACCTTCAGCCTGTTGGTGGTATTACCTCCACTTTAACAGTGGTGGTCGATACACCACCAATGTCATAATGAGGGCCTAAATAACTAAAACACAATAAAAATCCAACCACAATTTATAAAAATAGATTAGCATAAATCTGGGCCTAAAAGCACCAATCTGGGGGGGGCGGAGCTAGTCTGCCGGCAAGATGGCCGTCACATCGTGAGGCTCTGCCGGACTTAGGGCTGTAATTTTTTATTTCTCCTGTCTTGGCAGTGTTGGAGGGGCCCCCTGGAAGGGAGCCCTATGGTCTGCAGCGGTGCCCCGTCTGCTGCTTTATTTTCCGCTCCGGGTGCTCCCATGGGGGGAGACGCGGAGCGGGCTGAGCTGTGAGCGAGCCTGTGGCGGGGGCCTGCCCGGCTGTGTGGGGCTGACGCTCACCGACGCGGGTAGCCGGAGAAAGTCTTCGGATCCCGCTGGCACGTAGTGAGCGATTCCTGGGGGAGTCCCTCTGCGGTCTCCTCAGGCGCGGACCCCCCGAGTGTGCTTTGGCAGGCCCCAGGCCTGGTGGTGGCGTGCGTGTGGCTGTGGGGCCTAGTTGAAGTGCCGGCACGGCTTGGAGCAGAGCGTGGCTGCTGCCGCTGCTGGAGGAGGTGGCTGGCGGGGAGGCCTGAGTCCCCGCGGAGAAGGAGTGAGCGGTGAGTGGGGCTTGAGGGGGACCTTCGGTGGTCGTTTTTGGGCCACGGCACCCCCCCTTTTTCGAGCTGCTGCTTGGTCGTCCAGGGATTTGTGGGTGCGGCTCGGTGGTGGCGGCCGCGCGGCCTTGGCGGCTAGGCCTGCCTTCTCTTGCGGCGGCCCGGGTGGGCTGCTGTGCTTTGCTGGCTCGGTGAAAGTGGTGGGGCCCCTGGGTCGGCGCTCGTGTTGGGGTGCGGTGGGGGCCCCCTGTTATTTCATATTGCGGTGCTGCACAGTTGGGCCATAGGCGGGTCCTGAGTGCTGACTGGCCGTTGTTTTGGCCTGCATGGCCCGGGGCGGCACGGCAGGGTCCTGGGGCCCTGGTCGACGGCTGATTTGGGCCGGGAGGGGCCTCTTGAAATATTCAGTGCTGCACTGGCCTTTTTTTTGGAATTTTTTTAGGCCTTGTGGCACATTGCTACATGAGTCCTTGGATGGTGGTGCAGATAGCAGTGACTGGCGACCTGATGATAGAGATGGTTGCGTGATGGAGCCCCTGGTTGACCCTCGATGCCTCTTTGGAGCCTATTAAGTGTCTTCAGGCTCTCTGGAATTTACCTGATTTTGACCGGCGCTGCTTGGCTGGAGGTGTTTGGAGTTCTCTGCTGGGGGCCCTGGCTGAGCCTTGCGCTATTGGTTTAATCTGTAGGGCACTTGGTTTTCAGGGGCTTGCTGGCAGCTGTCTCCCCGGTGCTGTGCCGTATGGGCAATGCGGATCAGCGGCAGGCAAAGCTTTCTTTTGATGGAGGCAGATGGAAGGGGGGCACCCCGGGGCCTCCGGCTGGAGAGGCGCAGATGGAGGAAGGGTCTTCAGATACTTCGGTTCAGTCCATGTTTTTGGATCTCAAGAGTAGCTTGGCCGGGATTGACGCCAAGCTAGACCATTTGATGGAGCAGATGGATCGTATCTGTGCCCGGATGGATGAGCATGATGCCCGTTTTGAGCAACTTGAATCGTGCACATCGGAGCTGGGGGACCAGGGACATGGGGGGAGAGAGCGTCTGTTGCAGATGGAGCATGACCTGGAGGTTATCAGGAATAAGAATGAGGATTTGGAGGCGCGCTCTCGTCATAATAATGTCAGGGTGTTTGCTTTACCCAAGACTACAGCCATGGGTAGAATGGAGGACTTCATGAAGAAGCTGCTTGCTAATTTGTTCCCGGGCGAGTTGTCTCGCATGCTGGTGGTGGAGAGGGCTCATCGTTCGTTGGGCCCTCGGCCGCCCCCTGGGAGCCTCCCGCGTCCTGTTATTTTTCGCCTCTTAAACTACCGTGACCGTGATACGGTGCTGCGCCTGGACAGGGAACACCGCCCAGTGCTATATGGTAACACAGAGTTATCTTTTTTTCCGGATTATACTCCGACTGTGCAGGTGGCAAGCAAAGCCTTTTTGCCAGTGAAGCGCTCATTGAGCTTGAGGGCGGCTCATTTTTCGCTTATCTATCTGGCGAAACTTAGGATTCAGCATGGTGGCACTCTGCATTTCTTTACTGACCCGAAACTAGCGGCGAAGTTTGTTAAAGCACTGCCATGGCGCTCTGTGTCTGATGGGGCTGGAGATGCGGGACTGGAGCGGGCGACTCTCAGCGACACTGATTGACCGCCTCTGTGTTAAGGCGCTGTTGGAACTGAGCTCCTTCCTGGAGTGTTTGTTGTATTGGACTTAAGCTCTTTTTTGGAAGCCGCTAAGTCTGCTTCTTGTTTGTTTTGTTAGGCCCTTCGTCCTCTCTGGATTGTCCGGTTTCGGATGGTCTGGATGGCTAGCCCTCGACTCTTGGATGAGTCCTTTCTCTATGTTGTGGGCCCCTTTCTGTTCTTATTGGGGGTTGGGCGGGGGTGTCTTTGCTTTGACCCGGTTGGGGGGTCGGCGTTTGTGGGGGTGGTGAGGTTTTTGTTTGGGTGTTTCACTGTTGAGTGGAAATATTGTTCGTGTCTTACTGGAGTGAATGAGTTTAGCATGCGGCGATGAGTGGCACGTTGGTGGGGCATAGGGTGTGATTGCTGGTTTATGGTATGGGTTGATGGCGACAGTTAACTGTGTTACGTGGAATGTGCGTGGCCTGAATGATCAGCGTAAAGTGCGACTCATGTCTGCTTATCTTCGGCGTCACCATATTGATATATGTATGCTGCAGGAGACGCACTTGGATGACTCCTCGATACATCGGCTGCGGGCTGGGGGGATTGGAGAATGCCATGGTGCAGGGTTTTGCTAGAGAAGTGGCAATTCTGATACGTAAGGGGCTGCAGTGGCGTACTCATTGTGTGATTGTGGATCCAGAGGGGCGTTATGTGTTGATGAATGGCACCCTGTTGGATCAACCCTGTCGGCTGGTGTCTGTGTATGGCCCGAATGTTGATGATCCTGTTTTTTTCTGTGAGCTGTGGTGCCTGATTGAATCACTGGGGCATGGATCTGTGATCTGGGGGGGAGATTTCAATGTTGTTCTGGATCCTTAGCGGGATCGGGAGAGTGTGGCTAGACCTCGGCATTCAGCTGCTGCTGCGGCGTTGAAGACTGTCATGTGTGATGGTGCTCTGGTTGATTTATAGAGGGTGAAACATGGGGATGAGAGAGAGGGCACCTGCGTTAACTATGTTCATAGCAGCTGGTCGCGCTTAGATCGATGGCTGGGCACTCAAGATGTTGAGATGTGGACGCGGTCGGTGGATCTTCTGGCTCGGACCCTGTCGGACCACTCTCTGATCCTACTGCGGCTTTCCATAGTTGGAGCCCCGAGTGCTGCGTTTGTCTGGCGCTTGCCACGTGGGGCGCTTCTGGACGAGGCATTTTGAGAAGAGATTCGTAAGGTCATTATGAATTTCTTTGCTGAGAATCGTGGGTCGGTTGATTTTGCGGGATTGCTCTGGGAAGCCTTTAAAGTAGTCATTCGGAGAGAGTGTATTGCTAAGCAGCATGGGGTGCTCCGTACGCTGCGGAGAGAATTGGCTGGGCTGGAGGGGCGGATATCGGAGTTAGAGATGAAATTGGTGACAGACTGGGCGAGTGAAACGGTGGCGGCTCTGCGTAATGTGGTTTCTAGATATGAGGAGGCCGCGCAACGGGAAGTTTGTTTTCTGGGTAAATGTGCCGGAGCCCGGCGTTATGGGGAAGAGGACAGGGCCGGTCAGACACTTGCAAGCCTTGGGCAAGTGGATACGTAACTGGCATCAATGGGCAAGGGGGGGAGCGGGTGCTGGGCACCGAAGGTGTAATGCAGGTTTTTGCACGCTATTCAACGGATCTATATTCTGCTCCTTCCGAGTATAATCTTGATGCGCGGCGAAAGCAAAGCAAAACACAAACGCTGTGGGATAGCGTAACTGGATGGACGGAATGCGGAACCAATCAAACATTCACCCCCAGTCACAGATCTGGGTTTAATCCATCCATTTTTTTGCTGCCCATGCCATTCCAGTTTGGACCCAGCCATATGCAAATCAGTCTTGACCCTGTTCCCCATGGGAACAGTCCAGCCCGAACTGCTAGGCCAGGTTCTCCTTGGACTGGAAACAAGCATCCTGGGACCGGTTTCGGGGTTTCACCCCTCATCAGCCAGGCTAGCTTGAATCCAGTGGCACAGTGAGCCCGGGACCCACGTCTGGGCATACTCGGCGCACTTAGGGCGGCAAAAGCAAAGCAAAACACAAACGCTGTGGGATAGCGTAACTGGATGGACAAAATGCGGAACCTATCAAACATTCACCCCCAGTCACAGACTTTGTGGCTTGCCAATTATGGCAGACTGATGGCCTGGCTGGATGATAGACTGGAGGTATGGCACGCGTTGCCGCTTTTGCTCAGTGGGCGCATTGGCATCGCTAAAATGGTTGTTTTGCCCAAGTTTTTGCATCACTTCATTAACCTGCCGCTGGTGCTTACTGTGGCTTTTCTTAAGAGGCTTCGATCCGCTTTGGTGCGATTGGTGTGGGCGGGCGCTCAGCCTAGGATTGCTTGGGAGAAGCTGACGCTGCCATTCGAAATGGAGGGCCTTGCTGCCCGGGATCTGTAACTTTATTATTATTGGGCGCAGGCCCATTTAGCGTATTTCTGGATTCATCCTATCCGGTATTTACCTCATGTTGCGCCTGAGAGTGATCTGATCTGACCAGATCGGCTGCCAAGAGTTCTTGGATGACTGTCTCAGACTCGTGCGAGAGGGATAGATACTGTGGCGTGCACTTCCAGGGCTTGGGCGGCTCTGGGGTATAGATCTGGGACGGGGCTGCTTTTCGCCCCTGCAATGCCGGTGCTGGACATGGCGGATGAGCAGATGTCTCTTGACGCTCGCCTGCGTGAGTTCCTTGAAGTATCTGAGCTGTCATTGCTGGAAGCTTGGTTTGTGAATGAAGGTTTGTTGGAACCGGAGGAGGCACTGCGGGCGGGAGCTGACAACCCATTGCATAGGTTATATTTGCTGCGGGTTTATGCAATGCTTTGTGCACGGTATCCTGGTCTCCCGGCTGTGCCTGGGACTTGTCGAGCATTGGAGTTGCTGTGGCGTGTGCAGTCTTCTCGGAGGCTTATTACTCGATTGTATGGGTGCATGCAGGAGCTGTGGAGGGCGGTGGCTGTTTAGACTAAGTGGGAGCAGGATGTGGGGGAGGAGCTCACCGAGGAAATGTGGCGGAGCTGCTGTGTGCATATGCGAATGTTGGCACCTAATTATAGGCTGCGGCTCATCCACTTTAAATTTCTGGCTTGGTTGTATTACACCCCTCGTAGCTTATGTGCTATGGGTCTGCAGGCTGATGCACGTTGCGAGCGTTGCCATGCTCCGGACGCTGATTTCTTGCATCTAGCATGGAATTGTGCTGAGGTGTGTGCCTTTTGGGAGGAAGTGATGCATGACATTGCTGGAATGACGGGCCTGGTTATGCCTCTCTCTCCTGTGATGGCGTTGCTGGGCCTGCTGGATGGGTTGCCACCGGCATGTAGGGGACTGGTGGGCATGCTGCTTTTTCTGGCAAAGCGAAGAGTGCTGGGGGCGGGGTAGGGCGCCGCATAGAGCTGACTGGCTGCTGGATGCTGCGTTCTGTCAGGAACAGTTGTCAATTTTCGGGGAGCTGGCCCCTGCAAATTCTCATCCTAAAGATATTTGGGCACCTTTCTGAGCTTTTTTGACTCTCAGGATTGAAATTATGACATTGATCGGATTGGTTGGGATGTTCTGTGTGCCATGTATGTAATGTCTGGACCCTTGCTGTACATGCCTGCTCTGCCACCTTTGCTTTGTTGGTTGGTTTGTGTTGGCTATGTTCGCGCCCATGTGAATACTCATTGGATTTATTCTTGTGGTGTGCTCCTTGTGGTTGTGCTGCTGGATGGCTGGGAGGCTGCTGACTTCGGTCATGTTTCATTAGTTGAGATGTTTGATCATTGAGTTTTGCCTCCAATCGTTACATGCGTTATATTTGGTACACTGCTGTATCTCCCTTGTTTGTTATATGATTTGCGGGCCGGTTATGGTATTGTATTGTATATTTTTCATAAATAAATAAAAAAAATAAAAAAAAAACCACCAGTCTGGACATCTGGTCGCAGTTGACCGGGGCAAAATCAAAATTTCACACCAACCATGATGGAGACCTGCCTGGCTCCCGTGAGCAGGAGGCCTCAGTTAAAGTTTTACCTGGTGACTTTTTTATTCAGGACAAGTTTCTTCACCGGTACAAAGTCACAACTCGGATCCGACCTCCCTGAAGACTCCTTGGATATACATCGCAGTAGACCTCAGTGAAGAATTCTACCTTCGGACTTTGTCCGGGTCGAACTTGAAATTAAATCTGACCTCCCTGGAGTCCTCTTCGGATACGCTGCTCTAGATGTCTTGGTCAACTTTTTACGTTTAGACTTAGAAACTTTTTTGGATCTTTTTCTCTCCAACGTCGGCTGACCCTCCAAAGCAATCTGATTTTGAGTCAACATAGTCAGATTGCCTTTCTAAGAGCTCCTGGTAGATTCCTGGAAGTCTGGGGCTCCAGAGCTTTTCAGTGGGATGAACCTGCAAGTCAGGCCGGGTCACGGTCGACGTAAGCTGGCTTGGCTCACAATGGTGGATCAGTTCATGTATGGAGCTTTTTTCCAAAAGTTCTTCAGTCTTCTCCAAACTTCTGGATTTTCTTCCAGAAGGTCTTTGAAGGTTCTTTGGGAGTTCAAAACTCATCCCAAGGTGAGGTGCTTCTTGAGGGTTAGGACTCCAACTCCCAGAATGCGCTTGCTCAAATCCAAAAATGACTACGGATCTCTGGTCAGCTGGTCACTTTCTGCAGAGCTTGATGCAGGGGGCTCTGGTCAGCTGTTTTCTACTTGTAGCAAACAGGGAGCCCCTTCTTAAAGCAGTAGAGGATAGGCAAAGTACTTCTAGTGGTGAAGCCCTAGTGTGCAGCTAGTGCAGTCCTTCAAAGTGCAGCGTCTTGGTGCAGGTCAGGGGTCCACCTGGGCAGTCCTTCTTCTTCTTGTCTGTTCCCTTGTAGGGATCTGAGGTGGAGGTGCAGCTCTGCCAATTTTAACCCTGACCCTGAAAAGCAGGGGGAGGCCTCTTGACCATTCACTTGCAGGCCACCACCCTAATGACTGACCACTTCTTGGAAAGTGTGGCAAAAATCAATCCGAAGGAGCAACATTTTCTCAAAATCCAGATGACAAAAGTTCATCTCAGAGGGTAGTCTGGCTGAGCCCACCCACTGGTGTTGCTACATTTCCCTTAACACACCCCTATCCAGGCTTCTCCTAATCTAATCAGGGGGCACCTGACTGTCTGCTTTTGCAGGAAAGGAGGAAGGTCCACTTGTTGGGCCAAATGTCCTTCCCTCCTTTGAAGTACAGTTTGGTTACTCTCCCCTCACCCTGTTTCACCATCTGATGAAGCAGTTCTCCTCCCCCAGGCACTTACTTTGTGTTCAGCCCAAGCTACTTCACACCTCAGCAAAGCAGCCTGGCCAGGCTGCAAGACGCTGGGCAATCAGAGAAGGGCACTACAGAGCTTAAACTGGCAACTTTTAGACAGAGTTCTAAAACTCCTTCTAGGTACAAGTTATATTAACTTAAACAATGGCAGTTTGTTGGATTTATTACAACAATACGTTTGATACCAAACCTGAAATATCTAGCTCCTTTTGAGACTTTATGAATTAAAAGTAAAGTCTCTCCATGTTAGCCAAGGGAGTCCATTCACTACAATGGGGGAAAAGGAATTTGGCTATTTTTCTCTCACCAGGGCTTAATAAAACATATTTTATAAGATCCCTGCTTATAGTTACACTGCATCCAACCCTGGGGGCACACCTTAGGGGTGACTTATATGTACAAATAAGGTAGTTTAAGACTTTGGAAAGTACTTTTAAGTGCAAAGTCGATTTTGTGGTTAACTTTAACTTGAAAGCAGCCTGCAAGGCTGACACTGGACACCACAGCAGTGCACCTATGGGTGTCCCATCTATGTTGGGGTCCTTAAACCTACATGTGCTACCATATATTTGGGACTTGTAGGAAGGTTGACACAGCCAATTATAATTAGCCTAATTTGCATAATAATGTTAATCAAAGCACATGGCCTTGGACGGGTTAGCTGTGCTCAGGGCACCCTCAGAGTCAGAAAAACACCAGCCTAAGTGAAAAATGTGGGCAAAAGGTTAAGGGGTGTTTGCAGTCAGCCCAGTTTTCCCACAGCACCTGGCAGAACAAATGAGGCCACTGCAGAGGAACATGCAATCCAGGATTCCAGAATCTTTGGGCAGACACCCTTGGAGCAAGACAGACATCAGACTGACAATGGCATGGTGAACAGGATCCTTGGTGTGAAGATCATGTGACAGTGGGCTGTTTTAAAGAATGTGGCAGTTTGCAGCAGATCATAATGGGACGAGAGAACGAAGGTATGCTGGTTAGAAGGGAAAGTGCCAGAGAGGTGGTAAAGCACAGGCCTGTTTCCAGATCAGTGGTGGTGAGGATGTACCACAATGAGAAGGCAGTGCGTTTAAATAAAAATGGATGTGTGCATGGAATGATGAAATAGGTAATGAAGAGAGGAGTTCCAGTGGAGAAGAATCAATTGGAGATGGTATTGTGAGGACCCTTTTAGTACTTCGGCTGAGCATCCCTGTTTAGATTAGTTTTATGGTTTGTTTTATACATGTTTTTATTCATGATCATCAAGACTGCTTTTTAACAATGGCTTTTTACATTTTCTTAGCTGCTTTATTTTAGGAAGGCAACGAACACCCTCCTCATTTAGTCAGCCTTTGCACTATATATATATAATCAGTACTCTTTTCCTAGGTAGATAAACACAGTACACAATCTGCTAACTTGTATTGCCAGTCCAGGAGCCAGCTTCTATCTCCAGGACTTAGCATGACATCAAAGCTGTGATTCCAATGTGGCATTGGTTGTTATATAACCTACAAACTGACCCAAGGAGGGTAGAGGGCACTCCGGTCATGACCATGGTGCTGAACTTCCAGCTTCCCAAGTAGATTGCCATTAACACGACAGGCTGATTCCTGATAGCCTATCCAGTTATTGTACTGGGGCCATTCCTTTAGATCAAAGCAGGCAAATGATTACCACCACTATGCTCCAAGGCGTAGACATAGGGTTAGGTAGGAATCTCTAGAAAATCTAGAACTCCACACAATATGTTGGCGTTGTTTATGTTCTTCAACCTAATCGTAATGTTAGTTAATTGCTTTGTTTTCTCTGCCTATTTATTGCAGCATGTTTTTTTTTTATACCAGATTGCAATTGCTTTAACAAATGTATTGAAAACTTATCTCACATTTTGTGTCTCACCTTAGCATGCATGAGTAACTGAGCAAAAGGGCTGTGATCTGTTTCTGTGGCTTTCCTGGGGAGCTGGAGTTCTATGTTCAAGTTGCCAAGATCATCTTTTACCCTGACAGGTTTGGATGTTTGGGTGTGGTACTGTCAGCTAGCCAGGAGATAGGCTGGCACGTACTAATGATGTGGCTTGCACTGAGTCACCCACACCCAGCAGTACAGCCCTCCTAAACATGCAGTCCTATTTCCAAAGTACGAAACGCATAACATGGCACCACCAAAAAATCTAGGCGGATCTCCTGAGTAAGTCTAAAGAGCCCTGTTCAAGAACAAGTGATGGACGGAATGCTGAACACTCCGTCCATCATTGTTTTGTGTTGCTAAAGTTGCCCCCAAGTGGGAAGGGTATGCCCTGACGTAGGTCCCTTGCTCACTGTACCACTGGATTCAAGCTAGCCTGGCTGATGAAGGGTGATACCCAGAAACCGGTCCCAGGATGCTTGTTTCCGGTCCAGGGAGGACCTGGTCTGGGAGTTCGGGCTGGACTGTTCCCATGAGAAACAGGGTGAAGATTGATTTGCATATGGCTGGGTCCAAACTGGGGTGGCATGGTGAGCAAAAGAACAATGGATTAAAACCAGATCTGTGACTGGGAGTGAGTGTTTGCATTGTTCAGCACTCCGTCCATCATCCTTTTGTGTTGCTAAAGTGGCCCCCAAGTGGGAAGGGTATGCCCAGACATGGGTCCCCTGATAACTGTGCCACTGGATTCAAGCTAGCCTGGCTGATGAAGGTTTATACCCAGAAACCGGTCCCATGATGCTTGTTTCCGGTCCAGGGAGGAGCTGGTCTGGCAGTTCTGGCTGGACTGTTCCCATGAGGAGCAGGGTCAAGACTGATTTGCATATGGCTGGCTCCAAACTGGGGTGGCATGGTGAGCAAAAGCACAATGGATTAAACCCAGATCTGTGACTGGGGGTGAGTGTTTGCATTGTTCAGCACTCCAGCCATCATCCTTTTGTGTTGTTAAAGTTGCCCCCAAGTGGGAAGGGTATGCCCATACGTGGGTCCGTTGCTCACTGTGCCACTGGATTCAAGATAGCCTGGCTGATGAAGGGTGATACCCAGAAACCGGTCCCAGGATGCTTGTTTCCGGTCCAGGGAGGACCTGGTTTGGCAGTTCTGGCTGGACTGTTCTCGTGAGGAGCAGGGTCAAGACTGATTTGCATATGGCTGGCTCCAAACTAGTGTGGCATGGTGAGAAAAAAGGACAATGGATTAAAGCCAGATCTGTGACGGGGGTGAGTGTTTGCATTGTTCAGCACTCCGTCCATCATCCTTTTGTGTTGCTCCTGTTCACTTTTTATACAGAGACTCCATGGTGTTAAGGAAAATCCTCCTCAGCTACACAGAGAGTACCTATATTAGTCTGCAGGTTGTTCAAGTTTGAACTGTTAAAAGCATACCCCACTTGGTGTTAGTATCACTAATTGTGTTTTTCAAAAATAGCGAATCCTGTAGTTATTCTAGTACACTGTACACATGCTGTAACACAATATTTACTCGCAAATGGGCTAAATAATTGGGATGGAGATGCTACGTTTGTGCTTGAGGAACACAATGTGTACAGAACAGAAATTCTATTCACATTGCATACTAAACAAAATATTCTATTCATGGGTCAGTTTTCCTGCAGTCGATGCCAATACAAATACATTTCATACATACACAATGGCTAACCCACCCTCACTATGCAGAGCATGCAATTATTTCTAAATTCCATTATCATACCAAGAACATAAAAATTGGTTTAAAGGTGCCTTCCCACACGCAGTTGCGTATGTTAGATTAAAGCCCCTCAATAATGAAGGACCCACATGGCCAGGGAGTAATTGAACCATGTGTGTCATCTATGAACAATCCCTTATTTCCCATAGCTAAGTCAGACCATTCCTATAAAGTAGTCTTTGATTGCAGACACTTAAAAAGTCACAGACACACATTTGTGATTCAAAATTCACACAGTACAGCACTAATAAATTAGTAGTTCATAAAAATACAAACCAGCCTTGGATATTTCCAATGGTTTCTTCCATAGCAACTGAAAGCAGGGATCTAACTATTTTTCCATGCTTGCCTATCACTGCAAATTTTGTTGACTGCCCCAAGGGTACAAGGACAGTCTGGGACTGTTTTCTGTGCCTGGAATATAAATATTGCATGATATTGATTCTGAGGCATTGCCCTATGTAAATTACATTTTTATGACAGACAATGACTTATATACACATCTTGCCAGGGTAGATTGCATTGTATTGGGATTTGCCAAACAGGGTTATGAATTCAACTTTAAGAAAAGAAACATTGCGTTCCTCAGTGTCCTGTTTTTGAGATATGAGCTTTCAAATGAGGGGAAGAGTCTGGCACCACACTTCCTTGAGAAGTGTGCACAACCACAACCACCAAACACCATACAGAACTGCATTCATTGTTAGGATTCTTTAACTTTGGCAGAACATACATACCAGATAATAGGAAACGCATAAAACCACTTTATGATTGAATACATCCAGATTTTTCAAGGAAACATTGGACTCCATAACATACACAAATACTGAAATCATTACAAACAGACATGCTTGAAGCAAAACACATACGTACAAGTGAAAACAAAATACATTTGGTCATTCAGATAATTCTGGGTGCTACTGGCTTTATCTATGTTGCATTTAACTATGGTGATACAGTGCAGATTGCATATGAATCACATTTATGTTGCAATGCTGAAATGCATTTTGCATCCACCAAAAAAATACTGACTACAGTTTAGGTGGCTGTTATTAAGGAGAGACCACTGAACCATGGAAAATGCATCATTGTCATCAATATGGCTCCAGCCGTAGAGGATGTTACAAAAGCTAGAGTTTCAAATTCAAAAGCACTACATCCATGATGGATACAAGGGCGTGGCCAAGCAAGCCAACATGGCGGACGCACTCTAGTGCAGCTCTGCCACTGGCTACCAAACCGTGAAATAATATCCTAGTTGCGGCAATAACATTTGCAAGCTTCTGCACTAAGACTGAGATGACATACTGTAAACAGCCAGGAAGGCGACACCCCGTGGCTTGAAAACCAAACCGTGATGGTATTTCCTGACTACACCAAGCAGGTCCAGCAGCGACGTTCTACGTTCCTGGAGGTTAAACGCTGTCTCCAACAATTGCGATTACATTACTCGCTACTCTTTCAGGCCCAACTGCAGATCATCACGAACGGCAAGACACATTTTTTCACGGACTCTGCAGAGGTAGCACAATGGCTCAACAGTCAAGACAGCGACACCCAGACATGCGGTACCGGAAGGCCCCCGTGTCTCCTCATCATAGGTGTGGCCAGGTGACCTGGCCGTGCAAGAAAGTGACCTCCGGGTGATTCCCGGCCACTTCCCCAGATCTGGAATAGGTCATCAAGGAGAGAAAGGCAGAGCTGACTACTGTAGCTGCTTTGGGAGAGGCAACTCCCTCCATGGACGATGATTCAGGACCTCACCTCTTCTCAACAGATGAGGATGACTCAACCATCATGCCTCAAGATTCTCCTATAATGCCCGTTGTCACACCCCAGACGGTGGATGGACTGATCTGAGGGGTTGGGCTCAACACCCTAATCAAATGCCTACCTCCTTACAGATGGAACAGAAAGAGATGTACATCTGGGGGGATGGGAGTAACCCATTAGACTTGTAAAAAATAACACTGGATATATCACATGAGTCTACTCCTACATTCGCCAACAAAATGCTAATATAATATTACTGCAAAAGACACATATATCTGCAGAAGCAGTATCAAGGATCTACTACAACATGTGCGGAAGCATACATGCCACCACCTACTCTACATATACTCATGAGGCACTGATCTGGATACAACCTGGCCTCCCATTCCAAGAAACTAGGGTTACCATTGACAAAGAGGGATGCTTCGTATTATTGGAAGGTAGGATTAATAGGAAGTATATACTTCCCCAATGTAGATCAACACCTTCTCTGAGATCGTCTGTCTGAAAACCTTGCTCACAAGACACATCTCCTATGGCTCCTAGGGGGTGACTATAACAGTGTTCTGGATACTTCCCTAGACAGGTCTCACCCACCCTTGCCCTACACACAACCCTGTTACCAAGCAACGCATCTCAAGAAACCGGTGTTGCGATGGCTCCTAAAAGATAACTGGTGCACGTTACACATAGCCAATAAATTATAATCCTTTTACTCTGTACCTCATCATCTACATGCCCAACTACACCATTTCCTGACTTCCCACTCTGTACTCCCCCTGGCACTATACACTGATTACATGGGTAGAATGGTGGCAGACAACGCCGCCCTTGTGGTGGACCTGATTTGGTTGCCCCCGCGGACCCCTGTCCCTCTTTGGTGCCTCAAATGAGACTTAATGGAAGAACCCGTTTTTCATCATACATCAGACACCCACATACAACAATACTTTTAAAATTACCACAACACTGCAGGAAGCTGTGCAATAGAGTGGGACACCTTTAAGGTAGTCACGCAAGGTGTATGTATTAAGGAAATTACAGATGTCTGCAGAACATTAGAACGTGAGCTGGGTGAAGCTGAGGCATGTTTAGCTGAACTAGACAGTTACCCTGAGCCCCAGTTAGATACTACCATGCAGCGAATTCAAGCCCACGAAACGCTTGCCACTCAAACTAAACGCCTACGACATTTCAGTTTCACTGCCCATGCAACAAGAGTATATCAGAAGGAGACAAGACTGGGCACCTAATTGCCCCAGGAGCGTCCCAGTCACGGAAATACGATCTCAATCAGGAGCTCTGCTTAGGGACTAGGACTCAATACTACAAGAATTTGCAGGTTATTACATACAAATATACAATGCCACAGCTGCTCCCCCTGCCCTGACCACCACCAACTTTCTGTCACAAATTACCATTCCACGTATCCCTGCGGCCACAAGGAGGAATTTGGGTGACCCAATTACAGAACAGGAGAACTGTCAGGCAATTAAAGACCTAGCTTAGAATGAATCCCTAGGCTTAGATAGCCTGCCGTTAGAGTTTTACCTCACATTCACAATGAAACTGGCTCCACGACTACTGGCAATCTATAATGAAGCCTTACAGCTGGGTGCCCTGCCATGAACACTCCAGGAATCTCTCCTTACTTCTGTTCTCAAACCTGATTGAGATCTGACCTCCTTGAGCTCATACTGGCCGAAAGTCAATATAAAATATTGGGTAAAATTCTAGCAAGCCAATACACACATATAATCCCCACCTTAGTCCATGAAGACCAAAATGGATTTGTCCCGGGGTGGAAATTTGTGCAAAATCTCTGCTGCTTGTTCCATATCCAGGATTAGCTTTGTGACTCCGTCCCACATGCAGTGGCCCTTATCCTGAATATGGAGAAGGCATTTGACACATTGTCATGGGATTAGTCATTTCAGATGTTGATCCTAATGAGAGGAGGAGAATGTTTACTGGCATATACCCGCCTCCGCTACAGTAATCCCTCCTCCTGGGTCCTGTTAGGCCCCCTTGCATCCATCTTCTTTCCTATACAGCGAGGCAAACAACAGGGTTGCCCACAGCCCCACCTCCTGTTTGCTTTAGGGGTATTCCGTTGGCTGACCAGATACACGTGACCTCATTGTACATGGATGACATGCTGGTGCACTACCGGAATATACAAATGTCCCTCACCTCACTATAAAACACATTAGAGGAATTTGTGATCGCTACGTTCCTCCAAATTAATTGGGCCAAATCTGTGATCCACCCTTTTCGCTTAGAAACCCATTCACCTTTAGTGGTGTCCGTAGGGGGTCCGGTATCTCGGGGTCCATCTGTATCATACCCAAGAGGACCTCAATGAAGGCAATATTAGCAGAGCTTTGGCAGATATCAATGCACAAATGGTGTTCTGGCATACCCTCCCACTTGCCCCATGGGAAGGATAGCACTTAACAAAATGCTTATTCTCCCAAGTTTATTATACTTCTTTGCAAACCTCCCAATTGTCTCCCCATGCCCTTTTGAGGAATTAGACATGCTGATGGGGAATCTGATATAGGGCTGACAACAATATTGGATGACTGTCTCAAAGCTGCAGCTCACCCCTGGATCAGGGTGGGCTGGGAGCCCCAGTGTTTGAGGCTTACTTTCTAGCATCGCAGCCTTAACGGCTGTGATGATGGACAGTGGGTTGCTACATGGGTGAGGCTATCAGCACCCAGGGCCCCCTTAACGCAATCACCATTTGTAGTCTCCTATTTCTGAAGCTGATATCGTCCTCCCCCTAGCCCCTGAAGATCTTGGTGGTCCGTCCTGCATGCCTGCATGCTGTGAGTATATAAATTATCTTGAGGCAGATTGTGCTATGCACCCAGTATCCCACTGGTCGCAGTCCCTCGACCCCCCAGGCCTTCACACAGCATACCATTTAGCAGCCTTGACAGCAAACACAGTGAGGGATCTATACTCAGATGTCCAATTAATCACAAATTATGGAGAATAATAATATACCGTTGGGGCAATTTCTTACTCATCGACAGCTTTGTGCCATCATGCAGACATTGTGGGGCCAAACAGAGGCAGCGCTGCAGCACCATCCTGTCATACAAACACTATACACTATGGGCACCAGCCGTCACCCAATAAGCATGGATATACAAAGCCATATTCTACATACTCTGCGTACCCATAGACCCACTTAGAAGCCATTGGGAAGCAGACTTGGGCAGAGATCTAAGCGACAAGGAATTGGAAACATTGCTATCCCACCCCAGGAGAGTTTCATGTAACTCTCACTTTAAGAATATACAGTTTTGCCTTTTACATAGAACATACCTAACATCAACCCGTCTTTATAAATACTACCCCGGCACACCACACATGTCCGCGCTGCCCATAAGACGAGGCAGATCTCCCACACATGTTTCGGGTCTAACAATTGGCTAACAATACAAAATACCCTGAAGGAATTACTGGAACTACCCGATTTGAATACATGGGAGGCCAATGCCTAGGCATTTTCAAATGTAAGAAAACACATAAAGTATGATCCTGTTTCGCAGCTCTGGCACTCCTCCTGGTGATTTGCACAATCACACTACACTGGTGATCACCCATCCTGCCCCCAGTGGAGGCCTGGAGAGGAGCTGTGGCTAAATGGGGGCGGCAGAAGAGGAAGCCCTATGTGGTGAGGAGATGCGAGGCCTCCAACATCACCCCATCACACACCATTGTGCGACAATCCTTGCACACTTCAAGCAGCACCTCCACAATGATACTAGGCCACCATAAGTTATGTCACCTATAGAAGCAGAATGCTCAGCTTACTTCTGTGACCCCTAGACATTATCTCTTACTATGCAACAAATGGGATAGACCCCATTGCCTGTTGGGGAGCCCCCTACCTCCCTTCCCATGTGACCAGTACATATGTTCCCATTTTAAGCACCCCGTGCCTACACCCCTGCCATCTCCATAATAACAACCTACACACTACGCCACAACAATACGCTCAGAGATAGTAAGCTAGTCTTCTCCGGATCTACCCAGTTCTCTGTCCCCCTCAGACATAAGCATTATCCACAACTTACTGTGCTTCCACATACCATCAACCACATACACATGAAATAATATACAGAAATGTTACCACATGGATTCTACACATCATTAATCTGACAGCAGTAATTATGCTCTACCCCTTTGGAATGTGTACGATGAGCATGAACAACTTGTCCACACTTGCTCCAATACTAATGTGAGTACCCCTGGCCCATACATGTCATGCATTTAGATCAGTATAAATATATAATTTATGGATCAGGTCAACCTGCTGTAGGTACCAAACATCAATAATCTGCAGTTCGCACAACTGATTATGGAGTTATGAGGAATGGAGAATTCCACCCTCTACAAACCTTTACACAGCCCCTTGGGGATTGTTCTGCACAACTTGCTGATCTGAAAGCACTGATTTTAGCACTGGAACACACACATCTTGATTTCTCCACTCAGATTGTGTGAATGTGTATTATTGTGTCCAGCCTTTCAATGAAAACCTACACTACTGGCGCCTTAATGGATTTAGGGACTCTAAAGGAAACACCATCAAGCATAAAATACTCTAGGGGAATGTGGGGGAATGTGGCAGATATTAAAGACAAACTGCTGTAATACACATGTTTGGCCATCAACGTGTTGGAATGCACATTGCAAGGAATTTATTGGCTGATGAAACAGACAAATCTGCAGTATTAAACAATGGTAAAATTGTTTGGGGAGGGCGGAGAATGAGCATAAACAAATGGAGTTTTTTATGATGAACCTTCATTAGAGGTGTCTACCAGTTCTCTTTCTCCTGCTTAGCTTAAGTTTTTGCACAGACTGCTTCTAGTTACTCTGTCAACGTAGTCAACTTTTCTTCAGCCTCAGCCACCACTTCTGTTCATGATATACTTAAGCTTTCCAAATGGCTTAAACACACTTATTTAGTTCGTCCATGGTCATATCTGTGGGCATTATTATCCAGAACACTCAGCTGTTCAACTGGTAGATGAGGTTTTAAAGGATTATTTGTCTTTACCCAAAGTTCAAAGAGACTTGTCCCTAGTGAATATTGCTGCTGCTCCAGCTCCTGACAATATTGCTTGGGCTAAAATTCCATATGCTACATTTGGCCCTACTGAAACTATTGAAATTCCATATGTGTTTAAACATTCCAAGAATTATATTATCACACCTGGTATTGTGTTTGATGATTGGAATGTAAAAACAGTTGATTCTATGCTTTTTGAGCTTGGATATTAAACTATATTTGAAAATGAAAATATGTACATAAACTCTGCAAATTATGGCAAAATGTTCTATTACATTTAATATAGACAACATTATCTACACAGAGCTAATACTTCCGTACAGGTTTTAATTATACACAATGGGAACACTGTCCAACTCCACCAGTGGGGAGTTCCAAAACATATGTAGATAAATTCACATATTTTTCTGGACATTATGCTAATGATCCTGAGTCATATTATGTCAAATTGCCTGCAACAAATCTAGAAAAGCCTTGCTCACTGATACCAAACTGGTAAATTCTAATTATTTTGTTTCTCAATTGGCTATACAGTGCTACAAATATTGGAAGTGCTCAATTGATTTTAATCAGTTTGGGAAACAAAAGATTGGCAAGTTCAAGGGATAGATGCTTATTTTAAATATGTTTAATACCACTGCAAATTATCTTCCTGAGCAAAACTGTTCAACAAACAACTTGCCTTGATGTAGCAAAAGAGAAAGATATGAACATTTCCAGCATTCCCTCCATAGCAAAGTTTGAAAAGTGGCAAAAAGTAGCACATTATACAGAAGAATAGCACAATGGTATGGTTAAGAACAATACATTTAATTCTACACTTTCAGGTCCCAATGGGTGGTTATAATGGCCAGTGGGCACAAATGGTTGTCATGTTTCTTTTCTTACCTTTACACAAGGTTTTAAAGTACGCAGACCTGACCCTTGTTATGTCACTTCACAACATACAGGGATAGTCACCACATATAGCATTTGTAAATTTTGTCAGCAATGGTTGCAACACTCACTTTGATGGCTGTTAAGGAACACCACTCTCTCCTCTCTGAGGGCAGAGAGTTCCAAGATTTCTTGTTAGGTCTTGTGAACCCACACTCAAAAAGATTTTTGTGGACAATACACAACGAAATATGAAAATATGAAGCTTTCACAAATACAAGCTGCTGCATTAGCTGTTGTCGATAATGACATGGACACATTGTCCACTCACATTTACACATTTAAAAACATTGTGCCATCTGCAATAGACATTATACAAAGTAACATGTCACTTTTAAAACATAAACAGAGTCAGTTTAGGTCTATTATGCAATTGATTTGGACTTTGCAAGTTCTAAAATCAAACTGCATGCCATTGAAGCACGTAAACTCGAAACAGTTATTTGCGCCATTTAACTTAACATGGAGACAACAGATGATGATGAAGAAAGATGCCACACACATCACGCTCAATGTAGAGAAGTTGGAAAAGTTGCCTTTTACAGTGGCCTAAGCACCATCATCAATGTGGGTAATACATTACGTGATATCCCTGTTGCTATCAACCATTCAACTCATGTTTAAAATATTTAAAATATTTTCCAATAGGCAGGTATGAGAGTTTAGGGGAGGGTTTTATCCATGGGGTGTGGGAACTGCATTTCAATTACAAGTGTATGAGTGAGAAAGAGGAAGTTTTCACAGCATTAGCGACTGTGAAACTTCTGTAAGCCATTCAATGATTTGTAAACAGGTGGCAGTGCACGGCGTATGCAATGCATCTTCGGCTACCTTAGCCTGCTATTTGAAGGGTATTCCCCTTTGATTTGCCCAATGTTTCAGTTACTTTCAAATGCAAGTTACTTGATGCAGAGTGATCAAGGCTGTTGTGGGATGAGAGCAGGTGTCCCTTACGTGATTTTTGTTTCTCAAATATTGACCTGCTGCAGAAATGTGTTATTTCCACCCACACATTACATTAAAGTAGCAAGTTTGTGGCCTCACATTGCTACTTCAAATGTCAACTTCAACAAGCTGAGCAGGCTGAAATCAATACTTAGGGGGTCATTACAACCCTGGCGGTACAAGACCGCCAGGGCTGAAATGACAGAAGCACCGCCAACAGGCTGGCGGTGCTTCCCTGGTCATTACGACCACGGCAGAAGCGCCGCGGTCGCACCGCCGGGGCCGGCGGTTTCCCGCCACAATGGACCCAGCGGTAGTAATCCGCCAGGGCAGTGCTGCTAGGAGCGCTGCCCAGGGGATTACGAGTCCCCCTACTGCCAGCCATTTCCTGGCAGTTTGAACCACCAGGAAAAGGCTGGCAGTACGGGGAGTTGCGGGCCCCTGGGGGCCACATGCAGCTTTTCACAAAAGCGCGATGGGTGCAACTGCACCCGTCGCACGGCCGCAACACCGCCCGCTCCATTTGGAGCCGGCTCCTATGTTGCAGCCGAGATCCCCTCTGGGCTGGCGGGCAGAAACCAGGTTTCCGCCCGCCGGCCCAGCGGCGATCTCATAATGACGGCGGGGGTGCGGCTGCATTGGCGGCCTCCCGGCGGTCAGATCTTGGTGGGTGACTGTAGCCGCCCACCAAGGTCATAATGAGGGCCTTTGTCAGTAAAACATGGCACCTACATCTGACCGTAAAACTTGTGATGTACAAGTAGCAAGGATATCAGCACATATAAAATTCCTCTTAAATACCAACTTTCCAAGGCACTTCAGTGAACTTGTGAGTCACATTTTCAATGCTTTCAACACAATGGGGGGGGTGCCTTTTTTTAAGGCAATAGGGTCTGGGTTTGTTAGTACATTCCAGACTGCCTTTGGAGCAATACCATCAGTCATTCACTTGCTTTTTTCAAGTGCTTTGGAGAGTATACCACTTGTGCTGCATTAATTGGTTGTATCTTGCTGTTGTTCTTTTTGCTCCACAATGGATGCCACATCTTGAAGCCAAAGAGTGATTGAGCTACCACCGATTTAACTGTGTCATGATCAAATGATGCAGTACTTTGAAGTATCACTGTTGGAGGAAATGAACAAAGACTGGCCCCTAGCCTTTAGACCAGTATTTTATGTGTGCAGCCTGTTTTCCATTGCTTATGGAGGCCTTTCAATAGTGCACTGCTGTGTGTCTTGTTCAGTGACAGGTACTTCCTATGGACTTGAATCTGCTGATGTTCCCATTGAGGGTTCATTCCCAAATTTGATCAATGAGAATACAGTTGCTCCATGATTCCTTCTGTGAGCCACCTTACATGGCCAAATGTACTATGGCTCCAGGAGTTCTTTAATCGGGGCTGGCACAGAATGCAGCCCCCTCATCTTCAGATGAGGCCTCAAAACATGTGTGCTCCTTTGGCTTTTTGGATGAGGATTGGTGGTGATATCGGCAGCGGAAGCGGGGTCCCTCTTGCATTCCATTTCATCTGATGTTTTGGAAGAACTTATGCAAGACTAAGATGGCACTAAATTCAGACCTGTTTTGGGATTATGAAAGTTAACTGTCTGCCTTTGACTCAGCATGCTCTGCTTGCCAGAGTGAATATTTTGATGACAATTTTAGAGTATTTTAATTTTTTTGTTTTTACTCTTTTTAGTTGTCTTTAGAACCCGCATTCCATTCCTGGCAAGGAGAGAGTGTTGTGAGACCCTTTTAGTATTCAAGTTGGCACCCCAGTTTTAGCTTAGTTTTACGGTTTGTGCCTGTTTCACGTCTTATACATTTATTCATGATCAGCAAGACTGCTTTTTAGCAATGTCTTTTTACATTTTATCAGCTGCTTCATTCTAATAAGGCAAGGAACACGCTGCTCATTTAATCAGCCTTTGAATTACATATAATCAGTACTCTTTGTCCAAGAATGTTAATTGGAGTACACAGTATGGTAACCTGCGTTGCCAGTCCAAGGAGCCAACTTCTACATCCAAGACTTAGCATTACATCAGACCTGTGGTCATATTGTGTCATAGATTATTATATAAACTACACACTGTCCCGATGAAGGTAGCTGGCATTCCGGTCATGACCAACCTGGGACGTGTACTGCACAACATGTAGTTTTGCTGGTGGTGAACTTCCAGCTTCCCAAGAGGATTACCATCTACACGACAGGCTGATTCCTGATATCCTATCCAGGTATGGGGCTAGTGCATTCCCTTAGATTGGCTCAGGCAGAGGGTTACAACCACTATGCTCTCAGACGTAGACTTAGGGTTAGGTAAGAATCTCTAGAACATCTAGAACCACACACAACATGGTGGAGTTGTTTATCTTCTTCAGCCTGATTGTAATAATGGTTACTTTGCTTTTTTTCATCCGCCTTTTTTTCGCAGCACATGCTTTTTTATACCTGTTTGCGATTGCTTCAATGAATGTATTGAAAACTTATCTTGTAAGCACACACTTTTTACCCCAACCAATTTTGGAGGTTTGGGGAGGTACTGTGTGTGAGCTAGGAGTTAGGCTCTGGCACCTACTAAAGGTGTGGGATGAACTCAGTCTCCCACACCTAGCAGTACTACCATCCTCAACACACAGTCCTATTACCAAAGTTGGAACCACATAACAATGGTGAAAGAGGGGTTGTTTTCCAGGGGGCAGCATAGCAACAAAAAATGGAGAGCAAGATGCCTGAGTTGGGGCTGTAGTAATGGGGGTTTAGATGGGAAAACCATGGATTGTCCAAAACCACACTGCTTTGAGATGAATGTGGATGAGCAGAGGTGTGCGAGAGGGAAGTGGGCGAACAGAGATGAGAGTTGAAAACTTACAGGAGGAGAGTTTAGTTGTGAGTATAGTAGTTGCTGGGCAGATGACTGGGGGTACGAAGAAGGTGTAATAGGAGAGACAATGGGTGTGGGGCTACAGTTAGGGGAGAGATGTAAGTAAGTTTGAGAATATGCAGAGGACATGGTAGGAGTTGTGGGTTAGATTTCTGACACATCAGCATACTCCACAAACAGTGGCAGTTCAGACAGAATGGACAGAGATTGCAGGAGGTAGCTTGACTGGACAGGGATCTACTCAAGAAGGGGCCATGCCCCTCACAACAGTAGATGCTGAGCTGAGACTTTGATTGATGGCTGTTCACAGTTAGAACAAAAGGACCCTATGAGGTGCGAAGGCTTGAAGTGGGGGGTTTGAGTTGCGAAAGGGGCCCTCACCAGGTGGATTGGGAGAGAATTAATGATCATGCAGGAATGCACCAGGAATGGTGGTGGAAAAACTGCGAAAAGAGGTATCAAGTGGAAGGATGGCAGGGCCGTTTGCATCATTTCAACCCCAAATGAGGCCTCGTTGTGCCACCCATGAGAATAGTATAAAATAAGAAGGTGGGAGAATTCTGCCTTATCCATCACCGCTCTTTACCTGAGGGTTCTTCAGTGAATTACTTTATTGACCATGTGGATTGTTTTGTGATATACACCAGCTTGGACATGGCTGTGCAGTTGATCACCGATTTTGGGAAAGGCAGGGAGATGGGAAGATGGACATCATGTCAGCTTTCTGCCACTTACCAGTACATCCTTTGGACTTTCAGTTTCTTGAAATCCAATTTCAGAGCAAATACTGTGAGGATTTGGTTTGTGAAGTTGTGCAGTTTTGAAACCCAGACTGGGAAGGCCTATTGACTCAGCATACCTTACTGATTTTGATTATTGAGGGACTCTGAACTCTCTCCTTTTGAACAGCTGCTCAATTGCAGGGCCTGTTGGTGTCCTTCATAGAGGTGTCTGCTTGCAGGTACTGAGCTTTGCTCTGGGTGATGCAGCTGGTAAAACAAAGATGTCAAGAGGAGGGGCATATACGCATAATGTGGTTTGCACTATTTAATGCCTTAGCTCTCAAAATCAGCAATCATTGCATGGGGTTATTAACCTTTTTGGATGTTTCTCAGCTATTTGCCATTTTCTATATATTCTAATATGGCAGAGGACACTTGCCATTTCTGATCCAGATCTTGGGAGTCTATGTAAATAGGAGAGGGAAAGTGCTGTAAGTTACCCCATTCACATGATTTAATAGTGTTTTCCCACCTCCAGGTGGTCATGAGGGGAGAGACTGTCACTGCCGCCTTAGCAGTGGCCATTAAACATGGGCATATAATATAAAGAACAGGTAACCATGGACCTCCTGTTTGTTTGGATGGTAGGCACATGCATGTACAAATGAAGGTTGAGCAGTTACAGCACTTATGATAGGATGCTTAGACTGGAAATGGGTCTGAGTGACTGTAGAGACCACTCAAAAATGGCCACCATTGTAGAGGTCCTGGTCACCCACTAGAAGCATGGAGTCAGCCAGGGGAAGTGATTGGACTTCTGGTAGACCTCGGCCTAAGGTGCAGTAGCACTCACTGCTGTAGAAATGTGGATCCAGTAGTTGTGCTCCTCTATGGCGTACCCATAAAGGGCAGAAGTAGGATGGGTTGAAATAAGCAGGATGCCTATAAGGCAGAAGCAGAGTCAGGGACCTGAAGTGAAGAGGAGGTTTGGGAAGAAGACAGATGCAGGTAAGGTGCTTTCTAGGCCAGAAGTCAGGAGTACACACAGGTAAACAGCATCCACCTACTACTTTCACAGGGAGGGCACAATCCACCCTGCAAGAAGTGGGCCCCACTGAAATATGCTAAAAATGTTCTGGTGTAATTCTGAGACACCAGGACACATTCAGATGCGCCTGCAACTGGTCTGCCCTCATTTCAAGCAGCAACACACAGGCGGCGAGGGAGCTTTTATGTTTCAGACTCCTGCTGGGCCCATAACAAAGGCAGAATTTAAGGGGGCAGTAGGCCTCCTTATGTTACACTGTCTTGACTGGGATATATCTGATCTTCACAACTAGATGCAAATGCAAGGGAGAGGAAACAAAAATGCACAGCTTGTTGTTATCACTTCACAAATATTTAAGGGAGGCATACTTTTTACAGTGTTCAGCCCTCATATATAAGAGATATGCATACACTAAGAATGTCAGATGTGTTGGTCTGTCCCATTATTTAGAAAATAACAATTTAAATACTATTATTTTGTTTTATTTCTTTTATAGCGCTACTCACCCCAATGCAGGGTGTCAGTGCTTTACTTGAGACATACACATTATACATTGACAATAAATTGTATAGATGTGTAAATCAATGTACATGATGTGTTGTATAAGACAGTGAGGGTTGCAATATGTAGCAGTCACATTTCCTTCATAGCTTGGTGTGCTATATCAGAAGGATTACAATTTACATACTGCAAGTAACAAAAGAATGTCTGTGTTAATAGCAGTAACTCACTTAGGGCCAGATGTAGCAACCGTTTTGCATGGCGCAAACTGCGAAACCGACTCGCAAAATGGGAATGCGACTCGCAAATAGGAAGGGGTGTTCCCTTCCTATTTGCGATTCGCACCACAATGCAGAATTGCTTTGTGACCGCGAACGCGGTCGCGGTCGCAAAGCAATTTGCAGTTAGCACCCATGTGAAGTGGGTGCTAACTCATTCGCAAAAGGGAAGGGGTTCCCATGGGACCCCTTCCCCTTTGTGAATGTCACAAAAACTATTTTTTTCAGAGCAGGCAGTGGTCCAACTCTGAAAAAATGAAACCAAATGGTTTCATTTTTTCTTTTGTATTGCAACTACTGTAATACAAAAAAAAAAAAACTGCTTTATTAAAAAAGCAGTCACAGACATGGAGGTCTGCTGTCTCCAGCAGGCCACCATCCCTGTGAGTGCAGGGAATGGCAAATTGCGACCCACCTCATTAATATTAATGAGATGGGTCTTTGCGACCCCCTTGCGATTCGCAGATGGTGTCATGGACACCATTCTGCATATGATTTTGCGAGTCGCAAATTCATATCTACCTACATCTGGCCCCTAGAGAGTTTAAACAAATGTCTGTCATCTGTAGATGCTTTGCAAGAGACACATTAACCCTCTATGGTACTTTGATTTAAAACTGGGACTAGAGAAAATACAGGTCTCTCTAGCAAATGCGTTACCCATCAAAGTTATCTTACCATTATTATAGTTCCCTGGGATTTACTGGACACACAAAGATCTCTGCAGCAGGTGCCTTAACCCCCATAAGATATTTTAAAATGCACACTTTGCAACCAATGAAGCAGAGTAGATCTACTGCCATGTTTCTCTTTGCTGCATACTTGTTTGTGGAAGAGTTGAAAAAAAAACAAATGTATAAATTGAGGACCACATATTGTGTCTGGTTGTGTCATGATTTTGGTACAAACCAGACACAAAATTTAATTTGCTAAATCCCATAATGCGCTCAATTGTACTCATAGACTTGCAAAACGTGTGTTAAGAGGTAAGATCTGATGTGAGGTCATGGGTTGGGATATCACTTCCTGTGATGGCATAATGTTGCATACTGCTTAACTTTGTTAGTCCCCCCCACTTCTTTTTTCCGGACTTGTGCCTGGTGCTGCAAAAAGGTCCTTTTGCTTCACATGGGTGAGGGACTGGTCAATGGAATGTCTGACAGGAATACTGAACAGGTGGATCTACAAAACAAGTGGAGGAACAACAACAAATTATGGTGGGTTCTGAATCGAACCCACTCTGTTTGCACAAGAAATACAAGACCATTGTACACAAATCAGAGCCTTGTAGCATTCGTCTACTGTGTGCTGATACGTGTGCCTCTGCATTGAAGTGAACTGAAGAGGAATGCACAGGACGCATGCTTAGAGTGCCACTTAGGGGCAAAGGCTCAAGATAGTGAGCTCTGTGGCAGTCAAATCTAGATATAAAATAGATATAAGTGTGATTTTTACCTTACCACTCAATTGTTGTTCTAAGGTCTGGCAAAATGAATAGTAGATTGGGTCAAAAATGACCAGCCATGGTGATATCAACACAAATATCTGTGTAGAGGTGTTAGCAAGCAGGAGAGCACTGGGTAATAGAGATTGATAGGAAGAAGTTGCAGGGATAAAAAACATGGAAGGATGGTCTGATAGCATCTGTGAGGTGCCCAAAATAGTTAGGGGACTGGTTAAATGAAATACAGTGTGAATTCTATTATACTGAGAACAAAGATAAGGAAGCCAGAGTGATAGCAAGGCAATTTGCACAATTTGCAGAGGGACCAGAAATGTGGGGCCTATGGAAGTCACAAAACAAAAATACTTTAGGGCACAAAGAAGACAAATTGGATGACAGAATTTAAACAGATAGAAAGAGTAGCGGGATACAGGCCTAAGGCACTTGATAGTGAAAGAGCAGTACTGCAATCTACTGTCAAGAAGGGGAGAAAGGAGAGGAAACAGTTTCTTTGATGATGGAGTGACAAAGGGTGAATACAATGGAAAGAGTTAGAGGAAATGTTAGAGAATTTAGTTAACAATGTAATCTGGCAGCCAGGATGGGGACAGTGATCAGGGCATGAAAGAGTGGTCACTGTTGCCATCATTCTAACAATGGCAGTATATACCGTCTACCACTGCGGTGACGGCTGCCAAAAGACCATCACCGCGGCTACAAGCTGCTGCGGTATTATGACCACAGCCGGATTTTCACCAGAAGGATGGCAGAAATCTGGCTGTGGTCATGGTGGCGGATGGTGGTAAAGTGGCGCTGCTACCAGCAGCAGCGCCTCACCAGTAGACTGCCACCAGCCGTATTACGACAATTAATACGGCGTTGTGGTGTTCTGCTGGTGGATGCTGCTGCTAACAGCAGCGCCCCGCCTCCAGCCAGAGGACCCCATGACAACAGGTAAGTCAGGTGCTCCAACATGGGAGGGAGATGGGGAGTGTTGTGTGTGTGGGGGTATGTGTGTGTATGTCTGTGTGTGCGTGTATGCAGGTGTGTGTTGCATGTTGTGTGTGTGTGCATGTATGGATGTGTATGGAGGGGCGTCTGGAGAGGAAGGAGGGGTGTGGGGTAAACCATGGGAGGGGGAGGGAGAACTCTATCAGTGACAGGGAAGGGATTCCCTGTCACTGATAGTACCTACCGCCCTGGTTTTGGTGGCGGTGAGAAAGCCACGAAAACCATGGTGGTAGGCGGGGTCATAATCCTGCAGGCGGGCAAGTGACGGCCGCCAGGCTGGAGAGTGAAGTGTCCAGCCCGGCGGTCATTACAGCCAAGGCAGTCGGTGTGGTACATTGGCGGGTTGGCTTTGGCCAAACCGGCAATGTCATAATATGGCAGTATGTACCACCAGCCTGTTGGCGGTACTACCGCCACTATTACACCAACCGCCGGGGTCATAATGACCCCCTGTTTTGTCTAAAAGAGAGGACAACAACAGGAGAGCAAAAGACACATAAAAGAAAGGTGGGTACCTCAGCATATATGAACATGGTCAAGGGGCTGAAGTGATGTAATAAAGAAATAACAAGAGAAGTTATTCCCACAAAGATTTATAGCACTGGGAAGTTGAGAATGGCAGTGTTCCAGGTAGAAAAACAAAGTAATGATGGTTGCCTTAGGATAAATGTATTATTTGCACAAAACTGATAATTTTGACAATATATGCTTTCCTTAGGTAAGAAATAGCAAGCGTGGCAACACAGATCAATGTGATGGAACATAGTCAGGGGCTTATTTACAAGCCCCTGTGGAGCAGGGCGGCACAGCAAGCGTCTTGTTGAGCCATGTTGCACCACCAGAAAAGGGCAGAAATGCACCCTATCTACAAGATATGGTGCATCTCTGTCCTCTCCCCCAGCGTTGTCGCTAAAATAAGCTGCCTAGCACCAACGCAGGCACCCTTGCACCATAATGCAATGGTGCCTGCGTTGGAGGGAATGATTGTTTAAACAATCAGTAATGGCATTTTGCTTTTCTATGTGTGCTGCACATGGAAAAAGCGAAAAGAAGGAGAACTAAAAGTATTTCTCATTGCTGCACCTCTCTAAGACCACCCCTGGAGTGGCATTAGTTTTTAGTGCTGCCTCACATTTACGATTGTCTGGGGCAGTGTCAAAAGCAATGGGTGTTGTGTGGAAACACCCATACAAACACCCATTGCACGACCCTCTGCCACAGAAAACTGCATCAGGGAGCCCATAATTACAAGGTGGCGTTAAGCCACGCAAAGTGGCTTAGCGCCACCTTGTAAATGTGGGAATGGGCACAGTGCCACAGGAGCTTTGCACATAGTGACGCTTTAGTGGCACTAGAGGCTTGTAAAAAAGACCCTTAACTTATGTGCAAGGCACAGAGAAGAAGTAACCCTAAAAACAAATAACAAAATCCCTCAGGACACAAATTAACAGTGCCTATGAAAAAATAAGATATAGGCTTGGTAATTTGTGGAGTTTTTAAGGTGATAATTTAATGGAACAATGGAGAAAGCCTACAGTTGGAATGCGTATTCCTGGACTAGTTGAAGGGGTATCACAATGTGGATATTCACAGACGCACTTCAACTTCACAATGGAAAACAATCAGTCAAAGCCAAAGTTGCCAGTTTTAGTTTAAATTGGGTTAACAAATGTTGTATAAAACAATGGCCCGAGCCAGAAAAACAGGCACCCCTTTTTTGGAGATTTTTCCAATACTGTTGGGAATGTTTTGGGGGATATATTTGTCTGGAAAATAAGATTGGGGTTCATATTTGTCAAGGAGGTTCTATTAACAAACAAGTGTTAGAGAAAAATGCTGGCTATGGTTTTACTTTGACTCAGCTAGGGTATCATATTTTAGGTGCAGCATATAAGAGGAATAGGTTGCTTTTACTGATGATGCATTATCCAGTTCACGTTGGTCAATATCACCTATATTGGCATTACAACAGTAATTGCAGGTTTGATATGTTTGTGAATGATGAGGCATTACACTTGTTTGGCAAATTCATTGATCAGGCGACTCAGGGACTCTGCATACAGATCTGAAGAAACACTCAAGGAAATAAGGCATGATGCAGAAACAGGGATGTTATGAAATTGGTGTATAGAAAGGATGATGTAAGGTTCTCCATTTTGCTTTTGATGGACAGGAGCCTTACCCCATCGACTAGAGCAAGAAAGATGGCTTGCGTTGCTTTGAAAAGAAAGTTGCTTTTAGCTCATGAACTTTCGGAAGGCAAAATGGGCAAGAGAATGTCAGAGGTTGAACCTGAGTGTTGGGGGTCAGTGGATAAAAGGAAGCTTCTTAGAGCTGAGACATGGAAAAGGATAGTGGGGTAGCACCATGTATAGTCACCTCTGTGGAAAAGTTTGATTCCCCGGCTCCCATTATAGCCCACCTTTATAATTCCTTTAGCGCTACCAATTCCCTCATGGACACTATGTGAGTAGCCCCTATGACAGTGCTTCCTAAACCTGGCAAAGACCACATGCTCTGCTCATCATATCGCCCCATCTCCCTGTCAAATGTCAATATCTTCCCCAGCATCTTGGAGTCCAACCTTGCCCCATATATGCAAGGCCTCGTGGACACTGACCAGGTTGGGTTTATACTAGATAGGCAGTTTAGTGATAAAACCAAATGCCCCTGCCAACTCCTTGTCAAAATCCACTGCTCCTGCGTGCCAGCTCTCTTGCTCTCAGTTGATTCCAAAAAGGCACTTGTGTGCACTTTCCATATCTTCAGTTGGTGTTCGCCAAGAACGGGTTTGGTGCGCGTTCTGCTGTTGGATCTGGTGCAGCTGCATGGCCGCACGGCAACAGACAGTCAATGGACTGATGTTGAAACCCCTTGGTGAAGCCTGAGGTTCTCGACAGGGCTGCCCTTGTCCCCACTCCTCATTGCCCTTTATATGGAGCCATTGACCAGAAGAGTATGCAGCTCCCTAAGTATTGCAGGCACAACAATAGGGGGTAGGGAACACAAACTTGTTCTGTATGCCGATGAAGTCATGATAGTAGTTACACAACCATTCAACTCCCTGCCCCACTCATGCATGAGATATAGTTATTTGGACGAGTGTCTAAGTTTAAGGTCAAACTCCAGAAATCTAAAGCCCTTAACCTTACCATTCCAGAAGCTGACCAACTTAAACTTGTATGCCTCCTTCCCTTTGCCTGGGCCACCCACCAGGTTGTGTACCTGGGTCTCCACATTTACCCTATGCCGAAACCTACTGGGCAATGTAACTAAGCTACGCTTCTCTCCACTGCCCAATCTGATCTACTTTCATGGAAGGGTAACACCCTATCTTGGTTGGGACGTCTCGCAGCATTCAAAATGACTTTACCACCTAAGATACTCTATGTTATGCACACATTGCCACTGCTGAGTCCCACAAGTAATTAGTAAACTGCAACACCTCATTGATGATTACGTTTGGGCTGGTAAAAAGGCATGCATGGTAAAGAAACAGGATTATATTCTTCTGGCAGAGGTTGGCCTAGGCATTCCCCACTTGGTGCAGTATTACCAGGTGGCACAACTTTGATGCCTGGTGGAGCATTCTAAACTTCTCACAGAGAAGCACTGGTGTTTTATAGATCAGGCAGTAGCTGGGATTCACATTTGGAGGGCGCATGGCTGCCCAAGGCCCATAGGTCACCAGGGGTTTGTAGCTCCTTGTAGTCAGGGCAGAGATGGGAACTTAGGATAAGAGGCACGTATCATAAAAGCTCTCCACCCGCATCTCAACCCAGATTGTGATAATGGGGAATCCTGACTCACCCTGGCTCTGCAGGGTACTGCCTTTGGACAGTGGCAAAACACCAATTGGAAGAGAGCAGGGGACATATTTTACTGAGATGGGCTCATGGACTTGTGCAGATCCAAACTAACTATGACTTCTCTACCAGTGCGCACTGGCAACATGTTGCCATCCGGCAATGGGTTATGCAACCCCACATACACCCACATGCCAACTGACCCCTTACACCATTTGAGAAGTGACTCCTCACTTGTCATACGGACAAAGGCCTCCTCTCAATCACCTCTACGTCTGCCTCGCTGCCCCAATTTCCCCAACCAAATCTTCGGGACAACGGCAATGGGAATTACATTGTGAATGCCCCTTTACTACTATCGAATGGTCTGATATATTACACCAAGCCAACATCTCTGTTTGCAGCGCATCCGTCAAAAAGACATTACTCAAGATCACACACTATTAGTAACACACCCTTGCTAGAATAGCTAAATGGAAGCAGGCCAGGGATGCTAACTGTTGGAGACAATGTGGACAACCAGGCACAGTGACATACCTTCTCTGGCATTGTCCTAAACTACAACAATATTGGGAGGATGGCCCAACATACGTTAATTAAATGTACAACACTGACCTCCCAAGGTTCTCCAGTGTAAGACCTGACAGCCTTAGGGTGGTCATCCCCCATCTTTTTGCCTGCCTCCCTCCACTTTTCTTACACTGTTTTCGCTGGTTTTAGGACTAAAGTGCTAAGGTGCATATGCTTTCTCCCTTAAACATGGTAACACTGGTTCATGCCCAATTGAGATATTTGATTTAGTTGGAAGTCCCTAGTAGAGTGCAATACATGTGCCCAGGGCCTATAAATTAAATGCTACTAGTGGGCATGCAGCACTGATTGTGCTACCCACATAAGTAGCCTATTAACCATGTCTCAGGCCTGCCATTGCAGGGCCTGTATGTGCAATTCCACTGCCACTTCTACTTGGCATATAAAATTGCTTGCTAAGCCTTAAACCCCCCTATTGCTACATATAAGTCAGCCCTGTGGTAGGCTCTATGTAACCCATAGGACAGAGTGCTATGCAGGTAAACGTCAGGACATGTACTTATGTGTTTTATATGTCCTGGTAGTGAAAAATCATAAATTTGTTTTCCACTACTGTGAGGCCTTCTCATTTCATAGACTAGCATTGGGACTCCATCATATACTTTTGAGCGGTAGATTCTGATCTGGAAGGAGTAACCAGGTCATATTTAGTATGGCCAGAATGGTAATAGAAAATCCTACTTATTGGTGAGGTTGGATTTAATATTGCTATTTTAGGAATGCCACTTTTAGAAAGTGAGCATTTCTCTGCACTCAATACCATCAGAGCCTTACAGCCTGTCTCCAATCCACATCTGGTCCGTGCTGGTTGACAGCTCCCTTGTGCATTTCACCCAAACAATCACAAACACAGGACACTCAGTCACATCTGCATTCATCTGCATACTGAATGGGTCTTCCTGGGCTTGAAGGGTGTAGGGCCTTCCACTAACATTTCAAAGGCCAGTGTCCTGCCCTCACACAAAGGACTCATAACCTCCCACAAGCGCCCTGGCAGATAGTACTCGGCTGAAAGGGGAATTTGTACACTTCAAAACCACTCTTTGAAGTCTCCCCCACTTCAAAGGCATTTTGGTTATATTAACTGGGTCTCTGACCCCACCAACTCAGACACTTCTGGATCTACACCAGAAATCTGTCAGAGGAGCTACCTGGCTGCCCAAGGGACTCATCTGGACTGCTTTGATGAGAAGGACTGCTGCACTGCTGTTGCCCTGCTGCCCTGCTGGCCTCTGCTGGAAGGACTCTGCCTTCTCTAAAAAGTGCTCTCCAAGGGCTTGGATTGAGCTTGCCTCCTGTTTCTGAAGTCTCGAGGCCAACACAGACTTCACCTCTTCAGAAAAATCCTTGTACGGCAATGCCGGCAGAAATCGATGCAAAGCCTGCACGCAGCTGACAAATCGTCGCACAGCCGACAGGAATGACGCAGTTTGACTTCCTGACTGGAAATTTGACGCAGCGCCTGCTTTGGAATGGAAAATTCGACATATTGCCTACCAGATCTTCCAGCACGTCAAGGGTTTTCAACGCATTGTCACTGGGCATCAAAATATCCATGCATCACAGTGAGGAACCAAGAAGTCACGGCGAAACATGATGCAAACCCTTGCATCATGGAAAGATATGACGCATCATTTGTGATGCATCGGAAAATCTGACACAACGCACATCTCCTCCTCTGCGGTCTTTGTGTGTCATATTTTTTACGCATCCCAGGTACTGTGTGTAACAAAGAAACAACTGTTGTCACTAGAGCACCTCCTAATGAGGCATTCCCCTCACAGTTGAATTTTTAATACATATATCTAGGGATCCCAGGCCCTGATGAATGCCCCCAGACCTCCTTTGGCTCTCAGAAGTGGGCAGAAATATGTTGGCCATTAATCAACAAATAGGTGACCCTTCGAGCCATTATTCTCAGTAGGTGTCCCATCACTTGTTTTTAACAATACCAACAATCACCACAAATTAAGGTGTACTATTACACAGGTTACTGATTAGGTATTTTTATATTTTCAATAGCATACCTTGTTTATCCAGATATTTCTAATTTCAGCACTCCCTCCAAGTTCTTTTAACAGTGAGGTTGAGTCCGTCCAGGTGGCACTGTCCTACCCGGATGGGGCTAGGTGGTCATATGATGAAGCAAGATACTATATAGTGTGTGAGACCACCTAGTCCGTAAAGGAAAATTCCTTTCCCCCTTCACAGTTACCCTTGACACACTACCAAGTCTCAAAGTCTGAGATTTAAGGGCTAAGGGCAATTTCTTTGCCACTGGTCACCTAATCACACCCCATACTCCTTGTGTATATAGTTTAACTTATGTACCATTGGTGTACCACGTTTGTTCACCAGTCTTCTCTAAGCTTGAAGCCAATGCACTTTCATCCCATGGGGTGAATGAATGCATAATTCTAATTCAAGGGACAGCGGTTCCTTTTGGGTACTTTTGTTCTCTAACTGCAAAGGAGACCAAAGTCTTCTATGGTACTTTACAGGTGAATCTGCGAAAAGTTTTGATTGTTCCATTGTCATCACCTGCTAGGGCACCTTTGTTTTTTAATATAAAAGGTAAACATTTAATGCATTACTTTGACTATTGATGTGTATATAGGATCACAGGAATAGATTTGCTGCCCATTCCTCACTGCACCCTGCTCAGCTAGATGCACCTCATCGCCCAACTACGAAGAGTCATACAGGGGAGTGTGTCAAATGGGCATAAGCTAGGTCAGCAGTGACTGCAAACTTTCATGAGATGTACTCTTCACAGCTCTCATGTATCCAGCAACCCTGACTCCTATGACTGCTGAACCTGGAACATTTAGGGACCTGAGGAGCAGAGGACCTAAGACACTAGGGGCATATTTAAAGAAAGTGGTGCTGCAGCCAGTGCAGCACCACATTCCTTGCTCCCCTTAGTGCTCCTCTGCCGCCACCATGGCCCAGGGTAGGGGGCAATAGCACAAACTATTGGTTCTACTCCTGCAGAGTACATAGTGGCCCATTATAAACAATGGAGTCCCCTTTTTAACGCCTGCTCTGAGCAGGCGTTAAAAGTGACATAAAAAATGACGCAAGGAAATCTGTTAGTTTTCCTTGAGCCATTTTTTCAGCCCCCTTAACGGGGGAATGCCTCTTTGCATACATTATGCCTGGTGCAGGCATAATGTACTTCAAAGGGTTACAAAGTGGTGCAATGCATGCATTGCGCTCACTTTGTAAATATGGTGGGGGGATTTTGGCCTCGGGCCAAATTAGCATACAAAAATGGCACTAATGTGGTGCAAGATGGCACTAGGGCCTTATAAATATACCTCTTGCGGACCAATTCCGGGACATGCACTTCATGTCATACACAGACTATCTACTGAATAATACAAGCACCTTGAAAGACATACTAATATACCAACAGTTACGAAGCTCTATGAAAGAACTGTTTGCGAAAATACCTAAAGGACTCGAGAATATGCACTACTTACACATATTGTTGCGAACCCCCAATACAACTCATTTGATAGCACCCATATATAAATGTGTAACTGATGCTCTAAACCAGTGGTACTCAAAGTACAGCGCAAGGACTGCTGGTGGCTCAGCAGACCTTTCCTTGCAGTCCACAGATCTCCCTTTCGGACCCCTTGGTTGAAGCAGAGAAAGCTGCTTGAGGTCCGTTATTTGGGTAATTGTGCTTGCCAACAGTATCATTTTATGATTCTGGGAGTAGTTTCTAAAATTAGTTTGGCTTGTTTTATGAGGAAGGAAACTCGCAGAAAAAGCTGAAATGACTCAAGAAACAAAGCCCAGAGTCGGATATGCTACGAACACGATGTTACAAATGCATGTTGTTTATGCTTTCCTGGTTTGGGGCTTTGTTTCAACAGCCAGTTCAACTTGTACTTTCAGCAATGCATCCCTGCTCATAGGAATCCCTGGTCATAGGTAAAAGCTTAGCTGAGAGGGCAGTGGAGGTGCATCAAAAGGTAAGGAAACTGTGATCATGAGTACAGAAGCACAGGGTAAGTGAGCGTGGGTAGGAGGAATCAGACAGGCAGTTAAAATTAATAAAATATTCTGTATCTATTTTGTTGTTCATTTAACTTACAAGTAACAGTAAACAAAAGTGCAAAAAAAGATTTGAAAGAAAGCATTGTCTAGTAATATTCAGAAAAGGTGTGTTTTTTTCCAACCCCATAATCCAACACCCTACACTCTCTGCTTGGGAATGCCACAGGGTTGATGAGGTCCTCTGGCACATACCAGACTATGGGACTGATTTAAGAGCCCCTTTCGCCTCCTTGCGCCACATTTGCATCATTTTTTTTAAGCGAATGGGGCCCAACGAGACCAGAATCGTTGCTCCAAATTTACAAAGTGGTGCAATGCATGCACTTTGTAAACCTTTGTGCTACATTATGCCTGATCTAGGCATAATATATGCAAAGGAGGCGTTCCCCTATTAGAGGGTCCAAAAAAAATGATGCAAAGAAATCTAAGAGATGTGTTTGTGTCATTTTGTTTGGCACTTTTAACACTTGCTCAGAGCTGTCGTTAAAAGGAGGCACACCATTGTTTTCAATGGGCCTCAATTGGCTTTGCAGGATTATCGTCTATATTTCTTACGCTAGTACTGCAAAGCTCGGAACCAGAGTCAAAAATGTTGATGCTAGTTTCCCTGAGTACCACCATAGTGCACCATATCTTAGATATGTCACACAAATGGTGGCATTAGGTGCAGCCACTTTCCTTAAATCAGGACCTATAAGTTTTGGGCCAGAGTACATGTTTGTGAGTAACCATAATCTTAACTATACTGAGTCAAATTTGAAGGACATCGTCATTTTGACAACATGAGATACACCAAGGCCCATATTTATGGGAAATTGGCATAGGGCAGTGCCACAAGTCTTCTTGCTGTGCTGCCCTATTCCAATGTGAAAGAGCAGGAATTCACTGTATTTCTGAAATATGGTGCATTCCGTCCTTTCCCATGCACTGGTGCACAATTGCCTGCCTAGTGCCAACACTTGAACCCTTGCACCATGATGCAAGGGTACCTGCATTGTATGCAGGATTACTTTTGTGCATGAAGGGCCACAATCCACAGAGGTGTTTCTTCTTTCTATATGTGCTGTAGAATGCAAAAAAGTAGGAGAAATTAAAATATTTCTCTTTGTCATATCTGCTATGGGGAGGCGTAAGGATTGATACTGCCCCAGGTTTACACGACTAATTAAATCTTGGGCAGTGTCAAAATCCATGGGTGCTGCATTGGAAAACCCACTGCAGTTCCCATGGAACACCTCCCTGGTGCAGAGTAAGGTAACACAGCAACTTGCACTGCTTTGTCATACTCCATATCTATGGGAGCATGCAAAGCCACATAAAGTGGCTTTGCGTGGCCTGAGAGATGTGGGAGAGAGGCTTGCTCCACCGGACCATCAAAAAAGTGATGATCTGGCAATTCAAGTCTTTCATAAATATGCCCCAAGGATTTGCAAGATTAGCAACTGAACTAGTTTTCACTAGCCTATTTCTTGGCTTGCAATATATTCAAATCTTCATACTGTGCAGGTCAGTGTGGGGGTTTCATCTCATACAACACTTGTCTCAAATCTTCAATCATTCGTAGATTAGATGTACCAATTGGGGGTTACCTGCAAGGACCCTTCATTCGCTGTAATCTTTTTGCATTTGACCCAGATAGATGTATCTAAACTGACCGTGGTGGTCATGTAATGCACAGGTGTGACCTCAGGATGGGTATCCTTACCCTCACAAACAGGTTTTCTTATGTCATTTCTGTAGGAAAGCAAGTTTTTAATAGGTGGAGGTATGCACCTTCAGCTAGTAATAATACCACAATCACTAATAAGGTCTCAATAAATGAATCCTTGTTCAGCCCTTCGTAGCTTGGCAATGAGCTGTCAAGCTTAATTTAGGAGACAGGTAGTGTAAAGCATTTAATATTACCAAAACAGTAAATAATTAAAAGACACAACACATTAAAATTCAACACCAATGTATAAAAAATAGAGAATATTTTTATCTTTAAAATGATACCAAAACCACAAAAATCTAATGGAGGGAACCGGATATATGAATTTTTAAATATTGAATTTAAAAATATGCATTCTAGCGCCAAAAAGCATAAAGCACCAACCGCAGCTATCTGTTCACACTGTACCAGGGCAAACTCAAAGTTTTCAGCTGACTGCGATGGAGCCGGACCGCAAATGCTAATCTGTAGATCCCAGTCAAAATTTTACTATTGCACTTAGTCACATTTGAAGCTTTTTCTCTTGACCTTGAGTGATGGGGTTCTTGGATCCGGATTTCAGTTTGACAACGGTGGCCTGCTGCAGCGAGAGGCCTTAGCGACTGTCATAGTCGACGCTGATCTTCTTCTGAAGCCTTTAAACAAAACTTGGTAAAACGTTCTCAAACTTTCAGATCTTCCTCTGAAATGTTCTTTGAAGGTCAGAAAGGGTCGACAGCACCAACCACGGGTTCAGAAGATCTGGTTTGCCTCCTGGTTGTCTGGGACTCCCATTCCTACAATGCACCTGCTCAGTCCAGGAAAATCCAGGTGAAGCTGGGCAGTTGGAGCTGTCCTCTTAGTGGATGTTGGAGGTGGCTTCTTCCAGCACTTTTCTACCTTTTGCTGCTCCGGGAGTACACTTCTTATCCTTGAGACAGGCAAAGTCCTTCTTGTATGGAGCCTTTTAAGTGTAGCAGATGCAATCCTTATTTATTTAATTTATTTTATAACATATATAGAAAGTGTGACTGTCAAAAACTGGTATCCTGGCTCTGAGTGCTTAACTAGGGTTCCACACAGCAGGTGTAGAAAGAAGCACATGGGCTGGGAACAGAATTATTAAGGGAAAAGCCAGGTCTTCAAAGCTTTCCTGAATTGTAAAAAATCTGTTGTCATAAGAGTGAGTGGCAGTTTGTTCCATAACAGGGCCTCCTTACCTGTGAAGGCCAGACCACCTTATCTTATTTTACGGATCTTATTTATGCAAACAAAATTTGCAGAGCTCAAGTTACAATATCCCTCAGGGGTAAAACCTCTCAGTCTTTGTTGTAGAGGCACCAGGCACGTCATGTAGTGCCTTAAATACAATACACATGGCTTTAAAGATGATCTTCTATTTAAGTGGAAGCCAGTGCAGATACTTCAGTGCATTGGATGCTGAGGATATACAGGGTCTATTTAAGGCAAGTTAGCTGCTGCCACCTAGACTCTATATAGTCTATTGTTCAACTAGTCAGGAGCTCCAAGTAATAGGGCATTGCAGTACTCCGACCGATTGAGTATGAAACTGCACACAATGACAGATTTATCTTGAGTAGGCAGTAATGGTAACAACTTCCTGAGAACCCGGAGGAGTACAAAACAAGTGCCTGTGACTTTCGTGACATGGCTCTCCAGAGATAACTTATCATCAAATAATACCCCAAGATTGCGGACTGTGCCTGACAGTTGGAACTCCTTTCCTGTTGAGATGGGCCAAAATTTGGGGGGAAGTATCAAGGGGTTTCTGCTTGCTGAACAGCACAGAAATTCTGTGTTCTCCCCATTGAGTTTAAGGGAATTTAAGTTCATCCAGTTAACAATATCAGACACACAGTTATGAAAAGCTGCCACTACATTAAGCTGGCTGTTAATGAAGGACAGGATCAACTGTGTATCATCTGTATAACTGAGCAGCCTGATGTCATGCACAGATATAAGGGTGATGAATGGCCAAATATAGATGTTAAACAGTACTGGTCTGAGTGTCGAAACCTGTGGGACTCCATGTCGCAGACCTTTGAAATTGGAGCAGTAAGGGGGTAAAGCAACAGCCTGGCACCGATCAGAAAGATAAGACCCCGCAACTTCAAAACTGTACCACCCACTCAGATTGATACTAATCTGGTCAGAAGAATATTGTGATTGACCGTATTGAAAGCAGCCGACAAGTCAAGCTTAAACAAGACTGTTGACTGGCTGTTATCTACCCTCAACCGCAACTCGTCCATAGTGATGAGCAGAGCTGACTCAATGCCATGCCCAGGTCTGAAGCCAAATTGTTCATCCTCTAGAAGAGAGTAGGGGGCATATTTATACTCTGTTTGCGATGGATTTGCGTCATATTTTTTTACGCAAATCTGGTGCAAACTTAACTCCATATTTATATTTTGGCGATAGACCCGTCTCGTATCCAAAATATTGGAGTTTGCGTCTTTTGTGGACGTGGAAACCCACCTTGCATCAATGAGATGCTAGATAGGCATTCCCATGCAAAAAATGACTCTAAGGCATTTGCGCCTTATTTATCCTCCCACGCAAAAATGACACACAGGAGGAGGAGGACCTTAAAAAATGGCACTAAGCCTGTTTAGCGCCATTTTTTAACGCCTGGGTCAGGGCAGGCGATAGGGGACCTATGGGCTCATTTCCATGGTCTCCGACCATGGAAGCAGTCCACAGGTGCCCTTCCCTGCACCCTGGGACACTCCTGCCACCCTTACCCACCCCTGGAGGACACCCATGGATGGGGGGACCCATCCCATGTAAGTCCAGGTACGTATTCTCAATATTTTTTTTAAGTGGCATGGGGGACCTAACTTGGGCCCCCCTACATGCCACTGTGCCCAATGACCATGCCCAGGGGACAGAAGTCCCCTGGGCATGGCCATTGCGCAGGGGGACATGACTCCTGTCTTCCCTAAGACAGGAGTCATGTCCATGGGGGTTGTGCATCAGACAATTACGCTAGTCAGGTTAGCGTCAATATTTTTACCCTGAAACCGGTCCTAGGATGCTTGTTTATAGTCCAGGGAGGGCCTGGCTTGGCAATTCTGGCTGGACTGTTCTAATGGGGACCAGGGTGAAGACTGATCTGCATATGGCTGGGTCCAAACTGGGTGGTGTGGTGAGGAAAATAACAATGGATTGAACCCAGATCTTTGTGACTGGGTTGAATGTTTGCATTGTTCTGCATTCCATCCATCATCTGTTCTTTTTGCATTTGTCACCCTAAGTGGGAAGGGTATGCCCAGACGTGGGTCCCATACACACTGCATCACTGGATTGAAGCTAGCCTGGTTGATGAAGGGTGATATCCTGAAACTACCCCTAGGATGCTTGTTTCGGGTTCAGGGAGGACCTGGCTTGACACTTCGGGCTGGACTGTTCTCATGAGGAACAGGGTCACAACTGATTTGCATATGGAGTTTGAACTGGGTTGGTGTGGTGAGCAAAAAAACAATGGGTTAAACTCAGATCTCTGAACTTTTGTCCAGGAAAACACTCCCCGCGCGCACAGCACCACCCTGCTGTACCCATGTCCTCCCACCCCACTCCCGCTGCTGCAGAGTGTCTAGTGTCCAGTGGTAAACGTAGTGTACATTTTTTGTTGTTCTGTAATTTTGTATCTTCTGTTTTTCTGTACCTCTATATTGCGCCTTTTTCCCGGTTTTCTGTGCCGCTTGTGTGCCCCTCTGTTCCCCCTTGCACTCCGGCTCTCCTGAGCCGCTCTCATTCCTGCCGCTGCGTCCCTGCGGCCCCGCCCCCCTCACGCCCCCATTCGTTCCTGCCTCCCGCCTCCCAGCTGCTCCTCCCTCCCACTTCCCCTACTTAATGGTGATCGCTGCGCGACCCGGTGAGTGGCCTCTGAACTTTTGGGCAGGAAATCACTCCCCGCGCGCACAGCACCACCCTGCTGTACCCGTGTCCTCCCACCACGCCCCCGCTGCTGCCAAGTGTCTAGTGTCTATTGGTAAGCGTAGTGCAAATTTTTTGTTATTCTGTAATTTGTATTTTCTGTACCTCTATAGTGCGCCTTTTTCCCGGTTTTCTGTGCCGCTTGTGTGCCCCTCTGTTCCCCCTTGCTCTCCGGCTCCCCCGAGCCACTCTCATTCCCACCACTGCGTCCCTGCGGCCCCGCCTCCCTCGTGCCCCCATTCGCTCCCATCTCCCGCCACCCAGCTGCTCCTCCCTCCAATCTCCCCTTCTTAATGGCGGTCATTGCGCGTCCCGGTGAGTGACCTCTGACCTTTTGGCCAGGAAATCACTCCCCGCGCGCACAGCTCCACCCTGCTGTACCCGTGTCCTCCCACCCCGCCCCCGCTGCTCCCGAGTGTCTAGTGTCTAGTGGTAAGCGTAGGGCAAATTTTTTGTTATTCTGTAATTTTGTATTTTCTGTTTTTCTGTACCTCTGTAGTGCGCCTTTTTCTAGGGTTTTCTGTGCCGCTTGTGTGCCCCTCTGTTCCCCCTTGCACTCCGGCTCCCCCGAGCCACTCTCATTCCCGCCACTGCGTCCCTGCGGCCCCGCCCCATTCGCTCCCGCCGCTGGCGTCCCGGAGTCGCACAAGAGGCAAGTCCGTCTGTGCCCGTCTGCACCTAGACCGCGCCCAGCGCAAGTCCCCCTGGCCCGCGAAGCCCCCGCAGCGCCAGATGCCATTACTCTGCCAGCGACCTCCACGGCCTCAATCCAGGACGCTCATCCACCTGCTTCCAGTCCACCCTGAAGAAAACCAAAGGACCCTTCGCCTGCCATGCCTGCCACTACACCTGCACCCTAAAGCACCACAACAGTCCAGCCGACAGCCTATTCAACTGCATTCTACTCAACACCCAATCCATCCACAAACACACCATCGAACTTTGGGACCTGCTGACCTCCACATCACCGGACATCGCCTTCCTCAGCAAATCCTGGACAAACTCAGCCTCTGAACCCGACATAGCCATCGCCATCCCTGAAGGCTACAAGATCACCAGGAGAGACCACACCAACAAACCAGGAGGAGGAATCACCGTAGTCCACAAAAGCACCATCAAAGTCTCGACCAGAACCCCCGACACCCTCAACACTGCCGAACACCTCCACTTCAACATCTACGTCAACGCCAACACCACCCTCAAGGGAACACTGATCTACAGACCCCCCCCTGGGCCCCCAAGCACAATTCTACGATACCATCGCCGACATCGTCAGCGCCCAGACCTTTGTCTCAGCAGACTACATCCTCCTCGGCGATCTGAACTTCCATCTAGAAAACAACAACGACGTCAACACCAACCACCTGCTGGACAACCTCGCTAACCTCGGCCTCAAACAACTCATCACATCGCCCACTCACACTGCAGGCCGCACACTCGACCCCATCTTCTCTGCCAGCAGCCATGTCTCCTTCAGCCACACCACCGAACTCGACTGGACAGACCACCGCTGCATCCACTTCTACCTGAAACCAACCACTCACCACCACTGCACACAACCCCCCCCGACACAACTGGAGCAAAATCTCAACACATCAACTGATCTCCAACCTCACCCAGGCCCCGTCTCCAGGAACCTCGGACCCAAACACAGCCGCCACCGGCCTACATCGCTAGTTAGAAGACTGTGCCAACACACTCGCGCCGCACAAAAACCCTCAAACACCCTCCACAGCGCCAAGGCCAGCTGGTTCACTCCAGACCTACAGAACTCCAAACGAGAATGTCGCAAAAGGGAGAAGCCCTGGCTTCCAGATCCTACTGAACCCCACCTCACTGCACTCAAGGAGTCCATCCGCAAGCATCACCAGCTGATCCGCACCACCAAAAGGACCACTTTATAAACTGCATTGACAAAAATGCTTACAACAGTGAAGAACGCTTTGGCATCGTCAAAGAGCTCTCAAACCCCAGGACCTTCTCCAACGAACCCCCACCCTCGCAGGAGTTCTGCAACGCACTCACCACCCATTTCCGCCACAAGATAGAAGAAATCCACAACAGCTTCAACCCCAAGACCCACCGACAGAGCACAGACCCCCACGAACCCACCGCCCCAAGCAACACCAACCTCCTTCACACCTGGACCCTCGTCAACAAAGAAGACATCACCAACACCATGGCCTCCATCTACTCTGCATCCCCATCGGACCCCTGCCCTCACAACATCTTCAATAAAGCAAGCAACATCATCATACCCCACCTCTGCAACACCATCAACAGCTCTTTCGAGTCAGCCACCTTCCCAGAAATCTGGAAACACGCGGAAGTTAATGCCCTACTCAAAAAGCCCAAGACGGACACAGACGACCTGAAGAACCACCGACCGATCTCCCTCCTCCCCTTCCTAGCCAAGGTCATCCAAAAAGTCGTCAACGGCCAACTTTCCAGTTTCTTGGAAGACAGCAAGGCGATCTACACCTCCCAATCCGGATTAAAAAAACTTCACAGCATCGAGACTGCACTCATCGCTGCCACGTATGACATCAGGACCATGCTCGATGAAGGCAAAACCGCGGCACTCATCCTCCTGGACCTCTCCGCAGCTTTCGACACGGTATGCCATCACACCCTCCGTACACGACTCCACAACACCGGAATCCACAACAAGGCGCTCAACTGGATCTCATCCTTTCTCTCCGGCAGAACCCAGAGAATCCACCTTCCACCGTCCCTGTCAGAGGCCTCCAAGATCATCTGTGGCGTCCCCCAGGGATCATCCCTCAGCCCAAAGCTCTTCAACGTTTACATGGCCACTCTGGCCAACATCGCACGGTCCCACCACATCAACATAGTGTCCTACGCAGACGACTCCCAACTGATCCTCTCCTTCATAAAAGACCCCACCACTGCAAAAAACAACCTCCACAATGGACTCCACGCCATCTCCAGCTGGATGGAATCGAGCCTCCTCAAGCTAAACACCGACAAAACTGAGATTCTCATCTTCGGCTCGACCCCTCAGCATGGAACGACTCTTGGTGGCCCAGCTCCCTAGGTACTGCCCCCTCACCCACCACCCACACATGCAACCTGGGCTTCATCTTGGACTCCACTCTCAGCATGACTTAGCAGGTCAATGCAATCACCTCCTCCTGCTACAACACTCTCTGCATGCTCCGCAAAATCTTCAAGTGGATTCCCATCGAGCCAGGAAATCTGTCACCCGCGCCCTGATCAGCAGCAAATTGGACTACGGCAACGCTCTATACGCAGGGACAATGGCCAAGCTGCAAACCAAACTGCAACGAATACAGAACGCATCCGCCCGCCTCATCCTTGATGTCCCACACCACAACCACATCTCCCCCCACTTCAGAGACCTGCACTGGCTTCCCGTTTCGAAGAGGATCACCTTCAGGCTTCTGACCCACGCACACAAAGCTCTCCACAACACAGGTCCAGCTTACCTCCACGACAGACTCACCTTCCACGCCCCCACCCACCATCTCCGCCAGCCTTGCACTCGCCACCATCCCCCACATCCGCCGCACCACTGCCAGAGGAAGATCCTTTTCTCACCTCGCCGCCAAGACCTGGAACTCCCTACTGCTCCACCTACACCAGACCCAGGACCTCCTGACATTCAGGAAACGCCTCAAGACGTGGCTCTTCGACCAGTAGCATCCTCCTCCCCAGCGCCTTGAGACCCTAACGGGTGAGTAGTGCGCTTTAGAAATGTTCTGATTGATTGATTGATTGATTGATTGTGAAGGGGTCGAATGTTTGCCTTGTTCAGCGTTCTCTCCATCATCTGTTCTTTTTGTATTTTAAGGTTATCAAACTTACCAACATGACTCTCAGAAGAGTCTAGTCTGTTTTGAATCACAGTGGAGTATGGCATCAGTACTTCTATACTGGTATTTGGACCACAGAGAGATGGCTGAATGGGGATACCAGTGTTCTCCAGAATTCTGCTGATTTTCTGTACAAAGATGGCAGCAAGTTCATCGCAAAGCTCTTGCGAGGGTGTAATTTCCTGTTTTACACAGTCTGGATTTGAATGTTCCTGAATAATATTGAAAAACTTTTTAGTGCTATTGGTAACTGCAATGATAGCATTCGCATAGTACTCAGCTTTAGTTTTACTGACCTCTCTTTTATATTTGTATAGCAAGACTTTTAAACATTTTTTTCTCTGCTATAGAATAGCAGCTCCACCATTTTTTTCAGGTTTCTTACATGCTAATTTGAGAGACATTAGTGATTTGTTGTTTCAAGATGCTGATGGTCTATGACGAGATTTCAGATTGGTAAGGGGGATTACTTTATCCAGTTTCGTACAATCCCCTGCTCATATGCTATATAGTTAGAGTCCACTGAATTCATCAAAGGTAATTGAAAAGTTAAAAACTGGTTCCAGAGTTGGCCTATTAAATGTATGCCATGCCTTCCCAATTCTTGTTTAATTAGAGATCCGCTTGGTTGGGCAGAGTACCTTCACCCGCACATAAAAAGATATATGTGCATGATCATTCCAGTGTATAGATATGAAATATTTCACGGAGATCAGTCCACCAGGGGAAAAGATAAGATCAAGAGTATGTCCAGCCTGAGGAGTGGGGCAATGTATTCATTGCTGTAGCCCCAAACCTGCACATGAGCACTGCAGTTCTTTAAAAGGGAGTTATAGATCTCCCTCTGCCCATAAATTAAAGTCCCCCAATATGAAGAAATTCAAATGAGCAAGCTCCATGTTGAAAATGACTTCTATGAGAAGGTGAAGATGTAAGATAGGAGGGCCTGGGGGTCTATAATGTAAGACACCCAAAAAAGATTGCCTTTCTCTGTTTGCAAGGGGAAGCCCTGCACTTTTAAACCTCCCATCTCATCTAGTGCAAGTATGGAAAAATAAAATGTTTGCATTGTAAATTACACCTACTCTTCCGCTTCTGATTAATACGTGGTTTGTGAAAGGCTTTAAAACTCAACAGACAGGCCATGCTTAGGTCTGCTGCTGAATCGGTGAAAGTCCAGATCTCTGTTATAAACAATGCATCCCAATTACCAGATTCTGGGAGTAGATGGATTTCAGAATCGGGCTTTACTAATGGCCAATCATTTAATAGGACACATCTCAGAATGGCATGCTTTATATTGTACGAACACTGAGGAGACCCTGCATCTACCTTATAAGTAATGGCATAGGAGGTGGGTATTAAACCATTTACCAATTAGTAACAGTTGGTCTCTTGTGCAACAAGTTCAAGGTCCTGTACTGGTAGAAGAGATCCCCCGCGCCTCTGGGGTGCAACCATCAGCATGGATGGCGGTGTGCGGTATGGCTATACCAATCGATAGCTGTGGCTAACCTTTCCCTACACTCTCCTATCAGCTTCTCTCCTAATCTAATTAGGGGGGCTTCCATCTGGTTAGGGATCAAGGAAGTGGGGGCTGGCCTGGGTCCTGTGACATTGGTACTTCTACCTTTGAAGTTTAGTTTATCTCCCCAGCCCCCTTCCTCTCTTGGCTTCTCTAGGACACAGACATTCTCCTACCAATGGCTGTACTGATTTATCCTCAGGCCTCTTCACACATACTCAGGGTGCAGCATGGCACAAGCTGCAAAAGGCTGACCAATCCAAAGAGGCTGTTGCAGTGCCGTTTTAGGTAATTTCAGGATAGTCAGTTCTAAGACTACTTTCCTGTAATATTCATAATAAGTCTGACCTTGGGAAATTGTTGGATTTATTGTAACTATTGTTTGATATTTTGAATCATGTTGCTAAATAACTCCAGTCAAAAGTTAGACTTTATTAAAGTTTAATAAAGCCTTTTCATGTTAACCTATGGGGCTAGCAGCACTACAATGGGGTTTCAACTGGGAACTAGGAAAACACATTTTATACTGTCCCTGCTTTTATTTATAACAAGGCAATCTACCTTGGTGCACCTAGGGCAGACCTTAGGAGTGACTTATATGTAATATAAAGTAGTTTAGGACCTTGGAAGTGCTTTTAATTCCAAAATCAAATTTAGACATAGGTTTGTTTTAAAACCAGCCTGCAAGGCCGGTCTGGCATTAAAATGACACTAGACACCACAGCAGTGCACAATGAAGTGCGTGCATTAATGCCATTGGGGTCCCTAAACCTCCCTGCCCTATTATATACTAGGGACTTACAGCAGGGTGCTTTGGTCAATTATAATTATACCAAACACGTTATGCTTTTAAGGATAGAGCTTTGTCTCTGAGCCTCATTAGCAGATATAGGGCACTTTCAGAGTCAGAATCCACTAGTATTAGTCAACAAATGGGAGTGATCAGCACAAAATGAGGACTTTCCTTCAATCACTAACCAATCCTCTCAAGTTCTTGAAAATGGCATTCTCTACTTTTCATGTAGTGCAACACAAAATCAGTAAGCTTCAATTAAAATAACCAGCAGTTCTCAGCAAATGACAATGCAATACATAGTAACACCAACATACAATCTCAGTACAACTCCACTGAATCAACCACTCATGGTGCGGCACCCAACGATGTAATGAGCAGTGCCAGTGCAACACACACACCAACCATCCAAAAACAGTGTGACACCTTATGATGAAACTTGCAGCCCTTACAGCAGCTCTGACTCCACATCGATCAGCTTCACCTAAGCAAATTATTGAAAAACAAAAACAATAACTTGTCTGTTCCAGTAAATAAAATTCAAAGTTAACTACCATTCTAGGAGAAAATTGGGACTAGCGCTTTCCTTGTGCTATTACACATAAGAAGAGAATTATTGACCTTAGGGAAATCACTTAGGGGGTCATTACAACATTGGCGGTAAAAGCCGCTTACCGCCGTGCAGAAGACCGCCAATACACCGCCGCCGCCGCGGGAGACCGCCACAGCTATTATGACACACATCACGGAATCCGCTGAAATTCAGATACCCACACAAGTCCGCCACACCAAAGGTCAGCGATAAATATGCGGAAACAAATCCTCCACCTCCACGCCAACAGAAACACGCCCATGCTATTACGACCCACGAATTCACGCGCAGTCTTTCAACCGTGGTATTCCTTTGGCGGTACACACCGCCGCGCTCAAAATACACACACAGCTCCAAAACACCGCCACATTGGACAATTCAAAATACACACACCTGATACACATACACACACCACTCCCACACACCCAACACAATATAAAACACACACCCACATCACCCACAAACCCCTACGACCACAAATTTGAGACGAAGGCCAGAGAGAGACAGCACAAAATAGATAACACCATCACACAGAGGCACACTATACCATCACCCACACAACATCCACACACAAAACACCACATACCACTACACTCATCAACACATAAACCACCCCACATATCACACACAACAACCCATGTTACGCCAAAGACACCTCCGCTTCTCCGAGGAGGAGCTCAGGGTCATGGTGGAGGAAATCATCAGGGTAGAGCCACAGCTATTTGGCTCACAGGTACAGTACACATCCATAGCCAGGAAGATGGAGCTATGGCAAAGAATAGTCGACAGGGTCAACGCTGTGGGACAGCACCCAAGAAATAGGGAGGACATCAGGAAGAGGTGGAACGACCTACGGAGGAAGGTGCGTTCCACGGTATCCAGGCACCACATCGCGGTACAGCAGACTGGTGGCGGACCCCCACCTCCTCCCCCACAACTAACAATATGGAGGAACAAGTCTTGTCCATCTTGCATCCTGAGGGCCTCGCAGGAGTCGTTGGAGGAAGGGACACTGGTAAGTCAAATCTTCACTATCATGTCCCCCACCCTACCTGCATGCTATCACACACCCCCACCCTCACACCCTCCCCTATCACCCTAACTCCTCACTAATCTACCTATAACACCAACCACCCATCCCAACCCCAAGACCAGCATGACACAACTAAGCATGGACACCCATCGCTAAAGGATGCCCACTGCACAGACCCACAACACCCCCCAACCATCACCACACAAGCCCCCACACAGGAATGCCTGCACTGGGGTTCACGCACACCCAACCATTGCACACCATGAAACACACACATGCAATAATCATGTACTTATACCCCCGCAGGAACCCGAAGGAACGTCACCACAGCAGAGGGTCCAGACAACACCACTCCACCCCCAGAAGAGGCCCACAGTGACGACAGCAGCTCTGCCCTACTGGATCTTGATGACCAGCCCGGACCATCGAGGGCCTCAGGACAGTCGGTTCCCCTTGCCCAGCCACAGACCAACACCGAGCTTCCACCCTCTGGTAACCCCAGCACAGCACCCACCCAGCGGGCCCATACCTCCCTACCCAGGACAGGTCAATCAGCGGTGTGTCCACCACTACAGGGCACCCAGGCTAACCCACCACCCCAACAACAACAGGGACCTGGAGGCAGTGGTAGTGGGCACAAGGTCCAGGGGACGGAGGCACAGGAACACCGGGGAACTGGGAGGGCTGCTGTGCGACAGAGGGAGGACAGGCCAAGGGAACCCACTCTCCACGAGGCCCTATAATCCATCATGGGAGCATACCACCACTCCCAGGAGACGATGGCAACGGTCCTGGACAAGTTGCAGGAGACAGTGTGTCTGCAGGAGGAGCAGTATTTGGGGTTCAGGGAGGAGCTCAGGACCATCGGCTCCGCCCTGGGCACCATCGTAGGGGTGCTGACGGACATTCAAAAGACCTTGAGGGACACCGTGGCACTCCAAGGGGCCCCTGACACTAGCCAGGACGATGAAATGCCCACCACCTCCGCCGGCGCTTATGGACAGGATGCCCCGCCACAGGACCACCACACCAGCACCCCACCCCCTGCAGACGGACAACCACCACGAAAGCGGGCCCTGAGATCCAGGAACAGGACAGAGCAAGATGGCAAGACCCCCGCCAGGAAATAAGACCACCCTGATTGTCCCCCCACTGTCCCACTTTGTTACCCTGTCCAGATTGGAACTGCCCCAGCTCCACTTCCAATGGCCAGATGTGCAATGTACCTGTGAGGCTAATAGACAGGACTCTGCCATTGACATTCTTCCACCATGACCTCTCCCCATTTCACAACCCCCCTATATTTTTATGCACTTCAATAAACACCCTTCAAACCTCAATAACATTGGAGTCAGTCAATGATTGTGAACTTTGTATTGTCAATTACAGTGTTAAAAAAGGTTACCCATTGGAAGGTCCACATACCAATGTCACACATCACAAGCCTTTCAAGGGTGCAAGCTGTTGACACGTAGGTTACCACATTACTGAAACTGAAATGGAAGGGGATAACTCAGTTACCAAATAGGGAGTGAAATGTAGGTAGAGGATAGAGGTAGACGTGTGAAATGTAATATAATGTGAAACATGAAATTGTACTCACCTGTGTCTCATTGAAAATATTTCTGTATGACTGACTCCCTGTTGTCGTTTTCATCTTCATCAGCTTCCTCCTCATCACTGTCCACAGGCTCCACATGCTCACCCGCTGCAACAACACCATCATCTGGATCAGCCTCCTGCAGAAAAGGCACCTGGCGTCGCAATGCCAAGTTATGGAGCATGGAGCAGGCGATGATGATGTCGCACACCTTCTTCGGTGAGTAGAATAGGGACCCACCTATCATATGGAGGCACCTGAACCTGGCCTTCAGGAGGCCGAAGGTACGCTCGATCACCCTCCTAGTCCACCCATGGGCCTCATTGTACCGTCTCTGCCCTGGTCCTGGGATTCCTCACTGGGGTCAGTAGCCAGGACAGGTTGGGGTAACCAGAGTCCCCCAATAGCCATACACGGTGCCTCTGGAGTCCACCCATCATATCAGGGATGCTGCTATTCCGCAGGATGTAGGCGTCATGCACTGAGCCAGGGAACATTGCATTTACCTGCGAGATGTACTGGTCTGCCAAACAGACATTCATCGAATGATAACTCTTCCTGTTCCTGTACACCTGTTCATTCCTGCGGGGGGGGCAGAGCTACATGGGTCCCATCAATGGCACCTATGACGTTGGGGATATGTCCAAGGGCATAGAAGTCACCTTTCACTGTAGGCAAATCCGCCACCTCAGGGAAAATGATGTATCTCCTTACGTGTTTCAGCAGGGCAGACAACACTCTGGACAACACGTTGGAAAACATAGACTGGGACATCCCTGATGCCATGGCCACTGTTGTCTGAAAAGACCCACTTGCAAAGAAATGGAGCACTGACAGCACCTGCACGTCAGAGAGGATTCCAGTCGGATGGCGGATTGGTGACATCAGGTCTGGCTCCAACTGGGTACATAGTTCCCGGATTGTGGCACGGTCAAACCGGTATGTCACGATGACATGTCGCTCTTCCATTGTCAATAGGTCCACCAGCGGTCAGTACACCGGCGGATTCCGCCATCTTCCAATATGTCCCAACTGACGGTGCCTAAGAAGGGCAACAGTGAAAAAACTGTCAGCATTCCTCCAGGTATGTACCTACAGTCACACACAAGACTACACCAGACAATTAACCCATCCGGGAAAGGTTTTGAGTGTATGCCTCGGTATGTGTGGCGCAGTAGTAATTGAAGCCATGTGGGCCCCTGAAATGGCGACTGCCTGACCTCTAAACTGGGACAATGGAATTATGGGGTAACTGCGCTGGCGTTGGACACCGTCGCGGTAGGCGGTCGTAGAGCGTGGCGCAATGCTGCATTGGTTAGCATTGGACCCTATGGGTCCCAGGAGCCAATGAACAGGTGCGCTGGCGGTGATGATGCGCACCGCCGCGGACATCACCGCCGCGGACGCCACCACCATTTTCTATCTCTTCAATCACTAGATACCTGACCTTCGACAGGAGAGGACCTACACTGCTAGTGCTGCTGTGACCTCGGTCTGGAAGCGACGATGGCTGCTGCGTCTGGGGAAAGGGCCCCTGCCTTCACTGCACAGGAGTTGGAGAAACTTGTGGATGGGGTCCTCCCCCAGTATACGCTACTCTACGGTCCTCCAGACCAACAGGTTAGTACACAGGGAGCGCGTTGTATGGGCTAGGCCTGGGTGGACAGGGCTGGGTGGATGAGGGAAGGGGGCAGAGTACATAGAACAGTCATGCATGGGGATGAATGGGCCACAGGGATAGAGTTGGGAGGGGTCCAATTACAATGACGGTGCAGTAGGTAATGACTGTTCCGCTTTCCTTGTGCATGTCATGTAGGTCAGCGCCCACCAGAAGAGGGACATTTGGCGTGCCATCGCCAAGGAAGTCCGGACCCTGGGGGCCCACCAGAGACGTGGCACCCACTGCCGGAAGAGATAGGAGGACATTTGCCGCTGCAGCAAGAAGACGGCGGAGGCTCAGCTGGGGATGGCCTCCCAACGTGGGAGGGGTGCCCGTCGCACCATGACCCCCCTGATGTTCTGGATCCTGGCGGTGGCCTACCCGGAGTTGGATGGGCGCTTAAGGACATCACAGCAGACACAAGGGGGTGAGTACAACCTCATCCTATGGACTTTGCGTGCAGTGGAGCAGTCTGGGTAGGGGTTGTGGGCTGTGGGTGTCCCTAGGCCAGGGCAAGTTAGGTAGGCAAGGCCCCTCCGTTATGTAGGCCATGTGGCACTCTACCCCAGCTGAAAAAAAAGGCAAATTGATGTATAGTTGCCCCTTTGCCATACATGTGGGCAGATTTCTACCATTGCCATGTAGGCCATATCCCAGAAATTGCATGTGCAGAGGGCAGGAGCACGGCGTAATGCAGGGGGCTGCTGCGTTTGTCTTGTCCGTCAACTGTAGCGGTATGCCATGCACTAAAACTCTCTTTCTTCTGTCTCCACCCTTTTTCTGCTCTCCCTGTCCTTCTGTACATCAGCATCAACAGGCGGAGGTACAGTGGCACCGGAGCACGAGGGAGCTGCATCCCACATGGCCATGGAGGGCCACACCACAGACTCTGAATTCACCAGTGGGACGGAGGGAGAGGGGAGCTTCACGTCGGCCACAGGATCACCAAACAGCGACACAGACTCGTCCGCCGATGGGAGCTCCCCTGTGGTGGCGGCACCATCTGTGCGCCCCACTTCTACAGGTACAGCCGCCACCTCCCCTACCAGCACCGCCCTCCCAGCAGCCCCTCAGCGTTCGCCCCGTGCCCGCTCACCCAGGAGGGTGGGCATCACCTTTGCCCCAGGCACCTCAGGCCCTGCCCCAGTCACCCCTGCTGCCCTCAGTGAGGAGGCATTGACCTCCTCAGGTCACTCACTGTTGGGCAGTCTACCATTGTGAATGCCATCCAGGGTGTAGAACGAGAGTTGAAACACGGTAATGCATTCCTGGAAGGCATTCATTCTGGTCAGGCTGTCCTTCAGCGAACCCTGCAATCTCTGGCCTCAGTACTGATGGCAGCCATTGTCCCTGTGTCCAGCCTCCCCCTCCAACTTCCTCCACCCAGACCCAATCTCCTGTACCCCAGCCCATCCCAAGCACACCTACAGACCAGCATGCACACAAGTCAACACACACAAGTAGCTCAAGCAAACATAGGCACCACACACACCACAGGCACTCACACAAGCATCAGACCCATACAGACACAGCAACATCCACTGTCTCCACTGTGTCCCCCTCCTCCTCTTCTCCCTCCTCCCTCCCAGTGTCGTCTACACACACATCTGCATGCACCACATCTACAGGCACTAGGACTCGCACCAGGACACCCAGCACCACAAGCCGCTCACCTGCACTCACCACCTCCACTGCCATATACACGTCCCCTTTGTCCTCTCCCAGTGTGTCTGTGACGCCCCCTCCCAAATTACACAAACGCCGGCAATCACTCACCCAACATCCATCCACCTCACGACAGCCTCCAGTACCTGCACCTGCACCCAAAACAGCTAAAGTGACACCTCCTACAACCACCTCCTCTTCCTCCACTCCCAGAGCCCCTCCAGCTACCCATCCCAGTGTATGTTAGAAACTGTCCCTATGTCAAATTGACCTTTTTGCCCCCACCCCACCTCCAATTCATCAGTCCCGTCATAGCGCCTCAGCCAAAAAGCCTCCAGTACCAGTGGTGCGTGTACCAGGTTTTTGGAGTGCCCCGTCCACCAGGGCAGGCAGTAGGACCCGGAGCCAAGGCACTGTCAGCCCACCCCCTATAAAGGCTCTGAAATTGGAGAGTGGACGACGGGACCGTGTCAAGACTCCTGGTGGGACAAACAGTGAAATGGGATCCAAAGCGATTGGTGAGTCATCTGTAACTCAAAAGAAGGTGGGGAAGGTCCCGAGGAAGTCTCCCCAACCTGCTGTGAGTGTCACAGCGGAGAAGTGCGCCATCATTTCTGGCGGTCCAGACACAACCGCCAGCACCGTCGTCACTGGTCCAGAGACCACCGCCAGAGTCATAGACCAGGAGGGCCCAAGTATAGTAACTGGTCAGGAGACCACCGCCAGAGTCATAGCCCAGGAGGGGCCAAGTATCGTTACTGGTCAGGAGACCACCGCCAGAGTCATAGCCCAGGAGTGCCCAAGTATCGTTACTGGTCAGGAGACCACCGCCACCGCCGGAGTCACAGCCCAGGACGGCTCTAGTATCGTAACTGGTCAGGAGGCCACCGCCGGAGTCACAGCCCATGAGGGTCCAGAATCCCACAGCCCCACTGGGCAATGATGGAACGTCAAGCCACACACCAACGTCCAGTTTTGAGTTCGTCAAGCCACACACCAACGTCCATTGTGGAGATCGTCATGCCACACACCATTGTCCAGTGTGGAGATCATCATGCCACACACCAATGTCCATTGTGGAGATCGTAATGCCACACACCAATGTCCATTGTGGAGATCTTAATGCCACACACCAATATCCGTACCAGAACCGCCATGGCAAAGCACCGCTGAACAAGCCCAAGACCGCCATGGCAAAGCACTGCTGAACAGTCCATAGCCAGCCATGGCAAAGCACCGCTGAACAAGGCCAAGACCGCCATGGTGAAGACCGCTGAACAGTCCATAGCCAGCCATGGCAAAGCACCGCTGAACAAGGCCAAGACCGCCATGGTGAAGACCGCTGAACAGGGCAAAGACTGCCATGGCAAAGCACCGCTGAACAGTCCATAGCCAGCCATGGCAAAGCACCGCTGAACAAGCCCAAGACCGCCATGGTGAAGACCGCTGAATAGGGCAAAGACCGCCATGGCAAAGCACCGCTGAACAAGGCCAAGACTGCCATGGTGAAGACCGCTGAACAGGGCAAAGACTGCCATGGCAAAGCACCGCTGAACAAAGCCAAGACTGCCATAGTGAAGACCGCAGAACAGGGCAAAGACTGCCATGGCAAAGCACCGCTGAACAGGGCAAAGACCGTGTGGGTATGAATAGTCCGGCACATCAGGCATTGTTCTCCCATGTGCAGCTAGGACTGTGACAGGACATGTACTTTCACGGGGAGACTCATCCAGTCTAGGTACCAGTTCCACCCAGTACCAGTAGAGAACTGCATCTACTTGCGAAGATGTGTCTTTGCACTCCCCAGGATGTAACAGTGGGCAACCCACCCACTTGTTAGACTTGAGAGACTGTGGCTTTGCACTCCCCAGGATGTAACAGTGGGCAAGCCACCCACTTGTTAGACTTGAGAGACTGTGGCTTAGCACTCCCCAGGATGTAACAGTGGGCAAACCACCCACTGTAGAGACTTGAGAGACTGTGGCTTTGCACTCCCCAGGATGGCACAGTGGGCAACCCACCCACTGAAGTGACTTGAGAGACTGTGGCTTTGCACTCCCCAGGATACATCAATGGGCATCGAGCCCCGTCGTGGATCTGGCTTCGCATTCATCTGGCTGAGGTGCCCCCCCTTCCCTTCCCCGTGAGGTGCCTGTAGTGTTTCTATCTGATGCCCCGGCAGTGTTCTCTCGGATTTTGGTCAGGTATCTATTGTGGGCATCGCCCATGCATTTTTGGACTGTTGGTGCACGGACATTGTTGTGTGCATATCTGCACTACTTCTTGTACTGTACATTTATTTTTGACAGATTTCGTGATATATATATATATCCGTATATTTTTTAATGAGTAGTATATTGGCACAATACAAAGTTTGACCGCTATTCGCTTTGTCTTTGCATTCTTCCGGGGGGATTGTGGGTTGTTACTGTGATTTTTGTGAATGCATTGGTGTGTATGTTGTAATATGCGAGGGTGGGGGTGTTTGGTGGGTGTCCCCGTAACTTTTGCCTCCCCCCTCCCCTGTGTCGTAGGTGCTGTACTCACCGATATGTTCTGCGCCTACGTCGCTGTTGGTCATAGATGAGCAGGAATGCAAGGGCAGGGAGTATTTGTAGTTCCGGATCCATGGTGTCCTCGTTCCTCGTGGGATGTGTTGAGGTGAGCGTTTTCCCATAGCAAAAGCTGTTTCCGCCGTGTTTTTATCCACGGTGAATCCACCCCGGAAAAGATGGCGGATTGGTGTGTTGTGATAGTGTGGGCGGTACATTGCCTCCCGCCTGTCTGTTGGCGGTGTCTGTACCGCCGTGGCGGGTGGTGTGTTAAAGTGGCTGTCTTAGTTGGCGGTTTCCGCCAGGGTCGTAATTCCCTTTTTTTGTCCGCCGGCCTGTTTGCGGTATTACCACAGCTTTAACACCGTCCGCCAGGGTTGTAATGACCCCCTTAGACTTAAACAGTCTACTCCCTTGCGCAAAACGACTAACCAAACACTAATCTCAGTTGGTACACTCTCACAATAGAAGTGTAGTTGTTCCCTAAATGGTGTGACCGATAATGCTTCATGACGCCCCAATCCTAACAGACAAGTCACAACTTAACATAACTCAATATCTATCCCAGGATCTTTGATTAGAAAGAATCCAATATCCAAACTGCAACTCTGTGCAGCAAGCATATTTATCTTCATGAGTACAAGCAACATAAAAAAAAAAATGTCAACACCTCGAAACACATTAACTCATCAAAACCCACCACAGCAATGCTCAACAACACACTATCAAAGAAGTATAACCCTACTTATATGCACACTCCTATGACACTGCAACTGTTATAGGAACACCAGAAAACCTCCAGAACTCCAAAAATGAGCATGGAACCCCAGAGACGCACAATGGGCTGAGGCAACTTCTATGTCTGGGTCAAATTCTGACTCTTTACACCGGAGTAGGAACCATCCTCTTCTGCCAGATTTGATGCAGTGAATTTGCACTGTGCAGATCTTTCATGCAAACACAAGTACAAGCTGCACTCTACATTAAATACAGTAAAGCACATCACAACTGATGACGGATTATGGTACATTTGGAAACCATAAATGTTTATTAGCAGATTAAAAATGTTACAAACTCAAAACATCCTAAGTATTCGTAAATCAGTAATCACAAGATAAATGCATGGTTCAGAATGTATCAAATCAATCCAAAATAAAAAGAGAACTGTTAACGCGTCCCTTTATGACCAATTTACGCACTTTGGGACTTGTTTTAGGCCAATGAATCTTTTGACCCTGATTGAAGACATTTTAGGACGAGATAGCTAATCAACATGTCAATCAATATGTCAATAATGTCATCAAAGTTCACAGTAATACGACAATTCAAATTGATCAAAGACATTTAATAAAACTCAAAAGACCACCATGACCTTTCAGTCATGAATAACCACACCAGTTTAATATGATTTTGTGAAGTTTATTCCCTATTGATTGCAATTCTACTAGCAAGTTTATTAGTCTCAAAACCAAGAAACACATTAGCATAGTCACAATATGGCATCTCTGATAAGATTTAATCAAAGCAAGAATCACAAACATTACAATATAACACGGCGTCAGCATAGGTTATCTTTAGCAGAGTATCATCATAATGTTATTCAACACAGCATAGATTTGGTCATTTGTCTATTTGCGTCAGTTTAGTGAACCCCCTCCCCTAACCTCGAATTAGCATTAGCATGTTGGGCTTCATGCAAAACAATTTAGTAACACCAATTTAGAAAACATCTAGCTATGGTCTCTGTCAAAAGAAGCAGTTGGTACCTAGAAAGGAAAAGCAAACAGACAATCACAATTTCATTGTCATATAGTTACCCTCCGTATTTGGGTCAGCACTCAGGTTCGGTCTTCGTCCTCAGGACATCAGTTGATTCGCCATCAGCCAGGAATTCAGCAATCGGGAAAAAGGGCCACTTCCCTCATAAGGAGGTAAAGTGTAAACTGGCAATTTATAAGGTAAGAATGGTTTTTAAGAACCATACAGAAAAGTCTCTATGCAGAGTGACAAAGTGTCTGGGTCATAGCAAATCTCATCAGCATCTCCCCTAACTCTCTCCTATCCCTCCTGTTCTCTCGTCTCTCTAGTTACAATTTACTTCCTGGTGTCAAGGGTTTTTATCCCCTTTTCGTTGTACATTCCCCTAAAATTTGGTTGGACAAGGGGTTGCTCCCCACTATCTTTAACAAATTGTCTTTACATGAGCTCATCAAATTTGTCACCCCATAACAGTTCTCAGGTATTTTATTGATCCTTATGATTGACGTCTTTAGCGGGTGGAATGTCCGGTATGATTTCATAGTCTTGTGGTCCTTTGCACATCTTCGGTCAGTGGCTCCTTTGTCTATACAGGTTCAGGCGACCTTGTACCTGCTATTGGTCTACTGTGTTGCATTCAGCTAAAATGTTTCTACAAGCAAGTCGAATTTCATGAGAACGGATCTACTTCAGTTACATTCAGCTTCTAGTTTGGAGAAAAACAAGAGTTCATGTCCTTCAGCAAGTCAGCACACTGCACGTTAGAAAAACACATTTAATATGAGAGTCAGGCAGCTAGGCCTTGACTCATGCTAACTAAAGTCTAATGATTCATTAGCAAAACTTTAGCATATAGATTTTCAATATTAATGCACAATCACAATTTTCAATAAACATTTCATAATTATTAATCAGTTTCATTAGTCCCCGTATGTATTCGCGGCCACTCCCCGTGGGCACATTTCAAGCGCACGTTTTAGCACAATACATTAATACATTTTCTATGCAGAATTATTACACCTTAGTTCATAATCATTTCATGTTGATATAGATTATATAAGCTACGGTCTCTCAATACTAATACAAACTGTTAAAGTTGTCATAAAGCAAATCGAAGCAGGCTTTTTTTTCTTGTGAAGGGTAGTTCCTTAATACACTAAGCTGTCACATTCGGGAAATGAATGAGTAAAGCAGAAGGCCTCACCAATGAAAGTCTCTAAAAGCAGAATCAAATGACAATTCAGTCAGGTAAGAGAGAAATGATTGTCCCAGGAGTCTAACTTTATAGGACAGGAACAATGAAAGCAACCTCCTATGAGGATAACAGAAAGAGCAACTGATCCGTAACTCAGCAATACATAGTTTAAAGCTTGTATTACAAGAACACCTTCATTCCCTTTGATTCCGATGAAGACAGCCAATCAGGATCAACCCTTTCCTTAACACAGATCAGACTTCTTCCCAGGTACCAGACAATGGAGTCTCTGCTGAATGTTCTTCCGTTGATATCTTGTAGTGAGATTATACAATTCAGTCACAACGTACTTTGTACATGTGTGGTGTTCATTAGTCAGTTTTCCAAGGAAAATACTAGATGGTCATTCACCTAGAAACCAGAGCAGTACCTTACATTTGATTAAGGTGAACTGGTGCAGCCTGGCTCCTGAAACAAGAGAAGGGAAAATACACAGCAGACAGGAAAGCATTGAAACATAACATGAGCTATTTTAACTTGAGGCCTTCATTAACTATGGTCAATTTAAATGTACCAATCACACCTAATATAACTATTCATGGTGAAAATGAATGTAAATGTTGGTGCAAAAAAGAAAAAAAAAATGAAAAAGCACCAACAGTGGTAATCCTAGGCAAGAGTTGACAGACCTAAACTTTTGCTTGCATTATCATGGCCCTCAACAATGTGGCAAAGGCAGATGTCCATTTCCTCTGCTGGAAGGCTCATGGCTATCTTAAATTGAGCTAAATTACTGATTAACTGTGAAACTGCAGGAGCTATAGACATATTTTTAATCTCCGCAACCGAACACCTTATTTTGTTCTCAACCCCTGAGGAACTCTAACAAAGTAATGATTTATATTTAAATTACTTTTTTCAAAGTAGCCACTGACTGTCCCAAGACCTTGAGAAAAAGGCCTCATACCATGTGTAGGAAAGTACCATCTTGCCTGGCATGTTACCCCCATATTTCACTGTATATATGTTGTTTTAGTTGTATGTGTCACTGGGACCCTGCCAGCCAGGGCCCCAGTGCTCATAAGTGTGCTCTGTATGTGTTACCTGTGTTATGACTGACTGTCTCACTGAGGCTCTGCTAATCAGAACCTCAGTGGTTATGCTCTCTCATTTCTTTCCAAATTGTCACTAACAGGCTAGTGACCAATTTTACCAATTTACATTGGCATACTGGAACACCCTTATAATTCCCTAGTATATGGTACTGAGGTACCCAGGGTATAGGGGTTCCAGGAGATCCCTATGGGCTGCAGCATTTCTTTTGCCACCCATAGGGAGCTCTGACAATTCTTACACAGGCCTGCCACTGCAGCCTGAGTGAAATAATGTCCTCGTTATTTCACAGCCATTTTACACTGCACTTAAGTAACTTATAAGTCACCTATATGTCTAACCTTTACCTGGTAAAGGTTGGGTGCTAAGTTACTAAGTGTGTGGGCACCCTGGCACTAGCCAAGGTGCCCCCACATTGTTCAGGGCCAATTCGCCGGACTTTGTGAGTGCGGGGACACCATTACACGCGTGCACTACACATAGGTCACTACCTATGTGTAGCTTCACAATGGTAACTCTGAATATGGCCATGTAACATGTCTAAGATCATGGAATTGCCCCACCAATGCCATCCTGGTATTGGGGAGACAATCCCATGATTCCCCGGGTCTCTAGCACAGACCCGGGTACTGCCAAACTGCCTTTCCCGAGGTTTCACTGCAGCTGCTGCTGCTGCCAACCCCTCAGACAGGTTTCTGCCCTCCTGGGGTCCAGCCAGGCTTGGCCCAGGAAAGCAGAACAAAGGACGTCCTCAGAGAGAGGGTGTTACACCCTCTCCCTTTGGAATAAGGTGTCAGGGCTGGGGAGGAGTAGCCTCCCCCAGCCTCTGGAAATGCTTTGATGGGCACAGACGGTGCCCATCTCTGCATAAGCCAGTCTACACCGGTTCAGGGATCCCTCAGCCCTGCTCTGGCGCGAAACTGGACAAAGGAAAGGGGAGTGACCACTCCCCTGACCTGCACCTCCCCTGGGAGGTGCCCAGAGCTCCTCCAGTGTGCTCCAGACCTCTGCCATCTTGGAAACAGAGGTGCTGCTGGCACACTGGACTGCTCTGAGTGGCCAGGGCCAGCAGGTGATGTCAGAGACTCCTTCTGATAGGCTCCTTCCGGTGTTACTAGCCTATCCTCTCTCCTAGGTAGCCAAACCTCCTTTTCTGGCTATTTAGGGTCTCTGCTTTGGGGAATTCTTCAGATAACGAATGCAAGAGCTCATCAGAGTTCCTATGCATCTCTCTCTTCACCTTCTGCCAAGGAATCGACTGCTGACCGCGCTGGAAGCCTGCAAAACTGCAACAAAGTAGCAAAGACGACTACTGCGACACTGTAACGCTGATCCTGCTGCCTTCTCGACTGTTTTCCTGGTGGTGCATGCTGTGGGGGTAGTCTGCCTCCTCTCTGCACTAGAAGCTCCAAAGAAATCTCCCGTAGGTCGATGGACTCTTCCCCCTGCAACCGCAGGCCCCTAAGAACTGCATCACCGGTCCTCTGGGTCGCCTCTCAGCACGACGAGCGAGGTCCCTTGAACTCAGCAACTCTGTCCAAGTGACTCTCACAGTCCAGTGACTCTTCAGTCCAAGTTTGGTGGAGGTAAGTCCTTGGCTCCCCACGCTAGACTGCATTGCTGGGAACTGTGTGTTTTGCAGCTACTCCGTCTCCTGTGCACTCACCGAGGATTTTCTTTGTGCACAGGCAAGCCTGGGTCCCCGGCACTCTAACCTGCATTGCACGACCTCCTGAGTTGTCCTCCGGCGGCGTGGGACTCTCTTGTGCAACTTCGGGTGAGCACTGATTCACACCACTTCGTAGTGCCTGTTCCAGCACTTCTACGGGTGCTGCTTGCTTCTGAGTTGGCTCTTTCTCTTGCTGGACGCCCCCTCTGTCCCCTCACGTAATTGGTGACATCCTGGTCCCTCCTGGGCCACAGCAGCATCCAAAAACCCTAACCGCAACCCTTGCAGCTAGCAAGGCTTGTTTGAGGTCTTTCTGTGGGAAAACATTTCTGCACGACTCTTCACGATGTGGGACATCCATCCTCCAAAGGGAAAGTTTCTAGCCCTTGTCGTTCGTGCAGAATCCTCAGCTTCTACCATCCGGTGGCAGCTTCTTTGCATCCACAGCTGGCATTTCCTGGGCATCTGCCCACTCCCGACTTGATCGTGACTTTTGGACTTGGTCACCTTGTTCCACAGGCACTCTTGTCCGGAAATCCACTTTGCTTGCATTGCTGGTGTTGGTCTTTCCTGCAGAATTCCCCTATCACGACTTCTGTGCTCTTTGGGGAACTTAGGTGCACTTGGCACCCACTTTTCAGGGTCTTGGGTTGGGCTATTTTTCTAACCCTCACTGTTTTCGTACAGTCCCAGCGACCCTCTACGAGGTCACATAGGTTTGGGGTCCATTCGTGGTTCGCATTCCACTTCTAGAGTATATGGTTTGCGTTGCCCCTATCCCTATTTGCCCGTATTGCATTCTATTGTGACTATACATTGTTTGCCCTGTTTTCTATTGCTATTACTGCATATTTTGGTATTGTGTACATATATCTTGTGTATATTTGCTATCCTCATACTGAGGGTACTCACTGAGATACTTTTGGCATATTGTCATAAAAATAAAGTACCTTTATTTTTATTATATCTGTGTATTGTGTTTTCTTATGATGTTGTGCATTTGACACTAGTGGTACTGTAGGAGCTTCACTCGTCTCCTAGTTCAGCCTAAGCTGCTCTGCTAAGCTACCTTTTCTATCAGCCTAAGCTGCTAGACACCCCTCTACACTAATAAGGGATAGCTGGGCCTGGTGCCAGGTGTAAGTACCCCTTGGTACTCACTACAAGCCAGTCAAGCCTCCTACACCATGTCCATTCATGTCATTACTGCTAATCTGTCCTGAATCGGTTAGTATTGTTGATCATGACTTATGGTCATAGTTGACAGTACTACTGTAGAATCCTGCTTCAAAGTCCTCATTGCTAATCCTGCACAAATATCATAATTGCTCATTATTTGCTACCTCACTATGACGTAATCAGAAGTTATGTTTCCAACGGATACGCTTAGGGCAGAAAAGGAGTCACAGAATGTGCCCTTTGAACGTTCTGAGCCACGAGTGGTTTATTAACCTCATCAGTGGCATGATTTGCCCCTGCTGACTGAAGGAAATCCTTGAAAGTAATCCTTAAAAGCAGAACAGTATATGGGCAACTGTGTTGGGAAGCAAAAGTTTGTAAATCTCTATGTGCTTTGCGTGTCCCGATGACTAGTAGCTCCTGATAACGCGTCCCTTTATGATATTTTATAACACATCAGGACTTATTTTAGGCCAATTAATCTTTTGACCCTGTTGAGAGGCACCTTAGGACGGGTTAGCTAATCAACGTGTCAATCAATACATCAATAATATCATCAATATTTATCACAATAACACATTTCACTTTAGTCAAAGACAGTAATCAACTTGAGACACCACCATGACCTTGCAGTCATGAATAACCACACCAGTTTAGTAGAATGTTATAAGGTTTATTCCCTATTGATTACAATTCTAAGAGCAAGTGTGTTCATTTTAGAAACAAAACACTCAATACCATTGTCATAATTTGACAACTAGAATAAGACTTCATCAAAGCGAGGAACACAAGTATTAGAACATAACACAGCGTCAACATAAATCAACTTTAGCAGAGTGTCATTAAGACTTCAGTTCAACAAAGCATAGATTCAGTCGTTTGTCTATTTGCTTCGGTATAGTGAACCCCTGTCCTAACCACTGATTAGCATTAGCATGTTGGGCTTCATGCAAAACAATTTTGAACACCAATTTGGAAAAAGTCTAGCTATGGTCTCTGTCAAAAGTAGGCAGTTGGTACCTTGAAAGGAAAAGCAAACAGGCATATCACAATTTAATTGTCATAGTTACCCTCCAAGGTTTGGGTCAGCACCCAGGTTCAGTCTTCGTCTTCAGGACATCAGTTGATTCGCCATCAGTCAGAGACTCAACTCACAGGGAAAAACGGGGCACTTTCCTCATAAGGAGGTAAAGTGTAAATGGACAATCTAAGGAAGAGGATGGTTTAAGTAAAACTAAGGAATCACCAAACAGAGTGACAAAGTTTCTGGATCAAATCAATAGCATTTCCCTAATCAAACTCTAATGGCTCCCTGTGTCATAGGTTTTTATCCCTTTTCCGTTGAACATTCCCCTAAAACTTGATTGGACAAATGTTACACCCCACTATCTTTAGCCAATTAAAAACAGATTATGTCATTAAATCTTTTACCCCGCATTAGTTCTCAGGCAGTTTATTATTCCATATGATTGACGTCTTCAGAGGTAGAATGTTCGGTATGATTTCACCCTTCTGTAATTCTTTGCACATCTTTGGTCAGTAGCTCCATTGTCTGTACCAGTTTGGGCGACCTTGTACATTATACTAATCTACACTGTTGCATTTTAGTTAATACATTTCTACAAGCAATATGAATTTCATGAGAACGGATCTACTATGGTTACATTCAGTTTCTACTTTGAAGGAAAACAAGAGTTCATGTCCTTTAGCAAGTCATCACACTTCATGTTAGAAAAATACATTTAATATGAGAGTCAGGCAGCTAGGCCTCAACTCATGCTAACTAAGGCCTACGAATGTTATTAGCAAAACTTTAATAACATATTCCTTAATAATTAGTATAAAACAATTTAAATGCAATATTTCATAAACATTAGTCATTTTCACTAGTTCCCGTATACATTGGAGGCCACTCCCCGTGGTCACATTTCAAGTGCACATTTTGGCAAAACAGGTTAATGCAATTTCTATGCGGCATTACTATACATTAGTTCATAAACATTTCATGTTAATATAGATTATATAAGCTATGCTCTATCACTCCTATCAAGATTATCTATGCTGGTCCCAGTGTTCTAGTTGTAAAAGCTATTTCCCCTAAAGTGTAGGTTCCAGTATTAAGGCTCATATTTATACTGTTTTGTGCCGCATTTGCGTCATTTTTTTACGCAAAAGCAGCGCAAACTTACAAAATATAATTGTATTTTTTAAGTTTGTGCCACTTTTTCCTCAAAAAATGACACAAATGCGGCGCAAAAATGTATAAATATGGGCCTTAGTTTGTAACAATATAGGTCTCAGGGCCATAGGTATAGCTTTGGGCGCCCTACAGCTTTCACCACCCAATCCACCTGCCAGTGCTGTAACTTGCCAGTACCAGTGGTCTGAATGTGCTACTACCATTCTTTTTTGTGTATATTAATATGCTAAACTGATGTGTTCTGCTGAAAATAGGCAGATACCGCCACCATGTGGTTGACTGACATAAAAAACTAGCAATGTTAAAAATTATGATGCATACTTATACTTGGCTTGCGCCGTTTTAGCGTCAACATTTCTTAAGCTAAAATGGCACCTAGCCAACTCCATATTTATATATTGATGCTAGACCGGACTAGCATTAGATTATTGGAGTTAGCGCCATGTTTAGGAAGCGCAAAACCACCTTGTGTCAATGAGATGCAAGGTAGGTGTTCCTGTCCTAAACACAACGCTAACCCTCTAGCGGCATATTTATTACCCAATGCAAAAACAATGCTAACGAAGGAAGCAGACTTAAAAAATGGCGCAAAGTTTGATTAGCACCAGAAAATGCCGCCTGGTCAACGTATAAACACAGAAGAAGCCTTGAAAACTGCCAGGAGAACATGGAAGTCCTACTGCTCCGGCTTGGCACATGCCGCAGACATCTGCAAAGACAGCAGATCCAACCACCACCAGCGCAGCAACCTTAATCACCACCACAACAGCCAGAGAGGCAGCGCAGAAAGAGGGAGAGAATCTTTAGACAGAGAATCACCATCTTAGGAATGAGGGAACAAGATGTGGTCCAGATGTACAGACTCAACTGGGAGTCCAGCGTACACCTGCTGCACTTGACAGCGCCACACATCACAGCAAGGCTGCAAACTCCCCATAATATTCCACCCATGACAAAACTCTTTGCTGTCCTCCACATGACGGCATCTGGATCATTCCAGACAATGGGTGTTCTAGTGGCTGGTATTTCCCAGTCATCCTTCTCCGTCTGCTTGCATGGAAAGAGCAAAATGCCAGAAATTATTGTTTATGTGCGGGAAGGTGTCCATTCCTGCACATAAACAATAATTTGAATAAGAGGCTTTGGCACTTATGTGTGTGCTGCAGTGTGCAGCACACAAAGAAGTGCCAAAGCACCATTAGTGATTATTTAGGCACATAAGCAATCACACCTCTCAATGCAGACATCCTTGCACGATGGTGCAAGGATGCCTGCGTTAGCGGCTAAATTTAGCACCATCCCAGGGGACAACACAAAGGTGCGCAGTATTCAATTAACTATGGCGCATTACTTCCTTTGTGAAAATTACGGAGTGCTGCGCTGCCAATTTGAGCGCAGCGTCGCGTTCTGTCATATTCCCATAAATATGGACCCAGATGTCTGCAGTTTTCACAACATGATCCTGCCACCATGATGATTCTGACTGATGTAGGTCACATCACATATGCATATGATGTGAATTGTGTGTGTGTAGCTGGTACCTTGATGATGTATGACATGCATGTGCTAATGATGTAACACCTTTCAGGATACAGTTGCATCACTCACTGTAGTCCCAACATCACTGTGGGCTTAAGGCTATCCATACAGCCACCTTGCGTGTGCCGTTTAACACATGTACGACTACATAGCACAACATAGGGGGATTCAGTTCTGTAATGTGTTGACAGCTGTGATGTGCAGCTCAGGTTTTGCCCAACCTTTCCTCTGCCAACATTGCATCAATTGTACCTGTGGGCACATAATGGGAAATGATGCGGCCCTTTGTATCATATGCTCAGGCCAGGTCTTACACCAGGGCACATGAATGTAGATTTACCAGACCTCAGAATAGGAGGTTGGTAGTTATCATCCCCAATATATTATAGGCCACACCTTGACTCCATAATGAGTGGTCAAGCCTTGATGTATCGCCATGGGTCTTGAGGAAATGGACAGCATGCCCAGCCCCCTTTATACCAAGGGAGACAGTAAATTCAGACATGCAGTGGCACGTGATCCTCACAAGTTGCATGACACAAATGTTGATCAGGGTTGTATTTGTTCTTATCAGCTCTGGGCCTTTTTGATTTTACAATGGATTGCCGTCATCTTACTGACATGTACACAATACTGGTGATGGTAGTTTGGTCATAGACATAGATGAGGAGAAAGTCATTGTTTTGGAATGTGTTAGGGACTGTATGTGTTAGTTGCTGTTGCATTGTAATTTAATACTCTATACAAACTCCACCCAATGCTGATACTGATGCTTGCTAGTCCACATATTCCAGCTGCCAACATGACTCATGAGCAGAGCGCATGTCTATGAAGAGGGCAGAACGTTACCGCCACATCCTTGAGGTGGAAGCAGGATGCTGCAAGATGGCCAGGCGTTTCAGGCATGAGAAAGCATCAGGGGAATGGTGTGCCTTTGCACATGGTGGTCCAACAAAGCAGGCACCAAGGGACACAGGAGCAAGCTCCTCAGGGATGCAGGGGGTCACAGCTGACCTACGCCCTCAACATCAGCTCCACCTGTCACCACACAGCCACATGTATTGCCACCAGCAGCCCGTTTACAAACTCAATTTGAGCTGGACCTCAGGAGGGACCTGAATGCAATCCTCAAGCGACTGCACAAATTGGAGGAGACATCAGCTGACAAAAGGAGGATGTTGAAGTTCATTAAGAAAAAAATCAAAAAAATTAACTTTTGACTTGTTGACTACCTGTCAGTTCCTTCCCCTCCCTATTGAAGTTTTGTTAGTTTTGGGTTGGGTTTTAGATAGTATTAAGTTAGAGTAGGGTAGGCATAAGTTAGGTTAAGTATAGTGTGGGGGATTATTATTATGTTTTTATTGATGGGGGTCAGGTTGGTGTATATGTGTTTATAAGTAAAACAAATCTATAAAAATAATGCAAAATATATATATTTGTTTAGGCCATAGGATAAGTTAGTACATGTGTAGTTAGAATAATTGTTGTCCCACTTGCATCTTGTTTCTTAAGGGTGAAGGGGGGCTAATGTTTAGAGTGTGGTTTTCCATGTGTAAGATAGGTTTAGATTAGGTCAGATAGATGTAGTTGTTTGATGAGTATAGTTAGTATAGGTTAATTTAGGATATGGTAGGTTTTAGTTAATATATAGGTTGATGTTTTTATAATAAATCCTCTTTATTGTAGCATACATTTTGTGTAAGTTGCCTGAGTATCCGAGTCTTCTCATGAGTGCACTGGGCAAATTGGGGGAATGGCCTATGGAATCCTTACTGTCTTGATATCCCTGATTTACCATGTGCTTCCCCTATTGACAAAGGACCTTTCACTTTGGCTGCAACATCATGTCTACTGGTCCATGCATTTGCCATCCAAAGTACCTGCCATTCACAATGTCTATACTTTGTCTTGGATAGGTAAGTCTGGTACTTCAACTGTCGTTGGTGGAGTCCTGTAGCTTCAATATTGGGAACTGTGACACACCTGACAACAGGCACAATTGGAACTGTATCCTGCAACACTGACAGGTGCCCATCTCTGATGAGGGTAACTACCTCTGTACCACACAAATGAGTTTTTCTGGGACTCCCAGCCATCTGTATTGCCATTGTTTTGGTTCTCAGCCATACCTGCCGTACATCAGAAGTAAATTATATATGCAAACATTTTTGTTTTTATGCTCAGTGAATTGGTTGTATCAGACAACACCATCATACACCATTCTCATGTTAGCACCTTTGTGTATAGCTTAGTGTCCCACAGTCCTGCACTCTTGTACTGATATTTGGTAATCGTTGACATGGATTCACACAATTCAATCATTTATCTGAGTAGATGGATCACAGAAAATGAAGACATGCAAAATCTGTACAAGGTGTTTATATACAGGTGGAAGTGTGAAAGTAAATTATTTACAATGTCCAGGTCTGAGACGCCATTAGTGAAAGTCATGGACATGTGACACAATCAGAGTCCAGGGTTAAGGAACACATCATGAGACATGCTTAGGAGTAGTGTCCATTAGTGATGAGGAACACAATTTGCCAATTAATATGTCAGAGACAATGACAGTATATAGCAGACAAGTCAACAGTGGGTGGTTGAACTTAAGCACATTTCCTACTGTCACAAAACTAGCATGATCTTAAGGCCAGAACTAAGGAGAATTGTCAATGTGGCACAGACTGGTGCTACTGGGACCTCTTCCTAGTGAAAGTAACTTGTTCTACATCTTCATCCTCGGATGCGTGTGGTGCCTCTTGTGCCATTGGCGGTGGTGTTGTAGAGGTAGAGGGGGCCACAGACACTTCAGGTGATAACATTGTGGAGTCCAAGTTACCAGCAGCTGCCATCTGTGGTAAGGCATAAGGCATCACTGCAGCAGGGAAGAACTGCTGATTTTTCAATATAGTTGCAACATTGTGGTGGTAGATAGCCATGTCTTCCCTCAGGGACGCCACTTCCAGCTGAATGTACTCCAGCGAGTTGTCTGCTTTGCTGCTGCCAGTTTGGGAGGGGAATTGGCATGGCCTCTCCTTCATGGCATCAGCTATGTCTGTGAGCGACTGCTGGAGTCTATGCAGTGGGGAGTGTGTGCCTCAGATGGCAGCGGTGTTTTTATTAGGTGTTATGAGGCACGTCTGCACTCCCTCTAGGCTGCCTACCATGGTCTCCAGCCCCACCCCCACCTGCTTGGCCAGCTCCTGCTGGACACCTAGCACTGTCCTCTGAAAGCTGGTCTCTGGGTCCTCGGAGTCCAGGGCTGTGTCAGTACTGGAAAGTGATATACTTTGGTTGTTGGGTGGTTAATGTGGAGACCCCGCAACACTGTGTGTCATCCTTGCAACTAGAGGTGGTGTCTGGCGGGATTCTAGGACATCCTGGCTAGTCGGTTCATTGATGGTTGCCAGCTGGTCATCCAGGTCGTCATTGAAATCCAGGACAGGGAGGTCGACAGGAGGAAAGCCATCATCCTCTGCAATGAGATAGTGTAAAATCAATCTTAGATTTGTGTGGTAGTTGACATGGCACATAATGGCCCTCATTACAGCCCTGGTGGTCGGTGTTAAAGCGGCGGTAATACCGCCAACAGGCTGGCGGAAAACAAAATGTAATCACGACCGTGGCAGAAACCGCCAACATAGACAGCCACTTTAACACTCCAACCGCCACGGCGGTACAAACAAACAGTGCGGCGGACACCGCCAACAGACAGGCGGAAGACAATGTACCTCCCACACTATTATGAGAGGCCAATCCGCCACCTTTTCCGGGGCGGAACCAACGCAAACAAAATCATGGCCGAAACAGGACTTGGAAGGGAAAACACTCACCACTCCACACCCCACGAGGAACCAGGACGCCATGTAGCCAGAACTCCAAATAGTCCCTGCTATGGTATTCTGCTCCTCTATCAGGAGCTCCGAAGACAGCGGCGACGACCACGGTGAGTACTGCACCCACAACACAGGGGAGGGGGGAGGGAAAAGAGAGTGACACACACACACGCAACACGCAAAACTCCCATCCCCACCCTCACCCACAACACCATACACACAAATACATGCTGCAACATTACATTTACATCCCCCATCCCCCCTGGAAGAACGCAAGGACAAAAGGAAATTAGTTGATTGATTGTAATATATAGAAATCCATTAGTCAAAACATGAAATACAGTATACACAATTAAGTATACCAACTACACAAGTCCGGATAGTGCACCAATTATAGTCCGTGGACCACTGGGCCCAAAATGCATGGGCGAGGCCCACACTCGATACTAGACTCCAAATGGAGAGAACACTGCAGCGGCATCAGATCGAAATGAAACATGCACCTCAGGGGGAAGGGAAGGGGGGGGCACCTCAGCCGGATGAGTGCACAACGCCACTGCTCCACGAGGGGGCTCCATGCCCACTGCTGTATCCTGGGGAGTGCATACCACAGTCTCTCAAGTCTTTACAGTGGGTGGTTTGCCCACTGCTGCATCCTGGGGAGTGCCAAGCCACAGTCTCACAGGCCTTTATCCACTGGTTCTGGAGGGGACTTTTTGTCCAGAGTGCTTCATTCTGCCAAGGACAGAGGTAGTGGATGTGATTCTCCACTGGTTCTGGAGAGGGCTTTGTGCCCAGAGTGCTTCATCCTGCAAGGACAGAGGTAGTGGATGTGATTCTCCAATGGTTCTGGCGGGGGCTTTGTGCAGAGAGTGCTTCATCCTGCCAAGGACTGAGGTAGTGGATGTGATTCTCCACTGGTTCTGGAGGGGGCTTTGTGCCCAGAGTTCTTCATCCTGCCAAGGACAGAGGTAGTGGATGCCTTTCTCCACAGAAAGTCGTGCATCATGGAAGCTGCCTAGGCTCCTGGAACCGACTACCAGCCTCAGACGACTGACCACTGCGGATGGCAGCCATGTCTGCAGTGGTGCCACAGGCTCAGGATGTTGCGGGGCCGCTGGCGGTGCTTGTGGCGGGGTCATTTGCGGTGGTTCTGGCGGTGGCCTCTGTGGCATCGGTGCTTGCGGCGGGGTCATTTGCGGCGGTGCTCGCAGCGGCCTCTGTGGCATAGGTGCTTGCGGCTGGATTATTCGAGGCGGTGCTGGTGGCGGGCTCTGTGGCAGTGGTGCTTGCAGCAGTCTCTGTGGCATCGGTGCTGGCGGGGGGCTCTGTGGCGGTGGTGCTGGCGGCAGGATCTGTGGCAGCGGTGCTGATGGCGGACTCAGTGACTGTGGTGCTGGTGGCAGGCTTAGTGACTGCGGTGCTGGTGGTGGGCTCAGTGACTGCGGTGCTGGTGGTGGCTTCAATGACAGCGGTGCAGGTCGCAGTGCAGGTGGCGGTGCAGGTGGAGGTCTTCTCTGCCATACAGGTTGGTGTTGGCGTGGACTGAAGGTGTGACACTGGTCCCATTGTCGGTGTCATCATGCCCTCTCCTGACCTGCCCTTTATTTTCTGGGCCTTCCCCACCTTGGATGGCGGCGTAGCTGTCTTGCCACCATCCCCTTTTGTTTTCCCTGAGCCCTTGCTGGCAGCTGTTTTCTGTTTCTCCCTCCAGGATGTGGGCAACCTTTTGACTTTGGCAGGTGACGGAATGTCCTTGCCCTCACTCCGTGGCACACTGGCAGCCCTGTTGGTTGGTGCACTCCAATAGCCCGCAGTTGCTGGCACCACTGTGCCTGGTGATGTGGTGGCTGAGGTGCTGGGTTGGGACCTGGAAAGCCTGGCCCTAGGGGAAGGACGGGGGGTTCAATATTAGCCATGAAAAGTTTTTTTGACACACTGGGACTGGTAGATAGAGGGGATTTGGGAGTGGAGGAAGAGGTAGTGGTTGTAGGAGGTGTATGTTTGCTGAATTTGGGTGAAGGTTCATGGGCTGGAGGCTGTTGTGAGGTGGATGGTTGTTGGGTAGGTGTGTGCCTGTGTTTGTGTACTTTTGGAGAAGGGCTCACAGACACACTGGGAGAGAACACTGGGGATGTGTGAATGGTAGTGGGGGTGGCGAGTGCCCGTGAGCAGTGTGTGGTGATGGGTGTGCTGGTGATGGAGGTAGTGACAGAAGATGTAGTGCATGCAGGTGTGAGTGGAGATGAGACAGGGAGGGAGGAAGATGACGTGGAGGAGGGGGACACATTGGAAGCAGTGGATGTTGGTATGTCTGCATGGGTATGATGCTTGTGTGAGTGCCTGTGGGATGTGTGGTGCTTATGTTTGCCAGAGCCACCTTTGTGTGTTGAGGTGTGTGCATGCTGGTCTGATGGTGTGCTTGGTATAGGCTGAGGTACATGGGATTGGGTGTGGGTGGAGGAAGTTGGAGGGGGGAGGCTGGACACAGGGACAATGGCTGCCATCAGTGCTGAGGCCAGAGCCTGAAATGCTCTCTGTTGGCCTGCCTGCCCAGAATGAATGCCCTCCAGGTATGCATTTGTTTGTTGCAAATGCCTCTCGACACCCTGGATGGCATTCACAATGGTAGATTTCCCAACAGTGAGGGACATCAGGAGGTCACTAGCCTCCTCACTGAGGGCAACAGGGCTGACTGGGTGAGCGGCCACGGGACACACGCTGAGGGGCTGCTGGGAGGGCGGTGCTGGTAGGGGGTGGCGGCTGTACCTGTTGATGCGGGGGGCATAGAGGGGCCCGCCACCGCAAGGGAGCTCCCATCAGAGGAAGAGTCGCTGTCGCTGATGTCACCTCCTGTCCCCGCCGTGGAGCTCCCCTCGCCCTCCGTCGCACTGGTCGCTTTAGACTCTGTTGTCTCACCCTCCAGGGCCAAGTGGGATGCAGCTCCCTCCTGCTCCGGTGCCAATGCTCCTCCGTCTGATGATGCTATTGCACACAAGAACAGGGAGACCACAAAAGGGGGGGAAACAGAAGAAGGACATGTTTAGTGCATGCAGTACCACTGCCGTTGGCGGAAATCACAGACACAGTAGCCCTTTGCACTACGCCATGCACTTAGAGTTCCCATATTAATCACAGGACCATGGGGTACAGGGCCTATGCCCGATTGCTGCACAAATGGAAGTCACAGGAGCCTGACTAGGTGTAGATGGCTCTTACCACTGGTGGGGCTGGGGTGCCACATAGCCTGCCACACAAAGGGACCTTGCCTACAAAACTCGCCCTGGCCTAGGGGAACCCATTGCCCACCTCCCCCACCCAGACACCTTGTAATGCGTGCAGAGTCAGATGGATGTGACGGTACTCACCCCCTTGTGGCTGCTGTGATGCACTCAAGCGCCCATCCAACTCCGGATACGCCACAGCCAGGATCCGGAACATCAGGGGGTTCATGGTGCGACGGGCACCCCTCCCATGTTGGGAGGCCATCTCCAGCTGGGCCTCTGCCATCTTCTTGCTCCAACGGTGAATGTCCTCCCATCTTTTACGGTAGTGGGTGCTCCGTCTGTGGTGGACCCCCAGGGTCCGAACGTCCTTGGCGATGGCACGCCAAATATCCTTCTTCTGGTGGGCGCTGACCTAGAGGAATAGTACAGGGGAAAAGGAAAATCTTTAACCGTCCGGACCGTCACAGTCATTGACCCACGTTCCCACCCTTGCCCTGATGCACATACACTCACCGTCCGCTCATGCAGGGATCAGTCCCCCCCTCTATTTTCCATCCACACCACTTCAAACAGGCATTGCCCATACAGCTGCGGTTGTCCCTAAGGGTTAGTGTGTGTCTAACAGTTGGCCCTCAACATTTGCAGGTGACTCTGGGTACCCCACCTGTCATGGCTACTGACCCCAGTGAGAAATCCCAGGAAAAGGGCAGAGGAACGCTACAATGAGGCACATGGGCGAACTAGGAGAGTGATTGAAAGGACCTTCGGTCTCCTGAAGGCCAGGTTCTGGTGCCTCCATATGACAGGTGGTTCTCTCTACTACTCACCAAAAAAGGTGTGCCAGATCATCGTGGCCTGCTGTATGCTGCACAACCTGGCTTTGCGACAACAGGTGCCTTTTCTGCAGGAGGATGCTCAGGATGGAGGTCTTGTGGCAGCTGTGGAGCCTGTGGATAGTGAAGAAGAGGAAGCAGAAGAAGAGGATATCGACAACAGAAACAATGTTATCCAGCAATACTTCCAGTGAGACACAGGTAAGAAGATGTCACTGCCTCACACATCTCATACAATTGTTAGACCTATCATATGTCTGTCATTTTCACCCAGTGTATGGACCCTGACTTGTCACTTTGCCTTTCCATTTCACAGATGTTGGCCCCACTGTGTGACCTCTGCTATATTACCTCATGGACTAGAGCTGTGTTACATTGGTATATTGACAATACAATCGACATTGCTATATTCCACAGGTATTGTAAATATACATTTGTGAAAGCACAGACTGACTCCAGATTGGTTTGTGATTCAAGGGTGTTTATTTCAGTGCAAATTAGTGGAGGGGGTTGTAAAATGGGCAGGGGTGATGGTGAAGGATTGTCCATGGCAGAGTCCAGTCTATTTGTTTCACAGGTGCATTGTCCAAAGGGGCATGGGAAGTGGAGCTAGGGCAGTTGATAGATGGACAGGGTAACATAGTGGGACAGAAGGATGACATTCAGGGGCGTCTCATTTCCTGGCGGGGTCTTGGCATTGTTCTCTGTCTTTGTCCTGGATCTCGGGGACCATTTGCGGGGTGGTTATCCATCTGCAGGGGGTGGGGTGCTGGTGTCATGGTCCTGTGGCGGTGCCTCCTGTCCACTAGCGCCGGCGGAGGTGGCGGGCTGTTCATCACCCAGGCTAATGTCGGGGGCCCCTTGTTGTGCCCCAGTGTCCCTCCTGGTGTTCACAAGGTCCTCCAGCACCCCTACAATGGTGACCAGGGTAGTGTTGATGGACTTGAGTTCCTCCCTGATCCCCAGATACTGTTCTTCCTTCAGCCACTGGGTCTCCTGAAAGTTGGCCAGTACGGTTGCCATCGTCTCCTGGAAATGATGGTACGCTCCCATGATGTTGGAGAGGGCCTCGTGGAGAGTGAGTTCCCTGGGCCTGTCCCCCCCGTCGCACAGCAGTCCTCCCAGTTCCCCTGTTTTCCTGTTCCTCTGCCCCCTGAACCGTGTGCCCACTGCCACTGCCCCCAGGTCCCTGATTTTCTTGGGGTGGTGGGTTTGCCCAGGTTCCCTGTAGTGGTGGACACACTGCTGCTTGACGTGTCCTGGGGACAGAGGGATGGACCCGCTGGGTGGGTGCTGTGCTGGTGTTTCCTGAGGGGGGAGGCTCTGTGGTGGCATGTGCCAGTGTCAGGGGAACCGACTGTCCCGACGTCCCAAATGGGCCGGGCTGGTCATCTTGATCCAGTTGGACAGAGCTGCTGTCATCACTGTGGACCTCTTGTGTGGGGGGAGTGGACATGTCTGGAACCTCATGTCCGGTGACGTTGGGTAGGGGTCCTGCAGGGGTGTAAAGGCATGATTATTGCATCTGTGTGTGCCATCGTGTGCAGTGGGTGGGTGACCCTGTACTCCAGTGCTTGCATTCTTGTCTAGGACCTTGTGTGATAATTGGTTTGAGGTCTGTGTGGTTATCTGTAGTGGACATGCTTGGGTGATGGGTGTCCATGCTTTGGTGTTGCATGCAGGGCTTGGTGTTGGGATGGGTGGGTTGTGATAGTGGGACATTTGTGAGGTGTTGGAGTGATGGGGGTGAGGGTGGGGTATGTGATGGCATACAGGTAGGGTGGGGGATGTAATAGTAAAGCTTTGACTTACCAGAGTCCATTCTTCCTGCTACTCCTGCAAGGCCCTCAGGATGCAGTATAGCCAAGACTTGCTCCTCCCATGTTGTTAGTTTTGGGCGAGGGGGTGGGGGTCCAACGCCAGTCCTCTGTACTGCAATCTGGTGTCTTGAGACTACAGAACACATCTTCCCCCGTAGGTCATTCCACCTCTTTCTGATGTCATCCTGTGTTCTTGGATGCTGTCCCACTGCGTTGCCCCTGTCTACGATTCTACACCATAGCTCCATCTTCCTAGCTATGGAGGTGTGCTGCACCTGTGATCCGAATAGCTGTGGCTCTACCCAGACGATTTCCTCCACCATGACCCTGCGTGAATGTTGTGTGAATGATGGTGTTGTGTGCCTGTTGATGCTAGTGTTGTCTCTGGTGGTGTCTCTCTCTGGCCTTCTTTCAGAATTTGTGGTAGTAGGGGTTTGTGGGTGATGTGGGTGTGTGTTTTATATTGGATCGGGTGTGTGGGAGTGGTGTGTGTATGTGTATCAGGTGTGTGTATTTTGAATTGTCCAATGTGGTTGTGTTTTGTAAATGTGTGTGTATTTTCAGCGCAGCGGTGTGTACCGCCAATGGATTACCGCGGTTGAAAGACTGCCACGTTGATTCATGGGTCATGATAGTGTGGGGTATTCCTGTTGGTGTGACGGTGTCGGTTTTGTTATCGCCAGTTTATCACTGATCTTTGGTGTGATGGACTTCTGTGGGTGTCTGGATTTTGGTGGATTCCGAGCTGCCGGTCGTAATAGCTGTAGCGGAATTCCACCGCCGCATCGGTGTGTTGGCGGCCTTCTGCGCGGCAGTAAGCAGAATTTACCGCCAATGCTGTAATGAGGACCAATGTATTTGGTAGTGGAGGCTCAGTGACTAGTTAAAGGCCCAAGGTTGTTATTGTACAATATTTGGCATATATTTTTTGCCCCTAGTGCTACTGGAGTGTTAAATAAAGAGAAGCTCTGGTGGTGCTATGGGCTTGAAACCACCTTGTAAATACGGCCCCTTCCCATGCAGCACTATGGGGGTTATTACAACTTTGGAGGAGGTGTTAATCCATCCCAAAAGTGACGGTAAAGTGACGGATATACCACCAGCCGTATTACGAGTCCATTATATCCTATGGAACTCGTAATACGGCTGGTGGTATATCCGTCACATTTGGGACGGATTAACACCTCCTCCAAAGTTGTAATAACCCCCTATATGTGTAAGGGGCGTGCAATGGCTTTTCTTGTGGGCGGCCACGCCAAAACTCATTGCATTTTGCCGCTGCCCCGATTTACGTGTTTTTGTAGACCTGAGCCTGCTCCAATATCTAACACCACCCCAAGGGTGACATTAGCAGGGTGCAATATTGACGTATACTTTAATTCCTCCTCATGTCTTCCTTTGTCAATGTTAGCTGTGTTAGAAATGGGGTCTTTGGTTGGCAGTCAGGTTACCCCCTGTCCAAGTAAGGATCCTCATTCTAGTCAGGGTAAAGGAGAATCACACTCAGTTAACCCCCGCTCACATCCTTGGTAGCTTGGCATGAGCAGACAGGCTTAAGTTCAGAAGCAATGTTTAGAGTATTTGTACCAACACACACAGTAATACAGTGAAAACACTACAAAATGGACGCCACACCAGTTTAGAAAAATAGGTAATATTTATCTGTATCAAACAAGACCAAAACAAAAAAGATCCAACATACAAAAGTCAAGATACAAATTTTCTATAGAATAAGAGTCTTAGGGCCAGATGTAGCAAACGGTTTGCGAGTCGCAAACGGCGAAAATCGCCGTTTGCGAGTCGCAAACCTGAGTTTGCTATGCAGAAATGCATTTTGCGAGTCGGGACCGACTCGCAAAATACATTTCAGAGTCGGTCGCAAATGGAGTCGCAGTTACCATCCACTTGAAGTGGATGGTAACCCACTCGCAAACGGGAAGGGGTCCCCATGGGACCCCTTCCCCTTTGTGACTGGACCCCAAATTATTTTTTCAGGGCAGGTAGTGGTCCCAGGGACCACTACCTGCCCTGAAAAAATTCCGAAACAAAAGGTTTCTGTTTTTTTTTTAAGTGCAGCTCGTTTTCCTTTAAGGAAAACGGGCTACACTTGAAAAAAAAAAACTGCTTTATTTAAAAGCAGTCACGGACATGGAGGTCTGCTGACTACAGCAGGCCTCCATATCCGTGAGTGCCCATAGTCGCTATGGGGCCGCAATTTGCGACCCACCTCGATAATATTAATGAGGTGGGTCTTTGCGACCCCATAGCGACTGAGACACCGTTCTGCATTGCAAATTGCGAGTTGCAATTTGCGAGTCGCTCGGACTCGCAAATTGCAAGTCGCAATTTGCAAAGTTGCTACATCTGGCCCTTAGGACCTCATTATGACTTCCGCGGTCTATAACGTAGACTGCCAAAGTCCCGCCAGCCACAAGACCACCAAGGATAGCGGTCATCCGACCGCCATATTATGACTGCTGGTGGCTCTCTGCCGGAATTTGGGTGGAGAGCCACCAGCAGCTATACTGGCAATCGGTGGTGCAGTGGAGGCTGCTCTGCTTCCATAGCCACATCATCACAACACCACCACGTCTATTACGAGTTGGTAATAGGCGTTGCAGTTTTGGGTGATGGTGGCGGAGAAGGCCCTAAGGATCCCGCCCCCTCCCGGACGACCACTGTGAAAAGGAAAGTGCCCGTCCAATAGGGAAGGGGGATGATGAGTGGTGTGTGCGTGCAAGGGGGTGTGAGTTTGTGTGATTGGAGGGTGTTGGTGTTTCTGTGCGTGTATGTGTGTGATTGTGTCTGTGTGAGTGCCTGAATGGAGGCAGGGTTGTTGGGGGTTGTACGAGTCAAAGCAGCCAGTTCACCGCCGTGGTCATAATCTGGTGACCCAGGACTGCCACGCCACTGGCAGTGTTACCACCACTCCCAGCATGGCGGAGCTGGACCACCAATGCTATAATGAGGGCCTTAATCCTTAGAAAAAAGTGAGAATGCTGTTGTTACACAAAGTACCTGGTTAGCCATCAGAAAAGGGTAGCGATGAGTCGATTCCTTACTTGCGAGTGAGGCCGTGCATCGTTTCCTTCTCCGGTCGGGTTGGCGATGCATCGATTTTCTCCCTCGTAAGAGAGTGATGCATCGATTTCCAGATGAGTCACCTCAGATCCGCGCAGAGTCATGTTGACTTGGACACCCTGGGACGATGCGTGGAAAATTCAGTCACACAGAATCAGAAAACCAGGCTGCATGGGGTTCGCGTTATTAGCAGCCTCCATAAGCAGGTGTTCTGCATCGTTTCTCCAGCTGTAATGCACCGATCTCCCAGCCTCAATGTAGGTGGAGCATCGATTTCAGCAGCAAAGCCGGTGGTGCGTTGTTTATCACACGTATTGTGGAAGGTGCATCGAACATTTCTCTGCACTGCGTTCTGTGCATGGATGTTCAGTTCTTGTCTGCCAACTTCACCTTTCAAGGGCCCAGGGACTGGATAGGGTACCACCTGGCAGGGCAAGAGTCTCAGCAGAGTGTCCAAGTGCTGGCAGGGAATGTCTTTGATGGCCCTGAGACTTCAACAACAGGAGGAGAACTCAATTCAAGCCCTTGGAGATTCTTCTCAAGCAGGAATGCACAATAAAGTCCAGTCTTTGTCTCCTTTCACAGTCAGAAGCAGCAACTGCAGGATATCTGAACAAAGCACACTCACAAGCAAGGGGAGCACTTCTCCTCAGCTCTTCAGCTCTTCTCCTTGTGAGAAGGTCCTCTTCATTCCAGAAGTGATCTTGAAGAAATCAATTTTTTAGGGGTTTGGGGTCCACTACTTATACCCCTTTCTGCCTTTGAAGTTGGCAAACTTCCATGGATAGTCTTTCTAGTTTACAGGATCCTGCCTGGCCCAGGCTAGGTACCAGACAAACACCAGGGGTTTAGAGACTGCATTGTGAGAGTGCAGGCTCAGCCCATTCAGTTGTAAGTTACTACTCCTCCCTCCACTCTAGCACAGATGGCTCATCAGGATATGCAGACTACACCCCAGCTCCCTTTGTCTCACTGTCTAGAGGGGATACACAAACAGCACAACTGTCAAACAGACCCAAACAGGCAATCCACAAACAGGCAGAGTCACAGAATGGTTTAAGCAAGAAAATACCTACTTTCTAAAAGAGGCGTTTTCAAACACACAACCTATAAACAACCTTTGACAAAAGATGTATTTTGTAAATTGTGAGTTCAGACACCCTAAACTCCATATTTCCATCTGTTCCCAATGGGAATCTGCACTTTAATAATATTTAAAGGCAGCCCCCGTGTTAACCTATGAGTGAGATAGGCCTTGCAATAGTGAAGACTGAATTTAGCAGTATTTCACTGTTAGGACATATAAAACACATTAGTATATGTCACATTAGTATATGTCCTACCTTAAACATACACTGCACCCTGCTCATGGGACTACCTAGGACCTACCTTAGGGGTGCCTTACATGTATGAAAAGGGAAGGTTTAGGCCTGGCAAGTGGGTACACTTGCCAAGTCGAATTGGCAGTTTAAAACTGCACACACAGACACTGCAGTGGCAGGTCTGAGCCATGTTTACAGGGCTACTTATGTGGGTGACACAACCAGTGCTGCAGAACCATTAATAGCATTTGATTTACAGGCCCAGGGCACCCCTAGTGCACTGTACTAGGGACTTACTAGTAAATCAAATATACGAATTATGGAAAGCCAATTACACATACATTTTACATAGGAGCACTTGCACTTTAGCACTGGATAGCAGTGTTAAAGTGCCCAGATTATCATAAACAGCAAAACCAAAAGTCCAGCACTCATCAACAACCTGGAAAAGAGAGGTAAAAAGTTAGGGAAGACTATGCCAAGGGTGCCAAGTCTAACATGCTGCATTACACTGCACACATGGACCACGCAGAGTTCCATATCAGTTTGTTTTTGTGCAGGAAGGTTCTCCTTCCTGCACAACAATATTCTGCCTCTCAACGCTGCCATTCTTGTACTATGGTGCAAAGGATGCCGCATTGGGTCTGGATAGCTAATTTACAACTGGCACAGGGATGGACACAGAGATGGGCCATATGCTTTTGATTTATTGGTCAAGTCTGCGTTTTCTAAATGACAGTGCGTAATCCAGCCTAATTAGGTACACAGGCACCCACCTTCATTTCTAGCTTTATCATGGGCCCTATCTTGTTTGATGGTGGGATTGCAGCTACTTGTACTACTGCACGCATGGGCCCTTCATAACGAGTCTGGCGTTTGTATGACTGCCAGACTTGCAGTGGTGCTCGAACCACCCCCAACAGCAGCGGTCCAGCCAGCACATTAGGATCATGATGTAAGCACCACAGTCCAATGGCTTGGCACTGCCAGGTTGCCGCCAGCCTACGGGCTGGCCAGTGCCACCAGTCTTGATCCTCTAGGCCAGCACTGCAGTCAGAGCTGCCCTCCAGATTATTATTCCACTTTCCCACCAGCCTTTGCATGGCAGTCCATCCACCATGCAAAGGCTGGTGGTAATGGGATGTGTGGTGCTCCTTTGCGCTTTTCACTGCCCAATTTACGGGCAGTGATAAGCGCACCCTAATATTGGCGCTCACTATATGACAAGCCAGTGTCAATGTTGTGGTTTCCCGCAGAGCTGGCCACCAGAGACATGTTTTCTACCCACAGCCCCAGCCGAAATCTCGTAAATGCCTACCACTGAGGGAAGAATACACTGGCAGTCTTTCCAACACAGTACTTTGGCAGGCAGCCTCCGCTGGCCGCCAGTGTCGTAATGGGCACCATAATGTTCACAGACATGCACCCTGTGTTGTATTTGACCTATTGTTTGCCCATTCCCATGTGGGTAGTATGGTTGTGCCTGAGTTGTTGTGGGTTCACCATGTATGTGTTGTATACCACAGGTTGCAAGCTTTAGTGCAGATTTTTCTCTTGTGGCACAGTTCAGGTCAGCAGCAATATTTGTAGCTCAACACTGCACCAGGTTAGTTACGCTGGGAAGTGCCATTTCTACTGGTATACGGGACAACCCTGCAATTCCCCCTGCAGGTGCACTGATTTGTTCTCCCTGCACCAAGACAGGCATTGTTGCAGCATGATGTAGGAGTGGCTGCCTTAAGGGGTTGAATTGTTTATGTGGAGGGTGGTGTACCTTCCTGCACATGCACAAGTCATGTTAGCTAAGGTGGCATTTCAATGTGTGCTGCAAGATGAAACACACATGTGTAATGGCAATGCAACAAGGAGGTAGGTGAGCATTTTTACGAGCTACCCCACCCTGAGCCCACTCAGTGGTATTGATGGCCGTTCTTTTTGCAGATGTCTCAGTTGAGTGGCTACAGGAAGTTTGACAATATGTAAGGGGTGTTGTGATAGCACAGCCACGGGCACAGTATTTACACGTCCCTTCCAGCCAATGTACTGCATGTTTACGTGGTGGAGTATAGCCCTGGTGATTGGTGTATATCCACATTGTACATATGTTGGGGGGCATAGCACAACCAAGGCGTGTGTACATGCGTTGCTTGTATGGGGATGGGGCATCTTGATTCAGGGCCAATGTGTTCCCATGCGATCCTTTAGCATGAATTGGGTGTGTCCTATCTACCTCCCCCTTCTGGCATTTGTAAGATTCCAGTTAATTCCCCCATGCAACTTACCCTGCATTTGTGGTGGTGGTTGGTTGTATGTGCTGTCCTGTCCTTGGATTCCTGTGCCTAGCTCTTCTGGGATGACCACTGCAACCATCTCCTCCAGCTCATCCAAGTCTTCTTGTGGTGCAGGACTTCCACCTTCAGTCTGCAGTGCTGATTTTCTGTTCATGGCCAATTTCTCTTTAGTTATGTGCTTGCAATCATGCCAGCACTTCTTGCACTCAGTGACAGTTCTCTTCACTTCTGCCACACAGTTGATTTTGTCCCCTATGCTGATATTACTGCTCGTCAACTCTCTGACAAGGATTTTGTGCTCCTCCTCACTAAAGAAACACTTGCACTTTTTCTTCGCCTTCTCCAGGGACTTCTGTGGATCCTCCTGGCTGGTGCCTGGGTGATTGAGGTATCCCTGGGGTCTCTCCTGGCCTGATTCTTCTATTTTCAGTTGCAATTGCACTCTTTCCTGCTTGTGTTTTTAAATTTGGCACTAATGCAGGCTAAAAATGGTGGTAACCCTTTTGCGACATGTTTATGTGCCACAAAACAGTTTTGCGCCACTTTTGCAGCATTAACGTCATTTTTCATTACGAAAAGGTGCAATGGTTATCGTAAATTTTTTTTTTACACTCACCGTTCCTTAGCGCCATCGTAAGTCATACCTTAAATATGGCGCATGGCTGGTGCTATGAAATGGCGCTAGCTTGTGCTAAATAAAATGACGCAAAACTGTGTTTGCGCAGTTTTGCATAATTTCAAATAAATATGGTCTTAACTGTTTTTGCTAGCCACTAAGATTACATGTTTGAATCTGAGTGAGGCATCTGCACTGAATTGAATTGAGTCAATAGCCAGTGATATGTGGAACCATCGATTAATTCCAAGAGGTAGAATAATAGCTCCTGAAAATGTGTCACTGATTTGTTCGAAGAACTTTAACAGGGTCTGAGCCAACAACAAACATTTCTATGAAATATGAAGTAATGGGATACATTCTTTGGTGAAATAATCCTAGAGTACTTGGTAGCAGGAGTCGGGTGTATGAATGCAAATAACCAGAGGCCAGTAGATGGCTCAATGACTGAACGCTCATTTTTTGAAACACAAGTTTTGCAAATCTCAGCTCACAAGTATGAATATTGTCAACGCCATTTCTGCCTTCCATTATTCGAGTTCAGTAAACAAGGCACCATTAAATTGGGTAATTGTAACACCTTTCAATCGCAGCCTTTGCACACAGCAGAATTGTGGTATGAAGCAGGTATGGAAATGGGGCATTATTATTCAGTGTCCTTGCTACCAGTGACAGAGAAGATACACAATACCAGAACAAAGCATCACAGCTATGTCAGCCTTGTCCAAGAGAACTCATGGGCACAGTTAAATCAATGCACTCGCTTCTGTTTTCCTTTACAGTTTCACGTGAATCGTGTTTGCAGTGAAGTGGGACAAGACTATTCAGCTGATGTTCATTTGCTGATGCAGGGGAGTATAAATGGCAAAGCAAACCTTCAATAGGAGCCCTGATGTTGACACAGCTCTTGTATGCCATTATGTCATGTATACAAGCATTCTCTTTCATAAACTTATTTTCCTAAATATCCTTTACAAAAGTGTAATCCTATGATATGTATTTTTTAAATTATTATTCCCAATAGGTCTGTATTTTTGTAGCTGTTAGGACACTATGGCCCATATTCAAGAAAACGTTGCACATCAGCTATGATGCACCACATTTCTTGCGAATACCTACCAGCACCCAACAACACTATGGTTGCGCTGCATTTATAATACGGAGCACCATGGCGGTCATTAACAGAATAGCGTCAACAATTTTGATGCTATTGTGGCGCTTTGCTACACAAGAGTCAAAAGTTTTGACGCTAGTGCAGCAAAGTGTTAGGAGGCTCATAGGTTCCTATGGGAGCATCATTTTAATACCTGCTCTGAGAAGGCAAAAATGACACCTAAAATGGTGCTGTGAAATCTTTTAAATTTCACTGCACCATTTTTGCGGGTGTCCCGGGGCGTAATGCCCCCCCTTGCACACATTATGCCTGGCGCAGGCATAATGTGGCACCAGCGGTTACAAAGTGGCGCAATGTATGCATTTTGCCACTTTGTAAATATGGCACGGCAGAAAACACACTTTAGCGCAGCCTTAATGTCAAAAAAGGACACTATGGCCATGCTAAGGTGGCACTAGGGGCTCTTAAATATGCCCCTATATTTATAAAAGATGATATTCCGGTAGCACGCTGACACAGAAGACTAGGTCACATCAGTCCCTGGTTCTGAAGCAAGCAGCACCTTTAATGCCAAGCATCCTAACCAAACTAGGCCTGGATGATTTTTAATATAAGCAAGCATAATATTCCCAAAATCAAGACTATTGTATTTTGTGTATTTTTTTATTTTTCGTCCATTTTTTACTTTTACCCATTGAAGACTGATGCGAGAATAAAATGTTTTGCAGCAACTGTGAAACAACATGCATACTGCTGTCTGTGCTGCGCCAACAACATTTATTGCTGCACTTTAGAAACTAAGCGGAAAATGCATTCAATAGGTAGTTTGCAGGACTCTTGTACCTAAGAGTATATACCACAAGTCAAGGAAGTAGCCCGAAAATTAAATTACCTCCAACTTCGATCCCTGTCTTGAATGTCATCAGGTGAGCAAATTGAATACGTTCTACTCACCGTGCATAAGGTTCCTTCATCCCCCTTCTGTCTTTCTCTCTAACACTTAAGCCTTTCACCCACCCAGCTATTCATCCATCTATCCATCTTTTATCACTTCCATCCATCTTCCTTTCACCATTCCATCCAGGGCAAGTCCTAAACAAAAAAGTAGGGGGACTAACCAAGTTAGGCAGTGTGCAAGCAACATCATGGCTCGTGGCATCACAGTACCTGACATCACGGCAAATTACATTGCACGTTGCATCATAGGAAGTGGCATCCCAACCTGTGACCACACAGGAAGTGACATCACAGGAATTGAAATCAGAACTTAATCATGAATACATATGAGCGCATTACAATATTTAACAAATGAGATTTTGCACCGGGATTGTGGCAAAAAAGTGAAGCAATCGTGGCGCAAATCTGGCTTAAATTTACAGATTTATTTTTAAAACCCTGCCACGAAGTAATTGACAAGAAGGAGAAATGTGGCAGTAACTCTGTTGTACTTAATTGGTTGCAAAGTTGCATTTTAGAATATTTTATGGGGTTAAGGTATTTACTGCAGAGATTTTTGTGCGACAACTAAATCTCAGGGAATTGTAATAATGGTTAAATAACTGTGGAGGTTAATCTACTTGCTAGAGAGATCTGTGTTTTGTTTGGTCCCAGTTTTGAATCAAAGTAGCACAGAGGGTTAATGTGTCTCCTGCAAAGAGCACGACATACACAGATAACAGATTTTTTTTTAACGTAGATGAGTAAGTGGGCTACTGCTTTTAATACAGGGGTCATTTTGTTACTTGCAGTTCATAAATTGAATTGTAATCCTTCTAATAGAGCACAGTGAGCTATGAAGAACATGTGACTCCTATATCTTGTAACCTTCACTGCCTTATATAACACATCCTTTAGATTGATTTATCCACATATGATTTATTGTTAATGTGTAATATGTATGTGTGATGTAAGGCGCTCTGACACCCTGCAATGGGATGAGTAGCACTATGATGCTATAAAAGAAATTAAGAAAAACAGTGGTATTTAAATTGTTATTTGTGTGAATGCTGGGAAAGAGTAACAAATCTGACATTCTCACAGTGCATGCATATCTCTTATGTACAGGGACTGAACAAAGTCAAAAGCAGGCCTCTCTTAATAATCTGTGAAGTGATAAGTTGACTGCTTTGGTTTCCCCTCCTTTGCATTTAGGTGTGAGACTCCCAATAGCTCCCAGCTAAGATAATCCAACAAAAGGAGGCTTGATGCCTCCTTAACTTTGGCCTTTGTTTTGGGCCCAATCGGAATTTGATAATCCCGTTTTAACCCCGCACGTTTCTGCTTAGAGGCATGCAAGCGATGCTGAATGTGCCCTAGTGTCTAAAAATTACACTGCAACAAGATAACCATATTTCTCTGGGGCCAAGTCTGTTGTCAGGGTAGACATGTCCACCCTGTACAAAATAGTGGGTGGACTCTGTCTCCCTGCGTGTACCCTCGACATGTGAGCTGATTCCATTTTTTTTTCCTTTACCTTTCTATTCATTCACCTTTTCATCATTACAGTCTTCTATAAATCCTTTCACACTTCTTCTAATCCTTTTAACCATTCATCCATCCCTTTAGTCATTCATCCACTCATTCCTATTCATTCATCCCTCATTTCACCCTCCTTTTGTCAAATCACCCATCCATTCTTTCACCCAGGTTTCTATCCACTCACCCATTCACCCTGCCTTTCATAAGTCCTTCCATTTTTCTTTTTGCCCACCCATGCAACTGTTCTTTACCCTTCCATCCATCAGTGCTTTCACCCTTGCACCCATCCTTTCATCTTTTCATCCTTTTGACCCTTCCTTCTTGTCACAATTTCTTCCTTTTACCTATACCCTTCCTTTCTCTATTCTTTCATTCTTGCTCTCCTTGTCTCTTTGTCTCTCTTTGTCTCAATCTTTCTTCTTTTCTTCTGTCTCTCTTTTTGTCTTTCTCTGGTTCTCTCATTCTCTCTCTATCTCTGTTAAACCTGACACTCTGAGGCAGTGTTCCCCAAATGTTTTGCTTATTCTATATTTTTTTGCGGATTCTCTTTGAGTCTCTTTGGGGCCCTAAGCAATTTCCCCCTGTGAATAAAGTGTGAAAGCGCGTGCTTATCTACCTATGCCATGAAAGTGGCGCTGACCAGTATGTGCAAATATGCACACAGTGTGCCCCTATGTACTTAGCCAATCACAGCAGGTCTAAATGCACGCACTTGCACCTGTGTGCCGTGTGGCGTCCTTTAACTTAAGTCCAGCCTGCACCTGTAGGCTTCTGTGTGCCAGGGCACATGTGCCCCTTGAAATGAAAGAATACCCATGTGTTTTCAGTACACATGAGAGCTGCTCTGACGTTAGTTTAACATGGGGATAGGTTACAACTGATCCTGAACTGCAACAGTGCATTGCAGTTGAGCAGCCTTGTGGTGTTTACTATCATTGGATTCACAAGACAAACCCCTTCCCAAGGCGTAAAGGCGGTTTTGTCAGTAATGCTCTAGAAATGTCACTTCTAAGAAGGGGCCATTTCTATGTTCTAAAAAAACTCTCTTTAGGTGCCTTTTAATTCAAACTCTATTTCACTGGAGGCTGGGGAAAGCACATCCATGCATTCCCCAGTGACAGCCATAAAACTTCGGCACCCGGAAAAGGACTCTGCCAGTTGAAGGCCTGGCTGGATAGATTGGAGAGAGAGGTTTTGACACTTGGCCTCTTGGAGCCAGATCATGGCCCCAGTAAAGATAACAATCTGCATTCCATGGACCCATGGCAGACAGGACTGAAATTTAGGGGAGACATCTATGGTTCAAAGGGAAACTCTTTTAACCACCCCCAACTTCAAAGGGACACTTCAATATATCTACTGGCACCACATTTCAGCAACTTTGAGCTACGCTTGCAGGAACATGGGACACAGATGCTCTACTGCATGGTGCACATTGCAGAGGAGTCTGTTGTGCACAAGTAGTATTTACTGCCCCTCAGGAAGGCACAGCGCACCCTCACGACATTGTGGTTGGCCTGGGCAAACTGGTTGCTGCAATGTGGTACTCTGAAGTGTACTCTCCAAGGGTACAATGGTGCGCCCCCTGTTCTATCATGGCAGTCTCAGGGATATCAAAGACCTCTGGTGAGGAACTTACACCTTCGACTGGTGTCTTCTGGAGAGCGGTGCCATTGTAAGTATTTGCATCATCGGCTGGACTTCATCCGAGCAGCAGCGGTGCAAGAGGTGAAGTAAGTATACTATCTAGAGACCGGATGTGCCAGGTGCGGTGCCTTCAAAGTATTGCCCACAGTTCAAGGAGTGTGGCCATTCATCGTGGGGCCATGGTACTCATCAGCGGCTGGTTTATTGTAAGCGGATTCAGTGGTATGAGACCCCTCATGGCCTGCCTTTGTCGAGTGAGTTGCATTTCTCATGTGACTCCAGACTGCATGTCCATTGTGTGTAGTGTCCCTGTCATAGGTGATGAGTCTCGGAGGTCTGGGCATCCCAGGAGCAGTATTGTATCCTACCTCGTTCAGCCCTACTGAACTTTTGTCTTTTGTGTGTGTAGCCAGATCGTCTGATGCGACTCAAGTCATTGTGCACCAGAGATTGTGCCTCATTCCAGGGAAGCACGGAATTGGATTCCTTTGTCTGCATGCTCAAGGATTATCAGGTGCGACTCAGGTTCTCGCGCACCAGATGTTGTGCCTCATTCCAGGGAGGTACAGCATTGAGCACTATGTGTTAGCAATTAGAATTGTCTGGTGTGACTCAAGTCATTGCGCACCAGACTTTGTACCTCATTCCTGGGAGGTTCGACATTGAACATGCTGTGTTTGCGATTGGAAGTGTCTGGTGTGACTCCAGTCATTATGAACCAGACGTTGTGCCCCATTCCAGGGAGGTAAGGGAGGGAAATCCTTTTTTTGTGTTTAACCAGATTGTCTGGTGCGGCTCAAATCATCACTCACCAGACATTTTGCCTCATTCCAGGGAGGTACGATATTGAGCACTTTGTGTTTGCAATCGGCATCTGTCTGGTGCGACTCAAATTATCTGCACCAGACGTAGTGCCTCGTTTCAGGAAAATACGACAATGAGCACTTTGTGTTTGTGATCGAAATCGTCCAGTGTGACTCAAGTCATCATGCATCTGACTTAGCGCCTCCATCCAGTGAGGTGTGGATTGTTATCTCTTCATGTGCAACCGGAACCTTCTGGGGCTTCTCAAGTCATCATGCCCCAGACGTTGCACCTCCTCCGAGGGAGGTGCGGGATTTGGTAACCATTGTGTATTAGAGTGACTCAGCTGGGCACCGCTGTGACCAACGTGTGTCCTCCAAAGACCCTCTACCCATGCTTTGCAGACCTGGGCCCACGCTGGAAGGCGCAATGCAGAGACCACTCAGTAAACTTCCCAAGTGATGTCCAAACTTCCATTTGTTGACTATTACATGCTCTGCTGGTATCTCTTCCTTTCCTTCCGTACCGTCCCTGAATGCCTGAACAAGTGTGATTCCAGCAATGTGTGGCCTAGCACCAGGGGAAAGGTTGTTTACATCTTTAGCTAGTGGGAGGCAGGGTAGTAGGGCCAGTTGGAGGATGGAGGAAGAGTTTGGGGCCCAAGGGAGTGCCTGCGATAGCAGTGACAGCTAATCTGACGGATATTAGTGCACCGCATTAGAGTGCTGGGAGCACGCGTATGTGAATGTGTAATTTATGAGCTGCCTGATATCCGTAGCACCACTTGGAGGTGTGGAGTGAGTGAGTGGGAGCGATTGTGGGTGATTGTTACAGGGGATGATTGTGTTGTCAGATATGTTAATTCTTGCCAGAGGACTTACATGGTTGACATTACATTTTACCTGTGCAGCCCAGGCGGTGGAGCTAATTTAAAGTGCTGCATTGCTCATTATGTATATATTGCTGCAATAGTTCTGAACCGGGGTGCACCCTAGGCCTGTACGTAATCGAATTGGGATAATCGCTAGGGTAGGTCTCGTGCTGACAGCGTTTGGCACCTCATGTGGGTGCTGGGAAGGAATGTATTATTTTTCTCACGTGTGCATACTTCAAATGTCGTTTTAACACTGTTGGGCCTTGTACTGCTAGTGCTGTTTCAAATGGTGATTCCTGCCCAGAGTTTAATGTTATTCATGCTGTGTTAATTAATGTGTGCATTGAATACAAAACTTATTTACATACACCTCGTGTGAAGTCTCTTTTGTGACACTCAGCATAATTGTTGTGTGGTATTGCTGTGCCTTTGCTTTACACATTGCTCTTGTGATAAGCCTGACTGCTGTATGCCAAGCAACCCACGGGTGAGCTCAGGTTGTACAGTAAGTGTAATAAAACCATCTCTGAGAGGAGTGGTGAGTTCTGCCTGTCTAGGGCCTAGCCTCAGCCAAGCAGAAAATGCCACCTCCAACAAATTCTCTCTTTTTCCCTCCATTGTTTTTCTACATTTCTTCATCTGGGCCTTCTTTACTGTGATTGACTTTGCATCCATCACCTCTGTAAGTGTATCCCTGACTTTATTCTTCAAGAGCTTTCATATCAACTACTAGAGGATAGAACAGGCTCATAAATAATATGTCTAATGTCTAAACCAACCCTGGTTAAGCTGCTAAAGCGGTGGGGAGGGGGGAAGTTCACAGCATTACTACCACAAGTATAATTGTTAATGCCAGGGACCGGCCAATCAAATCTTTCATGACTTGCAGTTTTTCCAACAATTTTGCATATTTTGCTTAGAAATAAATTGCAATTTCACCCAGCACTCTGTGCCCCACGCAGACTCTTTCCAATCACTGGGGCCGCCCAAAGAAGCATGGGGTGCTGGGGTAACCATAGACAGTGAGGCTTGCTTCCACTCTGCTTAGGGATGTGTCAAGCACCTAGGGTAGGGGCCCCTCCCTCCCCTCTTCCCTGTTCTTCCCAGGCTTACAAAAGACAGAGAAAACCTGTTTAGGTAGTGAAGCTGAAATCCACAGGCACTTGTGCTCCAAACTTAGTCCTGATCGTAGCATGGGAAGCTCTCATTGCAGGAGACCTAATAGCTCTAAGTCGCCATGATAGTCATCAGTATGAGTTTATATTCCTCCTTAGAATTTGGTTGTATCAAACCCACAAGGATCCTGAGAAAATAAATGAATAAGAAAGCCCCTAGCTGTCAACACTGAATTCATACAAGTAGGACAAGGACCTTATATTTTATCCTAGGGTATACTGAGTTCTTCTGCCCACGTTCTTGACTCCTTTCAGCGTGCCGTCACATGCATGAAGCGTAGCTAAGGACTAATGGAACCTTCCTGGTTTTCTGTGGGCTGCTGATTGTGGCAGATCCCTGGAATCTGAAGGCTAGCGACCATCTGTCTCCTTCCTAGCCAGGACCTACTCGTACAGCCTGTTCACCTTGCTGGCATCAATTTTTGTATTTACCCATTATCCCTAAGGGGAACCCATCTTAATCAGGGCAGATAGCATGCATGTCAACATTTCACAACAGCAAATGGGGAAATTATGAAAAAAAAAAAAACTTGGGACTATTGTTTTCCCTTTGACTTCCATTGAAGCAGAGGCAGTTTAAGGCCGGAGGTAGCTAAACTTAAACCATTTTGGACTTTTAAAATTAGGAGTTTCCTATCTAACTCGGGTCTGTTGGCATGTATGAGATGGTACGTCCATGCAGGTAGCAGTGTTTTAAGTGGGTCTATAAGATAGGTGTCTCTATAAAAGGTGTGGTCAAAGAAGTGTAACATGGAATCCTTGCCATGTTGCGTGACCTATGAGATTAAGGATGTGGCCCAAAACATTTGTACTAGAATCCGTTGCTTGAGACAGTGTGCCACCTGAGAAGTACACTGTTATTGCATCCATTCACTGAGAAGGCATCTGCTGATGACAAGCACAATGCCTTATAGGGGTGTTTTTTTCTGAACGTATGCAGGCTGTATCTCCTAAAATATCTTTTGGACCCCATCACATGCTTTTCAGATTGAGCATTGGCTAAATTTGAGCATCCAAACCACTCAGAGAAACTCTTTGTTACTTATCCGACACGAGAAATTTAGTCATGCATTTCCATTCTCTGATGTCTATACTTATTAAAAGGAAGCAATTCTGATGAGAGTTTGCCTGCTCCGAATCTGTGGCTTATGCCCGAGTACATCAAAGTTTTTTATCCTCTCAGGGCCTCAGGAGCGGTCCCAGTGCAAAGACTTGTCAAAATTTCACTCCACAACTTGTAAACCCTCTGGAGCAAGTTCATTTTGATCCCTTTAGAAGCCTAGTTGGACTGTCCTGTAGGGCAATCTGATTGCGACCGAAGAGTTGGTTTCACAGGTCAATGTGCGGGCTGTTTTGTGGCTGTCTGTGGGCCCATTTTATAGATCAAATCTGTTTATTACATTTTCAATTTTAGAATATCGCACTTATACATATACTACATCACCATATTGAGAACAAGTGCATCGTTAGCATATTACATGCGAAACAATGAAAGAAAAAACAAGGAAAAAGATAATACAGTGAACACAACTATGTTTCCCCACTGCTGGTTGGATATACGTTAATCAAATGATCTCAGGCTCTAATATCATGTGTTACAAATCCAGATTTACCCTCTCTTCGAAGGTGACCTCCCAGGCAATCAATTCAAGTTAAGAACACTCAAAAAGGTTGGGCATGTCAACACTGAAAACTCCCCAGATAAAATACGTAGAAACGGTTGCCAAAGTTCCCTAAAGTCCCCGCCCCGCAACTGTGAAGGCAAGGATAGCTTTTCCATGGCGAGAATAAACCATAGCTTATGTAGCCAAGAGACTGTTGACGGGATCTGCTCTATCCCCCACACTGAAAGCAAAAGTTGTACGGCCACATTAAAGGCCAGGGCCATCTGCCGACCCTTCAAAGATCTTAGGGGAAAAGTGAGCGGATTGGGTAGACGAAGCAAAACATACGCAGGGAATCTGGGGATCTGAGTATCAAATGCCCTGTCCACGGAGTCTATTATGTCCTTCCAATATCTGTGCAACTTGGGGCAATGCCATAGTAGGTGCACAAGCGTGCCCACCCCCACAACCCCTCCAACAGCTACTAGATTTATCATGATTCCAAGCATGATCCTGTTAGTGGTGTAATACCAGTAGGAGGCTACCTTGTAAGCTGTCTCTGCACCTGCTGCGTTATATGCTGTATGATGCACCTATTAAAAACACTCTCCCACTCATCCTCCGATAGTTCCCTCTCAAGCTCCTTCTCCCATCTCAATTGACCCCTAGTTTTGATTGGATGGGTCTGTTCCCGCACGAGGGCATAGAGTTCTGAGACCACGTGCTTATCGTCCTTTTTCATTAGAATTGATTTTTCAAATGGGGTTAACGTCCTGTCGATTAATATCCTATTGGCCGGGAGCAGTGCCCAGTGTCTTACTTGATAGTACATCATCCTATTGGCTTCAGTCAGGCCATATTGCTCCCTCAGCCGATCAAAGGGGATAACCCCATGCTCGTCGAATAAGTTTCCTGCCCTTTTGCATCCCCCCTCATACCACCGACGCAATGCCTCCGGCTGTAAGCCCGGGCTAAAGTCAGGGTTCGCGCCCAGTGGAGTCAGCGGAGACGGGAAAGTCGTCAGGCCCGCTCTGCCGGCCACCCGATCCCACACTCTCATCGTAACCTCCGTGATCGGGGATATATATGGCCCCTGCGCCCTATGACGGCGCCTAAGCCAAAGTTCCTTCCATATGTGAGAGCCCGCCACTGCTTGATCCATGAAACACCAATGCTTCTCCGAGGCTGGCCGGCCCCATTCCAAAAGAAAGTGCAGCTGTGCTGCCTGAAAGTATCGAAGGAGGCATGGGACTGCCAGCCCCCCCTCCCTCTTAGGACGGTACAGAGCCTGCCTTGATACCCGCGTTGCCTTCCTGTCCCAAATATATCTTAAGACCGCTGTTTGAAGGGATGCTATCGTCCTTGGGGGCGGTTACAGCGGGAGCACCTGGAACGAATAAAGTATACACGGCAGAATGGTCATCTTCACCGCCGCAACCCTACCCAACCAAGAAAGCTTAAGCCTCCCATGATTCCAAGTCGTGCTGCACCTCCCGCGTTAATTTCAAATAGTTTAACCTTACTGTACTGGCAACCGTGGCGCCCACCTCAATCCCCAGGTATGGGATCCCCGAGGAGGACCATGTGAAATGGAAACGGGCCCTCAAGTCCCTTTCATGCTCCGCAGGGATGAACCGGCCCAGGACCTGTGATTTAAGATTTAAGCATGTTCATACGGAACCCCGAAACCCGCCCAAATTCCTCAATAACACCCATTAGTGTCAGTAGTGAGTTCCTGGGCTCCACCAAAGTAAAAATAACATCGTCCGCATACAGCGAGATGAGGTGCTCATCCCCCCCGAACCTCATGCCCTTGATCATAGGATTGTCCCAGAGCCTCTGAGCCAGTGGCTCCATGTAAAGAGCAAACAAAAGGGGCGAAAGAGGGCACCCCTGCCTGGTACCTCTTTGGACAGTGAAAGGCAAAGAAAGAGTCCCATTGACCCAGACCGCTGCCCTAGGTTCTTGATAAATACATTGAATTCATGTTAGAAAACCTGAGCCCAATCCATAGCGTTCGAGCACCCTGAATATGTATTGCCAATGGACACTATCAAAGGCCTTCTCAGCGTCAACTGACAGGAAGAGCGCTGCCTTACGGGAACGCTCCGTTTTATCCAAGAGATGGAGCAATCGCTTGGTATTGTCGCTGCACTGCCTATGAAGTATAAATCCCGATTGGTCAGGGTCCACAAGCCCCAGCATGTAATAATTGAGACGGTGTGCCAAAATACCGGTAAACAGTTTGGCATCAATATTCAGGAGGGCGATCGGCCTATACGAAGCGCATTCCTCTGGATCCTTCCCCGGTTTCGGAATAACTACGATAGTGGCATCTAACATACTAGGTGAAAGCACACCCGTCTGCCGAAAAGAGTTAAAAAGTCGCACAAGGACGGGAACAAGTTCTGCGCAGAAGGATTTATAGAAAAGCACGGAAAAGCCGTCAGGGCCAGGTGACTTCCCAATCTGCAAGCGAGCAATCGCAGATATAACCTCCTCAGCCCTTATAGGATGATCTAGCGAGGCAGAGTCCGTCGCCGACAAACGTGTGATTGCTATGCCCTCTAAGAAGGATTCTGGGGCTACGTCACCAGGCATCTCAGCCATATACAGACTTCGATAGAATTCCGCAAAAGCCTGCGCTATTTGGTCGCTCTTACGTGCCTCCGCCCCCGAAGGGGATCTTACCATTTTTATCAAAGACGCTGCGCGCTGTGCTCCCAACCTATGAGCCAGTAGCTTGCCGGCCTTATTGCTTCCTGCATAATACTTTTGCTTGAGTCAGACTACCACATACTCTGCCCTGTCCCAATCCAACCGGCTCAGCTGCTTCCGGACCCTCTGTAGTTCTCGCCATATTCTAGGAGCGCCGGTACACTTATGAATCTCTAAATCGCCATCCTGATGGACCAACCCTTTCCATGTTTGTGTGAATCTCGACTGTTATCGGAGCATGATCCGACAAGGCCTGCGGCTCAATCGCCGGGTCTCTAACCCTGGGGAGAAGCTCCTGGGATGCCAGAAAGAGGTCTAGTCTAGCGTATGTTTTGGTTGCCAGTGAGTAGAATGAGTAATCCCTCAACGTGGGGTGCGCCCTCCTCCACACATCCACCAGCCCACACTCCTTAAGCCACTGCCGCCCAGCAACCGACAAGGACCCAGTCTGACCATACCGTTGACCTGAGCGATCCAGGTCCCCATCCATTACCAAATTAAAATCACCTCCCAGCAATATGGCACCGTCCGGGGACTGCAAAATCGGTGTCAAAGACTGTTTCAAGAAGGCCTCCTGACGGGAATTGGGTGCATATAGGGAAGCGATCATGAGAGTGAAACCCCCTAATCGGATCCGCAAGGACACGAACCTCCCCGGGACCTCATGCGCTTTGGATATTACTTCCCCGGGGAATGTGCGTGAAAAAAGTATCGCCATCCCTGTATGCTTTGACGGCAGGGAGGACCAAAACTGCCCGGGAAACCACTTGGAACGCATACAGAAAGTATCCTTAAGGACAAGGTGCGTCTCTGGCAGGAGGCATACATGACTTCCAGATCTCTCTAAGGCTGAGAGAATAGCTAGCCTCTTAGTAGGGTTATTTAATCCCCTAACATTTAAGCTTATACATTTGATGGTCATAACCTAGACTGAAAAACGCATGCCAGGGAGACAAGAGCACAGGCTGGGACTACCTTTCACAGGAACATCTAGACCGCCTAGTGCAAGCAGGCCTCGAGATGCCTTCTCAGAAGACCAGCATTGCAGGGGAAACCAACAGCAAAAAAACAAACAGCACAACAGGTACATGTGACACAAAAGTCCTCGGTCGTCCATCCTCGCGAGGCAAAATCTCCACGGGGCAGTAAGTTCCACACTATCAGTAACTCGATCCATTGCCCCCGCCGCCCCGACCCTCTGCAAACATCAATATATTATGACAACTGTGGTTCACAGTACTCCCAGGCGCCCCCGGGCACCCAGACTAGGCCGACGTGCCGGCCGCCACGCTGCTCAAGGCGGCTTATCTCTCCGAGCGCCGCTCCAATGCCATTGGGCGCTGCAACTTCCTCTTCTTCTCTCTTCTCCGCCACCGAGGGGGACCCCCCACCAATAGAGCCGCCCCCTCACTCGCCTCCCGGCCTGGGTCCTCAAGGCCCATGACACGACCAGCCTTGGCGACTGATTTCACCTGCCGAAGCTGCTCCTCCCTGTGGGCCCATTTTATAGTCTCATGAGCCTGTTTTTACTATTGATTGCCTGAGATTACAACACACATTGCCTACTGCAGGCATAAACGCATGAAATCTCCAAACCCTTGCCCACCACCTATATATTGTGTCCCTACAAGTTCAACACTGCCCCGATTTGCAAATGAGGGTCACTTGTTATCTAGCTAATTCGCTAGGGGAGCAACTTTTATGTTGGTGCTGAGGTCTATTTTCTGTCCAAGTCTGATCCTGTTGCAAGAATCAACAAATGAAAACACCCAGGCTATCAAACTGATGCAGACACTGCCAGATCAACATATTTTCTTGCTCACTGTGTGTCACCAACGGTGCTTAATTTGTAAACAAAATGTGCCGGCGCTCAAAGCACTCCTCTTAAACACACGGCTGCTGCAATGAAATGTGCGAGCACAGAATACTAAGGCAGCATAATACTGAAGCCATCTCGGGCCTCTTCAATCTATTTACAGCCACTCCCTGCTCCTTCAGCTCTCTCTTACAGATTTCTACTTTCTCCCATTGTGATGCTTATTCGTTTTTCTCTTCCTCCTTCTTTCCCGTAGGTGTCTTTTGCTCGAAGTAAATGCTTGAGGCAGAAAAATAAGTGCCAGCCCTCAAAAATAGGTTCTGGTGCTCGGAAACAAAAAGCACAAATTAAGCACTGGTCACCAATGAAAACAATGAAAGATGCAAGATGTTCTCGACATTATGATGTCAAGCAAGCTGCTGTAGCCCTGGCAACCATGATGTGAACATCCACATTTCATTAACAGTAAACAAGTCAATCTGAGCCATCTACATGATCATTTGCCTTCTTTTTATTTGCCATCCACATTGCATAGTTCTCAAGTGGAATGGGATTCCATGCAACCCTTGGCAACATACATCTATTTAATTCAAATAACGGTAGCACAATCTGCCGGGAAAGCGGAACATTATTACCCTGGGTAAACCACTCTCCATCCTCTTTCAACCACCTCTTCCCGATCTTCTAATGTCATTTACCCCTTTATTCTGACGTCTATGTACAGCTTGTCTTGCAAAAGGCTGTGAAAAGAGAGGACAGAAGCTTCTGCAGAGCTGATACTCTCACAGTACTGCCATATCCTGGCAGATTATGGGTTCCATTACAATACTGTTGCTTGAGTTAATATTAAGAGTTATGTTGTCAGGGTCCTGTGGAATTCTACAGCACTTTCGATCGGTGAAATGTGGATACCACATAAAAGGAAGGGACCTGGGCATCGTGGAGGAACCAGATACGCTTGTTTACTGTTACAATTGAGACCCACATCATGGCTGGCAGGGCGACAGAAGCTTGCTTGACACTACAATGCCGATTACATCACACGTTCTTCTTTGTGATGCTGCGTGACACCGGAGGGGTTAGTATATATATTGAGCTGCCCCGGAAACTCAGTTGTCTGTTTCAGTTTATAGCGAGGACCGGCCCCTTTTCTTGTTGTCTATTGCTTTACAGCGCTTGATCTCCTGGAGGTAAGGAGAACGGATTATGTTTCAATCTTCTGGCAGTTATATTTCTAAGTACTAGTTCATATATTTTTTGAAAATGAAATACTTAATGGTTGTTCATCATATATGATCCTATAAAACATTCATTTCGATATTATTGGCATGCTCGTTTACCAGAATCTTTAACTTTAACCTCGTTTTAATATTACGACTTATTTTCACATGCTTCAAACATTGAGAAATATTGTAAAATTTAAGACTGCTAACATTAAAGATAATAATGTAAATCTTTCTCATCATGCTAGTATTCGTAATTTTACTCTAGGTCTTTATGATCTACATGTCGCCAGATAGTTTACCAGCATTAAGTGGGCTAAGTGTTTTACCTTTCAGGATAAGGGGCATATGGGGGGGATGAAAGAATGCAATGGGCAAATGGAGGGGCACATTCCTCAATAATGAAGCGCAACTGCGCTCTTTTAATAAAGGATGACTATCTGAATGTAGCTATGCTTTCCCTCCCTCCCCCTATACTCGGGACAGTGCTGCCAGTCCAATCGTGTATAAGCCCCATTCCTCTAAGAGAACTGCCAACACCTTGACTGCGTGATGTTGAACAGTTTTGCTCTAATTAGAGCTCAACTGAGATGCTCCGTGAAGCCTGGTGTCATGTGCCTCAGCGCTGGCGACTGTAGCTCTGGTATTCTACTGGTCAGGTCACACGTCCCTTGTAACTCGTAGAGGTCTAACAGCTCCTTCACACTGAAAAGCAGAGATGCAGAAAGCCTCTATTTTTGGGGATTTCCAAAGACGAAGGCTGTAAGCATGTTAAATGGCAGGTGCAAGTGAACAACGAGGGTGACACGACAGCAGAGTAATAAGCCACCCTGAATGATGCGTGTATTGTTAAATGATTACATCTTGTGATCTTAGTTCCTGTAAATATCATGAAGCCTTGTGCTTTAGTTGCAAATTGCACGTTTTATGGAGCCTATAGAGTTTAGTTTACTTTACCATGTCTTTCTATTGACTATCAGTTTTTGTATTATTAAGTCCACTCTCAACCAAACCGGTTCCTTCATTGCTCTTATCCTTTGCTCTAGTTCTGCCATCGTTTTTTCCGAAACCTTTCTTATCCTATATCTACGTGTATTCTTTTTCTTTCATGTCCTCTGAAACGTGCTCAGTTTCTTTCTATCTATATTTTTTTACCTTTCCTCTCCTTCAATGTTTTCATTTAGGTTGGAGCTTTTGATGGCTCCAGTATTAGACGTCATCACTGTCCTCAGTCCACGTAGATTTGAGACCTATCAGCCAAGCAACGGAGCCCTTAAGAGAGTTCCCACACATCCCACAGCAGAGCTCAAGCTACCATGCCTTTTCAAGTTTGGCCAGTAAAAAGCCCTATAAAAATACTTGCTGAACAAGATTCGCTACTGAAATGCAATTTATACTTGACCCTGACTACCAAGACATCCACTCGGGCATTACGTCTGCAGTGTGAAGTGATTCAGTTATCACTGTTTGAAAAAGTTTGTTTAGTATTTATTCCATATCTGGTATTTAATTCATGTAAATCTACCTATGTTTGCACCTAATAAACCAATAACACCCTTGCTGTCTGTTTCTGCCAATAAACACACAAGATATCAAATGTAAGTGAAGCCATCTGCAAAGGCACTCATCCAACCACACTAAAGGCTCTTTTATCGTCCAGGCTTCAAAACCCTACTTATCTGTATTGTTTTAAACTAGCTTACAAAGGGGGCTTATCTACAAGTCCAGTGGTACAGGGCAGCTCACCAAGTCACCTTGCTGTGCTGCTCTGCGCCACAGGGAAAGGGCAGAAATGTGCTGTATCTACAAGATAGAGCGCATTTCTGTCCCCTCTCCCCACGCTGATGCACAATGGGCTGCCTAGCGCCGACACAGACACTCTTGCACTATGGTGCAGGGATGCCTGGGTCGCAGACAGGATTTTTTCTGTGCAGGAAGAGACTTCTTTGTCCACAAAAATAATCCATGGGGCCTTTTTCCTATTTCTATGTGTGCTGCAGCACACATAGAAATAATAAATATTACATAGGGAGAAATAAACATTTCTTCTTGTTGCACCTCCCCTGGGGAGGAGTTAGATTTTCACATTCCCAGGTCTACAATGTCTTGTAAATCTGGGAATGTTTAAAAACTCATGGGTGTTGCATGGAAAAACCAACCGCAGCACCAGTGCTTAATTTATAAATAAAAAGGTGCCGGTGCCCAAAGCCCTCCTCTTAAACCTGCGGCCGCTACAATTAAATGTGTGAACACGGAATACTGAGGCGGCGTAATCCTGAAGCCTTCTCGGGCCTCTTCAATCCATATAAACCCACTCCCTGTTCCTTCAGCTCACTCTTGCAGCTTTCTACTTTCTCCCTTTGTGACACTTTTTCATTTTTTCCTTCCTCTGTCTTTCCTATATGTGTCTTTTGCTCGCTGCAAATGCTTGAGGCAGAAGAATAAGCCCCGGCCCTCAAAAATAAGTGCCGGTGCTCAGCACTGGAAACAACAAGCACAAATTAAACACTGCGCAGCACTCATGGACTGCCTCCCTGACTCAGTGTAAGGCAACGCAGCAACTTTTAGGGCAGCAACTTGCCCTTCATTGCCTTACACCATATCTTCAAGGCCCAGAAAAGCCATCAGAAAAGGCTTTGCGTGGTTTTGTAGATATGGGCCAGCACAATGTGCCAACATTGTGCAACAAAATGTGATGCACTGGCAGTGCACAGGGCTTGTAAATGAGCCCCTTGGTGACCATTTCAATCCTTCAGAAGCTGGCCTGGAGTTAGTAGTTGCTCTAATGATTTTTCTATCATAAGTGTCAACATTTTGCTAAAATGCTGCAGTCAGTATTGATAAGATTTTCTTCGTATTCTAACCAGATCTTTGTGTCCTGGTTTTCATTATGATAGTTTTTTGTGTACTGACTTCTGGCTTGAATTTCGTGGATTTGGATTGCCCTCAACTCCAGTTACTGACCACCTGTGTACCGACTTGGGTCACTTTATTAGATTTCTTCTGGATCAAGTATAATGACTTCCTGGCCTCCCTTTTCTGTCCTGCCCTCTATTGACCACTTGTGTACCCACCTGAATCAACTTATTTGTGAATATTGGTATTTTTTATAGTGGTGAGTGACTTTATGTGCTACATTTGTCCCTGCTAGTTTAGAGGATTGCTACTCTTTCAACTGTTTTGAATAATTATTTTTCTTGTTTTACCACTATTTATGGCTTGCCCTACCTCAATGCAGATTTTGCTCTAACTTACACTGTGTGTGACCTGATTCTGTAATATGCCTATGTGATATTGCCTTCATTATCCACCTTGCATTTCGCTATAATGCATAAATCATCCATCAATTGAGACACGTTCATCTTTCACAAAAAAGATGTTCTCTCCATCCTTTCCCAGAACATGCTCATCTTTTTTAAACATGAGATCTAACTCAGTTCCATGGGGGCCTAATTCAACACTTCCTAATCCTCTGGTTATTGTACCCTTGTTAGTATTGTTTTCTAACGTTCTTGTTAGCTGAAGTCTAATATATTATTTTCCCTTTATAATATTTCCCTGCAGCATTGACTGGACCAATATTCATTGTCTAAAAAGCTCTCATTGCCTCATTCAAATACTTCAGAATATTTGTATCACTCATCTGACATATTCAACTTCAAGGAACCCATAAAACATTTAGAATTTCCGGCAAACTAATATGTGAAGAGCACAGACTAAAATATATCGGCCATTTAAAATCACTTACTTTGTACCAGTTAAGCAGGATTAAAAAGTCCTTTTTTTAACTTGCAGAGTACATCTTTACTTTTTAAAACTTCATATTTCCTCCAAACCTTTTACTTACCTTAAAATTCAGAGGTGCCATTTAGATACTGGTTGGGCACTCGGTGGTCTAAGATCCACGTGAAGAAGACATGTATGCATGCAATGTCTGCCATGTTGTGTGCTTCCAGGAGTAGCATTTCACAAGATGATAGCCTTTGAAATTCACAGATGCCTAATCCTATGTGGGGTCTATCTTCAAAAGTGTTAAAATGGGGCAAAGAGTTCCCCTGTGCTTCCTAATTGCATTTCATTTGGATCAGGTTTTGTGTAATTTTTTTTGTATTGTAACGAGACTGTATGGTCCATTCTGTAGTTTTGGATTTGAATTTCCCTCAACGCTCGATATTGACCACCCTTGTACAGACCCGGATCACTTTATTGGATATGTTCTAAATCAGCCTGTTTTCATAATGATGAATGAACCTATATGCTATTCTTGTTACTCTTAGTTGAGATAACTGCCACCCTGTCTTCTGCATTCTGTTTATCAGTTACTTTTCCTCTACTTATATCCTCTATCCATAAGCATGAATATGCTGTAGCCTAACCACTTCCATGACCTTATCCCGTTCTATCCGTGTTTGATATTCTGTTCTTGCGTGTGACATTTCTGTTTGTAAAATTTTAATTTTCATGTTTTCATGTTGTTTATTAAAAATTGTCCAAATAATAACTTCACTTGTTCAGGGAAAAATTAAGGGATTCCAAACTAATTAAAACAATGCTGCATAAAACTCAAATTAACCTCCAATGTGAGCGGTTGCATAACAAATTTTGGCGATTTGGATTTGGACTATCCTCTGGACCACCCGTGTATCAATTTGCATTGTTTTGTTACATTTCTTTAGCCTTTTGTTTATAACTAAGTGAACCACCCTGTTACTCCTGTTCCTCTAGTTGAGAGCACTGGCACTCTTTAATTTGTATTACATTTGGGGCATCTCCGATCCTGCTGTATGATTTTACCTTAAATCTATCAGCATTTGTGACTTAAACTTATTCCTTTTTGTGACACTGTGTAACAGCCCTGGTTTGCTTTATCAATAACAATGCAAAACATTCCTATTGACAGCATTATTTGTACAGAGATTAAGGATAATAATTTTTATATCTGAAACCATTAAAAAAATATAATGCAAAGCCAATGTCCATCTCTGTAATTACCTCTGTATTAAGGAATATTTTAGCAATCGTAGACGTTTCCATACTCAGTTAAAAATTATTTAAAAAATGTTTAACTTAACATAATTTCTAATCTTTTCTCCGCTTTGTGTACATTTCTTAAAGCCCAAAACACCTCAATAAATGGAAGATTTTTTACAATGTGTTTTATAGAAATGTCTTATGCGATTTTTACCTCCCCTAGCCCTGCACTGGCAAGGTAAGACAAGCTCCATACTGTGACATAACGATTCAAGTCTGTCAAAAAAAAGCTGAAGCTGCAGTTCAGGGGCAGCCTGTTAATAGGGAGAGGGATCTCTTCCTTTTCCAACACAAAGGTGGAAGAGGTTTGGGTCTTTTGAAGAAGGAGGACTCGTGGAGTAAGGAATGTAACAAGGAAGTCAGTAACATAGTAATAGAATTACTGGGAGGTAATAATACATCATTATTTGTGGTATTTCGAAACGAATACTGAATTACCCAAGTCTTTGTCCAGGTACCTTAAACATAAATCCTATATCATGGGAGGTATTAAGAAATGAATATGTTTGGCAGAAAAAGTATTTAGTTGTTTTACTGAAAGTGGTCCTTAAATTTATTGAGCTAATTGTAATAATTTTGAAAAAGTACCTTTCTTAGTCAACACGTTTCCCATTGACTCTGTGCAGCAGACGGTATATTTATTTCATTCTTATTGAGGAACAGGGCAAGCTAATTGGAAATAAACATTGTACTACAGAAAAGAGAATTCCAGTAACATTATTTTACTGCTTATAATGCACATTCTTTGGCAACTAAAATATTTTTCTTGTTACAGTTACCACAGTAAAAACGACAGAACCTTCAAAGTAAGTGCCCCTTCCAAGTGTAACTATAACTACCAAGATGTATTTTGAGATTCTTAGTTGCAAATTGTGGAGCATGCAGTTCATTCGACCATCAAAATCACACTGACAGGCATAAGCATCTCTGTAATAACCCAACAATGGGTCCTGAAAATCACACATTCTGGGCCTCATTATGACCCCGGTGGTCACCAGACCACCAGGGTCATGGTCGTAGTCGGACCGCCGCCAAAGCTGCAGTCTGACCGCAATATGGCCATCTCCAGCCTCCTCCTCCTGCAGAAAAGGCACAGGGTGTCGCAGGGCAAGGTTGTGCAACATACAGCGTGCCATGATTATCTGGCAGACCTTCTTCGGTGAGTAACACAGGGAACCACCTGTCAGATGGAGGCAACGAAACCTTGCCTTCAGGAGGCCGAATGGCCTTTCTATAATCTTTCTTGTTCACCCATGTGCCTCATTGTAACGTTCCTCTGCCCTTGCCCTGAGATTCCTCACAGACGTCAGTAGCCATGAGAGGTTGGTGTAAACAGAGTCACCTGCAAATATCGAGGGACAACTGCTAGCCACACACTCACCCTTAGGGCCCACACTATACCCATACACAAACATTCACTGTGTGGGAACCAGGGCTCACCTATTATCCACACCCTGTGCCTCTGGAGTTGGCCCATCACATTTGGGATGCTGCTATTCCTCAGGATAAAGGCATCATGCACAGACCCAGGGTAATTTGCACTGATGTTTCCCAACGGGTGGGGGGGAACAAATGCAATATGTGTTCCATCGATTGCCCCAATGATGTTGGGGATATGTCCTATTGCATAGAAGTCAGCTTTCACTGTGGCCAAATCCTCCACCTGGGGGAAAACGATATAGCTGCACATGTGTCTGATCAGGGCAGACAACACTCTTGTCAGCACTATTGAGAACATTGGCTCTGACATTCCTACTGCCAAGCCCACTGTCACTTGGAAAGAACCAGTTGCCAGGAAATGGAGCACTGATAGAACTTGCACAAGAGGGGGGATCCCGGTGGGGTGACGGATAGCAGATATTAGGTCAGGCTCAAATTGGGCACACAGCTTTGTGATTGTGGCCCTGTCAAGTCTATAGGTGAGGATAATGTGCCTGTCCTCCATTGTTGCCAAGTCCACCAGGGGTCTGTACACGTGGGGATGTCTCCATCTTCTATTCCTCTGCAGCAGTTGCAATTTATGGGCCAAAAGAGTGAGCAGCTGGTTATTATCTGTACATTCCAACCACTACAATTCAATGCATATTGTGATTGTACCATTATTTTGTAGGAGATGACCAAATAGTGCATTTGTGCACTGTGACATAGTTAGGATCCATGGCCTGCACTCCCCTGAAATGGCATCCGCCTGTTCTGTATAGAGGGACAGGTGGGAATGAGGTAATTCTGCTGACGTTGTGTGCCGTTGCAGGAGGCGGCCAAGAACCACCATGCAACTCCTCATTGGTTATCATTGGGCCCTATGGGGTACAGGGGCCAATGGTGATGTACGCTGGCAGTGACGGTACTTACGGCCGCAGACGTGATCGCCATTTTCTGTGTTCACTCACTTGCTACCTGACCTTCAACAGGAGAGGACCTACACTGCAAGTGCTGCTGTGACCTGTGTCTGGAACTGACCATGGCTCGTGTTACTGGGGAAAGGGCCCCAGCCTTCACCTCAGCAGAGTTGGAGTGACTGGTGGATGGGGTCCTACCCCAGTACTGACTGCTGTATGGGCCTCCAGACCAACAGGTGAGTACACCGTGAGTACGATGCATGGGGCGTGAATGCATGGAGGGCTGTGTGTGAAGGCCTCATGTAGGATGGGAGTTGGAGGATGGGTCCTGGGCAATGTGCAGCATGGAGGCTGGGCCATGTCTGTGCTAATGGGGATGAGAAGGGGCATGGTGGGCCATAAGTGTAACAGGCAGGATGGTCAGACTAATACCTTTATCTGGGTCTATTTCCCTGCAGGTCAGAGCCCATCAAAAGAAGGGTATATGGCGTGCCATCGCCAAGGATGTGCGGACCCTGTGTGTCTACGGCAGGCGGAGCACCCACTGTCAGAAACGGTGGGAGGACCTGAGATGCTGGGCCCAGATAGGCATAGGTTCAGCTGGGGATGGCCTCCCAATGAGGAAGGGGTGACCGTCAAACCCTGACCCCACCTGATGGCCTGCATACTGGCAGTGGCCTATCTGGAGCTAGATGGGCACTTGGGGGCATCACAGCAGCAACAAGGGGGTGAGTACAGTGCCATGATTTACCACTTACGCCTGGTGGGGTAGTATCCGAGTGAAGGGTGTGGGCCCTGTGGGTGCCCCTAGGCCAGGCCTGGCATTGCAGAGTAGGTCCAATGTTGGGTAGGATTCTGATGTGACAGTTTTCCAACCAAGCTAGAAGGCATCCACTACTGGGCAGGGGTCTGTGGTTCTCAGGTGTGCTGCAATTTGCATTAGGTGTCCCTATCCATGGGTTGATGACTAGCATTGTAACTGGTAGTGCATTGCCTAATGCATAGGGCTGGTCCCTGTGTGTGACTCTGTTGTGTACGCCAACGGTTGTGGTGTTGCCGCATTGACCAAGTGTATCCTTTGTCTCTCTCCCCCCCATTTGTTTTGTCACCCTGTCCTTATTTGCATTAGCATCATCTGGCAGAGGAGTAGAGGCACTGGTAATGGAGGGAGCTGCATCCCAAAGGACCCAGGAGGCCGAATCCACCAACGGTGAGGGCACCAGTGGGACGGAGGGCAAGGGGAGCACCACGGCAGAGACCGGAGGGGACAGTTCGGATGCTGATATGTCCTCTGATGGAAGCTCCCTGGTGGTGGTGAACACCTCTGTGCCAACCACAGCTACAGGTGCAGCTGGCACCCCATACCAGCAGTGCCCTCCCAGCAGCCCCTCAGTGAGTTTCCCGTGCCCACTCACCCAGGAGAGTGGGCATCTTCTTTGCCCCAGGCACCTCAGGCCCTGCCTCAGTTAGCCCTGCTGCCCTGAGTGAGGAGGCTATTGACCTTCTGCGATCCATCTCTGTAGGGCTGTCAACCATTGGGAATGCCATTGAGGGGCTGGCAGCCCAAATGCAAAAGACCAATGCATTTTTGGAGGGCATTCACACTGGCTTGGCGACCCAACAGAGATCAATCCAGACTCTGGCCTCCTCTCTGATTGCAGCCATTGTCCCTGTTTCCACACTCCCCCCTCCAACTTCCTCTTCCCAATCCCATTCCACTCATCCCCAACCTATCCCAAGCACACAGGCAGACGAGCAGACACCCAGGACAACACACAAGAGTGGACATGGCAAACACAAGCACCACACTTCATCCCACAGGCACTCACACAAACACCATCCAGAAGCAGACATACCAACATCCACTGCCTCCACTGTGGCCACTTCAGCCTCCTCGTCCACCTCCTTCCTGTTGCGTCTCCACTCACACCTGCATGCACTACATCCTCATCCATTACCACCATCACCAGCACACCTATCAGTACACACCCCTCACTGGCAGTCACTACCCCCACATCCATGCACACGTCCCCTGTGTCCTCTTCCACTGTGTCTGGGCCCCCTCCTCCCATAGTACACAAACGCAAGCACTCAGAAACCCAACAGCCATCCACCTCACAACAGCATCCAGCCCATGCACCTGCACCCAAATACAGCAGACCGACACCTCCTACCACTACTCCTTCTTCCTCGACTCCCAAACCATCTCCCTAATCCCGCCCCAATGTCCCTAAGAAGTTTTTCCTCCCCACGATTGACCTTTTCCCTACCCCTCCCCCCGTCCCTCACATCAGGCCAGGGTGGTCAAAACCCAGGTGAGCACCTCAGCTCACAGTTCACGGGCACAATAGTGTTCCCAGCAACTCCAGGTGGGAAAGGATCCGGGCCACCTGCCAGCCAGACGGAAAGGGTGCCTGCCCCAAGTGCTTCAAGGAAGGGCAAGGGGCCTGCAACAGCAGGCAGTTGAGAAAAGGGGCCTTGTGCTGGGACTCAGTCGGAGCCCCCACCACCAACAATAGTAGTACAGCCATCCGAGGCTGCAGGGGATGGGCTGGAGCCCCCCCCACCAATGCCAGCACTGCCATCATTACCACCACCAGCACCTGCAGCCCCAGTGGGCTCTGTCCGAGGCTGGAGGGGATGGGCTGGAGCCTCCCCCCACCACTGCAAGCACCGCCACCAGCACCGCCACTAGCACCACCAACCCCAGTGGGCAGCTGTCTGAGGCTGCAGGGGATGGGCCGGGGCCTCCCCCCACCACTGCCAGCACTGCCACCAGCACCGCTACCTGCACCAGCAGCCCTAGTGGACAGCCTTGCGAGGCTGGAGGGGATGGGCTGGAGCCTCCCCCCACCACTGCCAGCACCGCCACCAGCACCAGCAGCCCACTGGGCAGCTGTCCGAGGCTGCAGGGGATGGGCTGGAGCCTCCCCACACAACTGCCACCACCACCAGCACCAGCAGCCCCAGTGGGTAGCCGTCCGAGGCTGCAGGGGATGGGCTGGAGCCTCCCCCCACCACTGCCAGCACAACCACCAGCAACAGCAGCCCCAGTTGGCAGCCATCCAAGGCAGCAAGGGATGGGCTGGAGCCTCCCCCCACCACTAACAGCTCCACCAGCAGCACCACCACTGCCACCACTGAGCAGCCATTACCACTGGCGGACATTGTGTAGTCCTGCGTCCATTGGCTGTTGTGCGGCCTGGCCCCTGCAAATCCTGTGGGTCTGACACCCAGCTGGAAGACTGTGACCTTGCTCTCCCCAAGATCTGCATCACAGGGCACGATGCCCCCTCCAGAACCAGTGGAGAAGATGGAGCTCACTGGGCACAATGCCCCCTTCAGAACCAGTGGAGAAGACATCCACTCACCCCATCCTCTCTAGGATGAAGCTCACTAGGCACTATGCCCCCTCCAGAGCCAGTGGGCCAGTCACCCACTTGAGAGACTGTGGCATTGCACTCCCCAGGACAAGTCAGTGGGCAATTCACTCACTTGAGAGACTGTGGCCTTGCACTCCCCAGCACTGAGCACAGGCTATGTTGCCCCCTCCAGAGCATGTGGGCAAGTCACCCACTTGAGAGACTGTGGCCTTGTACTCTCCAGGACCGAGAATAGGGCATGTTGCCCTCTCTAGGACCAGTGGCGTTGTACCATCTTCCGGCTGAGGTGCCCCCCCATTCTCTGTCCCCCTGAGGTGCCTGGCTATTTTTAACCTGATGCCCCTGCAGTGTTCTCTCTGTGTTGTTGCAGGACTGAGGTGGGGCCTTGGACTTTGTGATGTGGCCCATGGACATTGAGGACTGGGCAGTGTCCCTTGATTTGTGAATATGTATATACTTTTTTATTTGGATGCACGTATTACAACTATATTTTTCTTATTACACTCTTTTTACTCTATTGTAGTTGTCCTTGCATTATTCCTGAGAGGTACTGGGTGAATGTGTTATGTTGCTGCATCTGCTTGTGTGTATGGTGTTGGGGGTGTGTGTCACTCTCTCCCCCCCTCCCCTGTGTGCTATGAGGCAGTACTCACTGTGGTCATCTTCGCCGGCATTGGTGTTCATAGCGGGGCAGCACGTAGATGTGCATGGGGAAAACATGCAACTTGGGCTCCATGGCGGCGTGGTTCTTCCTTGGATCTCCAGAGGTGAGTCATTTCCCTTCTGTGCAGTATTTCCGCCAAGCTTTTGATGTCATTGGTACTGCCCCAGAAAAGGGGGTGGATTGGTGTCTCATAATACAGTGGGCGGAAGATTGTCTTCCGCCTGGCTGTAGGCGGTTACCGCCGTGGTGCCTGTTGATTTCGCCCTGGCGGTCGGTGTGTTAAAGTGCCTGTCTGTCTGAGTGTTTTTCCGCCATGGTCATAATTTCAAAGTTATTATCGCTGGCCTGTTGGCGGTATTACCACCACTTTATCACCAACCGCAAGGGTTGTAATGAGGGTCTTTGTCTCTTAAAAGCTCATCTTCTGTCAGCTGTCAGTTTGTAAAAACACATTGGTGCAAACTAAGTAAGTGTAATGTTTAGTTTTGTGTAATAAAATTGGTTTATTAAAATTATTGCTTGGTAAAATTAAAAACATATTAGGAGATAATTTGCAAGGTGGGCCCTGACATTTCGACTTCCTAGGGGCCTCCACAGGGTTTAATCAGGCACTGGTCCTACCTCCATGCAAGGAAAGGCAAGTGGGTGCAACAATGCTTTGTTAGTTAGCCATTTAAAGTTCTGAACATGCACACACTTTGGGGCTTATTTGCAAGCCCCATTGTATGCTTGTAAGTATTTAGAAACGTCCACCTAGCTCTTTCCCACCACATAAGCACAAGTAATTTTCTAACCGCTTGAGAGAAGTGACTTTCGGGTCAATAAAATGTAATCCTCATTAATAGTTATCAGGTGCTCGTTATTTCTAATGTTAGTTCTAATAATGCTTGAATTGGCATTTTGTAGCATTTTGTTGCAATGTTAATAACTGGTATTTTCACTCAGCTTTCTCTGTTAGAAAATGAACAGTTATTGAAGTTTTATATTTAGAACATCTTGCTTTTATTAAGGTATGTAATTCTTGTATAGTTTCAGCTATTTATATCCATGTTCTTGTAGTTGGAACTCTCAAATAATTTGCTTTCATTCATGCATTGTTACTTGCATGTTAATGCTAACTATTCTCACTTTCTTTCCCTTCTCCAACTCTAAATCTTAAAGATTCAGTTCCGGACATTGCCGAAAACACATTCAGATTTCTGTCAAGTACTCAACTTTCTTTCCATGAATGACAACCTTTCTGATGTGAAGAAGCTTCACTCCTGATAAGATGATTCAAAGTTACTTTATTTTTTAGTATGATCCTACGCTTCCAGCAGGGTAGCCACAGGACAGCAACTGCCAGCCACAAGATCAGCAATCTCTTCAACCATTCTAAATTCCATTCCCCACAGTTGAAATGCACGAGCCTCACAGCTGAATGGCACGAGCCAAATACAACACATCTTTCCCCTTCAGAGAATTGATAACAACACTTAAAACAACGAACATGCTAAACAAAGTAGTAAATACAGAAAACAATAAACACAATAAACAAAATAGAAATAAACAAAAATTCATACAAAATTTGTTACATACTATATTGCGTGACACAGAACTCATTTACATAACTATGTAGCATCCCAACTATTCGATATACTCCTGCAACCACGTAGGTTTTCTCTTTTTCCTTCCTGATTTTCTGCGCTCCCCCTGCTGGCTATGCACTTCCTTTTTGCCATTTACTTCCTTCCCATCCACCAATCTTGAAATACCTCTCTCATTCTTTTGAACAGCTTTTCTCTCTTTATTTCACCATTTGCCATCCTCCAATTTGACTACGCACCTTTTCACATCTACCACCCTTTTAGGGACTGAAAATTTGGACCTTCCTTTGACAATAATTCCCAGTAATCTGATGCAAACCCAATCTCCTACCTCAACATCTCTCTCCTTGCTCTTCCTCACATTCACATATTTACTTTGAGCATGCTCACGTTTCTTTGCCACCTGTTTTTTCTCTCATTCAACAACTCCATAATAATCATCCATGGTCGCACCGGTTTGTTTGTCGCCTCCCTACCTTTGAGTAAAGCAAAAGGTGACACCTCTATGACAGCATTAGGCATTGTCCGTAAAGCCCATATTAATTCCTCCAATTCTTTCTTCCATTCCAACCCATTCACCAAAGACAACTGTATGTTATCCTTTACAACTTGATTACATCTTTCTACCAAGCCATTACTTCTTGGATGATATAAAGACGTCATCACATGCTTCACTCCCCAGTTCCTCATGAATACTTCAAATTCCTTAGATACAAATTGTACACCATTATCAGTAACAATTTCAAACAGAACATCTTCCTTCATGAACAAATCCCTCAAAAACTTCATCACTTCTGTAGTGTTCGGCATCCTGACAAACTTGACTTCAGGCCACCGTGAATAATAATCCACTAACACTATTCCAAATCTGTAATTTTCCCCCAACATATTCATGGACCCAATTAAGTCCTTCTCTAACCTATGCCACAGTTTTTCTAGATATGATACATCTTCAATTGGACTAGGCGTTGTAACCTGAAACTTATCACTCACGGCACAAGAAACACACTCTATCACCCAATGTTCGACTTGTCTATCAACTTCTGGCCACCAAAATGTTTCCCTTATCCTCTTTTTCATTGCACTCATCCTTACATGGCCCTCATGCACCAAAGTGAATACATTTCCTCGCATGCCTTGAGGCACAACCAACAACTTCCCCCTTTTTAAGATGCCATCAGAACAACTCAACTCCTTATACATTTTCACTTCTTCACTCATTTCATTCCTGACCGTCCATTACTTAACTTACTAATCACTTCCTGTAGCACTTGATCTTGTCTTACAGCATCCCTCCACTCCTGCTCGTCAATGCATCCCTTCTCATCCAACATAGTACAGACAATTACCTGAAGATCATTACTTATTTCCTCATCGTCACTCTCATCCACAGGGACGCGTGATAAACAATCAGCAAAAACGTTTATGACACCAGCAATATATTCCAACTCGAATTGAAACTCTTGTAACCTTTAATGCCATTTGGCAATCCTGGGTGTTGCCTTTTTTATGCATGCTTCATAGAAAACAAATTAACCAATGGCTTATGATCTTACCTCATGATGAATTCAGTTCACCACAAGTACTTCCTGAAATAATTAACTCCCCACCAACACGCCAAGGCTTCCTTTTCAATGACCAAATAAGTACACTCAGCTCCTCACAACGGTCTGGAACCAAATGCCACAACCTCATCCTTTCCATTCCTGGATTGTATTAACACAACCCCCAAACCATACCGGCTGGCATCCGTCACAACTATGCTACAGTCACTTGTATCAAATGGTTTCAATAGTATGGAAGAAGCCAATTCCTCCTTGATCTTATTAAATTCCTGATCCTTATCCTCTGTCCACTTAAACTTGGATTTATTTTGTAATAATTCTCACATTCCTTTAGTTCGTTCAGCACACTTTGGAACAAATCATGAATAAAGTTCCACCATTCCCAAATCCTTGTCTACAGGTGCAGTAAATTCTCTTATGGATTTCACTAAACTCCCCTTTGGTTCAACATCACTTTCAGACAAAGTGTGCCCCAAATAATCCACACTACTCACACCAAACCTGCACTTGCTAATTTCCAAAGTGACTCCTTTATCTTTCAAGATTCCTAACACCACCCTCAACTTTTCATTAAGTTCATTCCTATCTACTCCCCAAATCAAAATATCGTCTTGAAAACACTTGGGCCCTAATTGCAACCCTGGTGGTAAAGGCCACTTACCGCTGTGCTGAAGGCCCCCAACATACCATGGCGACGGTGGAAGTCCGCTACAGGTATTATGACCCACATCTCGGAATCCGCCACAATACAGACACCCACACAAGTCCGCCACACCAAAGGTCAGTGATAAACTGGCGGTACCAAAACCTACACCGTCACGCCAACAAGAATATGCCCACAATATCACGACCCACTAATCAACGCGGCGGGCTTTCAACCGCGGTAATCCATTGGCGGTACACACCACTGCACTCAAAATACACACACATTTACAAAACAGAACCACATTGGACTATTCAAAATACACACAACTGACACACACACACACCACACCCACACATTCACAACACTATAAAACACACACCCACGTTACCCACAAACCCTTACAACAACATTTTTTTGAAAAAGTTGAGAGAGAGAATAGCAAACACAACACCAGCATCCACAGGCACACAACACCATCACTCATACAACATCCACGCACCTCACACAACACACCCCAACACAACACATCACACAGAACAACAAACATCACCTCACACATCACCCACACAACATCATGGCACTCAAAGACACCCCAGGTTTTCTGAGGAGGAGCTCAGCGTCATGGTGGGGGAAATCATCTGGGTAGAGCCACAGCTATTCGTATCACAGGTGCAGCACACCTCCATTGCTAGGAAGATGGAGCTATGGCGGAGAATCGTCGACAGGGTCAACGCAGTGGGACAGCATCCAAGAACACGGGATGACATCAGGAAGAGGTGGAACGAAGAGTTCAGTGGTATCCGGACACCAGATTGCTGTACAGAGGACTGGCGGGGGACCCCCACCTCCTCCCCCACAACTAACAACCTTGGGAGGAGCAAGACTTGGCAATACTGCATTATGAGGGCCTCGCAGGAGTAACAGGAGGACTGGACTCTGGTAAGTCATATCTTATTTACCATATCCCCACCACTCCACCTCCATGTCAGACAAACCCCAACCCTCACCCTCAACCCATCACTCCAACACCTCACATATGCCCCACTATCACAATCCAGCCATCCCAATACCAAGGCCCTGCATGCAACACCAAAGCATGGACACCCATCACCAAAGCATGTCCAGTACAGGTACCCAACCAGACCCCAAAACAACAATCACACAAGGGCAAACACAATAATGCAAGCACAGGAGTAGAGGGTAACTCACCCACTACACAAGATGGCACACGCAGATACTAAAACTATGTATTTACACCCCAACAGGACCCATAACCAACGTCACCGGCCAGGAGGTGCCAGACATATCCTGTCCCCCCACAGAAGAGGCCCACAGTGATGACAGCAGCTCTGCAACGCCTGGATCAAGATGACCAGCGCTGCCCATCAGGGACCTCGGGACAGTCGGTTCCCCTGCCACTGTCACAAGCCACCACAGACGCTCCCCCCCTCAGGAAACACCACCACAGCACCCACCCAGCGGGCCCATCCCTCTGTCCCCATGACACGTCAATCAGCAGTGTGTCCACCACTACAGGGACCCCAGGCAAACCCACCAACCCAAGACAATCAGGGACCTGGGGTCAGTGGAGGTGGGCACACGGTTCAGGGGACAGAGGCACTGGACAACAGGGAAGCTGGGAGGACTGCTGTGCGACAGTGGGAGGACAGGCCCAGGGAACCCACTCTCCACGAGGCACTCTCCAACATCATGGGAGCATACCACCATTCCCAGGAGACCATGGGCACGGTACTGGCCAAGTTTCAGGAGACCCAGCGTCTGCAGGAGGAACACTACCTTGGGATCAGGGAAGACTTGAAGTCCATTAACACCACCCTGGTCACCATTGCAGGGGTGCTGGCAGACCTGGCCAACACCATGAGGGACACAGGGAGACACAAACGGGCCCCTGACACTAGCCCGGACGATGAACAGCCCTCCACCTCCGCTGGTGCTAGTGGACAGGAGGCACTGCCACAGCACCAACAGGCCACCAGCACCCCACCCCCTGCAGAAGGAGAACCACCCCACAAACGGTCCCTGAGATCCAGGAACAAGACAGGGAACATTGCCAAGACCCCCACCAGGAAATAAGACCCTCCCGATTGTCACCCTTCTGTCCCACTATGTCACCCTGTCCACCTTAAACTGCCATTGCTCCCCTTTCTATGCCCCCATGGACAATGCACCTGTGAGACCAAGAGACTGAACTCTACCATGGACATTCCTCCACCATCACCCCAGCCCATTGCACACCCCCCTCCACTTATTAGTACAGAAATAAACACCCTTGAATCACGAACCAATCTGGAGTCAGTCTGTACTTTCACAAATGTGTAATTGCAACCTCTCAGAAATATAGCAATGTCAATGCACATGTTAAAATACCAATGTTACACAGTTGTTGGCCAGCAGTAAACATAGCAGAGGGCACAAAGTGGGACCCAGAGCTGTAAAATGGAAAGGCAAAGTGACATGTCAGGGTCCATATACAGAGGTAAAAAGGCAGATTTATGCTAGGTCCTACAATAGTATGAGATGTGGGAAGCAGTTCCATCTTCTTACCTGTGTCTCACTGGAAGTATTGGATGACGATGTTGTTACGGTTGTCTACATACTTCCTTCTCTTCTGCACTGTCCACAGTCTCCACAGCTGCCACAAGACCACCATCAGGCCCATCCTGCTGCAGAAAAGGCACCTGGCGTCTCAAAGCCAGATTGTGCAACATACAACATGCCACGATGATCTGGCATACCTTCTTTGATGAGTAGTATAGGGATCCACCTGTCAGATGGAGGCACCGGAATCTGGCCTTCAGGAGGCCGAAGGTGCTCTCTATTATCCTCCTAGTTCGCCCATGTGCCTCATTGTAGTGTTCCTCTGCCCTTATCCTGGTATTCCTCACTGGGGTCAGTAGCCAGGACAGGTTCGGGTAACCAGAGTCACCTGCAAATATCGAGGGACAACTGTTAGACATCCTCCAAACATTAGGGAATCTCCCATACTGAGACACCTAATTAAACTGTGTGGGAACCTTGGACTCACCTATTAGCCACACACGGTGCCTCTGGAGTTTCCCCATAACATAAGGGATGCTGCTATTCCTCAAAATGTAAGCGTCATGCTCTGAGCCAGGATACTTGGCATTCACATGGGAGATGTACTGGTCTGCCAAACACACCAGCTGCACATTCATAGAGTGGTAGCTTTTCCAGTTTCTGTACACCTGCTCATTCCTGCGGAGGGGGGCAAATGCCACATGTGTACCATCAATGGCACCAATGATGTTGGGGATATGTCCCAGGGCATAAAAGTCACCTTTCACTGTGGGCAGATCCCCCACCTGAGGGAAAACGATGTAGCTGCACATGTGTTTCAGCAGGGCAGATAACACCCTGGATAACACGTTAGAGAACATTGGCTGTGACATCCCTGATGCCATGGCTACTGTTGTTTGAAAAAACTCACTTGCCAAGAAATGGAGCACTGACAGGACCTGCACTTGAGGGGGGATTCCTGGGGGATGGCGGATAGCTGACATCAGGTCTGGCTCCAACTGGGCACACAGTTCCTGGATTGTTGCATGATCAAGTCTGTAAGTGATAATGATGTGTCTGTCTTCCATTGTCGACAGGTCCACCAGGGCTCTGTACACCGGAGGATGCCACCATCTCATCACCTGCCCCAGCAGACGTGCCCTCTGGAGGAGAAGGGTGAGCAGAGGGTCATGCACCACATAGGTTTCACAAGGCTGTTTAGCACAATCGTGAAATTATCTCTATGTGCCTTTGTCTTTCCGTATTCCTGGCCTAAATAGGTGTGACGCAGTTAGTTGGCCTGCCATGTGGCCTCCTGAAATGGCGGCTGCCTGACCTGTAAGGTGGGACAAGTGGAAATGAGGTAACTGCCCTGGCGTTGTACAGCAATGCGGTAGGCGGTCGAAGAATGCTGCGCAATTCAGCATTGGTTATCATTGGGCCCAATGGGTTCCAGGAGCCAATTACGATTTATGCCGGTGGTCACGGTATGCACCGCCGCGGACGTGACCGCCATTTTCCATCTGTTCACTCACTTGATACCTGATCTTCAACAGGAGAGGAACTACACTGCAAGTGCTGCTGTGACATGCGCCTGGACGACAATGGCTCCAGTGTCTGGGGAAAGGGCCACTGCCTTCACTGCGGAGGAGTTGGAGAAACTGGTGGATGGGGTCCTCCCCAGTACACGCTACTCTACTGTCATCCAGCCAAACAGGTGAGTGAACCGTGTGCATGGTGGATGGGACATGATTGTATGGAGTGTCGTGGATGGAAGAGACAGAGGGGGACAGGCCAGCATGTGAGGATGGTGAGTGTAGGTTTTTCTGGGACAGGGTGGGAGGTTTGTGGCCAATGTGTGAGAAGAACTGTGCGGGAAAGTAACATCCTTTTTAACTTCACTATTCCTCTAGGTCAGCGCCCACCAGAAGAAGGATATTTGGCGTGCCATCGCCAAGGGAGTGCAGACCCTGGGGGTCTACCATAGATGTAGCACCCACTGCCAGAAAAGATGAGAGGACCTGTGCCACTGGAGCGAGAAGATGGCGGAGGCCGAGCTGGGGACGGCCTCCCAATGTGGAACGGGTGCCTGTCGCACCATGACACCCATGATGTTCCGGATCCTGGCGGTGGCCTATCCGGAGTTGGATGAGCGATTGAGGGCATCACAGCAGCCACAAGGGAGTGAGTACAGTCTCATTCAGATGACTCTGCACGCTTGACGAGGTGTCTGGGTGGCGAGGTGGGCTGTGGGTTCCCCTAGACCAGGGCAGACGCGCAAAGGTAGACACATTGATTTGCAGGCTCATTCCCACTCCAACCCCAAAGGTGGTATTTGCCCTCTACACCTAGTCAGGCTCCCATGAGTTCCAGCTGTGCATGAAATGAGTCTCGACAGAGTCCCCCTTGGCCATGTGGTTTTCCCCTGCGCTGTTAGTGCATGGCATAGAACATAGGGCTGCTCCCTGTGTGTTGTGTCCGCCAACGGTAGTAGTGTTGCAGGCATTGACCATGTGTCTCCTCTGTCTTTCCCCCCTTTTTGTTTTGTCACCCTGTCCTTATGTGCATTAGCATCATCTGGTGGAGGAGCATTGGCACCGGAACAGGAGGGAGTTGCAACCCACATGGCCCTGGAGGGTGAAGTAACGGAGTCAGAAGGCACCAGTGGGATGTGTGGCGAGGGGAGCTCCGTGACGTGGACAGGAGCAGACACCAGCGACAGCGACTCCTCCTCTGATGGGAGCTCCCTTGCAGTGGCTAGCACCTCTGTGCCCACTGCATCAACATGTACAGCCGCCACCCCCCCTACCAGCACCGCCCTCCCAGCAGCCCCTCATCGAGTTTCCCGTGCCCGCTCACCCAGGAGGGTGGGCATCTCCTTCGCCCCAGGCACCTCAGGCCCTGCCCCAGTCAGCCCTGCTGCCCTCAGTGAGGAGGCTATTGACCTCCTGAGATCCCTCACTGTTGGGCAATCAACCATTTTGAATGCCATCCAGGGTGTTGCGTGGCATTTGCAGCAAACAAATGCATACCTGGAGGGCATTCATTCTGGTGTAGCGGCCCAACAGAGAGCATTTCAGGCTCTTGCCTCAGCATTGATGGCAGCCATTGTCCCTGTTTCCAGCCTCCCCCTCCAACTTCCTCCACCCAGACCCAATCCCCTGTAACTCAGCCTATCCCAAGCACACCATCAGACCAGTATGCACACTCATCAGCACACGAGAGTGGAAATGGCAAATATGCACCACACATCCCACAGGCACTCACACAAGCACCATCCCCATGCAGACACACCAACATCCACTGCCTCCACTGTGTCCCCCTCCTCCACATCCTCCTCCTCCCTCCCTGTCTCGTCTCCACTCACACCTGCATGCACTACATCTTCATCCACTACCTCCAGCACCAGCACACCTATCACCCCACACCACTCACTTGCAATCACCACCCCCACTACCATTCACACATCCCCTGTGTCCTCTCCCAGTGTGTCTGTGAGCCTTCCTCCCAAACTACACAAATGCAGTCACACACCCACCCAACAGCCATCCACCTCACAACAGCCTCCGGCCCATGCACCTTCACCCAAATTCAGCAGACGTACACCTCCTACAACCACTACCTCTTCCTCCACTCCCAAACTCCCTCCATCTTCCTGTCCCAGTATGTCTAAGAAACTCTTTCTGGCTAACACTGACCTCTTCCCTACACCTCCCCCCATCCTTCCCCTAGGGCCAGGCTGTCCAGGTCCCAGCCCAGCAACTCAGCCACCAAATTCTCAAGCACTGTGGTCTCAGCAAGTCCGGTCACATCGCGGGCGGCACCCATCAGGGCTGCCAGTGTGCCACCTAGCGAGGCCAAGGATCAGCTCATTCCGCCACCTGCCAAGGTGAAGAAGGTGCCCACATGCCAGAGGGAGAAGCCGCGCCAACCACCAAGCAAGGGCTCCTCCAAGCCAAAAGGTGGCAGTGCCAAGGGACCAGCAGCAACATCAAAGGTGGGGAAGGGACACAAGGTGAAGGGCAAGTCAGGACAGGGCACGAAGCCTCCGGCTGTCGGACCAGAGTCACCCCTTCTGTCAACCAGAACATCAGCCTGTACGGCTGTGAACACCGCCACCTGCACCGCCACCTGCACGTCTGCGGCCTCAGCAACAGTCCCCAGCATCATCCCCAGTGGGCAGCCACCCGAGGCTGCAGGAGACGTCCTGCTGTGTCCCTCCACAGGTGCTGACACATGCACCACCGCCAGCATCTCCACCACAGACACTGCCGCAACCACCGCCACCAGCCCCGCGATGTGCTCAGACAGTGCCACTACTGCTGACGTGGCTATCATCCCCAGTGGGCAGCCGTCCGAGGCTGCAGGAGACGTCCTGGACCCTGCACAGCATACATAAGGCACGACATCCAGCATTGTTTGTATCTGCAGGTGGCAGGCGAACTCACAGCAGGGTGGAGTGTGTCTCTGCCTCCACGGATTATCATGCTACCTGTTCCCAGGCAATCTCGTGGCACACACACCCAGGTGAGGGAATGGGACCTGCCACACTGCATGTGAAGCACTCTGGACACAAAGCCCCCTCCAGAACCAGTGGAGAATCACATCCACTCCCCCTGTCCTTGGCAGGATGAAGCACTCTGGGCACTAAGCCCCCTCCAGAACCAGTGGAGAATCACATCCACTAACCTAGTCCTTAGCAGGATGAAGCATTCTGGGCACTAAGCCCCCTCCAGAACCAGTGGAGAATCACATCCACTAAACCAGTCCTTAGCAGGATGAAGCACTCTGGGCACAAAGCCCCCTCCAGAACCAGTGGAGAATCACATCCACTAACCCAGTCCTTAGCAGGATGAAGCACTCTGAGCACTAAGCCCCCACCAGAACCAGTGGAGAATCACATCCACTAACCCAGTCCTTAGCAGGATGAAGCACTCTATGCACACAGCCCTCTCCAGAACCAGTGGAGAATGACATTCACTTGAGAGACTGTGGCTTTGCACTCCCCAGGATAAAGCAGTGGGCAAACCACCCACTGGAGAGACTTGAGAGACTGTGGCTTTGCACTCCCCAGGACCAATGCGTGGGCAAATCACCCACTGGGGAGACTTGAGAGACTGTGGCTTTGCACTCCCCAGGATAAAGCAGTGGGCAAACCACCCACAAGAGAGATTTGAGAGACTGTGGCTTTGCACTACCCAGGACCAAACTGTGGGCATGGAACCCCCTCGTGGAGCAATGGCGTAGTCCGTTCATCTGGCTGAGGTGCCCCCCCTCCAACTCGACCTGAGGTGCCTGGTTATTTTCGATCTGATGCCCCAGCAGTGTTCCCTCCGTTTCGAGTCAGGTATCTTGTGTGGGCTTCGCCCATGCATTTTGGGACCACTGGTCCACGGACAATGATTTCATTACTATCTGGACTTGTGTAGTTGGTGTACATATTTGAATATACTGATATTTTAATTTGGCCTATCTGATTTTTCTATGATTGCACTTGTTACAATAATTTCATTTTGTCCTTGTGTTCTTCCAGGGGGTGACGGGGTGTATATGTATTGTTGCTGCATGTATTTGTGTGTATGGTGTTGTGGGTGAGGGTGGGGGTTGAGGTGTTGTGTGTTGCGTGTGTGTGTCACTCTTTTCCCTCCTCCCCTCCCCTGTGTGCTAGGTGCTGTACTTACCGTGGTCGTCGCCGGCGTCTTTGCTGCTCCTGATACAAGTGGATGTAAACAACATGGACAGGCCCTGTAACTTGGGCTCCATGGCGTCCTGGTTCCTCGTTGGGTGTTGAAAGTTGAGTGGTTTCCGCTCTACAGACTGTTTCCGCCTTGTTATTGATGGCGTTGGTACCGCCCCGGAAAAGGTGGCAGATAGGCCTCTTGTAATACAGTGGGCGGAACCTTGTCTCCTGCCTGTCTGTTGGCGGTTACCGCCGCGGTGACTGTTTCTACCGCCGTGGTGGTCGGAGTGTTAATGTGGCTGCATCTGTTGGCAGTTTCCACCATGGTCATCATTTCATTTTGTTCACCGCTGGCCTGTTGGCGGTATTACCGCTGCTTTAACACCAACCGCCAGGGTTGTAATGAGGGCCTTGATCTTCTCCAAACCCTTGACAGATATAGCAGATGCCAAACCAAATGGTATAGGTTTAAAAAGATACGCTCCATTCGGTGTGACAAATGATGTCAAATGACGAGAATTCTTGTGCAACACAACTTGATGATACGCCGATGACAAATCTAGAGTCGCGAACATCTTTGCACCCTTGATCATGGTTAGCATCTCTGTGATGTTGGGCAAAGGATGCCAATCGACGCATATCCTCTCCTTCAAATCAATGCACATTTTCAAAGCTCCATTGGATTTCTTCGCTAAAACAATGGGAGAAAGCTATTCGGAACTCTCAATGGGCTCTATCACATCATTATCACATAGCCTTTACAATTCCTTTCTTAATTCTTCCCTCATGGCTATAGGAACATGCCTAAGTTTGAACCACAGGCTCCACTCTAGTCTTCAATTGTATTTGATGGACAAACCCCTTTATCCTTCCCAATCTGTTACTAAATACCTCTGGAAAATCCTCATCCCATTTACCATTTTCCTCTGAAATTGAACTTCTCACTTCCTGGCGTAACATCACTTGTTCATTATTGTTAGGATCCAAAACATTCTCCATTTTTTTCTGGTCCATCCACCCCAACAAATTTCCTCCTGTCCGTGGCACATAAACTGTTGTTTGAATTTGGTTACCTTTAAAATCTAATGATGCACCAAACTCTCCTACTACATCAATGGGTTTTCTCCCATACACAACCGGCTTTACTTTAGATTGCTTCAATTGAACATTTTGTAACTTATTATATTCTTCTAAATTGATCAGGGTGAATAATGAACCAGAATCTGCCCTCATCCTGTAATTGATACCGTTAATTTTCACCAAACATAAAGGTATCCTGCATTATTCTGTGATACCACTTTTGTGTCGTCACCAGCCGCTGAGTTTTGCTCCACTAAGAGTAAAACATTCTCATCACTTGAATCACTATGAGTGCTTTCCACTGAACAGGATTCTACGGCATTCACCGACTTAACACTTCTGGAATCTTTCACCCTCACCCCTTTACACACTTTCATAAAATGACCTTTCTTCTTGCATTTGTTACAACAGATATCAACTGCGGGACAAGATTGTGAATTTCCCAAATGCTTTTTACTCCCACAACAATAACATTTATAAGGCTTTCTCTTATCACCAATTCCCACATCATGTTTTTCTTTTTGTCTGGTGGAGCGTTGCAAATGTACACTTTGCACCTCATCCTTCAAATTAATTTGCTCCATATACTTTGTTGTAGACTCAATGCTATTTGCAATCACTGTAGATTTGTCCAATGTAAGATTTTCAATTATTAACAACTTTTCTTGAACTTTTGTACTATTCGACTTTTCTACTACCTGGTCATGAATCACCTCATCCTCAAAAGCTTTAAAGTCACACGTTGAAGCTAAAACCCTCAGTTCCCCTACAAAAATCTCAATAGATTAATTTGGCATCTGTAGTCTCCTATAAAATTTATGACATTACATTATAACATTCATTTTCCTTTTCTTTTAAAACATGCATCCAAGGATTTTATGGTCACCTCATATTCGTCGATCTCATCCCCTTCACCTACAACTGGCACAGTTGGTAAATGTTTCAATATTTTCCTGCCCTCCATGCCTAAAGAATGCTTCACCAAAGCAAGTTTATTTTTTTGTGTCAAAATATCCCCTTCAATAGCATCCAAGTATGCTTCAAAACCTTCTTTCCCGTGATACCTTCTTTCCACTGTTCGCACTCCACCGAAGGTAAACCTGGAGAGGACAAAAATGGAATTGGAGGCAGGACTGCTTGCTGCATTTTCCTCTAATGTGAACTTGCACTGTAGCCCTGTAAATTACATACAGCAAACAAACACTTCAGACGTACCAACAATGTTAATCCATGAATGTGATCCCCAAATCACTAAAATTCCTCAGAAGTGTGCAAATCACTGAGGACTTCCACTGTAAACCTGTAAGCTGCGTATTAAACAAACTTTGTAAATAAAATTAAAATATGTAACAATGTCAAGTTTGACCAGAAAACAGGCTGAAATTTGTTCCCCTTGAGAATAGCCTGTGAGTACACAGTGGTTGCTTTGCTGACAATGTCCAACTTGTCCTGAAAACTGGCTTACATGGTCCCCCAACAAAAGTCTGCATGTTCAGACAGTCGCGTTGATGATAGAACTGGTTAAATTCAAAGATAGACATACGGGTGTGTGTCGCTCATTGCTCTAGAAACAACAGGCATCGTGCACGTTGTGCGTTGCTCCAACAACCGATGGTGCACGCTTGCACACGTCGTTGGTGCGCGCTACCGGCATCACACTTTGTCTCGGCAACAGGCACGCTAGCACACGACGAGGGCGCGTGCTACAGGCGTTGCACATTGTCTTGGCAACTGGCCCCTCTTGCGCATTTCCAACAACACACTGAACTGAGATAATGCACTGGCACGCACGTGTCAAACAGTGGTCACGCCTGACTCACTTCCACACGCCGACCTCTTCCGCGCGCTCCCTCGTGCTTCCTGAAAATCAGTGGGTGAAAACTGCTGCACCTCCTGCTCTGAGTGGGTTCTCCTTAACTGCACGGAGTCTTCACAGCCCACAAGCTTCTCACAACGTTGCTCCTCGACTCAACAAACGCGGCTAATCGAATTGACGCTCCATGCATCAAAGCATCGAAAATGTCCTTAAACCCCCACCCTGCTGGAAACCACGTGGTTCCAAGCTCGTCGTTTCCTGATATGAAGAAGCTTCACTCCCGGTAAGATGATTCAAAGTTACTTTATTTTTTAGTATGATCCTACGCTTCCAGCAGGGCAGCAGCCAGGACAGCAACTGCCAGCCACAAGATCAGCATTCTCTTCAAAAATTCTAAATTCCATTCCCCACAGTTGAAATGCACGAGCCTCACAGCTGAATGACACAAGCCAAATACAACACTTTCCTATATTTTAGAGCCTTGTGATGACTTAAATAGCATAAAAGCATTGGATGCAGCTTTTGCCTTGTTGGCGACACACAGCCCAACAAACTGAACCAAGAATATTTTCACCCCTATTACAGCTCTTCGTTTCCCTGAAAGGTAAGAACATGGGAACTGAACCCTAATTCATTTAACCTTTCATATAGCTCACAGACCAGTAGGTGGGAAACAAATAAAACATGTCTGGGTTTCCTTTTCTGTCTGCAACACTATAGATATTTAGTATTGCTTGCGTGGTGGTGCACTAGGTTTTTCAGAGATGGCTTATAATACTGTTTAACACACATGAGGGCTGTTGTCATAGGACGAACAGATGTAAGAAATGACAAAAGGACAGCAAGTTTACATGAGAAATTCCCAGGTTTTAAGAGTTCTTTCCAAATGGAGATCTTAGTCGATAATAGAAGAATGCAGAATTGAAAGCTCACTGTTATACATGGCCCTAATAGACAGCCTCTTGTTTATTTTCGTTTTGCTCAATTTTTGCTCTCATCTAGTTGTCGCTCTGAACCTCTTGCTGAAAAATATTCCCATAATTTACATGCTACCCATTTATAGTTGGATGCAATGCATGGCTTCTCATAGCGATCCATTAGCATGAATGACTGGATTTGAAATCCAGTAATTCACTGCTATGATGTAGCCATAGTGAGTAATAGGCTGTGAGAGCCTTGTCATAGCACTGAAAATCAAAGAGTACAGCTTCTGGATTGGAGCTAGGAAAACTCACTGGAAATGGGTGGGCATGGATGGCAGGAGAATGTGTTTATTTTCAATTTGGGGCAGGAATGAGAGGCCATGCATATAGCGCCGTACATTACTTGTATGCCCCTGCGAAGCTGCTTTTGACATTGAATTCAGAGAGGGGAAATTAGACTCCTGGGTCCAGAGAGTTTGTGTAGTGCAAAGTGGCTACTTCAGGATTGGAATTTCAACACATAGGTACTCATTACGACTTCGGCAGGGAAGACCTCCACCCGCCGTGCTGGTGGCCGCCAAAAGACCTCCATCATGGCTGTCCTCAGATGTTTATTAGGCCGATGGACCTTTTGACTCGTTTAAGATGATAAATATCACCATAAGTAAACAATTCAATACTTTAGAGTCAGTAATTGTACGCACCATGACCCATTCGACCACGAATAACCATACCTTTTAGTATCACTTAAAATATTAACAATGTTAAGATCACGTAAATTAGTCTCAAAACCATATGAATGTTTTTTAGAAACAACACAGGTTGACCGAAACACCTAAAAACTCTTAATTTTATCAAAGCTACCATAACTAAACCTTCAATAGTGACAGTACAAATCAATAGTAATAGTATTTGAGCAAGGGTAGTAAAGTACATTTGATCAGCAATTGAATGTTATCAGTTCGTTGTCAAAGACATATGAATAGAGGAAATACCTCACTATCTCAGATTAGCATTAGCATGTTGGGCTTCATGCAAACATTTTAGTAATCCAAATTTAGAAAACATCTAGCCATGGCTCTATCAAAAGCAGCAGTTGGTACCTAGAAACAAAGATAAATCAACAATAAACATCTCACAAGCAAGAACCATCATTTTCTTCCAAACAAGTATCTCTAACATTGGCTCTTGGTTTTGTGCACAATTCAGTTTCTAAACAATCATGGTCAGTGTCATTCATTTGATCAATTTTAACATTCTGATTTGGAAGCAAAGTTGCTGGGTTAAGCACTGTACATCTTCTAATTGTCACATTAAGAGATCCTAGGATGGTGGTTTCATATCTCGTTAACCTAGCACTGGTGAAGTACTGAGTCTTGGATCGTGGGAGCAAGACCTCAATAGAATGGGAACTATTATAATAAGGGGATATACCATGAGTGAGGCTCTGCTCAACTGCTGCAATGGACAGCAAACAATTTGGTAAAGCTGAAGCAACTGGGTTTAAAGTGGCTAAAAATACGCCACTGGGCGATTCACACCACCATGAGTTCGAGTCAAAACAGACAAAGAACATGAAATCACATTCATGACAAAACAACAGGAAGGGTTTTGTGTAATCAGGCACACCCAAAGCTGGAGCTTGACACAGACTCTCTTTCAAAACAGTAAACGCTTTCATACAGTCTTGACCTAACACTAAAGGATCAGAAACATCCTTGTGAGTCCGTTTCTGTAAGGGCTTTAAAATGACTGAAAAATTCAGGATCCATTGGCAGCAGTAGCTGACTATTCCCCAAAACATCCTCACATCCTTATGGTTGCAACCCTTTCTCTCGAGATTTTCCTAATTCCTTTCTCAAACAAACAACCCAAATATTTTACTTCCTTCTGACAGTACTGCAATTTAGCTGGGAAAACTTTATGGCCATTGTTTCCCAGGTAGTTCAGCAATGCAATCGTATTGTATTTGCACCCTTTTCTTATTTTGGACGCGATCAGTAGATCATCAATATAGTGCACCAATGTCGATCGGTAAGGCATCATTAATGATTCTAAATTATTTTTCAAGATCTGGTTGAAAATGGATGGTGACTCTGAAAACCTTTTTGGAATCCTATACAAACAGTTGACTCTATTTAAGAATTTTAAACAGAAGAAATCTGCTGTCCTCAAGAGGAGGCACAGAAAAGAACACTTGACACAGGTCCACTACAGTGAACCATTCAGCACTACATGAGATTTGAAACATAATCACTCCTGGATTTGGCACTACTGGACAGCATTTAACCACAATGTCATTTATTTGTCTCAAATCTTGAACAATTCGAATTTTCCCAAAAGGCTTATGCAGTCCCGTTATTGTTGAATTAGACTGGCTGCTCAACACTCCTTTTATCTCCTTAGCTGATGGGCCTTCCCCCCACGTGCTGAGCCCTTTTTTTGACTATTTGGGGTAGTTCGCACTTAGGCCATCATAACTTTTTGTCCACATAAGCTATCCAAGCCAAATTTGCATCCTTTTTTCCAACATCCTAGGAATTCTAAAGGAACCCAGAGTTTGTGGGTTCCCCTGGAGGTGACCAAGAAATTAGCCAAAATGCAGCAAAAAAAATTTAAATGGGAAAAAAGGGCTGTGGAAGAAGGCTTGTGGTTTTTACCCTGAAAATGGCATCAACAGAAGGTTTGCTGTGCTAAAATCACCATCTTCCCAGGTTTCAGGAACAGACAGACTTGAATAAGAAAACTATTTTTTTTCAACACAATTTTGTCATTTTACTGTGACATATCCCATTTTTACTATTTTTTGTGCTTTCAGTCTCCTTCCAGTTAGTGACAGGAATAGGTGTGAAACCAATACTGTATCCCACAAAGTTAAACATTTCTGAAAAGTAGACACAATTCTAAATGCAGCAAGGGGTCATTTGTGTAGATCCTACAAGGTTTTCATACAGAAAATAACAGCTGAAAAAAAAATATATTGAAATGGAGGTGAAAAAAACTTTAATTTTTCTCCATGTTTTACTCTGTAACTTTTTCCTGAGATGGCAGATTTTTTAAAGCAATATACCATTACATCTGCTGGACTCCTCTGGTTTACGGGGATATAAAGGGCTTGTAGGTTCATCAAGAACCCTAGGTACCCAGAGCCAATAAATGAGCTGCACCTTGCAATGGGTTTTCTTTCTATACTGGGTATACCGCAATTCATTTGCTGAAATATAAAGAGTGAAAAATAGGTATCAAGAAAACCTTTGTATTTACAAAATGGGCACAAGATAAGGTGTTTAGAAGCAGTGGTTATTTGCACATCTCTGAATTCCGGGGTGCTCCTACTAGCATGTGAATTACAGGGCATTTCTCAAATAGACGTCTTTTTTACACACTGTCTTACATTTGGAAGGAAACAATGTAGAGAAAGACAAGGGGCAATAACACTTGTTTTGGTATTCTGTGTTCCCCCAAGTCTCCGCGACAGGAAATGCAACATGGACACATCACATTTATACATTGAAATCTTACGTGTTTTTTGCAAAGTGTCTAGCTGTTGATTTTGGCCTCTAGCTCAGCCGGCACCTGAGAAAACCTACAAAACCTGTGAATTTTTTAAAATGAGACACCTAGGTGAATCCAGGATGGGGTGACTTGTGGGGCTCTCACCAGGTTATGTTACCTAGAATTCTTTGAAAATCTCAAAATTTGGCTAAAAAACATTTTTTCCTCACATTTTGGTGACAGAAAGTTCTGGAATCTGAAAGGAGCCACAAATTTCCTTCTACCCAGCATTCCGCCACGTCTCCTGATAAAAATGATACCTCACTTGTGTGGGTAGGCCTAGTGCCCGTGACAGGAAATGCCCCAAAACACAATGTGGACACATCACATTTTCCCAACGAAAACAGAGCTGTTTTTGCAAACAGCCTAGCTGTGGATTTTGTCCTCTAGCTCAGCCGGCACCTAAGGAAACCTACCAAACCTGTGCATTTTTTAAAACTAGATACCTAGGAGAATCCAAGATGGGGTAACTTGTGGGGGTCTCACCAGGTTCTGTTACCCAGAATCCTTTGCAAACCTCCAAATTTGGCTAAAGAAACACTTTTTCCTCACATTTCGGTGACAGAAAGTTCTGGAATCTGAGAAGAGCCACAAATGTCCTTCAATCTAGCACTCCCCCATGTCTCCCGATAAAAATGGTACCTCACTTGTGTGGGTAGGCCTAGTGCCCGCAACAGGAAATTCTCCATAACACTATGTAGACACATCAAAATGATCAAATACAAAACTAACTGTTTTTCCGCGGTGGGGCGGGGGTGGGGGGGTGGTGAGGGGAAATACCTGCGTTTTTGGTCCTGGGCTCAGCAGCCATATAGGGAAACCTACTAAACCCAAACATTTCTGAAAACTAGACACCTGAGGGAGTTCAGGTAGGTGTGACTTGCGTGGATCTCCCAGTGTTTTCTTACCCAGAATCCTTTGCTGACCTCAAAATTTGGCTAAAAAAAGCACTTTTCCCTCACATTTCAGTGACAGAAATTTCAGGAATCTGAGAGGAGCCACAAATTTCCTTCCACCCAGCATTTCCCCAAGTCTCCCAATAAAAATGATACCTCACTTGTGTGGTTGGCCCATGTGCCTGCAACAGAAAAATGCCAATAACCTGTAGAGATTAAGGGGTTAGCACAGCGAGTTGATAAGCACATATTTTTCGTTTATACATCTTTTAGGCTGACTCTGCTTTGGGGAGCCACACGGTGATCCTACAAAGAAAAGTGAGGAAAATATGCTTTTTTAAGCACATTTTGAAGTTTGCAGAGGAGTCTGGGTAAGAAAATGTTGGGGGATCCAGGCAAGCCACACTTCCCTGGACTCCTTGGGGTGTCTAGTTTTAAAACATATCAGGGTTTGGTAGGTTTCCCTAGCAGAAGGCCGCACCCGGGACCAAAAATATAGGTGCCCCCCCCAAACACAGGTAGTTTTGCAATAGATCATTTTGATGTGTCCATGTACTTATGTGATGTCCCAAACACTAAAATTGTGAAAAGAAACACACTTAGGTTATGTTAAAAAGACACCTCACCCACCAACCAAGTTGGTGGCATGCTTCATCATTGGGGTCCTACCTGAGACACCGAGTGTGTCACAAGTGTGCTGCGACGCCTGAATACAGCAGAGCAGGTTTTGTTATTTTTACCACACATACGGTTGGATTGATGGTTCAGTAGATCAAATTTTTTTAACAAGAGATTTCACAAAAGTGAAATGCACTGTTAATAACTGAAAGGCCAAAAAACTGAACCAATGACTCACAGCTCGTGAGCTGTGAAGCCACAACAAGGTACCAACTGCTTTACAGACCATTCACACACCTTTCATACATGACATGCACAAGATCATTCACACCGCCAGCCACGGGCCCAGTACATTACAATACTTGCATCGACAGACAGTTCCACTCAAGGGCCCATCACTTACATGTGCCCTCATGCCTGATACAGTAATCACACCAACTGATGGGAGTGTGTGGACTGGCGTTTGGCTGGCAGTGTGTTGCAGTAGCCAACAGCAAGTGAATATTTACACTGCCAGCCAAGCTCCACTCCATGCACACCACCAGCCAAGCACCACCCCACTCACACCGCCAGCCAAGAGCCACCCCATGCACACCACCAGCCAAGCGCCACTCTACGCACACCGCCAGCCAAGCACCACCCAATGCACACCGCCAGTTAAGCACTACCCCACGCACACTGCCAGCCAAGCGCCACACAGGCACACCATCATCACTTTTTTTGTTTGTTTTTAAACAACGAAGAAACCACTAATTATAAATAAGTACACAACTACATACTCAAAAGCTGTAACTGAATACATGACAGTAATGCCAACCGTGAAACTGAACATATAAAAATATGAAACAGCAGTTTACGCTCACAGTATTTCCAAAACTTCTTCTGTGTGGGTAGCTCCTAAAGCAGCCACCCACACAAAGCCCAGGCTTTGAAGGACAATCAGGGCAGTACATCCTAGTCTCCTTCCTGATACCTCTTCGAGCACAGACTCTACATCTCTTAGCAGGAAAGTTTTTTTTGGCCGTGGGAGGAATGCGCTCAGCAAAGTGATGATCTTTCAATCTAGGCACATCCTCCACCACTGCTTCTCTAGGAACTCTTGCCTGTTCTAGCACAACAAGGCTCGCTATGATAGACTCCTATCCTAACTATCCTTGAACACAACAAAAGCATCAAAAGTTGCCAAATAGAACAGGTGAACAGCTAATTTCTTATACCAAACATAAGACTTACAAGCAGCAGTGTAAGGTTCCAACCTCTGATCTACTCTATCAACACCACCCATGTGCTTATTGTAGTCTAAAATGCACGCAGGTTTGCGCACTTCAGCAACTTGACCCCAAACAGCCACAGGTGAAGTACTCTCATCGTGGATGGTAGCTAGCATGTACACATCCCTCCTGTCTACAAATTTCAGAGCTAGCAGCTCATCATTCCACAAGGCACTGCACTGTCCCTTCTCAAGTTTTTTACCAACAAGCTCTCTTGGATAGCCTTTCCGATTAGAGCGGATTGTGCCACAAGCAACAGTGTCCACTCGGAACAACTCCTTGAACAACTGCACTCCACTGTAGAAGTTATCTACATATAAATGGTGACCTTTGTTAAACAGTCGTCTATCAAGTTCCCACACAATTTTCTCACTAACTCCAAAAGTGGGTGGACAGCCAGGGGGGTGAATACTAGAATCCGTACCAGTGTAGACCCGCAAATTATAAACATACCCTGTACTACTTTCAGACAGCATATACAATTTTATTCCATATCGTGCCCTCTTGCTAGGAATGCACTGCCTAAAAACCAAACGACCCTTGAATAGGACCAAAGACTCATCTACACATCTTTCTTTGCCTGGAACATAGATCTCTGAAAAACGATCTACCAAATGATCAAGGACAGGTCTAAACTTAGAAAGACGGTCAGAATCAGGATGATCTTATGGCAAGGCTAAAGCATTATCTACAAAATGCAACATCTGAAGAAAAAGCTAATACCGGTTACGACTCATGATTGCAGGAAATATAGCAGTTGCCATCAAGGGACTAGTAGACCAATATGAAGACAGTGATGGCTTCCTTACCAGCCCCATCAAAAAGTTACACCCAAGAACATTTTCAACTCTTCCAGATTTGTGGGAATCCACCGGCTAGCTCTAGAGTGTGAACCAAGTCTGGCAGCGTTGTCCCTCAAATACTGCTCTGAATACAAATTAGTCTGCTCAACAATCTCTTCCAAAAATATATTGTCCATAAACAACTCAAAGAAGTTGACAGGCAAAAAGTTTTCTGTAATAACTCGACACCCTGGGAAACCAGTAAACGCTGGCAACTTTGGCAGCTCCATGTTTGGTGCAACCCATGTGTCAGGTCTTCCAATGGGAAGCCTTTCAGCGGCTGGCTGATGCACCATTGGCACATCAATGTCCTCCTCTAAAACAGGCCCTTTATCAGCACTGAGAGTGGATTCATCATCAGATGATTCCTCTCTGACAGAAAATTCACTTCCAGAATCTTGTGCCTCCTCCTATGCCTCAGATGCAGAGTCAGTCTCATAATCATGGTCAGAAGACGACTCAAAAATCAACCTGCTAAGCAGTCATCCTATGGCTAGCCATGATCCTTTCTACAAAAAGTAACTGGACAAATACACCACCAACAATCAGCACTGTGTAAGATAAGTAATAAACAAAGTGTAGCTTTATCACTAAGAGTTAGGAACTCAAAAACTATACCGCTCACTTGCTTGAAAAAGCTTGAATCACCAGCAACTACTTTGCACAGCCATGACGAATCACCCATGATATCCCACTAAAAAGAAATAAGAAAAGCAAATTAGACATAAGACAACACAAATATCATTGCGCATAAATCTAGGGACAGTTTCACACACAATCCTGCATTCAGTACAACACCTACAAACATGTAATTCATGCATGGCAACAATACTCCTTTGGAGTAAATTTATTTACTTACCTAAAACATACAACTACACAAACCACAGGACAACCACTGCCAAAAATGCAACAAGCCACAGCAAAGGAAGCAAAAGCTCTGAACCAGAACAAAAAGGAGAAATAAACTGTTATAATCACAAATGCAAATACTTCACCAGTTGACAAACACCCCACCACCAACCATTTATACATTTTCCATGGTGTCTAGTGTTCTCTGCTTGGGGCAGATGGGCCTAAAAAAATAGGCCAATCTGCCCCCAAGGGGGGGCAGAACTGCACAATAGTGTTTTTTTCCCGTTAGGGCTACCCGTGCCCAAGGGGTTGCCCCCAAACACAGAAAGAAACAAAAGAAAGAAAACAAAAAAAATCCCTGGTGTCTTTATGGTTTCTGCCCCCTGGGGGCAGAAGGGCCTAAAACATAATAGGCCCATCTGACCCCAAGGGGGGCAGAAATGGCATAAATTATATTGCCCCCTTTGGGGGGCAACCCTTGCCCAAGGGGTCGCTCCCCCACACTATATACACACACATACACACACAGACTAATTATCTGGTGTCTTGTGGGCATGCAGCAGGATTGCTGAAAGAGACATCGAGGGAAAGGAAAACCCTTTCCTTTCTCCCGATGCCTCTTTTTGTGTAATCCCTCCCTGCCCAGAGGAAAAGCTCAGCTTCTCCTGCGTAGACACACTAAAAGCAAATGGCTTCCAGCGTGTCTTACACCCTTTGATGATGTCAGCGCACAATCGCGCTGATGTCATTGGGGGTGTGGGGGGAGGTCGGGGTGGAAGGGGAACCCTGACCAGGGGCGGCAGCCCTCGGAGGGAGCACTAGCACTTCCCCTGAGGGCTAGTATCTGGACGTAATGGTTACATCTGTGGCACCTGAGCGGCGCAGCCACGGGCGTAACCATTACGTCCACGGCAGGGAAGGGGTTAATCATTGGGGTTGTAAAGGACCCCTCACACCCATAGCCTTCTGCCATTGCATCTGCTGAACCAGTGATAGCTTTGCCACTGCAGACTTCCCTCCACCCTGTGCCAGCACGGAACTGCTCACTCGCAGGGTCAGGCCTCACTGGGCCTAGCTATCAATAGCAAATCTTTGACATCTGAAAGATTGTGAGATATCACACATCAAATCAATCTGAAAGAAAGATCTCAACTCCACAGACATATCTAGATTCTGACTGTTCTCCAATATTTCTAAATATCTAACTCTGTTAGCTAGTCTTTTTTTAGAAATATTTTGATTGATTTTATTATCAATGCAAAACAACAAATCATTGTCACACATCCAGAAAAATAAGATGGAGGTGGCGAGAGTGTAGTGATACAGTAGTAAACATAGCAGAACTCATCATGATCTATAGCTGATCCATTAAAGAGAAAAACAGCTCTATCAATATATCGGATATATGGTCAGTGTTATCAGACTCATTAAATATGGTCACCACATCAGGCATTTGCTCATGATTCCAGTTCATAGTATGCAATCTAGGGGCCTCATATTGAGCAAAATGTACATGGATAACCTTTGCTCTTATATGCCACCCTCTCTGCAGCCATGTACATATTCACCCCCCTCTTACATTCAGTGATCGTTGGGGCCTCCAGAGCCCCCCAGTGTTTAGTGATGTCTCTTTTTGCTACTGTAAGGGCTAGGTTACAGAGTGTCCGGTGCTTGTGAGGGAGGTCTATGTCTCCGGGGACTCCCTGCAAGATATATTTGAGGTCCTCTGGTAGGACTGTGTCTAGTAAATTTCCCAACTCAGTAAGGAGGAGTCTCCAATAAATAAGTATTACCGGGCAAGATCAAAGTGTATGGAAACAGTCACCCCTGCAGTCTCCACATCTCAAACAAGCCAGAGAGGCCATCTGACCTATAGCATGGAAGCGCACCCTGTCATAGTAGATTTGGTGTAGTATCTTAAGTTGAATGAGGCATAAACAAGATTTAAATGTCATTTCTCTAAGGAGTATAAGAACGGCCTCCCAGTCTATGTCCTCTAATTCGCCTACTGCTGCTTCCTAATTGTACCTTAGTTTTAGAAATGTATCTGGCATATTAATATTAAGTGTACTATATATGGCTGAGACCACTTTCTCTGTTTTTTCTCCTATCAGTAATCTACTCTTTAAGGGTGAGTTCTCCAGTATTTCAGTCGGTATAGATTCTGCCCTCCACACATGCTGTAGTTGACGATATTGGTACTACTGTGTTTCATGGAGGTGCTACTCCTGCTGTAGGACAGAGAAAGGCCTGAGATCTCCTTCCAATAACAGGTCTCCCACCTATGAGATTCCTATTGTGTTCTATTTCCTGAACCATTTCAATTTAGTGACCTCTTTAAGTATGTTTCCTTCCCATAAAGGAGTCTCTCATGTGATTTTATCAGCCCAGCCAATGCGTCAGAATGCTTTATGCCAAACCTTGATCCCCACCTAGGTTGCTGGTAAGAGGCGCCACATTCCTCCGCTCCCGTATAAGTAATGTAAGGAGGATTTGGATTGTAATTGCGTTCTTTCAAATGCATAAGTGGGATGGGACCTATCTCCATAAGTCCAATCAATTATTACCAACTGATTGGATGCCCAACAGTACCCTATGACATCAGGGAGAGCAATTCCTCCATTGTATCAGTTTCTCTGCAGTGCCTGTAAACTGATCCATGGGTGTCTGTTTTGTCACAGATGTCACCTTAGTTTTCCATCTATTTGCAGGAAAAGCACATCAGGCATTTTATAGTAGCAATTCTGTAGCGCATAAAGACATTTAGGGAGGGTAATCATCGTAAACATGGCAGCTCTACTCATGAAAGTAAGCGGGAACACTTTCCAACGCTCAGCATCCATGCAAACGTCTGACAGTATTTTGCCATTACTGCAGCGAATACTGTGCTCAGTATCCCGTGCTGTGTAAATGCCCAAGTTTTGGAACCCCTTTGGGACACCCTCAAGCGGCCTGACAGGTCACTCAGTGAGAAGCTCATGTTCTCTTTCAGATGATTATGATAAAAGACTGATTTATTCCAGTTGCTGGTATAACCAGAGTGCTGACCATAGATGTAAAAAGCGTGAAAAACGGCTGGGAGTGAAGTGTGTGGGTGGGATATGTAGAGAAGAATATCATTGCATATAACAAGATCTTCTCTTCTTCTAGCACAGAGTCTGGGGCCTGAAATCCATGTATGTGGAAGTTATACCCACGCCAGAAATCCGTCGCCCAAACCCAGTTGCCTAAGGGTGGCCATCATGAAGTGCCAGTGTACTGCATGAAAGACCTTTTCACCATCTAATGACAGAAATAAATGTGTGTCTGGTCGGGGCTCTGTTGCGGACATCCAATTACGGAGTCGCTATAGGTTGTCTCTGATGAAGCACTTTGGCATGAACCCCGACTGGTCCTGATGAAGGAGAGAGAAATTGGCTCACTAAAGTCTGGTGGCAAGTATCATGACAAGGGCTTTAGTTCAACATTTAATATTGAGATGGGGGCGGTATGAGCCACATTCTGCTGTGGCTTTCCCAGGCTTATGAATGACCACTATTGTGGCTCTACATAGGACAGAAGGCAGAATCCCCTCCTTCAATGCTACCGTAAATAAATTATGTAGGTGAGGGGCCAATAAGTCAATCCGCATCTTAATGTATTCTGGGGGAAGGCCATTGGGGCCCATGATTTTACCAGCTGAAAGCTGTAAGCTTTTCCACCGCTGCCTTCACTTCCGCTAAAAATATTGCTGCGTCTACGGACTCCCTGTCAGCTGTCGGTAGAGCTAGGGGGGGAATGCTGTGTAGGGATTACTCTGCTTGGTGCTGGTTGGCTTGAGGATGCACCTTATCGAAGGTCTCATAAATCCCAGCAAAATTGTCTGCTATCTCTTTATCTTTCACATATAGAGCGATTTTCTGTCCCTCTATCTAGGTCACCCATCTACGGCCCAGCCATGCAAGTAACTTTCTAACCTTGTCACCCTTATCACTTAGGTGATGTTGCACTGCTAACTCATGAGTTCTCACCTCATAGTGACCCGTTCCTTATATCTGGATCTCAAGGTTTCTAGCTGTCTAGCGTTCAGAGGGTCGGTAAGTCTGGCCTCATTCTCTTTCTTCTTCTTATAGGCTATGATATCTTAGGGCAGATTTAGGAAAAGTGGTGCTGCATCCAATCCAGCACCACTTTTCTAGTGCCCCTTAGCACCCCCCTACCGCCACCATGTGTGTGCCGTATTTGTTATACAGTGCACTATTGCACAGGGTAGGGACTATAGCATCAAAATCTTTGACACTATTGATGTACTTTGAAGGACTAGCGCCCAAAATATTGACACTAGTCCTGCAAAGTACATAGAGGCCCATTTATATAAATGGTGTGCCTCCTTTTAACACCTGCTCAAGCATAAGTTGAAAATGCTACAAAAAATGGCGCAAAGAAATCTTTTACATTTCTTCGCACCATTTTTGCGGCCCTCTAACGGGGAGCAGGTATAATGTGGCACATGGGGGTTGCAAAGTGGTGCAATACATGCATTGTACCACTTTGTAAATTTGGTGCAGTGACTTTATAAGTCTAACGCCACATTAGCTTAAAGAAATTACGCTGATGTGGCACTGGAGCTTCTTAAATCTGATCCCTTGTGTCCTGCCACGTATCACTGTCTTGTAGGTTTCCCATAATGTCACCACCGATTCTTCTGTGTCTTTGTTTTCTAAGAAATAAAGTATTGTGTGTGTTCTGATTTCTTTCAGGATCTTCTCATCTCTTAGCTCCCATTCACTTTGCCTCCAGCCACCTCACATGTTTTGTTGTCTCTGTCCGATTATGACCTTGAGTGATGAGTGATCTGACAGCCCTTGTGCCAGATATTCCACACTCTGTACCGCCTCCACCTCTCCAGCAATGCTTCCTTTTGCTATTCACAAACTTATGCTGCTTGCAACTCTTCTGAACTCAGAGATTACTCACCCTCGGTGTCAGCACTGTAACCCTTCAAATGCCTCTAAGACCTCGGACATCCTCCATCCTTCTTTTTGCTATGACTTGGTGAAATTCTGACTAGCTCTTACATTCTCTCCCCCTCCGTTCCACTTACGGTGACTCTATGATCCCCTTGCTGGTAACCCTTAGTTTCCCCCCTTTGCTAGCGTTTGACCACACACAATGATATCAGTCCTAGGAGTTCTTTCCAGTCCCTAGGCCCATCTTCACCCCACCATACCCCAGAACACATGACTGCTGCCCCACAAAGCTTCCCGTTGCAGACTTTAAGGCCTCGTAGTCTCCCATTCCTGCAGATCTGCTGAAACTCGAAGGTCTTTCAGCATCTTTACTGGTCGCCTCTCACACCTAATTCCACTGTGTCTGATCTCTATCCCTTTTTTCTGAGTGAGGAACCTTATCTCACACTGTCAGCACTACGATCAACTCTACCTAGCCTTGTAGGTCCACAACCAAGCCTGAGAATCCATAGTATCTTTTATTTCACAGGCCTCTGACTGTTCAGATGGATCTCAAGACCTACATCAGAAATTATCTTTCCTTTCTCCATCATTTAGATATCTCTACCTCCATCTGGTAGATGTGCTAGATGTCAAATGACCATTCAGGCACTCAGCGCTAGTCACACTGATTCAGTTCTGTCAGAAGTATCCCTCAGAGCATCTCTACTACCTTTCTACAAATGATGATTACATCTCTGTCAATCTCAGAGCTCCTCCAACTCTTTCTTCACCCGGACCGCATACTGATCATTCTGATCCCACTGTTATCAGTAGTTGGAGAGTCTCTGTTTGTGTTCCTGACTCCTCTTCTATCTTCTGGCCCCAGTAGCAACTTATCTGGCTTTTGCACCCCGGGGCCTGTCCTCTGAAGGCCCTCTCAGGATCCCCTTTGCTAGCTATTAAAACTCTCAGCTCCCCCTCTTGCTAGCCCTCAAACACCTCCCCTGACCTCATCCCTGAGTGCTCCATCTGACCCTTCTGTTAGTCATCATACTCACCAGCCCTCACACTCATCGACCACGTGAACCCATGCACTGCTGGCCTTCCGATACATACCTTTGTCAGTCCTAAGACCCCATTGTTCCCCTCCCTTCCAGCCCTGCTGCCCCTTCAGAAAGCTGTCTGACTATTTGCTAGACCTCCTGACTGTTTACTTCCCCTGCCAGCTTTCACAAATTTCAGGATCTACCTACTGGCTCTCTCATCTCCCCTATCGTCTTCATAATCTCTATTATACCCTTTTATCCCTTTTACTTGTCTGTAGATCCCCAGGTTCCTTCATCGTGCCTTTTGCCAGACATTAGAGGCCCTTTGCCATCAATGGGATCCCATCCATTTCCAGCTTCTGCTTTAAGACACCGTGGGCTAGCTCTATTGGTGTTCAAAGTTTATCTGCCATCCAGACTCCGGTAGTTTATTCTGCTGTTGCTTAAACAACCCTGCCAGATCTGTCACTCCTCTGTTGGCTGTTCAAGCACTACTAGCCTCAGCTCACAATGCAGCTACTACTGATGCTTTCAATCAGTTCCATTAGATGTTCCTCTGCACCAATTACTCGACCTTTTGTGTCTCATTACCACTGCTCTGAGCTCCCAACCCAGTAATCAGAACCTCTCTTTTGGTTGTGAGCCCCCTATGTGTTAACCTCTACAGTCCCTTTGACCTTCATCGTTAGTCTTGAAAATCTCTATTCAATTCTCTATAACTCTATACATGTTTTCCTTCCTTCAGACAACCACAACCGCATTGGCAAATGTTCCATACTCCATTTGCCATCTTTGACAAATGCCAGGGACCTCTACTACCTCTGTCTACCGTCCAACTACATTGCCTACATCAGACAACTTCTGCTGTCCCACTGACCTCCTCTGCCGTGACAGCCTCCTTTTTCCTTGTTAGTCATCTCCATGTCAGACATTATACCATCATCCAGTTCTTGCATTTTATACAACAAAATTATAGCACCAGTGATTTATCCTGTAATTGTACAAAAGTAAAATTGGACGTTTTGTGATGTACTGTGTGTTTAACTGAAAAGCCATAAGTGCGTCCAGGCTCTGTACGTAACAAGGGGACAATACAGCTATGCTTCAACCCCACCCTGTGAGCTATCAAATTCCCTAAGAATCTCAGAGTCTGCAGTGTTTCAACAATCCATCAGAGTTCCTTAGCAATCTTTACTGGCTGTCATAGCTCACATATCTGAACTCAGGACAGTGCTTAAAAGGGTATGAAAAAGCAGACCGGTCTCCAAATGTGGGGTGGCCCATGACGCATTTACTAAGAGCAAGTTAAAGAGGCTTGGCCTCTGTACATAAAGGCATTTCCTAATACATGTGCCACAGAATCAAGGCCCATATTTATGAAAAATGATGTAATTCGAGCTAACGCCATTCCTTAACGACATCCGTGCGCCATATTAAAAAAAAGAAGCACCATGGCGCTAAGGAATGGTTAGCGTCATAGAAAATGACGCTAGCCGGGGCTGGAAGGTTTTCGGAAAAATGGCGCTTGTGGGCCAAAAATGATGTCAGACTGTTTAGCAGCAAACAATCTGCCACTAGTCAGCCTAGATTCATGTTTGGACACACAAGCAGCAAAAAATGACTCCTGTCTAAGTATAAACAGTAGTCATTACCACAAGCCCAATGCCCTCCACTGGGGACCAGTGTCCCCAGGACAACCCTACAAACCCAGTGCCAGCCAGGTGGCCCCATGCAAGGGGCACACAACAGTTACACACGTCAACTTACCTGGAATGGGCTCCCTCCACCTGTAGTGTCCCTGTGGTGTGGGTGGTGGTGATGGCAAAATAGTGACACCAAGGTGGATGTGGTGAAAATGAGCCTAACCTCACTTTAACGCCTGGTCTGGCCAGCTGCTAAAATTTTATGCCAATCGGCCTTAGCATCATTATTTGGGTCCACCTCCCAGGGCCGCGTCATTTTAGCGTCAGAGGACTAGCGTCATTTTTAGGAAGGGAACGCCGACCTTGCATATCATTGTCGCAGTTGGACGCAAGGTGGGTTTGCACGTCCTAAAAATTACAATAACTCATATATTTTGACGCTAGACATGCCTAGTGTCAAAATATAAATATGGAGTTATGTTAGCACCGCTTAAGCATCAAATAGAATGACACTAAGGCGACGCTAACTTTTTGTAAATATGGGCCAAATTTGTTCCTTCTAGCCTTGTTCATCCAGGGGACCCATCTTCTTATGGATTGCTTTTTCCTTTCCCTCTATCTTCCTCCTTATCATAGTTCTGGTATTCATGGTCCTAGTGTTCTTATTCTCCCTGGTGGCCCTGGTCCTTCTCTTCTTGGTCTTCTTCTCTCTTCTTGGTGATGCTGGTCCTCCTGAAGGTCTATATCTTGGCCATCTCAGTCCTTGCCACTGTCTTCCTATCAATTTTGCACCTTCACCAATTCTTTAGCTCTTCCTCCAGGTTCTTCTGTTATCCTTCCACTGTCTGCCTTCCCTGCTCCTGTTTTTTTTTTCCATGGCCATACACCTTACCTCTTAGTCCTCTTTTTTAATACTTCTTACCCTCCTTTCAACTGAAGTCAGACAGGTATGCCCTCTGTAGAGGAGTGCCTTGGACCTCTTGATGTCCCTCTCACAGTCCTGCGTACTGTAAACCAATCCGATCAGACATGGGTGTAAGGTGCCTACATTTCTTCACACCTTCACTGGAGGCAGGGGCTGCAGCACAGAAGATGTGTTTCGAGACCTTGTAATGGAAACACACTTTCGCCTTTAGAAATGCTAAGGACAAATGTGAGCAAATGCAGTGAAGAGGTCCTGGGGCAGTAGGATAGTGTGTGTAAACTAGCAAGGAGCTGCCCTCAAAACACATTAGCCTCATTGCATTATTGGTTACCGTGCCCTGTATTTAAGTCTGCTTTGATAGCTGATTTTCATTTTTGAGGGTGGACATCAAAAGGAATCCTAATAGGGGCCAGTCTCAACATCTGCTTTTTCCTTTTCCAGAGGTTCAGCTATAGTCTGTTTAAAACATTGTCTCTTGGTACCCTTGGACACTGAATATGACCTTTGCCAGACTAGGCCATTAAGGGTCCAGTTAACCATTACCACTACTTTTGCAATCCATCAGTCTCACAGTTACCAAGTTTTCGGGTCACTCATATGCAACATGTCCAAAGGTTCAGTGTAAATATGAATGTCATTCTACAGAGTGAAATATTTTCATGAGTAAACCCAAGCATGGAAGTCCATGTTAAGAGATAAATATCCAAATTTATCTCCATTTGAGCATCAAAAAATCTAAAAAGACCTTGAAATGGCAGAAGACTCCTGAAATGAGATCACTGATCTACCGGCTACTGATCAATTTCTAACAAAGCAGGGTTTTGACGTAATTGATAACTTTGATTACCTAATTAATAGCAATAGAACCAACAAACTAAATTCACACAAATATATCTCAGGGGTGACAAGAGTAGAAGGCCCAACATAAACATATTAACAAATGATTTCTTTCAGAGTGCTTCCAGATTACACAAGTACAGGCATGAAAGAATGAATGGGCTTGCCCTGAGGTCTCTATGCAGAGGCTTCAAAGCCCAGAGTAAAAGAGTTGCGTAATTTCTTATCTTCACAGCTTCAAATTTACATGAGATGGAGACATTTGGTATTACAGTTAAGGTCATTGAGTTGGAACTTAAAACCATGTAACATGCCCACAAATAAAGTGAGTAAAAAGTTGCCTATAAAGGCACCTCAATTATAAACATAGGCGGTCATTCTGACCCTGGCTGTCAAAGACCGCCAGGGCGGAGGACCGCGGGAGCACCGCCGACAGGCCGGCGGTGCTCCAATGGGGATTCCGACCGCGGCGGTAAAGCCGCGGTCGGACCGGCACCACTGGCAGGCTCCCGCCAGTGTACCGCCGCCCCATTGAATCCTCCAAGGCGGCGCAGCTTGCTGCGCCGCCGAGGGGATTCCGACCCCCCCTACCGCCATCCAGATCCCGGCGGTCCGACCGCCGGGATCCGGATGGCGGTAGGGGGGGGTCGCGGGGCCCCTGGGGGCCCCTGCAGTGCCCATGCCACTGGCATGGGCATTGCAGGGGCCCCCGTAAGAGGGCCCCTACATGTATTTCACTGTCTGCTGCGCAGACAGTGAAATACGCGACGGGTGCAACTGCACCCGTTGCACAGCTTCCACTCCGCCGGCTCGATTCCGAGCCGGCTTCATCGTGGAAGCCTCTTTCCCGCTGGGCTGGCGGGCGGTCTGACGGCGACCGCCCGCCAGCCCAGCGGGAAAGTCAGAATTACCGCCGCGGTCTTTCGACCGCGGAACGGTAACCTGACGGCAGGACTTTGGCGGGCGGCCTCCGCCGCCCGCCAAGGTCAGAATGAGGGCCATAATGCTACAACCCTTCCTTTTTAAGACAAATTCTGTATCAGCTTAAATCTGCAAATACCTAATCAACTGCACTTAGGAAGCAGGCTGGCTTAGTTAGAAAACTATGAATGATAAAATAACATTCCATAGTCATACAGTTATCAATTCTGATGCAATGCAAATACCTCACTAATACATGTGTGTATGTTTTTTTCTGGAAAAAAAGAGGTCTGGGTGGGGTTTGCAAAAAGTAATTGGCCCTCAAAAGTGACACTGCTGTACCATTTTAAGTAAGTTAATGACAGATATATCTAGCCTGAGCCAGCCTCATTGCTTGCTCCAATTCTATAAAAAAAAACTGCCACCAACCTAGGAAAAACACTTGAAAACCATGCACAAAGACAACTGGCTTTTTTCTTGGAGGAACATAAGATCCTGGACTCCTCACAATCGGGTTTCAGAGTGATGCACAGCATGGAGACTGCACTAGTGGCAGTCGATGATCAGACTGTCACTAGATGCAGGTACACCAGTCATGTTGGTATTACTAGACTTGTCTGCAGCCTTTGATACTGTCTCTCATTCGATCTTAATGCACAGACTATATGATGGAGGAATATATGGCAGTGCACTGCACCTGCTCAGGGACTTCCTTAATAATCAAACCAAAACCATATTTTTATAATCCCTTAAATCTCACACTTTGCTAATCAATAAAAAAGATCCACAAGCTTCCACCCTGAGCACCACTTTAACTAACATCTATGTAGCCCCCCTGTTGGAAATCATGACCATGCAGTTTTGAGACCATTTCATACACTGACGACACCCAACTTCTTATCTGCTATAGGCAAGACATAGAAATACTTATGTCTTGGTTTGCTAGTTGTATCAGAGAAGTCGCTGATTGGATGACCAAAATTGCCTCCAATTGAATACCGAAAAAGCAGGGATAATACTATTTCAAAAAGTGAAGAAGCTAAGGTTGGCCAACAGGTAGCCTGTAGAATTTGTCCCTGTGCCAATTCTAAAACAGATTATAAACAACCTAGCTATTGAGACTGACAAAACTCTCTCCATGAGAGACCATGTTAGCACTTGCTTTGTCACTATGAGTCTCCTGAAAAAAGTTTTTCCCTGGCTTTGATCTACTTCTAGAAAGACCCTGGTCCAGGCACTAATTACTAGTCGCCTTGACTAGGTAAATGCACTGGTTGTGGGAGCTAATGACTCCCAGCTCTCTAAACTGCAGTTAGTGCAGAATACTGATCTGCAACCTATCTTCGCAGTCTTCCTCTGCACCTCATCTAAAAGCCTTACATTGGTTGCCATTACAAAACGTGTCATCTTCAAGCTTTGATGCTTGACCCATTAAACACTAACCACTTATCTATATTTCAAGGTCCTCCACTACTAATCCACTAGCTTCCTCAGGTCCACAAAAAAAGCACTTCTTAGTATCCCTTGCATTCTCATGGCCAGATTTGGGGTTGATCATTTTCTTATCTTGCCCCATTTCACTGGAATAAACATCCTCTGTACATTTGCACCTGTCCTGACTGTTTAAAAAACTTTGAGAACCATGGCTGTTTTAATCACACTGTGGCGCTTTTGAGTAGTAAGCACTGAGATACTCCCTCGGAAGTGAGTTGCCACTCTATATAAGAGCCACTAACACGCTGTTGTCTTTTGCTGAGTTTCTCCATGTGAGGAGAGAAAGGCAGGTTGAGTCCAGGGATGGCAAATGTTATTGTATAGCGATTTCATTAAAGTAAACAACTTTGCCTGGTCCATGGTGGGATGATCTCCATAGGCCTGACTTACACTGACTGCAGTGGCTATTGAGAACCACCTCCTGCCACTCTAACTTCGCCAGCTGCAGCACCTTGTCACACGTGATAGGAGCTAGCTCCACAATATGTGGCATATTGTAGGAGATTGAGTGGTTTATTGAGGAGTTGAGGGAGCCCCGACCTAGCAACAACCACTATCATTGTCGGGGTGAACTACAAAAGTCACTAAATTGTCCTGTGCTTGACCCACTGGTAGCTTGCCACATATCAGTCAGGTTTAACTTAGATGCAAAGTGTATGTAAAGTATTTATGCAGCACCTAAACAGTAATAAACAGTAACTGCAGACAAGAATAAGCCCAAACCAGTTTACAAAATAGAGTACATTTTAATAAATAGAAAAATGCCAGAATTACAAAAATCAAAACAATAGAACAGGTAAGTCGGGTGCTCTGACAGGGGAGGGGGTGTTGTGTGTGTGTGTGGGGGGTGTGAAAGTGTGTGCGTGCATGTATGTGGGTGTGAGTTTCGTGTTGTATGTGTGGGCATTTATGGATGTGTGAGTGCATGTATATTGTGTTGTCTGAATGCGTGGGTGCTAGTATGTATGTAAGTGTGTGTGTATGTGTGTGTGAATGGATGTATGCATGCGTGGATGAATGTGGGAATGAGTGTTTGTATGCATGTGTGAATGAAGGTGCGTGTAGGAAGGAGGGGTCAGGAGGGGAAGGGGGATCGGGGGCAACCTGAGGAGGGGGCTGGGAAGACCTCTATCAGTGACAGGGAAGGGATTCCCTGTCAGTGATAGTGCCTACCGCCATGGTTTTCGTGGTGGTAAGGTTGCCACAAAAAGCATGGGGGTAGGTGGGATCATAATCCCGCAGGCGGGCAAGTGATGGCCGCCGGGCTGGAGAGTGAAGTCTCCAGCCTGGCGGCCGTTACTGCCGTGGCGGTCGGTGTGGTACATTGGCGGTTTGGCTTTAGCCAAACCGCCAATGTCTTAATATGGAGAAAAGTACCGCCAGCCTATTGGCAGTACTTTTCTCCATATTAACGACGTCCAATGGGGTCATAATGACCCCCTTATTATTGTGCCCAAGCCCAGTTTTGGCCCTGTCTGACTCAGACATATTTTTGCTTAATTGTATTGCAGTTAAAATGTTCTCTGCTACATGTCAATGCAATAATAAATAAACAATGGCTGAAGTGGCTTCACCCCTTTTGTTTTTAAGTTTGCTGTGGTATTGTGTATAGGCCAAAGTTGAGTAATTCTTTGTGTCTTGTCTTTTTTCAAGAGTCTCTGGAGAAGCTGCTTAATCAGATAAGTGTATTATGTTTTTTTACTGTCAAATATATGCCACAGTTTCACACACCCACCCTTTGATAAAAGCTTTTACACGTTCTCACACACGTGTGAATCTGTAAGTGATTTTTGAGTCAGTGGAGTTCTATACAATGACTCATGTTCCAGCAATTCTGAGGCGCATGATGATGGCAGTTGTGATGTCCCTTTGCAAGCACAGTCTCTGTAGTGGAGCAACCTCAGAAGGGTAGACCAACTCAAAGGCAGGCACATGCAGAGGCAAGCATAGACCCCCTATTAAAGTGCTGCCTCAAATTCACCCGTTCACTAATGATCCTGGATTTAAAGTCAACAGAGCCAATTCTTTGTCTATTGACTAATTTCATCTCTGTTTAGATGTTGATGTCCTTGAGAAAGTTGTACAGAACAATTTCTGAGGGTGCATGGACAATAGGGCTGCATTCTAGGATACATTGTTGGGCTTCCACTTCACTCTAGGTGTTGAAGACCTTTTTGGGCCTTATGCTTGAAATGGGGTTAGTGCACAAACCAAGCTTGCAGTCCCACTGGTCTACTCACATGGTCTGGGTAACAGCAGAGGTCTTTTGTTTTGCTGTTGCAGTGCTTGCTGCATTTTTTAATGATAATTCTGCTGCATTGCCCCAGGACTATCCAGACCATGATAGGTTGTTCGAAGTTCATCCTGTTGTGGAATATTTGTCTGCCCGGTTTCCCCAGATTTGTATCCTTGAAAAGAAAACAGCTCTACAAAGCCAGACAGCTTCTTAGGCAGTATACTGCTTGTAAAACAGCTCTGTATGGCATCAAGTTGTACATGCTGTGTGAGAGCTCTAATGGCTATGTATACAGCTTGAGAGTCTATACAGGGAATGACTTCACTGGCAACTTGTACAGTCACTGCTTCACATAGGTTATACCCTTACTGTGGATACTTTCTATTTGGGAGTAGAGCTGTTCAGTGAGTTGCACAAAGCTGGCACTGTGGCATGTGGCACAGTTTGTTGTCACCTCAAAGGATTTCTGCAGGAGCTTATTTGGAAGAAGCATTGAGTTCCAACAAACTGCTTGCAGTCAAGTTCAGTGATAGGCATGATTTCTACATGCTTACTTCAGTCCACAATGAGAGCTTTTCCCCTGTTACGGTTTGGGGTCAGATGGCCAAAACTCCTGAGCCCACCTGTATACTTAATTACAATAAGTACATGGGCAGAGTCTGTAGGAAAGGGAAGTATTATGCAGTGATGCTATTAGGCCTCACTATGCAATACTCTGACAATACCCCAAAAGTGATTCTTGTATTCACAATAATAAATCCTTAGTTCAGTGATGGTAGTGTGGCAAACAGCAGTCAGTCTTTACTAGAGGAACACTTTTAAGCATTTTGTAGCGAATCCTAGTTTGTTTTAATGGGATACAGAACTTAGCTTAGCCTTTAGCTTGCAGACTCGTGCCCCAGTCACCTAGTGACTTTTACTCTAATTAGCTTGCTCTGTTTTTGCACATTTATTTAATTTTTTTTTTTAAGATGGCTGCCTTGTTTTTAGTTAGGCCCATATTTTAGTTTTGCCTTATCAGTGCCACCGCGGTAAGGCATCAATATCAAACTACAAAGATAAACAAACTGTAGGTGTTCACATTAGGTACTTTCCCTCTTCACGCTTTTGAGGGAATTGTTTATATAAATTACTGTCCCAAGCATGTCTTGTTATCTACTGTTTGGGAACAGACCTACGTCAGTTGTCCAAGCAGATCTGTATAAATACTCTCACTTAAACAGCTAGTCAGAGGGATTCCGACCAGATGCCATCGCTGCTATTGATGCTGCAAGTTACCTTGACGCTGACCCAATCTTCCTGTCCCTACGGTTTTTGAGCTAGAGACATTATTCCAATGTAACGAGGGTTGGGGGCTCTTCTCATGGACATGGCATTGCCAGATTAGGTTTAACATACCTAGCCCTCTTTTAGGTTAGAGGTTAGGCTCATTATGCTAGGGAATTAGGACGTATCTCATACTTTATGTCATTACATGTTATTGCAAGATGGTGGGGGTATTTGTATTAATGACTCTTGTCTTTACCATTCTGTGTCTTGCACTGTTCATTATCCTAATCATCGCAGCACATGCAACTTATCACAGATTGCAGTTATGCTAAAGAAAACCTATTGAAACTTTACTGCATCTTCTTCATTACCTGTGTTTGATTGAGACATTGAATTTAAGTGAGAAAGGGATAATCTCTGTTTAACCACAACACTCCCTGAGATGTCACACTCTTGAGTCCATGCGTAAAGGCTGCCACAAATCGCCTTTTACTGTTTGGGTTTTTGGTGAGGTGCTGCTTTTGAGCCTGGAGGGTTGGACCGACAGTTGCGACTTGTTGTAGGACTGGCATTGTCACCTACAAACATAAGCACTGTCATCCTTGAATCAGCAGTCTTGCCTAGAGCAAGAGTCAAACTATAACATGGCGTCACCAACTATGGTGTTTAGGCACTAATTAATGGATACCCTGATTATCACTGTCTCACATACAGCAGGTACCCTAAGTACCATTATACGGAGACATCTGTGGTTTTGGGGAAGATCCACCTCAGCTGAACAGGGAGCACCTAATTAGGCTGTAGGTTGTTAGAGCTCAAACTCTTAAAAGGACTTTGCTCCCCATTTGGTGTTCCATCTCTTTTACCCATTTCACAACATAGCTAATGCCATAATTCCTGAGAATGCCAGACAAGCACTAACTCTACACGTAGTAGCGCATGGCTTAAGAGAAGAGGGTGGAGATGTTACATTCATAGTGGAAGCTAGGGAAGCCTACTAAACAGAAACATTTTATTCCTGGGTTCACTTTCCTAAGGAAGACAACACTACATTCTCATTCCATCCAATCAGAATTGCAAATGTACCAATACGGTACCAAGCATACCAGTATTGTGAAATACCGCTCACTCATCAGGAGCATCAGAACTGGTTTGAAGGCGCCCTACCCCATGTAATACAACCCGTGAGATTAGGTCCCTTAGGTAATGAAGGACCAACGTGGTCTATGCTTGCCACATACACACCTCACCCAGGTATACAAAACATGCAGACAGCAAACCTGTGAAACCTATATCTTGAACTAGTAACACAGACGACTAGTTCAGTTCGTAATGCAAACTTTGAACACTACACCAGCGCGTCCAGCACCACCAGCACCTGCTAGATATCAATTGGCTACTGGAATTAATCCACAAACAGTATATACTATCATGGGTAAGGTACCCACAGAACGGGACAAAATACTGTGCTGGTTAGCCTAGAAAACAAATCAGCTGGAAGCTATGTTTCTCTATACGGGACCACAGGAGAAACATAGAATTCTCACAATATGCTTGCCCTTCGGGATGGTTCCCTCGGTGGATGACTGCACCACATGAGGTGCAGTCTTTGCTGCAATTTATACTACCACACATGCTACCCCGACACTTGTCAATTTACAGGAAGTGTTAAAACAAATACAAAATGAGCACGGGGCTACACCAGCCCTGGATTTGGGGATGAAATTAATGCATAATGTTGACACAGTCTCCTCAATCATACTCAGTAACATCAAAGGGGAAGCAGTAGCAATGGCTATATGCCAGTGCCTCTGAGAGATTCCAGATTTGGACCAGGAGAAAGAGGTACTGAAAATGATTTCCGACACCTATACTAGTATAGGACAGGATAGTTTGGGAGCCAAGCTGAAGGAGCTTGAAATAGAAAGTACCACCTCTAAGGAAGGCACTAAACAGGCACAAGAGCGTTCTAAGAAGCTCTGGGATATACAAAAACAATTTAAAGATAGATGAAATCAGAGAGCTGATTCTCCACATCTGGAGAACTCTGATAGGAGATACAATCTCAGAAATAGCGAAAATATATAAGCTCCTGAAAGGTATACTGATTCACATTCCTCTCGTTCCTTTCAGGATGCACCGAATAGACATAGCAAGAGAGGGGGCCATCCTGATTGACGTCCTGAATATGTGAAACAGAAGAAAGACTCACCACAGTCTTCAGACAAAAAAAGAAGAAAAGTCCCCACAACAAAAGCTGCAGTTTACAAAGAAAAAGGTGACAGCACTGTCAATTAAAAATGGCAGTACACTTGAGAACATTGCTGAAGAACAAGACGTGGGCAGTGACACTGTTAGACAGCACAGCAGAGGTCATGATATATCGCCAGTGTCTGAATGATCATCTGGATGCGACAGCAACTAGCAATTTCATTGCAGTCTAGACTGTGGATGGTCATGTACTCCCACCTTACAGGGTTTATGATTTAAATATCCAAATTGAGGGAGACATAGAGCACACCATTGGTGTGATATTTTGGGATTAACTTAGTTGTGATATCCTGTTGGCCAAAAAGGACTGGCCACCTGAGCACAACCGTAAGTTCCCCCATGGGGAAGATGTCAGGTGTCATTTTGCCTTCTTTCTCTGATCTTGTTCCTGAGGCAGTAAAACAAGCCTACGCTGTCAATTGGGTTTTGGTGCAGGCACCTACATTGTACCGCAATCATGTAGATTGGGAAAAGGATTCTCCTTGTCATGTAATACCTATGAGGTCTACACCCCAACCTCAGCCACAATATCCTGTTAAACACGAAGTAAAAGCTCCAGTGAGGGAGATCCTCACTCAGCTCGAGTACCAGGGAGTAATTTAACCCTGCGTCTCTGCGATGAATAACCCGTTATTCGTAGTTGCAAAGCCCGACCATTCTTATAGACTAGTCTTAGATTACAGACACTTAAACATTCATACACGTACATACGCTATACAAAATTCCAATAGCAGAGCACTAATTAACAATATAGTGCGTAAAAAATACAAAACAATGCTGGATACTTCCAACAGGTACTTCTGCCAAAACTTAGCACATGAAAGTTGGGACCTGAGTGGATTCTCATTTGGGTCACGAAAAGGCTTTTACCGCTTGCCCCAAGGCTACAAGAACAGCCCAGGGATGTTCTCAGCCCGTGTAACATCAATATTCCATGATATTGATCCTGAGGCATTGTCTTAAGTGGATGATATTTATCTCACAGATGACGACCTCAACATTCATCTTGCCAGGGTCGATTGGATCGTTTTAGGATTCGCAACCATTGGCTACAAATTCAATTTTAGAAAAATGAAAAAAGCCTTTCTCAGGGTACTGTTCCTGGGAAACTGAGCTATCAAACGAGGGGAAGAGCCTGGCGCTGCACTTTCTAGAGAAATGTGCTCAACTCCACCCACCTAACACTCTGAAGAAACTACAGTCTTTACTTGGTTTCTTCAACTTTGGCAGAACATACATTCCCAACTATGCACAATGTATCAAGCCAGTTATGACTTAATATGTCCTGATTTTTCTAGCAGACACTGGACAGTTAAACACACACGCATCCTTAGGGAATTGCAACAGGACATGCTGGAAGCAAAACAGTTGCGCATACAAGACAACAAAACAAATTTGGTCATCAGAATAATTGCTGGTGCCATTGGGTTTACTTGTGTCACCTTTAATGAGGGTGACACAGTGCGCATAGCATACAAATCTCGTTTATATTCTAATGTAGAACAGCGTTTTGCACCCACAAAAACAAATTCTAACTGCAGTTCAGATGGCTGTCATTAAGGAGAGGCCACTTGCCCAAGGGAAACGCATCATTGTCATTACCCCGGTGCCAGCCTTAGGGGCCGTCATCAAAGCAAGCGTTCCTAATGCTAAAGCATTATATCCATGCTGGATTCAGTGGGCAACCTCCCTGACTGCCACCGATGTTGACTACATCTTTGATCCAAAACTTCAGACACAAGAATTTCTCTAATACGAACAGGAGTACCCCACACCTCTAGATATTTTGCCACTTGACAGATACCGTACTGTAATTTACACTGATGGTTCAGCACAACCAGCAGTAGGTACCAAACATCAATATTCAGCGAGTGGAGTGATGAAGAATGGATTTTTCCACCCTCAAAATACCTACATGCAGACCCTAGGGGACAGCACAGCTCAGCTGGCTGAACTCAAAGCCCTTACTCTAGTGCTAGAACACACAGAGCCAGGATTTCTGACTTTTATTGTCTGTGACTCATACAACTGCGTCCAGTCCTATGTTGATTACCTCAATCATTGAAACCTGAACGGGTTTAGAGATTCCAAAGGGAACACCATAAAACACAGAACTCTGTGAGGGAGCATGAATGATCTTAAGGTTAAGCTACCTTGTGTCCATGTAGAACATACATTGGGCCACCAACGTGTAGGAGTACACATTATTGGCAACACTTTGGCTGATGAAGCAGCCAAATTCGTAGTAGCTATGGCTTCTGTGGCTACAGTGACTCCTCGTTCTCAGACAAAATTGGATAATGAAATCCTGACTGCTGTGAAAGCTTTGGCTGAAGGCAAGTCTCTCCTGAAAGCATACCCTACAAAATATTCTTACCACATCAGTGCACAGAATGTTGCTTATGCAACACTTCCTGGGGTTGGAGATCCAGCGATCGCCAACGAAGACCAGAGATTAGATCTAATAAAAGCAGTGCATGAGGGTGTCGCTTCTGCACATGCTGGTATCGCGGCCACAGTAACACTTTTACAGAAACACTTCTGGTGGCCAGGTCTATACAAACAGATGAAACAGTACATTCTTTGCTGTGACATATGCCAGCAAATTAAGAGCTCAAACATTAAATGCCCACCACAGACATCCCTGTTAGTGTCCAGCAGGCCACTAAAATGTGTGCACCTGGACCATTGAGGTCCACTTCAACCTGATGAAGCATACTAATACATCTTAGTCGCTGTAGATTCTTGTTCTAGATTCCTGTGGGTATGATCTCAGCAGTCTGCTGATGCTCAAACTTTTATAAAGACTTGCTGATCTTTATCAGTACATATGTGGTTGCAGCATTCGATTCGGACCAGGGCCTGCATTTGCCTCTAAGACATTCAGGGACATCATGAGGATGATAGTTTTTGAGCTCCATTACTCCTCACTATACCATCCCAAGGGAGATTTGGTCATGGAGAAGCGGAACCGTAATCTAAAGCAGTCCTTAACAGCTAGAGTATTAGGTTCTGGCTGCAGTTGGCTTCATCACCTATACGTAGTTCAGAGAGCACTAAATAATCTGCCAAGATGGTCCTTGGGGGGCGCACTTCCTATGAGGTTCTCTTTGGCATACCTATGTATGTCCCAGATCTTGATGGCCCTGGTTTGGTGGCAGCAGACACACCTTTTGACATAAATGAACGTCTCAGTATTTTACAGGAGCTTCAGTAATTTTGTGAAGATAAATCATCCGCCAGTGCTGCCAATTTAGGAATAAGGGATTTACCAACAACTTCCACTAGCTGGATTCCCAAAGTCAGGGATCTGGTTTGTGAGAAGATTACTGCGAAGAAGGAATTTGGTCATTCTACAGAACACCAGTCCCAGTCCTTGAAGTACAAGGTACTAGAACTGTCATCTTACCACCACTGCCTGGTTGTAGAGCAAACAGATTCATTTCCGTTGATGACATCAAAGTTCACCAGGTGGCCGATCCTGGACAGTAGACCCAGAGGTCCCTTGGGTATTTCCCGGTCCCCTCAAACTACCCAACAGGATATATTTCTTCAAAGCAGAATTACCAACACTACTTCTGACTACAGAAACATGTCCAATGATGCTACAAATATCTCCTCGACTGTGGGGAGGGTGGAAAATGAGCGCTTGCTGATTCCAGTTACCACTTCAACGATGGCACCTGTCCAAGATTTAGCTGTTTTCTACACCAACACTACACAGACTGATGACACCATTTACTATGAACCTCCACGCGAAGTGAATACATCCACTGGAGATGAACCTGCTCCTGCATTTGCAGAGACTGCCTCTGGTTATTTCATCAACATTTATGACTTTTCTTCAGACTCATCCATTCCAGTAATTGAAAATGTTTCAAAGACACTTAAGCTGTATCTATGGCTTAAAAATAACTATTTAATTCACCCATGGAACTATTTATGGTTCTGCTTGACATTTTCAGCATTGTTTCTATGGATTGGTTTCGTGACTGTTTTCATTTTGCTTATAAATGGTCATTACCTTCCTGAACCCTCCTCTGTTGCACCTGTGGATGAAGTCTTAACTCCATATTATTCCTCACATTATGTCCAAAGAGAATTGTCCCTTGTGAACATTTCAGCTGCACCAATTCCTGATGGGATTGTATGGGACAATGTTCCATTTGATATATACGGGCCTACTGAGGTCATTCAAATTCTATGTGTATTCAAAATTTCTATGACTGATGTAATTACACCTGGTGTTGTATCTGATTATTGGGATGTGCAGACTGTTGATTCTATGTTAACTGAATTTTACATATTTTTCGGGCATGACCCGTATGTCACTGTAATAACTGGTCAAGGGGCTGAGCCTGAACTGCTCACCCAATGCTTTGTGGCCCAGTTTAATCAAAACTAGCACTCCGCTCGTATTTGGGGAAACTTCACTAGTCTTTAAGCTCTCCTTGTAGTCGGCAGTTCATCAGGTTCCTACTATGTGGTACCTCCACATGTTCACAACGCCTCTAATGGACGCCAACTTAGACGCTTATTTTATTGTAGTTTAGGCAGAACCTCGAGTTGAAAACAAAAAATAACATTAAAAAAGGGCTATTAGAACATTTATATCTCTGCAGTTCTCACCAAAATGTGACCATATTGAAAGGCATCTGAAAGGAACGGCTTCCACCACAGTACCGCTAAAAGTAAGTTGGCTAGATATTCCTAGTTTAAAATCTAGACATATTAAATGAAAATGATTAGAAAAAAAAAGTTCAATGACACTATATGGGAAAACCCGAATAGATAAACAGTAGTTCTAAATGAGACAACTTCTTACTAAGATGGAATTGTACACAAGACTTAAAGAAAGGACAGCTGTTTCCCACAGATTCCCCGTCCCGCTGAAGTGTCTGTGTATTTTCGACCTGATGCCCCAGCAGTTTTTTCTCCATGTTGATGCAGGAGTAAGGTGGGGTCTTGGCCTATGTGATGTGGCCCTGTGGCCCACGGACATTATGGACTGAGCAGTGTCCCACCATTTGTATATATGTAAATACTATTTAGATTTTTGAGGACGTGTTTCTAGATTTTCATCTTATTACACTAACTTCAATCACTTCCTTTTGTCCTTGCTTTATTCCGGAGGGTACAGGATGGATGCATAATGTTGTTGCATCTGTTTGTGTGCATGTTGTTGGGGGTGCGGGTGTTGCGTCTGTGTGTCACTCTTTTTCCTCCCCCCTCCCCTGTGTGCTAGGCGGCAGTACTCACCATGGTCGTCGTCGCCGATGTTGGTATTCCTGGTGAAGGAGGAGGTAGACCAGCATGGGGAACACCAGCAGTTCTGGCTCCATGTTGGCGTGGTTCTTCCCTGAGTCTCCAGAGCTGAGTCCTTTGCCTTCTGAGTGCTGTTTCCGCTGTGTTTTTGATGTCCTTGGTACCGCCCCGTAAAAGGTGGCGGATAGGCCTATTGTAATACAGTGGGTGGTACATTGTCTTCCGTCTGGTTGTTGGTGGTTCCCGCTGCAGTACTTGTTGCTACTGCCGTAGCGGTCGGTGTGTTAAAGTGGCTGTCTGTGTTGGCTGTTTCCGCTGTAGTCATAATTCCATTTTTTTACCGCCGGCTTGTTGCCGGTATTACCGCTGATTTATCACCGACCACCAGGGTCGTAAAGAGGGCCATAATACAATACACAGATCTCTGTACCCAATGCTACTCGTATATGGGTATACAATTCTCCTGCTTGCTATGTTCATCTGTCAAAACAAAGTAGATGTTCAGTTTGCCATATGACAAGTGCATTAAAGTCACAGTACTTCACATAATGATGAAAGGGACCTGTGCCATTTTCTTACTGACTACCCTTTGTGTCAAAAACTAATGTGCTTTGTAGTTAAGGACATGCTCTTTAGGGAAGTTAGGAGTCTTCCCCTGAATCTTTTCTTTAGTTTCAAAGGCAGATGTGCTTACTCAGTTTTGAGACCGGTGGCCTTACAAGGCAGACATTTACACCCCAACTTGCATCCAAAAATTGGAAGGAGTGAGCATGGTGAGTGTGCTGAAGGCGCATGAAAGACGTCTTCCTGAGCCTAATGTGGTTGTCATGGGAGAGGTTTACTTGGTACGCATTCTGTAATGCTCGGAATGTCAACAGAGGTGAATACTTGACAGGTAGTAAAAACGTAGTCAATTTTTTTTTCATTTGTGAAGGCTGTTGACACACCAACTGTTAACATAGCTGGCCATATGTGTGTAGAGGTTTGCTTGTGGTGGTTTTGTATGCAAATTGGTTGATGACTGTCTGAGAGTTGGTTTGATTGGAGATTCCCAACTGTGGTGTATGAATATGATGGGTTTTTGAATGGTGGTGTTTTTTTATGTGAGTGCACTGGTGTATTGGCTGGTGGAATGAAAGTCTTGGTGTTGTGCATAAATGGCTTGTGAGTAGCGTAAAAAGTAGTTGGTGCCTTGCTAAGGTTTTAGAACTCACCTTCAGTATGCTTGGTTTCAGTATTCTAATACTGTGATTACAATCTGTTCTTTGAAACTAGCACTTCTGATTGGGCCAAAACCAACCTGTACGAGTGGTGGTGTTATTTTGAAAGTTCAGTAAAAATCCCTCATTGTCCTCGGCAGGTGTCTAGGGTGATATAACCTGTTTTTATCCCACTCACTTTTCCCACAATGCCCTTCAAAAATTTAAAGTTTGTGTAAACGTCCCAGATCACTCCTTCATTTACATTTTGTGAAGAATATTTCTAAAATCGGTTTCAATCCACAAATTGCACAACCACCCAGCATTTCCACATGTCTTCACATCAAAATAGAACCCAGTTGTTGTGGGTGGCCGTAGGACTCATGATTCAAAAGTGCTAAATTACATTTTTTGCACTGAAAATTACCCTGTTTTCAAAAAGCTGTGGATTTTGTGCCTTGCTGTTCCGCCACTCAGAGAATCCTACCAAACCTGCACAGTTTTGGAAAATTTAACAACCAGGGTAGTACAGGAGTGCATGACTTGTAAGGCTCTCATTTGGTAATTTTTTTAGGAGATCTTGCACCTGTCAACCTTTGGTAAAAAAAAAAAAACATATTCCTTATACTTCTGTGCCAGACATTTCTGAAATTTGCAAGGAGTCATACATTTCCTACCACCCATAGTTCTCACACACTTTCTGATAAGAACTGTAGCCCACTTGTGAGAGTGGGCCAAGAGACCACAATAAGAAAGGCCCTAAGACACTATGTTGAGAGATAAGCAATAGGGGTAGCAGCTGTATTTGGAGGTGTGTTGTGGCGCCACCCATGGAAACCTACATACTACAGACATATTTGAAAACTGGACAATGAGAGTATTCCAAGGTAGTGTGCCTTGTGTGGATACCTTGTGGTTTTCTTACCCACAGTGCCCTGAAAATGTAAACTTTGCCTCAAAATCATGCATTTTCCTTACATTTCTGTGATGGAAACTTACAGAATCCACAGAATCAGCTCACCACCACCCTCACCATTGCCGCCCCCACCATCACACGCAACAATGACCCAAACATCGCAGCACGCATCTTTCACAACTGGATCACCGACTGCGCCAACACCATAGCCCCCCCTCAAAAAGAACAACAACACCCATGCAAAGCAAGCCAGCTAGTTCACCCCTGAACTCCGGGAATCAAGACGCAACTGTCGCCGCCTTGAGAAAATTTAGAGAAACTCCAAATCCCCAGAAACCCACAGCTACTTCAAAGCAGTCACCACTGCACACCACCAACTCATCAGACACACCAGAAAGAAGGCTATCCAAGACAGGATCTCCCAGCCACGGCCATCCTTTAGGGCCGAGGGACCACGCTCCCCCCACACTTTTGCCCCTCATGAAGAGTGCCTTACAAGCTGAGCAAAGGTCAGCCTGACAGACACTCTTCATGTTCAGCTCAGGCAGCCAGGAGCCAGACATGCGCGATTTGCGCAGACTCCTGGTTGCCTGAGCGGAACTTTGCTGGGCTGAAGAGGTCACAGCTCCTATGGGCGTGACCTCAACTTTGCAAAGGTGCCTCGAGGCCCTCCCCCTCGGTGATGGGGGGAAGCGCACTCATTGACTCTGACCTGGGTGCTTCAAGATTAAGCCCTGAAGCGCCCAGGACGAGTGTCAATTAGTGACACCTCATCACAGAATGGGGTTGGGGTCAGAAGTCTCACTGACCCAATCCCACTCTGTGATGAAGTTGGGACTGCTGCTTTCCCTCACTGGCTGAGCTAAGGTCAAACCAGTGAGGCAGAAGTCCTAACCCTCCTGGGACCTCCGAGGCTGAAGGTAAGTGTGTGTGTGTTTGTTTTTTAAATGAAGGTTTGGTGCGTCCGTGAATGTTTGAATGTTGATGGGTGTTGTGAATGGATGTGCGTGTGTCTGTGAATGAATGAGTGTGAGTGTGCTTCCCGCCCACCCCCCTCCCTCCTAAAATTACCGGCCTCCACTGGGATCTCTTCACAAACACACAAGAGCAAGGAACACTTCAGCATCATCAAGGAGTTCGCCCAACCCAACAGTGAAATAACGGACATCCCACACTCACAGGACCTATGCAATAGACTCAACACCTACTTCCACCACAAAATCAAGACCATCTATTACAGTTTCAAAAGGACAACCCATGCGCAGACCCCTCCTTTCCAACCACCGACACCAACAAACCCACAATCTCCACCTGGACACCCTTCTCCACCAAAGGTACATTGAAATCCATGAAGTCTATAGAATCTGGGGCCCACATGGGCCTATGCCTCCATCACGTCTTCGACAGAGCTGCAGATACCATCATCGCCCCTAAGCTCCCCCTCACCATCAGCTGCCCACTAGCTGCCGCCACCTTCCCTGACGTCTGGAAACACGCCGAGTTCAACCTCCTCCTAAAGAAACCCTTGGCTGACCCCACCGACCTCAAAAACTTCAGGCCCATCTCCCTATTTCCATTTCCTGCAAAAGTCATACAAAAAGCAGTCAACAGCCAACTCACCACGTTTTTAGAAAGCCACAACATCCTCGACATCTCCCAATCCAGATTCAGGTCAAACCACAGCACCGAAATGGCCCTCCTGTCCACAACAGACGACATCCGCTCCCTACTGGACAAGGGAGAGACAACGGCACTCATCCTACTTGACTTCTTGGCAGCTTTTGACACAGTCTCCCATCACACCTTGATAAGAAGACTCCACGAAGCTGGCATCAGAGACAAGGCCCTCAACTGGATCCAATTCTCCCTCTCCAGCAGAACGCAACGAGTGAGACTGACCTCCTTTCTCTCAGAACCCACCACCTTCGGAGTGCCTCAAGGATCCTCCCACAGCCCCACGCTGTTCAATGTCCACACTGCCCTGCTAGCCACCATCGTCAAAAGCTATGGAATAAACATCATCTCCTACGCTGACGACACCAAACTCATCCTCTCCCTCTCCAACAAACCAGACAAGGCCAGACACAACTTCCACAAAGGCATGAAAGCAGTTGCCAACTGGATGAGAGACAGCTGCCTTCAACTCAACACAAACAAGACCGAAGTACTCATCCTGGGCCCTCAATCCAACCTATGGAGCGGTTCCTGGTGGCCACCCACCCTTGGAAACCCGCCCGCCCATCCCCGCCATCCAAGCCCGCAACCTCGGAATCATCCTGGACCCTGACCTCACCATGAACCATCAGATCATCTCAGTCACCTCCACCTGCTTCTGCAACCTCCCCCTCCCACGCAAAACTTTCAAATAGATCCCCCTCAAGCATAGAAAGACCGTCACACACACTCTCATCATGAGCAGACTGGACTACGTCAATGCACTCTACGCCGGAATCAACAAAAAACTCACCCATAAATTGCAAAAGATCAGGAACACCACCTCCAGATTGATCCTAAACCTACGCCAACACTGCCACATCTCACAACACCCATGCATACTGCATTGGCTCCCCATAGAGAAAAGAATCACTTTAAAACTCCTAACCTACAAACAGAAAGCCCTCCACAACACCGGACCAGCCTACCTTAACCAGCGACTCAACTTCCACGTACCCCACAGGACCCTACGCTCAGCCCACCTCTCTCTTGTAGGAGAACCCTGCATCAGGAAAACCAGAAAAGGAGGACGTTCCTTCTCCTACTTTGCCGCCACTGCCTGGAATGCCCTACCCATCCACATCAGACAAACCACCTCCCTCCCCAGCTTCACAAAGGAACTGAAGACATGACTTTTTTAATCCGCCTCCGCCTCCGGTACACGCTACACCCCACCCAGCAACTTGAGACTCTAACGGGTGAGTAGCTGTGGTTTATATACACTGACTGATTGATTGATATTTCCTAACGCCCAGTTTTACCCCACTTGTGTTGATAAAAACACTGCATCACTTGTGTGGCTGGGCCAAGAGGCCATAACAAGAACGTGTCGACCCACGGTCAATGGGAGCCATTTTGTAGCATTGAAGGGAAAGGATTCTAAAGATATATATTTTTTACCCAAAATGTATCTGGACACACATACAAACTGCCTATTATCCCCCACCATTAAATCTGAATTGTCAAAATGGAAATTCAATTTACTTTAAAACTCCCCTAAACACAAACAGCACAAGGCACCATTCATTACCCCTAAAAAGTACCTTCGCATGTTGCACAAAAATTTAAAAGTCAACATATCAACCATGGCATCCATGTCACACATACACAAACTCATCAAATTGGTGGAGGAGCATATGGGGTAGAAGGTAGTTGATACAAAGGGAGCTGTCAGGCTACATGGGCTTGGATTCCAGGAGCCACCCGACTCCAGCCACCAACAGGCACAAGCAGACAACAAATAACTTACATTTTGCATTTAATACAAGACCATCCACAAACACCGAAATGTTTTTAGAAAAATAGTGCAGGAGTAGTGAAAATGTGAAAAATGCATCAGAAATAAACCAAAGGCCTAGTGCAGGGCAGACTAGGCGCCAATACAATAAAGCAACAATATAACAGTAAAATGACAAATAAATCTGTAAAGAATTCACAAAAAAACACACTCAAAATGGACAAAAAGTATATTTAATCATGGACCTCCACAATCCAAAACAATGTATGAAAATGTTCCATTAAAAAATAGTTAATTTCATGTGGGCCCCTACTTCAAACTACAGGCCATCCACCAATGAAAAAAACACAAAAAGAGCAAAAATAGTGGTTCGTGACCTCCTACAAAACAAGAAACGTTTTCCAAAGTACTGCATTGCAATGTTTCACAAAAAGTAAAGATTCTAAGTTTGTGAATGCACAGAGATTACAGAAAACATGAGTGATGCTTTTCCACCAAAATCCAATTCCAAAATTACCAAGGGCTAAAGAAATCTCAGGAATGAGTCATCGGGACAGGAAGATGAAGTTCTTGCTGAATGAAGAACATCCTCTCAGTCTTTATCGCACTGTCTTCCTGTTTAAAAAGTGCATTTCTTGCTTACAAAGGTCTGTTAGGGTAACCTTTGAACTCAAAAATCTAACTTTGAGTTGATTTGCTGGTCAATCGCATTCACAACACTGCACCCTCAATTTCGGATTTCTAGTTTGGAGCTCAAAATGTACCCCAAAGGGTGAAATACTTGTTGGCCAAGTGTGTTAAAGGAACTGTTGCTCATGCGGATTGATGACGTAGATTGGCGCTCACAAACTACACAAACGTTCTGTTTGAGTAAACAATCTACCTGAAATGTTTGTGTTGACTGCCTACATTAAAGGGACTGCTGCTTGCATTGGGAAGATGCAGTTTGTGTTTGTTACATGTTGTATGCTGCCATCTTGTGTTACGATTTCCTCCAGAACAGGCATCTTGTTATGCCTTGTGGTGTCATGGCGTAATCTCTATAATTACACATACATTTTCTAACATGAAATTCGAGAAATTACGCCAATTACGCCGGCATAGTAAAAACTTTACCCAGGCCTATGTAATACCCTATTATGGAAGATTGTGCTTCAAGCAGTGCCAGGCAACACTGCTGACTCTGCACATCAGAAGTAGGAGCAACTAATTAAAGAACGTTAAATATGCGCACTGGAAGCAAACACAACGTGCCTAAATACCCAACGGGCAGCCATGCATCCTCCATTGAAACAGTACATCTTCCATCCGTGGCCCGCACAATGATAGCCGATCAGGACAGGCACTGCATATGTGTGGCAACTCGAGTGCATCTAATCTCTGCATTCATAACTAGTATAAATACACTTGTGTCCACTATGTATCTGAGAGAGCCAGTGTGTCCATGGGCCAGATGTAGCAAGCAGTTTTGCCCATTCTGTGTCTATGGGAAAATGTGTTCGTACGTATGGCCCCATATTTCTAATTTTGAAGCAACTTAATGCCAGAACAAGATAGACCATATTTCACTGTGCTACTAAATCTATCTGTGAAATAAGTATTACTTTGTATAAGGTTATAATACTGCCTGGACAATGTATTTGTTGTGCAGTATTCAAGAGCTACCTGTACCTGAGTAATCTGCACCTTAACATCCATCAATAGTAAGCCTAGACAATTCACCATTGCCACCCCCTGAAAGCCACATCCTTATAGTAGGTTCTTGGTTTACAGTGACCTTGCAGTGGTATCTGGGTCCTGAAGTTCTTAGGTCCTGGAGAACTATCCTGACTGAAGCTCAGTGCTAAGAGAGGCTCTACGCTGTGACGTGCATTTTGTAAATGGTAAGTCTCATAAAACCAGCAACCAATGCATGGGGAAGGTATCCTTTTTTGGCGTTTCTCACCTACGTGCCATTTTCTATACACTCCTCAATAGTATAGACTGATCTGGTCATATGCCAGTTCTGCTTCATCTTTAGGACATCTTTGGTAGACCAAGATTTTTATTCAGTGGAGTTTCTGTTTAGGCTGCGAGCTCCTGGTGAACACGTTCATAATATAGTACTTTTTGTGTAACATAACACTCTGCTTGCTATTTTTTTATTTTTATTTAGAGAATTGTCTTATGCATCCTTCTTACCATATTTAAGACAGGGAAATGCTAAAAGTATAAATATTGATTCCATAAACTATCAATTTTCAAGAAAAAACAAGAAATGATATTTTTTGCTAATTGACACAGCATTAACAAATTTGAGATTATAAACTAAAATACTTGTGTAAAGGTAGCGTGGGTGTCATTTATCAGCAATCTCATTTGGCCTTCAAATAAACCAGATTGCCATAATGTTCACTCTGCTTGAAGATTTACAAAGAAACAAGTGACTTTTTAAACTTTAACATTAAAATGTAATTTTGCTACCAGATACTACATAGAAACGGTCATAGGGACTCTGTAGCTATGGGTAGCTATGGGTGAGTCATGCATCTCAAATACAAAGGGGCAATCTAGATCCTAGCAGGCACAGAGGAACACTTCTCATGGCCTTACTGCCACTGGCCAAATTAAGACATTTCCATCTGCATGGCAGTGATCTTTGTTCCTTCACACACTAAGGGCCCTATTATGAGTTTGGCGGTCAGACTGCCGCACTCCTGGCGACCCGACCATCAGATTACGAGCTTGGCAGTCAGACCACCAGGGGACTGGCGCCACCGCCAGGTTCATAGATCCTAAGGGGGTTGCAGTGGTCAGAGTCATGGTCAGCCATGGTGGCGCCGAGTTCAGCGCTGCTGTGCTGATCACAAGACCTCTTTCCACCAGCTTTTTCATGGTGGGGTCACAGCCATGAAAAGTCTGGTGGTAAGCCAGTGCTTGGGGCCACAGGGGGGCCCTTGCACTGCCCATGGGCCCCAGCTGCCACCCTGACAGCTCCCTTGGAATGCAGACAGTGCACATTCCTAGGGAGCTGTTGTGCCATGGCATTGGCCTCAGCTCCCTTAATGGAGCTGAGGCCAATGCGTTGGCACTGTTTCTGCTGGTCTGACCACGGAAACATTGTAATTCAATGTTCCTGTCAGTCAGCCCAGTGGAAACATCGTAATACAACTTGGGGAAGGCGGCTGGTATGACAGTAGCCTCCTACCTGTGGCTTTGGTGTTTGGCTCCTTCCGACTGCCAAAGTTTTACAACTTTAGGCTCTAAGAGCCTGATTCACACTTTTTTGTAAGGTTTCTATTTTTTTAGTTTTCACAAACTACGATTTTAATTTGATTAATAGTGATTTTGCTATTGTGGGGACTCTGCAATTGTGGCTCATATCTCTGCCCATAAAATGATAAGACAGGCCTATCTTTTTATGTGCTGACTTCTATGCCCAGGCTAAGGAACCTCCAAAGTTGTAAAATGACTATAAGTAAAGCTAAACTTGTAGGTCATGAATACCAATAAAATAGTAAACTTATACAAAAGTGTAAGTTTACCTTTGTGAATTAGCCATTAAGGTTTGGTGTGCATTTGCCATGTTTCTGTAGACTGTGCACCAAACCTATGTGTTTTTCAGAAACAAACTCCCAAAGCAAGAGTTTGTTTAAGGAAAACAAAACCTGTATGCCCTCATTAAAACATTGGAAGTAAATGCTGCCTACCACTGCGGCAACGGCCACCAAAAGACCATAGACGCGGTTAACATCCGTCCATCAAATAATAACCACAGCTGGATTTCTGCCACAAGAAGTGCAGAAATCTGGCTGTGGCCATGCTGGCGGATGGCGTTAAGGTGGTGCTGCTGCCACCAGCAACACCACGCCAGTAGACTGCAGCCAGCCGTATTATGAAAAATTATACGGCCTGTTGGTGTTCTGCTGGCGGGGGCTGCTGGCGGTAGCAGCCCCCCGCCCCATCCCCTGCCGGAAGACACCCTGGATTCAGGTAAGTCGGGTTTCCGACAGGTGAGGGGGTGTTTTGTGTATGTGTGGGAGGGTGCATGAATGTGTGAGTGTGTGCGTGAATGCAAATGTATGTGTAGTGTTGTTTGCGTGCATGTATGCATGTGTGAGTGAATGTGTGTATGTGTGGTGCATGTCTGCGTGTGTGTGTGTGTAGGGGTGGGGGTTTGGAAAGTGGGGGCGTGGATGGAGAGGGGGGAATCTGGGGAGTGTTTGGGGGAGGGGGCCTCCTATCAGTGACAGGGAAGCAATTCCTTATCACTGATTGGGCCCACCGCCATGGTTTTTGGGGCGTTACGAATGCCACTAAAACCATGGCGGTAGGCAGGGTCAGAATGGCTGAGGTGGTACAATAGAGGCCGCCGGCCTGGAGATTCTTATCTCCAGCCCGGTGGCTGCTACCCCCATGGAGGTCAGAGTGGTACATTGGCGGGTTGGCTTCAGCACAAGTTCTGCATCTAGCTCGTGGCAAACTTAAACTAACAATGTCTCATGAACATGGCCTAGACCGGGCAGTTAAAGAGTTACACATAACTATGCGACCTGGCATAATTGCATTATTTTGCTAATTTTAAAAAGCCCAATGTGAAATTCCCCAAATTACGCAAATATTGACAGCGTAATTTAAATATCGTTCAGGCACAGTGGGGAATGTGTATACTAGTTGCAGGGTTCAGGGAAGGGCCTAATGATAAAAGTCCTGCTCTACCTACCTAAGTTGGATGCAGAAAGAACACTGGTCCATCAAGCCCAGCAAGTAGCAGACTTTTGTAAATTTTTATGTCAGCAGATTTGGATGTTTGCTTGTGGATTTTCATTTTTTTGATGCCTAGTGCACCTTATGCTTTTTCTGTTGTTATTTCCTCTCTAAACAATTTTGGGTCATTTTCCTTGTGGATCATCACACTCTGGATCTATTCTCTTGCTTTGCTCCTTTTCCCTACCTGATGTAATGGGGGCTTGGGGCTTTGATGATTAACAGCAATGCAATCTACATCTTCAATCAAAATCTACACAGGGTGCCAAAGAAGTTTTTCCCTCGCACGGGACCCACGTCTTGGCATACCCTTCCCACTTAGGGCAACTTTAGTAACACAAAAGGATGATGGACGAAGTTCTGAAACTTTTCCAACATTCACCCTGTGTCACAGATCTGGGTTCAATCCATTGTTCTTTTGCTAACGTGCCACCTCAGTTTGGACCCAGCCATATGCAAATCAGTCTTTACCCTGTTTCCTGTGGGGACAGACAAGCCCAAAATGGGTATAACTCACGCCCTCACCATGCACTCCTAATTACCCCACACAATACATCACTCATGACATCTTTGATAACATCATTGATAATATCAGTGTAACATTTGCAGTAAAATTATTTAGCAGAAAACTGCATTGCAGGGGCGTGAGTTATAGTTACCTTAGGGCACTAGTTATAGTTACTTGAGATAACTCTAACTATAACTGATTCATTTCTATGGTTTGGTACATTTAAAATGTGACCCTAACTATAATGTCCCTGTAACCTTTGTTTTTTAAAGTGAATTTGTATGCTTTTTTAAATTCTATTTCCTAACTATAACGTCCCAGTAACCTTTGATTTTTTCATTTAATATATACAGTATGTCTATATATTCAATTCAGCATTGCTGAACCTGACTTCGCTTTTATGGTCGGGATTTAACCAAGGGATTGGTGCAGCCGTCGGATGGTAATCGTTCCATCTGTTGAGGATTATAAATATATATATATACATATATATATATATATAACCTACTGGCGGTCTACAGTGTGTAGTTATAGTTAGGACCTAGTTTCCATAGTAAAAGCGTTTTTTTTGTTTTGCCAATAACTTTGGTGCAGTTTGACGAATCCTCATGAAATTTTCAAAACTAGTTTGCCACTTGTTTCAGCTGATGTCTTGAATGTTTCAGGGTGATTCATCAAGTGGGGACTGAGAAAAAGGGGGAAGTCCCAAAATGTTATCCCCATGCAATTTCCCATAAGGATTTTAGACAAAACTGCAGCCTGAACAACTGAATGGAATTACAGCAAATTTGCCAGAAAAGTAGCTCTTCGTCCTTTTTGATATTTGATGTATATCCATTCAGTAGTTTTTAAGATATTGAAACAGAAGCAAATTTGAATTTCTAAAGGTGCAAACCCTTTGCGAATCATCCCGATCTCGTGGAGAGGTCTTATTGGCTGTCAACACTGTAACCAGGAAGTGTTAGCAGCCATTGTGGGACTCAGACTCAGCTGAGTCCTAAACAAAAAGATAAAAAATTGAAAAGGGGGCAGGGTAGGAATACCCTGACCCCCAGGCCTGCGTGCTGGGGTCCCTCTAGGATCCAGCCAGGGCAAAAACATTTTTTTTGTTTAATTGTCACCAAAAATTCCAGCCAATTAAATAAAAAAAAGACCAAGCACAATTTCCCATGCTTATTAACAGTTTTGTCCTCAGGTGTGACAGTTCCTGGGGGCATATGGTAAAAAAGGAGGGGGCCCATGTGACCACCACAGAGCTCTTTAGAGCCCTAATGACCACTACCTCCCCGGGGCTTCATTACAATATTGGAAGGGGGCCGAGCGGACCCTCCATTGGGCTCTTTTGAGCCCCTGGAGGACCACCTCCCTGGGGCTTTATTTTAATAATGGATGGGCCCACAAGGACCCCACTTCAAGGGTTTTACCATGCCTGGGGGCCACCACCTCCCTAGGGTGGAAATTATGAAAAAATGTTGCTCTGACCCTGTGGGCCCCAGGGACCATGACCTCCCCAGGGCCAAGCATGTAATTAAAACTGGGAAGGAGGCAGTGTGGCCCCCCTCTAAGGCCATATATATGCCCCAAGGACCACCACCTCCAGGGGGCTGCTTCATGCAAATTAAAGGAGGGGGGCTGCCAGCCCCCACCCCCCCCAGGGCAAGCTCCTGTTATCTCAGTAAGTGCCCACCCTAAGACAGGAGCTGAGACAGAAAATGTTAACTCTGCTCCCAGCAAGCAGGAGTTTGAAAACTGCTCCCTTTGCAGGTAGCGGAAGTTTCATCAGTTTCCCTGCCTGTTGTCATTCTATAATCTTGACAATTCCACCTCTGTTATCACCACACATCTTCCCCCTACATTATCCAAAATCCTATTGTTTAAATAACACATTTCAATATCACAGTTACTAGTAATATCTTATACATACATTAATCATAACACAAAATAATATACTGGAGATGTGTACATCTTTTTGACAAGTAATAGTATCCAATACATCTTCATATATATCTCAGTTCATATGTACCCCTCTTATCCTTTCGTTTTACATAAATCTCCCATACTCTATGTAGTTCCCTCCTCCAAAATAACCGCACTCATATAACAACCAAATCTCCTTTTTTTACATACCAGTTCTTCACGCCTCCCCTTTTGATGCAATGCTGTACATTTTATTTTGTGATTCTTTGACTCTTTTCTTCACTTTTGCACAACCAACCCTTATATCTCCTCTTCCATTCAACCATATGGGACATTCCATCCTGCTTGGTTCCCTTCCTTTCAAACATACAGAAGGTGACACCCCTGTCACAGCATGAAGAGCTGTTCTGTGTGCCCAAATCATTCTCCTTAACTTTTTTTTCCATGGAAGATGATTGGCTAAAGATAGATGAATATTTTCCATTATCAAATGGTTCACTCTCTCTACTATTCCATTAGCCTGTGGTCTGAATAGAGCTACCCTCTCATGGACTATTCCCCTCCTATAGAGATAACTGATAATCTCTCTAGAAACAATTGCACCCCATTATCTGACACAATGGTTTTAAGTATTCCCTCTTCTATGTAAATGTTTTCAAGAAATTCAATGACCCTCAGCCATTTTCACTTGTTCGATAGACTTTATAATAAACCATTTAATTTGATAATCCATTAGTACCAGCCTGTGTTTGTTCCTTGGACCTAACCTTGCTACAGGTCCCAGGAAATCAATAGCTAACTCTTCCCATGTTTTCCAAGAAAAAACCTACATACCAGTGGAGGTTGCCATATTACATTGGTTTTGTCACTGTCACCAATGTAAAGATGGATTCTACTCACTTTTAAATCTTCATATAACTTATTTATATATTCCGATAATATCTCCAGCTGACCTACTAGTCTTCCTTTCATCTTCTCTACCTTCCCGCTTCTCCCCACATTCTAATCTGATGTCATTAGCATCACCACATTCTATACTCTTGACAATTCACTTTGTTATCACCACACACTATCCTCTCACTCAAAACCCACAAATCCACTCACACACCAACTCACACACCCATTCACATACTCACATACCCACTCATGTGCAACCTCACACACCCACTCACAACCACTACCACACCCACTCACAGACCCACACAGCCACTCACATACCTAGACACACACACATTCACACACTCACACACCCACTCATACCCAACAAACTGCTATCACACCCAATCAAAGATCTATGCAGGTACTAACACACTCACTTACACACCTGTTCACACACACACACACACACAACTCACACACCCACTTCAATACCTATTCAAACAATCACACACCCAACCACTGACCCACAAAACCACTATCACACCCACTTACAGACCCACACAACCATTCTCTCACCAACTCACACACCTATTCATAAACTCACCCATCCACTTGCAGGCTCATAAAACCACTACCACACTCACTCACAGACCCAGACAGCCACTCATAGAGTCACTCACATAGGCATTCACACACTCACACACCCGCTAATTTTCCCACAGAACCACTACCATACCAACTCACAGACCCACAGAGACACTCATGTATGCACTCACATACTCACACAGCCACGTACACACCCATACACCCACTTACACAAACACTCACAGACCCACACAGGCACTTACACACCAACACAAACACACATATAACAATATCAGATCTGCAGATCAATCACAGATCCTCCCGCAATATAAAAGACAGACCCCTTCTTTGGCCTGGGATCGACGAATGATCCACAGATCGGAGTGAGAAATTTCAAAAAAAGGATTTCAGAACAAAAAGAAGCATTGTTTGGAAAAAGGAAAAGAGCCTTGGTTGGTGTTCATGATGTGTAGATGGTAATTACTCATAGAAAATTCCTCTGTTGCCTCTGTCTATGAGATAGACTCTGTCTTTTCGATATATTCCATTCATATCGAAGTGTAAGTTGTTATGGTATATAGAGCCCATGTTGTGGCCTCTGTCTTTTGTAAATGTTGGACGACACCAAGGCGATATATAGGAAACGTGTCATTGATTTACTAAAGGTATCCTTCATTAGAATTTCCTGCCCTAGCTTAGTAATTGTGCCTATGTCATAGCCACCACAGTGCACAATCATGAGGTCTGGGTTCAGGTACTCTGTAATGCTTTCAACTAAAGGCACCACTTGATGCCACCATAACACTCTCTGACCAACCCAAATAATGTCTACATTAGGTAAACCTATATCCCTGTCAATGGCACTCTCTCTGGTCCAAAGCATAAAAATATGGCCTGCAATCCAGACTTTGACCATTTTTTAGACAAGCAGGAATAGTACACAGGAAAAGGCTGGAGTAGAATCAGGCAACTTTTAAGATGAAAGGCAGTTAAAATGGAGGAAAGCAAGTAAAATATAAAAGATCATATTTGATTGGATGGTGGAGATGTACATTGAACTAAAGTTAAGCAGTAAGTTTGAGAAAAAACTAACTCTGTGATTGGCTTTAGAAAAGTAAAAAAAAATGCTTGGGATATGTTTGGAAATGCAAACAGTCAACTACACCTGCTACAGTTCATGTGAAGCTAGTACGCTGTTGAGAGAAAGTTTTGTGAGCATTAGACCTAGTGATAGGCAGAGACTATTGGAAACATGGCCACTATGGAAATGGCACTAAACAAGTGTGGGAAGAAGGAAACAAAAAGACTACAGTGTGAAACTGAAAAGCAGACTGATATACAAAATTGCTCAGTAGGGAGTGTATATCTTGCACTTCACTCTATTTTACAAAGTGAAATATAAATGAAAAGCATTGACAGCTAATTAATGAATGCCCTTTACATGCTGCCATGTGGATCCATGTGAATCCACAGATCCACTGCGACCCACATGGGGTGCCATGCTGAGGAGCGCGGTAGATCCCATTATCCACACATAAAGCTTCTGAATTGAGCTTCTGTTATAGAAGCACGGAAAGGGTTAACAGTGACCATTTAGAAGTAGTTTAAGTCTGTGACTCAGTGAGAGCACAGTGTGAGGGGTAGCCATTATTGGTACTTTTCTACTAAATGTGGAGGAGGATTGCCATATTTCTGACTTGAGATTTGCAGTGGGAAAATATATTAGGAAATGTTAATATAAAAGATGCATAACGCCAAAGAGATTTTGCAGGTATGTGAATTAGGTTGTGCTTCAAAAATGTATATTTAAAAACAATGCTGTGAGTGCATATAAGCTGAATGAAAATGTGCAGCTTCTAGAAATTACAGTAAAAGGCAAACTATAATGGAGGTTAGATGAGAATATTAAGTAAAAAGTATAGTGAGCAACAAAGGAGGAAGAGTAATCGCTATACTGAAAATATAGTTGTTTTATTAAGCCAGTATGAATTAATGTGTTTGAAATTAAATGTGGGTGCTTGCTTATAATATGTAATTTAATAGTATGTAATTTGTACACACTTGTATAGTCAGGCATGCCTTTACACTCCCAGGTACACCCCTACAAAAAGATTTACTTACCCACTAGTCATTTACACAGGTAGTCACTGACACTCTAAGTCGCATATCCATAAAACCATTCACACACCCATTTAATTACCCACACTTTACTTACATAGTCATTCTCACACTGTCTTATCCAGGTGACTGGTTGACACCTGTTCGGTATAAGTCAATAAGGACGCTCAATGAAGGACCACACGCCAATTATAAATACAATTTAGCTTTACTAGAATTGAAGGTAAAATGTAGGCATTTAGCATATTAACAATAGTAGAATAAGAATAGCAATGAAAAGCATCTATTTATATATAAGTACACTACAAGGAGCATTTATATATATATATATATATATATATATAATAAGCAAAGAGTTCATTGACAGATATACGTTTTGATTAAATGTATACTAAAATGCATCACACTACGATATTCAGGAAGCAGAATATAAATGAGTTGAATACTTCAGATAAGCTTTGATTTACTGCACACCAAAATGCATGTTTCAATTACTGCAGCAGGCTCTCACTACGATGTTCAGGAGGCAAAATATAAACAAACTGAATACTTCAGATAAGCTTTGATTTACTGCACACCAAAATGCATGTTTCAGTTATTGTAGCAGTTCACACTAAGAGGTTTAGAAAGCAAAATATAAACAAGCTGAATACTTCAGGTTATAAACACAGTGCAAGCATACATAATCAGTCATAATAATAGAGCAGAGAAACAAAGGCCTTTCATCCCTGTGTGGAAACTTAACTTAGTCCACGACATGCTGGGAATCCCTCTACCGCCTGCTTTGACCTCTCTCCCCCTCTATCACCACAAGCAAACAAGGAGGCAGCGCTGGGCCATGGCAGCTTCCACAATTCCATCTGCGAGCTTCCAAATCCCTCACCCACACTTCAGTGCTTAAATAACTTGAAGCTTGGATTCTATCTCATTCCGGCATTTTCTAGCTATGTTATCAGTACTTGGCTGCTCTGCCCTTCTCCAGCCTTTGTTTTCATTCCATCTTCTCCCTGTACTCTCGTTCTCAAGGTTGAGACGGAGTCTTCTACACAAACAAGCTTGAAAATAATATCATGAACTTTTCCACGATGTTTGGGAGGGGGTTTCAACAGGCATTACACTCATCTACACTGCTCAAGCTAATTAACCCTTTGCGTCACAATGTCTTCCGCATCTTTCCCTATACTGAACACACACCCATGTAGGCACTCTCACACCCATTAAAACACCTATGCAGCTTTTCATTTATCCAGCACTTAGTCAGTTACACAGCCATTTACACACCAATATACCTAGTTATATACCTAGTCATGCACCCATACAGCTATTCACATACCTATTTACAAAAGCATAGAGGCACTCAAACACCCAGTCAGACAGGGACAGAGGCACTTACACATCCACTCAAATGCCCACACAGCACTTATGCATTCACCACTAACACTGCCACTTGCACATACAGTTATGCACCAAAAGACCCACTAACAAAACCAGTTACCAAACTATACAGTCACTTACATATCCATTTAGACACCCAGGCCCTCATTATGACATTGGCAGTAAATCCCACTAACCGCCTCGCTGACTGCTGCCAACTTACCACTGCCACGCAGATAACCGTTCACCATATTATGGATATTATGACACACATACACAAATCCATCAGTATTCAGCCGCATTCACAAATCTGCCACATCAAAGGTCAGTGATAAACTGGCGGTATCAAAACCCACTCCGTTACGCCAACAGAACTACGCCTACCACATTATGACCCATGAATCACCACGGCAGACATTCAACGGCAGTAAACCATTGGTGGTACATACTGCTGCACTCAAAATGGACACACACAAACAAAACAACACCACATTGGACAATTCAAACAACACACACCTGACACCCATACACACATCACACACACCCACTCACACCACTACATTACACACACCCACATTACCCACAACCCTTTACCATTACAAACAATTGCCAGCAGAGAGACAGCAAGACCACAGACACAACCAGAGCCACACACTACTCACACCTCTACATCACTCACACACCCCACATCACACACCCCAACACATTACCCAACACACCCTCACCTTCACACCTCACACAACACCAATGGTACCACAAAGACACCCCCGCATCACAGAGGAGGAGCTAAGGGTCATGGTGGAGGAAATCATCAGGGTAGAGCCACAGCTATTTGGTACACAGGTGCAGCAGATAGCTAGGAAGATGGATCTATGGCGGAGAATCGTGGACAGGGTCAACTCAGTGGGACAGCACCCAAGAACTAGGGATGACATCAGGAAGAGGAGGAATGACCTACGGGGGAAGGCACGTTCCATTGCAGCAAGGCACCAGCTCGCTGTACAGAGGACTAGCACATCTCACTTAGCCCAATGCCAAGCCCTGCATGCTCTACCAATGCATAGACACCACTCACAGACCTGCATGGACACTCATCCCTAAAGCATGCACACTATGGAGAACTACTCATCCCACCATACACCTACCTACACAAGTGAATGCTGCCAGGGCAATTACAACCAAAGAGGGCAAGCCATGGATGCACAATATGTCAGACACAGAAACCATAACACATCATTTACATCCCCACAGGTACCGCAGCGAATGTCAGTGGAGAGGAAGTGCCAGCAATATCCAGTCCCCCAACAGAAGAGGCCCACAGTGATGACAACAACTCTGGTCTTCGGGATCTGGATGACCAACCTGGCCCATCAGGAACCTCTGGATAGCCGGTTACCCGGGCCCAGTCATACCCCACCACAGAGCCTCCCCCATAAGGAAACACCACTACAGCACCCACCCAGCATACCCATACCTCTGTCTACAGGACACATCAATCAGCAGTGTGTCCACCTCTACAGGGACCCCAGGGCAGACCTCATACCCATGACAATCAGGGACCTGGGGTCAGTGGCAGTGGGCACATGGTTCAGGGGACAGAGGTACAGGCCAACAGGGAAACTGTGAGGAGTGCTGTGCACCAGGGGGAGGACAGGCCCAGGGAGCCGACACTCCAGGAGGCACTTGCAGAGATCCTGGGAGCATATTAACATTCCCAGGACACGATGGGGCAGATGCTGGACAATGTGCAGGAGAACAGGTGGCTACAGGAGGGACAGTACCAGTGGATCAGGGAGGACTTGCAGGCCATCTGCAACACCCTGGTCTCCATAGTAGGAGTGCTGGCAGACATGGCCAATATTATGAGGGAAGCAGTCACACAACAGCGGGCCCCTGCCACTAGCCAGATGTCTGAACAGCCTTCCACCTCTGCTGCAGCTAGTGGCCAGGAGGTCCTGCCACAGAGCTCACAGGCCACAAGCACCCTTCCCCCTGCAGAAGGAGAACCACCCCTCAAACATTCCCTGTGATCCAGACAGAAGGCAGAGAAACTTGGCAAGACCCCCGCCAGGAAATGAGAGTCTTCTGAATGTCACCCTTGTGTGCCACTCTGTCACCCTGTCCACCTTGAACTGCCATTGCTCCCCTTCCTATGTCCCCTTGGACAATGCACCTGTGATACAAACAGTTTGGAACAATACCCTGGACTTTCGTCCATCATCACCCCAGCCCATTGCACTTGCCCCTCAATATTTTAGCACTTCAATAAATACCCTTGGAAAAAAAAGAAGTGTGTAGTATGTAAAAATTTTCAAGTATGTATTCATTTAAATAGGTACAAATAATGGAATTCAACTGTACAGAAAATGAGCATAGATTAATGACCTGTAGCTGGCTGCAGTGATCACAACAGGAGCACATGTGAGATCACCAACATCTGCAAAATGAAATGATGCCAAAGGGTACAGTAAGTAGGGCATAGAAGTGGGAAAAAACAGCATGGCGGTGGCACAGAAATTCAAACATATGTAATTGAAAAGTGAAGTAACACTGCCTCACCTGTGTGTCATTGGAAATATTGTCTGATCACAGATGTTCTGTTGTCCTCATCCTTTGCCTCCTCATGCTCACTGTCCACAGGGTCCACTGCTGGCACATGGGCATCTCCAGCCTCCTCCTCCTGCAGAAAAGGCACATGGCGTCTCAGGGCAAGATTGTGCAACATGCAGCATGCCACTACTATCTGGCAGACATTATAAGGTGAGTAGCACAGGGACCCACCTGTCAGATGGAGGCACCGGAACCTGGCCTTCAGGAGGCCAAAGGTTTTTTCAATAATCCTTCTGGTTTGCCCATGTGCCTAATTATAACGTTCTTCTGCCCTTGTCCTGGCATTCCTCACAGGGGTCAGCAGCAATGATAGGTTGGGTCAACCAGTCACCTGCAAATTTTGAGGGACAACATTTAGCCACACACTATCCCATATGGTGCACACCATACCAATACACTAATGTATACTGGGTGGAAACTAGGGCTCACCTATTAGCCACATCCTGTGCCTCTGTAGTTGGGCCTCCACATTTGGGATGCTGCTATTCCTCAGGACAAAGGCATCATGCACCGACCAAGGACACTTATCATTGATGTGAGAGATGTACTGGTCCACCAAGCACACCATCTGTACATTCATGGAGTAGAAACTCTTCGGATTTCTGAACACCTGTTCATTCTGACGGGGTGGGGACGAATGCAATATGTGTTCCATCAATCGCCCCAATTATTTTGGGGATATGTCCCATTGCATAGAATTAGTCTTTCACTGTGGCCAAATCTTCTACCTGGGGAAATAACATGTAGCTGCACATGTGTTTAATCAGGGCAGACCACACACTTGTCAGCACCATTGAGAACATTGGCTGTGACATTCCTGCTGCCAAGCCTACTGTCACCTGGAAAGACCAGTTGCCTGGAAATGGAGCACTGAGGGGGGATCCCAGTGGGGTGACGGATAGCAGATATCAGGTCAGGCTCCAATTGGGCACACAGCTCTGTGATTGTGGCCCTGTCCAGTCTAAAGGTGAGGATAATGTGCCTGTCCTCCATTGTTGCCAAGTCCACCAGGAGTCTGTACATGGGGGTATGTCTCCATCTCCTATTCATCCGCAGCGCTAGCAGTCTCTGGGGCAAACGAGTGAGGAGTCAGTCACAAACTGAACAATGGGGCTACAACAGAACTTTGCATGCTGTTAACTTGTAATGGGTAAGTGTGATTTGTACAGCATGTCGTAATTTCACCAGTGACAATTATCCAGGGCCTGCCCCCCTCTAAAATGGCATCTGCCTGTCCTGTGTGGAGGGACAGGTGGAAGTGAGGTAATTCTGCTGATGTTGTGCTGATGTTGTGCGCCGTTGCGGGCAGAGGTCAGGAACCGCTGTGCAACTCTTCATCGGTTAACATTGGGCCCTATTACAGTGGCCAATGGTGATCTACGCTGGCGGTGACAGTATGCACCACCGCAGACGTGACCACCATTTTCTATCATATTCCTCACTTGCTACCTGATCTTCAAAAGGAGAGGACCTACACTGCATGTGCTGCTGTGACCTGTGTCTGGAACCGTGTGACCGGGTAAAGTACGGACTGATGTATGGGCCTCCAGACCAACAGGTGAGTACACTGTGGACACGATGCATGTGGCATGAATGCCTGGAGTGGTGTGTGTGAAGGTCTTGTGTAAAGGGGTTGGGTGGATGTCCTCTGGGTGGTGTATTGGTTGTGTGCTGGGCCATGTGTGTGGAAATGGTGATGTGAAGGGGTATGGTGGTCCATAAGTGTAACAGGCAGGACTGTTAGACTAATTTCCATTTTCCTGTGTGTATTTCCTCTGCAGGTCAGCGCCCATCAAAAGAAGGGTATATGGCGTGCCATCGCCAAGGACGTGCGGACCCTGGGGGTCTACGGCAGGTGGAGCACCCACTGTCGGAAATAGTGGGAGGACCTGAGATGCTGGGCACGGAAGACAGCGGAAGCCCAGCTGGGGATTGCCTCCCAACGAGGAATGGGTGCCCGTTGAATCCTGACCCTCCTCATGGCCCGCATATTAGTGGTTGCCTATCCTGAGCTGGATGGGCACTTCAGGACATCACAGCAGCCACAAGAGGGTGAGTACAGTGTCCATCATTACACCTTATGCATGGAAGGGTAGTATACAGGTGGGGGATGTATGTCAGTGGGTGCCCCTAGGTCAGGCCTGACATTGCAGCATAGGTCCCCTGGTGGCTACGGTTCAGAAGGGATAAGCTAGGTACCTAGCTCGTAGGCATCCACAACTGCTCAGGGCTGGGTGGGTCCCAGGTGTGCTGCATTTGGCGGTGTGTGCCCCTCCTCATGGCTTGGCTGCTAATTATATCTGTGCTAGTGCTATGGCATATTGTGTAGGGCTGTTCCCTGTGTGTGAGGGTGCTGTGTATGCCAACTGCGGTGTTGGTGCAGCCATTGACCAACTGTATCCTTTGTCTCTCCCCCCCTTTTTGTTTTGTCACCTTGTCATTATGTGCATCAGCATCATCTGGCGGAGGAGCACAGGCACCAGAAACAGAGGGAGCTGCATCCCACAGGACCCAAGAGGGCACCTGTGGAACGGAGGGTGAGGGTAGTACCATTGCGGAGACAGGAGGGCACAATTCTGACACAGATACCACCTCCAATGGAAGCGGACTTCTCTGAGACCACCCCAGCTACAGGTACCACTGCCACCCCCGTACCAGCACCTCCCTCCCAGCAGCCCCTCATCATGTTGCCTGTGCCCACTCACCCAGGAGGGTGGGCATCTCCTTCGCCCCAGGCACCTCAGGCCCTGCCCCAGTTAGCCCTGCTGCCCTGAGTGAGGAGGCTATTGGCCTCCTGAGATCCATCTCTGTAGGGCAATCAACCATTGTGAATGCCATCCAGGGCCTGGCAGAACGGCTGCAACAGAATAATGCATTCCTGGAGGGCATTCACTCTGGCTTGGCGGCCCAACAGAGATCGATCCAGGCTCTGGCCTCCTCTGTGATGCAGCCATTGCCCCTTCACACAGCCAGACGAGCATGCACACAAGACAACACACAAGAGAGGTACAGGCAAACACAAGCACCACACTTCATCCCACAGGCACTAACACAAACAACACCGAGAAGCAGACACACCAACATCCATTATTTCCACTGTCTCCTCCTCCTGCTCCTCCTCCACCTCCCTCCCAGTTCCGTCTACACTCACACCTACCTGCACTGCATCATCATCTACTACCAGCATCATCATCACACCAAGCAGAACACACATCTCACTGGCAGACACCTCCACAACAGCCATGCACACGTCCCCTGTGTCCTCTCCCACTGTGTCTGTCCCCCCCTCTCCTAAGGTACACAAACGCAAGCACTCAGACACCCAACAGCCATCTACCTCACAACAGCATCCAGCCCATGCACCTGCATCCAAAAACAGCAGACACCTCCAACAACCACTCCCTCTTCCTCCACTCCCTTTCCTTCTCCCTCTTCCCATCCCAATGTCCCTAAAAAACCTTTCCTAGCCACCATTGACCTCTTTCCCACCTCTCCCCCCCCGTCCTGCAGGTATGGGCAGGGTAGGAAGAACCCAGCCAAACACCTCAGCCACCCAGTCCACGGGCCTGCACCAGCAACTGCTAACAAGGTAAAGGAGCCTGCCCCAGCTGCCAAAAAGACCAAGGAGCCTGCCCCAGCAGCTGCTAAGAAGTTAAAGGAGCCTGCACCAGCGGACAGGAAGAGCAAGGGCCCTGGGGCAGGAACTGCGATGGAGCCCCCACCACCAACCATGGTTGTGCAGCCGTCAGAGGTTGCAGGGAATGGGCAGGAGCCTTCCCCCACCAGCAGCAGCACCACCACTGAGCAGCCATCACTGCAGGCGGATGGTATGTAATTGTACCTCCATGGGCTGCTGTGCAGCCTGCCCCCTGCAAATCCTGTGGGTATTTCACCCATCTGAGAGACTGTGACCTTGCACTACCCAGGATCAAGAGCACAGGGCACGATGTCCCCTCCAGAACCCGTGGGTAAGACACCCATATGTCCAAGACCCCGCAGGATCAAGAGCACAGGGCACGATGCGCCTTCCATAACCAGTGGGTTAGACACCCACATGCCGAAGACTCCCCAGGGTCAAGAGCACAGGGCACAATACCCCCTCCAGAACCAGTGGGTAAGACACCCACATAGCCAAGACTCCCCAGGATCAAGAGCACAGGGCACAAGGCCACCTCCAGAACAAGTGGGCAAGTCACCCAATCAAGAGACTGTGGCCTTGCACTCCCCAGGATCAAGCACAGGGCACGTTGCCCCCTTCAGAGCAAGTGGGCAAGTCACCCACCTGAGAGACTGTGGCCTTGCACTCCCCAGGACCAAGCACAGGGCATGCTGCCCCCTAGAGAACCAGTGGGTAAGACAGCCACATGCCCAAGACTCCCCAGGATCAAGAGCACAGGGCACGAGGCCCCCTCCAGAACCAGTGGGTTAGACACTCACATGTACAAGACTCCCCAGGATCAAGAGCACAGGGCACAAGGCCCCCTCCAGAACCAGTGGGTAAGACACCCAAATGCCCAAGACTCTCCAGGATCAAGAGCACAGGGCACAAGGCCCCCTCCAGAACCAGTTGGTAAGACACCCACATAGCGAAGCCTCCACAGGATCAAGAGCACAGGGCACGAGGCCCCCTTTCTGCCATGGTCATAATTTAGCAGTAATTACCACCAGCCTGTTGGCGGTATTACCACTACTTTATCACCAACCGCCAGAGTTGTAATGAGGGCCCCAGTCTCTAACACACCCAGTCACTAACACACCCACACAACTAGTTACACATCCAGTGAGAAACACATAAATGAAACTCTCACTCACATATCCACTCAACCACTGACACACCCAGTAATCCACCTGCACAACCACACCCATTTATACACCCATACTCAGACACTTACATAGCCTCTTACACATTGAAATAAGTACTTATATAGCTACTCACTTGCTTATAGTATGTAATGTAATAGTATGTAATGTAAATGTAAATGTATTCTATATTTGCTTTTCAGACATCTACTGTTTAAATAGGAATGGAAGATGGAACCGTGAGGAGAAAGCAAAATAAAGAATTATGCTTGTTGACAGCATCCATAAACTGGCCAACAGATTACATTTTTAGTTCAACTGGCATATGGCGTTTGCTACAATAAGCAACATTGTCTTTCAGTTTTGGTGAAATAACAATGGTAACCATTTGGTCAAGAGATAAGGATCTCACAGATGGTCCAGCTGCTACTGTGGATGCACAACCTTCCTTTTTTCCTATCTTGTTGTGATATGTCATTCTATTTATGGTTTTCAGGTGTTTTTCATGTGCCATGTGAATCCTTCTTCACCATACCTTTTGACAGTTATTTGGTACATATATTGCACTGGTCGAATTTTAGGAAGAACTTTCTTATCTCCTGAAGGGATGGACAAATATTTTCAAATGTTGGAGGAATTATTTGGCGGTAGTAAGACTTCTTCGTCCTGCTCTTCTCCTTTTTGTCTATCCTCAGCGGACGACATCTTAATTTTAAAATTTTCTTCTCTTCAAGGACAGTCTGAAAAACAATAGGGCTGTGGTTTTCAGACTGTCTCCAGAGAGCTGTGAAACCTAAATAACCGATTTATGGGATGGTTTGCACTGTGGATGGCTGCAGATTTAGGGCCTCATTACGATTTCGGCAGACGGAAAAGCCCTTCTGCCGAACTTCCAATAGGGAGGTTGCCCCCATTGTAGCTACCTTCCCACCGGGACCATTGTGAGTTTCTCACTAGGTCAGCGGACAGAACCTCAGTTTCTGCCCGCTGGCCTAGCCGGAAATGGCCTAAGGTATTGTCATCTGCTCACAATAGAGCCGGCGGCAATGCTGTAGTACATACAGTGCACTAGCACCCATCGCAATGTTCCTTTTCTGCAAAGCAGACAGTGAACATTGCGAAGGGGCTGGCCAGGGGGGCCCGGTACCCCTTCTCCTCCAGCCTCTACATGGCGGTGGTACCACCATGAAATCACTGGCAGAGAATGAAGGCTAAAGTGCTGCCCTGGTGGATTAGGACCACCGGGACTGCCGGACAGCTGGGACGACTAATCCTGGTGGTGCTAGCGGTCCAACCGGGGTGCAACCGCTGCAGTTGTACTGTGGCTCTAGGACCACTGAATTGGCAGCGCTCTGCCCGACACTGCGCACCTGGCGATCATGAGGCTGCCAAGTTCATAATCAGGCCCTTATTGTCTCCAATGAGAAGTTCATGTTTGGGTGTGTTCCTGGAATTGCAGCAAATTTGTGGTGGCATCACAGTGGATCTGTGGATCCATAAAATGAATATAAAAAAAGTCAAAGACTTGCTGTATTGCATTTATGTAAAGTTTACATAAGTTACCTTACATTGTTTTGTTAATTATTACTTCTAGAATCTATCATAAGAATAAGTGTGTTAATAAAAAGCATCTATAATCTTTGGAAAAAGTATATTACTGAATTTAATGAAAGGGTGACATTATAGTACAAATTGAATTAAGAAAACAGTCAAATTCACTTCAGAAAGCAAAGGTTAAAGGGACATTATAGTTATGAAATAGGATTAAAGAACCTTAGATATTCACAAAGAAAACAAAGGTAACAGGGATGTTATATTTAGGCTCAGATTTTACACATTCAAAACCATATAACTTTTAGTTGTCTGAGCTAACTATGCCTTGCGTCCCTGCAATGTACTGCTTCTGACCTCACATATCACATCACTCATAACATGGTGATGTCATCAGCAATGTCATTTGAGATGTCATCAGTGATGTAATGAGTGTTGTCACTGGCCATGTCATGAATTATGTAATATGTGATCTCATAAGCAGTGCATTGAGTGAGCAGTAGTTATTGATAGCTCAGATAACTATGCAAGGAATGTTAAACACGAGGTTTAGAGCGGTCTATCAGTCGATACTTCTATTATCCAGATGTCTGTGAATGGCACAATCAAAGGACTCATATGTTGGAAGGAGCCAAACTTCTAGAACTGCCATTGCATTCAGAGACAATCAGCCATTGCAGTCTTTGATACTCTTAAGCGAGGGCCTGGATTTGGATATTTTCCCATTGAGAGCTGTCCCTATTTTGAGAGCTCCAATAGTACATGCTTGAAAAGATCAGATACCCTCTACAGATATGGTTGTATCTTAAAGAATTGGCATGTAGTTCAGTATGCCTGTCCCTTCTGTGGTGTTTTTTCTTCCTACATGAACTATTGGATTGGAACCGCCCTGATGAAGATGGCCTCCCAATGATAGGGATATCGAAAAGCGCCTAGGATATGTGTTCTGAAATCCTGTTGTATTGATTATATTAATATTTATCTGCTATATTGTGTTTTTTATCACACAAGATTATTGAATTTATTGTAACATATCACTATGGGGGTCATTACAACCCTGGCAGACGGTGTTAAAGTGGCGGTAAGACCGCCAACAGGCTGGCGGTCTTTTTTTTGGAATTATGAACATGGCGGTTACCGCCATGGTCATCCGCCTCTCTCCGTTCCACCCGCCAGGGCGGAGGCGACCGCTGGGCTGGAGACCTGAGTCTCCAGCCCGGTGGCCGTGACAATACAGCCGCCGGTATTGTGACCCGGCTTACCACCGTGGATTTCCAGCGGTAGGAACTGCCATGAAATCCATGGCGGTAAGCACTATCAGTGCCAGGGAATTCCTTCCCTGGCACTGATAGGGGTCTCCCCCACCCCCCAACCCCACCCCGACTCCCTCTCCTACACCTCCCACCACCCCTGCCACCCCCAAGAGGGGCAGGACCCCCTCCCCACCCCGACCCCCGACATTACCTTACACACACACACCCGACACGCACGCACGCACCACCAACACACATACACGCACACACACCGACACACATGCCAACATCCACACACACAGTCAGACATGCACACCCACATTCAAACATACACGTGCACATCCATACAGACATACCTACAGACATACACACCCTCATTCCCAAAACACGCAACACCCCCGCAAGCATACACGCACTCACACACCCCCTCTACATACACCCACGCACACCCCCATGCACGCACACAACCCACAACGCCCCCCTCCCCTAATGGACGATCGACTTACCTGTTCCATCGATCCTCCGGGAGGGGACAGGAGCCATGGGGGCAGCTCCGCCGACACCACACCGCCAACAGAACACTGCCGCGCAGAATCACAGGACGTGATTCACTGGGCGGTGTTCTGTTGGCGTGGCGATGGAGATGGAGCAACCTCCAATTCCCCGCCGCAGGTCACTATGGCTGTTGGCGGCTCTCCGTCGGAAAAACGACGTAGAGCTGCCACCAGTCATAATACGCCGAGTGGAAAACCGCCACCACTGGCGGTCTTCAGCACGGCGGTCCCTCGGCGGTCTTGTAAAAAGACCGCCGAGGTTGTAATGACCCCCTATGTGTTTATATATATTTGATTCATGGATTATCATCATCATTTAACTTTATTTCGGTAAGTAGAAAACAAACCATTAAAGTACAATACACAACAAAGAGAAAAAGAGCTTCTTAAAAGCAGGAGAGTACTAAAAAAGTAAAATAAAAACACAATTAAAAGGGACAAAACAAGTTTAAAAACAAACAAAAAATAAACAGCCGGATAAGCATCACTTAGTATAATAAAAGATCTACTCAACAACGAAACTGGTTCCATGAATCAGTGATGGTTAAAAATATAATACACCAATATCTATATCCTGAGGAGTAATGACCAAGATCACGCGTCCAATTTGATAAATATGCATAAATAAGTCTAAAAATTGGTTCCCCAATCTTACTCCTTAAAATTGCTAATCTCAGATGTCAGAATAATACAAAAGATTTTACCATTAATAAAACTGTCTGGGTGGATAAATCACATTTTAAAATTCCCACAACATAAAATGAGGGATCAGTTCCATAGATCTATAAATAATCAATAATAAACCGAACCAATATCTATATCCTATAGAAAAAAAACTACAATCATACATCCAAGTTAAATAAATATACATAGGTAAAACTAAGCATTAACTACACGATTTTGTTCCTTAAAATTGCTAATCTCAACCGCCAGATTGACTCAAGAAATCTTGCCACTGGTAGAGCTATCTGGACGGACGGGTCGCATTTTAAAATTCTCTCAGCGTGAAGACAAGATCTAACCCCTAATTGCTTACAAAGCGGGATAAGCCAAAGTGCTCTTTGTTTATGATACGTTTGACAGTGGAAGAAAACATGTGAAACGGTTTCTTCACTTTTACAACCCATCGGACAATGTTTGGATCTATTAGTTGAGCTGGACCATTTGTACGTAAAACAACATAAAGGAAGAGACCCGATCCTAAACCTAATAAAAAGGCACAAGCAAATGGAGATAACTTTGCGTCCATAAAGGGTTCAAATTCATAATGACATTTAACAAGTAAAAAATTGTCGGACATAGACAATGGAATAGAACTAACAAATTGTCCAACCTGAGCGTTATGCCAGAAAGCATTCTTTAGCAACTGTGCAGCATTTTTAGGAATAGAAATAGGATCCTGCCAATAGGACCCTAAGCCAAGCCGAGAGAAAGATTGTTCAACAAAGACACACCATTTAGTTTTAATACTGGAATCTCGGCCCACCACATTAAGAAGGCCACAACGAAAAGGGGTTAGGGCATCTGTTGTCCACAACCAAATCCAAAACAGCAGGGGCCTTAAGGCAGCAATCTGTGAAATTGAGAAAAGATTTAGGTCCAGGCGAATGGGCAAGGATGGGGTACTTGATGGAACCTTTAGAATCATTTTTAGAAACTGATTTTCCGCCCTAGCCAAATTCGCCAAATTACAATGGCCCCAAAGTTCAGCTAGTCCCCCCTAGCTTGAGCTTTGTATATTTCCAGGGCAGGGGATATTGCAAATTTTGGAGAACTAGAGGCAAATCTGACAATGCCACCCGCCCTCTGCTTCAGGCATGATAGAGATTTTTGGCGTTGGGCATGCCAAAGATTGGAATCTTCCACTTTAATGCCTAAGTAATCAAAAGTACCCACCCTTTCCAAAGGGACACCATCTAAATATACAGACCTCTTCATTTTTTGCCTAATATCTCCAAAAACCATGTATTTTGTTTTTGCTGAATTAATTGATAACCCATGGTCAGTGCAAAACTCCAGAAATCTGGAGAGCAGTCTAGAAAGGCCCATGGCAGTACGTGATAACAGTAGGGTATCATCTGCAAACAAAAGACAAGGAATCTTCTGCCCGCCCAGACTAGGGGCATCGCTTTGATAGTCTAAGAGGTATGGCAAACATGCATTAATAAACAAAAGAAACATGGTGGGCGCCAAGACGCAGCCTTGCCTCACACCCCGTGCAGTTGGAAAAGCAGGAGTCAGATCGCCAAAAGCACCCCAGAGGACGTTAGCACAATTATCAGAATAAAGATCCTTAATGATGTTAATCATAGAACCCGGAACACCGGTTGTGCTAAGGGCCTCCCAAAGCTTGGCACGCGGGACAAGGTCAAACGCAGATTTCAAATCAACAAAGGCCACAAATAAGTGGCCTTTATCTGCGTCTACGGTCTTCCACTTAATGGTGGTGAATCGGAAGATCTGATCGATGGTACTGATCTTGTCCCTAAATCCTGCCTGAAGATGGCTTAAGACCTGATTTTCCAATATCCATTGTTTTAGTCTAATTAGCAACTGGTACGAAAACATTTTCTGCAAGTTGTCTAATAGACTAATAGGTCTATAATTTCCAGGGGAGCTCTTGTCTCCTTTTTTATGAACGGGGACAATAATCGCCATCTTCCACGAAACCGGATAGGATCGAGTTTCCATGGCAGTGTTCGATACCCTATTGATATATCAGGTCCATACAGGTAGGTCTGATTTATACAGATCCGATGGAATACCATCTTGGCCAGGGGCCCTACCAGATCTTTGAGCGCAAATTGCCATCTCTGTTTCTTTCAGGGTGAAGGGCGGCATTTCGGGCTGGCACAGTGCATAATCTGTAAAAGTCTCATCAAAATCCAAACGAGAACCATACAATTCACAAAAATAAGAGAACCAAGTTCCTGAGTCGATATGACATTCAGGAGTGGATGACAGGGCTAGATCACTACGCGCAACCAAAGTCCAAAAGAGCTTGCCGTCGCGAGAACTGGCCGCCTCCGCCAGACACTCCGATAAATGCTCCTCATATTTGAGTTTCGATAGCGTGCGAGTAGACACATAGTTCCTTCTCGCATATATAATGTCATCCCGGTTCTTTAACTTTAAGGCTTCAGATAGAAGATGCTTGGCCACCCGGCACTCTTTGTCAAACCATTTGCACCTAGGAGCAGAAGATTTTAATTGGGGTTTAGAAGGTTTAGTGAAAAGCTCCTTAAGTTCCGCAAAAAAGCCTGCATGGGCGGACATAATTTCTGAGGAAGATAATACGATGGAGTCCTCAAAAAGTTGATGACAGGACATCATGATGCCAAGCTTATGATTCAATAAGTTGGATTTCAGAAACGAAGGCCACTTTACTGCACGCCTATTAGTGGAAAGATTCAACAGATCATTTCGACCAACCAAACCAGTGGGTAAATCAAACAGGGCTATGTTATATGCAATTTGCAAGGGGGCGTGGTCGCTAGTACGAGGAAGACCCACCTCTACGTTAGTTATGAGATGCCAAACTCGCAAATCCAAGATGACATCATCCAAACAACTGCTATAATTTCCTCTAAAAAAAGTAGGCCTAGCAGGGTTATCGTTTGGAAATCGGCCATTTCCAAAACGGAGGCCGTATGTAAGTGCAAGGTCTATTATTTGAGACACCCTAGGGGAAGGAATACATGGCGTAGAATGAAATTGAAGTGGGGGAATGTTCCACAATACGTCGTCATCCTCAGTGGACTCAGCAAAGGCTGAGCCAAATTCAATTTGGGCGTTAAGATCGCCAGCAATGATGACTCGATATTTAGAATGGAATTCGGATAAAACATTATGCAAGCGATGAATAGTATCAGACTGTTGATTAAGAGGGCCTGGTCGGTTATAGATATTAATACACAACACAGGGGTACCAGACCTAGGCTGTATTACTATGGCTAAAAGATCACAGGAATCAACAGCAATTTCCTTGACCCTGCCCATCTCAGACAACTTGACCCAGATACATAGACCCCCAACCGCCCTTCCCCTAGGGGAGTGGATTGCCTTTTTTATAAAAGAACGATAGCCTTGCCTATACAGACCATCCGTTGCCCAAGTTTCCTGGAACATGCAGATAGAATAAGATTCCACAAAAGCCCCCCACTCCGGATCAGGCAGTTTGCTCTTAATACCTGCCACATTCCAGGACAGCAAATACCCTTCAGAAGATGGAGTGTTACATATAAGCATACCAGAATCCGTGTCGGTAACTAAATTAGGATTTACTATTGGGATACAGAGTGAAGCACTTGAAATAGGACCACCTGGGCTAATTAAAGATCTTTGAGGTAATACACGTGGACCACAGGGTATGCAAGGATTAAAAAAGCGTAGTCAATCCACATCAGATGTATCCCCTAAAGAAGCGGGGTCTTGAGTACCAATATGTTTGGAATTGTAAACCAAAGCACCCCCATCAGCAGGGAAAGGCAACAAACCAGACTTAGCAATAAGAACTGGAGCGCTGCAAGGAATTTCCTTGGGCCTAAATGAATGGGCGGGCAAGATCTTGTGACCAATAGCAGGCAGACGTTCGCTAAGGTGTATATCAAGGTCAATTCTTAACATGTTGCGGGCTTCCATCTGCAAAAGCCCCCTAACTAGTTCAGAATTAATGAGGTTAATTTTAATGGTGTCACGTCCACCGGGACAACCACGCAACGAGAAGCGAGGACAATATCAGGGTGAATAATAGAAGCACAGCCCCTAGTATGACGAATCCAATATGCCACCTTATTAACAAGAGAGGAAGTATCTTCTCTGATATGAGATATAAGAGGGGGACATTGCACAAATAAATACAATTTGAATTAGACACATGAGTAGATGGGGCCACAACTTGTTCAAAGTCAAAAAGGGAAGATGCCGAGCGTACTGTTGAAGTAGCCAGTTGCTTCCCATAGGTTGGCTTATTGGAGGGGCCCTTGTTAAAGTCCCCACTTGGTGAAGAAATAACAGGCAGTGCAACTGGGCCCAGAGGGCAAGAAGATTGAGCTGGCACAGGAATCAAAGTACATTGAGGAGGTAAGTCAGTTTTTAAAAAAAGTTTAAGAACCTCAACCAATAGACCCTTTAAGTCCCCAACTTCACGTTTTAAACTAGAAACTATTGTTAGCACGTCTTCTCCTGGAGAGTCACAGGAAGTGATAGCAGATGGGGAGATCAAAGATTGTTTGTCACCAGCCAAATCAGACTGGTCCAAAATAGAAAAACGATTAGCACAAGGGATGCCACTAAGGATAGGATCATAAGAAGTAGCATCCAAATTATCCATTAGACCAGGAGGAATTAAAGATTTAGGCAAACCCAGCTGGCTAAATGAGGCAGAAACTTGCACAGGGGATTTCAAAGGCTGGGCATCAATAGAAAGGTTAGGGTCTGCTGTTAAAAACGGAAGTAAAGTCCCAGATTTCAGTCTCTTGCAGGCTTTCCCTCCTTTTCCTTAAGAATAGATTCCACCTCCTCAATTAAGTTGTCAATTTCTCTTGAGACGCAGTTTGAGTGGACTTGTGCTACTCTATTGAGTTTAAAGTTTTTAGATTTAACTCCTGCAGCGTCAGGACTGGTGCGCGCCTTACGCTTCCCCATACTTGGAAAGGAAAATAAGGAAGATAAGGAAAGCCAAAAGGCTCTCACTACACTCTTGTAAAGCACAAGAATAAAAATTAAAAAAACCAAGGGGGGTGGCCCAGCCCAGTCTCTTCCGGGCACTGACGGGCAAAGGACGGGCGCGCTCTGTGCAGATTTAAAGGGCTCACAGCCCCGCCTCCTGAATTCCAGCCCCCGGCAGCAGTCCTCTTCCTTAGTTACCAAACGCGCGTCCCGCTTCGCGGGTGCGCTCTGTGCAGATTTAAAGGGCTCACAGCCCCGCCTCCTGAATTCCGGCCCCCGGCAGCAGTCCTCTTCCTTAGTTACCAAACGCGCGTCCCGCTTCGCGGTCGCGCTCTGTGCAGATTTAAAGGGCTCACAGCCCCGCCTCCTGTATTCCGGCCCCCGGCAGCAGTCCTCTTCCTTAGTTACCAAATGCGCGTCCTGCTTCGCGGGCGCGCTCTGTGCAGATTTAAAGGGCTCACAGCCCCGCCTTCTGAATTCCGGCCCCCGGCAGCAGATTCATGGATTAATTTCATATTAGAATTTATATTTTGTTTAGGTTTCTAGGGTTTTATGGTTGAGTCTGGTTACTCTTGAGTATGAATGAAGTATAAGTGTTTTGGTTGTTTATAGTTTCTTGTGGGGTTCTATATTTGCTTGTATTTTATTGTCTTTAGTAATTTTCTGCATATCATCGTGTTTGATTTATTCATCTTATTTATTATAATGTACAATAAATATATTGATGAAATACAAGATTGATTTAATGGTATATTGTTTAATTATTTTAATGTTTTTTTGCATATTCTTAGTTGGGACTTGTGAATCAATGAGTGTCTGACATAAGCTGTATTTATATATTTATTATATGGACTTTTTTGTGTTTTTCTATATATATATCCTTGGGATGTCATTTAATAATAGCTCTAATATTTGTTGCATTTTTAGAGCTCAGATAACTATAACAGCGGAATATCTATGATTTGTGTGTATAATTTGAGCCTAACTATAACTATATTTATTTTTTATGGCATTTCTGATGTCTTTAGGGATAACGTAAATGTAGTCAATAGATATGTCAAGAGTGCTTTAATATGCAGGGATAAAACAGTGCGCAGTGAAGGTACAAATTATAGTTACTTTATGGCATGAGTTATAGTTAATTGATATAATTATAACTGGTTAATTTAAGTGGTTTCCTTAGATTGGAATGGTATGATTTACATGACATTTTAATCTAACTATAAAGTCACTTGATCCTTTGTTTTTTCAGTGAATTTCTAGGATTTTTTAAATTAAAGCAAGATGTCAATTGTAATACACAGTGGGAGGGTTGGACACAGGGCCTGGCCTGGCATTGTCCGTTGTGTGGATCCTGCTCAAGTTTGCTGCCTCTGGTCCCCTCCTTCTTGCCCTCCATTAACCAAGTCCATACACAGCCTCCTCATTCCAGCCATGTGGGGCCATTGTTCTTCCACTGCCTTTTCTACCTTCCCTGCGTGGTTTGGTTGCTGCCTTTACCCACCTCCTCCCTGCCGTCTGTTGCCCAACTGTATGTGCCTGCCCTTTCCCTCCTCTCCTGTAGGGTGCGATGAGATGCCTCTGCTCTCACTTAGCTTGCTGTCCCTGTTCACCCCTTCTGCTCTCGTTTGCCAGAGTCTATGCCCCTATCACCACATTGCAGCTTGGCATCTGTGCTTAGCTTGTTGCCTCTACCAGGTTTACCTCTGCCCTCCAATGTCTAAGTGCATGCCCCAGCTTCCTCCTTTTTTCCCATCATTTTCTTTGGAGCTGTCACTGCCCCTCCTCTCTACTCTGAAGGTTTTGTGAGCTGTCATTGTCCCTCCTATCTGTCCAACCACAAAAAGGGCTCCCTCATCAACTATAAAGAAGTGGGGCTTGGGAAAACAAATCAAACATACACAAATTAGTCCCTCATAACAAATTGCTTTCCTAAAGATAGAATCCCCAACTCAAAAAAAGCCAAATGTCTCAAGCCACCACAATCAAAGTACATTTAAATGTGTCTAATATAAAAAATCATGTTCTATTTATTTAATGAGATATATGCAATGGTACATGCAATTATAACATAGATACACAATTACATAATAAAGAAAGATTGTTTTGTCCCATGGGGAACATCAATAGCAATAAACAGTGAGCACAATCATACCCAATCACTCATACAAAAATATAAAAAATACAACTAGGACAAGACATAATTCTATGTAACAATATGAATACCAACATAGAAAATCCTTCCCTAGGCGAGCCACCCAGTCTCGCCAATTATATTTCATTGTAATAGTAATGTGTCCATATATCCAACTTCATAGTCCATAAATTATAAAATTTTAAGGAAATCTTTTCTTTATATTATGTTCTATCTTAGGTCAACACATCTTGTGTATAGTTCTCAATCTTTTATATGGATCCTTAGTCACATCATTGTCTATAGGAGGAAAAAAATTAAATCCAATGTAAATCCAATGTAGCGTCTTTGTCCGGAAAAGAGCACTACTTTATTACAACCTCCACGACTGCCATGCTGTCGGCGGTTTGACCGTGGCAACTCCACCATGGTCATAATGGGGCGGTCGGACCACCCTGCCTGCAGCGGTCTGACCGCCATCGAAAGGCTGGCAGTCTTAAGACTGTCAACCTCGTAATGAGGCCCTAAATGTGTCTTGTCCTGATCTAATGTAACAGATGCTCATATAAAGCACCCCAATACCTTTGGGTCAAGCCTGCGCTATGTAAAAATGAAAGTGAAAAATTAGGCGGTTTGCACACTTCTGCCTTTGGGCTCTGCTCGGGTTATATTTGGGCTACTTTTTTTCTCCTTATTGTGGTGGTCACCTGAGGAGGCTTTTTTGTTATGATGCTCCCTAATTTCCTCATTGAATGCAGTATTATCAGTAGAAAATTCTTTCAGTTTTCCATTTTGATTCCATTAAGATGGCACACATATATAACAGTGTCATGAATTCAGAATGTTAGCACTCTAGCTGCTCATTAGAACTCTGTATGAAGATGCAGTTGATCACCAGAGAATTAACTGACAGTCTGCTGCTGGTGTTGAAAGTGCATGTTTCAGTCTGCGTGTCAGAATGCTCTAATGAAATATAGAAGGGAGATATTTGAGAAGATATTTAAAATGTGTCCTAATTTTGCTTTCAACAGCACTAGGCATAATTTCAGTGACGGAATGAACCCCTTAATTTTGTTCTTTTGTGAATGAAATGATTTATGGTTTACTAGCTTGATTAAATCAAGATGGCTTCAGGCGTGCCCCACTTTTGTCATAAGTAAGACTTTGTGATCAAGTCGTTCTTTAGAACACTCTGGGAGGCTGCAGTAGAACACACAGCGATCAACAGGCTGGCTGCGCTGTACATGATTTACTCAGAATGGCAGACTTTATTCTCACATGGCTGAGGAAGATAGTGTAAATTTAGGGAAAATATGCTCTCATTTTAGCTTTTGGTCCATCGGCCTCCCCCACAGCCCTTTGGTCCGCAACCTCCCTGGGTCATTAATTAATTAACAAGCGGGGCCAACCGCCTCTCCCCACAGATTTCGGGACCGTCACCTCCCCAGGGCTTTAGAAACTAAAAAGGGGGGCTCCCAGCCCCCCCACCCCGGGGACCACCACCAACCTGGGGCTTGATTACTATTGAACAGTGGGGGCCACCTGACTCCTCCACTGTCCCAGGGACCACCAGCTCCCTGGGACAAAGATTAAAAAGAAGTGAAGGTGGTCCATTTCGGACTTTCTTAGCCCCAGGAACCACCACATACCCAGGACTATACTTGTTGGGGCCCATGCAGCCCCCCTTAAGGAGCCACTGGTCTCTCTGGCCTCCCCAAAGCTAATAATTATTTTAGCCTTGGGGAAGTGGTGGTCCCTGGTCATAACCTCTATGAGAAAAGCATGAGAAAAGCACTTTCTCTCGAACATGAATTATGAAATCCCAGTAGAGGGTCAGCATTTTTTACAGGGTATAATCACTCACCACAATTCCTAAAATTAATATGGTAGCACCAATAAATGATTTATATTCTAATGAACATCTGCTATCACCCATAATTCGTACTCCTTTGGTGACCCTCAAAATCTTCCGTTCACTGCAATGCATTTTAATGGGGACCATGTCCCAGAGACATGTAACAGCTGCTGAGGCAAGTTGTCCATGTTGTGGCCAGCCAATAAAGAGGTGGGCCTATAGGTCTCTTGTGGTCTCAATGTGCTTACCCTGTCAACTTATATTTTTTTCATTCATTTACAGGGCACATGGACGAGGTAATGACTGCCAAAATAATTTGCCTAAGCTGTCACCAACAAACCAGGATTGACTAGTCTTCATTAATTTGGACAATTGGAGCATATCTGGACACCAACTATCCAGTGATCTATTTTGAACATTCATTTCTCAGAAACTACTGAATGGATTTACACCAAACCACAAAAAGCACACTTACTGGAATAATATCTAGCTCCATGCTAAATTTGGTATAACGTGTTCAGCAGTGTTTGCGGTAGTGCTTCTCAAAGATGTCTATGGAAAATGCATTGGGATTTTGTGTTTAGAGAAGAACTTTTTCTTGGTCCCTGCTTGACAAATCATCCCAAAACATTCCAAGCACAACTAAGCAAAAAAGAGCACTTTTGGTATGTTTGGTGAAGATTCGCCAAACTGCGTAAAAGATTTTAGCAAAAAATACATTTTCTATGGAAGCACTGACCTAACCATGACTATACAATGTCATATATGCCAACAGTCTTGATTCAGGCATGAGACTCATCATTTTTAAGCCAAAAATGGGTTTATTTTAGCTGCCTTCCGTCTAAAACCCAAAATGACTTCTGCATCAATTAAAGTCAGTGGGGAAAGTATCTCTCAATTTTGTTTTCAAAATCTCCCACTTTACAGGTTTAAAATCTTAGCATATATATGTGGTTGCCACTAGGGAGTTATATTTAGGACCTAGTTTCTAGAAAATAACGTTTTTTGACTTGCCTATATCTTTGGCGTTGGTTCATGACACTTCACACAATTTTTGCACAAAATTTGACGCTCACTTCAGATGATGTCTGGAAAGTTTCAGGGTGATCTTTCAAGGGGAGGGCAAGAAAAAGGGGGTCCCAAAACATGTTTTCCCAATGCTAATTCAAATAGAGTTTTTGAACATAACTACAGCACGAACGACTGGACGGTATTATTCCAAATTTAGCAGAAATGTAGCTCTTGGTCCAGAAAGTAACCTTTTTGTTATTTGGTGTAAATCTGTTTAATAGTTTTTGAGTTATTAAAAGAAAACCAATTTTGTATATATAGGGATGCAGATTATGCCTCCTTGGATTCACAAATCCACACACCAACATCAATGCCGTGATTGGCTGGCCGCCTCCTGAGAGGAAAGTTGTGTCCACCATTGTGTTCATTCGGGCGCAGTTCCCTGTGGGGAAAACAAATACAAAAGTGATAGAAGGGGGTCAGGGTAGAGGTACCCTGACCCCATGGGACTTATGGAGGGTTCTGTGAGGGACCACTCATGGACAACAAATTATGAGGAGCCACAGATCTTCCCCAGATCCTCACAATTTTGGGTGGATTCAGGGAGGATTTGGGGTTCCAGATCCCAATTTATAAAAAAATAAATTCACCAACAGATCCACACACCTACTCACTCACTAACTCACCCATTTAGACACCCACAAAACCACTGACAAACCCACTCACAGACTCACACAGCCGCTCACACACCCAGACACTCACACAACCACTTATGTACCCACATATCCACTCACACACCCATACAGCCATTCCCACTCAAACACCCATGCAGCCACTCACACATCCACTCACAGACTCTCAAAGCCACTCACACAACTACCCACACATCCATACAACTACTCACACACCAACACACAGACCCAGACAACCACTTACACACCCACAGAGCCACTCACCCACCCATTCAAACACCCACACAGTCACTCTCCACCCACTCACAGACCCACCTAACCAGTCACACACACACCCACCACACACTCACATAACCACTTATATTAAAGAAAACACAGTAATTCACTAAAAAAGCAAAGGCTCAGTTTTTACTTGTGCAAAACTATTGAAATTCAGTAGCTATAGCTAGAGTCATCTCAATGAACTATAACCCATGCCTTAAGGTAACTATAACTTATGCCCTCACCATGCACTGCTAATTACCCCACATATTATATCAGTCATGACATCTTCTAATGCATCCTTGATAATATCACTGCAAAATCTGCTGTAAAAGTATTGATGAGAAAACTGTACATGGCAGGGGTGTGAGCTGGCACTGCTCCCGCAAGCAGGGAGCTCCTTTGAATTAAATAGTAGCTCCCTGCTTGTTGGAGCAATGTTTTCATATTTGCCTGCAGTTAAATGGATAAAACTCCTCTTTCTGCCAACTTCTGACAGTTCCCGCTTGCAGAAAGCAGAGTTATGTTTGCTTTTGTTTTGTGGGAGCTGTCCGCTCACAGCAAGCAAAGGCAAACAGCTACATTCTGAGAGTGGGCACCTCAGGAGGTATGAGGACCCAGCCTTGGCAGGGGTGTCCCCAGGGCCCTCTATGCCTCCCCAATCATTTAATTTAGCCCTGGGGAGGTGGTGGTGCGTGGGGTCTACAAAGGAACTTCTACATTAATTTATTTTAGCCCCAGGAATGTGGTGGTCCCCACAGCTGGGGGGGGGGGGGGACTGCATGGCCTCTCCATAACTTCTATGAATTGCCTTGGGGAGGTGGTGGTCCCTGGGGCATGGGAGGGACCTCGTGGCTCTCCCATATATTATAGTGATTGACCTGGGGAGTAGGCAGTCCCCTGGGCTGCATTCTTGTAAGAAGTTTTCCTCTGGGGATCTGCGGTCCCCCAGGCCCACCTGCATACATCATTTTCAGTGCCCGGGGGAAATGATGGTCTTCTGGGCTATGGGGGGTACAGCAGGCGCCCCCACCTTCATGTTACAAGTTTTTGACCCAGGGAGGTGGTGGTCCCCGCGGTCGATGAGCCTGCCCGTATACATCATTTTCAGCAACCTGGGGGCATGGCAGTCCCCAGGGCTGCAGGGAGGTGGTGATCCACGGGGCACAGGTGGGCGTAGCAGGCCTGCTGCATACGTCATTGTCAATGACCCGAGGGAGGTGGTGAACCCCGGGGGGGGCAAGGGGACAGAACGGGCCCCCAGCATTCCTGTTAGATGTTTTGGCCTGAGAAGGTGGCAGTCCAGGGACACAGGCAGGCCCGGTGGGTGGGACCGCATAAATAATTTGCACCGCCCCGAGTAAGAGGCAGTCCCTGGGGCTTTGGAGGGGCTGCGCGGGGCCCCCCTGCATCAACCTAACAACTTTTGCCTCGGGGAGGTGGGAAGGTCAGTGGCAGAACAATGGCCTCAGAGGATGGAATGAGTGGGAAGGGGTATGGACCACACTTGATTTTTGTTTAAATCATGAGAAAATTTGGGAATTTCCCAAGATTTTCACCGTGATAAAAAAGAATTGTGCAAGTTATAGTTACCTTAGGGCACGAGTTATAGTTACTTAAGTTAACTATAACTGGTGAATATCTATGGTTTTGCATGTTTAAAATGTGAGCCTAACTATAACGTCCCTGTAACCTTTGGGTTTTTTGAGTGAATGTCTTTGTTTTTTTTCAATTCTATTTCCAAACTATAACATCCCTGTAACCTTTGTTTGTTTCTGTGAATTTCTATGTTTTTTTTAACATATAGTAATTTTGATTACTATACGTTAATCCCACCACTGCCAAAGGTTGTGTGGTGTGGCAGTTGGCCACGGGGCCTGGCCTGCTGCCCGACCCTGAGTCCAACCCCCTATAAGCACCTAACCTTGCACTGTGCATGGCCTTCACCCATGTGCTGCAGAGCTTGCCCATAACACCTGGCCTGCAGCCAGACCATGAGGCCAACCCCCAACCACTAAACCCCATGCTGTACTTCGTCCTTTGCTTGTGCATGGTGGAAATTGACTGCAGACTCTCTGGGTGTCAGAATACGTGTTTGAGGATGTATTTGTAGGTGAGAGTGGCTGTAAGAGTGTCTGTATGGGTGTGATAGTACATACATTAATGTTTTAGTAGGTTCATCTGTGTGTGTCTGTGAGGGTGTCAATGGGTCTGAGAGTGGCTGTGTGAGAGTCTCAGTGGCTCTGTGAGTGGGTGCAAGAGGGTCTGATGGGCTGTGACAGGATGCACAAGGGTCTGAGTGGGTCTGTGTGTGGGTGGTTGAATGTCTGAGTGGATCTGTGAGTGAGAGAAAGAGATTGAAAGAGAGGGAGAAAGAGAATGAGAGGGAGAGATAGAAAGTGTTGTATGCTCTGCTGTATACTTAGAATGAGATATTTCTGCACATTTGTTTAGCCCTTTATGGGGTATCTGGGACCATGGGGGAGCCCTCAAAGGCTTCCCTGTGGTCCCTACATGTTTTTTATTTTATTTTATAATGTGCCCTTTATGTCTATCTGGGTATTTGGGAGAATCCTCAAGCCCCCCCCCCCCGCAGTCTCATTGCTTCAGCAAGCAAGGAGCTGCTTTAAGTGCTTTAAGTAGCAGCTCCATGGTTGCTGAAGCAAAGCTTTCATCTCTGTTCCCTACAAGCATATATCTAGTTTATAGATTTTAAATATATATATATATATATATATATATATATATATATCAAAACAAATCCCTTTCAGGGTTAGAGTGCCGCATAAATTATGCAAAAAAAGAGAATAGAGAACTCTGGGTAGTTCCCAAGTTTAGGTGGAGAGCAGCTCTAGTAAGGAGCACCCTGCAACACCAGCGACACTCTAGATTTGCTCACCTCAAATGTCTGTTTATCTAGCAAAGTTTTTAAGCATTGGATCAGCACAGTGCTATCCACGCCGAGCTAGATAGTGACAAAGTCTTTTGCCATTTGTACAGCAAAGTCTTTAAGCATAGATTTGACACAGTGTCAACCTTGCCGAGCTGAAAAATGACAAAAGCCATTTACCACACCAGGCACAGTATTACAGCTTTGGACTGGTAAAATACCATCCAAGCCAACCTGGAATGAGTAAAAGCAACCCCTGACACGTGTTTCGCTCTCATTAGAGCTCATCAGAGAGGTTTAGCTTTGTCCAGACACAAGGGAGCACCCAGTATAAGTCAAAACAAATCCCTTTCAGGGTTAGAGTGCCGCATAAATTATGCAAAAAAAGAGAATAGAGAACTCTGGGTAGTTCCCAAGTTTAGGTGGAGAGCAGCTCTAGTAAGGAGCACCCTGCAACACCAGCGACACTCTAGATTTGCTCACCTCAAATGTCTGTTTATCTAGCAAAGTTTTTAAGCATTGGATCAGCACAGTGCTATCCACGCCGAGCTAGATAGTGACAAAGTCTTTTGCCATTTGTACAGCAAAGTCTTTAAGCATAGGTTTGACACAGTGTCAACCTTGCCGAGCTGAAAAATGACAAAAGCCATTTACCACACCAGGCACAGTATTACAGCTTTGGACTGGTAAAATACCATCCAAGCCAACCTGGAATGAGAAAAAAAGCAACCCCTGACACGTGTTTCGCTCTCATTAGAGCTCATCAGAGAGGTTTAGCTTTGTCCAGACACAAGGGAGCACCCAGTATAAGTCAAAACAAATCCCTTTCAGGGTTAGAGTGCCGCATAAATTATGCAAAAAAAGAGAATAGAGAACTCTGGGTAGTTCCCAAGTTTAGGTGGAGAGCAGCTCTAGTAAGGAGCACCCTGCAACACTCTAGATTTGCTCACCTCAAATGTCTGCTTATCTAGCAAAGTTTTTAAGCATTGGATCAGCACAGTGCTATCCACGCCGAGCTAGATAGTGACAAAGTCTTTTGCCATTTGTACAGCAAAGTCTTTAAGCATAGGTTTGACACAGTGTCAACCTTGCCGAGCTGAAAAATGACAAAAGCCATTTACCATACCAGGCACAGTATTACAGCTTTGGACTGGTAAAATACCATCCAAGCCAACCTGGAATGAGTAAAAGCAACCCCTGACACGTGTTTCGCTCTCATTAGAGCTCATCAGAGAGGTTTAGCTTTGTCCAGACACAAGGGAGCACCCAGTATAAGTCAAAACAAATCCCTTTCAGGGTTAGAGTGCGGCATAAATTATGCAAGAAAAGAGAATAGAGAACTCTGGGTAGTTCCCAAGTTTAGGTGGAGAGCCTAAACTTGGGAACTACCCAGAGTTCTCTATTCTCTTTTTTTGCATATATATATATATATATATATATTACACTTGTTGAAAAGTTTCAAAGAACGCAAGCACTCCAGACAGCCTCCAATCATACTCTTTAATGGCTTACATCAATGGCAACGTGTTTCTATATATAATATCTGTTTTCTGGCAGCAGGACCATGTCTCACTGTCGGAAACCGTAGTGTTTGCTGTCACTTGGCTGCAGCTGTCAAGGCTGCAGCCAAGCCACATCAAACGGCTATGTCCTAAGGGTTGGGCACCCCGGGACATAGCAGGAGTCAGCCCTGGAGGGTGGTGACCCCCAGGGCCACCAGTGGCTCCTTGAGGGGGGCTGCATGGGCCCCAACAAGTATAGTCCTGGGTAAGTGGTGGTTCCTGAGGCTAAGAAAGTCCGAAATGGACCACCTTCACTTCTTTTTAATCTTTGCCCCAGGGAGCTGGTGGTCCCTGGGACAGCGGAGGAGTCAGGTGGCCCCCACTGTTCAATAGTAATCAAGCCCCAGGGTGGTGGTGGTCCCCGGGATGGGGGGGCTGGGAACCCCCTTTTTAGTTTCTAAAGTCCTGGGGAGGTGACGGTCCCCAAATCTGTGGGGAGAGGCGGATGGCCCCCCGCTTGTTAATTAATTAATGACCCAGGGAGGTGGCGGTCCAAAGGGCTGTGGGGGAGGCCGATGGGCCTCCCGAAAGCTAATAATTATTTTTGCCTTGGGGAAGTAGTGGTCCCTGGGGTGAATGTAGCCATGTGGCACCCTGCACATAATTTGTGCTTTGTCTGGGGGATGTCAGTCCGTGGGGCTGCAGGGGGCCCAGACGGCCACCCTCACTCCATTTAAAGAATGCCCCTGGGACTTGGCCCACCTAGGGGCTTTAAAAAGATGAATCCCTTCATTTTTAAAAAGATTTTCACCAGATCTGCCATTATTTGCTGTGATTTTTTTTTTTTAAATGCTGGGAGCTCCCCACCAGAGCTAAGGGGTCAGGGTGCTTGTACCCTCGCCCCTTTTCTTTTTTTTAAAAAAAATTCTGTGACTCGGCTGCCTCATCCCAAGATGTGCTGCCAACACTTCTTGGCTGAAATGTTGACATCCAACCAGACCTTAGCACAAGATCGGTAGGGGTTGTGAATCCTTTGCAACCCTATGTATACAAATTTGTTTTCCCCTTAATTTCTCAAAAACTACTTGACAGTTTTAAGCCAAAACAAAAAAGACACTTTCTGGACCAGGACTTACGCTTTTGCCAAATTTGGTGCAATTCCGTCCAGTAGTTTTGACGCTATTGCTGTTCAATTTTTCCTATGGAAAAACAAACAGCGAAAAAGTGTCATGGGACCCATCCGAGCAGAGTTAGATCACCGTAGAGCACACCAGAATTCCTAAAATTAGTATGGTACTATCAACAAATGATTTATATTGTGATTAAATCTGTTATGACCCTTTATACATTTCCTTCTTTGTGATGCTCAAAACCTGCCATTCACTACAATGCATTTCAATGGAGTGCTATCATGTATATGGGTCCCAGGATGGCTGCCATCATTTTCTACTGACAATCGGATCTCACCATGACAGCTGTGCTTGGGGTCTACCCAGATATACAAATTTGGTTTAACTTTAGTAGCTCAAAAACTACTGAAAAGATTTACACCAAATTAGGAAAAAAGTGATCTGCAGACAAATGTGGCATAATGCTATCAAGCGGTTCTGGCTGTAGTTGTGTTCAAAACTCCTTTCATGGGAACACATTTTTTCGACTCCGCTTTTTCTTGGCACCCCGCTTGATGGATCATCCTGAAACTTTCTGTGTGCAACAAGAATCACAGGGGCACTTTTTTTTTGAAACTTTTGTGGGGATTCGTCAAGCAGCGCCAAAGATATAGGCAAGTCAAAAAATGCTTTTTCTAAGGAAATATGGTCCTAACTATAACTACCTAGTGACAACAGAGACTAGGCAATATGTGAAAAGTAATTCTTAGGGTTTGTGGTGAGTATGGGTTTTCGTGTGGGTAGTGTTTTTTAGGTTTTAGGGTGGGTATAGGTTTTTGGGTGGCAAGGGTACTTTTAGGGTTCAGGGTGGGTATGGGTTTTTGGGTGGCAAGGGTAATTTTAGGGTTTAGTGAGGGTATGGGATTTTAGGTATCAAGGGTAAATGTAGGTTTTAGGGTGGGTATGGGTTTTTGCATGGGAAGGTGTTTTTAGGGTTTAGGGTGGATATGGGGTTTTGGGTAGCTAAGGTATCTTTAGGGGTTAGGGTGGGTATGGGTTTTGGGTGACAAGGGAATTTTTAGTGTTTTGGGTTTGTATGGGTTTTTGGGTGGTACGGACAAGTTTAGGTTTTAGGGTGGGTATGGGTTTTTGGGTGGCAAGATAATTTTTAGGGTTTAGGGTGGGTATGGATTTTTGATTTTTAAGGTGTTTTTAGGGTTTAGGGTAGGTATGGGTTTTTGAGTGGTAAGATTTATTTAGGGTTTAGGGTGGGTATGGGAGGTGGTTGGATTAACATATAGTAATTAAAATTACTTTACATTAAAAAACATGGAAATTCACAAGAAAAACAAAGGTTACAAGGACATTATAGTTAGGCTCACATTTTAAATGTACAAAACCTTAGACATTCAGCTATTATGGTTAGAGTTATTTCAAGTAACAATAACTTGTGCCCTAAGGTAACTATAACTCACACCCTATGTAACACAATGATTTTTCACCCCGTTCTCTTCATCAATACTATTGATTGTTAAGGAATGATATAACGTTTAATTAATGTGTTGACAATTGACAACATTATGTTCATGAAGGTGAATTGATCTGATTATTGCTGAGCGGAGAGGAACTTATGTAGTATTTTTACTATTTACTATTTAAATGAATGCTAATGCATATTTTTTAAGGGTGTTGGTTCTTACTTCTTACTGTAATTGGTTGTGAGCAAGACTGTTCCGGTTGAAACACGTTGCCAAAAAAAAGGGCTTTTATTAATCACAGCAAGGAGTGCAAACTTTTCTGTGTTTGTATTGTTTGACACAGTTTCCTTTGGATTTGTGGCGGTCTCAGCTTCTGGAGCTCGGCACCAGCCCCGCTTGGTGACTGTGACTGGAGTTTGTGGCTCACAGAGATCCATCTATCTATTCTATCTATCTATCTATCTATCTATCTATCTATCTATCTATAGATAGATTTCAATATAAATAGATATATAGATATATGTAGATATTTGCATATGTACAAAACATAAGAAGGAACTCTGCTAGTAGCCAAGTTTAGGTGGAGAGCTCTCCACCTAAATTTGGGAACTAACCAGAGTTCTCTCTTTTTTTGCATAATCTATGCGCCACTCTGGCTCCAAAGCTAAATGAGTTTATGTAGTGCAAGGTGGCTGTTCCAGAGTCAGACAAAAGAAGACTTTGGAATAGTTCACTGAGCATATCTTTAACATGTGTTTTAGCTGCTTTGTGGAAATGTAACTGATGCTTTACTTGCTGTACTTTTCACTTTTGCATTCTCAAGATGCCCAGGAGACTGTACCAAGAGTGCGGACTTCAGAGTTTTTGTTATTATTCTAAGTATGCATGTGATAGAGCTAAAGGTGATATAGATGAAGGTATAAACCTGTAGCAGGTTCTTGAACTTTCGCCATCACTGGACAGATTCAGGTTTTATAGCTATTTTCCCAGATATATACTTTGTAGTGTCCCTCTTCTGTGATGTGTGAGTTGAACTGATGAACAGTTCCGACAGTAAACCCAGAGAGACGAAATTAAAGGCTCTTGGGTCTAAACCATAACGAGTTTCTGTAGGGCAATGTGGCGGTTTCAACATCAGACAAAAGGAGACTCTGGAATTTCTGCCTATAGTCTAACACACTAATAGATCTCTTTTTTAATTTAAGAGAACTGTCAATTCCTTGATATGCAATTTACTGACCGTCTGACTGGTTAGAGCTGATAACGCTACAGAAGGTGGTTGTATGTGATGCTTGCCTGACATGAGACTGACTCTAAAGATTGTGTGGGCCAGTCCGCTTCAAGAGGCAACAATTTGTGGGATTAAAAAAAATGAAGATGAAAATATTTTACAGCCCCTATTATCTAGGTAAGCTGGAGAATAATTAGCATTAAACTATTGCATAGTTACATGAATTAGTTAAAAATTTACAGATCCTGAAATAACACTTAAAAGGCCTGGTTGAGAGGCATCTGAGTAAATTTTTACATTTTTTCCAAAAATTGCCTTGTGGGGACCTGTGTTTCATAAAGTGTGTTTATAATTTTGGTCTGCTAGGCCTCTTTAGACAGGAGGCGGTACTGCAGTCTTTAACACACTTCGCATTTAAATGCACATTGCTTACCAGAAACACAATAGCAGCAGAAAGGACAGACATTTCAGTATCTCAGTTTCATGTGAGACAGGTGCTATGGAGAGATGAAGGGCAACATCAGAGTGTGGTGTCACATGCCATCAACATGTTTTCAAAGAATTGCCAAGGAGCTCATTTTCAAACTTTGATTTTAAGGGGACAACGAGTTCGAAAAACCAAGTATTATTCTTAGAGCGTGGAGGGGTGTAAAATCTCAAAAATAACAGCCAATAGGTGTTTTGTCTAGAAAGTGTTTTTTTTTGTTTATAAAAAATTAAGTAATAGTGTTTTACATACAGTACAATGGGCAATGCTATATCAAAAAGCATCATGTGGAGAACACTTTAAATACGCTATACATGCTAAGAAAGTTGGTATTTATTCTATGAATACTTAGTACAGCAAGCAGTGTAACAACACAGTAGGTATATCACTCTTTATACATCAAACTTTGTTTCTAAACACCTAATTTGTATAAGTAAACCCATGAGAGTTTGTTATTTTTTAGAAGCCCCAAAGCCCATGTTCCAATTACAGGCAACAGAAATTAATTGGTACATTGCATGTCTCCAGGAACTTATAGACTTGAAAAACATTTTTTATAATGATGATGACCTTTGTCTATCTTTTTCTTTCTTTAATACTTTATTTGGTTCATAGAAACCATAAAAGGCACACAATAAATACATAAGTACAAAATTCTTAACAGTGGTTTAAAATAACATTGGTAGTGCAAATTTCGGATTCTAAAAGCAGCATAAATATAATTTAACACAGCCTGTATCGTCTCTACATCACCCAGTTTGTGTAAGTGCAAAAAAGCAAGGTGGCTAGGTCTAATGCTTTTAGATAGAAAAATGGGCCGTAAAAACCTTTTTCTTGGAATATCATAAAAAGTGCAAAAAGAGTATAAAGTGCAGAGTGCATTGAGGTGTTTTTCCATCACAACAACACAGTGGAAGGTTCTTAAACCAGGTCCCGCAAATAGGGAATGCTACCAGATGATGTATTAGATTCAATCGTAACCTGGTAAGTAAGAACCTTGGTCGTTCAAGGTTAGCAATGGCCAAATATAGCTTTGGATGTAAGTGCTGGGACTGGATCCTCTCCTGCTTTTTATCTGCCCCTGTATTTTGCTTTATGTCATATTTGATTCCAGTACTTTTCCTTTACCCTTTTAATGTCCCGCTTTGTCAATAATTCCGGTTTGAGGAAAAACTCCCCTAGTAGGGACAAATCTGAGCCAGGGTATGTCTTGTGATCGAGTTAGTAAAAGGCAATCTTGGATTACCATTCTACATAAGTGGGCTTCAGGTTTTGACCAGATTTTTAACCATAACAATACAGGTTGTAGCTGTATATAGTCAGATATGTCTCTCAGGCCCACTTCTTTGTGGCAAAATGTAGCTGAGGTTGATTGTGGAACTGCTAATAATCTCCTTAGGAACTTATTTTCCACAACCTGGAGGCTCGAGCATTCAGCATGGCCCCAGACCCCTGCTCCAAATGTCGCAATAGAGAGACATTTACTAATAAAAACAGTCACCATCTCTTTTACAGGTTTATGTCCCAATTTTTTCTAAAATCTAAAAACAGCATCTATGGCTCTTTGGAATTGTGTTGAACGTATATTTACTAAAAATGTCCAATTAAAATCAACATCAATGGGAATCCCCAAGTACGTAAAATGTGGGACCTTAAGTATTTCTTCCCCTTCCAGTATAAATTTCTTAGTTTTTGCTAACTTTTGCCCACTCTTCATCACAAATGATTTTGATCTACTGGTTTTAAGACCAAGGTTTCCCATAAATGTATTAAAAGCATTCAATAAAATTTGAAGACCATTCGCTGTCCTTGAGATAAGTACGCCATCATCCGCATAGAGAAATACTGGGATTGGTAAGTTGTTAATAATTGGCAAATCCTTCCCCATTTCAGATAAGAACTTCCCTCGCCCATTTATATAAAAAAGGTAGAGAAAGGGGGCCAGCACACATCCCTGCCTAACCCCCTTTAGTGAGGCAAATTTCTCTGTCAAATCCCCCTCCTGAGAGTATCGTTCTCCCGCAGAAGTACAGGTGTGAAGTCTACTAAGTAAAACTATTATATCTTTATCCACCCCCATATTTAACATGACCATCCACAATTTCTCTCTCTTAACTTTGTCAAAAGGACTAGACAAGTCATAAATGTTAAGTGTACACATCTCCTTTTAGCTTTTGTATATTTTTGGACTATCAAGGTTAGATTCAGTGTTTGTTCAACTGTACCCAGCCCCGGTCGAAACCCAAATTGCACCTCTGATAGGCAATTTGTCTTCATTGCCCAATTTTCCAGTTTATTTAAAAGCACTCGCCCTAAAGTTTTAACTGAACTATCCAAAAGGGAGATTGGGCTATAACTTACAGGATCAGCCCTATCCCCCTTCCTAAAATCGGGACAATGATCGCCTCTTTCCAAGTGTCCACTAGTGGGCCAATCATGGCAGATCTCAATACATTAGTAAGCAGTGGACCCCAAAAATCTGGGAGCGCTTTATATAGATCAGAAGGAATTCTGTCCGGGCCTGGGGCTTTATCAGAGGGGCAATCTTGGATAGCCTGTTTTACATCAGCTACACTTATTGTATTCGTAAAAGCCACACTAATCGGGACATCTATCATTGCCATAAAATAACTCATATCATCTTGAGGGACATTATTCTCTTGATTAAAAGTTTAAATAAATGATCCACCCAGGTTTGTGCTGGGATAACAGTATCCATAGTCATTTTGATCTGGTCCTTCAATAGAGAAGAATTGACCACTCACCAAAAATCGGTTGTATCTCTGTTTTTACTCGCTTCAATCAGTTCAACCCAAGCAGACTCCCTCAGTTCAGCCTTTCTAGTAGCAAGTACATCCTTATATCTCTTTCTTGCAATTGTAATAGCATGTCGATCTTGGGGAACAAAATTGGTTAATTTCTTTAGATGACCTTTGTCATACTCATAATATATTGCGGGGTAATAAAACATATTTCTGTTCCTAAAAGTAGGTCTACTAACTGATGAAAAAAGGAATGTATTGTGGAAGTGTGCACTTGTTAAAATCCTTTGAAATAATATAATATTACAGGGCAATTTTACTATTTAATTAGTAAACAAACAGCTGTATACTTTCAGCAGAGTGTATGGGTGTCTGAATAATTTAAATGAATGATTCAGTGTTTATTTGAAACGGTGTACTTAGAGGTCTGTTCATAAAACGCAGGGTTACCAATATCTCAGTGAAATATTTGGAATCAGCCTGCCCAGGATGGGGCACTTATGTGTCTGCATTAGATGGTTCCTGAGTGCAACAGAGGTAAAAACACAGCTCGGTCAACAGAAGCGGGAAAGATGGCAAAATCCTCATGAAGGGAGAAAGCAGGGACCTGAAAGAATGAGAGAAAGTGGCAGGGAGAGCCTGCTAGTAGATTGAAAACTATCATCCTTGTTATGTGGCATGCCAACATTTAATTTCACAGGTTGGCGGCTTCTGAGCAGAGCTTCGGGCACCAAAACCTTTTCTTTCACAAATTAAGCTCTGTGTACCCTGACATATCATTTAGCTGCTTTGCACCATGCACACATTCTTGAAGTGTAGTGCAAAGATGCCAGTGTGAGTCTACCATAGGTTTCGTACTGGAAGTATAGCCTGAAAGTACAAAACACTATAATGAGACCAACTTAAAAACTTTTTCCACTTTAAGTGCATGCTGCACAGTGCTGCAGATATGGAAACTGGGAAACGCCAGGAGAAAAGAAAACTTTTCTTCCTCTTTTTTGCAGCTCTCTGAAGAAGGATCACTTTTTGATGGAAAGCCCCATGTACAAATGATAGTCATTAGGTATTTAAATAAAAATCATTGGAAGTTGCAAGAGAAGGTTTAGGTATTAAGGGTGTGTGAAATTCACATAATTTGCTTTTGAAATTGCGATGAAATTATGTGTAATTATGAGTACAATAAATCTGTCATTTGACGCTATAGTTTAGGATGAAATGCATCCTCTGGCCAATTTATGACATGAGCCATTTCGTATTAAAGTGCACAAAGAATAAAATCAGCACCAATAACAGCTACTCATGTTCTGTTGTGCTTATGCGTTTGCAAAACATTTTTACATGAATGGCACGTGACTATATGAATGGCGTGATGGCAAAATTTTGTAAGATTTATGCAACAATCATAATGTGAACTTTGCTGGCATAAAATTTCACTCAGGCTTATCACTGTGTAGCACTACTTTGTGTTACTTTCAAATAAGAAAAACCCAAATCAACACTTTACTCTGGTTTGTGTTCTTTTTGGTGACTTGATAAAGCTGGCCTATTGTTTGCACCCAAGCATAGTATTCTCATTTGGGCAGATCATTTACAAATCCAAAATTTTTCGATTTGTGCATTCTACCAGGTAGTAGCCATCAAACTTTGTACAGGTAAAACAATTAGGAACGAGAGAAGATATGTGGAAATTGGATTAGGTAACTCCATTTCACCCATTGTTCTTCCCTTCAATCTCACAACAAAATAATGAGGTAATAATTTTGCTCTGTGCTAAAATCAAAGATTGTGCAACAAGTCTTATCCTGAGACAAAATTACTGCATGATACTTTTCACAGGTCAGAATGAGGACTTATGTGATAGTTATGATATTCACATCAGATACGTTTTGGTAATTGCATTATAACGACCGGTAATTATAACATAAAAAACTTTCAATTGCAATTTTTGAATAACATGCAACTGTTTTTTCACATATTTTCCTTCAATGTCTATTGAAAAGTGCATATGTGGTCTGAGTCCTGGGAAGATGGCTGCTTAGTGGGCCAACTCTACTCTGCACCTCAATCTTTGTATGCAATTAGCACTCCTAAGCATAGAGTGCTGAAAAAACTCTACATAAACCAGTTGGAACAGCATATGATTGAGCTAACTCGTCACTGAAAAACCTAGTTCGCCTATGTAGGCTCCCGCAGCTCTGTGTTTTCAGCACAACACAGCACTCCAGAAACTTACACAACACTGAAAAGGATGCCACCTGCTTAAATCCGGCACAGTGAACATGAATAAATGATGCTGCTCTCACCAAAAATGCAGAAGGTTCTCTATATTTGCTATCAGCAACCTCTGCTGTGAGTCCAAATGATTCCCCTTGTGCACCCCTCTATTTATCTGCACAACAGAAAGGTTTCACCTGATTTCTTCTATTCACTTTGCCCTCTTCACCATCTCAAAATGGTGGCTCCCCTGCTGGAGCCCTAAAACATCTGCCATGAACTCCTAGAGCTGTTTAGTCTCTTGCCCATGCTGCTATTTTGCTGTCTAGTCCTGTGCTTAGAGCTGGGATGGTGGTTACTCTTTATTAGACTGAAAACTTAAGTGATTTTCACATTGAGTGCTGCTATGTGATTTCAGCCAACTTATTACGCTTTTATCTACTTAAATTCAATAGTTTGGCTTGCTTAAAATCTGCTCAAACTCACCCCAAGTGCCAAACATTGTTAATTACTTAGCAGGCGTTAGAAAATGCTGTTAAAAATGATGCAAAGAAATCTCATAGATTCTTATACGCCATTTATTTGGGCCCCCCAAGCCAGAACGCCCCCTAGCATACATTATTTGTGAAAATGCCGCAGCGTATTTCCCCTTCCAACGCCACATTAGCGTAAAAAAATTACGTTAATGTGGCTTTGGAGCAGTGCATGTGCTCGAAAAATCTGGCTCATAGTACTTTTTAGTTGTAGGAAGCTGGAATTCTCCTTATCTCTTTATGTTACTGAGTTTGAGACCAGGTAGCTGAGGTGTGAGTGCTCCCATCACAGAAGGAAGCACTGATCTATAACAAAACCAAAGTGACACCTCGTAGACTGGAAGCGGCTGCTTTAGAGATCTTTTCTCCTGCAATGGCAAGCACACGCACCTCGGATAAAGGGCGGCATAAGCACATCTTTAGGGAGCGGTCGAGGTCCCATCCACCAGGGCAACACGGTATTTCCTGCTTTCTCCCTAAAAGAAAGGCTTTAAAGAGCAGTGATCACTCCAAGTTCTCAATCCTGGGAAGTGAATGGAAGAAACACAGAGAGGTCTTGCAAGTATATATTCATTCACGGGGTGTAGCCTTTACAATGTATGGCATTTAAAACGTATTTATAAAAGTTGCACAGTTAAATTAAACTCTAGTTTTAATAATCTCTGCACTATGGGCCAGATGTAGCAAAGGGTTTTTCCCATTCTGTGTCAATGGGAAAATGTGTTCGTACATATGGCCCTATGTGAATAGCAGAGAGGCTGTGTCTGAACATTGTTCGGGCCTTAATGTATAACTGAAAGGAACAGCTCGTCAAAGCAGACAAGGTTTCTTTCGTAGTTTCATTTCCCTTTTAGTATGTTTTTTTAAAAAGGACAGAAATATTGGTGAAAAAATATAATAGCTTGTTTTGCAACCTAGTTCACCGGACTGCATTTTAAAATAACAAATGATGCATGTACTGATTCAAAGAGGGCACTTATGGCCAGATGTAGGTAGGTTTCATTTTGCGAGTTGCAAATTGCGAGTCCCAGCGACTCGCAATTTGCAACTCGCAAAATGAAATGCAGAAAGGTGTCTCAGACACCTTCTGCGACTCGCTATGGGATCGCAAAGACCCACCTCATGTATATTAATGAGGTGGGTCGCAGTTTGCGACCCCATAACGAGTTTAGGCACCCACAGGGATGGTGGCCTGCTGGAGACAGCAGACCACCATGTCTGTGACTGCTTTTAAATAAAGCAGTTTTTTTTTCCTTGTTGCAGCCCATTTTCCTTAAAGGAAAATGAGCTGCAAAAAGAAAAAATACCGAAACCATTTAGTTTCGGTTTTTTCAGAGAAGGCAGTGGTCCATAGGACCACTGCCTGCTCTGAAAAAATATTTTTTTTTGCATTCACAAAGGGGAAGGGGTCCCATGGGGACCCCTTCCCTTTTGCGAATGAGTTACCATCCAGTTCAAGTGGATGGTAACTGCGAGTTGGTTTGCGACCGCTTTCGCGGTCACAAATCAACTCTACATCGCGATGCGGTCGCAAATAGGAAGGGAACACCCCTTCCTATTTGCGAGTCGGAATCACATTTGAGTCTCTGCATCGCGGAAGGCCTTTTGCGACTCGCAAACTACGTTTTTCGCCATTTGCGAGGCGCAAAAGGCTACCTACATCTGGCCCTGAGTGCTGTCTGTAACTGCATAACAGAACATCAGTATAGATCCACCCTGATAGTTGACTATATTTTTTTATGATCATACACATGTTCCTTGCATCACATTACCATCAACCTTGAGTTGAAACCACACGGCGCAAACATACATTTCGTGGCAATATAAAGAGTAAACGTGGCTTCCAGCACATTGCTATCCAATGATGATCAAATAAGTTTAACAGCGAAACAGATGTGCCAAGGAAATGGTTGAAACCACACCATAAAAAAACTAAGATGCCTTGTGATGTATCTCAACATTAGCGGGGCTGTATCTCTTTACAATTTTGTAAGCTGACAATGCTTTTCTCCTAAAGCCCTGCCCGAATTGTGGCTAACATGTGACTGAATCCTCCGCAGCCTCATCTGGTTTCAGAGGCGCATCTGATATTTGACAGACTCTCCTTCAACCTTGCAGGTCACCATACTGGTCATTCATATGTGTGCCGGACATGCAGGAGACTCTAATTCAGTCCTCCTAACCTTTCAGATACAGAGTCTGTTGTGCATCAGACTGCCTCTGTGCTTCTGCAAAAAATCTAGAAATGTCATAATAAACTTTGCTCCAATTTCTATAGGCAATGACGTCCAGGTTTGAGGAAATATGCTCACATTTGATGTATATCTTGATCTACAACATATACAGGAATCAAGCCACTGAGCCATTAGGATTTGATACAATTCAAATTCACCTTTATGCTAAACTGCAACATGCGATCACTTTTCATTATTGAGATATTTAGAAGTTTCTCCCTGTGCATCCCTATATTTACTTACAGTGTGCACTGATAACCTAGTTGTCAGAGAAGAAGACAAGCTGGCAATGGCTCATGTCATAGAGAGAAATTTGCAACTTGAAAGTTCTGTACTCGTCTGTGAGAGAAACTTCAACCATCATAGGCGCAATGTAGGAGCTGACATGTATTACATGATGCTTGCTTACTTCCTTCTTCCAGACACATCTTCTTCATGCTTAGAGATTGAACAGAGCAATCAGCATGTTTTTGACTTGCCCGGAGAGGTTGCGCCTGTCATTCTTGCTGCTTACAGCCCCTCCACAAAAGATTCCAGCCGCTGGTCCTATTTGGTGACATGGTGTGCCAAAAAAGAAAGCTGACCTGCTTAAGACCCATTTATTAGAAATGCCATGATTTGCACTGTGCTTGACCCACCACGGCTATACTTTGATCACTTTAAAAAGGTAATCTGTCAGCCTTGCTGGTTTTACTTGTATACCGTCACATTTCCTTGTTCAAATTACCTGTTGTGATGCTTTTACTGAGGGATTTCACCCCTTTTTTTCTCCTCCATATAGTAAACTCCAGTAGGACCTTAATTTAGTGCTCATTTGCTTAATGTGTTTGCCATTCAAACCTGTGCAAAAATGTTCTTCTAGGCTTGTTTATTCTGAAGGTTGTATTCATTATCACTATCATATCTGCTCAACAATTTCAGTGAGTTTCAGGCTATTTCTGTTCATCTGTTACTTACCTCGTTTATCCTGGACAAGCTTTTGCTTTGGGTTAAGGTCTCCTTTTTGCTAATATTGTTTTCTCCATTTCCCATTGGACAGTACTCACATTGCAGGTGTTTTTCCCTCATTGTCATCCTTCCAAGGCAGAAGAGAGGCTGCTTCACACATATTCTTTCTAGGCTTTCAGCTTATATATTGACAGGACTCTTATCATTATGGTTATGATTTGCTATTTATTGTCTAAACTAGTTTAAAGAAGGGTAAGCCAGTCAAAAAGAGAAACCTTGCCTAACTGTCCTATTAATCAAGTTATGCTATGAACTTGTCATGAAAGAACCAACTGTTACAATTCGGATGTTGGGGAACTTTGTGATGGGAGTGCCAATGACAGTCCTTGAAACCTACGCACTATGGAGACCTAGAGACACAGGAGGACCTCATTTACAAGAATCTAGTGCACCGTCATCGATGCATCAGATTTCTTGCACCTGCCGCACATCCCCTAATGATACCATGGATGCATTGTGTGTACAATGAAGAGTTACATGGCACATGTTTTCACAGATGCGTAAACATTTTTAATGTATCTGTTGGTGCTAAACTGACGCATTACTGGAGTTGCATTGTTAAACTAACGCAACTCCAGCAATGTGAGGAAAGTCCCATAGGAAAAAGGCCTGCATCAATGTTGCGCCTACTCTGAGCAGGCGATAAAATGTTGACACAGTGACGTCGTTGAATGACAAGATGAGTGAAAAGTTGTAGATATCACTGTGTCTGTTCTACATGGCGTTGTCCGTGGGAATGCCTAACCTACCTACATTATAGTTGACACAGGTAAAATGTGACGCTGAACTTTACAAACTGATGCATTAGACCCAATGTTTCAGTTTGTAAGTATGGAGCAGTGTAGTGCACTGCTAGTGCCACCGCTGCATCAAGAGGAAATTATGCAGCAGTGGTGCAGGGGACTTGTAAATGAGACCCTCGGTGTTTCAAGTGGTCATCACAGTCTTCACAATATGTGAGAGGGATTTGAGGAAATGGGTAATGCAGTTCTTAGTGTCTTGACTTCTAAGGACCTCCACTTAAACTTTACTGGAACCCGGTGACTACTACTGAATCAACATTGGAATCCATAGACCTCGCTCAATCATTACTGGAAGCCTGGGCCTAAGCATAAGCAATGATTTGAGCCACAAAACAATGCACTATAAACACGGACACAAGCATTCATTGAACAAGTACACAAAATATGAAATATTTTATTTAATTCACAGACAAAAATAAAATAATCAAAAAGTCACATTTTATTAGAAAGTTTAAAGTTTTTTCTAAATTCAATTGTTCCCACTCATCATCTGTAGTGCATTCTGCTTGTTGCTTGTGCCCAGCTCTCATGAATCAATTTGAGGCTACTAACCTAATTTGTAACAGCTGTATGCAAAGTCCTTCACATTTATGTTTTTTTTTTTATTTTACATTTTGCTTATTGATGTTATTAATGTTTAATTTTTTTAACTTCTGCAGACCAGTTGAGCAGGCTTTATGGACCCCTAGGAGTCCACAGACCCCAGGTTAAGAACTAGTGGGGTAGCATAAAGAGAGAGAGAAATTCAAGATGCATGGCATGTCTGTTCTAGATCTTGTAAACTGGTCTACATGAATGTCATTCAGGCCTCAAAAAGTCCTAAAAATGTAACTAGACCTGCAGGGTGAGTAAATTGAATTATCTACTTGACCTAACTGTAAACAGGTCTCAAATTGTGTGATCCTGGGCAAATATTTTAGCTTACAGATTTGCCATTTTCTTAATTCTCACATATGAGTGTACCTTCAAATATGTGAGCTCGGCATTTCTGTTGTACAGAAAAACCTCTTTTGTTTTACTAAATAGAAAAAGCACTTGCCCCATGCATAAAACGAATGTAGCCCATCTATAGGGGACACACAATCTATGACTTGCCTCTAAGTTTACTAATAGCATTGCCATCAGAGAAGGTGTGTTTCTCAGTTTATGTTTAAACAATCGCTTTTAATAAATATATTACTAAAGCATGATGTAGTAGCACACTGTTATTTACAGACAGTACATTTCCAAGAAATGCCCAAAACCGCCCCCAGTAAAAGCATATAGGGCCTCATTCCGACCCTGGCGGTCATGGACCGCCAGGGCCGGGGACGGAGGAAGCACCGCCAACAGGCTGGCGGTGCTTCTGGGGCAATTCTGACCGCGGCGGTAAAGCCGCGGTCAGAAAAGGGGAACCGGCGGTTTCCCGCCGGTTTTCCCCTGCCCCAGGGAATCCTCCACGGCGGCGCTGCAAGCAGCGCCGCCATGGGGATTCCGACCCCCTTCCCGCCAGCCTGTTCCTGGCGGTTTACACCGCCAGGAACAGGCTGGCGGGAACGGGTGTCGTGGGGCCCCCTAACAGGGCCCCATTCAGATTTTCAGTGTCTGCAAAGCAGACACTGAAAATCGCGATGGGTGCCACTGCACCCGTCGCACACCCGCAACTCCGCCGGCTCCATTCGGAGCCGGCTTCATCGTTGCTGGGGCTTTCCCGCTGGGCGGGCGGGCGGCCTTTTGGCGGTCGCCCGCCCGCCCAGCGGGAAAGTCCGAATGACCGCTGCGGTCATTTGACCGCGGTGCGGTCTTCTGGCGGTCTCCGCCCGGCGGGCGGCGCCCGCCACCCACCGGAGTCGGAATGACCCCCATAGTGTATCAACAATAATATGTGAAAATTGGGTTTTAGAAAATATATTTATCCTTTGCACATCACCAAGTAAAGTGTTCTGTTTTGTCTTCATCCTATCGAAATATTTTTTAATCACACAGAAGTACAAACAATGGGCTTTCATAACTACTGAAATAGAGTTTGAAATGTTTGTACAGTTGAATTAGTTATTTAAATGTTCTGTATTACAAAAAACCCGACACACAGCAGCCTTTCATTTCACACTCGTTGTACAGCAGGTCAGACACTTCATCTTACAAAATCCTGAAGCTCTGCAGTGAGAAGGAAAATTAATTGTAAAAAGACAAAATGACTTTTGACCTATGTCTCTGAAAGCAGAGCAAATGTCACCAGATAAGAAGAAGATTTAAAGGACCTGAATTGCTCCCTCACTTGATGACTGAACAGACCTCCTGTTTTTTGTCAACTAAGCAGGCCCTAAAAATAGTTCGACCTGATAAATATGACTCCCCATAAAAGCTCGTCATTGTTTACAGTTAGGGAGGGATAACAATAGCTAGGTAATCAATCAATCAATCAAAGGCATTTGTATAGCGCACTGCTCACCCGGAGGGTCTCAAGGCGCTGGGGGGGGGGGAACGCTACTGCTCGAACAGCCAGGTCTTGAGTTGCTTCCTGAAGGCGAGATGGTCTTGCGTTGTCCGGAGGTGGATGGGGAGGGAGTTCCATGTCTTGGCTGCCAGGTAGGAGAAGGATCTTCCTCCGGCGGTGGCTCTGCGGATGCGGGGGACGGTGGCGAGAGCGAGGCTGGCGGAGCGGAGCTGGCGGGTGGGCTTGTGGAAGGTCAGGCGGCTGTTGAGGAACTTGGGGCCCAGGTCGTGGAGGGCCTTGTGTGCGTGGGTGAGGAGTCGGAACGTGATTCTTTTGTTGACGGGGAGCCAGTGCAGGTCTCTCAGGTGTTCGGAGATGTGGCTGTGTCGGGGGATGTCCAGGATGAGTCGTGCTGAGGCGTTCTGGATCCGTTGGAGTTTCTTCTGGAGTTTGGCGGCGGTGCCGGCGTAGAGGGCGTTCCCGTAGTCCAGCCGACTGGTGACGAGGGCCTGGGTGACCGTCTTCCTGGTCTCGGTGGGGATCCACCGGAAGATCTTTCGAAGCATGCGCAGGGTGTTGAAGCATGAAGATGAGACGGCGTTGACTTGTCTGGTCATCGAGAGCGAGGAGTCCAGGATGAAGCCTAGGTTGCGAGCGTGGTCCGTTGGCTTGGGGGTGGCTCCCAGGGCGGGGGGCCACCAGGAGTCGTCCCAGGTGGATGGTGATGATCCCAGGATGAGGACCTCCGTCTTGTCTGAGTTCAGTTTCAGACGGCTGTTCTTCATCCATTCGGCGACGTCTTTCATCCCTTCGTGTAGGCTGGCTCTGGCGGCGTCCGGGTCGCTGGTGAGGGAGAGGATCAGCTGGGTGTCGTCAGCGTAGGTGATGATCTTGAGGTTGTGTTGACGTGCGATGGTTGCGAGGGGGCTCATATAGACGTTGAAGAGGGTGGGGCTGAGCGATGACCCTTGTGGAACTCCGCAGATGACTTCGGTGGCCGCTGACCGGAACGGGGGGAGGCGGACTCTCTGGGTACTTCCGGCGAGGAATGAGGTGATCCACTCCAGGGCCTTCTCCTGGATGCCGGTGTTGTTCAGGCGCTGTACCAGGGTGCGGTGGCAGACAGTGTCGAACGCTGCGGAGAGGTCCAGGAGGATGAGGGCCGCAGTTTCCCCATTGTCCATTAGGGATCTGATGTCGTCTGTGGCTGCGATGAGGGCGGTCTCCGTGCTGTGGTTGGCTCGGAAGCCGGATTGCGAGTGGTCGAGGGATCCGTTGGTCTCGAGGAAGGCAGCTAGCTGTCTGTTGACGGTCTTCTCGATGACTTTGACAGGAAACGGGAGGAGTGAGATGGGGCGGTAGTTCTTGAGGTCGGAGGGGTCTGCAGTTGGTTTCTTCAGCAGGGCACTGATCTCGGCGTGTTTCCAGCACTCCGGGAAGGTGGCGGTGTTGAAGGAGGCGTTGACGATGTCACGGAGGTGGGGTGCGATGATGTGGTCGGCCGTGTTGAAGATGTGGTGTGGGCAGGGGTCCGTAGGGGATCCGGAGTGGATGGTGTTCAGGTAAGTAAAGTTAGATGCGGTTTCAAATTGTCAGAACCTCCTATCCCAATTACTACCAGCTTACCAATGTTATCAGTGATGTCATAAATGATGTAATAGAACATGTCATGAATGATGTCATATGTGTGGTCATAAGTAGTGCCTGTGGGGTGTAAGTTATAATTAGCTCTGCAAACTTTAACTGTTGAATTTCTGTGATTCTTTTTTAGTTCAAAACGTTAATATTGTTACTGATAAATTCACCTAAAATTACCTTAACCTTTTTTTTCATTAAATTCCTAAGGTTTTAATAAAAATAAAAACATGTTTTTAGCACACCTAAGTGTAACATTACTTCAACCTTTTTTTTAGTAAAATTTTAGGGTTTTTGAAAATAGACAGTAAAATACAGAGTAGGCATTGCCATAGAAATCAGATATGATCAGTGTTTTAATATGTGAGGTCATAAGCAGATCATCACAGCTACATAAGATATGTTTCTGTCAGTTATCTATAAGTGGTGACTTTACCTGTTTTGTGTGTTTCAAACTGTAGTGCTTTTTTCACTGAATTTCTAAGTTTTTTTTTTAAGGTAGGTTAATATCTTACTACCTTCCTCAGGTATAAATCTGCAGTGACCATGGCTTTTTTTCATAGAATTTCTATGTTTTTTTAAATGTAATGCAGTAGCGTATTATGATAATTTTGCAACCAACCACTCTGTACACGTGGTGTGAACCATCGGGGCTGGCCGCAGGGCCTGGTTTCTGGGCAGGTCTTGCACCCAACCCATTGACACTCATGTCTTTTGGCCTTGCTCTGCAGGGCATATGGTGATGGTCACTTGGCCTGGCCTGTGGCCAGGCCTGCATTCAACCCATTGATGTACACAACTGAAGACTTCAGCAATGCAGGGTGATGGGCAGGTTGAGGCCAGGTCCTGCACCAAACTCCCACATGTGCCCAACTCCTCACCACACACAGCCTTCAAGCATTTGGAAACGAATCCCCCACCCCCTGAAAATAAATGTTCTCCTGTGAGACTCTTGCTGGAAACCTGCTGGAGTCCCATGAGATCACATGGGGGTCCTGTTGAATCCTACTGGAGTCCCGCAGAATTGCAAATCTGCCAAAGCACAATTTTTTTCCACATGGTTTCCTTCTGGGGCCACCACATAAGGGCCAAGGAGTCATGGTACCCATACCATGTGCCCTAATATCTAATTTTTACGTATTCAGGAAAAGGGGACCAAGTGACGTACTGTAATGGCAACTGTAGCATTTTCTTTCTTGTTGCAGCCAACCAATCCAATTTCTCGCTCCCATGGAACTGTAAGTACTGCAAGAGTGAGCCAGCCAACTAGGAAAGACCACTCACGACCAATTTGACTGCTCCAGTATTTGAATTTGCAATCCGTGGGACTCTCACAGGAGTCTCACTAAACCGATTGTCAACATATCTATAAATTTCTACCTTTAATTTCCCAAAACCTATTGAACAGATTTACACCAAACCACCAAAATGTGTTTTCTAAGTAACGTTCTAGCTTTCTGACATATTAGGTGCAATTTTGTTCAGCCTTTTGGCTATGTTATCTAATTTGACCTATGAAACTGCATAAGAAAAAAGTGTTTTTTCTCTGCTCAGATTAAAACGTCACCCAAAACTTTTAAGAAAGGATCTAAAGTAAAGGAACTAATTTTGTTGGGATGAGTTTTGAAAATTAATCAAAATGGCCCCAAAAGCTATTAGCAAAACATAAAATGTTCTTCCTATTGAAAAAAATATATATATGTTACCCATGGTCCAGCCCAGTGGCGGTTACCACAGGTTAGTTATAATTATGTCAGTGTTTCAATAGGAAATATGTTTTTGTGTTGCTCATAAGTTTGACACAGTTTGAGGAATCCTCCCAAAAAGTCACCAAAAAGTGCTCTTTGTTGCCTAGCTTGTGCCTGGAAAGTTTTGGGGTGAGCCATTAAATGGGGGCCGAGATAAAAGTGGGGTGTCAAAACACAAAATTCTCATGCATTTTCCATATATTTATTTATGAAGAGCTAAAAAACCGCTGAACAACGTTACACAGAATTTGGCAGGATGCTAGATCTTGGTCCACAGATTGCGCTTTTTGTCATTTGGTGTAAATTAATTCAATACTTTTTGAGAAATTAAGGTTAAAAAATATTTATATATCTGGGCAGTTTGGTTTGAGGGGCTCTCAGGGCAGTTCCACAAACCCAGTTTTGAAAAAAAGTGTTCTGATTGTTTTTCCCTTAGTTCATCTCGCTCCTGCAGGGCAGTCAAACTCCCATGGGAGTGAGTGCTCTGATTGGCTGCTAGTAACATGAAAAAAATGCTGCTGGCAGTCTTTACAGGACTCTAGGACTTAAATTTATTTAAAAAATCATCTAAGAAGCAGTGATAACTTGCCCCCCAGGCCACATGGTAGGATCCAGAGGGAGCCCCCACAGTCTAAAATTGAAAATAAAAAATATACAGTTTTTGCAGTGATCCTGCAGAGCTATCCCACAAGATGAGAAAATACCCAAAATGGCAGCCAAGGGCATCATTATTTAATTAATATTAGAGTATGTGACCCCCCTACCCGAGCCGCATTCGGCCCCAGAGAACCCATTCCCCCAAGCCCAATTTGAATAATTAGGACAGGTGCATGGCCCCCCTCCCTGAACCTCATTTGGCACTGGGGACGCTATCCCAGAGGCTCAATTGATTTATTAAGGGGACGGGCAGCTATCAAAGTTTTTTTTACTTTTCAAAAGATCCCTATAGCTAAAATGGCAAATTTCAATAATGGTCATTTTCCCATGAAAAGGCAGTTGTGTTAATGTGAATGTGTCTTTTTCTACCTTTCCATTAAAGAAAACCTAGCAATATTCAGGAAATATTCTTGTAAGCCCCATGTTCAAAATGTGTGCTCCTAAACACAGCCACTATTTTAACTTTGTGAGGGACTACTATAGCTAACATGCACCTATTTTGAGAATGTCCCTTTTCCCATGAAAATTTAGTTGCACACCCATCAGTGATTTTCTGTACTCCGCAACAAAGAGATCACAAACAGAAGTCAGAATATAGTCTTTAATACTCAGGGGCATATTTATACTCCGTTTGCGCCGGAATTGCGTCGTTTTTTTTTACGCAATTTCGACGCAAAACTCCATATTTATACTTTGGCGTTAGACGCGTCTAGCGCCAAAGTCCATGGAGTTAGCGTCATTTTTTAGCGTGGACACCTACTTTGCGTTAATTATATGCAAGGTAGGCTTTCCCGTCTAAAAAATCGACTCCGAGCCATGTGTGTCGGATTTATACTCCGGGGCAAAATGCACGCCCGGGAGTGGGCGGGTCCAAAAAAATGACGTACGCCCGCTTTTGCGCCGTTTTTTAGCGCCTGCAAAAGGCAGGCGTTAAGGGACCTGTGGGCTCTGAAGGAGCCCAGAGGTGCCCTCCCATGCCCCCAGGGACACCCCCTGTCACCCATGCCCACCCCAGGAGGACACCCAAGGCTGGAGGGACCCATCCCAGGGTCATAAAGGTAAGTTCAGGTAAGTGTTTTTTTTTTTTTTTTTTGTGGCATAGGGGGGCCTGATTTGTGCCCCCCTACATGCCACTATGCCCAATGACCATGCCCAGGGGACATAAGTCCCCTGGGCATGGCCATTGGGCAAGGGGGCATGACTCCTGTCTTTGCTAAAACAGGAGTCATTTCTATGGGGGTTGGGAGTGAAAAGAAATGGCGCAAATCGGGTTGAGGCGAAAAAATTGCCTCAACCTGACTTGCCCCATTTCTTGACGCCCAAGCCCCATATCCCCCTACGCCGGCGGTGCCTGGTGTACGTCGTTTTTTTTAACGCACACCAGACGGCGACGGCGGCTAACGCCGGCTAACGTCATTCAATAAATACGGCGCCCGCATGGTGCTTCAGAATGGCGTTAGCCGGCGCTAATTTTTTTGACGCAAAACTGCGTTGGCGCAGTTTTGCGTCAAAAAGTATAAATATGGGCCTCAATGTACTAAACACCCACTCCTGAAAAGTAGTTTTTTAACTTCATTAAGAACTTCTGATTTCAGTAGGGCAGATTTAAGATTTCTTTACCCATAAAAACTGCTTTTGCATGACTATCAATTTGACATTTACTATTCCTGGCTGAAGGACTCACTAGCCCGTTTGAGGAAGTCCAGTTGTACACCCCACATACACCAACGTACAACATTTGAGCTCCTCAAAAAATTTACATGGGGAGAGAATCCTGTCATTAAGGTGGCTACATTTTGAGGTGTTTATTCACATGAAAATGACAGTTGTGTGTCAATCAAAGCAACTTCACTAATCTTTCACAATAAGCATACAAGCTCAGTTCAGGAACTCAGTTTGGAAAACTCATAACATTTGGCCTTCAAAGAACAGGACCTTCAAAATTGTCAAAGACTCTTGTAGTTAACATGGTCACTTTTGAGAGTGTGCCTTTTTCCATGAAGAAGGCATTTTCATCACTGCCAAACTCCCTTTCTATACTCTTGAACAAAAAACACAACCCTTGTTCAAGAATAACTGTTTTACATCCCAAATGTAAAATGTTGTTTTCCAAATGGATTTTTAAACTTTGTGGAAGTCTCCTTTGTTTTACATGGGCACATTTTGAAAATATGACTTTTTCAATTAAAAGGTGGCTGTACCTCTGCCGGTGTGATTTCTTTTTTTACTCTTACACAAAGCGACAGCTCGCCTTCTTCAGGGAATCTACTAGAACTTCCACTTACAGAATTTGTCATCCCAAACACAGCAAATATTTTAACTTCCACAAGCATTATGTATGTATATATGAGTATTTGTAAAGTGCAAGCCTAGGAAGCTAGAAAAGAGTGCCAATAGCAGGCAGAAGAAATACTAGAAGAACAAGAAGAGCTTTGGGAGGAGAGTGTAAAAAGAGATCTAGAGACAAAAATAACAAAGATGTGACTGCTCTTGAATCTATTTTTCCAATATAATAAACCAATAGGGCCATAAAGCATCAGCATGAGAGTGTGCTGCCATCAGAAATACAGTTTCTTCCTTATGGCGAGTAGTTCATAAAGTGGTTGCTAGAAGAGAGAACGAAAACTCACATAATTTAGGAAGTGTAGACTGTCTTGGATGAACATAGGTAAATGCTGGATTTGAAGTGAGATTATAAAATCTATGGGATAGTTCCAGCCTAGCTCCTGTCAGGGTTTGGAAACCACGATTGTCTAATCTCATCATCTCATGTTTAGTTATAAAGTACACATTCACACCTGGGGGTAACTTGGTGATGACAAATAGATGTTTATTGTTACCTAGTTCAATGGTTCTCATTTTATAATCCTTAGAAAGATGAAAGGCTGTGTGGAAGCACCAGGATTCATACATGTATGTAGGTCAAACACAGATCCCTCAGGAAGATACACCTATGTCAGCCACGCCAGTGCCAATTTCGGCTCCGCAGTGCTGATCATGACTTTCCTTTCTGCCAGCATTTTCATGGCAGTGTCCCTGCCATGAGAAGGCTGATGGAAAGGCGTAGTTGGGGGCCACAGAGCGACCCCTGCACTGCCCATGACAATGTTATGGGCAGTGCAGGGGCCCCTCTGTCAGCAGCCTTGGAATGTGCACTGTCTGCTTTGGTTGTGCTGCCTCCTTCCCCTTCAGTATTGTTGGTCTGGTATCCCTACCTCCACGAATAGGTGGTGCTACCACTGTCCCCGTGGACTGTTTGGCTGAGGTGCTGGACTGGGTCCTTGCTATCCTGGCCATACGTCAGGATGGGGGGGAGGGGTAAGGAAGTGGTCAATCGTGGAAAGGAAAAGCTTTTAGGTACGTTGTGGAGGGAAGAGGGAGGAGTAATGGGTGTGGAGGGGAAACATCACTTACAGCACAGTGAATGCAATTAAATGCATTTACCACAATGCATTTACAATGCATATGCGTTCACCGCGCGTTGGGTTTACCACAAATATACCTTTACCACGCATGCCTTTAAACAAATTTCATTGTAAAGGCATGAATGGTAAAAGTGTATGCGTGGTAAAGGTTTTAAAGGTAAGTACAGGTAAGTATTAAGTGGGTTGAATTATTTATATCTATCTATATATATATATATATATATATGGGCATTTTTAGGTCTTAGGGTGGGTATTGGTTTTGGGGTGGTAAGGGCACTTTAAGGTTTTAGGGTGGGTAAGGGTTTTGGGGTGGTAAGGGTATTTTTAGATGTTAAGGTGGGCATGGGTTTTTAGGTGGTAAGGGCATTTTTTGTAGGTTTTAGGGTGGGTATGGGTTTTGGGGTGGTAAGGGTATTTTTAGGTTTTGAGGTGGTAAGGGCACTTTTAGGTTTTAGGGTGGGCATGGGCTTTGGGCTGATAATGGTATTTTTAGATTTTAGGGTGGGTATGCGGTTTGTGGTGGTAATGGGTGTTTAGGTTTTAGGATGGGTATGGGTTTAGGGTTGGTAAGGGCATTTTTAGGTTTTAGGATGGTTATGGGTTTTGGGGTGGTAAGGGGTGTTTAGTTTTTAGGGTGGGTATGGGTTCGAGAGCAGTAAGGGCATTTTTAGATTTTAGGGTGTGCAGGAGTTTTGTGGTGGTAAGGTTATTTTGAGGTTTTAGGGTGGGTATGGGTTTTGGGGGGTAAGGGCATTTTTAGGTTTTAGGCTGAGTACGGGTTTTGGGTTGGTAAGGGTATTTTTAGGTTTTAGTATGGATATAGATTTTGGAGTGGTAAGGGCAGTTTTAGGTTTTGGGGTGGGTAAGGGTCTTGGTAATGGCCATGCATTGTACTTACCGCGTTGTAAAGACATGCGTTGTAAGTGCATGCGTTGTTCCATCATACATCCAGCGTGGAGGATGAGAGAGTGGTCGGCGGAGGTGTATGTCTGCTGGATTTGGGTGCAGGTGCAATGGCTGCCACTGGAGAGGAGGCCAGAGTCTGAATCGATCTCTCTTGGGCTGTCAGTTCACCGTGAATGCCCTCCAGGAATGCTGCATCTGGAGTGCCAGCCCCTAGATGGCATTCACAATGGTTGATTTCCCTACAAAGATGGATCTCAGGAGGTCAATAGCCTACTCACTCAGGGCAGCAGGGCTCACTGGGGCAGGGCCTGAGGTGCCTGGGGCGAAGGAGATGCCCACCCTCCTGGGTGAGCGGGCACGAGCAACTTGCTGAGGGGCTACTGGGAAGGCGGTGCTGGTACAGGGGTGGCAGCTGTACCTGCAGCTGGGGTGGCCACAGAGGTGTCCGCTGCCACCAGGGATCTCCCATTGGAGGAAGTATCAGAGTCTGTGTTTTCCCCTCCAGTCTCCGCTGAGGTGCTCCCCTCACCCTCCATCCCACTGGTGCCCTCTGCGTCGGTGTACTCTGCCTCCAGGGTCTTGTGGGATGCAGCTCCCTCTGTCGCTGGTGCCTCTGCTCCTCCGCCAGATGATGCTAATGTACATAAGGACAGGATGAAATTTGTAACCCCCCTGCCAGGATGAACAGGTGTTCAGGAATTGTAAGAGTTTCCACTCCATGAATGTGCAGATGGTGTGCTTGACAGACCAGTACATCCCCCACATCAATGCTAAGTATCCAGGGTCGGTGCATGATGCCTTTGTCCTGAGGAATAGCAGCATCCCAAATGTGATGTCCCAACTACAGAGGCACAGGGTGTGGCTAATAGGTGAGCCCTGGTTCCCACCCAGTATATTTTGGTGTATGCCTATGGTGTTGGTCATATAGGATACTGTGTGGCTAAATGTTGTCCCTCAATATTTGAAGGTGACACTGGTTACCCAAACCTATCATGGCTGCTGACCCCTGTGAGGAATGACAGGACAAGGGCTGAAGAACAGTATAATGATTACATGGGCAAACCAGAAGGATCATTGAAAGGACTTTTGGCCTCCTGAGGACAGGTTCAGGTGACTCCATCTTTCAGGTGGATTCCTGTGCTACTCACCCAAGAAGGTCTGCCAGATAGTAGTGGCATGCTGCATGTTGCACAACCTGGCCCTTAGACGGCATGTACCTTTTCTGCAGGTGGAGGAGACTGGAGATGTCCCTGTGGCAGCAGTGGATCCTGAGGACAGTGAGGATGAGGAGGATGAGGAGGCTGAGGATGAGAATGTGGACAACAGAACATCAGTGATACGTTAGTACTTCCAGTGGCACAGGTGAGACAGTGCAACTTCACATTTCTATGAGTAGGTGTATTTTGTGTGGCATCGGCATGCTGGCATTGCCCACTTCTTTGCCCTATGTACTATTACCTATGGATATTCATTTTGCAGGTGCTAGTGATATGACAACATTTTCCTGGTGTGATCACAACAGCCAGCTACAGGTCATTAATTCTATGCTCGTACTATTTACAGTTCATTTGCAATGGTTGTAGCTGTTTCAATCAATACAAATTTGCAATACTTGAAATACTAGTAGTCTGGTTTTATCCAAGGGTGTTTATTGTTGTGCTAGTATATAGTGGGGAAAGTGCTGTGGAATGGGGTGATGATGGAGGAAAGTCCAGGGTATTGTTCCAGTCTGTTTGTAGCACAGGTGCAATATCCATGGGGACATAGGAGGGGGAGCAATAGCAGCTCAAGGTGGACAAGGTGACTGAGTGGGACACAAGAGGGACAATCAGGAGAGTCCAATTTTCCTGACGGTGGTCTTGACAAGTGTCTCTGGCTTCTGTCCGGTTGACAGGGAACGTTTGCGGATGGTTCACCTTCTGCAGGGGGAGGGGTGCTGGTGGCCTGTGGGTCCTGTGGCGGGGCCGCCTGACCACTAGTGGCAGCGGAAGTGGAGGGCTGTTTAGATGACTGGCTAGTGGAAGGGGCCAGCTGGTGTGCTGTTGCCTCCCTCATGATGTTGGCCATGTCTACCAGCACCCCTGCTTTGGAGATCAGGGTGTTGTTAATGGTCTACAAGTCCTCCCTGATCCCCTGTTACTGTCCCTTCTGCAGCCACCTGTTCTCCTGCACGTTTTCTAGGATCTGGCCAATCGTGTCCTGGGAATGTTGGTAGGCTCCCAGGATCTCGGAGAGTGCCTCCTGGAAAGTCGGTTTCCTGCTTCTGTCCTCCTCTGGTGCACAGCAGTCCTTCCAGTGTTCATGTTAACCTGTGCCTCTGTCCCCTTAACAGTGTGCCAACTGCCACTGACCCCAGGTCCCTGATTGTCTTGTATACGAAGTGTGGCCTGGGGTGCCTGTACAGGTGGTCACACTGCTGATTGAAGTGTCCTGGGGGCCGAAGTGTGGGTAAGCTGGGTGGGTGATGTGGTGTTGAATACTGATGGGGGAGGTTCTGTGGTTGTCTGTGAGTGGGTTTGGGTGACCAGCTGTCCAGTGGTCCCTGATGGGCCAGGTAGATTGTCCAGATCCTGAAGTCTAGAGTTACTGTCATCAGTATGGGCCTCTTCTGTTGGGGGACTGGGTACTGGTGGCACCTCCCCTCCATTGACATTGGCTGGGGAACCTGTGGGGATGTAAATGATGTTTTATGCTTCAGGTGTCTGACATTTGTACTTCTGTAGCTTCCCCTCTATGATTGTTGTTCCCCTGCCAGCTTTTGCTTGTGTATGTTGGTGTACTGTGGTTATGTTAGTTTCCCTATGCTGTGCATGCTTTGGTGATGAATGTCCATGCAGGGCTGGGAGGGCTGTCCATGCATTGGTATGGCATGCATAGCTTGGTATTGGGGTTAGTCATATGTGTAGGTGCAGTGTGTGGGATGGAGTGGAGTGATGGGAGTGAGGGTGAGATTGCATTCAGGTATGGGGGTGATAAGTAGTAAATCTTGACTCACCAGTGTCCTGTCCTCCGCTTACTCCGGCGAGTCCCTCAGGATGCAGTATTGCTAGTACCTGCTCCTCCCATGCTGTGGGTTGTGGGGCAGGAGGTGGGGGTCCACCGCCAGTCCTCTGTATGGTGAGCTGGTGTCTTGCTGCAATGGAATGTACCTTTCCCCGCAGGTAATTCCACCTCTTCCTGATGTCGTCCCTTGTTCTTGGATGCTGTCCTACGGCGTTGACCCGGTCCACGATTCTCTGCCATAGCTCCAACTTCCTTGCTATTGATATCTGCTGCACCTGTGCTCCAAAGAGCGGTGGCTCTACCCTGATGATTTCTTCCACCATGACCCTTAACTCCTCCTCAGTGAAACAGGGGTGCCGTTATGGTGCCATGGGGGTTGTGTGATAAGTGTTGCTGAGGGTGTGTTGGGTAATGTGGTGAGGTGTGTGATGTGGAGTGTGTGAAGGGTGTACGGGTGTCAGTGGTGTGTGTGTCTAGTTGTCTCTGTGCTCTTCTTCTCAGTCTTGAGGTGGCAATAGTTGTTAGTAAATGGTTGTGGGTAATGTTGGTGTGTGTTTTTTAGTGGTGTGGGTGTGGTGTGTGTATGGGTGTCAGGTGTGTGTTGTTTAAATTGACCAATGTAGTGTTGTTTTGTATGTGGGTGTCCATTGTGAGCGCAGCGGTATGTACCACCAATGGTTTACCACCGTTGAATGTCCGCCGTGGTGATTCGTGGGTCATAATGTAATGGCCATTGTTCTTTTGGCGTAGTTGTGTGGGTTTTGGGACTGACAGTTTATCACTGACCTTTGGTCTGGCAGATTTATGTATGTGGCTGAATTCTGTCGTATTGGGGTGTGTGTGTCATAATATGGTGAACGAATATTCCTTAGCGTGGCGGTAAGTTGGTGGCCGTCAGTGCGGCGGTAAGTGGCATTTACCCCCAAAGTCATAATGAGGGCCTATATCTGTGGGGACATGAACATAACTATAAACACATCCTATCTCTATGAGTACTTGTGTAACGTTATAATCATACACCATCTCTATTAAGACCTGGATACCCCTATGCACACACTATCTCTGTGGGTACCTCATCATCCCTATAATCACACACTATCTCTGAGAGGGCCTGAATGTGACAATGAACACATTCTATCTGTGTGAGTACCTGGGTAACCCTAAAATCATATTTAATCTTTATAAGGACCAGCACACCCCTATAATCACACACTATCACTGAAGGGACTTGAACATAACTATAATCACACACTATCTCTGCTGGGACTTGAATATTACTATAATCATAGCCATATCTTTGGTGACTAGTTTGCACAGCCATATGAAGAAGATGATGGCCAGGGGTGAAGTTGATGTAAAATAATTTGGTAATCTCAGCCTGGCTTTACTATCTGACTACATTGCAGGATCTTTGGCACCCACATTTATTGACTTTGTGTCCTTGTCCATTAAAGTGAGTGAGTACTCAGCAACAGGATATCTATCTGTGGCTCTCCTTTCATGCACCCAATATGCTATGTTTTTTCTGTTGAAATATGAATTACCATCAAGTTCCATTTTCTATGTGCTCCAAGTACATAAGTGGCTATTACTACATGGCTAAACTATCACGCAATATAGAAACAAACATTGAAAAATAGCATTTATCAATTTGTTAATGAATGTATTCAATCACAGATGACATTTTTGGTGTAAGTCCTCACAAGGTTAGTGATACATGTTCAGGGCCCATAAGGATGGTTCTGTGCACGTGATGAAATAAAGCAATATTTGCAAATTTGAAGCAGGATCCTGAATCATTATTTTTTTCTTAACAATTTTCTGTAATTATAATATTTTGAGACCACTGGGAAAGGTTGTCCCCACAAGGCAGATTTCTAGACATAAGCCCCACAAGGATGGTAAGACATGTGTGTGTGTGTGTGTGTGTGTACGTATGTGTGTGTGTGTGTGTGTGCAGTCTGAGGTACAAATATATTTGCAATGTCATATGTCTCTGTACACAATGCTGCTTGTCCTGTCTGCATACTACTTTAATAAGCCTGTGAACTTTTTCTGCAGTCTGTAAATGCTTGTTTAGATGAGATGCCTGTAAACTACCTGCAACCTGCTGAGTGTGTGTACATTATAATTAATGCATGTGAGGTGCCTCTACAAAGTGAATATATGCTGAGTACTTTTACACTCTGCATGTTGCCTGTGCCTTTGACATGATGCAGGGCCCTGGTTATTTGCTCCTCATTCCCTGGCACTGCATTGTGTCAATAGGGTGTAGCTCCCCATTCGGTGTTGATCTTATGTTCCCTAGCATGTAAAGTTCAGCCATCACCTCACTTCAGAGTCCTGATCCAAATGCTACCTCCTCTCTGACCCAACCTTTACCGCCTCTCAACTTTTACATGACAGTACCAACACAACTACAACCATCACACTCCTAAAAGTGTGACAATTCAGAATATTCAAGGCACTCAAATTTATAGAAATCGCTTAGGACACAGGAATTAGTCATTTTGAATGTCTATTGCATTAATAAACAACTGCTGTTGTGCTGATCTGTAAGTTATGCAAACAGCACCAGCATGTGGCAAACTGTCATAAGTGCCGGTGTTGACAATTAAGTACCAGTGCCCAGCACTGGAAACCACCAGCGTAAATTAAGCACTATCCCTACCATCAGCATGGGGAGAGCGCAGAACAATATCATGATACACCATTATGAAAAACACTGCAATGTACACCTTTAAATAATTCCTATTTTTTTTCAATGTGTTTTCCAAAATACTTATACCCTATTTGGGATCATGATGATGCTTGCTCACATCACACTGTGGTAAAAGAAAAATAAAACTGGTGCTTTCAAGCCTTTTTCCCCATGCCTGACAGACAGTCATGAGCAGTCCTTTCCACCAACTTAACAATGTTGTTGCCCACTCGTCTAAGGGAGGAACAATTTCTGTTAAAGAAAAGGCATGAGATTGACAGCAGAGCAAGAGAAGGGTCTTTCTTTGTGCTTCTGATATGTGTACACATTTTGGGTGTTGTACTGTCTACAAATGAAGGCTTGAGCTTCAGGGGTTCTTAATGGATCATTGATTATGGGGTGTGACCCTGGAGGCTGACCCAGTGTACCTCTCTATCCACCCTAGCTTTGTATTAGTGACAGATTGTATGCCTTGCTGCTGTACAAGGTTCAATTTATTGTAAAGGCAAAATATTTTTTCTGATTGAACTGAGTATTATAACTGTTTTTCACATTCAGCACTACAAAGTAAATAAACAACTACACTGATCACTTTATGAAAGTACCAAAGAAACAAATAAATAATACATATTTTTATAAGGAGGAGTTGTTCTGTTTTGCTTTAGGTGGAAACAGAGGCATTCGAGGGGATGAAATAGGACTGGGACTAGTAAAGTGACTTGTGAAGAAATGTGGCATGCATGAAGGTCATTTAGGAACAGCACTCACTAAATGCAGGGTGTGTGAAATATTCTGGTGGTCTTGTATTGATTGTACCCAAATTGGAGGTGGAAGTCCAGCACCACAAGAGGACTTGGACGAGATGGAGGAGATGGTTGCAACAGTCATCCCTGAGGAAATTGTCACAGGAATCAAAGGATAGGGCAGCACAGACTACCAGGAAACAACACAAATGCAGGTTAAGTTGCATGGGGGAAATGTATGCTAAAATGTCAACTGCAAGAAAAGGGAGGCACATAGGACTTACACAATGCATGTCAAAGGAGAGCAGAGGAACACAATGCACTTAAAGCAAGTTGCACCATTCTGATGTAAGCTACACATGTACCTACACCTTGGTAGTGCCATGCACCATAACACATACACAAACTGGACATATGTTGAACACCAGGCCTAAATACCTACATGTACATATGCAGCACATGGGATGGAAGGCATGTATAATCACTGTGCCACTGATTGTGTCATCACAACATCCCTTGCATATAGTCAGAGCAACACTACCAACATGACCAAGACCTCTGAGACTAGGTAGTCAGTCTATACCATTCCTGGGGTAATGTCATTGTGGTGTCCCTTGCAGTAACACCTTGCAACTGTCTTACCTCAATGTCCAAATGCATGTGTGCTGCATCGCATAGCACTCAAGTCATTCAAACCGTCCCAACAGTACCCAGACATGTGCCAGTAGCACCTCCACACCGCACATTGACAGCACATCCACATGAGGCAGCCACCACTCCATCATGTAGTCAGGGTGCCAATGAATTGAACAGGTGCTGGGTTAATAGCAGGCTGGCCCTGTATCATTGATAACATGCCACTACCCAGACAAACTAAACTGCAGTAGTGTTGAACCACACATCTTGATGCTGAACTGATATGTGTCACTATAGAAAATATGTACCACAGACAGCAAACAGTAGGTCACAACAGTCACAGGCTGAGCCCATAACAATTCTGACACAACCATGTCAGACACATGTGAATGGGGAAATAAACAAACACACACAAAACATGGGGAATGACAGTGAACATAATGGCGTATAATTCCACATCGACGGGCGGGGGATGGTTCATGGGCTAATCCGGTGTTGGTAATACTGCCAGTGCAGTGTACCCTTTGCGGTTGGCAGTATGAGTCACACGTTGGGATAGCGGCTGGAAATCTGTCTGCTCAGGATAGCTCTGTGGGGAACTTAGCACAGCATTCTTGATGGAGCAAATAGACTCAGTGCCAGTTTTGGGGTGCATTGGGTGTGACAGGACACGCTGCACTCAGCCCTGAAAATCAGGCACTGTAAAGGGCAAAGGGCCAGGGCATGGGACCCACTGCACTGCCCATGCCATGTGCATGGGCTATGCAGGGGCACCCAGGAGCACATCAGAACACATCACCAACAACCTTTGTATGGGGGTTTCACCACCATGCAAAAGCTGGTGGAAATGCGGAAACAGTCCTAGAGGGTAGTGTTGAATGTAATACTGGTCTGGTGTAACAGGACAGCTTGCATTGCCAGTCCGTAAGGTGCTGGAAACCTGCCAGTGGCAGGCAATTGGCCCATGGGACATTCCACATTGACAACAGTTGCCACTACCACCTGTGCTGTGGGGGGTAGTCAAATAGACAATGACAATAAGGTGCCCATAGGACTGACACACTTTCAATGAGTGACCAGTATGACTACCTGTAGAATCTCATCAAACTAGCTTCAGACCCTGACCTAAGAACAACTCATGTCAACTGGCTGTGTCCATAGACTCATTTACTATCAGGTACTGTCACATACAGAATGATGGACACAGCAGAAATTTCATACCCATGCTGGCCATCCCTGGGTCTAACCCTCTGCTTGTGTCAAATTAGCTGCACTGCCACCTTGCACTATGATACATGCTACACTCATGTATCATAGTGCAAGGAGGGCTGCATTGAGGGGGGGACATATGTGTGTATGAAGGCAAACACACCTGCACAGACAGAAGATGAAATTGAACTCTGCTAGGCCCATGAGTGCCATGCATTGTAGCACACATACACAAACATCTACATGAGGAGCAATCAATGGTAGAGTATAGTGTCCTGGTGTAGGAAAGTACTCCTTTTTGCCCTGGTCACCCCCACAATTTTTGGACAGGTACTTGTTGTTACTGACTCTTGGCTGTGCCCTGGGTACTGCTTACCAGTCCCAGGGCCAGTGCTCTGTGTAAAATGGATATGCAAATTAGGCTAATTATAATTGGCAAAGTTAACCTACCTATAAGTCCCTAGTATATGGTAGGGCAGGGAGGTTTGGGGATCCCAGCGTAGGTAGTGCCCCCATAGGTGTAATGCTGAGGTGCCCAGTGTCATTTTAAAGGTAGGCTTGCCTTGCTGGCTGCTTTTAAATTAAAGTTACATGCAAATTCGACTTTGGAATTAAAAGTAGTTACAAAGTCTTAAACTACCTTATTTTTACATGTTTTACCCCTAAGGTGTGCCCTATGTGCCCCTAGGGCTGGGTGCCATGTAACTATAAGCAGGGACCTTATAAACATAGTTTTATAAGCCCTGGTGAGGTAAAATAGCCAAATTCATTTTTCCCTCATTGTAGTGAATGGCCTCCATAGGCTAGAATGGGGAGACTTTATTTTAATTTTAAAAGTCCCCTTAAGTAACAGATACTAAGAGTTTGGTATCAAATTAATTGTTATAATAAATCCCCCAACTTCCAGTTGTTGGATTTAATATAACTTTTTCAGGTAAAGAGTTTTAAACTTTACCTGAAAAGTTGCCAACTTCAGCCCTGCAGTGTTTTTGCTGCTGTTCTCTGATTGGCCAGCCTCTGGCAGCCTAGCCAGGCTGCCTTGATGAGGTGGGTGTAAAGTGGCCTGGCTTCACACAAAGAGATGTGCCTGTGGGAGGAGATCTCCCCTCAGCAGATGGTGAGACAGGAAGGGGGAGGGCTGCCAAACTGGTCTTCAAAGGCAGAGAAGGATATTTGGAGCAACCCAGCAACACCCCCACCTCCTGTATACCCAGACAATCAGGTGCCCCCTTGATTAGATTAGGAGAGGGCAGGAGATGGGTGTGTTTAGGATTTTTAGCCACAGCAGTGGGTGGGCTCAGCCAGATGTAACCTCCAAAAATCACTTTCAGCCATGATGGATTTTTGAGGAATGTTGCTCCCTGGGATTGATTTTTGCCACTCTTCCCAGGAAGTGGTCATCACAGGGGGAAGGATCCTGCACCTGATTGGAGAACCAGGACCCCCTGTTTTTCACCCAGAATCAGGGATAAAACTGGTAGACCTGCACCCACACCTCAGATCCTCATCAGATTCTAACAAGGAAGAATCACAGGAGAAGAAGGACTGCCCTGCTGGACCCCTGGCCTGCACCGGGAGCCTGCACTTTGAAGGACTGTAAACAAACAAACTATTCATATCCGGTGGTTGATGTTAAGGCGTCGCACATCCGATATAGGTAAGACTGAGTATCAAATACAAAGAAAAATAGTCATGTGGAGGGTGCCGGCCTGGTACGTGAACCCAACCACAACGGGTTTCAGAGTGCACAAAAACACAAGTGGTCCTAAAAGGGCCACCTATGTCCTGCGCTGTACTAGACAAAGTGAAAAGGTAGAAAGCGACCAGGGCACTCCAAACTTCATAGAACCGAGATACGTAGAATAACAAAAAGATTTATTGGTAAACCTTCATGATAAAACCTTCCATGTACTTAAGGTCAATACATGAAAATTCGGTAACAGACTGTTCATATAGTAAAATTAATGTCCATATAAAGTAACCAATACATGTATATTCGGTAACAGCCAACACGTGTTTCGTCCTCAATGGACTTCTTCAAGGCTTATGACCTAAAATGTAAATGGGAATCACGATGTTAATATTGGAGTTCCAAGTGGAAATTCAGGGAGACCGAAGGGTTCTCCATCTCAGTAACAAAGTCCATTTATAATCCCGAGACGGATATTAGTAATACGCGAATAGTGCGTATGCAGATAGAGTGTGTCTGTGGTAAGAGGAACACTCTGATTGTGGTTTTGGTGAGAGCAGTCAGTGTTTCCCCAGATCCGGGAAAGCAGCACAACCGGTATGTGTGCGCGTAGCAGGCAGCGCGTGTTAACGCTGCCGTGTCCTGTCCGAAGGACTGCACCAGTTGCACATCTGGGCTTCACCACAAGAAGGACTTTGCCTGGCTTCAACTGGTTCAAGGAGGGACTCCCTGTTTGCTACAGGTGAAAAATTGCTAACCAGAGTCCCCTGCATCAACTCCTGAAGAAACCGACCAGTTGACCACTGTCCAGTGGCCAAAAAGGAGTTTGCACCAGGTGCATTCTGGGAGTTGTAGTCCACACCCCCAAGGATCATCTCAGAGCTTCTGGAACCTTGGGGTGAGCTGTGGATTCCAAAAGAACCTTAAAGGAACAAGATCCAGAAGTTTGGAGAACTTTTGAAAAAAATCTCCATAGAGGGACTGACCCGCCGAGCAAACTCTAGCCGGCTTGCCTGTACCGCGACCCAGTCTGACTTGCAGGTTTGTCCCGGTGAAGAAAATCTCCAAAAAAGAGACTTAGTCCAAATGTAGGAAGTTGACCGGGACCTCCCAGCCAGCGCATCCGAGGAGGGCTCCAAGGACGTCAGATCAAGATCCAGGTTTTCCCCGGTCAAAGGATTTTCACCTCGAAAAAACAACTAAGTCTGAAGGTAAAAATCTTCACCGAGGGCTCCTGTGACGTGTATCCAGAGAAGAGTTCAAGGAGGTCGGATTGGACTGGTAGGTTCGTCCCGCTGAAGAAAATCTTCAGAAAAACGACTAAGTCCGAAAGTAAACTTTTGTCCAAGTCCTCCCCCGGGCTGTAGCTGAGCCGGGCTCCATCACGGTCGGCCTTAAACTTTGACTTTGCCCCGGTCAAGGTGCGACCAGATTGGCGCTTTTTGTTTCTAGGTGCTAGAAAACAATAATTCTTTAAATATTCATATCTCCGGTTCCCCTTATCCAGTTTTATTCATTTTTGTGTCATTTTTAAGATAAAAATATAATCTATTTTTTTAAGTGATTTAGGATTTTTAAACTGTTTCCTGTGTTTTATTTAATTACTGTTTTGTGATATTTGAATGCTTTATACTCTGTCTCCTACGTTAATCCTTGTCGCTCATTGCCAAGCTACCAAGGGTTGAGCTGGGTTTAATTTACTGTGACCTAACTGGACCTAAGTGGAGCTTAGTGGCCTATTGCTAAGTGTAGGTACTTACCTGCCCATACAAATAACCCATTTTCTAACAGCTGGCAATGCCATCCCTGGCTTAGTGCAAGGTCCCAGCACCGCATGGGTGTATGTAAAACAGCACCAACACAGCTGAGGACTCCGAGGACCCTGGGGCCAGCTTTGAGAGGACAGTAGTAGCATCCTAGCGGGAGCTGGCCAAGGTGGTGCGGGTGGGGGTGTAAACTATGGCAGCCAGCCTAGAGGGTATGCGCATGTGCATGGTTACAGCTACTGAACAGACGGCAGCCAAACAAGGCACACACACCCCAATGCATGGAGTCCAGCAGTGTCTGAGGGACATAGCTGCTGCCATGAGGGAGAGGCCACAACACTGCCCTCTCAAACTGGCACCAGCGTGCATGAGAAAAAGATGGACTCCATGCACTGGGAAATGGTCTCCCTCAGGGCAGACATGACTGCCTACCACAGTGATGTTGTTACTATACTCAAAAATCAGCAGTTCCTCCTTGCTGCAGTGATACCATGCAGTGATACCATTTGTAGTTCCATCGATGGCAGCTGCCAGGAATTGGGAGTCCACATCTCCAACCACTGAAGTGTGTGTGGCCCCCTCTACCTCTCCACTAACACCATCAAGGGCAGAGGAGACACCACACACATAGGAGGATGAAGATGTGGAACAGATCATCTTCACCCATGGGAGTTCCCGGTAGCACCAGCCCATGCCACATTGGCAGTGTTTTCCTTTGTCCTGTGCTTGACATTATGCCAGTGTTAGCACAGTTGGAGTTATGCACTCTTTACCAACACACTGTTGAACTTTCTGCTATGGACTGCAATTGTCTCTCACTTTTCAATTGTCAATTTATGTTCCCCCGCACCGAAAGGCACTTTACCCAAGCATGTCCCATGAGATGTCCCTCAACCCTGGACTTGTGTCGTGTCACAATTGGATGGATTTCACTAATGGGGTCACAGACCTGGACATTGTAAATATCGCAGTTTGACACTTGTAAATAAACCCCACCCACACAACCAGCATGTCTTTGTGCACTGTGACACATCTACTACACTTAGGAATTGTGATGTGTGTAACATGTCTTTAGTCACAGAGGGGGTCATTACAACATTGGTGGTAAAAGCCGCTTACCGCTGGGCAGAAGACCGGCAACACACTGCCTCAGCTGCGGAATTCCGCCACGGTCATTATGACCCACAGTCCAGAATCCGCCAAAATCCAGACACCCACACAAGTCCGCCACACCAAAGGTCAGTGATAAACTGGCGATAACAAAACCTCCACCGTCACGCCAACAGGAATACGCCTACACTATCACGACCCATGAATCCACGTGGGGGTCTTTCAAGCGCGGTATTCCATTGGCGGTACACACCGCCCCGCTCAAAATACACACACATTTACAAAACACATCCACATTGGACAATTCCAAATACACACACCTGATACCCTTAAACACACCACTCTCACACACCCAATACAATATAAAACACACACCCACATCACCCACAAACCCCTACGACCACAATTGCGACTGAAGGCCAGAGAGAGACACCACCATCTACAAACTAGCATCCACAGGCACTCAACACCATCACGCACACAACATCCACGCACCTCACACAACACACCTCTCAATATCACCCCACACATCACAACACACCCCACCACACACATCACCCACACCACCCCATGGCCCCGCAAAGACGCCCCAGGTTCTCTGAGGAGGAGCTCAGGGTTATGGTGGAGGAAATCATCCGGGTACAGCCACAGCTATTCGGATCACAGATGCAGCACACCACCATAGCTAGGAAGATGGAGCTATGGTGAAGAATCGTGGACAGGGTCAACGCAGTGGGACTGCACCCAAGAACTAGGGATGACATCTGGAAGAGGTGGAATGACCTATGGGGGAAGGTGCATTCTGTGGTCTCTAGACACCACATCGCGGTTCAGAGGACTGGCGGCAGACCCCCACCTCCTCCCCCACAACTAACAACATGGGAGGAGCAGATCTTGGCTATACTGCACCCTGAGGGCCTCGTAGGAGTAGCTGGAGGAATAGACTCTGGTAAGTCAATCTTCACTACTTTCACCCCCCCTACCTGCATGCCATCACATACCCCCACCCTCGCCCTCACCCCCATCACTCCAAATCCTCACAGATGTCCCAATATCACAAACCACACATCCCAAACCCAAGCCCTGCATGCAACAACAAAGCATGGACACCCATCACCAAAGCATGCACACTGCACATACCCATACACCCCCTAAACCATCATCACACAAGGTCCTACACAGGAATGCAAGCACTGGGGTACACGGTCACCCACCCATTGCACACTATGGCACACACAGATGCAATAATCATGCCTTTACACCCCTGCAGGACCCCTACCCAACGTCACCGGACATGAGGGATCCAGATATGTCCACTCCACCCACAGAAGAGGCCCACAGTGATGACAGCAGCTCTGTCCAACTGGATCAAGATGACCAGCCCGGCCCATCTGGGACCTCGGGACAGTTGCTTCCTCTCACACTGGCACAGGCCACTACAGAGCTTCCCCCCTCTGGAAACACCAGCACAGCACCCACCCAGTGGGCCCATACCTTTGTCCCCAGGACACGTCAATCAGCAGTGTGTCCCCCACTACAGGGAACCAAGGCTAACCCATCAACCCAACAACACCAGGGACCTGGGGGCAGTGGGCACACGGTTCAGGGGAAAGAGGCACAAGAACACAGGGGAACTGGGAGGGCTGCTCTGCGACAGCGGGAGGACAGGCCCAGGGAACCCACTCTCCACAAGGCCCTCTCCAACATCATGGGAGCCTACCACCATTCCCAGGAGACGATGGCAATGGTACTGGCCAAGTTTCAGGAGACCCAGCAGCTGCAGGAGTAACAGTATTTGGGGTTCAGGGAGGAACTCAAATCCATCAATTCCACCCTGGGCACCATTGTAGGGGTACTGAAGGAAGTCGTGAACACCAGGAGGAACACTGTGGCACAACAAGGGGCCCCTGACACTAGCATGGACGATGAACTGCCCACCACCTCCGCTGGAGCTAGTGGACAGCAGGCACCGCCACAGAACCACCACACCAGCACCCCACCCCCTGCAGATGGGGAACCACCCTGCAAGCGGTTACTGAGATCCAGGACAAACACAGAGAACAATGCCAATACCCCTGCCAAGAAATGAGACCACCCTGATTGTCATCCTTCTGTTCCTCTTTGTCACCCTGTCCATCCTTAAACTGCCTCAGCTACACTTTTCTATACCCCTTTGGATAATGCACCTGTGAGACTGATAGACTGGACTCTGCCATGGACATTCTTCCACCATCACACCATCCCCCCTGACTATTTTAAAACACACTCCAATATTGAGCACTTAAATAAACACCCTTAAATCACAAAACAATCAGGAGTCTGTGATTTCGAAATTGTGTACTAGCAATTACAGTGGCAAAATGCTATATCAAATGTAATGTCAACATACCTATGTCACACAGCTCTAGTCCATGCGGAAACAAAGCAGATGTAACACAGTGGGACCCACATCTGTGAAATCGTAAGGGAAAGTGACAACTCAGTGACCATACACTGGGTGAAAATGACAGACAGATGAGAGGTAGTAGAATTAAATCAGATGTTGCAGGCAGTGTTGTCTTATTACCTGTGTCTCACTCGAAGTATTGCAGGATCACCGTGTTCCTGTTGTCTATGTCCTCTTCTTCTGCTTCCTCGTCTTCATTGTCCACAGGCTCCACAGCTGCCACAACACCTCCATCTGGACCATCCTCCTGCAGAAAAAGCACCTGTCATCGCAAAGCCAAGTTGTAAAGCATACAGCAGGCCATGAGGATCTGGCATACCTTCTTTGGTGAGTAGAATAGGGAACCACCTGTCCTATGGAGGCACCGGAACCTGGCCTTCAGGAGGCCGAAGGTGCGTTTGATCACCCTCCTGTCGAGGGACAACTGTTAGACACACACTAACTCATAGGGACATCCCCAGACCAGACAACTATTCACACTGTATTGGGTCCATGTCCTCACCTAATAGCCACACACAGTGCCTCTGGAGTTTCCCCATCACATAAGGGATGCTGGTATTCCTCAGAATGTAAGCGTCATGCACTGAGCCAGGGAATTTGGCATTCACATGGGAGATGTACTGGTCTGCCAAACACACCATCTGCACATTAATCGAATTGTAACTCTTCCAGTTTCTGTACACCTGTTCACTCCTGCGGGGGGACCAAGGCCACATATGTCCCATCAATGGCATCTATGATATTGGGGATATGTCCCAGGACATAGAAATCACCTTTCACTTTAGGCAAATCTTCCACCTGAGGGAAAACGATGTAGCTCCGCATGTGTTTCAGCAGGGCAGACAACACTCTGGACAACACGTTGGAAAACATAGGCTGGGACATCCCTGATGTTATGGCCACTGTAGTTTGAAATGACCCACTTGCTAGGAAATGGAGTACTGACAGCACCTGCACTTGAGGGGGGATTCCTGTGGCATGGCGGATACCTGACATCAGGTCAGGCTCCAACTGGGCACACAGTTCATGGATTGTGGCATGATCAAGTCTGTAGGTGATGATCACATGTCGCTCCTCCATTGTCGACAGGTCCACCAGCAGTCTACACCGGAGGATGCTGCCATCTCCTCACATGCCCCAGCGGACTGTGCCTATGGAGGAGAACAGCGAGCAGAGAGTCAACCAACTCTGAGGTACGTAAACACAGCTTACTCTGAAAATATTAGCAAATTGACATATGCCTGTATGAGTGTTTAGGCAAAGCGTAGATATGTGTGACGCAGTCCAAAATAATGCCATGTGGTCCCATGAAATGGTGGCTGCCTGACCTGTAAAGTGGGGCAAGGGGGTATGAGGTTACTGCGCTGGCGTTGTACACCGTCGCGGTAGGCGGTCGAAGACGGCGGCGCAATCCTGCATTGGTTAACATTGGACCCTATGGGTCCCAGGAGCCAATGATGATGTATGCCGGTGGTGACGGTACGCACTGGCGTGGACGTGACCAACATTTTCTCTCTGTTCAATCACTTGATACTTGATCTTCTACAAGATAGGACCTACACTTCAAGTGCTGCTGTGACCTCAGTCTGGAAGAGACAATGGCTTGTGTGTCTGGGGAAAGGGCCCCTGCCTTCAACACGGAGGAGTTGGAAAAACTAGTGGATGGGGTCCTCCCCCAGTACACGCTACTCAACGGTCTTCCAGACAAACAGTTAAGTACACTGTGAGCATGCTGTATGGGCAATGCCTGTGTGGAGTGGTGTGGATGAAAGATGGGGGGGGTGAGAATGAGGCTTGCATGAAACGACGGTGAGTGCATGTGCATCATGGCAAGGGTAGGGATGCGGGGTAATGACTGTGACGGTGCGGACGGTAATAACTTCTATTTTTCCCCTGTACTATTCCTGTAGGTCAGCACCAACCAGAAGAAGGACATTTGGCGTGCCATGGCCAAGGAAGTCCGGATCCTGGGGGTCTACCACAGATGGAGCACCCACTGCCGGAAAAGATGGGAGGACATTCGCCGCTGGAGCAAGAAGGCGGCGGAGACCCAGCTGGGGATGGCCTCCCAACGTGGGAGGGATGCCCGTCGCACCATGACCCCACTGATGTTCAGGATCCTGCCGGTCTCGTACCCGGAGTTGGATGGGTGCTTGAGGGCATCACAGCAGCCACAAGGGGGTGAGTACACTCTCATTCTGCTGATTCAGCATGCATTGTAGGTGTCTGGGTGGGAGAGGTGGGCTATGGGTTCCCCTAGGCCAGGTCGAGTTTAGTAGGCAAGGACCCTTCTTAAGGCAGGCCCTGTGGCACCCCACCCCACCTGTGTACAGTGCCAAATACACCTAGTCAGGCTCCTGTGACATCCATGTGTGCAGACATCGGGTATAGCCTTGTAACCCATGTCCCTGGGATTGAATAGGGAACTCCAAGTGCGCAGCGTAGTGCAGGGGGCCTCTGTGTCTGTAGTGTCCGCCAACGGTAGCAGTATTGAGTGCACTCAACATGTCTTTCTTCTGTCTTCCCCCCTCTTTTTGTGGTCTCCCTGTTCTTCTGTGCATTAGCATCATCAGGCGGAGGAGCAGTGGCACCGGAGCAGGAGGGAGCTGCATCCCACATGGCCCTGGTGGACGACACTACGGAGTCTGAATTCACCAGAGGGACGGAGGGCTAGGGGAACTCTACGGCAGGGACAGGAGCTGACACCAGTGATACGGACTCCTCTGATGGGAGCTCCCTTGCAGTGGTGGGCCCATCGGTGCCCCCGCATCTACAGGTAGAACCGCCTCCCCCCCTACCAGCACCGCCCTCCCAGCAGCCCCTCAGTGTGTGTCCCGTGCCCGCTCACCCAGGAGGGTGGGCATCTCCTTCGCCCCAGGCACCTCAGCCCCTGCCCCTGTCACCCCTGCTGCCCTCAGTGAGGAGGCCATTGACCTCCTCAGGTCCCTCACTGTTTGGCAGTCTACCATTTTGAATGCCATCCAGGGTGTAGAGAGGCAGTTGCAACAAACCAATGCACACCTGGAGGGCATTCACTCTGGTCAGGCAGCCCATCAGCGAGCTTTTCAGACTCTGGCATTAGCACTGATGGCAGCCATTGTCCCTGTCTCTAGCCTCCCCCCTCCAACTTCTTCCACCCAGACCCAAACCCCTGAATCTCAGCCTATCCCAAGCACACCATCAGACCACCATGCACACACCTCAACACACAAGGGAAGCTCAGGCAAACATAAGCACCACACATCCCACAGGCACTCACACAAGCATCAGACACATACAGACACACCAACATCCACTGCCTCCACTGTGTCCCCCTCCTCCTCGCCTCCCTCCTCCCTCCCTGTCTCATCTCCACTCACACCTGCATGTACAACATCCTCAGCCACTACGTCCATCACCAGCACACCCACCACCACACCCCGCTCACGTGCAGTCACTACCCCTACTACCATTCACACATCCCCTGTGTCCTCTCCCAGTGTGTCTGTGAGGCCACCTCCCAAGGTACACAAATGCAGCCACACACCCACCCAACAGCCATCCACCTCACGACAGCCTCCAGCCCATGCACCTTCACCCAAAGTCATCAAACGTACACCTCCTACAACCACTACCTCTTCCTCCATTCCCAAACCCCCTCCAGCTACCCGTCCCAGTGTTCCTAAGAAACTTTTCCTGTCCAACCTTGACCTCTTTCCCTCACCTCCCACACCCCTTCAGTTTCCTAGGGCCCGACTCTCCAGGTCCCAACCCAGCACCTCAGCCATAACATCGACGGGACCAGTGGTGCCAGTAGTAACCGGCTTCTGGAGTGCGCCAGGCAGCAGGGCAGCCAGTGTGGCAAGGAGCCAGAGCACGGACAGTCCCCCACCTGTAAAGCATAAAAAGTTGGCCAGTGCCCGGCGGGAGAGGGGAAATAATCAGCCACCAAAGCCACTCCCAGGGGTACAGTTGGGAGTGTGGAGACAGCTGCGGTACCATCCAAGGTGGGGCAGAGGCACAGTAAAACCGGCAAGTCTGGGAAGACCCTGAACACCGCTGCCCAGGACACCGCTGCCAGCAGAACCGCTGCCCAGGACACCGCCGGCAGCAGAACCGCTGCCCGGTACATCGCCGCCAGCAGAACAACTGCCCGGGACACCGCCGCCAGCAGCACTGCTGCCCAGGACACCGCCGCCAGCAGAACCGCTGCCCGGGACACCGCCGCCAGCAGCACCGCTGCCCGGAACACCGCCACCAGCAGCACCGCAGGCCAGTGAGCGCCAATGATTCCGCCGCCACGGGAAGGATGAAGCACTCTGGGCACAAAGCCCCCTCCAGAACCAGTAGAGAAAGATATCCACTACCTCAGTCTTTGGCAGGATGAAGAACTCTGGGTACAAATCCCCCTCCAGAACCAGTGGAGAAAGACATCCACTACCTCAGTACTTGGCAGGATGAAGCACTCTGGGCACAAAGTCCCCTCCAGAACTAGTGGAGAAAGACATCCACTACCTCAGTCCTTGGCAGGATGAAGCACTCTGGGCACAAAGTCCCCTCCAGAAACCAGTGGAGAATGTTATCCACTACCTCAGTCCTTGGCAGGATGAAGCACTCTGGACACAAAGCCCCCTCCAGAAACCAGTGGAGAATGTTATCCACTTGAGAGACTGTGGCTTTGCACTCCCCAGGATTCAGCAGTGGGCAACCCACCCACTGTAGAGACTTGAGAGACTGTGGCTTTGTGCTCCCCAGAATTGAACAGTGGGCAACCCACCCACTGTAGAGACTTGGGAGACTGTGGCTTTGCGCTCCCAGGATTGAACAGTGGCCAACCCACCCACTGTAGAGACTTGAGAGACTGTGGCTTTGCACTCCCCAGGATAAAGCAGTGGGCAACCCACCCACTGGAGAGACTTGAGAGACTGTGGTTTTGCACTCCCCAGGATAAAACAGTGGGCAACCCCCCCACTGTAGAGACTTGAGAGACTGTGGATTTACACTCCCCAGGATTGAACAGTGGGCAAACCACCCACTGTAGAGACTTGAGAGACTGTGGCTTTGCACTCCCCAGGATTGAACAGTGCACATGGAGCCCCCTCGTGGATCTGGTGTTGTGCACTCATCCGGCTGAGGTGCCCCCCTTCTCTTCCCCTTGAGGTGCCTGTTTTATTTCTATCTGATGCCCTAGCGGTGTTCTCTCCGTCTTGTTTTGAGTGTGGGCCTCCCCTCCCCTGTGTCGTAGGTGCAGTACTCACCATGGTCTTCGCAGCCGCCGTTCGTGCTCCTGGTAGAGGAGCAGGAAAATAAAGGCTGGAAGAATCTGAAGTTCCGGTTCCATGGCGTCCTGGTTCCTTGTGGGATGTGTAGAGGTGAGCTTTTTCCCTTCCAAGTCCTGTTTCCGCTGTGTTTTTGTTCGCGGTGAATCCACCCCGGAAAAGGTGGCGGATTGGCTTGTTGTAATTCTGTGGGCGTACATTATCCTTAGCTCGTCTGTTGGCGGTTACTGCCGTGGTGTTTGTTTGTACCGCCTTGGGGGTCGGAGTGTTAAAGTGGCTGTCTATGTTGGTGGTTTCCGCCACAGTCGTAATTCCATTTTTTTTCCGCAGGCCTGTTGGCGGTTTTACCGCCGCTTTAACACCGACCGCCAGGGTTGTAATGACCACCAGAGTGTCAGTACAAAAGTACAGGAATATGGGGGCACATATCTACGCACATGGTATGCATGGTGAATGTCAATGCTGGTCGCATCCCCAAAAATCAATTCACTGAGTATGTCAAAAATATTGAGCACATGTATGCTTCACCCACTACATATGGCAGGAATGACAGTGAAACAGTTTTCGGACAATATCGTCAGCTGGGGATAGCAGAAGGACACATTGGTGTGAAACAGAGGTACTTAACCTCATTTGTAATTCACACTGGTCAGTTTAGCAGTGTAGATATGAGATGTAGGCTGTTGACAGATGTCCCACAGTGCCCAACATTCCGACACAGGATCCAAAAAATGACAGCTGAAGTACCACACCTACCTGTCCAACACATGGTTAACATAGTCACCTTGAGTGGTGGGTACACTGGATGGCAGATGCATAGACAGGTAGATGTGTTGTACTGCCAATCTGACAGCTCACTTGTAAGAAGGTGATGAACATGTCAAGAGAGGGATCTGGAGACAGGACTGAATCCCTGGGCCAAAAAACACTATTTTCACTGTACATTCATGGGAAGACCCTGAGACCCAAGCATACAGCACTTGAAGTAAGGGATTACCCAAACATTTTTGATAAGAATTAAACTAAACTAAAAAGAATGAAGAACGCCTATCCTAACCTAACCTATCCTAACTATACATAACCAACAACTGACCCTAACTACCCTAGTCTAAACTTACCTAACACATTTAAAAACACACTCTAAACATTGACCCCCCTTATATCACGAGACACATGCAGGACACCATATACTAAACTACACCTATACTACCTATATCTAAACAAATATATATATATATATTTATTTCTAGTTTTTTATACAACACATAAGTGCCCCAACATTACCCACACCCACCCACCCATAGAGTAACATGTAAAAAGTAGAAAAGACACCCTCCAAACCTACTTATCCTAACTAAACTGCAAACCTAATCCAACCTGACAGTAACCCCCTAAAACCCACTATAAAACAATAAAATAAATGAGGAGGGAGGGTACTGAACTGGGGGTGACAGTCATTAATCCAATTACAGATGGGTGCTCTTGAGTTTCCGTTTAATGAATGACAGTCTCTTGGTGTTCTTTTTCTACCTCCTTCTCAAGACTGTCCAACTTTTGGAGCAGCAGTGTCACATCCCTCTGTAGGTCCTTTATTGCATTCATGTCCATGGCAGCAGGTGGAGTGGGCTGTGGCACAGATGTTGAGGGTGTAGAAGCTGGGACTGTTGTGATGGTGGCAGCCGTGCCCCGCTGTACAGCTGTGGTGCCTGGTCCATTCTGTATGGCCAGTGAGGGTCCCCCTTTGGTGAATGCCCGCCTTTCCCCAGTGAATCGCTCCCTGCGATAGTGGTGTACCATCCTCTGGAACCCAGATTCCACTGCTAGGATGTGCCTATAGCGGACTACCCTCATCTGAAAAGCCCACAGTTCCTCATTGTCGATGTTGGCAGCTGTTAAATTGAGACATGCAACCATAAGTGTCAGCATTGTGTGAAGTATTTATGGATTATGAGCTTACACTCTACATATAATTGCACATGCACTCCAACTCACATTCTGGATAAAACAATGGCCCTGATGAATAAAACAGCAACACTGCCTTAGCATCATTTTATTGACACCAAAGCGATGCACAACAAGATTAGGAACCAAACCAAATTAGGTGTGCATTGATTTTGTGCCATGTGTAACCCTACTTTTTTGTCACAATCCAGTTAAATATGGTATGCTGCCGGTGTCTTGGCTAATCATATATGACACTATGCCGCAGCACAGGTGTTGCCATGGCCCCTGAAATGTGTGACTTAGTGATGGTTGTGCATGACTTACCAAACATCTGACCTGCATTGGTAAAATGGTAGGACAAGTGAACTCCATGTCTAGACTGGCCCCGTTACACTTAGTTCTGGTTGCATGCAACCTGTCCACATGCATTGCATGCAGCACACTAACACATTTGCTACTGTCATTCAAGAGCGGTGAACAATAACTAGTATGACAATGGGAGACTCACCAACAGGGTCACCAATCACCACACCAAGATGGTCCAGCAGATCTTGCTCTCTGGCCACCAGATCTGCCAATTGATGATTCAGCTGGTGCTCGTTGCAGCTGCTGCGGAACACCCTCTTCAGGTGGTGGAGCACCTTGCCCCACGTAGCCGCCTCGCCTCAGCCCGGTAGCCCTGGATCACACGCACCCCATCTCCAACATTAATGGCAGGTAGTGGGCTATCAGCCACACAAAGCCTCCCAGCTCCTCCTCCCCCATTCTTGCCAACCTCCCCCCACCAAACATATCCTTCAGGTACAGGTTGACAACAATAATGAATATAAACAAAATGAACATAAAGGAAACTTAAGGCCCAAAAAAAATATCCCAACTAACCTAGCTTAATAACTATCCCGGACAGACACCCCACAGTACAAGTAAAATGATAGACACAAAAACATACAAATTTACAAACACTGGGACAAAGTATAGTCAAAATTACAAAAAACACAACAGGAGGGACACCACAAGATACAATACAGAGCAAGAACACACTACCAACTCCAGGACACAACCACACAGTCAAAAGAGGCACAGACTGTAAAGAGAAAGTGAAAGTACACCCACTGTACCATGCCTGTAAACAGGATTTCCTATTACATCACTTCCTGTCCCCGTGCGTCACGTTTTCTGTTGTGCGTGTATTTATCTAACTCATGTGATATTTGCGTGAGTATTTCAGGCGCATGACCTACGTGCGTCTTTTATTTTGACACATTTCCTTTATGCGTTGAATTAACAGAAATTCAGCATTGAGATGAGTGCGAATGTGGAATTCACGCTAAGGGCCCTTGGGTAATGTACTTTGTGTTTTCGGATGTTTTGGACGCATTTGCGTCAATTTTTTTGACTCTATTCCTGATTGCGTGATTTTGTTCCATTGTCTAGCGATGCACCCTGTATCAACATACAAGTCAAATGAGCTGGGCTGCAGTGTGCCATTTTGTGAATGGCCACATGTGGTAGTCCATGCGACAATGTGATTTGGGTATGATTGGTCTGTTACACCGATGTGTGTGTTACAGAATCGACAACATGCAAATCTTTGCATGACATGCATATGTATGCATGTGTGACAACAGTGTATCCACATATGTATGGCAGTCAGTACTATGCAACAGTTATGGTATGTGATTGTGGATTGTGTTACTTATCTGATGTGTGTAGTCATCTTACAGAGCATAACATTTAGATGAAATACACAGCCCGGGCATTGTTGATGATGGTTGATGAATTCTATCTCGGAAATGTTACCTGACAACTGTCTCCATATGTTGATCTTGAGTTTATGGTGACTTGCGTGTGGACTACACATATGTCTGACATGTGTACATATTTGGTACATACTGTGATTGACACACTCTGCCTACATTCCACCCATATCATGTTTTGAACACAAAAGTCAGATTAAACGCATTACATTTAGCAATGGTTCTTGTTTTTGTATGGTGGACCTACAGCCCTAGCTGCATATGTTCTCATACCTTCTGATGTCCATTCCACAGTGATGTCCATCCAAAATGTGAGGTCATGTGTACTCTGTGTCAGGATTGGGCCCCATGGCAGTGGCAGGACTGATTTCCATGGATGCACTGCGCAGGCCCAACTTCATCCATTGCTTGTCATACCTGGGCTAATCATGATGACCCATTGTCACCAATTATGCCCCCCCTTGTCACACATGCTCCATGCAGTCATTCTAACTCTCACACTGAGTTCTGTCAGTGGTCTGTTCAAACATTACAGTCTCACCATATTTTGGCATCCACTGCCTCATGTGTGGGGCCCTTGTTTATCTACTATTTGGACATGTTGTAGTGTGTGTGATGAGCTGTTGTTGTACAAGTTGGCAATGTGGATGTAAATAATATGTTGTGGTCCATAGATTGTGTCCTTCAGTTGTCACATTCAAGTGATGAGGCTATTTGTGATGCGTGTGATGGTAGCAGTTCAATCTTGCACATCACATGTGATGTTTCTACCATATTCTTCAGATTAGTGTTTGTAACATGCTCCCTGAGGTTAGACTCACAATCCTAAGGTATATGTTGTAGACATTGAAGAGACAAAGCCGGATTGTATGAATAAGTGAGGTATTTATTGGCAAAATGTACAAGGTGAGTTACATGATTATTAAGGGAAGAAGTTCTCAATGATGTGCAGTCTGCGCTGTATCCCAGCAAAGGTGTTGGACTGTACCCCCTCATTTTCTTCTCCACCATCCTCCTCCTCCTCAGGCAGGTCATCAACCAGCTCATATAAGGGGACATTCATCCTCACACATATGTTGTGCAGGATAGCACATGTGACTATGATCTTGCAGATAATGTGTGGGGTGTACCAGAGTCTGCCTCCTGTGATGTCCAGGCACCTGAATCTGGGCTTCAGCATGCCAAATGTCCTCTCTATAATAGTCTATGTTGAACAATGTACCTCATTAAATGCACGCTCTGCTGCTGTGCTTGGGTTGGGAAATGGGGTCATTATCCATGGCTGTATGCCATAACCCTGATCCGCTGCAAAAGATTAAATGAGTAAGTTGTTGTTAAGGCTTGCAACAGGTTTGTCATGTAGCATGGCAGTTGATATTTAGAGTTGGTTGTGACTCATATGTGTTTGTGGTATGTTGTAAGTTCCTATCCTTGTCTAATGTATCCTCAGCACTGGGTTGTCGGACATGACAATCTTGTGTTTGGCTGAATGACCTGGGACATATGAGTTGGATTACAAACTGGTGGTCATAATGTATGTACCATGCGTTGTGTAGTGCACCTTTGTATCAGTGTGATATCACTAGAAGGGACATGACACATCTTCACAACACCATGGGGTCAGATGTGGTGGCAACATGGTAGCACTACAGAGCCTCCACATCCCATTGATTTTGACATGTATCACTGCAGATGATGTGCAACGCTTAGGGCCTTTGAAATTGGTAAGTGACAATGCACAACATGTCTCCAAAATTGGCTGCACTGTCCGGCAACATTTAGACTATGCAAGAATGTCCCATATGTGAAATGTTACTAGACAACCCTTTGTTGTCCCCTACAGCTGTGTACTTACACTACCTACCTTGCACCAGGGTACTTGAGTAGCTGCCTTGTGGAGGTGGATGTATCTGTATAGGAAGGGATACTGCCCCATACATATGCTGTTTTGATGGCCAATTGTCTCTTTCTGTGTGTGCAGCAATAGGCAGCAAGCATTGGTGGCACAATCATCTGAGTTCAAAGCACAGACTACTCCCTTTATACAACCTGCAAACAGCACCCCTGGAGTGGTGTTTGTTGTTGACACTGCCTCAGGTTTTAGGTGACACCTACATCTGAGTCAACATCAACCTGCTATGTATCTTGTGGTGACATATCTGCAGCGACACGCATTGCACACCCCTTCCACACTACATACATCATTGGAGGGTGGCCTATTTACAGTGTGGCTTCAAGTCATTATGAAATGGTCATCTGCCAAGTTGTACATACAGTGCAGGCCATGACAATGGCACTGTGGGCTTTTACATATGTCTCTTGGTGATTCAGAGTGGCAGCTAATGTTTGTGCAGCCACGAGGTGTCCAAGGGTGTGTATCCCATTGTTATAGGATGATCTACATAACTAACAGTGTCTCTTCTATCTTCCAACACATGAATCAACGTTTATACTGTCAACACATACACAGTGGAGGCTATGGGATGGAGGTCAGCTACTTAGCAAATATGTCCGTTGGCACAGTGCATGTGAGGTCAGTGATGTCCTCTTTTCTCCTACAGGGCCCCACTATGGCATCCATGATCTGCACTGTCTGACAGTGACTCTGCCTCATGGTGGGCCATTTATTGTATCTGGTACAGACATAATGGTGTTTTGAGTCAGTAAGTGTTGCTTCTGAGGTGGCACTACAGTAGGTCTGGTACCACTTATCACACATCTGGCACAAGGTATGTGATGGGCATTGATGTTGTATTCCTATGTGTGTGAGCCAACTCGTCAGGCAGATGTCTAGGCACACTACAGGTAAATCAGGTATGTGTTGATGAGATATAGTTGGTATAGGCAGCAGTTGTCTGGTATTTAATGTTTGTTCTGGCAATGATTTGCACAGCATGACTTGAGGAATCTGTGCCTATATGGAACTTACATGACATGGTTATGGTGTATGCCATTGACATGGCTGTGCTAGTCTTTGGTGTACTGTGTGTGAAGTGTATGTAGTAGGCAAACTGTGGGCACTTGTAGAGGTCTGTGTAGTTCTTCTGTTAGCAAAGGGTACATGTCTGCACCTGTCCTTCCTGTGGTGTGCCTGTCAAGTTGTGGGTGTGTTATGTACATGTGGGTGTATGTGTTTGTGGTGTGCACTAATTGTGCTGTACTGCAGCATGGTCCATATGTGTTGTTACTTGCACATCTGTGTTACCTTGTCCATGTATTAATGTAGTGTATGTCTTGTGTGTCCTACAGTGTTGGTGTGGTGTGTGTATATTGCTATGTTTGTTGACTTACTCACAAGTAGGCCATTTCCATATTGTCCATCCTGTAATTGTTCATTGATCCTGCTGTGCAGGAATATGAAGGCATCATGGAAACTCCCAGGATTCTTGACCAAAATGTTTAGGAAAAGTCCCCAGTGGCGTGTGTTTGCAATTCCAGTATAAGTGCTTGATTGGTGCAGGTGGTGCGAGCCATGGATCTGATAGAACCCCTGTTTGTTCTCCTGCTGCTTTTGCCGTGTGTTGGGGAAGCTGATGTGGAGGGGTGTCAGGGAGATAATATCGTCTAACACCTTTGGCAGGAATGCAGAAAATGACAGCTGTGAGACACCAGCAACCAGGGCACCTGTTGTTTAGAATTAACCACTTGCCAGCATGTGCAGGACACCTAGCAGCTTTGTCACAGGTCGTCTGTTGTGTGGGGACTGCAGGCTAGCTGTGATTTGTGGCTCAATGTGATGCAGCAGGTGTAGTATGGCTTGCCGGTTCAGTTCGTAGGTCTTAAGGATGTCCTGGCCCCTGAGACCAAGGAGGATTGTCCTGGTTATGAAGACCCTCTCCTGCCTTCTACGTTGCCTTTGTGGGCCGCGTTATAGTGGTGGTGATTTCTGTAGTTGTTGAGGTCCTCTGCGTCGTCTCACAAGCTGGATCAGTGTCACCTCCATCTTCTCCTGTGGATTGGTAATGTTGCTTTTGTGTGTTCTCCTTAAGTAGTAATGGGTTTGCCTCATTTTAACGCCTGCCCTGACCCAGGTGTTAAATTTTGATGCAAATCGGTGTTAACGTTATTTTTTGGGTTCGCTTCCCACTTGTGTGTCATTTTTGCCCTGGTGGATAAATATAGTGCTAGGGAGTTTGAGTCATTTTTTGGATGGGAACGCCTACCTTGCACCTCATTGACGCAAGGAGGTTTCGCGCATCTGAAAAATAATGTTAACACCAATATTTTGACGCTAGACGGGCCTAGCGTCAAAATATAAATATGGCGTTGAGTTTGCGCTGTATTAGCATTAAAAAAAAATGACGCTAATTCATCCCAGAGTATAGATATGCCCCTCAATTTGGCTACAGAGTTACTTCTTTTTTAAAGGATGGCAATGTATGTTTCAGCGCACTGAATGGAATCCACCAATAGAGTAGAAAGAATGGACGAGGCCCTGGTGCAAACAATAAACAGGGACCCCTTGCTTGGGGGATAGTGAATACAGAATTCACACATTCTGCAGTTGTTCTTCAGGTACCTATCACAATCTAAACCACAGGATGGCGATAGATGCCCATATTTATAAAACTTCATCCACTGGCTCAGATTTGGTTTTGTGACTGCGTGCCTTGGGGGCTTCCTGTGCCTTACTTTCGGCGTGGTAGAAGGGGCGCAAAGCTCGAATTTTAGTATATGCGTTAAAAGCCGGCATACTTTCCGAATACGTCATGGGATGAACTCCTTAATAACTGGTTCAAAACAGCGTCAGCAGCCAATTATAAAATTAATTTCATACCAGTAGGAACAGGTTATGTAGCAAATATGCCAGTCAGCGCAGCTTGTCAGTTGGTGTATTCGCAGGGTCAGAGGGCAGGCAGCAATCTGCATTTCAAGGGTAGCTGAGAGCTGCGACATGCACCAGTACGGTGGTGAGGCAAACGATACTCCGTAGGGCTGGGTTTTGGCACATTAATAGACCGCTCTGACTGGACAGACCGGTACCTGCCATGGGTCTCGTGAACCGTCTCATAATTCCGGGAGGTCAAGCACTTTTTCGGTGCAAACCTGCGCTGGTGAGTGAGCTTAATCCTTTAATCCACAACCAATTCACCCCTTGACCTACATGTAACGCGTGCCTCTCCCTAAACTTCAACAGATTTTGTCGAAGCATGGCTGCTGTTATCACGCTCCTATGACTTTTCTCACCATTATTTCTTTGTTTCAGCCAACACTTTACAGTCTGTAGCAGATCAGGGTGACAAATGTAACTACAGTGTGATAAAACTGTCATCACTGCCACCCCGCAAGATGAGGTCATGCCATGATAATCAAAGCCACGTTCTGTTAAACGTCAAGCCATTAATTCTATGTGACGGGTGCCCCTCTTTCCTAGCGGTGGCAGATCGCCTGCAGATTAATCCGTCTCAGTCAAGTAGTATTCAAGGCCGTGACAGGGGCTGTAAAAAATCAATTTAAATCGCCAGGCCCAGATTTACACCCTTTGTACGGTATGTAATATCCTTATTACTCTAGTTTTGCGTAAAAAAAATTGGGAAATAGTAAAAATCTGGTAAACAGTAAAAATCTAAATGCATCTAAGAACTTCAATTTGGAAACCTTGTTCCATCTCATGTCCATCTCATGTCAAATAAATCTCCAGTAACTTGTATTGTTGGCCAGGCGGGCCCAGGCAAGGATTCAGTTGTGACTTATGTGCAATAAAAGGGAAGTTTAAGACTTGGCAAGGGGATTATATCACAAAGTCGAATTTGCGTTCTGGTTGCAGTGGCATGCCAGGGACATGTTTTAACAGGGCCGGCCCGTCCTTTAGGGTGGAGGGCCACGCTCTCCACCTTTTGCCCCTCATGAAGAGTGCCTGTCAGGCTGAGCAAAGGTCAGCCTACCAGACGCTCTTCATGTTCAGCTCAGGCAGCCAGGAGCGAGACATGCACAATTTGTGCAGACTCCTGGCTGCCTCAGCTGAACTTTGCTGGGCTGAAGAGATCACAGCTCCTATGGGTCTAACCTCCTCAGCTCAGCAAAGGTGCCTTGAGGCCCTCCCCCTCGGTGACAAAGGAAGTGTCACCCATTGACTCTGACCTGGGCGCTTCAGGTTTAAGCCCTGGGCGAGTGTCAATCAGTGACACCTCGTCACAGAGTGGGGTGGGATCAGCAGTCTCACAGAACCCCATCCCACTCTGTGACGCAGTTGGGACTGCTGCCTTCCGTCACTGGCTGACCTTAGAAGGCAGCAGTCCCAACCCTTCTGGGACCTCCGAGCTGAAGGTAAATGTGTGTATTTTTTTTTAATGAATGTTTGGTGCATGCGTGTATGTTTGAATGTTGATGAGTGTTGTGAATGGATATGCGTGTGTGTGTGAATGAATGAGTTTGAGTGTGCTTCCCGCCCGCACCCTCCCTCCCAAAATTGTCGTCCACCACTGAGTTTTAGGTTGGCCTCTAGCTCAGCCAGCACCTAGGGAAACCTACCAAACCTGTGCATTTTTGAAAACTAGAGACCTAGGGGAATCCAAGCTGGGGTGACTTGTGGGGCTATGACCAGGTTCTGTTACCCAGAATCCTTTGCAAACCTCAACATTTGGCTAAAAAAACAAGTTTTCCTTACATTTCGGTGACAGAAAGTTCTGGAATCAGAGAGGAGCCACAAATTTCCTTCCACTCAGCGTTCCCCCAAGTCTTCCAATAAAAATGATACCTCACTTGTGTGGGTAGGCCTAGCGCCCGTGACAGGAATTGCCCCAAAATACAACGTGGACACATCACATTTTTTGACAGAAAACAGAAGTGTTTTTTGCAAAGTGCCTAACTGTAGATTTTGGCCTCTAGCTCAGACGGCACATAGGGAAACCTCCCACACCTGTGCATGTTTGAAAACTAGAGACCTAGGGGAATCCAAGATGGGGTGACTTGTGGGGCTCTGACCATGTTCTGTTACCCAGAATTTTTTGCAAACCTCAAAATCTGGCTAAAAGAACACATTTTCCTCACATTTCGGTGACAGAAAGTTCTGGAATCTGAGAGGAGCCACAAATTTCTTTCCACCCAGCGTTCCCCCAAGTCTCCCGATAAAAATGATACCTCACTTGTGTGGGAAGGCCTAGCGCCCGCGACAGGTAATGCCCCAAAACACAACGTGGACACATCACATTTTTTCACAGAAAACAGAGGTGTTTTTTACAATGTGCCTACCTCTGGATTTTGGCCTCTAGCTCAGCCGGCACTTGGGGAAACCTAGCAAACCAGAGCATTTTTGAAAACTAGATACCTAGGGAAATACAAGATGGGGTGACTTGCGGGGCTCTGACCAGGTTCTGTTACCCAGAATCCTTTGCAAACCTCAAAATCTGACAAAAAAACACTTTTTCCTCTCATTTCGGTGACAGAAAGTTCTGGAATCTGAGAAGAGCTACAAATTTCCTTCCACCCAGCGTTCCCCGAAGTCTCCCAATAAAAATGGTACCTCACTTGTGCGGGTAGGCCTAGTGCCCACGAAAGGAAATGGGCGGAAACACAACGTGGACACATCACATTCTTTCACAGAAAACAGGTGTTTTTTACAAAGTGCCTACCTGTGGATTTTGTCCTCTAGCTCAGCCGGCACCTGGGGAAACCTAGCAAACCAGCACATATTTTGAGAACTAGACACCTAGGGGAATCTAATATGGGGTGACTTGTGGGGCTCTGACCAGGTTCTGTTACCCAGAATCCATTGCAAACCTCAAAATATGGCCCAAAAAACCCTTTTTCTCTCATTTTGGTGTCAGAAAGTTCTGGAATCAGAGAGGAGCCACAAATTTCCTTCCACCCAGCGTTCCCCCAAGTCTCCCTATAAAAATGGTACCTCACTTGTGTGGGTAGGCCTAGCGCCCACAAAAGGAAATGGCTCAAAACACAACGTGGACACATCAAAATTATCAAATACAAAACTACCTGTTTTTGCAGGGGGGCGCCTGCGTTTTTGGTCCTGGGCTCAGCAGCCTTCTAGGGAAACCTGCCAAACCCAGACATTTATGAAAACTAGACACCCAAGGGAGTCCAGTGAGGTGTGACTTGCGTGGATCCCCCAAAGTTTTCTTACCCAGAATCCTCAGCAAACCTCAAATTTAGCTAAAAAATCAAAATGTTCCCACATTTCTGTGTGGGATCACCGCACTGGGACACATTTCAAACCACCCAATGTTCCCCTCAGTCTCCCGGTAAAAATGATACCTCATTTGTGTAGGTGGGCCAAGTGCTTGTGAAAGGGAAGAGCCAAAAACTTGTCGATATTGAGGGGGAACAAAGGGGGTCCAAAAGGGCAATTTGCAAAAAAACGTTTTTAGGCTGACAAGTGCAGCAGAATTTTTATAGGTATAGATGAGACAATGCTGGGTGGTAGGAATTTTGTGGATTTCTGCAGATTCCGGAAGGTTCCATCACAAAAACGTGGAAAAATGTGTGATTTCCAGCAAAGTTGGAGGTTTGCAGGGGATTGTGGGTTCAAAAATGGTGCCGGGTGCATGTGAAACACACCAGTCTGGAATCACCCAGATATTTAGTTTTCAGATGTGTCTAGGTCTTGTGGATTTTTCTACATGGCAGCGTCCCAAAGTCCATAAAGTGCAGCCCTCACCAGTCCAAGTGGGACGATTTTGAGAGTAAGCCAAGTTCTCATGGCCCAAATGTAAAACTAAAACCCAAAACAATCAAATGCCTTCCTGCTTGCTGTGGGATAAGATGTTTTAGAGTGCGGGGGAGAGCTGAAAGACTGTTACCCCCTTCAGTTGAGGTGGGGGTGTAACCAGGCCCATACTGGTTGGTAGCCACCACCCCAATATTTATTGTTTTTTTAAAATTCCCTGGCATCTAGTAGACTTTCTGCCCCCCCCAGGGTGTGGATCAGGGGTAATTGCCCCATCTGCCCACTAGTGGGCAGAACAACTTTGGCCATACCTCCACTCTCTTATTTTTGGAAACAAAACTTCCCTGGCCTCTGGTGGGCTTTCTGCCCCCCCTTGGGGCAGATGGCCCTTCCAAAAATAGGCCCATCTGCCCCCAATGGGGGGCAGATATGGCCAACAGTAATGTGCTCCCATGGGGAACGACCCTTACCCAAGGGGCTGCCTCCCTAAAGAAAACACACGCATACACACACACCAATCTCTGGTGCCTAAGTGGTTTCTGCCCCACTGGGGGCAGATTGGCCTAACAAAAATTGGCCGATCTGCCCCCAAGGGGGGCAGAAATGGTCTAAATGCAATTTGCCTCCCAAGGGAGCGACCCTTGCCTAATGGGTTGCTCCCCATCTCTAAAAAAACAATAAAACAAAAAAAAAAAACACAAAAAGAAATTAGCCCTCGCGTCTAGAGGTTTCTGCCCCCCGGGGGCAGATCCGCCTAATAACAATAGGCAGATCTGCCCCCAGGGGAGGCAGAAATGGCCTAAAATAAATGTAACCCCCTCCCGGGAGCGACCCTTGCCTACGGGGTCGCTCCCCTTGCGTGACATTGGCGCAAAAAAAAAATCCCCGGTGCCTACTTGTTTCTGCCCCCCTTGGGTGCAGATTGACCTAAAATCGTCTGATCTTCCCCCAAGGCGGGCAGAAATAGTCTAAATACAATTTGCCCCCCAGGGTAGTGACCCTTGCCTAATGGGTCGCTCCTAATCTCTAAAAAAACAATAAAAAATAAAATAAAAATAATAATAATAATTGCCCTGGTGCCTAGAGGTTTCTGCCCCCCCCTGGGGGCAGATCGGCCTAATAACAATAGGCCGATCTGCCCCCAGTGGGGCAGAAATGGCCTAAAATAAATTTGTCCCCCTCCCTCGCCCCCCTGGGGAGCGACCCTTGCATACAATGTCGCTCCCCTTGCGGTACATTGGCGCAAAAAATAAAATCCCCGGTGCCTAGTTGTTTCTGCCTCCCTTGGGGGCAGATTGACCTAAAAGTGGCCAATCTGCCCCCAAGGGGGGCAGAAATGGTCTAAATACAATTTGCCTCCCAGGGGAGCGACCCTTGCTTAATGGGTCGCTCCCAATCTCTAAAAAACTAAACAAACAAAAACAAAAAAACACAAAAAAAAATTGCCCTGGCGCCTACAGATTTCTGCCCCCCCGGGGGCAGATCAGCCTAATGACAATAGGCTGATCTGCCCCCGGGGGGGCAGAAATGGCCTAGAATAAATTCCCCCCTGCCCCCCAGGGGAGCGACCCTTGCCTACGGGGGTCGCTCCCCTTGCGTGACATTGGTGCAAAAAAAAGATCCCCGGTGCCTAGTGGTTTCTGCCCCCTTTGATGTAAAATCAGTCGATCTGCCCCCAAAGGTGGCAGAAATGGCCTAAATGAATTTTGCCCCTCGAGGGGAGCGACTCTTGCCTAAGGGGTTGCTCAACATCTGTAAAACAAAAAACAAAACAAAAAAATCCCCGGTGCCTAGTGGTTTCTGCACCCCTTGGGGGCAGATCGGCCTAATTAAAATAGTCTGATCTGCCCCCCGGGGGGGCAGAAATGGCCTAAAAGAAATTTGCCCCCCAGGGGAACGAACCTTCCCTAAGGGGTCGCTCCCTTTGCATGAAATTCAAGAAGGAAAAAAAAACTCCCTAGTGTCTAGTGGTTTCTGTCCCCCTTGGGGGCAGATTGGCCTCATAAAAATAGGCCAATCTGTCCCCGAGGTGGGCAGAAAAGGCCTTAAAAAAAAATGCCCCCCCTGGGAGCAAACCTTGCCCAAGGGGTCACTCCCTTATGCCAATTTCCACATAGAAAAAAAATCCCTGGTGTTTAATGGGCATTTCAAAAGCCGGATTGCTTTGCAATCCGGCTTTTGAAATGCTCAGAGAGACTTCAAAGGGAAGGAAATTCATTTCCTTCCCTTTGAAGTCTCTCCGGCCTCATCCACGTGATCGGAAGAGAAATGCTTTGCATTTAAGGCCAGTGTACTATGGAACATGGAGTTTGGGAACTAATAGTTCTGAAGGCACAGGCCTGTGTCAGCATGTGGCAGATTTCATAATTAAAGTATAACCTGTATTTTCCATGTTGAGCACCTGGGAGCTGGAGATGATTTGTAAAGGTGCTATGTCTAGACTTCCAGCAGCCAGACACAAGAGTTCAGAATACACCTTTTAGTCAGCGGTTTTCACTTCAGGACTAACAGAGTTGTCAGTTGTGGAGAAACAGGTAATCAGGTTGTACTACAATTACTTATGCTTAATAATGTACAAGTTAATATTAGAACAATTGTCTGCTTTAGAGGTGTTTTGCAAACTTGTGGGTAGCCAAAACATGAAGATCTCTAACAAGTAGGAGCCTGTGTATCATTATGTATAACGTGTATGTAATTTGAACCCCTGCAGCAGGTGATGGGAATGTGCTCCACAACCCTGTTTATAGTGAGAAGATTGTTTGGTGATTATTTAAAAACATAATAATAAAAAAGCTAAGACAAAGAGGTGTGTTTCGAAAATATGATTGTTTCCCCAGAGGTTTTTGATTCTTTCACAGACATTCCAGATTACTTCACTTGCAACTTGCAAAGATTAGTTATAAGACTGGAAGACCAGATGTGAGTTTGGCAGACATTGTCGTAGTTGGACTCTTGCTCTAGGCAAGACTCCTGGTTTAAGGAAGACAGCACTTTTGTTAGAAGCCAACTAGGCCAGTCCTACAAGTCACAACTGTCTACCCAACCCTCCCGGCTCACAAGCAGTACCTCACCAAAAACCCAAACAGTAGAAAGTGATTTGTGGCAGCCTTTATGCATGGACTCAAGAGTGCGACATCTTAAGGGAGTCGCGGTCAAATGGAGATTACCCCTTTCTCACATGAGCAACAAGTCTCAGTAACACACAGGCAATGAAGGAGATGCAGTAACGTTTTCAATATGTTTTATTAACATGACTGCAATCTACTGTAAAATGAATGGGCTGCAATGATTAGGATAATGAACAATGCAAGAAGCAGAATTGTAAAAACCAGAGTCTTAATTATAAAGACCCCCAACATCTTGCAACAACATAAGATGTAAAATTGGCCCTAATTCCCAAGCATGATGAACCTAATCTCTAACCTAAAGAGAACTGGGTGTGGTAAACCTAATCTGCTAGTACCATGTCAATGAAAAGAGCCACTCAACCTTTGTTACCTTGGAATGAGGTCTCTAGATCAGACTCTTTGGGGACACAAAAGCTGAGTCTGCATCACTGTGACGTGCATCATAGATAGCATTGATGGCATCTGGTAGGAATCCCTCTGATAAACTTGTCTGCGTGAGATGAATTTATACAGATATGGTAGGACCCCTGACACAGGTATGTTCCCAAACAATAGATAAGAAGGCATGATTGGGGTGGCAATTACATAAACAATTCCCTCCAAAAGTGCAATATGTTCCTGTCACATGTAAGTGGGAAAGAACATGATGTGAATACCTATGCATATCACTTGTCTTTGATGCTGATAGTGATGCCTTCACAGAGTGGCACTGATAACTTGAAATCAAAACATCTTCCTAACTGTACACACAGCAGACATCTTGGAAGAAATAATTAAATAAATGCGCTAAAACAGAGCAGGCTAAGTAGGTTAAAAGTCACTAGGTGAAGGGGGCACAGGCCTGCAAGCCAGAAAGCTAAGCTATCTCCTGATTCCCAATAAAACCAAATAGGATCCACTACAAAATACACATGTAATGGAGATGAGACACGGTGGTTTAAGTATTGTGACATTTTTCTCCAGCGTTCATGTGAAGTTTCCTCGATCCCTATTCCAATAAATTGCATAGTATTTTATCATTTACATAGTGTTTCGTACAGTAGTGTGCCAAAGTGCATTTTCATCCACTTAGCATGCTACACCAAGTGAGCTGCATAGTTGGCAGTGTTGTTTTTGTTGTGATCCTATGTGAAAATAGTTTGATAATGTACTTGAGTAACCCGAGAGGCGCTCTTATCTTGTTTTGGAGCACAGCAATTTACAGTGTGATAGAGGCAGGACTCTGCTCCCTGAATATTGAAGTTAAGCTATACACAAATCAAGGACAAAATATTGAATGATGAGAATAGGTTTACTGCATCTAACTCTACGCATATGTACCTTGACGATGTATATATATCTTTAAGGTATGTGGATGTGGAGTGAATAATAGTAAATCTATAATCTCTCTTTATGCACTTACCTTTTAATATTTTAGTCTGTGACATTTTGTTTACGATATTCTTGTATCTCAATATTCTTATTCTCACATGATCAGTAGTACAGTCAGTAGCAATGAAACAGATAGACAACTACACAACATCAACCAGCTAAAAGGGTAGCCATTTGCTGCATGCATGCAAACCTAAACAAGGTGGGACAATCAGATAAGGTCCAAAAATACATATGGCAGCATGTGTGAGGCAGAGATGCTGTTAAATGAATAAATTGATGCCTAGTGTTAAAAAATGACAGTTGATGACATGAGTGATAGAAATGCAACTTACATAGACAATCCATTTAGTAAAAGAATTTCATAAAATGTATCATTAGATATCTTAAGGATTTCTTGTTTAGAAATTCTCCTCCAATATCCCCTCAGAAAGTTTGGTACACTCACAAAGGTAGCTACTACGTTGCTTCAGGACTGAGTTCAAGCTCCTGGATTTTAGTGAAGCCTAAACCAGTGCATTGTGTAATGTCTTCATACACCCTCCCAGCCACTTCCCTCTGAGATTTTCTAAAGATTGCTCTCATTTACTGGTCTACACAATAAAATTGACATATACACAATTATATATCATATATCAGACCACATGTGAATGGACAATCTACAGAATGTATCTTATTTGGAAACCAAATTGAATCATAAACTTCATAATATTCATTTAATTAGTCTTTAAGCTCCTCACACTCCAAAGTAACATACTTTATTATTGAGGCAGTTCCACACTCAGCCAAGATGTTCATTGCTGACTGGGTGGGTATGATAAAGTAGCCTCTTTCTAGCATGGTTACCCCCATTTTTGGCCTGTATGTTTGTGTGTTTGACGGTGTCACTCGGATCCTGCTAGCCAAGACCCCAGTGCTTATAGTTGTGGCCTACTTGTCAGCATGTTTCACTGTTTTAGTCAGTATGCTTAACTGTGCCACTGGGATCCTGCTAACCAGGACCCTAGTGTTTATGCTCTCTCTGTTCCCAAATTTTTCACTGCACACTGGTAACCCAGTATTTCATCCCAAATTGGCATACTGGTACCCCGTTATACGACCCTAATATTTGGTACTCAGGTACCCCGGGCATTGGGGTTCCAGTGGATCCCTATGGGCTGCAGCATTACTTTTACCACCCACAGGGAGCCCATACAAAAGCTTCTACAGAACTGCCATTGCAGCCTGTGTGAAATGGTGCATGCACCATTTCACAGCCATTTACACTGCATCAGGCCTTCCAACCCGAAGGCTGGGTGCAAAGTACCTGTGTGTAAGGCACCCTGGAACTAGCAGAGGTGCCCCAACGTCATCAAGGACCATTTTCCCAGGCTTCGTGAGTGCAGGGACAACATTTGACATGTGCACTGGACATAGGTCAATACCTATGTCCAGCTTCACAATGGTAACCCTGAATATGGCCATGTAAGGTGTCTAACAACTGGGAATGAATTGTACCCCAATACTGATTCTAGTATTGGTTGTACAACTTCAGGCACTCTCGGGGCTCCACAGTGGACTCCCAGCACTGCCATACCAGACAGCCTTCTGAGGTTTTCCAGGCAGCCCCAGCTGCTGCCACCTCACAGAAAGGTTTATGCCCTCCTGTTGCTTGAGCAGCCCAAGCCCAGGAAGGCAGAACAAAGCATTTCCTTTGGGAAAGAGGTGTTACACCCTCTCTCTTTGGAAATAGGTGTTACAGGCATGGGGGTTAGCGTCCCAGAGCCTCTGGAAATGCTTTGAGGGGCACAGATGGTGCCCTCTTTGCATAATACAGTCTGCACCGGTTCAGGGACCCACTGTCCCTGCTCTGGGCCACAAAACTGGACAAAGAAAAGGGGAGTGACCACTCCTTTCGTGGAGGTAAGAGCTTGCCTCCGCACGAAAGACAGTACCCCAATGCCCCACATGACTTGCAGTTGCCAAGGCTTGTGTGCAACCTTCCAATAATTTGTTTGTGCACAGCACAGCTTAGGCCCCCAGCACTCCATCCTGTGATGCACAGCTTCCTGAGTTGTTCTCCGGTGGAGTGGGATCCCTTTGTGTCCTGCTGCGTGGGCCTCCATTTGCACCTTGTTGTCCCCGTGCTGTGGGTCTCCTGTGCATGCTGCTTGGTTTTCTTAGGGCTCTCTGAGTTCCTGAGAGCCTCCTCTGTCCCCGCTCCTGGGTAGAGGCCACCAGGTCTCTCCTGGTCTCAGGACGCTAACAACGAGCTTTGCGTGTACCAAGGCTTGTTGGCGGAATCCGTTGACGCAAACCAGACTGCAATCATCCTTCCAGTGTGGGACATCTTCAGCACCAACCAGGAGCCTACATCTGTCTTCTTAGGTGCATAACTGACTTTGTCTTCTCACCAGTGGTTCTTCTTTTGCACCTTCCTCCGGGTTAGCAGGGGCTCCTGTTCTCCCTGGACTCTTCAGTGCTTCTTGGACTTGGTCCCCTTCTTCCACAGGTCTTTAGATCCAGGAATCCATCATTGATGTTTCGCAGTCTCTTTTGGTTCTTGTATAATCTTCTATCATGACTTCTTGTGTGGTTCAGGAAACTTACTGTGATTTACTCCTGTTTTCCTGGGCTCTGGGGTGAGTTATATTACTTCCCTTTGGTCTTTTCTTACACTCTGAGCGCCCCTCTACACACTACACTTGCCTAGGTGGGAAACGGACTTTCACATTCTACTATTTTAGTATATGGTTTGTGTTCCCCCAGGCCCATTGCAACCTAAAGTGATTTTCAATATGGGCACTGTTTTCTAACTGTTTACTTGCCTGTTTTTGGATCCTAGTCTATATACTCTGTATATTTCGTACCTCCTGAGGGAGTATAGTCTCTAAGATATTTTTGGCATTTGTGTCACCAAAATAAAGTACCTTTATTTTTGCAACACTGAGTATACTCTTTCGTGTGTGAGTACTGTGTGAGTACTGTGTGACTACAGTGGTATTGCAATAGCTTTGCATGCCTCCTAGTTCAGCCTTGGCTGCTCAGCTACAGCTAGCCGTAGACAGCCTAGCTTCTAGACCCTGACTACATTTCACTAATAAGGTATAACTGGACCTGGTATAAGATGTAAGTAAACCAGGCCAGCCTCCTACAGTGGACACCAAACTAGTGTTAGCACTGACATTTTACTAATGAATATACTAATAAATATCTGCATAGAAAATGAGTTAAAGTGGAGAAATAATACATGTGTTTGAAAATCTGCCTGCTGAGTGATCACCAATAATCATGAACTGTGCTTACTAACAACTTATTAATGTAAAATGTTGTGCTCATGTTTGGATTAATATAGGAGTATGTCATATTAATGGGCATTTATTATGTATTCCCTTCATTACTCATAGGCCTTCATTTAGCGAGGTCTTGGTCCTAGTTGCACAGCCTCATGTCAAGTTGCATTGCTTAGACAAATCATAAAATGGCTGCTTTGAGAATTAAAATATAATTTTCCATTTGTGTTGACTGATGCTAGTAGCTGAAATTCTTTCCTATGCAAAGAGCAGCCAATCATTGACATGTGAACAATGGTTTAGTAAATTCTTAGTTTTGGGGATCTACTTTCATTGGACTAAACATAAACGTGCAATTATTTGACCAGTAGCAATGTGGGAAGTAGTTTTAGGAAATCTAACTTAGCCAGACTGCATGGACGGAAGAGACGCTATTATCTTTCTTGACTGTTCCGAGAGGAGACGTGCTCACTCTTTTCCTAAATCTTTATTGAGAAGCAGCATTCTATTATGTCCGTTCCTGAGATATTTCTATCCTGAACTCTATTCCTGAATTCCAATGCTTTGCTGACCGAACAGATGTCCAATTGACAAAGACAGTCACAGCTTGCTGAACTAAAGTGAGGCAAGGTATAAGACGATGTTACTGATTACCATATCTATTTGCTTTTGTTTTTAGGTACCTACCGCCAATTTTGCTAGAGCCATAGTTATATGTTTTTCCAAATTTGTGTTGACTAAATTGTTTTACATGAAGCCCAAACATGCCATTCTAATCAGAAGGTTTAGTTAGGATACTCACTGATGATGCTTGCTAAATATTAACACAGTTGACGTCTTTTCTTTGCTGAATCTAAACGTATGCCACTTCTATTGCACAGTTATTCTTGCTATTGATTGTACTGTAACTAGAATGTGTAGTGATTCAAGCTTTGATTAAATTGAGATTCTTTAGAATATTCGGTCAACCAATATTTGTTTCTGTATGCTCATCATTTGATTTTGAGAGTAAGTTACGTGATGTTAGCATTGTTAATATAGGGAAATAAACATTTTAACTTTTACATAAAGGTGTGGTTATTCATGGCCAAGGGGTCATGGTGTGTGGAAATTACTGACTCCCAAGATTATTGATGTTATTGATTGGTAATGTTATTGATTTGAATTGGAACTGAGTCTTATGGTGGGAACTACTCTAAGCGCAGTTAAAAGGTCCACCGAACCTCTCATGCGTTCCCTTATAAACTAATGATAAGTAACCAAATAAGGTCAGATGCGCTAACACTAGTAGCTCTTAAACAAGATCTCTTTTATACACAGGAGTAACTTGTAATGCTAACCGCAATCACTAACTTATGAGATCCTGAAGTTAACCTGTTAAACTTAGCTATAGCTGGAAAACATTCTCAGTACATGCCATAGAGGTGTGTGTGTAGGAATAGTATGACGAGGCAAATAAAATTCTAGAGTAAAGTTACTGACGGCTTTAAGGGCTAACAGTGTTAGAACAAGGGCAGGAGGTGCTCCATACTTAAGAATAGAACTTAATCTTGTAGATGTTGTAGGGGGAACAAGGCATGTACAACAAAATTAGGAGGCCGAGGATAACATTTATGTTATTTCGGGTTCCAGTGAACAGTGTTTTCTATCAGAATTAGTGGTGGGAGAAAGAAGGAATCAAAGTTAATACTCAAGAAGATGAATAGAGAAATTGTGATGCCAGGGGAGAGAGTAAGTAGTGGATGGTTAAGGACAAACACTGGAAATAGTGTTGAGGGGTAGCCAATAAAGTCCTGAATGTGGAGTGACTGCAGTGTGGAGAGCTGATGTATGAAAATTGAGGACTTGCTTTGATGCATCAAGATACTCAGGTATCAAGGAGTCCCTTTCTATGCCGACAGAGGTATGTAATTACCTCTTGCTTAAGCACCTGTTGGAAGGGATTCACAGCTGGGAGCAGGGCCAGTATTGGTGGTAGTGTGGAAGGTATAATAGGAATTAGAATCTGCTCAAGTGGTATCAATAACATTGTTTTTATTAGTTACAGGTAAAAACTGTAGCCAGGTAATGTTGAATTTGGGAAATCCATGCTTGGACTGAATTTGTTATTTATTTTTTCTAAATGAGAGCATCATCATCGCTGGGAAAGGATGATTATGTGGGGTACTGCATGGCAAAACCGTGGTTGTTGGTGCAAGGTGAATGCAAAATAAAATAATATCTTGCAATTTGCTACATGAATGGGTTGCTTCAGAGTGAGGATACACAATCAAGTAGCAGAAGAGGAGATGGATGAATAATGTACATTGTTGGTTGTTCTTAGTGTTTAAGTTCAGAAGCCAAAAATTGTGTGATGAAAGGTTTGAAGCATAACAGTGATTCATATGTCACATCAAGGTAATAAAAGAAGAATCTAGTGACACCCAACATGTCATAGGATGCAATGTGAATTTAAAATGGTGTGGGGATAGTGCCCAACAATCTGTCACACAAAACGGGAGGGACTCAGAGGTTAAGGAAGGTATGGTATTGTGTGATTTGTTGAGAATAAGCCCATTTGTTGAGAATTACCCCATTAGCTTTTTGGGCCACGCAGTTTTTGCAACACAAGGTGTCGGGATCTCTCTGGAAGGCGATGGTGTGTCTTTTGTGTCAATCCAGGTTTCAGAATTAGCTGTGTAGTGAATGTGGAAAGTGTGGTACTCAACTTGATTAATAATAAAAAGATCTTGTTGCAGATAGATTTCACCCTCCATGAACAAAATTATATAGTATAATGGTAGTGGTTGTTAAAGACGGGATTGTTTTAGATATAGAGACTAGGGTGAGAGAGGAGCTTTAGTGTGGGAAGTTTGTATTTGTGTGTCTGTAGAAGGATAGGAGTAATGTATCTCCATATATGGCCCATTGATCTCATGCAGAGAGACCTGACTGTTTTGCAGTGTAAACATTTGCACACTGATTGGGCCAAATTTGCATGTACAGTCAATGACTGTGACTACTGCATCCTTTTAGTTGCACTTGCTTCACATGTGGGATTTACCAAAAGAACCTTTGCTTCTCAATTTCTCATAGTATAATGAGATTAAGCTCTAGTTTATCTAATGATTCTGCAGTTGCTGTGTTACTACGTAATCATTGCTGGTTTATCAGGCAGATCATCTGTTTTTAAATTCAGCAAGTTACAGATCCAAATGCCCACGCTTAGGTCATGGTTGTATGTTGAAAAATCGACTACGGGTGCATATAGGCAATTATAGGTTTACTATTCTTAGCTCCACATCTGTGTGTCTTGAATATATACAGGTACATAAGTACATAGATATAGAATTAGGTAAAGTAAAACTATACTTACATTCATATACTTACCTTGTAGGGATTTTGATCCTCGACCTTTTTGTCCATGGTAATCGGGAGACATTATTAAGATGGAATATCCTCAATCAGTGAAATTCTCTTTTCACTTTATCCAGATAGAATCGTATCTGAAACGTTACGTTTTGGATACATAAATATTTTGAGAGAAGCCCTACCAACAGTCTCTGCGTAATCAAGCAGTCTAGTTTTTTTTTCCTGCATACAACCATATGAACTTCATGCTCTGTTTCTGTGACACCCGGACAACCTCAGTGTTTTTTGCAACTTGTATATTTTTTTTTTTTCATTTATCTTTTTATCAAAGTTTGGTCCTTCCGACTCTTCACTCTCAAATTCCATCCATGAGAGAAACCTGTGAGATCGGATTTTCAGCTCAGCAGTTGTTTTGCTTATTTCAAAAATATAATTTTACAGAAATAGTTCTTTTGAGAATGAGACTCGTTTACTAATTTTTGTTTTCAGAGGATTGATTTTAAGGCCCCGCATCTTTCAGAAGGGCACAAAAGAATCCAGCTCTGCCTGAAGACCTATAGAGGTGCAAGAAATGAGCAAAGCAGTATCTGCAAACATTAAAATTGGGATTGTGGTTCCAGCTAACTTAGGGGCATCATGCATACATTGGGAGAGCAATTTAACTGCACCATTGATGTAGAGGCTAAATAGTGTTGGGCCAATACACATCCTTGTTTTACTCCCCGCTTGATCAGAATCTTACCTGTTAGGCCCCCACACAAATTCCACCTGCAAAGGATTTTGTATGGAGGGCTATTAAAATCCATAATAATTTGCATGGGATCCCATAAGCTTCAAGACCCTTCCACAAACTATCCCTTGGGACTAAATCAAATGCTGACCGCAGATCTATAAAGCAACGTACAAATGGTCTTTCTTCAGGGTAACATACATCCAACACAGCAGCTTGAACCAGAAAACCTGATCAAGGATACTAGTATTGGGCCTAAAGCATGTCTGAGCATCTTTATGAATATGATTATCTGCAACCCAGGATTGTAGCTTCGCCAGTACCTGTCTACAGAAAATATTTTGGCTGTTATCCATCAAGCTAATTGGTCTAAAGTTGACGGGGAGATTCCTACTCCCTTTTTTATAGATTGGTATAATAACCACTCCTTGCAAAGTGGGTGGTAATTCTTCACCCCTCATAATGGCATTACTAAGGGCATTAAGATAGGGACACCACACCTCAGGATGGGATAGAAAGAGGTCACCTGGGATACCATCAATCCTGGGGGGCTTTTCCTTGCTCATTTGCCTTAGTGCTTCCCTTGTTTCATCCAGGGTGAAGTAGGGGGGCTCTGACTCAATGTTATCCACCTTCTGTAAGAAGTTAGTTTGAACCACTGGAGCATCAAGTCAACCCCTCTCATTATGCTCCTCCAGTGCATTCCCAATGTGCTCCTGACCCTTCTCATTGTACAAGTCCCTGAAGTGTTCTACCCACCCCTCAGGCTGCACTTCTGTATCAAGATGATTATCAATTATCTTTGAGCTGGATGCTACCAAAATCCCTTTGTGTTCTTGCTTTTAAGTGCGTGAGTCAGCTCATCCCACTGATCCGTCTCCCAATACTTTTTCGCTTTAGAATTATAATGATTCCTTTTGGAGATTATTTGTATTTTAGTGCTAGACTTCAGGACTTCCAAAAGCTTGGTCTTAGCATTCTGACATTCCTTGGTGTACCACCCTGGGGTGTGTTTAAGGGAACATCCTCTCTTCCTATCTTTAAAGAACAAGGGCCTTAATTGTTCCATTGACTGACAGTGCACAAGGACCATTTCAGGGATACACCCTCAGCTAAATTGTCCACAAATAGTGCAGAGATTTGGGTATGGATAGCATTATCAATAACTTCTGCCCATTTGACACTCCTTCTATTATTACCTGCCTCTATCGAACTCATATTGTAATTTGGGGATAGGTTACCGCTTGTGAACATAAATGCTGGAAATACAGCACTTAAAGGGTCATGATCGCTATCTGTCTAGAGATGACAGCCATATCAATTAGAGAGGCCCATACATCTTGATCCAGCAAGAGGTAGTCGATTTGAAATTTAACAGGCCCTCTCTTAAAGGTCGGATTGGGAGGGATATCAAATATAATGCTTCCATTTGTAATTCTTAAGCCATGCTCAAGGACCAGATCTTTTAATTGAGTTGCATCTGCAGTCAAGGTTTCTATGATTTGATCAAGTACCCCGTGGCTCTCCATTGGGCTGATTGGATATGTTGAGCAATCTAGCCTCCTTAGCCTTATTCCGAGCCTTTTGTTACAGTCACCAGCAATACGTTTCAGAATACTGCTTTAAGACTCTGCAAAATACCGGAGCCACTGCCCACATTTCCTGCAGAAGTACTATTTGATGGTAGTCAATAAACTCTCCCCACTCTGGGTCTGCTAGCTTAGCTCGCAGACCTGCCACGTTCCATTACCAGATGGCCCTCTCCCGGACATCCTCCCCCCACTATTAATAACCTGGGCTTCCAGGGAATCACCTGTGGATGCAAGGTTGTTTCCCTTCCCCTATCTCTCTTAGCACCTAGCTCTGAGTCCTGTATCATCCTTCCCCCACTAGAAGGACCCTGAGATTCCAGAATAGAGTTAGACTCTGAATGGAAAGCTATATGCCTTACCTTGTCTCTACTGGCACCTATCATTGTGTCCTGTGTCAGCAGTACTCTATCCGGCCCTTTCAAGCCACCATAAGTGAGTTGGTTACAGTTAGCTTCAAGCCCTGCGTTCCCTTGTTTTCAATCAACCTCGGCTAACATGGAACACTCGTACTTAGAAGCAGGACAGCGTAGAGGAGCTAGGGGATTGCGGTCTAGTGGATTTAGGTCGCCCTTTGCTGGGTTAGGGGCTATGAGTATGAGTTTTATATTTGAGCTTGAATGGGACTTGAATCTTAACTCCCAGGCTAACAGCTCATCCACCATTTTACAGCTCTTTAATTTCAGACCTATATAGTTGGTTTGGAGTCTTGCTGGGCTACAGCGAGTAGCATACAGGAGGTCATCCCTAATTACCGATGCACATCCCCTAGTGTAATGAAGCCAATGGATTACTTTGTTCATACAGGAAGCTTGTGATTCTCTATCTCTAAGCAGAAGTCTAGAGACATCTGTCAAGTAGATGTCACTCAAGTTTTGCGTGTGCTCTATGTTACTGCTGGGACCGCAGGACCCAGAGGGCTTCTGGTCTCTCTGTCTGACATTTCTCCAAGTAAGCTGTGTTTTGTGGCTACTATTGTGCTTAAGAGGTATCTTCCCTCAACAAGCTCACTTCTTTCAAAGCTAGGGGGTAATGTGATTACTAACCAGCCTGCTCATACACTCATGCAAGCTTTTGATCTCTCCCCTTAGTAGATGGAACTGTGCAAGAGATTCGCTGAGATTAGATTGGCTAATGTCACTCAAAACTACAGGGTTAGACGTGCCTGCAGAATCCTGCTTCTCGGGTGAAGCCCCTGCATCAGTGGCTAGAGGAGCAAAGTGATTGGAGCAGTCAATATTGATTACAAATTAGCTTTCTATCTGGAAATTTCCTGAATGCTGATCTCCACCAGCCACCGGAATTTCTTCACAAGGGACATTACTGACATCCTGACTTAAACAAGCCATACTACCCAGACTGGTGGAGGCTTTATTGAAATATGAGTGTCTACCCTTATGTTTAGTGCCTCTAGACCCCTTCTGCTGGGAGAATATCGGAACATTAGATGCCATATGCCCTCCACCTCTACTTTTAGATCAACAATTTCAATTAAAATGCAGTTTTTTGCTGAGTACCTTGGTATCTTACTTATACCTGCTGCCCCCGCAGGTTTCTCAGTAGCTTTATGTTTGCCCATAATTAAGAGGGCACAGATCGCAACAAATACGTTGAATACTATCATGGTCAGACAAATCAAATGGGTCAACAGGTCGGCCCCTAGTGTATTCCGGACGCACCCAACCTCAGACATTATAGATAGGGGAAACTAGCTTGAAATCGTTCACCCGCAAAGTGCTAGCAGTCTTTTGTATGGGTACCCAGTCAAACTGCAGTTTATTGTCCTTAAGGACTTGATGTAATGATGATAGTTCATTGTTACAAAACAGTCTCTGGTGTTTCCGCCCTCATGGATAGCCCAGATGTTCCTATGAGAACCTTGATTCACTCAGCACTTACCCCTTCTGAAGATATTAACGAGTAAAGCCAAGTGGGGTGGCCCTGCCCTACCTCTTCCTGTCGACAGGTGCAGGACAGGTCCGTCCTTGGCCCAAACTTTGCCCGGGCACAACCCACGCGCTTCCAGTGCTGCATTGAAAGTGAGGAGCTTAAGTAGTGTAGAGTCAGGGCAGGTGTGCTAATGACAAAGGACCACCTCCTGGTGCCCAATGCCTGCTGGTACTTGGAGTCGCACCCTGTTAAAGCTGGTTGTCTAGAGCGCCCCGCACTGAGTTGAGAGTGAGACGCTTAAGTGGTGCAGAGTCAGGGCAGGTTCTCCAATGACAAAGGACCACCTCCTGGGGCCCAATGCCTGCTGATACTTGGAGTCTATCCCTATAAAAGGGGGTTGTCTAGAGCTTCCCGTGCCATGTTGGGAGTGAGGCGCTTAAGTAGTGCAAGGTGAGGGCAGGTGTGCTAATGACAAAGAACCTCCTCCTGTGGCCCAATGCCTGCTGGTACTTGGAGCTTCCCCCTGTAAAAGCTGGTTGTCTAGAGCCTCCCAGTAATAATAATCACAAAAAGGCCTTGTCTGAAGGTGGGAGAAAGAATCAACCCTGATTCAAAGCCAGGCTATACAAGGGATGACATAGTGAACCACTTGACTTTACAAGAACATTGACTTTTTCGGAGCCCTTCACCAGAGACATTGTGACCATAGAAAGTGGAGGGAGAAGGTGGTTAAAGGGATACGATTAGGAGGAGCTCTTTCAGCTGATCATGTTATCATAATCCTGAGGAGGTTAGTTTTGCTCCTACACTGTTGCTAAACAGTCACGTACTCAGCATGCACATGGAATGTCCGTGCACAGCTCTGCAAGTCTCACAAAATACTCAAAGCCTTTTTGCTGGCCTTCCAAACACTTCTGCCACATATGTATGTACCTCTACCAACCTTCAACCTTGCCTTCAGAGTTTCAACAACCATTCATCTGGTGTTGAAGGAACTACGGTTGACCATGGTTTCCAGTGATGTCACAGCTGGCAATCATGGCCCTTTATTACTCAGAGTCCCTCTGTGGGCCATCTGATCCTGTCTAGCTGTTCTCTTAGTTTCTCAAAATCTTTTCAGCTTCTTTCACAGACAGCAATCCTTTATACCCATTCACCTTTTAAACCCCTCTGCCTCGTTTCCAGCCCTTTGTCTGCTCATCCACTTTCAAACCACTGTGCAGGCATCAGACAGTTTCTGCAGTTAATCAGTGCTCAGACTGTAACAGTCCTGGTTTATTATTTCGTCTGAATGCTCTGATTTTTCAATAAGTACTTACTATTAGTTCTATAGGTGGACTCCAAAAGGTGGTGTTTCTAGGTGTTGACAGCAAAGGAAGCATGATTATGAACTCACGAAAAATGGACATCCTAATCACAGGCTTCTTTCTCTGTCTGAGGCTTCTATTCCTTCTGATATTTGTGCCCCCCTGGTCTTGTTTTAAGTCCTCATTTATTTGGACTGTTTTCATCCTATTGACAGTCTTCCTGGCTCTAGAACCCCTAGCTCTGGTCACCTTAATATTGCATTCCTCAATTGAGTGCTCCAGGATCTATTTGTTCCTGGTGCTGGTCTATCTGGCCATTCCTGGTCTAGCTTTTTCTTGCATTGGTCCTTATTAGGCCACCTGGTCCTAGTCCTACTGAGCCTCATCACTCTGATCCTGTTGGTCCCTTCTCCACCTCCCCCACTTGTCCTGGGCCTCAAGGGTCTGACAATCTTACTCGCTCTGGTATGGGTCATCCTCATTCTGCAGGCTTTGGTACCTCTCTTCTTGGTCCACCCTGTACTGCATCCACTGGCCCTTTTGGTCTGGTCCTTGTCAACGTGGTTGTTAGAAATGGGGAATTTAGTTGGCAGTCAGGTTACCCCCTGTCCAAGCAAGGACCCTCACTCTAGCCAGGGTAAAGGAGCATCACCCTTAGTTAACCCCCGCTCACCCCCTTGGTAGCTTGGCACAAGCAGGCAGGCTTAACTTCAGAGTCTAGGTGTAAAGTATTTGTACCGACACACACAGTAACTTAGTGAAAACACTACAAAATGACACAACACAGGTTTAGAAAAATAGGAAATATTTATCTAAACAAAACAAGACCAAAATGCCAAAAATCCAACATACACAAGTCAAGTTATTCATTTTAAGAACAAAAGAGTCTTAAATCCTTTGGTAGACAGTAAAAACACTGTTAGCGTTGAAAAGTATCTGGGTAGCATCAAAATAAGACGCAAGGGTGAGGGTGTGTCGAAAAAGGCTCATGATGCGTCGATTTCTCACCCACAAGTGAGACCATGCGTCGTTTCTCCTTATCCAGTCAGGTCGGTGTGCGTCGGTTTTCCTCTCTGCAGGAGAGTGATGCATCAATCCGGGCAAGAACTCAGGTCCGGGCAGGCTTGCTTTGTTTTTCTGCGTCCACCAAGGTTTGCATTGAAAATCCTGCCGCACGGAATCAGCAAAACCACGCAATGCAGTTTTCGACCTTATCATCCTCTGTCAACGGGTGTTGCGTGTAGTTTTTCCAGCTGTGTGCTTCGATCCTCCAGCCGCGATGCCGGTGGAGCATCGATTTCTGAAACCAAGTCGGGGGCGTGTCGTTTTTCAGCCTCGTCTCGGAAGGCGCGTCAATATTTTCCCCGCACGGTTGTCTGTGTGGGGATTTTGAGACTTGGTCTGCCAGCTTCACCTTCCAAGGCCCCAGGAACTGGATAGGGCACCACTTGGCAGGACAGGAGTTTCAGCAGAGAGTCCAGGTGCTGGCAGGAGAAGTCTTTGATGGCCCGGAGACGTCAACAACAGGGGGCAAGCTCAGGACAAGTCCCTGGAGGTTTCTTCACACGCAGGAATGCACAACAACGTCCAGTCTTTGTCCCCTTGCACAGGAAGCAGCAGCAACTGCAGGATAGCTCCACAAAGCACAGTCACAGACAGGGCAGCACTTCTCCTCAGCTCTTCAGTTCTCCTCCAGGCAGAGGTTCCTCTTGATGTCCAGAGGTGATCTAAAGTCTGTGGCTTGACCTGCCCTTCTTATACCCATTTTGGCCTTTGAAGTAGGCCTACTTCAAAGGAAAATCTCTTGTTTGTGAAATCCTGCCTTGCCAGGCCAGGCCCCAGACATACACCAGGGGGCTGGAGGCTGCATTGTGTGAGAGCAGGCACAGCCCTTTCAGGTCTAAGTGACTACTCCTTCCCTCCCTCCTAGCACAGATGGCTTATCAGGATATGCAGGCAACACCCCAGCTCCCTTTGTGCCACTGACTAGAGAGAGGTGCAAACAGCCCAACTTTAAAACTGACCCAGACAGGGAATCCACAAACAGGCAGAGTCACAGAATGGTTTAAGCAAGAAAATGCCCCCTTTCTAAAAGTGGCATTTACAAAAATACACAATCTCAAAACCAACTTTACTAAAAGATGTATTTTTAAATTGTGAGCTCAGAGACCCCAAACTCCACATGTCTATGTGCTCCCAAAGGGAATGTTAGCGCGTCGGCCCTTAATAAGTAAACTTACAAGGGATTGCGATTAACATTTTGACTCGTTTAAGATGTTCTTACCATAATTCCAGAACATGAACAATAATCAATACACAATAATCATTAATCATTAGTCAAATCAATAATCAATAGAGTCAGTAATTATCACACACCATGTCCTTTTAGCCATGCATAATCACACCTTTAGTAAAAGTTTAGTAAGTTTATTTCCATTATATTAACAATGCTAAAGTCATGTAGATTAATCTCAAAATCAAATGAAACACGTATAAAAACAATACTGGGTGACCAAAGTGATGGAAGTCACGCAATCTAATCAAGGCTTGAATTTCAGCGCATTCTAAACAATAGTGCAGATCAATAACAAAGTCAGCTGCAATAGCGATATTTGATACATAAAATCAGCAAGATAGTTCATCAAACATTTGTCCCTGCAATTTGTCAGTCATGTGAATATTCTCAACTAACCCCGATTAGCATCAGCATGTGGGGCTTCATGGGAAACAATTTAGAAGACAAATTTGGGAAAAACATCTAGCTAAAGAAAACTATCAAGACAGTGCAGTTGGTACCTAGAAAGAAAAGTCATAAAAATGTATTACGGTCACATTGTCATATCTACCTATCCACAATATGGGTCAGCAAGCAGAATCAGTCTTCGTCCTCAGGTCATCAGTCGATCAGCAAAGCATCAGGCTCTCAGTCAGAGAGTATGAGCCCAATGATAGAACCTCGAGTCTCTTCTTAAGTCAATATCGCCTCTCATAACGGTATCAGTAAGTAATATCTTTACTATTGTTAGGGATATATGAGCAACTATGCCTAGAGTTAGTCATTTTACAGACTCCACCATCCTTCGCCAAAAGAATGTCTAAAGCAAGACGATTTTGAAGAGTCATAGCTGTATCCGCAGCTAATTCAGTATCTATCAGGAGTATAGCCCTTGAAAATTTTGTCAGGATGTTATCCACAATAGTAGACAACTTTCAAATCTTGATCGGATTCAGGATGACTCTTACTGAAGGAATCATCGCACCAAATACATCTCCTACTATCGCAGAAGACGACTCCCTCTTCTGTCTCTTATGATATAGTTCAGTCACTTTCAGAAACTTTTTCAAATCCTCCACTTGGTAAATCTTTGGGAATACTATCCCTAAATAACATGTCCAATACCATCCTCTTGGAAGACAGTAATACTCATTAAGTCCACAAATATAATATATTCCCGGAATTGCAGGGTCCTGCCCATTCAACATAAATGTCTAATTACTCTGAAACAGAAACACATGCCTGCATTCCCTCATACCCACAAATAAAGTGTTAGTGCACGATTTTGGCCTATATGTACAAAGCTTCCCTTCGTGCAATCTAATTGCGTCTTAATTGCAGTGTAAGCATAATCATTCTTGTAAGTTCTCTTCTCTAAACCTTTTTCTAATTTCTTCTTCAGTGGGTTTCTCCTGTCATCAGTATGATCTAAGGAGCTCTTTTCTAAAGGTGTAAGCAAGCATGTCAGGTTATTTTTGTGCACATAAGCTGTGCCAAACGTTAAAGTAGGTTCAAAGAATCCTCTAACTAATACTATGTCATTATCCTTCGTTATTCTACTCAAATCTTAATGATAGGAACAAACAAAAACACAACATTGTGATTGGAGTAAAAATACTGAATATACTCATGTTTATAGAGCCTTGTTAGTAACAGACTGCAACTTATTCTGTAATTTAAGACTATGATAAGTGACTCCTTCCTTGACTGATGAAGGAATCTGCGTACACACAAGACAATCCTTTGCATCCATCGTCTCAACATACTCAATCAACAAATGATAGAAAACATTAGAAGAAAGTTCTCCTTGCACATTAGTATAATCATGCAAATAATTTTCATCTAACTTAAATCTCTCCACAGCCGTTAGTGTAGTAGTCTCAAAAGCAGAAGTATGGTTGGCTCCTTTTGCATCAAGAACAGACATTCTTACAAGCAAAACTATAAACAATATTTCACACATAATTGCCAAACCAATGCTCATATATTTGCAGCACCTAGCATCTCTAACTTGCTTATCAGTCAGCCATGATCAGAAAGCAGAAGTAACTTAGAAAACTTGCAGCAAAATCAAAAATAGACAATTCTTTCAGCAGTTCAGTTTCACCTCCAAGAACCCTTTTTCCTTGTCGAAATCAGTTAGCAGCTTTGTCAAATCAGGTTTCAAAAGTCAAATCAGGTTATCAGATGTCTTCTCCAGTTTCCTTCAACAGTCTCTTTCTCAAAATTGTATTTTTCAGATTGTCTCAAAAGTTCTTGATCTTCTTCAGGTAACCTCAAAATATTGACTTAGAACTTCCCTATCAAAACAAAAAGACATAAACTCTTGTTGCCTTTTGTTTGTAGTTGCATACGCCCATTCAGGTCCTGCATATCTTCAACTTGCAATTCTCTTTCTTTTCAACTTTCAATCACCATTCAGCTCTCCTTCACTTAGTTCTTCTATTCTCTTAGTATCCACTTCTTCCTCTATTGTTGGTTCGACAACCACCTCTTTCCTTTTCTACACTTGCGATTTCAGCCAGTTATCTCCTTTCAATGGACCTTCTGTCAGTATTCTATTCAGGATTGAACTTGAAACCTATTCCTTCTCTGTGGTGTTTTCTCTTGACGGACCTGCAACTGGTTCAGAAGGAGTCGGATCACTTTGACTTTGATCCACCTCAGCTCCTTCCCCTTCTGGGTCTGGCAATTGCTCTGTTTGTCTCTCAGAATTGTCTGCTTCTGGGAGAGCCCCCTCTACATTAGGTTCTCCAACTGTTTCCGATGAGATAGGTTCCCCAGCACCCTCCTGGAGGTCTCCACTTTTGTCTCTCACAGGAGTGCTAGAACCATCTTCAACAAGCTTGGCTTCTGCTTCGGATCCTCCTTGCTCCTGTTCCGGTGCTGTAATTTGTCTCACTGGTGTTGGTACTCTCAACAACGTTCTTCATGATCCAGTGGACATGCCCCTTTCTTCATATAACTTGCGTGAATCCATTTCAGGGATCCCAGCACACTTCACAGCTGTCATAGTCGTTAGGACCACTTGGTACGGTCCCTTCCAATGAGGCTCCAAACACCTCTTGCGCACATGCTTCCGGACAACAACCCAGTCACCAGCTCTCAGGTTGTGCTCAGGGTCATGGATCGGTGGCAGTGTGGTGGCTCCCACCTGCTGAGAGAAAGAGCGAATTACATCAGCCAGACCCTTGCAGTAATCCAACACCATATCATCTGTAATGTTCACAAGTGCATTGGCTGGAACTGCTGGTAATCTCATTGCTCTGCCCATGAGGATCTCATGGGGTGATAGTCCTGTCTTCCTGTCAGGTGTATTTCTCGTTGACATCAACACCAAAGGTAATGCATCGGGCCATTTCAAATTTGTAGCTGCACACATTTTTGCAATTCTTGACTTCAAGGTACCATTCATCTGTTCCACTAATCCTAATGCTTCTGGGCGGTAACTACAATGCATCATTTGCTCGATGTTCAATTCTGAACACAATAGTTTAATTACCTCATTATTGAAGTGAGGTCCCCCATCTGATTCTAAAGAGATCGGAAATCCGAAGCGCGGTATCAGTTCCCTAAGCAACAGTTTAGCTACTGTGAGACTATCATTTGTTCGTGTAGGGAAAGCTTCATTCCAGTGACTAAAGATGGAATCAATCACCAACACATATCTCAGACCTCCACACATAGGCATCTCAATGAAATCCAATGGCATTCTTCTGAATGGACCTCCTGCTCTTCCAATGTGGCTCAAATTAACCACTGTCCCTTTCCCCGCTTTTAATTGCTGACAAATGACACAGTGATTGCACAATGCTTCAGCTGCTTGTCTAAACTTTGGGTTGAACCATTCAATTTTGAACAGCCGTACCACTGCATCCCTCCCAATGTGTCCCTGACCATGATAATACCTCGCCATTTAGGACAACAGGCTGTTTGGCAAAACCAACTGACCCTCTTCTGAAACCCGCAATTCATCCTGTCTTTGAACACATTTCATTTTGCTCCATGAACTTTTCTCCTCTTTGTCAACATTATTCTGTAAAGATTTTAACTCTTCCAAAGTGTCAATTACATTTAATGCAAAACTCGTACATGTTGTGTCTTCTTCGGGTAACAATTCCCACTTGTCTTTGAACGATATACAGTTCAATAAGCAAATCCTTGCGACTTGATTCCCATATCCATTACCCAATGACACATAGTCCTGCAACTTTCGATGTGCGCTGCATTTTACCACGGAAATGTCTTCAGGCAGTTGAATTACATATAACAACTCCTTTATTCTCTCACCATTTCTCACTGGTGATCCCGTAGAGGTAAGAAAACCTCTCTGCAACCACAATTGACCAAAATCATGAACTATCCCGAATCCGTATTGCCTATCTGTGTAGATATTGACTCTCAAATGAGCAGAAACAAGGCACGCCCTAGTAAGAGTGACTAATTCTGCTACCTGGGCAGAATACTCTCCTCAAAGCCAGGAAGCTTCTAAGGTACTTGTAATTGTGCACACGGCATATCCCGCTCTCAATGTCCCCGTGTTGTCTCTCAAACAAGAACCATCAACAAAGATAATTTGGTCATTTTCTTCCAATTGAGTATCTCTAATGTAAGGTCTCGGTTTTGTGCACAACTCAGTTACTTCGAGACAATCATGTTCAACATCTTCCTCTTTCTCAATTTCAGTAGTATCACTTGGAAGTAAAGTTGCCGGGTTCAGCACTGTACATCTGTTCAGTGTCATGTTTGGGGCACCCAAAGTACTCGTCTCATACCTAGTCAAACTAGCACCAGTCAAGTATTGTGTTTTCGTCCTTGTCAGCAAAATTTCAATCGAGTGAGGGACCATTACAGTCAGGGGATATCCCATCACCACGCCTTCACACTGTGAAAGACTTTGACCAACTGCAGCCACTGCACGCAAACAACCTGGTACGGCTTCTGCAACTGGGTCCAAGGTAGCTGAAAAACATGCTACTGGGCGATGAGCACCTCCATGGACCCGAGTCAAGACAGACAATGAACATGCATCACGCTCATGACAAAACAATGTGAAAGGTTTTGTGTAGTCAGGCATACCCAATGCTGGAGCTCTTCACAAACTCTCACTCAACTCACTGAACGCTCTCATTTCATCCTGATCTAGCACTATGGGATCAGTGACATCCTTATGAGTCAACTTCTGCAATGGTTTTGAAATTTCATAAAAATTTGGGATCCATTGGCGACAATAGCCTACCATTCTCAGGAACATCCTGACATCTCTCTGTGTGGTCGGGGGACTTATCTGCAGTATCATTGTAATCCTCTCCCTGTATATTTTCCTTGACCACTTCTCAATTTGGTGACCCAAATGCTTCACTACCTTCTGACAGTACTGCAAATTCAGTGGAGACACCTTATGACCATGCTTCCCCATGATTTAACAGGGCAATCGAGTCATACTTACACTTGTCCCTTGTCTTGGTTGCAATCAGTAGGTCATCAATGTACTGTACCAAAGTCGACTAAAAAGGTAACTCTAATGATTCCAATTTTTTTTTAAAGATCTGATTGAACAAGGAAGGTGACTCTGTGTACCCCTGAGAAAGTCTACACCAGCAGTAGACTCGATCCAGGAATTTGAAACAAAAGAGAAATTGACTATCCTCATGAAGAGGCACAGAAAAGAACGTTTGTGACAAATTAATGACCGTAAACCACTTGCATCACATGGAATCTGGAACATTATCACAGCTGGGTTGGGCACCACAGGATAACACTTGACCACAACCTCATTTACCTTTCACAAATCCTGAACAACTCAAACCTTCCCACATGGCTTCTTCAAACCCGTTATTGGTGAATTACATGCACTGCTCAACACCTCCTTCAAAACTCCCTGCTTCACAAAAGCTGCAATTACCTGAGTCACTTTCATCAGGACATCATGTGTCATGTGTACTGTGGAAGTTTTGCAAACACTGCATCCGGCTTCAGAGTAACCTTAATCGGCACCACTCGTTTGATCAAACCCACTTCTTTCCCTGTCAAATCCTACATGTTCTCTTGTACTGTTCGCTGCAAACCAGTATGAAGCTCTTTCACTGTGAACATCGGGAAAAACTCAATTAAGGGATACTCCTCATTTGAAGTCTCACACTCTGTTTCTGGGGCTGGGTCCTCCTCATCATCACTATTTGTCTGGATCTCAATTCCATCATTTGAGCAAGTAATCAAACACTTTGTTTTACACAACAAGTCTGTTCCCAATAGGGATAGCGGACTCGAATTGCAGACCACAAACTTATGTAGTCCCTGGAAATTGCCAATCTCATCTTGCACTGGGTCTGTAATCAGGTTTGTCAACTACTGATTCACTACCCACACAACCTGAACTGTTCTTACTGAAAGGGGCAGATTCAGAACTTCTGCACTTCTCACTGTAGAGCATGTAGCTCCTGTGTCTACCAGAAATGAGTCTCTCTGGCCCATTACCTTTTCCCTCACATAGGGTCCCCTTTGACCTACTTCTAAAGTAGTTACAAGCATACATGGCTCCTCGTTTGAACTGTCACTCATTCAGTAATTATTTATTTAATTCTCACTGTGTAACGGGAATTGGTGCATTGTGTTACTACTTCTTTCTTGCCTCTGACCTGTGACCTGTTGAGAAAGCATCATATGTTGCTGCTCCATCGTGGCCTGAGTTATCTGCATTTGCTTTCTAGGTACCATAGGAACCTGCTGCTGCATCGGCGGCAACTGTGGCACTTGTGCACTGGGCAATTGCACCTGCTGCATGGGCTAGAGATTCTGCACTTGATTTACATTCTTCTGAAAATTTGGATTTGGACATCTCATTCTTGGTCCTCTCATATTTTGAAATGTATTGATGTTGCTGCCTTGCTGAACAACACCCTCCTGCACCATCATTGGACACTCCCGCTTCCAGTGTTCCACGTCTCCACAAATGTGATACAGCAATAGCTTCTTCATTCCCTGCACGTCATTCTGAACTACAACAGTATTCAAATCTGGACCACAATTCATATTGCCTCCACGACCCCTACCTCTCATCTGAGGCTGAAACATGACATTTCCCTGCTGCTGTGGCATCTTCTGCACAAAATGTCCTTGTACTCCTGTTTGAGTTGCCTTAATCTGCATCACCAATGCCTTCTCTTTCAACTTCTTCTGCTTCACCTCAATCTCATCACTACAGTATTTTGCATACTGTAATACCTCATCAATCGGCTTTGTTTGCGCGCCAATCAAATGGCTCTTAATCATCTGACCTATCTCGGGTCTCAATCCTTCCACAAACCTGAACACAAAATGAAGCATGTCATTCTGCTCAATTGCTTCTCTGCCACTGTACTACTTGAACGCCTTCAACAATCTCTCATAGTACACATGTATTGACTCCTTTACTTCCGGCACTGTCCTATCAATCCTCTGCCAATCAATATTCTTGAGTGAAATCCTTGTCTTCAGGAATTCAGTAACCTTATAGTGGTATTTCATTACCTCAGGAAACGGTGCACCTGTATTCTTATCTCTCTCTAGCTCACTTGTTGGCCAATCTACAGCTCTCTTACACTCGACACATAAGTCAGCTGGAACCACTTTCTCCAGTAATGTGTTCAAGTCCTCCCACAAACACTTCACAAGCTTCATGAACCTGTCTGTCTGCTGATATCCCTCTACTAGCTTCTCCCTCAATTTTGCATAATCATTCGTAAATGACAAAATATCACTCATACTCCAAGGAACGTGAACAAAATGTCCCCCTTGAATCTCGCTCATTGGTAAAATCTTCACCAGATTCATGTCCTGTTGTACATTCTCAGTCACCTCTAGAGAATTTCTTTTTCTCCTGTCTCTTTTCTTTACCCATCTGCCTTCCCACTTCTCTAATGCTCCCCAAACCTGGGCACTCTGCAGTAATTCTTTAAGGTGCGCCTTCATTCTGGCTGACCTCATGTGTTCAAAATCCTTTGCCTCAAAATCTAATCTGTAACTTCTCTTCAGATGCTTTGTTTTCTCGATTTCTATGCCATGTTTTTCTGCCAAATCTGCCAATCTCTGATACACTTTGCCCACCTCTCTTGTAATCCTTGGGCATAAGTATCTCAACTCTACTTCTGTGTAGTACTCTATTCACCCCCATTGTCCCTTCAACTAATTCCCCTACTTCCATGCTGAATCTTACACACTTTATCTGCTCTTCTCCCTTGGAAGTCTTCTGTGGGGTGTTCAGCTTGTCTAACTACTCAGTTAACTGCTGAGCTGTCAATCCCTGTAATGAAATGTTACTCGCTTGAATCAGTGGCACCTGCTGTACCCCTGCACTCAGTGTCTGCGGTGTCAATAGCTTCAAGCTCTGACCTGCACTTGGTCCATTCATAGCAGCTGGAAGTGCAACAAGTGGACTGAGGTCTAACAATGATCTCGATCCATCAAAAGTCTGACCTACGGAAGAGACTACCTGCACTTGTTCACCTGATCCTCTCCTCATTAAACTCTCTGACATTGCTCCCTGTTTGTTCACAAACGGTTTCCTTTGTGCAAATAATGGTATCACTGGACCAACAGTAATCAGCAGCGATATTGCATCTGGGGCTGCTCTGGCACCTGTACTCTGTGGGAGAGTGACTCCCATACTTTGATTCATTACCGAAGTCAAGTTTGACTGAATCCCTGTCAGTGGCATGAATCTCTGCATCACCTGTGGCTGCACTTGGGGCAACAGAATCAGAGTCGGCTCAGTCTGAACCAACATTGATCTCGGAACCACTTGCTCCGTAGGCACCACTAAGTTCAAAGTTGTCTCTAAAATAGGCACATCAGGATAAATCCTCTGTATATGTGGCGGCTGCATCTGTGTCTGAACTACAGGAGTAGTCAACACATTAGGACTACTTTGCACTACACCCTGTGTCAGGTTAGCATTGACCTGTACCGGACTCACTGTCCCCATTGGCTGTGCCGGGACTGTTGGTTCAGCACTAGTACTCAGACCACTCTCATGCACCGCATACAGTGGTGGTCAGTCTCTCAATATCTGTGTAACAAGATCCTATGCATCTGATTCCTCCTCTACTATGGAAGACTTTCTTGCTTCCTTATTCTCGGACTGACTTTTATTAGTCTTGCTAGTTCCTTTCTTTCCTTCCATCTCATTTTCCTGCATAATTGCTGGAAACAATTTAACATCCTTCAAAGTCACTGTTCTCCATTTCTTCTGTTCCCAATCCCATCTCGCTTCCGCTAAAGTCTTTTCTACCCTCCATATTCTTTTCATCTGCTGTTACTGTGCAGCTACCAGCTCCCAAACTGCTAATGCCTCAAACTGTGCTGGTCTCGGAAGGGGCTTCGATTCATGTAGCGCCATCCGCAATTGCTGTAAAATTCTCAAATTAAATGCCTCATTCACAGGAAGTGCTAAGCTCTCATTTTTCTCTGTCAACTTGCACCATTATTTTAACCAAAGACAGGGTCCAACACCTTTCTCCTCTATTACAATGTAAGCCAGTGTATTTTCGCTCGTTCTAATGTATGTATCTCCACTTAGGGCACTTTCCAATGTCTTGAAAAACTTCATCTTTTCTACTTTTGTTTATTTCCGTCAGGAAATGACTTTTACTCCCAAGATTCCTTTCACCTATGCTCTCAACTAATTGGCTCTCATGGACTGTTGCCAATCCGTGCACGACCCTTCTCACTAACCAACCTACCCCAGCGCGGCTCCAATGACGTCACACTCACACGTACTGCAGCTGTCAAAGTCTTCTGGCTCGTCCTCCTCAACTCCAATCCACTCAAAACTAATTACAAAATATTGCGAGCACTAATCAAAAAATAAAAAACAAAAACAAAACTGCTGGTTTACTACAGGAAGGTAACACAGTCGCTTCAGAAACCTTACAGATTTTCACTCATGGCCCTTTCGCTCATGCAGCTATTCCTCTTTCTCTGTCTCCCATATCCACAAGCAAAATTCGACCCGCAAATTTTACTCTCAACTGATCAATGGGTCTGTCCTGGTGCACATAGGAATCACCAAATCTCAGTCGAAATTTTCTCTTGCCCACCTTAACTCACATGCTGACTTGTTGACCATGCCCAATCAACCTACTAAACCAGACAGATTACAACATATAACCAAGGGGCATATTTATACTCCGTTTGCGCCGAATTTGCGTCTTTTTTTCGACGCAAATTCGGCGCAAAACTAACGCCATATTTATACTTTGGCGTTAGACGCGTCTAGCTCCAAAGTATGAGGAATGAGCGTCATTTTTTTGCGTGAACGCCTTCCTTGCGTTAATGAGATGCAAGGTAGGCGTTCCCGTCTAAAAAAATGACTGCGACGCAAATGCGTCGTATTTATACTCCCGGGCAAAAATCACGCCCGGGAGTGGGCGGGGCAAAAACCCCCGCATTTGCGCCTCTTTTTAACACCTGGGTCAGGGCAGGCGTTAAGGGACCTGTGGGCTCAAAATGAGCCCACAGCTGCCCTCCCATGCCCCCAGGGACCCCCCCTGCCACCCTTGCCCACCCCAGGATGACACCCAAGGATGGAGGGACCCATCCCAGGGACATTCAGGTAAGTTCAGGTAAGTATAATTATTTATTTTTTTTTATATTTTTTTTTGTCATAGGGGGGCCTGATTTGTGCCCCCCTACATGCCACAATGCCCAATGACCATGCCCAGGGGACAGAAGTCCCCTGGGCATGGCCATTGGGCAAGGGGGCATGACTCCTGTCTTTACTAAGACAGGAGTCATGTAAATGTCGTCTGGGCGTCGTTAAAAATGGCGCAAATCGGGTGGAGGCGATTTTTTTGCCTCAACCTGACTTGCCCCATTTTAAGACGCCCTAACGCCATTTTTCCCTACGCCGGCGCTGCCTGGTGTACGTGTTTTTTTTCCACGCACACCAGGCAGCGCCGGTCTGCTAGCGCCGGCTAACGCCATTCAATAAATACGGCGCCCGCATGGCGCTTCAGAATGGCGTTAGCCGGCGCTAATCTTTTTGGCGCAAAACTGCGATAGCGCAGTTTTGCGTCAAAAAGTATAAATATGGCCCCAAGTGTCTCATACACTTTTCAATATACTCCGGAGTCTTAGACCACGCAGGGTCCTTACATCAACAACTACGTGGACAATTTTTTAGCACAAAGCGCCACACACATCTGAAGTTCGACGACTTCCCTACTCTCATACTGCAAAGCACGCACACCCCTACTTAAACTTCATTTGGAGTACTCAAACTCCTTATAGTCTCACATACGTCACAATTCACCTGCGATTTGCTTAAGCCATGCAAGTGCAAACTATCTCTTTCACTCTATCACTAGAACACCAAGAACATACCCAACACCACTAACAGGATCAAGGATCTGGGAAAGTCATTCCTGGGCTCAGGACTACAAATGTAATTTTGAAAAACAAAATCCAAATCTCAAAAATAGTGCAAACTCCTACAAAGACAAACCCATCAGTCTCTTTACTGCAACTGTTAACACCCTGTACCGGACACTCATGGCAAGCTCTTAAAGGGACTAACCATCAGTCTGCTACCATAACTGGTAGCGCGTCGGTCCTTAATAAGTAAACTTACAAGGTGGCGCATATAGGTCGATGAACCTTTTGACTCGTTTAAGATGTTCTTACCATAGTTCCAAAACAGGAACAATAATCAATATACAATAATCAGTAATCATTAGTCAAATCAATAGAGTCAGTAATTATCACACACCATGACCTTTCAGCCATGACTAACCACACCTTTAGTAAAAGTTTAGTAAGTTTATTTCCTGTATATAAACAATGCCAAAGTCATGAAGATTAATCTCAAAATCAAATGAAACACATATAAAAACAATACTGACCAAAGTGACGGAAGAAACACAATCTAATCAAGACTTGAATTTCAACACATTCTAAACAATAGTGCAGATCAATAACAAAGTCAGCTGCAATAGCGATATATGATACATAAAATTCAGCAAGTTAGTTTGTCAAACATTTGTCCCTGCAATTTGTCAGTCGTCATGTAAATAGCCTCAACTAAACGCCGATTAGCATCAGCATGTGGGGCTTCATGCAAAACAATTTAGAACACAAATTTGGGAAAAGCATCTAGCTAAGGAAAACTATTAAGACAGCCCAGTTGGTACCTAGAAAGAAAAGGAATAAAAATGCATTACGGTCACATTGTCACATCTACCTATCCACAGTATGGGTCAGCAAGCAGAACCAGTCTTCGTCCTCAGGTGATCAGTCGATTAGCAAAGCATCAGCCTCTCAGTCAGAGAGTATGAGCCCAATGACAGAATCTCGTGTCTCTTCTTAAGTCAATATCGCCTCTTATAACTGGGTAATATCTGCCTAAAATCTGAATAATTCTCTGTCACGTTGTTATATCAAAGTCACTCAAACTATCCCCTAATTCCCTATTAGTCAATGAATCATACATTATTACTCACCCCAAAAAAATTCTATACCTAATCTATGAATTCTAATGTTTCTCTCTTCACAGCCATTGAATGGTCCGCTTTACAATGTCCTCATCACCCGGCTCATCAGGTAACAAATTTGTTGCATCTTCGTCTCCAGTCAGTGTCTTCATTGTTCGCATCCTGGGAAAGAACATCTCACAGATATTACACATAGGTTGTTACAATTTTAAGGACACTGTCTCCTTGTAGTTGGTTCTCATGGAAAGCTTCTGCTAAGCACTTTTAGCAAGACAATGAACTTTTCACAGTTAGTTCACTTCTGTCAGCATTCTTATTAAACGCTTAGAAATACAGCTTCCGCATGAGGCCTGGTAACTAGGCCAAGACACTAGCTAAGTTAAGGCCTAAAATTAATAATCTAGAACATACTTCATAGCCCTCACAATGACATATTACTACATTCATCTAATACATTTTCAATATTTCATTAGTATTAACCATCAATTAGTACATTTTGTCAACACTGGGGGCCCTTCTTCGATGTCACATTTTAAAACGTGTGCGTTATTTTACCCTATATTGTTCATTTTCTACATAAGTCATTATTCAAAATATGTAAACACTCATTAATAATTTCTAATTAAGACATCTGCTTCAGCAGGAATCTATGCTTTAATCATCTTTAAAGGCAGCCCCCATATTAACCCAATGAGAGAGATAGGCCTTGCAACAGTGAAAACCGAATCTGGCAGTATTTCACTGTCAGGACATGTAAAACACCTTAGTATATGTCCTTCCTTAAACATACACTGCACCCTGCTCCTGGGGCTACCTAAGGCCTACCTTAGGGGTGTCTTAAATGTAAGAAAAGGAAAGGTTTAGGCCTGGCAAGTGGATACACTTGCCAAGTCGAATTGGCAGTTAAAACCTGCACACACAGACACTGCAGTGGCAGGTCTGAGCCATGTTTACAGGGCTACTAATGTGGGTGGTACAACCAGTGCTGCAGGCCCACTAGTAGCATTTGATTTACAGGCCCTGGGCACCTCTAGCGCACCGTATTAGGGACCTACCAGTAAATCAAATGTGTCAATCATGTAAATAAAATTACACATACATTTTACATAGGACCACTTGCAATTTAGCATTGGATAGCAGTGGTATCTTTCTTTCCAGGTTGAAACTTGACCAGAGTGGCATTTTGGTCATACCAGTGTTTCATATCCTCCTGGCTTGCTTCTAGGTTCTCCTGTGCGAGACTCCTGATGCGGGCAGTCTGGTTTCTCAGAGTTAGCATGTAACTGAATACATCCTGGCGGGGAGGTTTACTAGGAGCCTTTTCCAAAGCCTCCTTTACCATACTTAAAGGTCCCCTCACAGGGTGCCCATTGATCAGCTCAAAAGGACCAAAGCCAAGTCCTTTTTGAGGCACCTCCCTGTAAGTGAACAGAAGGCATGGCAAGAGGACGTCCAACTTCTGCCTCAAGGGCCCTGACAGGCCCATGTTCATGCTTTTCAGGGTGCGGTTGAATCTCTAAACCAGACCATTACTTTGGGGGTGGTAAGGTGTGGTGAACTTGTAGGTTACCCCCACATACCTTCCTCAGAGACTTCATATATGTTGATATGAAGTTGGTACCCCTATCGGACACAATTTCCTTGGGGAACCCCATGCGGGTAAAAACTCCCATCAGGGCACGGCCCACCACAGGGGCAGTGATTGATTTTAAAGGAATGGCTTCTGGGTACCGGGTGGCATGGTCCACCAAGACCAGGATAAACCTGTTGCCCATGGCTGTTTTGGGATCCAGAGGCCCACAATGACAATACCAACCCTTTCAAAGGGGGTACTAACAACAGGAAAATGTTGGAGGGGAGCATTACATTTCCCCCCGACTCTTGCCACTTGCCTGACAAGTTGGGCAAGACCTACAATGAGCAACAGAGTGCCTGCACATTTGGGGCCAATAGAAATGGGTGACAAGCCGCTCAAAGGTTTTGTCCTGCCCCAAATGACCAGCTAAAAGCACATCATGAGCCAGACACAGTAGGAAGACTCTGAAGCACTGGGGTACCACCAGCACACAGGCTGACCTAGGCTCAGGAACCTTAGGCTTCCTATATAGGAGGCCATCCTCCCAATACATCAAATGTGATCCAGGCTCCTTGCCACATGCCTGGTCTGCAGCCTCCTGCCGCAAACCCTCCATTGTTGGCGCGTGACTTCTGTGCCTCACAGAATGCTTCCATGGTGGGCCCCCCTCCTGCTGCCACTTTGACAACTCAGGGACCTCGCCAAGTTCAGCCACCTGTTCCTCTGTAGGCTCCAGGAACTCCCCCTCAGTTTCAGCCTCCTCCTGGACCATGGGAACCTCTGGGGCTGTGTTTCCGCGTCCCTTGCCTTTCCTCCTTCTGGCAGACACTTGGTCCACTCTTTCAGGCTCCAGGGTCTCCTGATCACCCTGGCGGGCTGCCATAGACCCGGTGGATACTCATACCCACCCAGGCAGACCAAACATCTCCAAGTGTGGCCTGTGTTCCACCTCCTACCAAGGGGAATCCTCCAGGTCATTGCCAAGCAAACAATCTACATGCATGGTTGGACTCACAGCTACCTTCAAGGAACCTGAGGACCCTCCCCCCACTCAAAGGGAACCTGCACCACTCTGCGCAGGTGATCTGGGTTGTCTACCGCAACTACTTGGGGAAGTACCCAGGGATCTATCTGCTCTTCAGACACAAGGTGACTCCTCACTGTAGCCACACTGGTTCCTGTGTCTATCAGAATCTCCACCCTCTGTCCATTGATGGTCACCCACTGCCTGTACTTTTTAGTGTTGTCAGGCACTAGGGTTCTCTGGACCATCTCACTGTCCCCTAGTGAAACAAGGGTCATCTCAGCTGGCTCCCACCCACCTGGAACAAACTCCTCCCCAAGCGCTACACTAGCCAAACCCTGGAACTGCGCACCAGTGGGTGCCGGTGTACTCTTGGGGCATTTGGGGTCTCCCCTCACATGACCCACCTGGTCAGATGCATAACTAAGGGTGATGGACCCCCTGCCACAGGCTTCCCTTTGGAGAACCATGGCTTCTTCTCACTGGAGGGCTGGGAATCCTTACCCTGGGAATCAGATTGGGGCCCTTTAGAGAGCTCCCCCTGTTTACCCTTAGCCCTCCTTTCTTCTGAGAGGGACCCTGCCCACCCTTGGTGAGGTCTCCCCCGTACCTCTTCTGGACCCTGGTGCTCTCCCAGCGGTCTGCTTCCTACGCAAGCTTCCTGGGGTCAGTCAGCTTGCTGTGAATTTGGTGCTGGTGCAGCTCTGGAAAACATAAACTGTACAAGTGCTCCCAAGCAATCAGATTGTAAAGCCCCTCATAATTTGTCAACTTACTGCCCTTCACCCAACCATCCAGTGACCTGCAGAATGAATCAACACATTCCAACCATGTTTTGGATTCCTTCTTCTTATAGGACCTAAACTTGTCCTTATACTGATCAGGAGTGAGACCAAACCTAGTGATCAGGGTGCCCTTCATGATAGGGTAAGTGAGTCCCTGGGGATCCCCTAGGGATGTCAGCATTTCCTATCCCTCTACCTCAAAGTGCTACCACAGACCCACCCCCCAATGAGCTTCAGGGACCAGATTCATATGGAGAGCAGACTCATACCCCTTAAACCGCAGTATGTCATCCTCCCTCTTGTAATCATTCACAATGTCCTTAGGAATGTGCACCCTCCTCTCACGCTGCACTGTGATGTTGCTGCCACCATCCATATTAGACTGGCTCCTCTGATCCAGCACCCTCAAGCCAAGCTCATGAGCCAACAATAACCTTTTTTCCTCTATGGCCATCCTCATGTTCTCCAACTCCAACTGGTGAGCCCTCTCTGCCTGTCTGTCCTGCAACTCTTCAGGAGTCAGACCCTTAGACAAGACACTGGTACCTGCCCTGGAGATCCTCCCCCCCCAAACAGAACAGGCCCATCCACAATACCATTGTGAATACTCTGCGCCCCCTCCTCACCCCCATCCTAATCTTCTGTGTGCGCCTCAGCATTCTTAGCTGCCACCCAGGCCCTCAGTGCCTTTTGCAGCTCCTCCTTCCTAGTGGAGCTCTTAATGGGGAAGGCAAGAGCCTTACAAAACGGTTTCAATTGGGCCACTGTGTAACTCTCCAGTTTTCCTAAATCAAAAGCAGCTCCAGCTGATGCATCCCCAGATTGAGACATGATGGAGAGTTAAAAGTGCAAAGTTCCAAAGGCAGAAAAACAAGTTCCCAAATGGAGTTCAAATGTCAATCAAGGATTGCCACAAAATGGAAGTAGGGAAAAATCCCAAAAAAGAGAAAAAGCAACAAAATCACAAGACAAGTAGTATGTGGTCACGTAGTGGTCTGCACTGAAAACAGTAGTGTACACCTAATCACTGTATTTCAAGAACTAATACAAGTCCAATCCCAACCGCTGATCACCAATGTTAGAAATAGGGTATTTGGTTGGCAGTCAGGTTACCCCTTGTCCAAGCATGGACCCTCACTCTAGTCAGGGTAAAGAAGAATCACCCTTAGTTAACCACCGCTCAACCCCTTGGTAGCTTGGCACAAGCAGGCAGGCTTAACTTCAGGGTCTAGGTGTATAGTATTAGTACCAACACACAGAGCAACTCAGTGAAAACTCTACAAAATAACACAACACAAGCTTAGAAAAATAGGAAATATTTATCGAAACAAAACAAGACCAAAATGACAAAAATCCAACATACACAAGTCAAGTTATTAATTTTAAAAGCAAAAGAGTCTTAAATCCTTTTGTAGAGTGTAAAAACACTGTTAGCGTTGAAAAGTACCAGGGTAGCGTCAAAATAACACACACAGGCGAGTGTGGGTCGAAAAAGGTTCATGATGAGTCGATTTATCAAGCAAGACTGTGCGTCGTTTCTCCTTCTCCGGTCGGGTCAGCATGCGTAATTTTTCCTTTCCGCAGAAGAGCGTTGTGTCCATCCAGGCAAGCACTCGGTTCCGGTCAGGCTTGCGTTGTTTTTCTGTGTCCAGCAAGGTTTGTGTCGAAAATCCTGCTGCACTGTATCGGCAAAACCATGCGATGTGGGTTGCGACGTTATCAGCCTCCGTCAGCAGGGGTTGCAAGTTGTTTCTCCATCAGTGCATCGATCTTCCAGCCACGATGCTGGTGGAGCATCGATTTCTTCTGCAAAGCTGATTTTCAGCTGCGTCTTGGAAGGTGCATCAATATTTTTCCTGCACGGCGGTCTGTCCATGGATTTTCAGTCCTGGTCTGCCAGCTTTACCTTCCAAGGCCCCAGAACTGGATAGGGCACCACATGGCAGGGCAGGAGTCTCAGCCCTGAAACTTCAACAACAGGAGGCAAGCTCAGGACTATCCCTTGGAGATTTCTTCACAAGCAGGAATGCACAACAAAGTCCAGACTTTGTCCCCTTGCACAGGCAGAAGCAGCAACTGCAGGATAGCTCCACGAAGCACAGTCACAGGCAGGGCAGCACTTCTCCTCAGCTCTTCCCCTGGCAGAGGTTCCTCCTGATGTCCAGAAGTGACCTAAAGTCTGTAGTTTGGGGTGCCCTTCTTATACCCATTTTCAAAGGAAGGTGTCTCTTGTATGTGAAATTCTGCCTTGCCCAGGCCAGCCCCCAGACACACACCAGGGGGTTGGAGACTGCTTTGAGTGAGAGCAGGAACCGCCCTTTCCGGCGACTACTCCTCCCCTCCCTCTTAGCACAGATGGCTCATCAGGATATGCAGGCTACACCCCAGCTCCCTTTGTGTCAATGTCTAGAGAGAGGTGCAAACAGCCCAACTGTCAAACTGACCCAGACAGGGAATCCACAAACAGGCAGAGTCACAGAATGGTTTAAGCAAGAAAATGCCCACTTTCTAAAAATGGCATTTTCAAACACACAATCTCAAAACCAACTTTACTAAAAGATGTATTTTTTAAATTGTGAGCTCAGAGACCCAAAACTCCACATATCTACCTGCTCTCAAAGGGAATCTACGCTTTAATCATTTTTCAAGGTAGCCCCCATGCTAACCTATGAGAGAGAAAGGCCTTGCAACAGTTAAACCCGAATTTGGCAGTATTTCACTGTCAGGACACATAAAACACATTAGTATATGTCCTACCTTAAACATACACTGCACCATACCCATGGGGCTACCTAAGGCCTACCTTAGGTGTGTCTTACATATAAGAAAAGTGAAGGTTAAGGCCTGGTAAGTGAGTACACTTGCCAAGTTGAATTGGCAGTTACAATCTGCACACACAGACACTGCAGTTGCAGGGTTGAGCCATGTTTACAGGGCTACTAATGTGGGTGGCACAACCAGTGCTGCAGGCCCACTAGTAGCATTTAATTTACAGGTGCTGGGCACCTCTAGTGCACTGTGCTAGGGATATACCAGTAAATCAAATATGCCAATCATGGAAATCCTATTAAACATACATTTTACATAGGAGCACTTGCACTTTAGCACTGGGTAATAGTGGTAAAGTGCCCAGAGTAACAAAAACATTAAACACAGAGTCCAGCACACATCAACACCCTGGGAAACCAAAGCAAAAAGTTAGGGGAGACCAAACAAAGGATGCCAAGTCTAACAGTGGTCCTGATCTAGTCCCATTGCATCTCATGGCTCTGGTTGTCCTGGTCCTTCTGATCCTTATTACCCTGGTCCTGATACCCCAGTTCAAAGTTGTCTTGTGCCACTTGGTACTCCAGGTACTGGTCCCTTTGGTTTTGCCCCACTTTGTCTTCCTAGCCCTTTTCTGAGTGCTATATAACATGTCCTGATATTTCTAGCACACCTAATCATCATCATCTGGTCCCTTGTCCTAATGGCCCTATTTCACCTGCTCTTGATTTGACTGGTTTTCCTAGTCTTATTCCATCTGGTCATATTCTTCCTGATAATGGTCCTTCAGGTTCTCCTGCTCCTTGTCATCCTGTTCCTGCACCAACTCATCCTCGTAGTCCTCCTTGTTCATGCCATCCTGTTCCTTGACAACTGGTTTGGTCATCCAGGCTCCTATCATTTGTTGCCCTGGTATGCCAAGTCATGATCCTTCTGGCTCATTCTGCCTTGATCTTTTTTGTCTCCTTGGTTGTGGTCACACTGGTCCTTCTTGCCCTTGCCCCCTTAGATATTGTACTTCTGGTCTTGGTTGCCCAAACATCTGATCCAGATTCTCCAGGTCCTGTTCTCCTAGACATACTTATTCTGGTTTAAGTTTGCTTAGCACTGTTCTTTCTGTTCCTTGTCCTTACAGTTCTTGTTCTCTTCCTTGTTTTGTGCCCGCTGGACCCCATGCTCCAAATTCTGTCTCTCCATGTGAGCTTTTGGATGCCTAGTTCTCATGGTCCTAGTCCACCTGCCCATCCTGGTCTTTGTAGGTCCCCTTCACTTAGTTGTTCCTGTTCCCTCTTGATTCCCTTGACCATTGTCCCTTTGACCTGGTCTGTTTTATGGCATCTCAGGCTGTTCATTTGATTCTTGGTACGCCAGCTGGTGGTACTGCTCGTTGTCTGGGTCCACCTGGCCTCTCTTGTTTTGGTCCTCTTAGGCCTGACCCTCTTAGTTGTGGATCATATTGGTCCTCCTGATCCTATGCCTTGTCCTCATTGTCATTCTTTCATTGCATCCACTAGTCCGGGCCCTCTAGGTCCTAGCTCTTTTTGTTTAGGTCTTTGTGAGCCTGATCATTTTAGTCCTGGTCTTCCTGACCAATCAATGTTCAGTTCCCTTCATCCTTCTGGCTCTGACTGTCTCATTCCCCCTGACCTTGCTTGCCCTGGTCCTGCTACTCCCAGGTGCTGGCCTTTCTACCAATATGGTACTCTGGGACATGGTCCTAATGTTCTGGCTGCCTTGGCACTTCTACGTCTGTTCTCAGTCTTCTGACTCTTGTCCTACTTATTCTGGTCTTGGTCCTCCTGGTATCCTTAGCACTGGACACCTATCTTCCTTGCTTATTCTGCTCCCTTGGTCCTACTGGCCATATTCCTCATGCTCCTGATCTTCCTAGCCCTCCTGGACCTGGTCCAGATCCACCTAGCCATGGCCCTCATGTTCTTGTCATCATGATTCTACACCAACTGCCCATGGTCCTCCTTGTTCTGGTCCTTCTTGGTCTGGCTATCTTGTGCCTCAAATTCCTGGCCATCACGTTCCTTACCCTTGCACTGGTCTTTCTAGCTCTGGTCATCTTGGTCCTTATGATCCTTGTCCTGATCCTCCTTTTCCTCCTCTCTCTGGTTCTCTTTATCTTGGTACGCTAGGTCCAGTGCTCTTTGCCCTCACCTTCCCGGTCCCCTTGGCCATGGTCCTCTGTTTCCTGGTTCTCTAAAAGCATATCCTTCTGCTCTGGTTGCCGAGGTCCTGGTCTCACCCATCCAGACCCCTGGCCGTGGTTGCTCTTCTATTCTTGGATTTCATTGTCCTTTTTCTTTCTATGATCTGTGCCCATTGGATCTGATCCTAATGGTCTTGGGTCAAATAGTTTGGATGCTCCTGGACCTAGTTCTCATGGACCTGATCCTTCTAGCTTCGGAGACCTTGTCCTTTCGCCATAATGGCCATTCTTGGTTCCCAAAGACTTGGACTATCCTGGCCCCATTCCTTTCTGGTCCTCTAGGCCCTGGTCACATTTTTCGGGCTCTCCTCACTATGCACCATCTAGTAATAGTACAGCAGGCCCTGGTACTGCTGATGCCCTTGATCAATCTGGCCTCTCATTACCTGGCCATCTTAGTCCCTGAACCTCTTAGTCCTTTTCCTCCTGGTTTGGGTTTTCATGGTCCTCCTGGCTCTGCTCGTTGCCCTGTTGATCCTCCTTGCACTGCATCTAATGGTCCTGGCCCTCTTGATCCTGTTAGCCCCAGCTGCTGGTCTTAGTGCCTCTAGATCCTGTTTCACCTTGACTGGTCCTCCTGAGCCTGGTCATCTTGTCTTGGTTCTCCTGGCCACCCTTGTCCAGACCCCTTGGTTTTCCTGCCTCTGGTTGATATTCTTACATCTGATCATCCTGACGCTGATCCTGCTACCTGAGATGATTAATCTGTTTCTCTTACTAATCTAGGGCCCAATACCCTAGGCCAAGATCTCATGACCGTCTTACCTGTGTTTCCAGACTTTATATTCTGGATTCATATAGTTCCTTTTGGTACTACTGGTGTTCTTGCTCCTGGGCCTCCTGTTTTTCCTAGTCCCTGTCATGCGTATCCTGGTCTCCTGGCCCTTCTGTCCACTCTCCACTTGGCCCTGATTTTATTACAATTCTACAATCTGGTCCTGTCCTTCTGGCTCTAGTCCTCCTCCTCATTGTCCTCATGGTTGTTCAATAACTTGTCTTTGCCCATGCTAACCTTATACCTTCTAGATCCTTGTCTTCCCTGTCCTGGCCCATGTACTCCTACACCAAGTCTTCTGCATCCTTGTTGTCCTGTTTCACAGGCTCTGGAACTGGCCTTTTTAACCTCTCCCACCCAAATTCTGTCTCCCTGGTTTGACTCTTCATAATCCTTCAGCTACTAGTCATTTTGGCCCTTGTAGTCCTGGTGTTCTTAGTTATATTACTTCTTTGTCTGGTCTTCCTGGATTGAGTATTCTGGAGGTGTTCACGCTGATCTTGGTATCTTTATCAATCCTAGCCCCCTGCCCCATCCTAGCCCTACTAGTCCTCCTGTTCCCCAGGTGTACCTATTCCATCGTGTTCTTGTCCATTGGACCCTCTTTCCCTCTGTCACATTTCTCCCAATAATGGTCCTCCGGGGCCGGTCCGGGGCCGGTTCTCCTTGTCCCAATGGCACTGGCTCCACTAATTTATGTATTTCAGGTCACCCTGGTCCATGTAATTCTTGATAAACTGGTTTTAGGTTGTCCTACGGCTGACCCTCATAAACTTCTTATTTTGATTCCACTAGGTCTGGACTTCCTGGTCATTTCTAGACCTCCTTGTCCCGCTTATATAGTGCTTCATGGTCCACCTAAACCTAGTTCTTTCCAGGCCTTGGCCTTTTTTCTTCTAGACGCTTGGGCCTCATTGATCTGATCACTTTGGTCCTGGTACTCCTGTCTCTGGTCCTCCTTTCTGTTGTTCTCCTGGCACTGGTCCTCCTTGTCCTTCTAGTCCTAGTCAGTGCACTTGGATCCTCCTACCACTCCTTTTCTATCTTGTCACCTGGCCCTGGTCCTTCTGTTCCTTTGGGCACTGGTCCACATGGTTCTCATCCTCCTTGTATTTCTGGTTCCTTTACCTCTAGTCCTATTTTCCCTAAGCCTGTTCCCCCTCATCCAGTTGTTCCTGGCCCCCCTGGTCCTGTCACCCTAGTTCTCATGAATTAGGCTTCCATGGTCCGCGTTCTTTTTGTCCTTGTATTTTTGGCTGTAGTCAACCTAACTCTCCTTATACATATTCTCCTGCTTGGCATCATTTTTTCTCTGGATCTGCCCACTTCTTCTCCCTGGTCCCCTCCACAATGACTTTGGTACAGTAACAGCCTACAGGACTTTGTTTTGCCTGTCTTCTGCCTAAACTCTCCTCCACTGCATTGCAAGTCAGAGGGAGAAGATAAATCTCACTCATTTTGGCATCTATGACTACTGTCATGGACAGAACTTCGGCCCCACTGGAGACAGCACCCTGCTCATTTAAAACACTTTATCATCTTAAAATAAATCTGCGGGGTGTGGCCTAAACAAAAACCCATGAGGCACTTCTAGCAGTCCTGGGTGCAGGTGAAGATGCAGGGCTCAACAACAGGGCCAACCTCTGAGAGTTAAAGGTAGGCTGCAGAGTGCACAGCAGGTCACAGCAGCAGTTAGCCTCTGGGATTCCTTAAGGTCCACGAGTGAACTGAAGAGTAGGTCTGAAGATCTTATTTTTATACACTGGTGCCCTTGTTCTGGAAGGCAGGAGAAGCTCCTGGAAATGTTCTTTGAAGTGTATAGAATTTCCTGATTCCCTTGCCATGCTTCCAAGCTGGCTGCAGTGACAATACATGGTTGTAAGGTTCTTTGTGTGAATTTAGAGCACAGGCTATTCAGGTGTAGGTAGGACTGTTCTCAGGTTTGCCCCCCATCCTACAAAATAGGGCTAAAAGCAGCAAAATGCCAACTGTATAAAAGTTGTATTTTCAAAATTGTAATGAAAAATCAGACTTTTCTATTAAAGAGCATTTATAATTAAAATTTCATAGAAACCGAACATGACATATAACATGCTCCCAAATTGGAATTATAGCTTTTTGAATGCAGTAAGGAATATCCAATGTCAACCTATGTAAGGGGTAGGACTCACAATTGTGAACAATGAATTTAGGAGTTGTTCATTCCCAGGATGTGTAATTCCATGTCCAACCTTTTCATTGTACAGCACCCTTTCCATTACACAGCACTCTGTCCTGTGGGCTACCTGGGGCATAACTTAGGGGTGAAATATAATAAAAGGGGAGTGAAAGGCTTGGCAAAAGTGGGTTACATGCAGGTCAACAGGGCAGTGTAGCACTGCATTGAGGCTGCAGTGGCAGGCCTTGGATATGTTTTAGAGTGCTACTTAAGTGCATTGCACAAGAGGTGCTGTAGGCCCATTGGTAGCAGTTCATTTGCAGGCTCTGGGTATAAGAACATGGGCATCCTGTACGATAAGGTTGTGGCCTTTTCATGCAGTACATTCACATTTGTTTTCATGGGTCCAGTCAGTTATTAACTTAACCCTTATCTCAACCCTTCAGTAGCTGTAGCACAGATCAGCAAGGCTTAGCAAAGGAACAATGTGTAAGACAGCAGCAATTTATAGAAATAGGACATATTGTTATGAATTTTAGTCATTGACAACTAAAATCCACCAGAGCATTATGAAGATAAGATTTTTCTGTAGCATTTGAAAACTTTGACATCAACTGCAAACAAGCATTGGCAGGTCAAAAGTTTGAACATGTTTTAAAAGATTGAAAGAGTTTGTAATGATCCAGATGCTGTGTGGTACACAGGGGTGAAGTTCGGTTGAGTCCTCAGTCTGCAGGTGGATGGGGGGTGACTCCATCCACAGATCTTCGGTCCCACGAAGTCCTCTATGCAGGGGTCAAACGGCTGCTAATGCAGACCTTTAGTTCTTGCTGCACAGTGGTCACTGTGCAAAATGTTGGTGCATGCTGGCGTCCCTTGGGGTGGAAGAATCCAGTCACAAGCAGAACCCGTAGGTCCAGCAGACTTGAGTGCAACTTCTGGCTTTTTTCAAATTGTCTGTTGCAGTGCCTGGCATCTAGTAGCAGCAAAACAGCTGCAGTGGCTACCAGAAATGCGGTTTGGTTTCTTCCACCGTTAATGTCCACAGTGCTGTTCTGGGGGCCATCCAACTGTCCCTTGTAGTTTCTGCTTCCGATTGGAGTAAGGAATCAACTTTTCCCTAAGCCAGGCATATAGAACACAGTCCAAACTCTCTTACCCCAAAGTACAGCAGGTGCAGTTGCTCTTACGATGCAGCTTCTCTTTGTGCGCTTCCAATTGGTGCAAAGTGGTCTTCTTCGCATCCTTGGTCCAAATCTAGCAAGTAATGATGTCTTGGGTACCAGGATTCCCATTATATCCCAGTAAACTGCCCTGAGGGTCAACAGGGTCACTAGCCAATGGGATAGTATGTCCACTCCTATCTGGAGACACCGTTCTGGTGATGTATGGCATCTGGCTTTTCCAGAGTGCATTTTGCATACCACAACCACCTTGGCTGCTGTCTTCCTCAAGCGTGAGGACTTTGGTAGACATCTCCCGGGATGTGACTTTCGTGGGCTGTGCGCCTCCGGAAACCTAGTTCTAAAACCAGTTTTCCTTTCCTTGGCCCTGGCTCTAACCTGTCTAGTAGGAACAAAAGACTTCCTGTGCAGGAGTGTTGTCACAGCGGCCCTTCACAGACAGTATCACCTTTGATGCCTCCCTTTTGCACTAACACTCTTTGCAGCCCACCCTTTGGGAAGGAGTCACACCTATAGTACAGCAACAGCCTTTGTTCCTGGCCTGGGAGTCAATCACACATCTCCCCAGGCGGGCAGAAACCTATCTAAGTGTCAGTGCATCTGTAAAATCACTGGACCAGCTGGGACTAAGGGTGGCAATTTTCGCAAAAATAGCCAGCATGAAATTGGACATAAATGATGACGGCACCATTGAGTCACATTTGATGTCCCCTTTGATTTGATAACTTACTTGGCATAGTTAGGTAAACTCTGTCAGGAGTTAGATGCACTGGAGTGCCAAACGTTAACCCTGCAGTTACCTCATTAGGCTACTTAACTGTTCTCAGCAAACACCAACACTTTAGGGCTTTGCAGTATAGACATATCAGAAATATATATGTCTGTCTTTACAGTACACACCTCCTTGTCATAGGGCATTATAGGGATACCTTATAGGAGACTTGGATATGTAGTTAAGGGACTAGTGCACTTTGACCTTAATGGTGGTGGTAAAGTCCAGTATGTAGTCCATGCAAAGCCTTTTTCAGTCTGCAGTGGTACCTGCAAGTCATGTTTTCACTTTGTGATACACAGAGTGGCACAACCAGTGCTGCAGCTCTTGTGCAGACAGCCTGTCTTACATTCCGTGGGTACCTGATTGGCATGTAAAGAGACTTATAAGTAAGTCAGCACATGCCAGTTTGGGACTCCCAATTAAACATACCATTTTGAAAAGGAAAGAACACTGTCACTAAGGTCTGTGCAGCAGGGCTTGGTACACTCTCAAAATTGAAAACCAGCAGCTAATAGTTCAATATGGTTAAATTCACAAGAGACCCCAAGTGTAGAAAGGGCCCAGGGGTGTATGTATTTAAAAGGAACAAAGATCCCTTAACAAGAAAATGCAGCTACTAATTATACATAGAAATACAATGAGATTATATAGATATTTTCCAAATGGAATAACTTTTATTTATACAGATGAAGTGTATTAAAAAGTGGGAAAATGTAGGAAAATACCCTCCATCTTGGCATGGTTATCCCCTTTTTCTGCCTGATGTCAGTCTGCTAACCAGGATCCCAGTGATTATGCTCTCTCTCCCAAAACTCTGTATTTCATCCACAATTGGCACACTGGTGCCCCATTATGAGTCCCTAGTATATGGTACCTAGGTACCCAGGGCATTGGGGTTCCAGGGGATCCCTATGAGCTGCAGCATATACTTTCCCACCCATAGGGAGCCCATGCAACGGCTTCTGCAGGACTGCCATTGCAGCCTGCATGAAAAGGTGCAAGCACCCTTTCACTGCCACTTTTCACTGCACCAGGCCACTTATAAGTCACCACTATGCCAGGCCTTTCAGCCCAGAGGGCAGAGTGCAAAGTACCTGTGTGTGGGGGCACCCCTGCACTAGCAGAGGTGCTCCCACGAACTCCAGGCCCATTTTCCCAGACTTTGTGAGTGCAGGGATGACATTTTACATGTGTACTGGACATAGGTCACTACCTATGTCCAGCTACATAATGGTAACTCCGAACATAGGCATGTTTTGGTATCAAACATGTTAGAATCATACCCCAAGGCTTTTAAAAACATTTGTTGTATGATTCCATGCATTCTGGAGGCTCCTTAGGGGACCCCAAGAATTGCCATTTCAGCCTTCTGAGGGTTTGCAGGCAGCCCAAGCTGCTAACACCTCCCAGACAGATGTCTGTCCTCCTGTTGCTTGAAAAGCTTCAGCCCAGGATGGCAGAACAAAGGATTTCCTTTGGGAGATGGGTGTTACACCCACTCTCTTGGGAAATAGGTGTTACAGGCTTGGGAGGGGTAGCCTCTCCAAGCCACTGGAAATGCTTGGAAGGGCTTATTTGGTGCCCTCTTTGCATAAACCAGTCTACACTGGTTCAGGGACCCCCAGTCCCAGGTCTGGCACAAAACTGAACAAAGGAAAGGGGAGTGACCACTCCTCTGTCTATCACCACCCTAGGGTGGTGCTCAGAGCTCCTCCAGAGGGTCCCTGCTTTTGCCATCTTGGATTCAAGGTTGGCAGGGAACTCTGGAAGCTTCCTGAGTGGTAGTGCTACGTGGGCCTCTTCTGAAAATGTCTTGTACCTGCCCTGTGGGACTCCTGTGCATACTGCCTGGTGTTCTGTGGGCTCTCTGAGTTACTGAGGCCCCCCTCTGACTCACTCTCCTGGGTAGAGTCCACCTGGCACTTTCTGGTCCCCGGCAGCGCCATTTTCAGCCAACAGCAAGCTTTGCGTGTATCAAGACTTGTTGGTGGACTCCGATGATGCAAACCCAACTGTAATCCTCCATCTTCTTGGGTGCAGTACTGACTTTTCTTCTTCACTGGTGGTTCTCCTTTAGCACCATCATCCGGGTTAGCAGGGGCTCCTGCTCTTCCTGGACTCTTATGTGCTTCTTGGACTTGATCCCCTTCCTCCACAGGTCTTCTTATCCAGGAATCCACTGTTGGTGTCTTGCAGTCTCTTCTGGGTTTTGCATAATTCTTCTTCTCATTTATATGTGTAATCTGGGAAATTTACTGTGATTTACTCCTGTTTTCCTGGTTGCTGGAGTGGGTTGTGATACTTACCTTTGGCCTTTCCTAGTATTCCCAGCTTTCCTCAACACACTACACTTGCCGACTTTCGCATTCCACTTTCTTAGTATATGGTTTGTGCTCCCCTAGCCCCATTTCTGACTATTGTGATTTTCACTAATTGCACAGTTTTCTGACTGTTTTTATGCCTGTTTCTGCATACTAGTGTATATATTTTGTGTAATACTTACCTCCTAAGGGAGTGTAGTCTCTATGGTATTTTTGGTATTTGTGTCACCCAAAAAAAGTACCTTTATTTTTGTAACACTGAGTATTTTCTTTCATGAGCGTGAGTACTGTGTGACTACAATGGTATTGCATGAGCTTTTTATGTCTCCTTGATAAGCCTTGGCTGCTCATCCACAGCTGCCTCTAGAGAGCCTGGCTTCTAGACACTGCCTACACTACACTAATAATGGATAACTGGATCTAGTATAAGGTGTAAATTCCATAGGTAGCCACTACACACCAGGCCAGCTTCCTACGGAAAAGAACCCCAGAGAAATCCAAAAAATATTTGTCAGGCTCAGGCAGGTTGTAGTACATCAGTCAACGACGTTTCAGTCTCCTACATAAAATAAAGAGATCATCATCAGGATAATTAGATTATACCTGAGGTATTGCTTAGGTCTACAACAATCATAACCCTCTATGACCTGCAAGCTACAAAATGTAACAAGAACATGGAGAAAAGGGGAAAAAAGAAGGGAAAAAGATACAAATTAGTTGACATAATTAAAATTTGAAACAATTCTTTGTAAACTCAAAATGGTCCTATAAGAAGCAAAGAAAATACAAAATAATCCCATTCATGCAAGCCAAACATTCACACCTGTAGAAGTGGTTGGCCGAATAATTGCAATACAATTAAAGTGCAGATAAGATTTACCAATCATGTAACAATGGCAAATAATCTGGCTTACTGCCATGCTGCCTGCCGCCAACATACCTCCGCGGTGGCGGACATCAGCTCACCATATTATGACACACACACACACACACATCAATCCGTCACTATTCAGCCACGCACACAAATCTGCCACACCATAGGTCACTGATAAACTGGCGGTATGAAAACCCACACCGTTACAACAACAGAACAACGCCCATTACATGATGACCCATGAATCACCACGCAGACATTCAATGGCGGTAAATCATTGGCAGTACTTATCGCCGCGCTCAAAATACACATACTCAAACAAAACAGCACCACATTGGACAATTCAATCTACATACACCTGACACCCATACACACGCCACACCCACACACCCGCACCACTATAAAACACACACCAACAGTACCCGCAACTATTTATGAATACAAATCATTGGCACAAGACAGACACCACAGACAAGAGCAAAGCCACACACCACCGTCACCTGTACACAACCCACGTACCTTACATCACGTACCCCAAAACATCACCCTGCACACCCTCCCCAACACTACTCACACAACACCCATGGCACCACAAAGACACTCCCGATTCTCAGAGGAGGAGCTAAGGGTCATGATGGAGGAAATCATCCGGGTAGAGCCACAGCTATTTGGAGCACAGGTGCAGAAGATATCCATTGCTAGGAAGATGGAGCTATGGCTGAGGACCGTGGAAGGGGTCAATACTGTAGGACAGCGCCCAAGAACCAGGGATGACTTCAGGAAGAGGTGGAACGACCTACGGGGGAAGGTACATTCCATTTCTGCAAGACACCAACTCGCTGTACAGAGGACTGGCGGTGGACCCACACCTCCTCCCCCACAACTAACAAAATGGGAGGAGCAAGTCTTGGCAATCATGCATCTTGAGGGCCTGGCAGGAGTAGCAGGAGGACTGGACTCTGATAAGTCAACTCACTATTTCTATCACCCCCTTACCTGCATGCCATCACATACCCTCACCTATACTCCCATTACTCCACCACCTCCCACACACCCTAACATCACATATCACTCATCCCAATGCCAAGTCCTGCAAGCACCACCAATGCATGGACACCACTCAAAGCCCTGCATGGACACCTATCACCAAAGCATGCACACTAGAGAGAATCAGCTATCCCACCATATACCAATTCACAGAAGTGAAAGCTGCCAGGACGAATACAACTGAAGAGGGCAACCCACTGATGCACAATATGTCACACACAGAACAAAATAACACTGCATTCACATCCCCACAGGTACCCCAGCCAATGTCAGTGGAAAAGAGGGGCCAGCACTATCCAGTCCTCCCACAGAAGAGGCCCACAGCGATGACAGTGACTCTGGTCGTCTGGATCTGGATGACCAACCTGGCCCATCAGGGACCTCTGGACAGTTGGTTACCCAGCCACAGTCACACACCGCCACAGAGCCTCCCCCTTCAGGAAACACCACCACAGCACCCACCCTGCGTACCCATACCTCTGTCCCCAGGACACATCAATCAGCAGTGTGTCCTCCACTACAAGGACTCCATGGCACACCTTGCCCTCAAGACAATCAGGGACCTGGGGTCAGTGGCAGTGGGCACACAGTTCAGGGGACAGAGGCACAGGACAACAGGGAAACTGGGAGGACTGCTGTGCACCAGGGGGAGGACAGGCCCAGGGAACTGACTCTCCAGGAGCATACCAACCTTCCCAGGATACGCTGGGCCAGATCCTGGTCAACGTGCAGGAGAACATGCGGCTGCAGGAGGGACAGCACCAGGGGATCAGGGAGGATTTGCAGGCCATTACCACCACCCTGGTCTCCATTGTAGGGGTGCTGGCAGACATGGCCAACATTATGATGGAGGCAGCCTCATAACAGCGGGCCCCTTTCACTAGCCAGACATCTGAACTGCCTTCTACCTCCGCTGCCGCTAGTGGACAGGAGGCCCCACCACAGGACCAACAGGCCACCAGCACCCCTCCCTCTGCAGAAGGAGAACCACCCCACAAACGTTCCCTGCGATCCAGGCAGAAGCCAGAGACTATTGCCAAGACCCCGACTAGGAATGAGACTCTCCTGATTGCCACCCTTGTGTCCCACTCAGTCACCCTGTCCACCTTGAACTGCCATTGCTCCCCTTCCTATGTCCCCTTGGACAATGCACCTGTGCTACCAAAAGACTGGAACTATACCCTGGACTTTCCTCCATCATCACCCCAGCCCAATGTACTTGCCCCTTTACTTCTTAGCACTTAAATAAACACCCTTTGAAAAAATCCAAGTATGGAGTATGTCAAATTATTTAAGTATGTAATTGTTTAACCAGGTTCAAACATTGCATTTCAAGAGGCCAAAGGTATGTTCTATTTTCCTTCTTGTACGCCCATGTGCCTCATTGTCACATTCCTCTGCCCTTGTCCTGGAATTCCTCACAGGAGTCCGTAGCCATGATAGGTTGGGGTAACCTGAGTCACCTGCAAATATGGAGGGACAACATTTAGCCATACACTATCCCATATGGCCTTCACCATACCCATACACCAACATCCACTGGGTGTGAATCAGGGCTCACCTATTAGCCACACCCTGTGCCTCTGTAGTTGGGCCATCACATTTGAGATGCCGCTATTTTTCGGAATAAAGGCATCATGCACAGACCCAGGATACTTAACATTTACATGGGAGATGTACTGGTACGCCAGGCACACCATCTGCACATTCAAGGAATTGATTTCTGAATACCTGTTCATTTTGCCGGGGGGGGACAAAAGCAATATGTGTTCCATCAATTGCCCCAATTATGTTGGGGACATGTCTCATTGCATAAAAGTCAGCCTTCACTGTGGCCATATCCTCCACCTGGGGGAATACAATGTAGCTGCACATGAGTTTAATCAGGGCAGACAACACTCTGGTCAGCACTATTGTGAACATTGGCTGTGACATTCCTGCTGCCAAGCTCACGGTCACTTGGAAATAACCAGTTGCCAGAAAACAGAGCACTGATAGAACTTGCACAAGAGGGGGGATCCCAGTGGGGTAACGGATAGCAGATATCAAGTCAGTCTTCAATAGGGCACGCAGCTCCGTGAGTGTGGCCCTGTCAAGTCTGTAGGTGAGGATAATGTGCCTGTCCTCCATTGTTGCCAAGTCCTCTAGGGCTCTGTACACAGGAGTATGTCTCCATCTCCTAATCCTCCGCAGTGGTAGCAATCTGTGGGGCAAAAGAGTGAGGAGCTGGTCACAAACTGAATATTGTAGCCACAACAGTACAATGCATGATGTTAATTTGAAATGTATAAGTGCCATTTGTCCTGTATGCCCAGTTGTGAACTGTGATGCAGTTATAATCCAGGGCCTGCCCTCCCCCTAAAATGGCGTCCGCCTGTCCTGTGTGGAGGGACAGGTGGAAGTGAGGTAATTCAGCTGCCATTGTGCGCTGTTGCGGGAGGCAGTCCTGAACCTCCATGCAATGCCTCATTGGATAATATTGGCCCCTATGTGGTACAGTGGCCAATGGTGATGTACACCGGCGGAGACGGTATGCACCGCCGCAGACGTCACTGCCATTTTCTATCTGTTCTCTCACTTGCTGCCTGACCTTCAACAGTATAGGACCTACACTGCGTGTGCTGCTCTGACCTGTGTCTGGAACCTACCATGGTGTGTGTGACTGGGAAAAGGGCCCCTGCCTTCACCTTGGCAGAGTTGGACAGACTGTTGTATGGTCCTCCAGACCAACAGGTGAGTACACTGTGAGCACGATGCATGGGGCATGAATGCATGGAGTGGTGTGTGTGAATGTCTTGTGTGGGTGGTTGGTGGATGTCCCCTGGGCGATGTGCAGCTTGTGTGCTGGGCCCTGTGTGTGCAAATGGCAATGCGAAGGTGTAGGGTGGGCCATAAGTGTAACAGGCAGGACGGCCTGACTAATCCCTTTCCCTGTGTGTATTTCTCTGCAGGTCAGCGCCCATCAAAAGAAGGGTATATAGCATGCCATTGCCAAGGACGTGCGGACACTGGCTTGGCAGCCCAACAGAGATCAATCCAGGCTCTGGCCTCCTCTCTGATGGCATCCATTGTCCCTGTTTCCACCCTCCCCCCCAACTTCCTCTTCCCAATCCCATTCCCCTCAACCCCAACCTGTCCCAAGCACACAGGCAGATTAGCATGCACACAGGACAGCACACAAGAGTTGTACAGGCAAACACAAGCACCACACATCATCCCACAGGCACTCACACAAACACCATCCAGATGCAGACATACCAACATCCACTGCCTCCACTGTGGCCCGTCCTCCTCCTCCTCCACCTCCCTCCCAGTTGTATCTACACTCACACCTACATGCACTACATCCTCATCCACTACCACCAGCACACCTAGCAGAACACACACCTCACTTGCAGACACCACCACAACAGCCATGTACATGTCCCCTGTGTCCTCTCCCACTGTGTCTGTCCCCCCCACGGTACACAAACGCAAGCACCCAACAGCCATCCACCTCACAACAGCATCCAGCCCATGCACCTGCACCCAAACATAGCAGACACCTCCCACAACCACTCCCTCTTCCTCCACTCCCAAACCTTCTTCCTCTTCCCACCCCAATGTCCCTAAGCAGCTTTTCCTTTCCACTGTTGACCTCTTCCCTACTTCATGTCTGGCAAGGGTGGCAAAAACACAGGCAAGCACCTCAGCCACCCAGTCCACGGTTCCAGTAGTGTTGACACACCCACTTGTGATGGTAAAGGATCCAGAGCACCAGGTAGCCTCAAGGAAAGGGTACCTGCCCCAAGTGCTGCCCAGAAGGGTTAGGAGCCCTCCCCATCTGCTGCCCTGAAGGGTAAGGTGCCAACCCCAGCTGCTGCCAGGAATGGCAAGAAACCTGCCACAAGTGCTGCCCTAGAGCTCAAGGTGCCAGTCCTAGCTGGTGCCAGGAAGGGCATTGAGCCTTCCCCAAGTGGTGCCAAGAAGAGCAAGGAGCCATCCCCAGCTGCTGCCAGGGAGGGCAAAGGGCCTGCACCAGCAGGCAGGAAGGACAAGGGGCCTGGTGCTGGTAATCAGTCGTAGCCCCCAACAACAACCATGGGTGTGCTGAAATCCGAGGCTGCAGGGGAAGGGCAGGAGCTTCCCCCGCAACCATCAGCAGCAGCAGCACCACCACCACCACCAGCAGTGGGCAGCCATCCAAGGCTGCAGGGGATGGGCAGGAGCTTCCCCCCAAAACCAGCAGCAGCATCAGCACCACCAGCAGTGGGCAGCTGTCCGAGGCTGCAGGGGATGGGCAAGGGCTTCCCCCCACAACCACCACCACCAGCAGCACCACCACCACCACCAGCAGTGGGCAGCCAGGCGAGGCTGCAGGGGATGGACAGGAGCATTCCTCCAGAACCACCACCAGCTGCAGCGGCAGCAACGTCACCACCAGCAGTGGGCAGCTGTCCAAGCCTGCAGGGGATGGGCTGGAGCGTCCCCCCAACACCACCAGCAGCAGCACCACTGAGCAGCCGTCACCGGCGGCAGACGTTCTGTAGACCTGCTTTCAAGGGCTGTTGTGGGGCCTGACCCCTGCAATTCCTGTAGGTATGACACCCAGCTGAGAGACTGTGACTTTGCACTAACCCGGGATCTGAAGCACAGGGCAATATGCCGCTTCCAGAACCAGTGATTATGACACCCACTCACCCCATCCTCCCCAGGATCTGAAGCACAGGGCACGATGCCCTCTCCAGAACCAGTGGGTATGACACTCAGTCACCCCATCATCCCAAGGATCTGAAGCACAGGGCATGATGCCCCCTCCAGAACCAGTGGGTATGGTACCCACTCACCCCATCCTCCCCAGGATCTGAAGCACAGGGCACAATGCCCCCTCCAGAGCATGTGGGCAAGTCACCCACTTGAGAGACTGTGGCCTTGCACTCCCCAGGACCAAGTACAGGGCATGTTGCCTCCTCCTGAACTATTGGTGTTGTTCCATCTGCTGGCTGAGGTGTACCCCATCCCCCCTAGGTGCCTGCCTATTTTCCAACTGATGCCCCTGCAATGTTCTCTCCGTGTTGGTACAGGTCTTGGACTTTGTCATGTGGCCCTGTGGCCCACACACATTGAGGACTGGGCAGTGTTCATTGAACTGTACATATGTATATACTTTTAGATTGAATGTTAGTATTTTTTTACTGTATTTACATTATTACACTCACTTTCATCTATTCTTGTAGTCCTTGTATTATTCCTGAGGGGTATGAGGTCAATATGTTTTCTTACTGCATCTGATTGTGTGTATGGTGTTGGGGGTGTTGTGTTGTACGTGTGTCACTCTTTTTTTCCTCCCCCCGTGTACTAGGCGGCTGTACTCACCGTGGTCATCTTTGCTGTCGTTGGTGTTCGTGGTGGAGCAATACGTAAAATATCATAGGGAAGATTTGCAGCTTGAGCTCCATGGTGGCGTGGTTCTTCCCCATGTCTCCAAAGGTGAGTCCTTTCCTTTCTGAGCTCAGTTTCCACCAGGCTTTTGGTGTCATTGGTAAAAAAGAAGAGGTGGCGGTTTCAAGCGTCTTAATGTGGTGGGCAGAACATTGACTTCCATCTGGCTCTAGGCAGCTGCCGCTGATGTGGATGTTGTTTCCGCTCTGGCGGTCAGTGTGGTAAAGTGGCTGTCTATCTGTGTTCTCACTGCCATGGTCATAATTTGGCAGTAGTTACCACCAGCCTGTTGACGGTATTACTGCCACTTTTACACTGACCGCCAGGGTTGTAATGAGGGCCAAAATCTCCAGGGACTGACCATATCTGCTTGAAGGCACCAGGGAGAATAATAATGATGGCCCTATAGGTCGAAATACAAAATTATGGGACCACAGAGATCATGTGGCCCAAATCAGGAGCCTAGATACAAAACTAAAAATTGAGACAGAAATCAGTGAAGTGGCAAATTATATGATCAGGGACGTGTGGTAGTTAACTTTGCTAGAACAATTGTATACCTGCATAATGGACAGAAGATGGCACTATGGACCCCAACCTAGACAGCAGGTAGATATAAGGAATGGAAAGAATAATTACTGAGTGAATAGGATACAAAGGAAGTGCTGACAGGGTGTTCAAGGCAAGGTAATACTTACTCAGTGGCCGACGTGAAGAATGCCAGTTCCCACCTCAACTGTGCAATGGGCACTACTGTGGAAAGAGTGATTCCATTTCCTTAAAGAGACCAGGCATGCACTGATTGCCAATTGCCATAAACACTCAGAAGATGGCTAGGGTGCCATACAACCAATGAAGGTTCTATACCAAATTGGTGCAAATAGAAAGGGCCATAATAAGTAATTGAAGTAGTCTGCATGCCTCGAAGTGTTGGATGTCAAAAGCGACTTCTGTGTTGGCAGATACATATGCAAATATTTTGCGTTGTGTGGCCGATATATATTTGATTACAGGGACACATGATTACATAGATTACATTCACTGTATTGCAGTTAGAAAACTGGTTTAAAGACTTTCTGGCAAATAGACAGACCAAGAATAACCTCCACTGGCAAGTGGTTTCTGTCATCAAACCACCCTTGGGGGTAGACATCACAACTTTACTGAACAAAGAGGAACTAAAGTGGATCCTTTGTGTCAACAATTATCAGATTGGTCTAAATTGGGTGGTGGACTGGTTGGCACTTATTAAATCTTTTGGATCCTCACTACTTTATGGCACTTACTGTGTCCCAATTAAATACTTTTGACATGACTTACATGGATGTTAGACCCCACAGTGTTAGAGTGGTCATCCCCCAACTTTTTGCCTGCCTTCCTCCACTTTTCTGATGCTGTTTTTGCTGGTTCTAGGATTCTGCACACTTTGCCTCTGCTAACCAGTGCTAAAATGTATATGGTCTATCCCTTAAACATGGTAACTTTGGATCATTCCCAGTTGGCCTGTTTGATTTACTTGTAAGTCCCTAGTAAAGTTCACTACAAGGGCCTGTAAATTTAATGCTACTAGTGGGCCTGCAGCTCTGGTTGTGCCACCCACATAAGTAGCCCCTTTACCATGTCTCAGGCCTGCCATTGCAAGGTGTGTGTGTGCAGTTTCACTGCCACTTCAACTTGGCATTTAAAAGTATTTGCCAAGCCTTAAACTACCCCTTTTCTGCATATAAGTAACCCCTACGGTAGGCCCTGGATAACTATAGGGCAGGGTGCTATGTAGGTAAAAGGCAGGACATGTACATGTGTGTTTTTTATGTCTTGGTAGTGGAAATTCCTAATTAAATTTTCCAAGACTGTGAGACCTGCTCCTTTCATAGGATAGCATTAAGATTACCCTCATATACTGTTTGAGTGGTAGATTCAGTCAGAAATGGGCAACCAGGTCATATTTAGTATGTCCAGAATAAAAATAGAAAATCCTGCTTATTGGTGAGGTTGGATTTTATATTGCTATTTTAGAAATGCCACTTTTAGAAAGTGAGCATTTCTCTGCACTTAAAATCCTTCTGTGCCTTACAGCCTGTCTCCAATCAATGTCTGGGATGGGCAGGTTGACAGCTTCCTTGTGCATTTCACCCAGACAACCACATACACAGGACACTCAGTCACACCTGCACTCATTTGCATACTGAATGGATCTGGAAGTATGGAGGGTCTGGCACTTACATTTCAAAGGCTAGTGGCCTGCCCTCACACAATAGACTGTGAAACCCTTTACTGGGACCCTGGCAGACAGACCTGTACTGAAAGGGGAACTTGTGTACTTCAAAACCACTCTTTGAAGTCTCCCCCACTTCAAAGGCATTTTTGGGTATATATACTGGGCCTCTGACCCCACCAACTCAAACACTGCTGGACCTGAACCTGCAAACCGTCAAGGGGAACTGCCTGGCTGCCCAAAGGACTCATCTTGACTGCTTTGCTGAGAAGGACTGCTGCCCTGCTGTTGCCCTGCTGACCTCTGACTTTGCTGAGAAGTGCTCTCCAAGGGCTTGGATTGAGCTTATTAAAATGTTGTCCCTAACCCTGAATATTACATAGGGGCCCAGTGTAACCAATGGTATGCCTCCTTTTAATGCCTGCTCTGAGCAGTGTAGGAGGCTGGCCTGGCTTATAGTGGGTACCTGATGGTACTTACACCTTGTGCCAGGTCCAGTTATCCCTTATTAGTAGATTAGTAGTGTTCTAGCAGCTTAGGCTGATAGAGGTAGCTATAGCAGAGCAGCTTAGGCTAAACTAGGAGACATGCAAAGCTCCTACTATACCACTTATATCATATAGAACTATATCATAAGAATCACAATACTCAGAGTTAATAAAAATAAAGGTACTTTATTTTAGTGACAATGTGTCAGAAATATCTCAGAGGATATACTCCCTTAGGAGGTAAGTAAAATACACAAAATATACACACAAACCAAAATCAGGTAAGTAAACAGTTATTAAAGTAGTGCAAACACTGTAGAATACAATAGGATGCAATAGGCCTAGGGGCAACACAAACCATATACTAAGAAAGTGGAATGCAAACCACTTAGGGACCCCAGGCCTAGTGTAGTGTAGAGGGTCACTGGGAGTGTAAGAAAACACTAAGGGTGTCCAGGATACCACACCCCAAGACCCTGAAAAGTAGGAGTAAAGTTACCCTACTTCCCCAGAAACACACTAAAGTCGTGGTAGGAGATTCTGCAAATACCACAACTGACTGCAAAGCACTGAAGACGGATTCCTGGACCTGAGGACCTGTAAAGGAAAGGGACCAAGTCCAAGAGTCACGAAAGTGCCCAGGGGGCAGGAGCCCACTAAACCCCGGATGAAGGTGCAAAATGGCTGCCTCTGGGTAGAAGAAGCTGAGGATTCTGTGACAACTGAAGGTGCCAGGAACTTTTCCTTTGCACAGAAGATGTCCCACAGCGTGCTGGAGGATTCAGAGTTGTTTCCACACAGAAAGACCACAAACAAGCCTTGCTAGCTGCAAAGGTCTCATTTGAAGGTGCTGCCTGGGCCCAGGAAGGACCAGGAGGTCGCCCCTTGGAGGAGGAGATATAGGGGATGCTCAGCAGAACAGAGAGCCCATGCAGAAGCAGGCAGCACCCACTGAAGCACTTGAACCAGTGTTCAAGAAATCTGAGCATGGCGGTCATCTCAACACTACAAAGGAGGGTCCCACAAAGCCAGTGGTCAACTCAGCGAGTTGAGCAATGCAGGATGGAGTGCTGGGGACCTGGGCTATGCTGTGCATGAAGGATTCCTTGCAACAGAAGCCCTAGCAGCTGCAGTTCACGCAGTACACAGGATTACTGTCTGGCAGGGGGAGACAAGGACTTACCGCCACCAAATTTAGATAGAAGGACCTCTGGACTGTCGGGGTCACTTGGATCCAGCTCCTGTGTTCCAGAGACCATGCTCGTCAAGATGAGAGGGGACTCAGAGGACCAGTGATGCAGAAGTCTGGTGCCTGCGTTAGCAGGGGGAAGATTCCGTCGGCCCACGTCTTCTTGGCTTCCAGTGCAGGGTGAAGGCAGACAGCCCTCAAAGCATGCACCACCAAGAAACAGTTGAGAAAGCCGGCAGGATGAGGCACTACAATGTTGCTGGTAGTCGTCTTGCTACTTGCGGTTTTGCAGGCGTCCTGGAGCAGCCAGCGGTCGATCCTTGGCAGAAGTCGAAGAGAGAGATGCGGAGGAACTCTGGTGAGCTCATGCATTCGTTATCTGAAGAGAAACCCACAGGAGAGATCCTAAATAGCCCTCAGAGGAGGATTGGCCACCTAACCAGGTAAGCACCTATCAGGAGGGGTCTCTGACATCACCTGCTGGCGCTGGCCACTCAGAGGCCTCCATTGTGCCCTCACACTACTGCATTCAAGATGTCAGAGGTCTGTGACACACTGGAAGAGCTCTGGGCACTACCCCTGGGGTGGTGATGGACAGGGGAGTGGTCACTCCCCTTTCCTTTGTCCAGTTTCATGCCAGATCAGGGGCTGGGGGATCCCTGAACCGATGTAGACTGGTTCATGCAAGGAGGGCACCATCTGTGCCCTTCAAAGCATTCCCAGAGGCCAAGAGAGTCTACTCCTCTCAGGCCCTTAACACCTATTTCCAAAGGGAGAGGGTGTAACACCCTCTCTCAGAGATAATCCTTTGTTCTGCCTTCCTGGGACTGGGCTGCCCAGACCCCAGGAGGGCAGAAGCCTGTCTGTGGGTTGGCAGCAGCGGTAGCTGCAGTGAAAACCCCAGAGAGCTAGTTTGGCAGTACCCGGGGTCCATGCTGGAGCCCCGGGGATGCATGGGATTGGCACCCCAATACTGGATTTGGCATGGGGGACAATTCCATGATCCTAGACGTGTTACATGGCCATATTCGGAGTTACCATTGTGAAGCTACATATAGGTATTGACCTATATGTAGTGCACACGTGTAATGGTGACCCCGCACTCACAAAGTCCGGGGAAATTGCCCTGAACAATGTGGGGGTTAGTGCCATGGTGCCCTCACACTTAGTAACTTTGCCCCTAACCTTCACTAAGTGAGGGTTAGACATATAGGTGACTTATAAGTAACTTATGTGCAGTGTAAAATGAAAATGCTGCAGCCCATAGCCTCCTGGAACCCCAATATCCTAGGTACCTACGTACCAAATTCTAGGGAATTATAAGGGTGTTCCAGTGTGTCAATCAGATTTGGAAAAAAAGGGTCACTAGCCTGCAGTGACAATTGTAAAGACAGAGAGAGCATAAGCACTGAGGTTCTGGTTAGCAGAGCCTCAGTGGGACAGTTAGGCACTACACAGACAACACATTCAGGCCACAGACTATGAGCACTGGGGTCCTGATATCAGGCAAAAAAAACTGACACACAAGTAAAAATGGGGGTAACATGGCAGGCAAGATGGTACTTTCCTACAAGCAGTCATTAAAAATGCCGATAAAAATGATGCAAAGAAATCTTTTAGATTTCTTTGCACAGTTTTTTCAGCCCCCTTCATAGAGATACGCCACCCTTACATACATTATGCCTAGCGCACACAAAAAATGGTGCTAGGGTTACAAAGTGGCGCAATGCATGCATTGCTCCAATTTGTAAATCTGCTGCAGCATTTCTGTCCTAATATTGCAACATTAGTGTTAAAAAATTACGCAAATATGGCGATATTATGGAGCAAGGGGCTCTTAAATCTGCCCTATAGTGTTTCTTACTTACTACTTCTAATTGTTATTATGTTATTTTTTCCCATGAACATTGTGTTATGACATATCCCTTGCCAAGCTACTAAGAAGGCGAGCAGGGATTATGTTAGGAGTGTGACTCCCTTATCCTGACTAGAGTTAGGTTCCTTACTAGGACAGGGTGTAAGCTGACTGCCAACTAGAGACCCCATTTATAACAGCAAATCTTCCTGATGCCACCTGGGACAATAAATCTACTTGAACATGGCAGAATGCCAGGAAATTGCCATCAAATGCTGTGGGAACACTAGTGGGCAGATTTATGGAAAGTGGCGCTGCACCAAGTGCAGCGCCACTTTCCTTGCACCCCTTAGCACCCCACTACCGCCACCATGTCTGCGCCGTATTTAAAATACGGCTCACCATGGGGCAGGGTAGGCAGCAATAGCGTCATACACATGACGCTATTGATGTACTCTGCAGGAGTAGTGCCACAATATTGGTGCTACTCCTGCAGAGTACCAAGGGCTCCATTCTAAAGAATGGAAGCCCTCTTTTAATGCCTGCTCTTGAGCAGACGTTACAAGTAACGTAAAAAATGGTGCAAGGAAGTCTCATTGATTTCCTTACACCATTTTTCCAGCTCCCGACTGCTTTTACAAAAAACAATTTGAATTTTTGGTGTCTTCCAAATGAATGCTGTGGTCTTCTGACCATTCAAATGCCATGATGGAATTTACAGTTAAGCTCTACTATTTGCTACTATCAAAGAAGCTGTAAATATGAGATCCATCTTGTCTACGATCCAGTTGTACTGACGTGCAGTGTACATTTATTTTGGCACCACACCATCGCGAACAGTGTGAATTCATTTTATATTATTTTGGATCAAATTACTGAAGTATTCATGGTAGTCAAAATACATACAGGTGAGTTAGTCACCCACTGAGTATACAGTATTTTGTATCTAGAAAAGCAGCATATTGGCTTCCAATCAATATTACATATATTGATGGCTACTATTACATGTGTATTTTGTATGATGGCTTGCTGCGGTATTTCAAGTCAGGAGGTGTATATCATGCTTTATTTTTCTTGCATCCAAAAAAATTACAAATAATCTCCTGTGATGTGTAGTAGTATTAGCCAATGGGAGAATATATATAACAAACTAATCATAACACCTTCAACCCCTACGTTGCCATTCGCTGTGAGCAACAAGTCCTCTTTTCTTGTTGGTTGCAGCCAAGATAAGTATATTATTCATGCCTTTTTTATACTGCTTCAAATTTGTTACAGATATATTTTGTTTATACTGTTATTCTTAACATGTTCATACTATTTACCTAAGATTTATTATTGTGGTGTATGCACACGTCTTTCTGTTTTATTCCATCCACGCAGCCTCATTGGTTTCTGAACTAATTCCCTTCAGTTGGTACAATTTCCATGGCATGCTTCTGTGGCATTTCCATCATTATTTCATTCATCCTCCTTAGGCTGCTTACTACGTGCTATATTGCAGGTGCTTTAGCAGTAGCCTTGTCTAACTGATTTGCTTCAGGTTGTGCGCAAAGCAAGCCTCATCCTCCATCCAACCTCTTTGCCCTTGTGAATACAGTCCTGGCATGTCATGAGGGAGGGGAGACGGAGTCAGGGATTTAGAGCTAGATGTCTCAAACATTTGTTCGGCCGCTTGTGATCGCAAAAATGCATTTTGGAATGTATCAGGTCCAATTTGCGATTACCGAATTGCAAATTGGAATTGTGACTACATACCGATTCAGTATTAATAAGGGGTGTGTCAAGGGCATCCCTTCCTAATACCAATTCACAGAGGTATGTATCAATGTTTTATGACCCAAATGCGGTCGCAAAACATTTGCATCTTACCGCCCATTGAAAGTAAATGGGAACCCATTCGCAAAGGGGAAGGGACCCCTTCCCCTTTGTGAATGCACGCAAAAACACTTTTTAAGAGCAAGACCACAGCAATGGAAAGAAACCTTTTCATTTTTCTTTTTTCAACATATCCCGTTTTCCTTTAAGGAAAACGGGCTGCATTTAAAAAAAAGAAAGACTGCTTTATTGAAAAGCAATCACAGACATGGTGGTCTGCTGTGCCCAGCAGGCCACCATCCCTGTGATTGTAACCATTTGTAATGGGTCGCAAATTGTGACCTACCTCATGAATATCAATGAAGTAGGTCTATTTGCAAGCCCTTGCAAATCGCTATCTGAAACTCCTGGAGTTTCATACATTCCAATAGCGATTACTTAATTGCGATTCACAAAAATCGCAGTTTGGTAATCACTATTGGAAGGAATGATATATCTGGCCCTTAGTTTTGCTCAGTTCAGTCAGACTTGGAAAATGGCTTTTCCAGCCATTATCTCTCCATCTGTATTTTTCAGTCTCCTCAAAGGGTTTAACCCTTTAGATACTTAACAGGAAAATCAGTCTAGGAATTCAATTTGAGTTTAACATATAAATGTTTCTTAATTTGTTCCAACTTGCCGTGAGCTAAATATTTCCACCTTGTCTGTAGTGGTACATTAATGCCATTGATACTATTAAAATGTATCTTTTGCTCAAATTTATTTTTTATTCAAATAAGAATGTCTTTTGACTAGCATTCTGCTTCTTTACAGCCAGACAGAAGACAGCCACATCTTTAGAAAAAAAAACTTATGTAGCCAAGCCTCAGTCAAACAGCTAAAGTTGTCATCAATTAAATATATTTTAAGAAAAAACATTGAAGCTTGAGTTCTACATATTTTACAAAAACAATTTCGTCTAGCACAACTTGCGGAGTAAAACAGAAAGTTTGGCTCACCAATGTTCATTCCCTGAAGGCTCCAGTAGGCGAATCTTCCGGTGGGACTTCACAGGAGAAATTTGAGATGGTGGTTGAAGTTCCGCTTATCAGACATATCACAAACATGCTGTTTTCAAGCTAACCAAAGGATTGACCAGTTTTATGGCAACAAAAATGTGATGTGGGTCCCTCAAACTGCTGGTGGTTTTCATCTCTTTGGACCTCCAAGTCAAGAGGTTAATTCTTTGGTGATGAAGCCGCCCCTCCTGATTGTGGTACTTAAGTTAAATGATTCAGGTGATGCTAATACTATAACGTTCTTGATTTTTAAGAGGAAATAAAATATGAAGAAATTACACTACATCAGACATTGGTAGAAAACGGCACAAAATTCTATGTGATGAAAGAGCAGTGTAGGCCTAAATACCGTGCTGATGCCAGAGAGGTAAAGAGTTCACTTGAAAATAGAATGCTGACTAGCGAGGTCCTATTTAACGGAAAACCTGTGTTTGCAAATATGAAGGAATTTACATTCTTAAGCACCCTGGTATGCATTCTATTGTCCCAGTAAATTAAAAACAAAATTGAAGAATGGGAACAGAAGATTGACTTAGCCGAGGTTACCCAAAGTCTGAGGTTTTGTGAGCAGAGTGATAAAACATGCATGTAAATACACATGCATTCAAGAGTAGTGAAAAGTTAGTCTGTTAAGCATTGTTAGAACTGCAAGAGAGAATGTGTAAGAAATAGGTTAAAGGTTTAGGGACACCAGTGATGTGATATTTTGCAACAAAGATGTAACTGCTAAGTAACTTATTATTAGACCTTTTGTAACAAGCAATGTTCATGTCGCTATATAAGTGGCTGCCTGTGAAGCAGCAAATTGAGACCAGCTCTTTACCTTTATGGAGATAGCTACTCTCTCTGCAGTAACAGTAAAAAGTTGTGTTTGCCTTGCCTAGAGGAGTCTTATCTTTTTTTATCCTAAGTTTCCCGCAACATTGATGGCACCATTGGTTTTGGTTATACAGATGACTGAAATTGGATGGACCTACAAGCAGAGATAGAAAAATTACACCTGGTTGATAAAAAATCTGATGTTTTTAGACTCAGAGGGTAGTCAAACATTTGACTGCACTTCCATCACACTCCCCAAATCAACCGAATGCCCTCTGTGTATGTAGGCCACTACTTGTTCACCAGACTATGGACGCCATAGACAAACAGACACACACTCCAAGTTATATGTATAATGTCTTCACCCTACTTTACCAAATTGCATAACTACTACTTTGTCAGTAGCCCCATATATGTTGGTCTACTTTTCAACAGTTAGCAAAAGCAGAAGTAGAACAGGCATGGATGAATTGCCAAGAGAAGCTGTTAGACTTTATTGATTCTCTAACCAGAATTATGGGTGTGATAGAAGAGGCAAGGTTGGAGGGCATCATTATTGATCCCAAAGAGATGAAAAATCAGACTTATAGGTCTATGTGCCTTTTAGGAAATGCCAATGCAGCAATGTCCTTCAAAGGAAGGAAAAGTATCAGCTTGGAAATCAATGCAAGGGTAGGTGCCATGAGAGCAGTGGAATTCGACCACCAATCAAAATGACTATTTGTTGGAGACTCTTTAATTAAGGAATTATTGAAATATGACCTAATTTAGCATTTGGTGGACAGGTTAGTCCCTCACAAATGTGATGGATATGCTGTCCCCTGTATTACAATCTACATAGGCTGTTATAGGATTGTAATACGGCGGACAGGATATCCGTCCCATTTGTGACAGAGTAAATCCCTCGGCCAAACTCTAGATCAGGCCCTAAGTTACTAAATTAGCATCTCAGAATAAGGCACAACTTTCTTTGTGAAAATTGTTTGGGAACAGTTTTTTTGGAAGGGCCAGCAGAGCCAAGACCTGATCTGCTAGCTATTTCAAGTTAAGATTCAACTCATACTTTAAACGTTCCTACTACTTAAACCAAGTCTTCTGTCCTCAATTGTTTGCTTTCCCATTACAGGTAGGTCATAGTTCTTGCCCTCCTGCTAAAGTGAATCACATTTCTTTCTTTCTAGGGGCCAGGCAGACACTCTCAGCAGACCCTTTGGTGTTAAATACAGTTCAGACACTTCAGTAATAATTACAGTTCAGGGTTATTCAATGGAATTCTATAGTATTGATTTTCAAGACTCTTTTTCCGTGGTCTCTGACCATGGGAAAAGGCCCACAGGTCACCTAACGCCTGCCCATACCCAGGCGTTAAATAATGGCGCTAAGCAGGCTTAGCACCATTATTTGACGCCCTCCTCGTCCTGTGCGTGATTTTTGCACAGGAGGATCAATAAGGCGCTAGGGCCTTAGAGTTATTTTTTGCCCGGGGACGCCTACCTTGCATCTCATTGATTCAAGGTAGTTTTCTGCAGGCAAAAAATGACTTTAACTCCAATATTTTGGGGCTAGACAAGTCTAGTGCCAAAATATAAATATGGAGTTAGGTTTGCGCCGGATTTGTGTAAAAAAAACGACACAAATCCGGCGCAAACAGAGCTTAAATATACTCTAGAGTCTTTCTTGTTAGCTTCTCTTCAGTTTGCTTATTCTCACCTGTGTCTGTCCATTTTCCCCTCAGCTTGCCCACTTTCCCTCAACACATTTTCTTCAACGTCCAGTTTTCCGAATCTCCATTCTTCTAAATGTTTGCTCAGTTTCCTGTTAGTGAAGCTGACATCTTTTCCCCAGTCTGAGTTTTCTCAAAAACACACACTGTCCCCTGCTCTAGCTAGCCGTACCTCAGATGATCAACACTTAGCCAAGAGATGCTGAAGAAATGAGTGGAGAGGCAGACCCAGGCTACTGCATAACATGCTGGTTACCTGATGTATTCTCAGCTGAGTAAATAGTGTGAAAGTTTTCTTATTCAACCAGCAGCTGAGTGAATAGACTTGTCCTTATTGTAAATAGTTACATATTGAAGAAAAACACGTAAACAGCTTTATAACAATTCCTTGAGAATATTCCAAACAAACAGACTACCACTCAAACAGTTATTTACAGCTGGTTTCGACAATATTCAACCAAAGAGCAACATCCTCTGGAAATTCTCCATGATTCCGTGTTAAAACAGAGGCAAGAAGAACACAAATGTTAGCAGTAAAATCTAAACAAAATGATAAGCAGGAGTTGTGCAAAACTCCACTGCATTTTATGTTTAGAACAGCAATTTTTAAACATTATAGAAGACTCTGGCCAAAACTATGACCGATGACATTAGCTGCTTTGAATAACCTCAATTAGTGTTTACCTCTGCATAGGACCAATTTATTAATTTTATATTATCAGCTACTAGCTGCAGAAGATCTCATAACATGCAGAATTTGCCCACACTATTGGTTGCATTCAATTTGCCTGGAAAACAATCAATAACTTCACTTTAACCATAGAATATTACGTTTTGCATCTAAATAAAATATGCTGATAGCCAATGACTGCAGCACATCGACCTGCAACTTCAATTTATTAGATTGATAATTTAAACCTTTTATGACTGCTGTAAGAGTGGAATTGAACAAACTATATCATTATGTGCGGTTAACGGGGTTGTTTGTTTGGAGAACTGTTATCTTAATACTTGAATGTATCACCTCTTCCAGGTGCTGGACAACTAGGTTATCAAAAACTTATCGATATTTAATTTACAAATTACCCCATCTTTGATGTTTTCTAAGGAGAAGGGATGATAATTCAATAACTAAAGAGTTTGCTGTATCAGTGAAGCAATGGTGAACTTTAGGTGAAGAAGAATGAACGCACACTGTCTTGAGAGTGTTTAGGTTAAGATGTTGAGAACGCCAAGATGTCGGACGTAGGACTTAGGTGACGCCGGAGGAGACGGAGGAGTCGGACGCTGGTTCGGAGGGAGCGAGGAGGATGCGGGATGGGCTGTGAGCACGAGCGGGGCAGGCTGTGGCAGCACCCACCGTGAGCGGGGAGAGGGAAGAGTGGGGGAATTAGGGGGGTTGGGGCAGGGGATCAGGAGGTCTCCTGAGGGTGACGAGGGGTTGGTGGGTTGGGTGTCAGTACCTGGCTCGGCTGAGCAGTCTGTCCGGTGGTGGCGTTGTGTGGTGGCGAGGGGAAAGTGTGGTGCAGTGTGGCGAGTGGAGTGGTGGAGGTGGCTGTGGTCAGCATAGGTCTGCAGAGGGCTCATTGGCGCAGAGCTGTGTGGAGAGTAGCAGAGTGCAAGGATTGATGGGATTAGTGGGTCTCGAGCGTGCTTTTGAAGCATGTTGGAGCAGGTTGTATGGGTACTCAACCATATCTGCCACACATCCGGTGCTCTGTGTGCCCTGGTCCCACACTGTAGCCCTTGCTCCCTGTAGCCCCTGCTCCCTGTGCTTCTCTGCCAACAGCCTCACTCTCTTATTTACTCTTTGCTTCACCTTTGCTTTGTTTCACCTTCCACCCCCACCTGCCACCCTCGCACTGCCTGCCATGTGCCACTCGTCACATACCACGTGACACGCCTCAAGCCACACACCGCACTCACGCCCTCCCCGTCTGCTTCGCTGTCTGCCCTGTCCTGCTGTTATCCTGTCCCCGCACTGTCCACCCACTCCTTTCATCCTCCTCTTCCCTCTCCATATTGGTGTCCATCCGTTCCACTTCCCCACCTCCTGCCACCCCGTTTTGCTGGTGTACCACTTGGGGGAGTTCCTGGCAGTTCAGGAAACCTGATTCCATCCCTTCATTCCATCTCCGCTCATCGCAATGCTCCCCCAGGCCAGACACAGACCAATTCAGTGGGAGACATTGTGACAGGGTATCCCTCGACTGGCCCATCCATCAGAGGTGAGAGTGGTGTTCCAGGTAACAGCCGCAGAGCGAGTGCACCAGGTCCACATGAAAGCGGCCCAGCTAGGTCTGGGTGCGGCTTGTGGGTGACCTGAGTGCCCTGCTCAACTCTTATCCCCGAGCTAAAGATCTCTCCGTCTTTTGCCTCCAAAAGCCTCAAGATACCAGGCACAACCAGGTTGTGAGTAACCAGTGAAACCTGAGACCAATTCCCCAAGTCATCATGAGATCTGGTCGAAAATCCTGGATGAAAAAATGCAATTTGAAAAATGGGGAATATTGCTGGCAGAACCGGCCAGACCACGCTAACCTCTCCCCCTACTGTCCAGTTCTATGGAAAAATTAAATCATCAATCAGACTTAAAGGCCCACGTAAATGCACTGGAGATGAATATAAGGGAGTCAGAGAAGAAGCAGCACAGAAGGGGGGAAGTTAACCAAAAAGCTTTGCATGGCCCCCCAATAGCTCAAAGCCACATGCTGATACCCCCATGACCACAGAATGATGCTCAAGCCTAACTGAGGTGGATGGCTCGCATCTTAAACTCAAAAAGGAGCAACTGACTTGACAATTACAATGCAGAAAATATGGATCAGGGGTCTGCTGTTACATCATGTCTTGGACTATCACTGGAGCAAAAAACATTCTTACAAACCGATTTGCTTTAGTAAACAGTTGCAACTACACTATAATCATATTGCAAGAAACGTGGCTAATAGACCCGGTCCACTTAGGAGGTTACACACTACACCACATCAGTGCTGAAAAATCAAATAAATTGGGGAGGCCAAGTGGAGGTCTAGCCACGTATGCCTCCATGGAGCTACACTCTACAACAGAGCAACTGGCATTCTCCAAAAACGATCTGCAGGCCGTCAAACTCTTCAGTGACAACTGACAAACTCCTCTTGTAATTTTTAATGTTTATGCTTATCCGCAAAAATGTCAGAAAACTCAGATTTTTTAGATATTAATGAATAAAGCAGAAAAGATAAGATGTGCTCATCCAACATGGGACATTCTAATAACAGGCAACTTCAATGCCCACCTAATCCACACTCCTGAACCCAACGAGCAATTGGCAGCTGAAAACGCTCTATGGTCATTTCTGCCTCAACTTCCACCAATACAGAAGAGATCAGATGCAACAAATATAGGCTTAAAACAAGGATGCATTCTGGCCCGCACCTCTTCAACCTTTTTATGGCTTACCTCCCCCTAAAGCTAGACATGACCAATTCACACTCTCCGAGGATGGGGAACCTGCTCATATCACACCTCTCATATACTGATGATATTGTATTATTGACCCACATGAAAATAGGACTACAGTGGCTAGTTAGCACCCTGGGCCTGGGCGACTTTGCAACGTCAAACAAATTAGAAATTAATACTACGAAGACAAAAAACATGTCTATAGGATACCTCTCTAACTCTGTAAAAATTAGGCGGCATTAGCCTTGAAGAGACTCGCTTCTATAAATATTTGGGTTTCACTATAGACAACAAGGCTAACTTTGCGCCGCAAAAGTAGCACATCGCTCAGAAATGCAAAGCGCTGACATTCGCTTTTTGCGCCCTAGCAAAAAGGTTAAAAGGGCTTTCGTACAAACCTTTACTGTCCGTCACTTCATCCAAATTCCTTCCAGCCACTACATATGGAAGCGCAGCACTATAAGGGAAAGATGCTTCGCTCCTGGATCAGCAACGGATAAAAATCTACAAACAAGTTCTCAGTCTTCCCCATACTGATTCCCCTAATCAAGTTAGGCTTGAATTTGGCCCTAAACAGCAACAGCTGGACTGGAAAGCACATACAAAAAGGACCTGGTACAAAGACCTGGTAAGAGGAAACAACACCAGACCTTTAGTCCTGGCTTTATGGAATTCAGTAAGCAATAACTGAAAGTCGGTATACAATAGGTACTTGCAGTACTCGCTGCAAGAGACACAAATGACATACTTAAGGGACTCTAATATGTCATATCCCCTTCTGTGCAGTGTGTTAAAAAAGGAAATAGGTCTGCAATCTTTGCTAGATGATAAATGCAAATTTGCAGGACTCTCGCATGCCTGGCTTCTCATGCATACTCACCATACACTACCCTGGCACCATCGCAATATCTGATCTCAACATTTTCCGTATACGTCAAACGCCATCTGCTCACGATACAGCTAGGATCCCTTCCATCAAAAGCGGATCAACCACTGTAGAAAAATGGGGGAGAGACGTCATGCAGGCTAAACTATGCTGCCAGGGATGACATGGTCCATCTGATCTGTATCTGACCCGCCCCAAGAGAAGCACGTCGCCAACTGCTGAAACCAGTTTTTATTACAAATGGGATACGCTCTTGTCATCCAGCAGTAATGAAAATGTTTGATTCAGCTGACCCGCAGATAAACTGTAGACTTGGTAAATTTCTATCTGTACAGACCAAATGCCTAAACTTGCGGCCTGTGACTGTTAGTACATCATAAAGATTTTGTTTATGCCCTGCAAAATGCAGAACCAGGCACATTGAACACTTTGCGCTTTTTAACAACTGTTTAGTTACTCTTATTATTGTTTTAGCATAAGTTCAAGAATTTGATAGTGGATATTAAATCTTAATTGCGTTTAGTTTTATAAAATATTGCTATCGCCAATATGTTGTTAGGCCGGCAACATAAGGGCAGCTTTTAAATGACCAACTGTAATAATTATGTAATTAGATGTCTGCTATGCTAAGATTTTAATTAATCATGCAAATAAATAAATAAACCAGGTTGAATGTCAAAAGCGGACGCAACAGACAGAATGTTAATATCTGACCACAAGGCTTTATTGAGATCCCCTCGTGAATTTTATGCTACTGTTTCCCGTGTGAATTTTATGCTACTCTTTCATTCTGTTTGGATTTCATTGTTAATAGCATGTGTACTGAATGGTGGAGAAATGTTTGTGTAATCTATTCATTGTCATCTGAAATGGCTGTAATAGGAAAACCTTTTCAGAGATCCTTTACTATGATTTAATTTTCCAAATGAAAGGATCTTATTCCTCTTTTTGTGTTTTTTATTTGGCAACTTGATTGATAAAAAATGAGCCGAGGAATGGTGCACTCACTAGTTCACAATCATAAAAAGAGAAAACAACCACCCAAAATTAGCGTAATCCTCTGGTGTGGCACACAAGTATGCTCCTTGCAGTGCTGTATATTGATAATACAACTTGAAGATTTAAATAATTTGAGAGTTTAATAATTGTCAACAAAAGTTTAGATTTTTCCAGTGTAGCACTGTGTAGCACTACTCCCAGTATGGTGCTTTAATGGAGGGCCCTGAGCAGGGTATCATGTATTGATCTATGTGCCTGGGGATTTGGGGGGAATGAAAGAGGAGACAGGCATTGTCTCGGGTGCCCCAGGGCCATCAGCAAAGCCAGTCCTTGATACAGTAGCAAAGCAAAAACAACAAGTGATGGACGGAATGCTGAACATTGTCAAACATTCACCCCCAGTACAGTGATCTGGGCCTAAATCCATTGTTTTTTGCTGCCCATGCCATTCCAGTTTGGACCCAGCCAGATGCAAATCAGTCTTGACCCTGTTCCCCATGGGAACAGTCCAGCCCGAACTGCTAGGCCAGGTCTTTCCTGGACTGGAAACAAGCATCCTGGGACCGGTTTCGGGGTTTCACCCCTCATCAGCCAGGCTAGCTTGAATCCAGTGGCATGGGAAGCACGGGACCCACGTCTGGGCATACCCTTCCCACTTAGGGCGACAAAGCAAAAACAACAAGTGATGGACGGAATGCTGAACATTGTCAAACATTCACCCCCAGTACAGTGATCTGGGCCTAAATCCATCATTTTTTTGCTGCCCATGCCATTCCAGTTTGGACCCAGCCAGATGCAAATCAGTCTTGACCCTGTTCCCCATGGGAACAGTCCAGCCCGAACTGCTAGGCCAGGTCTTTCCTGGACTGGAAACAAGCATCCTGGGACCGGTTTCGGGGTTTCACCCCTCATCAGCCAGGCTAGCTTGAATCCAGTGGCATGGGAAGCACGGGACCCACGTCTGGGCATACCCTTCCCACTTAGGGCGACAAAGCAAAAACAACAAGTGATGGACGGAATGCTGAACATTGTCAAACATTCACCCCCAGTACAGTGATCTGGGCCTAAATCCATCGTTTTTTTGCTGCCCATGCCATTCCAGTTTGGACCCAGCCATATGCAAATCAGTCTTGACCCTGTTCCCCATGGGAACAGTCCAGCCCGAACTGCTAGGCCAGGTCTTTCCTGGACTGGAAACAAACATCCTGGGACCGGTTTCGGGGTTTCACCCCTCATCAACCAGGCTAGCTTGAATCCAGTGGCATGGGAAGCACGGGACCCACGTCTGGGCATACCCTTCCCACTTAGGGCGACAAAGCAAAAACAACAAGTGATGGACGGAATGCTGAACATTGTCAAACATTCACCCCCAGTACAGTGATCTGGGCCTAAATCCATTGTTTGTTTGCTGCCCATGCCATTCCAGTTTGGACCCAGCCATATGCAAATCAGTCTTGACCCTGTTCCCCATGGGAACAGTCCAGCCCGAACTGCTAGGCCAGGTCTTTCCTGGACTGGAAACAAGCATCCTGGGACCGGTTTTGGGGTTTCACCCCTCATCAGCCAGGCTAGCTTGAATCCAGTGGCATGGGAAGCACGGGACCCACGTCTGGGCATACCCTTCCCACTTAGGGCGACAAAGCAAAAACAACAAGTGATGGACGGAATGCTGAACATTGTCAAACATTCACCCCCAGTACAGTGATCTGGGCCTAAATCCATCGTTTTTTTGCTGCCCATGCCATTCCAGTTTGGACCCAGCCATATGCAAATCAGTCTTGACCCTGTTCCCCATGGGAACAGTCCAGCCCGAACTGCTAGGCCAGGTCTTTCCTGGACTGGAAACAAGCATCCTGGGACCGGTTTCGGGGTTTCACCCCTCATCAGCCAGGCTAGCTTGAATCCAGTGGCATGGGAAGCACGGGACCCACGTCTGGGCATACCCTTCCCACTTAGGGCGACAAAGCAAAAACAACAAGTGATGGACGGAATGCTGAACATTGTCAAACATTCACCCCCAGTACAGTGATCTGGGCCTAAATCCATCTTTTTTTTGCTGCCCATGCCATTCCAGTTTGGACCCAGCCATATGCAAATCAGTCTTGACCCTGTTCCCCATGGGAACAGTCCAGCCCGAACTGCTAGGCCAGGTCTTTCCTGGACTGGAAACAAGCATCCTGGGACCGGTTTCGGGGTTTCACCCCTCATCAGCCAGGCTAGCTTGAATCCAGTGGCATGGGAAGCACAGGACCCACGTCTGGGCATACCCTTCCCACTTAGGGCGACAAAGCAAAAACAACAAGTGATGGACGGAATGCTGAACATTGTCAAACATTCACCCCCAGTACAGTGATCTGGGCCTAAATCCATCGTTTTTTTGTTGCCCATGCCATTCCAGTTTGGACCCAGTCATATGCAAATCAGTCTTGACCCTGTTCCCCATGGGAACAGTCCAGCCCGAACTGCTAGGCCAGGTCTTTCCGGGACTGGAAACAAGCATCCTGGGACCGGTTTCGGGGTTTCACCCCTCATCAGCCAGGCTAGCTTGAATCCAGTGGCATGGGAAGCACGGGACCCACGTCTGGGCATACCCTTCCCACTTAGGGCGACAAAGCAAAAACAACAAGTGATGGACGGAATGCTGAACATTGTCAAACATTCACCCCCAGTACAGTGATCTGGGCCTAAATCCATCGTTTTTTTGCTGCCCATGCCATTCCAGTTTGGACCCAGCCATATGCAAATCAGTCTTGACCCTGTTCCCCATGGGAACAGTCCAGCCCGAACTGCTAGGCCAGGTCTTTCCTGGACTGGAAACAAGCATCCTGGGACCGGTTTCGGGGTTTCACCCCTCATCAGCCAGGCTAGCTTGAATCCAGTGGCATGGGAAGCACGGGACCCACGTCTGGGCATACCCTTCCCACTTAGGGCGACAAAGCAAAAACAACAAGTGATGGACGGAATGCTGAACATTGTCAAACATTCACCCCCAGTACAGTGATCTGGGCCTAAATCCATCATTTTTTTGCTGCCCATGCCATTCCAGTTTGGACCCAGCCAGATGCAAATCAGTCTTGACCCTGTTCCCCATGGGAACAGTCCAGCCCGAACTGCTAGGCCAGGTCTTTCCTGGACTGGAAACAAGCATCCTGGGACCGGTTTCGGGGTTTCACCCCTCATCAGCCAGGCTAGCTTGAATCCAGTGGCATGGGAAGCACGGGACCCACGTCTGGGCATACCCTTCCCACTTAGGGCGACAAAGCAAAAACAACAAGTGATGGACGGAATGCTGAACATTGTCAAACATTCACCCCCAGTACAGTGATCTGGGCCTAAATCCATCGTTTTTTTTGCTGCCCATGCCATTCCAGTTTGGACCCAGCCATATGCAAATCAGTCTTGACCCTGTTCCCCATGGGAACAGTCCAGCCCAAACTGCTAGGCCAGGTTCAGGTTCAGCATTCCGTCCATCACTTGTTGTTTTTGCTTTGTCGCCCTAAGTGGGAAGGGTATGCCCAGACGTGGGTCCCGTGCTTCCCATGCCACTGGATTCAAGCTAGCCTGGCTGATGAGGGGTGAAACCCCGAAACCGGTCCCAGGATGCTTGTTTCCGGTCCAGTGAGGACCTGGCTTGGCAGTTCGGTCTGGACTGTTCCCATGAGGAACAGGGTCAAGACTGATTTGCATATGGCTGGGTCCAAACTGGGGTGGCATGGTGAGCAAAAGAACGATGGATTAAACCCAGATCTATGACTGGGGGTGAGTGTTTGACAATGTTCAGCATTCCGTCCATCACTTGTTGTTTTTGCTTGATACAGTAGCACCCTATGTGGACAGATATTTGACACCCTTGTTACTGCTGGTGACCAAAGTGAGACATCAGCTCCTTTTCACAGGACATTTTGCAGTAGGCTGCATCAGCGTGTTGCCTCTGAACTCACATGTTGGCCCCTGAATCACTCACAACTTAACTCTATCAGGCTGCTTGTTGGAGAGGAAAAGGGACATTGATGTATGGTGGCAGGGGGTGAGATGCAGATGGGATGGTAAGGTAGGAGGCTGATAGGGTGCTAAAAACTGCAGCTCTTGAAAATGATTAGGAGCCCTTTAAAAAGAATCAATGGAGCTAAGGAAGAGGGGCATTGCTGTTTGCAGGACATTTATGCAGATGGTTCTTTTTGCTTCTCTGAAGTTTGGCACCCTGGGCCCATGTCACCAATGCCAAAAATCAGTTCTGGCCACTGGAGTGCGTCACCACGTTGACAGCATGGGGAAACAGCTTTCTTGATTACCTGAAGGGCAAGGATGTTGGGAGCAGAAGCTCCGTCTGATTTATAAAGAAAGCAGTCCTTAGTGATGCAAGCATTAACATGTTTTTCTCATCCTTCACAGGATTCAAAAACTCTTCCCTGAGGTCCATGGGATCTTTGGACCCAGTGAAGATCTATGCACAATTCTTTCAAACTTAACTAAACATTTAAACACCATGACCCACGTGGCCATGGAAAAAAACTTCAATCAATAAAAGTTTCAAAGCTTTATTTTATAACCACAAAGCCATAGTCATGTAAGTAGTACACAAAATCAGATTGTAAAGGCAAATAAAGACCATGAGTTGACAAAGTCTATGAAACAAGTTTAATCTACTCAACATCAATACCATTAGACATTCAAGGAGAATAATGCATATCATTAATGACAAATTTGAGAAGCAGAAATGTTCTTTAAATTAGACTGTGAATACATTAGTCAAATCAAGTAACAAAGATTGAGAAATCAGGATTTTGGCACAGGTTGTCCCTACTTGTAGCCAAATTAGGATAAGCAGGAGTGGGAGCAGGCTAACACATGAGGGCAAAAATAAAAAAGGAAGACAGACTATTTGGAAAATCATCTATCGCAGGCTAAGTTAAACTAACTGGAAAAAAAATAGGCAGGTGTCAGCATGCTAACTTCTACTAAAGTAACACAGGTCAAAGGGAAACAACATTTGCATTAGAATATACCTTTCCTAGGGTGAACATTAAATTCAGTTTTGTCAGCAAAGCATGTAGATCACCAGCAAAGTGCATTAGAAGCAGCATTAGGGGAAGGTGCAGAACACAGGCTCAACAGAGAAAACAATCAGGAAACATCCAAGGTGCAAGTAACAGAACAAGTAGCTCCCTCTCTGTGAGAGCAATGTTTCCTCTTTTTCCCTGCCTGCATCTCCACGGGTAGGGAAACAGAGTAAACCTCTGCTCGCATTGAGGGAAAGCTGTTTGCCATCTTTCCTTTGCTACAAGCGGAGTGTTTGCTCTTACTTAGCCGCAGCTATTAAAGCTGCTGCCAAGTGAGAGCAAACAGCTATGCCCCGGGGTAAGCACCCTGTGACATAGCAGGAGCCAGCCCTGGGGCGTGGCGGTCCCCTCGAGGTGGGCTGCGTGGCCCTCTCCAAAGAGTATTGCCCCCGGGAGGTGGTGGCCCCGGGCATGTGGGGAGCTGCGTTGCCCCCGACATTTAATTTGATTAAAACCCCAGGGAGGTGGCGGTCCCTGGGGCTGGTGGGAAGGGACCAGGCAGCCCCCCTGTATAGAATAACAATTGAGTCCCCGGGAGGAGGTGGTTTCTGGAGCTGCTGGAGGGGCATATGGTCCCCCAATATTCAATTTGATTAAAGCCCCTGGCATTGATTTTGTTTGAAGCCCATGGGAGGTGGCAGTCCCTGGGGCTGTCGGGGGGCTGCGGAGTGTATGGGGCAAATTTGGAATGCTGGTTAAGCAGAATAAAAGGGAGGTGGGAAAAAGATGGAGAGTGAGGAGGAATGTTGAGTCAAGTAGGAGGGCTTGGTCTAAGAGTAGGCTGGCATCACAAACGTGAATGGATTGACAAATATAGAATGAAAAGATGCATGCATAACTTAGAACATACAATTGGGGGTTGTTGCCTGGGTTTAGGTGAAGCGTGGGGAGGTTTTTTTTCAATGGATCGTGGAGATGAGTTAGTTATAAGATGTTATAAATTTGTTAGGGCTTTTTGGAATGCACAACTTAGCCAAAGGAGTTCAGTTGCCCCAATGAATGTGGGCTTTTGCCACTAAAGTCAATGGAGTTTTATTATGATTTCATCCCAAAAAACACCATATGGGGTAGTTTATAAGACTCTTTATGCAAAGGGAGTGTAAGAGATGAGCGGAGCAATTGAATGGTGCAGGTGGCTGGAGGGCCACTGCAGTGCATCACCATGGTGGTAGCGCAGGGAAACACTTTCCCAACTCATTTAAAGGGTAAGCTACCACCCACCTTTGCACAAAGAAAGGGCCTGTTGTATGTTGTTATGAGATTGGTATGATGGGTGATATGTAGGAGAGGTGCTGTCACTTAATGGGGCAATTTGTGACTGGGATACATTCAGAGAGATTGGTAAGCAGATAAAAGGGAAGGTAGGAAAAAGAGAGGAAGACTGAGGAGGAAAGACAAATGAAGGAGGTGAGCCAGGACCAAGGGCTTCCCTGCTTCTAGGCCTTTTTAAGACAAATGTTAAGGGTCCAATACATTTCTTGTGGCACTGCATGGTCTGGCCCAACCCTGCCACTGTAAGGATTCAGTTTGCAAAGTTATGCAGTTCTGAATTGCAGACTGGGGGCCTGTTGACTTGTCCCACCTTACTGATTTTCATTATTTGATGACTTGGAACCCTCTCCTGTTGAACAGTTGCTCAATTGCAGGGTCTTTCGGTATCCTTCAGTGGGGAGTCCCTATTTCTGGTTTTGATCCTTGCTCTTAGTGATGCTCCTGATGCAACAGAGACGTAGAGAGGACGTGCTTGCAAACAAGAAGTTTATGCTGTGGTTTGCACTATTTAAATGGTCCACCTCTCAAAATTAGCAATCATTGCTTGGGGAAATTAACCCTCTTAGACATTTCTCATCTATTTGCCATTTTCTGTACACTCTTGTATGGCATAGTGTACTTGCCATTTCTGCTCCACCATTCTTAGGTACAACAAACACAATTTTCACTCGTAGGAATATGTGCTTGGGCAGTTTACAGGTGAACACTTTTATAAATATGGCACATTTTAGGTAACATAAATCACTAATTGTGCTTCAAGAACTCACCTTGCTTAGTGGTATTTAGGTAGTAAATTTTCTTATGCATTTTCTTTACTGCAAAGCTGGAGAAATGCTGAAGCTTCAAAACCAGGACCATTCAGAACGTGCATAGGAGTCTTTGAACATAGGAGAGGGATGATGATGGCTTATGCTGCATTCACATGTGGCAATAGCATTTTCCTCCCCCATCCCCCGGGGGTTAAAAAGGGGAGGGACTGTCAGTGACCCCTTAGCTGGGGCCATTTGATATGGTCATATAACTCAAATAACTTGTAACCATAATCCCCCTGTCTATTTGGATGGAAGGTAGGTGCATACAAATATATAAGCTGGACATTTGCAGCATTTATGATAGGATGCTTACACGGTGAATAATGAGCAGTGCATATAATGAGGTTGCCCAAAATTAGCCAACATTGTGGAGATTCTGGTGAGTCTCAGGGAACATGAGGTCAGCCATGGGAAGTGACTAGACTCTAGAAGGGATTCAGCCTGAAATGCAGCAGCGTTTGCTGGTGCAGGAATGTGGACTGGTGTTCCAATCGTGGTGCTCCTTTATGGTATGTTCTAAGGGAAAGGAGTAAAAAGGGTTAAATATGAAGGATGCCTATAAGTGAGGAGCAAAGTCAGTGACCCAAAGTGGGGAGGAGGTTTGGAAAGAAGATAGAGAAAGACAGAAGGTGCCTCCACTAGGACCTTGACATGGGTGGGGAAAGTTCAATGGAGAGTCAGACATGACAATTGGACAGATGCATCTTCAAAGCAAGTGGTGGTACAACAGCAAATCAGACAGAACAACAATGCATAGTGGGCACTGAATTGAGCCCACTCAGCTTCCACAGGAAACACAAGACTATGGAAAGCAAAGCAGAGCCTTGAAACATTCAGCTACTGAATGCTGATATGTGTGCCAGAGCATTGAAGAACATGAAGTGCACAGGAAACATGCCCAGAGTGCCATATGGGGGCAAGAGCTCATGATAGGGAGGATTGTGACAGTCAACTCTAGATATAAATGATGGAAAGGTGTGATCAGTACCCCACTAGCATGTTGGTCTAAGGGCTCATTAAATAAAGTGCAGAATGGGTCAGACAGGATCAGCCATGGTCATATCAAAGTAAATAATAGTGTAGAGGGGCAAGCAAGCAGGAGACAACTGTGAAATAGAAGGAAAAGAAAAGGTAATACACTCTGGAGTCGTGGAGGTAATGCAGGGGAAAAGGAGATGGCTGAGAAAATGTTGAGGACAGAAGGAAATGTAGTTCAGGCCTGAGGGAATTTGTGAGGTGCCTACAAATAGTGAGGGAACTGGCTACAAGCAATACAGAATTGTGTCTCCTTAAGTGAGGAGAAAGATAAGAATTTATCCTTAGTGGTAACAAGCATTAATTTGGCAGAGGAGTCAGAAACAGGGGGCCTATGGAAGAATAGAATCACACAACAAATAGAAGGATATAGAACACTGTTGAGTAATAAGGTGGTAGGAGGCCAGTTAAGATAAGTGCATATTTTTATTGAGAGCAAGCAGGAGTAATTGTTACCAGTCTACAATACAATCTTCACTTCCGTTACCTAATTGACTCCGTACACAACATTTGCAAATGCAATCATTACCTAGGTTACAGCTAACCTAGATACCACACATCCTACCCCTTTAATAACAATAACATACACCAAAATAGGTGCTACTAAAAAATAAAGAAAACTTACAGAAAATGTTAATACAACATACATTCCCTTCCATGAATACATAGGAAGCCATTCCCATAATACAAAACAAAGTAATTCTTATTCATAACAAAATCATCATATTTCTTAGGCAACAACACTGATCTCCCCCCCCCCCCACTATCCCACCCCAGCTGGACACCCCATTTTTACACCAGAGATTACCCACTTCCTAAACATAGATGATTGTCATCACCTTCACTCTCCCCCTCTATCGCATCATGGCTTTACCTCCGGTATGATTTGCATCATTGTTCAGCTCATGAACGTCACTTGTTCAACCTCCAACCATAACCACCCATTTGACTTGGTGAAGTTTTCATACACTTTCATCATGTTTTCAAGTTAAAACTTTGTTAATCTTGCCATTCTCTAGGGGCCAGACCTTCCCATTGTTTGGCAACCCTGAACATGAAAAAATCCTTCTCAACTGGAGCAGCCCTGAGAAATTACTGCAACCCTTCTTGGTCTGCACACGCTACTTCACTCTCACCCAATCGCCTGGTAATAATTTCACATTTCTCACACCATGTTTTTTTATTGTAATATTCCTTATACACCTTTTGTGCCTTCAACAAATTCCCCTTGATGACTGAGGGAGACCATTTACTCTGTAGTTTCATGTTCATCCATGCTGCAATGTCCCTAGCCAATGGTTCTCTCCCATGGAGTATCCCACAGGGGCTCTACCCAGTCAGAGTGGGAGTGATTCTGTAAGCCCAAATCATGTTTGTTAATTATTTTTCGCAATCCATCCCAGCGTTATTAGCAGCTTGCACAGAACCCATGATAATTTAGTTGAGCCATTCTACAGCACCATTCCCAGCCAGGTGATAAACTGGAGCCTGTTAAATATTCTACATCATAAACAAAGTCCAACAATCTCAATGTCATTTTGGCAATGCAAGACTTCACTTTAACCACCCCGCTAGAGATCAAAACATTCACAGGAGGTTTGTGGTCTGTCTGTAGAGTGAATCTTGAACCACATAAATACTGTCTGAACCTTTCCATGGTCAAGACAGCAACTAACCTCTCCTTCTCTAGTACAGAGAAAGTTTCCTAAGCTGGTGTTAAGGAGCGAGATGCTTATGCCACAGTACCTTCCAATCCCTCACATGATATTTGAGTTAACACAACACTCAGTCCCTTTCACCTAGCGTCAGTAGTGAGGATGCTACGTGCAAACATGTCAAACCCTTGCAAGGGGTCTGCTGTACATATACCTTGATTTGTGCATTCAAACTCTTCATTCAACTCCTGTTCTTACTTTGGCATGAGTTTTTATTGCAAAATTCTTCACAAACACAGAATAGAGATCTGAAAGCCCCAGGAATGACCTAACCTCTTTCTTTGATGTTAGAGCAGGTGCTCTACTAACTGCCTTCACAATGTCCTTTTTTGGAAGCTATGCCATCCCTTCCGACTTCATGCCTCAAATACACTATAGATCTCATAGCAAACTTTTATTTCTCAGCTAAGCTATTAACTTTTTAGCCACTAATCTTTCTAAACTTGCCTCAACTTTCTATCATGTTCGCTTGTGTCCTTTTCCATAGCAAGTATATTGTCTTGAAAGTACTTAACTCCTTCCATATCTTTGAACAGGCTGTGCATTAACCACTAGTCCGAATGGCATGCATACAAACCTGTAGCATCCAAATGGTGTTATAAAAGATGTTAACTTTCTGCTGGAATGGTGAAATGGGATCTGATGGTAAGCAGATTTAAAATCTACAGCAGAGAACCATTGAACACCCTTGGTTTTCTCCAGAAGCTCGTTGATCTTGGGAAGTGGAAATTTGTCTACCACAATGTTCTTATTTTACCCCCTGATATCCACACATAACCTTATTGGACCATCCTATTTATGAGCAGCTACTAAGGGCGGTCAGTTGGCTCAATTACACCATGTCTTTCCAATGTCCATCATCATGGCATCTCTGATAAACCCAGGCAATTTACCAACTTTACCCCAAAACACTTCTTGGAATTGGCTTTGCAACTCATCTTCTGTTGGCACCATTGTGCCCCCCAATAGCAGCACTTAGCCCTTACTGTTAGGGTTTGTGTGATCTTTAAGGCCCCTTTATCCAACCAACCTAAAACCAATGGTCCCTTCTCCCCTCTGTATAACTTCCCTTGGGCCTTCCTACCTCTGAATTCAAAGATTAAGGACCTGTACCCCAGCATTAGATTCTTGTCCCATGTAAAGGTAACTGGAAGGACTCCAGTAGGAACAATATTATCACCTAAGACACTTGCAAACTTATCATTCCAAACTTTCCATTGAAAGATTTTATATGGTGAGCCAGAGTCCCCCACAATTTGTATCTCTACACCTCCAATTTTCATTCACTACAATGGTTTCTTCTTCATTCCTTCATTACTCCTTCAATTTCCAACATAGTATTGTCAGTGCTCAAAATACAGCCCTCACACTGTTATTCATTACCCCCTTCATGATTTAAATCTTGGTAATCCTTGACACATTTTACTGCAGGATTGCCACTTTTCTTCCTGGACACTTTAGCAAAATATCCTACAATTATGCAAAAATAACTTTTAGACTTTAATGCAGGACAATTCTTATCCCTTGCCATGTACCCCTTATTCTCACATCTGAACCAGACAGTTTGTCAGTACGGTTTTTGTCAGCAGCAGGTTTAAATATTACGTTTTTACCACTCATAGTCCCCATTTTCGTTTCACAACCAGTCACTTTTGCACACCAGCTCAGCCTCTTCTCCATTGCTTAAAGCAGCTTTTGTGCATCTTGTAGATATTTCCGTGTTTTTGACGATGGCAATGATTTTATTAAGAGAAGCATCCCCACATACCCAAAGCTTCTCTTGCACACTTGCAATAGTTGAGTGCATGATGATTTGGTCCCTAATTAGCTTATTATGTAGTTTACCAAATTTACAAGTAATCATCAGCAGATAAATAATCATCCATTTTTGCTCTGTTTACCTTGGAAGACATTTTGGGGGTCATTCTGACCCTGGCGGTAAATACCGCCAGGGCGGAGGTTGGCGGTAGCACCGCCGACAGGCTGGCGGTGCACCGCCGGGCATTCTGACTGCGGCGGTACAGCCGCGGCCAGAAGCGGAAAGCCGGCGGTGTACCGCCGACTTTCTGCTGCCCATGGGAATCCGCCATGGCGGCGCAGCTTGCTGCGCCGCCATGGGGATTCTGACACCGCATACCGCCATCCTGTTCCTGGCGGTTCGCCCGCCAGGAACAGGATGGCAGTATGGGGTGCCGTGGGGCCCCTGGGGGCCCCTGCAGTGCCCATGCCAATGGCATGGGCACTGCAGGGGCCCCCGTAAGAGGGCCCCACAAAGAATTTCAGTGTCTGCTTTGCAGACACTGAAATTTGCTACGGGTGCAACTGCACCCGTCGCACCTTCCCACTCCGCCGGCTCCATTCTGAGCCGGCGTCCTCGTGCGAAGGGTGTTTCCCGCTGGGCTGGCGGGCGGACTTTCGGCGGTCGCCCGCCAGCCCAGTGGGAAACCCAGAATGACCGCCGCGGTCTTTTGACCGCGGTACGGTCTTCTGGCGGTTCCCGCTTGGCGAGCGGCTACCACCGCCCGCCAAGCTTAGAATCACCCCCTATATCTGTCTATTGGTGTGAAAATTACAGGCTGATAATAAGCACCTAGATCCTCCAATGCATATTTAAATATATCAGTATCATATGCAGCCCTATTTTTCTTCTGCATCTCACTATAAACTTGTAATCTTTTAGGACCCAGGCTATGCAATAGGATTTTTCCTGGTGCAGAAACATTCTTCCCCACCTTCACCCTCAATGGTAGAAATATAATTGAAGAAATAGTCTTTCCAATCAGACCATTTCATTGATGGTTCTCCTGCCTTAGGAAGAAAAGGCACCGGTGGTGTAAGTGAAAATGTTTGTGCACACATGTTCCCGACTGGAAAAATTCAAGGAGAATCCCTTCAAGAGTTAAAACCTTGGGCACATACACAAGAATAGAGAAAGAAAAAAAAAAAATACATACAAAAATGGTGTGCATATCGCCGCAACATGCAGCTGAATTATGGATGGGACACAAGGTGAGGGTGTGACCAAATTGTTTAAGTAATAGAGTGAAAATGCTTCAGTCCAACAGTCAGTGACACTGTTACATAACTTGTACTTTGTAAATTTACAGTGTATTACTGATGGCCAAGGAGGGTATGCAAATCAACACACAACATGAAAGGTATTGACAAGGTGTGTGCATCACCGTAGTGCAAAGCTGAATATACCTTCCGGGGAATTCCTGAAAAGCAAATTATTTGGTGTGCACGTCACCGATCATCACGCTAGGTATAGTGCACACAGCCAATAATAACTCTCCAGGGAATTCTAGCAAAGCAAATAATTGGTGTAGATGTCACTGATCATCGTGCTAGGTAAAGGAAGAACTTTGGATATAAAGAATTAAAACGGATAGAATAGGTGTACAGGCTGGCATATATAAAAGAAGCACAATATAGGCCCAGAGTACTGGGTAGTGACACAGCAATACTTCAATCTGTTTAGAAGAGGAGGAAGGAGAGGAAAGAGTTTGTTTACTGGTGGAGTTGGAGAGTGATGAAGACAATGGAAAGAGTTAGAGGAAATATTGGAGGATACAGCTGCCATGTGATTTGGCAGCCAGGATGGAGACATTGAGCAGGGCATGGAAGAGTGGTCACAGTGTTATCTGAAAATAAGGGCAACAACAATAGATTGCTAGACAGGTAAAAGAAAGGTGAGTACCTCAACAAATATGAAGATGGTCAAGTGATGAAATGAAGTAATGACGAGAGAAATTATGCCCACAAAGATTTATAGCACAAGGAAGAAGAGACTGACAGTGTTTCAGACAGGAAAACACAGCGGTATACATAAGTGACAGATCCCTTAAGGCAAATGTATTTTTCTGCACAAAACAGAGCATTTTGATAAGAAAGCTTTCCATAGGTAAGAAGGAGCAAGTGGACTACAGAGCTCAATCTGATCGAACTCACTTAGCTTTTGAGCAAGGTACAGAGTACAAGTAGCCCTACAAATAAATTGCAAAAATACGTCAAGGCACAATTAATGGACCATATGAAAAAAAAGATATGGGCTTTATCAATTGTGAGGCTTTTAAGGTAAAAATTTAATGGCGGATTGAGAAAACCTGCAGTTGTAGTGCGTGTTCCTAGATGAGCTACGGAGATCACAGTGTGGATACTGATTGAATCAATTCAATTTCAGATTGAAAAACAGCCAGTCTAAGTCACAGTTCCCAGTTTTTTTTTTTTATATTGGACTAAGAAATGTTGTACAGAACAATGGTCTGGGCTGGAAAAGCAGGCAATGTTGTGGATAGTTTTCCACTGTTGGCAGAAAGTTTGTGATATTTGGCTGAAAAAAGATTGGAATTCACATTAGTCACGGGACACAGGCTGTATTTTCAAAACAGGTGATAGAGGAAATATCGGATAAAAGGATGCTGATTAGACCTGAGATATTGGATGGGACAGCGGTATAAAAACTCATATATTCACCTTTGTGGAAAGGTTTTGTTTAGTTTGGTATTGCTTGTAATGATTTCAGTTGCCTTCAGTGTGTCGGAGATTATTAGAACCAAAAACAAACAAAAAAAAGTCAGACAATATAGTGTGAGCATACTTGTACCTATGAATATGAAAGAGTAAGACTGATAAAAAGAATGCATTGTTTCTGAGAAGAAAAAACCTAGGGAGCTGCAATTTTACCCAGTAATAGGTTTTATATAGAAATAAAAATAAAAAATATTGTGTGGTATAGTGTTAGCTATTTATTTACTTATTTTTCATTGAGAAATATACCTCCTGAAACATTATTTTGAAATATTTGCCCTCCTAATGTGATACATTCATAAAACCTCCAACTAGTTCATAGAGAATAATATAAATTGTGCAGACGGTGTCAGTGCAAAGTGAAATACACATCTACAGTAGACTAATAAAGCCTTGCATTCCGCCTTGGAAATTAAGTAAATACATTATTTTTCATATTTCACATACCAAGTGGCATTAAAGTGGTGATGCAAACTACATTATTAGAACCCATAATACGAAAAAAGTCCCAATCTAATCTCTTTATAAATCCATAACAGAACAAATAAGAATTGCATACAACCCAATTCATAAACTTCAATTGCTATAGTCATGCACTTGTCCCAAACATCTTTTCCTCTTTTTCTTTCCCTATTCCCTTCTTCCACCACAGGTATGAATAAAGCACTTCAACTACAAGAAACTGGTCTTTATAGGCCCAGCTCCCTCTAAGGTTACGATATAGATAATTTATTTATGCAAGCATGGTACCAAAACGCATGCTTAGCTTCTCCATTTCAGTCTTCCATTCTAGGAAGGGCGGTGTAGTGTTAAAGTAGATAGCCAAATTGTATTTCACAGGATGTATTATATTTGTCCTGTTTAGTGGCCGCATTGTACTTAAGGAGAGTACTCGGTGTCTTGTCATTTACATACAGGTGGTGAAGGGAATAAATGATGTATTCATGGACATCATTTAGGGGTCGCATTTGGGACCTCTGGCGTGCCGCTTGCGGCCCCTGGCAATGTATTTGCTACCCCTGGCCTCGGAGGTGGCAAAATCAGTGCCTGAAACACAGGGGTAGATGGTCCTAAGAGAGGAAGGTTGGGGATCCACTTATCTGGTTTTCTGTCAGTTTTCTATTACACAAATATTAAATAATATTATTCACTATTGGTATGCTATAAAATTGAGTACAGTTTGCTACAGTATGAAAATATATGGCAGCTAAGGTAAGTAAGAATACTTTTACAGTTTATGTTGTATGCATGTTTGCAGGTGAGTGCGTTTTCTTGTCAGAGAGAGTGTGTGTATGTGTAAGCATATGTGTTGTGAGTCATAGTAAAGCACAAATGGTGTGTGGTGTCAGTAAGTCAGTAAAAACGAAACTTTATTCGACCAAAGCCATAAAAGCATGACACAATAACATACAATACATTGACATAACAACAATTAAAAAACAACTGTCTCTAAAACAAAAATAATTCATTGTATAATTGAGATATATTTCTCAGGCACCAAAATACAAACAGATATAAAAATAAATGACTAAAATTCATGCTTTTTCCATATATAAAACTAGGATCTGATATAATTTAATATAACATAACAGATATTAGGGGATCCTAAACGTTGCAAATAAATTAACCCCTCTGAATGACTCCTCAAAGTTGTGCAAGACGGGGACAAAAAATGAAAGTCTAGTGGGGTCATTCTGACCCTGGCGGCCGGTGACCGCCAGGGTCACCGACCACGGGAGCACCGCCAACAGGCTGGCGGTGCTCCCGAGGGCATTCTGACCGCGGCGGTTCAGCCGCGGTCAGAAAGGGTAAACCGGCGGTCTCCCGCCGGATTACCACTGCCCTACAGAATCCTCCATGGCTGCGGAGCGCGCTCCGCAGCCATGGGGATTCTGACACCCCCTACCGCCATCATGATCCTGGCGGGTCTCCCGCCAGGAACAGGATGGCGGTAGGGGGTGCCGTGGGGCCCCCGTAAGAGGGCCCCGCAAAGTATTTCAGTGTCTGCAAAGCAGACACTGAAATACGCGACGGGTGCAACTGCACCCGTCGCACCCCTGCAACTACGCCGGCTCAATTCTGAGCCGGCGTCCTCGTTGCAGGGGCATTTCCTCTGGGCCGGCGGGCGCTCTTTTGGAGAGCGCCCGCCGGCCCAGAGGAAATGTCTGAATGGCCGCCGCGGTCTTCTGACCGCGGTGCGGTCATTTGGCGGCGGTACCTTGGCGGACGGCCTCCGCCGTCCGCCAAGGTCATAATCAGGGCCCAGGTGTAGAATACAGAGGGCAAAACAGCATAGTGACTAGTGCATTGCTTGGTGATATTATTGCACATCCAAGGCTATAGGGCATGATGCCATGAATGAAAAAGGGAAAGCAAACTTGCTAGGCAGCATCCCCAATATCAGCAGGATTAACCAATGGCGATGGTCGACGGCTCAGTAGAACATGATGTGGAAACAGCCTCATAATTAACAACCAAAACCATTGCCAGAGCTGCTTCAAATCGAGTGTCTCTACAATATGCCAATTAGCGTTCCTCTACAATATGCCAATTAGCGTTCCTTGGTGCATACCTTGTGCTTGTGCTCAATAATGTGGGGATTCTCAAATAACTTACATAAACCCAATTTTTCAAAATAATCTTTCAAATATGAAAGCCACGATCAACAGCCTGACCAATCTAGTGCCAAGAAGTCTATGATGCATGTTCGCGTGTAACCAGCTTAGGTGTGCACCATATTTCTGTCCAAAGCAATAACGGGGCCAAACCAATCAAATCTTTCAAGAATAATAACCCTAACACTATGTGGCTTATAAACGTGGCGGATATCCCCTTTGCCATAACTCCAGAGGCCAGCGCCCTATGTTGCTACTACTAGGCATTTCATCCTGTGAAGGTTCAGTATCTTAGCTATTGGTTTATTTTTTAACTTAGTGGCAACTCTAAAAATGGCCTTGCTATTACTGGTCAGAGACTGAGTCTAGAAGTTAGAAGTTGATTCCAGCTGAGGGTCTGAGTAAAAAAGATCCCCAAATAATTACAAATCTTTATTTTTTCGAACTGCACTCCCCCATGTCGAAACACTTGGACTTTGTACCAGGGTGACCACAATTCAAACAATATGATTTGGAATAATTTATTTTAAGGTATAAATCATTTATAAAAACTAAGAACAAGTCCAGCAAAGTCTAGAGACCGTTTACTGTAAGGGCAATTAGCATGGTGTTGTCTGCATACAATAACATTGGGATGGGCTTGCCCCCCCATGAAAGGGACGTCCTTCCCTTTTTCAAGTAAAAAAATATTTATTCTGTTTATACCCAGCAGGAAAAGGAAGGGGGCCAAAATGCACCCCTGCTTAACTACCCACGTGGAAAAAATATTAGCTGGGCATTCTCCTGCTCGGCCAAATCGAACCCTAACTCTATGGTCTTGAAGTAGGCACCTGATAAATGTCCACCCTTATATTTGCCATCAGGTTCCATAATTTGGAACAGTTTACCAAGTCCAAAGCGCTTGACAAGTCAATAAATGCCAAGTACACAGAACTCCTTTGCACTTTGAAATATTTGCCTGCAATCAAATAAAGATTAAGGCATTGTTCAATGGTTCCTATACCGGGCCTAAAGCCAAATTGGACATCTGTCAGGATTTTATTTTCCAGAGTCCACTCTTCAAGCTGGGACAACAAAGCACGTCCCAAAATGTTAGCACTAGAGTTAGTTAAAGAAATGGGGCGACAACAACTTCGGTTGGATCGATTCCCTTTCTTAAATATCGAGACTATAAAGGCTGATCTCATGGAATCTGGAATGGGTCCCAGGACAGCTGATCTAAGAACATTAGGGAGAAGAGGAGCCAACATGTGAATGTTACACTTAATCATGTCCACAGGACTCCATCCCGGACCGGAGCCTTGTCTGAGATACATTTGTTTATTGCTTCAATTACCTTGTGGACTTCAATCAGATCTTGGGAGTTCACAAGGCTCAATGGACAGGGGACTATTAGCCCCAACTGTTTTAGTTGGGTTCTCCATTGATAAGGATTTTAATAAAATGTAACATCCAACCATCTACTGGTAATTGATTCTCAATACTCAGGGCATCTATTTCCTTGAAAAATGCCCTATTAGCTACCTACCAGAATTTAGAACTGTCCTTAAGTCTCCCTGCCAATGACAGATCTTTCTACACCTTTATTCTAATTTCTGCTTTCCTAGCTTCCAGGATCTGCTTCTATTCCATCCTAGCATTCTTAACCTCATAAGTGGCCCTAGAAGTCTTCTTCAATGCCCCATCAATTTCATATGAGCAGCAGAACAGGCTGAATCGAACCCGCAACATGGTGCTCTCACACGGGCAATTACAGTAGCTGAGAAACCATTCAAGATGGACCTGCACACTTGTGCAAACTCTAATTGAGTCTTTTTAGTAGTTGAATTTATTGGCAAGCACAACATGATGGAGGCCCAAGAATTTCTCACTATGTATTGTTCTAAGGCCACTGGGTCGACCCTGTTCCACTTATGTTGCATGCCCTTATTTTTAGTATAAGTCAGATTATCTGATCTTTTGGATTTAGGAATTTTAATGAGGGAGTTCAGGGATCATCGCAAGCGGCTTGTGGTCACTACTACAGCTACTGAGTACTTCAAAATCGTTTAAAAATTAGATAAATCTGAAGATAAAAGTATATGATTTATTGTACTGCCCACATGGCTGCCTGTAAAAGTTGAAAGCCCAGATCTTTGGAGTCCGCAACTATCAACTGTGAAGACCAACAATAGTTCATAAAAAAGCCTCTCCATATACTGTATGAGTGAAGTGAGTGGCACTTTCACGTTCATCATTACTAAAACCACTAATCCGAGTATTAGAACATGTACAAGTAACAATATTAAAATCTCCGGCCCATATAATGTATACAATACGGCCAGTATGTTGGAAAACAAACCCTAGCTGCTTATTCAATTAGTCAATTACATACCTTGCTGACTGATTAAAAATGGTACAGTAAAAGGTATTAAAAATAATATCAGTAACACCAGAAAATGATGAAAAGATAACCAAAAACAGGGAGAGGGCCAAGGTTTTTCTTGTTTTAAGAGCAGTTGCTTAGAGAGAAAAAAAAGCTAGCCAAACCTCCTCTCGCTCTGCTTGCCTTCGAACGAGCATCAGGTAAATAATAGGCATAGTACCCATCAATAAAGAAATCCTCCATTATCCAAGCCTCGTGGCAGCGTATAATATTGTTGGAGCAGATATGCTAATACGAGAAATGTCTAATGATTTGCTATACATACTAATGAGAAATATTGATAAAAGAAACTAATAATTGAAAATAACGTGTATGAGTAAAATGTGCCCACGGGGAGTGGTCACCATGTGTGTTAACAATGCTAAAATAATGAAAAGGACCTTGAACTGCACAGAGTTCAGATGGTCTCTGCTAGAAATTTCTGCAAATGTACCAGAGGACAGGAGATGATGATGACAAATTGATACAATTATGTGTAGAGTAGGCTAAACGTACTTTCCCAGGACTTCAACAATAGAGGCACTGACTAAAAGACTGTGGGCAACAATTTTTGTTACCTGAAGAGCCGGATGATTATCTCATCGACAGAAGGACCAGTCACATTAATGGAACTTGATGCTTGAACCGATGCAAACAAGTGGTAAACAAAAACTATAGGTTAGAATCATAACCCCTGATGAGGTTGACCAATTAGCAATTTGTGGGACTGACTGAGAGACCCTAATAATAAGTCATGACAAGGGAAGGAAAATCAGAGCGGAGAGGCGAAAGTTGATGACGTCAGGAGACGCTGTCCAAAGTGCTGATAATTGGGCTTACTCTCTGTGAGCCTGATACTTACTGATGACTGATGACCTGGAGACAAAGACTGACTCGTTGCTGATCTATCTTGGATAGGTAGCTATAACAATGTGAATGACTAACGTGTGCTTTTTCTTCTAGGTACCAACTACGCTGTTTTAAATTGTTTTTCTCTCTCTAGATAGTTTTTTCCAAATTAATGATTTTTGTCTACATTGTTTTCGCATGCAGACCCACATGCTGATGCTAATTTGAGTTAGGTAGGCTGACAAGGGTGACTTAACAGTGACAGTTGATAGACTGCCTTGCATTGCTGAATTATTCAAATGTTAAGGAATTTGCTGTCTTATGTGGATGCTCGTTGTTGCTTATCAATAATTCTTGGTGAATAGTTGCTTATGATGCTAATAAAGTTTGACTAACAATAAAGCTGAATAAAGGTTTTTCATTAGAATTGTAACTAATAGGGAATAAAAACGATTAACCTTTTTGAGAGTGATGGTATTTTCTTATTAGATAGGGCTTTTCTTGATGTTTTCATGTTGATTGCTATGTTTATAGATTGTTCATTCGTTACCGCTTGACTAGGATACTCCATGCAATCCACAAGGTTCATCGACCTATATGCATCCCCTTGTAAGTCTACTTACTAAAGGCTAGGCGCACTAACAGTTTTTGGTAGCAGCTTGATGGTTAGTTTCCTTGGGGAACTAGTTAAGTGGTGACTAGTGGTAATGTTAATAGTCTAAGTTAGGTACAGTTGTTTAAATTTTTATGAGATTTGAATTTTTGTTTTTCTTAAATGGCAATGGTAGCAAAGATGATGTCCCCTTAAAACCAGAATTGACTTTCCCAGATCCTGGATCCCGTTGGTAAGATTGGGTATGTTCTCGGCATATTTTGAGATAGAATGAGAGTAATAGGTTGCACTTGCACAAGCTTGAGCAAATCGCAGGTGAATTGTGATGTATGTGAGGTAAATGTAGGGAGTCTGCGTACTCCAGTTAAGGGCTAGTAGGAGTGTGCATACTCCAAAGTGTGAGAGTAGGGAAGTCACTTATATTCATATGTGTGTGGGGCTTTGTGCTAAAAAATTGTCCACTTGGTTGTTGGTGATGTACGGACCCTGCGTGGTCTAAGTCTCCGGAGTATATTAACAAGTGTAGGAGACACTTAGGGGGTCATTCTGACCCCGGCCGGCGGCGGAAGCCGCCGGCCTGGCGGGGACCGCCAGAATACCGCTGCGCGGTCAAAAGACCGCCGCGGGTATTCTCGGTTTCCTGCTGGGCTGGCGGGCGACCGCCAGAAGGCCGCCCGCCAGCCCAGTGGGAAACACCCTTCCATGAGGATGCCGACACTGAAAATCTTTGTGGGGCCCCCAGGGGCCCCACGACACCCCATACCGCCATTCTGTTCCCGGCGGCCAAAACCACCAGGAACAGGATGGAGGTATGGGGGTCGGAATCCCCATGGCAGGATTCCCCAGGGCAGCGGGAAACCGGCGGTACACCGCCGGTTTTCCGTTTCTGACCGCGGCTGTACCGCCGCGGTCAGAATGCCCATGGGAGCACCGCCAGCCTGTTGGCGGTGCTCCCGCGGTCGTTGGCCCTGGCGGATTTTACCGCCAGGGTCAGAATGACCCCCTTAGTTATATGTTGTAATCTGTCTGGTTTAGTGGGGGGTGGTCAACAAGTCGGAGTGAATGTTAGATGAGTAAAAGAAGCTTTAACTGAGATTTGGCGAGTCCTATGTGCACCAGGACAGACCCATTGATCAGTTGAGAGTAAAGTTTGCCGGTCAAATTTTACTTGCGAATGTGGGGGACTGAGAAAGAGGAATAGCTAGAGAGTCAGAAAGAGCCATTAGTGCAAATCCATAAGGCCCCTGAAGCGCTTGTGTCCCTTCCTGTAGTAAACCAGCAGGTTTGTTTTAGTTATTATTTGGTGAAGGCACTCACAATCAAGTTGAGGAGGACAAGCCGCAAGGCTTTGTCAGCAGCTGTGTGTCAGTGTGGCATCAGTGTGTGCCGCGCTGGGATAGGTCAGTTAGTGAGAAGAGCCCCGACCGGATTGGCAGCCATCCATAAGAGACAATTGGTTGAGCAAACGGGTGAAGGGAATCTTGGGAGTAAAAGTCATTTCATTTATTGAATAAGTACTACACAAAAACAAGTAAAATGAAGTTTTTCAAGGCATTTAACAGTGCGATGAGAGGCGATTCTTACATTAAAGCATCAGTGTGGGAGCCAACCCCCCTGGAGGATACTCCAGCACATCTTGTGATGACAGAGAAAGGCATAGCTTTGTGTCTTTGGTTAAAGCAATGGAGTAAATTGACTAAGAATCAAGCGACATTAGCTTTTCCGGAGCATGGAACATTTAACTTAAGAATTTTGGACCAGTTGCGATTATCATTGTATGACATGAAGCCGTTACCAAGACCGGCACAGTTTGAGGTTTTAGCAGTTTGGGAGCTAGTGGCTAGACAGCAGCAAGATCTGAAGTTCAATAGAAGGATAAAGAAGAAAGAAAATCCAGTAGCAGAAACTAGATGGGATTGGGAGCAGAAGAGATGGAGGATGGCGACTATGAAGGAGATTAAGATGTTTCCAGCAATGACAGAGGGTGATGACTAAGATAAAGGGGATAGTGCCAAGGAAGAGCAGAGTGTGGGAAAAAAGAAAAGGAAGAAGTTTTATGTGGCTGATGATGATTCTGATGTCGAGGATCTCATTATGCAGTTGCTGAGAGATAGACCTCCACCTATGACGACCTATGCAGGGTGTCCGGGAACTAGTGCTACAGCCCCTCCTGCTACTCCTGGAACGTCCCAGGGAGCTGCTGGAGCTGTACAAGCAGAAGGAGGACAGTTACTAGGGGCAGTACAGAGTACACCTGTCGCAGGAACCAGTGAGGTAGCTCAGGCGCAGGTACCTCCACCTTCAGTACCGAGTATTTATCCAAATGTGCCCGTTCTTGAGACTGTTTCAAATATCATAGTGCCAAGGGAGCAGATGCTTCCGAAGCCAATGTTGGTTCAGGCAGACTCGACACCAATGTTATTACCCCTAGCACAGATGCAGGGTATGATGAAGTTTACCCCGTTGCCAGGGACTTTGGATGATCTCACACCAGTTATGAATCAGGCAATGGGAGTACTACTCACACAGGGTGCAGGTGCTAGGGCAGCTCCAGATGCAATATCGCTATCAATTACTGTTGGTCCAGTGGTACTTTTATATGCACAGAAGAAAACGGAAGCAGGAGAACAGACTGAGATGTCACAGAGTTTGGTGAGAAGAGGAGTGGGATATTCAATACAATCGACATCATCTGCAGGACAGGGTCCTGGTGAGCTTATATCTCCTATGGGTTTTAGTCCTCTTGTAACATTGCTGGATGCAGAAAATGTCTCTAATGCAAATCAGAGCTTGAGACTCCTGACACCACAAGCCTCAAGTACAGTAGCACAGCAGCTGCCAGTCCCAAATGCGAGTAATATCTCATTGCATGGGTTAACAGCTCAGGAGTTAAATAGTTTGCTGGATAGTTTAAATTCTTTGCAAGGTACATCAAAAGGGGAAGATCAGCTGAACCGGGTGGATTTAAATATCGTAGCAAATTAGTTAGTCGAGGGAAAAATGGGATTGAATAGGTTAGAATCCTACACTGAAGAAGAGATGAGGTATTTATGCCTAAGGATCACAAAAGACGTTGGGAAAATACACCAGAAATTAGCGTAAGTGGCAGAGAAACATGACATTGATCTTAAAACAACTAAGCATTTGAGATGAAGTTACAGATTAGATTTCGAGGCCAAGGATTTTGAACACATGAGATCAGCCGGAATGAAGGCACCTTTGAGGGACTTGCTCCAGAGTGAGCAAATCTGGGGCGCATTAGAGAAGTGGGAAGGCAGATGGGCGACAAAAAAAGAGAAACAAAAACGAGATTCCCAAGAAGAAGAAGAGGGAGCTGAGAAAAGGAAATCAGCTAAAATGCTTATGATGAGAGAGATTCCAGGGTGTCAGTATGTTCATGTCCCATGGCACAGAAGTGACATATTGTATTTTACAAATGATAATCCCAGATTGTGAGAGAAGCCAGTTGAATGGTATCAGCAGACTGAGAGGTTCGTAAAACTCTCTAAGTGTCTGTGGGAAGACTTGAATACCTTTTTCGAGATAGTTGTGCCAGCCGACTTATGGGTTGAATGTAAGAGGGCAGTAGATTGGCCAACGAGTGAACCTGAAAGGAACAAGATTACAGGCGCACCATCACCTGAGGTGATGAAGAAATATTATAATGTGATTGAGTTCCTGAAGACTAGGATTTCTCCTAAAAACATTGATTGGCAGAGGATTGACAGGACAGTCCAGGAATCTAAAGGGTCAATACATACTTATTATGAAAGGTTGTTAAAGGCTTTCACGGAATACAGTGGCAAGGAAGCGATCGAACCAAAAGACATTTTGCATTTCGTGTTTAGATTTGTTGAAGGGTTGAGACCTGAAGTAGGGCAGATGATTAAGAATCATTTGATTTGCTGGCAGGCAAAGCCAATTGATGAGGTACTGCAGTATGCTAAATATTGTAGTGATGAGATCGAATTGAAACAAAAGAAGTTGAAAGGAAAGGCAATGGTGATGTAGATTAAGGCAGCACAATCAGGAGTAGAAGGAGCTTTAGTGCCGCCGATGCCGCCGCAACAGAGAGCTGCCATGTTTCAACCTCAAGTGAGGGGTAGAGGACTGGGGATGGATATGATGCGTGGTCTGGATCTAAGCACTGTGGTTGTTCAGAATGACATGCAGGGCATGAAAAGAATGTTGCCATGTAATTTGTGCGGAAACGTGGGACACTGAACGGGAGTGCCCATTGATGGTGCAGGAAGGAATGGTTCAGCAAAGTGATGTTGGTGCAGCTCAAACTGTGAGGGTCCCAAGAATGAGGGTCATAGTTCTGAATGCTCACAATCGATGTCAGAATTTCTTGCCTGTACAACAGTTGCAGGTGCCTCGAGCACAATTTACTTCTTTAACACCAGTACAGCAGCAGGTTTTTATGGTGCCTAGACAGCAAATGCACATACCCCAAGCACCGATGGAGCAGCAACAAGTTATGCCTACTCAACAGGTCATAAGTCAGAGACCAGACAATAGTAACAATACAGTACACCAGTTCCCATTTCACATTGAGGATGAAATAAATGATGAATGGATGAGTGACAGTTCGGATGAAGGAGCTTGCATTCTTTCTGCATCCCTAGAGGTAGATCGGAGAGGGCCTTTTGTGAAGGGAAAAGTAATGGGACATAAGGTCTCCTTCTTGGTTGACACTGGAGCCACACGCTCCACAGTGAGGAGTGTGGAAGTACCTAATTTACCCCTTTCTGGCAGGACAGTTCAGGTCGTGGGAGTGGAGAATAGGCAGTTAACGAAACCTATCACAGAACCAGTGCAAGTTGAAATTGGAAATTATTTGGGACTGCATAGATTTGTGGTGTGTGACTCAAGTCCTGTGTCCTTGTTAGGCAGAGATTTATTGTGCAAGACCAAATGTTCCATAAATTGTACAGATGCAGGGATAGAAGTCCAAACAAATAGTCATGATGAGGAGGAACAGGCGTCAGCCATGGTACTAAAAAATGCTTATGAAGAATACCCATTGATCTACATTTTTACGATGTTCACTATAAAGGAGTTGCATGCAGACTTGTAGGGAACAGTAAAGGAGAAGGTTTGGGATTTGACAGGAAAGGAAGTAGGATTGATCAAGGAAGTGGAACCTATTAAAATCACTTTGAAGCCGAATGTTGAGTTTCCGAAACTTCCACAGTATAACATGGCACAGGATGTGATGATGAAAGTGGCACAGATAATTGGAGATTTCCTAAAACAGGGAGTTCTAAGGGAAGTGTTGAGCAGCCAATGTAATTCACCGATAATGGGACTGAAAAAGCCATGTGGTAAGGTACGGGTTGTGCAGGACTTGCGAACAGTGAATGACATGGTGGTTAAGTGCTGTCCGATTGTACCCAATCCAGCAGTGATACTGTTTCAGATTCCTTGTGAGGCAGAGTGGTTCACAGTAGTTGACTTGTCACAAGCTTTCTTTTCGCTGCCACTTCATGAGGATAGTCAGTTTCTTTTCAGTTTCAAATTCCAAGATAAAGTCTATAGCTATTGCAGGCTTCCACAAGGGTAAATGAAGTCACCATCTTTGTTCAATCAGATTCTGAAGAAGACTTTGGAGTCATTGGAATTACCCTGCCAATCGACTCTTGTGCAGTACATTGATGACTTATTGATTCAATCCAGAACAAGGGAGGAGGGTAAGCACGATTCGATTGCCCTGTTTAATCATTTGGGAGAGTTTGGACACAAGGTCTCACCTGCGAAATTGCAGTATTGCCAGAAGTCTGTCAAATACTTGGGTCATCAAATTGCGATGGGTCTGAGAAGAATTTCTAGAGAAAGGATTACAATGATTTTGCAGAGAAGTCTCCCAACTTCCCAGAAGGATGTGGCATGTTTCTTGGAATGGTAGGGTACTGTAGACAATGGATTCTGAATTTTGCTGAGATAGCAAAACCCCTACAGCAGTTGACACACAAAGGAGTTACAGATCCCATTAGCCTAGATGAGGATCAGATGAGGGCTTTCACTGAATTGAGAGAGAGTTTGTGCAGAGCTCCAGCGTTGGGAATGCCTGATTACACAAAGCCTTTCACATTGTTTGGTCATGAACGTCATGCTTGTTCTTTTATCTGTTTTGACACAGGTCCATAGATTTGCTTATCGCCCAGTAGCTTATTTTTCAGCTACCTTGGACCTGGTTGTAGCAGCTTTACCAGGTTGTCTGCGAGCAGTAGCCGCAGTTGGTCATAGTCTTTCCCAATGTGAAGGGGTGGTCATGGGATACCCAGTGACGGTAATGATACCACATTCTGTTGAGATTTTACTGACAAGGACGAAAACATATTTGATGGGGGCAAGACTGACAAGGTATGAGCCGAGCATATTGGGAGCTCCAAATGTAACTTTGAAAAGATGTACAGTGTTGAATCCAGCAACATTATTGCCAAGTGATACGGTTGAAATTGAAAAGGAGGAGGACATAGAGCATGATTGTCTTGAAGTAATTGAGCTATGTACAAAGCCTAGACCTGATATCAGAGATACTCGGTTAGAAGAAAATGACCAAAGTGTCTTTGATGATGGCTCATGTCTTAGAGATGGAACGGGCACTTTAAGAGCAGGATATGCGGTATGTACTATTACAGGAACCCTAGAAGCATCTTGGCTTCCTGGTGTATAGTCAGCACAAGTAGCAGAACTGGTGGCTCTTACTAGAGCTTGTTATGTTTCCACCAGGCTGCGAGTGACAATATACACTGGGATTTCAGTCAATTGTGGACGCTAAAAGAGGTTTCATGACCTCCAGTGGAAACCCAGTATGAAATTGTGACAGGATAAAAGAATTAATTTATGCGATCCAAATGCCAGAGGAAATTGCTGTGGTAAAATGCAGTGCACATCAAAAAACGCAAGATTACATTTCCTTGGGAAATGGGTATGCAGATCAGGTTGCAAGGTTTTTGTGCCCTGAACTGTATATCGTTTATAGACAAGTGGGAATCGATGCCAGTTGTGGAAGTTTTGCATTAAAAATAATCGATACTCTAGAAAAATTGAAAACATTGCAAGAAAATGAAGAGAAAAAGCTGTGGGCAAAGCTGAAGTGTGTACAGAGACCAGATGAGATCTGGGCACCTGATAAAGGTCAGATGGTATTGCCGAATTGCCTGCTGACTCAGATGGCTCAGTATTACCATGGTTAGGCACACATTGGAAGAGATGCCATGATTAGGCTGTTAAAGGTTGATTGGTTCAATCCAGAATTTAGGCAAGCAGCTGAACCAATGTGTCAGAGATGTGTGATCTTTCAGAAGTTAAACGTTGTATAAGGGACAGTGGTGAATCTGAGCCACATTGGAAGAGCAGGGAGACCATTCAGCCGAATGCAATTGGATTTCATTGAAATGCCTGCATGTGGTGGATTGAAGTACATGTTGGTGATTGTGTGTGTGTTTAGTCATTGGATTGAAGTATACCCCACATGTAGAAATGATAGTCAGTTGCAAAGTTGTTCCTCAGAGAGTTGATACCAAGGTTCGGATTTCCGATCTCTTTAGAATCAGATAGGGGAACACACTTCAATAATGAAGTGATTAAGCTCTTATGTGCAGCACTGAACATTGAACAGAAGGTCCACTACTGCTATCGTCCAGAGGCGCCATGACTCGTAGAGCAAATGAATGGTACTCTGAAATCAAGATTTGCCGAACTGTGCGCTGCCACAAATCTGAAATGGCTGGATGCATTGCCTCCAGTGTTGATGTCAATGAGAAATATATCTGACAGAAAGACAGGGCTGTCCCCACATGAGATTCTTATGGGAAGAGCAATGAGGTTGCCAGCAATACCAGCCAATGCTCTTGTCAATATTACAGATGATATGGTGTTGGACTACTGCAAGGGTCTAGCTGATGTGGTTCGATCTTTTTCTCAGCAGGTACAAGCCATTTCCTTGCCACCGATCACTGACCCAGGTCACAATCTAAGACCAGGAGATTGGGTCATGATCAAAAAGCATGTGCAAAAGACTTGCCTGGAGTCATGTTGGAGCGGTCCGTATCAAGTGGTGCTGAACACTACCACAGCTGTGAAGTGTGCAGGTTTGCCTAACTGGATACATGTGCGCCATACAAAGAAAGTGGTGAATCCTCAGGATCATGAAGAGGTGTTGTTGAGGACGCCAACAGCAGCAAAGCAAATAGTTCTACCTGAACCAGAACCGGAGCAGGTCAAGCCGGAAGTAGATCCAGAATTGGCAGAAGAAGGATCGATCACCCAGTAAGAGACAAGGGTGCAGAAATTCAGGAGACAGAGTGAGAGATCAACCCGGCAGAAGTGGCAAGAGATCCATGCACAGGAGAGGTTCTCACAGAAGCAAAGAGTGCTGAACCACAAGGAGACCAAGTGCCAGAGCCTGAAGGGGAGAGAGTTGAGACAGGTCAAAGTCAGAGTGATCTGACTCCTGAACCCATCGCTGGTCCATCAAGAGAAGGCACTACAGATAAGGTGAAGGAGAAGAGTGCAGTCTTGAAGAGATTGTTGACAGAAGGGGCAAGAAAAAGAGACCACTGGCCTGAATCTCAAATAGGCAAGAAAAAGGACTTAGTTATAAATGAGACAATAGAGGAAGAAATAGACACCACAAAGAAAGATTAATTGAGTAATGGAGAACTGACAGGAGAAAGAAAGTTGAAAAGAAAGAGAGTAGCAAGTCGAAGATACACAGGACCAGAGGGGGCATATGCCGCAACAAGTGATTGGCAAAACGAGTTTATGTCTTTTTGCTTTAACAGAGATGTTCCAAATCAGTATTTTGATGCAACCTGAAGGAGGAAATCAGTAGACTGAGTCGTTGAGCACAAGAAAAAGAAACTGAGATTATTGATTTTACCGGAAGAGACACTGATAGCCTGATATGACACTTAGAATCCCGGAGGTGACCAGCTGCTAACCGATTTTTGACAAAGGAAGAAAAAAGGGTCTTGTTGTGTGAAGCTGAAGCTTGAAAAAGAAGTATATTTTTGATTTTTTTGTGTTGCATATTAATTAGGAGTTAGATTCTGCTTTCTGATTCTTTACAGATAATAGCTGGATTAGATAATAACATTAGGAACATTAGTTATTGTAGATATTTGAGTGTAGGAATGGCAATTGTGTGTGGCATATTGTTTATAATAATGATTGTGGGAATGTCAATTCATGAGATAAGAGAGGCTGAAGTTACATCTGTACTTGATACTACTACATTAACAGCTATAGAGAGGTTTAAGTTGGACGAGCAATATTTGCATGATTATACTAACGCAAATGGAGAGCTGCCTTCTAACGTCTTTTATTGTTTATTGAGTGAGTATGTGGAAACAATGGATGCAAAGGATTGTCTTGTGTGTACGCAAATACCTTCCTCTGTGGAAGAAGGGGTCACTTACCATAGTCTACCTCTGACTTATGGTACAACTTGTAGTTTGCTAGTAACTTGATTCTATAATCAGGAGTATATACAATATTTTTACTCAAGTTATGAAATGGTATTTTCCTTTGTTCCTATAATTAGATATTTGAGTAAGATAGCTAAGGATCATGATATAGGGGGTCATTACAACCCTGGCGGACGGTGTTGAAGGTGCGGCAATACCGCAAATAGGCCGGGGGACAAAAAAAGGGAATTATGAGCCTGGCGGAAACCGCCACCAAAGACAGCCACTTTAACACACCGCCCCCCACGGCGGTACAGACAAGCAGCGTGGCGGTCACCGCCAACAGACAGGCCGAAGACAATGTACCGCCCACAGTATTACAACCCGCCAATCTGCCACCTTTTTCGGGGCGGATTCACCGTGGATAAAAACACGGCGGAAACAGTTACTGCAATGGGAAAACGCTCACCTGAACACATCCCACAAGGAACGAGGACTCCATGGAGCCCAAATTACACATTCTACCGGCCCTTGTATTCCTACTCATCTACGAAGACCAACAGTGGCGCGGCCGAAGACAACGGTGAGTACTGCACCTACGACATGGGGGAGCGGGAGGCAAAAGTTAGGGGGACACCCCGAAACACCCCCACCCTCGCATATTACAACATACACACCAATGCATCCTCAAAAATCACAGAAACAACCCACAATCGCCCCGGAAGAATGTAAAAACAAAGCAAAATCAGTTCAAACATTGTAATATACATGTCTGTCCAAAATATACAGCTATATAAGAAAATCAGCCAAAAATATATACATTACAAGAAGTAGTGCAGATATGCACATATCAATGTCCGTGCACCACTTGTCCAAAAATGCATGGGTGAGGCCCACAAAAGATACCTGGCCACAATCGGAGAGAACACTGCAGGGGCATCAGATAGAAATACAACAGGCACCTCAGGGGGAAGGGAAAGGGAGCACCTCAGCCGGATGACTGCAAAGCCAGATCCACGACGGGCTCCATGCCCATTGATGTATTCTGGGGAGTGCAAAGCCACAGTCTTTCAAGTCTCTACAGTGGGTGGCTTGCCCACTGTGCCATCCTGGGGAGTGCAAAGCCACAGTCTTTCAAGTCTCTACAGTGGGTGGCTTGCCCACTGTGCCATCCTGGGGAGTGCAAAGCCACAGTCTCTCAAGTCTCTACAGTGGGTGGCTTGCCCACTGTGCCATCCTGGGGAGTGCAAAGCCACAGTCTTTCAAGTCTCTACAGTGGGTGGCTTGCCCACTGTTACATCCTAGGGAGTGCAAAGCCACAGTCTCTCAAGTCTCTACAGTGGGTGGCTTGCCCACTGTCACCTCCTGGGGAGTGCAAAGCCACAGTCTCTCAAGTCTCTACAGTGGGTGGCTTGCCCACTGTTACATCCTGGGGAGTGCAAAGCCACAGTCTCTCAAGTCTCTACAGTGGGTGGCTTGCCCACTGTGCCATCCTGGGGAGTGCAAAGCCACAATTTCGCAAGTAGATAACATCCGCCAGTGGCTCTGGAGGGGGACTGGTGCCCAGACTGGATTAGTCTCCCCGTGAAAGTTCCTGTCCCGTCACTATCCCAGCTGCACATGGGATAAGGATGCTTGATGTGGCGGTCTTTTCATTCTTACCCGGTGCATGCCCTGTTCAGCGGTGCTTTGCCATGGCGGTCTCTGGACTGTTCAGTGGTGCTTCGCCATGGCGGTCTCTGGACTGTTCAGCGGTGCTTCGCCATGGCGGTCTCTGGACTGTTCAGTGGTGCTCCGCCATGGCGGTCTCTGGACTGTTCAGCGGTGCTTCGCCATGGCGGTCTCTGGACTGTTCAGCGGTGCTTTGCCATGGCGGTTCTGGAACGGGCATTGGTGTGTGGCATGACGTACCCTAGACTGGGCATTGGTGTGTGGCATGACGTTCCCTAGACTGGGCATTGGTGTGTGGCATGACGTTCCCTCATAGCCCACCTGGGCTGTGGCGGCCGGGGCCCTCCTGGGCACTGACTCCGGCGGTGGCGGTGGTCTCCTGACCAGTGACGATACTTGGGCCCTCCTGGGCTATGACTCTGGCGGTGGCGGTGGTCTCCTGACCAGTGACGATACTTGGGCCTTCCTGGGCACTGACTCCGGCGGTGGCGGTGGTCTCCTGACCAGTGACAATACTTGGGCCCTCCTGGGCTATGACTCCGGTGGTGGTCTCCTGACCAGTGACAATACTTGGGCCCTCCTGGGCTATGACTCCGGCGGTGGTCTCCTGACCAGTGACGATACTTGGGCCCTCCTGGGCTATGACTCTGTCGGTGGTCTCCTGACCAGTGACGATACTTGGGCCCTCCTGGGTATGACTCTGGCGGTGGTCTCCGGACCAGTGACGACGGTGCTGGCGGTGGCGTCTCGACCGCCGGGAATGATGCCGCCCTTCTCTGCCGTGATACTCACAACAGGCTGGGCAGACTTCCTCTGGCCCTTCCCGACCTTTGGTGGAGTCACAGCTGACTCTCCAATCCCCTTGGGACCCGGTGAGTTGTTTTACCACCAGGAGTCTTCACACGGTCCTGTCGTCCACTTTCCAATCTCAGAGCCTTTACAGGGGGTGGGCTGCCAGTGCCTTGGCTCCGGGTCATACTGCCTGCCCTGGTGGCCGGTGCACTCCACATACCTTGAACAGGCACCACTGGTATTGGAGCCTTATTGGCTGAGGCGCTACAACAGGACTGATGAATTTGAGGGGGAGTGGGGGCAAAAAGGTCAACTTTACAGAGGGACAGTTTCTGACGAACACTGGGATGGGTAGTTGGAGGGGGTCTGGGAGTGGAGGAAGAGGAGGTGGTTGTAGGAGGTGTCACTTTAGGTGTTTTGGGTGCAGGTGCAGGTACTGGAGGCTGTCGTGAGGTGGGTGGATGTTGGGTGTGTGGGTGCCCGTGTTTGTGTACTTTGAGTGGGGGCATCACAGACACATTGGGAGAGGAGACAGGGGACGTGTAAATGTGAGTGGAGGTGGTGAGTGTAGGTGAGCAACTTGTGGTGCTGGGTTTCCTGGTGCGATTCCTGGTGCCTGTAGATGTGGTGCATGCAGGTGTGTGTGTAGACGAGACTGGGAGGGAGGAGGGAGAAGAGGAGGAGGGGGACACAGTGGAGGCAGTGGATGTTGCTGTGTCTGTATGTGGGTGAGGCTTGCGTGAGTGCCTGTGGGTTGTGTGGTGCCTATGTTTGCTTGAGCTACTTGTGTGTGCTGACTTGTGTGCATGCTGGTCTGTAGGTGTGCTTGGGATGGGCTGAGGTACAGGGGATTGGGTCTGGGTTGAGGAGGTTGGAGGGGGGAGGCTAGACACAGGGACAATGGCTGCCGTCAGTGCTGAGGCCAGAGATTGCAGGGTTCGCTGAAGGACAGCCTGACCAGAATGAATGCCCTCCAGGAATGCATTACCGTGTTGCAACTCTCGTTCTACACCCTGGATGGCATTCACAATGGTAGACTGCCCAACAGTGAGTGACCTGAGGAGGTCAATGGCCTCCTCACTGAGGGCAGCAGGGGTGACTGGGGCAGGGCCTAAGGTGCCTGGGGCGACGGTGATGCCCACCCTCCTGGGTGAGCGGGCATGGGGAAAACACTGAGGGGCTGCTGGGAGGGCGGTGCTGGGAGGGGAGGTGGCGGCTGTACCTGTAGAAGTGGGGCGCACAGATGGTGCCGCCACCACAAGGGAGCCCCCATCGGCGGGCGAGTCCGTGTCGCTGGTTGGTGATCCAGTGGCCGACGTGAAGCTCTCCTCGCCCTCCGTCCCACTGGTGCAATCAGAGTCCGTGGTGTGGCCCTCCATGGCCATGTGGGATGCAGCTCCCTTGTGCTCCGGTGCCACTGTACCTCCGCCTGATGATGCTGATGCACACAAGAACAGGGAGAGCAGAAAAAGGGGGGGGGGGACAGAAGAAGAACAGGTTGAGTATATGGCATACCACTACCATTGGCGGACAAGACAGACACATCAGCCCCCTGCATTACACCGTGCTCCTGGCCTTTGCATATGCAATTCCTGGGATCTGGCCTACATGGCTATGGTGGACATCTGCACACATGGATGCCACAGGGGCAACTATACCTGTACTTGGCACTCTACTGCGGTGGTGTAGAGTGCCACATGGCCTGCATTACAGAGGGGCCTTGTCTACGTATTTCTGCCTGGCCTAGGTACACCCACAGGCCTCCTCCCCCACCCAGACCCCTCTACTGCGCGCAAAGTCCGCAGAATGAGGTTGTACTCACCCCCTTGTGTCTGCTGTGATGCCCTCAAGCGCCCATCCAACTCAGGGTAGGCCACTGCCAGGATCCGGAACATCAGGGGGGTCATGGTGCGACAGGCACCCCTCCCACATTGGGAGGCCATCCCCAGGTGAGCCTCCGCTGTCTTCTTGCTGCAGCGGCAAATGTCCTCCCATCTTTTCCGGCAGTGGGTGCCCCGTCTCTGGTGGGCCCCCAGGGTCTGGACCTCCTTGGCGATGGCACGCCAAATGTCCCTCTTCTGGTGGGCGCTGACCTATATGACATGCACAAGAGAAGACGAAAAGTCATTACCAACTGCACCGTCGATGTGAGTGGCCCCCTCCCTACTCTAGCCATGTGGCCCATTCATTCACATGCATTAATGTTCCCTGAACTCTGCCCCCTTCCCTCTTCCAACCAGCCCTCTCCACCCAGGCCTAGCCCATACAACGTGCTCCCTGTGTACTAACCTGTTGGTCTGGAGGACCGTAGAGTAGCGTGTACTGGGGAGGACCCCGTCTACCAGTTTCTCCAACTCCTGAGCAGTGAAGGCAGGGGCCCTTTCCCCAGACGCAGCAGCCATCGTCGCTTCCAGCCCGAGGTCACAGCAGCACTTGCAGTGTAGGTCCTCTCCTGTCAAAGGTCAGGTATCTAGTGATTGAACAGATAGAAAATGGCGGTGACGTCCGCGGCGGTGTCGTCTGCGGCGGTGCGTATCATTACCGCCGGCACACCTGTTCATTGGTTCCTGGGACCCATAGGGTCCTATGTTAACCAATGCAGCATTGCGCCGCTGTCTACGACCGCCTGCCACGATGGTGTGCAACGCCAGCGCAGTTACCCCACAATCCCATTGTCCCAGTTTGGAGGTCAGGCAGCCGCCATTTCAGGGGCCCACATGGCTTCATTTACTTCTACGTCACACATAGCTAGGCCTACACTCAACACACATACAGGAAGGTTTTTGTGTTTGGTGTAGTCTTCTGTGTAACTGTGGGTAAATACCTGGAGGAAAATTGACTTTATCGTCGCTGTTGTCCTTCGTAGGCGCCGTCAGCTGGGACATGTGAGAAGATGGCAGAATCCGCCGGTGTACCGACCGCTGGTGGACCTGTTGACAATGGAAGAGCGACATGCAATCGTCACCTACAGGTTTGACCGTGCCACAAGCCAGGAACTATGTACCCAGTTGGAGCCAGACCTGATGTCACCAATCCGCCATCCCACTGGAATCCCCCCTGACGTGCAGGTGCTGTCAGTGCTCCATTTCCTTGCAAGTGGGTCTTTTCAGACAACAGTGGCCATGGCATCAGGGATGTCCCAGCCTATGTTTTCCAACGTCTTGTCCAGAGTGTTGTCTGCCCTGCTGAAACACGTAAGGAGATACATCATTTTCCCTGAGGTGGAAGATTTGCCTACAGTTAAAGGTGACTTCTATGCCCTTGGACATATCCCCAACGTCATAGGTGCCATTGATGGCACCCATGTAGCTCTGGTCCCCCCCCATAGGAGTGAACAGGTGTACAGAAACAGGAAGAGTTATCATTCCATGAATGTACAGATGGTCTGTTTGGCAGACCAGTACCTCTCCCAGGTTAATGCTATGTTCCCTGGCTCAGTGCATGATGCCTACATCCTGCGGAATAGCAGCATCCCTGATATGATGGGTCAACTCCAGAGGCACCGTTTATGGCTATTAGGGGACTCTGGTTACCCCAACCTTTCCTGGCTATTGACCCCAGTGAGGAATCCCAGGGCAGAGGAACGCTACAATGAGGCCCATGGGCGGACTAGGAGGGTGATCGAACGCACCTTCGGCCTCCTTAAGGCCATGTTCAGGTGCCTCCATATGACAGGTGTTTCCCTATTCTACTCACCGAAGAAGGTGTGCCAGATCATCATCACCTGCTCGATGCTTCATAATTTGGCTTTGCGACGCCAGGTGCCTTTTCTGCAGGAGGATGGTCCAGATGACGGTGTTGTGGCAGCTGTGGAGCCTGTGGAGCCTGTGGACAGTGATGAGGAGGAAGCTGAGGAAGAGGACAACGACAACAGGGAGTCAGTCATACAGCAATATTTCCAGTGACACACAGGCGAGAACGTTTTCAGTTTTAACATTACATTCACTGTCACACGTCTTCCTCTATCCTGTGTGTAATTTTTGTGGATTATTTGGTAATTGAGTTGTTTCTTTCCATTACGGTTTCACAGGTGTGGTTACCAACGTGTGTCATCTACTTGCATCCTTCAAGGACTTTTGATGTGTGACATTGGTATGTTGCCTTTACATCTCACAACGCATTTTGACACTGTCATAGATATTACATTTTAACAAATCCTAGACTGACTCCAGATTGTTTTGTGTTTCAAGGGTGTTTATTTAAGTGCTCAGAAATGGGAGGGGGTTGTAAAATGAGGATGGGTGATGGCGGAGGAATGTCCATGGCAGAGTCCAGTCTATTAGTCTCACAGGTGCACTGCCCATATGGGCATAGGAAGTGGAGCTGGGGCAGTTCAAGTATGGACAGGGTAACAAAGTGGGACAGTGGGGGGACAATCAGGGTGGTCTCATTTCCTAGCGGGGGTCTTGCCATCTTGCTCTGTTCTGTTCCTGGCTCTCAGGGACCGCTTGCGTGGTGGTTGTCCGTCTGCAGCGGGTGGGGTGCTGGTGTGGTGGTCCTGTGGCGGGGCGTCCTGTCCACTAGCGCCGGCGGAGGTGGTGGGCAGTTCATCGTCCTAGCTAGTGTCAGGAGCCCCTTGGAGTGCCACGGTGTCTCTCAGGATCTGCTGTATGTCCTTTAGCACCCCTACGATGGTGCCCAGGGCAGAGCTGATGGTCCTTAGCTCCTCCCTGAACCCCAAATACTGGTCCTCCTGCAGGCGCTGGGTCTCCTGAAACTTGACCAGGACCGTCGCCATCGTCTCCTGGGAGTGGTGGTATGCTCCCATGATGGAGGTGAGGGCCTCGTGGAGAGTGGGTTCCCTTGGCATGTCCGCCCCCGTCGCACAGCAGCCTTCCCAGTTCCCCTGTGTTCCTGTGCCTCCGTCCCCTGGACCGTGTGCCCACTACCACTGCCCCCAGGTCCCTGTTGTTATTGGGGTGGTGGGTTACCCTGGGTTCCCTGTAGTGGTGGACACACCGCTGATTGACCTGTCCTGGGTACGGAGGTTTGGGCCCGCTGGGTGGGTGCTGTGCTGGTGTTACCAGAGGGTGGAAGGTCAGTGTTGGGCTGTGCCTGTGCAAGGGGAACCGACTGTCCCGAGGCCCACGATGGTCCGGGCTGGTCATCAGGATCCAGTAGGGCAGAGCTGCTATCGTCACTTTGGGCCTCTTCTGGGGATGGAGTGCTGTTGTCTGGACCCTCTGGTGTGGTGACGGTCCTTCGTAAAACGATTAACCTTTGAGAGTGATGGTATTTTCTTATTAGATAGGGCTTTTCTTGATGTTTTCATGTTGATTGCTATGTTTATAGATGATCCACTGGTTACTGCTTGACTAGGATACTCAATGCGATCCAAAAGGTTAATTGACCTATAAGCGTCCCCTTGTAAGTTTACTTACTAAGGACTAGATGCACTAACAATATCATGCGCATTTATAAAGCCAGTCGAGTGTGGATTTGACAGCTTTGCCCGTGCTCCAGCAATATTCCAGGAAGCAATGCTCATGAAACTCATAGCCCTGCATATTGGAGGCTTATCTGACGGGGCTGCATCCCAGAAAACTGAGTCAAGACTGCTAAGATCAGGTGCGAGATGGTGGTGTTGAGAAATGGGTGGAACTCCAAGTACTGTAACCTGTGCAAAATCAAGCTTTGCAACTGACGGCTCTACTTTTTAATTGGTAAAAATCTGGGATGTATGGCGTCAATCAATATTTTCTAGAAAAGCCATTGGTTCGAAAGAGTTGCAGATTGGAATGTCATATCTGAATCTAGGTGCAGTAATGTGATGCCTAATCCCACCGCTATGTGCTCTGGGCAAAATTGATGGTCTATAAAAATAGCCCATTGGAGATACCTGAATAGAGCCAGGAGGGAAATACTGCTTCAAAAAAAATTCAAGAAGTAAATTCTCCATTCTTGGAAATTTTAAATTCACTTTAACACACTCTCCTTTTGACTCCTTGATGCTAGGAGCAATCCACGGAGTTCTTCTAACCATCAGAATATCAGATGAAAAGTCCGTGCCCATCATGTCTTATTTTTAAGCCAGAAAGTGATCTTTTTTTTTAGGCTTCCAAAGACTTCCCGGACGAAAGGAGCAATGGTTGGAACATTTTTTTAAACCAAAATATGAGGTGTGTAATCGAGTGGGAGTGGAGGAAAATTTCCATCTTTTTCCATGAAATTGGGGAAATTAAAACTACTATGGTTCGCAGCAAACCCCCGCTGCCTGATTTAGCTGGCAAACTAATTTCTGCTGAGCAGTCCTTCATACTGTTATTATTGTCATTTACTCGCATGGGACAGTCTTTCACAAAATGCTTCTGAGAATTTGTTGGAAGTAAGGGGGGTTCGGCCAGTGGCAATATGTTGCAATCATTTACTACACGAGGGGGCACCCAGGATCCCGCCCCAGGATCTGCAGAATCCATAGATACCACTGGATATAGCGGCAGAAGGTTAGTGGCAACAAGATTATTAAATTTAGCTTCAATTGTCCCTAAGCAGGCATCCATCAGGTAAGAAAGAATGCTTTTAAAGTGTGTGTTGTATACATGTTTTCCGGTGAGAGTGTTATGTATGTGTAAGCATATGTGTTGTGAATCAAAGTAAAGGGCAAATGGTGTGTGATGTCAGTTCCGCTACCGCTTTTGGTGAATTGATGCCCGTGGGTGTGAGGGAGCGTAGTTTAAATATTACATATTATAGACATGGAATGCTTATGTTTAACAATGCTGCATTAATAATATTATTCATTGAAATGTATTCATAAACGTGGAGAATTGTTCACATGTGTAAACTAATGTCAACTATAAGAAATAATCATTTATATTATGCCTAACTGAGCACATTAACACGTATAAAACTGCATTCATTTCTCGTATATCTTAAGTTAGCGTGAGTCGAGAACTAGCTGTGTAACTCTCATATTAAAGCGTATTTTTCTGTTTCTCCAGTGTGCTGACTTGCAAAAGACCATGACCCAGCGATTGTTCTTTTCCTTACTTGTTTGCAACAATGCTAGATTTTCTCATCCGCATGCTAGCAGCTTTTAGTATAAATTATGAAACTTCGAAACAATTATGGACACTTCCAAGGACGATAAAGCGTGGAGAAGAGAACTTTTGACCTGACGTGTGCCAAGGAAATAAAGTAACCCCGGATGTGCCACCTACGAAAAACGTCAATTATGAAGACCAATTAGGATTTAGAGAAATATCGTGAAATGACAAATGCATTACTTAATGTATAATTTGATTGGTTACCGATAGTGGGGTGTAGTGACTGACCAATAGAATTTTGGGGGAATGTATTTTGGGAAAAGGGATAAAAACCCATGACACAAGAGGCAAAGCGCATTAGGTAGGGAATGATATTGATTGCATCCAGAAACTCTGTCACTCTATTTGGTGATTTGAGACTTAAACAAACCATCCTTGCCCATAGACTGCCCCATTACACTTACCTCCTTAAGGGGAGAGTGTCCCTTGCCTTTAACTTAGATAGACTGACGGTGATCTAACTGATGTCCTGAAGACGAAGACTGATCCTGTATGCTGACCTATCTCGAGGAGGGTAATTATTGTTAATGAAATCTATATTGCCTTTTCTTTCTAGGTACCAACTGCTGTATGTTTTGATTAGAGATCTTAGTTAGATGTTTTCCCAAATTAATGTTCTAATTTTTTTTGCATGAAGCCCAACATGCTAATGCTAATTTGAGGATAGATGAGGTATTCATTATGACTGACGGAACTAACGTGACTGACGTGGTGCTATGCTGAACTAAGACCTTTAGGAGGTATTATGTATCGCAATCTGTTCTTATTCGCATGATTATCTTATGTTCCTGATCTTTACATTTTTGAAAGCTCATCATAGTTGTCGCCTTGTGATTATGTTTATATGCTTCTTGGTTTCGAGATTAATGCATTTGCTATTAGATTGTAATCAATAGGGAATAAAATTCACTAATCTCCATCAAGGTGTGGTTATTCGTGACTGAAAGGTCATGATTGCGCCGAAGGTTTATTAATGACTAAAGTGAAATATATTCTGGTGTTAACTGTTGACAATGTTATTGACATATTGATTGACATATTGATCAGTTATCTAGTCTTACGGTGTCTCACCACTGGGTCCAAAGATTCATCGGCCTAAAACGAGTCCTGATGTGTGTAAATTAACATAGACGGACGCGTTAACAGTTCTGGTAGCAGAGCGACGGTTTGGCCCTTGGGGGCCCTAGGACGGAGTTTCATTGTTTAATTTGTTTTTCTGTGATAATGCAATTTGGAGAGATGATGAGTTGCTAGGTTCGCCATGGCTTTCCCGGGATCTCGGAGCATGCCTAAATGAGTTAGGAATGTTCTCGGCGCCATAGTATGTGTGGTTAGGGTCTTTGCGCTTATTACATCTTATGCATCTTGCAGGTGGTTGTGAAAATTTGCGTGTGTTTAGGCCAAATTAAGGGGGTGATTCTGACTGTTGCGGGCGGCCGAGGCTGCCCGCCACAGTCCCGCCGACAAATGACCGCACCGCGGTCAAAAGACCGCGGCGGCCATTCTTACATTTCCGCTGGGCCGGCGGGCGCTCTCCAAAAGAGCGCCCGCCGGCCCAGCGGAAATGCCCCTGCAACGAGGATGCCGGCTCCGAATGGAGCCGGCGGAGTTGCAGGGGTGCGACGGGTGCAGTGGCACCCGTCGCGTATTTCAGTATCTGCTTTGCAGACACTGAAATACTTTGCGGGGCCCTCTTACGGGGGTCCCTGCAGTGCCCATGCCATTGGCATGGGCACTGCAGGGGCCCCCAGGGGCCCCGCGGCACCCCCTACCGCCATCCTGTTCCTGGCGGGAGACCCACCAGGAACAGGATGGCGGTAGAGGGTGTCAGAATCCCCATGGCGGCAGAGTGCGCTCCGCCGCCATGGAGGATTCTCCCGAGCAGCGGAAAGTCGGCGGGAGACCGCCGACTTTCCGTTTCTGACCGCGGCTGAACCGCCGCTGTCAGAATGCTCGAGGGAGCACCGCCAGCCTGTTGGCGGTGCTCCCGTGGTCGGTGACCCTGGAGGTCACCGGCCGCCAGGGTCAGAATGACCCCCTAAGTGTTGTTTAGAAGGAGTGGGTGTACTCCACAGTATGAGATTAGGGAAGTCGGCGTACTTCATGTGAATGCAGCGCTTATTGCTCAAAATTATCCACGTGGTTGGTTGTTGTATACGGACCTATTGAGGTCTAAGACTCCGGAGTATGATGATAAATGTGGTTTATGTTGTAATCTGTGTGGTTTAATAGGTCAATCAGGCGTGGTTGACTAGTCAAGTTTCGAGTTATGATGCATGTGTGAAACCTTCGATGGAGATTTGACAAGTTCTAAAGTGCACTAGAAGGAGTCATTGACAAGTCGAAAGTAGGATTTGCAGGTCGAATTCTGCTTGCGTATGTGGGAACTGAGGAGGAGAAAGTAGCGGCCGAGGCTTCAAGTGAAATCTCTGTAAAGTTCTGAAGCGAATGTGTTACCCTTCCTGTAGTAAACCGGCAGATTTGTGTTGTCATTTTAAGTGCTTGCAATAATTTGCATTAGTTTGTATGAGTTGTAAAGAGTTAGTGAGGTGTGGACAAGCCGCAAGACTTTGTCAGCTGCAGTGTGTGTAAGTGTGACGTCAGTGGTGCCGCGCTGGGATAGGTCAGATGCCGAGAGGGGTCGCGCACGGATTGGCTGCCGTCCGTGAGAGGCAATAGGTTGAGAAAAGGGTAGGTGAAGAGTGTCCTGGGAACTAAGCCGTTTTCTGATTAAATACAAAATAAAAGATTTGCAAAAAATGAATTTTGTTAAGGCATTCAAAAGCGCTTTGAAGGGAGATGTGTATATTGTTGCAACCGATGGGGAACCTACACCACCTGAGGGTACTCCAGCTTATACAGTTATGGAGGAAAAGGGTGTTGCACCTTGTTTATGGATAAAACAATGGCGCAAATTAACAGAGAAAGAGGGGTGTCTAGCGTTTCCAGAACATGGGACATTCAATCCAAAGGTATTAGAAAATTTGAGGTGGATGTTAAGTACGCAGAAACCACCTCCGAGACCGGCACAATACGAGGCTTTGGCGATTTGGGATCTGATGGCTCTTAAACATAGGCAAGAAAGGTTTCACAGAAGATTGACAAGAGCAGAAAAATCCTATGCAGAGGCTAGATGGGACAATGAGAATAAAATGTGGAGACGAGGAATAGTAGATGGGTTAAAGCTGTTTCCAGCAATAACACAGGGAGAAGAGACACAGGGAAAGAAAGCTTCTCGCAAAACCGACAAAGATTCAGACAAAATTAAAGAGAACAAAAGGTCCTGGGAAGAAGAGGATGATTCAGATGATGAGGCGTTTATGGATAGACTGTTACATGATCGACCGCCACCGTATGCGGTGAGCGACAGTGCTCCAAGTACTAGCTTGAATCCTGGGAACCAGACGAAGGAAAAGGGAGTTACTGATACGGTACAGACTAGTGATACAGCCTTGATACAGAATGGTGTCAGTGTACCCACTGCACCAGACTCGCCGATACAGTTGCAGCCTCCACCGCAGATAAAAAGAATTTATCCTGATGTCCCAGTGCTTGAGACTACTACAAACTTGGTGGTGCCGCCAGACCCGGTATATACTAAGCCAAGGCTGATACAGATTGAGTCAACTCCAAAGCTAGTGTCTCAACCGCCACAGCTGATACCTGGGTATAACCCTGTAGCAGGACCACCGTTAGTACCTGTACCGGGTACACTAGAGCAGACTTATGGTGTTGAAGCTCCAAGAAGCTTGTGACCAGGTCAGACACCTGCCGCTATATCGCTACCTATTACTGTCGGTCCCCCGGTGCCGTTATATGCACAGGAGAAAACAAGGACATGTGAACAGGGAGTTATGACTCATGAAGCGACAAGAGGAGGGCCTATTAGAACTCCACAAATAATGGCCCAGGGAGGACAGGTATGTGAACAACCGAGACCCTTAATGGACCTTAGTCCAATAGGGGCACCTCTTGAAGCAATGCGGCAAGCAGGGTTGGGAGTCTTGACTCCCCAAACTATGAGTACGAATACCTCCCACACTCCAATGATACATGCAGGGAACATTTCACTGCAAGGTTTTACAGTACAACAGTTAAATGAGTGGTTAGAGAAAACTTGTACTTCACAAAAGACTACAGTGACCACAATTGAACCTGAAAAGGAAAAACAAGATGAATATCTGAATCTTGTACGACTAGGAGCAGAACCTGCTGAGTTGGTGGAAGGAACAATGGGAGTGAATAGGTTGGAATCATACACTGAGGCAGAATTGAGGTACTTATGCCCTAAGATTACCAAAGAGGTAGGTAAAGTACACCAGAGATTAACGAATTTGGCAGACAAATACAAGGTTGATATTGGAAACACGAAACATTTGAAAAGGAGCTACAGATTAGATTTTGACACCAAAGATTTTGAACACATGAGATCTGCAGGCATGAAGGCACACTTGAAAGAGTTGTTGCAAAGTGCACAAATTTGGGGAGCACTAGAGAAATGGGAAGGCCGGTGGGCAAAAAAAGAGATAAGGGAAAAAGAGATAGCCCAGGGTCTAATGAAGTAACAACCACACCCAATTTAGACATGGTGAAAATCCTACCTATGAGAGAAACAGCTGGTGGTGTCTTAGTGCATGTGCCTTGGTCTAGGGGAGACATTTTGTCCTTTACGAATGATTATCCTAGGTTAAGAGAAAAACCGATCGAGTGGTATCAACAGACAGATAGATTTGTGAAGCTTGCGAAGTGTCTTTGGGAAGACTTGAATACTTTATTTGAGATCATTGTTCCGCCAGATTTGTGGCTCGAGTGCAAGAGAGGGGTAGATTGGCCCACGAAGGAGCCGGCAAGGGATAAGGTGACTGGAGTACCTTCTGAAGAGGTGATGAAATATTATCATAAAGTAATTGAGTTTTTGAAACAAAAGGTGTCGCCGAAGGTGACCGATTGGCAGAAAATCGACCGGACTTCTCAAGAGGTTAAAGAATCAATACATGCGTATTATGAGAGATTGTTGAAAGCATTCAAACATTACATTGGTACTGAGACAATCGAACCGAAGGACATGAATCATCTTGTGTTTAGGTTCGTCGAAGGGCTGAGACTGGAGGTCAGCCAGATGATTAAAAATCATTTGATTTGTTGGCAAGCTAAACCGATTGATGAAGTGTTACAGTATGCGAAATACTGTAGTGATGAAATTGAGTTGAAGCAGAAAAAGTTGAAGGAGAAAGTGATGGTGATGCAGATAAGAGCTGCACAAGCTGGAATACAGGGAAATGGTGTTCAGCAAATGATACAGCAATCACCGCAAATGAATGGTGTGTTTCAGGCACAGCCGAGAGGCAGAGGTCGAGGTTTTTTGAACCGTAATTCTGATATGAATAATGTTGTTATTCAAAATGACGGTCAGGCAATGAAGAAGATGTCACCATGTCATGCGTGCGGGGGCATGGGGCATTGGAAACGGGATTGTCCGAATATGATGCAGGATGATACAGTTCAGCAGAGCATTAATGCCGGTACACTACAAAATTCACGAGGTCGAAGAATGAGACACCAGAACCCGAATTTTCAGAATAATTTGGTGCAAATGCCAGGGGTACAACCCATGCAGCAAATGCAAATGCTGCGTTTCCAAACAGTGTCAGTATAACCAATACAACAGCAGATCCCTATGGCGTCTAGACAGCAAATGCAGTTACCCCTAGCTCCGATGGGACAGCAACAGGTGACGCTTCCTCAGCAGGTCACAGGCCAGGTAACAAACCAAAACAGAGAGGCCCATATGTAGAGGGAAAAGTAATGGGCTATAAGGTTTCATTTTTAGTTGACACAGGAGCTACACGCTCTACAGTTCGCAGTGCAGAAGTACCGAGATTACCTCTTTCAGGGCGCACCATACGAGTGGTCGGAGTGGCTAACAAGTACCTGACAAATCCAATTACTGACCCAGTGCAGGTTCAAATTGGAAATTTCCAAGGCCTGCATAGATTTGTTGTATGTGACTCAAGCCCAGTGTCCTTACTAGCGAAAGACTTATTATGTAAGACCAAATGTTCGATTACCTGTTCCAACAATGGAATAGAAGTACAGACAAACAGTGATGATGAAGGAGATGAGGGTCAATTCATAGAAGAAGGAGGAGAGACGAATGAAGATTACCGTCTAATTACTCTATTCCCAGTGTTTACCTTGATCGATCTACCTGCTGATCTACAAGGGTCTGTAACAGAGAAAGTGTGGGATTTGACTGGAAAAGAGGTTGGATTAATCAAGGGAGTAGGACCAGTCAAGGTGCAAATAAAGCCAAATGCAGTGTTCCCACAAGTGCCACAATACCATATGATTCAGGATGTCCTCATTGAAGTGACACAGATAATTGCAGATTTTCTCAGACAGGGAGTTTTGAAAGAAGTACTGAGCAGTCCGTGTAACTCACCTATTATGGGTTTAAAGAAGCCCTGTGGAAAGGTTCGAATTGTGCAGGATTTGAGAAAAATAAACAAAATTGTGATAAAATGCTGCCCTGTGGTACCTCACCCAGCGGTAATAATGTTCCAGGTTCCTTGTGATACTGAATGGTTTACTGTAGTAGACCTATCAAAAGCATTTTTCTCGATACCTCTTCACGAAGATAGCCAATTTTTGTTCAGTTTTAAATTCCTGGATAAGGTGTACAGTTGGTGCAGAATTCCTCAGGGGTTTTCTGAGTCACCATCCATCTTCAATCAGATATTGAAGAAGGATTTGGAACCTCTTGTGCTGCCTTTCAATTCGACTCTTGTGCAGTACATTGATGATTTGTTGATTGCATCTAAAACCAGAGACAGCAGTAAATATGATACCATTGCATTGTTGAATCATTTGGGAAAGAATGGACACAAGGTGTCACCTAAGATGTTGCAATACTGTCAAAAAGAAGTGAAATATTTAGGGCATCTGATTGAGAAAGGGTTCCGAAGAATATCAAAAGAGAGAATAACAGCTGTTTTGCAAATGAATCCCCCAACAACAAAGAGAGATGTCAGGATGTTTCTGGGAATGGTGGGTTACTGTCGCCAGTGGATACCCAATTTCTCAATCATTTCAAAACCCTTAATAAAATTGACAGGAAAAGAGGTCAAGGATGAACCATACACAATCACTTTGACAAAAGAAGAGCTTGAGTCATTTTTAGAGCTGAAGGAGTGCATGTGCAGGGCCCCAGCACTAGGAATGCCTGATTATGAGAAACCTTTTCTGTTGTTCTGTCATGAACGTGATGCTTGTTCTTTGTCTGTTTTAACACAGGTCCACGGAGATGCAAATCGCCCTGTAGCATATTTTTCAGCTACTTTGGACCCTGTCGCAGCAGCCTTACCGGGTTGTTTGCGAGCAGTCGCAGCAGTTGGTCAAAGCTTTTCACAATGTGAGGGCATAGTCATGGGATTCCCTTTGACAGTATTGGTTCCACATTCTGTCGAAATTCTGTTGACACGAACTAAGACGCAACACATGACAAATGCACGACTTTCCAAATATGAGACGATTATTCTGGGGTCACCAAATGTTACATTAAAAAGATGCATTGTGCTGAACCCGGCAACTCTACTTCCCAATGAGAATACAGAAATCAAAGATGGGGAAGAATTTGAGCATGATTGTCTCGAGGTGACTGAGCTCTGTACCAAACCTCGCCCAGACATACAGGATACCCAGTTAAAAGAAAACGATTGCATTATGTTCGTTGATGGGTCCTGTTTAAGAGATTCAACAGGAACATTGAGAGCTGGTTACGCAGTATGTACCATATCTGGCATAGTCGAGGCCTCCTGGCTCGAGAAAGTGTTTTCTGCACAGGTGGCAGAATTAATAGCTCTTACAAAAGCCTGCCACGCTGCTGTGAATTTGAAAGTCACAATCTATACTGACAGCAGATATGGATTTGGAATTGTGCATGATTTTGGCCAACTCTGGTCACAGAGGGGTTTCATGACATCCTCTGGTTCACCAGTGAAAAATGGAGAACAGATAAGAGATTTGTTACATGCGATTCAGTTGCCTCTTGAAATTGCCGTGGTGAAGTGCAGTGCTCACACCAGATCACAAGACTTTGTGTCAATGGGGAATGGTTATGCAGACCAAGTTGCAAGATTTTGTGCATTAAACTGTATATCATTTAAAGAGCAGTGGGAATTGTTACCACAACCTGAGAACGACACGACCTTAAGCCTAGCATTACGAGTGGTTGATACTTTAGACGAATTAAAGACATTACAAAAGCCATGCTAGCAAAGAAGAAAAACGTTCCTGGCAGAAAATGCAGTGTGTACAAAGAGCAGATGATATGTGGGTTTCAGAGGAAGGAAAATTGGTTCTGCCAAATAGTCTTCTGTCACAATTTGCCCGATTATATCATGGGCAGGCACATTTAGGAAGAGATGCCATGATCAGATCTTTTAAAATTGATTGGTTCAATCCAAAATTCAGACATGCCGCAGAAATTACTTGTCACAGGTGCGTCATCTGTCAACAGATGAACGCTGGAAAAGGAACAGTGGTAACTTTGAGCCACATTGGAAGAGCTGGAGGTGCATTTAACAAAATGCAAATGGATTTCATTTAAATGCCTGTTTGTGGAGGATTGAAGTACGTGTTGGTGATTGTGTGTGTTTTCAGTCATTGGATTGAGGCATATCCCACACGTAGGAATGACAGTCTTACAGTTGCAAAACTACTACTCAGAGAGTTAATACCAAGGTTCGGGTTTCCGGTTTCTATAGAATCAGATAGGGGAAGACACTTCGACAATGAGGTGATTAAACTTCTGTGTGCCGCACTCAACATTGAGCAGAAGTTGCATTGTAGCTATCGCCCTGAAGCATCAGGACTAGTTGAACAGATGAATGGTACCTTAAAATCAAGAATAGCAAAAATGTGTGCAGCAACAAACATGAAATGGCCAGATGCATTACCTCTAGTACTGATGTCTATGAGAAACACGCCAGATAAGAAAACGGGACTGTCCCCCCATGAAATCCTCATGGGTAGAGCAATGAGGTTACCAGCGGTACCTGCAAATGCACTAGTGAATATTACAGATGATATGGTGTTGGATTACTGCAAAAGTTTGGCTGACGTGATTCGCTCTTTCTCTCACCAGGTGGAAGCTAACACACTGCCACCAATTGGCGAACCAGGACACTCTTTGCAAGCTGGAGATTGGGTGGTTGTCAAGAAGCACCTGAGGAAATCGTGTCTTGAGCCACGTTGGAAGGGGCCATATCAAGTAATATTGACAACCACTACTGCTGTGAAGTGTGCCGGGGTTCCCAACTGGATACATGCCAGTCACACAAAAAGGGTAACGTGTCCTGTTGAAGAGGAACTTGAAGATTCCGGTACAGCAACTTCAGGAGGAGAAGTCTCAGAGTCAGAGATTAGTCAAGAAATATCTGAGACTACAGGAGAGCCCACTCAGAACAGCCTTGTCCCTCAAGCTGACAGTGAGTTCGAGAGAGGTGACAGAGTGCCTATCTCAGTTGAGGCAGCAGGAGAACTAAGACAAGGAGAGGTTCTCCCAGAAGTAGACGAATACAATTCAGAGCCTGAATACAGTGTAGAACTGGAAGACGACAGAGAAGGAGAAGTTGTAAATTCAAATCGAAACGGATCAGAGTCATCTGAACCGGTTGCAAGTCCGTCAAGAGAAAACACCATATCACAAGAGGAGGGTGCTGTCCAACGTCCCAAAGGAAAACACCGAAACAAGACACACAGAGGTGATAATTGGCCAGACAAGTCACATCTTAGAATAAGAGAAATAGCAAATGAGACAATAATAGAAGAAAGCGATACTTCACAGGCAGATGATCTGAGTGAAGGAGAACAACAAGGTGAACGAAAATTAAAAAGAAAGAGAATAGCAAACCGAAGATATACAGGTCCTGAATGGGCATATGCTACAACCTCTGAATGGCAACAAGAATTCTTAGCATTCTGCTTTGATCGAGAAGTGCCAGGCCAATACTACGGTACCTGAAGGTATTCTACAAGAAAACTTGGATAAAATTGAAATCGTGAAACCTGAAAAGAGAAAGAGTCTTTAGAAACTACAGAAAAGCGACACTAAACCTGGATTTGACTTCAAGAAACATGATTACGACAAGCTGCTAACCTGAATTGACGAAAAGGGTCCTGGAGTGAGTGAAGACGCTGTAAAATACGCAGAAAGAGTTTGCCTTCTTGAGTTGATTGTTGATCTGCTATTCTGATTCTATACAAACATGGCTTATAGTAGCAAAGGAAGTAAGGTGTGTGGTTGGTTAGGACTTATGATAGGTGTTGTATGCGCAATAATGATTGTGGGAGTGATTGTAGGAATGCCATGGAGAGAGAGTGAAACTATTAATGCAACTTCAAAACCTGAGACTACTACTGCTAATAAACTATCACCGTGGGAGAAATTTGAACAAGATGCCAGACATCTGCATGAGGGAACTAATGCAAAAGGGGACCTTTCTACTAATGTCTTCTATCGCTTACTAAATGAGTATGTGGAAACTATGGATGCGAAAGATTGTTATGTGTGTACTAAAATTCCTTCATCTGTGCAGGAGGGAGTTTCTTATCATAGCCTCCCTCTCACTTATGGAATTAGCTGCAGTTTGCTATTAACAAGATTTTATGATCAAGAGCATGTGCAATACTTTTATTCAAATTTGGATGTTGTGTTTTCTTTTGTGCCTGTGATTGAATTTTTAAATAAGTTAGCTAAAGAGCATGATATTAAAATAGTTAGAGGATTCTTTGAGCCAACTCTTACATTTGGAACTGCTTATGCACATCGCAATAATTTGACTTGCTTACTGTCTCCTGTAGAGAAAATCTTTTTAGATCACACAGATGATAGACGCAAAGCATTGAAAGAAAGGTTAGAAAAAGGCATAGAAAAACGTACTTATGCAAATGATTATTCTTACACGGCAATTAAAACACAAGGCAAATTAGCTATAGATGCATTACACGTAGGTAGACTGTGTATATATAGGCCGAAATCTGATCAAGACAATCTGTTTGTAGGTACGAGTGAATGTAGACATGTGTTTCTGTTTCAGAGTAAATGGACCTTTATGTTAAATGGACAAGACCCAGCGATTCCTGGAATCTATTACATCTGTGGGTTAAATGCATATTACTGTCTCCCTAAGGGATGGTATGGGACATGCTATTTGGGAATAGTATTCCCAAAGATATACCAGATTGATGACTTAAAACAAATACCTAAAGCGTCTGAATTACAACATACTAGACAAAAGCGAGAATCAGTGGCGGCTGTCATTGGTGACATATTTGGAGCTATAATCCCATCAGTAGGGGTTATCTTTAATTCTATGAAAATTCAAAAGTTGTCTACTATTGTGGATAACATGCTGACAAATTTTACAGGAGCTATACTTCTGATGGATACTGAACTTGCTGCAGAAAGAGCTATGACTCTTCAAAATCGGCTTGCTTTAGACATTCTTTTATCAAAGAGTGGAGGTGTGTGCAAAATGCTTAATGAACGTCATTGTTGTTCATTTATTCCAGATAACAGTAAGAAAATTAGAAGCATGCTTACTAACCTTACTAGAGATAGTACAGATTTGAAGGATCTAAAAGAACCTGGTGTTTGGGAAAAATTTGGAAAAGGAATTGCCCGAGTGGGAAGCTGGTTTACCAACATTTGGAATGGGGTACTTGCAAAAATTATGATGGGTCTATTAATTGTTTTGATTTGCCTATTAGGATTATGGGGGGCATGCAAAATTAATGACAAAGTAAAAAGAAATTGGTCTAAAAGAGCCCAACAAAATGAAGAAAGTGAAAGAGAGAAAATGTTCAATGAAATATGGGAAAGCTCACATAAAGGGCAAGATGTTGAAATGCGTATCATGCGCAAGGTGAAAAATTAAGGTCAAAAGATTGTGTGATGACGAGCGTCATCAGAGGAGGGACTGAGAGAGCGTAGTTTAAATATTACATATTATAGACATGAAATGCTTATGTTTAACAATGCTGCATTAATAATATTATTCATTGAAATGTATTCATAAACGTGAAGAATTGTTCACATGTGTAAACTAATGTCAACTATAAGAAATAATCATTTATATTATGCCTAACTGAGCACATTAACACGTATAAAACTGCATTCATTTCTCATATATCTTAAGTTAGCGTGAGTCGAGAACTAGCTGTGTAACTCTCATATTAAAGTGTATTTTTCTGTTTCTCCAGTGTGCTGACTTGCAAAAGACCATGACCCAGCGATTGTTCTTTTCCTTACTTGTTTGCAACAATGCTAGATTTTCTCATCCGCTTGCTAGCAGCTTTTAGTATAAATTATGAAACTTCGAAACAATTATGGACACTTCCAAGGAAGATAAAGCGTGGAAAAGAGAACTTTTGACCTGACGTGTGCCAAGGAAATAAAGTAACCCCGGATGTGCCACCTACGAAAAACCTCAATTATGAAGACCAATTAGGATTTAGAGAAATATCGTGAAATGACAAATGCATTACTTAATGTATAATTTGATTGGTTACCGATAGTGGGGTGTAGTGACTGACCAATAGAATTTTGGGGGAATGTATTTTGGGAAAAGGGATAAAAACCCATGACACAAGAGGCAAAGCGCATTAGGTAGGGAATGATATTGATTGCATCCAGAAACTCTGTCACTCTATTTGGTGATTTGAGACTTAAACAAACCATCCTTGCCCATAGACTGCCCCATTACACTTACCTCCTTAAGGGGAGAGTGTCCCTTGCCTTTAACTTAGATAGTCTGACGGTGATCTAACTGATGTCCTGAAGACGAAGACTGATCCTGTATGCTGACCTATCTCGAGGAGGGTAATCATTGTTAATGAAATCTATTTTGCCTTTTCTTTCTAGGTACCAACTGCTGTATGTTTTGATTAGAGATCTTAGTTAGATGTTTTCCCAAATTAATGTTCTAAATTGTTTTGCATGAAGCCCAACATGCTAATGCTAATTTGAGGATAGATGAGGTATTCATTATGACTGACGGAACTAACGTGACTGACGTGGTGCTATGCTGAACTAAGACCTTTAGGAGGTATTATGTATCGCGATCTGTTCTTATTCGCATGATTATCTTATGTTCCTGATCTTTACATTTTTGAAAGCTCATCATAGTTGTCGCCTTGTGATTATGTTTATATGCTTCTTGGTTTCGAGATTAATGCATTTGCTATTAGATTGTAATCAATAGGGAATAAAATTCACTAATCTCCATCAAGGTGTGGTTATTCGTGACTGAAAGGTCATGATTGCGCCGAAGGTTTATTAATGACTAAAGTGCAATATATTCTGGTGTTAACTGTTGACAATGTTATTGACATATTGATTGACATATTGATCAGTTATCTAGTCTTACTGTGTCTCACCACTGGGTCCAAAGATTCATCGGCCTAAAACGAGTCCTGATGTGTGTAAATTAACATAGACGGACGCGTTAACAGGTGTATGTGCTTAATTTGCAGAAAAAAAGGAAGACTTATTTTTCCAGAAAAGAAAAGCTTGCAGGTATGTTAATTAAGTTTGAAGATTTTTTTTCCCTGAGGAGATATATCATTCAGTGATTGGGCCATCGGGAACACTAAGGGCCAGATTTAAGAGGGCCTAGCACCTCTTTGTGCCACATTAACATCATTTTTATGACTCTAATGTGGCCCAACAAAGTCAAAATTGCAGCTCCAGATTTACAAAGTGGAGCAATGCATGTGTTGCGCCACTTTATTACTCCTTGTGCCACATTATGCCGCGCCAGCCATAATGTATGCAAGGTAGGTCGTTTCCCCGATAGGGGGACCACAAAAATATCGCAGTGGAATCTAAGGGATTCCACTGCGTCCTTTTTAGTGGCTATTTTTAACGCTTGCACAGAGCAGGCGTTAAAAGGAGGCATGCCGTTATTTATAATGGGCCCCGATGTACTCTGCAGGATTAGCGCCAAAATGTTGGCGCTAATCCTGCACAGTACATCAATAGTGTAAAAAAATTTGATGCTATTGCCCCTACCCTGCGCCATGGTGCTCCGTATATTAAATACGGCGCACACATAGTGGCGGTAGGGGGGCACAAGGGTCCGCAAGAAAAGTGGCGCTACACATTATGTAGTGCCACTTTTCTTAAATCTGGCCCTAGGATCTAGAGACATATGATTGATATAAAAGAAAAGGACAATAAAAAGGGCCAATGGGTTGTCAGACAGACAGGTTCTTCTTACGAAGAGGATGGAGGGGGCGGACTTCTTGATGGATTGAGAGGATGTATATTGATATAAAAGTTACTTGCTGAAGGGGCCTTCCAGTGTAGTGACAACACAGCTCTTTATGCTTAGTCTTTCATTTCTAAGAACACCAACAACAGGCATTCTAGAATGGTTGTTTTGAGGGTGTCAGCGGGGGGCTTTAACTCTATAACAGATTCATCCTACGGATGCCCCTTTAAGAAATCACTGGTAGTGTGTGTGGTATGACCGAAGACGTATATCCTATTCGTGACTTTTGCTCAACCTCAATTACAGCAGCATTATATCAATTTATGAGAGTGCCAGTGGTTAATTCACTGTATTCCTTAATAAGTATTCCACAATTTATCATCATACAGGGTTAGATGTCTAGGTTTATCATGGGAGCACCTAATAATTTCCATATACGTTGAACCGAATGGTGGAGTTCAAAATGCCACTGGATCTTATATATTTTTGAAAGCACATTGCATAGTACATTTGGTGTTGTACAGTGTATGCCATGCATTACTATGTGCACTCTGCAACATGAAAAAAATGCTCATTATGAGATAATTTGAGGTTCCTCTAAAAATACAGAAACAAACCATTGCTGTAAAAGTTTCTGATTTTTTTTACGAAGGGGTGCATATTCAGTGCATGGTTGGTGAGGTGTAGCACCACTATCAATAAACGTTTCTGGCACGGAAAGAATTTTAAGAAATTGATGCGACGGCTGTATTCCCCTATTGCTGAAAAATAATTTCTAGGCATTGCGAAGTGTCTGATTTTATCTGCAGCATTTTCAATTTATCATTTTGAAAATAATGATTAGAGTCAGATCACTGAAAGGGTAATGCCTGAAGATATCTGCACAGGTATGAATATTCCAATATAAAAAGGCATCAAAGATGGAAATCACTAGCTTTTAAAAATAAATGTTCTATCTTTTGAAATGGAAAAAGACCATTATCTGAATTTCTATAGTTCAAAAATCCTTGCCGTTTAAGTTTTCACTTTGGAGCAGTTAAATTATGCTCGTACGAAGAAGTGAAATTACTTTCAGTGATGTTTTTGAAAAGTAAATTGCCAAAAGCATGTAAATTTGGATTGCATAAAGAACCCTATTTTTTTTACGAGTTTTATTGAGTTTTACAAAATGCATACAGGAAATAACAAGGCGCAATGAAGCGCAATGGACAGGCCAGGATATCAACTTTACATGGGCTGAAAACCCGTATACAGAAACTCATATATCTGCCCTTGCCCCCAAGAAACAACAGTATTCAAACGCACTCCATCCGATAAGAAGCAACATGAGAGAACAAGAAGAAAGAATAGTTTAAGACTTAGAATTGTAACAATCAAGGAGGACATTGGGAGAGGGGGCGGTGGGAACGTGAGATCAAAAGAGGGTTAAGGAGGAGGGAGGCAGGGAGGAGAGATAGGGAGGGGCGATACGGGGGAATGGAAAAACGGGCAAAGGGCAGAAATGGGTCCAAGAAGCAAGAGAACAAGAAAACAAGTGCGAAGGGGGGGTTCTACTCTCTGTGTTTGAAAAAACGAAATATCAAAGAAGGCCCAACAGACTTCAGATTAATTAGCTAGACCCTTATCCAGGACCACCAGTTAAAGCACAGAGATCTTGAAGTGGGTTCAGCGTCCACACTGGGTGGTGGGCCCCCGTGGAGCCCCAATAGTGGCAAGTTAACGGTCCGTAAGGAGCCATCCTCAAATATTCAGGAATTTCTCCAAGAGATTATTCAGCCTAGCAATACACCACTCGCAAGACGCCAATATATACATATCCTGTAGCCAGGAATCATAAGATGGGCAAACACTAGTGGGCCACAGCCGGAGGATGCACAGCTTTGCAGTAGACAGTGCTGTGGATAGCCATCTCATTTGCTGGTTGCTAAAGTTAGGACATTGCACCATGTCATGGAGAAGGGATCAGCTAAGGGGTGCCAGGTTCTCAAAGAGGAATTGTGTTCTAGATTGTTGCCGTCACAGAGGTCTAGTACAGCCAGCAAGGGGCATTCTCACTCCAGGTGAACAATGTCTCCTTCCACAGAGCCACATAACCAGCAGGAAGCTAAGGGGAGTAGTAGGGAGAGGGGTAGCCAGAGAGGCATTGAGTGCCAGCGATTAGTATTTTGAAGTAGCTTAACTTCAATCTGATTTCCCTGAGAGAACTGTAATGAGTGGCCAGTAGATCCACCCAATCCTTGTCCATGCTGCAGACCCAACCATTTCGGACAACAGGTTCCGCAGGGAACGAGAAACTGGTGCAGAATATTGTTGGTCGTTCAAAATGCAATAGCGGCCTGACACCACACCCTTATGCATGCCCCATCTCCTCAAATAGGCTATAATGGGGGAGGATGCCAGCTGAACCAGATGGGGGCCCAGTTTTTTCCATATACAATGTTGGAGACTTTGATAGTTCTAAAAGGAGCATAAAGGCAGGTTGTGCCTCAGCAAAGGAATTGTAAGACTGGTCCGTACATCAGGCTTTGGATCACAAGGCCTTCCACAGGGGTTCGGTGACATCTATTAACAGCAAAGTGTTGCATCAAAGTGGCGCGTGAGAGTGAAGTCTTCAGTGGACTTTCGGTAGTTCATGGGCTCTTTTCCAGGTTTAAATTGTAGTGGCTAGGACCATGTGAAAAGAAAGGAGGTGATCCAAATGGCCGATGTAGAACATCCCATGGTCACTTAGGAGGTCGACCAATGACTCTTCCATGGGGTCCCATGTTGGAGTATCCAAAGAGGTATGGAAGACACACAGCACAGCATAAGGTGTGAAGCCAGCCAGTAATCAGTGAGGCTAAGGTGACTCATCCCACCAATGGCCACAGCAGCGTGCAGTTTGGCGAGTTTGTGGTCACCCCATCCTCCCAGAGAAAGGTCTTAATGGTGCTATTAATGGCTTGCATCAAGGTAGTGGGGATCCATAGATCCGTCGGGTGTCCCTAGAAGCAGGGAAGGGGAAGGATACATGACCGCTGCATGGCACCCTCGCTGTAGGCTAAGTGTAGAGTTTTTGTACCCATGCTGTGAAAGTGAGTCTTGTGCCTACATGGTGTAACACCTGGAATATGTAATTCCACTCCACCCTGTCAAATGCCTTCTCAGTCTTGGGAAACCAACAGCTTTTCTTCTGTATCATTGCACACATGCCAGAGGACATGATAGAGGGCTCTAAGGTGGGACATAGAATAACAGTGAGGGATAAATCTGACCTTTTCCGGATGCGCCAAGAAGAGGATGACCTTTTGTAGGCTCTTACCTAGCAATTAGGCCAGTATTTTAGTGTTGGTGTTGAGAGTGGTGGGCCTATAGCACTTGTGGTGCAGAGGGTCTTTACCCGGGTTAGGAAGGAGCATGATTATTGTACTGTTAGCTTCCACAAGCAGGGTGGCTGAAGGCTGTAGCTCTAAGAAAACCGGGCACAGTAAAGGGGCCAAAAGGTCCTTGTCCATCCTATAAAATTCAGAGGGGCTTTCATTGGGGTGTAGGGATTTGTTCTAGAGAAGTCCCAATATGACCTTCCTGATCTGGTCCTCTGTGATGGGTAGATATGAGCTGGGACTGCTGTTTCTGTGAGAGGCGGGGAGGGGAATTTTGCACCAAGGAGCTGCCATCAGTAGCAGCATTATCGGTTTTCTGAGGTGTAGAGGGAAGCATAGTTGGAAGAGAAATTCTACAAGATGTCCAAGGGGTATGTGCAAGATGCACTCTCTGTATGGAGGATAGCTGGTTTACTGCTGGATACTTCCTGCTGGTGGGTTTGGAAATCTAAAATATGGCCTGCCTTCTGCCTCTTTCATAGTTACGCTGTTTAAGGTGAAAAAGGACGTTCTGTTAGTGGCGGTAGAAAGAGAATTAAGGTTGTACTTAGCCCAAAGAAGGGCTTTCAGTGCTGTTAAGGTGGATATAGAGGAGTATTGGGCTCTGAGCATACAAATCTCTTGCTCCAGTGTCGAATGTGCCTTCGGCGCTTCCTGCTTTGCAGAGGAGAGGACACCATCACCAGGGGACGTGATAGATAAATTTCAAGGTGACCACAAAGGTGTTGTTTATCATCTGGCAGTTTGTAACGGGAAAGATTAATCCTCCTGCCAGAAGGGGTGGGGTCGTATCAGTCCCTAGTGGAGCCACGTCTGTACTGCGTCATGAACAGACTCTCCAGAAGGGGGTAAGGATACATCAGTCAGGTGACTCAACATGGATAGGGATAAAAGGAAATAATCTATCTGTGTACGAGTGCCATCCACATGAAGTGAAGTGTAATCCTGGGTAATGGGATGTGTCAGGCTCAAGAGATCTACTAGGAAAAAATTGGAGAGAGCAAATCTAGAACTGAGGAGCCAGGGAATGTTGGATGGTTGGACTTGTCATGAAACCAAGTTCAAGTACCAAGTTCCATTCATCCCAAGTATAGATTTCGGTAATTCTAATGTAAAAGGCTATGTCATTGAAGGCACTCCTTTTAGTGCAGTCCTTGGCATAGAGGGAATCAGTCAAGATGGCCTGGCCAGAAAGGGATGCCTTAAGAAAAATATACTGAACATGTGGGTCCCACCATATTTAGCTCACCTGTAGCAGGTGGTGTTTTGCCACAAGAATGGTGATGCCCAACTTGTGATAAAGGTATATAGTGTGTTCCTCGCCCTGTCCTGTGAAGGGCTGACTAGCCTAATATTCCCACACCCATAAAGTTTCTAACTTTTCACATCTGGAAGATGCTTCTTATGTAGGAGAATGAGATCAGGGTGGAGGGATCTTGTGTAATCCAACACCTTTTTACACTTGACATACGTTGACAAGCCAGTGACATTCTGGAAGACAATGGAGAGGGAAGAAAGTTTCTTTGTGGTGCCCCTGGAGCAGCCAGGCCAAGAAGGTGAGGAATGCTGAACAAGGTCAGGAGTGTGCATTCTGGTCGGGTAGGAGAATGAATCAAGGAACCCGGCGCACCTGCGCAGGTCACTGAAGAGAGATACTAAAGATAGTGATCGGGGCCAGCTACAAGTGAAGCATCAAAGGGGAGGGGAGAAAATGACCCAGGGTGTGGAGGAAGGACAATATGAATGCCTTAGCAAGGCAGAGACCCAAGGACGTGGACAGGAAGACGTGGAGGGCTTCAATGTAGTGCAAACTTGAAGATCTCTGCGAGCTGATAGCTGCTTAGGTACGCTTGTCCAAAGGTGTGTGATTTCTCCAACCGACTGTGCTCATCCTCTAGAGTACCAGATGGAGCCTTGCTGAATTAGTCAGTGTGAGGGCAGGGACTGGCGTGATAACCCCCAACCTGTATCGCTAAGGGAGTCAGGGAATAAAAGAAGCCCTCTAGTTGCCCGGGATCATTGAATTCTGTTATCTTGTTACCATGTGTTATGAGTATTGTGGCCGGATTTAGAAGGTCAGATTTAATATTCATACTCTTGAGGCGATGATGCAGCTCAAGGAATTTTTCCTGCTGGACCATGGTATCTTGGGAGAAGTTTTGCAACATTTTATGCCCATCATGAAGGAGCGCAACCTGCCATCTGGCCACGGAGAGCACCGCCCTGGCCTGCTTATGTCTCAAGAAGCATGAAGTGATTTGGCATGGCATGGCACGGACTGGTCTTGCGGGCGTTGGGGGCAAATCCAGTGCATCCGCTGGAATTCCAGTGAATAACAGCTTTGTTACAGCCGGTAAAATGTCTTGGAGAAATTCCAGCATGTTATCACCTTACAACTTTGCCGGGACCCAGAGAAACAAAGGATATCACATTGATTCCGGTCTTCCAACTCCACAATCTTCTGCTGGAGGTTGCAGTGAGCCTGTTCCCAGTCTATTGCTGAAGAAAGTTGGTCTATACTATCCAAGCGCAAATCCTCTCCAGTGAGCTGGGCATTGAAGGAGGCCAGGTCATGGTGGATGGACTGTTGATCTATTGAGGTTTTGGAGGTATTATCAGTCACCTCTTTTGTAGTGGCCTTAAGGGCACACAGTTCCTGTACAATAGTCTCCAGGGCCGTGTCATGTCTGGAGTCTGTATCCTTACCATCTTTCTGTTTATCTGTCACAGCTTCTGTGAAATGTAGCAGTCTGGAGGACTTGGACATCATAAGTTATATGGGGGAAATGCAGACATGGGGGCTAGGTGAGGCACAGTCCGGGTGGCCGTAGTGAATCAGTAACCAGGGAGTTAGGAGTAGGAGTGTGGGCAGCCAGACCATGAAAGCAGTGCAAGACACCAGGACTCGAGGTGCCTGTCCTCCAAGGCCAAGAGAAAGGTGGGTGTGTTATTCTGAGTGAAGGTGGGATGGTAGGAGACCAGCAGCAGGAGCTTCCAGGGAAGGAGAGACTCTTAGACAGGTAGGCAGCAGCAGAATCCCATACAAGGAGTGAATAACTGGCAAAGGGCAGTGCCAGATAGGAGAGCCAGTAAGTCAGTAAGTGCAAGCAGTTAGCCCTCACCCTGTTGCAGGTCCTCGAGGCATAGTGCTCTGGCAAGAGCAGGATTGTGCAAAGGGCGTCAATGAGAATTATCCGTTAGCCAGCTATAGGTTTCACCCAAGAGTTTGACAGCATCAGGGGTGCATGTCATCCAGGATTAGGGCCAAGTGCCTGGCATCACAAGCAGGTAGCCACTGCCCCAGGGTGAGAGGGCAGAAAGCATCTCACAGTGTTTACCATCCTCGATCACAGGTAGGGCCGGGGTCTCACTGTGCACCACAAGACACCCTGGTGCTGCCTTTTCAGACACATTGAACATATGGTAAATCAAAAACCACCATCCGCCCCACACAGCCAGACCTGGGAAGGTGGAGAGGCTGGGGCCTCAGTACAGGTGGGCATAAATGGACCCAGCAGCTTCTGCAAAGTCCAAGACTCAACCCAAGGCCACTAGGTGATGTGTGTCATTTACCTGGACTGCACAAGCAGTCCCAGGTGCCGCAGTCTGCTGGGGGGAGTGAAAATTCCTGGCAGCGGCGTGTACATCAAAGCATCCAGGATGTCTAGGGTCCTTAACAGCACCTCAAGCCTTCCCCTCCAATTTACTGTTTATCCCCGAACAGAGGCAAATGACCACAGAAGGGCACTGCTGACTTAAAAGCTATTGCAGGGAACCACCATTTTCCTGAGCATCAGGATCCAAACTCACAGTACCCATTTTTAAGAAGAAAAAAAACAAGAAATCTTTTTTGTGCACCTATTGACCCTGCATTAATTAACTTGATATTATAAAGTACAACACTTCTGTAAAGGTAGTGCGGGTGTCATTTATTAAGAAAATCTAATTTGAGCTTCCAATAAACCAGACAGCCATGATACTTGTTCTGTTAATAGGCTGCCAAAGAAAAAAGTGTTTTTTTAAAAACTTAAAACAAATATTAAAATTAGGGGTGGATGGAACTCACAGAGTTCATTAAAAACTCTTAGAGATTCTGCGGAATTCTGTGAGCAGGCAGAAAATATGTATGTCATGCTGCAATTTTGTGCTGGTAGCGTGCGTTGTGCTGAAAAATCAATGCGAACGGGTGCTGGGCGCAGCAGCGTGCAGGCATTTGGGATGATTTTGCTTTCTCTCAAGTAGAAAATCTACTTGACCGGCAGCAAATCTACATCAGAAGGATCCCTCTGACCACAACCGCCCACATTTAAAAATCATGGTAGGGGACACCAAATCTTGCTCAAGCTCGCATTTCTGGGCCCTCGTGGAAAGAAAATTTCCTCAATAGAGCGATTGGTGAATTTTGGCAAGATCTTACCATTGTAAGCATAATGCAGAGTCGCTAAATTCCACCAAGCGAAACACTCCACCCACCATTAATTAAAGCATTCAACTACCACTAGAAATGGTGCTATGAACTCTGAAGTTATGTGTCAGCGATGCCCCTCATATACAAAGGGGTCGATTTAGACCCCAGCTATTGGCAGAGGTAATTTTCTCCACCATCCTACGCTACCTACCTAAGGTCTGTCAGCAGTGGTATCGGTGCCTTCAGACACTGAAAGTTTGGTGTGTGTCCACTATGTTTTGGATGGTTGTGCACCAAACTTTTCTATTTTTCAGAAAGAAACTCCCAAAGCAAGAATTTGTTTCTGAAAAACAAAATATTTAGTGACTCCAGCCCATGGGATTTTTCTCCCAGGGTGTAGAAGAAAATATTATGTTTTCTTCTCCTGTCAGACAGTAAAAAAGGACATTCGACCACTGGCTCTAAATAGTGATAGCAGTGTGACACTTTTACCCTGATGGCCACTACTCCATCAGGTCACTGGAGTATATTTTCCGATGTTTTGTAGCACACATTATGCTATTGTTATTTCGCCTCTAAGCAGTGTTGGGCAATTTTTCTTGTGGATCATCTGACTCTGGTTCTGTTATCCTTGTCTGCTCTTTTTAGCCCCCTGGTGTAAGCTGGCATTTTGTGCTTTATTGATTATCAGTAATGCAATCTACCTTTTCAATCTAGATCTACATATTGCGCCAAAGGAGTATTTTCCCTTGTGTATTTTTTATCTCCTATCTGTCATACTCAAAAAGAGACATCTGTCACTTTTCACATATATTACTCTGAACATGGTGGCACAGGGAGAAGTCACTTTTTCAGCAGGTGATGTATAATGGCACTTGCACCTGACATCTTTAACGTGGTGTTCCCCCAAACATTGTACCTTCACTGTCATTTTTGCTGAACTAATTTTTGTTGACATTAGGACTTTATGCACTTTACCCCTGCTAACCAGTGGTCCATTTAATTTACTTTCAAGTCCCTAGTAAATGGTATTACATGTACCCAGGGACTGTAAAATAGAAAATACTACTAGGCTGCAGCAGTTATTGTCCCGCCTACTAAAGTAGTCTCTTAAAACATATCTGAGGCCTGCCACTGCAGCCTGTAGTACAGTTTCCAACAGCTATATCTACCTGGCAAAATAAGATTTTTGCAAGCATAAACCTTCTCTTTAATACTTAGAGGTCATCTCCAAGGTCAGCCCTAAAGGCTCAAAGGCATGGTGCATGTGATTTAAAAAGTAGGACATGTGAGTTTAAGTTTTACATATCCTGACATTGAAAAACTCCTAAAGTCATGTTTTACTTTTGAAAGGCCTATCTTTCCAAAGGCTAAAATTGAGTTACCTTATTTCGCTTATTAAGTGCTAACTTCAGATTAGGACCAGAAAAAAAGAATTATGTTTACACTTGAGTAAATAGTAAATTAAAGTCTGCTTTAATGGTAAAGCTGGATTGTAGATTATCATTTTGAAAATGCCACTTTAAGAAAATTGAAATTTTCCTGCCCAAACTTTCTGAGGCCTTTCTAGGAGTTTCCAGCTGCCTGAGCCTATTAATGGTCTCCCCCACCATCAAAGATCTTTATTCTGCAAGATAGTGAAAAATTGGATTTGGGAGTAGCTGAGAGAAAGTGTTCTTGGCAGGATGGCTAGTGAGGTGCTCTACCATGGCCTAATTATATTTCAAAGGACCTTGGTCACAGCAGAAACAAAAGAACCTGGCACCATGCCTGCCCTTGCCATTGTCACCATTGACAGCTTGGAGCCAGGACCAGGGGATGTTTGGAAGTTCCCCACAGAAAAGCTGGTACCAGATATCAAAATGGGACTATTCATCAGCACCCTTACACCCATGGAAGATTCAGAAGAAGGACTGTCCTGTTGCAAGAAGGATCGATCTGCTGAAAGAACGACAGCCTTGCTTTCTGAAGAAGAAACACTGGACCTACTTGACTCGATCCCAGGATAACTAAAGTGACTCCAAGGGTCAGTTGGCTGACCTCCTGTGTGAGCTACAGGTACACAACGAGCTTTCAAAAACACTTTCAGCTTCTCATCTGATTAGATCCAAGTGGACCTGACCTGGTTCCCCATGGTGACCTATATGAGTGTGAGTCCTGACCCACCAAAGATAGTCTTCCAGATCCAGGAACCTTGGCAGGAGCCAGAGTGTGTTTCTCCTGGCGTAACTGAAGGTTTCTCTGGAACTGACACAGCAGTGCAGCATGATGTAGGACCTTGCATTGCAGCACCACCCAGCTCCTGGTTGTCGATCCATGGGGCTTGCAGTGGAGGATCCCATGCAACACTATGGATTTAGACCAGGGGTCTTTGACCTTTTCTGTATTAAGAGTGACTTAAGTTCAGTGTAAATCAACCCGAGCTACTAACATTGTTAGAGTTGCAATTGTGACAGAGTCTGACAAGATTACTTTATGGCCACCATATGCAAAATAATCAGCAGTGATCACCTCAAGTGCGGCAGGAATGTTTGCCAGCAGTAATGTAAAAATGACTTTGTCAATGTGGAGTGCCTCTATGTGGGTAATACTATTTTTCCCTAGACATCAGTTTCTGTGATCGGAAAATAGACACATTATCATCTCGATTACATGCTTTTCAGTCTTGGTATAACTATAAAAATTCAACTAGGAAATAATTCTGATGTAGTAGGCTAAGCAGAACATAGGAGAGCTACTTATAGATGGCTGGAGAGCTACCAGTAGCTCACAAGCTATTGGTTGGAGAAGCCTGATTTAGATGCATTCCCAGATTTACAAGACTTTGTAAGCCTGGGGATACGCCAAAGCCTTACACCTTGAAAGAAACATCAAAAAGAGGAAAAAGACTTCCAGGATTGTTTTTTGTGCAAGAACGTGCCCCTTCGTGAACAAATACCATTTTATATTCAATGCAAATACCCTTATAATATTGTGCAAAGGTGCCTGCATTGGCTCTAGGCTGCCGAAACAGAACCCGCGTAGGGGGAAAAGACAGGAATGTGCCTTTAGCCATAGATAATCTGCACCCCTGCCCTTTCCGTATGCTGCAGGGCAGAGCAGCATGGTGGTGTGCTGCATTGCTCTGTGCCAAAATCCCATAAATATGGGCCTTAATACATTACTAGGACTACAAATAATTTACAAAATAATGGCTGAGGCTCAAGAGTTTACCCCATACAGAGTGAAATCCCATAGAATATTGCTTCTCATTATATTTTTTATGCTGTGGAGATACTAACTGTGAATATATTAGATTCACAGGACTGTAAATGGTCTGTAATCATATGAGATGGGATCATATGAATATGAGATTTTGTGAAATGAACCAAATTAACAAAACCTGGGTCATTGATTCTACACACACAGTCAGCCCTGAAGATGACCCTTGGAGGAACGAAGCACGTTGGCTACAGTCAGAGGACTTTTTATGATGAGAATTTGAATAAAGACGCAATAATTTTAAAATAGATCATCCCAATGTATTTTGGAATGATTTAATTGTCTGTTTATGGACATTCATTATCATATTGGGATTTATGAAAATTATTAAAGCAATATGAAGAATGACATTTGGAGTGTCAAGTCTCAAGTGTGACAACACTAGGACTACTGGGGGCTAAATGAGATCACAGTCAAGAATAAATATATTGTACTCCATATTAAAGGTATTTTAGAATCTGCTCATGGAGCTCAAGTCCTACTAAACTGGATTTATGACGAGCATTTTATATGTAACAAAAGGAAGGTAATGAGTGGTAAATTACTCTCCTCACCACTGTCAAGCATTGTGAATGCTGTGTTGTGCATTTTCGATTGTGCAGTACTCCTGCTGTTTTTTTATTTGATATGCAGAGTCACTTGATCTTGTTGAAGGTGGATGGTGGTTTTATGTACTCCAAGATTCTTACAGCACATTAAGAGCGTGTGAATTTGGTACTGTTTGTGCCTTAAAAATATAATTTATATTGTAAACTAAAAAAACCTGAGTTGAAGAGGAAGAGGTTGACTCTCTGAGACTAAGATTAAGGCACTCATTAAGACTTTGGTGGTCCTATGACCGCCGAGGTGGAGGTTGCGGTGGCACTGCTGAGGGCCCGGTGGAGCAGACCGCCATATTATGACCATGGCGGAGTTACGGGCGGAACACAGCCAAGTCGCCGCCAGTACGGGTGGACTGCCGCGGCTGGCAGTAGGCATCTCCAGGCCGATGGGGAGCATGTTTCTGCTGGCCATATTACAAGGTTGCACTACACCAGGATTTCTGCTGTGGTTGCCCCACCACAAAAAGACTGGTGGAAACGAACCACACTAAAGGGGACACTCACCTTCAGGAACACAGGCACATCCGCAGCTGCCATGGAACCGGAACTGGAAGGCTTCCCAGTGCTCCTGTTGGCCATACGACTCCGGACAAAGTAATTGCGACGAAAACACAAACCGTAAGCACAGCCACCTACACACACTGGAGAGAAGGACATTAGTACACACACACAACACATACACCCGACACAGCTAGTGACGGCCACGCACATACGCAAACAAACACCCATAGCACCACACACACACACACACATACACACACTCACACACAAACCACACACAACAAATCACACATATGCAACACATACATCTGTGAAGGAAAGCTAGGACAAGTATGTTACCCTCGACACCAAGGGGTCCCTGGTGCAGATATATTAAATCGAAATTCGCAATGAATAATTAACTATGTACAATATAGGCCCACTGGCCAGTCCAACTGTATTGTGTGCCCCAGGCACACAGGGCAATGTCCATGGCCCCAACTTGACTCCTGACTGCAAAGTGGTTTCCACATGGTGGGACATGCAGGCACCTCAGGGGTGAGGGGGTTCTGAGGTGGGGGTTTGGGTTTTGAAGGGCAGTCCTTATGAATGGGTTTGGAGGGGGGGATCCTTTGGTTTGGGCTGGGGTGGGGCTTTTGTCCTGGATTTGGATTTTAGGGGAGGCGACTTGGCTTTGGGAGGGGTAAACTTGGCCTTGATGAGGGTAGATGTCTTAGGTGGGGAGGGGCATGGCAGTACCAGGTGCACTATGGGAGGCTTGGGAGATGAAAGGCGGGGGTTTTCGGAGTGGAACAGGGTGGTTGGGGGGACAGGGAGTGGGTCAGTGGGAGGGAATAAGGAAAACTCATGCACAAAATGCTTTTAGGGGCACAAGGCTGGGAATGGGAGTAACGTTTGGGAGTGGAGGGAGAGGGAGTGGTAGTGAGGTGTGTACGGTAAGGTGCCTTGGGTGCAGGTACGAGCATGGATGTCATATGTGTGCTGTGCGACTGTTTGGTGTGTGTGTGAGGGCATTTAGGTGTAGTGGGAGGAGGGGAGAAGAGATGCAGGGCGATGGCTGGCAGATGTGTAAATGTAGTGGTGTGTGCAGGTAGGGTGGATGTTCTGCATGTGGGGGTATTGACAGTTGTGCTGAGTGCGCATGTGGTGTAGGGGGTGATTGTATGGGGGCCTGCTATTGTGGTGACAGTGGGAATGAGTGCACTTGTGGCAGGATCTGGGACTTATGATGTGGTGAGAGCATGCATGAGTGGTTTAGTGCCTGTGAGGGGAGAGGTGGTGGGTGAGTCAGTGTGGGGAGTGTGTGTTGTTGTGTCTGTATCTGAATGTTGTGTGTGTGCATGGCAGTGTGTCTTTTGTGGTGCCTGTGTTCGTCCTTGTGATCTGGGTCTGTTGATGTGGATGCATGTTGGTATGAAGGTGTACATGTGGTGGGTGATGTGAGAGGGATGTAGGATTGGGAACTGGTAGTTGGAGGGGGGACAGAAGACAAAGCAACACTGGCTGCCATCAGTGTGGAGGTCAGAGGCTGAAATGATCTCTGCAGGGCAGACATGGCACGGTGAATGCCTTCTAGGTAGGCATTCGACTGCTGCATCTGTGATGCCAGACCCTGGATGGCATTCACAAAGGTTAACTGCCCCACAGAGATGGACCGCAGGAGATCAATAACCTCCTCATTGAGGGCAGCAAGGCTGACTGGGGCAGGGGCAGAGGTGCCTGCGGCGAAGGAGATGCCTACCTTTCTGGGTGAGCTGGCACAGGTAACTGGGTGGGGATCTACAGGGAGGGCGGTGCTGGTATCAGCCTCCTTGGTCCCCTGGGCTGCAGCTTCGCCACTCGCTGGTGCCCCTTCTCCTTCGCCTGATGATGCTGATGCACACAAAGATAGAAGTGGAGAGGGAGCGGAGAGTGGCAGAGAAAGACAGAGTGCAATGGATGAATACCAACACTACATACACACAGAGTAACAACAACATAAGCTGCTGCTATGCCATGGCAGGCCATGCCCTCACCTATACATACCACAACAGTAGGACACCATGGGGAATACCACAGCCATGCTGATTGAAACCCCTAATGGTTGAACAGTAGCACTCATGTACTTGATGAGGGACATCTAGTCACACTTGCCCAGTACCTGACACATTCCCATGGTCGTGTGTGGAGGCATTTTCTGTACACTGCACTCAACAGAATCCAGCATGGGTATGTAGCATGCCCACTAATCCATTGACAAATAGCACAGTGACATCTGGCCCCATTGTACCTATCTACACATACGGTAGATGGCAGCTGATTGAGGACACACTAATTACCTTGCTCACAATGGTAGGCTGATACTGATGGCAATGCTCTGCCACCTCACTTGTACTGATGCTGATGCTTGGATCTTAAACCTTGTTGAGGGTCACCCCACACAATTCCCAAATTGGAAGTAACTGCCCACATAAGTCCCTGTCCGTATAGTATGGGCACACATTTATGAACCAATCCTGCCAGGGTTGCTGATACCCATAGTCGGCGTGCTATTAACAATGACCTACACTACATCATTCCACTAGTGGGAAACCCAAAGCAATACAGGCAGAACATCATTGAGGTGTTAATGTGTACTTACCCCCTTGTGGCTGCTGTGCTGCCCTCAAGTGCCCATCCACCTCAGGGTAGGGCACAGCCAAAATGGGGGCCATTAGGAGGGTCAGGGTCTGAGGTGCACCCCTCACTTGTTGGGAGGACATCCCCAGCTGGGCCTATGCGGTCTTCCAAACCCAGGGTCTCAGGCCCTCCCACCACTTTCTGCAGTCGGTGCCCCACCAGACATGGACCCCAGGGTCCCCACTTGCTTGGCGATGGCACTCCAAATCCCCTTCTTTTGATGGGCACTGACCTGCATGGGTGACACAGACAGAATTACAAAGTCATGTAGATTGTCATTTAAGGGTCAGCAGTGGACATCACACATCAAATACATTTCATGACCACAATCACGTATCCTCACTCCACTAACATTCACACTCTTCATCCATCTCCATGCATCCGCTCCATCTGCCTTGTCCCAACTCTTTTCATCCTCACACACATCACAATCACGCATGACACTGACATGAAACTCACCTGCTGCTCTGATGCCCCTTACAAGGGTAGGACCCGATCCACAAGCTTCACCAGCTCTTCTTGGGTAAAAGTGGAGGCCCTTTCTCCTGCAGGATGTGGCATCTTAGCTTCCAGAGTCAGAATACAACAGCACACACAGTGGAGGTCTTGCTTGCACGAGTGTCAGTAGTCAAGTGAGCTACGTAACAGTAAATGGCGGTTATGACCGTCACTGCCGACAGTGATCACCATTGGCCCCAGTCTCCCATAGGCAACAATGAAATTCAATGAGGAGTTGCACAACGGTTAGACCACCTCCCCCTATGATGTCTAATGCCGGCGGAATGAGGTCACTTCCGACTGCTCTCTGCATACAGGACAGGCAGCTGCCATTTTGCATGCAATAAGTGAACAATAGATTAATTGTATGTGTGTCACGGATGATATGTAGTGACTACTGCATAGATTGACAATGTCAAAACATTGCGTACATCAATGTTTGGCTTCTTCTCTCTCCTGTTCCCAGATACGATGCAATGGTGACGATGAGACATTCCCCTGTATACCGGCCCCTAATCAACCTCGCTACCCTGGAAGAGAGGCACGTCATTCAGACATATCATCTGAACCATCTGACCATCATGGAGCTGTGTAGCCAGTTGGAGCCTGATCTGATGCCTCACATACATCATACGTATGCCATCCCTCCTGTAGTGCAGGTGTTGTCTGCACTCCACTTCCTTACCTCAGGGGCGTTTCAGATGACAGTGGCTTGGCAGCAGGGATGTCACAGCCAATGTTCAGCAATGTGTTGAAGGATATACTGTGTGCTTTGCTCAGACATCTGCCCTCCTACATCATGTTCCCTCAATGTTCATATTTGACCACTGTAACAACTGCCTTCTACGATTTGACACATGTCCCTCATAGGGGCCTTGGTTTCAGCCTGGATAAATTAACAAGTGTACAGGAATCTGAAAATCTTTAATTCCATTATTGTGCAGGTGGTTTGTCTCTTTGACCACTATATCATGCAGGTAATGGCCAGGTTACCTGGTTCCGTACATGACTCATACATTCTGCAGAACAGCAATGTCCCACACATGATGGCACAACTATAGAGGGACCAGGTATGGCTCATCAGTATGTATCTAGTAGGATGTGTGCCCCTGTCATCTCACGTCACGTAACAATCTACCCTGTGTCCCCACCGGTATTGAGGTGTGTCCTACATTTGTGCACACAAGTGATTCTGGGTACCCCAATCTTCCTCTAGCTGCTGACACCTGTGACGTATCCGACAACAGATAACGAACACTATTTCAATGAGGCCCACGGCAGGACGAGGCTTGCCGTCGAGATGATCGTTGGTCTACTAAAGTCCATATTCCCCTGCCTACATGTCTCCGGAAAAACAAATGATAGTATGATATGAGGCACACTATGACAGAGCTACAATGGTTATAATGCTATCAGCAAACCAGATTTCAAATTTAGATTGATGCAGTTAAAGTTCATACATAAAGCCTATTGTATTCCTGCCAGTATGTTAGGATATGGATTAGTGGATACCTCTACATGATGGAGGAGTAACGCTTTAAATGTTGACTTCCTACATATGGTGTTGTCCTGCCCCTGCTTCAGTCCTACTACAAGAAAAAAATAGCTAATGAAAATCATGGCCCCAGACCTCCTTTTGTCCCCTTGACTGCTATTGTAAGTTATGTGAAAGATGTTGTTAAACCATGCTGCTAGCTTTTCGCATTCCACTATTACTGAGCAGTCATAGAATAACTGTGCATTGGTGAAAAAAGTGCACCAAATGAAGCAAATTGGCTACAAGTCCGTAACACTTGCTGTGAACATTCTGAAGTATATGGGTCGCTCTTACCGCATAACTCTTTCCCACGAGACATATGGGTGCTTCCACAAACTTAACTCACTAACTCTGAGTCCTGACAAGATGGTCTTTGATAATGTTACTTTGTATAATAAATGTATGTAACATTTTGGACAAGCATAATGTATGGAGAAGAATTGTGCTATTTTTTGTTGTTGTACTTGACCATGTTAACTGTTGATCACATGGCCTATGAGAAGATGCAAACGACCTGTATGCTCTATACATGTCCAGTGTTGAGCTACCTTGTTATTTTGAAACTTACAATTAAAAATTGAAAATTCTCTCTGTTTGTTGAAGTCACTAAGGCACCACTACACTGGTAGGAGCCCGATGGGTTCCTTGTAGCAGTGTCGAATGGAGAATATGGATGGTGGAAGGAGGTCTGCAGGATATGTGTAATGATTAACGTTGACTTCTTTTTTATGAGCTCACCCATACCAAGAGTTCCAGGTAGAGGATAGAGAGTGGCCATATAAAATGTCGAATCCAACACACGTTACCCCTATCAAGATGTGACAGGGTTTCTTCCTCTGCAATCCTTGAGCAAGGAATATAAAAGGCAGTGCTTGGAAAGAGTGGATGTATTTCAAAGGAACCTAACTTCCTGACCTTCCCATGTGCTCATCACCCTCTTGCTATTTATTTTTATTCCTGATTTTTCTCTGCAGATTTGAATCATTCCTTGTGAATTTCCTCTCTGCTGTTGCTTACTGTGGTGTTTGCTATGTTATACCTATAGGCCTAATTTACGTCTGGGTGAAGGGTAATGCTTCATCAAACGTGACGGACATCCCGTCCACCATATTACTATCTCATTAAACCTTATGGGAGTTGTAATACAGCGGATGGGATATCTGTCAGGTGTATGACAGAGTATTCCCTCCACCCAGATATTAATCAGGCCCTGTGTTTGGCTGCCATCATGGGGATAGTGGATTACTGGGATCAGCAGTCAACAACCCTGATGACTATAATTCAAAAACAAAAAATAAATATTTTAAAAGCAGCCAGGTTTTAACAAAGGGAATGGAGTTTCTTTTAAGTTTTCTCTTTGAAAACTTAATAAGACGTGTCAGTGTTCCCTGGACTATTGCCAACTCTCCTTGAAGCTGCCAACCCAGTTTACAAAGAGGAAGGGCTCCAAAGAGAACAACCGTGCATTTGTAAATTAATTTCCACCCCAAATTGGGAGCCAGAAACATATCAGTGGTTTGTAACCAGAATTTCTGTTACAAACTAAGGAGATATATATATAGGGTATATATAATATAATTGAAATTTGGATTGGAAGCCCACATCATGCCTTCCAAATTTCGAATTAGTATCAATTTCTAAACTTATTTTAGGAGTCAGAAAAACGTTATCGAGTCCCAAAGTGGGTTTGGCGCCTACTAAATCACTTTTTAATGGTAGTAAATGCATTGAACTTGTGAATAAGAGTACTTTAAATCACAAAAAAGGTTCCAACTCCTTAGTCATAGACAGAGAGGGCTCGACTCATTTGAGACCCTAGGCTAGTGAAAACAGATGACCTGCAACCACTATTTTTTATGAGCCTAGCCAGAAAGTGCTAAAATTTAAAAGAACAGAAGTAGGCACTAGGTGGTCCAAGGACCCTCAAAGTAGAAACAATAAAAGGGCCTCTAGGCTGAAAACAATGATGCATTCAAAGGCGCTGTAGTGCACCAAGTGAACTAAGCATGTCTAGTGCTGCAAAGAAAATAAATACATCGTTTCACATTAGTATAACTGGACTCTATGCATCTATAGTTAATATTTCTTTTTTCTAAGCGACCCAAGAGTTAAAACTGGTTTTAAAGCAACATACAACATACAGTACAAAAGATCTAAAATCCTCCCCATTGAAGTGAAACAAGGTATCGCAAAATTGGGTGTACATCTTTTATCAAACCAGCAGCCACTTCCATGAACGAACCCAGGAAGTATGAAAGAACAAAAGTAGGCATTGAAGGCTGCAAGGACCCGATATGTAGAAACAATAGAAGTGCCTCCAGACTGAAAAAATTATGCATTCAAAGGCACCGTAGTGCATCGAGATTGTTTCACATTAGCATAGCTGGACTCTATGAATCCATAATTATTATTTCTTTTTCTTAGCGACCCCAGGCCTTTTAGACATGAGTGTTTTTATAGCAAAATAAACCATACAGTGTAAAAGTACTTCCCCACTGGAGTGAAACAAGGGGTCACACAATTGGGTGTACATCTATTTATTCTAGTTCTTTCGTCCTCGAACCACCTCTCTCCCGCCTGTCAAAAGTCTAATTCACAGTTCCAAGGCGCAATTTTTTCCGAGACTGTTTTTCTTCTGGGATTTAGTCATATTATTAGTTGACACCCCTAATAAAAACCTGTTAACCTTGAGGTCAGTCTTCATGGAATCTGGCTCATCTTTACTGGGATAATGCTTATGGACTTACAATGCTACAGACATGTAAGTCTTATTGAAAGTCCAGTACTGAATTCCATTCTCACTATAATTCCTCATTTTTCGCTAGTAAATTCCTACATTTTCCTGGGGAAATAGAACTTTAATTTTCTCAGGGATCAGAAAAGAATGGGCTACTCGTAATGAATGTCAGAGTCTTAACTTGATCAGTCAATGGCCATCAAAAATTATTCCACAGCTAATAGTTGCCAGTGGTGGCTGGTAACTGTAAAAAATGGTGAGGCATAGGGTACTTTATACTTGCTTTGCGCTGAATTAGCGTCATTTGTTTTGATGCTAATTCAGCGCAAACTTAACTCTGTATTTATATTTTGATGATAGACCCGTCTAGCGTCAAACTATTTGAGTTAGCATCATTCTTTTGGATGGGTGAAACCATCTTGCATCAATGAGATGCAAGGTAGGCGTTCCCGTCCAAAAAATGACTCTAAGCCCCTTGCGCCGTATTTATCCACCTGTGCAAAAATGACGCACAGGTGGGAGACGGAACCAAAAAATGACGTTAACTGCGATTTGCGTCAACTTTTAACACCTGGGTCAGACCAGACGATAAAATGAGGCCCACACACCACTACTTAAGGAAAACACATAGAAGCAACATTACCAACCCACAGGACAAGATGGAAGTGCTACTGCTCCAGGTTGAAAGATGACGCAGAGGACAGCAACAACAACCTCGACAACCACAACAGTGCCCAAAAAGGCAACGCAGAAGGCAGGAGAGGATATTCCGATACAGGACAACCCTCCTTGGCCTTGGGGAACAAGACACCATTAGGACATAGAGCATCAACCAGCAAGCCATACTACACCTGCTGCACCGCCTTGAGCCACAGATCACAGCCAGCCTGCAGACCCCACATAATATACTACCTGTGACAAAGCTGCTAGCTGTCCTGCACACGCTGGCAAGTGCCTCATTTCAGACAACAGGTGCCCTGGTTGCTAGTGTGTCACAGCCGTCCTTCTCGGTGTTCCTGCCGAAGGTGTTAGACGCAATCATCTTTCTGACACCCCGCCACATCAGGTTTTCCAACACCCAGCAAATGCAGCAGGAGATAAAGCAGGGGTTCTACCAATTTGCCGGCTTTCTGCATGTGCTCAGTGCAATGGATTGCACCCATGTCGCAAACAAATGCATTCCATAAATGTGCAGGCCATAGTGGACCACCGGGGACTATTTACAAACATTTTAGCCAAGTATTCTGAGAGCATCCATGACACCTACATATTCAGGCACAGCAGGATCAACAAACACTTCCAGGATGGATAATATGGAAATGGCCTACTTGTGGGTATACAACAAAACTAGCAATATACACACAACACACCAACCCTGTCAGGCACACAAGACATACACCACTCAAAAACACATGGCCAGGGTAACACAGATGTGCAGGTAACAACACATATGCATCATGCTGAAGTACAGCACAATCATATACACCCACATGTACATAACACACCTTCAACTTGACAGGCCCACCATGTGAAGGACAGGTGCAGATATGTACCCTTTGCTAACAGAAGATGTACCCAAACCACACAAGTGCCCACCGGTTGCCTACTATGTACACTTCACACACACAGTACACCAAACAAAGAATAGAACAGCAGTGTCAATGGCATACATCATGCTCATGTAACGTAAGTCACACATAGGCACAGACCCCTCAAATCATGCCTTGCAGGTCTTTGCCAGAACAAACATCAAAAGCCAGACAACTGGTGCCAATACCAACTACATCTCATCAACACTTACCTGACTTACCTGTAGTGTGCATATAAGTCTTCCTGATGCATTGGGTCACACACATAGGAATACAACATCAATAGCCATCACATACAATGTGCAAGATTTGTGAGTAGTGACACCACACCTACTGCAGTGCCACCTAACATGCACCACTTACTGACCCACAATTCCATCATGTCTGCACCATAAACAATACCATGGGGCAGCGTTACTGTTAGACAGTGCAGATCATGGATGTCATAGTGGGACCCAGTAGGAGTACAGAGGACGTCACCGATCATATATACACTGTGCTAATGGACACATTAGCTAAGTATCTGGACTCTATCCCATAGCCTGCATTGTGTATGTGTTGACAGTATAAATGCTGATATAGGTATTGGAAGATAGGAGAGACACTGGCAGTAATGTTGATCATCCTGAAACAATGGGGTACACTCCCTTGGACACTTGATGGCTGGCATAAACATCAACTGCCACTCAAGATCACTAAGATCCCCTAGAGCTATTGTCGTGGCCTGCACTGTATGGACAAGTTGGCGGATGACCACTCTTTTGTGACTTGAAGCCTCATTGTAAATAAGGCACCCTCTCACGCAGCATACATCGTGGAAGGGGCATCCAATGTGTGTTGCTGTAGGTCTGTCACCACAAGGTACATAGCATGAGGACGCTGACTCAGATGTAGATGTCACCCAAAAGCTGAAGCAGTGCCAACATCAAACACCGCTCCAGGGGGCGTTTGCAGGTTGCTATAAGGAAATAGACTGTGATTTGACCTCATATGAATGTGCCACCTATGCATGCTGCATACTGCTGCACACACAGAAAGAGCCAATTGTCCATCAAAACAGTATATGTATAGGAAGGTGTCACTTCCTGCACAGATACATGCATCTCCACAGGGCAGCTAGCCAAGCACCCTGATGTAAGGTTGGCAGTGTTTGTGCACGACTGCATATAAGGTGCCGGTGCAAGGGACAACAAAAGGTTGCCTAGTAACATGTCACACATGCTGCATTCCTGCATAGTGAAAATGATGCAGCACAGCGCTGCCAATGTCAGAGCTGTGTTGTGTCTTGTCACTTACTCATTAAAATGGGCCTAAGTGTTGCACTTCATCTGTAATAACATGTCAAAATGGCTGGGATGTTCAGGCTCTGTAGGGATACCACATTGTCACCACATCTGACCTCATTGTGTTGCGAGGATGTGTTATGTCCCCTATAGTGATAGCACACTGATACAAAGGGGCACTACACAACACATGGTACATACATACTCAGCATCAGTCAAGAATTCTAAGGATATGTCCCAGGTCCTTGAGCCAATACCCAAAATTGTCATGTCTAACAACACAGTGCCAGTAAAACTTAGCACAAGGCCAGGAACTCACACCATACCACAAACACGTATGAGTCACAACTAATTCCAAATAACAACTGCCATGTCACATGACAAACCTGTTGCAAGGCTTAACAACAACTTACATCTTTTAACTTTTGCAGCGGATCAGGGTTATGGTATACAGTCGTGGGTGATAACCCCATTTGCAAACCCAAACACAGGAGCAGAGCATGCATATAACGAGGGACACCGTCAGACATCCAATGTCTTGGGAAAGGACATTTGGCATACTGAAATCAAGATTCAGGTGCCTGGACCTGACAGGAGGCAGCCTCCTTTATGCCCCACACATTGTGTGTAAAGTCATCCTGACATGTGCCATCCTGCATAAGATATGTGTGCAAATTATCATTCCAATGTATGACCAGGTTGCTGACCTCCCTGAGGAGGAGGAGGATGGTGCTGATGATATGGAGGGGGAAAAGCACAACACAGCTGCTGGGGCACGCCGGCAACAGCAAATTGTCAATAACTTTTTCACATAAAAATCACTGAAATCACTATGTTCAATATGTAAATAAGCACTTCAAATATACAACCAATCCTGTTTTGATCTATTCAATCTCCACTACATATACCATAGGAATAGGAGTCTCACCTCAGGGAGTATGTAACAGTTACTAATCTGACAAGTGATGTTGTGACATCATTTGTGATGTGTAACATTGTACTGTGACCATCATACACATCAGTTACAGCCTGATCACTGGTATGTGACAACAGAAGGACACAATCCATGGACCACAACACATATTGTACATTCATATTGCCAACTTGCTAATCAATAGCTCATCACAACCAACCGTATCATGTCCCAATAGGATGTATGCAGGGGGCCCACACCTGAGGTTGGGATGTTGAAAAATAGAAATTAAGTCATTTTGGAACTTAACACTGTCACAACTCAGTGTGAGAGTGGCAATGGCTGCATGGAACATGTGTGACAAGGGGGGAACATCGTTGGTAACTATGGTCATCAAGACTTGCCCAGGAATTGTAACCAATGGAAGTTGGAACATATGTAAATACACTGCTGTCAAACATGGATGTATATGCACAACGTGCAACAATTTGCATGCTGTTGACTCCGTAACACACACATTGGTGGAACAGACTAATCACACCGTTACCACATTGTTGCATGGATTACCACATGTGGCCATACCCAATATGCCACAATGCAGCACAATCCATGTCGTATGTATGTTGATTCAGGGTGCATTTAAGGACAATGCAAAAAACCACGCAATCATGAAATGAGTAAAAAAATATGACGCAAATGCATCTAAAACATCCGCAAATGCAAACAAAATGACACATGGGCCATTAGCGTGAATTCTACTTTCGCACTCCTTTTGATGCAGCCTTTTGTGAAATCGACACATAACCGTCAGTGTAAATGACGCACATGTGTTATGCGTCTAAAAAAAACCTATGCAAATGTCAAATGCGTCAAATTAATACACACATGTTAGAAATGGGGTCTTTGGTTGGCAGTCAGGTTACCCCCTGTCCATGAAAGGACCCTCACTCTATTCGGGGTAAGTAACACACAATCTAAATTATCCTGTGCACACCCTCTGGTAGCTTGGCACTGAGCAGTCAGGCTTAACTTAGAAGGCATTGTGTAAAGTATTTGTGCAATAAATCATGCAATAACACAGTGCAAACAACACAAAAATACACCACACAGGTTTAGAAAAATATAGAATATTTATCTGAGTAGATTAAGGTCAAACCCATCAAGATTTGATAAATACAAGTTGAAATATCACTTTTGTAATGATAAATAGAGATTTTAGTTCTTAAAAACAACAATGGTCTCTTGGGAGCGCAAAGTACCTGGTTTGCGTCTAAATTATCTTCACAGGACTGCAGAGGAGGAGATGCCTGGAAAACAGGGAGGTGTGCATTGGTTTCTCCAGGCGCACACAGACGATGCATTAATGCTTTTCCACGCAGCAAGGGCTTTGCGTCGATTGTCGGCATGCAGGCTTGGATCCTCTTCGGGTTGCAGGGTATTTGCACCCCACCGGGGACGATGCGGAGAAATCCAGGGCAAACAGGACGAAGTCACAGGAGCTGCTTTGATCCGGTGGGTGATGTGGGGAAGTTTCTGTCACACGGCAGGCGCTGCATCGATTCCTCTCGCAGGAACTCGGGCTGCATCATTCCAAATGGGCGATGCGTCAAACCGGTGGGCCGTGCGTCGAAGTTACAGTCGAAATGCTGGCTCTGTGTCGATCTCCACTCAGGGAGCCAGGCTGCATAGTTCTGGTTCGGCGATGCAGTGATTTTCTCACCACATGGCAGGCTGTGCATCAATTTTTGCCACACAAGGGGTTCTTTGCAAAGATGATGTTTTTTTGGCCCTGAGACTTCAGAAAACAGGAAGCAAGCTCAATCCAAGCCCTTGGAGAGCACTTCTCATCAGAGCCAGATGGCAGCAAGGCAGCAGGGCAACATCAGGGCAGCAGTCCTGTACAGAAAAGTAATCAGGTGAGTCCTTTGGGCAGCCAGGCAACTTCTCTTAGCAGGTTGCAGGTTCTGGTTCCCAGGAGGTATCTTGTCAAGAAGTGTCTGAGTTGGTAGGGTCAGGGACCTTGTTAATATACCCAAATGTGCCTTTGAAGTGGGGGAGACTTCAAAGAGTGGCTTAGAAGTGCACAAGGTCCCCTTTCAGTACAATCCTGTCTGCCAGGGTCCCAGCAGGGGGTTTGGCAGTCCATTGTGTGAGGGCAGGCCACTGACAATGTGTCAGGCCCTCCACCCTGCCAGCCCCGGAAGACCCATTCAGTTTGCAGATGTGTGCAGGTGTGACTGCGCATCCAGTGTTTATGGTTGTCTGGGTGAAATGCACAAGGGAGCTGTCAAGCAGCCCAGCCCAGACGTGAATTGGAAGGCCCAGAAGGTTTTAAGTGCAGAGAAATGCTCACTTTCTAAAAGTGGCATTTCTAAAATAGTAATATAAAATACAACTTCACCAGTCAGCAGGATTTTGTATTACCATTCTGGCCATACAAAATATGACCTGTTTACCCCTTTCTAATCAGACTCCACCATTCAAACATTTTATGAAGACAGCCTTAATGTTAGTCTATGAAAGGAACAGGCCTCACAGCAGTGTAAAACAAATTTACGAGTTTTACACTACCGAGACATATAGAACACGTATGTTCATGTCCTGCCTTTTACTTACATAGCACCCTGCCCTATGGGTTACCTAGGGCCTAACTTAGGGGTGACTTATATGTAGAAAAAGGGGAGTTTAAGACTTGACAAGTTCTTTTAATTGCCAAGTCGAATTGGCAGTGAAACTGCACACACAGGCCTTGCAACGGCAGGCCTGAGACATGGTTAAGGGGCTACGAATGTGCCTGGCACAGTCAGTGCTGCAGGCCCACTAGAAGCATTTAATCTACACGCCCTGGGCACATGTAGTGCAATTTACTAGGGACTTATAAGTAAATCAAATAAGCCAGTTGGATATGAACCAATGTCACCATGTTTTAAGGAAGAGAGCATATGCACTTTAGCACTGGTTATCAGTGGTAAAGTGCACAGAGTCCTAAAACCAGCAAAAACATTGTCCAAAAAGTGGAGGGAGGCAGGCAAAAAGTTGAGGGTGACCACCCTAAAGCTGTCAGGTCTAACAACGCTTAACTGAAAAACGTGACAGGAAGTGATGTAATAGGAAATCCTGTTACAATCATGGTACAGTTGGTGTGGTTTCACTTCCCCTTTACAGTCTGTCCCTTTTTTAATGTATGGTTGTGTTTTAGAGCTGGTGGTTGAGCCTTGATTGTGTCTTGGAGTTTGTTGTGTCCCTTCTGTCGTGTCCTCTTGTATTTTGTGTGCAGATTGTCCCAGTAGTTGTGGTTTTGTGTAGTTTTTGTTTAGATTTGCATTTGTTACTCATTTGGGATGGTTGGGATAAGTTAGTGGGGTTAAGTTTCTGTTATTTTTTTTATTCTTTCTTTGTATTTTGGGTCAACTCTGACCATAATTCAACATGTCTGGAAGGGGGAAAATGACCAGGATGTCTGAGGATGAGCTTGGTGGATTTGTGTGGCTGGTATCCCACTACCTGCCTATGATGCTTGACATGGGTAGTCGGGCCCTCCTTGGATACTGGACCGAGACCAGGAGGCTGCGGTGGGGCAAGGTTCTCCACCACCTGACGAGTATATACAGGACCGGCAGGAATGAGCACCAGCTAAAGTATCGCTGGGCAGATCTGGTGGCCAGGGAGCAGGATCTGCTTGATCATCTTGGGATTGAGATCGGCGGACCTGTTGGTGAGTCTCCCATAGCCATACTATTGACTGTTCACTGCTCTTAAATGACAGTGACACATGAGTTGGAGTGCTGCATGCAATTCTTGTGGATAGGTTGTATGCAACCAGAATGAAGTGTCACTGTGCCAGTCTAGGCCTGGAGTTCACATGTCCAACTATGATACCAATGCAGGTCAAATGTCTGATGAGTCCTGCACAGCCATCACGAAGGCACACATTTCAGAGGCCATAGTAACACCTGTGCCCCAGCATGGTGTCATGTATGAAAAGCCAAGGCACCGCCAGCCTACCATATTTTCCCTGGATTGTGTCAACAAAGCTGGGCAATGCATGTATCAGGCAACTTTGTCAACATTTCACGCACATGACCTCTGTCCCTGCCACTATGTTAGCAAAGGGGGTTTACCCTCCTTACGGGGCAATGAATATGAGGCATTTGATACTATTAGACAACCTTTCCACATCAGTCATGGATTACTCAATGCATGATCACTGCAGACTTAAAATTGAGCGGCATATCCATAAAAAAGCGCCTCTGAGTGCCTTTTAGGACAAGCTTGAGTACCTGAGTCATATGTCTTGCAAAGCGCCAGAGTAGTGTCATGTGTTTTCACACAACTCCCTCTTATACCATGTTCTTCCGTCTTCTATAGGTGGCCCACATGTGGTTGTTGCAGGGTGTAGCACTACATGAGTCTCTGGCCCAGTGTTAGTGTTCAGATGTGTGGCTCTAACTCACCTGAGTGTCTGTGTCATTGTGTGATCGTAGTGGTGTGTCTATTGCACTGTTTTCCACTAGGATAACTAGCTCACTCCTCTCAACTAGTTCACACTGAAATTTGTTGTCCACTCGCAGTGACTATGATTTGACACTAAGCATGGTTTTCCATTCATGTCTTACAGGTGGACCCCTACATGATTGGCGAAGTGGTGTGATTTGAGTACCCAAATGTATCCAGAAAGTGTAATAATGTGTGTCCTGTGAAGTAATCCATGGTTTGGTGTGAGTGAGTCATGTGTGTTGAATACACTTCCAGATGTGATAAGCTGTCCAATGATCAGATATCAAAGTAGGTAGGATGGTGGCATTATGGCCCATTTAAAGGATCCCCATGCACCACCAGAGGTTCACATCTTGTGAGGCTCGTGGTACACAATGGCCAGCATTGTGTACACAAGGTGGTGACAAGCCACATGTAGGCCAATATGTGACTAAGAATGACAGAGTGCAAAGCTGTAAGAATATTGGCTGTAGTGCACTCCATCATTCTCACAACACAGGGATGCACCATATTGAACTGAATTTGGTGCATCACTGTATTGTCATGAAGATGGAGGACTGGGTGAGCAATTGTCCCCCAGCATGGCGCTCCATCTTTTGCACTCCATGAATGTTACATTTATGTGGAATGTAATTGGCTTGCATGCAGGTCAAGGCCAAACGTGCTGGCATGGAAATGTGTGTGAAAGGAATAGTAGTGGCAGATCAGGTATTGATGCGTGTCTACCCCTGGACACATGAATGCAGATGTGATAGACCTTTGGATACCAGTTTCCTAATTGTCAGCCCTCCTAACATATGGTCCACTCCTTTACTCCATGTATGCCTTGGTGGATGACCAGGACAGTTGAGATAATGGATTGCATAGCCATCCCCCCTTAGGCTCCGGGGGAGAGTAATACCAAATTTGGAGGTAGATGTGATGCTCACAGTGTAGGTGACAGTCATATAGATCAGGCTTGCATGTGTACCTATCAGCTCTGACCCCTTATGGTTACCAACAGCATCCAATCCGCCCAATAACATGTCCAAGTTACTGGTGATGTATGGTTGGAAATAGACACAGATGATGAGGAAGTTTGGGCCTGATCTATGTAAAGTTAGTGCTGCCTTTGCATTATTCTTTATTATCCAAAAGTGATGCACACTTCCAAATGTTTGGTTCATTTTCTCGGTTTGCGTCTCTTTAGTGTCAATAATATGAGTAATCTGTGAACTGCCACCTCCAAGTTCTGTCCCCTCCCTTCTGATTTTAGATAGTAGATTAGATAGGATAAGTGGATTTGGGGATGTTTTTATTGACTTATTATGTGTTACTTGGCGGGTGGGGGTCATATTGAGGTATCTATTTGTTTTCCATGTTAAAAATAAAAACAATAAAAAATATATATATTTTTTTAGAAATACAAAAAATATATATGTGTTTAGATTCAGTTAGTATATGCGTAGTATTAGTATATGTTGTCCTGCATGTGTCTTGTAACTTAATGGGGGATGGGGGTGGGGGCAATGTTTATAGTGTGGTGGTAAATGTGTTAGTTAAGTTTAACATAGGGTAGTTAGCTTTAGTTCTTGGTTATGTATAGTTAGAATGGGTTAGTTTAGGATAGGGTAGGTTTAATAAATGTTTTTAATTTAGTTTAATACGTAATAAACATTTTTGTTTCCTCCTATACATTTAGGGCCTGATTCTAACTTTGGAGGACGGTGTTAAACCGTCCCAAAAGTGGCGGATGTACCACCTACCGTATTACGAGTTCCATAGGATATAATGGACTCGTAATACGGTCGGTGGTATATCCGCCACTTTTGGGACGGTTTAACACCGTCCTCCAAAGTTAGAATCAGGCCCTTAGTGTTATGTGCTTGTGTCTCAGGGTCTTCCTATGAGTGCACAGTGCAAATTGTGTGTTGGCCTAGGGATTCTGTCCTGCCTCTGAATCCCTCTCTTGAAATGTGCATGACCTATTGACAACTGAGCTGTCACATTGGCAGCAACAACACATATATTTGTCCATGCATCTGCCATCCAGTGTACCCACCACTCACTGTGACTATGTTTACTTTCTATTGGGCAGGTAGGTGTGGTGATTCAGCTGTCAGTGTTGGGGTCCTGTGTATAAATGTTGGGAACTGTGGCACATCTGACAACAGCCTACATTTGAACTCTATCCTACAAAACTGACCAGTGGCAATCACTAATGAGGTTAGGTACCTCTGTATCACACCAATGTGTTCTACTGGTACTCCCAGCTCACAAAAATGCCCTAGAACTGTTTTACAGCCATTCCTGCCATATGTAGTGAGTGAAGCATACATGTGTTCTTCATTTTTGATATTCAGTGAATTGCTTGTAGGGGATGAGACCAGCATTGACATTTGTCATGTTGGGACCTTGTGTGTAGGTATATACCCCATAGTCCTGCATTCTTGTACTGACACTATACAAAAAGACATGCTGTTTGTGTAGGAGGTGTTCATTTACAAGTGGCACAGTGTGATATATAGAATATGCAGGTCAGTGACCCCGTTTGTGAAATCCATACAGCCGTGACACAACACAAGTCCAGGGTTGAGGGACATGTCATGGGACATGCTTGGGTGAAGTGTTGTTAAGTGCGGAAGAACAATAACTGCCAATTAGTAAGTGAGAGACAATGACAGTCCATAGCAGACAGGTCAACAGTGTATGGGTGAAGAGTGCACGTGTCCAACTGTGCTAACACTGGCATGATCTCAATCACAGGACAAAGGAGAGCACTGCCCATGTGGCATGGGCTGGTGCTACCGGGAACTCTTATGAGAGAAGATGATCTGATCCACATCTTCATCCTCTGATGTGTGTGGTGTCTCCTCTGCCCTTGATGGTGGTGGTGGGGAGACAGAGTGGGTGTCAACACCAGAGCAATACGCACTCTACTGGCGACAAAAATGCAAAAACCCAGCACTCTCAAAACAAAGTAATTTATGCATTGTGCTGATATGTTGTGGTTTAACCTTTTGCATTGCAGATTTTAATCCTGAAAACGTATTTTTAATATGGTTACAAATACTGTTCCTTTGCAATGTATTGCTGCAGGTTTTCAGAGTGTGTTAGGGTGTGGCCCCTTTCCAGGGCCTTCCACAGACTTTCCCTGCAACATGCCTGGGCGTGGTTCTGGGTTGGGTCAAGACTCTATAAAAGAGAGCCAGCCCAACTCCCAGTGCTCACTATTCAGAGGTCCCAGTGCAGAGCAGCAGCTTCTTCCTGAGCTCCTGTCCCTGCTGCCTATTTGGATCTTCCAGTCTTCTAGTCTTCTGCCCTAATCCTTCATTGGTGATAATTATTCGAGGTGGTAAGACAGTGGTTGGACTGTCCCGACACCGTTATTTAGAATTTTCATATTCTTGGTTTAAATTCTTAAATGAGTAACAGATTACTTACGTGCTACCATTTCTTGACATTTATATGGTAGTTTACAAATAGGCAAGACGCGTGATTTATTTCATAAAGGTTTGACTTTGTTATTCATTGCGCGCTACCATTTCTTGACATTTACATGGTGGTTTAAGAATTGGCAAGACGTGTGATTCGTTTTATGGTGTTTAAACATTGTTGTTCATTGCGCGCTACTATTTCTTGACATTTACATGATGTTTTACGAATTGGCAAGACGCACAACTCCTTTCATGAGCATTTAACTTTGTTGTTCATTGCGCGCTACCATTTCTTGACATTTTACATGGTGGCTTAAGAATCGGCAAAAGAAGCGCGATTCGTTTCATTGTACTTTGATCTCGTTATTTATTGTGAGCTGTTATTCCTTGACATTTACATCGTGTTTTACGAATCGGCAAGAGGCGCGATTCGAGTAATGATGATTTGACTTTGATATTCATTGCGTGCTACCATTTCTTGGTATTTTACATGGTAACACTCAAATTGGCAAGACGCACAATTTTCTCCTCGAGTTTAATTCATGTTGTTTATTGTATGCTACTATTCTAAGATATTTATTATGTAATATTCGAGTTCACAAGTTATATGATTTGTTTCCTGAATCCATATTGTGTTATTCATGGTACACAATCCTTTAATGGTGTTTACTATATATATATATATATATATATATATATATATATATATATATATATATCTGCAATATGCGCAATTTGTGTTGAAACATTTTAAGAGTACACAGAAGGCCAGAGTTTCTAGATGCAATATTGTATGGTCCTAGTATACATTCTCAAAACAGGATTTATATGACTAGTTTAAAATTTAGTCAGAATGTTTTTTTCTGATTCACATGTAAAGGAAAGTACTTAAATAAGAAAGTTTTCATTTAATTCATCTTGATTCCCCTACAGGTATCCGGCCATCTTGAAACTTAGTCATTTTAAACTTAACTCTTAGATTGTTCATGTTTTCAGAGTGACTAGGCTTAGAATCATAGTCTAGTATTGATTTCAGGAGATATAATTTTCATATTGTGTGTTCTAACCTTTTTATTACTACAGGTCTCCTTCCCAGCTGTTCCCTTCCTAATACCCTCTTCCCCTCTTGGACTCTCTCAGTCTCTGTGATTTATCTATCAGAGTCTTGGAGTTGTTCAGTGGTGGACGTGTTGGGAATATGCACAGACCCCGAGGATCTGGTGACTCTGACAGAATAGTGAGCCCACAAATCATTATCCTCCTGGCTTGTGTATGTTCTCAGTATGGCCACGCTAGACGAGTTAGTCAAGGCTATCACCCAGCTCCAAGGAGAGGTGGTATCATCCAAAGAATTGACAACTAGCTTAGCAGAGAGAGTGAGTCAGTTGCAAGATAAGGTAGAGAAGAAGGAACAAAGTCCCACAGCTGTGTCTTGGCCAGGTACTTCTTCTCAGGTTTCTGGAAGTAATCCGATTTCCCTAAATGTTCCTTCTGCAATTCCTTTAGCTCCCCCAGAACGTTTCTCAGGTGACCCTTTGAAAGCGCAATCTTTCCTGGTTCAAGTGGAACTACACTTCACCTGCAGACCAAATACTTTTCCCGATGCCCAGTCCAAAGTACCTTTCTTGTTATCATATCTGTCTGGGGATGCAGCTACTTGGGCAATTCCTCTTGTGCGTAAAAATAGTCCCTTGTTGTATAACTGGAGAAAATTTGTTCGTGAATTTCAGAGAGTTTTTGATCGTAGAACTGTAACACAGTCAGCAGATCGTGAATTATTAGATTTATGACAAGGAAATCAAGACTTAGGCCCTCATTCTGACCCTGGCGGTCAGTGTTAAAGCGGCGGCCAACCCGCCAACAGGCTGGCGGCCTAAAAATATGAATTCTGACCCTGGCGGGAACCGCCAAAACAGGCCGCCGCTTTAACACTCCGACCGCCACGGCGGTACAAACAAACAGCGCGGCGGTCACCGCCAACAGGCAGGCGGCAGACAATGTACCGCCCACCCTATCACGACCCACCAATCCGCCACCTTTTCTGGGGCGGGAGCCCCGCCGATAAAAACACGGCGGAAACAGACATCTCCAATGGAAAACGCTTACCTCAACACACTCCACGCGGAATCGGAACAGCATGGAACCCGAACTCCACATCCTCCCAGCCATTGCCTTCCTGCTCTTCTTCCAGGATCACGAACCTCGCCGCAGACGACAACGGTAAGTACTGCACCTACGACACAGGGAAGGGGGGAGGAGGAAAGGTTACGGGCACACACATACGCCACACACCCACCCCCACCCTCACCCCCACCGAAATACCTACACACCTATGCAGATAAAAAAGTCAGAGTGACACCCACAACCCCCTCCCCCCAAAAACAAAGACAAAAGCCAATGAATGTAAAAGTAGAACCATATTATTGCAACAATAAAGTATAGCGACCTTAGCAATATATGAAGAATGAATACACATCTAGAACTCTATCCATACAAGCAACAAAAGTCCGGCCCAGTCAATCAAAGTCCAAAGGTCCGTGGGCCAATGTGCAGCAACACATGGTCAAAGCCCACACACGAGATCCAGTCCATTGGAGAGAACACTGCTGGGGCATCACTAAAATAAAAAGACAGGCACCTCAGGGGGAAGGGAAGGGGGGGCACCTCAGCCACATGAGTCCACGACGCCAGATCCATGAAGGGCCTCCACGCCCACTGTGCCATCCTGGGGAGTGCAAAGCCACAGTCTCACAAGTCTCTACAGTGGGTGGATTGCCCACTGTGCCATCCTGGGGAGTGCAAAGCCACAGTCTCACAAGTCTCTACAGTGGGTGGGTTGCCCACTGTGCCATCCTGGGGAGTGCAAAGCCACAGTCTCACAAGTCTCTACAGTGGGTGGATTGCCCACTGTTACATCCTGGGGAGTGCAAAGCCACAGTCCATCAGGTGGATTACAGAGACCACTGGTCATGGAGGAGGCATGGTGGGCAGAGTGCGTCGTGAAGGCCTGCCCGACACAGAACCGGGACTGCCAATGGGCCAGCGGTGCTTGACAGGAAGGGCCCAGCGGAGCGGTGCTTGAGATGAAGGGCCCAGCGGAGCGGTGCTTGAGATGAAGGGCCCAGCGGAGCGGTGCTTGACAGGAAGGGCCCAGCGGAGCGGTGCTTGACAGGAAGGGCCCAGCGGAGCGGTGCTTGAGATGAAGGGCCCAGCGGAGCGGTGCTTGACAGGAAGGGCCCAGCGGAGCGGTGCTTGACAGGAAGGGCCCAGCGGAGCGGTGCTTGAGATGAAGGGCCCAGCGGAGCGGTGCTTGACAGGAAGGGCCCAGCGGAGCGGTGCTTGACAGGAAGGGCCCAGCGGAGCGGTGCTTGAGATGAAGGGCCCAGCGGAGCGGTGCTTGAGATGAAGGGCCCAGCGGAGCGGTGCTTGACAGGAAGGGACCAGCGGAGCGGTGCTTGACAGGAAGGGCCCAGCGGAGCGGTGCTTGAGATGAAGGGCCCAGCGGAGCGGAGCGGTGCTTGACAGGAAGGGCCCAGCGGAGCGGTGCTTGACAGGAAGGGCCCAGCGGAGCGGTGCTTGAGATGAAGGGCCCAGCGGAGCGGTGCTTGACAGGAAGGGCCCAGCGGAGCGGTGCTTGACAGGAAAGGCCCAGCGGAGCGGTGCTTGAGATGAAGGGCCCAGCGGAGCGGTGCTTGAGATGAAGGGCCCAGCAGAGCGGTGCTTGACAGGAAGGGCCCAGCGGAGCGGTGCTTGACAGGAAGGGCCCAGCGGAGCGGTGCTTGAGATGAAGGGCCCAGCGGAGCAGTGCTTGACAGGAAGGGCCCAGCGGAGCGGTGCTTGAGATGAAGGGCCCAGCGGAGCGGTGCTTGAGATGAAGGGCCCAGCGGAGCGGTGCTTGACAGGAAGGGCCCAGCGGAGCGGGGCTTGAGATGAAGGGCCCAGCGGAGCGGTGCTTGACAGGAAGGGCCCAGCGGAGCGGTGCTTGAGATGAAGGGCCCAGCGGAGCGGTGCTTGAGACGAAGGGCCCAGAGGAGCGGTGCTTGAGATGAAGGGCCCAGCGGAGCGGTGCTTGACAGGAAGGGCCCTGTTCAGCGGTGCTTCTCATGGCGGGGCCCTGTTCAGCGGTTCTGGTCACGGCGGGGCCCTGTTCAGCGGTGCTCCTCACGGCGGGGCCCTGTTCAGCGGTGCTTTTCACGTCGGGGCCCCGTGCAGCGGTTCTGGTCACGGCGGGGTCCTGTTCAGCGGTTCTGGTCACGGTGGGGCCCTGTTCAGCAGTTCTGGTCATGGCGGGGCCCTGTTCAGCGGTTCTGGTCACGGCGGGGCCCTGTTCAGCGGTCCTCCTCACGGCGGGGCCCTGTTCATCGGTGCTCCTCACGGCGGGGACCTGTTCAGCGGTGCTTCTCACGGCGGGCCCTGTTCAGCGGTTCTGGTCACGGCGGGGCCCTGTTCAGCGGTTCTGGTCACGGCGGGCCCTGTTCAGCGGTTCTGGTCACGGCGGGGCCCTGTTCAGCGGTTCTGATCACGGCGGGGCCCTGTTCAGCGGTGCTCCTCAAGGCGGGGCACTGTTCAGCGGTGCTCCTCACGGCGGGGCCCTGTTCAGCGGTGCTCCTCACGGCGGGGCCCTGTTCAGCGGTGCCTGTCTTGTGTTTCCAGTGAACCACACCTGGCCAATACTTGCCGCTCACTCTGCATCGGACCTTTCCGTTGCGGGGCCCTCCTGTGATGAAGTCCTGGGGCCCTGGCTCTCCTTCGATACCCCCGGAATGGGGCTGGTGGGGCCCTCATGGCCAGGTCGGCTGCTCCCTGCCTTTTGCTCCTTGCTGCCCTTGCCCTCCTTGGCAGACTGTCCGTGGCCCTTGGCTCCCTTACCCGATGTGGCAGGTGACGGTGCAAGGCTACCCTCCTTGGGGGCAGGCGTATCAGGCCTGTCACGCCTGCCCTTCAGTTTTTTGGTCCTCTTCCAGGGGTGCCTTTGCTGCTGGACGATGCCCCAGCCCAAGGAAAGGGCGGACTCCAAAAACCAGGCACGACGTTCTTTGGAGTTGCTGGGCTGGTGGTGGCTGAGGTGTTTGTGGAACTCTTACGGGATGGAGGGGGTGGGTCAGGTGACGAAAAGAGGTCCACTTTAGAGAGGAACATTTTCTTTGGAGCCATGGGAATGGTGGCTGGAGTGGGAATGGGAGTGGAGGAAGAGGATGTGGTTGTAGGAGAGTCAAGTGTGCTGTCTTTGGGTGCAGGTGCTTGGGCAGGAGGCTGACGTAAGGTGGATGGCTGTTGTTTGGGTGCCTGCCTGCGTTTGTGTGGTTGGGAAGCGGGGGTGACAGACACACTGGGAGAGGACACAGGTGACGTGTACATGGCAGTGGGGGTGGTGACTGCACGTGTGCGGACTGGTGTGGAGGGTGTGCTGGTGATGGGTGCAATGGCTGATGGTGGTGTGCTTGCAGGTGTGTGTGGAGACGTCACAGGGAGGGAGGAGGGAGACGAGGAGGTGGGGGACACAGAGGAGGTAGTGGCTGTTGGCATGTCTGCATCTGGAAGTTGCTTGGGTGAATGCTTGTGTGTCCTTTGGTGCTTATGTCTGGATGAGCTGCCCTTGGGTGTTGAGGTGTGTGCAGGCTGGTCTGTAGGTGTGGATGGGATACGCAGAGGAACAGGGGAGTGGGACTGGGTGGAGGGAGTCAGAAGAGGGAGGCTGGAGACAGGGACAATCGCTGCTGTCAGTGCTGAGGCCAGAGCATTGAACGATCGTTGATGGGCAGCCTGACCCGAATGAAGGCCCTCCAGGTATGCATTGCTTTGATGCACCTCCCTCTTCACACCCTGGATGGCATTCAAAAGGGTAGACTGCCCAACAATGATGGTCCTCAGGAGGTCAATGACCTCCTCACTGAGGGCATCAGGGGTGACTGGGGCAGGGCCTGAGGTGCCTGGGGCGAAGGAGATGGCCGGCTTCCTGGCCTTGCGGGCACGGGCCGAAGGCCAAGGGGCTGCTGGGAGGGCGGAGCTGGTGCGCTGGGTGGCGGCTGTACCTGTTTCTGCGGTGGGCACGGATGTTGCCGCCACCGCAAGGGAGCTCAATTCCGAGGACGTGTCGGTGTCGCTGCCGTCTCCACGGGTCCCCGTGGTGGAGCCCCCCTCGCCCTCCGTCTCACTGGTCATGTCGGAGTCCGTTGCATGGCCCTCCGGGGCCATGTGAGATGCAGCTCCCTCTTGCGCCGATGCCACTTCTCCTCCGCCTGATGATGCTAATGCACACATTCACAGAAAAACAAAGAAAATGGGGGGGGTGGAAAACATAAAGACAAGTTGAGTGCATGCATTGGGGACACCGTTGGCGGAGAGGACAGACACAGAAGCCCCCTGCACTACGCTGCGCACTTGGGGTACACTACTCATTCAATGGGACATGCCCTACAAGCCTATGGGCGACAACTGCCCACACAGTATACACTGGTCCATGAATCGCGTTACTAGGCACCCTACAGAGGTGGGGGGCGGGGGCACAGGACCATACTTCACGGACGGGCCTATCCTACAGAAATCGCCTTGGCCTAGGGATACCCACAGCCCTCCTCCCCCACCCAGGCACCTCCACTGCGCGCAAAATAGCTGAATGTGCTGGTACTCACCCCCTTGTGTCTGCTGTGATGTCCTCAAGCGCCCATCTAAATTGGGGTAGGCCACCGCCAGGATCCGGGACATCAGGGGGGTCAAGGTACGACTGGCACCCCTCCTAGGTTGGGAGGCCATCCCCAGCAGAGCCTCCGCGGTCTTCCTGCTCCCGCGGCGGATGTCCTCCCACCTCTTGCGGCAGTGGGTGCCCCTTCTGGTGTGGACCCCTAGGGCCCGGACGTCCTGGGCGATGGCACGCCAAATGTCAATCTTCTGATGGGCGCTGACCTATGTGACATGTACAGGGGGGGAAGAGAAACATCATCACTTTTCTCCATGCTCGATGTGAGATGCCCCCCCTCCCCAACCTTGCCATGTGGCACATGCTCTCATCTGTCGTGCCATGCATTCGTCAATCGCTGCCCTCCCCTCCATCGTACATCCTCCCCACTCAGCCCAGGCATTGGGCACTATGCATTGCCCCCCGTGTACTCACCTGTTGGTCTGGAGGCCCGTAGAGTAGCACATACTGGGGGAGGACCCCGTCCACGAGCTTCTCCAACTCCTGGAACTGAAGGCGGGGGCCCTTTCCCCAGTCGCAGCAGCCATTGTCACTTCCAGACCGAGGTCACAGCAGCACTTGCAGTATAGGTCCTCTCCTGTGGATGCTCAGGTCTCGTGTGATCAAGCAGAGAGAAAATGGCGGTTACGGCCGCGGCGGTGCGTACCGTGGCGGTGCGTACCGCGACGGCCGGCGCTCACCGCCATTGGCTCCTGAAACCCATAGGGTTCAATGTTGTCCAATGCGGCTTTGCGCCGCGGACTGCGACCGCCTACCGCCACGGTGTGCCAAGCTTGCGCAATTACCTCACTTCACATTGTCACACTTCACAGGTCAGGCAGCCGCCATTTCAAGGGCCCACATGGCTTCATTCCTACTGCGTCACACATGGCTAGGCCTTGCACCGACAATCATACTAGCCATTCAATCCCAAGAGATACGTGTACTGGGCATGCTGTGGGCACTTACCTGTGGGTTGCTTGACTCTGTGCTCCATGTTGTCCTTCCTAGGCATCGTCCGCTGGGACTTGCGAGGAGACGGAGTAATCTTCCCGTGTACAGACCGCTGGTGGACCTGTCGACAATGGAAGAAAGACACGTCATACTCACCTACAGACTCAACCGTGCCACTATACAGGAACTGTGTGCCCAGCTGGAGCCAGACCTGATGTCACCCATCCGCCAACCCACAGGGATTCCGCCTCTAGTGCAGGTGCTGTCAGTACTGCATTTTTTGGCAAGTGGATCATTTCAAACTACTGTGGCCATTTCATCTGGGATGTCTCAGCCTATGTTTTCAAAGGTGTTGTCCAGAGTGTTGTCTGCCCTGATGAAATACATGCGGAGCTACATCATTTTCCCTGAGGTGGGTGACTTGCCTACAGTGAAGGGTGATTTCTTTACCCTTGGACACATTCCCAATATCATTGGTGCCATTGATGGTACCCATGTGGCTTTGGTTCCCCCAAAAGACGATGAGCAGGTGTACAGGAACCGTAAAAATTATCATTCGATGAATGTCCAGGTGGTCTGTTTGGCTGACCAGTACATCTCCCATTTAAATGCCAAGTTCCCAGGCTCAGTGCATGACGCGTACATCATGCGAAATAGCAGCATCCCTTATGTGATGGAACTGCTACAGAGACACCGTGTGTGGCTAATTGGTGACTCTGGTTACCCAAACCTGCCTTGGCTATTGACCCCAGTGAGGAATCCCAGGACCAGGGCAGAGGAACGGTACAATGAGGCCCATGGGCGGACTAGGAGGGTGATTGAGCGGACCTTCGGCCTCCTGAAGGCCAGGTTTAGGTGCCTGCATATGACTGGTGGATCCCTAATGTACTCACCAAGGAAGGTGTGTCATATCATCGTGGCCTGCTGCATGCTTCACAACCTGGCTTTGCGACGCCAGGTGCCTTTCCTGCAGGAGGATGGTCCAGATGGTGGTGTTGTGGCCGCTGTGGAGCCTGCGGAGAGTGAAGAGGGGGAAGACGAAGAGGACGACACAGACAACAGGGACAGAGTGATACTGCAGTATTTCCAGTGACACACAGGTAATAATCTACTCCAGCATTGTATTATATCTGTAACTGTAGTGGCTCTCTACTGTCTGACCTTTCACCCCAATGTATGGTAACTTAGTTGTGTATATCACTTCCTATTTCAGTGATCTGATCCCCACGGAGTTCCCTCTGGTTTTTTTCCCCATGGACTACCGCTGTGTGACACTGGTATGTTGTCATCACAATGTAACTAGAAATGTTTTGTTGGTTATATCGAATACATTTGGTTTAAATAAATAGATAGCAGAATCCAGTTGGTTAATGTGCAATAATTGTGTTTATTGAAGTTTTAAAATAGGTGTATAGTTCAAACAGAGTGATGGTGGAGGCATGTCCATGGCAGTGTCCAGACTGTCGTTCCTACAGGTCCATTGTCCATATGCCTGTGGAAGGTGGAGCAGGGGCAGTTCAAGGTTGGACAGGGTAAACAAGTGGGAAAGTGGGATGACATCCGGGGGTTTCCGTGCATGGCGGGGGTCTTGACATCCTACTCTGTCTTCTTCCTCGATCTCAGGCCTGTCTTGCGGGGTGGTTCTTGTTCTGCAGGGGGTGGGGTCCGGGAGGGCCGTTGCTGTTGTGTCGGGGCCTCCTGACCAGTAGCGCCGGCGGAGGTGGTGGGCTGTTCTTCCTCCATGCTAGTGGCAGGGGCCCTTTGGGGGGGCCACATGGTCCCGCAATGTGGTGACAATCTGGTTGAGTGCCACCACGATTGTACCCATTGCGGAACTGATGGTGCGCAGTTCTTCCCGGAACCCCAAGTACTGGCCCTCCTGCATGGCCTGGATCTCCTGAAACCTTGCCAGGACCGTCACCATCGTCTCTTGGGAGTGGTGGTACGCTCACATGATGGTGGTGAGGGCCTCTTGGACAGTGGGTTCCCTAGGCCTGTCCTCCCTCTGTCACACAGCAGCCCTCCCAGTTCCTCTTTGTTCCTGGGCCTCTGTCCCCTGGACGGTGTGCCCACTACCAGTGCCCCCAGGTCCCTGTAGTTGTTGGGGTTGTGGGTTACCCTGGGTGCCCTGTACTGGTAGACACACCGCTGCTTGACCTGTCCTGGAGACAGAAGCATGGGCCCGCTGGGTGGGTGCTGTGCTGGTGTTTCCTGAGGGGGGTAGGTCTGCTGTGGCCTGGGGCTGACTGAGGGTAACCGACTGTCCAGAGGTCCCCGATGGTCCGGGCTGGTCATCAGGTTCTAGGTCGACAGAGCTGATGTCATCACTGGAGGCCTGTTCTGGGGGTGGGATGGACAAATCTGGACCCTCCTGGCCGGTGTGTTGGCGTTCGGGCCCTGCAGGGGTAAAAGAATATGGTTATTGATTTTGTGTGTGCCGTGGCGTGCGATTTGTGGGTGCCCTTGTACCCCAGTGCTGGCAGTCCCATGTGGGAGGAGTTGTGAGGGTGGTTTGTGGGGGGGGGATGGGTATGTGCAGTGGTCATGCTTAGGTGATGGGTGTCCATGGTTTGTGTTGGCATTCAGGGGTTTGGGTTGGGTTGGGTGGGTTGTGCTGGTGAGACATTAACAGGGAGTATGTGTGCTGGGGGGTTAGGGGTGAGGGTGGGGGTGTGGGTTGGCATGCTGGTGGTTGGGGGGGGTGAAGTAGTTGAGATTAGACTTACCAGAGTCCATTCCTCCGCCTACTCCAGCGAGGCCCTCAGGATGCAGGATGTTCAAGACCTCTTGCTCCCATGCTGTGAATTCGGGTGGAGTGGGTGGGGGTCCGCCGCCAGTCTTCTGCACAGCGATGTTGTATCTTGACACCATCGACCGCACCTTCCCCCGTAGGTCGTTCCAGCGCTTTCGGATGTCTTCCCGATTTCTGGGATGCTGTCCCACAGCGTTGACCCTGTCGACGATCCTTTGCCATAGCTCCGCCTTCCTGGCTATTGTGGTGTGCTGCACCTGTGTGCCGAAGAGCTGGGGCTCTACCCTGATTATTTCCTCCACCATGACCCTGAATTCTTGGTCCGTGAACCTGGGGTGTCTTTGGGGTGCCATGGGGTGGTGTGGATGAGGTGTGGGGTGGTGTTTGTGGTGATGAGTGTAGTGGTGTGTGGTGTTTTGTGTGTAGATGTAGTGTGTGTGATGATGTTGGGTTCCTGTGTGTGTTGTGGTTTGCGTTCCCTGTGCTCTCTCTCTGTGTATTGCGCCTTGTCTCTGAATTTCGCTTTGTGGGGGTTTGTGGGTGATGTGGGTGTGTGTTTTATCTGGTGATGGGTGTGTGGGAGTGGTGTTTGTATGTGTATCAGGTGTGTGTATTTGGAATTGTCCAATGTGGCTGTGTTTTGTAAAGGTGTGGGTATTTTGAGCGCGGCGGTGTGTACCGCCAATGGAATACCGCGGTTGAAAGACCGCCGCGTGGATTCGTGGGTCGTAATGGCATGGGCGTGTTTGGCGTGACGGTGGAGGTTTGGTAATCTCCAGTTTATCGCTGACCGCTGATGAGGCGGGCTTCAGTGGATGTCGGGTTTTTGGCGGTTTGGCAGTTGTGGGTCAGAATGACCATGGCGGTTTACCGCGGCCGCGGCGGGATGATGGCGGTCTTCTGACCGGCGGTAAGTGCCTTTTACCGCCAGGGTCAGAATGACCCCCTTAGTGTCGTATTTAACTAACTTTAACCGGCTGGTTGCCGAGACATCCTGGCCTGAAGAAAAAGAAGCGGTCTTGCTTTACAAGGGACTCAAAGAGGAATTAAAAGATATCTTTGCGCAAATCGATCCACAACCTACAGACTGTCAAGAATTAACAAATCTTGTGTTGAGACTTGATCATCGTTTAGCAGAACGTAAAAGAACGCGCAAAAAGATTGAAAAATATTCATGGCGCGTTCATGATAACAGAGACTCAACAACTCCGAAAGAAAGAACGCCGGAACCGATGGAAATTGGAACCATCAGAAGACCTTTGACCAAAGATGAAAAGGACCTCCGCAGAAAAAAATGGACAATGTCTTTTATTGTGGGCGAAAAGGTCATTTTGCCAAAGATTGCCCAATCAAACCAAAGAACAAGCAAGGTCCAGTTCAGAAGGTCGCAGCCAATGCACCAGTCGAGTTGGAAAACTAAAACACCTGAGATGCAGAGAAGGGTTGCTCTTGGGTGTCACCGTGGACCCTTCACAATCTAGACATCTTAAACTGGAAATAAGAGTTCAAGTCAAGAAAAAGATCTATTTCAAAAAAGCTCTAGTCGATTCTGGGGCTACTGGGAATTTTGTTGATGTCCAATTGGTTTGTGCATGGGGGATCCCATGTATTGAAAAGAAGACCCCAGAAATCATCCAGGCAGTCGATGGAAAACTCTTGACTGGAGGTCCGGTAACTCTTCAGACTATCCCCTTGTCGATGATTTGTGAAGATAAGATTCAAAGATAGAAAAATAAAGAGAAAATCATCTTTGATGTGATCCATGCTCCCCAATATGGGATTATCCTCGGCTTGCCATGGTTAACTCATCACAATCCGGAGATCAATTGGGCAGAACGAAAAATCGTGTTCTCATCTGCGCTATGTAACGAACAATGTCTCCAAAAGATTCAAGTACCAAAAGTTTGCAACTCTTACATAGCTACTGCCACGGAGAAAGAAATTCAGCTGCCCAAACAGTATTCATCTTACAAAGATGTATTTGATGAGAAAGGAGCAGAGACTCCACCTCCTCATAGATCTTATGACTGTCAAATTGATCTAGCCCCAGGTGTGATACTTCCCAACTGTTGTGTATATGCCTTGTCAGAACATGAAAATCAACATTTACCTAAATACCTAGATAGATTTTTGCAGAATGGCTTAATTCGCCCCTCTAAGTCTCCTGCAGCTTCGCCTTTGTTTTTTGTTTCAAAAGCTAATGGAGAACTTCGAACTTGCATCGACTATGGGGGTTTGAACAAAGTCACCATCAAGAATAAATATCCCTTGCCCCTAATTCCGGTCTTATTGGAACAAGTAAAGAAAGCAAAAAGCTACACGAAGCTTGACCTTCGAGGTGCTTATCATTTGGTCAGAATGAGAGAGGGTGACGAATGGAAAACAGCGTTCAAGACAAGATATGGCATTTTTGAATATACCGTCATGCCTTTTGGTCTGTGTAATGCTCCAGCAGCATTTAAATTTTTCTTGAATGACGTTCTTAGAGAGTACCTCGACATATTTGCCATAGTCTACATCAATGACATTTTGATGTACTCAGACAATGAAAACAAACATGTCCAACATGTCAAGATAATTCTTGCAGCCCTTCGAAAACACCATTTATATTGCAAACTAACCAAGTGTAAGTTTCATGTTACCACACTTGAGTTTTTAGGGGTTATTCTTACCCCTCAAGGTATGGTAATGGCAGAAAAGAAAGTAAAAACTGTATCCGATTGGCTCACCCCAAAGACTGTTTGTGATGTACAATGTTTCCTGGGGTTTACAATTTTTTTCCGGAGGTTCATAAATCATTTCTCCCAGACAGTGGCTCCAATCACTAAGCTACTAAGAAAGAAAGAAAAGTTTGTATGGTCCCCAGAAGCTGATCAAGCCTTCTCGACTTTGAAGGAAGCTTTCTCCACTGCCCCAGTCTTGACTCATCCTGGTGCGAATCAATCTTTCATAGTGGAAGCTGATGCTTCAGATGTAGCAATAGGAGCCGTCTTATCACAACGAAATAAAGACACTGGTCAACTTCATCCTATAGCTTATATGTCTCGGAAGTTGAACGAAGCTGAACAGAACTATGTCATTGCTGAAAAAGAGCTTCTGGCGATTCGTGATGCCTTTAAAGAATGGAGACATCATTTGTTGGGTGCCAAATACACTGTTACAGTATATACTGATCATCGTAATCTTCAATTTATGAGTTCCGCCAGTCTTTCGACCCCTCGGCAATTATGCTGGATGCTTTTTTTTGCCGAATTTGATTTTGTAGTAACCTTCCAGCCTGGTAAAGATAATCGCAAGGCTGACGCCTTGTCCCGTCAAGAGTCCACCACGTTGCCTGCATTTCAAGCCTCCAGAGCTATCATTGCTCCTGACAAGGTTCCATGTATCATAAAAACTGAAGATTTCTTTGAAGAAATTTGCAACTCTTTCACTATTGAAAAATGGCAAACATGGGCCCAAGCAGATCCCAAAAGGTCAATCAAGCAAGGTTTACCCTTTCATGGCGCTCGTTTGTTCATACCCACTACCAAACTTTGCATGATAGTGTTTCATTGGTTGCATGTTATACCTACGGCAGGTCACCCAGGTACTCCTAAAACTCTTGAACTGATCCAACGCTATTTTTGGTGACCTACCCTAACAAAAGATGTAAAAGCAATGGTAAACAACTGTGAAGTTTGTGCTCGCATTAAAACAAGTCATTCAAAACCAAAAGGGTTGTTACATCCACTTCCAACCCCAAGTCGTCCATGGGAGCACATTTCTTTAGACTTTATTTCCAAAAGAAAATATGTCAAAAGACCGCCGCGGTAATTCTGAGTTTCCCGCTGGGCTGGCGGGCGACCGCCAGAAGGCCGCCCGCCAGCCCAGCGGGAAACCCCCTTCCACGAGGATGCCGGCTCCGAATGGAGCCGGCGGAGTGGAAAGGGTGCGACGGGTGCAGTTGCACCCGTCACGATTTTCAGTGTCTGCTATGCAGACACTGAAAATCTTGGTGGGGCCCTGTCAGGGGGCCCCTGCAGTGCCCATGCCATTGGCATGGGCACTGCAGGGGCCCCCAGGGGCCCCACGACACCCGTTACCGCCAACCAGGTTCTGGCGGTCAGAACCGCCAGAACCAGGCTGGCAGTAAGGGGGTCGGAATCCCCATGGCGGCACTGCCTGCAGCGCCGCCATGGAGGATTCCTCAGGCCAGGGGAAAACCGGCGGGAAACCGCCGGTTTCCCTTTTCTGACCGCGGCTTTACCGCCGCGGTCAGAATAGGCCTGGATGCACCGCCAGCCTGTTGGCGGTGCATCCGCGGTCCCCGGCCCTGGCGGTCCATGACCGCCAGGGTCAGAATGACCCCCATAGACTTCAAGAAGAAGCACATGTTTAACCCTAAATTCATAGGTCCTTATACTGTCCTTCAGCAAATCAATCCGGTGACCTATAAACTGCAATTGCCCAGATCCTTACGGATTCATCCAGTGTTCCACACTTCCCTCTTGAAAAAGGCAGTCCAAAAGGTCCACCCTCATCAAGCTCCTGTTCTAGTACAAGGGGAAGAAGAATACGAAGTCAAGAAAGTGTTGGATTCTAAACTGAGAGGGTGTAATCTATGGTACTTAATCTCATGGAAAGGTTATGGTCCTGAAAGTAACTCATGGGTTTCCGCATCTGATGTTCATGCTCCAGTAATTGTGAGACACTTTCATCGTCTTAATCCAAGCAAACCAGGCCCTAGAGCGCGTCTGGGAGAGGGGAGTACTGTCAACACCAGAGCAATATGCGCTCTATTGTGACAAAAATGCAAAAACCCAGCACTTTCAAAACAAAGTAATTTATGCATTGTGCTGATATGTTGTGGTTTAACCTTTTGCATTGCAGAGTTCAATCCTGAAAACTTATTTTTAATATGCTTACAAATACTGTTCCTTTGCAATGTATTGCTGCAGGTTTTCAGAGTGTGTTATGATGTGGCCCCTTTCCAGTGCCTTCCAGAGACTTTCCCTGCAACATGCCTGGGCGTGGTTCTGGGTTGGGCCAAGACTCTATAAAAGAGAGCCAGCCCAACTCCCAGTGCTCACTATTCAGAGGTCCCGGTGCAGAGCAGCAGCTTCTTCCTGAGCTCCTGTCCCGGTGGCCTATTTGGATCTTCCAGTCTTTTGCCCTAATCCTTCATTGGTGATCATGGTTCCAGGCGGTAAGACGGTGGTTGGACTGTCCCGATACCGTTATTTAGAATTTTCATATTCTTGGTTTAAATTCTTAAATGAGTAACAGATTACTTGCGCGCTACCATTTATTGACATTTATATGGTAGTTTACAAATAGGCAAGACGCGCGATTTATTTCATAAAGGTTTGACTTTGTTATTCATTGCGCGCTACCATTTCTTGACATTTACATGGTGGCTTAAGAATCGGCAAGACGCGTGATTCGTTTTATGGTGTTTAAACATTGTTGTCTATTGCGCGCTACTGTTTCTTGACATTTACATGATGTTTTACGAATTGGCAAGACGCACAACTCCTTTCATGAGCATTTAACTTTGTTGTTCATTGCGCGCTACCATTTCTTGACATTTTACATGGTGGCTTAAGAATCGGCAAAAGAAGCGCGATTCGTTTCATTGTACTTTGATCTTGTTATTTATTGTGAGCTGTTATTCCTTGACATTTACATCGTGTTTTACGAATCGGCAAGACGCGTGATTCGATTAATGATGATTTGACTTTGATATTCATTGCGTGCTACCATTGCTTGGTATTTTACATGGTAACACTCGAATTGGCAAGACGCATGATTCTCTCCTCGAGTTTAATTCATGTTGTTTATTGTATGCTACTATTCTAAGATATTTATTCTGTAATATTCGAGTTGACAAGTTATGTGATTTGTTTCCTGAACCCATATTGTGTTATTCATGGTGCACAATCCTTTAATGGTGTTTACTATATATATATATATATATATATATATATATATATATATATATATATATATATATATATATATATCTGCAATATGTGCAATTTGTGTTGAAACATTTTAAGAGTACACAGAAGGCCAGAGTTTCTAGATGCAATATTGTATGGTCCTAGTATACATTCTCAAAACAAGATTTATATGACTGGTTTAAAATTTAGTCAGAATGTTTTTCCTGATTCTCATGTAAAGGAAAGTACTTGAATAAGAAAGTTTTCATTTAATTCATCTTGATTCCCCTACAGGTATCCGGCCATCTGGAAACTTAGTCATTTTAAACATCAACTCCTAGATTGCTCATGTTTTCAGAGTGACTAGGCTTAGAAACATAGTCTAGTATTGATTTCAGGATATATAATTTTCATATTGTGTGTTCTAACCTTTTTCTTACTACTGGTCTCCTTCCCAGCTGTTCCCTTCCTAATCCCCTCTTCCCCTCTTGGACTCTCTCAGTCTCTGTGATTTATCTATCAGAGTCTTGGAGCTGTTCAGTGGTGGACGTGTTGGGAACGTGCACAGACCCGAGGATCTGGTGACTCTGACAGGGGGCCACTCACACTTCAGTGGTTGGTGATGTGGAATCCCAATTCCCAGCATATCCCATCGGTGGAACAACATATAGAATCACTGCAGCAAGGAGAAGCTGCTGATTTGTTTTAGGATAGAAGCAACATCCCAGTGGTAGGCAGCCATGTCTGCCCTGAGGGAGGCCACTTCCTGGTGCAGGGAGTCCAGCTTGTTCTCAATCATGCTGCTGCCAGTTACGGAGGGCAGTTGTTGTGGCCTCTCCCTCATGGCAGCAGCTATGTCCTTCAGACACTGCTGGACTGCATGCAGTGGGGAGTGTGTGCCTTGTTTAGCTGCAGTATGTTCATTGGCCGTTACAAGGCACATGCACATACCCTCTAGGCTGGCTGCCACAGTCTCCGTCCCCACCCACACCTGCTTGGCCAGCTTCCGCTGGACTCCTACCACTGTCCTCTCAAAGCTAGTTCCTGGGTCCTCGGAGTCCTCAGCTGTGTTGGCGCTGGCAGGTTGTACCATTGGGGTGTTGGGTGAGGCATCTAGGATGGCTGCTACATTATTTGTCCTCCTTGCGACTGGAGGTGGTGTCTGGTGGGATACCAGGAATATTTGGAGGGTCTCTTGGCTGATGGTTGTCAGCTGGTCATCCAGGTCATCAGGGTATTCTAGGACAGGCAGATCCGCAGGAGAGTCATCATCCTCTGCAATGAGATGGTGTCAAATCAATCTTTCTGTGTTGTGGCAGTTGACATGTCACGTCACTGACTTACTATTGGGGCTCATTGTCATCTTACTTCCCAAACTTTGTTCCTGTACATCATGGTAGAAGTCTATCAGCCCTTTGCCCCACCTGAGTGTCACATGAGGGGAAGCTCAGGTGGCACAAATGGCTGCGTCATATCTACTAGGTGTGATGTATATGCTTTTTGTGGCTTGACACCATCTTGTTATTGGCAATCTTCCTCATGCATCCATTTGCATGGTAGGGCCTTGCAATGGGCGTTGCAGTGGTCAGGCCACAGCAACACACAGTGCAATATGCCTCTGTCCCAGTCTTGCATGTTTCACATACACCTGGGTGGTACTGAAACCTTGCAACACGCCAGGGATGGCATTGCCAAGACACTATGCTGTTGTTTTCTTTGATAGCTTCTCATGTTGATGCATATGTATGTGTGCTACATTGCACAGCACACATGCGCCTTCTTACACAAATATGATCTCCCCCTCAACTCAGCCATCCTGGCACAATGATGCAAGAGATGCAGCATAGTGGCAGTGCAGCTAAATTGACACAGGGAAGGACCCAGGTATGGCCAGCATGGGTATAATTTGTTGCTGTGTACATCATTTCCTATATGACAGTTTCTGATGGTAAATTAGTTTATGGACATAGCCAGTTAACTTGAGTTGAACTTAGGTCAGGGCCTCAAGCTAGTTTGATGGTGATTTTGCAGGTAATAATACTGTGCATACATGGACCCTCATTACAAATCCTTCAGTCCTATGACCACCTGACTGCCATTATTTATATGACCACCCCCAACAGTGCAGGTGGTAGTGGCACATGCTGTCCATGGGGAATGCCCCATGGGCCAATGGCCTGGCACTGGCAGGTTGCCGGCAGCTTACAGACAATGCCACCTGTCTTGTGACACCAGACTAGTATTACGATGAGTGCTAACCTCCAGGAATGTTCCCGCTTTGTCACCAGCCTTTGCATGGTGGTGAAACCCCCATGCAAAGGTTGGTGGTGATGTGGTGTGCTCCTGGGTGCCCCTGCACAGCCCATGCACCTGGCATGTGCAGTGCAGGGGGACCCATGCCCTGCCCCTTTGACTTTTCCACTACCTGATTTGCAGGGCTAAGAGCAGCGTGTCCTGTCACACCCAATGCACACCAAGACTGGCACTGACTCTCTTTGATCCATCGAAAATGTTGTGCTAAGTGCTACACAGAATTACCATGAGCAGACAGATTTCCACCTGTCATCCCAATGTGTGACTCATACTGGCAACCGCAAAGGGTACACTGCACTGGCAGTCTTACCAACACTAGACTTACCCATGCACCATCCCCGCCCGTCATTGTGAAATCGTACAACATTATGTTCACAGTACTATCCAATGTGTTGTATCTGTGTGGTTATTTCCCCATTCCTCTGTGTCTCACATGGTTGTATCAGAATAGTTGTGGGCTCAGCCTGTATTTGTTGTGACCTACAGTTTGCAATCTGTGGTACATATTCTCTGTAGTGGCACAGTTCTGATCAGCATCAAAATGTGTGGCTCCACACTACACCAGTTTAGTTGCTCTGAGTAGTGCCATGTTTCCAGTGATACAGAACCACCCTGCTATTCCCCCAGCCCCTGCTCAGATTAATTTTCCCTGCACCGAGGGGGCATCCTTACTGCATGATGGATTGGTGGCTGCCTTATGTGGATGTGATGTTAATGTGCAGGGTGGTGGTGCTACCGGCACATTTCTGGGTACAGTTGGGAACAGTTGCAATGAATTATGTGCTGTAAGATGCAGCACACATGTGTTTGGGCAATGAGGCAAGACAGTTGCAAGGTATTACTGCAAGGGACACCACCATGATGTAAACCCAGGAATAATATTGACTTACTTCCTAGTCTCTGATGCCTTGGTCATATTGGTAGGGTTTATTTGACTATATGCAAGGGATGTTGTGATGGCACAACCAGAGGCACAGTCATTAGACATGCCTTCCATCATATGTGCTGCATTCATGCATGTAGGTATTTAGCACTAGTCATTGACATATGTCATGGTTGTGTATGTGTTGTGGTGCATGGCACTACCAAGGCGTAGGTACATGTGTAGCATTTGTCTGCATAGTGCAACTTGCTTCATGTGCAATGTGTCCCTCTGCGCTCCTTTGACATGCATTCAGTGTGTCCTATGTGCCTCCCCCTTCTTGCACTTCACAATTTAGCATTAATTTTCCCCATGCAACTTACCCTGCATTTGTGGTGTTTCCTGATAGTCTGCCCTGTCCTGTTCTGCGATTCCAGTGACCAGTTCCTCTGGGATGACCGCTGCAACCATCTCCTCCATTTCGTCCAGGTCCTCTTGTGGTGCTGGACTACCACCTCCAGTTTGCAGTGCTGCCTTCCTATTCCTTGCCATTTTTTCCTTTGTCTTTCGCTTGCAATCATGCCAGTGTTTCTTGCACTCAGTTATGGTTCTCCTCACCTCTGCCACATTGTTAACCTTGTCATCTGTCTGCTGCCAGATTGCCTCTCTCCGACCAATTGCCAATTTAGAGGCGATGAACAGTTGATGTTGGTGCTCCGTCACCTCTCTCACAAGTATTTCATGCTTCTCCACATTGAAACAACACTTTCTCTTTTTCTTCTTCCTGCCCTGGGACTTGTGTGTGTTCTCCTGGCTGGTTCCTGTTTTATTGAGGTCGTCGTGGGGTCTCTCCTGGCTTTCTGGGTCCATTTTGCCTTTCCTTTGCACTGTTTTCTGCATTAGCATCGGAAGTTGACGCTAATGTGGTTAAAAATGGTGCATTTCTGTTTTGCGACAAATTTACATACTGTAAAACAGGTTAGAGTCATTTTTGCGGCATTAACGTCATTTTGCCTTAGAACAAGGCGAAAGGATTAAGGTAAAAAAAATTGATTCTAACCATTTTTTTGTGCCGTCTTGCATCATGGTATAAATATGACGCCCAGACAGCGCTAAAATTGGTGCGAGCCAGCGCTAAGCTTTTAGACGCAAAACTGTGTTTGTGCAGTTTTGCATCAAAAAGTATAAATCTGGCCCTTTACCAACAGTATTTTGTTATTGAGGTGGATGTTATTTATTTGCAATAGGGGCCCACTGCTCACTGAGGACAACTGGCTTCAGTCAACAAAGTTTCTGTTCATTTCTTTTTCACCTATATATTCAATAAATTCAGAAATCCTATTTCCCAGGAATAAATGGATCAGATGGAAAATGCATTCCACTAGCAATGTAACCTACCTAATGGGCCAAAACAAAACACTAAGGAACCCGTCAAATTGATTAACATAAAGTGTAAAATCCTGTTACACTCTTTAACACGTCATTTAAAATGCAATTTACTGAAACCCTTTCTAAGTAGAGCACACCAAGGAACGAGATACAAACACATCCTATGCAGGCTCTGAATACCAGGAAGCCTAGCCAATAATCCATATGATCACCGGCGGTTCTTGAAGATTATTCAGTGCTCTTCATCATGTAGGAGCAAACTATAGTGCCCCACCACATGCAAGCCGACTGGTTGTCATCTACATATTTTGCATCACTGCTCCCTGACACCGAATGTTAAATATTTTACAAGCATTCTCATTTAAACAGGGTAAATCTTGAAAGTGGTACAGCATGGGGTATCTTGCTTGCAGTTTGAAACGCAAACTCGTCCAACAGTACTAGAGAGCTGCACTTTGCAACTAAATGACACAGAGAACACAAGGCCTATTATTAACCCCTCGGTTTTTCCTTTCCCCCTGTGCCTGTTTTGAGTGGATTCCTGTTCCACAATTGCAGGCGAGGCCCACGATCGTGGAGCAGGAATCTACCCACTAGACACCAGGGATTGTTTTTTGTGTATTTTGGGGAGCCACCCCTTAGTCAAGGGTCGCTCCTCTGGCAGCAATTATGCATCCATGTTTTGACCCACCTGGGGGTCAGATCGGCCATTTTGTCTGCCAATCTGACCCCCAGGGAGGTCGAAACCCACTAGGCACCAGGGGTCACGTTATTTTTTAGAGTTTTGGGCAGCCACCCCTTGGGTCGCTGCCCTGGGGGCATGATATTTATGTATGTTTCAGCCCCCCTGGGGCTAGATCAGCCATGTTTTTGCCTGATCTGGCTCTGGGGGGGTGGGGGTCGAAACCCACTAGGCTCCAGGGATTGGTGTGTGTGTGTTTGTGTGTATTTTGGGGGCACCCCTTGGGCAAGGGTCGCCCCACCAAAATGGACATAAGAGTGATGGCCATTTCTACCCCCCCCCCCCCTCCCCCCTTAGGGGCAGATCTGCCTTTTTTTTAAGGTACTAAGACGCCAGGGAATTTTTTTCTTTGTTTCTTTTTGTGTTGGGGGTACCTCCTTTGACAAGGGTCGCCCCTCACAGGGGGCACAACATTATTGGCCATTTCTGCCCCCGTGACGGCAGTTCGGCCTATTTATTTTAAGCCCGTCTTCCCCCAAGGGGGGCAGAGCCCACTTAGGCACCAGGGATCTTGTGTGTGTGTGTGTATTTTGTGTGGGTGGGTAGCAAGGGTCACCCCTCCAAAGTAGGCACATTACTGATGGCCATTTCTGCCCCCCTTGGGGGCAGGGTGTGTGTCAACTGGTGAAGTATTTGCATTTGTGATTATAACAGTTTATTTCTCCTTTTTATTCTAGTTCGAAGCTTTTGCTTCCTTTGCTGTGGCTCCTTGTGGTTTTGGCAGTGGTTGACCTGAGGTTTGCATAGTTGCATGTTTTAGGTAAGTAAAAACAATTTACTCCAAAGGAGTGTTGTTGCTATGCATGAATGACATCTTTGTAGGGGGTGTACTAAATGCAGGATTATGTGTGAAATTGTCCTTAGACTTGTGCACCATGATATTTGTGTTGTCCTTTGTCTAATTTACTTTTCTTTTTTTCTTTTTAGTGGAATGTCATTGGTGATTGCAGTGTCTGTACAGAGTAGATGCTGGTGAGTCAAGCTTTTTCAGGCAAGTGAGTGGTATAGTTTTTGAGTACATAACTCTTTGTGATAAAGTCACACTTTGTTTATTACTTATTTTAGACAGTGCTGGTTGTTGTTGGCGCATTTGTCAAGTTACACTTCTTAGAATCATTACTAGCCGCAGAGTAAACGCTCCGCAGGTTGTTGGCATGCTTTTTGAGTCATCTTCTGACCATGATTATGAGACTGACTCTGCATCTGAGGCAAAGGAGGAATTGAGCAATTCTGGCAGTGAGTTTTCTGTCCGAGAGGAATCTTCTGATGAGGATGCCACTCTGAGTGGAGATGAAGGGCCTGTTTTAGAGGAGGACATTGATGTGCCAACAGTGCAGCAGTCTGGGGCTGAAAGGTTTCCTATTGGAAGACCTGTCACCTGGGTAGCCCCAAACATGGAGCAGCCACAGTTGTCTGCCTTTACTGGTCTCCCAGGGCGTAGAGTAAATACACAGAAAACATTTTGTCTGTTAATTTATTTGAGTTGTTTATGGACGCTGTACTTTTGGAAGAGATTGTTGAGCAGACTAATTTGTATGCGGATCAGTATTTGAGGGACAACTCTGCAGTACTAGGGCCTCATTCTAGAACTGCCCAGTGGATTCCAACAAATCTGGAAGAGATGAAAAAGTTCTTGAGTTTGACTTTTTGATGGGGTTGATAAGGAAACCATCACTGGCTTCTTATTGGTCTACTAGTCCCTTGATGGCAACGGCTATATTTCCTGCAACCATGACTTGTAATAAGTATTTGCTTTTTCTTCGGATACTGCATTTTGTTGACAATGCTTTAGTCTTGCCTCGAGATCACCCTGGTTGTGACCATCTTTTTAAGATTAGGCCTGTCCTTGATCATTTTGTAGATCGGTTTTCAGAGGGGTATGTTCCAGGCAAAGAAGTAAGTGTGGACGAGTCTTTGGTCCTGTTCAAGAGGCATTTGGTTTTTAAGCAGTACATTCCTAGCAAGAGAGCACAGTATGGAATTTAGCTGTATGTGCTGTCTGAAAGTAGTACAGGATATGTGTATAATTTCTGGGTCTATACTGGTAGGGATTCTAGTATTGACCCCCCTGGTTGTCCACCCATTTTTGGAGTTAGTGAGAAAGTTGTGGGGAAAATTGGTAGATGACTGTTTAACAAAGGTCACCATTTGCACGTAGATAACTTCTACACTGGAGTGCAGTTGTTCAAGGAATTGTTAAGAGTGGACACTGTTGCTTCTGGCACAATCTTTTCTAACCACAAAGGCTATTCATGGGAGCTTGTCTGTAAAAAACTTGAGCGGGGACAGTGCAGTGCCTTGCGTAGTAATGAGCTGCTAGTTCTGAAATTTTCAAACAGTAGGAATGTGTACATGCTAACTACCATCCATGATGTGAGTACTTCACCTGTGGCTATTTGTGGTCAGGTTGTGGAAGTGTGCAAACCTGCATGCATTTTGGACTACAATAAGCATATGGGTGGTAGTGATAGAGTAGATCGGAGGTTGGAACCTTACACTGCTCTCCCAGAAGAATTACTGGAAACTACAGTGAGAGTAAACTGCCTGTTTTATTTTTTCATATGTTCAGTTTCACGGTTGGCCTTACTGTCATGTATTTAGATAGAGCTTTTGTGTGTAGTTTTGTACTTAGTGATGGCAGTGTGCGCGGAGTGACGCTTGGCTGGCGGTGTGCGTGGAGTGGCACTTGGCTGGTGGTGTGCATGGAGTGGCACTTGGCTGGCAGTGTAAATAGTGACTTGCTGTTGGCCACTGCAACACACTGCTAGCCAAACGCCAGTCCACACACTCCCATCAGCTGGTGTGGTTGCTATATCAGGCATGTTGGTGTATGAAAGTGATGGGCCCTTGAATGGTGCTGTCTGTTGATGCGAGTGCTGTAGTATGCTGGGCCCGCGGCAGGCGGCGTGATAGGTCTTGTGCATGTCATGTATGAAAGGTGTGTGAATGGACTGTAGATCGGTTGGTGCCTTGACGCGGCTTTACAGCTCACGAGCTGTGAGTCATTTGGTTCAGTTTTTTGGGCCTTTCAGTTATTAACAATGCATTTCATTTTTGTGAAATCTCTTGTTAATAAAATTTGTTGTACTGAACCATCACTCACCCTCATGCCAAATCCAACCAGTATGTGTGGTAAAAATGACAAAACATGCTCGGCTGTAATTAGGCGTTGCAGCACACCCGTGACATTCTAGGTGTCTCGGGTAGGACCCCGATGATGGAACATGCCACCAACTTGGTTGGTGGGTGAGGGTTCTTTTTAACATAATCTATGTGCATTTCCTTTCACAATTTTAGTGTTTAGAACATCACAGAAGGATGTGGCTACATCAAAATGATCTATTACAAAACTACCTCTTTTTCTGGGTGGGGGGAGGGACCTGTGTTTTTGGGACCCGGTGCGGCGGTCATCTAGGGAGACCTACCAAACCCATACATGTTTGAAAACTAGACAACTGGATGAGTCGAGGGAGGTGTGGCTTGCATGGATCCCCTGAAATTTTCTTACTGCAAACCTCAAATATAGCTAAAACAAATAACATTTTCCATACTTTTCCACACTTTTGATGTGTCCATGTTGTGTTTTGTGGCATTTCCTGTCACAGGCTCTAGACCTACCCGCACAAGTGAGGTACTATTTTTATCAAGGGACTTGGTGGAACGCTTGGTTGAAGGAAATTTGTGGCTCCTCTATGATTCCAGAACTTTCCAAAATTAGAAGAAGTGTTTTTTTTTGCCAATTTTTTAGGTTTGCCAAGGATTCTGGGTGATAGAACCTAGTGAGAGCCCCACGAGTCACCCAATTCTGGATGTCCCTGGGTGTCAAGTTTTAAAAAATGCACAGGTTTGGTAGATTTCCCTAGGTGCTGACTGAGCTAGAGGTCAAAATCCACAGCTAGGCACTTTCCAAAAAACACGTCTGATTTCAATGTAAAAATGTGATGTGTCCATGTTGCATTTCCTGTCACGGGCAATATGGCCTACCCACGCAAGTGAGGTACCATTTTTATCTGGAGACTTGGGGAAACACAGAATAGTAGGACAAGTGTTATTGCCCCTCGTCTTTCTCTACATTTTTTCCTTCCAAATGTAAGACAGTGTGTTAAAAAGATGTCTATTTGAGAAATGCCCTGTAATTCACACAGGGACCCCGGAATTCAGGGATGTGCAAATAATCACTGCTTCTCAACACCTTGTCTTGTGCCTATTTTGGAAATACAAAGGTTTCCTTGCGACCTATTTTTGACTCTTTATATTTTACCAAATAAATTACTGTATACTCAGTATACAATGAAAACCCATTGCAAGGTGCAGTTCCTTTATTGGCTCTGGGTACCTTGAGTTCTTGATGAACCTACAAGCCCTATATATCTCCACAACCAGAAGAGACCAGCAGACGTAACAGTATATTGCTTTTGAAAATTTGACATTGCAGAAAAAAGTTACAGATTAAAACGTGCATAAAAATGGCTGGTTTTTTTCCGCTCAATGTCAATATTTTTTTATTTCAGCTGTTATTTTCTGTAGGAAAGCCTTGTATGATCTATACAAATGACCCCTTGCTGAATTCAGAATTTTGTGTGCTTTCTAGAAATGTTTAGCTGTCCAGGATCCAGCATTGGTTTCATACCCATTTCTGTCACTAACTTGAAAGAGGCTAAATGCACAAAAAATAATAAAAATGGGGTATGTCCCAGTAAAATGCCAAAATTGCGTTGAAAAATGTGGTTTTCTGATTCAAGTCTGCCTGTTCCTGAAATATGGGAAGATGGTGATTTTAGCACCACAAACACTTTGCTGATGCCGTTTTCAAGGAAAAAACAACAAGCCTTCTTCTGCAGCCCATTTGTCCAATTTTGTTTTGAAAAATACAAAATTTTCACTGTATTTTGGCTAGTTTCTTGGTCCCCTCCAGGGGAACCCACAAACTCTGTGTACCTTTAGAATCCCTAGGATATTGGGTAAAGAAGGACGCACATTTAGCTTGGGGTGCTTACGTGTTCAAAAAGTTATGAGGGCCTAAGCGCAAACTGCCCCAAATAGCCAAAGAAAGGCCTGTCACCTGAGGGGGAACTGGCCTGGCAGAAAAGGGGTTAAAAAAAGAATAAAGACAACAAATAAACAACAACCAACGTATCTCAGCAGATGTTCTTTCCACCCGCAGCCCGACTTCTTGAAATCCACACCTGGTGAAGAGCTGAGCAATGCATCCTGGGCGGGCAAAGTGAAACGTAAACACTATGCATCTCAGCCACTGAAACCACTGTTCTCATGCTGTTTATAATGTAAACTGCATAACAGCATTGCGAGGATTGGCTGGGACAAATGACCACGAAGCATTATCTGAGACCGATGGGGCTGTATCATTTCTTACCCATCTCCCTGACTGCTATGTCTGGGGAAATATAAACTACACGTGTAAGGTTTGCCATGAGCAAAATACCGGCCAACCTGACATAAGCAGTTCTTTCAAACAGCCCTAGCTGCCACTCACAAAAAAAGCCAAGCTTACTGTCTGCCAGGTGGAGCAGCTCCCTGTGATGGCATAGATATGTATGCATCATTGCATTTAAATAACAGCTGCAATCAGGGGATCAGTGCCCTCACGCCTCTATATCATAGGGAGAAGAGTATCTGTTTAGGTTTTAGCAAGGTTGTGCAATTGGCCTGGAGTTTCTAGAAACCATAGGGAGCACTATGTCAAGTAAGATAAGGTATTACTATTCTGTAACATTGGATTGAGCAATGCAAACATCCTAATTATCATCCCCTACACCAGTGGTTCTTAAGCTTTTGACTTCTGTGAACCCTTACTTAATCATTACTGGAGCCCGGGGACCCTCACAAAGTCACTACTGGAAGGTGAGGACCCAGGCTAAGAATTTGAATATTTTGAACTGCAAAACACAGAAAAAATATTCTAAAAAAAATACACTTATAAATTATTGAAGCTTTTCTACATTCAATTGAGGCCACTCATCATCCATACTGTGTTCTGCTTGATGCATTTTCCCTGCTCCCACAAATCAAGAAGTGGATACCAGCTTCATTTTTAAGCTCCCATTTCAAATTCCTTCACATTTACAGAATGTTTTAAATGTTGTAATTTTACATTTTACTTTGTTATTTATATAAAAGTTACTAATCTGTCAATATTTAATTTTGAAAGTAATCATGGACAACCTGACAAGGCTTTGTGGACATCCGAGATCCCTGGACCACAGGTTAAGAACCACTACCCTAGACTACACCTTAATATTTTGTTAGCTGAGGCATTTCCAGAACATATGTATAATGTGCCATCCCTACCAGATTTCTCCCTATCTCATTTGTGTAAGCTGGAAAGGGTATAATTCAACTTCAACTGTAGTACCAATCTGTAAGCTTTTTCCTTGCATATTGCAAACGTTTATGTCCTAAACTGCCCTTAACATTACATCCTCGCAGTACTTGCCCAGATGGCAACCACTACGAAGCCACTGGTAAGGTATCTTTTTAGCGCTACTGCCTCTTTTGGAGTACTCACACCAAACATGCACAAAGAGTAACTTCTTTATTTTTTCTTTGTGCGCGCCACCTTTCACACTCTATGAGAGTTCTCCAAGAAGTGTGGGGGCACTCAGGGGCATTTCAGAGCAGAAGGAGGCAGAATTTTTACACTCCACCTGCTCCCTACTATATCTCTGTGGGAGAGCTGCTGGTGATTTGTATAAATAATTAAGCAACTGACACCAACTGCCCTTACCAGAGTTGCTCTGCTGCAGACAAGAGCAGCATATCCAGCATATCCATGTCACATCCTGAGAACTGAAATGAGCATCCATCACATACTTTTGTTCCTTAAGGTTCAGTAGTGAATGTCTCTTGTTATGTTTTTGCTATGAATTTTGAGTACGTGCATGTAGGAAATCAATGTTATTGGTTGAGGGGGGTGGAAACCCCACTCAGGCAACAACCACAATCCTTGTCAGGGTTAAGCACAAAAGCCGCTAAACTAATCTGTGCTTAACCCCCTGCTAGCTTGGCATAAAGCAGACAGGCTTACCATGGAGGCAAAGTATAAAATATTTTTGCAGCACGCAACCGGTAGAAAAGTGAAAACATAACACAAGAAAAATCCCAAACCATTTTAGATAAATAGAGTAACTTTTAGTCTATAAAATTATACTAAAATGACAAAAATCCAATCAGAAGATTGCAGATATTGCAGTTTAAATGTTTTAAGGAGAATATAGTGCCTAAAATCACAAAGCACCACTCACGGTCTTCTAGTCGCATTAGACTGGGGGAAAGTCACAAACTCAGACTGACCACTCTGGAGCCTGGACCACATACAAGGACCAGATTAGTCCTGCTGAAAAAGTTACTCTCTAAAGGTCCATTGTGAAGAGTTCCTTTTGAGATTGAGCAGGCCGCAAGGAGCATGGAGAGTGTTGCAGATTTTTTTCAAGGTAGCAGGAAGATTTATTCAGACATTGGAGACAGTCGTTGGGGAGGTTTGCGTTGGCGGTCACCCCCGGCTGTCACTGCTGCAGCACAAACTGCAGATCTCTCTGTTCCAGTTGTCTCTGGCAGTTGGTGTAGTGAGAAGAGCCACAGAAATTTGCGTTTGTGGTCAACACAGGCTGCAAAGTCTTGGCTAGGACAGTCCCATTTATGGTTGCAAAGAGCCCAGAACTTCAGAATTTCAATTGATGGCAGCCTAGGGTCTAGGACCGGCATCTTTTGGGGATTAGGAACCCACTCCAGCAGAGGTCAGCACGGCTCAGGTAGGTCCAGTTGCAGGCCCACACAGGTCCAGTGCAGCAGATCAGCTGGGCAGTTGGGAGGCCTCAGGAGCTCGTTGCGTCCATGTAGTCCAGACAAAAGCTACCAACTGACCCTTGGAGTCACACAGTTTAGCCTGGGATAGAGGGAGCAGGTCCAGTCTTCTCAGAGAGAAGGGCTGTCCTTAGGCAGCAGGGAAGTCCTCTGACAGTAAAGGTAGTCTTCATCAGCAGGACATACCTCTGGATGCAGATGGGCAGTCCTCTTGGGAGCAAGGCAGGCCTCAATCAGCAGTGCAGTTCTCTGGGAAACAATGCAGTCCTTTTTCTATAATGTCCAGGAGTGTACTGAAGAGTTGTTCTGAGGATCCAACCATTGAAGAGGGGGGGAGGTCATCATGGGCTACCCCACAATTGATTTTGGAACATTCTTCCCTTCCCCTGTCAAGACTCCAAAAGGTCTAGGGTGACAAAAGGGTGGTGTCAGATTCCTTTGTGTGAGCTGGTAGTAATCCCTTTTAAGTGTAAGTGGAGCAGTGTCCAACTCCACCTCCAATCATCCTGGCAGGATTGACCATCCTGCCCACCCCCAGTCCCCTTTGTCTCAGTCTATGGCAGGAATACATAAACCCCAACTACAGAGCCATTTACAAGCATGGACAGTGGCAGCAAGCACTACATGGTTATGGCAAGAAAATGCAATTTTTCTAAAAGTGCCATTTTCCGAATTGTGACTTAAAATCCAACTTTACCATTGAAGAGATTTTAATTTACTATCCATTTGAGTCCAAATACGACATTTCTACGTGCTCTTAAAAGTTGACATTTATTAAATGCCAGAAGGTACCCCAAAGTTATCCAATGGGAGAGATAGATCCTACAGTGGTGAAAAACAAAGGTTGGTGTTTTTCAACCCAAACCAGGACAGGTAAAACGTGCACCCACATGCCCTACTTTTTAAATACAGTTCACTGTACCCTACAGCCCTCTAGGGCCTACATTATGGGTGACATATGTCTTAAAATGGGAGGTTTAGGACTGCCAAAAAGGTATTTTGCTATGTCGAATTTGCTTTTTAAAACTACACTACTGTAAGTGTGCCTTATAAGGACAAGTCACATTTACACTTAGACCGGGCACATTGGGACCTGTAAGACTGTTATACAGGTCCATATACACTCCGCATCCTTAGGTTAAACACATGTACAGTATATCTTAAGAACAGAAACTGAGAGAACAGAAAAAGGCAGATAATCTAGGCCTTATATTCACAGATGAAGATGTCAGCGAAATTCTCTCCTGTCCATCTCTCTTAACAGACATCAACATAGCCTAGCCCATAGCACAGACTAGGGCCTGGGATTCTGTAACTGAGTTAAAAAAGGAACCGGATAAGAATCATCCTATATGGTGTGATAATGACTGAATATTTAGGAGTAAATGCAGCCCAAGAGGGTTATGTGTGACCAATGTCCCACGCATATTTCTAGAGGATTCCCTTATTTCTGAAAGAGTGGGCCTAGATAGCTTGGCATTGTACTAGGGGTTGGCTCATCTGGATCATGAAAACTGCAAAAAGGTTGGCAGAAACAATACTGGTAGAAATTCAACTGAGTGAAAACCATTTAAAGTGTACAGTAACAGCAGATGAGAAAAGGGTAGATGAGATCAATAAGGAAATGGCCAAGGATAAAGACTTTCTGACAGTACATAATTAAAAAATTCTAGAAAGATGTAAAAAAGATTTCTTTCACTGAATACTACCCATACTCTGTACCAGAGTATAATGTGCCTAAAGAAAGGGAGGAAGACCATACAGACTCCAACACTGACTCCAGATCCTCAGATTCAGATGAATGGACTAGTGGCAGTGACCAGAGGGGTCGACAGAGGATGAGAAATAGGAGAAAGCAATTGGTACAGCAATGGCAGGGTTGTAACAATTTCCCTCCTCCCCCTTATTTCTAACCACCTTTCGACCAATGGCACCAATGATAGGTTGAAACAATCAGTATAATTAAATGGACCCTCAGAGATTCCCCCAGAACTATCACCCTCCTTTTAGTAGGCCAGGGATTCAGATAAAAAAAGAATAGAGAGACTCAGGCAGAATGGTAAATGGACAAGACCATGGTACAAACACACAGCATGACCAATGCAACCCCGGGGACCAGCACAAGTATGACTTTGTGACCAACCAGACCAATAAACAACTGACAGATACATACCTATGAGTACTCGACAAAGGTTTTGGCTTTGTCCCTATCCCAAACCTGGACACATTTTGCTTGTATTGTGAGCTAGCAGCCTTCTTCAGGAAATTTCGGTTGAAGGCTTATTTCTCAGACGAGGAGGTAACAGAGGAACAGACTAATGGTGGTCTCTGTAATAAATCTACCTTTTGTCCCTGGGTACACACCGCCCCAGTGAGACTGCTAACTTTTGAACAAGCAGTATTCAAAGAGGTAGAAGAAATATACCCATGAGATATTAAATGTTTTCATAATATAAGTACCCGTTAAGAACCAAGCACTTGACAAACTGAGACAGTACAATGACATAGTCATAAACCCAGCAGATATGGGTGGGGGAGTAGTCCTCCAAACTACAACCACCTATGAAGATGAGTGTAATTAGCAGATCAACATAACAAGCAAAAGGTAGATAGAGATCTAACACCAACTCTGTTGAAAGAGATTAGCACCATGGTAGAGGAAGCAGAGTGTGAGGGAAGGATCACCAAACAGGAAGAAGATTTCCTACAGAGCAGGAACCTGTTGATCCCATACTTCTATAACTTCCCCAAGATTCACAAGAACAGGTATTCCCCACTGAGTCAACCAATTGTCTTTTAGATAGGATCCTTATTAGAATCTTATTTACAGTTCTGTAATTATTTTAGTATAGAAAACAGAAACATATATAAAGGACTCTAAAGACCTTTCTTTTCCTTATAAACATTGATCAAGAACATGACATTTGATCAAGAAAAAGAACTCCCTATAGGGCTAGATGTTAAGCGTGTATACAACAACCTTTCTCAGAAGGACACCTTGGACATCATCCAGTGGTCATTGGAGAGCACAGAGTGGTCATATCCAACCCGCAAGAGTTTGTCCTCGAATGTGCAAGATTAGCATTGATTAAAAATTTCTTTGAGTTTGAAGGGACTCTATTTTTCCAGGTGTATGGCACATCCATGGGGAGCACATTTACTCCAAGTGTGGCTTGTCTGTAAGTTTACAACTTTGAAATGAAACATGTTTTGAACATCATTAATTCATACAGATGGCACATAAAAATATGTAAGCGCTACATAGATGTTATATTACTAATTTGGTCGGGGAACACAAAAACAGCCACACAGTTCATAGCTTGGCTTATTGAACGGGACAATACATTGAGATTCACACATATTATCAGTAATGAATCTTTTTTAGATGTAAATATCTTTTCCAGAACAAGGAATATTACAGAAAACAATTTCCACAAACCCACGGATAAGAACAATCTCCTGAGGTTTGACAGTTTGCATCCCACCTATTGAGGGGGAATCTTCCATATGGCCAGGTCTTTTGTGTTTGCAGGTACTGTATTAGCTTGACAGACTTTGAAAAACAGCACTACCAGATAAGCTTAGGGCACGGCATACCCAGACACATTATACATACTGCAAAGAAAAGGTCAAGGAATCAGAACAGGGAGGTCCCCCTGGAGACACAAACAGGACGCAAGTCTGGTGTGTGTTACAACGTAAAATATCTCATCAGAGAGGGTGAAGAAAATCATCAAAATAAACTGATACATTCTTAACACAGGCAGAAGAAACTGGGAATAACCTCTATTTTCACACAGAAGGGCAAAAAGTCTGAGGGATACACTAGTACACACAAGACCAAAGAGACCACAAACAAGGAATCCTCCATAGACAATTAGGTCTCCCAGCTGTAGTAGGGCACCTCACTTGTGGCCAGTGTAGTGTTTGTCACCTCACTTGCCCAATGAAAACTATTGACCGGACCCTTCCCTGGCAGTTGGGAAAATTCACCAACTGTAACTCACAATGGATGGTTTACTTGAACACATGTCCTTGCGGGGATAAGTACATTTGGTTAAAAACACAAATCTGCAACCAAAGAAGCAACAAATGCTGTAAATGGGCCACTACTAAGATGGCGGAACCTTATATAGTCAAAGGTCAAACAGCACAAGATCTTGAATGGGTGTTGCAGCAGCTGGAGGAAGACACAGTGAAAAGATATTGGCCCTCATTAAGACCCTGGCGGTGGGTGATAAAGTGGTGGTAATGCCACAAACAGGCTGGCGGTAATTACCACCAAATTATAGCCATGGCGGTGACATCTCCAATACACAGCCAATGTGACACATAGACCAGCAGGGCGGAAACAACACCAGGCGGAAGACAAAGTACCGCCCACCATATTTTGACACACAAATTCGCCACCTTTTCCGGGGTGGTACCAAAGCCATTAAAAGCCTGGCGGAAACGCATCACAGAAGTGAAAGGACTCACCATCGGAGACACAGGGAAGAACCACGCCGCCATGGAACCCAAACTGCAAGTTTTACCAATGATCTTCTACGTTTTGCTCCACCTGGAACTTCAACGCCGGCGAAGACTACAACAGTGAGTACAGCCGCCGAGCACATAAGGGAGGGTGGGAGGAAAAAAAGAGTGACACACACATGCCCAGCTTACACCCGACATACACACACCATACACACTACCATATGCATTACAAAAACAATTTGACCACGAAAATCTGCAGAATAATACAAGGACAACAGGAATTGATGAAAGTGATTGTAGTCAGTCCAACAATGAAATCAACAATCCAATTTGGTCATGAAATAGATATGTACACCTGTATAAAAAAGGGACACTGCCCAGTTCATAGTTCAAAGTGCCCACATGGGCACAGTCCAATGGCCCACTCGAATCCTACACCAATCTGGATAGAACACTGCAGGGGCATCAGTTGTCAAATAGGCACCTAAGGGGGAGGGGGGCACCTCAGCCAGATGCGGGAACAAGCCCACTGGTTCTGGAGGGGTCAACATGCCTGTGCTCTTTGTCCTGGGGACTGCAAGGTCACAGTCTCTCGAGTGGGTGAATACCCCACTGGTTCTGGAGGGGGCAACATGCTCTGTGCTCTTTGTCCTGGGGAGTGCAAGGCCACAGTCTCTTGAATGGGTGTCTTTCCCACTGGTTCTGGAGGTGGCAACATGCCCTGTGCTCTTTGTCCTGGGGAGTGCAAGGCCACAGTCTCTCAAATGGGTGTCTTTCCCACTGGTTCTGGAGGGGGCAACATGCCCTGTGCTCTTAGTCCTGGGGAGTCTCTCGAGAGGGTGAATACCCCACAGGTTCTGGTGGGGGCAGGTCGCACAGCAGCCCTTGGAGGCTGGACTATATGGCGTGATGGCTGCACTGTGGTGGTGGTTGTGGGAGGCTCCTGCTCTGCCCCTGCACCCTCTGGTGGCTGCACTGTGGTGGTGGTTGTGCGAGGCTCTTGCTCAGCCCCTGCACCCTGTGATGACTGCACTGTGATGGTGGTTTTGGGAGGCTCCTGCTCAGCCTCTGCACTCTCAGATGGCTGCACAACCACGGGTGGCGCTGGGGGTCCTGTGACATCTGGTGGTGGTGGCAGTGTTTGGCTGGCAGCTTCTGCTGGCGTAGATTGCCTCCTCTCCTCCTGCTCATGGGTCGGGGATTCTTTACCCTTCCTCGCACTGGTGGGTGGGCTCTTCCCCCCTCTGCCTGCTGGTGCAGGCTCCTTCCCCTTCTTTCCAGCTAGTGCAGGCTCCTTGCCCTTCTTTCCAGCTGGTCCAGGCTCCTTCCCCTTCTTTGCAGCTGGTACAGGCTCCTTCCCCTTCTTTCCAGCTGGTCCAGGCTCCTTCCCCTTCTTTGCAGCTGGTACAGGCTCCTTCCCCTTCTTTCCAGCTGGTGCAGGCTCTTTCTCCTTCTTTGCAGCTGTGCAGGCTCCTTCCTCTTCAGTTTTGTTGGCATGTAATCCTTACCACCAAATGTAGGTGGTGCTACCACTGGGCCCCTGGGCTGTTTGGCTGACGTGCTGGGCTGGGTCCTCGCTACCCTGCACATATGTGCAGGATGGAGGGTAGGGGTAGGGAAGAGGTCAAGTTGGGAAAGGAAAAACGTTTTAGGGACATTGGGGCGGGAAGGGGGAGGAGTAATGGGAGTGGAGGATGAGGGAATGGTCGTTGAAGGTGTTTGTCTGCTGGATTTGGGTGCAGGTGCATGGGCTGTATGCTGTTGTGAGGTGGATGGCTGTTGGCTGTCTGAGTGCTTGCGTTTGTGTCCTTTAGGAGAGGACACAGACACGGTGGGAGAGGACACAGCGGATGCGTGCATGGATGTTGTGGAGGTGTCTCTCAGTGAGGTGTGTGTTCTGCTTGGTGTGGCGATGATGCTGGTAGTGGATATTGATGCAGTGCATGCAGGTGTGAGTGTAGATGCACCTGGGTGGGAGGTGGAGGAGGAGGAGGAGGAGGGGAAGACAGTGGAGATAGTGGATGTTGTCATGTCTGCAACTGAATGGTGTTTGTGAGATGCCTGTGGGATGAAGGGGCAGATGTAGCAAGCCGTTTGCATGACGCAAACTGCGAAAATTGCAGTTTGCGCCATGCAAACGGCCTAACGCAATGCACATTCACAAATTGCAAGTGGTCCCTTCCTATTTGCGACTCGCATCGCAATTCAGAATTGCTTTGTGACCGCGAATGCGGTCGCAAAGCAACTCGCAGTTACCACCAGTGTCACACTGGTGGTAACTCATTCGCAAAAGGGAAGGGGTCCCCATGGGACCCCTTCCCTTTTGTGAATGTCGACAAAAATATTTTTTCAGAGCAGGCAGAAACCAAATGGTTTCGGAAGTTTTTTCATTTTGTAACTCGTTTTCCTTTAAGGAAAACGGGCTGCAAAATGAAAAAAAATAACTGCTTTATTTAAAAAGCAGTCACAGACATGGAGGTCTGCTGACTTCAGCAGGCCACCATCCCTGTGAGTGCAGGGACTCGCTATGGGGTCGCAAAATGCAACCCACCTCATGAATATTGATGAGGTGGGTCTTTGCGACCCCATAGCGAGTCACAGACGGTGTCTGAGACACCGTTCTGCATCCGAGATTGCGACTCGGAAATTGCGAGTCGGACAGATTCGCAATTTCCGAGTCCCAATCTCGGAGTTTCCTACATGTGGCCCGAAGTGTGGTGCTTGTGTTTGCCTGTGACCCACTTGGGTGTTCTCTTGTAGGCATGCACATCTGGCTGTGTGCTTAGGATGGGCTGGGGTTGAGGAAAATGGGACTGGGAAGTGGAAGTTGGAGGGGGGACAGATGAAACAGGGACAATGGCTGCCATCAGAGAGGAGGCCAGAGCCTGGATCGATCTCTGTTGGGCCACCAATCCACCGTGAATGCCCTCGAGGAATGCATTTGATTGCTGCATTTGGGCTGCCAGCCCCTGGATGGCATTCACAATGGTTGACTGCCCTACAGAGATGGATCTCAGGAGGTCAATAGCCTCCTTATTCAGGGCAGCAGGACTGACTGGGGCAGGGCCTGAGGTACCTGGGGAGAAGGAGATGCTCACCCTCCTGGGTGAACGGGCACGGGCAACTTACTGAGGAGCTACTGGGACAGCGGTGCTGGTACAGGGGTTGCGGCTGTACCTGCTGCTGGGGTGGTCACAGAGGTGTCTGCCACCACCAGGAAGCTCCCATCGGAGGTGGTATCAGAGTCTGTGTTGTCCCCTCCAGTCTCCGCCATGGTGCTCGTCCTCGCCCTCTTTCCCACTAGTGCCCTCAGCGTCGGTGGACTCTGCGTACAGCGTCCTGTGGGATGCAGCTCCCTCTGTTGCTGGTGCCTCTGCTCCTCTGCCAGATGATGCTCATGCACCTAAGGACAGGATGACAAAATGAGAAAGGGGGGGAAAAGACAAAGGATACACTGGGTCAATGACTGCAACAACACCACAGTTGGCATACACAGTCCCCACACACACATGGAACAGGCCTACGCACTATGCATTGCACTACCAGTGGAAATGGATAGTCACCAAGGCATGAGGAGGGGCACACCTGCAGGGTCCAGGACGCACTACAACCCATTAAGGCAGGTCTAGTAGTGGCAGTGACAGTGCTGGTGTCGGGGATGTCAGTGGTGAGGGGAGGCTCCAGCCCATCCCCTGCAGCCTCGGACGGCTGTCCACTGGGGCTGCTGCTGCTGGCAGTGGTGCTGGTGGCGGTACTGGCCATGGTTGGGGGGAGTCTTCAGCCCATCTTCTGCAGCCTCGGACGAATGCCCACTGGGGCTGCTGCTGTTGGCAATGGTGCTGGTTGAGGTGCTTGTGGTGGGGATGCCAGCCCATCCTCTTCAGCCTCGGATGGCTGCCCACTGGGGCTGCTGATGCTGGCAGTGGTGCTGGTTACAGTGCAGGCTGTGGTGAGGGGGAGGCTCCAGCCCATCCACTGCAGCCTTGGACGGCTTCCCACTAGGACTGCTGCTGCTGGCAGTGGTGCTGGGAGCAGCGCTGGTGGTGGTGCTGGTGTCGGTGCTGGTGACGGGGATGCTAGTGGTGGGGAGAGGCTCCAGCCCTTCCCCTGCAGCCTCAGACAGCTGAACCGCCGTAGTTGGTTGTGGGGGGGTCAGAATCAGTCCCAGCACTAGGCCTCCTGTCCTTCCTGCATGCAGGTGCAGGCCCCTTGCCCTTCCTCTTGGCAGCTGGTGGTGCATCCTTGCCCTTCCCCTTGGCAGCAGCTGATGCAGGCACATTGTCAGAGCTGATGACTGGTTCCCTGGAGCCTCTCCCACATGCAGTAGCTGCCAACACTACTGTGGCCGTGGACTGGGTAGCTGAGGTGCTCTTCTGGGTTTTGACCACCGTGGCCCAACGTGAATGACGGGAAAGGGAGGGGTAGAGAAGAGGTCAAAGGCGAAGAGGAAAAGCTTCCTAGGGACAGTTGGGCTGGAAGCGGGTGAAGGTTTGGGAGTGGAGGAAGCGGGAGTGGTTGTAGGAGGTGTCTTTCTGCTGTGTTTGGGTATAGGTGCATGGGCTGGATGCTGTTGTGAGGTGGATGGCTGTTGGGTGTCTGAGTGCTTGCGTTTGTATACTTTGGGAGCAGGGGGCACAGACACAGTGGGAGAGGACACAGGGGACATGTGCATGAATGTGGGGGTGGTGCTTGCCAGTGAGGGGTGTGTAGTGATAGGCGTGATGGTGATAGGGGTAGTGGATGAGGATGTAGTGCATGCAGGTGTGAGTATAGATGCTACTGGAAGGGCGGTGGAGGACGAGGAGGAGGGGGACACAGTGGAGGCAGTGGATGTTGGTATGTCTGCATCTGGACGGCGTTTCTGTGAGTGCTTGTGGGATGATGTGTGGTGCTTGTGTTTGCCTGAACCACTCCTGTGTGTTCTCTTGGGTGCATGCTGGTCTGAATGTGTGCTTGAGATAGGTTGGGGTTGAGGGGACTGGGTAGAGGAAGTTGGAGGGGGGAGGCTAGAGACATAGACAAAGGCTTCCATCTGGGAGGTGGCCAGAGCCTGGATTGATCTTGTTGGGCCACCATGCCAGAGTGAATGCCCTCCAGGAATGTATTTGTTTGTTGCAAATGGGCTGCCAGCCCCTTGATGGCATTCACTATGGTTGACTGCCCAACAGAGATGGATCGCAGGAGGTCAATAGTCTCCTCACTCAGGGCAGCAGGGCTAACTGGGGCAGGGCCTGAGGTGCCTGGGGCGCAGGAGATGCCCACCCTCCTGGGTGAGCAGGCACGGGAAACTCACTGAGGGGCTGCTGGGAGGGCGGTGCTGGTAGGGGGTAGCGGCTGCACCTGTAGTTGGGGTGGGCACAGAGGTGTCCGCCACCACCAGAGAGCTTCCATCAGAGGAGGTATCACTGTCAGAACTGTCTCCTCCTATCTCTGCCGTGGTGCTCCCCTCACCCTCCGTCCCACTGTTGCCCTCACCGCCAGTGGTTAGGCCTCTTGGGCCCTGTGGGATGCAGCTCACTCCGTCGTCGGTGCCTCTGCTCCTCCACCAGATGATGCTATTGCACATAAAGACAGGGTGACAAAACAAAAAGGGGGGGAAGATACAAAGGATACCCTTGGTCAGTGGCAGCAACAACACCACAGTTGGCGTATACAACACCCACATCCACACAGGGAACAGCCCTACGCCCTAAGAAAAGCGGTACCAGTCACAATGGCAGTCACCAGCCCATGGACAGGAATACCTAATGCCAATAGCAGCATACCCGAGACCCACAGACCCTTTCCCAGTAGTGGATGCCTACTAGCTTGGTAGGAGGTGGTGTTCATCAGCCCCTGCCCACCCGGAGACCACCCCACCACGCGCAAGTAGTATATCTGGAAACTCTACTCACCCCCTTGTGGCTGCTGTGATGCCCTCAAGCGCCCATCTAGCTCCGGATAGGCCACCGCCAGTATGCGGGCCATGAGGGGGGTCAGGGTTCGACCGGCACCCCTTTCTTGTTGAGAGGTCATCCCCAGCTTGGCCTCCACCGTCTTCCTTGCCCAGAGTCTCAGGTCCTCCCACCGTTTGCAACAGTGGGTGCTCCACCTGCCGTAGACCCCAAGGGTCCGCACGTCTTTGGCGACTGTACGCCATATACCTTTTTTTCTGATGGGCTCTGACCTGCAGAAGAAGAAACATAGAAAAAGGTATCAGTCATACCGTCCTGCCTGTTACAATCATGGCCCACCATAGCCCTCACATCCCCTTACGCACAGACATTGCCCACCATACATGTATCACAAACCCTTCCAACAACTCCCCCCCCCACACGAGGCCCTCACACACAGCACTCCATTCATCCATGCCCCTTGCATCGTGCTCACAGTGTACTCACATGTTGATCTGTAGGCCCATAATGCATTCGGTACTGGGGTAGGACCCCATCCACCAGTCTCTCCAACTCCGCAGCGGTGAAGGCAGGGGCCCTTTCTCCAGTGACATGAGCCATGGTAGGTTCCAGACACAGGTCACAGCAGCACTTGCAGTGTAGGTCCTCTTCTGTTGAAGGTCAGGTAGCAAGTGAGTGAACAGATAGAAAATGGCGGTCACGTCTGCGGCGGTGTGTACCATCATCGCTGGCATACATCACCATTGGCCACTTGTAGGAAAGTCCTCCTTTTTGCCCTGGTCACCCCCACACTTTTTGGACAGGTACTGGTTGTTACTGACTCTTGGCTGTGCCCTGGGTACTGCTTACCAGTCCCAGGGCCAGTGCTCTGTGTAAAATGGATATGCTAATTAGTCTAATTATAATTGGCTAAGTTAACCTACCTATAAGTCCATAGTATATGGTAGGGCATGTAGGTTTAGGGACCATAGCATAGGTAGTGCACCCATAGGTGAACTGCTGAGGTGCCCAGTGTCATTTTAAAGGCAGGCCTGCCTTGCTGGCTGCTTTTAAATTAAAGGTATATGCAAATTTGACTTTGGAATTAAAAGTAATTCCAAAGTCTTAAACTACCTTATTTTTACATATACGTCACCCCTAAGGTGTGCCCTATGTGCCCCTAGGGCTGGGTGCCATGTAACTATAAGCAGGGACCTTATAAAAATAGTTTTATAAGCCCTGGTGAGGTAAAAACAGCCAAATTTGTTTTTTCCTCATTGTAGTAAATGGCCTTCATAGGCTAGAATGGGGAGACTTTATTTTAATTTTTAAAGTCCCCTTAAATGATGGATACCAAGAGTTTGGTATCAAATTAATTGTTATCATAAATCCCACAACTTCCAGTTGTTGTATTTAATATAACTTGTTCAGGTAAAGATTTTTAAACTTTACCTGAAAAGTTGCCAATTTCAGTCCTGCATTGTTTTTGCTGCTGTGCTCTGACTGGCCAGCCTCTAGCAGCCTGGCCAGGCCACATTGATGAGGTGTGAAGTGGCCTGGCTTCACACAAAGGAATGTGCCTGTGGGAGGGAATCTCCCCTCAGCAGATGGTGAGGCAGGAAGGGGGAGGGCTGCCAAACTGGTCTTCAAAGGCAGAGAAGGACATTTGGAGCAACCAGCAACACCCCCACATCCTGCAACCCCAGACAACTAGGTGCCCCCTTGATTAGATTAGGAGAGGGCAGGAGAGGGGTGTGTTTATGATTTTTAGCCACACCAGTGGGTGGGCTCAGCCAGATGTAACCTCCAAAAATCAGATTCAGCCATGATGGATTTTTTGAGAATGTTGCCTCCTGGGATTGATTTTTGCCACGCTTCCCAGGAAGTGATCATCACAGGGGGAAGGACCCTGCACCATATTGGAGAACCAGGACCCCCCTGCTTTTCATCCAGGAGCAGGGATAAAACTGGCAGACTTGCACCCACACCTCAGATCCCCATCAGATTCCAACAAGGAAGAACCAAAGGAGAAGAAGGACTGCCTGCTGGACCTCTGGCCTGCACCTGGAACCTGCACTCAGAAGGACTGCACCAGCTGCACACTGGGGCTTCACCACAAGAAGGACTTTGGCTTCAACTGGTTCAAGGAGGGACTCCCTGTTTGCTACAGGTGAAAAATTGCTAACCAGAGTCCCCTGCACCAACTCCTGAAGAAATCAACCAGCTGGCCACTGCCAAGTGGCCAAAAAGGAGTTTGTGCCAGGTGCATTCTGGGAGTTGTAGTCTACACCCCCCAAGGACCATCTCAGAACCTCCGGACCCTTGGGGTGAGCTGTGGACCTCAAAAGAACTTTAAAAGGACATCTGGGAGAAACCCCAGAAGTTTGGAGAAGTTTGGAGAACTTTTGAAAAAAAAGCTCCATAGAGGGACTGGCCCGCTGCAGCAACTCTAGCCGGCTTGCCTCAACCGCGACCCGGCCTGATTTGCTTGTTTGTCCCGGTAAAGAAAATCTCAGAAAAAGAGACTAAGGGGGTCATTCTGACCCCGGCGGATGGCGGGTGCCGCCCGCCGGGCGTAGACCGCCAGAAGACCGCACCGCGGTCAAATGACCGTGGCGGTCATTCTGACTTTCCCGCTGGCCGCCCGCCCGCCAGCGGGAAAGCCCCAGCAACGATGAAGCCGGCTCCGAATGGAGCCGGCGGAGTTGCTTGTGTGCGACGGGTGCAGTGGCACCCGTCGCGATTTTCAGTGTCTGCTTTGCAGACACTGAAAATCTGAATGGGGCCCTGTTAGGGGGCCCCAGGACACCTGTTCCCGCCAGCCTCTTCCTGGCGGTGTAAACCGCCAGGAACAGGCTGGCGGGAAGGGGGTCGGAATCCCCATGGCGGCGCTGCTTGCAGCGCCGCCGTGGAGGATTCCCTGGGGCAGGGGAAAACTGGCGGGAAACCGCCGGTTCCCCTTTTCTGACCGCGGCTTTACCGCCGCGGTCAGAATTGCCCCTGAAGAACTGCCAGCCTGTTGGCGGTGCTTCCTCCATCCCCGGCCCTGGCGGTCCATGACCGCCAGGGTCGGAATGACGCCCTTAGTCCGAAGGTAAAAAGTTGACGGGACCTCCCAGCCCGCGTATCCGAGGAGGGCTCCAGGGACGTCAGATGAAGATCCAGGTTTATCCCGGTCGAAGGATTTTCACCTCGAAAAAACAACTAAGTCCGAAGGTAAAAATCTCCACCGAGGATTCCTGAGACGCGTATCAGGAGAAGGGCTCCAGGAGGTCCGATTGGAGTGGCAGGCTCGTCCTGCTGAAGAAAATCTTTGAAAAAGAGACTAAGGCCCTCATTCCGACCCTGGCGGTCCAAGACCGCCAGGGCCGCGGGCAACGGAAGCACCGCCAACAGGCTGGCGGTGCTTCAGTGCCCATTCCGACCGCGGCTGTAAAGCCGCGGTCGGAAAACCGGGTCTGGCGGTTTCCCGCCGGATTAGCCCCAGCTGGAAGAATCCTCCATGGCGGCGCTGCAAGCAGCGCCGCCATGGGGATTCTGACCCCCTTCCCGCCAGCCTGTTTCTGGCGGTTTTCACCACCAGAAACAGGATGGCGGGTACGGGTGTCCCGGGGCCCCTGGGGGCCCCTGCCCTGGCATGGGCAGTGCAGGGGCCCCCTAACAGGGCCCCAGTATGCTTTTCACTGTCTGCTTAGCAGACAGTGAAAAGCGCGACGGGTGCAACTGCACCCGTCGCACACCTGCAACATCGCCGGCTCCATTCGGAGCCGGCTTCTGTGTTGCAGGCCCTTTCCCGCTGGGCCGGCGGGCACTCCCTTGGCGGGCGCCCGCCGGCCCAGCGGGAAAGTCAGAATGGCCTCCGCGGTCTTTTGACCGCAGAGCGGCCAATTGGTGGTTCCCGCCAGGCGGGCGGCGACCGCCGCCCGCCGGGGTCAGAATGACCCCCTATGTGTGAAGGTAAACTTTTAACCGTTTCCTCCCGCGGCCTGTAGCCAAGCAGGGCTCCATCGCGGTTGGCCTTAAACTTTGACTTTGCCCCGGTCGAGGTGCAACCAGATGACCCAATTGGTGCTTTTTGTTTCTAGGCGCTAAAAAAACAATAATTCTTTAAAAATTCATATCTCCAGTTCCCCTTATCCGATTTTATTCGTTTTTGTGTCATTTTAAAGATAAAAATATTATCTATTTTTTATAAATTGGTTTCAGATTTTTAAACTGTTTCCTGTGTTTTATTTAATTACTGTTTTGTGATATTTGAATGCTTTACACTCTGTCTCCTAAGTTAAAGCCTTGACACTCGTTGCCAAGCTACCAAGGGTTGAGCTGGGTTTAATTTACTGAGACCTTACTGGACCTAAGTGGAGGTTAGTGTCCTATTGCTAAGTGTAGGTACCTACCTTCCCTTACCAATAACCCATTTTCCAACACCACTGTAACCCATAGGGCCCAATGACAACCAATGAGGAGTTGCATGACGGTACTCAACAGCCTCCGGCAACAGTTCACAATGTCAGCCGCATTACCTCATTTCCACATGTCCATCCACACAGGACAGGCAGACGCCGTTTCAGTGGGTGGCAGGCCATGGCACCTAACTGCGTTACAGTATACATAGGCACCATTTGGGCCTATCCAACTACATATTGTTACAGTCACAACCTGCAATGCAGTGAAGTGTTTGGAAATGTGGAATACTGACCAGCTGCTCACTGTTTTGCACTCTAGATTACAACAGATGTGGATGAATAGGAGATGGCGACATACCCCAGTGTACAGACCCCTGGTGGACTTGGAAACAGTGGAGGACAGGTACATTATCCTCACCTACAGACTGGACAGGACCACAATCACATAGCTGTGTGCCCAATTGGAGCCTGACCTGATATCTGCTATCCATTAGCCCACCGGGATCCCCCCTCTTGTGCAAGTCCTATCTGTGCTCCATTTCTTGGCAACTGGCTCCTTCCAAGTGACAGTGGGCTTGGCAGCAGGAATGTCTCAGCCAATGTTCTCAATAGTGCTGACCAGAGTGTTGTCTGTCCTGATTAAACACATGTGCAGCTACATTGTTTTCCCCCAGGTGGAGGATTTGGACACAGTGAAAGCTGACTTCTATGCAATGGGACATATCCCCAACATTATTGGGGCTATTGATGGTACACATATTGCATTTGTCTGTCCCCCAGAGAAATTAACAGGTCTTCAGAAATTGAAAGAGCTTTCACTCGATCAATGTGCAGATAGTGTGCCTGGTGGACCAGAACATCTACCATGTCAATGCAAGGTATCCTGGGTCTGTGCATGATGTCTTTATCCTGAGGAATAGCAGCATCCCATATGTGATGGATCAACTCCAGAGGCACCGGTTGGCTAATAGGTGAGCCCTGGTTCCCACCCAGTGGATGTTTGTGTACGGGTATGGTGTGAGCCCTAAGGGTTAGTGTGTGGCTAACAGTTGTCCCTCGATATTTGCAGGTGACTCTGGTTACCCCAACCTCCCATGGCTACTGACCCCTGTGAGGAATAACATGACAAGGGGAGAGGAACGTTACAGTGAGGCACATGGGCGAATGAGAATAATAATAGAGAGGACATTCAGCCTCCTAAAGGCCAGGTTTAGTTGCCTCCATCTAACAGGTGGATCCCTGTACTTCTCACCCAAGAAGGTCTGCCAGATAATCGTGGCATGCTGCATGTTGCATAACCTTGCCTTGAGACGCCAGGTGCCTTTTCTGCAGGAGAATGAGGCTGGAGATGGGTGTGTGGCAGTAGTGGACCCTGCGGACAGTGAAGAAGAGGCGGCAGAGGATGAGGATGAGGACAACAGAACAGCTATTTTACGATAGTACTTCCAGTGACACACAGGAGAGACACTGTAACTTCACTTTGCATTGAAAGTTTTGTATTTGATATTGTACATGGCAGGCAGATTCTCCCAATTCATTGCCCACTTACTGTACCCTTTGGCATCTCTATTTTCAGATATCTGTGCCCCACTCTGGCACCTGGGGGGTCATTATGACCCTGGCGGAAGGCGGAGAAGCGGCGGTAAGACCGGCAACAGGCTGGCGGTCTTTTTTTTTGTATTATGACCATGGCGGTTACCGCCATGGTCATCCGCCGCTTCTCCTTTCCGCCCGCCGGGCTGGAGACCTGGGTCTCCAGCCCGGCGGCCGTCACTATACCGCCGGCGGTATTTTGACCCGGTTTACCGCAGTGGATTTCCTGTGGTTGGAACCGCCATGAAATCCATGGCGGTAAGCACTATCAGTGCCAGGGAATTCCTTCCCTGGCACTGATAGGGGTCTCCCCCACACCTACCCTATGTCCCTCCACCTACCCCCCACCACCCCTGCCACCCCCCAAACGCAACATAACATCATTCATACACACACGACACGCACGCAGGCACCACCAACACACATACATGCACACACCCTGACATACATGCCAACATCTACACACACAGTCAGACACGCACACCCACATTCAAACATACACGCACACATCCATACAGACATACCTACAGACATACACGCACTCATTCCCAAACACACAACACCCTCGCAAGCATACACGCACTCACACACCCCCTCTACATACACACACGCACACCCCAATGCACGCACACAACACCCCCCCACCCCCCTCCCCTCACGGACGATCGACTTACCTGGTCTGACGATCCTCCGGGAGGGGACGGGAGCCATGGGGGCAGCTCCGCCGACACCACACCGTCAACAGAACACCTCCACGGCGAATCACAGGACGTGATTCGCTGGGCGGTGTTCTGTTGGCGTGGCGGTGGAGGTGGAGCAACCTCCACTTGCCCGCCTCCCGCCAGTATGATTGTTGGTGGCTCTCCATCCGAAAAAGGACGGAGAGCTGCCAACGTCATAATAGGCCGAGCGGCAAACCGACACCACTGGCGGTCTTCCGCACGGCGGTCCCTCGGCGGTCTTTGAAAAAGACCACCGAGGTCAAAATGACCCCCCTGGTGTGTTGACTGCACCCAACTACAGGTCATTCCTATGTATACATTACTGTATTGCAGTGTTTAAACCTTGTTACACAATTACATACTTAAATCATTTGACATACTCAATACTTGTATTTTTTCAAAAGGTGTTTATTTTAGTGCTAATAAGTAGAGGGGTATGTGCAATGGGCTGGGGTGATGGTGGAGGAAAGTCCAGGATAGAGGTCAGTCTATTTGTATCAGAGGTGCATTTTCCAAAGGGGCAGAGGCAGTTCAAGGTGGACAGGGTGACAGAGTGGGACACAAGGATGACAATCATGAGAGTCTTATTTCCTGTTGGGGGTCTTGGCAATGTTCTCTTGCTTCTGCCTGGATCGCAGGGACCGTTTGTAGGGTGGTTCTCCTTCTGCAGGGGGAGGGGTGCTGGTGGCCTGTTGTTCCTGTGGCGGGGCCTCCTGTCCACTAGCGACAGCGGAAGTGGAGGGCTGTTCATCGGTGTGGCTGGTGTCAGGGGCCCTGTAGTGTGCCACTGCCTCCCTCATGGTGTTGGCCATGTCTGCCAGCACCCCTGCAATGGTGACCAGGGTGGTGTGGATGTCCTTCAGGTCCTCCCTGATCCCCAGGTACTGTCCCTCCTGCAGCCGCTGGGCCTGCTGCAACTTGTCCAGTGTCTGGCCCATCGTCTCCTGGGAATGGTGGTATGCTCCCAGGATGTTGGTGAGTGCCGCCTTGTGGAGAGTCGGTTCCCGGGGCCTGTCCTCCCCCTGGCGCACAGCACTCGTCCCAGCTTCCCTGTTGTCCTGTGCCTCTGTTCCCTGAACCATGTGCCCACTGCCACTGACCCCAGGTCCCTGATCGTCCTGTATTTGTGGGGTTGCCTGGGGTCCCTGTAGTGGTGGACACACTGCTGATTGACGTGTCCTAGAGGCAGAGGTATGGGCCTGCTGGGTGGGTGCTGTGCTGGTGTTTCCTGAGGGGGTAGGCTCTGTTTTGGTATGGAACTGTGTCTGGGTAACCAACTGTCCTGATGGGCCAGGTTGGTCATCCATATCCAGACAAGCAGGGCTGCTGTCATCACTGTGAGCCTCTTCTCTGGGGGGACTGGATGTTGCTGGCACCTCCTCTCCGGTGATGTTGTGTGGGGGACCTGTGGGAATGTAAATGCAGTGTTATTGTTTCTGTGTGTGACATCTTGTGCATGGGTGTGTTGCCCTGTATGGTTGGGATTGCCCTGTCAGCTTTACCTTGTGTGAGTTGTGATTTTGTGGGCTAGGTGATTGTCTCTAATGTGCATGCTTTAGTGATGGGTGTCCATGCAGGGCTGTGAGTGGTGTCCATGCATTGGTGTGGCATGCAGGGCTTGGTATTGGGATGGGTGGGTTGTGATGGTGGGGCGATGGAAGGTAGGGGTGGGGGTATGTGATGGCATTCAGGTAGGGGGGGTGATAGTAATAGAGATTTGACTTACCAGAGTCCAGTCCTCCTGCTACTCCTGCCATGCCCTCACGATGCAGTATTTCCAAGACTTGCTCCTCCCATGTTGTTAATTGTGGGGAGGAGGTGGGGGTCCAGCGCCAGTCCTCTGTACTGCTATCTGGTGTCTTGCAACCATGGAACGCACCTTCCCCTGTAGGTCGTCTTAGCTCTTCCTGATGTCATCCCTTGTTCTGGGGTGCTGTCCCACGGCATTGAGCCTGTCCACGATTCTCTGCCGTGTGTTTTATAGTGTTGTGGGTGTGTGGGTGTGGTGTGTGTATTTGTGTCAGGTGTGTGTAGTTTGAATTGTCCAATGTAGTGTTGTTTTGTAACTGTGTGTGTGTTTTGAGCACAGCAGTATGTACCGCCAAAGGTTTACCGCAGTTGAATGTCCGACGCGGAGATTCGTGGGTCATAATGCTGTGGGCTTAGTTCTGTTGGCGTAACGGTGTGGGTTTTGGTACCGCCAGTTTATCACTGACCTTTGGGCTGGCGAACTTGTGTGTGTGGCTGTATAGTGACGGATTGCTATGTGTCGGTCATAATATGGGTAGCGGTAAACCGCGGCAGTATGTTGGCGGCAGTCGGCATGGCGGTAAGCGGGACTCACGGCCAATGTCATAATGAGGGCCATTGTCTTTTATCCCCATTACAAAATGAATCAAGACCATCTTGCCTCTCAGAAATTCTCTCCTTCTGGGTGAATGGATGGTTCGTTTGGATCTTCAGGATCCGTATCTCACCAATCCCATGCAACCAGACTCCAGGAAATATTTACAATTCCAATGGCTAAGCCAGACTTTTAATTCCTCCTCTCTTCCTTTCGGCCTCTCTTCGGCTTCATAGTGCTTCACAAAGCTCTTGAAGTTGGTAGTATCTTTTTTCAGAGCTCAAGGAGTCAGATTTATCATTTACTTGGATGATATTCTGCTTATGGACCTTTCTTGTCTTCCATCTCAAGTCAAATTAACTTGTTCTCTTCTGTCAGATCTCAGCTTTATCATCATCGACAAAAAGTCCTCTCTAGTTCCAGTTCAACAAATAGAGTTTCTAGGGTTTTTCACCATGCTCTTCATGTTTTGCAACAGAAATGTTTTTCCGTTAATATTTGAAATGGGGTGTCCTAGTAAATCATTACTATTAGCTCCTCATTACCTTCCTCTTTACAGTCCCTAATATTTGAGAAGACCACCTCCCTCTACAGACCCATGATTCTAATCTTTTTCCAGTGATTACGACTAAACAGGAAGAGACCTCTCCTCTACCTACAAAATAACTTTTCCCTGATGTCAAGCCCTTCAGAGAATAGCGTTCAGTGGTGAAGTGGTCAATGAGGGGCAGGTCAGCACCCCTTGAGGTGCTGGGCTTCAGAAAGCGTTTGGTTAGCAGAGTAGCAATTCATCGTCTCTGAAGGGGCTGGGGCAGTGAGTTCTGGGTTGACTTTCCTGGCAGTGACTTTGGCATCAGTGAAAACTGCAGGAAACATTGCTGGTATCAGTTGTTCTTTTCGATGCTGCAGATAGCGTTCAAAGTCAATTTGTATACTAATATGTAGCCTAATGTTTAAAGTATTAGATCCTCACTCTGAGACACTAACTCCATCTAACTCCAGCAAGCTTCCAGGATCTTTACAGTAGCTTTGTAATAGATTCTTAGAAGAAGCACTTGAATAAGTAAATGGGCACAATGGCATGCAAAGAGATTGTCTAGTGTGCTTAGTGGTTGTTTGCATGTTCATGTCAGTACAGATTACCCTAAAAAAGCTTTGGCACTTCTCATGGATTATGGACTGTAATGAGGAAGGTATAAAGGAGTTAATCCTCTAGCTACTTACAGTTAGTTCCATTACTCTGAGGTATCACGTCGTCATTACAGTCCATTACACCCACCCTTTTGTAGGTGAGGGTAATCTGTGGGCTACAGGTGTGGTTGTTAAATGGCTTTGGATTGGCAGGAAGTGTAGATTAATGGACAGCCACTTTTCAGGTCAAGGAAAGATCTCTTCCTGTTCAATTATAAGTACTGAAAAAAGAGGTACGGGTCTGGTGATAAAGGAAGACTCGTCATGGATTAAGGACTGTAATGAGGACGTGATAACTCAGAGTTATGGAATTCCCTGTAACTAGCTACAGCACTACCTGTGCTATTAAGGAGAACCATATTGAATTACCTCAGCTTTTGTCCAGGTACCTTAAACATAAATCCCATATCATTGGAGAAATTAAGAAATCAATAATATTTCCTTCTAGGAGAAAGTATTTATTATTTTTATTTATCAACAGTTTGCAGTAACATAACAGAAAAATCGTACATTTGCATAGGTTCAAGCAACCAATGCAATAAAATAGTCCAGCCATGTCCCACACCCTTCCGCCACATCTCGGATGTCATGGATGTTTGTCCCCATATCAAGTATCACTCTCAAGCGGGCCCCAAATATTTCTTCAGAATCGTTTGTCAGTGGAGAGCAGTGGGGAGCTGCAACAATCAACCAGTATCAGGGGATCAATCACAGCATAGCAGAGCATCTGGGGGATGAGCAAGCAAGTAAGTCTTCAGTGGTTCCCAGATGTCTCTGGGTCTAGAACTGAGTGGCAGCAACATGGCACATACTGCGAGTTGATCTTTGTAATATATTAAATCCCGTAGCCATTCTTTAAATTTAGACGCCACCCCCTGCCCCTTCTACAAAGCTATTCTTCTCTTGGCAAGTAAGAGGCTGAGAGATACATTTCTACGATGTTCCGCTGCTATGTCTACAGTGTATCCCAGTATCGCCATGATGGACGAGAGGGAAAGCAGTGTCGAGATCATTTGGGACAGGGAAGCCTCTACTTAATAATGTGCAATCTACTGCTTGAGGCAATGCAGTCAATTTTTTGGAAGCAGTAGATCCATTGTCTGTCAGTGAGTGGGGCGACAGCTCCCTATCCCAGCTCTCCCGAGCCCTGGTGCTAGATTCTGTCTGTTCCTGCTGCACAATACGATATAGTATAGACTTTAAGGGCCACATGTACGTAGCTTTTTTCTTGTCACAAACGGCCCGATTCTGAGAATCGGGCTGCTTGTGACAAAAAAAAAAAGCATTTCGGTATGTACAAACCCTATTTTTTGATTTAGTAATCTATTTACTGACTCAGAATAGGTGTGTGAGTTGCAATTAGGAATAGGCGTTCCTTTTCTAATTGCTAGTCGCAGTGCGATGTATGATTGTTTTGTGTCCGTGAATGCGGTCACAAAACAATCGCAGTTAGCACCAATTTCAAATTGGTGTTAACCCATACGCCAACGGTAGGGGACCCCATGGAACCCCTTCTCCTTTGTGAATCGTAGCGAAAATATTTTTGTTTTTGAAATGCATCCCGTTTACAGGCTTTAAAAAAAAAAAAACTGCTTTATTTAAAAGCAGTCACAGACATGGTGGTCTGCCTAGCCCAGCAGGCCACCATCCCTGTGAGTGCAGCTATTCCCAACGGGGTCGCAAAATGCGACCTACCTCATGAATATTAATGAGGTAGGTCATTTACAACCTTATTGGGAATCACAAACAGTGTAAAGTACACTGTTGTACATATGGTTTTGCGACTCCCAATTTGCAACTCATAAATGAGTTGCATATTGCAAGTCGCAAAACTCTGGGTCGTACATTTGGCCCAAAGGGCCACACGTACGAAGCTTTTCTCTTGTCACAAATGGCCCAATTATGTGAATCGGCCCGTTTGCGACAAGAAAAAAAGCATTTTGGTACGTACAAACCCTATTTTGCAATCCGATAATCTATTTACCAAATTGCAAAATAGGTTTGCGACTCGCAATTAGGAAGGGGGGTCCCTTCCTAATTGCGAGTTGCAGTGCGATGTATGATTGTTTTGTGACCGTGAATGCAGTTACAAAACAATCGCAGTTAGCACCAATTCCAAATTGGTTCTAACCCATTCGCAAACGGGAAGGGATCCCTATGAGACCCCTTCCCTTTTGTGAATGGTGGCAAAAATATTTTTTGGGAGCAGGTAGTGGTCCAACTTTTCATTTTTGTTTTTGAAATACATCCCGTTTTCCTTTAAGGAAAGCAGGCTGCATTTGAAAAAAAGTGCTTTATTTGAAAGCAGACACAGACAGGGTGGTCTGCTGCCCCCATCAGGCCACCATCCCTGTGAGTGCAGCCATTCCCAATGGGGTTGCAAATTGCGACGTACCTCATGAATATTAATGAGGTAGGTAATTTGCGACCCATTGGGATTCGCAAACAGTGTGAGGTACACATGGTTTTGCAACTCGCAATTTGGGACTCACAAATGAGTCGCAAATTGCGAGTTGCACAACTCTGTGTCCTACATCTGGCCCTAAATGGCTTTGCACTTCTGAGTTGACCAATGTATGTAGGGCAGTAACTGCAGGGGCTGTTTAGGAAAGTGAGGTGTGACTTTTTGCACATCATGTTTTAAGTGGATAAAGAGGAAGGCATCTAGTTGTGTCTGGGGTGTAGCAGCCAAAAGCATATCACAGTCCGTAAATTGGCCTTTCCTTTAGAGGTGACCCCATGTATGCACACTGTGTAACCCTGTTCAATAGCTAAATGTGGCGTGTAGGGGGAGGGCGGTACCACTATATTGCAAAGTAGGCTTGAGCACAGGCTTCATACTATTCCATATCAGGGGCTTCAAAACCTCCTTTGTCAAAGGATTGGGTAAGTATTTCCTATTTCGCCGCAACTGTTTACCCGCCCATGCCAGATGGATCAACTGTTCCTTGAGCATGTTAAAGAAGTAGCATCCCAGCGGGTACGGGATATTAACAAACAAATATGATAATTTTGGTAAGATGAACATTTTCATGAGGGAGATTCGGCTTGCCAATGACAGGGGCAATGAATTCCAGTGAGCAATCTTGTCCATGATGTTTGCTAATGCAGTACCATAGCTTGCCCACATCAGCTCCTCCTTGTCCCGTGTCACCACTATACCAGGAATCGCAAGCTCGAGTCACACAAATCGCAAGGGATAGTCTGGTTGCAATCTCTATGTTTTTGTGGCTAGCAGGAAAATTTGAGACTTCTCCCAATTAATCTGTATGCCTGACAGACCACAAAAGGTGACAAATTCCCATAACACCTCACTAAGGCTGTCTGCAGGGCCTCTACGGTAAAATGTTACAATGTGACAGGGATATTAAGATGTGCCTGTCTGGCATTGTGATCACATAGCACCTCTGATGCTGATACAATTTAGCAGCCAGGGACTCCATCACAAGCGCAAACAGCAATGGCGACAATGGACACCCCTGCTGCGGTCCCCGGGTGATGTAAAAAGGTGTAGCTCGTGCACCATTCACCTGGACCTGTGCTGTACAGTTGGAATAAAGTAGCACAAACCAGAACATACACTCTGCTGGGAATCCCATCCGGTGTAATACTGCCATCAGAAAATCCCACTCGAGTGAATAAAAACCTTAGTGGCATCTAAGGATACTGCTGCTGCTGAGAGATCTGTATCAGTACTTTGCAGGAGTGCGAAAAGCGTACACAAATTATGTGAAGTGGCTCTCCAAGGGATAAACCCTGATTGGTGCAGCCGTACCAGGAAGGTCATCAATTGGCTGAGGCGGTTGGCCAATATTTTCACTAGTATTTTGACATTGCAATTAATGAGGGACAACGGTTTGTACGAATCAAAGCTATAAGCTGGTTTGTTTGGTTTGAGTAGTGTGATAATCAGGGTCTTTCTCATAGATAATGGGAGGATGTCATCTCTCTTAGATTTGGAATAAACTGCCCCTAGAAGCAGTACAATGATTTATTTGTATGCCTTATAAAAGTCAGCTGGTATGACGTCTGGGTCAGGTGTTTTCCCTGACTGCAACTGCATTAGGGCCTCATGTATCTTGTTGTTTTCGATATCCACCTCTAAAATCTCTTGCTGCGCATTGCTAAGCCACCCTAAAGCAACATCTTCCAAATAAGCATGTACGTCCACTGAAAGTTGTCTAATGGAGGTGTAGCGATGTGTATAATATGTCTCAAATACCCTGAGTATATCAGAAGATTCCTGTGTGAGCAGACTTTTGTTATCTTTTATCTCAAGAATAGTGTGACAGAGAGACGTGCTCGTAGCATTGTCGCCAAGGCACATACCGGATGCTCTCCCTCCCCATAGGCTCTAGTCTGCAGGTATTTACCATGGTACAAAACTTCTCATTCAGCAGTCTCTTGATATTCAGACAGGACTGCCGGAGGTGCTGAGCAACCCCAGGATTTTGTGAAATTGTTAAAGCAGCTTCTAAAGAGAGGATTGTAGCTTCCATCTTTTTTAGCGCGTCATGTATGTCACAGAGAATACCTCCACTTTTAGCCAGACATAGGCCACAAATCATTACTTTGAAAGCCTCTCATATCATGCAAACTTTGAGCACTGTATCATGGTTATCAGTGAAGACCTCTGTGATGGCTTGTTGTAATTCATCATGAAGGGAACGGTCTAAGAAAAGGGTGGGAGACAACCAGTGGTGAGGTGAGAGTCAGCATAGTTAGTAGCAGGAGCACTAAGGAGTGGTCTGAGTAAGTGCTCAACAAAGGTGTAATAGCACGCACCCTCGGAGTGAGGTCATGAGATATGAGCCAGTAATATAATCTAGACCAACTAGCATGGGAGGAGAAAGTATTTAGTTGCTATGCTTTAAGTGATCCTCTAAAAATGAATTGAGCTCATTGTTTTATTTTTGGATGAGTGAGTTGCTAACTGCCTCAGTTGCAGTAGAGATATATTGTTTCATTCTAGTTGAGCAACAGGGCAAGCTTATTGTAAATAGACATTCTGCTACAAAAGAGACAATTCTAGTAACAATATGTTACTGCCCATAATACTAAGTCTAGTGGTGGCCTGTAATTAAAGTGAGGGGGGCACACATGCCGACACATACACACTCACTCACACCCAGGCATTCACAAACATGTACCAAACATTAGAAACATAATACTTACTTTTTGCAGTGCCTCAGGAATGGAAGCATTGATGGCTCCGGAAGGGTTGGGCCTTCCTTCTCCTGCCAATGGGAGGGGAGGTGATCCCTTACTCGTCAGAAAGTGGGATGGGGTCAGTAAAACTGCTGACCTCACTCCACTCAGTGATGAGGTTTCACTGATAGACACTCAGCCCTGGGCCCTTCAGGGCTTAAAACTGAAGCACCCAGATCCGAGGCTGTCAGTGACACTCCCCCTCATCATGAGGGGGAGGTTCTTGAGGCATTTTGCTAGACTGAGGAGGCCATGCCCACTGGGCTCTGCCATCTTCAGGACAGTGTTTATCACATGGCTAGCACTGGGCTGCCTAACCTGAATATAAAGTGTGTCTGTCAGGCTTACCTTTGCTCAGCTTCACAAACACTCTTCGTGTCACCCAAAAGGTGGAGGGGCTCGGCCCCTCTGCTCCTAAGGACAGGCCGCTGCTGGCACATTTTTTGTCAAATAATTTTCTCTTTCCAGGTACTACTACAAGAATGACGGGCTCTTATTCTAACTATACAGAGATGCATCATGGGAACTTCATTAGCAAGTAGTGAAGTTTGCAGTTCATTGTACCATCAACATTACTTTGTGATAGGCATAAGCAGCACCCTCATAACCCAGCAAAGGTTCAGAATGTCATATGTTAAGTAACAGCTATTTAACTATATTTCCCATCAATTTTATTCTAAATTTGAAAGGTGAAGAAAGAGAATTTTGCAGGCCTCCAAATATTCTTTGCAAAGATTACTCTCAGTGCTCAATTTGAGCCGATGTTATCCAGTGTGGGACCCTGCACTTATTTTTGAGGGCCGGTACTTATTTTTCTGCCTCAAGCATTTACTGTAAGCAAAAGAAACATATGAGAAAGACGGAGGAAGAGAAAAACGAAAAGGCGACAGAAAGGGAGAAAGCAGAAAGCTGCCCAAGAGTGAACTGAAGGAGCAGGGACTGGCTGTAAATGGATTAAAGAGGACCGAGAGGGTTTTAAGATTACTCTGCCTCAGTAGTGTGTGCTCGCACATTTAATTGTAGCAGTAGTGTGTTTCAGTGGAGAACATGCACCAGTATGTTTTTATTTACAAATTAAGCACTGATTATACCATATACTTCCTGCTTTGCCCGAATGAAGTTTCCCAGCCTATTCTCATTATGGTTTATTCGGGTCTCATAGTGACACAGTTCTCCTCAGAACCATGTGATGAATCGTGCCACACTATGCACGTGGTGTGAAGGTTCTGCTTGCTGTGTGACTTTAAGTAATATTTCATGCTAGAAGCAGGTAGTCTGAAACTTCCAAACTACCACATCTTTATGTATGCTTAGAATAAATGCTTCCAGCTTCCTAAAAGTACTAAGATTTCACTTAGTTATAGTTATTGCCAATTTCCAAGTGTCCAAATACAGGTAGTTTTAGTGCGTACATGCTTATTGTTTGAAGAATTGCAGGTGTCCATGTATAAGGCACAAGGAGTGGCAATCAGTTAATGCCCAGTAATTGAAAATGTGTATATCCACGTATCTTTTGAACTAGTTTTAGGTTATACCTTCTGCATGCCCAGTGATTGGAATGCAACTGGCAGAAGGCAAATTGAGGGCCTCGCTTAGTGTTTCACAAGTTGGCTGCTCTGTCACAAACGTGGCAGATCCTGTATGCATCGTATTATATCCACTGTGATATTGAGGGGCATATTTATGAGCCCCTAACTCCACCGAGCGTCACTTTTCATTTTCTCCGTGGCGCTATGCCTGGTGTCATATTTGCAAGGTGGCGCTAAGCCCTGCATCATATTTACAAGGTGGTGCTAAGTCACTTTTTGTGGCTTATCGTCACCTTGTAAATACGAACGCTTCACATGCAGCCCTTTGAGTGGAAGGGGAGTGCAATGTGTGTTGCTGTGGGCGTGCCATAGCAACACCCATTGCATTTTAACACTGGCTCAGATTTACGAGTTTTCGTAAACCTAAGGCAGTCCCAAAATCTAACACCACCTCGGGGGTAGCGTTAGCAAGGCGCAACCAGGAGGAATACTTTTATTCCTCCTCATTTTTTTTCTTTTTCTATGTGTGTTGCATTCTGCAGCATGCATAGAAAGAGCAACGTGACATAAATTATTGTTTATGTGCGGGAAGGTGTCCCTTCCTGCACATAAGCAATCATTTGAAAGTGACGCTTTGGCACTTCTGTTTGTGCTGTATTCTGCAGCACACACAGATGTGCCAAATCGCCTTCAGTGATTGTTTATGTGTAGGAAATGACACCTTCCTGCACATAAACAATCACACCCCTCAATGCAGACATCCTTACACAATGGTGCAAGGATTCCAGTGATAGCTCTGGCAGCTAAATTTGGCGCCAGTGCAGGAGACAACGCAGGTGTATGCCATATTCAATTAAATATGACGCATCCCTGCATTGTGAAAATGACGGAGTGCGGCGCTGCCAATTTTGGCACAGCATCACACTCTGTCATTTTCCCAAAATTATGGGCCTTAATGTTTTCAGTAAGTATTCTGCTCGCCAAATTCTAAATGTAAGAGTGTGGAAGGACCCACAGTGGTCAGGGGAAAACAGTATGAACAAAGAAAAGTCCACTGTGGGCAATACCGGTCAGCTCGTACTATGGAGAGGGCTCAGGCTGAGCTTAAAGTAACAGAGCCAGAGAGAGTAGAAGGCGAAGTGAAACAGTGCACAAATCTAGTGAAAGCCAGTACATATATGATAGTCCCATGAAGATTACAGAAGTCAGAGGAAGGGTATAAAATAGAGAAACTAAAGAGAGGATGCCATATTAGAGAAGGTTAGCAGCCATTGTTATAGTCTGCCCAATACTGTGTAACCCAACCGGATGAGTGCTCTGCCCACTGCTCAGGTGTTGAATGTGTCCTCTTCATTTTTAGTGGGTGAAATCTTTTTTTAGGACTTTTGGTTGGAAAGTGGGAAATACAATTTCAGTGTACGTACTTGCGGGTCCGAACAGTAAAGGAATTGGCAACATTTTGCCATCGAGTCCTCTCAAAACCAAGCTCCGATGGCAGGAAGCTCTTGCACAGACAATCTGCAGCGTCTTCAGTTTTTCAAGATTTTTTAGTTCTCAGGCATGAAATATATTACCAGAAAAGACTGTATTGAATGTATTGCCTTAAACAGATGCCTCGCGAATTGAAGAAGAGTAAAGAAGAGGTACATATTTTTGTTTATTGGTTTTATAACAGTAGATATTATAAAGCACTTTCAGAAATACTTCTAATATTAAAAAAGAAATAAAAACACTTATCGAAACGGGAAGTACCTGGAAGGACTGCATGCATTTCAATTACTCATTGAAATATTAAGTAACAAATTTCAAACTGGTAAAAACACTTTAGAGTTCAATTGAACTATATTTTCAATGCAAGATAATTTCAGTAATTAATAATTAATTCTAAAAATGTTTCACTTTTTAACTTTAGATAGATATTGACCAATCTTTTGCGAGCCAAAATAAGCAATTTTAAAAGTAAACCATGGCTGAGGTGGTGGAAGATAACATTCTCTCAAAGGTTTAGTGATGTAAAGTACCTTTTTCACCCAGAAATGTATCTAGTTGCTATAAGAAGACCAGCTTTAAAACTTGCTACAGGAGGCTTGATTTGGTCAGTAACTAGATCATTTTCCCATTAAACCTTAAACAAAACTGCTGTCTATACCACCAAAAATGTGGCAATTTATAACATGCCTTGTTCATAAAATCCAAACTCAGTGCCTGATTTAGAATTACAATTTACTGCGTCACAACAGTGACAGATATCCCGTCTGTCGAAATATAAATCCCATTCGTTCCTATGGGTTTTCTATTTCGGTGGACAGGATATCCTTCACTGTTGTGATGGAGTAACCTGTCTGCTGAAATCTAAATCAAGCCCTAAGACGTCACTCTAGTGAGAGCCTTAGTTGATAACATGCAGAGCCATTGTTATTGGGTGAATTTCCAGAACATTCTGTGCTTTCCTTGACTTAATGCCTGTTGACATACCCCCATCTAGCACAGGAGGAGCTCCTCATGCGTGGTCCAAGAGTCCAGTCTTAGTTGTTCATGTGCTCCCTTGGATTTTCACAAACACCATCAGTGTCCTGCATTTTTATTGCCCGCAAAGTTTGGTAGGTTGAAGGTAGGGCTACCATAATGTATTCCCTCAGATGTTTCTGAACATTTAGGTATGTCATAATTTTGCCCAATATGATGTATGCTGTGTGTATGTATGTGGCCGGTGTGGTGAGTTTGAATATGAATTCGCTTTTTAGGAGCAAGGGGCAGTGCATTAAACCCCCAAATAACTTGTACTATGGAAGTATATGGGGATAGGTGTAACACTTTGAAATGTCCAGGGATGGACATCCCACATCACGTCTCATGATATCTTTTCAGCTCCAACGTCACCTGCTCTGGCTGTAATGGCACATCCTCTCCCCATGTTTACAAGACATGGGATTTATTGATATTTTGGCCAAATTCAAATTGTGCTATGCATCTTTGTGTGTGTATGTGGTAAATGTGACACTTTAGACCACCAGGGCCCTAACTGAGCTTGTTGCTATGATTACCTTACTGTAAGCGAGCACTGACCCATATGTTTTTATTTGACCCACTATACCAAGGTCTGTGTGTGTGCTGTTATGGGTGATGTAACACTTGGGTTGTGAGAACCTGTTGTCAAGGGCTCACTTTTTAGCACCTAGGCTGGGCATCCATATTTTTGCCTTTCGGCCCATAGCATGTGCCTATAAGGCATGCACATGTTTTATTAGTTTTTATTCATTTTATTATAGTTTACCACAGCTAGTTTTTCAGCTTGTTGCTTTAAAGTTTTATCAGCTGCCATTCTTTAAATACGTATTTTGTTTGTGCCCCACATTTATCTCCACTTTGTATGCATTTCAGTCTGTGCTCTGCTCACAGCTGTTATATTTATCCATGATAGTTTACTCAGTATTGCACTACGAGATTATGGAGTCACTGACACACAATTACATCAGGCCTGTTCTCAGAACACAACATGTTTTGTTATAAAAACACCACACGGCCAAAGGAGGTTAGTGAGGACATTCGAGAAAGATAAGTCATCTTATGCTGTGTGCAAGTGTGTTTGCAGCTGTGCTGATCTTGTCCTTACCTTCAAGGCCAATGGGAAGGACTGCCAAGCAGACCAAAAGACAAGAATGGGCCTATTTCTCAGGTATGGGGTTGGGGCCCCGTTCATAAGACTGTTACGGGCAGAAGAGACTAAGGTGGTCATTCTGACCTCGGCGGTAAAAGGCGCCTACCGCCGGTCAGAAATCCTCCATAATCCCGCTGCGGTCGCGGAAACCCGCCACGGTCATTCTGACCCGCAGAAGGCAAACCTCCGAAAATCCGACCGCCACAACAGACCGCCAGACCAGCGGTCGGCGGAAAGGTGGAGGTGACCAAACCTCCACCGCCACGCCAACAGAAATACGCCCATCCCATTACGACCCACGAATCCACGCGGCGGTCATTCAAACGCGGTATTCCATTGGCGGGACACACCGGCGCGGTCAGAATACACACAAACGAACAAAACTCACCCACATTGGACGATTTGAATCCCACACACCTGATACACATACACACACCACTCCCACACACACAATACAATATAAAACACCCACCCACATCACCCACAAACCCCTACGCTTAAAAATTCGTAAAGAAGGCAAGAGCGAGACACCAGCATCCAAAACATAACAGCCACAGCCACTCAACACCATCACCCACACACTATCCACAGACAAAACAACACACACCACCACACTCAACTCACTTAAATACACATACTCCACCCCACACATCATACACACCACCCCATGGCACCCCAAAGACAACCCCGCTTCACAGACGAAGAACTCAGGGTTATGGTGGAGGAAATCGTTCGTGTAGAGCCCCAGCTGTTCGGCACACAGATACAATACACCCGCATTGCCCGGAGGACGGAGCTATGGCAGAGGATTGTCGACAGGGTGAACGCAGTGGGACAGCACCCCAGAAATCGGGAAGACATCAGGAAGCGATGGAACGACCTACGGGGGAAGGTGCGTTCCATGGTATCCAGGCACAACATCGCCGTGCAGAAGACTGGCGGAGGACCCCCACCTCAACCCCCACAATTCACATCATGGGAGGAGGAAGTCTTGAACATCCTGCATCCTGACGGCCTCGCAGGAGTCGGCGGAGGAATGGATACTGGTAAGTTGAAGCTTCAATACTGCTTCCCCCCCACCTGCATGCCAAATCAGACCCCAACCCTCACCCCCATCCTCGAACCCCATCCTCACCCCCACCCTCACCCCCACCACCTTCCTCACCCCCACCACCATCCTCACCCCCAACACCATCCTCACCCCCACCCCCAGCACACCTATTCCCCGCCAATGTCTCACCATCACAACCCACACATCCCAAAACCTAGGCCTGCATGCGTCCACTAAGCATGGACACCCATCACCAAAGCATGCCCAATGCATATACACATCCCCCCCACAAGCCACCCTCACCAAAGCCCCCACACACGAATGCCAGCACTTGGGGACACGAGAACCCACAGATACACCCATATGCGACACATTTAAACTATAACCATACCTCTATACCCCTGCAGGACCCGACCGTCAACACACCGCGGCGGAGGGGCCAGAATTATCCACACCCCCCACCCAAGAGGCCGTCAGCGATGACAGCAGCTCTGTCGATCTGGACACCGATGACCAGCCCGGACCATCGGGGACCTCTGGACAGTCGGTTCCCCTCACACAGGCACAGGCCACTATAGACCCTAACCCCTCTGGGAACACCAGCACAGCTCCCACCCAGCGGGCCCATGCCTCTGTCTCCAGGGCGCGTCAATCTGCGGTGTGTCTACCACTACAGGGCACCCAGGATAACCCACCACCCCAACAACAACAGGGACCTGGGGGCAGTGGTAGTGGGCACACCGGCCAGGGGGCAGAGGCCCAGGGAAACAGGGCAACTCGGCGGGCAGCTGTGCGACAGGGGGGGGAGGAGAGGCCCAGGGAACCCACTCTCCACGAGGTCCTCACCACCATCATGGGAGCATACAACCGCTCCCAGGAGACGATGGCGACGGTACTGGCCCGGTTCCAGGAGATCCAGGTGCTGCAGGAGGAACACTATCGGGGGTACAGGGAGGACATCCGAGCCATCAACACCACCCTGGTTACCATGGTAGGGCTGCTGCAGGACCTCGTAAACAGCAGGGCGGACACTGAACAACACCCAAGGGCCCCTGCCACTAGCCGGGACCAAGAACAGCCATCCACCTCCGCCGGCGCTAGTGGACAGGAGGCCCCCGCACACCAGCAGCCCACCAGACCCCCACCTCCTGCAGGAGAAGAACCACCCCGCAAGAGGGCCCTGAGATCTCGCAAGACAGAGTAGGATGTCAAGACCCCCGCCAGCAATGGATACCACCTGATGTCATCCCACTGTCCCACATTGTCACCCTGTCCATCCTCGAACTGCCCATGCTCCATCTCTCCACAGGCCTCTGGACAATGCACCTGTGTGACTGTTACTCTGGACTCTGCCATGGACATTCCTTCACCATAGCCCCCACCCACTTGAAACCACCCATCCCATTTTGAGCACTTCAATAAACACCTATTTTGCACCAAAATATCAGGAGTCTGGCTGTGATTTCAATAGATTGTAATTGACATGACAGTGCAAATATGTCCTTGTACATGGTGAAGTCAACAAACAGCTGCCACAAAGCTGTAGTCCATGGGGAACCGAAGCACAGGACTCGTAGTGGGGACCCCAGATCTGAAATAGGGAGGGAAAAGCCAAAACTCAGTCATCATACACTGGGGCAAATAGACAGGCAGCAGAGATGCTGCAGAGTAGTTAACATTTACTAAATTATCTTTGAAATGTTACCTGTGTCCTATTGGAAGTACTGTTCAATGATTCTGTCCCTGTTGTCTGTTTCAGCCCCGTCGTCTTCCTCCTCGTCACTCTCCTCAGGTTCCACCGCTGCCACAACACCACTGTCTCGACCATCCTCCTGCAGGAAAGGCACCTGGCGGCGCAAAGCCAGGTTGTGAAGCATGCAGCAGGCCACGATGATGTGACACACCTTCTTAGGTGAGTACATTAGGGATCCACCGGTCATATGCAGGCAGCGAAACCTGGCCTTTAGGAGGCCAAAGGTGCGTTCGATCACCCTCCTAGTACGCCCATGGGCCTCATTGTACCGTTCCTCTGCCCTGGTCCGGGGATTCCTTACTGGGGTCAGTAGCCACGACAGGTTGGGGTACCCAGAGTCCCCCACTAGCCATACACGGTGTCTCTGTAGCTGTTCCATCACGTAAGGGATGCTGCTATTCCTGAGGATGTAGGCGTCATGCACTGACCCTGGGAATTTGGCATTTACATGCGAGATGTACTGGTCAGCCAAACACACCACCTGGATGTTCATTGAATGGTAACTTTTTCTGTTCCTGTACACCTGCTCCCTGTCTCTTGGGGGAACCAAAGCCACATGGGTCCCATCAATGGCACCAATTACGTTGGGAATATGTCCAAGGGCGTAGAAATCACCCTTCACTGTAGCCAGTTCGCCCACCTCAGGGAAAATGATGTAGTTCCACACGGATTTCATCAGGGCAGACAACACTCTGGATAACACCTTTGAAAACATGGGCTGAGACATCCCAGAAGCAATTCCCACGGTTGTCTGAAATGACCCACTTGCCAAGAAATGGAGTACTGACATGACCTGCCCCAGAGGGGGAATCCCTGTGGGTTGGCGGATGGGGGACATCAGGTCGGGCTCCAGCCGGGCACACAGTTCATGGATAGTGGCACGGTTAAGACGGTAGGTCAGGATAATGTGGCGTTCTTCCATTGTCGACAGGTCCACCAGCGGTCGGTACACGGGAGGATTCATCCGTCTCCTCGCCCAACCCAGCGGACGGTGCCTAGGAAGGACAACATGGAGCACACAGTCAGGCAACCCAGAGGTACGTACTCACAGCTAGCACAGTATACGATTCTCTATGCAGTGAATGGCGTGTCTGAGTGGCTATGCAAGGCCTAGGCCTGTGTGACGCAGTTGAAATTGAGCCATGTGGGCCCTGGAAATGGCGGCTGCCTGACCTGTGAAGTGTGACAATGGGATGTGAGGTCAATGCGCTGGCGTGGCACACCGCGGCGGGCGGCGGCCGAAGACCGCGGCGCGAAGCCGCATTGGTTAACATTGAAGCCTATGGGTTTCAGGAGCCAATGGCGAAGGGCGCCGGCGGTGGCGGGACGCACCGCCGCGGTACGCACCGCCGCGGACGTGACCGCCATTTTCTATCTACTTATCCACTTGCGACTTGAACTTTCACAGGAGAGGACCTATACTGCAAGTGTTGCTGTGACCTCGGTCTGGAAGGGACAATGGCTGCTGCGACTGGGGAAAGGGCCCCTGCCTTCACTGGAGAGGAGTTGGAGAAACTTGTGGATGGGGTCCTCCCCCAGTATGCGCTACTCTACGGTCCTCCAGACCAACAAGTGAGTTTAATTCAATCTGGATTTGGGGCCACTGGCTGGCTTGGGGGCCTGGCGGGGATGGGGGGCATGTTGGGGCTGGCGGGGGACCTGGCGGGGGGCCTGGCGGGGATGGGGGGCATGTTGGGCCTGGCGGGGGGCCTGGCGGGGATGGGGGGCATGTTGGGCCTGGCGGTGGGCCTGGCGGGGATGGGGGGCATGTTGGGCATGGCGGGGGGCCTGGCGGGGGGCCTGGCAGGGATGGGGGGCATGTTGGGCCTGGCGGGGGGCCTGGCGGGGATGGGGGGCATGTTGGGCATGGCGGGGGGCCTGGCGGGGATGGGGGGCATGTTGGGCCTGGCGGGGGGCCTGGCGGGGATGGGGGGCATGTTGGGCATGGCGGGGGGCCTGGCGGGGGGCCTGGCGGGGATGGGGGGCATGTTGGGCCTGGCAGGTGGCCTGGCGGGGATGGGGGGCATGTTGGGCATGGCGGGGGGCCTGGCGGGGGGCCTGGCGGGGATGGGGGGCATGTTGGGCCTGGCGGGGGGCCTGGCGGGGATGGGGGGCATGTTGGGCCTGGCGGGGGGCCTGGCGGGGATGGGGGGCGTTGGGCCACTGGAAAGGAAAATGCTGACAAACTTGAACGTGGTATTTCTCCCTCCCTGTACGTGTCACATAGGTCCGCGCCCATGAGAAGATCGGGATTTGGCGTGCCATCGCCAAGGAAGTCCGGACCCTGGGGGTCCACCATCGACGGGGCACCCACTGCCGCAAGAGGTGGGAGGACATCCGCCGCGGGACCAAGAAGACCGCCGAGTCTCTGCTGGGGATGGCCTCCCAACGTAGGCGGGGTGCCTGCCGTCAACTGAGCCCCCTGATGTTCTGGATCCTGGCGGTGGCCTACCCTGAATTGGATGGGCGCGTGAGGGCAGCACAGCAGACACAAGGGGGTGAGTACAAGCATTATCTACTCTGTTGTCGTGCAGTGGAGGTGTCTGGGTGGGGGAGGAGGGCTGGGGGTCCCCCTAGGCCAGGGCGATATCTGTAGGCTGGGCACCCCCGTAAGCCCCTGTGTCCCCAGCCACCACCCTCAGTAGTTTGTCAGTACAGCCATCCCTGGCCCGTGTCATCCATGGGTGCAGTTGTCAACTCTAGGCGTGTAGGGCATGTTCCACGGAATGCGTAGCGGACCCCAAGTGCGCAACTTAGTGCAGGGGGCATCTGTGTCTGTCATGTCCGCTAACTGTACCGGAGATCCATGTAATCAATATCCCTTTATTTCTCTCTCCCCCCCCCTTTTTGTTTGTCTTTCTGTGCTTGTGTGCATCAGCATCATCAGGCGGAGGAGAAGTGGCATCGGGGCAGGAGGGAGCTGCATCTCACATGGCCCAGGAGGGCCATGCCACAGAGTCAGACTGGACCAGTGAGACGGAGGGCGAGGGGAGCTCCACGACGGGGACGACTGGAGCCTGCAGCGACACGGACACGTCCTCGGAAGGGGGCTCCCTTGCGGGGGTGGCACCATCCGTGCCCCCCGCCATTACAGGTACAGCCGCCACCCAGCGCACCATCTCCGCCCTCCCAGCAGCCCCTCCGCGTTCGCCCCGTGCCCGCTCTGGCAGGAAGCCGGGCATCTCCTTCGCCCCAGGCACCTCAGGCCCTGCCCCTGTTACCCCCGCTGCCCTCAGTGAGGAGGTCATTGACCTCCTCCGAACGCTCATTGTTGGGCAGACTACCCTTTTGAATGCCATCCAGGGGGTGGAGAGGGAGGTTCATCGCAGCAATGCGTACCTGGAGGGCATTCATTCGGGTCAGGCTGCCCATCAGCGATCGTTCCAGGCTCTGGCCTCAGCACTGACGGCAGCCATTGTCCCTGTCTCCTGCCTGCCTCTACTAACTCCCTCCTCCCAGTCTCCTGTTCCTCTGCCTGTCCCACCCACACCATCAGACCAGCCTGCACACACCTCAACACCCAAGAGAAGCTCATCCAAACATAAGCACCACAGATCACGCAGACATTCACACACGCAACATTCCGATGCAGACATGCCAACAGTCACTACCACCTCTGTGACCCCCACCTCCTCGTCTCCCTCCTCCCTCCCTGTGACGTCTACACTCACACCTCCATTCACCTCACCATCAGCCAGTGTTTCCATCACCAGCACACCCTCCACTCCAGTCCGCACACGTGCAGTCACCACCCCCACTGCCATTTACACGTCCCCTGTGTCCTCTCCCACTGTGTCTGTCACCCCCTCTTCCACACCACACAAACGCAGCCACCCACCCACCCAACAGCCATCCACCTCACGACAGCCTATCCCTCCTGCACCTGCACCCAAAGACAGCAAACGTGACTCACCTACAACCACATCCTCTCCCTCCACTCCCATTCCCACTGTACCTACCACTCTCCATTGTCCCAAGAAGCTCTTCCTCGCCACTACTAACTTCTTTCCTGACCCTGAGCCCCCCCCTCCTTCTCGTCGGGGTAAGAAGAGCACCTCAGCCACCACCAGCCCTGCAGCCCCCTTGACAAGGGTGCAGGGGTATTGGAGCCCGCCAGCCCGCATGTCTGGATCTTCGCCCAGCAGCAAGGGGACAGCCAGCCCACCCCCTGGGAAGAGGAGCAGAAGGCGGAAGGGGCACCGCAGGAGCCCGCCTTCTACATCCCCCCCGGACACCACCCAGAGACAGTCACCAGCCACAGCTCCAAAGGGAGGAAAGGGCCACAGGCCGACGACTAAGGAGGGCAAGGGCAGCAAGTTGGAGAGGTCAGGCAGCAGGCCTGCTGCCCAGGAGGAGCCCACAACCCCCATAGCCGCTGCCCCGGGAGGAACCGGCACAGCTGCCCCGGGAGAGCCCACCAGCCCCATAGCCGCTGCCCAGGGAGGACCCAGCCCAGCTGGCCAGGAGGGCCCCACCACCCACAGCCCAGGTGGGCAGTGAAGGAGCACCATCCCCGCTGCCCAGGAGGGCACCACCAGGCATTTAGCAGTTGGCCATAGACCGTCCGCCGTCTCAAGAACCGCTGAACTGGGCCCTTCAAGGCAAGAACCGCTGAACTGGGCCCCGCCGTCTCAAGAACCGCTGAACTGGGCCCCGCCGTCTCAAGAACCGCTGAACTGGGCCCTTCAAGGCAAGAACCGCTGAACTGGGCCCTTCAAGGCAAGAACCGCTGAACTGGGCCCCGCCGTCTCAAGAACCGCTGAACTGGGCCCTTCAAGGCAAGAACCGCTGAACTGGGCCCTTCAAGGCAAGAACCGCTGAACTGGGCCCCGCCGTCTCAAGAACCGCTGAACTGGGCCCTTCAAGGCAAGAACCGCTGAACTGGGCCCTTCAAGGCAAGAACCGCTGAACTGGGCCCCGCCGTCTCAAGAACCGCTGAACTGGGCCCCGCCGTCTCAAGAACCGCAGAACTGGGCCCTTCAGGGCAAGAACCGCTGGCCCTTTGGCAGACGTGCCAGGGCAGGATCTATCTCGGGCAGGGCTGCAGGATGTCCTCTGGCCAACTTGCCTCCTCCAGTGGCAGTGGGGTCTGTTATGGACTGTATGGACTGTGGCTTTGCTCTCCCCAGGATGGCCCAGTGGGCAGGCCACCCACTGTATGGACTGTTTGGACTGTGGCTTTGCTCTCCCCAGGATGGCCCAGTGGGCAGGCCACCCACTGTATGGACTGTATGGACTGTGGCTTTGCTCTCCCCAGGATGGCCCAGTGGGCAGGCCACCCACTGTATGGACTGTATGGACTGTGGCTTTGCTCTCCCCAGGATGGCCCAGTGGGCAGGCCACCCACTGTATGGACTGTATGGACTGTGGCTTTGCTCTCCCCAGGATGGCCCAGTGGGCAGGCCACCCACTGTATGGACTGTATGGACTGTGGCTTTGCTCTCCCCAGGATGGCCCAGTGGGCAGGCCACCCACTGTATGGACTGTATGGACTGTGGCTTTGCTCTCCCCAGGATGGCCCAGTGGGCAGGCCACCCACTGTATGGACTGTTTGGACTGTGGCTTTGCTCTCCCCACGATGGCCCAGTGGGCAGGCCACCCACTGTATGGACTGTATGGACTGTGGCTTTGCTCTCCCCAGGATGGCCCAGTGGGCAGGCCACCCACTGTATGGACTGTATGGACTGTGGCTTTGCTCTCCCCAGGATGGCCCAGTGGGCAGGCCACCCACTGTATGGACTGTATGGACTGTGGCTCTGCTCTCCCCAGGATGGCCCAGTGGTCATGGAGTCCCCTCGTGGATCTGGCGTCGTGTACTCAAGTGGCTGAGGTGCCCCCCCTTCCCCCTGAGGTGCCTGTCCTATTTTCTTTCTGATGCCCCTGCAGTGTTCTCTCCGTGGAGTTCTTGTCGTGGGACTGGGCCTTGCCCCTTTGCACAGGACCCCTGTGATCCACGGACAGTGGTTGGACTAAATTTAGTAGCTGTATATATTTTGTACATAGTTTATTTATTTTTTGGGATTAATGGCGTACATATTTCAATATATCTGCCCGTTTATGATCTCTTCTTTTGGTCTTTGCATTATTTCGGAGGGGGGTGGTTTGTGGGTTGTGACAGTGATCTGTGGGAATGCATTGATGTGTGTGTTGTAGTGGGTGTGGGTGGGTGGGTGTGTGCCGGTAATCTTTTCCCTCCCCTGTGTCGTAGGTGCAGTACTCACCGATGTCTTCCGCGCCGCCGGGCGTGCTCCTGGTATATGAGGAGGAATAGGAGTGCGGGGATGACCTGTAACTCTGGCTCCATACTGCCGGAATCTCGCGTGGAGTGCGTAGAGGTGAGCGTTTTCCCGTTCGAAGTCTGTTTCCGCCGTGTTCTTATCGGCGGTGCTCCCGCCCCGGAAAAGGTGGCAGATTGGTGGGTCGTAATAGGGTGGGCGGTACTTTGTCTGCCGCCGGGCTGTTGGCGGGAACCGCCGCGCTGTTTGTTTGTACCGCTGTGGCGGTCGGAGTGTTAAGTTGGCGGGCTGTGTTGGCGGTTCCCGCCAGGGTCAGAATGCCATTTTTAATACCGCCGGTCTGTTCGCGGTCCGACCGCCGCCTCTCCGCCGACCGCCAAGGTCAGAATGAGGGCCTTACACTGCTATGCTCTCATGTTAGGGAATAGGTTGTAGGTAGGGATTCTTAGACACATGATTATTCCAGGATGGCAGGACTGTTTAACTGTTTCATCCTAATGGTCACAATTATCACTGTGTCATGTTTCATCCTACTAATAATCAAAGCTCACGTATTTTATCATATAATGCAGTCATTTCAATAAATGCATTGAAACTTGTCCTGCAACTCTCTGCCTGTCTTTGCATGTGTGAGAATGTTATGTAACTGAGAGAAAAGGGTATGGGCTGCCAACCATAACTTTCCAAGGAGTCAAAGTGCCATGCGTTTAGCCTGCCACAAATCACCTTTAGTCACCTTTACTTTTCAGGTTTTGGTGATGTGCTGCTAGGTAGCCGAGCATGTAAAGACAACAGATTCTAACTAGTGAGAGCCCAACTCCATCACCCACAAGTGCTGGTGCTGCCACCCAGGTTGTAGCAGTCTTGCCAATAAGGTAAGAATCTTATGATATGGCACCACCAAGATGGTCAGGCACTAATTTAACAAATCTCCTGAGGGCCTCTCTCTTGCATGCTATAGGCACCCTAATCATTGTCATACAGATTCATCTGTGGTCTTAGGGAAATATCATTCTCAGCCAAATAGGTAGCATCTATGTTAGGTTGTAGGTTGTTGAAGCTTGAACCTTAAAACAATTTCCCTGTTGGTGTTCCCAACTCTGATCCCTGTCTTTTTATATGTGTAGGAGGCTGGCCTGGCTTATAGTGGGTACCTGATGGTACTTACACCTTGTGCCAGGTCCAATTATCCCTTATTAGTATATTAGTAGTGTTCTAGCAGCTTAGGCTGATAGAGGTAGCTATAGCAGAGCAGCTTAGGCCAAACTAGTAGACATGCAAAGCTCCTACTATACCACTTATATCATGTAGCACTATATCATAAGAAACACAATACTCAGAGTTTCTAAAAATAAAGGTACTTTATTTTAGTGACAATATGCCAAAAGTATCTCCGAGGATATACTCCCTTAGGAGGTAAGTAATATACACAACATGTACATATAAATGAAAATCAGGTAAGTAAACAGTTAGAAAAGTAGTGCAAACACTGTAGAACACAAAAGAATGCAATAGGAGACAATAGGCCTCGGGGCAACACAAACCATATGCTCTAAAAGTGGAATGCGAACCAAGAATAGACCCCCAGGCCTAGTGTAGTGCGTAGAGGGTCACTGGGAGCGTAAGAAAACACTAAAGGTGTCCAAGATACCCCACCCAGAAATCCTGAAAAGTAGGAGTAAAGATACCCTACTACCCCAGAAAGACAGTAAAGTCGAGATAGGGGATTCTGCAAAGGCAACAACTGACTGCATAGCAGTGAAGATGGATGCCTGGACCTGAGGACCTACAAAGGAAGGGGAACAAGTCCAAGAGTCACCCAAGTGTCCAGGGGGGCAGGAGCCCACTAAACCTCGGATGAAGGTGCAAAAGGGCTGCCTCCGGGTGGAAGAAGCCAAAGATTCTGCAACAACGGAAGGTGCCAGGAACTTCTCCTTTGGTCAGAAGATGTCCCACGGCATGCTGGAGGATGCAGAGTTGTTTCCATGCAGAAAGACTGCAAACAAGCCTTGCTAGCTGGAAGAGTCGCGGTTAAAGATAATGGGTGCTGCCCGGGCCAAGGAAGGACCAGGAGGTCGCCCCTTGGAGGAGGAGACAGAGGGGGCACTCAGCAGCAGAGAGAGCCCATGCAGAAGCAGGCAGCACCCGCAGAAGCACTTGAACAGGCATTCAAGAAATCTGAGCATGGGGGTCATCTCAACACAACAAAAGAGGGTCCCACGAAGCCAGCAACCCTCTACACGTCACCTCCTGGCACTGGCCACTCAGAGGTCTCCATTGTGCCCTCACACCTCTGCATTCCAGATGGCAGAGTTCTGGGACACACTGGAGGAGCTCTGGGCACCACCCCTGGGGTGGTGTTAGACAGGGGAGAGGTCACTCCCCTTTCCTTTGTCCAGTTTCATACCAGAGCAGGGGCTGGTGTACCCCTGAACTGGTGTAGACTGGTTTATGCAAAGAGGGCACCATCTGTGCCCTTCAAAGCATTCCCAGAGGCCAGGAGAGGCTACTCCTCTCAGACCCTTAACACCTATTTCCAAAGGGAGAGGGTGAAACACCCTCTCTCAGAGGAAATGCTTTGTTCTGCCTTCCTGGGACTGGGCTGCCCAGACCCCAGGAGGGCAGAAACCTGTCTGAGGGTTGGCAGCAGCGGTAGCTACACGGAAAAGTCCAGAGAGCTAGTTAGGCAGTACCCGGGGTCCATGCTGGAGCCCCGGGAATGCATGGGATTGGCACCCCAATACCAGATTTGGCTTGCAGGGACAATTCCATGATCTTAGACATGCTATATGGCCATGTTCGGAGTTACCATTGTGAAGCTACATATAGGTATTGACCTATATGTAGTGCACACGTGTAATGGTGTCCGCGCACTCACAAAGTCCAGGGAAATTGCCATGAACAATTTGGGGGCACCTTGGCTATTGCCAGGATGCCCTCACACTTAGTTACTTTGCACCTAACCATCACCAAGTGAGGGTTAGACATATAGGTGACCTGAGAGTTACTTAAGTGTAGTGTAAAAATAGCTGTGAAATAATGTGGAAGTTATTTCACTCAGGCTGCAGTGGCAGTCAGGTGTAAGAATTGTCTGAGCTCCCTATGGGTGGCAAAAGAAATGCTGCAGCCCTTAGGGATCTCCTGGAACCCTAATACCATGGGTACCTAGGTACCATATACTAGGGAATTATAAGGGTGTTCCAGTGTGCCAATCAGAATTGGTGAAAATAGTCACTAGCCTGCAGTGATGATTTTGAAAGCAGAGAGGGCAGAAACACTGTGGTTCTGGTTAGCAGAGCTTCAGTGATACAGTTAGGCACCACACAGGGAACGCATATAGGCCACAAACTATGAGCACTGGGGTCCTGGCTAGCAGGATCCCAGTGACACAGGCAAAAACAAACTGACACACAAATAAAAATGGGGGTAACATGCCAGGCAAGATGGTACTTCCCTACAATATAGTGAATGCAAGACTAGTAGAAATAACAGAAAATTGTAGACAACCAGGCACAAAATATCTACTTAATTATGGACTAACAGATGAGGGTGGGTGTTAGAAATGGGGTTTTTGGTTGGCAGTCAGGTTACCCCCTGTCCAAGCAAAAGCCCTCACTCTAGTCAGGGTAAGTCACACACAATCCAAGATTATCCTGTGCCCACCCTCTGGTAGCTTGGCACGAGCAGTCAGGCTTAACTTAGAAGGCAATGTGTAAAGTATTTGTGCAATAAATCATACAATACCACCATATAGCACCACAAAAATACACCACACAGTGTTTAGAAAAATATATAATATTTATCAGGATAATTGTAGGTCAAAAAAGAATAAAGTTGCAATGGAAAATTGTAGAAATATCACGGAAAAGTGATATAAAGTGTCTTAAAGTTTTAGAATATAAACAAAGTCTCTTTCAAGCACAAGTACCTGGTTGGGAGTGGAAAAATCTCCTCAGAGGGCCACAAGAGAAGAGGTGCGTGGAAAAAGGGTGTGTGCGTCGATTTCTCCCCAGCACACACGGACTTGCGTCGTTATTCTCCACGCGGGGAAGTCGGGCGTCGTTTTCCGGCGCGCGGACAATCTCTTTCTGTGGATCGCGGGGATTACCAGATGTCCCGGGTCTGTGCGTGGATTTTCCTGCTTGTTCTCCGGCTGCGCGTCGGTCTGCGGGGCTGCGCGTCGAAATTACGATCTCACGGCAGGCGTCGCGTCGATTTCTCCTCTAGACTTCGATCTGCGGGGCTGCGCGTTGAAATTACGATCTCACGGCAGGCGTCGCGTCGATTTCTCCTCTAGAAGTCGGGCGGCGTTGTCCTTGCGAGGCCGTGCGTCGGATCTTCGATCGTCCCAAGAGCGTCGCGTCAATCAGCGTCGGAGTGCGGCGTTTTTCTCACCGCGAAACAAGCTGTGCGTCAAAATTTTCGGCGCACGGAGCGTCCAAGTAAAAGAGAGAAGTCTTTTTGGTCCTGAGACTTCAAGGAACAGGAGGCAAGCTCTATCCAAGCCCTTGGAGAGCACTTTCACAGCCAGACAAGAGTTCAGCAAGGCAGCAGGGCAACAGCAAGGCAGCAGTCCTTTGTAGAAAGCAGAGAGGTGAGTCCTTTGAGCAGCCAGGCAGTTCTTCTTGGCAGGATGTAGTTTCTGGTTCAGGTTTCTTCTCCAGCAAGTGTCTGATGAGGTAGGGCAGAGGCCCTGTTTTATACCCAAATGTGCCTTTGAAGTGGGGGAGACTTCAAAGAGTGGCTAAGAAGTGCACCAGGTCCCCTTTCAGTTCAATCCTGTCTGCCAGGGTCCGAGTAGGGGGTGTGGCAGTCCTTTGTGTGAGGGCAGGCCCTCCACCCTCCCAGCCCAGGAAGACCCATTCAAAATGCAAATGTATGCAAGTGAGGCTGAGTACCCTGTGTTTGGGGTGTGTCTGAGTGAATGCACAAGGGGCTGTCAACCAAGCCCAGCCAGACGTGGATTGTAAGGCACAGAAGGATTTAAGTGCAAAGAAATGCTCACTTTCTAAAAGTGGCATTTCTAGAATAGTAATATTAAATCCGACTTCACCAGTCAGTAGGATTTTGTATTACCATTCTGGCCATACTAAATATGACCTTCCTGCTCCTTTCAGATCAGCAGCTGCCACTTCACCAGTGTATGAGGGCAGCCCCAATGTTAGCCTATGAAGGGAGCAGGCCTCACAGTAGTGTGAAAACGAATTTAGGATGCTTAATACAATTTGTAATATGGATATTAAACACTGCCCCAGTGAGGGCTGCACCAGTTACAAATAATTTGCCTGTGATAGGGATAAATCCACAAACTGTCCATTCAGTAATGGGTAAGGTACTCACCGAACGAGCGAAGATTTTGTTTTGGATTGCACAAAAACAAATCAGCTAGAAGCAGTGTTTCCCCATAATGGGCTCCAAGATAAAGAGAGAATTCTGACAATGTGCTTGCCTTTTGGGATGGTTCCCTTCCTAGGGACTGTGCCTCTTGGGATGCAGTCTCTGCTGCAGTGTATACCGGTGTGCATGGTGCACTGACACTTGTGAATCTTCCAGAAGTGTTGAAACAAATTCAATATGAACAGAGGACGACCCCTGCCCTGGACTTGGGAATGAAGTCGATGCACAACTTTGATACAGTGTCCTCAATTATTTTAAGTAACATTAAAGGGGAAGCAGTACCTTTGGCAATAGGCCAGTGATTTTGGGATGTTCCTCAACAGAATAAGGAAAGCAAGCTGCCAAACATTGTTTCTAAAACTTATACTAGTACTGGTCAGGATAGTCTGGGGGCCAAGCTAATTAAACCACAACTACAAAGTAATTTTGCTAAGAAAAAAACTAAGCAACCACAAGAGAGGTCTAAAAACTTCTGGATTAAACAAAAAAAGTATAAAGATAAAAGAAGCCAAAAAGGAGAATCTCTGCATTTGGTGACCTCAGAAAATAGATACAACCTTATAAATAGGGAATCTTTAAAAACTACCAACGGATATCAGTATACTGATACTTGCCCATCTCGTTACTTCCAGGACTCCCCCAACAATTGAAGTGAGAGAGGAGGGTGGTCAGAACACCGAAACGAGTAAGTGAAACAAGGAAAAGAGCCACAACTCTCAACAGAGTCTTCAGTGAAAAAGGAAGAGAATCTTCCACAACAAAAACCCCAATTTAAAAAGAAAAAGGCTGCAACAATTTTGGCCAAACATACCACACATATTGAGAACTCTATTGAAGAACAGGACGTGGGAAGTGACTCTACTAGACTGTGCAGCAGAGGTCATGATAGTTCGCCAGAATCTTCTAGATCCTCTGGATGTCATTGCAACTTACAACATCATTGGAGTTGAAACATGGGGCAGGTGCTTCTCCACAACTGAAAGGGTTTGCAAAGTAAAAATTGAGATTGAGTGAGGCATTGAGTACACTATTGAAGTAATCTTCTGGAAAATACCAACACTGAATTATCACATATAGTTGGATGAAAAGGATTGGCCAACTGACTTTGTCCATACACTCGCACATGGAGAAGATGTCATTTTGCCTTCTTTCTCAGTCCTTGTTCCAGGTACAGTAAAATAAACTTACTCCACAGATAAGGTTTTGGCGCATCATCCAACGCTGTATCGCAACCAGGTGGGATGGGATTAAGATTCCCCCTCCTACGTTATTCCAATAAGATCCGCTGCACAGAGACAATCAAAATACGTCATTAGACATGAGGCTAGAGCACCGGTGAAAGAAATACTCACCAACTCAAGCACCAGGGAGTAATTGATCCCTGTGTCTCTTCAACAAACAATCCTTTGTATCCTGTAGCAAAATCAGATCACTCATACATAATAGTATTAGACTACAAACACTTAAAAAGTCATACACACACATTTGTGATACAAAATCCACATAGCACAACACTAATAAGCCACATTGTGCATGAAAAATACAAAACAACCTTAGATATTTCCAATGTTTTTTTTCTGTCAAAATCTAGAGCCTGAAAGTAGGGACCTAAGCACCTTAACAGCGCTCTGCTCTCAATTAAAATTCTGCTGCTTGCTCAAGGATTATAAGAATAGTCCTGGATTTGTCTCTGCTTGTGTGAAATCAATATTAAGTTAAATTGATTCCGAGGCATTGTCTTAGTGGAAGACATATATCTCACAGATGGTAATCTCAACACACATTTAGCCAGGGTGAATCATATTGTATTGGGATTCACCGAAAACAGCTACAAATTCAATTTCAGGAAAACCAAGACTGCTTTTCTTAGTGTCCTATTCTTAGGATGTGAATTATCAGATGAAGGCAAAAACCTAGCCCTTCAATTTCTAGAAAAATGTGCACAACTACAACCTCCAAACACCATCAACAAATTAGAGTCATTGCTGGGTTTCTTTAGTTTTAATAAAACCTACATTCCAGAATATGTGCGACTAATAAAACTACTTTATGACCTCATACTTCCAGATTTCTCAAGCAAACATTGGACACCCGAACACACATGCATTCTTAGAGCGCTACAAATAGACATGGTTGAAGAAAAACATTTGACAACAAAACAAACAAGGTAATCCAGGTAATACCTGGTGCCATTGGGTTCACCTGTGTCACATTTGATGAGGGTGAAATGGTACCCATTGCATACAAATCACATTTGTACTCCAATGCAGAACAAAGTTTTACACCAACAGTAAAAATACTGACTGCAGTTCAGATGATGTTCATGAAGGAGCGGCCACTTGCCCAAGGAAAGCACATTATTGCAGTGATCCCTATACAAGCCCTTGAGGCTGTTACAAAAGCAAGTGTTGCAAATGAAAAAGCAATACATCCACGCTGGATTCAATGGGCAACCTACCTGACTGAAACTGATTTTGATTATGTTTTTCGATCCAAAACGTCAGACCCAAGAATTCCTGCAATATGAATTACAGTAGTCCATGTATGCTAACATCTTGCCTCTTGACCAATACAGAATCATCATTTACACTGATGGTTCAGCACAGCCAGCTGAAGGTACCAAACACCAATACTCCACAGCTTGCACAGCTGTCAGTGGAGTAATAAGGGATGGTGAATTAAAGAAATGGGTCTTTGAGATGCATACCTTAGTGATTTAATGACTTTGCTGCACCGGACAGCTCAAAGATACAGATAAACATTAGACTGATTCCAAAGGCAATTAGGAATATTCTGCTGAAGAAAAGAAACAGGACTGGTATTTCCATACCTATCATCAACTAACTATTAGGAAAAGGAATGCTTGCAGGTGATGACAGTGGAAAGGACCAGACTTCTTTCTCTTTCAGCAGAGGATGCTTATGAAGTGTTTAAAAGGATGAGTTAACCATGGGTAGGTTAGGATTAGCTCAGAGGGATATATCCTTCAATCCAAGTCAAAATGTTATACACGAGTGGGACCCACAGTGGATGTTTCTAGCAACAAATCATGGAGGGGTGATCCTGCACCACTAGGTTGGGTGCACCATCAGTCACAGAAAACTACACCTCCATTCTCAAGCCTCTATTATGAACTCTCAGTAGAGTGGAAAAACTAAAATGGACCAAGAAAGGATTGCATAGCTGATGAAGAAGTTAATAATATGGGGGTGATCCACTCCTAATTTAAACTTATGATGTTGCAAGCTGTCTCCAAATTTGATCATACAGTGGGCCCGATTCACAAACATTTTGCGCTATGTTTAGTTCACAAAAAGTGATGCAAACCAGCACAAAATATTTTTTTGTTATTTATTTTCCGGCACAAAACTTTTTTCTGCTAGAACATTGCCTAAAAGGGACATAAACTAGCACAAGGCATTGCTTTACATTACTTAGCATTACAGGATGTTACATGAGTGGTACATGGCTTGCCCATGCAGCCCCCAATGCTTTTTGACACAATACTGTAGCTACCAAAAATTTGAGTTGGGTTTTGAATAAAAAAATAATGGCACTTGAAAGCAGGCATTTAAAAGGAGAAAGTATTTCATTTTTCCTTTCTTTTCCAAATGTATATGTTTGTTGCACTGTACAGCAAACATATAAAGTACAACATGTTTTAAAAGTAGGCTAAGTATTGTATTTTTTGCTGGAAGGGAACACCTGCTGTACAAAACCTATGCTAGACTCATGCACACACCCTTGCACTATGATGCAAAGGTGTGTGTGTGGCACGCATCAGAAAATGTCCACACCAGTGCTTTGGGGAGGGGATGAGAGAGCCATCTCTGTAGATAAAGTGCTCTCTCCTCACACAATGCAGTGCAGCCTTTTTGGCTGCTGCACTGCGTTACTTCAGACTTTAGTAAATCTGCCCCCAGATGTCTAATTCTCTCCTAGGGCCAGCATAGTAAAATAGACCCGCTAGGTACCATGAAGAAAGGCCTAGTTCTGCTATAATCTGCTGACGAATGGGCACTGTGGGTTCTTGCTGCTGCACAAATTCACCCTGCGAAGGTCAGAGAATTTAGGTGGCTGAGCTGTGCAGGCAAGGAGAGTTTTTGCCATGAATGACTCGTCAATTGCTGCTTCAGAAGACTTCAGAGATGTCCATGACTTAGCAGGAAGGAAGCCCAGGTCTGGTGCAGCTAAGTTGCAGTTGCAGGCAAAAGAACTAGCAGAGACAGAGGCTGTGTGAAAATGAAGCAATCCTCTCGAGAAGGATTCATAGGGAGCCTTAGCAAGTCACTGTGTCTGGGTGATCATCAGAGTAGAACAACTCATGGATAGTCCTTTTATGCTGACTACTACCAAGGACCGTTACAAGATCCAACTCTTAGAAACTTCAACCCTGAGTGGTTGGGAAGTCTACCAAGACCATATAACTTTTGTGAACCAAAGGCCATCTTCCATTGCCACAGAGAAATCCCTTGGTCTCCTCAGCATGGCCCTGGCAGTGGAGACCCTAGTGGAACGAGAAGCCTTGCTGTTTACTACCCTCACCAAGGAGGAAGCAGTAATGATAGGCAGAAGAACAGGGAAAGGTATCTTACTCATTAGACACTAAGAGCAGAGAGTCAAGCTGTAGGAAAGCAAGCAGAGGCGGCTTAGTCTTAAAACGTGGCCCACAGCAATATCTGTCAGGTTGATAGGGACACCCCTTTGACAAAAATGTAAAACTGCCTAAAAATATGACACCTTCTATGGTTGAAACAAAAAAATAATACCAAATTGAAAGCTTCAGTTTCCGTTATCTCTCTGGATGTGTCTGGTTAAATATGTTGCAACGTAATCAATTGAAAAAAGGGCTTGTAGGCTCCTGTGTTCAGAGAATTGATTCTTATGATATTTTGGAGGCCCTAGTAAGAGGCTTCAGGAATATATTTCTCCATCTTTATATTTATATGGGGAGAAATGCATAAATATCCACAGGAAGAAATAATATTAATGTCTCAAAAGGTCCTCATGTTATGTTAAAACTTCAGGGCTATATTTTTCATAAATCGGGAAATGTATTGCCGAAGGAGTTAGTCTTTTCATAGATTGTGAAACACCTTAACAAAACCAGTAGGTCTAACTTTTTTCATTGTGAAATACCAAATGTATTCAAAAGGCAGATGTATAGCCGATTTTTAGGGTTGGGGACTGCTGGTGCACAATTTGTCATGTGGTCTTGTAAATAACAAAAATAGACTATGGGCCATATTTATACTCCGTTTGCGCCGAATGTGCGTCAAAAATGTTGACGCACATTCAGCGCAAACGTTGCCCCATATTTAAACCCTGACGCCCGAGCCGGCGCAAAAGGAAGATGGCGCTATGTGCTTCAGTTTCTGGAAGCGGCACCCCGCCCTGCGTTAATGACATGCAGGGAAGGCGTTCCCGTCCAAAAAACGACGTACACAGCGGTGCGTCGTATTTATGCTTCCGGGCAAAAATGACTCCCGTGCGGTAGGCGGCGCAAAAAAATGACGCAAAGCACGAATATCGTGAAATTTTAACGCCTGGGTCAGGGCAGGCATTAAAATGGGGCAAACACACCTGTACTTAATCAGAACACACAGAACAAACAACAGAGCAGCAGAGCAGCAGAGCAGCAACAGGGAGACATGGAGGTGCTTTTTCTTCAGCGTGCACGTAGACGCAGAGACCTGCAGCAACAACAGCAGCCACAACAACAACAGCAGGGACCCCAAAGACAGCGCAGAAGGCAGGAGAGGATATTCCGCCCAAGAACAACCCTGCATGGCCTCAGGGAACGGGACATCATCCAGAGGTACCGGTTGAACTGGCAGGCCATTCAGCAGCTGCTGAGAAATATTGAACAGCAGTTGGCCCCCACTTTAGTGACTCCCCGCACTATCCCAACAGAAACAAAGCTGCTTGCCGTACTTCACCTGCTGGCAAGTGGCTCGTTTCAGACAACTGGTGCCCTGGTTGGTGGAATATCACAATCATCATTCTCCGCATTCCTGCCTAAAGTACTGGATGCCATCATTCGCCTGACACCCCGCCACATCTGCTTCCCTAACACACTGCAGAAGCAGCAGGAAACTAAACAGGGGTTCTACGCCATCAGTGGCTTCCCGCACGTCCTTGGTGCAATCGACTGCACACACATACGTCTTGTGCCACCTGCTGCAACAGAACACCTCTACCGCAACAGGAAGCACACACATTCAATCAACGTGCAGGCCATAGTCGATCACCAAGGACTGATCACCAACATTGTGGCTAAATATCCTGGGAGTGTACATGACGCATTCATCTTCCGTCACTGCACCATCAACCAACACTTCCAGGATGGACGATATGGCAATGGACCACTTGTTGGTAAGGACAAAAACCAAACTCATATACACACTGCACAGAAACCCCCTAGGACAAACAACACATACACCACAACAGCAACATCTAGACAGGAACACACTGAGGTACTCACATCACTAGCCATGTTTCAGAAGTCACCATTGAACCTGTCACACATTGGATTTTACTCTACAGCTTAATGTGAAGACATTAATGACTGTGGTTGCCTAAATGTCACCTTGCAAATAGGAAGGTCTCACAATAACCTGTACACCAATACAATGCATAAGTTTAAATGTATGGGATGGCCTGGGTATGTTCATATGAAAGTTACACATACACTTTCATGTTTCAACTCTGCATGGAACTATCATCACACCCCCAGTGAGGACACACGGACACCTGTATCACAAGTCACAATGCTAGGGAGGGCACACTGTACTTGAAAAACCAATACATCCTGCTGACAACCAGTTAGGCAACAAACACTTGCTCAGCCAAGGAAAAAAACTAAATGCCAAAGTTTTCACCAACAACCATAGGTTGTCACATTAGTACACAAAAGAGTCACAGACAACACAAGACAACTACTGCCATCAAAGATCCGTACAACAGTGCCTCCTACATCTAATTGATCCCATTCTGTGTTTCTCTTTCAGCTGATCAGGGGTATGGCATCCAGCCTTGGATAATGACACCATTTGGGAACCCAAATACTGCTGCTGAGCGGGCATACAATGACGCCCACAAGAGGACACGCAGCATTGTGGAGCGGACCTTTGGGATCCTAAAGTCAAGGTTCCGCTGCCTTGACATCACTGGTGGTAGCCTACTCTATTCCCCAGAGATGGTCTGTAAGATCATACTCACTTGTGCCATATTGCACAATATATGTGTAAAAAGGAATATTCCCCTCCTTGAACTGGACCCAGACATGCCTGAGGATGACGAAGAGGAGGATGCTGGCCGGCAACAGGAGGGGGAACAACCTAACACGGCAGCAGGAGTGCGTAGGCGCCAACAGCTTGTCAACAATTTTTTTTCTTAATGTATCTTAATAACTTGTATAGCACAATTGTAAATAAACACAGATAACAAACACCACATCATGCTTTGGCCTATGCATTTCTGACCACCTTTATTTTGAAATTGCTGAAGAAGAATGTTGTCTCATTGAGCAATAATGCTATAACAATCATCACAACCAAAATTAACATCACAAATGTATGCACAGAGGGTAGGATGTGACATGATACATTACCATACACAGAGGCCAACAGGAGTACAAATGTGGCAATCACACATGCCGGATCCAAACACCTGAGACAGTCTCTCACCCAGCCCAAAAATTTAGATCATTTGAAAGTCACATCACACGTGTCCAGAGACAGGGTGGGACCATCCATGTGTACGTGACCATGTCATCAATGGCTTCTCTCAAGTGTGTGAGATGAGCAATACACAATTGGAACAACATTAGCTGCCACTAACTCAGGAGGAGACCTTGAAGTCACAGTGACAACATACACCCAGACAGGTGATAGTGGATCCACATTCCAACACACATGTACACATATGTCATACAGCACATCAGGAACGCTGAGAGTCTTGCAAACATAGTCATTGGAAAATGTAATGCAAGTTTGCTCAAAATCATCATTACTGCAAACGTCAAATGGGATAATGAGATGAATGAATGGTCAACAGTCATTCATACCATATGGCCTTACATTAGCCTGCTGCTGCACGTTTGCCATAATATAATAAATAAAACCAATGGATACAGTAGCTATTCTGGATGGTCAAATCCTAGGGTGCTGGGGGCCTAAGTCCACCTCTACCGCCCCCCAAACATACAAGAATCTTGTACTTGTGAACTAAACACATGCATAAGGCACATGTGTGGGCTACATGTCAAAAGTCCAACACAAATCAGAAACACAAAATCATAATGGGACATGGTTAGCCCGATAAAAACTGTAAGTGACTATTGCACTCCCTGTTAGGACTACAGATAAAAGCATCACCATCATAATTGTGGCCACATTTTGGAGAAGGAATACATCATGGAATCCCATCCATCATTTCAAAACAGCCATCAGCAATTACCCAAAATATGTGGACAAATATGGTCAAGACATTATTTAACGTATCCTAAACATTACAGTGTGAATGCCCTCTATACATACAACAACGGACATGTGTCATATCCAACCACAAATGTGTAACACATAGCACCGTTTGACCATGACAAATCACCTTCCCCAAGTTAAAACCATGAAGACATAATAAAAAAGAATTGCTCAAAATTCTACGCATACAGCATGGGCGTCATAATTTGTTCATGTACATGAGTGCACAGAATGCAGAGTCAATTATAAATGTATCCAAAAGTTTCACATGTTTAGCCATCAAAGTATACTTTCCAGCATATATTTTTTTGACTCAGCATCATGTGCACTACTGTCCTTGGAAAAAATATGACGCCCATGATGTATGCGTGGTAAAATTGCCGCAACTTGACAATATGTTGGTCATCTCATGTACATTAAAAAATTATTAATATTCATATCATATTTTTTGACTCAGCATCATGTGCACTACTGTACGTGGAAAAATATGACGACTATGATGTATGCGTGGTAAAATTACTGCAACATGGACAATATGTTGTTCATCTCATGTACATTAAAAAATTATTAATATTCATATCATATTTTTTGACTCAGCATCATGTGCACTACTGTATGTGGAAAAATATGACGCCCATGATGTATGCGCAGTAAAATTGACGCAACATGGACAATATGTTGTTCATCTCATGTACATTAAAAAATTATTAATATTCATATCATATTTTTTGACTTGGCATCATGTGCACTACTGTACGTGGAAAAAATATGACGCCCATGATGTATGCGCAGTAAAATTGACGCAACATGGACAATATGTTGTTCATCTCATGTACATTAAAAAATTATTAATATTCATATCATATTTTTTGACTCCGCATCATGTGCACTACTGTACGGGGAAAAAATATGACGCCCATGATGTATGCGTGGTAAAATTGACGCAACATGGACAATATGTTGTTCATCTCATGTACATTAAAAAATTATTAATATTCATATCATATTTTTTGACTTGGCATCATGTGCAATGTTAAGCGTTAAAAAAAAATGACGCACAATTCTGTATGCGTGAAAATATGACGCATAACGAGAAAATAAAAACGGCGGCCATTTTCTGCAGGAAGTGATGTAATAGGATATCCTGTTTACAAAATCTGTACTGGGAGTTAACTTCCACTTTCACTTTGCAGTCTCAGATTTATCTAGACTGTGTGGTTGTGTGAAAGGTGTTGTCCTGTGTTTTACTGCTTTTGTGTCCTGTGTACCTTGTATTTTGTCTTTTTGTGAATCTATTCTTGTTGCATAACATTGTCTCAGTCTGTTTAGTCTAGTATTGTCTATTCCTGTTAATGTTTGTATTGTCTGTGGGAGTCTGTTGTGGGTAGCATAGTTTTTGGGGTTAGTTGGGCTATTTTTCTCCTGTTTCATTTTCCTTCACACCTCTACCTTTCCCCATTTCCCACTTTTACTTTCTTATTTCATTTGTCAATTACTCTTGCTTTCAATATGTCAGGTAGGCCTCGCCTGTCCAGGATGGGTGAGGATGAATTGGGGGGATTCATATGGCTAGTTAGCCATTTCCTCCCACTGATGCTGGAGGCTGGGGGCCGTGTGATACAGGGGTATCACACGGAGGCAAGGAAAATCCGGTGGAGAAGGTGCGCCATCACCTGGTCCTGGTCCACGGGAGCATGCGCACTGTCCATCAATTGAAGCACCGCTGGGCAGATCTGATCACCAGGGAACAGGACCTGCTGGACCACCTGGGAATCAGGATTGGTGGCCATGTTGGTGAGTACAAATCAATTACATGGGAATAATAGAATTCTGTGTGGGAACATGTGATGATTGTTACCCAATCTGCTAGATAAGTAGCTGACTGTGTGTAATGCTAGGGAAACCTAGGCCCATGTTTATACACATATATCCCCATTTATGCACCACATTTTGACACAATAACAGCAGCAACTTACAACATATATATGTATTTTGCAAGTTTGGCCCCTCTCTGCGTCACAAAATGATGCAAATGCTGCGCTACAAAGGTATACATATGTGCCCTAATGTGTATTTGTTGCACAATGTTTATGAAGACCAATGCTAGCAGTCAGATTGCTCATTTTTTCTACACATACCAGATGCCTGTAGCTGTATGTAATGTAGTGTTGCATTTGTGTCAGACAAGCAACACGTGAACGGCTCTTTTTGTACTCTTCAGGTCATAATGGCCAGTGAGTAAGTCATGTAGAAACAACATACCTACATATGTAGACGCTAGACAGAAAATTTGTAACCCATGATGATGCTACACATGTGTGTTGCCTTCACGACACATGAAGTTAGATATGTTGTCCACAGATATGTCACATGTGTGTGTGTGGTTGCTGTGTGTTGAACATGTCCACCGAGCCTGTTTGATTGTGAGTGGTCATACAGTCCTCATGGAACCAGTTTTGGGATGTCTCTCTGGGATGCACATGCTGAGATGTATGGATAACATTATTGTTGGGGCATACTAATGGAGGGTGAACTTTGACCACACCTGACTGTCCTGGCCACTGCATGTGTGTAGTAGGGTGTGTAACTGTAGCAGGAGACTCATCCAATGTTAATGTTGAATACAAAGTCATCCATGCAGTATGAGCATGTGGGGAAGTGTGTCATTAGCATGTCATATTCACACAGTGTCATTGTAACTGAAATGATTTGTCAGTTCACCCAGTCTCAGTATATTCTTCCTTTCATGCTTTACAGGTGGACCAGCCCCGTACACCGTGGGAGAGGTGGCACATTTTGACGACCCCGATACCTACAGTGAGTGTCTCCTGAGTGCTATATTCATTGTTTGGTAATGAAGCATGATGGACTACTGTGTGTTCAAGAGTAATCATGATTTGATGCGCTGGCCGTTCATTTGCATTGTTGGTTTAGTGTGATATCAAATTGGACTTATGTTTCTGTAAAGCAATACCTAGCCATCTCTCAGATTGAGGGGCTGTAGGTCATTCCAGTTGGGCCGCAAGGGGGAATGGGATGAGTCATTGAGAATACACTGGTCAATGTAAGACTTGGTCGGGGACTTGGCATGAACTGAGTCTGCATATCAGACTGACAGTCTCCCATATAGCTTAGGCACATGGCTTTGATGACAAGTGCTTCTTCCTATTTGAGGATGGACTGTGTACACTGTAGGTTGGATCTTCCGGGGGCATGTAGTTCCACAAGGTGAACTAGAAGTGTGTGTGACTTGAGTGCAATGGCCTAGGTGTTCTGTCGAATCATGAGAATGTGTGTTCTACCTCCTCTGTGTGTGTTGTTAAACATGCCTCACTGATAGTATGTCATGTTGGCCTAAGTCATATCATTTAGACATGTGTGGACCTTGGATAGGACAATGTTTGGCTGACTACAACGTGTTGCTAGCCATTCATAGGTGTTGTGTGTGAAGGCACATACTTGTTTAACTTTCTATACACTCCTGGGTGTGCATTGAACATGGGATTGTTGGTTGTTCTTCCCACACCACCATCAAAGACTAGGATGTTAATGTGAAACAGGGTACCTAGGACTGTAGCAACCAGTATGTTACACGTACTTGAGACCTTTTGTGACTTGAGTTAGTACCTAGGGCCAGATGTAGCAAACTGTTTACAAGTTGCAAATGTCATAAATTTCTGTTTGTGAGTTGCAAACGTCTGTTTCCTATTCCGAAATGTATTTGGTGATTATGAACATATTTGCAAATTGCTTGTCCCAATCCAAAATATGAAGGGGTTTTTCAGACCTATTTGCTACTCACAGTGGTATGCAATTCCATTTGCAAACGAGTACGTGGTTGCAAAGTGAGTCGCTGTTATCATCCACTTGAAGTGGATGGTGACCCACTTGCTTACTGGAAGGGGTCCCCATTGTAACCCTTCACCTTTGTGAGTGGACCTAAATAATCCTGTACAAAACAGACAGTGGTCCAAGGGACCACGAACTACCGTGAAATTACCCAAGATTGAAGTTGTTGTAATTTATTTCTAAGTGCAGCTAATTTTCCTTTCAGGTAAACGGCCTACACTTGGGGAAAAATAACCTGCTTTATTTAAAAGCAGTCACGGCCATGGAGGTTTGCTGTTCCCAGCAGGCCTCCATCCCCGTGAGTGCCCATAGTCGCTAAGGTGGCGCAACTTGGAACCCACTTCATTGATGTTAATGAGGTGGGTCTTAGCGACCCCATAGCGACTTGTAGACGGTGTCAACGACAACGTTCTGCATTGCAAATTGCTAGTCGCATTTTCCAACTTCCTACATCTGGCCCCTAGTGTAGACATTTGGTTATGGCCCATGGGTTCAATCTTAGCAAATGGCATTGAGTGAGGAGTATGATTGTTATCACATTGAGTGACATATGTAGTGAAGTCAGTATGCGGAAGAGTTGCTGCCATGATGTCAAATGCCTTAGGTATGATTTGGATGAGTAGTTTAGGGTGATGTCATCCATCATGTAGAGACATGGATATGCTAGGTGTGATATGCCCTTATGTATGCATGCTTCACATGTACTCCCTCTGAGCCCTTCCGTGAACGATGTTGTGACAATTGCTGCAACCAATACATTGCTAGTAATGTACAAGTAACCCATTGTGCTATTCCACCCAATGCAAATCCTAAGGTAAATATTTGCCTTTTCTCTTCACAGCTGCAAACATGAGTGCCGCAGATCGCAACCAATTTGAGCGCCGTGCCATGAGATACAGGCACATCCTGCAGGTGCAGTGTGGGTATCGGAGGATGGGCCGCAAGTACCATTCTGATCGGGCCTCCGGGGCATGGTGGGCCACACCACAGGCTCCCCCTACAGTGCCACCACCAACCACCAACACCACATCCACCAGGTCTGCCCAAGTGGACCAAGCAACGTCTGCAGCAATGGACCCTGCATATTCCTCCAGACCTGGACCCAGCCGTGTGGTGGTAGCAGGACTCTCCCGTGGCCAACCAACTCATGCCACAACATCAACCTCCGCCGGCACACAAACCAGCACAGACCCTCCTGTGGACCCAGCTGCCTTCCTGGCATTGACCAGAAAATTGGACAAGTTAGTTAAAAAGGTGGACGACCTGAGGGAGGACATGAGTTACATCAAAAAGAAGGTCCGCTCCATCAGGCGCACACTACGGAGGGCAAATCTGTAGCACTTTTGCCCTCTTGAACTTTTACCCCTCCCCTCTCACCTCGTTCCTATTTTCTACTGTTAGTTGGGTTTTGGGGATTAGTATTAGGATAAGTATAGGTAATTAGCTTAGTTAGTGTTAGGGAAGGGGGAGGGGGGTCCTTATTCTTTCTATCTTATATTTTTGTGTGGGTGGGTGGGTGTTGGGCAATGTTGGGATTCCTGTTTAAAAAAATTAAAAAAATTAAAAAAAATCTGAAAATTTCAAAAAAATATATGCTTGTTTAGGATAGTATAGTATGTGTGTAGGTTAGTAAGTGTTGTCCTGCATGTGTCTTGTCTCATAATGGTGGGTGGGGGGTTGATGTTTAGATCATTTCGTTACATGTGTAGAGTAAGTTTAGCTTAGGTTAGTTAGGGACAGTTGTGGGTTAGTAGTAGTCAGGTTAGATTAGTGTAGGTTTACCTTTCCCTCAGTTGCCTCTTGTATTACTCAATTGAAATAAATATTTAGTTAACCCTTTACATGATGCGTTAGGTGCTACATTATCATGGCCTTGACATCAGTGTAGCAGAATGTTTTAGTATGACATTTGTGTCCTATGCTCGCCATCCCCAGGAAATTGAGGTTTCACATCCCAGCTACCCGTGTGCTAACTTGGTAAGTATCCACCATGTGGGAGACCCACCATTGGTAGTGTGCATTGATCACCAAGGTTTTGTTTCGGTATGTATCCTACTTTACAAAGAGTGCTTCCAGACTTGTTATTGTGGGTAAATTGATAGGTCGGACAGCAGTGTGAAGTTCAGGGAGATCTTTGTAGATGAGGAGTTGTTCACACTCTTGTCTTGTTGCTTTCATTGCTGACCTACATCATGTGTGTACTGATTCAGCATGACTTTCCTTCATGGAAGTATACTCCGTGAGGGTGATTGATGCAGTGTAATTTGTTCATGATTCCTTACATAATGCGGCATTAATTCCTATTTATGTATTGCATGGTGCCTACATTTCTCAGCCACCATTTGTTCTCTGGAATAGCGATAGATGGTGCATCATTCTGTCCAACACAGCATGATTGTGTGTGCTTAGTTCCTTCATCAGTTATTTTCCTCAGTATGGTAAGGCTATGATGCAATCCTGGCCACTGCACAGATGTTTCAGTATACATGAAATCAGGACAGTACTATAGAGAATCGACATGGTTGCCACACGGCCACTTTGGAGTTAGGTACTGCACAGTTGAAGTGTGAAATGACACAGAGACACAATAGGTGTGCAAGTGCTATTTATTTATAGGTGGTGTAGTGCAAATTGTCCATTCACCATATTTGCTGAGTCCATTCTGGTGCATTCTTACATGGTGATCCTACAGAAGGGGTGTGGATGATGCTCCTGACATGCTGGGGTGATGTCACAGACAGTGCAGAGGAACAGGAATTGGAAAATAGTTGGAGAGAGACATTCACTGGCAATGGGGACAAGTCATACAGTGGATTGCCAAACAGTCATTGAGTGTAGTTGTGGTGAGACTGGCCTTTGACAAAATGTAGGACCTTGGTCAGAGTAGGCCATGGTGCAGGGACTAGGACTTCTGGGTACTCTTGCGTGTGAATGTTATCTGTTCCATGTCTTCTTCTTCTGATGTGTGTGTTGCCTGGTGTGTCCTTGTTGTTGTTGGTTGTGAAGGGGCAACACACACCTCAGTGTTAGAAGACATGGAGGCAGACATCCCGGGGGCTGATCCCTGTGGAGTTAGGAAGGGCAGTACTGCAGCAAGGAGGGCCTGCTGGTTTTTCAGAATGGCAGCCACATCACGATGGTAGGCAGCCAGGTCGGCCCTGAGGGGTTCTAGGTTGCATTCGTGCACACGTTGACTGGCTTGCAGTTGTAGTTGTTGTGTCAACTGGATGACAGCTGTGCAGATTTCCTTCTGTGTTTTTAAAAGTTCCTGCAAGAGCGATGTTCGGGCTTGCATAGCAGCTGCCTGATCCTCAGAAGACATCATGCACGAACGCACCCCCTCAAGGCTGGCTGCCATAGTTTGCATCCCCACCCGCACCTCCTTGGCCAGCTCCCGCTGGACCCCAACAACGGTTCTTTCGAAGCTGGTGCCAGTGTCGTCAGAGTCCTCAGCTGTGTTGGAGCTGGCAGGTCTTACAATTGGGGTGGCGGGTGGTTCTCCTGTGGTGGCTGCTTCTTCTGTGCTCCTCCTTGTGACTGAAGGTGGGGTTTGGAGGCTTTCAAGGACCATTTGAATGGTCTCTTCTGGGATGTTTATGGGCTCGTCATCCATGTCATCAGGGAACTCAGGGACAGGCATATCGGCAGGAGATCCGTGTTCCTCTGCAATGAAACAGGGTACAATTAGTGTGTCTGTGTTGTGACAATTTTGCACTAAGATACAAGCCTTTGGATGCCTTAACTTTGTGCTCTGTGTTTGTCTTGGTATTTGCTGTCCGTCATAGGGCATTGTTGTAGGCCTATGGCCCACCTGTGTGTCACATGTATGATATGGAGCTATCAGACATGTCTGCCTGATCGCCTCTAGGTGTTGCTTTGTAATTATTTAGGAATAGGCGTGTTTTTGTCCTACTCCTCCCTCGGTGTTTAACTATTGTTATGGAGGGAAATTTTGTTGGGTGGGCTCTCATTATCCTACATGTGATTACTGGCTTTCTAGGCAGCAGGATAGCTAATGGTGTGGGGGACTAAGTCTGACACACTTGTAAATAACTCTGTCACCCTGATATTTCATTTTCCTCAGACTAACTAGCAGTGCCTCTGGTCTCCCACATCAAAGGAATGTTTAGACATCCGAGCGCATGACTTCTTTGGAACTTCTCAGGGAAGTCGTGGTCACTCAGATCCTACACAATTATCTCTTTCCCGATATGTTCCCATACACAAATGAGAAAGACAGTATTTGTTGAATATGAGGTTTCATTGTACAACTGACTTGTTGAAATTTAGGTGTGAGCCACAATAACCCAAACAATACACACTGTTAGAAGTGAAATAGTCCGCAGGAGAGTAATACATTAGTACACAGCTATCATGGTGCCTAACTGTTTCTACTCTCCCTCTGCTTGTTCTATGTATAGCACAGCATGTTAAGTTTGGAGCTTGCCTGTCGGAATCAATGGGGAGACATCATCCCTCATATCAGAGGAATGGCCTGTGATCTGGTTGTGCATCAGCAGCAAGGCAGGCAGCATCTAGTTGTGTTTCTCTGTTTGGAAACTCCCTCATGCGTGTCTTGGGACAAGGAAGTGATTTTATAAGTCATATGTCATAGTGATGACAAAGTTTCCCTACGCAGGAATGCCAAATCTTAACCCCTACCACATCTATCAGCAATGTACCAGACTGTATCCTTGACTGGGGCACAGAGTGAATATGTTCTGGCAAACTCCAGTGCAGAAGTAGGCAAAACAGTGTGATTTGACTAATTAACAACACCTTAGGACTGGCTATTTGCTAAATTAACTGATAGGAAGGGCAATGAGAAGCATTTAGTGAAAAGTGCTCTGAGGCTCTTAGATGTGAGCAAATGAGTAAAAGTACATTCAGGGTAAGATGCACAAAGGCCTCCAGCCTGAGCCTAATGCGCAAAGTATACGTTACACTTGCCACAATACACTTTGACTGACTGTGGGTGTTGTGACTGCCCTGCCAGCACACTTGCCTCTCAGGACCTGCCCCATACACTTTTTATTCACATTGCCCGAAATGTACATGTGACGTGGCATTTCCTATGCATGTCAATGTTAGGATGTGGTATGGATGTAAACATTGTGGATGTTTGAAGATGATGTTGGGTCATGTGTGTTTCATTGGATTGGCCTGTTTATCATATGAAGGTCCTATTTGGTTGTCAGACTTTGCAAGTGTGTTTCAGTGACCAGTTGCCTGTGTCCCCTCCTCAGGTGTTGTATGAGCAGTATGACATTAGTGATGTAGCCTTGTTAGCCAGGCACGTGAGGGACCCTGACGTATGCAGCATGTGTGTGTCGTTAGTGCTGTGTGGCTCCTAATGCAGTTTACTTTGGCTTATGTATGTGTCACGTATGGACATTCGGCATTTGAGTGTACTGGTGCCTTTGTCTTATTTCTACGAATAGTTGCGGATGTCATCCTCACCCCCTAATTTGGGTATGTATGTTCCATGGGGAGGTTCCTGCCATTTGGTACTATAGCTGCACAGAGATGAGAGGTATTATTGTCAACTGTTGTGGCAGTTACATTGCAGTTGTTGTTTTGGCTACTGCATTACTGATAGGGACCTAGTTGATGTAGGATAGATTTTGCAAGACAAGTGCCTGGATGTGAGTTTGACGTAGTGGCCTTCACACCTGTCGCTGCTTTCCCTTGGATCTATTGTTATCATTACAGGATGGCCCCATGGGTGTGTTGTTGGTGCTGTATTTTGTCGTGCCCCAGATTCAGTCTGTGCTGGGCATGCCCCCCTGCCGTGCCCCTTTACCCATGCCACTTCATATATGTGCTGACTTACATGCATTGTGTAGTAGGTATCCCCCCCCTGCTTACAGTCCCCATTAGTGCATTTTAATTCCCCATGCGACTTACCCTGCATGTGCGTTGTGTCGTGGTAGTCTGCGCTGTCCTGTCCTTGAATCCCTGTGACGATCTCCTCCGGGATGACGGCTGCGACCATCTCCTCCATGTGGTCCAGGGCCTCCTGTTGTGCTGGACTCCCCCCTCCAGTCTGCATTGCTGCCTTCCTGTTCCTGGCCATTTTCTCTTTTGTCCTACGTTTGCAGTCATGCCAGCGTTTCTTACACTCAGTGACTGTGCGGCGTTCTTCAGCCACACTGTTGATCTTGTCCACTATTTGTTTCCATATGGCCTCTCTCCTACTGAGTGGCAATTTAGAGGAGATGAAAAGTTGGTGCTGGTGTTCCGTCACCTCTTTCACCAGGATTTCCTGCTCCTCTTCCCTGAAGCGACACTTTCTTTTTTTTCTTATAATGTCCTGGTTCCTGTATGGATCCTCCTGGCTGGTTCCTGGTCTGCTCTCATCCTCCTGGGGTCTGTAGTGGCCTCTGGGATCCATTTTGGCTCTCCTCTGCTGAGAGGGCAGTTTCCGCGCAAACATTTAACGCAATAGCGTGAGAAAAAACAGCGATTTCCGGATTGCGCTGTCGTAAATCGACCCACAGTGATGTGCGTCGCCTTTACGTTGGTTTCCTTTACGACGGAACGCCGCTGTGTGCGTCACGAAATAATGACTCCCACCTGTTGGTTGCGCCGCCGTACGTCAAAGTATAAATTTGACGCCCGCACGGCGCTTCAAAATGGCGTTAGACGGCGCACATTTTTTTTACGCAAAACTGCGTTTGCCGCAGTTTTGCATCAAAAAGTATAAACATGGCCCTATGTTATCTGATTCAGTGCCCCCGTACTATTTCATCAGGTTATGTGATTTGGCAAACAGTTCTTCTATGAAGACTCTTTTGAATGAATAATTCAAACAGAAAACTTGTATAGCTTTGAACTTTTTTCCTTCAGTTTCTATTTGTGTCTGTACTAAAGTACATTTCCTTTTCAAAATTAAACCCTGGGCAAAGGTTTATTGAGAAATATTTTGTGAGTGGCTGACGTCTCATGTTGTAGCCTGCCAGCCCTGATTGCCTCTGCCTTGCAACCCTGAGAGTCAAGAGTTTAAAAATTTACTTGATTATCAGTTCAAAGATCTGCATTATGGAGTTCACAGAGGTGAAAGACCCATTTGACATAATTGAAGCTCAGTGGTAGAGCACTGGGCCCTATTTATAAATCTGGAGTCCAATTAATCTTTTCTTCTCATTTCCGAGGGAAGAGGAGAACCTGCATCAAATTTGTTCACAGCAATTACAGTGTAACTCAGGGAGCCACACATTAAGGGCCTGATTTATGAAAAGTTAGCACCGCCTTTAAGTCATTTTTTTATGCAAAAGCTGCACAAACTTTCAAAATATACATGCGTCAAAAAATGACGTAAAGGCGGTGCTAACTTTTAATAAATCAGGCCCTTAGTCTCATAGACCATCAAAGTCAAACTTACATAAACAAGTCTCAAAACCATAGTATAGATATACACTATCACCAAAGGAGAGTTAAAGCATCATACTATATTGAATGTACAAGCATATAAAAAGACAAGTATCCCAATAGCGATAATGCAGAAAATCAGAAACAAAGACTGATGCTTTAATTCTGAAATCAAGTTCTCCTCCCTGACCATTAACTCTGAAGTACATTTGCTTAACTATTCTAATACTAAAGATTTCTGAGTAAAGAGTCAGCAAACAGAATCTTCAGTAGAAGTTTCTGTTGAGAGAGGTGTAGTGGTATGAAGTCAGAGAGAATGGAAGTATAAGGAAAATCTCAGTAAGGTCCGCTGTCTGCTAAGGACAAAGGGAATCTGAATCTTTCACTGGATAGACCACACTTTTAAGTCTCCGTCCTTTAGTGCTTACATCATTTCAAAAGCATCTTCACTGAAAATCAGATCAACAAATGATTTTTAATTAGTGGGTTGACTTTCTAAACTCTCCACTCTAACTTTATGCCCCTTTCCCATTTCAAGGAACTTCAGAAGTGTTACAGCCACCATTCCAAGTGACTCCTCTCATGATAAGGGCACTCTTTCCAAATCTTCTTATCCGTGGAACACATTAGTTTAACCTCAGATCCTGGCACCTGCATCTCGAGCAATAACATGCAAAAAACAGCCTCATGTTGAAGGATAAGCAAAAATAAAATTCTGGCCCTCATTCCAGCCAAGATAAAGAAAACACCATTACACTTTAGATTGAATGATTAAATGATTAAATTAATTATATTGCATATAGTTGAAATACCAACTGACTATGCAGAGTAACACTTTCAAAACATTATGACATAACATAGTTTCAAATGATGACTGTATGCAGCTTCTTCACAACATTATATTCAACTCTGCACTTTTTTCATGTGTATAATGATGCTCCATTTAAGTACATCTCTTCACGTTGTATAGAAATGCGACCACCAAATTGTGACCACCCTTTCTCATTCATATTTAAGAGGCATAGTAGCACAGCCAAACTATGCTCTCCCACCAGTATCCTGTAATTCTGATTTTCTTTATGTTTGTCTCTTTGCTTTCCCATGGCCCTTGAACTACAAATGTGAAGGCTCTTGAGGGCATACTTAAGTGACAAGCAGGCAACTCTGTACTGAAGGACGAACGGTGTGTGGTCACTTCCGCAGCCACTGGTCTTTCGGTTAAAAAAATGGACATCCTTATCCTATGTGCATCCAATTCGATGTTTTCTATCACCTATAAGATTTACATTTCGCCAAATTTTAGCTTTGGTAATGATTGATCTGCGTAAAAACTATTAGCCAAAATAAATAATTAATATGGTAGATTTTTCTCTCTAGTGCGATTTTACATCAGAACAAATAGAAGTTTCTTTGTAGCCAACGCTATGCCTTCGCTGAGAAACACGAAGTTCCGCTGCCTTATTTTTTCCCTGTTATAAAGCAGAATGTATTTGTTTGGAAGCAATAAACAGGATTGCCAAGGGACACGAGTTGAGAAGAGCAGTAGCTTTAGAGGCCCGGAGATCTATGGGCTCATTGTAGAAGGCTTGGTGATCCCATTTATAAGCTACCCTTCATGCTCTGGTTATTCATTGGAGCACTGCAACGTGTACCTGCTACAGTAATTATTCACCCTTGTCCCAGAAATGACTTGCTGGGTTTCATTTGGGATGGCAGTGACCATTCGGGAAGTTTTACAAAAGTATTAAGGGAACAAATGACTGGCACACAAGTGCATTACTCCGGACTAATAACGTAAGCAAACGTATTTGTTTATTGTAGCTTCGACGCTTCCTGACGTAAAAAGGGTGCCTCAAAACACAAACTGCGAAAATAAACTTGGAGTATAACCCAGATCGCAATAGCAGTTAACTAATACATTTTACAAGAAAACAAAGAAGGGCAAATCATAATTTAAAGTGAAATAATATTCCAGTTTGATTGTTTGGTGCACTAGATATAAAAAGAAAGTACAATCAACAAAGTCCTTTCAGTCTGGCGGGATGATGCATGTTGGAAGCGGCACAACAAGGGTGCCAAGCTGCTAAAAAAAAGCAGTTTTTTCTTCTATGTGTACTGCATTCCTGCACATAAACAATCATCCATGGCATTTTGCTTCTATGTGTGCAGCACACATAGAAAAGCAAAAAATGAGGAAGAGTAAAAGCATTTCTACTCATTTTGCCATGCTAACTCCACCCCTGGGTGGTGTTAGTTTGTGGCGTTGCCACAGATTTCTGATTTCTCATAAATCTGGGGCAACGTCAAAAGCAATGGGTGTTATTGTGTACTGCCAACTGCAACACCCAATGCATGCCCCTCTGATGCAGAAAACTGCGTCAGAGGGGCCTGTATTTACAAGGAGGCATAATGTCTCAAAAAGTGGTGTTACACCTCCTTGTATATATGGAGCACTGGTTAGCACCACCGGAGCGCCACAAAAAGTGATGCTCCGGTGGCACTAGGAGCTCTTAAATACATCCCTTGGTTTTGAAGAAGTTGGTTGATTCAAGCAAGCATCAGTATTCCTGGAGGTAGCTCAACCAGTGGCTCTAATTGTATTTCCAGAATTGAGAATAGTCTGTTGAGTATCATATTGTGAAACATGATGCAGGTTGGCCATGAAATTCTTTATGGGCTTGTTTGCACCTGCATCTATCCTGATGCAGTCACATATATTGGAGTTTTAACAGCCTGATGGTCTACCAAATGGTGTATCATGACTGAATATTTGTTTTGTTGTATATCCTATGTTGCATGATGGCTGTGTTGTGATAAGGTGTCATTGGTCACGTCTAAATAGGGTGGTGGTGCAATGCCGTTACTCAGATGGCCCTTACTCAGTCAGGACATCGGGGAATGCTTTCCATCAACAGAATTCTTAAGCTCTGTCTGTCTCTAAATGAGGCAGGCAGACTGAGGGCTTGGTGGACATGTTACTCCATTGCATCTGTGATGAGTTACCCTTGCCACAGAGCTCTAAATTTTGCTATCAATGTTCTTGATGAGAATTGCCTGATGACCAGGATTTCAGCATCTTGCTGCAAACCTGGAAGAATTTAGAGTGTACGGTGCAGCATAAGTCGGTATTGTATAACAATTAGAAGATAAGGTCTATAGTTTGTTTGTAGTTGATGTATAGATGACTGCTTTTGGTGCTTTTTGAAGACAAAATATTGCCATCAATGGACTTTACTGTGACAGAGAAGACATGAATGTCAAAAACGGCCATGAATACTTGTGGTCTTTTCTGTGTTTTTGAGGGGCTTGAGTTTTGAGTGGCTCATCTGTGTTCAGTGGGACTTGAGTGTATCAAAGAAAATCAGTTTAGCACTTTAAATGCATGGTTATGTTATGCAATGCTGACTGTGTTCCAGTACCTCTTCGAACGGGGCAACGTTTATTTAAACTCAATGCCTAGAAGCTTGATCACAGCTTTTACAAATCAAGGATTTTTGCTAGATAAACTGCAGTTTGATGAGGTGTTGGAGGCTAGTGATAGTGCCCTTGTTGAATCGCTGAAACAAATCCCAGCTGAGGTAGTCTCAGTGTGTCAATGTTTCCATTCATTTTTTGATGGTCCTCCTTCTCCTATTGAGTTTCTGCTTGCATATCTGTTACAGGCAGAGCTGCATTTCATGGGACTGAGATGTTTACAGGTTTTCTGTATGTGCATAGACATGGCATGAGTCTTCATCCTTGTGCTATGTGGGTGTGGAGTAATTGTTGACTTTAATTGCAAGAAGGAAATATCCATAGATGCACTCAATTCTGTGATGGTTTATGCATTATTCGGTAGTATAAGAACAACGGTCTGCATCATCTATGCAGTTTGTTTCATCATTAGCATTTACCATTTGTGCTAAAGGTTGTTCTTCATTTTCCTTTTTTGATACAGTGGAAGGCACCCCTAATCCTAATTGACATCAAAATGCATAGCTAGTGCTCTTTCAGAACACCCTTGTGTCCTGAAGCCCTATATCTATGCCATTCCTAGATAGATGGTATAATAGTAGTTTTGCAGCCCGGCTGATTTTGAGTAGATTGACCATACAAATTAGGTTCAAAGACCTGTAACAAATGGAACCCTCTTAGTATGTACTATGTTAAATGATTGTGGATGATTGTAAAAGAATTGTGAGCTGGGTTTGCAATGATGGGCAAAATTAGTGAGTGAAGACAGTAGACAGTTACTAAGCACCTACGATGTGACACTATAGTTACCTTTAGGTGAACATAAACTTGCTTCCAATGTAAGGATTACAACCTTATCTGCACGTTGCATGCCGGCTCTCCTGCTGTAGCTCCCTCCTCTTGTCTCGCACAGCCAAATCTTTTCTTAGTCTCAAGGACACAACAGCATCCTTGATCAACGCCATCTTTTTTCCTCTAACATGTGTCAGTATCAGTCCTCCAACAGTGCAGAGGATTGTGGGCGAAGCAAAGCATTCTTCTCTGCTTCTCATTGGGAATAGCCAAATGCAGGTGAAATCTTCTCCACCATAGCAGCATCTAAATCGAATTAAGAGAAGACATATATATCTGTTAGCTCAACTTCATGTGATACTCACTGTTTACTTTACATTCGTAGATTTTGGTTTCTTTTTTAACTTTTCCTATCCCAATCCAAGATGGCAAAATCTTTTTTTGGATAATGTCACTTTCTATTTTCGACAGTGTATGGAGTTCCTGAATCATTGCTTGCTCACTTGGCTCCCTGGATTTCTCCATGTCTCTCCAGTTCCTGATGCTATTCATCAGCTCTTTGACTTGCTGCTTGGTCTTGTCAGCTAGAAGGTTTTTCTGATCTTCAGTTTTTCCCCTTCTTACTGAGTTATTTTCTGAATCATTGCCAGACTTCCTGTTTCCAATCAGGCATCTGGTACTACCTCTGTAGATAAGAGGTCTGTTCTTTGAAGATTCTCCAAGTGTATCCCAGAAGACCAGCGCTTGACATCCAGTATGAAATGGTGCCTGCATGATGAAGACATAAACTGCCCATGAATAACAAACAAGAAGAGTCCCATCTCCTACTTTTTCTTCCTCCTCTAGCTCATTTATCTCCAGATCTTCCCTAAGAATTTTCTTTACACAGGATTTACTGGGAGGCTGTGCCTGTGTAGTGTTATGTAAGCAGCCAGTCCCCACATTGCATCTCGGGAACAGGGCAAAGCCTGCCTTTCCTGGGAGACAAACTCTTCCCTGACTAGGTTAGCTGGGATATTGAACTTTGTGTATGTATTGTCACAGACTGGCAGTGTGCTGCTGCAAATGTCATAATCTCTAAAAATAAGTTAGAGTTCAACTCCAGGGTAATAAATACCTCCAACACCTTAGACCAGCCCTTTTCTGTGGTGCTTTATGCATTTGAAACTATTTATTACCCTTTTTCTCAAGGCTATTTATAAGTATTGCCTCCATATAGGTCCCCTACCAGCCCATACTTTTTAAAGAGTACAGAGTGCCAAGAGGCCATCATCCCTGCTCCCATATCATTGAAGGGCTGCCTAAGAATCAGCTATTTCCATGTGCAGGTGAGCTTTTGGGTCACTCTTCATGACTAACTATCCTCCAACCATGTGGCAATCGTTGCTTTACTACTTTTCTACATCTTTGTGGGACACACTACTGCTTGCCCTTTCTACGTATTTACAATGTGTACTGGTGAGAATGGGCCCAACACTAGCTGTTATAGTTTGGATACGATCAAACGGGTGCCCAAATCAAACTTGGGGTATATTAATACTACTTTGAAACTCAGAGGTACAGCATTGAGTTGGCCTGCCTGCTAGCAGACTATTAATAGCTTGTAAAGAGATCAGAGTTTGCCTTGTATCCTTTCTATTATGAACAACACCCCATTCATGACTGGCTAGTGTTTGTATGCTGCACATAATGTGTTAATCTTTGTAACCAAAGTGGTAACTGCAATTTTTACTATTAATCAATAAAGGTAAAACATATGCTTTATTACCATCTTCAAACTTTCCTCAATGCCACACTCTTAGAGATACTACTGATACATTCCTTTGTGAATAGCAAACAATCGTAAACTTACACAAAAGTTTAAGTTTTAAGTTTACCTTTGTGAATCATGTTCACAGTCGCACCCAAGGTCTGAAATGCTGACTCCAGGAATACAAATGGTGGCAGATCAGCCTTTCTTTTATTATGGCTTATTGTGCATCAGGCATTCCATAAACATGGAGCTTTGCACCACAGTTTAAGGTGAATTGAAATGTGAGTCCTTATTTACAGCAGGGTTATTCCCATTCATGCAAAAGGGCAAACAGCTAGTCTTTAAAGGAATGCACATGGTTTATACCAGCTGCAAGTACAAGTACACTTATTCACTAACATGAGTTTCAAAACTTGTGATTCCTGGCAACCTATTACAGTGTTAAAATGCCAGCTCTTTGATGAGGCTGAAAGACATGGGAGTCTTTGCTGCCCTAGAAGCTACACTTTTCGGAATTGGGAGGTCCCACTAGGACCCCACTGTGAGATGCAGGTCAATCTGGACACTTCAATAATTAGAAGCAAGGGCCCTCACACAACCAAATGGGTGTCATGCTTCATCCTCGGACCTGCTCCTCATCCGGCTTGCTCTGCAATGCCTCAAGGGCCCCACATGGGGGGCTCTTTGCCGAAGGTCTTTTGGTAAGTGCCATGTGTTGAGTGCAGGAATTAATTCAGCCCTGCAGGTGAGGGGAGTGAAGGACTGGAAAGTAAACATTAAAATTGGCTGTACACCTTAGACCTTTATGTTTATTTATTCCTTGAAGGGTGTGTGTCAAGGTTAAAAGTGTAAGGGGGAGTGCTAAAGTAAGTAATGTTCCCCCACTCACTACAACAAAAGAAAAGAAGAGGGAAAAAGGAAATTTCCTTTAACCCAGTGTACATATCGACATGTGTCACACCTGTGTTTGTCACTAAAGGATCAAGTGGTGTTTCTTCAGGACTGAACACAAAAATCTAGTCCTCACTAGAGAGACCCTGAGTGTGTTTGTAATGAGTAGGAATGTAAAAGAAGAATACATTTAAAGGTTGGAAATCAGTGACATAGGCTGAACAAGGGGTCAAAAAAGATCATGCAGTAGTGAGATATAATATAGGGTGTGCATGGTGGTGAAAAAGAGGCATAAGGTGGTATCAAGAGTAGACAGCCATTGTAACCAGCAATTCATCAATGCCTGCAAAGGGCTCCTGAGAAAAACTTTGGGCCCAATCACCTATGTTTTTTAATATACATTAATCAGCTGAATGACCATTCCTGGTTTCCATATTCAAAAACATGTTGAAAAATTGCAAATTAATATTTCACATTCTTTAAACTATATTTGTGTTTTGTATCACAGCAGTGGCTATTGAAGGAGAATCTTTTCTATAGAAATGTAGTTTTAAAAGTAAAAAAATATGTGAAAAGTGATCACGGGGGAATGCCCCAAAAATGGCCAGGGCCCCTTTCCGAATTCCACAGAAGTACTGCATGCAGTTGCATGTGAATCTGGAATCCCAGATGTGTGGTAATAACCATGTCTGCTTATTATTACCTGAATAATTTTCATCAGGTAAAATAAGGCATACCTGATGTGTGGGAATAACACTCTAAGATCAGCAACTCATAACAGGAGGGAAAACAATATTATGGGCCTGATTACAACTTTGAAGGAGGTGTTAATCTGTCCCAAATGTGACGGATATACCACCAGCTGTATTACGAGTTCCATAGGATATAATGGACTCGTAATACGGCTGGTGGTAAATCTGTCACTTTACCGTCACTTTTGGGACGGATTAACACCTCCTCCAAAGTTGTAATCAGGCCCTATGTGCAGAAGAATGCCACAGAAAAACTGTACCCAGTCATAATTCTCCCTGTAGTATTGGTATTCCCTTAGTGCATTTATACTTTATTTGTGCCGTATTAGCATAATTTTGTGATGCAAAAGCAGCACAAACTTACAAAATACAATTGTATTTTGTAAGTTTGAGCCACTTTTGCATCAATAAATGACGCTAATGCAGCGCAAAAAAAGTATAAATCAGGGCCTTTGTTTTCACAGTTGTGCGACCAGGCCCTATAGATTACACTGCATGTAAAAAAAAGATTGGGCCTCATTTACAAGTTTTTGCCACAGCAACACCAATGGAACGCTGCCTTGCCTTACTCCATATCTTTGAGGCCATGCTAAGCCATGCAGGGTGACTTTGTGTTGCCTCATAGATATTATTGAGAGGCCTGCGCTGCTGGAGTGTCATAAAAAGTGATGCTTTGGTGGCACAGGCCTCTTATAAATGAGTTCCCGAGTTTTTAAAGCAATGTGATTTAGTTTACTGTGGAGAAAAGTCTGCTCCTGGTGAGTCCTAGAATCAGACGAGTGTATTCAAATCAATGATGTTTTCATTTCTACCCCTACATTAAAGAACACACTTGCTCTGGGGCGAAAACGACTGTTGTCATTCTGTCTTTCAGAATAAACCTTTTTACCAATAGGGTAGCACAAACGATAATTCCATAATAGCATCTGAGAAATGCAGGATAGAGACATGCCAAAGCAGAATTAAATATTTACAGATAACATTAAGAATATGACTGAGTAAAATACATAGGGGCCTATTTAGAAAGATAAACACACCAATAGATTTACTCACATGTATATTTACTATATTTACTAATACACCTAGGTGTAGATCTACACGTTTTTGGGTATTTGCGATTTCTGAGTGTAGATTTATTATACATCTCAGTTCAGAGTCACATGTTCCCACCCACTAATAGCGCCTCCTATAATAGGATTTCTGAGTGTAAAGATACTATTAATAACTTTTCACACGAACATGGAGACCTTAGCCACTGTGGCAGAGATGTCCCTTTAGGAAAATATATGGAAAATATTAAAGTTTATTAATAGTGTCACATTACCTCCCGTGGCCATGCTTGGTTTTTTACTTACTCCAAGGCTGGGCTAGTATTGTTTTCACACCCTTAGAGCAGTAGTAACGGAATGCTATTTCTGAATTAGCCTCATGCCCTAAAAGCCAGTGCAAAGGCCAACAACCAAGAGAGAAACCCAGGGATTTAGTCCTAATAAAACAGTGCTCTTTGTGATATTCATGGCGTTTCGTAGTGCAGTAAGAAAACAATTGGCTGGAATATTCCAACAAACTTACTACACGCCATCCAGCAACTACACTCAAATTAGTAGGCTCAGGTCAAACCTGGCTTGAACAAAGGCCTATTGAATACAATACCTATAAAAAGATTCATGAAGCAAGGCTGTGTTCTTGCGCCAATTCTTTTGAATCTATTTTTGCCTGACATAAGGACATACCTAGACACAGACAACTCCCATTCTCCAAGTCCATGGTGCCATCAAATTGATTCACTACAATAGGCTGACGATATAACCCTTAGAAATCTGAATGGAATTGGTCTTCAAAGCCTGCAAATACCTACTGCACTGAGAATGAAATGATCGTCAACCAAATAAAATCCCAGGTTGTGGTAGCGGCCAGGAAGGTTAAAAAGAAAGGGAGTTGGTCATTGGGTGGATAACCTGTCCCAAGAAACTCATGCTATAAATAACTTGGCACCTGGCTACATGATCGTATGTTCTATGGCCTACAACTTAACTCATTGAAACTAAGGATTGCCTCCCTGGTTGCATCTTTTTAATTATTGCAAAGCCTGCCACTTCTGCCGCTTCTTACAGCAGTAAAAGCAAAGTTTCTTCCAACAATTAGTTTTGGGACAGAAGAGACTTCAAGCAAATTTGGGCCTTTTCTCAACTCTACCAAAGTATTTTTCTTTGTCTCCTTTCTCAGCCTCTTAAAATGCATTGCCATCCCAGCATTGGTTAGAGTTTGACTTGATCAACCAAGAACTGGTGCAATACGAGTATTCTGAACAAGCCACACTTTGCTGCCTGTTATGAGAAGAAAATCAAACGGATACTTCAACAAGAAGGAATAATTGGGCTATGGTTTTCGAGCAGGCATGCAATGACTTGAAAGTGAATGAAATCTGCGAATTGACTTTACCTTATAACTCTTTTAAAGGTGTTATAAATAAACAAATCAAGAAGCTATCATGGAATAAGGAGGTTTTCAATAAAAGAAGATGCGTACAGGCCATCATTGACTCTTATAAACAGCCTCAGTCACAGCCATATCTAACAATTTTACTTAGGTCTTTTAAAAAAAAATAAGCTGCTACTCCTGTGCTTTAGCCAGTGCCAAACAATTGACTGTATTCCCAAATGGTTGCCAAAACCTCTCACCACCAAGTGCAAAGTCTGTTATCTATATGAGTGCACACTATACTAGACCACGGAGGCACGGCCGCAGTCATCCTCCTCGACCTCTCAGCTGCATTTCACACAGTCTCCCATGCCACCCTCTGGGACAGACTACATGAGGCTGGCGTCTGAGATAAAACACCGGATTGGATCAGGTCCTTCCTCACCAGAAGAACACAGAGTGGCAGGTTACCACCTTTTATGTCTGAACCCAAAGACATATGCTGCGGAGTGCCACAAGGATCATCTCTCAGCCCGATGCTTTTCAACATCTACATGGCCCTGCTAGCCAAGACCATCAAACAATACGGGTTAATCATAGCCTTCTACACAGACGATACCCAACTGATCCTCTCCCTGTCCGATGACTCTGCAAAGGTCAAGAGAAATTTCCACAGCAAGATGAGAACAGTCGCCGCTGGGATGGAAGCCAGCTGCCTCAAATTCAAGTCAGACAAGACAGAGATACCCGTAATCAGCTCCACCCTTCCGCTTGGAACGGCTCCTGGTGGCCCACCACAATGGGAAATGCCCCCGCTCCCACAGACCACGCAAGCAATCTGGGCATCATCCTGGACTCCTCTCTATCCTTGACCCGCCAAGTCAACGCTGTCTCATCGTCATGCTTCCACACCCTTTGACTCCTACAGAAGATTTTCAAGTGGATCCCCTCCGACACGGGGAACACAATCACCCATGTACTCGTCACTAGCAAACTGGACTATGGCAACGCACTCTGTGCCAGCATCACCAAGAAACTACAATCAAGACTACAAAGAATCCAGAATGCAGCAGCCAGACTCATCCTGGACATCCCCCGACACAGCAACATTTCCTCCCACCTCAGAGACCTACACTGGCTCCCAGTCAGCAAGGTCATCACATACAAACTCCTGATCCACACCTACAAGACACTACACAACATAGGATAGTTATACCTAAACCACCAGCTCGCCTTCTACGTACTGAACAGACATCTCTGTTCTTCCCATCTCGCCCTTGCAGCCGTTCCCAAGATCCAGAAAAACACAGCAGGAGGAAGATCCTTCACCTACCTCACAGCCCGCACATGGAACACACTACCTCTCAAGCTCAGGAAGGCCACATTACTGAAGCAGTTCAGGAAGGACCTGAAGACCTGGTTCTTCGATTGAGCAGCATCCTCACAAACAGCGCTTTGAGACCCTACGGGTGATTAGCCATGCTTTAAAAATCACTAATTAACTGATGAATACAATTTGATGCATATTTTATCGACTTGTCCCATATTGTTGAATGAACACAAGGGTTTGTAGCAGAGAATTGTGAACCAGCATGGCATCAGGTCATGCCAACCTGCATTACTTTTCTCTCTGAAGGGCGGGTTTTCTCAAGTAACTTCAGCCTTCATAAAATGTATTTATTATAAAAGCAAAGAAGCTATTAACAGCGGAAAATGTAATAAATGAGCTGCAGCAGGCACAGTGAGAACTCTAGTTATGGGGTAGGTTGATAGTTTTTAATTTCATTGCAATACACTCTCAGCTAAACTGTTTCTGTCCCTTTCTCCTCTCAGAATTGGCTAAAGAATTGAGAAAATTGTGATGTTGCAATACTATATGCACTATGTTATATACTGCACTTTTAGCAGGAGTTTCACTAAACATAGTGTTCTATTGTAATGCATTCAGCTAAATTTTGCACTATTGCCCTTGCCCTTAAGGGTTAGCTAAGGAATTTAGAAAATAGTGATGCTGAGATACCATGTGTACCATGTTATGTTTTTATTGCACTGCACTGTTAGTGTGATTTCCACTAAAATCTTCACACTTTTATCTGAAGCATGATCATAACAATGATTAATGAGAAATAGTGATACTATCTTTGCTTTTGCCGAATACATTGCTTCGGCGCATTTTAATGACATTTACACTGCTGTGTCATTCTCTCCCTACTATTGAATAAGAACACCTGGATATGGAGTTATTATTCATATTAGCTCACAGTTTTATTGAATGGCACTGCTCAATAAACTTGTATCAATTTCGCATGCATTTGATACTGAAAAGGGCAGGAATCATATTATGCAGACTAAGGAAATAATAATATATAAATACGGTGATGACATCTGAAATCGTTTTTAAGTTTATGCATCATACCTTTAATGTAATTACATCAGTGATGTAATTTGAGATGTCATCAGTGATGTCATCAATGATGTCACTGACCATGTCATGAGTGATGTAATATGTGAGGTCATAAGAAGTGAATTGTGGGGCGTGAATTATAGCTAGCTCAAGTAACGATAACTGCTGAATTTAACTGGTTGTGCGCAAGTGAAATGTGAGCCTAACTATAAAGTCCTTGAATCCTTTGTTTTTTCCGTGAAATTCTAAGGATGTTTTAATTCTACTTCCTAGCTATAACATTCCTGTAACCTTTGTTTTTTTCAGGGAACTTCTTAGATTTATTTTTATGTTGTTTCCTAACTATAACGTCCTCGTAACATTTGTTTTTGTATGTGAACTCCTAAGGTTTTTTTAAATTTATTTGCTAACTGTAACCACTAAACTTTGACACTGAGGCCCATATTTATACTTTTTTAGTGCCGCATTTGCATCATTTTTTAATGCAAAAGTGGCGCAAACTTACAAAATACGATTAGATTTTGTATGTTTGCGCCGCTTTTGAATCAAAAAATTACGCAAATGCGGTGCTAAAAAGTATAAATATGGGCCTGAGTGTGTCAGTGAGTTTATAAGTATCTCAGTAGGTCTGTTGATGGGTGTGAGAGTGTCTGAGTGGGTCGGTCAGTGGGTGTGTGAGTGTCTAAGTAGGTCTCTGATTGGGTGCGTGAGCCTCTGACTGGGTCTGTGAGTAGATGCATGAGAGTCTAAGTAAATCTATAAGTCGGTGCGTGAGAACATCCTGCTTGTTGATTTGAAGTAACAACATTTTCCTGGCAACATTTTAAGCTCATTTGTTTAGATATTTCCAATGTCACACAGCAGTTCCATTAGGTTCAAGCTAATTCTTGTTAACTTATTCAGTTCCTGATTTCACTGACCTCACTCTCTACGCAAAATTCTGCCTATTTGTTTTCCCTAACTTCTTCCATACTCTCACTATCCCTCCACAGCCCTTTGTTTGTCGTGGAGCTACCTGGCTCCAATAATATCCTCCTTGTTCTTTCCTGCTGTACACTAATATCAGGCACCTGGTAATCTGAAACGTTTGACACCGGCATCCGCATTTCTCCATTCATGATTCTGCCTTTCATTTGAAGGCATGAAAATGCATGATATGAAAGAATGAATTTGTAGGGAATCTCCACTGACACTGCTGAATGAACAGGTGTCCAATCTTGAATATTGCAGGATGCTCTCATCTGCTATAATAAAGAAATGCATATTCCAGCTGCACTGCTCAAATTGCTGGCTGCATCTGGCAAAATGACATGGCTGTTAAGATTAGTGTGCGCCCCATACACTTTCAGGTAGCTATAACTCGCACCCCAAAGTAACTATAACTCGCACCCTTGACATGCACAGTTTTCTTATCAATAATGTTATTGTAAATGTTGCAGTGATATCAAAGATTCCATACAAGATCTCATCAATGACATAATATGTGGAGTAATTAGCTGTACATGGCAAAAGAGCGAGTTATAGTTATCTAAGAGTGCATGTTATAGTTCCTTGAAATAACTCTAACTATAACTGCTGAATTTCTATGGTTTTGTACGAGTAAATTCAGAACCTCACTATAACGTCCCTGTAACCTTTGTTTTTTTCAGTGAATTTCAATGTTTTTTTTTAACATAAAGTAATTTTTATTACTATACTATATTCCAACCCTTGCAGCCAAGCCCTTATAACCACGATTCCTGCATAACGCATGGCCACAGGGCATGTCTCTGTCGGTGGATGTGTGAGTGGGTACGTGAGTGTCTGAGTGGGTCTGAAAGTGGGTGTGTGAGTCTATGAGTGGGTCTGAGTGGTGCATGACTGTACAGTATGAGTGGGAGTGGGTGCCTGAGTCTCTGAGTGCATGTGTGAGTGATGGAATTAGTATATGAATGAGTCTGTTTTTTCTTTCAAGTTTTTCCATAATCGCGAATAATTTACAAATAATTTACAGAAATTCGTGAAAATGTGTGAATTTTCACAAATATTGCAAGATTTGAAGCAAATTATACTAAACCTATACTTTTCCCCTAAAACAACCCATATATAACACCCCTAGGGTCAGGATTCCTTCACCCTGACCCCTTATGCCACTTTCAATTTGAATTTTCACCCCCAGGGACCATGTCCCCTGAAATAAAATGGCGGTCACATTTTTCTAGTCAAGTTGCGGTCAGCCGATTGCAATGCTTTTTCACCCCAGGGTCAACAGTAGCCCTCATATAAGGACTACCATTGACCATTGTGTGACCCATTCCTGTTTCGGGCACTAAGCCTAGGCACCCTAGTGGCGTAGTGGTTTTATTAGGACAAGTTAAGCAACACTAGGTGGTAAGCAGTTTGTGGATCCCTGCATATTCCTGTAGTTTACGTCACAGAAATACAAGGAAAAATAATGCTTTTATTCAATGTTATACCTTTGTAGGGCATTCTGCGGGAAAATCTCAGGGGAATCCTCACAAGCAATACCTCCCTGGACTCACCTTGATGTCTACTTTTCAGACATGTCTGGGTTTGATAGGTTTCCCTACATGGTTCCCAAACCCAGGACTAATTAGTACACTCACCTAAGTTATCATTATCGTCAAAATATGTTTTAGGACCTTCCCTGTTGTGGGCACCTGACCTACCCACACAAGTGAGGTAACTTTTTTATCGGGTGAGCTGGGGGAATGCTGGGTGAAAGGAAGTTTGTTGCTCCCATCAGATTCCAGAACTTTCCATCACTGAAATGCGTGGAAAAAGTGTTTTTAGCCAAATTGTGAGATTTGCAAAGGATTCTGGGTGACAGAACCAGGAGAGAGCCCCACTAGTTACCCCATCCTGGATTTCCCTGGGTATCGAGTTTTTAAAAATGTACAGGTTTGCTAGGTATCCCTAGCTGCAGGCTGAGCTAGACTCCAAAATCCAAAGCTAGGCACTTTACTAAAAACGTGTCCGTTTTCAGTGTGAAAATGTGATGTGTTCACATTGCGTTTTGGGGCATTTCCAGTCACGGCCACTAGGTATACCCACAAAAGTGAAGTACCATTTTAATTGGGAGACTTGAGGGCATGGTATATGGAAGGAAGTTTGTGGCTCCCCTGAGATTCCAAAACTTTGCAGTACCAAAATGCAAGAAAAAAATTGTTTTTTAGACAATATTTGAAGTTTGCAAAGGATTCCATAACTTTGCAGCACCGAAATGCAAGAAAAATGTGCTTTTTAGATAAAATTGACGTTTGCAAAGGATTCTGGGTAACAGAACCTGGTGAGAGCCCCACAAGTAACCCCATCCTGGGTTTCCCTAGGTGTCTAGTTTCCAAAAATATACAGGTTTGATTGGTTCCCTAAATACTGGCTGAGCTAGAGCCCAAAATCCATAGCTAGGCACTTTGCAAAAAACAAGTCTGTTTTCATTGTAAAAATGTGATGTGTTCACGTTGCGTTTTGGGGCGTGGTCTGTCACAGCACTAGGCCTACCCACACAAGTGAGGTATCATTTTAATTGGGAGACTTGGAGGAGGAAAGCTGGATGGAAGGAAATTTGCAGCTCCCCTCAGATTCCATAACTTTGTAGCACTGAAATATTAGGAAAATGTGCTTTTTAGACAACAGTTGAAGTCTGCAAAGGATTCTGGATGGTAGAACCTGATGAGATTCTCAATAAGCATCCCATCCTGGATTCCCCTAGATGTCTAGTTTTAAAAAATGTACATGTTTGCTAGGTATCCCTAGGTGCTAGCTGAGCTAGGGGGCAAAATCCATAGCTAGGTACGTTGCAAAAAACGTGTCAGTTTTCAATGTAAAAATGTGATGTGTCTACGTTGGATTTTGGGTTGTTTTTTGTTGTAGACACTAGGTCTACCCACACAAGTATTGGGAGACTTAGGGGAACATAGAATAGCAGAACATGTATTATTACCAATTGTTCTTCTCTGCTTTTCTGCCTTCCATATGTAAGACAGTGTGTACGAAAGAAGTCATTTTGAGAAATGCCCTGTAATACACATGCTAGTATGGGGACCCCCAAATTCAGAGATGTGCAAATAACCACTGCTTCTAGACTCCGTTTCTTGTGCTCATTTCGGAAATGTATAGGTTTTCTTGATACCTATCATTTACTCTTTATATTTTACCAAAATATTTGCTGTATACCCAGTACACAATAAAAGCCCATTGCAAGGTGCAGTTTATTTATTGGCTCTGGGTACCTTGGGTTTTTTGTGAACCAAGAAGCCCTATATTTCCCCACAACTAGAAATGTCCGGAACAAGTAATGGCGTTTTAAAATCTGCCATAGCTGGAAAAAGTTGCAGATGAAAACATAGACAGAAATGGCTGTTTTTTTCAACACAAAGTAAATATTGTTTTTATTTCAACTGTTACTTTCCACAGGAAAACCTTGGAGGATCTACACAAATAACCCATGGCTGAATTCTGAATTGTGTCTGCTTTTCAGAAATATATAGCTTTCCAGGATACACCTTTGGTTTCACACCCATGTCTGTCACAAACTGGAAGGAGGATGAAAGCAAAAAATAGGAAAAATTGGGTATGTACCAGTAAAATGTCTAAACTGTGTTGAAAGATTTGGGGCCAGATTAAAAAGAAACTCGTTCAGCGTGGTGTTGCACCAAAATCAGCAGAGCTGCACTGCTCCAGTTTAAAAAAACAGGACTGAGCCATATTTACAGGAATACGGCGCAGCCCTGCGTTTACCCCTGTGCCGGCACTAAGTTAAGCTGACGGCACCTACGCAGGCATCCGTGCACCATAGTGCAGGGGTGTCTGTGATGAAGGGAGTGATAGTTTATGTGCAGGAAGATCTGCCTTCCTGCACATAAACAATCTACAATGGCAATTTGGCACTTTGACACAAAAAGTGGCGTTACACCTACTTGTAAATATGGAGCAGTGAAAAACACCATCTGAGAGTCACCGAAAGTGGCGCTCAAGTGGAGATAGGGCCTTGGATATCTGCCCCTTGGTCTTCTGATTCTAGTATGCCTGTTCCTGAAAGCTGGGAAGATGGTGATTTTAGCACTGCAAACTCTTTGATGATGATATTAGGAGGGGGAACAACAGATGCTCTCATCTGCAGCACTTTTTCCCATTTTTCCCCAAAAACCCAAATTGTGGCTAATTTTCGGTGCCCACCAGGGGAATTGACAAACCCTGGGTACTTTTAGAATCCCCAGGATGTTGGAAAAAAAGATGCATATTTGGCGTTAATAGCTTATGTGGGAAAAAGTTCTGGAGCCTTAAGTGCAAATTACCCCAAATAGCCAAAAAAGGGCTTAGCACTGGGGGAAAGGTTTCCAGTACCTAAGGGGTTAAGAGTGCCTATTGTCTCAGTATGTACTCTATTTTTTATTATGAATTGATAGGAAACCATGAGGCTGTGGAGACAGATAAAGCTTTGTCTAGGCCAGACTTAAAGTTATTGCCTCTCAGTGTCGACCTATTGCATTTAGGCCCATTTTTACAAGAAAGTGGTGCATCACTAGTGCTGTGACACTTTTCTTGCGGCCCCCTTGCGTCCCCTAATGCCACCATGGTAGCGCTGTATTTACAATACAGTGCACCATAGGGCATGTTGGGGGCAATAATGTAATTTCTTTATGCTATACTGGATTATCTTTAAAAATCCCTTAGTGTCAGAAAGTTCTCAGCAGTGCATAGGCTATGTATTGCCTGTCAGCAGTGAAAGTGTTCTTTAAAATAAACTCCTTCATGGGGATACTGCTCAGTGCCATACAACTGCAAATGTAATTCTCCTTTGAATACTATTAAAGTTAATGAACAGCTTAAATTATTCAAGCTAAAACCTAGATCGCCTGAAAAAATCCTTATTGTAATTTGACAGATAGTACAGCCCTAAAGAATGTGTATGGGCTGCAGCAAGCTTTTATGGAAAAGATACCCATTTCTCTAAATCATTATTATGGGAAGAGATGCTAAAAAGCAACAAGGTAAAACAACTACATATCTTATTCTCCTCTTGTATTTTTATAGGTTCAGTAATGCATGGGGGAAGGAAAGCTGTGAGGTTTTAAAATGTGGTTAAAGTGTACATCGATTAATAATAGAGAATAGCTTCTGGCACGATTATCAGTGAGCCAAAAGCTCCTAAGTGGTAAGCGGTATCCTTTCAAAAGCCTATACACACGTAAGGGATACTATGCACTCTTCTTTAATTTAAATAAGATGTTTTTGAAATTTATACTGAACTATGGTACTTGTGAATAAATGGTCTCTTACCCAGTTTGAGAAATTGAGTTGTTGGTTGAGGAGGGTGTGAAACAGCCACAATACCCATCTGGGTGGACCACAAAAAGTCACTAAATTAACCTGTGCTTAACCCTCTGGTACCTTGGCACAAAAGCATCTAGGCTTAGCATAGAGACAATGTGTAAATTCATTTTGTAGAACACCAACAATAATAAAGTGAAAAAACACAAGAAAAATCCCACACCAATTTAGAAAAATAGAGTACATTTTGATACATTATTTGACACCAAAACAACAAAAAATCCAATTAGTTGAACCAGAAATATGCAATTTGTAATATTTCAGGTAAATATAGCATCTAAAAGCACAAAGCACCATTAGCTCTTATCTGGTTGTGCAAGACAGATGAAAATCACAATTTCAGGCAAACCGCGATGGAGCGCGGGCCGCATACAGGGACCAGGTTAGTCCTGCTGATAAAGTTACCTTCTAAAATCTAATGTAAAGAGTCTAGTTTGCGGTGGAGGAGACAGCAAGGAACAGGAAGAGCATTGTAGATGGTTGTTACTGTCGCTCGAAGAGCAGGCCGGGCGTTGTGGACATTTGTCACTGGAGGACAAAGATCCAGTTAGGTGTTGCAGATGGTCATAGCTGAAGCTTCATGTTGGTGGTCACTGCAGAATGTCGATGCCGTGGCATGAAGTGCAGATCTTGTGTCGCCGGTCCTCACTGGTGGTTGCTAAAGCACAGCATGCACAGTTGGGCTCACTGAAGCTTTGAATTGGTGGGAAGCCTGGGTGTCTAGATCTTGGTGTGAACAGGCCTGTTCGCAGTCTTGATGAACCCAAAACTTTGGGTTTCTTCTTTTCTTACAGGGAGGAGCTCAACTTATGCTGCACCAAAGATTTAGGACCTTGGGGGCTAACTCTTGGGGATCAGGAACTCATTCCAGCAGAGGTCAGTAGGCTCAGGTGGTTCCAGTTGCAGGTTCTGTTGCAAATCCAGCCAGCACATTATCTGGGTGGATGCAGGGAGGCCCCTGGAGCTTGTTACGTCCCTTTCGCTTTAACAGGAGGCTGACCTTTGGCATCATGTCGCCTGGGACTAACGATTAAGGTCCAGACTTCCTGCAAGGAGGGTAGGCTTGAAGTAGCAGAGGAGCAGGGTGTCCTTCTTTAGTATCCACAGGTCCAGGAGTGCACTTAAGAGTTGGGCCTGAGGGTTTAATATTTGTACCTGGTGACCACTTTGAAGTGGGTGAAGCTTCTGGAGTTTCCCTTACAGAGGTGTTTGGAATTTCCTGCCTCTTTGCCCTGGCTCCACAAAAGGTTAGTGGGAAGTAATTTGTGTGTGAGCAGGGTCCAGCTTATTGATGGGCAGGTGCACATCCCATCTAGCCAGTGATGGTCCATTCAAGCAGATCTAATCCCTCTATTATGTAGCTGTCTGGGATTAATATACAATAGTCAACTGCCACGCACACCTAGTCATGTGACCCAGGAACAGGCTGTAGGCACCATGGGTAGGTCAAGAAAATGCCAAATTTCTAAAACTGACATTTTCAGAAGTGTGACTTTACCATTAAGGAGGACTACAAATTAGAATTTCTCAGAAACCAAACATGACTTTGTTTCCGGGTTCCAATGAAAAGTTACCACCCATTAAATGCAATAAGAGTAACCTAACTTTATCCAGTGGGAAGGGTAGCCCTCACTGCAGTATAAAGTTAATTTGTGCATTTTTCACTACCAGGACATGTATAACTTAAATGTTGATGTCCAACTTATTATTTATAATGCACACTGCCCTATGGGCTGTCTAAGGTCTACTTTAGTGGTCAATTATATATGTACTACAGAAGAAGTTTTAGACTTTGCAAAGGGTTATTTTGTTGTGTGAAATTGGCAATTTAAAACTGCACGCACGCTGCAATGTCAGACCCGGGACATGTTTTAAGGGGCTACTTAAGTAGGGGGCACAATAAGAGCTATAGCCCAACTAGTAGCACTTAAGTTACCAGTGCTAGGTATATGGTATACCACTTTACTAGGGACTTACAAGTAAATTACATATGTCATTCAGGTGTAAGTCAAATTTATTATCATTTAGGGAGAGAACATAAACATGTTAGCACTGATTAGCAGTGGTAAAGAGCACAGAGTTCTATGTACAACAAAAACGAAGACAGAAAAATAGGACGGTGGAGGCAAAATGTTTGGGGAAAGACATCCTAAGGCTATCAAGTCTACATGCAGTTTGTACCCATTGTGGCTTAGGCAATATGATCTTTACACATAATATAACAGGTATTTGACCTGGACTCTTAGGAAAGAAGTAGAAGGGTTTAAAACATGATGAAGGCCATAATGTTAATAGAGCTATGTCATGCTGTTTGAATGGCACTATTAAAACAATTTATGCTAGTGCTGTGAAGTTGTTCCACTGTGTTATGCAAGGAGAAGAAAGCAGCACAGGGCCATATTATCAAATAAGACCTGCAGTAGCTCCTAATCCCTGCACAAGAACACAGTCAAACGGCTGAGCATCACACACACCTTTGCTCCATGGACATGCAAATAGGATTTGCATGATGGTGAAGTTCTACAAACATAGATGTTTCATTAGTAAATGTGGGAGAAGCAAGAATTACTGGCTGGAAAATTAGGACTATTTATTTCTATGTGGAAGAGGTTTAGGGAACTTTAAGGAAGGGTTTAGGTAGGGACATGCCAGAGCAATCACACACTCAAAAAAGTAAGCACATCACAAGTCACAATCTACACTTTTAAAGTTACAAAAGCCCACACAGACAGCCACTTTAACACACAGACCACCACGGCAGTAGCAACAAGCTCCGCAGCAGTAACCGCCAACAGCCAGACGGAAGACAATGTACCGCCCACACTATTACAACAGGCCTATCCACAACCTTTTCCGGGGCGGCATCAATGACATCAAAAGCACGATGGAAACAGTACACAGAATGCAAAGGACTCACCTGTGTAGACTCAGGGAAGAACCACGCCGCCATGGAGCCCAAGTTGCAGGCATTCCCCATGCTCGTCTATCTCCTTCTTCACTATGAACATTAACACCGGCAAAGACGACCACAGTGAGTACAGCCGCCTTCACACAAGGGAGGGAGGGAGGAAAAAGAGAGTGACACACACACGCAAAACCCCCACCCCCAACACCAGATACACAAGCAGATTCAGTAAGAAAACATATTTACCCCGTAACCCTCAGGAATAATGCAATAACAAAAGGAATTGATTGAAGTGAGTGTAACAGGATAAAATACTAGAAATTTGCAATTCAAAATCAAAACAGTATATACAAATGGAGGGATACAGCCCAGTCCACAATGTCCACGGGCCACAGGGCCACATCACGTAGGCCAAGGCCCCACTTGAGTCCTGCAACAACACAGAGAGAACACCTGCAGGGGCATCAGGTCGAAAATACACAGGCACCTCAGGGGGATGGGGAACGGGGGGGCACCTCAGCCGGAAGATGGTACAACGCCACTGGTCCATGAGGGGGCCACATGCCCAGTGCGATGTCCTGGGGAGTGCAAGGCCACAGTCTCTCTAGTGGGTGGTTTGCCCAATGCTTGGTCCTGGGGAGTGCAAGGCCACAGTCTCTCAAGTGGCTGGTTTGCCCACTGCTTGGTCCTGGGAAGTGCAAGGCCACAGTCTCCCAAGTGGATGGCTTCTTCCACTGGTTCTAGAGGGGGCTTTGTGCCCAGTGTGCTTCATCCTGGCAAGGAGGGGGTGAGTGGATGGCTTCTTACACTGGTCCTGGAGGGGCCTTTGTGCTCAGTGATGCAGATCTTTAGAAGTGCAAGGTCACAGTCTCTCACCTGGATTTCACACCAACAGGATTTGCATGGTCCAGGACGCACTTCAGTCCATGGAGGCAGGACTACACACTGCTCACCGGCAGTGATGGCTGCTCCGTGGTGGCAGTAGCGGGGCTGCTGTTGGTGCTGGCAGTGGTGGGGGGATGCTCCAGCCCGTCCCCTGCAGCCTCAGATAGCTGCCCACTGGGGCTGCTGCTGCTGGTGGCGGTGCTGTTGTTGGGAATGCCAATGGTGGGGGAGGCTCCAGCCCTTCCCCTGCAGCCTCGGATGGCTGAACTGCCATGGTTGGTGGTGGGGGCTCAGAATCAGCACCAGGCCCCTTGCCCTTCCCAGCTGGTGGTGCCTCCTTGCCCTTCACCTTGGCAGCTGGTGGTGCATCCTTTCCCTTGTACTTGGCAGCTGGTGGTGCCTCCTTGCCCTTCACCTTGGCAGCTGGTGGTGCCTCCTTGCTCTTGCCTTTGGCAGCTGGTGGTGCCTCCTTGCCCTTCACCTTAGCAGCTGGTGTAGGCACACTGTCAGTGCTGATGGCTGGTTCCCTGGAGCCTCTCCCACCTGCAGTAGCTGCCGACACTAATGTGGCCGTGGACTGGGTGACTGAGTTGCTCGCCTGGGTTCTGACCACCCAGGCCCGACGTGAAGGACGGGGGAGGGGTAGGGAAGAGGTCAACGGCGAAGAGGAAATGCTTCTTAGGGACACTGGGGCGGGAAGAGGGTAAAGGTTTGGGAGTGGAGGAAGAGGGAGTGGTTGTTGGAGGTGTCTGTCTGCTGTGTTTGGGTGCAGGTGCATGGGCTGGATGCTGTTGTGAGGTGGATGGCTGTTGGGTGTCTGAGTGCTTGCGTTTGTGTACTTTCGGAGGAGGGGGAACAGACACAGTGGGAGAGGACACAGGGGAAGTGTGCATGGATGTGGGGGTGATGACTGCCAGTGAGGGATATGTAGTGATAGGCATGATGGTGATGGCGGCAGTGAATGAGGATGTAGTGCATGCAGGTGTGAGTGGAGACACTACTGGGAGGGTGGTGGACGAGGAGGAGGAAGGGGACACAGTGAAGGCAGTGGATGTTGGTGTGTCTGTATCTGGATGGTGTTTGTGTGAGTGGCTGTGTGATGATATGTGGTGCTTGTGTTTGCCTGAGCCACTCCTGTGTGTTGTCTTGGGTGCATGCTGGTCTGAATGTGTGCTTGGGATATGTTGGGGTTCAGGGGAATGGGAATGGGCAGAGGAAGTTGGAGGGGGGAGGCTAGAAACAGGGATAATGGCTGCCATCACGGAGGAGGCCAGAGCCTGGATTGATCTCTGTTGGGCTGCCATGCCAGAGTGAATGCCCTCCATGAATGCATTTGTTTGTTGCAAATGGCCTGCCAGGCCCTTGATGGCATTCACAATGGTTGACTGCCCAACAGAGATGGATCTCAGGAGGTCAATAGCCTCCTCACTCAGGGCACCAGGGCTAGGGCCTGAGGTGCCTGATGTGAAGGAGATGCCCACCCTCCTGGGTGAGTGGGCACGGGAAACATGCTGAGGGGCTGCCTGGAGGGCGGTGCTGGTACGGGTGTGGCGGCTGTACCTGTAGTTGAGATGGCCACAGAAGTGACCGCCACCACCAGGGAGCTTCCATCAGAGGAGGTATCACTGTCGGAACTGTCCCCTCCAGTCCCCGCCGTGGTGCTCCACTCGCTCTCTGTCCCACTGGTGCCCTCACCGTCGGTGGATTCAGCCTCCTGGGCCATGTGGGATGCAGCTCTCTCGGTTGCCGGTGCGTCTGCTCCTCCGCCAGATGATGCTAATGCACAGAAGGACAGTATGACAAAACAAAAAAGGGGGAGACAAAGAATACACTTGGTCAATGGCTGCACCAACACCACAGTTGGTGTACACAGCACCCTCACACAGGGAACAGGCCTACACACTATGTAATGCACTACCAGTCACAATGCTAGTCACCAGCCCAAGGACAGGAATACCTAAGTCCAATAGCAGCATACCTCACACCCACAGACCCCTGCCCAGTAGTGGATGCTTATTAGCTTAGTAGGAGGTGGGGTTCATCAGCCCCTGCCCAACATGGGACCTACACTGCAATGTCTGGCCTGGCCTACGGGCACCCACAGGCCCACATCCCCCACCCAGAGACCACCCCACCACACGCAAGAAGGGTATTGGGAAACTCTATTCAACCCCTTGTGGCTGCTGTGATGCCCTCAAGCTCCCATCCAGCTCCGGATAGGCCACCGCCAGTATGTGGGCCATCAGGGGAGGGTCAGGGTTCGACGGGTACCACGTCCTCACTGGGAGGCCATCCCCATCTGGGCCTCCGCCGTCTTCCTTGCCCAGCATCTCAGGTCCTCCCACCGTTTGTGACAGTGGGTGCTGCGCTTGCCATAGACCCCCAGGGTCCGCACGTCCTTGGCGTTGGCACACCATATACCCTTCTTTTGATGGGTGCTCACCTGCAGGGAAATAAACATCGAAAAAGGTATCAGCCATACACTCCGGCCTGTAATCAGCCACAGGTCCTCCCTGATCCCCAGGTACTGTCCCGCCTCTCATCCTCTTACGCACAGACAACGCCCAGCATACATGCAGCACGATGCCCAGGACCCTTACACCTCCCCCCCCCTTACACGAGGCCCTCACCCACAGCACTCCATGCATTTATGCCCCATGCATCGTGCTCACAGTGTACTCTCCTGTTGTTCTGGAGGCCCATACAGCATTCAGTACTTGGGTAGGACCTCATCCACCAGTCTCTCCAACTCCGCAGTGGTGAAGGCAGGGGCCCTTTCCCCAATGACTCGAGCCATGGTAGGTTCCAGACACAGGTCACAGAAGCACTTGCAGTGTAGGTCATCTCCTGTTGAAGGTCAGGTAGCAAGTGAGAGAACAGATAGAAAATGGCAGTCAGGTCCGCGGCGGTGAGCACCATCACCGCCGGCGTACATCACCATTGGCCACTGTAACTCATAGGGCCCAATGAAAACCATTGAGGAGCTGCAGGGCGGTACTCAACTGCCTCCCGCAACGGCACACAACGTCAGCGGAATTACCTCATTTTCACATGTCCATCCACACAGGACAGGCGGACACCATTTTAGTGGGGGGCAGGCCGTGGCACCCAACTGCGTCACAGTACACATAGGCACCATTAGGGCCTATCCAACAACATACTGTTTCAGTCACAACATGCAATGCAGTGTACAGTTTGGAAATGTGGAATACTGACCAGCCGCTCACCGTTTTGCCCCCTAGATTACAACCACTCAGGATGAATAGGAGATGGCGACATCCGCCCGTGTACAGGCCCCTGGTGGACTTGGTAACAATGGAGGACAGGCACATTATCCTCACCTACAGACTTGACAGGGCCACAATCACGGAGCTGTGTGCCCAATTGGAGCCAGACCTGATATCTGCTACCCGTCACCCCACTGGGATCCCCCCTCTTGGGCAAGTCCTATCTGTGGTCCATTTCTTGGCAACTGGTTCTTGCTAAGTGACAATGGGCTTGGCAGCAGGAATGTCACAGCCAATGTTCTCAATAGTGCTGACCAGAATGTTGTCTGCCCTGATTTAACACATGCGCAGCTACATTGTTTTCTCCCAGGTTGTGGATTTGGCCACGGCAAAAGCTGACTTCTATGCATTGGGACATCTCCCCAACATTATTCGGGCTATTGATGGTACACATATTGCATTTGTCCCCTCCCCCCGGAGAAATGAACAGGTGTTCAGAAATCGAAACAGCTTTTACTCGATGAATGTGCAGATAGTGTGCCTGGCGGACCAGTACATCTCCCATGTCAATGCAAAGTATCCTGGGTCTGTGTATGATGCCTTTATCCTGAGGAATAGCAGCATCCCATATGTGATGGCTCAACTCCACAGGCACCGGGTGTGGCTAATAGGTGAGCCCATGGTTCCCTCCTAGTATATGTTGGTGTGTGGGTATGGTGTGGGCCCTAGTGTTTGGATAACAGGTATCCCTCAATACAGGTATCCCTCGATATTTGCAGGTGACTCTGGTTACCCCAACCTCTCATGGCTACTGACCCCTGTGTGGAATCCCAAGACAAGGGCAGAGGAATGTTACAATGAGACACATGGACGAACAAGAAGAATAATCAAGAGGACATTCAGCCTCCTGAAGGCCAGGTTTTGATGCCTCCATCTAACAGGTGGTTCCCTGTGCTACTCCCCCAAGAAGGTCTGGCAGATCATCGTGGCATGCTGTATGATGCACAACCTTGCCTTGAGACACCAGGTGCCTTTTCTGCAGGAGGATGAGGCTGGAGATGGGCGTGTGGCAGCAGTGGACCCTGTGTACAGTGACGTAGAAGAGGCAGAGGATGAGGATGAGGACAACAGAACAGCAATCATTTGACAGTACTTCCAGTGACACACAGGTAGGACACTGTAACTTCCCCTTCCATTGTCAGTTTTGTGTTGGACATTGTACATGACAGGCTGTTTTTCACACTACTATGGCCACTTACTGAACCCTTTGGCATCTCCATTTGCAGATATCTGTGCCCCACTCTGGCTCCTGGTTTGTTGACTGCAGCCAACTACAGGTCATACCTATGTATACATTACTGTACAGTTGAATTGCAGTGTTTACAGCTTGTTAAATGAATACATAGTTCAATCAATTCACAGACTATATACTTGTAGTTTTACCAAGGGTGTTTATTTAGGTGCTAATAAGTGGAGGGGGATGTGCAATGGGCTGGGGTCATGGTGGTGGAATGTCCAGGATAGAGTCCAGTCTATGTGGATCACAGGTGCATTGTCCAAGGGGGCATAGAAAGTGGAGCAATGGCAGTTCAAGGTGGACAGGGTGACAAAGTGGGACACAAGGGTGACATTCAGGAGAGTCTTATTTTCTGGTGGGGTCTTGGCAATGTTCTCTGGCTTCTGCCTGGATTGCAGGGACCATTTGCGGGGTGGTTCTCCTTCTGCAGGGGGAGGGGTGCTGGTAGACTATTGCTCCTGTGGCGGGGCCTCATGTCCACTAGCGGCATCGGAGGTGGAGGGCTGTTCATTGGTGTGGCTAGTGTCAGTGGCCCGTCGGTGTGACACTGCCTCCCTCATGGTGTTGGCCATGTCTTCCAGCACCCCTGCAATGGTGACCAGTGTGGTGTGTCCCACAGGTCCTCCCTGATCCCCAGTTGCTGTCCCTCCTGCAGCCACTGGGTCTCCTGCAACTTGGCCAGTATCTAGCCCATCATCTCCTGAGAATGGTGGTATTCTCCCAGGATGTTGGTGAGTGCCTCGTGGAGAGATGGTTCCCGGGACCTATCCTCCCCCTGTCGCACAGCAGTCCTCCCAGCTTCCCTGTTGTCCTGTGCCTCTGTCCCCTGAACCGTGTGCCCACTGCCACTGACCCCAGTTCCCTGATTGTCCTGTGTTTATGGGGTGCCCTGGGGTCCCTGTAGTGGTTGACACACCTCTGATAGATGTGTCCTGGGGACAGAGACTTATGGGCCCGCTGGGTGGGTGCTGTGGTGGTTTTTCCTGAGGGGGGAGGCTCTGTGGTGGTATGAGACTGTGCCTGGATAACCGACTGTCCAGAGGTCCCTGATGGGCCAAATTGGTCATCCAGATCCAGGCGTCCAGATCTGCTGTCATCACTGTGGGCCTCTTCGGGGGAGACTGGATGTTGCTGGCACCTCCTCTCCGGTGACATTGGATGGAGGACCTGTGGGGATGTAATAGCAGTGTTATTGTTTCTGCGTGTGACATCTTGTGCTTGGGTGTGTTGCCCTCTATGGTTGTTATTGCCCTGGCAGCTTTGCCTTGTGTGAGTAGTGTTTGGTGGGCTAGGTGATGGTCTCTAATGTGCATGCTTTAGTGATAGTTGTCCACGCAGGTCTGTGATGGGTGTCCATGCATTGGTGTTGCATGTATGGCTAGGTTTGGGAGGGAAGAGTTGTGATGTTGTGATGTGGGGTGTGTGTGAAGTGGTGAAGTGATGGAAGTGAGGGTGGGATTATGTGATGGCATACATGTAGGGGGTGAAATTATTAAAGAGTTGACTTACCAGAGTCCAGTGCTCCTGCTACTCCTGCCAGGCCCTCAGGATGCAATATTGCCAAAACTTGCTCCTCCCATGTTGTTAGTTGTGGGGCAGGAAGTGGGGGTTCATCTCCAGTCCTCTGTACTGCTATCTGGTGTCTTGCTACCACAGAATTCACCTTCCCCCCTAGGTTGTTCCACCACTTCCTGATGTCATCCCTTTTTCTGGGGTGCTGTCCCACGGCGTTGACCCTGTCCACGATTCTCCACCATAGCTCAATCTTCTCGGCAATGGATATTTGCTGCACCTGTGATGCGAATAGCTGTGGCTCTACCCAGATGATTTCCTCCACCATGACCCTTAGATCCTCCTATCAGAACCTGGGGTGTCTTTGTGGTGCCATGGGTGTACTGTGAGTGGTGTGTGTGAGGGTGTGTACGGTGATGTGTTGGGGTGTGTGCTGTAAGGTGCGTGGATGGTGTATGGGTAATGGTGTTTTGTGGCTCTGGTTCTGTGGGTGCTCTTGGTCTGTCTCTCTCAATTGTCAATATTTTTGGGTCGTAAGGGGTTGTGGGTAGTGTGGGTGCGTGCTTTCTAGTGGTGTGGGTGTGGTGTGTGTATGGGTGTGAACTGTTTGTTATCCAGATTGACCAGTGTGGTGTTGTTTTGTTTGTGTGTGTCCATTTTGAGCGCAGCAGTATGAACCACCAATGGTTTACCATGGTTGAATGTCCACTGCGGTGATTCGTGGGTCATAATGCTGTGGACATAGTTCTGTTGGTGTAACGGTGTGGGTTTTGGTAGCGCCAGTTTATTACTGACCTTGCAACTCAAGAAAAACACTGTCACATTCTACATCATAGAAGGTTATAATAAATAATCCGAGCACTAGCTTCAGATGCAACAGGTCACTGCAGGATATGCTGGTCAAACGTAAAATAGCATCTGCTTTACCGAGTAGAAATGCCTCAATCTCAGACTTTTTTTAAATACAATAAATGTAAAACCTGTAAAAATAGTAAAAATGTCAACTCCAAGTACTGCATGTATACATAGGGAGGTGACACAACTATTTCTGACCTGTCATTCAGACTTTGTAGTCTATGTGGTGGGACTGAAAAGACCCCTTAATGGGGTGCACCTCTGACCTTAATGCCCTGGCTACATAGGTGCCTGCATCTATTGTACTGATTTGTGGCCGTAGGCAAACACCGATCATGTTTGTGTACCATGATCTAGGTCTGTCTCATGGTAATACAGTTTTTTAGACCAGACGTGGTGCATCAAGCACTACTCTCACAGTGGTGGTCGGCTACTGCCCTTGCCTGGAGGTGCACACAAGTGCAGTGGCAGCAGTATACCTGTTTTGTGTTTAGTAAGAATCACTAGTATGAACAGTCCTTCTTACCTGTCTTACTGGAGTGGTGCCTAGTGGCCCACTCATGTAAAGTTCTGCTTTGCCTATATAATGACTGTGTGTAGTGCTGGTTAGCATGTGATACTTGTGTGTGCATGCTGGTATATATGTGTGCCTATGCCTTGTACATAACATGGAAGCCTGTCGGTTCCATGTTGGAAGCTTAGGACCTGGAAAGCCTAGTGGAGGTCAGGACTGCAATGACCAGGCAGGAGGTGTGGATTGCTGACATTCCATCCGGGATGACAACACACACAATAGAGAAATGGGAGCAGAACATCCACTATACACATTAAAGATTTCTTTGATTCCAAGACGAGTTACTGGTCACTGGGGCCTGGGCTCATTGTAAAGCAAGTTGATGGGACTCATAAGATTGGCACTGTAGGACTAGGGAATCATTATAGAGAGGAAGGCTTAAGCCTTTTAACCTTTGTGAGGCTTGTTTCAGTAAAGGCTGACATACAGGCATGATCCCAAGTACTCCGTTGGCCTGTGTTGTTGTCAATCAAACTTGGGCCCACATTGATATTTTTTGAGGCAAAACTGTCAAAAAACATTTACGTGGGCTAACGTTATTTCTTAGCGCCACCCATGAGTCAAATTTATACTTTGATGCACGGTGGCGCTAAGAACTGGTTAGAGTCATTTTCTTTTAAGCTAACCATTGTGCCGCGTCGTAAAGCAAAATTACGTTAACGCAGGAAAAATGATGTTAATCCGGTTTGCGACACGGAAAACGTTGGAAACCGGGTAATCGCCATTTGTCCCCGCATTAGCGGCAAAAAGCAACGCAAACACAGCAAACAGTGCTAAGGAGCCCCAAATGGATCCCAGAAGCCAGGAGAGATCTACCAGGGACCAGCCAGGATGAAACAGACCTGGCCCAGGGGAGAGACAAGAAGAAAAGGAAGTGTTGCTTCAGTGCAGAGGAGCATGAAATACTGGTCAGAGAGGTGACGGAGCACCAGCATCAACTTTTCATCACCTCTAAATTGCCAAATGGGAGGAGAGAGGCAATTTGGCAACAAATTGTGGACAAGATTACCAGTGTGGCAGAGGTCAGAAGAACTGCCACCAAGTGTAAGAAACGCTGGCATGACTGCAAGTGCAGGACAAAGGAGAAAATGGTAAGGAACAGGAAGGCAGCACTGAAGACTGGAGGTGGAATCCAGCACCGCAGGAGGCCCTGGATGAGATGGAGGAGATGGTTGCAGCCGTCATCCTGGAGGAGATCATTACAGGAATTGTAGGACAGGACAGTGAAGACTTTCTAGAAACAACATATATGCAGTGTAAGTTGCATGGGGGAAAAATGCCTAAATGTCAAGTGTAAGAGGGGGGAAGTGCCTACCTACTACACAATGCATGTCAGTCATGGAAATGAGGCAGTGGAAAGGGCAAAGGGGCACGGCACGGGTGCATGGGCTGTGCAGGGGCAGCCAGGGGCACAGCACAACACAACACCAACAACCTTTGCATGGGGGTACACTGCCATGCCAAGGCTGCTGGAAAGGCAAAAGCAGTCCAGGAGGGTAGGGTAGAACGTAAAACTGGGCTGCTGTCACAGGATAGCTGGTATTATCAGAATATAACCTAGGGGGCAATGCCCAGACTCAGGCCATTGCCTCAAGTGGCATTTACCATTTACAACATTTGCCACTACTACCTGTGCTGTGTGTGCTGGTCAATTAGGAAATGGCAGTTAGGTGCCGATGGCACAAACACACTCAAAGTTAGGGTTCAGGATGAATGCGTGAACAATCCCCCTCAATTCCTATCCAAATTCAACTCCTGTCAACTGCTCATGACCATAGACTCAATAAACATCAGGCACTGTCACTTAAATTATGAAGTACATAGCAGTAATCTCATACCCATGCTGCACATTCCAGGGTCTACCCCGTGCCTGTGTTACAAGAGCTGCAATGCCACCTTGTAACATCTCAACTGTCATACTGCTAAGACAACAGCATTGAGGGGGAGGACATATATGTGTAGCTAAGAAAACACACCTGCACAGTCATAAGAGGAAATGGAACTCTGCCAGGCCCATCAGTGCAATGCAATGTAGCACACATTCGCAAACATCAACATGAGAAACTACCAATGCTGACACCTGTATCGTGTCATTCCAATGCAATACACGGTATGGTGATAGGTCTCAGAAACGTATAGGTGTATGTGAAATATCATAGACTGGGTTAGGGCCATATTGTTATGTGTGGTGCATGTGGCATCAGTACACCAACACACATTGCAAGGCCTCACCTTGCTAATGGTAGCAGAGGGAGGGTTGATTAGGACAAGAAGGTGGCAAGACACAATTTGGACAGAACCTACACCTAGAGGATGTGACACAGACAATTCCCCAAGCTGCCCACACTACATGTGACATGCAGGTGGTGCATAGGCCTCTGAGAATGCAAATATCAATGACATGAACAATAAACGGGAACCAAGATTACAATGTTCCACCTATAGGAAATCAGTGATGTCACATTACAACTGCCACAACAAAGACACACTAATTGTACAATATCTCATTGCAGAGAACAATGGCTCTCCTGTGGATCTGCCTGTCCTCGACTACCCTGATGACATCGATGACAAGCTGACAACCATCAGCTAGGAAACCCTCCAAAATGTCCTGGGAACCCTCCAGTCGCAAGGAGGAGCACAGATATAGCATCCATACCAGAGGACTCACCCACCACTCCAATAATGCGACCTGCCACCTCCAACACAGCTGGGGACTCTGATGACACTGGGACCACATTTGAGAGGACAGTTGTGGGAGTTCAGCGGGAGCTGGCCAAGGAGGTGCGGGTGGGGATGCAAATTATGGCAGCCAGCCTTGAGGGGATGCACATGATGACATCTGCAGAACAGTCAGCAGCCATGCAAGTCACACAATCACTACTGCAAGGACTCCAACAGTATGAAGGGGGACCTCACCACTGCAGTTAGGGAGTTGCCACAACACCTGGCCTCCCAAACTTTTACCTGCATGCATGACAACAATCTGGACTCCCTCAGGGCAGACATGGCGGCCTACCACAGGGATGTTGCTGCCATACTCAATAACCAGCAGCTCCTCCTTGCTGCAGTTATGCCCTTAATAGTTCCACAGTTGGCAGCTACCGGAATTCAGAGTCCACTTCTCCAACCACTGAAGTGTGTATTGCCCCCTCAAACCCACCACCATCAAGGGCAGAGGAGACGATACACACATCAGTGGATGAAGACGTGGAGCAGATCACTTTCACCCGTAAGGGTACCCGGTAGCACCAGCCCATTCCTCATGGGCACTCTTTTTCCTTTGTCCTGTTCTTGACAGCATGCCAGTGTTGTTACAGTTCTCCGACACACTGCTAAACTTACCACTATGGACCGCAATTGTCTCTCATTACCCATGTTCCTCTGCACTGAATGACACTCCATCCCAGCATGTCCAATGACATGTCTCTTAACATTGCACTAGTTGTGCCTCACAATAGAATGTGTCACACCAATGGACTTACAAACCTGGACTATGTAAATATTTCACTCTGGCACTTTAAAATGAACAGCACCTACACAACCACTTTATCTCTGTGTAATGTGACACATCTACTGTGCTGGAGATTTGTTATGCATGTAACATGTCAATGACAACAGAATATCAATACAAGAGCTTAGAAAGAATGTGGGCTGATATCTGTGCACAAGGGTCTGGATTTTAAAATCATCTCTGCTGCTTGTGGCTCATCTCTGAAGTTAAAGCACCACAGTCAAATGCTGTGTAAAAATTGTATATGTCAGGCCCAAGGTATCTACAAGATTAAACTCAATGCTGGCCACGTCCCCTACAAGACAATCATTGGGTATGTGACATATGACTCGAAACATAAATCCCACAACATACAGCAGGAATGGCTGCGTAAGACTGTTTGAACATAAACTTCACCTGGAAGTACAATCTAAACTCATAGGCGTGAATTTTGTGAACTTAACCTCTTAAGATTTTGACACCACTAAGTTTATCAGGGATCACATGAACATCAGGCTGCAGGCAGACGTCCCACAGTGCCCAAGATTACAACACAGGGCCCAAACGATGACAGCTTTAAAAAGTACACCTACCTCTCCAATACATGAGAACCATAGTCACCTAGAGTGGCAAGTACAATGGATGGCAGATGCATAGAGAAGTAGCTTTGTTGTAGCTGCCAATGTGACAGCTCATTTGGAAGTGGGAATCAACATGTCAAGAATGGGATGTGGATGCAGGACGGAATACACTGGCAAACTCAAATTTGCCACTGTACACTTATGCAAAGGCCCAGATCCCCAAGCATATCACACATACCTTAAAGGTGTACCTAAAACTTTATTAAATATGTATGAAAGAAAGTTAGACACACCTATACTAACCTAACCTATCCTAACTATACATTACCCACAACTGGCCCTAACTACCCTATGCTAAACGTACTTACCACATGTAACTAAACACTCTTAACATTAACCCCCCCCACTCCCCTTATATGATGGGACACATGTAGGACAACATATACTAACCTAAACATATACTAACTAATACTAAACAATATATATATATATAAATATATATATATATATGTGTGTGTGTGTGTGTGTTTTTTTACGAATACACATAAACCCCAACATCAACCATCAACCCCCACCCACCCACAAACTAACATGTAATAATATAACTCCCCCCACTCCCTAACCTATTTATCTTATCTAAACTAATAGCCTACTCTAACCTATCACTAAACCCACTAAAAAAAGTATAAGGAAAGAGGAAGGAGGGGACGGAATTAGGGGTGAGGCAAACCTGGACTTAGAGGTTGGCCCTCCTCAGAGTTTTTTTTATCGAATTCAGTCTTCGGCTGTTGAGAGCTACCTCACACTGGAGACTGTCCATTCTCCTTAGAACCTTAAGCATGTCCTGCTGAAGCTGCCGGAATGCAGCCATGTCCATACCAGCTGCTGTGGTGGTTTGTGTTGCAGAGGTCGTAGCAACTGCAGCTGCCGTGGTTGCGGGTGGTGGCATAGATGGTGCAGCAGGTGTTGTGCCTTGTGCTCCAGATGTTGAGGGTGCTGTAGGTGTGGCAGAGATACCGGTGCCCACTGTGCCACTGCTTGCAGTCGGGTTGGTGGCGGCACCTGTTGTGGCCAATGCCGGGCCCCCTTGGCTAAAAGCCCGCCATGCTCCAGTGGCACTCTCATGATGATAGTGTCTTGCCATCATTCTATACCCAGCCTCCACATCGAGGATGTGCCTGTATCACACTGCCCGCCTCTGAAACTCTGGGATTTGTTCGGCATTCATGTTGGCAGCTATAAAAAAGAGACAGGCAAACATTAGTGCCATCATTGTGTGATGCATGTTCACATGATAATCTTCCTCACAAATTGCACATGCAGTCCAAATCACAGTAGAGATAATAGATTGTCCCTGATGAATGACATGCCAATACAGCCTACGTATCAACTATCTACAAGCACCGCAAAGCACAACAAGGTGTGTACCAAATTAACTGATCTGTGCATTTATGTAGTGCAATGTGTCGCAATGCAAATGCAGCAAGTACTCAACATGCGCCAAGCCAACTAATCCCTATCATCTGGATCAATTTGAAGGCATACAAGACCTATGATTTGTATATGGAAATGGCAGGATGGTATGCAGTTGCTAATCATAAGAGGTCAGTGTAGTTTGGCACACATGCATACTTGAATTAGATGTCTGTCATCTACACTGTGACCATCACACCAAGCTACATATATTTTCTCCCCCTAACCCTATACCTCGGGGGGTGGGCATGCAATACATATTTCAACCGTCAGGGACAACCACTAAGCTTTGTCCATCTGTACATGGTACCTAGGTACCCAGGGTATTGGGGTTCCAGGAGATCCCTATGGGCTGCAGCATTTCTTTTGCCACCCATAGGGATCTCAGACAATTATTACAAAGACTGCCACTGCAGCCTGAGTGAAATAACATCCACGTTATTTCACAGCCATTTTACATTGCACTTAAGTAACTTATAAGTCACCTATATGTCTAACACTTACTTAGTGAAGGTTAGGTGTAACATTACTAAGTGTGAGGGCACCCTGGCACTAGCCAAGGTTCCCCCACATAGTTCAGGGCAATTTCCCCAGAATTTGTGAGTGCGGGGATACTATTACACACGTGCACTACATATAGGTCAATACCTATATGTAGCTTCACAATGGTAACTCCGAATATGGCCATATAACATGTCTAAGATCATGGAATTGTCCCCCCAAGCCAAATCTGGTATTGGGGTGCCAATCCCATGGGTCCCCGGAGCTCTAGCATGGACCCTGGGTACTGCCAAACCAGCTCTCTGGGGGTTCACTGCAGCTACCGCTGCTGCCAACCCAGAGACAGGCTTCTGCCCTCCTGGGGTCTAGGAAGCCTAGTCCCAGGAAGGCAGAGGGTGTTACACCCTCTCCCTTTGGGAATAGGTGTTAAGGGCCTGAGAGGAGTAGCCTCTCCTGGGCTCTGGGAATGCTTTGAAGGGCACAGATGGTGCCCTCCTTGCATAAACCAGTCTACACCGGTTCAGGGATCCCCCAGCCCCTGCTCTGGTGTGAAACTGGACAAAGAAAAGGGGAGTGACCACTCCCCTGTCCATCAATACCCCAGGGATGTTGACCAGAGCTCCTCTGTTCCAGACCTCTGCCATCTTGAAAGCAGAGGTGTGAGGGCACAATGGAGGCCTCTGAGGGGCCAGTGCCAGCAGGTGACGTCAGAGACCCCTCCTGATAGGTGCTTACCTGAGTAGGTGACCAATCCTCCTCTGAGGGCTATTTAGGGTCTCTCCTGTGGGTTTCTTTCCATGTAACGAATGCAAGAGCTCACCAGAGTTCCTCTGCATCTCCCTCTTTGACTTCTCCCAAAGATTGACCGCTGACTGCTCCAGGACACCTGCAAAACTGCAACAAAGTAGCAAGAAGACTACCAGCGACATTGTAGCGCCTAATTCTGCCGGCTTTCTCAACTGTTTCCTGGTGGTGCATGCTCTGGGGGCTGTCTGCCTTCACCCTGCACTGGAAGCCAAGAAGAAATCTCATGTGGGTCGACGGAATCTTCCCCCTGCTACCACAGGCACAAAACTTCTGCTTCACCGGTCCTCTGGGTCCCCTCTCATCGTGACGAGCATGGTCCCTTGAACACAGGAGCTGGATCCAAGTGACCCCGACAGTTCAGGGGTCCAATTGTCCAAATTTGGTGGAGGTAAGTCCTTGCCTCCCTATGCCAGACAGTAGTTCTGTGTACTGTGTGAACTGAAGCTGCTAGGGCTTCTGTGCTCTTTTGCAAGGAATCCTTCATGCACAGCACAGCCCAGGTCCCCCAGCACTCTATCCTGCATTGCTCAACTTGCTGAGTTGACCACCAGCTTCGTGGGACCCTCCTTTGTTGTGTTGAGACGACTGACATGCTCAGTTTTCTTGAACCCATGTTCAAGTACTTCTGTAGGTGCTGCCTTCTTCTGCGTGGGCTCTCTGCATTGCTGAGCGCCCCCTCTGTCTCCTCCTCCAATGGGCGACCTTCTGGTCCTTCTTGGGCACAGGCAGCACCCATTTTCTTTAACCATGACCTTTGCAGCTAGCAAGGCTTGTTTGTAGTCGTTCTGCATGGAAATAACTCTGTGTCCTCCAGCCAGCCGTAGGACATCTTCTGCGTAAAGGAGAAGTTCCTGGCATCTTCTGTTGTTGCAGAATCTTCAGCTTCTTCCACCCAGAGGCAGCCATTTTTCACATCCAACTGGGGTTTAGTGGGCTCCTGCCCCCCCCCCGGACACTTTCATGACTCTTGGACTTGGTCCCCTTCCTTTGCAGGTCCTCAGGACCAGGAATCCGTCTTCAGTGCTTTGCAGTCTGTTGTGGTCTTTGCAGAATCTCCTATCATGACTTTAGTGTGTTTCTGGGGAAGTAGTGTAACTTTACTCCTACTTTTCAGGGTCTTAGGGTGGGGTATTTAGGACACCCTTTGTGTTTTCTGACACTCCCAGCGACCCTCTACACACTACACTAGGCCTAGGGTCCCTAAGTGGTTCGCATTCCACTTTCTTAGTATATGGTTTGTGTTGCCCCTAGGCCTATTGCATCCTATTGTATTCTACAGTGTTTGCACTATTTTTCTAACTGTTTACTTACTTGATTTTGGTTTGTGAGTATATTTTGTGTATTTTACTTACCTCCTAAGGGAGTATATCCTCTGAGATATTTCTGACACATTGTCACTAAAATAAAGTACCTTTATTTTTAGGAACTCTGAGTATTGTGATTCTTATGATATAGTGCTATATGATATAAGTGGTATATTAGGAGCTTTGCATGTCTCCTAGTTCAGCCTAAGCTGCTCTGCTATAGCTACCTCTAACAGCTTAAGCTGCTAGAACACTACTAATCTACTAATAAGGGATAACTGGACCTGTTACATTGTGTAAGTACCATCAGGTATAAGCCAGGCCAGCCTCCTACACATGTCTATAACATAACTCTCCAGTGCCACGTAAATGAAGTACAACATGTGGGGCTAGATGCTGGGGGACAGTCACTCATACAGTCCTACTTGTTCATTACATTACAGGGATGCGCAAATTTGTGTGTTAAACTGATGAATCACTGTTTTGTGTAAATTAGGGTATGACTTCCAGACTAAATTCTGACACTGGACCACCTCCAAAACAAATGTGGGCCTCCATGTGGCTACAAATCACCTTGTTTGCCTGCCCCTGCCTATTGTGCAGCACCATACTCCCATGATATGACTCTCTGCATGTGAATGTCTAACCCTTGCATGAAACACTATGTCAACCTCCAGTCAAGTCACATATCAGATCACGTGCCTGCTCAACATATCTTGCAATGAGTTCAACACACAAGAGTCAATCACACAACAGCTGCAATCACAACACAGGACAGACATTTTCACACTTCCTGGATACGTCTGGGTCCTCAAATTGAGCCACTTCCCCAATGGTATAAGGGGCCGGTCCACCTGTAAAACATGGAATGGAGATATATGCTCAATGTCTGATCACTGTTCAAACGTGGGAACAACATATCACAGTGTGTGACATTTATATGATAGAGCTGCACATCAGTTATGTAGACACTCCAACAGACATACCACTGCAAACTTGCATTGACACTGTCACTCCAGTGAGTGATAGACACACATATGCACACATGCACTGGCCCTAACAATAATGTGGTGCTAAACCTGACTACACACTTTTGTGGCTAATCCACTTCAGATGGTACTCCATTTCATCATTTATTATTGGATGACAATTGCAATGACACTTTCCTGGTGCACTACAATACAAGTGACTCAGGTACTGTGGCTTGTGCATCCAGGGACAATGAGTAAATGTATGATGGACATGTGGGTCGATTTGCATTCAGGATTTATCATGCTTTCAGTGGTCCATAATAGCTGTGCCAGTGTTGTATGTAGGTTACATATGCCCCATTGATAGTGTCCCCTAAGCCGTATATGCCCCCCTTGACAACATGATGGCAGGCATCCACTGTAATGATGACAATGTAGCACTAAACATGGATTGCTCACTTTGCCGTTCCAAAACTGTGAAAGAATGTATGCTGACAGTGTCTTAGCTGATCATCATTGACAGAATGCATGGGCACCGGTGTAGTAATTGCACTTAAAATGTGTCACTCAGGGCCATATGTACTTATATCAGGTATTGTTATTCACACATTGCGAGACTCAGCAACTATTAAGTTGGATGATCAGAGGTAGAACACTCCAATTGACACTGTTTCCAAAGAAAAAATGGGATAGCAAATGACCTACCTCTTCAATCATGATGAGGTAGGTCTCATTTTGCAAACCCCTTGGGAATGGCGACACTCACAGGAATGCTGACCATGTCTGTAACTGCTTTCATATTGAGATGTTAACATTTGTTGAAATGCAGCAAAATTTCAGCAGGGGTGTACGGAAAGTATTTTAACAACCTATTTCATTACTAAAATAGATTTTTGGAAGCAGTCAGTGGTCCCTTGCACAACTTCATGCTCAAAACAGTATGTGGCCACGTATTCACAAAGAGGTTGGATCCCGTACTGACCTTTTTCCTTTTGAAAATGGGTTGGCACCAATTTGAAACAGATGATAACTGCAATAGCTCAGTCCCGGTAATTGTGCCCAAGAAAGAAATGTAATACGCGCCTGCGACTCAATGATAGGATTTGAACGCCTAATCCTAAATGCCACCAGAAGACCCTGTTTTGTGATTGTGCAAACTGATTGAAGAATGGGCCATTTGGGTTTGTCCATGTGAATGAATATTTGTCCTGACGTAAACACAAAAATTCTGTAAACTTAGATATTAGTGAAAGTTATCAAGAGCTTGGTATATATGGCCCTGAATAATAGTCGGACATGGCTCAACGAAACTGTGGACTGCATTGTTACCATGTATTACCATGTGTAATACATCAGATTACTGGTACACTAACAGTTTGTTCAACTTGCATTCCACATGGCCACAAACAATGCATGCATCATGTCACAACATCTGCTACTGTCACTCAGGAACATTGAACTGTACACATTTGTCAATGTGATACTCACCAACAGGGCCACCAATCACCACACCCAGGTGGTCCAGCAGGTCCTGCTTTCGGGCCACCAGGTCAGCCCAGCGATGCTTGAGCTGGTGCTCGTTCCAGGGGGAGGTGTTGAATATCCGTCTTAGGTGGAACAGCACCTTTGACCACCGCGCAGCCATCTTGCCTCCATGTGATACCCCTGTATCACACAGCCCCCAGCCTCCATCATCATGGGAAGGAAGTGGCACACCAGCCACACAAACACCCCAAGCTGCTCCTCACCCATGCGCCCCAGCCTTTCTCTTCCTGACATGGTACAATACACAAAGTTTGACAGTAAAATGAGAAAATAATGAAAAGGAAGTAGAAAAAAGGAAACCTACAAACCCCAATTAAAGATCCAAACCACCCCAACTAACCTTACCCACAAACAGACCCCCAACAATACAAATACAATTCTGACATCAATAAAAGGCACAAAAACACTTACACTGGTACAAAATACAGTTAGGTAACACCAAAATACAAAAGCTAGACCACACAAGAGACAAAATCCACAATCCACAACAGAGCAAGACCAACCCACATCCACACAGTCTAGAAAAATCACAGACTGCAAAGTGAAAGTGAAAGTACACCCACTGTACCATTTCTGTAAATAGGATATCCTATTACATCACTTCCTGTCCCATTTCCGACCCGTTTTCCATCTTGCGTGTACATTTTTGGCACTTACGTAGTTTGCATCAATATTTTTGACGCAAAAGCGTCAAAATCCCACGCATCCATGGAACTACACATTTTGTATGGATATCCGCAAGCCTGGGGTGTGCTGGTGGAATTAAAGCTAGGGATCCATTGATGTATATTGTGCGCTTACATCATTTTTTGGCACATTTCTGACTTAAACTGTGTTTGCGTCATTTTTCATATTTTAACATGCATGCAGCCTACAACTTGACAAAGATAGGATGGTATGGCCAGCAGTGTGTGTTCTAGTATTTGGCCACATGTGGTAGACCATGCAACTGTGGCCCACATTACTAATATCTTTGTTCAGGATTTGCTTTTGTGACTGATACAACAGAACAGTAAACTTTGGAAATTAAAATGGAATTTGTACGTTTTCACTGATGTTGCGTCAATAGAGGACAGCAAGGCTATGCTAAAAAAATATGAATCATGGCCTGTGTGTTTTGTGTGTGAATTGACTTTTAAAACTATTTGTGTGCTTCTGTTGGAACGACATGCAATACATTATGCTTGATCTTCATGTATGAATGTGTTACAAATGGGTATCAACATCAGATGCAAATCAATGAGGTACAACAGTCATGATATGTGTTTGTAATATGTGTCAACTCTTTTGCTGTATGTAGTTGTTTGACTTTGGGGACATTACATTTCCCATGACAAACAATGCACAGGGAAGATAGAGGATGGCTGATGAGGGCTATGTCGGATATGTTACCCCTCACATGTCATTAATTTTTGCCTACCACTTCAGGGTCACGTGTGTACACTTCCCACAAGGCGAGCATTCGAATATGTTTGGTATGTACAGTGTTTGTGACACTGAGCCTCAATTCCAATCATAAAATTGTTATGTACATGTCAGATTGACTAATGTAAGTTACCTATGTTCCTCCAGTAGCTGTGGTGGACCAGCAGCCCAGGCTGCATGTGTTCACATATTTTCAGAGGTGTATTGCACAAAACTGTCCAGTTCAAGTGTGTGGGCATGTGTACCCTCTGTCAGTATTGGCCTTCATGGTGTAATGGTTTCATGCAGGTCTAGTCAGGAGTCTGCGGAGGCAACCCTTGAGTTCACAGAGTATCTTTCAAAGCAGATTTGACCTAAAGCCGAAGATCAGCTAAAGGTATACAAGGGGATAGGGCAGCTATGGTACAGCAGAAAATACAGAAGAGTGAAGATAGATCAACCTAGGTGTGGACAAATATGTTACGAATCTGTAATGGCCAAACATGCAGGTCTCATCACTACGTTTGTACACAGGGTAGGGCTCTGAACTTCCCACAGCAACAGGGAACATCAGTGCCTCTGTGCAGATTAATCTCACAGCTAGTCACCACTCAAGCCCCATTGAAAGGTGGCGGCAGAAGTAAATCTATGTCTGGACCATCAGGGCACAAACATGGATTGTCCTTACATACACATGACCAGCCCTTGTTTGTTGGGCTGGAGGCATAGTACCAAATCCAGAAATACAGCCATGGCACTCTGTCACTGTTTGGCTCTAATGAATACATGCAAAAACAGACAAAGGATGGGGCTGGATTCGCCCCCTGGATAACATGTGCCAGTACAAATGCAAAATTAAACTATTCTATACAGTTGAGGACTGATCGTACACTTATCAGACACAATACCCCAAGAAAGAACGGAGGGCATGGAAACCAACTATGGGGCAAATGAAGGCACAGGGAACAGGCTGTGCTTGACGCAAAGACTGGAACCGGTCTGGCTAACAGGAAGCAGGCTCTGTCAGAAACAAAGATGAACAAGGCAGAAGAACAGGGAGCAGAGTCTGACTGGAACATGCAGGAACAACACTGTGGAAACAGAGAGCAGTTTCAGGGGTACTCAGAACTGTAACACAATCCAACAAGGTCTCTGGTACAAAAATGAATTGTACTCCAATGCACACCAAGGAGCTTCAGGGAAATGACAGCTTCTAAGCAGTTCCAGGCAGCAGCAAGGCCAGGGCAGAGTCAAATGGCTGTGCTGCATGACAGAGCTCACAAGTGTGCGCAACTTCAGTCTCAAACAAGTCCAGGAGGAGAGAATCCAGTATAAGGGGCCAACCGGACTTTTCCCATGGGAAGCAATGGACAGCAGATTACAGGTCTTACCAACTACCAGGCAGTGCATTATGGGATCTTTAAGTCCATGCAGGCTAATGTAGTTGTACTATGGCATGCCATACTGAAAATGGAAGCAAACAGAAGTCAGAATGGGAGTCTGGGTGAGTGTAGATGATGATTTCCAGGGTACAAATAGTCCATTTACAGCGCCCCCTAGAGAAGGGAGGTTACAGACTTAAACCATGGCTGTGGCAGGACTTATTACCTGGGATGGACTGTTCAGGGCATGTCTTGTGAGCATTGCTTGTCATACCTGGGACACTCGTGCTATCCATTTTCAGGATTAATGCACCTCTTGTCACACAAGCTCCTTGCGGAGATAGCTAATGTCACACTTACTGATGTCAAGGGTCTGGTCATACATTCCTGTTACCAAAGCTATTTCACATCCACTGCCACATTTATGATGCGCATATTTACCTTGATGTCATAGTTGTGTGTCATATGCTACAATAGAACATGTTGGCAACATGGTTGTCTGCCAAAGCTGTGGTCCTATGAATGTGCCCATCAAATGTGAAATAGAAAAGATGGTTTTCATGTAAACTGTGTGTAATGTTTGCTGTTCAAATATACCCCTCAAATGTGATGTGGCCTCAGAAGCAGTCAGATATGTCTTTGTGACATGCTCCCTGAGGTAATACTCTGATTCCTAAAAAACATGTGATGCATAAATAATTACCCAGAGCAGAATTAAGTGATAAAGTGAGGTGTTTAATTCCATATTGCAAAAATGTGTTGATAGTGACTATTGTTGAAAAAAGTTCTGAACTATCTGTTGTCTGCAACGCATTCCTGCAGCTTTGTTTGGATGTTCCCCCTCATTTCCCCGGGCAACATCCCCTCCTCCTCCTCTTCAGGCAGTTCTTGCTGAGGTTCATATAGGGGGATATTCCTCCTAACACAAATGTTGTGCAGAATGGCACAGGTCAAAATTATCTTGCAGACCATTTCTGGGGAATATAGGAGGCTGCTTCCGGTGATGTCCAGGCACTTGAATCTGGACTTCAGGATGCCAAACATCTATTCAACAATGGTGCGTGTCCTCCGATGGGTTGGCGAATGGGGTCATGATCAATGTCTAGATCCCGTGACCCTGATCAGCTGAAAGAGAAAATTGGAGTAAGTATTTTGTTGTTGCTTGCACCAGGAATGTCAAGTAGCATGCCAGTTGATATCTTGTGTTGTCTGCGACTCATATGTGTTTCGGATATTGTGTAGGATCCTGGGCTTCTGTGAAGTTCTTTCTGCATTTGGTTGTTTGACTTGAAAACTTGTGTTTGGCTCACTGACCTGATATCTATGGATTATTTTCAAATTTGCAGTTCAGTGTGTATCTCCCATGCGTTATATAGTGAGCATGATGTTTTAGTGTGCGTTCACTGGAGGGGACATGATACTTCCACACACACAATAGATTCCACTATGGTGGTAACATGGTTGCAATACATGTCCTGAACATCCCATCCAATTAGACATATGTCATTGCAGATGAAATGCAACAGTGAGGTCTTTTGATTTGGCTCGGTGACAATGCACAACACATCTCCATATGTTGGCAGCACTGAGGTGCTCAGTATTGACAATGCACAATTGTCCCATGTGTGACTAGGTTCTAGGCAAACCTTTGTTGTTCTCTCTGCCAGTGGCTCATGTGCAGCAGTGCACCTACACTACTGAACTTGCTCCAGGTGAGCTGGCTAACTGGGTTGTGGAGGTGGATGTATGTGTGCAGGAAGGCTATCTCCCTGTACATCTGTTATGTACCTGGAGAATTGGCTCTTTCAGTATGTGCAGCAGTGTGCAGTTTGCATTAGTGCCACATCAACATGTGTTCATAGCACAGTCCCCTTCCTCTTTGCTAGCTGGCAACGTCACCCCAGGAGTGATGTGAAATGTTGGTACTGCCTCAGTATTTCCATGTCACCTACATGTGAGTCATCATCACCATGCTATGTGTCTCATGGTGTTTGACCTACAGCAACACACATTGCACACCCCTTATGCAGTACCTATTGTATGGGAGGATGGGAATTGACTGTGTGGCCTTATGTTATATTGAATGGTTAATCTTCCAAGTTGTACTGCCAGTGTAGGCCATGTCATTGTCACTGTGTGGTTTTAAATTGGTTACTTGTGGCTCTATAGTGGCATCTATCGTTATTGTCAGCCATCATTTGTCCATAGTTGTGTATCTCATTGGGTCAGGATATCAAACATAACTACCTGTGTCACAACTCAGTGTCTTCCTGGCCACATGTCAATGTAGTGGTGTATGTCTTGTGTGTCCTACAGGGTTGCTGTGCCATGTGTATATTACTAGGTTTTGGACTTACCGACACGAAGGCCATTGCCATATCATCCATCCTGGAAGTGCCGATTGATTGTGCTGTGGCAGGAGATGAATGAATCATGTACACTCCCAGGATACTTGGCCAAGATGTTGGTAAACAATCCCTGGTGGTCAACTATGGCCTCCACATTTATGGAGTGGGTGTGCTTTCTGTTCCAGTATAGTTGCTCTGGTGCAGCAGGTGGTACAATCCAGTCATGGGTGCAGTCAATAGCACCAAGCACATGCGGTAAGCCATGTATTTGGCAAAACCCCTGTTTGGTCTCCTGCTGCTTCTGCTGTGTGTTGGGGAAGCTGATGTGGCGGGCTGTGAGGAAGATGATGGCACCTAGGACCTTTTGAAGGAAGGCAGAGAATGAGGGCTGTGATACCCCAGCATCCAGGGCACCCGTTGTTTGGAAAGAGCCACTTGCCAACATATGCAGGACAGCTAGCAGCTTGGTCACCGGTGGTATATTGTGTGCTGTCTTCAGGCTGGCTGTTATCTGTGGTTCAATTTGGCGCAGTAGCTGCTATATGGCTTGCCAGTTGAGTCTATACCTCTGGATGATATCCTGGTTCCTGAAGCCCGGGGGGTTGTCCTGGTGCTGAAGACCCTCTCCTGCCTTCTGCGTTGCCTTAAGGGTCCACGTTGGGGTGGTGGGGGCTGCTACTGTTGGTCCTGTGCTCTGCGACATCTGGCATGCTGCATCATTCTTGAGCAATGATGTTGTTTCTGTGTGTTTTCCTTAAGTAGTGGTGTGTTTGCCCCATTTTCACGCCTGCCCTGACCCAGGCGATAAAATTTGGCGCAAATTGGGCTTTGCGTCATTTTTCGAGTCCGCTTCCCACCTGAGCATCATTTTTGCCCTGTTGGATAAACATGGTGCTAGGGTGTTTGAGTCATTTTTTGTACAGGAACGCCTACCTTGCATCTAATTGATGCAAGGCCGTTTCACACATCCTTGTAATGACGCAAACTCCAAACCAAATATGGTGTTAAGTTTGCACCGGATTTGCGTAAAAAAAATGACGCTAATCCGGCACAAAGGGAGTATAAATATGGGCCTTGGAGCCACTCTTGCTGTGGCAGACTGTCCGTATCACAAAGGAAAGAAGATGTGAGAGGAGACTTCAAAGAAGTCAACATAACAACAGGAATATCAAAGAACCACACCCTAAATCACATCAGTGCCTGGATTTGGACTATAAATGTGGCAGTGTGAGTCCTACAAGTTGTTCAGTAGAACTGTTCAATAGGAGGGAAGATCACCAAGATTAGCTGCTGGAATCGGGACTACAGACCAAGGGCTGCTAGTCTCCCTGTTGAGAGAGGGGCCAACCCTTAAAGTCAAGACCCTTTTCCCCTCAGTCTAGAACACAGGCTTCTTCCTGCCTGCCATGACCAGCAGATCTTGTGAGGAGGGAAAGAGCATCTAGAGGGAGCAACGCCCAGTGCGGGTCCTGCCAAGAGAATCCTGGGGAGAGAAGTGTGAGATGCTCGGTCCAGTCGGGACCACTAGAAGAGTGCAGGCCACCCACCTATTCTTGCATATTCAGCGACCTCCATGTGCCTGGAGAGAGCCTCTGTGAAACTAGGGCTATTGCCCTTGCACCAATGAATTGAGAGATCCCCATGTGGTAGGAGGGAACCACGGTGATACAAGGGTCATTGTGCTCGAGCCAACAAAGCCAGAAATCCCCTTGTGCCAGGAGGGGGCCACCAGAAAACCAGAGCCATTGCCGTTGGTCAAGTCATATCAGCAACTCCTATGTGACAGAAGGGGGGCCACAGTGAAGGTAGGATCATCACTTGTACCAAAGCTGCTGTGAAGAACACTTATTGATTGCTGAAGGAAGTGTGAAGAGGATGTCTGACATCGATACAGACTGTCAGAAGACTTGAGGAGGCCCAAAGCATCATCGCGGAAAAACTGCAAGAGGACCCTCAGCAGTGGGAAGCCAGAGCATGCAAACATACACCCCGGATTTATCGCACTTGCCAACTACCATTGGGTTGGGTAATACTGAGGCTATTAGGCCTGCCGGGGACTTACACAAACTTAAGACCTAGTGCGGCTCAAGTTGACTTTTAGGGCCTGACATAGACTCTGTTGTGTGGGCATAGGTGTGGGCCACAATTGGAAGTCATCTCCATTAATAAATAGAGAATAATCTGCCATTCTAGAGGGGCAGAGGAACTCTGGAATACAGCGTAGGACCAAGAAAATGAGCTGACTTTAAATTACCGTGAAAATTATTTAGTGTGTCACCTCTATGCTTTTGTGATTATATGAAAATACTACTTTAAAAAAACAAGTGTTTGACTGGATAATCAGATTACTGTAGTTATGGCTTGTACTTTGAGTCTTGGGCCTGTGTGTGCCTCACACCTACCTCTCTCTCAAAGAGCCTTGAATGCTCGGCTTGCACTGCCACTGAGAGTCAAGTGCAGAAAGGGGAAGTAACTTGGCCCAATTATACAATACTCATAGTAGATCAGGCTTTAGATCATCAGAGCTAAAAGACCACAACCTCCACTGTTGGGCCCTGCAACCCAGCCTGCACTGTGGCCTTTTGGAAAGATTTTTGACACTATTGGCCCGATCATGACATTGGTGGTCCGAGGAACATCAGTGCTGCAGTGACAGCGGTCCAACTTCCACATTATGAGGTTGATGGGCAGACCCACCAATCTACTGTTGTCCCCGCCAGGATCGGAGATCCTGACAGGCTGACGGTGGGTACAGGTTGTAATCCAGGGCGGCACTGAATACAGCGCCACCCTGCTGATTACAACCTTGTTCTCCACCACCACCTGAATACAGCGCCACCCTGCTGATTACAACCTTGTTCTCCACCACCACCTGTTCCCTGCCATGAAAAGGCTGGCAGAGAACAGGTGCAGGGGGCCACAGATGGGCCCCTGCACTGCCAATGGCCTGGGCAGTGCAGGGGTCTCCCTGCCCAGCTCCCTCGAAATACTAAGTGTCTGCTGGTACCCCCTGTGTGCAGCAGCTTTGCTGCCAGCTCAGTCATGAGCTGGCAACAATGTTGTCACACTTTCCCACTGGGCTGACTTGCAGAGACCTTGGTTTTCCGCAGTTCAGTCCAGCACGAAAAGGGCCAGAGGGGAGGTCGTCAGCATGGCAGCAACCACCACATCAGGAGCTTGGCAGACGGGTGTTCCTGTCTGCCACGCTCGTAATAGGGCCTTATGTCTTGATCTGTATGTGTGAAATTAGATATATTGGTAGCACCAAACATCCTTCCAAGAAACTACCATGTGGACACCTTAGGGATACCAAGCAGTGCAATTGACTTTATCCAGTTGCATCCCATTTTCAGTAAAGTCACAATAGTCTCAGCAGTGTCTTGAGGTATTTTACTACTGATAGAGTAGTGTTAAAAACTAGAGAACTCACCCTAAGCCGCCTTGAATGTAGGAATAATAAGTTCGATTCCTCATAGAACTCAGTAGCGATGAAGAGTTATACATACATTTGAGGGAAAGTTGAATATGAGGTGCTGTAACCATCTTGGTTTTTCATTAATTTATTGTTTTTAATACTTGATTTGCATGAATTTGTTCATACTTTTATCTTGCCAGCATCCTATGAATTATTTACGCGACAGGTTATACAAAATTGATTTTACAGTGCATAAATATAGATGACGGGAAGTGTTTTCTGTATGGTCACTTGGGCATGATGTATCTGCAACAAGCTGACTTATGACCGAACAACATTTCATTTAAGTCAATGGTTCAGTGCTGTTCAAATACATTTGAGCAGGAAGCTTGACTAATTATATATCTTTTATTAGAAAATAAAAAAATCTTAAATATTTTATTTAAAATCTACTTATTAACCATGCCGTCCTCAGCCTCAGTTCTCGTGGGCTCCAGGCCGTCCTTACACATGAAACAGGAAATCACTCTGGTGCAAGCACATTATTTAACATCTCAGGAGCTGGGGAAGAGCTTCCTCAGCACCCAAGAATGTTTTTATTTTCTGTGGAGTGAAGATCATTGTGCATGGTGCACTGAAAATATTACACAGAATCTGAAAGTAAAATGAGCTGATCAGCTCATTTACTTTCACTTACGTAGGTGCTTGGGGACATATCACATTCCCACAAGCATTAGTTTGGCTGGGGAAGGTGTCATTAAAAGGGGTGAATATAGTGGCCTAATGCTCCCCCTTTCCAGGCCAAAAGTCTTTCAGCCCACCTCCTCGCAGCTGTGCGTAAATTTTTTTACCGCTGGCCAACGCCATTCCTACGCGACATGCGGGTGCCTTATTTAAGGAATGACGTTAGCAGGCGCTGCGGACTGGTCTGAGTAAAAAAAATTACTCAAACCAGGCAGCGCCTGCGTAGGGGAAAATGGGGGTTGTGCACCAAAAAATGGTACAAGTCAGATCGGAGGCAAAAAACATGCCTCAAACCGGACTTGCTCCATTTTTTGACGCACAACCCCCATTGAAATGACTTCTGTCTTAGCAGAGACAGGAATCATGCCCCCTTGCCCAATGGCCATGCCCAGGGGACTTCTGTCACCTGGGCATGGTCATTGGGAACAGTGGCATGTAGGGGGGCCAAATTAGGCCCCCATATGCCACTCTAAAAATGTTTTTAAAAATACTTACCTCAACTTACCTGTACTGACCTGGGATGGGTCCCCCCATCCTTGGGTGTCCTCCAGGGGTGGGTGAGGGTGGCAGGGGGTGTCCCTGGGGGCAGGGAAGGGCATCTCTGGATTTCGGAGCCCACAGGTCCCTTAACGCTGCCCTGACCCAGGTGTTAAAAAACGGCACACATCAGGCTGTGCGCCGTTTTTTAAGGCCCACCCACTCCTGTGCATCAAAATGACGCTGGAGTATAAATAAGGCGCACATGCCTTAATGTCATTTTTTGGGTGGGAATGCCTACCTTGCATATCATTAATGAAAGGCACTTTCCTGCCTCCAAAAATGACGCAGACTGTAGAATTTTGACATCCGCGGGGTCGGGTGTTAGAGTTTAAATATGGGGCAAGGTTTGCGTTGAATGTGTGTCCAAATTTTGGAGGCATATTCGGTGCAAACAGAGTATAAATATGCCCCTGAATGCATAATGTCTGGCGAAACACACATCCTACAGAGAAAAAATGTACCTCTGTTTCCACTGTCACCTGACATACTACAGAACACATGCTCTTTGGAATACTAATGCATTGATTAATAAATAGGCATAGGCCTTATCATAACATTCATTTATACTCCTCAGTAATTTGAGTCTGTAATATCAGGTGACATCTAGAAAATGTAGGACATAGAAGGTTGAACACAATTTATTTAAACAAAATGGATTATACAAAACAGAACTAAAATATCAGATGGAGGAGTATATTAAATTAAATGATACAGGGGAGGTGCCCGGAATAACCCATTGGGATGCCTTCAGGAGAGTTGTAAGAGAGACATGCAGAGCAACAGGAGTGAACCAAATATGTAATTGGGCTCTATGCAAGGAAACTTAAAAGCTGATCTAGTAAAAGAAGAGAACAAGTATAAGATGAAAGTTGCCCTCAAATATTGACTGAAATGGTGACATTGAGAGAGCTGATTACGTTTTTTGGACTTGGCCCTCTCTGCCCAGTCATCCCCAAACCTTTTTCTGCACATCTCTTGTTGTTGTAACCTGGTTTTGTTGGCTTTAAGGACTAGTGCTTTCTCCCCACAGGTGTCCCAGGGCTTGTAAAGTAAATACTATTAGTGGCACCCACTTATGTAGCCCTTCAAAATATGTCTCAGGCCTGCCATTGCAGCCTGCGCACAGTATTAAACTGGGAATTTGACATTGAAAAATAAACCTTTGGTCAGGCATAAACCTAACCTTTTCAGAAATATGACCCCTAAGATAGGCCCCAAACAGCAGAGTGCATTGTATATAAAAGGTAAGACATGTACTTGTAAGTTTTTCATATCCTCGTGGTGAAAAACTCCAAAATTTGTTTTCACTACTGTGAGCATAACAGGATTACCATTGGGTTACCTTTTTACTTTTAATAAGTCCTAACATTTGATTGGGAACAGGTAGAAATATCATGTTTGGTCAGAAAAGGATCAAAATTCAAGATCCTCTTTGAAGTACAGTCAGATTTTAGGAAACATTTCTGAAAATGCCACTTTTAGAAAGTTGACATTTTCTTGTCCTAACCATATGGTGCCTGCAGCCTGGGTCCTGGTTCACATGACTAGGTGTATTTGGCATTTGACCTTTGTGTATTCCTCCCAGACAGTGTCACAAAGGGGAACTGGGTGTTGGTAGGATGGGCCATCCTGGCATGATGGGTGGGGGCAGAACTGTCACACTTTCACTTCAGTAGGGGCTGCCTCCTGCACTAACAAAGAAGTTCACACTAGTTTTTGTCACCTTAGACTTCTTGGGGTCTGGGTAGGGGAAGGAAGGCAAATCCAGAACCAGAGTTGGGGGGAAGTCTAGAAGTTTCTCCCACTTCAAAGCTGGCACCAGGTGTAAATATTTGATGTTGAGATCGACTCCTCAGAATACCCCTGGACCTGCAGACTCTACAAGAACAAGGACACCTAGCAGCCTGAAGACCGCCCAGCTGCCTGTGGACTGCGCAGATGTTTGAGGGCTGCCCTGCAGCCTGAGGCCTGCCTTGCTCCTTTAACACAGGACTACCAAAGTGTCTCCAAGGATCAGTTGACTGGCCTCCTGTTCTAAGCTAAAATGACACAACAGGCACCCGACTGTCCACTTAATGGGAACCAACGCAGAGCAATGTACCTCAATGCACATCCATGCATCGCCAGCTTCGGACCGCTGGCTTCCCCAGAACCGACGCAGCACAAAGCATCTCAAAGTAAGTCCTCACATTAACAGCTCTAGAGTGGTGGCTTCATCAGAAGCAACGTAGAGTGTTGCACCTCAAGGCTGGATCTTACTTCGCAGCTCCCGATCTGCAGCTCTACCTGCACCGACCCAGTGCAACACATCTCAATGCAGGTCTCCATAATGTAGCCCTAGGCTGGTGGCTCCATCAAGCTGATGCAATGCAAAGCATCTCAATGCCAAAATCGCAGCTCCTGATCAGCAGAGCTTCCAAAGCACCGGCCCAGCGCTATGCAGGACCACACAGAGCAGCTCTTTCTCAATGACCCCTCAAACCAGAGTGGGCCAGATTTACGCAGATTTCGCATCTTGATACCAAAGGACACAATCCACTTTTTCAGTGGACCAAACTTAGTCCTCTGCCCGGTCTACGCCCCATTGTGGTTGTAATGAACTTGTAATGTTGTTGTGGTCCAGCGCTACGAGATAGCTCTAAATGGTGTTCTACTTTCTGTAAAATCTTTGAAACTGATTAACTCCGGTTATACTGCCGGGAGTTTTATTGTTTTGTACTCATCTTATTTATTAAAGATGACTCTATTTTTCTGGACTGCTGTGAGATTTTTCTGGGGTGTTTCCACTTTATTACTGTTTGTATGCTGCATAAATACTTACACATTTGCCTCTAAGTCACGCCTTACTGTTTTTGTGCCAAGCTAACAGAGGGTTAAGCACAGGTTAATTTAGTGACTTTTTGTGGATCACCCTCACCAGGATTTTGCTTGTTGCTTGAATAAGGTTTCCCCCATTGCCCGAAACAATAACCCAATTTCTTACACTTTTAAACACTTCTTCTATGAAAAAACAAATAAGGCTGATAAACTATTTGCAACCAGTTGGCGTGTTCCAAGTAAACACACAAGAATACCTAATAATATAAATACTGGAGACACAATGATGAACACAGCCATTTTGGGGGAAAACGTGTTATCAGATACACCTTGGTATATAAGCATGATTGATAAACCTTCACTAGGATTTTTCCCCAAACAGATCTAGAAAACAGGCATCCATCTTTTACAAAACAGCCAATAGTAAAACTAATTGTTCCCACAATGCATGCAGGGGACTGTTCTGGGCATTTTCCGTCAATGACTGCTGCAGTTGAGATGGGAATGCATATTGGTGATGTAGCAGTCTGGGCAGATAAAAAACAGCTGGAATGGTGCAGACAGGAATTGTTATTCACTCTGTGGACCTAGTGGCAACAACCCCAATTAGGCAGTCACTTCCCCAAACCAGTAGGAAAAGCAAGAAAAACAAGAGAATATTAAGGGTATCATTTACAAGCCCCTTGCGCTACTGGTGTGTCACTTTTTATATGAAAAAGTGACACAAGGGGCTTGTACATAAGCCTTTAAGTTTCTACCCACCTCTAAATTACCCTTTGGTCTAAATTAATGTATGAATCTTCCCTGGAACCAACATCTATACCTAATTCAGATACAGGTGCGTGTGCTTGTGGTCATACCTCACATTCTACCTTTATCCTTCTGGACGTTTTTCCACTGAATGAACAGTATTTACTGAGGGTTCATCTTTGCGTATCCTGAGTGCCAGAGGTCCTGCACACGTGTAGTATGTAGTTTGTTGCTAATTGCCTTTTTCTTGCTCCAAAATACAAACTTAGATATCTTGCTCTGCTCCAACAATGACATTCAGGGGGTCATTCAGACCTTGGCGGACGGCGGAGGCCGTCCCCCAAGGTACCGCCGACAAATGACCGCACCGCGGTCAAAAGACTGCGGCGGCCATTCAAACATTTCCGCTGGGCCGGCGGGCGCTCTCCAAAAGAGCGCCCGCCGGCCCAGCGGAAATGCCCCTGCAACGTGGACGCCGGCTCAGAATTGAGCCGGCGTAGTTGCAGGGGTGCGACGGGTGCAGTTGCACCCGTCGCGTATTTCAGTGTCTGCAACGCAGACACTGAAATACTTTGTGGGGCCCTCTTATGGTGGCATGGGCACTGCAGGGGCCCCCAGGGGCCCCGCTGCACCCCCTACCGCCATCCTGTTCATGGCGGGTTTCCCGCCATGAACAGGATGGCGGTAGGGGGTGTCTGAATCCCCATGGCGGCGGAGCGCGCTCCGCCGCTATGGAGGATTCAATGGGGCAGCGGTAAACCGGCGGGAGACCGCCGGTTTACCCTTTCTGACTGCGGCTGAACCACCGCGGTCAGAATGCCCTTGGGAGCACCTCCAGCCTGTTGGCGGTGCTCCCTGGTCGGTGACCCTGGCGGTCACCGGCCGCCAGGGTCAGAATGACCCCCTCAGTCTAACTAACTGAAGTCAGCGGGTGGTCGTGGTCACTGGCCATACCAAATTCTTAGTTGGGAAGGTTTTTGGGGGAGTTTTCTAATTTTAATTGGCTTCTGCTATAGTCCTTTGCTGGTGTGTTTGTTTTCTGTGTGCATGTCTTTTGTACCCCTGGTGCAAAACCAATTTTCTTGATTGTTCTGTTTACATTTTTCTATTTTTATGTGCGCTTGGTGATTATCTTTAAGTTGTTTATTTCTTCAAACTTTTATTGTTTGCTTACTTTTTATGATCAACATCTAATAAATTTTCTCGGTGGAATGCCGTGATGTCAGCCCAAGCTTATAAAGTTGCCAGAGGTTCCCTGGAAATCCACTTTCAGTAAATCTAGGTGCCCCAGTCGCCATTCTCACATACACTGGACTATTATATACTCACTCTAAACAATTTTGAAACGATGCCAGAAATTTAGCAGTGCCGTTTACAATTATGGGCTAAACCAAAATTACATTTAGTACGACTTGGTGAAAGTATTGGCTCTAGTCTTATGCAAAGTAGTTTCGCCCAATGAAAAACTTCCTGTCAGTAGTGCAATTTACATGATCTGGCCCAATATGGATACATGGTCTATCGATGGTTATAAAATTGAGTGCACTTTGTGCTAAGGAACAGCTGATGCGGTAACGCAAACACATACGCTCTATTTGAACAATATTATAGCCTGGCACGGCAACAAAACATTGTTGGAGGACTGCTTGTTGTAAAATGTGTATTCTAGCTTGTAAGCAAAGTAATACAAACTCAGGTTTCCCTAGGAGTGTAAACAAAAGAAGCTGAGAGTAGAGCATGGATTCATCCTTCTTCCAATACTTCAGAATGGAAAACATTGCAAAAAGGGACACGTGTTAGAAAACTGTGCGTCCAATGAAACAACAACAAAACGTGATTTAAATTAGCATCGTTTAAGCAGTGTTTGTTGGAGTGAAGAAGTCCGCGTCAGGTGTATATGCATTCTGTAGATGTGGTTGAGTGACAGAAAATGGTGGGTCTAGGTCTCTTCCTTTTTCTTTTCAAACATGCAATACCTGATAAATATTGGAAATGCTGTAATTCAATGCTCGTATAATTATAGGTTAAGCCTGAGATAACGTATTGGATTAAATAACGCACTGTAGCCAATGTCACTGAGTGGTGGCCTGAAGAAACGTGATTTAATATTTAGGTGAAACAAAAACAACTTGCATACGAATAGTAAAATAATAATAAAAGTCCTGCACAGTTCTGTGGTAGCAGCTGGTTATAACCCAGGATGCCTCTTCAAAGTGTTTTAAAGTCAACTTGGTGCTATTGCTTCTTGACACAAACATGAATCTTTTTCTTGGATGTGCATTTTACGATCCTGCAATAACGTCACAGCGGAGTCCATACCACTTAAAATGATAAAAGTTTCAATAGGCACTTAAGTGGAATTAAGAAAAATCTATCACTCTTTCCACCGTGATGCCAGAAAGCCGCTTTTCTAGGTTGTCATGTCTGTAAAGTTGTAGATAACAACCCTGAGTTTGTCTCAGTGTGATTCCAAAGTAACAAAAAAGTACATTATATATTACAGGATCTATCTTCTCTTTGTGAAACAAACCTAACTGACAGTTTAATAAATAATGTAACCTGCTGCAAGCAGCTGCTGTTCTGTACAATCAAAGGTAAGTTATCACACAAAGCTTTTGGTATGTGTTTTTTTCTCTTTGTTGGAATCTCCTTGGCAAATTTTAGGTGACTTTGTCAGCTTTGTAACTTTCTTCCTCCCCAAACATTTCAGCCAATGTCTTAAAACGAGGACCCCAGTCACTTAAGTAGTCGTAATCTTGTTCCGCCTCTGTAGTAAGCGACTCTATCGTGCTCAGGGACTCGGCTACTGAACCAGTTCCTTCATAAGCGTATGTAGCCAGTGAGTCATAGGGGGGTGCACTAGGATCCCGGTCATTCTCCTGCAGTCTCACAATTATAAAATCCCTTATGTCTGTATTATCTTCTGCCTGGGGTTTCAGACGTGGCAAACAAAGGGGATCTGGTTTTATGTCCCTCCGTATTCTGTTTTCTTCGATCACTTTTGGGTTTCTCAGAGCGCCAATGTCAAAGGCCTGGGTATCCTCCTCACCACCGCCTTCATCATCGTAATGAATTACGTTATCCCTTATGTCTTCTTTCGATGTCATGAGGGTGTCCTTTTTCTTCTGCTTTCTTAATGCCACGTACAACACAACAATAGCTAGAAGAAGAAGAAATGTAAAAAAATAGCGTTATGTAGGAATGATTTTATACGTTGTCATAATTCACAACTGAGAAAAATTGACATAAATAACACTCACCACTTAAGACTTTTTAATGATGTTATGATCTAACGCAAGAGGCTGACTGCCATCTGAATATCAATCTTTTAAGTAAACAACAGTCAATCTCTCAAAGTGCCAGGACAGAGTGAAGATTTTAACCTTAATCTGGCCAAAGGATGCTGGTTTTGTAGTCACCAGTTCCTTGAGCTAGAACTTTGCAGAAATAAGCAGAAAGGTAATGACAAAGGGAAAGCTCCAAGCAGTTGGCTCAAGTGTTCCACAATCTCGCTTTGTTGAAGAAAGGAGATAGGTGAGGGCTGGGCAGTGACTTCACGAAGTCTGAAAAGATCTTAGTAGGGTCAAAAATGTGTCTGGCAAAATTGGATCAAGTATTTCCAGACTCTAAATTATCAGATGAGGGAACACTTGGGCCCATATTTATACTTTGTTAGCGCCACATTTGCGCCACTTTTTGATGCAAAAACAGCGCAAACGTACAAAATACAATTGTATTTTGTAAGTTGGCAACGCTTTTGCGTCAAAAAATGACGCAAATGCGGCACTAAAAAAGTATAAATATGGTCCTTAGTCACATGTAATTGGCCGAGTAGTATCCAATCCGGCAAATACCTACCGCTCTATAAAACTTATATATAACCTCTAATCTGTAACTCAACGACTTCATGAACACCAGGTAGAAAATCTTTGAACCATAGAGTGACAATCCTTGCTTCAGTTCCAAAGACCTCTTATAATTCTTTGCACAATACAAGAGATTCCAAGCGCATTGTAGAAAGTGCAGTTTTGTTGAAACCTGCCACATTGCTCTGTTCTGTACCTGTGGACATGTCTATGATATGTCCCTAAAATGTTCATTGCAAGACTAGTGGAAAACAACCAAGTTGCAAATAACTTTTTGTATGGATATTAGGAATATTTTTTCCATTCAATTATAAATTGAGCCTAATTTATGCAACAACATTATTTTACCTGCTGCTAATTGACAAGACAAACCACTACACAAAAGAGATAGATTTCTTTTTATGGTGAGGTCTGATATTTCAAATTAGGTGTATCCTTTCTTCCATGAATACCAGTGATATCCTGTTATTCTTCAGAGATCCAGGTTCCTGATGTACATGATTGCAGTCACAAACAGTGGTCGCAAATTTGCAAATTGCACACCGACTTTTTGCTAAAGCAATCTGATTTTGAGATCCGACCTATGTACTAATAGTTTAATTCACAAAATACTGAATCACAGGGGGTCACAGGATGACTTGCCTAAATATTTTTCATTATGCTTATACCACTATTTGATCCTCTGTGATTGACTACAAGGTGACCTGAAGGTACCATCATCCCAGTGGCTGCAATCCAAAATGGACATCTTTTTTTTAAGCAGCCCATGTTGCTTAAAGGAACTGTTTTGGAACACTTCAGTGATAGCAGACAGTGTTTAGGGGACAAATGCCTACACCCCTTGAAGCTGCCACCATATATTCCGAAACAGAAGGGTTCAAAAGCGGGCTCAGTTGCCATCTCAACTAGGGAGCGGGAATTTGTCAATTGTTTTCAACCAGAAATACAGTGGCAAAGCATTGATACATCCAGGGCTGAATAGCTATTTGGAAGGAACTCCCAAAACATGTTATTTTCGAACTGTAATTTGGAAAGTATATCTGAAATTATTTAGTGATTGAGAAAACCTTTTTCGAATTGCTATATGGGGTTAGTACTTAAGAAAAAAAATTGCTGGTTGCAAACTCTCTAATTTAGCAAATTTGAGAGTTTGTGACTGGTAAAAAGCCATTGTACGAAGGAATATCGAGCACAGGAATATTGCTGTATACCAATACTGTGGACAGAATATCGAGGGATAACATATGGAAAGGTAAGTTCGTATATAAGTATAGATCTACCAGTCTTAATCGCGCATCTATGCACAATTAACATATTTATATCATCAAGGTATATTTAAGTGGAGTTTCGTATAAACCATTTCTGCTTACTTACCTTTTGACATTTTCCATATTGGGGTCACGATATTTGATGCCAACGTCATTCCCATCTGATACTCCAGGGGCAGCCCATAAAAAACTTTCTACATCAGAACCCAAATGTGAATTTCGCCCTCATTATTTTTATAATTATAATCTTTGGTAGTTGCTCTGGATTATGTATACATTGTTACGTATCTGTGGTTTTTCCACTTTCTATATATACACAACAGAGGTTGAAGTAGAGGTTCGGTTTATCTGGAATACTACAGTCATTCGATACCTTGGGAATAACACGTGGATAAATAGGGCAACCTGCTTGAGCAGCCTACGCCTCTGGAGTGCTAGATAAGTATGGCATTATCTATTGCAGGGATGATGTCATTATCTATTGCAGGGATGATGTCTTTCCTGAAGGTGGCGGTGTTTCCTAGCCTGCTTTATCTTCGTTCAGTTATTCCTTTTGTTCTAAATCCATCTTCCTTTAAAAGTACCTAAACAATTGTACTGAAATTACTGAGGCCAAACCGGCACGTAAAATTAGCTGGAAAATACTGGTGCTGCCATGCAGCGGGGCTGGACTCGCAGTCTCAAATTTTAAACTCTACTATTGTTCTTCTCAGGCATGTGTCTCTAAGTTTTGGTCTCCCATGACATCTTAAAATAGAGAGAGATGTTGCTTTAACACCATTGTTGTCTACATGCTGCATCGGACTGTAACAGTAATAAACACAGTTTCATGTTCATTCTGGGCCCACCACCAACTTGCACCTCACAAGGACAGTACACCAATATATTCCCCTGTGCTCATATTGGTTGGCAAAGCTGTGATATCCCTTAACTAGAACCAAAATCACAGTTACAAATGACTTAACTAGGATTGTTTCAATCTTGGGAACATTTATTAAGATTTATTTATCTATTTATGATTGTCATTATCACAGTTGAGGGACAGGGTTGCACTACACCACCGGAAATCTGTCTGGTCTTCCAAATGCAGAGAATGATTTGATCACTTTCCCCTTCTTATCCCTTCGCTCTTGGGAACCTTACACCTGTTACTGTCAGCCCTGATAGAAGACAAATTAACTTTGCATAGCCAAATGCATAACCATAATTTCCATTTAGGGACAGAGATGATAAGTGAATAGACGACTGTCACAGAGACCTAAATATCTCAGTTATATAAATACATTGGTCTTATTGCTCCAGGCAGACAAATGAGTTATCTTTAAATAAACACAGATTAGTTCACATTAAATTCCTTCCCACGTTTTATTATATAGCAGTTATGAAATCATTCAGGTCCATGGTTGATGCTTCATTAACCCATATGGTCATTTGGAAGTGGACTTTTTAATGTAGCATAGCGGTAGCCTGAAGTGCAGCTGTATTGGGAACAGTGTTCACAGATGTATCAGTAATGACTGGAGATCAGTGCAGCCCTTGCCACTCCTGGTGCTACTGAAGGAAAATAAAGAAGACGTAGGATAGGTTGGAAGCAATAGTGCTACTGCTTGCAGAGAAGAGAAGCTATACCCCAGGGCAATGGCTTACCTCCAACACTGAAACACTGGGTAGATGGATAGATCTATGTGATGGTGTAGATTTCTTCTGGTTTACAAAGTATACCAGTGGCACAAGAGGGACCAGGCTGCCACAGCCTGAAAGATAAATGTGCTGAAGCACTCTGGGGAAAGGCGAGTGTTAGAAATTGAGTCTTTAGTTGGCAGAGGTAGGTACCCTGCCCATGTAAGGGCCACAATCCTACTCCGGGTAAGTCAGTTACACACCATAAATTAATCTGTGCTCACCCTCTGGTTGCTTGGCACAGAGCTGGCAGACTTAACTTAGGAGGTAATGTATAAAGAATGTGTGGCAATGAATCTGATGCGTCATCGCTGAGCCATGCAGCCGATGAAGCAAAGGCAATGCGTCGGTGCTGAGAGCAATGCATCGATTCTGAGCTGTACAATCAGTGCTGCACTGTCATTGTCCTCAGCGGCAGCAGTGATGCGTCAGAATCGAGGAGATATGTGGCGGTTCCAATCAGCACAGTGATGGCATTTTATGGACATTTGTAGTAACAGCTGTAGAATCCACTTCCAATGGCCCAGGGCTGGAGTTGTACCATTTGGCAGAGCCAGACTCACAGTTGCCAGAGTTCAGATTCTGTAGCACGGGTCTCAGATGTCCCTGAGACTTCAGAACTGGAGGCAAGCCAGCAAGCCCTTGAAGTTGCTTTGGTCTGGGTAGCTAGAGATGCAGGTCCAGTCCTCACTCCCAGGCAAGGAGAACAGCAGGGCAGGCACAGCAAAGCAGGAGTCCACCAAAGTCCAGCAGTGTCCAGCAGAGTGAAAGCAGAGCAGTCCTTCTTCCTGCCAGAATATCCTCTGGTCCATAACTGTACTGTTTAGTGGGGCCAGAAGTCCAGTTCTTCTACCCATTTGTGCCTTGAAGTGGGGGAGACTTCAAAGAGAGGCCTTTGAAGTGCACAAAGTCCCTGTCCTTCCTGCCCTGGCTACAGAAACACTAAAGGGGGTTATGTAGCCCTTCCTGGGGGTGTAAAACACAGCCTATTCTGGTGTGTCAGCCTCTCCCTCCTATTGAGCCCAGTATGGGCCATCAACAGTCACACCTAAGCCCCCTCTTGTGTGTGGCTGTCTGGAGGAAATGCACAAGAACCCAGCTGTCACATACCCAGACGTGTATTCAGAGACAGACAGAAGGCAATAGATGATTTAAAGTAAGAAAATGCCAGCTTTCTGAAAGTGGAATTTTCAGAATTATAATCTAAACTTCACCATAAATTGTGATTCCAGAGGCACCAAACATAAGGGGCTCATCTCTTACCATTTGGAACTTACACTTATAAAATGTAATAAGGTACTCTCAAGTATGCGAGAGATAGGCCTTGCAGTAGTCAAAAACAAATATAGTAGTTTTTCTCTACCTGGACACGTAAAGCTTAAAAACACATGTCCAACTGTTTAAATACACTGCATCCTGCCCCTAGGGCTGTCTAGGGCCTACCTAAGGGTTTATTTATATTTATTAAAAAGAAAGGGTTGGGACTGGCAAGGGGGTTAACTTGCCAGGGCAACATGGCAGTTTCAAACTGCACACACAGGCTGTGCAGTGGCAAGCCGGAGCCAATGTTGGATGGGCTACTGAAGTGTGTGGCGCAAGCAGTGCTGCTGGCTCACCCGTAGGATTTAATTTACAAGCCCTGGGCACATGTACGGCACTTTGCTAGCGACTTAAAAGCACATTAAATATGCAATTGTAGATACGCCAATGGTATCATGTTTTAGGGAAAGAGCACAGGCACTTAAGCCATGGTCAGCAGTGGTAAAGTGTGCAAAGTCCTAAAGCTATGAAAAACAAAGTCAGCAAACAGGAGGGAAGAAGGCACAAAAAGTTAGGGGAGACCACGCCAATGATGTCAGGACTGACAGTGAGTTATATCCCAGTGCTCTTCAGCAGACTGTCCCTTTCTGTCCTTAAGGTGGGGCATTTAACTGTTGTTTTAGTGAGTGATGTACTGCGCTCCAAGGTATCACAACTATATATTGCAAACTGTATTATTTTATGTAATGACTGGTCTCGTGGGTACCATGTGTGTAGACTGCTCTTGAATATATATTATAAAAAATCTCAAAATGTGGGAGTTTTGTGTTTACCTGAACTTGGGGTATGATTTGCTGAATGGTATTTGTCTAAGTTGAAAGCCAGAAAGAAAGTAATCAGCAGAAGGGTTATTGTCTGATAGAGCTGCCACCTGGCCTGTTTTATAGGCCATGACTGGTATTTTAGTGTGCCTGTCACTACAAAAAGTAGGACAATCACCCAAAGACATTTAATAGTAAATTTTTCAAGAAAACACTTTAAATGTGTTCTACAGCTGCCCTAATGGCCCTTGACCGACAGTTAAATTACACAAATATAGAAAGGCCTAAAGTACACAAATACAGAAAGGCCTTGTTAAAAAATACTACAATTTCCTTTAAAGCTCATCTTAGTAATCAGATCCCTGCTAATGCAGAACAGATGGCCAGTATTTTCTCTTGGAAAGGCGGCAACCCTGTTGTCTGAAATTAGCGAGAAAGAAATTGAAGGGATATGAAATGCGTGTGGACCTGAGGTTGCTGAACGGCAATCTCTGGATCAATAATCGCCTCCTTTCCAAAAATGAAATTATTTCCATATAAAGAAAGTGAAAATGTGCTACCCCCTCCTCAGATTTGCATTTAGAATACCTTTAAAAATTCCAGTGTTTATAAGCAGGAGGGTGCATTTATTTCTGCCATGTGTCTTTTGTTCTGGCATCTTGTTTTTCCATATTCCAATTAGCAATGCAACGATTTTTCTAAAATGTCTACAATTTGCTATGCCTCCAAGAAGGTACTTTGGTTCATGATCTTGACAGAAGAGCTCAAGTTAGATGCAATACTGAATGACTGAAGCTAGAAAATTAGAATTATGAATTTCTAAAAAGAGGGATTCAATACTAAGGGCCCCATAACAACTTTGGCCGTCAGACGAGCCGACTGCCAAAGCTGTGGTGAGGAGGCAGATGTCATAGCAGAGGCCTCCCCCCAGTCGTTTTACGATGTTTCCACTGGGTTGACTGGTGAAAACATCATATTACGTTGATTCTGCCGGTCAGCCCAGTGGAAACAGTGCCACGGCATTGACCTTGTCTCCCTTAATGCTCAACCAAATGTGCACTGTGCATTCCAAGGGTGGTGGCAGGGGAGCCCCTGCACTGCTCATGCCATGGGCATGGACAGTACAGGGCACCCTCTGTGGCCCAGACTTGGCTTTCCACCAGCCTTTTTGTGGCAGGGTCACTGCTGTGAAAAGGCTGGAGGAAAGAGGACTTGTAATCAGACCGGCAGCACTGAACTCCGCACCACCGTGGCTGACTACAATTCTGACTGCCTCCACCCTGTCGGGATCCATGATCCTGGCGGTGGCGGCAGTCCCCTGGCGATCTGACCGCCATGGTCGTAATCTAACGATCAGACTGCCAGGAGTGTGGCGGTCTGGCTGCCACCACAGGTTTGATGGTCCTCAGACTGCCAAACTCATAAATATGCTCTAAGATTGTAAGTGTTTGTGCAGATAGGGTGCAAACTCTTTGAAAAATATTTGCCCTCTCAATGTTAAGAGCTGCATGTGAAATGCAATGGGCGTAGCCAACAACGTGCATTAGGTTAGATAAAGGGCATCTCGCAGGTGCCTCTGATATTACTTTACACGAAAAATGTATCATAGCAAATGCCACCTCTTATGGGCTTTGTAAAGTGTTAGTGCAGTACATTGGAGCAAAAGACACAGTGGTAACAGCATACACATTAAGGCCCATATTTATACTTTTTGACGCTAAACTGCGCTAACGCAGTTTAGCGTCAAAAAATTTTGCGCCATCTAACGCCATTCTGAAGCGCCATGCGGGCGCCGTATTTATGGAATGGCGTTAGACGGCGCAATCAGACCGGCGCTGCCTGGTGTGCATGGAAAAAAACCACGTAGACCAGGCAGCGCCGGCGTTGTGAAAAAATGACGTTAGGGCGTCTTAAAATGGCGCAAGTCAGGTTGACGCTAAAAAATCGTCTTAACCCGATTAGCGCCATTTTTTCGACGCCCAGACGCCATTTCATGACTCCTGTCTTAGTAAAGACAGGAGTCATGCCCCCTTGCCCAATGGCCATGCCCAGGGGACTTGTGTCCCCTGGGCATGGTCATTGGGCATAGTGGCATGTAGGGGGGCACAAATAAGGCCCCCCTATGCCACAAAAAAAATAAAAAAATAAAAAAAATTATACTTACCTGAACTTACCTGTACTTCACTGGGATGGGTCCCTCCATCCTTGGGTGTCCTCCTGGGGTGGGCAGGGGTGGCAGGGGATGTCCCTGGGGGCAGGGGAGGGCACCTGTGGGCTCATTCTGAGCCCACAGATCCCTTAACGCCTACCCTGACCCAGGCGTTAAATTCAGGCGCAAATGCGGGTTTTTTTGACCCGCCACCTCCCGGGCGTGATTTTTGCCCGGGAGTATAAATACGACGCATTTGCGTCGCCGTCATTTTTTTAGACGGGAACGCCTTCCTTGCATCTCATTAACGCAAGGAAGGCGTTCACGCAAAAAAATGACGCTCTTTCTTCATACTTTTGCGCTAGACGCGTCTAACGCCAAAGTATAAATATGGCGTTAGTTTTGCGCCGAATTTGCGTCGAAAAAAACGACGCAAATTCGGCGCAAACGGAGTATAAATACGGGCCTAAGAGCTTTTCATGAAACCAAGGAAATGCGTCTTTTCGCATGACCACTTCAAATGCTTTGGATTGATGCTGCTGGTTTTCCACTTTAAGAGTGCACTTAGACCTGTACACCAGACCTCAGTGCCAGTGCTCTGACCGTAAAAAGTCAGTGTCTGATGAGGTATACCCAAGTTGTAAAACTTTACTTACTTATGGTATTAGGGGGACCACGGGCCTGTGAGTTAAAGTGTCCCTCCCTTTTTAACATATATAAGTCACCACCACTGCAGACCTATTGAGCTCTAAAGGGGCCCATGGGGAACAGAGTCAAGAATGATTCTGTTCTTTTTGCTTATTGGTGTCAATCAACAACTGGTGGAGGAATCACTTATTAGGAAATAAGCTGGAAGACTGCGAGTAGAGAATTCCTGAATGAAAAAGTACACACAGTTCAGGTGAGGTTAGCGCATCTTGAGGCCTTGAGGAATCTTTTCAAATGAGGGCCATTGATGCTTTCTTTTCCTAACGACCACAATAAGCAGGAATTCAAAGAAATATTTTCAACAAAACTAGCGCGATTAAGTTTCTGCACTGCATCGCGCTAGGGAGAGAGAGAGATAGAAGCAGAAAGCCTTATTTACTAAATATGGCCTGCTGCTGCTCCCTTCAGATGTGCTTTGGCACAAAAGGTGCCTAGTGCGAGACACACAAGTCTGCACCATGGTAGAAAGGTATGTACCTGCTGCCTAGCTTAGGTTTTGTACTGGAAGGACAGCCTTCCCGTAAAAAAACCTGTTTAGACACTTTTCCTTATATTTCATTTGTGTGCTTTACAGTACAACACACTTGCATATGTGTGAATGTTGGAAGAAATACATTTATCCAAATTAATGGCCGTTTCAAAGAGTTATTCTTTTTTTGACGCAATCTTTGTAGATCTGTCTTTGTAATAAAAACCGTGAGTGGCAGGGAACACTCACGTACCACCAATAAATCTCCCTTCCTTGCCCTAAAGTAGCACAAAGTATTCTATTTGCGCTACTGGAAAGACAACGTTACAGTGCAAAACATTTTGGACGTAAAACAAGATACTTTTTCAACTTTGCATTACTTTTCTCCACTTTGCTAGCCTATGGGGCAGCACAAAGTATTAATCAATCTCCCCGTATTTTTTATATATCTTCTGGAGGAGTTCAAGTTCATATGGCAGTACATCAGCATAATGTGCACTAGCAAAATGCAATTTTCCCTTAACCACAGCGACTACTAGTTCCCCATGAATGTTAGAATCAGTGTCTTTGACAATGTCACACAGAGGGGCATATTTATACTCTGTTTGCACTGAATTAGGGTCAATTTTTTTTAACTCTAATTCGGTGCAACACTAACTCCATATTTATACTTTGGTGCTAGACCCGTCTAGCGCCAAATTTATGGAGTTAAAGTCATTTTTTGGAAGTGGAGACCTACCTTGCCTTAATGAGATGCAAGGTAGGCGTTCCCGTGCAAAAAATGACGCACATGGTGGGATTTTGACGTGTGCGGGGTCGGGCATCAAAGTATAAATAAGGGGCAAGGATTGTGCCGAATGTGCATCAACATTTTTGACGGACATTCGGCGCAAACAGAGTATAAATATGCCCCCTAGTGTTCTAATGATAGATATGTGATCCAGGCTCCTGCGAAGGTAGTGACCTGACTTGATAAAGGGTGCTATGAGATTGTAGAAGGAGTGATGGCAGGTATGGGAGGATACTGATTTGAGCATGTTTCCACGTGCACGGCAACACAACATGAACATTCGAAGTCGCTCTAATGTACAACGTTAATGCGTTGTTTAAACATTAATAATGAAATTGAGCAGCCAATAAAAATGCATATATAATTATTATTTGCAGTGTTATAAAGTCATTTATCACATATATGATAAGACAATTATATATACAGCGAGTATCATAAAATATTTTAAAGGTGGCATGGTGTTAGGATAAGTATTACATTCAACCATGTGAGGTACTAGGAGAACCAGACTAGTCTTCTTTCCCTGGAAAATGTGTATACTCTTCCAACATATACATTTCCCCACCACCAGGTGCCCATTAAATCTTTTGAAAACCTCTGGATGATTACGTAGCCAGTCTTGTACGGGCTATTATGTAAGATTAGTATACTCTTTTATACGAATTGCTTGATAGATGCCCTGTATTGCTGCAGCTAGTTGTATATATTATTATAAATAACTCAATTTTTATTTTCTTTCAATATGTTTGCCTCCTTATATCACATATAGCATTTGGCATATATTTATATTTAATTTAGTTAATGACGATAATAGCAGCAGCGTGGCTTGTTCGGTATTTGCTTTGCGTCAATATTGTTAAAAATGTCAGAAAAATATTTTGAACATGGAACTAGAACAGTCCTTTCTTCATGACAATCTCAAAAAAAAAAAGCTAAGATAAGCACCACATGATAAATTCTGAAAGTGCAAGCCTACCTGAAAGTATGATAATGCAGAGCAGGATAGCTATTAAAGCTCCTGTGCTCAGCCCCACAGGTAGGAAGATGGCCTCGGCAGAGCAGGAGAGCAGGACCCCGCTGGCGTCGCACCGGCAGACCTGGATTGTCAGGGTGCTTGTACTGCTCTGAATGGGATAGCTGCTGTCTTCAATCACAACAGGCAGTGTGTAGAACTCCTGCTGCCGGCGGTTGTATCCGTTTCGCTGGGCTTCCACGCCGGCTGTGCTGTCTGCAAGATATCATAAATTGTAGTTAGCCCAGCTGGACCCATATTCCATAAATTGAAAGATTGGAAGATCCATTCACTAATTCATTCATTCGTGTATTTAAGTGAGTCCAGTCTGTGTATCAGTCTGACCCTACGCAATTTGTGAGATGTTCTCTGAAACACACATTATCTCTAGACAAACAGACCACTTCTGCTTAAAAACCTTCTTCAAGACCTTTTTTAAGGAAGTCTCACTACACGCATAGATTTTATTTTCTAGGAAAGTAATTGATGGATTGGGTAACAAGGTAGGCCAGTCATTTCCAAGACCCATTCTTGTTACCTACATGACCACAACCCTCTTCATCATGGCAGGGACCAGAAAAATAACAATCAAAAGGACCCGGGTTTAGATAACCTCTAGCAGGGAGTTATAGATAGCAATTTGGAACGTATTCTAGCAGGTCCACCTCTATGTCACTGTAGCCCATATCTGACTGCCGAGGAGGCAAGCAAGATATACATGTTTTTTTTTAAAACACTGCAGGCCCACAAAACCTGTGGATTACAGACTGGGCCTCGCTCATTTTCATAAAATACAAAAACATACAAGGGCCGAGAAGCCAAGCCAGTGAATGTCCTTCATTAACAAAGCCAGTGGACAGTTTTCATTACGTCCGACAAAAGCGGGGCCTCTTAATTTCACACATTTTGTTCTGCCAGAGACTGGTTTGGGCAGAAAATGCCTCCCATGAGTTCTTGCAAAATTGATTATGTGGAACTTCTATTACTATTATATAATTGTCACTTTGCTTTGGAACAAAGACTTGTACTGGTTTGTTCCTACTTTTAAACCAGGGTAGGAATTTGAATTTTCACGAAACTTTTTATTCTCTTGATAAACTATGTTGGATTGTGCTACATTGCACTGCATGTCAGAATGTCATCATTCCCTTCATAACACTGTGACCACAAAGACATATCTAAATCTGATACATACGACTGTATTTTAAAAAAGAAACCTTTGAAGCCTGATCTTTTAATGCCAATCACTTGAAAATTTTGTACAAAAGCAAAACTGAATGGAACGGTTCTAGTTGAGTCTGGAGTGAGAGAAAACCGTAAATGTTATTCTCATTACATCATTCTGCTTTCTAATGTCCCATACAATGGCAAGATTTAAACTGACAGTAGTTTAAATATGGAAATCCTAAGAGTTACTTATTAAGCCTTATCAAAGTCATGCAAAGTCACTTTAACGTTTTAGAGAACCAATCCACCAAACCAATCCACTCTGCAGCGCCCATACTTCTTAAGGTATTGGTATTTATTCACTAGTGATTAACTACGTGATGTATATTCACTTTTGACTCCTTTGTCTCCTATGTTTATGCCAAGTCCTTCTTCCTTCTTGTCCTATGAAACACACCAGTTTCTTTATCATCCTGAAGCCCTCTCATCTTCTCACACAAACTTGATTCAAAACTTAATAAAGTTTTCTTATGAAATCTGAGGCCTGCAAATGGGACCCGATTCCAATAAATTTTTAAGGGAAGTTGTTGCTGTACCAGTGGTTGCCATGTGTGGTGGTGGACTTACTGCTGTTTTTGTTTAACAGTAATTTGCACTTAGAATTTGAGAAGTAGTAAAATTAATCAAAACATTTGTGAATCAGGCCCAAAGCCCCTTTCTGTTTTGGTACTTAGAAACCTTTTCAAGCTAACATTTTAAAAACGCCAGAGATTTAGTACATCTGGCCAATAGTTCTACAGCAACGGCTACAAACTCATATCTCCCTGTGGGGGGACAAATGTTTCCTAAAAAAAAGTATTTTTGGGGGACTAAGACTTTGATACATTTCAAATCTTTTTGAATTCCAGACTTTTACCAGGATCAATCTACCTAATGTCTCCAACAAGGGATCCATCACAGTCAGCTTTAAATTGCATTTAGCTCCTGATCTACAGCGACCATTGACTATCTTGAACACTTTGTACGTTATTTGCACCTTTGCACTTAAACCCTTGAAAACCACTGGTTTATCTTTTTTTAATTTTGCAATTTTGGTGTCATTTTGGTCTATATTTTTCTGAATAAGTTTAGGATTTTTAGTGCTTGATGTTTTCACTTTATTACTGTTTTGATACTACATAAATATTTTACACATTTCCCTAAATTATGGCTGCCTGCTCTGTGCCAAGCTACCATGGGGATGAGAACAGTTTAATTTATGGTGGGTTTCTGACTTACCCTGATGAGGACTGTGGTTCCTGCTTGGACAGAATGCAATTCTCTGCCAACCAGAAACCCAGTTTCTATCAGTCCCTCGATGATGTCACCTGAATGAGGAGGGGGCATACCAGACTCCTGTTAACAAAGCTGTGTTGCTGTGAAAGTGCTATTTTACCCTTCCCAGGGTGACTGTGTGCCCAACTTCCAGGCGCAGACTCCCACTGGCCCTCCCTCTGAGAGATAGATATGGGTATGTGACTAGGGTATGCACCTATTTGCCAGCATAAGCAGGGCATTGGATCCCAATCTGTGACCAGCTACAACCCTAACTCGCATTTGTACCCCAGAAAAATCCATAAACTAACAACTATGACATTCAAGGGATGAGTCTGAAAGTTCTGCCAGAATGGTTTTAATCCCACCTCAGCTGCCACTTGTACTAGGGAAGAATAAGACTATGTTCCTGTAGGTCCTGTCGATACCAAGGGTTGGCTGGGTGACAGGAGAGGGTGGAGGATGGTCAAGCCTACACGCCAACAAGGAAGGAGGAATTCTTTTGAGACAGGGTATTTTGTCCTTCCCAGCCACCTGAACCTGACTGGGGAGCAGAGGGTCAAGATCCTTTCAGAGTATACTGCACACAAGAGGATAAGGAAACAGGGTCTGAATGGCGGAAGCCGGTTGGGCATCCCTACATATTAAACATTCCAGGGTACTTAGAGCCCAAACAGTACACCACTGGTCCGATGTAAGCCAGTATCTCATAGACATCCTTCACACTGTATGGAATTGAATACACCAATTATACATAAAACAAATTTTATGTTACAAGTTATTTCATAGTTCTATGACAGTAGGAACACAAATTCCACGAAACCTTGTTTCTCTACATGGTCATAGAACTTCTCAGTGACTTGCAATATTCTTATAATGTTTCACAGGGTATTTTATAATATATATCATATAAATTGGAACTCGACTAAAGCAAGCTTTTGTATCTATGTCCGAAAGTCATTTCCTAACAGAGGTGTGCTTGGACACTTTCCCAGCTGAATCTTTCCGTGGAAACCTAGCTGATTCTATTTGGACTGCTATACGAAAGGGCTCCTTTTTGCTCCAGGCAATGTTCTGGCCTGTTCTCTGTGACCAAATTTGTAATGCTCTGCTAACCAGAACCTCAGTGGTTATGCTCTCTCTGTTTTCCAAATTTGTCACTAACAGGCTAGTGACTAAATTTACCAATTCACATTGACAGACTGGTACACGCACATAATTCCCTTGTATATGGTACTGAGGTACCCAGGGTTTTGGGGTTCCAGGATATCCCTATGGGCTGCAGCATTTCTTTTGCCACCCATAGGGAGCTCTGACAATTCTTACACAGGCCTCCCACTGCAGCCTGCGTGAAATAATGTCCACGTTATTTCACAGCCATTTACCACTGCACTTAAGTAACTTATAAGTCACCCATATGTCTAACCTTCACCTGGTGAAGGTTGGGTGCAAAGTTACTTAGTGTGTGGGCACCCTGGGACTAGCCAAGGTGCCCCCACATCGTTCAGGGCAAATTTCCCGGACTTTATGAGTGAGGGGACACCATTACACGCGTGCACTATACATAGGTCACTACCTATGTATGGCGTCACAATGGTAACTCCGAATATTGGCCATGTAACATGTCTAAGATCATGGAATTATCACACCAATACCATTCTGGTATTGGGGGGACAATTCCATGATCCCCCGGGTCTCTAGCACAGAACCCGGGTACTGCCAAACTGCCTTTCCAGGGTCTCCACTGCAGCTGCTGCTGCTGCCAACCCCACAGACAGGTTTCTGCCCTCCTGGGGTCCAGGCAGCCCTGGCCGAGGAAACCAGAACTATGGATTTCCTCTGAGAGAGGGTGTTACACCCTCTCCCTTTGGAAATAGGTGTGAAGGGCTGGGGAGGAGTAGCCTCCCCCAGCCTCTGGAAAGGCTTTGATGGGCACAGATGGTGCTCATCTCTGAATAAGCCAGTCTGCACCGGTTCAGGGATTCCCCAGCCCTGCTCTGGCGCGAAACTGGACAAAGGAAAGGGGAGTGACCACTCCTCTGACCAGTACCTCCCAGGGGAGGTGCCTAGAGCTCCTCCAGTGTGTCCCAGACCTCTGCCATCTTGGAAACAGAGGTGTTGGGGGCACACTGGACTGCTCTGAGTGACCAGTGCCAGCAGGTGACGTCAGAGGCTCCTTCTGATAGGCTCTTACCTCTCTCGGTAGCCAATCCTCCTTCCTTGGTAGCCAAACCTCCTTTTCTGGCTATTTAGGGTCTCTGCTTTGGGGAATTCTTTAGATAACAAATGCAAGAGCTCATCAGCGTTCCTCTGCATCTCCCTCTTCACCTTCTACCAAAGGATCAACCGCTGACTGCTCAGGACGCCTGCAAAACCGCAACAAAGTAGCAAGACGACTACCACTAACATTGTAGCGCCTAATCCTGCCGGCTTTCTCGACTGTTTCCAGGTGGTGCATGCTCTGGGGGTAGCCTGCCTTCACCCTGCACCAGAAGCTCCGAAGAAATCTCCCGTGGGTCGAAGGAATCTTCCCCCTGCTAAGGCAGGCACCAAAAGACTGCAACACTGGTCTTCTGGGTCCCCTCTCATCCTGACGAGCGTGGACCCTGGAACACAGCAACTCTGTCCAAGTGACTCCCACAGTCCAGTGACTCTTCAGTCCAAGTTTGGTGGAGGTAAGTCCTTGCCTCCCCATGCTAGACTGCAATGCTGTGTACCGCATGATTTGCAGCTGCTCCGTCTCCTGTGCACTCTTCCAGGATTTCCTTCGTGCACAGCAAAGCCTGGGTCCCCGGCACTCCATCCTGCAGTGCACAACCTTCTGAGTTGTCCTCCGGCACCGTGGGACTCCCTTTTGTGACCTTGCGTGGACTCCAGTTCACTTTTCTTCTAAGTGCCTGTTGGGGTACTTCTGCGGGTGCTGCCTTCTTTTGTGAGGGCTCTCTGAGTTGCTGAGTGCCCCCCCCCCCGTCTCCTCCTCCAAGTGGCGACATCCTGGTCCCTCCTGGGCCAAAGCAGCACCCAAAAACCTCTATTGCGACCCTTGCAGCTAGCAAGGCTTGTTTGTGGTCTTTCTGTGTGGGAACAGCTCTGCAAGCTTCATCGCAACGTGTGACATCCGTCTTCTAAAGGAGAAGTCCCTAGTCCTCTTCTTTCTTTCAGAACTCCATGCTTTTTCCAACCGGTGGCAGCTTCCTTGCACCCTCAGCTGGCATTTCCTGGGCTCCTGCCCACTCTCAACACTGTCGCGACTATTGGACTGGTCCCCTTGTCTTACAGGTACTCAGGTCCAGAAATCCACTGTTGTTGCATTGCCGGTGTTTGTTCTTCCTGCAGAATCCTCCTATCACGACTTCTGTGCTCTCTGGGGGTAGTAGGTGCACTTTACACCTACTTTTTAGGGTCTTGGGGTGGGGTATTTTTCTAACCCTCACTGTTTTCTTACAGTCCCAGCGACCCTCTACAAGCTCACATAGGTCTGGGGTCCATTCGTGGGTCGCATTCCACTTTTGGAGTATATGGTTTGTGTTGCAGCTATACCTTTGTGCTCCTATTACAACCTATTGTGATTCTACACTGTTTGCATTACTTTTCTTGCTATTACTTACCTAAGTTTGGTTTGTGTACATATAACTTGTGTATATATCTTATCTTCTTACTGAGGATACCAAATGAGATACTTTTGGCATATTTTCATAAAAATAAAGTACCTTTCTTTTTAGTAACTCTGTGTATTGTGTTTTCTTATGATATTGTGCATTTGATATAAGTGGTATAGTAGGAGCTTTACATGTCTCCTAGTTCAGCCTAAGCTGATTTGACATAGCTACTTTCTATTAGTCTAAGCTGCTAGAAACACCTCTTCTACACTAATAAGGGATAACTGGACCTGGCACAAGGTGTAATTACCTCTGGTACCCACTACAAGCCAGGCCAGCCTCCTACAGTCATGCTCTGTAATTTTCTTTTAAATATGGGCCTAAGTGTACCATTCAGGGGACTCAGAAAGCATAATGGGCAAGTCAGAAACATTAAAATGAACGAGTAGCATGGTAGTAATGTGCAAGGAACCTAATGCCCTACAGTTCTGGCCTGCAGTTGGAATAGCAGGATTGACATTTATACACTGTTCTTTCACATGTGCAACAATTCTTGTTTGTCACTGTCTTGTGAGCATGATTCTCAGTGTATGACACAAATCCTAACTACACACAAATATATTTCAAAACACTGAAAACCACATGCCCTTATCAGCTGTACAACTATTTTAACACCTGTTTCACACTTCTCACTCACTTAGAGAAACCACTAAATGGCATGGTTGGGTTTACAAAGTAAAGTCCACAGTTTTATGATTGATTTAAAGCATGGGCTCTGCTTGGTCAGCAAGACTGGGGAGGTGGTGGGGGGCATTGAGCTTCAGATTTTCCAACAATCATGCTGGCATATCAATCAATCAATCAGAAGGGATTTATAGAGCACAACAGCTACTCAGTGAGTGTCCGGCTCTGGATAGAAGGCTGATCCACCTAGTGGCTGTGTTACTTGAAAACAAGCCTGAAGAGCCAGGTCTTAAAAAGCTGCTTAAAAAGCAGTATATCCTTTATGATGGGGAGAATCAGAGAGAGTGCATTCCAGTCCCTAGCAGCCTGTTAGGAGTATTATCATATTAATCATTATATGGGAAGCAGCACATAAGGAGGGTTTAAAGGTCAGTGGAAAGGGAAAGGAATGCAGGTGGTAAGGGATACTTAAAACACAGTATTTTGTAAAATAACCATGTTTTAAGACCTTTGAAACAGAGATGAGTGTGCATATGTGTGTTTTTGTCTGAATGGGCATTAAAAAATCCTAGGTGAATTCAAACAGGCATCTTATCATACCCGACTGAAAGCTCTGGTGCCCAACTATTTATTGAATAATATTTTTATTAGGGAGGTGTAACATCCCAAACACCTCCTCCAAGCAATTCCCCTGATTATAAAGTGAGACAAAACCAAATTCCTACCTTATTTTCCCACTAGTGCTCTCACTCTGTGAGCCATTGGATTCCCTATACAGTAATATTGCACCAAAGGTTATCAAAACCATGAGTATTGATAAATAGGGATTATTATTTTTCTCAGATTGAATGGTGAATTACTGGGATAGTTGGTGTTAGTGTACCAATTGTGCAGGTAATTCTAGAATTACAAAACAGTTCTCAGGGCAAACGCTGCCTAGTTTTAATGCATGAAATCTGTTATCGAAAAGCTGAGGGTGGCATGACTCAATTTCTTGTAGTAGCTATTGATTAGGAAACTCTTGTTTCCATCCAAATTAGTATTACAATAAACCTTAGAATGAGTTCTTATGAACACTCTGACCTGCCCCTAGATTTATGGAATTCTATTTAATATTACCTACAGTGTCAGACTGGGTTAAAACAAAGGCTTGGGCACCCAAATAAAACTGGCCACATTAGCAAATCAGATAGCTAAAAAAAAAGTGTACTACGTTTGCCAACCAGGCCTGGTTGAACTTGAAAAGACAAGCTGCTTATGTTTTTAACAAGGTAAGGGAGACTGCATGGATGTGTGTTTGCTGCAGGCAATGCTTGTTGTAATATAAGGGAAATCAAGAGTAAAAATCAATCCATCTGGCCATAAAACCAGTCCAAAAACTGCTAAAAAATTGTCCACATATTAATCTATCACCTCAGCCCATCTGGCACTTCCTGATGTCCCTATAGGCCAGTCTAACCCTTATTACCCGTACAATAGAAGGTACACTAGCTGGTCCCTGAGTTACCTTACTGTATAAAGACATGAAATCTGTAGTGCAAATTCAAGTTCCTCCATTCTGGTTTGCCAACCCTGGAAATCCTTCATCGTGTATCCCCCCCAAAAAAACATACACAAAAAATGGCTGACTTGAACTTACATTAATTTGTGAGATCACAAGCTGCATAATCTGGTATGCTGTTGCTCAACATGTTGTAGGATTCTTACCATGGGGGTAAGACAACGCAGTGTTAGGATGGCAGCACCACCTGGTGTGAGTGACTGGGTCGGTCCCACACTGTATGGAAGCTGTCGGCCTGAATTTGTCGGTTAGCTCGCAGCACCTAACCCAAATCTAGAAAGTAAAGGTGATTTGTGGCAGTCTAAAAATATGACACTCTGACTCCTCAGGGAAGTTGTGGTGAACAGATCATATCTTTTCTCTCGGTTGCACTAAGTATCACACATGCCAGGGCAAACAAAGAAATGCAAGAGAGGTGTCAATGTATTTATTAAAATGATTGCATTTGATTATAAAAAGCGTGTGCTGAAATGATTAGGTAGATGAAGCATAATACAGTGATTATGTCTACCAGTAAAGTCAAAGAAAATAAACAATCCTACCATCCTGGTATGATTATAACACCTAATGATTCCTACTTAAAGCTCTAATGTCTAAAGCCTGAAAGCATAATGGTGTTAGCCCCTCTGCCTATCCCGGTCTTTGGATGGAGCCCCCAACCCCATACCTGGAAAGCCGGCAAGGTCTGCCTGTTGTCTGCTGGTAATCCTCCCAGTTTGAGTAAAGACTCAGAACCAAGATCAATTAAGCTGTCAATGGAATGGTGTACGTTTCCAAACGGCCATGGCTGGCATGCCTTCTTGCCTCCTTAGGCTTTTGTGGTGTTTATATAACAAAACATGTTGGGTTCTAACAACAGACCTGACGTATTAATGTGTCTGTGGTTGAGGGTTGACTCCATAACTCTTGGAATGACAACACTAGGTAAAATATTGTGAACAGAACATGACAGCTTTGAGCAGAACACAGAGTGAAATGCTTGTGATGGGCGGATAAAAATGTGCAACATGAACAAATATGCCTTCTCAAAAAGCAACTGATTATAATATAAAAACAACAAGCTGAAACGCGAGCTGTTCTAAAATATAATAAAAGGAATAAAATGAAGAAAAACGGGTGTGTATGTGAAAGGGCATGTGTATGAGAAAGGGCAGTGGCTACAGGCCTAAAGCTAAAATAAGGAAGCCCAATCTAAATGCTAAAGGGACCCCACGACAAGCACAATTGCTTGCAATGAAGACGTAAAAGCTAAAATGCCATGTTATCAATAGCTTGAAACACTGCTTGGATTACATTTTGCATATAAGTCAGGATGGAAGTTCATTCCAAAGTTTAGATATGAGGTACGAGAATGATGTGTTCCAAATAAAATATATTATTGTGATTAAGGTCATCATTTGGATTGTAGATCTAAACATACACCCTGAACACAAAAGAAGAGAGGCCCCAGTAGCAGGGAAGCCAGTTAACTGCACCAAATTTAGTCCATTTGGTAACTGCCAGCCAGTGCAAGGAATTAAGGTAAATGGAACGCAAAGTTCTCATGATATTTAAATTGAGCCAATTCTAGATGGTTTACAGATACAAGATCAAATTTGTGGCTATTCCTGAGTGTATGGCAATGTCTATGATGACTACTCTGCTGAAATATCTCCACTGGCTTCCAAATAGACGCCAGAATTTAACTGGCCTATATTATTTCCAAATTGCTTGATTTCCAACATTCCTTCTAGCTCCGACTTTTAAATAAGACTATGGCGGTCATTCTGAGCCCGCCACGCGGTTACCGCCATATGGCCTCTCTGCGGTCAAAAGACCGCGGCGGCCATTCTGGCTTTCCCGCTGGGCAGGCGGACGACCGCCAAAGGAGCGCCCGCCGGCCCAGCGGGAAAGGCCCTGCAACAAGGAAGCCGGTTCCGAATGGAGCCGGCGGAGTTGCAGGGGTGCAACGGGTGCTAAGCAGACAGTTAAAATCTTTATGGGGCCCTGTTAGGGGGCCCCTGCACTGCCCATGCCAGTGGCATGGGCAGTGCAGGGGCCCCCAGGGGCCCCACGACACCCGTTCCCGCTATCCTGTTCCTGGCGGTAAAAACCGCCAGAAACAGGGTTTCGGGAAGGGGGTCGGAATCTCAAGCAGCGCCGCCATGGAGATTCAGCCCATGCAGGGGAAATCCGGCAGGAAACCGCTGGATCCCCTTTTCTGACCGCGGCGGTATCAGAATGGGCTGGGAAGCACCGCCAGCATGTTGGTGGTGCTTCCGTGGTCCCCGGCCCTGGCGGTCTTGGACCGCCAGGGTCGGAATGACCCCCTATGTCTTTATCCTTCCATCTCTTCGAAAAAAGCTCTTTTTCCACACTGCATCTAAATTACCTTTCAAACTATTATGAGCCAGTTGTCTTCCTCTCCTGTTTTACCAACCTGTTTTCCATTTTATGCATGTTTAGGATTATATTTTAAAGGGCAGGCTCAGTAAAAAATTAAGGGGCATATTTACAAGTTTTTGGTGAAGGAGCACCCCAAACCTTCCTTCTGTGCTGCCCTGCATCAAAAGAGAAGGGCAGGGATCCACCATATTTATAAGATACAGAGCATTCCTGTCCCTTTCCCTTGCGCTGATTCACAAAGGACTGTCATGCGCCAACGCAGGCACCCTTGCACCATGGTACAAGGGTATCTGCATTGCAGGGATGATTGTTTTTGTGCAGGAAGGGACACCTTTCTGCACAAAAACAATCACAAGAGACATTTTCCTATTTCTATGAGTACTGCAGAATACAGCACACATAGATAAAGGAAAAATGAGGAAAAATAAAGGTATTTCTCCTTGTTGCGCCTCCCTAGCGCCACCCCTGGGGAAACATAGGCTTTTGATGCATTCCCAGCTTAATGAAATCTTGTAAATCTATGGATGTGTCAAATGCCATGGGTGATATGTGGGAACACACACTGTTATGCCCAGCCGCCCTGTCACAATATCAATTTGCAATATGTTGCCTCAGTCCATCTTTACAAGGCCATGAAAACCCATGTGGGGTGGCTTTACATGAACTTATATATAGGACCTGCAGACAGTAGGTTGTTGAAACGAGCCAACTTTATTTATCTTTAAAAGGCAGGAATTTATGTTACTCAGTGAGTGGTAGGCTTGCAAAAGTGATTGTACACCATTTGCATTGTAGAACAGAGGACCTCATGTACGAGGACCGTGAAGCACAGCAGCGCAGCAAATGCGTTGCTTTGCCACCCTGCGTCACTGAGAAAGGGCAGAAATGTGTTGTATCTACAAGATATGGAGCATTTCTGTCCTCTTCCCCTGCAATTGTGCTCAAATATCTGCCTAGCACCAATGCAGGCACCCTTGCACCATGGTGCAAGAGTTTCTGCGTTGTGGGGATGATTGTTTTTCTGCAGGAAGAGACACATTCCTGTATAAAAACAATCACAAGAGGTGAATGCTGCACATATAGAAAGAGCAAAAAACAGGGAGTAATAGAGGTATTTCTTCTTGTGGTGGTGTAGGAATCTGACACATTCCCAGACTTGTACATCTGGGAATGCATCAGATTCCTTTGGGTTCCATGGGTGTGGCATCGGAACACCCCAAGTAACACTCTCGGAATGGTCCTTTCACACATTGTTATGCGTGAAAGGGGTCCATATTTACAAGGCCATGAAAAGCCATGCACAGTGGTTTTGCGTGGCCTTGGAAATATGGACTGGCATGCTGTACCAACAGAGCATAAAAAAATGACGCTCTTGTGGGGTAGTGTGCCGCTAGGCTGCAAAGCAGTTGCTGTGCATAAAGTAGCAACAGCTTGTTCAAGCCCTTTGTAATTGGACCCAAAATGACAAAACTATTTAAAGTCCTAATCCAGAAAACTAGAAAATCAATTAAAATATGATCTATGAATGAAAACATAATGGTAACTCTTGTAAAAATGGCAAACTGTAAGACATTTAGGCCCAGATTTTCAAACAATGCACAAAACACAGCACAGCAGCCAAAAAGGCTGCGCTGCATTGCGTGACAGGGAGGGAGCAGGAAAGCGCCTTATCTGCAAAGATATGGCATTCTCCTCCCCTCTCCTTAGCACTAGTGCTGATTTCAGCTGCTGTTCACCACGCACATTCCTTTGTGCCATAGCGTAAGGATGTGTGTGTGAATCTAGCATAGATTTTGTACTGGAAGGGTACCCTTTCAGTACAAAATACTATACTTAGACACACTGTAAAACCTTTCCTACTTTGTATGTGTGCTACACAGTGTAGCATGCATGGAAAGTCGTAAAAGAAAGAAGAAATGAAAAACAACAAGTTTTGCGCTGGAAAGTAAATTAGGAAAAATATATTTTGTGCTGGTTAACATCACTTTTGTGATGCTAACCTAGAGCAAAATGCTTCTATATCCCCCCTTAATTGAAATGTATTTTAATTTTAAAAAACAACATTAAACAAGAGAAACTATGCCAAACCTCTTTTCACGTCTGTCATTAAACCAAGACCTTTTGATTTTATGTACAATGTACTTATTTAAAGGGGCTTTAAGCCAGCTTTCTTCATCCATTGATCTGTGGGTGTGTTAGTCATTTTTGTTTTTGCCCACTACAGCATACAGCATGGGACATGGGTGAGTCCACTTCAGCCAATGGATAACTTCACTTTGAATGACTGCACTTTGGTCTTTCACAAGTAGCACATCCACAAATAGGCTAGTTTCTTCTGTGCCAGTATTTTTGTTTTTAACTTATTTCTTTATTGTTACCTTTACCTTTACCTTTAGAGAGTAATGTGACAGCAGAATGGTTTATACCAGATTTGAGCACAGGCCACATCACACGCTTTACCACTTCCTGTCTCTAGCCAATGCTGCTGTTAATTCCACTTGGAGTGTCCTTTTTCTGACTGCTGGTATTTCACAGCATAACAGATTGTGTTCATTTGAAACAGTTCTGTATTATGTTTTCAAACGCTTCAATATTATAAGTTTGAATTTATAAGCAGAAAATTCTTCAGAACACACTTGTTTTCAACTCAATTTAAGCAATGGTGCTGTAATAAAGATTTCCCAGGAAGAAAACCAGTGTTTATCATGTTTAATTTGCAGCAATTGTAACAGTTCTTTTTTATTTCCTTCCAGTTATCCTTTCTTTCTTCTGCCTTCTTTCTTTGTTTCATTTGTTCTTGCATTTCTTCCATTCCTCTTTAATTGTTTCTTTTCTTTTCTTTCCTTTTCATTTCTTTCCTTTCTTTCAATACTTCATTCCTTCCTTCTTTTCATTGTTTCATTCCTTTGGTCTTCTTTCCTTTTTTATTCTTTCTTTCTGTCTTTCTTCCTTTCCCTTTTTCTTTCATTGTTTAATTCCTTCTTTCTGGATTTCCCTTTTCTTTAATTCCTTCTTTTCTTCTTTCTCATTTTCTTTTTTCTATCATTCCTTCATTCTTTCTTTCTTTTTTCTTTTTTGCTTGCCTTCTTTGTTTCCTTCTTTCTTGCCTTCCTTCTTTCTTTCTTGCCTTATTTCCCTCCTTATTTCTTGCCTTCCTCATTTCCTGCTGTCCTTCTTTCTTGTCTTCTTTCTTTCCTTCTTGCCTTTGTTATTTCGTTTCTGAGCTTTCCTTCCTGCTTTCTTTCTTGATTTTTTCCTTCTTTCTTTCATTCTCACAGGCAAGAGTCTGACATCCAACAGCATAATTTGCTTTTTTTTGGGTCTGTGTTAGTCAATTAGCTTTTGAGTTTACTAAACTTGTGTGAGTGACAAAGTTACTTATAGAGTTTCAGTCACACTTCATCCATTTGTTTGACATTGAGTCATTCACATTTTTCTCCAACCCACTCAAGCATGCATGATGGGGCAACGTGTCCCCCCCACTTTAAACATTGTTTGACTTCACTCTGAGTTATGGCATTCTTCTCCTTCACAAGGAGCACATCCACATTCAAGTAGTTCCCTTCAATGCTAGGGAGTACTATGGTAACATGCTTTTTTGAGACAAAAAAAATGTTTGCCTTTAGTCAACAAAACAGGAATTGCCAAAAGGCTGCGGGCTGACAGACGATGCCAGACCTATTGGCTTTTTTAAATTTAGGCCCAGATTTAGACTCTTTTTGCCCTGCATTTGCACCATTTTTTGATGGAAAAGCGGCGCAAACTTACAAAATATAATTGTATTTTGTAAGTTTGCGCCGCTTTTACGTAACAAAATGACGCAAGTACGGTACAAAAAAAGTTTCAATCGGGGCCTTATTGTTTAAATGAATGAATATTTTAAATGTAATGTTGAACTGTGTGAATATATATATATATATATATATATATATATATATACACACACACACACAAATACAAACACAGAGAGCGAGAGAGAGAGAGAGAGAGAGAGAATACATAACAAAAGACAACTGTGTAATGTAGGCAGGTATTGGGATTCTGGTGACATTTACAAACCATGAGGCATAAGGTCTAGTGTTTTATAAATGTCACTTGAACTCCGACTTGGTAACATATGGCCATATTACATGCTTCTCTATATGCATTCTTTATATTACACGATTTATTAATATTTTAGTACTCTTTAAACAGATTTATAGCACTTGAATCTCCTCTGTTTAGTATTCATTGTTTACCTGAGACTGTAGGTATTCCTGTCAATGTTTTTATAAATATGTTTTTGGGGGGATACTGTGTTAATATTTTAGCTGTGGTTTATGTTTCAACATGCGTTGTTATAAATCACATTTTAAATACAAAGCACATTGCAAGAGAATTAAAAACATGCATTTTAAAATGTGATTTTTTGTATGTTAACACTACAGACTTGGTTTAACAACATATATAAAGAAAGAAAACTAACTTCTCGCTGACAGGCATCTTGATTGCAATGTTTATTTTCAGGCATTGGGGAGCATTCCTTGGGCAGTCTATAAAGGTTAAGTTTGTCAGGTGTGCTGATTAATGTTCTAGGAGCAGCACAATCATTGAGAAAGTGTCTTCTTTTATCAGCCCTGAAAACCGGATAAAGTGCTGTGTTTAACTTTCTTAATTGTTTCGGAAGCTAAGTATCTTGTAAATGAATTATTCAGCACTGTGAATTCCAAATAATTCATAGTTAGATCTATTTTATGTGAAATTTGAGCATTGAAACCACATATATATGTATATGTGTGTGTGTGTATATATATATATATATATATATTTATATATATATATATATATATATATGTATTATTGCAGCAATTTGGTCTCAAAAAGTGGTGAGCCTATCTGCTTGTGCTAGCGTTTGGGGTAAAGACCAAACCCCTATTTATTTTATTGTTTCCCAGTTGTTTTTGCTTTACGACAACATATGAAAAGTTCCTCCAAACCTCCGGACCCTTACTGGATTACATCCCAAGGCTGCATCACTAATCAAGATACTTGTTCAGCTCACACGATGGTGCAAGGCGCCAGGGGATAAGTATTTCCTTGCTGTCGTAAAACTTCAAATATCACCTCCCTTACCGGGCGCTACAGTTTCAACAATATTATTGAATCAATTTGGTCCCAAAAGGCGGTGCATCTATCTGCTCTTGCCAGCGTGATGGATAAAGACCAACCCCCTATTTAGGGCCATATTTATACTTTTCGACGCACAACTGCGCCAACACAGTTGTGCGTCAAAAAATCTAACGCCGGCTAACGCCATTCTGAAGCGCCATGCGGGAGCCGTATTTATTCAATGACGTTAGCCGGCGTTAGCCGGCGGAGCTGCCTGGTGTGCGTTAAAAAAATGACGTACACCAGGCAGCGCCGGCATAGGGGAATATGGAGCTTGGGTGCCCAAAAATGGGGCAAGTCAGGCTGAGGCAAAATTTTCGCCTCAACCCGATTTGCGCCATTTTTTTAGACTCCCAACCCCCATTGAAATGACTCCTGTCTTAGCAAACACAGGAGTCATGCCCCCTTGCCCAATGGCCATGCCCAGGGGACTTCTGTCCCCTGGGCATGGTTATTGGGCATAGTGGCATGTAGGGGGGCACAAATCAGGCCCCCCTATGCCACCCCAAAAAAAAAAAAAATATTACTTACCTGAACTTACCTTACGTTCCCTGGGATGGGTCCCTCCATCCATAGGCGTCCTCCTGGGGTGGGCAAGGGTGACAGGGGGGTCCCTGGGGGCATGGGAGGGCACCTCTGGGCTCCTTCTGAGCCCACAGGTCCCTTAACGCCTGCCCTGACCAGGCGCTAAAAAACTACGCAAAACCGGCTGGACGTCATTTTTCTTGACCCGCCCACTCCCGGGCGTCAGTTTTGCCCGGGAGTGTAAATACGGTGCACATGCCTCGGAGTCAATTTTTTAGACGGGAACGCCTACCTTGCATATCATTAACGCAAAGTATGTGTCCACGCAAAAAAATGACGCAAACTCCATGGACTTTGGCGCTAGACGCGTCTAACGCCCGAGTATAAATATGGAGTTCGTTTTGCGTCGGATTTGCGTAAAAAAAAACAACGCTAATCCGGCGCAAACGGAGTATAAATATGGCCCTTAGTTTTTTACAAGAGAAACTCTGTACTCCCGGTGGTTCTTTTAGGCAAACTTCATTTATTTCAGCCAGCTTCACGTGATGACACTCCACAATGCGTTTCAACTCTCGCCTTCTTCAGATAGTGATAATCTGCATACACACACTGTTTGCTCTCAGACTTCCTTTTGTGCATTTGAGGCATTCTGGGCATTGTGGTGCAACATATAACATCTGTAGGAGGCATTACATGACATTTATAAATGTATGTTATATTTCGCACTCCAGTTGGTAAATTTCTTTCTGTCAGTGCGCTCAATGCCACTTTCAGTAAAATTGTAATTCAATATCAACAATAGAGCTTGTCTGTGCATTAAAGTTCATGTAATTTCAACTCCCACATAGCCAGAAGAGTTCTCTCACCACATTCCCAGTTATTGTTTGCTTTCCAAAAGCATATTAAAAGCTCCACCAAACCTGTGGACCCTTACTGGATTACATCCCAAGGCTGCGTCAGTTATCAGGATACTTGTTCAGCTCACACAATGGCACAAGGTGCCTCGGATGTCATCTTCCATATAAACGCAGTGGATAAGTAGCTCCTTGCCGTCGTAAAACTTCAAATATAACCTCCCTTACTAGGCACTACTGCTTTGACAATATTATTGAAGCAACTGGGTCTCAAAAAGCGATGTGTCTATCTGCTGGTGCCAGTGTGAGGGGTAAAGACCAAACCTCTATTTTTTTTTTTTAAATGTGTGTGTGTGTGTATATATATATATATATATATATATATATATATATATAGAGAGAGAGAGAGAGAGAGAGAGAGAGAGAGTGCAAGCGAGAGATAGCCACAAATATATATATACTTATACATATGTAGATATACTGATTCTGGAATGTTATGGTGTGGTGAAGTCAATGTGGCACTAAGTAGATGTCACTGGGTTGAAGGTTAAAGAGCATACCTGGCTGCACCAATATGCTTATAAAAACATGAGAAGAAGGCGTGGTTATTTTAATTTTTGTAATGTATAAAAATAATAGTTAAATGTAGTGCACTGAAATACATTAGTATAAAGTGCACAATGAAGTTAAAGTATTATGTATGCCACATAACCTCTATATTTGCAAGAATGTTTCTGTTATAGTATTTTAGAAGTGTTTTCTTTATAATCATTTTAAACTCAACATGTTTGACATTTAAAGCATATAGAAATTAAAGTATATTCATGTTCATTTTAGTTTGGTTGGAGTGAAGGCCGCATTCCTTTTGTATATTGTAATCTTCAACGTGACAGCTTGTTTTTCCAAAGCTGCATGTGCTGAATCGTACAAGGAGCTTGTTGTGCACGAGAGAAAAAAGAGTCTGAGAGATGCACTACAGGATGGAAGGAATATCCTGCCATTGACTCTAGTGTAGTAAAGTGCAAGGAGGCCCATAGGTTTCTATGTGAGCGTCATTTTAACGGCTATTCTGAGCAGGCGTTAAAAATTTCACCAAAAATGGTACAGTGAAATCTGTTAAATTTCACCTGCACCATTTATGCGGGTCTCCTAGTGCCGGAACACCCTCCTTGCATACAGGCAAGGCATAATGTGGCACATGGGTTTACAAAGTGGCGCAATGCATGTATTAAGCCACTTTGTAGATATGGCATGTGGAAAAAGCCACTTTAGCGGTGCCTTGATTTAAAAAAAATGACGCTATAGTGGCACTAGGGGCTCTTAAATATGCCCCTTAATTTCAGAATCCAAACCACAAACTTTTCCTGATTTTCTGCAGTGTTGCTATTGAAGTTGTGGTGGCAGATTTAAGAGCCCCTAGCGCCTGCTTGCACCACATTAACTTCCTTTTTTGAACGGTAATGTGGCCCAACGAGGCCAAAGTTGCTGCACCAAATTTAGAAAGAGGTACAATGAATGTATTGCGACACTTTGTAACCCATCGTGCTACACTATGCCTGCACTAGGCATAATATATGCAAGGGGCGTTTCCCCGTTAGAAGGGGTGAAGATTTCTTTACATTATTTTTTGGGGGCATATTTAACACCTGCTCAGAGCAAACGTTAAAAGGAGGCGCACCTTTGTTTACACTGGGCCTCAATGGGCTTTTCAGGATTTGCGTCAACATTTTTACGCTATTACTGCAAAGCTCCCAACTATCGTCAAATTTTGATGCTGGATTCTCTAACTAGTGCCATGTGGTGCAGTATCTTTGATAGGGTGCCTACATGATGGTGTTATTTGGGCGCTAAAGGGCGCAAGAAAGTGGAACTGCATTGAGTGCAGCACCACTTTTCTGAAATCAGGCCCTTGGTCTTTTATATTTTGCTTTTGTGCACCGCCTTAATTCTCCAGTGGTGATTTTGTATTTCTATACTATGGTTTTGAGACTCAGTTATGTATCTTTGGCTTCAAGTCTATAATAAAGTCAGTTGAAACTATTAATTTGGACTCTGAGGTTTAATGTGTGACTACTGAGTTGCACTGTAATTGATTTGAATATTCTGGTAAAATTATCTCTCCACCTCTCCATCAGAGAAGAAAGATTCATGGGACCCGAGAAAGAGAGCGAGGGCCCATGCTGGATCAAGGGGATGATCCAATTTATTTCTCAGTTTTAAAAATAGGCCATTGCCTAATTTTACTAACTAGGAGAATTTGAAAAATAGTGAATTTCACGTTACGAGAAATTTGCAATAATCAAGCAAGTTCACATTATGCAATTCTGTATATTTTCTACACCATCGGAGTGCGTTTCGAATAGAATATGTCAGGTGAGTACCGTGATAATAGCACCCAAAAGACAAAACGAGAAGTAAGCCTTGCTTCATACATACAATCAACCATCTGAAAACCTAGTAGACTTTTTCTATTTGTTATACAAGACTGCCATCTTCTGGATACTTTTTGTAACATATTTTTGTTATCTATTTGCTCAATGTTCTTTATTTCCTTAAACCGCAATATGTTCCGGCTCACCTTTTTTAAATCAGGTGCATATAAAAATTTAAATTGTTTAGCAATGTTTAATCAAATATGCATGCACTCATAAAACGAACGGCTGAGCCAGTGCAAGTAATACAGTATATGGGCCATATGGGCTCGCACTGGTGCTTTGATTACAGGATAGAGCATATAGGGACATATTTATACTCCGTTTGCACCGGAATTGTGTCGTTTTTTTTTACGCAATTTTGACGCAAAACTATCTCCATATTTATACTTTGGCGTTAGACGCGTCTAGCGCCAAAGTCCATGGAGTTTGCGTCATTTTTTAGCGTGGACACCTACTTTGCGTTAATGAGATGCAAGGTAGGCGTTCACGTCTAAAAAATCGACTCCGAGGCATGTGCGTCGGATTTATACTCCTGGGCAAAATTCACGCCCGGGAGTGGGCGGGTCGCAAAAAATTACGTACGGCCGCTTTTGCGCCGTTTTATAGCGCCTGCAAAAGGCAGGCGTTAAGGGACCTGTGGGCTCTGAATGAGCCCAGAGGTGCCCTCCCATGCCCCCAGGGACACCCCCTGTCACCCTTGCCCACCCCAGGAGGACACCCAAGGCTGGAGGGACCCATCCCAGGGACATTAAGGTAAGTTCAGGTAAGTGTTTTTTTTTTTTTTGTGGCATAGGGGGGCCTGATTTGTGCCCCCCTACATGCTACTATGCCCAATGACCAGGCCCAGGGGACAGAAGTCCCCTGGGCATGGCCATTGGGCAAGGGGGCATGACTCCTGTCTTTGCTAAGACAGGAGTCATTTCTATGGGGGTTGGGAGTGGAAAAAAATGGCGCAAATCGGGTTGAGGCGAAAAAATTGCCTCAACCTGACTTGCCCCATTTCTTGACGCCCAAGCCCCATATCCCCCTACGCCGGCGCTGCCTGGTGTACGTCGTTCTTTTCCACGCACATCAGGCAGCGCCGGCGGCTAACGCCGGCTAACGTCATTGATTAAATACGGCGCCCGCATGGCGCTTCAGAATGGCGTTAGCCGGCGCTAATTTTTTTGACGCAAAACTGCGTTAGCGCAGTTTTGCGTCAAAAAGTATAAATATGGCCCATAATTCTGTAACAGCATTTACAACATGCAGCAGAGTCTTAGAGATGGGAGAGGATGGTACAGCGCACATGCCAAGAAACATAATGCACGGTGGTCTGTCAGGTTAGATTAATGCTGTTTTGTAGCTATTTTCTCTCAAATTTAGCTAAACACAATTTAAATAGCGCTGGGGTGCTGCTTTCACAACCTTCATTCATGTTTTATATTTCCTCAGTCTGGGAAATTAAAAAGTTCCAGCTTTCTTAGCCCTCCGTACTTGACCAATGGGTTGGATGTGTGGTGGTCTGTGCCCTCTACATCGTTAGACAAGGTGGGTATTCTGACCAAAAAGGTCAGGCATGGCTCCATTTTCAATTAGCATGAGGAGAGTTTACTTTTTCCACTTTCTTATAACCTGATTCTTTCTTCACCTTTGGTTTCGTCATTAGATGATGAGGAACTTTTACTCACAGTTTCTGGGGTTCACATTGGTTTCTTTATATGGTTGCATCTTTACTGGATGCTATTTATTAGTAGGCCAAGCCACAGCAAGCGGGCAAGATGAGCTATTGATCTAGGATACAACAGGGGGATTTTTACTGCTATTTTTTTAAGAATATCAGTTATCAGTGCTCCGTCTGATATAGTTCATATGATTTGTTAAGATTTGATGAATGTGAAAACCCTTTATCCAGTACACTAGAGAGTACGATGGATAGCAGCATTTTATTTGGTATCATAACCATTCTTCATATTGGTCTGTGGCTATGAGGTATAATGTCGAAGTACATCCATTTCATTTTCCGTCACTCAAAATGCAATACTAGACAGTGATGCCTTTTAGTACCTGATCATTTCATAACATACATTTATAGCTTATCTAATAACATATTGCTTTTTGTGATGGATTCTTAAAGCTGGGCCTAGAAGGCCTCCAATTCTTCTGTACACTGGTGACAACATCCTTTTTTCTCTAGCTCATCATGGCCACCTAAGATGTTGCAAATGTCATTATAAGGCATCACACATGCCAAGGGGCAATTGGCAGCTATATAATGTGCTTTGCGAATGAGGGTGGAAGATGTCTACTTATTATATAGGATAAAATATCAATTTCAGTCATAAAATGAAGGTGACACAACGAGTGTAGTAGCCCACTTGTAGCAATTAATTTACACACCCTAGGGACACATATTGCCAGATTTAAGAAAAGTGGCATAGCACCCAGTGTAGTGCCACTTTTCTTGCGCCCCTAAGCGCTCCCCTAAGGCCATCATGGTGCACCGTATCTAAGATACGACGCACCATGGCAGTAGTTAGGGAACTAGTGTCAAAAAGTTTGGAGCTTTGCAGTATTTGGGTAAAAAATGGTGACACTAATCCTGTAAACCCCATTATGAAAAATGGTGGGCCCCTTTTAATGCCTGCTCTGAGCAGGCGTTAAAAGTGCTGAAAAAAATGAGAGGAGAGTATAATGGTAGATAATGGTAGATACTCCTTCTGCTCAAGTACTTTCGTAACAAATCAGACATATTTCTCATTCCCACCCATCCATCTATGTGTAATTTCTTCATTTCACTTGCAGATTCCACAGTAGGAAAGGTATATTTAATAGCATTCCAACAGGTCGGGATTCAAATAAAAATATACAATTTGAAGTGCTTTGTGCTTAAGAAGGGCTGCAAGACTCAAACTTTTCTACAATAGAGAGTGCATGTCAGCTATTTCATCAGACAGGCATTCAGAAGAGGTAATTTCCTCATTGCATCACATATTTCACATGCATGTGAGAGGACCCTACCTGTCTTTGCAGTTGCATTATCACTCTGGAAAGCAGTCTATGTGGGAGAATGACCTGAACACGTGCTGCTTGGAGGAGCCACATATTTCATAGATGCCAAGGATACCCTTTAGGTTGTATCATGGAGAACACCAGGGATGCTTTGCTTCTGGGATCATCGCACAGAAGGGTGAAGTCACAGATGGTGCCACACAGTGAAAGGTCGTGACACCTTCCAAAGGGAGGCTAGGTAGCACATGCAGACCATAACAGTTCATCAGAGATTTTCTTTATGGGGCTCTTCAGTCTCCCTCCAACCCAAAGGTGAAGGAAGCAGCCTGCTCAAAGACAAGGAGCAGAAATTTTACCATTGAGCCCAAGCCTGTATGCTGCCCCTCATTCGTACATCTTCTGAGTTTGACAGTTACGGGCATATTTATGATGCCCCTAGTGCCACCTTGCACCACATTTACATATTTTTATGCGCAAATGTGGCATTAAGGTGGCATTTCTCATGTGCCATATTTACAAAGTGGCAGAATGCATACATTACACCATTTGTAAACCCTTGCGCCACATTATGCCTGCGGCAGGCATGATGTATGCAATGGGGGCGTTCCCATGTAGGGAGGACCAGAAAAATGGCGCTGTGAAATTTACTAGATTTCACTGCGCCATTTTTAAAGTCATTATTAACGCCTGCCTAAGGCACATGTAAGGATGACAGCCCCCTCGAAAACAATGGGCCTCCCTGTGCTTTGTTGGATTAGCACCAACATTTATGCCGCTAATCCAGTAAAGCGACACATTAGCACCATAAATTATGATGCTAATGTGGACACACCATGGTGTATCATATTGCAAATATGGCGCACATATGGTGTCATTAGGGGGACGCAATGGGGCACTAGAAAAGTGGCGCACCATGAATGATACACCACTTTTCCATAAATATGCTCCCTAGTGTGTGTGCAATCACTGGATTTGTAGCTAATGCTTTGCACATCCCCAGTCACCCAATATTTCACCTGCATGTGGGATGTTCTTTTGCAAGAATGGATGTAACCACTATTTGAAGAAATGTTGATGTTACTACTTTAAATGAAACACCAGTTCTATTGTGTAATATATTGCCAATGAACAATCTCAGCCAAGAATACTCCATAACATTCAAAATCGCCTTTGATAAAATTATTCAGTGTGTGTTTTGTTCCAGATACTTTCAACGTGTATGACCAAAGGGCATGTTTTTGACCAATCATGCAAAAGTACAGAGCACACCTATTTTAACTCTTGAAAGATTAGTTACTTTAGCCCATATTTATACTTTTTGTCGCAAACCAGCGCCGGCGCTGGTTTGCGTAAACATTTTTACCGTCTGCTAATGCCATTCCTACGTGCCATGAGGGCGCCTTATTTAAGGAATGACGTTAGCCGGCGCTGCGGACTGGTCAGAGTAAAAAAAAATGACTCAAACCAGACAGCACCGGCGTAGGGGAACATGGGGGTTGTGCGTCAAAAAATGGTGCAAGTCAGTTTGAGGCAAAAATCATGCCTCAAACCGGACTTGTGCCATTTTTTTACGCACAACCCCATTGAAATGACTCCTGTCTTAGCAAAGACAGGAGTCATGCCCCCTTGCCCAATTGACTTCTGTCCCCTGGGCTTGGTCATTGGGCATAGTGGCATGTAGGGGGCCCAAATTAGGCCCCCCATGCCACTTTAAAAAAAGAAAAAAAAATACTTACCTCAGCTTACCTATACTTACCTAGGATGGGTCCCCCATCCATGGGTGTCCTCCAGGGGTGGGTGAGGGTGGCAGGGGGTGTCCCTGGGGGCAGGGAATGGCACCTCTGGACTCCTTCCATTGTCAGAGACCATGGAAGTGAGCCCACAGGTCCCTTAACGCCTGCCCTCACCCAGGCATAAAAAAACGGCGCACATCAGGCTGTGCGCTGTTTTTTAAGGACCGCCCCCTCCTGTGCATCAAAATGACGCAGGAGTATAAATAAGGCGCACAGGCCTTAAAGTCATTTTTTGGTTGGGAACGCCTACCTTGCATGTCATTAACGCAAGGCAGTTTTCCGCATCCAAAAAATGACGCACACAGAGGAATGATGATGTCCACGGGCTCGGGCGTCAAAGTTTAAATATGGTGCACGGTTTGCGCTGAATGTGCGTCAAACTTTTTGACGCACATTTGGCACAAAAAGAGTATAAATATGCCCCTTTATTTGCATAGTTTTGTCCACCTTGATAAGAATGTGTATATTTCCTATGGAAAGGTAAACGAAAGTCAGATCATTCATTATCTGCTGACCTCCTGATTCCAGAACCAAGTCTAGACTCATCGCAAAGTGGGTCTATAGTTATGTGCATGAAAAGGAACCGAACAAATGGCTAGCTAAAACCCTCTTTATGAAAGAGCATGAGACCCTTTCAGTATATTGCATGTTATGTTCTCACTGTCGTCAGATGTCACAAAACAAAAGCTGGCAGATGTACTCCACCCCTACAGCTTGGCTTCGCAGTGCAGGGCTAATTAAATGGGATTAGGCGCACTCAAGTGGCAGTCCATACATGAAAAATCAGTGTTGCTGTCAAGTTTAAACTGGTACTTCGAGCCCTGTAGGGCTCTCATTGTGCGCAATGGGGGATGCACAGCAGACACTCTACATGAGCATCTGCTTAACCGATATAGCTTAGCTGACACAATTGCATCCTTAGATCCCTGATATATTCACCAAGAATTATAATCAAATTGGATGCTTGTAATCAGTGCTGCACCATGCCAACATCTGTAAACATCTAGCTGGTGGAGATGGTCATCATAATGAGCTTGTCTTATAAAAGTGAATTGTTGCCTGTGTCACATAGAGTGAAGCATTGAGTAGTTCTTAAAATTAGATTAAAGTTTTCAAAACCCATTGAGCCTGAAGATGTTTAAATACTTTGAATAATATTTTGTAATGTTCATTTAGCAGGTATTAACCCCTTCTGTGCCCAGGACGTAATGGTTACATCCTGAGGCAAGGTGCTCGTGTGCCCAGGACGTAACAATTACGTCCTGGGCACAGGGCCCAGAGGGAGTGTTAGTGCTCCCTCTGTGGGGTTCCCCCCCACCCCCCCAAGGTAGGGATGGAAGGGGAAGCCCTTCCCCTTCCACCCCCAACCCCCCCACCCCATGACATCAGCGCGCAAGTGCACGCTGTTTGTCACAAAGCCTCCTCCTGCTTCCAGCACGATCGGAAGAGAAATGCAAAAGCATTTCTCTTCCGATCACGTTGAGGAGGCCGAGAGACTTCAAAGGGAAGGAAAGTTATTTCCTTCCCTTTGAAGTCTCTTTCAGAGTTTTGGCAGCCGGATTGGCCCACTAGACACCAGGGATGTTTTTTTAAAATGAAATTGGCATGAGGGAGCGACCCCTTGGGCAAGGGTCGCTCCCAGGAGGGGCATTTCTTTTTAAAGGCCTTTTCTGCCCACCCTGGTGGCAGATCGGCCTATAATTAGGCCGATCTGCCCACGGGGGGGGGCAGAAACCTCTAGGCACCAAGGAGTATTTTTTTTTTGTTTTTCTTTTGTTTTATATTTTTGAGGTGGGGAGCGACCCCTTAGGCAAGGGTCGCTCCCCTAGGGGGCAAATTATATTTAGGCTATTTCTGCCCCCTATTTTTATGAGGCCAATCTGCCCCCAAGGGGGACAGAAACCACTAGACACCAGAGAGTTTTTTTTTCTGCGAATTTCACGCAAGGGGAGCGACCCCTTGGGCAAGGGTCGCTCCCGGGGGGGGCATTTTTTTTAAAGGCCTTTTCTGCCCCCCCTGGGAAACCACTAGACACCAGGGAGTTTGTTATTTTTTGCGAATTTCATGCAAGGGGAGCGACCCCTTAGGCAAGGGTCGTTCCCCTGGGGGGGCAAATTTATTTTAGGCCATTTATGTCCCCCTGGGGGGCAGATCAGCCTATTTTAATCAGGCAGATCTGCCCCCAAGGGGGGCAGAAACCACTAGGCACCAGGGATTTTTTTTTGTTGTTGTTATTTTACAGATGGGGAGCGACCCCTTAGGCAAGGGTCGCTCCCCTGGAGGGGCAAATTGTATTTAGGCCATAACTGCAATGGCTGATTTTAGGTCAATCTGCCCCCAAGGGGGTCAGAAACAACTAGGTACCGGGGATTATTTTTTTTTGCGCCAATGTCACGCAAGGGGAGCAACCCCGTAGGCAAGGGTCGCTCCCCGGGGGAGGGGGGGCTGGGGTGGCAAATTTATTTTAGGCCTTTTCTGCCCCCCCCGGGGCAGATCGGCCTATTGTTATTAGGCCGATCTGCCCCTAGGTGGGACAGAAACCTCTAAGAGCCAGGGCTAATTTTTTTCTTTGTGTTTTATTTTTTTGTTTGTTTTTTTTAGAGATGGGGAGTGACCCATTAGGCAAGGGTCGCTCCTATGGGGGATAAATTGAATTTAGACCATTTCTTGGGGGCAGATCGGCCGATTTTAGGTCAATCTGCCACCAAGGAGGGCAGAAACAACTAGGCACAGGGGATCTTTTTTTTTGCGCCAATGTCACGCAGGGGGAGCGACCCCATAGGCAAGGGTCGCTCCGGGGGGGGGTTGGGAGCGCAAATTTATTTTAGGCCATTTCTGCCCCCCCTGGGGCTGACTGATCTAGAGGCCAAAATCCACAGGTAGGCACTTTGCAAAAAACATCTCAGTTTTCTGTGAAAAAATGTGATGTGTCCACGTTGTGTTTTGGGCCATTTCCTTTCGTGGACGCTAGGCCTATCCACACAAGTGAGGTACCATTTTCATCGGGAGACTTGGGGGAATGCTGGGTGGAAGGAAATTTGTGGCTCCTCTCAGATTCCAGAACTTTCTTTCACCGAAATGAGAGGGAAAAGGTGTTTTTTTGGTCAAATTTTGAGGTTTGCAAAGGATTCTTGGTAATAGAACCTGGTCAGATCCCCACAAGTCACCCCATATTGGATGTCCCTAGGTGTCTAGTTTTCAAAAATGTGCTAGTTTGCTAGGTTTCACCAGGTGCGGCTGAGCTAGAGGCCAAAATCCTCAGGTAGGCACTTTGTAAAAAACACCTCTGATTTCTGTGAAAAAATGTGATGTGTCCACATTGTGTTTTGAGCCACTTCCTTTCGTGGGCGCTAGGCCTATCCACACAAGTGAGGTACCATTTTTATCGGGAGACTTGGGGGAACGCTGGGTGGAAGGAAATTTGTGGCTCCTCTCAGATTCCAGAACTTTCTGTCACCGAAATGAGAAGGAAAAAGTGTTTTTTTGGTCAAATTTTGAGGTTTGCAAAGGATTCTGGGTAACAGAACCTGGTCAGATCCCCACTAGTCACCCCATCTTGGATTCCACTAGGTGTCTAGTTTTAAAAAATGCGCTGGTTTGCTAGGTTTCACCAGGTGCCGGCTGAGCTAGAGGCCAAAAACCACAAGTAGGCACTTTGTAAAAAACACCTCTGATTTCTGTGAAAAAATGTGATGTGTCCAAGTTGAGTTTTGGGCCATTTACTTTCGTGGGCGCTAGGCCTACCCACACAAGTGAGGTACCATTTTTATCGGGAGACTTGGGGGAACTCTGGGTGGAAGGACATTTGTGGCTCCTCTCAGATTCCAGAATTTTCGGTCACCAAAATGAGAGGAAAAAGTGTTTTTTGGGTCAAATTTTGAGGTTTGCAAAGGATTCTGGGTAACAAAACCTGGTCAGATCCTCACAAGTCACCCCATCTTGGATTCCCCTAGGTGTCTAGTTTTAAAAAATGCACTGGTTTGCTAGGTTTCCCCACGTGTCGACTGAGCTAGAGGCCAAAATCCACAGGTTGGCACTTTGCAAAAAACACCTCTGTTTTCTGTGAAAAAATGTGATGTGTCCACGTTGTGTTTTGAGGCATTTCCTTTCGTGGGCGCTAGGCCTAGCCACACAAGTGAGGTACCATTTTTATCGGGAGACTTGATCTCTAAATTTTTTCCTTCCAAATGTAAGGCAGTGTGTAAAAAAGAGGTCTATTTGAGAAATGCCCTGGAATTCACATGCCAGTATGGGCACCCTGGAATTCAGAGATGTGCAAATAACCACTGCTTCTCACACCTTATCTTGTGGCCATTTTGGAAACACAAAGTTTTCTTGATACCTATTTTTTCACTTTTTATATTTCAGCAAATGAACTGCTGTATACCCGGTATAAAATAAAAACCCATTGCAAGGTGCAGCTCATTTATTGGCTCTGGGTACCTAGAGTTCTTGATGAACCTACAAGCTCCATATATCCCCACAACCAGAAGAGTCCAGCTGACGTAATGGTATATTGCTTTCAAAAATCTGACATCACAGGAAAAAGTTACAGAGTAAAACATGGAGAGAAATGGCTGGTTTTTTTTCACCTCAATTACAATATTTTTTCATTTCAGCTGTAATTTCTGTAGGAAACATTTCTAGGATCTACACAAATGACCCTTTGCTGAATTCAGAATTTTGTCTACTTTTCATAAATGTTTAGCTTTCTGGGATCCAGCATTGGTTTCTCACCCATTTTGGTAACTAACTGGAAGGAGGCTGAAAGCACAAAAATGTTTTTAAAATGGGCTATGTCCCAGTAAAATGTCAAACTTGTATTGAAAAATTTGGTTTTCCAATTCAAGTCTGCCTGTTCCTGAAAGCTGGGAATATGGTGATCTTGCCACCGCAAACCCTTTGTTGGTGCAATTTTCAGGGAAAAAACCACAAGCTGCCTTCTGCAGCCCTTTTTTCCCATTATAAAAGAAAAAAAAAACTTTTCTCTGTATTTTGGCTAATTTCTTGGTCTCCTTCAGGGGAACCCACAAAGTCTGGGTACCTCTAGAATCCCTAGGATGTTGGAAAAAAAGACGCAAATTTGGCGTGGGTAGCTTATGTGAACAAAAAGTTATGAGTGCCTAAGCGCGAACTGCCCCAAATAGCCAAAAAAAGGCTTGGCACAGGAGGGGGAAAAGGCCTGGCAGCGAAGGGGTTAATATGTATTCTGGGTTCAACAACGCCATCTTGGGAGTTCTGGTGATATTTACAAACCACTGACACTTCAGCCTCAGGGTATATTACCATTTCACAAACATTCGCAGCAGAATTATTGGGCCATAATACTAATGGGCACATTATGTATTATATGTTCATCTCCTGCAGAACATCAGAAATCAAGCCAATGCAACGTATTTAACTGATCGAAATTCAGTGAATTCCCCCATTGAATTCCCCCAATTAGTTCACCAGTTATTCAGCACAGTTCAGTGAGTGCAATGCAGGAACACATTCGGCTTACTGTTGTAGTTGTGAATTGTGAAATTTGGATTTGAGGAAGCCTCTGGCGGGAGTCTAAAGGAGAACTTCTGCCCAGTAGGAGATAAGTCTCTGTCTGTAGCACCGATGAACTGGATTATCTGGAAAAAAAGAAGAAAGCTACTTTAAAAATCTATTAACTCTGATGCGTGTTGTAGTTCTTTTCTGCAGGTGAAGGAACTCGTATTTATGCTGCAAAAATGCCATTGTGAAAACTATAAGATGAAAATAAGCAAGGGATGCTATAACATTTCCTTCTGAAACAAGGTGATAAGAGCCTGATTTACAGGACAAACTACTCTGTCAAAAATGTGATGGATATCCCTTCTGCATATAACAAGTGCTGCAGACAATAATGCACTTTTAATTAGGTGGTCAGGACTTCCTCCATCCACCAAACTATATAGCAGGCCTAACGTCAGCCCAAAAAGTGAAGCGAGGCAGCTTGCTTTCTAGGTTAATTTGTTCTACTGTGCTTGCCATCATTCTTATAATGCTATATATCAGAGCTGTAACTATTGCCCAACTCATTACTTGTTCTCAGACAGATGAAAGTCACTGAAGCATAACAGATCACTTATGTTTTCAACGTTCTTTTGTGTGTTCTGGCATATCTTATGATGTCACAGCAAGTTATGACACACAACAAATGACATTGAAAGCAGCGTAGGAAGGTAAATCAAAGGAATTAGCCAACCTTATCAAAATAAAACGAATAAAATAATATCAAACATCGTATCTGAATAGACACGCACTCTACAAATTCACTGGGATAATATTGACAGCAGCAGGACTTGAATACGAAATGCATTATCAATTGCAATTTTTAAAGGATAGCTCTGAATGCACACAGAGAAGCTAACAAAGCACATAAGTGGACTACTGGGGTTTTCTTACGGTGGAGGACTTTTTGTTCACTCTTCTTCTTTTCTACACACACCAGAGCGACACATTTGGATGGCAAGTTCTGGCACGCCTGTGCATATATCGGGGACAGACTTGGGTAAAGAGAACTTGACCGCCAAATGAGAGTCTCACTTATGATGAGAAATACTTGGGGTCTCTGCCAATAGAAATAAGTCTGCGCCCAACCGGATACAAACAGATCTCTGCAAAAAGGGCCCTCACACACTGAACTATGATGTACTCTTCAATGTGTCTGGATTCATTTAACACCAACAATGCCTGAAATATGGTAACAATTATCGTACAATATACTTTGTGATTGTAGAATAAGAAAAGAGATTTTGGGGTTGTGAACTTAGAAAATGAAAAAAAAAACACATCTTAAAGAAGATTAGAATTGAAAACAAATTCAATTTACGAATGTTCACATTTGCTTAATCCTTCGCCCTTGCATCAAGCTTTGCTGTTTTATTCATGTGCTAAATGCCAATGTGTACGTATTCACAGGGAATGTCAAGTGGCACAGTCGCCGGTGTCCCTTTTCCCCAATACATAATTGTCATAGTGTGCATATTAAGAGGTGGGGAAATGTACTCCTATGTGCAAATACATAATTCTTCTTTATGTCTATATTTAGACAAGTTGTTAAAATGTTTTCATATGGTAAAAACTCTTCTCCTACGTCTCAGCAAGGTTTCAAAGTGATTCGTCATTCTTCTCACTCTGAAAGGTGCACAACTCTGGCTATTTGAGGGAGGTAAATTCTGACCATTTCCAGGAGGTGATGGAATGGATTGGAATTTGTGAATTGAAAGAAACCCACAAGTTTGTTAGAGTTGTGAAATTTAAAAGGCAAACAAAGCATTTTTCTGCCCACTCCCTATCCCTTGTAAGCCGTTTTCAATGATGCAATTCTATACACTTGTGCTGGTGAATTATGCAGTAGTAATAATATTTATAAGTGGCAGGAATAATTCCTTGAATTTCCAGGAGGTGTAGTTTTAAACATATGTTTATAGCTGAAAATACATGTGTGAATGTGGCCTCTACTCTTGTAGACATGATGAGAAATGTAACATAGATAAATGAATTCCCATCTCCAAGACAATAACATATACCGCTATAGATAGGTTTCCTTGAGTAAGGGGAATGTTTTCCCTGGAGGTCCTCAGAGGCATCACTTAGAGGATGGGAACTCAGAATCCTGAGTTGAGAACCATTGCCTTTATTTACAGATACCTATTGTTAGACTTTAGGTGTAGTCACGGTATTCACCAAAGCTTTTTGTCTTCAATCTCTGATTTTGCGGAACTCACTTCTATTGGCATTAGTACTCTGTGCAATATACCCCTTCCAACTAGTGCTAAAGTGCTTACAATCCTTCAAACAAAATAAAATTGGACTAAACCTAATTGGCACACTTAATGCACTTGTATGGTCCCAGTAAATTATACTACATGTACCCAGGACCTGTAAATAAAGTGAAAGTGTAAGTGGGCAGCAGCAGTCCTTGTGGCCCCACTAAAGTAGCTGTTTAAAACATGTATCAGGCCTGCCACTGCAGTCTGTAGTGCAGTTCTAAACTGTCATTTCAACCTGGCAAACTAAACCTTTTGCCAGGTCCGAAAATTCCCTTTCAAGTACGTATAAGTCACCCCTAAGGTAGACCCTAAAGGCTGTTAGGGAATAATTCATGCTATTAAAAAAAAATAGGACATTTGTGTTTAAGTTTTATATGTCCTGATGGTCAAAAATCCCAAAAGTTGTTTTTCACTGCTGTAAGGCATATCTCTCCCATATACTAAACTGGGTTACCTTGTTACACTTAATATGTGCTAGTTTCATATTGGGAGCTTATAGAGATATGCAGTATACACGCAAATTAACTAAAAAAGTTAGTCTATGTTTCTAACTTGGTTTGGGATATTGTTGTGTTATGTTTTCACTTTATTACTGTTTGAGAGCTTCACAAACACTTGACATATTGCTTCTTAGTTAAGCCTACCATGCTACCAGAAGTTAAGCCCAGTCTTATTTAGTGACCTTTGTGGTTCACCGTAACAAGGATTATGTTTATTATTTAAGTAGGCCTTTCACCCCTTTTAGCTGATAACCCAATTTCTTACAGTAATGTTTTGCAAAATGCTCACTTACATGTGAAAGTCCAAAATATTTACCATAGAACACTGCTGAGATTTTTGTGAAAAGATTCTTCTGTTTCACCAGATCAAAGCAGAGACATTTGCAAAAGACAGGAAGTTGGGGGTGCCACCTGCTTTGCATGATGCCTCCTGTCTATTTTTATTTCCTGAAGAGCAATGCAAACTGCAATTGAGGTTCATGAGAACTTTGATAGAGCTTACAGGCTGACCAACCAAGCCCAGAAGATTCTGAAAACTCAGTGGACCCATGAACTTTATTTCACACATTCAGGAACACTTGCAACCTTTGATAGAGGAACATTATTAATAACAAATAGAAACGTTACCCTAACATATTTTTATCTTCCAACAGAGAAAGGGGCAGAGCTTTCAACTAGCAGATCTTAATGCAGATTTAGAATGGATTGTGTTAGTTACCTGTAATGCATGTGTAAGCGGAAACAGTGACATTTTAAGAATTCTCTCCATGCATTCTTTAATACCTGTACTCTGCCCATCATGCCTTTTGCCCAGATATTCTTTGCATTAGCTGTGCAGTCCTCTTTTTAAGTAAAACATACCTGCGACTACAAACAAATGGGCATGGATTGTGATAAACTGCAGTCAGAATACCAAGGTCTCTGCAGATGCAACATAGATATGGGCTAGAAAGGTATACGTGGGTTGAGGTGAAATGCAGGCCATTGTTCTGAGTGAACAATGGGTTAGCAAACAAGAATGAAATCTGAGGAGTTACACAAGGAAGATGCAACTCAGCATTTTTGTAGTATGAAACATCTCGTCACAGTAGCCTGTTGAAATCAATTTAGAAACTCATTTAGAAATAACCTTAATGGAAGCACAATCTTGTGGTACAATTTCCCATGTTGCCTATCTCTTGGACACACACCAGGATGTCTAAGCCCTTGTCCTTTCATGGTGGACTTCATGTTGACTTGCAATGGTCTGGACATGATAGCCTGAAGGCCTAGCGTTTTGTGTGTCCAGGACTATTTTTTTTAACATCGGACTTTGACTCAAAACAAGAGAGCTAAAGGTAGGAAATAAAGAAACGAAGAGGATGATTTAAGAAAGCAGTAATAAAGGATTAAAACAGGGACTGTGCTTCTTTTTTCACAAATTAATCACAGTGGAACTGTTATGGTCTAAGTGAATATTTATAAAAGCTAAGAATTAACAGCACAATACCTGTCCTGCTTTGGCATTTTCACATACTGTCATCTCGTTTTGCAGGTAGAGTTCAGGTGCAAATTCATTGACATCTAACACATGAATGATGACTTTGACTTTACTGGTTAGCAGTGGATTACCTGCAAAACAATGAGGGATGGAATCAAGTTATTATTGGTGTCACCTGGCAAACAATAAAATATTCACCTTCCGTGAAAGTGGAAATCTGCCTTCACATGTCACAAAAGGTGTCCATTCATAACTTACAGGAGTTAAACGTAACATACTGGCATTACAATATACACCAGTAGCTTAAGAATACTAATTTTGAAGTACTTTGTTGAATATGTGTAACAATACAAATTGTCTTTAAATATTCCCTCGATGATCTTGTTCTGGGCACTGAAACTTTAAATGATATGATGCTTTTTAGGTATTTAAAAAATCTTGACGATAATGCCTTCAAAACATTCCTACAGGTGTTGAGATACATTGTTTTCTAATGGAATAATTCGTATCTGAATTGTTCACTGGTGCCAAATTGAAAGCTGGCATTTAATGTTTTAAGAGTTGAAATAAACGATCCTAGGTTTGGGGTACAGCTTTGTTACAAGGTTTGACCAGAGAAAAAAGTAGAAATTGCAACATCACAGTGCATGTCACTGATTAGAGACCACCATTTGAACAGCGCACAATTTAAGCAATTGTACCAGGCCAATTGCTTTCTAAAGTTGTATCAGTGACACTGTACTTGCATATCAGCAAAATTTGCCAATGGTACCACAACGGGAAGCGTGGTACTGAAGTATGATGTTGCTTCCATAGTAAGATGTAAGACTGCAGTTATATTGATTCTTAGCACTTCCAATACAAACATTGAGCGTGGCTTACAAATAAAAATATAGTCATGAATTTACAGCAGTCCAAGCAGCACCAATGAATTATGCACTTGTTCGTCTCAGAACAGTTATGGCACTTAATTAGTGCATATATTAGACATGCAGATTTATATAAGTATTAGGCTGATAGATAGCACTTGAAAAACATGACTATGCTTGCAAACTTCAGTCATTTTTTTTAACACTGATAGCCTCGACCCGAGTACCGCAGAAACCCTGATTAGGCTCTAAAAAAAGAGGTGTACTGTAACTGCAAAATTGACCGTAATACTGCAGGTCAGGAGTATTTTACCAAAGGAAATTGCTTCCCCTGAATCTGTAACTCAGTTGGTGGGCGTAATACCAGGTCTAAGCCTGCACGACGTATAATGCCCCCTGTGTCTTTTAAATGTAAACAGACTTCAGATAAAGTAATTATTATTATACAAGATGGGCACCTACTTGTACTGCACCCAGTAATTTCAAGTGTTTCTTCTCAGGTGAGAAGCATGAAACCGCAGGTTCTTGTGAACGCTGATTGAAAAGGACTCAGAGGTCATTATGTTGTAAAAATACATTTGTAAAATGTGCTTGTATTTCAAGACTTTTTTTGTTTCAAGAGCATTCAAAACACCTCTTAACACTTGAATACTCTTTGTGGTCTTTCCATGTCTTTAGTAGAATGGAGGTTGACTTATGGTTGCCTTACAGGCCTTTGACAAATATTTTTCTTTTTGTCCCAAAAAAGTCTAAATTTTCAAGGTTTGAGGTCAATCAAAAATATACTTTGTATAGAATAATGTAGCTTGACTGGATTTTTCGGTAGCCTCAGGCAGGAACATAATTTCACTTTGGAAATCCAGACACACTGAAACATTCTAAAAAAATACAGCCTTGTTTGAATTTTGTGGCAAAACATTATTGATTTGGTAAGCCTCTATTTTAAGTTTAGAATTCAGAAAAATACCCTAGTAAAATGTATTTTTGTAAGCTGTCAAAATTGTGTACATTTGTGTTTGCCCATCAAATCCTGGTGGGCTAGAAACTCCAAAAACAGTTTTCTGGGTAAAGATGCTGCCTGGTAGATTTGCAAATATGTTGCCCCGGTAATTCAGGACTAAGGGCCAGATTTAAAGGAAAGTGGAGGAGCGCAGTGCTTCACCACAATTGGCAGTGCTGCGCTGAGTCACTTTAGAAATGCAGGGATGCGCCGTATTTAAGGGAATACGGCGCACCCCTGCGTTTCCTCCTGCACTGGCGCTAAATTTAGCTGCCAGCGCCAACACAGACAAACCTGCACCATCGTACAAGGATGTCTGTGTTGAGGGGTGTGATAGTTTATGTGTGGGAAGGTGTCCCTTCCTGCACATAAACAATCACTAATGGCACTTTGGCACTTCTGTGTGTGTTGCACAATGCAGCACACACAGAAGTGCCAAAGCGTAATTTTCAAATGATTGTTTGTGTTCAGGAATGGACACCTTCCGCACATAAACAATCATTCCTGCATTTAGCTTTTTCTATGGGTGCATCAGAATGCAGCACACATAGAAAAAGAAAAAAATGAGGAGGAATAAAAGTATTGCTCCTCGTTGCGCCCTGCTAATGCCAGCACCGGGGGTGGCGTTAGATTTTGGCGCTACCTCAGGTTTACAAAATTTCATAAATCTGAGGCAGCTTCAAAATGCAATGGGTGTTGCTGTGGCACGCTCATAGCAACACCCATTGCATGCCCCTTCTACGCACAGTGCTGCATGGGAAGGGGTCATATTTACAAGTTAGAGTTAAGCCACAATAAGTGGCTTAACACCACCTTATAAACACTGTGCTGTGTTTAGCGCCACAGGAGCATCACAAAAAGTGACTCTCCTGTGGCGCCAGGGGCCTATAAATACGGCCCTAAGCTTTTCCAGGAGTGCAGGCGTTGGTCGGAGCTAAATCTTTATGAATCGGGTCAAGTTTCTTGTTTATCACCCTGTTTGTTATTTAAGAGTCCAGAAACTGGTTAACCATATTTTGTCATCCTTTATGGTATCTTCTCATGCAGTACTCACTTATTTTACTTGCAATTACAGAGACATTGTACTGTGCGGTGCTCTCTCTGTCAAGCAATTCGTTTGTTGCAATCGTCCCTTCTGTGGCATCTATCATAAAGTAACTGTCAAGCTCACTATTACGGTCTATGGAATACCTGGAGAAGACATAGAAAACAAAGTTTGTTAGTAATTTAAATCTTTGTGGGAGTGATTTATAATATGGTGAAACCTTTCATGAGTATATCCCAGATCCAAATAGTTGCAGGGAAAAAAGTTCTACATATGCTCTGTTGATTTACTTTCACAATTTGAGCAAATTCGAAACATTTTACAATTCACAAACTATCAGGGGTATTTCTGGAAATTTATGACATTTACAGGAGTACTCAACTTCTTAATTTTTTATGCATGTGGACATGTTACAAGCGTATATTTCCCCATGTTCAAATGTGTCATAACCATGACTTTACACTTGTAAACGTTTTTTTCTTTTGGTAACCATTGAAAATGTTTTAACACATTGTTAGAAATGGGGTTTTTGGTTGGCAGTCAGGTTGCCCTCTGTCCAAGCAAGAACCCTCACTCTAGTCAGGGTAAGTCACACACAATCTAAAATCAGCCTGTGCTCACCCTCCTGTAGCTTGGCACGAGCAGTCAGGCTTAACTTAGAAGGCAATGTGTAAAGCGTTTGTGCAATAAATCATACAACACCATAGCATAACACCACAAAAATACACCACACAGTGTTTAGAAAAATATATAATATTTATCTGGGTATCTTCAGGTCAAAACGATCAAAGTTGCAATACGAATTTGTAAAGATATCACTGAAAAGTGATATAAAGTGTCTTAAGTCTTTAGAAAGTAAACAAAGTCTCTTTCAAACACAAAGTACCTGGTTTCTGGTGGAAAATCTCCTCAGAGTGCCACAAAGGAAGAGGTGCGTGGAAAAAGGGTGTGTGCGTCGATTTCTCCCCAGCACACACGGACTTGCGTCGTTATTTTCCACGCGGGGAAGTCGTGCGTCGTTTTCCGGCGCACGGACAGTCTCTTTCTGTGGGTCGCGGGGATTACCAGATGTCCCGGGTCTGTGCGTGGATTTTCCTGCTTGTTTTCCGGCTGCGCGTCGTTCTGCGGGGCTGCGCAGCGAAATTACGATCTCACGGCAGGCGTCGCGTCGATTTCTCCTCTAGAAGTTGGGCGGCGTTGTCCTTGCGAGGCCGTGCGTCAAAGTTTCGATCTCACGGCAGGCGTCGCGTCAATTTCTCCTCTAGAGGTCGGGCGGCGTTGTCCTTGCGAGGCCGTGCGTCAAAGTTTTGATCTCACGGCAGGCGTCGCGTCGATTTCTCCTTGGAAGTCGGGCGGCGTTGTCCTTGCGAGGCCGTGCGTCAAAGTTTCGATCTCACGGCAGGCGTCGCGTCAATTTCTCCTCCAGAGGTCGGGCGGCGTTGTCCTTGCGAGGCCGTGCGTCAAAGTTTCGATCTCACGGCAGGGGTCGCGTCGATTTCTCCTCTAGAAGTGGGGCGGTGTTGTCCTTGCGAGGCCATGCGTCAAAGTTTCGATCTCACGGCAGGCGTCGCGTCAATTTCTCCTCTAGAGGTCGGGCGGCGTTGTCCTTGCGAGGCCGTGCGTCAAAGTTTTGATCTCACAGCAGGCGTCGCGTCGATTTCTCCTTGGAAGTCGGGCGGCGTTGTCCTTGCGAGGCCGTGCGTCAAAGTTTCTATCGTCCCGAAGGCGTCGCGTTGATCAGCGTAGGTGTGCGGCGTTTTTCTTGCCGCGGAACAAGCTGTGCATCGAAAAGTTCGGCGCACAGAGCGTCCAAGAGGAAGAGAGAAGTCTTTTTGGTCCTGAGACTTCAGGGAACAGGAGGCAAGCTCTATCCAAGCCCTTGGAGAGCACTTTTACAGCCAGACAAGAGTTCAGCAAGGCAGCAGGCCAACAGCAAGGCAGCAGTCCTTTGTAGAAAAGCAGATAGGTGAGTCCTTTGAGCAGCCAGGCAGTTCTTCTTGGCAGGATGTAGTTTCTGGTTCAGGTTTCTTCTCCAGCAAGTGTCTGATGAGGTAGGGCAGAGGCCATGTTTTATACTAAGTTGTGCCTTTGAAGTGGGGGTGACTTCAAAGAGTGTCTAAGAAATGCACCAAGCCCCCTTTCAGTTCAATCCTGTCTTCCAGAGTCCCAGTAGGGTGTGTGGCAGTCCTTTGTGTGAGGGCAGGCCCTCCACCCTCCCAGCCCAGGAAGACCCATTCAAAATGCAGATGTATGCAAGTGAGGCTGAGTACCCTGTGTTTGGGGTGTGTCTGAGTGAATGCACAAGGAGCTGTCAACTAAACCTAGCCAGACGTGGATTGAAGGGCACAACAAGATTTTAGTGCAAAGAAATGCTCACTTTCTAAAAGTGGCATTTCTAGAATAGTAATATTAAATCCGACTTCACCAGTCAGCAGGACTTTATATTACCATTCTGGCCATACTAAATATGACCTTCCTGCTCCTTTCAGATCAGCAGCTGCCACTTCAACAGTGTATGAGGGCAGCCCCAATGTTAGCCTATGAAGGGAGCAGGCCTCACAGTAGTGTAAAAACGAATTTAGGAGTTTTACACTACCAGGACATATAACTACACAGGTACATGTCCTGCCTTTTACCTACACAGCACCCTGCTCTAGGGGTTACCTAGGGCACACATTAGGGATGACTTATATGTAGAAAAAGGGGAGTTCTAGGCTTGGCAAGTACTTTTAAATGCCAAGTCGAAATGGCAGTGAAACTGCACACACAGGCCTTGCAATGGCAGGCCTGAGACAAGGTTAACGGGCTACTGAGGTGGGTGGCACAACCAGTGCTGCAGGCCCACTAGTAGCATTTAATCTACCTGCCCTAGGCACATGTAGTGCACTCTACCAGGGACTTACAAGTAAATTAAATAGTCAATCATGGATAAACCAATCAGTAGTACAATTTACACAGAGAGCATATGCACTTTAGCACTGGTTAGCAGTGGTAAAGTGCCCAGAGGTCAAAAGCCAACAACAACAGGTCAGAAAAAAATAGGAGGAAGGAGGCAAAAAGTTTGGGGATGTCCCTGTCAAAAAGCCAGGTCCAACACACATTATTCAACACAGCCATTCCTGTCCTTCAAAAAAGTAAATTTTTTAGTATTTCCAGATTTATCAAAAGTCATAAAGGTTGATTTGTGGGCATTCAGGGACCTTTAAAATTGATCTACTGAGAAACACACATAAAAGAAAGCCCATTATGGTTCAGTTTCAATGTACATACATTCCATTAGTGAAGTTAACTACATGTTCTATGAATCAGGAACGGAATGTATGGATTTTTACCCTCACAAATTATGGCCCGTATTTATACTTTTTGACGCTAAACTGCGCTAACGCAGTTTAGCGTCAAAAAGTTTAGTGCCGGCTAACGCCATTCTGAAGCGCCATGCGGGCGCCGTATTTATTGAATGGCGTTAGCCGGCGCTAGCAGACCGGCGCTGCCTGGTGTGCGTGGAAAAAAAACACGTACACCAGGCAGCGCCGGCGTTGGGGAAAATGGCGTTAGGGCGTCTTAAAATGGGGCAAGTCAGGTTGAGGCAAAAAAATCGCCTCCACCCGATTTGCGCCATTTTTAACGACGCCCAGACGCCATTTACATGACTCCTGTCTTAGTAAAGACAGGAGTCATGCCCCCTTGCCCAATGGCCATGCCCAGGGGACTTCTGTCCCCTGGGCATGGTCATTGGGCATTGTGGCATGTAGGGGGGCACAAATCAGGCCCCCCTATGCCCCAAAAAAATATAAAAAAATAAATAAATTATACTTACCTGAACTTACCTGAATGTCCCTGGGATGGGTCCCTCCATCCTTGGGTGTCCTCCTGGGGTGGGCAAGGGTGGCAGGGGGGGTCCCTGGGGGCATGGGAGGGCAGCTGTGGGCTCATTTTGAGCCCACAGGTCCCTTAACGCCTGCCCTGACCCAGGCGTTAAAAAGAGGCGCAAATGCGGGGTTTTTTGCCCCACCCACTCCCGGGTGTGATTTTTGCCCGGGAGTATAAATACGACGCATTTGCGTCGCAGTCATTTTTTTCGACGGGAACGCCTACCTTGCATCTCATTAACGCAAGGAAGGCGTTCACGCAAAAAAATGACGCTCATTCCTCATACTTTGGCGCTAGACTTGTCTAACGCCAAAGTATAAATATGGCGTTAGTTTTGCGCCGAATTTGCGTCGAAAAAAACGACGCAAATTCGGCGCAAACGGAGTATAAATATGCCCCTATGTCTCTTGCATCCCTTATTTGAGCTGTGGTGTTCAATAACGTGTACGAATAGTGGCTCATCTTACCATATTAAGACTAATGAGATCCATATTTTTCCTTCAACACAGGTTCCAGTTTTCAGACACCAATTCTACAATTTACGCTGAATCTATTGAGAAGCAAGACACGCTGGGCCCATTTTTCAATGAGCAAGTGAAACTTACTCTTGTAGTTTTCCTGGAAAATACAACCTTTTGTGACCCAAACCACAACCCTAACCAATAACAGAGGGTAAAGCACATCACTCCACAAAGGCTGACAATCAATGACACACAAGGGCCAAGCTCCAGATTGCTGCAGTCTCAAAGGACAGATCTCTAAGTGCAAGACCATTTGGGCAGGTCAGGTGAATTGCAGTCAATCTGTCAACAGTCTTCACAACTAAAAGAATCTGAGCACTAAAATCATTATAATAAACACCCATTCAGAACAGACACATTCACTTGACACCTGTGACTAATCAGGAGAAACAAAATACATTCCACATGCCTTGCAGAAACGTAGTTCGAAGGTAATCCGATCACAGATATGGATAGGTTGAAATGCAGGTGTAGAATGTCATCTTAGAATATGGAAATGTGGAGAAGAATAAGATATGGGACCAGTGTTTGCCAATGAGCTACAATTGGTAAGCTCCAAATTACCTATAACTTTCATTAAGGGTATATCTGCATAATGCACCTTTGAAGCAAACACTTCCTTTACAATATCAGTTACCTACCTGCACTGGTAGAACTTAAAACTGTCGGTCAGAACATAATGATAGGAGATTTCATTATGGGGGGATAGCCCTGTGAACAAACAAGGGAGTTGACCTGATCGAAATAATAGCTTCCAGCTTGTGAAAAGTCCCAGTTTTATGTCTGACAGAACCTGGGCCAATTTTTTTCACATAGGGTCAAAGAACAAAACCTTACAGTATAACCACAAATATGTCCAGACCTCTTACTTATTACATAGCATTTATTGAAAATGACACATCTCACACCTTTTTATCCACCCAGTCCTCTGTGTTTCAACCAACTTGCCAAATAAACAAATCCCACTCCCAGCGTATATTTGACACTGACAAAATACCCCATGGGCTATGCCAACTCCCAGTGTATTATGAGCCTGATTCACAAAAATGCCCTATATTTACACTTCACTCTACCCGCATACAACAACCTGTTGCCTAGCAAGGCACTAGACGACATCTTTTGCCTGAATGTGCCAGAGCTGCCTTTGGCCATGGAATACTCTGTTAGAAAAACAGCATCCATTTGGACATGAATTGCTACCCACTATTATCCTTTGATTTGGTCACAGACTTCTGTTCTTTGTATCCATCCCAGGGAGAATGGCTCCACCATCATCTTTGATATTTTAACCAATTTTTTGAATTCAAGCACCAAACTAAGCACATTCTTATTTTAGTTTTTTGTACTTTTTCTGATTTGTTCACATGCTTATTTTAGCTGTTTTTTCCTGTATCTGTGTTGTGCAGGTTGGCCTTTATTTTTTCTTTAGTTTATTCACAGTAAGCAACTTACTGACCAGAAATGTGCTATATGGCACCTACTTCCCAAATGTTTAAAAGCAGCATTGGGCCATTGAAGCCTAAAACGTGGAACTGCTTCAAGTTTCTGCCGCAGACACTCGCAAACAGATGAGCCAGTGATGCACCAAATGCAAGCCTGTCTATGCTTGTCCATGCTCTGACTCCACTCAGGACTGCCCTTCTGGTTGGCTCTTGGTATACGACTGTGATGATCATTTTCTGCCTGCCCCCGCAGCATGTAACTCCAATGTAAGCTATCTACTTAATCTCATCTCACCAGAAAGCAAAACCAAGCAATCTATAGCTAATGTTACCGCAATACACAATGGTTGTAGCCCCACCTCCTATACACTGCCTTTTGACTCTATGATCTATATAGTGAGGTCAACTCGCTCCTTTCCCTTTTACCCACAAAAATCTTCTGGGTATTGTTCTTATAGTGATTAATCACCAACTCAGTCTTTGCCTGAAAGTATGCTCCCTCCTTTTTTTTCACACCCCCCTCCCTACTCGCCGCTCCCTCGCCCGTTTTCCTGCCGCTTCGGCCCCGCCCGCTCCCGCCCCCAGCTCCTCCTCCCTCCCTCCACCCCCTCTTAATGCAGGTCGCTGCGCTGCCTGGCCCGCGCCCAGCGCCAGAACCCCTGGACCTCGCACCCCGCACTGCACTCCGCCCAGTCTCAGCTACGACGCCGCTTCCCTCCACGCACTCAACAACGGCCGAGACCAACACTGCTACCTTTCGCCTGCTGCAACTGCCACTTCTCCTGCGACCAAACCTCCAAACCAACGACCACCAGACCGAACCACCTCCGCTGCATACTCCTCAACACCCGATCCGCACGCAAACACGCCGTAGAACTCTGGGACCTGCTCGATAGCATCGCCCCGGACGTAGCCTTCCTGACCGAGACATGGTGGAACGACTCATCCGCGCCAGACATCGCCATCACCATCCCAGACGGATACAAGATCTCCCGCAGGGACCGCACCAACGGCTACGGAGGAGGGCTCGCCATCGTCCACAAATACTCCCTCAAGATCACCACCCACACCGACGACCACTTCAACACCGCAGAGCTTCTACACTTCTGGATCCACACCGGCCCCAACACCACCCTCAGAGGTACACTCGTCTACAGACCCCCCAAACCACGGGCCCAGTTCTGCGACACCATCGCCGACCTCGCAAGCACCCACGCACTCGCCTCCACGGACTACATCCTCCTCGAGGACCTCAATTTTCACCTCGAGAACAACAACGACCGCAACTCCACCACGCTGATCAGCAACCTCAAGAACCTCGGACTCAGACAACTCGTCACGACACCAACCCACGCCGCCGAACACTCACTGGATGCCATCTTCTCCACCAGCGACCACGTTACCTTCAAAGACACCATCGAACACTACTGGACCGACCACCACTGCATCCACTTCACCTACAACAAAAACACCGCACACCACCACATCCGCTAACTCCCCCGCCGCAACTGGGGCAAAGTCACCGAAGAACAACTGCTTAGCACCCTCTCCCAGAACCCACTGAACGAGCCCACCGACCCAGACACTGCGGCCTGCAACTTCAGACAATGGATCAACAACTGCGCCAACATCCTCGCCCCACTGAAGAAACCCCCCAGCAACCTCGCCAGCAAGAAAGCCTCCTGGTTCACAGACGAACTCCTGGCCTCCAAACGCGCCTGCAGGAAACTGGAAAAGAAATGGCTCCAAGAACGCACACCGGACAACCATGCAACCCTCAAAGACGCCATCCGCCGGTACCACCACCTCATCAGGACCACCAAGAGGTCCTCCTTCAAAGGCCGTCTAGACAACAACGCACACGACAGCAAAAAGCTCTTCCGCATCGTAAAGTAACAGTCCACCCCCAGCGCCAACGTCAACGACATCCCGCCCTCCCAGGAACTTTGTGACTCCCTCGCCGCTTTTTTCCACAGCAAGATCGCCGACATCCACAGCAGCTTCAACACCCCGACAACACCCACCTCCGTCACCACCTCAAACCCAAGCATCGCCAATCCAATCACCGCCTGGTCCAACGTCGACGACGACGCAACACGCAAAATCATGAACTCCATCCACTCCGGATCACCGACTGACCCCTGCCCCACCACATCTTCAACAAAGCCGACTCTATCATCGCGCCCCAACTCCACAAGATCATCAACGCCTCCTTCGAAACAGGCACCTTCCCGGAAAGCTGGAAGCACGCAGACATCAACGCCCTCCTCAAGAAACCCAAAGCCGACCCCAAGGACCTCAAGAACTTCCACCCCATCTCCCTCCTCCCCTACCCAGCAAAAGTCGCAGAAAAGATCGTCAACCTTCAAATGACACGCCACATTGAAGACAACAACGTCCTCGACCCCTCGCAAACCGGATTTAGACGCAACCACAGCACAGAGACCGCCCTCATCGCCGCCACAGATTACATCAGACGCCAACTCGACCACGGCGAGACCTCCGCCCTCATCCTCCTAGACCTCTCAGCGGCCTTCGACACGGTCTGCCACTGCACCCTACTATCACGCCTCCAAGAAGCCGGCATCCAAGAAAAAGCCCTAGCCTGGACCTCATCCTTCCTCTCCGGCAGAACACAGACCGTCCGCCTCCCACCCTTCTGCTCAGAAGCCAACAACATCATCTGCGGCGTCCCCCAGAGCTCCTCCCTGAGCCCAACGCTGTTCAACATTTACATGGCCCCCCTCGCACAAGTGGCCCGCCGTCACAACCTCAACATCATCACCTACGCCGACAACACCCAGCTCATCCTCTCCCTCACCAACGACCCTGCCACCGCCAAAGCCAACCTCCACGAAGGAATGAAAGCAGTCGCCGACTGGATGAGAAATAGCCGCCTGAAACTAAACACCGACAAGACAGAAATCCTCATCCTCTGGACATCCCCCTCCGCCTGGGACGACCCGTGGTGGCCCACCACCCTTGGAACGGCTCCGACGCCCACCGACCACGCCCATAACTTGGGATTCATCCTCGACTCCACACTCTCCATGGACAGACAAGTCAGCACTGTCACCTCCTGCTGCTACAACACCCTCCGCACCCTCCGCAGGATCTACAAGTGGATCCCGACCAACACCAGGAAGACAGTGACCCACGCCCTCATCAGCAGCAGACTGGACTACGGCAACGCACTCTGCAGGAATCCCAGCAAAACACCTCCAACAGCTCCAACGCATCCAAAACGCCTCAGCCCGACTCATCACCAATGCACCCCGCCACAGCCACATCACCCCTCACCTCAAAGAGCTCCACTGGCTTCCCGTCGACAAAAGGGTCACCTTCAAGCTCCTCACCCACGCACACAAAGCACTCCACAACGCCGGCCCCACCTACCTCAACGACAGACTCAATTTCTACACACCGACCCGCCAACTGCGATCCGCGAGCCTCGCCCCCGCCACCGTCCCCCGCATCCAACGAACCACCTCCGGCGGCAGATCCTTCTCCTACCTCGCCGCCAAGACCTGGAACACGCTCCCTACCTACCTCCGACAGACTCAAGACCTACTCGCCTTCAGAAGACTCCTCAAGACCTGGCTCTTCGAGCAGTAGCAGTCTCCACAAACCCCCCAACCCTCATTTTTCCGCGCCTTGGAACCCTAACGGGTAAGTAGCGCGCTCTATAAATGTCTGTAATTGATTGATTGATACATAAAGAGGAAATTCATCTAGGTATAACTACACAGGAATTGAATATTGTTTCATTACGGAAACTTGGCTTGAGGACTCATCTGGCCCCTATTTACCCCGGGCTAGTCCTCAAGGCTACAGGGTAACTGATGTTGACCAACCTAGCAAAATTCGGGGAGGAGCACCTATTAAATTTTGTTCCACTGTCAGCATCAACTTTATCCCTCCTCTTTGCTCTGGTGCAATTAATGATTACCCCTAAAATGGCCTTCTGTAGACTCCTTGTGAATAGTCCACCAGCTGTCTACCAGTGACTGGGCCTTCCTGGACAACTTCATTCCTTTTATAATTCCTTATGTTCCTCAATACTCTACCTTCAACATTCTGGGTGAATAAAATGTATGGTTTGATTATCCACTTCAAAAGGAATTACTGCCCTAAAGGCCTTGGAATAAAAGTTTTACCAATGAGACCACTTACAAGGCAAGTTATATTCTGGACGCCATTTGTATTTGACAATGTTAACAATGCTAATCTAGTTGTTCTCCCAGCTATCCCTCTTAACCGGAACAATCATTTTGGTATCCTGTTCACTCTGTCTTAGGACCCAATACAACAGCATGCTCGTCCTCTGATATCAGGAGATGGAACAAAGTCAACGCTACTTCTCTTACGCAAGGCCTGATTATACTTTCTCCCACTGCAACTTGTCAGCTCTGACGTTAGCTTGTAAGCTAAAACATTCAATAATTGAATCAGGAAGGCTCTTGATTCTTAGCCCACCCCGAGAAAATACTAGCCTCTCACAGAGCTAGACCATCTGTTGCTTGTTCTGTGGACAACCTCTTAGCAGAAAACAATATACAAAGCTCAAATGCAAGTATCGAACGCAGTGCTTCGAATACGAAAAAATTGTCTACTCATAACTTATAAAAATACAGAAAGGAAGAAGCTCTGTGATATCTTAGCCCGGTACATACAAAATTCCAATAACATATTTTAGGAGCGTTTCCAAATTGTCAAGAAAACGCTTAGGCATCTGAAACCAAGGTCGCTCCTTCTGTGCGTCTGTGGTTTTATATTTCACTGTGCTTTCAGGACAAAATAGAAAATATTGAAGTATCATTACACAAACTACCCATCCATCCGTTACTCCTGCACTACAAGCTTCTCCACCTGCATACTTTAAAGCTTTTACTAAGATCACTCCTGCTAGAGTATCCAGTATGAGTACCACCAAATTCAGCTCTGCCCTAGCCCCCTGCCCTGCACACATCCTGAAGAAGGTCTCTAACAGCATATGCCCAATTCTTTCCACCTTTATGAATGAAGCTTTTAGCTCTGGTTTAGTTTCCAATGACTGATATTTAACCCTGTTTACTCCTCTACTAAAAAAATAAATAATACAGATCTATTATTGTTATAAATTGGGTTATTGGTTGAGGGAGGTGAACACCCATCTCAAGCAACAACCTCATTCTCTGTCACGCTGAACCACAAAGGTCACTGAATTAAAGTGTGCTTTACTCTCTTGTAACTTGGCACAAAAGCAGAAAGGCTTAACTTAGAGGCAATGTGGCATAAAAATATTTATGTAGCACACTAACAGTAATACAGTGAAAAAACAGCACAAGAAGAATCTCACACCAATTTAGAAAAATAAAGTAAAATATAATAACTCATATAAGACCAAAACATCAAAAATCTAATTAGTCGAATCGGAAATGTGCAATTTCAAAGATTTGGGTAAGAACCTGATCGTGCTGGACTGGGGGAAAGTCACAAGCTGACTGCATTGAAGTGTCTGTTGGATATGGAGATCATGTTAGACCTGCTGGAAAAAGTTACCTACTCAAAGTATGGCACAAAGAGTCCAGTTCGGGGTGGAGGAGCTGTAAGGAGCAAGGAAAGCATAGCAGCTTGTTTTCACTGTATCATGAAGTACAGCCGGCTGTAGCGTGCAGATCCTTTTGGGCCTCGTGGAAGGTCACTGCTCTAAGTTTAACATTGGCGGTCGCACCAGGCTGTTGATTCTGTATCACGAAGTGCAGACCTCGCATTACTGATTGTCACTGGCAGTCCAAAAAGCTTAAAAAGTCAGGTTGACTGGAGCTTCGATTTGGCAAGATGCTGGTTCATATGGGCCCCTTCAGGATGGCTAAGGGCCCAAATCATAAGTGTTTCTCCTTTTGATCAGAGGAGGAGCTTAATGTCTGCCTGCCAAGGGTCCAGGACCTGTGGATGCACCTCCTGGGGATCACAAACTCACTCCAGCAGAGGCCAGCAGGGCTCATGCAGGGCCAATTGCAGGCCCCGGCAGGTCCAGTGCAGCAGGTCAGTTGAGCAGTTGCAGGGAGGCCTCTGGAATTTGTTGTGTCCCTGTAGCTCAGAACAGAAGGTGGGCTAATTAACCCTTGAAGTCACTCAGCCTGGGATTAAAGGAGCAGGTCCAGTCTTCCTTCTCAGACAGCAGGGCAGGGCTGAAGCAGTAGGGCAGTGCTCTGGCAGCAGGGCAGCCCTTCTTCTGTAGTATCCACTGGTCCAGGAGTGTACTGAAGAGTTGCTCTGGTTGTCCATTATTTATAGCTGATGACAGCTATAAAGTGGAAGAAACTTCTGGATTTCCCCCCTTATTTGGTTCTAGAATTTCCTTCCTCCTTTCCTGGTTTCAGGATATCTGGAGACACAAAAGGCTAGTGGGAAGTTTTTAGTGTGTGTGCTGAGGCAGCTTCTTTGTAGTGCAAGTAAGGTAGGTGACAGCTCTCACCCTCCCATCAGGTCAGGATGGCCCATCCTGCCAATACTCTGTCCCGATTTGTGATACTATCAGTGGGGAATACACAAATGCCAATTGCCAACTACACTTAGTCATGTGACCCAGGCTACAGGAATCAAATGATTACGAAAAGAAAATGCCAACTTTCTAAAAGTGACATTTTCAGAATTGTGACTTGAAATCCAATTATACCATTAAAGCTGATTTAAATTACAATTCTCTTGAGTGTAAACATAACATTCCTACATACTCCCATTCAAAAGTTTTCACTTAAATATATACTAAGGCAACCCAGTATTATCATATGGGAGAAGCAGACCTTGCTGTAGTGAAGAATGAATTTGGGAGTTTCTCACCATTAGGACATATAAAACTTATAAGTTCATGTCCAATTTTTTAAGTACACTGAACCCTGCCTTACTGCTGACTCATATCTACCAAAAAGTAGGTGTAAGCCTGGGAAGAGGTTAATTTTACAACATTGAATTGGCAGTTTAAAACTGTAGATGGGTTGCAATGACAGCTAGAGACATGATTTAAGAGGCTACCTAATTGGGTGGCCAACACGTTCTGCAAGTCCACTAGTAGCATTTAATTTACAGGCACTGGGTAAATGTTGTACCTCTTTACTAGGGACTTATGAGTGCAATAAATATGCCAACCAAGTGTAGGCTATTTTTACCATGTATTAAGAAGTGCACACAAGCATTTTAGCATCGATTAGCAGTAGTAAAGTGTGCAGAGTCCTAAACCCAACAAAAATGAATTTCAGCAATCAAGAGGTGAATAGGCAAAAGGTTTGGGAAAACACCACCATAACGGCTGTCACGCTCTAACAATTTTCTTTTTCAAACATTTGGTCTATTTCCCTTTTGCCTTTACCGGCTAAAATACTGGAAGTAACCTTCAACAAACAGCTTTGCCAGTTCACAGACACACCGAAAATCTTAAATACATCACAATCAGGCTTACGTCCTGTGAATGAAATTGAATCTGTGCTGCTTGCTATGGCAGGTGATCTGCAACTGATGCTAGGTAGAAGAGGTAAAACCTTCTGCATCGTTCTTGACTTTAGCACCTCCTCAGACACTTATTCAATGGCTCTTCCAGGTAGGCATTCATGATTCCACTCTAGTTCCTTTCTTTCCTTACAAATTGGACCCAAACTGTATAACTGGCGCCATTTCTTTCCCCTTTTCAGAAAATTACCAGCAGGGTGTAGGAAAGTAGCCTCTTTCTAGCACGGTTACCCCCACTTTTGGCCTGTTTCTGAGTGTGTGTCAGTGTGTTTTTACTGTGTCACTGGGATGCTGCTAGCCAGGACCCCAGTGCTCATAGATAAAAACCTATATGTCAGTTTGTTTTGCCTGTCTCACTGGGATCCTGCTAGCCAGGACCCCAGTGCTCATAATTTGTGGCCTAATATGCATGCCTGTGTAGTGCCTAACCGTGTCTCTGAGGCTCTGCTAATTAGAATCTCAGTGCTTATGCTCGCTCTGATTTAAATTTGTCACTGTAGGCCAGCGACTACTTTTACTAATTTCAATTTGCATACTGGACCCCCCTTATAAGTCCATAGTATATGGTACCTAGGTACCCAGGGCATTGGGGTTCCAGGAGATCCATATGGGCTGCAGCATTTCTTTTGCCACCCATGGGAAGCTCAGACAAACCCTTGCACAGGCCTGCCATTGCAGCTTGCATGAAATAACGCACACGTTATTTCACAGTCATTTTCACTGCACTTAAGTAACTTATAAGTCACCTATATGTCTAACTGTCACTTGCTGAAGGTTAGGTGCAAAGTTACTAAGTGTGAAGGCACCCTTGTACTAGCAAAGGTGACCCCACATAGTTCAGGGCCATTTCCCCGGACGTTGTGAGTGTGGGGACGCCATTACACGTGTGCACTACATTTAGGTCAATACCTATAAATATCTTCTCAATGGTAACTCCGAATATGGCCATGTAACATGTCTAAGATCACGGAATTGTCCCCCCCATTCCAAATTTGGTATTGGGGAGCCAATTCCATGCATCCTGGGGGCTCCACCATGGATCCCAGTACTGCCAAATCAGCTCTCTGAGGCTTCCACTACTTCTGTTGTCACCTCACAAACTGGGGTCTGCCCTCCTGGGGTCTGGGCAGCCCAGTCCTAGGATGGCAGAACAAAGCATTTCCTCTGAGAGCAGGGTGTTACACCCTCTCCTTTGGAAATAGGTGTTGCAGGCTGGGGAGGGGTAGCCTCCCCCAGCCTCTGGAAATGCTTTGAAGGGCACAAATGGTGCCCTCCTTGCATAAACCAGCCTACACCAGTTCAGGGACCCTTTCTCCCCTGCTTCGGCGGAAAACAGGACAAAGGAAAGGGGAGTGACCACTCCCATGTCCATCACCACCCCGGGGTGGTGCCCAGAGCTCCTCCAGTGTGTCCAAGACTTCAGCCATCTTGCTTTGCAAGGTGTGGGGGTACTCTGGAGGGCCCTGAGTGGCCAGTGCCAGCAGGTGACATCAGAGACCCCTCCTGAGAGGTCCATACCTGTTAAGGTACCCAAACCCCCTCTCAGGGCTATTTAGGTTATCTCCTGTGGTTTCTCTTCAGATTCTGTTTGCAAGATTCCTTCAGGAATCCTCTGCAAAAAAGTCAACATCCTCTGACCTCAGATCAACCGCAGCCTGCTCCAAGATATGCTGGAACTACTACAAAGTGTCTACAAGAGACACGTTTATTCAGCAACCTCAGCTCCAAGTCAGCAACTGCAACAGTTTCCACTGTGTGCATGCCCTGGGGACTCCCTGTCTTCATCCTGCACCAGAAGGACAGAAGAAATCTCCCGTGGAGTGACGGACTCACTCCTCTGCTCCAAGCAGGCACATTCCAAGGTGACGACTGGTACCCTGGGACTCCTCTCACGGCAACGAGCATGCTCTTAAGGACACAGAGGGTGGACATCATCAACATAGACTGTCCTGAGGTCCTGCAGATGCAAGTTGGAGGAGGTAAGACCTTGCCTTCCCTGAGAACGACAGTACCCCTGTGTTTTGTGTCTTCTTCGCCTCCTGAGGCCTCTGTGCATTCTTTGCAAAATTCCTTCATGCACAGCCTGGCCTAGGTCCCCAGCACTCCACCATGCGACGCTAAACTCACCGAGTTGTTCTCCGGCAGTGTGGGACCTTCTTTTGTTGTGCTGCATCAACTGCGTTTTGCACCTCCTTTGAACCAGGATCCTGTGGCTTGTGGTGTGCTGGCTGGCATCCTGAGGGCTCTCTAAAGTGCTGAGAGCCCCCACAGGGTTGAGGCCTCCAGGTCCCTCCTGGGTCCATCCAGTGCCATTTTGATGAAAAACACACTTTTGCCGTAGCCAAGGCTTGTTGGTGCCTTCCAACACGAATTTTCATCTGCAACAATCTTCACGCCGTGGGACATCTTTTGCATCATTCAGGAACCCACTGGCATCTTCCGAGGGTGCATTTCTGCAGTCTTCAACTAACTGGAGACTCTTCTTTTGCACCCTCTTCTAGTTTTGCAGTGGCTCCTGTCTTTCCTGGAACTTCTTTCGACTTCTGGACTTGGTCCCCTTCCTTTGCACATCTTTAGGTCCAATAATCCAGCTGTTGTTCTTTGCAAACTTGGTTGGCTGCTGCAAAATCCCCAAAACGAGGTGTAGTGTGTCCTATGGAAACTTGCTGTACTTTACTACTGTTTCTCTGGGGTCTGGGGTGGGGTAATTTACTTACCTTTACTGTATTCTTACTCTCCCAGCGATTCTGCACACACTACACTTGTCTAGGGGGGAATTTGTGATTCACATTCCACTTTCTTAGTATATGGTTTGTGTTGCCCCTAGACCTATTTTCTCCCATTGCATTCTATAGGATTTCCTACTGTTTGCATTGTTCTATGACTATTTACTTGCCTAATTTTGGTGTCTATTGTATATATTGTGTATAATACTTACCTCCAGGAGTATTGTCTCTAATATATTTTTGGTACTGTGTCACCCAAATAAATACCTTTATTTTTGGTAACACTGAGTATTATCTTTACTTGTGTATAAGTACTGTGCAACTATAAGTGGTATTGCATGAGCTTTGCATATCTCCTAGTTCAGCCTAAGCTGCTCTGCTATAGCTACCTCTATCAGCCTAAGCTGCTAGAACACTGCTTCATTCACTAACAAGGGATAACTGGACCTGGTGTAAGGTGTAAGTACCAAAGGTACCACTACAAACCAGGCCAGCCTCCTACACAGGGTTATCAAAGGGCTCGGCTCTGAGCCCCACCCTTTTTAAATTATACATGCTCGATATTGCTGCTCTCATTAGCTCTTATGACTTTTCCTTCATGACCAATACTGATGATACCCAACATGCTATCACCTTATAATTTTCTTGAGACACAAGCTAAATTTAAGGTTTAAAGAGTGTATCAGCAAAGTTTCTGCTTAGATGATCGGTAACTCTTTAAAACCTAATGGAGTCTACATCTGGAAGGCTGCCATTTGAGCTTGGTACAACACCTACTCTAACTTCTTCAGCTTGTAAGCTCGCAATTAATTCCTCACCATCCTTTAAATATCATATCAATGAAGTTTCCTCTACTTGTTTTCTCCTTATTAAAATTCTGAGGAATATCCTATCTTTCTTGCCCAAGTATTCTCACCAACTAGTAGTTCAGGTACTCATCCTTTCGGGACTGGACAATTTGCTCTTTCTTGGTGCTCCTTTATCCATCATTAAACAATTTCAACTTGTCTAGAGCACAGCTATGATATTTATGTTCGCAGGATGATAAGGATGGTGCTGAACCAGGCAAACTTAGTGAAAATGTGATACTCCGCTAAAACAACTCTGCTGGATCTTGATCTTGAACTGGGGCTTAAAACATCAAATACAACAACATATCAATGACAATGAAGCAGATGTTTCCCCGCAGTAACGATAGGTAGGAGTAAATTTGCAAAGCATGAAGGTTTATTTACAAATTTATAGTGATGCAATTGAAAATTGAATCAGTGTAGTCATAAATCAATTTTCACCTGAATATGGTATTGGAATGTAATGCATGCAGGTCAAAAAGCAAATGCAAAGTAAAACTATCAAAGGCCAACTATGTAAAGTTCTGTAGAAGCTCTCTAATGTTAAAATAAGGTTGTGGGCATAATTGGGGATTTCATAAGCAGCAGGAGTGAGTGCCCTGCCCAGATTTGTTTCTAGCAAATCAGTGCACAAGTGATAAATATTTATCTCTAGTTATCAAAAGGTATGAGTTGGCCATGGCAGTGGCCTCCCGCCCAACATCATCTGTTGTTCTGGAGCCATTCACTGGAGTGGAAAGACCCAGGAATTCAAACAGTTGACCCACACTCCAAACAATTCATGGAACTGATTAAAAGTGTTTGTTCTGTGGTTTAGGTCTGCTACAGTGTCTCAGACATACATGAGCATGTTGTTCATGTCCCTCTGTAGTATTGTATTTAGTGATAATCAACATTGTAGGTAGTATTTTATGTGTCATGTTATATTGGGTTGTATACTATGTTCTTTGGGGTGTTTGTACTATGTGGTGTTTATTTGTTGTATATGGTATCTTCCAACCCTACCTGTGGCATTTAGATTCTTCCTTAGCTGAGACAGCATTCTGTGCTGGACAGTTGGAAGTGCTGGATGCTTGGGTGAGGTTGGAGTTCCTTTTTTCCACTCAAGAACTTTAACTTGGAATAAATATTGAAGACTACTTTGTTTCTGCGGATCTATTATCTCCTGTATCCATATTACCACACCCTCCCCGGGGAAAACCCCTAGTCATTGCTTGCAATTTAAAATGTGTAGCCAATGTTCCAAGGCCAGGGCAAACAGCAGGGGAGTGGCAATGTGCATCCCTGCCAGGTGCCCCTACCCAATGTGTATTGTTCTGAAACATGTCTGCCAGTTTTTGCTTTGGCAATGAGATTTGTGTACAAGAGTTATTAACTGATCCCCCAGGCCAAAAAGCCAAGGACACACAGGAGGTAGACCAAATCATTGTATAGAATGCTTGGTTGAGATCAAGGGATATACAAGCAGTATCCAGCCAGTCTGTGGGGCCTCATCTAAGAGGTGATGTAGTCATTTAATTGTGAGGTCTGTGTTCTAGTGTGGAATAAAGCCTTTTTGATTGACGTTTACTAATACCAGGAGCAATGGGAGGAGTCTGTCGACCAGTATTTACCTGAATATTTAATAGTCAGTATTTGGAATGGCAAGTGGTCACTATGAGGATCCAGTCAGTGGTTCAGGCCTGGACTTGGAGATGGAAGTGACTACTGCTACATTAGTGCCAGCACAGAGGTGACCAATCTCCTTTGCTGCATTATAAAGCTTTACCAATCTGAGCACAAAGAGTGGCTTGTAAGCTGCATACAACTGGCAGCCCATCAATACCAGAGGTTTTGTTCCTACCCAAAGAGCAAATGGCTTGCCTGATTTTCTGCTCTGATATCAGAGCCACCAGTTCTTCTGGCACTTCTTGTGGTATTTGGGGGATGGGGGTGAATGTTAGGAAGTCATCTGTAGTTGAGTCCAGTCATCTGTGTATAAGTGTTCATAAAAGTACCTAAATGCTTCATTAATTGCTCTCAACGTGATTTAATTTCTTCAATGGGATGCTTAGGGGGGCATGGCATATGAGCCATGCTAGTAAGCACCCTGACTTATTTCCTTCAGAATGGATGTTTTCAGCATAGGCTGTCCGGTCGAGACACCAAAGCCGTTCCAGCTATATTTTGTTTGTTCTTCAGTAAGGCTGGCTAGGTGCACATAATCATTAGCAGCAGCATGTTCAAAGGCGAGTAGGGAATCTTTTATTTTTTTAAATCATGTTTTTGATCACCCTGAGGGGCCCACAGTGACATTAATGCAATAGCCACCATTCTGTGGGAGGGGAAGATGCAATATTTTCATTATGTTGGTAATAATCCATGATACTTTGTCTGAGCTCTTCTTTAAGGGTCAGATTTTCCAACCAAGTGGGCTGGAATTTCCTGGTTCAGATCAGGGTAGGAATCCGCACCCTCCAAAGCCCACCTCCATGGCTTATGGTCTGAGAGGGTGTTGCCAATGTAAGTGATGTGATACACTTGCTGCTCTAAGGCTAGGGTGCAGAGAATGCAATCGAACCTAACATTAAGGTTGTGAGGGGGAGTAATATGAGTATACCTGGGTTCCTTTCTCTCCAGGCATCCTTCAGCCCCCAGGCTCGCAGCTGAGTTATGAGCTCTCAGACAGTGCACACAGAGCGATCCTGGGGAACAGTGGGTGAGAACAATAAGGGCTTGTGTCTAGGACTGCATTAAAGAGATGCGCATTCAGCAAGCATGCAGGATAGCAATCCTAGTAAGAGATGTTCATGAACATTGGGCAAGTAAACTCTGTCAATCACAAGAGAGTGACAGTCCAGCTGCCTCCTGAGCAGCATGTATCACCCATGTGGGTCCACTCATGCATCATCAACTACTTAGGGTACCCCACGTTTTATTCACATGGCAGCTCCCCTGGCAAATGCCAAATACACAGTGCCGAACAGGTGCCCCCTCTATTTTGTTGTAATTTATTACATTCACACTCCTTAAGTGTATCTCCTGAAATGATATATATGTGCCCCACTGACTGAGTTATGCTAGCATTTTCATAATATTTCTGCTGGAAGCACAACCCTTGAACATTCCAGGTAATGAACTGAAAGCTACCCTTGTGTTGCATTGTTAACCGTGCAGCATATCAGGAGGTTTCTGTGCTTGCTGCTTGGGGATGAGTGTGCAATGGTGTTGAGTGTTTTGAGAAGACTGCTGGTAGAGGATCAAGCTGGGATGAAAAGTTTCTGCATGTTGCAACCCTTAAATAAGCCCAACTCCAACACCAATGGATGCTCTGACCATCAACTTGTGTGATCACTGGAATTCACTCGAAATGTAGGCACCTGCCATTCTTCTCACTAAAGCCTCAACTGTTGGTGGGCGTAATTACTGCATATGAAAAAAGTGTATGTAGATTAGATCTTTATTAAGGACATTCAAAATAAAGAAGGCATAACTTGGTATTTACATTCACATATTAAACAAGCATTGGCAAAGTTGATTAGTATCATGTTGCGGGAGCAATGTGATTGGCTTTTTCAATGCATGACCATCCATTTTGATAGTGTATAGAATAAAATAAAAATATTTCTTTCTGTACTTTCAAAATGCCCATAGCATCACATGTTGCAACTTGCCCTGCTTTGTCAAATAAGATACATGCTTTAATGCCATGTGATGATGCCACCCACATTTCTTCATGCGGAGTTTTTAATCATCATCATTAGCATAGCCAATAACAGCTGGCTCCAATGTGACTAATAGCACTGGATAGTGCAACAGAAAAACATCCGTGGTGTCACCAAGGCAGCCTTCAGTCCCGAGGAGGGAATGTTGGAGGAGCTTAGAAATGCATCTACTGCATCAGTAAGACCACCATTGGGTACCTGGGGCAACAACAGAGGAGCATCAGGCATGAGGGTGGGAGTGGAGAGGTGGGGTAGTTCAGGTTCTAAGTAAAGAGTATGAGAATGTTTTATAAACCAAAACATGTACACTTGTGCAGCGCATAAGCAATTATTGAGATTTTTTTAAAACAAATTAGTTCTATGATGTTCCAGTGGAATGCTGCACCCTACCCAATCAAAGAGAGGGTAAACTAGTTATGCTCTAGTGGAGGACAAACAGATTTGGGAGAAAACCACCAGTAAAAATGTTGAGAGCTGAGATTGGTTAGAAAGCCATCAAACAATGATGAAGGACTGACTGTGTGTAGTATTGTTTTCTGGAGTGAGACCGGAAAATTTGAATTCCTTTCTTACCTTACAGAGCTAGAACCAAGATCAAGGTCTTGTGCAGTCACAGCTCCTATGATGGTACCAACAGGAGTATCTTCATAAACCTCCATGCTGTAAACAGGTTTGCTGAAAACTGGTGGCTCATCCACATCCAATACACTGATCTTCACAGTGGCTGTGTCTTTGAAGGGACCCGCAGAATGGAACCGATGGTCTAAGTGTACATTGGAGGCTTCTACCTTAAATGTGTATGCTTTTTTTGTTTCAAAGTCTAATGCCTGTGGTAAAGACAGAAAAAATGCAAAAAAGTCAAACTTTTACTAAAATAAATAATTTCAAATAATTGAGAACTTATTTATTTAATTCAAACATATTTATATTGACTTAAAAATGTACAAAGAACAAATGGCAATATAAATATATTCTATACAGTAGGCACTGATTTGGATTGAATACAATCAAAAGTGCATGCTGGAGGAAGTTAATCAATGAGACATTTAGCTCCGTGGGGAGGTGAGTTTGAATAGGTGAGATCTAAAGTTGTTTGAAAATGGAAAAGGTAATGACAGAGAGGCACTGATGCTGCAACAGAGTCCCAGATACTTTGAAAAGCCAAGGAAAAGCCTGGTTCAGAATGTTATCTTTCTCAATATCATTTTTTGACTGGCTTATTGGATTTTGATGTTGTGTTGTACTACAGCTTTCTTATTGCATTCTGGTTTGACTGTTTTGGTGTGTTGTGCCCTATTATGCTTTAATTGTTTGAAGTGTTGCTTTTTGTTGTTACATTGTTGTACTTTGTTGTCTACTTTAAATATATCAACAAACGTTGTTACATTCCCAGCCAAAAGCAGGAAATGTTTTACATGTTTCAATAACTGTGGTCTGCATCACATGAACTGAGCACTAGTGTTGGCCACAGTTTTAGGCAGACTGATTTTTTAAGTGGTTGAACAGTTGGACAAGCGCTGTTTGACTACCTTAGAAAGTGGTAAATAGTTCTTTGTCACACAAAATTTCAAGATGTGCACTCATTTTGGATGGAAATATAGTAACATTTGTTAAAATATCTAAAGTAAACAACAAAACATAACACAAAACACATAGAAAGCAACATCACAACCTAATCAAAACCAGGGGAATAAATCAGGCTGCTGCAGCTGCCTAATCCCCTGTGGTACAGAGGAGGCCCTTAACTATTCAATGGGTCGCAACCCCTCAGAAGGCTCCAATTCAGCCCAAGAACAATTTTGTCTTTGATGTATGGGAGCCTGAAGGAGTTCCTCAAATTCTGCAGGGAGGCCCCATCATTTTGTGTTTAGACACTGATCAAAACATAGTTTGGCAGGTACATCATGACCAAAACATTCAAACAGAATGCTGCAGAAAAAGTGCAGCACAGCAAACAAAGTAATTTTGCAATAATGTAGCACAAACCAACTGCAGCACAAATAACAACCCATGACTAGCACAACAAAATGCCACATAGCAAATGTGCACAATGTTCATCTCACACGAACAACTCCAGAATCCTGTATCCATAATGCGGTGGTCAAAGTGTTTAGAGCAAACACTGTCTTAATAGTGCCAGTCACAAATGTTTTGTGATCCACCCCCTGTCTTAAATTTGCAGTTGCTGTGCTCAGTTATGGAATATATCACCCAGTCTCGTAAAGAAAGGTAGACACGCCACACCTAGATACTCTCCTCTGTTCTATTTTGTATGGCATTTGAAAATAAATTTAAAAAGTGCATTTCCCACTCTTTTACAAGTTTCTGTGTTGCAGATAGGGTGGGATGTGGTCCAATTAATTTGACAGGGGTTATAAAGGATAAGGAGGATGGTTAGAAAACAACATTTAAAAGTGCAAAGGAAATTAAACAAACCATTACAATACCAAATTGATCATTTTAAGTTTAGGAAAACAGTGGTAAATGTACCTTTTTACTAGTGTATTTTGCTAACATCTTCTTCACCCTAGGGTAGAATAGACTCACCTAACTCTGATGACTTGTGGGAAAACGTCACACGTGTAACTTACAGCTATGAAATGATCTGATTTATGTGAAGTTAGATGATTTATTTATGCAGAATTACAGCTATTGCTTGCATGCATTCAGAAAATCTTGTTGCCCGACTCCTAGAAATATATGATTGTTGTAGGTTTCTGGACATAGTGCTGAATGAGAATGAATATCCCAGTGGTGAAATAACACAGGGAGTACTATCAAAGCCAATTTCTGTTTAAGTCTTTTCCACCATTTTGCCTGGAGAGAATGAAATGTGGCTTAAGGCTCCAAGTTGCCTGGGGTGACTATAGGCTGGTGTCAGGGTCCTTTATGTGCACTTGAACTGTTAGTGAGGCTGATCCAACTCTTCCCCAGCCATACTATCATTGTGGCCCATCCTGTCCATTCCTAAGCCCCCATCTTGTCATTGTCCTGGGGGAATTTACAAACTCCAACAGCAAAGCTATTCACAGTCAGGTGACCTAGGGCATTGGCAGAATGGACAAATAGTTAGGACATGAAAATGCCAACTTTCTAAAAGTCACATTTTCAAATTTAAAATCTGACTTTATCACTATAGAGAATATTCTATTTTCTATTGCAATTCATATCAGATTAAACAGCGTATCTCCATTTGCTCCCAATCCAAACCTGGCACTTCTTAAATGTAAGAAGGTAACCAAATGTTAGTCACGGAAGAGATAGGCCTTAAAACTGCCAGGACATTTAAAACTTAAAACCCATATGTCCTACTTTTCAAATACAATGCATGCTGTCCTATGTGGCTTTACGGCCTACCTTATGGATGCTTTATGAGTATCAAAAAGGAAAGTTTATGCTTGGCAAATGGGTTGTTTTGCCAGTAATAACACAAGTTTTACCTTTTGACAAAAACGTTTTATAAAATGATGTGAAACCTACTTTTGAGAAAAGAAATATGCTAAAATGAAAAATTTGTAGTAGGCTACCATACCTAAACCTTGTAGACCTATAATGGAAAAGAGATGTTTTCTTTAAGCTTAGTCAAATTGACACTGTCATATTAATTAATAAATATGGGAATAGTTGAAGGGATTGTAACATAGAAATGAATAATGAACTTTAAATTGATATGACTGGCTGTGTATCTTGGAACAGAAAAGCCAATAATCCTGAACGGTCTGTTTTCACATTAAATATCTGCTGTGCAAGATGTTTTTCTCTTTGCATCAGATGTTGCTGTTTTGAGAAGCTATTGTTTAATTAGTTAGGGAATAGACCTTTGTTTATATTAAACTACTGATAGGGAAGTACTCACTGCCAAATATGTAGGCGACAGGACGGATGGTTCAGGAGAACACTGTGAAAAGCAAGGATGATGTACAGCAATGTTTAAGGACACACTTTTGAAAGTTGATTGTACTCTTGTGAGAAAATGGGGAGTAAACCTGTTTTCAGGACCGTGCACAAATCTTATTGGCCAGCACGAAGAGGAAAAAACTGTAGTGTTTCAACTTAGAATTTATGTACTTATATTAGTGAGTGTTCCTAGACTAGCTCAGAAAAAGATCCTTATACTTTCCGTGACAGAGGAGATTCAGACTTACTTTCACCCCGATTCTCTGACTCTTCAGAGGAGACTCTTTGTTGAGTTTTCACAGACATCTCTTCATGAAAATTCTTAGCTTACATTTTGTCTGCTGTCATTTAGTTGAGATTACTGTCCAACTTTTATGCAAAAGATGAATGAGTATGCATTGGATGCTCCCACTGGAACTCTTCGTGGATATCTGAACTGACACTGCATACTTTTCCCTTCTCACTTTTAACTTTGTTCATTTAGAATAGGGAGTTTCCTTATAGAACACACTTGTTGCATTAATTTAATATTGATTGCATTGTTAAATACTCTTCTGACTCACCTTATTATTTAATACAGATTGATTACATTAACATTTGATGAAGAAATCTGACCAATAAAATATTGATAAAAAATATGTACTAAAACACTAAAATAAAACCCTTTAACTCACATCAACTCTCTTCATTGACTAAAGAATAACGAATGTTATTTGATTGCATTGTTTATTGACCTCGGCTCCATATTTCTCATTGGACATCAAAGATCCACCGACCTATGTGTGGGGTATTATTAAGAGGTTTTGATAAGAGAAATCCCCTCACGCAATAACTGGATCAAAATGACAGTTTAAATTTGCACTGCGCAGTGCAGTGGCAGGCCTAAGACATGTTTTAAAGTGCTGCTTCAATGGGTGGAACAATGAGAGCTGAGGGGCACTAGTAGAATTTCATTTACAGGTCCTGGGTACATGTACCACAATAGACTAAGGACTTAAAAGTAAATTAAATGTGGCGATCAGGTGTAAACCAGTTTTACCATGTTTTAGGGAGAGAGCACAAGCACTTTAACACTGGTTAGAAGTGGTAAAGTACACTGAGTCCTAAAGCCAACAAAAATGGATCCAGCAAAACAGGAGGGTTTTTGGCAAAATGTTTTGGGTGTCCCTGAAGAGGGGGCCAGGTGCAACATATTAACTGCACTTGTTTTTGAATTGCAGCTGTGGACCGGAGATGACTTTGTACTACCTTGTCTTCCTCAAAAGATGTAGGCCTCAGTGGCCCTTTTCGGGCAGGCTACTAGATGGTGACGTAAGCCCAGAACTTCATTATTCCTTCAACTTCCACTACCCAGTACTCGTTACTTGTGTTCTGGGAAACCTTTGATCTATAGAAATCCTGTGCTGAATATGGGGCATTTTACCTTTGGTTCCGTCATAAATAACACAGATGCCACAACTCATGGGCCACAGCAGTCCATGGAGATGCAATACCAGTGTTGTAAGGACTTTAGGCAGAATCCCTACAAATTTGAAAGAGGTGTTGGTGCTTTTTTGGAGGCATGCACCATCACTACAAAACATCATCCCATCTGTTAAGCAGAGGGGATCTTGCAACCCAAATGGTCTCTGGGTGCTATCATGGGATGCAGCATGGGGAAACAGTGCCCATAGTAGGCCATAATAACCCAACCTACCACTTTTTGATGCTTTTTGCAAAAGTAGTGATACAAATCATTAATACCCATAAGTATACATAAACAAATTTAAAAAGAGCAAATTATAATTCCTACGTTTCACAAATTTTAAAATTCATGAGTCACACTGTAAAAGCTTTGTTAATTTCTATCAATATTTACCATTTACTTTCTGTGTAGATTACATTTAACCTATAATTTGATCAAAAGTCCACATACATTTCCCAAATCCCTAATAGTGTTGACGCTTAGATGGTAAAAATATTTAAAATGATAAACTCTTGGCATCTGACCTGACCAGCCATTGTGAAAATGTATGTGGAGGACTTGATTTTGAGTTGTCTGCACTTTGGGAGTGAACCACAATCTTTATGCAAAAATTGGCTGTTAACCAGCACTTGAAATTCGAGGTTGACAATCAAAAATTCTTATGAGAGGCCTTTTGGAGTTTGGCTGTAACAAATAGCAGGATCCAACATTAAAAACATAAAAATTGCTTTCCAATACGCTTCCAAGTGTGGCCAGAACCAGAGCATAAGGCTCTAATCTGCTATTTGGAAGCCTAAACACTGTGGCCAATTGGACGTGATACTAGAATTAAATCTGCATTGTATTGCTAGTGTATAATAGAGTATGCTCTAATTAGAAGGCTGAATTATAAAAAATATTGGATCCAAAATATTGTGTGACATCTATATTGTGTTAAAAAATATCATCAATGCAAAAATATCATGTTGGAGAACAGTGAACACAATAATTATTTTTTAATGTAATATTGTTTTAGAGATTATCATATTTATTATTGTGACTGCCAAATTACAACCTTGGCGATCGGACCGCCGTCCCCGCCAGCTCCTGACGGCATGACAGCCAATGGGCTTGCAACCAGCCATGGTGGCGCTAAATTCAGCACCACCTGGTTGATTACAACCCCTGTTTTCGCCAGCCTCTTCATGGTGGAGACCCACCATGAAAAGGCTGTTGGAAAGGAAGTGCTGGAGGTAACAGGGGGGCCCCTGCACTGCCCACCACCATATCTTGGGCAGTGCAGGCCCCCCCTTGCCCAGGCACCATCGGAATGTGCACTCTCTGCTTTGCAGATAATGTGCATTCTGAGGGTGCTAGAGTGTTAGGCTATTACCCTCGGCTCCCTTAAGGCCAATATCCTAATAGTGTTCCCACGAGTCATCCCCGGGGGAACGCGTATTACAATGTTTCAGCCTGTCAGCCTGGTGAGACTATTGTAATACTCGCGGAAGGGGGGGCGGCACCGCAATGGTGGACGCGTCCTCTCTATGAGTTTGGCAGTCCTGTGGTGTGACCGCCAAACTCATAATGATCCCTTAGTATTTATATGGTATTGTTTTGATTTTATTTGATAGTATTATTAGTGTAATAGGTATATTTTTTGAGTTTGTAAATTCAAAGGCATTATTATTATTTTTTTTAATGCAATTACAAATTCATAATTTAGCTGTAGCACTAGTAGGGGAATAGGGTGGGAACCTAATTAAATGAATATTTCTTTTCATTGCTAATTAATTTGTTAACGTCATTTAAATAATTAAATGTTCATCACTAATGTAAATGTAATGATTGTTATTTTATTTATTTGAGCATAATTTGTGATTTTTTTAATTATTAATATTTTTAAGGGTAATTGTTAATATTGATATCAGTAGCACGTTGATGGGTTTCTAGGGGAACAGAGAGAGAAGTTAATTAAATGATGCATTTTTAAATGTTGTTTATTTGATAATGAAATTTCAATATTGAATATTGAATTGGTTACTAATTCTACACGTTTATTAATTGATTCATTGGTATTTTGATTAATTAAAAATGAATTGTGATTTTAATGTAAATGTTTTAATGTTCATTAATTTATTTAGAATTTTGTAGCTGGTTGTTGGGTTAGCAGTGGAATAGGATGGGAATATACTTAATTTATAAATTATTTTTGTGTTAATTAAATAGTAATATTATATTTAAGAGGTATAATGTTGAAATCGAATATTTGTTATGTTAATTACTTATTAAGTTTGAATGATAAGTGTATTAAATAATTATGTTGGTAAAATGTATTAAATATTTATTATTGTTTCAAGTGTATTTTTTTATTTAAGTCAAAATGTAATGTTAATATGCTTATATTTTATTGTCTTTTTAATTGTTTTGGGTGTTAGAAAGGGAAGTCATTTATAATTAAAATAATTAAATGCTTTAATGTGTTTGATATTTTCAAGAATACAATTGTTTATTTTTAGTTAATTTGTGTAGTATTTCTTCTTTAATTTTAATATGTATAAATAAATTATTTTTGTTATTAATTTGTCAGCAAAAGTAGTTATGTGAATGATGTATATAGCATTTCTGAAAAACAGCACCTTCCAAACTGTTGCTTAGATCCAGTGGGATCAGTAAGTCGAACTCCTCTGAAATCAAATACCTTTCCTACTGTTGCTTAGATAGGAGTGAGAATACTAATTAAATGCCTTGTAAATCCAACACTTTCCTTACTGTTGTTTAGGGTGGAGCGGAATAATAAATCTAACCACGCCAAAGTCTACCACTTTTCCTACTGTTTATTACATTGAAATGGAAATATTAAATATAACCTCTCTGAAGTCCAACACTTTCCCTAATATTACTTAGAGCCTAGTGGGAATAGTAAATCCATTCCCTCCAAAATCCAAAACACCTCCACTACTGTTGGTTAGATTGCAGTGGCAATTGTAAATCTAACCCCTCCAAAATCCATTACCTTGTCTACTGTTCTTCAGATTAGCTTGGGAATAGGAAATATAACTACTCCAAAGTCAGACAGTTTCCCTGCCTCAATTAGAATGGAGTGGGAATAGTAAATCGAAACCCTTCACCCCACCCCCTTGGATCCAGCACTTTCACTACTGTTGCTTAGAGTGGAGTCCAACTAGAAAACCTAACCCCTTCAAAGACTCACACTTTCCCTACTGTTGCTTGCTCTTGTATCCTGGAGTGTATGTACTAAATATAATTCTTTCCAAAGTCAACACCTTCCCTACTGTTGTTTAGATTGGAGTGGAAATATTGAATCTAACCACTCAGAAATCCAAGCCTTTCCATACTGTTGCTTAGATTGGAAGGGGAATAGTACAGTTAACCCCTCTGAAGTCCAACTATTTCCTTACTGTTGCATAGATTGGAGTGGAAATAGAAAATGTAATTTGAGGAGGTGTCAAAAAAATATCCTGTTTTTGTATACATTTAATTTATATTGATTATTATGGTTATTGTTGTTTGCTTTAAATTGTTTCATTGCTTAAATATGTGTTACATCTATCACATCTAAAAAATGGTTTTATTTCATTTTGCACATTAATTATATTTATTTACTTAATTATTCTGTGTTGTAATTTTTTAATATTATTTTAAATTATTGTTGATATTAATGAACTTTTTGTTTATGTGTAAATATTGTATTTCACACATTTTTATATATAATTTGTCAAACTTTTTAGTTATAGATTTTGTATAGTTTATTGTTAATATATCTGTTATGATGTACATATTCATTATGTAGTTGTTCATTCATTGTTACCTTTAGGTTTTTTTATTTAATATTTTAAATGTAATATTTTTTAAAAGTGTGTGAAAGTCATTATTGAACATATATATGAGTATATTTTATAATGGTTTATAAAAGTACATATTTTATATAAATTGATTAAAGTTTTTATTTTAAGTTATATTTAGGCCTCTGTAAAATTTTAACTACACCAAAGTAATCAGAGAAATTGCAATCATTTTACATTACTGTTGTGACATGAAATTACTAAAAAATACACATTTATGCCTATTTGCCTAATCTGGAATAATCTGAGGAAAAAATACCTACTTAAAATCACAACAACAGAGTGTGAGCACCTGCTTACTGTGCTGTTCCTGTACTGTTGCATTTAGCACTATTTTCTCAGTACAAAATGCATCATCCAGTTAATTTTGGATTTGAGGGTGCATTTTGCACTAAGAGCAGAGGCCCAGATTTGTGAAAAGTGGCACTGCACCTTGCAGGATGAGCGTCAAAAATGTTGAAGCTAATCCTGCAAACCACCCAGAGGGCCATTGAAAACAATGGTAGCCTCTTTTTAATGCCTGCAGTTAGCAAGCATTAAAAAATGCTGATAAAAATGGTGCAAAGGAATCTCATAGATTCCTTTGAGCCATTTTTACTACCCCCCGAGCGCCGGAATGCTCCGCTTGCATACATTATTCCTGGTGCAGGCATAATGTGGTGCAAGGGGTTACAAAGTGGCACAATGCAAGCATTGTGCCACTCTGTAAATGTGGTGTTTTTGCCCTTCCAATACCACATTAGAGTAAAAAAAGATTACGCTACTGTGGCGTTGGAATGATGCTAGGCCACCATAAATCTGGGCCATTGTTCTAAATGCAGGCTAATGTTCCTCATGTAAATCTGCATAATCTTGCATAATTTTTCTGTGGTTTCATGTAATTATGCTACAGCAAACTACATAAGTTATTGCCACCCCATTTTACTAACTTTATTTGTGAAATAAATTACCTATATTTCAATATTTATTAACAAATTATATATTTGCCTTTTTCTAGTGATATCATCTTTTAGGATAGTTATAACACTAATATTTCTGTTTTGTAAATTATGGGACTAGAAACACAATATACTGAGAAATTATGGGGCATATTTATACTCCGTTTGCGCCGGAATTGCGTCGTTTTTTTTGATGCAATTTCGACGCAAAACTAACTCCATATTTATACTTTGGCGTTAGACGCGTCTAGCGCCAAAGTCCATGGAGTTAGCGTCATTTTTTAGCGTGGACACCTACTTTGCGTTAATTATATGCAAGGTAGGCGTTCCCGTCGAAAAAATCGACTCCGAGGCATGTGCGTCGGATTTATACTCCTGGTCAAAATTCACGCCCGGGAGTGGGCGGATCCAAAAAAATGACGTACGGCCGCTTTTGTGCCGTTTTTTAGCGCCTGCAAAAGGCAGGCGTTAAGGGACCTGTGGGCTCTGAAGGAGCCCAGAGGTGCCCTCCCATGCCCCCAGGGACACCCCCTGTCATCCTTGCCAACCCCAGGAGGACACCCAAGGCTGGAGGGACCCATCCCAGGGACATTAAGGTAAGTTCAGGTAAGTGTTTTTTTTTTCTTCTTTTTTTGTGGCATAGGGGGGCCTGATTTGTGCCCCCCTACATGCCACTATGCCCAATGACCATGCCCAGGGGACAGAAGTCCCCTGGGCATGGCTATTGGGCAAGGGGGCATGACTCCTGTCTTTGCTAAGACAGGAGTCATTTCTATGGGGGTTGGGAGTGAAAAAAAATGGCGCAAATCGGGTTGAGGTGAAAAAATTGCCTCAACCTGACTTGCCCCATTTCTTGACGCCCAAGCCCCATATCCCCCTACGCCGGCGCTGCCTGGTGTACGTCGTTTTTTTTAACGCACACCAGACGGCGCCGGCGGCTAACGCCGGCTAACGTCATTCAATAAATAGGGCGCCCGCATGGTGCTTCAGAATGGCGTTAGCCAGCGCAAATTTTTTTGACGCAAAACTGCGTTAACGCAGTTTTGCGTCAAAAAGTATAAATATGGGCCTATATTTTTGACACAATATTTATGTATTTCGATATTGTTGTTCTTCATATACCACCAACTAAAGAATTTAAATTGCCCATGCTACTCTTCAAATATATTTGTGTGTCAATAAGTAGATTTTTTTTCCATTCCCATAGCCCTAATTTAGTGGTCTTTAAATGTGTTTTCTCTGAGACCCCCCAAACAAAATGTTTTGGAGACAGACCCCACTCCAAGGTTTATGGCAACGACTGGGTGTGCAGGAGGGACGCAGAGCAGAGCACTGGAGGCAAGATTTATCAAATTATTTTAGAAATATTTTCTCCGATAGTCATATTCCATACTAAAAATGAAAGAATGTGTGATACAAAAACAGACATTGACCAAAATACAGATCCTTATTTAATACTGGTGTGCACTCTTCATTTTGACCTTATATTACATCTGGCCTCCAAATTCCTATTGGATAGCCTGGCATAGTATGCATCCAATTTAAAGCACTTAAGCTACTGAAACACCAATTTGTAATGTGCATTAGAGCTAAAAAGGGTTGTATACCTGTTCTAAGTACACTTGCCTTCTATTAAGCACCCATACTACTCTATTATTATTGATTGCAATTGGTAACTATTAATTGTTAGAAATGGGGTTCCAGGTTGGCTAGGGTAGGCACCTAAACCAGGCAGTAACCACCACTCTAGTCATGGCAAGGGAGCTACACACCTAAGATAACCCCTGCTCACTCCATTGGTAGATGGGCACGAGCAGTCAGGCTTATCCCAGAGACAATGTGTAAAGCATTTGCACAGCACACACACGTGTTCCATACTCTACTAGCTAAGCAAGTGTTCCCTACACAAGATGGCCCTCAACAAAAGCCTGTCCCCTCTCAGGATTGCGGGGGCACATATTTGTCTCCCACGATGTCTCTTGGGGTCCTCCCCATGGGCAATGAATTACCAGGCACCATCCCGTCAACAGGTGGGGCTGAGGCTGCGAGCCACACCACGCCACCTGGCCTTCCTTACAACCAGGCCCGGGCCACATGAGAAGGATTATGGCAGGCAGGCAGCTCGCTTCACTTGCCCCACATTACCTCAGGGCAGGAGGTGGCCTCTGTGACCCCTCTGCATCATCCTGGTCTGATATAGGCTCCTACTTCAGTGGCGGCTCCACGATCCAGCACTGAAGGGGATGCCCGTTTGTCCCCAGGGGGCCCCAGGGAGAGCGCGCTGGCCTGCACACGCCGGGGATGACAGGCAGGCTTCACTGCACTTCTCCTTTCTACCCTCGCCCTCAAGGGATGAGAAAAACAGGTTTGATTTTGTGGCATTGCTGCCATCAGGGCCACATCGCAGGAGAGACAGGAATGCCCACCACGCACTCCCGGCAAAGGAAAATACAGCAACTCGAGTCGCTACAAAGTAGAAAACAGGGGAGAAAGGGGGCACAATGCCCAGCCCCTGAGGACAACTGTTAGGTCACAAGACGAGGGCAAGGAGCAGGCCAGCACATCAGGGTCTTTGGAGTCCAGTGGCAGTCCTTTTTGTGACCTAACAGGTCACAGATCAGCACAGCATCATGGCAGTCCAAGTGGTGGTTTCCTGGAAAGTCCCTCCAGCAGCGTCTGGTGCTAAATCCACACAGTGTCCAGAACTATGGGGGAACAAACCCCTATATGTATATTCATTTTCTCTTTGATTTCAGGGGGTACTTCAAAGGAACTTCAGAAGTGCACAACACCCCCCTTCAAACCCAGCCCTGGCTCCAGACATCAGTAGGGGGTAAACTAACCCTTTATGAGAGGGTAGGACACATCCTATACAAATGTAAGGTTACCCCGCCTCTTCCTCTCTAAGCCCAGGAAGACCATTCAGTATGCAGAAGTACTCCCATTACACCGCTACCCTCCCTGTGTGATAGCTGTCTGGAAAGTTTACACAAAGCCCAGCTGTCACTATAACCCAGACGTGGATTGGAGTCAAGCTGTAAAGCACAAGAGTCATAAGCACAGAGAAATACCCACTTTCTAATAGTAGCATTTCAACAATGGAAATAAAAAATCCACTTAAACCAGTAACCAGCATTTCTAACTACCATTCCAAACATAATAAACATGCCAAGGCTGCTCCTCATAAGTCGGAAGATACCACTTAGACATATGCAAAGGCATTTCCTAATGCAACTCTATGAGAGAGGCAGCACTCACAGCAGTGAGAAAACAAATAGGCTGCCTGTCACTACCAGGAGATGCCACACAATAAGGCATATGTCCTACATTTTACCTACACAAGACACTGCCCATAGGGCTACCTAAAGCCTACCTTAGTTCCAGGCCTGGCATGTAAATTTAGATGACAAGCCACTGTGGCAGTAAACTGCACACACAGGCCCTGCAGGGGCAGGACTGAGATACGTGTAAACTGGCTACTTCTCTGGATAGTGCAAGCTGAGCCTCAGGTCAACTAATAGTATTTAAATTATAGGCCCTGGGTATGAGGGATTCCACTGTTTAAGGAACTTACAGGTAAATTAAATGTGTCAATGAGGTGTAAGCCAATCAAACCAGGTTTAGAAGGGAGGGCACATGCACTATAGCCCTGATCAGCAGTGGTAAATTACCTAGAGTCCTAGAACCAACAAAAAGAGGTCAGAAAGATAGGAGGAGGAAGGCAAAATGGTTTTGAGTGACCCTGAAATATGGACAAGGTCCAACATCAATTAAAATTGTATTTTAAGCATATTGCCCCACATTTAGATGGCATGATTTATTTATTTTTATATTTGTGGCATATCCTTGCTGAAATTAACATTAAAAAAAATCTCACAAGTTAGCCAAGACCATCCCTATTTAGTTTTGCAAAGCTTGTTACAGGAAAGTAGTCTCTTTCTAGCATGGTTACCCCCACTTTTGGCCTGTTTGTGAGTGTGTGTCAGTGTGTTTTTAGTGTGTCACTGGGATCCTGCTAGCCAGGACCCCAATGCTCATAGATAAAAACCTATATGTCAGGGTGTTTTGCCTGTCTCACTGGGATCCTGGTAGCCAGGACCCCAGTGCTCATAGTTTGTTGCCTAATGTGTATGCCTGAGTAGTGCCTAACTGTGTAACTGAGGCTCTCTTAATCAGAACCTCAGTGCTTATGCTCTCTCTGCTTTTAAATTTGTCGCTGTAGGCCAGTGACTACATTTACCAATTTCATTTGGCGTACTGGACACCCCTTATAAGTCCCTAGTATATGGTACCTAGGTACCAAGGACATTGGGGTTCCAGGAGATCCATATGGGCTGCAGCATTTATTTTGCCACCCATAGTGAGCTCAGACAAACCCTTACACAGGACTGCCATTGCAGCCTGCATAAAATAGTGCACACACTATTTCACAGCCATTTTCACTGCACTTAAGTAACTTATAAGTCACCTATACATCTAACCTTCACTTGTTGAAGGTTAGGTGCAAAGTTACTAAGTGTGAGGGCACCCTTGCACCAGCAAAGGTGCACCCACATAGCTCAGGGCCATTTCCCCAGACTTTGTGAGTGCGAGAATACCATTAAACCTGTGCGGTTATATGTCGGAACCACAGTGCCTAAACCACCCGTGGCTCAACAACAAGGTCGGAACAACGACCTTGTTCTAAACACTAATGCCTTTACCACAAATGCGTTTACAATGATTTTACTGTTGTAAACGCATTTCTGGTAAAGGCATTACCAATCACCATGCACAAACCAGCATGCTTACACCCCAGCCCCCCACCCCACCCCTTAAACCTAAACCCTGACTCCCCCTCCTCCCCTAAACCCTAATCACTCCCAGCCCCCACCCCACCCCAAAAACTAAAAATACCCTGAGTCCCCACCCCACCCCTAAAACCTAAACCCTGCCTCCCCAAACCCTAATCACCCCCAGCCCCCCAAAACAGCCCCCAGTCCCAGTCCAACTTACCTCCTCCTTCACCGCGTCCACTCTGACTCCCTTCTGTACCTTAACCACGCATGTACGTTGTTCAGACTTGCGTGGTTAAGGTACCAAAACCATGGAGTTGTGGAAAACTAAAGTGTTGTTTCGCTTTCATTTTTCACAACCTCGTGGTTCCGGACTCGTTCTTCCAGGTGTTTCCCCACTCGTGCACTACTTATAGGTCAATACCTATATGTGGTTTCACAATGGTAACTCCGAATATGGCCATGTAACATGTCTAAGATCATGGAATTGTCCCCCCATTCCAAATCTGGTATTGGGGAGCTAAATCCATGCATCCTGGGGGCTCCACCATGGACCCCTGGCACTGCCAAACCATCTCTCTGAGGTTTGCACTGCAGCTACAGTTGCTGCCACCTCACAGACAGGGTTCTGCCCTCCTAGGGTCTGGGCAGCCCAGTCTCAGCAAGGCAGAACAAAGCATTTCCTCTGAGAGGAGGGTGTTACACAGTCTCCCTTTTGAAATAGGTGTTGCAGGCTGGGGAGGGGTAGCCTCCCCCAGACTCTGGAAATGCTATAAACGGCACAGATGGTGCCCTCCTTTTATAAATCAGTCTACAATGGTTCAGGAACCCCTTCTCCCCTGCTCTGGTGGGAAACTGGACAAAGGAAAGGGGAGTGACCACTCCCCTGTCCATCACCACCCCAGGGGTGGTGCCCAGAGCTCCTCCAGTGTGTCCCAGACTTCAGCCATCTTGCTTTGCAAGGTGTGGGGGCACTCTTGAGGGCTCTGAGTGGCCAGTGCCAGCAGGCGACATCAGAGACCCCTCTTGATAGGTCCATACCTGATAAGGTAGCCAATCTCCTTCTCAGGGCTATTTAGGGTCTCTCCTGTGGGTTCTCTTCAGATTCTGTGTGCACGTTTCCTTCAGGAATCCTCTGCAACAACATCAGACTCTTCTGACCTCGGATCAGCCGCAGCCTGCTCCAAGAAATGGTATAATTGCAACAAAGTGTCCACTGGTTGCATGCTCTGGGGACTCCCAGTCTTCATCCTGCACCAGAAGGACCAAAGAAATCTGCAGTGGAGTGACAGAGTCACTTCCCTGCTCCAAGCAGGCACCTTCCAAGGTGGTGACTGGTACCCAGGGACTCCTCTCACAATGAAGAGCATGCTCCTAAGGACACAGAGGGTGGATATCATCAACATAGACTGTCCTGAGGTCCTGCTGTCACAATTTGAAGGAGGTAAGACCTTGCCTTCCCTGAGAACGACAGTACCCCTTTGTACTGTGTATTCTTCACCTCCTGAGTCCTCTGTGCGCTCTTTGCAAAATTCCTTCATGCACAGCCCGGCCTAGGTCCCCAGAACTCCACCCTGCAATGCTCAACTCGCTGAGTTGTTCTCCGGCGGCGTGGGACCTTTTTTTGTTGTGCTACATCAACCGTGTTTTGCACCTCCTTTGAACCCGGATCCTGTTGCTTCTGGGGGTGCTGGCTGGCTGACATCCTGAGGGCTCTCTAAAGTGCGAAGAGTCCCCTCGTCCTCCTCACACAGAGTGGAGGCTCCCAGGTCCCTCCTGGGTCCATCCAGTGCCATTTTGATTAAAAATGCACTTTTGTAATAGCCAAGGCTTGTTGGCACTTTCCAACATGAAATCTTGTCTACAAAGATCTTCACACAGTAGGACATCTTTTGCATCATGCAGGAACCTGCTGGCATCTTCCCAGGGTGCATTTATGCAGTCTTCCACTAACCATAGACTCTTCTTTTGCACCCTCTTCTGGGTTGGCAGGGGCTCCTTTCAACTTTTGAGACTTGGTCCCCTTCCTTTGCAGGTCTTCAGGTCCAATAATCCAGCAGTTGTTCTTTGCAGATTTGTTTGGCTGCTGCAAAATCCCCAAAACGAGGTGTGGTGTGTCCTAAGGTAACTTGCAGTACTTTACTCCTGCTTTTCTGGGCTTTGGGGTGGGTTACTTTACTTACCTCTACTGTATTGTTGCTCTCCCAGCGATTCTGCACACAATACACTTGTCTAGGGGGGAATTTCTGATTCACATTCCACTTTTTTAGTATATGGTTTGTGTTGCCCCTAGATCTATTTTGTCCCATTGCATTTTATAGGATTTCCTACTGTTTGCATTGTTCTATGACTATTTACTTATCTAATTTTGGTGTCTAGTGTATATGTTGTGTATAATACTTACCCCCATAAAGAGTATTGCCTCTAAGATATTTTTGGTACTGTGTCACCCCAAACAAATACCTTTATTTTTGGTAAAACTGAGTATTGTCTTTACTTGTGTATAAGGAATGTGTAACTATAAGAGTATTGCATGAGCTTTGCATGTCTCCTAGTTCAGCCTAAGCTGCTCTGCTATAGCTACCTCTATCAGCCTAAGCTGCTAGAACACTACTACATTTCACTAATAAGGGATAACTGGACCTGTTATAAGGTAAAAGTAACCAAGGTACCCACTACAAACCAGGCCAGCTTCCCACACTTGTTTGTTGTGTATTCATATTAAGAAAGACGGGCAAAAAGTTTTTAAAAAAATGAATAACAAGAGTGAGCTTGGTTAAAAGCCCATAGAGAGATTCCAACAGGCCAGAGGGCTTGCGCTCTTGACCCTAAAAAGTGTACGTTTTCATTTTTTACACATTTTAGGATGCAATCTAGAGTTCTATAATGCTAAATGCATTTTCTTACCATACAAAAAGCATAATATTCCAGTGGGAGCTGCAGAAAGTAGACAGTGCTCATTGGGACATTGTATACCTTCTGTTATTGATACCACTTTTGCTACCATTGAGACTAAGGGTTGCAAAGACAGTGCTCTGGATTGCAAGAAGCAAAGTAGGAATCACAGCTGTAACGCCTGATAACTGCTAAATAGCATTCATGGCACTTGTGGATTGAGATATATGTGCTGCTTCTGACTCCACCTCCTGACGAGAGAAGCTCATCTTTCGCAATCCCATCAGCACTCTCTTTCTGTGCTTTTTCCATCATGCATTTCAGAGAATATCCAGAGCTGGTTTGAACTAATTGTGTATCCTACAGTAACGTTAATAATGTGTGTTGCAATATCATGCGCTGCAATGTACATTAACCTGGCATAATTTGCAAAACACGCACAATTTTGCATTACATATTGCACGCAAAAGTTCCGAAATTACAGGATGCCTAGTTTTCCACAATTGTTTTAGTACTAGGGATTGGTTCAAGTAGTAAATCTCTGTGGTAGACTGATTCAAGCAGAAAAGATGCTGCAAGAGGTTTTTCTCCCAGAATCTATACCCCGGCTAATGTCTCCAGTGATTTTTGAACCTGAGGTATGTTCTTGTCTTCAATGTTCGCTCACAATATTCCAAACAATATTTAATGAAATTTACACGTACTTATACAATATTTCCCATTTTTTTAAAAATACCTGATTTTACAGACTACTGTAGATTCGCTGTTTCATAGGGTTGTATGTTACAGGTTTTATTATTACTCATGTTAGTTGCTCTCAGTTTTGGTAACAAAGTAACATCCTTTTGAAAGGCTGGTAATATCTGTTCACTTCCTAATTAACTGCTGTCATTATTAGAATATTGTTTCACAGTTTGCACAATACAAATCAGTTAGTGCTAATTGTAGTGAACCTCTCCTTTCAGGTTCAAGCAAACCTGAAAGCACGGTCCTAAACTATTTTCACTGAACAAGATGCTAGATCAAATCAAATCAAAGGAACCTGCATTTATTTTCTGTTTGCTTCCAGAGAACAGTATGCATTGGCAACACACCTGAGGCAGCACATACAGCATGTGCTGCACCAGTTCCGACAGGGGGCATCACAGTGGTGTTGCAGGCACTGCCCTAAATTGCACCAGTATGAAGGTCGTGGACTTGCTCTGGAGGACCAATGCTTGAACATGGTCTTTAATGTTGCTAGGGCCCTGGACAGCCGTAACTTCTGCTGCTGTTTGCATTGTTCTGGTAAATATCGTTGTTTTCTTCTTTTTCTTTGTTTTCCATAGGCTGTTAATGTTACCACAGTAGCTGTGTACTGTTTGTATCTACATGTGAAAGGCTGTCTTAGCTCTCTCTCACCTCTTTGCTATTTAACCATTGACTGCCTACAAGAAAGAAAAAGAAGAAAGTTCAGAACCCAACTTTATTTTGAAGTTCACAAGTCTGGCTAATCACTCTATGACATTTAGGCCCTCATTACAATGCTGGCAGTCGTTGATAAAGCGGTGGTAATACTGCCAACAGGCCGGCGGTAACAAAAATGCAATTATGACCACGGCGGAAACCGCTCAGACAGACAGACACTTTAACACACCGACCGCCACGGCGGTAGCAACAAGCACCACAGCAGTAACCGTCAACAGCCAGGCAGAAGACAATGTACCGCCCACTGCATTATGACCAACCTTTCCTCCAGCTTTTCTGGGGCGGTACCAACGACATCAAAAGCACGGCGGAAACAGAACACAGAAGTCAAAGGACTCACCTCTAGAGACTCAGGGAACGACCATGACGCCATGGAGCCCGAGTTGCACATATTTCCCATGCTCGTCTACCTTTTCCTGCATTACAAACACCAACGCCGGGGAAGATGACCACGGTGAGTACTGCCACCTAGCACACAAGGGAGGGGGGGAGGAAAAAGAGAGTGACACACACACGCAACACGCAACACCCCCACCCCCAACACCATACACACAACCAGATGCAGTAATATTACATATCCACCCCGTACTCTTCAGGAATAATGAAAGGACAAAATGATTGGAATTAAGTGAGTGTAATACGATTAAAGAACATGCATAAGTGCGGAGAGAACACTGCAGGGGCATCAGGTTGAAAATATACAGGCACCTCAGGGGGTGGGGGAATGGTGAGGCACCTCAGTCGGAAGATGGTACAACACCACTGGTACTGAAGGGGGCTACATGCCCTGTGGGATGTCCTGGGGATTGCAAAGCCACAGTCTCTCAAGTGGGTGGTTTGCCCGCTGCTTGGTCCTGGGGAGTGCAAGGCCACAATCTCTCAAGTGGGTGGTTTGCCCACTGTATGGTCCTGGGGAATGCAAGGCCACCGTCTCTCAAGTGGGTGGTTTGCCCACTGCTTGGTCCTGGGGAGTGCAAAGCCACAGTATCTCAAGTGGGTGGTTTGCCCACTGCTTGGTTCTGGGGAGTGCAAGGCCTCATTCTCTATAGTGGGTGACTTCTCCACTGGTTCTGGAGGGGGCCTAGTGCCCAGTGTGCTTCATCCTGGGAATGAGTCCCAGCACCAGGCCTCCTTTCCTTCCTGCCTGCTGGTGCAGACCCCTTGCCCTTCCTGTCAACAGCCGGGGATTGCCCCTTGCCCTTCACACCTGCAGTTGGTGATGCCTCCTTGCCCTTCGTAGTCGCAGCTGGTGGTGCCTCCTTGCCTTCCTAATCGCAACTGGTGGTGCCTTCTTGCCCTTCCTTGATGCACCTGGTGGAGGCACCCTGTCAGTGTTGCTGCCTGGTGCCCAGGATCCTCTCCCACCTGCAGTAGCTGTCGACACTACTATGTCCCTGGACTGGGTGGCTAAGGTGCTTGCATGGGTTTTCTTTATCCTGGCCTGACGTGAAGGACAGGGGAGGAGGGGGAGGGAAGAGTTCAATGGTGGAGAGGAAAAGCTTCTTAGGGACACTGGAGCGGGAATAATGTGAAGGTTTGGGAGTTGAGGACGAGGAAGTGGTTGTATGAGGTGTCTGTCTGTCTGCTGTGTTTGGGTGCAGGTGCATGGGCTGGATGCTGTTGTGAAGTGGATGGCTGCTGGGTGTCTGAGTGCTTGCGTTTGTGTACTTTGAGAGGAGGGGGCACAGACACAGTGGGAGAGGTCACAGGGGGCATGTGCATGGATGTGGGGGTGGTGACTGCCAGTGAGCGGTGTCTAGTGATAGGCGTGATGGTGGTAGTGGATGAATATGTAGTGCATGCAGGTGTGAGTGTAGACGCAACTGGGGGGAAGGTGGACGAGGAGGAGGAGGGGGACACAGTGGAGCAGTGGATGTTGGTATGTCTGCATCTGGTGTTTGTGTGAGTGCCTGTGGGATGATGTGTGGTGCTTGTGTTTGCCTGACCCACTCCTGTGTGTTGTCCTGGGTGCAAGGTGGTCTGCCTGTGTGCTTGGGATAGGTTGGGGTTGAGGGGAATGGGATTGGGTAGAGGAGGTTGGGGGGAGGCTAGAAACAGGGAGAATGTTTGTCATTAGGGAGGAGGCCAGAGCCTGGATTGATCTCTGTTGGGCCACCATGCTAGAGTGAATGCCCTCCAGGAATGCATTTGTTTGTTGCAAATGGTCTGCCAGCCCCTGGATGGCATTCACAATGGTTGACTGCCCAACAGAGATGGATCGCAGAAGGTAAATAGCCTCCTCACTCAGGGCAGCAGGGCTAACTGGGGCAGGGCCTGAGGTGCCTGGGGCAAAGGAGATGCCCACCCTCCTGGGTGAGTGGGCACAGGAAACACGCTGAGGGGCTGTTGGGAGGGCGGTGCTTGTACGGGGATGGCGGCTGTACCTGTAGTTGGGGTGGCACAGAGGTGTCCCCCACCACAAGGGATCTTCCATCGGAGGAGGTGTCACTGTCAGAACTGTCCCCGCCTGTCTTCACCGTGGTGCTCTCCTCACTCTCCATCCCACTGGTGCCCTGACCGTCGGTGGATTCGGCCTCCATGGCCCTGTGGGATGCAGCTCTCCCTATCGCCGGTGCCTCTGCTCCTCCGCCAGATGATGCTAATGCGCATAAGGACAGGGTGACAAAACAAAAAGGGGGGGATGAGACAAAGGATACCCTTGGTCAATGGCGGCAACAACACCACCGTTGGTGTACACGTCACACACACACACACAGGGAACAGCCCTACTCACTAAGCAATGTCCTACCAGTCACAATGTCCGTCACCAGCCCATGGACAGGGATACCTAATGCCAATTGGAGCATACCTGAGAACCACAGACCCCTGTCCAGTAATGGAGGCCTACTAGCCTGTTTAGAAGAGGTTGACATCAGACCGTGCCCAACATGGGCTCTACCCTGCACTGGCTGGCCTGGCCTAGGGGCACCCACATGCCCACATCCCCCACCCGGATGCCACCCACCACAGTCAAGTAGTAAATTGGGGCACTGTACTCACCCCCTTGTGGCTGCTGTGATGCCCCCAAGTGCCCAACCAGCTCCGGATAGTCCACTGCCAGTATGCAGGCCATCAGCGGGGTCAGGGTTCGACAGGCACCCCTTCCTCGTTTGGAGGCCACACCCAGCTGGGCCTCTGCCGTCTTCCGTGCTCAGCGTCTCAGGTCCTCCCAGCATTTGTGACAGTGGGTGCTCTGCCTGTCGTAGACCCCCAGGGTCTGCTCGTCCTTGGCGATGGCACGCCATATACCTTTTTTTGATAGGCGCTGACCTGCGGAGAAATACACATAGGAAAAGGTATCAGTCCTGCCTGTTACACTCATGGCCCACCATAGCCCTCAAATCCCCTTACGCACAGACATTGCCCACCATACATGTAGGACGCTGGCCAGGGCCCTTACCCCAACTCCCCCCACATAATGCCCTCACACACAGCACTCCATGCATTCATGCCCCGTTCATCGTGCTCACAGTATACTCCCCTGTTGGTCTGGAGGCCCATACACCATTCAGTACTGGGGTAGGAACCCATCCACCAGTCTCTCCAACTCCGCAGTGGTGAAGGCACGGGCCCTGTCCCCAGTGACACGAGCCATGGACGGTTCCAGACACAGGTCACAGCAACACTTGCAGTGTAGGTTCTCTCCTGTTGAAGGTCAAGTAGCAAGTGGGTGAACAGATTGAAAATGGCGGTCATGTCTGCAGGGGTGCGTACCGTCACCGCCAGCGTACATCACCATTGGCCACTGTATCTCATAGGGCCCAATGATATCCATGAGGATTTGCATGGCGGTTTTCGACCACCTCCTGCAATGGTGCACAACGTCAGTGGAATTACCTCAATTCCACCTGTCCCTCAATACAAGACAGGTGGGCGCCATTTCGGAGGGGGGGGGGAGGCCACGGCATCCAACACATAGGCACTATTTAGGCCTTTACAACAATATTGTGTTACAGTCACAACATGCAATGCAGTGCAGTGTTTGGAAATATGGAATACTGACCAGCTACTGACCGTTTGTCTCCTAGATTGCAACCGCTGTGGATGAATAGGAGACAAAGACATCCGCCCATGTACAGGCCGCTAGTGGACTTGGCAACAATGGAGGACAGGCACATTATCCTCACCTATAGACTGGACAGGGTCACAATCACAGAGCTGTGTTCCCAATTGGAACCTGACCTGATATCTGCTATCCGTCAGCCCACGGGGATTCCCCCCTCTTGTGCAAGTCCTATCTGTGCTCCATTTCCTGGCAAGTGGCTCCTTCCACGTGACAGTGGGCTTGGCAGCAGGAATGTCTCAGACAATGTTCTCAATAGTGCTGACCAGAGTTTTGTCTGCCCTAATTAAATACATGCGCAGCTACATCGTTTTCCCCCAGGTGGAGGATTTGGCCACAGTGAAAGCTGATTTCTATGCAATGGGACATATCCCCAACATAACTGGGGCTATTGATGGTACACATATTGCATTTGTGCCCCCCTGGAGAAATGAACAGGTGTTCAGAAATTGAAAGAGCTTTCACTCCATGAATGTGCAGATAGTGTGCCTGGCGGACCATTAAATCTCCCATGTCAATGCAAAGTAACCTGGGTCTGTGCATGATGCCTTTATCCTGAGGAAGAGCAGCATCCCATATGTAATGGCTCAATTCCAGAGGTACCAGGTGTGGCTAATAGGTGAGCCCTGGTTCCCACCCAAGGGATGTTGGTGTATGGGTATGGTGTGGGGCCTAAGGGTTAGTGTGTGTCTAACAGTTGTCCCTTGATATTTGCAGGTGACTCTGGTTACCCCAACCTCTCATGGCTACTGACAATGTGAGGAATCCCAAGACAAGGGCAGAGGAACGTTACAATGAGGCACATGGGCGAACAAGAAGAATAATAGAAAGGACATTCGACCTCCTGAAGGCCAGGTTTTGTTGCCTCCATCTAACAGGTGGATCCCTGTACTACTCACCCAAGAATGTATGCAAGATCATCGTGGCATGCTGTATGTTGCACAACCTTGCCTTACATCGGCATGTGCCTTTTCTGCAGGAGGATGAGGCTGGAGATGGGCGTGTGGCAGGAGTGGACCCTGTGGACAGTGAAGATGAAGCTGCAGAGGATGAGGATGAGGACAACAGAAGTGCAATAATACAACAGTACTTCCAATGATACACAGGTAAGACACTGCAATTACACTTTTCATTGACAGTTTTGTGTTTGACATTGTCACTGGCAGGCTGATTTTCCCACTTCTATGGCCACTTACTTTACCCTTTGACACCTCTATTTTCAGATATTTATGCCCCACTATCGCTCCTGGTGTGTTGACTGCAGCCAACTACAGGTCATTCCTATGTATACAACTGTATAGTTATATGGCAGTGTTTAAAGTTTGTTAAACAAATACATGGTTAAACAATTTGATAGACTCCATACTTGTATTTATTCAAATGGTGTTTATTTAAGTGCTAATGATAAGAGGGGGGGTGCAATGAGCTGGGGTGATGATGGAGGAATGTCCAGAATAGTGTTCAGTCTATTTGTATCACAGGTGCATTGTTCAAGGGGGAATAGGAAGTGGAGCAATGGCAGTTCAAGGTGGACAGGGTGACAGAGTGGGACACAAGGGTGGCATTCAGGAGAGTCTTATTTCCTGGTGGGGGTCTTGGCAATGTTCTCTGGCCTCTACCTGGATCACAGGGACTGTTTGCGGGGTGGTTCTCCTTCTGTAGGAGGTGGAAGGCTGTTCATCGGTTTGGCTAGTGTCAGGGGCCCGGAGGTGTGCCACTGCCTCCCTCATGGTGTTGGCCATGTCTGCTAGCACCCCTGCAAAATAGACCAGGGTGGTATTGATGTCTTTCAAGTCCTCCCTGATCCCCAGGTACTGTCCCTCCTGCAGCCACTGGGCCTCCTGAAAACTTGTCAGGTAGCTGGCCCATCATCTCCTGGGAATGGTGGTATGCTCCCAGGATTTTAGTGAGTGCCTCATGGAGAGTTGGCTCCCTGGGCCTGTCCTCCCCCTGTCACACAGCAGTCCTCCGGGCTTCCCTGTTGTCCTGTGCCTCTGTCTCTGTCCCCTGAACCGTGTGCCCACTGCCACTGGCCCCAGGTCCCTGATTGTCCTGTGTTTGTGGGGGGGCCTGGGGTCCCTGTAGTGGTGGACACACTGCTGATTGAAGTGTCCTGGGGACAGAGGTATGGGCCTGCTGGGTGGGTACTGTGCTGGTGTTTCCTGAGGGGGGAGGCTGTGTTGTGGTATGGGACTGTGTCTGGGTTACCGACAGTCCGGAGATCCCTGATGGCCCAGGTTGGTCATCTAGATCCAGGCGTTCAGAGCTGCTGTCATCACTGTGGGCCTCTTCTGGGGGTGGACTGGAAGTTCCTGGCACCTCCTCTCTGGTGACGTTGGGTGGGGGACCTGTGGAGTTGTAAATGCAGTGTTATTGTTTCTGTGTGTGTCATTTTGTGCATAGGTGTGTTGCCCTGTATGGTTGTTATTGCCCTGGCAGCTTTGCCTTGTGTGAGTAGTGATTTTGTGGGCTAGGTGATACTCTCTAATGTGCATCCTTTAGTGATGAGTGACCATGCATGTCTGAGATGGGGGTCCATGCATTGGTGTTACATGCTGGGCTTGGTATTGGGATGAGTGGGTTGTGATGGTGGGGTATGTGGGAGGTGGTGAAGTGATGGGAGTGAGGGTAAGGGGGGTATGTGGTGGCATGGAGGTAGGGGGTGATAGTAGTAAAGAGTTGACTTACCAGAGTCCAGTCCTCCTCCTACTCCTGCCAGGCCCTCAGGATACATGATTGCCAAGACTTGCTCCTCCCATGTTGTTAGTTGTGGGGGAGGAGGTGGGGGTCCACTGCCAGTTCTCTGTACAGCTAGTTAGTGTCTTGCTGCTGTGGAACGCACCTTCCCCCGTAGGTCGTTTCACCTCTTCCTGATGTCATCCCTTGTTCTGGGGTGCTGTCCCACGGTGTTGACCCTGTCCACGGTTCTCTGCGAGAGCTCCATCTTCCTAGCAATGGACATTTGCTGCACCTGTGATCTGAATAGCTGTGGCTCTACCTGGATGATTTCCTCCACCATGACCCTTAGCTCCTCCTCAGAGAACCTGGGGTGTTGTTGCCATTGGTGCCATGGGTGTATTGTGAGTGATGTGGGTGAGGGTGTGTGGGGTGCTGTGTTGGGGTGTGTGATGTAGGGTGCGTGGATGCTGTATAGGTGAAGGTGGTGTGTGTCTGTGGTCTTGTCTGTGGGCTTGCTATCTCTCTTTATGGCACTTGTTTGTATTGATAAAGGGTTGTGGGCAATGTGGGTGATGTGGGTGATGTGGGTGCATGTTTTATAGTGGTGTGGGTGTGGTGTGTGTATGTGTATCAGGTGTTTGTAGTTTGAATTGTCCAATGTGGTGTACTTTTGTTAGGTTGTGTGTATTTTGAGCGTGGCAATATGTACTGCCAATGGTTTAGTGCCATTGAATGTCCGCCGTGGTGATTCGTGGGTCATAATGCTGTGGGCATAGTTCTGTTGGTGTAACAGTGTGGGTTTTGCTACCGCCAGTTTATCACTGACCTTTGGGCTGGCGGACTTGTGTGTGTAGCTGTCTAGTGACGGATTGCTATGTGTAGGTCATGATATGGGTGGCAATAATCCACTGCGGCTGCGGTATGTTTGCGGCAGTCAGCATGGCAGTAAGCGGTACTTACTGCAAAAGTCATAATGAGGGCCATAATGCCACCATTCATTCCTGGCTTTCCAGCAAACATCATTTTGCCATGTGGGGCTTGTAGTTTTGATTGTAACTAGGGCTTTAAGTCAGATGAAAAGGTGTGGGTGGGGGGGATTCTAAATGGGGGTGTGGGCTATGTGATTAAGATTAAGATTTAAAATATAACTAAATTCCTGTTAGTCTCCTAGTATACCACCCAACTGGTATTTTGGTTCCTCTCTGATCTTTCTTTTATTTTTTAATGTATTCAGAAATATAACATAACAACTGGCATACATCTAAAACCAGCATGGACTGTTGGCTTTGTCAATGGTTGTTAGCTGTTTGAGATAAATGAGTAACAATGATTTTGTTGTAAATAATAATATTGAAAATGTTTCAAATCTGAAATTGTGAGATTGTGAATTAAACATTAATGAGGCCAGTGGAAGGGTTGGTGGTCTTTAGAGTGTCTCAATCACTCCTGTTATGTTCATTCTATGTTAGATTTTCAGGTCTTTTTTCTTGTCACATCTCGCCTTTCTGCATTTCTTACATACCATCCCTTTAATCTTTAGAACCCTTTTTTCACTTTCTTCTGAATGCCCTTTCTTGCATCTCATTCACTTCAAGACCCCACAAACACGCCCACTCATGTGTAAGTAATCTATAATCTATTACTTTTGCCTTGTCAGCATTTTGACAATTGTGTACCTACTTCACACACATTTGCAGAGTATCCCAAATGACACTAGGGAATGTGACTGCTGCTCTTTGTGCTCTATGAAAAGCTCTAGGTTAAGATGACCATATATTCTGAACACCTTTCTGACCCATTGTCAGCCACTGCGAGAAACTCTTAGAAGGATATCTAAGAAAAGTGGCACTGCACATGGTGTAGTGTCATTTTTATGGCACCCTTTACCGCCTCCCTACCACCACCATGTGCGCCCCATATTTGGAATCCCGCACATCGTGGCACAGGGTAGGGGGCAATAATGTTGTTTTTTATGACACTATTGATGTACTCTGCAGGGGTAGCGTCGAAATGTTAGTGCTACTCCTACAGAGTACATAGGAGTCCATAGTAAACAATTGTGTGCTCCTTTTAACTGCTCTGAGCAGGCGTTAAAAGTGCCAAAAAATGACGATTTCCTTGCACCATTTTTTCGGCCCCCCTAATGGGGGAACACCCTCTTTGCATACAATATGCTTGGCGCAGGCATAATGTAGTGCAAAGGGTTACAAAGTGGAGCAATGCAAGCATTTTGCCACTTTGTATATATGGCACGGGGATTTAGGCCTCATTGGGCCACATTAGCGTAAAAAAAAAGAAAATGACGCTAATGTGCCACAAGGAGGCCCCTTAGTGCCTTCAGGTTCAACACCAGAAAGCTCAATTGTGCCCCCTTTTCAATATCTTGAGGCGAATCAGTTTATGTGTACACAATACAAGAGTGTAATGCTACATGAAAAACAAATAGAAAAACACAACATCTTGGAAATAGGTAACACTTTTAGGAGATGCAAGATTAAGTAATACGTTTTGAATGATACACAGGAACTAAATAATGGACATTAATTATCTTGATATTTTTTACATTTATTGTTCAGAAATCGATCAGAGTTTTTGTCATTACATTTAAGGAAATCACTATAGGGCCTGATACGACCTCTTTCAATGTCATTTTTTAAATACTACCCGGTATGAGATCCGGAGGACCCCAGTCCCTTTACAGCCCTAATTGTAACAATTTGATTATGAACCCAAAACCCCAGCATGCAGTCTTCTTGGCTAAAACACCAGAATTTGAAAAATATGCTATACTTGTCACCTATTGGTTTATAATTTTGCACCGCCATCTAGTTTGTTTAAAATAATGCTTTTTTCAGACATAAAGTCAAAGGTAAACTCCGCTCACACATTTTGTGAGTGTTCACTGTTCTACTCAGATCATGTATTAAAGTGAGTGTTGCCTATGGGAATCATTTTTAATTTTTTGCGGCGGATAGTTTTATACTGAACACATAAAGGTACAACAAGGGAAGCACAGCGGCCAAATGTTCAATAGCACAAGTAATAAGTTACGTGTAGCTGGCAGTAGCAGAAGGAACATCACACAATTTTTTCAAATATAAAGAACAGGTTCAATGCAGGTAGCTAACACTATAAAGAGGGAGTGAGATGTGACTGTTGTACGATTTCCATAACAAACATAAACAAACAAGAAGTACAATCCTGGAAGAAACAGTGAACCACTTTGTGATACCATACATTAATGTACTCAGAAACAATGATGAACCCTCACCTACCAAGTGTGGTATGCTATTCATAAGTTATACATCTTGCACTAGAAAGTTTCTAAGATCACCATTGTTCACTGCTTGCATTGTCTCTTAGTTGAGGGTCCCCTAGTTTGGGTGAGGTTATGTCACTTATGTCAACATTTATGTTCTTCTTTTGCCAAATTGTCAGACTTCGAATAAAGTGCATGTTTATGAGCTAAAAATGTTTTTACTGATGTCTCCCCACTGCAAATTAAAAACAGGATGGCTGAGTAATGAACCCTACTTCTCTTTTCCATTGACGTTTCAGATCAAATATTGTTTCTGTGTGTTCAGGTGTCTTCTTCAGGAATATGTGGATGGCACAACAAATACTGTGAAACAGTTGCTGGTTCACAGGGCATGTTCCGCTGCCTCAGAAGGGGGGGGGGCTAAACAGATGGGTCAAATTTCCTCAGGCCCCACTCCTTGAAGACTCCCTTGATGTGTGAGGCGATTGCCAGGTGTGGCGTATTTGACAGGGTGAGTCACTGCAATCATAGCTTGCACTATGACGTAAGCCAAGTCAATGCTGCCAAGCCTCATCCGCAGCCCACTGGGTGAAGCCAGTAGCAGTGCTTACGCCATGAGACTTTGATAATGTTTGCCCAACACTCAAGCATCTCCTGCCTCACTATCAGCACCAACAGCAGAGTGATAGTGAGACCATATTTTTTCATGGCTCCACCTGGTTTTCCAGACCTGGAAAAGCACTACCATGGAGGGTGAGGAGCCCCGCTCATAGCTCAACCTAGACCTTTCACCCTTTTTCTGAGTTTCACTGACTGACACTTCATTTATAGCTGAGGTACAAACTTTTACATCAAAAGGTGTATATATTTTGGATTGTTTCACTTCAGAACACTAGATTATATCACTACTTTCAGTGACCTTTATTAGAATTAGTGAACCACACATTTTCTGCTGTGACAATTATATTAATCACTCAAGGTAAGCCAGTTGTCCTGTTCCTCTTACATAAACCTCTATGGGCATATTTAAGAGCACTTAGCACCTCCTTGTGCCACATTAGCATCATTTTTTTATGCTAATGTGGCCCAACGACGACAAAATCGCTGTGCCATATTTACAACATGATTCAATGCATGCATTGCACTACTTTGTAACCCATTGCTCTACATTATGCCTGCGCCAGGGATAATGTATGCAAAGAGGGAATTCCCCTGTTGGGGGCGGGGGGATGAAAAAATGGCACAAAGATATCCAAGAGATATCTTTGCATCATTTTTTTCAGCACTTTTAACGCCTGCTCAGAGCAGGCGTTAAAAGGAGACACACCATTGATTACAATGTTCCTCAATGGTCTTTTTAGGATTAGCGTCCACATTTGTTGTGCTAATCCTGCAAAGCTCCAGACTAGTGTCAAAAATTCAGTTGCTCGTCTCCTAACTACCACCATGATGTGGCATATTTTAAATACGGCACACAGGTGGTGGCGTTAGGTGTGCTATGGGGCACAATAAAAGTGGTGCTGCACTCTGTGCAACGCCACTATTCTTAAATATGCCCCTTATTTTTATAGCTGGAGTAACATGGTATATTTAACCTTTGTCGCATGCTGCTTTTAATATGTCATTGTTCCTCCCATTCACAGGATTCTGTGGTCCACTCTTCTACATTGTCCATATTTGTTCTGCTTCCAGAAGGCGTCTCTGTTTTCAGGGATCTGTTGCTGCTGATCATTGAGTGCAGTGGACGCTGTCCTGGTCGTGTGCCGTACGTGCTAATAAACGTCATATGAACTTACTTCAAGGTGAAATCCTGTTCTTCAGTATCCACAACCATGTACGCGATAGATTTTTCTACGGTGGCCATCCTGAACTGAATTATTCCAAGTTGGTCTCCAATGTGAGGATCGTGGAAAAGGAGACATAGTGAAGAAAAATAATTGTCTAGGGTGAAACTCTTTTGGTCAAGCTGGGCAGTCAGAATTAAAATCAGGCTTCCTGATTTGACAGTGTGCCAGCCAGTTGTGGCATTTTTACCTCCTTGTATTGCAGATTTGAAAGTGCATTCTCACCTGGGGGTATCTCTTTTACCCTGATGACAATGTTATTAGTGACTCAAGAGGCAAGTCAGATGCCTTGTGCCTTCAATAGATGCACTTTATTGTTGTTACATATGGAGCTACATTATGGTCTCTTACCATATACAAATGAGGGTTTTTTTTACAGTGCACATCCCGGCCTACATTATTTCAGGGTGCTCTCAAATATGATGATAACATAAAAGAGGGCTGTGAGAAGAAACGTACTTATCCAGAGACACACGGTTTAGTTAAACTGGGAAGTAAGGAATGAAACCAGGTTCTCTGGGTCAAAACCCCATAACTAGTTTTTGCCCTCAGTCCCTCAAAAGCTCCTGACCGGCATGGGAATGTTATACAATATTCTCTGGGGTTTTTTCCAGACGATCGGGCCACACCAATGCAAACATCCCTTCTTCACAGAATGAGTGCGCCTTTGGCAGAAGCAGTTCAAGATTCCCTCCGGCAGAGGACAGGTACAGCAAGGTTAGCAGCGGTGCTTTCCTCATCTCAGGACAGGAAGAATTGAGGAGCAACACTGCACGTTTCACGTCCCTTGCAGAGCAGCGACTGCATACCAATAGCAGAGCTAGCTTACTGAATGAAGTGCAATCTTCTCTTTCCCGCAGAACAGGTCCAGCAGTGCAGGCTAGTACAAGCTTTCACCGCTCACAGCCAAGGCATAAGCTACATCTAGATCACATGCAGATCTCTGGAGCGGGTGCTTAAGGCACTGAGAGGGATGTATTGGCGGATGAGTGATTACATTTGCAGGTTCAGACACCATTCTCAGCTAGGTGATGTCAGCATCATTACAGTCTTGCTTCTGTCACTTGGACAATATGCTGTTTGTGTTGATTCTTTGGTGTTCTGTATATTGACAAATAGCGCACACTAGGCTCTGTGCAATCTCACCCTCGATGATGCACGTTTAAAATAACAGTGACTGTGTGGCATCTACAGAACAACTCCAGACATTTAGAGAGAGTCAAATTCTGCAATTGTTCCTCGGCCACCGATTTCAGTCTTCACCACACGATGGCGATAGATGACCATCAACCCATGTTCATACCGCACAGTTCAATTTAACTTACTACCGACTACTTATTTTCAGAAATACTGCGAACCTAAAGGCGGTACTGTACTTTTGCGACTAGATATTCTACGTGGGATTTAATATACCACGCTGAGGCTCCAGTAACCTGATAAATTGAAAATGAGAGCGCTCTTGTTTATGGGGCACACAAAAAGTATCCGAAATTGCATCCCCCCTCACAAGATTTAGTATAACATTCTTGTTGACCCCAATATGTTTATGTCTTCAGCAACATCCATGGTGTTATGCACTGTGATGCAGTAAATGACATTGTGACGGATCCCTTGCTGCACCACACAGAACCGACTGCAGCAGCGATGATAAGGAGGCAGAGCAGCACTTTTGCAAGCCCATGGCGGAAAAGGGCTCATCCAGCTTTATTTTCATGCTTTGAAAAGGGCACCGGAGTGTTGTGCTTCGGAACACCTGCTCTTTCCTTCTGAAAAGTGCGTTTCCATCTAGGACGAAGCGTTGAGCTGATCTAACAGTCCCGGGAGAACTGAACACACACAGGCTAGCAACTCGTGCCGCTGGCATGCTTCAGGTGCAATTCCCAGTCAGGAGCTTTCCGATCAAGGGCTGGCCTGAAATACCTCGTTCTATATGTTTTTATAGACGTTGATGTTTGTGGAGAGGATGGCTTCCGCCTCAGGTTACGGATACCCTGTCTAGAACAGTAAAATACGGGTTATGTCTCGATGAAAATTATTCACCTGTTCTTCACTACACCGTATTTACTTAATGAGCAGGGCCTGTATTAGAACGCTAGGCGCTTGTTTGGATATTTAAAGTAAAACAAGCATTGACAAAGTCAATCGTCTTGGTTTTTAAAAGCATCGCAGGCGTATGGCCACTAGCACAAAACAAAAAATGCTTATTTGTCAATGAAGAACAGAATTAGCAATAAAGGGAAACGTGATGGGTAGGTGTACGGTGTAAGATGCTACAGCGACCAGCGTGATGAAACATATGCGTCCAATCGTTTTTGTAACTTGCATTTATTCTCTTTATATATACTTATTTTTATTTATGCTTTCATTTGAGTTTGGTCATTCCGACCCTGCACGCTCAAATTACATCCGTAAGAGGAATCTTTGAGATCTGTTTGTAACCTCAGCAGTTGCCTTGTTTATTTCAACGTTTTCAGAAATAGGTCTATTGAAACTGAGCCTCAGTTTCCCACCATTTCCTGCAAAGCTTCTGTTGTTGATTGCAATCAATTTGCCTGTCTACAGCAGGCGAAGGCGAACTACCAGCTATATTTTACTATTCTCCTTTATTGGAGTCCAACCTCTTGGCCATTTTCTGTCGAGCCAGAAATAGCAAGAAAAACATGTATTGCAGTTCAATGTTATGTTCTTGTAGGGTCCAAATTAGCTGACTTTTATGGTGCACCAGCCACCATCTCTGAATTTTAGTCACATTGGGTGGAACTGGGCGAAAGAAATGGGCTGACTCTTACACAACCAAACAGGCTTTCACCCTAAATCGAGTAGCATAGACTATCTTTTGTCCTTTGCATTTTAATTGAGAAACACACTCAGAAAATGGAGCTTCTTTACACCTGCTTTATTGACTTCTCAAAAGCCTTTGACTATGTTGACAGGAATTTGCTATGGCATAAACTGATATTATGGAATATCCCACTATTCGCCTGCCAGCATTGAAGCTCTTGTACTCTGAAACGTGGGCAAAGATTAGCTTGGGTACAAATAATGGCCTAACGTCACCTATATCAACAAGGTGAGGCCTAAAATAAGGTTGTGTACTTGCACCAACATTGTTCAACCTCATCATTTCAGATTTGAGCAAAGCATTGGATGAGGTGCATTCACATACCTCAAAAGTGGGTTAACAATCACTGACATCACTTCAATATGCTAACGACATAGTCCTCATAAATTTAGCTCTTACTGACCTGCAAAACCTGCTGAACATACTGGCTCGCTATTACACAGCAAACAGGATGACAGTTAATTTAGATAAAGCTAAAATAAGTAATCTGCTAAAAAGGCCACAACAAGAGCAAGGGCAAATGGTACATGGGAGATAATCCAGTAGAAAAGAGCTACAGCTAAAAATATTTTGTGGTCTGGCACCCAGAGTGCCACTCTTCCAGGCTACTCCTGAATACACTAAAGCCTTGCCTTGGTTCGTTCATAGCTGCTTTTCAAAAACTAAAAAGTAAATTCCCACGCCAGCTTGCAAACCAATTCTGGCAGCAACTAAAGCAAAACTCATACAAATGGTATCCTACAGATCAGTAGCCTTTCTAGCAAAGCTAAGTCTATTTCTGAACAATGCCCTGAGCAAAGTCTTTTGTTTCATATTCCACAGAATATGTCACCTGCACAAATTCTTCTCAAATCCGTGCTACATGAGCAGGGGCTAACATGAATGGGCCCGCTTGCATACACTAAAAGCACTAATGTGAGAAGAGATTCAGGAAAATAGCCAAATGAACAGTTGGGACCAGGTGAGAGGTGAGGCCTCAGAAGAGCTGGATTCGCAACATCTTTGAGAAGCATACTTACCACATAATGCTTTCCAACGCGCAATAAAACGACAAAGTTACTATTGTGGGGGCAAAACAAGGAACGCTTTCAAAAGCGTAAACACTCATGGCTATGCATCAACATCTGGGGAGATTGGACACGGAATAGGTCATATGGACCACAGTGCCCTGCAGACAATTTATCCAAATAGAGGAGTAGCCAGCATCCAAGCTATCCTCAAGGGGCTCTGATACCTTATCTAGGAGGGTCCCCTGACTTAGAAGAATATAACCTCAGTGTGAAATTTTAGTGATTTCTTACACCTCGCAACGTTATAGAGTATTTTTACTCCTGATGAATAGCCACTAGATCTGTGAGACTACTTTTAGGCAAGAAACATGTCATCTGAGATCAATAAATCTGTAGTGTAGGGACTTCCCACACACAAGCCTTTAATATTTACACTCCTGATTTTGTGTAGTAGACACATTTCAGTTTTGACAGGGAATCAGACCATTAGATCATGAGCTTTCCTGATTTTTGTTTTTAATCTTGAAATGGGTATCCAACTATATTAGCTATCTTTGGCACCAATAGTCAATTTTAACTGTTTTTGCTCCAGCCCCTCTCACATCCATTCATTACTGGCAATTGTTGTTCAAAAGATCTCTGGCAAAGAGCCCTCTAGTAGGGCCCATCATGTATTGCACTGCTGGCCTGACGAGGAGCATAGCCCGATGATGAAGCACGCCATCCAATGGTGCGTGAGGGTTATTTTTCCTGCAAGACAAATGTGTTAGGGCGCCATTGAGACTCCATCTCTAATTGGTAGTACAGTCTGTTTTCCTGGAAAAGCGTGTCTCTATTATGTTTCAGATATGCCTCAACATATATAAATCACCAACTTCACAGAGCTATCTTCTTGAAACTATCAAAGGTTTATACATATCCAGATTCTTAGCGCTAAGATTCAGCCTTCCACCAATGAAGGATGTGCTGCCAACACGGACCACAGAACCAAGCTCACTGTCTTGCAGGCTGTGTCAGGTGCCGGAAAAATCTTTTTTACACATATTGTGCATATACCCCACTCACCAATGTGCATGCAGAAAGCATCTACTTAACCTTTTTAATGCTAACAGATTGAGAACATGACATCAAGCTAAGCTTTTCTGCTTGCAAGTCCCAAATGCCAAAGTAATAGCTTGCCTGGTAAAATTTATCATCATTGTGGAAAAGTTATTCAAAGTTGGTTGCACAGCCAACCTAAGGATCTTATTCCTAAAGGCTCCCCCTCCTCCATTTGCACTTTCTATGTACAAGCAGTTTTATTGCTCATATGTTTGGCAGCATCATCGTATACTCGTAACATGCACTTTTCATAATTCCTAAACGCTACCGCTTATCAAATTGCACTTTCCACCCACTGGCACCTCTTGTATGTTTGGCACCACCAAGGATAATTACTGAAGAGATCGCCCATCTCTTGTGTGCTTTTGTACCTTTTATTTTGTTTTTTATTTAATACGTGCAGTGTGTTCTGTTATCATGTAATGGTTTTAAGTGTCTCATGATTAATAAAATACAAATAGTCACATATGCAAGGATCAGCCCATGAAATTAGACTGTAGTAAAAAGCGTATTTCTAACCACTTTCTGGGCTGTTTCCTCAAACAAAAGAAAAAAATGCTACAATGGAAATCTAATCTGGAGCTAACCCTTGAACACATTCAACATCTTCCACAATAATGAGGGTAAGTGAAAACACACATTTGTAATATTTACGATGCAAGTTAAAGTAAAAGGCTGAATTTAAAGGTTAGATTCACTGCTTCTTTTAAAAGGCATGCGCTAATAAGCATGACTAAATATTTTTCCAATCCAGCATTTAACCAAAAAGGATATCCTACACACTATAGACATAAAGGTGGCAACAATGTAGCTGGCCGCCTGGTAAATAGTGATTTTTCTGTGCTATTTAACTGAAAGCTCTTTAAATAACAGAAATTATATACTATTTTGCAGAGAGCCCTGCATATAGCATAGAAACTTCACTATTTGTTGGCCTCTGTCCAATAGTAGAGAATCTGCACTGTGTGGCTGACAACCATGCAACTAGCAAGTGAACTTCCCATTTCCCAGGCCTCTGATGAAGTAACAGAGAAAACATACTGTTTGACCAACAGCCCTGCAAATTGCAAAGAAACCTACCTATTTTACTGCCCTGTATTTAAACAAATATTATGCCCTTTTTGACCAATGGTCCGGGAAGAAGCAAAAAAAACTTCACTCTTTACCCACTTGCTAGCAAAAAAGCAGACATTATGTGTAGTTTGGCTGGTGGTATGAACATCATGAGCAAATGAACTTCATTATTTACCAGGCCACTGGTTAAATAGTAGAAATTATTTACTATTTGGCTGATGGCCTTGCAAATATCTAAAGAACTTCACTATTTATCCAGCTGCTAGATAAATAGCAGAAAATGCACTATTTAGCAAGTAGTCTTAAAAATAGCAAATACATTTCGTCACTTACCTGGCTACTAAATAATTAGCAGATATTTTGTACTATTTGGCCAGTAGCCTTACAGATAGCAACAAAACTTATTTTTTTTACCTGGCCACTGACTAAATAGCAGAAATTGTGTACTGTTTGAATAGGGTCTTTAGAAATGCAAAATAAATCCATGGTACATCAGGCAGCTGGCTAAATAGGAGAGATTATGCACAGTTTGGCCAGTAGCTGTACAAATAGCAGAGAAACTTGACTATTTTGACCTAGTATAGAGGTGCTGCATTTTCCACAGATGTACCTGCTTATTTGGGTTTACTTGAAGAGGTGGCTATTGATAAAGATGATTAGGTCCTTTGCAAGACTAGGTGACTTTCTTTACTCTTCAACAGCTATGTACTCGCTCTTACTCACAAAATCATTGCGCTGTACCAGGGACAGATATAGGATTGCCAAAAGTCTCCATCTTATTAGAACTGATATTTTCTGCCCTGAGATTTCATGCTATGATTCAGTGAATTATTATTACTGGTTCACTTCAACTAGGCAGATCAGACCAAAGCACCTAAAAATATTCATTTTTAAACGAAAAGGCCAGAACTGAAAAAGGTTTATCCGAGTGATACAGTGCCATCTGACACCTATGGGGATCTTTTCAAAATAGAAACAATTGCATAGGGCTCCCTATGCAAGCCATGAATGCAGTATAATTGAGAGACTTCATTACAAACCTCACGACAGAAGAAAGAGAACTATAAATCTTAAAAAAATGAATATGTGTACATAGACTACTCTTCGCTTTTGTCAGATGCCGTCATAGCTGTACCTGGAAAGTAAGTATTACAGATGGCTAAATGACTGCGTGGTTGGTAATGACACAGTCATTCAACTATAATTCCTTTAAAGAGTAGTGTTAATCTGATTTACAGATGTGTGATTCTTAAAAGGCATCATCTATGCTTTACTTTTATAGACCTGTTGATGTAGTTTCCAAATACCTTCTAGATTTTTAGCAAATAGCATAGCACTGATTTCATACAGCACAGTCAGATTATAGAATCAACATGTATAACCACATAGGCACACTGTAGTTTAAACAAAGCACCTGTTATATTTTCTGCACATAGATACGATGCCTGCAGTCTTTCAACAGGCCAATTCCTGTGTCCCACAGGCAAACAATGAATTTGGTTTTCTTTATGTATGCTGGTGTTGTGGTGCTCGTGGCATTAGCAACGAGTGTTTTGGGGAAACTGAATTAAATATGATGCAAGAGCAAATGTGTGGTTGCGCTTTATCATGAAGCGAAACAGAGAGTTTTAAGAGAGAGACAGTTGCATTTTCAGACACATTCGATTGTCTTGGCAATTCTTGCTTTGTTGGTAGGTTGTGAGTTTGTATTGTGGCCTAGATGAAAATAATTAGGTATCACATGGGAGGTCCAAATGAATGTTCCAATCATAGAAGGTGTACTTATGTATGGAGTGTGGCAGATCAGTGTAAAATAGATGTAACTAAACCTCTGGATATGTACCATCAACCTCTTACCTGACCTACAGAGCTATACTATCCCATAGTCCAGGTTTCTTTAATGTAGACAGCCTTAGCCATAAAAAAGAGAACCTTCAACAGCAGAAAGTGGTACAATCTGACCAACATTATTATTCCAATGACTTGAGCACAACATAGACCTGCAGAAAATGCAATGGGTGGCAACCTAACAACATAACCTGACCCTAAACCAATTACATTGCTTGTGTATCTCACAGTGGCTGACTCAGATTCTCTCGAAGTTAGTGTTCACTTATCACAGTCAATATTAAGCAATAAAACATTGAGAAAAGTTAATATATAATGAATTCTCTCCAAGTATTAACCTATTCTTGCAGCGTTTTCAATTTGAAGTCTTGGTGAAGGATTTTGGAAATAACAAAATCGTTGTTGTGGAATTAATATATTCATTTATGCCATTGCCACTTCTAAAAAAAATCTTCAAAACTAGAAACCATTACTTTTTAAAGCATTTATATTTTATTGTGATTATTAATTCTGCAATTGCAAACACAAACAGTTTGGACATATGCATGTGATAGGATTATAAAGAAAAGATATTCCTTTTTAAATGCAAGTGCCTATTGAAATTTAATGGACATTATACAAATGCCCTATTTCTGGGAGAAAACTTTCAGATCATAAGCGGTCAGAACTCAACAGTCAACCAATAGAAACACTAATGTATTGACTGACCCAATGCTTATCTTTGTAAATAGATTTTTTTTTTTTATCTCACAGCAAAATGAAAAAGGGCACACTTCAAAGAGGATACAGTTACCCAGTTTGTAATCTCATCTACGAATCTCAGTGAAGCACCACTTCAGTTGCACCCCCACTGCACCATCTCCCACCTCTAGGAGTTATCCTGATATTTGTAGTCGTTCAATTGAAGTATGGGCACAGGCATTGACTGGATAACGCATCAATCAGTTCAACAGCTTGTGCTGCTACAAATTCACGCAGGTAAAGTCTATGGTTGCAAACAGCAGATTTGCTTTTGTGCATTCAGTCTCACAGTCTTATTTCTAGGCCCCATTTTACCAGCTCATTGAAGACGAGGCTCTTGTGCCATTGGTAGGTGCATTCCACCACCCCATTCCTGTAGCAGTGACCTCGATGATGCAGGATCATGAAGGCACTTTCACTTGGCACAACGGCTGCCAGATGGGGATTAGCGTGGCAGGCCTGCATGGTGGGTGCATGTCTTCAGCTTGTGCAGCCATACAAACTCGAGCAGACGGGTGCTTGACCTCAGCAGTTGCAACCCATTGGCCAGATCTCCAATGGCTGTTGATCTTCAGAAGTTGCAGCATCCCAGGTCAGTGCTTTCATGTCAGTGGCTTTTATGGTGCCTCTTACATGGCAGTGCCAGCATCAAGCATGGCATACCAGTCTCTTTGTAATGGTGTGGATTCAAGACAAATCAGTGCTTCTTTTCAGTTATAGGGCAGATTTATCATTCTTTAACACAGTGCAAAACAGCAAGTCTCCTTGCTCCGCAGCAATGTGTGCAAAGGAAAGTCAGGAATGTGCCATATATACCATTTTACAGCACATTCCTGTCCTTTGCCAGCACAGGTGCCCTTTTGGCTGCCTGGTGCCAATGAAGACACCCTTACATCATGTTGCAGGGGTGCCTGCATTTTAAGCAGTATTGTTTTTATGCAGGAAGGAAAACCCTCCGACACAAAAACAATTCTAAGAGGCATTTGCCTCTTTCTATGAGTGCTGCATAATGCATCATACATAGAAAGAGAACTAACAAGGAGAAATACAGATATTTCTCCTTGCTACGTCTCACCGAGGGATGTATGGCATTTTGATGCATTCCCAGGTCTACCACTAATGGTAAATTTGGAAATGGTTGGGTGCCTGGGAACACCCATGCTCCACCCATGGAATGCCTCCCTGCTACGGAGTAACGCAAGGCAGTGTTTTGTGCTGCCCTGGGTTACTTTAGATGTATCAAGCCATGCAGGGCCATGCAAGGGGACCTAACGTGACAAGATACATCTCACCTTGTGTGGAACAAGGGTGATGAATAACCTTGCTAAATATGGATCTGAATGTCTTGATGCAATGGTGAAAGGGTCAGGGAAACCTGGAGACTACCTCAAGGCATAGGCAGACTCCTGGCTTTGCTCCCTCCTGGGTTTTTCCTCACAGTGGTAACATTCTGGTTTTCTTCTCCAGCCCAGTCTCTCCTCCTGCAGGGCCAGGTATTCTGCTTTCCTCTCTGAGTAGGCAGGAGGGCAGGCTTCCAGGTACTAGACAATACTGAAGTGAGGTATTGCAGGTAGATAGCAGGGTAACACTGGAACCCAATATCAGACACTGCCAACGGTTTTCTTGAAACAGTCCAGAAATGGGATGTTACATTCAACATCCATGGGCAAGACAGGAGTGTCTGAAGTTTGGAGAGGGAGTCAACCACAATTTTAATCCAGGCTACAAAATTGATGACATAGTGAACCATGGTGCTCCACAAGTGTATTGATTTTCCCGGATCCCTTCACCAGCGATGCTGAGACCACAGAAGGTGGAGGGGCAAGGTTTAGGAGCAGCTCCTAGAGCTGATTGTCCAATCAGAATCCTGAGAATGTTCATTTTACTACTGCACATTTACTACACATCCAATACACATATATCCATTCCTCATGCAAATGGAATGTCTGTGCAAAGTTCTGGAAGTCACACAAACCACTCTCCCAGTCTTCATACTCAGAGCCTCTTTGCTGGCCTTCCAAAATCTTTTGTCGCATAAGTACCTCTACCACCCTTCAATTCGTCTTCAATTTCACAAACCACTCATTTAATGCAGAAGGAACTACTGACTTGGTTCACAGTGCTTTCACAGCTGGCAATCATAGCCCTTTGTTATTCAGAAACCCTCTGTGGGCCATCTGAGCATATGTATCTGTTGCCCGACCTAATTTTCTGTTAATTGGAGCCTTCTTATGATCCTGAGATCCCACTCCCTATTCCTGATTGCATTAGCCTTTGATGTGATCTAGGGTTTGCCAGAAAAAGAATCATAATTAAGAACCATATACAAATGGGACATCCTAATATGTGTGGCCAAAAATCATGTTATTATACCTTTTCTTCCTGATCCTACTATATCTTCTGGTGTTGACCACCCCCTGGTCCTGTTCCAAGTCTTCATTATGTGAGTTATTTTAGTCTTCCTGATCATCTTCCAGCATCTACTATGGGTCATGAACCCCTTGGTTCTGCCCCGTTGTTCTTCTAGTCCATCTGATCTTCCTCATCTGCTCCCTGGTCCTAATGTCCCAGTTTACCAGATCCAGATCTGACTAGTTCTCCTGAGCCTCCTCCTTATGGTCATGATACCCCAGGTCCTTCAAGCCCTCTTCCATCTTGTCACCCTGGTCCTGCACTAATTCACTCTCTTAGTCCTCCTTGTTCATGCCATCCTGTTACTATCCACCCAGCTTCGATACCATGGCTTATTTAATTCCTTGTTCTAGTATGCTAGGTCTTGATCCTCCTGGGCCTTTGTGCATTGATCTTCATGGTTCCTTTGATTGTGGTCCCACTGTTCCGTCTTGCCCTGGTCACCTTAGCTCTTATACTTCTGTTTGTGGTTGCTCAGGTACCTACTCCTGATTCTCCAGGTCCTGTTCTCCTAGTCTTGCTTACTCTAGGTTTAGTCTGTCTTGCACTGGTCTTCCTATTCTTGGTCTTCACAGTCCTTGTTCTCTTCCTGGCTTTGTGCCCACTGAACTCGATCCTCCTGGTTCTCCTTGTTTTGGCCTTTGTATGCCTTATCTTCTTAGTCCTGACTCTGTTGGCCATCCTGTTCCTTCTAAGCCCTGTTCTCCTAGCGCTTCCTGTTCCTTCTTGAACCCCTTGACCATTGTTACCTTGACCTAGTCCTTCTGATCAACCTCGCCTGTTCATGTGATTCTCGGAACACCAGCTCCTGGTCCTGCTGGTCCCCTTGGTGTACCTGCCCTCTATTGTTTTAATCCTATGATGCCTGCCCCCTTTAGTTTTTGTCCTACTGATTTGGATTGTCCTGTTTCTCCTGGTCCCATGTCTTGTCCTTATGGTCCCTCTGGCATTGCACTTGCGGCTACAGGGCCTTTAAGACCTGGTTGCCCAGGTACCTACTCCTGATTCTCCAGGTCCTGTTCTCCTAGTCTTGCTTACTCTAGGTTTAGTCTGTCTTGCACTGGTCTTCCTATTCTTGGTCTTCACAGTCCTTGTTCTCTTCCTGGCTTTGTGCCCAATGAACTCGATCCTCCTGGTTCTCCTTGTTTTGGCCTTTGTATGCCTTATCTTCTTAGTCCTGACTCTGTTGGCCATCCTGTTCCTTCTAAGCCCTGTTCTCCTAGCACTTCCTGTTCCTTCTTGAACCCCTTGACCATTGTTACCTTGACCTGGTCCTTCTGATCAACCTCGCCTGTTCATGTGATTCTCGGAACACCAGCTCCTGGTCCTGCTGGTCCCCTTGGTGTACCTGCCCTCTATTGTTTTAATCCTATGATGCCTGCCCCCTTTAGTTTTTGTCCTACTGATTTGGATTGTCCTGTTTCTCCTGGTCCCATGTCTTGCCCTTATGGTCCCTCTGGCATTGCACTTGCGGCTACAGGGCCTTTAAGACCTGGTTCTCTTTGTTTCAGTCCTTTAAATCCCAGTCATGTTGCTCCCAATACTCTTGGCCAATCAAGGTCCAATTCCCTTGGTCTTCTTGGCTCTAGCTGTCTTGGACCTTTTAATCTTCCCCACTCTAGTCCTGCCACCCCAAGGGCTGGTGTTTCTGTTCCATTTGGTACTTTTGAACTGGTCCTGAGCTGTCTCCCATGGTACTTTTAAGCCTTTTCTTTGTCCTTTTGAACCTGGTAAGTCTAGTCCTCCTTACTCTGGCCTTAGTCCTCTTGAACTCCCATCTTCCTTGCTTTTTCTGGTCCCCTGGTCCTACTTGTTATAGTCATCAGTCTCTTGATCTTCCTAGTCCTCCTGATCTGGTTCTGACCCTTCTAGCCATGGTCCTCCTGCTTCTTGATACTATACTAACTGGCCAGGGTCCTCTTTGTTCTGGTCCTCCTAGGTCTGGCAACCCTGTTCCTTGTCCTCCTGGTCATTCTGCTCCACACCCTCCTTCCTTCTCCTCCTGGATGTGGTCATCCTAGTACTGATGTCTCTTGTCCTGATCCTCCTTCTCCTCCTCTCTCTGGTCCTCCAGTTCCTGGTATACCAGGCCCTGGTATTCTTTGCCTCACATTCCTGAGTCACTTGCTGAGGTCCTCTGTTTTACTGGTCGTCTGTGAGTGTATCCATGTGCTCTGGCTGCAGGTGTCCCTCGTCTCCCTCTCCCTCACCCCTGGACCCATTGTCATAGTTCTCCTGTTCTTACTTTTCATAGGCTGTGTCCTTCCTGTGATCTGTGCCAAATGGACCTGATCTTCTTCGTCCTGGTTCTTATAGTTTGGGTTCTCTGGCACCTAGTTTGCCTGGGCCTGATCTTCCTAGCAATCTTAGTCCCAGTCTCATTGGCCTTGGTTGTCCTTGTCCTTCTTATTCTTGTACTATTGTTATCATCATCTTTAAGCTTGTCTTTTGGCCATCCTGGCCCTTCTTGGTACCCCCAGGTTTGAGGCATCCTGGTTCTGTTGATTTCTTGTCCTCTTCACCCTGGTAACCTTGTCCTTGTACTCTTCGCTCTGTATCTTCTAGTCCTGATTCCGTAGGTTCTGGTCCTAATGTTCCCCTTGGGTGACCTTGTCTCTTACGTCCTGGCTATCATAGTCCTTGTACTCTCGATTTCCGTTGTGATGGTCTTCCTGGGTCTGTCCCTTATCCTGTTTGTCCTCTTTGTACTGCCCCCACTAATCCTGACCATCTTGATCCAGGTTCTCCTTGTTTTGGTTCTTTTGAGCCTGGTCATTTAGTTCATGGTCCTCCTGGCCACCCCTGTCCAATCCATTCAGTCTTCCTGTCTCTGGTTGGTCTTCCTACATCTGATCATCCTGGCCCTGCTACCTGAGATGATCAATCTGCTCACCTTAGTACTCTGGCACATAGTCCCCTAGGTCAAGATCTACATGACCCTCTCAGCCCTGTTTTCAGTCCTCCTGGTCGTGGTGCCTTTAGTCCAGCTAGTAGTCTTTGGTCCTCCTAGTGCCCTTGGACTTGGGTGATTGCTCTTTCTAGACCCTGGCATGCCTATTCCTGTCTTCTGGTCCTTCTGGCCATTTTCCTCCTGATCTTTTTACACCTCTTCAGTATGGGAATGTTTCCTTTGGCTCTAGTCTTCCTGCTCATTGTCCTCATGGTCCATAAATACCTTGCCCTGGATCATCAATGATCATCCTAGCATTTGTAAGTTCTGATGGCCCAGGATCTCTGGCTCAAGCTGACCTTAGCCCTTCTCGATCATGCCTTCCCTGTCATGCTCCACCTTGTCATCATTCACAAGTACTCTTGCCCTGTTTTTTCTGGAATCTGGTTGTCCTATTTCACAGACTCCCAGTCCTGGCTCTTTTAATCTTCATCAACCTAATTTTGCCTCCGTGGTTTGCCTCTTCATAATAAGTCTGCTGCACGTCATCCTGCTCATGTAGTCCTGGTCTTTTTAGTTCTTGTACTCCTTTGTGAGTTCCTTCTGTATCTGGTTTTCTGGTGGTATTCCAACTGGCCTTGGTTTTCATAGAAATCCTATCCCTAGTCTTCCTGACCTAACCTAGTCCTACTAGTCCTCCTGGGTTCCTCTGTCATGATCCTCCTAAAAATGTCTTTCCTAGCTCTGGTCTTCCTTGTGCACATGCTGTGTTGCTGTTCACCCCACTCCATGTAATCCTTAACCTCCTGGTTTAGGGTCCTCCTCAGTCTGACCTACATATACCTTCTCATCCTGGTCCCACTGGCACGGAACTTCCTGTTTTTTTCCATTCCTCCTGGTCCTGCTGAACCATGGCCTCCTGGTCCTGCTGGCCCTAGTCATTCTAAGCAGTGGTCTTCTCAACCCTGGTTCTTCTTCTTCAGGCCCCTTTGTCTTCCTTGATCTAATCTCTGTGGTCCTGGACTTCCTGCCTCTGGTCTTCCCTTCAGTTGTTCACCTTGTACTGGTGCTCTTTGGTCTGTTCACCAGAATCTTCTACTTCTAGCCCTCCTCATCCTTCTAGTCCTGTTCAGTGCACACAGAAACTCCAAGCACTCCTCATCTTGCTTGTGCCCTGCCTCTGGTCATTTTGGTCCCTTGGACACTGGTTCACAGGGCCCTGATCCTCCTATTCCACATCCTCCTGGTCTTCCTCATCCTTCTCAGCCTGGTCCTGGTACCCATAGTCCTGTTTTACCTTGTCCGATTCCTCCTCCTCCATTTGTACCTGTGCCCGCTGGCTTTGGTCACCCTGATTCTTATGGACAAGGCCTCATTGGTCCTATTTCTTATTGTTCTGGTCTTTGTGGATCTGGTCATCCTAGCCCTCCTGGAATGTATACTCCTACTGGTCATAATTCTCCTACTGGTCTTCCTCCTTCTTTCCCAGGTCCCTGCCACAATGTCTTTAGTCAGGTGCAACCTCAAAGCTTTTCACTTGCTTTTGTTTTTTGGATTCCAGATTTCTTTTGGTGAGACACTGCTGTCATACATGTCAAAAGACCCAATTCAGACGGGAGACTCTGGATTTTATAAGCCAATTGGCCTCTATTTACCTCTATGCTAAAATCCCCTCTACTTTAATGTAAGTGAAAATAAATTCCCCTTAGTTTCTGTTTTTTGAAAATGTCCTTGTTTCAGTTACAAAATGTTGCATTTATGACCACTGTCATGGAGAGAAATAAGGGCCCAGTGAAGACAGGACCCTGCTTATTTGAAACGTTGCTTAGCACGGTAAAAATGAAACTGCCCTTTCCAAGATACATTGGGCAAGAGACTAAAACGTTGGTATGGCTGAAGAAAACATTGTTCAATTAGGACCAATAAGCATATCTGCCTGAAAAACATTCCGTTGAGTGACTAGTGTGAAAAGGTGTATTGACTTAGCTGGCAGCTGAGTGAATAAACACTCCGCTGGTGATTTTCTCAAGTGCTTCCTTTACCTGTCTCCCACTTTCACCTTCCCCTATTCCACATAAAACCCTATTACTGTGATTCACTCAATTTAACTCCTGTAATTGTCCCAAAGTACTGTTCACACTAAAAGTAATTTTTTATATAACTCCCTCTCCCTACCCTACCTCCCTGCTGTTGCTTGTAGGCTGCTGCTGTGTTACAAAGTCTGAAATACTAACCAAGCATAACACCCTTAAAAGAACCCCAAATCTATTATGGAGCCTTCCACAAAACCCCCAAAGTGAACCCAGCAATCAAAACTAACTGAGAGGAGAACCATAAATATTTAAAAAATATATATTCTCATAAGTGGAGAAAACATTTATGCAACATGCATTAAAACCATATTTATCATTATCTGCAGACAGCCAAGTACTCCTAGACTGCAACACAAAATATCTATGTGCCATATCCTAAAGCTCCTGAAATAGAAATGTGTGTCCTAAATTTCTTATTTTAATTACGTATCAAATATGTGTTTTATTCAAATTAATGTTACTTTTATTTCTTATCTGTGATCAAATTCATGCCCCTCTGTATATACATTTCTACATTTTTATATGTTATTACTTTCCAATGGTTCATACGTTTTCCTGCACCCCAATTACAAGATGGGCACTGCCCTACCATTGCCAAGAGTCCCTTTTTATTTCATGTCCAGCAAATTAAAGACATCCTTCACACTGTTTATCTGGCTGTCAGTCGAATAGCAGATAAACAATGCATTTTCAGATATTTCGCCAGTTGATGTGGAAAATTGCAGATATTATCTACTATGTACTATTTTGCCTGCTGCTATTTAAATAGAAAATATTGTGTACTATTTGGCTGGTGGATAGATAGATAGCCACTTCACAAAATACATTGAACAGACATAAACTGGCTTTTTTTTACTACAGATTAAATTTAGAGGCTACCAACAAGATCATCTTAGATGTAAATCCACGTATATAAACAAAACTATGCAGGTAATCCAATCTGTGGTTGTGTGTACTGCATTGTTCATTTTAAAGAATCCTATGGGCTTTGTGAGACATGCTCAGGTCTTTTGTCATTGCAGAATTCTGTCTGCAGTACCTGGGCAAAATCGCCTAAATGAGATTAAGAGTGCAGCAAGGGTCTTTACTCACTGCTTCTTAAGGGAACATTCATGCTGGCTGCATACACAGATCAAGAGCCTGTTTCACTAAAATATTGTTTCTAAGATGATGAAGGCAGGTCATTTCTGGCAAGTACAGAAAAAACTCATTATTTCTAATGCCATTGAAGAAGATTGTATATCGAGGAGAGCTATATATCTTATATATTCACAATGTTGTCAGTTTTAATAAAAAAACATTCCATTGTTACTCATTAGAACACACAAATTAATGTTTAGACGGTGCAGGTCAATTAGACATGGGGGAAGAGGGTATTAATCAGCAGTAAATTCCTTATGTCTTCAAATCCTATCACCTGATATAGTATTTCTGCCCCTGCCAATCAGTGCATAGCTTTATATCAAGCCCTATAAGCCAGATTTCTGAATAACTTTTTTGAATGCCATTCCTAAAACTATACTGTAATAGAAGCAAATACCATCTAGAATCATTCTTAACGCAATAGCAACATAAACAGAGAGATGAGGTACAACTATCTAAGCTCATATTCTAGTATGTATGCACAAACTGTTAAACAACTTAAGGGGTAATAGTAAGCATTTCTATAGTACATACATCAAAAATCACAAAAATAATCAACTGTATGCTCTCGATGGAAGACAAAGGGGGTCATTTGGACCCCGGCATTCAGTGGTAATGTGGCAATGGTACCTCCAACAGGCTGGTGAAGCCAACCCGCCAATGTACCACTGCGACCGCCATGGTGGTAGCAGCCGCCGGGCTGGAAATAAGAATCTCCAGCCTGGCGGCCGCTATTGTCCCGCCTCAGGCATTTTCACCCTGCCTACCACCATGGTTTTTGTGGCATTCGTGAAGCCACGAAAACCATGGCCGTAGGCCCTATCAGTGACAGGGAATTCATTCCCTGTCACTGATAGGAGGCCCGCTTCCCCCCAAACACACCCCAGAAACCCCCACCTCCCCTCCATCTACGCTCCACCCTTCCAATCCCCCACCCCCAAGACACATAGACACGCACCATGCATACACACACTCACTCACACAAGCATACACGCATTCATACATGCATGCATCCATTCATTCATGCACACATCTGTACCACATTCACGCTGACACACTGACACACATTCACATATCCATTCATACATGCATTCTCACACATGCATACACGCATGCACACAACACTACACATACATTCACACACACTCACACATTCATGCACATACCCCCCCCACACACACACACAACACTCCCCACCCCCTTACCCTGTTGGAGACCCAACTTACCTGTATCCAGGGGGTCTTCCGGCAGGGGACGGGGCGCTGCTACCGCCAGCAGCACCCACCAGCAGAGCACCGCCGGGCCATATTATTTTTCATAATACGGCTAGCGGCGGTCTACTGGTGTGGCGGTGATGGTGGTAGCAGCGCCACCTTAACACCGTCAGCCAGCATGACTACAGACGGATTTCCACCCTTCTTCGGAAATCCGGCTGTGGTCATATTACGGCGCACGGATGTTAGCCATGGCAACGGTCTCTTGGCGGCCGTCGCCACGGCGGTAGGCGGGTTTTACCGCCAATGACATAATGAGGGCCAATATCTCAAAAAGTGCATGGTGGGCTTGAAGCACCTTTACATAATTAGGTTAAAAAATTTCCATATAGCATACTGCATCGTTTTGAATAGTGCTAGATACCAGAAAATAAATAAGTCGTGTAAAAGCCGTTATAAGATAGAGGTCAATGCAATATTCAAAATGAAGCCGCAAGAAAGAGTTCACATAGGCTTGAGGTCAGAGAATGCAGAGGTCCTTACTGGTAAATGAGGTAGTTTGATTGCAAAAAAAGACTAGTAGAAGCATTTATAATTAGCAAACCCGTCTTGCACACAATTGGAGTATTCTCAAAGATCTGTATGTAAGTTGGGGTTGTCAAGAGTAAAACCAAGGACATCGCTTAGTGTAATAATAGACACTTGGCTATGTCTGCAAAGTTAATCATTGGCCACAAAGGGTGTGATGAGCTTGTTTTGCAGTTCATACGTGCAAATATTTGAAACACCAAAGAGAATCAAAAATTCAAATGCACATATTTCAGTACTTAGTAGATCTGGCTCATTAAATATGTGTGAAGATACTAGCCAGCAACCATGACGTAATTCAGGCATTTTGTTGACATGCACTTCACAGATGAGCTAAACGTTTCAAGTGAGGGCCCCATTTTATTCATTTAGTGTTAAACCGAAGATATTTTATTTTGTCATGTTTTATCTGTTAGGGTATCTGGGTTTGAAACTCTGAACTTAGCAATTGCAACATTTAGGAGTGTCGCGTAGGCTCTCATTATTCTAATGAGACTACTGGATTTTGAGCAGCAGAATGGTCTGCGGGTTGGGAGACTGAGTCTGACCCACTTCAGGTGACACCCGTCGTCCTAATCCAGGTTTTGCTCCAACTAACTAGCAGTGCCTCATCTCTACCCAAGGGCAGGGATGACTGGGCAGCCGAGCGCATGACATAATTGATTTCTCAGGGAAACCGTGGTCACTTAGGTCTCATCCTTTTCTCTCGGTTACATTGGTCTCACATATACAATGACGAACAGAGGCAGTATATGTTTCAATAAGATTTTAATGAAGCGACTGCATCTTAGATAGCAAAGCATATGCTGCAATAACTAGGACAATACAACATAGCAAGATTAAACTGGTGACAAGGAGAGTAAAGGATAGAAATAACACTACTCTATTGTCATTAGAATCGAGAGACTAATTCCTACCTAGGCTATAATAGAGCACAGTGGCTTACGCTCTAATTCTGCCCTTCGGGTTCTCTGAGAAGACATCATCCCCCATACCTGAGCAAAGGCCTGAAGTCTGCATGAGCAGCTGTAGCGAAGCGTTCAGATATCAGCATACAGTTGTGGTTCTCTGTCTGGAATCTCCCTCTAACGTGTAAGGGATAGGGATGTGTTTTTATAATAAAACAGCTGATGTTCTGAGAAAATGTCCCTACGTAAGGATGTGTGTTTTTCTATGAATGTCAGAGACAAAACTTGTACCACGTTCATCGGCATCCTATCTTACTGCAGCCTTGAAAGAAGCACCGAATGAGCAAGAATGTCTTGTTTGAGAACATAGTGCTGGCCTAGGCAAAAACAGTTAAATATAAAGAAAGAAAACAAGACCGTAAAAATGGCTATTATAACAATAATAAAATTAAGCCTAATAAAATATATCTAGGTTAAAGTGCACAGCGGCAGGCATAGGATGCTAAAATAACGTGCACGGAGCTATGACTAAAATGGCTACCCAACAGGAGTAGCACTCCATTATAATTTTTAGCGACTGGAGTTTGAAGCCCAGTTGGCATCTAAAGTCTATTCTGCTCTCCATCACTAAATAAAAAAAATATATTTGATGCATCGTGGTTCCCATACAATGAAGCCTTGAAATATGACCTAATGCAATGTACATTTGAATCGGGGCTAAAAGAATGGACAACATATTGTGGTCAGATTATATACTGCTATCACAACATTCATTGGGTACAAATGGAATTTGTGCACAAGATGTCAGGAGGATTTTGATTATCAATCATTTACAGCAAGCAACAATGTCCATAAAACGATTACACAGACATCAAAAGCAAAAATATTTTTAAAGAGCTAATAAAATCCTGATGCACACAAGATTCAGTAATGTAAAATCTGATGAGATGGTAGCATTTTTCAACCCCATTTTGTGTTCCTAATGTCATAATGCAGAAACTCATAGTTCCGTAATATTACCAACATTAAAAGTAATGAAGTAGGTTGTAGGGCTATCAATAAAGTGTTTCATAACTGTGACATGATTATTCTATTAGTAATTTATATTATCGAAAACCTCTTCTCATATTTCTAAAATGTTAGCAGAAAACATGGTTTAACAGGCAAGCGATGTACATTTAACTCGGGCTATCCGTGCCAGAAACATTTGGCACAATAAGGGAAAAGTGAAAGGACTTTTTGTGTCTAATTTATCGATGCAGAAATCTACATAATGTTCCTAAAAACTAGATCTTTAAAGATTTCTACAGTCTGATTTGCAGAAAACCTGGAATTTATTAAAAACATGGCAACTAAGACTATGCAATTCCCTTTCATTACCCCAAACATAGTCACAACAAAATAAAAATGTGGATATCTCAACATTCTACAAACTAATAAAACCATAGAAATAGTTTCAAGCTTACTTATTAAATGTTCTGAAAATAAAGGAAAACAAGAAGTTAGTCTCAAATGACTGATTCTCAAAGTCCAGACTTCAAATCCAGGCTCCTTTTGCACCTTCATGCAAGATGCTACGTCTAGAATTATCAGACTGCAAAATAAATCAGATCAAGATCAGGGTGGGCTTAACTTCAGGAGAGATAATTTTAGCCTCAGTGTCTTTAAAATAATCCTGATTTTCTGCCCACTAGGTTAATGAACATTTCAAATCTACAGCAAGGCATACAGGCTAACATTATGGAAGTTTAAACAATTGCAATTAACTTATCACTTACACTATCCGCTGGTTTGAACTTAAAACTCCTAAACATGGACTGACTTGTTTTACCAGCTGTCCAACCTCCTTCAGATCTCCCACAAGATTGTGACCCAAAACAACTCACACATATTCCAGCTTCTTTCATACCCTCTTTCACTCACGTAGGTAAAGTCGGAGTTTGAACAGCCTTTGTTGATTCTTAAATGAAATTAACAGCTGTGATACACCAGGTGCCCATTACTCTCAGTATTCATATTCTCTCCAACACTAAACCATAAATAACCTACTATTGTTCTGAAACTGAGGACAGCATATTGATTTGCAGTAAGTTTTATTTCTCCTCTCTATGAAAGAACACACACCGTCAAGTTGACAAGCTCTGCTCACCAGATCCAAACTCCTTCTATAAGAAACCAACCAAAGCAACACAGTCACCTTCAATGACATTTGCAGTATCAAAGAAGATGTATCACTCAAGCTCTCTATAACATCCAGGACTACATTTACTTTCTACCTAGAAGAATACATTCTGAATGGTGGATTCAGCAGCATGCATTAGCCACCAAAGCAACGCTTGTCTTGCTTTCTGAGACAACCTATGTTAGACTTGACATCCTTGGCATGGTCTCCCCTAACTTTTTTAATCTGTTTCCCAGGTTGTTGATGTGTGCTGGACTCTGTTTTTACTGTTTTTGATACTCTCAGCACTTTACCACTGCTAACCAGTGCTAAACTGCAGGTGCTCCTGTGTAAAATGTATGTACAATTGGCTATCATGATTGACATATTTGATTTACTAATAAGTGCCTAGTAGAGTGCACTAGAGGTGCCCACACCTGGAATTCAAATGATACTGGTGGGCCTGCAGCACTGGTTGTGCCACCCACATTAGTAGCCCTGTAAACATGGCTTAGACCTGTCACTGCAGGGTCTGTGTGTGGAGTTTTAAACTGCCAATTCAACTTGGCAAGTGTACCCACCTCCCAGGCCTTAACGTTCCCTTTTTATACATGCAAGGCACCCCTAAGGTAGGCCCTAGGTAGACCCATGGCAAGGTGGACATGTAATGATATGTTTTATATGTCATGACAGTGAAATACTGCCAAATTCAGTTTTCACTGTTGCAAGGCCTATCTCTCTCATAGGTTAACATGGGGGCTGCCTTTAAATATTAATAAAGTGCAGATTCCCTTTGAGAGCAGATGGAAATATGGAGTTTGGTGTTCATAAGCTCACAATTTAAAACTACATCTTTTAGTAAAGTTGGTTTTTGGATTGTGAGTTTGAAAATGCCACTTTTAGAAAGTAGGCATTGTCTTGCGTAAACCATTCTGTGACTCTTCCTGGTTGTGGATTCCCTGTCTGGGTCAGTTTGACAGTTGGGCTGTTTGCACCTCTCCTCTAGACAGTGACACAAAGGGAACTGGGGTGTAGCCTGCATATACTGATGAAGCATCTGTGTTATGAGGGGAGGTTGGAGTGGTCAATCACACCTGAAAGGGCTGTACCTCCCCTCAAATAATGCAGTCTCCAACCCCCTGGTGTGTGTCTTGGGCCTGGCCTGGGCAAAGCAGGATCTTGCAAGCAAGAGAGACTTTGCTTTGGAGTTTACCATCTTTAAAGGCAGGAAGGGGTATACGTATTGCACTCAAAACCCCTGCAAATCAGATTACTTCAAGAGTCAAGAGGAACCTCTGCCTGGAGAAGAGCTGACGAGCTGAGGAGAAGTGCTGCCCTGGCCTGTGACTGTGCTATATTGGGCTATCCTGCAGTTGCTGCTTCTGCCTGTGCAAGGGAAGAGAGACTGGACTTTGTTTTGCATTCCTGCTTGAGAGGTATCTCCAAGGGCTTGGAGTAGAGCTTGTCTCCTGTTTTGAAACCTCAGGGACAGCAAAGGCTTCACCACTGAGTTCTGAGTCTGCCTGCCGTGGACTCTAGCTTGCCAGAGGGTGCCATTACGGTTCCTGGGCCCCTGGAAATGAATTTCTGGAGAACAACCTGTCTAACAACTCCAGACAATGCCGTGCGATTTCATAAAGGATGCTGCTGCCTGGAACCATGACACTGCCTGCCCGAGGCCGTGGAACTTGCGGAAGTCCGACGACCCTGTGGGCTTCACGTCGCTGCAGCCGCTGATCCCGCCCGACTTCGCTGACTTCGGAGTGTCGTAAGTCCGACGTCTGTGACATCCGATGCCATCGCAGCACCTGCGACCCTGGGATGTCATTGTGACCCCGTGAAGTCGCCAGCATCATCGTGACTTTGCCAGACTTCGTGCCTGCTGGAAACAAGGGATCAACTTCGAAACCAATGCTGCTTCACCTCCACCACTCTGCAGTAAGGACCTGATGCCATCGGCGCTTCTGCCCCATAGCACCAGAACCGACGACGCATCGGATCCAGTGGCACCTCGCTCCCCAATTCCGTTCACAAGCCTGTTTTCTACTTGTTTGATAAGGTACTGTACCTGGGAGTTGAACAGCTCTGTAAACAGCATCATTGGCAACACATTGTAGGAAACAAGTTGGTCACAATGCCACTTCATAGCAACTTGCAGTATTTGTGCCTCTAGGCATTATTGTTGTGCTTTTAAGTGCTAAATTAATATTTATAACTGTATGGTGGATTTTTATTGTGTTTTGTCGTGTTTATTTAGATACAATAATAACTATTTTTCTAAACCTGTGTTGTGTCATTTTGTAGTGGTTCACTGTATTACAGTGTGTGTTTGTACAAATACTTAACACATTATCTCTGAAGTTAAACCTGCCTGCTTGTGCCAAGCTACCAACTGGTTGAGCTGGGGTTAACTGAGTGTGATTCTCCTTTACCCTGGCTAGAGTGAGGGTCCTTGCTTGGACAGGGGCTAACCTGACTGCCTACCAAAGACCTCAGTTCTAACTGCCTAATATTTTCAGTACGCCTAATTCATTTCCTTAGATGAGAAATCTTTAAACTCAATAAAGGTCAGCAATACAGGGCGCAGGAAAAATCACTTGAATATTTGAAAACAATCTGAAAATACTTGACATTATTCTCAATTAAACACTGTCTAATTTCTATAATTATCTCATCTTACTTTCTTCAACTTTTGCCCTGGACTACTCAACTCTGCTACCCATGTATGTAGCTAAATATCAGAAACTGCACCACCCAACTCGAGGACAAACAGGAATTGTGCATTTTTGGCAATAAACCCTCCTCAACAGAACCACTGCCATCCTGGCCTGCTTCTTCAAGCCCTCTCTGCTCTTCCCTTTGCCATAATCAAAGTGTCATCCATGTATATTATCAATCTTACCCCTCTTGTATGCAACCATGCAATACTGGACAAAGTACCTTCACGAAACATCAAGAGCATGATGAAAGTCCAGAAGGATCACATGAACCTCCAAAGCTTTACTCCATACAAATATTGCACGAAATTCTGATGCAGTCCCCAAGTTGGAACTTTCAGGTAAGCATCTTTTAAGTTAAGCATTGTTAACCAATTGTTTCTATGTATTACATCTCTCAGAAGGTGAGCTCCTTTGATTTTGAAATAAAGGTAGACAACTTGATTGCTCAGTACTCTTAGATTTATAAACAAATGCATCCCAAATGTTGCTTCAGATTACCCCCAATCCATCTAACACTTCCGCAATTGTGCCTTTCATGTGAGCTTGCTCACCTTTTTGTCCACCAGCAATCTCTCTTTCAAATTGAAAATTAACTCCCAGAATATGGTTGACTGAAAATGGTAAGGTTAATATGCAGTTGCGGCACCTAACTAAGAAAGCATTCAAGGTTACATATGCACTTTGTAATCTCAATAACCTCCTTCAAAGTCCTATGGCTCAAGCGGTCTTAAAAGTAAAACAAGTGAAGCTACTGCCAACTATCTCATATGGAGATCAAGTCTACCCAGTGAACTTTTCTACTGCCCAGGACAAACTTCAGTGGAAAGCCTACATTTGAAATTTTATTTGCCTAACTGTACATGACAATCATTACTGCAACTTGAGTTTGGCCTGAATAGGCAATGCAAGACATCCTTCATTATTCATTGATTAAGTACTACCACTATGGGCTGTAAATATTTCTAGAGCTATAAAGGAAGACCTTTTCAACCTTTTTAGGCCACTGCCTCTCTCTCTCTAAGGCAATGCTTTTCTTTTGGGCATTGCATGATTTGAATGAGTTAGGAGATTTTGCCGTAAGATATGTATTACTAACTTGGGATGAGGTAAAGCAGAGGTGTGGAGGCCAAGGGGGTAATTTTAGGTAGCTCTTTCTTCAGCTGCATGCATCAATTATGTTGTCACTACCATTTTCCTTAATAGAAGAAATCAAACTGCACTTTGCCTTCTTGGAGACCCAATCATGCCAGAGATGTTTCTTTGCTATGAGTGTTTTCTCATTTAATATTTAAAACATTCTTAGCAAACTCCTGAGTTAATAAATGGAACTTAATAGCATGGAATTCCAAAGCGAAGGGTCACTAATTCCATACAGTCGTACACAGCATTGTAGTTGACACGTAGTTTCTTATTTAACTTCTGCACTCCGTTTAATTCTTCTTTAATTATTTGATATTGGCCACTCTCTATGGAAAAAGAGAACTAAAATTATTCGTAACAAAATGTCTACACTTTAAAGTTAGGAAGCGTGGTTTGATAATCTATCTCCAGTCTTTCAAAAACCCTCATGGTATTAATATAGTGTCAATCCAACTTAAACACTGACCCTTCTTTTAGGCAGGGTTGCACTCAAAAAGGTATATTTGTTACAGGCACAAAGCCAATTGGTTACAGTAACTGTGGTCAATTGACATGCTGTAAAATTATATAGGTTCAACATCAACCTCATCGATTTGGGGAGGCCCCGGGATTTGTCATTCTTCTTTCTGTATTCATGGAATATACCTATCCCAGTGACCCAACCAATTCCTTGTTTGAATTTTCAATAGGAAATTGAAAGGTAAAGGATTTGACAGAAGAGGCAAGGTTGGACGCATCATTATTGACCACAAAGACATGACAAATTGGACTTATAAAGCTACGTGCCTGCTACGAAATGCCAAGAAGAAAAGGTATCATCTTGGAAATCAGTGCCAAGGTAGGTGCCATGGCAGCTGTGGAGTTCACTCCTTAATCAAATAAAAAAAAATTTGAAGAGTCTTTCTTTAGAGAATTAAATAAATAAATGACTATGGGGGTCATTTTGACCTCGGCGGTCTTTTGTGAAGACCGCCGAGGGACCGCCGTGCGGAAGACTGCCAGTGGTGGCAGTTTGCCGCTCTGCTTATTATGACTGTTGACAGGTCTCTGTCCTTTTTCGGATGGAGAGCCACCAACAGCCATACTGGCGGGAGGCGGGGAAGTGGAGGTTGCTCCACCTCCACCGCCACGCCAACAGAACACCGCCCACCGAATCACATCCTGTGATTCGGCGTGGCGGTGTTCTGTTGGCGGTGTGGTGTCAGCGGAGCAGCCCACATGGCTCCCGTCCCCTCACGGAGGATCGTCGGACCAGGTAAGTCGATCGTCCGTGAGGGGAGTGGGGTGGGGGGTGTTGTGTGTTGTGTGCGTGCATGGGGGTGTGCGTGTGTGTATGTAGTGGAGATGTCTGAGTGCCTGTATGCTTGCGTGGGTGTCGTGAGTATGGGAATGAGTGCGTGTATATCTGTGGGTATGTCTGTATGGATGTGTGTGTGTATGTTTGAATGTGGGTGTGCGTGTCTGACTGTGTGTGTGGATGGTGGCATGTATGTCGGTGTGTGTGTATGTGTGTTGGTGGTGCCTGCGTGCGTGTCATGTGTGAGTGAGTGATGTGATGTTGAGGGTCGGGGTGGGGAGGGGGGCCCTCCCACCTTTGGGGGGTGGCAGGGGTGGTGGGGGGTGCAGGTGAGGGAGTCGGGGTGGTGGTGGGGCATGGGGGAGACCCCTATCTGTGCCAGGGAAGGAATTCCCTGGCACTGATAGTGCTTACCGCCATGGATTTCATGGTGGTTTCAAACCGCATGAAATCCATGGTGGTCAGCCGGGTCCAAATACCGCCGGCAATATAGTGACGGCTGCTGGGCTGGAGACCCAGGTCTCCAGCCCAGCGGGCAGAACGGAGAACCGGCGGATGACCGTCATAATTCCACAAAGTAAGACCGCCAGCCTGTTGGCGGTCTTACCGCCGCTTCTCCGCCTTCCGCCAGGGTCATAAGGACCCCCTATGTTCGCACTTTAGATAAGGCCCAGGGTCATAAGGACCCCCTATGTTCGCACTTTAGATAAGGCACAATTTTCTTTGTGAACATTGCTTGAGCAATTTCTTTCTGTAAAGGCCCTCACAATCAGGTTACTGCCTTGCCATCCATTTCAATTCAAGATTCAAAGACTGAAGTTCCAAAGCACAGAGTGGGTATGTCATTCTTCTAGCCCTCATGGTAAAAGGCATTGTCTTTCTTTTTTTCCATAGGCCTGTTAGACACTCTCAGCATACCCTTCAATATTAAATCAGTTCAAGCCCCTGTGTAATTAATACAGTTCAGGTTTATTCAATAGAATTCCAATCTATTCCTTTTCAAAAGCACCAACCAGAAACCCTATATTTCTCTCCCAATCAAAACATCAGAGTTTCCCAAAAGATTATATCCTTGCTCATAAAAGGTGCAGTAGAACATAGAAATTTCCATCCTATGGTTTTTCTAAGCACAATTTATCTTGTTCAGAAAAAGAATAGAAAGTTGCTCATTAATAATCTTAAACCATTTAAATCATTTTGAGTTCTATCATAATTTCTATCTAGAGGCAATTCTTCAATTTAGGAATTCTCTTCGGGATGAATACTAGATGAACTAAATTGACCTCCAACATGCTCATCTCACAGTTTTAATCAACAAGAATTACAGGACATTCTTGCACTTTTTGTGGCATGGTCAGTTCAGTCCGCTCATTTGCCTTCATTTTGGCTTGTGTTCAGCATCTTAGTGCTTTACAAAACACATGAAACGGTAGTCTTGGCTTGGGACCATGAGGCATACTCCTGATAATATATATGGTTGAAATGCAATTCGTGGCTCAAAACCAATTCAACTTCTTGAGTGGCTTGTTTTTTTCTGAATCATGAAAAATCCAACATGCATCCCTCCATACAGAATACATTTTGGGGATTTATGATACACTCAGAAAAATCCTTTCTTCAACAGTCACCTTCTAAAGTGTTTGTCATAGAGTACAAGATTAGACAGATGGAATGAAAATCCAAGATTTCGCTGAGACTGATTACAAGTATTTTGGACATTTAGCCTTGTCAATTCAGGCAATCATCCTGGATCTTTTGTAGTATTGGGCTCTCCAAAGACTAAACATTTGACATGTTTGTAAAGGATTATCCTACTTAAATGTTACTCCCCAGACCGTACTCTTGGCTCAAGTAACTCTACATTTCTACATTAATGTGGGATTTAGTTGCAGCCTTTAATCTGTTTATTTCCTGGTCTGACATTTTTTCTTAATCTTTGAAGATGTTATTTTCCAAATTAACTATGTGTAATTTCTATTGAACCTGCTGTGTCAGATGTTACGGTGCTAGACATTTCTAGCAGGCAGTTCAACCCTGCTGGGATTTGTTTTACTATTCACAGAACAACGAGTTAAAACCTAATGCTTTATCAAAAATGTTGAAATCAACCTAAATGATGCCTCTGAAATTACCATACTATTTATAAGAATAAAATTGCTCATCTGAGAATGTCTTCTGCCCAATAGCCTCCCTTTACTTGGAACATTGGGTGCGATGAGTTACTGGGTTACACTTTTCGCTGGCATTTACATTTTGTGCTCTGGGGCGCACTTCACTGGGGGGCTATGGCAGTAAAACCTTTTTGAGAGGCTTTAGATTAGAGGGCATTCTAAAATCTGCATGTTGATCGATTTATAAAAGTTTTTGCAAGTTTTACTGCAAGTTGATTTCTTAGGCTGTTTCGAACGTAGTTGACATACTATCAACAAGCATAATATAAGCCTAGATCTTCACAAAAAATACACGATTTCCCAGCTGTTGGGAAAGGAAAGTTTAGATGTAATTAAATACACAGAAGCACGTACTAAGTACTATCCCACCTCATAAAATGTAACTGTTCCCTATCTGTTAATTTTATAGTATCCCTAGCTCAGTCCATTTCAAGGATTTAAAAAGAATTGTTCCTCTTTTGATGAAAATCCATGAAAGTTTCAACTTGCGGTCCTTCATGCAACAGCTCAGATTAAATAGTCATGGTTTATAGACAGTTTGGACCTTCTAGTACAACTGCGAGTTATCTTCCTCATGGAAGCACGTAAGACATTTTGGGGCATACTGAAGAGCCCCTAGCACCATTCTAACGCCACATTAGCATCTTTTTTTATGCTAATGTGGTGTTAGAAGGCCAAAAATCCTGTGCCATATTTACAAAGTGGCGCAATGCTTCGTAACTCTTTATGCTACATTATGCCTGCGCCAGGCATGATGTATGCAAAGGAGGAGCTCCCCCGTTAGGGGGGGTGAAAAAATGGCGCAAGTAAATCTAAGAGATTTCCTTGCATCTTTTTTTTGGGCACTTTTAACGTCTGGTCAAAGCAGGTGTTAAAAGAGGGCACATAATTATTTACAATGGGCTCCTATGTACTTTGCAGGAGTAACGCCAACATTTTGGCTGTACTCCTGCAGAGTACATCAATAGCGTAAAAAACAAATGACACTATTGTCCATACCCTGCGCCATGGTTAGCCATATTTAGCATTAGGGGGGGCGCTATGGGCACAAGAAAAGTGGTGCTGCACTTTGTGCAGGGCCACTTTTCTTAAATATGCCCCTTGTTGAAATCCACTGACAATGAGGATGGTTTGATTGAATTGTTATATCAGTCTTCCATTGTTTTTTTCCTTGGCTGCTCTTATTAAAAGGAAGGAAAAAGTGTAATACTCACCTCCATGACTTTTATAACATCTAGACTTTCTATTACAAATAGCTAAAAACAACTGCAAATATTATGTCTCTCCCATTCAATTGGCAATAGATGACGCCAAGGTAGAAAGACCGATGCTTCCTTAAGGTGATTTAAGATACTAACCATATGTCATCACTAAAGTCAAATACCTTCAAAAAAACCCTGAAGAGAGCCGTTTACCTTTGTATGGGATGTGCCACAGCAAGTAAAATGCCAGGAGTACTGAAAATTCTTGCATCGTCTTGCTTGAAAAAAAACCCGGGCAGTCCTTTCCGCCATTTTTGCAGTAGGGTACAAACTAAGTAGTTACTTTCCAAGCCCCTCAGGCACCATTCTAGTCTTGATTATTTGCAATGAAGAATTGGCTTCCACATTTTTTACCAATCCTAGTTTTCGTTTCCAGCCCAGCCCTCCAACAAGCAATAAATAGTCTTATTGTTAAAAATAGTGTGATACTCATGGATAGAACCTGCAGTGAAGCCAGCTGCTTTGAACAAGTACACAGAAAACCCCACCGATCTTTATAGAAGCCACAAAGGAAATTACAAAGTATGGTGTGTCTAAACCATTGTAAAAAGGGTTTTTAAAAATCAAAAAAGCAAATGGTTTTACAGCAGGATGAATGCACTCAGTCAATAGACACAACTGCCACAGACAGTTAGCATGCTTCCCTAAGCCCTTGCAGTGGATTCTTTCAGCCGATATTGAGCCATGTAGTTCTCAAAGCACTCAGCTGTAATCAAATACGTTTAATTGATTTTAAGGTCGTAGGCTCAGACATTGTTTGTTTTATTTCCTGCTGTGTGCCAAAAGCACGCTGTCTGCCCTATAGTACATCAATATTAATTTTCAGTGCTTGCTGCATTTTTGTTCTACCTCTAGTGTCATGCAAACTCCCTAGATAACAATGTGATTCAGTAACAAGTGAATGCAGATTTACATCATGCATTCATGTTTTTAAACAGATCTGTTTTAAAAGAAAGGGATTAGAGGTCAAAGTAGAAAATTTGGATCATTTATTGCTCATTGGAGATATTTTAATGAAACCTAAGCGTTTCATCTTTAACAAGATGCATAAATTAGGCAAATATTTAATTTAATATGTCTCGTACTCTCATACTTGCATTAGCATAACTCTAAATTTAATAATGAATGAGACACATTATTCCCAGTGGCAACTGGTGATCTTTGAAAGTGGTGAGCTGCAATGCTTGTCTGGAATTCCAGCAAGCAAAGCAAGTGAGTCTGTCTTCTTCTTAGAGGGTTGAGGGTTCTCCCAAAGAGAACATTTTGAAAAAAGTTCAAATAGCACATTTTAAAAGAGAATTATCACACAAAGTTGCTCAAATGCAATAGGTCTGAAAAGAGCAATGATTAAATGTGTAATTCCTTTCATATTATGCCAAATTAACGGAACCCTGCACTACCAAAGAGTTGACCAATTCTTTTCAAACCATACAGTGGGCACAACAACAAGTCAAAATGACCTCTACTATGCCAGCCTTCAGTCATGGATGTCCCCACATGCCATGGGTGCCCATTTAAGCCAATAATTACCTTCAGTATGCTAGGGACAACAGAAGACGTGCAAGCACAACACCACATTCTCAGTCACTCATTCTCACTTACATTCACTCACTCATACCCTCTCACTCATGCTCACTTACATTTCCTCACTCACACACATTCTTCCTCTCACTGATTCTAACTCACTCTTAGACACCAATTCACCTGCACTTTCACTCACTTTGACTAGCCTTTACACTCACTTGCACTCACGCTTACTCTCACTTACTGATTTTTACCCAGCCTCATTCACACACATACCCATACTCTCATTAAAAACTACCCTCACTTTTGCTCTCACTCCTACTTACTCACTCTAACTTGAATTAATGCTTTCTTACTCAGTCTCAATTATTCTCACTCAGTCACACTTGTTCCCATCCGCTGTAACACACTCATTCTCACTCACATGTATTCCCCTTTAACCCTTACTGGCTCTCACTCACTCATTCAAACTCACTCTCTTAATCACAAGCACTTACTTTTGCTGAGTTTTTCTTAATCACATGCACTTACTTTTGCTGATTTTCATTCACTTGCACTCACTTATTTTCACATAGTGTCACTTGCCATCACTGTTATTCCCATTCACTCATTCATATTCACTCAGTATCACTCACTGCACTCACTCTAACACCCAGACATTCATTCTCACTCACTCGTCATGTCACCTGACATTTCCAGTTGCACTCAGAGACTGCTGAGACTGCAGGATGCCAGGAGGGCTCCTGCTCCCACTGTTGCCCTCTGCCTACCCGCTCCTTGATCCTGCTGAAGTTGGTGTCCGACTGACCTGGGTCTCTGGGTCTCCGGGTCTGAGGTAGGTGACTCCCAGCCCACTTGCAGAACAACAGGTGCAGCCTGAAACCCAAAACCCTGGGCCGCAGTCACCCTTGCTTAGCTCCCAGTTCCTGGTGGGTGAGACTGGCCCTGAGTAATTGCTGCAGGTGAGTGGGCGTGAACTTTAGAACATGACATCAGTGGGGGGGTACCTTTGGGGAGTGTGCAGGTGCAAAGGAGCAGCAGGAGCTGCTGAGCGGGGAGGACTAGGGAAGAGTGGTGGTTAGTTCTGCCACATTTGGTAGAACCCCTTGACATGGAGGTGGCCCGGCCAGGTCTGGGTGTGGCTTGGGGTCAAGGGCGAGCTCCTGCCCTAAGTGTCCTCAATTCATCTGGCTTGCTACTAGCCTTCCCGCATGGCTTTCACAGCTCCCACAGCTCTCTCTGCCTGTGGCAAAGGGCTTAGGAAACAGGCTACAAAAACTAATTTGGCTATATCGGCTGCATCGGTCCCTCGTTTTAAATTGTCTAGTCATTCCAGCACACAACAGCAGCAGAAACAACAGCCAAGGCAAGCTCGACTAGCCCAGCCAGCCTGACCTGCTTTTTTTGACCAAGCGCTGTTAGCAGTGTAGGATGTGGCTCTTAATTCCAGAGAAACCCTCCAAGCCCTGCCTTGCTGAGCCCAATTTAGTGCAAGTCAGCACCCAGTGACTTTGTTACAGTATTGCCACAGCTTCCTCCAGTTGCTCAGTTTGTGGCCTGGGAAGATGGGAGCCCCCCTCCCTATAACGCAGCTGAAGGAGAGATACATACTTGGCAGAAGGGTAGTGAGCACTGACTTATACACCCTTGTCAATCCAGTGCTCTCTCCTCCAGGTCCAACTCCAGTAGCAGGTATCTCTGCAGAGGTACCTGTTGCACAAATACCTCTTTCAGGTGCAAAAAAGCTATCATCAATCTATGATGACATTCTAACAAAACAATACCAGACTAAAATCGACAGATCAAACAGCTGCCATTTTCACTTCCATCTCAAATATACTAGAACTACATTCTCCTCTAGAGCCAACCATTATTAACCAAAATTGCTGCATAAGGCCTCTCCCAGGGCACTTTACAGGGATCTCCACAAAGGCTGCATGCCCTGTGTCCTCAATCAAAGACTGTTACTATAGTGGCCGCTGCATCCCACAGCCCTGAAGGAGACCTTGATCATCAAGCAGCTCTTCACAATGCCATCCTTGGAATCGAGAAGAATGTACCACAGGCTTGCTGAGCATTAGAGACATGGAGCATCACACCCTGAACTCAGGCCATCACAACAAGTTGTGCGGAGTCACTCAACTTGCAAAAACAGTTTTTATATTTTCAGCAGAAGTACATTCAGGTGCAGATAAGATCAACGCCCTACATTATCCATGTGGAAGTAAGTATGAAGATGATGTGATTCAGTCCTTTTATTTGAAGTAGAGGGACCTCAGGAAAAGGACCTGACCGAGCATTCTCCTGTCACTTCTGCAACCTCAAAACAACAAGTGCCCAGTTATAAAATAGCATCCATGCAAAAGACAATTTACTGAATATTGCAGAATATAGAACTCTAGTGAGTACTAACTATGCCCTTTCTGGCAGTTCCACCAACCAGGGCACTCAAAAGGCCAAGCCCCCTATAAACCGTTCTTGCTTAACTCAATGGAATGGGAAGCCATTATAGCTATGTGTGGCGAGGAACAGCCGAATCATACAAACCCAACTCTTGTAGAGAACCACGAATCGAAGTTCCCAGGCACTTTAAAAGGCCAACACAATCATGTAGACAATGCAACCGACGTGTGGGCAGTTCTGCTAAGAACTTTGCAATTAAGAGTCAAAGCCCCCAACTACCGATCTATAAAAATGGATATTCAGATCAAGTTACTGGATATATCAGCAGTCTTTACTTTGGGGATTGATACACAAATCACCAATCTCAATAGCCTTAAAATAAAAGCCCAAAAAGGAGCAGAAGCCATTGCACAAGCTGGCCCCTGTAACAGGGACCTGCACAGCAGCATCACACTCAGTGCCTTCTCAAGAACTGATTATATCAGAGAATCTGGGCTACTCCATACAGGCCCCCACAAAGTCGACCAAGCGTGCATTCTCAGCGGCAAACATTGAGGCAACCACTGAGGAAGTGCTGCAGCAGTCCCAGCCCTTGGACAGGCCCTCTTCAGCTTCAGACACTAACTACTTTGCCTCAAATCTAGAACAAATGAAGGCTCACAACTGAGTGCGATGGTGTCAACAGAGGAAGAATCGGTGCAAATCGCAAAAAGATAGGGACAAAACGACTAAAGGGAGGAGTATTTACTCCTTTTTTTAGCAACTTGGAGAGCATCTCACACTTACAAAAGAGAAGCAATTCACAGGATCAAGAGTCAGCCACAGGATGTGAGGACAACATGGAACTTACAGGTGCAAATTGGGTCACAGAAACAGACCAGGTAAGAACCTCTAAAAACAAGGAGGACATGGGCGACTATACTGAGTGATGCCGGGTGGCCACCCAAGGAGTAAATCAAAACCTAGATTCTGCAATACCTCTAGCGGGCACACAAGGCAAAAATAGGCCCACCAAACAGCCCAGGCTGGGTCACAAACTCAGCCATGCTTCTGCAACTAGTGGCCACCAACCCACCATGCCTACCTCCGCAGACGGAAGCCCACAAGCAATGCCAACTCTGATCATGACCCATCAAAACAATATGCACCATCCAACAGATGGGGAACCAACATAGCTACTGCAAAGTTAATCTGATGTCTCAGGAGATCCCCAATAGAGATGTCAGGACAACTGCAGGCAGGTTTACAAACCTACCAGCAATCAGCAGTTCACCATCCCTAACTGAGATTAAAATGCTCTGCATCACTGGTTGTGACCACATTGGTACAACAAAAGCACCTTCTGGCACGACTGGCAGCCAGGTGCTGCTAATGTACCCTGAGTATCAGTCAAGAGGCCCCTTTGACCTCCTTAACTGTGGTAACATCCTTCGCTTGTTAAGCTAAATTCCAGAAACTGAGAATATCTACATGGCTGACATTGTTTCGGTAGAGTTGCTGCCCCCTTCACCAGGACAAGCAAATGAAACCACCAAGGTAACATGGGCATTCAACGGAACTGCAAACCTGGTACTAGGGGTCACCGCATGTTTAAATCCTGGGAGATACAGATATTACAAGATGTAGAACCAGCTTACCCCATGTTCTGATGCCACACGAGGAGGACAGCATGCCTACCACTCTCCACAATGGTCCCTCTTCCATTTTAAAAAGAGCAAATTGCTAACACTTCCTGCTTTGGAAAACCCTTGGCAGCTAGTGAATGCCACCAGAGGTCTTCCTTTTACCCACAACTGGAGCTGGGTTCAAGGGGCTTTGAATACGTCATAAACCAACCTCACACAATTAGAATCACCTGCCCAACCTGGCAAGCTTCAGATTTGCTCCTGGAACATCAATGGTTTGCTAAATAAACTTGCAGATAATGAGACGTTGAAGTACTTGCTCACTTTTAACATAATTATGCTACAGGGAATATGAGCCAAGAAAGTAACAACAATCCCAGGATCCATCAACTACATAGTCCCAGCTACAAAAGAAGAACTTTACTCTTGTCAAAGTGGTGGGCTAGCAATATTAATTCATGCAGACTTGCAAGACAGCTACTCTATGAAACCAGCAGCTTGGAGACACCTGAAGACAGTTCTACGTACCTGGAAACAGGGTTCCCTGACCCTTAATTTAGCACTGATGAACATCTACATACCCCCAAGGTGAGACTCAAGAAGAAGGCCAAGGAACACCCTATAAGCGAGATTTCTGCTCTCCAGGATAACCCATCACCCTATTAATTATACTCCCTGGGACTTTAAAATTAACCTGCTGGGGTCATCCCAGGACAAGAAGTCACTGATAGCCTGGAATATTCCAGACCAAGTACCAAACCGAATGTTCAAACAAGACAAAAGGGGCAGAGAAATTGGATCAGGAACAGAGTGTTAGAGACCATGAATCTGCGAGCAAATTAGTGGTTGCTTTTACAATGACCATCCACCATCTTTTTCTTACCACAACCATGATGGCCACACTTTAATAGATTTTACAAGGCTTTTGGATCCACTCATCCACTTGATCTCCAACTTTCAAATCAAACCCAGGGATTAAAGCGATCACATGCTGCAAGAGCTATCTCTTGCCCTGTCATTGGACTGCCACAAACCAATAGACACATTCCAAAGCACTATAGAAATATTACGTGGCCAGCCAGGATGACTACTGACCTGTCAGCAGAAGCTAAGAGCTTGTGGCTGCCTTTCTAGAAAACACAAGTTCTGTTCACTAAGCATGGGAGCTACTTACAACAAAATTCCTATACTGCTACCCACCCTTTGATGGATGCTCTAGGAACAACTAGGCACCCCCGGTCCTGCTGAAAACAGGAAAAGCAAGAAGCGCAAACAGAGCCTAAACCAAGCCCTCAGAGTGTTACAAAAACACCTTAGTAATGATGCACTGGCAGTAAACCTGGCTAAGTCAAGGTTTGAATACAAAAAGCACCTGTGGGACTTGAAAAGAGAGGAGACTGCCAAATTATCGGCCAAACTTTTGAATGTCCTTTGGTCCAATAGGCACAACCAATTCTGGGACATTGTGAATAACCTAACTGATTTATCTCAAACAAGAGTCTCAATTAATATCCCAGCTGAAACATGATACCAGTATCTCTCGAACAACTTTAGTCATCTAGGCCTCAAGCTAAGGCTGCAGAAGACAGCCACAACTTGCGTGATGGTGACTCCTGACTCTGAAACCACCCTACCTGGGCTTTCGACCTCCAAACTCACAGCAGCAAGTGAGCAGCAGATCTTAAGAAGCTGAAGAACAGGAGCACCCAGGCCAAATGTATTCCAACTCCACTGTTCAGAGAACACAAATCGCGCTGTGCAAGGCACCCGGAGTCAGTGTACAAGAGCCTAATACCTTCTAATACCATTCCATACTGTTCACAAAGGGGGCACTGACTCCCACCCAGTGAGCTATTGGCTCATTTCCCTCTTGGATATGAAATCTAAGGCCCAATTTAAAAAACAAATGACGGATCACAACACTGCACCACATTTGGCAGCGCCATGTTCAGTCATTTTCAAAACTCAGGGATGCACCATATTTAATAGAATACTGCCTAACCCTGTGTTGCCCCCTGCACCAGAGCTTAATTTGCTGCCAAGCACCAACGTAGCCACCCTTGTGCCATTGGGGGAAGGATGGCTCCGCTGCAGGGGAGATTGCTTTTGTGTAGGAAGGGACATCTTCCTGCACAAAAACGATCTTCAATGGCAAATTGCTCTTTCTATGCTTGCTGCAGAATGCAGCATACGTAGAACAATAAAAAAAACTAGGAGAAATGAAAGCATTTCTCCTTGTTGCGTCATGCTAATGCCCCCCTTGGGGTGGGGTTAGATTTTGGCACTGCCTCAGATTTACAAAAACTTGTAAATCTGAGGCAGCATCAAAATGCAATAGTTTTTGCAGTGGCACACCCACAGCAACATAAATTTCACTCCCTTTCTACGCAAAGTGCTGCATGTGAAGTGGCCATATTTACAAGGTGGTGTTAAGCCATAAAAAGTAGCTTAACACCACCTTCTAAATACAGCACAGTGCATAGCGCCACCGGAACATCACTAAAAGTGACGCTCCAGTGGAGTTAAGGCCTTTAAATCTTGCCCAAAATAGTTTCCCACTTGTCTGCTAGAAGAACTAGCAACATGGTCATCTGAAAACAACTTAACACTGTTCAACCAGACAGGATTTACTAAAGGTGTTGGCACAACCTCAAACCTGTTATTGGTAAATATTGGTACTGTTCGACCAAAGCAGGGCATTAAAGCAACCCCTCTATCTCTTGTTCATAGACTATAAAGGTGCTTTTGACCGAGTGGACGAGGGATGATGTGGAAGAAATTGGCCTGTTGGAAAATACCAAACTCATTGCTGAGAGCTGTAATTTTTCTCCACACTGATAGCTGGGTCAGGATCAGTCTAGGTGATGGTGCCAACTTATCAAGAAGGATCCCAGCCCACCAGGGGTTACAGCAAGAATGTGTGCTAGCTCTGATTCTCTTTATCTTTTCTTAGCTGACCTGCCCCTCTGTCTAATGCAGGTCACCTCTGACGCTCTGAAGCTGGTCAACACTCTACTCTTGTGTTTGAAGATTTAGTACTACTTAGCCAGGACAAAATAGGCCTTCAAAGGCTTCTGGAGGCCACAGCCCAATACTCTGACAGGAACTCTACAGATATCAGCTTTAAAAAGTCCAAAATAATGATCCAGGGCAAGTCAACTCAGAGTCCCCACCAGTGGTACATAAGCAAGGACAAAATTGAGAAGGTGCGAGAATACAAATAGCTGGGCATGCTTGTTGACAGTCAAGGATCCTTCAAACCCTACTTGGAGCTAATGAGTCAGAAGTCAGTATCTCTGAGGGCCATATTTATACTTTTTGACGCAAAACTGCGCTCACGCAGTTTTGCGTCAAAAACATTTGCGCCGGCTAACGCCATTCTGAAGCACCATGCTGGCGCCGTATTTATGCAATGACGTTAGCCGGCGTTAGCCGGCGTTAGCCGCCGGCGCTGCCTGGTGTGCGTGGAAAAAAACGACGTACATCAGGCAGCGCCGGCGTAGGGGGATATGGGGCTTGGGCGTCAAGAAATGGGGCAAGTCAGGTTGAGGCAATTTTTTCACCTCAACCCGATTTGCTCCATTTTTTTTCACTCCCAACCCCCATAGAAATGACTCCTGTCTTAGCAAAGACAGGAGTCATGCCCCCTTGCCCAATGGCCATGCCCAGGGGACTTATGTCCCCTGGGCATGGTCATTGGGCATAATGGCATGTAGGGGGGCACAAATCAGGCCCCCCTATGCCACAAAAATTTTTTTAAAAAAATTACTTACCTGAACTTACCTTAATGTCCCTGGGATGGGTCCCTCCAGCCTTGGGTGTCCTCCTGGGGTGGGCAAGGGTGACAGGGGGTGTCCCTGGGGGCATGGGAGGGCACCTCTGGGCTCCTTCAGAGCCCACAGGTCCCTTAACGCCTGCCTTTTGCAGGCGCTAAAAAACAGCGCAAAAGCGGCCGTACGTCATTTTTTTTGACCCGCCCACTCCCGGGCGTGAATTTTGCCCGGGAGTATAAATCCGACGCACATGCCTCGGAGTCGATTTTTTAGACGGGAACGCATACCTTGCATATAATTAACGCAAAGTAGGTGTCCACGCTAAAAAATGACGCTAACTCCATGGACTTTGGCGCTAGACGCGTCTAACGCCAAAGTATAAATATGGAGTTAGTTTTGCGTCGAAATTGCGTAAAAAAAAACGATTCAATTCCGGCGCAAACGGAGTATAAATATGCCCCTTAGTGTTACCTTTAAGCACATTAAAGCAGCCACAGGATGCTCCACTTTTTTACCACTGCTGAAAATAATCCAGGCCAAGCTAATTCCCACCATTTCCTATGAAGCAAAGCAGTTATGGGCAGAGATGCTGTTCATTTGGATAAAGCTATAATTAAACTGCGGAGGACTGTTTTTCTTTTGCAAGTATAGGTATCTCCTGCTCAGCATCACCTTGACTTTAGCCAGGTGAAACAAAGCATTGCAAGGCAGATAGATTTTGTTGAACTTTGCTACAAATTAAAGGAAGCTAATTGTGAACTGTTAAACTTCAATCTTTTGTATGAAACTAAGACCAGAGTTCATTCACTGGCCAGATATTATCTTGCTAGCACCCCGGCATCATTAGATTTAACATAACAATGGGAGACTTTTGCCACCTACTCCCAGACCACGACTATGGTCAATAAGTCCATCAAATCCGGTTTGTTGCTTGAGTACAAAGCAGCATTTGCAGTAAGATGGCATGCGTGGCTCACATTGGTGTCCTACAGTGCCTGGGGCTACCTTTAGCTGTGATGCTTCAGCATGTCACAGGTGGGGAGGCAGTGATGCATGACAGGCCCCTATTCAGGGGGGTTGAGACTTCACCATTCCTGGACAATCTTTCTGATGGCTTTCTTATGTCTTGCTCAGATGCACCTGTGTGCATCTGGGGCACAGGAAAAGGCCGCAATTGGATGGTTGATGTATGGTAAAGGTAACTAAGAGGAGATGAGGGAAAGAGGATGTTTTAAAGGGATCAATGGGAGAGGAGAAGAGGGGTGGAAAGTCAAGGAAAAGGGCTGGAGTATATGAAGATAGGGTGAAAGAGATGTGCTCAGGGTGCACAAAGGACATAGGTAGAAATGTTAGAGAGAGCATGGAGAGTTATAGAAGCAAAGAAGGGTAACTTGAAGAAGTATATCAAGCATGCAAATGGAAGAATTAGTTAGACCCAGACCCAGTGGACAGGAGGAAGTGAAGAGGGTGAAAGTGGTGGGGATGAAGTGTGTAATATTGGTTGCTGGAGCCTGAGGAAGTATAAAGAGGTGAATGGATATTAGAATTTATACTGCAAAACAATGCCAGCATCAAGCACTGGGCAATTTACTGCTAAAAAATGCTTTTGTCATGTTTTGCCACTGACAACTCCAAATTCTAACTATATTTTGTAACAAAATGCGGCCAGTCCAACTGACACATCTTAATAGCAATGACAGAAAACTTTTTACAGAAGAAATTTTTCAACATAGAATTAAATTAGATTGTCTAAAACAATCACAGTCGCATGGGAGTATTAACTCCTAGTCAAAATGTACTTGTATGTACACGTTTGCACATTACTTGCTGGTAACATGCTAATAGTAGGGATATTTAAAGTATCAATGAAGCACCTAAAATTTAAAATCTTACTTATTAGAGACAGCCAAGTTTACCAATACTATCAGTTCTTATAAAGGGGAAGAGGTAGGTGAGTCGCACATTCTTTGCATAATGATGTGCCTCTTGATAGAGAAATATTTTAAAGTCTCTTCTTTTAATGCTGTGGAAAGGTCAGTCTTTTCTTTCATTCACTGAAACAGGCAGTATTATAGGCGTAAAAGGTCGAACTTTTGTCATTTTGTCACGTAGATCGCACTTTTTTAATATTGAAAAATCTTAAAAAATAAAACAAGAAGAAGGAATAAACCTCCTGTTTGGCAGCTCTGAAGAGAGAACGGATAATTAAAGAGTGTTGATAATCATTACCAAGGAAACTATTAGATCATTTCTTAACCAGCTCCCCTTCCCTAACGATCTCAAGTAATGTGTTTACAAAATGAATACCTGATTTCCATCAGCGGACAGGGGCTCCAATCAATCACTCTAGAAAAGAAAAGCCCCTGAGAAATTACATTATGAGAAATTCCATTCCTTGAGTCAGGTTTTAGCAAAGCCGAGCGCTCTGTTCTGACCCTTCGCCCTAATATCTGGGGAATCCGGTTTACACATTTAATACTATCCCAGGTGCAGAAGGAGATTAGTGTAATAAACCTTATGTGCTGAACGCCGAACAGATGATTTTTTGCTACAATGAGGCTGGCAGATGGCCAGTGCATTCGTACACAACAGAAAGAAGTAAGCCTCATTCTAATATACTGGTTTGAGAAAGTCAATCAAAAATCTGATGGGAGCTGGGAAATAGAAAAGGCATTCAATATTCATGAAGCGACGGATCGTTGACACACACGAAGCATACAGAATTGAACATTTGAGCCAGCGCCATAAGGTGTTTTTTCGGCTATAGGGCTTGCTTCCTTAAAACAAGGATTTTGTGTCCCCGCTACAGGGGCGTAGGAGACAATACATTTCTGGGGGGGACAGGGACAGCCTTAGGGACTTTCAATCAACCCTATACAAATCGCTCGTTGTTTCCGAACTGCAGGCTCCGATAAATATACACAATCATATATATTGGAAGTGAAATAGGGAGAAAGGAAGGCATGTTTTCACAGTCTGAAAGTATCTTTTATTGTTATTTACATTCACAAAGTAATTAGCTCAAATGTGAAAATAACATGTCGATTAACCTTGCATCTTCATGCACCAAGCAAATCAAGGTAGGAGGGTAAAAAGGAAGAACATACCCATTGCGCCCCACACCCATCATGCCCCTCGCCTCATGCCAATTGGAACCGCACTGGAGATATCAAAAGCGATTAGGTACAACAGTTGTAAACTGTGCTCGGAAACCAGAGTTCTAATAACACTTCTACTCCTGTGTGTGATCTTGGGCAGCTCAGCTCCACATCAGTCATAACTAGAAGCATTTCAACTGAAGACGCTCTTGGAGTTACAGGCTATATAAACATGGATTGTCTAATCTCTGTATAAACTGCAGTCACTAATTCCCTTAGAATCGGCTGTTTGTGATGCACCAAGTCACTGCGTATAACGAAAAGACATTCACTGATTATAAAGAAAAGACATCAGAAAATGACTATGATAGGGTTATTAAAGTCGAGTTCTGACATTGCAATGCCTTCTGCGAGAGCCAGCAGCCAAGGTAAAAGGCAGATCAGGTCACAGAGCATAATTAATGCAGCTGTTTAAAGCAACAAATGGAATGTTGCTTTTCTTTCTTCTGCTCTACTTTAATAGCTTGAAATGACAAAAGCTATGCACTAAGGGTTTAAGTGGTTTGTGGGAAAGTTGATGGTGTGACCGTGTATTATATGGGGTAAAATACCCCCTGCGTACATAAGGATATTGCAAGTCACCTTGAAGTTCATACCTTATAAACAAGCATTGGCAAAGCCAATAGGTCTCACCTATGCATATTCTATTGCCTTTGCCAATGTGTTTTAGCCATGCTGTACACTAGTAAGACTACTATTCAGCATGGCTCAAAGTTAATGGCATAAAGGAGAATGATGTGTCATCGACTGGTGAGGCGTAGTGTCATGGAGTAAGTAGAGTGTACTAGAGTGGAGCAGTAAACTAACTTTAAAGGAACAAGGGTCCCTTGAATAAAATGCAACACCACTCCCATAAACAATTATATTAAAGTAGTATGCAAATGTAATGTTTCATGCATGTATTCAATCAAAATATAAAAGATCAAATGTAGTGGAAAAACATCAACAGGGGAAATGAAGAAAGACTGGTATTCGGGCATTACACAAGTTATCTGGGTGACTCAATGTCACCAATAACAAGAAAAATGTAAAAAGTAACCTTTATAGCACAGTGGTTTGGAGGAGGCTGGCCTGGTTTGTAGTGGGTACCTATGGTACGTACACCTTATACCAGGTCCAGCTATCCAGTATTAGTGAAATGTAGGCAGTGTAAAGCCAGGCTCTCTAGGGGTAGTGTGGATGAGCAGCCAAGGCCTAACTAGGAGACATGCAAAGCTCATGCAATACCACTGTAGTAACACAGTACTCACACACATGAAAGAAAATACTCAGTGTTACAAAAATAAAGGTACTTTATTTTAGTGACACAAATGCCAAAAATACCGTAGAGACTATACTCCCTTAGGAGGTAAGTAATACACAAATTATATACACTAGTATGCAGAAATAGGCATAAAAACAGTTAGAAAACAGTGCAATTAGTGAAAATCACAATAGTTGGAAATGGGCCTGGGGGAAACACAAACCATATACTAAGAAAGTGGAATGCTAATGTCGGTTTCCCACCTAGGCAAGTGTGGTGTGTAGAGGGTCACTGGGAGTATTAGAAAACACTAAAGGTAAGTAATAGAACCCACCTCAGAGCCCAGGAAAGCAGGAGTAAATCACAGTAACTTTCCTAGAACACACAGGAACACGAGAAAGAAGATAATGAAAGAACCAGAAAATACTTCAAGACACAAAGGGTGGATTCCTGGACCTAAAGACCTGTGGAAGAATGGGACTAAGTCCAAGAAGCACAGAAGAGTCCAGGGAGGACAGGAGCCCCTGCTAACCTGAATCAAGGTGCAAAAGAAGAACCTCTGGTGAAGAACTACAGTCAGTTCTGCACCCAAGAAAATGGTTGGTGCAGATGATATTCCACACCGGATGGATGATTGCAGTCTGGTTTGCATCGCTGGATTCCGCCAACAAGCCTTGGGACACGCAAAGCTCACAGTTAGCGGAAAATGGCACTGCCTGGGACCAGGAGGGACCTGGTGGACTCTACCCAGGAAGAGGAGTCAGAGGGGGCTCTCAGCAACTCATAGACCCCACAGAAGACCAGCCAGCGCACACAGGAGTCCCCCAGCACGGGGACAAAGGAGTTGCAAAAGGAGGCCCACGCAGTACAAAAACAAAGGATCCCACGCTGCCAGAGAACCACTCAGGAAGCTGTGCATCGCTGGAAGGAGTGCTGGGGGCCGGAGCTTCATTGTGCACAAAGAATTTCATAGAAGGATGCCAACAAGCCTTGGCAACTGAAAAACACGTGGTGCACAGAGGTACTGTCTTACGTGGGAAGGCAAGCTCTTACCTCCACCAAAGTTGGACAGTAGGATGTCAAGACCGTTGGGACCACGTCAGTCCACCACCCGTGATGCAGGATCCATGCAACTCGGCAGGAGAGGGGACCCACGCAGATAGTTGTTGTTAAAGAGAGGTGCCTGCTGAAGCAGGGGAGTGACTCCTTCAGTCCAAGGGAGATTAGTTGATTCTTCTGGTGCAGGCTGAAGACAGGGTGTCCTCTGAGGATGCACGACCGGGAAACAGGTCGTCTTTGCTTCGTTGTTGCAGTTTGTGGAGCTCCTGGAGGGTCCAGATGCAGTTTCATCGGTGAGAAGGTGAAGTAGCGGATGCAGAGGATTCCTGCTGGAGTCTTGCAATCTGAATCTGAAGAACCTCCCAAAGGACAGACCCTAAATAGCCCTGAAAAGGGGATTGGTCAGATAAACAGATAAGCACCTATCAGGGGACGGCTCTGACACCACCTGCTGGCACTGGTCACTCAGATGCTCCCAGAGTTCGCTGCCAACTTGGAATCCAAGATGGCGAAACCCAGGGACCCTCTGGAGGACATCTGAGCACCACCCCTGTGGTGGTGATGGACAGGGGAGTGGTCACTCCTCTTTCCTTTGCCCAGTTTCGTGCCAGAGCAGGGACTGGGGGTACCCGAACCGGTGTGGACTGGATTATGCCAGGAGGTCACAAAATGTGCCCTTCAAAGCATTTCCAGTGGCCTGGGGAAGGAAGCTACCCCTCCCAAGCCTGTAACAGCTATTTCCAAAGGGGGAGGGTGTAACACCCCTCTCCCAAAGGAAATCCTTTGTTCTGCCTTCCTGGGCTTGAGCTGCTCAACAACAGGAGGGCATAAACCTGTATGAGAGGTGGTAGCAGCTGGGGCTGCCTGGAAAATCTCAGAAGGCTGGAATAGCAATACAGGGGGTCCTCTAAAGAGCCCCCAGAGTGCATGAAAACATACAACCAATGCTTGCAAAAGCCTTGGGGTATGATTCAAACATGTTTGATACCAAACATACCTATGTTCGGAGTTACCATTATGTAGCTGGAATAGGTAGTGACCTATTTCCAGTCCACGTGTAAAATGGCATCCCCGCACTCATGAAGTCTGGGAAAATGGTCCTGGAGGTCGTGGGGCTCCTCTGCTAGTTCAGGGGTGCCCTCACACACAGGTACTCTGTACCTTGCCCTCAGGGCTGGAGGGCCTGCCATAGGGGTGACTTATAAGTGACCTGGTGCAGTGTAACTGGCAGTGAAAGGGTGCATGCACCTTTTCACGCAGGCTGCAATGGCAGTCCTGCAGAAGCCTTTGCATGGGCTCCCTATGGGTGGCGAAAGAAATGCTGCAGCCCATATGGATGTCCTGGAACCCCAATGCCCTGGGTACCTAGGTACCATATAATAGGGACTTATAAGGAGGCACCAGTATGCCAATTGTGGGTGAAATACTGGGTTACCAGTAGGCAACAACCATAATTTAAGGGAAAGAGTATAACTACTGGGGTCCTGATTAGCAGGATCCCAGTAGACACACTCAAACACACTGGCAAACAGGCCAAATGTGAGGGTAACCGAGCTAGAAAGAGGCTACTTTCCTACAAGGTTAGCATCCACAATAATGATTTACAAGCTCTTATACACTGACTTTTACAAGAATGACTCAAATAGCGAATCAAGAAGTAATTAGCTCATAGTACCTATGCTTATGCCAACTTATGTACAATATCACAAATTCAAGTCAAGGTACTTTGGCCGACGATATTTCGATCCCCTAAACAAGTATCAGGAGCATCCTAAGCCTTCGTTAAGCTTGAGTTAAAAGGGGTACAGAGTGCTTGTAACCAAAACGGCGAAGATAAATCTGACTCACGTCTCATGAGTGAGAAGGCAATCAATGGAGATCTGAATCTCTAATCAAGCGCCAATGCCATAAAGTTGTAGTAGAGTGGAGTAGTGTCACAGTGTAATAGAGTGTCATAGAGTGGAGTGGCAGAGTGTCGTAGAGTGGAAAGGCATAAAGAAGAGTGTACTGGAGTAGAGTGAAGTAAAGTAATGTGAACTGGCATAGAGAAAGTTGGGTAGAGTGTTGTTGAGTATAGTACATAGTTGTATAGTGGAGTGGCATAGAGGGTTGTGCAGTGGCGTTGAGTAGAGTATCGTAGATTGAAGTGGCATAGAGTGGTGTGGAGTGACAGAGTGGAGTAAAGTGGAATGGAGTGGCGTATAGGGAGTTGTGTAGGGAGTTACAGAGTGGAGAAATTGTTAGAGTTTAATGGAATAGAGTGTCAGAGTCTAGTATCATGGAGTGTAATGTCAGAGTGAAGTGTCATAGAGTGGAGTTGGGTGGTCTAGAGTGAAGTGGCATAGAGTACAGTGGTGCAAAGTAGATTGGTGCAAAGCAGATTGGTGTAGAGTGTAGTGGTATAGAGTGTAATGGTTTTGAGTAAAGTGGTGTAGAGTGCATTGGCGAAGACTGCACTGGTTTAGCGTACAGTGCAGTAGCGTAGAGTGGCGAAGAGTAGAGGGGAGCAGACTGGAGTGGCACATCATAGATTGCAGTGGTGCCCGAGTGCAGTGGGGCAGAGTGATGGGTCATAGAATGATGCTGTGCATGGTATAGTGTAGTGGTGCAAGGTAGAGTAGACTGGTGTAGAGTGCAGTGGTGGAGTGCAGTGATGCAGAGTAGAGTGGCATAGAGTGTACTGGCATATAGTGCATTGGTGTAGAGTGGCATATAGTTGAGCGGTGCAGAGTAGAGTGCTGTGGTGCAGAGTAGAGCGGAGTATAGTTCAGTGGCAGAGTGCAGTGTTGCAGAGTAGAGTGTCATAAAGGGCAGTGGTGTAGAGTGGCATAGAATGCATTGGTGTAGAGTGCAGTGATGTAGAGTGATGCAGAGTAGAGAAGAGTGGCTTAGAGTACAGCGGTGCAGAGTAGAATAGAGTTGCATAGAGTGCCGTGGCATAGAGTAGATTGCTGCAGAGTACAGTATAGTGGTGAAGAGTAGATTGTTGCAGAGTGGAGCATAGTGATGTAGAGTGCAGTAGCATAGAGCGGTGCAGAGCAGATTGGAGTGGCGCAGGGTACATTAGAGTGGTGCAGGGTAGATTAGACTGGCATAGCATAGAGTGGAGTTGCGTAGATTGCAGTGGCATAGAGGAGATGATTTCAAAGTAGAGTGAAGTGCCCTACAGTGGAGTGGTGTAGAGTAGAGTGGCATTGAGTGCAGTGGTGCAGAGTAGAGTGGCGTGGCGTGGCGTGGAGTTCAGTGGCAGAGTGCAATGTTGCAGATTAGAGGATCGCAGAGTACAGTGGTGTATTGTAGAGTGGCACAGAGTGCAGTGGCATAGAATGCTGTGGCACAGAGTAGAGTGGTATTGAAAGCAGTGGAATAGAGTGCTGTGGTGCAGAGTAGGTTGGCATAGAGTGCAGTGGCATAGAGTGCATTGGTGTAGAGTGCAGTAGAGTGGCATATAGTTGAGCGGTGCAGAGTAGAGTGCCGTGGTGCAGAGTAGAGAGGAGTATAGTTCAGTGGCAGAGTGCAGTGTTACAAAGTAGAGTGTCATAAAGGGCAGTGGTGTAGAGTAGAGTGGCATAGAAAGCATTGGTGTAGAGTGCAGTTATGTAGAGTGATGCAGAGTAGAGTGCCATGGTGCAGAGTAGAGAGGAGTATAGTTCAGTGGCAAAGTGCAGTGTTGCAGAGTAGAGTGTCATAAAGGGCAGTCGTGTAGAGTGGCATAGAATGCATTGGTGTAGAGTGCAGTGATGTAGAGTGATGCAGAGTAGAGAAGAGTGGCTTAGAGTACAGTGTTGCAGAGAAGAATAGAGTTGCATAGAGTGCCGTGGCATAGAGTAGATTGCTGCAGGGTACAGTAAAGTGGTGAAGAGCAGATTGTTGCAGTGTGGAGCACAGTGATGTAGAGTGCAGTAGCATAGAGCGGTGCAGAGCAGATTGGAGTGGCGCAGGGTACATTGGAGTGGTGCAGGGTAGATTGGACTGGCATAGCATAGAGTGGAGTTGTGTAGATTGCAGTGGCATTGAGGAGATGATTTCAAAGTAGAGTGAAGTGTCCTACAGTGGAGTGGTGTAGAGTAGATTAGAGTGCAGTGGTGCAGAAGAGAGTGCAGTGGGACAGAGTACAGAGGCATTGAGTGCAGTGGTGCAGAGTAGAGTGGCGTGGAGTTCAGTGGCAGAGAATGTAATGTTGCAGATTAGAGGGTCGCAGAGTACAGTGGTGTATTGTAGAGTGGCATAGAGTGCTGTGGCGCAGAGTACAGTGGCATTGAAAGCAGTGGAATAGAGTGCTGTGGTGCAGAGTAGATTGGCATAGAGTGCAGTGGCATAGAATGCATTGGCTTTGAGTAAAGTGGTGAAGAGTGCACTGGCAGAGTGCAGGGGTGTAGTGTACAATGGTTAGAGTGGAAAGCATAGATTGCAGTGCGTAGTGTAGAGTGCTGCAGAGTAGAGTGGAGTGGTACAGCATAGATTTCAGTGGCGTAGATTAGCACAGAGTGGAGAAAAGTGGTGTAGGTTGCAATGGCAGAGGGTAGATTGTTTCAGAGAAGAGTGAAGAAAAGATAGAGAAAAGATAATATACTTCAGTATGCTGAAGTATGTAACAATAACAACAACATAAAAAATAACGCTAGGCATAATGGCCCAAAATGAAATATGGCTTCTCTCTGTTAGCCACGCTGTAATCAACCCCTTCATTACCTAGATAACAAAACATTAAACATAAATGTTAGAAAAATATACCCTTCTAATAGCTAAATTGCTGTGTGAAATGGTAAAATCTGGGCTCAATCTTGACTTCACTGTTTCACCAACTGGTGTGATCTTAGGCAAATACAAATATTGTGTTTCACAGAGTCCCCTTTCTAGCCTGTAGGCATCAGGCTGAGTGGGACTCTGTTTCCTATTTAGATCTTCCTCATTGTCTTGCAGCTCCTCTTGAAGGCGTCCTGCAGTGCTCCTCTTCAAGGTGGCAGGTGATGCAGACAGTAATCATTCAAAACTCTTCTCTCCTCCCTGTGCCCTTTGTTCTTATGAGCACCCTTAATGCCCACAGCTGTGAACAGGACAAACAAAAGGGCAGAGGGCCTCCTTACTCACCTTCATTCTATTCGCATCAGATTGGAGGATGGTCCGTATAAGGCTATTATAATAAATCGCGCTTTGTGCGCTAATGGCCCTCTGAATAATAGATGTGAGAGGGGAAATAATGTTGTCCCCTTGTCCCCCCCACCTTCGTCCCCCGTGTCCCCCACCCTCCAAAAACTGGGGGGGATACATCCCCCGCATCCCCCACACTTCCTATGCCCATGCCCCGCTATATAGTTCACTGAGGGTTGACAATGTGTCCTCAGTTTAGAAATACCGCGGGCACTAAACCTACGCACAAGTATGGAGTGTGTGTGTGCGTGGGTGTGTGTGTGTGTGGGGGGGGTTCCTCTCTGGGAACCACTACGTGGAGCTTAATATGTTTTAAAACGAATAATAATAATAATGTGATTTTTTTGGATCCCAATTGTGGTGCTACGGAATGCAGGGGTTCCCGAATACCAATACTGCAAAGTCCTAATTTAATTTCACTTCTCCTTCTTCAGCCACGCGTCACTTCCTATCCTTTGACTCCGATTTTAGACTCTCTTTTATCCCTGCTTTCACACTTTGACAGTGTTTATGCAATTTTTTTCTGTTCGTTCATCTTTCTCCCTTTTGTGCCTTCCCTTTTGCAGCCCTGGGTCCAATCTAATGATGATAAATACGCTCTGGTCCCTAGAAATATTTACTACTGCCGTCACCAACTGGCACAAATAAACCATTGCTAAAAAACATTTTTTCTTCTATCTGTAAGTTTCATATTTCCCCATGCCTGACGGGATGTCTTCATTATTCGGGAAACGGCAGGGCAATAGAAGCGGTGAAGGGGATGAAGGGGCATATTTACAAGAAAGTGGTGCATCAGTCCTGATGTGCCACTTTTCTTGCGTCGCACTGTCCGTACAATACAACACACCATGCAACCTGTGCTAGCACATTTGTTTTAATAAAAATTATTAATAAGTGTTTATTTTGAATAAATTTAAGTAGAAAATATAATTACGTAGAACAATAATGCACGCAGAGCTGGCTTTTGGGTGGTGCGAGCGGTGCGACCACAGCGGGCGCTGACCTCCAGGGGGCGCTGTGTTTAGCAATAACTTCTGAAACTTGCGATTTAAAAGCACCTGCTGAAAAGTTCCTTGTGCGTTTAGCCTTCAAGAAACAATTAAAATATCAAGAAACATCTTGTGATTATTGTTCCTGCTAGAGAGAGAGAGAGATGGGAGTTTTGCCTAGTGGCAGCTTTGACTCAACATAAAGTAGCATAGAGGGTTAATAGGCCTGCTGCAAAAAACAGAACTATGGGGCATATTTAAGAAAAGTTGTGCTGCACACAGTGCAGCGCCACTTTTCTTGCACCCCTTAGCGCCCCCCTAACGCCACCATGTGTGCATGATATTTAAAATACGGTGCACCATGGCAGTAGTTAGGGGACTAGCGTCAGAATTTTGTACGCTAGTCTGACGATTTGCAGGATTAGCGTCAAAACTTTTGACGCTAATCTTGCAAAGCACACAGAGGTCCATTGGAAGCAATGGAAGCCTCCTTTTAATGCCTGCTCTGAGCAGGCGTTAGGAGTGCCAGAAAAAATGACCAAAGAAATCTGACAGATTTGTTTGTGTCATTTTTTTGGCCTCCCTAATGGGGGGACGCTCCCTTTGCATACATTATGCCTGGCGCAGGCATAATGTAGCACAAAGGGTTACAAAGTGGTGCAGTGCATGCATTGCGACTCTTTGTAAATATGCCGCAGCATTTCTGGTCTTCTATCACCACATTAGTGTAAAACAATTACTCTAATGTGGCACTAGAATGGCACTGGGGGCTCTTAAATATGTCCCTATGGCAGTGATTAATTTGTGCTTCTTGTTTCTGGTGCGGAGAACCAGCACTTATTTTTGAGGGCCAGCACTTATTTTTCTGCCTCCAGCATTTACTGCGAGAAAAAGACAGATATGGGAAAGACTGAGGAAGAGAAAAACAAAAAAGGGTCACAATGGGAAAAAGCAGAAATCTGCAAGAGTGAGCTAAAGTGGCAAGGAGTGCATGTAAATGGATTGAAGAGGCCCGAGATGGTTTCAGGATTACGTTGACTTTGTGTTCCATGGTCACACATTTAATTGCAGCAGCCACGTGTTTAAGAGGAGGGCTTTGGGCACTGGCACCTTTTTACAAATTAAGCACTGCCCTATGGGGCATATTTGAAAAAAGTGGCGCTGCCCACAGTGCTGAACCACTTTTCATGCGTCCCTTAGCTCTCCCCTAATGCCACCATGAGTGTGCTGTACTTAAAATATGGTGCAACATGGGGGTAGATAGTGGACTAGTGTCAGAATTTTTTACCCTAGTCCGGTGCTTTGCAGGATTAGCGTAAAAAATGTTGATGCTAATCCATCAAAGCACCCAGAGGCCCATTGTAACCAACAGAAGTCTCCTTTTAACGCCTGCTCTGAGCAGGCGTTAAAAGTGCTGGAACAAAATGACGCAAAGAAATCTGTCAGATTTCTTTGCGCCATTTTTGTGGCCCTCCCAAACAGGGGAATGCCACCTTTGCATACACTATGCCTGGTGCAGGCATAATTTAGCCCAAAGGGACACAAAGTGGCGCAATGCATGATTTGTGCCACTTTGTAAATATGGCACAGCGTTTTAGGCCTCTAATGCCACATTAGCATTAAAAAATGATGCTTATGTGGCATTAGAATGGCATTAGGGGCTCTTAAATTTGCCCCTATATTTTAAGTGACTAGCTGAGTGGATTAGTAAAACCAGCCTTTACAAGTGATTTAAAACACATGAATGTATGTGAAAGGGAAGCAATGGAGAGATGAGGGGCACATTTGCCGGGTGGTAGTGAGTGAAACCGAGGAGGAGGTCGTGGTGTCGGGGGCGCCACAATAAACTGTTGCACAAGGGCGCCACCAGTCCTAGAGCCGGCCCTGAATGCAAGCATTTGAAAATGTTATTACGAAGAATGGCCACCAATGTTAACGAAATGTACGAATCAACGATTAAATATTATGAAATGTTGAATATATGTTAGACTAATGCAGTAATATGTCATATTGAGGGTTATGCAATAAGCTTTAGCTCCATTACTTGTAGGCCTTAACTTAGCGAATGTCTTGGCCTGTTTGTCAAGCCTCATTTAGAAGCTGTAGTTCTTAGTGTTTAATAAAAATGCTGACAAAGTGAGTTAAATTGTAAATCTCCATTGTATTGTTTAAATGTGCTCATAACGGAACCTTTTAATGAGAACTGACTGCTAGGAGATGATGTTCTTCCTAATACAACATTTTATGTGTTATGTGTGTGAGACTGACTTTACCAGGGCAAGAACAATGAAGATACTGATTAGAGTAGAAGCTGCAACAATATTGTTACCTGACAAGCCGGATGATGAGGACATCGCAAGACGAACCAATCAACAATATGAGAATGGAGAAATATTAGAATTCATAGATTTGAGATTTTAGTTTTATTGGACAGAGTGTGTACATATGATTAACTGACCAATAGGGATTTAGGGGATAGTTTTAACAGATTTGACTTAAAAAGAGGACACAGAGGGAAGAGGGTTCATTTATTCATTCTGAGAGAAGACAGCTTACTGCCTTTTTTTCCTGACTGAAAGGTTAATACTTTCTTATGCATCTTTACTAGAGACGTGCTTAACTTTAATGCTTAAAGACTTTGCCGTTTTAAATTCTGATGGTGCAGCCTGATGCTTTGCTGACCGACTGATGTCCTGAGGACGAAGTCTGAATCTGCTTTGCTGACCCACCCTGAGGATAGGTATATTCCGAAATTGTGATTATCATGCATATTTGCTTTTTCTTTCTAGGTACCAACTGCACTATTTTAGTAGAACCATAGTTAGATGTTTTTTCCAAGTTTGTGTTACTAAATTGTTTTGCATGAAGCCCATCATGCTGATGCTAATCTGATGTTAGTTAAGGATCCTCACTAATGAATTATGATAACAGGAACTAATGCTTGATGAATTTCTCTGCTAAACTTCATGTATGTTATCACATTGACACAGTTGACTTTGTAACTGATTTGCACCATAACTTTAGAATGTGTTGTAGTTCAAGCTTTGATTAGATTACATTTCTTCCGCCGCTCTGGACAACCAGTATTGTTTCTATATGTATTTCATTTGATTTTGAGATTGATCTACATGACCTTGGCATTGTTAATATAGGGAAATAAATATTCTAAACTTTTACTAGAGGTGTGGTTATTCATCATTGAAAGGTCATGGTGCGTGATAGTTACTGACTCCATTGATTATTGATTTATTGATTACTAATGATTATTGATTATTGTGTATCGATTATTGATTATGTACTGGAGCTATGGTAAGAACATCAAAATTGCGAGTCAAAAGTTAATTGACCTATTCGCGTCCCCTTGTAAGTTTACTTATTAAGGTCAGATGCGCTAACACAGGTTAGGACAATAGCATAAAAAATGTTGATGCTATTGTGGTGCTTTGCAGGGTTAGCACCAAACATTATGGCGCTCATCCTGCAAAATCAAGGGAGGCCCATCAAAAACAATGACAGCGTGACTTCAATGGATACTTCAGGCAGGTTTTAAATGATGCTAAAAACGGCGCAGTGAAAGCTTGCAAATTTCACTTCGCCATTTTTCATGGGACTCCCTGCGTGGGAACACCCACTTTGCATACATTATACCTGGAGCAGATATAATGTAGTGCAAGGGGTACAAAGTGGCGCAATGCATGCATTGCACCACTTTGTAATTTTGGGGCATGGAAATGGCCTCTTTAATGCCACATTAGCGTAAAAAAAAATTATGTGGAGAAAGGGGATGCAAAGGGCTTGTAAATCTGCCCCGAAATGTGATGACTAATCTGAAAGCACCCCATGCAGCAGCTCAAAGTGATATACCTGACCTGACAGGGAAGGACACTGTCACCCAATATAGCCACCCAACACAATAAAAAGTTTAGATGTGTTGCTTTCCTTGTGCCTTTGGTGCCAAAAGCTTTCCTGGCTTTACTTCTCCAGAGTCAACAACCGACTATTGGTTAGGACAAAAGTGTAGTACCTATTATGCTTTTGATTAATCCGGGGGACTATGGTTTTGTCCATGAGTCTTCTACTCTTCTACTGTTTCTGATTCTGTGCTCTTTGGTACTGCCTCCAATCCATCACTCTGCAAACCCTGAAGAATTGTGCTGAAAAGTTCAGAGTACAAAAGAGTGAGAGACCAGCAGGATGCATAGGGTGAGTTTTCATCTGACATTTGTTGCACATTCTCATTTAGACATAGTTTTTAGTTGATAGTCTTTTTGTCAGTGTGACCCAGGTTTCCACATTCAGCTCCTAGTAACTAGTGCTTAGAAGTCATTACATGAGGCACCCAGGATATATTTAATTGTCCTGAGGAAAAATATATCTTGATGGTCTGCTTGGTTACTAAAGTGGCTCTCTCTGGGTGCACAGGAAACTACAATATATGTAATCATATGAAGTGCTCCTCCTTTACAGAATGACTACCTTTCAAATTCTTAACCTACTGGCCTTTTGTCTTCAACGTAACATGGACAACATGGAGCAATCTTCATTAGGCCCCAAAGTAAGAAAAGATATCTGTGATAGCTGAGTGGAGATGGCATCCAATCAAAGGTTTGTGCTTTAATATTATGGTGAGGATGTGCCAATAGGCAGTAAAGCTCATCGATCACCAGAACGAAATCCTGATCCAGTATTCATATAGAAAGCAGAGCCCAGAAAAGCCCATACCTAATGCCCAATGATGGGTGAGGTTAAGAGTGGGATTTGGTGAAATACAAGCAGCGGCTCCTCCGCTATGACGGAGGCGCGTCGCCCCCCACCAGCAGCAGCAGCAGCAAAACTTTAAAAATAAAACAATTATAAAATATGTTTATTATCGTTTTATTTTTAAAGAGCCGGGGCAATTGGCATGACGAGCATGGAGGGGGAGTGCACAGTACTCCCCTCAACGTGCATGTGTATTTTGCCGGCTGTCTAAGGCCGGCCAAACATACGTGCGCTCTGAGCTCGCTCCAACACGACACTGTGTTGCCAGGTTGGATACAGCAGGCAGAGGCTGCCAGTCTGCCTCGGAGCACCAAGCAAGGGAACTCTGGCCAATCCTAATGCTGCTTTTGTGCTGTCAGCAGCATGATAGCAGAGTTAGGATAGGCTGCAGAATGTTTGTTTTCATGGTTTTTCTGAAGTGAAGATAACTAGCTTCAGTCCTAAACGAGGGCTGAGACAGTTCCACAAATTCAGACCCCCAGGATTCTTTGCCATATTTAGGTTTCCCTAGGGGTCACTGTTTGTTCAGGTGTGCTGATTAGAAACACACATTTCTGACGGGCTTGTAGTGACATGTTGGTTTTAAAATTAATTGAGGACAGTTGTCCCAATACTCTCTTTGGATGATGCATAAAGTTCTGAATTTTATCAAGATGAGCCACTAGAGATTCAAAGTCAGCTTACTGTGTTCCCATGTTCATAGATACAGGGATAAAATAGATTCCTGGTTTGAAGTCTTTAGTGATTCTGATGAGATTTTTTTCTAGACCAGTATAGACTACATTACAGTATAAAGGTTGAGGTTTGATGAAGGAATAATTTGGGGGATAGCTCCTATGACCACTGCTTTGCTTTAGTGGGTGAAAATGATTCCCAGAGTTCTGACCTTAGTCAAGACGTTAGAAGGCAGTCCAGGTTTGAAGGATAGCAGAAAGGAAATCTCTTGAGCTGACCTCATCCATTCACTGGAGTTATGACAGATTTTTTGGGGAAAGTGCAGTGGACATGGATGCAATTTGCAATTAACAGAAACCTAATTTTCCATCCATGAACCAAAAGAAGAGTTACAGAGGCTATTGAAACACCGGATCTGTTGCCTAACACCTCACACTTCAGGCCACGTAGACTTTTATTTTCCCAAAGATGAAGATGAAGTTGCACAAGACAATGTCAATGTCAGACAATATTCTTCTAGCTCTCTTGCTGTTTCTTTCCATACCATGAGATGTGTCCATTGGAGTCCAAGAGAGTTTCATGGAATAAATATATATATATATGAGATTAGTTTGCAACAATATTGTGGAATTTTCACCACTACCCTTAAGTGCATGTGGGGGGTTTGGGCCATTTTCTTCAGATAGAATTTCCATTTTATGTTCATTGAACTTAGAAATGTTTGAGGTGATTACCCCAGGTAGTCAGCACCATCATGCACTGTCTTTGTGTCACTTTGAAGAAGCAAAGATTATTGACTAGATGGAAATTTACAGATGACTGTTGGTCCTTTTAAGGCACACTTTATGCATGTTCAACTCTTAGGCTCCTCCCCACCTTCTGGCTTGGATGGTATCTTGCTTCCTTTTAGCTTCAACAGTCAATCAATCACCAAAGGTTAATTGCATTGCCATGAGATTGGTTCCACTATATTCCATTGTAAATGCTGGGTCAATTCAATTGCATTGCCCTGTGATTAGTCCCACTAAAGATCATCCTAAATGCACGTTTATTTGTGAAGACAACCTCAACTAATGTGGCAGTGATAGTGTACTCATTCAAAAATATATAGGCCCTATTTCATGTCCATGCTTTGCCCACCATGAAGCATAGTATTTTCTTGAGTGCATGTATGACTCTTTCCCTCTCTCAGTTACCATACTGCAAGCAGAACTTTATCCTCACATGGTGAAAACTCAATGTGTGTAGGTACTGCAGAAATTCATCTATTTTTAAAGGTGCCCACTTGGTAGTATTTATTTACTGTTTCAGCCAAAGATGGCCACCAATTGCTCCAGTTTGAAAGTGATAGCTTCTACATTGGCTGGATGTTCTACTTTCACTATGTGGGTGATCATATGAAATAACTAGTAGATGTTCCATCTGGCACTTTGCTGACTTTAGTGTTATTTTTTCCCAATACTGTTCCTCTGTTAGTCTATAACAAGAGATGGTCACTGCTTTCCATTCAAAGGAACCCAATAATGTAAGCATTGACAGATCATGATCTACGCTGTGGACTGCAGGTCCAGGAACCAGACTACTTATAACATTTCTTCACAACCCCATGGTAGCACACACAGGGAAGTTGCATGATTCCCTCTAGGAAGGGTTTCAGCATCCGTATCCAGTGTCCTCCTAGCTAGCGTTTTGGTATCTTGGAGAGAGACTCAATTGCCTTTAATTTAGGTACAGGATTGTACAAGTCAGATTCAAAATTGGTGGCACTGAAACCCTTATGATCATTAAACATATTTTCATAAGCAAGTCACAAATGAGGATCTTCCCAGCTTTTATTGAGCCATAGGTTCTAGCCAATTCCTTCCTCACATTGATAATGATATATATGGATGGAATTGTGAATTGGAGACAGATTCCCTCTGACAAATGGTATAAAATCTGTGCCATGGTGGAGACCTCAGCTGAATATTATCGGTAGAAGGAAAACATTTATTCTGATGGCATCTGACAACTATATGACAGAGTTCAGCATATGCTAGGCCATCCTTTTGTTAGGGGGGTTGCCATTGGATTTGGACTGTGTTAAACACAGGGTGGTCATTTTCAATTATTGAAATTGCATTCTGGAAATAGATTCTGAAAGCCATTATAAGACCCAGTTGCCTTTGATTCAGTAGTGGTCATATTAGGGAGGGAAGAATAATATAGCATAGTATGTCACAGTAGACGTTCTAAAATCTGTAGTAGGGAAGTTAAACTCATCACTGCTATAAGTGACATGTTTCATAAGAACACACAGATGGAAGATGGTGGATCCCTGGTGGGGGTGTTAGTGGGTTAAGATGAGGATTGTTTATGCAATGGAGAAATATGTAGCACCTGCAGGAGACTAGTTGTGGAGAGATGGGGGAGGCAGCTGAGGTATTTTGAAAGGTCCTGGGGTCCACTCTTCAAAAGTGTTAAGAGCACTATAGCTGCATCATAAACCTTCCTCCTCCAAAACAGATTATGCCATCTGATGACTGATCTACACCAATGCACCTGTCTAAATTCGAACAATCATTGGCCTTACACAGTTTGTAACTTTTGCCCTCTCATGTCATTTGAGCTCTCATTCATCCCCCAGTCGCTTCAACAATTATGCTGTAACTTCATCATCTATGTGGGATTGGTGTCTATATAAAAGCACCTAAGTAAAGCTCTTTCTTCCTTTCACTTCCTCTTACACTGCATCTGTGCTCCAGTGCCTGAAAGTTTCCCTGCATTTTTATTTTTAGCAACAGTGTGTGAGGGCCTTAATCTCTAAAGATCCCTCATATTACTCTTCCATAGGAACATCCTCTTGCTGTGGTCTGTGATAAAAAAAACTCTATACTGGTTTGCCTGAACTGTAGTTGAATTAGGCCTTAGTGAAATTCAAATTACACCAGTGAAATTCACACAATTTGCAAATTTTGTGGTCTGCAAAATGTGTGTAATTTCTGAGCATTTTGCATAACTTGTTCATAACTTGATTAAAGTGGTAGACTGTAATGCGCAAAACGTATTTAGCAAGGAGGCATTTTCTAACTCAACCTGTCTCCTGCCAGTATATAACAATCCTTTTATGCAAGGTGCACACTCGCTTAAAAAAAATCACCTGCAATACTATTAGTCATATTTTGCTATGAAAGAAGAACTTCACAAAATCTTCTTTGAAGGGTGACTTAATTACACACACACATACACACACACACACCTAGTTCAAGATGGTATTCCCTCTCTTTTTTCCTGCATGAGCCGTGGCTGGTGGCAGTGTGTTGTATTTTTTTTGTTGGCTTGTGACATCAAGGGGGAAGCATACTAACATCCGTTAAATAAGAAAAAATGCTTATTGCAGATGGAGAACCCTTCTTGTTTATTTTATTATTTTATTTATATGACTGTGATGTTTGCAATCACTGAGGGCAGTCATTGTAGAGTAATGCTTCACAAGAATTAGAATGTTACATATGTCTTTAGGATTATTCTAATTGTTGAATGCAAACATTTATGTTAGATGGAGGATAGATACTGTAAAGAAAGTCAACATTGTGTCCCATAGCTTCATTGTTTCTTTTTGTTGTAAAGCCTGTCTGTAGCTACTTCACATACTTCTCAACCAGAACAGCCCCATAAAGCAGGTAGGCAAAAATCATTCCATTGTATACATTGTATAGAGGAGCAATAACTATCCCAGAATCCTCACTGAGAATGGCACGACTAACAAAGTATGGAAGATAGCCACTTCAAAATTCAGATGCACCAGACACTGAATGGCACTGGGAATCTGCCCAACTGCTCGTCCTGCAGCTATACTATCATTGTTGGATTTGGACCTGCATGCACCTTTTTGCTATTATGCATCCTAAATGTATAGAAAGCACGCTGACAATGTCCTCTTGGCTACCACTGAGTCTGAAGGATCTGGTGAAGTTTTACTGGCCTGATTTCCTGCAGGTCGTGTGCTATCCCTCAGCCAATGACCAGTGATAGACTAATGAAGAACAACTTTGAAAACTGAGGATGCTCGACAACATTGATGAAAGTCTCTGAAATTCTAATATGAGAAAGAGGCAGGCTGGTGAGAGATCATCTGCTAGAAAGGTTTATGACGCTGCCCTGACAAGCCAACTCTTCTCTGAACCACCTTTTCTTTTATGACACTGTAGTTGTAGTTATCCAGCACCCAGTTGGCCAGCCAGCCGGATCTTGGGAGCTTTGTCTTTTACAACCCCTATCCACAAATGGTTGTGCACTCACTACACTCGGATGTTGATATACCATATCTTGTGTCATTAATACACACACACACACTCTGAGACACTCTCAACCTATTCTAAGGGATCAAACACAATGTAACACACATTTCTGTTGCTTGATCCTGATACTAGAGTTTTTGCTGAACATTCATTAAGACCTAGATGCTCATTTTAGTTTTAGCTGTGCCAAGACAGTTGAGCTCCAAGGCACTTTTGACATATTCTTGATGTGGTCTACAATAGCAAATGTAGACCGAAAATCTGCACTTGGGGTTGGGTATTTCCATGAATTAAGAGAACCTTTGCTACAGCTCACTACATTGCCAACCTCTGGTGTAGATACATCCCTTACACTCCCTTTTGGTCTTTCATAGTGGTGAGTAGAGGATACCTTGATAGGCAAACAGTAAGAAGGTCTGTTTCACAATGTTTCTCAAGCAGCTGGATAACTGACTTTCCAATAAGCTGTGCACTGGCGCGTGAGTGCCCTGAAACAAACGTACCAATGGCCAGTGCCAATGACATAGCGAGTTAAAAGCTTGTAGCTGAGATCTGCTGTGACCCTGTAGATCACAAGCTGGAATCCCTGCAAGGCTAATTCACCCTTCCAGCCTTCTGACTACAGGAAATTGAGTCCCATGAAACTGGACACTATTAGGACCTGCAAACAAACTATGATATGATACCAGTGTATTTGATGGCAAGATATCCTTGGCACTGCAACAGTTTCAGTCTCTGAACATTGCTACGGTTAAGGGTTAGAACACTGCGTTGGCACACCATAATCAAGTTTTCTTGAAGTAAAGCTGCCTTGGTTTCTGGGATTACAGTTAATGCCCAACTCCCTTCTACATGTAGGATCAAAATTTGCCATAAAACTAAAGCATATGTTTAAGGGCCTGGAAATCATCCTGGTGTCTATCAATGAATGTTTATTCTGTGTTGTGTAAGTGCAGCTGATGGAACGGTTCACTGAGGCTTTCAGGTGGGGATAAACATTTTACAGTTTGCTACCATACAAAGCTTGAACTTTCAGTCAGTCTGTGGGGCCATCGCCACCTTAGTATTGCTTACTTTCAGAGGATCAGATAACACCCCATTTGAAGAAAAGACATTCCCAAAGGCAACCAGGTGGAGTTTGTGAAGATTGAGACCCCTACTCTGAATCTTTTAAGCACCGCGGGGAAGAGTGTCTGCTGTTTGTTTGATGAGGAATAAATGTGAATGCCATTGCTAACACTAATCTCAATGGCAGTCTACAAATGTCTGTCATGTTATTATTGAACACCTTTGCACCTGACGGTCTCAATGAATCATAATGTATTGTATTGTTCAGCATATACTTTTAAAGAATGAATTCCTGATTCAAGAGATGTGGTGAAGTTGGCATATTGATAACCAGGATTGAGGTCATGCTTAAAAACTAACATGCTAAATGAAAGATGCTCATAATGTCATAAGCAGTGGGCAGAAGTTAGATTTTTCTCCTGATGGATGTATTGGTTTGATTCATACACACAAACACACCACCTCTCCTCCGCTGAATATTTTGAAATGTTGTTACCTCAATTGGTGATACTCAGAGTGTGGGGCAAATGCACTTTTTTGGAGAAGCTGACCCTCTCAAGTTCTTCTTCTTTCTCATTTTTTATTCAGAGGCAGATTCAGAATAAAATTTTATAGTAACACTGGACCATCAACTGTATTGTCATATTGATGTGCAGAAGTACTCCCTTGAGCCAAAAATGGACATTTGAAGACAATGCATGCCTTCAAATGACCCCTTCTATTCCCCTACAAAGTCCTGTATACACAGGTCTTCATTCTCAGTGTAGTATGTATGTGTTGCCGTACCTGCCTCAGCAGTGCTACAGCTGAGGAAAATGCCAATGCTATGGTCAGCCGCAAATATCGGGCATTTATCATGTCTGCCTGCGACAGGCATATGGAATTAAGTGCCCTCATGTGTAGAAGCACAGGACCAGTATATGATAAAACTAGTATTGAGGGGAGCTGGACCTCTGGTCTATTTTCATGTTAGTGAACTCCTCAGCTGAAATGTCATAGTTGTCCTGTATTGATGAGAAATGTGTTGTCCAGTTTATTAACATTCACACTGCACTTGGCGTGAGAGAGTGGAAATTCCTTTCTATTTCCATCGGGAACCAGACCAGGACGTCTTTCAGGTCTTCTTCATCATTGACTTGGAGAGATGTCATCATCTCACCTTCATGAATATTACAACTTGCTTCAAAAGATTCTATCCACTCGGTGATATGCACTGCCTTCTATGAACGAACAGATGTTACCATAATGTTTCAGGTTGCTGCATGCTGCGATAGTCTGAGTATCGCCCCATCCACCCACATCCATAACTAGACCACTAAATCATTTACTGCAGCCAATGCTGGAAGTATGTATTAATCCTATAGCCATATCTTGCCTGTGGTATTTACTAATTGTGAGGCAAAGGGTGGCACAGAGAAGGAGCACAGTACATGCAGCAATCAACACACACAAAAGGTCAGACAAGATACTGTCCAAGTTCCATAGATTTCAATTTTTAGAGTGGTCCTTTGAAATAGAACTGTGGGTGCATAAGTGTGAGTATGTATACCCCCCCCCCAATTAAAGGGGACCACATCTACTTTTAAGGTTTATGTTAAGGACACAACCCTTAAAACTGCATTGTAACCTGTGGTCACTACTAATGCCAAGCATATATTGAGTGGGTTTATTGCACATTTCCTAAATACTTCAATGATTATTGCTCATCATTTTTGTCAATTTGATGAATTTCCAATATTTATTTTGGAAAATCACTACAAGAGAATATGCACACGGGAGCATATGAGCACAGAGATACACAGACACACAGACACACACACTTTCTCTCCCTTCTTTCCTCTTTGCATTTCCCTACCTTCACACCTCACTTAAAGTGTTCTTAAAATATTTATGGTGCAAAGAACACAAACACATATGTTTCTGAGGTACAATATTTGCATTATGTCTTTAGGGACAAGGCTTAGTACTTACACGGTAAAAAAGCATTGGCAAACGCAATATGTCTCACCAATGCGAGATCTATCTGCTTTGTTATTTTTTTTGCCATATTGTACAGCAGCGTTGAGTTCAGTGCAGCTTGGCTGAAAGTAAAAAATATGAGAACTATGACGTGGTCAACACTGGCTGTGTCATTGATCTTTTTTTCTTTACTTCAGCCCTGTTGCAATGTTCGTATTTACATTTTGTATTTGCCATTTCTTAGGCGTTAAAACACTACCTACGGAAGAAGCAAAAAGATGGTGAGTCCGTGTAAGGGCCATTATGAGTGAGAGAAGTTTCAAGCCTTAAGTTGTTTACGGAATGCAATGTCGGAATCTAAGCCTGCTATATTGTCTGGTAATGTATTCCAGGGTTTGGTTGTCGCTTCCGATATAGAGCGGCCTCCCCATCTGGCCCTTCAAAACGTAGGAACAGTGACTTTTTATGGCCAGAGCACCTCAAATGTCTACCCGGATAGTAGAACTGAAAGGATGATCTCAGGGATATAGAACCCTTAAAAACTATGCAAAGGACTTTGAAGTTGATACACTTCCACATCTGAAACCAGTGAAGGGAGCACAAATCCACTTTAACAGAGGAGTAGGTTGAGTACCAACCAAGCCGCCATGTTCTGAATCATCTGCAGTTTTCTGATTATTTTTTTATGTTTAAGACAATGAGTTGCAGTAGCCACGGCAAGAAGTGATCAGCGCCAGAACTACTGTCGTTCTTAGTTCCAAAGGAATGAAGGCAGGACATTTTTGAAGATCTTGAGTATATGAAAACAGGAACCAGTAGTCTTGTTAACTTGTCTGTCAAAGGAACGAGTATTATCAAATATCACTCCTAGATGTTTTGTCAATTCAGTGGGTGTGGAATTGGGGCCACACATCTCTGGCCACCATTTATCTGGCCACACTGATTCTTGAGCTCCAAATACAAAGGCCTCCTTTTTTCTGCATTTAATTTCAGGCAACTGTCCTTCATCCAGATCCCAATGTTTCTCATACACTGTTTGAACCTATCTGCTACAGTTGCAGATTCTCAGACATAGATATCAGTATCTGGGTGTCATCTGCATATGACAAAACCTGGAAGCCAGCTGAAGGAATCAAAGAGGCAAGGGGCAACATAAAGATTAAACAGTGTGGGACTAAGTGAGGTCCCTTGTGGTAGCCCGCATGGGAGCTGAAATGAGGCAGTTCTCTAAATGTCACAGTTAACAATCTGATTTCTGCCCAAAAGGAGAGAACTCATTAAAGCCAAGGCCTTATCCCTAACCTCCGCCTGGCGCAATCTATGTTCCAGTCATGAATGGGATACTGTGTGAATGGTGTTGATAAATCCAACATCACCAGTATGGCTGAACCACCCTAGTCTACTTGACATCGGATGAAATCCTTTGGCACCACCAGAGCAGATTTGGAACTATTCCCACTGCGGAACCCATTTTGTGATGGGTCCAGAAGATCCTCAGCGGAAATAAAGTCCCTCAAAATCAGGTTCATGTACTTCTCTCGTATTTTGGCTGGTGCAGGGAGCAGTGAGATAGGCTTCAGATTTGTCATATCGTCAGAAGCGCCACTGTGTTTCTTTTTAGAGGCATTAGAACATCCTCTTTCAAGCTCTGGGGAAACACTGCTTTCCTGATTATTTAATTAAAACCCTTTTCTAAGAAGGCACATACTATATCTGGGGTCAGCTGGAGAATTTGGGCGGGGTGGGCAGGGGTCCTCTGGAGAACAAGATGACAGCTCCATCAGTAATTTCCTAATCTCTGACTGAGACATTAGAGGCAAGGTGGACAGAGTTCTAGAAAGCTCCCCACCAGTGAAATTCTCTACTACATAATCCATCTCATCCTCCTGTACGTTAAAACCAAGATATATTTTTACAATTTTCTCCTCAAAACATCCAGCTACCTTATTGCAAAAGTATTAACAATTTTTAAGTGATTGCTGTGCTGAGGGCTGTGGCAATTGCTTAACCACCTTGAATAGCTCATTTGGCCTATTGTTTGCCAAGCATCTTTTATTCGTATAGTAGATTGATTGAGCCCCCATGATCGCTTATTGATATGTGACAATTAATGCTCTATGCTTACTCTTGTTCTCATCTGTTAGGGTCAGCCTCAATTTTCGTTCCTGCCTATGACATATTTTTCTAAGAACTTTTAACTCTTCGGAGAACCAAGGTTCTGATGCCCTGGCCCGACTGCTCTTCTTCGACCTTAAAGGGGCTATGTTTTCAATTGCTTCCAATACCCAGGTGTTAAACTCTTTTGAAGTTGGATTAGAGGAACTATACTTTCTCACTTCGGTTTCCTCTAATGCAGCTGAGAACTAGAAGTGTGATACTTTTTTTCCAGCTTCTATAAGTAATTGGCCATTGGGTAGCTGATCTTTCTACTCTATGAGGTGTTCTCTGACCAGCTGAGCAGCTAAATGTTCACAGCTTTTACCAATGGATGGTTTGCAAAGATCCCATCAATGGTGCGTCCGGCAATATGAGTAGGGCCCTCAACTACCTGGGAAAAACCAAAGTTGTTCATAAAATCAAGATAAGTGGCAGTACCTTTGCCTTCGTTGAGATTGAAATCACCAAATATATTTTATAGTGATATGGTGCTAAAAGGTTCGAAAATAGAATTCCATTCCTCGATATATTTAATTCGGGACCCAGGAACACTAAAAAGCCAGTGAGAATCAGTGGCCGATTATCTTTCAGATTGAATTGCCCTCTCAAAAATATCTGCAGACTCAACGTTGACAGCCTGCAAACTTTAGGTGAAAGAATCTTTAAATAATAATAGCCGTGCCCCCTCCTCTAGCTGAGGGACGATCAAGAGTGGTTATTAAGTAAGCCTCTGGTACAGCTGCAGCTAGGTTAGGGCCAGAGTCCTCCTTACTCCAGGACTTGGTGACAGATAATCAAGATTGTGGAGTTCAATCAAATCGTGAATCTCCAAATTGTGTTTAGTCAGGAAGCGAGCATTTAATAGCGTACATGTAAACTTCCCTTTCAGAGGGCTCCCCTTACCCTTCTGAGTTCCCTTCTTGTCGTAAATGTAACTGTAAGCTATTGCAGAGACCCAGTGGCATGTAGTGCATTTAAAGTTTAAAACATGGTCAGGATTAAATATTTTACAAATCTCTTTCCCCCTTGTAGGATGCCAGCTGATTAGCTCCTGTCTGGAGTAGTAAATTTCCTTACCTCATATTGTTCATAGAGCAGCATCCCAGGCCATTGGTGCCAGGGCCGGATTTAGGACTGCTGGCACCCTGTGCGACAGTTTATTGTGGTGCCCCCCACCCCATGACCTCCTCCTCAGTTTCAATCACTACCAGTCAGCAAATGTACCCCTCATCTCTCCATCTTTTCCCTGTCACATACATTCATGTGTTTTAAATCACGTGTAAAGGCTGGCTTTACTAATCCACTCAGCTAGCCACTTAAAATATAGGGGCATATTTAGGAGCCCCTAGCGCCATTCTAGAGTCATTTTTTAATGCTCATGTGGCGTTAGAAGGCTAAAAACGCTGTGCCATATTTACAAAGTGGTGCAATGCATGCATTGCGCGACTTTGCGTCCCTTTGCGCTAAATTATGCCTGGGCCAGGTATAAAGTATGCAAAGGTGGCATTCCCCCGTTAGGGAGGGACAAAAAAATGGCACAAAGAAATCTGACAGATTTCCTTATATCATTTATTTCCGGCTCTTTTAACGCCTGTTCCATCGGTTACAATGGGCCTCTGGGGAATATGTGACAGAACAACTAGGCCGTAAACAACTATAGCCTAAACCACTACTGCTAAACAACTAAAAAGTCTCTACAACTAAGTACTGAACAACTACTGTCTAAACAACAATTGTGCCTGAATAACAATTGCCTGAACAACTAATATATATATATATATTCTAAACAACTAATAAACCATAAAAACCAAAAAGAAAACCTTACCTTAAAATTAGTTGTTCAGGCAATTGTTTTTCAGGTACAATTGTTGTTTAGACAGTAGTTGTTCAGTACTTAGTTGTAGAGACTTTTTAGTTGTTTAGCAGTAGTGCTTCAGGCAAGTAGTGGTTTCGACCTAGTTGTTCAGGATGTTTCCCGCCTCTGGGTGCTTTGCAAGATTAGCATCAAAAATGTTTATGCTTATCCTGTAAAGCAAAAATTCTGAAGCTAGTCCCCTAACTACCGCTATGGTGCACGGTATTTTAAAGCTAGAGCTAAGGGGTGCAAGAAAAGTGACACTGCACTGTGTGCAGCACAACTTTTCTTAAATATGTCCCATAGTTACGTTTTTTGCAACAGGCATATTAACCCTCTATGCTACTTTATGTTGAGTCAAAGTTGCCACTAGGAAAAATTCCCATCTCTCTGTCTAGCAGGAACAATAATCACAAGAGGTATCTTGACATTTTAATTGTTTCGTGAAGGCTAAACGCACAAGGAACTTTTCAGCAGGTGCTTTTGAAGCACAAGTTTCCGAAGTTATTGCTAAACACAGAGCCCCCCGGAGGTCAGCGCCCGGTGCGGTCACACCTCTCGCACCGCCCAAAAGCTGGCCCTGCCTGGTGCCGTCCAGGTCCAGATGGGGGCAAACTGGCTTGCTTTTTGGCGCGTCTGCACATCGGCCACTTTTTATGTCGAAATTGTGCACATACTGTATATGCTAGCCCTCTAACTCCGTCCTCCTGCATTCCAAAAATGTGCGTTTGAAGGAGAAAGACCCACTTCCTAAAAAATTAACGTGCAGGCAAGTGTTTACTACATTAGATACCATTTAACTAAAAAACATTAAAACGAGCTAAAATAATTCCCTCTGCATAACAGATTTAAAATGTGCCCAGAATAAACCGACAGAGGTCCCTCATGGAAATAGGGCTGTAGAAATCCAAACAATACAATGAATGAGGGACGCGCTCTCTGTGCACTAGTGGTTCAGTCGGGGAGATTCACCGCGCATCGGCCCGCTTTTGGCTAAGAAACACTGACAAAAGAAATAGATCTCGCATAAGCAAGACCTACTGGGTTTGCCATCGCTTGTTTTTACACAGCGATGGCATCGTTTTGTTCCTTTGTAGTGGGATAAATCAGGTGTCAAATTACAGAAGGTTAAGGCGGTACAGTGCGCCGGATTAGTGCAAAAATGGCGTGCACAGACGAAAAGGTGTAAAAAAGACATATGTCTCATTCGTTTGCACTTGCTGGTGGGTGCCAAATCGCAGTTTACCAATGTTGCAGTGACTGATAGCCACACCTCCCCCCTCCTCCACCTCACACACCAACCAGGCGAATGACATTTGATTGCTTCCGTTCTCCTGTCGTGCTATCAAGCATGCTGGGGTCAGAGTGCAGTCATTTTTTCTCCAAAACACTTGTGTACTAAAAAGCAAGGTTCAGAGAAATTGCAAATAAATAAAATTAGAGGTGGGGTGACAACGGAGTCAGGATGCCAGAGAATTGCTCGTCTTTAGGTCTGTCTGGAATGTGGCTTTGTAGCAGATAAGAACCGCTGGATGTTTAGTGGTGCACCATAAGCAGGTGCTCCGCATGACACGGCTGCTATAAATTTTAAGAAAATGGCCGTCTAGTTAGAACACGCAAAAGGGTCCAGCAATCATTGGAATTACCTTTGTGCAAATGTTGCCGTCCTTGTACGGAGTCTAATGGCTATGGCAGCATGGAAGGCGGAGTCGGCCCTGCAGTGAGCTTATATAAGAGATTTCAGCAGCAGACAATGCACGCGATCATCTTAACTGCCAGGGCAGTTTTTCTATCATTATATTTAAAAGCGGGGAATAGGCAAGTTTTAACCAGGGTGACTCCATGCTCTATCCTTGCCACTAGGCCGCTGAACACTTGACTGGAGCGAGATACTTTTAATGCAGAGAACCGAGGAGGGCAAAAACAATAAAGATAGAAGCATAGTAACACTTTATTAAAAAAAAAAAAAAAAATCTGTAAAAAACAGATAGCGGAAGAGTTAAAGCAACAGACCGAGGGGAGAGAAACATGGACGAAACAGAGGAGTAGGGAAAGTAGGAGGGTGAGAGGGGGCAGAGAACCACAGAGGCAGGACCGGCCCTATACATGGGCGAACTGGGTAGCTGCCCATGCCATCTTTGAACTAAAGGATGTCAGGAGCCGCTGACAATTCACGATCCGAGCAAGCTGCCAAAACTGGGAGCACAGCAGATAAGGGTGACAGAACAGCAGAACAAGAGGTAGCACCGGCGGCTCCTCTGTTAGGGTGGAGCGCCGTCAACCCCCCCAACCAGCAACAGCAGCTGCAAAACCTTTACAAGAATACGATAATAAACAGGGTTTATTGACGTTTTCTGGTGAAAGGGAGAGCCACAGGGTGATGAGCACTGAGTGCATGTATGTTTGGCCAGCCCGAGACACGCAGTAGGCTCTCTTCAGCTTAACAATACAGTTGCCAGGCTGGAGAGAGCCTGCACAGGCTCCCAGTCTGCCTGGGGCCCCCTGGCTGAGCGCTCCCAACCAATATTGATGCTCCTCTGCGTAGCAGCAGGATTGGCTGCAGGGCAGACTGGGAGCCTGTGCCTGCAGCCTACAATGGAGAAGAGGAGTGGTGCAGCGGTGAGGAAAGGTAAGTGGTTGTTTTTTTCAAAAACTAAATTAATGTTTATTCCCCCCCACGCGCTGCCCCAAACCTTCCGCATCAAACATGTTTGGCGCTGGCGATGCCAGAGTTCTGTTTTCCATAGTTGTAAAGCCAGCAGCAAGGTCAACTCTGCCTCTTTTTAGGTCAAGCTCACAAGAGCTCTGAACTGTTGTAATCTATCTGTGGGCTTTTATGCGGTGGTTGGCCATAGAAGGAAGACAAATAAAACCCAATCACTCTCCCTCTACTTTGAAGTCAGCAAACCAGAATAAACACCAGGGGCCAGATGTAGGTAGAAAACATTTTGCGAGGTGCAAATTGTGAGTCCCAGCGACTCGCAATTTGCACCTCGCAAAATGTTATGCAGACACCTTCTGTGACTCGCTATGGGGTCGCAAAGACCCACCTCATAAATATTTATGAGGTGGGTCGCAGTTTGCGACCCCATAGCGAGTCTAGGCTCTCACGGGGATGGTGGCCTGCTGGAGACAGCAGACCACCATGTCCGTGACTGCTTTTTTTCTCTTTGCAGCCCGTTTTCCTTAAAGGAAAACAAGCTGCAAATAGAAAAAATACCGAAACCTTTTTGTTTCGTTTTTTTTCAGAGTAGGCAGTGGTCCATAGGACCACTGCCTGCTCTGAAAAAATATTTTTCTGAGCATTCACAAAGGGGAAGGGGTCCCATGGGCACCCCTACCCGTTTGCAAATTAGTTACCATCCACTTCAAGTGGATGGAAACTGCGAGTTGATTTGCGACCGCTTTCGCGGTCACAAATCAACTCTACATCGGGGTGCGACTTGCAAATAGGAAAGGAACACCCCTTCCTATTTGCGAGTCTGAAACACATTTTGCGAGTCGGTACCGACTCGCAAAATGTGTTTCTGCATCGCGTAAGGGCTTTTGCGCCTCGCAAACAGCGTTTTTCCCCATTTGCGAGGCGCAAAAGCCTTCCTACATCTGGCCCCAGGTTCCCTCGAAGACACAGCTTTACATTTGACCTCGGTCTTTTAATGCCGAGCAAACGTGACACATACAGGGAGTGCAGAATTATTAGGCAAATGAGTATTTTGACCACATCATCCTCTTTATGCATGTTGTCTTACTCCAAGCTGTATAGGCTCGAAAGCCTACTACCAATTAAGCATATTAGGTGATGTGCATCTCTGTAATGAGAAGGGGTGTGATCTAATGACATCAACACCCTATATCAGGTGTGCATAATTATTAGGCAACTTCCTTTCCTTTGGCAAAATGGGTCAAAAGAAGGACTTGACAGGCTCAGAAAAGTCAAAAATAGTGAGATATCTTGCAGAGGGATGCAGCACTCTTAAAATTGCAAAGCTTCTGAAGCGTGATCATCGAACAATCAAGCGTTTCATTCAAAATAGTCAACAGGGTCGCAAGAAGCGTGTGGAAAAACCAAGGCGCAAAATAACTGCCCATGAACTGAGAAAAGTCAAGCGTGCAGCTGCCAAGATGCCACTTGCCACCAGTTTGGCCATATTTCAGAGCTGCAACATCACTGGAGTGCCCAAAAGCACAAGGTGTGCAATACTCAGAGACATGGCCAAGGTAAGAAAGGCTGAAAGACGACCACCACTGAACAAGACACACAAGCTGAAACGTCAAGACTGGGCCAAGAAATATCTCAAGACTGATTTTTCTAAGGTTTTATGGACTGATGAAATGAGAGTGAGTCTTGATGGGCCAGATGGATGGGCCCGTGGCTGGATTGGTAAAGGGCAGAGAGCTCCAGTCCGACTCAGACGCCAGCAAGGTGGAGGTGGAGTACTGGTTTGGGCTGGTATCATCAAAGATGAGCTTGTCGGGCCTTTTCGGGTTGAGGATGGAGTCAAGCTCAACTCCCAGTCCTACTGCCAGTTCCTGGAAGACACCTTCTTCAAGCAGTGGTACAGGAAGAAGTCTGCATCCTTCAAGAAAAACATGATTTTCATGCAGGACAATGCTCCATCACACGCGTCCAAGTACTCCACAGCGTGGCTGGCAAGAAAGGGTATAAAAGAAGGAAATCTAATGACATGGCCTCCTTGTTCACCTGATCTGAACCCCATTGAGAACCTGTGGTCCATCATCAAATGTGAGATTTACAAGGAGGGAAAACAGTACACCTCTCTGAACAGTGTCTGGGAGGCTGTGGTTGCTGCTGCACGCAATGTTGATGGTGAACAGATCAAAACACTGACAGAATCCATGGATGGCAGGCTTTTGAGTGTCCTTGCAAAGAAAGGTGGCTATATTGGTCACTGATTTGTTTTTGTTTTGTTTTTGAATGTCAGAAATGTATATTTGTGAATGTTGAGATGTTATATTGGTTTCACTGGTAATAATAAATAATTGAAATGGGTATATATTTTTTTTTGTTAAGTTGCCTAATAATTATGCACAGTAATAGTCACCTGCACACACAGATATCCCCCTAACATAGCTAAAACTAAAAACAAACTAAAAACTACTTCCAAAAATATTCAGCTTTGATATTAATGAGTTTTTTGGGTTCATTGAGAACATGGTTGTTGTTCAATAATAAAATTAATCCTCAAAAATACAACTTGCCTAATAATTCTGCACTCCCTGTAAGATCAAGATTTACAATTCTGTTTATTGATGAAAACGAGCTAGTGGAAGAATACTTTAAACACGGCTTTCATCTTTCCCATGGGGAGGGACGTATTGGAGCTGGGGAACCTAAAGCAAATAAATCCATAAATGGGAAGGAAGAAAATGTGTTACAAACCACAAAACCATTGGCAAGTGGCTGAAAGAATTAGTTACCCTGTCAACTTTCTTAAACTCCTCAAGATGTCTTTTGAATAAGACAGTTGTGCTGTCTGGAAGGCTGAGATCTAATAATGTGTTAATGATATGAAACACTGCTTTAGTCCAATGCTTATTTGCAATTTTTAATGCGCTCATTATTTTTCCTTAATTGACCTTCTTAGCCTGCCATGTGGTCATAATAATTAGGAGAAACAGGCAAACATTTGTCTGTGCATATTTACAGACCATTAACGTCCCCTGGAGATGGAATCAAGTATATGCTGAAATTGGACCTTTAAGTTGCATCAACTAACCGTAAAAATTGAGAAATCAATATCAAAGCCAAAAGGTGGAAAATAAGTAAGCACAACATACAACATCAAAGAAGAAAGTTGGGGGCTGGGTATTACAAACAAGTGACCTTTGTGTGAAATAAAGGGTGGATAACCAATTTAGTAAAAAGACATACAAATAAATCATTTAGGAAAAAAGATCTGTTTAGAAAGATCGAGTCTTGCGAAATGTGAATTTACAATGTGTGTTAGGGGATCACGGGTCCAAATAAAATCAAGTACCTCAGAGATATAAAACAACTATATCAAAAAGGAGAAACATTATCAGAACCTTGAGAAGAAAGGTCTTAACTTGGTAGATTTGTGAAAATACACACCTTCAGCACACAATCATTTGAGGTCTGTAGTCAATTGTTCAAAGAGTGAATTCAGAAACATCAGGGCAGTTTTAAAAAAGGCTCTTTGAGCAATGCGTCCTTTAAAAAATCAGATAATGTGCTCCACATGCCACTCTATCAAACTAGGAGAAATGTGCTGCTTCCTCGGGCCCCGTGTAAAGAGCAGTGCCTCGTGATCTCGAAGACACAACAGACATCAGATCAAGAATGTTTTGAGATCTGGAAAGACACAATTTCAATAGCTCACACAGGATGAAAAATGTGCCATTTTGTGGCAGATTCTGGTCTCCAAAAAATAACTCACCTCTGGGCTTGTAAATGAAAGAGTCAATAGTTAAAATAATGACTCCATTCATTCACGTTTCAGGTCTCAACACTAACCCCATCTGCTGAGACAAAGGCGTATCACTCTCAAGCAATACATCCGTTGTTTTTTCATCTTTCAATTTTAGAAGATGGGTGTATGGGGGTGATGATTGTTAGGGTTCACTTTCATCTACTTGAGCTGAATGGCTCTGTGGGACCCAAAGATTTTTGCACACGAAAGGACAGAACAAAGAATCCCTTGGAGACCTACAGACTGAAGTTGTCAATAGGAAGAAGAAAAAAAGTGATGGCAAGTGGCTCGAAGGGTTTTGACAAAACCTTTGAAAATAAGTTCCACCATCCCTATCAGGCCAGAAAGAAAGATGCTGTGATCAATGACATAAAATTAAGGCTTAAAAGAATGGTGCAAGTCAGCGACGGGGGGTTGGAGGGGATCATAGTGTCCCATCAACATAGAATGATCTGGAAATCGTGTTGCTAAAATGGCCAAGAACACTAACAATCTCTTATTCTGCCACTATGATTTGGTGCAACCATCAGAGCAACTACAACAGTTTCTGTATCTCTAGGTACAGTCAAAGGTGCGAGATTTCAGTATTCATTAGCTCCAAGGAATACATCTTAAAGTTGCAGGGTGATGCCAGATAGTTTACATTTTTTAAGAACGAATAGCAAGATCTTAACCAGTGCGCATAGAATTGGACCACTAGTCCTCAAAAATGATTCATAATTTTTACCTCATATGTGTTTGTATGCACTCCAGAGAATGCTTCTTAAAGTCGCAGTGCAATGCCAGATATTTATAATTTTTTAGGAGTCATCTTTAAGAATAGAGATCTTAACCAGGCTGCATAGGATTGGGTCACTAGTTCTAAAAAATTATTCACAGTTTTTGCCTCATATGTGTTTGAATGCACTTACCTACATAAGTGTACATTTAAAGCAGAGTTCTACCTGTAAACCACCAATCATGGCACAGAGAACAGTGGAGGGATATATGAAAGGGTTAAGCAAGATTAGTCCACTACTGGCTGGCCGCAGGGCTGCTTCCATGGAGCATCTGGTGAGACTAAATGTTTGCGGATGAAGTGTTATTTGAAGAATTGAGATTACATATCCTTTTTTTGATCAGCGAGGGACTTTTTCAGGTTTGTGACAGAATGGAGTTCAAAGTCCTGGGTACATTACAGGCGAAGGCGTAATGCCTTCTCGTATAACATTGCTAATGTGTTGTACTAGGGTTTTGCTAGTGCTCAAAATAGATCACCTTGAGACTTCTGGGTAAGCACTGTACAGATTTAAAAAATAATTCATTGCGTGTCAATAGAGAGACTGTTATTGGACTTACTCCTAATGGACTACTAAAACTGCTCCCTTTACTCACTTTACCAATTAGCAATTGAGATGGGTACAGCCCGAGACAGGGGGATCAACTCAGACACTGGCTCCAAGGGCTAGTGGTGAAATACCCAATTCCACTAATGTCTGGTGTGTGATTTACTGTGCATGAGCAGCTGTTAGGACTGTTAAAGCAGACTGGAGGAAGGTAGTTGTTTCATCTGTATTATTAAGTGATAGTTCTTAATTGGTTGATGATAGACTTGCAGAGATTCTTCAAGTAGCCTGTACTAGTGCTCATCATAGCCTGGATGGAATAGATTACTGTACTTAATATGTGATGGACGTTTTTCAGCGAGGCCAGGGACCTGATCACGTTCATTTATTCAAAGCTGGGCAATTTTACATTCATGACTAACTCTTCTGCACTGCAGCTGAGAAATTCCGAAATAGTCTTGAACCCACATTTACTTCTAATGACTGATTCAAGGTAGCATTTTGCAGTGGTTAGTTGCAGCACATGGTTTAGCGCTGGTCATAGGTGAAAAGACAACTGAAACACTGCCTAGAACCAGTACAAAAGTCATCAGAACCAGCGGAAAACTGCCCAACACTAGGGCAATGTGTATGATCTCTCCCAAAAGAGTGATTAATAATATCTCTAAGCAATAGATAGTGTTTAGATAAGAGACATTCGGTGGCTAGTGACACCAGGGCATGATTGCTGGGGCTTATGTTTTGTTACACTGTCATCCTTATTTTGAATCTCACTGATAAGAAAAAAGTAGAATAAAATAAACGGGAAGACAACCATAATAAAAGGTTCATGGGGTTCAGCAGCATCGCATCTAAATATCAGCTGAGTAACACTGTTGACTATAATAAGCATACTAGTAAATGAACCATTATAAAATCAACAACCAAGAATAGTGGCTTGAGTAATGCAATGCATGTTCACCCCATTTACCCATAAGTACACAAAATCAAGAAACCCGCCCAATGTCTTACAAAATCTATGGAGGGCACTTTTCACATGACCTCCTTCATAAAGCTCTTCCTGTGCTTAGACGTGAACAATTCCCAAAAGAAGTCTAAATAGTGCTCGGATAATTTACATAAATTGTGAAAGAGGACGCATCATCCTCGTTTGCATAAGGTTCGCAATGAAAGCATATATATTGCACATTCTACGTGTTCAAAACTAAAAATGGGCATTCCCAAATGTGTGCGGTAGAAAATATGTGCACACTTACAAAGTTGTAACCTTGACAATAATCAAAAAAACAGTGGTGGCTGGTGACATTTCAAAGTGGTGGGGCGTAAAATTTGGGATTAATTAAAAGCAGTGTGTGAGTCTGGATGACATAAGAGCGTTCAAACCATGGATCACTCGCTGAATCATCCCCCATTAATTCATCTATGTTTCCATCATTCATCTGTTCATGTATGCATGCAACCAGCCATCATCCATCCTTCTAGAGGCTCTCCCATTCACTCACCCACCCACCCATCCATCTATGTTTCAATTCACTAAAAAATCATCCATTCATTTGTCCATCTTATGGAGCATTCATCCATTCAGGAATACATCTACTCATCCTGCTAAATACACTCGCTTGTAACTCTTCTGTTCACCTGAGGATCCAGCCATCCATCCATCCACCTTGATCAGAGTACATTTGCTTGCGTGTATTTGAACCAGTTTCTCAAATACTCTGTTTGCCAGACAAGGGAAAACACAATATGGCTTTGTAACCTGATCCCAGTGAATTTCCCTTGTAATCTCTATTCATTTTTTTATTAATTTGCTGGTACTCAAGTGCGTCTATCCAGTTAGAAGGTATATTTTAGAGGTGTGTCATCAATAGTAATTGCGTCCACATACATCAATGCTGGATGGTCGTGTCTTCCTTGATATAAAGTAATTCAGGTTAACAAATGGCATATTAAATTGGCTTCTCTTCTTCATCCCAGAATAGGTTAAACTTTGTCTGCGAGAGAAAAATCAACTGCATCTAAAAGCATGCTGGAAATACTGAGCCTAAACGTGCTGTAATTCTGATTTCCAATTCATCCACACTTTAAATTGTGGAAATGTGTTTCCTAATCTGATCAAAGAGAAGTTTGCCCTTCTAATCTTGTGCGCACGGCAATATTTTTCCAGCTACTCCAGAATGAGGTGGAGCCATGGAGGCTTGTTCCCACCCCACCCCTATGATGATGGGCTGCAGTGCTACACAACCTCGCTGATTGACAGCCAGCTATGGAAACCCAGGGCTTACATTAAAGCGCCCAGGCTGTTTTCTGTGACTGAGGCTTCAGTGCGTCATAGGGGCAGTGCCTTACAGTGTTGTAAGCTGCCAGAGGCCAGGCCTGAGATCAAGTAAGCCCTATAAATCGTGCGACAGGTGGCACATGCGCTGCAGCACAAGTGCCTTTTGAAAGTGCCTCGTTTTGCCTGACCCTCGCGCAGAGCGAGGGTCCCACTGTTTGAGGTTTAAATGCACTAAACATTTGTCATGAGATAACCATTGATGCAGAAATTGAAGCTTGGGCGGAGCCCTGCCGCCCTAATCAAGAAACCGCCCCTGCAAAAAACGTATTCATGTGGACTGCTAAAATTTGTATCCAAGCACTTAAGTAACACCAATTCTGTAGGTGTGCAGTATCAACATGTAGGGGTGAGACGACAGTTAAACCCCCTAAATTTATCAATAAAATGCATTTAAGTGTACAGGCTACAGTGTAGATATGCTACACAAGGGTTGGAAAAGAAATTATGTGGATAGTTAAAACTGCAAATTTACAACAAACGTAGGCACACATTGTACTTGCTAGAATTTGGGGCATATTTAGGTTCCCCTAGCACCACCTTAGTGCTGCCGTTTTGTCATTTTTTCTGATGCTAAGGTGGTGCTGAAGTAGCTTTTCTGCTGTGCCACATTTACAAAGTGGGGCAATGCATGCTTTGCACCGCTTTGTAGCCCCTTGCATCACATCATGCCTGCCCCAGACTTCACGTATGCAAGGGGGGCGTTCCTGCGATAGGAGGCCCACAAAAATGGCAGGGTAAAACTTAACAGATTTCACAGCACCATTTTTGCATCATTTTTAATGCCTGCTCGGAGCAGGCATTAAGATGACACTCCTTTAGTAACCTATAGGCCCCTTGCACTTTGCTGCACTAGTGTCAAATTTTTGATGCTAGTGTAGCAAAGTGCCACAATAGCATCAACAATTTTGATGCTTTTGTGCTAATGACCGCCATGGTGTGCGTAATATGAATATGGCGCAACCATGGTGTTGCTAGGTGCTGGTGGGGGGGGGGGAGGCAAGAAAAGTGACGCATCATAGCTGATGCACCACATTTTCTTAAATATGGACCTGTATTTTGTAATCTGTACCCATGGTTTTGGGAGTTACATACAAGAATTTCTTCAGTGTATTTAAAATGTTAACTAATAGTAATTAAAAAGATACGTCACTGTTAGTAGATTGTTGAACAAAACACTCCTCAAGGCATACAAGCATACAATGCAGAAAGAGTAACAATTAACTGTAGTCGGGGAGAATAAAGTAATATTGTACCTTAGAGAAGTCTCTCTTTATGACGAGAGCAACCAGAACAGCTTTAATAATGAATGCCATATTGTATTAAGTAAACACCAGACTGCCACACAGTTTTAGCTCCCTTCACAGGGCCAACCAGCTAGGAGCTAAAGTCACACGATGACTGGGAAGACAAACTAGAAACTACTGCACAGAGCGTTTGGCGGCTGTGGACAGCTGAAGCTCAGAAAACACTTGTAGGAGGCTGGACTGGCTTGTAGTGAGTACCTAGGGGTACTTGCACCTTGCACCAGGCCCAGTTATCCCTTATTAGTGTATAGGGTGTCTAGCAGCATAGGCTGATAGATAATGGTAGCTTAGCAGAGCAGCTTAGGCTGAACTAGGAGACGAGTGAAGCTCCTACAGTACCACTTAGTGTCATATGCACAATATCATAAGAAAACACAATACACAGATATACTAAAAATAAAGGTACTTTATTTTTATGACAATATGCCAAAAGTATCTCAGTGAGTACCCTCAGTATGAGGATAGCAAATATACACAAGATATATGTACACAATACCAAAATATGCAGTAATAGTATTAGAAAACAGTGCAAACAATGTATAGTTACAATAGGATGCAATGGGGACACATAGGGATAGGGGCAACACAATCCATATACTCCAAAAGTGGAATGCGAACCACGAATGGACCCCAAACCTAGGTGACCTTGTAGAGGGTCGCTGGGACTATTAGAAAATAGTAAGGGTTAGAAAAATAGCCCACCCCAAGACCCTGAAAAGTGAGTGCAAAGTGCACTAAAGTTCCCCAAAGGACATAGAAGTCGTGATAGGGGAATTCTGCAGGAAAGACACAAACCAACAATACAACAACAATGGATTTCCAGTCGAGGGTACCTGTGGAACAAGGGGACCAAGTCCAAAAGTCACAAGCAAGTCGGAGATAGGCAGATGCCCAGGAAATGCCAGCTGTGGGTGCAAAGATGCTGCTACTGGACAGTAGAAGTGTAGGTTTCTGCAAGAACGACAAGGGCTAGAGACTTCCCCTTTGGAGGACGGATCCATTACACCGTGGAGAGTTGTGCAGAAGTGTTTTTCCGCCGAAAGACCGCCAACAAGCCTTGCTAGCTGCAAATCATGCGGAAAGGGTTTTTGGATGGTGCTGTGGCCCAGGAGGGACCAGGATGTCGCAAATTCCGTCAGGGGACAGAAAGAACGTCGAGCAAGAAAAGGAGCCCTCTCAGCAGCAGGCAGCACCCGCAGAAGTACCATAAACAGGCACTAAAAGGATGCGTGAAACGGTGCTCACCCGAAGTCGCACAAAGGAGTCCCACGTCGCCGGAGAACAACTTAGGAGGTCGTGCAATGCAGGTTAGAGTGCCGTGGACCCAGGCTGGACTGTGCACAAAGGATTTCCGCCGGAAGTGCACAGAGGCCGGAGTAGCTGCAAAAGTCGCGGTTCCCAGCAATGCAGTCTGGCGTGGGGAGGCAAGGACTTACCTCCACCAAACTTGGACTGAAGAGTCACTGGACTGTGGGAGTCACTTGGACAGAGTTGCTGGATTCAAGGGACCTCGCTCGTCGTGCTGAGAGGAGACCCAAGGTACTAGTGATGCAGTTCTTTGGTGCCTGCGGTTGCAGGGGGACGATTCCGTCGACCCACGGGAGATTTCTTCGGAGCTTCTAGTGCAGAGAGGAGGCAGACTACCCCCACAGCATGCACCACCAGGAAAACAGTCGAGAAGGCGACAGGATCAGCGTTACAGAGTTGCAGTAGTCGTCTTTGCTACTATGTTGCAGTTTTGCAGGCTTCCAGCGCGGTCAGCAGTCGAATCCTTGGCAGAAGGTGAAGAGAGAGATGCAGAGGAACTCGGATGAGCTCTTGCGTTCGTTATCTAAGGAATCCCAAGAGACAGAGACCCTAAATAGCCAGAAAAGAGGGTTTGGCTACCTAGGAGAGAGGATAGGCTAGCAACACCTGAAGGAGCCTATCAGTAGGAGTCTCTGATGTCACCTGATGGCACTGGCCACTCAGAGCAGTCCAGTGTGCCAGCAGCACCTCTGTTTCCAAGATGGCAGAGGTCTGGAGCACACTGGAGGAGCTCTGGGCACCTCCCAGGGGAGGTACAGGTCAGGGGAGTGGTCACTCCCCTTTCCTTTGTCCAATTTCATGCCAGAGCAGGGCTAAGGGGTCCCTGAACCGGTGTAGACTGGCTTATGCAGAAATGGGCACCAAATGTGCCCATGAAAGCATTTCCAGAGGATGGGGGAGGCTACTCCTCCCCTGGCTTCACACCATTTTCCAAAGGGAGAGGGTGTAACACCCTCTCTCAGAGGAAGTCCTTTGTTCTGCCATCCTTGGCCAGGCCTGGCTGGACCCCAGGAGGGCAGATGCCTGTCTGAGGGGTTGGCAGCAGCAGCAGCTGCAGTGAAACCCCGGGAAAGGCAGTTTGGCAGTACCAGGGTCTGTGCTACAGACCACTGGGATCATGGGATTGTGCCAACTATGCCAGGATGGCATAGAGGGGGCAATTCCATGATCATAGACATATTACATGGCCATATTCGGAGTTACCATTGTGAAGCTACATATAGGTAGTGACCTATATGTAGTGCACGCGTGTAATGGTGTCCCCGCACTCACAAAGTCCGGGGAATTGGCCCTGAACAATGTGGGGGCACCTGGGCTAGTGCCAGGGTGCCCACACACTAAGTAACTTAGCACCCAACCTTTACCAGGTAAAGGTTAGACATATAGGTGACTTATAAGTTACTTAAGTGCAGTGTAAAATGGCTGTGAAATAACGTGGACGTTATTTCACTCAGGCTGCAGTGGCAGGCCTGTGTAAGAATTGTCAGAGCTCCCTATGGGTGGCAAAAGAAATGCTGCAGCCCATAGGGATCTCCTGGAACCCAAATACCCTGGGTACCTCAGTACCATATACTAGGGAATTATAAGGGTGTTCCAGTAAGCCAATGTAAATTGGTAAAATTGGTCACTAGCCTGTTAGTGACAATTTGAAAGTAATGAGAGAGCATAACCACTGAGGTTCTGGTTAGCAGAGCCTCAGTGAGACAGTTAGTCATAACACAGGTAACACATTCAGGCACACTTATGAGCACTGGGGCCCTGACTAGCAGGGTCCCAGTGACACATACAACTAAAACAACATATATACAGTGAAAAATGGGGGTAACATGCCAGGCAAGATGGTACTTTCCTACAACACTCTTTTTTGGAAAGGGAGGTTGTTGTCCGGAGGGGCAGATATGCCTCTTAGGTAGTTTGCTGCACAAGCCCCACCCTCTCCATGGTCCCGCCCTCTCCGCACACACGGTAAAATATATATTTTTTTATTTAGCAGGTCTGAAATACCTCTTCTGTAAGTGAGATGAAATTAGCATGTTGCTTTCAACGAGTCATCTCCTTATGGGATGTTTAAAATACATTCTTCTACAGTTTGCCTCATATTTCCCTAATTAAAGATGAATAATTGATACCCATCTACACAACTACAGTAAAACTCTTTATGCAAAAGAAAGTTCCGCAAATTTTCAATTATTTTAAAAGATCAAACCATCATAACGTGCTTCTAAATCTGGGTTTGGGGAAGAGCGTTAACAAGATTTAAAATCGACATTCTGAGGTTAGCCAAGAAGTTCAAGAAAGAGACACGTGTACGTCGCCAGTGTGAAACAAACATTTGTAATGCACTAGGGTCTCGCATTTGTCGGAGTTACAGCTGTTCACAGTTGTAAACTCGCATCCGGATTTTTCTTGCATTAAAAAAAAAAAACATTGCGACCGCGCTGCTACAGTTCACACTAATAATACCTATCGGCAAAAGTGCAATTAACTGAGTAACAAGGTAATCATAAGAAGCGCACTCTAACAGGTAAGCCAACTTGCCAGTGAAAGACACTGACGTGATGTCGACGGGGCTCCGAGCCCTTTTCTAATACCTAAAGCGTCTCACGAGCGCATGTGACGCAGGCTCGACCCTAAAAATGTTGAAAAATTATGCATTTGAACCAGTGCTTGAAATGGAAAAATTAACGTGCCGGTACTCTGTATCAGAGTACCTGCTTGTTTCTAAGAAGTGCCGGTACTCTCCAATTGAAAGTATTATGTTTTTCTTGAGATGTGCTGGTACTCTCCTTCTCAAAATAAAAAAGTGCCGGTACTCAGTACCGGACAGTACCAGCCCATTTAAAGCACTGATTTGAACAGAATAAAATTACTAAACTGGGGTGAAATTTTTGTGGTCAGCATAATCTCGAGCAATTTCCTGAATTTTGTGTTGTGCATGTCACACAAAATTCACAAAATAATTACATTATTCCGTGTGGCACTGCATTCACGGCAACATTATGGCGCAGGAGCATGAGAACAACACTAACAACCAGAACACCAGGGGTTGTTCTTAATGGCACTTTTGTTTTTTTTGCAGTTTTCTTTAATGCAAAATGACCATTGAGTCCAAAGTGGACACAAAGATGAAGGTTTTGCAAAAAAAATATTGTGCTATAAGTCAGTTTTGCACTCCATGTAATTTTGCGTAATCTTTGTGGGATTTCACAGAAATATGTGAAAACAAATCACGCAAAACGGGCACACCCCTAATAATTATATAAAAGATTATTCCACCTTATCATACATCATGATGTTATTTACAAAGTAGTTCTGTGAACCATTAGTATGAAAAATAAATTACCTTTTTCAGGATGATGATTCCTTCCTGCGTGCTCTCATCAGTAGTGATGTCGAACAGGTTTCCCCCGTCCCCTGGTACAATGGTGTATTCAATTTCTGCATTCCTCCCAAAGTCGGGATCCACAGCTCTGATTCGTCCAATGGCAGATGCAACAGGTGATGATTCTGGAACTTTCAGGTGAAATATACCTGGATAATAATGAAAAACAGTGATCAACTAAGCGAGAGGGCCAGGTAAGTTACTAAGATCCGAATGTTTAGCTCATACAAGATTTTAATTTGCAAATATTTGAAAAAAAACCAGAAACAAATAATTAGTGGTTGTTCATTTTTGTCTGCAGTGATACATGGAGTGTCCAATTCACGAAGAATTTGCTGTGTTGTTCTGTTCTAGTGCTGCTATTTTACTCTAAACATCCAGAAGTAAGCCAGGAGAAATAAAAGAGTAAGGGCCTCATTCCGACCCTGGCCGGCGGCGGTAGCCGCCGCCCTGGCGGGGCCCGCCAGAATACCGCTGCGCGGTCAAAAGACCGCCGCGGTTATTCTGGGTTTCCTGCTGGGCTGGCGGGCGACCGCCAGAAGGCCGCCCGCCAGCCCAGCGGGAAACACCCTTCCATGAGGATGCCGGCTCCGAATGGAGCCGGCGGAGTGGAAGGGGTGCGACGGGTGCAGTTGCACCCGTCGCGATTTTCAGTGTCTGCATGGCAGACACTGAAAATCATGGTGGGGCCCTTTTACGGGGGCCCCTGCAGTGCCCATGCCATTGGCATGGGCACTGCAGGGGCCCCCAGGGGCCCCACAACACCTCATACCGCCATTCTCTTCCTGGCGGCCAAAACCGCCAGGAACAGGATGGCGGTATGGGGCTCGGAATCCCCATGGCGGCGCAGCAAGCTGCGCCGCCATGGAGGATTCCCCAGGGCAGCGGGAAACCGGCGGTGCACCGCCGGTTTTCCGTTTCTGACCGCGGCTGTACCGCCGCGGTCAGAATGCCCATGGGAGCACCGCCAGCCTGTTGGCGGTGCTCCTGCGGTCGTCGGCCCTGGCGATTTTTACCGCCAGGGTCAGAATGACCCCCTAAGTCACACCGAATCACAGCAACGTCTTTGTGTATTGGGCCCACGAGTAAGGCTTTGACTGGGATAACATAGTAATCTGAATTTACTCATTTGAAAACCAACATGAATATGTAGTGAGTACACTAATGATCATCTTGTAAAGAAGCACATTGCTAAAACATATTCAGGATACTTGTGGTACGGCTCGTGCAACAAAGTTGAGAGATTGTACAAACCATTCTTGATTTGCTTTGTTTTGCAATTGTGCTAATGTAGTGCTTCACACCCGTTGTGAGGTGCTGAAGCAATTTTCATGACAGCTTGAACAGCGTGTATTCTCAATACAGATATTCCACATCAGCTTGTCTGTTGATGTTCAGAACATACTGCCTATTACAGATAGGCAAGAATCACAAATGGTGGTACCACCTGTTGTAAAAACGTTGCTGGTCTGTGCTCCCACCGGTGGTTTCTGTCCGACAGAAGACTGGGAGCTTTGTATAGGCATGGGATCATGTACCCATACATATCCAATTTTAGAAGGCTGTTTTCAGTATTCTGATCTGATATTACAGAGCTGCATGGATTGGAAAAATAACGTAAGAGCAGCATTATGCTGAACTACTTTCAGTCATGAGCACAAAGTCACCATTTCATCCTCAAAACACCCAGCACCCTTCTAGCCTCAGGGAGGTAGCAATGAAGCTCTTCTTCCCCTGGGAGCTGGTAATATAGCTGTTTCTGGAGACTCCAGAGCTTCCAAAAAGACATTGACATTCAATCAAAAGTGCGATGAAGTGATGTTTCTGTCTAACTTGACAATTTCACTGATATTTTCAGTAGTCTTGTGTCAGACTTTTCACCCTGGGATATTTCTTGGACGTCATTCAGGGACGTTCAGGAGTTTGCATCTGTATTGCCTTGGATCTGTATCAGTCAAGGAGAAATTAAGCAGATGGTCTTGTGCACTACACACCTCCCAAGGAACCCGTACAAAACCAACCCTCATTCAGCGAGTAGTAATTGATGATGCAAACATGTTAAAGGGGCCAACATGGATCTTAGAATCTACTCCATTTACCTGTTTGGCAGTCTCCACACCTCTCCTTTATCAGCTTCATTGCTAATATATAATTTATATATTTTTTTGTATACTTGCCGTAGGCTTCTTTTTATTTTTTATGGCATAAGTTATAGACAATAATAGTCATGTGATGTCACTTCTCACAATGTCATGAAAGACATGATGTCATGAGGGGCATGCTGAGCATGGCTTATGTGTATCAGTTCTACTATTCTCATGATTTTGTTAATATCTTGACAGATGGATCTCTGAAGCAAAGTACCTGCTGACCTGTAACATAATCCAAATTATTTTGCTCCATTGCCGTGTCACGCCACATGTGATCTTGGGTTTTTTGTAGACACCAATGCACGTGAAGCTGTCATAGATGTTAAAAGCAATACATACTTAAACAGGAGATGATTCATGTCCTTACTGTAAAACGCAAATTTGTCTCCCTTATGCACATCTGCAGTTCATGTTTAGGAGGAAAGTTGTCAGGCGTTTCTCCATTGAGAATTCACTGACGAAAAACCTGTGGCTTGGCACAACGGGCTCTCAAGGGAGAAGTGAATAGCTAATGATGCCTGTGCTAGCAAGTGCTGAGATGATGATGGTGCCAACAATATTTTCCACTCTGAACCTCAGAGAACACTTCATGTGCTCGCCCCGAACAAATAGCCTTTAAATGTGTGGCAAGATTTGAATGTGTGCAATATGTATTAGATATTTAGGAAAACAATTTTGGGAAATTACCTGTTTTGACAACTTCGATCTACAACACCTTTATTTGTGTGTGTCTGTCTTTTACAACAGCTTAAAAAAAAAATATTAATTATGTGCTAACATTTGCACCAAATGAACATTTTTCAAGGGCACAAATAACTAGATTTATTTTGTGGGAAATGTGATAGTAGGCACTTCTAAGAAAGATGATTATTAATTGGGGAGGATGTGAGTCCTCCCAAGTAATAAGTTCCAAATCCAAAATCCTTTTAGATTAAAAATACAGTTACATCAATTTAAATCTAGTCTCAACCTCTGGTAACTATAGCACAGAGCAGACAGGCTTAGCTTGAGGACATATGTAAAGTTGTTTGCTACACTTAAACAGTCTAAAAGTCAAACACAACACAAGGTAAATCCCACAACCACATTCTGCCAACTAAGAAACATGTGATAGTATAAATGGCACCAAAAATACAATATGGGATCCAGAGAAATTATTTTGTAAAGTTTTAAGAGAAAATATGCCAAGAAATGTACCAAGAAAACGTAAAGCACCAACAGTAGTCACCGGGACTGGGTCTGTGCACAATTTCAAACCAACCTAATTGGAGGAGAAGTTATATACATCAAGAGGGTTGTCTAGGTAAAAGTTTTTACCTTTTGACTTAGTCTTTTTTGATGGAAGTCCTTTCAAAGTTGAATAGCCACTGGACAAAGTCTCGCTGAAGCACTTAGTTTAAAGGGGTAAAGCTCCAGGTGGGAAAATTCAAGTTACAACTGCTGAATTCCCCTTGTTGACTGGATACTTTTCATGACTTCATGTGGTCAACATTTTCACCTTTGGACCTTTTTGAACCTGAAAAAAACCTCTAGTGGACAAACCTCAACAAGGTATCCAGGCACGCCACACAGATGCAGGATGACTTAGCCATGGGTGTCCATGTCTGTCTTCTTTCAGAAGGCAGAAACTCTAATCGGGACCAATTGAGTTTTCTTGCCTGCCAAGGTCGTGCATTGGATGGAGAGTCTTGGGTGGTTACTCCAAGTCGTCTAGAGATCAAACAATTTCTAATCCCAACTTTTACAACTTTTAGAGCAGCTCCTTCTGGTCACTTTTAAGGCTGCCAGACCTCAAGGACAGCACTTAGAGCCCAGGAACCACTTCACCAGATGCTACCAGCACAGTCTAGTCCATGACGATTTGTAACTGGTACACTGAATAGTCCTTTTTCAGGTTTTGTGTCCCTGTAGTTAGAGAGGAAGTCAGTCAATTTACTTTTGGAGTTCACTTGTTAGTTCTGGGTATAAGTCTGAGCAGGTCCAGCCCTTTAGGTCCTCACATACTTCACAGAAAGCACGTTTTTTCTGTTTTGCCACAGGACCAGAAAATGTTCAGAAGAGCTGGTGCGACTTTGTTCAATTCAATAGCCAATCCATGGACGTGAGTCCTGGGCACTCCCTCTCCTACGGGTAATAAGGTACTAAGGGCAAACCTTCCCACTTTCGCAACACATACTGTTTCCCTCAATGCAAACTATTCTACACTGCGCCATTCTAAATAAAACCCAACATGGATCAACCCTTTCACTCCTCGAGGGATCATCTGACACACCCTGAGGTGTGTCAAGGTTAAGGAGCAATTTCCTCCAATTCACCCTCCTTAACAGCATTTATTGGGTTAAGCTGCCTAACATTCCTCACCTTTAACTAGCTTGCTGGAACTTCAGGCAGGCCAAGTCTAACTTTTGAAACATTACTTTTCCTACATATTTATCAAAAACCCAACTTCACAATAGAATTGAAATGCTTTTAAAAAAATATATTAAAATTCATAGTTGAATAGATTTTGGGGATTTTATTAAACCAAAGATGCCGAATTAGTATTTAAACTATACTTTAGTTTGTCTTACAGAAAAGCCATAGCACCTATGCAGCGAAAATAGTGTTTGCTGGCACAGGAGTTTCCATAGCAATACACTCCCTCCTGTATGTAGGGACTTGGCCTTTCTTTCACAGGCATTTTATTCAGGCTGCCCGGATTGTATGGATATGAAGATCAGAAAGATTATTGCCTGCAGCTCACAGACTGCCAAAATGTGGGACTATCGAGAATCAATTAATATTTAGTTACTTTGTAAGCAGGGTACCCATCTCGCGAGGCATGGAGGAGAGAGTTATTTGAAGTTCAACTGAGATAGATTTGAGGAACAAAGAAATGTTAAATATTGACCCTATGTATTTCCTATCATAGATGTAGGGATTTCAAAGTAGCGCACTGCCCCAGAGGCATTGAGAAATGCGGTGGAAAAGAAATGTGTGCTGTTGCAAATTGTTTTTTCAGTTTATTGAGGAAGTGATAAAAAGTTGTAGATATTTAATAAGTGTGTTCTGATTGAAGTGAGGTCATTGACAGTCTTGTACCCCACAGATCGACAATGTAGAGGTCTCAGGGTAAAACAATTAAATGAGAAATGGTCTTAAAAGGCAACATCATTTTATGGGAACTACGAATAGTTTCCAGATATAAATCACAGCATTTTGAGTAGAAGGTCTCTTTAGAGGCCTGCAAATGATTGTAACGTGTCATTATTCATGCTGCCTTTATTTATCCATTGAGACAGATCTGTAATGAGCAAGAACACTGGAAGATACACAGTTTCACAAGTGTTACGGATGTCCTTTAGTACTTGTACATTAATGCTGGTAGCGAAGCAGAATAACTCAAACTTTCTCCTTCCACAATTAGTCTCTGGGGAACTGCACTGAAATTTGCATCTTCGTCATCACTCTAATTGACTATGTTTTAGACCGATTGCCTCATTTCTTAAGCACCTGGTGCCATTGTGGCTGCCAAGTACTCTGCTGGAGAAGAAATACAACACATACTGTCATCGCCTTCCATGAAGGCCATTATTTTCATATTTGCAAGCTTGTTGTAATCTGACTCAGTGGGTTGAGGGACCAGAACACCTCTGCCTTAGCCAGAGGCGTTTTTTCTAAGCAATGCAGCAACCCACTCCAAATGCATTTTGGTAAACTCCGAAGGTGAAACAAAACTGCAGTCTTTTTCTTTTCTATTAAGGCCTTCATTACAAGTTAGGCAACACAGGTGGGGTGTGATAAATACCGTTGAAATGTATGGTACACACCTCCTATTCAGATTGTTTAACTTGCAAATGAGGCATAACATGCAGAATCGTTTTCAACACACTTGATTCTGCATGATTTGCCCTTATCTGAGCCCTCTCCTGTGATTAATTGCAGCAGGTTTAACCTGCTGGAATTTAGCAGGGATATTTATCATGGGAAAACCGTGAAGGCATAAAAGATAACACGTAAGACTTTTCAAGAATGTTTATGGATGGCTATTGGGAGGTGTATGCACAGATCATGTAATATTAAGACATGCATTTGTAAAATTATATGAATGTTGAAGGCAATAAGCTTGGCCTGCAATTGCTCCTCGATGCTGACTGCATTTATGCACGGCTGTACTTCCATTTGTTGGCATATAAAGACAGTCACAGACTTTGCAATACCTTGCAAATATTTGTACATTTTAGGAAGGAAAATGAATAAATTTTTATATATTTAGGCTCAAATTTACACACGTTCTCAGTTTCCAGCAATTATGTTTTTCATTTCTGGGCAATATCACGTTTACCCTTTAACAACTGTCTGTTGCTACATGCGAAGGACATTTGGTCAACAGAATACCTTGTGCCTCCTCTGTTCAAAGCCACTGTATCACCCTCCTCAGTGCTTAGAAGCCATCTTGGGGTAGTGTGAGCACAGTAAAAAAAAAAAAACAAGCATTGGTAATGCCAATAGGTCTGGCTTTTAAGGAATACAAGGCATTCTAAGTAAACAGCATGGGGATTGAAATGTATTTGCGTGGATGCAAAGAACTATTGACCAATATCGGTGTAAGTTAAAATGTCAGGATGCACTTTCAAGCCAGACCTAAATATCTATGTATGTCAATGACTGCTCTCCTCCCATCTGTGCTCCTGTCAGAGGAAGATCAACACCATAAATTAAGCAGTTAGCTGAGATACTTTTTCAGCACTATAATTTCATATACATGCACCCCTGAATTGTCAAGCTCATCCAGCTGGATAATTAAACAAAATGATCACAGTTGGGTGGAGTGTAAGACTGTTTTTGCGGAAGCACACAACATCTCCCCAATCAAACATGTGCCCCCGGCTCCCAGTATGTGGTTGGAACCAAAGCACCTTTTTAGTGATGCCCACATAATTGTCTGATGACAGTTGTGCTCTCAAGCCAGGCCATATGTTAAACCAGGCATCCTTGGTGTGGTCTCCCCTAACTTTTTGCCTATGCTTCCCAGGTTGTTGATGTGTGCTGGACTCTGTTTTTGTTAGTCTGGGCAGTGCTAAAGTGCAGGTGCTTTCTGTGTAAAATGCATGTGTAATTGGCTTTTCCATGATTGGCACATTTGACATACTAGAAAGTTCCTAGTAAAGTGCACTAGAGGTGCACAGGGCCTGTAAATCAAATGCTACTAGTGGGCCTGCAAAAATGGTTGTGCCACCACATGGATAGCCTTGTAAATGTGGGTCATATCTGCCACTGCAATGGTTGTGTGTGCAGTTTTCAACTGCCAATTCGACTTAGCTAGTGTACCCACTTGCAAGGCCTAAGCCTTCCCTTTTTATACATCTAAGGCACCCTTAAGGTAGGCCCTAGGTAGCCCCTTAGGAGGGTGCAGTGCATGTTAAAGGTGGGACATGTACTGATGTGTTTTGAATGTCCTAACAGTGAAATACTGCGAAATTCAGTTTTCACTGTTGCAAGGCCTATCTCTCTCATAGGCTAACATGGGGGCTGCCTTGAAATATCCTTAAAGTGCACTTTCTCTTTGAGAGCAGATGGAAATGTGGAGTTTGGGGTCTCTGAACTCACAATTTAAAAATACACCTTTTAGTAAAATTAGTTTCAAAATGCCACTTTTAGAAAGTGGGCATTTTCTTGCTCAACCCATTCTGTGAATCTACCTGTTTGTGGATTCCCTCTCTGGGTCAGACTGCCAGTTGGTCTGTTTGTGAATCTCCACTAGACAGTGACACAAAGGGAGCTGGGGTGTAGCCTGCATATCCTGATGAGCCATCTGAGCTAGAGTGGAGGGAGGAGTGGTCACTTACACCTGAATGGGCTGTGCCTGTCCTCACACATTGCAGTCTCCAACCCTCTGGTGTGTGTCTGGCCTGGGCAAGGCAGGATTTTGTGATCAACAGATACTTTCCTTTGAAGTTTGCCTTCTTCAAAGGCAGAAAGTTGTATAGGTAGTGGACCCAAAACCCCAGACTTTAGATCACTTCTGTGAGAAGAGCTGAAGAGCTGAGGAGAAGTGCTGCCCCTGCCTGTGACTGTGCTTTGCTGGGCTATCCTGCAGTTGCTGCTTCTGGCTGTGAAAGGGGACAAAGACTGGACTTTGTTGTGCATTCCTGCTTGTGAAGAATCTCTAAGGGCTTGAACTGCGCTTGCCTCCTGTTTTGAAGTCTCAGGGCCATGAAAGACTTCCTCTACCAGCACCAGGACTCTGCTCAGACTCCTGCCCTGCCAAGTGGTGCCCTTTCCAGTCCCTTTGCCCTGGAAAGTTGAAATGGGCAGAGCAAAGACTGAAATCCATGCACAGAGCACCGTGTGGGGAAGTTTTGGACGCACCATCTGCAATGTGGCTGATAAACAACGTGCCACCCGCTTCACGGCTGTAATCGATGCCCCACCTGCATTGGAACTGGGAGATCAATGCATCGTGGCTGGAGAAGCAACACAACACCCGCTTGTGGCTGCTAATAACGATGCAAACACCACGCAATGTGGTTTACTAACACCGTACAACCGGATTTCTCACACACCGTCACTGGGCGTCAAAGTCATCCTGAACCTATGCACATCTGAGGTGCCCTGTCCAGTAATCGACATATCGATCTCTTGCGAAGGGGAAAACTTGCGAGAAAGGAATTGGTGCATCGCTGACTTTTCCAATGCTCGCTCGCCCGTGCGGCTTTATTTTATACGCAAACCAGATATTTTGGATAAAATCAACGGATTTCTATGGAGTAAGACTCTTAGGCCCTCATTCTGACCCTGGCGGATACAATCCGCCAGGGCCAACGGGGGCGGGAGCACCGCCGACAGGCCGGCGGTGCTCCCTTGGTCATTCTGACCGCGGCGCTTTGGCCGCGGTCAGAACGGGAAAACCGGCGGTCTCCCGCCGGTTTTCCACTGCCCCCAGGAATCCTCTAAGCTTGGGGATTCCGACTCCCCCTCCCGCCATCCAGTTCCTGGCGGTTCTCCCACCGGGAACCGGATGGCGGGAGGGGGAGTCGCGGGGCCCCTGGGGGCCCCTGCAGTGCCCATGCCAATGGCATGGGCACTGCAGGGGCCCCCGTAAGAGGGCCCCTACAAGTATTTCACTGTCTGCTTGGCAGACAGTGAAATACGCGACGGGTGCAACAGCACCCGTCGCACCTTCCCACTCCGCCGGCTCGATTACGAGCCGGCATCCTCGTGGGAAGGGAGTTTTTCCCTGGGCTGGCGGGCGGTCTTTTGGAGACCGCCCGCCAGCCCAGGGAAAAACTCATAATACCCTCTGCGGTCTTTTGACCGCGGAGCGGTATTATGGAGGGCTGAATTCTGGCGGGCGGCCTCCGCCGCCCGCCAGAATCAGAATGAGGGGCTTATTCTTTTGAAAACTCTTAACTTGTGTATGGTGGATTTCTGTAGTTTTGGTCTTGTTTGATTTAGATCAATATCACCTATTTTTCTAAAATGGTGTGGTGTACATTCTGTAGTGTTTCCACTGTTTTACTGTGTGTGTTGGTACAAATACTTTACACATTGTGTCTGAGATAAGCCTGACTGTTTGTGGCAAGTTATCAAGGGGGTGAGCAGGGGTTATTAAGGCATGTATCTCCATTGCCCTGACTAGAGTGAGGTTCCCTGCTTGGCCAGAGTGCAAATTGACTGCCAACCAGAGACCCCATTTCTAACACCATAACAATGACCTAAAATAAATCCGGTGGCAAAGCATGTTAAATCAGAACCTTCACATACCCACCATTCTGATGTGGTTTGTTATAATTTGAGAAGATGGTACACTCATAGCATGCATCCATTAAAGGGTCAGTTATCAACACAGGGGTGTGGACAGAATAAAATCTACACAGAGTTTATACTAAAAAAACAAATAATGCTGCTTGAAGCTTAAATGAGGGAGTGGATGAGCAAAGGAACAAAGCTGACATTTTCAGAAGTCTGCAGTGGATACTTTGACACTTAAACAGCAATGTCTCCTTGAACACTTATCCTTTGTACTTGCAATTACTGAAAACTTCTTTCACCCTGTCTTCATCATATTCTTTGAAGACAAATGAGGCCTGTACTCCTGGAACGCCCATAACCCAGTGATGTAAAGTGCAACTCACAAAATCAAGGATTCAAAAGTATCAGACTGATACATCTACATTGTGTCAAACGCAGGCCTGCCAGCACCTAATCCAATTCAGGTGTCCTACATGCATTTACATATAATAATACATCGAAATGAACACCATTTACAGTGTGGTTACCTAAACATTCTAGGATGTGTCCGGCCCCTTTGACCTTTGTTGAACAGCCATTATCCATATGGAGGAGCAGAGTTTGCAAACTACTTCTACACAAAGGTGTGATTTTACAGCATTAAAACGTACACTAAACAATGTTGCTTCACAGAGAGTAATTAAAAGTAAACTTTTGGTATCTGTGCATCCTAGGAGAAACTGTATTTAAGCTGGAGTTTTGGCAATGCCAGGCAATGTAGAACATTACACACCACCAATAAAATGTCTACAAAATAGAGAAAGTGTATTTTACAAAACGTTTAGTATGTGCATTCCCAAGTCAGAATAGCTAGATCAATCTCAAATAGCCACCAGCAAACCCACTGGGCATATGAAGGGCTTACTGTGTATTCTTTCCAGAGGATGGGGAAGATGATTCCTTTAGTGAATACCTTCGAGCAATATGTGGATGAGATCTACTCAACTGCTTCATTAATGCATGAGATGTGAATTAAAAAAACAAGAGGACAAACTGACAACCTCAGCCACCTCTGCGCAATGATGTCACATTTAAAAACAATTATGCATTACATAAGTGAGTGAGGCTCCATTTCACCGTCGCTGGCAAGGATCCGGTTCAGCACTCTTCTGCGACAAAGAACTCTGGTGTAGACACAGACATATACCGCAAACTAATTTTGCAAAAGCTAAAATGCAGTGGCTACTAGTGACATTTCAAAGTGGTGGGACGTAAGGGGAGTTTTGGGGGCGGGGGGGGGGCCTTGAGAATTGTTTTTGAAAAAGTCAAATGCCGTGTTTTAAAGCTAATGTTAATAAAGAATTTTCTGAGAAAGCAAGGCTACAGAGCATTGCTGAACGTGTAGTCGTGAAATATTTAAACACATTAAAGACATCCACATGTCGTACTGGGTTAAATATATTTAACAACTCATGTCTCAACATGTCTATCAGGGTAGGTTCAGGTTGTTGGGGGTGTTTGTGACAGAGCAGTATTGAGAAATCTGGACCTGAGCGCCTATCAGTGGACCACAAAGGTGTTCACACTATAGGCGTGTTCATTCCTTGGCCTCTGAAAAGCAGCTTGAGAATGGTAATGTGTCAGTTGTTAGAAAGCACATCACAGAGGTCACACGGAGGTCGCACAGCTTTCAAAATACGTACAGTGAGAAAGGAGAAGAAAACTGAGAGCTCACAGATGAGTAGAGTGGGCATGTTGTGTGCAGAGGGGAGATAGAGAAGTTGGAGAGATGAAAATAAGTATACACAAAAAGAAGGGAATGAAAACTTTTGAGGAAAATGAGTACGAGAGATATGCAGATGCAAGATTCCAGACAGATGCTGTGAGAAAATGGGGTGGGCATTGATAACAGAAGTAGAACATAACTTGACCATTCCATTTTGTTTTATAAAACGTGAAATAAAAAAGTGATTCTTTCCCTCTGCAAATATGTAACTAAATGGCTTTTCATATAATGTGATGCACTAAAATGCATACAAGTAAAATACACTTATGAATATAAAGTATCATGTAAACTATATTTAATCATAGTTATTGTAGGAAGTTGGCTCTGTATGCGCTATTTCAAAGTAAGGAATAGTATGCACAGAGTCCAAGGGTTCCCCTTAGAGGTAAGATAGTGGCAAAAAGAGATAATACTAATGCTCTATTTTGTGGTAGTGTGGTCGAGCAGTAGGGTTATCCAAGGAGTAGTGTTAAGCATTTGTTGTACATACCCACAGGCAATAAATGAGGAACACACACTCAGAGACAAATCCAGGCCAATAGGTTTTGTTATAGAAAAATATATTTTCTTAGTTTATTTTAAGAACCACAGGTTCAAATTCTACATGTAATATCTCATTTGAAAGGTATTGCAGGTAAGTACTCTAGGAACTTTGAATAATCACAATAGCATATATACTTTTTACATAAAACACAATAAGCTGTTTTAAAAGTGGACACAGTGCAATTTTCACAGTTCCTGGGGGAGGTAAAGTATTGTTAGTTCTTGCAGGTAAGTAAACCACCTACGGGGTTCAAATTGGGGTCCAAGGTAGCCCACCGTTGGGGGTTCAGAGCAACCCCAAAGTCACCACACCAGCAGCTCAGGGCCGGTCAGGTGCAGAGTTCAAAGTGGTGCCCAAAACGCATAGGCTTCAATGGGGAGAAGGGCGTGCCCCGGTTCCAGCCTGCCAGCAGGTAAGTACCCGCGTCTTCGGAGGGCAGACCAGGGGGGTTTTGTAGGGCACCGGGGGGGACACAAGTCCACACAAAAAGTACACCCTCAGCAGCGCGGGGGCGGCCGGGTGCTGTGTGCAAACAAGCGTCGGGTTCGCAATGTAAATCAATGGGAGACCAAGGGGTCTGTTCAGCGGTGCAGGCAGGCAAGGGGGGGGGGCTCCTCGGGGTAGCCACCACCTGGGCAAGGGAGAGGGCCTCCTGGGGGTCACTCCTACACTGAAGTTCCGATCCTTCAGGTGCTGGGGGCTGCGGGTGCAGGGTCTTTTCCAGCCATCGGGATTTTAGAGTCAGGCAGTCGCGGTCAGGGGGAGCCTCGGGATTCCCTCTGCAGGCGTCTCTGTGGGGGATCAGGGGGGACAACTTTGGTTACTCACAGTCTCGGAGTCGCCGGAGGGTCCTCCCTGAGGTGTTGTTTCTCCACCAGTCGAGTCGGGGTCGCCGGGTGCAGTGTTGCAAGTCTCACGCTTCTTGCGGGGATTGCAGGGGTCTTTAAATCTGCTCCTCTGGATACAAAGTTGCAGTCTTTGTTGAACAGGGCCGCTGTTCTCGGGAGTTTCTTGGGCCCGTATTTATACTCCGTTTGCGCCGAATTAGCGTCGTTTTTTTCGACGCAAATTCGGCGCAAAACTAACGCCATATTTATACTTTGGCGTTAGACGCGTCTAGCGCCAAAGTATGGGCAAAGAGCGTCATTTTTTAGCGTGAACGCCTTCCTTGCGTTAATGAGATGCAAGGAAGGTGTTCGCGTCTTAAAAAATGACGGCGACGCAAATGCGTCGTATTTATACTCCCGGGCAAAAATCACGCCCGGGAGGTGGCGGGTCAAAAAACCCCGCATTTGCGCCACTTTTTAACGCCTGGGTCAGGGTAGGCGTTAAGGGGCCTGTGGGCTCAAAATGAGCCCACAGGTGCCCTCCCCTGCCCCCAGGGACCCCCCCTGCCACCCCTGCCCACCCCAGGAGGACACCCAAGGATGGAGGGACCCACCCCAGGGACATTCAGGTAAGTTCACGTAAGTATAATTTTTTATATTTTTCAATTTTTTTTGGGTGGCATAGGGGGGCCTTATTTGTGCCCCCCTACATGCCACTATGCCCAATGACCATGCCCAGGGGACATAAGTCCCCTGGGCATGGCCATTGGGCAAGGGGGCATGACTCCTGTCTTTACTAAGACAGGAGTCATTTAAATGGCGTCTGGGCGTCGAAAAAATGGCGCAAATCGGGTTAAGACGATTTTTTAGCGTCAACCCGACTTGCGCCATTTTAAGACGCCCTAGCGCCATTTTCCCCCTACGCCGGCGCTGCCTGGTCTACGTGGTTTTTTTCCACGCACACCAGGCAGCGCCGGTCTGCTTGCGCCGGCTAACGCCATTCCATAAATACGGCGCCCGCATGGCACTTCGGAATGGCGTTAGACGGCGCTAAATTTTTTGACGCTAAACTGCGTTAGCGCAGTTTAGCGTCAAAAAGTATAAATATGGGCCTTGGTCTCTTGGAAGCAGGGCAGTCCTCTGAGGATTCAGAGGTCGCTGGTCCTGGAGAAAGCGTCACTGGAGCAGGTTTCTTTAGAAGGCAGGAGACAGGCCGTTAGGACTGGGGCCAAAGCAGTTGGTGTCTTCTTTCTTCTTCTGCAGGGGTTTTTCAGCTCAGCAGTCTTCTTCTTCGGTAAGTTGCAGGAATCTCAATTCTTAGGTTCAGGGAAGCCCTTAAATACTAAATTTAAGGGTGTGTTTAGGTCTGGGGGGTTAGTAGCCAATGGCTACTAGCCCTGAGGGTGGGTACACCCTCTTTGTGCCTCCTCCCAACGGGAGGGGGTCACATTCCTATCCCTATTGGGGGAATGGAGGATTTCTAAAAGTTAGAGTCACTTCAGCTCAGGACACCTTAGGGGCTGTCCTGACTGGCCAGTGACTCCTCCTTGTTATTCTCATGATCTCCTCCGGCCTTGCCGTCAAAAGTGGGGCCGTGACCGGAGGGGGCGGGCAACTCCACTAGCTGGAGTGCCCTGTGGTGCTGGAACAAAGGGGGTAAGCCTTTGAGGCTCACCGCCAGGTGTTACAGCTCCTGCCTGGTGGAGGTGATAGCATCTCCACCCAGTGCAGGCTTTGTTACAGGCCACAGAGTGACAAATGCACTCTCCCCATGTGGCCAGCAACATGTCTCGAGTGTGGCAGGCTGCTAGAACTAGTCAGCCTACACAGGTAGTTGGATTAGGTTTCAGGGGGCACCTCTAAGGTGCCCTCTGGGGTGTATTTTACAATAAAATGTACACTGGCATCAGTGTGCATTTATTGTGCTGAGAAGTTTGATACCAAACTTCCCAGTTTTCAGTGTAGCCATTATGGTGCTGTGGAGTCCGTGTTTGACAGACTCCCAGACCATATACTCTGAAGAACCAGAACCTTATGGGCCTGGCGGCGCAGGGTACGCCTGAAATCTCCTTGGATTCACCTGCCTCAACTAACAGAGACACGGGACACTCTGTCAGGCGTAAAAGATCAGATTTTATTAGCTGCAGCTAGTACAGTTGTCCAAGAAGTACACAAGGTATGTTCTCAGGAGACTGCCACTTTACTTTGTGGCGCACAATCTTATATACCGTATAAAAACCATTTATTAACTACATACACTCCCAGAACACATAGAAAGGAGCCAGTAAGAATAACGTAAAGATAGAACAGAGTCAATAGAAATGTCGGAAAACAAGACAGAACAAAGTATCAAGTGACTTAAGGTTGCCTCCCCTCCAGCTGTGTTTGTCACCCCTCCCTTGAACTAATTCATTAACCGATCCACAACGAAGTTGCATGTGGTGCGATAAGTTTGTGTGCGTTTGGAGGACAGTTGTGAAATGAGAGAATACTAGCAAAGGACAGCGAAGGCCAGACGATAAGATAAGATCGGCGGAGAATAGTGTGAGCCTACAGATAGTTGAAACAAGGATTAGAAAACCAGACAGGGATTAGTGTACTCGGTCAGACCTTAATACCAGCCTTGTAAAGATAGAGGCAGAAGGCTGTTTTGAACACCATGTTGCAGAATAAGCAGAAAAGGCAGAATGGACTTCGTTCGCTGTGCTGCCTGAGTGAAGGCAACATAAAATGGCGGCGGGCCACAAAATGGCGGGTCGATACGATCGTATTAAAAATCGAATTTCCTCAGACCCTCCTTTTGCCAGAACTCAGGCAAGATACACAAACTCATGTTAATCTGAGTCGATGTCTATGGCCATGAGGTCATCAAGCTGTTGCTGTACCATCATTTTGATATTCTCTGTTCTTTGTGACTTGGGTTTGGGAATACATGCAGTAGCACATAGGTTGCAGATGGCAGGACCGCAGTGCATACAAAGACAACAAGAGAATATAAAAGCTAAAATTACTCCAAAGAATGTCAATACCTTCCAACCCCATTTGGACAGTAATCCCCAAAACCACTCTGAAAAGGACCAATCTCCTTCGTCCTGATGAATCGACTCGGAGATTATGTGTAACTTAGAGATAGCTTGGTATACTGTCGGAGCGTCATTAGGTATGAAAATACAGCAACTTGATCCGATCAATTTGCATACTCCACCACGGTCCGCAAGAACAAAGTCTAAGGCAACACGGTTCTGCAAGGTCATAAGACGATCAGCCTGTAGTTCAGCTGTAATTTTACTTAAAGCTCCTACAGTGATGTCTATGGTGGTTTCTACGACACGAACCAATTGCCTTATATTTCTGCTGTTGGCCATTGGACCCCAGAAGGGAAGAAATCCTTTGAGGAAATCTCCTCCCTCTTGTCCTGCTGTGTCTTTCGAATCCACAATCCCTCTGCCATATCTATTTTTATGATGGTTCGCAGGAGCGGTGTATGTAGGGGGAAGAAGAAAGGCTATATAACAAGTACCAGAGAAATCAGCTGGCAACCATGTATAAGCCCTATCGTGGCAAACGAAGTATGTACCTTGAGATGGTACTAACGGCGGTGGATTCAGGGCTGAATAAACATATGTATGGGAACATAAACTTTCTCTTTGTCCGGTGTTTGGAGTTCTACCATTTATTTGCAGACAGAAATTTCCTTGTTGGGGTATGACCCGTATCGGAGGAGATTTTCCTTGCTCAACCTTATCATTGAGGCTGGAAATGTAATTAGTTATGTTCCAATTGGTATATGCTTTTCTTTCATCTATGGAAGCTTCACTTTTTTCCATGATTTTAGCCATAGCTACCATTCCCTTTATCAATAAACTATGACTGAAATCTGAACCAACACTATGTGAACTGACAGGTTGTTTAATTTTACTTTGATATGCATTATTGAAAATGACAAAATAAGCCCAAGCGGAACCTTCATAGGAGAATGGAAGAACTAAATATGGCATTCCTTTTTCTACTGTATGTGGTATGAGTCCACACACCCAACAGTCAGTTGTATTGATCACTAACTGATGTTGATGTAACAACTGGACGAAGGAATTGTTAAAGTATTCAGTTCTTCTGATGAGTTCATGCTGGGGAAGAGTGTGAAATAGGTGCGGAGAGATAGTAGAAGAAGATGTAGAGGTAGGAGAAGAGACAACTTTTTGCTGCAGAGTAATAATGATCCAGTTTACAGATGCCAAAAGAATACACGACAATATAATGACGCATAGAGCAATACTACAAAGACTATATATTTCTTTACAATTATTCTTTATATTTTTACTTTCTCTTTTATCTAATGTAGCCTCCATCTTTCTAAGTGGATGCTCACGGCAATCTTCCTCAATCACTGTAGTCACGATTATCTACCGTCCTATGACACTGTGAGGTCCTGCAGGCCTATTGCCACTTACTCAGGTCGTGACTAAGACTCCTACCGTGACCCTGCAACCGGGATAGAGTACTACATAGGAGAGAAATTTACAAGTTCTTTGGTCTTGGTCTCAAATTATAGCGTTCCTGTCCAGAGGCAGTCTGGTTTTGAAACAATGTTCCTGGATTTGTCGTGTTCAAGCGACGATGCGATGGTATTGCTTCTTGAAGGATGTCGTCGTCCTCTTTCTCAGAAAGTGTTCCAATTAGACGCGCATCACTGAATGGTACAAATTGCGGAACTTTCTCACTTTCAGAGTCACTGATGCCTCTACGGACCCACTGATCGAAAGGCAAGGGCAAAGGCACTTTCTTGCAGTGCACGGCATGCACCCAGTTTTTCTTTCCTTCGACTTTAACTGCTGTTCTTGTGGTCAAAAGAACCAGGCGTGGCTCTCTCCATCTGGGCTCCAAATTTCTCTGTCGTTGGAAATTTTTCGTGCAGACCCAGTCACCTGGTCGGATGGAATGACCTGGGTCTGTGGAAGCCTCTGGTAGAGCACTCTGAACCTGTTGATGAAGAACACGCAATTTAGTTGTAAGGTCATGCAAGTAGTCAATCAACATCGGGTATGGCAAGTCTGAGTATTTCTTAGGGTGAGGAACTCCCCATACATTAGCTGGGCGACCAAATATCACTTCGTAAGGGCTAAGCCCCAAACGAGAGTGTACTGCTGTTCTGGTGGACAGAAGAGCCAATGGTAAAGCATCAGGCCTATTAAGTCCTGTGCTAGCTTGCACCTTAGCAATTTTAAGCTTCAAGGTTCCATTGTAGCATTCTACTAAACCAGCCGACTGTGGGTGATTCGCCGCGTGGAACTTCTGTTTTATGCCAAGACCTGCACAAACTTTTTGCATAACTTGACCCACAAATTCGCTCCCATTGTCACTCCAGACAATGCGCGGCAAACCAAACCTAGGGAAGAATTCTTTCAAAAGTATTTTGGCAGTTGATAAAGCAGTATTGTCCTTCAGAGGGTAGGCTTCTACCCATCTAGAAAAAGCACATACTACCACCAGAACATATTTGAGGTTGTTGCATCGTTCCATGTGAATATAATCGATCTGCAACACCTCAAATGGATATGTTGGAGGAGCAAAATGACCTGCTGGAGTTGGGGTTCCCTTTCCCGGATTGTACATCAAGCAAACAATACAATGTTTTACTACATTATTTGCACACTTTGGGATCCCCTCATTTTGCCACACTGGAGCCAGAAGTCTACATATTCCTTTTGCACTTAGGTGAGCTGGACCATGTGCCATAGTAACTACAGGTAGTACATAAGCATCTGGTAACAGCCAACGTTGATGTTCTGATAATTCAACCCAACATCCCATCTCATCTAACATTCCTGTACTTTCCTTCCACTTTCTCAACTCATTCTCCGTAGCCTCTCCTTGAATTGATTTCACACTCTCTACTGTATCTTCACACATTCCCTTTTCTCTTACGCAGTTTGCGGGACCTGCAACATACATTCGACTTGTGTTGTCTCTGGCTGTCTTTTTCGCTACCTCATCTGAAAATGCATTTCCTCGACCAACATCGTCCACAATCTTTTTGTGTGCACTACACTTCACGATCGCTATCTGAGTAGGCATTGTAAGTGACTCAAGAAGTTCAGTCACTAATGGACCATGTTGTATCTTAGTACCATGGGAAGTAAAGAATCCTCTTTCCTTCCATAAGCGCCCAAAGTTAAACGCTACACCAAAAGCGTATTGGCTATCAGTGTACACGTTTACTCTTTTTCCTTTGGATAACACACACGCTCTAGTTAAGGCTATCAATTCAGCTGCCTGAGCTGAGTTATGTCTAATGCGTGCTGTCTCCACAATCGTATGCAAAGTAGTAATAGCGTAGGCTGAAACTGTATCTCCATTCGGGAGCTTGAAACAAGAACCATCTACCCATAGTGTTCCATCTGGATTCACTAATGGCGTGTCTTTTAGGTCAATTCTACCCTTAGTCTCTTCTTCAGTACGGAGAAAACAATCATGCTGTTCAGAGACATCTCTCTCTTCTGGAAGAGGCAACAAAGTAGCTGGATTCAGGGTATTACATCGTTTGATGTGTATGTGACTAGCCAAAAGCGTCAGCTCATATCCGGACAACCGAGCACTCGTAAGATGCTGCGTTTTTGTCCTATTTAGTAAAATATCCACTGCATGTGGCACCATAACAATGAGAGTATTATCTAGCACTACTCCAGCAGACTGTCGAATAGAAATTGCTGCTGCCGCTGTCGCCTTAAGACAACTAGGCAATGCTTTAGCTACTGGATCTAACGTAGCTGAGAAATATGCGCATGGTCGCTGTTGATCTCCAAAACGCTGCGTTAAGACTGACAATGCACAACCCTCTCTTTCGTGGACATAGAGCGTAAAGGGCTTACTGTAATCAGGAGTACCCAATACAGGAGCAGAACACAAAGCAATACGCAAATCAGTAAAACTCTTCTGACATTCGTCAGTCCACGGAAGAGGCTGAGGCGTATCTTTTAAAGTTAGCGCCAACAGCGGTTTAGCCAATAAAGAGAAACTCGGAATCCACTGTCTACAATAAGAAGTAATGCCCAAAAAGGCACGTACCTCTCTTTGTGTGGATGGCACTGACATTTGTGCAATTGCCTGAATTCGTTCGGGGGTCAATCGTCGTCCCTCCTTTGACAAGAGATGACCCAAATAAGTCACCTCGCGACAGACATATTGTAATTTAGAAGGAGAAACCTTGTGATTCAGATCAAACAAATGACGCAACAGTGCAACGGTCACGTTTTTGCAAATCTCCTCTGAATCAGCCAGGCTTTTGATACAACCTCTGAAACTGCGGAGGCTGTTGAAACTGAGGCTGAACATAACGAGGAGGATAAGCCTGTTGCAAGAGAACTTTAGTTTTTAATTCTTTCGTCTTTTTCTCTTGTTTTTCCCTTTCTTCTTTGTCTCTATTTTCATAATATTGTGCAGTAGCCAATATCTGGGCGGAAGAAGAAACTGCCCATGAACTCTCGGAGTCTTTTAGCTTGTGTGATAGTTCAGGAAGCAAGTTATATACGAACTTATCCACAAATAATCGCTGTCCCCCTTCTGTAGCCATATCTTGACCACTGTGATCAATGAATGTCTCCTCGAATCGGGTAAAGAAATCGGAAACACTTTCATCTTTCTTTTGTTTACATGCTGCTAGCTTATCCCAATTAACTCTCAAAGCAGGCATCATTGTTTTCATTAATGTAATAATCTTACCAGGGAGTTCTGAGATCAAAGCGTCAGGCTTTGCACCACCTACTTGACCTCTATCTGCGGCAATAATAGCGTTCCAATCGCCGCCTAATTCTTGAGCGTGATCCTCTCTACGAATTTTAGCCCATATTGTCTGTGGAACTACATTTCCCATCAACATGTCAATATCTGCTAGATTCATAGTACATGCATCAACTGTTTGCGACAACTCTTTATAGCAACCAGCAGGATTTTTGCGTGGATCTTGTAGTGACTGTTTAAGTGCTAAAACTTCAGACCTTTTCCAGGGGACATGTATCCATATGCGCTGAAAATGCGCAGGAATAGCTGGATTAGCACCTGCTGCTGCAACTTCTTCCTTCCATATTGGAGAAACCTCTCTCATGGGATAGTTTTTCAGTGCTGTCCTAACTGAAGGATCAGAATCAGGAAAAGTCTGTGAGAACAATAGGGATCTGAAAGAAATAAGTGTTCTGACAGCGTTTTCAACCTTAGGACCCACAATAAGTCCTTTGTCAAAGTCAGCCTGAACATCTAACAGATCCTGTGGGACCGAACCCAAATTCATATCCTCCCATTCTTTAGCGAGAGTATCGCACATAACTTTAAAAACATATCTCTGCGTAGGTGCATTCCATTGCAGAAAGGTGGACATAATATCAGACGTACTATATTGGGGACCCTTCTTGATCCATCTACAAGCAAGTGAGTCCAATTTTTCTCGCTCTTCGGAGTCTGGGAATTGACTACGAGACTGTCTTCGAGAAAAAGCTGGAGACACATTTAAAGCTTCAAAGAAAGGTGATAAGAGACCAGAGACAGTATCTGCAAATCGCTTACGCATAGATGGAGAATTTGACATAAGGATAGGGGACAAGGTATTAGGTGAATTAACTAAAGGAGCATTAGGAATTGCCAAAGGAGCAGAAGGCAAAGGAGTTAAAGGCAAAGCTGGCATAGACAATACTTGAGGAGGCAAATGTGGAAAAGCTGGAGCAGGCGGAAGCACAACTGGCGGCTGAACAGGCTGTAACATCGGGGGTGCATTAGCACCTTGTACATAGGGCGGAGGCAATTTCAATAAGTGGGACATTAAGGAATCTTCCTCAAAATCTTTTCTCTTATCAAGGGAAGAGATAGGCAACGTCGGATAGCATTTATCTATTGCCATTCGATGCTGTCTGTCTGAAATTTCCATTGCATTATCTATTTCATCATCTTTGAATTGCTGAGCAGCCTGTATAATCGTCATTCCCTGTGTTTTCCTATCTCGTTTCGCTTGTTTAATTTCTCTCTGTTTGGCTTCCTTACGCCAAAGGCGAAAAGAGTCAAACATTGCCGGCCGGGCTTTTCTTTTAAATAACGTTGCTTCTAAATTATCTAGCACATCAGTTTCGAAACTACCATTTTCTGGCCATTTTAAAACACCATCTTTCTTTGTATATCGGGTCCATGTCTTATTAAAGGCAATAGGACCAACACCACGTTTAGAATAGAGCTCATATGTGGGAGTTCCAACCGAAGGAATCGGACAGGAGTCCTCAAGCTGGGAGTCCCTATTACAACCAAAGCAACAAAGTTTTCCAAACTTAGTCAGACCAGACATCTCACGATTTTTACTGGCTGTTCACAAACATCAAGGGGGTAAAACTTTCAGTTTACACAGCACAAATGCACTTACCCCTCGGCTTTGGCCACTGCAATGGCCAAATCTAAGGACCTAAGGACAAAACAAAGACCAAAATTTGTGGGCGCGACCCACCAAATACTTAACTAAGGATGTCTTCTTACACCAACAGAGGCCCGTCTATCGTCTCGCTTTACCATACATCATCAAAGAAAGGGCCAAGGCAGGGCGGCAGTCAGGGCAGCAGTCGTCAGTAGCCGTCAGGAAGGAGTAACCGCGCTGAAAAAGACCTTCGGACCACTTCGACATACAGGGGTCGCTTGACGTGGCTCGCGATTCCTCCAGAATTTTCTTGCGGGGTTCCTCACGACCTTCAGGCAGAACCGGTACCGCTGAAGCCGCCCCACGTTGGGCGCCAGTTGAAGAACCAGAACCTTATGGGCCTGGCGGCGCAGGGTACGCCTGAAATCTCCTTGGATTCACCTGCCTCAACTAACAGAGACACGGGACACTCTGTCAGGCGTAAAAGATCAGATTTTATTAGCTTCAGCTAGTACAGTTGTCCAAGAAGTACACAAGGTATGTTCTCAGGAGACTGCCACTTTACTTTGTGGCGCACAATCTTATATACCGTATAAAAACCATTTATTAACTACATACACTCCCAGAACACATAGAAAGGAGCCAGTAAGAATAACGTAAAGATAGAACAGAGTCAATAGAAATGTCGGAAAACAAGACAGAACAAAGTATCAAGTGACTTAAGGTTGCCTCCCCTCCAGCTGTGTTTGTCACCCCTCCCTTGAACTAATTCATTAACCGATCCACAACGAAGTTGCATGTGGTGCGATAAGTTTGTGTGCGTTTGGAGGACAGTTGTGAAATGAGAGAATACTAGCAAAGGACAGCGAAGGCCAGACGATAAGATAAGATCGGCGGAGAATAGTGTGAGCCTACAGATAGTTGAAACAAGGATTAGAAAACCAGACAGGGATTAGTGTACTCGGTCAGACCTTAATACCAGCCTTGTAAAGATAGAGGCAGAAGGCTGTTTTGAACACCATGTTGCAGAATAAGCAGAAAAGGCAGAATGGACTTCGTTCGCTGTGCTGCCTGAGTGAAGGCAACATAAAATGGCGGCGGGCCACAAAATGGCGGGTCGATACGATCGTATTAAAAATCGAATTTCCTCAACTCTTATGGCTACCCTGCACTTACAATGTCTAAGGTTTGGCTTAGACACTGTAGGGGCACAGTGCTCATGCACTGGTGCCCTCACCTATGGTATAGTGCACCCTGCCTTAGGGCTGTAAGGCCTACTAGAGGTGTGACTTATCTATACTGCATAGGCAGTGTGAGGTTGGCATGGCACCCTGAGGGGAGTGCCATGTCGACTTACTCGTTTTGTTCTCACCAGCAGACACAAGCTGGTAAGCAGTGTGTCTGTGCTGAGTGAGGGGTCCCCAGGGTGGCATAAGATATGCTGCAGCCCTTAGAGACCTTCCCTGGCATCAGGGCCCTTGGTACCAGGGGTACCAGTTACAAGGGACTTACCTGGATGCCAGGGTGTGCCAATTGTGGAATCAAAAGTACAGGTTAGGGAAAGAACACTGGTGCTGGGGCCTGGTTAGCAGGCCTCAGCACACTTTCAATTCAAAACATAGCATCAGCAAAGGCAAAAAGTCAGGGGGTAACCATGCCAAGGAGGCATTTCCTTACAGTTATGCAAAAATGTTTATGTTACAGTATCAAATAAATATTTTCATAATCCTTTTATATTCACTAGGAGAAACGTATAGAAATAATTTGAACTAAAAGTGCATTCATGTTTTTTTTAGCTCTGCTCAAATGAAGGCCCAAGCTTTTTTGTATTTCTAACCTTCAAGGTTAAAGCTTGTTTTATTGCATATTTTCCTGCAGGTGTCATGGTACAAGTCTCGGGGTTACTAAGGAGCTTACTATAAAGGAGAGATAAGGGAGCCTGAGAAGAAGTGTTACCAGGCCAAAGTTGTATCCTGAGTTGGCAGCTGTATCTCTTCTGAGATTCCTGTGTGTGAGAGTGCACCAAAGTTGAATTCGGACAATATGAAAGGACTAGGGACCAGATTATGATCATGGCCTTGCTGCTGAGACAACCAATGTGATGGGGTGAGGCTGCCATCAAGCCGACAGCCTCACTCCTGTTGTATTACGATGTTTCCACTGGGCTAACTGGTAGAAATGTCGTATTACTACATTTTCGCTGGTCAGCTCAGTGGAAACAGTGCAGTGGCATTGGCCTTGGCTTCCTTAGAGAGCTGAGGCCAATGCCATTGCACACAAGAAATCACAAGTGGACATTGCGTATTCTGAGGTTGCTGGCATGGGGGCCCCTACACTGGCCATGACATGGTTGTGGGTAGTGCAGCACCCTCCGTGGCCCCAAGCCCTGGCTTTCTGCTAGCCTTTTCATGTTGGGTACCCCACCATGAAAAGGCTGGCAGAAAGTAAAGTTGTGATCAGCATGGTAGTGCTGACCTTGACTTCAACCGCCACCAACCCCTTGGGATCCCTGATCCCGGCGTAGCCACTGCACTCCTGCCTGCCACTGCAATTTTGGCGGTCCCTGGACCTCCAAACTCATAACAAGGCCCTAAGATGCCAATTAAAATGTGTGATTTATAACTCTGCTTTTCAGTGGAAAGTTTTGACAATTATGTCAGCCCTTGGAAGAACCCAGATTTCAGTTTGGTTTAGCTAATGGTAATTTCAGATTCCCCTTTCCCCTTGATCAGAGCTGACATTTCTGAGGTACAGATTTCACCCTTTATTTTTCTATGTGGCTTCATGCTACTCTCATCTCTCTTCACATAAACTTTTACAGAAGTTCTGTTATGCTGACCTTTTCCTCTGAATTTCATAGATATTAGAATAGTTAGGAATCTAGATTCAATGGTTCAGCAGAGTCACTTGATTTTGGATTTTGAGCATCAGATGATTTTTCTGATTTTTTTCATTATCGCTATTGAAATGTTTGTTCAGCACATGCTTATTAAATGTAATGTTGTGCAATGTTTTCAATCTACTTTGGTGATTCTGTATATTTATACAATGGTTTTGAGACTTGTATATACAAGCTTGTCTTTGAGTCTTTAATAAAGCCCTTTGAACTTTAAGTTGGTCTCTGGGATTTAATGTGTGGCTCGTTGAGTTACACTGCAATTACTTTGAATGATTTGATGCATGTCTCCTCACCCCTTGGAACTGAGAAAGGAAAGATTCATTGGACCCCAGATTTAGAAAGAGTGCCCAGGGTCTGATCAAGACTGTAGAAAAAAGTGGTGAAAGGGATCATGGGAGTGAGTGAGGCTCGTGAAGACCATTGCCGCTTACACAGACCTTAGTAATATTTAATTCACATTCAATCTAATAAAGAAATTGTTTTTTTTTTAAATTATGTTAACAGCAGAGGTTATCACGAAATGGCAATAAATACTGGGATGCAGATGATTTTAAAAACATTTCGTCCATCTTCCTAAGATTTATTAAAGGCCAATGGAGAAAATTAACTTCACTTTAAAACATAAGACAAACAAAGCTATTGCTGACTGGCTAAAATCTGCTTAACAAAACTATTGCTGCCTCACCTGTCACAGCTCATATATATGAAACAGTGACACAGCCTTTCCCAGTGGCGGCCGCGGGTTTTAGGAGGGAGTGGGCGGGCACAAAGCACACACACTCATTCTTTCACACACGCGCACATCCATTAACAACACTCATCAACATTCAAACATGCACGCACGCACCAAACATTAATTTAAAAAGATCACACACACACTTACATTCAGCCTAGGAGGTCACAGGATGGTTGGGACTGCTGCCTTCCCTCACTGGCTGACCTTAGGTCAGCCAGTGAGGGAAGGCAGCAGTCCCAACTTCGTCACAGAGTGGGATGGGGTCAGTTTGACTGCTGACCCTACCCCACTCTGTGACGAGGTGTCACTGATTGACACTCGCCCTGGGCGCTTCAGGGCTTAAGCCTGAAACGCCCAGGTGGAAGTCAATGGGTGACTCTTCCCTTGTCACCCAGGGGAGGATCTCGAGGCACCTTTGCTGAGCTGAGGAGGCCACGCCCACAGGAGCTGTGACCTCTTCAGCCCAAAAAAGTTCAGCTCAGGCAGCCAGGAGCGCATGTCTGCTCCTAGCTGCCTGACCTGAATATGAAGAGCGTCTGTCAGGTTGACCTTTGTTTAGCCTGACCGGCAATCTTCATGAGGAGCAAAAGGTGGGGGGGCATGGCCCCTCTGCCCTGAAGGACTAGCCTCTTTCTGTCTGTGAATACTGCTCAATAACAAACAGAGGCCTCCGGTGTGAACAGATACCACTCCCGATCTCTGAAATGGAAGGCCCTCATGGCATCCAAGTTACTAAGCAATGGATCTTAGGGGAGGAAATTAGAATGCCCTTGACATTACCGACCTGCTCTTTCTCCGAGTGAGTGTGTCTGCAGACCTCCCACTTTCTCCGAGTGAGTGTGCCTGCAGATCTCCCATCTCTGTGCTCTCACTATTGAACAGGTGCTGGTGCATGTGTGCGGCACAAATTTGTATGAAATTTACAATGTTAATTTTCTGGTGCTTGTGTGTGGTGCAAAATTGTATGAAATTCACAATGTTTATTTTCTATTTTTTATTTTCTTTCGTTGCCAGTCTCCAGTTTAACGGGCGAGACGTAAGCAAAAAGACGAACAAAATACACTGAGAAAGTACAATGAAAGTAAGGGAGAGCTACCGATTCACATTCTTGAAAAAATGTAAAAAATCAAGAGCGTGTCACTCAAGACACGTTATGTACCAAAACCGAAAGGAACCGCAAATATAATGCCGATGAAATGTAGGACTGTGTACAGAAAAGGAAGAACAAGGAAGACCTGCACACACAATACATACAGCCACAAACACACACATGCATGTGCACACACACCCACATTCTGCACACACACAAACATCCCAAAACGTACAAACGCATAATCACACACAAGCACAAACATGCTCATGCATGCACACACTCACAGAAAAACGCATACAAACACACACACAAACATTTTACTTCTCTGGTGCAGGGCGAGCCTATCACCTAAACTGAACTTGGCCTCTGGAAGTTGAACATTCAAATGAACTGAATACTATGCTGATGGCCACAGCATTCAATATGCTGCTATTGATTTTTCAAAGTAATAACTGAGGCATACCTCTTGAAGACGCCCTTTTGTGTAGAAAGTATCTGTGCGTGGGTTTAAGCTGGCAACCTACGAGGGTTATTTAAAAGCAAATAGGCCATTATCGGTTATTTTTGTTTCTGAAATCACTGAGAGTTACTATCTTAACACAAGGTTCACAATCCAATACAGCAAGCCTCACTTCGTAGGTGATGCATGTGAGTAGCTGTAAAGGCTGCCAAGAGCGCAACTAAAGACCGCATTTGAAAGTGCCACTTGGGCAGCAGCACCCCCTGGCCACCCCAACTCTATCTCTGCTCTCTTTTGCAACCTAACCATAGGTCAGGGTTGTAAGTGATGTGGAAGGCGCTATAGTATTAGTGAATTTTATACTTACTGCAGAAACCATTCTGCACTAGCAAGAAAATATGTTGAGGAGTCAAAAAAATTCTGTGTGAGACACCCTGACACATGAAACACATTCCCAAACATAGGCAGTCTTTGAGGTAGGCTTCCACAACCCGACTGACAATGCATGCACAGCAATCAGGGCATGCCGTGTAAAGTAGACTGGCTACTCTATTCATTAAGCTTCAGTCAACATGGTCCAGTTCAGACATTTGCATATGAAAGTCTATTGAGGTTGGACATCCAAACTGGCTTCCATAGTGAGCCCAAAATACTGTGCACAAGAGAAGGGAACACTGTCATAGGGTGCTGGAGACTATTTTACTGAAGGGACACTCCATGATTCACTAATACCGATGGAACAGTGATAGGCCCTAGTTTACTGATAAACCAGAGTCAGAAACTGCAAAACCAAAATTAGCACAAAAAGGCATTACCTCAAGACAGCAAATCTTGGTGATGGACAAACTTATTTTTATCTTCAAATCCTGAGGCCGTCATTGTCAACCAGTTTATTACACTTAGTTGACTGAGAAGCAGGACATGACTCTACTGCTCTCTCCTTTGCATGCAATGCTGTAACTGGCCTGTGTGTGAAGCGATGGAAACATTGCATACCCAGCAAGGGACAGAATATGACTGGTCACTGTCTGGATTCAAAATAAAGACATACAGTGACTTGCCATTGTTCTGCGAACCTCCCATCTTGCACTGCCACATGTGCGTGCCTGTGAGCCAATCCAGATTCTGTTCCTTTTCTGTTTGTTAGTAAACGGTAAGAGAGTAGAACCAGGATTCGTTCAGACAGACTAACCCAGCGTTCCTTATAGACCGAGAACTTTGGCTAATCTATACTTTCAGCTCCCTACCACTGTGCAGGTAAGGGAAGCCTAAAGTGTGCATGTCGCGCTGGCCACAGCAAGGAACCAGACCATCTCCACATGTGCACCCTTTGGGGAAGCTGCTTCCCTGCAGTCATGATTTCTGTCAATCAAGCCTGACCCTCGCCCTCACTTTCAGGCATAAATACAATGACCCACAACTCAAATAAGAGTGCTCAGCCGAAAAATAAAGCATTAATTTAAAATGACATACAGGACAACACTTTAAATTTAAAGGATGTGTCAGGGTGGTGTAGGAACACGAGAGGCATCATCCTAATGCCCCAAGAGAGAAACCGCCCTTACTAAAATGCTGGACAATTTTTGACTGGAAGGATTGTGGGTGCTATAAAAATAAAGTATAATTAGTGAAAAAATGACGCAGCAGTCAAAGACCTACACATATTGTAGCTCATTTAAGTAAAACACTCTATATCATTTCTAAACAAAACTGTCATGGGTGCTGGTCTGTGGTCACTTGCACAGGCTGACTTTTGAGTAGTGGTCTGTGGAATTGTAAGGGGTGCAATAGGTCATAATGTAAGCAAGGAAAATGACTTCCCTCTAAAAAAATGGCACCCATCATAACAGTTCAATGTGCCTCTTGACTCAAATGCCATGCATCTGCTGCAACAATCATAGTTTAGACCCTGATGTTTGCCACATAAGATACCACCACCATGGCATGGCAATATGAAATTGGGACCAACTCTATTCTCACCTCTCCCAACCCAGCCTTTATTCTTGGCTCTGGAAATCCATATGGCAGAAGAGACAGAGGCTTGTATTTAGGGACAATATTAGCTTCTTCCCTGGCTGCTTTATAGCTTTGACGGCAGCTCCTGCAATTCTGTGAATTGTAGTTTTGCATTGCTTTCACAAGATTAACAGCCAGCTGTCACTCATGCTGATGATAATACTAGTGGTAGTACTGGTGGTGTTGGTACTAGTGGTGGTGATGGTTCTGGTGGTAATTATGGAAGCATCGTTGGTGGTGGTATTGGTCCTTGAAGTGGAGGTACTGGTGGTGATGCTAGTACTATTACTGGTGGAACTGTGATGGAATTGGGGTTCTAGGTGGTGTTAGCTTTTCTTGTTGGTGTTACCAGAAGTGATGGTACTTTTGGTGATGGCAGTGGTACTGGTGGCTGTGGTGGTGGCACTTCACTAGTGGTACTGATGACTGTGGCATTAGTATTGGTGATGGTGGTGGAGGTATTTCCAGAGGGATTAGTAATGTGGTATTGGTTCTGGTATGGGTGGTGGTGACAGGGACGCCAACAAATCTTGATAAAACATCTTTTGTCTTTTCCAAGTTCAGAAAACACCTTATAAATGCCTTTTATTTGAACAAACAAGACCAAAAAGCAAATATCAGGTGCTGCAGCTGCAATAACCAAGAGGGCAGTGTCTTTGTTCCAGGTAGTAGAGCAACATGTAGCACACAGATTGGTGGCATAGCAGAAGCAATTAAACTACTTTGTAAGTGGGTTGGCACAACCTCTGCTCAATCAAATACTGTACTTAAGATAATCAAATGTGAGTGCAGTCAAAGCCCCTCTATTAGTAGTGTATCCTAAAGGTCTTACTTCAGAAGCTATAAAAAAGTATAAAAACTGCTGTGATCTCAAGCCAGACCTAAAATGTACTGCAAAGGTGTACATGAGTGGATTGTTAAGGTTTGGGACATAAAATGGCAATTCACTCATTACATATGTGTGTCACTAAGGTGAAATGAAGGAGTTTCAAGAAGGGTACTTTAATTATCTGACACAGCCACAAATGAGACATGCATTTAGCCAACAGGGATTCCAAATTACCCAAGGCATGACACCTGAAAGATATAACCTCACCACACCTGCAGCCCACACCAACTTTCAATGGCTTTAATAAATGTCAACTATACAAGACCTCCCCATGAACCACAATGGTAATGCCGCCCAACAAGAATATGACCAAGGCTACTAATCAGCAAATCTTAAGCATATTACCAGATGCAGGAAGGTCTGTGAGGTAAATAAAGTAAGCCTCAAATAACAGACTTTTTTGATTCTAAATAACATACTCTTTCAAGACTCAATGATGATGATTAATTAGTAAAATGGGAACAACAAAGAAACAAATGTCTAACAAAAAAACTTGAAGACATTAAGGAAGTCTTAGGCCAGCAGAATTGGCACTTTGTGAAACGTGTCAGTTGAAATTGTTTACTATATAGAAGCAATGCAATTGGATGGCAATGTAGATAGAAAATTATATTATTTGGCAAAGTTTGCCACTATTTTTTAAATCAAATAATATTTTTAAGGCAAAATTTGAGGACTACATTCTTTCCCTTACAAAAGATCTGCCTTCAAGAATGAGTGCAAAAAATTTAGATTAATGAAGGGAATGGTGAGGGGTATACCCCTCACTCAAGACAAGTTGCAATTCAGTGACTAAGTAGGAAAGTCACCTGCAGCAGTCTTTCAGCATCATAAGGAAATGATAGAGGGGACTAAATAGAAAGGACAGTTTGAGGAATTTGTATAGTCCTTCTGTGTCACACTTGCAAGATTTAAAGTAAATTCTACCACCTGGAATGTAGGATTTATGTTAACAAGGCAAATGTGTAAATAAAGGGATCATGTACACTATATATAAGAATGCTACTTAAACAGACTCCATCATTGGATGTGGGATCCTGTGTCAATTTGTACTTTTTGTCCCCTATCAATCCACCACTTGCTTGTTTCTGCTGCCTCTCAATGTATGTGGTTTTACAGTTAGCATCTGAATTAGCTTTTATGTACAATATGGTGCTCCTCAGTGAGTAGGTTCATGGTGACTGTGATGCTGCAATTTTACTAATTCGTTTACACTGTTCTCCCAAAAATATGTGCCCATGCATTATAATTTATTGAACGATTTACAAAAGGTATTTTACAGAAACACTAGAGGCTGTTTCACAAAAGCATTATGCATATGGGAAATGTACTACAGGAGTACTCTTTTATGTACTCTTACACATGCCATTGTGATTTGGCTGTGACACATTCAATTCCCTATTAATAAAAGTGCAAAGTGGGCACTGTGGCTTCTTTTAGTTCTAATCATATTGGTATATTCCCTTAATATTACTGTTTTGTTCCCAGTCTAGATGTTTTAGGGCTAATTAACAAAGACAATATGCTTTTGTGAATAGGTCACTAGGTTGTGCAAAACATGGTTCATCACCTTATCAAGTGGCTTTCGTGATTCTCACAATTAACTGACCATTCCATTATTATGCTTTGCCAACCAGTGAAATTCCCTATTTATTAAAATGTTGACACAGTGATTTACCTCTATCACTTAGTGGAATACATATTTCACAACAGTGTCCAAGCCCACTGGTGTAACAAAGGCTCCTGCTGCCCCAGCGGTAAAGGGGGAAGGAGTCGACCTCCAGGTGGCCCTGTCAACACAGCACCTGGTCTAAGTGAATCGGAAGGGAAGGGCCCTCCATGTTCTTTGCATGAGGATCCCCACAGTTTTGTTACACCAATGTCCCAGCCAGAAACCAGGTCAATTTGAAGTTGTTCCCTCACTCCCAGTCCCGAGCATATCACCCAATGAAAGAAGATGAGATTTCTATACTACCTATCAAATGTTCAAGAAGTGTTTTCTAATTGAACTGAATCCTGCTTAGACCCTAATGCCCACAATACATGTGTGTAAAACTCATGTTTTCCCGTTGTTTTGAAAGTCTGATTGTTCTTTGCAGTGCTCTTCCCCATGCAAGATCATCCTTCTGTGAATACATTAGGAGAAATAGATAATTTCTTGGAGCTTACTGAAAGGTAGTGGACGTTTCTGAAGGAAGAAAAGCTTTAAAGCAAGCCTGGTCTTGTGGGGTTGTCATTTGCTTTGGAGTAACTGCAAAGACACAGGCAGTGATCTAATAAGGTACTATATGTCAATGTCCTATCAAAAGGATGAAGTTTATGTGATGAAACAGTTCATTCAAGTATATTGGTGGTTCTTAACCTTTTGACTTCTGTGGACACCAAACAATCAATATAGAAACCCGGGACCCCCACTTAGTTATTGCTGGAAGAGGGGGCCCCTGGTTTAAGCATTTTTGATGATTTGGACCACAAAACAATACACATAAAATACAAAAACAAACATTTATCAAGCAAATACACAAATGATGAAATATTTCATTTAATTCACTGAAAATATTTAAACAATAAAAAATTTAATTTTACTGGGCAGGTTAGAGCTTTTCTAAATTCAATTGAGGCCACTTATCATTCATTCTGTGTTCTGTTTTGTGCATTTCCACTACACCCACTAATCAATCTATTTTTACAAATTTTGTGTTAAGCCTCCAATTTCAAATACTTCACATTTACAGAATGTTTTAAATGTTTTAATTTTATATTTTGCTTCTTTATTTATATATACTTGACTAATCTATTAGTCTTTTAATACTATTTATTTTTCTAAGTAGTCATGGATCCCATGAATCCAGGGTCCCCATACCACAGATTAAGAACCTCTGATGTAGTAAATTAGGTGGAACAGACTGACGTCTACTAACTTTACCAGCAATATCTATGCATGTTGTGGCTCTGTTACTATATAGTTTACATATATAAGCTGAAAAGCTATTTAGATAGGCCCTGCATATATAGACTCTGTTCTGTCAGCATGTTTACCCAACCATGATTGAGATTCTTGTGTAGTGTATTCCTTCCTATTTTGGTGTATTTTATTGATACTGTAGGTGTTTAAATAATTTTCTAATATTGCCACTTTGCTCAGAGACATGCACAACTCGCCCTATTACAAAGGTGACACAAATTCACCCTAATAAAGTCCAGATTGCTCAAAGAGTTGTAATTAACAGGTTTCCAAAAATAATCATTGCAATCTAGGGACTAAGCATTCCGTTTCCAATACACATGGTGATAATTATTGGGTACAAATGGAGTATCCCATGTAAAGATAATTGAAGAATTAGATTTAGATAGCCAGAGACAACTGAGCTTTGAATTGTGATTCTTGTAAAGCAGATATAACAGACTCAAGATTTCTTATTTATTCCTTTTCTTCTCTGTGTCCATATGCAGCCTGATTGATTAGCCTCCCTCTTGTATATGCCTTATATGCATTCCAAACCACCTATAAAGTAGAAGATCTATACCTTATTACGAACAACTCTTTAGTGTCTCGCTTTAGGCCCTTAATCATCAAATCCTCCAAAAACAAAGCCTGATTTACCATCCACCGAAAGTTAGTGGTTGGATATCAAGGTCTAGGTTTAGCTTCACTGCCGAGAGGTCCGAAAGATGTTGCGGGGCATGCTTCACATATTTAACCTTGCGCTTAAGCTTCTGTGCACTAAGAAAAAATCAATCCTGGAACGATGGCCATATTTCTTATTGTAAAAAGTAAATATAGAGAATACACCACCCTTCCAGCACCAGAGAACAAATAAGCCCAGATCTTCCATTGCCTGCTTCACCCAAGATCTTGTTTTAGATGAATTCACAGTACCTCTAGGGGTAGACTTATCCAAAACTGGATCCAACAAAACATTGACGTCGCCCCCCCAGAAGCACTGGGTGTTTTGATGTTAATATGTGGTTATATAAGGACCGGAAGGGTGCTGGATCATCTATGTTGGGGCAATAGTACCCTGCTATTGTAAACCAGGACCCATGCAATCTCACTTCCACAATCAACCGTCTCTCTCTGGAGTCCGCAGTCACATTGCCCACCATTGCCTGTTCAGATTTTTTTTAAAGAATCGCAACAACTTTGACCGCACAGAATTGATTCGTACTTGCACAGTAATCAACCCATTTTGTATGTTTAAGAATATCTTCCCACTCCTCCCTCAATAACATGGGTCTCCTGAAGAATAATCACCTCTTCATCTATTGCTTTTAGAAATTCCAGAATCTTTCTCCTTCGCCTTAAACCATAAGACCATTTACATTCCAGGATAAAACCTTCAACTGGAAGTACTTGTATCTAGACATTAAATAAAAGGAAAGCCCTGTGAACCCCCACCTAACCCAAATATAATGTAATCACCAATAGTAAACTCCATGACGACCATTTGTTTTTCCTGTTTTCCCCGTGTGCTCCCACTCCCTGTGAAGAAAAAAACAGTAAATCTTTTGAGAGCTCTATACTCCTCCCCCCTCCCCGGGGAACCTTCCATTCTTTCATCGGAAGAAAAATTAAGCTGGCCCATATGAGACCTCCTCTGGGCAGCCAAAGCACGTAATTTAGCGTGATGCCTTAATCTGTTCTACAAAGGTACAGGCTTCATTTTGATCCCTGATGTTATACATATTGTTATTCCACATAATTCTTAAAGCAACTGGAAACCTCACCTGGACTGTTGCCCCCAAAGACCTAAGGTCCTGGATATATTTCCTGCATTCCCATTGTCTATACAGCGTAGCCCTGGACACATCAGATCTTATATGAATGGACCAGTCTCCTTTCGAGAAGCTACTGACATGAAGAGCTTCTGTGAGTATCCTCTCTTTAATAGAGTATGTTCCAAAGTTTATCAATATTTTCCTTGGGTTTTTTCTAGCTGTGTTTTTCTTAAAAGGGTCTCAATGGACTCTTTGGATATCTTCTTCTAGATTAAGATGTCCTAATTTAGGAATTGAGTCTCTGATTAAAGATATTACAAAACTCTTAATTTCGTCCCCTTCCACTCCCTCTGGGACATTCAACAGATTGGTGTTGGTTCTCCTCATATTGTTTTCCAGAGTTTCTAGCTTATCCTGAATAGCTTTCTCTCCAACTTTCAGCTGCGAAATGTCATGCCTGTTTGAGAGTACCTGTCTGTCTTGTTCCTCAACATCCGCTTCCAGTCTACTCATCCTTTCCATTAACATATTTATCTTGCTCTCTATATCTTTGCAGACTTATTTAAGCTTTCCTTGATTGCGCTCTGAAACTTCAAACTTTTCTCTGATCTCCTTTGTTTGAGAAAGCAGGAGATATTGAATGTACGGGCTGTGCGGCTGAGAGGGCTCTGTCTGTGGGGCAGGTTCTTGGACTTCAGAGGGAAGACAATGATTGTAAGGTCTCCATACGCCCGCTGGGTAAGTCAATTGCTGTTCGAGATAAAATAGGCTCCTCGCTGCGTTTTTCCAACTCCTTTTAAGTAACTTCTTTTAATGTTAAAAGAAAGACTTAAAGACTTAAAGAAAGAAAGTAGCGGCGTGACAGTTGTGCAATCGTCTAGCGAATCTTTTGAAGGGCCAACTCCCTTCTTTTTAGACAAAATAGGAATGCTTTTATTTGCCTGTTTCTTTTTCAAATTAATGTTAGCCTGTTTATTCTCTGAGCAACCACTATTCTTTACACTGCTTTTGGTTAACCTACTTCTCACTTCCCCCTGCCCCCTATTAGTTCTTTGCAGGTGGCCTCCCATCCCTAAATTCCTAATAGAAGGTCCTCCACTCTCTAGATCAGGAAGAGAGTTGGTAAGAACCGCCTTACTATTATGCAGGATTTGTATCAGCAAGACTGGAGATAATGTGGATGCCTCAAAACATGTGCAGACTCGGCTGCGAGCCGTCATCATGTATCTCCGGTCTTCCGAGCTCTTGACCCGTGATGACCCCAAATTTCTATTTACTGTCTCTTTGGGAGAAGGGATGCCTCTTGTGCCTCCTGCACCTCGGAAATCACATTGGGATGAGAAGCGTCTCCCGTGACATAAGCTCCAGGCAGCTTCTGCCCACAGACCATCTCCAGAGACGTTCGCTCCTCGTGGCCTCACTGCTGGTCTCCACCAAGCTCTGTCTCCTCCAGCGCTCGCATACACGGTCCTGTCTCGGGTATGAATTCTCGTACGTATTTCATTAATTTAGGGGTTCAGCATTGTCAAAAACTTCTGAAGGCTGCCCAAAATCCGGAGAGCTCCCGGCCCGCCTCTTCAGCCAGCTGCCATGTTTCCCAGGGCATTCATGTTTACTGCTAGCTATACCACTCTTCTTTTTACCCTCAATTCATGTTCTATGCAGTCATATTTCATCAGTTCGTTATCAAGTCAAACACAGGCTTATTTCGCTGACCATTTTGTAGTTTCTTAAACATGGAATTAAAACCAAAAATGCCAGTGTGTTTAGCTGTGATATCCAGTATCCTTCTCTGGTGGGGGTGGAGGAAGACATCAGGAATGAGAAAGAAATGGAAATTATGAAAACCAAATCCCTAAAATATATTATTTAATCTGGCATAAACCAGAAAACCTTTGACAAGTCTCTAAATCATTGGCCCTTGTAGGGTTTCGCCTGTGACAGCGCATGCAGTGCTCTCTCGAATGCAAGAGATATTGTGTACACTCCTATTTGCGGGCTTCTTATTGGACAGTGTGTGTTGGCTTCACTTCTTCTTTGTGCTGGAACAAAGACCAAGCACTGATCATTTCAGCTTGACCGCTGACCTTTCGCTGACCTCACTATGACTGAGGTATGTTTCACTTTGCCACACACACTTCAAAGAAATCCTTCAATCCTTTGAAATAGATGTTTATTGTGACAACAGATGTTACCTGCTTTTAACTGTAACAACAGATGTTATGTGCTTCCAAATGCATTTTCACTAGGATATGGACATAAGTGGATTTGCTTTCTTTGTTCAAGAGGATGTTTGGCCAAATTCCACATATTTTATATGCATTGGGAGATTAACTCATTTGCTCAGAATAACACGGGTGTTGTACTGAGGCCTAACAAGCATTGGCAAAGGCAACATGTTGCACCTTTGAGACCATGAGCTCTGCCATTGCTTTTTGTTCATGCTGTACAGCAGTGGCATTGCAGCTGTATAGCAGTGTAGCTGCTGTGCAGCATGGCTAAATAAATCATAACAAAAATGGACTATGATGCATCCACTGCTAATACACTCTTGGATGCATCCTGATGCTTTTTTTAATTAGTTTTAGCCACACTGCAAAGCATCCAAATTGCTGTACAGCATGGCTAAAAAAAATTGCCAAAGCCAGTAGCTCTCATAGGAGAAACCTATTGTCTGTGCCAATGCTTGGTTACTCAGCAATAAATTGTAAATTGTATTTATCTAGTGCTTACTACCCATGATGAGGCATTGAAGTGCTTTGTGGCGAGGAGCACTCTACTTTGTAGTCTGAGACAAGAGGTTAATACTTAAAGGGTTAGTATTTTTAATGTGCATTAGTTGTCTTAGGTTTGTGTTCTTCATTCAAATTATAAGGCAGTGTATGTTTTGTGTTATACATGATAAGTCACGAGTTACTACACCTGGTCCTGAGGAACCTGTTCCGATTCTGACAATTCATGGTCTAAATTATCCATTGACATAATTGGTTCCTTCACTGCTTTGAAGTGGCAGATTAAGTATGCATTGCTTCCATTGACTACTGTTCTCAATGACCAGAAGTGGTAGCAGCAAAGCTTGTCTTGAAAACAATATGAGAATACAAAGATGTTTATCTACACGGGTGCCTACGATTTTCAAAGAACCATACATGTTCCATAGTATATAATAGAACTTGCAATATGGCGGATGGGATATCTGTCATGTTCGTCATGTTTGTGATGGAGTATCCAATCCGCCAAATCATAATCAGGCCCTTATTCTAGCTGAGAGCCTGAGTGCTGTTGCCTACTTTTTCTACCTATTCCAAAAATAACCCATGATCAACAATGTGGAAGGCCCCTAAAGGATTTATAAAAACCTGACTCATCTGTTAGCTGTATCTTATATGAGCTCATTCAGAAGAGACACACATGATAGGCTGTCTTGGCAGGATTGAAAAATGCACTTAAGGGAAGGGGTAAAATCAAGATTGTTATCAACTTCTTAAGTTTTGAGGGTTGGGATAATTTCATTCTAGACATGTAGTTTCCTCGATATAATGGGTCCCTGAAGGATTTGCTAAAGGTTAATATGATGCACACATATGATTATATATAGAGGAAGATCCAAGGTGGAAATTATTAAATTCACACAGTCAGTCTTTCTTGAGACTACTGAAGTAATAGTGAAGTACAGAGTACAGAGATCTCTGAGGACAGTACTCATGGATCCTAGTGTTCAGGTACTGAGGACCAGTACAATGTAGAGCACAATGGGTAATAGTTAAAGCTTTAAAGATGATTCTTTTATTAACAGGATGCCAGTGCAGCTGCTTGCAGAAGACTGTCACTGGCAACAGTTTTGAGAGACAGTATTCGAATCATGGTATTCTGAACCACTTGAAGGAGGTGGATCAAGTATTTGGGAAGGCTAAGATAAAGAGCATTAGAACAGTCCAGACTAGACAATATCAAATACTGAACTACAATTTTCTACGCATCCCAGGTTAAGTAAAACAGGAATTTTTTCAGTGTTCTTAAAATATAGGAACATGACTTGGTTATAGAGGTAATCTCTGTCTTCATAGTCAGACTGATCTTGAATATAACATCCGAATTCCTCGCTGCATTTGACAGAGGGGGAGAAAGTGGGTAGTTTGATGGCCAACAGCCCATCCAGCCAGACAGACGGTTGGGACCGAATAGCAGCATTTCTGTTTTGTCCCGATCACACTGAAGGTTGCTAGCTCTGAGCTAGCCAATGACTGCTTTCATGCAAGCTATAAAAGCAATCTTAGCTTCAGTTGATTTACCTTTATACGAGAACAACAACTGTGTGTCATCTGCATATGAAATAATTTTGATACCAGAAGGCTCAACCAAGACAGCAAGAGATGACAAATAAATATGAAAAAGAATAGGACTGACTGGGTCACCCTGAGTAACTCCACAATATAGGGTTTTCACCTCTGAGTGGAATGGTTTCATCCAGACAGCTTGCTCTCTAGAATCAAGAAAAGAGGAGCGCCACCACAGGGCTGAGTCATTCACACCAGTTGCAGAGAGATGATGCAATAGAATCCTGATGGAGACCATATCAAACACCGCCGAGAGAATCACTAGAACCACTGCAAATCATAACCGAGATTGAGATTCCACTTTCTTAACTCAGACAACTACAGGAGTGCTGTTTCCGTGCTATGACAGACTCTAAAGCCCAATTGAGAAGAATGTAGCATATTAGAGGTTTTTCATAAATTTGGAGAGCTAAATATTGACCAGTTTCTCCAAAATGTTTAAGGGATCCCAAACTAGGGAAGTACGTGAAAACTGGACAATAGTTCTTGGCCAGATCTGCTGTAAAACTAATATCTTTAGAGAGGGCAACTTTTCAGTGTCAATGTTATTGGCTGCCATGGTAAGCCAGTTGTCCTCTGCAATATTATGTACAGCCATGTCACCCGAAAGGTGGGGCATCATAGACACTATGGGCCTGATTTAGAGTTTGGCGGAGGGGTTACTTCACCACAAATGTGACAGATATCCTGTAAGCCCTATTACAAGTTCCACAGGCCAGAATGGAATTGTAATACAGTGGACAGGATATCCGTAATGCTTGTGACAGAGTAACCCCTCCTCCAAACTCTAAATCAGGCCCTAAGTATTGCTATAGCTTTGGGATTGTAATGTTGTTCCAAGCACAAGCACAGCCACTTGTTGCCTTACTGGACTCTATTTTATGAATGGGGAAAGGCCAGAAAAATGGTAAAATAAAGTGGTCAGACTTTCTTTGGGGCTTCTGGAACAATAGGTGTGTTTGAAAATATTAAATCACTAGTGTGCCCAGCCTTATGACTCAGTCCAGAAGGAGTCAGATAGAGAATCAGAGCTGTTAGTGTTTCAAGAAGATGTCTAACCAGCACATCTTCAGCTATGTCCATATTCAAATTAAAACCCATAGTAACAGGAAATTTGCATAATTGTGGGTGCTAAGAGAGTTGATAAAACCCCTCACATACCCTGGGGACTGTAGATCAAGACCCCTGACAGAGAATGTTGAGCAGAAGGAAAAATGAGAAGCCCAAAGCTCCCACGTCATTTAGATCCTCAATCAAAAATGTCAGACATTTAAGGTTTTCACATGCTATCTAGGATCTTCATTCTACAGACAAGATGAGAACCACTTAGCAATTAATTTCTTCAAATAAATCAAGATCGTTTTCAAAGAGATAAAGGTGTTTAGTTCACTAAAACACCAACAGTGAATTTGTTGTGGAGAAATTACATGAGCATTGTTAGAAATGGGGTCTTTGGTTGGCAGTCAGGTTCCCCCTGTCCAAGCAAGGTCCCTCACTCCAGTCAGTGTAAAGGAGAATCAACCTCAGCTAGCCCCCCCTCATCCCCCCCGGTAGCTTGGCGGGAGCAGGCAGGTTTAACTTCAGAGTGCTAGGTGTAAAGTATTTGTACCAATACACACAGCAACTTAATGAAAACACTACAAAATGACACAACACAGGTTTAGAAAAATACAAAATATGTATCTAAAGAAAACAAGACCAAAACGACAAAAATCCACCATACACAAGTCAAACTATTAATTAAAAAGCAAAGAGAGTCTTAAATCCTTCTGTAAAAAGATAAAAACACTGTTAGCATTGCAAAGTACCTGGGTAGCTTCAAAATAAGATGCACAGATGAGTATGCGTCAAAAAAGGCAAGTAGTGTGTCGATTTCTCACTCGCAAAGTCTCTGGTTTTGGGTGCCCTTCTTATACCCATTTTGGTCTTTGAAGTAGGCTTACTTCAAAGGAAAGTCTCTCTTGTTTGTGAAATCCTGCCTTGCCCCAGCCCCAGACACACACCAGGGGGTTGGAGACTGCATTGTGAGAGGGCAGGCACAGCCCTTTCAGTTGTGAGTGACCACTCCTCCCCTCCCTCCTAGCACAGATGGCTCATAAGGATATGCATGCTACACCCCAGCTCCCTTTATGTCACTCTCTAGAGAGAGGTGCAAACAGCCCAACTGTCAAACTGACACAGACAGGGAATCCACAAACAGGTAGAGTTACAGAATGGTTTGAGCAAGAACAGGCTCATTTTCTAAAAGTGTCATTTTCAAACACACAATCTTAAAATCAACTTTACTAAAAGATGTATTTTTAAATTGTGAGCTCAGAGACCCCAAACTCCACATGTCTATCTGCTCCGATAGGGAATCTACGCTTTAATCATATTTAAAGGCAGCCCCCAGGTTAACCTATGAGAGGGATAGGCCTTGCAACAGCGAAAACCGCATTTGGCAGAATTTCACTGTTAAACATATAAAACATATTAGTATATGTCATACCTTAAACATACACTGCACCCTGCCCATGGGGCTACCTAAGGCCTACCCTAGGTGTGTCTGACATGTCAGAAAAAGGAAGGTTTAGGCCTGGCAAGTGGGTACACTTGCCAAGTCGAATTGGCAGTTTAAAACTGCAGACACTGCAGTGGCAGGTCTGAGCCATGTTTAAAGAGCTACTATTGTGGGTGGCACAAGCAGTGCTGCAGGCCCCCTAGTAGCATTTGATTTACAAGCCCTGGGCACCTCTAGTGCACTGTACTAGGGACTTACCAGTGAATCAATTATGCCAATCATGGAAATCCAATCAATAATGCAATTTACACAGAGAGCATATGCACTTTAGCACTGATTAGCAGTGGTAAAGTGCTCAGAGTTCAAAAACCAACAAAACAGGCCAGAATAAAATAGGAGGCAGGAGGCAAAAAGATGGGGGATGACCCTGCTACAGGGAAAAAGTCCAACACGACCCCCTACCAGCCTAAAGCCAGGGGAGACCAATCAATACCTTGACGGACTTCCCTGACTGGAGTGATAGAACAGGGACCACGGCAAACAACAGCAGGGGCATGTTTCAGTTCTATGCCTTCCTGGCTCCAGTTGGATCCTTCTGCCCATACTTTAAGGGCCCACTAAGCTAACCCATGGGGAACCATTCTCCTCATCTGCAGATACCATCTGTGCAGCACCTAACTTTACTTGGCTCAAAGAAGTATCCTAGGGGGCGGATAGTACCACTAGGGCCAGCACAGTGGTGTGGCCCACTCCACCCCGGGGTGTGACTCTTGCCCTCCCCCCAAGGGGCAACTCTGTCCACTAGGACAGCAAGCCACAGTGGCCACTGACAGCTGTCAGGAATGAGAGTTAGGCCCAGGCATCTCAAGGTTCTCCAACCACTTTGACTGTGGAGAGAGGGGGGGGGAGTGGTAGCCCCAGGTTCCTGGCACCCTTTGATCACTCTCTCTTCCCCCAGGTCAGGGATGACAGCCTGACCCTGATCATCCCCTCTGGGGCTCGGTACCCTCCCTCCATGAGCGGCACCCCCAGAGTCCAGAATTGTCAGGGTGCTTGTAGAAGCAGTCCTGCACAATTCTCCCACCACTGCACGGATGTTAACCTGTGCCTGGTCTTCCAACCTGGGGTCTGTACCTTCATGTTGGACCATGGCCAGGGGTGAGGCTATCCTCCTCTTGCCCTCCCTTCTGGATCCTCCACCCCCAACTAGGAGTGCCCTCCAAGAAGACAACATGGTAGAGGCACCGTTAGCAGTAGCCCCTCCCTCCAGGTCAGGGGGGACACCCTGAACCTGGCCTTCCAATCCAGGGTCTGGACCCTTAGATTGAACTGGGGCAGGGTAAGTCTCTCCCTCCCCTGCCCCTACTCCCAGGATTCTACACCCCCCATCCTGGAGAGTACCCCTAGAAATCACACCGGGGGGGATGATTGGGTAAACCACCCATCCATTCAGGTCTGTGTTTACCCCCTGCACCTGATCTTCCAGTCCAGGGTCTGTATCCTCAGACTGAACCACTCCCTGGCAACCCATGACTTCCTGGGGGGCACACCTACCCCCACCAGGTCAGAGTTTAACCGCTGAACCTGGTCATCCAACAAAGAGTCACCACCCTGCAGCTGAATTATTGGCTGGCACCACAGGACTTCCTGGGGGGCCACGTACCCCCCACAAGGGACACACCATCCCCAAGAGCCAAACAACAGTCTGGCTGACACAGGTCTCCTGACCCCAGCCCATATGGCAGAGTCTAAATAACCCCCAACCTAGAAATGGTCTCACCAAGGTCACTCCTGGGGAGCTCTGCTCTCAGAGCTGACCCTCCAGGTTTTCCACTGGTGTCCGCAGCACCCTCTCAACCCTCTGTCTGGACTTCTGCACCCTCTCACTAGGAGTGGTGCTGCCAGACACCAGAACTGGTGGGTCGCGGGCTACAGTCGTCCCCCACCCCCAGTTCTCCTGACACTGTGGGGTCTCCCTCAGCAGATGGCTGTATGGTACAGGCTTGGCTCACTTCCTGGTGTTCCCTCATGGAACCCTCCAGGACCTGGGACTGGATCTCGGACACCTTGGGCCTCAGCCCATCCCCATTCCCTCTCCTCTGAGACTGGACATGGGGTCCCTCACCCATCTCACTACACTGGGAACTACCTGTGACACTGCAATCCTTCCCTACCTCACCTGGTTGGGAAATACCTAGACCACTCCCCTCAGGAGCACCCTCAGATGGCTCTTCAGACTGTTTGGTGCTCACCCAGAGGTCTGTCTCAGGTAAGTTCCCTGGGGTCAGAGAACTCACACTCCACATGTGTGTTGGCGTAGCTCTGGAAAATAAGGACTAGACATATGCTCTCCAGCAATTACATCACTCAGCCCCTCACATGAATTAACCAAACTACCCTTCATCCAACCATCCAGTGACTCAGCCTTGAAAAAGTACCCCACATCACCCTCCTGAGACAGTACCTGACTGTCCCTGACACTCAACCTACACTCTTCTGGGATGTCTCCCCACTCCATAACCAGGAATTCTGCCTGGACGGAACCCCTCTCCCTGTCACCCTCACATAGAGTCAGCAGAGTGTCCCTCCCACCAGTAGGAATATGACTCCCCATGCAAGTTTCCCAATCCACCTCAGGGACCCTGTGCATCACTGGAGCTTCCTCATACCCCCTGAACCTCCTGGTGTGTTAATTCCCTCCTTCAAGCAGGGCACCACATTTCTGGGCATGTGCACTTCTTCAGCATTACTGTATGCACGATTTGTGCTGCCACCGTCTAAACTGAACTCAGCCCTCACGGCTTCCAGATTCAGCTCTTCACAGCTCAGCTCTTGAGCTGCAATCCTTTCTTTTTCCAGTGCTGAAGCTCTCTCCTCCTCAGCCCTCTCAAACTCTGCATCTAGATCTTCCAGCCTCTGGAGTTGAGCTAGGAGCCATTCATCTCTTTCTGTTCTCTCCTCAGGGCCACTGCCCTCCTCCTCAGAGTAGTCCTCCTCCTCAGAATTATCTGGTAGTGTTGCATGCCAGCGTTTCAACTCATAACAAAACAGGGCTGACTCAAGATCCTCCCTTCTGGACCTCTTCTTTGCAGTCAGCCCCCCTGCCCTGCAGAATGCTTTTAGCTCCCTCATTGTATAGATGAATAGATGCCAGAGTTAATTTCCATTCTGTCAAGGCCTCACAGGTGCAACCCCTAACCAGAGTCCAAGTATCAACAGTATATCCAGGAGGACATCAGAGAACAAAAAGAAAAACTGTATGTGGTCACGTAATTGTCTGCACTCAAAACAGTAGTGTGCATTTAATCACTGTATGTCAAGTACAAATACAAGTCCAACCCCATCCTCTGATCACCAATGTTAGAAATGGGGTCTTTGGTTGGCAGTCAGGTTACCCCCTGTCCAAGCAAGGTCCCTTCACTCCAGTCAGGGTAAAGGAGAATCACCCTCAGCTAACCCCTGCTCACCCCCTTGGTAGCTTGGCATGAGCAGGCAGGCTTGACTTCAGAGTGCTAGGTGTAAAGTATTTGTACCAACACACACAGTAACTTAATGTAAACACTACAAAATGACACAACACAGGTTTAGAAAAATACAAAATATTTATCTAAACAAAACAAGACCGAAATGACAAAAACCTACCATACACAAGTCAAGTTATTAATAACAAGAAGCAAAAAGAGTCGTAAATCCTTTTGCAAACAGATAAAACACTGTTAGCATTGAAAAGTGGCTGGTTAGCGTCAAAATAACACGCACAGGCAAGTGTGCGTCGAAAAAGGTAAGCGGTGCGTCAATTTCTCACCCGCAAGCGAGATTGTGCGTCGTTTCTCCTTCTCCGGTCGGGACGACGTGCATCGTTTTTCCTCCCCGCAGGGGAGCGATGCATCGATCCGGGCAGCACTCAGGTCCGGGCAGGTGTTGCGTCATTTTTCCGCACCCAGCAAGGTTTGCGTTGAAAATCCGGCTGCATGGTGATAGCAAAACTGCACTGTGTATGTTGCAACGTTACCAGCCTCTGCTAGCGATGCAGTTTAAAACTGCACAGAGACACTGCAGTGGCAGGTCTGAGCTGTGTTTACAGAGCCACTATTTTGTGTGGCACAACCAGTGCTGCAGGCCCAATAGTAGCGTTTGATTTACAGGCTCTGGACACCTCTACTGCACTGTACTAGGGACTTACCAGTAAATCAAATATGTCAATCATGGAAATCCAATCAACAATACAATTTACACAGAGAGCATATACACATTAGCACTGGTTAGCAGTAGTGAAGTGCTCAGAGTTCAAAAGCCAACATAAACAGATCAATAAAAATAGGAGGCAGGAGGCAAAAAGATTAGGGGTGACCCTGCTACAGAGAAAAAGTCCAACAAGCATGCTAAGGATACCCTGGCCTACAATGATGTGGAATAGGGATATTGGCTGCTGCATTCTGACTCCTTCCTTGAAAGGTATATCCGTCTGTCTGTAAAATAAAGCACCTACAAAGGAAACAGCTTTTCAAGTGCATTACTTTTTTTTTTTTTTTTACCACCGTTGAGCAATTATTGCTCCCCACGATTTCACAATTTAAATATTTCTCTCAGAGTACATAAAATAATATTAACTTAACCCGGAGAAATGGCTCCCTAAAGGGCTTGACTGCGCTCTTGTATTTATTAAGGTTCAGTTTACTGAGCAAAAATTTCTCCGTATTTAATTGCCAGTTCCTGTTCATTATGTTGTCTTTACCACGCCGGAGAAAGTGACAGAGAAGTACAAACATGAAAGCGAGGCGGATATTTCTTACTGATTCCTTTAATTGGTGCGTGACAACCATAATTTATACTGGATTTAATGACTTTGCTTTTGTCATTTAAACGCAGAGGTGTATCGAACTCGGAAATCCTGCCGGAGCAAGTATAGTCAGTCCCTTTCCAGAGGCAAGCTAATCTGAGCGAACACCGTTAGCGTTCTGGGCCAGTTGACTGCAATTAGGTGAGAAGCAGTCAATGGCGTGCCACCTCGAAAAACACCTCTGTGTCATCACATTTATGAAGTTAGACACCTTCCAACATGACCTGTTTCCACGACTCATTTTCACACAAATCAGCTCTGCCCCACGACTTCAGTTTCACTCAGTGTGTAGGGAGTAAAACAAGCACACTGGTGTAGGGGATGTGTCAAATAACAGGGGCCTTGGGTTTGTCACAAATTAAAAACAAGCATTAGCAACACCATACCTGCAGCGTGCTGCTTTCTGGCAATAGCTGTGACTTGCAAATGTACCCGTTTGTACCGTAAAAGTGACAAAATAACACAATCAAGGAGATCATAGTTAAAATGTAGAGAACTACCACTGTAATGTTTAATGGATGCACCGTATATACAGGTTGTTATCAGGACTAGTGCTAGGCCTAGACAGTGTGGGCAGCTGCACAGGGCCCCACACTCAACCCACAAACATTGAGCCCTGCACTATCGCGACACAGCCAGCCCACAGCAGCGCATGGATCCTGTTGTGCCTGCTGCCTATCCAATTGAGAGGAGGGTGCCTCCTTGGATTTGTGTCCTTCAGATGGTTACCCCATCCCCTGGGCTTCTCAGCTAGGGGAGCAGGATCCCTCCTATGGCTCCAGTTGCAAGCAGATACATTCTACAGGTTTGTCCTGACATCAAGCCTCCTGCCCTGGAGCCCATTCAGAGGCACCACTGGACACCCATTGACCCACAGTTTAGCTCCACCACTGTTTTAACCCTCTCAGATGTTGAGCTGCTTTCACAAATTCAGCCATTTGTGAGCAGAAAAAGAGGTGCCTGTAGTTAGCTGAGAAGGAGGGCCTGTAGCCCAGGAAGGGTTGTTACAAACCAGATTCAGGAGCAGGGTCATCTATTGAGATGCAAACAGCCGTAAATGTGTAATGTTGTATGCAAATTAGAGAGGACATTCCCTTTCTGCCTGGGCCCCCAAAAATCCTGGGACCATCCCTGATTTTTAGGTCGACCATGTGGGTATCTATGTGGGCTTTTAACTATGCCCATCTCACACCTATGACTTTCACTCGTTCGTAGGCTTGCCTTTCAAAAATCCTTTGTTAACAATAGTAAATGCTTTATGTTTGTCCATCCTTGGGGCAATTTTGTTACCACTTTGGCCATCAACCCTGTTATTTGGACAATTGGATATTTGCGATATGTTTGACTGCAAGCAAAACTTCTTTTACTTTTTTTGTGACTCATTTGCGCTCATGGCAGCCATAGCGTTTTGAATCATCCCATTGTCTTTTTTATTGTTTTATTAGAGACGTAGCCAATGGCGCAATTTATCTTTAAGTACGGCACGCCTTTCTTTGATTATGGAGCCCAACGCCGAGACTCGAACCAGATCCCCAGTTTCAAAGTCTGCAGTTCTGCATGTTATACCATACCACTCTCAAAATCAATCTTTTTTAGGAGGATTTGTCAACATTTCTGTCAGTTACCCTCCCACCCTGCACCCACCCTTAACCCTTTCTTCCCTTTTGTTTCCCTCAGCGCCTCCTTTCAATTAAAACTGGCATTGCAGAGCCTGGCATCCAGAGTCTCTCTCTCTCTACAGGGGACCCTCCATGATGAAACAATCAGTTGAAATATAAACACATTTCAAATAAGTACACTTTTCACGTTACATTAATGATATTAACTTTTGTATCGTGAACACTTGGGCAATGCAGTACTTTTGGTCGTCTGTGGTCAATGTCTCAAATGGGTCAGGGATTTACCGGAGTCTGACTTGGCTTTTGAAAATATGCTATTAGTATATATTGTTTTACAGCTTTATATAGCGCAGACTCCACTCAATTGTATTGGAGCACTTTGCATGGACACCAGTTACATGACACAAGGATACATTCATTCACTTTTGATTTTTAGGCACTGGGAGATTGAAATTTGCCCAGAATCACAGGATACAATGCTGACACTGAGACTTGAACCTGGTTTCCTAGTTTCAAAGCAGGTAGCTCTGTCCATTATGCTACATCCTCTTATCTTCCTGTCTTACGTGACTGTGGCATTTACAATAAGTAGCAAGTAAACAGCATTGGTGTTTGGGGGTTGAGCACAGAACACTTTACCAAATGCATGGGCACCATCCCTGTTTCCCAGAAGTATTTGTGCATAAGACAGTCAGTGGCAGCAATGAAAGACATTTGGGCCATATTTGTTGTATGTTAGTGTTTAGCTGTATATTAAGAGTTTTGTCTTATAGTAAGCTGGTGTAGGACAGTGCATAGTTGGACTTGGTAGAAAGTGCTACAGCAAAGGCAGTGGGGTAGCCAGAAATAAGGTATATCTGTGCTGAATGTGGGTGCTGTGTTCTATCTAAAGTCACCAGATGACAGTTTCTGTTATCCACGTCAAGAATGCTTGAGGGAAAACAGGCCAGCAAGAGTGTACTAAGGGAATGTGAAGAAAAAAAAAGTTCACTCAGCTAACAAGTTTCCTTGAAAACCCATCCTGCCCCCTCTGTGCCTTCAAAGACCAATCGTTTGACTCTCCCTCTCACTGTTGAGCCTTGGCAAACTAGGGTAGATCACTCAAGAAGAAACTGCCTCTTGCAGCCACAGTAGAACCGAAGACTGGCTTTTGCTGCCCATATGCTAATCTGGTTCTGGACAAGTAGACTTTGCACACCACACAAACAAATGACCAAAGATCCATGCACTGGTGTAGGCCATGTGACCTAATGCAAAAAACTTATAGAGTCAGAATACACATCATTACCAATAAGCATTCATTGTATCCACTTCAATTTAGTGTGCACATAGTGCCGCTTCAAGCCTCTGTTTTCCACATTTTAATCCTCTTTTCTGTCTACGTGGGATTGTTGGACTTTTTTCCTTATGCAGGGTCATCCCCACTCTTTTTGCTTCCTACCTCCTATTTTTTCTGATCTGTCGCTGTTGGCTCTAGGACTCTGAGCACTTTATCACTACTGACCAGTGCTAAAGTGCAGGATATCTCCCATCTAAAGTTGGTATGATTGGCTTATACCTAATTGGCATATTTAATTTACATATAAGCCCCTTGTACAGTGGTATCTCTAAACCCAGGGCCTATAAATTAAATACTACTAGTGGGCCTGCAGCCCTGCTTGCGCCACTCACCGAAGTAAACTTTCAAACCTGTCTCAGGCCGGCTAGCGCAGGGCCTGTGTGTGCAGTTTCTACCACAGGGACCTGGCATCTAAATTTACTTGCCAGGCCTAGAACTCCCCTTTTACTACATGTAAGTCACCCATACGGTACGTCGTAGCTAGCCCTATGGGCAGGGTGCCATGTATGTAGAAGGCAGGAAATGCGCCAGGAAGTGTGGCCTGTCCTGGTAGTGACAAACAACCTAACTTGGTGTCTCACTGATGTGAGTGCTGCATTCTCATATGATTGCATTATAAATGCCCTGCCTTATGTGTAAGGAGTATTGTCTGATTTATGAGGGGTAACGTAGGCATGTTTGGTATGGTTGTGATAGTGATAATAAATGCTGCTTACTGATGTAGGTGTTTTTTTTATTACTATTACAGAAATGCAACTTCTAAAAAGATTGCATTTCTCTGTGCTTATGACTCTGGTGTTTTGCAGCTTGACTCAAATCCACGTCTGAGCAGAGTGACAGTTGGGGCTTTGTGCATACTTTTCAGACAGCCTGTATACAGAGAGGGTGGATGTGTCACAGAGGTGCATCTGCATACTGAATAGTCTTCCAGGGCTGAGAGAAGGGAGAGGTGGGGCACACCTACATTTGTAAAGGCTGTGCCCTGGCCTCACACAATAGGGTTGTTTACCCCCCACTGATGTTTGGAGCCTGTGCTGGAGGAGAGAGGGGGCACTCCCAGAACCAGTTGTAACTTGTTGGAACCTGGTCTCCCTACCATTGTAAAACACTGTAAGGACAGAGTATAAGTACAGGGGAATTTTCCCCACAATTTGGAGACTCTTGAAATCATCTTGGAACTGGACACAAAGGACTGGAAGGACTCACCAGGAACCGCCATGGACTGCTGTTGCTGTGCTGACCTTTGACCTGCTTGGTCTCTGTAAAGGACTTGCCACCTGCTTGCATCCTCTGTGCTGGCCTGTTGCTGGGCCCTTCACCTTGTGGGCCTTTTTCTCTGACTCTTTTCCCCCTGGGGCAGGGTGGTGTGAACACTGACCACTGCGACAATCTTAAGGCACGAAGAGTGCCTCAACATGTGTCTGTGACTAGCGCTGTGGAAAGTGCTGCTTCTGGAGTGTTGATAGTGCTTGAAAAGCGCCTTTTCAGACTGTGGAAAGGAACCACAGCCGCGACCCGGGCTTAAGATGATGTCCTGGGTACTTTTGAAAGAGTGCGTCGCTGTGCCCGTGTTCAGCGCTGCAGACGGGGAGGCTGCACAACTGAAGTGCGCTTCACAGTGCCCCCGGGGCACGAAGGAAATCCTTTTTCTGGAAACCAGAGGAAGCGTGCTCCTATTGGTGCCCCCAGGGCGAGGTTCGCTCTGTGGAGTGCCCCTAGGGCACCAGAAGGCCCTGATTCAAGCCTGGACGATGCCGAGGCAGACAGGAGAGGAGGAAGCCTCTCCTGGCCCTGCTGAGCCCAGAATGGCTCTTTGTCGGACCGCGGGCGGGGCGGCATCCTAGCCGGAGGCTCGCCCGCACTGCAGGTCTCTTGTTGGGCCCCTTGTGGGCCAGTGCCATTTCTGTGGTTCCCCCTGCATTGGAGGGCCAGTGCAGGCCCGGGGGGGACCCATGGAGATTGTGGGCCCCAGGAGGGACCCATTACAAATCGGAGAGGGTGTGTGGCACCCACGTCCCTCCTAAACTACTTTGAGGACTTTGCCCCCCCCCTCGTGAGGGCTGTATGAGGCTCAGGGGGTCCCCCAGCGATCGCGGGCCACCAGAGGGGCCCGTCAGTAGTACAGAGGGGGTACATGCCACCCCCCACTGCCTCATAGTATCAAAGGCCCCCGTTTGGCGCAGAGGAGCGCTGGGGGTCCCATGTTTTCATTCTCCAGGCACTAGAGGAGCCTTTATCATCAAACCAGGTACTTTTAAAAAGAAAATATATATCATAGTTTCTTTCTATAGACAGTATGGATTTATATGTTGCCTACCTATGTTTTTTATGTTTTATATATGTATGTAAATGTTCTTATTATGGGCATACCATGCTAATATGTTTTTATAACTTGCCATACATTTTCTAATGTTCCTAAAATGGGTGTTTATGATATTCTTATGAAAAGTGCTTTGGTGTAATAACGTGTTTCCTGACTACTGCTTATGTTGCAGATTACTGAGTAACCTGTGTGTTATATGTGACTACTGCTAGTTTGCAGAGTAACTAATGTATACCATTCTGACAACTGCTAAGGTAGCAGGATACTACTGATATGTGATGTTTTGTCTAATAATTGTGTTGTGTACAATACAGTATATTTTCATATAACTTGGTGTTGTGTTTCCTTTGTGGTGGGGATAGTGTGTCACGTGTGTTGTGTGTGTCGTGCAAACGCTTTACACATTGCCTCTGGGATAGGTCTGACTGCTCATGCCAAGCTACCAAGGGGGTGAGCTGGGGTTATCTTGGACGTGTAACTCCCTTGCCCGGACTAGAGTGGGTGGGTTCTGCCTGGCTGAGGTGCATACCCTAGTCAACCAGAAACCCCATTTCTAACAGGAAAGTTGCTTTTATTTGGTGACTAGCATGCCTGTGGTGTTTACTAATAAAGGGCGGGTTCTCCTGTGGCAATATCTGCAGGATTCTTTGCTTTGTAGACATTTGTGGTACCAACTATTCATACTAACTTCTTTTTGTTGTTCTCCCCCATGCCCCCACAAATTATTAGAAGGGTAGCAATATCATTTTTGAGTTTTCTTAACACTATATAGTCACTTTCTGTATTTTTAATGTGTACTTTTTAATGCAGCCATATTTTATTAATCCACTGATATTACTTGATTTCTAAACACTTGTGGACCCTACTGACAAAGCCTTGCTTACCCCTCACAGTTCCATAGACTCCCATTTAAGAACCACTGTATCCTGTGTTCAACGGTGTCCTGGCCTCAAGAAAGGGGAGGTCTGAGCACTGATACTGAATAGCTGAATCCCATCAGTAGGGTCAGTTCAGTAAGTGTCTTTGGGACATGTTCAAAAGGACTTAGGGGGAAAGCTCTGGCTCACGTCCCAGAAGGAACGCTCCTTTCTAGGTCTTTTTGAATGGAGAAATCAGACTGCCATGGAAAGTTTTAAGAAACATACCAGTACTGTGCAGAGATACATGAATCAGTCCACTCGCACTAACGAGAAAATAAGCTCTATCACCATAATACCATTCAAGACAATCTATATTTTGCATCATTAATGAGACCCCTCTGCCCTGAGCTAAAATTAATAGGCTATGTCCCTGTACCTAATGTAAACAGCTTATTTGAAAATGTAGCAAGCAATAAAAAAATCCCAAGTACATAACCCTGAAGAGAAACACTTAACTCACTGCTCCATACTAGAGGGGCATCAGAACTCGAAGAAAGGGTGCATTCTAAGATACGGTGTAAACACCACCACCAAACTGTTTGAATTGGAAAGATTGTTCAGTACTGAAGGACACAATAATATATGCTTGAGCAATAAGAAGAGCATTCAGCATTTGGACTAGCCTACTCACTGATCATTCACTACATTAACTAGATAATTAAACATATTTACGGGCCACATTACTGTTTTTTATAGATGAGCCAATATTGAACAGCATAACAAGAAAAATTGCTGGACAAACAGGAAGAGCAATTAACATTCTGACTAGCCCACTCACAGCACATACCCTACATTAAACACCATTAAAAGTGATAGTACTGTTGCTGATGGATTGACGACATGCGAGAAGAAAAGTATTCACCATTTGCAAATTCAGTATGCAGCAGCGGTAATTTACTCAAATTGTAATCCCAGATTGGGGCTTAATCCGCACCTAAAAAGGTTAAACATCTTTCCATGGTACTATAAAGGGGTAGCTACCATTGGTGCAGCAGGTTCTAAGGCCTACTGACCCCAACCTTCAAAGCCCCCCAACTGAATATGGGGCTTTCCTTTACAGACACAAAACCCCATGCATCCTTGCTACACTACTGGGCTCTACCTCCCTGCAGCCCTCAGTGAGGCAGTTCTTCAAATCACACTGTCACTGCGTACTGTTGCCTTCAATGTGATGTTGTAATGAGCTATACTCCCACCAAGAAACATACCCCTGTGTCTGAGCTAGGCTCAGGTCCCATATCTCTTGTTACAATAATTTGCTGACTAAAATGGTAGAGTTTTATGCGGCAGGGACCTTTGAAAAGTGGTGAGTGCATGGTTAACTCCCCTGCATCAAGTACGTTACTTTATAACTAACCCACGGGATTATTTGAACCAGACACTCAATAATATCCCTGTTCAGGTATGGTTCTGTTCTCACTCGCACTCATCTGGAATGAGTAAATGAGCCAAACAGGAATGTGTTTGTGTTTCACCGCATCATTGGATTCTGCTTGCATTATATGAACAACAGCTATAAATAAATGAATAGGCACAACTCGATGATATCTAGTCCTATGCAGCAGCACGGTAATCCAAAAAATTGCCCCCATTTATTTTCCATAGCATTGTTACTATATAGTTGTATCAGTGCTTAATTTGTGCTTGTTGTTTCCGGTGCTGAACACCGCACTTATTTTTGAGTTCCGGGGCTTAGTTTTCTCTCTCAAGCATTTACTGCGAGCAAAAGACATGTGGGAAAGACGGAGGAAGAGAAAAACAAAAACAAGTGTGAGAAAGGGGAAAAGCAGGAAGCTACGAGAGTGAGCTGAAGGGGTAGGGGTGGCTGTAAATGGATCGAAGAGGCCCGAGGTGGCTTCAGGTTTACGCTGCCTCAGTATTGTGTGCTCGCACTTTTAATTGCAACAGCCGCTTGTTTAAGAGGGGAGCTTTGAGCACCGGCACCTTTTTATCTACAAATTACTGTGATAACATGAATTTGTGATATGTGCTGCATGCAGAAGGCCATCGTGTGAATACTTCTCGGGGGAATGGCTAACAAAGTCCGAGTCTCTGCCTATTTGCATGGAGAAGAGATCCCTTTGCTCCAGCTCGTTGTCCGACACCCTAACGGTTTGCAAGAGGTACCGTGTGCAGTGACCGCCAGATGGACTCGGGAATGGCTAGTACAAGGGACCGATGAAACAATCAGAAGCTGCCACCAGAGATCAAAAAGCTAATGTAACTAATGAAACAGTATTAAACATAACTGGACCAACCGCAGACAACAGCTGCAGCCCACCCAGGCTCACTCAAATACGACATAGTCGGGAGAAAATCACAGAGCAGCTGTAAATATAACAAAATGTCAGGAACTAGATCTTGCCAGCTCCTATCTCTTGCAATAACGTGCTACAGAGCTAACCTTGACACTTACAATTCGGCCATTTTCTTATTGGTGCTGGCCCTAAAGCTGCAAGGCGAGAACAGAACATTTCGTGTAACTACGATGTATATGATTGATGAAACCTTTCATGGAGCCTCCAAATAACCCATGACCAAAATGAGTTTCTCCGAAACCAACAGAATCGCAGGCTTTAAAAACAGCACTTGTAAATCAGGGCCTTTGAAAAGGACATCTGGCTGCGCTACCGCACGCTATCCTTCCGATCAGATTCACAGAACTCACCAAGTCCTGCAGGCTCTCCAAGGACGATTTTGTTCTTTTATTACCCAGCACCTGATCAGGTGATACCGAGAAAACAGCCTCTTTCAATCAGCATGGCTCGCACGCTTTTACCTGCCTGCTGTCTTCTGAAAAACAGAGTAAAGAATGGGAATTTTCACCCATGCCCACTCCCCGTCCATCATGTGCGCCATCAGCAATGGGGAGGAACTCAGAGCGCCCAGCTCGCTCTATGTCCAATCTAAAAGAAATCTGGTGCTGAAAGGGTAGTGGGCGAGTTAGTAGTCATCAAGGGAAGCCAGCAACAAAAGGGCAATCCGGTAGCCTTGCCCATTATTTAACCTGTGCTGCCCCTGATGCTTGCCCAGGTGGCCCCGCCGATCCCATAGCATCCAATGTCTGTTGACCATGGGGAACTGCAAAAAATGTCAATCACGGCCTCCGTTGGCCACCACCCCTGACCTGGCCGATCCAGCCCACACCTCTGTTTCGATACCACCAAGCTCATCCCTTAGCCCCTTGACAATCAGGAGGATGCCTCTTGTGCAGGCCTGCACCCAGAACAACATTGTGAAGAAGTGCCTTGGAATGGTCATCATCTGTTTACGTTCATGGTAGATGGAGGGGCTTCAGCCCAGAAGGCATTACACATAATGCAGTATTAGAAACCAAGTTATCGATAATGAGAGCTCCCGGATTTATGTTTTTTTTTTTTTTTCTTACATTTCCGTCTGCATTTATCCATATACATTTTTTGTCCATCTTAATGGTATGTATTCTTATTTTTTTGTGTTTGTGAATTAATTAAGTCAAAACTTTTATATTTCCACATTTATTTAACCGATAAATATGCAATCCTACTTTGATGCCTGTTGGGTTTAAACACATTAAATAGCCAAATAAAATGAAACAATACACCTACATGAATATTTTAGCATTATATACAAGTATACAATGAGATATGCATTGATGTTTGGAAGTCTCAACCAGTTTTTGTCTTCCCATGCTGTGAATCTGCTCAGCTGGGGACTTGGGAGTCATGAATAACAGAGCGGGGAGTCACTCAAAAGAGGCAATTTTTCTGTATTTGTCTACTCTGAAAAATAGATAAAGGAAACACATTATTTACTATCTGTATTTAGCTGTATAACTATGTAAAAATGGAAAACTCGGAGCCTTATCTATAATGATGATACTGAGGTAGATCAGTAGTAAAGAAGGTCTGGGCCTCTATGGAATCTGCCCCTAAACATTTGGGCTGATATTTATGGGGTTTTGTCGAAGAACAGTGCAGCAAGCCACCTTTCTGCTCTGCGCTGCGTCAAGAGGAAAGGTCAGGAATGCACCATAAATATGGCATAAGGCTCAATGCTGTCCTGTCCCACTGCATTTTGGCAGCCTAGCGCAAGCACAGGCACCGTTGTACCATAGTGCAAAGGTGTCTGCGTTGTAGAAAGGATTGTTTTTGTGCAGGAAAGGGCACCTTCCTGCACAAAAACAATATTGGGAGGTTTTTTTCCTCTTTCAATGTGTGTGGCAGAACGCAGCATACACAGAGGAAAAACAAGGAGAAATAAAGATATTTCTCCTTGTTCCACCTCCCCTGGGAGGCATAAGGTTTAAGCACATCCCCAGGTTTACAAGGTCTTGTAAATGTGGGATGCATCAAAATTCATGGGTGAAAAACACCCACCACAAAGCCTATGGGATGCCTTCCTTGTGCAGAGTAAGGCAACACAGCGATTTGTACTGCCTTGCCTTAATGCATTGCCTATGAGGCCATTCAAAGCCACTCAAAGTGGCTTTGTGTGGCGTCATAGATATGATTTCAAGGTTTGTGCCACCATTTCATCACAAAAAGTGACGCACCAGCAGTGCACGGGGCACCTAACTATGGCCCTAAGTGTAGAGAGTTTGCTCTGGACATCAGGCATTAGCATTATAAAGGTTAATATTTCAAAAGTTTGGTTCGTACTTTCACATGTTGCACACATCCTACAGTAACTTAAACATAAAAGTATTTTAATTTACCCACAGTTAAGTTTCGTTTTTTTGTAAAATTTAGCTTACTGACTTTTCAATTATTGTAGAACTAAAGTACTTACTCAGTCAACACAGGAACTCCCCAGACACGTGTTTCATGTTTTTGCCATACGTTGGAGAAGAGTATTACATACAATCACGGGTAACGTGCTGCATACTATTGAGGAGAAGTACCAAATGAACCAGTGTGCATCACACTGGCTTAGAAAAACAATTGACTTTCCTCAGGGATCTCGATTCATCCAAATACCAGGCATGGCAAAAGTGACAGCACATCACAGAAAATGACAACATATGGCCCTTGACCCATAATTTATAAGAAATGCATGTCACATGACCATAACACCGACTACAACACAATAATTGATTGATGCTGATGTTGCATAATAACTGTGTATTAGGTAAACAACACAACACAGACACATGTTTGTTTTAGATACCACCTATGTTAGGGAGCTGATGGTCTTTGAAAGTTTTGGGATGTATTATTTGACTTGAGTTGTACTGAGTGAGCAAAGGGCCAGATGTATCACAAAAGTGGTTTGCGATCTCATAATAGTGAATACTTGTGATTCGCTATTAGGAAATCGCAAACTGGGATGTGCAACAGTGTGTTTAACAGTGTTTGCTATTCTCAAATAGGTCGCAAAAGATCTGCCTCATGCTATTCATGAGGGAGGTCGCAGTTTGCACCCCATTTGGGGCCACCTGTAGGTAGCTGTTTGCACATCACACATCGCAATGCACAAACCCCATTTTGCGATTCGGTAACCTGGTTAGCAAATCGCCGAAACGGGATTGTGACTCGCAATTAGGAAGGGGTGTTCCCTTCCTAATTGCGACTCGCAGTGCAATGTAGCATTGTTTTGTGACCGTAAACGCGGTCGCAAACCAATCACAGTTTGCACCCATTTCAAATGGACTACTGCCTGCTCTGAAAAAATGAAACAAAAACGTTCAATTTTTTGTTTTTGTAGTGCATCTCGTTTTCCTTTAAGGAAAACGGGCTGCATTACAAAAAAAAAACTGCTTTATTGAAAAGCAGTCACAGACATGGTGTTCTGCTGTCCGCAGCAGGCCACCATCCCTGTGAGGGCCGCCATTCGCAAGGGGGTCGCAAATTGCGACCCACCTCATGATTATTCATGAGGTGGGCATTTGCGACCCCCTTGTGAATTGCAGATGGTGTCAGGGACACCATCCAACATTCAGATTTGCGACTCGCAAATTGCGACTCGCAATTCTGAAAGTTGCTACATGTGGCCCTTGGAATTGGCCACAATCACAGGGATGGTGGCCTGCTGGGGACAGCAGACCTCCTTGTCTGTGATTGCTTTTACATTTTGTTTTAAAATGCAGCGCGTTTTCCTTAAAGGAAAATGGGATGTATTTAAAAAAGAAAGATGAAAAGTTTTCTTTTCATTTTTTAATAGTAGGCAGTGATCCATGGGACCACTATCTGCTCCTAAAAAATGCTCTTAAAAAAGGTTTTTACTACTATTCTCAAAGGGGAAGGGGTCTCCTGAAACCTCTTCCCTTTTGCAAAGGGGTTACCACCAACTTGAAGTTGGTGGTAACTGTGAATATATTGCAACTGCATTCACGGTCTCAAAACATTACTACATGCCAGTGCGATTCAGTATTAGGAAGGGATGCTTTAAACATGCCCTTTTCGAATACTGAAACGCAAAAGCAAAATGTGATTCGGTAAACAAGTGACTAAGTCGCATTTTGCTTTGGTACACAGAAAACAGCATTTTTCCTGTCACAAATGGCTAGATGGGTCATTTGCGACCAGAAAAATACTTCATACATCTGGTCCAAAATGAAGTGAAAAAATGGGGTCAAATAGGGTATTTTAAAGCCCAATTTTCACCTAAATGTGTTAAAAAGACATCAGGCCTGAATTAGATGTTGGTGAAGGGAATACTTTGTCACAAACTTGATAGATTTCCCGCGTGCTGTATTACGATCCCCATAGCATAGAATGGGATCGTAATACAACTGACGGGATATCCACCATGTTTGTAACTGAGTATTCCCCTCTGCCAAGATCTAAATCAGGCCCATAGACTCTGAAAGGGCACTCATCTTATATTCAGATCCTTCCATGGTGTGCCAAGTCAATGAAACCTGACACTTCACAGGAGCTGGCTCCATCATTTTCAAAACTTGCAATGGGTGCCCTCATTTGTCAAAAAATACCTCAATTGTGCCAGGGCCAGCATTTTGTCATGGGTGCCACATATGCCATGTGTGCCTTCCTATTTCAAAAATTACATTAATTATACCGAGCCAAAATCTTGCCATTTATCCGTCCATATACCATGGGTGGCCCTTGTGTCAAAAATGTTCACAGCATGTCAGTGCCAGAAATTTGTCATGGTTACCACCATCCCTCTTGTCAGGTTGTCCACTAAGCCAAGGATTACCATTATCATACTATGGGTATTGCCATGCCAAGTATTTCCTAAAATATTCCAACATTTTTCCATATGCCATTGTATGCCAAGTATGACCTCTAGTATGCCAGTACCAATATTTTACTTTGGATGGTCAGTATGCTAAAAATTGCGTCTAGTGTGCCAGTGCTAGCATTTTGTCACAGTTGTCTGTCATTCTAAGAATTGCCTTGCCAGCACAGTATCTTGCCATAGGTTTTTCTATGAGTCAAGAATTACCTTCCGTATGTCATGGCCAATAACAGACTTGCAAGTATAACAAAACATTCACACTCACACTCACTTACATTCACTCACTCTCAGTCATTCTCACTTCCTCACTCACACTCATTCATTCTCATTCACACTCAGTTTCACTTACACTTTCTAAGACTCCCTCACACTCATTCTTATAATTCTCACTCACTCACTTTTGTTCACTCAATCTCAGTCAATCATTCTCACTCACTCTGACTCACTCATATTCAATTATTGACCAGTTATATCAAACTTTCTCTATCACTACCTGTCACTGACTCTTACTCACAAAGTCTCTCTCTCATATAAGCACATTCTCACCTGCAAGCACACACACAACAGACATTTTTTTTTTTTTTTTGTAGTTACCACAGCTACCACTAAAGGTTCCGTTCCATCTAAGTGTGGGGAATGTTTTATTACACTGATAGTGAATAATATAATAATATTCATTATTAGTATATTTAATATTGGACAGGCAATGAGAAGTGTGGAGGAGCCCTTATGTTTTTGACACTGATTCTGACACCTGTGATGCCAGGCATCGCAAGAGGCAAGCTGGGGTCACACCAGCAACCCTTAAATGGCATCCATGACTTTCCTCCTGCTCCAACAGAGCACTTATTAGCATTTCTCAGGTGCATTTCACACTCTGACATGTGGCATCTCTTAATGTATCATATAGCTTTAGAGGCAGATCAGTTGTCTCTCTGCGTGGAATGCAGCAACAGTTTGGGGCTGATTTAGAACATGGTGGTATTGGTCCCACCGCTGAATTTTCTACTGGAATCCCGTCTGCCACCGTGACGACCCGCCCGCGGTAGTTAGATGTTGGTGGTCCTATAGACGAAAGCTTGCATTTGAACAGGTTGGTCTGCTAAGAAATACTGCCTGCAATGACAGCAGGACAGGCAAAAGGGCATGCCAGTGGGAAGCTTTCCTGCTGTACAGATTGGGATGTGCCTTACTGCCAAGAAAGGAGTGATGGTCGGATCCCCATGTCTGAGCTGCAGATTGGGGAGAGAAGGGGTGAAAACTCACTTTTTTCCTGATTTCACACCCTTCTTTGACTGGAAATTATTGGACAAAACTTGCCTACACTGCTGCCACCAACCCACGTAGAGAACACAACCCCCTCATCGCCAGACTTAAAGGTAGAGACACCACATTGTCAGGGACCGTTGGGTAGGACCTGCATGGGAGGTCTGGACCACTGCAGACATATAAATGTCACAGTAATATTTTTAAGTTACTGTGAAAGCATATGTCAGGGACACAAGTGAGTCTGACACAGATGGGGACACACTGGTACAAAAGACACGCACAACTGTCGTTAAGGTGCCAGTATTTATTGGTAAATGAATGATGGCAGCACAATGACAGTACATTCACACTTGTCAACTGTGTCCACATTGTCAGGGGACCTGCACCTGTCATGTTCTGCTACGAGTTGTCTGTGTGAGTCAGTATGTGTATGTGTGTATGCATTGCGATTGGCAGGGTGAGGGGGAGGGAGCTGGAGTGGGTGCTGTGGTTGTGTCAGTATGTGTGCCGTGTGACTGTGATGCTGTTGTCTATGTTGTTTTGTGTGTTGTGTTGCTGCGTGTAACATTCATGTGAGTGGTGTTGTGTGGTTTTCGTTTTAGTGATGTGTGGAGTTGTGCTTGTGCGTGAGTGTGTTTGTGTAGCTGAGTCTGTAGTTGCGTTGATTGTTGTGGTTTTGTTGTGTGTGAGTAAAGTGCCAATGGTGAATATATGTTGTGTCCTGGATGTCCTTCAATGAATGTTTGCAGTATGTAATTGTTGTGGAGTGGTAGAATGGGAATGGATACGGGTGTGTATGTGGTGTGTTGTGTATTGTCCTGGGAGACAGATATAGCAAAGGTACAGTATGTGTGTGCAACGTACCTCTGTTCCACGGCCACTGCCATTGTCTGCTGTCCAATGGGCCCTGCAACGCCCTCACCTCCATCAGATGATGACCGACAGTCCACCACTTGCAGAGCTGTATCTAAATACAGCAGGCGGAACACCGTTGATTTTATGGTCTTTTTGGGTCTGCCACCAACGTGTTATGGTGGTGCTACCGCCAAGGTCTAAATCAGGCCCTTTGTTTCATATTTCTCTATAGCAACTATCAGAATCTGCATGGAAGCACCCACTAATGATAGTAATAATCTTCTCTCATGAGAGTCAAAACACGACAAAGCACTTTATAGGAGTATTCCAGCAGTAGCGAAACATGTACTTGACTCCTAAAACTACTAATATGTGAATATGTAGATCTGGTGGAAGCGCAGCTAAGGTAATGTATGGAATAACTTGTTCTGAATCCAAAAAACACTTATGAACTGTAAGATTAATGGCCTGCCCACTTTCGCAGGCATCTCCTAAGAAAGATGGTTTTAACAGATTATCAGGAAATTTTAAGAACTGCACTCTTGAAACGGAATGTCGAGCACCACACACCCTAAACATCACACACTAGTATTGTGTAAATGTGTGCAGTATTTTATGTCTGTCTCCTAAAAGCCACCTGTCATGAGATGATCGTCTTTATTATTGAATGAATAATATACTCAGTTTTAGGCCTCTCATTCTACCAGAGAACTCCATTAATCAACCAACCTTGATAGGGTAAATACAATCTCTGTTAAAAGTTAAAAGTGATAATTATAAATAACACCTCTATTGCATGAGAAAATATAAAAAAAAAACAAATATGCATTATTCATATGTTTTCAGTGGCAATCAAAACTATTGACATAATCCCATCTAAAAAACATCTACCTGCTGTGGGGTGACAATATAACATTTGTGAAATGATTCAGGATTAATAATATAATAATGACTAGTTCATAACTAATAACTCAATCTTTTTAAACTAAAATATCTTTCTGAGACATCAAATTACATAGGGGAGATGTAAGAGAACCAGCTATGTCACACATCTCTGGTTAATGTTTTAATACTAACTACAATGTCACAACTCTTTGATTTATTTTTAAATACTAACTACAAGCAAGTATGTACTGCTCTTGCAACCACTCTTCCTAAACCCATAAAAGGAAAACTTAAGACCTGTGTTTACTGGTCAGATAATTTCATACTCTGTCAATATTCACCAATGTCTTGACTTCAGTCAAAACTAAGTGATCCAAATAGTAATGTGACGCTATATCAAGGTCAATAATCTCAACCTGCAAAAATGTCACACCCACATTCTCATGTACAACTATGTTGGTGGCAAAAGAGAAAAAAGGGGCTAACTGACATTTCAGATGGATATTTTTGAGGGATCTTATTTCAACCATAATAAAGTTGCTTTCCAACACTCAAACAGTGGTTTAGAGATGTTAATAACACTAATTCTACTACACTAGTTGATATTGCCTATTCTCAACATTTCACCCCACCTGACCAAGCAGTCAGTAGGGTTGTAACTGACACCTAGAGATCTTGACTAATAAAAGACAGAGCAGTCCAAAAAACTAAAATAAACAAAGTCTACAAATTTAGCTCCTCAGTATTAGCAAGACCCGAAAGAAGGGTAGAATACATCAGACCATAGAGCAGTTTTGGTCCAAACCCTGTCATGCGAGTCTCACTGAGGGGCAAAAATACAAAGAAGTCACATTCTAGTCTTCATTTATCAGAAGAGAGAATGACCAAAGATAAAAGCACCCTCAAACCTTTTTAAGATAGTGAGTAATTTCAAGTAACTTTCTTGAGGAGAGAACAACAATTTCATAATAAGATGTGCGCATTTCTCAATATTCATTGTGGAAAAGTTGAAAAACGTAGGCATTTCCCCAGTGACCCATCACAATTCATGAACTCTGTAACACCATCCAGAAATGTAAAGTCACTAGGTCATATCTCATGCTAATAGCCCAATCAGACATAGTCAACACAATTGCCAAAACAACACCATTGCCAAAACTAAACCATACTCTTGAAGTTCTCTTGAAGTTCTCTCAAGTTATTTTTAAAGATATGCTTAGTTAAACTTTACAAGATGAACCTAACTAAAATTTTACTGTCACAAGTCGTAGCCTTTTATTGGCTAAAAATAGGTAACATTTCTCCTCTATTAGAATAAAAATAGGATTGGACCCTGAATGTCATAACAATTGTTGCACAGTTTCCAAACAGCTTCTCAATGTGAAAGCACTGGAAAGCTGTATTGATGGTCATTCTTTCATAACTGGAGATCAACTCCTTGATGAGTTAAGATCTCTCATCTGATCAGGATGTTGCACAGAAACAGCATGTTAAGGCTTGTTGAACATGCAACTTAGATTTTAGACAAATGAGACTCCAACCTCCTTATCTTCCTGGATCTTTTGGCATCATCTGGCACAGTGAATCACTACAGTCTATTGAGATTCCCAGTGATAGAATTTGATTGCATGGACCTTTTCTCAAATGTTTCTTTTCACATCTTTTCAGATTTCAAGAACCAATCTCTCTCACCATCCAAGCTGGCTAGCCCCCACTTTATCCCCTCAAACTCAGTTTTAAACAAGTTCAACATCTTGTGTTATCAATGTTTGTTGGGAATTACCATCTTTTGTGTGGTGTTCCCTCAGATGCTTTTGCCTTCACCACTCTAATTTTGCTGAAACTGTTTATGTTGCATTTAGGGCTCCTCACACTTTAGTCCCGCTGACCAGTGGTAAAGTGCTTATGCTGTCTCTTCCAAACATGGTAACATTGTTATACACTTAGTTGGCCCAGTTAATTTACATATATGTCCCTAGTTTATGGTACTACATGTATCCAAAACCAGTAACTTAACTTCTACAAGTGGGATGCAACACTCTTTGTTTCCCCCACTAAATTAGCCCCATACAACGTCTCAGGTCTGCCACTGCATCCTGTAATGCAGTTTTAAAACTGACATTTCAACCTGGAAAAATAAACATTTTACAATGCCTAAACCTTCCTTTCCAATACTTATAAGCCACCCCTACATTAGGCCCTACAGGCTCATAGGGCAGGGTGCATGGCATTTAAAATGTAGGACATAAGTACTTATGTTTTACATGTCCTGGCAGTGAGAAAACATGCAAAGTTGTTTTCATTGCAGCAAAGGCTAACTCCCTCATGGAATAACACTAATTACATTTAATAGGTGATAACGTCAGTTTGGGATCAGCTAGAGAAATACTTTTTCCACTCATTGGAATTGAAATGTAATGTCCTCTTCAAAGGCACAACAAATTTTCAATTACTTTACTTAAAATGCCACTTTTAGAGACTTTTCAGCCTAAGCCGAATATGCCTCTCTGCCAGTGTCCATGGTCATTTAACTGTTAATGGCTCTTTGGTGCTGTGATCTGTTATAAAGGGCCTTGGGTGAGGGGCAGGGTTTTCTACTTCTGAGCAGGATGACCTCAGAGTTGTACGCAGCCCTTCTTGAGCTTCAGAGTGTAGCATGAGGGATGTACCAATCCCTTTCCGACTAAAGAAGATGCCTGCCTCCTTGTCACTGGCAAATGTAGCCCATACCTGGTCTGCATGACATTTGTTTCTGTAGCCCGACTGGAGCCCTGCAGACTGAAGGGAAACTGAACCTGTTTGCCTTGACCCAAAGACCACAGAAATGCATCCAAGGGTCAGTTGGAAGACCTTCTGTTTGAGGTACATAGACACAACAAGCTTCCAAGCTGCAACTGCCTAGCTGACCAGTATCAACTGGACCTGCCTGAACTCTGATTCAGACCTCCTCTGAAGTGAGTCCTAACCCCCCAAGAGGCGCCCCTGCATGTCCTGGATATTTGTCTGGTATTAGAATGTACTCCTCCAACCTATACAATGTCAAGAACTGGACCCTAGGTGACAAAACAGAGGCTCTCGGCTTTTTGCATCGAAAATAACTGCCCCAGTCTCTTCATTTATGCAATCAGATTTCATCAAGGCCAACATGCAAACTGCTAATGAGACCTTCCTGGATATCATGCCTGGGCTTAATCACCCAAAACTCTTCATGTCTACAATGACCGCCCCTCGTTTCCATAGCTAAATTATTCCCAACCCTTCTCAAAGTGGCAACATACCCTAATGGTAGTCTATTAGTAGCACACAAAAGTTTAATCATATTTTTATGATAATATCATTCATACGGTACTAGCTCCGTATTGAGGCACATAGTATCAACAGGCTAACCTACATACCCATCTGACACACTCCTCCTTTAAATCTATCTGTAGATCTGCCATTTCCACCACCACCAGAAGCACCCTGTCTATCGCACAACTGTTTGCAAAAATGGCATTGAAGGGGTTGCCCTAGCCACAACTGCCTCTATGACACCATTGCCAACAGCTTATTCCCTCTTTGGGACTTTCATGCACAGAAGGGTCATTCCAGCCAGGAAGCATGCTAAATTGTCCTCCACTCGCCTTGAGATATCTCCAAGTCTCAAATGAACATTTGCGTTAAAATTTCCAATGATCCAGCTTCAGAAAATATAAAAATTGATAAGTGGTCCTTTGTTCCAACAAGTCTATGTTAGTGAGAGAAATTTCAGAAAAAATAATTTGCTGATTTTAATGGAAAGGGTAAATATGGTTGTAAAGATATGCTGTGCCACCAGCGATACACCCCATAGCATCCCAGCAGAATGGCAGCCAGAGCCCCCTAAAGGGCATAATGATCCCATAGGTTCAGTTTTGAAGCATATGTTTTATCAGGGTTGGAAATCCCAAAGTAATTCTTTTATAATGAATCTACAAGGTTGAACAGATCATCATAGTGAAGAAGAAAACCAAAGGTAAAAAAGGTCCAGATTACACAAGTTGGTTTTTGATAGTCACTGAACATTTCGCTCAGTTGGGTCTTATTTTCTGATCTTACATTGATCATATACGTGGATAAATAGGTAGAAATTACCGTGAACATAGCTGGGATGTAAAAGAGGACGATACATTAATGGAGGTGCTGGGATTTGACTGTGTACATTTTAATATTTTCTTAAATATTAAGTTTCACATTTTACAGTTGTATAGCCAAAGAGAGATTACATCATTGACCTAGACTCACTCAAGTGTGAACTCAGAATTAAGATTTACACCTCTTGGTTGTAAGGGCAATAACAATGACATTAGATCGTATTTCCTCTTGATTCATTCTACAGTGTGAAAGGAACTGGCAGGTGAAGGCCAAACAAGATTACACATCCGTTCAATGGCTTGTGGGTTCTCAAAGATCATTTTTGAGGGTCATTATATAATTGTCTGGGCGACAGGAGCATTTCACTATAGTCCATTAATAGAAAGTATAATTAATTTTAGAAGCACTGAACATGTCCTTCTGGAAATCTGCATCTGGCATTTTTTGCAGGTTTAGGTTCCTGAAAATTAGGCAAGAATCTTAAGATACATGTCTTTCAGTTTTCCAGGTTTTGGTCAGACCCTTTTCTACACTGGAGTCTCACTAAACCTTTGTACAGTTAGCTTTTGAGTCTTGAAATCTTCCAAGGCACTTTAATAAAAACGGCAGGCCAGTTGAAGGGTCTCCACGTAGGGTTTGCAAGAAACTACCTTGGACTTTTTGAACACAGGGTATTGACTATCTGTGAAACAAAAGCCTATGTGAAAACGTTTTCCCTGGAAAGTCCATTAGCAAATGAGAGCATCTTCTAATACTATCTTAAGCACTGGAATGTGTATTATAGCCTGGAGAACTAAATGTATACTTTAGTAATAAAAGGTAATTTAAAGTATGTACTTGCCAACATAATAGGAGATGTGTTTGTTTCATAAAAATAACTTGCATCTATACATTTTTCTTAATTTAAGCTTCACCAGAATCAATTTAAAAGCTTATCGTATTTAATCCAGTTGATTTTGGAGTACATAGTTGCCTGTAGGCATCTCTAAGCTGACATGATGACATGTCCCAGACAAAGGCAGAAAAAAGGGAAAGGTAGCATATTCTCTCTGAGTGACCTTAGAAGAAGCTCAAACTGCCAGAAGCTGTAAACACATATGGCAATAATGTATTTAGGATATGCCCTTTTGGTTTAAATGAAGTAGTCTGCATAACATTAGGCATGACTGATGTCAGCTCACAATCATTTTACCATTGTGCTACGTCCAATGCATATACAAATACTACCATAAGTAGGTTTGTTTTCAGGGCGGTTCTGATTTTTTTGGATATGAACAGAACTTGTTTTTATTATGAATGGGAGTCTTTAATATAGAGGTACTCCCTGACTGAGGCGTGAGTCTTAAGGTTAGTTCTCTTTCTCTTCATAGGATCTCTATTGGTCATCCGCCTATAATGAAGAGACTAGTATTTTCAGGATGGAGTGGAAATAGAGGGAAGTGATCGATAAAGTCACAATATACCAAATTCACAAGCTTTGACTTTCCATTTATGTGTACTCTGAGTTATTCTAATTCACATTTATTCCTCTTAAAATCTAATCAACGCATTTGTCTCTAAACCAAATTCCATTGGTACCAAGAGAGGGTGAAGCTTAAAACTGCAAAATGAGAGCAAAATGCACACTTAGAGGAAAAGCTCAAAATGTAAATAGTGGCACAGATTAAATATAAATACCCACATAAAAGTATGCATATTATATAATACGATTCAGTATGGACATGCAGGGATTTACAGTGGTAAGTAAATACATGTTGTCTTTAAGACTGAGTTGCATTGCTCGAGCAACAGCACAAAACTTTAGTGAATGTGGGCCATAGTGTGCAGTAAGAATTAGCCATGGTGTTCAATTGTATTTATTCTCACCAAAAAATGTAATGGAAAGAGAAACCAATGGACAAATCACACAGAAAAACACCTACTCTTGGGAAATCTTGGTGGATTGTCATTGACGTCAGTTAGAGTTATGTTGACTGTGGTGGTCCCAGCTAATCCACCCAATTGTCCTCCCATGTCCTTGGCCTGGATGAGCACTTGATATTGTTCTTTCACCTCTCTGTCCATGTTTGGTAATGCTGTTCTTATGACACCTGTCATTAAATAAAAACAAAAGACGACACCATGTAAAATTAAGCAAATAAAATCATTTGTTACTTCACATGAACGACTGAAGTACAATTTTGATTTTACCTTTGAAATACATACCAAAGAAGTCAACATAAGTGAAGAACATTATAATAACATATAGACGGTCATTACGAGTCTGGCAGTATCTTGAATGCCAGATTTGCAGTGGCGTATGGACTGCCACCAAAAGTGCCGGTCCAAACATCACATTATGAGCGCAGCGGTCTTGCTGTGGTCAGACTGCCAGCACCTCCAGGATTAGTTGTCCTGGCGGTCTCGCGTTCTTGCTGGTCCTAATCCACCAGGGCAGCGCTGCAAGCAGCACTGCCCTGGGTATTAGGACTTCATTCTCTGCCCGCGATTTCATGCTGGTAACACTGCCATGTAAAGGCTGGTGCAGAACAGGTGCATGGGGGGCCCAGGGTGGTCCCTGCACTGCCCATGCACTTGCATGGGCAATAGAGGCCACCCCGGACAGCACAGTCGCAATGGGTGCTGGTGCACCCTGCATCCTACAGCATTGCTGCCAATCTCAATTACAAGCCAGAGACAATGTTGTAGGGAGTTTCCCGCCAGGCTGGTGGGTTTCCGCCCGCCGACCTAGTGGGAATCTCTTAATGGGTCCGGCAGAGAGGCAGCCACTATGGTGGCAACATCCCCCTCACAAGTTCGGCAGACGGGCAACACCATCTACCGAACACTAAATCGGGCCCATAGTGTATTGACACACAAAAAATATTGGCATTCAAATTGGCCCTGATTCACAAAGATTTTGCAGTGAATAACTCTTGTAGACCTCCTGGCTTACTCATTGCTTCTAGAAGTAAGCAAACAATACTCCTTACTTACTTAGAGAATCCAAGAACAAGCCAGGTGTACTGCAAGAGTAAGTCACAAATCTTCCTAGCACAATCTTTGTGAATTGGTTTAAAAATATATAGGTGCCGTTTACAAGAGAGTAACAAGTACATGGTGTAAAAAATACAGCATGTAATATCATAATTAAGCATTTGGGATAGCTACTTATTTATTCTTTATGTAACATGAGATGCACGCTGGACACAATCTCCCCATGAAGCTCATGGTGATTGTCAGAAAATACATGTGGAAGACCAGGTATTGAAAGGCTCCTCATACTTCCTACACCTGACACTCTTGGTTGCTATATATTGTTTGAAAGGGTCTTTCTGCAGGGTCACCCCCAAACATTTTGCCTTCCTCCTTCTCTTTTTCTGACCTCATTTTTGCTGGCTTTAGGACTCTAATCAGTGCTGAAGTGCATATGCTCTCTCCCTAAAACATGGTGACATTGGCTCATACCCGATTGGCATATTTAATTTACTTGTAAGTCCCTAGCAAAGTGCACTACATGTGCCTGGGCCTGTAAAACAAATGCTACTAGTGACCATTTGGAGCAATTGGACTGACCATTAGTAACTGGGTCCCCTCAGGAAAAAATCCCAAAGATAAATATAGCACACCTGACTAATTTGCAATCCAGTATAGAATTTAATACATTTGATGTGGCAGCTTCAGGGATTATGTCCTGGAACGTGACAGGATTAAAGTCCAAACTGGAGAATCCAGATTGGTTAAATGTAGTGACTCAAAATTCTTACACCTGCTGTCAAGAAACATGACGCATAAACCCCCCTCATTCATTAATGACTATACCACCTATAGCACTCCTGCAATTAAGTCTTCTGCGGGTAGGGCTAAGGGAGGCCCACCACCTTTATAACAGTATTAGTAAAGAGGTTGGATGTACGTGTCATGGACGCAACCCCCACTTATTTGGTCCTCTCTCTTAAATTAAATGAGCCTTATGATGTGCTGTTGATCAACTATCATAATAATGTTTTCGATCCGTCAGACACTAGTGTGATTGATAATCTTGAGGATATAGTACATAAGGCACTAAGGGGGTCATTCTGACCCTTGCGGTCATGGACCGCCAGGGCCAACGACCGCGGAAGCACCGCCAACAGGCTGGCGGTGCTTCCGGGGGCATTCTGACCGCGGCGGTAAAGCCGCGGTCAGAAAAGGGAAGCCGGCGGTTTCCCGCCGGCTTCCCGCTGCCCCAGGGAATCCTCCGCGGCGGCGCTGCAAGCAGCGCCGCCATGGGGATTCCGACCCCCTTCCCGCCAGCCTGGTTCTGGCGGTTTTCACCGCCAGAACCTGGCTGGCGGGAACGGGTGTCATGGGGCCCCTGGGGGCCCCTGCAGTGCCCATGCCACTGGCATGGGCAGTGCAAGGGCCCCCTAACAGGGCCCCACATAGATTTTCAGTGTCTGCGTGGCAGACACTGAAAATCGCGACGGGAGCAACTGCACCCGTCGCACCCCATGCACTCCGCCGGCTCCATTCGGAGCCGGCATCCTCGTGGAAGTGGGTTTCCCGCTGGGCGGGCGGGCGTCCTTCTGGCGGTCGCCCGCCAGCCCAGTGGGAAACTCAGAATGACCGCCGCGGTCTTTTGACCGCGGTACGGTCTTCTGGCGGTTCCCGCCAGGCCGGCGGCATCCGCCGCCGGCGGGGGTCAGAATGATCCCCTAAATGTGAGTAAGAAGGATCTTAGAATAATTTGGGTTGGGAATTGTAATGCTCATCTCTGTGAACCAGAGCTTTTAGACTGCTGTGGGCTCCTTGACGAATATGTTTGCCCTATGCAGCATTTCAAACATTCCCCCTACGGAAATGCCGTCAATCGTATGATGGCTGCTAATTCTTTGTTCTTCCCAACACCAGTGGTCGAGGGGATTCCTACGTTCATAAGGGGAGTTGCCCATACTACAATTTATTTTATTGTTTATTCTAGAGAACTTACCCCCTTTGTTGGGAAGTTTAGGGTGATGTTATCTTGTATTAGTGATCATAATCCTTTAATTTTAGAAACAAGATTGGGTTTGGAAAAGGATTCAAGTGTAGCGGAACGACTCCCTGTTATGAAGCTCTCTGCGCAGAAAGGTCTGACCATTAGATGGGGAAAATTGATAAAAGATCTAGGGGGTGATTCTGATTCTGGCGGGCGGCGGAGGCCGCCCGCCAGAATTCCGCCCCCATTATACCGCTCCGCGGTCAGAAGACAGCGGAGGGTATTATGAGTTTTTCCCTGGGCTGGCGGGCGGTCTCCAAAAGACCGCCCGCCAGCCCAGGGAAAAACTCCCTTCCCACGAGGATGCCGGCTCGTAATCAAGCCGGCGAAGTGGGAAGGTGCGACGGGTGCAGTGGCACCCGTCGCGTATTTCAGTGTCTGCAAGGCAGACACTGAAATACTTTGCGGGGCCCTCTTACGGGGGCCCCTGCCGTGCCCATGCCATTGGCATAGGCACGGCAGGGGCCCCCAGGGGCCCCGCGACCCCCCCTACCGCCATCCTGTTCATGGCGGCTTTCCCGCCATGAACAGGATGGCGGTAGGGGGGGTCAGAATCCTCATGGCTGCGGAGCGCGCTCCGCAGCCATGGAGGATTCAAACAAGCAGCGGAAAGTCAGCGGGAGACCGCTGACTTTCCGCTTCTGACCGCGGCTGAACCGCCGCGGTCAGAATGCTCGTTGGAGCACCGCCAGCCTGTTGGCGGTGCTCCCGTGGTCGGTGGCCCTGGCGGCCACCGGCCGCCAGGGTCAGAATGACCCCCCTAATGTTGAATAAAAGTGAACAGGTCATTATTGCTTTGGAGGAAGATATGCCCCCTTATAAAATTGTTGAGGCATTTTCTGCCTTGACAAGGTATATGGCTGACAAATTGGAACCCCCTAGCACCAGTAAAGACAGTGGACCTTGTTGGTTCAATCATGCATGTACCACATCCCTTAAAGACCTAAAGAAAATAACCAACATTTTCCCTCAAAATCGACATGCTATTAAGGAGGCAAGAAGGACATATAGGGATGCACTTGCTGCCAGGAAGATCGAATTGAGGGAGAATGCTTGGGATGAGCTAATTGAAGCAAGCACAAAAAAAAGATACAAAGGCTTTTTGGCAAGTGGTTAACTCTCCCAATTAAATGATAAGTATAAAATTACAATTAATACTGTTATCCCAGCCCAAATATGGGTGGACCACTTTTCCAAAAGTTTTATTATAGAGAATAGTGTTTACCAGGATGAAATGAATTGTCTTAGGGCCATAAGAAATGCCTCGGTAGGTGCAGCTTTCTGTAATACAAAAGATGCAGCCGATGTAATACAGGCAATCCAAGACTGCCCCTCTGACAAAGCTCCAGGCCTTGATAGAATCCCAGCTGACCTATACAGAGCGATTCCAGAATTGTGGGGCCCATTGCTTACTAATGTTTTAAGATCTGCTATGATAGGCCCCTTAGTAGACACTTGGAGAGAGGCAATTATTGTACCTATCTTTAAGAAGAGGGATAGGGCCACTCCACAATGTTACTGCCCAATCTTAGATAACTCAGTTAAGATACTAGACAGAGTGATTTTAAATAAGTTAGAAAATTGGGCAATGGAGACTAATTGTTTGTCAAAGGTGCAGTATGGGTTCTGCCCAGGTCTGGGTACAGTTGAACAAACTCTTAACCTGACCCTGATAGTTCAAAAATACACGAAGGCTAAAAAAGGCTGTGTACATTTAGCCTTCATGGATCTGCCCTGTGCTTTTGACACAGCTGACAGAGTGAAATTATAGACTGTTATGCTAAATATGGGGGTGGACAAAGAATTAATTGTCTTACTTAGTAGGATTCATGCTTGCACCTCGGCACGAGTTCGTATTACCCAGGAGGTTGATTTAACGGATAAATTTGCCTCTTTGAAAGGGGTAAGATAGGGATGTGCGTTGTCCCCTTTCCCTTTCCTCCTCTACATAAATGGGCTGGAAAATTGTTTATGTGGAACGGGGACGGATTTTCCACTTATTAATAACTCCCCAATTCCAGTTCTCCTTTTTGAGGATGATGTTGTACTTATCTCAAGGACAACAAATGGTCTCCAAATTTTGTTAGATGCTTTTAACACGTTTATGGGAAACCTCAGTCTTAAAACCAACAGAACAAAGTCATTTGTTAAGAAGAGCGGCCCAACATTAGCAAAAAGTAAAAGGTTTGTTCTGAAAGGTGTAGAAATACTCAAGGTTTTAAATGTTACCTAGTTAGGGATTCCCATTGACGTAGATTATAATTGGAAAATTTTAGTAAGTGTTCATGCAATGCAACTCCAAAGAGCCATTGATGCTCTTTTTAGATTTTCTAAAAAGCTGAGGGACAAACCTGTGAAAGGGATGTTGATTATTTTTAAAAGTAAATGCTCTTTTATTGCAACATTTGGAGTAGGAGTCTGGGGCTATGCTGACTGTTCAAGTCTTCAGGTAGTTGAGAACAAGTTTTTAAAAAGGTTATAAGCAGTCCCATAATCTACCTCTGTAATGTTTTGTCATAAAAAAATAGGCTTGAGGGCCATATCGGATTATAAAAAATTCCTACCTGTATTGCTATGGTTAAAAATGTGGTCAAATCCTGAAGCCCACTTGTGTAGAACAGTGATCCAGGACTGTCTTTGATTATTACGATCGATGGACATATCCTGGCTCAGATATGTTCATTCTACTTTATCTCATCTTGGGGTAGGGAAATTTTTTCTTGCCATGCACTCTTTAGCGGGACAGGATATTAAAAGGATGAAGGAGACATACTGGCATTCAATTGATGATTCAAAACCAAATGTGGCCACAGCTAGGGATCAGGAGAGGATGCCGCCACAGCAACTACACTCTATGTTATAATTGGACATTATTACCTCTGAATGGCATAGGTTTTTACTTACCAAGCTGTGCCTGAATACTTAGTAGCATTCCCTACCTGTGGCACTTGGTTTAAGAAACCTCCACCATATTGCTGTGATGGTAAAACACCCCAAAATACTTTGCACTTTGTCCTTTTATCTACCCTTTATATGGCACCTGGAAGAAAGTTTTTACGTCCAATTTTTTTATCCAAGGGTATTAGATCTAGTTACCTTGCTTTTTCTTATTTATACAATCTGGTAAATGAAGAGATAATACATGCTTTGTTAAATTATATATATGCTGCCTTTGGTATTACAAATTCTTATTAATATTGCTATTTATTGTACATCTGAGAATTTTGTATGTATATATTTGATGTCTGTTATGGTTTTATTTTGAACCGAATAAAGTATTTGATGATGATGAATACTACTGGTGGTCCTGCAGCACTGGTTATGGCACCCACATAAGTAGCCCTTACCCATGTCTCAGGCCTGCCACTGCAAGGCCTGCGTGTGTAGTTTCACGGCCACTCCAAATTGGCATTTAAAAGTAATTGCCAAGCCTTAAACTCCCCTTTTTCTACATACAAGTCACCCTTAAGGTAGGCCCTGATTAGCCCATGGGGCAGGGTGCTATGTAGGTAGAAGGCGGGACATGAACATGTGTGTTCTATATATCCTGGTATTGTAAAACTCCTAAATTCGTTTTAAAGCTGTGAGGCCTGCTCCTTTCATAGGATAGCATTAGGGCTACCCTCATATACTATTTGAGTGATATATTCAGATCTGAAAGGAGTAGCCAGCTCATATTTAGTATGACCAGAATGGTAATAGAAAATCCTGCTTATTGGTGAAGTAGGATTTAATATTACTATTCTAGAAATGACACTTTTAGAAAGTGAGCATTTCTCTGCACTCAAATCCTTCTGTGCCTTACAATCCACTTCTGGCTAGGCTAGTTGACAGCTCCCTTGTGCATTCACTCAGACAACCCCAAACACAGGATGCTCAGTCATGCCTGCACACATCTGCATTCAGAATGGGTCTTCTTGGGCTGGGAGGGTGAAGGGCCTGACACTTACATGTCAAAGGACAGTGGCCTGCCCTCACACAATGGACTGCCAAACCCCCTACTGGGAACCAAGCACACAGGATGGAACTGAAATGGGACCTTGTGCACTTCTAAGCCACTCTTTGAAGTCTCCCCACTTCAAAGGCACATTTGGATATTTAAACAGGGCCTCTGACCCTACCAACTCAGACACTTCTACAGACAATTCTGAAGTCAGACACTTCTGGACACTTCAAGATACTCCTTGAGACTCCGGCCAGAACCTGCAACCTGCCTAGAGGAACTGCCTGGCTCCCCAAAGGACTCACCTGGACTGCTTTTCTGAGAAGGACTGCTGCCTTGCTGTTGCCCTGCTGCCTTGCTGCCCTCTGTCTCTGCTGAAAAGTGCTCTCCAAGGGCTTGGATTGAGCTTGCCTCCTGTTTTCTGAAGTCTCAGGGCCAAAAAGACTTCATCTCTGCAAAGAAATCCTTGTGCAGTGAAAAATCGACACACAGCCTGCTGGAATTGGCACACAGCCTGAATTGCGGTGAGAAAATCACTGCATGCAGAACTGGAATGACGCAGCCTGACTCCAAGATTGGAGATTGACTCAGCGCCAGCGTTGTGACCGGAACTTCGATGCAAGGCCCACTGGATCGACACATTGCCGAGCCGGATCAACACAGCCTGACATCCTGTGAAGAGGAATCGACGCAGTGCCTGTCGTGCAACAGGTATTTACCCTCATCACCCACTGGATTGACACAGCTCCTGTGACTTCATCCCGCATGCCCAGGATTTCTCTACATCGTCCCCGGGCTGTCCAAATACCCCGCAACCCGAACAGGATCCAAGTCCGCAAGCCGGAAAACGATGCAAGGTACTTGCTGAGTGGAAAATATTGACGCATCTTCTGGGTGCCCCTGGAGAAACCGACGCACATCTCCCAATTTTCCACACATCTCCTCCGCTGGGGTCACTTGCAGATAATTTAGACGCAAAACAGGTACTTTGGGCCATATTTATACTTTTCGACGCACAACTGCGCCAACGCAGTTGTGCGTCAAAAAATCTAACGCCGGCTAACGCCATTCTGAAGCGCCATGCGGGCGCCGTATTTATTCAATGACTTTAGCTGGCGTTAGCCGGCGGCGCTGCCTGGTGTGCGTAAAAAAAAATGACGTACACCAGGCAGCGCCGGCGTAGGGGAATATGGAGCTTGGGCGCCAAAAAATGGGGCAAGTCAAGCTGAGGCAAAAATATCGCCTCAACCCGATTTGCGCCATTTTTTTCGACTCCCAACCCCCATTGAAATGACTCCTGTCTTAGCAAAGACAGGAGTCATGCCCCCTTGCCCAATGGCCATGCCCAGGGGACTTCTGTCCCCTGGGCATGGTCATTGGGCATAGTGGCATGTAGCGGGGCACAAATCAGGCCCCCCTATGCCACAAAAAAAAAAAAAAATTACTTACCTGAACTTACCTTATGTTCCCTGGGATGGGTCCCTCCATCCTTAGGCGTCCTCCTGGGGTGGGCAAGGGTGACAGGGGGGGTCCCTGGGGGCATGGGAGGGCACCTCTGGGCTCCTTCCGAGCCCACAGGTCCCTTAACGCCTGCCCTGACCAGGCACTAAAAAACCACGCAAAAGCGGCTGGACGTCATTTTTTTTGACCCGCCCACTCCCGGGCGTGATTTTTGCCCGGGAGTGTAAATACGGCGCACATGCCTCGGAGTCAATTTTTTTGACGGGAACGCCTACCTTGCATATCATTAACGCAAAGTAGGTGTCCACGCTAAAAAATTACGCAAACTCCATGGACTTTGGCGCTAGACGCGTCTAACGCCAAAGTATAAATATGGAGTTAGTTTTGCGTCGGAATTGCGTCAAAAAAAATTATGCAATTCCAGCGCAAACAGAGTATAAATATGCCCCTTTGTGTGTGCAAGAGACACTTATTGCTTTTAAGAACTTAAGATTCTTTTTATCATTTTCTAAAGTGATATTTCACCGTGTACGTATCAAATCTCAATCGTTTTGACCTGCATTAAATCAGATAAATATTCTGTATTTTTCTAAACCTGTGTGGTGTATTTTTGTGGTGTTTATACTGTGTTATTGCATGATTTTATACACAAACACCTTACACATTGCTAAGTTAAGCCTGACTGCTCAGTGCCAAGCCACCAGAGGGTGGGCACAGAATCATTTGGATTGTGTGTGACTTACCCTGACTAGAGTGAGGGTCCTTGCTTGGACAGGGTGTAACCTGACTGCCAAACAAAGACCCCATTTCTGACTTATATGTATAAAAAAGACCCCTTAATTTATGGTAAAGATTTCTGAACACTTCCACAGCCACAGGATATAAATTTAGTATGTAGCAATGCGATTGGTTGCAGCAGAGGTTTAGTCCTGAGTCAAGATACCCGCTAGCCAAAGGTGAAGCTTTAACAAGGTGGAGTGTAAACCACAGTGCCGAATTTCATCAACTGAAGCCATCAAGACCATTTCCCCCCTCAGAATTCACTGGAGGCTATGGCTTCCAAAATGCATTTAAAAATGGATACAATGTTTTCAAAACAAATTTCTAAAATACATTTTTCGCAATTCCTATTTTTAAAAGGCATATCTGGGAGGGCACTAGTGACATAGTTAAATTCCTTAATGATGTGACAAGCAAGCCAACAAGTACTAACCATCCATGTTTCCATTTTGTTGGGATTAAAGAAGAATATCTGCAAGAAGTTCCCTCTATAAATAATATACAGCAGAAAGGTTTTACAAAGAGTTTCACTAGTTCGGGCATGCATTTTGATTTGACTACCTATGAATTCTTAAAATACCACTTCTATTCAATTAATAGTCAGATAATGTGCTATTATTATCTACAATGTTCATTGTATGTCCAATAAAAAAATGTTACAATATCTAACTATAAATAAAACATGACATTCATAAAATCTATTTAGCAAAACATTATGGTAAATAACCTGAAACTATAATATTAACAATCCTATACCAATATTGATAATGCACATAACGGGGTGGTGAAAACATGCACCATTCTCACCAATAAGGACATAAACAACAATGGTTTCTCCCATGTTGGAGATCACTTACCAGTTAAAACTCACAGGTACAAACTGCATACAAATAATATACCTTACCTTTGTCCTAGAGAATCAGACCTCAGGTGTTTTTAGAGACCAATTTAAATCATGACAATTGCTAGTGCTTCATTACTATTTTTCATTTTGCTTGCACATGTGCTAATGCATATAAATTACATTCATATATAAACTGTGATTATATGTTAAAGCTTGATCATAGTTAGTGAGTCCACATTATAATTAACCATAGATGAAGTGTGTTCGCGTTGAGTTAACCGTAGTTAATATAGCCCTTTATTTAACTAGCGTATGGTGAAATGTGCATTTCTTGCTGTTGTGATTGATACACCATTTCCCTTGTTTCAGGAGATAAACTGCAGTAGCATGAATGTAATACATAGTCACAATTATTTTAGGTTCTGTGTTCAAAAGATAATCGCTGTTTCAGTGAAGATAGTATAATGAGCTTTTTACATCTGTGCCTGGGAGGGCCTGACCACAAAATATCATCCCGTATGAGATGTCTTCTGAAGGTTTTGCAGCTGTCAGCCTCCGTTGTACGGTGCTTGTAAAGGATGGTAAAGCTACCTCATCAACAAAAACTAGATTTTAATTGGTCCCCACTTCTTGGGAACTGTAGGGAGTTCTACTTCACTTTAGAAATTGTATGTTTAATTATGCGTTGCTGAGTTAGTTAGTTTCAGATGTTTTCATCTACTTTTTCAAGAGCAGATGCCCTTTTCTACTCTTTTGAGACCCCATGTTTTCTATTCCTGCTCATAGAGCTAGACTCTCAACCAAATCCATTTTCTCTTGCCTGACTGCATTTTAATTTGGTTCTGCTTTAAGAGGCATTATTTGCTGACACCTGCTGTTTAACTTCCCCGACATATCTTGAATCCTTAGCTTAGCATTAGGTGATTTCCCTTCAGGGGATAGTGAACCTTATTCACTTTGCATATGATGATATTTAAATTACCAGTCTTTGTGTTTGGCATGTTGACTTGCCCTGAATTATATCGAACTGCATTTCACAAGGTGACTCTTGATTTATGACTAATCCACGTTATTTGAGTTTCCCACCTTTCTAATTTGCTAATAAACCTTTATTATTTGCAAACCTCCACTCCCTGTCATTATTGTTAGGCAAAATATGCTTCTTTGTCATTGAAATATTGCTGAACGGTTGATGTCAAGACTCAATTCGAGACAAAGGTACATTCACTCCAGTGAGGCTTATACTTGCATTTGTACCATTGATTTGCACATTGTAATGATATTTGTGTTTTGACCACTGACTCCATGTTCCACTTAGCCTAGCAGCACAACATCACATTAGTGGCCACTAACTTCATTTTTCCTATTGACTTTATTTTAGCATTAGCCTCCGCCACTTTAAAAGCTGCAAGAATTTTTCTATGATACAATGTGCTTCTTGCTCATGTTTTTATTCTGCATGTTTGCGTGTTCTTTCTCACCAAGGGCTTAGGCTGATAAGAATGTACTAGGATGACAGGGAACAGTTTTGTTTTGATAGAGGGCACCTCGGTAATTTGGCCAATTCATGATGTGTTCTTTTGAAAGCTGACCTAAAGTAACCAGCATTTTTTGAATAATAAACTTATGGAGTAGGAGGGAGTTTCTAGAATTCTCCTCTCTTGTTTGTTTAAAGTATATAAGAGGCCAAGACCAGATGGACCGGGGAGTGACTCAGATCTCGGACATGTTCAGAATGCTGAGGTGTATCATCCTTCCCGCAAGGATAATTGATCTCTCTCACTCCACGATTAATTCTGGGATCTGGTGGTCTGACGCTGATAAGGAGGAAGATGACGCAGATTACCCATGCCTCATGGTGATGCATTTTTAATTCATTATTTGCTTTGCATTGTATATATGTGCTGTGTATATTGCAGTAGAGAATCATTTGTACATGTTTTCATTTCATTGCTGTGACCATTTTTAAACGTTTGCTTTCAGCATGCTAATCCCCTCTATAAACCTTTCAGAGTGAATTAATAAATGTCTTCTTTAGACTAAGAAGCGCATGCCATAGATTTTTGTCAGTGCATGAGTGTTTCATCTCGGCCATTAGTGAAGCAAAACACACGTACAAACCTCATTTTGTACAGCTCCACATTCCTCTTCATTCAAGATTCATGAATTAATAGCAAGTACAAGAGAAATAATCTCCCCAATTCAGCAAGAAATATAACTCCACTGTTGGCTTTAAATATGGTTTTGAAATGCACACATATGGCCCCCATGTCTCAGCTTGTAAGGTTTGGAATATGCTTTCCTTTTGACCTCAAACTCAATTTTTTCTCTTGTGGTAAATTTAGAGATTTTCCTGAAACATCAGCTTGCCAGTTTGTGAAAATATCCATATTTTGCACAAAAAGAGTAGATTTTCATATGCCTATGGTAAAAGAAAAGTTTAGAAAAAGACCTGTACAAAGAATAAGATTGTCATTTTTAAGAATACATCATATTGTCCTCAAATCCCTGTTATAACGTAGTAGTCGTAATTAATCCTATGCTGCGTGGATAGATATTTCCTCAAAAGCCCAAGTGTCACAATCACCTTAGACCACTGTTGCCCAGAAATACCCTCTAAGGTCAGTCATGGAGGCTCATTGTTGGGGATTTGATGGTCATCATGATGAGCTAGTGATGTTGAATGTTGGAACATGTCCTATTCATTTACAGTGTTTCAAAACCCTCCTTTATGGTTAAATTGATCCACTGTTCTGAATAAATGATGGTTGTGATCCATGTATTTTGTGAACACCAGGATACAAACTGCAAGTTGATCTTAATCAGTTAATAATCACGAACAGGTATTTTGGAGAATTATTTGTGTTTATTGTATTGTGCATTTTTTACCATTGTGATTAATTTTTTTCCTTTGTATATATTTTAGTGTAAAGCAATAGAAAAGACAAGTGAACCTGCCCAGTTGTACGAGAACTCCAAAATATTACTGGTACTTCATTACTTTAATAGGGATTCCTAAAAGAAATGCATATTGCTTAAAAAGTAGGGGTTACCGCACTACTCAAATGTTGAAGTCTCTGTAATACTCTCTTTTATACATCTTGTCTTTTGTAATATGGCACCCACACTAAACTCATTCAAGATTATATTGTGGATCATAGCCAGATTTAGCCCCAAAGTTGATGCCCCTGATGTAGTGCCCTTTACTAACACACATTAAATATGTATGTTTCAGGAGACCTGGACTTCCAAACCACTGTGTCTTAACTGTTACTCTAACTATACTACTGGACCTTCTGTTTTAAGAAAGGATAGCACTTCAAGCAGGCTAACTCTATGAAGCTGTCATATTGATTTGTAATTCCTGATGACTGAGTTCCACACATTTAATATGATGGCTTTATTTAATTTTCATAGTAAGGGCATGTCTAGTTTTAAAGAGTCATTGACTCTTTCACAGCTTGAATTATTCCTTTACCAGCATAAAGGATGCTAAATTAGCTTTTGGATTGCCAGAAATGTCAATATTACATTTGAAGGCATTACCCTATTATAAAATCTCTCATGGGATGAAGACAAGATTAGGGACATTGCTGAATTGATAGGGCCTGTCCTAAAAAGAACAAGCTCTACAGCCTTCCAATTTACTTTACTTTATTGCACAGTGATTTTGCCTGCAAAAATCACACTCGTTAGTCATGTTGGCCTTAGGGTGGTCTTCCTCCAAGCGTTTTCTTTCTCTTCGTTCATTTTGCTGAACCTATTCTTGTTGGCTCTGGGCCCTTCACCACTGCTAACAAGTGCTAAAGTGCTTGTGCTCTCGCCCTAAAACATGTTAGACTGGCTTATACCAAATTGCCATATTTAATTTACTTATAAGTCCCTAGTAAAGTGTTACTACATGTTCACAGGGTCTGTCAATTAAATGCTACTAGTGGGTCATCAGCACTGAGTGTGCCACCCACTTACGTAGCCCTTAAGACATGGCTCAGGCCTGCCTTTGCAGCGTGTGTGTGTGTGTGTTTTTAAACTGCCATGTCGACCTGGCAAAGTAAACCTTTGGCCAGGCCTAAAACCTTCCTTTTTAACACATATGTCACCCATATGATAGGCCAGGACAGTACAAAGGACAGGGTGTAGTGTATTTAAAGAAGCTGCACACATACTTTTTAGTTTTACATGCCCTATTTTTGAAAGATTATTACTTTTCCTACTGCAAGGCCTATCTCTCACATGGAGTAACATTGGAGTTGTCTTATTATTAAATTTTATAAGTGTAATTTCCAACCGGGAAGACGTAGCCAGTTCATGTTTGGTCTCTTTTGGAATTGGGGTGAATTGTGGTGAAGTCAGCTTTTGATCACAATTTTAAAAATGTCACTTTTTGAAAGTTGTCATTTTCTGCCCTTAGCCTTTTTGTGCCTATAGCCTGACCTGGGTCACATGACTAGGTGTAACTGTGAATTCCCCAGGCAGTCACACAATAGAGGGTTTAGGACTTCCTCAATGGGCCATCTGCTGGCAGGACGGGGGGTCGCTAAGCTGTGCTGAGATCGGCTTACACCTGAATAGCCTGTGCTCTGCCTTCAAACAAAGGGCCTAACAACCCTGAATTGTCTCTTCAGCCACTTTGGAACCAGGGCAGCGGAGACAGGAAATTCCACGCACTTTAAAGCTACTTTCTCAAAGTTTTTCCCATCTTCCAGAAGCAGGGCACCAGTGTATAAAAGAAGGACATTAGATACCACCTCTTGAGTACATTTCAGGTCCGCTGGCTGTTGGACAGCTGCTGTAAAGAAACTGCACCCCTGATGCACTGACCTGCTGCTTGCTGCCTTTGTGCCTGAGAAAGAAGCAATGGATCTGCACCTTCATCTTGAAGCCAGGACCCCAGAGTGACTCAAGGGGCAAGCCTACTGGCCTCCGCACCTGGGCCTCAAGGACATAAAAGGATCCTAAACCATCTCCTGGACTCAGCTGCAGCGAGTTCCTGACCCCCAAATGGTGCCCCTCAGAACCTGGACCCTTGGTGTGGATCATGGGCTCTTCACAACTGTGCTTGCACTGAAATGCAGCACTTGTCTCTGCCAGCCCATCTCTTCTCAAAGCAAGCATCAATCACCAGCGGAAGACCACCAAAGTAAAGCACCAGCCTGCCTGTCAGCAATGCAAGCCTGCTCTTTAGGCAGAGAAGGTAAGATTTCAGTGGGACTAATCTTGGACTATACCAGACTTGCGTTTCTTTGAGGTCGGCCTGAACTTTTAACTTTGACCTGCTCCAGCGCAACCAGATAGCCGCCATTGGCATGTTCTGCTTTTAAGTGTTATTTTACAACTTATTCTTTTAAAATTCATAACTCTGGTTCTACAGACTAGTTCTAGTCCTGTTTTATGTATTAAATTAAGCTCTATGTTTCTTCCTTGGTGTGGGTTCTTTTTGTGTGTTGTTTTCACTGTTCTACTGTTTGAAGTGTTGCCCAAATGCTCTACACATTGCCTCTAAGTTAAGCCTGATTGCTCTGTGCCAAGCTACCAGGGTGTTGAGCACAGGTACATTTGGTGTTTGCTTGTTCCTACCCTGAATACGATTTTGGTTGTTGCTTGGCCAGGACTTACACCCCAGTCAACCAGTAGCCCAATTCTAACAACACTTTTTCAGTTTCCCTAACATGACCAGGGGCATAGCTTCCGGTGTGGGTGGGAGGTTTTGTGGTGGTTCACCCGCCTAATGTGTGTAATTTCTAATAAATAGTTGGGTAAAAATGCTTTCAGTCAGGTATGTTGAGATGTCTGTTGGATTTCAGCAGGAATTTCTAGATACACACAAACAAAAACACTAACATTTTCTCTCCCTCACTGTTTTGGAAATCCTGAAAAATGTGGTCTATTTCACAAAATGTGTTTTTTCTCTCACTTGGTTCTCCAGTCAATCCGCAATTCTCTCCCTTTCCGCTGACCATTAGGCCCCTCTCATGCACCCTGCTTGTTGTATAATGTATTATATGCTAGCATGATTGTTGGAAAACCTGAAGCACCCCCTCCCCCCAATCTTACTGATCAAGCTACCCTCTGACTTGACCCACTTTTAAGAAGAAAGTCACAATTGTTATATTTTAACACAGCTACTAGCTGGCCTAATGTTATAGATTTCGAGTTACTGATAATCGTGAGAAGTACTACAAACTCCTTGTGTTTAGCTTCAGCTCCACAACCAAACTCGCACGATAACAATATTAATGTTTTGAATTATCTAAAGAGGGTTTAAGGGAATATAGTACTAGAATCGGATGTTTTACCATCTATGCACATGGTGATGATTTTTTTTAGAGAGAATCCCTTTATTTTTTGTGTATGATATTCAAAGTATAGACCTTCACGCACTGTTTTTTTCCAAAAACCTGGGGGATGAAATAACCCCAAATGTTTATTTCCAGTGCTGAGCAGGGAGGACTAATCAGCATGTGACATTGTGGGATTCATCCCGTGAGGATAGGTGACATGTGTATCCCTTAATACCTTTGCAGATGCATTAGGTACGAGTCAAAATAACTGTCCCTCACTGTTATTGGATGCCATGCTTGCCCTTGCCAAACCTCCAGAACTGAAAATACTGAGCATTGTTCTTGATGAGCCGTTAGCCAATTGAACGTTTGATTTACAAATGTGGCTCCTCATTGCAAACCCTCTATTTTGTTTTGTTCATTCCATTTATTAGTATGTTCATTCTTTCATTTAGATAGATTTTTATGTGAATTATGTTAATATTAGATCATACCCTCGTCCCAACAGAAGCATGAAACTTGTTAAACCTCTGTCACGGAATCAAATTAAAATGCGAGGTCGGTGTTTAACCCCAAGTACAGGGCCTGGACGTTCCTGGAACAACCTATGGTTCAAGGCACATTTAAAACTACAGAATTTCCTAGTCTTAAAGAGTCTAGACAGGGCAGAGAAGGTTTGTGATAATAATGCATTTAGAGTAGAGATTAAAATGTGGTTTAGTAGAATGGAGCGGGCATAAAACATATAAGCAGATCAAATTAGCAGCTTTGTGGCTCAACGTTAGAGTTCCTGCAATTAAAAGATTATGATGATATCGTACTATTTGTAAAAAGATCAAGGTATATTTCTAATGAAAGATCTTAAGAAGGTGTTTTCTTCGTTGAGTTTCCTTAGTACACAGGAGCTGTACCATGAATCAATCCACTTAGATTCCTGATTTTCAATTTGCATAAAAGATGATAAAATGAATTAGATGGGATGTGCTCTGGAATGGGTTTGTTTGGTGGGGTGTAGGTAATGTCTCTCTGTCTGTTACCTCTAGGGACTAAGCTTCTATGAGAAATGGGAAAAATGCAATGAAGGAAAGGTGCGGTGCTGCCTCATTTATTTAAAGGACATTCAATTGTTTTAAAGTGGAATGAGATTTCTCCCCTGTGAGAAGCAAAATACACAGTACTTAATTTGTGACATTGATTGCAGAAGCTCAACACTGGGGCTCATTTTGGTTGTAATTATTGCAGCCTGAAGCAAGGAAGCTTTTTTGCAGAATGTGCAATAATGCTCACGGGTGACTGACACGTATTATGAGAGGTGGGGTACAGAGGAGGTTGCGGGGGGTCATGCAGGGAAGGGGGCATGCAGGGTGCAGGAGGCTTTTAACTCTAAAAATAATAAAAATAAACTTACCTGGTGCTGCCGGCCGCTTTGCGCTTGTCTTCCTGGTCCCAGCAGCTTGAGAGACTCGCTGTGCAATCCCAGTGCTACTCTCATGCTATTGCCGAGCATGAGAGCAGTGCAGCGATTGGCCTGAGTGGGCTAGTTTAGTGCTTGTTCAGGCACAGGTAGTCTGTGCTGTTTTTCCAACCCAGCTGTCAAGTAAAGCTGGGTTGGGAAAACCTAAGCGTGCATGTCTGTTTTGCCCAGCCTAGAATGGATGACAAAACAGACACGCGCTATTTAGTGCGCTCCTCTCCTCCTCCCCGTCCCATGGCCCAGCCCTGTACCTCCCTGCATATGCTGGCGCAGAGCCAGAGACTGAAAAATAAAATGAAATATTGTTTTATTTTTCAGCTGCTGGTTCTAAGCCAGTGGGGCGACGATCCTTTGCCATTGTGGAGGAGCCACAGCTGATAATGCTTCCTTGTATGTATGCATTTCTAGTTCAAAGCTTTATGTAAAAAAAAAAAGTCTGTGAGACTGCTGCAGCAAGTTATCAGTGAGTCTCCTCAAGCAAGGATCCTCCACGGAGCCATCATGCATCCTTAAGAAGGATGCAGGCTTAATGTTGGCAGTGAACTACTCGAAACACCTTCCTGGGACACGGTCCACTGCTGGCAAGGAGCAGTGACAGATACCAGTGCTCTGGTGCTCGAGTTTTAGGCTTTCTGTACCACTATAAGTGGACAGCTGTACTTTTCCCTCAGTGAGGAACCCAATGCAGTACTCAATAAGATCCTCTGCACAGCCTCTAACCTAATCCCCAGCCAACTGTAGCCATAATCACTGACAGCACCGCCCACCAGATCCCTCTCACAAAAGATTGTACAGTGTACAGTGGGGCCTTCTCTCTGGTGTTGCAGCTGTCTTGGTTTCCTCTACCCAGAAGAAACACTGAAAGGTGAGGCCAATAATTCAGTGTGGAGGGTGATGTTCTGCTCGGCATATCCAGTCCCTGGTTCCAGTTCCAGTTCCAGTGTTACCAAACCAAACATAACCAGTGTTTGCATGTGATAACGCTCTGGTTCATTTTCTTGCTTCTCTTCTTCGGACAGACTTTTTAAGGAGTTTTGAGGGGTAAAGGAATTGAAAGAGAAACTAAGAGATGCCTGCAAACCTCAATTGATTTGAATACGACAGTACCAATTACAAACAAAGGGGTCATATGCAAATACTTTGTGCTACCTTTCACATGGTGCAAAGCGGTGCAAAACATTGCAGTGATTTACCTACTATTTTAAAAGCCCACAGGCGCGGCACAATTTTGCTGACTGCTGTGTGAGTGCCCATGCCACCCTCACTAAATCTAGGCTCCAGTGTTTAACAGTCACCATCACTGACCCCATTTAGAAATCATGGCATATGCATTAAACTGTAAGTCTGAAAATGTCTATCTTTATCATCCTACTTGCAGATTCTAAAAAATGGGTGAAGCAAAGCATCAGACAGAGGGTCAATAGACTGAAAATGTATTTCTAAAAAAGGGATGTGCACATACCCAGAGAAATTCTTGATGCATTATATTAGCCCTTTGATCACCGAACTAGATTAAAAAACACTCCATGCCTGCGTTTTGATTTTTTGTTTTTAAATAAGCAATAACAAGGGAACAATTATCTTCGTTATTGCTTATGTTACATAGGTGATTTGTACAGTGCTTTATCATAGCTTCACCTCGAAGGGTGGAGGAGGTGTATTGGTGCAAGGATTCAGGTTGATTGAGAAAAAAAAAAAATGTCTCTGCTAATGCTCCCTTCACACATCATTTTCAGAATTTTTGGATAGTTTCCTGTCTCCCCTGGGTGGCGCACTAAGACTCCTTCCTTATCACCTCACAATGTAGAACCCAGCCTTCTAGTAGAGGACCATATCCCCAGCATTCCTCATAGGAGAGACAGAGATTTCGATGTCTACATTTGCATCTGCATAGCTTTTATGACTCTCATCTGTATTTTCTTTTCTTCTCTATCATCCTGACACATTATTAGCCCAATCTTTATTCTTTAAACTCGAATTTCGCCCCTCTCCGTTCAATTTATGAAAACAGACCAAACTGTGCTTTTTTTTTTCCGAAAGGAATAGAATGGCTGGATCAGAATCGTTTTTGACTCTCTAGTATATTCTCAAACAGTAGGTGAGTAATCATTCAAAACTGCTGTTTAGAGTTATGGGTCTTGTAGTTTTATTTCCATTATAAATACTTAAAATGCCAGAATCAGGAGACAAAGAAGTAATGGCACTGAACAAGCAAGTCACATTCGATCTGAAACAATGTGGAATCCATGTGTGTGTAATTGCTGAATGCAGCTTATCTGAACAAATTACATACTATGTGAACGTATTAAAGTGTGTATCTATGGCCAGGTTGGGAGCCTATTGTGGTTTATATATGCATTGTAATGTAAAGAGATTGGAGCTATGGGCCTGATTCACAAAGGTAAACCTACTCTTGTGTAAGTTTACTACTTTTTGCTATTCACAAACTATGAGCTAATAATAAGACTACAACTGTTGAGACCATGGAGGTCTTTTAATAAAAATGCCAGGGATAGCAGAAGGGACATCACATGCCCTTTGACCTTCACTGTCACACACACACAGGCACCTGCACGCGCACGCCCACATACATATACTAACACTGTCTGACATAAATACACTCTCACACGCAAGCATGCACAGAACCTACATTTAAAAGCATTTTTATCTTACCTCAGCTGCAAGGGAAAGCTAAATTTCAGCTAATCGCACTCCAATCTTTATTACACTAATAGTGAATAATGTAATAGTATTCATTACTAGTGTTATGCAAAAATTTATAGAAAACAAACAAGGAAAGTGTAGTCCCAACTGGCATCCACACAGACAAAAATGCACATACACACTCTCCCTCTATCTGTTTTAAAAGTCTTCAAAAATGTTGGCTATTTTACCACATATAGCGTTTTCTCTCACTTAATACTCCTGCTAATCTATGTTCCTCTTCCTTTCCACTGTCCCTTCAGCCCCCCCTTATGCGCCATGCCTATAGTACAATGTATTTTAACATTATGTGCCGACGTGATTGTTGGGAAATCTGACACTCACATCCCCAGTCTTACTGACCAAGCTACGCCCCTGCTGAGCAGTGAGTTGTTACTGTGGCGGCTCCTCAGGCCTGTCAATTTTTTCAAGTTCAATGGTCTTTCTAAAAAAGAGCTGAACAATTCGTTCAGATACAATACTCTGTGAATAGTGCCTGAATGGATGACACCGGAGAGAAGGGAGTGAATAAGAGGGCAGGAGAGAAAGGGGGAGTTTAATGAAAATGTAAATAATAACTACGAGTGTATTCATTTGGCACGATAATTGAGATTTTAAATATATGAAAAAGAGCTAGATTTTTTTTATGGCATTTTAAAACAAGATGTTGGGTTTGCACTTATGCAAGAAGCCTACCTACTGAACAACGTATCTAAGCTATGGCAAGCACAGGTGAGGAATGTTGTTTTCAACATTGCTCAACCTCAAATGGTAAAATCAATATATTAACTGCAGAGCAATTTCCTTACTTGATAGCAGAAAGAGGTATCGACATCCAAGGGTGATGTATTATTAGGAACCGTCTATGACCATCGATACCAATGAAAAGAAAGGGATGGAAACACAGGCAGAATTTTCTACATTCCTTGTTGTAAACAAAATATAGGTTTCAGTGATATATTTTTTTGTTAAAAAGAAAACCAGTTATGGCTGCAAAAAGTCTTTATGCTGATGTAGATATAAGTAGGAAAGAATAGATAGACACAATAAATTTGCATTCGACTAGACATAAAATGAACGATGGACTGAAATAGTCATGCCTCTCCAATACTTTGACCGAGATTTACACTTGCTTTGCGCTGAATTTGGGTAATTGTTTTTACACCAATGTGGTGCAAAACAAACTCCAAATTCATACTGTCGGATTAGACCCGTCTAGCGCCAAATTTCTGGAGTTAATGTCATTTTTTGCTAGTGGGAAACTACCATGCGTCAATGATATGCAAGGTAGGCGTTCCCGGGCAAAAAATGATGACCTTGGCGCCATATCTATCCCCCCTGCCAAAATCAAGCACAGGGGAAGGGGGCCTTAAATAATGGCGCTAAGCTTGCTTAGCACCATTATTTAACACCTGGGTCAGGGCAGGCATTAGGGGACTATGGTGGTCATTCCAACCCTGGCGGTCCATGACCGCCGGGTTGGAGGACCGCGGGAGCACCGCCGACAGGCCGGCGGTGCTCCAATGGGCATTCCGACCGCGGCGGTAAAGCCGCGGTCGGACCGGCAACACTGGCGGGCTCCCGCCAGTGTACCGCCGCCCATTGGAATCCTCCAAGGCGGCGCAGCTAGCTGCGCCGCCGAGGGGATTCCGACCCCCCCTACCGCCATCCAGTTCCCGGCGGTACTCCCGCCGGGAACCGGATGGCGGTAGGGGGTGTCGCGGGGCCCCTGGGGGCCCCTGCAGTGCCCATGCCACTGGCATGGGCACTGCAGGGGCCCCCGTAAGAGGGCCCCTAAATGTATTTCACTGTCTGCTGCGCAGACAGTGAAATACGCGACGGGTGCAACTGCACCCGTCGCACAGCTTCCACTCCACCGGCTCGATTCCGAGCCGGCTTCATCGTGGAAGCCTCTTTCCCGCTGGGCTGGCGGGCGGCCTGAAGGCGGCCGCCCGCCAGCCCAGCGGGAAAGTCAGAATTACCGCCGCGGTCTTCCGACCGCGGAACGGTAACCTGACGGCGGGACTTTGGTGGGCGGCCTCCGCCGCCCGCCAAGGTCCGAATGATGGCCTATGAGCCTATTTCCATGGTCAGAGACCATGGAATGGGCCCAAAGGTGCCCTTTCCTAGCCCCAGAGGCATTCCTACCCTCACCAGTGGAACGTCGGAGGATGGGGCGACGCCATCCTATGGCGAGTACAGTAAGTACAGGTGAACAATTGTTTTTTTTTTTTTAAAGTGCCATGAGGGCCCTAACCTAGACCCCCTTACATGGCACTGGGTGCAATGGCCATGCCCAGGGGACATATGTCCCCTAGGCATGCCCATTGGGGTGGTGGGCATGACTCCTGTCTTTACTGAGGCAGGAGTCATGTCCATGGGGATTATGTCTGTTACCAGAGTGGCGTCATCATTTGACGCACAACCTCCTGTTCCCCCTACTCGTCCCCCACCCGGCCAGTGTCCTTTTTCATGACACTAGCCAGGCCTTACCGCCCGCTACCATCATACCATAAATATGAAGCCCAGACGGTGTCTTGGGATGGCGGTAGCCGGTGGTATACTTTTTCACGCAAAACTTTGTTAGCGCAGTTTTGTGTGAACAAGTATAAATCAGGGCCTATGTGTGTTGAGTGATGCTCCCCAATAAACGCGATCAGCATATTCTACAACAGCGCACAAATGGAGCACTGAAATATGTGTCTCTCTAGAGGCCTGGTTGACAAAGGTTTTTTTTTTCTTTGCAGTAAATAAAATATGGGTGCATTTATACTACAAATATACAAAAAAGATATCTAGCAGACTTACTACTACAAAATTGTATATCATGACTGCAAATATTATAAAGGAGTAAATTCTGTGACAGGGCGGGTAGTGATCATAATGGTGTCATTTACCTTGACAGTTTGTGGCCACCAACAAAATTGTCAGTGGCCATTCACAAACTCCTCTGGCACAGCTTCCCACCCTGTAAATGGTCAGAGAATTGCTCTTTCAAAATAGGACTGGAAAACATCCACTTCAAGGGAGAGGTGGGCAAAGCATTTTGTGTGGCGGACGGAGTTTACGCATGGGTAAAAATTATTTCTTGTGGAGAAAACAATGTGCAATTGGACAGTGGGGCTCCATTTTCTCAATGCAGATTTTTACTGTGTGTTAAAGTCTATACTGTAAAAATGTCCTAGGCTGAAAAAGTCATGGATTTCCTGGACATACCGGGGAAACTTTTGATTGGGGCAGCTTTCCAGGCATTCTCCTGGGATGGTTTATGAGTTGAAAAAAAGAATACATGGACATTCAAGTGGAGGTGTAACTCGCCATACTTATTTTTTTACTTTCTTAGTTAATCTACTCCTAGAACTTCATCAAGGTAGTGGCTGATGGATGCTATCATTCTAAGCCTCAGCATGAAGTAAAAGGTACAATGGATTTTAGGAGGAAAAGAAAGGGGTCCAATCTGGCTGTATTGTGTTGAAAGTAACAGCAGACAGGATACTATTGGACATTACTGCATTTGCAGAATTACAGATAAAGCAGAAACTAGAATCTAAAACACAAGGTGTCGGACAAGAGGTGTATTATCAAGGATCAACAGACCTAGGGTGACTTGACATCCTAATTTCCCTGAAAAGTCCCAGTTTTCAGAGGACTTTCCCAGTGTCCCAACGTGTCTCTTAATTTTAAATAAATGTCCTGGTTTTTGAGACAGAGGTCAGATTATTTAGGTAAGCATAAGTGAAAGGTATGCCCTCCTTTCACAGACACATACAGAGTCTGAAATAACTAAAGTAATTTATCTGCTTCTGTCAGGCAACATAGTCCCCTATTCTCTCCCAGCAGAGAGACAGAGTGGGGAGGAGAGAGAGGGGTTGAGCAGGGGGGGAGGTCAAGCCATAGCTAATGCTATATATAGGCAGTCTTGTAGATGTGTGTGTGTGTGTGTGTATATATATATATATATATATACATGTATATATATATGTAAATATATGTAAATATATATATATATATATATATATATATATATATATATATATATATATATATATATTTACATACACACACACACACACACATGTATAGGCGCACTTTTCCAAAGCTGCGCAAAAAAAATAGGACAGCCAGATAGAAAAGTGAGAGTAAAGTCTTTAGTCCTTCTTTTATGCCTGACTTGTCCCGGTTTTTCTTGTTCAAAATCTGGTCACCCTACAGACCTAATTTACGAACAATTGATATTGATGCCAGGTATGGGATGGGGTGCAATCTTCTAATAGGAGTTAGGGGACTTGGATGCCTCAAAACATTGAAACCTGTATAGTTATGGGAAAAATAGGATCATCAAAGAAGGTATGGGCATTGCATAAAGTCTGCTTTTACAAAATTTGAAGATGGACAATCACACAATCTATTAGCCTTTGCTCTTTTACAAGGAAAGCGGTGGATATTACCAACCATCAAAAGAAAAGTCAGCATTGGAGTTAAGAGTTATTTATCATGTATGATTAGTGAGTACTTTATTCGAAAAAAAAACATATCCTGTACTTCTTTACTTAGATAGATGTGCATTGTGAAAGTGTCCATGATAAGTAGATGTCTAACTAAAGCCGGAAAGTTGAGCATTGGTGCTATAAATTACTCTATTGTTGGTTAGGAAGATAAACATCATGCTACCCACATGATTTAATGCATTGCACTCTAACAATGAATATTGATTGTGAACGTTATATAAGTTAGAAAATAGAACCTAATTTATTAAAATAATTGTCAATACTAGTACATATAGAGCTGTTGCCGTTAGAAGAATTGTTTTTTACTGTAATGTATTACTGTGGCATCATATTCTAATGGTATTTGTTTAATGTAAGTTTGATAAAAGCTCATCCCTCGGAAATCAAACTCAAAAGAGAAATTAAAGGGAAGTATTTCAAATCCATACACTCCCAAGGACATCACAAATTAACAAAAGTTTACTCAACAGCATTTTGTAGTGAGCCGACACCAAATGCTACTGTGTTATATATTAAGTCCCTCCTGATGCTCTATTTTTTAATATATATTTAATTCTGCAACACAGGTGTTAGACTTGGCATCCTTGGCGTGCCCTCCCCTAACTTTTCCCTCTGTTTCCCTGGTTGTTGATGTGTGCTGGACTCTGTTTTTGCTGTTTTTGTTACTCTGGGCACTTTACCACTGCTATCCAGTGCTAAAGTGCAAGTGCTCCTAGGTAAAATGTAAGTGTAACTGACTTTCCATGATTGGCATATTTGATTTACTAGTAAGTCCCTAGTACAGTCCACTAGAGGTGCCCAGGGCATTTAAATCAAACGCTGCTAGTGGGTCTGCAGCACTGGTTGTGCCCCCCGCATTAGTAGCCCTGTAAACATATCTCAGACCTGCCACTGCAGTCTGTGTGTGCAGTTTTAAACTGCCAATTCGACTTGGCAAGTGTACCCACTTGCCAGGGCTAAACCTTGCCTTTTTATACATGTAAGACACACCTACGGTAGGCCCTAGATAGCCCCATGGGCAGTGTGCAGTGTATGTTAAACGTGGGACATGTACTTATGTGTTTTACATGTCCTGACATTGAAATACTGCCAAATTCTGTTTTCACTGTTGTAGGGCCTATCTCTCTCATATGTTAACATGGGGGCTGCCTTTAAATATTTTTAAAGCATAGATTCCCTTTGGCAGCAGATAGACATGTGGAGTTTGGGGTCTCTGAACTCACAATTTAAAAATACATCTTTTAGTGAAGTTGGTTTTTAGATTGTGTGTTTTAAAATGCCAATTTTAGAAAGTGGGCATTTTCTTGCTTAAACCATTCTGTTACTCTGCCTGTTTGTGGATTCCCTGTCTGGATCAGTTTGACAGTTGGGCTGTTTGCACCTCTTTCTAGACAGTGACACAAAGGGAGCTGGGGTGTAGCCTGCATTTCCTGATGAGCCATCTGTACTGAGAGGGAGAGGAGGAGTGGTCACTCACACCTGAAAGGGTTGTGCCCGCCCTCACACAATGCAGTCTCCAACCCCCTAGTGTGTGTCTGGGGCCTGGCCTGGGAAAACTAGGATCTCACAAACAAGAGAGACTTTCTTTTGAAGTAGGCCTGCTTCAAAGGCAGAAAGGGGTATAAGAAGAGCACCCAAAACCCCTGAAGATCAGATCACTTCTGGAATCAAGAGGAACCTCTGCCAAGGAGAAGAGCTAAAGGGCTGAGGAGAAGTGTTGCACCTGCCTCTGCTTGTTGGGCTATCCTGCAGTTGCTGCTTCTGCCTGTGCAAGAGGACAAAGACTGGACTTTGTTGTGCATTCCTGCTTGAGAAGAATCACCAAGGGCTTAGACTGAGCTTGCCCCCTGCTCTGAAGTCTCACGGCCATCAAAGACTTCTACCAGCATCTGGACTCTCTGCTGAGACTCCTGCCCTGACAAGGGGTGCCCTAGCCAGTTCTGGTCCCTTGAAAGGAGAAGCTGGTGAAAATCCAAGAAAAATGACTTCGGACAATTCCGGACTGACGCCGCTGCCAAATCTCATGACGCCGCCTGCAGCCGACTCCGTGGTCCTCGCTGGAGTGTGACAACCCACGCAGGCCCGACATCGCTGCAGCCCCTCTGAAGTCCTCGACGCCGTGGAAATAACCGCACCACGTCTTGACCGACTCAACTCAAAGAGCACGGATTCAACGCTTTGCATTGCACAGCCTCACCTTCACCGCTCCACAGCAAGGACCCAAGGCCTCTTTGTGATGCCTCCGCTCCTTCGCCCCACAGCACCAGAACCGACGTCGCCTCAGATCCAGTGACGACGCGCTCCACGACTTTGCGCACAGGCTTGTTCTCACATTTGACTAAGGTACTGTACCTGGGGGTCTGCTTGACTCTGTACCTGGTGCCATTGGCATCGGATTCTTGGGAACGACTCAGTCACGAAGCCGTGTTATCAATTTATCGAAGCATTTTGTGTTTCTAAGTGCTATTTTTGGGTTTTAATCTTTAGAAATTCCTAACTTGACTTGTGTATGTCGGATTTTGGTTGTTTTGGTTTTGTTTTGTTTAGATAAATATTATCTGTTGTTCTAACCCTGTTAGGTCATTTTGTAGTGTTTTCACTGAGTTATTGTGTGTGTTGGTACAAATACTTTACACATTGCTTCTGAAGTTAATCCTGCCTGCTCGTGCCAAGCTACCAAGCGGGTGAGTGGGGGTTAACTGAGGGTCATTCTCCCTTACACTGACTAGATTGAGGGTCCTTGCTTGGACAGGGGTGACCTGACTGCCAACCAAAGACCCCATTTCTAACAACAGGTATACACTATTCAGAGTGCAGATGCATTCATGAGCCTATGGCATACTGTCTAATAATGTCAGCCTAATCCACCATTCTTTGCCAGAGCTCCTCCATTCACTTCTGAGGACAGAGACAAGACAATCCATATAAAAACAGCGTGACACCAGCTACAGATAAATGTGTCTGCAAAGGGACCCAAGAAGAGGACTTTGTTTAATATTCCCCCATATGTATTGTCCATGTGTCCATGGGTGCAGTAGACACTCACAGGGTTGTATATCAGAATATCAAATGCAGAAATATTAATTTACCTACATACTGGGTTCTACATATCATTTACAAAACTATCTACCCAGAGGTTGTAGATCTTCTATTATTAAATGGAAGGCGTGATATTTTTAAAACTATATTCATGACACAATATTTTTGTGATCAATTATGACTATCCAATTTTAGTTAGTATTACACACCTACTAACCCACTCCTAAAGGAACCATCTGGTGGCAAAATATGAAGATGTCTTCCAGCGTGGTCTGCATTTTTTTGCTTTTCCAGAGTGGTCCACTTACTAAGACATGTGGTTCACCAATTGAAGATGTCACCTTTCTCCTTCAGTATTACAGAAGTTGTCAAACGTCTTTCCCTGTAATCCCCAGTCTCCTATTGCTGTGGTGAGGAAAGATATTACAGAGTTCAATGAATTTGTCAATTTTGTATCTTTTTAAATGCGCACACAGTGCAATAGAAATTCACACCAATTAACAGCGAAATCTTTTTGAATTAGGGTCAGTATTACTGAAACATAGTACGGCAGGCATTTTGAAGCGCCATTTTCTTGACTTTGAAGTGTGTAAATCATTCCAATATTTAACACTAAACCCATTATGGGTTTCAGAGTACAAATAGGCCATCATGACATGGGAAATGTCATTATCACATTACAGAGACTACCATCTCAAAATGTTTAATCCAGGGCAATACTGGTAATGCAGGGTTTGACCCTGCTCCAAGTAGACAAAATGTGGTTGCAATCAGATTTGGCACCAGTATTGATGTGAGATTTCATATTGTGTTACCTGCACTCTCTACCATACATACTTCACTTATGGCCTGATATAGAGTTTGATGGAGAGGGCAGTCCACCACAAAGGCAACAGAATACCCTCCCCACTAAACTGAAGTTCCACCCACCTCATTTAGAGTCAAGGAGAACTGAAGTATGTCAGCAGTGGAGACTACTCCATCTCCCCCACTGGAATATACTGACGACGGCCTGACAGTGGGCCTGATTTAGAGTTTGGACTATTATGGGATTGTCATACAGCTTACAGTATATCTGTCACGTTTGTAATGGATTAACCCCCTCTGCCAAACTCTAAATCAGGCCCAAAGTAAGGGCGATTGGAGGTTTAGCCATGTGGCTGCCACCCACAAGATTGAGAGTGGGTGGTCCAATGCCCAGTTTTCACTCTCTATTACTGCTGTTAACAGAGAGTCAAAACTGCCAATTGGACCATCCACTTTCATTCTGGTGGGTAATGGGCACTAGGCCTAACCTCCAATAGCCCTTACTTTTTATAGTACTACTGTATTTAGGAATAAGCCAAAAATATTACAGGAGTGAATCACACCTACTCTAAGCAAAATGTTTGAGAAGAGCACCATATGTAAAAGGTCATAAATCAAGGTAACACGTTACATGACCACCTTCCATTGCCCAGTCTACCAAGGAATTCTGAAACATGCTAGAGCTGAAGTGAAAAATGAATGTATTACCTAAATAAAATGACTTCAAAATTGCAAGACCATCCTTTTGTGGAATGAAAAAGGAACTCAATAAGTCTTTCATTACATATGTCAGACTTTTTACTTTCAACAAATGACATAGGGGGTCATTCCTACCCTGGCGGTCTATGACCGCCAGGGTAGATGACGGAGGAAGCACTGCCAACAGGCTGGCGGTGCTTCCGGGGGCATTCTGACCGCGGCGGTAAAGCCGCGGTCAGAAACGGGAAACCGGCAGTGTCCCGCCGGTTTCCCGCCGGTTTCCCGCCGGTTTCCCGCTGCCCCAGGGAATCCTCCACGGCGGCGCTGCTTGCAGCGCCGCCATGGGGATTCCGACCCCCTTACCGCCATCCTGTTCCATGGCGGGAACGGGTGTGGTGGGGCCCCTGGGGGCCCCTGCACTGCCCATGCCAGTGGCATGGGCAGTGCAGGGGCCCCCTAACAGGGCCCCATTAAGATTTTCAGTGTCTGCTATGCAGACACTGAAAATCGCGACGGGTGCCACTCCACCCGTCGCACCCCTTCCACTCCGCCGGCTCCATTCGGAGCCGGCATCCTCGTGAAAGGGGGTTTCCCGCTGGGCGGGCGGGCGGGCGGCCTTCTGGCGGTCGCCCGCCAGCCCAGCGGGAAACTCAGAATGACCGCTGCGGTCTTTTGACCGTGGTACGGTCTTCTGGCGGTTCCCGCTTGGCGGGCGGTGACCACCGCCCGCCAATCTAGGAATGACCCCCATAATTTGTTTAGTCCCAATGTGCGCCTTTTTTTAGTTTGCATTTTCTAAGGTGTAGTAGTTGTATTTTTTTAGCTTAAAATCCAAGTATAGACTATATATATATATAGTGAGAGAGAGATATGGTTCAGTGTTGTGTAGACAGTGGGCTACGGGGCCTCTTTCTTGCCATAGACAGAAAGGCGGGGTGGGGGACTTCAAACAGCTAAATAAAAACAAAAACAAATGGAACCCGTTCTCTTGATGGAAAGGAAAAGAGTAAACAAAAGCGAGTTAAAAGGGCATCCACAACGTGATATAGGTATATAAGGATGCGTGGTCAAGGAAATTGGTGAACTTCATGAGATTTAGATGACACACAATTCTCTGGTGTGATGGTGCTTCCACTGGCTGAAACACAACACCTTCAAGCTGTCTGAGGAACCCTTTAGAATACAACCCCTGCTGTGTGCCAAGTACGGGGACTCCCCTGTGACAAGAAGAAGCCCCAATACTAAATAACCAAGTGCCAAAATGAGAGGTACTCAGGTACAGCTACTCAGAGCAGGTCCGTGGCGCCCCACCTAAAGCGATGGTTTCTGGTCCATGGCAAAGATGACTGTTGTTCAACTGTACTTCCTGAAAATGTGTGCCTGTATATTTTTTGGTCACTGTGTGTGACTGCATTTATATTATATCCCTCTGTGTGCATGGACTACACAAAAGCCAAACCTATTGGCTTCATCACCGTCTGCACTATCTAATCAAATTTGAAATGGAACCAGGAACTTGAAGAATTCTTGCCAGAGTGCTTTACTAATGCTGTATACCAAATGTGCAGAGCTCCATTGTTTAGAAAGACCTTTCTCTGGAGCTTAACTAGTAAAATGAAGATACCCTATGTCTGACACAAGGCTTAAACTTCTCAGTGAAACACCTCACAAGCAACACCTGCATGTATTGGCGTCAAAGTTATTACAACTTCATGAGGAGGAGGAGCTTGTCAGAAAAGTAATTCAATTTTCTCTCAACAATAGACAAATCCATTGTATTCATGGATGCTCACTCGGTTACGTATAAGTCGCATGTAACATTAAAGAAATATTTCTTGGGGCCGTTCCTGTAATACTGAAGGTCACTGGCTGCTGGGAGCACGAGGCATTCATTTCCGAAGCATTTTTTTTTCTAGATGCTGGATGCTGCACAAATTAGCCTTCTATCTGAATGTCTCACCTCAGAGAAAAAGGCGGGAGAAGGGTTTAATGAAAATATTTGGAACACACAATATACTATATTATTTTTCAATTTCTGAAAGAGAAGATGTGTTAGTGGTTCTGTTGATGTATGGTTTCCCCCACAAATTCCTTTCAAACGTTTGCCTCGCACCTTGCACCGCATAATATAGTGAGCAAAAAGAACGTGCCACTGCCAGGCTTTGACTGCGCATGTTGACCTTCTCGTGTCTGCAATGAAACTGTCATGTTCCACAGCGGACGGTGGCGGTCAAGTAGAAATAAAAAAAGAAAATGTACTTACCCATGTGCTGCCTCGCCTTCTTCGGTCCTCGTGCTTCAGTCCAACGCAGGTGTGCAGCAATTTTCCACACTAACACAGACGCTTCTCTCATGCTACTGATAACGTTAAGCAGCATGAGAGCAGTGCCAAGATTTGCTGGAGCCTGCGGCCTTGAAGCTCCTGATGGCACTGGAGGTTTACAATGCGCATGTCACGCTGGCTGTTGCAAGGCAGCCGGCTAAAATGACATATACACTCTAAACTGGTGGAGTGAGCATCATTCCCTCGCTGCAGCAGCAGTGGCCCCGTCCTAAAAAATGGCTCAGCTGGGGAATGGAAAAAATAAAATGATAATAAATCAATTTTATTACCATTTTATTTTTCATCTTCCAGACTCTGGCAGTAGGGGGTGATACTCCCCAGCCCTAATAGAGGGGCCACCACTGAGGAGCTACCATTCATCTCATTCACCACTCTTTCAATTAGAGCCTAAAGGAAATTAATAGCTGTGCGCTTATTTATCAAAATCCAACCATTCAACCTGAACACTTATTTTACTCACAGGTCCAGAGACGTGGTCAGTGTGGGCAATCATCAAGGGCCTCTCATTGTCCAAGAGGCCCCCTTGAAAAGAGATGTTTCTTTGTATCTTTCCCACTTCAGAGGGGCATGTCCAGCTAAGATGGCTGGGTGGACATGCCCCACAGCAGCTCCAACTGTAGAGACCAGAATCGTCTTTAATCTTGCAGCACTTTGAATATGGAGTATCAGCAGGGTGCAACATTACACTTCAATATCCTGCCTTCCTGAGCTGAAAGCGTCCATACCCCTCTAGACAGAGCAGTGACAAGATCTTAAGACTAGAATGACAGTGCAGCCTGTGTTGGCATGGTGCTCCAGAGGGTAGGAGCTACCTGTGGGTGGTCATAACTTCAGCCTATCCCAGTCTATGGAAAGAGCCTCAATCCCATACCTGTTGTCTGCTGGTATCCTCCTGGTTGGCTGGAAAGACAAGGCCAGGATTAGCAAAGCTGTCAACGAACTAGTGTATGCTTTCAGAAGGCCATGGCTGGAATGGTACCCTGTTGAAGGCCTATGTGGTGTTTATATAATAACATATGTTATGTTCAAAGAACAGGCCTGATGTGATAATAATGTCTATGGTTAAAGGTTGACTCCGTAACTCTTGAAGCGACAATACTAGGTAAACTATTGTGTACAAAAACATGAGAGCCTTGAGCAGGGCACAGATTGAAATGCATGCAAAAGACTGATAAATGTAAATCACAAAAAACTATGCCTTCTCAAAAGAGCAGCTGATAAAATGTAAAACAACAAGATGAAAAGCGAGCTGTGCTAAAATACAATAAAATGAATAAAACAAATAAAATGTGCATGCATGCCAAAGGCACAGACTCTGGGCAGAGAGCTAAAATAACGGTGCCCAACCTATATAATAAAAAGGCACCCATAACACCCTCTCCAATGTCGGTACAGGATTACAGGGTTCGAGACCTAAATTTAACTATGCTAATGCTAACTCCGTAAAAGCAAGCTAAAATATACATAAAAGAGATAAAAATATCCAAGTTGACAAGCAGACCAGTCAGATATATGTGGACAAATTTGAAAACAGGTCAATTTAAGAATTGAAATAAAAGCCCAAATGTCAAAATAATAATAATCATAATCCTGCAAGAAGTCTCCGGGCACATTGTTGGAGATGGAATTCAAGATGGACCACACATTGGCAGGTGATAAATCCACCAGCTCATCAGTCAAAAGGTGAAGGAGGCCATGTGATCTATCATCTCAGCCATAGTTCTGGCCAAGGGAGCAGCGTTTCGTGCCATGCCAGATGTTGAAGCACCAGGAGCCATTAAATCCACAAAGGGTGGCTCATAAGAGGCATCCCGCAAAAACTGCAATCTCAATGGACAAGTCCGGCAATGGACCCTCATTGAGAACATCATCAGATTTATGTCTATAGAAGGTGCATGTTACAAAGCATGACACACTTCCAGTGCGCATGCGAAGGGGCACCATAAACAGTGCAGGACAGGCTGCACACATTTAAGAACTGGTGAAAATGACAGTGACCAACTCCCGTCAAGTTCTTCCAAAAGTGATGCTTCAAAATACTACATCATGCATTCACAGCACAGTTGGACCGATGGGAGCTCCAACATTTCTCTTTGTAGAAATGGGCCAGCAATTGCCGATCAAAAATAGCAACAGCAGGACATCACCAATCAATGCCAATATTATTGGGAATCCTCTGAAAACACTTGAGGGAAGTGCTGACAAAACCAGAAGCGACAGCCTCAAAAAAAGTGTAATATCCCAGCAGTGTTAGAAGAATTAAACATGCAACTGACCAATTCACCAAAATTTTTTAGGAAGTTGATATTTAGAAGGAACTCTATCTCTGTTGACAACCTTGCCACTTGTAGGTCACAGGTTTCACGGTCTGATGTGAGAGCCCATGTTTTTGAAATAAAAAGAGCTTTCAGTCCGCTCAGCTTGTCAAAATTTGCATTATAAGTAGCAATGTGAGGCCACAAATCGCTACTTTTATCTCATGAGTGGGGGGAAAAAGCACATTCCCACAACAAGTCACAATTTGAGAGACCAAAATCACGTAAGGAACACCTACTCTCATCCCACAGCACCTTTCATCACTCAGCATCAAGTAAGTCCTATTCAAAAGTAACTTTCACACTGGGTGAATCAGAGATATGGGAATACTCTTCAGATAGCAAGCTAAATTTGCAGCAGAAGTGTTACATTTGCCGTGCAAGGCTATCTTTTTACAAATCATAGAATGGCTTACAGACATTGCATATTCACTACTGCTAAGAAAAATCTCTTTGTTACTGTTCAGACATTTGTAATCAAAGGGCAGCTCCCACACCTCATGAATGTAACTGTCTCTTAACTACTCAAATCTGCCTACAGGAAAATGTTTCAAACACAAAATGAACTGGAATGTTGATATAGGAGGAGAAACCACTTCATGTATTAACCATACTGACAATGGTATTTCAGCCACGGTGAAAGGCAACTTTTCTAACTTATCAATGTTAAGCATGATATAACTAGCTTCTTTCTTCGCCAGTATCGGCTGTTTTCATGTTAAGTTAAATGTGGCAAATATCTCCTTAGAGTTAACATGCTTCCAAGGCACCAAGCCATTTTTCAGAATTTGTAATGTCCAACTCAACTGCATAATGGACTTAAGCTGACTCTCTCCCTGTTGCAAAATTGACATGTCATTTTAAATAATGTCAATAGCAGAAGACACTTTGTTTTTCAATGTGTAAACGTGGTTGTAGAATGTGTTTATATCATTGTCAACAATGGCTAGAGCTTTCTCTAAATTTTCTGAATCTATCTGCCTGAAATGAGCAGCAGCTTCCATTTGCAAAAGGTGAATTATATATTGCCTTTAAGAAACACTTGCACATTCATTTATTTTATTTTCGATAACCCTAGGCAAGATTTTGTTTGTATGCTGTCATCCAAAAATATTATTTGCAACAGAATTAGACAGGCTCTAAATAAAAACTCTGTGCCTTGTATTTGCCCATCTTTCATTCCCCACATACTCTTCAAAGTAATTGATTTCTTCCATTACTCATAAACGTCTATGGCCAACTGGGAAACAAAGGAATCTGAATAAATCAATTTGGCATCAATTAGCAATATTTTCCTTGCTTTCGAAGAAGGTAATTTGAAATATTAGTGCTCATTTGAACTTTCCCCTGGTAGAATTGGACAATGTTCCCACTGTGTTTTAATAATAAACTCATCTTGGGGTACCAGATTGGTGTTTAAATGGTGCCCATAATGGTGATAACAGAACATTTCTCCATAATTTACACTGTTCATGTAAACATCTTCACTCTAAAATACAGTATAATTTTCTAGCTCTGAAAGCACAGAATCAACTGTTTTTACATCCCAGTCACCAGAAACAACCCCAGGTGTAATAATATCATACATTGATACTTTAAAAAATATGAATTTGAATAATTTCTGTAGAGTGGAAAATACCAAACATTACTTTATCTCAAACAATCCCAAAAGGAACTGGAACAGCTGAAATGTTCACAAGGGACAAGTCTCTGAGGACCTCTATGTGAGGATAAAAAAGTCTTTAAAACCTCATCAAACAGTTCAACAGCAGAGCGTTCAGGAAGATAATGATCATGTATCACCAGAAAGAAAACAATGCTGAAACTAATCCATAGAAAAAAGGCAAGCAGTGTCAATAGTATCCACACCTAGTATCTTGAAAAAAATTAAGCCAATCAAAAAGCTTATAAAGTTTTGATACAGGTACTGTAGCTGATGCAAAAGAGTTTGAAGAAAAGTCATCAATATCGGCAAAGTAACCAGCAGCAGTCTATGGAAAAACTGGAGTCAGTGCAGGTGAAAGGAACTGGTAGATGTATTCATAGGTGGTTCATCATAGACAATTCCATCCATCTGTGTTGCTTTGGAAACCTCCAAATCTATATTCTGGACATTTCTTGTTGATGAAGTGGTGACAGGAATCAATACAATTTCATTCTCCACTCTCCCCAACCTGAGGGAAATAATCTCAGCATTGTTTAGTGCTTGCAGAGGTACATCCTGGACGGTAGTGAGATGGGTGAGGGAACTATCCAGGAATCCTCATGGTCTACTGTGCATTGACATTGTCAATTGAAACAGAATTGTCTTTAGAACCAGGCAACGAGGGTAGAATAACAATTCTGGTACTGTATATTCCTAGATCTTGAACCGATGCTAGGTAAGATGGACCCGACCCCTTCTTCACAGGTATCTTCTCATGGACTAAATCCCAAACTTTAGGAATCCAGCCTGTAGATGGTGGCAAATCCCTCATTCCCAGGGTGGAGGCAAGACAGTGACACGCTGATTTATATCAAAAAGTGTTTGTGCCGCCACTGTGCCAGGGGCATCAAGGTCAAGGACGTACATAGGTATTCAAAACAGGACTTTATGGGGGTGCGTCACCCTAAAGATCTTCTAGGCAGATTACTTAGTGCTCTCTGGGCTCTCTACAGGTGACAAAGCCAACTAAAACCTGAACCTAGTACCCTGGCTTTTGAGGATTGCTTTAAGTGTCAGTTCGTCCACCCCACAACCAAATTTGCCTCAGGATTATATGGAGAGGAATAATGCATGCTAACACCCATCTTTTCGTGGTGTCCCTTAATGCGCTGGAGGCAAAGGCAGGGCCATAGTCAGAGTGGAATGCTGCTACTGCATATGTCCTGATGAAGACTTGCAAAGCTTTAATAACAGTTCAAGTCTCAGCCGATCATTGTGGCAACACCAATAGCAATCTGAAACATGAATCATCAGCAACAAGAATATATTTGTATGCACCATCTGGTTATAAGGGACCACAATGCCCACGTACAACACTGCAAAGCTTTGTTGGAAATTAAGAGGAGGGTGTCTGAGGTGGGCATTTTATGGTGGACCCTTCAACTTGTTTGCAAATGTCACAACTAAAGACATTCTGCTTGGTCTGTTTGTATAGACCAGGCCACAAATAGTGTTTCTACAAAAATGAGATGGTATCCACCACACCAGCATGGACAGAAGCCACACACTCTTGAGATGCCTTAATCAGATCTAGTCTGTGGTCTAGGTTGGGGATCATGTGATCACACACCCCTAGAATTGGTGTTGCAAAGACAATGTTTTGGGCACTTAAGTCATAGGATTCTTTTGCAGGATATGCTTTTGGTAAGGGCTTGCTATCAGCCCAGGCGTTCACTGCAGCCAATGTTTCATCATCCAACCTCCTATGAGAACGAGTTATTGCAGCAACAAAAGCCAAAGTCACTGCAAATTTGGCAGCTTCATCTGCCAATGAGTTTTCCTACAACGTGTATCCCAACATGTTGGTGGCCAAATGTATGTACTTCATGAACCTGTGGCAAATTGTCTTTGGATCCGCACCCATACCGCACAAGAATGTGTGTTTTATGGTGCTAACCTTTGAGTCTCAGAACCCATTAATGCACCAGTAGTGTGAGTATTCATCAAAGGACTGGACACAAAAATATGAATTCCACACAATCAGGTTAGAAAGTTAAGGATCTGTGTGTTCCAGTGCCAAGATCAAAGCTTTGAGTTCTGTAAGCTGTGCTGTGCAGTCCCCTATGGTCTGTGTGCAGGTTTGCTGAGGGTGGAACTTACCGCCTCTCTTCACTCCACAAAAGGGTGCACTGGCCGTGGAGAATTTGTGTTTGGTACCTACAGCGGGTTGCGCTGAACTGTTAGTTTTAATGATGATTCTGTATTGACCAAGAGGCAAAATGATGTTAGACATGGATTATTCAAGTTCATATTGGAGAAATTGTTGAGTCTGCAATTTTGGATTAAAAACATAACATCAGTGATAGTCAAGGAGGTAGCCCATTGTATCCAATGTGGATGTATAACATTTGCATTCGGGAAGCTTGCTATTGTGACAGCCTCAAGGGCTGGTATTGGGGTAAGAAAATAACGTGTTTCCCTTGGGCTATTGGTTTCTCCTTTATGACCACCATCTGAACAGCAGTTGTTTTTTTTTTTGTTGGTGCAAAATACTTGTCTGCATTAGAGTACAGGTGTGATTTAGATGCTATGGGTACAGTGTCACCATAACTGAATGTGACCTGATGGCAACCAAAATGCCTCGGATTACCAAATTTCTTTTATTGTCAGATGTGTCCAAATGTTTTGCTTCAAGCATGTCAATCTGTGATGCTTTAGGAATTTGTTTGTGTAGTGGTGTCCAATTTTTGCTTGATAAGTCGGGATGAATCAAATTGTAAAGTGGTTATATGCATTTTCTGAAATGTAGGTTTTGCCAAAATTAAAGAAACTTAGCAATGACTGCAGTTTCTTATTGGTATTTGGTGGTTGTAATCGTGCACATTTGTCTAGGAATTGTGAAGCCAGGCTCCTCCCCTCATTTGATGCAGTCTTTGTTTTATTGAAAATACATTTTTAGTCCTGTGCGGCAAATCCCAAAGCAATGGGATCCACCCTGGCTAGGTATATGTGGAGGTTTGCATCTGTCATATAGATGTCAGGATCAATATCATGGAATATTGATGTCACAAGTGGTGAGAACAATCCTGGGCTTTTCTGATACCCTGGAGGAAAACAACAAAATCTCCATTGGGAACCCAACGTGGAGAATGCACTATGATCCCAGCTTTCAGGTCCTAGATCTTGGCCGGAAAATACATTGGAAATATCCAAAGTTGTTTTTTATTTTTTTTGCACACTATGTTGTTCATTATTGCTGAACTATGTGAGTTTTGCATGGCAAATGTGGATGTCTGACTGTTTAAGTGTCTGTAATCTAAGACTATTCATTTGAATGGTCGGTTTAGCTATGGGAAACAAAGGATTATTCATTGGTTCAATTTCTCCCTGGGTACTCAGGTTGTGAGAGAATGTCCCTCACTGGTACTTTAGCCTCATATTTAATGGAAGATTGAGGTTGTATCTGTGGAGTAGATTCTATTGGAATACCATGGTACAGGGATTCCCTATCCCATCCACATGGTCGCGGTATAACGCTGAAGCCAGCGCCAAAGCCTAATCTTTAGCATAGGCTTTTTTTGCTGTGCAAGGAACAAGGATTGAAAAAGGCAAAATGACATCTTCCTCCTGTGGAAGTGTATAGACAAATTCAGGTGACAAATCCTTTTCTGCCAATAGCATATCGTAACCCGAAGTTAATCTTCCCCAGAAGATCACTTTAATGGTGTGCTCAATGTCTTCTTCATTTTGTATTCTTAATTTATAAACCTTGTTGAGTGGGGAACACACCTGTCCACTGTTTCAACTTCAAAGAAGTCACTAGTTTCTGTCACATCCAGAAGCTCTCGAAGATGCTGGCTAACTAGTGGGACCTCTGCTGCACTGTCTAGCAGAGTCACTCCCCACATCCTGTTCTTCAGTAATTTTCTCAGTATGTGTGGCATATTTAGCCAAAATTGATGCAAGCTTTTTCTTTTTGTACTGAGGCTTTTGTTGTGGATGTTTCTCTTCCTTTTTAACCCAAATCTCTGAAGAGTGTTGTGACTACTTTCACGGTTTCAAGTACTTGTTTTGGTGGTCTGAGTGCCTTCCTCTCTCGCTCCATTTGTTGAGTGAGTCCTTAAAGGAACAAGATGGACATGTATCAGTATGCTGACATCTGTGAAGAAGTTTTAAATTATTATAATTTCTAAGATTGTATCTTTTCACTGAGGTCTGTGAATGCAGAGGTGCTCCTCCTAGGTTTCTTTTATCTTTATTAGATTTTTGTTTATTACAGCATTTTTTAGAGCCCTCATACATTTGCTTAGTTTTATGCTTACCAGAATTCCTTTGTAATTGTGGTTTATTTGGTCTGGCCCCGAGACTATCCCAACCTATACTAGTATAAGTTTTGGAAATAATCTTAAGAAGCTTGCATTCTTGATCTTGTTGAGGAATGTCTTGGTGAATTGCCAATGCTGCTGCTCCTCTTTGATATTACTTAAAATAATTCAGGAGACTTTGGCAAAGTTGTTCATTAGCTTCATCCCCAAAAATCCTGTCAGAGGCTGCCCTGTATTAATTTTGAATTTGTTTTAACACTTCAGGGAGATTATTAAGGCGGTCATTACAACATTGGCGGTAAAAGTCGCATACTGCCGTGCAGAAGACTGCCAACACACCGTCGCGGCCGCGGAAAACAGCCACAGCTATTATGACCCACAGCACGGAATCCGCCAAAATTCAGACACCCACACAAGTCCACCACACCAAAGGTCAGTGATACACTGGTGAAAACAAATCCTCCACCGTCAAGCCAACAGAAATACGCCCACACTATCACGACACACGAAACCCATACCTCCATCCCCAGGACACGTCAATCAGCAGTGTGTCCACCACTACAGGGAACCCAGGCTAACCCACTACCCCAACAACAACAGGGACCTGGGGGCAGTGGTAGTGGGCACACGGTCCAGGGGACGGAGGCCCAGGAACACAGGGGAACTGGGATGGCTGCTGTGCGACAGGGGGCGGACAGGCCCAGGGAACCCACTCTCCACGAGGCTCTCTCCAACATCATGGGAGCATACTACCACTCCCAGGAGACGATGGCAACTGTACTGGCCAAGTTTCAGGATACCCAGCGCCTGCAGGAGGAACAGTATTTGGGCTTCTGGGAGGAACTCAGAACCATCAGTTCCACCCTGGGCACCATTGTAGGGGTGCTGAAGGAAGTACTCAACACCAGGAGGGACACTGTAGCACTACAAGGGGCCCCAGACACTAGCATGGATGATGAACTGCCCACCACCTCTGCCGGCGCTAGTGGACAGGAGGCACAGCCACAGGACCACCACATCAGCACCCCACCCCCTGCAGAGGGAGAACCACCTCGCAAATGGTCCCTGAGATCCAGGACAAAGACAGAGAATGATGCCAAGACCACCCCCACAAAATTAGACCACCCTGATTGTCATCCTACTGTCCCACTTAGTCCCCCTGTCCATCCTTAAACTGCCCCAGCTCCACTTCCTATGCCCATTTGGGTAATGCACCTGTGAGACTAATAGACTGGACTCTGCCATGGACATTCCTCCCCCATCACCCCTCACCATTTTGCTAACCCCTCCAATTTTGAGCAATAAAATAAACACCCTTAAAGCACAAAACAATCTGGAGTCAGTCTGTGAGTTCGAAATAGTGTATTAGCAATAACAGTGTCAAAATGCTCTTTCAAATGTAATGTCAACATACCTATGTCACACAGATCTAGTCCATGAGGAAACAAAGCAGATGTCACACTGTAGGACCCACATCTGTGAAATTGTAAGGGAAAGTGACAACTCAGTGACCATACACTGGGTGAAAACGACAGACAGTAGAGAGGTAATAGTGTTAAAGTACATGTAGTAGGCAGGTTTGTATTCTTACCTATGTTTCACTGGAAATATTGCTGGATCACTGAGTCCCTGTTGTCCATGTCTTCTTCTTCTGCTTCCTCGTCTTCACTGTCCACAGGCTCCACAGCTGCAACAACACCGCCATCTGGACCATCCTCCTGCAGAAAAGGCACCTGTCGTCGCAAAGCCAAGTTGTGAAGCATACAACTGGCCATGATGATCTGGCACACCTTCTTTGGTGAGTAGAATAGGGATCCACCTGTCATATGGAGGCACCGGAACCTGGCCTTCAGGAGGCCGAAGGTCCGCTCGATCACACTCCTAGTTCGCCCATGGGCCTCATTGTAGCATTCCTCTGCCCTTGTCCTGGGATTCCTCACTGGGGTCAGTAGCTATGACAGGTTGGGGTAACCAGAGTCACCTGCAAATGGCGAGGGACAACTGTTAGACACACACTAACCTATAGGGATAACCCAGACAAACATTCCCACTGTCTTGCTTCCAGGTGCTCACCTAATAGCCACACACGGTGCCTCTGGAGTTGACCCATCACATAAGGGATGCTGCTACTCCGCAGGATGTAAGCGTCATGCACTGAGCCAGGGAACTTGGCATTCACATGGGAGATGTACTGGTAGGCCAAACATACCATCTGTACATTCATCGAATGATAACTCTTCCAGTTGCTGTACACATGTTCACTCCTGTGGGGATGTACCAAAGCCACATGTGTCCCATCAATGGCACCTATGATGTTGGGGATATGTGCCAGTGTATAGAAATCACCTTTCACTGTAGGCAAATCCTCCACCTGAGGGAAAACGATGTAGCTCCATATGTGTTTCAGCAGGGCAGACAAAACTCTGGACAACACGTTGGAAAACATAGGCTGGGATATCCCTGATGCTATGGCCACTGTTGTTTGAAATGACCTTCTTGTAAGGAAATGGAGCACTGACAGCACCTGCACTTGAGGGGGGATTCCTGTGGATGGCGGATAGCTGACATCAGGTCTGGCTCCAACTGGGTACACAGTTCCTAAATTGTGGCACTGTCAAGCCTGTATGTGATGATCACATGTCTTTCCTCCATTGTCGACAGGTCCACCAACGGTCGGTACACCGGAGGATGCCCCCATCTCCTCACATGTCCCAGCGGACGGTGCCTATGAAGGACAACAGCGAGCACAGAGTCAACCAATTCAGAGGTACGTACCCACAACTTACACAGAACACCAATCATAATCTAAAAAGTGGCCTGTATGTGTGTTGAGTCTAGGCCTAGGTATGTGTGACGTAGTTGAAAATGAAGCCATGTGGGCCCCTGAAACGGCGGCTGCCTGATCTCTAAAGTGGGACAATGGGTTGTGAGGTAACTGCGCTGGCGTTGTACACCGTCACAGTAAGCGGTCGAAGACCACGGCGCAATGCTGCATTGGTTAATATTGGACCCTCTGGGTCGCAGGAACCAATGACGATGTACGCCGGCGGTGACGGTACGCACTGCCGTGGACGTGACTGCCATTTTCTATCACTTCAATCACTCAATACCTGATCTTCGACAGCAGAGGACCTAGACTGCAAGTGCTGCTGTGACCTCGGTCTGGAAGAGACAATGGGGGTCATTCTAACCCTGGCGGTCGACGACCGCCAGGGCTAAAATGACGGGAGCACCGCCAACAGGCTGGCGGTGCTCCCATGGGCATTCTGACCGCGGCGGTACAGCCGCGGTCAGAAACGGGAAACCGGCGGTGTCCCTCCGGTTTCCCGCTGCCCTAGGGAATCCTCCACGGCGGCGCTGCAAGCAGCGCCGCCATGGGGATTCCGACTCCCTTACCGCCATCCTGTTCCTGGCGGTTTTCACCGCCAGGAACAGGATGGCGGTAACGGGTGTCGTGGGGCCCCCTAACAGGGCCCCATTAAGATTTTCAGTGTCTGCATAGCAGACACTGAAAATCGCGACGGGTGCAACTGCACCCGTCGCACCCTTCCCACTCCGCTGGCTCCATTCAGAGCCCGCATCCTCGTGGGAAGGGGTTTCCCGCTGGGCGGGCGGGCGGCCTTCTGGCGGTCGCCCGCCCGCCCAGCGGGAAACTCAGAATAACCGCAGCGGTCTTTTGACCGCGCAGCGGTATTCTGACGGTTCCCGCTTGGCGGGCGCCTCCCGCCGCCCGCCAAGCTCAGAATGACCCCCAATGACTCGAGTGTCTGAGTAAAGGGCCCCTGCCTTCACATCGGAGGAGTTGGAGAAACTCGTGGATGGGGTCCTCCCCCAGTACACGCTATTCTAAGGTCCTCCAGACAAACAGATAAAATACACTGGGAGCATGCTGTATGGGCTATGCCTGTGTGGAGAGGGGTGGATGTAAGAAGGAAAGGGGGAGAGTGCGGCGTGCATGAAACGATGGTGAGTGCATGTGCCACACGGCAAGTGTAGGGATGGGGGCGAATGACTGTGATGGTGCAGTTGGTAATAAGTTTCTCTTCCCCTTGTACAAATCATGTAGGTCAGCGCCCACCAGAAAAAATATATTTGGCATGCCATCACCAAGGACGTCCGGACCCTGGGGGTCTACCACAGACGGAGCACCCACTGCCAGAAATAATGGGAGGACATTTGCCGCTGGAGCAAGAAGATGGTGGAGGCTCAGATGTCGTCCATAGCCTAGTAGGCCATTTCCCAGGAATTGAACAGTGGAGCCCAAGAGCGTGGTGTAGTGCAGAGGGCTTCTGTGTCTGTCGTGTCCGCCAACGGTAGTGGTAATGCATGCACTCAACATGTCTTTCTTCTGTCGTCGTCCCCTTTTTGTGGTCTCCCTGTTCTTGTGTGCATTAGCATCATCAGGCGGAGGAGCAGTGGCACCGGAGCACGAGTGGGCTTCAGCCCACATGGCCATGGAGGGCCACACTACGGAATCGGACTTCACCAGTGGGACGGAGGGCGAGGGCAGTTCCACGGCGAGGACAGGAGCTGAGACAAGTGACACGGACTCGTCCTCTGATGGGAGCTCCCTTGTGGTGGCAGCAACATCTGTGCCCCCCCATCTACAGGTACAGCCGCCACCCCTTCCAGCACCGCTCTCCCAGCAGCCCCTCAGCCTTTGCCCATGCCCGCTCACCCGGGAGGGTGGGCATCACCTTGGCCCCAGGCACCTCAGGCCCTGCCCCAGTCACCCCTGCTGCCCTCAGGTCCCTCACTGTTGGGCAGTCTACCATTTTGAATGCCATCCAGGGTGTAGAAAGGCAGTTGCAGCAAACAAATGCATTCCTGGAGGGCATTCATTCTGGTCAGGCGGCCCTTCAGCGAGATTTTCAGACTCTGGCCTCAGCACTGATGGCAGCCATTGTCCCTGTGTATAGCCTCCCCCCTCCAACTTCCTCCACCCAGACCCAATCTCCTGTACCCAGCCTATCCCAAGCACACCTCTAGACCAGCATGCACACACGTCAACACACAAGGGAAGCTCAGGCAAACATAAGCACCACAAATCCCACAGGCACTCACGCAAGCATCAGACACATGCAGACACACCAACATCCACTGCTTCCACTGTGTCCCCCTCCTCCTCTTCTCCCTCCTCCCTCCCAGTCTCGTCTACACTCACACCTGCATGCACTACCTTTTCTTGCCACTACTACCATCACCAGCACACCCACCACCACAACCCGCTCACGTGCAGTCACCACCCCCACTACCATTCACAGGTCCCCTGTGTCCTCTCCCAGTGTGTCTGTGATGCCCCCTCCCAAGATACACAAACGCAGGCACACACCCACCCACCCAACAGCCATCCACCTCACAACAGCCTCCAGCGCATGCACCTCACCCAAAGTCAGCAAACGAACACCTCCTACAACCACAACCACAACCTCTTCCTCCACTCCCAAACCCCCTCCAGCTACCCATCCCAGTGTCTCCCAAGTCTGGGAAGAGCATCATGGAGGCCACCGCCAGCACCAGCCCAGCTGCCCAGGAGGCCACCGCCACCAGCCCTGCTGCCCAGGAGGCCACCACCAGCACCAGCCCTGCTGCCCAGGAGGCCACCGCCAGCACTAGCCCAGCTGCCCAGAGGCCACCGCCAGCACCAGCCCAGCTGCCCAGGAGGCCACCGCCACCAGCCCTGCTGCCCAGGAGGCCACTGCCAGCACCAGCCCAGCTGCTCAGGAGGCCACCGCCACCTGCCCTGCTGCCCAGGAGGCCACCACCAGCACCAGCCCAGCTGCTCAGGAGGCCACCGCCACCTGCCCTGCTGCCCAGGAGGCCACCACCAGCACCAGCCCAGCTGCTCAGGAGGCCACCGCCACCAGCCCTGCTGCCCAGGAGGCCACCACCAGCACCAGCCCTGCTGCCCAGGAGGCCACCGCCAGCACTAGCCCAGCTGCCCAGAGGCCACCGCCAGCACCAGCCCAGCTGCCCAGGAGGCCACCGCCACCAGCCCTGCTTCCCAGGAGGCCACTGCCAGCACCAGCCCAGCTGCTCAGGAGGCCACCGCCACCTGCCCTGCTGCCCAGGAGGCCACCACCAGCACCAGCCCTGCTGCCCAGGAGGCCACCGCCAGCTCTAGCCCAGCTGCCCAGAGGCCACCGCCAGCACCAGCCCTGCTGCCCAGGAGGCCACCGCCAGCACCAGCCCACCTGCCCAAGAGGCCACTAGCCCTGCTGCCCAGGAGGCCACCGCCAGCACACCAGCCCTGCTGCCCAGGAGGCCAGCACCAGCCCTGCTGCCCAGGAGGCCACTGCCACCAGCCCTGCTGCCCAGGAGGCCACCATCAGCACCAGCCCTGCTGCCCAGGAGGCCACTGCCACCAGCCCTGCTGCCCAGGAGGCCTCCGCCAGCACCAGCCCAGCCCAGCTGCCCAGGAGGCCACCGCCGTCATCCGCGCTGCCCAGGAGGCCACAGCCGTCATCCCCGCTGGGACAGAGAGGACCGCCAGCACAAGCCCCGCTGAGCCATGAAGGACCGCCAGCACAAGCCCCGCTGGGACAGAGAGGTCCGCCAGCACAAGCCCCGCTGGGCCATGAAGGACCACCAGCACAAGCCCCACTGGGACAGAGAGGACCGCCAGCACAAGCCCCGCTAGCTAGAGAGGACTGCCAGCACAAGCCCCGCTGGGACAGAGTGGACCACCAGCACAAGCCCCACTGGGCTAGAGAGGACTGCCAGCACAAGCCCCGCTGGACCATGAAGGACCGCCAGCAGCTGAGTCACTGCAAAGGAGCCCGCCGCTCCAAGCACCGCTGAACAGGCCTCCGCCATCTCAAGCAACGCTGGCCCATGAGCGCCAAGGGCACTGATGCTACTGAGTCCGTCATGGGCAGAATGAAGCACTCTGGGCACCATGCCCCCTCCAGAACCAGTGGAGAGATCCATCGACTACCTCTGTCCTTAGCAGGATGAAGCACTCTGGGCACAATGCCCCCTCCAGAACCAGTGGAGACCGTTATCCACTTGAGAGACTGTGGCTTTGCACTCCCCAAGATTGAACAGTGGGCAACCCACCAACTGTAGAGACCTGAGAGACTGTGGCTGTGCACTCCCCAGGATTGAACAGTGGGCAAACCCCCACTGTAGAGACCTGAGAGACTGTGGCTTTGCACTCCCCAGGATTGAACAGTGGACAACCCACCCACTGTAGAGACCTGAGAGGCTGTGGCTTTGCACTCGCCAGGATTGAACAGTGGGCAACCCACCCACTGTAGAGACTTGAGAGACTGTGGCTTTGCACTCCCCAGGATTGAACAGTTGGCAATCCACCCACTGTAGAGACCTGAGAAACTGTGGCTTTGCACTCCTCAGGATTGAACAGTGGGCAACCCACCCACTGTAGAGGCTTGAGAGACTGTGGCTTTGCACTCCCCAGGATTGAACAGTGGACATGTGGCCCTCTCGTGGATTTGGCGTCATGCATTCAACCGGCTGAGGTGCCCCCCCTTTCCCTCCCCCTAATGTGCCTGTTTTGTTGCTCTCTGATGCCCCTGCAGTGTTCTCTCCGTCATGGTCGGGGATCTCTTGTGGGCCTCGCCCATACCGTGTGGGCCCAGTGTTCCACGGACTTAATTGGAGCACTACCTGGACTACTATGCTTGGTATATATTTTGTTAATGGTGTATATATATATTTTTGCCTACTTGATTTTAATATATTACAATGGTTACACTATTTTTTTTTTTGTCTTTGCATTCTTCCAGGGGGTTGGGGGGTGTAACTGTGATGCATCAATATGTATTAGTGTGTGTGTTGTAGTGGGTGAGGGTGGGGGTGTTGCGTGTTGCGTGTTGCGTGTCCCTGTTTCTTCCCTCCCCTTCCCCCTCCCCTGTGCTGTAGGTGCAGTACTCACCGTGGTCTTCGCCGCTGGGGTTCGTGCTTCTGGTAGAAGAGCAGGAAGACTATCACAGGGAGAATTTGGAGTTCTGGATCCATGGTGTCCTAGTTCCTCGTGGGGTGTGTAGAGGTGAGCGTTTTCCCTTCGGAATCCTGTTTCCGCCGTGTTTTATCTGCGGTGAATCTGCCCCGGAAAAGGTGGCGGATTGGTAGGTTGTGATACTGTGGGCGGTACTTTGTCCTCTGCCTGTCTGTTGACGGTGACCGCTGCGCTGTTTGTTTGTACCGTCGTGGCAGTCGGAGTGTTAAAGTGGATGTCTTTGTTGGCGGTTTCCGCCACGGTCGTAATTGCAAATTTTTTACTGCCGGCCTGTTGGCGGTCTTACTGCCGCTTTAACACCGACCGCCAGGGTTGTAATGACCACCTAAATGTTGGTGTACCATACGTAGTGGTATAGATTGCATCAAAAACAGAGCACCATGTGGCACTGTCATCTATAGAGAGAACCATTCCAAAAGGCAACCACATTGTGAGAATAATATGTTGATCTTGGGGTCCCCTATGGGGAAACACTGACTCAAGATGATTTGCTTTTTGTGCTTTCCAAAACTGAATTTCCTCACATTTGGTGGGTTCTTTACCCATTAGTGTATGGACAGTTGCAGGATTTATCCCTTTTACAGCCAATTGGTGTGTGGCTGGTGTAGCTCTCACTGGGGTGGTGTTTACTGTCCACATTACAAATTGTTTTAAACTTCTATATATATCAACAAGATTGTTGTATAAAGAGCGCAATTTTGCTACTGGCATATTTTGTGCATTGGGATGTGGTGTATATGTGGCCTATGCTGGCCATGTAGATCCATCATTGCTTAGGGGACCTAATCAAATGTGTTGAATTACATGTGGGAGGGCAACTTCCAACCAATTTTGGTGTTTTTGATAAGTTAGAGGTATTTCAAAATAATGGTAAGTTCTGTACTGTGCATGGACATTTGTAACTGTGTATGTATGAAATGTATGTGTATGTGCTTTGACTGTAGGAAAGGTGACCCATGAGTAAACCATTTGCATTATGTGCACATTGTGTACCACTACAACAAGTGTAAAATCACCACCTTCATCAGTAAACCCATTAGCAACTAGATACTGTGTGAATGGTTGTCTACAGTGTACTGTTATATTTACAGGTTCGGCATCCGCCATATCATATGATATGAATCAGAGTTGGGAATACCAAACAGGGGGTCCTTTTAAGGTTTAAGCTTGAACAACCTACACGTTAAGATGGTACTATTTATTTAGCTGAGGGGAATTTTCCCTAACATCACAGAGTTCTCCTTATAAAGGTAATTATGGTACCTTTGTCATGAAATAGAAAGAGTCACTCAGGAGATCCATTAAATTTGTTCCTGACCAAACATTGATGGCACCATTTCGTAGAACATTTTACCTTTAGGGCAAGACTGCTTAGTGCATGGTGACAGCACCACTGAGTGTCAGTGACTGGAAGCTGTTGACCTGACTTCACCTGCTACCTAGTAGCACCTCACCCAAACCTAGAAAGTAAAGGTGATTTGTGTCAGCCTAGAAAAATTACACTCTGACTACTCAGGAACTTTGTGGTGAACAGATCATACCTCTTTCTCTCAGTTACTCAAAGTCTCAGACAGGCAAAGGAGGACAAAGAGATTAAAGATAGGTTTCAATGTGTTTATTAAAGAGAGTACATCTGATGATAAAGCATGAGCTGCGGTCATTAGGCAGATGAAACATAATACAGTAATTATTGTGACCATTAAAAAATAAACAGTCTCACCATCCTGGTCTAATCATAGAATCTAGTGATTCCTACCTACACGCTAATGTACAAACCTGAGAGCACAGTGGTGTTAGCCCTTCTGCCTATCCTAGTCCATGGGAAGAGCCCCGACCCAGTACCTGAAAGATGGGCAAGGGTCTGCCTGTTGTCTGCTGGCAATCCTCCCGATTGGATTGAAAGATAAGGCCAGGATCAGCAAAGCTGTCAATAAAATGGTGTACACCCTCAGATGGCCATGGCTAGAATGCCCTCTACCCTCTTTAGCCCTATGTGGTGTTTTCGTAAGAAAATATGTTGTGTTCTAGGAACAGAACTGACGTGTCAATGGTTGAGGGTTGACTCTGTAACTCCTGGGGTGACAGTACTACGTAAACTATTGTGTACAAAACATGACAGCCTTGAGCAGGGCACAGAGTGACATGCGTGCGAAGGAGTGATAAAAGTAAAACACAAAGAGCTATGCCTTCTCAGAAAGGCAACTAATAAAATACAAAACAATAAGCTAAAAAGCAAGCTGTGCTTGAATATAGTGAAATGGATAAAATAGGTGCATGCATGTTAAAGCCACAGTCTCTGGCCCCAGAGTTAAAATAAAAATAAGTGTGCCCAATCTAGGTATTAAAGGAACCCACAACAGGCCTATCTTTCCCCCAGGGGGCTCCACCTCATTTATTCAGACAGGTTCCAGAGCTGGGCATGATGTTGTGCTGCCGCAGCAGACTTTATACACGTAATATGGCACTGAACAGTGAAAACAGTCTTCTGGGAAGCCGTCTTGCACCTTATTGAACATTCAACTGGTTGAGAGGTTCAGCATACCATTAAACAGTGCATCTTTGGTCTCCTTCCAGCGAGCCTGAAAAGGAAACAGCTGGGGATTTTTGATACTCTGGGCTTATAGCGGCCAAGCGACGGATCACGATTGCTTGGATGAGTGACAGGGTGCTAGGATTGTTGTATGAACATTCTGGAATGGGCTGGCGCAGAGGAAGCATATTTGCGAAAATTTGATATCCTGAAGCGCTATGACTCAGGCACTGGTGGAGTTCCTTGAGAAGGGTTTGACTGAGATGGGCTCTTAAATGCATTACAGACAAGGGGGACTGGAAGGAAGAAGGATGAAGGAAAAATAAACACACACAACTCAGAGGCTCCACATGGGCACACCACAGAGAAAATCTATTAGACAGCTCCTATTGCTGTGAAGTTCTATAGATTCAGACTTCTCACCACTTGGAAGCCCGGGGGGGTGGGATGGGGAGGGTGGATTCAGGGTGGATATGTAGCTGACTATACATCGTACAGTTAACATATTTATATTGTGGATTGCTCAGAGGTGTGATACTTATCTCATGCAGTTTTTGTCCTTTGATGTAAACAGACTGACATGGACCACAATGCTATTTACCTGGTTTAGAGAGCTCTATCTTTTACCTCTTGGGGCTGGAATCATTGGTACAGCAGGCAGTCATGTTGATAGACCTGCAGACCATACTCTGGGATGCTAGGAGAAGGAATACTCGGCCTGGAAAATGTGCAATGTGAGTGATAAGACATGACCCCTACTGATGGTTATTTGAAAATGTTAATAAATAAATAATTTTAAAAAATTACCTCGCTTCTGTCTATTTTTCTTTTTCACCTCTCACTTTTACTGTCTACCGCTAACACTGTTTACCTTTACTGAGTGTCCTCTAAAGGTTTTTTGAGTCCTGGGCAAGACATATTTAATTTGTTCATATTTCAAGGTAGAGTTCAGGGTATTCTGCATTTCTGCACACGGGTGGAAGGTTATGTATCACGGATCTCTACCTGCCCAAATAAATCAACCCAGTGGCTTACATCTGAAGTGAGGTTTACACAAGTTCATTTAACAGCAGACTAAATAAGGTTTGATATGCATGAAGAGGACATTCAAAACTATCCAAAAATGAAAATGCATGCTAAAAGTCAAATGAATCCACACAATAGATCACCAAGGGGCATAGCAGGAACTTAATTGAAAAATGAAAATGACAATGTTAATATGTTTTCAATGTAAAAATAATATGAAGTTTTCAATGTAAAATTATACGAAGTCGAACAGAGGCATTGCCCTGTACATCCAAGCATCCAATAATTGTTCTTCATTATAGATTTCCAGGATAGAAGAATTGCAAAAGCTGAAAGGTTAAAGAATGCATGTTTTCACTTTTTGTGGGTTTAATGTAACATCCATGTTCACTGTACTACTGGAATCAGGCTTTACCCGACTGGAGAGGCCCAAATAACCTGAAAAGTCTATGGTTGCTCGTGTTCCTCATCAGAGAGGACCTGACTTGACAGTTCGGACGCAGGAACGAGGCTGAATTGCATAAGACTGTCCCTAAACGGAGGTGGCAAGGTTGGCAATTGATATTTTTACTTGGGAACATGACCTTTTGCTGTAAACAGCCCCAGGTAGATCAAAGAAATGTGTCCTAATTATAAAAGGCAGTCATGTGAAATTAAGTCTTGCTGTACAACACAACTATTTATGAAAGATGTTTAATAATCACAGACACAGTACATCATGTTTTGTCATACTTTTATGTGAAACAGTGGACATACAATAAGACTTGATGCCAAAACTAATTGAATGAAATTGTTAATACAACAGTGTTGTTTTAAAAAGATTCACATATGTCCCATTAAAAAAGCAAACAAATATGCTTCACTCAGCTACATCATAGCTTCAATGTAAGTAAGAAAAACCAGCACATAACCAATTTAATTTCTAATTTTAAAAGGATTAGTAATCCTTGCCAAGAAAAAGGGGGCTAAAAAAACATTCTGTTTCCCATGTTGATTCCCATAGGACCTGTCAACAAATCCACAGCCTGAACCACTGGACGCAATTACACCAAATTTGGCAGAAAGATAGCTTTTAATATGCAGATTATGCTTTGGTATTTGGTGTAAATCAGTTCAGTTATTTAGGCGATATTTAAGGGCAAATACATTTGTATACCTCTGGCCGCTGATAATTCTCGAAATTCACGACTTTTCTATTTCTCGACCCCCGCTTGACAGATCACCCCGAAACTTCCCGTGCACAAATGTAATCCCCAAACCACATTTTTGGGAAAATTTGTGAAGGTTCGTCAAACGGTGCCAAAGATATAGGCAATTCAAAAAATGCTTTTGCTCTGGAAACATGGTCCTAACTATAACTACCTACTGGCGACTGCCAGTAGGTAGTATATGTGTATATATATATATATATATATATATATATATATATATATATATATATATATATATATATATATATATATATATAACAAATGGTCTGAGTAGAATTTCGGTGGTACACTCTGCTGCCGATGCTGGTGATGAAGGAGACCACCCTCAAAATAATATTTTAATATTTTATGTCCGAAAAGATTCACCGCAATCCAGAAAGCTCCCAAAATATAGGGCCTGATTACAATTTTGGAGGAGGGTGTTAATCCATCCCAAATGTGACGGATATACCACCCACCGTATTACGAGTCCATTGTATCCTACGGAACTCGTAATACGGTGGGCAGGATATCCGTCACATTTGGGACAGATTAACACCCTCCTCCAAAGTTGTAATCAGGCCCTTAGTCTTTATTCTCAAGCTTTAGCAACTACCTCAGTAAAGACAATGGGGCTCATTATGAACATGGCTGGATGCCCCGCTGTGTTGATGCTGGGAGTCTAAACATAGACCGCCAGCCCCCTTGAGACCCCACCGGCCATATAAACAACATTCCACTGGGCCAGCGGGCGGAAACAGTGTTTCTGCCAGCGGTCCCAGTGGAATGCTGGGCCAAGGCATGGCTGCTGGCTCCATGGAGCAGTTGTCAATGCCGCACTGCGGCGGGTGCAACAGCACCGGTCGCGCAGATCACTGCCCATAAATCGGGCAGTGAACTGCATCACAGGGCTGTGCACGGGGGCCCTTCCACTGCCCTGCCATGTGCATGAGGAGTGCAGGGGCCCACAGGGGGGCCCCAAGCACCCCTTCTGCCAGCCTTTCCCTGGCGGGGGAAAGGCTGGAGGAACAAGGGTTCTCTATCTGGAGGGCGGCGCTGCTTGCAGCGCTGCCCTGTCGGATAGAGAAATCCACCATCGTCAGGCTGCCTGTTGGCCAAAGCCTGGCAGTGGTGGAGGGCCGACTGTGGCGGTCTCCCCTTGTTGATTATATGGCGGGCCGGACCGCCATGTCAGTGGCGGTAATTTCCGTTGCCGCCAGCATGGCGGTATAGACTGCCATGTTCATAATGAGGCCCTATATTTTGGGAGCCCTCTGGAGTGAGGTGAATATTTTTTTTTTTCAAGTAACTACAATTCATGCCCTAAAGTAACTATAACTTGCAACCTGCTGTTTACAAAAGATGCAGTGACAATATTAATGATTTCATATAAAAGTTCATGAATAATGTAATATGTCGGGTAATTACCAGTGCATGGCGAGGGCACAAGTTATAGTTACCTTAGGGCATGACTTATAGTTCATATAACTATTGGGTTTCTCTGGTTTTTAGAGTTTAAAATGTTATGTTGTTACTGAACTATTCACCTAACTGTTGCTTTAACCTTTGATTATTAAGTGAATTTCTAGAGTTGCACTACATTTGCCCAGGGCCTGTAAATGAAATGCTACCTGTGAGCCTGCTACATTGATTGTGCCATCTACTGAACTAGCCCTCTAACAGTGACTCAGGCCTGCCATTGCAGAGCCTGTATGTGCAGATTACACTGTCATGTTGACCTGGCAAAATAACCCTGTTGCCAAGGCCCAAAACTTCCCTTTTTTATACATATGTCACCCCTAAAATAGACCCTGGACAACCCAGATGGCAGAGTGCAATGTATTTTAAAGGCAGGATATGTACTGGTTATGTGTCCTGGTAGTAAAAAACTCCCAAAGGCATTTTTCACTGCCACTAGTCCCATCTCTCCCACAGGAGAACATTGTGATTACCTTATTACATTTTGTAAGTGTAATTCACAATCTGGAAGAGGTAGGTTTTTTGAGTTTTGTGTCTCTGAAATCACAACTTATGGTGAAGTCGGACTTTAAATTGCAATTCTGAAAATGCCACTTTTGGAAAGTTGGCATTTTCGTTCTTTAGCCATTTTGTGTCTGCTGCCTGTCTCTGATCATTTCTCTGGAGTGGGTGACAGCTGGGCTTTGTATGTTCACTCTAGGCATCCACACACAATGGGAGCTTAGGTTTGACTTGATGATCCCTTATGGGCCATCAGGACAGAAGATGAGGGAGGAGCTGGCCACAGCTTCACACTCACACCTGAATAGGCTGTGTCCTGTCTTAACACAAAGGGCTGCATACCTCACTGTAGTGAGTCTGGAGCCAGGGCCGGAAGGGAGTACCTCTCTGCACTTCAAAGACTTCTTTGAAGTCTCCCTTAGCTCAAAGGCTCCAACGGGTATAAGAATTGACCTGAGACCCTACCACTTCAGTATACTCCTGGTCATGTGGATAGAAGGATTTCTGTGTTGCTACAAAGAATGCCACTCTGTTAGACAGCTGCTCTGATGGACTCTTGCTTTGCTGGGCTCACCTGTTGCCCTTTTGCCTGGGAGTATGGAGCACTGACCATACATCTCGCCAATCCAGAACCCAGAGTGACTTCAAAGGCCTGCTGACTGGTCTCCTGGTTGAATTCTCAGGGACACAAAAGACTTATACCCCCACTACATATAAAAGTGGACTCTGCTATATATAAGTCTGTCCCGCCAAGTGGTGTCACCCCAGTCCTAGATCCTTGGAAGTGGGCCTAAGGTGTTTGCTGCAGCTGAAACAATTCATCACAGCTGTTGCATGGATCAGAACTGGCAGATCACCCCTGTTGCATGGATCTGACCTGCAGCTTGGCCCCATCGTATTGATCGGAGTCATTTTACACCTCTCCAGCGCAGATCTGCCTCAGTGAATTATCTTCAGAACTGCTGCATCTCGGACCCGATGCATCGTCAATTTTGGGTAGAAAAAATCAACGCATCTTCGCTCTCCCAACAGAAGGATTGTGAGACAGCTCCGCTGCTTCTGTGGGGATCAACACTGATGCACTGCTTCAGTCTGCTCCCCACTTTTTGATGTTGATGCAACCAGGATTAGAGTACATTGGTCCACCTGAGTCCCTATAGCTGGCCTGCACAATATTGCGGTTGGTCTGAACTTTTGCCTTGTCCCGGTCTGGCGCAACAAGATATCCCCAGTTGGCGCTTCTTGTTTCTAAGCGCTATTTTACAGTTTATTCTTTTAAAATACATATCTCAAGTTCTACTTATTGTAGTTTTGTTGTTTTGGTTTTGTTTTGTTTATTAAATTAAGTTATATTTGTCTACGAAGGTGTGGTATCTTTTTGTGTGGTGTTTTCGCTGTTTTACTGTTTAAAGTGTTGCTCAAATACTCTACACATTGCCTCTTAGGTTAAGCCTGACTGCTCTGGGCCAAGCTACCCAAAGGGTGAGCACAGGTTAATTAAGAGTGTGTTACCTGAGTAGGATTGTGGTTCCTGCTTGATCAGTGTGCATTTCTCTGTCCACCAGAAACCCAATGTCTAAAAATTACTATACATGAAGCCAAACCCTGCCATACACAGATTTTGGCTGTACATGGGGAGGAATCGTAGGACGCAGGGCCTGGCTTCTGGCCAGACCCTGCAGCCAACCCCCTTCTTCAGACAGCCAACTCCATGTCATACATGGTCAAACATAGTGTGCAGTGGGGAGTTGGCTGCAGTGCCTGGCCAGCGCCAGGCACTGCGGCCAAATTCCATTGCAGTCAGTCAACCCCATATTGACCACTGGCTTCAGCTGACGGAATTAGGGGTGGGCCACAGGGCCTGTCCCCTGCCCATCTTGCCGGGGCCTGTGGGCAAATTAGCTGAAGACAGCTAGTCCCCTCCCACAGGCCGTGACCCATGCACAGGCTTTGGCGATGCATTGTAGGGTTGGATTTTGGTCCTCCAGGACCAAACCCCTTGGGGCCAAAACATATATAAATATATATAAATATATATATATATATATAAAGGGGGAAAGCAGTCTACCTTTGGTGCCATAATAGGCCCTATGACGCCATCCCTCAAGGCTTATTTCTAAGGAGAATGGGGGTGCAGCCCCCTCCCTGACATTTATCAGGCACCGGAAACCCACTCCTGTAAAAAGGAGAGGGGCTGAAAACCTCTGAGAGCCTTTTTGGGCCCTTCATATAAGTATGCAGTCCCATAGGCCCTAGGAGTGGTGGCATGTGCCCTGTCCCCTAATGTACCCCACTACCCCCTCCCCAAGGAATCTTACTTACAGCAGCTGTTTTATTTGGAAATACACAGATCCTCTGCAAATTCTTGGCAAAAACATTTTTTTTTCCCAAGACGGAATCCTACTGGGACACCAGCACCAGGCCTAGAGGGTCAGGGTATCCCTACCCTGGCCCCTTATGTCTTTGTTTTGCATTTTTATAATTTTTACATGACTCTGGATTTAGTACCTTGTCCTAAGATGGCTGCACTTCTTCCTGGTTGATGTGGTGCTACCCCATCATATCTCAGCAGGCGATATGCCAAATCAGTGGAGGCTCCACATCCTGAGATATGCAAAGTTTTTGAGCTTTAATTGTTCAAAAACTAATGGATGATTTACACCGAATTACAAAAAACACCCTTTCTGGATTTAGCTTTCTGTCAAATTTGGAGCAAATTTGTTCAGCAGTTTGGACAGTAGATGTATTCAAAGTTGCTATGGAACAATGACTGGGAAAACACATTTTGGGCCCCCTTTTGCTCAGCCTTCGCTCTGAAACTTTCCATCACAAACTAGTTTAGTTTGGAAAGTTTTGTGAAGATTCGTCAAATGGGGCCAAAGTTATTAATGTGGCACTACCCATGCCTAAAGCCTGAGAATTAAATGCTACTAGCGGGCATGCAGCACAAATTGTGTGACCTACTTAAGTAGCACTTCAACATGCCTCAGGCCTACCATTACAACCTGTGTGTGTAGTTTAACACTGCCATTTTGACAAATAAACCTTTTGCCGGGCCAAAACCTTCCTTTTTAATACTTATAAATCACCCCTAGGGTAGGTCCTGGACAACCCAGAAGGCAGAGAAAAATGCAGTTAACCACTAGTATGTTAAAGGGGAGATGGCCTTGCCTTCTGCACGATTGTAAGTGGCTATGCTGATGATAAGGCATTCTCCTCCTTAGCACTTAAATGGTTAAAAAGTAGAACATGTACTACTAAGTTTTACATGTCGTCATAGTGAAAAATTCTTAAACTCATTGTTCACTACTGCAAAGCCTAACTCTCCTCTATGATAAAATTGGAGTTACCTTATTACATTTAATAAGCTGTAATTGTCAAATGGGAACAGGTCCCCAGTTCAAGTTTGGTGTCTTTGAAATTGTAAAAATCCTAACTTTTGAAGAAGTCAGATTTTAAATTACAATTTTGGAAATGCCACTTTTAGAAAGTTAGTCTTTTCCTACCTTAGTTGTTTGGTGCCTGCAGCCTGTATCTCGGCCACATGAGTAGGGTTGTAGGCAGGTGAGTTTTGTGTATTCCTCTAGACAGTCACACACAATAGGGAGTTTAGTTGTGCCTGGATGGGCCATCACTGACAGGATGGGAGTGACTAGCTGGACATAGCCTCACTTCCCCTTGAATATGCTGTGTCCTACCTCTTTGCAAAAGTGCTGCATACCCCCGGTAGTTAGTCTGGAGCCTGGCCAAGGAAGTTTGCACAGCTCTATACTTCGAAGGCATGCCTCATGCCTCAAGAGGAATCTCTCCACTTCAAAGGCACAACTTGGTAAAAATACTGGACCTCAAACACCAACTCTTCAGTACACTTATGTACCTAAGCTAGAAAGAAGTTGTGCTATGCTGCTGAAAGGACTGACACCCTGCTGGACTGCTGCTCTGAAGGACTGCTGCCTTGCTGTGCTGGCCTGCTGCATTCTGCCATCCTGCCTGGGTGAGAAGGAAAAGACCTGCATCTGTTGGACCAGCAGAGTGACTCCACGGGCTAGTAGGTTTGCCTGAATAGAGCCTCAGGGACAGAAGGATACAACAACCTTGAACCCAGCACCTTGACTTCCCATCTATGAACCTACCCTGCCATGTGGTGCCGCCCCAGTCCTAGACCCTTGGAAGTGTGCTTAGGTGCTCTGCCAGCGTCTGTGCAGCACAACTCTGAACAGAACCAATGCATCACCACTTCTGCATGGATTGAACCTGTCGCAAAGACCCACATCGCCTCCGCAGACTCTTTGAAACTGTTATTGTATACTCAGCACATGACCTCACATCCCTTGTCAATGGCAGGATTGACACCGGACTCCTCATCACAGCTCCTTGGAACTGATGCAACGCCCTATCTGCACAACACACATCCTGGACGCCGACCTTGCATTACAAACCCTCATCAATGGGATCCTTGATGACACAGGACCTCAGAACTAATGTATTTCTTTGGTTTTGCAATGCATCTTTGACACAGATCCTCCTAACACCCACAAACCTGGATTTAACGTATTTTGTTCTGCATCCCTAGCAGAGTCCACAATGCTGACCCCCATTTCATCGTGGTGAGCCTGTACTTGTGTCTCGGTTGACCAGATATTCACAGTTGGAGCGTAGCTCTTTTTTGGCCCTATTCTCACTGAAATCTTTAAAAGTGCATCCCTCCAGTTCTTCCGATTGGATTTTTGTCACTTTGGTCCTGTTTTATTTATTAAAGAATTCTATATTTTTCTGATGTTGTATGGGATCCTTTTTGTGCGGTGTTTTTACTTTATTACTGTTAGTGTGTTGCACAAATACTTTACACATTGCTTTTAAGTTAAGCCTGCTACTCTGTATCAAGCTACCAGAGGGTTGAGCACAGGTTAATTTAGGATTGGCTTGGTCCTCAGCCTGACAAGGATTGTGGTTGCTTCTTGACCAGGCCTCACACTTCAGTCAACCAACAACCCAGTTTCTTACATTGGTGATAATCAATGAAGATTGGGACTTGTTTTTGTCCAGTGTCATGCAGTTATTTTGTATTGAACTACCATCCTACAAGTGAGACCAATTAGAGTTTTAAACTTGTCTTGATTAGCCTTTTTACTCTTTCTAAATTCTCTCCCTGAATGTTGTGCCTGTAACCACACCAGCAAGGGCAGAGAACAGTGTGTCCTCCTACAGCCTATCCCCAGAAGAGCTGGTAGAAAGGAAAGTGGAGATGGAGTTCAAGCTGCAGATGGCCAATCTTTAAAATGGTGTCTCTCTGGTTCTATTGATTGGATTTTTATCTCTTTGCTCTTGCTTGATTTAGTAAAAATATATATTATTCTAACTAGGTATGGCATCCTTTTTCGTGGTACTTTTCACTTTATTACTGTTTGAAGTGTTGTGAAATACTTCACACATTGCCTCTAAATAAAGCCTGACTGCTCTGTCTCAAGCTACCGGAGGGTTGAGTGGAGGTTAATGTAGGGTTGGCTTGTGCCTCACCCTTACAAAGATTGTGTTTGCTGCTTGACCAGGACTGACACCCCAGTCAACCAACATCCAACTTTCTTACATTGGTGATTAGCGGTGAGGACTGTGACTTGTGTTTCTTACAGTGCTACAGAATGTACTGACTATGTGATTAGGGCAAGATGCTCCTATTTATATGCTAGGTGACTAGATACTCCTATGAAGAATATATTGCATGACAAGGTTTACCTGCAGGTTACATACATGCACATGGAGGAACTGCAAGACCATTAATATAGGTGCCAGCACATCTTTGAATGTTATGTCAAGATAACACCTGGAACATCATGACCCACAGTGTTCAAAGAAACGTTCCTCAAACGTAAGTACTACCAAACTCTGACAACAGATTCAGCATTAGACTGCAGGCATCTCTCTCCTGGCTACCAATCACCTTTCTTTTCATTTAGTGTTCAACTATACAACAGGGAACAAGCTTTGGCATAAGGAATGCAGTGCTACCCCACTCCATGGCCCTTGATAGTGGATCTGGAAGTACTCTGCCAGTTCAGATGTGGTCCTTTGCAGCAGGACATATGTATTCACAGCCCTGCATTGAAACCACCACTGCGCTACACATCCCCGACACATGACCTTACATCGCAGCCCGCAGTCCCTCATAACCGCCGCTGCACAGTACATCCTCAACTCTGTATCTTGCACCGATCTGCAATCAGGACTTTAGGTGCTTTGTTCAGTGGGCCTAACCTGATCATGCCCTCTGTCTGGTCCTTGCTCTATTGGACTCGGCCTGAATTTGTGACTTACACCCGATCCGGTGCAACAGGATAATCACAATTGGCACTTTGTGCTTTTAGGCACTACTTTCACTTAAATCTTTAAAGTTGCATATCTCCGATTCTGCTCATTGGATTTATGTAAGTTTAGTGTCAAATAATTTATTTAAATATACTCTACTTTTCTAAATTAGTGTTGGATTTTTCTTCTGTGGTGTTGTCACTCTACTATTGTTTGAAGTGCTGCATAAATGCTTCACCAATTGCTTTAAGTTAAGTCTGAATGCTTTCGTGCCAATCTACCAGAGTGTTAAGCACAGTTTAATTTGGGGTTGGCTTGTGTTTCATCCTGATAAGAATTGGGGGCGCTGCATGAAAAGGGTTTCATCCCTTCACCCAGTAATGCAATTTCCTACAGGATGGTTAATGACTAGAACAGTGTTAAAAGATATGACTGCCAGATCGATGCATGGAAATAGGTGGTTGCATAGATGTGCTTATATGGGCAGAGACATTATAAGAGGTGATGGATTAATGTTTAAGTTCTAGACATAAGGAAGATAAGACAGGTGTGTGTGCAAGAGGATAACAGCATGGAAAAGAAAGGATGGGTAGATAACTTCATATAGATGGATGGATGGTACCAAGGATGTGAGGGGATGATATGAAAGATGTTTGAATGAATGCGTGGTTAGAAGGTTGGATATAAAAATGTAAAGGTGGAAGACAGCTCACCACATGAGTGAATCATGGATTTTAAACTGCGTGAGGTTTGGTGCAGGGCAGTAGAATAATTTACATTGGAATAAATCCATGTGTTCTTTGTGTAGTAACAAATGAGCAGGACCCTAGCAAAAGTGGCTCAATTTGAGCTCCAGTGTACACAAAACATCTTCAAATGTCACCTAAAAACTGGTAAGCTGTGTCTGATCTGGGAGGTAGAAGCAGTAAAATGCCCTGCAGGTATTCACACGGAACCTATTTGTCATGCAATGTGGAACAGCACCCAATAGGAACAGGTTGGATACAATGGGGCCGATTCACAGTTGTAACTTAACATGTAAATGAATGTGTATTAAAATGTACTTTTACACTTTTTAGTAGATTCACTATTTTGGCTATTCTCCATTTCGGAGGGTAAATTAATTACAAAGTATAGACTTACATGTATCTAGATTTCGAAACAAGGGGTGGAGCCATATTTATTTTTGTTAAGTCACTAAAGACCTGGTGTAAGTCCAGCAACACACATCACCAACCACTGGGACTGCAATACCCTCTTATGGAAAATATTGGAAGCAGGAACTTAACATAGAACCCCATAGCAAATAATGTTAACATTAATTAACTTATTTTGACTTTTTAAAAACATACACAAATTGAATTTTTCTGATCCACATCCAAATTGCTATCCTTTGAGTCCAAGCAAATCAAGCAGTGAGAGGCTCAGTGGACTAAACTGACAACATATTGGGGGTGTGACTTCTGAAAATGGTGTGCGCACCTTAGACGAGCTCCAGGCATTGCAAACAATTCCAGCATCATCCTTTCACACTGCACCCTAGCAGCACCCCAAGATGTCCCTGTAGCATCAGGGGATCTGTCGTGGCTCTGGGTGGCCAGAGTTGACAGAATGAAGGTGTGCAGCTGATCGCGTGCCTTTTTAAGATATGCTGTGACTGGTTTCACTGAGGGGAAGTGCACACAGCCAACTTGTGTTATGGGCTTCTTTGCCCTGGAGGCATGCAGAGTGAGCCACTCTGGCTGCGTGGTCACCTGAGGAGTCATTGCCGATGGACCTGCTTCAGCTAAGCTGATGCCCATGATGCGGGTGGAACATCTCAGTGCATAAGGCGGAGAGCTACAGGCCTTAGAGGTGCAGGCCACTGCGCCGTGAGTGGGGGAGCCCTGTTGGAACAGGTAACTTTGGCAAGGAGGTACAGTGGCCCTGGCTAGGCCTCTCGCATGTGCTGCCTGTGATAAGACCATAGCCAGTGGCACAGGAGCATTGTGGTTAGGACAGCTTGACATGTGATGGTATGGGTCCAGGAGGATTATTCACGTCCTGTTTTTGATCGGACAACACCTGAGGCATTTAAGCTATACACTTGAGCTGAGTATTGGTGCATCTCAGGAAGAGAACATGTCAACCATGACCAAGCACAAAAACAGTGGTCACAAAGCAGAGTACCATGGACAAACATGCACACTCCAGTGGAACGGCACAGCCTACGGGCCATGGTGATCTGTCACCCTTGACCCCTGGCAATGCAACACTCTTGGCAGCCATGATGCAATCCTGCAACATGTTGGATGCCAAAATCTGAGCGGCCGGCCAGATGTCGCTTTACTCCAGCAAGATCTCCCCTGCTGCTGCACTGTGGAGACACAGAGATTTGTTTACTTACGTACTGCCCTTGCCTGCTCACTGGTGATTAACCGTTATGGGGGTGTTGAGATCCCTTGTGCATGACCACTAGGGTCCCCGTTGGGGCCCTATGTTGTCTCTGTCTATGATAATATGGTAGATACTTCCTGATTGGTGAAGTATACTAGGGGAGTTTTGAGGGAAAGTTTATTTCTAGTTATGCTTGGTATACTGGCACAATCACACTATCCACCACTGCATCTGCTTGTGTCCAGACACACACCTTATACACCCTAATGCGTTTTAAGTCTAGGGAAGCACCATGACCCGCTCGGGCATGTTCATATCATGTCATCGAATGTCCGAGGAATCCTTGATAATCTTAAATGTAGAGCTGCCTTAAATTCTCAAAGAGATGAGGGGCCCACATTTTGATTCTTTAGGGAACTCATCTTCTGGGTATTAAAGCTCCTTGCCTGGCCATACATGAGTATAACCTGGGGTTTCATTTGGAATTCACAAGGGGGGTCCAAAGGCACATGCATCCTAATACAGAGATCTTTGCCCTTCCAGCAGACTTGGATCTGGACAGATCACTTGGATAGATACACCATAGTCATGGACACAGTTTATGGTGAAATTGTCACCTAATGTTGTTTATATGCCCCTCACCCCATGGACAGTCCTTTGTCAATAGTATGGTGGGCCTGTGGGATAAACTCCCTAATGGCCTGTTGGTGCTTGGTGAGGACTGGAATGATGTTATGGATGTGAGGATTGACAACTGTCACACACACAGCGACATGCCCAAACCCAGTAGGTCCAAACCTTCTGTTATTACAACTGCTCATGGTTAGGTCGATCTATAGAGGTCTAACAATTCAACAGAGTGAGGTTACACATATTTCTCTACAATTCACAGCTCCCTCTCTAGACTACATTATTTTTCTGTCCCAGACACATATCTACACAGGGTGTTCGACATTTAGTTATTAGCTAAGGGGTTATCGGACCACTCTCTGGTGGTCATGGGACTGTGACTAGGACATCAGAGGCGGACCATCCACTGGCGATTCTCCTACCATGAAATCTGCATCTTCCCAAGTATAGATTACACCTTACCTGCCACATTGACAAATACTTTGCTCATAATACACGCTTGGTAACTGTAGGAGGCTGGACTGGCTTGTAGTGAGTACCAAGGGGTACTTGCACCTTGCACCAGGCCCAGTTATCCCTTATTAGTGTATAGGGTGTCTAGCAGCTTAGGCTGATAGATAATGGTAGCTTAGCAGAGCAGCTTAGGCTGAACTAGGAGACGTGTGAAGCTACTACAGTACCACTTAGTGTCATATGCACAATATCATAAGAAAACACAATACACCGTTATACTAAAAATAAAGGTACTTTATTTTTATGACAATATGCCAAAGTATCTTAGAGTGTACCCTCAGTGAGAGGATAGGAAATATACACAAGATATATATACACAATAGCAAAAATATGCAGTATAGTCTTAGAAAACAGTGCAAACAATGTATAGTTACAATAGGATGCAATGGGGAAACATAGGGATAGGGGCAACACAAACCATATACTCCAAAAGTGGAATGCGAACCACGAATGGACCCCAAACCTATGTGACCTTGTAGAGGGTCGCTGGGACTATTAGAAAATAGTGAGAGTTAGCAAAATAACCCTCCCCAAGACCCTGAAAAGTGAGTGCAAAGTGCACTAAAGTTCCCCTAAGGACAAAAGAGTCGTGTTAGAGGAATAATGCAGGAAAGACACAAACCAGCAATGCAACAACTGTGGATTTCCAATCTAGGGTACCTGTGGAACAAGGGGACCAAGTCCAAAAGTCACAAGCAAGTCGGAGATGGGCAGATGCCCAGGAAATGCCAGCTGCGGGTGCAAAGAAGCTTCGACTGGACAGAAGAAGCTGAGGTTTCTGCAGGAACGAAAAGGGCTAGAGACTTCCCCTTTGGTGGAAGGATCCCACTCGCCTTGGAGAGTTGTGCAGAAGTGTTTTCCCGCCAAAAGGACGCCAACAAGCCTTGCTAGTCGCAAATCGTGCGTTTGGCGTTTTTCGATGCTGCCGGGGCCCAGGACGGACCAGGAGGTCGCAAATTGGACCTGAAGAGAGAGGGGACGTCGAGCAAGACAAAGAGCCCTCACTAAAGCAGGTAGCACCTGGAGAAGTGCCAGAAACAGGCACTACGAGGATGCGTGAAACGGTGCTTGCCAAAGTTGCACAAAGGAGTCCCACGTCGCCGGAGACCAACTTAGAAAGTCGTGCAATGCAGGTTAGAGTGCCGTGGACCCAGGCTTGGCTGTGCACAAAGAATTTCTGCCAGAAGTGCACAGGGGCCGGAGTAGCTGCAAAGTCGCGGTTCCCAGCAATGCAGCCCAGCGAGGTGAGGCAAGGACTTACCTCCACCAAACTTGGGCTGAAGAGTCACTGGACTGTGGGGGTCACTTGGACAGCGTCGCTGGATTCGAGGGACCTCACTCGTCGTGCTGAGAGGAGACCCAAGGGACCGGTAATGCAGCTTTTTGGTGCCTGCGGTTGCAGGGGGAAGATTCCGTCGACCCACGGGAGATTTCTTCGGAGCTTCTGGTGCAGAGAGGAGGCAGGCTACCCCCACAGCATGCACAAGCAGGAAAACAGTTGAGAAGGCGGCAGGATCAGCGTTACAGAGTTGCAGTAGTCGTCTTTGCTACTATGTTGCAGGTTTGCAGGCTTCCAGCGCGGTCAGCGGTCGTTTCCTTATCAGAAGGTGAAGAGGGAGATGCAGAGGAACTCGGCTGAGCTCATGCATTCGTTATCTAAAGTTTCCCCAGAGACAGAGACCCTAAATAGCCAGAAAAGATGGTTTGGCTACTTAAGAGAGAGGATAGGCTACTAACACCTGAAGGAGCCTATCAGCAGGAGTCTCTGACGTCACCTGGTGGCACTGGCCACTCAGAGCAGTCCAGTGTGCCAGCAGCACCTCTGTTTCCAAGATGGCAGAGGTCTGGAGCACACTGGAGGAGCTCTGGACACCTCCCAGGGGAGGTGCAGGTCAGGGGAGTGGTCACTCCCCTTTCCTTTGTCCAGTTTTGCGCCAGAGCAGGGGCTAAGGGGTCCCTGAACCGGTGTAGACTGGCTTATGCAGAATTGGGCACATCTGTGCCCAACAAAGCATTTCCAGAGGCTGGGGGAGGCTACTCCTCCCCTGCCTTCACACCATTTTCCAAAGGGAGAGGGTGTCACACCCTCTCTCAGAGGAAGTTCTTTGTTCTGCCATCCTGGGCCAGGCCTGGCTGGACCCCAGGAGGGCAGATGCCTGTCTGAGGGGTTGGCAGCAGCAGCAGCTGCAGTGAAACCCCAGGAAGGGCAGTTTGGCAGTACCAGGGTCTGTGCTACAGACCACTGGGATCATGGGATTGTGCCAACTATGCCAGGATGGCATAGAGGGGGCAATTCCATGATCATAGACATGTTACATGGCCATATTCGGAGTTACCATGGTGAAGCTACATATAGGTAGTGACCTATATGTAGTGCACGCGTGTAATGGTGTCCCCGCACTCACAAAGTTCAGGGAATTGGCTCTGAACAATGTGGGGGCACCTTGGCTAGTGCCAGGGTGCCCTCACACTAAGTAACTTTGCACCTAACCTTTACCAGGTAAAAGTTAGACATATAGGTGACTTATGAGTTACTTAAGTGCAGTGTAAAATGCCTGTGAAATAACGTGGACGTTATTTCACTCAGGCTGCAGTGGCAGGCCTGTGTAAGAATTGTCAGAGCTCCCTATGGGTGGCAAAAGAAATGCTGCAGCCCATAGGGATCTCCTGGAACCCCAATACCCTGGGTACCTCAGTACCATATACTAGGGAATTATAAGGGTGTTCCAGTAAGCCAATGTAAATTGGTAAAAATGGTCACTAGCCTGTTAGTGACAATTTGGAAAGAAATGAGAGAGCATAACCACTGAGGTTCTGGTTAGCAGAGCCTCAGTGAGACAGTTAGGCACCACACAGGGAACACATACATGCACACCTATGAGCACTGGGGCCCTGTGTGACAGGGTCCCAGTGACACATACATATAGGCCACAACCTTATGAGCACTGGGGTCCTGACTAGCAGGGTCCCAGTGACACGTAACAAACATACTGAAAACATAGTGTTTTCACTATGAGCACTGGGGCCTAGCCATCAGGATCCCAGTGAGACAGTGAAAACAGTGACAAACATCCTGACATACACTCACAAACAGGCCAAAAGTGGGGGTAACAAGGCTAGAAAGAGGCTACTTTCTCACAGTAACGTCCACTGTGACATTGTGGGATGCATGCAAATTTGTCCTTCGGGGGATAGACATCAGTTATTGCATGGGTGACGGACGGTGGAAGATGGAAAAGTCAGCTAACTTTGAGTCACAGATTCAGGAATTGGAGGAGAGTAGCTGCCTGGTGAGCGGGAGATGGCTTGGAGACAGGTAGGGTTGATACAACAACAGTATCAGCAGTTACTGTTACATGAAGCTAAACTCACATGGCAGGTGGCACAGAGTCGCATGTAACAGCTGGGTGACAAATTGAGCAGAATGTTTCACAGGCTGTGCCAGGCTGCACATCAGCTGCCTACCTACTACTACTCTGAGACTAGTGGGATGCTCTGGTGGTTGAGCCCCAGGAGATTGTATGCAGCTTTGAGACGTGCTTCTGGGAGATGTACACCTCACGTGAGACACTGCCCCTGATCAAATTGTTTACTTTGCTGATGCTCCGCCCCTTAAGGTCTTCCCAGACGCTACCCACACTCACCTTGAAGAGGTGATCTTGGAGGCTGAGATATCATTGGCCCTGGCAGGGCTCCAATCGGGTAAGGTCCAGGCCCCCATGGGCTTCCTGGGGAATTTTTTTAAACCTTTATGTCAAAACTGGGGAAATATGATATGCAAGCAGTCCGTGCCACCACAGATGTTATGCTCTTCTCACCAGACTGGTGTGATGCAGAGATATTGGTCTTCCCCAACCCAGGGCACCCTCCTGATGCTCACTCATCCTATTGCCCAATATCTCTCCTAGACAAAGATGCTAAAGCCAAGGACATTGCCAACTGATTGCTTCCATACCTCCCTGATCTGATCAATCCAGATCAAGCAGGCTTCATGCCTGATCATGCCACGTGCCACAACCTTTGGTGAGTCTCTAATGCCCCTGCCTTGGCTGGTTGTCTAGGGAGGCCTGCAGCTGTGCTCCTGGCTAATAAGGACAAGGTGTTTGATTCCATTTGTTGGGACTATCTGTTCACTATCTCTGGAGAGTGAATTCTGGCCCCAGATTAATTTCCTTTATACTGCTCTTATATACAGACCTGACAGCGACTGTGAGCAGCCAATGTTTCCAATACAGCACGGGACCTGCCGGGGATGCCCTCTTCCCCCATTGCTGTTTGCGATAGTGGTTGAACCATTGCCGGTCGGGGTCAAAAGGTATACCCAGGTATGGGGCTTTGAATGGAGCCCAGAATGCTCAGATTACATAGCATTATATGCAGACAATATCTTATTTTGCATTATGGACCCCTACGCTTCAGAACCAAGCATACTTCAAATCATACAAATCTTTGGTGAGATGTTGGGTCTCGTTATGAACACATCACAATCTGCAAATGTCGCCCCTCAACAGATATGCTGGGCCTGTCACTTGGGCAACAGGTATAGAATTGGCAGGGAGAGGCTTTGAATATCTGGGGGTACATTTATCACCAGATGCAGAGAGGTCATGGTCACAGAATATTGAATCAGTGATCACCCTGATGAGGGTAGAGGTGAAAATGTGCCCGCTTCTCCCCCTGTCTCGGACAGGCAGGTCAGCCATCTTTAAGATGCTCTCCCTGCCCAGACTTTTAATCCAAACACAAAACTACCCATATGCCATCCCCTGGAGGCTGGGTCAGGTCGATCAACTTCCTTCTGCCTGGGTTCCTCTGGAATGGCAGCACCCCGTATACCTTTAGCCGCATGCTTTCAATCCCCTTTTACGGGGCATTGCTACTGCACATATACCCTCATTACTCTGCCTCACAATTGATGATAATTAATGATTAGTGGCATGAGCATCGCGGAGAACGAGCCTATGCGGCTGAAAAGAGGGCATTGATCACTACCCCCCTTTTTGGAGTTCCTCCACAGGAAGGTGGGAGTCGATTCTCTCCCCCCAGGGATGCGAATGGTTCTTAATTTATGGTCCAGTTCCTTGCACCACATGGGGTGGTGTGGCAGACTGACGGGGTGGACACCAAACTGGCATAGCTCTGTATTGCAATAAGTGGCTCACTTAGAAGGCTTTTGGAGGTGGGATGTTATCGGCATTTCAACCATAGTTGATTTCATATGTGGCCCATTGCTGAAATCCTTCCAGGACCTGTAACAAGAGTTTTAGCTCCATCACAGCCAGTTCCACAGCTACTTACAACTCCGACATGCCATTATCCCTTTTCATTAGACACTTAGACATGCTCCCGAATTCAACCCACTGGAGGGCAACCACCCTTCAGATGACTTGGAGGCCCACAAAATCGCCCAGACTTACCGCTCCTTTGTGCTATATAGCACACAGGGTGTTATGTAGCCCACACACTCTCTCGGCTCTTAAGAGCTCATGAGAGGCAGATCTAGACAGGTAAGGCGATGATGACTGGTCCGATGCACTGCATGCATCCTGTGAGGAGGCTCGCCTCTGCCTCATCCGAATTAAATATATCCATAGGGCATACTAAAAGCGACATTGCTTATGGCGCATGGGCTTGGTAACCTCCCTGCTAGGCTTACGATGGGAGACACCAGACGGTACCTTTTTACATACAGTTTGGAGTTGCCCTGTGTTGGATCGCTTCTGGAAGGGAGTCACCTCCTGCCTGGATGAGGTGCTTCCCTGGAAGGCTCTACGAGCCCCAAGATTGACTCTACTACACATCACAGATGGAGTCATTGCCAATAGATACAAGCAAGCACTTCTTTTCCTGGGACTAACTATAGCTAAACGAGACATAGTAAGGGCATGGAAGGTAGATCGTCCCCCTCCTGTGCAATATGGAAACATAAATTGTTTCATTGCATGGATCTGGAAATTGTGGTATTGCAGGCAAGGGGATGGTCCCAGAAGACCCCAGGATCTGGCTGGGATGGGCAGATTATAGAGAAATCACCTGAGAACCTGTTTGAACCCTTACATCTTGTCTGGATAATGAGGCCAGGCATGATGGGACTTCCTGCCATAGCCCTAAACTCTTCATAATTGAGACTTCTGCAACTGGACATTGGGAGAGGGATGAAGGGTGGGGATTCATATGTGCCTGTTTCATGTTATTGTTTATTGTTTCTTTTATGCATTATATTTTTGGCATCCTTCTGGTCACCAGGGCCATGTCATTTTAACAACAATCAATAAAATTGGTCATTAAAAATACTGACAACATATGTGAACAAGCAAAGCCTATATATGACAATATTTCCATATTACATACCCATACTAAGATTATAAGCCTTCTCTATGGTGTATAGACTTGAACATCTACCAATTAGATTGACAAAAATACATTTAACTCTTCACATTGCAGACATGCATCTATGATTTGCATAGATTTATATATTGTTGATGATTTCTAGCACTTTTTGAAACTATGTAGTGGAATCTATTAAGTTCACAGATTTTCACCTACATACATTGGACATGTATGGCAGACATGTACAAAAAATGTTTTTCCTTGAACTCTTTGTTTTTCGAAGGTGAATAGCTATCGAAGTGTAATACATGCTTTCCTGCCCTAAACCTAAACGTATTGGAAGAGCACAAATTGCATAATTAATGCATTTATTAGGAAAGTGTGATTTACACTATTAAATAACACGTGGACATTAATCATATAATTTGTAGTTGGTCACCACATTTAGGCTCTCATTATGAACACGGCAGTGTTAATCGCCGTGTTCATGCTGGCCGCCAGCCCCCCTGGGACCCTGCCAGCCCAGCAGAATGCATGGCCAGGCCATTGCCGGTGGCTCCACATGGAGCCGCCGTCAATGCCTCTGTGCAGTGGGTGCAGCTGCACCCGTCACGCAGATCACTGCCTGTAAATCCGGCAGTGACCTGCGCGATGGGGCACTGCACAGGGGCCCCAGCACTGCCCATGCCAAGTGTATGGGCAGTGCAGGGGCCCCCAGGGGGGCCCCAGAGCACCCCCTCCACCAGCATTTCCCTGGCGGGGGAACCCACCAGGGAAAGGCTGGTGGCAGAAGGGATCATTATCCGAGGGGCAGCAGGACTGCCCTTTCGGATAATGATTCCCTCTACCATCAGGCTGCCTGTCGGAGCCAGCCTGGGGGTGGAGGAGGGCCGCCTATGGTGGCCTTCCCTGTGTTCTTTATATGGCAGTTCAGCCCGCCATGCCGGTGGTGGTCTTTTTACCCGCCGACGGCATGGCGGGCTGAACCGCCGGGGATCATAATGACCCCCTTAGTCATTAAGAGCAAAACCTGAGGTAACATTTAGTGTATTTTATTGCTATTTTGAATGTTCTATTTTACACGTTTAAGGCTAAGAGGCCTGCACATTTCATTTCCAGATGCAGTGTTTTTCCAGACTCCTTTTCCTAGCTAATTAATTTTCTTGCATTAGCCAGCTGAAAGTGAGGTTCTCATCAAAAGAAGAAGTAATTGCCAGGATTAGAGAGCAGTTCATGGGAAGAGCTGACTCTATCCAATAATCTGTCCGGTGCAATAATTCAAGGACGAAGCCATGCAGGGACCCATGTATTACACTGCGAAGAGGGGAATTTATCTGCCCCCATAGTCTGGATTAATATGATTGACTCCTGAGAGTGAGAACAAGCTTGGATGTTGCAAACTATTGTCTTGCCTAATAATAATAATGTGTGTACCTTAGGCTAGAGAGGACATGCTCGCTGACTTCGAACTGAGAAGACTATTCTTAGCTTTGCTGATCTCCACTGCCCATGTGCTTAGGCTTTATGCCTAAGCATTCATATTCTCTTATCAGAAACCCTTATTTGTTTTTCTGAAGCTGGCACCTTACCTTATTTGCCTAACTAAATGCCCTTCCCTGGCCTATACCTGCTTAATTTATGTTAGGGGTTTCCTTTATGGAACACATTTTTGGGGTTTTGGATTCTTTATGTAATTCTTGTAAATGTTCTATTTTTCCTTATATGGTATGTATGGTCTTTGGCCATTTACCTTGTAACTTGTAATAATTCTAAAAAATCTGAATAGTAAATGAATTAATGACATGGACTTAACTAAATATATTCATAAATCCTTTTAAAGACACTACAGTTGTATTTGTTGCTTCCTGTAGAGACCCATTCATCTTCCCTCTATGGCAGTGGTTCCCAACCTGTGGTCCCAGGACCCCTGAGGGTCCGTGAAGCCTCCTCAGGTGGTCCGCGACTGCTTAGAAAATTAAATAATATTAGCAGATTAGGTCCACAGCTTTTAGTAATGACTCAGTGGAGGGTCCCCGGATTCCAATAATGATTCAGTGGGGTCCCCGGGATCTAGTAATGATAAAGTGGGGGTTCACAGAAGTCGAAAGGGTGGGAACCACTGCTGTATGGAAATGTATGTAAATTATTGCTCTTAGATCTGTCTTCATGTCCACGAAAAAAAAGTTCAAACAACTAGTAGTGGGGTTTGTATAAAGATTATACCCGATGTTTGAGATTTAAGAATCGCCACTCTGTCATTACCATGGAGGAAAGACCGGTGTATTGGCAGGTTTGCTCACTTTGCACTTTTAAATTCTGTTATTCCGTATCTAAGAAGCAAAATTTGAAATTTATAAAAGCTTATTTTCCACACACAAGTATGACAATAAGGTACCACTTGCAAGCCCGACCAAAGAGTTAACATAATATAAGCATTTTTGAAAGAACGTAAAAGTCCCTGGATGGTTACATTTAGAAATTAAAATAAACAATTTGTTAGACTTTTTGCTGACGAAAAAACCCTACACTTTAACAAATTAACCTAGCAGTGACAAACCTGCTTTCTCTGCTTTCCTGTACCTTGCCGATTGTATTTTGTCAGAAATATGTTTTTTCTTTCAACCTGCGGACATATTACATACACACATACACACATTTCCACCGCACTATATACATTCGTCTATGGATCTGTCCAAGCGGAATCTGTTTGTCAATGGCAAGATTTGTCAGTTGTATTATAATTTGTTGAGCAAAATGCTTTTTATTATTATACCAATGGCAATGACAAAAAGCACATCGGAATATGTGATATGGTGGTGTTCTCTTCAAACACACCATTTACAGATGACAAACTAAAATGAAAGCTTTTGGCACCAACAAATTCAAATACTTGTAACGTAAATCTGCTACATGATAAGCAGGGCTACATGAATTATGTGATTTGGTGGCACTGTTATTTCTGCATAATTATAGATTTACTGCACATGCCACCATCTACTACATAATTTGCAGATTTCAACAAAAAATACTTTCTAGCTCAAGCAGATTAAAAGTTACATGTGCAGTGGTACATCCTTTCAATTGCTGTTTTGCCACTGATGAGGTGAAACCTTTGCTCCTGCAGTAGTACCGGGCTTGTGCTCTTGCTGTGGGAGTTGGTGCGCTTAGGTGCAATCCATGCATTCAATCTGCTGAAACACCTGTCCGAAGTCCGGTTTCACACGCATTTTACTTCGAAATTCACTATAAAAATGAGCATTTTGTTGTATTACAATGATTGGGTCATGCTCTTGTCAAAAATTTGGGCATTAATTAATGCTAATGTGAGTTCGGATGCGCAAAGCATTACGTGGTCAGAAATGCGACCTGCTAACACGTGCAACCTTTCCTTACGTTATGCGCCGTAGCACAATCCCGTCTGCCAATTGCCTGACACAGTTAATGGCCTGGACGAAATTAGATTGCCAGAATAGTTATGCTTATAACACGGCACACAGTGAGGACAAAATATTGCTTTTAAAACCATTCAACATAAAAGTAATAATCTCTAGACATAAGCACATTCTCACAAAGTCATTTATTCAGGGGCATCTCAGTTGAAATTAAACCGGCTCCAACTGATCTCCTCCCCGCCTCTCGAGGAATTCATATTTAATGATACACCAATATTGAATATTACACTGTGAGGAGCTGAGAGCTGCAGAAGAGAGAAGAGAGCGTCTGAAGTTTACTTTAATCACTCAGAATTTGATGTCATATTGATATGCTTTTTGCAGATATGATAGGTTCAGAAACTGCTCTTTTCTCGGTGGAAATAATTGACTGATTTCAATTTTGTCCAAATGTTCTCTGAACTACATCATCTTGTCTCCTCCTTATTCTCCACTACTTAGAGCAGTAAGGAGGAATCAGAAGAACCTGAGGACCTGATGCAGAGTTAGATGCACGTGTTACTCCATCAGTAATGTGACATATATCTAGTCCTCCTTAATACAAGTGCGTTACATTATAAAGCCCTTTTAATATAGCGGATGTAATAACTATCATCTTTGATATGGAGAAACACATCCGCCAAAATGTAAAGCAGATTCTTATTTCTATGATAGTCAAAGAGTTACAAAGGAACTGAGCATTCACATATTCTTGATGAGAGTGGATTCATGGCTGACTCTCTTATTGGCAAGAGTGTACAGGATCCATATATATATTTGTAGACAACAAGCATGTACGAATATGCATATCCATGGTTTATGTAAATGTTGCAAACAACTTGTGCATTTGCTGTAGATGTGATGTAGCGGATAGGTGCATAATTGCAAGAGAAGCTCAGACATTCCACATTGGTGGGATATATAATTCAAACGAAGATGACATGGTCTTTCGAAATCCATTTCTAAGATCTATACTGCGCAATGGTGAATCAGCTTTTTTGCTCAACTTTATTGGATGGCTTCCCTAAGGGTAGATACAACTCAATCTTCACCATACTTTTGCTGTGACAAAGTGATCTTTTATTTTTTTATTTTATTTGAGAGTTTTCTAAAACACGCCATCACTCAGAAGTATGTGGGCACATAAGACATAGAACAACAAAGTATTTGTAAAAGTAGCATAGCAACAGAAACAACCTGCCTCAAACTAGACTTGTGGAATGTGAATACGTTTAGAGGGAAAACAGTTGTCTTTATCTGGATAGGAGAGTAAAGACATCAAAAGTAAATAATGGATGCCATCAGCAATGAGGGAAACTACTCCCTAGGAACATTTATTATGGAAATATGAGTGTTTAATTACTTGCAGAAGGGCATAAGGCTGGAGTTCAGTAATGAAAAGCCGAGTAATGATTTTTAGAAGGTGGTAGCTGCACCTGAGACTGAATGATGTTTAGCATGTGATGTTTTGGAACAAGGGCATTCCAAGAGTAGTGTATGCATACTGAGTAGATTTTTTTTACTGCCTCAGATTTTGATCATGGCAGTGAGTGATGTTTTTAAAACTCCAGCTGAAGTGCTCTCTCTGCACCCAAAGCGCTTCCGGATTGAGGGAAATGGAAATTCACATATGGTTTGGCAATACAATTCTTTTGAGAGATATTAATGAATGGACACTTTGTGATTGAATTCTTATATGAAAAATAAATAAATATTGCATTTTAAGAAAAAAGTGTACATGGAGCTTTTGAGGATCTTAATTTGAAATAAGGAACAATAATAAAAAAAAGTCACAAGACTTGTCTCCCCTCCATTTTGCTGAGCTTATTTTTGTTGGCCTTAGTACTCTGTGCCTTTTGCTGCTGCTAACCTGTGCTAAAGTGCTTGTGCTCACTCCACAAAAATGGGGAAAATGGCATATTTAATTTACTTATATGTCCCTTGTAGAGTGATATATCATTTACCCAGTGGCGGTAAATTAAATGATACAAGTGGGCCTGCAGGACATACCGTGCCATCCATTTAAGCATCACCTTAAAACATATCCCCGGTCTTCCACTGCAGCCTCAATGCAGTTTTAAAATGCCATATAATTTCGACAATAAAATTCCCATACCAAGCCATAACCTCCCCTTTAATTAAATATATCCCCCTTACAGTACGCCCTGAGTAGTCCTTTTAATTTTTAGGGTGGACATGCACTTTTTAGTTTTACACGACCTGGAAGTGAAAAACTCCTAAATTTGTTTTTCACTACCACTCCCATTAGATAACATTGGAGATTCCTTATTACATTTAATAAGCTGCAAATTCCAATCTGGAACAGGTAGTTAGTTCATGTTTGGTGTCTGAAATTTTAATTAAAAAACCCTATTTAATGGAAAAGTCAGATTTTTGATTGCAACCTTTAAAATACAACTTTCCGAAAGCTATTTGTCTGCTTTTAGCCCTTTTTTGACTGCAGCCTATCTTGGGTCAGATGACTGGATGTAGCTGATAGTTAGACTTTGTGAATTCCTCCAAGGCTGTCACACAATAGAAGGATTAGTTGTGCCTGAATAGGCCATCTGCTGGAAAGACAGGGGTGGGGGAGGAGATGAGCACCGCCACACTTGCAACTGAACTGCATTCAAACAAAGCACTTATCACCTCCACATTGTCACTGCAGCCCGCTATGACACAGGGCAGGGTAGTCAGGAAATTTCATGCATGTCAAAGCCAATGTCTTGAAGCTTCTCCAGCTCTCCAGAGGGAGGGCAGGAGTGTTAGAAATGGGGTTTTTGGTTGGCAGTTAGGTTGCCCTCTGTCCAAGCAAGCACCCTCACTCTAGTCAGGGTAAGTCACACACAATCCAAAATCAGCCTGTGCTCACCCTCCGGTAGCTTGGCACGAGCAGTCAGGCTTAACTTAGAAGGCAATGTGTAAAGCATTTGTGCAATAAATCATACAACACCACAGTATAACACCACAAAAATACACCACACAGTGTTTAGAAAAATATAGAATATTTATCTGGGTACTTGTAGGTCAAAACGATCAAAGTTGCAATACGAATTTGTAAAGATATCACTGAAAAGTGATAGTAAGAATCTTTAAGTCTTTAAAAAGCAATAAAGTGTCTTTCAAGCACAGAGTACCTGGTTTCTGGTGGGAAATCTCCTCAGAGGGCCACAGGAGAAGAGATGCGTGGAAAAAGGGGGTGTGTGCGTCGTTTTCCGCTCAGCACACACAGACTTGCGTCGTTCTTTTCCACGCGGGGAAGTCGGGCGTCGTTTTCCGGCGCGCAGACAGTCTCTTTTTGTGGATCGCGGGGATTACCAGATGTCCCGGGTCTGTGCGTGGATTCTCCTGCTTATTTTCCGGCTGCGCGTCGTTCTGCGGGGCTGCGCGTCGAAGTTTCGATCTCACGGTAGGCGTCGCGTCGATTTCTCCTTGGAAGTCGGGCGTCGTTTTCCTTGCGAGGCCGTGCGTCGAAATTTTGGTCTCACGGCAGGCGTCGCGTCGATTTCTCCTTGGAAGTCGGGCGGCGTTGTCCTTGCGAGGCCGTGCGTCGAAGTCTCGATCGTCCCGAGGGCGTCGCGTTGATCAGCGTCGGTGTGCGGCGTTTTTCTCGCCGCGAAACAAGCTGTGCGTCGAAATTTTCGGCGCACGGAGCGTCCACGTGAAAGGCAGAAGTCTTTTTGGTCCTGAGACTTCAAGGAACAGGAGGCAAGCTCTATCCAAGCCCTTGGAGAGCACTTTCACAGCCAGACAAGAGTTCAGCAAGGCAGCAGGGCAACAGCAAGACAGCAGTCCTTTGGAGAAAGCAGACAGGTGAGTCCTTTGAGCAGCCAGGCAGTTCTTCTTGGCAGGATGTAGTTTCTGGTTCAGGTTTCTTCTCCAGCAAGTGTCTGATGAGGTAGGGCAGAGGCCCTGTTTTATACTAAGTTGTGCCTTTGAAGTGGGGGTGACTTCAAAGAGTCTCTAAGAAATGCACCCGGTTCCCTTTCAGCTCAATCCTGTCTGCCAGAGTCCCAGTAGGGGGTGTGGCAGTCCTTTGTGTGAGGGCAGGCCCTCCACCCTCCCAGCCCAGGAAGACCCATTCAAAATGCAGATGTATGCAAGTGAGGCTGAGTACCCTGTGTTTGGGGTGTGTCTGAGTGAATGCACAAGGAGCTGTCAACTAAACCTAGCCAGACGTGGATTGAAGGGCACAACAAGATTTTAGTGCAAAGAAATGCTCACTTTCTAAAAGTGGCATTTCTAGAATAGTAATATTAAATCCGACTTCACCAGTCAGCAGGATTTTGTATTACCATTCTGGCCATACTAAATATGACCTTCCTGCTCCTTTCAGATCAGCAGCTGCCGCTTCAACAGTGTATGAGGGCAGCCCCAATGTTAGCCTATGAAGGGAGCAGGCCTCACGGTAGTGTAAAAACGAATTTAGGAGTTTTACACTACCAGGACACATAACTACACAGGTACATGTCCTGCCTTTTACCTACACAGCACCCTGCTCTAGGGGATACCTAGGGCACACATTAGGGATGACTTATATGTAGAAAAAGGGGAGTTCTAGGCTTGGCAAGTACTTTTAAATGCCAAGTCGAAGTGGCAGTGAAACTGCACACACAGGCCTTGCAATGGCAGGCCTGAGACAAGGTTAAGGGGCTACTGAGGTGGGTGGCACAACCAGTGCTGCAGGCCCACTAGTAGCATTTAATCTACAGGCCCTAGGCACATGTAGTGCACTCTAATAGGGACTTACAGGTAGATTAAATAGTCAATCATGGATAAACCAATCAATAGTACAATTTACACAGAGAGCATATGCACTTTAGCACTGGTTAGCAGTGGTAAAGTGCTCAGAGGTCAAAAGCCAACAACAGCAGGTCAGAAAAAATAGGAGGAAGGAGGCAAAAAGTTTGGGGATGTCCCTGTCAAAAAGCCAGGTCCAACAAGGAGGGTATAAAAATTAGGACCTCAGACACCCCCTCTTCAGTTCACTTTTGGATCTGTGGAAGGAATTTCAGAAGGCTGCCTGCTGCTGTGACCTGCTGTGCACTCTGCAAGACTGCTGTTGCACCAGGAAAGACTACTTTGTGGCCTGGAGCCTTGCCTTGAAACATCTGAGGCCAGCCATGCTGTTGAGCCTTCATTTTCACCCGAACTCAGAACTACAAAAGTGAATTCAAGGGTTAGTATGCTGGCCTCCTGTTTAGAGCCACAGGGACACAAAATGCTCCCAACATCTTGAACCCACTTCTGGACCCAGCTGAGTGCATCCTGTCCCACCAGTCCTGGACCCTTGGTTATGGTGATAAAGGTGCCCAGATGTCCAAAACTGATGACCTAAACCATTTTTGGACAAGAACTTCTATGAGAACCAGGAGGAGACTGGGACCAACCTGCTCGCTTATCCACATGAGGTTAATCACCAGTCAGAATGATTTTGAGGCTTTTCCTGCTACATTCTTTTCCACAGCAGCAACTCCTGTTCATTGATCCTTTGCCAAAGGGGTATCTAGCCTCATGGAGATGATTTCTGTTACACCTCTCTACCTCATCCTGCTGGAGATTTTCAACTTCCAAAAAAGAGACTATGGGCCTCATTACGAGTTTGGCAGGCTGAATGTCAGCCAGCCAGACCAATGGGGAGGGAACCAGCACGGGAGACGGGTCTCCCCCTAGCCCTATTACAATGTTTCAACGTGGCTGGCTGACAGAAATCAATTACGATGTTTCTGCCAGTCAGCCTGCTGGAAACAGTGTGGTGACATTGACCTTGGCTCCTCAGGGAGCCGAGGCCAATGCCATCATACAAAGGGTGCCCCCAGCACCTTTTGAATGTGCACTGTCTGCTGTAGCTGTACACAGTGCACATTCCATGGGTGCTGGGCTTGGGGCCCTTGCATTGCCCACATATTGTGGGCAGTTCAGGGGCCCCCCTGTGGTGCTCAGCACTGCGTTTCTGCTAGCCTTTTCATGGCTGGGACCCTGTCATGAAAAGGCTGGCAGAATGGGAAGTCATGATCAGCATGGCAGTGCTGAACTCAATGCCTGACCACAACTTTGGCTGCCACCACTTCTTCGGTATCCGTGATCCCGGCAGAGATTCACTACAGCTGTGATCCAAGGCTCCCAAATGATGATGCTCCCTCCTCAGACACCACCTGCCGCTTTGCCTCACTGAACTTTACCTACTCAGAACATTTATCTCAAATTTCTTCTAAGTCCAAAGGTAAGCGCTGAATGGGCCCAATCCACTTCTTGTATCTAATCTGTGCTCTGCTTCAGTCAGCCATGTTTTTTGACAGTGGCCCAGTTTCATGCAACTAGATGTCCTCATTTGGCGCTTTGATCTTTTAGGCCCTAGTTTTCACTAAAAACATTAAAACTCAATTTATCGAGGTTGGATTTTTGCCATTTTGGTGTCAAATCATTTGTTAAAATGTACTCTATTTTTCTAAATTGGTTTGGAATTTTCTAGTCTTGCATTTTCACCTCATTACTGTTTGTGTGGTACAAATATACTTTACACATTGTCCCTAAGTTAAGCCTGACTGCTTTTTGTGCCAAGCTACTCATAGTTAAGAACAGGCTAATTTAGTGTAATTTTGTGGTTCACCTTGCAAGGGATTGTGGTTTGGTTGACCAGGGCTAACAACCCAGTCAACAAACAACTCAATTTTACACACAATTCTTTATGGAGCTGCTGTGTATGTGAAGCCAGTGCAGGTAAGGAGGCCAGAGACACTGTTATGGCCCACTATAAAAGACAGCTATGGCACCCATGTGTCACAGACTCCACACACATTGAAGGAAATAGCATTTGTGGAACTCTCAAGTACCACAAATTAAGTAGACAGTAAGTACTCCTATTGCCCAAATCATGCGTTCTAGTCCTGCACTTTTCAACACATTTATGAGTTAGAGCTCTAAAGTAATCGGTAATCTGTTTTATTGTTTTTTATTTATTCCTCCCAGTACTTAGAACAATCCCTAGTGTTCTCAGACAATGGTATATACATTTTAAATACAAAAAATGAAAGAAAGAGGAGTGCCCAGGCTACTTATAATCAGCAGTGAATTTTAATTATCTAAGTCCTTTAAGCAGGACATATTTTTGGACCTGATCTTATGTGTATTTGGACTCCTTATTTCTTGAACTAAACTCATCTCATTAGATCTAACTAAGTAGACATTTGTCTATTTGATCACTATGTCTCAGTAGCGGTTCCAAGCCTAAAGTTACTGGAGTACCAATCCCAACAAAATTACAGCAATATAATACAGTTTTGTTGTCTCCACTGGAGTTGTAATCCTTCCTCATATATCACAAGTTCTTGACCAGCCACATCAAAGTCCAGTGACACATAAAATGAGTCATAGAATACTATATGGTCCATGCAACTGTGTTTTCCTTGTTTATGAACCATTCCTAAATAGGCATTGTTTAACAACAGTTAAGATACAGATTTATGCAACATACATCTTTCCTACAATTTGCAAAACATTTTGACATTTGCCTTTTTTGGCACACTTCCAAGACTGACGTCACTCACAAGCCATCATCATAATAACTTTATCCAGTTTAAATAACCATAAATGTATACAAAATATGACAAGTTACACAAATAACACATATTCAAATCAAATAAAGATGGGACTAAAAAACAATAAGACTGGCAACGCACAGTATACAGAAAACTTTGCATTCAGGAGGAACACAGTGGTTTTCCAGCAATCATAGTTGATTTCACAGGTGCATTTGGTGCCATGTGCAAAATAGCAAATACAATTAAAAACCACCATTACAAACATTACAACCTACAAAATTGATAAAATCCATCCTTAGGTCTAAGGCTAGTCCTACTAAAACAAATTAGGTATTAATAGGTGGCTATTAAAGCAATTCAAAACCATAAAATTCCATAAGTTTACAGTGCAACAATATGAACTAGAGTGTAGGGTGTCGCATCCTTGGTCTACTAGCAGCAAAGAAGAAAATGCTTCACTAGGTACTGCAAAAGAAAAAATAACATCCCCTTAGAGTTAGCTAAAAGTTTTCACTCTTATGGACCAGCTCCAAATGATATATTTAACAACACCACATGCAATCAACTCTTTTGTTTCAACACACTAAAAATAGGTAGACTCATAAGTGACTGGAATACAGTTTTATGTTACTTATGTAATATTGAATGACCTGATTCAGCTTGTGGTAGATAAGTACTTGGCAACATACTTGACGGATACCCCATCCACCCTATTAAATCCCAATCCATATGTAATAAGACAGGTGGGATATCTGTCACATTTTTTTGACCCAATGCATTGTGAGCTTTTGGAATATTTTCTGTCTACGATAGCCATGCTGTTCATTGCAGAGTGGATCTTTAACACAAATCTAGATATGGATTGTGAATCAGAGAGGATAAGTTAGATAGGATGATTTGGTTGAAGGTGACTCTGTTGTCAGAAGCTAAGGTTTCTTTAACTTTAATGAGAGAGAAGAAATCAAGAATTAGGTAGGTGTGACACCTGTCCATAACTGGCAAAACCTAAATAAGTCTCTAGACATTTAGATTGGTTGTTTCAGCAGGGCCATTCTGAGGCAGAACTGCATATGGTTGGTTAGGGCTTGATGTACAAATCAAGCCCTGACAAGCCGTTTGCAGTTCTGTTTAAACTGCTGAAGAAAATTACCTTTAGACTTGAAATGTTGTGAGAAAAACCCTTTTGTTCAGTTACCCCAACATTTTGCTGAATTCTAATGCTCATTTTCAGATTCTGGACATGGTGGCACTTCTATCCAGTGTAAGTGCTCTGACCCTAAAATGTGTAAGAAAATGCCTAATCCCTGATTGCCATATTTACCTGTCTTGTAAGACCATGGTTTATGGTGCATAAACTATATCTGAACTGCAGCACTTATTGTGCCATCCACTAGTGTACAAGGAAACATGGCTTCAGTCCTGCCAGTATAGTCTGACTGCTGCTCCTGTTTAGACCTGCAGCCCAACCTGTCAAAACAAAAATTTGACAGTGAAAAAAACCTTCCTTTTATACAATGATAAGGCACCCAATGTAAGACATATAGTACACAAGGTAAAGTGCATGGTATTTGAAAGTAGGAATATGAAAATGTAATATTACCATGCCCAGCAGTGACAAGCCTGAAAACCCGATTTTCAGTATTGAAGCCTCTGGCTATTCAATGAGAAAACTAAAGTGCTGATTAAAATATTAATTATTTTATCTCGATTTGAGACCAGCTAAAGAATAATATAACCACTCTTTTTAATATGTATTAAAAGCCCAATTCAATTGTGATGTTGGGTTTTTAATAAATATATAGGAAAATAACTTTTAGAACCCTGCATTTTTCCCTGCCTGAAGCTCCTGGAGGTAACTTTGCATTAGCTCTTGAGCAGCTGTCAATCAAGTGCTTGAGCTAATGAGGTGGGAAAACGGCTTGGAGAGCAGCAGGGACAATGGTCTAGAATTGAGGCGGTGCTATCTTCTCTTGTCAGGAAGACCATTTGGAGGGGTGAGTGAGAAATCTCCACAGCTTGACTAATGTTTCAGCTGCAATCTGGTGGGGTAGATTTATTTTCCTGAAATTGACAAAACCCCTTTTGAAGTTGGACCTAGGTACAATTTTTCAAACTTGTTCACTTGTTCACTCCCAGAATTTCATCGTGACCAATCAGCTTGGTGTATACAACTCAGGCTCTATCTTGGTTGACCTGAAATTGCATATGGCCCCAGTCTACTGCAACCAATGACTATCATTGCTGTTTTACCTTTTCTTGGACTTTTTTCCTCCTAAACATTCATAGACTCATATCACAAGTTTCCCTTATCAAAATGTTTATCTTTTTAGATGTCATTTTGCTGATTAAGTTATCAGGATGTTTAAGAGTTGTATCTTTGACTATTTAACTGTTTTGGTATTTCTGAATGCTTTATGCATTTTCATTAAGTTAAGCTTGTCTGCTCTGTGCCATCGCTATCAGCAGGGGAGGCAAGGTTCAAATTATTGAAACCTTTGACTGGACCTGACAGGGTAGTGACAGTATTACTTTTGGTGGAAAACTATCCTCCCCAATTAATAACTCACTTTCTTACAGAGTTCATTTAAAGCTTTTTGGCATTGGAGAGCCCTATAAATGAAATCTCTCTTGTCCTGACAAACTTGCAGTTCTCTTGCCTCTTTTAGAGATGGGAGATGCTGATTAAGCACGTTTGGAGACGCTCTGATTAATCAAAGGTGATGTCCCTTCTGTACCAGAGCTGCTGCTTTTAATGCATTGCAAGGCTTACCTTATATCGGGCAGTACTCAGAATGCACAGATAACCTTTCCTGGGCCCACATGCATGGCCTGGTAGGTCCAAACAATAGCCCACCTATGCAGGAGAAACCTCCCCACATATCAGGACTACTTTGTTTTTTCTTTTTCAGAAATAATCACCCCACTTTGTCTTTGGATGTTTGTCTCTGAAAAAGAAAATTAATGCGGAGATGGGCAAAATAGTTGTCCCATGCTACATTAATATTTGCTGAAAGAGCATCTTCAGCATCTACACAAATGTTTTTTTACAAAAAGATCTACACCAGGCAAATAGGGCTCTCTAAATGCAGCAGGTAATTCTCCATCGAGGATCTAAAGTTAAAGGCCACTGCCCATTGATCCAGCTGGCAGGAAACCCACTAGAGTCCAAGTGGCTCCCCTAGAAACATCCTAACTGTCCACAGAGTTACTTGCAGGTTAATTATTTGCTGCAAATTTAGGGCCTGATGTACAAAGCCATTTTCCAATCACAGACCCTACAACTAAGAAAATAATAGGGCTTGTGACCAGAAAAAGTCTTTTAGGTATGCATGAAACCTTCGCAAAAAGGGTTTATCGACCCATATGGAATCACAATTAGGAATGGACTTGAAAGGGGAATTTCATTCTAATGGAGACTCGGTAATGCATGTGTCAATAATTTGTGACATGAACTGAGGTTGCGAACTATTGATCAGTTAGCAAAACTTCAAGGCACTTGAAACTGATGTGCAAAGTGTAAGGTGTCCCCTTAGAAATATTTCCCTTTTTTGAATCATGTTGGCAATCTCAAGAGGGAGTATTCTTCGACCAGTGGAACATTACCGGCTTTCCATTCCATTGTTTTCCTAAAGGGTTTTTTGTGTTAGTGGCACCTGATTATTTTGAGGAACACAGGCTGCTTTAAAAAAAGTTTCTAGTTTGGCAATGCAGACACAGGCATTGTAGTTTGTTGTACCTTTCAGCCCACCATCCCTGTAGACAATTGCAGGTGGTTGCAGATACAAATCTGCTTAATTAAACTTCTTTAGGCATGTCATTCTTCAACCATACCTGGTGAATGGAGATTTTCAGACTGGACCCACCAGTGTATAGCCTGCATTGCAAAACTAGAGAGAAGCAGCAAAAAGGGGATGGGCAATTTGGGACCACGATTTGCAACCTGTCTCTCTGTTCATTTGTCCCTTGGTTTTCATAGCTCTTCCCAATCAAATTTTACCAATGTACTCCATTTCAATTTTTTAATACACTATAGGATATATCCTCAGCAGAGGCTGATAGGAAACTGTACAAAAGAAAATCACAATTTATGTCTTGGAAGTAGATAGAATAAATATATCCATATTCCGTCTTTCCCATAATGCTCTCTGTACATTTATTTCAGGTACAAAGGCAACTTCCTCACTAGAGGGACAGTTACAGTAACAGGAAAATGAAAAGGTCTACCTTTTTAAGGTGAGCACATGTGTCTGAGTACGAACAGCTGGCTGTTACCACTGCAGACATCAAAATACGAATGTCCGGGGCAAAAGAAAATGGGAGGGGCACAGGAAAACGTGGTTTTCAATTATCTGGAACAGAAGCACTGAGTTGCACTTGGGACAAGCTAAGACGGGGCTCTTGGAATTCTATCACATTTCCTTTGAGGCTTTAATGAGCTGTCTGTACATTTCTTTGTGGCGGTGTCTCCACTCAATAGGCGGGGGACCGCTTCGTTCCGTCGTGAATCTTATGTAGTAGCAGCATGCATTCCAGTCTAATAGGGCACTGAATCAGATACAGATAATGGGATTATCAAACTGTTTCAGGTACCCATTGTTGCCCAGAAATTTTGAGGAAAGAACAAAAAATAATAAAAGAATAATGAGGTTTCATTTGCTTTCTGTTGAGTAATATGCTAGTGTTTATTCTTCAGTTTTTTTTCTGGCCTTCTCCAAAAAAAAGAAGGTTACATTTTAGGCTTTATTTCTCATTTTCAAGTATTCTGCAACCATGTTTTACATTCATTTATGATCCAGTTCTAAGGGTTACAATGTTTATATAATCTCTATATTTTCACATATAGCAGCAACAGGTATAGGTATTGCTTACATTTTCAGCTACAGTTCTGCAAAAAATTAAAAGAGGAGTCAGGTTTTCAGTTCCACCGTTGTCAAGAAATTTAGAAATATGTTCTACAATGTTGCAAATCAGAATGAACGACTGCAAAGAAAAAATCAGTAGACTCTTAGCAACCCTTACACAAGACGGCTTAAGGATCTGCAGAAATTATGTATGTGCCATACTGTGATGTAGGAGAATGGAAGGAACGGGTGGAACTAAAAAATTATCATGTCCCAATTAAACTATCTCAAATAGAATCAGTTAATGTTAATTCTGTGATGTTTAGGGGCCTCCTACTCTAGAGTTTGCCATGTAAAGAAAAATTAAAGGGGGGAATTGGAACTATAACAACTAGATTTCAGGCTGGAATAGAGAACTCATGTACTGGTCCAAAGATGTAAGACCGTGTATAAGCCTTGAGGTAGTAGACACATTTCTGTAAACTCTCTTTACAGAAGTGTGCTTTGTCTTTTATTATATTAAAGACAGAGCCCCCAATTGACTCATCCTTTTTCATCTACGTGACCACCTTTGTGTTGCAACAACCTTATTTTCTCCCTATCACTTCGTATGACTAGTTCTTAGAACCACAGGATTTTCCACCTATGAATGGCCAGTTTTATTTAAACAATACTCAATCATAGCTCAGTGGTCTCGTGGTTCTTCAGCTATACTTCGCTGTCTAGTGAGGGTTGCACTGTAAAACCTATTCTATGCTCTGACTTGCAAGGAATGGTTAAGAGGTCAATAGGAGAAATGCCTGATGATGATGAATAAAGAGGATCTTTCAAGTAAAGAGTGTGGGAGAGAGAGCAAGAGATAGAAAGAGAAAGACGGAGAAGGAGAGATAAAAGGAGACAGAATGAGGGGACAGAACGGCTGTGTTTAAAAGGTTTGATGCGAATCCCCTTGAAGGGGATTATGGATTGCTTCAGGATACACTTCACGTTAATCAATAAAGTGATGCATTACATTGTAAGGTAGTAAGGGCACAGCTAGGGAAACGTCTGCAAACATGTATCCCTTCCTATCTTTGCCAGTGATGTGCATATTCATACTTTTGACGAGCTCTAATGAGAGGCAAACGGTTGCAGGTAATCTTTAACATGTAACTGATCAATTGCAGTCTTTTTCTGTGAAATGCAGCCTTGGATGAATATATCATAGATTCAACAGTTAACATAAACCAGATGTGGCCACTAGCTGCATTCTATTTTCTAAACTGCTGCCTTGCACCAAATAGTTTCCTATTCTGGGGACGATTCCACGTTTGTCGAAATGAAAGTGCTATTGCTCTGTGATACATTATTTAACAAGTGTAATACATATCTATTAGTGCCTATTATGAGTTTTTAAGGAATAATATGCAAATTGCGGTGGCTACAAGGGCAGCTCCTCTGCTATGGTGGAGAAGCATCCCCTCCTCCACCCCTCCTCCCCCATGAGCAGCAGCAGCTGAAAAAGTTTTACAATAAAATCATAATAAACTATGTTTGTGTGTGTATGTGCAAACAGTGTTTATTATGGTTTTATTGTAAAGGGGGAGGTCCCATGGGTGATGACAGGACGTAGGGGGAATGATCAGCATTCCCCGTCAGAACGCATGTATATTTGGCCGGCTGTCTCGGGCCATGCCAAACACACAGGGCTCTCTCCAACGCGGCACGTGTTGGTAGGTTGCAGAGTGCAGGCAGAAGCTCCCAGTTTGCCTCAGAGAACCCTGGCTGGGTGCTCCGTCCAATCCTAATGCTGCTTTCATGCTGCCAGCAGCCTGAAAGCAGCATTAGGATTGGCCGTAGGACAGGCTGGGAGCCTGTGCCTGCAAGTACTATAGCCAGAGGAGCGCAGTTAAGCGGAACAGGGTGGCGTGGCGAGGAAGGTACGTTTTTTGTTATTTGTTTTCTCATTCCCCACCCCCATAGCCACACGCCACACCACCTCAACGACACACCCCCGCGAGCTGCGACTGGGTGCTTACTTCACCAAAATCTGCAAGTTAAAGTAAATACAGTGCACTTTCCCCTGGTGAATTCTGACAGATGTAACCTGCGGAACCCAGAAGAAGTAAATATCACAAGTCTGAATTCCTTGCTTGAAAATTCAGAACAACTTATAACCAGTACCTTTGTCTTTTAAAAGTCAATATACGAACTCAGCTCTCAATATCAATGTAGTTTCTCATTTCAGTTTGCAAGCTAGCACTTGTATGGTAGCCCTAAACATAAGCAATTACTTTATGTGAGAGAATCAAATGTATTTAGGGGTCACTAGAGATCGTTGACTTGCCCTTTGTGACTCAGGCATTACTTTGCAGTCCGTGGCCTTACAGGTTGCAAAATCCATGCCAGAAACACAGGAGTAGCTCATCCTTATGGATATTGGTTGGGGCCCCAATCTCCTTGCTCTTTGTCCATTTTTATTACACTTAAAGTCATTAATTGTATACATTATTAATGTAATAAAATGGTGTACAGTTAGCTGGTATTTGAGATGCCCTAGCAGCTGAGATAAGTAAAACATGCTTTTGAATGTATGTTGTGTGCATGCGAGTGTGTTTATTTATTACAGAGTGTGTGTATGTGTAAGCATGTGTCTGAACATAAAGGTCAAGTGGCGTGTGATGTCATTTCTGCTACCTCTGGCCTTTTGATTATATGATGTTCATGAGAAAGTGTTGGCCCATACTTTAAATCAGTGGTTCCCAGCATGTGGTTTGGGGACTTCTGGGCATCTGCAAAGCCTCCTCAGGGTGTCCGTGACTACCTAGAAAATTAAATAAGATTAACAGATTGAGAAAGTGTATATAAATAAAGTGGCTAAATGTAAAATTGTGAATGATAAAACGTAACGTATATGTCAAGGAATTTGAAATTGGAGACAAAAAACAAAACTTTGTATCCGTAGTGTGATTCGTGGAACAGTGCAGGTGCATCAAACAGAGTATAGTATGGACGATGTGTGGCTTTCATCGAATTTAGGAAAGCTCCAACCTGCACTACTAATTTTTTTTAATGTATATTTGGTTGCAAATTAAATACAATGTGTTATCATTGGTGTATGTCTTTGATGAACCTCTTTTCTGTGTACAGTTTTGCAGTTCAAATTATCAACAATGTTTAGTGTGGGGTTCCTGGCTTCGAGTAATTACTCAGCGGGGGGTCTCCGGATTCCAAAAATGATTCACTGGGGGCCTCTGGGTTCTAGTAATGGTTAAGTGGGGGTCCACAGAAGCCAAAACGTTGAGAACCACTGCTTTAAATAACACAAAATCAGCATCTTAGGCTACAAGGCAATTGCTATTACATCCAGAATATTAACTCAGATTATTTTGCTCGTTCTGCCTTTAAGGGCTTCCGTGGTTTAGCTTGATGCATGTAGTGTTTGATGCAGAACTGGGTAGGTCTGATTCTGCCATGTCAAAACTTTAAAATGGCTTTCTCGGTTTGATGAATGGGCTGTCATCCCTGCACTAAAGAACCTAATCATATCTGCTCCAGTTTCTATGCCGACATGCTCTTAAGCAGACTTTCTCTCATTCTTATGTTGCTGTGATGCCCAGAAATGCGTCTGCGGTTGAAAGCAGGGCAGATCATGCCCCTGTCTCGCCAATAGACTGCCGAAAAATAGAACATGAGGCTTTGAAGCAGGTCAGACTAGAGGTCGGACACAAAGGCACTGCGAATTAGTGGATCGAAGCTCAGCATTTTTGTCAGTACACATGCATTACTAAAATAACCAAAATGAAGAATTATTTTTGGTATTGGCTGTGATGATAAAGTATGTATTGAGGTTAAATGTTGGTAGAAAGACAGGAATACATTGATAAACGCACTCACTAATAATGCACCTTTAGATGTTCCTATTTTACCTTGTGTTCTTATTTTTCTCCTATATTATCGAATCATATTTATGGAATTGTTTTGTCTGAGCTTTTTTGGCGATCTAATAAAAAACCCACAAAGATAAAAAGCAAAGCCATTCCACTGTGCCATACTTATTTTTCATGATCATAATACAGGAAAACTGACTTATGCTGAGATAATGGGTCTATGTTCTTGATAGCAAACTCTGTATGTTGAAGAGATGCACCTTGTAGTGTCTTGCATGATTTGAATGGAATCTTTATGGCTCCCTGAGGAATCCTTATCAGTGTGTGGCATATTTGCTCAAACAGAATGTATAAGAGTTTGCTTTAGAACGTTGAGGTTCACAGATACACGCAGAGGAATAAAGGCATGTGATTTACAGTCGGTACCAGGCTGGGGAAGAGGCCACAACTGAGGACCAGTTAGGGGATGAGTATCTCAAAGAAGAAAGTAATCTCCAGGAGAGTTTGCCTTGGTCCAGACAAACTGCTCCTGCATGTCACATGTGCCTTGGTTGAAGTGCTAAGTCGGCAGCTGGCATATGTGGAGTAAAAGCACAACTCCAGCTGATGTGAAGCATGTGAATAGAAAGAAAGCTTCATGGGAAAGTCTACGCATGGTTTGTCAAGAACCTATGACCAAGATCCTGCATAAAAGGTACCGCCTTGCCACGCAATATAAATCTATACAATGCACAGTGTATTAACACAAAGAGTGGATTTAACCTGATTTACAAAGCACAGTTAAAGACAAGAATCAGATGTCAAATAGCGATGAAGACGGATCCACCATTTGAAAAACAATATAAACAGAAGTATACAAATAATAAATTAAGGTACTTACTAAGGGGCTCATTATGAACCTGCCGGTTCAGACTGCCATACCGGCGGTGGCGGGAAAGACCGCCACGGCATGGCGGTCTGAACCACCATATAATTAACACAGGGAGGGCTGCCTGTGGCAGCCCTCCGCCAGCACCAGGCTACCGCCAACAGGCAGCCTGACGATGGTGGATTACATTATCCTCCGGATAATGTACCCTGTGTCCCCCAGCCTTTCCCTGGTGGGCTCCCCCGCCAGGAAAAGGCTGGCAGAAGGGGTGCTCCAGGGCCCCTCTGGGGGCCCCTGCACTGCCCATGCACTTGGCATGGGCAGTGCAGGGGTCCCCGTGCAGTGCCCCATCTCGCAGGTCACTGCCCGTTTTACCGGCAGTGATCTGCGTGACGGGTGCTGCTGCACCCACCGCACTGAGGCATTGACGACGGCTCCGTTTGGAGCCCTCATCAATGTCCCAGCCCTGCACTCTCCTGGGCCGGCGGGCGGAAACAATGTTTCTCTCCACCGGCCCAGCAGAATGTTCATAAAGCGGTCGGCGGAGTCTCAAGGGGGCTGGCGGTCTATGGATAGACCGCCAGCATGAACACAGCAGTGTTTACCGCTGTGTTCATAATGACCCCCTAAGTCTGCAAAAGAAAGCTCCTTCATCACGGCCAATGCAAGGCCCAAGAAGAAGCACAGGGGTTGTGCTAAAGAAGTAGTCTGTATTTCCAGAGGCCAAAAACTTAGCAGAAGGCCGCTCTGCCAAGGGAACCCATCAAGGATGACTCTGAAGCTGGCCCAACCTCAGGACCAGGGCCGGGCATGAATGGAAAAGAATCTGATTTCCAGTCAGAGAGGCCTAGGAAAGCGCTACCCTTTAAGTCCATGAGTTCCACACCGATTTACAATGCTGCCACCTTCCTTAACCCACCACCATTATTTGACACTATCAAAAAGTAAAATTTAGGTGGTGATATTTGAAGATTTCATTGATGCACTTAAAGTGACTGACAACAGAAAGATTATCAAGTATCTCAAAAATCTTGCTGGTGGTGGTGTGAAAGAAGTCATAAAGAAAATGCAGAGAACTGATGAAATAGTAACATGCTAGATTAAGAATGGGTTGAATTTCAAGTTCAATCTAGTACCAAATGTACACTATGAACGATATGACTTCAGTCAACAATGTCAGATAGTTGGTAAAACAATTGATGAATACGTGGAAAGACTCAGCACACTCATCAAGCACTGTAATATCAAATAATTTAATGATGAAGAAGCCATGAGTCTCAGAGTAATTGATGGATGCTTGTCCAACTCATTTAGATGACGAAACACCACCACAGCACCCACTCAGCGGATCCATACCTCTGTCCGCAGGACACGTCAATCAGCAGTGTGTCCACCACTACAAGGACCCCAGCCACCCCACATACCCAGGACAATCAGGGACCTGGGGTCAGTGGCAGTGGGCACACGCTTCAGGGGACAGAAGAACAGGACAACAGGGAAGCTGGGAGGACTGCTGGTGTGAGCCAGGGTGAGGACAGGCCCAGGGAACTGACTCGCCAGGAGGCACTCACCACAATCCTGGGAGCATACTAACATTCCCAGGATATGCTGGGCCAGATCCTGAAAAAGATGCAGGAGAACATGCAGCTGCAGGAGAGACAGTGCTTGGGGATCAGGGATGACTTGAAGTCCATTCACACCCCCTGGTCTCCATTGGGTGCTGGCAGACATGGCCAACAGTATGAGGGAGGCAGTAGCACACAAGCGGGCCCCTGACACTAGCCAGCCTACTGAACTGCCCTCCAACTCCACTGCCGCTAGTGGACAGGAGGCCCCGCCACAGGACCAACAGGCCACCAGCATCCCTCCCCCTGCAGAAGGAGAACCACCCCGCAAACATTCCCTGTGATCCAGGCAGAAGCCAGAGACTATTGCCAAGACCCCCACCAGGAAATAAGACTCTCCTGATTGTCACCCAACTGTCCCACTATGTCACCCTGTCCACCTTGAACTGCCATTGCTCCCCTTCCTATGCCCCCTTGGACAATGCACCTGTGCTACAAATAGACTGGACTCTAACCTGGACTTTCCTTCATCATCACCCCAGCCCATTGCACTTCCCCCTTTTCTTCTTAGCAATGCAATAACCACACTGTGACAAAAACCAAGTATGGAGTATGTCATATGATTTAAATATGTATTCGTTTAACAAGGTTTAAACATTGTAATTGAACTGTACAGTAATGTGTACATAGGAAAGACCTGTAGTTGGCTGCACTGAACACACCAGGAGCAATAGCGGGACACCAGCATCTGCGAAAAGAGATGCCAATGGGTACAGTGAGTGGGCATGGAAGTAGGAATTCACAGCCTGCCATTGAAAGTGTCACACATCCAACTGTCAATGAAATGTTAAATAACACTGTCTTACCTGTGTCTCATTGGAAGTATTGATGAATAACTGGACTTCTGTTGTCCTCATCCTCATCCTCTGCCTCCTCATCTTCACTGTTCACAGGGTTCACTGCTGCCACATGGCCATCTCCAGCCTTCTCCTCCTGCAGAAAAGGCACATGGCTTTGCAAGGCAAGGTTGTGCAACATACAGCATGCCACAATGATCTGGTAGACCTTCTTGGGTGAGTAGCACAGGGATCCACCAGTTAAATGGAGGCACCAAAACCTGGCCTTCAGGAGGCCGAAGGTCCTTTTTATTATCCTTCTTGTTCGCCCATGTGCCTCATTGTAACATTCCTCTGCCCTTGTCCTGGGATTCCTCACAGGGGTCAGAAGCCATGAAAGGGTGGGATAACCAGTGTCACCTGCAAATATCGAGGGACAACTGTTAGCCACACACTCACCTTAAGGGCCCACAACATACCCAACACCAACATACACTGGGTGGGAACCAGGGCTCACCTATTAGCCACACCCTGTGGCTCTGGAGTTGGGCAATCACATTTGGGATGCTGCTATTCCTCAGGATAAAGGCATCATGCACAGACCCAGGGTTCATTGCATTGACGTGGGAGATGTACTGGTCCGCCAGGCACACCCTCTGGACATTCATCGAGTGAAAACGCTTTTGATTTCTGAACACCTGTTCATTTCACCAGGGGAGGGGGGGACAAATGCAATATGTGTTCCATCTATTTCCCCAATGATGTTATGTCCCATTGCATAGAGGTCAGCTTTCACTGTGGCCAAATCCTCCACCTGGGGGAAAATGATGTAGCTGCACATATGTTTAATCAGGGCAGACAACACTCTGGTCAGCACGTTTGAGAACATTGGCTGTGACATTCCTGTTGCCAAGCCCACTGTCACTTGGAAAGAACCAGTTGCCATGAAATGGAGCACATATAGCACTTACACAAGAGGGGTGATCCCGGTGGGGTGACAGAAAGCAGGTATTAGGTCAGGCTCCAATTGGGCACACAGCTCTGTGATTGTGGCCCTGTCAAGTCTATAGGTGAGGATAATGTGCCTGTCCTCCATTGTTGCCATGTCCACCAGGGGTCTGTACATGGGGGGATGTCTACATCTCCTATTCATCCGCAGCAGTTGCAATCTATGGGGCAAAAGAGTGAGCAGCTGGTCATTATCTGTACATTCTAACCTCTACAGTTCAATGCATATTGTGATTGTAACATTATATTGGTGGGACATGTCCAAAATGTGAATTTGTGTACTGTGACAAAGTTAGGATCTGTGGCCTGCACCCCCCCCCCCGGAATGGCGTCCGCCTGTCCTGTATGGAGGGACAGGTGGAAATCAGGTAATTCCGCTGACATTGTGCGCCGTTGCGGGAGGCGGTCGAGAACAGCCGTGCAACTCCCCATTGGTTATTATTAGGCCCTATGGGGTACAGTGGCCAATGGTGATGTACGCCGGCAGTGACGGTACGCACCTCCGTGGACGTGACAGACATTTTCTACCTGACTCCTCACTTGCTACCTGACCTTCAACAGGAGAGGACCTACACTGCATGTCCTGCTGTCATCTGTGTCTGGAACCGACCATAACTTGTGTTGTTGGGGTAAGGGCCCCTGCCTTCACCTCAGCAGAGTTGGAGCAACTGGCGGATGGGGTTCTACCCCAGTACCGACTGCTGTATGGGCCTCCAGACCAACAGGTGACTACACTGTGAGTACGATGCATGGGGCGTGAATGCATGGAGTGCTGTGTGGGTAAGGCCTCATGTAGGGGGGGGTTGGAGAATGGGCCCTGGGCAGTGTGCAGCATGTATGCTGGGCCATGTCTGTGCTAATGGAGATGGACCGGGTCTGGTGGGCCAGACGTGTAACAGGTAGGACGGTCGGACTAATACCTTTCCTTGGGTGTATATTCTCCTCAGGTCAGCACCCATCAAAAGAAGGGTAAATGGCGTGCCATCACAAGGACGTGCGCACCTTGGGGGTCTATGGCAGGCGGAGCACCCACTGTTGGAAACGGTGGGAGAACCTTAGACGCTGGGCAGGGAAGATGGCGGAGGCCCAGCTGGGGATGGCCTCCCAACAAGGAAGGGGTGCCTTTCGAACCCTGACCCCCTGTTGGCCTACATACTGGCAGTGGCCTATCCAGAGCTGGATGGGCACTTGGGGGCATTACAGCAGCAACAAGGGGTGAGTACAGTGCCCAGTATTACTACTTACGCCTGGTGGGGTGGTATCCGGGTGGGGGATGGGGAAATGGCCCTGTGGGTACCCCTAGGCCAGGCCTGACATTGCAGAGTAGGTCCCAAGTTGGGCAGGGTTCTGATGTGAAAGTCCTCCAACCAAGCTATTAGTCATCCACTACTGGGCAGGGGTCTGTGGGTCTCAGGTATGCCACATTTGGTGTTAGGTGTCCCTATCCATTGGCTGGTGGCTAGCATTGTGAATGGTAGTGCATTGCCTAATTCCCTGTGTGTGAGGGTGCTGTGTACACCAATGGTGGTGTTGGTGCTGCCATTGACCAAGTGAATTCTTTGTCTCTTCCCCCCCTTTTTTCTTTGTCACCCTGTCCTTATGTGCATTATCATCATCTGGCGGAGGAGTAGAGGCACCGGCGATGGAGGGAGCTGCATCCCACAGGACCCAGGAGGCCAAAACCACCGACGGTGAGGGCACCAGTGGGACAGAGGGAGAGGGGAGCACCAGGTCGGAGAATGGAGGGGACAGTTTGGACACAGATACCTGCTCTGATGAAAGCTCCCTGGTGGTGGCGGACACCTCTGTGCCCACCCCAGCCACAGGTACAGCCGCCACCCCGTACCAGCACCGCCCTCCCAGCAGCCCCTCAACAAGTTTCCCGTGCCCGCTCACCCAGAAGGGTGGGCATCTCCTTTGCCCCAGGTACCTCCAGTTAGCACTGCTTCCCTGAGTGAAGAGGCTATTGACCTCCTGAGAACCATATCTGTTGGGCAGTCAACCATTGTGAATGCTATCCAGGGGCTGGCAGCCCAAATGCAACAGACCAATGTATTTCTGTAGGGCATTCACACTGGCTTGGTGGCCCAACAGAGATCAATCCAGGCTCTGGCCTCCTATCTGATGGCAGCCATTGTCCCTGTTTCCACCCTACCCCCTCCAACTTCCTCTTTCCAATCCCATTCCCCTCAACCCCAACCTATCCCAAGCACACAGGCAGACGAACAGGCACCCAGGACAACGCACAAGAGTGGACATGGCAAACACAAGCACCACACTTCATCCCACTGGCACTCACACAAACACCATCCAGAAGCAAACATACCAACATCCATTGCCTCCACTGTGGCCCCCTCCTCCTCCTCGTCCACCTCCCTCCCAGTAGCATCTCCACTCACACCTGCACGCACTACATCCTCATCCACTACCACCATCACCAGCACACCTATCTGTACACACCCCTCACTGGCAGTCACCACCCCCACATCCATGCACACGTCCCCTGTGTCCTCTCCCACTGTGTCTGTGCCCCCTCCTTCCAAAGTACACAAACACAAGCACTCAGACACCCAACAGCCATCCACCTCACAAGAGCATCTAGCCCATGCACCTGCACCCAAGCACAGCAGACTGACACCTCCTACCACCACTCCCTCTTCCTCCACTCCAAAACCATCTCCCTCTTCCCGCCCAAATGTCCCTAAGAAGCTTTTCCTTGCCACCATTGACCTCTATCCCTACCCCTCCCCCCGACCCTCACGTCAGGCCAGGGTGGTCAAAACCCAGGCAAATAATTTATCCACCCAGTCCGCGGGCACAGTAGTGTCCCAAGAAACTCCAGGTGGGAAAGGATCCCGGGCACCAGCCAGCCAGACAGAGAGGGTGCCTGCCCCAAGTGCTTCAAGGAAGGGCAAGGAGCCAGCCCCAGCTCCAGGAAGGAAGGGCAAGGAGCCAGCCTCAGCTGCAGGAAGGAAGGGTAAGGAGCCAGCCCCAGCTGCAGGATGGAAGGGCAAACAGCCAGCTCCAGCAGCAGGTAGGAAGGGCAAGGGGCCTGGTGCATGGACTCAGCCGGAGCCACCACCACCAACCATAGTGGTGCAGCCGTCTGAGGCTGCAGGGGATGGACAGGAGCCTCCCCCCACCACCACCAGCTCCACCAGCAGCACCGTCACCAGCACCGCTACCTGCAGCAGCAGCCCCAGTGGGCAGCCTTCCGAGGCTGCAGGGGATGGGCAGGAGCCTCCCCCCACCACCACCACCAGCTCCACCAGCAGCACTGCCGCCAGCACCGCCACCTGCAGCCCCAGTGGGCAGCTGTCCAAGGCTGCAGGCGATGGGCTGGAGCCTCACCCCACCACTACCAGCAGCAGCAGCAGCACCACTGCCCCCACTGAACAGCCATCACCCCCGGAGGACAGTGTGTAGTCCTGCATCCATGGGCTGTTGTGCAGCCTGGCTCCTGAAAATCCTGTGGTATGACATCCAGCTGAGAGACTGTGACCTTGCACTCCTCAAGATCTGCATCACATGGCACGATGCCCCTTCCAGAACCAGTGAAGAAGCCATCCACTCACCCCATCCTCCCCAGGATGAAGCTCACTGGGCACAATGCCCTCTCCAGAACCAGTGGAGAAGCCATCCACTCACCCCATCCTCCCCAACATGAAGCTCACTGGGCAAGATGCCCCCTCCAGAACCAGTGGAGAAGTCACCCACCTGAGAGACTGTGGCCTTGCACTCCCCAGGACAGAGCACAGGGCATGTTGCCCCCTCCAGAGCATGTGGGCAAGTCACCCACTTGAGAGACTGTCGCCTTGCACTCCCCATGACAGAGCACAGGGCATGTTGCCCCCTCCAGGACCAGTGGTGTTATACCATCTTCCGGCTGAGGTGTCCCCTGTTCCTCGTCCCCCTGAGGTGCCTGGCTATTTTCGACCTGATGCCCCTGCAGTGTTCTCTCTGTGTTGTTGCAGGAGTGAGGTGGGGCCTTGGACTTTATGATGTGGCCCAGTGGCCCACGAACATTGAGGACTGGGCCTTGTCCCTTGATTTGTAAATATGTATATAATTTTTGATTTTGATGGATGTATTATTACTATATTTATCTTATTACACTCTTTTTATTCTATTGTAGTTGTCCTTGCATTATTCATGAGGGGTACGAGGTAAGTATGTTTTATTACTGCAGCTGTATGTGTGTATGGTGTTGGGGGTGGGGGTGGGGGTGTTGCATGTTGCTTGTGTGTCACTCTCTTATTCCTCCCTCCCCTGTGTGCTAGGTGGCTGTACTCACCGTGGTCGTCTTCGCCGTCGTTGGTGTTCGTAGTGGAGCAGCAAGTGGAAGAGCATTGAGAAGACATGCAATGCTGGCTCCATGGCGGCGTGGTTCTTCCCTGAGTCTCCACAGGTGAGTCCTTTGACTTCTGAGATCTGTTTTGATGTCGTTGGTACCGCCCCGGAAAAGGTGGCGGTTTCCTGTCTCATTATATAGTGGGCGGAACATTGTCTTCCGCCTGGCTGTAGGTGGTTACCGCCGTGGTGCCTGTTGATTTTGCCCCGGCGGTCGGTGTGTTAAAGTAGCTGTCTGTCTGAGCTGTTTCCTCCGTGGTCATAATTTTGCGGTTATTACCGCTGGCATGTTGGTGGTATTACCGCCACTTTATCACCGACTGCCAGGGTTGTAATGAGGGCCTTAGTTTTGGTGTGTCACCGACTGCAGAACCTTTCTAAGAAGTCAAGTGACCTGTACTACACCAGTTGTGAATGAATTTAACTATAGTGACAACATATTGGTTTTTGGAGCTACACAGCAGGAGCACGATGCAGCCCTCACACAAGTATGTCAATTACTCAGTGATGCAGGTGTGACGTTAAATGCTGACAAGTGTGAGCTCAATAAAACAGAATTTTAATTCTTTGGCCATAGATTTTCTAATGGGGGCATGACGTCTGATTCTGAGAAAGTACAAGCTTTAACAAATGCTAATCCCCACAACATATTTCAATGGGAAGTTCGTTTCTTAGAATGTCCAGCTACTGTACACGATATGTAAAGGACTTTGTCACTGTCAGTACTCCACTGCAAGAGTTAACCAAGAAAAATGTTTCATTTAGATGGTCAAGACAATGTGAAAAGAGTTTTAACAGAATCAAACATGCAATAGGTAATGCTACAGAAATTGCATACTTCAATCCAAACCTCTGTACTGAGATTGCAGTTGACACTGGCCCTGTTTGGTTAGACGCTACACTTGCAGAGCATAGTGGATGACCAAATTCAAGAAGACATATTGTGACCTGTGCTAGTCGAAGTTTATCTCAAACAGAATGTGCTTACTCGCAGCCTGAAAAGGAAAGTTTGACTGTGGTATAGGCTTGTGAACATTTCCATCTATTCCTGTATGAAAAATCTTATGAAAAATCTTTAACACTGGTGACTGATCATAAAGCCTTGCTGACTACCTTTGGCAATCCAAAGGCAATACTGCTGATGGGGACTACAATTGCAAGAGTACTATCATACAATTGTGCATTGACCTGAAATGGATCAAAATCCTTCTGATTACTTTTTGATAGTGCCTATTGAAGATCATGCACTCCTTCCAAAATGCCTGAGGCCTACATCAACTTAATTGTCAAGTCAAGTACAGCTGCTGATGTATCATTGCCCCAGATCATCACTCTAATGAATCATGATAGTGACATGTTAAATTTAGAAGACCTAATTACACACCAGTCGTGGAACAAACATAATCAACCAGTAAGTAATGATGGCAAATATATTAAAAGTACAAAAATGTCTAGGATGAGTTATCTATAACTCAGGAAGGAGTTAATCTGCAAGGATCGAGGATCCTGATCCCAGAGAGCTTAAGACAAAAAGTTATATAAGTAGCTCACAAAGGAAGTTGTGGTATTTTTGGTACAAAGAGAGCTCTTTGAGACCATATTTTGTTTCCATTCCGAGATGAAAAAGTTGAAAGGGAGCTCAAAGCTTTTCACATATGCAATTGCCTGACAATCAAATTATTCAACATATGCTAAATATGTCAGAACTCCCCAAACATGCCTGGGAGAAAGTAGCCATCAATTTCTTTGGTCCACTTGAAAATGGACATCATTTAATGGTGATAATAGATTAATATTTGTGTTTTCCATTAGTCAAAATTCTCTCATCCGTGACACCTGAATGAGTGATCGAGAAACTTGATGGCAAATTCGCAACATAGGGTTTGCCATCCATTGTGAAGTCGGAAAATGTTCCACCCTTTTATAGCAAAGAAATTAAGAAATTTCTGGAGTATCTGAATTTGAAACATCAAAAGATCACACACTTGTGGCTGCAGGCCAATGGACTTGTTGAGCGTTTTATGGGTACGCAAAAGAAAGCAGTGAAGCATGCAACTTTTGAAAAGTTCCATTTAAAACCAGTGCTGAATTCTACTCTACAAGCTTATCGTTCAACACACCACTCAACCACAGGTGAAAGTACTACAACTTTGATGTTCAGAAGGGCAGTAGCAACCAAGATACCCCAATGGACCACAAAGAGAGATACTAATGAAAATGTGATTCATACGAGGGACTTTGTCCAAAAACAGAAAATGAAAATGTATGCAGACAAGAGGCAACATGCAAAAAGGAAGATTTGGTGATCGCTCGACAGCTATGAAAAAGAAAATCTGATGCTCCTTACGATGTTGAACAAATTTCAAGAAGTGTCTACCAAAGGACTCATGGTGACTGCCCACTAACCTGGTAAGTCCCTTACCAGAGCCTCTTCTCACTTCAGGCCTGTGTTTCACCGATCTTCCTCAAGATGGTGGAATAAAACTAATTGTGTAAGCTCAGTGACTGCTGCTGATTTATTACCATCTTTTGCAATTTCTGACATTGAAGATGACCATTCACAGAATCCAGTAACCAGATCGGGTAGACGGATCAAAGCTCCAAGAAGTGGTCTGTCTAATGATTTCTAAAAACATTGCAATTTTTCATGTAACAGATGGGGAGATGTAGTGTCTTGCATGATTTGAATGGAACCTTTATTGCTCCCTGAGATTTCAGTATCAGAGTGTGGCATAATCGCTAGAATAGAATGTGTGAGAGTTTGCTTTAGAATGTTGGGATTCACAGGGTACACATAGAGGAATAAAGAGGTGTGATTTACAGAGGTGTGATTTACAGCTCAGTGTGTGGCCTGGTCATTCAGCAGCTACCTAGCAGGGGAAAACGCTACAGAAGGGACACTTTAATTTTAAATACAAGAGAAGTATTACATATTTGTTTCTGTCATTTGATATAACAGCCATATTGATGCTGTAGCATCTTGGGTGAAATATATTTTTTATTAAATTCTGCAAAGAAAAATTGTTCCAAGTACAAGTATGTTTCTTTGTTTAAAACTACATTTAGCCAATCAGCATGATTTTTTGCTGTCTGCTCCAAATTCACAGGGGAGGAGGTGTCTTCAAAATGGAAAGGTACACTTTGGGTCCCTTTCTACCTTATCCAGTGGCAGTTGAGCACCCACTAAATACGACCACAATTTTGAGTTTTTGACCTCGAAATGGGGAGGAGCATATTACTTATATATGATGTTCCATCTTCTGAGATGCACAGACCCTAATTCCGTGCTCTTAGCCTGCACATATGGGTAAATAACCTTGTGGTATGCGATTATTGCTCAAGTTGGAAACAACAACAGTACCTCTTCTGGATACTTCTGGCAAAACAAATTGTTCCAAGTACAAGTATGCCTCTTTGTTTAAAAATGTATTCGGCCAGGGGTGGAACTAGAACTGAATTTCGGGTGGGGGAGCTAAATATTCAGTCAATGGTGCGGGACAAGCATCTCAAACAGTGAAGGCAGAGATATCTTTATAGCTAAAATGAGGGAAAGAAGTGACAAACTGCAGTTTAAACCTATAAGACAAACACAATCCTATTATGAGTGACAGACTGGAGTCCCTATGTAGCTCTATATTCCTCACTTAGGCACAGTTGGTGGTGACAGGCCTGCTTGCTCAGGTCATATTGTTGATGGGTGATGTTCAATCCATTTACTGCATATGGATGTTTCAATTTGTGACTTATTTATTTGGCTGTGGTTAGATATCATCCATTATTCGACTTTAAGATATTGTCTGATTGAGTATTAGTGAAAGTCAGATGAGTTTTCATACTTAAGTAATGTGTGTTTATTTTCTGCTTAACAGCAACACTTGAAATTGAAGAAGCAGTTTAGGTGCAATATAGTGCTAACATAAATGTTAAAGACGGGGTAAAGATGTTTGGTACATTATTTCTGAATTAATGGAGATGTCAAAAAGGGAGCAGTGAGATGATGATCTGCCTGATAGAAAAGATACCGTCTGCTTAAGTTATGCGCCCTGCAGTCTGATGTTTTCAAGCCTCTGTAGAAGCTTGGGATTGTGAACAGTACCAAAGGCAAGGAAGAGTTCAAGTAATAGGTATACTTGTACTCCAGTTTTAATTCACTGTTGTTTTAAATTCACCCTATGTGGACATCACTGCTGTTTCTGTGCCTCAGCCATACTGGACTCTGTCCTGGTAATCCTAAAGCAGGGTATTTTCTCTGAATGTACAAAGTTCTGCATTAATGTGTAACCTAGATCTTAATACTAACATCCAAGTGGACAGTGTGTGTTTTTCGCTTGTGTAGTACATGCAGAGTTGTGCATGAGTGAGCCAGAGTAATTGAGGCCTGCGGGTCCCATTTTGGAAGCCTGTAGCCTGCTCCTGTGCACAAGATGTAGGTGAGATTGATTTCACAGACAGCAGAAGAGTATTGCTATCATTCCTGAAAATGGAGAAAGCGACACAGCTCCTTTAAGATGCACTTAGGCAGCTCCTGTTGAGTGGAGCTGCTTATTAGTGTTCCCTTGGTACTGTCATTTGGTCGGTGTTCAAAGTGGGACTCTCATCTTTGTTGTTCAGGGTGAAAGAGGTCTTTTAGGTGCCGTCAGCTTTTTGTCTTCATCCTTATCACTGCCCAGTGGAGCTGGTGAAAAGCCAGTTGTAGAATCTTCACACCTCCTTGGTCCTCTCTTGTGAGTACTGTAGGAGGCTGGCCTGGCTTGTAGTGAGTACCAAGGGGTACATACACTCTGTACCAGGTCCAGTTATCCCTTATTAGTGTAGAAGAGGCGTTTCTAGCAGCTTAGGCTGATAGAAGGTAGCTATAGCTGAGCAGCTTAGGCTGAACTAGGAGACATGCAAAGCTCCTACTATACCACTGGTGTCATATGCACAATATCATAAGAAAACACAATACACAGATATACTCAAAATAAAGGTACTTTATTTTTATGACAATATGCCAAAGTATCTCAGTGAGTAACCTCAGTATGAGGATAGCAAATATACACAAGATATATGTACACAATACCAAAAATATGCAGTAATAACAAAAGGAAGTAATGCAAGCAATGTAGAATTACAGTAGATTGCAATAGGAGCACATAGGTATAGGGGCAACACAAACCATATACTCTAGAAGTGGAATGCGAACAACGAATGGACCCCAAACCTATGTGAGCTTGTAGAGGGTCACTGGGACTGTAAGAAAACAGTGAGGGTTAGACAAATAGCCCACCCCAAGACCCTGAAAAGTAGGTGTAAAGTGCACCTATATTCCCCAGAGAGCACAGATGTCGTGATAGGGGAATTCTGCAAGGAAGACCAACACCAGCAATGCAACCAAAGTGGATTTCCGGACGAGAGTACCTGTGGAACAAGGGGACCAAGTCCAAGAGTCGCGACAAAGTCGAGATTGGGCAGATGCCCAGGAAATGCCAGCAGAGGACACAAAGAAGCTGCCACCGGATAGTAGAAGCTGTGGATTCTGCAAGAACGAAGAGGGCTAGAAACTTCCCCTTTGGAGGATGGATGTCCCACATCGTGGAGAAGCTTGCAGATGTGGTCCCACGCAGACAGACCGCAAACAAGCCTTGCTAGCTGCAAGAGTCGCGGTTAGGGTTTTTTGGATGCTGCTGTGGCCCAGGAGGGACCAGGATGTCGCCAATTGCGTGAGGAGACAGAGGGGGCGCCCAGCAAGATAGGGAGCCCTCACAGAAGCAGGCAGCACCCGCAGAAGTGCCGCAACAGGCACTATTAAGAAGAGTGAATTGGAGCTCACCCAAAGTCACAAAAGGAGATCCCACGACGCCGGAGGACAACTCAGGAGGTTGTGCACTGCAGGTTAGAGTGTCGGGGACCCAGGCTTGGCTGTGCACAAAGGAAATCCTGGAAGAGTGCACACGAGCCGGAGCAGCTGCAAATCACACGGTACCCAGCAATGCAGTCTAGCGAGGGGAGGCAAGGACTTACCTCCACCAAACTTGGACTGAAGAGTCACTGGACTGTGGGAGTCACTTGGACAGAGTTGCTGAGTTCCAGGGACCACGCTCGTCGTGCTGAGAGGGGACCCAGAGGACCGGTGATGCAGTTCTTTTGGTGCTTGCGGTTGCAGGGGGAGGATTCCGTCGTCCCACGGGAGATTTCTTCGGAGCTTCTAGTGCAGAGAGGAGGCAGACTACTCCCACAGCATGCACCACCAGGAAAACAGTCGAGAAGGCGGCAGGATCAGCGATACAAGGTTGCAGTAGTCGTCTTTGCTACTTTGTTGCGGCTTTGCAGGCGTCCTGAGCAGTCAGCGGTCGATTCCTTGGCTGAAGGTGAAGAGAGAGATGCAGAGGAACTCTGATGAGCTCTTGCATTCGTTATCTAAAGAATTCCCCAAAGCAGAGAGACCCTAAATAGTCAGAAAAGGAGGTTTGGCTACCTAGGAAGGAGGATAGGCTAGCAACACAGGTAAGAGCCTACCAGAAGGAGTCTCTGACGTCACCTGCTGGCACTGGCCACTCAGAGCAGAGGTCTGGAGCACACTGGAGGAGCTCCGGGCACCTCCCCTTTGTCCAGTTTCACGCCAGAGCAGGGCTGGGGGATCCCTGAACCGGTGTAGACTGGCTTATGCAGAGATGGGCACCATCTGTGCCCATCAAAGCATTTCCAGAGGCTGGGGGAGGCTACTCCTCCCCAACCCTGACACCTTTTTCCAAAGGGAGAGAGTGTAACACCCTCTCTCTGAGGAAGTCCTTTGTTCTGCCTTCCTGGGCCAGGCCTGGCTGGACCCCAGGAGGGCAGAAACCTGTCTGAGGGGTTGGCAGCAGCAGCAGCTGCAGTGAAACCCAGGGAAAGGCAGTTTGGCAGTACCTGGGTCTGTGCTAGAGACTCAGGGGATCATGGAATTGTCACCCCAATGCCAGAATGGCATTGGGGTGACAATTCCATGATCTTAGACATGTTACATGGCCTTGTTCGGAGTTACCATTGTGACGCTGTACATAGGTAGTGACCTATGTCCAGTGCACGCGTGTAATGGTGTCCCTGCACTCACAAAGTCCGGGGAATTTGCCCTGAATGATGTGGGGGCACCTTGGCTAGTGCCAGGGTGCCCACACACTAAGTAACTTAGCACCCAACCTTTACCGGGTAAAGGTTAGACATATAGGTGACTAATAAGTTACTTAAGTGCAGTGGTAAATGGCTGTGAAATAACGTGGACGTTATTTCACTCAGGCTGCAGTGGCAGGCCTGTGTAAGAATTGTCAGAGCTCCCTATGGGTGGCACAAGAAATGCTGCAGCCCATAGGGGTCTCCTGGAACCCCAATACCCTGGGTACCTCAGTACCATATACTAGGGAATTATAAGGGTGTTCCAGTATGCCAATCTGAATTGGTGAAATTGGTCACTAGCATGTTAGTGACAATTTGTAAAGAGAGAGCATAACCACTGAGGTTCTGGTTAGCAGAGCCTCAGTGAGCAGTTAGGCATCACACAGGGAACACATACATATAGGTCACAAACTTATAAGCACTGGGGTCCTGGCTAGCAGGGTCCCAGTGACACATAATAATCATACTGAAAACATAGGGTTTTCACTATGAGCACTGGGCCCTGTCTAGCAGGATCCCAGTGAGACAGTGAAAACACCCTGACATTTACTCACAAACAGGCCAAAAATGGGGGTAACAAGGCTAGAAAGAGGCTACTTTCTCACACAACCCCCCCAAACGAAAGACAATAAGGCTAACCTTGGCCAGTTGAGACTTTATTGTCAAAGTGGTGATAAGTAGAGAGTTGCTCTGCAATAGACTGGTTACTCCCTTTATCATCCACTATATGGTTATCTCCCTGTGGGGATATAAACCACCCTGTTTGAATTTTTTTAGCTAAGCAACAATGTGAAGATATATTTTCAGAGTTTCTGTAAGGAAATGCCTCCTTGGCATGGTTACCCCCTGACTTTTTGCCTTTGCTGATGCTATGTTTTGATTTGAAAGTGTGCTGAGGCCTGCAAACCAGGCCCCAGCACCAGTGTTCTTTCTCTAACCTGTACTTTTGTTTTCACAATTGGCACACCCTGGCATCCAGGTAAGTCCCTTGTAACTGGTACCCCTGGTACCAAGGGCCCTGATGCCAGGGAAGGTCTCTAAGGGCTGCAGCATGTCTTTTGCCACCCTGGGGACCCCTCACTTAGCACAGACACACTGCTTGCCAGCTTGTGTGTGCTGGTGAGGACAAAACGAGTAAGTCAACATGGCACTCCCCTCAGGGTGCCATGCCAACCTCACACTGCCTATGCAGTATAGATAAGTCACCCCTCTAGCAGGCCTTACAGCCCTAAGGCAGGGTGCACTATACCATAGGTGAGGGCACCAGTGCATGAGCACTGTGCCCCTACAGTGTCTAAGCCAAACCTTAGACATTGTAAGTGCAGGGTAGCCATAAAAGTATATGGTCTGGGAGTCTGTCAAACACGAACTCCACAGCACCATAATGGCTACAGTGAAAACTGGGAATTTTGGTATCAAACTTCTCAGCACAATAAATGCACACTGATGCCAGTGTACATTGTATTGTAAAATACACCCCAGAGGTCACCTTAGAGGTGCCCCCTGAAACCTTAACCAACTACCTGTGTAGGCTGACTGGTTTTAGCAGCCTGCCACACTCGAGACATGTTGCTGGCCACATTGGGAGAGTGCCTTTGTCACTCTGTGGCTAGTAACAAAGCCTGCACTGGGTGGAGATGCTTATCACCTCCCCCTTGCAGGAGCTGTAACCCCTGGCGGTGAGCCTCAAAGGCTCACCCCCTTTGTTACAGCGCCACAGGGCATTCCAGCTAGTGGAGTTGCCCGCTCCCTCCGGCCACGGCCCCACTTTGGGCGGCAAGGCAGGAGGAGATAATGAGAAAAACAAGGAGGAGTCACTGGCCAGTCAGGACAGCCCCTAAGGCAACCTGAGCTGAAGTGACTCTGACTTTTAGGAATCCTCCATCTTGTAGATGGAGGATCCCCCCAATAGGGATAGGAATGTGACCCCCCTCCCCTTAGGAGGAGGCACAAAGAGGGTGTAGCCACCCTCAGGGCTAGTAGCCATTGGCTACTGCCCTCCCTGACCTAAACACACCCCTAAATTCTGTATTTAGGGGCTCCCCTGAACCTAGGAACTCAGATTCCTACAACCTAAGAAGAAGAGGACTGCTGAGCTGAAAAACCCTGCAGAGAAGACGGAGACACCAACTGCTTTGGCCCCAGCTCTACCGGCCTGTCTCCCCCCTTCGGAAGAAAACTGCTCCAGCGATGCTTTCCCCAGGACCAGCGACCTCTCTATCCTCAGAGGACTGCCCTGCTCTAAAAGGACCAAGAAACTCCAGAGAACAGCGGCCCTGTTCATCCAAGACTGCAACTTTGTTTCCAAAGAAGCAACTTAAAGACAACTGCATTTTCCCGCCAGAAGCGTGAGACTTGCAACTCTGCACCCGACGCCCCTGGCTCGACTTGTGGAGAAACAACACTTCAGGGAGGACTCCCCGGCGACTCCGAGACTGTGAGTAACCAAAGTTCTCCCCCCTGAGCCCCCACAGCGATGCCTGCAGAGGGAATCCCGAGGCTTCCCCTGACCGCGACTGCCTGACTCTCAGATCCCGACGCCTGGAAAAGACCCTGCACCCGCAGCCCCCAGGACCTGAAGGATCGGAACTCCAGTGCAGGAGTGACCCCCAGGAGGCCCTCTCTCTTGCCCAGGTGGTGGCTACCCCGAGGAGCCCCCCCCTTGCCTGCCTGCATCGCTGAAGAGACCCCTTGGTCTCCCATTGATTCCAATTGAAAACCCGACGTGTGTTTGCACACTGCACCCGGCCGCCCCGTGCTGCTGAGGGTGTACTTTCTGTGCTAACTTGTGTCCCCCCCGGTGCCCTACAAAACCCCCCTGGTCTGCCCTCCGAAGACACGGGTACTTACCTGCTGGCAGACTGGAACCGGGGCACCCTCTTCTCCATTGAAGCCTATGTGTTTTGGGCACCACATTGAACTCTGCACCTGACCGGCCCTGAGCTGCTGGTGTGGTAACTTTGGGGTTGCTCTGAACCCCCAACGGTGGGCTACCTTGGACCCAAACTTGAACCCCGTAGGTGGTTTACTTATCTGCAAGAACTAACAATTACTTACCTCCCCTAGGAACTGTGAAAATTGCACTGTGTCTAGTTTTAAAATAGCTATATGTGTTTTATTTGAAAAGTATATATGCTATTGTGATTATTCCTAAAGTACTTACCTGCAATACCTTTCATGCAAAGTATTACATGTAGAATTCGAACCTGTGGTTCTTAAAATAAACTAAGAAAATATATTTTTCTATACAAAAACCTATTGGCCTGGAATTGTCTCTGAGTGTGTGTTCCTCATTTATTGCCTGTGTGTATGTACAACAAATGCTTAACACTACTCCTTTGATAAGCCTACTGCTCGACCACACTACCACAAAATAGAGCATTAGTATTATCTCTTTTTGTCACTATCTTACCTCTAAGGGGAACCCTTGGACTCTGTGCATACTATTCCTTACTTTGAAATAGTGCATACAGAGCCAACTTCCTACATTTTCTATCAGTAAGTTTTAGTTTAGAACAGTGGGAATTGTCCACTGGACCAATTTCTAGTGATGAGAATGCCAGACAGGGATGCTGTCTCAGTAAAGCCATAGATGGGCAAAAACTTTGTCCATATGGCTGGAAGAGAGAACAGGGATGCTGTTTCTCTTGATTTGGAGCAGGGCAGGGATGCTGTCCTATGAGCTCCACACTAGGGCAGGGTTGCTGTCTTGAGTGTTGTGAGTCAGTGCAGGGTTTCTGCACTAAAGTTTCTCTGGGAGGGTTGGAGGGATGCTACATGTTAACTAAAATGGTTCTCTTTTTCTCACCAATATGAGTTATCCCACAGAGAGGTACTTCCACCTCAGGGAGTACAGCTATGCCAGCTGATGATTCCCTTGGAACAGGTGCCACCCCAGGAGAGGTTTCTCCCACCACAGGAATGTTATCCTGAATGGTAGGGTGGTTAGGGGATACTGTGATACCTTTTTTACCTGTTGTTGGAGAGGGATCCTGAGTTTTCAGGCCTTCTCTCCTTTGCTTTTTCATTTTAGTAGAAATAAGAGGGAACAATTCCTCAGGGATACCCAGCATGGCTGCATGGGTATAAAACTCTACATCAGCCCAACCTGAGGCCTCTAGGTCATTACTACCACCTGCTTAGGCCCAGTAACTCCACCCTAACTAAGCTGAACTATAGCTAAGGGAAGAAACCTAGGGGGTCATTCTGACTCCCGCCGGCCGCGGTAACCGCAGGGCCAGCGGGATCCGCCAGAATACCGCTGTGCGGTCAGAAGGATGCCGGCTCCGAATGGAGCCGGCGGAGTGGAAGGGGTGCGACGGGTGCAGTTGCTCCCGTTGCGATTTTCAGTGTCTGCATGGCAGACACTGAAAATCTTTGTGGGGCCCTGTTAGGGGGCCCCACGACACCCCATACCGCCATCCTGTTCCTGGCGGCCAAAACCGGCAGGAACAGGATGGCGGTGTCGGGGTCGGAATCCCCATGGTGGCGCAGCAAGCTGCGCCGCCATGGAGGATTCCCCAGGGCAGCGGAAAACCGGCGGTACACCGCCGGTTTTCCGTTTCTGACCGCAGCTGTACCGCCGCGGTCAGAATGCCCATGGGAGCACCGCCAGCCTGTTGGCGGTGCTCCCGCGGTCCCCAACCCTAGCGGTCTCGGACCGCCAGGGTTGGAATGACCGTCTTAGTGGAGTTATGGACATCAATAATCTTATACTGTTGTCCAATGATGTGTTGTTCAGGAGCCACTAGGTTTTCAGTAACCAAAGTGATACTGGCACCTGTGTCTCTGTAGGCCTGGGCCTCAACACCATTTATTGAAACTGTCTGCCTGTACTTATCCATTGTAAGGGGACAAGCAGCCAGTGTGGCACGGCCAATGCCAATAGTTTTGTAGTTTAGCAGCAATTAGATTAAGCATTAGCAGAAGACATCTTGTATTTTGTAACTATTGTGAACATTTCTTGGAATCCATTTTGTATTCATGGCAGCCATTTTCTCTGCCACATGCTGCCATGTGCTCACCATGTGCTCTGTCCTACCTTTCTGTTAACTACTCTTGAAATCTGCCTAGTGACAAGTTACATTTAGCATCTCCCACTTTCGCACATGCTCAGTAAGGTCTGCAGCTGTTAGTCCTTGAAAACTGTTAGCTCCTCCTACCTGTCGACTGTGCATTTCCACATGACCTTATATGTATAGAAGTCTTGCTTCTATAATTGTACCACCTCCTTTTAGCCCCTGAGTGGGTATAAAAGGACCATGCTCTCTCAGTTCAGTGTGCTACTTCAGACATTACCTAAGGGTGCTGTTTGAACTGTAGTACCACCTCATGAGGTTAATAAACTTTGTCATTTATTTCAGTTCCTGTGCCAACTTCTTCCTACATGGTCTGAGGACTTTGTGCAGAGAAAGGTGAACCCCTTGCACTAGTAGGCCTTCCTGAGGCTTACTTCAACAAATTGGCGCCCGAACAGGGACTCATCGGCGACTCGGATGCCCAACGGATTGGTAGTGACAAAGGATTGGGATCTCGCTGCAGACGATCAATGCCTGAGGAGACCCGAGTCTTGGCAACCACGGCGTTTTTCCCTTCCTTCTGACTTGACCATCCAGATGGCGCCGGTCCTCGACTGAGATCCTTTTTGTTCATTTGTCATGCAGTGACCATTTGGTCGATTTTAGAACTTGGCAGTTGGAACCTGGACACCCTGTGATTGGTAAGAGTCGTTTTACGGCACTTGCTGTGGGTTTTGATGCCTTTGTTTGGTAATGTAGTTTAGCACTACTTACTGTGGCTCTCGTGTTTTGGGTGACTAGTCAATTTGTGTCCTTTGAATTGATATATAAATTGCAATTGATATAGGCAGGTAATGAGGAGAATTTTCTCCAATTTAATTTTGATTTGAACGGCACCTTAAGTGCTACTTTGATTATAATATTGCATATTTTGCACTATTTTTGGCATGCCTGTTTTTAGCGCACTTCGTAGGATGTGTTGCTTTTGTAATGGTACCAATTTGAGACTGGAAGAATCGCAACCGGCACCCCAAGAGGGGACGCCTAATAGAGATATGTATGTTAAATATGGTCTTTCTTCTATAATGTACAGCACATTATGGAATAAATACACTCGTGCGGATCCTGAGTTACGTTGGCCTATGCATGGGTCATTTGATTTGCGAAAGATTGAGTATGTGTAACAATGTATGTGTAAACGAAAGTCTAGGCAAGATATGTTTGACTGTGTACGAATGTGGGAGAAAGAAGTGCGTGGACGAGTGAAGCGTGAGCAAGCCTTGCTTGAGAAAGAGCAGTGGAAGAATGTATATGTGAAAGCATTGGAAATGAGAAAGAAAGAAATAAATGACTTAAAGGAGCTAGAAGAGAAAGAACGTAAATTACAGGTAACTGGCCAACACACCATTAGGCAACCTCTCTATCCTATCCTTAATAAACCACATGATGATTTATTGTTATTAGATCACCCTCCACCTCCGTATGTCATTCCTTCTGCCCCTCATGAGTTAGCTAAGGTCTCCAGTTTGGAGCAACAGAAGATGCGGGACAGTCGCTCTATGTTGCCTGCTGACCGTGCGTCTGGGCTTAGATCTATTGCTCGTAAAACAATTCGTAGCGTTGTCTCTGCTTCTGAACTTTTAGATAACATGAAAGGGTGGACGGAAAAGGAGCAGCTATATTTTACTGAGGCATTTGGCACAAAAGTTATTGAACTATTTCGGAAATATTCTGATCAGTTAGAGCCTGATGATGTTGCAGCTGATCATAAGCAAATGCGTGATGGTCTTTTTGTCTTCTCCCAGGTGGCTGATGCAATCAGGCGTTTGGTGAAATTATGTGTTGCAGCAGAGCGTTTGTGAGAGGAGAAAAGGGCCGTAGACGTAGTTGCACGGACATCTCAGACCGGCGGGGTGGAAGCTTCCATCTTCGGAACAGATAAGATTATGATAGTTCGCGCGAAACCAATGTTGGAGGCTGCGCCTTTGTATGTTCCTCCTAAAGGATCGGGTACAAGTGATGATAAAACTTCTGTTGATGCTAAGGGTTATTTTATTTATTATTGGGTGTATACTCCTTGGAATAGGGCAGATGTAATGGCACTTAAAACAGAATTACCTGACCCGTGGAAAAATACAGCCGCCTTTTATGAGGAAGTTGAGGGAGCAATTAGTTCTTGTACTATGACTTTGGACAACTTGATTCTTTTGTTTTGCCTGAAGGTGTGGCTCTCATACAATATGTCGATGATATTTTGTTGGCAGCTGATACCCCTGAGCAACGTGAAAAGTGCACTTTGTCCTTACTTTCTTTTCTTGCTTTACACCATCATAAAGGAGCTGGCGGAGTGGGTATGTGCGACGGGTGCAGTGGCACCCGTCGCGTATTTCAGTGTCTGCAAAGCAGACACTGAAATACAAAGTGGGGCCCTCTTACGGGGCCCCTGCAGTGTCCATGCCATTGGCATTGGCACTGCAGGAGCCCCCAGGGGCCCCACGACACCCCTCACCGCCATCCTGTTCCTGGCGGTCGGAGCCGCCAGGAACAGGATGGCGGTGAGGGGGTCGGAATCCCCCATGGAATACCCAGGGCAGCGGAAAACCGGCGGGAGGCCGCCGGTTTTCCTCTTCTGACCGCGGCCAAACCGCAGCGGTCAGAATGCCCTGCGGGGCACTGCCAGCCTGTTGGCGGTGCTCCCGCATCCCCGGCCCCGGCGGTCCTTGACCGCCGGGGTCGGAATGACCCCCTAAGTCTTTTGAAAGATCAAGCAGCTTGGAACAAAGGTGGCGAGGCCCAGAACAGGTGCTCCTTGCGACAAGGACAGCAGTTCGAGTGACGAACCGAAATAATTGGGTCCATAGTACTCACTGCAAGAGAGTGCTACCTACCTTGGTGGAACCTGCTGTGCTGACCGATCATCGAGAGATTTTGACTATGGAGAAAGGCCGTGCTATATCACCTGACGAATCTGCAGAGGTCTTCCCGGACCATACGACTTCTGGAGTGTCGCAATATAATTTGAGACCGAGGAAAGAATCTGAAGATGTTTTGTAAAAAACTGGTTGAGCTACTGCCCTGGGTTAGTGAAACGGAGAGCCAATGTGGCAAGGGGGGGGGGATCAGCCATGCATTAGAGTAGTGACACTCGTCTTGGCCCGTGGTGAAGAAATCAGCTGCTGCCCAGGGATAAGAGATCCAACGATTGTTTTTAATCCATTTCTGAAAGGGTCGATTATCACTGTTGCTAAAATGAATAACAAACTGATCATTAGTACTATGGGGTTTGTTGTTGTTTTGGTGGTTACAGCAACAATCACCTGGTTTGTTGAAAAGAAGGCTCCTGCTCGTGAGTTTTTTGTTGCCACTACTCCAGTACCAGAGGATCACTATTACTTTACACTTCCCTATCAGGAGCAGAAGCATCGTCAATCGTACTTCAATAATACTTTCATTCAGATGTTGCATCATACTCATAATGCTACAAATACTACTAACTGTTGGGTATGTGGAATGATACCTGCGCATAAAAAGAAAGGAGGAACACCTTTCATTCCTCTTCCTTTTTCACACAATGGTTCTTGTCAAGCTTGGTACACGCTTTTGTTTGCATCTGGAAAACGTACAGAGGGCGGACTTCTTTTTCGCCTTAAAAAAAAAATGCTACCAAGACAAAGATAGGTATCCACAAGCCAAAGGAACTAAATGGGAATGGGAAGAGTATCAACCGGACAATGTTTCAATACCATATGTCTTCACAAATATAAGAGACTCTGACAAGAAAGAACAATTTGTGATTTCTGTTACAAAAACTAAAGCAGATTTATGTATACGTAGCATTGGGCGAATTCCAGTAGCGATAAGCGATTGTACCTTGATTTTAACTATTGAGGGTGTAAATAATAGTAGTTTTACAGCTTCACATAATACATATTTTGTTTGTGGTAACTATGGATATTACCAACTACCTGTTGGGTGGTCAGGTGTGTGTAATGATTGCAATATTTTTCACATGCTGTATCTGTATTCAGTGTGGTCCATGTGTCAATCAATAGTTTATTCGGTCCAAATTTAGACCATTTGAGAAATTAAAAAATAATCATACATGCAGAAAGATATAAACCATAAACCATAAACCATCGCGTAAAAAAGAGACATTAGCAATTGATACCCTGCTTATATGGAAAGAGGTTCATAAAACCACATAAAAAAGTTTCATAAATAATTAAGACAAGACTTTAAAAATAGTGTCTAAATCTTACCCTATACAAGACGCTAAATGCTAAAATAATGCGAATCAATTGTTAAAAACATGTAAACTATTCTAAAACAGATTTGTGCATAAAATAAGACATAAGAACTAAATACAATGGCTCCTATTTGCAAAAGTTAGGAATCAATCAGTGGAAAAGGGAGCCCTAAGTTGGTCAGTTTTCTTAAATAGGTTGCTCAAATAAATTGCATCTTGCCATTTATAAAATTATATATGCTAGGTGTTAGAAATTGGGTTTTTGGTTGGCAGTCAGGTTGCCCTCTGTCCAAGCAAGAACCCCCACTCTAGTCAGGGTAAGTCACACACAATCCAAAATCAGCCTGTGCCCACCCTCTGGTAGCTTGGCACGAGCAGTCAGGCTTAACTTAGAAGGCAATGTGTAAAGCATTTGTGCAATAAATCATACAACACCATAGCATAACACCACAAAAATACACCACACAGTGTTTAGAAAAATATACAATATTTATCTGGGTATCTTCAGGTCAAAACGATCAAAGTTGCAATATGAATTTGTAAAGATATCACTGAAAAGTTATGGGTCAACGACCGCGGGAGCACCGCCAACAGGCTGGCGGTGCTCCCAAGGGCATTCTGACCGCGGCGGTATGGCCGCGGTCAGAAACGGAAAACCGGCGGTCTCCCGCCAGTTTTCCGCTGCCCTGAGGAATCCTCCATGGCGGCGCAGCTTGCTGCGCCGCCATGGGGATTCCGACCCCCTCACCGCCATCCCGCCAGGAACAGGATGGCGGTGAGGGGTGTCCTGGGGCCCCTGTAAGAGGGCCCCTAAAAGATGTTCAGTGTCTGCATAGCAGACACTGAAAATCGCGACGGGTGCTACTGCACCCGTCGCACCCTTCCCACTCCGCCGGCTCCATTCGGAGCCGGCTTCCTCGTGGGAAGGGGTTTCCCGCTGGGCTGGCGGGCGGCCTTCTGGCGGTCGCCCGCCAGCCCAGCGGGAAACACAGAATAACCGCGGCGGTCTTCTGACCGCGTAGCGGTATTCTGTTGGGGGAACTTTGGCGGGCGGCCTCCGCCGCCCGCCAAAGTTTGAATCACCCCCAAAGTGTCTTAAGTCTTTAGAAAGCAAACAAAGTCTCTTTCAAACACAAAGTACCTGGTTTCTGGTGAAAAATCTCCTCAGAGGGCCACAGGAGAAGAGATACGTGGAAAACTGGTGTGTGCGTCGATTTCTCCTCAGCACACACGGACTTGCGTCGTTATTTTCCACGCGGGGAGTCGTGCGTCGTTTTCCGGCGCGCGGACAGTCTCTTTCTGTGGTTCGCGGGGAGTACCAGATGTCCCGGGTTTGTGCGTGGATTTTCCTGCTTGTTTTCCGGCTGCGCGTCATTCTGCGGGGCTGCGCGTCGAAGTTTCGATCTCACGGCAGGCTTCGCGTCGATTTCTCCTGGGGTGTCGGGCGGCGTTGTCCTTGCGAGGCCGTGCGTCAAAGTTTTGATGTCACGGCAGGCATTGCGGCGATTTCTCCCGGGAAGTCGGGCGGTGTTGTCCTTGCGAGGCCGTGCGTCAAAGTTTCGGTCCTCCCGAAGGCGTCGCGTCGATCAGCGTTGGTGTGCGGCGTTTTTCTTGCCGCGGAACAAGCTGTGCGTCGAAAATTTCGACGCACGGAGCGTCCAAGTGGAAGAGAGAAGTCTTTTTGGTCCTGAGACTTCAGGGAACAGGAGGCAAGCTCTATCCAAGCCCTTGGAGAGCACTTTTACAGCCAGACAAGAGTTCAGCAAGGCAGCAGGCCAACAGCAAGGCAGCAGTCCTTTGTAGAAAAGCAGACAGGTGAGTCCTTTGAGCAGCCAGGCAGTTCAGCAAGGCAGCAGGCCAACAGCAAGGCAGCAGTCCTTTGTAGAAAAGCAGACAGGTGACTCCTTTGAGCAGCCAGGCAGTTCTTTTTGGCAGGATGTAGTTTCTGGTCCAGGTTTCTTCTCCAGCAAGTGTCTGATGAGGTAGGGCAGAGGCCCTGTTTTATACTAAGTTGTGCCTTTGAAGTGGGGGTGACTTCAAAGAGTGTCTAAGAAATGCACCAAGCCCCCTTTCAGTTCAATCCTGTCTGCCAGGGTCCCAGTAGGGGGTGTGGCAGTCCTTTGTGTGAGGGCAGGCCCTCCACCCTCCCAGCCCAGGAAGACCCATTCAAAATGCAGATGTATGCAAGTGAGGCTGAGTACCCTGTGTTTGGGGTGTGTCTGAGTGAATGCACAAGGAGCTGTCAACTAAACCTAGCCAGACGTGGATTGAAGGGCACAACAAGTTTTTAGTGCAAAGAAATGCTCACTTTCTAAAAGTGGCATTTCTAGAATAGTAATATTAAATCCGACTTCACCAGTCAGCAGGACTTTATATTACCATTCTGGCCATACTAAATATGACCTTCCTGCTCCTTTCAGATCAGCAGCTGCCACTTCAGCAGTTTATGAGGGCAGCCCCAATGTTAGCCTATGAAGGGAGCAGGCCTCACAGTAGTGTAAAAACGAATTTAGGAGTTTTACACTACCAGGACATATAACTACACAGGTACATGTCCTGCCTTTTACCTACACAGCACCCTGCTCTAGGGGTTACCTAGGGCACACATTAGGGATGACTTATATGTAGAAAAAGGGGAGTTCTAGGCTTGGCAAGTACTTTTAAATGCCAATTCGAAGTGGCAGTGAAACTGCACACACAGGCCTTGCAATGGCAGGCCTGAGACAGGGTTAAGGGGCTACTGAAGTGGGTGGCACAACCAGTGCTGTAGGCCCACTAGCAGCATTTAATCTACAGGCCCTAGGCACATATAGTGCACTGTACTAGGGACTTATAAGTAAATTAAATAGCCAATCAAGGATAAACCAATCACTAGTACCATTTACACAGAGAGCATATGCACTTTAGCACTGGTTAGCAGTGGTAAAGTGCCCAGAGGTCAAAAGCCAACAACAACAGGTCAGAAAAAATAGGAGGAAGGAGGCAAAAAGTTTGGGGATGACCCTGTTAAAAAGCCAGGTCCAACACTAGGGAACTATGAATCACTTCAATTGGAGTAACCCACTAGACAACATGCTCGGAGATACAGTCTTATACCCTCAATAGATCGCACTAATAATTATGTTTAAAATCCCAGACCATTATGGCAGGGTGCTAATTCGCTAACTTCTAGATCGTTCTTCAATCAGTGGATTAAGATCTGTAATGAAACTACTGCGGATTTTCCATGCTGCTGCCAAATATTTAGAAACAGAGCTCACTATCAGCATGGAAGTGTCATATTTACATATTCTATATGCACTATTTCGATTATATGTTAACAGTGTTTTGCACAGAGGTATAATCCACTTCCCTCGAGGGCATTTGTACAAAGGACAGAAAAATAGGACATAATCAGAAGTTTCCTTGCATAGCTGGCAGTTTATACATTTGTCATTTGTCAGATAAAGGACCATTCGTCGACCAGCGAGCCGTGAAGCTGTTGACTGCCAATGTTCCATATCTGAACTGAAGTAGTAAAGAGCGGGCACGTGCTGGTATAGGGAGATCCAGGAAGCTTTCAGGCAAAGGTTCGTGCTTGACCAGCAGAAACTGTGCTGTCAGCCGACCTAACCCATTTGAGCCATGTATATTACTGCTTGTATCCCTACCAAAAGAAATATTACAGAAATGAAAGCACAACATATGTTAGATAAAGAAATAGCTGAAATGATGAGCATAAATATACAAGATGAATATTTAGATTATCCCAGAAAGACGAATGTCTTCAGCTAATGCTGAAAGGGTTGTCTGTTGTAGTTTAGCAGCAATTAGATTAAGCATTAGCAGAAGACATCTTGTATTTTGTAATTATTGTGAACATTTCTTGATATCCATTTTGTATTCATGGCAGCCATTTTCTCTGCCACATGCTGCCATGTGCTCACCATGTGCTCTGTCCTACCTTTCTGTTAACTACTCTTGAAATCTGCCTAGTGACAAGTTATATTTAGCATCTCCCACTTTCGCACATGCTCAGTAAGGTCTGCAGCTGTTAGTCCTTGAAAACTGTTAGCTCCTCCTACCTGTCGACTGTGCATTTCCACATGACCTTATATGTATAGAAGTCTTGATTCTATAGTTGTACCACCTCCTTTTAGCCCCTGAGTGGGTATAAAAGGACCATGCTCTCTCAGTTCAGTGTGCTACTTCAGACATTACCTAAGGGTGCTGTTTGAACTGTAGTACCACCTCATGAGGTTAATAAACTTTGTCTTTTATTTCAGTTCCTGTGCCAACTTCTTCCTACATGGTCTGAGGACTTTGTGCAGAGAAAGGTGAACCCCTTGCACTAGTAGGCCTTGCTGAGGATTACTTCAACACTAGGTGTGACAGAAACTGTCTTGGGACTGACTACCCCAGTTTCTATGATGGACCCATAAGTGAACCCAACTACACCCTTAGCTTGACTGTTGCCAGCAGTCCCGCCACTAGTACCACTACTGCTAGGGGCACTAGAGCTTGATGTATTAGTGGTGGTAGGCTCAGGGGGTTTACCTGGACAGGACTTATCCCCTGGCCTATGGCCTCTGTTTTTACACACAAAGCACCAAGGCGTTTAAATGTGTGCAGGTTGTGAAGAAGAGGAAGAATTTGTTTTATCCCCACCCCCTGAAGAGTGTTTAGGATTTGAAGAAGGATCTTTGGTTTTACCCTTATCCCCATGCTTATCCTGAGATTTCTCACCATCTTTCTTCTTGCCATCCTTGTCACCACCTGTATGAAGCGTTTCTGTTCACTCTTGTTCTGACCCATTTGTCTGCCTTCTTTCCCAATTCTTGGGGAGAGGTCAGATCTGAGTCCACTAGATATTGGTGTATCAAATCAGACACACAGTTATTCAGAATATGCTTTCTCAGGATCAGATTATACAGGCTTTCATAGTCAGAAACTTTACTGCCATGTAACCACCCCTCCAAGGCCTTCACTGAATGGTCAACAAAGTCTCCCCAGTCTTGTGAAGACTCTTTTCTGGTTTCTCTGAACTTAATCCTGTATTGTTCAGTGGTTAAGCCATAACCATCCAAGAGTGCATTCTTTAAAACTGTAAAATTATTGGCATCACTTTCCTTCACAGTAAGGAGCCTATCCCTACCATTTCCACTGAAAGATAGCCATAGGATAGCAGCCCACTGCCTTTGAGGGACCCCCTGAACAACACAGGCCCTCTCAAGTGCAGCAAACCACTTGTTAATGTCATCCCCCTCCTTGTAAGGGGGAACTATCTTGTGCAGATTCCTAGAATCATGTTCTTTTACAGGATTACTATCTGTAATACTGCCGCTGCCACCATGGGGTCCTAACCCCAACCTCTGTCTTTCTTTTTCTAAGTCTAAAGTTTCCCTGTCTAGAGCCAGCTGTTGCTGTTTAAGCTTCAGTCTGGACTCTTCCACTCTCAATCTATTGAGCTCCCTTTCTAACATTCTGTCATCAGGGTGGGTGGGTTGGGCATGCTTTGACACAGAAGAATGGTGTGAATGAACAGAGGGAGAAATGTCCCTAACAGTTGGCACTCTAACAACTTGACCTGCAGGAATGACATCCCTACTGTGATGAGAACTCACATTAGTACCAGTTATGCTGTGTGGTCTGCTAAGGGGCAAGTTGGAAAGGATACCATCTAACATTCTTGCTGGGGCTGCCCCAGAATCAGAGTGTGAACCATCTCCTAACTTCTCAACAGATGTGCCAGCTAAGGCCTTATCATTTTCAATGAGCCTGTTAATCAACAATTCTCTAGAGGGATTCTCCCCTACCCCTAAACCTCTATCAATGCAGAGACCCCTTACACCTTTCCAGCTAAGGTGGTCATAAGCAGAGCTAGCCAGATCAAGAGTAGGACCTGTACCAGACATGATAGAAAAAGGTTTAAGGGACTGAAAAAGAAAGAAAAAGTTTCAGAACTTTTTTAAGGAAGCAGAAAAAAACTTTTCCAACTTTTTAGAAACTTTTTGAAAGTTTAGAGGTACTTTTCAGCACTTAGCAATAGAGTAAGAGAAGAAAAGCAAAACTTTTGGTTAGGTGTACATACACTGAACTTGTTTTGTATATATTTCTCTTATGAAAAGTACAAAATGACAAAGTGGTAAGTAGTTGCAAGTACTTATCTCACCGCTGCACGACCAATGTAGGAGGCTGGCCAGGCTTGTAGTGAGTACCAAGGGGTACTTACACTCTGTACCAGGTCCAGTTATCCCTTATTAGTGTAGAAGAGGTGTTTCTAGCAGCTTAGGCTGATAGAAGGTAGCTATAGCTGAGCAGCTTAGGCTGAACTAGGAGACATGCAAAGCTCCTACTATACCACTGGTGTCATATGCACAATATCATAAGAAAACACAATACACAGATATACTCAAAATAAAGGTACTTTATTTTTATGAGAATATGCCAAAGTATCTCAGTGAGTACCCTCAGTATGAGGATAGCAAATATACACAAGATATATGTACACAATACCACAAATATGCAGTAATAGCAAAAGGAAGTAATGCAAGCAATGTAGAATTACAGTAGATTGCAATAGGAGCACATAGGTATAGGGGCAACACAAACCATATACTCTAGAAGTGGAATGCAAACCACGAATGGACCCCAAACCTATGTGAGCTTGTAGAGGGTCACTGGGACTGTAAGAAAACAGTGAGGGTTAGAAAAATAGCCCACCCCAAGACCCTGAAAAGTAGGTGTAAAGTGCACCTATATTCCCCAGAGAGCACAGAAGTCCTGATAGGGGAATTCTGCAAGGAAGACCAACACCAGCAATGCAACCAAAGTGGATTTCCGGACGAGAGTACCTGTGGAACAAGGGGACCAAGTCCAAGAGTTGCGACAAAGTTGAGATTGGGCAGATGCCCAGGAAACACTAGCTGAGGATGCAAAGAATCTGCCACCGGATGGTAGAAGCTGTGGATTCTGCAAGAACGAAGAGGGCTAGAAACTTCCCCTTCGGAGGATGGATGTCCCATGTTGTGAAGAAGCTTTCAGAGGTGTTCCCATGCAGACAGACCGCAAACAAGCCTTGCTAGCTGCAAGGGTCGCAGTTAGGGTTTTTTGGATGCTGCTGTGGCCCAGGAGGGACCAGGATGTCGCCAATTGCGTGAGGAGACAGAGGGGGCGCCCAGCAAAATAGGGAGCCCTCACAAAAGCAGGCAGCACCCGCAGAAGTGCCGCAACAGGCACTACGAAGAAGAGTGAACCAGAGCTCACCCGAAGTCACAAAAGGAGATCCCACGACGCCAGAGGACAACTCAGGAGATTCTGAATTGGTGAAATTGGTCACTAGCCTGTTAGAGAACCACTGAGGTTCTGGTTAGCAGAGCCTCAGTGAGACAGTTAGGTATCACACAGGGAACACATACATATAGGTCACAAACTTTTGAGCACTGGGGTCCTGGCTAGCAGGGTCCCAGTGACACATAACAAACATACTGAAAACATTGGGTTTTCACTATGAGCACTGGGCCCTGTCTAGCAGGATCCCAGTGAGACAGTGAAAACACCCTGACATATACTCACAAACAGGCCAAAAGTGGGGGTAACAAGGCTAAAAAGAGGCTACTTTCTCACAAGTACTCCAGGCTAGAGTCTACCCTGCTGTGAAGAGCATCACTCTACACAAAGGCTCTGTCTAGAGAATAGCCCAACAGAACACTTGACAGAAGAATTGCTGCAAATATGTTTTGAAATTGCAGACAGAGAAGCCACATTCCTTATTTGCTTTGACTGCGTAAAAGTGGGAGCAACTTACATCTCTATTACTCCAGTTCCAAGTCCTTTCACCAAGGAAGAGAGTATTCTGCAGCCTACTTTGAGGACTCCTGTACAACAACCAGAACTGGTGTGTGTGTGTGTGTGTGTGTGTGTATGTGTGTGTGTGTGTGACAGCCAGCATCCCATAGGAGAGGGTACATCAACTGGAGTATTTACTTGCTGAAAGATGAGAGAGTGGAAGAGTCTATCAAGCCGCAGGAGGTGTGACTGTCCAGGTAGTGCCAGAAACTGCCAGACTCTAGTGTGGAGGATCTACCATGAAAAAGCAGACTGCAGTAAGTGATCTGTGAGTCTGAACAATATAGGTGCAGTCTCTCCAGAAGTGCAGTTCCAAGCGGGAATCCAGAGCAAGCAGCTGATCTTTCAAGAGGAACAATCAGGATGACCTCACTGCCTAAATCAAGAGCTGTGCCCATGGTAAATGTAGGCACCAAAATCCAGAGCTGTTCCTGTGGCTGACAATGTCACAGAAGTCAAACACTGTGTACATCGTGGTCGTCACCATCGTAGCCAAGACTGGGCACATGACAGTCATCACTGCATTACTTACAAAGTGCATCCTGTGGCTGCTAGTGTGCTGTTGTACCACATGTGTAAGAAGTGGCCCATCTGCTACACAGTGAAGTATGGCTGATGCCTCCCATGAGTCCTAACTGACTTTCATAACCTGCATTCACTAAAGGACTCCTAGCTACTGCTCTGGCTGCCACATCCTGCTCCAGCCTTCCCAGACTGAGGGACACTCCTGTAACCATGCCATCTCATCCTAGAAGCGGGTGAGATCAGAGACATGAGATGCTGAAACTCATATAGTCCTGCATTGTGGTGAGGCTGTGTGCTTCATCCATAGCCTATTGTGCTGCTCCTCATCCTGCTGCCTTCACCTTCTTTCACCACTCTCTCTTGGTTGATTCCCACAGCCTAAGACTGATCAACGCTCAAACACCAGTCCCCACCGCCTCAACTCGATCTCATTAACTGGTCAAGGTAAGTCACACACAATCCAAATTATCCTGTGCCAATCCTTTGGTAGCTTGGCAATGAGCGGTCAGGCTTAACTTAGGAGGCAATGTGTAAAGTATTTGTGCAATAAACATACAGTAACGCAGTGAAAACACCACAAACATACACCACACAGTTAAAAAAATATATATATATTTATCTGGTTAAATTAAAGTCAAAACAATATAGATTCAATAAGAAAAAGTTGAAATATCACTTTTGCAGGATTAAAAAGAGTCTTAAATCTTAAAAATCAACTCTCCTGGTTTCACAAAGTACCCGGTTTGCATAAAAAAACGCAGAGATGCTTGGAAAAATAGGGTGTGCATCGGATATTCTGATGTGGCACCGACAATGCGTTGTTTCTTTCCCCGCTGCAAGGGGCTTTGAGTCGATTTCCGGTGCACAGTCTTGGTTCCTCACTGCCATGCAGGGATCTTTTTGACGCCCAGGGATGATGTGGGGAAATCCTGGGTATGCTGGACGAAGTCACAGGAGTTGCGTCAATCCAGTAGGTGGTGCATCAAATATTTGGTCTCACGGCTGGCGCTGCATTGATTCTTCACTCGGGAAGTCGGGCTGCTTGGTTCCGGTTCAGCTGAGCATCGATCCAGTAGGCTGTGCGTCAAATTTCCAGCCACAAGGCAGATGCTGCATCGATTCCTCACTCAGGAATTCGGGCTGCGTCGTTCCGGCTCAGCTGTGAGGTGATTTCTGGGTCACAAAACAGCTTTGTGTTGTTTCCGGCAGGCTGTGAGTCCATTTTCAGCACACAAGGAGTTTCCTGAAGAGATTAAGGCCCTCATTTTGAGACTGGCAGTAAAAACTACCTACCGCTGCGGCGACGGCCACCAGAAGACCGTCACCACGGCTACCAGCCATCCACCATATTATGACCACAGCCGGATTTCGATCAGAAGGATGGCAGAAATCATGCTGTGACCATGTCGGTGGATGGCGTTAAGCCACCCCCAGCTACACAGTGGTAGACCACCGCCAGCTGTTTTACGACCAATAATACAGCCTAGTGGTGTTCTGCTGGCGGTCACTGCTGGTGGCAGCAGCACCCCGTTATGTCTCCTTCCAGAGGATCCCCTGGATCCAGGCAAGTCGAGTCTCCGACAGTGGAGGGAGGTAGGGGGTGTTGTGTGTGTATGTGTGGGAGTGTGTGTGAATGTTTGAATGTTTGTGTATGGGTGGATGCGGGTGTGTGTTGCGTATTGGATGCAAGTGTGTATGTATGGAGGTGTGAGTGTGTGTATGTTGTGTTTTTTGACTGCGTGTCTGTATGTATGTATGTTTGAAAGTGTGTGGGTGTGTGTGTGAGTGTATGTATGCATGCGAGAATGTTTGTAGGAATGGGTGTGTGTATGTGTGTGAGTGTGAAGGGGGCGTGAATGTAGAGGGGTGGGGGGCTTTGAAGAGGCAGGGTGGGTGGGGGGGTAACTGGAGAGGGAGGGGTGGGAGACCCCTATCAGTGACAGGAAAGGATTCCCTGTCACTGATAGTGCTTACCGCCATGGCTTTCATGGCAGTAAGGAAGCCACGAAAACCATGGTGGTAGGCGGGGTCATAATCCCTCAGGGCGGAACAGTGACGGCCGCCGTGCTAGAGATAAATATCTCCAGCTCAGTGGCTGTTACTGCTGTGGCAGTCGGAGTGGAGCCAACACGCCAATGTCATAATGTGGCAGTAAGCACCGCCAGCATATTGGCCGAACTACAGCCACATTAGCACCAACCGCCGGGGTCATAATGAGGGCCTAAGTCTTTTGGGCCCTGAGACTTCAGAAAACAGGAGGCAAGCTCAATCCAAGCCCTTGGAGAGCACTTCTCAGCAAAGTCAGAGGGTAGCAGGGCAGCAGGGCAGCAGGGCAGCAGGGCAGCAGTTCCTCTCAGCAAAGCAGTCCAAATGAGTCCTTTGGACAGCCAGGCAGTTCCTCTTGACAGGTAGCAGGTTCAGGTCCAGAAGTGTCTGAGTTGGTGGAGTCAGAGACCCAGTTTATATACCCCAAAATGCCTTTGAACTGGAGGATACTTCAAAGAGTGGTTTTGAAGAGCACAGGGTCCCGTTTCAGTACAGGTCTGTCGGTCAGGGGCCAGTAGGAGGTTAGGTAGTCCTTTCTGTGAGGGCAGGCCACTTGCATTTGAAATGTAAGTGTCAGGCCCTCCACCCTTCCAGCCCAGGAAGACCCATTCAGTATGCAGATGATTGCAGGTGTGACTGAGGATCCTGTGTTTGTGGTTGTCTGGGTGAAATGCACAAGGAATCTGTCAATTAGCCCAGCCCAGAAGTTGATTGGAGACAGGCTACAAGGCACAGATGGATTTTAAGTGCAGAGAAATGCTCACTTTCTGAAAGTGCCATTTCTAAAATAGAAATATAAAATCCAACCTCACCAATAAGCAGGATTTTCTATTACCATTCTGGCCATACTAAATATGACTTGGTTACCCCTTTCTGATCAGAATCTACCACTCAAACAGTATATGAGGGTAACTCCAATGTTATGCTATGAAAGGAGCAGGTCTCACAGAAGTGAAAAACTAATGTAGGAGTTTTCCAGTGCCAGGACAGATACAACACACATGTCCTGCCTTTTACCTACATAGAACCCTGCCCTATGGGTTACCTAAGGCCTACCTTAAGGGTGACTAATATGTAGAAAAAGGGGAGATTAAGACATGGCAATTACTCCTAACAGACCCCTTTCCATCACCAGAAACCCTATACTAAACTCTTTCTCATATCACCCACCAACACCCTCCTTACCAAAAAAGCACACAACCAAATAATTCTTACTCCAGCATATATTTACCTCTTTCTGCTACCAAATGTAACACAACCACTCATAACACATGTACGTCCTCTCTCACACACCACATACACTCTCTTCTAACTCACATAGCTACCCTTTTCACCATTCAACTTCTTCTCACCAACAGTACTTAACCACCAGATTCTACACAGAAATTCACTAAATCAATATCTCATCTCACTACCCCACAAACAAATTAACACACACCAGTACATCAAAAACACACACATAATTTCATACTTTATTCTGTCACAAAATAGAAACAAACACACACTCCCTCCATCATGACAACACAAGCAATACACATCATAAACCAACTTAACTCCCAAATTTTCTTTTCTCGCCAACACCTACCACAAACACACCAACACAGCAACAATCAGTCACCCATCTCTCACCCACTGCACAATTTAGAGCCATAAAACATGACCTACATGTTCCACCACCACACCTAACCTATACATCTTCAACAAATGAAATAACCAACATGCCACTCTTTACAACTTTGCATCTCCTTGTCTATTGCACACAAAAAACTACTCTACAAAAACAAAACAGCCCACCAACTCTCTCTCAACCACTGTCTCCACCGGCTATGTGTACAGACTCAACAAAATTCCTTCCAGGCCTGCTGGATGAGAATTATGATATAAACAAACAGCACTATTGCTATCCTTATACAGTTAATACCAACACTAATAATACACCTTCTACAAATTCAAATAATACTACTCAGTCTTCTAGAAAATAAAGCCACACCACCAACAAAAACACAATCTCTAGATAGCCTAATAATAGATGCTTGATCTCTCTCTAAGAAAAACCACCAATCACATTTATGACCTTCTCACTAACATACAACCTGACTTACTCTTCATAACTGAATCATAGTTGGGAGATGAGATGGCTCCAGGATTGCATGAAGCCACTCCTCCAGGCTATCAAACTGTCACACAAAATCACATAGGCAAACAAGGAGGAGGGATAGTTGTTATATTCATGGAAACAATAACTCTCACTAAAGTTGACAACATTTCCATACAAGGCTGTGAGGCCCTCATCACCAGGTTCAACCCTATGCCAGCTCACTCCTGTAAATTCCTTCTTTTTGCAGAACACCACCTACCAATGCAACATTTACAGACACATTTCTAGACACACTTTCAAACCTTATGACTCTACACTGCTAGCTATGCAGCCTTGGTAACCAAAGCATAGGGGCATATTTATACTCTGTTTGCACTGAATTAGCGTAATTTTTATTGAAACTAATTCAGCTCAAACTCAGCGGCACATTTATATTTTGACACTGGACCTGACTAGCATGAAAATATTGGTGTTAACGTATTTTTGGGGATGTGTGAAACCTCCTTGCGTCAATGAGATGCAAGGTAGGCGTCCCCATCCCAAAAAATTACTCTAACCTCCAGCGCCATATTAATCCACCTGGGCAAAAATGACACACGGGTGGGAGGAGACCCAAAACATGACATTAACAACGATTTGCGCCAACATTTATTGCCTGGGTCAGACCAGGTGATAAAATGAGGCAAACTCATCACTATTTGAGGAGAACACACAGAAGCAACATTACCAACCCACAGGAGAAGAAGGAGGTGATACTGATCCAGCTTGTGAGATGATGCAGAGGACAGCAAAAACTACCGCAATCACCACCACCACAACACGGCCCACAAAGGCAATGCAGAAGGCAGGAGAGGCTCTTCAGAACTAGGACAACCCTCCTTGGCCTCAGGGACCAGAACATAATTAGGACCTACAGACTGAACCGGCAATCCATGCTACACCTGCTGCACCACATTGAGCCACAAACACAGCTAGCCTGCAGACGCCACACAACATACCACCTGTGACAAAGCTGCTAGCTGTCCTGCACATGCTGGCAAGTGGCTCATTCCAAACAACGGGTGCCTTGGTTGCTGGTGTCTCCGCGTTCCTGCCAAAGGTGTTAGACGCTATAATCTCCCTGACACCCCGCCACATCAGCTTCCTCAACAACGAGCAAAAGCAGCAGGAGACCAAAGAGGTGTTCTATCAAATCCATGGCTTTCCACTTGCGCTCGGTACAATTGACTGCACCCATGTCTGGCTTGTACTACCTGCAGCAACAGAGCACTTATATCAGAATCGCAAGCACATGCATTCCATTAATGTGCAGGCCATATTGAACCACTGGGAACTATTCATAAACATTTTGGAAAGTATCCTGGGAGTGTCCATGACGCCTTCATATTCCGGCACAGCAGGATCAATGAACAATGCAAGGATGGACAATATGGAAATGGCCTACTTGTGAGTAAGTCAACAAACCTAGCAATATACACACAACACACCAAGCCTGTAGGACACATGCGACATACATTAACACATGGCCAGGGTAACACAGATGTGCGGGTATCAACAAATATGCACCATGCTGGAGTACAGCAGAATCAATGCACACCACAAACACATACTCCCACATGTACGTAACACACCCACTACTTGACAGGCACACCATGTGAAGGACAGGTGCAGATATGTACCCTTTCCTAACTGAAGAACTACACAGAACAGTACAAATGCCCACAGGTTGCCTACTACGTACACTTCACACACAGTGTGTGCCATAGTAGGAGAATACAGGACCTCACTGACCTCACATGCACTGTGCCAAGCGACACATTTGCTACGTAGCTGAGCTCCCTCCGATAGCCTGCACTGTTCATGTGTTGACAGTATAAATACTAGTTTATGTGTTTGAAGATAGGAGAGACAATGGTAGTTGTGTTGATCATCCTGTAACAATGGGACACACACCCTTGGACACCTCATGGCTGCCAAAAACATTAGCTGCCACTCAGGATCACCTAGGGACCTATGCAAAAGCCCACAGTGCCATTGTCATGGCCTGCACTATATGTACAACTTTGCAGATGACCATTTCTCAATGACTTAAAGCCACATTGTAAATTGGCCACCCTCCCATGCAGTATGTAGCGTGGAAGGGGCATGCAATGTGTGTTTCTGCAGGTCTGTCACCACAAGATACATAGCATGATGTCACCTAAAACCAGAGGCAGTGTCAACAACAAACACCACCCAGGGGTGCTGTTTGCAGGTTGCAATAAGAACGTAGACTGTGCTTTGAATTCAAATGATTGTACCACCAATGCATGTTGCATACTGCTGCACACAAAGACACAACCAATTGTCCATCAAAACACCATATGTATAGGGTGGTGTCCTTTCCTGCACAGATACATCCACCTCCACAGGGTAGCTAGCCAAGTCCCCTGGCGCAAGGTAGGTAGTGTAGGTGCACGGCTGCATATGAGCAACTGCCGCAGGGGGCAACAAAGGGTTGCCTAGTAACATGTCACACATGGGGCATTCTTGCATAGTCTACATGTTGCAGGGCAAGGCAGACGATTTCGGAGACGTGTTGGGCTTTGTCACATACCCATTTTAAAGGCCTAAGATTCGCACATCATCTGCAATGACACATGTCAAAATGGATGGGATGTTCAGTCTCTGTAGTGCTACGATGTTGCCACCACATCTGACCCCATTGTGTTGTGAGGATGTGTCATGTCCCCTCTAGTGATAGCACACTAATACAAAGGTGTACTACACAATGCATGATACATACATACTGACCATCAGTCAGGAATCCAAATCATATGTCCCCGGTCCTTGAGCCAAACACAAGATTGTCATGTCCAACAACCCAGTGCTGAGGAGGCCTTACACAAGGCCAGGAACTCACACCTTACCACAAACACCTATGAGTCACAACCAACTCGAAATATCAGCTGCCATGCTACATGACAAACCTGTTGCAAGCCTTAGCAACTTACTCCTTTAATCTTTTGCAGCAGATCAGGTTATGTCATACAGCCATGGATAATGACCCCATTCCCAAACCCAAACACAACAGCAGAGCCTGCATATAATGAGGGACATTGGAAGACATGGACTATTGTGGAGAGGACATTTGGCATCCTGAAGTCATGATTCAGGTGCCTGGACATCACAGGAAGCTGCCTCCTATATGCCCCACACATCGTCTGGAAGATCATAATCACATGTGCTATTCTGCCCAATATATGTGTGCGGATAAACGTCCTCTTTTATGATCAGGTTGATGACCTGCCTGAGGAGGATGATGGTGGTGAAGAAAATGAGGGGAAACAGCACAACACAGCTGCTGGGATACGCTGCGGACTGCACATAGTTGAGAACTTCTTCACTTAATAATCATCCCTTAACTCACCTTATACATTTTGTCAATAAACACCTCACTTATTCACACAATCCGGCTTTGGTCTCTTCAGTCCCCACAACATATACCTCAGGATTGTGAGTCTAACCTCAGGGAGCAGGTTACAAACATTAATCTAAAAGGTACTGTAGCTACATCACATGTGATGCGTAAGATTGTACTACTGCCATCACACACATCACAAATAGCCTCATCACTTGAATGTGACAACTGAAGAACACAATCTATAGACCACAACATATGAATTACATCCACATTGGCAACTTGTACATCACACACAACTACAACATGTCCAAACAGGAGGTAAACAAGGGCCACACATGAGTCAGTGGATGTCAAAATTTGGGAAGACAGTAAGACAGACCACTGTCACAACTCAGTGTGAGAGTTGCAATGCTGCATGGAGCATGTGTGACAAATGGGGGACATCGTTGGTAACAATGGTCATCATGATTAGCCCAGGTATGACAAGTAATGAAAGAATCTGGGCCTGTGCAGTACATCCATGGTAATCAGTCCTGCCACTGCCATGGGGCCCAATCCTGACACAGGGTACACATGAGCTCACACTTTGCATGGACACTTCTGTGGAATGCACATCAGAATGGATGAGAACATATGAAGCTACGACTGCAGGTCCAACAAACAAAAACAACTGTTGCTAAATGGAATGAGTTTAATCAAACATTTGTGGACTAAACATAATATGGGTGGAATGTAGGAAGAGTGTAAATCACAATATGTACCAAATATGTACACTTGTCAGACATATGTGTAGTCCACACACAAGTCACCTTAAACTCAAGATCTACATATGGAGTCGGTTGTTGGGTAACATTACCTAGGTAGCATTCATCATCCATCATCAACAATGCCCAAGCTGTGTATGTTGTCTTAAATGTTGTGCTCTGTAAGATAACTACACACATCACATAAGTAAACACAATTCACAGTCACGTACCAGAACTGTTGCATAGAACTGACTGCCATACATATGGGGATTCACTGTTGTCACACATGCATACATATGCATGACGTGCAAATATTTGCATGGTGTTGACTCTGTAACGCACACATCGGTGTACAAGACCAATCACACCCAAATCTCATTCTTGCATGAACTACCACATGTGCCCATACACAATATGCCACACTGCAGCACAGCCCATTCCATTTGTATGTTGATACGGGGTACATCCATATACAATGGAACAAAATCACGCAATCAGGAATAGAGTCAAATAAATTGACGCAAATGCATCAAAAAACATCCGCAAATGCAAAGTATATGACCAATGGGCCCTTAGCGTGAATTCCAACTTCGCACTGCTCTCAATGCTGATTTTCTGTTAATTTAACGCATAAAGGTAATGCGACAAACAAAAGATGCACGTAGGTCATGCGTCTAAAATATTCACGCAAATATCACATGCGTTGAATAAATACATACATAACAGAAAATGTGGCGCATGGGGACAGGAAGTGATGTAATAGGAAATCCTGTTTACAGGCATGGTACAGTGGGTGTACTTTCATTTTCTTTTCACAGGCTGTGCCTCTTTTGACTGTGTGGTTATGTCCTGGAGTTGGTGGTGTGTTTTTGCTCAGTATTGTATCTTGTTCTGTCCCTCCTGTTTTGTTTTTTGTATTTTTTACTGTACTTTGTCCCAGTGTCACTACATTGGTGTGCTTTTTGTGTCTATCATTGTACTTCTACTGTGGGTGTCTGTCCCGGATTGTTGATAACTTGGGTTAGTTGGGGTTAATTTTTGGGCCTTAAGTTTTCTTTCTATTAATTTTTTTATTTTTATTTTTTTGTGTGAACCTGTACCTGGTAGATGTGTCTGATAGGGGGAGGATGGCAAGGATGGGAGAGGAGGAGCTGGGAGGCTTTGTGTGGCTGGTAGCCAGCTACCTGTCATTAATGTTGGAAATGGGGGGCCATATAATCCAAGGTTACCGGACGGAGGCGAGGTGGCTGCGGTGGGGCATGGTGCTCCACCACCTGAAGAGGGTGTTTTGCAACACCCGCAACGCTCACCAGCTCAAGCATCGCTGGGCAGTTCTGGTGGCCAGGGAGCAGGATCTGCTTGACCATCTTGATGTGGTGATTGATGGCCCTGTTGGTGAGTCTCCCATTGGCATACAATTACTTTTCACTGCTCTTGAATGACAGTAGCAGATGTGTTGGAGTGCTACATGCAATGCTTTTGGACAGGTTGCATGCAACCAGAATGAAGTGTAACTGTCAGACTAGACATGGAGTTCACATCTCTTACCATTTTACCAATGCACGTCAGATGTTTGATGAGTCATGCACACCCATCACTTAGTCACACATTTCAGTGGCCATGGCAACACCTGTGCCCCGGTAGAGTGTCATGTATGATATGTCAACACACCGTCAGCATACCATATTCAACTGGATTGTGTCAACAAAGTAGGGCATCCATGTATAGCACTACATTGTCATCATTTCACACACATGATCCCTGCCATTATGTTAGCAAAGGGGGCTTACCCGCATTAGGGGGCAATGGGCCATTTGATACCATCAGACAACTTTGCCACATCAGTCATAGATTACTCAACACATGATCATTGCAGACTAATAAATGAGCTGCATGTCCATCACAAAGTGCCTCTGTTTGCCTTGCAGGACAAGGCAGAATACCTGAGTCATTTGTCTTGCAGAGCCCCAGGTTAGTGTCATGTATTTGTCACCCAACTCCCCCTCATACCATGAGTTCCATCTTCTATAGATTGACCACATATGGTTGTTGCAGGGTGTAGGACTACATGAGTCTCAGGCCCAGTGTAAGTGTGCAGATGTGTATTTCTCACTCACCTGAGTATCAGTGTCATTGTGAGTTGCAGTGGTGTGTCTGTTACACTGTTTTACACCAGGCTAACTAGCTCACTCCTCTAAAATAGTACACACTGTAATATGTTGTCCACTAATAGTGACAGTGATATGACACTAAGCATGGTTTTCCATCCATATCTTACAGGTGGACCTGCATCCTACACCATCAGCAAAGTGGCAAGATCTGAGGACCCAGATGTATCCAGTAAGTGTGATAATGTCTGTCCTGTGTAGTAATTGAGTATTTGGTGTGAGTGAGTTGTGTGTTGCACACAATGCTAGAAGTGATGAGCTGTCCAATGATCAGATATCAAAGTAGGCTGTATGTTGACATTGTGTATCATTTAAGGGTTCCCCATGCAGGAGCAGAGAGTCATAGCTTGTGTGGCTTGTGGTACTCAATCGGCAGCATTGTGTAAACAAGGTGATGACAAACCACATGTAGGCCCATATGTGACTAAGAAGTGCACCGCTGTGAGAATATTGGTACTGGGATACAGCGTCATTCTCACAACACAGTGATGCACCATTTTGAACACAATTTGTTGCATCCCTATATTGCAATGTATATATAGGACTGGGTGGGCATTTGTCCTACAGCATGGTGCTCTATATTTTGTACTCAATGTACGTGACACTTATGTGGAATGTAATAGGCGTGCATGCAGCTCAAGGCCAGAAGTGTGCTGGCATGGATCTGGGTGTGTAAGGAATAGTATTGGCAGATCAGGTATTGATGGGTGTCTACACCTGGACACATGAATGTAGATGTGATAGACCAATGGATAACAGTGTCCTAGTTGGCAGCCCTTCTAACATATGGTCCACTCCCTGACTCCATGTATGAGTGGGCATGCCTTGGTGGATGACCTGTAAAGTTTAGATGATGGATTGCTTCGCCATCCCCCCCTGAGGCACAGGGGAAGAGGAACAACAAATGTGTAGGTAGATGTCATCCTCAAAGTGTAGGTGACAGTCATTATGATCAGGCTTGCATGTGTACCTGTCAACACTGACCCTTTATGGTTACCAACTGTATCCCATACTTCCAATAACATATTCAAGTTACTGGTGATGTATGGTTGAAAATTGACACAGATGATGAGGAATATTGGCCCTGATATATGTAAAGTTGATGCTGCCTTTGAATTGTTACACATGGCACAAAATCAATGCACACATAATTTAGTTTGGTTCCAAATCTTGTTGTGCGTCTCTTTGGTGTCAATGAAATAACGCTAAAGCAGCTTTGTCATTGTATTTATCTGGGCCATTGCTTTATCCAGAATGTGAGTTGGAGTGCATGTGCAATTGGATGTAGAGTGTAAGCTAATAATCTGTACAAACTCCGCACAATGATGACACTGATGGTTGCCTGTCTCAATTTAACAGCTGCCAACATGAACAATGAGGAACTGCGGGCATTACGGAAGAGGGCAGTTCGTTATAGGCACATCCTGGTAGTGAAATCTGGAGTCCGGAGGATGGCACGACGCTATCGCAGGGAGCGTTCCACTGGGGAATGGCGGGCATTCACCCGAGGGGGACCCACACTGGCCACACAGAGAGGACCAAGCTCTACAGCTGTGCAGGGGGGCACAGCTGCCACCATCACTACAGACCCAGCTGCTATACCATCAACATCTGTGCCACAGCCCACCCCACCTGCTGCCATGACGTGAATGTTCTGAAGGAGCTACAGAGGGATGTAACACTGGTGCTTGAAAAGTTGGACAGTCTGGAGAAGGAGGTAGAGAAAAACACTAAGAGACTGAAGTTCATAAAAAAGAACTCAAGAGGGCCAATATGTAATTGGCTTAATGACTGCCACCACCAGTTCTGTCCCCTCCCTCCTCATTTGTTTTATAGGGTCTTTATGGGGTTAGTGTCAGGTTAGATTAGGTCAGTAGAATAGTTAGGATAAGTAGGTTTGGGGGTGGGTTTTCTACTTTTTACATGTTACTGTGTGGGTGGGTGGGAGGGGGTATTGTTGGGGCCTTTATGTATTGTATGAAAAAATAAATCTAAAAAGAAAATACCAAAAAATAGGTATTGGTTTAGATATAGGTAGTATATGTGTAGTTTAGTATATGTTGTCCTTCATGTGTCTCGTCATATGAGGGGGCCAATGTTTAGAGTGTGTTGTTAAATGTGTTATGTAAGTGTAGCATAGGGTAGTTATGGTCAGTTGTTGGTTATGCATAGTTAAGATAGGTTAAGTTAGGTTAAGATAGGTCTTCTTCATGTTTTTTTAGTTTAGTTTATTTCAAATTAAACATGTTTGGGTACTCCCCTACTTCATGTGTCATATGCTTGGGTCTCAGGGTCTTACCATAAGTGTACAGTGAAAATTGTGTGTTGGCCTAGGGATTCCTTCCTGCCTCCAAATCCCTCTCTTGACATGTTCATCACCTTCTCCCAACTGAGCTGTCACATTGGCAGCTACAAAACATCTACGTGTCTATGCATCTGCCATCCAGTGTACCCACCACTCAAGGTGACTATGTTAACTTTGCATTAGACAGGTAGGTGTGGTAATTCAGCTGTCATTGTTTGGGTCCTGTGTAGGAATGTTGGGCACTGTGGGACATCTGACAACATCCTACATTTCAAATCTATCCTGCTAACCTGACCAGTGCCAATTACAGATGAGGTTAAGTACCTCTGTTTCACACCAGTGTGTTCTACTGGTACTTCCAGGTGACGATATTTCCCGAGAACTGTTTCACAGCCATTCTGGCCATATGTAGTGGGTGAAGCATACATGTGTTCAACATTCTTTGACATACTCAGTGAATTGATTGTAGGGGATGAGACCAGCATTTCCATTCATCATGTAGGTACCTTCTGCGTAGATGTGTGCCCCCATATTCCCGCACTCTTGTTCTGACACTCTCTGACTAAAGACATGTTACGCACATCACAATTCTTAAGCGTAGTAGATGTGTCACAATATACAAGGCATGCTGGTTGTGTAGGTGGTGTTTATTTACAAGTGTTGTAGTGTAATTTTTACAATGTCCAGGTCTGTGACCCCATCAATGAAATCCATCCAAATGTGACACAACATAAGTCCAGGGTTGGGGACATGTCATGGGACATGCTTGGGTAAAGTGTTGTTCAGTGCGGGGGAACATGAATTGCCAATTGAAAAGTGTGAGACAATTGCAGTCCAGAGCAGAAAGGTCAACAGTGTGTTGTAGAAGAGTGCATATCTCCAACTGTGCTAACACTGGCATAATATCAAGCACAGGACAAAGGAAAATAACTGCCCATGTGGCATGGGCTGGTGCTACCAGGAACTCCTACGGATGAAGGTGATCTGTTCTACATCTTCATCCTCCGAAGTGTGTGGTGTCTCCTCTGCCCTTGATGGTGGTGGTGGAGAGATAGAGGGGGCCACACACACTTCAGTGGTTTGAGATATGGGATCCCAATTCCCAGCAGCAGCCATCTGTGGAACTACATATGGCATCACTTCAGCAAGGAGGAGCTGCTGATTTTTTAGGATAGCAGCAACATCCCTGTTGTAGGCAGCCATGTCTGCCCTGAGGGAGGCCACTTCCTGGTGCACGGAGTCCAGCTTGTCTTCAATCCCGCTGCTGCGAGTTTGGGAGGGCAGTTGTTGTGGCCTCTCCCTCATGGCAGCAGCTACTCTCTCAGACACTGCTTTGGAGTGTGTGCCTCATTTGCCTGCTGTCTGTTCAGTGGCTGTAACGATGCACATGCGCATACCCTCTAGACTGCCTGCCATAGTTTGCATTCCCACGCGCACGTCCTTGGCCAGCTCCCACTGGACTCCTACCACTGTCCTCTCAAAGCTGGTCCCTGGGCCCTCTGAGTCCTCAGCTGTGTCGGTGCTGGCAGGTCGTAATATTGGGGTGTTGGGTGGGGCCTCTGGGATAGCTGCTACATTAATACTCCTCCTTGCAACATGAGGTGGTGTCTGGAGGGATACGAGGACTTCTTGGAGGGTCTCTTGGCTGATGGTTGCCAGCTGGTCATCCAGGTCATCGGGATCTGCAGGAGAGACATCATCCTCTGCAATGATATGGTGTAAAATCAGTCTATCTGTGTTGTGATATGTCACGTCACTGACTTGCTATTGGATGCTCATTGTCATCTTTGTACCCAAACATTGTTCCTGTATAATAATGGTTGCAGTCTATCAGCCCTACTGCCCACCTGTGTGTCACATGAAGGGAAGCCCAGTTGGTGCAATTGGTTGCTTCATATCTTCTGGGTGTGATGTATATCCTTTTTTGTGGCTTGACACCATCTTGTCGTTGTCAACCCTCCCTATGCATCCATTTGCATGGTGAGGCATGGTGAAGACTGTCCCAGTCTTACATGTTTAACATACACCCATGCGGTGCTCAGACCTTTCACCACCCCAGGGATGGCTTTGCCAGGACACTATGCTCTTGTTACCATTGATAGCTCCTAAGGTTGATGTTTGTGTATGTGTGCTACATTGCATAGCACTCATGGACCTAGCAGAGTTCAATTTCATCTTCGGTCTGTGCAGGTTGGCTTGCCTTCCTACACACGTATATCCTCCCCCTGAATGGAGCCCTCCTTGCATTATGATACATGAGTTGCAACATGGTGGCAGGTCAGTTAATTTAACACAGGCACAGGGGTTGACCCATGGATGACCAGCATGGGTATTAGATTTCTGCTGTGTACATCATTATGTATGTGACAGTGCCTGATAGTAAATGAGCCTATGGACATAGCCAGTCAATAGTAGTTGAACTCAGATCAGGGCCTGAAGCTAGTTTGAGGGTGATTGTGGAGGTAGTCATACTGGTCCCTCATTTCAAGTGTGTAAGTCCTATGGGCACCTGACTGCCATTGCCTATTTTACCAGCCCCAACAGCACAGGTGGTAGTAGCAACTGTTGTCAATATGGAATCCCCCATGGGCCAAAGGCCTGGCAATGGAAGGTTTCCAGCAGCTTACAGACTGGCAATGACAGCTGTCCTGTGACAACAGACCAGAATTATGTTCAACGCTAAACTCAAGGTCTGTTTCTGCATTTCCACCAGCCTTTGCATGGTGTGCCCCTAGTTGCCCCTGCACAGCCCATGAACCTGGCATGGGCAGTGCAGGGGGTCCCATGCCCTGGCCCTTTGCCCTTTTCATTGCCTGATTTGCATGGATAAGTGCAAGGTGTCCTGTCACACCCAATGTACCCCAAAACCAGCATAGCCTCTATTTGATCCATCAAAAATGTTGTACTAAGTGCCCCACAGAGCTACCATGAGCAGACAGATTTCCAGCTGCCATCCCAACGTATGACTCTTACTGCCAACCGCAAAGGGTACACTGCACTGGCGGTCTTACCAACACCAGACTTGGCCATGCACCATCCCCTGCCCATCAATGTGGAATTATACGCCATAATGTTCACAGTAATACCCCATGTGTTGTATGTGTGTGTTTATTTCCCCATTCATATGTGTCCCACATGGTTGTGTCAGAGTAGTTGTGGGCTCAGCCAGTGACTGTTGTGGCCTACTGTTTGCTATCTGTGGCACATATTTCTGTAGTGGCACATTTCTGTTCAGCATCAAGATGTGTGGTTCAACACTACAGCAGTTTAGTTGGTTTAGGTAGTGACATGTTACCAATGAAAGAGGACCAGTCTGCTCTTCCCCCAGTGCCTGTTCAGTCCATTGTTCCCTTCACCCAAGGGGCATCCTGACTGCATGATGGAGTGGTGGCTGCCTTGTGTGGATATGTTGTCAATGTGCAGGGTGGTGGTGCTATCGGCACCTGTCTGGGTACTGTTAGTTGCAATGACTTGTATGCTATGAGATGCAGCACACATGCTATTGGGCAATGAGGCAAGGCAGTTGCAAGGTGTTACTGCAAGGGACACCACCAGGATGTTACCCCAGGAATGGTATTGACTGACTACCTACTCTCTGAAATCTTGGTCGTGTTTGTAGGGTTGATATGACTATATGCAAGGGATGTTGTGATGACACAACCAGAGGCACACTGATTATACATGCCATCCATCCCATGTGCTACATATGTACATAGAGGTATTTAGGCCTGGTGATCAACATATGTCCAGGTTGTGCATGTGCTATGGTGCATGGCACTACCAAGTCGTAGGTATATGTGTAGCTTACATCAGCATTGTGCAACTTCCTTCATGTGCAATGTGTCCCTCTGCGCTCCTTTGACATGCATTGTGGGTGTCCTATGTGCCTCACCCTCCTTGCACTTGACATTTTAGCATAAATTTGCCCCATACAACTTACCCTGCATTTGTGGTCTTTCCTGTTAGCCTGTGCTGTCCTGTGATTCCTGTGATGATTTCCTCTGGGATGACCGCTGCAACCATCCACTCCATCTTGTCCAAGTCCTCTTGTGGTGCTGGACTCCCACCTCCAGTTTGTAGTGCTGCCTTCATGCTCCTTTCCTTTTTTTCTTTTGTCCTTCTCTTGCAGTCATGCCAGCATTTCTTGCACTCTGTTATGGTTCTCCTGATCTCTGCCACACTGTTGATCTTAGCCACTATCTGAGGTCAAAATGCCTCTCTTCCAATTGGCAATTTTGAGGTGACGAAGAGTTGATTTTGAAATTCCGTCACCTTTCTCAGCAGTATTTCATGCTCCTCCGCACTGAAATTACACTTTCTCTTCTTCTTCTTCTCCCTCCCCTGCGTCTTGTCTGTGTCTTCTTGGCTGGTTCGTGGTTGATTGGGGTCTACCTGGGGTCTCTCCTGTCTTCCTGGGTCCATTTTGGCTCTCCTTTGCACTGTTTTCTCCATTAGCGTCTGTATTTGACGCTATTGTAGGCAAAAATGGTGCATTTCCATTTTGCGACATGTTTACATGACGTAAAATGGATTACAGTCATTTTTCCGGCATTCACGTCATTTTGCCTACAGACAAAGCGCAATGGTTAAAGTCAAGAAACATGACTCTAAACTATGTTTAGTGCCACCCAGCATCATAGTACAAATATGACGCCTTGGTGGCGTTCAATAATGGCTCTAGTCAACGCTAAACCTTTTGACGCAAAACTGCATTACCGTTGTTTTGCATCAAAAAGTATAAGTCATGGTTATGGTTTGAAAAACCCAATAAGCCCCATCAAAATACTATCATCACTGGCCTAAACCCCCTGAACCTCCATCAGATCATGCACAAACCCATGCAAAGCAATGGACACACCCTAGATGTCATTTCTACAAATGCAGATTTAGTTTCCATTCAAATGATTGCTCCAGTCACATGGCTAGACCACCATCTCGTAGCTTCCCAACACAAAACACCACAAATCACCACACCAAAGGCCACTTTAGAAGCAACCACATAGTGACTGTGGAACACTCTCAATTTTGAACACTTAGAAACTCTTCTAACATCTAACACAGATCTTGACACAATAAATTAAGGCCCATATTTATACTTTTTTAGCGCCGCTTTTGCGTCAAAAAGCGGTGCACATGTGGCGCTAAAAAAGTATAAATATGGGCCTAAGTTCATAAACTTTATTAGTGACTCAAGGGAGCTTTCATATCCTAAAACCACATAGAACAACAAAACAGGACAAAAGAAAACAAACATCTTGGATGAATTCAGAACTAAAAAAGATAAAACAAGTTGCACATCCGCAGCACACCTGGCTTAAAACAATAACAATTAAGACAAACTCCACCTGCACAAACCTAACAGATATACCAGTCAACAGTCAAACTAGCTAAAAAGGGTACTATCCAAACAGAATTCAAAATGCTAAATGTGCAAATAAAGAAATGTGCACACCTGAATGTTCAGAAGGAACTCATCCCATTTCTCAAGAATTTGCTGCCATGATCGCAAATCATTACACAATTAAAACAGATATTTCCGACTCCTATTTAAAACAAAGGAAAATCAACAACACTAACCCATTTCCAGCAATCCCCTCCAAAGATAGGCTACCCAGCCTCTATATTCCTTCAAACAACCATCAGAAACTGAATTTCTGGATCTTTGCAAAGCAAGCAGGCCAGATGGCTGCCCTTATGATCCTTGTCCACCACACATCTTCAAGAACATTCTTGTAACTACCTCTGCCTCAACACCAATCAGAGCAATTATCAATAATTAATTAACTACGGGAATATTTCCAGAAGACTTAGAAAAGGACTACGTAAGCCCATTCTTAAAGAAAACAAACCTGGACCCCCATGATCTAAACAATTACAGTCTGATTACAAATGGACCTTTCCTGAGAAAGCTGATAGAAAAAGCAGCATTCACCCAGATGTCACAATTCATTGAAGATTACTCCATATTTTCCAACTTCTAAACAGTATTCCATCCATATAGAGGCACAGAATCTGCCCTCATCGCCATCTGGGATGACTTTAAAATCACAGTAGACCAGAAAGGGGTCGCTGTACTACTTCTCTTTCTCTTGGACCTCTCAGCTACCTTCAACACAGTTGACCATGACAGTCTAATCTAAAGACTCTACGAAGCTGGCGTAGAGGGGACTGCTCTCAACTGGATCACATACTACCTTCAAAACAGAACAAACTTCATCCATACACCCCTTTTCTCCTCCAAGCCATGCTTATGCAGGGGTCCCTCAAGGATATAACACCTCACCCATGCTTTTCAACATCTACATGAAGTCATTACTGGCAATGATCACAATTTCATCTCATATGCCATAATTACACAGGTGACATACAAATACTTATTAAATTGGAAAGCCCCAAAAACATAAGAAACTCAAAAATCTTCAGTTGCCTCAGAGCTGTTGATCAGTGTGCAATATGGAGCTATCTCAAATTGAATGTGGGCAAAACTGATATACTCACATATGGTGAATGGAAACATTATGACCAATTCTGCACCAGGCCTGATGACTTGGGACCACCTAGTAAAGTTTTCAAGAAAGTAAGAGACCTTGGAATTACCATGGAGTCCAAGCTATCAATAATGCCCAAGTGGATAAGTTAGCAAGATCAAACTTCATTACTATGAAAATTCTGTCACTCATGTTCTCCCATCTAGGATTCCATACAAGGTCCAAATAACTAACTATCTTGTACCGTCTAAACTTGAAAACCAAGGTAATCATCTTTGGCAAATGGATATTTAAGAAAAATAAATGGCTCTGTGGGAATCAATCTGTGGAAAAAAGCAGAAGCTATAAATCTATAAATACCTTGGCGTCTGGCTACACAAGCGCTGGTCGCATCACCTGCACCTAAACACACTGAAAGCTAGGTTGGCGTCTCTACTTGCATCAGTCCTATCCCTGGCTTCAAAACTACAAAGTCTAATCTGGTGTCCACTCCTTACAGTGATCAAAGGAAAATTCCTGCCAGCCCTGACATCCGGCTCAGAAATATTTCCAGGTAAACTTAACGACTTCATGAACATTGCACAAAGCAAAGTCTTTCGCCTTCTCTTCCGCCTTCCACACAGCTCCTTGCCAGCACAGATTAGGTTAGAATTTGGATTACAAGACCAAGCATTAGCACAAGATGGGGCATTGCTCAAATATGCCTCCATGTTAAGATAGTCCCAACCAAGCACACTAAAGGCACTGATTTGGGAGGAAATTAACACAAAGCAGGCGGAAGTCTCAAATCCATGGCCAAAGAGAACATAGTTTATATATAATTTATTTGATAAAATGCTAATGGGTCTCTGGTTTATTTAATCTATCACACTGTGTGATAAGTCATAGAAGTTATAACATTAGATGCTTATGGGTAATTTTTTATCTAGCCCAAAGTATACATATAATCATAAAAATTGTATCTATAAGTGTGTCACTGTTGAAATACTGTGGAAAATATAGAATCAAAAAATTAAAATAAACAAAAAAATGCCTAGAATTCACAAACAAAAAATGTATGCAAATACACAAATAAATTAAATTCAAGTTCAGCAGCATCTAAAGGTCTGAGTTTCTAGCTATTTATACGTACATGCACATATGGGAATTTATATAATAAAACATTTTATCACTTTATTATTTTCCATATACATGTATACCTTGCTATGTAGTTATTTATTTATATATTTATGACTTTACTGCTACCGTAGAAATAAAAAAGGCCTTCAACTCTTCAATGCACTTTTCTGTATCTCATCCTGTATCTCATCCTATACCTCTATCCTCCACCTCCATTTCGACTTATCCCAAAACTCCTTTTACTTCTATGAGCTCCCAATTAAAGCTTTCTAGACTCTACTCTTCTCTATACCTCCTTTATCCTATTAAATTAAACTAACTGACTCACATGTTCCCTGCCCTGCTCGAATTAACAACTTATATTTCCCTTTTCCAATCCACCACTAATCCATTTTGGTTTTCGGGGTAGCGTGCAACTCACAGAATAGCAGTTCAACCCTTCGTCAGGGGTAGTAAGCCCTATATATATATATATATATATACATTTCTCTGGCACGCGAAGATGCAAATATCTCTAAAAAAACACTAAATTGCACATAAAATAAACAGCAGCCACTCACTTTCTGTTTGTTCATTTTATTTTAATACTTCCTTGTTAGGGTTTTTTCCAAACAGCAACCTAACTACGCGATCTAGCATAATCGTGTAAGTGTGGGCATTTCACAAGTGGAATGTGAAATGCTAAAAATCTATCCAAAGTAATGCCGGCACGATGGAAATTTTGCCCATGCCTAACACTGAGACTTTTTTGGAAAGATCTCATCCCAAGAATAGATAAAGACAGTTATGACTCGCTGCGCGTTAAAGGGGTGTGGCGGCGCGCAGGTTCAGAACAAAACTTTAAATTAAAAAATCAAATAAAAAAATAAAAACTTACCAGCTCTGCCAGGCTGTTCCTCTTTTCTGGTCACTGCAGGCAGGCAGAGGCTCCCAGCTTGCCCTGTGGCCAATCCTGACTCTGCTCAGAGCAGCAACCAGGCGCTCCCGCGTAGACTGGGAGCCTGTGCCAGGTCTCTCCAGCCAGGCAACACAGTGCTGGCGTGGAGGGAGAACAGTGTGCATGTGTGTTTGGCCAGCCAGAAATGGCTGGCCAAATACACATGCTCACTGAGGGGAGTGCACAGTGCACTCCCCTCGTCTCAGTCATCCCCATTGGCCCTGTCCCTTTAACAACGCAAGGATAATAAACACAGTTTATTATTCTTTCTCTATTAAAGTTTTGTAGCTCGGCTGCACCAGCGGGGGGTGGGGGAAGGTGTGGGGAGCACACAGGGGGGGGGGCGCCACAGCTGGATGAAGAAATATTGCATTTGTAATTGAAAATAGTAGGAAATACATAAGGTTGATGGATTTTCTCACAGGGTGTAAAATTTTGTCCCTGGATTCCTGATTCCGAAACAATATTGTTTGAATGCCAGATTAAAAATAATGCAAATTTATATGGAAAACAGAATCACAAATTATTATATAGATATCTTGCAATCCAATTGCATGCCTTACATTTATTAAACTAGTTTAGTAAAACTCGGAAGGCATTCCAATCTGCAAAAGCCACTATAGTCAGTAGAAAGACTGAAAAATTAACCAAATTTTACTAATCCTGGGCAGCACAATTTTCTCAAAAAGTGGAATAGCAAAAAAAAGTTCATACCAAATTCGATTCCTGATAGGTTCAGTTATTTGAAAAGTAGAAAAATACGTTTGTTCCTCTTCTCAAAACTGCAAAGTTTGAATGCAAATCTACATTCCATCAGACAATGCATTTCATCCCTTTCTTATTGAGACGTCTTCCCGACAAGTAACCCAAGCAATAATTTTTCTTTGCGTTTCAATGTTTCTTGACAGGACACTGATACACTCTATATGGCAGATTTAAGAGCCCCTGACTTCACTTTAGCGCTGCCTTAGCATCATTTGTTTGCGCCAAGGCGGCGCTAAGGTGGTCTTTCCCCGTGCCATATTTACAAAGTGACTCAATGCATACATTGTGCCACTTTGTAACCTTTCGCGCCACGTTATGTATGTGCCATGCAGATTGTATGTAAAGGGGGTGTTCCAGCGCAAGGAGACCTGCAAAATTGGCACAATGAAATCTACAAGATTTAACTGCTCCATTTTTGGCTTTAAAAGGACACACCCATTGTAATGAATGGGCCTCCTTAAACTCTGCCCCACTAGCGTCAACATTTTTTATGCTAGCGGAGCAAAGCACCACAATAGCATAAAAATGTTTTACTCTATTGTTCCTAATACTACCATAGTGCACTATGTAATAAATAAGGTGCACACATGGTGGCATTAGAGCTGCGCAAGAAAAGTGGCGCTGCGTTGCATGCAGCGACACTTTTTAAAAATTCGGCCCTATTTTCTATGAATTCTGTCATATAATCAAAAGGCACCAGTTTTTTTGTTACAACTTTGTAAGAGAAAGGGTATCATCTTATTAGCTGTGTGCCATAATTGTGGCTTGGGTGGACTTCATAGTCATGATTCACATTTTGTTAGCATTCAAAGGAAGCTAGGCAAATTGGTGTAATTTTTCATCATGTAGAGATAAATGCAGAACGATTAAACCTTTTCTATGCTAACATTAATATCATATTAAAAACACAGACTTGCATTTATTTTCTGTGTGGCTAAAATGATAGTATTTCACATTTTCATCAAGAAGCACAAAGACTGCCTCTACTTGCCAGAAGCAGCAGTCAAGCTAATTGTCTCTTAAAGAAATAGAATTCCTTATCAATTTTATGGCGAACTTAATAAATATAGCCAGCTATTCTTTTGAATCTCATCACCATAGGCTTGATGGGAGCCTTTGGGATGTTTTGGAGTAATGAATGTCTAGAAAGCGCAATAACGGTCACAAAGTTCAAAAGAGAAACTAAGAAAAAAAAAACAGTAACCTGAATGAACCAGAAAATTTATTGAGTGATTGCTGAATTGCTGTCTTGTAAATGAAAACTGCACTAACATAATTCAACTTTGCGAAAACTATGCCAACTGAACTGCGATATTCTTTTAAATAAAATGGAACACCTTATACACACTGAAGGGGGGGTATGTATTTCACAAAAAGAGGCTGCTATTTGGCTCACAACAGCCATAACCTATAAGAAACAACACACACCTACTTTCAAAATAGCTCATTAAACAGAACACCTTCCATTCTTCCAACACAGCAAGGATATGATATATAATTGCCTATCACCAATAGAACTGAGTGGCCATTCTTTTTAACAGACTTTCTATAAGACGCATATATCACATCCCATATACGCTGAAAAAGTTATCACAGTACTGAACAGCATGGGCCACCAAATAGCACAAGACACTCACCTTTTGTTTTGTTCCATATTTTTATATATAGCACACATCTGCAAATTACTTGGTAGTTGAGCACCTTTACTTTAAGATGTATATGTCTGTGTTTGTAGGTTTGTCAATGTGACGTCATTCATGTAGCTGTCTGTGGAAAGATCCTGTCCAATACTCTGAGGGCCCAATTCACAAAGGTAAACTTAGACCCATTGTCTAAGTTTACACCTGAAGTTTAAGTTTAGACCTGGAGTGTAAGCGAACAATTCACAAAGGTAAACTTAAACATGAAGTTTACGTTTAGCTTTGTGAATTGCGTCATTACACTTTAGGTCTAAATTTGGACTTCAAATCTAAGTATACCTTTGTGAATTAAGCCTTTAGACTTCCGGTCTAAACATAGAACTCAAGACTAAACTTAGACTTCAGATGTAAATTTACATTAGTTAAAGGGACCCTATGGGTGGTTTTGTACTGGTTTTCCTTATGGTTGTGGTCAGAGGGAAGATACACAATTTTTTCCTGGTGCCCCATCCCTTATGTTTATTAGCTGTTATTAGAATAGTCTCGGTGGGGTATATCACATTTGGGGTATGGGTGTTTTGGCTTTCTGCTTAATCCGGATCAGCTGTCACAGTTAGTTGCTAGATCTCAGGCAGCATGTTGAACTAATTACTTTCCTAGGTGTTAGTAGAGTGTTGGTGTGTGTGGATGTGCAAGGTGTACTGGGCTGTATGAGTTGCTTTAATTGTCAAGTTTTTGAGTTGATGATCAGTATAAGGATATTAATGTGCTGCCTAAGTATTCAAAGTAGGTAAGGCTCTCCTTAGTTCTGATTTTTTTCAGGATAGCACCAACATGTTAATCTATCTTGTTCTTGTCCTAAGTTCTTTGCCTTTCTTTATATGTGTCTGAGTCTTGTAACCCCAGGTCTCCCTTCTTACATGTTTTACCATATGCTTGAAATATGTGCATAGTATAGCAGTCCCATATTACAAGGCCTCTTGTGCTTTAACATTTTCATGTCAGACTTGTTCTTGTGGTGTTGGGCTCACCTGATGGTAGGTCTATCGGGAATCTTTTTCCTTGCCTGGGACAGAAGAGTTGTGTGTGTGTTGCGTTACAAAGGTTGTGAAGGGGCCTTCCTTCCAATCATATTTTGCATAGGACAGATCTTGTGACCCTCCAACCAAACTGAGTTGGTCAACTTTATCTACTGTATTATCCCTGAATAATGCTGTGCAGGGAAGGTTTGGGTATTATGAACCACTACCTAGCCTGTATTGTATGGAGGACTGTACTATTTCTGTTTTCCTCAGAGTTTAAACACCAACATCATACACTTAAACCTAAACAGAATAATGGCCAAATCACAATAAGTAACAAACACCCTAACAAGCTGAATTAATCCTTGATGCTAACCCAAAAGCCATGTAGTACGTAGGCTGTAAAAGACACTACAAGATTATACCAAAAAGAATATGCACCATGCAAAATCCAATAACATAACATAACAAAACATAGCATAACGAAAAGTACCATAAGGTAACTTAACCTAACATGGCATAGTTTATTAGAATACAGCATAAGAGACAATATAAGATTAATAGTTCAGATATACCATTATTAACGATACATTTAGAATGAAGTACTTCTAAGTAACTTGTTTCTTTGAATACTTTTTTCTTTATTGAATGGAATTAAACTGTGGATTGCATAAAAAGCCTGAGGCCACAACAGTTTGATTAAACTACACTAATATGGTGCTAAATTATTCTGGATTCCACCTCACTTTATACTTGTCTTCAATTGAGGGCATCTCAGCAAAGACATAAAACTGTGGCCCTCATTACAACCCTGGCGGTAAATCCCGCTTACCGCCGTGTAGAAGACCGCCAACATACCGCTGCAGCCGTGGAATTCCACTACAGGTATTACGACTCACAGCCCGGAATCCGCCACAATACAGACACCCACACAAGTCCGCTACACCAAAGGACAGTGATAAACTGGTGATAACAAAACCGACACCGTCATGCCAACAAGAATACGCCCACACTATCACGACCCACAAATCAACGCGGCGGTCTTTCAACCACGGTAATCCATTGGCGGTACACACCGCCGCGCTCAAAATACACACACATATACAAAACAACCACATTGGCCAATTCGAAATACACACACCTGATACACATACACACACCACACCCACACACCCACAACACTATAAAACACCCACCCACATTACCCACAAACCCTTACTACCAGAAATTTAAAAGCAGGGGCCAGAGAGAGACACTACCTAAAACAACACCAGCATCCACAGACACACAACACCATCACTTACACAACATCCACGCACCTCAAACAACACACACCCTCACACATCACAACAGACACCACCTCACACATCACCCACACCACATCATGGCACCTCAATGACACCCCAGGTTTTCTGAGGAGGAGCTCAGGGTCATGGTGGAAGAAATAATCCGGGTAGAGCCACAGCTATTCGGATCACAGGTGCAGCAGACATCCATTGCAAGGAAGATGGAGCTATGTCGCAGAATTGTCGGCAGGGTCAACTCAGTGGGACAGCATCCAAGAACCCAGGATGACATCAGAAAGCGGTGGAACGATCTACGGGGGAAGGTGCGTTCCGTGGTCTCCAGACACCAGATTGCTGTACAGAGGACTGGCGGTGGACCCCCACCTCCTCCCCCACAACTAACAACATGGGAGGAGCAAGTCTTGGCAATACTGCATCCTGAGGGCCTCGCAGGAGTAGCAGGAGGACTGGACTATGGTAAGTCAAATCTTTACTACCTTATCCCCCCACCCCACATGCATGCCATCACATACTCCCACTCTTGCCCTCACACCCATCATCCCAACAACCCACAGATACCCGCCAACACAACCCCCACATCCCAAAGCCAAGCCCTGCATGTAACACCAATGCATGGACACCCATCACCCTAGCAAGTCCACTACAGAGACTCATTCATGCCCCAAAATCACCAATCACACAAGGACCAAGCCAATAATGCAGGTGCTGGAGTAGAGGGTCAACAACCCATTGCACTCTCCAACATCATGGGAGCTTACCATCGTTCCCAGGAGACGATGGCAACGGTACTAGCCACGTTTCAGGAGACCCAGTGGCTGCAGGAGGAACACTACCTTGGGATCAGGGAGGACTTGAAGTCCATTAACACCACCATGGTCACCATTGCACCATTATAGGGGTGCTGTCAGACCTTCTCAACACCAGGAGGGACACAGTGGCAAAACAAGGGGCCCCTGACACTAGCCTGGACGATGAACAGCCCTCCACCTCCGCCGGTGCTAGTGGACAGGAGGCACCTCCACAGGAACAACAGGACACCAGCACCCCACCCCCTGCAGATGGAGAACCACCCTGCAAACGGTCCCTGAGATCCAGGAACAAGACAGAGAACATTGCCAAGACCCCCGCCAGGAAATGAGACCCCCCCCCGAATGTCACCCTTCTGTCCCACTAGGTCACCCTGTCCATCCTTAAACTGCCATTGCTCCACTTCCTATGCCCCTTTGGACAATGCACCTGTGAAACAAATAGAGTGGACTCTGCCGTGGACATTTCTCCACCATCCCCCAGCCAATTTTACAACCCCCTCCACTTATTAGCACAGGAATAAACACACTTCAATCACAAAACAATCTGGAGTCAGCCTGTGCTTTCACAAATGTGTAATTGCAATAACTATGGAATATAGCAATGTCAATTTACTTGTTCACATACCAATGTAACACAGCTGTAGGCCAGCAGTAAACATTGCAGAGGGCACAAAGTGGGACCCAGATCTGTGAAATGGAAGGTCAAAGTGACAAGTCAGGGTCTATACACTAAATGAAAATGACAGACTTATGCTAGTTCCAACAATAGTATGAGATGTGGGATGCAGTGACATCTTCTTACCTGTGTCTCACTGGAAGTATTGCATGATGATGTTATTTCGGTTGTCGATATCCTCTTCTTCTGCCTCCTCTTCTTCACTGTCCACAGGCTCCACAGCTGCCACAAGACCACCATCTGGCCCATCCTCCTACAGAAAAGGCACCTGGTGTCGCAAAGTCAGGTTGTGCAGCACACAGCCGGCCACGATTATCTGGCACACCTTCTTCGGTGAGTAGTATAGGGAGCCACCTGTCAGATGGAGGCACCAGAATCTGGCCTTCAGGAGGCCGAAGGTGCGTTCGATCATCCTCCTAGTTCGCCAATGCGCCTCATTGTAGCGTTTCTCTGCCCTTTTCCTTGGATTCCTCACTGGGGTCAGTAGCCATGACAGGTTGGGGTAACCAGAGTCACCTGCAAATGTCGAGGGACAATGTTAGACACACACTAACCCTTAAGGACAGTCCCATACCCAGACAGCAAATGAAACTGTGTGGGGACCTTAGGCTCACCTATTAGCCACACACAGTGCCCCTGGAGTTGCCCCATCACATAAGGGATGCTGCTATTCATCAAAATGTAAGCGTCATGGACTGAGCCGGGATACTGGGAGATGTACTGGTCTGCCAAACACACCTTCTGCACATTCATAGAATGGTAGCTCTTCTGGTTTCTGTACACCTGTTCATTCCTGCGGGGGGGTTACAAATGCCACATGTGTACTATCAATGGCACCAATAATGTTGGGGATATGTCCCAGGGCATAAAAGTCACCTTTCACTGTGGGCAAATCCTCCACCTGAGGGAACACGATGTAGCTGCGCATGTGTTTCAGCAGGGCACAAACACTCTGGACAACACGTTAGAGAACATTGGCTGGGACATCCCTGATGCCATGGCCACTGTTGTTTGAAAAGACCCACTGGCCAGGAAATGGAGTACAGACAGGACCTGCACTAGAGGGGGAATTCCTGTGGGCTGGCGGATAGATGACATCAGGTCCGGCTCAAACTGGGCACACAGTCCCTGGATTGTTGCACAATCAAGTCTGTATGTGACTGGGATATGTCTCTCTTCCATTGTCGACAGGTCCACGAGGGGTCTGTACACCGGAGGATGCCGCCATCTCATCACCTGCCCCAGTGGATGTGCCCTATGGAGGAGAACAGCGAGCAGAGAGTCATCCAACACTGAGGTATCACAATGTGTTATTTGCAGAAACGTTATTAGTCTGCAATGTGCCGGTATCTGTCTATATTCCCAGCCTAGATAGGTGTGGCACAGTTAACATCCATCCCATGTGGCCTCCTGAAATAGAGGCTGCTTGACCTGTAAGGTGGGTCAAGGGGATATGAGGTAACTGCGCTGGCGTTCTACACCGTCGCGGTGGGTGGTCTGCTTTGGTTAACATTGGGCCATATGGGTCCCAGTAGCCAATGACGATGTACGCCGGCGGTGACGGTACGCTCTGCCGTGGACGTCACCAACATTTTCTGTCTGTGCACTCACTTGATACCTGACCTTCAACAGGAGAGGACCTACACTGCAAGTACTGCTGTGACCTGTGTCTGGAAGCAACGATGGCTCATGTGTCTGGGGAAAGAGCCCCTGCCTTCACTTCGGAGGAGTTGGAGAAACTAGTGGATGGGGTCCTCCCCCGGTACACGCAACTGTATGGTCCTCCAGACAAACAGGTGAGTACACTGTGAGCATGCTGCATGGGCAATGCCTGTTTTGAGTGCTGTGGATGGAAGATACATGGGGGGGCTGAGGCCTGCATGTGCGGATGGGGAGTGTTTGTGCGTCAGGGCAAGGGTGGAAACTGGGGGGCAATGAGTATGATGGTCCGGACGGGTAAGTAATTTCCTTTCCCCCTGTACCATTCCTCTAGGTCAGCGCCCACCAGAAGAAGGGTATTTGGCGTGCCATCGCCAAGGACGTCCGGACCCTGGGGGTTTAATCACAGACAGAGCACCCACTGCCAGAAAAGATGGGAGGACCTGCGCCGCTGGAGCAAGAAGACGGCGGAGGCCCAGCTGGGGGTGGCCTCCCAACGTGGGAGGGGTGCCCGTCGCACCATGACCCCCCTGATGGTCCGGATCGTGGCGGTGGCCTATCCGGAGTTCGATGGGCGCTTGAGGGCATCACAGCAGCCACATGGGGGTGAGTACACTCTCATTCAGCTGACTCTGCGTGCATTACGAGGTATCTGGGTGGGGGAGGTGGGCAGTGGGTTCCCCTAGGCCAGGTCGAACTTCGTAGGCAAGGTCCCTTGTGAGGCAGGCCATGTGAAACCCCAAACCCACCAGTGGTAAGAGCCATCTACATCTAGTCAGGCTCCTGTGACTTCCAGGTGTGCAGCAATTGGTCTTAGGCCTCGTACCCCGTGGTCAGCTGAAATTTCTAGGAACTGTCAGTGCATGGCGTAGTGCAGAGTGCTGCTCCCTGTATGTTGTGTCCGCCAACGGTAGTGGTGTTGCATGCACTGAACATGTCTTTCTTCTGTCTTTCTCCCCCTTTTTGTGGTCTCCCTGTTCTTGTGTGCAATAGCATCATCAGGCAGAGAAGCATTGGCACCGGAGCAGGTGCAACCCACTTGGCCCTGGAGGGTGAAACAATGGAGTCTGAAGCCACCAGTGGGACGGAGGGCAAGGGGAGCTCCACGGCAGGGACAGGAGCAGACAGCAGTGACAGCGACTCCTCCTCTGATGGGAGCTCCCTTGTGGTGGCGGGCACCTCTGTGCCCACCACATCAACAGGTACAGCCGCCACCCCCCTACCAGCACCGCCCTCCCAGCAGCCCCCCAGCGTGTGTCCTGTGCCCGCTCACCCAGGAGGGTGGGCATCTCCTTCGCCCCAGGCACTTCAGGCCCTGCCCCAGTCAGCCCTGCTGCCTTCAGTGAGTAGGCTATTGACCTCCTGAGATCCCTCACTGTTGGGCAATCTACCATTGTGAATGCCATCCAGTGTGTAGAGAGGCATTTGCAACAAACAAATGCATACCTGGAGGGCATTCATTCTGGGCAGGCAGCCCAGCAGAGAGCATTTCAGGTTTTGGCCTCAGCACTGATGGCAGCCATTGTCCCTGTGTCCAGCCTCCCCCCTACAACTTCCTCCACCCAGACCCAATCCCCTGTACCTCAGCCTATCCCAAGCACACCATCAGACCAGTATGCACACTCATCAACACACAAGAGTGGCTCAGGCAAAATTAAGCATCACACATCCCAGAGGCACTCACACAAGCACCATCCCATGCAGACACAGCAACATACACTGCCTCCACTGCGTCCCCCTTCTCCACGTCCTTCTCCTCCCTCCCTGTCTCGTCTCCCCTCACTCCTGCATGCACTACATCCTCAGCCACTGCCTCCATCACCAGCACGCCCATCACCACACACCGCTCATGTGCACTCTCCACCACCACTACCATTCACACATCCCCAGTGTCCTCTACCAGTGTGTCAGTGAGCCAGCCTCCCAAAGTAAACAAACACAGGCACACACCCACCCAACAGCCATCCACCTCACAACAGCCTCCGGCCGATGCACCTTCAGCCGAATTTAGCAGACATACACCTCCTACAGCCACTACCTCTACCTCCACTCCCAAACCCCCTCCATCTATCCATCCCAGTGTGTCTAAAAAACTCTTCCTGGCTAACTTTGACCTCTTCCCTACACCTCCCCCGTCCTTCCCCTAGGGCCAGGCTTTCCAGGTCCCAGCCCAGCACCTCAACCACCACATCCCCAAGCACAGTGGTGCCAGCAACTTTGGGGTCATGGAGTGCGCCACCCATCAGGGCTGCCAGTGTGCCACGTAGCGAGGGCAAGAACATTCCGCCACTTGCCAAGGTGAAAAAGGTGCCCACATCCCAGAGGGAGAAGCCGAAAGTACCAGCCACCAAGGGCTCTGCAAAAACCAAAGGGGATAGTGGCAAGACAACTGCGGCATCATCAAAGCTGGGCAAGGGCCAAAAGCTGAAGAGCAGGTCAGGAGAGGGCAGGGTGCAACTGACTGAGGGACCAGTGTCACACTTTCTGTCCACGACCACGCCAACCTGTACGGCGGCGAACACCGCTAGCTGCCCCGCCACCACAATCGCCACCTGCACTGCCACCTGCACCGCCCTGGCACGTCTAAAGCCTCAACGACAGTCCCCAGCCTCTTCCCCAGTGGGCAGCCATCCAAGGCTGCAGGAGACGTCCTGCTGTGTCCCTCAGCAGATGCTGACCCATGCCCCACCACCAGCACCGCCGCCAGCACCACTGCAACAGACACCGCTGCAACAGACACCACCGCAAGCACCGCCACCTGCACTGCCCCTGGCACGTCTACAGCCTCAGTGACAGTCCCCAGCCTCTTCCCCAGTGGGCAGCCATCCGAGGCTGCAGGAGACGTCCTGCTGTGTCCCTCAGCAGGTGCTGACCCATGCACCGCCACAAGCACCGCCACCGGCCCTGCAGCGTCCTCGGACACAGGCACCACCGCTGACATGGCTACCATCCCCAGTGGTCAGTCGTCTGAGGATGGAGGAGAGTTCCTGGACCCTGGGCAGCTTCCATGAGGCATTTCTTCCATCACTTTTTGCACCTGCAGGTGGAAGGCACAGCCACAGCAGTGTGGGGTGTGTCGCTGCCTCCATGGCATATCATGCTACCTGAACCTCGCAAATCTCTTGGCACACACACCCAGGTGAGGGAATTGTACTGGCCACACTGCACATGGAGCACTCTGGGCACCATGCCCCCTCCAGAACCAGTGGAGAGATACATCCACTACCTCAGTCCTTGGCAGGATGAAGCACTCTGGGCACCAGGCCCCCTCCGGAACCAGTGGAGAGATAAATCCACTACCTCAGTCCTTGGCAGGATGAAGCACTCTGGGCACCAGCCCCCCTCCAGAACCAGTGGAGACTGTTATCCACTTAAGAGGCTGTGGCTTTGCACTCCCCAGGATAAAGCAGTGGGCAAACCACCCACTGGAGAGTCTTGAGAGACTGTGGCTTTGCACTCCCCAGGATAAAGCAGTGGGCAACCCATCCACTGGAGAGACTTGAGAGACTGTGACTTTGCACTCCCCAGGATAAAGCAGGGGGCAAACCACCCACTGGAGAGACTTGAGAGACTTTGGCTTTGCACTCCCCAGGATACAGCAATGGGCATGGAGCCCCACGTGCAGCAGTGGTGTCGTGCGTTCATCAGGCTGAGGTGCCCCCCCCGAGGTGCCTGTATATTTTTGATCTGATGCCCCAGCAGTGTTCTCTCTGTTTCCAGTCAGGTATCATGTGTGGGCCTCGCCCATGCATTTTGGGCCCAGTGGTCCACGGACAATGATAAGTACACTATCCGGACTTGTGTAGTTGGTGTGCATATTTGTATATACTGAATTTGGAGTTTTGACTAATGGATTTTTAATGATTACAATCGTTACAATCATTTCCTTTTTATCCTTGCATTCTTCCAGGGGGTGGGAGGGTGTATATGTAATGTTGCTGCATGTATTTGTGTGTATGTTGTTGTGGGTGAGGGTTGGGGTGTTGCGTGTTGCGTGTGTGTGTCACTCTCTTTCCGCACCTTGGTGGCCGCTGCTGCCGTTTGTACTCCTGGTAGAAGAGGAGGTAAACCAACATGGGTAACACCTGAAGTTCGGGCTCCATGGTGTCCTGGTTCCTCATTGGGTGTCAAGAGATGAGTGTTTTCCCTTCTGTGTACTGTTTCTACCGTGCTTTTGATAGCGTTGGTTCTGCCCCGGAAAATGTGGCTGATAGGCCTCTTGTAATACAGTGGGCGGTACTTTGTCTTCCTCCTGTCTGTTGGCGGTGTCCGCTGCACTGTTTGTTTCTACCGCTGTGGCGGTCGGAGCGTTAAAGTGGCTGTCTATGATGGCGGTTTCCGCCACGGTCGGAATTCCATTTTTTTACGCCGGCCTGTTTGCGGTATTACCGCCGCTTTAACACCGACCGCCATGGTTGTAAAGAGGGCCTGTGCCTTTAAATGATTAAACAATTGCAACAATAACAAACATCTGCTCAACGTGTGTCAATCTTGATTGGCTACAGGGTTAAATACCTAGATGGGAACCCTAAAGTATTCTGGCTTAAATTTAATTTACGCCAGTGTAATTCACGTAATTTTGGGAATTTCATGTTAGCTTTATATGTTTCAGTATTTCATAGTGGGTGTCAGTTTACAATATGCATTGGGGGTTGGAGGTTTGAGCAGGACTGTTCCAACTGGAGCAGAGTCAAGGCTGGTTTGCATATGACTGCGTCCAAACTGAGGTTGTATGGTGTGCAAAATAATGGTGGACTGGGATGTGGCTCGAGTAATTACCAGGGGCTGAGATGAATTCAAGCATTCTATACATCACTTTTTTGTATACTTTTAGTGTGTCATCATAAGCCCACATTGCAGGGCCCTAATTTATAAAAAGATGATACATAAGTGTGCCCTTACAGAGAATGAAGGCCTGAAAGTTACTTCCACTGTGTAGCTTTAGCTGGATTTACTATAAGATAAGCCTGGGTGTGATTAAAATGTTTAATTCTGCGTCCTGCATGAGAAAATGCTAAAGCAATAACTCACAGTTATTTTCCACTTAGATTGCAAAATCTGAATTATGGTCAAAACTGATCTTTCTGTAACTTTAGAGGGAAATAACTTCATAAAAATGATCTAGCTGTGGTCTGAGCTAGAACTAGCTTAAACCAAGTTATGTCAGTCATCCAGAGGTGGAATACACATCATTGGCTGGTAGAGCTAGTGACACTGGTTTAGGAGACATCAACCATTCTCTGAGCCTAAGAACAGAGTGGTGTTTACAACAGGCCACCTAGCAGGGACTAGCCACTTGGGAGTAGTGCAGGACAACTGGCAGAACAAAAGACAGCCATTACACTTCTTTTTTTTGACTCAACTAATCTAATCCCAATGGCCTGATGAAATCTTCTTCAATTCATTCTCAGAGCCCTGTTGGACCCATCCAGAGGGAGGGTAAGGTCTGAACATGTTAGTTGCGAGAAGAGTTCATCTAATTACAAAGCCAAACCAAGGAGAGTCTTGCCTGGTGGCTGAAAGGGTCTGCCATCTTAAAAAAGGCTCATGTGTAATTTTACAACAAGGCAGAAAGGAAATCCTGCAAAATGTGGTGAGCAAAGGATGAGAACGTCACCAGGACTGTGTAAGGAATATTCTCCAATTATTGGTTATTGAGCAGAAAAATTCTGACACCTCACAATTGCCACCACATCCTCAGAACATTGCTGGTCCTGGGATGGCTGCCCCTCAAGAAGTCTCTGCTCAAAGAAATAAGACTCCTACTACTGCTGGAAGAAAAGGAGTCAGAGATGGCTGACTCCTGCTGGCACCCAACTCCTGAATCTGAGTGAAGTGGCAAATCCATAGCCCCCATGAAGCAATGTCAGAGACTTTGAATTCCGTGTCTCACTTGCAGCTCTTGGCACCAAAACCAACATCTTCAGAGTGAGCTCAATAATGACGTAGTCATTTTTTAGGGCTCCTGGGGGCTCGTCAACAGCCGCAGCCTGTGACCTAGCCCAGCAGAAGTATTTTGATTTTCATTTCAGAGACTGTGTCACAAGGTAAAACTTGGACAGGGATGGCTTGCTTTGTATAAAACCCTCCTCATCACAGTTGGCTTAAAATTGAGTCTATGTCCTAATCAACCAGGAAACTGAGTTTTTTCAATGGTGCTTTAATTTTTCTAGGCATATTTGACTCTCAAGTTTAGAAAATCATATCTCTGTTTTCCCTCATCTAGTTTTAATGATCCTGGTATCTTTTTACTGATTAAATATTTCTCTAAGTTAGTTTGGAAACGTTATTGTGTTCTGCGCCTTACTTTAGTATTTTTAGAACTGCTTGAATTTAACATACATTTTGTTAGGGTTTGTCTACCTCTTGTTCCATTGGTACCATAGGTTGAACAGAGATTCACTATGAAGTGTGCTTTAGACTAATCTGATTGAATTTACAACAGTATTAGTGGACATCCCTTCCCTAATACCAACCTATTTTCTACCAATGAGTATTATCAAAACTGATAGTGTTCATTTAAATAGTGACTTTTTCAGTGCATTTTTGAACAGCAATATCTTTAAGTATATGTCAGAAAATCAAATTTTCACGAAAAAAGCTGTGCACAGACAGAGCATATGAAGAAGTAATTCAGTTTTGTAACAAAACAAAGGCAAATGTTTCAGAGGAGAGAGGCCCCCTTCCCTGGTTGCCCACAGCGCATCACATGCGTCACACACTGGGATGTTGGAATTCAAGCACTAAATGTGTTGGAGAAGCCACTGAGGGGGTTTCAGGATTGAAGCTGGTTCATTGTGGCTGTTTCGTTGCTTGCTGCGCTGTCTCAGATGCCGTGCCCTTGGAGGTTTTTACTGTTTTTGCTGGGTTTAGCGCTCGGCTGTCACAGATGCTTTTGCTCATACTTTTGCCCATACTGGGTTCCTGGGCCCTGACTGTACTGGCAGCTTGCAGTCTTCGCTGCCGTTATTGATTCCACCTCTGCCTCTATGCTACCATGGCACTGTGTTCGGCACACCCAGGGAGTCGGGTGAGTAAGAGCGCATGACTTTGCGATCCGTGGCTTCTGTGCCTGGGGTGCTGAGGACGACCATGGAGATATGGTACCTGTTCTGCCAAACTTGTAGCTATGATAATCCTTTGTGGCAATCGATACTAAGGGAGAGATCCTCATTTAACGCAAAGGCTCAACACGGTTCAATATGGTGTTTGTCTATAGCCTACATTCTTCCCTGCGCTGGATTGTTGGTCTGCTGTGGGTGGAGGCGTCGGCCATCTCTAATATTCATAAGCCCAGGGGAGGAGGTAAGCGAGTGTTGCTCAGCTGATGTTGATGCTGGTTTAAGTTTAAGTTGATTCACCTTAACAAGTCTTTGACTTTTGGTAGGTCTTTTGTCATATTACTGCTCCTGATAACGACGTGATCATATTATGGGGTAGAAGAAAACCCTCCACCCAAAGTTTAAAGGCCCAGCAGTGTCACCACTTACTACCTCACATCTAAATACTGCTATTGGTGCCAATACTTCAGAATTAGAACTAGTTGAAGAATGTATTGATGACGTGCAGAAGCTAATGTCTGTCCAGGTAAGCCCTCCTGTAATCTTGGCATCAGAAATTAGTGTTGTCCCCTTGATGAATTCTATGCAGTAGTCCTTTTCAGCTGCATTTGTATGATTTACTAGTAAGTTGCGTGTATAGTGCACCACGTGTGCCCAGGGCCTGTAAATCAAATGCTACTAGTGGGCCTACAGCACTGATTGTGCCACCCACAGTAGTAGCCCTGTAAACATGTCCCAGAACTGCCACTGCAGTTCACTGCAGTGTGCAGTTTTGAACTGCCAGTTCGACCTGGCAAGTGCAACCACTTGCCAGGCCCAAAACTCCCTTTTTCTACATGTTAGTCACCCCTAAGGTAGGCCCAAGCCAGCCTCATGGGCTGGGTACAGTGTACCTAAGAGGAAGGACATATACTGGTGTGTATTGCATGTCCTGATAGTGAAATACTGCTAAATGTGTTTTTGTTTTTCACTATTGCAAGGACTATCTCTCCCATAGAGTAACATGGGGATTGTCTTGAAATGTCTTTTAAGTGAAATTTCCCATTGGGAGCTGATATAAGGTTTTGAATTGTAAGTTTGACAATGCCTCTTTTGGAAAGCAGACATTTTCTTGCTTAACCATTCCGTTGATCTGACTGGCTGTGGAATACACGTCTAGGTCAGGATGACAGTTGGGCTGTTTGTGAATTTACTCTTGACAGTCACAAAAAGGGAGCTGATGTGTGCCCTGTATATCCTGTAAAAATCAAAAAAGTAAATAAACTATGCTTCATAGGTGAGAGCATGCAATCCATAGATATGCACAAAGCTGACAAGTTCTGAAATTACACTTGATTGTAATTTTCTCAAGGCTTCAGGAATGGCAGAAATATAAAACCTCTGGCAGAAAATATATTTGTTTGTTTCTTTAGGGAGCAATTAGGTAAAATATGTGAGAGGTGACAGAGATGAACTCATCTGACAGACACTTTTGCGTGGAATAGTCTGCCAATAAACTCTAAAGGCCATATTTATACTCTGCCTGTGCCGAATTTGCATAAACATTTGTTATGCAAATTCGGCGCAAACCCTACACCATATTTATACTTTGACGCCCAACCCCGCGAACGCCAAAATTCCACTGTGTGCATCATTTTCTGGATGCGTGAAACCCCCTTGCGTTAATGACATGTAAGGTAGGCGTTCCCGTCCCAAAAATGCGCCATATTTATCCTACCACGCAAAAATCCTGCACGGCTGGGAGGCGGAGTTGGAAAATGACGCACAGCCGATTTGTGTCAAAAAATAATGCCTGGGACAGGGCAGGTGTTAAAATGGAGCAAACACACCAGTACTCAAGGAAAACACACAGAAGCAACATCAGAGCTCAAAAAGGAAGACATGGAGGTGCTACTAATCCAGCATGCACGAAGACGCAGAGCACAGGACCAACACCAGCAGCTTCCACCACACCAGCAGGGATCCCAAAGGCAACGCAGAAGGCAGGAGAGGATATTCAGGACCAGGACAACCCTTCCAGGACTACGGCAACAAGACATCATCCAGAGGTACAGACTCAACTGGCAAGCCATTCAGCAGCTGCTGCGCCACATTGAGCCACAATTGGCACCCAGCTTGCAGACACCCCACATCATTCCACCAGAGACCAAGCTGCTAGCTGTCCTCCACATGTTGACAAGTGGCTCATTTCAAACTGCTGGTGCCCTGGTTGCTGGGATCTCACAGCCCTCATTTTCTGCTTTCCTGCCCAAGGTACTGGATGCCATCATCTCCTTCACACCCTGCCACATCAGCTTCCCCAACACACAGCAGAAACAGCAGGAGACCAAACAGGCTTCTACCAAATCAACGGCTTCCCACACATGCTTGGTGCCATTGACTGCATACATGTACGCATTGTGCCACCTGCTGCAACCAAACATCTATACCGCAACAGGAAGCACACACACTCCATCAATGTGCAGGCCATTGTCAATCACCGGGGTTTGATCACCAACATCGTGGCAAAATATCCTGGGAGTGTACATGATTCATTCATCTTCTGCCACTGCACCATCAATCAACACTTCCAGGATGAACGATATGGCAATGGGCTACTGGTTGGTAAGTACAGAAACTTAATTATATACACACAGCACAGCAACCCTGTAGGACACACAACACATACACCACTACATTGACACGTGGGCAGGAAGACACTGAGGTTGTGACACTGCTAGTCATGTGTGATATCCTCACCCAATGGGATACACACCTATGGACAAATGACAGATGCAAATAACAACAGATGCCACTCTATAGCCACAAGGGAACAATTTAAAGCCACACAGTGACAATGACATGGCCTTAACTGCCAGTACAATATCACATCAACAACACTGAATCACGTACCCTTCCAAACAATATGTACAGTGTAAGGGGTATGCAGTGTGTTTCACTGCAGGTATAGCACCATGACACACATAGCATGATGATGATGACTCTAATGAATGGGACATGGAATCATTGAGGCTGTACCAACTTCCCACATCACTCATGGTCTGACATTGCCCACTACCAATAAGCAGGTGGACTGTGCTAAGAACACATATTGATGTGACAAGTTCAGATAATGAAACATCCTAATGCCGAAGGTACACCCTAGAAGCCTAGGATTCCACACAATAACACAAACACAGTTGAGTCACAGACAACACAAGATAACAACTGTCATGCAAAGTGATAATCATGGTGCAAGCTCCATCAAACCTTTTCACTCATTTTCTCTTTCAGCTGATCAGGGGTATGTGATCCAGCCATGGATCATGACACCATTTGCAAACCCAAGCACTGCAGCAGAGCATGCCTATAATGAGACACATCGGAGGACACGCACCATATTAGAGAGGACCTTTGGCATCCTGACGTCAAGATTCAGGTGCCTCAACATCACCGGAGGCAGCCTCCTATACTCACCTGAAATGGTCTGCAAGATCATTTTGACCTGTGCCATCCTGCACAACATTTGAAAGAGGAACATTCCTCTCTATGATCCAGACCCAAAAATGCCTGAAGAGGAGGAAGAGGAGGATGCTGTCCATCAACATGAGGGGGACCATCCAAACACTGCAGCAGGATTGCGTTGGAGACAACACATTGCACAAAACTTCTTTTAATGCTACTCACCATCAACACTGTCTTACCATATGTCATTAAACACCTATTCTAATCAACTAATCATGGTCAGGGTAATTATTTATGCATCACATTATCCCTAGGATTGCAGATATACAGATTAGGATCCTGAAAAAACCCACATCACATTTGATGGGTATGAATGTACAGCCAACTTCACACACAGTGTAAATGACATATATCCTGTCCATTTCACATTTGAAGGTCAATACCAGAGGACCACAGCTATGGCACACATCCATGTTGGCAACATGATTCATTGCAGCATATGGCACACAACTAAGACACCATCATTCATAAGGTAATAAACTGCTTCATACATGAGGCAGTGGATGTGCTATTGCATTGGTAACAGGAATGTATGACCAGACCCTTTACAGCAGTAAGTGTGACATCAGCTATCTCTGCAAGGAGTATGTGTGACAAGAAGTTCATGTAAGCTGCAAATGGATAGCACGTGTGCCCGAGGTATGACAAGCATTGCTCACAAGACATGCCCTGCGCAGACCATCCCAGGTCATAAGTCCTGCCACTGCCATGTTTTCAGTCTCTCCCCAACCTTCTCCAGGGGGCCCTGGAAATTGACTTTTTGTACCCAGATAATCCTTCATCTACACACACCCAGACTCACATTCTGACTCCAGTGTTTTTCCCTCTTTGGTAAGGCACGCCATAGTCATAGTTCATCTGTCTGCATGGACTTTAGGTCAGATAATGCACTGCCTGGTAGTCTGTAGGACCTGTAATCAACTGTCCATTGATTCCCATGTGAAAGGTACTGTTGGCCCTTTGAAACTGATTCTCACCTGCAGGACTTGTGAGAGACTGAAGCTGCACACACCTGTGAGCACTTCCATGCAGACCAGCCATTTGAACCTGCACTGCCCTTGCTGCTGCCTGGAAAGGCTTAGAAGCTGCCATTATATGTATATCCTTGTTATGCATTGCCGTATAAATCACTTGTGTAACACAGGCTTTGGGTGATTGTGTAACGTGCAGCCCACAGGACAAATACAGTTTTAATTTTCCACAGTGTTGTTCCAGCTTTTCCCAGTCAGAGTCTGTTTACTGTGTATTTGCCTTGTTCATGTTAGTTCCTGACAGAGCCTAAATCCTGTTAGCCTGATTGGTTCCTGTATTTGTGTTACCATAAAGGTTCCCTGTGGGTACATTTGTCTCATAGTTGCTTTCCATGCCCCCACTTTCCTCCTGGGGTATTGTGTCTGGTAGGTCTACGATGAATCCTCAAATAGATTGTATAGCGTAATCAGTTTACTTATCGTATCATGGTGTGGGACATATCTTCAAATAGCCTAATCATGTCCCATCCCTTGTCTGGGTGTCATGTATGCATGAGTGACAAACAGTGACAGTGTACCATGGATGTATGCATGGATTGGGTATGGTGGCTCCAGCACAACAAACAGTTGCTAATGTGCATGAAAGGACAAAACATGTTTGTGCCCTGACGGTCCACAACAAGATTCACATCGGCCCCAACCTATTGATGGGCCTTGCGTGGTGAATTGCTGTGAGATTAATCAGCACAGAGGCACTGATGTTCCCGGTTGCAGTGGGAATTTTAGAGACCACCCTGTGTACAAATGTTGTGATGAAACATGCCGGGTTAAAATTACTGATTCATTAACTTTGTGTGCACACCAAGGTTACCCTGTTGTCAGTCTCATAAAACTTCTGCAGTGCCATAGCTGGACAATCCCCATGTGTGTTGTCAATTCCTCTTCAGTTTTTGTTCAATTCTGCTTTGAAGGATACTCTGTTAATGCAGGGAATGGCTCCACAGACTCATGACTAGACCTGCACGTAACTGTGACAACATGGACCCCAATAATGACACAGGGTACACATGGCCACACACTTGAACTGGACACATTTGTGCAATTAACCAATGGAAATAGGTGAATACATGCTGCTTGGTCTGGTCCTCCACTGCCGCAAGAGAAACATTTATATGACTCAAACTGTGGAGTGACATTACATTTTTGGATTGGTTTTGGGACTCTGTGTCACAAACACCATACCCACATAGCATTGTCAAATGCCTGACACATGGGTAGTATCCAAACAAGTGACCAGGAAGTGGTATCCAACATTCCAGTACATGTGATGGCTTAGTCTTGTAACATTGCCATTATCTACCGTCCTCTATCTATCCTATGCATAGTTTGTCATGGGAGATGCTTTTGTCCCAAAAGTCAGGCATGTACACACAGCATTTGTTGCTACATGTATGACAAACACATTTCCTGACTCATTGCCACACTGAATAGCATCTGATGGTTATCCACATTTACAACACGTGCATACAAGCACATTTCTGATAACACGTCTTGTGATGTTCACACAGAGGGCCAACTAAAAATGAAATAGCCAATTCACAGACATTGACACACAGGCAATGAGTTAATGTATTAACTTGTGTAGCCTAGCTATCCTCTATTGACGCACAACCTACTCAAACTGGGTAATACCAATTTGTATTCCAAAAGTTGGGGTATCTATTGTGTCAGTGAAGAGTGCTAATCCGGTAAAACAACTAGAGGATCATCGTCCGCAGTAGTGTGATCTGCCACATGTGCCCAAACACTGGAATGCACAATGTAGGTGCAAATACCCTATCTCTGTATAGTTACAGCTGTCATGTACTATAAAAATGTGAGAAATTACCCAAAACCAGTAAAAGACAGAACTTTTGATGCATATGCGTAAAAAAAGACATATATGCGTCAAAAATTGCCGCATATGAGTAGAAAATGACTCTCACAGCCATGACACATCCATTGGCCCGAACGGTAATTCCTACACTGTACCCCATGAAATTTGTTACCAATGCTAAATATTTGGAACTATGGATGCAGGGTAATTTTTAAGCATGTGCGTCAAAAAAAATAACACACAGACTGTAAGCGTCATAATATTTTGATGCATCATAATAAAAACGCACCGCATTTGAGGCAGGAAGTGATGTAATAGGATATCCTGTTTACAGAAATGGTACAGTGGGTGTACTTTCACTTTCACTTTGCAGTCTGTGATTTTTCTAGACTGTGTGGCTGTGTTTTGACTTGTCTCTCTGTGAATATTGCGAATTTGTCTCCTGTGTGCTCTTTATATTGTCTTTTGGTGTTTTGTAAGTGTCGGTGGTATCCTGTGTAAGTGTATTTTTGTCATGTTTGGTGTCTAATTTTGTCTGTGTACTATTGGGAGTCTGTTGTGGGTATTGTTAGTTTAGGGCTAGTTGGGCTGTTTTGGGTTTACTTTTATTTCATTTTCCTCCCTCCTTTCCCTTTATTATTATCTGTACCCCTTAATTTTAGTAATATTTCTGTCATGTTGGGTAGGCCACATCTGGGGAGAATGAGTGAGAAGGAGCTGGGGGGATTCATTTGGCAGGTGTGCCACTTCCTCCCCTTGATGATCGAAGCAGGTGGCAGGGTGATACAGGGATATCACACAGAGGTGAGGAGGCTCCGGTGGTCAAAGGTGTTGTACCATCTGCGACGCGTCTACAACACACCGTGCAGCAACCACCAACTAAAGCACTGCTGGGCTGACCTTTTTGCCAGAGAGCAAGACCTGCTGGACCACCTGGGTATTGTGATTGATGGCCCTGTTGGTGAGTACAATTCAGAGTAATGTGCACATTTAAATACTCTGTAGTGACAGTAGCAGATTTGTTGATATGCTGCAGGCAATGTTTTTGGACATGTGGAATGCAAGTTAAACATACACTGGCCCTGAGTTATACAATAATTCCTACACATTACTGTCATTTGTTGAGACAACAGCTGCACTAAGTTACAAACCACAACTGGAGCTTGTAAATTTGTGCTGCCTTCACAATAGATAATGCTAATGCAGCTCTAACATATGTTTTATCCATGGTCTGTGAGTGTACCAAGAGAGAGATGTTTTTCACCAGCTAATTCAAAGAATTAATGTGTTCCCCAATTATTTTGAATACATGTCTGAACTGTATTCTAACCCATATGTACCAATTTATTTCTAACTTCAGGAAATATCTTAGGCTGATAGTTTGACTTGGTTGTGCCGCAATTAAATTAGGAATGGATGCCAAAGTAATGCACACGGGTTCAGATCTTAATGTTTGGTGCTACTTTCCATAGCTGTAGCATATAACATGAAGCAAATGATACAAATTGAGGGATAACAACTATCCCTGGCCCTCGGTTCATTGTACCTGTGTGTTTTAAATTGGTCTTCGGCACAATAGCTGAAACAGAGCTAATGCATTTCTCATCTCTGTTACTCTATAGCCATGCACTTCTCATAAGTTATGGGGTCATCATGGAATTCCTGATGTTGGAGAATGCCTGGTCACAATGTATTATGTGCATGATGTCTTGCAAGGGACTCCTGACGAATTCCATCATACATATAAAGTTCCCTAATACTTTGCTAGTTTCGTTTGGTACACCCCTGCTGATCTAATGCAGCATATGTACAATAACTAACTTCCCAGTATGAAGGCTATCACAGACATGGGTGTATGCTAAGATCAGAAGACCAGCATTCCTGTGACTGCTGCCATTCCGAAGGTACATACAAATTGAAACCTACATTATCATGATTGACACAGTGGTACATTTGCTAAACCATGTTTTAATAATGTGACAGTGTCAGTTTGGTGTATACCCGCTGATCTCCCAACTTGGCAAATGTAAGATGATGAATGTGGCTAACTGTGATTTCCAAAACCCATTATGGGTACACAGGGCAATGAGTGACACATTTCAGGTGCAATTACTACACCTGTGCCCATGCCTTCTGTCATGGATAACCACAATATACACTGTCAGCATATATCTCACTGTTGTATTGAAATATTAAAAATGGCCAATCCATGTCTTGCCTCAAATTGTCAACAATTAACGCACAGGATCCCTGCCTTATGGTGTCATATGGGGCATATGTGGCTCAGGGTACACTGTTAATGTAGCATATGTAACCTACACACAACAAAGGCCCAACATGTAAGGGACCATAGGAAGCATGATAAATCATGACCTTCAATCAACCCAAGGGGCATCACACAGTAACTGATTGTCCCTTGATGCACAAACCACAATACCTGAGTGACTGGTCTTGCAGTGCTCCAGGAATGTGGCTTTGCATGTCTCTCATTACTACGAATGATGAGAGGAGTACACTCCATAAATAATTCTGCAAACAATTGATGAAGCATGTTTGTCACCACATGATTGTCATGGCCACTGCATGTGTGCAGATGTGTGCGTATCACTCACTGGAGTGACAGGGTCTATACAGGTTTGCAGTGGTATGTATGTTGGAGTATCATCATGCCTGAGAGGCTGGACTTTCAGATATAATGTTACACACAGTGATTGTATTTGAAAGTGTTGTACAGTGCACAGACATTGAGCACATTTCACCCTTCCATGCTTTACAGGTGGACCTGCCCCTTAAACAATCGGAGAAGTGGCTCGATTTGCGGACCCAGACATATCTAGTAAGTGTTGATATGTCTGTTATGTGTTGTGTTTGCAGCTGTTGTGTGATTGACTCCTGTGTGTTGGACACATAGCAAGGTATGATGTGCTGGCACATGATCTGATATGTAACTTGACTGGAGTTTCACTATTTTTTCATATTTGAGTTGGACAATCATTAGCGTATAGTCATATTTTGGGATTGTAGTGCAGCCCTGTAGGCATGGCCATGTGAATAGGGTGACATTTGTTGTTAAAATGTTTATAAATGAAATTTAGCAGAGGGCCATATACATGATTTAGTCAGCAAGTCAGAGCCTTTCAGGGTCTCACTTTCATCAGCTAGGCTAGCTTGAATCCAGTGGCACAGTGAGCACTGAACCCATGTCTGGACACACCCTTTCCATTTAGGGCAACTTTAGCAACACAAAAAGGTGATGGATAAAGTGCTGAACAATACAAACACTCACCCCCAGTCACAGATCTGGGTTTAATCCATTGTTCTTTTGCTCACTGTAAGGAAATGCCTCCTTGGCATGGTTACCACCTGACTTTTTGCCTTTGCTGATGCTAAGTTTTGATTTGAAAGTGTGCTGAGGCCTGCTAACCAGGCCCCAGCACCAGTGTTCTTTCCCTAACCTGTACTTTTGTTTTCACAATTGGCACACCCTGGCATCCAGGTAAGTCCCTTGTAACTGGTACCCCTGGTACCAAGGGCCCTGATGCCAGGGAAGGTCTCTAAGGGCTGCAGCATATCTTATGCCACCCTGGGGACCCCTCAGTCAGCAGACACACTGCTTGCTAGCTTGTGTGTGCTGGTGAGGAAAAACCGAGTAAGTCGACATGGCACTCCCCTCAAGGTGCCATGTCAACCTCACACTGCCTATGCAGTATAGATAAGTCACCCCTCTAAGGCACGGTGCACTATACCATGGGTGAGGGCACCAGTGCATGAGCACTGTGCCCCTACAGAATCTAAGCAAAACCTTAGACATTGTAAGTGCAGGGTAGCCATAAGAGTATATGGTCTGTGAGTCTGTCAAACACGAACTCCCCAGCACCATAATGGCTACACTGAAAACTGTGAAGTTTGGTATCAAACTTCTCAGCACAATAGAGGCACACTGATGCCAGTGTACATTTTATTGTAACATACACCCCAGAGGGCACCTTAGAGGTGCCCCCTGAAACCTTAACCGACTACCCGTGTAGGATGACTGGTTTTAGCAGCCTGCCACACTCGAGACATGTTGCTGGCCACATGGGGAGAGTGTCTTTGTCACTCTGTGGCTAGTAACAAAGCCTGTACTGGGTGGAGATGCTTATCACCTCCCCCTTGCAGGAACTGTAACACCTGGCGGTGAGCCTCAAAGGCTCAGCCCTTTGTTACAGCATCCCAGGGCATTCCAGCTAGTGGAGTTGCCCGCCCCCTCTGGCCACGACCCCACTTTTGGCGGCAAGGCCGGAGGAGATAATGAGAAAAAGAAGGAGGAGTCACTGGCCAGTCAGGACAGCCCCTAAGGCAACCTGAGCTGAGGTGACTCTGACTTTTAGAAATCCTCCATCTTGCAGATGGAGGATTCCCCCAATAGGGATAAGAATGTGACCCCCTCCCCTTGGGAGGAGGCACAAAGAGGGTGTACCCACCCTCAGGGTTAGTAGCCATTGGCTACTAACCCCCCAGACCTAAACACGCCCTTAAATTTAGTATTTAAGGGCTCCCCAGAACCTAGGAACTCAGATTCCTGCAACCTAAGAAGAAGAGGACTGCTAAGCTGAAAAACCCTGCAGAGAAGACAGAGACACCAACTGCTTTGGCCCCAGCTCTACCAGCCTGTCTCCCCACTTCTTAAGACACTGCTCCAGCGACGCTTTCCCCAGGGACCAGCGACCTCTGAATCCTCAGAGGACTGCCCTGCTCTAGAAGGACTAAAAACTCCAGAGGACAGCGGCTCTGTTCACCCAAGACTGCAACTTTGTTACAAAGGAGCAACTTTAAAACAACCTGCGTTTCCCGCCAGAAGCATGAGACTTGCTACTCTGCACCCGACGCCCCAGGCTCGACTTGTGGAGAACAAACACTTCAGGGAGGACTCCCCGGCGACTGCAAGACCGTGAGTAGCCAGAGTCGCCCCCCCTGAGCCCCCACAGCGACGCCTGCAGAGGGAATCCCGAGGCTCCCCCTGACCGCGACTGCCTGCTCCTCAGATCTCGACGCCTGGTAAAGACTCTGCACCCGCAGCCCCCAGGACCTGAAGGATCCGAACTCCAGTGCAGAAGTGACCCCTAGGAGGTCCTCTCCCTTGCCCAGGTGGTGGCTACCCCGAGGAGCCCCCCCCCTTGCCTGCCTGCATCGCTGAAGAGACCCCTTGGTCTCCCATTGAAACCTATTAAAAACCCGACTCGTGTTTGCACACTGCACCCGGCCGCCCTGTGCTGCTGAGGGTGTACTTTCTGTGCTGACTGGTGTCCCCCCCGGTGCCCTACAAAACCCCCCTGGTCTGCCCTCCGAAGACGCGGGTACTTACCTGCTGTCAGACTGGAACCCAGGCACCCCCTTCTCCTTTGAAGCCTATGTGTTTTGGGCACCACTTTGTCCTCTGCACCTGACCGGCCCTTAGCTGCTGGTGTGGTAACTTTGGGGTTGCTCTGAACCACCAACGGTGGGGTACCTTGGACCCAAACTTGAACCCCGTAGGTGGTTTACTTACCTGCAAAAACTAACAAACTCTTACTCCCCCAGGAACTGTTGAAAATTGCACTGTGTCTAGTTTTAAAATAGCTATATGTGATTTATGTGAAAAGTGTATATGCTATTTTGATTATTCAAAGTTCCTAAAGTACCTACCTGCAATACCTTTCATTTGAAGTATTACATGTAAAATTTGAACCTGTGGTTCTTAAAATAAACTAAGAAAATATATTTTTCTATACAAAAACCTATTGGCCTGGAATTGTCTCTGAGTGTGAGTTCCTCATTTATTGCCTGTGTGTGTACAACAAATGCTTAACACTACTCCTTTGATAAGCCTACTGCTCGACCACACTACCACAAAATAGAGCATTAGTATTATCTCTTTTTGCCACTATCTTACCTCTAAGGGGAACCCTTGGACTCTGTGCATACTATTCCTTACTTTGAAATAGTGCATAGGGAGCCAACTTCTTACATTGGTGGATCAGCGGTGGGGTACAAGACTTTGCATTTGCTGGACTACTCAGCCAATACCTGATCACACGACTAAATTCCAAAAATTGTCATTAGAAACTGATTTTTGCAATTTGAGCTATTTTTCTAAATTTTTAAAAGTCCTGCTAGGGCCTTGTGTTAGTCCCTGTTAGCATTTCTTTTAGAGTTTAAAAGTTTGTGAAAGTTTGAATTAAGTTCTAGAGATAGTGTTAGATTCTTAAAAAGTATTCCAACTTTTAGAAACATAGGGGGTCATTCTGACCCTGGCGGTCGGTGATAAAGCGGCGGCCAACCCGCCAACAGGCTGGCGGTCCAAAAAATGGAATTCTGACCCTAGCGGGAACCGCCAACAGAGCCCGCCACTTTAACACTCCGACCGCCACGGCGGGACCGACAAACAGCGTGGCGGTCACCGCCAACAGGCAGGCGGCAGACAATGTACCGCCCACCCTATCACAACTCACCAATCCGCCACCTTTTCCGGGGCGGGAGCACCGCCGATAAAAACACGGCGGAAACAGACTACGAACGGGAAAACGCTCACCTCTATACACTCCACGAGGACGGAGGACAGCATGGAGCCCGAATTAAACATCCTACCTGCTCTCGTCTACCTGCTCATCTACCACGAGTACGAACTCCGGCGCAGACGACAACGGTGAGTACCGCACCTACGACACAGGGGAAGGGGGGGAGGAGGAAGGGTTACGGGCACACACATACGCAATACACCCACCCCCCAACTATCTACACACCAATGCAGAGCACCAAGTCAAAGTGACCCCACCCAAACCCCCCGGAATAATGAAAAGATATAATTAAAGTGAGAAACTAAATTTATGTATAAAATAGGTTCATTGAAGTCATGGTAAAATAGGAAAATGAATCAAAAAAATTCAAGTTTAAACATTGCGTAACCGATAAATAGAGGCAATAAGTCCAGCACAGTCACTGAAATTTCAACTGTCCGTGGGCCAAAGTGTATCAACACATGGGCAAAGCCCACACAGGAGACCTGAGTCCGTTGGAGAGAACACTGCAGGGGCATCAGATGATAAAACTACAGGCACCTCAGGGGGAAGGGAAGGGGGGGCACCACAGCCACATGAGTCCACGACACCAGATCGAAGAAGGGGCCACCATGCCCACTGTTCAATCCTGGGGAGTGCAAAGCCTCAGTCTCTCAAGTCTCTACAGTGGGTGGCTTGCCCACTGTCATATCCTGGGGAGTGCAAAGCCACAGTCTCTCAAGTCTCTACAGTGGGTGGCTTGCCCACTGGCATATCCTGGGGAGTGCAAAGCCACAGTCTATCAAGTGGATAACAGTCTCCACAGGCAATGGAAGAGGCAGGGAGGCCCGAGTGCAGCGTGAACAGTAGCACGACACAGAACCGGCACTGTCATTGGGCCAGCGGTGCTTGAGACGGCGGGGCCCTGCGGAGCGGTGCTTGAGATGAAGGGCCCAGCGGAGCGGTGCTTGAGATGAAGGGCCCAGCGGAGCGGTGCTTGAGACGGCGGGGCCCAGCGGAGCGGTGCTTGAGACGGCGGGGCCCAGCGAAGCGGTGCTTGACAGGAAGGGCCCAGCGGAGCGGTGCTTGAGATGAAGGGCCAAGCGGAGCGGTGCTTGAGACGGCGGGGCCCAGCGGAGCGGTGCTTGACAGGACGGGCCCAGCGGAGCGGTGCTTGAGATGAAGGGCCCAGCGGAGCGGTGCTTGAGACAGCGGGGCCCAGCGGAGCGGTGCTTGACAGGAAGGGCCCAGCGGAGCGGTGCTTGAGATGAAGGGCCCAGCGGAGGGGTGCTTGAGACGGCGGGGCCCAGCGGAGCGGTGCTTGACAGGAAGGGCCCAGCGGAGCGGTGCTTGAGACGGCGGGGCCCAGCGGAGCGGTGCTTGACAGGAAGTGCCCAGCGGAGCGGTGCTTGAGACGACGGGGCCCAGCGGAGCGGTGCTTGAGATGAAGGGCCCAGCGGAGCGGTGCTTGAGACGGCGGGGCCCAGCGGAGCGGTGCTTGAGATGAAGGGCCCAGCGGAGCGGTGCTTGACAGGAAGGGCCCAGCGGAGCGGTGCTTGAGACGGCGGGGCCCAGCGGAGCGGTGCTTGAGACGGCGGGGCCCAGCGGAGCGGTGCTTGACAGGAAGGGCCCAGCGGAGCGGTGCTTGAGATGAAGGGCCCAACGGAGCGGTGCTTGAGACGGCGGGGCCCAGCGGAGCGGTGCTTGAGATGAAGGGCCCAGCGGAGCGGTGCTTGAGACGGCGGGGCCCAGCGGAGCGGTGCTTGACAGGAAGGGCCCAGCGGAGCGGTGCTTGAGACGGCGGGGCCCAGCGGAGCGGTGCTTGACAGGAAGGGCCCAGCGGAGCGGTGCTTGAGACGGCGGGGCCCAGCGGAGCGGGGCTTGACAGGAAGGGCCCAGCGGAACGGTGCTTGACAGGAAGGGCCCAGCGGAGCGGTGCTTGAGACGGCGGGGCCCAGCGGAGCGGTGCTTGAGATGAAAGGTCCCTGTTCAGCGGTGCTCCTCCCTGCGGGGCCCTGTTCAGCGGTGCCTTTCTGGACGGCGGGGCCCTGTTCAGCGGTGCCTTTCTGGACGGCGGGGCCCTGTTCAGCGGTGCCTTCCTGCACGGCGGGGCCCTGTTCAGCGGTGCCTTTCTGGACGGCGGGGCCCTGTTCAGCGGTGCCTTTCTGGACGGCGGGCCCTGTTCAGCGGTGCCTTTCTGCACGGCGGGGCCCTGTTCAGCGGTGCCTTTCTGGACGGCGGGGCCCTGTTCAGAGGTTCCTTTCTGGACGGCGGGGCCCTGTTCAGCGGTGCCTTTCTGGACGGCGGGGCCCTCTTCAGCGGTGCTTGTTCTGTAAGTCAAGGGAGTCAGACCTGGCCACGACTCCCTGCTCAGTCGCCCTCCGACCGTGCAGTTGCTGGACCCTTCGTTGACGGTGTCCTGGGCCCTTGGGTGTCCTCCCTCACACCCGGGATGGGGCTTGTGGGGCCCTCCTGGTCCGCGCTCCTGCTGGCTGACTTCTCGGCCCTGCTGCCCTTGCCCTCCTTCGATGTGGCTCTCTGGGCCTTGCCTCCCCTGGATGTTGTGGCAGGTGAAGTGGCAGAACTTTGGTCCTTGGGGGCAGCCGTGTCAGTCTTCTCGTGGCGGCCCCTTACTTTACGGGTCCTCTTTCCAGGGGGGGGGCTGGCTGTCCCCTTGCTGCTGACCGATGTATCACTGCTGGCAAAGGGGGGACTCTAAAATCCATGCATTACGGTGACCCTTGAAGCCGGGCTGGTGGTGGCTGAGGCGCTCTTGGGACCCTTAGCAGATGGAGGGGGGGGTCAGGTGAGGGAAAGAGGTCAAGAGTGGAGAGGTAAAGTTTTTTAGGACCAAGGTAAATGGTAGGTGTAGTGGTTATTGGAGTGGAGGAAGAGGAGGTGGTTGTAGGAGAGTCAGGTGTGCTGTCCTTGGGTGAAGGTGCATGGGCTGGAGGCTGTCATGAGGTGGTTGGCTGTTGGGTGGGTGGCTGCCTGCGTTTGTGTGTCTTGGAAGAGGGGGTGACAGACACAGTGGGAGAGGACACAGGGGACGTGTAAATGGCAGTGGGTGTGGTGACTGGACGTGTGCGGACTGGACTGGAGGGTGTGCTGGTGATGGAAGTACTGGCTGTTGGTGGTGTGCATGCAGGTGTGAGTAGAGACGTCACAGTGAGGGAGGAGGGAGACGAGGAGGTGGGGGACACAGAAGTGGTAGTGGCTGTTGGCATGTCTGCATCTGGGTGTTGCTTGGGTGAATGTTTGTGTGATCTGTGGTGCTTATGTCTGGATGAGCTGCCCTTGGGTGTTGAGGTGTGTGCAGGCTGGTCTGATGGTGTGGGTGGGATAGGCAGAGGAACAGGAGACAGAGACAGGCTGGAGGCAGTTAGAAGAGGGAGGCTGGAAACAGGGAAAATGGCTGCCGTCAGTGCTGAGGCCAGAGCATTGAACGATCGTTGATGGGCAGCCTGACCCGAATGAATGCCCTCCAGGTATGCATTGCTACGATGCACCTCCCTCTCTACCCCCTGGATGGCATTCAAAAGGGTAGACTGCCCAACAATGATGGTCTGTAGGAGGTCAATGACCTCCTCACTGAGGGCAGCAGGGGTAACAGGGGCAGGGCCTGAGGTGCCTGGGGCGAAGGAGACGCCCGCCTTCTTGGGCGAGCGGGCACGGAGCGAAGGCTGAGGGGCTGCTGGGAGGGCGGAGCTGGTGCGCTGGGTGGCAGCTGTACCTGTAGAGGCGGGGGCACGGATGTTGCCGCCACCGCTAGGGAGCTCCCATCCGAGGACGTGTCGGTATCGCTGGTGTCACCACGGCTCCCCGTTGTGAAGCTCCCCTCGCCCTCCGCACTGGTGGCCTCGGTGTCTGTGCCATGGCCCACCGGGGCCTTGTGAGTTGCAGCTCCCTCGTGCTCCGGTGCCAATTCTCCTCCGCCTGATGATGCTAATGCACACATGCACAAGAAGATAAAGAAAAAGGGTGGGGGGAGAAATAAAAACAGGTTGAGTGCATGCATTGTCAACACCGTTGGCGGAGAGGACAGACACAGGAGCCTCATGCACTAAGCCGCGCAATCGGGGTACACTACTAAGTACTTGTGACTAGGCCAACAGGTCTAGGGACAACAAACGCGCACATGGGTGATGCAGGAACATGGATAGCTGTACTTGACACCCTACAGAGGTGGGGGGCGGGGGCACAGGGACATGGCTAAAGGAGAGGACTACACTACAGAAAGCGCCCTGGCCTAATGTCACCCACAGCCCTCTTCCCCACCCAGGCACCTCCACTGCGCGTAAAGATAGCTGAATGTGCTGGTACTCACCCCCTTGTGTCTGCTGTGATGTCCTCACGCGCCCATCCAAATCGGGGTAGGCCACCGCCAGGATCCGGGACATCAGGGGGGTCAGGGTACGACTGGCACCCCTCCTAGGTTGGGAGGCCATCCCCAGCAGTGACTCAGCGGTCTTCCTGGTCCCATGGCGGATGTCCTCCCACCTCTTGTGGCAGTGGGTGCCCCGTCTGTTGTGGACCCCCAGGTTCCGGACTTCCTTCGCGATGGCACGCCAAATGTCGACTTTCTGATGGGCGCTGACCTATTTGACATGTACAGGGTGGAATTTGAAATATCATAAATTTTCCGCATGATAGATGCGATTGGCTCCCCCTCCCCAACCTTGCCATGTGGCACATGCTCTCATCTGTCGTGCCTTGCACTCGTCATTGTCTCCCCACCCCACCATCTAATATCCACCCCACTCAACACAGGCATAGCCCATTCAACGTGCACACAGTGTACTTACCTGTTGGTCTGGAGGACCGTAGAGTCGCGCATACTGGGGCAGGACCCCATCCACAAGTTTCTCCAACTCTTCTGTAGTGAAGGCAGGGGCCCTTTCCCCAGTCGCAGCAGCCATTGTCTCTTCCAGACCGAGTTCACAGCAGCACTTGCAGTATAGGTCCTCTCCTGTGGATGATCAGGTCTCGAGTGATTAACCAGATAGAAAATGGCGGTCACGCCCGCGGCGGTGCGTACCGCCGCGGTGCGTTCCGCGACCACCGGCGCACCTAGTCATTGGCTCGTGAAACCCATAGGGTTCGATGTTAACCAATGTGGCTTGGTGCCGCGGTCTTCGACCGCCTACCGCCACGGTGTGTCACGCCAGCGCATTGACCTCACATCCACTGTCACACTTCTCAGGTCAGGCAGCCGCCATTTCAAGGGCCCACATGGCTTAATTTCTACTGCGTCACACAGGCCTAGGCCTTGCATTGCCACTCATACAAGCCATTTAATGCATTGAGAATCGTGTACTGTGCAAGCTGTAGTTACGTACCTGTGGGTTGCTTGACTCTGTGGTCCATGTTGTCCTTCCTAGGCACCGTCCGCTGGGACTTGCGAGGAGAAGGATGAATCCTCCCGTGTACCGACTGCTGGTGGACCTGTCGACAATGGAGGAACGTCATATAATACTTCGATACCGACTTGACCGAGCCACTATACATGAACTGTGTGCCCAGCTGGAGCCAGCACTGATGTCCCCCATCCGCCAACCCACAGGAATTCCCCCTCTGGTGCAGGTTCTGTCAATCCTCCATTTTTTGGCAAGTGGGTCTTTTCAGACAACAGTGGCCATGTCATCAGGGATGTCTCAGCCTATGTTTCCTAAGGTTTTGTCCAGTGTGTTGTCTGCCCTGACGAAATACATGCGGAGCTACATTATTTTCCCTGAGGAGGGTGATTTGGCCACTGTGAAGGGTGACTTCTATGCCCTTGGACATATCCCCAACATCATTGGTGCCATTGATGGGACCCATGTGGCCTTAGTACCCCCAAAAGACGATGAGCAGGTGTACAGAAACAGGAAAAGTTACCATTCAATGAATGTGCAGGTGGTCTGTTTGGCTGACTGTAGGAAAGTACCATCTTGCCTGGCATGTTACCCCCATTTTTCACTGTATATATGTTGTTTTAGTTGTATGTGTCACTGGGACCCTGGTAACCCAGGACCCAAGTGCTCATAAGTGTGCCTGAATGTGTTACCTGTGTAGTGACTAACTGTCTCACTGAGGCTCTGCTAATCAGAACCTCAGTGGTTATGCTCTCTCATTTCTTTCCAAATTGTCACTAACAGGCTAGTGACCATTTTTACCAATTTACATTGGCTTACTGGAACACCCTTATAATTCCCTAGTATATGGTACTGAGGTACCCAGGGTATTGGGGTTCCAGGAGATCCCTATGGGCTGCAGCATTTCTTTTGCCACCCATAGGGAGCTCTGACAATTCTTACACAGGCCTGCCACTGCAGCCTGAGTGAAATAACGTCCACGTTATTTCACAGCCATTTTACACTGCACTTAAGTAACTTATAAGTCACCTATATGTCTAACCTTTACCTGGTAAAGGTTAGGTGCAAAGTTACTTAGTGTGAGGGCACCCTGGCACTAGCCAAGGTGCCCCCACATTGTTCAGAGCCAATTCCCTGAACTTTGTGAGTGCGGGGACACCATTACACGCGTGCACTACATATAGGTCACTACCTATATGTAGCTTCACAATGGTAACTCCGAATATGGCCATGTAACATGTCTATGATCATGGAATTGCCCCCTCTATGCCATCCTGGCATAGTTGGCACAATCCCATGATCCCAGTGGTCTGTAGCACAGACCCTGGTACTGCCAAACTGCCCTTCCTGGGGTTTCACTGCAGCTGCTGCTGCTGCCAACCCCTCAGACAGGCATCTGCCCTCCTGGGGTCCAGCCAGTCCTGGCCCAGGATGGCAGAACAAAGAACTTCCTCTGAGAGAGGGTGTGACACCCTCTCCCTTTGGAAAATGGTGTGAAGGCAGGGGAGGAGTAGCCTCCCCCAGCCTCTGGAAATGCTTTGTTGGGCACAGATGTGCCCAATTCTGCATAAGCCAGTCTACACCGGTTCAGGGGACCCCTTAGCCCTGCTCTGGCGCGAAACTGGACAAAGGAAAGGGGAGTGACCACTCCCCTGACCTGCATCTCCCCTGGGAGGTGTCCAGAGCTCCTCCAGTGTGCTCCAGACCTCTGCCATCTTGAAAACAGAGGTGCTGCTGGCACACTGGACTGCTCTGAGTGGCCAGTGCCACCAGGTGACGTCAGAGACTCCTGCTGATAGGCTCCTTCAGGTGTTAGTAGCCTATCCTCTCTCCTAGGTAGCCAAACCCTCTTTTCTGGCTATTTAGGGTCTCTGTCTCTGGGGAAACTTCAGATAACGAATGCAAGAGCTCATCCGAGTTCCTCTGCATCTCTCTCTTCACCTTCTGATAAGGAATCGACTGCTGACCGCGCTGGAAGCCTGCAAACCTGCAACATAGTAGCAAAGACGACTACTGCAACTCTGTAACACTGATCCTGCCGCCTTCTCGACTGTTTTCCTGCTTGTGCATGCTGTGGGGGTAGCCTGCCTCCTCTCTGCACCAGAAGCTCCGAAGAAATCTCCCGTGGGTCGACGGAATCTTCCCCCTGCAACCGCATGCACCAAAAAGCTGCATTACCGGTCCCTTGGGTCTCCTCTCAGCATGACGAGCGAGGTCCCTCGAATCCAGCAACTCTGTCCAAGTGACCCCCACAGTCCAGTGACTCTTCAGTCCAAGTTTGGTGGAGGTAAGTCCTTGCCTCACCTCGCTGGGCTGCATTGCTGGGAACCGCGACTTTGCAGCTACTCCGGCCCCTGTGCACTTCCGGCGGAAATCCTTTGTGCACAGCCAAGCCTGGGTCCACGGCACTCTAACCTGCATTGCACGACTTTCTAAGTTGGTCTCCGGCGACGTTGGACTCCTTTGTGCAACTTCAGCGAGCACCATTTCACACATCCTCGTAGTGCATGTTTCTGGCACTTCTCTGGGTGCTACCTGCTTCAGAGAGGGCTCCTTGTCTTGCTCGACGTCCCTTCTCTCTGCTGGTCCAATTTGCGACTTCCTGGTCCCTCCTGGGCCTCAGCAGCGTCCAAAAACGCTAACCGCATGATTTGCAGCTAGCAAGGCTTGTTCGCGTTCTGTCGGCGGGAAAACACTTCTGCACAACTCTCCACGGCAAGTGGGATCCGTCCACCAAAGGGGAAGTCTCTAGCCCTTTTTGTTCCTGCAGAAACCTCAGCTTCTTCTGTCCAGTAGAAGCTTCTTTGCACCCGCAGCTGGCATTTCCTGGGCATCTGCCCATCTCCGACTTGCTTGTGACTTTTGGACTTGGTCCCCTTGTTCCACAGGTACCCTAGATTGGAAATCCACAGTTGTTGCATTGCTGGTTTGTGTCTTTCCTGAATTATTCCTCTAACACGACTTCTTTGTCCTTAGGGGAACTTTAGTGCACTTTGCACTCACTTTTCAGGGTCTTGGGGAGGGTTATTTTTCTAACTCTCACTATTTTCTAATAGTCCCAGCGACCCTCTACAAGGTCACATAGGTTTGGGGTCCATTCGTGGTTCGCATTCCACTTTTGGAGTATATGGTTTGTGTTGCCCCTATCCCTATGTTTCCCCATTGCATCCTATTGTAACTATACATTGTTTGCACTGTTTTCTAAGACTATACTGCATATTTTTGCTATTGTGTATATATATCTTGTGTATATTTCCTATCCTCTCACTGAGGGTACACTCTAAGATACTTTGGCATATTGTCATAAAAATAAAGTACCTTTATTTTTAGTATAACTGTGTATTGTGTTTTCTTATGATATTGTGCATATGACACTAGGTGGTACTGTAGTAGCTTCACACGTCTCCTAGTTCAGCCTAAGCTGCTCTGCTAAGCTACCATTATCTATCAGCCTAAGCTGCTAGACACCCTATACACTAATAAGGGATAACTGGGCCTGGTGCAAGGTGCAAGTACCCCTTGGTACTCACTACAAGCCAGTCCAGCCTCCTACATTGGTTGTGCAGTGGTGGGATAAGTGCTTTGAGACTACTTACCACTCTTGTCATTGTACTTTTCATAAGAGAAAAATATACAAAACAAGGTCAGTGTATATACACATAGCCAAAAAGTTTTGCATTTCCTCTTTTCACTCTTTTCTAAGTGCTGAAAAGTACTTCTAACTTTCTAAAAAGTTCTAAAAAGTTTTAAAAGTTTTTTTTCTCTGTCTTTCTAAAAGCTCTGACAAACTTTTTATCTTTTACTATCACTTTAACTCTCTCTAACAATGTCTGGCACAGGCCAAAATGTTGATCTGTCCAAACTTGCATATGGCAACCTTAGCTGGAAAAGAGCAAGGAGTCTCTGTATAGAGAGAGGTTTGAGTGTAGGGAAGAATCCTTCCTTGGAACTGTTACTTAACATGCTTAGAGAACAGGATAAGGCCATAGGTGCCTCATCTGTTGAAAAAGTACCTAATAGTTCCCAATCTGATTCAGGGACTCCCCCAGGAAAAGAATCAGGAAAGAAACTTCCTAGCCTGCCCATTACTAGACAGTCTAGCATAGTTGGTAATGATGATGAGCCACACCATACAAATAGTGTTGTCTCACATCATAGCAAAAGCATTTATTCTCACCATACTGGTAGTAATGTTTCTGTCAGCCAAGCTGTTAGGGTGGCTTCTGTAAGGGACAGGTCTCCTTCTGTTCATTCCCATCATACCTCTGTTTCTAGGAGTGTCCCTCCCACCAACCCTGATGACAGAATGTTAGAGAGGGAACTCAATAAGTTGAGGGTGGAACAACCCAGACTGAAGCTTAAAAAGCAACAGCTGGATTTGGATAGACAGTCTTTTGAACTAGAGAAGGAAAGACAGAAGTTGGGTTTAGAAACCCATGGTGGCAGCAGCAGTATTCCCCATAGTCATCCTGCAAAAGAGCATGATTCCAGGAATCTGCACAAGATAGTTCCCCCTTATAAGGAGGGGGATGACATTAACAAGTGGTTTGCTGCACTTGAGAGGGCCTGTGTTGTACAGGATGTCCCTCAAAGGCAGTGGGCTGCTATCCTATGGCTATCATTTAGTGGAAAAGGTAGGGATAGGCTCTTTACTGTGAAAGAAAATGATGCTAATAATTTCCAAGTTCTTAAGAATGCACTCCTGGATGGTTATGGCTTAACCACTGAACAGTACAGGATAAAGTTCAGAGAGACCAAAAAGGAGTCTTCACAAGACTGGGTTGATTTCATTGACCATTCAGTGAAGTCCTTGGAGGGGTGGTTACATGGCAGTAAAGTTACTGATTATGACAGCCTGTATAACTTAATCCTGAGAGAGCATATTCTTAATAATTGTGTGTCTGATTTGTTGCACCAGTACTTGGTGGACTCTGATCTGACCTCTCCCCAAGAATTGGGAAAGAAGGCAGACAAATGGGTCAGAACAAGAGTGAACAGAAAAGTTCATACAGGGGGTGACAAAGATGGCAACAAAAAGAAGGATGGTAAGTCTTCAGACAAGGGTGGGGACAAATCTAAAAATGAGTCTTCATCAGGCCCACAAAAACACTCTGGTGGGGGTGGTGGGTCCAAATCCTCCTTTAATCAGAACAAGGCAAAGAAACCATGGTGCTATTTATGTAAAATAAAAGGCCATTGGATAACAGATCCCAGTTGTCCAAAGAAAGGCACCACTGCTCCTACCACTACAACCCCTACTGCTACACCTAGTGTCCCTACTAATAGCAGTGGTGGTGGGAGCAAACCTACTAATAGCCAATCCAAGGGAGTAGCTGGGCTCACTTTTGGTAATTTAGTTGGGGTTGGCCTTGTTAGGGAGGCCACAGAGGCTGTGTTAGTCTCTGAGGGGGCTATTGATTTAGCCACCTTAGTTGCTTGTCCCCTTAATATGGATAAGTACAAGCAGCTACCCCTAATAAATGGTGTTGAGGTTCAGGCCTACAGGGACACTGGTGCCAGTGTGACTATGGTCATAGAGAAACTGGTCCACCCTGAACAACACCTACTTGGTCACCAGTACCAAGTAACCGATGCTCACAACAACACACTTAGCCACCCCATGGCTGTTGTTAATCTCAACTGGGGGGGGGGTACTGGTCCAAAGAAAGTTGTGGTAGCTTCAGATTTACCTGTAGACTGTCTATTAGGGAATGATTTGGAGACATCAGCTTGGTCAGATGTGGAGTTGGAGGCCCATGCAGCAATGCTGGGCATCCCAGGGCATATTTTTGCTTTGACAAGGGCTCAGGCCAAAAAGCAAAAAGGACAGGGAAGCTTGGATCCTGGAACAATGGACCAAGTGCTCCCTAAAGCTAGGGCTAGTAGAAGCAAACCACTTCCTACTATCCCTCCCTCTACAGTGGATTCTACTTCTGAGGAAGAAGAATTCCCTCCCTGTGCAGAACCTACACCAGAGGAGCTGGAAGCAGACACTGCTGAGCTTTTGGGTGAAGGGGGGCCTGCCAGAGAGGAGCTGAGTGTGGCACAGCAAACCTGTCCCACATTAGAGGGTCTCAGACAGCAAGCTGTCAAACAGGCTAATGGGGATGTCAGTGACTCTCACAGAGTTTACTGGGAGGACAACCTCTTGTACACTGAGCATAGGGATCCTAAACCTGGAGCTGACAGGAGATTAGTGATTCCTCAGGAGTACAGAAAGTTCCTCCTAACACTGGCACATGACATTCCCTTAGCTGGGCATCTAGGACAAATGAAAACTTGGGACAAACTTGTTCCCCTGTTTCATTGGCCTAGAATGTCTGAGGACACAAAGGAATTTTGTAAGTCCTGTGAAACCTGTCAAGCCAGTGGCAAGACAGGTGGCACCCCAAAGGCACCCCTTATCCGACTGCCTGTGGTTGGGGTTCCCTTTGAAAGGGTAGGGGTTGACATAGTTGGTCCCCTTGACCCACCTACTGCTTCAGGCAATAGGTTTATCTTGGTGGTAGTGGACCATGCCACAAGATATCCTGAAGCTATTCTTTTAAGGACCACTACAGCACCTGCAGTGGCAAAGGCCCTCCTAGGAATATTTTCCAGGGTGGGCTTCCCAACGGAAGTAGTATCAGACAGAGGAAGCAATTTCATGTCTGCATACTTAAAGGCCATGTGGAAGGAGTGTGGTGTAACGTACAAGTTCACAACACCCTATCATCCACAAACAAATGGACTGGTGGAGAGATTTAATAAAACTCTCAAAGGCATGATTATGGGTCTCCCTGAAAAACTCCGCAGGAGATGGGATATCCTTCTACCATGCCTCCTTTTTGCCTACAGGGAGGTACCCCAGAAAGGAGTGGGCTTCAGCCCCTTTGAACTTCTTTTTGGACTCCCTGTTAGGGGTCCACTCACACTTGTAAAGGAGGGTTGGGAACAACCTTTAAAAGCTCCTAAGCAGGATATTGTGGATTATGTACTTGGCCTCAGATCAAGGATGGCTGAGTACATGAAAAAGGCCAGTAAAAACCTTCAGGCCAGCCAAGAGCTCCAGAAGCAATGGCATGATCAGAAGGCTGTTTTGGTTCAGTACCAACCAGGGCAGAAAGTGTGGGTCTTGGAGCCTGTGGCCCCAAGAGCACTCCAAGATAAATGGAGTGGTCCCCACACAATTGTTGAAAAGAAGGGAGAAGTCACCTATTTAGTTGACTTAGGCACTGCCAGGAGTCCCCTTAGGGTGCTCCATGTCAACCGCCTGAAACCCTACTATGACAGGGCTGATCTCACCCTGCTCATGGCAACTGATGAGGGACAGGAAGAAGACAGTGATCCTCTACCTGATCTCTTCTCTTCCACAGATCAAGATGCTCTTGTGGAAGGTGTAGTTTTGGCTGATTGTCTTACTGCTGAGCAGAAAGATAATTTGCATAAATCTCCTAGATCAATTCTCTGAACTCTTCTCTACTGTGCCAGGTACCACTTCTTGGTGTGAGCACACTATAGATACTGGAGACAGTTTACCTGTCAAAAGTAAGATCTATAGGCAGCCTGACCATGTCAGGGACTGCATAAAGCAAGAGGTTCAGAAAATGTTAGAACTAGGAGTGGGTGAGCACTCTGACAGTCCATGGGCTTCTCCTGTGGTACTGGTACCAAAACCCCATTCCAAAGATGGAAAGAAGGAAATGCGGTTTTGTGTAGACTATAGAGGTCTCAACTTGGTAACCAAAACTGATGCTCACCCTATACCCAGGGCAGATGAGCTCATAGATACACTGGCATCTGCCAAGTATCTAAGCACTTTTGATTTGACTGCAGGGTATTGGCAGATCAAATTGTCAGAAGATGCTAAACCTAAGACTGCATTTTCTACCATTGGAGGACATTACCAGTTTACTGTAATGCCTTTTGGTTTGAAAAATGCACCTGCCACTTTTCAGAGGTTGGTGAACACAGTCCTGCAAGGGCTGGAAGCTTTCAGTGCAGCATATTTGGACGATATAGCTGTCTTTAGCTCCAGCTGGGATGATCACCTGGTCCACCTATGGAAAGTTTTGGAGGCCCTGCAAAAGGCAGGCCTCACTATCAAGGCTTCAAAGTGCCAGATAGGGCAGGGTAAGGTGGTTTATCTGGGACACCTTGTTGGTGGGGAACAGATTGCACCACTTCAGGGGAAAATCCAAACAATTATTGATTGGGTTCCCCCTACCACTCAGACTCAGGTGAGAGCCTTCCTAGGCCTCACTGGGTATTACAGGAGGTTCATTAAGAACTATGGCTCCATTGCAGCCCCTCTTAATGACCTCACATCCAAGAAAATGCCTAAAAAGGTATTATGGACAGCAAACTGTCAGAAAGCTTTTGAGGAGCTGAAGCAGGCCATGTGCTCTGCACCTGTCCTGAAAAGCCCTTGTTACTCTAAAAAATTCTATGTCCAAACTGATGCATCTGAATTAGGAGTAGGGGCAGTCCTATCACAACTTAATTCTGAGGGCCAGGATCAACCTGTTGCTTTTATTAGTAGGAGGTTGACCCCTAGAGAAAAGCGTTGGTCTGCCATTGAGAGGGAGGCCTTTGCTGTGGTCTGGGCTCTGAAGAAGTTGAGGCCATACCTGTTTGGCACTCACTTCATTGTTCAGACAGACCACAAACCTCTACTTTGGCTAAAACAAATGAAAGGTGAAAATCCTAAATTGTTGAGGTGGTCCATATCCCTACAGGGAATGGACTATACAGTGGAACATAGACCTGGGAGTAGCCACTCCAATGCAGATGTACTCTCCAGATATTTCCACTTAGACAATGAAGACTCATCAGGTCATGGCTAGTCTTATTGTCCTTCGTTTGGGGGGGGGGTTGTGTAGGAAAGTACCATCTTGCCTGGCATGTTACCCCCATTTTTCACTGTATATATGTTGTTTTAGTTGTATGTGTCACTGGGACCCTGGTAACCCAGGACCCCAGTGCTCATAAGTGTGCCTGAATGTGTTACCTGTGTAGTGACTAACTGTCTCACTGAGGCTCTGCTAATCAGAACCTCAGTGGTTATGCTCTCTCATTTCTTTCCAAATTGTCACTAACAGGCTAGTGACCATTTTTACCAATTTACATTGGCTTACTGGAACACCCTTATAATTCCCTAGTATATGGTACTGAGGTACCCAGGGTAGTGGGGTTCCAGGAGATCCCTATGGGCTGCAGCATTTCTTTTGCCACCCATAGGGAGCTCTGACAATTCTTACACAGGCCTGCCACTGCAGCCTGAGTGAAATAACGTCCACGTTATTTCACAGCCATTTTACACTGCACTTAAGTAACTTATAAGTCACCTATATGTCTAACCTTTACCTGGTAAAGGTTAGGTGCAAAGTTACTTAGTGTGAGGGCACCCTGGCACTAGCCAAGGTGCCCCCACATTGTTCAGAGCCAATTCCCTGAACTTTGTGAGTGCGGGGACACCATTACACGCGTGCACTACATATCGGTCACTACCTATATGTAGCTTCACAATGGTAACTCCGAATATGGCCATGTAACATGTCTATGATCATGGAATTGCCCCCTCTATGCCATCCTGGCATAGTTGGCACAATCCCATGATCCCAGTGGTCTGTAGCACAGACCCTGGTACTGCCAAACTGCCCTTCCTGGGGTTTCACTGCAGCTGCTGCTGCTGCCAACCCCTCAGACAGGCAGCTGCCCTCCTGCGGTCCAGCCAGGCCTGGCCCAGGATGGCAGAACAAAGAACTTCCTCTGAGAGAGGGTGTGACACCCTCTCCCTTTGGAAAATGGTGTGAAGGCAGGGGAGGAGTAGCCTCCCCCAGCCACTGGAAATGCTTTGTTGGGCACAGATGTGCCCAATTCTGCATAAGCCAGTCTACACCGGTTCAGGGGACCCCTTAGCCCTGCTCTGGCGCGAAACTGGACAAAGGAAAGGGGAGTGACCACTCCCCTGACCTGCACCTCCCCTGGGAGGTGTCCAGAGCTCCTCCAGTGTGCTCCAGACCTCTGCCATCTTGGAAACAGAGGTGATGCTGGCACACTGGACTGCTCTGAGTGGCCAGTGCCACCAGGTGACGTCAGAGACTCCTGCTGATAGGCTCCTTCAGGTGTTAGTAGCCTATCCTCTCTCCTAGGTAGCCAAACCCTCTTTTCTGGCTATTTAGGGTCTCTGTCTCTGGGGAAACTTCAGATAACGAATGCAAGAGCTCCTCCGAGTTCCTCTGCATCTCTCTCTTCACCTTCTGAGAAGGAATTGACTGCTGACTGCGCTGGAAGCCTGCAAACCTGCAACATAGTAGCAAAGACGACTACTGCAACTCTGTAACGCTGATCCTGCCGCCTTCTCGACTGTTTTCCTGCTTGTGCATGCTGTGGGGGTAGCCTGCCTCCTCTCTGCACAAGAAGCTCCGAAGAAATCACCCGTGGGTCGACGGAATCTTCCCCCTGCAACCGCAGGCATCAAAAAGCTGCATTACCGGTCCCTTGGGTCTCCTCTCAGCACGACGAGCGAGGTCCCTCGAATCCAGCAACTCTGTCCAAGTGACCCCCACAATCCAGTGACTCTTCAGTCCAAGTTTGGTGGAGGTAAGTCCTTGCCTCACCTCGCTGGGCTGCATTGCTGGGAACCGTGACTTTGCAGCTACTCCGGCCCCTGTGCACTTCCGGCGGAAATCCTTTGTGCACAGCTGTAAAGAAATGGCTCCCTGTTGCAGTTACCCCCCACTTTTTGCCTGATACTGATGCTGACTTGACTGAGAAGAGTGCTGGGACCCTGCTAACCAGGCCCCAGCACCAGTGTTCCTTCACCTAAAATGTACCATTGTATCCACAATTGGCACACCCTGGCATTCAGATAAGTCCCTTGTAACTGGTACTTCTAGTACCCAGGGCCCTGATGCCAAGGAAGGTCTCTAAGGGCTGCAGCATGTCTTATGCCACCCTAGAGACCCCTCACTCAGCACAGACACACTGCTTACAAGCCTGTGTGTGCTAGTGAGAACAAAATGAGTAAGTCGACATGGCACTCCCCTCAGGGTGCCATGCCAGCCTCTCACTGCCTATGCAGTATAGGTAAGACACCCCTCTAGCAGGCCTTACAGCCCTAAGGCAGGGTGCACTATACCCTAGGTGAGGGTACCAGTGCATGAGCATGGTACCCCTACAGTGTCTAAACAAAACCTTAGACATTGTAAGTGCAGGGTAGCCATAAGAGTATATGGTCTGGGAGTCTGTCAAACACGAACTCCACAGCACCATAATGGCTACACTGAAAACTGGGAAGTTTGGTATCAAACTTCTCAGCACAATAAATGCACACTGATGCCAGTGTACATTTTATTGTAAAATACACCACAGAGGGCACCTTAGAGGTGCCCCCTGAAACTTAACCGACTGTCTGTGTAGGCTGACTAGTTCCAGCAGCCTGCCACACCAGAGACATGTTGCTGGCCCCATGGGGAGAGTGCCTTTGTCACTCTGAGGCCAGTAACAAAGCCTGCACTGGGTGGGGATGCTAACACCTCCCCCAGGCAGGAGCTGTAACACCTGGCGGTGAGCCTCAAAGGCTCACCCCTTTGTCACAGCCCAGCAGGGCACTCCAGCTTAGTGGAGTTGCCCGCCCCCTCCGGCCACGGCCCCCACTTTTGGCGGCAAGGCTGGAGGGAACAAAGAAAGCAACAAGGAGGAGTCACTGGCCAGTCAGGACAGCCCCTAAGGTGTCCTGAGCTGAAGTGACTCTAACTTTTAGAAATCCTCCATCTTGCAGATGGAGGATTCCCCCAATAGGGTTAGGATTGTGACCCCCTCCCCTTGGGAGGAGGCACAAAGAGGGTGTACTCACCCTCAGGGCTAGTAGCCATTGGCTACTAACCCCCCAGATCTAAACACGCCCTTAAATTTAGTATTTAAGGGCTACCCTGAACCCTAGAAAATTAGATTCCTGCAACTACAAGAAGAAGGACTGCCCAGCTGAAAACCCCTGCAGCGGAAGACCAGAAGACGACAACTGCCTTGGCTCCAGAAACTCACCGGCCTGTCTCCTGCCTTCCAAAGATCCTGCTCCAGCGACGCCTTCCAAAGGGACCAGCGACCTCGACATCCTCTGAGGACTGCCCCTGCTTCGAAAAGACAAGAAACTCCCGAGGACAGCGGACCTGCTCCAAGAAAAGCTGCAACTTTGTTTCCAGCAGCTTTAAAGAACCCTGCAAGCTCCCCGCAAGAAGCGTGAGACTTGCAACACTGCACCCGGCGACCCCGACTCGGCTGGTGGAGATCCGACACCTCAGGCGGGACCCCAGGACTACTCTGATACTGTGAGTACCAAAACCTGTCCCCCCTGAGCCCCCACAGCGCCGCCTGCAGAGGGAATCCCGAGGCTTCCCCTGACCGCGACTCTTTGAACCTAAAGTCCCGACGCCTGGGAGAGACCCTGCACCCGCAGCCCCCAGGACCTGAAGGACCGGACTTTCACTGGAGAAGTGACCCCCAGGAGTCCCTCTCCCTTACCCAAGTGGAGGTTTCCCCGAGGAATCCCCCCCTTGCCTGCCTGCAGCGCTGAAGAGATCCCGAGATCTCTCATAGACTAACATTGCGAACCCGACGCCTGTTCCTACACTGCACCCGGCCGCCCCCGCGCTGCTGAGGGTGAAATTTCTGTGTGGACTTGTGTCCCCCCCGGTGCCCTACAAAACCCCTCTGGTCTGCCCTCCGAAGACGCGGGTACTTACCTGCAAGCAGACCGGAATCGGGGCACCCCCCTCTCTCCATTCTAGCCTATGTGTTTTGGGCACCACTTTGAACTCTGCACCTGACCGGCCCTGAGCTGCTGGTGTGGTGACTTTGGGGTTGCTCTGAACCCCCAACGGTGGGCTACCTTGGACCAAGAACTAAGCCCTGTAAGTGTCTTACTTACCTGGTTAACCTAACAAATACTTACCTCCCCTAGGAACTGTGAAAATTGCACTGTGTCCACTTTTAAAACAGCTATTTGTGAATAACTTGAAAAGTATACATGCAATTTTGATGATTTGAAGTTCCTAAAGTACTTACCTGCAATACCTTTCGAATGAGATATTACATGTAGAATTTGAACCTGTGGTTCTTAAAATAAACTAAGAAAAGATATTTTTCTATACAAAAACCTATTGGCTGGATTTGTCTCTGAGTGTGTGTACCTCATTTATTGTCTATGTGTATGTACAACAAATGCTTAACACTACTCCTTGGATAAGCCTACTGCTCGACCACACTACCACAAAATAGAGCATTAGTATTATCTCTTTTTACCACTATTTTACCTCTAAGGGGAACCCTTGGACTCTGTGCATGCTATCCCTTACTTTGAAATAGCACATACAGAGCCAACTTCCTACATTGGTGGATCAGCGGTGGGGTACAAGACTTTGCATTTGCTGGACTACTCAGCCAATACCTGATCACACGACAAATTCCAAAATTGTCATTAGAAATTCATTTTTGCAATTTGAAAAGTTTTCTAAATTCTTAAAAGTCCTGCTAGGGCCGTGTGTGTTAAGTCTCTGTTTAGCATTGTCTTTTAGAGTTTAAAAGTTTGTTAAAAGTTTGAAATTAGATTCTAGAAACAGTTTTAGATTCTTTAAAAAGTCTTCCAACTTTTAGCAAAATAATGTCTGATACAGAGATGAATGTGGTGGAACTCGACACCACACCTTACCTCCATCTTAAGATGAGGGAGCTAAGGTCTCTCTGTAATATCAAAAAAATAACCATTGGCTCCAGACCTACCAAAATTCAGCTCCAGGAGCTGTTGGCAGAGTTTGAAAAAGCCAACCCCTCTGAGGATGACTTCACAGAGGAAGAAATTAGTGACTTGGAGGGCAATTCCCCCCTTCCAGTCCTAAATAGGGAGACCAGGGCCTCTCAAGCCCTGTCTCCAAAAATGATAGTCAGAAATGTTGCTTCCCTCACAGGAGGGTCCAGCATTTCTGAAATCACTGAGGATGCTCTCAGTGAAGATGACCCCCTGTTAGCCAGGATGGTCAAAAGATTGGCTTTGGAAAAGCAGCTCCTAGCCATAGAAAGGGAAAGAAAAGAGATGGGCCTAGGTCCCATCGATGGTGGCAGCAACTTAAATAGGGTCAGAGATTCTCCTGACATCCTAAAAATCCCCAAAGGGATTGTAACAAAATATGAAGCTGGTGATGACATCACCAAATGGTTCACAGCTTTTGAGAGGGCTTGTGTAACCAGAAAAGTGAACAGATCTCACTGGGGTGCTCTCCTTTGGGAAATGTTCACTGGAAAGTGTAGGGATAGACTCCTCACACTCTCTGGAAAAGATGCAGAATCTTATGACCTCATGAAGGGTACCCTGATTGAGGGCTTTGGATTCTCCACTGAGGAGTATAGAATTAGATTCAGGGGGGCTCAAAAATCCTCGAGCCAGACCTGGGTTGATTTTGTAGACTACTCAGTAAAAACACTAGATGGTTGGTTAACTGGAAATGAAGTGTGTGACTATGTTGGGCTTTATAATTTGTTTATGAAAGAACACATTTTAAGTAACTGCTTCAATGAAAAGTTGCATCAGTATCTGGTAGACCTAGGTCCAATTTCTCCCCAAGAATTGGGAAAGAAGGCAGACCACTGGGTCAAGACTAGGGTAACCAAAACTTCCACTGGGGGTGACCAAAAGAAAGGGGTTACAAAAACTCCCCAGGAGAAAGTGGGTGACACTAGAAACAAAGAAAAAGAGTCCTCTGTAGGCCCCCAAAAACCAGAACAGGTGGGTGGGCCCCAAGACACAACCCAAAACAAAGGTGGGTACCAGGGTAAGAACTGGGATGCCACTAACGCATGGTGCCACAACTGTAAACAGTCTGGGCACCACACCAAGGACACTTCTTGTCCCAAAAACAAACCCCAGAACAAAATTCCAGGGGTAACCAGTGTAGCCATGGGAGATGACTCCTCAGATGAGGAGGTCTTCATAGCCTTCAACTGGAAACAGGGCCCAACAGGTGAGTTGGAGATTCCAGAGGGAAGTAGACACTTCCACCACCTACTGGTGAATGGAATCCCAACCACTGCCCTGAGAGACACTTGTGCCAGTCACACTATTGTGCATGACAGGCTGGTGCTCTCAAACCAGTACATCCCAGGTGAGACTGCCAGAGTAAGAGTTAGCCTAGACAGGGTCACTAAGAGGCCTGTGGCTTTAGTGCCCATAGAAGTGGGTGGCACTCTTAGCTGGAGAAGGGTAGTAGTCAGTACAGACCTCCCCCTTGATTGTCTCCTTGGAAATGACTACCCAGAGGTTAGTCAGAGCCCAAGAGAGGAACTGGTCCAGTGCCAGTCCTCTCCCAAGGATTCTGGAAGTCCTGCCTCTGCAGTAAATGCAAGCAGGCCCCAGAAGAAGAAGAAAAGAAAACAGAGTAGGAAGGGTGGACAACCTTTAGCCAAGGTTACAGCAAGCCAAGGAGATTCTGCTCCAGTAGGGGAGAACTCCAAAAATGGCCCTGATAAAGTCCAACCTGACCCACAAGAAGTCCTGGCTAGTCAGGCAACTGTTAAACCTGAGTGGGTGGCTCCTCAGCTAACAGAAGAAAGAGTGGAAGAAGGGTGTTTACTACAAGATGTGGTAACCCCCCACTCTAATACAGCAGACAGGCAACCTGAACCCAAAGAGGCCTGTAACTTAGCCCCTTCCCTTTTAGGTGAAGAGCTAAAGGTGTGGTTCTGGGCACTGACAGCTGTCAGTGGCCTCTGCTGGGTGTTAGCCTTTATGGCTGCACTATCCTTAGCATGGTGGTCTGACCCCATGCCAAATAGCAAGTTAGGCCCCCTGACCCTATTGGTCATGGTGGGGTTACTCCAGCTCTGGGTAACCTCTCTGGGTAAGCTAGGGGTAACCCTGGCCAAGATAAGGTTAGCAGAGGTGGATACCTCTAAGACCAAAATAGAAAGAATGGGTGGAGACATTGAAGAGGCAGACAAGAGGCAATTCAGACTAGGTCCTATCACTGTGGAAGTAGGTCAGTTCCCCAAAGGGAATGACCTGAACAGAAGGATGTAAGGCAGAGTAGGCCCTGCAACTAACAAGCCTATTTCTCCTACTCTTCCTCGCCTGACAGACTAGGAAGACTATCCCAGCTTGGGCTGAGTCTCCTGGCCTGTGGGCTGGGGGGGGCTTGTGTAAAGAAATGGCTCCCTGTTGCAGTTACCCCCCACTTTTTGCCTGATACTGATGCTGACTTGACTGAGAAGAGTGCTGGGACCCTGCTAACCAGGCCCCAGCACCAGTGTTCCTTCACCTAAAATGTACCATTGTATCCACAATTGGCACACCCTGGCATTCAGATAAGTCCCTTGTAACTGGTACTTCTAGTACCCAGGGCCCTGATGCCAAGGAAGGTCTCTAAGGGCTGCAGCATGTCTTATGCCACCCTAGAGACCCCTCACTCAGCACAGACACACTGCTTACAAGCCTGTGTGTGCTAGTGAGAACAAAATGAGTAAGTCGACATGGCACTCCCCTCAGGGTGCCATGCCAGCCTCTCACTGCCTATGCAGTATAGGTAAGACACCCCTCTAGCAGGCCTTACAGCCCTAAGGCAGGGTGCACTATACCCTAGGTGAGGGTACCAGTGCATGAGCATGGTACCCCTACAGTGTCTAAACAAAACCTTAGACATTGTAAGTGCAGGGTAGCCATAAGAGTATATGGTCTGGGAGTCTGTCAAACACGAACTCCACAGCACCATAATGGCTACACTGAAAACTGGGAAGTTTGGTATCAAACTTCTCAGCACAATAAATGCACACTGATGCCAGTGTACATTTTATTGTAAAATACACCACAGAGGGCACCTTAGAGGTGCCCCCTGAAACTTAACCGACTGTCTGTGTAGGCTGACTAGTTCCAGCAGCCTGCCACACCAGAGACATGTTGCTGGCCCCATGGGGAGAGTGCCTTTGTCACTCTGAGGCCAGTAACAAAGCCTGCACTGGGTGGGGATGCTAACACCTCCCCCAGGCAGGAGCTGTAACACCTGGCGGTGAGCCTCAAAGGCTCACCCCTTTGTCACAGCCCAGCAGGGCACTCCAGCTTAGTGGAGTTGCCCGCCCCCTCCGGCCACGGCCCCCACTTTTGGCAGCAAGGCTGGAGGGAACAAAGAAAGCAACAAGGAGGAGTCACTGGCCAGTCAGGACAGCCCCTAAGGTGTCCTGAGCTGAAGTGACTCTAACTTTTAGAAATCCTCCATCTTGCAGATGGAGGATTCCCCCAATAGGGTTAGGATTGTGACCCCCTCCCCTTGGGAGGAGGCACAAAGAGGGTGTACCCACCCTCAGGGCTAGTAGCCATTGGCTACTAACCCCCCAGACCTAAACACGCCCTTAAATTTAGTATTTAAGGGCTACCCTGAACCCTAGAAAATTAGATTCCTGCAACTACAAGAAGAAGGACTGCCCAGCTGAAAACCCCTGCAGCGGAAGACCAGAAGACGACAACTGCCTTGGCTCCAGAAACTCACCGGCCTGTCTCCTGCCTTCCAAAGATCCTGCTCCAGCGACGCCTTCCAAAGGGACCAGCGACCTCGACATCCTCTGAGGACTGCCCCTGCTTCGAAAAGACAAGAAACTCCCGAGGACAGCGGACCTGCTCCAAGAAAAGCTGCAACTTTGTTTCCAGCAGCTTTAAAGAACCCTGCAAGCTCCCCGCAAGAAGCGTGAGACTTGCAACACTGCACCCGGCGACCCCGACTCGGCTGGTGGAGATCCGACACCTCAGGCGGGACCCCAGGACTACTCTGATACTGTGAGTACCAAAACCTGTCCCCCCTGAGCCCCCACAGCGCCGCCTGCAGAGGGAATCCCGAGGCTTCCCCTGACCGCGACTCTTTGAACCTAAAGTCCCGACGCCTGGGAGAGACCCTGCACCCGCAGCCCCCAGGACCTGAAGGACCGGACTTTCACTGGAGAAGTGACCCCCAGGAGTCCCTCTCCCTTACCCAAGTGGAGGTTTCCCCGAGGAATCCCCCCTTGCCTGCCTGCAGCGCTGAAGAGATCCCGAGATCTCTCATAGACTAACATTGCGAACCCGACGCCTGTTCCTACACTGCACCCGGCCGCCCCCGCGCTGCTGAGGGTGAAATTTCTGTGTGGACTTGTGTCCCCCCCGGTGCCCTACAAAACCCCTCTGGTCTGCCCTCCGAAGACGCGGGTACTTACCTGCAAGCAGACCGGAATCGGGGCACCCCCCTCTCTCCATTCTAGCCTATGTGTTTTGGGCACCACTTTGAACTCTGCACCTGACCGGCCCTGAGCTGCTGGTGTGGTGACTTTGGGGTTGCTCTGAACCCCCAACGGTGGGCTACCTTGGACCAAGAACTAAGCCCTGTAAGTGTCTTACTTACCTGGTTAACCTAACAAATACTTACCTCCCCTAGGAACTGTGAAAATTGCACTAAGTGTCCACTTTTAAAACAGCTATTTGTGAATAACTTGAAAAGTATACATGCAATTTTGATGATTTGAAGTTCCTAAAGTACTTACCTGCAATACCTTTCGAATGAGATATTACATGTAGAATTTGAACCTGTGGTTCTTAAAATAAACTAAGAAAAGATATTTTTCTATACAAAAACCTATTGGCTGGATTTGTCTCTGAGTGTGTGTACCTCATTTATTGTCTATGTGTATGTACAACAAATGCTTAACACTACTCCTTGGATAAGCCTACTGCTCGACCACACTACCACAAAATAGAGCATTAGTATTATCTCTTTTTACCACTATTTTACCTCTAAGGGGAACCCTTGGACTCTGTGCATGCTATTCCTTACTTTGAAATAGCACATACAGAGCCAACTTCCTACAACAGCCAAGCCTGGGTCCACGGCACTCTAACCTGCATTGCATGACTTTCTAAGTTGGTCTCCGGCGACGTGGGACTCCTTTGTGCAACTTCGGCGAGCACCGTTTCACGCATCCTTGTAGTGCCTGTTTCTGGCACTTCTCTGGGTGCTATCTGCTTCAGAGAGGGCTCCTTGTTTTGCTCGACGTCCCCTCTCTCTGCTGGTCCAATTTGCGACCTCCTGGTCCCTCCTGGGCCTCAGCAGCGTCCAAAAATGCTAACAGCATGATTTGCAGCTAGCAAAGCTTGTTGGTGTTCTTTCGGCGGGAAAACACTTCTGCACGACTCTCCACGGCAAGGGGGATCCGTCCACCAAAGGGGAAGTCTCTAGCCCTTTTCGTTCCTGCAGAAACCTCAGCTGCTTCTGTCCAGTAGAAGCTTCTTTGCACCCGCAGCTGGCATTTCCTGGGCATCTGCCCATCTCCGACTTGCTTGTGACTTTTGGACTTGGTCCCCTTGTTCCACAGGTACCCTAGATTGGAAATCCACAGTTGTTGCATTGCTGGTTTGTGTCTTTCCTGCATTATTCCTCTAACACGACTTCTTTGTCCTTAGGGGAACTTTAGTGCACTTTGCACTCACTTTTCAGGGTCTTGGGGAGGGTTATTTTTCTAACTCTCACTATTTTCTAATAGTCCCAGCGACCCTCTACAAGGTCACATAGGTTTGGGGTCCATTTGTGGTTCGCATTCCACTTTGGGAGTATATGGTTTGTGTTGCCCCTATCCCTATGTTTCCCCATTGCATCCTATTGTAACTATACATTGTTTGCACTGTTTTCTAAGACTATACTGCATATTTTTGCTATTGTGTATATATATCTTGTGTATATTTCCTATCCTCTCACTGAGGGTACACTCTAAGATACTTTGGCATATTGTCATAAAAATAAAGTACCTTTATTTTTAGTATAACTGTGTATTGTGTTTTCTTATGATATTGTGCATATGACACTAGGTGGTACTGTAGTAGCTTCACACGTCCGCTAGTTCAGCCTAAGCTGCTCTGCTAAGCTACCATTATCTATCAGCCTAAGCTGCTAGACACCCTATACACTAATAAGGGATAACTGGGCCTGGTGCAAGGTGCAAGTACCCCTTGGTACTCACTACAAGCCAGTCCAGCCTCCTACACTGACCAGTACATCTCCCATGTAAATGCCAAGTTCCCTGGGTCAGTGCATGACGCGTATGTTATGCGAAATAGCAGCATCCCCTATGTGATGGAACAGCTACAGAGACAACGTGTGTGGCTAATAGGTGACTCTGGTTACCCCAACCTGCCGTGGCTACTGACCCCAGTGAGGAATCCCCAGACCAGGGCAGAGGAGCGGTACAATGAGGCCCATGGGCGATCTAGGAGGATCATTGAAAGGACCTTCGGCCTCCTGAAGGCCAGGTTTAGGTGCCTGCATATGACAGGGGGATCCCTAATGTACTCACCAAAGAAGGTGTGCCAGATCATCGTGGCCTGCTGTATGCTTCACAATCTTGCATTACGACGCCAGGTGCCTTTCCTGCAGGAGGATGGTCCAGATTGTGGTGTTGTAGCAGCTGTGGAGCCTGTGGAGAGTGAAGAGGAGGAAGACGACGGGGACGACACGGACAACAGGGACACAGTCATACAACAGTATTTTCAGTAGCACCCAGGTAAGAATCCCCCACGCCATTTTACATTTACTTCTGGCCTCCTGCACCTCTACTTTCTGTGTTTCCCCCCAGTTCCTTTCAACTGAATTGTGACTTTCCCTTCCCTTTTCAGAGCTGTGTGACCCACTGCGTGACTTCTGGTTTGTTCGCCCATGGAGTAAAGCACATTGACATTGGTATGTTGTCATCACAATGTAACTGAACATTGTTGAACCGTTATGTGTAATACATTTGTTAAGAATACAAGCAGACTCATGAGTGTTTTAAAAGTGCAATTAGTGATTTATTTAAAGTGCTACATATAGGTTCATGATAGTAAAACGGTGATGGGTGGGGGTGGAGTGATGTCCATGGCAGAGTCCAGTTCTCGGTCGCACAGGTGCATTGTCCATATGCCTGTGGAAGGATGGAGCAGGGGCAGTTCAAGGTTGGACAGGGTGACGATGTGGGACAGTGGAATGACATCCGGGGGTATCTTATGCTGGCGGGGGTCTTGGCATCCTAATCTGTCTTCCTTTGTGATCTCAGGTTCCTCTTGCGGGGTGGTTGATCTTCAGCAGGAGGTGGGGTTCTGGTGGCCCGTCGTTGTGTGGGGGCCTCCTGTCCACTAGCGCCGGCGGAGGTGGTAGGCTGTTCCTGGTCCAGGCTGGTGACAGGGGCCCTTTGGGGTGCCACATGGTTCCGCAATGTGGTGACTATTAGGTTCAGGGCCAGGACGATGTTCCTGAGCTCCTCTCTGTACCCCATGTACCGTTCCTCCTGCTGTGCCTGGATCTCCTGGAACCTGGCCAGTACCGTCGCCATCGTCTCCTGGGAGCGGTGGTATGCTCCCATGATGGTGGTGAGGGCCTCTTGGAGAGTCGGTTCCCTGGGCCTGTCCTCCCCCCCTGTCGCACTGCAGCCCTCCCAGTTGCCCTGTTTCCCCAGGCCTCTGTCCCCTAGACGGTGTGCCCACTACCACTGCCCCCAGGTCCCTGTTGTTGTTGGGGTGTTGGGTCAGCCTGGGTGCCCTGTAGTGGCGGACACACCGCTGATTGACCTGTCCTGGAGACAGAGGCATGGGCCCGCTGGGTGGGAGCTGTGCTGATATTCCCAGAGGGGGTTAGGTCTGCTGTGGCCTGTGTCTGTGTGTGGGGAACCGACTGTCCAGAGGTCCCCGATGGTCCGGGCTGGTCATCAGGTTCTAGGTCGACAGGACTGCTGTCCTCACTGGGGGCCTGTTCTGGGGGTGGGATGGACATATCTGGACCCTCCTGGCCAGTGTGTTGGCGTTCGGGCCCTGCAGGGGTGAAAGAGTATGGTTATTGCTCTGTGTGTTCCATGGCGTGCGATTTGTGGGTGCCCTTGTCCCCCAGTGCTGGCATTCCCTTGTGGCAGGAGTTGTGAGGGTGGTTTATGGGGGGGATGGGTATGTGCAGTGGTCATGCATAGGTGATGGGTGTCCATGGTTTGTGTTGGCATTCAGGGTTTGGTTTTGGGTTGGGTGGGTTGGGCTGGTGAGACATTGGCAGGGAGGATGTGTGCTGGGGGATTGGGGGTGAGGGTGGGGGTGTGGGTTGGCATGCTGGTGGTTGGGGGGGGGGGAGTAGTTGAGACTAGACTTACCAGAGTCCATTTCTCCGCCTACTCCAGCGAGGCCCGCAGGATGCAGGATGTTCAGGACCTCTTGCTCCCATGCTGTGAATTTGGGAGGAGTGGGTGGAGGTCCGCCACCAGTCTTCTGCACAGCGATGTTGTGTCTTGAGACCATCGACCGTAACTTCCCCCGTAGGTCGTTCCAGCGCTTTCGGATGTCTTCCCGGTTTCTGGGATGCTGTCCCACAGCGTTGACCCTGTCGACGATCCTTTGCCATAGCTCCGCCTTCCTGGCTATTGTGGTGTGTTGCACCTGTGTGCCGAAGAGCTTGGGCTCTACCCTTATTATTTCCTCCACCATGACCCTGAGTTCTTGGTCCAAGAACCTGGGGTGTCTTTGGGGTGCCATGGGGTGGTGTGGATGAGGTGTGGGGTGGTGTTTGTGGTGATGTGAGTGGTGGTGTGTGGTGATGTGTGCGTAGATGTGGTGTGGTTGATGATGTTGGGTTCCTGTGTGTGTTGGGGTTTTCGATTGCTGTGCTCTCTCTCTCTCTCTCTCTCTCTCTATCGCCTTCTCTCCGATTTCCTACTAGTGGGGGTTTGTGGGTGATGTGGGTGTGTGTTTTATAGTTGCTTGGATGTGTGGGAGTGGTGTTTGTATGTGTATCAGGTGTGGGTATTTCAAATTGTCCAATGTGGCTGTGTTTTGGAGCTGGGTGTGTATTTTGACCGCGGCGTGTGTACCGCCAATGGAATACCGCGGTTGAATGACCGCCGCGTGGATTCGTGGGTTGTAATGGCATGGGCGTGTTTGTGTTGGCGTGGCGGTGGAGGTTTGGTCATCTCCAGTTTATCGCTGCCCGCTGATGAGGCGGCCTTCCGTGGATGTCGGGTTTATGGCGGCTTGGCAGTTGTGGGTCAGAATGACCATGGCGGTTTACCGCGGCCGCGGCGGTAGAATGGCGGTCTTCTGACCGGCGGTAAGAGCCTTTTACCGCCGAGGTCAGAATGACCCCCATAATGTCTAGTGCAGAAGAGAATGTGATGGAACTCAACATCACCCCTTACCTCCACCTTAAGATGAGGGAGCTAAGGTCTCTCTGCAAAATAAAGACAATACCAGTTGGCCTAAGACCTTCCAAATTACAGCTTCAGGGGCTGCTGGCAGAGTTTGAGAAAGCCAACCCCTCTGAGGATGACCTCCCAGAGGATCAAGTTAGTGACTTGGAGGAGACTTCCCTCCCTCCAGTCCTAATTAGGGAGATCAGGGCCCCTCAAGCCCTATCTCCAACTATAATAGTCAGAGATGCTGCTTCCCTCACAGGAGGGTCCAGCACCTCTGTAATCACTGAGGAGAGCCTCAGTGAAGATGACCTCCTGTTAGGCAGGATGGCCAAAAGATTGGCTTTAGAGAGACAGCTCCTAGCCATAGAAAGGGAAAGACAAGGGATGGGTTTTGGTCCCATCCATGGTGGCAGCAACATAAATAGGGTCAGAGATTCTCCTGACATGTTGAAAATCCCTAAAGGGATTGTAACTAAATATGAAGATAGTGATGACATCACCAAATTGTTCACAGCTTTTGAGAGGGCTTGTGCAACCAGAAAAGTAAACATGTCTCACTGGGGTGCTCTCCTTTGGAAAATGTTCACTGGAAAGTGTAGGGATAGACTCCTCACACTCTCTGGAAAAGATGCAGAATCTTATGACCTCATGAAGGGAACCCTGATTGAGGGCTTTGGATTCTCCACTGAGGAGTATAGAATTAGATTCAGGGGGGCTCAAAAATCCTCGAGCCAGACCTGGGTTGATTTTGTGGACTACTCAGTGAAAACACTGGATGGTTGGATTCAAGGCAGTGGTGTAAATGATTATGATGGGCTGTACAATTTATTTGTGAAAGAACACCTATTAAGTAATTGTTCCAATGATAAACTGCATCAGCATCTGGTAGACCTAGGACCAATTTCTCCCCAAGAATTGGGAAAGAAGGCGGACCATTGGGTCAAGACTAGGGTGACCAAGACTTCCACAGGGGGTGACCAAAAGAAAGGGGTCACAAAGCCTCCCCAGGGAAAGAGTGTTGAGACATCCAAAAACAAAAATCGTAAAGAGTCTTCTACAGGCCCCCAAAAACCTGCACAGGAGGGTGGGCCCAGAGCCTCTTCACAAAACAATTTTGGGTACAAGGGTAAAAACTTTGATCCCAAAAAGGCCTGGTGTCGTAGCTGTAATCAGCCTGGACACCAAACTGGAGACAAGGCCTGTCCCAAGAAAAGTGCCACTTCTAACTCCACTCCAGCTAACACTGGAATGGCTAGTCTCCAAGTGGGATCAACAGTGTGCCCAGAGCAAATCAGGTGTCACACTGAAGCTACATTAGTCTCTGAGGGTGGGGTGGATTTAGCCACACTGGCTGCCTGGCCTCCTAACATGCAAAAATACAGGCAGCAGCTCTTAATTAATGGGACAAGTGTAGAAGGCCTGAGGGATACAGGTGCCAGTGTCACCATGGTGACAGAGAAACTGGTTTCCCCCGGTCAATACCTGGCTGGACAAACTTATCCAGTCACCAACGTTGACAATCAGATTAAAGTACATCCCATGGCTATGGTAACTTTAGAGTGAGGAGGGGTCAATGGCCTGAAACAGGTGGTGGTCTCCTCAAATATCCCAGTAGACTGTTTGCTTGGAAATGACCTGGAGTCCTCAGCATGGGCTGAGGTAGAATTGAAAACCCATGCAGCCATGCTGGGTATCCCTGAACTGGTGTGTGTCAAGACAAGGGCACAGTGCAAGGCTCATGGTGAAAAAGTAGAGTTGGAGCCTGGAAAAATGGTACAGCCTACCAAGAGAAAAGAAAAGACAACTGGGAAACCAGCTGCAACACAACAGCAAAAAGAGAACCTCTCTTCCCAGGAAGAAGTTCTGCCCTCTGAGGGAACTGAGCCTCTGGAGTTAGAACCTTATCAGGTTGAGCTCCTAGGCCCAGGGGGACCCTCAAGGGAGCAGTTGTGTAAGGGGCAAGAAACCTGTCCCTCTCTTGAAGGCCATAGGCAGCAAGCTGCTGACGAGTCCAATGGCAAGAAAATTGGAACACATAGGGTCTATTGGGAAGATGGACTCCTTTACACTGAGGCAAGAGATCCCAAACATGGTGCCACTAGGAGAATGGTAGTGCCTCAGGAGTTTAGGGAGTTCATACTGACCTTAGCCCATGATATTCCTCTTGCTGGGCATTTGGGACAAACCAAGACGTGGGAGAGACTAGTCAACCACTTCTATTGGCCCAACATGTCCCAGAAGGTCAAGGAGTTTTGTGTCTCCTGTACCACCTGTCAAGCCAGTGGTAAGACAGGTGGACACCCAAAGGCCCCCCTCATTCCACTTCCAGTGGTGGGAGTCCCCTTTGAAAGAGTGGGTGTGGACATAGTGGGTCCACTTGAACCTCCCACAGCCTCAGGGAACATGTACATACTAGTAGTAGTGGATCATGCTACTAGATACCCTGAAGCTATTCCCCTTAGGTCAACTACTGCCCCTGCAGTAGCCAAGGCCCTCATTGGTATTTTTACCAGAGTGTGTTTTCCTAAGGAGGTGGTGTCTGACAGAGGTACCAACTTCATGTCAGCATACCTGAAACACTTTTGGAATGAGTGTGGAGTGACTTATAAATTCACTACACTATACCATCCACAAACTAATGGCCTTGTTGAGAGATTCAACAAGACATTAAAAGGCATGATCATGGGGCTCCCTGAAAAACTCAAAAGGAGATGGGATGTCCTCTTGCCATGTCTGCTTTTCGCTTACAGAGAGGTGCCTCAGAAGGGAGTAGGGTTCGCACCTTTTGAACTTCTGTTTGGCCACCCTGTAAGGGGACCACTAGCTCTTGTGAAAGAAGGCTGGGAGAGACCTCTTCATGAGCCTAAGCAAGATATAGTGGACTATGTACTTGGCCTACGTTCAAGGATGGCAGAGTACATGGAAAAGGCAAGTAAAAACCTTGAGGCCATCCAACAGCTCCAGAAGTTTTGGTATGACCAAAAGGCTGCAATGGTTGGATTTCAACCAGGGCAGAAAGTCTGGGTTCTGGAGCCTGTGGCTCCCAGGGCACTTCAGGACAAATGGAGTTGCCCTTACCCAGTGCTAGAAAAGAAGAGTCAGGTCACCTACCTGGTGGACCTAGGCACTAGCAGGAGCCCCAAGAGGGTGATCCATGTGAACCGCCTTAAGCTCTTCCATGACAGGGCTCATGTGAATCTGTTGATGGTAACAGATGAGGACCAGGAAGCTGAGAGTGAACCTCTCCCTGATTTCCTATCCACAAACCCTAAAGATGGCTCAGTTGATGGAGTGATCTACTCAGACACCCTCTCTAGCCAACAGCAATCTGATTGTAGGAAGGTCCTGCAACAGTTTGCTGAGCTCTTTTCCCTAACCCCTGGTCAGACACACCTGTGTACCAATGATGTGGACACAGGAGACAGCATGCCTGTCAAAAACAAAATATTCAGACAGTCTGACCAAGTTAAGGAAAGCATCAAAGTGGAAGTCCACAAGATGCTGGAATTGGGAGTCATTGAGCACTCTGACAGCCCCTGGGCTAGCCCAGTGGTTTTAGTCCCCAAACCTCACACCAAAGATGGAAAGAGAGAGATGAGGTTTTGTGTGGACTACAGAGGACTTAATTCTGTCACCAAGACAGATGCCCATCCCATCCCAAGGGCTGATGAACTGATTGATAAATTAGGGGCTGCCAAATTCTTAAGTACCTTTGACTTAACAGCAGGGTACTGGCAAATCAAGATGGCACCAGGAGCAAAAGAAAAGACAGCATTCTCCACACCTGATGGGCATTATCAGTTTACTGTTATGCCCTTTGGTTTAAAGAATGCCCCTGCCACCTTCCAAAGGTTGGTGAATCAAGTCCTTGCTGGCTTGGAGTCCTTTAGTGCAGCTTATCTTGACGATATTGCTGTCTTTAGCTCCAGCTGGCAGGATCACCTGGTCCACCTGAAGAAGGTTTTGAAGGCTCTGCAATCAGCAGGCCTCTCTATCAAGGCATCCAAATGCCAGATAGGGCAGGGAAGTGTATTTTACTTGGGACACCTTGTAGGTGGAGGCCAAGTTCAGCCACTCCAGCCTAAGATCCAGACTATTCTGGACTGGGCAGCTCCAAAAACCCAGACTCAAGTCAGGGCATTCATTGGCTTGACTGGGTACTACAGGAGGTTTGTGAAGGGATATGGATCCATAGTGACAGCCCTCACAGAACTTACCTCCAAGAAAATGCCCAAGAAAGTAAACTGGACTGTAGAATGCCAACAGGCATTTGACACCCTGAAACAAGCAATGTGCACAGCACCAGTTCTAAAAGCTCCGGATTACTCCAAGCAGTTCATTGTGCAGACAGATGCCTCTGAACATGGGATAGGGGCAGTTGTGTCCCAAACAAATGATGATGGCCTTGACCAGCCTGTTGCTTTCATTAGCAGGAGGTTACTCCCCAGGGAGCAGCGTTGGAGTGCCATTGAGAGGGATGCCTTTGCTGTGGTTTGGTCCCTGAAGAAGCTGAGACCATACCTCTTTGGTACTCACTTTGTAGTTCAAACTGACCACAGACCTCTCAGATGGCTGATGCAAATGAAAGGTGAAAATCCAAAACTGTTGAGGTGGTCCATCTCCCTACAGGGAATGGACTTTATAGTGGAACACAGACCTGGGACTGCCCATGCCAATAGCCTTTCCAGGTTCTTCCACTTAGAAAATGAAGACTCTCTTGGGAAAGGTTAGTCTCATCCTCTTTCGTTTGGGGGGGGGTTGTGTAAGGAAATGCCTCCTTGGCATGGTTACCCCCTGAATTTTTGCCTTTGCTGATGCTAAGTTTTGATTTGAAAGTGTGCTGAGGCCTGCTAACCAGGCCCCAGCACCAGTGTTCTTTCCCTAACCTGTACTTTTGTTTTCACAATTGGCACACCCTGGCATCCAGGTAAGTCCCTTGTAACTGGTACCCCTGGTACCAAGGGCCCTGATGCCAGGGAAGGTCTCTAAGGGCTGCAGCATATCTTATGCCACCCTGGGGACCCCTCACTCAGCACAGACACACTGCTTGCCAGCTTGTGTGTGCTGGTGAGGACAAACCGAGTAAGTCGACATGGCACTCCCCTCAGGGTGCCATGCCAACCTCACACTGCCTATGCAGTATAGATAAGTCACCCCTCTAGCAGGCCTTACAGCCCTAAGGCAGGGTGCACTATACCATAGGTGAGGGCACCAGTGCATGAGCACTGTGCCCCTACAGTGTCTAAGCAAAACCTTAGACATTGTAAGTGCAGGGTAGCCATAAGAGTATATGGTCTGGGAGTCTGTCATGCACGAACTCCCCAGCACCATAATGGCTACACTGAAAACTGTGAAGTTTGGTATCAAACTTCTCAGCACAATAAATGCACACTGATGCCAGTGTACATTTTATTGTAACATACACCCCAGAGGGCACCTTAGAGGTGCCCCCTGAAACCTTACCCGACTACCCGTGTAGGCTGACTGGTTTTAGCAGCCTGCCACACTCGAGACATGTTGTGGGCCACATGGGGAGAGTGCCTTTGTCACTCTGTGGCTAGTAACAAAGCCTGTACTGGGTGGAGATGCTTATCACCTCCCCCTTGCAGGAACTGTAACACCTGGCGGTGAGCCTCAAAGGCTCACCCCCTTTGTTACAGCACCCCAGGGCATTCGAGCTAGTGGAGTTGCCCGCTCCCTCCGGCCACGACCCCACTTTTGGCGGCAAGGCCGGAGGAGATAATGAGAAAAACAAGGAGGAGTCACTGGCCAGTCAGGACAGACCCTAAGGCAACCTGTGCTGAGGTGACTCTGACTTTTAGAAATCCTCCATCTTGCAGATGGAGGATTCCCCCAATAGGGATAGGAATGTGACCCCCTCCCCTTGGGAGGAGGCACAAAGAGGGTGTACCCACCCTCAGGGCTAGTAGCCATTGGCTACTAACCCCCCAGACCTAAACACGCCCTTAACTTTAGTATTTAAGGGCTCCCCAGAACCTAGGAACTCCGATTCCTGCAACCTAAGAAGAAGAGGACTGCTAAGCTGAAAAACCCTGCAGAGAAGACGGAGACACCAACTGCTTTGGCCCCAGCTCTACCAGCCTGTCTCCCCCCTTCTAAAGACACTGCTCCAGCAACGCTTTCCCCAGGGACCAGCGACCTCTGAATCCACAGAGGACTGCCCTGCTCTAGAAGGACCAAGAACTCCTGAGGACAGCGGCTCTGTTCACCCAAGACTGCAACTTTGTTACAAAGGAGCAACTTTAAAACAACCAGCATTTCCCGCCGGAAGCGTGAGACTTGCTACTCTGCACCCGATGCCCCCGGCTCGACTTGTGGAGAACAAACACTTCAGGGAGGACTCCCCGGCGACTGCGAGACCGTGAGTAGCCAGAGTTGCCCCCTCGAGCCCCCACAGCGACGCCTGCAGAGGGAATCCCGAGGCTCCCCCTGACCGCGTCTGCCTGCTCCTCAGATCCCGACGCCTGGTAAAGACTCTGCACCCACAGCCCCCAGGACGTGAAGGATCCGAACTCCAGTGCAGGAGTGACCCCCCAGGAGGCCCTCTCCCTTGCCCAGGTGGTGGCTACCCCGAGGAGCCCCCCCCCCCTTGCCTGCCTGCATCGCTGAAGAGACCCCTTGGTCTCCAATTGAACCCTATTGAAAACCTGACGCGTGTTTGGACACTGCACCCGGCCGCCCCCATGCTGCTGAGGGTGTACTTTCTGTGCTGACTTGTGTCCCCCCCGGTGCCCTACAAAACCCCCGTGGTCTGCCCTCCGAAGACATGGGTACTTACCTGCTCGCAGACTGGAACCGGGGCACCCCCTTCTCCATTGAAGCCTATGCGTTTTGGGCACCACTTTGACCTCTGCACCTGACCGGCCCTGAGCTGCTGATGTGGTAATTTTGGGGTTGCTCTGAACCCCCAACAGTGGGGTACCTTGGACCCAAACTTGAACCCTGTAGGTGGTTTACTTACCTGCAAAAACTAACAAACTCTTACTCCCCCAGGAACTGTTGAAAATTGCACTGTGTCTAGTTTTAAAATAGCTATATGTGATTTATGTGAAAAGTGTATATGCTATTTTGATTATTCAAAGTTCCTAAAGTACCTACCTGCAATACCTTTCATTTGAAGTATTACATGTAAAATTTGAACCTGTGGTTCTTAAAATAAACTAAGAAAATATATTTTTCTATACAAAAACCTATTGGCCTGGAATTGTCTCTGAGTGTGTGTTCCTCATTTATTGCCTGTGTGTGTACAACAAATGCTTAACACTACTCCTTTGATAAGCCTACTGCTCAACCACACTACCACAAAATAGAGCATTAGTATTATCTCTTTTTGCCACTATCTTACCTCTAAGGGGAACCCTTGGACTCTGTGCATACTATTCCTTACTTTGAAATAGTGCATACAGAGCCAACTTCCTACACTCACCATGCCACCCCAGTTTGGACCCAGCCATACACATATCTGTCTTGCCCCTGCTCCTCATGGGAACTGTCCATTCCGAGCTGTCAAGGCAGGTCTTTCCTGGACTAAAAACAAACATTCTGCGACCACTTTCAGGGATTACCCTTTCATCAGCCAGGTTAGCTTGAATCCAGTGGCCCAGTGAGCACGGGACCCACTTCTGGGAATACCCTTCCCACTTAGGGCAACTTTAGCAACATAAAAGGATGATGGACAGAGTACTGTACAATGCAAAAACAAACCCCTAGTCACAGATCTGGGTTTAATCCATTGTTCTTTTGCTCACCATGCCACCCCAGTTTGGACCCAGCCATATACAAATCAGTCTTGACCCAGTTCCTCATGGGAACAATCCAGCCTGAACTGCCAAGCCAGGTCCTCCCTGGACCAGAAAAAAGTATCCTGGGACTGGTTTCAGGGTATCACCCTTCACCTGACAGGATAAATGAGGGAAAACACAATGGGGCACATTTAGGAGCCCACAGCACCATTCTAACGCCCCATTAGCATCATTTTATGAGGCTAATGTGGCATTAGAAGGCCGAAAATGCTGCGCCATATTTATAAAGTGGCACAATGCATGCATTGCGCCACTCTGTAACACGTTGTGCCACATTATGCCTGTGAAAGGCATAATGTATGTAAAGGGGGCATTCCCCCATTAGGGGGATCAAAAAAATGGTGCAAGGAAATCTCAGAGTTTTATTTGCGCCATCTTTTTCAGCACTTTTAACCCCTGCTCAAAGCAGGCGTTAGAAGGAGGCTTCAATTGCTTATGATGAGCCTCTTGGTGCTTTGCAGGATTAGTGTGAGAATTTTTTATGCTAATCCTGCAAAGCGCCAGACTAGCATCAAAAATTCAGATGCTAGTCCCCTAACTACTGCCATGGTGCGCTGTGTTTTAAATACGCTGCACACATATGGTGGCGTTTGGGTGGCACAAGAAAAATGGCGCTGGACACAGTGTCCAGCGCCACTTTTCCTAAATGTGCCCCAATATTTTGTAAAATTACCCATTTTTTTGATTACTTTAAAAATTAAGAATCCCCGCTCCAAAGCGACGCCCCTGTTCCTAACTCTAAATGGGACGGGAGGAAAACAAGTTTGGCAGCAGGTTTACCAATTTATGGCAGAATTCTTGCTTGCCAAACTCTACATGAAGTCTTCGGTTTGCAGGCACCAAATGACTAATGTGCTAGTTAAACGTATTTACTTCTCTTGATCACATTGTCATATCATAAAAATAACGCTTGCCTACATTATAATTTCAATCAGCATCGTTCTATATATAATGGCCAAAAGTCATCGAAATGTTGTCGAATACGACCATTTATGTGAGTGAGGTACTTTATAATCTACAAATCAGAAATAAGTACCCTACATTTAAAATGAAATATCACTAGAACTTTTCAGAAGCAGAGATTTAAATCAAGGAAACTTCATCTTCTCCGACATATCAAGGGGATTTGTTGCGCCTTCAAATTCGATGCCATCCCACCACGACTCAAGAAAACTATTCCGTTGTGTAGTTAGCATCGAGCGCGCAAACACCCAAACTAAAAACAAGGGGAAAACGGTGGCATCTGGCAAGCCGTCATCCATCCTGAATTGTCATTGGTCGCGTCTGGCTCAGGCAACTTAAATCTCTTCCGCAGATCAAACCTTCACGATGTTTCTTTCTTCCAGGCCCAGGAAAAAATCATACGTTCACAGGGCCATATTTATACTCCGTTTGCGCCGAAATTGCGTCGTTTTTTTTTACGCAATTTCGACGCAAAACTAACGCCAACTAACGCCATATTTATACTATGGCGTTAGAGGCGAATAGCGCCAAAGTTCCCGGAATGTGCGTCATTTTTTAGCGTGAACCCCTTCCTTGCGTTAATGATATGCAAGGGAGGCGTTCCCGTCTAAAAAATGACTCCCAGGCCTTTACGTGGTATTTATACTCCCGGGCAAAAGAGACGCCCGGGAGTTGGCGTGGCAAAAAACGGCGCATTTGCGCCACTTTTTAACGCCTGCTCAGGGCAGGCGTTAAGGGGCCTGTGGGCTCAAAATGAGCCCACAGGTGCCCTCCCATGCCCCCAGGGACCCCCCCTGCCACCCTTGCCCACCCCAGGAGGACCCCCAAGGATGGAGGGACCCACCCCAGGGACATTCAGGTAAGTTCAGGTAAGTATAATTTTTTATTTTTTATATTTTTTTTTGGTGGCATAGGGGGGCCTTATTTGTGCCCCCCTACATGCCACTATGCCCAATGACCATGCCCAGGGGACAGAAGTCCCCTGGGCATGGCCATTGGGCAAGGGGGCATGACTCCTATCTTTACAATGATAGGAGTCATGTTGATGGGGGATGGGCGTCGTTAAAAAATGGCGCAAGTCGGGTTAAGACGATTTTTTCGACGTAACCTGACTTGCCCCATTTTAAGACGCCCATGCGCCATTTTCCCCCTACGCCGGCGCTGTCTGGTCTACGTGGTTTTTTCCCACGCAAACCAGGCAGCGCCGGTCTGATTGCGCCGTCTAACGCCATTCCATAAATACGGCGCCCGCATGGCGCTTCAGAATGGCGTTAGACGGCGCAAAACTTTTTGACGCTAAACTGCGTTAGCGCAGTTTAGCGTCAAAAAGTATAAATATGGGCCACAGAGTCTATACTAAGCCGCGATTCCCCTTTGCGGTTCAGCCTGCTTGCTGTGAAATGGAGCATGCGACAAACGGCTCTTGTTCTTCAGAGTCTCGGCACAAACAGTCCTGTGAGGCTCCCACCTCCAGATATTGATCAGACAAGGAGAAAGGCTCTTTCCAATCGATCCGCCATTCAAGTGAGGTAGGTATTCTGGTACCAAAGACTGAATTTCCATGAAGCCCCAGGTAAGTGACTATTCTTGTTCAGGTTGATCGACACGCCTTGTAATGTTTACGGTGTCAGTTACTCCGTAAATTATTCATGCAGAACATGAAAATGACATTTAAGATCACAGCATGGTGGACGGTTTAATTTAAAATCGTACTCGTTTTCAAGAAGCCCAGTGGGCGCCAAATAATGCATTACATGCGTGGGTTTCCTTTGGTAGGATTATATAGATTAGTTAGCTGGATGGTATTTATGAGGTTAGGGGTACCGAATACCCAGGCTGCCTAGTCTTGATTCCTCCTTGTGTCTCTTTCCTCTACTACATTTTACTTCCCGCATGTTCATCTCAATCTTGCAGGTAGTTTTCATTTTTTTTTTTTTGCCTTCTGTCACTGTTATCCTAGCTTTCGCTTCCTCCTTCCCCTGTTTCCGATTTTTCTCTTTCTTGCACTTTCGTCTAATCATGAAACATCCCAGTCCCAAATACAGTGGCAGCTTGTGGCTATTAAATGTGGTGGCGTGTAATCCTTGGTTTGAATTTCAGTTAGCGAGCCTGACATATGCTCGGAGGGTTCGGGGTGGGGGAGGGAGGGTGTTGCTCAGTCTTGCTTGCTCTCAGTCTTACTCTCTCACTCGTTTTAACTTGGTCTTGCTCAGTTACTCACACTTACACTTGCACTCACTTTTATTAACTCTGACTCACTCAGTCTCAGCAACTCACGCAGTCTCACTCTTTCTCACTCGGACCAACTCATTCCCACTCAGTCTGTCTCATCTACCTTCACTGTGTCTCCCCAAGACACACTCTTTCTTCATGATTCACTAACTCCCACTCATTCCGATTCACCCAGTCTCACAGTGACTCACTCAACCTATCCAAGTAACCAAAAACAAAGTTTTAAGAAGAGTCCTGAGGGTACCCCATGCAGGGTTATTTTTTGATTATATTCAAATCCACCCCATATTGCTGTGGCTCTCTGTTTGGTTAAAGCATGACCTGTATTTTAATAGAGAGATCCTGAAACACTCTGTGGGGCTGGACTTCTGCCTTCATATACAATGGTTGCAATATGTCAAAGGCCTTTCTGGTGAACTTAACAGACCTGAATTGTTTTTAAACCCAAAATTAATTTCTAAAGCTGATGTCTTGTGGGTTAAGGATGCATTCTGTGGTATTGCACATGAGAAGAGGGCCAGTTGTTTTTTGTTTAAAATCTTGTGCAGACATTATTCAGTGGTTAAAACACCAAGTAAAACAGAACTGTAACAGTGAACATGCCTATTAAAATTTTGTGCAGACATTATTCAGTGGGTAAAACACCAAGTAAAACAGAACTGTAACAGTGAACATGCCTGTTTTGCACAGACAACATTTAACTTATTTTCATTGAAATCTGCTCCCTCAGCTTATATGTGTTTGACACAACAGGTCAGAACCAGCAATTTACATCTGTGAAGTGGCTGATGCACTAGACACTTTACATACTGCCCTTATTTTTCCTACACTTGCAAATTTGTGTTATAAGTATATACGTCCCCTTTTACCGCCACTGAATTTTAACCAAGTGAAGCCTGCTCTACGTTATCTTCTATTTTAGAGGATCATACTGTTTGTTTTTTCTGTATCTTGGTACTTAGCAGGGGTGTTCCATTCTTTCCGATTAAATTTGCTGCACTTATTTAAGATGCTTTTGTTGAATTGTTCTTCTTATGTGCTTTTAAGATTTACTATGCTAAATCAAATAAAGTCAATTTGATTGGTTGACACACTCATACTCAGTCAGTCTCACTCAATCTCACTCTGTTCCACTCAGTCTCACTCATTCTGGGGGGTGGTGAGGCTATGACCGGTAGGAAGCTGCCACACCCAAAGCTAAGTGGGAGCTTCAAAATCAATAATAACAAGGACGCGAGCTGCGCCCAGCATCCAGGAACCTCCTGGGCATGGAGTCCGCTGAAGGAACAAGTCCATCTAAAGAGCATTATTCAGAGGACCTATTAGCACCTGCACTGCTACAGCAAGGTGTGGAATTTGGACAGTGGACACAGGCCACAGGCCATTGGTCCAGGACTAGAAACTATGGCTAACAGCATCGATGTGCAAAGGCCAAGACTACCAGGATGACTAAGCAATATGCCACTTGGGGAAACACACAACCTACAGTCACCAATAGCCAAAGCCCAATATGAGGTCAGGGAAACAGAGAAGCCCTCTGCAGCAAGAAGGCAAAAACAAGAAATCCAACACCTCGGCACCACCCTTGGTAAACATAAGCAAAATAGGGGGATTTGACTGTCAGCCAAAGTTACCACCAAGTTCCAACTTTTAAAAGATGCTGGGGCCACTATTTATTCAACTATCTCTCAGTTATGGAGCTGCCAGCTCCACTCACTCTGATCATCATCATTCATGTGAAAGGATAATCCCTGAACCAGACGTAGGGTAAAAAATGTGGTTTCAATTCAGAACTGAATTTCAGTCTGCACAGATAAAATACTTAAGGGAAGCATCAAGGCAAAAGCCCAATAATAAAGACTGGATACATCAAATGAGAGGAACCAGCGAAAAGCCCCATAGAAATCCACTTGAACAGTCAGAAGGTGGTACTTGGGCACAAATTTTGGAATCAAGCAAGTACACGGGCAAACCCTAAGCCCAAAGATATAGGCACAAATCCCCAGGAAGCTGGAAATCAGCGAGATGACAATATGGACAGGACCAGTCCAGAAAGAAGCCTCCCAAACCTGCCATGAGAAAAAACTCAGCAGGTGGCAGAGGAAGGCCAAAAGAAGTGAAACAGCAATGCAATAGCCCATCCTTCTTCAAGGAACACAGGATGCTCAGAAGGAAGTGCAGAATTCCCAGATCTGACTCAGGAAGAGCGGAACAAATTATTGGCCTCATAAGTCAAAGATGAGAATCACAATAGTGTAACTAATAGCTAATGAGGAAACTTCATTTCCACGGGGGACAGCTGCACAATAACACTGCAATGCACCATGACCAATGTAAAAAAATGCTGTCCAGTCCTCTTTGCTGATGACCATTCAATCAATGGTTGAGGCCCTAGTTTATCACTCTGTTAAAATGGATGCCCAAATTGAGGTCCATAACACAGTTGCAGCACATGTGACCGGAATCAACAATAAAATTGCAGAGCTGAACAGGCTGAGTTAAAGAGCTCAAGAAGATACTGCAGAACTGCCGCTCAGAGGTTTTGGGAGAGGTAAAAGAGGGCCTTAAGGCAGCCAATAACCAAGCAAGAAAGGCAGACCCATCCTCAAGGGTGGGCCAGGAAACCTTAAGCAGTTTCACTACGGTACTGGAGCACATAACACTGCCAGCAGTCGGGGCAGCTGAGCCCTCACTACATCAGAAGTCCAGCTCATTTAAGGCCCCTTTCAAAACTACCAGTATGACATGAAGTAGAGAAAACCCCTCACAAGAGCAAACTACATCGTCAGAAGACAAACCTTCTCAATACTCCCACAATAATGGTGACAGATGGCATGGCCATAGAGGTAAGGGCCGAGCCAAGGAATGGAAATGTCACAACGACTTTTACACTAAGGGGCAGTATGGTGATAGCCAGTGAGACCCCCAAAGACAAGGGCTGACTCAATGAACGGAAATAGCTCTGAGTTGCTTAGTAAAGGGGGCAACAGTACGCAGCCTCAAACCTCAATCAAAAAAGATGTTCAATCCCATTCAGGGGTAATTAGTGAAACAAACAATGCAACACAAATGTATAAGGGAAACCCCCTTTTAGCATCTGCAGAAATCACCACCAAGGCAAAGGCCAAAACAACTCAAAAAAATAAATCTAAAAATAAAAAAATTCCTAAAACAACCTGGCTTCGAAATTATGCCTTTTTTGAAATGTCTAGCCATAAATTGGAAGGGAACGACCTCGCTCCTTTATCATCAACTGAATCGTTTCTGAAACTCAAACCTAATGGGAACAAGAAGCTAAAGCGCTCCATGGCACAGCCCGAGGGTCAAAGGGCCCTAGTCAGGGGCCCTTCACAGCATCCGAACTATGCTTCTGGGGCACACATACAAGACCACTGTGTAGCCAGTCCCACAGAAGTACTTGACCAAAATGAAGTCCAGGTCAGTACAACAACAGCAGTCTGCAGTCAGGACACAGGATCCCCAGCCAGGGTGCCTCGGGAAAAAGCAAATCATTGCAGAGCCTACTCCCCACTGACAAGCCCGGAAACATAAAACTTTGATTGCGCATTCTCCAGTTGCGATCTTGGGTGACTGTCACAAGATCAGTCTACAGCTAGCCCCTTAGAAATCACTGGGCCAAAAGACACACAGGTCAGGACAACGGTAGCAGCCATCATCAATGGCAAAGAAGCTCAAGCCAAAGCGACTATAATAAATGGATACCCTGATAGAATATCTTTCCAGCCAACCACTCCCGAAATGTCTATTCAAGACAGTACAGTCATTTTGAAAAATATGGTACTAAATACCAATACTGGGGATGTTCACTCTCACACATCCTTTACCCAATGGATCCCACAGTCTACTTTTAATGGGATAAGAAGTGACACTTCTTCTGTCACCGAAAGCAACTCTGAAGTTCAGAAGCTTGCAGCCAATGAAACCACATGTAGCAATTATCCTCAAGCAGCCCCAGCCCCCCAATAAATTTGCAAGGCTCACGTGACCCAAACAGTGCCAGCCATATGGAATTACAACACACCCCACACCTGCAGAGAGAGATGATCTAAGGGAACCACGAGGAGGGCCTCCAATCATAACCTTGTTCCATCCTAAATACTTCTCAGTTGGAAATGAAGACACTTTAAAGAGAGGAAACATACGTAGATTATTAAATCAGATCCCAACACTAGTCGGCTTTCCACCAATGAAATTGACTCAGTCCAGGTCATTAGCTCAGCTTCATGGCAGTTCGGTGACTCAACCAAAGTTACCTGGAGATCATCCAATATTCCCCACAAGAGTCTTAAATGAGGGTGAAGGGTTTATGGACTGGGGAATTGTGGTGGAAACTTTCTCTGAACCTGGGCACCCATATCCTCTGAGGAGGCCTAAAAACTGCACCACAAGGGACACAACAGTAACCTTTAAGACTTACTTGGTCCTCAGGAATGCCAAAGGGCTAAACCTGAACCTGAGAACTACAGGCTGATCACTCTAATTGAAAATGAGGTGAAATACCAGGCTGGTATTTTACTTGATCACCGTTGTGAATGGGCAAGCTCAAACAACATAATCCCTCTAAACCTAACAGACTTTAAAAAAAACACTGGCACAGCAATTAATCTGCTGGCCCTGGCATTAATTTTTGATTCCTCCATAACAAAGAAGCTGCCACTCTGCCTGTGTCATATTGACTATAAAGCTGCCTTTGATTGTGTGAATCGTAAAAGGATATGGGAAAAGTTAAAGGGGTGGGGTATCCCGCCACTCCTTTTGAGAGTGATTGAAAACGTATATTTCAACACATTAAACTGGTTGCAGGGTCAATCTATCTAGGGCCATTCTGACAGCAAGTGGCCTCAAGCAGGCGGGTGTCTTAGTACTGACACTATTCAACCTATTCTTGGCTGATCGCCCCAAACCCCAGTCTTGGGTCAACTCGCACCCTCTGAAACTGGGGAATACATCTGTCAAAATGTCTTTATGCTAATGACTTGGTGCTACTTAGCCATACCAGGATCTGCGTGCAGCTCCTTCTGGAAGCAACACAAGATTACTTTTTGGCCTATGGCCTGAAAATAAATAGTAAAAAAAGAAGATCATGATCTTAGCTGGAAACAGCTACATAGGGTAGCCAACTGGTATCTCGATGGGAATAACCCTGAGGAAACAAAGGACTATAAATACCTTGGCCTTTTATTAAAAAAGAGAGCCTCTTTTAAGCCTCATAAGGAGGAAATCAAAAGAAAGGGAATCACTCTTGCGGCTGGGGTTTCTGCTATGTTCAAGAACCTGAAATGGCACTCATTTAGCCCCATTTTGGAAATCACCAGAGCCCAAGTAGTACCAGCCCTTTCATTTGGTTCAGAGGTCCTTTGGATGTGAGGTGCAACAAACTTGGACACAACAGTAACACATAAATACAGATAAATCTTTCAGCTCTCTGGCTATACATCACCAGCCCAGATCAGGCTAGAGTTTGAGCTAGTAAAATAGTCCCACACGAGGCATGCAGCATTAACCCTCTTCTGCCATAAGCTCAAACTTGCTGTGGCATACTCACTAAATTATTACATGTGGAAGGGCATAATGAAAAGGCTACATTCATCAGCAAGGACTTACCTTGAGGAAACAATAACTCTGTTTGGGCTGGTCGATCTGTGGCATGCTGCCGCAAGCCATGATGTTTTTATAAAAACTGTCCACAAACAATGGAAATAATCTCCTCATTAGATGACAGAGCTGCTTTAGAAAATTGCTTGCAAGCCTGGGTCATACTAAATAGCTATAAAGCTCTACGACAGCAGGAATATCTTGGGACAGCCCTAAACTGCAGGGTCATGAGCAGATATCCCACCTATAGTCTAGGGATCCTGTCATCCTAGATGCACAGCAGACCCTGGCTAAGGACAGAAGGGGCAAAGAACTGCCAATTATGTGGCTCTGCAACTGAAGATCTGATGCATACCATCTGTCTTTGCAGTTCTACTTTAGATATTCGACAGAAATGGCTGCACCCCATTGGGAATCAGTTAGGGCCAGGTTCCTGCAGACAAGCCTTTCTGGCATGCCTTAACTCAGTCGACCCGAGAATAATTGTGCAAACTGTTAGATACCTGTTGGGAGCTGAGAGGACTTCAACACAAGCAAAAAATACCTGACTGCCTGCTTGACATGAATTACGACACCTCTCCCCTCGCAGTGTCAGCCAATTATTGAATATTTGCCTGTGATACCACCTACAACGCCTCACGGGTAATTGACCTCTGTTCAGCCAAATGCCTATGCACTCTGTACCTGTACTTTATGAATGACCACTTCCTGGCTGTTTGCTGAAAGTTGTAAATTTAGTGTTATAATCTTGTGCTGTATAATGCTAATATCTCTAGTTTTAATGATTAAACAGCTGCTATCTCTATGCACTTCCCCTTTGCTAAAGGGAAAGGATTTAATCAGTTGGTTTCCTCTGAATGACAGTACCTTAATACACTTCCCGACGGTACCTATGTTTGTTAGTTTCACAATCCTGGTATTTTAGAATGTTAATGTCAATTGTTTAATGGAAAAACTGCTGCTATTTTTATACTCCTGCACTTTGATAACTGTACTGTTTCTAATTATTTCTTATCTTTTTGTATTCATGTGTTTATTATTTGTCATGTTTTTATTGCATTTTGAAATTTTGCTTTTTTATACATTTGCACATTTTTTCATTATTAGCAAATTTTGTAAAGATTTTAATTAACCGCACACAATAAAGAAATGGAATCCTTGCAAGGCCATCTCCGCCTTCCCTGCTTCTGAATCTTGGAAATGGAAAAGTCCTCCTATTTTATAAAGCAATCAGAAATCATGGGTAAACTTAAACTTTTGGTCTAAGTTTAGACCAAAAGTCCAAGTTTACAACTTTTCGGTATTAACAAAGATAATTTATGAGTAGTATCTTTATGTTCTCACTCGGGGCAGAGTCTGTGCTTTCGGGGAAGAATCTCCGCCCAAGTCTGGAGAGTCCACTCTTGGTGCAGAGAGTACACTCCAGGTGCAGAGATTACGCTCCAGCCCCATAGTGAAATCTTCTCATTCAGGCCAGAGATTCCGCCCGAGTGCGGACATAATAATACTGCTCGTAACTTACCTTTGTGAATATCGAAAAGTCGTAAACTTAGACTTTTGTTATAAATTTAGATCAAAAGTCTAAGTTTACCTTTGTGAATCGGACCCAATGTGTTTTTAACATAATTTATTATAATTTAATATTATTAGCACATATAGACGTCGAAGCGCTTTAAGAGTACAACTCATCTAGTACTGAAATAATTTTAATTGGTTCTAAAGTCAGTCACTGAAACTCTCTTCTACTCATACTAAGAAGAATTATTTCAGGAAATGTTTAAAACACATCTTTGTATTCACTCATACTAATTGTACACCCTAAAAGTGTTTAACCACAACCTCTTAATGTCAATCCATCAGTTTAATTTTTAACTAACTGCGGCCTCTGCAACGATGTTCCCTGCAAAATGTCACTTTTGTAAGTTTTGTTGCATTTAAAGCCCCAAATTACCAAGGAATCAGAAAATTAATCTCTGGCATCCCCAATAATTCCTGACTTTGCAAACAACTTTCACCCAGAAATGTAGCTGTGTTCAGAGGCCGAAATGTTTGAGGGAAAGTAAACAGGCCAACAGTGTTCCCCCCAATATTGTAATTCTAATAGGGCTGGTAACTACAGAGCTACTTGTAACGAAAGCCAAAAAGTGGATGAGCTTAGTAAGTATTCGCTGGAAGTAATTATTTCTGAATTGTGCTCAAAATGCACTCCAGCCCATAAATCTGTTTAATAGAAGGAAACTATTTTTATATTTTGGGGCTTTGCTGGTTTTCCATGAAGATATGTCTCTGATCAGGTAAAGTAACCCAATGTGGTAATTTACCTTATCGCCAGTTCTGCATCTATGTGTGAACATAAAATGAGAACTGTTAAAAATGGGGTCTATAGTTAGCAGAGGTCCAGGTAGGGACCGCAATCCTAGTCATAATCCTAGTCAGGGTAAGTCAGATACACACCCTAAATTAACATGTGTTTGCTCTTTAGTAGCTTGGCACAGAACAGTCAGGCTTAACTGAAGAGGCAATGTGTAAAGTATTTGGGAAATACTTAAATTACAGTAACACAGTAAAAACATCACAAACAGACTCCACACCAGTTTAGAAACCTAAAGAATATTTAGCAGTGTGAAAACAAGATGAAAATGACAAAAATCCAATGAATAGAACCCAACATTTTTAAAGAATAAACTGCAATGTAGTGCTTTAAAGTCAATAGTGCTGGATGGTTACTCTAGGTCATGCTAGAACATGGTAAAAGCAAAATTCAGGATAACCACGATAGATGGGCGGTCTAGCTACAGAACCCACGCAGGTCCTGCCTGAACGGTACTTTGAAACGAGCAAGCATTGGCACCGGAGTTGTGATGCGTCAGATCCGATCTGCGCAGTCAGGTTAATATGCCATTGTCGAGCCTCACAGTCGGGTCCCACGTTGGCATCAAACCCTTTTTGATGCAGGCAATGTGTCGCTGTCAAGCTATGTAGCTGTGTCCTCAGACCAGCACTGAGTTGTCATCAGCTGCCCAGTCAGGTCCCATGTCATCATTGAATCATCACTAGGTAGGCATTGAAAGGCACTGCAGTGGTTACAAGTGATGCAATGGTCTCGATGCATTGTTTTTTTCAATGAAAATGAAAAGCAGCTGTAAAGGCCTTACTCAAGGTTCAGGAGTGGATTGGCACCTCTTGCTAGGGCAGGACTCACAGTGATAGAGTCTAGCAGCCGGAGCAGAGTTAAGGGGAAGTCTTTGATGGCTATGAGACATCCAGAACACGTGGCAAGCCCTTAGGGTCTCTTGGTTCTGCAGAGGATGTAGAAAGCAAAGTCCAGTCCTTCTCACTCCCAGGCAAGATAAAATAGGCCAGTACAGCAATGCAGTTGAGCTAAGTCGCAATACCTCCTGGCAGCTTCTTCCTGGCACAATGTCCTTTAGATCCAGAAGTGTACTGATTGGGTGGGGGTTGGGATCTAGTAGTTATACCAAGTTGAGCTTTTGAAGTAGGGGAAACTTCAAAGAGAGGCCTTTGTAGTGCACAAGGTCCCTGCCCTTCGGTCCCTGACACTCTACAGGGGATTATGTACCCCTTTGTGTGAGCAGTCACAGCCCAATTCAGGTGTGTCAGATCCTCCCTCCCATCAAGCCCAGGAAGACCCATCAACCTCGTGATGGGCCATCAGGATGCAAATGTCACACCCCAGCTCCCTTTGTCTGTGACTGTCTAAAAGGAATACACAAAGCACAGCTGCCACCCTCCTGAGACATTTATTCAGAGACAGACAGACAGAGACACAGAATGGATAAAGTAAGAAAATGCCAACATTCTAAAAGTGGCGCTTACAAATTAAAATCCGACATCACCATCAGTTGTGATTTTCAATTGTGAGTCCAGAGACACCAACCTCCAAATTTCTATCTTTTCCCATTGAAGATATCTCTTAAATGTTGCTTCTAAGTAACCTCAATGTTAACCTATGGGAAAGATAGGCCTTGCAGTAGTGAAAAATGAATGTTTCTACACCAGGCCATATTAAACTTAAAAGTACATCCCCAACATTTAACATACTTTGTACGCTGCCCTTGAGACTAAACTGGTCCTACCTTAGGGATGACATATGTAATAGAAAGGAAGGTTTCGGCCTGGCAAGTGAGTACTTTTGCCGGGTCAAAACAGCAGTTTAAAAGTGCACATACAGGCTCTGCAGTGGCAGGCCTGAGACACACTTAAAGGGCTATTGTAGTGGGTGGCACAATCAGTGCTGCAGGCCCACTAGTAGCATTTAATTTACAGCCCTTCGGAACATATAGGGGGTCATTCCTACCCTGGCGGTCCGAGACCGCCAGGGTAGTGGACGGAGGAAGCACCGCCAACAGGCTGGCGGTGCTTCAGGGGCTATTCTGACCACGGCGGTAAAGCCGCGGTCAGAAAAGGGAAGCCGGCGGTTTCCTGCCGGCTTCCCGCTGCCCCAGGGAATCCTCCTGGCTGGCGGGAACGGGTGTCGTGGGGCCCCTGGGGGCCCCTGCAGTGCCCATGCCACTGCAGGGGCCCCCTAACAGGGCCCCACATTGATTTTCAGTGTCTGCTTGGCAGACACTGAAAATCGTGACGGGTGCAACTGCACCCGTCGCACACCAGCAACTCCGCCGGCTCCATTCGGAGCCGGCATCCTCGTTTCTGGTGCTTTCCTGCTGGGCGGGCAGGCGGCCTTTTGGCGGTCGCCCGCCCGCCCAGCGGGAAAGTCAGAATTACCGCGGCGGTCATTTGCCGGAATGCGGTATTCTGGCGGGGGAACTTTGGCAGGCGGCCTCTGCCGCCCGCCGAAGTTAGAATGACCCCCATAGTGCACTTTACTAGGGATTTATAAGTAAACTAAATATGCCAATTGTGGACAAGCCAATATCTCCATGATTTAGGGTACGAAGCACCTGCACTTTAGCACTGTTTCGTGGAGGTAAGGTGCACAGAATCCTAAAGCCAACAAAAATTAAGTCATTAAAAAAAGAGGTCAGAAAGCAAAAAGGTTAGGGGAAGCACCCTAGAATGCCAGGTCTAACAAAAACGTTTGTGAATTTATCCAGCGCACATCGTTCTGAAATAGATAAACTAAGTCACAATAATGTGGGTAAATGTCAGAGAAGGGCAATAAGGTTGTAGAGTGTACTAAATATATTTTAGAGCCCTCGGGCTGCAGACAAGTCCATTAATATTTTTCGTAGCATACCACCTTCAAGGACCTGGCCTGGCAGTCCAGGCTGGACCTTTACTATTGGCTCAAGATCAAATTGATTTGCATCTGGCTCGGTCCAAACTCAGGTGGCATGATGGACAAAAAAGATGCGCCCCTAGGGATTGCCAGTGGCTGGGATTAATTTACGCATTCCATCACTCTGTTGCTGCTCTAAATATATTTTAACAACTAATATTATTATATTCAAATAAAATTGCCATTACACTTTCAGAAAGAGTTATTGTTAGTCCAAGATTGCTGTTTGTCTAAAGAGTATTGGAGCTCTTCAGTAAAACTCTAATATTTTTCATGTGATTATAAGTTCACTGAACAGTGCAGATATGTGAATGTTTAGGCAGTGTATGGTCAGTTAATAATTGGTGTGAGTTACAGCTGATTCCCAGCAATCTTTATAGTGTTTGCTAAGAAAGGATGAGACCTACTGTACAGTCAGTGACTATGGTTCATTACTATATCACACAATGTAGATTTATTTACCTTTTGGTGCTGCAGATGATTACACAGGAAGGGAGAGAGCTCCCGCACTACTTGAAGACAGAAGTTGGAGCGCTTATTCAAATATAACAAAGCACATTTAGGGGCATATTTATGAGCCCCTAGCACCACTGGATCATCACTTTCCATGATGCTCCGTTGGCGCAATGCCCTACGCTGTGTGTACAAGGTGGTGTTAAGCCATTTTTTGTGGCTTAATACCACCTTGTAAATAAGGCCCCTTCAGACATAGCTCTTTGTGTCAAAGGGTTGTGCAATGGGTGTTGCTGTGGGCATGCTACAGCAACACTCATTGCATTTTGATGCTGCCTCAGATTTACGACTTTTTGTAAACCTGAGGAAGTGCCAAAATCTGACGCCACCACAGGGGTGGCATTAGCAAGGCGCAACGAGGAGGAATACTTTTATTCCTCCTCGTTTTTTTGCTTTTTCTGTGGGCTGAATTTTGCAGCACGCATAGAAAATGCCATACATGATTTGTTTATGTGCAGGAAGGTGTCCATCCCTGCACATAAATAATCATTTCAAAATGACGCTTTGGCACTTCTGTGTGTGCTGCAGAATGCAGCACACACACAAATGCCAAATTGACCCTGGTGATTGTTTATGTGCAGGAAGGGACACCTTCCCACACATAAAAATCAAACTGCTCAATGCAGACATCCTTGTAAGGATGCCTGCGTTGGCACTACGCAGTTCAATTTAGTGCCATTGCAGGGGACAACACAGGAGTGTGCTCTCTTCAGTTAAATACAGCACATCCCTTTGTTGTGAAAATGACGGAGCACGGCGCTGCTAATTTTGGCTCAGCGTCGCGTTCCTTCATTTTACATTAAATACGGACCTTCATTTCTGGCATAAATAAAGTGTGTAATCCACCACCAGAATGTTTAACATTACATCAAAAATTAGTTACATTTCACTTGGTGGGTCAAAATTAGATGACTCATAGAATAAAAAATATTTTGAGAAGAAAAGGAACAATTAGATTTGGAAACTATTAAGAAGAATTTTGAAGAAGATGAATATCCATATAACATAACATCTTGAAATTAGAAAATATATGTAGCGTTATTGACCAATGGGAAGCTATATGATGCAGCATTCTTAGCATTTTGAAAGTGGTCGCTTTAAGTGCCTGATAAGTGAGTGAAATTACCATGCAATGAATGACACATTTCTAATGTGCTATGACTACACTGATACATGCCAGAAAGTTAGAGGAATATGTTTCAAAAGGCGCTCCTGAAAATAGAAGAATTTAACAACATCATGCATTTCAGTATGAGGCTCCAGTTTGTACCTACATGAAAATAGTTTCTTACTAGTATACAGAAGACAGTACTTTAACCAAGAAATCAAGACTGATGAGATTGCAACAATATGGATTCTGAGTGGCACATCACTTGCAACTAACTGAACTGTGTCCCGCATTGCCCACCATAAGAAAATACTCTTAATTGAACTGCTGCTCCAAACCCCCTGGGTCAACAAGTGCAGGTCAGTATCCTAAGAATGAAGTTTAACTCCAAGCTGAACACACAATCGAAACAAAGAACATGGAGGAATGAAGATGGGGGGAGATAAGGAATGAGACATGAAAAAAAACATGTAAATTAACAAATACATGAAGATAAATATGTATATTAGGTCTAGCAGAAGCAGCAAAATTCAGAAATATATGCTTGTGATAATTGAAATTAATTCCACGTGGATTGTCTCCATCTCCACTGTATAGTTTAGTCAAAAGATCTGGCATTGGAGATCAGATCCTCGCTTGCTCAATTGCTGTGACTTCTCATTTCAGATTTTCTCACATGGCAAGAATGGCTATTGGTATAAAGTTCGTCCTTTGTCTTTTGAATATTTTTATCACAAGATAGGTTTCTTAATAGAAACGTGATAAAAAAAAAATCTCAGCATAATCATTCTTATGGCTTATCATGTTTAGAAGTTTTCCTTTTTAAACATGCCACCAATGCTTCAGAAGTAGTTCAGAAAAAAATGAATTTCATAATTTTCTTTCCATAGTCCCATGTCAACGTATCCTACAAATGCAGTGTGTCTTCTTTGTGAAAATTCTACCCTTGTAGAAAAGTGATAGTTACAAAGTGTCACAAATATCTTTTAATTATTACTCAGGAAAAAAGTCAATGCATAGCTTACTTCTCCTTCTATACGTCCCCATAAAATATTAGGGTGTTGTGCACATTCTCACACTTCTATGCAATTCTAAATTTAAATCACAATGAATTGTGCTTAAGGTTTTCTATTGTATTTCGCTTCAATAGTTTGGGTGATATTGGGAGGGAGCTGTGTGGACAACAAATATACCTAACTAAACAAGGTAGAGAAAATTAAAGTTAACTTCGGTATGCAAAATATATTGACTTTTTGTACCAGACAGTAGATGGCCTGCAAAGATTGTTGGCTGTTTTGGGCTCCTGTTGCACAAGTAATGCAATGGAACTTAATAATTCAAAAGCAAAGGTAAGTAATCTTTGAGGCTGGGAATTGAGAAATCTGACGCTCGGTCTCAATTTAAAGACAAGAAAGCATCATTTGAGGAAAGGGGGTATTTTCAACAATTGGCATATTTAAAAACAAGAGTTAATCCACTTATCTATGATTCGTGTAAAGTCACTCATAGGATTTTATATCCTTCTTTGGAGCCTGTTTTGAAAGTGCCAAAAGGAAAATTAAAGACTCCACTTGTCTGTGGCAGGGAGGCTCTCCTAGGAACCTCTTGTTTTATTGTAGAGCAACTTACGGAATAAAGTACCCTGCCATAAATTATAAGGATATTGCAAGTCACACAAAAGTTTCATTAGCATATAGAGGAACGCGGGCGAAGGCCGAGTTCCTTTATAAGGTTTATGGAAGTCTGAGGTGGCTTGCAGTATCTTTATACTGTACGGCAGTGGGTACATTATTCCTTACAATACATGGCCGCACCATCACCTTTCCAACACAGTACTTGAACCCTTGGAGAGCAGCTCTTTCATGTGAAAGAGAGAGCATCTTTGCCAACATGAAGAATAAACTAGGATCTGTAGTGCAAAAATGAACATATTAAAATAGCTGATGTATGTGTATGCAAAAAGAAATTAGGATCGGTTTAATACAAGTGCCTTTTTTAAAAAGCTCAGAATGGGTGAAAACATGCAGAAATATTATAGCGTTTCTATTATCACGTAAGGAGAACAACAAACAAATATGTTGACATAGATATCTCCTTTCCGCTTGTCACTGTAAAGCTAGAAAAACATAGCAGAAAAAAGAAAAGCAACTTCCAGTTGTTGTTCTTTAAACAGCTGCTTTAATGATGCTCGGTGATCTGACCTGCCTTACCCTTCTACTGCTGGCTCTGACAGCAGACAGTGTGACATCAGAACTCAACTGAAACAAGTTGTTACAGTTGAGCCGGTACTCATTTCTTTGAAATGGGCAACAGGGTGCCTAACATAAACAATTTTATAACTGCTCTTTATACAGAGATTGCAGAATCCCATGCATAATAGCACTTTAGTTGGCATGCCAAGATCAGGGTCACAAGAAAAATGAAATCCTGAATTTCAGTGGTTCAAACAATAGCAAGCAAAGAAAGCAGCAGTCCTCACATTTTGGCATGAAGGTAAGAACACCACCAAAAGCATGCTTTAATCATTTCTATAGAAGGAATGTTGCAGGAACCTCTTTCATAGGGCCCAGGGGCATGCAAGGGATATTGGGCCCAACAGTGGTGGTTGAGGACTTTTACTCCTGATATCCTGTGGCCTGACCTTCTATGAATCCTGAGCAACTCGGCCAAGTGCCCCTTCTGTACTTGACTCTCACTGGTAGCTGTGACTGAGCAGTCAACAGCTCCCTCGAGGCGGAAGTGTAGACACAGGTTAAAATCAATCTCCTGTCAAATTATTACTTTTATATGAAAGAGAAGTATTTTTTGCCCCACTCTACACATTCAAACAAATAACAACATTCATAAAAACAACACAATCACCTTGAGCTCAGGGCTCTAGTGTGCATCTGGCAAATCACTGTCCCATCCTCTTCCTTGCAATGTGGTTGGGGCAAATATGCTTCTCTTTGCTGATGACAGGCGAAACCCAGAAACATGTGTCCAGAGATACACAGCACTTGCTGCACCTACTAAGGTGAAAGACTTTGATTACTTTTGTTAATGTGAAACAAATCTGACTGCATTTACCAAGATGTAACGGGCCACCTTTTGCTGGAGTGTGTGGCAGTGTGCTCCCTTTTTTTTGCACTGTGTCGAATGACGGCTCCCTTGAGCTAACAGGCTGACGAGCCTTGGTGAGGCACCTGCACACCAGAGTGGTACATAAACCTGAGAAGATGTTTGGTGGCATTTCAAGCAACCCCACAATATGCTGCTCTCTGCTGATGATGGGCGAAACACGTGTCCAGAGATGCACAGCACTTGCTGCACCTACTAAGGTGAAAGATTGATTACTTTTGTTAATGTGAAACTAATCTGACTGCATTTACCAAGATGCATTGGGGCCAACTTTTTGCTGGAGTGTGAGGCAGTGTGCTCCCTTTTCTTTGCATTGTGTTAAATGACGGCTCCCTTGAGCTAACAGGTTGACGAGCCTTGGTGAGGCACCTGCGCACCAGAGTGGTACATAAACCTGAGAAGACGTTTGGTGGCATTTCAAGCAACCCCACAAAATATGCTGCTCTCTGCTGATGACGGGCGAAACCCAGAAACACGTGTCCAGAGATACACAGCACTTGCTGCACCTACTAAGGTGAAAGACTTTGATTACTTTTGTTAATGTGAAATGAATCTGACTGCATTTACCAAGATGCATTGGGGCCAACTTTTTGCTGGAGTGTGAGGCAGTGTGCTCCCCTTTTTTTGCACTGTGTCGAATGACGGCTCCCTTGAGCTAACAGGCTGACGAGCCTTGGTGAGGCACCTGTGCGCCAGAGTAGTACATAAACCTGAGAAGACATTTGGTGGCATTTCAAGCAACCCCACCAAATATGCTGCTCTCTGCTGATGACGGGCGAAACCCAGAAACACGGGTCCAGAGATGCACAGCACTTGCTGCACCTACTAAGGTGAAAGACTTTGATTACTTTTGTTAATGTGAAACAAATCTGACTGCATTTACCAAGATGCATTGGGGCCAACTTTTTGCTGGAGTGTGCTCCCTTTATTTTGCACAATGTGGTTGGGGTTATTTCCCATTCAGTGGTGGTTGCATCCCGGAATACACACTAGTAGGCCTTACTAAAGAGTTCATTTTGTCTCTTAGGAAATAGTCAAATGTCTATGATGCTGCAGCACCTTCAGCAGCTGGTTCCCCGGGGTCTAACAGGTCTGCTTCAACAAGTAACTTCTTCAGCAGCAAGGATGCATTCAGCATATCGGCGGGTGCCAGCACTTGTAAGCTCTGGTTCACAGAAGTTGGCCTCCTCGCGGTACATGCGGCAGCACCACACAGACACAGTCTCTCGCCTGAGAGGTGCTGCGAGGCTCCACTGCAATCGGAAGTGCTTCCAGCTTATGTCAGGTCTGTAATTTCAGTTCTCTCCACACAGGGGTAGGGGGTTGATCCCCATGCTCCTGAGCAGATTCCAGAGACAGAGCGAAGGCTTCCCAGTGTTCTCTGGAGTCCACGGTGTTGATCAAGCGGTTGGTCTTGATGCACAATTTTGACCAGCAGGTCACAACTTCAAAATTCCTGGGCCATGGCCTGAAAATGGTAAGATTCACTACTGCAGGCCCTCCTGGCCTATAGGGTTGCTGCTGTACCTACTGCCAAGCTGTAGACTTCTCCTGTGTAATCACTATTACCACAGCGGCCCCTCCTGGTACACTGGTTCACCTCTAAGACTCACACAATTCTATGCGCTTTGAGGTACAACCATTGAACAAAGTTTGCTTCTTCAGCACTGGCAAATGGAGGAGGTCCCTTCGTTAGATCATTGTGTGTATGCCAACCGAGTGGGATGATTACCTAAATTCATGAAAATATGGGGGTCAGTAAAGACCTCTATGAATTTATAGCAGTCAAATATAACTTTAGTGCTTCAGCACTTTTTGTATATGCACTTAGCGGTATGTAATAGGCATTGAAAAAATTGTATTCTAAGCAACATTGTTTTATCTGTATCAAGTTGATATTTTGATGGCTCTTCTATGTATTATTGATGGAATCACTGTTATGAACTGCTTAATAAAAAAAACTAATATTTGCGCTTTGTTGACACAATCACTTCTATGGTGGCTCCCTTTTGCATAGGGTGTCACCACAATGAGGCAGTACAGGCTTGGTGCTCCCTGCATGGCACTTGATGCTTGGTTCAATTCATGCTAGCCTTCTCCTGGCAAACCTGGGTCAACGAATCACCCCTGCACATGGTCAATGACCTAATCTGTGCACAGCCTTCTTCTCACATCAGGAGTCTTCTTGGTAGGGCTCCCCATTGGACCTCTCTCCCACCAACACTCTCCTCTTCCTCACAGGGCACACTAGTCTTGTTAAGTGAGAAGGCGCTGGTGGTCCAGGCTCCAGGGCAGGTGGTCTTGGTTTCCCTGGGTGATGGCCCCCTGCTAAACAGGGAGTTTAGTAGGCCTTGGCCCGAGTCCTGGTCACAGACAGAAGTCTTGCAGAGCTTCCCCTCCTCACACAGACTGTCTGACTGTCTGACTGCTTGGCAGATGACAGATTTTGGGGTCTCAACATCCCCTCTCAAACGGCTGTCTGTCATAGTAGGAGAGACTCCAAAGCTGATAGTCTCACAACATAGGCTATGGAAGTGACTAGAGTTCACACCTGGATATCAGCCACAGTGATATATGCACCAAAAGGTTAATCCTGGGCTCCCAAACCTCATCTTTATGATTTGTTTATCATCCCCATTTTCTTCATGAAATGTGTCCAGGTCTTTCCTTCTGATCTATCACTGAACACTCTTTTAAAGTGTACAGAAGGAGTCTTTCTCTGCCTTCCTCCATTGTGCCCCACCTAGCTCACAGGAATGCAGCAATGTATAAATCTGTCTGAGGGATTCCTGTTGTTTTCATGTCTTCACCAGTCAGGCCTGAGATTCCCAAAATGGAACCCAGGGTCCTCCAAGTCATGTAGCATTGCAGGCACACTTTCACTCAATGTACAAACACAGCACACATACTGTCCAGTACTGTCACTCCCATGTATTGTGCCATCAAAGGTGCACATACATCCAGCACACACAATCACTCTGTACACACTTTTCAGTACTGTATCCTTTCTGTAGTGTGCCGTGGTGTGCTATTTGGAAATACACAAACTTCCAACACACACACCATGCATTCACTGTGCAACATTTCACCCTTCATGTATGGGACTTCTTGTAAGCACCCACACAGGCTTTCATTGTGCATGCACTGTACAGCAATAAATCTCTCATGTAATGTTTCCTTGAAGGCATACATACATTCAGTACATGCACTAACCATGCTTGTACTGCACAGCACTATTCTATCGCTGCACTGTACTCTTCCCAGGCACACATACACCCAGACTATAGTCACCACTTCTGTGCTACGTGACATTTTCAGTATTGTGACTTAAAATCCACCTTTACCTTTAAAGAAGATTTTAAATTACAATTCATTTGAGCCCAAACTTAATATTTCTACCTGCTCTTAATCAATGATTAGCCTCATTAAATGTAATGAAGGAACCCAGTGTTGTCCTGTGGTAGAGGTAGGCCTTACAGCAGTGAAAAACAAATTTAGGACTTCATCATTAACAGGACATGTAAATGTATTACATTTTAAATACAATGTACCCTGCCCAAAGGGATGTCTAGAGTGTACATGAGGGATGACGAATATGTTTCAAAAATGAAGGTTTAGGCCTGGCAAAGGGTTTATTTTGGCAGGTAACAGTTTTAGAACTGTGCTACAGGTTGCAGTGGCAGCACTGAGACATGTGTTTAAAGTTCTGTTGTAGTGAGTGGCACAAAGAATGCTCCAGGCCCACTACCAGCCTTTGATATACAGTGCTTGGGTACATATAGACCATTTACTAGGATCTTGTAAGTAAACTAAATGTGCCAATCAGGTGTAGGCCATTTTTACCCTTTTTTATAGAGAGAGAGTATATGCACTTTAGCAATGGTTAGAAGTTGTAATGTGCACAGAGTCCTAATGCGAACAAAAACAAATTCAGAAAACAGGAGGGTCAAGACAAAACATTTCTGGAAAGGCCACACTAAGGATATCAAATCTAACAAAGATCTTAATGGGTTTTGCAACCTTCTTCCCTCGCAATTTTCAAATTTAAAAACATGTTGTCTTGGTCTGGATTATTTAGGATTATGATTAATATTACAGAATGTGTACCAAAGTGCAGGGAGTCTTCTGGAGGAAAGGAGAGGGAGTTGGTTATGCATCTTTAAACTGAATCTGCAGCTCAAATCATCTACATATGTCTAGCAAGTTATATTTAACTTTGTAATCTTGATGTGCCTCAAGGCAGTACTACTTTGTTTTAGAGATGTTCACGTTTAGGTAGTAATACGCTTTATTATAAGCATGAATGCTGTTGTAAAATCACTATTTTAGGTAGGCTTTATTTTTTTATGTAAACTTTTAGATTGAGTTATATTTTATAATGTTTGTAAGATGTTGACAGAACTGAAAGGGGCCAATTCCCTCTGTGATTAACATTGTTATTAGCTTATGTCATATGGGGTCACTGTGTTTCTCCAGGATATGCTCTAAGTTTCACTTTTAGGTTTCCAGATGGCTCCTTTTTGTATATGGGCTGAAAAGAATGTAATTGATCAACAACAATAATCTTATTGTAAAGATAGTGACTGTTATTATTGTTGGTATCATGATGATGATGATTATTATTATTATTATTATTATTATCATTATTATTATTTTGGCATCCTTGGCATGGTTTTCCTCCAGCTTTTTTTCTTCTTTCTTCCTGTTTTTGCTGACTTCAATTTCACTGGCTTTAGGACTCTGCACACTTTACCACTGTTAACCAGTGCTAAAGTGCTTGTGCCATCTCTTTTATACATGGGAAAATTTGCCTACAACCGACTGGCACATTTAATTTACTTAGTAAAGTGGTACTACATATACTGAGAGCCTGTATATAAATGCTACTAGTGGGCCTGCAGCACTGATTGTGCAATCCAATTAAGTAGCTCCTTTAAACATGTCTCAGGCCTTCCATTGTAGCCTGTGTGTCCATTTTTAAACTACCATTTTAACCTGGCAAAATAAAACTTTTGAATGAAGTATCCTCACTCCCCCTTTCCTTAGGATCCTTGCCTCCTGTACCACTTCCTGTAGGATTGGAGTCAGATAACTTACCCTTTTGTGTTAGTTCTTTTTTTTTTAACAAGCTCACTTTTGGATCAATATTTGATCATAAATCAGACTTACTCTTTTCTATTTCTGAAAATGTTCATCCTTTTATTCGAGTGCAAATGTTATCCACCATTAGTTCTGTGCAGACAGTTCATATTATTATGTTATGTCTGCACACAATTAATGGCAGATTGCTAGTGGCCCCAGTTTGGTAATTTGCAACTCTCTGCAAAGTTTAGTCAGAGGGTTCTGTAGACAATCCTGGCTCTTTTGCCGTTCCATAGAAAAGTAGATATTAATTTGTCTATGGTGTTTAAAAAGGCGAGTGTGAGACACATGTGAAGCATGGATGTATCAAAGTTTATCACTACTGTAATCATAATTTTAAGAGTTTGTGTCCTACCTCACCATGATATCTGTGTCAGGGACCAGGGGGAGAGAAGATCTTTGACTTTTTCTATATTTTGGAATTTTCTGTGCCTTAGTTATTCCGATAAATTGTTGGTGAACAGTATGCCTAAATATTTGATGAATTTGCATTGCCATTTAAGCCCAGAGTAACCAAGGTGGGCTGGTAGACAGTACGTGTTAAGAATTAGGACTTTAGTTTTGTCTTTGTTCAAGGTATGGCCAGATACCAAGGAGTATTGGTGGATTATTTTAGTGATCACTGGTATGGCTTCCTCAGTTTAGTTGGAAAATATAAGGATATCATCTGCATATGCTATAGTTTATATGAGGTTGTCACAAAATCAGACCCTTTTATGTCTGGTAAACTGTTTAGCAGTTGTATTAATGGGTCAATGGATAACAGGAAATGTAGTTGTGATGAGGGACAGTCTTGCGGTGTATCTTAGGACAAATTAAAGGAAGTAGAAACGTTTTGAGAGTCCAGATTCGAGAAAGGGCCACAAGACCTTATCAATGGCCTTTTCTGTGTCAAGAGCTACTGCCACTACTGGATGTCAGTGTAGTTGCGCCTTCTCCACAATATGACAAAAAGTGTGTATGTTGTTGCTGGCTACTCTACCTTTGATAAACCCCGTTTGGGAGTTATGTATGTATTTGGGGGAAAGTGGTTCCAATCCTCCAGCTAGAATCTTTGTATATATTTTTGCGACCCTGTTCAATAGGGAGCTTGGTCAGTAGTTTTTAAGTTCAGTGTTATCTTTACCATCATGGAAGTTACTACAATTGTGTCCTCAGCAGCGGTTCCTGAGACCTTACCCTGTCTCACAAATTGATTAAGGACATCATCCAATGGTTTTATGATGGATTTATATTTCTTTAATGGAATATTGTGGGAAAACCATCAAGTCCTGCTGCTTTACCTGAACAAATTAATGTTATTGCTTTTACAATTTCTCCTGACCCTTGGGGTCTATATAGTCTATCTTTTTTCGCTGTCTGAAAACGTTTTTGGTGACAGATTATTTAGAAATGTAAAAAGGTCTTTTTTGGCTATTTCTATATGTGGACGATAGAGGGAAGCATAGAAGAATTTAAAGGCCTCCAGAATATCTTCATTTTTAGTTTTTTGTGACCCATCTGGGGTTTTGATACAGGAGGTCAGGTTGTTGATGTTTTTAATTTGAGAGTTGCTGCCAATGCTTGCAAAGGTAAAGCAACTTCTTGCGTTTCCAAAGATATGCTTGTTTACTGATTATGATATTGTAGTTGTATTTCAGTTGTTTCATTTTATTTAGGAGGTGAGTGTCTCTGGTGGTCTAAAGGCTACCTCCCTCTTCTTAATAGGGGGAACTAACTAATGTACGGACTCTTTAATGTCTTTGTTTTTCTTGGCCATATGTGTCATAAATTGACCTCTAATGTAACATTAAAATACATCCCATATGGTTATTGGTGAATTGACTGAGTTTGTATTTTCTGAGAATAATAGATCTATTTCTTTCTCCAATCTTCAACATCCCAACATCCGATTCTTTGTCAAGAATTGAAAAGTTCTTCTGCCATACTGACTTCTTTATGGTGGTGGGCGTATTAACGATAGTGATGCATAGAACAGCATGTTCTGATATGATTATAGGGTGGATTATAGCATTGGCAATAGCTGCAAAGTGACTACTAATATGTAGTGAATGCAGCAGTAGCTTGAGGGGGGAGGGGGAAAACGTGCGATCACTACCTTTAGGATTATGTATTCTTCAGACATCTGAGAGACTATAAGTGGTGCATAAATGTACTAGTTGTTTTAGTGTTTTGAAGGGGGTCTATATTTAAATGAGTAGTGACAGTCCAGTATAACATCCATCGAGAGATCGAAGTCCCCCAAAAATTATTTGTGAGTCTACCAGACTAGTCAGTAGTTTTTGTTTAGCAAGAGCCAAATTAGTGTGTCAATCCTGTTAGAGGGATAAATATTCATTATGTAAATCTCACTTTCCCTGTTTTTTAGCCTGGCGAGTAGGCACCTACCCTATGCATCATGTTGTGCAGAGATAATAGATAGACCCAATCTTTCAGAGATTAATGTAATTGCCCCATTTTTTTATTGCAAGCTTTAGAGCAGGTGATGTCTGCCATTCAGCCTTTCCTAAAAGCATAACCCTTCTCCAAATCCAGTTTTAGGATCCTGAAGAACTAGCACATGGCCTTTCAGGTCATTAGAATTGTATGATATTTGTTTTCCTCTTGACAAAGTGGTTCAACCCTTTGGTGTTAAGGGAAATTGTTATAAGTGACACCATTGGTACCATCTATGAGACTGGGGTCTGAGTTTGGTCGGGAGGGAGCTTCAAATGGTCAGCAATGGGTTGTAAATAGGCATTGCATAATAAAGCACCTTACTGGATCTGAAGGGGGAAATATAAGGACAACATAAGACAGAAAATAAATAGCATAAATGTACAACTGTGAGAAGCCATAGGGCCCTCTATAGAGGGCCCTGCCCCCCGTCCCTCCCAGGGAAGTTTCTAAGAGATGAGGTAAGCCCCCAATGTGCACAACACCTTAAAGACGGGTGTGTAAGTACTAAGGGCCAGATGTAGGAAACTAGCAAATTGCGACATGCAATTTGCGAGTCCGTGCGACTCGCAAATTGCAAGTCGCAATTTGCTATGCAGAAAGGTGTCTCAGACACCTTCTGCGAGTCGCTATGGGGTCGCAAAGACCCACCTCATTAATATTAATGAGGTGGGTTGCAATTTGCGCCCCCATAGCGACTCTGGGCACTCACGGAGATGGAGGCCTGCTGGGAACAGCAGACCTCCATGTCCGTGACTGCATTTAAATAAAGCATTTTTTTTTTTCAAAGTGTAGCCCGTTTTCCTTAAAGGAAAACGAGCTGCACTTAGAAAAAAAAAAACTAAACCTTTAGTTTCGGATTTTTTCAGGGCAGGTAGTGGTCCCTTGGACCACTGCCTGCCCGGAAAAAATAATTTTGGGTCCAGTCACAAAGGGGAAGGGGTCCAATGGGGACCCCTTCCCATTTGCGAGTGGGTTACCATCCACTTCAAGTGGATGGTAACTGCGACTCAATTTGCGACCGCGTACGCGGTCGCATATGGAATTGCATTCCAGTGCGACTCGCAAATAGGAAGAGAACACCCCTTCGTATTTGCGACTCGGAAATGCATTTTGCGAGTCGGTTCCGACTCGCAAAATGCATTTCTGCATAGCAAACACGCATTTGCGAGTCGCAAACATCGATTTTCGCCGTTTGCGAGTCGCAAACAGTTTGCTACATCTGGCCCTAAATCCCATGGGAGCCACATAATGGGATGTAACTATTAGTGACAGGAAGGAACAGTGGATCCTGGATAGCACAGTAATGTATAGAAATACAATAGTATTGGATATGTCCCTCCCAGGGAAGTTTTTAAGAGATGAGGTAAGCCCCCAATGTGCACAACAGCTGAAAGACAGGTGTGTAAGTCCTAAATCCCATGGAAGCCACATAATGTGATGTAACTATTAGTGACAGGAAGGAAGAGTGGATCCTGGATAGCACAGGAATGTATAGAAATACAATAGTATTGGATAAAACATGGTGTTAAATATGAAATGATGCAGTGGTATAGAGTTTGAGGGCTAGGTGAGCAACATCTCAGAGTTCAAAAGGGCATTGCTTGTCCAACATACAGCACTACAGGATATTAATAGTGGAGTGTAACATACAAACAGGAACAGTGTCAGAACAGACTTGCTTCTAACATAGGATCAACTTCTATCATATTTAAATTAAACACTGGCTCCATTTATCAAACCTCATCCAGATGCCTTATTTGGAGAAGAGTCTTCCATCTTAGATTCTGAATTATGATCCAGAAAAAAAAGAGTTCTTCAAGGTCCAAGAAAATCCTTTTTTGTCTTTTGAATGTCATTGTAAATGTTGACAGTCCAGGAAATGAGTGTTGAATAGCCAATTCTGTAAGCCTGTGCCATAAAGCTAGAAAGACATTCTCTCTTGGGTAACCCTTGGATACTGATGTTTTGTGGCCCTGCCATATCACTGCCTTGACCCTCTTCATGTATGCAAGAATTAATTCAGAGTGTTGGAGTTACAAAGGCTTAAAGATCATAGGCCGTCGGTCAGATGCTTTTTGGGGTTTCTACATAGGAACTCTGTAGGGTCTTTCAGTTTCAAAGTTCTTGGTAAATTTGACTTGCAGAGTGTGCAGAATCCATGACACTAAAAAGTCAATTGGTGATGAGGCCATACTCTCCTCTCCTTCTGCTAGGCCAAAGATTCATAAATTACTTCTCCTATTTTTGTCTTCGAGTTTGATCATCTTGCATTTACAACTAACCAGAGATCTCTCCAATCCCTTAAATTGTTTAGATTATTGCTTTGTCTTTGGTACTGGTGTCTTTAGATTGAGCCTTGGTTGGAGCCTGGTGATATAAGATTGTTACCTTAAAGTCAGTGCCTCTAGCAAAGTATCAATATAAGCTAACCCATCATCTGTGATGGGAACAAGGCACGTGTGAGGTACTTTGAGGCTTGTACCACTGAGTCCGACTAATGTTAGAAAGATCTGAGTAAAAAAACCCAGTCCAACTGACTAGGAGTTGGGGTTATTTCTATACCTGAAAGTCTCAGACCAAGCATGCGGGGTCCCCAGAGTGAACAATCATAAAGGGAACCAAACAGCCAATAGAAAATACAATTTCCCTCACATTAGTAAGATGTAGGTATCTTAGGTATATTAGTCCGACGAACTCTGGGGAGATAATAAAACATACGTACCTTGTATTGTTAAAAAGTTGTAATAGTCTATTAGTAATCTTTTATTTGTCCATCTCCAGGAAGCACAAGAGTCACATTAGAGCTTCTCACACAGATGGAATGTGTTCTTTATGGAAATGGAAACTCCATATCTCCCTGCAGCAATCCTTGGATGGGAGCACAGGGCAGAGAACAGAGGGGTATATTGACCTCTGTCTGTCACTGATGATGTGATCTTGGTGCGGATGGAGCTAAATTCCACAAAGCAGGGTAGCTCACTGTCTGTGGTCTACGTAAGATGCTCCAGAAGCGAGTGATGCTATTTTGGTTCTGTGTTTTGGCTTCAGAGCTGCCTTGGAACAGCCAGGGTATCCCTGGGATAAGGAATCCCTTTTGCTCCCAGTAGGCGGGTGCTTGATTAAGAACCCCTTCTCCTTTATTTGTTCTCCATGGGGTGTGCTAGTATGCCTGTGGTATTGCCTGTGGTGTTGGCAACACACCTTGGCTTGCCGGAGCTCAACGGAGAGCCACAATCTTGGCCACGATCCAGGCCACACCTCCATCTATTAATATCTTAACAACATCATACTGGATGCAGTCTCACTTTTTCCGGCGCTCCAGTGGGACAAACCGCTGAGTCATCTATTTGAGGCCACGCAAAGTCACTTTGCATCGCTTTGAATGGCCTTATAGATATGAAGTAGGACAAAGCAGCACAAGTCACTATGTTGCCTTACTTTGTCCCAGGGTTTTCCCTTGCAACACTCATGAATTTTGATGCTGCCTCAAATTTTCGTAATCACGTAAATCTGGAGAAGCGCCAAAACCATACATCCCCCCAGGGAAGGCATGACAAGGAGAAATATTTATATTTCTTCTTGTTTGTTCCTCTTTCCATGTGTGCTACATTCTGCAGCAAACATAGAAAGAGAAAAACACTTCTCAGGATTGTTTTTATACAGGAAGGTGCCCTGGCACAATGGTGCACCAATGCAGGGGAAAAGGACAGGAATTAACCCAAATGCATAAATATGGTACCTTCCTGCCCTTTCATATGGGCGTAGGGCAGCGCAGCAAGAAAACGTAGTAGAGGAGAATGTTATGAGCTTGAGAAGACTGGCATGCATCTGCAAATTTGGTACATTGGTAGAAGAAGGTATCAGAGACCAATTCGTACTTCATTTCAAAAGTGATCAGATTAGAGAGAAATCTTTTCTAAAAGGATTTAGATAGTGTGTCAGCTAGAATTTGAAAATGGGTGCGAAAGCTACAGGAATACACATTCTCCGCAGATTGAGTATCTAGTTGGCTTTACTTTTTAAAGGTTTAAATGAGTCTCAATCATTGGTTGCATCCTTGTAACACACAGTACCTGGGAAGCATCAAAAATAATGACGCACAGGGTCGCAGACGAGAAGGTGTGTAAAAAAATAAGGTGTTGCTTTGGGTTTTCCAGCGCGGCACAGATGATGCTTTGTTTCTTTCCATGTTACAAGGTGATGCATCAATTTCCAGGAGCGCAGCCTAGATTCCTCACTACAATGCGGGTTATTTTGATGCCCAGGTATGATGCATTGAAAATCCTTGACGCACTGGTAAGAAGGAGCATGCGCTGCATCGATCCGGTAGGCGATGCATTGATTTTTCACCCGCAGTCAAGCGTTGCATTGATTTCAGCAGGTGTTGCATTGATTTTCTGAGGCACCGGGATTTTCTTCCCTTTGGTGAATTCTTTGTGGCCCTGAGACTTCAGAATTGAGGCAAGCTCAATCCATGTCCTTTGACAGAAACTGTGGGGGGGGCTAGATGTCTTCCAGCAGAGTCAGGGGTCAGAAGGCAGCAGGGTAACAAGCAGGGTAGCAGTCCTTTTCAGCAAAGCATTCCAGATTAATCCTTTGGACAGCAGGGCTGTCCCTCTGACAGAGTCAAGTGGTAGATCCAGAAGTGTCTGATTTGATGGGGTCAGAGATCTGGTATATTTACCCAAAAATGCCTCAGAAGTGGGAGAATGTCAAAGTGTGGTTTTGACGTGCACAAGTTCCTCTTTCAACCCAGCAATGTCTGCCAGGATCCCTGTGGAGGATTATCAGTAACTTTGTGTGAGGGCAGGCCACTGTAGTGTAAGAGAGAGCCTCTCCACCGTTGCTGCCCAGGGAGACCCATTCAGTATGCAGATGAATGCAGATGTGACTGAGTATCCTGTGTTTGTGGATATCTGGGTAGAATGCACAAGTTGAGCTGTAAATCAGCACAGGCCAGTTGTGGATTGGAGACATGCTGTAAGGTATAGAGGGCAGTAAGGGCAGAGAAATGACACTTACTGAAATAGTAATGTTAAATCCAAATTCACCAGTAAACAGGATTTTCTATTACCAGTCTGACCATTCTAAACATGACAGATACTCCTTTCAGATCAGAATCTACCACTTAAATGTATATAAGGGCAGTTCTAATGCTGGCCTGTGAGAAGAGCAGACCTCACATTAGTGAGAAACAAATGTGTGTGTTTTTCACTACCAGGACAAGCTATACACATAAGTACATGTCCTACTTGTTACTTACATAGCACCCTGCCCTATGGGTTACTTAGGGCCTACCTTAGAGGTGACATATATATAGAAAAAGGAGAGTTTGAGGCTTGGAAAGTAGTTTTGAATAGTAAATGTTGGAGTGGCAGTGAAACTGCAAACACTGGCCATGCAATGGCAGGCCTGAGACATGGTTAAGGGGCTACTTATGTGGCTGGCACAATCAGTACTGCAGGTCCATTAGTAGCATTTAATTTAAAGGCCCTGGGCATCTCTAGTGTTCTTTACTAGGGATTTGCAGGTAAATTAAATACGCCAATTGGGTAGGAGCTAATGTTACCATGTTTAGGGGAGAGAGCACATGCACTTTAGCACTGGTCAGTAGTACAGTATGCAGAGTCCTAAACCCAGCACAAATAGTGTCAGAAAAAATGGAGGGAGGCAGACAAAACATTGGGGGATGACCACTCTAAGGCTGTCAAATCTAATATAGGTTAATTGAGAGGGGAAAGGGCCAGGACTTATTTATTTGTAGCATTGGACTTGTTCTCAAGGTGGATTGAAGTTGTGTGTATGTGTTAGATATCAGCTCAGGAGTGGTTGTCCATTTTTTAGAAGAACTTTTCAGGAGAGAAGGTGTTCCTATCAGTTTATTTACTGATAATGGAGCCACCGAAGCAGAAAACATTTTGGCAACATATGGGTAGTGAGAGAGAGGGAGGTTGTTGAAGGAGACTAGGTGAAAATAAAAGCTCCGGTGGAAGCTCAACCTGGATCAAAATATACTGAGCCAAAAAAAGTGATAAAAGTATTCAGGAATGCTATCAAAACAGAGGATGGTAGAATATGGAATCTTAGTAGTGTTGGGTGGTTAAAGGATTATAAATCCCAAACCTCTCTTTCCGATGAACAAACTACTCGTTGTGAAGTAACCACAGAATCATTTTGAAAATCATCCAAAGGGACAGGTGAGAGTAATGCCAGTAATGACATGATGTTGCCAGGAGATGGTAAGCCAAAGAGATTCTGTAGAATTCCAAGCTATCTCAAGGATCATGTAAGAATGCAAAGGTTCTTTAATTTATACACAATATTTAAAGAGTCATTCATTCATGTTTAAGGTCACAGTAGCATTTTTGTTTTGTTGTTTGTATTATTATCTTAACATATTTCACTTATTATATATTTGTACTATGTATTCATTAAGTAATGCATTATGGTTGGGTCATTTTATATTATTTGTGTTTCATTTGTATAAAGGGAAGATGTTTTTTTATTTGCTATGGCTCAGATGAAGGATCATTGGAGTCATAGCACATTCTAAGTCCAATAAGTTGGAATGGGGGTAGGAAATTTGAAAAAGCTTGTCAGTTGCTTTGAGGATTGGATGGGCAGCAATAAACCTGCATCTTCTCAACCAAATTCCTGTAATTTCTCATTACTCACTTTGTAACACTTCCTTAATTTCAATGTGAAGTCCACCATATTTCCTGCACATCCTTTGCAATGTCTTTAACTGTTGCCATTGTTCACCGAAGATAGATGTATGCACCATCCTGAATTGGGATTCAGTAGTAACATACCTATCTCCTTTAGGATCAGTAGTGTCTTGCCACCTTTCTTCAGCATGACATCTGCCCATTTGTATGGATCACCACTGCGAAGTCCTCAAAAGAGCCAATGCGTGTTGCAGAAGGGTGACTCTATAAGGTAGCGTAACTTGTCAGCATTTGAAATGCCTTGCTGGTGTGCTCATCCAGTGGTATGGGGATCGTGCTGTCTGAGCGTTTACTATGCTCTCCAATTTCCTATTCCTGCTCCTCCTATTCTTTCACTTATGCTTTAACGTCTTGTTGTGTATGAAAGTCTAGTTGAAAAAAAATTCTTACCGCTTACTATTAGGAGAGTATGACAGTTGCACAATTTTCTTGTGCGTATATATGCACAATTTGGGGGAAATTATGCAAAATACACATAATGAGGGTAAAAACAGTGCAGAAGACACAAGTGGGGTGGGCAACAGTGGCTCATGTTCTGGCTGTTCATGTTATTATTTTACAACCAATAGTATGTAGTTACATAGTGGCATACTTGCATAATTTCAGGAATTTCACGTAACAAGAATAAAATGATTTTCCTGAATTTCTGATATCACATGAATTACTCCAATTATGCCTGCCTAATCTAAATTTCACCAGGTCCTATTTAGAATAAGTAAAATTAATATATAAACACTACAACTTACATCAAATAAAAACATGATCAAATATCTTTTAGTGTGATTCATTAGTATTAACAGAATGAATGATGTGCTACTGAAAAGAGAACACTTCATAACTAATTTTTGTATTGGAGGTGTAAGAAATTGGGTTGTTCGTTGACTGGGATGTGAGCCCTGGTCATGCAGAAATCACAGTTTGTTTTCAGGGTAGGACACAAGCAACCCCAAATTAACTTGAGTGCACTCCTTTGGTGGCTGAATGTTTATCTTCCATGTTTTGTGCCAAGAGTCCAGTTTGTGTTGGAGAGGGTTGTGTCACAGGCAGTGGTTGACACGGTGCGAGGAGCAGGCCAGGTGTCATAGAGGAGCGGTCAGGTGCTTCACATTGGTGGTCCTTCTCAGGTGATCTATGCTTGCTATGCAAAGAGATGGACTGGCAACAGCTCATACTGAATTTCAGTGTGAGCGGCATGCTCTCTGTGTGAAGGGGCCAGTTCGCACTTGTGAAAAGCCCAAAAGCTTGATTTACGAGCTCACTGAGCCACACCAGGGTCCAGGCCCTGAGGGGCACCACTTGTTTTCAGGAACTTGCTGATGATGGGTCCAGGAGCACTGGGAAGCCTTTTATGTCCGTGAGGCTCAGATCAGGAGGCCAGCAGACTAGCTCTTCGAGTCACTCTGAGGTCCTGGGCTCAAGATGTGTTACATGTCCAGTTCTTCCTCTCCAGGCAAGAGGGCAACAGGCTGCCTGCAGGGTAGTAGCTCCTTCAGAGAAGTAACCAACCAGAGTGGCAGTCCTTGCAGCAGTCCTTTTTCCTGGCAAAGTAGTCACGGGTACAGAGGTGTACTGAAGAGTTGGTGTCTGAGGTCCTACTTTTATACCCTGGTTCTGGAAGATGGGAGAAGCTTCTAGATTGTGTCTTTGAAGAGCATGGAATTTCCTGCCTCCCGTATACTGGCTGCAAGTTGGATGAAGTGACAATGCAGAGTCATTAGGCCTTTTGGATGAAGGGAGTGCTCAACTCTTTCCCCTCATCCTTCCAGCAAATGGCCCAAAAAGGCAACCTAATCCCACTATTTTGTGATTGTCTGGGAAGAATTCACAAAGTCTAACTGTCTGTCAGTCTAACTGTCACTTTCACCCTGTCATGTGACTCAGACCAGGCTATAAGCAGGAGTGAATAGAAACACCCTCACCCCTATAGACTAGTCCTCACACCTGAGGAACAGGATCTGAGTGATTAGCCCCAAGGGAGAAGGGGTAGGGATTCAGGGTTGGGAGAGGGAGAGAGAAACAAATCCGGTCAGCCGGCATGTGGAGTCTGCAACTGGCCATCCACAAATCAGCGAGGAAACAGCTAGTGATCGGATACCTTCAATAAGAAAACAAACATGATTAGCTAAGAACTTACGCACTATGCAAAACAACGTAAGCAGCCTTGTACTGTAAGATCAAAATGCATTGCTCACCCATTAAAATCATATCACAATAAGGGAGGAGTAGTTGTGAGGCATGTAAACATAGGGGCCTTACTTACAAGCCCCTTGGGCTGCCGTAGTGTAATTAGTTTTATTCTACAGCAGCTCAGATAGTTCTCCACACAGTGTTGCATTTACAAACTGGTGCAGTGTTACCATGACACCAGTTTGTAAAGCCTACCGAGGTATACTGTATGAAAGGTAGGCATTCCCCTGCAAAAAGCCCAGCAGAAGTGGTGCAGTGAAACCTGCACGATTTAGTTTAGTACTATGGGTCTGTAACCGTATGATTTAGTCAGGGTTTAGTTAAATATGCATCCTATTAAAAGGTTGGAAATATTTAAGGGTAGAGCTTGTGAGTAGACACATCTAGTGCAATGTGAGCCCAATGTTGAGATGCATTATGCATCTTGCTACTTGTGAGTGATGTACTAGCAGCTACTAACCTATTGTTTGTTTGAGAAATGAATGTTTAACTGCAACCATATTTTGGGTATGCTTTCTTTGGTCCTGGATGCAAGGAGCACCTCATCTCAAACAGATGTGTCAACTCAAGTATGCCAATCACAGCTGAAGGCTTTGGCTAGGAGTGGAAGAGCCTCTGAGAACAAGGAGACCCTAATGCCATATCTTGCTTAAAGGAGTTACTCCAGATAGCCTATAAAATTTCCAAAGTTCAAGCAGGCAAGGTAAATTGCTACTCAATTTGCAGTAAGCATGTCCAGAAAGAACAATCAGATAAACTCAAGCCAGAGCAAAGAAAAGACACATCCATAAAAGTTACTATCAAGAAGAAACATCTCTCTAAAATTGGCTGGGGTGATTATATTCCTTCAGAAAATGAGAATAATGATTGCTCAGTTGACTCTTTACTTCCATCTAGACATGTTTTTAATAAAAATACCAATTTCACCCCCTCGGGTGTCACTGGAGTTAGATGAGTCCCAAAACAGAAAATGACTTAGTCATTGTTTCAGATGTGCTGGAGCTTTTCAGGGTGGTGAATCTGAAATTCAGTCCGATGTTGTGGAAGTTCAGGTTGGATACTTTTCGCAGAAGCTCCCCTTGGGTCATGAGCAGAAGTTTTCACAAGTTTCCAAACTTCTTCCTGGTATGAAGGGCAACCACAGGAGTGCATTTCTAAGCAACACCCCCTCCCCTCAGACCTTCAACAGTGCACCTAGAGACTCTTATAGTGCCAGGTAGAGGTTACCAGCAAAATCCAGTCCTGTTCCGGTTGCCACTGGCCAACTGGGAACTGTAGGCAAAAAGCCTCATGCAGCTTATTCTGTCCCTGTAACCACACAGTAGGTCAGCCAACTGACCCGTGAGTCCTCATCTTTGTCTTGGTACAAAGGGGTACAAGTTCAGTCCTTCAGAGCTCCTCAAAGGTCACAGACAGCAGGTCCAGTACTCTTCTGTTTTTCCACAGGTCCATAAAGTGTTCTGAGGAAGGTTGGAACGAGGGTCTAGCTTCATAGAGTTCACCAGCCTATTGGTTGGGGAGACTCCTAGACACTCTCTAACAAATGGGATAAACGTTCATAGGGGGAACCATACCCACTTTTTCAGTTGTTCATATTTGCCTTACTGCAAACAATCTCAAGTGCCACATACTCTCAAAATACAGGAAGGGGGAAACTCTTTTGCCCTTGTGCAGAAGAGGTGCACCCATCCAAAGGTTTGGCAAGAGTAATTAGCTTCCTCCTCATCTCTTATCCCTCCCAAAACCAGTTCTGGGAGTAACTTTTCTTCCAATGGGTTTGGTGCAGGACAAAAGCTGGGGCTTTCCAAGTGTCACCTGACATATGCTTGTGCCCGGGCAGGTCCTTTTGAATTAATTAGGTTTCTGGCCCCAAACCTATTGGTCTTGCTTCCATTGGAAGAAAACACCATCCCACTGGCAGGCCATTGTCTCTGCTCCGGAAGCAGTTTTCACACCTTTCTCACACCTAATTCTGGCCAAGGAGAGGCTGGACAGTAATGGAAAATTAATGCAAAATAGCCTCCAGCAACTTCATGCAGGGTAAGGGTAACTTTTTAAAAGCTACTTTTTCAACATATTTGGAAAAATTTGATTTCACAGTTAAAATGAATGTTTATTAAATATAAAAATATGCCTTTGACCATAGTGTAACCAATACAGGTCAACAAGAGTTCTATAGCGGAATTCATGTTAAGTTCTGCCCTTTGAATCATTCTAGAGCTTTGGGATTTTTTCTGTTGTAGAGGTTTTGATGTAAATGATTTTTCTTGGTTTCTTTCTAGCGATGTATCTATAGTTGCATGCTTTTCTTTCAATATCAGAGGTATACAAACCCCAGAAAGTTAATTTGTGCTCCCAAACAATTTAGCATTAGCTGCCCGAGGCTCAGGATTTGTGTGCAATAAAGGTTTGATGGAAAGGATAGTAACAAAAATAGACTAATGCATGGTTGTTTTTTGACACCACTAGTCTTTTCACTAGTTATTCATGCAACACAGTACTTATTTGTGCAAGGAACCGCAGTACAGAGCCATATTTAATAGAATGCTGGCTTCTGCCGTTATCCCCAGCACTAGCACACAAACAGGGTGCCTTGTGTGACTCATGTCTTTGCAACATGGTGCAGCAGCAAGTGTGCGTTGTCTAGATCAGAATTTATACTGCAAGCATAGCCTTCCAATGTAAACTCCTATTCATAGACAAATTGATCCCACACACTGGATGAGTGAGGTCCACTGCAGCACAATTGCATTGTGTTGTTTGTTTTTTAAATGGATACACTTATCTTTGTTTATGCCTCCTTCTAGGAAGCATTAGTTTTTGATGCAAGGCCTGGTCTGGCTATCTTAGTAGATTGCACTTTGTGTCAAAACCTATGGGTATTTCTACTGATCTGCTAAAGCAATCTCCCATTAATACCCCCTTGAAGCAAATTGACACATACCAGCACAATGTGGTTTTGTTCTGACGGAAGGGCATCATTCCAGCACCAAACACCTTTTTGCTCCATGTAGTAAATATTGTGTCACATTGCATTACTTTACACTGGCGCTAAGCCTTAGAAAATATGGCCCTTTGTTTCTAGAGGGAATGTAGTTCAGTCATTTGCAATTATTTGTAGTTTGTATGTGGGATTTGGAGTGCTGGAAGGTAATTCAAGATGGTCGATAGGGGTCTTCATGATTTATGATCTGGTGTGAACAACAAGTGTCGGGCTAGGCATAAAACAAGGCAGACGTGTTCTCCTTACACAGATCACATACTTTTTGTGTGCTGGGGTCTTGGTTCAAAAAGAGAATGTATTGCAGAAACTTGAAACTGGTTGTGTGCCATCTCTGCATGGGCGGTGTCAGCAACCTTCACCAACTGACTCTAAAAACCAAATGGACATTATATTGAGCTGGAATCTTATATGTGTTTTTGGTACTCAAGGACATACTTTACATACATGTTTCATGTAGATGACACCCCAGCTGTATTATGTATAGAAAAAAATAATGCAATTTCGCCCTCACATACTCATCAGCCCATATCCCCAGGTCATAAAGCGGCATTGTGCATGTTGTGCCGCTAAAGTCCCAAAGATATGTATGAAGTGCAGCAAGCATTTTCTTTGGTGAGTGTTAGACAACTTAAGAGGCAAATGTAAAGATCAGCCCAGTAACACATGCCAGGAGTGAGTGCTTGAACGATCATAGTTTTTGCCTGCAGTTTCTGTGCATTTAGGAAGTGAAGGGACAGAGCTAATATTCCACATATCCTGCTCCTTCTGTGGTTTGTTTATTGAGAAGGATGGTGTAGCCTTCCTGGAAAGGATCTTATTGGTGAGGTGTGATGCCGCAGAAAAAGAGGGTCCAACATATATTCATATATCATGTAACCAAAATCGTATAATGTAGTGTGATTTTAGTAAAGAAAATAATGTACGAGGGAAATTGTGCCCTCGGGTAGTTCGCCATGATTATAAACGAGCTTTATTAATCAGGAAGAATTGAATAATGTAGTAATCCGTCATAATTGCAACTGTATGCCATAATTTCTTGTTGTAACTGTTTTATGCTTAGCTTAAATTTTGTAGAGGCTTTGGCCTAGTTGCCTGGTCTCAAATTCTAACTGTGTGGCTTTTCCTTGAACTAATGTATATTCTTGCTTAAAGTTGTATTTTTCCAGTAGAGATGACTAATACACTTATCTCCAAGGTTTCGTGCTAGGCCGATTTCATCCCCTTTGAAGCAAGGTCAGTCTCTGCAGGTGCGGACAATGAGGGTACAGATACCAACAATAATCAGCAAACCACGTTGCAACTTGTGTTCCAAGGCTCCAAGGATAATGTATGCATAAATGAGTACTAGTAGAAAGACATTTTTCATAGGTCAATTTGAAGCCACCCTATGAACCCTCCAATGGAAGACCCTGCAGAATTTGGAATGTTTCTTACTTAAACTCACTGGACAAAGATAAGTCAGCCATTTTCCTTGATGCCAATTTGAAGCCAAACGCTAGACTCCATTTTGGACGACATCCCGATGCCCCCTTTGAAATCTGCCCCATGCTGATCGAACCGGTACCTGAGGGACGAAGACTTTCTTGAATGCTGATTGTATTTGGTAAATATGAAAGGATAATTGTATTATGCATTGTGTTTTCCTTTTAGGTACCAACTGCTATTTTTATAGGGCCCAAGCTAGAAGTTTTCCAAATTTGTGTTGACTAAATTAATTTTGCATGAAACCCCACATGCCAATGCTAATTAGAGGTTAGTTGAGGTATTCATTCGATGCACCATGCTAATTTGAAATCCTGTTATGCTGACCAATGTATGAAATTAGTCAAATACAGCTACTAATATTAGTGATTTGCATTGCTATAACTGAATGTATTATAATTCAGATTTTGCGTAGATTGCGTTTCTTTCGCCATTATGGACAGCTAGTAATGTTCTTATACATATATCATTTGGTTTTGAGATTTATATACATTGTGCTAGCTTTGTTAATATAGGGAAATAAATTCACTAACTTTTAATAAACTGGTGTCGTTATTCATGACTGAAAAGTCATGGTGCGCCGAAATACCAACCGTTATTGATTTCTGATGTGTTATTTTGATCTATTAATTGAGTGTTGAGTACTGATTACACTAGTTATTGAATATTGATTTAAGTGACCCGACTATTCTAGGATGAGGAGAGTCCAACTCGGCTAAAAAGTTCACCGACCTCCAACGTGTCCAGGTACAGGTAATTTATAAGGGCTGGACGCGTTATCAGGTGCAATGTTTCAGTTAGTTAATTTTCTATAATTGCTAACGTAAGCATGACATGCCCTGCTTTGCTTCATGGTTATCAGAGAGTATTTAACAGCTGATCCTGCATTATGTGTGCCCAGGTACATTGACAACAATTCAGAGGGAGTGACTTGTGAGACAGGTGGAGAACTTACTTTGGGGATCATAGTTTGACTGCCTGATATGGCTAGCAGGGCTTAGCCTCAAACACCATGGTATATTCTGTGATGGCAGAGAAAGGAGATCTGTGCCAATCTGGATTATGGACATTGTGTGAGGTTTAAGGCTTGCTTGAAGGGTAGTGGTTCATGAAGAGATAGTGAGACGTTTACTGGAGCAGGCAGGTTTGTGTCCTGAGGTGGACTAGTTTGGAAATCTACTGGTGACCCAAATGGAGATGAGAGTAGGGTGAGCCAATATTGTTTGTTCTTTTGGTGTCATGGCGATAGCAGCCATGATGGCACGGCGGGTATTGCTTCTGAGGGCAGTGTTTGAAGAAAGTACAGTACAGTTTTATGTGGTTTTTAGGAGATGGCAGGAAGCAAAAGGGAAATTTAATGTGCTTCTTAGCAGTAAGTAGTTGAAACAAATGGATACCTGACTAAATGTTCCACCTTCACCTTTGAGTGTACTGAGCGAAGGAGGCGTGGTATCCTTTCACATAAAGCATTTGATCACATACTGCTACCAGGAATAGAAGTCTAGCACACGCTTTTCAAGCATGTCACATGTATAGGAAGTTATGTGACTATTTTTCATGGATAAATAGAGGGAGGACGTCCTGCTACCGCTTCGCACAACGGAGAACAATAATCATCATTGAAATTCCCACTTCACGATGTTTACCTGTCTTAGGATCAATGGAAAAATAAGGCTGTCCCTCTAGAATACTGTAAACCACTCTGGCGCTGCTTCCGTACGTGGGGTCATCGGCGTCGGTGGCTCTGACCTGGAGCACATATGCACCTAGGGAGAGAGACAGATGCACGTTTCAGATTTTATTTGCACACAGTGCATCAAACACATTCATGGCAATAGGCTGGGCTGCAAAACATATCAACATAATTCAAATGGCTACTTCAAGGATGACGCTCTGTGACCGCCTTTCCTGCAGTCTGTCTTTTTAATGTGGACTGCCTGACACATTGTTTGTTGATTAATGAACACTTCCAATCGTGGGTATTGCTTGAATTAGCACATGTTCTCACACAGACCATTTAGAAGATTCATGTGCTGGCGCAGTCATCCGTAGGGTTTTAAGGCTTTCAAACTCACGAATTGTTCTGGCCGGTCACCCGGGCACTAAGATTACACTGAACTGCAACACTATATGCATAAATATAAATGTCACCTCATACAAACCCATAGCAGCACTGCAAGCCCATCTTTCAGAACCGAGGAAGCTGACATCCCACACCCTACACTTACTCTTGAACTTTTTATGTAGGAAGGTAACTCGGTGACAGCCTTTCAAATGTATCAGTCAGAAATATTTGCCTGCGGGTCTTTAGAGAGCTCCACAAGAAAGGTAGAGTTGTATATGTTGAAAATGAAAATTATATCAAAGAAGCAGCAACAATAGATGGCAAAGCCTATACACATAAATGAAATTATAATATGAATAGAAGGTAAGACTGAGAAGTACGTTACGCTATGTACACTTGTAGGTCCTGATTCACAAAAGTAAACTTATATTTTTGTGTAAATTTAATTTTGTTTTGGTTTTCACATACACCTATTTCAATTTTACTTACAGCAATTTTATGACTGCAGAGGATCTGCACTTGTGGCGGAGACTCATATGAAAAGATAGACCTCTCCAGATCAAAGGCACCTGGTGTGAGTGTCAAAAGTGATGCAGTTGTTCAGGAAGGTGGGACCTAGGTTGTGCAGTGCTTGCATGTGCAAGTAGTTTGAACTGGTCATGCTTGTGGATGGCTTTCCGACTTTGGGCCCTATCTCTTGATCTGTAGTTCAATTAATTTTTTCTTTCGCAGTTCCGAGGGGTGACAAGACATACATCAAATCGTTCAAATTATTTACAGTGTCACTCAGTGAGCCACACATTAAATCTCAGAGACCATATTACAGTTCAAAGGGCTTTATTAAAGACTCAAAGTCAAACATAAATGAGTCACAAAATCATTATAGAAATATAAGGAATCAACAAAGCAAAATTAAAGTGTTGCACAACATTGAATTTAATCAGCATGTGTAGAACCAATATTTCAATAGCGATAATACAGAAAATTAGAAAAAGTGTACGATGCTTAAAATCCAAAATCACGTTCCATTGCCTAACCATTGAAACTAGATTCCTAACTATTCTAAACATTAAAGAGATTTCAGAGAAAAGATCAGCATAACAGAACTTCTGCAGAAGTAACATGAAGCTTTTTAGAAAAATACAGTATGAGGTTTATACCATAGAGAGGTCCGCTCTGATCAAGGGGCAAGAGGAATCTGAAACTACCACTTGCCAAACCACACTTAAATATCAATTCATCCAGGGGCTGACATCATCATCAAAACATTTCCCCAGAGAAAGTTACAAATCACATGTTTTAATTGATGTTTGCATTGCTTTTAAGTCTTTTCCATTCAGTCTTGGTGCACCCTTGCACTCAGGAATTTTAAAAGAATTACAGCTGCCATTTTAGGATACTCCTTCAGTGCTTAGAAAACTTCTCTCAGGCTCTCTTTTCTCTCATGCACCATAGGCTTCTTGTTAGCCTCAAGAATCTTTCTGTGTCACCTGCAGCTTTAGAAAAATAGATAATAGCAACAAGCTTTCACATTGGAGGTTAGAGCACACAACTAATTTGGGCCTTCACTCTGGCCAAGCTAAAACAAACATAAATGCACTTTTAGTTTAAATGTTTTCCACAAATTTCTCATAGTGAATATAAAATGGTTATAAAAATAACATTTTTAAATACTATAACATAAACATTCTTGCAATACAATAATCAAATGTGGTTTACATCAAAAGATATATTCATATGTGTACTTTACTTGTATGCAATTCAGTACACCACATTATATGAAAAGCCATTTTAAACATTACATAGAAAAAGAACCACTCCCTTATTTAATGTTTTCTGAAACATAATGGCACAGCCACGTTATGCTCTCTCAACAGGAAGCCACTGGAAGTCCTTGAGGTTAGTTGATAAGAGGCTGCTGGATGGGAGATTGATTGAGATTCTGGCTGATGAGTTCTGGTTAATCTGGAGCCTCTTGGTGAGTTGACAGGCGATTCTTCTGTAGATTGTGTTCCATACTCTAGCTTGCTGGAGATTAGGCCTTGGGTGGCAGTGTGACAAGTGTTGAGAGGAAGACATCTGAAGATCTTCCTGAAGCTCTTGAGAATGTGGAAGCAGGAAAAGGTGATTGGTTTGACCTGGCTGGAAATCAGTATTTGGTTGTCGATCACAATCTCAAGGTTTCTGGCTTGGCGAACAGGGTGGGTATTGATACCAGTTCTGACGACCACCAGGCTGAGAACTTGAGTAAGATGTCCTTTCCGAAAGGTGTCACCTCTGTCTTGTTTTAGTTGGATTTCAGTCAGTTGGATTTCATTCACAGGGCGACTTCTCACATAACGTCAATAAATTTTGCCTGGGTGTTGGCTGTGTCCTTCGAGAGGGAAAGGATGAGTTGTATGTCTTAGGTGTATGAGATGATGTTGAGACCATGGTTTCAGATGGTGTCAGGAATGGGCCATGTAAACATTGAAGAACGTGGGACTGACTAACTATCCCTGGGGGGGTCCCACAAATTATATTGGAGGGTTCCGAAGTTTAGGGAGCTAAGCTGACCTTCTGTGTGCGGCCAGAGAGGAGGCATTGGATAAGGATCAGGTGGGAGAAAGTGACAAAAGCCACAAAAGAGTTGAGGAGAATGAGTGATGTGGTGTTGCCTTGGTCCATGATGAGACAGATGTCATTGGTGGCTGTGATGAGGGCAGTCTTGGTGATGCCTCACCTGACTGCTGATTGAGATGGGTTCAGAAGGTGGTTGCCCTTGAGGTGCTCTGCTAGCCTCTTGCTGATGAGTTTATCAAATAATTTTGCTGGGTATGGTAAAAAGAAGATGGGGCTGCAGTTTGCTGGCGATGTTTGATGTGCTGTAGGCTATTTTTCAGTAACACCAGGATGTTTGTGTGTTTCTTTTCATTCAGGAAAGTAGCAGTGGTGAGTGAGTTATAGAGGATCAGATTGAGGGCAGTGCAGATAGGCTCATGACTTTGAAGAAGGCACATGCAAACAAGGTGGCAGCGGTTTCTGTGCAGGTGATGGTGGGCCATGTCCGCAAGGTGGTGACTGGTATGTTGTCATTGTGCTGATGTTGCTGGGGAAACAAAGAGCGAGCTGGGAGCGGAGCTCTTGAGGAGGACTGATGAGGCAGCAGCAGTTGGGTTGTGTTAGGTTAAGGTATGCTATATTTTGTTTGCTAGGTTAGATTATGCTATGTATGTTAAATTACTTTAGATTCCTATATTCAATGTAATCCTGTGTTCTGTTATTGAGTTTCATCACATCACGTTAAATTACTTTATCTTGTGTTAGGTTAAGAAATCTTAATTTGTGATACCTTATGTTAAAGTTATAAAACGCTTTATACAGCATGTGGGTGGCTCCTTGCCTTTAAGATCAAGTCAGCAGACTGCTGTTGAAAGTGTAGCCGGATCAGCCAGTGAGAGTAAAGCCAGGTTTTTCTGGCTTTTCTATATGCAAGAATGCTTTCAGTTTGCTGTTCAATGAAAGTGCTTCATGTTTGGAAATACAATTACCATCTGAGATTATTTTGACCGAGGTGCCCTTGCATTTGCTGTGCCATCTATAAACTACGCTTAGGCACATTATCAAATAGTTTGTTAGTGAGGAAGCTGTAGCCAGTACTAGGAAAGACATAATGAGGCCTACTTATGAGAATTTCACCCAGTACAGCACAGCAAGTCACCTTGCCGCACTGTGTAACAGGGAAAGGGCAGGAATGTGCCTATTTAAGGCAATACAGCACATTCTTGTCTTATTCCCCTGTGCTGCCACCCTTTTGTCAGCCTATCTCCAAAGCAGGCACCCTTGCACCATGGTGCAGGGGTGCTATGTTGCATGTAGGATTTATTTTGTGCAGGAAGGGGCTCCTTTCTGTACAAAAACAATCCTGAGAGGCATATTCTTCTTTCTTTGTGTGATGCAGAATAAAGATATTTCTCCTTGTTACGCCTCACCTGAAAAGGTGTATCTTTTTTGCCCACTCCCAGGTCTATCACTTCTGGTAAATCTGGGAATGCTTCCAAAACCATGGGAATTGCACAGTAACACCCACACAGCTCCCATGGAATGCCATACCAGGGCAGAGTAAGGCAATGCAGTGTTTTGTGCTGCGTTTCTTTACTCCCGATTTATGGAGCCACTTAGGGCCACGCAAAGTGGCCTTGCATAAGTTCATAAATCTCCCTTAAGGTTTGTGTTCCTCTTGCACCACATTGCGTCGTGCAAAAGCGACACAAGCAGCTCACAAATAGGCTCCAATGTGTCAGAGTGATGGAGGAAATTTTTACTTTATTGCAATAGGGAATTGTCGTGGTTATGTCAAGGTTGGCTTAACTTAGCTAGTTATGAGCTACACAGTCATGAGCATTACAAACATTTCTAGAAATTACTGAGAGGTGTGCCTTAATATGCCTGTAAATGTATTAATAGTCTCATGCTTCTCCAGCAGGGTTTGACCGCTCATAGACAGATTCACAAATAGCAGGAGAAAACCGAGTTTCCTTTGTTGTTCCACAAGTCCTCCATAAATCTTTAAAATATGGAGCTAATGGCTTCCACTGATGGACCTGTCACTTCTGCAATGTTGTATCCAGATCAAATGTGGCAGATTTATAGATGCACAGTAGTAGACTCATTACAATTGGAAGTAATAATGTGCAAGTGTTCAGCACATCAATTAAAAATATAAATTGGCCTGTTGGGGTGTTCAACACTCACGAAAGACATTTCTTTTCTGTTGAAATTATTATGTGCTGCCACTCAGTCAGACAATTCAACTGCTGCCTTACCCCACCTTTTGGAAGCACGAGCCGTTGCAATTTATATATTCAATGCATAGAGCAATTAAGGATGTGGTCATTGCACCTTATGATGGTAGTCCATGTATGGGAAGATACTCTTTAGTATCTGGAGATTAAACTAGCAAAATGTGGACGAGGATACTAACATCCCTTTCTTCATTTTCTAACACACCAAGTGCAAAGAACTCCATCAAAGAGGCTAAATTGAAAAAAAGCGGCAAAATATTTATTTGACTATTTAAGAACTGTGCTTAAAACATGCTTTGTGAATGTTCACCACAAATCTGATTCTGTTTCTTTAAAAAAAATATATATATCTTTAAAATCAGAAACAAAAAAAAAACAAAAAATTCATAACCCTTGTTGGTATCAATATTCTTAAAGGCATTTTAACAAGTACAGCATATCAGGACTTGTTATAGAGCGGTGACTACAGTAGAATTAGAACTCTTGAGTGAGACACAGTCCACTTTAGGATGCAGCAATGCCAGCCCGAGGAATCAACAAAAGAAGAAAAAATGAGAGAGAACGGTGGGTGGGGTCAATCAAGGAGAATGAAATGTGGGAGGGAGAGGGCAAAAAAGAATGTGTGTGGAAAGGACGTGAGGCCCCCAGTGCCCCTCCACCTGGTGGCTACTATGGAGTCAGCTAAAACAGTGCGGACTGCGGGAACAATGGCAGCAGGCATGTCATTGGCAACAACTGCCCTGGGCCACTCATCCAAACATCAGGCCCTCTCCATCCATTATGCCAGGTCCCTGCACAGCTCATCTTCTAGAAAGGGGGCCTACACTTGGAGATAGACATCCAGTTTATGATTGAGTGAGTGCCAGTGTCGGAAGACATACATATTACCAGACATCAAACCTGTGACCGAAACCAGTGCTCATGCTGAGATAGCTGTGGTGTAGCGGCCAGAACATACAAAAGTACGGTGGGACTGGAGGGTGGGGGGAGGGAGAGAGGTAGAAGACCAGTGTGGCCTGAACCTCTACCCAGAACCCTGGAAGGCTAGGGAAGTCAACCAGGACGTGCGAGACATTGCATTCAGGGAGGGCACAACACCAACAGAGTGAGTGGTGGAGAAGACCAGTGCGTTCCAGCTTTATAGTGGTCCAGTACTAGTCATACACAGATCTAAAGAGGCAGAACTTCATCCTGACCTCCAGTACACCACCATCAAGGCCCTCAAGGATCTCAGCCCACTCCTCCTTCTCATACTCCACCTGAAGAAGCGCCTACTACAACACCTACAGTAGGGCTGATTGAGGCAGGGAGTACATATGACGAATCAGCAGAGGACGACATTATATTGTAGTAGCCGCCCCACATCTGAAAACAGACAACAACAGGAGAGGACCCCAGGTCCCACGGTGGTGCCCTGAGGTGTTTCAGTGATGGAGCTGCAGATACTGCCAATACTGATGGTTGGGCAGATGGAACTCCTCCCAGAGGGCCAGGAAGAACTTAAGAGACCCATCCAGGATCAACTGGGAGATTGTTTCTTTGCCCACTCATCTCCATTCTGGCCAGTCTAGTGGAAAGCCATGACCCAGATACCAGCCTTTCACCACAGAGGGGTGACGACATGCAGACAGTGGTCGATGGAAAAGAAGCTATGAGCCTTCCTCCAGGTGACTGCCATTGCCCACCATGTGGTTGGCAGAGTTTGCCTTGAGGGCGCCAAATGCATGAAGTGGGGAAAACCCAGACAGGCTAGTTGAGAGACTACATTCTATAAGAACCAACAAGGGTGGGTCCACCACAACTCAATGCCTATAGGCAAACTTTGCCAGATGAAATGCCATGGCATGGTGTCCCACTGAGGGGAAGCTTAGCCCGCCGTACTTCCTATGAGACATCAGTTTGGAAACTACCAATTGGGGTTGTGCAGAGCTCCACATGCAGCTGTTGACAAAGCGATCCCCAGAACGAAGGAGTGTGATCAGGACCGAGAGAGGCAAAATTCCCAGCACATATGTGAACCTGGGGAGAGTGACCATCTTCACTGCCTGTGAAAACACTGAGGTGAGTCCATTTGGCACAGTCCACTCTCATCCATTTCAGTAAGGGCTCATGATTATCCTTCATCATATGTTCCAGCCCCCTGTTCATAGAATCCCCAAGTACTTAAGTTGGGTCGCTGTCCAGTGGAATTGGTAGCCTTGGAACACTTCTGCTGTCATCGAGGATGAGTGGGAGAGGACCTCACTCTTTCCGTATTTGACTTTTAACCTTCTATCTGCACAAAGGTATCCAAAAGAGTGGAGAACGCCAGAACTGAGCAGTTGAGATTAAAGAGAATAAGCAAAATGTCCTCTGCATACAGGAGAATGGAGGCGGGATCAACTGGTGTCAGAACATCCACTATCTTGGAGATTGGCACACTGTTGCAGCCAGCGGCTCCAGGGTGAGTGGGAAGAGGAGTGGGAAAAGGGGCAGCCCTGATGGGTCGCACATCGAATCGGAAAGGATGTGAAGAGGAGCCCCCCCGCAGTTCACCCACTCTGAGGAGTCGCTATACAGTGACCAGTCACCATTCAGGAGCGAGATAGGTTGGTAATTGTCACAGGAAAGGGGGTCCTTGCCTAGTTTGGGGAGCACAGTGATAAGGGCCTTGTTGGAGATTGACCAGGCTGTCCAGTTCCTCCACTTTGGGGTAAGCCACCGCAAAGGATTCTGCTGCATCAACAGCCGACCGCTTATAAAATTCAATAGAGAAGCAATCCACCCCTGGCACCTTACTCTAGGGAGCAGCAGAGATGACCTGCATGTTCTCCTTCTTGGTGACAGGGCTGGACAGCAAGTCCCTGCCATTGCCGTTCAGCAGGGGAAGAGTGACCACATTGAGAAAGCAGTGGATCTGTGGCTTGTCTGTCATCGATTCTGAGGTGTAGAGGTGGCTATTAAAAGCTGCAAAGGTGTCCGTTGTCCTTGGGGGTGTGTGATGAGGCAAACTATGGGTCCCGGATGGCTGAGACCATGGAGGCCAATGGTGGAATTGAGCCACAAGTAACCAGCTGGCTATTTTACGGTGCTCATAATGACAGTAGCAGAGCCTGTGGAAAACATTTTCTGTCAGAGCAGTGATGAGGCCATTGAAGTCTAAGCATGCCTTCTCCAGACTCCTGTGTGTGGTTCCCATGGGTTGATTAGTGTAAAGTTGAGTCAGGTCATGGATGAATGCCTTCAGAGAAGCTTGCTGCTCTACCCAGTGCCTGTTGTGGTGCACCGTGTGTGACATGAGATGACCCGTAAGGGCAGCCTTTGCGGCTGCACAGATAGTCCACCGAGCCTTCGTTGTCATCCAGATACATACTGAGCTGGGACCGCAGAAGCCTCTCCAGATCAGACATGCAATAGAACGAAGTGATAAAACTCCAAGGTATCTGTACAGAACGTACAAAGCTGAGGCCAAGAAGGAGGCAAGTCAGGAGTGGTTCGAAAGTGAGTCCTTCAGGTTGCAGGCATTGGCCCCCATGGGTAGTACAGTGTGTGAGACTAACAAATAGTCCAGCTGAGATTGGGTGCCATGCACTAGTTATAGGTGAGTGTAGGACCTGTGGCTCGGGTGTAGTAATTGCCAAGCATAGAGCTACCATGTTCGTCCCTGAGGTTGCGCAAGAGGGCCCTATCTGGTTTGGCCACCCTGTCCAGACCCCCCCCTTCAGAATCAAGGGGGTGAAGCCCACTGCTCTGAGGATACAATTGAGGTGGAGGAGGAAAGCCATCTTGGGCGCGACTTCTATGGAGCACCTTCCCCACCCAGTCCCATTTGAGTTTGTCAGCCTTGGAACTTATGAGGTGTGTTTCCTGCAGGAGGACAACATAAATCCTTCTTCGCGTTCAGATAGGCTAGGACCTTTTTCCTCTTGAAGTATTGATTGAGGCCATAGACATTCCAAGACAGGGCTGTCAGGGGTGCTGACAACATAGGCAATGGACTGGGGTGCAAGGAGATGCAAAGAGAGGGATGGAGGGAGGTCGGGCTGGGAGAGCGATGAGGCAGTTGGAGTGGGGAAAAGGGGAGGAATCAGAGGAGGGTACACATATCAGAGGAGGAGGGTGGGACAGAGGGTGTATGAAAAAGGGGGAAAAGGAGTGGTGAGTAGTGGGGGAAAGAAAGAGGGGCAAGAAGAGGTAGACAGCCATGGACTGGGAGAAGAACAAAAGAAATTGGGCCAGATACCCTATATGCAAAGGGGAGAAGTACTTTGATAGGTGGAGCTAAAAAACTGCTCATCGCCCAGGGACCTTGGGAATGGGCCAAACCAGAGAGATGATAAAGAAGAAAGGACAATGAGTGTCTCTAGGGGTGGGGATGGGTGGAAACAAGGAAGGGGAGGTTCTGTTGATGAGAGCGGCGGAAAGTTCCCCAGGGAGGCATTGACACCGAGGCACAACTGAAAACTGGGTATTTGAAGGCCCCAAGAGGGGATGCAGCATACAGACCCTTCTCACAATCTGAGACATGAGAACAGAAAAAAGTAGATAATGATGTTGATATCATCCCCAGTCCCAACAGTGAAAACAGTGAGCAACAAAACCACCTCTATACCCTCATCCTCCCCGAGAACCACAAGGGAAACCAGGAAGTGAAAGACAAGAAATAGCTCATTAGGTAGGGCAGGGTCAACTCCACGGCTTCCCCAAATAGTGGTAGGATGAGGGTGGATAAGTCATCTGGCACAGTGCAAGTGACCACAGGAAAGCATCCCTGCAGCGCAGCAAGCAATGCAGTGGAACTAGCATCAATGTACAGCAATATGCAACTCTCCCCGCAATGAAGCAATGAATATGAGACAGAGCAAAGAAGAGCAAACACATCACCAGCATCCTTACAATCCCCTGTGAAGAAAAAAAAGAACAGTAAACCCTAGAAAGCCTCCACAAGACCTCCCCCCAAGAAAACCCGCCCCAGGAGGAGGTGGTAGGCCAGAAATATTAAGCAAGTGATGGTCCATCATGCAAAGTGGAGCCAATAGCAAGGGTGACCCCAACAGTGTAAACAAGGGAAAACATATGCAGCCACAGTACTCTGCCAGTTGGCATTGTAGTCAGTCTTGAGGACTCCCTGTTGTCTTTCTAAACTTGGTTGGATACTTCAGTGTTGTTCCATGGAGAATGGGACTTGTCCCTGTCAGACACCTGTTTAAGTTCCATAACTGCCCCAATAGCATAGTCTTTCCTGCTACAGGAAGGGGAGGGAAAAGCTACTCCTGCAATCTGCCTAGCCTGCACTGCTGGCCTTGTGTTTGTTATGGGCCAGGTCGCCATCTGGGGTTGGAGATGGAGAGGCAAGAAGGACTATTTCCATGTCGAGGTCCAATAAGATGTCAAGGAAGACCTCAAAGTAACCTGGATCTTGTAAATCTTTGGAAAGGTCATCCATGGTGATTCACATATGTGGCGGTTTCAACATCCCCTGCTTGATGTCCACTTACGCAGAGCTGTGCGGAGTGACAGGAAGGCACAATGCTTGCCATTCGTTTCCCTCCAATAGTCCCTTGCAATGCAGAACTTGTGGCCATCATAGTCAGAGGGCCATGAACACAGACTGTGGTCAAAATCTACTGGACTAGGACATGGTGCAGGAAACAAGTGATGAGTGGGTGAGGCTTGTCAGTAGGCATACAATGTGCACACTGGACCTCCAAAGGTGTGAGAGAGCATCACAGAGGAAGCACCCAACATTATCACGTTCCCCTTTGTCCAGGAACGTAAAGAAGCTAAAGTTATCCCTTTGACTTCTATCCTCCAGGGCCATAGGTTTGTGGGATTGGTGTCAAAGTTCAGCGTCCTGTCCTGTCCTGTGGTAGTGGCAACCTGAACCTCCAGTATAGTGAGGTGGAGTTCCGTTTCGTTCAGGCAGCCTTGAAATACCCCAATCTCTGTCCATATTGACTTTGTGTTGGTGGTGAGCTCTTTGATTTAGCATCCATCAGTTCCAGTGGAACAACACCATGATTTCCTGTAGGATGTGATCCATTGGGTCATCCAAGTGACCTGGCATGGCCAGTGCAGGGGGCTTGTGGAGGGCCACTTCCTCGGAAATGAGTATCTGATGGGAGTCTTCCCGGTGGCCATGAAGATAGGTAGGTAGGTGCAGGAGAGGCAGATGGTTGCAGGAGCGCATGATTTGGGGGACATCTGGGACCCACAGCAACAGCCAGTCAATATATCTAGAGGGAGACCCAGTGTTCACAGGGTGAGCGTGGGCTCCAGGAGAGGGATCAGGAGCTCGGCACACGGGTGCACAAGCCGACAGAGGTATGACGGCATGGTTCCCGAACATCCAGATGAGGCCTTTATTTGACCCGGGCACCAAGTCAGTGGTTCAGGTCAGCTGCTCAGTTTCATGTGTTAGAGGCCCCCACAACCACCACAAACGGGGAAAGAAAGGGAGCAAGGTCCAGGCGTGGACCAGTTGGGGCCCACATATAGGTGAGTCAGGGCAGCCAGGTCCAAAGCAGCTGAATGTGAGGGCTGAGGCACACAACTCAGAGTCCTCTGTAGGGCACGGGGGGGCTTAAATGCCAAGGAGGGCCCCCTAGCAACCTGGTACAATCCTTTGCTCCAGGCAGATGAGGCAGGCCCTCAGTGGGGGTGAGAGATGTCCAGGCTGCAGACATCGGTAGCCATTGTGGTCGGTCATGAGAGGTGTCTCCCCAGGCCCCCAAGTTCAGTTCAGAGGGGACATGGGGGGAGGATTATGAGAGAGGAGAGGGGGAGAAATGGCCCCCACAAATCAGCCCTCAAGAGGCCGCCAAAGCCAGCCTTCTCTACCTCAACCCACAGTCAGTGATGGAGGAACAGGTCCTGTGGAGTTGTGGCCAGGTCTTTCAGAGCAAACTGCTGAGACTGTCATAAGCCGCAATGACCCGGAGGCAGCACACAGAAGTTGTTCTAGCTTCTCCTCGAGGCAAGCGTATATGGGTTGCAGCCCCCAGGCCCATTAGGTAGATGGGACCCTGAATGCGGGTCTGAATTGGCATGCAGTGGTACCAGGACTACGGATTCTCATGCTGTACGGCCCACGTAATCCCACGGAGTTCTGTAGGAGATGAGGGTGCTCTGTTTTAGTGGCATATTGTCAGCAGCCCATTGCAGGGGTCAAGAAGTCTCCCACTATGGCCGATCCACTCTTTGCTATGGGTTCTCTGTGCCCTCACTTAGGGCATTCAAAACATCTAGGCCCCCCTGGGAGTGTGGTTGGGCAACTACACAGTATCTCTGGGCTCACGTGGCCCTTAGGGTGGCACCGGAGGCTTTATGGCAGGCCACGGACCCAAGGAGCTCTGTATTCAGGCAGCCATCAGTGTCATCAGCCAAGCTATACCCCTTTCTAAGCTAGCTTTTAAAATGTTTTCATCATTTGGACCAAGATTTTTGTCACGGAGGACAACAACCTAATATGACTGCTGTTTAATCATACATCAACTGCTCTTCTGCAGTTTCAGGTGCCTAGTTCATGAAACATGGGATACCTCCAGAATTTACTTTGATCCACTGATGCTGGGGATTTGCAGATTTAGGCCCTCATTATGACATTGATTGTAAATCCCACTTACCGCCACGCTGATTGCTGCCAACTTACCTCCAGGGTGGTGGATATCCGTTCACCATATTATGACACACAGACACCAATCCGCCAGTATTCAGCTATATACACAAATCTGCAACACCAAAGGTCAGTGATAAACTGGCAGTATCAAAATCCACACCGTTACGCCAACAGAACAATGCCCATCACATTATGACCCACAAATCACCCCAGTGGACACTCAACGGGTGTAAACCATTGGCGGGACATACCGCCACGCTCAAACTTGTACACACACAAACAAAACAACACCACATTGGACAATTCAAACAACACACACCTGACACCCATACACACACCACACCCACCCACTCACACCACTATAAAATACACACCGCATTACCCACAACCCTTTACCATTACAAACAATTGCCACCAGAGAGACAGCAAGACCACAGACACAACCAGAGTCATACACTACTCACACCTATAAACCACTCCCACACCCCACATCACACACCCCAACACACCCTCACCTACACACCTCACACAAAACCCATGGCACCACAAAGACACCCCCGCTTCAAAGAGGAGGAACTAAGGGTCATGGTGGAGGAAATCACCAGGGTACAGCTGTCAACATCAGAACAGTGCGCGCTCTACGGGCGACAAAAATGCAAAAAACTCAGCCTTTATTCATGCATTGTGTTTATATGAAGTGTGTTAACCTTTTGCATTACAGTCTTTAACCTTGAAAAACACTATTAATGATGTTTGCAATAACTGTTCATTTGCAAGGTACTGCTGCAGGCTTACTGAGTGTGTTAGGGTGTGGTCCCTTTCTAGGACCTTCTAGAAGCTTTCCCTGCAGCATGACTGGGTGCGGTTTGTGGGCTGGGCCAGACTCTATATAAGGGAGCCAGCCCAGCTCCACGTGCTCACTATTCAGAGGTCCCAGTGCAGAGCAGCAGCAACTTCCTGAGCTCCTGTTCCAGAGGCCTACCTTGGCGTTTCAGGCCTGCCCCGCATTGTATTGGTGATCCTTGAGTAGGGCGGTAAGGTGGTGGTCGAGCTGGGCCCCCGACCCCGTTATCAAAGACTCTCGAGGTTTGGGCCTACTTGTAAAACTTTCAGCGTGAGCAAGGCTTTGCTCTCATGTAAACCTTGATGTTCAGATCGACAACAGCTTGCGCGATCATTTCATGGCATTTGCATATTCTTGTTCGAATCGGCAGTGTGCGTGATTCATTTCCCGCTTGTAAACCTTGATGTTCAGATAGGCCACAGCTTGCGCGATCATTTCATGGCATTTGCATATTCGTGTTCGAATCGGCAGTGTGCGCGATTCATTTCCCGCATGTAAACCTTGATGTTCAGATCGGCCACAGATTGCGCGATCATTTCATGGCATTTGCATATTCTTGTTCGAATCGGCAGTGTGCGCAATTCATTTCCCGCACGTAAACCTTGATGTTCAGATCGGCCACAGCTTGCGCAATCATTAAATGGCATTTGCATATTCTTGTTCGAATCGGCATTGTGCGCGATTCATTTCCAGCATATAAAACTTGATGTTCAGATCAGCTACAGTGTGCGCGATCATTATATGGCAATTAAAACTTTGGTGTGTTGTACTTGTAGAGGTGCACACATTTATCCTGAGCTTTTGGATTTCCCATGAAGATGCCTAATTCAAAATGCAACCTTCTTTGTGCATATTAAGTTCCTAGTACAGTTCCTGTTGTTTCCAGGGAACGTTTCAGATAGCCTTTGTCCTCATGTAAAAATGCAATGTTTGTTCTGAAACATTATTCTAGAAGGTTCTTGTATTCTAGACAGAATTTGTTATATTTCATGAAAAGCTCATGTGAAAACATTGTATTAACCATTTTTGATTTTTTTTCCAGGTAGCTAGATTTCTTGAGGTCTAGTTATAGTCATTTCTTAGGTTATCCATGGTTACAGCATGAGAACGCTTAGAACCATAGTCTAGTGAAAGTCAATGTGATTATATCTTGATATTGTGTTGTTTCACCTTTTGCTTCCTAAAGGTCTCCTTCCCAGCTGTTCCCTTCCTAATCCCCTTTTCCCCCACTTGGACCCTCTCAGGCTCTGTGATATTTCAGAGTTTTGGAGCTGTCTAGTGGTGGACATGTTGGGAACGTGCACAGGCCCTAAGGATCTGGTCTCCCTGACAGAATAGTGAGCCCACAAATTTATTATCCTCCTGGTTTGCGTGAGTTCTCAGCATGGCCACATTGGACGAGTTAGTCAAAGTTACCACGCAGCTCCAAGCAGAGGTAGTGTCATCAAAGGACATAGCAGCCAGCTTATCTGAGAGAGTGAGTCAGTTGCAGGAAAGGGTAGAAAAGAAGGAACAAAGTCCTTTGGGTGTGTCTTAGCCTGGTCCTTCTTCCCAAGCTTCTGGAGGTAACCCTCCTACGAACATTTCCCTCAACGTTCCCTCAGCTATCCCCTTGGCTCATCCAGAACGTTTTTCAGGTGATCCCCTGAAAGCGCAATCTTTCTTGGTTCAAGTGGAATTACATTTTACCTGCCGACCACACACTTTCCCTGATGCCCAATCCAGGGTGGCCTTCTTGTTATCTTACCTGACTGGGGACGCAGCCACCTGGGCAATCCCTCTTGTGCATAAAGACAGTCCCCTGCTTTACAATTGGAGAATTTTTTTTCATGAGTTTGAACAAGTGTTTGGTCGAAGAACAGTGACATTGTCGGCAGATCGTGAACTATTAGACTTGCAACAAGGTAACCAAGACCTAGGGGGTCATTCCAACCCTGGCGGTCGGTGTTAAACCAGCGGCCAAACCGCAAACAGGCTGGCGGGTAAAAAAATGGAATTCCGACCCTGGCGGAAACCGCCAACAGAGACCGCCACATTACCACACCGCCCGCCACTGCGGCACAAGAAAACAGCGCGGCGGTCACCGCCAACAGACAGGCGGGAGTCAATGTACCGCCCACCCTATCACAACACACCAATCCGCCACCTTTTCCGGGGCGGTAGCCCCGCTGATAAAAACATGGCGGAAACAGCCATTTCAAACGGAAAACGCTCACCTCCATACACCCCCACGAGGAATCTGGACAGCATGGAACCCAAACTCCATATCCTCCCAGCGATTGTCTTCCTGCTCCTCTACCAGGAGCACGAACGCTGGCGCAGAAGACAACTGTGAGTACTGCACCTACGACACAGGGGAGGGGGGAGGAGAAAATATTACGGGGACACACATACGCGACACACCCACCCCCACCCACTACAACACACACATCAATGCACAGTAATACATCACAGTTACCCCCCGCAAGCCCCCTGGAAGAATGCAAAGACAAAAGGAAATGATTCTAAACATTGGAATATATTGTATTACTGGCTGAATTATATATATATATATCTACACATCAAAAACACTTATATACATATATGTACAAGTCCGAGCATTGTAGCAGGCATTGTCGGTGGACCACTGGGCCCAAATCACATGGGCAAAGCCCACACAGGATACCTGACTCCAACGGAGAGAACACTGCAGGGGCATCAGATAGGAAAACTACAGGCACCTCAGGGGGAAGGGAAGGGGGGGCACCTCAGCCAGATGAGTGCACGACGCCAGATCCACGAGGGGCCTCCATGGCCACTGTTCAATCCTGGGGAGTGCAAAGCCACAGTCTCTCAAGTCTCTCCAGTGGGTGGGTTGCCCACTGTGCCATCCTGGGGAGTGCAAAGCCACAGTCTCTCAAGTCTCTACAGTAGGTGGGTTGCACACTGTGCCATCCTGGGGAGTGCAAAGCCACAGTCTCTCAAGTCTCTACAGTGGGTGGGTTGCCCACTGTGCCATCCTGGGGAGTGCAAAGCCACAGTCTCTCAAGTAAATGCATGTCTCCACTGGTTCTGGAGGGGGACTGGTGCCCAGAGTGCTCGTTCAGCCCTGCCCGACACAGATGCGGGCCTGCCCCTGCCGCTAATGGGCCAGCGGTGCTTGAGACGGCGGTGCCCAGTGCAGCGGTGCTTGAGATGAAGGGCCCAGTTCAGCGGTGCTTGAGACGGCGGTGCCCAGTTCAGCGGTGCTTGAGACGGCGGTGCCCAGTGCAGCGGTGCTTGAGATGAAGGGCCCAGTGCTGCGGTGCTTGAAATGAAGGGCCCAGTTCAGCGGTGCTTGAGACGGCGGTGCCCAGTTCAGCGGTGCTTGAGACGGCGGTGCCCAGTTCAGCGGTGCTTGAGATGAAGGGCCCAGTTCAGCGGTGCTTGAGACGGCGGTGCCCAGGTCAGCAGTGCTTGAGACGGCGGTGCCCAGTGCAGCGGTGCTTGAGATGAAGGGCCCAGTGCAGCGGTGCTTGAGATGAAGGGCCCAGTTCAGCGGTGCTTGAGACGGCGGTGCCCAGTTCAGCGATGCTTGTGATGAAGGGCCCAGTTCTGCAGTGTTTGAGATGAAGGGCCCAGTTCAGCGGTGCTTGAGACGGCGGTGCCCAGTTCAGCAGTGCTTGAGACGTCGGTGCCCAGTTCGGCGGTGCTTGAGACGGCGGTGCCCAGTTCAGCGGTGCTTGAGATGAAGGGCCCAGTTCAGCGGTGCTTGAGATGAAGGGCCCAGTTCAGCGGTGCTTGAGACGGCGGTGCCCAGTTCGGCGGTGTTTGAGACGGCGGTGTCCAGTTCAGCGGTGCTTGAGACGGCGGTGCCCAGTTCGGCGGTGCTTGAGACGGCGGTGCCCAGTTCAGCGGTGCTTGAGACGGCGGTGCCCAGTGCAGCGGTGCTTGAGATGGAGGGCCCAGTGCAGCGGTGCTTGAGATGAAGGGCCCAGTTCAGCGGTGCTTGAGACGGCGGTGCCCAGTTCAGCGGTGCTTGAGATGAAGGGCCCAGTTCAGCGGTGCTTGAGATGAAGGGTCCAGTTCAGCGGTGCTTGAGATGGCGGTGCCCAGTTCAGCGGTGCTTGAGAAGGCGGTGCCCAGTTCGGCGGTGCTTGAGGCGGCGATGCCCAGTTCAGCGGTGCTTGAGATGAAGGGCCCAGTTCAGCGGTGCTTGAGATGAAGGGCCCAGTTCAGCGGTGCTTGAAATAGCGGTGCCCAGTACAGCGGTGCTTGAGATGGCGGTGCACAGTTCGGCGGTGCTTGAGATGAAGGGCCCAGTTCAGCGGTGCTTGAGACGGCGGTGCCCAGTTCAGCGGTGCTTGAGACGGCGGTGCCCAGTTCGGCGGTGCTTGAGACCGCGGTGCCCAGTTCAGAGGTGCTTGAGATGAAGGGCCCAGTTCAGCGGTGCTTGACACGGCGGTGCCCAGTGCAGCGGTACTTGAGATGAAGGGCCCAGTTCAGCGGTGCTTGACATGGCGGTGCCCAGTTCGGCGGTGCTTGAGACGGCGGTGCCCAGTTCGGCGGTGCTTGAGACGGCGGTGCCCAGTTCAACGGTGCTTGAGACGGCGGTGCCCAGTTCAGCGGTGCTTGAGATGGCGGTGCCCAGTGCAGCGGTGCTTGAGATGAAGGGCCCAGTTCAGCGGTGCTTGAGATGAAGGGCCCAGTTCAGCGGTGCTTGAGACGGCGGTGCCCAGTGCAGCGGTGCTTGAGATGAAGGGATCAGTTCAGCGGTGCTTGAGATGGCGGTGCCCAGTTCAGCCGTGCTTGAGACGGCGGTGCCCAGTTCAGCTGTGCTTGAGACGGCGGTGCCCAGTTTGGCGGTGCCCAGTTTGGCGGTGCTTGAGACGGCGGTGCCCAGTTCGGCGGTGCTTGAGACAGCGGTGCCCAGCTCAGCGGTGCTTGAGACGGCGGTGCCCAGTGCAGCGGTGCTTGAGATGAAGGGCCCAGTGCAGCGGTGCTTGAGACGGCGGTGCCCAGTTCAGCGGTGCTTGAGATGAAGGGCCCAGTTCAGCGGTGCTTGAGACGGCGGTGCCCAATTCAGCGGTGCTTGAGACGGCGGTGCCCAGTTCGGCGGTGCTTGAGACGGCGGTGCCCAGTTCGGCGGTGCTTGAGACGACGGTGCCCAGTTCAGCGGTGCTTGAGACGGCGGTGCCCAGTTCAGCGGTGCTTGAGATGAAGGGCCCAGTTCAGCGGATCAGGCCATGGCGTGCAGGTCATTTGCCACCTGTCCTGTGGCTGGCGGGGCCTTCCTGCCCATCTGTCGGGTGGCTGGCGGGGCCTTCCTGGTCTGCAGTACCGGGCCTGTTGGTGTCCTCCTGCCCACCTGGGATGGGGCTGGCGGGGCCCTCCTGGCCAGCTGGGCTGATGGCGCTCTCCTCGGGCGTGCTGCCCTTCCCAGCCTTCCCTGTTCGCCTGTGGCCCTTCCCCACCTTGGGCGGTGTGCCACCTGTCTCCACACTTCGTGCCGGAGCCATGGTAGGGATTTTAGTGCCTGGTGTTTTCACCCTCTCGCGCCAGCTGCTGACTATCTTCGGGTGTTTCTCCGGGGGTGGGCTGCCCGTGCCTTGGCTCCATACTGAACTGGCTGCCCTTGAGGGTGGGGGACTCCACAGTCCATGGCAGGCTGTCATCACAGGCCCCGGTTTTGTGGTGGCTGAGGTGCTGACTGGAGTCCTATGAGATGGACGGGGTGGGGGTGTTGTAGGAGAGAGGTTAAGTTTTGACAGGAATAGCAATTTAGGACCAGTGGGACGGGTAGGTGTAGTGGGTATGGGAGTGGAGGAAGAGGTTGTGGTTGTAGGAGTCTTAAGTCTGGTGTCTTTGGGTGCAGGTGCTTGGGCTGGAGGCTGTCATGAGGTGGATGGCTGTTGGGTGGGTGGCTGCCTGCGTTTGTGTATCTTGGAAGAGGGGGTGACAGACACACTGGGAGAGGACACAGGGGATGTGTAAATGGTAGTGGGGGTGGTGACTGCACGTGTGCGGGGGGTTCTGGTGTGTGTGCTGGTGATGGACATAGTGGCTGAAGATGTTGTGCATGCAGGTGTGAGTGGAGACGTGACAGGGAGGGAGGAGGGAGACGAGGAAGAGGGGGACACAGTGGAGGCAGTGGGTGTTGGTATGTCTGTATGTGGATGTTGCTTGTGTGAATGCTTGTGTGATGTGTGGTGCTTATGTCTGGATGAGCTTCCCTTGGGTGTTGAGGTGTGTGCAGGCTGGTCTGATGGTGTGTCTGGGATAGGCAGAGGTACAGGTGATAGGGTATGGGTGGAGGAAGTTGGAGGGGGGAGGCTAGAGACAGGGACAATTGCTGCCATCAGTGCTGAGGCCAGAGTGTTGAATGATCGCTGAAGGGCAGCCTGACCAGAATGAATGCCCTCCAGGTATGCATTACTCTGGTGCACCTCTCTTTCGACACCCTGGATGGCATTCAAAATGGTAGACTGCCCAACAGTGAGCGTCCTCAGGAGGTCAATGATCTCCTCACTGAGGGCAGCAGGGGTGACTGGGGCAGGGCCTGAGGTGCCTGGGGCGATGGAGATGCCCTCCTTCCTGGGTGAGCAGGCACGGGGCAAACACTGAGGGGCTGCTGGGAGGGCGGTGCTGGTGCGCTGGGTGGCGGCTGTACCTGTTGTTGCGGGGGGCACGGATGTTGCCGCCACCACAAGGGAGCTCCCTTCAGAGGACGAGTCTGTGTCACTTATGTCTGCCCGAGTCCCCGCTGTGGAGCTCCCCTCGCCCTCAGTCCCACTGGTGTATTCTGGATCCGTTGCATGGCCCTCCAGGGCCATGTGGGATGCAGATCCCTAGTGCTCCAATGCCACTTCTCCTCCACCTGATGATGCTAATGCACACATGAACAGAAAGACCACAAAAAAGGGGGGGAGAGAAAATAAAGACATGTTGAGTGCATGCATTGGCGACACCGTTGGCAGACAGGACAGACACAGAAGCCCCCTGCACTACGCCGCGCACTTGGGTCCACTACTCAATCCGTGTGACATGGCCTACAAGCCTATGGACGACATCTGCACACATAGATGACACAGGGCCATTAATAGCTATACTTGGCACCCTACAGAGGTGGGGGGCGGGGGCACAGGGCCATGCCTTACGGAGGGGCCTAGCCTACAGAAATCGCCCTGGCCTAGGGATACCCACAGCCCTCCTCCCCCACCCAGACACCTCCACTGCGCGCAAAGTCACCAGAATGAGAGTGTACTCACCCCCTTGTGTCTGCTGTGATGTCCTCACGCGCCCATCCAAATCGGGGTAGGCCACCGCCAGGAACCGGGACATCAGGGGGGTCAAAGTCCGACTGGCACCCCTCCCACGTTGGGAGGCCATCCCCAGCTGAGCCTCCGCCGTCTTCCTGCTCCAGCGTCGGATGTCCTCCCATTTCTTCCGGCAGTGGGTGCCCCGTCTGTGGTGGACCCCAGGGCCCGGATGTCCTTGGTGATGGCACGCCAAATGTCGATCTTCTGGTGAGCGCTGACCTATGTGAAATGTACAGGGGGAGAAAAAGAGTCATCACCTTCTGCACCCTCAATGTGAGTGGCCCCCCATCCCTACCCTTGCCATGTGGCACATCCTGTCATCCGTCGTTTGATGCATGCCTCATTCGCTCCCCTCCCCACCATCTTTCATCCACCCGACTCAACACAGCCATTGCCCCCAAAGCATGGTCCCAGTGTACTTACCTGTTCGTCTGGAGGACCGTAGAGTAGCGCATACTGGGAGAGGACCCCATCCACGAGTTTCTCCAATTCCTGAGCAGTGAAGGCAGGGGCCCTTTCCCCAGTCGCATAAGCCATTGTCTCTTCCAGACCGAGGTCACAGCAGCACTTGCAGTGTAGGTCCTCTCCTGTCGAAGATCGGGTATCGAGTGATTAAGCAGATAGAAAATGGCGGTCATGTCCGTGGCGGTGCGTACCGCGACCGCCGGCGCACATCGTCATTGGCTCCTGGGACCCATAGGGTTCAATGTTAACCAATGCTGTTTTGCGCTGTGGTCTTCGACCGCCTACCGCCACGGTGTGCCACGCCAGCACATTTACCTCACATCCCATTGTCACACTTCACAGGTCAGGCAGCCGCCATTTCAAGGGCCCACATGGCTTACTTTTAACTGCGTCACACATACCTAGGCCTTGCATCAACACTCATACAAACCATTCAATGCATTGGGAATCGTGTTATGTGCAAGCTGTGGTTACGTACCTGTGGGTTGATTTACTCTGTGCTCGCTGTTGTCCTTCATAGGCACCGTCCGCTGGGACATGCGAGGAGATGGAGGAATCTTCCTGTATACAGACCGCTGGTAGACCTATCGACAATGGAGGAAAGACATGTCATACTGACATTCAGGCTTGACCGAGCCACTATTCATGAACTGTGTGCCCAGCTGGAGCCAGACCTGATGTCACCCATCCGCCAACCCACAGGGATCCCACCTCTAGTGCAGGTGCTGTCAGTACTCCATTTCTTTGCAAGTGGGTCATTTCAAACAACAGTGGCCATATCATCAGGGATGTCCCAGCCTATGTTTTCCAAGGTGTTGTCCAGAGTGTTGTCTGCCCTTCTGAAACACATGCGGAGCTACATTGTTTTCCCTGAGGTGGGGGATTTGCCTACAGTGAAAGGTGATTTCTATGCCCCTGGACATATCGCCAACATCATAGGTGCCATTGATGGGACCCATGTGGCTTTAGTACCCCCCCACAGGAGTGAACAAGTGTACAGAAACAGAAAGAGTTATCATTCGATGAATGTACAGATGGTGTGTTTGGCAGACCAGTACATCTCCCATGTTAATGCTAAGTTCCCTGGCTCAGTCCATGACGCGTACATCATGCGGAATAGCAGCATCCCTTACGTGATGGGTCAACTCCAGAGGCACCGGGTGTGGCTATTAGGTGACTCTGGTTACCCCAACCTGTCATGGCTACTGACCCCAGTGAGGAATCCCCGGACCAGGGCAGAGGAACGGTACAATGAGGCCCATGGGCGAACAAGGAGGGTGATTGAGCGGACCTTCGGCCTCCTGAAGGCCAGGTTCAGGTGCCTCCATATGACAGGTGGATCCCTATTGTACTCACCAAAGAAGGTGTGCCAGATCATCGTGGCCTGCTGTATGCTTCACAACCTGGATTTGCAACGCCAGGTGCCTTTTCTGCAGGAGGATGGTCCAGATGGTGGTGTTGCAGCAGCTGTGGAGCCTGTGGAGATTGAAGACGAGGAAGCCGAAGAGGACGACATAGACAACAGGAACACAGTAATACAGCAGTATTTTCAATGACACACAGGTAAGATTCCAACCCGGCATATTACATATACTTAACCCCTACTACCTCTCTACTGTCTGACCTTTTTCCCCAGTGTATGGTAACTGAGTTGTGACTTTCCCTTCCAATTTCAGAGATGTGGGCCATACTGCGTGACATCTGCTTTGTTTCCCCATGGACAACAGCTGTGTGACAGTGGTATGTTGGCATCACAATGTAAATATGCATTTTGGGACGGTAATGTCTAATACATTAGTACAAAATCACAGCCAGACTCCTGATTGTTTTGTGCAATAACTGTGTTTATTTCAGTGCTCTATATTGGTGGGTGATTGCAAATCGGTGAGGGGTGATGGTGGAGGATTGTCCATGGCAGAGTCCAGACTATTAGTATCACAGTTGCATTGTCCAAATGGCTGTGGAAAGTGGAGCATGGGCAGTATAAGAATGGACAGGGTGTCAATGTGGGACAGTGGGAAGACAATCAGGGAGGTATCCTTTCCTGGCGCGGGTCTTGGCATCTTACTCTGTCTTCTTCCTGGATCTCAGGGCCCGCTTGCGGGGTGGTTCTCCTTCTGCAGGGGGTGGGGTGCTGGTGGCCTGTTGGTCCTGTGGCGGGGCCTCCTGTCCACTAGCGCCAGCAGAGGTGGTAGGCAGTTCTTGGTCCATGCTAGTGTCAGGGGCCCTTGTCCTGCCACAGTGTCCCGCAATGTGGTGACTACCTGATTTAGAGCCCCTACAATGGTGGCCAGGGCGGAACTGATGTTTCGTAGTTCCTCCCTGAACCCCAAATACTGTTCTTCCTGCAGAAGCTGGATCTCCTGAAACCTGGCCAGGACCGTTGCCATCGTCTCCTGGGAGTGGTGGTAGGCTCCCATGATGGAGGAGAGGGCCTCGTGGAGAGTGGGTTCCCTGGGCCTGTCCCCCCCCTGTCGCACAGCAGCCCTCCCAGTTCCCCTGTTTCCCTGGGCCTCTGTCCCCTGGACCGTGTGCCCACTACCACTGCCCCCAGGTCCCTGTTGTTGTTGGGGTGGTGGGTTAACCTGGGTGCCCTGCAGTGGTGGACACACCGCTGATTGACGTGTCCTGGGGACAGAGGGATGGGCCCGCTGGGTGGGTGCTGTGCTGGTGTTCCCAGAGGGGGGAAGGTCTACTATGGGCTGTGGCTGTGTGAGGGGAACCGACTGTCCCGAGGTCCCCGATGGGCCGGGCTGGTCATCTAGATCCAGGTCGACAGAGGTGCTGTCCTCACTGTGGGCCTCTTCTGGGGGTGGAGTGGACATTTGTGGACCCTCCTGCGCGGTGACGTGGCGTTCGGGTCCTGCAGGGGTATAAAAGTATGGTTATTGCATTTGTGTGTGCCATAGCGTGTAATGGGTGGGTGCCCTTGTACCCCAGTGCTGGCATTCCCGTGTGGGGGCTTTTGTGATGGTGATTTGGTGGGGGATGGGTATGTGCAGTGGGCATGCTTTGGTGATGGGTGTCCATGCTTTGTGGTCGCATGCAGGGATTGGTGTTGGGATGGGTGGGCTGTGATGGTGAGACATTTGCAAGGAGCAGGATGTGATGGGGGTGAGGGTGAGGGTGGGGGTATGAGTTGGTATGCTGGTGGGGTGGGGGGGATGAAGTAGTGAAGATGAGACTTACCAGAGTCCATTCCTCCAGATACTCCTGCGAGGCCCTCAGGATTCAGGCTCGCCAAGACTTGCTCCTCCCATGTTGTAAATTCTGGGGGAGGAGGTGGGGGTCCGCCGCCAGTCCGCTGCACCGCGATGAGGTCGTTCCACCGCTTCCTGATGTCGTCCCTATTTCTCGGGTGCTGTCCCACAGCGTTGCCCTATCGACTATTCTGCTCCATAGCTCCATCTTCCTGGCAATGGTGGTGTGCTGCACCTGTGTCCCGTAGAGCTGTGGCTCTACCCGTACAATTTCCTCCACCATGACCCTGAGTTCATCCTCGGAGAACCTGGGGTGTCTTTGCGGTGCCATGGGGTGGTGTGGATGATGTGTGGGGTGGATTGTGTGGTGATGTGTATTGGTGTGTTGTGTGAAGTGCGTGGAAATATTGCTGGGTGAAAGTAAAATGCGCGTCTGGGTGCTCAGTTCTCTTTTTCTCAGTTCGTGGTCCCGATTCTGTAGCAGTGGGGATTTGTGGGTGATGTGGGTGTGTGTTTTATATTGTGTTGGGTGTGTGGGAGTGGTGTGTGTATGTGTATCAGGTGTGTGTATTTGTAATTGTCCAATGTGGCTGTGTTTTGTAAGTGTGTGTGTATATTGAGCGCGGCGGTGTGTACCGCCAATGGAATACCGCGGTTGAAAGACCGACGCGTGGATTCGTGTGTCGTGATAGTGTGGGCGTATTTCTGTTGGTGTGGCGGTGGAGGTTTGGTCATCGCCAGTTTCTCGCTGCCCTTTGGTGTGGCGCACTTTTGTGGATGTCTGTATTTTGGCGGTTTGCCTGTTGTGGGTCAGAATGACCGTGGCGGTTTACCACGGCCGCGGTGGTATGTTGGCAGTCTTCTGACAGCGGTAAGCGGCTTTTACCGCCAAGGTTGGAATGACCACCCTAGTTTCTTACTTAGCTCATTTTAATCGGATGGTAGCCGAGACATCCTGGCCTGAAGAAAAGCAAGCTGCCTTGTTTTACAAAGGACTCAAGGACGAGTTAAAGAACATTACTGCCCAGATAGACCCGCAGCCTACAGATTGTCAAGATCTAATAAACCTTGTTTTTAGACTGGATCATCGTCTAGCAGAACAAAGGGGAACACGCAAAAAGACTGAGAAATATTCCTGGTATGTTCACGATCATAGAGAATCAAGAACCCAGAAAGATAGAACTCAAGAACCTATGGAAATCGGAATTATCGGGAGACCTTTGACCAAAGACGAAAAGGACCTATGTAGAAAGAATGGACAATGTCTTTATTGCAGGCGCAAGGGTCGTTTCGCCAAAGATTGTCCAATCAAACCAAAGAGCAAACGAGGTCCTGTCCAGAAAATTGCAGCCAATGTACAAGTCGAGCCGGAAAACTAGATCACTCAAGATGTAAAGAAGGGTTGCTCTTAAGTGTCACCGTGGACCCTTTACAGTCTAGACATCTCAAGCTGGGCATAAAAATTCAAGTAAAGAAAATCTCAAGAAGGCCCTCGTAGATTCTGGGGCTACCGGGAACTTTGTTGATGCCCAATTGTTTCGCGCATGGGGGATCCCATGCACCAAGAATTAGAATCCAGAGATAATACAAGCAGTGGATGGAAAACTCTTCACTTGAGGCCCAGTAATTATTCAGACTGTCCCCTTGTCGGTGATCAGTGATGGGGGAAATCAAAGAACCAAACATGAAGAGAAACTCTTCTTTGACGTGATCCATGCTCCGCAGTCTGGAATTATCCTTGGCTTACCGAGGTTAACTCATCACAATCCTGAGATTAACTGGGCAGAACGGAAAGTCATGTTCTTTTCCGCCTTATGTAGTAGGAAATCTCTCCAGACGTCTCGAGTCGCCAAGAATTGCAACTCTCACATAGCCACTTCAGCGGAGAAAGAAGTAAAGTTGCCCAGGCAGTATTCATCCTATGAAGATGTATTCGATGAAAAAGAAGCAGAAACCTTTCCTCCTCATAGACCTTATGACTGCCAAACTGATCTAACTCCAGGTGCGATACTCCCTAGCTGTCATGTGTACGCCTTGTCAGAACATGAAAACCAACACTTACGAAAGTACCTAGATCAATTCTTAGAGAATGGCTTCATCCGCCCTTCCAAGTCTCCTGTGGCCTCTCCTTTGTTTTTTGTCCCTAGGGCTAAAGGGGACATTCGAACCTGTATTGACTATAGGGGTTTGAACAAAGTCACAGTCAAGAACAAATACCCCTTGCCTCTGATTCCTGTCTTGTTGGATCAAGTGAAAAAAGTCAAGATTTACACTAAGCTCAATCTACGGGGTGCTTACCATTTAGTCAGAATGGAAATCTGCGTTCAAGACAAGATATGGTCTCTTTGAATACACCATCATGCCCGCTGGACAGTGCAATGCTCCAGCTGCATTTCAGTTTTTCCCACGCACCCCACACAAACACCAAACACAACAGCCCCCACATAACAACACCCGCACCCACCAACATACCCCACAACCTACACAAGCCTCATGCCAAGGCCACCTCTACCTTCAACAACACCACAAACATCCCCGCAAACACTATCACACACCACAACAACCACACCACCCGCAACCACCTCAACTGTCTACTACTGAACACCCGCTCCCTACACAAACATGCCATAGAACTCTGGGACCTCATCACATCACACTCACCTGACATCGTCTTCCTCACAGAAACATGGACAAACCCCACATCCGAGCCAGATATAGCCATAGCCACCCCAGAAGGATACAAACTCCAACGCAAAGACCGCCTCAACAAATCAGGAGGCAGCATCGCCATCCTTCACAGAGACACCATCAAGGTCACCACCAACACCCTCAACACCCTCAACACCACAGAACACATGCACTTCCTCATCCACGCCAACAACACCACCATCCTCAGAGGCATACTCATATACAGACCCCTGGGACCACGCCCCCCATTCTGTGACACCACCACTGACACCATCAGCACGCACACTCTCACCTCCATAGACTACATACTCCTCGGCGACTTCAACTTCCACCTGGAAAACCCTCACAACCACAACTCCTCTTCCCTCCTAGACAACCTCTCCAACCTAGGACTCAAACAACTGGCCACAGCCCCCACCCACTCAGCCGGACACACACTCAACGCAATTTTCACCTCAAGCCAACACGTCACCTACACCCACACCACCAAACTCCAATGGACGGATCACCAATGCGTCCACTTCTCCTACAACAAACCTCCCACACACCACCACCATCACACCACACCCTACCGCATGTGGGACAAGATCCCCACAGAGTGCCTGATCTCCCAACTGACACAAACCCCCCCAACATAACCGACCCCAACACCGCCGCACACAACCTCAATGAATGGATCACCACCTGTGCCAACAATCTCGCGCCCCTCAGAAAAAACATCACCACCCGCAATATCAAGAACGCCCCATGGTTCACCACTGAACTCCACAAATCCAAACGCAAATGCCGCAAAGCAGAGAAAACCTGGAGACAAGAACCCATCACCACTAACTTCGCCACCCTCAAAACCACCACACACATCCACCACCAACTCATACGCACCGCCAAAAGAGCACACTACAAGGAACGCATTGACAACAACTCCCAAAGTAGCAAGGAACTCTTTATCATCATCAAAGAGCTTTCCAAACCCAAGGCCAGCAACCAAGACCCCACGCACATACAAACCCTCTGCGACTCCCTCTCAGATCACTTCCACCGCAAAATCCTGGACATACACAACAGCTTCACACCACACACATCCTCCACACACACCACACACCCACCAAACACAAACCCACCACACACATCCCCCAACCTACTCACCACCTGGGCCCCCACCACCGACGAAGAAACTGAGACCGCTATGAACTCCATTCACTCTGGCTCCCCCTCTGACCCATGCCCCCACCGTATATACAACAGAGCCAGCCCTGCCATCGCCCCCATACTCCGAGCCACAATCAACAGCTCATTCGAAACCGCCACCTTCCCAGACCTCTGGAAACATGCGGAAGTCACTGCGCTCCTAAAAAAAAACAAAGCCGACCCAGACGACCTCTCCAACTACCGCCCCATCTCCCTCCTTACATTCCCAGCCAAGGTCACGGAAAAAATAGTCAACTCCCGCCTATCCCACTTCCTCGAGACAAACCACACACTCGACTCTTCCCAATCTGGGTTCCGCAAGAACCACAGCACAGAAACCGCTCTCATAGCATGCACTGACTAAATCAGATCCAGAGTCGACATGGGCGAAACCGTAGCACTCATACTCCTGGATCTCTCCACAGCCTTTGACACTGTCTGCTACCACACACTCAGCACACGCCTTCACGACGCCGGGATAAGACACAAAGCCCTGGACTGGCTCACCTCCTTCCTCACCGACAGAACCCAAAGAGTCTGTCACCCCTCCTTCCAATCCCCCGCCACCAAAATCATCTACGGAGTCCCCCAAGGCTCCTCTCTCAGCCCCACTCTATTTAACATCTACATGACCCCACTAGCCAACATAATCAAACCCCACGGAATCACCATCCTCTCATACGCTGATGACACTCAACTCATCCTCTCCCTCACCCGCGACCCCAACACCGCCAAATCCAACCTACACAATGCACTCCTCGACACAGCCGCATGGATGACAGCCAATCACCTTAAACTCAACTCCAACAAAACCGAAATAATCCTCTTTGGCCCACACAAAAACACTTGGGACCCCTCATGGTGGCCCACCACGCTAGGCCCCGCAACCTCAACATCATTCTGGACTCCTCCATCTCGATGACTCAGCAAATCAACGCCCTCACCTCCTCATGTTTCAACACACTCCGCATACTGAAAAAAACATTCAAGTGGATCCCCACAGAGACCAGAAAGACAGTCACTCACGCACTCATCAGCAGTAGGCTTGACTACGGAAATGCCCTCTATGCCGGCACCACACTAAAACTTAAGCGCAAACTACAGCGAATCCAGAACTCAGCAGCACGACTCATCCTCGACCTCCCCCGACATGAATACATCTCACCACACCTCAGATCCCTCCACTGGCTCCCCATAGACAAAAGGATCACCTTTAAGATTCTCATCCTCGCACACAAATCGCTCCACAGCACCGGCCTGCCTACGTTAACGAAAGAGTGACCTTCCACACGGCCACACGCCACCTCCGCTCCGCCGACCTCTCTCTCACCTCTGTCCCTCGCATCAAACACACCACCACCGGAGGCAGATCCTTCTCCTACCTAGCCCCCAAGGCCTGGAACTCCCTCCCCACCCACCTCCGCAAGACCCAGGACCTACTACATTTCAGGAAGAGCCTCAAGACCTGGCTTTTTGAACAGTGATCCCCCAGCCCCCCACCCCTTTCCCACCCCCCCAGCGCCTTGAGACCCTCATGGGTGAGTAGCACGCTCTATAAATCTCTTTGATTGATTGATTGATAAATGACGTCCTTAGAGAATATCTCAACATATTTGCAATAGTCTATATCGATGATATTTTGATCTACTCTGACAATGAAACCGAACATGTACAACATCTCAAGAAAATTCTCACAGCTCTTCGAAAGCATCATTTATATTGCAAACTAACCAAATGTGAGTTTCATGTTACCACAGTTGAGTTTTTAGGGGTTATCCTTACCCCTCAAGGGATGGTCGTGGCAGAAAAGAAAGTACAAGCTGTATCTGATTGGCCCCCTCCAAAGAGTGTTCGAGATGTACAGTGCTTCCTGGGTTTTGCAAACTTTTATCGCAGGTTTATACACCATTTCTCTCAAACAGTGGCGCCAATCACCAAGTTATTGAGAAAAAAGGAAAAATGTGTATGGTCTCCAGAAGCTGACAGAGCCTTTTCAACTTCGAAAGAAGCTTTTTCCACTGCCCCAGTCTTGACTCAACCTGATGTGGATAGTCCATTCATAGTCGAAGCAGATGCCTCAGATGGAGCAATTGGTGCAGTCTTGTCACAACGAAGTAAAGACACTGGGCAGCCCCATCCTGTAGCTTACATGTCTCGAAAGCTGAACAAAGCCGAACAGAAATATGTCATTGCTGAAAAAGAGCTTCTGGTGATCCGTGATGCCTTTAAAGAGTGGAGGCATCATTTGTTGTGTGCCAAGTACATTATCACAGTATATACTGATCATCGCAATCTCCAGTTCATGGGTTCAGCTAGACTTTTGACTCCTCGGCAATTACGCTGAATGCTGTTTTTTGCTGAGTTCGATTTTGTGCTAACTTTTCACCCTGGTAAAGATAATCGCAAAGCAGACACCTTGTCCCGCCAAGAGTCTACCACGTTGCCTACAATCCAGCCTTCCAGAGCTATCATAGCTCCAGACAAAGTACTCTGCATCATAAAAACCGAAGACTTCTTTGAAGACATCCGTAATTCCTACACCATTGAGAAATGGCAGGCATGGGCTCGAGCAGATCACAAAAGATCAATCAAGTAAGGACTACCTTTCTATGATGCACAATTGTTCGTGCCACTACCAAGCATCGCAAGTTAGCATTTCATTGGTTGCATGTTATAGCTACGGCAGGTCACCCAGACACTCCTAAAACTATTGAATTAATCCAACACTACTTTTGGTGGCCTACTCTGACAAAAGACATCAAAACAATGGTCACTAACTGCGAAGTCTGTGCTCGAATCAAGACAACTCATTCAAAACTGAAAGGTTTGTTGCAACCGCTTCCAACTCCATGTCGACCTTGGGAACACATCTCGTTAGACTTCATTACAGGTCTACCCGTTGTTCAACAGTACTCAGTAATCCTGGTGGTGATGGATAGTCTCACGAAATATGGCCATTTCATAGCCTGTAAGAAATTGCCCACCTCCAGTGAACTGGCAACCATCCTACTGAATAGAGTGGTCCGTTATAATGGGCTGCCGAGAATGATTCTCTCCGATCGAGGATCACAATTTGCCTCCAACTTCTGGAAAACATGGTGCAAAACACTTCAAGTTACATCTACACTATCTAGTAGCCATCATCCTCAAACAGATGGCCAAACCGAGTGACTGAATCAGACATTGAAGCAATACCTGCGTGCTTAAGCTGAGAAAGCACTTGATTCCTGGACATTAATGCTCTGGTTAGCTGAACTAGCCTACAATAACTTGTTTCACACCTCCACTGGTGTCACACGCTTTTTTGGCTTGTTCGGCTATCATCCTGAGACCTTGCCCATCACGATTCCTAAAGAAAGTTCTCTTACACCAGCTGTGTTGCAAACCATTCAACACCTCCACCAAACCCAGAAACTAATTCAACAGCATCTAGAAAAAGCTAAATAAAAATACAAAAAGCATTACGACATGAAACATTGTGAAGCACCTCAGTATCAACCAGGTGATAAAGTGTGGCTTTCTACAAGACATATAGGCCCTCGTTACAACCTTGGCGGGCGGCTTGGACCGCCGGGCGGCCACCAATGCGGGCGCACTCCCGCCGTGGTCATTTTTAAATCCCCGCTGGGCCGGGGATCACGGCCGCAACCCAGGTGCCGGCTCCAAATGAAGCCGGCGGTGTTGAGGCTGTGTGGCGGGTGCAGTTGCACCCGTTGTGCTTTTCACTGTCTGCATAGCAGACAGTGAAAAGCTGCACGGGCCGTGTCAAGGGGCCCGCGACTCCCCGTACCGCCAGCCTTTTCCTGGTGGTGCAAACTCGTAATCCCCTGGCGGATCAAAACAGCTGGGACTGAAGTGGTGGTAAACCGCCGGTCCCGGCGGTGCGACCGCGGCGCTTCCGCCGTGGTCGTAATACCATGGGAAGCACCGCCAGCCTGTTGGCGGTGCTTCCGTCGGAACAGCCCTGGCGGTCTTTGGCCTACAAACATTGTGGACTGGGCTGTGTCCCTTTTTGTGTACATATGTATATATCTATTATCTTTCCTAAATTATTTTTCTTGCTGTGTGTTACTCTCATTACATTCACTTTTTCAAAATAGTTTTGTCTGTGCATTATTCATCTTAGTTTGACAGGCTTTTCATGTTTTTCCTCCATCAGAAATTACATGTGAAATGAGCAAAACCTCAATTAACTTTTGGATATCACTATTTATGTTGAAAGGTATAAATTAGAGACAACAGTCTATCTTAAGGAAACCTCAACTAATAGCGTATTACATGGCAAACGTTTTCACACAAAACCTTTAATAAAAAGCATACCATATGGTGAGCTAATTAGGATGCAAAGAAATTGTTCCAGTGAAAAGAAGGTACATTTAAAATATAAACAAACTATACAAAGGTTTAAAAGAAGAGGATACAATCACAAAATGTTATACAAGAACTTAAAAAGAATGAAAACGATCAGTCGTGATGATGTATTATTTTCAAAACAACTTAATAGAAGAGAAAAGAAATCAGATGAGCATAATTTAAGAATGGTAACGAATTACACTAAGGAAAGTGGTTTAATAAGAAATATCTTATATAAACATTGGCATGTTATCTACAGGGATCTGGATCTGGGTCCCAAAATAGGTTCACAGCCTCTGATTACATATCACAAGGCGCGGTCAATAAAGGATTATGTAGTGAGGAGTCCCTTATCATTAAAAAGTCAACAAAATTGGCTAGTAGAACAACAACAAGGATTTATCAAATGCAACAATTGCAAAGCTTGTAAAATTGGTAAATCAACAAAAATAGTTAAATTGCCTAATGAAGCTGAAATTCAAATTAAACATAGAATAACCTGTAGCACTAGGTTTACAGTGTATGTGATTGAATGCCATTGTGGTTTAAAATATGTTGGCAGTACAATTTGTATGCCTAAAAAACGAATTTTGGAACATATTAGAGCGATCATACACAATGTTCTTACTTATGCAGTAGCTAAACATTTAAGAATACATGAAACCAATAGTTTGAAAACCCTAAGATACTTTGGAATAGATCACATTCCTGAGGATGAAAGAGGGGGTGATAGAATCAGAAAGTTAAGACAACTAGAATCCAGATATATTATTCAAATGAGAACAAGAACACATTTTGGTTTGAACAATGACGAGGAGCTTTGTGTTCACTTATGAATTGCTTGGCACTGTGTAGAAAATGAATATCTTATTGATAACAAGTATGAAGGTACACAGACTCTACATAGAGAATTAATTTTGAAAATATTCATGAATGATTGAATTTAAATTTATTAAGTATTACATTTAATTTATAATTATCATGCATGAACCAGCATTCCATTCTCAAGTAGAAAATTTTTTTTTTTACATAAATGTTGTAAATTGTCGTTCTCTTCTTCTTTTTCCATGATTTAATTTGAATGTAAAAGTAATGTACATTGGGATATACAGTTTCTTGATTATATTTGAAGTAATATGTGATTTAGACTCATTTGAAAATACGAAGTAGTTGATTATCGTTTATATTGTACTATAATGTCCACAATGCATTGCACTGGTAATCGCATTATGTTAATATAAAAAGGGACAGAGAGAAAGGGCTGAGAGACCTGGAAGAAGACTGTTAAGTGGAAACGCTTAGTTCTTTTGCACTGAATAAACTGAAGAATGAAGAATTAATCCCTAACGGAGTGCATTGCCATATATTTTTTGCTTGACAATATATATAAATATATATATATATATATATATATATATATATATATATATATTTATTTATTTTTACATATATATATACATATATAGAGACAGAGAGACAGAGAGTACAGAGAGAAAGAGATTCTCTCTATATAGAAATAGCTCTGTCTTTTGTCTAGTGGCAGTTTTGATGCCATAAGGTAGCACAGATGGTTTATATGCCTGCTGCAAAGGATATACATGTATTTAGCTGAGTGGATTACTAAAGCCAGTCGTTAACTGCACTTTAACACAAATGAAATTTATGTGGAGGGGGGCTAAGGAGATATGAGGGGCACTTTGGTCACGGGAAGCAGAGCACCAAAAATGACTGACGCACTGGGTGTCACCAGCGCTAAAGGCTGTGATGATTGGTATGTGGTAAGGTGAAGTAATAATGTGTTTTTTGGGTTGTTTTTTCAGTGTCTTTAGAGAATCTGCTGAATCACAGAAGAGGTAAGGTGACAACATTTACTGTTGGACACATCACACACATCCAGGAGCAATTTTGTGACTCCATCTGCCTTCTATGTAGGCTATCTAGGCTAGTACTTTAGAGGGACAGTTTAGCCAGTAGCAGAGATGGCATCTCGTTAGATAACTGCTGCTCAAGCCCTAAGTCAGGTTGTGGAGGAAAGCTGTTAGACTGAGACAGCATCTGAGGGAGAGAACAATGGGGCAGAATCTGGGAGTGATTTTTCAGTCAGAGGAGTCCCATCCGACAACACCTCCTCCAGTGATTCTAAGGGAGACGATGAGGACAGTAGTGCTGTCTCTTTGCAAGCACAGTCTGTGCAGCGGGAGAACAGCGGGTTGTGCCAACCCAGAGAGCAGGTGCATGCTGCAGCAAGCACAGAGAGAATGTTCTCTTGGCAGCACTCCCGATTTAGTTAAGCCCCAAACTCCACCTTTTACTGGTGACTATGGATGTAGAGTTGATAAAGCCACCTTTTTGCCAGTCGACTACGTCCATCTATTTTTGGATGCTGACTTCCTTCAGAAAATTGTGCAGCAAACAAATTTGTGTGCAGACCAATTTCTGAGGGAGCATGGAGGCACTCTAGGGCCCTATTCTATTGCACGCAAGTGGACTCCCACTTCACTGGCATAGTTGAAGATATTTTTGGGCCTTACGCTCAAAATGGGGTTAGTGCAGAAACGCACCTTGCAGTCCTACTGGATGACTTGCACGGTTTGAATAACCTCCATCATCACACCATACATGAGCAGAGATACTTATTTGCTGCTGCAGCGCATGCTGCATTTCAGTGACAATTCTGCTGCATTGCCCCTGGAGCAGCATAACCATGACAGGTTGTTCAAAATGCAGCCTGTTGTGGAACATTTGTCTGCCAGGTTTCCAGAGATCTATACTCCTGGAAAGAATATTGCAGTCGATGAGTCCTTGATCCTGTACAAAGGACCGCTGCTGTTCAGACAGTACATTGCGAGCAAAAGAGCCCGCTGTGGCATAAAGCTGTACATGCTGTGTGAGAGCTCTTCTCTCTCTGTGTACCGCTTAAGAGTATATACAGGGAAGGACTTCACCCTATACCCTATAGGTTGCCCACCCACGCTAGGGGTCACAGGTAGGATTGTATGAGAACTCGTCAAGCCACTTCTTCCAAAAGGTTATAACCTTTATGTGGACAATTTCTATACATGAAGTTCAGTAAGCTCTACAAAACTGGCACTGTGGCCTGCGCAAAGGATTTCCTCAGGAGCTTGTTTGCAAGAAGCTACATTAATGCCAGAGAACTGTGTTGCGTTCCAACGAACTGCTCGCAGTCATTTTCTTGGATAGGCATGATGTATAGGTGCTCACTACAATTCATGATGAGGGCACTTCCCCCACCATGGTTTGGGGTCAGATGGCCGAAGTCCACAAGCCCATATGCATACCTGATTACAATAAGTACATGGGCAGAGTGGACAAGAATGACCAGGATCTTCAACCATACAATACGTGTTGTAAAATTCACACTTGGTACAAGAAACTGTTCACCTACCTGATCCAGATGGCAACATACAATGCGTATGTTGTTTATTGTCAGACAACCACAGGAAGACTCATTACTTTCCTCGACTTCCAGTTGTCTGCAATTAAAAGCCTCACTGCTGTTACAGAAGCAGCAGCCTCCACCTCACATGTTCTGGAGGATGTAGCAAGGCAGCAGGAGCGACACTTTGCTGATCATATTCCTAAAACACCCAAAAAGGATCGTCCATGTTGTCATTGTAAAGTGTGCTTTACGCATGAAAGGTGGCAGGAGAGTCTGTATTACTGTCCCCAGTACCCATCACAACCAGGCATTACATTGTTTCATACTAAAGGAAAGTTCTGGGAAATCATCCGAGGTGGAGCTGCCATTGGCTAATCTGTTTAGTGGCTGTGCTTGGATACCGAACGTCCATGGGCCACTGGTTCGTCAGGCAAGCGGCCACAGAATTTTACTTCATCTACTTCAGGAAATCATAGACTTCCTTTTGGCCTGCTTGACACTTATATCCTCCATCAGAACGTGGTGGGTGTTCTGTTCAATTAACGTGCCTTACAGTCCCCATACTGCTCATGCTAGTGGACAGAACATATGCCACATTGTCACAGAATACCCTGTGTGGCAAAATGTTAAAGACATGACTGATTATTGAAGTGCTTGTTAGGGAACTTCTGTATGCTACAAAAGGACCACCATGATTGCCAATGAGAATCAGAGTAAGGGGCATACTTATACTCTGTTTGCACTGAATTAGCGTCATTTTTTAAAATCTAATTCAGTGCAAAACTAACTCCATATTTATACTTTGGTGCTAGACCCGTCTAGCACCTAGGCCCTGATTTATACTTTTTTTGCGCCGCATTAACGTCATTTTTTGAAGCAATGTGGTGCAAACTTAATAAATATTGGCCCTTATTTATACTTTTTGCTGCAAAACTGCACTAACTCAGTTTTGCACCAAAAAGTTTAGCACCGGCTTGCACCATTTCTGTGCACCAGCCGGCCACCATATTTATGGAATGGTGCAAGCCGGTGCAAAGGGTAGGCTAGAGTAAAAAAAAATGACTTTAGTCGGGTGGGGCTGGCAGTATAGAAGAAGAGGGTTTAGCACCAAAAAATTACTTTAGGCAGGTTAGAGTAAAAAAAAAATGACTCTAACCAGATTAGCGTCATTTTATGGTGCTAATCCTACCATGCCACATGACTCCTGCTTTAGAAAAGGCAGAAGTCACGCCCACCACCCCAATGGCCAGCACAGAGGACAAGGGTCCCCTGGGCATGGCCATTGCACCCTGTTCCATGTATGGGGGCCCATTTCAGGGTCCCATATGGCACTTTCAAAAATAAAATGCAATCTTACCTGTTCTTACCTGGGATGGGGTCCCCCATCCGCCGCAGTCCCTCTGGTGTGGGTGGGGTGCCCCTTGGGACTGGGGAGGGCACCTGTGGGTTTATTCCATGGTGTCCTTCCATGGAAATAGGCCCACAGGTCCCCTAACACCTGCCCAAACCCAGGATTTAAAAAATGGGGCAAAGCAAGTTTTGCCCCATTTTTTGACTCCTCCCCCCTCCCTTGCACCATTTTTACATGGGAGTATAAATATGGAGTTAAGGCCATAGTGTCATTTTTGGCACGGGAACGCCTACCTTGCATCTCATTAAGGCAAGGTAGGTTTCCACTTCCCAAAAATGACTTTAACTCCATAAATTTGGCGCTAAACGGTTCTAGCACCAAAGTATAAATATGGAGTTAGTTTTGCACCGAATTGGAGTAAAAAAAAAAGTGAGAATTACTCAGTGCAAACATAGTATAAATATGCCCCTTAGCATAAAAAAATTACACTAATCTGGTTAGAGTAATTTATTTTGACTCTAACCTGCCTAACGTCGATTTTTTGTTTTACTCTAGCCTTTGCACCGGCTTGCACCATTCCATAACTATGGTGCCCAGCTTTTGCTAAAAAATTGTGCAAGCCTGTGCAAAACTTTTTGGTGCAAAACTGCGTTAGTGCAGTTTTGCACCAAAAGGTATAAATAAAACCCTAAGTGTAATAAGTCAAACAAATGTCCTGTTGGACATATTCACCAACATTTCTACTTGTTTGAAAGTGTGCAAGCTCAATTTGTAGCTTCACTTTCAAAGCAAAAATAGAAGGGTTGGTGAATAAGTCCCACAGGATATTTGTTTGACTTTTTACTTTGGAAACCTTAGGATTTCTTCACCAGCTTGTCTGCCTTAGTTTCAACAGTAGATATGCTCGCTCAGTTCGAGCAATAGGCATCCCAAAGCATACTTGGACACCCCCAACTTGCATCTACAAACTAGAAGGAGTTGGATTTAGCACAGTAAGTGCGCTGATGGCGCATTAAAGACATGTTTTCTTGAGCTTCAAGTAGGTAATGGCGGAAGGCATTCGTAAAGGTTCACGTGGCAATTACACAGGATTAGTCAGGGCTCTGATGAGGACTGAGACATGAACGGGTAAGGAAAGCTTATAGTAGTTGTGCTTTCACAGGGATATTGCACAGGTAGAAGGCAGAGAGTAGAGGTAGTACAAATGCTCATCATCTACACCTATGGATTCAAACGTATTGGTGCCATCTCAGCACTGAAGGACAATGACACGTAAGGGTCAGTGTTTGACCAGCTTTTCATGTTTTTCCTCCAACAGATATTAGTAGCTGTTCAATTTGCTGCATGATAAGTGCATTACAGTCACAGCACAGCACTTATTGTTGGCTGGGACATATGCTACATTCTGATGGACTACCCTGTGTGCCAAACACAACCCTTTTTCATAGCCTATGACCTTCTCTTTAGGGAACATCTTTAGAATTCCCCAGCATGTCTGCCTTAGTTGCTCAGTTCGAGGAATAGGCCTCGCACAGCTTACCCGGGCACCCCCAACTTGTATCCACAAACTGGAAGGAGTTGGATTTAGCACAGTGAGTGCACTAAAGGCACATGAAAAACATGTCTTCCTGGGCCTCAGGTGGCTGTCATGGGAGTCATTAGTAAAGGTTCGGTATGCATGCCTTCGGTAATGATCAGGAAGGAGGAGGCGGTTACTTCACAGGTGTTAAAATGTAGTCAAACTGTTTGCGTCGTCTGGCGTATGAATGCGATGGGCCTTTGTCTGGCAGCGGTAAGTTAATGTGAGTGCTTTATTTGGTTGATTGGGCCCATGGCCGACGGTATGAAAGGGTTGTTTGTTGTGCCTGAATGGCATGTGAATGGACCATAAAGTGGATGGTGCCTTGACATGGCTTTATGGCTCATCTTCAGAAGGTTTGGTTTCAATATTCAGATACTTTGATAAGTATTCATGCTTTGAAACCATAATTTCTGAAGATGCTAAAAACCAGCCAGTGTGAGTGGTGGTTTAACTTTAACATACTTGTACCAGGGGAGATCAAGGGTGCATGATTTGTGTGGCTCTCACCAGTTTTCCTTCACCCAGATTCCCCTACAAATCACAAACTATGCTTAAAAAACACATTTACCTTGCATTTCATTGAGGAGAAGTCTTGGAATCTGCAGACATCCACAAATGTTCTATCACCCAGCATTCCACTAAGTCTCCAGAGAAAACCATTGCCTCACTTGTGTGGGTGGGCAAGTGACCGCAGCAGGGAAGTACCCAAAACAGATTATGGAGACATCAAAATGACCTACCACAAAACAGCCTGGCTGTAAAACAGTCACCCGAGTATTTTGTCCTGGTCTCGGCAGCCACATAATTAAACCTACCAAACCCAGATTTTTCTAAAAACTAGACACCTGGAACAGTCCAAAAAAGTGTGGTGTGTTTGGATTTCACAACGTTTCCTTACCCAGAATACCCTGCAAAGGTGAAACATTGAATACAAACACTATTTTTCCTTGCTTTTCAGCATGGAAACTAAAGGAATGTGCAGGGATCCACAAAATTCCTACCACCCAGTGTTTCCCCACTTGTCCTAATAAAAACAAAACCACACTTGTGTGCCTGTGTACCAGTGCCTCTGTCAAGAATGGATCACTCCAGGGTTAACAGTAGCCCTCATGCAAGGACTACCATTGACCCTTGTGTGATCCATTCCTGTCACGGGCACTAGCCTACTGTAGGAGGCTGGTCTGGTTTGTAGTGAGTACCAAAGGTACTTACACCTTTTACCAGATCCAGTTATCCCTTGTCAGTGAAATGTATTCAGTGTCTAAAAGTCAGGCTGTCTATAGGTAGCTGGAGGCAGAGCAGCCAAGGCTGAACTAGGAGACATGCAAAGCTCCTGCAATACCACTGTAGTCAAACCGTACTTACACACACACATGAAAGACAATACTCAGTGTTACAAAAATAAAGATACTTTATTTTAGTCACACAATGCCAAAAATACTTTGTAGGCTATACTTCCTTAGGAGGTAAGTAAATGACACAATATATACACTAGTAACCAGAAACAGGTAAGTACACAGTAAGAAAATAGTGCAAATAGTGAAAATCACAATAGGTTGCAATGGGCCTAGGTGGAACACAAACCATATACTAAAATAGTGGAATGCGAAAGTCGGTTTCCCACCTAGGCAAGTGTTGTGTGTAAAGGGGCACTGGGAGTGTAAGAAAACACCAAAAGTAAGTAGTGTACCCCACCCCTGAGCTCAGGAAAGCAGGAGTAAAACACAGCAAGTTTGCTAAAACACACTAGGAGTGGTAATAGAAGATAATGCAAGAACCAGAAGAGACTGCAAGACACCAAAGATTGATTCCTGGACCTGAGGAACTAAGGAAGAAGGGGACCATGTTCAGGAAGCATTGAAGAGTCCAGGGACAACAGGAGCCCCTGCTAATCCGGATGAAGGTGCAAAAGTGGAACCGCTGGTCAGAAGACAAAGTCAGAATTGCAGCAAAGAAGACAGATGTAGGTTCCTGGTTGATGCAGAAGATGTCCCACGCTGGAAGGATGAATGCAGTCTGGTTTACATCACTGGATTCTGCCAACAAGCCTTGGTAAATGCAAAGCTCACGGCTAGCAGAAAATGGTGCTGCCTGGGACCAGGAGGGACCTGGTGTCCTCTACCCAGGAGGAAGAGACTGAGAGGGCTCTCAGCAATGCAAACAACCTTCAGAAGACCAGGTAGCATGCACAGGAGTCCCACAGCATCCGGACAAAGAAGGTGCATATGGAGGCCTACACAGAATGACACAGAGGATTCCTACGCCGCCGGAGAACCACTCAGGAAGCTGTGCATCACAGGATGGAGGGCTGGGGCCCTAAGATGTGCTGTGCACAAAGAACTTCTGGGAAGGTTGCACACAAGCCTTGGCAACTGCAATTCACGTGGTGTAAGAGGGTACTGTCTTGCTTGGGGAGGCAAGCGATTATCTCCTCCAAAATTGGACAGCTGGACGTTGGGACTGCCAGAGTCCTTTTAGTCCACCACCTGTGTCACTGGATCATGCCTTTCATCTGGGAGGGGATCCAAGCCACCAGTTGTCACTGCAGAGAGCTGCCTGCTGAAGCAGGGAAGTGACTCCGTCACTCCAGGGGCGATTCCTTTGGTTCTTCTGGTGCAGGCTGAAGACAGGCAGTCCTCAGAGGATGACCAACCTGGAAACTGTTGCAGATGCTGACAGGAGCTGAGGATACAAGGTTGCAGGTGTCGTCTTAGCTTCTTTGTTGCAGTTTTGTAGAGTTCCTGGAGCAGTCAGTGACTGATCTGGAGTAAAGGTTGCAGAGGATTCCTGCTGGAGTCTTGCAATCCGAATCCAAAAAAACACTGAGAGGAGAGACCCTAAATAGCCATGAGAGGGGGATTGGTCACCTTACCAGGTAAGCACTTATCAGGAGGGGTCTTTGATTTCAGCTACTGGCACTGGCCACTCAGATGCTCCCAGAGTTTCTTGACCATCCTGAAAACAAGATAGCAGAACCCAGGGGCACTCTGGAAATGCTCTGGGCACCACCCCTGGGGTGGTGATGGACAGGGGAGTGGTCACTCCCCTTTCCTTTGTCCAGTTTCATGCCAGAGCAAGGACTGGGGGTCCATGAACCAGTGTTGGCTGGATTATGCAAGGAGGGCACCATCTGTGCCCATCAAAGCATTTCCAGAGGTTCTGGGAGGATACCCCTCCCATGCCTGTAACACCTATTTAGAAAGGGAGAGTGTGTAACACTCCTCTTCTAAATGAAATGCATTGTTCTGCCTTCCTGGTATTGAGCTGCTTAAGCCCCAGGAGGGCAGAGGTCTGTCTGTGAGGTGGCAGCAGCAGGGGCTGCAGTGGAAAACTCAGAGGGCTGGTATGGCAGTACTGGGGGGGCATGGTGGAGACCCCTGAGTGCATGGGATTGTGCAACCAATACTGGAATCAGTATTGGGGTACAATTCCCAGTTGTTAGATACCTTACATGGCCATATTTGAAGTCACCATTGTGAAGCTACATAAATGTATTTACCTCTAAGTAGTGCACACTTATAAGGGCATCCGCCCACTCACAGAGTTCAGGAAAATGGACCTGGATGACGTGGGAGCACCTCTGCTAGTGCAGGGGTGCCCTCACACACAGGTACTATGCACCTATCCTTCAGGGTCTGAAGGTTAGACATACAGGTGACTTATAAGTGACCTTGTACAGTGAAAATGGCTGTGAAATAGCGCAAGAACTATTTCACACAGGCTGCAATGGCAGTCCTGAAGTAGTGTTTGTATGGTCTCCTTATGGGTGGCAAAAGAAATGCTGCAGCCCCTAAGGATGCCCTGGGTACCTATGTACCATATACTAGGGACTTATAAGGAGGGGCCCAGTGTACCAATTTGGAGTGAAAAAGGGAGTCACTAAACTATAGTGAGAAATGTAGAAAGAGAGAGAGCATGAACCCTGGAGTTGTGATTAGCAGGACTCCAGTGACAATTTAGAAAACAGTGAAACACACTGACAAGCAGGACATAAACCATAAGCACTGGGGTCCTGGCTAGCGGGATCCTAGTGACACAGTCAAAAATACACTGACATCAGGCAGAAATTAAGGGTAAAATGCCTAAAAGAGGGTACTCCCCTCAGATTCCAGAACTTTCAATCACCAAAATGTGAGGAAAATTTGATTGTTTTGCCACAATCTGAGGTTTGCAAATGATTCTGGGTAATAGAACCTGGAGAGAGCTGCATGAGGCACCCCATCCTGGGTTTCCCTAGGTGTCTACGTTTCAAAAATGTGTGGGTTTGGTAGGTTTCTCTACATGACTGCTGAGCTACAGCCCAAAATCCACAACTAGACACTTTGCAAAAAACAGGTCAGTTTTCATTAGAAAAATGTGATGTGTTCACATTGTGTTTCGGGGCATTTCCTGTCACGGGTACTAGGTCTACCCACACAAGTGAAGAACCATTTGTATTGGGAGACTTAGGGAAATGCTGGGTGGAAGAAAGTTTATGGCTCTTCTCAGATTCCAGACTCTTGGTAGTAGAACCTGGTGAAAGCCCCAAAAGTCACCCCATCCAGGGTTCCCCTTAATGTCTAGTTTTCAAAAATGCATAGGTCTGGTTGGTTTCCCTAAGTGACTGCTGAGCAAAAGGCCAAAATCCACAGCTAGGCACTTTGCAGAAAACAGGTCAGTTTTCATTAGAAAAATGTGACGTGTTCACGTTGTATTTTGGGGCATTTTGTATCATGGGTACTAGGCCTACCCACACAAGTGAGGAATCATTTTCATCAGGAGACTTGGGGGAATGCTGGGTGGGAGGATGCATGTGGTTGCCCTCAGATTCCAGACATTTCCTTCACCAAAATGTGAGTAAAAAGTGTTTTTTTGCCAAATTTTGAGGTTTGCAAAGGATTCTGAGTAAAAGAACCTGGTGAGAGCCTCACAAGTCATCCCCATCCTGGATTTCCTTAGGTGTCTAGTTTTAAAAAATGTTTGGGTTTGGTAGGTTTCCCTAAGTGCCGGCTGAGTTCCAGCCCAAAATCCACAGCTAGCCACTTTGCCAAAAACAGGTTAGTTTTCATTAGAAAAATGTGAGATGTTCACGTTGTATTTTGGGGCATTTTCTATTGCCGATACTAGGCCTACCCACACAAGTGAGGAACCATTTTTATATGGAGACTTGGGGGAATGCTGGGTGGAAGGAAGCCTGTGGCTCCCCTCAGATTCCAGAACTTTCCATCACCAAAATGTGAGGAAAAAGTGTTTTTTTGCCATATTTTGAGTTTTGTAAAGGATTCTGGGTAATAGAACCTGGTGAGAGCCCCACAAGTCACTCCATCTTGGGTTCCCCTAGGTGTCTAGTTTTGAAAAATGTGTGGATATGGTGGGTTTCCCTAAGTGCCTGCGGAGCTACAGCCCAAAATCCAAAACTAGACACTTTCCAAAAACCCGTAAGTTTTCAATGTAAAAATAGGATGTGTCCATGTTACTTTTAGGAGCATTTCCTGTCATGGGCACTAGTCCTAACCACACAAGTGAGGTACCATTTATATCTGGAGGCTTGGGAGAATGCTGGGTAGAAAGAAGTTTGTGGCTCTCCTCAGATTACAGATCTTTCCATCACAGAAATGCGAGTAAAAAGGTTTTTTTTGCCAAATGTTGAGGTTTGCAAAGGATTCTGGGTAACAGAACTTGGTGAGAGCCCCACATGTCAACTCATTCTCAATTCCCATAGGTGTTTCTGTTGCACACTCATTTTATCGAATACGGGCCAAAAATATAGGATGATTAATCCAAAAAGATATTGGACACAGTTGCAATCCTATTATAATTTATACAGTGGTACATATCACTCTAAGTTGCTCATCTATTAAGTTTGTTCTTTTTATAGATCACTTTCAGGGCCCTATTTACAAGAAATTGATGCGTCGTCATCGATGCGTCAAATTTCTTGCACCTGCCGCACATCCACTAATGACTCTATGGATACACTGTATTTACAATACAGAGTTCGATGGTGCACATTTTCACAGGTGGGTCAGACATTGTGACGCATCTATTGGCACTAAAGTGATGCCCTGCTTGAGTCGCATCGTTAAACTGACACAACTTCAGCAATAAGAGGTGAGTCCAATAGGAAAAAGCCCTGCATCAATTTTACGCCTGGTCTGAGCAGGTGGTAAAAATTTGACCCAGTGAAATCATAGAGTGATGCAGTGAAATGTTGTGAATTTCACAGCATCAGCTCTATGTGGCTTTTGTTGTACAAATGCCTACCTCTTATACATTATACCTGGCACAGGTATAATGTGATGCATGGCTTTACAAACAGATGCATTGAATCCAATGCATCAGTTTGTAAATGTCGAGCAGTGTGGTGCACTGCTAGCGCCACCACTGCTTAAAAATAAATGACGCAGCTGCGGTGCAAAGGGCTTGTAAATGAGGCCCTCAATTGGAAAGTTTTTCTCTTCCTTTTCCTGCCATAGGCCCTCATTATGAACACGGCGGTTGCAACCGGCGTGTTCATGCTGGCGGTCAAAACACTGACCACCAGTGTCCCCGGAACCCCGCCGGCCGTATTAGGAACATTCCTGTGGAAACATTGTTTCCGCCTGCCGGCCCACAGGAATGCCTGGCCAGGATATTGACTGCGGCTCCACATGGAGCCGCCCCCAATGCCTCTGTGCGGCAGGTGCAGCTGCACCCATCATGCAGATCACTGCCTGAAAATCGGGCAGTGACCTGCACGATGGGGCACTGCACGGGGCCCCTGCACTGCCCATGCTAAATGCATGGGCAGTGCAGGGGCCTCCAGGGGTCGCCCGGTGCACCCCTTCCACCAGCCTTTCCCTGGCGTGAAACCCGCCAGGGAAAGGCTGGTGGCTGAGGAATCATTATCCGAGGGGCAGCACCGCTGCCCTGTTGGATAATGTTTCCGACCGCCGCCAGGTTGCCTGATGGAGGCAGCCTGGTGGTGAGTGAGGGCTGCCAATGGTGGCCCTCATGTGGTACATTATGTGGCGGTGGCCCGCCATGCCAGCTGGCGGTTTTATCCACCATCGCCGGCATGGCGGGTCACAGCGCCACGTTCGTAATGACCACCATAGTCTAGAATGTCCAAGGTGCTCAGATTTTATTCTGATACAGGTTACATACAGACCTAGTACTTTCAAAATACACAAAGATCACAAAGGTGGGTGCAATAACTCACCAATACCCTTATCACCTTTTTTATTTTGTGTTTGTCAGTTTTTCTCATTACAATGCATCAAACAGGAATAGCAAGAAGGACAGACACTCCTTCTTCCTGCTGAACAGCACTTTACTCTCCAGTTAACTGTGCCCAGGATGGGGAACAGCTAAAGTCTATCAGAGGGCAGCACTTCTGAGTTGGCAGTTGCAGGTGAAGATGCTGCAGGCTTCTAAAATGTGCCAAAGTGTCATTTATTTTGATTTTAGACTGTATTTGTTTCAATCAATGCTGCTTTTCTGGCTTTATACCAGACCATGGTTCATCCTGTGGTCAACTTAAAGAAAAGTGTTACCACAGTTGTTTACTTGTTTGTTCTCTGAGACCAGTGTGCCATTGTAGTTACAACCCATGTACAGTGCAGTTCTTGTGCACAATGAGTTACAACTATATTCTCTGGTGCAGGAGCTACACTTTGTCTCATTGTGACTGCCCTGAATTATTCTTCTGTTGCTTGAATGCTTTAATATATTTGTTGTTTATGTTGATGTTTAGTTTGTGTTTTTTCTTTGTTGCTGATTGTTGTGCGGTTGTCACCAAACAAAAGCAGACAGGGTTGTCTCATAGAATATCGATGCTAAAAATATCATAAAGACAGAATACCATGTCAAAAATATCAAGAACCAAATTACCGAGAAGGTAAATGTAAATAGGTAGGTATAGCTGTACTATTCTTGACTCCACAGTGACATACCTTGAAGATTAATATATTGCCAAGATTCAAATGCATGGATTAAGTATAGTGAAACTTTGCTTACCCATAGAAAGTTGACTTCGCTTTTTTGTTTGCCCTTGATATCCTTGACACAAAATTTCATCCATCTATGGGGCTTATTTGCATGCCCTTAGCACCACTGTTGCGTATTTCTTTCTGCAGTGATGGCGATAAGCAGCCCCCTAAAGTGTGCCACATTTAAACAGGTATAATGTGTGCAAGGTAAGCGTCCCACCGTTAAAAGCCATGCAAAACTGGCACAGTGAAATCTACAAGATTTCACTGCATCGTTCTGCTTGTTCACATTGTCAATTTTTTAATGCCTGCTCAGAGCAGGTGTTAGTGACGCTGGGCTTTTTCCAATGGGGGCCTCATCGCATTGCTGGAGGAGTGTCATTTTTTTAACGTTAGTACAGCAATGCATCACGTTAGCACCCCAGATGTGTCAGAATTTCTGATGCATCTGTCAAAACATGCGCCATGGAATGCTAAATCTTAAATACTGCTGTGGTGTCGTTAGTGGGGCGCAGGGCAGCGCAAGAAATCTGATGCATCGGAGCCGATGCATTGAATTCTTGTAAATGAGGCCCTATACTTTTGGTACAATATTTTATCCAAGCACTGCTGACAGTAAAACATTCATATTACATATGCATTGCTGTAAATGTTGATGGGATTATGTACATATCATAATCAACACAGCCAGGCTGCAGTTAGTGCTGCAACAGACAGTGTTACACCAACAGAGGCACACACTTGTGTAAGTACATCATGCAGGAAATTGAAAGAGCTTTGAACTAAAAGGGCTGCGTATGGCATTGCTGCAGGGAGATGTCCCTCTTTTATTCTTGAGATGTCTTCCCAAAAAATATATGCTGCCTGTGTGCGCTCTGTGTAAATCTGTTACTTAACAGCGCTTTAGTTCTGTTGTGGCGAATGAACTTTAATTTTGCTGTTGATGTAACAATGTTTATTAGTTTAAATATTAAGCACCTGCTGATGTTGTTGTCCCCCTTGTGTGCATCTCTGCCCGTCCAGCATGTTGCTCCCTTCCACATCTTTTCCCTTCCCCACGAACTTGATACCTGAACCACTCCGCCTTTGACCTCCCCCTCCTTCCCCATCTACATCCCCCAAAGGTCCACTTGTTTTTTTAATTTCAGCTTTATAAATAAAAGTGCGCATGTGTGGCTTCATTTTAATAATGTTTTGATTTACCAATCCATTTTAGATCTTAGATCGTTAACAAAACGGCACTGCACAAGGTGCATGGATCATGACACATGCACGTGCCTCATGACACAGCCATGTCATTGTGCTTTTCCTCTTTTAATCATGCTGTACAGCATCAGCATTTTTTACAGATGCTGTACAGCATGAAGAAAACGCCTTTGCAGAGCTAGTAAGTTTCAAAGGTGAGACCTATTGGCTTTGCAAATTCTTGTTTGGCTAATGGAGACAGCAGGTATGACTGTGAGGCACCGGACACATTAATGAGATTTATTTTGAGGCTCTATTAGAGCTAAATTGCTTTAAGTCCTCAAAACAAGAGGGAGTTCTATTATTTGGCAGAAGTTTTAAAAAGTCCGACTGGCTCTACAATGACCAATTTTGAGGCCAGCTGTAATGCAATGCAATGGGTCTCGTGTTTGCTCGAGTTAGAGCTATTAGCGTTGTAAATTCCTAACTGGAGTTTTCTTACCACACAAACTGAAAATAAAAAGTAAAATAGTTGACATAAGCAAGCTGATTCAAAGCCTCACAGCCGCCATGAGCGTGAGCGCCAAGGAGTGACACAAAAGAAAAAAGAAGTTCGCTGGCAGTGAATGTTTTTGGCGAAAGTGCAATTATCCATGTAACAGGGTCGATGGCCAAGGCAGTCTCCAGGGAGGGACAAACGTGAAGCATTTAGCAATGGAAACAAAGGATTTTTGAAAGGCAAGCCCATGAACATGTGATAATGAGGGGCGTGTGGTGGGTGTGGTTAAAAGCCAACACGTCGGAAAAGCAGCCCTTGCGCGCTGATTCGCTCGACCTAAAAATTATGTTTCTAAGTATTCAGCCCAGACTTTGCTCTGATCTGATTAGGTGAGTCCTTGTCTGCCCCTCGAAGTCTCTAACACCGTTCAGCTAGTAGTCAACCATTAAAAAATGCGATTGCCTCAAAAGTGCACATTCCAGCCTGATTTTGGCCTGTGTTTGCTGCCTTTTGGAAATATAAACGGTTACCTGACGTTTAAAGGTTTTCCATAAAAGTTGATGCACTACCTAAGCTGTTCAAATAGGGACAAATCTGAAGACAGACCAAAGAAACGATGAATCAAAAATGATGCGATACATTGTATACAGTCTGTTCAAAGAAAATGGAACTGCCACCTAGATTTTGCTGAATCGGTTTTTGTTTAAAAAAAAACAACAACAAAAAACTTCGACCTAAAGTATTGAGTGATTCTGAAGCAAACTAAACATTTGGAGCACAGAATAGCAAATATTACCTTACTGACCTCAAAATGTACCAGTCCCTTCAAGAAAAATAAATATTGGAAAAGAGGAAAACGACATGTACTTTCCATTGTTCGGTTTCTGTGCCTCTCGATGCTCTGCTCTTGGAGTCAATCACTCCATCACCTTACCTGCTCGGTTAGCGCTGTTTCTTTTCAGTTCACCTTTAGCACTGTGTGTCTCAGTCCAATTACCGGGTACACCAGAGCTCCAGTTAACTTTTGCTTTTGTTTTGTTTGCCGCCTCAGCCGCGATATTAGCACCAGGCGAGAGTTCATGGCTGTTGGAAGATGTGGCTGCTATTGATGCGACCGGGGCACATCGTCACTGCGTGACTCACTCTCTCAGGGCACTCTCAGCAGAACGAAAGCACCATTAAGTGGAGGGGCGTGCCAGAGAAACCTCGCAGAGGTTCCCATACGTTTACTGCAAACCACGGCTTTGGTCTTGATTTCCTTCGCACTTTAGTAGTCTGTTGTGAAATCTTAAGCAATAGTCAGGTGTCATAGCAGTGTCATAGCAAGCATTAAAGGCACCGAGGACAAGAGAAGTAAAGTCTCAATATATTTATGTATTTATTTATTTGAGTTTGTTTTGTATGGCTCTCATAGAGAGCTTCTATCATTTACTTCAGTTTTCAAATGTCATAGTTCACTGTTATGATGGAGCAACAGTTGATAAAACTACTGGTTGCCCACAGTTGTAAAGGCCTTCCAGGCAAGGTGACAGGGCTTTCTGGGAGGCCTCAGTGCAGCTGTGCCTGTCAACTTTGATGGAAAGCAGAAAGCACATCTGCAGCAGAGGGAAGGGAGGCAGGCAGGCAAGGTGGTGGAGGTTGGTCAAGAATGCCAAGGGAGGTTTTTTTGTTGTTTTTGTTTTGGGATACATAATACAGGACATGTTAAGTATGGCTCACCCATTGCCGCTCTGCCCCTGTGTAGCCACTGAAAGCAGAAACAGATGATTTTGGGGGTGAGACTAACATAAAATTATAGATTGGTAAAAAGTGATTTATAGGGATATCCTCACTCTCTTTGATGTCACTCAGAAGCCCTCAGTGAAAGACATCACAGTAATTGACTGTTACGCATCTATAATTCTCTCTATAATGCACTGCAAGTAACCTTTATGCACATATTGCCATAGAAGCACTATCCAGTCAAGGAGAGCCATTTAGGTGTGAAAGCATATGATAAGGGTAGGATGGAGTCAATAAATGACTTTCTGTGATTACGACCCTTGAGAGTCTGATTTAGAAAGCAAGTGTAAATAGTTTAGGAGCTTCCTGTAGCAGGTGTGATTGAATTTTGATCTCAGAGATGGATCCCCTTCTAAAGGAGGTGGATACTTTCTGCTGCTAGGGACAATCTACTACACCCTACAAGTGTTGAAAACTGATGTCAGTCCCTGATAGACTTTTCATCCTTGGTGTGGTCTCCCTTAACTTTTTGCCTCTGTTTCCCAGGTTGTTATTGTGTGCTGGACTCTGTTTTTGCTGTTTTTATTACTCTGGGCACTTTACCAATGCCAACCAGTGCTAAAGTGCAAGTGCTCCTATACAAAATGTGTTTGTCCATCAACATTGGTTCACCCATGATTGGCATATTTGGTTTACTAGTAAGTCCCTAGTACAGTGCACTAGAGGTGCCAGGGCCTGTAAACCAAATGCTACTAGTGTGCCTGCAGCACTGGTTGTGCCGCCCACCTATGTAGCTCTGTAATCATGTCTCAGACCTGCCACTGCAGTGTCTGTATGGGCAGTTTTAAACTGTAAATTCGACTTGGCAAGTGTACCCACTTGCTAGGCCTAAACCTTCCTTTTTCTTACATGTAAGGCACCCCTAAGGTAGGCCCTAGGTAGGCCTAAGGGCAGGGTGCAGTGTATAGTTAAGGTAGGACATATAGAATGAGTTTTATATGTCCTGACACTAAAATATTGCAAATTTGTTTTTCACTGTTGCAAGGTCTGTCCCTCTGATAGGTTAACACGAGGGCTATCTTTAAATCTGATTAAAGTGCAAATTCCCTTTGAGAGAGGATAGACATGTGGAGTTTGGGGTCTCTGAGCTCACAATTTGAAAATACATCTTTTAGTAAAGTTGATTTTAAGACTATGGGGCTCATTCCGAATACGGCGGGCGCCACCCGCCGGGCGGAAACCGCCCAAAAACCGCACTGCGGTCAAGTGACCGCGGGGGTCATTTTGACTTTCCTGCTGGGCCGGTCGGGCGATCTCCAGAAGATCACCCGCCGGCCCAGCGGGAAAGCCCCTGCAACGAGGAAGCCGGCTCCGAATGGAGCCGGCGGAGTTGCAGGGGTGCGACGGGTGCAGTAGCACCCGTCGCGATTTTCACTGTCTGCACAGCAGACAGTGAAAATCATGGTGGGGCCCTGTTAGGGGGCCCCTGCACTGCCCATGCCAGTGGCATGGGCAGTGCAGGGGCCCCCAGGGGCCCCACGACACCCGTTCCCGCCATTCTGTTCCTGGCGGGTTTTACCACCAGAAACAGGCTGGCGGGAAGGGGGTCGGAATCCCGGTTCCCCTTTTCTGACCGCGGCTTTACCGCCGCGGTCAGAATAGCCCTGGAAGCACCGCCAGCCTGTTGGCGGTGCTTCCGTTGCCCTCCACCCTGGCGGTTTCAAACCGCCAGGGTCGGAATGAGGGCCAATGTGTTTGAAAATACCACTTTTAGAAAGTGAGCATTTTCTTTCTTATACCATTTCTGTGACTCTGCCTGTTTGTGGATTCCCTGTCTGGGTCAGTTTGACAGTTGGGCTGGTTGTGCCTCTAACTAGACAGTCACACAAAGGGAGCTGGGGTGTAGCCTACATATCCTGATGAGCCATCTGTTCTAGGAGGGAGGAGAGGAGTAGTCACTCACACCTGAAAGGGCTGTGCCTGCCCTCACACAATGTAGTCTCCAACCCCCTGGTGTGTGCCTTGTGCCTGGCCTGGAAAAGGCAGGATTTCACAATCAAGAGAGAATTTAGAACACTTCTGGAAACCAAGAGGAACCTCTGCCTGGAGAAGAGCTGAGGAAGAAGAGCTGCCCTGCCTGTGCTTTGTGGAGTTATCCTGCAGTTGCTGCTTCTGCCTGTGCTAGAGGACAAAGACTGGACTTTGTGTTGCCTTCCTTCTTGTGAAGATCTCCAAGGACTTGATTTAGAACTTGCCTCTTGTTATTTGAAATCTCAGGGACGACAAAGACTTCTCTCTGCCAGCACCTGAAGTCTCTGGAGAGACTCCTACTCTGCTAAGTGGTGCCCATCCAGTTCCGGGGACCCTGAAAGGAGAAGCTGGCAACCCAAGATTGAGAAATCCATGAACAGACCGCCGTGCGGGGAAAAGATCAATGCGACTCCGATCTGCGGCTGAAAAATTCACACTCGTCTGCAATGTGACCCAAAAATCGTCACCCAGGGCTGAAGAAATGACACACAGCATCGTAGACAGAGACTGGTGAGATCTCAACCTGCGCTCCATGGTTTTCGGATTATCGTGCGGCTCGATTTCCAATGCAAACACCGCTAGGTGTGTAAAAATGATGCACGGCCTGCCCGGACCTGAGATTGCTGACCGGACTGACGCACCACTCTCCTGCGGAGAGAAGAAACGACACACGCTGACCTGACTAAAGGAGAAACGACACAAGGTCTCATGAGTGAGTGATATCGATGCATTGCAAGCCCTTTTTTGACGCACAATAGCCTGTGTGGGGTTATTTTTGACGCACCAAATGTACATTTTCACGCTAATAGCGTTAGTGTGTGTTTAAAATTACATGAAGACTCTTTTTGCATTTTTAGTGATGACTTGTGTATTGTGCATTTTTGTCGTTTTGGTCTTGTTTTGTTTCGAAACATATTTTCTATTTTTCTAAACCATTGTTGTGTCATTTTGTAGTGTTTTCATTTCATTACTGTGTGTGTTGGTACAAATACTTTTCACCTAACACTCTGAAGTTAAGCCTACTGCTCGTGCCAAGCTACCAAGGGGATAAGCAGGGGTTAGCTCAGGGTGATTCTCTTTTACCCTGACTAGGGTGAGGGTCCTTGCTTGAACGGGGGTAACCTGACTGCCAACCAAAGACCCCATTTCTAACAGTCCCCACCTCAAATATTTCTTTACCTGTATTTTACCCAGAATGAGATCATGCTCAAAAAGGGTGCTTTCTACTCACATTGTTTTTCTTAAGAAGGGTGCAAAGGTGTCTTGTATTGTAGGTGAATACCGTTGTAATCTTCAAACTGAAATTCTACATTGAGATGAATTCAGCTCTGAGAAGGGTTTTAACAAGAGTCTAGTCCCAGAGCCGAGCTAACCAGTAGGAGACTAACTTACGGCAACTGTAAATTTATTATCTGACAATATCTTGGAAAGTGATTAGACAGTTGTAGCTATGGCATGGGTGACTGCAATTATTTCAGTAATAATGTAGGTCAGTTGAGTATACTGCTAAAACATGATTGACTTAATATTATTATTACAGAATGTACTATCTTTCTCTTGTTAGGAGCATAACAAAACTGAGATCTTCCAGATTAACAGATGAGAATAGATCCAGGTTTGCTTTTCTCCCTGACATAAGTAGACCATGTGGAAATGTTAATGCTGAATTCCAAAAGCTATAAAAATCAACGTGGAAGTTTAAAACTGCACATGCAGGTTGCAATGGCAGACCTGAGTCATGTTTAAAGGACTAATGATGTGGGTGGCAAAATCAGTGCTTCTGACCCACTAGTATCATTTAATTTACAGAACCTGGCTTCAGGTAGTACCAATTCACTAGGGACCTAAAGGTAAAATACATGTACAAATTGGGAATAAGCCCATTTCACCACGTTTAAAGAAGCACTGGTTAGGAGTGGTAAAGCGTGAAGATTCCTAAGGCCAACAAAAAAACAAATTCAGTAAAAACATGAGGGATAAGGCAAACATTTTGGTGGAAGACCACCCTAAGGCTGACAGGTCTAACGAGGCCACTTTTATTTGAATGCCCTGGCTTACTTTCTGTCCCAGTGCGACCCTGCCTCTTCCTTCTTTGCTATTGCTTTCCTTCTGCTGCTCTCTTCTCCTTACATACATTGGCTCCACTCTCTCTCATTCCCATTCATCCCACCCCTTGCTCCTTCTCTGCTGTTAACTTCGGCCCTGTCTCTTCCCCTATCAGTTTTGTTTGTGGAACAAGCGCACATGGGCATATTATTGATTTTACCTGTCCAGGAGCATCACTTCATTCATTGAGCACACGGGGTAGGTATTCTGCAACACACACCCGAGGGTGTTGCATATGCTACGTTCTTGTTATTTTCTATATTGTGATCTTCTGTTTAAAACAATTTTCCTTACAGACTACGATTAAGCTCTCACCATCAACATGAAAAAAGATGATGGTATTAGTAGAACAAATCAACATACATATGTTTTTCAATACCCCTGGTCAGACCAAGAGTTATTAGTTTAAGAAATAATGTCTATGATGTAAAACAGAGGATGCGCGATTTCACCAACATGAGGTATTTCATTCATCAAAATACATGACACAAAATACGTTTTTGATGTTGAAAATGGAAAGCAGCACGGACAATTCATTTACGCGAATAGCTCTCATTTTAATGGTGTGTGATTTATTTTATCTATCTCAAAGTGAAATGTTGATGTAATAGACGCAGAGCTTAAATGCATCATTAAAAATGTGAAAATTGATGGCCATTCAACACAAAGAACAACACCTGCTGAAGTGAACAGTTTGAGAATTTGTGAAATTAGCTTCCAAAGAATTCATGCCCAAACATGAATTTTCGAGCACGGAAGTGGAATAGTTTGATGTAAATCTGCCATTGTGTGCCGAATTGCGAATGGTATTCATGTGACTGTCGCTGATTTGATTTCAGCGCTCAGTGTGTGTGAAGCATAGAAAGCTAGCATGACATTATACAATGCCAGACTTCAAAATGTTTTCATCATGTTGAGCTGCCAAGTCTTATCATACAGAGACATTGATTCCTGAAAGAAAATGTTGGAGCTATTCAGATATGCCTCAGCAAGTTGCACATCAGCCTGATACCAATTGCCAATATATGGTGCACACGCTACTGTTTCCATGTTCCTCTCTCCTCTTATGCTCTACTGGTTTGGCAAAGGAAATGCAATGCATGCCTAATGTTGGGTATATCCTTATTTAAATATGTGTTTAAAATAAATATAATTAAAAATTTTGAAAGCATTCAAAAATGCACCAGTCAGGAGGGAGCAAAAATAGGTTTCCCTGCCAACGCCGGTGCCCCCTCCACCATGAAATACTGCAGGCCCCTGGGTATTGGGTCCCCAGGGCTAAAAATGGCCTGAGGAGAGGGCTACACACCCCCTTTCCCTTAAGAATAACTGTGGGCCAAGAGAAATGGGGTTCATGTGGCTGCAAACGGCCTGGGGAGGAGGGGCCTTACCCCCTCCTCATTTAAAACACTCATTCTGTCATCCCCCTGGCTCACCCTGAGGGAGTTAAAAAAAGACATGCAGGAGCCTGCACGTCTTTTAAAAAAAAATGTTTTAGACAGATGTGCTGATGCTTTGCTAATTCATGGCAAGATTAAAAAAAACGACTGTGGATCTCTCTTGGATCCAACCACCACTGCCTAAGGGATGAGGGTATCCATACCATAACACCTCATGTTGGTTTTACATTTTGTAGAACCCAAGACTGAATACTGAGTCCTAAGATGGCTGCTACCTCTTCAGGAGATCTGTTGGATCCACGGAAGCTCCCCATTCCGAGATATACAACATTTTTGAGTATTGAATTGAAAACTATGGAATAGATTTATGCCTAATTACAAATAGCACTCTTTTTAGACCAAGACCTAGCTATCTAATTTTCTGCCAATTTGGTGTAAATCCGATAAACGGTTTAGGCTGTAGCTGTGTGCAAAGTTGCTATAGAAAAAAAAATGGGCAAAATGTGTTTTGGGACCCCCCCCACTTTTTTCTTGTCCTGTGCTTGACAGTTCACCCCACAACTTTACATGCACAAACAAGTCAAAAAGTAGCATTTTTTTTCAGAAGATTCATGGAGATTCATTAAATGAGGCCAAAGTTATTAGCAACACAAAAAATGTATTTCCTATAGAGATACAATCCTAACAATAACTACCCAGTGTTTTATTGATATATATATATATATATATATATATATATATATATATATATATATATATATATATGTATATCAAGGATTTATCCATTCATCAAACTTGTTTTATATCGCCACCTCAGATGACCAATATTCCCACCGAAACATGTGTCAGCACTCAACATTCAGGACTGGAAGGTATTGAAATAGGAAAAACCCCGAAATATTTACCATTTTACATTATTTGGGGCATGTGAATAGCGAGAATAATGAAATAACATATTGTACTTGTATTTGTTGGCTCCAACAATTGTTTTCTGTGATAATCTTCTGTTTGGAGTGCGTACCAACTGGCAAAATATTTTTAGGAGAGCAGTGTGTGTTGTAATACAATTTGTTTTTTTCCCTGGAAACTGCTTGTGATTAGTCTACAGCTGTCCACTGTTACTGGTATTTGGTAAGCCTGTAAGTCAAGCCATAAGTGTGATAAATACAAATTACCCACAGGGAAGATGAAAAGAAATCACCTAGTGCATTACTTATACTTCTGAGTATGTGATTATGGGGGTGATTCTGATTCTGGCGGGCGGCGGAGGCCGCCCGCCAGAATTCCGCCCCCATTATACCGCTCCACGGTCAGAAGACCGCGGAGGGTATTATGAGTTTTTCCCTGGGCTGGCGGGCGGTCTCCAAAAGACCGCCCGCCAGCCCAGGGAAAAACTCCCTTCCCACGAGGATGCCGGCTCGTAATCGAGCCGGCGGAGTGGGAAGGTGCGACGGGTGCAGTGGCACCCGTCGCGTATTTCAGTGTCTGCAAGGCAGACACTGAAATACTTTGCGGGGCCCTCTTACGGGGGCCCCTGCTGTGCCCATGCCATTGGCATGGGCACAGCAGGGGCCCCCAGGGGCCCCGCGACCCCCCCTACCGCCATCCTGTTCATGGCGGCTTTCCCGCCATGAACAGGATGGCGGTAGGGGGGGTCAGAATCCTCATGGCGGCGGAGCGCGCTCCGCCGCCATGAAGGATTCCCCCGAGCAGCGGTAAGTCGGTGGGAGCCCGCCGACTTGCCGCTTCTGACCGCGGCTGAACCGCCGCGGTCAGAATGCTCGTGGGAGCACCGCCAGCCTGTTGGCGGTGCTCCCGTGGTCGGTGGCCCTGGCGGCCACCGGCCGCCAGGGTCAGAATGACCCCCTATATGTACTAAAATTCCCCTATGGTCTTAACTACGAAGTTTTGTGGAATTGGATCATTTTGAAAGATTGTCTCTGTCACTCTTTTTCCTGAGAGGACACTACTTTTATTTTTATAATAATTTTAATTTACACATTATTAATGCAGTGTGTATGATTGCTGCACTTGTTTTACTGCTGCAGGTAGTAACTTTAGTTATGTCACCTTGAGATCCCCATCAAGTAGGATGGTGGTCCTGGTATTGTATCTGTATAAGGGATCATTATTATGACGTGTTGCTGTCCATGAGTACCCAGGAAGTAGTAGGATCCTTGATAACATATTCGGGGGTACCCTGCACTCTCTGACCACACATTGTATGTATAGACATGGATTAGATATATTAGGGCACTGGCCCAACTAGAGTGGATTTATTTTCTCTGTGTTATATGATTGGGTACTAATGGGCTGTGAGAGGGGCCCTTGACTCATAATATGACATTGGAAATAAGAGGGGAAATTGGTCATATCACAGTGTTGACAATCTGTGGGAGTGGATTGTTCCCGGTTCATTTTGGGGTTTTATATACTTGATGGCACTGGTCCAAGATATATATTGTCTACATTTATTTGCCTTCATTGGGCACAGATGAGTCTGGAACAAGTTACAGAAAATGATTTTTGTATATACAGGAACCTATATTATGTGAAAGGATTGTTCAATGATTTGCACACCAGGGCTTGCGTCCGCATGACATGGGGTAGTTTTTCTACATCTGTATTCTGTGGATGTTGCTCTACAGTATGTAGATACAATGCATTAATACTTTTAGTTATTGCTACTTCTGCTATCTGTTAGTTATAATATTGCTTTACATATATATTTGTGTGGATGTTGATGTTCTTGAATTGTGCATTATTTATTGCCTTGACTGGGAAGTGAGTCACTAGAACATCACTCTTGGAGTCATTAAAGAAACAGTGTATGGACTTCCGTGTGCCGCTGTTTACTTTGATGGAATGGTAAACATTTTTACTCAGCGTCTAGCTAACAACAAGGCATTTAAACTCAAAAAGTCTTGTTCATAGTTAGTGAATCCTTTTTCGGTTTCAGTTAAAATACAATTCCCCATCCAGCCCATTAGGAGGCATTCTGAGAAATGAAGTTCATAGAATGTAATCAACTTAAAAACAATGACAAATCTTTTGCCATTTGTTGGTATATAGTGCCGGCCCAATTACTTATATGAAGGTGTGTTTACAGCATGTTGTTCCCACTCTGAAGTGTGTTTAATATCCAGAACTGCAAATTTTTATGAGTGTTGCATTATCATACTTATTGGTTGGCTGCCACCCAACAAATGAATTAATGTTATTATGTTGATCTTCATTTGCACTAACTTTGGGCAACATATATATGTAATTGCGGAGATGTCTGTATAAAATTAGAGATACACTGAAATGACAGAGCAAATGATTCAAGAGAGATTTACATAATGGGAACACACATATAGTATAGACTAATGTGGCGCCATATTAGGTTGAGTAATGTACTAGAAGGTGTTGAGTCACTAAGCCATGACAATCACAAATTGTCCATTCTTTCACACCCCAAACAACATCTAGCTCAATACAGAACTATGAGACATTGATAGTGGGCTATAGACATGCTGTTGAATAATAATTGGCATTCAGCCTATATTAAAGAACAACTATACAGACATCTCCGCAATTACATATATATGCTGCCCAAAGTTAGTGTAAATAAAGATAGACATAAATTCATTCATTCATTGGTTTTGTGGCAGCCAACCTATAAGCATGTGTTAGAAATGGGTAGCTAGTTTGCAGTCAGTTTACACCCTGTTCAAGTAGGGACCCTCACTCTAGTCAGGGTAAGGGAGTCACACTACTAACATAACCCATGCTCACCCCCTTGGTAGCTTAGCATGAGCAGTCAGACTTATACCAGAGGCAATGTGTAGGATGTTTGTACCGATACACACAGTAACACAGGGAAAACACTACAAATGGACATAAGTTTAGAAAAAAAACAATATTTTTCTAAATAAAACAAGACTAAAAACAACAAAAATCCAACTTACACAAGCAAAGCGATGAATTTTTAAAGATTAAATCCCAATAAAACGCTTAGAAACGCAACAGCTCCAACTGGTTCTATCAAGGCATTGTGACAAAGTTATTCCCAACAGTCCGACGCCACTCGCAAATGAATGCAGTGCCAGTCACGGAGTTGCATGGACCCTGGGTACAGTACATTAGAAATGAGGCAGAGCTAAAGACATTGCATGGAGTCAGGGAGGTGAGGCGTTGCTGGAGTCAGTGTGGTGTTGATTTCGTGCTGCTACATAGGAGGACCCTTGACCCAAGGGTAGGTCGCTCCCCCTGCCGCTGCAGCTCCTCCAGGTTCCTGAGTTCCTGAGACCCACCTAACAGTAAGTACCCCCCCACCTCCCAGCCCCTCGCTCTGCCCTGCGCTACTCACCCTCTCTCCTGCTTCTTTTCTTCTTTTCTTCTTCTCTGCTCTTCCTCCTCGCTCCTCGTCTGCAATCTTCTGCTGTACTCTTCTTTTCCCCGTCTTCTCTCTTCTTCTCTTCTTCCTCATCTTCTTCTGTGGTCTTCTGCCTTCTGTTCTTCATTTTCTGTATCTTCTTCTGTGTTCTTCTGTGTTCTTCTGTGTTCTTCCGGTCTTCTGTTCCCTGTTCTTCTGGTCTTCTGTTCTTCTGTTCTTCTGTTCTTCTGTTCTTCTGTTCTTCTGTTCTTCTGTTCTTCTGGTCCTCTGGTCTTCTATCTTCTGCCTTCGGCTCTTCTGCCTCCTCCGTCTTCTTCTCCCCGTGCCTGCCCTCCTGCTCCTACCTCATCCCCCTCCCTCACTCGCATCCCCCTCTCTATCTCCCCTATCTAACCCATTCACTATCTACCTCCCTCACTCCTCCTATCTACTTATCTCTCTATCTCTCTATCCCACTATCTAATCTCCCTCACTCTCCACCTCCTCCTATCTTCCTATCTCTCTATCTATTTCCCTATCTATCGATTTCTCTATCTATCTATTTTCTCTATTTACTTCTCTATCTTTCCCCCCCTTCCCGCCACCCCCTCTATTACCTATCTTCCTATCCTCTCACTCTACCTCTCACCCTCACCCACCTCTACAACCCCTCTCCCCTATCTTCACAACCCTACTCCTATCTTTCTCCCTAATCTCCTAAACCTCCTAACACTCACCCCCTCCACCCTTAAACCCCCCTCCCCCAGCTCTTCTCACTCTACCTGTCCCCCCTCTACCTCGCGCTTTCCAGCCGCGACCTCCTGCACGCCCCCGCCCCCCAGCTCCCATTCGCCCCAGCTGACCCCTCCCCCCCTCCTACCTCATATGGCTGACGCTGCGCGTCCGCGCAGCGGGCGCGCCGCGCCTTGCCCGCACCCAGCGCCACGACCCCTGGTCCCAAGCTCTCCCAAGCACCGTTGATCCGCTACGACCCCACCACCCTCCACGCCCTCAACCCAGGACGCTCCAACACCTGCTTCCAAGCTCACCCCAAACGCACCCATGGACCCTTCGCCTGCAACTCCTGCAAACGCATCTTCCACCACGCTACTACCACGACCACAAGCCCACGCGCCATCAACCACCTCAAGTGAATCCTAGTCAACGCTCGCTCCGTCCACAAACACGCCGTCGAACTCTGGGACCTCCTGGATTCCACAGCACCGGACGTCGCCTTCATCACGGAGACCTGGATGAACGCCTCCTCTGCGCCAGACATCGCCACCGCCATCCCCGAAGGCTACAAGATCTCCAGGAAAGACCGCACCAACCAAGCAGGAGGAGGTATCGCCATCGTCTTCAAAGACTCCATCAGCGTCACCACCTCCACCGAAGACACCCCTCTCGCCACTGAACACCTGCATTTTCAGATTCGCACAGACCAGAGGACCACCCTCAGAGGATCCCTCGTCTACCGTCCTCCCGGACCACGCGCCCCTTTCAGCGACGCCATCGCCGACTTCATCTCCCCGCACGCCCTCGCCTCACCGGACTACATCCTCCTAGGCGACCTCAACTTCCATCTGGAACAAAACAACGACCCCAACACAACCACCCTGCTCGACAACCTCACCAACCTCGGCCTCAAACAACTGGTGAACACCGCCACCCACGTAGCCGGACACACGCTCGACCCTATCTTCTCCGCCAGCAAACACGTCTTCTTCAGCCACACCTCCGCCCTACACTGGACCGACCACAGCTGCGTCCACTTCACATTCCGACGCAAGACCCTCCACCTCCGCACTCAACCCATCCCTCGTCGACAGTGGAACAAGATCCCTGAAGAGCAACTCTTCTCCGCAATAGCCGCCAACCAACCCACCCTCACCACCGACCCCAACGACGCAGCCCTCAAACTCACAAACTGGATCTCCAACTGCGCAGACAACCTTGCTCCCCTCAAACGCACGCATCGACAGACCAACACCAAAAAACCTCTCTGGTTCTCTGACACCCTCAAAGATTCAAAGAAAACTTGTCGCGCCCTTGAGAAAGCCTGGCGCAAGGACCACACCGCTGACAACATGAACGCCCTCAAGAACGCTACCCGCGAACACCACAACCTGATCCGCGCTGCCAAAAGGAACTTCTTCACCGACAGACTGGACAAAAACAGCCACAACAGCAGAGAACTCTTCAGCATCGTCAAGGAGTTCTCCAACCCCAGCGCCAACGCCAACGCCGTCACGCCCTCACAGGATCTGTGCGAATCCCTCGCCACTTTCTTTCATCGCAAGATCAGCGACCTCCACGACAGCTTCGGACACCAGACTCAACCAAACACCACCGAACCCGCACCCCCGGCCATCACCCTCAACAACTGGACCCACATCAACACGGAAGAAACCAAATCCTTCATGAACTCTATCCACTCCGGCGCCCCTTCGGACCCTTGCCCGCACTTCATCTTTAACAAAGCCGATGACATCATCGCCCCGCACCTCCAGACCGTCATCAACTCTTCTTTTTCTTCTGCTACCTTCCCCGAATGCTGGAAACACGCCGAAGTCAACGCCCTACTAAAGAAACCTATGGCTGACCCGAGCGACCTGAAAAACTTCCGCCCCATCTCTCTTCTGCCTTTCCCAGCCAAAGTAATAGAGAAGACCGTCAACAAATAGCTGACCACCTTCCTGGAAGACAACAACCTGCTCGACCCCTCACAAACCGGATTCCGAACCAACCACAGCACTGAAACCGCCCTCATCTCAGTCACAGACGACATCAGAACCCTGATGGACAACGGTGAAACAGTCGCCCTCATTCTCCTCGACCTCTTGGCTGCCTTTGACACCGTCTGTCACCGCACCCTAATCACCCGCCTCCGCTCCACCGGGATCCAAGGCCAGGCCCTGGACTGGATCGCCTCCTTCCTCGCAAACCGTTCACAAAGAGTTTACCTCCCTACGTTTCGCTCAGAACCCACCGAGATCATCTGCGGCGTACCTCAAGGCTCATCACTCAGCCCAACACTCTTCAATGTCTACATGAGCCCCCTCGCCAACATCGTACGCAAGCACAACATCATCATCACCTCCTACGCCGACGACACCCAACTTATACTCTCCCTCACCAAGGACCCCGCCAGCGCCAAGACCAACCTACAAGAGGGTATGAAGGACGTCGCAGATTGGATGAGGCTCAGCCGCCTAAAGCTGAACTCTGAAAAAACGGAAGTCCTCATCCTCGGCAACACCCCGTCCGCCTGGGACGACTCCTGGTGGCCCACGGCCCTCGGCACCGCACCGACCCCCACAGACCACGCCCGCAACCTCGGCTTCATCTTGGACCCTCTTCTCATCATGACTAAGCAAGTCAACGCCGTGTCCTCCGCCTGCTTTCTCACCTTCTGCATGCTCCGTAAGATCTTCTGCTGGATCCCCGCCGACACCAGAAAAACCGTGACCCACGCCCTCGTCACGAGCCGCCTGGACTACGGCAACACCCTCTACGCCGGGACCACAGCCAAACTCCAAAATCGCCTGCAACGCATTCAAAACGCCTCGGCCCGCCTCATCCTAGACGTACCCCGCAGCAGCCACATCTCCGCACACCTGAGACACCTGCATTGGCTCCCAGTCAGCAAAAGGATCACCTTCCAACTTCTCACCCACGCACACAAAGCCCTCCACGACAAGGGACCGGAATACCTCAACAGACGCCTCAGCTTCTACGTCCCCACCCGCCACCTGCGCTCCTCTGGCCTCGCACTTGCTGCTGTCCCTCGCATCCGCCGCTCCACGGCGGGTGGGAGATCTTTCTCCTTCCTGGCGGCCAAGACCTGGAACTCCCTCCCACCAGCCTCAGGACCACCCAGGACCACTCCGCTTTCAGGAGACTCCTAAAGACCTGGCTGTTCGAGCAGGGTTAACCCCCCCTTTTTTCCCCTAGCGCCTTGAGACCCGCACGGGTGAGTAGCGCGCTTTATAAATGTTAATGATTTGATTTGATTTGATTTGATTTGATTTCGTGCTGCTACATAGGAGGTGATGCGTCAGATCCTTATGGAAGTGAGATGTTGGTTGCTTGCAGAGGCCACGGAGGTGAGGCGGTGTCCGCGGTGAGGGGATGGTTCCTGATGAGTCCAGTGGGTTAAGACAGGATGAGGCGACTTTACAGGGTGGTCACAGGCGCAGTGGCGGAGTCGGGTGTCACGGATGATGGTGACACAGAACTCAGGACTCACAATGTTGCAGGATTTCAGGTGCGCTGCGGTGGCACTGGGCCTGCGGCATCGGTCACAGTTGTTGCACTTCGGTGGGGACCACAGCTTTGAGTGCAGGCAGCAGCATTGAGTCATTCAGCAGCACTGGTTCTGGAGTCGTCTGGAGTCACTGTGTGTGGTTCTTCTTGTTTTTATGCCATCTTTCACTCCCAAGGGCCCGGGAACTGGAGTTGGCACCACCTGGCTAGACAGGGTCCTCTGTACGAGTACCCAGAGGCTGGTAGGTGAAGTCTTTGCTGTCCCTGAGACCTCTTAACAGGAGGCAAGCTCAGTCCAAGCCCTTAGAGAAACTTCACAAGTAGGATGTACAGAAAATTCCAATCTTTGTCTTCTCCAAAGCAGAAGGAAAAACTGCAAACCAACCCACCAAAGACCACACAGCAAAGAGGCAGTACTCCTTCTCACAGCTCTTCTCCTTGGTAGAGTCTCCCCTTGATCCAGAAGTGTTCTGAAAGTCTGGAGTTTTGAGTCCAATACTTATACTCATTCCTGCCTTTGAAATTGGCAAACTTCAAAGGAAAGTCTTTGTAGTGCACAAGACCCTGCTTTTCCTGCCCTGGTCTCAGACACACTATAGGAGGTTGAAGACTGCATTGTGTAAGTCCTGGCACAGCCATATTCAGGTGCAAGTGTCAGCTTCTCCCATGTAGCCCAGGAAAACCCATCAGGATATGGAGGGCACACCTCAACTCCCTTTATGTGACTGTCTAGAGTGAATTCACAATGAGTTCAAATGCCATCCTGATCCAGATGTGCATTTCACAACCAGGTAGAGGCACAGAAGAAAACATCCACTTTCTAAAAGTGCCATTTTCAAACACACAAATCAAAAACCACCTTCACTAAAAGATGCATTTTTAAATTGTGAGTTCGGAGACCCCAAACTCCAAATATCTATCTGCTCCCAAAGGGAAATTACACTTGAGAGATATTTCAAGGCAATCCCCATGTTAACCTATGGTAGAGATAGACCTTGCAATAGTGAAAACCGAATTGGGCAGTATTTCAGTATCAAGATATGTAAAACACATTAGTACATGTCCTACCTTTTAAATACATTGCACCCTGCCTGCCAGGTCGACATGTCAGTTTAAAACTGCACACACAGACTTCAATGGCAGGTCTGAAACATTTTTAAAGGGCTACTCATGTGGGAGACACAATCAGTGCTGCAGGCCCACTAGTAGCATTTGATTTACAGGCCCTGTGCACACAGATGCAATATACTAGGGACTTACTAGTGAATCAAATATGCCAATAATGGGTAACCATTCATAATCACAATTTACACAAGGAGCACTTGAACTTTCGCACTGCTCAGCAGTGTTAAAGTGCCCAGAGTACCAAAATCAACAAAAACGAAATCCAGCACAAAGTCAAAAATACAGGAGGGAGAGGCAAATCAATGCCAAGGATACCAGGCATAACAGTATGATAATACAACAGGTATTAAAAATTGTAGTTCTGAATATTACACAAACTTAAAGTGGGGACAACATGCTATAAACACACCTTCATATAAATAATTGGTCTGGAACCATATAAAAAGAAACTGCAAGATATTTGTAACTGGTTTTAATAAACTATAACTATAACTGCTGAATGTCTATGGTTTTCTGTGAGTAAATTCAAAGCCTAACTATAACCTCCCTGTAACCTTTGGTCGCACTGACAGAAGAAGTGGGGATCTTGCATTCTAGCGACAGGAATAAGCATTTCTGTTGCCAGAATACACTCGCACACACATCAACATACCCGCACACATGCACCACATACTCCCACACACAAACACACCCCACTCAACCATGCACTCACATCGTACACCCCCATTCACACTAACATACATACACAAACACAGCACTCGCACACGCATTCACTCACCCCTCCCTCCTCCAGCAACATACCTACATTCACGCCTCCTTCCCCCTCACCTGCATACATCCATTCATGCCCCCTTCTCCCCTCCAGCGCATACTTACATTCACTCCCCCACCCTGCTCTCCCCAGCGCATACATATATTCACTCCTCTCCCGCTCTCCCCAGTGCATACATACATTCACACCCACCTCCCCCTGCACTGCATACACACACTCGCCTGCTTTCCCCGTTCACTGAAACACATGCACCTGCTCTCCCCGTTCACTGACCCAAGCAGGCACCCACCCCACTCCCCATCCACTTACATGCACATGCACATGCATACACGCACTCACACCTTCCATCTGGTCAATCGCACTCATGCACTCAATCGCTCACAACCGCATTCACCCCTCCCCATCCACACTCACACACCCCACCCCGCCCCATCCACAAACCCTCACCCCCACCCCATCCACAAACACACACCACCACCCCATCCACAGACACTCTCACACACCCCACCCCATCCACAATCACATAACACCACCCCCAACAACAAACAATCACACCCCCCCACCCCATCCACAATCACTATCACACACGCAGACATGCACCCAAAAAAACACCCCCGCATTCATGACATTTACACACGCACTCACACCCCCCCTCCCCTGTCGGATGATCCACTTACCTCATCCGTTGAGGAAGTCGTCCGAGAGGGGACGGGTCCCTGCGCTTCGACCGCTGGAAGCACCCCATTATCAGGACACCACCACTCCGCATTAGGGGTCGTAATTCAGTGCACAGCGTCCTTTTGGTGTGGCGGTGACAGCAGTAGAATCGCCTCTTTACTGCCGACTGCCAGCGTGTCAGAAGTACACCTGATTTTGGCAAGAATTCTGAAATCAGTCATAATAGGGTAGCCAGCACTGGTGGTCTTTTGGCACCCGTGTCTTCGATCGGTCTTATGAAAAGGCTGCCGAAGTCATAATGAGGGCCCATATCAAGCTTTATAAAATGGCGGGAACAACTTTCTACACAGGTTGCAGCCAACCAATCACAGCACTGTTGCTGGTGTGTGGATTTGTGACACTCCACACAGGAGTTGCAAAGGATCTGTGTCCCTATATATGCAAATTTGGATTTAATTTAATTTTCCCTAAATCACTGAATGGATTTACAGCAAATAAGAAAAAGGCTCATCTGCAAACCAAGAGCTACCTTTACGCCAAATTTGGTGTAATTCGGTGTAGCGGTTCAGGCTGCAGTCATGTCTACAGAATCTTGGGAATTAACATGGGAATTGCACTTTTTTGGCCCCCACCTTTTTCTTGGGCCCGCTTGACGGATCACCCTGAAACTTTCCATGCACAGCAAGATTCTAGAAGGCATAACATATATGTGTGTTGTTTTTTATATAAATTATGAATACTATTTTTTTTATAATGTGTTTTTGTTTCGCGGTGTTGGGTATTGTACTGCATCAGGGACGGTAGAGTATTAATTATAATACATATTTTTTAAATATTAACATTTTTAGTTGTTTAACTTTTATTTTTTATTTATTACTCAGGTTGTGGTTATTTTGGGCTTTTGATGAGTAGTTTATATAACTATATTTTTAATGGGTACTGCATTAATTTGTTATTTTTGTAAAACATTCTTTCGGAATTTGTAAGATGTTGCTGAATTAATTATTTACTGTTAATTATGTTTTGGGTTGTTAATTATTTTCGGGCATTGGTTAGGTAATTTGCTGAATAGTAATGTTTTCATTTGATATTATTAATGTTATCATTTTAAAATGTAATAATGCAATTATATTATTTCAGGTTTTTTTTTCATTTTATAGCAGTTTGTTGTGTTAGTCATTTTTGTGTGAGTTGTTGCATGTAAAAAGATTTATAATTTTTGAAAAATTGAATATGTAATTTTTTGTTTAGTTTTTTTGGTTTTATAGGGGATAATTGATGGGAGTTGCATTGTTTTAATAATTCATTTTCGGTGTGCACAGATGGGTATTGCACCTCTTTCCAGGTTAGTTATCAGCATGTTGGGATGGGTATTACACCAAATTGCTGATAAGTTTTTAGGGAACCTGTGTGGTTATTGCACCAGGATAATATATATTTTTTGGGTGCACGGATCAGTATTTCATTTATTTACTGATTACTTTTAAGGGACTGGAATTGGTTTTACACCGGGTTACAGATTAGTGTTTAGGGCGCCTGGGTAGTTGTTACACTGAGTTAAGGCAGTAAAGTTACTCTTAACGCTCGGGACTTGGGTTTGCATAGATTTACAGATTAGCTTTTAGTGCACTGGTATGGGTGTTGCACCACTTTTCGAAGGGATAGATATAGAATAATTGTAATAAGGAGTTTTTAGGGCTGAGGGATTGGTAGAGAATACTGGTTCTGTATATTTGTTGAATACATACTGAACAACTATTCAGATACACATGAACCCTAAAACAATACTCACCCCTGAGCCATTGAACTCTTGTTGCCACTATCCATTACCCACCTCTGAGCTATTAAGCTATGATGCCGATTCCCAGAAAACTAAAAGTTTGTTACTACCGCTAATCTCTACCCACCCACCCCTCAGCCCTATAAGGTCATATATATATATATGTCTCAAACCCATAGAAATTCAGCTCTTTTTATTATTTCAAGTAACTATAACTCATGCCATAAGGTAACTATAACTCGCACCCTCGCAATACACAGCTAATTACCCCACATATTGCATCATTCATGACATCTTCTATGACATCATTGATATTATCACTGGAACATATGAAATAAAACTATTAATAAGAAAACTGTGCATGGCGGGGGAGCAAGTTATAGTTACCTTGGGGCACAAGTTATGGTCACCTGAACTAACTCCAACTGTAACAGCTGACTTTCTATGCCTTTGTGAACCTAGCCATAACAACGTCCCTGTAGCTTTTGTTTTTTTTATGTGAATTTCTATGTTTTTTGTAATCACATCGGGGGTTGGCCACATGCATCCAGTCCCACCCTCCACATGGCCTTTGGCCCCATGTACTGCCAATCCCATGCCACCCACGACCTTCGGCCCTGCAGCCAAATCCCTAGATGCTGCCAACCCTTTAAGGGGTTAGTTGAGTGTATTTTATTTTCATTGGCCTCTAGATCTGTAAATCTTTTTTGTATTTACACTGGGGGTCGTGCTGAACCCCACAGTGGATTCATGGATTAGCCCCCAAAAAAAAAATTATGCAATGTTTTGCCAATGAGAGTGTCCCTCTTTGACCCCTCTATCTGCCCTATGGTATCAGGATAACTCTAACCTGACCCCATAGCTCCTATTCCACTTTTATTTTCCCCCCCTCGCACCAAGCTGGTAAGGAAAATGGCAGCCACAACTTTTCTCTAAGTTTGAGGCCAGCCAGTCAGTGCCTTGCTTTCTCCCCGGATCTGCGGATTCACCACGGGTGGATTTGCAGGGGATCCACATCTCCAGATATCTATATTTCTCTTTGTTTTAACATCTCAAAAAGTACCTGAACGTATTTGCGTCAAAATAATTCTGTCCATTGGTTTGGGCTGTGTTTGGGTTCACAGTCCCTATGGGAAATTACATCATCGGACCCCCTTTTTCTCAGCCCCGACTTGACGTATGTGAGAAAACAGGGCTGATTGCAGAGGCCCCTAACTTTTTGCCCCCATTTTTAACTTTTTGATGGTGTTTTCCTGACTACTGCTAACCAGCCCCGGGGCCTGTGCTCTGTGTAAAATGAGTATGCAAATTGGGCTAAATATAATTGGCTATGTCTGCCTATAAGCCCCTAGTATATGGTAGGGCATGTAGGTTTAGGGTCCCCAACATAGGTAGTGCACTCATAGGTGCACTGCTGAGTTACCCAGTGTCATTGTAAAGGCACACCTGCCTTGCTGGCTGCTTTTAAATTAAAGTTATATGGAAATTCAACTTTGGAATTAAAAATACTTCCAAAGTCTTAAACTACCTTATTTTTACATGTCACCCCTAAGGTGTGCCATATGTGCCCCTAGGGCTGGGTGCAATGTATCTATAAACAGGGACCTTAGAAAAAATACTTTTATAAGCCCTGGTGAGGTAAAACAGTCAAATTTGTTTATTCCTCATTGTAGTAAATAACCTCCATAGGATAGAATGGGGAGACTTTATTTTAATTTATAAAGTCCCCTTAAGTGTCAGATACATCTAGTTTGGTATCAAATAATGAATTCTTATAATAAATCCCACAACTTACGATTGTTGAATTTAATATAACTTGTTCAGGTAAAGTGTTTTAAGCTCTACCTAAAAAGTTGCCAACTTCAGCTCTGTAGTACTCTTCTCTGATTGGCCAGCCTCTGGCAGCCTGGCCAGGCTGCATTGAGGAGGTGTTAAGTAGCCTGGGCTGAACACAAAGGAATGTGCCTAGGGATGAGAGCTTCCCTCAGCAGATGGAGAGGCAGGAAGGGGTAGGGGTGCCAAAATGGTCTTCAAAGGCAGAGAAGGACATTTGGAGCAACCCAGCACCCCCCTGACATCCTGCAAACCCAGACAATGAGGTCCCCTCTGATTTGATTAGGAGAGGGCAGGAGAAGGGTGTATTTAAGATTTTTAGCCACATCAGAGTGTGGGCAAGCAAGATGTAATCTCAAAAAATCAGATTCAGCCATGATGGATTTTTGAGGAATGTTGCTCCCTGGGATTGAATTTTGCCACACTTCCCAGGAAATGGTCATCACAGGGGGAATGCCCCTCCACCTGATTGGGAAACCAGGACCCCCCTGTTTTTCACCCAGGAGCAGGGATAAAACTGGCAGAGCTGCACCCACACCTCAGATCTCTACCAGATCCCTATGAGGAAGAACTACAGGAGAGGAAGGACTACCCTGCTGGACTCCTGACCTGCACCTGGACACTGCACCATGGAGGACTGCACCAGCTACACACTTGGGCTCACCACAAGAAGGACTTTGCCTGGCTTCAACTGGTTCAAGGAGGGACTCCCTGCTAACCAGAGTGCCCTGCACCAACTCCTGACGAAAATGACCCGCTGACCACTGTCTAGTGTCCAAATTGGAGTCTGTGCCAGGTGCATTCTGGAAGTTGTAGTCCACACCCTCAAGTAGCATCTCAGAGCTTCTTGCTCCTTAGGGTGAGCTGTGGACCTCAAAAGAACCTTAAAAGAACATCTGGGAGAAGATCCAGAAGTTTGGAGAACATTTTTGAAAAAAGCTGCATAAAGGGACCGACCCACCGCGGCAACTCTAGCCGGCTTGCCTCAACTGCGACCTGGCCTGACTTGCAGGTTCGTCCCAGTGAAGAAAATCTCTGAAAAAGTGACTAAGTCTGAACATAGAAGGTTGAGTGGGACCTCCCATGCAGTGTATCTGAAGAGGGTTCCAAAGACGTTGGATCAAGATCCGGATTTGCCCCTAGGTCTAGGTCCAAAAGTAAAAATCTCCACCGAGGGCCCCCATGACGCATAACCGAGAAAGAGTTCCTGGAGGTCAGATTGGACTGGCAACTTGGTCCCGCTGGACAAGATCATCAAGAAAACGACTAAGTCCGTAGGTAAACCTTTGACCTAGACCTCCCGCAGGGTGTAGCCTAACAGGGCTCAATCACGGTCAGCCTTAAACTTTGACTTTGCCCCGGTCAAGGTGCGACGAGATGACCAGATTGACGCTTTCATTTCTATGCACTAGAAAACAGTAATTCTTAAAAAAAATAATATCTCTGGTTCCCCTTATCCAATTCTGATTGTTTTGGTGTCATTTTAAAGATAAAAATATAATCTATTTTTATGAATTGGTGTTGGATTTTTATTGTGTTTTACTTATCCACTGTTTTGTGATTTGTAAATGCTTTACACACTAGTCTCCTAAATTAAGCCTTGTCACTCGTTGCCAAGCTACCAAGGTTTCAGCTGGGTTTAATTTATTAAGAACTAACAGGACCTAAGTGGTATATTGCTAAGTGTATGTACTTACCTGCCCATACCAACACTCTATTTTTCAACAGCATACCAACCCCAAAACTTTCAAAGCAGCCACTGAACTGACTGTTGTACTACTGTTGAAAGTTTTGTTACGATTCGTCAAACAATGCCAAAGTTATTAGCAAAACAAAATCACTTTTTCTATCAAAACAGGTCCTATCTCGACCTACCTAAATATATATATATATATATATATATACACACACATATTTGTACTTCACTAATATTCTACAAAAAAATATGTCTATACAGGATTAGCTAAAGAAAACTATATTCATTTTATATTAAATTGTTGTGTATTTTGAATGTTTTTTTATTTTTTAACACATAAGTAAAATTGTGACCATATCTTTTTACATATAGAGTTTTTACTATAAAATATTCAATGTAATAATTTTTGGGGATATTTAAGAATGTGTATTTTAATGTATATGATCTTATATATTAATTAGATCATTAAATTATTTTCATTTTATTCTGATATTTTTGATAAATATGTACATTTTACAAGTTTCAAAATGTTTAATATATATAATTTCAATGTATTTCTCTAATTCGTCCCCAAATAATGTCTGTTTATTTACTGAAAAATAAATATTTTTTTAATTGTTGTATATTTTGAATAAATGATTTTCCATTTGTAATACTTAAATAAATCTGTGACTATATTTAAAAAAAAAAAAATTCTTTCATCAAGAGGAAATTTGTATATATATATATATATATTTATATAAATATTAGATTAGCACATTATTTAGTTTTATATTCATATATTTTCAAAATATGAAAATTTTACATGTTTAAAAGTAGTTAATATTATCAAATTATATACTTTTGATCAGTCACATTTTTCAGATTTTAATATTTTTAAATTGTATTTTAACAAGTCTGTTTTGTTGTAATCTATATTTTGAGTTTCAAACTTTAGATATATTTTATAACAATATTTAGGATTCATATTTTTATTATTTTAATGTAAATATAGACATTCCAATATTTTGGTTGTTGATATTTAGTATAGCAATCCAGAAAATAAAGAATTCTTGAAAATCAGTCAAGTGGAGAATGTGTGAGAAGACTGTCAAACATGTCTAGTGACAAGCATTTCCAGCAATAGTGACTTTACATATCTAAGCTGAGTATGTACTTTACGCTTCTAACAATGTAACTCAAGGTTGTGATAATTTCATTGAAGTGTGAATTGATGCACGTCTATGAAAGCTGTTTCAATTTTCCCAGCTAGGGGATGTAATTTTTGCTCATGTTTATCATGTAGGCCCAGTAAATCTTACAGCAGCCAATAGTATCTTGAAGTATGTAATGTTTTGTGCTTTTAGTTACCCCACCATGACTTTTGACCTGTTCTACCTGATCTTGACAGAAAAATAAAAAGATTATGAATTATGATCCTTGACTTTAAGTGCTTTGATGTCATAGGCTACAATTGGACTATACAAATGCATAGTGTTAGAAATGGGGTTTTTGGTTGGCAGTCAGGTTACCCTCTGTCCAAGCAAAAGCCCTCACTCTAGTCAGGGTAAGTCACACACTATCCAAGATTATCCTGTGCCCCCCCTCTGGTAGCTTGGCACGAGCAGTCAGGCTTAACTTAGAAGGCAATGTGTAAAGTAGTTGTGCAATAAATCATACAATATCACCATATAGCACCACAAAAATACACCACACAGTGTTTAGAAAAATATATGATATTTATCAGGATAATTGTAGGTCAAAAAGAATAAAGTTGCAATGGAAAATTGTAGAAATATCACAGGGAAGTGATATAAAGTGTCTTAAGTTTTTAAAAAGCAATAACGTGTCTTTCAAGCACAGAGTACCTGGTTTCTGGTGGAAAATCTCCTCAGAGGGCCACAGGAGAAGAGATGCGCGGAAAAAGGGGTGTGTGCGTTGATTTCTCCTCAGCACACACAGACTTGCGTCGTTCTTTTCCACGCGGGGAAGTCGGGCGTCGTTTTCCGGCGCGCAGACAGTCTCTTTTTGTGGGTCGCGGGGATTACCAGATGTCCCGGGTCTATGCGTGGATTCTCCTGCTTGTTTTCCGGCTGCGCGTCATTCTGCGGGGCTGCGCGTCGAAGTTTCGATCTCACGGTAGGCGTCGCGTCGATTTCTCCTTGGAAGTCGGGCGGCGTTGTCCTTGCGAGGCCGTGCGTCGAAATTTTGGTCCCACGGCAGGCGTCGCGTCGATTTCTCCTTGGAAGTCGGGCGGCGTTGTCCTTGCGAGGCCGTGCGTCAAAGTTTCGCGCTCACGGTAGGCGTCGCGTCGATTTCTCCTGGAAAGTCGGGCGGCTTTGTCCTTGCGAGGTTGTGCGTCGAAGTCTCGATCGTCCCGAGGGCGTCGCATCGATCAGCGTCGGTGTGCGGCGTTTTTCTCGCCGCGAAACAAGCTGTGCGTCGAAATTTTCGGCGCACGGAGCGTCCAAGTGAAAGGAAGAAGTCTTTTTGGTCCTGAGACTTCAAGGAACAGGAGGCAAGCTCTATCCAAGCCCTTGGAGAGCACTTTCACAGCCAGACAAGAGTTCAGCAAGACAGCAGGGCAACAGCAAGGCAGCAGTCCTTTGTAGAAAGCAGACAGGTGAGTCCTTTGAGCAGCCAGGCAGTTCTTCTTGGCAGGATGTAGTTTCTGGTTCAGGTTTCTTCTCCAGCAAGTGTCTGATGAGGTAGGGCAGAGGCCCTGTTTTATACCCAAATGTGCCTTTGAAGTGGGGGAGACTTCAAAGAGTGGCTAAGAAGTGCACCAGGTCCCCTTTCAGTTCAATCCTGTCTGCCAGGGTCCCAGTAGGGGGTGTGGCAGTCCTTTGTGTGAGAGCAGGCCCTCCACCCTCCCAGCCCAGGAAGACCCATTCAAAATGCAGATGTATGCAAGTGAGGCTGAGTACCCTGTGTTTGGGGTGTGTCTGAGTGAATGCACAAGGATCTGTCAACCAAGCCCAGCCAGACGTGGATTGTAAGGCACAGAAAGATTTAAGTGCAAAGAAATGCTCACTTTCTAAAAGTGGCATTTCTAGAATAGTAATATTAAATCCGACTTCACCAGTCAGCAGGATTTTGTATTACCATTCTGGCCATACTAAATATGACCTTCCTGCTCCTTTCAGATCAGCAGCTGCCACTTCAACAGTGTATGAGGGCAGCCCCAATGTTAGCCTATGAAGGAAGCAGGCCCCACAGTAGTGTAAAAACGAATTTAGGAGTTTTACACTACCAGGACATATAACTACACAGGTATATGTCCTGCCTTTTATCTACACAGCACCCTGCTCTAGGGGTTACCTAGGGCACACATTAAGGGTGACTTATATGTAGAAAAAGGGGAGTTCTAGGCTTGGCAAGTACTTTTAAATGCCAAGTCGAGGTGGCAGTGAAACTGCACACACAGGCCTTGCAACGGCAGGCCTGAGACAAGGAAAAGGGGCTACTTAAGTGGGTGGCACAACCCGTGCTGCAGGCCCACTAGTAGCATTTAATTTACCAGCCCTATGCACATAAAGTGCACCTTACTAGGGACTTATAAGTAAATTAATAGTCCAATCAGGTATGATTCAAGGTTACCATGTTTTAAGGGAGAGAGCATATGCACTTTAGCACTGGTCAGCAGTGGTAAAGTGCGCAGAGTCTAAAAACCAGCAAAAATGAGGTCAGAAAAAGAGAAGGAGGAAGGCAAAAAGTTTGGGGATGACCCTGTCAAAAAGCCAGGTCCAACACATAGATACATTTATACATAAGTATGTTTGGCCTTGTAATATACTGCATGCTATTTCACTATATGATAACCTTTTTTGAGTACTAAAATATGCAACACATCAAGCTGTTGTCAATCAGTGTACCTACTCTGTTAGTATCACTTGTTCATGGTGAACATTACCAGGGGGTAATATTTCAATGGGGAGGAGATACTGGACCGCACTAGTTCATAGTGTACAGCACGCCAAGGTAGGGGCAAATATTAATTTATTTGAAGCTCTCCCTAATTCTCTGATGGTTGCTCCTGGGCCTTTGGGTCCGTAATTAAACAATTGTAACTTTGGTTATAGAAAGATTGTATCTGGGTATTTGAGGCTGTGCTTGACTGTTTATGGTCATGTATTGCTGTTTGAAATTGTGCTTGGCTACTTGATTCTATGATTGGGCATGTGACCACTGTGCGTGTACATGCTATATTTTACTGTAGGTGGAAGACTGTTTTTAGGAACTATAAGATTTCCCAACAAATATAATTTACTGATCTGGCTCTTTAAGGATGCACTGTGTGTGTATAGGAATTATTTAACACTGTTAGTAATATATCAGATGATGAGCTTGTGCTTTTGGGGTGTTGCCTCATCATTTAACACTGTGCCTTTGCAGATGTGTCTCAGCAGTTGAGTCTGCACATTTCGTGGCAGTGCCAATAAAACTGGGGGCAGATTTACTAAGAGCTTGCATATTCCCTGCATGGTGCTACAACTCAACACTAGCCCTTTTCTGGGACCTACTAAGCCACACAAAGTTGTGTGTGGCTTTTTGTGGTTTAGTAAATACAAATTAACATAGCACACAGTCCTGCCTTGCATTACTTTGTGTCGGGTAGGTGTTTCATCATGGGTGGAGCTTGAGTGTTCCTGTGCATCCACCCTGAAATTATCACTAAAACGAGATTTACAAAGACTTGTAAACCTGGGTTTGCACCAAAATGGTGCAGCTACCCGACAGTGGCATGACACAGTGAATTACCTTTTTTCTCCTCATTAATTCCTCTTTCCACATGTGCTGCAGTCTTCAGGAATATTCTTCTAGGGACTGTATTTGTGCATGAAGTTGTCACTTCCAGGGCAAAAACAATTCTGGCCATAAAGCAGATACCCTTGCACTATAGTGCATGTTGGACTTGGCATTCTTACCGTGGTCTCCCCTAACATTTTGCCTCTGTTTCACAGGTTGTTGATGTATGCTGGACTTTGTTTTTGCTGTTTTTGTTTCTCTGGGCACTTTACCACTGCTATCCAGTGCTAAGTGCAAGTGCGCCTATGTAAAGGTTATGTGTAATTGGTTTTCCATGATTGGCATAATTTATTTACTAGTAAGTCCCTAGTACAGTGCACTAGAGGTGCCCAGGGCCTGAAAATCAAATGCTACTAGTGTGACTGCAGCACTGGTTGTGCCACCCACGTTAGTAGTCGTGCAAACATGGCTCAGACCCGCCACTGCAGTGTCTATGTGTGCAGTTTTAAACTGCCAATTCAACTTGAGAAGTGTACCCACTTGCCAGGTTTAAACCTTCCCTTTATCTTTATCTATATGCAAGGCACACCTAAGGTAGGCCTTAGGTTGCCCCATGGGCAGGGTGTGGTGTATGTTAAAGGTAGGACATGTACTTATGTGCTTTACATATCCTGACAGTGAAATACTGCCAAATTGGGTTTTCACTGTTGCAAGGCCCATCTCTCTCATAGGTTAATATAGGGCTGCCTTTAAAAGTTATTAAAGTGCAGATTCCCTTTGGAATCAGATGGAAATATGGAGTTTAGGGTCTCTGAGCTCACCATTTAAAAATAAATATTTCAGTAAAGTTTGTTTTTAGATTGTGTGTGTGAAAATGCCACTTTTAGAAAGTTAGCATTTCCTTGCTTAAACCATTCTGTGACTCTGCCTGTTTGTGGATTCCTGTCTGGGTCAGTTTGACAGTTGGGTTGTTTTGTACCTCTCTCTAGACAGTGACACAAAGGGGTCTGGGGTGTAGCCTGCATATTCTGATGAGCCATCTGAGCTGGAGGGGCAGGGAAGAGTGGTCACTCACACCTGAATGAGCTGTGCCTGCCCTCACACAAAGCAGTCTTCAACCTCCTAGTGTGTGGCTGGCGCCTGGTCTGGACAAGAAAGTATCTTACAGACACTTGAGGCTTTACTTTGAAGTTTTGCCAACTTCAAAGGCAGAAAAGGGTATAAGAAGAGCACCCCAAACCCCAGACTTTAGATTCCTTCAAGGATTCAAGAGGAAACTCTGCCTGGAGAAGAGCTGGAGAGCTGAGGAGAAGTACTGCCCTTGCCTGTGACTCTGCTTGGCTATCCTGCAATGGCTGCTTCTGCCTGTGCAAGGGGACAGAGACTGGACTTTGTTGCATTCTTGCTTGAGAAGTGACTACAAGGGCTTGGAGTAGAGCTTGCCTCCTTTTTTGAAGCCTCAGAGACAGCAAAGGCTTCACCAGCCACACCTCAGTATACTTGCTGTGGACTCTAGCTTGTCAGAGAGTGCCGTTCCAGTTCCTGGACCCCTAAAAGTGAATTCCTGGAGAAAAAACAGTCTAGTGATGCCAGACGACGCCATGTGACTTCGCAAAGAATGCCACTGCCCGGGACCGTGACGCACTTAGCTCAAGGTCGTGGACCTTGCTGAACACAAATCCAACGACCCTGTGAGCTGATGCTGCTACCCCGGAACCGCGATGCTGCCTGCCCCTTGGCTATAGAGCTTGTAAGAGCCTGACGAACCTGTAGGCCTCACGTCGCTGCAACCGCTGATCCTGCCTGACTTCTCTGACACTAGAGTGTTGTAAGTGCCACGTCCGTGACTATCCAATGCCATTGGAACGCCTGCAGCTCTGTGACGTCAGCACCGCCCCGTGAGGTCTCCTTGAAGCATTGTAACTCTGCTGGACTTTGCATTGCCCGGAACCAAGGGACCGACTTCGCATCTGACGCCACTTCTATGCCATCGCCCTGTAGAGAGGACCCGCCACCACTGTGCGATGCTGCAGTCCTTCTGCCCTGTGGCACTGGAACTGATGCCGCATCAGGACCCTGAGAAGTTGCTCTCCTCAACTCCGTGCACTGGCCTGTTTTCTATTTATTCTTGAGGTACTATACCTGGGAGTCAAACGACTCAGTGAACGGCTCCATTGGCATCGCATTGTAGAAAACGACTCAGTTACGACATCGCATTTTACCAACCTGCAGTGTTTTCACCTCAAAACACTATTTTCATGCTTTTAAGTGCTAAACTTGTATTTTTAACTGTATATTGTGGATTTTTATCATATTTTGGTTTTGTTTATTGAGATAACATAGTTATTATTTTTCTAAACCTGTGTTGTGTCATTTTGTAGTGGTTCACTGTATTACTGTGTGTGTTTGTACGAACACTTAACACATTGTCTTTGAGATAAGCCTGCCTGCTTGTGCCAAGCTACCAAGGGGGTGGGCGGGGGTTAACTGAGTGTGGTTCTCCTTTACCCTGATTAGAGTGAGGGTCCTTGCTTGGACAGGGGCTAACGTGGCTGCGAACCAAACACCCCATTTCTAACAGAGCAAGGGTGCCTGGGTTAGAGCTAGGTAGTACACTGTGCACTAGCGCTGGAAGAGAGCAGAAATGCTCCATATATTTGTTAATATGGAGCATTTCTGCCTTCTGCAACGCATGAGAGAATAGTAAATTTGCCCTGTGATGTATTGGTGTACTTTAACCTGTGTCTAGGCTTTGTTCTGCTTCCCCAGAACATTTAAATATATAGCACTCAAAAATAGATGAAAAGAATTACACCAAATTTGGCAAAAAGCTAGATCTTCGTCCAGAAGAGTGAAAGAATAAAAAATATTTGGATATCTGGACAAGTGGGTTATAATAGTTTTTATGAGATAGGAATCACAACAGTTGCCTGGATTCTTTCTTCTCTGTAGGCTGAGATAGAAAGTTCCTATGCAAATGGCATTCAGAGGTACACTTCCTTCCTTTGTCCAATAGGTGACTGGAGTTGCTCCCAAGTGCATGGGACTCAGGGCAGGACTGCCTGCCAGCATCAGCCAAGTTCTAAATAGCCCCTTCAGAAGGGGGAATGTGGCAATTTTGTTTTAGGTACAGCAAATGTTAATGAATGTTTTGGGATCCCATGTCATAGATAAGCTTCTTGAAACTTGCTGGCATGGTCCATGATGTTTGTTCTGTTCTGCTGGCCTCATCTGCAGTGCTCTCTCAATCAGCAAAAGAGGAATGCATCTGAAGTAGCTTACTGCACCTTCACGGGAAGGTAGCACTACACCTCAGCATGCTGTTCCTAACAGCTAGAGTGGTGGAATTTTGCTTTGGGGAATTCTGCTATTGTGGTAAGATCAGGCCCATCGGGACAATCTGTACCGAAGTGGGCAGTGCCCTGGACTGTGGTCTGTTGTGGGGTGATCACCGATGTATGAGGCTAACCAAATTTTGCAAGGGGTGTGTCTGCCCATGTGGTATGGTCTGCTGTTAAAATATCAGTAATAGATTACTGATGCCGTCGTGCTACAGTAGTGGAGCTGTCTAGCAAGTGGCTGGCTAGAGGATGGCTGTTTTCATCACCACCTTCCTCCACCTCTGAGGTTTTTTCATTAATGTAATGTTTTATATTTTTACCCTACCCAACTATAACGTCACTTAAGCCTTTGAGTTTTTCAGTGAAATTCTAGAGTTTCTTTTAACATAAAGCAACACATTATTTCTTTTTTCCATCCCCCTCAAACAGCAATCTCATGCTTCAGGCCATGTCCTGCATCCTGAGGGTGCAAGGCTTTTGGCTGTGCCAGGAGTGGGGCTGGCCACGGGCCTAGTCAGCCTCACTGAGTGCCGGCATTACTTGTTTTTTGGTCTCAGCATTACAGACAGTAAATCTGTCTGGTATGCAAAGACATCTAGTGGAGTTTCAGAAAGTTGACCTGGAAATGCATTCTGCTCTTCACTTGCCCTTATCTTTGTGGTTTTTAACTCATGTTTTCTGGCTTCCCATTTGCTGGCTTTATTTGTGTTAGGCTTCCAAGTTCCAGTTCGTCCATCCCCTGCCAAAGCCATGTGTATAGAATCCTTCCACTAACTAATTTTCAGTAATGAACAGGCCTGTAAATCTTTTCTTATCTTGTCACATTTGCTGGGCATTCAATGACTGACGTCAAATGGCAGGTGCTGTTCTCTGAGGGTGCCTGTCTTTCATAGTCAGAAAGCAGTAAAATGAAAAAGCCACAGACCTAGCTTGTACCCTACAAAGTTACTGCCAAAATAAGGCAGCCATTTAAAAAAATCCAGGCTATTCCGTTCAGGCTGTTGAGGAACATCACTAATAAAACTTGTGTAGATCCGAATTAAAATGTAATGTTCTTGTATAAAGAGTTGCACAAATGTATTGATCATATGATTGCCATTAGAAATGGTGAAATCGCACACATACACAGTAAATTAAGCAGAGAAGATAATTATTGAAAAGTATCAAAAACTATTCCCTTATATTGCCAATCACATTGATCTACATTGATGCAGAGTGAAGAAGGCGATCGTTTCAAAATGAGATTAAACATCTGCACTTTAAGATGGACACGCATTTGTCTGTTTCATCTGCAGCCACTCACTCACTGTCTTTTATCAGGACATTCGTTGCACTGATGCAGTCAGTCCCCTGGAAGCGCTTTTCCCCCAGTAGTCTGTTCTCCCCCACGTGTGGCAGGGCAGTTCATCTCCCTTCTATGTGTAGCTATGTGCGCATGAGGGGGGGGTGTACAGAAATACCTGTTTTTCAGCCCTTTGCAGGACCGTGGAGAACTTGAGGTTCAGCTTGAACTCTCTGCAGCTCTCTGCAATAATGAGAAGAGCAGCACCGAGCTCCGGGACTTTCTGGCCAAGCATCTCAATGTCACTCCACCTCCTCATCCATGTAGATAGACCTGCTTCCTGCGAGCCCCAAGGATGGAGGGCTCCAGCATCTGGTTCCCTGTGCTTTATAGCAGCTGTGTGCGGCGGCCCTTAAATATGTCCTGCACAGCTGCTACAATATTTGCAGTCAGCAATGCACCACGTACATATCGGGCTGCACGCCTGCCGGTGCACAGCAAAGAGTTGTGGAAGCAGGACCCCTGATGAGTTCAAAGAAACCAGATGACAAGAGGATTGCCTGTATCGGTCACTAATGAGCAACAAACCTTTGATGCCTCTCTATGCACATTAGAGCTAATGTTTACTGTATGCAAATACGATCCTTTTTAACGCGAGCCTAACAAAAAAGAATTATTGCCATGTTTATTTTGCATCTCATTTTACACAATTTACCCAAGCGGGGAAGCTGTTAAATAACAAGCATTTGCAATGCAACAGGTCTCGCTATTTGATCGCGTTGTAAACTCCTAATCCGACTTTTCATCTATCGGCAAAAGTGCTTTTATGTAGGTAACCCGAAACAGTGAAATTAACTGTGTAAAGCGCTCGACTTCTGCCAAGCGAAATCGCGCTCGGAAAATAGAGAAAAAGTAGTCCACGATCCGACAGTAAACACCGAGCCTCCCATGTTTTCTGTACTTGGTCGCTGCGCTCGAGGAGGGCTAACCACCGGAAAAGGCATGACAGGCATGACGTGTCCATGCCTTCCACGAATGAAAGCAAGCAGATTTTACTAGGCAAGCCCACGAACCAATGAAACACACTGACGTGACGTCGACAGGGCTCCAAGCCCTTTTCTGATAACTAAAGTGTTTCTCTGCGATACGCATGCGCGAGCGCGTGCAACGCATGCTCGACCCTAAACACGTTTTCTTTTGTCAGGTCCTCTCTACGTGTCACTGAATTGTATCGATACCCCTTCAGTTAAATTAATAAAAAGACAAGTATGTGAACAGCAAATATCAAGGGGCATATTTATACTCCGTTTGCGCTGAATTTGCGTCGTTTTTTTCGACGCAAAACTAACTCCATATTTATACTTTGGCGTTAGACGCATCTAGCGCCAAAGTTCATGGAGTTAGCGTCATTTTTTTGCGTGAACACCTTCCTTGCGTTAATGATATGCAAGGTAGGCGTTCCCGTCTTAAAAAATGACTGCGATGCATATGCGTCGTATTTATACTCTCGGGCAAAAATGACACCCGGGAGTGGGCGGGACTAAAAAACCTGCATTTGCGCTGGAATTTAGCGCCTGGGTCAGGGCAGGCGTTACGGGACCTGTGGGCTCAGAATGAGCCCAGAGGTCCCCTCCCAAGCCCCCAGGGACACCCCTTGCCACCCTTGTCCACCCCAGGAGGACACCCAAGGATGGAGGGACCCACCCCAGGGACATTAAGGTAAGTCCAGGTAAGTATTTTTTTTTTTTTTTGTGGCATAGGGGGGCCTGATTTGTGCCCCCCTACATGCCACTATGCCCAATGACCATGACCAGGGGACAGAAGTCCCCTGGGCATGGCCATTGGGCAAGGGGACATGACTCCTGTCTTTGCTAAGACAGGAGTCATTTCAATGGGGGATGGGCGTCGTAAAAAAATGGCGCAAATCGGGTTGTGGCGAATTTTTTGCCTCAGCCTGACTTGCATCATTTGTGGACGCCCATACGCCATTTTCCCCCTACGCCGGCGCTGCCTGGTGTACGTCGTTTTTTTTAACGCACACCAGACAGCGCCGGCGGCTAACGCCGGCTAACGTCATTCAATAAATACGGCGCCCGCATGGCGCTTCAGAATGGCGTTAGCCGGCGCTAATTTTTTTGACGCAAAACTGCGTTGGCGCAGTTTTGCGTCAAAAAGTATAAATATGGCCCCAAGTGTTCCACTCTAATGCAGAGATAAACACCCCATTACTTTGAAATAGGGACCATTATTTGGTATGTTTCTTTAGACAGCAGTCTTGTTTCTTAGGCTGTTCTCGCACAGCCTGTGTTTTTTCTATAATTAACCTTTGACAATCTTCTATATTTATTTACATTTTTGTTAGGAACAGTTAATTAAGGAGACAATGTTCGGAATTGTGAAAGATAGATTACAAACTTTGGAGGCTAAATGTGTAGATACCAGGCTTCGGGACATAAGCGCATCTTGGTGGAGTGTGTTCCGTTTGGATGGCTCTGTATGTAGAGTAGGTTTTTTTAGTAGCCGATAGTTCAAGCAGCATCCCCAGGAACACAAGAGGTATTTGCATGAGGGAACTGGATGATTGCTGTTTTGCCTAGGTACAGAGAAAGTGTGATGGTGACTTTTAGGCACATGATAGCTGAACATGTCCATCATGTAGTACTGTGAAATGGGACGTGTGGTTGAAAGTAACATACAGGATTCACTTTCTTAGTACAGGAACAAGATTACTTAAATAGTAGAGCTGGTAAATAAAAAAACATTGGCAAATGCAATAGGTCACGCCTATCCAAAATATATTGATGTTGTTGATGTTTTTTAGCCATGGTGCACTGCAGTGTGGCTGCTGTACAAGATGTCCGAAAGTAAGAAAAACAAGTGTTATGGTGCGGCCAGCATTTAATGCGTCATAGTACTTTTATGAGGACATGGCTAAAAAACAATAACAAAGCCACTAGACCTTGGTAAAGCAAGATCTATTGGCTTTTACCAACGCTTGTTTTTAATTGTTTTCTATCCTGTGTGACTTTCGCTGGTGCGAAGGAGTAAGGGGGCAGCACTGCCTCCCTCAAGAATCCTGCAGGATCTTGGCAACCCCCATTTGTTTTTTAAATATGGGCCCACGGGTCCAAAGGAGAGCAGGGTTCCCCCTACCCTGCCCTAAAATGCTTTATTTTTTCTACTTTACTGGACACAGAGCCCAGGGTCTCATGTCCTGTAATGGCAGCAGCGACATTTCTGTTCATGTAGCGGCCAGCCAATCAGAGAATCAACTTACATGGGACTTGAAGGAGCTTCCGGATCCAGTGTGACCAAAGTGGCTGATGGGGAAAAAGCCCTCAGCCAATGAGATCGGTCTTTTATTTGAAGTTGCATGCAAGCGGGACTATCACAGACCCAAACGTCCAGATACCTATAGATTTGAACCATAATTTCTTAAAACCTACTAAACGGGTTTGCACCAAATCATAAAAAGCAGACTTTCTGGTTACAGATCTAGCTTTCTGCCAAATCTGATGTAATTCCATTCAGCCATTTTGTCTGTAAAATCCCTTAGAACATTGCATGGGGAAATGCTGTTTTTGGAATCCACCCCCCCTCTTTTGCTCAGCATCCACTTGACAGATCTCCCTGACACTTCGAAGGATATGAGGTTCATCAAATGGCCTTAAAGTTAATAGCAAAACAGAAAATCCATTTCCTATGGTAACTAGATCCTAACTTTAACTGCACAGTGGTGACCACTACTGTGTAATATATGTATGCATGTGTATGCAAAACAGATTTAATCTACATACAATACATGTATACATAAACAGATACATAATAATAATATATGCATGTATCTTTAAGATACACTGATGTTGAGTTAAGAACTGCACTACTTTAGGTTCATTGTTGTCATTTGCTATGATGTTACTTCCTGTCACTGTGGGGCAAAAGGAATGTGATGGACCCCCCACTACTCTTTATATTTTTGAGAAGTAATCCATGGATGTTTTAAGTCCACTATTTATATTTTTCCTTTCATGTACTGAAAAATGATATGCCATATTTTTGGAAAACCTGTACGCATTCATTTGGAAGCCAACAGGTGCTACTCTGTGTTATGCATTTCTAGTGAAGGATAGCTGTGAGATTTACAGATTATTATTTTATTTATTTAATTGAATGATTGAGTGTCAGTCTGTCCAGACATCGTTGTAATCATAAGTGTTCCTTTTCCCTTTCATTTGTTATTCTAATGGAGGAATGAATGGCATATGCTCTTTTTTCACAGAGAGATAACAACATTCAGTGTTTTACAGATGCTTAAATACTCCCATTATCACCTCCCTTATTGTTGTAATTGCATTACCTGCCATTCCCAGAGTTTGCTAATTGCTAGTGCCCTGTCTTGTACATTTCCGTTCCATTAACTCCTTTGGAATCTATTACCTTATGCCCTGCCTTCTGTTTTCAGTAGATCATGAACACGCTTTCAAATTAAATTATTTTAACTTTGGTCTTTTACAACATAATTCGAGGCTGAAAATAGGACTCAGAAAAAGGTAAATGACTGAGTCATTGAGTAAAATACCTAGTGCAGTTGTACTGTTTTTCTTGCTCTTTATGCAGAGGAACTAGAAAACATTATTTGGTGAAAATAGCAAGTTGTTTGATATAGCGTTTATAAACCAAATCCTCATATATCGAGCATTTACTAATGATACGGGATCTCTCAGTTTTAGTGGTCATCTATATACAAACAATACTTAATATAGCCCACTGCCCAAAGTAGAGGCACGGCCAATTTGTCTCTATTCGATATTTATTCCAGTATAATACTTTGTGCATAGCTCCCTGAAGAGGTCTGTGTTAGCACCGTACTGGTTGCTTATGGATTGCATACAAATTGTAGAAATTGTATCCCATATAATTTATTTAATCATTCCAGACAATTTGGTCTAGTGGTGCATGGCAGGTATTTGGTATTCTCCCATCCCCATCTTGAAATGTACTCTACCTCACATATGAGGGAAGAAATCCAAGAAGCAAACTGGTTTTATTTAAGTTTCCTGTCTATTTTATCCTATGCTTTCACTGGTCTATCTGAATATGCCGATTTATTTCACTTTCTCAGAAGCAGTACAGCAATACTTTAAGGAGGTATTTTAGGACCATTAGCTAACTTTCCTTTCTGTATGGTCCTTTTTGCTAATATTTTGACTTTCGGCGCTTAGAAACTGCCAGCACGTTTTACTTATTGGTGCTCTGTCCCTAAAACATGAGACAACATTTGCTACAGCTAACTGATATATTTAACGTTGAGGTAAGGCCAGGGTAAGATGACATACTAAATGCACCAGTGATGTAAAAGTTAAATCCCATTTATGGGATTCTGCAGTGCACATTTAAACCACCCACGGGATCACGGTAGTGACATAAAACATATTGGTCCAGGTTCAGGTTCACGTGTGTCATGCTTGGCTGCAGCGTAAAACCCTGCTTTAATCCATGTCAAAATAAAGTGCACTGGCATGTAGAAAAGCCTGCGTTGGTGCATTATTACATAAATCAGTAAGTCCCTGATTCCGAGTTTGTCTAAATGAAGGTACTATTTTTCACACCTCTTAAATGATGATACCGCTGAGTTCGTTTTTTATTGGATGCAATTTGGGGGAACAACATAGAAATATTTATTCTTACTGCACCAAATACAACTTGGTGCAGTAATTACTGTATCCTTTCCCCTATGACATTCCAGCAGCTTTAATCTGCTGAGTCTTATAGCCCACTACCCCATTACCCGTTGTGAAAGGCCCTGAACCTGAGTTATAGACCAAAGCCACAGACGAGGGCCTATATCGAGGGTGAGGGCCTTCAACAACAAGTATAGCGTGAGACATAAAAGCTATAAGGCTATAATAACATTCCACCCAATAATAGTAGAATGTTATGAATTAAAAAAGGAGCAACACGTAGACAAACATTGGAATGTTGGAGCACCGGGCTTATACTAGCCATTATAAGCCCAGAGCTACTCCATCACCTTCAATAGAGCTCTTAACATTGCAATGTTATAAAGAAAGGTGAAAATGTAATGCAAAAACAACAAGGTGATGAAGGGAATGCTTGAATTAATTTCAGCTACTGTCAATTACTCGGGCCACACCCCAATCCAACAGTTTAGTCCCACCATGCCACCTCAGTTTGAACTCTGCCACATGCAAATCAGTCTTGACCTTACTACTCATGAGAACAGTCCAGCCCAAAATGCCAGACCAGGCCCTTCCCGAACCAGAACACAAGCAACCAGGGACTGGTTTTACCCTAGTTAGGCTCTTCAGCCAGGTATAGCTTGGTTCCAGTGGCACAGTGAGCCCTGGACCCACCTCTAGGCACACGCTGCACACTTAGGGCGTCAAATGTAAAATAACAAGGTGATGGATAGAATGCTTGAAATAATCTCATCCACTGGAAATCGCTCGGCCCGCATCCCAATCCATCATTTTTCACCCACCGTGCCACCTCAGTATGGACTAAGTCATATTCAAATCAGTCTTGACCCTGCTCTTCGTGGGAACAGCCTAGCCTGAACTGTCAGGCAAGGTGCTACCTGAACTGGAACACATTCAACCTAGGACCAGTTTTACCGTAGTTAGGGCTTTTCAGTTAGCTTGATTCCAGTGGCACAGTGAGCCCCGGACCCAAGTCGGGGCATATCCGGTGCACTTAGGGCATCAAATGCAAAAACAACAAGGTGATGGATGGATGCTTCAATTAATCTCAGCCACTGTTCATCACTCGGGGCACATCCCAATCCATTATGTAAAAATGTAAGGCACTAATTGATTACTGACCATGTTAAATAAAACCAAATTTGTGATTTCAACTAACTCATAATCAGGGGCTTTATGGAAGTGCTGTTTTCACTATATAGGTAAAGTGTTATTTTTCACTGATGAGGCCTGGTGTTGATTAAAGCTTTGGCCCATATTTATTAAGGTTTTGTGTTGCCCTTGTGCCATGCAAGGGGGCACATGGGTGATGAAAATCCTAAGTGAGATTTATCAAGCTGCGCAAGGCCACCTTGCATGGGCCTGCATGGCTTGATAAATCAAGAGTAATGCAAGGCAGTGCAAATTCCTGCCTTGTGTTACTCTGCCCTAGGGAGGCATTGCATAGGTGGTGGGTGGGTATGCCCAATCATCCACCCATGGATTTTGGTACATTCCCAGATTTACCATTAGTGGTAGACCTGGGAATACGTCTAAATGCTATGCCTCCCCAGGTGAAATGTAGCAAGAAGTATCCTTATTTCTTTTTGTTTTTTCCATCCTGCAACACACATAGAAACAGGAAAATGCCTTGCAGGATTGTTTTTGTGCAGGAAGGTTTTCCTTCCTGCACAAAAACAATCCTGCCTATTATTTAGACACCTTTGATACAGGATGCAAGGGTGCCTGCATTGGCACTAGACAGCCAGAAGTGTGCTAGCACTAGTAAAAGACAGACATGCACCATGTAATGTTAAATATGGAGCATTCCTGCCTTTCCCTTTCACGCAGCACAGTGCAGCAAGCTGGCTTGCTGTGTTGTGCTGCATGAATGAATAAAACATCTGCCCCCATATAATTTTAAAGTTCCAGTCAACAAAATGCTTAAACTTTATTTAGAGTTACTTTTTGATAATTAGCAAAAATGTAGTTCAATTATGAAATGGATCTTTTACGTCAGCATAGAAAAGGTAAATTTACATAGTCATAAATTTTACTTCTAGAAGCTGCTGCAGTAATTTATTCAGTTCCGTTGGGCTGCTCTCCTGACAGTCATTAAGCCCTGATTAGCTGTGAAAAGTTTTCCCACCAGTGAAACAACAGAACTGCTTCTGAAAGAAGGAAGACTGTCAAGGAAAACAAATAGCCAAACCAAAGGGTCAAACTTGAGTTCTGGATTTTGACATGCTTACATCATGAAGAGGCACAGGTGTGAGGAGACTTGTAAAACAAGGATCTATCTCTGATATTTGTCCCTCCTCTCAGTAAAGGGAAACCTGTTCCAGCACAGTCGGATTGGGTGAATCCTCATTTTCTTAGAATAGAACTTGAGAAAAGATAGAATGGTCTGAAAAAAAGGAGCGAGGGCCCTGCAGTTCTGAAAAAATGTTCCTACATAGTTTGCAGATGGGGAAACAAGAACTTCTGAAAATGTAGGTGGTTGAGCTGTGAGAATTCTGCAGGGATGATGTCAAGAATATCTCCAATCACTGACTAGCACATAGGATGACAATGCCACCATTACACCACATCATTAAAATTCTAATGTACCTGTTGGAGACTTAGAAGTAGGAAAAGTCTGTCTGGACCTGCCTGTGAAGAGGATTGAGGTGCATTCTGCTCTGCTTTTCAACAGTAGTGCAGCAAGTGTTCTTCACGGTCAGTTGCCTTATACCTGTACTGTTTCACAGACACTAAATGCTGACTGAGGACATACTCCTTTATGGGAGAACCATCTGCCCAGTTGGGAGTGGCCATGAAAAAGCTTTGGGAGCCCTGGCTTGCAAGAGACACTTAAACCTTAAGAGCCTTCCGTAGAAGTCTGGGAAATATGGAAAAGACTAGGAAGGATATTTTTAAGCATCTTCAAGAAATCATGATGCTTGGCTCTAGCAGGTAGCATAGAGATCTGTCTCACATTTGAAGCTATGTTTGAGTTCCACTGGGGGAGGTCTGCTGTGATTGAAATCATTTGCCCTAGTTTGAGAGATAACTTACTCTGCTCCCACTCCCTAAGGCAGACTAGGTGCTTGTAAAGTTTTCTTGTTTTTCTCTTTTGAGGAAAGGCGGCTTATGTCAGTAGCCTTTGCTAATGTTCATAGAATAATATTGTTTTTTATAGCATCAGTGTTCCATAGACATTTTCTGACATACACTTTGAAACAAACATTTAGTTTTTTTAAATAGATCTTTATTTGCGGGATTAACAAAAGCAATGTAAATAGCGAACATTGCCATATCAGAAATGGCCAAGAGTACGATATACCTGTACATTCTCGTATGATGAAACAGCTCTGTGTGTTTATAATTCTTACGAAGCAGAATCTGTTATAGTGTCTGCATATAAACAGTAGCATTTTCATTCGTAGTTACACGTGTTCAATATTTAAGAAACATAACAATGGACAATGAGAGTAAACCAAATTAAGATCCGTGACTACCCATCCCATCTGAGGGAAGTGGGGAGCACCAAGAGGGAAAGGAATGGGAAGGTGCCCCCGGCACGCATGGATGGGGAACCCCACCAGCACAAGCACAGAAATACTCAGTGTGTTCAAGAGGGCCGATGCTAGCAGCATGTAACATCTTCAGCTGGAAGAAGGGGGGGATGGGCGAGGACAACCACAGTGCCTCCTGCCACAAGGCAACTAAATAGGGTTTCAGGGTGGCCTGTCATCGGACTTGGCCTCCACCACTTCAGAGTATCTTTGCCAATTTGGAGGGTTAGAGGGTTAGACGGTATCCAGCTCACTATCCCACCACTATTCAGTTGCTCTTGCTCAGCCAAAATCCCAGAGCTCAGATCGGATACCTATAGCCGGATGGGAGGGACAGAAGCAGATTTTCAACTCATGGCTGTCCTGGCTTTAGCTAAGACTAATGCTAAATCAATTAATTTGTAAGCAGGCTTAAGCGCTGTAGAAAGGGAAGCAATGCCTAGCAAGCTGTGCAGGCCTTCTTTCTGAAGCGAGGAGCCCAAGGCCTCCGAGGGAATTCCCATTATGCTATCCCAATAGGAATTAATTTGAGGACAGGTCCAGACCATGTGCAAAAAATCTGCTGTGGTGGCTTAAACCTGTACGGGGGTAAATTAGGTGCGGTGAAGATAATTAAATTGCGTATATTTAAGTCTGGCATTTGTGGAAATGAGTTTCGGCATCCTGACATACTGTGTCCATTGGTTTTCTGTGAGTGTGGTGGCGAGTGCTACATCCCAGTAAGCTCAAAGAGAGTGGAGCGGTGCTCCCCTGTATGTGCCCAAGGAGCTATAAAAACAGCTTGGCAAACACCCCCATGTGTCAATAATACCTGAAGGAGAAGTGAGGTCTCTGGTTCATCATGTAATCAATGTCAAACCCTGTGTAGGTGTTGCAAGCATAGAATAAATCTGGAAGGAGCATGATGGCATACCATAATCATCCACCAAGCTCTCAAACGTACTTATAATCTTACCACTGAGATGTCCGCCCCAGGTTGTGATGCCTGCCTCTGTCCATGCTGCAGTGTCTGGCCTGGATCCCAACTCTATGCAGTCTGGCATCACCCAAGGAGGTCGTTTGGGTGCATAGGAATGATATGGGTATTGCTTGATCATATATTTGCTCCAGCACACCCTAGCCACTCATAAGGATATTCCCTTCCCCCTTGGGAAACTCCCTATCAGAACCCAGCAGCCATTCCAGCACCAGACGGGGCTTTGTCCTCTCGAACCACTGCCCAGTTCAGACATGTTTTGCCACACTAGCCAGTGAGTAGGCCACTGTAAATGTGTGGAGGCATAATCATTTTCATATTTTGGAGCGCCTAAGCCACCCTCCTTCAATGGGGTGTACAGTTTGGTAAGTGCCACCTGCCTCCTGCCTCTACCCCTACTCAATGCGGTCAAGGGTGTGCACACTTCCCCAAATAGTCTGTGAGATAGCAGGATGGGGATAGCAGAAAAAAATACTACAAAATGGGGAGGATCAGCATTTTAGAGATGACAATACGTCCCACTGGGAAGAGAGGCAAGGATGTCCAGAATTGCAGGGAGGATCTGAGTCCAGTAAGAACCCTACCTAATTTGCTGTCTACCAAGTCCCTATCAGAGTGGTATGCACAGATCCCCAAGTATTTAAATGAGTCACAGGCCCAAGGGAGCAGAGCATTCTGGAGCTTTCTCTGCTGGTCCACAGGAAGAGCCATCAGGGAGAACAGATAATATTTGTTCCAGTTCACCCTCAATCCAGAGGCTTCTCCAGATTGACTCAATAGCTCTAAAAGTCATGTTATCACAGTGCTATCAATCTGAAGGTATACCAAGGCATAGTCCGCAAACAGAGAAATTAAATGCCAGTGATTTGTGGCATGAAATCCCCATATCAAGGCACATGCAAGTGGCTCCATTGGCAGTGCAAACATTATTGGGGACAGGGGAGAACCTTGGCGGGTGCCACGTTCGATGCAGAACAGGTTGGAGATAGTATGACCAGTTTTCATCTGAGCGAATGGCGCATTGTACAATAATGCAATCCATTTGAGAAATCTGGGTCCTGCCCCAAACCTCGTAACTACTTCCATCAAGTAATCGCACCCCAGGGTGTTGAATGTCTTTTCTATGTCCAGTGACTCAACCAGGGGTGTGTTCCCAATATTCATGCCCATCTCTCCAGTGTAGAACTATAGGCGAGCATTGCCTGCCCCAGAAGGTCCGTGGGCAACACCCACTCATGCCTCCGGGTGCCTGCTTCAAGTGTATGAAGCTTTCTGTGCAATGTCAGTTTGGCACCATATACAGCTTTGATTGTGTGTCCAAAGAGTATGACCTTGAACGCATCCCATTTGATATTGTCTCTCAAGGCCGTGCCATCGATGTCTGTAAAACATGAGGTGGTATGGTCTGAGAGATCTGTACGAAACACTGTGCCCTGCAGAGCATCTGTGGGGAGGTGCCAAGCAGGTATAAGTGGGCTACTCGTGCCCTAGCATAGTTGGAATTGTAAAGGGCAGTGATCTGAAGAGGTGCACCCCAGGTATTCAGCTGGCATGACCCTTGGAAGCACACCAGATGTACAATAACAGAGATCAATTCTAGTTTATATGTCATGTAAACCAGAATAATAAGAGTACTCTCTAGTCTTGGGATGCAAGCTGCCCCAGGCGTCTAGCACCTGGGTATTAGAGTCCAAACCTTTTAAATGTTGAGTGAGTGCAGTGGATTGTGCCCCTGGCAGATGAAAGCGGTCCTGGTCTGTGTCAGGGACACGCTTAAAATTAGGAATCCTGGTTTATTGGTATTTAATTTTTTGTACCTTTACGTCTGTATCTATATTTATTTTTTGCTTCTGTATTGATCCATTTTTATTTGTGCATACTGTATAAATGAAGCTGTAATAGATATTTTTCACATTTGTTTAACTGATAAATGTACATGCGCACTTGAATGTCCAAAAGGTTTCAACATTATACAGTGCAATAGTGCTATCTGAAAACACTTGCATTGTAGAACAGAATGGATAACTGTAGATCTGCACATAGCTAAGCTTAATTAGGAAATCTATTGTCTTTTTTTCATCTCCTCTACTCTCAATCCTTACTCTCACAGACCTGGCACTCATGCCTGACTTCAGAACAAATCATTCAAAAAAGGCCTAATTTCTTAATTTTTCCTAGTAGCAAGGTGCCCTTGCACCACACAACAGCACCAAAGTAAGAGAGTGTAAGAAAAGTGCTTGGTTGGTATTAGGTGAATAGAGAGGGATTAGGGACATAGAACGTTCATCCAATAGCCGCTGCAGAGCCTCATATCTCTCCTCTGAATAAACGTTAGTATTCAAAACCTCGAGTGGTATCCTTGGTGCCATTTACATGAGGACACCTCTGGCATATCTGGAATACGTGGGCAACACCAAGGTGCTTTGCCATCGTCTGCACATAACCTTCAGGGCTGGGGCAGTAGGATGGGTCTCTTGGAGGAGCCCCACCTGAATCTTGCTTCTCCCAAATATTGGTAGATGCAGTATCTTTTCACATGCCAACCCTCTAATGTTCCAGGTCATAAGCAGATATTGAGTCCCTGCCAAATTAACATTAGCACCCATTGTACTTTAGGTAAGGAGCAAACATTCACACCACAGCTCCGTGCTCCCCCCCACTCTGCAAATAAGCACACATATTGCAACATTCAAAAGAAAATCAGTAAACAGAATGAGCAAACAATAAGCATCGAAAACCCCCTCCCAAGCCAGCACACCAATGGGTGTCCGGCCATCAGCACTGTATTGCATTATAAACAAAGTTATATACTAGTCAATATCAGTATCACTGTATCACTGTTCAGTTGCAGAATAGTTGCAATATCTCAATAACAGCCACCATAAATGGAGTTGCTCATGACACTCAGCCACCATACTAGTGTGAAGTCTTCCCGCCCATTACACATTGTGTCATAGTCACAGAATCTCAGATAAGGCATACTACTAGTCTTGAACCAGCAAGCCATACCAGGTCTTCAGCTGATTGAGGCGTAATAACTGGACCTTCCCAAGCAATGTACTGACTAATGTCAGGGTTGTATCCGATACATTGTTGGCCAGTCTCTTGGGTTTGGAACCTGTGGAAGAAGGAGTCTCCACATGCTGTTCCACCTCTGCAACTGCCTGGGCTCTTTTTTGGCAGCTTGTTCTTTTGTAGAGCCTATCATGCTGTGTCTGTTTCGAGGCCTATGGCGCCTTTGCACCTTCTATTCGGTGGAGATGTTGGTCTTTCCAGTGAGGGAAATTGTGATTCCTCTGCATTCTAGCCATGTCCAGACATCTTCAGGTAATGTCCTCATTTATGATACTGAGCGTATCAGGCATATTTGATGCAGCAGTCGTGGAGGCACCCTTCATGGCCTAGGAGGAGGATATATGCTGCTGCACCTCCATAGTGTATTCAGGGAAAATGTTAACTTGGGAGTTGTCAATCGTCAATGGGCCTTTAGCTCGAATCACCTGAAGTATATGATCCCTATGTCTGTAATTGAAGAGGCGAGTAATCACTGGTAGAAGAGGGGCCAATGGAAGGGGAGGTCTGCCTGGGACCCTATATGCACCCCCCACAAAGAAGAAGGTTGAATGTTTGCTTTGTAGTATTGTGTTTGAGAACCACTCCTCAAGGTAAAGTTACATACTAGGACCCCTAACTTGCTCCAGGAGGCCCACAATCCCTATGTTGTTTCACTGGGACCTGCCTTCCTGATTGTCAGCACACATCTGGAGATAGTTGATCTCATCCTGCAAGGTCTTGAGGTGTGTTCCAGAGTCCATGACTGTTGGTCTGAGGGTGGCCAGAGTTGACTCTGAATTTTCAACCCGCTCACGTCCCTCATGACACCCATATTGATCCTCAGGGCATCTATGTGGGGTTCTAAGGATGATTTCATATCCAGCATAGCAATCAGGATTTCATCAAACCTAAATGAGTGCTCTGATAGTATGTTCTCCAGAGACATGTCCACAGAGCATGGGTCACCCCCAAGCACTCTGCCGCCCCAAGCACTGGATGTTGCTGTTGTGGTATTATCGTGCTTTGTGCGGACCATGAGGGGCGAGTCCTGTGGCAGGAAGCAACACTGGTGAGAAAGTCCAGAAAGGCTCTTTGCTGCTCCCTTCAGTGATCCTCTGCTGGTGCAGACCGCAGGGTATGGTGAAGTGCTGGACTCCTAGGAGGTCCACATTACCAGTACACCGGCATCCAGAGATTGCCTTCATAGTGTTTCCCTGATCCTCAACAACCCCAGTCTGTTGCCAAACCATCTAGTCTAGCAAACTTGCAATCCAATAAAGGATAGGGCTTTGAAAGGGCCACACAGTGGTCCACCTCAGCTTCTCACCGCATGAAGCTGCCATCACAGTTCAGGAAGAAAAGAGATTCAAGAGCCCACAGTGCCTCTGTTAGTGATGTTGCAATACCCTGCCTCAGGAGTTGGGTCTCGCTAGCCCTGGAGAGGAGTACTCCATTAACACTGGAGTTTCAAGGTAGACCACTGTGTCTTGGGAGCCCAGCTGACAGAATAGGTTGAGGTAGTGCTGACAGGCTCCTGACATCACCCCGGTCCTCTGAGAGGCAGTTAGGGAGGCAGGCAGGTTGCATGTATATGAAGTACGTCTCTGATGTCCCAGCAGCCTATTTCCTACCTTGTGGGGGAGGGGCAGCCCAGCTCTGAGGCTCAGCACATTGTCCACTCATGCCTGGAGCAGTAAACTGCTAGGGCGCCTGTCTCTAAATCCACCTCCTTGCTCAAGTGCTCCCAGAGGAAAGGAGAAGCCGTGGTAACATCATGCGCCTGTCATTCTCCCATTAGTTCTGGAGGGGGGAGCAGGTAAGCTGTGCCCTGATGGGCCTCCTCACTACAGCCCTTGGGAACCCCAGGCACTTTAGGAACACCAAGAGGCCATCTGGGTGGGCATCAGGCTTGATGGCCCATCACAGTCTATGGGAGGTAGTAAGCCACAATCTCAGGCACCCCAGCCAGGTGAGCGTGGAGATCCAGGTGGGCGAGAAGGGAGACACATGCTGTGACGGAAGGGTCCTCGATTAGGCAGAAAGGAAGTCTAGAGGAAAGAGCCAGATAGTGTAACAACTACATGTCAGGCTCTGACATGGGACATGCTTACTTCTGGCTCTGTTCCCATTTAGTGCTACTCCTAATCTCCTGAACATGCAGGTCTGTTGGATGGAGAATTGGACAGAGAGAGGGTACTGTCTGGACAAAAGTCTCACATCTATAAGGATGCCCTAAATAAAACAAATCTGTGTAATGAAGAAAAGGCGTACATTTCCCATGGAGTTGCAGGAATGTTATGAGACTTTAAAATGTTGGAGGCTAAAAGGAAGAGATAGAGAATTCTTTTTAAAAAATCTACCACTCATCTAGTTATGAACAAAGTTTCCAGATATGACTGAGGATTTAGCTCTGTTTTCTTCATACAGGTAATAGAAGGATATTGGACAGTTAGAGTTAAACCTATTCTTACCTATGTGTATGGACACGCATACAGGGCGAACCGTAGAGGTAGTGCTTTTTACCCTGACAAAGGCGCTGGAACCTACTTTTTTCCCAGGGGTATAATTTTTGGTGGCCGAATTATGTTGCCAGTTGGTGACTTTGACAGATGTCTGTCAATCAATCAATCAATCATTACATTTATAAAGCGCACTATGTACCCGTCAGGGTTTCGAGGCGCTGGGGGGGGGGGGTGGGGGTGAGCTGTTAGCGGTCGAAAAGCCAGGTCTTGAGGAGTCTCCTGAAGGTGAGGAGGTCCTGGGTCTGTCGTAGTGAGGTGGGGAGAGAGTTCCAGGTCTTGGCGGCGAGGAAGGAGAAGGATCTGCCGCCAGAGGTCTTGCGCTGGATCCTGGGGACGATGGCGAGGGCGAGATTGGCAGAGCGGAGTTGACGAGTGGGGGCGTAAAAGTTGAGTCTGGAGTTGAGGTAGGTAGGTCCGGTGTTGTGTAGAGCCTTGTGAGTGTGGGTGAGGAGTTTAAAGGTGATCCTCTTGTCCACGGGGAGGCAGTGGAGGTCCTTCAGGTGAGGGGAGATGTGACATCGGCGGGGTATGTCGAGGATCAGGCGGGCGGATGCATTTTGGATACGCTGGAGTCGTTTGATGTCTTTTGTTGGGATGCCTGTGTAGAGTGCGTTGCCTTAGTCAAGTCTGCTACTGACGAGGGCCTGGGTCACCGTCTTTCTGGTTCCTGTTGGGATCCACTTGAAAATTCTGCGGAGCATTCGAAGGGTGTTGAAGCAGGAAGAGGAGACGGCGCTGACCTGTTTGGACATGGTGAGGGCGGAGTCCAGGATGAAGCCGAGGTTTCTTGCATGGCTGGCTGGGGTGGGTGGGGGACCGAAGTCGGTGGGCCACCAGGAGTCGTTCGAGGCCAAAGGGGTGCGCCCGAGGATGAGGACTTCCGTCTTGTCGGAGTTGAGCTTCAGGCGGCTGTCGTTCATCCACTCGGCGATGGCTTTAAGTCCCTCGTGGAGGTTGGTTTTGGTAGTGAGTGGGTCTTTGGTCAGGGAGAGGACGAGCTGGGTGTCGTCGGCGTAGGAGATGATGCTGAGGTGATGTTGGCGGGCCAGTTTAGCGAGGGGGGCCATGTAGACGTTGAACAACGTAGGGCTGAGGGAGGAGCCTTGGGGGACGCCGCAGATGAGGTTGGTGGCTTTGGAGCGGAAAGGGGAGAGTCGTACTCTCTGGGTTCTGTCGGAGAGGAAGGATGAGATCCAGTTGAGGGCTTTATCTTGGATGCCGGCTTCATGGAGGCGGGTCAGTAGGGTGCGGTGGCAGACTGTGTCAAAAGCGGCAGATAGGTCGAGGAGGATGAGGGCCGAGGTTTCGCCGTTGTCCATTTGAGTTCTGATGTCATCTGTGGCGGCGAGGAGTGCAGTCTCGGTGCTGTGGTTTCGTCTGAAACCGGATTGAGAGGGGTCTAGGATGGAGTTGTCTTCGAGGAAGAGGGCGAGCTGGGTGTTGACGATCTTCTTGATGATTTTTGCTGGAAAAGGGAGGAGAGAGATCGGTCGGAAGTTTTTGAGGTCGTTGGGGTCAGCCTTGGGTTTCTTGAGAAGGGGTTGGATTTCTGCGTGTTTCCAGCTGTCTGGGAAGGTGGCGGAGTCGAAGGAGAGGTTGATGATCTTGCTGAGTTTGGGGGCGATGATGGCGTTGGCTTTGTTGAACACGTGATGTGGGCATGGGTCCGTGGGGGAGCATGAGTGGATGGTGTTCATGGTTGTCATTGTTTCGGTGTCGTCCACGTGGGTCCAGGCGGTGAGGTGGCAGGCGTCTGTGGAGATGTCAGGGGTGGGGTCTGGCGGCGGAGTGGTGTTGAAGCTGTCGTGGATGGTTGTGATTTTCTGGTGGAAGAAGGTGGAGAGGTCGTCGCAGAGTTTCTGGGAGGGTGGGATGTCGTTGGAGTTGGCGTTGGGGTTTGAGAGTTCCTTTACGATGCCGAAGAGTTCTTTGCAGTCGTGGGCGTTGTTGTTGATGCGTTCAGTGAAGTGGGCGCGCTTGGCGACTCGGATCCGTTGGTGGTGTTCACGGTTGGCGTCTTTGAGGGAGACGAGGTTGTCGGGTGTGTGCTCTAAGATCCACTTCTTCTTGAGCTTCTGGCAGCGGCTTTTGGAGGCTGTCAGTTCGTCTGTGAACCAGGCAGTTTTTTTCTTTCCTTGGTTGGCGGTGGGTTTCTTGAGTGGGGCTAAGGTGTTGGCGCAGTCGAGGATCCATTGATGGAGGTTGATGGCGGCAGTGCTCGGGTCGGTTGAGTCGGGTGATGGGTTTTTGACGAGGGTGCTGGTTAGTTGGTCTTGGGTGATTTTTCCCCAGCGGCGGTGAGGAGGTAGGGGGATGCGGTGGTGTTCGGTGATTTTCGTATAGGAAAAGTGGACGCAGTGATGGTCGGTCCAGTGGAGTTCGGAGGTGTGGCTGAAAGAGATGTGGTTGCTTGAGGTGAAGAGGGGGTCAAGAGTGTGTCCGGCGATGTGGGTGGGAGTGTTGACCAGTTGACGGAGTCCGAGGTTGAGGAGGTTGGAGGTCAGTGATGCGGTGTTGACGTCGTTGTTATTTTCCAGATGGTAGTTTAGATCTCCCAGGAGGATGTAGTCTGGGGAAGCGAGGGCGTGGGTACTCGCGAGGTCGGCGATAGTGTCGCTGAAGGGGGCTCTTGGTCCTGGAGGGCGGTATATGAGAGTTCCTCTGAGGGTCGTGTTGGGGTCCGTGTGGATCTGGAAGTGGAGGTGTTCGGCTGTCTTGAGGGTGTCGTCCGTGTGGGTGTGGATTTTGAGGGTAGATTTGTGGGCGATGGCTATTCCGCCGCCGATTCCGTTGGTTCGATCTCTTCTGGTGATTTTGTATCCCTCCGGTATGGCGATTGCGATGTCCGGGGCCGAGGAGTCATTCCACCAGGTTTCGGTCAGGAAGGCCACGTCAGGGGCGGTGGTGTTGAGTAAGTCCCAGAGTTCGATGGCGTGTTTTCGTGCAGAGCGTGTGTTGATGAGGATGCAGTTCAGGTGGTTGGTGTTGGAAGTTCTTTGACATTGACTCATATCAACATCCAATGATGTTCTTTTAATCCTACCCTACAAACCCACTTAACAAAGGGAATCCCCTGGGTTTATGCAGAGGTGGTCTTAGAATAAAATGCGGACCCCTCTATTAACCAGAAGTACTTTATCTTGTTTTCCCTTTCAATAGGTGTAGGAAGGTGGCTTTCTTCTAGCATGGTTACCCCCATTTTTTGCATTCTTGTGTGAACCAAGGCTTGTTGGCGGAATTCAGCGTCACAAACAGCCTGCATCCAATGACTTGATGTGGGACATTTCCTGCACCAAGCAGGAACCAGAACTATTGTCGTTGGGCAATTTCTGTACTTTTCTTCCAACTGGAGAATCCACCTTTGCACCTTCTTCCAGGTTGGCAGGGGCTCCTGTTCTTCCGGGACTCTTCAAATATTTCTGGACTTGGTCTCCTCTCTCCATAGGTCTTCATGTTCAAGCTTCTATCATTGATTGCTTGCAGTCTTGCTTGGTTCTTGTATAATCCTTCACCACAACTTGTAGTGTGTTCTGAGGAAACTTGCTATATTTTACTTCTGTTTCCCTGGGCTCTGGGGTGGGGTACTTCACTTACCTTTGGTGTTTTCTTACACTCCCAGCACCCCTCTATATACTACAATTGCCTAGGGGGGAATCTGACTTTCGCATTCCATCATTTTAGTAAATGGTTTGTGTTGCCCCTAGTCCCATTGCAATCTGTTCACTTTTCACTGTTTGCACTATTCTATGACTGTTTGCTTACCTGATTTTGATTACTAGTGTATATATTGTGTATAAATCTTACCTTCAGAAGGGTTATTGCCTCTCAGATAGTTTTGGCTTTGTGTCACTAAAATAAATTACATTAATTTTTGGTAACACAGAGTATTGTCTTTAATTGTGTATAAATATTGTGTGACTATAGTGATATTGCAAGAGCTTTGTTTGTCTCCTAGTTCAGCCTTGGCTGCTCTGCTACAGCTACCCCTAGACAGCCTAAGCTGCTAGACACTGCCTACATTTCACTAATAAGGGATAGCTGGACCTGGTATAAGGTGCAAGTACCTTAGGTACCCACTACAAACCAGGCCAGCCTCCTACAGTAAGGTTGAGAGCATCGTGCTGGCACAGTCCTAACATGGTGTGTCCGACTGGCTGATGATGAAGCATGCCACAAAAATGTGTGGAAGGCCTTTCTGTTCATAATCCTTGCATCTTGTGTTCCTATCAATGGAATTCCCTGTGGGGTGAGGTTAGATACAAATTTAGCTGCCATACTGTTTGTGTGTTTGAATGTTGGAGACTGCCATCTTAAATGGTTAGAGAAAAGTTCCTCTGGGTTCAAAGCTTCCTTGCAAGGCAATCATGATACATAGACACTGCAACAGAACTAGCAGTTTGAAGGTTTGGAATTACCTGTTATTCTGAAAAGTCAATAAAATACATCTTTGACATCAGAGAAGAATTTTTTGCATCATGCTTAAATAAGCGATTATATTTGCACTTTATTTTCTGAGTCATTGTGTAGGATTATTAACTTTGTTTTGCACTTTGATCTTCAAAAGGAGTCATCCATTAGGATTATGAACTCTATTTACAAATTGGTATATCACGAGGAGCCGTATGTTTGGATTAAGAACTCAACATTGGTTTCCATTGCCTCTGCAGGAGGAGTAATAAGTTCACATATTTTACAAACTATTATTAATGTACTTAGAACAAGTATGTTATTAAAGCATGAGAGGAACAAGTATATGATAACTGATTGTGTACAATAGAGAGTGGAAAACAGATGGTGTGTGAGCAGCTGTATGATCTACAATATTAGAAGCCTGATGCCAAAGTAAATACCACAGCTGCACAAACAAGTCTACTCTTGTCATTAGATATCAAGGCTCCTGTAGTGCATAACAAGCCCAACTGTACAAACGGGCAGTGTGGCAATACGCATTGTCTCTGCTTCTGTTTCTTGTCCCAGTTCTCTTTTTTTCAGGTCTACCTCTAAACTTTATTACATTAGATGAGGTTGGTCATGGGTTAGGGGAAGTGTGGAAGCGCTCACTTGTCCCATTGGATTAGGATTGTAAAATCAGTGCGTCTTGACACTGAAACGGTGAGAGGTGTATCAGTACAGGGCTGAACTAAATCTGGATCACTGGAGTGAAGCTGTTAAGGTGCACAATTTGGAGAAAGTGTGAGGAGGATGAGCAGGGACAGAATAGAGATGTTTCCGTGCCTCCATACCTAATTGAATTCAATGCATAACCAAAGAAACATGAGCTAATTCAACTGTGCTGGAACCTCTTATGCAAGGTGATGAATATCCAGTCAAAGCCATTGAGATGTGTTAAACCTTTACACCTACTTTGGTGAGTGATATCTAACCAAAGCCATTGGGAGGTGTTGACACTTTACACCTACTCTGGAAATAACATGTGGTTACTATGGTAGCATAATCACTATACAAACCATCACCCGTTGGTGTGTGCCATCATGCAATACCAATTGACCCATGCCAAAACATTAACATCTAACTTGCTCAAGTCCTCACATGCACTCATGACTGAAATCCATACTGCCAGAGCCAATCGAAAATACTCCCAAATTAGAGCATTAATTCATTCAAATGACTTCATCCTTACTATGATGAGTAGAAGTAAGCCATACGAGCTAAAACAACCACCATCGGTCCCCCTGAAAAGAAAACTTTACCAGGGAATCTGGAACCAAGCATTGAAGGCATCCTCTATCTGCTACGCCATCATTCACTAAGTGCAGGTAGAAAAACATGGCAGACGCTGCTGCCCCTAGAGACACTAGACACTAACCGGGAGTGGCCATCTTGGGAAAGGGGTGTTATCATATCTACAGGTTTACACAAAACTCCATCATATCTTATAACAGTATGACAACACACCAGTGCGGATACTAACCAATTTAATTCTTTTATTTCTAGTATCCGGTTTACGATATTAAATAACTGCTACAGTAGTGTTCATCCAGACCCCAAATTCTTGGACACTACCAACTGAGAGTAAGCCTTGATGTTGGCACTCTAATATGTAGGGAGCAGAACTCATTATACCATTACTTTGCTATCTTGTGACATTACTATACAGTCAACACAACACATACCTAGATGTGAATAAAACGGAATGCCATACAATGGTGAACTCTCTTGTCCTTCTTTCAGTGAGACCAGATCATCAACAACAGGTATGGTGAAATACCGACAGTATGTAGATTAGTTACATAATCACTCAGCTTACAAGATCATACATATCTCCTTGAGTATACATCATCGGAAAGATCCGCCACATAACACCATTTACACAGAAAACATTCTGTTATATTATCACAGACCCTCAAGTCATCCATTCAGTGTTGTATCTCAGGTAGCCAACGGAGGTTATTGACATAATTCAAGTCACTTTTGGTGTCATCCAGAAGGTCCATCTACTTGCACTCTCTCATATGCAGAAGAGACAAAATGTTACATCCTCAGGAACCACTTCTGCAACCTCCCAGTAGTTTTTGTCCTCGCTGTGCCCATAATCATTGAAAAGTTGTACCAGTGGGGCCCCTTCCACTTTGCATCTTATGCAACTTTTGTGTTGGGGAATACGTTTTTTTACCATTTGAGTAGTTTGCCCTACATACATTTTCAAACAATGGCACCTGATAGTGTACACACCATTTTGGGTATTACAGTTGGCAAATGCAGGTAAATTGAATATTCTTCAGAACTGTTTTCGTGTCCAAGGTAAATATGAAAGCAGTACAACCCCCAAATCTGAAGTAGCCTTGAACATTGTGGAGGCCTCATTAAGTTGTGATGTCACTTTTATTGGTGGTATTCCCGTGAGCCCTAACTACAACATTTCTTACAATTGTGTTTCCCTTGAAGCCAAACAAAGGAATATCCACTCAAATATGTTGCATTAAGCACCAGTGCTATATAATGATTTTCTTCACATCATTGCTCACAGGTGAAAATGTGATGACCATAACTATTCTGTCTCTAGACTCGCTCTTTTTGCCTGGGTCTCAGTAGACTATCCTTGGCACAGAACCAAGCTGGCTTAATTGCGCTAGAATAATATTCTTAGGGTAGCCCTCCTCTGAAATGTTAGTTTAGTGACTTTGGATTTTCAATCATAACATAAAGGCTTTCAAGTTTTTCTCCCCCATGTGAAAGAAGGGAAACATCACCAATGTAATGCAGCTAATTGCTAATCATGGTGCGAAAGGGGTTGCTGAGGTAATATACCACTCTATTTTCAAATTTCCCTGCATACAGATTCGCCACATTTGGAGTAAAACGTGCTCGCATAGCTACACCCATCTTTTGTACATAGCAATTCTTCTTAAATATGAAGTAGTTCCTTCTGAGGGCAACCCCAGCTAGCTCAGTAATTAGTTCACATAGTGCATTATCTCTACCCTCCCTGGAGACACTTCTTTTGATCACCTCGACAGCCTCATCTGGAGGCCTACTGTTTGGAAATAATTCTGGCAAATAAAATATAAATTATTATTTTATGCTTATTTGTTGTCTGTGCTAAGGCTGCATAATTTCCTGCTAGGATACATACACCTAGCCATCACTCTAATTCAGTCTTGAAAAACATGTGAAAAATAGCACTGATTAACTATACTTTACAAATTAAATCTTTCTCTGCATCTAACTATCTTGTAGATATGAATACAAAGAGATTAACCTCATTGATATTTGCTGCAAGCCTTCTAACATTATCAACTGGCTAAGAGTTATTTAATGGGGCATTCAAGCCAACTTTCAGGAACTAAATGGGATCAAGCTTGGGAGCCTGAGTGCTAAGTCAACAGTACCATTGTCAGACCCATTCAGCTGGTTCATCACAAAGGCACATGCATGATATATTTGATGTCATTAGGGACAATGTTAATGCTCACTTCTATGTAAAAAAAATGTAGTTGTAGGTCAAAACTTATTTATAAAAAGCAGAGGGGTGTCCAAAATCAACGGGCCAAAGGCTCCCAATGTGACGGGATATTAATTGTTTAAACTCCCTTAATGAGTTTCTCATACTGTTAAAAAAGGACGAGCATTTGCAAAAGAAGATGATAAAAACATACACATCTTACCGAAGTTAAACATAAACAATGCTCTTAACGGCATTCACTCTCTGTTAACTGTACAATTTTTAAACATAATTTTAACTAATGTTGAGTTGCACCCTAACTATTCTACTCAGGCAGATAACACATAATAATGCATCCAAACTTCGTGATGTAGGATTTCAGGAACCTAAGGACCCAGAAACTATGTGCTGTACATTATTTGTTTTCTACTCCTTCATAATAAAAAACAACAACTGGGGCCGTTTGGTCATCAGGCATGCTAACCAGAAAGATTTTCTCTACGTGGCGTGTTAAAAATGAATCCGTCATCATGGACAGGGCAAAGATGAGAAATTACAAGGCGAGTCCATTTGTGTGAGGTTAGATCAGTTTATGAGTTTGACTTGTACACTAGAACTGACTAAATTTCATGTTCTGGTAAATATATAATTTATAGATGCTTCACACCTAAATAAATCCAGGTTTGTTAGGTTCATTTAAAATAATATAATCATTTACAAGGTCGTACTTATTGAAGCTGCCACCAGGAACATCTGAAAAAATGACCGTGTAAACATAAAGACAGATCCTGCTGACTCCACCTGAACGTGCTTTTAGACTTTGACGTTCTCAAAACAGGGGTAACAATATACATGGGAAGATATGTCAGGCACAGGTCTCGCGCCTGTGATGTTACTTATTAAACACAGCCTAGCACCCCCCTGTGCAGAACTGTACATAGCATATAATCATGCATAGACAGAACAGCAGCTTAATGTGCAAACGCAGATTTTTACCATTGAGGAAAAACATTTTACCCATGGAGAAAACTCTTCCATACATACTCACCAAATATAGAGGTAAACTCTCCTCTTGCCACCCTGAAGTGGAAGTACTCAAGCCTCAGCAACGTTCCGTACACTTTCAGTTCGGGAAAAGGTCAGGGTTTAGTTTGTGAATATCCAGAAATACACATGCTTGTGGGCACTCACAAACTTATTGGACCCTTCCAAATCAATTTAACAACCACGTTCTACCCCTTCCTTGGCATTTATTACTGTGGATTCCTCTGCACTCGTAATAGAGATCTCTGCAGTAGTAAACCAATGTATGCCTGCCTGGAATGCTTTTATGAATAATTTCCTAAATCACAAATGTATTTTAAGGTCATAAACGTATGCTTTCTACCAAAATGCCGTTGGGTTTAGGCCTTATATTTTCATGCACGGGACATTATTTTATACGTTTGTTAGCTAGCATTCACTTTACAAAAATGACCTGCACCTGGTTGAAAGACAATTCAATATGCATAAGCAAATTATATTTGAGGCAGTTACCAAGGCCTCAGTTCTGACGTAGGGACTTTAAAGGGGTGCAATATAAGCAAACCATTTATAATTTCACACAAGGAGAATCTCTGAAGCTTATATCCAATTTACACTTTAAATCAATGTATTCAAACATTACTAGAACTAAACAAACTTTTGACACATAAAAAACAGACTCATTTGAGATATGTTACATTTTTATATTAGCACAATTGGGCCATTGTCCTAACATATATTGTGGTTGTAAATTGCTGGATCAGCAAAACAGATTCTCAAACTATACGAATCCCATTTTAGGAGATAACTTTTTCTGTTTCCTAAAATGGGATACCAAATAGTTATAGAATCTCAATTTGGGAGGGGCGCTTTGTGTGTGTTCCTTTCAAATTGTGTTTCGCTAAAATATATATAATTGATTAGCTACCAAAATCTGATCACAAACTAGTGAAAGTTTACAGATGCCCAGGCTTTGGTGGTAGCCTATTCACAAAATGGAAGGTGTCTCTTTTGGACCCTTTTGCCTTTGTGAATTGGGGTAAAACATTCTGAAACAGAGAACCACTGCTAACTTTCTTACCACTTCTAAGAAGATAAAACAATTTTTAAGAATCCCCATTTCCTTTAAGGATTTCATGATTTTTTTTTTTAAAGATACTTTATTTAAAAAACATTCACAGACATAGTGGGACCGGCGTGACACAGTGCAACGAAGCAGGATGAACTCCTGCACTGCTCCTACTTAATCTCTCCAACACAGACAATTGCCCTGCCTGATCTACATCATTGTTGGTATTCTACTGATCATAGCACCCCAATGAGGCAATAGATCCGAAAACTGGTGGAGGAGTGGCCTACTAGTGGACGGTTGAGCCAGATTTCAGCTTGGGGGTATCTGGAACATGATGGGATCAAGATGGCACTAAAAGCTTTCCTCAAATAGGACAAAGAGCTCAGAACTACAGACCTGTGGCTCGTGGTTCAGTGCCTCTTGCGGGAAGCAGCTGTGGGACTCTATCTTGGTGAGAAAACGTCCCAGAGGTTACACCTTGTGGGGACCAGAAGCCCTGTCCGGAGCTTGAGGGGAGACTGAATTTGGGGCTGATGAGAGTGCGGTGTGGGCCAGCTGTGGAGATAGGGATCTAGGACTTCTTCAGCAGCAAGGATTTCTGAGGGAGAAGTGGCACACAGTGAGCCCACTGATTTCTCCCCCAGACATTAACAGGCAAGAAAAGAGGCCGGAAGGAGTGGTGGACACGAAGGAGAATGGCGTCCTCAGCTTCTATGGCTTGTGAAAAACAGTTTTCCATGAACAGCTGAGTGTTTTTGTTGGAACGCACAGATGCCGGGTGAATGATTATAAGGGCAGAGATGGCTACTGACTCCTGAAAAACCTGGGAATTCCAGGTAAGGACACTGCAGTTATAAATACCCAAGAGAAATAATCTCCCTTACAGGAATATCCAGGCTGGAGTGAAATCAGTCTATTTTTACTTGCACAAGAAATAAGTGACTGGTCCAGGTTGCTTGTCAGGGACTCACCTCTATACTGCTATACCTGTATATGGCATAAGTTGAACTCTAAATAAGTTAAAAAATATCGTTGATGCACACCACAGCAGAGACATACACACAGAGTAAAACCATGAAAATTACATTAGAATGGCATGCGAAAAAAAAATGATGTTATACTGCAGGCCATTTTAGACAATAAGGCCGCGCTGCACCACTTTTGAAACTCAGGGATGCACTGTGCTTACAGGAATATGGTGCACCCCTTCATTTCCCCCTACGCTGGCACTGAATTAAGCTTCCTGCGCCAACGCAGGCATCCTTGCACCATAGTGCAAGGGTGTCTGCGTTGAGGGGATAGATTGTTTATGTGTAGGAAGGTGTCCCTTCCTGCACATAAACAATCTATAATGGCGATTTGGCACTTCTATGTGTGCTGAAAAATGCAGCACACATAGTAATACCAAAGTGTCATTTTGGAATGATTGTTTACGTGCAGAAAGGGACACCTTCCTGCACATGAACAATCCTCCATGGCATTTTGCTTCTTTATGTATGCTGCAGAATGCAAAAAAGCAAAATACGAGAAGGAATAAAAGCAGTCTTCCTCGTTTTGCCATGTTAACATCATCCCAGAGAGCAAAATTATTCACAGGTTTGGAGAAATTGGTGAAATTTTTAATTGTTTTAGATTTGATGACACAAAGTGGAAACAAAATGTGCCCCTAAGTCCTTAAAATGACTTTCCCAGAATCTTGGAGCTTGCCAATGATTTTTTGAGGATGTTCTTGGCATTCTAGTGATGTGTGAGTGAAGTAGGTTTTGCGCTTGCACAACTTATGCAAATTGCAGGTGAACTGTGATGTTTGTGAGAGTTTAGGGAGTTTGCGTACTCCAAAGGAAGTTGTAGAAGGAGTGTGCGCATTCTGCATTGTGAGAGTAGGGAAGTCGGCGAACTTCACATATGTGTGGCGCTTTGTGCTCACAAATTGTCCACGTGGTTGTTGGCATACGGACCCTGGTTGGTCCAACACTCTGGAGTATATTGAAAAGTCTGTGAGACACTTGTTTTTTGTTTTTAATTTGTTCGGTTTAATAGGTGATCAGGCGTGGTCGACAAGTCAGAATGTGAGTCAAAGGAAGTGAAATAATTTTTTGACTGAGATCTGGTAAGTCCTATGTGCACCAGGACAGCCCCACTGATCAGTTAAGAGTGAAATTCTTGGGTCGAATTTTGCTTGTGAGTCAGAGATACTGAGAAAGAAGGAGTAGCTGCAAGAGCAAAATGCCATCAGTGAAAAATCTGTAAAGTTTCTGAAGCAATTGTGTTACCATACCTGTAGTAAATGGACAAATTGGGTTTTGATTTTGTTTAGTGCCTGCAATAATTTTGCATTAGTTTAGTATGAATCTCAGTTTAGAAGGACAAACCGCAAGACTTTGTCAGCCGCAGTACATGTGAGTGTGATGTCATTGGAGCCAAGCTGGCATAGTTTTGTTAGTAAGAAGGGTCGCACATGGATTGGCAGCCGTCCGTGACACGCAGTTGGTTGAGAAGGTGGTTGAAGAGAATTCTGGGATTAAAATTCACTTCCTGATTTGTTTTTTAAATAATATAAAAGTCGCAAAAATTGAATTTTTCAGACCTTTGAAGAGTGCTTTAAGGGGGGATATGTATATTACAATGAGTATAGGGGATATTACACCCAGAAGGTACACCAGCTTACATTGTGATTGAAGAAAAGGGTGTCTTTGGTTGAAACAATGGTGCAAAGGGACAGAGAAGGATGGGAGTTTAGCATTTCCTACTAATTGAACATTTAATTTGAGGAGTTTAGAGCATTTACGGAGGGTGCTGAATAATTTGAAACCCCCTCTGAGACTAGCACAGTTCGAGGCATTAACAATCTGGGAATTAGTAGACAGACAGCAACGGAAATGTGAGAGGAGAATGTGAAAGGCAAAAAAGACACTAGCAGAGGCTAAGTGGGATTACGACCAGAGATTTAGGAGACCCAAGACTTTCCTGGGGATTAAGTTATTCCAGGTGATTACCCAAGACAGCAAGACTGAAGGAAGGAAAGCTACCAGAAACACAAACAGAAGCCCTTCCGATAGTAGGTAGCGGAGACCAAAGGAGTCTAAAGGATCATTGACATATGAGGAAGAGTTAGACGATGATAAGTTTATTTTACAGTTATTGAGAAACCATCCACCACCATATGCAGCACAAGAGAATGGTCCGAGCACCAGTGTAAATCCTTCAGCACTGACTCAGGTTAATGTAACAATGAGTCCGGCGCATGTTAATCCGAGCATGACACAGAGCCCAATGCAGAGCAGTCTTAATGAACCTACTACTCTGGTAGCACAGAATTAGGTGCCACAGTCAAATGTCCCGACGATTTACCCTAATGTACCCATAGTGGAAAATGGCACAAACCTAATAGTGTTAACAGGACAGGTTTTCCAGAAACTGACATTGGTTCAGACAGAGCCAACTCCACTTTTACTCCCTCCCTTGAGTATCAGATGAAGCCCAGATGGTGTATTCATACCTGTCACCATTGGTCCAGTTGTACCTTTGTGCGCATAAGGGAAAAACAGTTCAGATGGACAGGGAGTCCTGAGTCAAAATTCAATGAGGGGGGGGACTTAATGGAAATATCTGAGTAGTCTCTCCTGTGAGACAGACCTTCGATGGATCGAGATCATTGTTAGACCTTAGCCCATTCGGAGTTCCTCCAGATACTGTCATTGGGTCGAACGTTAACCAGAGTCTGAAGTTACTGACACAACAGTCTCTGAATGCAGTCGTACAAGCATTGACTAATGTTCAGGCCAATAACATTTCACTGCAAGGTCTCACTGCCCAGCAATTGACTTAATGGTTGGACAAGCTGAATACCCCGCAGAGTGCTCCTAGGGGAGAGGAGTACTTGAATTATATGAGGCTAGGAATGGAAGCAGTTGAGCTCATTGAGGGAACTATGAGTGTGAACAGATTAGAGTCCTACACAGAAGTTGAATTGAAATATCTGTGCATGAAAATTACAAGGAAAGTGAGCAATGTGCATCAGAGATTAGCAGACCTTGCAGAGAAGTATGGCATAGAAATAGAGAAAATGAAGCATTGGATAAGGAGTTACAGGTTAGATATTGACACAAAAGACTTTGAACACACGGGATCTGCAGGAATGAAGGCACACCTCAGGGAGTTACTCCAAAGTGTCCAGACATGGGGAGCAGTAGGCAAGTAGGAAGGCAGATGGGCAAAGAAAAGAAATAAAAGGATAAGGGATTCTGCGGAGCTGACTGCGAAGGTGCAGCAGGGCAAGGTTCCAGTGAACATTTGACCAATGAGGGAGATTCCGGTTGGGAATTTTGTGCATGTCCCTTGGAGCAGAAGTGACATTTTGACATTTACAAACAACTACCCAAGATTGAGAGAGAAGCCAGTAGAAAGGTACCAGCAGACAGACGGGTTTGTGAAACTTGCAAAGTGCCTGTGGGAAGACTTGAACACTCTATTAGAGATAGTAGTCCCAGCTGATCTGTGGATTGAATGTAAGAGGAGTATAGATTGGCACTGCCGTTAGTACTGAAGACAATGAGAAACACATCCGACAGGAAGACACGATTGTCATCCCATGAAATCCTCATGGGCAGAGCAATGAAGTTGCCAGCGGTGCTTGCGAAAGCGCTTGTGAACATTACAGATGATATGGTGTAAGACTACTGCAAAACATCTGGCTGATGTGGGTTGTGCTTTTTCTCAGCCGGTGGAAGCCACCACACTGCCACTGATCCAAGATCAAGGACACATCCTGAGGGCGGGTGAGTGGATAGTGGTCCAGAAACATGTGTGGAAGACATGTTCGGAGCCTCACTATAAAGGCCCGTTCCATGTGGTTCTGACCACTACCACAGATGTGAAGTGTGCTGGAGTTCTGAACTGGATAAATGCAAGCCAGACAAGAAAAGTGGCATGTTCTTTGGACAAGGAAGAGGAGTTTTTGAGAGTACCAACAACGATCAGACAAACCTCAGAGCTGAAAAGAGAAGAAAGAGGAACTGAGGCCGGATCTGAACCCATTGAGGACGGTTCAGTCACTCCTGTGAGAGATGAAGGAGAAGACCTCCAGGAGGGTGACAGTGAGCCAATCTCAATTGAGGCAGCAGGAGAGCCTAGCCACAGGAGGGCTTTCTCAGAAATAGACAGAGTTGAGAGACAAACAGAGCAGATGCCAGACCCCGAAGGGGAAGGAGTTCAGGCTGATCAAAGCCAATGTGACCTGACTCCTCCTGAACCAGTTGCAGGTCCGTCAAGAGAAAATCCTGCAGAGAAAGAAGAATTTTCAAATTTAGCACTGAAAAAAGTATTGACAAAGGGTCCATTGAAAGGAGATAATTGGCCGGAGTTACAAGCAAAGAGAAAGGACACAGTTGTTGAGACAAAAATCGAGAAAGAAGTAGACAAGAAAGAAGTAGACACGACAAGGAGAGAAGATCTAAGTGAAGGAGAATTGAATGGTGATCGAAAATTGAAAAGAAAGAGAATAGCAAGTTGGAGGTACCCAGGTCCTGAATCGGCATATGTAACTACAAGTGAATGGCAAAGAGGATTTCTGTCTTTTTGTTTTGATTGAGACATTCCAGGTCAATATTTTGGTACGTGAAGGAAGGTGATGCACTGAACTGTTGAGACAAATTGAGAAAAGTGCAAAAAAAAAGAGACTGTTGAAAGTAACTGGATAAACCTGATTTGACAGGCTGCTAAATCGATTTTTGAAAAACGTACAATTTTTTGAGAAAAAGGATCCTGGAAATGAGACTGAAAGCTGTACATAACTGCAGATTTTTGTTTTTGATTTTTGCTGCATAGTTATAAGTTTTCCTCTTCTACTTTCTGATTCTTTACAGATCATGAGTAACATTAGCCAGCAAGGTAGGAAGAACAGGTTCTGTAAATACACGAGTGTTGGTTTGGCCATTGTGTGTGTGATATTGTGCGTGATATTGATTGTGGGTATGACTGTTCTTGACAAGAGTAAAGCCAACCATACTTCAGCTTTAGAGACAACTACTGCATTAACAGCGATAGAGAATTTAGGTTAGATGAGAAGTATCTGCATGTAGACAATACACAAGGGGAACTTTCTTCTAATGTCTCCTATTGCTTATTAAGTGAGTATTGTTAGAAATGGGGTTTTTGGTTGTCCGGCTGTGCGTCGTTCCGGTGGGCTGTGCGTGGAATTTTCTCCCTCACGGCAGGCGTCGCATCGATTTCTTCCTTGCAGGGTCGAGCGGCGTCTTTCCGGATCGGCATGCAGTGAATTTTTCACTGCGGAGGAAGCTGAGTGTCAAATTCTTCGCGCACAAGGAATCCAGTGGAAAGAAAGAAGTCTTTTTGGTCCTGAGACTTCAGGGAACAGGAGGCAAGCTCTATCCAAGCCCTTGGAGAGCACTTCTGCAGCAAGACTAGAGTTCAGCAAGGCAGCAGGCCAACAGCAAGGCAGCAGTCCTTTGTAGAAAGCAGCCGGGTAAGTCCTTTGAGCAGCCAGGCAGTTCTTCTTGGCAGGATGAAGGTTCTGGTTCAGGTTTCTTCTCCAGCAAGTGTCTGAGGTGGTAGGGCAGAGGCCCTGTTTTATACTAAAATGTGCCTTTGAAGTGGGGTAGACTTCAAAGAGGGGCCTAGAAGTGCACCAGGTCCCCTTTCAGTTCAATCCTGTCTGCCAGGGTCCCAGTAGGGGGTGTGGCAGTCCTTTGTGGGAGGGCAGGCCCTCCACCCTCCCAGCCCAGGAAGACCCATTCAAAATGCAGATGTATGCAAGTGAGGCTGAGTACCCTGTGTTTGGGGTGTGTCTGAGTGAATACACAAGGAGCTGTCAACTAAACCTGGCCAGACGTGGATTGTAAGGCACAGAAAGATTTAAGTGCAGAGAAATGCTCACTTTCTAAAAGTGGCATTTCTAAAATAGTAATATTAAATCCAGCTTCACCAGTCAGCAGGAATTTGTATTACTATTCTGGCCATACTAAATATGACCTTCCTACTCCTTTGAGATCAGCAGCTAGCACTTCAACAATGTATGAGGGCAGCCCCAATGTTAGCCTATGAAGGGAGCAGGCCTCACTGTAGTGTAAAAACGAATTTAGGAGTTTTACACTACCAGGACATATAAACTACACAGGTACATGTCCTGCCTTTTACCCACACAGCACCCTGCTCTAGGGGTTACCTAGGGCACACATTAGGGGTGACTTATATGCAGAAAACGGGGAGTTTTAGGCTTGGTAAGTACTTTTAAGTGCCAAGTCGAAGTGGCGGTGAAACTGCACACACAGGCCTTGCAATGGCAGGCCTGAGACAAGGTGAAGGGGCTACTTAAGTTGGTGGCACAACCAGTGCTGCAGGCCCACTAGTAGCATTTAATCTACAGGCCCTAGGCACATATAGTGCACTCTACTAGGGTCTTACAAGTAAATCAAATAGCCAATCATGAATAAACCAATCAACAGTACAATTTACACAGAGAGCATATGCACTTTAGCACTGGTTAGCAGTGGTAAAGTGCCCAGAGTTCAAAAGCCAACAACAACAGGTCAGAAAAAATAGGAGGAAGGAGGCAAAAAGCTTGGGGATGACCCTGTAAAAAGGCCAGGTCCAACATGACCCACCAGCAGCCTAAAGGCAGGGGAAAACAATCACTATCCTGATGTACTTCCCTGTTTGAGGCAATAGAACAAGGACCCAGGCCCACAACAGCAGGGGCATGTTCCAGTTCTTCGCCTTCCTGACTCCAATTGGATCCCTCTGTCCATACTCTCAGGGCCCACTAAGCCAACCCATGGGGAACCTTTCTCCTTTCCTGTGGATACCATCTGTGCAGCACCTAACCTTACTTTGCTCACAGATGTATCCCAGGGGCCGGATAGTACCACCAGGACCAACACAGTGGTGTTGCCCACTCTACCCACGGGGTGTGACTCTTGTCCCCTCCCCAGGGATAACTCTGTCCACCTGGACAGCAAGCCACAGTGGCTACTGACATCTGTCAGGGATGAGAGCCAGGCCCCAGGCCTCGCTAAGCTCCCCAGCCACTGTGGCCGTGGAGAGTGGGGGGCGGTAGCCCCAGGTGCTGGGCACCCTTTGACCACTCTCCCTTCCACTAGGTCAGGTATGATAGCCTGAACCTGGTCCTCCCATCTGGGGCTCTGTACCCTCCCTCCTGGAGCGTCACCCCCAGAGTCCAACATGGTCAGGGTGCTTATGGAAGCAGCCCTGCACCATTCTTTCACCAGTGCAGGGCTGTTAACCTGCAACTGGTCCACCAACCTGGGGTCTGTACCTTCAGGTTGGACTAGGGCCCGGGGTGAGGCTTCCCTCCCCCTGCCCTCCCTTCTGGGGTCCAGCACCCTCCAACTAGGAGTGGCCTCCTCAGAAGACAACATGGTAGGGGCACTGTTATCAGTAGCCCCTTCCTCCAGGTCAGGGGGACACCCTGAACCTGGTCTTCCAGCCCAGGGTCTGTACCCTCAGACTGGATCACTGCCTGGCAAACTAGGACTTTCTGGGGGGCACACCTACCCCCCACCAGGTCAGAGTTTAACCCCTGAACCTGGTCATCCAACCCAGAGTCACCACCCAGAGGTTGAACAATTGCCTGGCACACCAGGACATATTGGGGGGCACACTGACCCCCACCAGGCCAGAGTTTAACCCCTGAACCTGGTCACCCAACCCAGAGTCACCACCCTGAGGTTGAACAATTGCCTGGCACACCAGGACTTCCTGGGGGGCACACTCACCCCCCACAAGGGACACACCATCCCCAAGGGACACACAAGAGTCTGGCTGGCGCAGGTCTCCTGACCTCTGCCCATCTGGCAGAGTCTGGATCTCCCCCAAACCAGAAATGGTTTCACCTGTGTCATTCCTGGGGGGCTCGGCTCTCAGAGCTGACCCCTGACTCTCCAGGACCTCCACTGGGGTCCGCTGCCCCCTCTCAACCCTCTGTCTGGACTTTTGCACCCCCTCACTAGGAGTGGTACTGCCAGACACCAGAACTGGTGGGATGCTGGCTACAGTCACCCCCCCAAGTTCTTCTGACACTGCGGGGTCTCCCTCAACAGGTGGCCCTACGGTACAGGCTAGGCTTCCCTCCTGGTGTTCCCTCATGGAACCCTCTAGGACCTGGGACCCACCTGGGACCCACCTGGGACACTACAATCCTCCCCCACCTCACTTGATTGGGAAACACCTAGACCACTCCCTTCAGGATCACCCCCAAATGCATCTTCAGACTTTCTGGTACTCACCCAAAAGTCTGCCTCCATTGTAAACTCCCTGGGGTCAGAGAACTCACACTCCACCTGGTGTTGGCGTAGCTCTGGAAAATAAGGACCAGACATATGCTCTCCAGCAATTACATCACTCTGCCCCTCACATGTGTTAACCAAAGTACCCTTCACCCACCCATCCAGTGACTCAGCCTTGAAAAAGCACTCTACATCACCCTCCTGAGACTGGTGAGACAGTACCTGACTGTCCCTGACACTCAACCCATACTCTTCTGGGATGTCTTCACACTCTATATCCAGGACGTCCACTAGGGGGGAACCCTTTTCCCTGTCACTCTCTTCTTGAGCCAGTAAAGTGTCCCTCCCCCCAGTAGGAATATGACTCCCTGTGCCAGTTCCCCAATACTCCTCAGGGACCCTGTGCATAACGGGAACTACCTCACACTCCTGAACCGCCTGGGATGTGTCAACTCCCTTCTTCAAGTAGGGCACCACATCTCTGGGCCTGTGCACTTCTTCAGCAGCACTGGATGCAAGATTTGTGCTGCCACCATCTGAACTGGACTCAACCCTTCCGGCTTCCAGTTTCAGCTCTTCACAGCTCAGCTCCTGAGCTGCAATCCTTTCTTTTTCCTGGTCTAAGGCTCCTGCTGCTTCAGCCCTCTCAATAAACTCATCTAGCTCCTCCATCGACCGCTCTGCAGCTTGGAGCCATTCATCTCTCACTGGTTCTCTTTCCTCATCTGAGTAGTCCTCCTCCTCATTTGAGCAGTCCTCCCCCTCATAATCATTCTCAGGGCTATGATTCTTTTGGCTCTTTGCTGCCTGTTCCTCTGCCCATTGTGCTTCCCCCCAGGCTATGTAGATATCTAGCAGTTCCATCTTAGTGGATCTCCTTGACATAGGAAGTCCCCATTTTCTGCAAAGCCCCCTGAGCTCAGCCTTGGTGACACACCGTAGGTACCCATTCCCAATCTGGCAAGGTATCACTGGCAAAACCAAAAACCAAAGTCCAAAATATCAATAATATATCCAGGAGTAAATCAGAGATCCAAAAGCAAAATGATGAAAAAAAGTAAAGTTGACCTTCAACTGTGGGTAGTTAGTGAAATACTTAGCTACTGTATGTCACTGCACAAATACAAGTCCTATCCTCACCGCTGATCACCAATGTTAGAAATGGGGTTTTTGGTTGGCTGTCAGGTTACCCTCTGTCCAAGCAAGAACCCTCACTCTAGTCAGGGTAAGTCACACACAATCCAAATTATCATGTGCCCACCCTCTAGTAGCTTGGCACTCAGCAGTCAGGCTTAACTTAGAAGGCAAGGTGTAAAGCATTTGTGCAATAAATCATGCAATAACATAACATAGCACCACAAAAATACACCACACAGTGTTTAGAAAAATATATAATATTTATCTGGTTATTTGCAGGTCAAAACGATAAAAGATGAAATATGAAATTGTAGAGATATCACTGAAAAGTGATATTAAGTGTCTTACGTCTTTAAAAAGCAAACAAAGTCTCTTTCAAGCACAAAGTACCTGGTTTGGAGTGGAAAATCTCAGCAGAGGGCTGCAGAGGAGGAGATGCGTGGCAAAATGGTGTGCGCGTCAGTTTTGCCCCTTCACACACGGACTTGCGTCGTTATTTTCCATGCGGGGAGCCGTGCGTCGTTTTCCGGAAAGAAAAATGGTGTGTGCTTCGGTTTCGCCCCTTCACACACTGACTTGCGTCGTTATTTTTCACTCGGGGAAGATGTGCGTCGTTTTCCGGTGCGCGGACCGGTCTCCTCTGTGGTTCGCGGGATTCCCAGATGTCCCGGGGTCTGTGCGTGGATTCCTGGGTTTGTTGTCCGGCTGCGTGTCGATCCAGTGGGCTGTGCATGGAATTTTCTCCCTCACGGCAGGCGTCGCGTCGATTTCTCCCTTGCAGGGGCGAGCGGCGTCTTTCCTGATCGGCGTGCAGTGAATTTTTCACCGCAGAGCAAGCTGTGCGTCGAAGTTTTTGGCGCACAAGGAGTCCAGTTGAAAGAAAGAAGTCTTTTTGGTCCTGAGACTTCAGGGAACAGGAGGCAAGCTCTATCCAAGCCCTTGGAGAGCACTTCTGCAGCAAGACTAGAGTTCATCAAGGCAGCAGGCCAACAGCAAGGCAGCAGTCCTTTGTAGAAAGCAGCCAGGTAAGTCCTTTGAGCAGCCAGGCAGTTCTTCTTGGCAGGATGCAGGTTCTGGTTCAGGTTTCTTCTCCAGCAAGTGTCTGAGGTGGTAGGGCAGAGGCCCTGTTTTATACTAAAATGTGCCTTTGAAGTGGGGTAGACTTCGAAGAGGGGCCTAGAAGTGCACCAGGTCCCCTTTCAGTTCAATCCAGTCTGCCAGGGTCCCAGTAGGGGGTGTGGCAGTCCTTTGTGGGAGGGCAGGCCCTCCACCCTCCCAGCCCAGGAAGACCCATTCAAAATGCAGATGTATGCAAGTGAGGCTGAGTACCCTGTGTTTGGGGTGTGTCTGAGTGAATGCACAAGGAGCTGTCAACTAAACCTTGCCAGACGTGGATTGTAAGGCACAGAAAGTTTTAAGTGCAGAGAAATGATCACTTTCTAAAAGTGGCATTTCTAAAATAGTAATATTAAATCCAACTTCACCAGTCAGCAGGATTTTGTATTGCACTTTAGCACTGGTTAGCAGTGGTAAAGTGCCCAGAGTTCAAAAGCCAACAACAACAGGTCAGAAATAATAGGAGGAAGGAGGCAAAAGATTTGGGGATGACCCTGTAAAAAGGCCAGGTCCAACAAGTATGTTGAGATAATGGATGCGAAGAATTGCTATGTGTGTTCGCAGATTCCTTCATCCGTCAAAGGAGTTACCTTACATAGTTTGCCTCTTACTTATGGGATAAGCTGTAGTCTGTTACTAACCAGATTCTATAACCAGGAGTACATTCAGTATTTCTAATCTAATTATGATGTTGTGTTTTCGTTTGTCCCCATAATTAGGTACCTGAGTAAAGTAGCTAAGGATATTAGTATTAGTGAGAGGTTTCTTTGAGCCTACATTAACTTTTGGCACAGCTTACACTCACAGGAATAACCTGACATGTTCGCTTACACCTTTAGAAAAGAGCTTTTTAGATCACATGTATGGCAGGAGAAAGGCATTAAAGGAGAAGTTAAAAAAAGGCTTAGAGAAAAGGACTTTTAGAAATGATTATGCTTATAGTTGAATAAAACACAAGTAAAGTTATCTTTTGATGTGAAACATGTTGGGAAGCTTTGTATATATAGGCCTAAACTAGCACTGGCACTTTGTTTATGGGAATGAGTGAATGTAGACATGTATTTTTTTTTTTCTGAGTAAATGGCCATTTATGTTGAATAGACAGGATCCAGCAATTCCTTGCATGCATTGCATCTGTGCACTTAATACTTATTACTGTCTTCCAAGAGGATGGTATGTACATGTTACTTGGGGATAGTTTTTCCAAAGGTTTTCTAACTGGATGACTTAAAGAGATTACCGAAATTGACTGAGTTACATCACGTTAGAGAAAGGAGAGAGTATCCATCTGGTACAGCAGGAGATATATTCGAAGCAATGATTCCTTCAGTAGGAGTTGTTCTGAATTCGAAAAAAGATTTGAAAGTTGTCTAATATTGTGGATAACATGCTGACAATCTTTTTCAGGAGCCATGACCCTGACAGATACAGAATTAGCTGCGGAAAGAGCTGCCTTGCGTTAGACATTCTTTTAGCAAAGGATGGCGGAGTTTGCAAAATGCTTAATTCGAAGCATTGCTGCTCATTCAGTCCTGATAATAGTAAAGAAATTAGAAGCTTACTTGCTAATCTGACTAATGAGAGTGCTGATTTAAAAGAGTTGAAAGAACCAGGTTTTTGGGAGAAAGTTGGCAAAGGATTTACTTCAGTGCGAAATTGGCTCAGCGATATTGGGAAAGGGATATAATTGAAAATAATACAAAGGATACTGATTATTGTGATTTGTATAATTGGAGCATGGGGAATATGTAAGTTGTGTAGAATTATTACATTGAAGAAAATGAAAAAGGATCAGAGGAGAGAAGAAATGAAAAGATAGAAATTGTTTAAGGGAAATTAAAAAAGGGAACAAAGATTTGAGGGGATTGAAATGACAGAATTTTAGCTGAAAAATTTGTGTGGGAAGGTTTATTGTGATTACATATTTAGTCATCGGAGGAGGGATTGTTAACACTGATTTCAATAATGAATATTCATGTATTTTGAGTGTTGACTTTGCGAAGAAAATGTACCAACTTAGAGAAAAATAATGCACACATTTGAAGGTGAGCCCACCAGAGTGGCCTCCATTAATCATGAAGTATACTTGGTAATGGCTTATCAATGTGAGATGTTAAGCATATGTTTTATTCGTTTAGGAATGTGTCATATTAAGGGTTATGCATTAGGTATTAACTTTATTAATTGTAGGCCATAACTTAGCGAGGTCTTGGCCTAGTTGCACGGCCTCATGTGAAGCTGAATTTCTTAAGCATTTAATAAAATGTCTTCTTAGAGATTTGAATTGTGATTTTCCACTGTACTGTCCATGTGCTTGTGGCTGAAGTTCTTTTGCATGACAAACTGCTTGCTAGAGGATGATGTACTTGCTAGTGCAACAATGTTTAATGTAATGTGTGTAAGACTAACTTTCCCAGAAGAAGACAATGAATTCACTAACTGGAGTATAAGCTACAACAATATTTATACCTGATAAGCCAAAATGAAGGGAGCGGGCGGAAGGAGCCAAACATCAACATGGGAACCATGTATTAGTAAAATCTTTAGATTTTAAGTTTTAGTTTTATTGGACGAAGTATGAACATGCGAGCCCCTGACCAATTAGAACATGGGAAGTAGTTTTAGGAAATCTAACTTAGCCGAACTGCACTGAGAAGAAGCCACCATTTGCCCATTTTCTATCTTACCATAAGGCCATTTTTGCCCATTTTAACGTCTTGAAGAGACGTGCTTAACTTTACTGCTTAAAGTGACTTTGCCTTTTCTGAACTTTGGTGCTGAATCCTGATGCCTTGCTGACCAGACTGATGTCGAAGGCTGTCCCAGGTTGCTGATCCAAATTGAGGAGAAGTATACTGACTACGATATTGTTTGCTATGTCTATTTGCCTTTGTTCCTAGGTATCAACCGCTATATTTTGATAGAGCCATAGTTAGATGGTTTCCAGATTTGTGTGACTAAATTGTTTTGCATGAAGCCCAAACATGCTTTGCTAATCTGATGTTAGTTAGGGATCTCACTGATGAAGTGCGCCATATGTAATAACTGTTGATGTCTTTTCTTTGCTGAATCTAAATGTATTTAATATCATTTGCACAGTTATTTTTGCTATTAGTTTGAACTGTAAGCTTAGAGTGTGTAGTAGCTCAAGCTTTGATTAGATTGAGATTCTTTCATTGACTTGGACAGTCAGTATTGTTTCTGTATGTTTATCAATTGATTTTGAGACTAAGCTACGTGACATTAGCATTGTTAATATAGGGAAATAAACATTCTAACTTTTACTTAAAGGTGTGGTGACTGCAAGGTCATAGTGAGTGAAAATGACTGACTACTGTTGACTATTGATGTTACTGATTAATTATTGTTATTGACTTGTGTTGGTACAGGATTTATGGTGGGAAAACCTCGAAGCGAGTCAAAAGGTGCATCAGCCTTGTGGAAGTTTACTTAACAAGGTATGAAGCACTAACAAGCGTCACTAAAAAGTGAGGCTCCGAAGGCACTAGGGGCTCTTAAATCTGTCCCTAAGAATGATCTTAAAACAAAAATTAACTTAGTTGATTTGAGGATAATCTATTACATACAGATCATAAGAATGTGCAGAATGAGTCACAGCAAAATTTTCTACACTGGCATCTGTCCATCCCACAGTCCAAGGAAATAATTGAAACCAGTAATGGAGTTCTAATGAGACAGATGACGAAGTTAGATCCTGATGGACTTATAGCTGCTAAGTAGGCATTCCAGAGACAAAAGAGGGCCATACAGCAGAACTGTCTGCAGAGAAATTGCTGCTTGAGGGATCCTCACCTGAGCAATTTGTTGTTCAGAGGGTGCATAGTGTCCCTGGGAGCGAACCAATGCCAGCAGCTTCCTCCAGACCAATGGTGGACATATTCCAGAGTTTACAGGACCAAGAATACAATCTTAAGGTGGTCTGAGAACATGAACCATGGTCAATGGATAATAGCAAAGTGCACATATTTCTGGACTATACTATCCAGACCATCTTGCATGGACAGTAAACAATCTCAGCACATACATAAAATGCTATAAGCTATATTGTGGATCGAAATGGATGGGGAGTCCCATTATTTTGTTTCATGGTGCATGGACTTGGCTAGAGAGAGTTTGGATATCAAGAACAGTCAGACTAATATTTCAATGCCAGAAATGTAATCCTCCCCAAAAAGACATGAGAAAAAATTAATTTCCGTTAGTCATTCAAACTAAAGAGTAAGCACCACAGGAACATGTACAACTGGTGAAAAATATTTAGAATTACAAGGGCAATCAGGAACAAGACTCAGTCTTGGATCATGACACAAATGATGCCACATGCAGCAAGATTCCACAGAAATGTAAATGACCAAGACGCTAGGACATTGACAAGTGGTAACTCAAATGACAGTGGAATTCATTATATAGTAAATGTATATATTTAAATAGGAAAATAGGGGATACCACACTTCTCTTGGTGAAAGTATAGAATGCGATTTGTCAGCTCTCTTAGGTGCTAAAAAAAATGGTGATTTCAGTCCTGCCTGGCTGAGATAAATGAGTATTCGGTTTGTTGTTGAGTGGCAGTAGGCATAATAAAGTGATATTCTCCTTGTGCACGTGCACCACACAATATCCACATGTAAAAGACTGTTGTATTTAAATTAGATGGTTTAATTGGGGAGTTGGTTCTTAAAACCTCAGGTCTATACATCGACTGGAGTTAATGATACAAAATTGGGCGGAGCAGTCAATAGTACTAAAATACAAAGGGGTGAATTGTCACACAAGTATATGCCCTTCGTTCACCATATGCACCTAAAAGGTGCTGAAGTACAATTGGAAATGGACCCAATCATCTTGAAAGAGAGGATATGTTGTTACCTAGCTATGAATCAACTAAATTGTGAATCATGGAATATGAGGGAGATGGGGATCCCACCCAAGGCCCCTCGAGTGTTGACACATGTGAGTGGCTGGAAGCTATATATTGCCTGTTTACAGGATGGCCATCTTTCAGGGGTGGAGTTAGCAAATGTGCGTAGAGGATAGTGTGGGCAACCAGTAGGGACTGCCTATTCAGCTAACACTAGTATGGATAGCACCAAGGCTTCCAGACTTTACACATTCAGCACATATAGATGGAGAAAGGACATTTACAACTCTGGAGAGAACATTTGTCACGAAGAACTGACTTTAGCTAACATCTATGCCCCAAATGTCACTCACGCACAGTTCTATGAATCACTAAACAATAAGTTGGCCGGAATGTACAAAGCAATCACCATATGGGGAATGGACTATAACGCACTCCTTGACATAAAAAGACATAGATCGATACCATCATTTCAGGCAATTCACTACACAACCCTGTCATTTAAATTCTTTGAACGGGTGAGGAAGTGGCAGTTTATAGATGCCTATAAGGAGTTTCACCCCGATATAAGAGTGAATATGTTCATGTTAAGGATTGGACTAGCACCGAGTTTGCAACCCCCAACTACCTTAGCCTATTAGAGTTGGATTGTAACACGCTATTGCTCCAGTTTGCATGCCTGCCTACTGGGCATTTAAAGGAGGAGACCTTACTGGATGCTTCTTTATGTGTCATAGAGGTGCAACATATAGACTACTATTTCAATGAAAATTAAGGTACGACTGGGGACCTGGCAAATGTGTCGGATTTCCTTTACTTGGTGATGAAGGGCGAATGCCTAAAACACTTGTGGCGTTAAAACTATAAAACACCAGGTTCAAAGGCTAGAAGAGAGTATTTGTACCTGGACCGAAAGAAAGCCTGGTGAGAAATTCAGGCTGACAAAGGAAGCTCTTGATGCCAAGAAATAGCTTGAGTAAAGGGAGTAAACTAGACAGAATATGGTGGTCATTCTGACCTCGGCGGTAAAAGGCGCCTACCGCCGGTCAGAAATCCTCCATAATCCCGCCGCGGTCGCGGAAACCCGCCACGGTCATTCTGACCCGCAGAAGGCAAACCTCCGAAAATCCGACAGCCACAACAGACCGCCAGACCAGCGGTCGGCGGAAAAGTGGAGGTGACAAAACCTCCACCGTCACGCCAACAGAAATACGCCCATGCCATTACGACCCACGAATCCACGCGGCGGTCATTCAAACGCGGTATTCCATTGGCGGGACACACCGCCGCGGTCAGAATACACACAAACGAACAAAACTCAGCCACATTGGACGATTTGAATTCCACACACCTGATACACATACACACACCACTCCCACACACACAATACAATATAAAACACACACCCACATCACCCACAAACCCCTACGCCAAAAAATTCTGAAAGAAGGCCAGAGCGAGACACCACCATCCACAAACTAGCAGCCACAGCCACTCCACACCATCACCCACACACTATCCACACACAAAACAACACACACCACCACACTCAACACACTTAACTACACATACTCCACCCCACACATCATACACACCACCCCATGGCACCCCAAAGACACCCCCGCTTCTCAGACGAAGAACTCAGGGTCATGGTGGAGGAAATCGTTCGGGTAGAGCCCCAGCTGTTCGGCACACAGATACAATACACCAGCATTGCCCGGAGGACGGAGCTATGGCAGAGGATTGTCGACAGGGTCAACGCTGTGGGACAGCACCCCAGAAATCGGGAAGACATCAGGAAGCGATGGAACGACCTACGGGGGAAGGTGCGTTCCATGGTATCCAGGCACAACATCGCCGTGCAGAAGACTGGCGGAGGACCCCCACCTCAACCCCCACAATTTACAACATGGGAGGAGGAAGTCTTGAACATCCTGCATCCTGACGGCCTCGCAGGAGTCGGCGGAGGAATGGATACTGGTAAGTTGAAGCTTCACTACTGCTTCCCCCCCACCTGCATGCCAAATCATACCCCAACCCTCACCCCCATCCTCCAACCCCACCCTCACCCCCACCCCCATCCTCACCCCCACCCTCACCCCCACCACCATCCTCACCCCCACCACCATCCTCACCCCCACCCCCAGCACACCTATTCCCTGCCAATGTCTCACCATCACAACCCACACATCCCAAAACCTAGGCCTGCATGCGTCCACTAAGCATGGACACCCATCACCAAAGCATGCCCAATGCATATACACATCCCCCCCACAAGCCACCCTCACCAAAGCCCCCACACACGAATGCCAGCACTTGGGGACACGGGAACCCACAGATACACCCATATGCCACACATTGAAACTATAACCATACCTCTATACCCCTGCAGGACCCGACCGTCAACACACCGCCGCGGAGGGCCCAGAATTCTCCACACCCCCCACCCAAGAGGCCATCAGCGATGACAGCAGCTCTGTCGACCTGGACACCGATGACCAGCCCGGACCATCGGGGACCTCTGGACAGTCAGTTCCCCTCACACAGGCCCAGGCCACTACAGACCCAAACCCCTCTGGGAACACCAGCACAGCTCCCACCCAGCGGGCCCATGCCTCTGTCTCCAGGGCGCGTCAATCTGCGGTGTGTCTACCACTACAGGGCACCCAGGATAACCCACCACCCCAACAACAACAGGGACCTGGGGGCAGTGGTAGTGGGCACACCGGCCAGGGGGCAGAGGCCCAGGGAAACAGGGCAACTCGGAGGGCAGCTGTGCGACAGGGGGGGGACGGGCCCAGGGAACCCACTCTCCACGAGGCCCTCACCACCATCATGGGAGCATACAACCGCTCCCAGGAGACGATGGCGACGGTACTGGCCCGGTTCCAGGAGATCCAGGTACTGCAGGAGGAACACTATCGGGGGTACAGGGAGGACATCAGAGCCCTCACCTCCACCCTGGTTACCATGGTAGGGCTGCTGCAGGACCTCGTCAACACCAGGACGGACACTCAACAACACCCAAGGGCCCCTGCCACTAGCCTGGACCAAGAACAGCCAACCACCTCCGCCGGCGCTAGTGGACAGGAGGCCCCCGCACAGCAGCAGCCCACCAGACCCCCACCTCCTGCAGGAGAAGAACCACCCCGCAAGAGGGCCCTGAGATCTCGCAAGAAGACAGAGTAGGATGTCAAGACCCCCGCCAGCAATGGATACCACCTGATGTCATCCCACTGTCCCACATTGTCACCCTGTCCATCCTTGAACTGCCCATGCTCCATCTCTCCACAGGCCTCTTGACAATGCACCTGTGTGACTGTTACTCTGGACTCTGCCATGGACATTCCTTCACCATAGCCCCCACCCACTTGAAACCACCCATCCCATTTTGAGCACTTAAATAAACACCTATTTTGCACAAAACTATCTGGAGTCTGGCTGTGATTTCAATATATTGTAATTGACATGACAGTGCAAATATGTCCTTGTACATAGTGAAGTCAACAAACAGCTGCCACAAAGCTGTAGTCCATGGGGAAACGAAGCACAGGACTCGTAGTGGGGACCCCAGATCTGAAATAGGGAGGGAAAAGCCACAACTCAGTCATCATACACTGGGGCAAATAGACAGGCAGCAGGGATGCAGGAGAGTAGTTCACATTTACTAAATTATCTTTGAATTGTTACCTGTGTCCTATTGGAAGTACTGTTCAATGATTCTGTCCCTGTTGTCTGTTTCAGCCCCGTCGTCTTCCTCCTCGTCACTCTCCTCAGGTTCCACCGCTGCCACAACACCACCGTCTCAACCATCCTCCTGCAGGAAAGGCACCTGGCGGCGCAAAGCCAGGTTGTGAAGCATGCAGCAGGCCACGATGATGTGACACACCTTCTTAGGTGAGTACATTAGGGATCCACCTGTCATATGCAGGCACCGAAACCTGGCCTTTAGGAGGCCAAAGGTGCGTTCGATCACCCTCCTAGTACGCCCATGGGCCTCATTGTACCGTTCCTCTGCCCTGGTCCGGGGATTCCTTACTGGGGTCAGTAGCCACGACAGGTTGGGGTACCCAGAGTCCCCCAATAGCCATACACGGTGTCTCTCTAGCTGTTCCATCACGTAAGGGATGCTGCTATTCCTCAGGATGTAGGCGTCATGCACTGACCCAGGGAATTTGGCATTTACATGCGAGATGTACTGGTCAGCCAAACACACCACCTGGATGTTCATTGAATGGTAACTTTTTCTGTTCCTGTACACCTGCTCCCTGTCTCTTGGGGGAACCAAAGCCACATGGGTCCCATCAATGGCACCAATGACGTTGGGAATATGTCCAAGGGTGTAGAAATCACCCTTCACTGCAGCCAATTCGCCCACCTCAGGGAAAATGATGTAGCTCCTCACGTGTTTCATCAGGGCAGACAACACTCTGGATAACACCTTCGAAAACATGGGCTGAGACATCCCAGAAGCAATTCCCACTGTTGTCTGAAATGAACCACTTGCCAAGAAATGGAGTACTGACATGACCTGCACCAGAGGGGGAATCCCTGTGGGTTGGCGGATGGGGGACATCAGGTCGGGCTCCAGCTGGGCACACAGTTCATGTATAGTGGCACGGTTAAGACGGTAGGTCAGGATACTGTGGCGTTCTTCCATTGTCGACAGGTCCACCAGCGGTCGGTACACAGGAGGATTCATCCGTCTCCTCGCCAAACCCAGCGGACGGTGCCTAGGAAGGACAACATGGAGCACACAGTCAAGCAACCCACAGGTACGGACTCACAGCTAGCACAGTAAACGATTCTCTATGCAGTGAATGGCGTGTCTGAGTGGCTATGCAAGGCCTAGGCCTGTGTGACGCAGTTGAAATTGAGCCATGTGGGCCCTGGAAATGGCGGCTGCCTGACCTGTGAAGTGTGACAATGGGATGTGAGGTCAATGCGCTGGCGTGGCACACCGCGGCGGGCGGCGGGCGAAGACCGCGGCGCGAAGCCGCATTGGTTAACATTGAAGCCTATGGGTTTCAGGAGCCAATGGCGAAGGGCGCCGGCGGTGGCGGGACGCACCGCCGCGGTACGCACCGCCGCGGACGTGACCGCCATTTTCTATCTACTTATCCACTTGCGACTTGAACTTTCACAGGAGAGGACCTATACTGCAAGTGTTGCTGTGACCTCGGTCTGGAAGGGACAATGGCTGCTGCGCCTGGGGAAAGGGCCCCTGCCTTCACTGGAGAGGAGTTGGAGAAACTTGTGGATGGGGTCCTCCCCCAGTATGCGCTACTCTACGGTCCTCCAGACCAACAAGTGAGTTTAATTCAATCTGGATTTGGGGCCACTGGCTGGCTTGGGGGCCTGGCGGGGGGCCTGGCGGGGATGGGGGGGCATGTTGGGGCTGGCGGGGGGCCTGGCGGGGATGGGGGGCATGTTGGGCCTGGTGGGGGGCATGGCGGGGGGCCTGGCGGGGATGGGGGGCGTTGGGCCTGGCTTGGGGGCCTGGCGGGGGGCCTGGCGGGGAATGTTGGGGCTGGCGGGGGGCCTGGCGGGGATGGGGGGCATGTTGGGCCTGGTGGGGGGCATGGCGGGGGGCCTGGGGGATGGGGGGCATGTTGGGGCTGGCGGGGGGCCTGGCGGGGGGCCTGGCGGGGATGGGGGGCGTTGGGCCTGGCTTGGGGGCCTGGCGGGGGGCCTGGTGGGGATGGGGGGGCATGTTGGGGCTGGCGGGGGGCCTGGCGGGGATGGGGGGCATGTTGGGCCTGGTGGGGGGCATGGCGGGGGGCCTGGCGGGGATGGGGGGCGTTGGGCCACTGGCAAGGAAAATGCAGACAAACTTGAACGTGGTATTTCGCCCTCCCTGTACGTGTCACATAGGTCCGCGCCCATGAGAAGATCGGGATTTGGCGTGCCATCGCCAAGGAAGTCCGGACCCTGGGGGTCCACCATCAACGGGGCACCCACTGCCGCAAGAGGTGGGAGGACATCCGCCGCGGGACCAAGAAGACCGCCGAGTCTCTGCTGGGGATGGCCTCCCAACGTAGGCGGGGTGCCTGCCGTCAACTGACCCCCCTGATGTTCCGGATCCTGGCGGTGGCCTACCCTGATTTGGATGGGCGCGTGAGGGCAGCACAGCAGACACAAGGGGGTGAGTACAAGCATTATCTACTCTGTTGTTGCGCAGTGGAGGTGTCTGGGTGGGGGAGGAGGGCTGTGGGTCCCCCTAGGCCAGGGCGATATCTGTAGGCTGGGCACCCCCGTAAGCCCCTGTGTCCCCAGCCACCACCCTCAGTAGTTTGTCAGTACAGCCATCCCTGGGCCGTGTCATCCATGGGTGCAGTTGTCAACTCTAGGCGTGTAGGGCATGTTCCACGGAATGCGTAGCGGACCCCAAGTGCGCAACTTAGTGCAGGGGGCATCTGTGTCTGTGATGTCCGCTAACTGTACCGGAGATCCATGTACTCAATATCCCTTTATTTCTCTCTCCCCCCCCCTTTTTGTTTGTCTTTCTGTGCTTGTGTGCATCAGCATCATCAGGCGGAGGAGAAGTGGCATCGGGGCAGGAGGGAGCTGCATCTCACATGGCCCAGGAGGGCCATGCCACAGAGTCAGACTGGACCAGTGAGACGGAGGGCGAGGGGAGCTCCACAACGGGGACGACTGGACCCTGCAGCGACACGGACACGTCCTCGGAAGGGAGCTCCCTTGCGGGGGTGGCACCATCCGTGCCCCCCGCCATTACAGGTACAGCCGCCACCCAGGACACCATCTCCGCCCTCCCAGCAGCCCCTCAGCGTTCGCCCCGTGCCCGCTCTGCCAGGAAGCCGGACATCTCCTTCGCCCCAGGCACCTCAGGCCCTGCCCCTGTTACCCCCGCTGCCCTCAGTGAGGAGGTCATTGACCTCCTCCGAACGCTCATTGTTGGGCAGACTACCCTTTTGAATGCCATCCAGGGGGTGGAGAGGGAGGTTCATCGCAGCAATGCGTACCTGGAGGGCATTCATTCGGGTCAGGCTGCCCATCAGCGATCGTTCCAGGCTCTGGCCTCAGCACTGACGGCAGCCATTGTCCCTGTCTCCTGCCTCCCTCTACTAACTCCCTCCTCCCAGTCTCCTGTTCCTCTGCCTGTCCCACCCACACCATCAGACCAGCCTGCACACACCTCAACACCCAAGAGAAGCTCATCCAAACATAAGCACCACAGATCACGCAGACATTCACACACGCAACATTCCGATGCAGACATGCCAACAGTCACTACCACCTCTGTGACCCCCACCTCCTCGTCTCCCTCCTCCCCCCCTGTGACGTCTACACTCACACCTCCATTCACCTCACCATCAGCCAGTGTTTCCATCACCAGCACACCCTCCACTCCAGTCCGCACACGTGCAGTCACCACCCCCACTGCCATTTACACGTCCCCTGTGTCCTCTCCCACTGTGTCTGTCACCCCCTCTTCCACACCACACAAACGCAGCCACCCACCCACCCAACAGCCATCCACCTCACGACAGCCTATCCCTCCTGCACCTGCACCCAAAGACAGCAAACGTGACTCACCTACAACCACATCCTCTCCCTCCACTCCCATTCCCACTGTACCTACCACTCTCCATTGTCCCAAGAAACTCTTCCTCGCCACTGCTAACTTCTTTCCTGACCCTGAGCCCCCCCCCTCCTTCTCGTCGGGGTAAGAAGAGCACCTCAGCCACCACCAGCCCTGCAGCCCCCTTGACAAGGGTGCAGGGGTATTGGAGCCCACCAGCCCGCATGTCTGGATCTTCGCCCAGCAGCAAGGGGACAGCCAGCCCACCCCCTGGGAAGAGGAGCAGAAGGCGGAAGGGGCGCCGCAGGAGCCCGGCTTCTACATCCCCCCCGGACACCACCCAGAGACAGTCACCAGCCACAGCTCCAAAGGGAGGAAAGGGCCACAGACTCCCGACTAAGGAGGGCAAGGGCAGCAAGTCGGAGAGGTCAGGCAGCAGGCCTGCTGCCCAGGAGGAGCCCACCACCCCTGTAGCCGCTGCCCAGGGAGGACCCAGCCCAGCTGGCCAGGAGGGCCCCACCACCCACAGCCCAGGTGGGCATTGAAGGAGCACCATCCCCGCTGCCCAGGAGGGCACCACCAGGCAATGAGCAGTTGGCCATAGACCGGCCGCCGTCTCAAGCCCCGCTGAACTGGGCCCCGCCGTCTCAAGCACCGCTCCGCTGGGCCCCGCCGTCTCCAGCACCGCTGAACTGGGCCCCGCCGTCTCAAGAACCGCTGAACTGGGCCCCGCCGTCTCAAGAACCGCTGAACTGGGCCCCGCCGTCTCCAGCACCGCTGAACTGGGCCCCGCCGTCTCAAGACCCGCTGAACTGGGCCCCGCCGTCTCAAGACCCGCTGAACTGGGCCCCGCCGTCTCAAGAACCGCTGAACTGGGCCCCGCCGTCTCAAGAACCGCTGAACTGGGCCCCACCATCTCAAGAACCGCTGAACTGGGCCCCGCCGTCTCCAGCACCGCTGAACTGGGCCCCGCCGTCTCCAGCACCGCTGAACTGGGCCCCGCCGTCTCAAGAACCGCTGAACTGGGCCCCGCCGTCTCCAGCACCGCTCCGCTGGGCCCCGCCGTCTCAAGAACCGCTGAACTGGGCCCCGCCGTCTCAAGAACCGCTGAACTGGGCCCCGCCGTCTCAAGAACCGCTGAACTGGGCCCCGCCGTCTCCAGCACCGCTGAACTGGGCCCCGCCGTCTCAAGAACCGCTGAACTGGGCCCCGCCGTCTCCAGCACCGCTCCGCTGGGCCCCGCCGTCTCAAGAACCGCTGAACTGGGCCCCGCCGTCTCCAGCACCGCTCCGCTGGGCCCCGCCGTCTCAAGACCCGCTGAACTGGGCCCCGCCGTCTCAAGAACCGCTGAACTGGGCCCCGCCGTCTCCAGCACCGCTCCGCTGGGCCCCGCCGTCTCAAGAACCGCTGAACTGGGCCCCGCCGTCTCCAGCACCGCTCCGCTGGGCCCCGCCGTCTCAAGACCCGCTGAACTGGGCCCCACCGTCTCAAGAACCGCTGAACTGGGCCCGCCGTCTCCAGCACCGCTCCGCTGGGCCCCGCCGTCTCAAGAACCGCTGAACTGGGCCCCGCCGTCTCCAGCACCGCTCCGCTGGGCCCCGCCGTCTCAAGACCCGCTGAACTGGGCCCCGCCGTCTCAAGAACCGCTGAACTGGGCCCCGCCGTCTCAAGAACCGCTGAACTGGGCCCCGCCGTCTCCAGCACCGCTCCGCTGGGCCCCGCCGTCTCAAGAACCGCTGAACTGGGCCCCGCCGTCTCCAGCACCGCTCCGCTGGGCCCCGCCGTCTCAAGACCCGCTGAACTGGGCCCCGCCGTCTCAAGAACCGCTGAACTGGGCCCCGCCGTCTCAAGAACCGCTGAACTGGGCCCGCCGTCTCCAGCACCGCTCCGCTGGGCCCCGCCGTCTCAAGAACCGCTGAACTGGGCCCCGCTGTCTCCAGCACCGCTCCGCTGGGCCCCGCCGTCTCAAGACCCGCTGAACTGGGCCCCGCCATCTCAAGAACCGCTGAACTGGGCCCTTCAAGGCAAGACCCGCTGAACTGGGCCCTTCAAGGCAAGAAGCGCTGAACTGGGCCCTTCAAGGCAAGAAGCGCTGAACTGGGCCCTTCCAGGCAAGAACCGCTGGCCCTTTGGCAGACGTGGCAGGGCAGGATCTATCTCGGGCAGGGCTGCAGGATGTCCTCTGGCCAACATGCCTCCTCCAGTGGCAGTGGGGTCTGTTATGGACTGTTTGGACTGTGGCTTTGCACTCCCGAGGATGGCCCAGTGGGCAGGCCACCCACTGTATGGACTGTATGGACTGTGGCTTTGCACTCCCCAGGATGGCCCAGTGGGCAGGCCACCCACTGTATGGACTGTATGGACTGTGGCTTTGCACTCCCCAGGATGGCCCAGTGGGCAGGCCACCCACTGTATGGACTGTATGGACAGTGGCTTTGCACTCCCAAGGATGGCCCAGTGGGCAGGCCACCCACTGTATGGACTGTATGGACTGTGGCTTTGCACTCCCCAGGATGGCCCAGTGGTCATGGAGTCCCCTCGTGGATCTGGCGTCGTGTACTCAAGTGGCTGAGGTGCCCCCCCTTCCCTTCCCCCTGAGGTGCCTGTCCTATTTTCTTTCTGATGCCCCTGCAGTGTTCTCTCCGTGGAGTTCTTGTCGTGGGACTGGGCCTTGCCCCTTTGCACAGGACCCCTGTGGTCCACGGACAGTGGTTGGACTACATTTAGTAGCTGTATATATTTTGTACATAGTTTATTTATTTATTGGGGTTACTGGTGTCCATATTTCAATATATCTGCCCGTTTATGATCTCTTCTTTTGGTCTTTGCATTATTTCGGGGGGGGGGTTTGTGGGTTGTGACAGTGATCTGTGGGAATGCATTGATGTGTGTGTTGTAGTGGGTATGGGTGGGTGGGTGTGTGCCGGTGATCTTTTCCCTCCCCTGTGTCGTAGGTGCAGTACTCACCGATGTCTTCCGCGCCGCCGGGCGTGCTCCTGGTATATGAGCAGGTATAGGAGTGCGGGGATGACCTGCAACTCGGGTTCCATACTGCCGGAATCTCGCGTGGAGTGCGTAGAGGTGAGCGTTTTCCCGTTCGTAGTCTGTTTCCGCCGTGTTTTTATCGGCGGTGCTCCCGCCCCGGAAAAGGTGGCGGATTGGTGGGTCGTGATAGGGTGGGCGGTACATTGTCTGCCGCCTGGCTGTTGGCGGGGACCGCCGCGCTGTTTGTTTGTTCCGCCGTGGCGGGCGGAGTGTTAATGCGGCGGGCTGTGTTGGCGGTTCCCGCCAGGGTCAGAATTGCATATTTTGGACCGCCGGCCTGTTGGCGGCTTGGCCGCCGCATTATCACCGACCGCCAGGGTCAGAATGAGGGCCTATGTGTCTAAATAACACTGTGAAAGCGGCAGGGTAGAGTATGATAGAGCGGTCCGTAGTAATAATTTACCTGTGTTCGGACGCTCTTTAGGCCGATGAATCTTTTGACTTAGTGGGAACTCTCTGTACTCTTAATCAATCAATTTCATTAAAATCAATAATCAATAACGAACATAAGCAATACCTTGTTCGACATAACACTTGACAATTAATCCAGAATACATTTCGGCGAACCCTGACCTTTCAGTCAGGAATAACCACACCAGTTTATTCAAAGTTAGTGAATTTTATTTCCCTATATTAACAAAGCTAGCACGATATAAATGTGTCTCAACACCAAATGATAAACGTAAATGAACATTAATAGCTGTCCATAACGGCGAAACAAGTGTAATCTATGTAGCATTTGAATCACAAGGCATTCGATAATAGCAATGCAAATCACTAATACGATAATCTGTAATGAACTAATTGCATACATTTAGTCAGCATAACAAGATCTCAAATTGCATCGTGCGACATATGGAATCCTCGTCTAACCTCAAATTAGCATCTGCATGTGGGACTTCATGCAAAAACAATTTAGCAACATTAATTTAGAAAAACTCCTAACTAGAGCTCTTATCAAAATCAGCAGTTGGTTACCTAAAAGGAACACAATGCAATTTTACAATTTTCCTTTCATATTTACCAATTACGATCAGCATACAAGGAAGTCTTCGTCTCACAGGTACCGTTCTTCGGTCAGCATGGGTACCGTTTCGATCAGCATGGGACGGGGCAAAGGGGCAGGGGTGGACGGAGCAATTGCCTCACGGCGGCAAGGTAAAACTACTACTTCATGCAAAGGGACAAATCAAAGTTAAAGTCTCTAGGGCAAGAATCATTTAAAGTCTCTTTCTCTCGATCAGAGAAAGCATCAAAGTCTCTCAAAATGGCGTCGCAGCAAAGTGGGCCATAATAGCCACGAAGTCTACAAAATGGCGGGTATCGAGCTGGTAATGGCTACTTTCTTCTTGTGCACCTGGGTTTTATAGACAACAGTTCAAGTCCAGTAGGGTCTTCCATTGGAGGGTTCATAGGTTAGCTTCAAATTGTCCAATCAAAAACGACAGTTCTCAAGCTTTTACTTAAGCATACATTATCCTTGGAGATGGGTACGCAAGTTGCAACATTGTCTACCAATTAGCTCACTTTCAGAGCCTCCATTGTCCGCACCTGCAAATCGACCTTGAAGTAAAGAGAAAATATGCCAGGCTGGCACGAAACCTTAAGATAAGCATGTGAACAGTTTCTGTGGAAAAGTACAGCTTCAAGCAAAAATACACGTTTATTAGCACAGTGGAAAAATACGAGCATCTAAACCGTGAGACCAGGCAACTAGGCCAAAGCCTCCGCTAAAGTAATGCTAAGCTAAAGCATTTCAAACAAACAAATCGTAGCACACGTTTATGATTATGTCGGATTAGTGCAATTCTAATACACCACGTTATATAAAGCACGCGTATAAATGTTGGCAAACTACTCTGAGGGCACATTTTGTCCCCGTACAATCTTTATTAGTTCGGTTAAAGTCGCACATGATTATTTCAGCACTACGTTTAAGCGTTAATAAATCAAAACCTTCATTTTCTGCTTCATCAATCCCTCCTCTGATGACTACTTGTCATCACACCAAACCATGCCCACAAATTTTATCCCATTAAAATTCTGTTAGTTCCCTTTTCCTTTTAGTTCCCCTAGTTTGCGCTTTGTATTCTTCTGCCATTCTTTTCATAATTTTCTCTTCTTTTCTTCTCTTAATTCTTTCCATAATCATTATTATTCCCCTTTTTATTCCCCAAATTCCAAACACACAAATTATTATTATTAATATTCCTTCTATTATTTTCAATAATATTCCATTCCAAATTCCCCCAATCCAATGTCCCACTGAAGCAAGTCCCTTTCCAACCTTCTCCCACACTCCTGGTTCTTTCAATTCCTTCAAATCTGCACTCTCTTTTGTTAGATTAGCAAGCATAGTTTTAATTTTCACACTATTGTCGGGTATATAGGTACAACAGTGTCGTGCACCAAGCATTTTGCAAACTCCTCCATCCTTTGCTAAAAGAATGTCTAAAGCAAGCCTATTTTGAAGAGTCATAGCTCTTTCCGCTGCAAGTTCAGCATCTATCAGAATTATAGCCCCTGAAAACTTTGTCAACATGTTATCCACTATAGTAGACAACTTTCGTATCTTGATGGAATTCAACACAACTCCCAATGAAGGAATCATGGCTCCAAATATATCTCCTACCACAGCAGCTGCGGTCTCTCTTTTCTGGATACGATGGGATCCAGATGTCTTTTGAATCATCGATACGTCATCCAGTTGATAAACCTTTGGGAACACTATACCCAAATAACATCTCCCCCACCATCCCTTTGGAAGACGATAATAGGCATTATACCCACAAATGTAATATACACCTGGAATGACAGGGTCAAGTCCGTTCATCATGAATGTCCATTTGGCCTTAAAAATAAACGTATGTTTACACTCACTCGCTCCTACAAAAATATTGTCATAATAAGATTCACCTCGATATATACAAAATTTCCCTACATGCCAAGCATCTAAAGCTATTTTCCCTTGTGTCTTTATAGCAGCAAAATCATAATTATCTACTGAAGTCCTCTTATGTAGCTCTTTTTCTAATTTCGCCTTCATTTGTGCCCTTCTATCATCTGTGCGATCTAAAAAGCTTATTTCTACAGCAGAGACTGAGCAAGTAAGGTTCTCCCTATGAGCATGAGCCGTTTCAAAAGGTTGCATTGGCTCGAAAAATTCCATCATTATTTTAGCATCCCAATCTTTAGCAGTCTGGCTTAGCTGCGCTATTATAGGAACATAAGCAAAGGTAACATCATAATTCGAGTAAAAATACTGTATGTTAGTTTGACCATAAAACCTAGACATTACTATACTACATGTAATCCCATATGTAAGAGGCATGTGGTGATAAGTTACCCCTTCCTTTACTGATGTCGGTATCTGTGTACACACATAACAATCTTTCGCATCCATAGTCTCAACATACTCTGTTAGCAAGCGATAGAAAACGTTATACGAAAGCTCTTTCTTATCGTGCAAGAGCCTCTCATCCAATGCTAGTCTTTTCAATGGGGTTAGTTCAGTGACAGTAACAGCAGCAAAAGTAGAAGCCTCAATATTCTCACTCTCACCCTTTCCATGCATTCCAAGCACAATTGCCATTATTATTAGTACACATGTAATTACCAAGCCTATACACACATATTTACAATATTTCTTTCTATTATTTTGCGTAGCGTACCTAGTCATGATCTGTATAGAATCAGAGAGCTAGAAGCACCTATAAAAGAAACTATTTAGCAATTCAGTTACAAAGCTGAACGAGCGCAATGTTCACACCGTCTTCTTCAAAAGGCCAGTCACTTATCGGTTAGCAGCATTTGTCTCAATTCGGCAATAACTCAGTCTTTATCTATTTAGCAAGTCTCATCCGGTTTAGCAATGTCTCAGCTGGTTGTTTCTTTCACGTTAGATTGTAGCAAGCAATATCACTTACTATTCTTTCAATCAACAGAGTCTATGAAACTTTTCTTTTCTATTGGTATCTCTTCTTCTTCTTCGTTCTCGATGCTTAGAGATACAAACTCGTCAGTCCAATCGTCATTGACTGCATATGCCCATTCAGGACCTGAATATCTCCTGTTTGGTATCCTTTTCCTTTTAAATTTTGCTTCTCTTTTCGACTCTGCCTCGCTGGCACTTTCCTCTTTTGTCAAGTCTTTTTCCTCACTTGACGATTGTTCCACGACAGTCACTTCCTTTCTTTTCTCTTTCACTTTTGGCCTTCCTCCTTCGTTCAAACTTTCTTTACCCCTTTCTTTTATTGGTGAGATACTTAGTCTTCTCTTTGCACCGTGTCCATTTGATGGACCTGCTGTCTTTTCTGTGGAAGCTTGAACCTTTTCGTTCTGTTCTGCCTCGTTCCCTCCTTCTGGGGAATCAATCACGTTCTCTTTTTCTTTTTCTGTATCGTCTGCTTCTGGGAAAGCCCTCCTCTGATCAGGCTCTCCTGCCTTTTCTCCTTTTTCAAGCCCTTCGTCACCGTTATTTTCTTCAGGCTCTTTATCACTTTCAGCTGCTTCAGGCTCCTTGTCACCTTCAGCTGCTTCAGGCTTTTTGCTACCCTCAGCTGCTTCAGGTTGTTTGTCACCTTCAGCTTCTGCGTCGCTGTCTGAACTTTCTCCTTGGTCTCCCCCAAGTGAGTTGGTGTCTTCGTCTTCAGAGAATATCTCTTTTTCTCCAGTTTCTGCCTGTTCGCTTTCAGTTCGGTTCTGTTCTGTCTCAGCACTCAGCACTGCTTTATCAGGCACTGGTAGTTTCAGCGCTTCAACTTCCTCATCTGTGGGACACAACACCTTCTTTGTGTGACTGGCGTGAATCCAGTTGGGAACCCCCGCACACTTCACAGCGGTAGTTGTCGTCAGGATCACTTGAAAAGGGCCTTTCCAACGGGGTTCCAGACACGACTTTCTCACGTGCTTCTTTACCACGACCCAGTCACCTGCTTTCAGTGCGTGTCCTGGACCTTGGATCGGTGGCAAGGTGGTCGCTTCCACCTGGTGAGAGAAAGAGCGAACCACGTCAGCCAGTCCTTTGCAGTAGTCTAACACCATATCATCTGTAATATTCAAAAGCGCATTTGCGGGAACTGCAGGAAGTCTCATAGCCCTGCCCATGAGAATTTCATGCGGAGACAATCCAGTCTTTCTATCAGGAGTGTTTCTCATTGACATTAGCACTAAGGGCAATGCGTCAGGCCATTTCAAATTTGTTGATGCACATATTTTTGCCATTCTCGATTTCAGCGTACCATTCATCTGCTCCACCAGTCCTGAGGCTTCAGGGCGATAGCTACAGTGCAGCTTTTGCTCAATGTTCAGCGCTTTGCAAAGTAACTTTATTACCTCGTTATTGAAGTGACTTCCCCTATCTGATTCTAAAGAGATCGGGAATCCGAAACGTGGTATTAACTCCCTCAGCAATAGCTTCGCAACTGTAAGGCTGTCATTTCTACGTGTGGGGTATGCCTCAATCCAGTGACTAAAAATGCACACAATCACCAACACATATTTCAGACCCCCATGCACAGGCATCTCAATGAAGTCCATCTGCATTCGACTAAAAGGCCCGCTTGCCCTACCAATGTGACTCGCGTTCACAACCGTTCCCTTTCCTGGGTTCATCTGCTGGCAAGTGACACATCGATGGCAAACTGCTTCTGCAGCTTGACGAAATCTGGGGTTAAACCAATCAGTTTTGAACAATCGTATCATGGCATCTCTCCCTAGGTGAGCCTGCCCATGATAGAACCGCACAAGCTGTGATAAGAGACTGTTTGGCAAAACAAATTTTCCCTCATGTGAAACCCATAACTCGTCTTGTCTCTTTATACATTGTGATTTAATCCAGGAATCTCTTTCATCCTCCCTGACATTATTTTGTAATGCTTTTAGTTCATCTATTGTATCTACGACTTTCAAGGCAAATGCTTCAGCTGGTTCGAGTTCTGGCTCATTTATCGTATTCCAATCATCCCTGAGTAATATACAGTTCAAGGCACAAAATCTTGCGACTTGATCCGCATATGCATTTCCCAGAGAAACATAGTCCTGTCCTTTCGTATGAGCACTACACTTTACCACTGCAACTTCGGCTGGCACTTGAATGGCGTGTAACAATTCCCTTATCCTCTCCCCGTTCTTCACTGGGGATCCTGAAGAAGTCAGGAACCCTCTCTGTGACCATAGTTGTCCAAAGTCATGCACAATCCCAAACCCGTATTGACTATCCGTGTAAATGGTGACTTTCATCAATGCAGACAGTTGACATGCTCTTGTAAGGGCTACAAGTTCTGCTACTTGTGCAGAATAGACTCCTTGAAGCCATCCCGCTTCCAAGACCCCTGTTACAGTACATACCGCATATCCTGCTTTCAGAATTCCCATCCCGTCTCTTAGACATGAACCATCAACAAAAAGAATTTGGTCATTTTCATCAAGTTTAGTATCCTTGATGTCCGGTCGAGGTTTTGTGCAAAATTCAGTCACCTGAAGGCAGTCATGCTCGACGTCTTCAGCATTCTCAATTTCGGCATTTTCTCCAGGAAGCAAGGTTGCTGGATTCAACGTAGTGCACCTTTTCAGCTGCACATTCGGTGAGCCCAGAATTATCGTTTCATACCTTGTGAGTCTTGCTCCAGTCATGTGTTGCGTTCGGGAGTGGGTCAAAAGTATCTCAACTGAGTGAGGGACCATGACTGTTACTGGGTGTCCCATCACTATTCCTTCACTCTGAGTGAGGCTGATACCAACTGCTGCTACGGCGCGCAAACACCCTGGGAGTGCTGCTGCGACCGGATCCAAAGTAGCTGAAAAATACGCTACTGGTCTGTTTACGCCACCATGGGCTTGAGTCAAGACAGACAGAGAACATGCATCACGTTCATGACAAAACAATGTGAAAGGTTTCGCGTAATCAGGCATACCCAAAGCTGGAGCCCTGCACATGCATTCCTTCAGTTCAACAAAAGCATCCATCTCATCTCCTTTCAGCTCAATTTCATCCAAGGCATCCTTCTGGGTCAATTTCAGTAGAGGCTTTGCTAGAGTCGAGAAGTTGGGAATCCACTGGCGACAGTACCCCACCATTCCCAAAAACTTCCTCACCTCCTTCCTTGTCTTTGGTGGACTCATTTGGAGTATACTCATTATTCTTTCCTTCATTATTCTCCGTGACCCCTTTTCTATCTGGTGACCCAAGTATTTCACTTTCTTCTGACAGAACTGCAATTTGGAAGGAGACACCTTGTGTCCATTCCTTCCCAAATGGTTCAACAGAGCAATGGTATCGGCTGTTCAGCCACTTTCTGTCTTTGATGCAACCAGTAAGTCATCAATGTACTGTACTAGGGTTGACTCGAACGGCAATTCTAATGCTTCCAAATCTTTCTTTAGAATCTGATTGAAGATTGACGGTGACTCAGAAAACCCTTGAGGAATTCGACACCAACTGTATACTCTGTCTAGGAATTTGAAACAAAAGAGGAATTGGCTGTCCTCATGAAGAGGCACAGAAAAGAATGCCTGTGACAAATCGATGACTGAGAACCATTCGGCATCGCAAGGAATTTGAAACATTATCACAGCTGGATTCGGTACGACAGGGCAGCACTTGACTATGATGTCGTTTATTTTTCTCAAGTCCTGCACAAGTCGGACCTTTCCACTCGGCTTTATTAGTCCCATTATTGGTGAATTACATGGACTGCTTAACACTTCTTTCAGTACCCCCTGCTTTACAAATTCGTCAATGAGTTGAGCAACTTTCATGAGGGTATCTTGTGGCATGTGGTATTGTGGGGTCTGGGGAAAGATTGCATTGGGCTTTACAGTCACTTTCACTGGTTCCACTCCTTTCATCAATCCCACCTCTTTCCCTGTCATATCCCACACTTCCCTTCCGACTGTTTCCCGTAATTCGGCTGGAATATCTTCTTCAGTTATCATCGGGAAAAGACAAATCAGAGGATACTCTTCATCTACAGTTTCCATCTCGTCCCCCTCTACACTGTCCTCTTCTTCCCCATCACTGCTCGTCTGTATTGTTATTCCTTTGTTCGAACACATTATCGAACAACCCAATTTGCACAATAGGTCTCTCCCCAATAGTGCTATCGGGCTTGAGTCACATACCACAAACTGATGTACCCCTTCATAGTTACCGATGCTGACTGGTACCGGATCTGTAATTGGGTTCGTCAGATGTCTGTTTGCTACTCCCACCACTTGAACCGTCCTCCCTGAGAGTGGCAAATTTGGTACTTCACTGCTCTTAACTGTTGAACGTGTGGCTCCCGTGTCAACCAAGAATGAGACACGATGACCCATTACTCTTCCCTCTACGTAAGGACCCCTTTGATCAACTTCCAAGGATGCCGCAAGCACACAATCTCCTTCTTCTCCTGAACTTTCACTCTCCCATACGTTGTTTCTTCCACTCTCACTGTGTAATGGGAACTGTTGTACGGTGCCATTTGTACTCATTACCTGACCCGAGACCTGTGGAGGAACCATCACTTGCTGCTGACTCATTGGTGCCAAGGGTATTTGCATTTGCTGATTAGGTACCATAGGTAACTGCTGTTGCATTGGCTGCATTTGCGTCATCTGCATACGAGGCATCTGCATCTGCTGCGGCTGCATAGGTTGTAATCCCTGCAATTGATTTACGGTCTGAAAATTTGGGCTTGGACCTCTCAATTTCGGTCCCCTCATTGTCTGAAATGCATTGACATAATTGTTTTGCTGACCAACACCTGCACCTGCACCTGCACCTTCCTGCACCACCATCGGGCACTCGCGTTTCCAATGGCCTACGATTCCGCACACGTGACACGGCATCACCTTCTTCATTGCCTGCACACCCGTCACAACAGTGTTCAAATCCGGACCATTATTCACAAAACCTCCTCTGCCTCTGCCTCTGGCCTGTGGCTGAAACGCCATGTTTCCCTGCAACTGCAGCTGCGGTTGCGGTACCTGCTGTTGGAACCCTTGCATCCCTTGCAAACCCTGCAAGCCTTGCAAACCTGTTTGAGCTGCCTTAAGCTGCATCATCATCACCTTCTCTTTCAACTTTTTCTGTTTCACTTCGATTTCGTCGCTACAGTATTTCGCATAATTCAACACCTCATCAATCGGTTTCGATTGCCAACAAATCAAATGCGACTTTATCATCTGACTTATCTCTGGCCTCAGCCCTTCCACAAATCTGAAGACAAAATGGAGCATGTCCTTCGCCTCGATTGTTTCCGTGCCACTGTAATTCTTGAACGCCTTCAACAACCTCTCATAGTAACTATGAATCGATTCTTTAGTCTCTTGGGCAGTTCGATCAATCTTCTGCCAATCCACGATTTTCGCGGGTACCTTCGTTTTCAAATGCTCAATCACCTTATAGTACAAGCTCATTACCATAGGTGATGGTGCGCCCGTCTCCCTGTCTCTCTCTGGTTCACTTGTCGGCCAACCTACAGCTCTTTTGCAATCCTCCCACAAATCTGCCGGAACCACAATCTCAAAGAGAGTGTTCAGGTCTTCCCAGAGACACTTTGCAAGCTTCACAAACCTGTCAGTCTGTTGATACCATTCAATCAGTTTCTCTCTCAGTTTGGGAAAATCGTCCGTAAAAGACTGAATGTCACTTCTGTGCCATGGTACATGTACTAATTTTCCCCCTGCTGTCTCCCTCATTGGTAACATTGTTACTGTATCACTACTCTGCGGTCTTTTCTCATTGTGCTCTGTAGCGCTGTCCCTCCTCTTTTCCTTCCTCTTTACCCATCTGCTTTCCCATTTGTCTAAGCACCTCCACATTTGTGCACTCTGCAGCAATTCTCTAAGGTGCGTCTTCATGCCTGCTGACCTCATGTGTTCAAAATCTGTGGTCCCAAAATCTAACCTGTAGCTCCTGCTCAAGTGTTTCATCTTGTCTATGTCAACCCCGTTTCTGTCAGCTGCTTCTTGCAGACTCTTATGTACCTTGTTCACTTCCTTCGTAATCCTGGGACATAGATACCTCAGCTCTTCTTCCGTGTAGGACTCTAACCTGTTCACACCCATGGTCCCTTCCACCAATTCTTGTGCTTCCATGTTCAACCTGACCCTATTCATATAGTCTTCTCCTTTCCCACTGGCTGAATTTTGTGTGGAGTTTAGACTGTTGAACCATTGTGTCAACTGTTGCGCATTCACCCCCATCAGCGTGGCGTTCACATCGACTGCCATCGATAGTTGCGGCAACTTTTCAGTATTCGATGTTAAAGGTATTATCAGTGGGGGGCTCGACCTCACCAGTGTCGATTGAGCACATACGGGACTAAACTCCATCAAGGATCCGGGTCCATTGGGTTGAGCCGCTATCAGAGTTATCCCTGGAGTGTTTTCTATGCACCTCCTTTCGGTCCCATTCTGCAGCATTGACCCCTGACCGCTCAGACCCAAGTTAGGCTGACTATACAGAGGTACCGGTGGACCTACAGTAATGGGTAGTGATATCGCGTCTGGGTTCTGTCCATTTCCCATGTTCTGTGGCATGTTCATCCCCACACCATGGGTCATCATTGCCGGCATGCCCATCTGACTCCCCGTCATCTGAACATGTGCGTTTCCTCCCTGCATCTGCTTTTGGGGCAGCATAAACTGAGTTGATTCAGCTTGTCCCATTGTTTGGTTGTAACCATTCTGTACGCCCCTTACTGTTGGATCTAGAATCATTCCTGCACTGTTATCACTGTTGTAGTACCCTGGCATCTGCGGCTGATAATTTTCTGCTGGTTTCAACATGGGCACATCTGGATATATTCTCCTAACCTGCGGTATCTGCGGGGTGAACAGTAGACTCGGGTCCTTTGGTCCCGATGATGCTCCTGAACTCTGGGTTTCACTGTTCTGTACCGATGCCGGAGGGGCAGAACTGGTACTTGGACCTTGTCCATTCTCTGCATAAGGCGGTGGACGGTAGTTCAGCAATTGCATTATTAGCTCCTCATCCTCTAACTCCTCTTCTCTTCTCAACTTTTCCTCGTCCTCTCTATCCTTGGAACACTTCCTGTCTGTCTTACAGGTGGCTTTCTTACCTGTCTCCTCTCCTTCCTTAGTAATTGCGGGAAACAATTTTATCCCCTGCAATACATCTGACCTCCACACCTTCTGTGCATTATCCCACCTAGCGTCCGCTAGTGTCTTTTCTACCTTCCTCATTCTGGTCTCGAACTTCTTTTGCTGTTGCTGTCTGGCCATTAGTTCCCAAATCGCTAGAGCCTCAAACTGTGCTGGCCTTGGAGGCACCTTCATGTCGTACATCGTGAATCTCAAATTCTCTAGAATCCTTATATTGAATGTCCCATGTATCGGGAACGCTACGCTCCCATGTTTCTCTGTCAGTTTGTGCCATTGCTTTAGCCAAAGGCACGGAGCTACCCCCTTCTCTTCCATTACAATGTAAGCTGGTGTACCCTCGGGTGGCGTCTCTTCTCCTACGCTCGCTTTAATGTAAGACTCCCCCTTCATCGCGCTCCTGAATGCTTTAAAGAATTTCATTTTCTCGTCCTTTTATTTCACAAAGTTTGTAATCAATAGGTGACTTTAATTCCCGGAATACTCTTCGCTTGCCTTTCCCCTTCCAATCGAGTCCCACGGACTGCGTCCAATCCGTGCGTGACCCTTCTCTGCAACCAACCTATCCCAGCGCGGCTCCTAGTGACGTCACACTCACACACACTGCGGCTGACAAAGCCTCGCGGCTAGTCCTCCTTCACTCACCTCTTCTCGTATCAACTTTTTGCATGTATCACGAGCTACCAAAAAATAAAACAGATCTGTCGGTTTACTACAGGAAGGGTAACACAGTCGCTTCAGGACCTTAGGGACCTTTCACTAGCCTCGGCCGCTATTCCGTCTTTCTCAGTCCCCACATTCGCAAGCAAATCTGACCCGCAGATATACTCTCAACTTGTCAATGATCTATTCTAGTGCACTTAGAATCTTGTCAAAGCCCGTAGTCGAAGTTTCTTTCACTCCCTAACACACGTACCGACTCGTTGACCACGCCCGATCAACCTACTAAACCGCCCAGACCACAACATGGATCAACATACTCCGGAGTCTCTTGACCTCGCAGGGCCCGTCTCAACAACAACAACCACGTGGACCTTTTTATGCACAAAGCGCCACACGCACATGAAGTTCGACGACTTCCCTACTCTCACACTCAGAGTCGCACCTCCGCTATCTCTATGAAGTTCGACGACTTCACTACTTCTACACTCGGAGTCGCACCTCCGCTATCCTCAAAAAGAAAAAAAAAAATCCTCGCAACCTTTTCACACACCCTGCGGCAATAAGCTGTGCAAGCGCAAAACCCTAACTTCACTCATACCATCACTAGTACCGCCAACGCTGATTCCACACCTCCGTTCTCTCCATTCGCAAGCTCCGAGATCCCGGGAAAGTCGCGGTGGACCTAGCCCATCATCATTCTGTCAATCTGTTTTACCCAAAAAAAATCTAATTCAACTTCTCGAATGGGATCTCAAAACACGTAACCGTTAATTCAACACCATGTACTTTAAGAGTACAAGGTCCCAAAAGACGAAACCGTCCTCTGCTACCATCTACTGATAGAGCGGTCCGTAGTAATAATTTACCTGTGTTCGGACGCTCTTTAGGCCGATGAATCTTTTGACTTAGTGGGAACTCTCTGTACTCTTAATCAATCAATTTCATTAAAATCAATAATCAATAACGAACATAAGCAATACCTTGTTCGACATAACACTTGACAATTAATCCAGAATACATTTCGGCGAACCCTGACCTTTCAGTCAGGAATAACCACACCAGTTTATTCAAAGTTAGTGAATTTTATTTCCCTATATTAACAAAGCTAGCACAATATAAATGTGTCTCAACACCAAATGATAAACGTAAATGAACATTAATAGCTGTCCATAACGGCGAAACAAGTGTAATCTGTGTAGCATTTGAATCACAAGGCATTCAATAATAGCAATGCAAATCACTAATACGATAATCTGTAATGAACTAATTGCATACATTTAGTCAGCATAACAAGATCTCAAATTGCATCGTGCGACATATGGAATCCTCGTCTAACCTCAAATTAGCATCTGCATGTGGGACTTCATGCAAAAACAATTTAGCAACATTAATTTAGAAAAACTCCTAACTAGGGCTCTTATCAAAATCAGCAGTTGGTTACCTAAAAGGAACACAATGCAATTTTACAATTTTCCTTTCATATTTACCAATTACGATCAGCATACAAGGAAGTCTTCGTCTCACAGGTACCGTTCTTCGGTCAGCATGGGTACCGTTTCGATCAGCATGGGACGGGGCAAAGGGGCAGGGGTGGACGGAGCAATTGCCTCACGGCGGCAAGGTAAAACTACTACTTCATGCAAAGGGACAAATCAAAGTTAAAGTCTCTAGGGCAAGAATCATTTAAAGTCTCTTTCTCTCGATCAGAGAAAGCATCAAAGTCTCTCAAAATGGCGTCGCAGCAAAGTGGGCCATAATAGCTACGAAGTCTACAAAATGGCAGGTATCGAGCTGGTAATGGCTACTTTCTTCTCGTGCACCTGGGTTTTATAGACAACAGTTCAAGTCCAGTAGGGTCTTCCATTGGAGGGTTCATAGGTTAGCTTCAAATTGTCCAATCAAAAACGACAGTTCTCAAGCTTTTACTTAAGCATACATTATCCTTGGAGATGGGTACGCAAGTTGCAACATTGTCTACCAATTAGCTCACTTTCAGAGCCTCCATTGTCCGCACCTGCAAATCGACCTTGAAGTAAAGAGAAAATATGCCAGGCTGGCACGAAACCTTAAGATAAGCATGTGAACAGTTTCTGTGGAAAAGTACAGCTTCAAGCAAAAATACACGTTTATTAGCACAGTGGAAAAATAAGAGCATCTAAACCGTGAGACCAGGCAACTAGGCCAAAGCCTCCGCTAAAGTAATGCTAAGCTAAAGCATTTCAAACAAACAAATCGTAGCACACGTTTATGATTATGTCGGATTAGTGCAATTCTAATACACCACGTTATATAAAGCACACGTATAAATGTTGGCAAACTACTCTGAGGGCACATTTTGTCCCCGTACAATCTTTATTAGTTCGGTTAAAGTCGCACATGATTATTTCAGCACTACGTTTAAGCGTTAATAAATCAAAACCTTCATTTTCTGCTTCATCAAGTATTTTTTGGCATGGCTAATCCATGCAGAGGTGGAATGGAAACCCATCTTTGCCTTTCAATGAGGCAGATTTTATATTACACACGAAGATTCACATAATTGGTGCCTTCGTGGCATAATATGAGAAAAAATACTCAATACAGTGTGCACTAGAGGAAGACCAAAGTTTCAGTATTTACAAAGGATAGATACTCCTCATCTAGATGATATATTGAGGGAGGAAATCGGAGCACTTTTTGATGTAGAGGAAATTACAATTGCTATGCAACAGCTAGCAAGGTGAACAACACTAGGATGATATGGCCTGGCCCCTGAAAGTTGCTTTATATACAAATTGAAATTGGCCCCGAAATGACTAGCTCTGTACAGGAGCGGGTATGAAAAAGGCACACTGCTGGACTCAAAGAGTAAGGCCATAATTGCAGGGTTGTCTTAAGCAGTTTGCAGTTCATTCAATGTCACATAAAATACTAGGGATATTGAAAACAGGTTACTTCCTGTGAGCAAAACATTTACAAGCTTGAGTCAGTGGTTCTGTGTATTGGATAGGCCCCCATGTACAGATGGTATACATCTGTGGACTCTCTAGATATTGAGAAGGCCTTCAGTACACATCTCGGGACATATTTGTATGCAGTGCTTTGAAGTATGGGCTAGGGTAAAATCTCCTCAGATGGATAGAACTGTTTTATGTGGAGCCAGTGAAGAGGATCAGCATTGGACAAATCTACTTTCAACAAATGTCTTACAAAGTGAACATGGTACGGATGCCCACTCAGCCACTTTGCTGTTTGTCTTAGTAATAGAATTGGCTTCTATATTGTGTTATAGGGCTCAGGAGAGGGAGGTGTGGCCGTCTTGGGATGCACATTTCATCTCACTATACACAGATCATGCTGTGCTCTTTCTGAGAGACCCTAGTATTAGTCTTGAGTGTCTCCTGAAAATACTAGATGACTTTGAGAACTTGTTGGGTCCACACATAAACTGGGACAAGACCTCTTTTTCTGTTGCACCATGCACTGGAACTAATCATGTTTAGAGAGTCTAGTACTTCACTAAGAAGGGGGCTTGAAACATTTTAGTAACTACGTATACAAATATTTCCTGGGAGTTGTTAACCCGTTAGGAGGAATATAGGGAAGGCAATGACTGCAATCTCTTTTATCTCTTTCTGGAGTGAGCTTCCTCTTGCCACTATGGAGAGTAGCGATTGCTGAAATGTAGATCCTCTCTAGATGTCGGTATTATTTTGTAGTGCTCCCCATTGTCTTGAGGGGAACATTCTTTGGGGAACTCAATAGGTTACTATTAAATCTCATCTGGGACAAGTCTAGGATGAGACTGGCAAATAGGAAAACCATGTGCCTACTATGTGAGGGAAGCATGGGGCCAGCAAAATTTGAAGTGTATTAATTGACTGCACAAATGCTCTGGCCAGTGCACTTGGTCAGCTGTGATGTGGATCTGAATGGATTCGAACTGCAGGTCTGTTGGTGTTTGAAACCCATTATGTGTTACTGGAAGTAACAAAAGTCTCCAACTCACATTCCAGAGCACTACGTTCAGCAAGGTACTGCTGGCTAACATATATGCAGGCATCTGGTGGGAAGCAGAGATTCAAGTGTTTGGTGGCCAGGTGGGGTGATCTGGTCCTTTGAGGCATTAAGTGGTGAACTCTATGTAGCAGTGGGCTATTGTTTAGTCACATAATGCATGTATAAGGGAGACCGGACAGACCCGAGTGACAGAGATGAATGAACCTATGGCATCTGAGGCACCAACCAAAATCATAACATATAGGAATGGCAGGCATTCACTGACCCCCGGTTATACATTAAATGCTGTAATGGTGCCTGCTTCCAGGTAGATATTTCACAACTGAAGTAAAAATGGGAACATAAACTGAGAAAAGAAGTTACAGATGCGTGATGGATAAGAATTCTATAGTACTTCCAGAGAGTGACACTGAATAACAGATTCAAATATACATACCTTAATTATTTGCATCTGACTTATTTTTCTACAGTAAGGGTAGCCAGAAAATATCCTAGAGCAGTTGATTGTTGCAGAAATGTCAACTGTCACATGTAGACTTTCACCACATGGTGTGGGGGTGTACGGTAATAAGGCAGTACTGGGTCATAGATAGTCAATCTTATAAATGAATTGTCAAATACATGTGTAAACCTGGACCTGATGCAGTGTCTGCAAGGCCACATTCAGAGATCAAAATTTACATAATATGTGTGCAGGTTTATAGAGCTAGATCTAGTTCTGGGCAAAAGAAACATAAGTATGGTTTAAAAGTCTCAAAGAGATCTGATAGTTAAGAAAAGGCTCAATGATGCCAGAAAGAAATCTATGGCATAGATGGCTGTGCTGCTTGCACAATCTATTGTGATGGTGAAAGAAGGGCAACAGATGTGTGCTTCATAATTTTGCTAGCTATAATGGTTGTTAGAAATGGGGTCTTTGGTTGGAAGTCAGGTTACCCCCTGTCCAAGCAAGGACCCTCACTCTAGTCAGGGTAAGTCACACACAATCCAAATTATCCTGTGCCCACCCTCTGGTAGCTTGGCACTGAGCAGGCTTAACTTAGAAGGCAATGTGTAAAGTATTCGTGCACTAAATCATACAATAACACAATATAGCACCACAAAAATACACCACACAGTGTTTAGAAAAATATATAATATATATCTGGGTATTTGTAGGTCAAAACGATAAAAGATGCAATAAGAAATTGTAGAAATATCACTGAAAAGTGATATGAAGTGTCTTAAGTCTTTAAAAAGCAAACAAAGTTTCTTTCAAGCACAAAGTACCTGGTTTGGAGTGGAAAATCTCCGCAAAGGGCAGAAGAGGAGGAGATGCGTGGAAAAATGGTGTGTGCGTCAGTTTCGCCCCGTCACACATGGACTTGCGTTGTTATTTTTCATGCGGGGAAGACGTGTGTCATTTTCCGGCGTGCGGACAGTCTCCTTCTGTGGTTCGCGGGATTACCAGAGGTCCCGGGGTCTGTGCATGGAATCCTGGGCTTGTTATCCAGCTGCTCGTCGTTCCGGTGGGCTGTGCATGAAATTTTCTCCCTCACGGCAGGCGTTGTGTCTATTTCCTCTCTGGAAGTAGGGCGGCGTTGTCCAGGCGGGCCGCGCGTCGAAGTTCCGTTCGCACCGCAGGCGTCGCATCAATCTTTTCCTTGCGGGGTCGAGTGGCGTCTTTCCGGATCGGCGTGCAGTGAACTTTTCACCGCGGAGCAAGCTGTGCATCAAATTTTTCGCCGCACAAAGCGTCCAGTTGAAAGAAATAAGTCTTTTTGGTCCTGAGACTTCAGGAAACAGGAGGCAAGCTCTATCCAAGCCCTTGGAGTACACCTTTGCAGCAAGACAAGAGTTCAGCAAGGCAGCAGGCCAACAGCAAGGCAGCAGTCCTTTGTAGAATGCAGTCAGGTGAGTCCTTTGAGCAGCCAGGCAGTTCTTCTTGGCAGGATGCAGGTTCTGGTTCAGGTTTCTTCTCCAGCAAGTGTCTGAGATGGTAGGGCAGAGGCCCTGTTTTATACCCAAATGTGCCTTTGAAGTGGGGGAGACTTCAAAGAGTGACTTAGAAGTGCACCAGGTCCCCTTTCAGTTCAATCCTGTCAGCCAGGGTCCCAGTAGGGGGTGTGGCAGTCCTTTGTGTCAGAGCAGGCCCTCCCCCTTCCCAGCCCAGGAAGACCAATTCAAAATGCAGATGTATGCAAGTGAGGTTGAGTACCCTGTGTTTGGGGCGTGTCTGAGTGAATGCACAAGGAGCTGTCAACTAAACCCAGCCAGACGTGGATTGTAAGGAACAGAAAGATTTAAGTGCAAAGAAATGCTCACTTTCTAAAAGTGGCAATTCTAGAATAGTAATATTAAATCCAACTTCACCAGTCAGCACGATTTTGTATTACCATTCTGGCCATACTAAATATGACCTTCCTGCTCCGTTCAGATCAGCAGCTACCACTTCAATAATGTATGAGGGCAGCCCCAATGTTAGCCTATGAAGGGAGCAGGCCTGACAGTAGTGTGAAAACGAATTTAGGAGTTTTACACTACCAGGACCTGTAAACTACACAGGTACATGTCCTGCCTTTTACCCACACAGCACCCTGCTCTAGGGGTTACCTAGGGCACACATTAGAGGTGACTTATTTGTAGAAAAAGGGGAGTTTTAGGCTTGGCAAGTATTTTAAATGCCAAGTTGAATTGGCAGTGAAACTGCACACACAGTCCTTGCTATGGCAGGCCTGGGACAAGGTAAAGGGGCTACTTGAGTAGGTGGCACAACCAGTGCTGCAGGCCCGCAGGCCCTAGGCACATACAGTGCACATTACTAGGGACTTATAAGTAAATTAAATAGTCCAATTGGGTATGATCCAAAGTTACCATGTTTAAAGGGAGAGAGCATATGCACTTTAGAACTGGTTAGCAGTGGTAAAGTGCGCATAGTCTAAAAGCCAGCAAAAAGTGGAGGGAGGCAGGCAAAAAGTTAGGGGTGACCACCCTAAGGCATGTCAGGTCTAACAGTGTTTAAAACGGATCACCTGCATCCTTGAAAACCAAATTATATGAGGCACGCTGGGTGATCTATTTGGTTGATTTATATGACATTGTAATTAGGACAGAGCTAGTGAACGCAACAGGGATAGGGCATACAGCACCACAAGTATAAAAGTAAATATTGGGTCCTTTAACCCTTTAACCTGTGACTGTAGGCCGGGATTTGAGCACAGATGCTGAGGTCTTCTACTGAGAATAGCTACTGCACTGATAACTCATAATGTGGAAAGAATAGTTGGATTTCACTGCTCAAGCTGGTGTAGTCGTGGAGTTGTTATGTTATATGTAGATGAGTAATAAATAATATGGTTAAAGTCGGCAAGCTATAAAAAATAAAAAAATAAAAATCTAAGACTCTGTGGTATGCTGACCCCCCCAGACCACCATCTCTGTGATAATGAACAGGCGGAGTGAGTCACAACGTACAACTTACCTAATTCAGATCCTAATTTGCTCTGAATACTTATTTGGAAACTGACCTGTTAGTACATAGAGCAGTTTGCAAAATAAATTACTTAAATTAGGCAACTATTATTTAAACGATACACTAAAAGTACATCTTGTACCTCAGGAGGCATGTCCTCATGCAGTGGTTTATTTTGTCAGTGGAATTAGAGATTCCATCACACCACTCCCTTTCTACAGACATTCATGTGGTATACCATCAAAGCCTGAAAATCTGAAGAAAGCAACTATCTCTGCAACGCACCAAATCTTTACTTTTGTAACCTCTGCATTCAAAAAGTAGTGTATTATGCTCCAATTTTACTCTGGTTGTACTACCAAAATTAGAATTTCTCTTGGTCCCCCATTATACACTACTTTGCACTGGTACTTGAAGGAAAATCCTAGCTACTAATTGACATACTTCAACCCATCCTTTTCTTATGGCTTACAGTTTAAGGCTCTCCCTCATAAAATTGTCTCAGTATTATAATAAATATTCTACTTTCTCTCCTTCGCACTTTCATCCTCAACACTTCCCATACCTTTATGTTTGCCTACCCTTGTTCCTGATCATCGTTTAAATCACTCCTCACTCCTCCCTTCTCTGACTTACCTTACTCTTGACTCATTGTATTGACAAATCCTGATGTACATTTTTATATTATACTAGGCCACTTCACTAAGATGTTCCTTCGCTACAATATCAATTCTTTGGGTTTTGCCTATTTTCCTAACACTACTTTGTTCATGAGTTCTTTAAGTATTCTGCAAATATCCTACTCCATGCTGTTTTGCCCACAATTTACTAATGCTACTTAATTTAACACTTACAACACACTGTGGCAGCTTTAACACTTCCTGATACCTTGGGTCCCTCAGCACACTATATAAAATAAATAAATAAAAATAATAGTGACTGAGTAACCTTTGCAAGTGAATGAATGAGTGAATTAATAAATATGTTTATAGAGAGCAAATAGCTGCTCAAGAAAGAAGCATACCTTTGCTAGGTACTAGAAAGATGCAACTAAGGAAAGCTGAAAAGGTGGAGCTAACCAAATTAGACCGCTCTAAAAAGGTGGGTCTTCATGAGCCTATTAAACAAATCCTCTGAAGTAGTGCTTCTAATATGCTCAGGTAACAGATTCCAGATCTTCGGGCCAGGTAAGAGAAGGGAAGCCCACTTGCTCTAATCTTGCTAATCGTAGGGGTGCATAGCAAGTTGTGGTTGGCTGAGTACGATGCTCTGGCAGGAAGGTATATTTTGATTTTATCACAGATATACATTGAGCCTTTCATTTGAATGGCCCTAAATGTTATCGTCAGAACTTTAACCTTTATTCTTTGCTTGACGGGGAGCCAGTGGAGGCTTTTCAAGCCATTTTGGGTTAATTGCCTTTTAGGAATATTAAGCACCAGTCTGGTTGTCATGTTCTGAAGCCGTTGCAATCTATTTAACAATGCTTGAGGAGACCCTTAAAGCAGAACGTTGGCATAATCGAGTCTGGAAGTGCTCAATGCATGAATTTGAGAGTCATCATTTTCAACAGGAGAAATAAACTCCTGCAGTAGCTTTGACAACAGGCTTAAATGAGAAAGCATTGTCTAGCTTTACCCCTAACGGTTTAGCCAAGGTAGTACCAGGAGAATCCCACCTCAGAAGGCCACAGATGGGAGGCGCCAAATATCAAAATGTCAGATTTTGCAGTGTGAGCATTGACAGCTTTTGTGCATCCAATCTGCTACTGCAGATAAACAACCCTGCAAAGTGAATGAAACTGACGCATCCAGGTGTTTGAAAGCAAACATCAGCTGAGTGTTATCAGCGTAGGACCCCACATTGAAACCCCACGCTTAAATAGCAGCAAGGGGAGCCATGTAGTCAATGAAGAGGCCTGATTTCAAGGCTGATTCTTGTGGTACTCCACAAATAACCTCCATCTACCCCGATGTAAATGAAGGTAGGTGGACTGCTTGCTTATGGTTGGAAAGAAAAGGTTTGATCTGTTTCCACATGGTGCTGAAAATTCCTCCTTTTTCAATCTTTGCAGAAGTCTGACAGAATTACAATGGTATCAGTGCCCAAGTTAAGGCAGGTTTTGATAAACTTGGTCACTTCTATCAGTGCCATCTCTATACTGAATCCCGATCGAAAACCATATTGCGAGGGATGTAGCACCGTATTTACCTTGATGGAATTAGTAATCTGGCGATTAACTACAGACTTCATCATCTTCCCACAATCAGGAAGAAGTGAGATAGGTCTGTAGCAGGCAGGGCATGTGGGGTCCAAGTTAGTTGTTTTTTTTAAGTTGAAGGACCAATGCCTCCTTCTAACACAAAGGCACTGAACCAGACTCAAGAGAAAGGTTAAAGAAGGCATTGATCTGTGGGTTAAAGGATTTATAAATCCTTTTGGTAATGTGTGGTGGGCAAAAGTCAATGGTGCGCCACTGTGCTATAATATTATGTCACTTCTTTTTGTATAGCATCTTTTCTAGTTGAGTTTGAAACACATGTTCCTTGCTTAAAGTGGTAAATTATGCAGCACTGAACTGTAATGTAGTTGTTCTGGCAATTATGATGGATACTGAATTATGCAGAAATATGTCACAGCTCATCAATTGTGTTTTTGCCAGTGGCAGCGTTTACCTCTACACACTTCCTAAATTGAAAGGTGTGCTTCATTTCTTTGGCATACCTCACTTATGTTCTAAACTTGTGTTCAGTTTCGGATTTACCCAACCCCTTCCGACCCCCCAACCCCATGTTCATACTCTAGAGTCTTGGAAGACTCTGCAGTATAGAGTTGTACATTTTATAAACTCTGAAAACATCAGACACAAGGAAGAAGGCATGCAGCATGTTTGGGTTTCTTAATTCTCGGTGACATCTTCAAATAACTTCATATTTGGGAACAGTATGCATGATTGACAGACTACATCTTTGAGTACATAAATTAGTACAACATTAGTGCTATTTATTTACTGCACAATTAAATTCATAAACCTGTGTGTGGAGATCGCCAACTCCACCTCTCCTCTCTTTTCTGTGCAGAGATTTCCATTACGCACATAATTATTTGTTTCTATAGTGATTGTGGGAGGCAAAAAGAGGAGTGAGGAGAATATGAAGAATAATGAGTGGGGTTATGGAAACATTAAGAAGGGGATTAGGGAGGAAATGTTAATTAAAAAAACCACACCCTTATGAGAGCAAGACCATTGAAATTCACAAAGCATTCTGAATATGTTTACTACAGCCATAAAAGTGTCAAAACAGGCTTTAACATTCTCCAGCAAAGCCTTTGTGTAAATCAAGTACCACAAAGCCATTCCCTGGCACTGCAACAAACTCCCATAGAAAATAATGGTGGTGGGAATTAAACTAACACCCCATAGGAATTAATGGCAATATGATAAAACAATTGTTGCATATATATATATATATATATATATATTTTAATGATACAAAATGATAATTACTGATATCTTAAATGTCCCCATGCACTTCATTTAAACATACATTTTAGCTTTATTTTTTTAAATAAAAATCATTTAAATTACTCAAGTACTCTCTCCAAATTAAACAAAATAAACATTTAGTAAGGGAGAGTTATTTAATTTTTAAAGTATTATTTGGAAAATGAATATTTAAAGATTAAAGATTAAATTAAATGAGGTAAATTATTTTATAATTTAATACCAACGAATTTTGAGACAGTATTGTGTTTCTAATATATTTTAATAATTCTTGCTTACTCTTTATTGTTTAACATTTAAATGTTGTATTAAAATACTTAGGTTAATTTTAAAAAAATAGTCTTCATGAAATGTCCCTATACTCTCCTTTTGGGAGATGTCCACCCTCAAGGTGATCCCTACAATTATGTTAAAAGTTGGTAATAGACATGTAAGTCAACATCTAGGTTTAAATTTCCACTAGAAAATGGAGAATAATAAATACTTGTGCACCTTAGTGTCGCCCTAACGCCACCATGTGAGCGCCATATATAAAATACAGCACATCATGGCGGTAGTCAAGGGTACTAGAATCATCATTTTTGACGATAGTCCGGCACTTTGCAGGATTAGCGTAAAAAATGTTGACGCTATTCCTGCAAAGAATCCAGAGGCCCACTTAAACCAATGGAAGCCTCCTTTTAAAGCTTGCTCTAAGCAGGCATTAAAAGTGCTGGAAAAAAATGGCGCAAAGAAATCTCTTAGATTTCCTTGCACCATTTTTTTGGCCCCCCTAACGGGGGAACGCCCCCTTTGCATACATTATGCTTGGTGCAGGCATAATGTGGCACAACGTGTTACAAAGATGTGCAATGCATGAATTGCATCACTTTGTAAATCTGGCTCAGCGTGTTTGGCCTTCTAACATCACATTAGTGTAAAAAAAATTACGCTGATGTGGGGTTAGAATGGCTCAAGCCTTCTTAAATCTGGGCCTTGGAATGTTACACCTAGGCGTAGGAGTACGTCAACACATGTAAATTTGCCTTTGTGATCAAGCTCAGTGTCTGTGTTAAACTTGCAGTGACTAGACAGAACATTTTTGTAAGAAACAAAGAACCATTCTTTCCAGTCTGTTTATTCAACTCGTTTGTGTCTTGTTGCACTTAAAAGACTTTGCCCTGTGCTTTCATTCAAATTGTTACTATGAAAGAAAGCTCACATCCTTAATTGTCTGACCACAACTATCAACAGCTAATGGCAACGAGTTAAGTCTCACAAACTGTAAGACTCACACAGGACTCCATTACTTTTGTTAAATCTGAAAACTAAGCAGTATATTGATAATTATCTTGCAAGTGTGGTATATTAATCTTTAGTTGGACTAGCCACCCAGAATCTAGAAGCCCCGATGAAATGCCAACTCTACAACTGTTTACGCTGCATCATCTCCAACATTTTTATATGTCAGATTTTTTATTGTAGCGCATGCCACGCTCCAGAAGCTAAAGCAAATGAAATAACACTGCACCCAAGACATCCTATTTCCAGAAATAGCTGCAAGACAGCCCAATGTCCAATCAGACGCATTTCCTTTCTGTGAGCCAAAGCAAATCACCATCTGCCTTCCCTTATTTTCCATCTTTTATCCCCCAACAGAAGTAGAACACGGATTTATGAGTCACTGCAGTACCACATTGGAATTCAGCTCAGGACGCCGGGCGTCAGGAAGCACCTTCCCCCTGACCTGTCGTACTCGCGAGGTGGTTTTGCTTAGTCGTCGCGCGGCAGCGCCTGCGTTGATCTGACAGGAAGGACGCTGACATTGTCCTTGTGGGACCTGCTTGTAAAAGAGAGAACACAATCCTGATATAATGTTCACAGTGATTTACCTCTCTTGTTGTTTCAGCGCAAGTTATGAAGGGCGAGGGGGTGTCGTAATGTTCCCTGAGATGCACATTTTCAGCTTCTTTGCAATCATGTCTGTGGCACCCTGACAAATGAACATGCCCACTGGCTCTTGCAATTTCTCAAGAGCGAGACACACCGAGTGAAGTATATTCCTCCCCTGCTTTGCATTCCAGACAGCAGAGGGAATATATTATTTTTACTCTCTTCTGTCAGAAGTAGCACTGTCCACATAGGCAGCGCTGCCAGACCCCATTACGGGTGATGGAGAATGGCAACCCTTGCTAACACCTGAAATCTGCCAAAAGCTAGTGCCAGTCAGTTCAAGTCTCGGTGTTTAGTACATGTCCTAATCTATTTCTAAATGCCCTCAGAACAACACTTCTGTTTCTATGCCAGGAACTGCGTAAATTAGAACTCAAGTTGACAAAGCACCGCGGCGGCGAACAAAGCACCTTGTTTTTGGAAACCGAAGTTTTCCTCTCCCTTGTCAAAGGCCTTTCATCTGTGGCGGGGAAGCAAGCTAAATTATTCTGAAGATACTAGGGGGTAAATGAGGAATGTAGGTCGGAACCAAGGCGATGCACTCTTTTTCCCTTTCGCAAATTTGCATTTATCGGATAACTGCTACTTCGCTTTTGCAAATCATGCGCAATGTCATCCTGTATTCCTGCTAATGGAAAATTAAACCGAGGCAATGGCGTGTTTTTAGGGTAATTGTTTTGTTTACAAAGTGGTTGAGCAATTACTTTTTTGCATTCTGGTGTGTAATCCAGCTATAACTAGCTAAGGAGCCAATCGAGCTAAAATATTGACTGCTTTCCATACCCCAGAGCTATCACGCTGCAGTAAAAGTCACAGATGTTAATGGTGGATTTCAATTCTGAAGAAAGTTGCAACATAAAAATGTCAGCAGCTGAGACAAGGAGCTTCAGTACAAGAGAAGGGCTGATAAATACAAGACGCTGGAAACGTGGAATATGCTTATTTCCCAAAAATATGCACATAACCAATCGTTTGATCAAAAAGGTTCATTATTGGGTGAATGTAACTTGATTTCACAACTAAACTGCAAGGCAAAAAAGGTTCACTAAATGACTTCCCAAGGAATAATGTATTCTTCACAAACTTTTGTTTAATTATTTATGCCAAAGAGAGACCTTGCCATAATTAAAAAAAGGAGCCATGAATTTGCATTAGTCAAAATGGTCACTACAAGTGTACAGCCACTGGTTTAGAGCCACTAGTTTTTATTACAACAGGGACTTTCGAGCAGGGGCAGGAACACAACACAAGTACGTTGACAGTGTGGCCCACTGGCCATAACATAGCAAACAATAAGCTCCTCTTACCATATCACACATGGGGCGCTCTTTGCTGTTTGCGTTTCAGCACACCTTCAAATTGGTGCGCAGGGTGCAAACAGTGATAGTGCGTTCTGTTATTGGTAATTAGCTGCCCCCAGCACAGCTGTGAACTTCCAGCTGCCTTGGAGGCAGCACATTAGTGAAAGATGGAATGGCACTCCCCTTCACTCCAAAGGGGGGAAAAAATCTTCTTGAGAGTGTGTGCAGTGAGTGACGAACCTGCCTGAAGGGAGTTGTCTGTGGGGTGTAGAAGACATTCTTTCTGTGGGACTTTCTTCCTTCTCTACAGGGGTATCCTCTGGGTTCACGTCAAGTTGGCCCTTTTTGTGGAGAACAATCAGTATGCCATCTGTTAGTCACTTTACCTCTGCGCCCACATTCATCAGAGAGCAAGGGCTCAGAGACAAAGGCCTTTATTACGAGGCTGGAGGTCTGCAGACCACCAGCCTCATGGTCACTTTGGCGGCAGTCTGATCGCAACATTTGCGACCATGGTGAATGTGCCACGGTCGGACCACGTGCACCGCCACGTTTCTGCTCGGCTGATGGCCTGGCAGTGCCGGCGGTGTCAATCCACCAGGGCAGCAGCGCTGGCCTGGGGATTAGGACCCCTCTCTCTGCCAGTGTTTACATGGCGGTTGCACCAGATGCTTTCCAGACAGTGATTTGCGTGACGGGTGGTGGTGCACCCAACGCACAACAGCATTGCCGCCGGGCATATTAAGAGCCAGCATCAATGTTGTTGTGCACTTCCCGCATAGCCAGTGAGTGGAAACTGTGTTTCCGCCCCCTAACCCAGCAGGTCACTCATAATAGTGCCAGCGGGAAGGAGACTGCACTGGCGGTCTCCTGAACACAAGAGTTTGGTGGGGAGCCTTTTCTTCCCGCCAAACTCATAATGAGGCCCAAAGTGTTTCATTTCCATGGAACTTGTCCCCTTGGTCTAAAGATAGCACCAGATTTATCTGTGCGTCGGTGCTGTCTGCAGTCCCTTATGTAATACTACTTGGAGTACACACCTGTTGCACTCAGGGCAATGTACATAATACTGCATCTCAATTTGTTTTATAATTCTCCTAAAAGTCTAAAATGTGTGGCAACAAGGTTCTGTTGAAATTGTCAGGCTCCTTCTCTGACACCCACTGCTTCAATATTATATTATACGGTCTACAAAGAGCCCTTGCATTGAAATTAAATTTCAACTCAAGTCCAGCATTGGAATGTAATTTAGTACTTCATCACTCAGATCATTTTGTCAGCCATCTAGTACAAGGTGACATTAGCACTCTGAACTGTTCTTTCCAATATGGCAGCCCTGTGCTAGGTCAGTAGTGTTGTTGTGAAGCAGGGGCTATGATAGGATCATATTGCAGTATCTTCCTCTGAAACTTTCTGCAGATGCTTTCTTTTTGGAACATGCATAGATGTGTGTATTAAATTGTGTATACATGTGTAAAATGAGTTTTCTTCCTAGTCTACTCTAGCACAGATTGTCAAAATACATTTCTGATGCTTAAAAAAGGGAGAACCATGAAATCGGTAAATCCATGCATGTACCGATTATCATCAAAATTGACAATCTGTCCCTGCTGACCATTGTTATCCACAACAAATTCAATCATGCCAATAGTATGCCTCTTGTTAAGAAGCCACTTGCAGAGCTTATGGAGCTCACCAACTACTGACGCAACTACTGACTCAAATCCCTGATTACTAAGAGGGGAGTAGCATTATCAGGGATTTCCAATGTAGCGTCAGCCCGTGTAGGGGACCACATTAGAAGTACTAAACATCAGAGGAGGTATCCTCTGTGCCATTGACAAGGGCTGAAGGCTGGGAACTGCGTTTTCCACATCTGCATGCAGCTTTTGTCATGCCACCCCACAACATTCTCCTTGTTCATTTGAAGGTTAGTTTTGGCAAGTATGTATTTTTTCCCAATGATTGACAACCAGCTGCAAAATGTGAACCCTAGTTCATTCTCTTCGAAAATCAACACTCAGGCGTTTGCCATTCCCAGAGGATATTTCTTTTCTCTTGCTCCCAGTATTTCATATACGAACATCTCACACCAATCATCTCCATCTAAGTGCCAGTTATCACATGTAATATGACAATGTCCATATTCAACTTAAAAATACTTAGGGCCTAAAAAATCTATATAAGTCCTGCCGCAAAAATTGATGATGGGAATTTTGTTATGCATTAAATGCTCTAAAACTGAGATCCTTCATCTCCGTACTGAGAGACTGTAACTTCAACCCTCCTCCCCCTTATCAACCTTTCATCACCAACTCTTGAAATTGGTCACAAACGTGGGACTCTTCTTTGGCAATGAACTCTCCACTGATGTCATTGCAGTGATCATAAGAGTCTCCTTCCACTTCAATTGGAAACCTGTCAGTGCAAATTCAAAAACGATTTTCCCTCATTATAGCTGTTTCCTTCTCTTGCAATAAGTAGTGTAACTGAATTTGCAAAAATTCTCTTCCCAAAACCTTGATCAAACTACAAAGAGCTGACAACTATGACCCTCAGGCTATCTGATCACATAATTCCAGCTCTAAAATCCCTCAACTTGCTGCCCATTAAATAATAACTGAATTTAAAACCCTTTGATTTGCTCACAAAGGTGTGCACGTCTCATCAGCAGTCTACCTTACTAGACTTTTTACTCTGCTCTGCCTAAACAAATACTTAAACTAGGCTTCCCAACGTTTTATTTTATCAACCATGTTAAAAACTGAAACTTTTTGGGGGAAGACCACTGCACCATAAAGGCTCAACCCTCTGGAATGCCTCCCATTACATTTCTGTCAGGGAACAAACATCCTCTTCTAGCAAGTTTTTGTTTCCGAAGTCCTTCATTGACTGCGTTTCCTACGCCACATTTCTGTATCTGTGGCTCTCTGTAGATTCATTTAGTCATACAAATTCCTTTGAAAAACAATAAGGTTAAGTATAGATAAATTAAAATAAAATACTCATCAAATTTAATTCAGTGGTGTGATGAAAACAATTGTGTCTGATATGAACACTAAGGGACATTTTTAAAAAACCCGAGCGCCATTCTAACACCGCATTACCGTCATGTCATTTTTGTTATGCTAATGTGACGTTAGAAGGCCAAAAACATCATGCCATATTATTTACAAAGTGGTGCAATGCATGCCTTGTGCCACTTTGTAACCCTTTGCGCTACATTATGCCTGTGCCAGGCATAATGCATGCAATTGGGAGCATTCCCCCATGGGGGTGAGGTGTCACAAGGAAATCTAACAGATTTCCGTAATTGTTTTCGGCATTTTTAACACCTGTTCAGAGCAGGCATTAAAAGGGGACATGCCATTGAATACAATGGGCCCCTCTGTACTCTGCAGGAGTAACACCAACATTTTGGCACTACTCCTGCAGAGTGCATCAATAGCTTCCAAAAAATTATGCTATTGCCCCCATCCTGTATCATTGTGCGCCGTATTTTGAATGCCGCACACACATGATAGGGGGAGCTAATGGGTGCAAAGAAAATGGCAATGCACTGTGTGCAGCACCACGTTTCCTAAATATGTCCCTAAGTGCATTAATCACAATTTTCCATGTTCATCAGAGAAAACACTTGTTTTACTTTTGGAAGAATTAAATTGTGTGGAATAACCCACTAATTGAGAAAGTTAGTTGAAAAACAGCTGTGTCAAAACCAAAGGGTGAAAGGTAGAGGATGACGATGAGAAATAGAAAATGGGACCTGGAGGTGGATCAATGCTTTGTTTTCCCTTTACTCACAGTACACTTTGAGGCCTATGTGTTTTAGATAGATGTGTTACTTGTTATCTGGCGAAGACTCAGCAGGAGGTTGATTGGGTTACCTCCATTGAAGGATATTATTCTATTTAACAATATAATAACTATGCATGTTTGTAGAACACAGCACATTGTTGATTAGATGATCTGAGATCAATTTAGAGTAGAGGACAAAGATGTTATACAAATGCATGAGCATGGGCCTTATGCAGGACAAGGTGTTGTAAAAGTGCTGACTGATAAAACTCAAGATGGTGAAACGTCAAATGGGTTGGAGCCGGCAGGCATCCTTTTGCTTCTAATGAGTAACAAGTGCCAAGCATTCTCTAATGACCAGGGAGTTTATATCAGGAGAAGTAGGGTAGCCCATTCTATTAATTGAAAGAAAGTTATTTAACAAGAGGTAGCATAACACTGTTTCCCTTGATGTATTATTTAGAAGGCCATGCTGTATCTGGGAAAACAAGGTCATTTGATGGTACACATTTATTGGACCACTAGGGGAGTTTTTGAGAGAGCGAGAATGTATTGTCTGTAGGACGCCGTACTTCACCACAAGGAAATCTGTTGTCATCACAGAATAAACCTCCAATGAAGGGTCCCTTGCACTTTACAAAATTATTATTGGCAATGAATATGTGCATCCGTTTTCAGTATGACACTGTCCACTGTATAGGATCATAATATGTACGCCAAACACCCTAGGATTTCAGTGGCTCATATCTCCACATAAAGTATATCATTTGGCACTGTACCCATGACTGTGAAGGATTTTGGCCCCATCCCTAGATGGCAACTCCAAAACACTACCATGACAAAGCGGCTTCATTCTTCCCCTTACATGTGGACACTGTCAATATGTGCATGCACAGGTGACTGCACTATTCCTTCTGGATACAAACCATTATATGCATTTTCATCCATGTACAATGTCTATGCACCATTTTGAATAATGGCTCTGATTTGTTAGTCCAATTACCTTATGCCCAAATCACATCATTTTTATGTAAACTAGTTAGGTGACTTGCATAACAGATGTCAGGATAGGCCATTACTCCTTAACTGCTGAGGCTGTTCCCCACCAATGTTGAGCCCTTTATTGGCTATGTGGGGGTAAATCTTGCTTAGGCCATCCTAACTTTTTTCCCACGTAGGGAATCCACACCAAATGTGTGTCCTTTTTAACAACATCCTGAGGATTCCAAAGGTAACCAGGTTTTTTTGATTCCCCTGGAGGCAACCAAGACAATAGGCAAAATATACGTACATTTTGTGTTTTTGGGTGAAATTTGCAAAAAAGTGCTCTGCAAAAAAGTGTCTAGTCTTTCTCCTAAAACTGGCATCAACAAAAGGTTTGCTGTGCTAAAGTCGGCATCTTCTCAGCTTTCAGGAACATGCATAGGTGAATAAAAATACACAGTTATAGCGTTTTCCTAAGGCATTGCCAATTTTAACTATTTGTGTGCTTGCAAGCTACTTTCAGTTTGTGGGGAAGACTAGTATTAAAGCCACGGCTGATTCAGGAAAGCTATTGTTTTCTGAAAATAGACAAAAGTCTGAATTCACCAAGGGGTCATGAACATGTGAACCCATTTTCAGTATGGCACAGGTAAGAAAATAATGAAAGTGAGTGGGAAAAAAGGCCATTGGTGACAACATTTTCATCTGTAATGTTTTGTCATGATAGCCTCTTTACAACAGCAATATACCATTATGTCTGCTAGACTCTTCTGGTGGCAGTGGTAAATAGGGTTTATAGGTTCTCCAAGAACCCGAGGTATCCAGAGCCAACAACTGAGTTGCACAGTACAATGGTTTTTCATTGTGTACCGAGTATAGACTAATTCATATGGTGAAATATGTAGAGTGAAAAATAGACATCAAGGAAACCTATGCATTTCTGAAATGGGAACAAGACAGAGTTTAGGAGCCGTGGTATTTGTACATCTTTCAATGTTAGGGTATCCATAGTAGCATGTCATTCAGAGGGCACTTTTCAACATATCTGTTTTCTTACACACTGGCTTACATTTGGAAGGCACAACTACAGCAAATTCCAATTCGTAATAACAGATGTTGTACTATCATATGTCTTTTGTGTTTTTGTCCCCCTTTCCCTTTTGATCCATTCCTTACGTTGGACAGCATGGGAATGTGTTAACATAGCTCTATGATGAAGCATGCAATAATTAGTGGGTGAGGGCAGTTTTTTAACAACAATGCTGTGTCTGAAGTGTGGAGAAGCCCACTCTGTTGGGGTAGGGTTTCTACATTGATTTCTTGTGTGGTGTTATACTATCATATGTGCCACATATCTTCAGACAAAAATTATTCTTCACTTTTGAGGAAACAGGAAACAGGCCAAAATGCAACATGGATGCATCAAATTTTTCCAATGAAAACAGATGTTTTTTTCTCAATGTGAGTAGCTGTGAATGTTGGACCCTAGCTCAGCGGAACCTAGGGAAACCTAGCATACTTTACATTTTTGAAAACTAAACAGAGGGAACCCAGGGGTGTGCTCTACATGGCACCCTTCCACTTTTTGTCTACCCAGAATACATTGCAAACTTCGAACATTGACTAAAAACATATTTTCCTCACATATCTGTGAAGGAAAATTCTGGAACTTCCTTCCATCTAGTATTCCCCAAGTCTCCTGATACAAATGGTACTTCACTTTGGTGGCAGGCCTTATACCTTTGACAGAAAAGAGACCAAAATGCAACTTAGACACAATACATTTCCCACGGAAAATTGAACCTTCATTGCAATATGCGTATCTGTGGATTTTGGGTGCTAGTTCAGCTGGTAACATGGGAAACCTGAAAGCTAGACACCTGGGGGAATCCAGGGAATTGGTATCTGTGTGGCTAATACTAGGGTTTTTCACCCAGAATCCCTTTCAAAAGTCAAACTTTGACTAAAAGACACAAGAAAGTTAGCTTATTTATTTCAGTTGGGGGCATGACCAATGCTCATGGTGGGCAGCTCCTACCTTTATACTCTTTTCAAAACTTTCACTAGTGTCTAGTGGGCTTTCGGCCCCGAAAAAGTGGCAGTTTTGGGGGATAATCACCACATTTCCCCTTACGGGCACAGAGAGCCTGTCTGCTTTGTTTTTAGTGTCGGGGCATGGTCATGGCCAGGGTGGTTAGCCTCCACACTTACATTTTCCTTATTTATTTCCCTTGGGTGTAGTGGGGTTTTAGTGGGCTTTCAGACCTCTTGGGGGACAGATTAGGGGTAATCACCCCTTCTGTTATCCCAGGAGGCAGAAAGACTGTCAGCACATTTATTTGGCGAGGCATCCCCCACCCCCATGTTTTAACCCATGGGTTCATTTTATTTTCACTTTACTTTAATGACATTAGCACGCCTGCTCTCTGATCATCATTACAATATGAACAAAAAAAAAGACTCAAGCTGCTCGGAAAGCTCTTCCTGAGCAGCCTGAGGTAGAAATAAACTAAAGGAATCACATTGGTGCAAAGCATCTGAGATGCCTTTATTTCCCTCCCCATTGTTGGCCAATGGCAGACAGATGCCCTGGGGAGGGATCATGGGTCTTTGGGTTTTAATGGAATGCCATTGATAATTTGTGAAATACTTTTTCTGGACTCTTATTTGAGATGACATGCTAGAGTAATTTTGAAAGGCGAACTACTGGATTTCACACCAAGTGAGCTTATGTTTTAGGGTTATACAAAAGTTGGCGGGTGAAAGGCAATAAAGGGGAGTCAGGAAGAATAACTCAGAAATCATTGTATCTCTTTGGTACTATTAGTAATCAAAATATTGTTCTTTTGTGGCTGATAGATTCAGCCTGAATCTCAGATGACATACATTGTTGGGATCCATAAAAGGCATCTCGATAGTGAAGTTGACTCCCATACCTTAACCAGGAAATTAGGAAATACATGCATAGATATTGATCCAAAAGCACATTTTTCTGTCAGCATCTATTTCTCTAGGTTTATTTATTTTTATATAATTTATAGAGTGCAAATTCATCCCCCAAGGGATGTCCTAGCAATAAACAAGACTACTGACTCAAAACCGCTCCAGTAAACCAGATACAGAAAGCTTCAGAAAGGAAACCGACACACTTTCAGTTTGCAAAATATAATAAAATCAGGAATAGAGTACAGTTTGAAGGGAAGGGCATTCCAGTGGGTGGCTTTCTGTAGAGAAATGTGTGTTTTGACCACTGACTTCGTGTTGCACTACTTTGCACTTGGCTTGGCTGTCCATCATCACTCTAGTGATCACAAGTTACAGACTCCATTTTGTATTCAGTTTAGCCTTAGCTCCATTCTGCTGATTGACTTTATCGTAGCATTAGACACTGCTATGTTAAAGGCTGCCAGTGATTTTCCAAGTTGTTTTTCTTGTTGTCATGCTGTTTTGTTTTCGTATTAATTCCCACCAAGGGCTTTTGCTGATAAGAATGTACTCAGATGGCAGGGAATGGCCTTGCTTTGACTTGACATCTTGAGATTGTGGCCAAATCCCAACATGTTATTTTCAAAGCATATCTGTACTAGCCAGCATGTTTGAATACTTCTTGCGCCAACATGAAGCATTTTTCCAGAAAGCTCCATCCTTGTTTTATTGAGATATAAAAGAGACCCAGATCGACAGTAGGAGATTCAGAGACCTCAATCAGGATTCAGACGTCGGATGCCTGAGATGGATTTCCCATGAGGGTAGAGATCTCTCTTTCCAACAGTTGAATGGGGTCATCAGCTTGCTGGCAGGAGAAAGATGAAGCACCTACGGTGATGCATTTTTAATTAATTATTTGCTTTGTATTATAATATAGATACATACATTTGCTGTGTATATTGCAGTAGAGCATCAGTTGGGTATGTTTTCATTTCATTGTTACCATTTTTAAACGTGTGCTTTCAACATGCTAATCTCCTTTTAGTAACCTTGCGTAGTGAAATAATAAATGTTTTCTTCTGACTAAGAAGTGCATTCCAGAGATTTTTTGTCAGTGCATGAGTATTTCAGCTTGCTCATTAGAGAAAAGCAAAACACTTTCCTATAAGTGAAGGAACGCTTTCCCATATGTATCCTCATAATTCACGTGAGTTGAATAGGGACCTGGCTTGTAGATCTGAGAGCTCTTTCTGACTTGTAGAAAGAAATTCTGCTTCTTGAAGCTGAAGGTCCTGTGGAATAGACATCTTGATGCAGCTTGCATAGTAACTTGAAAACAGCTCTTTTGCGGACAGACAGCCAGTGGTGGGTATTCAGACTGGCCAACACCGTCCTGGCAGGAAGATTGGAGATAACTTCTGCCATCATATTTTGAATTGATTGTAAATGAATGAAAAAGTAGTCAGCTATCTCTACTTTATAAGACATTACCAAATTCAATCAACTCATGAGTGTGTGTGCAATAGTTTTGCACCACACAAAAAGAATTGAGTGGAAAAGATTTCAAAGAAATTGCAGAAGGCCAAAGAAACTGTACACACAGTATTGACCTGGTCCTTCATAGAGCAAACATTGTCAAACAGAAAGCCTAAGTTCTTAACTACTCTTTTAGGCTTCGGGCTTGATCCAAGCGAGTAGGCCACTGTTAAACCTGTCAGCTTTAGGGTGAACTTCCTCCAATCCTTTGGCCTTCTCCCCCTCATGTTTTGCTGAATTGTATTTTGTTGGACTTATGACTCTGCATTTTATGACTGCTAAAGTGCTTGTGTTTACTACCTAAAACATGGTTGAATTGTTACCTGATTGGCATATTTAAGTTACTTATCAGTCCCTAGTAAAGAAGTGCATCATATTCCCAGGGCTGGTAAATTAAATTTTACCAGTGGGCCTGCAACACTTACTGTGCTACCTACTTAAGAAGCATCACTAGGTGTAGTTGGCAGTTTGCCTCTGTATATTCCTCCCAGACAGGGGCACTTGTTGTTGGCAGGATGAGCCACTACGGATTTCATGAATGGGGGCCACAGAGACAGAGAACACTTGCTGCAAATGGAGCGAGTGCTGGAGGTGATCCGGTATAAGAATGAGGACTTGAGGCCTGGTCCCACCGTAATAGCATCTGCATACTGGGTCTCCCGGAGTCGACTGCCATGGGGCGCATGGAGGACTATGTCGAAACCATGCTTTCTGCGTTATTCCCCAGAGAGCTCTTCTGTGTGCTGGTGGTGGAGAGAGCCCACAGATCCCTGGCTCCGTTACCTCCGCCGGGAGCAGCGGCATGTCCTGAACTACAGAGATAGGGACACTATACTTAGACTGGACAGAGAGCGTAGACCTGTGATTTATAACAATACCGAACTGAGTATCTTCCCTGACTGCACCCCTGGAGTAAAGCTTTCTTGCTGGCCAAAAGCACTCTGGGCCAAACCAATGCCAAATACTCCCTCATTTACCCAGCTAAACTGCGAGTGCAGTATAAGGGCAAGCTGCACTTCTTCACTGACCCGAAATTGGCTGCTAAATATGCTAAATCTGTCCCGAAAAAAGGCGTTGTCGGAGTACCTGCGGGCTGCTGACACGGAGGGATATGCTCTAAGTGACAATGACTAAATACTTTCTACTGTTTGGGGCCCCTGTGGCCTTGCCGGTGCCTTATGGCCTGCACATTTTTTGTTGCTGATTTAAATGCTAGTGTGGGCCCCTCGCCCATCCATCCCATTTAGGATGGTTTTCAGACGGCCTTGCTGACGCCCCATTGGATGAGTCCATTCCAATAGTTTATTATTATGTGTTGGGATATGTATTCGGGGTTGGGAGAGATTGTAGTACTGACCCATTTGGGGGGTCAGCGTGGGTGGGGGTTGGTAATGTTCTGTACTTGGTTCACTCCCCCTGTCTTTTTTCTTTCACTCCTTCTCCTTCCCCTGCATGCCGCCAGTGCCTCTATTGTGATGGAATGGGGAGCTATATGTTGGGATAGGTTGCTGGGATGGCGCAAAAAAGCGCGACGCCTGTGCGCTGCCTCACTTGGAATGTTTGTGGGCTGAATGATGGGGGTAAGATGAGATTGCTGTCTATATGCAGCGACATGTGAATGACATTTGTATGCTGCAGGAGACACATCTGCAGGAAGCCACACAACACCGGATAAAAGGTGGTTGGATTGGTGAGTGTCAAGCGGCGATATGCATGAGGTGTGGAAATTTTGATTCGGAAGGGGCTGCACTGGTGCACTGAAAAGGTAGTTGTGGATCCAAACGGTCGATATGGTATGCTGCGAAGTACGCTGCTAGATAGACCATGCAGATTGGTGTCGATTTACGGCACAAATACTGATGACCCTGAATTGTTTGGAGAAGTGTGGTGGCTGATTAGGTCTATGGGTCCCTGCTGTGCTGGGGGGGGACTTCAACATGGTATTGGACTTCGTGACGGATTGTGAAAGCTAGGCTAGACCCAGCATGTTGCAGTGGCTAAGGCCTTGTCTCTCATGATGGCTGAGGGTGCTTTGGTGGACCTTTGGAGGGCAAAGCATGGAACTGACAGGGAAGGTACCTAGTCCCATATAGACAGATGGCTCGGCACCAGCGATGTTGAGCGCTGGACACAGTCAATCGAACATAGGGCCCGTACCTTGTCAGATCATTCGCCGGTCATGTAGGAGTTGGCTGTTCCTGAGGCCCCAGTTGTGCCTTTATGTGGAGGCTTCCCCATGGTGTTCTCAGGGATCAGGTATTTAGGGATGAGATCTGTGACGCCATCGTACACTACTTTTCTGAGAATCAGGAGTCTGTGACCTCTGCTAGCACCATGTGGGAGGCTTTCAAGGTAGTAATCCGCGGGATCTGCCTGTCTAAACACCATGGAGTGCTGAAGGTGTTATGGCGGAATTTGGCAGATATGGAGGCCCAGCTTTCCCATCTTGAAAAACACTTGGCCGCAGACTGGTCGGGAGACCTTCTGGCTGCCCTGAGAGGAAAGATGACAATCAATCAATCAATCAAATACATTTCTTAAGCGTACTACTCACCCGGTAGGGTCTCAAGGTGCTGGGGGGTGGGGGATGGGGGTTACTGCTCAAAAAGCCATGTTTTGAGGTGCTTTCTGAAGGTTAGGAGGTCCTGGGTCTTGTGTAGTTTGGTGGGGAGGGAGTTCCAGGTTTTGGCGGCAAGGTGGGAGAAGGATCTGCCACCAGAGGTGGTGCGTTGGATGCGGAGGACTGTAGTAAGGGCAAGGTTGGCAGAGCAGAGCTGTCGAGTTGGTTTGTGGAAGTTGACTCGTTCGTTGAGGTAGGCCGGTCCAGTGTCGTGGAGGGCTTTGTGAGCGTGGACAGGGATTTTGAAAATGATCTTTTTGGTGATGGGCAGCCAGTGTAGGGATCTGAGGTGGGTGGAGATGTGTTTGTGGCAAGGGAGGTTGAGGGTGAGACGTGCGGCTGCATTCTTGATTTGCTGGAGTTTTCTCTGAAGCTTGGCCGTGGTCCCTGCATAGAGGGCATTGCTGTAGTCCAGTCTGCTGCTTATGAAGGCGTGGGTTACTGTTCTTCTTGTTTCTAATGGAATCCATTTGAAAGTCTTGCGTAGCATGCAAAGGGTGTTGAAGCAGGAGGATGATATGGCGTTGATTTGCTGAGTCATGGAGAGAGATGAGTCCAGTATGATGCCAAGATTTCGGGCGTGGGTGGTGGGTGAAGGGGGTGGTCCAAGGGTGGTGGGCCACCAAGAGTCATTCCATGCTGTCTTGTTGGGACCAAAGATGAGGATCTCTGTTTTTTCTGAGTTCAGTTTGAGGTGGCTTGCTGTCATCCAGTTGGCGATGTCGAGAAGTCCTGCATGTAGGTTATTCTTGGCGGTAGCTGGGTTCCTAGTGAGGGAGATGATGAGCTGGGTGTCGTCAGCGTATGAAATGATGGTGAGACTGTGGGGGCGGAGTATGTTGGCAATAGGAGCCATGTAGAATTTGAAAAGGGTGGGGCTGAGGGAGGATCCTTGGGGGACCCAACAGATGGTCTTGGTGGCTGTAGACCGTAAATGAGAGAGGCGAACTCTTTGGGTTCTTTCGGAGAGGAAGGACGTGAGCCAGTCCAGGTCTTTGTGGCGAATTCCGACATCGAAAAGGCATGTGCGTAGGGTTTGGTGGCATATGGTGTCAAAAGCTGCGGAGAGGTCGAAGAGGATGAGGGTGATGGTTTTGCCCTTGTCCAATCTAGTCCTGATGTCGTCTGTACAGGCGATGAGGGCGGTCTCAGTGCTGTAGTTTTAGCGGAATCCAGACTGGGAGACGTCCAGTATGTGTTGTCTTCTAGGAAGCGAGACAGTTGTACGTTTACTATCTTCTCCAAGACCTTTGCGGGGAAGGGGAGAAGAGAGATGGGTCAGTAGTTTGTGAGGTCTTCAGGGTCTGCTTTGGGTTTTCTGAGAAAAGCATTGACTTAGGTATGTTTCCAAATATCTGGGAAGGCTGCAGTGTCGAAGGAACTGTTGATGATGGCCCAGAGCTGGGGAGCGATGCTTTGGCTGGCCTTGTTGAAGATGTGGTGGGGGCAAGGGTCTGTTAGGGAGCCTGAGTGGATGGAGCTCATGGTATTGCCGATTTCTTTATCCTCACAGTATGAGGAGGCTGGCCTTCGCAAAATTTGCTTTCTAGGGAAGAATGCTACGGCGAGGAGATATGGCGAGGGTGAGAGGGCTGACCGACCACTGGCAGCAATGATCCATAATCCATGGGCAAGTAATTATATTGTAGAGATCGCTGATTTGACTGGTAAGCAGCATGCCAGCAGTGAGGGGATTAGGCGTGTCCTCACTGACTTTTATTCGGGCCTGTATGCTGAACCCTCGGGCTGAGCTCAGTTGCCGCAACTGACTACTTTGCAGATATCAGCTTGTTGTGGTTGGAGGATTCACATAGGTTATATCTAGATGCTGCCTTTTTGGTGAACGATGTGATCCAGGCTATACGCAGTTTACCGGGTGAGAAGGAGCCTGGGCTGGATGGCCTGACGCCATCCTTTTATAAGGAATATGCAGATATATTAGCACCACACCTCCTTGAGGTATATGCGGAGGCTTTTGAGACCGGTGTTCTACCGGCCTTGTTGGGGGAAGCTCTTATTGTGACAATTTTAAAGCCCGGGAAAGACCCGATTAATATTGGCCCCTCTCATCAATCAATATAGACAATAAGATTCTGGTGAAGTTCATTGTGGCCTGACTGCAGCCTCTTCTCCCTTCCCTGGTGCTGCTGGATCAGTACAGCTTTGTGCCGGGACGTTCCACTTTATATAATCTCCGCACCTATTTTGCGATATCTAGCATGATTGATACTGATGACCGTGCAGCGGCAGTGTTCCTTGATGGCACTAAGGCCTTTGACTCTCTTGCGTGCCATATATTTTTGCTCTGCTGGCTCAGGTGGGGTTGAGTTCTAGGTTTATTCAGCAGATTTGCCTGCTGTACTCGCAGCCGCCCGCCCGGCTGAGAGTAAATGGGACTATGTCTGACCCCTTTCTGATTGCCAGGTCACTAACCAAAGATGCCCACTCTCTCCGCTGCTTTTGGCAGTCATGATGGAACCGCTTGCAGCTCGCCTGAGACAACACCACAATCACAGGGGCTTGGTATTTCGACAGCGCCCAATATTAATTTCCATATATGCAGACGATGTCGCCCTATATGTCTGCGACCCGAAGCTGCACCTTGACGCTCTTTTGGATGAGATCGTTTGCTTTGGGCAGATTTCTGGGATCACTATCAACTGGTCCAAGTCAGTGGTGTTGCCTCTATCTGAGGCCATGGTGCAGTTTCCCTCTAAATATCCCCTTGGCTGCGCTGATGGACTGGTCCGGTATTTAGGTATTTGGCTGAGTAGGGACGTTAATATGCTTTGGTCAGCAAATTACAGCAAAGCTATTATGTGGTTGGAAGATAAGGTGGAGATGTGGCATTTATTGCATCTCTCGCTGACCTGGTTATTCTGCCCAAATTTCTGTATTTATTTATCAATGTACCTCTTGTCCTTACAGCAAGTCTTCTTAAGAGGCTTAAGTCTGCGCTTGTGGCTCTGTCCTGGGCTGGTTGGCAGCCCAGAATTTCATGGGAAAAACGGACACTTTGGTTTGAATTGGGAGTTTTGGCGGCCCCGGATCTAGCACTCTATTATCATTGTGCACAGGCACATTTTGCACATTTTTAGCTACACGATATACGATACCTGCCCCATTTGGCACCTGAAAGTGACACGGTGTGGCCTGATAGATTACCACGGGTGCTTGGTGGCCTACCTTGTGGGGTCGATACTGTGGCCTGTAAAGCGAGGGCCTGGACTGCGCTGTTGCGATGCGCTGGTGTACGAGAGCCTTTTGCGCCTTCGATGCCGGTGCTGGATGTTGCTGACATGTAGTTGTCGGAGGTAGCCCGAGCCTGTGAATTTGTTTATGAGTCCAACTTAACTACCTTGGGATCTTGGTTCTCTGATGGTATGTTCATCTCCTCAGAGACGGCACTCGGTGACGTGCATGGCACTGCACTGCACTGACTATTCCTTCTCAGAGTTCGTGCTATGCTCCGTGTGTGTTAACCCTGCTTTCCTGCAATGCTCCCGGTGTGCCGAGCAATGGAATATCAAACACAATCCCCACGCAGGCTTATCACGAGGCTATATGTTTGCATGCAGAACGCAGTGTCTGAGACTGAGATTAAAGCTAAAGCCCACTGGGTGGTGGACATAGGTGAAACCCTTCCTGATGACGTGTGGCTAAGATGCTGCTCGCATATGAGAGAGCTGTCCCCTAACTACAGACTGCGCCTTATTCACTTTAATTTTTTACATAGTTTGTATTATACGCCTTGTAAATTGAAGAGTATGGTTATCCAAGCTGATGCACGCTGCAAGAGGTGTCGGACTCCTGATGTGGAATTTCTGCACCTCACAAGGAGCTGTGTGAATATTGGATGGAGGTGTTGCGGGCGATTGAGGAGAAGACTGAACTCGGACTGCCGCACACCCCTAAACTTGCCCTTATGGGATATGTTTAGGGGATTCCCGCATGGGCACAGGAGACTGGTGGGACTGCTGCTGCTGCTGCTGGCTAAGCGTAAGATTGCAATATGCTGGGGGCAACGTCGACCTCCCTGATGCAATTAATGGTTGCAGGATGCTTTGTACTGTAAGGAACAACTAATAATATGCTGAGAACTTATGCCTGAGGGCTCCCGACCAAGAGACATATGGGCCCCCCTGTGATCATTTTTGGAGACCCGAGCATCGAACAACAAACAATCACCCAGTGTAACCCATTGATTATGTAATAGTTATGCTCCCCTTCCATGCTATCCAACTACTGCTTGCATTTATATTGGTGATCTGACTGCTGCAATGTCCCTTTGTTCCCCCACTCTAGTTTCTATTTTTGCTCTCCCTTTTCCTTTTTATTCCTCTTTATTCTGCTCTTTGTTCTTCCTCTGCTGTTATTACTTCCCTTCCCTTCATTGTCTACATCAGGAGGTCTTAATGATGCGGTTTCGTTCATACCGCACTTAGTGGCGGCATGACGCCTTCTTATTGCTTTATACGTATGATGGTTATACAACTTTGTCTCGCCTTACACTCTAATTTGACTATAATGTGTACTTACTGACCTCACAGATGTGTTTGTTTGGAACTGTCCTCAATACTCTTACTTATGTCATACATTTATCTTTTTATAGGTTGCATATGTTTTCTAAATAAGAATTCCACCAATGTACAGACAAAATTGCCACAATAGTTTCTGTCTCCAGAAGGAATCAGTTAGAATATATTTTGTTAATCATACAATCTAATATGGTCTCTTACGTTTAGTTTAAACAAACATTGGCAAAGCTCGTAGGTTAGAGTTTAATGTCATAATGAGGCAAGAAGAGGCATGCAGAAATACATTTTCCATGCAATAGCACATTAAAGCCACACCAATTGGATTTTACAGTGCATGGTGTTGGCGATGGTAGTGGCACTGGGGTGCTGAACTGGTGACATTGCTGGTAGCATACATGATGGCTAGATATGCAGATCATGATGTACAGTTAAGTATTTGATTCCATCTCTTTTGATCTGTTTATATGAGTCATCCTAAGTGGCTCTAGTGTTTCCAACATGAGTCCATGATCGCTGAGCTATTGTTTTCAACAAGTGCCTTGCCAGTAAGGGGTTGGTAAGGACAATATGCATGTGAAGTTCATGTATTCATTTCCAAAAGGAACATGCTGTTACAGTTTGACTGTCGCTAGTGATCTCTTTTTGTAATCCCTCAGACAATTATAAAAAACAATGGTTAGGAATGCAAATCTACTGACTAACAATGGCTCTGATCTTCAACCATCATTTTGTGTGTGCTGTCTCAGTTGTTTTCTGCCATACATGCCATGACACTCCTCCAAGTTACATCTGTCACATAATAGTTATTTCTTCTAAAGCATCCAATTCAGGTAGTGGTGTAACGTCAAGGGTGGCTCTCACTACCTTTAAACTGCCCACCAGAAACATTGCTACAATCCTGCCTCTTCTTGTGCTACTAATGTGTTAGATGGAATCCAAGTATCTAGAATCCATTGGAAGCAAGGTGTGACCATCTAATAGTCCAAGTCAAGAGGCCAACAAGGAAGACCTGACAAAGAGATAGACAATAGTGTTTCTCCTTCGATGGTCGTCCTGGAAAAAAGTAGCATCACACGTTTGGTGTGGAAACAATTGTTGATATACATCCATCACTCTAACGCGCAGATGTTGGCTACCTGCCAAAACACCAGTGGTGCTGCTGATAGGAAGCATCCCCAAGTGCTTCACATATACTCAAGTCTCGTCTGTTCAGTTACAACTTGTTTAAGACAGTGAGCGCTATTCCTTTTACCACTTATATTGTGTCATGTGAAACCAAGCAAACGATTGGCACCATTGAAAACAGGGTGGCGGGGGTTGGTCACAAGGCCTGACCTGCAGCTAGGCCATGCAGCAAAGCCTTTATAACCACCCAACCCCATGCGACGCATGTCCTTTGGCTGCAGGCAGCTCAGATTGGCCACAGGGCCTGTCTCTGTCAGTGGATCTGTGAGTGGGTGTGTGATTGTTTGAGTGAGTCTGAAAGTAAAAGTGGATGTGTGGGTCTGAGTGGGTGTGAGGGGGTGCATGAGTGTCTGAGTGAGTAAGTGAGTGGACGCATGAGTCTCTGAGTGCATATATGAGTAAATTAATTAGTGTATGCATGAGTCTGTGGTTTTTCTTTCAAATTTTTCTATATTCACAAATAATTTTAGAATATTTACAAATTTTCACAAATATTGCGCATGGTGGCACAAAATTATTTTACACCCACAATTTACACCTATATCACACCCCTGGGGTCAGGGTACCTTCATCCTAAAACCTTGTGACACTTTCAATTTGGATTTTCACCCCCGAGGACCATATCATGTGAAATAAAATGGAGGCTTTGTAATCAGGTTGTGGTCAGCCAATTGCAATGCTTCTTTTCACACCCTTATTCATGAAAAATTCACAAATTATTTGTGACCGGAGATATACAAATTTATTTTCCCTTCAATATTTCAAAAATGACTGAACAGTTTCACACCAAGTAAGCAAAAGCGTAATCCGCGTACTGACAGCTAGCTTTCTTCCACATTTAGAATAATTCCAATAGTTTGGCCTGTAGTCGTGTCTAAAGCATCCTATGGAAATCACCATGGGAAACCCAACCTTTTTTTAAGCCCCCTTTTTCTCGCCCCTGCTTAATGCATCACCACAAAACTTTCCATGCGCATCAAGAATCATTGCAACACCTTTTGGGGGAAAATTTAGTGAAGATCCCTCAAACGGTGTCAAAGATATTGATTTAAGTAAAAAAACACTTTTCCTATGGAAATATGGTCCTAACTATAACTACTCAGTGGCAACTGCCGCTATGCAATATATATATATATATATATATATATATATACACTGCTATAGTTGAAATGCATTGGTATTCCTGGTGAGAGGTGCATAACAATTACCATATATATATATATATATATATATATATATATATATATATATATATATATATATATATATATATAGTAATTGTATATATATATATATATATGGGGACTTCCCAGAGTTCTCCTTTGTTTTTTGCATATATATATATATATATATATATACATATATATATAGTAATTGTATATATATATATATACATATATATATATATATATATATATATATATATATATATATATATATATATGTATATATATATATATATATATATATATATATATGGTAATTGTTATGCACCTCTCACCAGGAATACCAATGCATTTCAACTATAGCAGTCCTGATCACGGTATACAGAGTCCTTTCTCACTCTCCATTTATGGTCTCATCACTTCATATCCAATACAAGGCACTATGGAAAAATTGTTTAAAACTTAACATTCACAGAAGGCAACTCCTGAAAGAATAACATTTCTGGCATTATGTATAGTGCTGTAACCACTCATGCAAGCTTAGTTAATAATCATACTGGAGAAATTACTTCGTTATTCAGTATCCTCATCATTCCAAAAAATGTCAGCTTAGTGCTCATTAGAGATCAGTTCAAATTACCAGAATGATTAGAATTGATCTTAAACAATCCGTATGCAGTTTCCTAAATGTGCATTAAATAGTCTACATCGATATTCTGCTCGCCAAACATTCACCTTCAGCTTTGATAGAGTAAACCAGCATTCGCTTCCTGATTTGTTCACAGTTCACATTCGGGGATTCCCCGAACTCTACCTAATGTTTGATGAATGCGAGTTAACTTTCCAACAAAGTCACAACATGGTAAAACTCCCCCGGCCTCCTAACTGTCAGGGTTGCATCATTCGAAAAGGTAATCAGACATATGCTCACTACATTTTCCAGTGAGACTGCCATTGTGCGCAGTAAATAATTATATGTTACCTACTGGCAGTCACCATTAGGTAGTTATAGTTAGGAGCATGTTTCCAAAACAAAAGTGTCTTTTGACTTGCCTATATCTTTGGCACAGTTTGACAAGTCTTCACAAAATTTTCCAAAAAGTGCCCCAGTGCATATGGAAAGTTTTGGGCTGATCCATCAATCAGGGGTCGAGAAAAAGCAGGGGTAAAAAATGTTGTGTTTTCCATGTTAATTCCCAAAGGATCAATGAACACGACTACAACCCGAAATACACCAAATTTGGCAAAAAGCTAGCTGTCTGTACTCAGATTACACTTTTGGTTATTTGGCGTAAATCTATTCAGTAGTTTACAAGAAATTAAGGAGAATCCAAATTTATACATCTCTGGCTGCGAATAGAGAGTATTCATAAATTGTTTATGAATGTGCACGCAAATGGAAGCACTGTAATTGACTGGCCATAACCTGACTAGAAAGTTACGGCCACCATCCTATGTTATGGGAGAGGGTCCCTAGGGCTGAAAATAGAAATGACAAGTGGTATAAAGGGTCTGCGTGGAGGTACCCTGACCCCAGGGGTGTGATATAGGGTTGTTTTAGAGTCAAATTATGGGCTTAAAATGATTTTTCTTCACCATGCGTGAAATTTGTGAATATCCTCAAATATATTTGAATATCCTCTAATATTCAAATGTATTCGAGAATTTGCAGAATTTAAAAAAAAATCACACTCATTCATATTCAAATTTATTCACTCATACATGCACTCAGAGACTCATGTGCCCACTCGCCCAATCAGACAGTTGTGCACCCACTCAGACCCACTTTTTGACTCATACACCCACTTTCAGACCTACTCAGACACTCATGCACCCAGTCACAGATCCACTGACAGAGACAGACCCAGAGGCCAACCCCCCCTGTGCACGGTTGGGTGGTTATATGGACTTGGCGGCAGGGCCTGGCTGCAGGTCAGGCCCTAGGGCCAACCCCTGCCATGCATGGCCAAAGGCCATGGGTGGTGGTGGTTGGATTAACGTATTGTAATAAAAATTTAAATTACTTTACGTTAAAAAACATAGATATTCACTGAAAAAACTAAAGGTAACAGGGACATTATAGTTAGGTTCTGAATTAACTCATACATAACCATAGAAATTCAGCAGTTAGAGTTAGAGTTATTTCAAGTAACTGTGTTGATGTTGACACATCCCTGAATCAAGGTACTATTTCCAGCAGTTCTTGCATGGCTCCTGTATCTGACCCTCACTCTGTGGCAGTCAGCCTGAAATTGCAGATTTACCCTAGTCAAGCACAACCAGATAGTCCCGGTTGGTGCTTTCTGTTTCTCTGCACTATAGTTGCATATATTATTTAAAAATGTATATCTCATCTGCTACGCAATGGATTGTTGTCATTTCGGTCTTGTTTTGTTAATTAAATTAAGATTTATTTTTCTAACTTGGTGACCTATGCTAAGCAGAAATCCAATTTCTAACATATGTATATATGTCTTACCTACTGGCAAAATCCGGTAGGTAGTTATAGTTAGGACTCAGTTTCCAAGGGAAAGTGTTTTTTGTTATGTTAATATCTTTGCAGCTGTTTGACAAATTTTCATGAAATTTCTCCTGAAATGAAAAAGGAGAGAGAAAGGAGAGAAAGAGGGAGATAAAGAGTGACGTGAGAACAGGAGGGGGCAGGAAATAGGGTGGAGGTGACCTTCCAAGTGTCCAGCTGGGAAAAGATGGTGTTGTTTTCCGAGGATTCGGGAGTCCGCAACCTTATCTGGGGAAGTGGAGGATTGTGTGTAAACATCCAGGCGTTCCCAAAGCAAACTTGACTTGTTCAGGTTAAAGCTTTGATTGAGACTAGTATTATCCACACTTCTGAGAAAGCATACGCAGGCCCACCAAGTGTGATAATAGATGGATTTGAAGTATTTCCAGTCACAAAGGATCGTCTTGAACTCTAGTGTAATAAGTAAGTCAAATAGCAATTAAATTGACATTACAGTGGAAGATGTTGTTTATGGTTTTGTTAATGTCTCCAGTAAGATCGAAGCATGGGGCAGTAAAAGATCATGTGTTTGTGGTATCCAACCTCAGAGGAGTGATTTCAGCATTTGTTTGAGTCAAATAGCCCCTGTTTGCCTAATTTGTCTGGGGTCCAGAAGGATCTGTGTAGTAACCACTATTTACATTGCAGTATAAAAGGGGAGATCTTGAGCTTGGTAACGTGTTTCCAGGTTAATCACCAGATATCCACAGTTACATGAGCCTTCATTACGGCAAGAGTCAAGTCATTCATTTTGTTGTTTCTGTATAGAGCTGGAAGTATGTTTTTGGAGGATTTTTGAGATTTATAAGGCTTGCTCATTTTGTAATGCAAGCAGGGCGAGTACTTTAAGAATACTTGGGTTTTGCTTGTTCTGAAAGGAATGAAAACGATTCATTGCAACTTTGAGTTTGAGTAAGTTGTAAAATTCTTTGTTTGGTATGTTGAAGACTGCTTGTATGATAGAGAACAGAATGGGGTTTGTTCTGTAAATCACATCTTTGATAAATAGCATATTATAGATGAACAGGAATGCCAGTGGAGGGTATTAATGTTAATTCTTATAAACTGATTATGCGAAAGTGATGCGTCAGAGGAATATTTGACTTTGACCATGCATTTGCTGTCTAAATGTTTCACCACTAATATGTTATCCTTTAGTATATTAGAAGAGGTCACAGGTTTGAAGTGATTTATCAAGATAGCAGCCAGAGTGGTGAAAGGGAGGAAGAGATATGTCTTACGGGTAAAGGGAGTCGTGGATTTGGATGAAACAACTTTATAACTTGTTTGCAAAGGAATGCCATTTGAAGTTTACTAAAGTTGCGGAGGCCCATTCCACCTTTCTCTTTGTTAAGTAATAAGACCTTACTTGAGATTCAGAGTTTTTTACAACACCTAATAAATTGGGTAATAGAATTGTGGAGAAGTTTAAAGAATGTATTGGAGAGATGTAGACGGTAAAATCTAATTATAAAGTTCACTGTGGGACTATTAGCATTTTGGGATACTCAAATGTTCCCTACCACATCCTATGTTTGGGCGACCAGGACTCAATGAAGTCTTGTTTTTTTTTTTAAGATTGGGTACTCCATGTGTGTTCGTGACTCGGTTAGTGATTTGCCTAATTGTAGGCCTAGGTACTTAAGAAGGTGATTGTGCCATTTGAGGTTAGTGTTTTCAAGAGTTGCAGAAGTACAATTAGGTTTGAGAGGGAAAACCTCTGTTTTGTCTTTTTAAGTCAGTAGCCCAAAGCTTTGGAATAGGCATTGATCATATCCAGGATTTCTGGAATGGCAGAGTCCGCATCCTCCAAGAAGATGAGGACATCGTCTGCATACGCTGCCACCTTGTGGGTTGTGGAGTCAAAGGATATGCCATTGATGGTTGGGTTACATCATAATTCTGAGAAGAGGGGTTCTATGGCTAAGAGAAAGAGTAGTGGTGAGGGGGGCATCCTTGCATGGTGCCTTGGAATAGATTGAATTTCTTGAATAGGGAACCGTTTACTCTGACTTTGGCTGAGGTGTTGTCATAAAGAACAAAAACTATCAACTCAAACAGGGGGGAGTTGAATTTGCAGATTACCGAACTAAGGAAGGGCCAGGACACTTTGTCGACAGCCTTTTCCACATCTAGGGCTATTGTGGAGAAGGAGAGCTCTTTATAGAACATGCACAAACAGCCTTATTTTATCAGAGGCAAGTCTTCCTTTTATAAAGCTGGTTTGGTGGGGGGTGTATTTATGATGGACGCAATTTATCCAATCCTGTGGCCAGAATTTTGGCATATAATTTACAATCCTCATTGAGTAGGGATATTGGTTGATACTTTTTTGTTTCTAGAGAGTCTTTACTGTCTTTGTGGATAACCGTTATTATCACTTCTGTGAGGTGTGGGCCAATGGTGCCTTTGGAGGCATAGAAGTTGAAGAGACATTTTAGGTGAGGGACTAATAGTGGATGAAATGTTTTCTAGACAAGGCCTATGAAGCTCTCTGGCCCTGGGGCTTTCTTGGTTTTAAGTGTTTTGATTGTCTGATCTAGCTCACCTGTTTCGATAGATTTGTTCAGGGTAATTGGGTAAGCAGGGTAATTGGTCTGCTTTCTTAATCATAAATAGTGTAATGTTACAGAGGTATTTTCCACAATATATGGTTGCCAATTTGAGTTGTAGAGTTCGTCTTAGTACTGTGCAAAACAGCTTGCTCTCTTCCCTGTCTGTAACTGTTTTCTCTCATTTGTTTTTGATTGCAATAATTGAGAAAATCTGGATTTTAACTTTAAGATAGTTGGCAAGAATTTCCCGTCCTTCTATGTTTTTTATTGAGCCATGTGTGAGCTCTCTCGTGTATTAGTTAATTACATTGTATTTAAGGGATGTGAGATTACTGATTGTGTCGATTGAAGGTTTGGAGACTAGGAGGCATTCATGTTGCTTAACTTTGGTTTCAAGTTCCTTCGATGTTTTGCTGGCTATTTTATTTTTGTTGGTCATGATGCTAATCATTCTGCCCCTTATTGTGGCTTTCATTGCTTTCCAAAGAGTTTCTGGAGATATGTTTGGAGAAGCGTTTTTGTGGTGATAACATAGGTGGAATTGTCAGGAGCATAGAATGTAATGATGTAGTGAAATTGTATTAAAATGTTGGGCGAGGAACTCGGAGAACAGAAGCTGAAAGGATTATTAAAGGTCAACTGGAGATGCCATTTAATGTGCTAATAAATCTATAAAGAATTGAACTCATCTTTACATGCGATGAACGGACAATGAACTGTGCAGGGGATAGACATTTTTACATCTCCACCCCTGAATTAAATTGATTGTTACATCTTGTACATTGAGAAAAAACAAGTTAATAGAAGAAAAGAAAATGGAAAAGAAAAGACTAGGCATCTTGATCGCTGAACTGCAGGAAAGTGAGGCAAGTGACATGCTTGATTTGTAAGTAATTATCTTAAAATAAATAGAAACAACAACTACAGAGCAAGCACCATGGAAAGCGCCAGTGCAAGGAGAGACTGTTCACACCTGGAGCTTCAGTGAGTGCTGCGAAGAAACCAAGCAGCGCATGTCCAATGAAGCATGAGTAGAGACTGTTTGGCATTTGCAGCTTTAGCGCATGCTCTGAAGAAACTAAGGGGCAGATTTAAGAGCCTCTAACTCCTCCTTGTGCACATTAGTGTCATTTTGCACTAATGTGGCCCAACGAGGCCAAACTCGCCTCAACAAATTTACTAAGTGGCGCAATGTTAGCATTGTGCCACTTTGTAACCCTTTGCGCTACATAATGCCTGCGCCAGGCATAATGTAGGCAAAAAGGGAGTTCCCCCGTCAGGGGACCAAAAAAATGGTGCAAAGAAATCTAAGAGATTTTTTGGCATCAGTTTCTTTGGCACTTTTAACACCTACTCAGAGCAGGCGTTAAAAGGAGGCACACTATTGTTTACAATGGGCCTCAATGGTCTTTGCAGGATTAGTGTCAACATTGTTGATCCTGCAAAGTGCCAAACTAGCGTCTAAAAATATGACGCTAGTTTCTTAACTACCGGCATGGTGCGCCATATATTAAATACAGCACACACATGGTGGCATTAGGGGGGTACTAAGCGGGGCTAGAAAAGTGGCCGCTGCACTAAGTGCAGCGGCCACGTATCATAAATCTGCCCCCAAGCTCCCTGTGTCCAGTAAAGAGCAAGGTTTGAAAGGATCCAGCCAGTTTTAAATCAAAGCTTCAGTGCATGCTGTAATCTAAGATCAGGGCTCGTCTATTGAATTATAAGAAAAAGGCAGAGAAAACCAACAAAGCACAAGGTATCAGCAATATAAACCAGCACAGTATCCCGAGGCTGAACTAGAAAGCAAGACGAGATCGTGACTCAAGTTAGCAAAGCACAGACAAATGTTTCATGTGTTGCACATATACGATGCATTGACAGAAACAATAAAAAAAATAAAAAATAAAATAAGAAAGAACAACTCACATATTTACAACAGATACCAAGGCAGGAAATGGTGAAAGGACTTAGGAGAAACACCTGGAAATGACAACATGGAAGTAGAACTACCAGACAATACCCATTTAAAATGCATAAAGAAGAAAATAGAACACAAAATAGAAGCGAGGAACACGATCACAGAAGAATAAACTGCAGTGTAATTATTTTAGTTTATTATATTCATTTATTATATTAGACTGTTATATAACATTTTATTTGTAGTTTATTATATTAATTTTCTTGCAGGAAAATGGCAGATCAAAGCATGGCATCGCCTCCACCATTCTTCAACACCCAAGGAGTGACCTATACCATGGAAACAGTGGGGGAAATTAGTCACTGCGTATATGTTATCTATTTGTGGTGATAGACAAGGACCACTTAAGTGACAAAGTATTCTTCTTTATCATCCTGGCATGGATGAAGAAGGATTAATGAAGAATTACAAGAATTGTTGTTAGGGATGGGTGATGGTCAGCCCAGTAATGTTTTTGAGGTGTCCATGCAAATGTTAGACTTGCAATTCTTTCAGAAAACAAATCTAGTTTTGGAACTCCATAAATTATTTTCAAGAGTACAAAAAGTAAATGCAGAGATTGCATTATATGTGGCCGCATTAAGAGGGTTACCACTATCTTTTCATTTTGTGATGTTCACAAGTATTAAGAGAATACAAGTAAAACTCTTGATTAGAGACACTAGCTTAGAAGACACAATTCAAATTGCTAAGGGAATGGAACACACTGTGATGTAGTTGAAAGAAATGGAGAGTACAATTGGCAATCAAAAGGACAAGACAATAACTGAGATAGGAGTTGTGTATGGAAAAAATAAGATGAAAAAAGTGTGACACGAAGAAAACTTTAGAGAATACTAGGAATCAAGTAGAGGGAGATGAAAAACAAAGGAACACCAATTGGAGGGCGGTATAAAGAGCTAGATGTATCAGGCTCCCAGTTTGCATTTCTTAAATAGCTAATTTTAAGAAATCACTATTTAAGAAATGCAAAATGGGATGTATGAAAATTGTGATTCGGTAATAGCAATTTCTTAAAAATCGCAATCGCTATTAGTGAATTGCAATTAGGGAATGGGACTCCATTCACCCTATGGGCCTGTAGGCCCATAGGTGCCAATGGTTTTGCATTTCTGAACTTGTGAATTCCTGTTAGGAATTCACAAATTATTTAATGCAAATCCCAGGGTGCTGGAGGCCTAAGGCCCCCTTTGATGCACCCCCAAAAAATATTTATGGACATGTAAAGCGCACACATGCCCGAGGGGCATGTGTGTGCTACATGTCATTTTTAAAAATGCATTTGTAATGCATTTTTTTTAATTGCACATGCTTACCACCAAACTTCAATTTGAGGTAATTGCATTTCCTAAATGACAAGTTCGCATTTAGGAAATGCATGATACATGTGCACTAGAATCGCAAATAGGTATTCCCTATTTGCAATTACCTATTTAGGGAATTGCAATTTCCGATTCCCTAAATGGAGTCGCAATTTCAGGGAATCGCTATTTTAGCGATTCTTTGAAATTGCACTGCAAATGCCTTGCATATATTCTGAAAGGCATTTTTGCGTTCACAAATGGTGGAATTTTGCGATTCGCACCATTTTCGAATGCAAAAATCTTTGATACATTTAGCCCAAAATGTTTTCAGTGTGGAGCTTCGGTCCATATTGCATCCAGCACAATGTGTGTGGCAAAAAATGTAATCTGCAAAGACTGCAGAAGGAGAGGCCATTTTGTGAAAGTATGAAGGACAAAGGATGATGACAAGGATAATAGGAAGATACAAGTGATTGAAGAAGAAATTCTTAATAGTTGAGAATGTATTGAAGAGTTGATTCTAACAGCAGAATCAAAAAGAGAAGATTCAGAGAACAGTGATAATTCGTAGAGGGAAAAGATCATTGAGCTACAAGGAATGAAGCTAGAAAGCTATAGAAAAAAACACATTGTCAAATACTGCTGAACGATATGTTGGTAAAAGTATTGATGGATGCAGGAAGTTTATTTACCTTAATATCTAAGAAAAGTTATGAAAACAAATGGAACTCCATTGGAGATTCACAATTGCGCAAGTCTGATATCAAAGCTGTAGGCTATGCAGGGAGAAGGACAAAGTTTTTAGGAATGGAGCGGATGACGATTAAGTTCAAGGAAAAAGCTGTTTATGAATGAGTGTATATTACAGATAAGGCTATCGGCTTTCCATTTTTACTCATTTTTACAGATACATACAGACAGAAAACAATGTGTTTCCTGTCTGTATTTATCTGTAAAGTGGAAAAATATTGAAAATTGCGCTTCTGATCAATGACTTTCCCTGCTGTCTGTTGTGAATTCCAAGACAGCAGATAGGCAGCATGGGGAGTTAAAAAACAAGTTAAGGTATATTTAAATATAGGCATATGATAAAATACATTTGTAGTAAATTGCTAATATTTACCTATGGGTGTAGTGTTTTGCTATATTTGGCTGCTGAATTTGTTAAAACACGACAGGCACCAAAGTATGAGCCCTTGTATATCAGTAAAATACATGTGGAAATATACCATTTTTGACCCCACTTATTTGAAAACCAGAGAATAAATATGGATAAATACTAATAAGATGGTCAAAAAATATATATGGATAAATACAGCCGGAAATGTGAAAAAAAATAATACCATAAAACCGGGAGCCCTAATTACAGATTATGGTTCTGATTTACTTGGCTGGCATCATCAAAAGGATTTGGATATAAAAGTAAATCCAAATGCAAAAGAACCAGTAATTGTGGCAAGGAAGGAAGAGGTTAGAGAAGTACTTGAGGAAAATCAGCATGGCTTGATAAATAAATAAAGTGATAGTGGAATTAGGCACTAAACCAGTTGTCCACAAAGTGATGAACATTCCTAACACGATGAGAGAGCCTTTACAAATAGAGTTAGATAAACTATTGCAGGAACAGATTATTGAGCCAATTGAAGCCTCAGAATGCTTGTATTAAACATGTTGGCTGCATATTATCAAATCAATTTACATGTGCAGTTAAGGCATCTAATGTTCTTTGTTAGTCCCCAGGTGGTTTTTCGTGACAAAGAGTGCCTTTTGGGCTCGCTTTAGCCTCAGCAGTGTTTCAAAGAATTATGAAAAACATATTTGGCTATATGGATCAAATATTGTGCTTCTAGGATGATATCGTCATTGTGGGAAGGGGTGGAATGGAACATGATCAGTTGTTCAAGGAAGTGATGAGGCGATTGGAGAAACATGGCTTAACAATAAAAAAAGAAAACTGCCAGATTAGAAAGAAAGAGGTGACATACTTGGAGCATGTTATAGGCAATGGAGGAATTAAACAAAAAAAAAGTATATTAGCAGCAATTGAGAAAGCACCACCGCTTTCTAATAAGGACAAACTGAAATAATTTCTGGGAGAATACTGCTCAAAGTTAGTAAAAATATTTACAGCTGTATTAGAACCTTTGAGAAAACTGATGAAAAAAGTTGTAGTATTTGAGTGGGTAAAGGAGTGTGGCCAAGCATTTGAAGAATATATATTGCCAATGAGTCTCAGGCAGGTCTGTACTAACAGATAAACACTCCAAATCCCTAAGAAGATCAATGCAACAATAGAAATTGGAAATGTCAACATATTTTATAGAGAAATGGATAATAAGGCTGCTATGTCAATGAAAATCAGCAATGGTCTGTTTGAGAACTGCCTTCCTCTGACTGCCTACAGAAATGGACAAAGAGTTCTAAATGGCACATGCTCTGTTTGTAGAATTCACACCATTGTATTGATTTGTACTCAGGAAAATGAGTGAAGATCTGATGAATTTCATCTCTATTTAGGAGAGACACATCATCTTCTCAGAGGTTCAGCAAATACTATCTAGCAAAGGATATCATTTAAGCATACCACAGTAAGGAAAATTATATTCCGGCCCTTGATGCACTTTGATGAAAAGTTTACAAAGCAGAAGAAAAAGAACCCTTCAAATATTCATATCAGAAATCGATAATAAACTGAATGCCCTCAGAACCAGGGGCTGCTACTCCATTATAGCGGAGAAGTGCGGCCCCACTGTTGAAAATGCCCCCCGACACTGCCCAGAGTTGAAAAATAAAATGCTAATAAAGTTAATTTAGTGTCAGAAAGGGTTGGGGCTAGCTGAGTGCCAGTAGTAAGGAAGAGTGGTGGGCTGCCTGTGCACTTGTTTAAATTTAAAGTGCGCATGTCGCTTTGGCTGACTGTCTTGCAGCAGCCATCCAGACATGCGCACCTTAAGTCTCTCAACCCAGTTGTCTTAAACAGCTGGGTTGAGAGCAGGTACAGACATCCAGTGCCCTCTGGAACACCGAGAGAGGTCGCTTCCTCCAATCCTGACACTTCTCTCAGACTGATTAACAGCATGAGGGCAGTGGCAGGATTGGTTGAGAGAGTTGGAACCTGGAGAAAAGATGGCAACAAGAGCGAGGAGGAGGACATCACCTTGCAAGCACTGTTAGTTATGTTTATTTTATTTTATCCCTCCTTGCACCCATCCCCACTCATTTGCCACCCCACCATTTTCAGTAGTTGCCGGCTGCCCCTTCTCAGAACCTATGCCTAAAATATGTGCTTGCGTGTACAAAGCATGGTAATTACTAATCAGGATATTTCTTCAGTAAACTAAAGATCTGAGCACGAGTGTTTGCCCTCAGTTTACAAAAAAAATCCCCAAAGTGACCTTCACCCCACAGCCCTAGAAACAACATGCTTAATACTTGGAAAGTCTTGTACAAAAATATATTGCATTTTTTCTAAAACTCAAGAGTTTGTGGACTGCAGGATACACAGCTCAGGCAATATTTCCTTGTCTTTTTGTAATATAAGCGGCCTTAATGTGAAGTTATGAAAGGCTGCCGAAGATTTAAAAGTTAATAAATCATTGTCATCGGCTCACTTCCAGAATGCAGAGAGAGTATGCTTGCACACTCCAGATCTCACTGCTCTTTCTAAATGATAGTTTGTGTGTCATAGCTCCACCAGTCCACACCTTCTGATAGATAATGTCAGCTGTTCCTGTTTAGGAAGGTGAAAAATATCTAGAATATCCAGAAAAAAGAATTTCCATCTTTAATTTGTTGCATTGAGTGTTCAGACTTGAAGATTAGCCACACTACCATTGCTTTCACTTGAAGTGTTTTTCAACAAGTGAGCTACATTCGCAAAAATGTTGTCATGAGTGTGTGTAACTTACTCCTGTATCACTCCTATCTTCCTTCTGAATTACAGTAGTAAGCCAGGAGTGCACCTGACTTGTTACTGGAATTAAAGGCTATGCTAGAAGTAATACAAGTGTAAATCACAGTAACATCTTTGGGAATCAATATACAAATGTGTCTTTTATCGATCACAGGCCTCTAGCACACAGTTACAAGAAAACAGGAATTTCATAATCTCATAGTTTTTGTTTGTAGATAACGCATTTGCATCAAACGTTTTCTTTTTTACACTTGTTTCAGTCCTGCATGCTTTTTTTTACTTAGTGTAAATCTGTCCAGTAGTTTTCGATATTTGCATTTGAAAAGGCGTGGTGAAGGTCATAAGGGGTTAATCTCCTAGACATGTTAGTGATATCTGGACTGTTATTGGACTCATGCAGGAATGAACATTCTTAAAATAATTTGAATGTCATTTACCTGAGGGAACCTTTTCTACAATCAGCCAGTGGGGTGCTCCAGGACCTGGGATAGTACAACAGTGCCACAGGAACTGTTTGCCTAGCTGCACCACCTCATTAATATGTTGTAGATATCATTGCAAGGACTCAGAGACTTGGTCTATGAATCCTGAGAAAATGTTGATCTGCAGGCATAATTATGGGCACCAAGAAGGTGCCTACCCAAAGACTAAAATAAACAAAATCGGTTGCAGGTAACAGTACTCCCATTGGATCAAACATATCCTTCCCGTTAATTACCATAGAGCGCTTGTGGGTGGCCTCTTGTGCATGTGTCCACCCCTGGGTACTACATCAAGGTACTGTGGCAGCATATAGTTGAAGTTTGTGTGGCAGGTACCATGAGAAGAAAATGTGGGTTGAGTGTGCATAGCTGAAGGTTGTGTAGAGTGTAATATGCTCTTTATTATTATTGAGTGTGGGGATAGGCGATGACTTATGAGCTGTGACGCCTCAAGTACATCATCATGCCCCCCACCATTCCCACAACAAAGTCACCTTCTGCACTGGCCTGTGTCACAGGGATAGGGCAGCAATGCTCTCTATTTATCCAATACAGCACATTCCTGTCCTTTCCCCCTACACTGGCACCCTTTTGGCTGTCTAGCGCCAACGCAGGTAACCTTGCACCACGGTGCAAGGGGGTGTGTGTGTGTGTGTTGCATGCAGGAATGTTTTGTGCAGGATTTTTTTTGTGCAGAAAAGTGCATCTTCCTGCACTAAAACCATCCTGAGAGGCTTTTTCATTTTTCTATGAGTCCAGCAGAATGCAGCACATATAAAAAGAGGAACAAACAAGGAGAAATAAAGCTATTTCTGCTTGTTACACATCACATGGAAAGGAGTAGAATTTCAGCACATTGCCAGGTTTACCAGGTTCGGTAAATCTGGGAATGTATCAAAAGCTATGGGAGTTGTGTGGGAATACCCACACAAGGCCCAATGGAATGCCTCCCTTGTGCAGAGTAAGTCAATGCAGCGATTTGCGGTGTGCCTTACTCCTTATTTTTGAAGCTCTTCAAAGCCAGGCAAAGTGGCTTTGTGTGGCTTCACAAATATGACTTAGTGGTTTGCGTCACGCATGTACCACATTGTGTTGTGAAACCCCTCATATATATGCCCCTTAGAATGTACCTTTTAAGTGGCACTAAACAGATCCCTGTATTCGACCCGAGCTCTATCACGATCAGACTCTGAACATATGACTTTCCCTTGCTCTACTGCAACTAGATTACCATGAGTGGCACTTTGTGCTTTTAGGCGCCATTTTCCCTAACAACTGTAAAACTGAATATGGACAGTTTTAGTGAGTGGACTTTTGACTTTGTGAAATCATTATATTTATTAACATTTACTCCATTTCCCTAAATTGGTTTGGGATTTTCCTGTTTTGTTTTCACTGTTGTGCTGCATAAATACTTTACACCATGTCTTTAAATTAAGCCTGATTTCTTTGTGCCAAGCTAGCTGAGGGTTAAGCACTGGTTAAGTTAGTGACTTTTGTGGTCACCCTGACGAGGATTGCGGATGTTGCCTCAGTAGCGCTTTCACCCCCTTCAAACAAAAACCCAATTTCTTAAATTTTCCTGTTTTCTTGTCCAGAAGCATTGCAAAGGAGCAGAATGTTTTGGTTCCCTTTGGCAAGGAGTGTACAGGTCTGTGTAAGAAAGTGAAACAATAGATGAATGTGGAACAATATATTCTCAGTAACCAATCAAACCTCTGCAATGATTCTGGAATCCTCCATGTTCCCAGGAGGTATTAAATGGTCTGGCACACCCGGGATTCACAGTTCAGGTTCCTGGAACTGCAACTCAGGAAGTCTTAAAATGTGCTAAAATTAAATTGTAACACTACATCTCTGACTTCTAGCTGAACTTGCACAACTCCTGTGTTAGTTTGCATACTATAGACTACTTTAAAAAATGACAGGCTTTACAGTACAAGTTTTTAGATTTGCATAACTCTCAAAGGCAGTCCTGCCTCTGAAATCGCACAAGAATAGCAAACCTAGAAAGAGACTTTGGATTCCATAGTATTGTGTCTGTTGGTGAATTAGTGAACGATCGGCAAATCTTTAAACATAATAAAAAATGTTAGGGAGCATCCCATTGGTTATAGATGTACACTTCTAAAAGCCAACAGCCTATAGGAAAAAACATCCTTTGTAGGACACTATTTCAACTTTCTACCAAGATATGGAGAGAGGGAAGCTTCAGATGTGTGCAAAGTGTCAAAACATCAAATTGGAGAGAGCCAGAATGCAGCAGTAACCTGAAAAGGTCAGTCACCTTCTGAAGAAAATCAAGGAATGACGTATTGGAAGCCGGAGCGGCTTGCGTGGCTGGGCGTGATGGGGATACGGGGGGTGAGGAGGGCATGGGAAAAAAATTATTAAAAAATAATTTTAAAAAAAGTACTTGCTTTGCTTGGGTGCCGCGCTCCTCTCCCGTCGCAGCTGCAGGCACAGGCTCTCAGCCTACCCTGCACCAATCCTGACGCTGCTTAGAGCAGCATCAGGATTGGCGGGGAATGCCCAGCCAGGGCACTCCCAGGCAGACTGGGAGCCTGTGCAGGCGGTTGCTGGGCTGGAGAGAGCCCTGTGCGCATGTGTGCTTGGCGGGCCTGAGACAGCCGGCCAAACATACATGCGCTCTGAGAGGAGTGCACAGTGCACTCCCCTCACTCCCCTCAGCTCATCAATTCCAATGCCCGCCCTTTTTACATGGAAATGATAGTAAACAGAGTTTATTATCCTTTCCATATTGTGAGAAAGTAGCCTCTTTCTAGCCTTGTTACCCCCACTTTTGGCCTGTTTGTGATTGTATGTCAGGGTGTTTTCACAGTCTCACTGGGATCCTGCTAGCCAGGGCCCGGTGCTCATAGTGAAAACCCTATGTTTTCAGTATGTTTGTTATGTGTCACTGGGACCCTGCTAGCCAGGACCCCAGTGCTCATAAGTTTGTGACCTATATGTATGTGTTCCCTGTGTGATGCCTAACTGTCTCACTGAGGATCTGCTAACCAGAACCTCAGTGGTTATGCTCTCTCTTTACAAATTGTCACTAACAGGCTAGTGACCAATTTCACCAATTTACATTGGCATACTGGAACACCCTTATAATTCCCCAGTATATGGTACTGAGGTACCCAGGGTATTGGGGTTCCAGGAGATCCCTATGGGCTGCAGCATTTCTTTTGCCACCCATAGGGAGCTCTGACAATTCTTACACAGGCCTGCCATTGCAGCCTGAGTGAAATAACGTCCACGTTACTTCACAGCCATTTACCACTGCACTTAAGTAACTTATAAGTCACCTATATGTCTAACCTTTACCTGGTAAAGGTTGGGTGCTAAGTTACTTAGTGTGTGGGCACCCTGGCACTAGCCAAGGTGCTCCCACATTGTTCAGGGCAAATTCCCCAGACTTTGTGAGTGCGGGGACACCATTACACGCGTGCACTATACATATGTCCCGACATATGTATAGCATCACAATGGTAACTCCGAACATGGCCATGTAACATGTCTAAGATCATGGAATTGTCACCCCAATGCCATTCTGGCATTGGGGAGACAATTCCATGATCCCCCGAGTCTCTAGCTCAGACCCGGGTACTGCCAAACTACCTTTCCCGGGGTTTCACTGCAGCTGCTGCTGCTGCCAACCCCTCAGACAAGTTTCTGGCCTTCTGGGGTCCAGCCAGGCTTGACCCAGAAAGGCAGAACAAAGGACTTCCTCAGAGAGAGGGTGTTACACCCTCTTCCTTTGGAAAAAGGTGTCAGGGCTGGGGAGGAGTAGCCTCCCCCAGCCTCTGGAAATGCTTTGATGGGCACATATGGTGCCCATCTCTGCATAAGCCAGTCTACACCAGTTCAGGGATCCCTCAGACCTGCTCTGGCGCGAAACTGGACAAAGGAAAGGGGAGTGACCACTCCCCTGACCTGCACCTCCCCTGGGAGGTGCCCAGAGCTCCTCCAGTGTGCTCCAGACTTCTGCCATCTTGGAAACAGAGGTGCTGCTGGCACACTGGACTGCTCTGAGTGGCCAGTGCCAGCAGGTGACGTCAGAGACTCCTTCTGATAGGCTCCTTCAGGTGTTGCTAGCCTATCCTCTCTCCTAAGTAGCCAAACCTCCTTTTCTGGCTATTTAGGGTCTCTGCTTTGGGGAATTCCTTAGATAACGAATGCAAGAGCTCATCAGAGTTCCTCTGCATCTCTCTCTTCACCTTCTGCCAAGGAATCGACTGCTGACCGCGCTGGAAGCCTGCAAAACTGCAACAAAGTATCAAAGATGACTTCTGCGACCTTGTAACGCTGATCCTGCCGCCTTCTCGACTGTTTTCCTGGGTGTGCATGCTGTGGGGGTAGTCTGCCTCCTCTCTGCACTAGAAGCTCTGAAGAAATCTCCCGTGGGTCGACGGAATCTTCCCCCTGCAACCGCAGGCACCAAAGAACTGCATCACCAGTCATCTGGGTCTCCTCTCAGCACGACGAGCGAGGTCCCTTGAACTCAGCAACTCTGTCCAAGTGACTCCCACAGTCCAGTGACTCTTCAGTCCAAGTTTGGTGGAGGTAAGTCCTTGCCTCCCCACGCTAGACTGCATTGCTGGGAACCGCGTGTTTTACAGCTACTCCGGCTCCTGTGCACTCTTCCAGGATTTCCTTTGTGCACAGCCAAGCCTGGGTCCCCGGCACTCTAACCTGCAGTGCACGACCTCCTGAGTTGTCCTCCGGTGTCGTGGGACCCTCTTTTGTGACTTCGGGTGAGCTCCAGTTCACTCCACTTTGTAGTGCCTGTTCTGGCACTTCTGCAGGTGCTGCTTGCTTCTGAGAGGGCTCCTTGTCTTGCTGGGTGCCCCCTCTGTCCCCTCACGCAATTGGCGATATCCTGGTCCCTCCTGGGCCACAGCAGCATCCAAAAACCCTAACTGCAACCCTTGCAGCTAGCAAGGCTTGTTTGTGGTATTTTTGCACAGAAACACCTCTGCACGACTCTTCACGACGTGGGACATCCATCCTCCAAAGGGGAAGTTTCTAGACCTTGTCGTTCTTGCAGAATCCACAGCTTCTACCATCCAGTGGCAACTTCTTTGCACCCACAGCTGGCATTTCCTGGGCATCTGCCCACTCCCGACTGGATCGTGACTCTTGGACTTGGTCCCCTTGTTCCACAGGTACTCTCGTCAAGAAATCCATCATTGTTGCATTGCTGGTGTTGGTCTTCCTTGCAGAATTCCCCTATCACGACTTCTGTGCTCTTTGGGGAACTTAGGTGCACTTTGCACCCACTTTTCAGGGTCTTGGGGTGGGCTATTTTTCTAACCCTCACTGTTTCCTTACAGTCCCAGCTACCCTCTACAAGGTCACATAGGTTTGGGGTCCATTCGTGGTTCGCATTCCACTTCTAGAGTATATGGTTTGTGTTGCCCCTATCCCTATGTGCCCCCATTGCATTCTATTGTGACTATACATTGTCTGCACTGTTTTCTATTGCTATTACTGCATATTTTGGTATTGTGTACATATATCTTGTGTATATTTGCTATCCTCATACTGAGGGTACTCACTGAGATACTTTGGCATATTGTCATAAAAATAAAGTACCTTTATTTTTAGTATATCTGTGTATTGTGTTTTCTTATGATATTGTGCATATGACACTAGTGGTACTGTAGGAGCTTCACTCGTCTCCTAGTTCAGCCTAAGATGCTCTGCTAAGCTACCTTTTCTAACAGCCTAAGCTGCTAGACACCCCTCTACACTAATAAGGGATACCTGGACCTGGTGCAAGGTGTAAGTACCCCTTGGTACCCACTACAAGCCAGGCCAGCCTCCTACACATATAAAAGGATTTGCAGCAGTTGCTGCTGGCAGTGGGGGGGTGGGGGGGGGCAACGCTATGGCCAAGGGTGTAAAAGAACCTATGTCTGAATGAGAACCATTAGTGTGAACATTTTTCACACACCCCAGAGGATGCTGAAAAGTGACATGCAATTTGTTTGACTGGGCCTTGCAGAGTTGACATCACAGGACACTTTTAGTACAAGGATAAAACACCTACAAGCCATGTATTTGAACAAATTATGCTAAGCAGTGTGAAGCAGTTCCTACTTTGGTAAATGGACTGCATGTTTAGGAGGGCACAACAGAAAAGTCTGGAAGACTGAGTCTGTCCACGGAGTTAGTAACTGATGGCCTAACTCCTGGCTAACTCACAGTGCCTAACCCAAATCTTCAATCCCACACGGTTAAATGGTGATTATGGCAACCTGAACATAACACTCCAACTCCTCTATGAAGCCATGGAAACAGATCATACCCTTTTCGCTCAGTTACTTATGCATGCCAAGGTGAGACACAAAATACATTTTCAATATATTTATTAAAACAATTGCAATCTAGCATATAAAGAATAAGCTGAGATAATTAGGCTTATGAACAAAAGGGCTGATTTAAGGAATGTGGCACTGCACCCAGTGCAGTGCCACATTCCTTGCGCCCCTTAGCGCCACCCTACCACAACCATGTGTGCACTGTATTTAAAATACGGCGTACTGTGGTACAGGGTACGGGACAATAGCTGCAGGATTACTGATGCTATTGATGTACTCTGCAGGAGTAGCACCTAATTGTGGTGCTACTCCTGCAGAGTGCATAGGGGCCCATTGTATTCTGCTCTGAGCAGGCTTTAAAAGTGCCAAAAAAAGTGGCTCAGGGAAATCTTTTAGATTTCCTTCCACCATATTTTGCCCCCCCTAATGAGGGAACACCCCCTTTGCATAGATTATACCTAATGCAGGCATAATATGGCCAAGGGGTTACAAAGTGGTGCAATACATACATTGCACCACTTTTTAATTATGGTGTGTGTAAAAAGCCACTTTAGCTCTGCCTTATCGTGCAAAAAAATGTTGCTATGGCAGTGCAAAGGTGGCGCTAGGGCCTCCTAAATCAGGCCCAAAGCAGGGTAATCAGCATTACAAACATGAACAAGAAGATAAACTAGACTAGATGTTCCTACCTAACCCTATGTCTATTATGAGAGCACAGTGGTTGTAACCCTATGCCTGACCCAATGTAAGGGATTATCCCCAGCTCTGTTCCTGGATAGAGTGTCAAGAATTAGCCTGTGGTGTAGATAGTAATCTTCTCAGGATAATGGCAGATTAGCACTAACCAAGTGGATGTCACACAGCATGCATCCTAGGATAGTCGTGGCCGGAATGCCCTCTGCTCTCTTTGGGTTAATGCACGGTTTATATTACAAACTGTACCACATTAAAAATGCAGTTCTGATGTAATGCTGTGTCTGGGTGATAGAAGCTGTCTCTTGAATGGTCAACACAAACTAACATATTGTGTACCACGCTCCATAGCCTTGGACAAAGGGTACTGATTATATATGGTGCAAAGATTAATTAAACTAGCAGCATGTTCCTTGCTTCCCTAGAATAAAAGCAAACAGATAAAACGTATAAAAGTCTTTCCTAAAAGTCCTCTCGCTAACATGAATAAAATGTGAATAAAAGCATAAACTATACAACCGGCTGACCAATCCGGGTCTTAAAAGGGTCCTCACAACAGCAGAAGTGGGAAATAAGCAATGGGAAGAGGAGTGGAAGAAACAATTCCACCAAAGGTACTTGAAGCTTGATATTAATAAAAATTTCCAAGTTTGCCGATGTTATCCACATATTGCAGCAAATATATTTAAAAAAAATTAAGTGAACTAAACAAATCAGTCTTCTCTAATGTAGTGAACCTCCATTTAAAGAAATACCACAAAGCCATAGTCATAAATTGGTAAAATTAAGACTACCAAAAAACAATTGAACAAAATATTTAAAGAAAAGTTTAAAACAAATGAAAAAGAACATAAAGTTAAAAAAAAAAAAAAACTCAACATAAACACATAAAACCAAAGAGAACCAATAGGAAGTTCTACTATACGAGCCTTATAAATCTTAACCTTAAAAAAAAACACAAAAAAAAGAAAAAAGATCAGCTCATTCGGGGTTGTTCAAGGGTCACTGAAGGCCAGGCCCTCAGCCAACCCCTACAATCAGCTGTGTGTAAGAATCCGCGGTCAAACTCTGCTGCCTTGTGTTACGAAGACTGGCTGTCTGCGGCTGGTTATGAATTGGACCTAGTCAAAGGTTTTGAGCAGTGTGGTTAGAAATTAAGTAGATCATAAAAAATACACTAAAAAAATAACACAGTTAAAAACTCAGTTACGGTCCTGGCTCAAACAAGCAAACCCACAGGAATTTGCCACTTTTGGTTAGCAAAGCACACAACACACACCACAACTTGCACCAACTGCCATCCTCCAAACACATATTTTTCGTCTGAAGCTCATAAGGACCAAGAGCAATCAATAATGCCAAAAGAACTACAAAGAGTCGAGCGAGTACCCAAATGGTGCTACATTTGGAGTAGAAAAAGTAACTATAACCACTTCAGTAGCCAACAGTTTCCTTAATATTGCTTAGTTTGAAGTAAATCTGATCACCACAGAATTCAACACATTTTCGGCGTTTTTTTATTTTTTTATTGTGGGAATAGTACATCTAAGTAATGTATGGTAAAATAAAACAATAGTTAACTTGTTAAGAAATGAATATTAAAAATGAAAAGTAAGTAAACTATTATAAAAAATTTAAGTCACATGTTTAACCAAACTCGGCAATATATGTGCAAATTATAATTTATTTATGGAAAAGACAGAATTTGAAAACAGTAGAGAAGCAAAAAATAAGCTTATCAAGAGAACAAAATGGCAGATGATGTGTGTTATATGTAGTCTGCTTTGCCAAGGACAACAGGGGAATTTCAGTTGTTTTGCACATTTGAGCTAAAATCATAACTCATTTTTCAGCTTTGTTTTTCTTAGATATATGCTAAGGCAGTGAAAATAAATGTTAACCAGTAAAACATGGTCTGTGGAGCAACTGTACTAATAAACACATATTCACACATTTATTGCAACAGTGCAAGGTCGATTACAGTTTATTTTATAGTATAGCAAAAGTTGACATGAGAAAAACACTGTTTACTGCCTCACAGATTTGATATTAAAAATACTATAGACTGAGAAACATCTCTCCTGATAGTGAGGTGGTCTCTCCGATGGCTTTTGCCTCCCCGAACAAGTTTAACACCTTAGATCCTGGTTTTGGGTATAAACCATTTCTAAAAACATACATCTATACATAAACCATGTAGCTGCATAACTTACGTATGCGATGCACAGAATGTCATAGGCTACTATTACCATTCTTGAGGAATGCCAAAGCAGCTTCATGTCCCAGTAAATCATGCTCCACACCCCCTCCCCCCCTCAATCACACACACATTAAACAATAGTAATAAAAGGAATTATGCAGTTTGGGCATCTGCATAGATTGAAAATCTATATGTTTAAGAAGTCACGTGAACACTATCCTCTTAACAAATCTTTCAGTCTAAGAAGATATGTGTCTGTCTTGGTATTCTTTCACATCTAATTTCAGAGTCTTTCATCAGAAAACAAGGGTTCAGCGAAACGAATAACTGAAGAGTTGTAAAGGCTTGAGGGGACCTGCTGACTCTCCTTCTGTGTATCAGGACCGATAATGGATGGAGAAAACATCAAATTGTTTCTCTAGGAGTCAGGCAAAGGCGATCTTTCTTCAGGGTTTGGCCCAGCGTTTGTTTAGCACAATCTGAGTCATTTGCGAAATTGAAATCCACCAAGTAGCCAATCGTTCGTGATCTTTAAGGGTGGATTCACTCAGCTTAGAACACTCCCCTGCCTATGTTAATGCTAAAGTAATTCGGACGTTTATGTTATGTCAAATTAAGTCGTCCATTATGACCTTTGTTCCCTGGATGCACATTCTTTGGTTTCTATTAATTATGGAAAATGCTAAACAATCAGAAATGCTAATAGACTTGTTTACGATGAAGAGAAAGCTCTTTCTTTGGTTTCTTACAGCTCACAAATGTTCAAAAACCTGTAGCAAATATAGTATGTATTACCAAATTCATTTCTTGGTTCACCGGATTTGCATCACACGGTTATTTGAGGTACAGCACATTCTTCAGTGTCAGAAAATGACACTTGATGTGTCAAAACCTTCAAGTAGCTTTCACTTCAAAAAAGTTGAAAAAAACAGCATTGTTTCACAGCTTTCTTTGCAGCTCCTAAATCAATTAAAAACAAACATTTGGAACGGCAGTTCCCACAGTGAAACAAATATTCCTACAATAAAGCAACAATTTTGCAAAGCTGGTGCTGTTTCTGGGTTGACCAAAATGACTAATCCTCTACATGGACATTTGATGGCGTTTAGAGATGGTGAATGAAATAGGTGCTTTAAGAATTACCTCTTATACTACATTGGCAGTATTGAAAAAAAAAAAAAAACCTTTATTGTTTAGGGTAGTATCGAGGCAAATATGGTTTGGAGATGAAAATAGAAAACAAATTGGTGAAGCACAATGTCAATGAAGACAGAAATCTGGTACGCATAAACACCTGCAATCGAACCATGTTTCAGGTTGCAAGCAAAGCATTTGAGTTTTCTTTCAATGATGATTCTAGGAGAACTTTAAGTTGGAGACCTATTAGGCTAGAAGAAAATACGAAAATATATTATGGTTGTAATGCTTTAAAGAAGTGACAATTCTCGGCTCTGTGTTTTACTCCCTGACAGGTTTAGGTTAGGGAACTTAGAAGTTTAATTTAACTACTGAGCCGGAAACGCTTATTTAAACACGTTTAAAATAAAAAAAAACATCTCGCAGCCTAGCAGGGAAATACTATTTACAGATAGTCAAAACGATCTGAAGCTCTTTAGTGTAAATTTTGTTTAGCAGTCCTGATTTTTAAATACCTTCCAAACACCAAATACGATTTGGAATTTTAATATCGGGCAAAACCATAGTAACTTGTTTTCAGTATAATGGTTTACATTACATTTTTGCTGTATCTAAGTGATGTAGACGGCATGTTTTACAATTACCCAGTTTATTAGCACGCATTTTATTTACGTCTGAAGGATGGAGGGCACAGACGTCTTCTGCAACATTCATTTGCATGACCTGACTGTCACCTTAGATGTCAGTAGTGAGTGTCTAAATCACTAAATCACTGTGCCGTAAAGACAACTTTTAGATTATAGAAAACAGAGCCTAGAAAGCAATATGATTATGGCTGTTTTAAGATCAAAATGCGCCAATAGCATCGCCTCGTGGAGTTAGAAATAATCTATTGATTTGAGGGAAGACAGTTTCTGTGCAATCTTTGAGTAAACGGCAAAGTATTAACTGCAATACGAACAATTTCTATGATGTTAGAAGGAAGACAGTGCCACACCTTGCATACCAAAAAAAAGACAGTGTGTAGGATAATTCCAATTATTCAAACCAAGCAATTTTATACGATGGGGTTATTTCTGAGAGGATTGTGTCACTGGAGCGTCACTTTTTTTGATACTCCAACAGCATAAGCCCCTCAACTATATCTATGAGGCCACGCAAAGCCACTTTGGTGACTTTCCATGGCCTCATAGATGTAGAGTAAGACAAAGCAGTGCAAGTCGCGGTGTTGCCTTACTCTGCGCCAGGGAGGCGTTCCATGGATATTGTGTGGGTTTTCACACGCAACATCCAGGGATTAAGATGCTCCCCAGATTTACTTAATCAAGTAAACCTGGGGCAGTGTCAAAACCTTACACCTCCCCAGAACAGGGGTAACAAGGAAAAATATTTTCATTTCTCCTGGTTTTGTTCCTTTTTTATGTGCTCTGGATTCTGCAGCACACATAGAAAGAAAAAAAACACCTCTCATGATTGTTTTTGTTGAGGAAGATGCCCCTTCCTGCACAAGTTCAGGAAGGTGCCCCTTCCTGCACAAAAACAATCCTGCATGCAATACAGACAACCTTGCACCATGGTACAAGGGTGACCCCATTGGTACTAGGCAACCCATTGTGCGCCAGCACAGGGGGAAAGGACAAGAATGCACTATTTTGCATAGATACAGTGCATTCCTGCCCTTTCACATTGGCGTAGGGCAGCACAGCAAGAAGAGTTGAGGTGCTGCCTTACTCCAATTCCACATAAATAAGCCCCTCAGCATCTCTCCTGATGAGGTTACTGAGTGCTCTACACAGGATTCAGAAATGGAAGACATCTAAACTGATGTAGTGATGTCATACCCTGAGTCTGAGCTTGTGCTTAAAAACGTTCGGTTGAAGTGTTTCTTGCCAAACCAAAAACTCTAGGATAGAAGGGAGCCAACCACTTATCACAGCTAATATTACTAAGATAGACGAGGACCCACTTTTTGAATTAAGTCAAGATAGTGCTAAGAGAACCCATTTTGAATAAGCATCCTGAAACTTCTTTGTTCCAAGCTTCTTGTTTAGCCAATCATGGTATGAAGGGGCCTTGTTAGTTTGCCAAAGTTGCAATACCAAGGAGCAGGCTAGGAAAATGCAGTTGACAAGAATATCTGTCTGTGTTTCCCAATTGTAGAGCGCTGGTCCTGCTTGCGGAGCCAAAACAGTACCAATGATGTTCCAAGTCTATTCTGACCAGGGTCTCTGATTCAGTGCAGAAAAAAGCTGCTGCCAAAAGTGCACTAACTTGTGAAAGCTATAAAAAATGTGGAGATGAGCTCCGCGCCCTGCAATTTACACCAGAAGCAACAATCCTCAACCAAAGGAAACAATTTGGGAAGGGCTACTGGGGTGTAATAGACCATCCATTGCAATAAGAACGACACCCTTTTAAAATGAGCCACCCTTAAAGATTTATGGCCTACTACCGATATAGTCTGCCAACCCGCCTCCAAGAGGCGACACTGTGTGTTGACAGTTGTTTTCCAGAAAGTTAGTCCCATAATGCTGTGGTTGCACAGTAGCCTGTATCAGTTACTGATAGGCTAGCCAAAGGTTTAGACCTAAAAAGTGAGTGTAAACCTGGATGAGTAACTTGACTAGCATCATTATAATGGGACCTCAAAAAGTGCATAATCTGTTGATAACCTAGAAAAACTTGCTTGTAATTATCACCACACTGGGTGCAGATCTCTTGCCATGTAATGCATTAATCCCGTAGATGAAAGTGCTCAAAATCCTTAAATCCACAAGAGTTCCAGTATCTGGTCTGGGTGCGGGGAATTAATACATCAGCATACCGGGCCTCTTTAAGTGTAAGAAGCTTACAACCTGAGATATGATTGGGATGGTATATAGCTAGCATTCAGGCTCTTAAATCTTGCAATTGCTTGTATGTGGTTGTTTTTTGGGAATTGCAGAACTTTAATGAAAACTGGAAGCCGGGTTCCAATATACTGCTTCATTTTGTCAAAAAACAAATCAGCCGGCCCTCTTCCAAATAATGCTCTTGCCAATAAATCTAGAAGAGCTGTCTCCTAGTACTTGGGGAGGGGACAACCCACCCTGTGCAAAATCCAAATGGAGTACAGGATATTTTACGTTGGGGACCTATCTATTCCAGACAAACTGTGTAATAAGTGAATCCAAATTGCTTTTTGAATTAAAACGTGGGTGTGCAAGGTAGTAAGAATAGCCCATATTTTCATTAAGAGCTTATAATCAGCTTTTTTTTAAAAACGGATAAGCTGATATGAATAAACATCTCTAGGATTCTTGCCTTTCTTTAGAAAACTATTGTGGACTCCTCAAAAAGAGAAGGGACTCCCCCTCCCTCCTTTCCAAAAATAACCAAAACAGTCAGAGAAGGTACTAAATAGGTGACAAAGGTTTTATAAATGTGACCAGAAAGCCATCATTGCCACATGCCTTCCCACTTGGCATAGTGGCAAAGGTTTCCTGTACTTATGAAGCAGATATAGTAGAGATTAACTTTTCAGCCTGAGAATTTGGAAGACAAGGCAATCTAATGTATTAGAAATATTGGGATTTGCTTGTCAGAGAGGGCACATAGCTAGTTTCAATAGAAAGCTTTATAATGCTGTCAGAAAACTTGTGCGACCTTGGCATTTTCCAAGACTATTTTCCCCATTGCAGGACTTGGGAATCCCTAACAAATGCACCTTCCAGCCTCACCAGTGTACGCCAGGCCAGGAATTGCCAGTCTGTTGGCTCTCTTCATATAGTCGCTGGTGAAATGCCCTAGAGCTATTAATATCTTCCAAAATGAAAACAATCTCCTTCTGCTTAGCCTTTTTTAGATGGTTCTCTGCAGGGGGGGAGGGCACACATTGATGCCTATTCTTAATCTGTAGGGCTTGGTCTACTGCCGCTTGCAACTGAGGTATTTGATCTCTATGCCCTTTGTGTTGCTATGTCTTGTAGGCAGTGGTCTGGCTCCTGGCTGTGGCCTTGAAGGCTTCCCAGACAGAAAACATCAAGGCTGTGTCCATATTTAACCCAAAAAAAAGTCCTGAATTAATTCCTCATTTCTATGAGCCAATCCTGCTTCGATAAAAGTGACCTATTCAGCTGCCACCTGGGTTGTTTGTCCCTAGTTGTCTCCAGCTCCGCCATGACGGGGACCAGCAAATGATTGAAGAAAGAATTATCCCAAATAAAAGACCCGTCCCTTTTATAGAATTGGACATTTAAAAAAAATCAATGCGAGAGGCAGCGTAGCAGCGATGGGAAAAGCAAGTATATTGAGAAATGCCTGCGTGATTACACCTCCACGGATCAATTAATGAAAAATCATGCTTAAGCGAATTCATGACTGTTTCAGTATGGGGCTTCACTCGTATTATTTGAAGAATCCAAAACTAACTCCTGGATAAGATTAAAATCACCTCCTAGAATGAATGCCCCACTGCTCCTATGTTATAAATCTGCAAAAATAATCTGTTTCATAAAAAACAGGGGCATTATAGCTGAGCCCCACTAGCAGTAACTTTCAGCCATAACCATCTACCTAGTGGATCTGGGATTACATTGTTCAGCAACCAGTCGAGCCCCCTACCCAACAACATCACATCCCACTTACTGCAAGGCCAGCCAAAGCAAAATAGGCTTGAGCGTAACAAATATAGATATTCGGAAAGGTGTACTTAAGATGGGGGTTCTTGCAGAAAAAGTACTTCTGGGGAGAAAGAGTCAAACCATTTAATCACCACCCCATATTTCCATCTGTTTGGCATGCCATTTACACTGCACAAAATAAATCTGACTTTACAAACCATTACGTAGTAACCTCTTGCTGGCTAATAGTATCGCTGTATAGCTCAGCCACAACAATTTAAAACCTGCTTCAATTCTCCTCATTTTGAATATAAATTAACCCCTCCACCATTGGATCCCACCCTGGAAAGCCCAAAGTGCACCAGAAAAAAAAAGTTAAGAAAAGAAAAAAAAGTAGGAAGGAGGAAAGTAAAAAGGAAGTAAAAAATGCCTAATCCCAGTGAGAGGGGAATCGTCCATAAAACCTGTCTCGCAGTGTTTTTAGCTGTACTAGGTGCCATGACACTGCACCCAGTTACAAATGTGTCCCTCCCACCCACCCATTCATAATGAAAATAAGTATCACAGGCTTCATCAACCTAAAGTAGCTTAATATATAAATGCCAGGCTCAAAAACCACGATGAGGTAGATCATACAAAATTAATTTAATCACAATCGGCGTTCTTCTCATATAAAAACAAAGACTCAAGAGGTGAGTAGAGTGCAGCCTCATCCCGCCCCCCTTGGCACTCCAGCGATCCTTACAAAAACCCTATCCTGCTCTGAATCAAGAGCCCAGAATGAAAAATCCATATTATGGCATTTTACACTTGGGACTGATTAGAAATCTGCCACAAAAGCTCCTGAGCGTCTGATGCATTTGTTAATAAATGAAAATGCCTCTTAACCAACACCTTCAATTTAGATTGTTATACAATTGATGCTTAAATACCCTGTGCTTTAAACAAGATACAGAAAACTCTGAGCACTCAATATTTCAATTACAAATCAATGTTCAGTGTCACAGCCGTAAAGCTTCTTGGTGCTTTTCTTCCAATTTCTTCTTGTAGAAATGATACATCTCAACATGAAAATCTTATCTTGCTCCAGAATTAAGTGATGCAACTTCAATGTATAATGCAGGGAATTGCTCAGACTTTACTACATCTTGCAATCCATATCTTATCAGTGTTTTAAAAAAAGAACACCCAACATGCCTCAACTTCTTCAGGGCTGTAATGTAGAGAAAAGCTTCAATAAGGTCATCTAGACAGAGCTTATGTAGTGACAAACCCCTAACAGATTGTATCTTATTCCATGCTAACAAAAAATATAAAAAACCCTATGGATAAACACAAAGCCACCACGATCAAGCGGTAGAGGCAGGCTGTATGTTCCATACCTGTTAGGAGTAAAGTATTATGAATAGGGAGAATAAACACCCGTGCTCATTGTTGAATAAGGTGATTGGCCATAATACCAAAGGGTCACTAAAGACAAGCAACCAAGTAAAATCCACACCTATGCAAAATTGTGTATTAAGTGCACTCCATGCAGTGTCTTCATTAGTAAAAATATCACCATAAACCACAGTACGATAATAAACTATTCATATATATGAATAAAGTCCACTTTAAGGGTGCCAGGTTTAATGTTCCCAATAATCAAAGATTAAAGAAAAGAATCATATTAAGAACACCCATACACACCTTACGGGTCACAACCTCTATTATATGTGGTACCATAAACACCATATGTAGCATGCTCGAATTATGTAGCAAGGCTCTTATTATTAGTTAAATCAAAAAAATATTGTATGCGATAGATACAGGTCAATCTCGTTAATATGTAATGTAAATCCACACAATAAATCCCACCCTATATCAATGGGAGTCTTAAAATTGTGTCCATTTAATGTCCTGATTTAACTGCTGAACATGAGTCACGATCAGAGGATACACAACCCACTTAAAACCTTAACCAGTCCTAATTCAACCTCATAAATCCAACTCACCTATCAAGTCTTCATCCATGCACACCAGACAGTACTCCTTTGTGAGATATTGGTGTGTCCACAAAACATCATCTTGACAAATGTATTTATATTCACCTACTTCCCGGTCATGTGTAAAGATGTAAATTGTGGCAGCCATCTTGTAGTGGTGACAAATCCCTGCACTAAATCAGTAACTGATCTGTTATGATCTAAATTCTGTACAACCAACTCTACCCTCATCCTGTATATGTAAACTATCAAGGGCATATCCACTTTCACTAAATTACAATCACAATGACTACATGTCTGGAAAGCATCATTCAACCAAACTTAAGCATCCATGTTGACATAAATCACTGAACACACACTGTTATTTACTCTCTAGTTGTACAGAGAAAAAGAAAGAAACCACACACCTTATAGTTAAATCTCAAAGGAAATCATAAAGTCATCTAATTAGTCACGAAACCTGCATCTATTGGAATATATACCACAAACATATTCAATGATTGTATCACATCATACTGATTCCAAATCATAACTAATCCTGGTGTTTGTGAGATGGTTATTTCATTCTTAGGTAGTAAAGGTGACTGTGTTCCGTCATCTGCAACACATAGGCCAAAGTGAACCATGTATACATGGACAAGGTATGTGTAATAGGGCACTCAACATAGGAATCCAACCTAAGTAAACAACAGAAGAGGAAAAAGTGGGAAAGATGTGAAAAGAGTAACAAACGTAACAGGTAAGAATGAATAGAGAAAGAAAGAGGCAATAAATGAATTCTCTGAATTAAAAAATCAGTTGTGACATTGTCATGATATTATTCATTCCTCATCCATGTTCCAAGATTAGCAGTAACCACATAAACATAAGAACATCCAGTCACTAAAGACCGTCATAATATTAAGTTAAGCAGCTGTTACATTTAAAGAGACTCATCGATATGAAACATTATATATTTCATACATTGTACAGTTCCCAATCAAGCATCAGTAAGAAACAGAGTAAGCGAACATTTAGTCCCCTAGGAAATATTGTAGCTCATGGCCAATATTGAGACCTTGTTCAACTGCTCTAAGTCTCATTATCCAAGTGGCCTCACATCTCCTAAATTAAGAGAAATTAGGCTTAGGAGACTTGAGGCCACTTGGATAGTGAGACTTAGATACGGTATTCTGGGCACCACCTCTTTCAGCCTCTCTGGGCCATAGTTTCTTACATTTTAGAGAGTCTAGCATGCAGGGCTGCTATTTCTGATGCTTATCAAGCTCTGAGTTCTCTGATCTCATCCAATATTAAACTGAGTATGATTTTAGTATCCCATTGCATAGTAACTGCCTTGGCACACAACTCTTGCTGTCGATCCTCCTGCTGTGGCCCTACTAGAGGGCATGAGGCCACCGCTGAGTTGACCAACATCTCTTCATTTGCAAGAATAGTAGGCTCTGGGCTCTGAGGCAGTGCAGCCTGGACAGCAGGAAAAAACACCTTCAAAGAATCAACACTCGTCATAGATGCCGTGGCTGATGTTACAAGAAAGGACCGTGGGGCTGTGGACTGAAAAACCACCAATGCACTAGAGACTGCTTTTCCCTTCAAGAACAAGGGTATTCTTTTGCCACCACCATAAGACCAGCAGTCTCATTATTATGATCAGGAGATTCAGCTGCTATCATAGTACTCATTGAGTCTGATGGGATTCCCACCGCCTGCTCTAAAGCTCAATCCACCTCACCTGTGTCAGCTTGGCTGAGTATAGACAGGTTGTCCTCTGATTTCACTGAGTTTGCAACCATTCTAAGCTCTTTTTACAGCTGTGAACTGTGATTCGCCCATGCCGCGGCTTGCCCTGCATGCTTTTAGCTCTCTGTACCAAGTCTGAAGCGCTCAAATTGCCAGCAGACCCTGCTGGCTTCAAATGCTTTCTCTTACATTAAAATGTCACTTGAGCATAGCAGACATTGATACCAGCCATCACAAAAAAACATATCAAGAGTTTTAGAAAACTTTGCAAATCCTGAGGCCTTGATTTTCAGGAACCTAACCAGTAATCCTGAACCAGGGAGTCCAGCCTGACTGGATTGAGGGCTGAGCACTCAGAGCACTTACACCTCGGTGAGAAAACTGGCAGTCCACCCTTCTTTAAACCAGTCCAGAAGGAGGCCTGTGTGTCCTCCAAGGCGAAACAAAGGAAGTATCTTTGCCCCAATACTCAGTTCTGCCAGCTGGTTCCCACATTGTTACAAGCATGGACACATATCTGCGCAGTACAGATCTAGTTGAACTGCATTGGTTACTGTCACAGCATCGTCTGCAACCATGGAAACACCATTTGTGGAGGCAATCCATAGTTGTAGATCAGGAAGTCTACACAGAACTCTTCACTGCTCCGATGTGCTTCTCCGGCATTACAACTCTAAGTGGCGCGGGGGGCAACAAGTGCTGAGCAACAGATCATGTGGGATCCGTCCGCCACCCCCTCTTCTTTGAATGCTGAACAATGTGAATTCATAACAGATAATATTTTCGTGTTGTTGGTATTTATTGAGGTTTTAGTAGAGAAGTCATATAAATAATGAATTTTTAAGTATTTTTTATATATTCCCAAAATTAGATTTTTTTTTTAAGTTAGGAAAATATTTAAAAATATGTTAATTTTAAGTTTAATGTTTTTTAATTTGTGAGATGTGTTTTGTATATATATATTTTGTTTATGTTTTGCGTTGTTATGTTTTATAGGGGTTTTGGATCGATTGCTTTTATAATTCACACAATATATTTTTTGTATTTAAAAAATGTGTTTATTTTAATGTCCATTGCACAGTTTATACACAATAATTATTTATTGATTTTCTGTAAAAATCATTTGTTTTGTTTAATAAATAAATGTTTTTGTGATTTTTATTATTTATTTTATTTATAGAAAACATTTTTATTAATTGCTTGGAATTAAATTATATTTCGTGAATTAAATTACTGTTTTAGTTTCCATTTGTGTCAGAAATTGTTTACTGTTTAATGTTAATATTTCTTTTGAAGGTTTATTTTTAAAATTGTATTATTTTGCTATATTTTCATCTTTAATAGGTAATGCCTTTGTGATATCTTTAATCAATGTTGCTTAGTTTGGAGTGGATATAATAAATCTTATCCTTCCATAGTCAAATGGCTTCCCTGATGTTGCTCAGTTTGAAGTGGGAATAGTAAATATGGCCACTCCTGCATGTAACACTGTCCCTATTATGGCTTTGTTTGAAGTGTGAAGAGTTGATCTGACCCCTTCAGAGTCCAACACTTTCCCCAATGTTCCTTAGTAGTCTGGAGCAGGAGCATGTTGTGGTGCTTTGTAGGGGGCACGCGGGGCGGGGCAATTAATAAAAAAAAAAAAAACACTTACCTGCATCGTTGCGACTGCCTCTACAGCCACCACCGCTTTGCTCCACTGCTGCAGGCTGCAGACTGCAGCCAGTTGTGACGCTGCTCAGAGCAGCATTAGGAATCGTTGAGAGTGCCCAGCCAGGACACTCCCAGGCAGACTGGAAACCTATGCCTGCTCTCTCCAACCCTGCAACACAGTGCTGGGCTGGAGAGAGCAAAGTGCGCATGTGTGTTTGGCCAGCCCCAGACGACCGGCCAAACATTCATGCGTAATGAGGGGGAGTGCTGCGCACTCCCCCTCAGTGCACCTCACAGCCCATGGCCCCGTCCATTTTACTACACAACAATAATAAACTATGTTCAACGCCTTACCCATTGTTACTTAATTTGGAGAGGCAACAATGTATTTAACCCTCTCCTCCCCAAACTGTTTCCACAGTGATGCTTAGTTTCGAGTGGGAATGGTAACTCTGACCCCCTCAGAGTTCATTGCTTTACACAGTATTGTTTAATTTAGAAAGGAAATAGTACATCTAACCCCTACTCGGTCAATGCTTTCCCCATTTATGATTTGTTTGGAGTGGGAATAGTTAATTGTGTCACCCCACATATAAAACTTTCCTCAAGGCTTAGTTTGGAGTAGGAATACTAAATAAGGCCTCCCCTTCAAAAGCCAATGCTTTCTCAAAGTTTTTATTTTTAAGCAAGAGTAAATATAATACATAAAAAGTTTCAATGTTCAAAGATTCATATCCATTTTTATATTTTTAACATTTAAAAAATAAATATACTTGTCAAAATATTAATTGTAACTTTTTCAGATAAAATTATGTTTATAAAAATAATTTATATTTTTTAATTGATTTATGCTTTGTAAATTCAATAATTTTTTATCTAGAAGTGAGATAGTTTTTATCATTAGTAAATCAAAGCATACATCTTTTGGGAATGAATTACAAGACATGTACCTAAATTATATATAATATATGTCAAAAACTAATGTGACATTATGAAGTTTAAATTTAATATTAATTCAATACATTTAGGGGCTTATTTACTACCCCCGTGGCGCAGGGCATTACAGCAAGTGACCCTGCTGCGCTGCCCTGTGCCACAGGGAAAGAGCAGAAATGTGCATATCTATAGCATAAGGCGCATTTCTGTCCTCTCCCTCAGCACTTAGTCACATTGCGCTGCCTCACGCTGATGCAGGCATCCTTGCGGATGCCTGCGTCTCAGACAGGATTGTTTTTGTGGAGGAAGAGACACCCTCCTACACAAAACGATCCAAGGAGGCTTTTTCCTCTCTTTGTGTGTCGTAAGAGTTAAAAAAGAGGAGAAATAAAGATATTTCTCCATGTTGTGTCTCCCATAGGGAGGCATCAAATTTTGATGCATTCCCAGGTTTACAGATTCTTGTAAACGTGGGAATGCATCAAAAGCCATGGGTGTTGCGTGGGAAAACCCACTGCAAAGCCTCTCTGACTCAGTGTGAGGCAACGCAGCAACATGCCCTGCGTTGGCTTACATCATATCTACAAGCTCATGAAAAGCCACACAAAGTGGGTTTGCATGGCCTTATAGATATGGGCCTGCACTATGAGCTGCCAATGTGTCTGAAAAAGTGAAAATTCGTCAAAACCAAGGCAACACTGCTTTGCATCTATTCAAATGAGACACATTTATAACAATGATTTACATTGTTTTTTTAAATTTTCGATTTTTTTGTGGAAAAATATAAATTCTATATTACCAAAAAGTACACCTTCCAGGATATATAAAAGAGTCAACGGTATGGAGTGCCTATAATTTATCTCAGTTTTTCAAGTATTTATGGGTCTACCACAAGTGTATAACAACTACAACTTACTATAGCAAATGTAATTCAAGCTGTTTGCAAATGGCTCCCTCAGCACCTTTGAGCAGAGATTCATTCAATTAACTTGCAAAATGCCTAAATTATAGCATTATAGCACAGAGGGATGACATCTATGCCTTACGCAATCACAAAACTGTGGCTAGAAACTATGAAGCGAACAACCACTCATCAGGAAGTGTTCTTTTAGAGAAATCCAACAATTGAACAAACAGTAAACAGATACGACATTCCAACATAATGCGAACACTTTCCCATGTTAATTCTTATAGTTACAGGAGTACATTTATGGTGGCCTGGCCTCAATGGTACTCAACCTGCAACTAATGAATTACTTACTACGAAAAGCTCTATAACGATACATAGCTGGTTTACCACTAGTTATTTAAAAATGTATTGACACTCAAACAAAGGTGACTTACTACTGGAGGAATCCTGGGTGCAAGTACTACACATCAAGGCCCATATTCATAGTTTTTTAGCGCCGCAATTGTGTCATTTTGTGACGCAAAAGCAGCGCAAACTTACAAAATACAACTGTATTTTGTAAGTTTGCACCGCTTTTGTGTCAAAAAGCCACACAAATGCTGCTCTAAAAAAAGAATAAATATGGGCCCAAGTATATTTTTGTTTCCCAGCACCCACTATGAATAGCTGATGTTTTGCAAATTTAAAACACGCTGGTTATGTATCTTCAGAACTGAATTTTTGGGAACTATTGAATGACGTATGTTTTTTTACACTAAAGGTAGGTGTGACTGGCATTTCACACAGGTCTGCAAATTAATGTATTTTCAGTTGGGAATACAAATGTTCGTGATAAGGGCCACTAACCACAACCTAACGTAACTGAAGGTTCTTTCACATTTTAACAAAGGTACAAAGACATGGATGCAAAGCACGCCTTGCTGGTGCTAAGCAAGAGTATGCATAACTCATCCCACTATCTCTTCATTGACTTCTGTCAACGTACAAGATACACTTAGTAGTAAACTGCCCAATGCATAATTTATTTTTGGGCAAGAGTCATGGTAGCTATAGAAGTCATCTTCTATCTTCTGCAGTGCCCCTTCGGGACTCTCAGATCTAGGTTTTCTCTTACCTGGGGGCATTACTATCTTTAGTGCAGCGGGAGGCACAGTGACCGATTTCTGCAGTTTTCTTTAGGTTCAGTGACACCTTTGATACCCAAATGCTTTCAGAGCCTTCCAGAATACATAGCACAGACGAAACAACAAAGTAAGCACATACTCCATAACGCGTACCAGAGGGCACAACTCAATTGTAACAAAGGAATGCCTTGTTACAAAATGCAGCCATCAGCTAGTAAATGACAACAACCTGAGCCACTGAAGCCATCAGGCAAATACTAGCTGACTCCATTATGTTTCAGTCCCCATCAGTGCGTGCCTGTCATTCTTTACAATGTCTATATTATGTTTTCAAGCGTCTGGAAGGCAACAAACTGCCAATGATTTTAACCCCTTGGTTGCCACAGACGTTATGGTCATGTCCTTGGCTGCAGCGCTCAGGCACGAAGGAAGTAACAGTTATGTCCTGGGACCGGTTTGAGACTCCCACCCACCCATCGCTTCCCTTTCCACCCCGACTGCCCCATCTAATGACATCATCAGAGGGTGTGCCGGTCGTGCTGGAAGCTATTTGCTTCTACCGCGACCTTGGAGAAGGAGGTGAGTTTCTTCTCCGGCCGGGGGCGAGGATTGCTATAAAAGGGGCATTGGAGATGTAGGAGGATGGCCTGTCTTATAGTGGGTACCTTGTGGAACTTACACCTTGTGCCAGGTCCAGTTATCCCTTATTAGTAGATTAGTAGTGTTCTAGCAGCTTAGGCTGGTAGAGGTAGCTATAGAAGAGCAGCTTAGGCTGAACTAGGAGACATGCAAAGCTCCTACTATACCACTTATATCATATAGCACTATATCATAAGAAAACACAATACTCAGAGTTACTAAAAATAAAGGTACTTTCTTTTAGTGACAATATGCCAAAAGTATCTCAGAGGATATACTTCTTTAGGAGGTAAGTAATATACACAAAATATACACACAAACCAAAATCAGGTAAGTAAACAGTTAGAAAAATTGTGCAATAGGATGCAATAGGCCTAGGGGCAACACAAACTATATATTCCAAAAGTGGAATGCGAACCACAAATGGACCCCAGGCCTAGTGTAGTGTGTACAGGGTTGCTGGCAGTGTAAGAAAACACTAAGGGTGTCCAAGATACCCCACCCCAAGACCCTGAAAAGTAGGAGTAAAGTTACCCTACTACCCCAGAAAGAGGATGCAGAGTTGTTTCCACGCAGAAAGACTGCAAACAAGTCTTGCTAGCTGCAAGAGTCGCGGTTAAAGATAATGGGTGCTGCCAGGGCCCAGGAAGGACCAAGAGGTCGCCCCTTGGGGGAGGAGACAGAGGGGGCACTCAGCAACAGAGAGAGCCCACGCAGAAGAGGCAGCACCTGCGGAAGCACTTGAACAGGCGTTCAAGAAATCTGAGCCTGGAGGTCGTCTCAGCACAACAAAAGAGGGTCCCACGAAGCCGGTGGTCAACTCAGCGAGCTGAGCAATGCAGGACAAAGTGCTGGGGACCAGGGCTGTGCTGTGCATGAAGGAATCCTTGCAAAAGTGCACAGAAGCCCTAGCAGCTGCAGATTACACAGTACACAGGATTACTGTCTGGCGTGGGAGGCAAGGAACTGGACTGTCGGGGTCACTTGGATCCAGCTCCTGTGTTACAGGGACCACACTCGTCAAGATGAGAGGGGACCCAGAGGACCGGTGATGCAGAAGTTTGGTGCCTGTGTTAGCAGGGGGAAGATTCTGTCGACCCACAGGAGATTTCTTCTTGGCTTCCAGGCAGACAGCCCTCAGAGCTTGCACCACCAGGTAACAGTCAAGAAAGCCGGCAGGATTAGGCGCTACAATGTTGCTGGTAGTCTTCTTGCTACTTTGTTGCAGTTTTGCAGGCATCCTGGAGCAGTAAGCGGTCGATCCTTGGCAGAAGTCAAAGAGGGAGATGTAGAGGAACTCTGGTGAGCTCTTGCATTCATTATCTGAAGAGGAACCCACAGGAGTGACCCTAAATAGCCCTCAGAGGAGGATTGGCTTCCTAACCAGGTAAGAGCCTATCAGCAGGGGTCTCTGACCTAACAGTCACCTGCTGGCACTGGCCACTCAGAGGCCTCCATTGTGCCCTCACACCTCTGCATTCAAGATGGCAGAGGTCTGGGACACACTGGAGAAGCTCTGGGCACCACTCCTGGGGTGGTGATGGACAGGGGAGTGGTCACTCCTCTTTCCTTTGTCCAGTTTCATGCCAGATCAGGGGCTGGGGGATCCCTGAACCGGTGTAGACTGGCTTATGCAAGGAGGGCACCATCTGTGCCCTTCAAAGCATTCCCAGAGGCCAGGAGAGGCTACTCCCCTCAGGCCCTTAACACCTAATTCCAAAGGGAGAGGTTGTAACACCCTCTCTCAGAGGAAATCCTTTGTTCTGCCTTCCTGGGACTGGGCTAACCAGACCCCAGGAGGGCAGAAACCTGTCTGAGGGTTGGCAGCAGCGGTAGCTGCAGAGAAAACCAGAGAGAGTTAGATTGGCAGTACCCAGGGTCCATGATGGAGACCAGGGGATGCATGGGAATGGCACCCCAATACCAGATTTTGCTTTGGGGGGGACAATTCCATGATCTTAGACATGTTTCATGGCCATGTTCGGAGTTACCATTGTGAAGCTAAATATAGGTATTAACCTATATGTAGTGCACGCGTGTAATGGTGTCCCCTCACTCACAAAGTCCGGGGAAATTGCCCTGAACAATGTGGGGGCACCGTGGCCAGTGCCAGGGTGCCCTCACACTTAATAACTTAGCACCTAACCTTCAATAAGTGAGGTTTAGACATATAGGTGACTTCTAAGTTACTTAAGTGCAGTGTAAAATGGCTGTGAAATAACGTGGACGTTATTTCACACAGGCTGCAGTGGCAGTCCTCTGTAAGAATTGTCTGAGCTCCCTATGGGTGGCAAAAGAAATGCTGCAGCCCATAGGGATCTCCTGCAACCCTAATACCCTGGGTACCTAGGTACCATATACTAGGGAATTATAAGGGTGTTCCAGTGTGCCAATCAGAATTGGTGAAGATGGTCACTAGCCTGCAGTGACAATTTTAAAAGTAGAGAGGGCATAAACACTGAGGTTCTGGTTAGCCGAGCCTCAGTGATACAGTTAGGCACCACACAGGGAACACATATAGGCCATACACTATGAGCACTAGGGTCCTGGCTAGCAGGGTCCCAGTGACACATATCAAACACACTGACAAATTGGGTTTCCACTATGAGCACTGGGGTCCTGGCTAGCAGGATCCCAGTGAGACAGTAAAAACACCCTAACATATACTCACAAACAGGTCAAAAGTGGGGGTAACAAGGCTAGAAAGAGGCTACCTTCCTACAGGGGGAAAGGAAAGGGTTTTCCTTTCCCTCAATGTCTCTATCAGGAATGCCCACTAGACACCAGGGATTTTGTATTTTTGTCTATTTCACTACAGGAGAGCAGCACCTTAGACAAGAGTCGCTCCCCTTAGTGGGTCATATTATTTATCACCATTTCTGCCCCCCAGTGGGCAGATCAACATATTATTTTTAGGCTGATCTGCCCCCAAGGGGGCAGAAACCACATGAACACCAGGGATTATTTACTTTTGTATCTATTTGAGTGGGAGGGTGGCCCCTTGGGTAAGAGTCATCCCCCAAAGGGAGCACATCACTGTAGGCCATTGCTGCCCCTCTTGGGGGCAGATTGGCCTATTTTTTAGGCTAATCTGCCCCCAAGGGCGGCAGAAGCTACTAAGGCACGAAGGATTGTTTTTGTTACATTTTGTTTTTTGAGGGGGTGGCCCTTTGGGGGCACACAACTGTTTGCCATTTCTGCCCCCCTTGTTTGGTGGCGGAGTGTTTGTCGACTAGCAAAGTATTTGCATTTGTGATTATAATATTTTATTTTTCCTTTTTGTTCTAGTTCAAAGCTTTTGCTTCCTTTGCTGTGACTCCTTGCAGTTTTGTCAGTGGTTGCCTAGCAGCTTGCATAATTGCATGTTTTAGGTAAGAAAAAACAATTTACTCCAAATGACTATTGTTGCCATGCATTAATTACATTTGATAAGTGGTGTACTAAATGCAGGATTGTGTGTGAAATTGTCCTTAGATTAGTGATAAAGTCCCACTTTGTTTATTACTTATCTTACACGGTGCTGGTAGTGCGTTTGTCCAGTTACTTTTTGTAGGAAGAATCATGGCTAGCTGTAGGATGACCACTTAGCAGGTTGTTGGTGTGCTTTTTGAGAAGCCTTGTGACCATGATTATGAGACTGACTCTGCATCTGAGGCAGAGGAGGAAGTGCAAGATTCTGGAAGTTAATTTTCTGTCAGAGAGGAATCATCTGATAAGAAAGCCACTCTCAGTGCTGATGAAATGCTTTTTTTAGAGGAGGACACTGATGTGCCAATAGTGAAACAGCCAGTAGCTGAAAGGCTTTCCATTGGAAGACCTGACCTCTGGGTTGCCCTAAACATGGAGCAGCCAGAGTTGCCTGCATTTACTGATCTCCAGGGGTGTAGAGTGAATACAGAAAAGTTTATGCCTGTCAATTTCTTTCAGTTGCTTTTGGATGATGTATTTTTGGAAGAGATTGTTGAGCAGAGTAATTTGTATGAGAAGCAGTATTTGAGGGACAATGCTGCCAGACTTAGGCCACACTCTAGAGCTGGCCGGTGCATTCCCACAAATCTGGAAGAATTGAAAAAGTTATTGGGTTTAACTTTTTTGATAGGGCTGATAAGGAAGCCATCACTGTCTTCATATTGGTCTACTAGTCCCTTGATGGCAACTGCTATATTTCCTGAAACCATGAGTCATAACCGGTATGAGATTCTTCTTCAGATGCTGCATTTTGTTGATAATGCTTTAGCCTTGCCACAAGATCACCCTGATTTTGACCGTCCTTTTAAGATTAGACCTGTCCTTAATCATTTTGTAGATTGTTTTCAGAGTTCTATGTTCCAGGCAAAGAAATAGCTGTGGACGAGTTTTTTGTCCTGTTCAAAGGTCGCTTGGTTTTCGTGCAGTACATTCCTAGCAAGATGGCACGTAGGGAACTAAATTGTATATGCTGTCTGTAAGTAATACAGGACATGTTTATAATTTCCTGGTCCACACTAGTAGGGATTCCAGTATTGACCCCCCTGGTTGTCCTCCCACTTTTGTGTTAGCGAGAAAATTGTGTGGTAACTTGGTAGACAACTGTTGTACGTAGATAACTTCTACATTGGAGTGCATTTGTTCAAGGAATTGTTCAGAGTGGACACTGTTGCTTGTGGCACGATCCGTTCTAACCAGAAAGGCTATCCAAGGGAGCTTGTCTGTAAATAACTTGAGAGGGGACAGAGCAGTGCCTTTTGGAATGATGAGCTGCTAGTTTTGAAATTTGCAGACAGGAGAGATGTCTACATGCTAACTCCCATCCATGATGAGAGTACTTCCCCTGTGACTGCTTGGGGTCAGGTTGCCGAAGTGCACAAACCTGTGTGCATTTTCGACTACAATAAGCACATGGGTGGTGTTGATAGAGTAGATCAAAGGTTGGAGCCTTACTCTGCTGCTCGTAAGGCTTATGTTTGGTATAAGAAATTTGCAATTTACCTGTTCCATTTGGCAACTTTTAATGCTTTTGTTGTGTTCAAGAATAGTTATCCAGAGTCAAGAATGACATTTGTGAAATTTCAGGAGTCTGTCATACCGAGCCATGTTGTACTGTACAGGCAAGAGTTCCTAGAGAAGCAGTGGTGGAGGATGTGGCTAGATTGAAAGATTGCCACTTTGCTGTGCACATTCCTCTCATGGCCAAAAAAGACTTTCCTACTAAGAGATGGAGAGTCTGTGTTCAAAGAGGTATCCGGAAGGAGACTTGTATGTAAAGCCCCAATTGTCCTTCAAAGCCTGGGTTGTGAGTGGGTGGGTGTTTCAGGAGTTTCCACACCCATACAAATTATTGGGAACCACAGTGAGTGTAAACTGCCTGTTTTATATTTTCATATGTTCAATTTCACGGTTGAATTACTGTCATGTATTTAGTAAGAGCTTTTGTGTTTGTAGTTTTGTACTTATTTCTAATTAGTTAGAGGTTTCTTTGTTGTTTAAAAAAAGTGAAGGCGATGTGTATGGAGTGTCGCTTGGCTGGAGGTGTGAGTGGAGTGTTGCTTGGCTGGTGGCGTGCGTGGAGTGGTGCTTGGCTGGCAGTGTGCATGGAGTGGCATTTGGCTGGCGGTGTAAATAGTGACTTGCTGTTGGCCACTGCAACACACTGCTAGCCAAACGCCAGTCCACACACTCCCATCATCTGGTGTGATTGCAGTGTCAGGCATGTAGTTGTATGAAAGTGATGGGCCCTTGAATGACGCTGTCTGTTGATGTGAGTGTTCTAATGTTCTGGGCCCGTGGCCAGAGGCGTGAATGGTCTTGTGTATGTCATGTATGAAAAGTGTGTGAATGGACTGTAAAGCGGTTGGTGTCTTGTTATGACTTTATAGCTCACAAGCTGTGAGTCATTGGTTCAGTTTTTTGGCTGTTCAGTTATTAACAATGCATTTCATTTTTATGAAATCTCTTGTTAATAAACTTTTATCTACTGAACCATAGGTCACCCTCATGCCAAATCCAACTAGTTTGTGTGGTAAAAATGAAAAAAACTGCTTCGCTGTAATCAGGCTTCGAAGCACACCTGTGACATGCTGGTGACTCAGGTGGGACCCCGATGATGAAGCACGCTACCAACTAAGTTGGTAGATGAGGGGTCTTTTGAAGTGCGTTTCTCTTCACAATTTTAATGTTTGGATCATCACAGAAGGACGTGGACAGATCAAAATGATCTATTACAAAACTACCTGTTTTTGCAGAGGGGGAGCACCTGCCTTTTTGGTCCCAGGTGCATGGTCATCTAGGGAAATCTACCAAACCCAGACATTTTTGAAAACTAGACACCCAGTGGAGTCCAGGGAGTTGTGGCATGAGTTGATCCCCCAACATTTTCCTACCCATAGAATATTTTTTTCACTTTTCTTTGTAGAATCACTGTGCCGGCACACACTTCCCACCAACCAACGTTCCCCTCAGTCTCCCAAGTAAAATGATACCTCACTTGTGTGGGAACCCAAAGCAGAGTCAGCTTAAAAATGTATAAAAATTAATTATGCTTATCAACTGGCTGTGCTATCTCCTCAATCTTTGGCCTTTTCCTTTTGTAGGCAACTGGGCCACCCACACAAGTGAGGTATCATTTTTATAATTTTTATCTGCAGACCTAGAGCAACATTGGGTGGTAGGACATTTGTACTGGCACAGTAATCCAACTAAGAAAATTGTGGAAAATGTGATTTTTTAAGCTATGTTTGAGGTTTACAGAGGAGTCTGGGTAAGAAAATTTTGGGGGATCCATGCAAGCCACACCTCTTGGGATTCCTCTGGGTGTCTAGCTTTAAAAAATGTTTGGGTTTTATTGGTTTCCCTAGATGATGCCGTACCTGTGACCAAAAATGTAGGTGCCCCCCCTTGCAAAAACAGGTAGTTTTATAATAGATAATTTTGATGTGTCCACGTGTCCACGTTGTGTTTTGTGGCATTTCCTAAAGCGTAAACTAAGTCTACCCCCACAAGTGAGGCACCATTTGTATCGGGAGACTTGAGGGAAGTTTGTGGCTCCCCTAAGATTCCAGCACTTTCTATCACCGCAATATGAGGAAAAAGTGTTTTTTTTGCCAAAGTTTGGGGTTTGCAAGGGATTCTGGGTAATAGAACATGGTGAGAGCCCAGCAGGTCACCCCATTCTGAAATTCCCTAGATGTGTAGTTTTCAAAACTATATAGGTTTGCTAGATTTCCATAGGTGCCGGCTGAGCTAGAGGCCAAAGACCACAGCTAGGCACTTTGCCAAAAACACATCAGGTTTCTTTGGGAAAATGTGAAGTGTCCAGGTTGTGTTTTGGGGCATTTCCTGTTGCAGGCATTAGGACTACCCACACAAGTGAGGTACATATCTGGAGATGTGGGGTAATGCTCGGTAGAAGGATGTTTGTGGCTCCCCTCAGATTCCAGAACTTTTCAACTCCAAAATGTGACGAAAAAAATGTTTTTGTTGCCAAATCTTGAGGTTTGCTAAGAATTCTGGGTAATAGAACCTGGTGAGAGCCCCACAAGTCACCCATTATGAATTCTGCTAGATATCTAGTTTTCAAAAAAGTATAGGTTTGCTTGGTTTTCCTAGGTGCCGGCTGAGATAGAGGCCAAAGACCACAGCTCGGCACTTTGCAAAAAACAGGTCAGTTTTCTTTGGGAAAATGTTATGTGTCCACGTTGTGTAGTGGGGCATTTCCTGATGCGGGCACTAGGCCTACCCACACAAGTGAGGTACCGTTTGTATCGGGAGACTGGGGGGAATCGTGGGTGGAAGGAAGTTTGTGGTTCCCTCTAATTCCACAGCTTTGCAGCACAGAAATGTGAGGAAAAAGTGTTTTTGTTTGCCAAATTTTGAGGTCTGCAAACGATTCTGGGTAATAGAACCTGGTGAGATCCCCACAAATCACCCCATTCTGAATTTCCCTACATGTCTAGTTTTGAAAAAATGTTTAGGCTTGCTAGGTTTCCCTACGTGCCGGATTAGCTAGAGGCTAAAGACCACAGCTAGGCACTTTGCAAAAATAGGTCAGTTTTCCATGGGAAATGTGATGTTTCCACATATTGTTTTGGGGAATTTCCTGACGCAGGTACTAGGCCTACCCACTCAAAGGAGGTACTATTTTTATTGAGAGATATGGGGGATCGCTGGGAAGAAGGAAGTTTGTGGCTCCCTTCAGATTCCAGAACTTTGCAGCACCAAAATGTGAGGAAAAGGTGGGTTTTTTGCCAAATTTTGAGTTTTGCAAAGGATTCTAGTAATAGAACCTGGTGAGAGCCCCACATGTCAGCCCATTCTGAGTTACCATAGATGTGTAGTTTTAAAAAATGTATTGGTTTGCTAGGTTTTCGTAGGTGCCAGATGAGCTAGAAGCCAAAATCCATGGCTAGGCACTTTGCAAAAGACTTGTCAGTTTTCCTTGTGAAAATGTGATGCGTTCACATTGTGTTGTGGTGCATTTCCTGCTGCAGGCAGCAGGCCTACCCACACAAGTGAGATACCATTTTTATCGGGAGACTAAGGGGAACAATGAATAGATGGAAGTTTCTGGCTCCCCTCAGATTCAAGAACTTTTCATCATCGAAATGTGAGGAAAAAGTGTTTTTTTTTTGCTACGTTTTGAGGTTTGCAAAGGATTCTGGGTAATAGAACCTGGTAAAAGCCCCACAAGTCACCCCATTCTGAATTTCCCTACATGTTTAGTTTTAGAAAATGTATAGGTTTCCTAGGTTTCCCTATGTGCCGGATGAGCTAGAGGCCAAAATCCACAGCTAAGCAAAACACAGGTCAGTTTTTTGGGGGAAAATGTGATGTGTCCATGTTGTGTTTTGCAGCATTTCCTGTTGCGGGCACCCGGCCTAACCACACAAGTGAGTTATCATTTTTATTGGGAAACGTTTGGGAATTCTCTGTGAAAGGAAATGTGTGTCTCCCTCTTAGATTTCAAAACTTTTTAACTCTGAAATGTAAGGTAAAAGTGTTTTGTTTTGCACAATTGTGAGGTTTGCAAAGGATTCTCGGTAACAGAATCTGGTGAGAGCCCCACAAGTCACCCCATCCTGGATTCCCCTTGATGTCTTGTTTCGAAAAATGTATAGGTTTGGTAGTTTTTCCTAGGTGCCAGCTTAGCTAGAGGCCAAAATCCACAGCTAGGCACTTTCCAAAAAACAGGTCAGATTTCAATGTAAAAATGTGATGTGTTTATGTTGCCTTTCCTTTTGCGGCATTAGGCCTACCCACGCAAGTGACGTGCTATTTTTTTTTCCTTTTTTCAATTTTATGTTTTTTATTTGGCACACAGTGGAAAACATATAGGGGCATATTTATACTCCGTTTGCGCTGGAATTGCATCGTTTTTTTTGACGCAATTTCGACGCAAAACTAACTCCATATTTATACTTTGGCGTTAGACGCGTCTAGCGCCAAAGTCCATGGAGTTAGCGTCATTTTTTAGCGTGGACACCTACTTTGCGTTAATTATATGCAAGGTAGGCGTTCCCGTCTAAAAAATCGACTCCGAGGCATGTGCGTCGGATTTATACTCCCGGTCAAAAAAAATGACGTACGGCCGCTTTTGCGCCGTTTTTTAGCGCCTGCAAAAGGCAGGCGTTAAGGGACCTGTGGGCTCTGAAGGAGCCCAGAGGTGCCCTCCCATGCCCCCAGGGACACCCCCTGTCACCCTTGCCCACCCCAGGAGGACACCCAAGGCTGGAGGGACCCATCCCAGGGACATTAAGGTAAGTTCAGGTAAGTGTTTTGTTTCATTTTTTTTTGTGGCATAGGGGGGCCTGATTTGTGCCCCCCTACATGCCACTATGCCCAATGACCATGCCCAGGGGACATAAGTCCCCTGGGCATGGCCATTGGGCAAGGGGGCATGACTCCTGTCTTTGCTAGGACAGGAGTCATTTCTATGGGGGTTGGGAGTCGGAAAAAATGGCGCAAATCGGGTTGAGGCGAAAAAATTGCCTCAACCTGACTTGCCCCATTTCTTGACGCCCAAGCCCCATATCCCCCTACGCCGACGCTGCCTGGTGTACGTCGTTTTTTTACACGCACACCAGGCAGCGCCGGCGGCTAACGCCGGCTAACGTCATTGATTAAATACGGTGCCCGCATGGCGCTTCAGAATGGCGTTAGCCGGCGCTAATTTTTTTGACGCAAAACTGCGTTAGCGCAGTTTTGCGTCAAAAAGTATAAATATGGCCCATAGAGATACAAACATATGCAAGGTGAGCTGCAGCTCTGTAATTTTACAGAAAAGAAAGAGAGTAAGGAAAATACCATCATACGAATCACATACTAACTAATTCTTCACATATTATGAGCTATCCTTTAAATGTCCTGAAGCCATGCTGACAATAGGGCCCATATTGTTGCTCCCCTTTCACTGCTGGCCGTGCCTTTTAACAGCATAGAAGCTGTTTCCTAGATAGTATACGAAAGGAGTTGAGCTAGCCATTGACTACAAGTTGGGGAATCTGGTCTTAGCCAATCTGATGCAATACAACCCTGCACCGCTGACATAGCCAAAAAAAGAAATTGCTGCCCTTGATCTTTGCAGACCTCTTCATTAATCCCAAGCATTACCAATTGGGGTGGTAATACTACTTCCAGGAATTTCATAATATCCTTAATACATAAAGACAGCTTTTCACAGTTATAAAACATATGATATAAATCAGCATTTTCGCTTTGACAGCACAGGCAAGTAATACCTTCTGTCTTTCCCCAACTCGCTAACATGGCTGGGGTATGATATACATTAATAAGCGTCTTATAATGTTGCACTTGTGGTCCAGCTGATAATAATACGCTCTGAGCCATGTCTAAAGAAGCTAAAAAAGTAGTTTACTAGTCCATATCTACCCTTACCAGTTTCCAGCTTGTTTGATCAGATCGTCTTGCATGGAGTCTAATAGTAGGGATATAGATTCTTAATGGTACATCTATCCCTACTGCCCAATAACTCCATAACTCTAATCTTCTTGCACAGGAATTCTCCCTGGATAGAGATAAAAAAAATCTCTAATCTGCAGAAATTTAAAGAAGTCCTTACTATCCAAGGAGAATTCCTCCTTCAGCTCAGAAAAAGATTTTAACTGACCCCCCACACTAAAGAGATCCCCTAGTTTGCGAACTCCGCTATGAACCCATTTTGAAAAATAACTATTCTTAAAAACCCCTAGGAGGGACGGGGTATTTCAGAGTGGCATATAATAGCTAACCTGTCCAATCTGACCATACGCTTAACCTGCGACCAAACATGGAATGCGGCCCTAATAGTCTTGAATTTAACCTTTTTAAAGGAGCTGGGTTCAAATATTCTTAAAAAGGCTGCATCGGCCGTATTACCCCATATCATCGTATATATAGATGGAAGGGTATCCTTTACAAATTTGCTGGAATAATTGGATAAAAATAGTGTCTGACTATATTGCAATGCTGCAACCAGATAATATCATCTGAAGTTGGGGAGTGCCCAGCCCCCCTCTAGATAATAGTAAGTATTTAAAGGCTCGGCGTGTTTTAGAAAAGGACCATATGAAGCTTCTGACCAGTGCTTCCATCTGCTTAAACCAGTTTTGGCCAAATTCCAGCAGAATAGTCCTAAAAAAATACAATACTGTAGGAAAGAAAAATCATTTTGAGCACATTACAATGCCCAACTATTGAAAGATGCAAATTATTCATCCACTGGAGTTCTTTGTTAGAGTTGTCCAAAACAGAAGCGAGGTTCCTCTCTACTAAGGTATCCAGATTGGCTGATAATCTGACCCCCAGATACTTGACTTGGGCTGTCTTACGTTCATTGTCCATATTTATGCAGTCATTGGTCAGTGACTGGCATTTAGATTTATTCAATGAATAGCCGGAGATCTTCCCAAATCTTGTAGTTTCTGAGTCTATCTTTACTATTGCCGTAGCTGCATCATGTGTTATTTAAGCAAGTATTTTGGTGCTGCCTCAGACCATTGCCACTGGTTCATTTTCCTTTGCATGTAGCAGCACACTGATAAGCGGATCTAAATAGAAAGCAAAAAGAAGAGGAGAGCAGGGACATCCTTGTCTAGTGCCCCTCGAAATTAAAAAAGTATCAGAGAACAGTCCTGCTATTTACAATTTTGCTATTGGTTTCCCATACAAGCTTTTAATTGCTCTGATGAAGCCTTGGCCTATATTAGCCCTGTGAAGAGTAGCCCAAAGATACATCCAGTCCACCCAGTCAAAGACCATCTCCGCATCCAACAATATCAATTCCATAGGTTCCTTAGCCACTTGTGCAGCATCTATTAGTGCTATCACCCATCTGATATGGTCATCTGTGCCCTTGCCCGCAATAAAACCATGCTTCCATGGGGAAATTACTTTGTGAATCACTGCACTAAGTCTAGTGGCAAAAACTTTGGCATGAAGCTTTGCATCTCTATTAACAAGAGAAATAGGGTGATATAAACCAGGTAGACATGGATCTTTATCTTTCTTAAGAAAGATTACTATATTCGCAAATCAGCCATGATGTTGCTAGTTGAGAACCAGCTTGCACACACCTAAACACAGTAAGGAGCTCCTCATTCAGTTCCCAGAGAAAGACTTTGAAGAATTCTAAGGGGATCTTGTCTACCCAACAGCCGTGCCACTTGACAAAGAGCTAACTGCCGTTGTTATTTCCTCTAGGTAGAGGGACCTCTATCTTTTGTTTGTATTCTTCCTTCAACTCTCTCTTCGAGACACTAGCCAGATATTGATCTATCTCATCCTCTAGGGGATCTTGTGAATGTAGATTCTGATAAAACTCTCTAAATACTCTTAAGACTTCTAGATTGCCACTTACTAGGTCTCCCCCATATCCTTGAGTGCACCAATAGAGCAAAGAGTTGTCTTTTGCCTTATCTTGAGGACTTGTAATTTCCCGGCTCTTTCACTATACTCATACATTCCTGCCGATGCACCTGAAATTTAACCGCTACCATTTCAACATAAAATTTAGCAATTCTAGCCTTTATTACCACAGTTTTATTTAACAATCCAGGAACTCATAGATTTTTTCTGACTGCCTCCACTATCTGCAGTTCAAGTGAAGCCATCTCTACCTGTGCTGTCTCCAACTATTTAGAGAGTTCTCTCTCCTTCTTTACACAATAGCTGAGGGTCTCTCCTCTGAAACTGGCTTTAAAGTCATTCCACACTATATGGGTGGGGGCATACCCACCATTATTGTCCAAAAACTCTAGAATCCACCACTCATGTGTTGGATATATTGCTGATCTAGTAATAAACCACTATCAAAAGACCAGGTCCAAGGATTGTGGTTTGACATAATTCTTGGATATTTCTTGATTGATAATCCTTCCCCCAAATCAGTAGAAACAAAGAAATAATCTAATCTCACTAGCTTCTTATGCTGGAAGGGGAAAAAAGTAAATCCTGGATCGAAAGCCTTGCAGTGTTGTCAAACATCCACTAATCAATAATTCTTTACCAGTGTCTGCTGCGCCCAAAAGACTTTAGGATTTCTCCCTTGATTCCACCCCTGATCCTGGATGGCATAATCATTATTTATATGAATGTTCAAATCTCCACAAAGAATCACTGGTGACGGCCAGGTTGCAAGCTCAACATTAATAAAATCCAGCAATTCTGAATCATCTAAATTAGAGCCATAAAGTGAGCAAAGTGTAAGCATTATCCCTCCGGCTGGGTAGTTTAGCATCACCTAGGGGCCAAGCTTGACTACAGACTTCTTTATCACTTCCACTGACCTATTATGGGCCACCCCCTTCGTTGTTGTGCCTTGAGTCATGTATGCAAGCAGGTAATAGCCAGGAAATTACAGTAAATGTTTCCGGGGGCCTGAGATATGTGTCTCCTGCATACAAATAATATCTGCCCTAAAAGATTTTAGCCCTTTGGTCACCATCCGCCGTTTTTTGCTACTATTGAGACCACATATGTTCACTGTTGCTATATGTAAATTCCTTCTATATGCTATACTCCTGTATATCTTGTTACCTTAAGGAAAACATCACAAGCAGCTTGTCCATCTCCAATCCCAGCATTAAGTCCCCCAATTTGAACCGTTATGTTCCTGTGCACTCCCATTTACACTCCCCTTGCCCTAGCACCCCCAACCATCCTGAAACCCTTACCTCCTCCTACCCCTTTGCCCCCACCTGACCTACCCCTCACCCATGCCTACTCCTAGAGACAACCAGACCACCAGGTCTGTAAGATCGAGGCCGCACCCCTACCCCACACCCAGCACACCTATGTGTCAACCATAACTTTTTCTAGAGCACTAACACTGATTCTGAAAATAATATTGATAATCCCATCATAAAGGTACCCCAATTTTCTTTCCCCCTTTTCTCTTTTTCTTCCGTCTCCCTATCCCCCCTCTTTTCAGTCAAGCACTCTACTAGTGGAGTCCTAGTTCATTTGCTCCAGATATTCCTTGACTTTTGTTTCTGACGTAAACATCCGCATTGTGTCTTTGTGCAGTATCTTTAAACGAGCTGGGCTCAATCAATAAGCCTGCGCTCCTTTTTCCTGAAATGATTTAATCAATTGTCTCAGCTGCCACCGTCTTTCCACTGTAGCGTGGGCGTAGTCAGGACATAAGAACAAAGATATACCCTCTGCACTTGTCCTTGAATCAGAGATGGTTTTTTTAAAAAACTGCTTTTCATAGTAAATAATTACCAAAATATACAATGATAGCCCTAGGATACCTCTGACCCTGCAAGTTTTTCCTTCCTCTTGTTTTTTTTCTATAGAGTGGAAACTGGTGTGCTATTTGTATCTCTTGGTCCCAACTTCAGCACCCTAACTCGGAAAGGCATTTTCAAACAGGTTAATTATAAATGTCCTTGTGTCCTGGCCTTCCAATCCTTCTTCAATACCCAAGATCCGCAGATTATTGCAACCCTGCCAATTTTTTTAATCTTCCACTTAATTTCTGAGATCTGTGTTTCTCGCGTATCCGTCCGCTTGACCACTAAAGCCATTTCTGCTTCAAGGGCATTGGTGCAAGTTTCAATTGCGGCTTTGCGTTCCCCAATTTCCAAGCAGGTCTTTGCAACCCTCCTTACAGAAACTTGAAGTTGCTTGTTGGCAACCCTAGCTTTCCTGTTGGCACTTTGTGACTGCTCCGGGTGCTGTATCATTGTATAATAGATCAAATCTAACGAGTGGGGCTCCGTATTTTCTACATTTTCCAGGACACGGGCCACAAGTTTTATCGATGGGTGATCCATGTCTGAATATACTTGTCTAGTTGCTGTATAATCCCATCACATTCACCCAGTTTCTCTGCCCTGTTTTGTAGCATCCTCTTATCTACTTTCCTAGGGGTAATTGCCTTCAAGTATAGTTTTTTTTTTAAAGTTTTGTTTTCCAGGTCGTCACATCGCACCTGACTGCTGACTGTGGAAATCACATAACTCCCATCAGTATCTATTTCTGATAACGATGTGTAATCATCTGTAACCTTCAATTGGTCAGATAGTAAAAAAAAAAAAAAAACACAGTCTCCATTGTCCCTGTTTTGCCACCTTTGACCCCTCCCCATAGTCATAGGCCACAACTTTGCTTCTCCCTTGATGGTCGAGTATTCAACATTATCAGCCTCTTGATTGTCTCAGTTGTGTGTGGGTATAGAGTTATTGGCAACCAAGCATATCATATTCTCCCTCTGCTTGGCTACCTGCAATGTGTTCCCACTCACAGAATGTGTGATACCACGCTTCTCCCCCAAGGCCATCCCTTCTTTTGCAACAGTAAATGAAGCAGAAACCCCAAACCTAACCTGGGCAGAGTCTCCATCTCCATCTCCGACCGCGGGTCCCACCGAGTCAAAAGCTGGGTAGTCAACACCTTCTCTCACCCTCTGCTCCATACCGGCATCCTTCCAGGCATCTGGGGCCGCCTCTTTCCTAGGTGACAGTAAACCCAAGCATTTCCCCTGTGAAGGCTGCTTAAACAGATGAGGTGTCGTAGGTCTCATGTCGTGTTTAGTACCATCCTTGCTGCCTTCTCCATGGTGGGTGCTTGACACCTGCAAAGGCTCTTTCTCCGTATAGGGGCCGCTAGACTTTTTCACCTGGCTGGGCTTGATAGTAATAGCTGCACTGGCCCCTTTCTTGGAGGGAAGGGGGCTGCTTTAGCTCATTACATTCCTTCCTGCCAGCACCTACAGGGTCCAGCTTCCCCCGTGAATACCAGAGAGCCTTCAGCACCATGCTACCCCGCCGCGCCCTTAGCCGTCTCTGGATCGAAGTCAAACAGATTTCCGATCAGCAGCTGCAAACCCACATCCCAGTGCAGCTCAGGATGCCCTGCTGTCCCTCCTCCAATTCTCTGCAGCCGCAACAAGAAATGCTAGGGCGGGTCCATAGTTCCAGATTCAGCACTCAGTTCAGTGCCCCATTCCTCTGCACGCTGAGCTGAGTGTATCTAAGGGCCCGAAACGACCGCTCACGGGCTGCCATCTTTGTCCCAGTGAGACTTGTGGAAACACAGAAGAGAAGAACAAGTGTTATTGTTCCTTGTCTTTCTCTAAATTTTTTCCTTCCAAATGTAAGACAGTGTGTAAAAAAAGACGACTATTTGAGAAATACCCTGTAATTCACATTCTAATATGGGGACCCCGGAATTCAGAGAGATGTGAAAATAACCGCTGCTTCTCAGCACCATATCTTGTTCCTATTTTGGAAATACAAAGGTTTCCTTGATACCTATTTTTCACTCTTTATATTTCAAAAATGAATTCCTGTGTATCCGGTATACAATGAAAACCCATTGCAAGATGCAGCTTATTTATTGGCTCTGGGTACCTAGGGTTCTTGATGAACCTACCAGCCCTATATATCCTTGCCACCAGAAGAGTCCAGCAGACATAAGGGTATATTGCTTTTGAAAATCTGACATCACAGGAAAAAGTTACAGAGTAAAACGTGGAGAGAAATGGCTGTTTTTTTCACCTCAATTTCAATGTTTTATTTTTATTTCAGTTGTTATTTTCTGTAGGAAAACCTTGTAGCATCTACACAAATGACCCCTTGCTGAATTCAGAATTTTGTCTACTTTTCAGAAATGTTTAGCTGTCTGGGATCCAGCATTGGTTTCATACCCACTTATGCCACTAACTGGAAGGAGCCTAAAAGCACAATAAATAGTAAACATGGGGTATGTCCTAGTAAAATGCCAAAATTGTGTTGAAAAATTAGTTTTTCTGATTCACGTCTGATTGTTCCTGAAGACTGGGAAGATGGTGATTGTAGCACAGTAAACCCTTTGTTGATGCCATTCTCAGGGAAAAAACGACATGCTTTCTTCTGCAGTACTTTTTTCCAATTTTTAGCAAAAAAGCAAAATGTTTGCTGTAGTTTTACTAATTTCTTGGTCTCCTCCATGGGAAACCACAAACTCTGAGTACCGCTAGAATCCCAAGGATGTTGGAAAACAATGACTCAAATTTGGTGTGGGTAGCTTATATGGACAAATGGTTATGTGGTCCTACGTGCGAACTGCCCCAAATAGCCATAAAAAAAGGCCTGCCACCTGTGGGGGAAAAGGCCTGGCTGCGAAGTGGTTAAACAAATATTATTTGAAAACAATACGATGGCTCATAAATTATTTTGATTATTTGGGCGTGAATAGAAAATATAAGGTCAAACATTTTATAACAAAGGTCACAGTTCTGCCCAAAAATAATTATTAATACTTGTTCATTATGAACAGAACCTAGGTCTGGCACCCAAACAAAAAAAATTCCCCATTGGTGAATTAGATAGCTAGAAAGTGGCCCATATTTATAAATTAGGGCAGTATTAAAGTTATAAAAACATGCTGTTGGGCCCGACGTCCTTGGTGTGGTTTTCATTTCCCCCAAATGTTTGTCTTCAATTCTCCTGTTTTTTCTGACTTGGTTTTCACAGGCTTAAAAACTCTGCCCCCATCAATACTGCTAACCACTGTTAAAGTGCTTGTGTTCTCTCCTTTAAACATGGTAAAATTAATTTACACCGAATTGGCCTATTTCATTTACTTCTAAGTCCATAATAAAGTGGTACTACGTGTTCCCAGGGACAGTAAAGTAAATGTTTCTAGTGGATTTGCAGCAATTATTGTGCCACCCACCTAAGTAGCCCTTTAAACATGTCTCATTCCTGCCACTGCAGTTGTAAATTGCAATCTCAACCTGGCAAGAGAAAACCTCTTGCCAGTCCCAAATCTTCCATTTAAATATGTATAAGTCATCCCTAGTATAGGCCCTGTACAGACCAGAGGGCAGGGTGCAGTGTATTTATAAAGGGAGACGTACTTGGGGACTCTAGTTGGCAGTGGTTTGTACCCTGTCCAAGTAGGGACCCTTACTTTAGTCAGGGTAAGGGTGCCACATAGCTAAACTAACCCCTGCTCACTCTTTTTGGTAGTTTGGCACGAGCAGTCATGTTTATCTCAGAGGCAATGTGTAAAGTATTTCTACACACACACACAGTAACACAGTGAAAACACCACAAAAGTACTCCACACCAGTTTAGAAAATTAGTCAATATGTATCTGAATAAAACAAGACAAAAACAACAAAAATCCAAAATACACAAGTAAAGATACAAATATTTGAAAGATCTAGGTCCTCATTACGAGTCTGCCGGTCACTAGACCACCAGACTTATGGTGGCAGTCTTGACTGCTGCTGCTGTGGTGGAGTCCGAACACCAGGTTACCACCATCTCTGCTGGGATCGGAGATTTCAATGGGTTGAAGTGGGGGGTGCAGGTTGCAATCAGCAGGCTGGCACTGCATGCAGCGCCACCCTGCTGTTTATAACTTGGCTCTCCGTCAGACTTTTCATTGTGGTGAACAGGTGCAGGGGACCACAGGACCCTGCACTGCCCATGAAAATCGCATGGGCAGTGGAGGAGTCCACCTTCCCAGCACCATCATAAAGCACACTGTCTGCTGTGCAGAAAGTGCTCATTATGAGGGTGCTGGTGTCTCCTACGGGTGGCAGCATTGCCGCCGGCGCTATTACGAGCCAGCCACAATGCTGCTTCCACTTTCCCACTGAGCTGACCCCTAGAAACCTTGGTTTCCTCCCGTCAGCCCAGCTGGAATGTCATAATGGGGCCTGCGGGGAGGTCACACTACAGTGGTGGCCACCCTGTCAGGAGTTTGGCGGACAGGTGTTCCCATCCGCCAACCTCGTAATCAGGGATTACATCTTAGTATAGCGCTTAGAAGCACAATAGCTCAAACTGGGGATATTATGACATCTTTATGGATTCGTACCCAACAGTCTGACGCCACTCACCAGGCAGTGCAGGCCAGTCATGGAGTCGCACGGACCCCAGCTACTGTACCTTGGATAATAAGGGAACAAAAACGTTCACTGGAGTCGGGGTGGTGAGGCATCGCTGGAGCCAGTGCAGTGTCAGTTTCTTCCAGCTACCAGGGAGGTGGAGCATTGGTTGCTTACTGGTATGCAGGGGAGGTGAGGAGTTGGTTCCTTAAAGTTGTAGGGGAGATGATGTGGTGTCGGGGGTGATGTGTTGGTTCCTTATGACAAGGCGGGGTTGATAAATCCAACAAGTCAAGACACGAGCACAGGATCACAGGTGCTGTGGTGGAGTCAGAGTTGGGTGTCATATACGTTGGTGACACGGCATTAGGGACACATGCTGAGGCAGAACTTCAGCGGCACTGTGACAGCATCAGGCCTGTGGCGTCCTTCATGGTTGTTACACTCAATGGGGCTCACGGCTCTGATACAGGCAGTGGCATGGAGTCGGACAGAGGTGTCAGTTCTGAAGTCGCTCTGGAGTTGATGTGCTTGTTTCTTCTTGGTTACATCAGAACTCACTCCCATGGGCCCAGGATCTGGATTTGGCACCAATTGACAAGTCAAGACTCTCAGCAGGAGAGTCCAAGACCTGGTAGGTGAGGTCTTTAAGGTCACTGAGACTTCTTAACAAGAGGCAAGCTTAGTCCAGGGCCCTTGGAGAACGTTTGGAAGCAAGATGTAGAATGCAAAGTCCAGTCCTTTCACTCCCAGGACAAAAGCAGCAAGTGGCAGGCAGTGCTTAATTTGTGCTTGTTGTTTCCAGAGCGGAGCACAGGCACTTTTTTTTTTTTTTTAGGGCTGGCACTTATTTTTCTGCCTCAAGCATTTACTCCAAGCAAAAGACACATATGGGAAAGACGGAGAAAGAGAAAAACAAAAAAGTGTCACAAAGGGGAAAAGCAGAAATCTGCAAGAGTGAGCTGAAGGGGCAGGGAGTGGCTGTAAATCGATTGAAGTGGCCCAAGATGCTTTCAACATTATGCTGCCTCAGTGCTTCATGTTTGCACATTTAATTGCAGCAGCTGCATGTTTAAGAGGATGTCTTAGAGCACTGGCACGTTTATATTTACAAATTAAGCACTGGTGGAAGGCCAGCACAGCAAAGTAACAGGCAGAGTAGCAGTCCCTCCTACAGCATCCAGCACTTCTTCCTGACAGAATGTTCTCAGTCCAGAGGGATTCTAACTTTGTAGGGACATACTTATACCCATTTCTGTCGGTAAAGTAGGAAAACTTCAAAGAGAAATCTTTGTAGTGCACCAGGCCTGTCTTTCCTGGCTCTAGACACACTCAAGGGGGTTGGAGACGGATTTGTGTAAGGACAGGCTCAGCCCTATTCAGGTGCCAGTGTCCACGCCTCCTGCCACTCTAGCTCAGTAAGACCCACCAGGATATGTAGGGCACACCTCAGCTCCCTTTGTATGACTGTCTAGAGTGAATTCCCGAAAATCTCAACCGCCAACCGTCATCCTGACCCAGACAGGCAGAGGCACAGAATGGTTAAGCAAAACAATGTCCACTTTCTGAAAGTGGCATTTTCAATCTTGCATTTCAAAAATCAACTTCACCAAAAGGTGTGTTTTTAAATTGTGAGTTCAGAGACCCCAAACTCCAAATCTCCATCTGCACCCAGTGTGAAATTACACTGAAAAGATATTTCAAGGCAGTCCTCGTGTTACCCTATAGCAGAGATAGGCCTTGCAATAGTGAAAATCGAATTTAGCAGTATTTCACTAACAGGATGTGTAAAACACACCAGTACATGTCCTACCTTTTAAATACATTGCCCCCTGGCAATGAGACTGCCTTTCACCTAGCTTAGGTGTGACTTACATGTGGTAAAAGGAAAAGTTTGAGCATGGCAAGTGGATGAACTTGGCAGGTCAAAATAGCAGTTTAAAAGTGCACACTCAGACATTGCAATAGCAGGTCTGAGACATTCTTACACTTATGTGGTGGCACAATCAGTGTTGCCGGCCCACTAGTAGCATGTGATTTACAGGACCTGGATAACGTAGTGTACTATACTAGGGACTTACTAGTAAATCAAATATGCCAGTCATGGATAAACCAATCACCAATACGATTCAGACAGAGAACACTTGCACTTTAACATTTGTCAGTAGTGGTAAAGTGCCTAGAGTCCTAAAGCCAGCAAAACCGAAATTCAGCACAGGATCAAAAACAGGAGTTAAAAAGCAAAACGTTTGGGGCTAACCCTGCAAAAAGGGCCATTTCCCACAGTACTTTTATGTTTTATTTGTCCTTGTAGTGAAAAACTCTTAAATTTGTTTTTCACTTCTGCAAGGCCTCCCTCTCCCTTTAGATAACATTGGGCTAACTCATTGCATTAATGAGTGATAACCTTAAATTAAGAGCATGTGAGCATGTAGGAATGATGAATGCTGTGTCTAAGGCATTGTAAACTAAAATTCTCTTCAATTGTAAAGTTGGATTTAAGTCACAATTCTAAAAATGCAACTTTTAGAAAGTTGGTATTTTCTTGTCCGATCCATTTGGTTCCTGTAGCCTGTACCCTCGGTCATATCACTGGGTGTCGCTGGCAGTTGGTATTTGTGTATTACTCCCAGCAGTGTGACAAAGGGTTCATAGGTTTTGGCAGAATCAGTTATCTCTGCATTAATGATGGGGGAGGATGTCACCTACCACACTTGCACATCATAAAGGTTCTTCCTGAGCACACTTACAAAGGGTTTGACACCAGTCTTTAGTGACCCCAGACAAGCTGGGGTCAGGGCAGGGAGGCAGGAAAGTCCAGACAACTCTGGATGTGAAACCTCCAGAACATTCACCTACTTCAAAGTGCACACCAGATATAAATATGGGAGCCTCAGACTAACGCTTCAGCACATCACTGGACATGTGGATGAAGGATTGCTGTGCTGCTCTGCAAGAAGGACTGCTACTCTGCTGCCCTGCTGGCTGAATGAAAGAACTGGACCTGCACCTTGAACCCAGGACCACCAAAGTGTCTCCAAGGGCTTATTGGCTTGCATCCTGCTCAGAACCTCAGGGACGAAAAGGCTCCAATCACCTTGAATGGAGCACCTTGACTCTACCAGTTGTGAGTCTTTGCCCCCAATTTGTACCACCCCTTTATGGACCCTTGGAAGAGAGTCTGAAGGTGCTGTGCCAACCCAGCTTTGGTCCTTTGGGCAGAACCAATGTATCCCAATGCACCTTCCCACAGTTCCATTTTGGAACAGCTACAACATGATGCATCCCCAACACCGAACCTCACATGTCAGCCCGCAGTCACCTTGGAACCACTGCTGCACATCACATCCCCAATGCAGGCCTTCACTTTGCAAGACCATCTGTGACGGCATCTTCTACTATGATGCAGGACTCCACTTCACAGCCCACAGGTTCTTTGGAACCACTGCTGAGGGACACATCCTCCATGCCAGACTTCACATTGCAAATCCCTCCTCTACAGCATTCTCTACAATAATGCAGGGCTCCACATCACAGTCCCGCATCTTCCTTGAACCACCCCTGCACAATGCATACTCGATGTGGGATCTCACAAAGGCCTGCCTAACTTGGTCCCTGCATCGAGCCCACTCTCCAACATGGTTGGCCTGAACTTGTGACTTGGGGCCATATGTATGTCCATTTCAATGTACGAGTCTCTAATTGTGACTTTTTGCGTGTAGCAATTAGAGACACTCAAAATGAAATGCACAAATGTGTCTCAGTCACATTTAACGATTCCCAATGGGGCGACAAAGACCTCCTCCTCTATATTCATGAGGAAGGTCACAATTTGCGACCCCATTGAACATGGCCACTCTCACAGGGATGGTGGCCTCTGGAGACAGCAGACCGCTATGTCGCATTCACAGTTGCAAAACATTGCTAAATGCCATTGTGATTCGGTATGAGGAACGGATGCCCTAATCACGCCCTTCCTAATGCGGAATCGCAAAAGCAAAATGTGATTCGGGTTACTGTATTGCATTTTGCTTTGATACATAGAAAACAAATATTTTTCCGGTCGCAAAAGTACCAATGGGCTTCGTACATCTAGCTCTTGGTTACAGTCTGATGCACCCAGATAACCACAGTTGGTGCTTTGTGCTGTAGGCCCATATTTTTGTTCAAACTTTGAAGTTGGATAGCTCTGCTTCTACTTTTTTGTCATTTTTATCTCAAATAATTTATTTCTTTACTCTATTTTTCTAAATTGGAGTAGGACTTTTCTTGTGCTATGTTTTCACTTTATTGCTGTTGGAAAAGCTGCATAATGCTTGTGTGCCAAGCAACCAGAGGGTTAATAACAGGTTAATCTGGGAATTGCTTCTGTTTCACCCTGACAGAGATTGTGGTTGGTGCTTGAATAGGGTTACAGCTTCCTCAAGGGGTAACCACATTTCCAACACCTTCAGTATAAGTGTTTTGCAAGTTATTGAAGAATGCTTGGATTTGGGTCTGCAGCAGGCAAAACTTGTTTTTATGTCAGTGAAATTAATAGGAACAAGCATTTTCAATGCAACGGGTCTCGCATTTGTTCGAGTTAGAGCTATTGGTGTTGTAAAGCAAAAAAAAAAAAACGCAGCACGATCGCTCTTTGTTCAATGCAGCGCGATCGCGTGCTGCGTGTAAAATAAACAGATAAAATAGTCCGGACTCCAGGCTGAAGACAATGAGCCTCGTATGTTTTTGGTACTCTACTGGTGCTGTGTAGGTGGGCTAAACACCGGAAAAGGCATGATGTATACAAGCCTTTCACAAATGAAAGCAAGCAGATTTTTAAAAGGCAAGCCCACTAACCAATGTAAGTGACTGATGTGGCATGGGCGTGGTTTAAAGCCCAAAGAGAGATTACAGTATGGACGAAGCACTTTGTGCTCCCCCATAAAAACCGGCTCAGCAGGCCATTAAACAGGCCCACAAACCGCCTAAAAACACGGTCCACACAATGACCTATTGATCTACTCGTTCACTGCCTGATTGTCCTATGGGCCAGCCTGACCTCGTTCAGAAATTAATATTACATCTGTGGAATTTCTCTGCACCTTCTTAGATATGACTGAGCAAAATATTATTTTGACAACCCTTTGACCAGCAGTTTAATCACAGCTTTAGGGTACCTATGTGACAAATGACACTACTGTTTTGTTTCAGCTTCGGCTGCGTGGAAATATATTTTAACCAATGTCTTTCGTGTCAAAGATCATGAAGATACGCAATTCTCAACCCATCCTATGTGGCAGGATGCAGCGTTCCCTTACTGGATATGGCAGGATCAGTGTGTCTTAATATGACAAATTTGCAGTTGAACTCTGTCAGGTGGACTGACAGATAATGACGTCTCCCTCTTGTACTGTACCGGTGCCTGCTCTAATTAAATCCTCAGGTCACTGTGCCCGCGATAGGGCAAGACAATTTGATCAGACACGGCGCGCTCATGAATTCCACCTGCTTTCTCCATGACAAATCTCCCTTCTTTATTACGGTCTAGAGGTTATGTATTCAAGCATGTGTGGAACAATATTTCTTGTAAATGGGATAATTGCACTTTTTCCTCCAAAGAAAGTAAGAGAACCTCCCAGAATATATGCAAATGTGAAATTCCTTTAATGTTAAACAAATACATGATAATTTGTAGTTTAAATATAAAGCAACGACTTAAAAAAGCATAAGGCAGTCACACTATTATGTATTAATCTTGTTTTTTTCTGTACAGCCCTGACACGTTTCCACACGTTATGGGAGAGCTTTACATTTAAAATATCTATACAGAAGGTAACACGACGTGTGCAACACATTTATAAACTTTACATAAACTTTACATCCAGCCACTATGAAATGGCATTATTAAATTGCTGCATACATCAGTATGATCATACAACAATATGTGTGATGTAGGCATTATATAGGATCAATGCAAGAGGCGGTTAGTAGTCTAAAGCAGTGTTATTGTTATGCCAGCTTATAAAGGTTTTAAAGATGGGGAGGAAGGTTTTTGTTATGAAAGGAGAGTCATAAGATAATTGCCATTATAGGCAATAAGACTAATTTGCAAAAATTGCAGGAATGGTAATGGTTGACTAGCTTCCAGTCAAATTGAGAGTCCTTCTGATTAATCAGAACTTGGGTGTGGAAAAGGAACTAGTATTCAAGCTGGCAAATACTCGCAGCTCCCCACCCAGTAACTCTAAGATTTCCGAAGGCAGGACATCGGCTGAGTTGATGGCCTATCCACCATTATCCCCAAGTCATAGCGATGGTGGTCCCACTCTATTTGGGACGGGGTGACTGTCACTAGATATCCAAGCCTATTCATATACCTTTCGTGGAAGTCCTGGACAGAGAAATCAATTAATGGCATCAACACAGAAGTAGAAAAACTCCTTGAGTACCAGGGCCGTTGAATTTTGTTTTTGGGTTTCGATTACAAGCTCCTGATAGGGAGTTTGTTACTGAAAGACAAAACACAGACAGGTGTCCTGCCCAGCAAAGTTCTCCGCCTTAAGTTTAACTGCTGCACTATAGTATTCACAGATACCTGGGGATAATTAAATAATCAGACGATCCTTCCCCAGGAGAGCGACGACCACAGTCTGTTTACTTGCCCATCTGCTGGGCAATCCACCCATTGCTAAATTACCCCATCAGTGTTTTCAGAGTTGGAGCAAGTGGGTGTAGGTGGTTCAAATAGGGGTGGCTCCTCCACTTAGGCGGAGGAGCGTCGCCCCGCTGCTTTCAAGCAGAAGGGTAGGGGAGAAATGATAATAACAAAGCATTTTTATCGTATTTTTTCCTGTGTGCCAGGTGAGGGCAGACCGGGGCTGGGCTAGATGATGGCAGGGGAGGGAGTTTAATGTGCACAATAAGTATGCATGTCTGTTTGGCCGGCCCTGTTCCGCCAAACGGACATGCGCACTTTGAATTTCCTCACCCAGCTGTATTTCACAGCCGGCGGAGAAAGTGCACAGGCCTTCACTCTCTCTGTGAGCGCCGAAGTGGAGCCTCACACCAATCACGACAAGGCTGTCCTGCTGCTGACAGCAGCTTCGTGATTGGCTGGGAGTCTGTGTGCAGTGCAGCCGGGAAGAAGATGGAAGAGATGCGAATTCGCATCCGAAAGAAACAGTAAAATGGGTTTTTTAAATGTATTTTTTTTATCCCCCTCCCACGCCCCACCACCCGGATCAATGTCCATAAATGTTTAGAGATGTTACCAGTTGCATGTGTGTAACACTGCCACTTGTGCGACTTTTTAGGAATTAAACTACAAATGTTTGCGAACTACCAAAAAGTGGCAAATCTGCATTTTTTGTAGGAGTACTGATACGAGCCCAGATACCATACTATTTTAGTGAATGAGGCCCTTTAGATTCAGAGTTTAAGCACACCCTATGCAGCTGTAATTATGAATTTATTTTTGGTATCACTTTATATGTTTCGATCCCACTGGTCACAGTTATCATCGTTTATATGAATTTAAAAAAAACAAATTGAAGCAACAAGCTCACTCAGATTTTCTTTGTTCCGATCTATGCCTGTAATAGCAGTCTGTGTTCACAGTGGGAGACTCAATGCACCAAGGTCATCAGTAAGATGTCATTTGAGGCAAAATACATTTTAGTGTGTGAATGAATACTGAACACAAAAGGGAACATTATTGTAAGCATGAGAAAGCGAAACAACTGAAGTACTTAGCAATAAATAAAGTCTAAAAACACAGAGTGAATGTTTTATAGGTCAGGGTGTTGTCAGAAAAGGTGACATGGAAAACAAATTTGAATGAGGACAAATGTAAATAGCCGGAGTCCTTGATTACACTACATTCCTGTTTGCTATACATTGTTCCTACACTATATTAACATTTTACATTGTGTGCTTACATGAGTAGATGTATTAACAGGTTCAGACATAAATGGGGGCTAATTCACAATGAATTTGCCGTGACTTACACTTCTACAACTGGAATTCAGGAGTAAGTTAGAAGTAAGACAGGAGTGCTCTTGATATTCAGGATTTTGCAAGACGTTCTTCATGAGTGAGCCACACCTACTGACAGCTAGACTTCAAGCCTATGCTGCCATGTACTTTGCCTGGATCGCTATTGTATTTCGGGAGTAATCATGGCTTATTCTCGGAATTCAAAAGTAAGTCCTGTCTGAAAAAGATTAATGTTTCTTTTTGTAAGCATTTGGGCCTAACACATTAGTCTGAATAATATTTTCTGTGGACCATATCACAGCACAAGTTTATAATAAATGAGCAATTAATTAAAATGATTGAGAGATATATGTGTAAAGTGAATGCAAAATATTTAAAGTTTGACTTATACACACAGATTCTTGGAGGTCTATCCCAGTAAAAAGCCGAATGGTGGTTTGGTGGAAGCTACTGCTTCAAATACAGTGTATACACATACACAGGCACCCACGCACGCACACATAGCCACTCATTTGGAAGTGTCGTGGTGACCGCCCAACATGCCCACCTTACCAATTGGCTGCAAAATGCAAAACTTGTTCACACCAAAACTGCACAAAATACTCGCAGCTGGGTAAGGTACATAATTAACCTTCAAGGGGACAACTTCAGGGAGACAATAATAGGAGAAAGAAAGATACCAACAGATGTAGGGCCCTTATATGAGCCCAGAGACCCACAACAATACTTACAAAGATGCAAGAAAGAGAAATGAAGGGTTATACAGAGTCCTAGGTACCTGAAGATGAGCTTAAAGACATGGTGAAACAAGTCAGGAATAATGAAGAGAGGTGGTCATTGATATTAATATGTGGATCTAGGTGGGGACGAACTGTGGAGGCATTAAGGCAGTTGTGTCTTGTTATTTTAGCCACTTGCTATTGCTTCCATGTATATAAGAACATTGTAATGTTGATTGTTGTGTTGAAGACAATTAAGTTGGTCAGGGCATATCAAGGCTGCTGCAGGCAGTTTGCTCCAGCATCCCAATGTTTGTCTTTATGTTTCTCTCTTTTTAAATCAGAACATTCTACCTACAGTGAGAGAATTGTTATAATAGCATCATAGCCCTTATTCCTTGGGCTATATTGGTTCATGAAGGCCCAGTTCTCTGTTATAGGGCCTGACCTGCTGCTTAGGTCTATTAATTAGTTTCAGGGCCCAAACCAACTAGTATAGCCCTTGGCAGCAAGCTATAGTGCTATATTAAGGACACTCTTTCTACCCATGGCAGGAGGTTCTTGGAATTATGGAACTGACAAACAATGTTTTCAGCTTCACTGATATCCCAAACTGTGTAGGGATTTGAGATCATTGTGGACTTATGTTCGCAGATATCTCACAGAGAAATCTCACAAAGCAGCCAAGAGGGTCATATTATGATTTCAAAGCACAGACTAAGAACATAACTAATTGTCACATAGGTTTACAATTGTAAACAAACACCCTTTTTCTGGAGGCCTCAAGACCAAGACACATTTCATAAACATTAACAAAACATGTGGTAGTGTAAGGACAAGAGTAATATAAATATCCCTCCAATGAGCTGCACCATAAATCATGACATAGCTAAAAGACCACCATCTTCATTGATACATTCCTGGCTGATGCAAATGAATATTCATGCCAAACAGCCCACAACCCCTCTAGTCTGAAATTATGATATATAAATCAATCCTGGCAGAAGTTAAACAAAAAAACAAAGCTTACAAAAAAGAAGACAAGGAGACTTAACCTACAGACTATGCTAATTGTTCCTCAAAATGTTGCTCCTCTTGATTAGCATTGATGCAAGAACACAAGGTGATGTTACAAGCATAAACAATGGATTCTGAAAAAGAAGGTCTGGCATCAGTCCCAAATGAAATACTAGAGGAACCTGTGTCCATCACCAATTAATGCCATGATTTAGGAAACTGATGATTTGCCATGTCAAGATGAAATTATGCAACACTACGTCAATTTGGTGATGGTGTTGGATCAACCTGGAACTATGTATGGTTATGCTAAAAGGTGTTCTGTGAAAGCTTAGTCTTTATATAGTGGACCAAAAAGAGGTACACTGTGCAAAGACTCCAGACAAACCCCAAAAGAATTACAGAGGCACAAATGACACACCGAATGCTCTTTTTTGTGGTAGTGTGAGTGAGCGGTTAGGCATATCTGGGGGTAGTGCTAAGCATGTAATGCGCACATATAGGTAGTAAGCAGGTCACACACGTAATAAAGACATTCAACAGCAATACCAAGATCATTGGAATCAGGCAACTACTTTTTGAGTTATTACTTTTTATAGTTTTCAAAAGTTGGCACAGTGGAATCTTTGGGTGCGGTAATGATATCCTATGGGGGAAAAACATGTACTGCATTCAGACACTTCATAGTGACTTAATGGACTGTTCTCCAAGACTTAAGGTGAGTATGGGGCATGGTCCAAGGCCACCTTAACAGGTCCCCTCAGGAGGCTCTGGGGCATCTGGGTACAGATGTGTGTTGCGGCATCGGGTGTCCCATTCACTCCCATTGAATTTGGTCCAGTCAACAAGTTGCTGCGAGCTGGGATTGGATGGTCAGTCCGTGTGGGCCCCGCAGGTGATTGTGACCCTTGAGGTCCTCTGTCACGTAAGGACATCTGTCCACTTCTCCTCAGGCTGTGGGGCTCGGGTGCAGTGATGTCTTTTGATATTGGGTCAGGTGCTGGAGTTACTTGCAGTTGGAGGAGGCCTGCAGAACGAGGCTGCAGGTGGCGACTGGAAGTCCAGTCTGGACAAACCCAGGGAACGGCTCAGCTCCAGAGGGCCTCAGGTCTTTGTGGGCACTGTCAACTCCCTTAGACTGTGGGGCTTGGGTGCAGAGGTGCTTTGAGGCATTGGGTTGGGGTGGTCAGGGACTTTCTCTGGGTCTTGGTGACCTGGTGAAGAGGGGAAACAAGGCAGAGGGGCCACTCTCCCGAATGGCCTTCTGCATCATGACTTTCCTCGATAGTAGGTCTGCTTTGGTGCTGTTGGAATCCAGATTGGACTAACAACATGCCTTGGTTGCCGTAAGGAGGTCTGGTACCCCAGGTATAGGTTAGGGAGCCTCTGGGTGGGGTCACCATCTTGGGACTTTGGTAAAGTGGGGTGGCTGACCTTCAGGCCTCAAAACAGTCTTTGCCTGGCTAGTTGGTCCCTCATAGGACCTGATAGCCAGAGTACCAAACTTTACAAGCAGTGCCTGCAGATGCAAGAAAGCAGATCCTCTACTCCAAGTGAGACTTTTCTGGTGATTTTCAAAGCACTGGCAGTTCTATGAGTTTCTTGGAGCCTGCACAGCAGCAGGACAAGTCTGTTTCTCCTTGAGGGTCGGGTGCAGCAGGCAGGGTTGGCATCAAGTCAGTTGTGCTCCTCAGTTCTCAGGTCAGCAGTCTTCTTTGTCCACTTCTTCTTTTGTGTCTAGCAAAGAGCTGATGTCCCAGTCTAAGGGGGTCCCCTAAATACTCAATTTAGGGGTGTTAAAGGGGATCGGCTACTTACCACTGGGGTCTCTACGTCACCTAGAAGATCACTTCCTGTGGGGAGTGAACATCACTGTGCCCAGAATTCCTAATTCACCCCCAAACAAGATGATGGCATTTCTAAGGATAGGTTCACTTCAGGCTGGTCACCCTAGAGGTGTGCCCAGCCTGCAAGTGCAACATGCCTTCTGCTCATCTAATTTTCCTGCCTGTCCTGGTGTCAAATGGGCCCGGGGCAGCAGGATCCACAGCTCCCTTCTGAGGGAAGCCAGATCTGCATACCAAGGGAGGTGGGCTTCCTTGAAGGTCCCTCCCTTGGAATGCAGACTTGCATGTCCTTCTGTTGGGAGGGGTGTGTTAACACCCCTGCCAGAGCAGGCTTTGTTTCTGCCCGCCCAAGAGCAAAGAATCTCACCCTTTGGGGTCAGAAACTCATCTACTGGTGGCAGACTGGTGGAAACTAGTCAGTCAACACAATATGAGTTGGTAGGTTTCCAGGGGGCACCTCTAATGTGCCCTCTGGATGCATGTATTGAAAAATCCATCACTGGAATCAGTGAGGGTTTATTTATGTGAGATGTTTGAAAACAAACATCCCTAGGTTTAGTGAAGCCATCATATAGCTGGGAACTTGTATTGACAAGTGCCCAGCACATGTATTTAAAATGACCTTTCTGTTCACTTATGATGTCTAAGAATCGATAAAGACATAGTAGGGGCATATTTGCTAATGCATATATGTCTTCACCTGTAATATAATGCACCCTGCCTTACGGAGGTAAGGCCAGCTGTAAGGGTGACTTAAAATTTTACAGGCAGTGTTAAGGAACATGGCACAAGAGTGTGTACCATGTTGTGTTTTCACTTTTTGGTGTGCTTTACCATGCAGCCTGCAGTAGCAGTCTGCAAGAGTTTGGTCCTGGGTCCTTTAGAGTGGCACAAGTTATGCTGCAGCTATTAGGGACCCTCTTTACTACCTATGGACCAGGTACCAGAGGTACCATTCACTCCGGACTTAAAAAAGTTGCTAAAGGCCTCGTGATTGAGAATCAAGTGACCAGTGGTCTCGTGTTTGGGAAAGAAACACTGGCACTGGCGACTTGGTTAGCAGGATCCCAGAGCACTTCAGGCAAAATTGCATCAGAACCCAGGCAAAAATCGGAGGGGTGGGGGGCTTCTGCAATAAGAACCCAGTTTCCTACATGTTTGTACAGCCAGAGTACAAATTAGAGAGAGAAACAATTTCCATGTGTCTTGAAGTGAACTACTGATCACACAGTTGACGATATAAGGTTGCTTATTTGGTGTTAGGCATATTCATGGTGGGAAAATCTAGAACACTGAAAGAGAGGAAATGTAGACCAAAGGAGATGTTGGTGATAAAACGGAAGCAGAAAGAATGAACTTCCTTACACCAAGAGAAGAAATACAGGGCAAAGAATCCTTGAGTGACTGAGAACCAATAGAAGATGGCTCTGTGAATTCAAATCTGTTGACAACCTTCAGCATTGACTATTGTATTGATATCCCACAGCATGGTCATAGGTGTACGAAATCCATCTTTCATGAACATACACTAAATCATAAAACTGTATGTGAATGAAATGGAGAAAACAATCTACACCAGCAACTGCATTGCTACAATTAAAAGCATTATTGTTAGACCTGACAGCCTTAGGGTGGTCACCTTTAACTTTTTGCCTGCCTCCCTACACTTTTTAGATACGGTTTTTGCTGGTATTTAGACCCTGCTCACTTTACCACTTCTATCCAGTGCTAAAGTGCATATGCTCTCTCCCTTTAAACATGGAAACAATGGATCTTACCCAATTGGAGTATTTAATTGACTTATAAGTCCCTAGTAGAGTGCACTATGTGGGCCCATGGCCTGTAGATTAAATGCTACTAGTGGGCCTGCAGCACTGATTGTGCCACCCACTTACGTAGCCCCTTAACCTTGTCTCAGGCCTGTCATTGCAAGGCCCATGTGTGCAGTTTCACTGCCAATTCGACTTGGCATTTAAAATTCTTGCCAAGCCTTAAAACTCCTGTTTTTCTACATATAAAACAACCCTAATGTATGCCCTAGGTAAACCATAAGGCAGGGTGCTGTGGAGGCAAAAGGGAGGACATATACCCATGTAGTTTACAAGTCCTAGTAGTGTAAAACTCCTAAATTCGTTTTTACACTGCTGTGAGGCCTGCTCTCTTCATAGGCTAACATTAGGGCTGCCCTCATACATTGTTTGAGTGGTAGCTGCTGATCTGAAAGGAGTAGGAAGGTCATATTTAGTTTTTCCAGAATGGTGATATAAAATCTGGCTCGCTGATGAAGTTGGATTTAATATTACTATTTTAGAAATGCCACTTTTAGAAAGTGAGCATTTCTCTGCACTTAACTCTTTCTGTGCCTTACAATCCACGTCTGGCTGTGTTTAGTTGACAGCTCCTTGTGCATTCACTCAGACACACCCCAAACACAGGATACTCAGCCTCACTTGCATACATCTGCATTTTGAATGGGTCTGAGGGTGGAGGGCCTGCCCTCACACAAAGGATTGCCACACACCCTACTGGGACTCTGGTAGACAGGACTGAACTGAAAGGGGACCTGGTGCACTTCTAATCCACTCTTTGAAGTCGCCCCCACTTCAAAGGCACATTTGGGTATATAAACAGGGCCTCTGCTCCTATCGACTCAGACACTTCCTGGAGAAGAAACTTGCAACCAGAACCTGCATCCTGCCAAGAAGAACTGCCTGGCTTCCCAAAGGACTCACCTGACTGCTTTCTGTGTAGGACTGCTGCCTTGCTGTTGCCCTGCTGCCTTGCTGCTCTCTGGCTGAGGTCACAAAGTGCTCTCCAAGGGCTTGGATAGAGCTTGCCTCCTGTTCCCTGTAGTCGTAGGACCAAAAAGACTTCATCTCTTCAAGAAGGACTCCCTGTGCGGCAGAAATTCGATGCACAGCCTGTGAGAAACGATGCCCAGCCTGCCCTGCAGTGAACCCGGAATGACGCAGCCCGACTTCGCAAGGAGAAGATCGACACAGTGCCAGCGTGGCGACTGGAAATTCGACACATGGCCCAGAGGATTGATGCACAGCCGAGCTGGAATGACACAGCCCAACTTCCAGAGATAAATCGACGCAGCGCCTGCCATGTGGTAGAAAATTCGACCCAATGCCCAGCCCAGGAAATCCATGCACTGTCCCCTGGGCATCTGAAAATCCTGTAACCCGAAGAGGATCCACGACCGAGTACCGGAAATTAACGCACAGCCATCCCTGCGTGAAAACTAAACTACATATCACCATGTGCGGCCCGAGAAATCGACGCACACCCCTTTGTTTCCACGCTTCTCCTCCACTGGGTTCTTTGCGGAGATTTTTCACACGAACCAGGTACTTTGTGCTTGAAAGAGACTTTGTTTGCTTTTAAAAGACTTAAAACACTTTATTTCACTTTTCAGTGACATCTCAAACATATACTTATTGCATTTTATTGTTTTGACCTGCATTTACCCAGATAAATATTATATATTTTTCTAAACACTGTGTGGTGTATTTCTGTGGTTGTATGTGGTGTTATTGTATTATTTATTGCATAAATACTTTACAAATTGCACTCTAAGTTAAGCCTGACTGCCCAGTGCCAAGCTACCAGAGGGTGGGCACAGGATAATTTGGATAGTGTGTGACTTACCCTGACTAGAGTGAGGGTCCTTGCTTGGACAGGGGGTAACCTGACTGCCAACCAGAAACCCCATTTCTAACAATTATCTTGCACCCACTGTAACAGATATAGCAACTGATTAAGGGAAACTTCTAATACACATTTTCTATTAATTTCTTTATTTAACTTTCCATAAAAAGTTATGTGTTTACAGAGTTCAGAAACATGTTGGTGCGATCTTTGAAAACTCACACCAAACCTACCAACATTGAAATTCCTCAACGATAGGGAGGTAGGGCAGTTGGTCAAACACCTACGTCCTAGTCTACTTACAACTTTATTTTGTGGTTGATAATAAAATACCAGTAAGTCTTTCGTAAATGTGTATTACACATATATTTAACCAGATGAAAAGTCTTTTGATTACATTTTGTTTGCGTGGGTTCCTTATTCATTCACACTTAGTGAGTTCATGCTGAAAATCAGCAAATATTCTACATCATTAAAAGTTTAGATTAGTTTATGTGTGTTCAGTTCAGTGTCAATGTAAAATAAATGAAGTGTGTTTTGTAAAAGCATACATTGCACTAGTATGCAGCAAAAGATCAGCAACATTGTTGGTTGCCAAGGTGTATTTAATCAATTCTTATTAGCACCAGTTAGGGTTCCGTGGAAACCAAAATTAGCTCTGGTGAAAATGTTAAGACCAAACCCACACTGTAGTAGGCTATGACTAGACTGGGGCTATGGTTGTGTCATGACAGCCCATTAAGCTCTGAAAGCATCTCCCTAGCCTTCAGCCAACCAAGAAAATTCCAGAGTGGTATAATGCCCAATCTGGCCATGCACTAGTGGAAGAACTTTGGGAGCTGGACATCACAATTTTTATATTTGCAGACAGTAGCTACCATTTTAGGTCCATTTTACTTTTCTTTGGCTTCTGACTCCAGCATTCTATCACTCCGAAGTGCTAATTTTGCAATCTCCCAGAGGGCTCAGGCTCACACTGACTCCATGTAGCTGTCCGTGACCATTTCACTGTATTTGTGGATCTCTCTAATTGTGACACTAACATAAAAAAACATTCTTGTAGTGAATGCAAAGGCATGTGAAGAACAGCAGAAAACTGTAATGTTGCTTATAAACCTCCTCATCACAGAATTCTGTACTCCCAACTATCTCCCCTCAACTGCCCTCCTCATTCAAGGTTCCAATCATGACATATATTGTGGAAATCAAGAAACACAGAAACACTAGAGAAAGCAGTTGGGTAATGGGGCTTGTTAGACCTGTCAGCCTTAGTGTGGCTTTCTCCCCAACTTTTTACCACCCTTCTCCATTTTTCCAAACTTGTTTTTGCTGGTATTAGAACTCTGAGCACTTCGCTCCCTGGTAACCAGTCCTAAAGTGTATGTACTCTCTCCTCTAAAACTTGGTCATATTGGTCTATCTCCTATTGGCAGATTTAATTTACATGTAAGTTCCTAGTAAAGTGCACTATATGTGCCCAGAGCCTGTCAATTAAATGCTACTAGTGGGCCAGCAGCAGTAATTGTGCCACCCGCTTGAGCAGCTTTCTAAACAGGTCTCAAGCCTGCTGTTGCAGAACCTGTGTGTGCAGTTTAAACTACCATTTCAACCTGGCAAAATAAACCTTTTGCCAGGCCCAAAACCTTCCTTTTTAATACATGTAAGTCATCCCTAGGATACACTCTGGATAGCCCAGAGGGCAAAACGCAATGTATTACAAAAGTAGGACATGTACTTTTTATTTTATATTTCTTGGTAGTGGAAAACACTTGCATTTGTTTTTCACTACTGCAATGCTTGTCTCTCTCATAGAATAAGATTGGAGTTACCTTAATACATTTTATAAGCGTAACTTCAAAATAGGAAGATATATTTCCTTCAAGTTTGGTGTCTCTGGAATCACAATTTAAAGTCCTAACTTAGGGTACAGTCAGATTTTAAGTTTCAATTTTCAAACCGCCACTTTTAGAAATATGGCACTTCATGCCTTAGCCATTTGGTGTCTGCAGCCTATCTCTGGTCACATGACTGGGTGTAGTTGGCAGTTAGGCTTTGTGTATTCACTCTAGTCAACAACACACAATGGTAGCCTACATGTGATTTGATAGGCCATCCTGGGCACGATGAAAGGGAGGAGCTGGACACAGCCTCACTGACTCTGAAGAGGCTGTGCCATTTCACACACAAAGGGGCTAACAACCCTGCATTGTCAATTCCGATATCTCATAGCCAGGACAAGGAAGGCAGGAAATTCTTTGCACTTCAAAGCCAGTGCCTAGATCTTTCTCCCACCATCCAGAACCAGAGCACCAAAGTATGACCATGGACCTCAAGCACCACCACTTCAGCACACTTCTGCACCTGTGGATACTCTGTCAGGAAGAAGGACTGCTTTGCTGCTGGATTGCACTATGCTGGTCTCCTGCTTTGCTGTGCTGACCTGTTGCCTGCTGCCCTTCTACCTGCATGAGAAAAAATAGAATCTCACAAACCCAGAACTCAGAGTAACTCCAAGGGCTAGTTGGCTGGCCTCCTAATCTGAAGTCTCAGGGACATAAAAGCCTTCCAGTAACTCTACTTCTGCACTTGGACTCTGCCATCTGTGAGTCTACCCTACCAAGTGGTGCCACCCCAGTCCTGGACCCTTGCAAGTGGGCCTTGGGTGCTTGCCCCAAGTAGAACCAGCACATCTCCTCAGCTGAGGGGCACATCTTTGAGCAGGACCAACACTTCACTGCTGCTGTGTGGATTGGACCCATCGCAAAAGACTTCAAATCTGCTGGTGTGTACTGCTCCCAGAGTAGTTCCTCATACCTCTCATTGATGACAACCCCGACCACAACGCCGAAGATCTGCTTCACAGCTTCACCTCTCATGAAAACCAACACATCGCCTCAACTGTGCAACTCATCCCCAACACTGACCTTTGCATTCCAAGCCCCCTCGATGGGATCCTCAACTTCAATGAACAGGTCCTCACACCACAGCCTCACCAAATCTCGGAAACCTATGCATCGATTTGACTCCACACAACATCTTCGACTCAGATCCATGCAATGCTCCTCAACCAGGATTTAAGGTTCTTTGTTAAGTGGGCCCAGCTGGCTTCCTGTAGTCGGCCTGCACGCCTTTGTGGTTTGGGCTTTTCAGCGCTATATTTTCTTAAAACTTTAAAATTCAATATCTCTGGTTCCACTCGCTGAATTTGTGTTGTTTTGGTCTTGTTTCATTAATTAAAAAATACTCTATTTTCCTTACTCTGTTGTCTGCTCCTTTTGTGATGTGTTTTTAAAGTGTTACTCTTTGAAGTGCCGCACAAATACTTTACACATTGCCTCTACGTTAAGCCTGACTGCTTTGTGCCAAGCTCCCAGGGAGGTGAGCACATGTATTTGGGATTTGCTTGTGTCTTATCCTGACAAGGATGGTGGTTGCTACTTCAGCAGGGTTCACACCCCAGTCAACGAGCAACCCAATTTCTTACAGGCTTGAATGTGGGAATGCGCCTCACAAGCAGAGTAAGCAGATGAATTGCAGTATGTTACATCTTATCTTTAATTTGAAGGTAAATTAGTCCTTTAAGTAATCTTTACATTTTATATGCAGTACTACATTGCAAGAGGACAACTGTCTAGTCTTCCTCAGTTAAATCATGGGGTTAAATCACCAGGTGTGTTAGTGGAAATCCCAGTAGTTACATCTGGTGATGAGGATACAAGTGTTTGTCTGCCATTCCTATCATGGATATCGGTGAAAGGGTTGACTGGGCCCATACTCCCACACCTGTTGGTCCTGGGCAACAAGACCATGTGGTGTCTCCTTCACGGTTGGGGCGGCATTCCCCACTGGCCATTTTCCAGCCTTAGTGCAGAATCTGACCTTCCAACACTTTTAAAGGATTGCCAAACTTGCTACCACTGTGTTTTTTGTAAAAGGTTTTGATCCTGAAAACATACTCAATATGTTGCTTTTGGCTGCAGCTATTTACGTGTCATAATATTGTTTCATTCAATATTGTTTGATTTTCACACACCTTCAAAAAACTCTTCTCTAAATAGATTTGGTAAAGGTACCTTCTCTGTCTTCTCCCTTAAACCAAAGTGGGTGCAATTTGGTTAGGGGAATTCTACCCCACAACCACTCAAACAGGGTTTTTTCAGTTATGCTACGTGGTGTAGTGTGATACACTCATAATTGGGTTTACAAGGAATTTTTCAAAGGTAAATTCCCTTTAAGTGTAAATTGGATGATTTATTTTGTCAAATGGATTGCATGTTCTATGTGCCCTTTGATTTTGGGATGATACAGCAATGTCTTACTATGAATGATGTTTTGCATTTTTAAAAAATGTGTTATGTTGGAGGAAATGCATTGAGTGCCATATGTTTAAGGAAACCTGGCCTTGAAATTATTTATTTGAAAAATTCTAGCACCTCATGACATCTGGGGTTCCTTAAGGATTTTAAATCACTCCACCAGAGCAATAGCATAATGCGCGGATAATGGCAGGGGGGTCCCATGAGGTCTACTCCTACTTTTTGCTAATGGTCCCTCAGGCAAGCGTATGGGCATGAGTAGGCTTGAATGCGCTTTGAGGACCCTGTCAAAATTGGCACAAATGTGACATTCACATATATACACTACAACATCCCTGTCCGTGGCAGGCCACCAATAGATTTTCTGAGTTCTTTGTGCCTGCCAGACCTACGTGACTCTCAAAGGTAAGTGCAAGGAGTTCTGGCATAAAGTAAATGGGTGTAATTAACAAGTCATTTCCTTTAACAATATATTCATCAACTGTTAATTCATCTTTGACTTTCTTATACAGTTTTCAGATACCATCTAGAGTTTTCTCCTTGGGCCACCACTCAATAATGAATTTTGTTATTAAAGCATACTCTGGATAACTGGATCAGCCTGGATGGCAGACATCCACTTTTTGTGACTCACATGTTGCTAATCATCGGTTATATCAGTTAAAAATGCAACAGCAATATTTTCACTCTCATCATACCTTCTGTCATCACCGGACTTTGAGTCTCATTACATCCTAGACAAGTAATGATGGCTGGCTATGATGTTAAAGTTGCTTGGAATGTATTCTATAGTAAACACAAATTAATGCAATTTACATGCTAATTTTTCTATGAGCAGAGCTACCTTATGAGAAGTGCCTTTACCTACAATACCCACATGAGATTTACAATCAGTTTTGATCAAACTGTTCTACCTCGTAGGAAACTCTACATTTGCTTACTGCCAACTCACATGGCAGATTTTGCTGTTCAATCACAAAATATTCGGTTTCAGTAAATGCAATGTATCTTTGTTCTTGTGACCCAACCTGGCTTAACATAGCATTCAATCCCACATCACTGGCATCAACAGCTACTATAGAATTCAATTATTCATTAAATGACCACAAAGAAGGAGAATTTCATAGATCACCCTTCACAACTTGTAGGCTCTTCTCACAATCTTACCCCCAAATGACATCTGCATCATTTTTTATCAAACGTCTCATGGGCTCAGCTCTATCCATGTAATTCAACACTAATCTTGAGTAGAACTCAAACAAACCTAGGAAGGATGTAAGTTCTTCTTTGTTCCTGGGTGGTGGAGACTTGATGATGGTGGATATTAAACTTGGCTTTGGCACTACACCAATTGGGGCTGCTGAGATGGCCAAGTTACTCAATAAAAGGTTGCAAGTCTCACTTTTGTGGATTCTACTCAATGCAATGCTGTAAGATGTTCTTTCTTTGTCTGTGAAAAGACCAATATGTAATTCTAAAAGGCACATACACAATTTATGCCCTCTAAAAATTGTTCATGACCTTTTGGAATATGGCAGGAGCTGTTTTGTTTCCAAATGGCATGCAACAGAACTGAAAGGCTCCTTGTGATGTGATAAATGATGCAAGGTCTTTCAACTCCTTTTGTAAGACAACTTAGTAGTAAGCAGCTTTGAAGAAGGGCCTTGAAAAGGTTGTGACCATTTCATGTACATTTCAGAGTATTAGGCTTTCTACTACTACCTGAAAGTTGGTGCTAGCCATTTTAATGTTTCATTTCGCCATTTTTCTCTTTGGATATTGGAATGCTGTTGCAAATTAAATTATCTCTTCAGCTGACCATTTGTCATTGACTTCTTTCACCTCCTTGTGTTCTGAAAGAGGAATGCTATACAATTTTTTGATTCATGGGTAACACCCATTTCCTGATTTCATGCTATGTTGGAATCCCTTAAGAAGGCCAAGTTCCTGCCTGAACACACCATTGTATGTTTACAATACCTTATCAACTTCATCTGCAAGGATGCTGAACACATGGTGAGCCTTGCGGGGATTGATTATCATTTTGTTATCCTGTCCATCGAAGGATGTCTACCCATTGATGGACCTCATACATTTTGGTTGAAAGTCCCCTGGCCTCAAAACACAGTTCTTCTTTGAAGGCATCTTCAGTTTGGATCTGTGCCCACTAGAAGCAGCTGGAATGATAACACTTTGATGTAGAAAGTCCTTAGTTGTTAAGTTGTTATACTTCTCCTTTGAGATCATGGTAATTCTAACACTGGTACACTTCAGGCCTTCCATATTGACATATTACTCTGTGTGTTACATCTGGGCTAGCTTTTACTGTCACACTTATCCATAACTGGTATCAGCAAAACCATAGGCCTGATTTAGATCTCAGCAGATGGAATACTCAGTCACAAAGGTGACGTATATCCTGTCTACTGTATTACGATCTCCATAGTGGGATTGTAATACCGCGGACAGGATATCCATCATGTTTGTGACAGAGTATTCCCCTCTGCCAAGATCTCAGGCCTTAAATCCTCTATGTGCTCTTCAACATCTAACACTCCATTATTTTCTTTTGAACAGTGAAAACGTTTTTAGGTTGATTACTATTCTTCCAGACTTCGGAAAAGCTTACCGTCTCACTAAACTTATGGCATTCCTTCCCAAGAGCTGTACATTTCTGTACAATGCCAGGTGATTGTACGTTCCATGGCAATAACATGGGTTCCTCTGAGATTCTTCATATTTGTGTTTGCCAGCAAAAAAAGACGTTTTCTGCTTCTGGCTGAATCATCTTTGGCTCGTATCATATTGACCTCAACAGTTTAGTTTGTAATTCAGTTTTTTCATCATTTGAATGTCTTTTGCTTTTCAGGGAAAGCATTTCCTAAAGCTTACTTCCCGGAAAAACAGAGATCCAGCTGTTTTGTGGGGCACATTTGATTTGGGATGCCTCTAGGTGGCCTGAGTCTTTAGGGGTCATGCCCACATCCAAGAAATTGGCAGAAAACGTGGGGGTTCATTATTGGTGACTGACTTTCCATGCAAGAAGATGTTAGAGCTGCGTGCGGCAAATGAGTTGAAATTCTCAAACTTTTGAAAAAGCTGTTCAAATGTATCCCGTTAGCATGGTGGAAAACCATAGTCCAGGCCCTCAGAAGCGAGTAGGCTGGATTATAGCAATGCTCTATTTGTGTGCAGGACTGATCACCTGTTCACAAGGCTGCAAATTATGCAACATTTGACAGCCAAGCTAATCTGTAATATGGACAGATTTGGATCTGCAGTGGCTTGCTTATGGTTGGACCTGGCCCTTTTTACAGGGTCATCCCTAAACCATTTGCCTTCCTCCTCCTATTTTTCTGGCCACTTTTTGTGGGCTTTAGGACTCTGGGCACTTAATCACTGCTGATTAGTGCTAAAGTGCATGAGATCTCCCCTCTAATCTTGGTATGATTGGCTTCCACCTGATTGGCACATTTAATTTACCTATAGGTCCTTTGTACAGTTGTATCCCATATACCCAAGGCCTGTAAATTAACAAAGTAACTGCTTGTACCACCCACAGAAGTAAGCGTTAAAACCTGTCTCAGGCCTGTCACCGCAGAGCCTGTGTGGGGAGTTTACTGCCAGAGTGACTTGGCATCTAAATTTATTTGCCAGGCTTGGAACTCCGCTTTTACCTCTTATAGGTCACCCCTAAGCAAGGCCCTAAGTAGCCCTATGGGTAAGGTGCTTTATAGGTAAGAGGTAGGACATGTGCCTTATTGTGTGGCATGTTCTGGCAGTGACACACAGCCTATTTGGTTTCTCACTGCTGTGAGTGCTTTCTCTCTCTTAGGGATGCATTAGGAATGCCCTTACATTTGTCTAAGTGTTATCTTCTGATCTATAAGGAGCAGCGTGGGCATGTTCGGTATGTTTGAAATGGTAGTGAGAAATGCTGCTTACTGGTGTAAGTGGATTTTTTATTAACATTGTAGAAATGCCATTTTTAGAAAATGGGAATTTATCTGTGCTTATGACTTTTGGGCTTTAAAACCTAACTCCAATCCACGTCTGGGGTAGAGTGACAGCTGGGCTTTGTGCTTACTTTCCAGACAGACATCACACAGGGAGGGTGGAAGTGTGATAAGATTACATCTGCATACTGAATAGTTTTCCTGGGCTGGGAGAATTGAAGGTGGGGAATCCTTACATTTATATAGGCTGTGTCCTGCCCTAACACAAAGGCCTTGTTTAACCCCAACTGATGTCTAGAGCCAGGGCTGTCATTGTGCACTTCTGAAGTTCCTTTGAAGTGCCCACTGAGATCAAAGAGAAAATGAACATAAGTACAGGGGTTGTTCCACATGTTTTTAGACACTGCTTGGACTTCTACTCAGATTCTCCTGGGAGTACTGGCCAGGAAAAGCCATCAGGACTGCCCTGCTGATGTGCTGACCTGTGGCCTGCTAGGTCATCAAAAGGGCTGCTACATTTGCTCATTAGGACCTTTGTGCAGGCCTGCCTGCCTTCACCCTGCTTTGGGCCCCAAGTGTTCTTCTGGGACTGGGTGGTGTGTCCCTCTTCCCCCCTGCTTCCTACTTTCTAGCACAAGGTGAGCGCTATAATCTTCCTTTGCTGGATGCCCTGGCTTGTCCAAGTCAGCATGTGGTGGAGCACCTGTTGAGTGCCTTATTTTGACCTGCAAAATCTCATCTGGCTACGGGACCACGCCTGAGGAGATTTGGTGACTGTCTCGCAATATGCAGGCTGAGTGCTTGGTCATGGAATAGGCATGAGGCAGGTCCCTGTCATCTAATGATCCGACAGGAGTGGGCACCACCAGCACAAGAGGAATTCCAGGAGCTCAGGAGACATGTGTGGGGTGCTGCCCCCTTTGGCTTTACGGGCTGGGGGAAAAGGTGGAACCCTGTCGCAGCCCCAGGAAGCTCCCGACGAGTGCAGACGAGGCGCGCTCCATCTGGTGCCCTAGAGGGACAAGCAGGCACTGACTTCTGCCTGAGTACAAGAAAGGAAAATGAGCTACAACTAATGCTTACTGTTGTCCACAATATAGAGCAACCAAAGAATAATGATAGCAGAAATACAGAAAATGATATTTATTACATATGTATGTACAACAACAACAAAACACAATGGTCAAAATTAGATATATAAATATTTACATATTCACGAGGAAAGACAAACACTTATTTCTTTAAAATATACATACACTCATATACAGTGAATAGACAGAGACAAAGCGTCACACAAGACGAAACAAAAAAGATAATAGAAACATAACAGTGAAAAAAGAAAATCTAAATGGCCAATATCATTTTCTGTATTTCTGCTATCATTATTCTTTGGTTGCTCTATATTGTGGACAACAGTAAGCATTAGTTGTAGCTCATTTTCCTTTCTTGTACTCAAGTATTTCCCTGGATGAGCTACGTATTATACCAGGGACCCTCAATAGTCTTCTCTCTTACTGACTTCTGCCTGTTCACTACATCTTCACCCACAAGGGACCCAGGGAGGGTTTCTCACTGTAAGTGGAACCCTTGTGTGCCTCATCTCCTCCCTTGTCTTAAGAGGGGGGCAGTCATTAGACGGCCCTGCTGATGTAGATAGCCGGATGGGGTGGCAACCCTCATTGGCGCTCCCTGATCCTGCTAGTGCTCAAGTGTTTTACTGCCTTACACGTACACATGCCTGATTTGGTGGATCTTTCTCACTGGATTACTAGTGAAGGAAGCACAGACACTCTGCGACTTGCGTGAAGAAGGTGTTAGGGGATGATTCTTTTAGGTTCTGCCTTCCCCCTACGGAGGTTATTGCCCTCATTACTTATGATATATGTTATGCCCTGAGGGATTATATCGTTTTTCATTGCTAGTGATGACAAACATATTTCAGGTACATGCAATCGGAGGATATTGTGTTATGATATGTGCAACCAGGAAATGTTCCTTTCTGCTTGCACTCATAATGATGATGATTGGACAATTGCCTGCTTGGTAAAGGATTACAGTTTTATGTCATTTTGGTCTATGATGTTTATGCAATACAGTATTTTTATATAGCTCATATAGCTCATTGTGAAGTCTCTTTTGTGGTGTATTTATTGTGTCACTGGGTTGTGTGTGTTGTGCAAATGCTACAAACATTATTTCTGGGATAAGTCTGACTGCTCCTGCCAAGCTACGAAGAGAGTGAGCAGGGTTTACTTGGGTGTGTAGCTCCCTTGCCCTGACTAGAGTGGTGCTTTTGGCCTGATTGAGGTACCTACTCTAGTCAAACAAAAACCCCACTTCGAAAACTTATCTTCTTTACATTGGCTGCCTATGCAGAAGAGAGACAATTTCAAACTCTTATGCCACACTCATAAAGCCCTGAACAATGTGGGTTCAGAGATCCTATAAGCCAGAGTGGAGTTTTACAATCTCACCCATGATTTGAGATCTCAGAACTTGGCCCTACTGAAAAACAAATTAATAAGGAAGGCCAAATCAGGGGGGGAGAGCTTTTTCTTACTTGGTCGCCGCTCAGTGGAACTCCCTTTGGATATTCGGCTTATTAAGGATCACACTAGATTTAGGAAAGAATTAAAAAATGGACTCTTTCCGGACTAATGGACTGTATGTGCTTTTGGTGCAGTGAGCTTGTTTAGTGGATAGGTTGGCAACGATCTAGGGTTGTGCCATCCCCGAGGGGATAAGTGTTGCCCTTCATAAATATGTTAAATAAATAAATTAATAAATAAATAGTGCTGACAACCATGTTTAGGCTCGGATATTTGAGGCAGATAAGTCTTTCAGTGCTTTTGTGTAATTGGTACTGCATTGCTGTTTGGTTCTGTATCATTTTGTCTGCATCCTTGACCTCATAAGTGGATGCTAACATGAACATGGGCACATCATGTGCTTCAATTCAAGTGTCTCTTCCGGCACTTGATACATAAAAATTAGAGGATGCCATAATTACACTGAGGTAAGTGTAAAATAAAATGTCTATCCTTTTCTTTGCTTCAATTGATGTATCCCAAATTAATTTTCCTTCAGGTTTCCCTTAAGGTGCTACATTGTCAAAGAGGCATCTTCTCTCAGCTCCCAAAGAATTGTAGAGAACTGCTTGTTTTCTTTGGGCACGGTCTGTATTACAACCCTTCTATTGCAACTACGTGAATTTTAAAGCTTTTGAATCATTGTACCCAGCAACCATGTGATGTTCCTGGGATTTTAAGGGAGGTATTTGGCATCACTACTGCATTCAGGATACCTGCTGTGATGAATTGGATGAAGGTTGTAAGCATGAAAAACAAAGGTAAGCAATGCCTTGAGCTCCCATACACATAGGAGTTATATAGCTCTTCTTCAGAGAAAGGGTTTGAAAGTAGTAATATTGTGTGACTGTAATATGTGTTGCACAGCGTGGTTCCTCCGCTAAGGCGGAGAGCGTCGCCCCACTGCTTTGTGCAGTGCAGAAAAAAGAAAAAGAAAATAATGAATATTGCAATGTTATTATCATTTTATTTTTCCCCGGTATCAAGGTGAGGGCAGGTTGGGCCATGGTCGTGTGCACTTAACATTTCTTAAAATTTTTTTACCCAGCTGTATTGCACAGCTCGGAGGAGAAAGTGCACAGTGTCCCACTCCCTGTCTGAGAACCTAAGCAGGCCACTCTGAGCAATCATGACACTGCAGTTATGTTGGTGACAGCAGCATCGTGATTGGAGGGGAGTTCGGAAGCCTCTATGCTTCTGGGAGTTGGGGAAGAGAAGAGGACGAAGGAGAGACTGACTCATCTCTCCTGAAATAAAGTACCACCTGCCCCACTACACCCGTTGAGAAGTAGCCGCCACAGGTGTTCAAATCGAAAAAGCAATATCAGGGTACATGCTAAATTAAACGCTGAGGAGAAGGAAGGTTTCCAATCTTTACATGAGATTGAAATAAGGTTGTGAGGCTGAATGGATACTAGAGGGCACCAAATGTTGGAATTGTAAAGTACTCTTTGACAGGCAAAGTTATTGCCCAACATACACACCACCATGCCTGTGTCAGTCACTCCAGGGGTGGTGTCCTCAGCACTTCCAGGAATGGCTTTACCCAGCAGGTGTGGAGAACAGGTTGATGCCCATAATGTGAGGGTACACAATGGGCCAGATAAGTGCGGTGGATAGAGTCTGAAAAGGAAGCAGCTGTTGAAGGGTGCCTGTGAAAGAGGCATGGTGCAAGGTTTTGCATGAAGAGGCATACCAGCACCTTACAGACGTCTCAAGGTAGGTTTGCTGGCTTTCCTTGGTGGGGGAATTACGTCTTCATTGTCGATCTGCAGTAAATACGAAGGGACAAGTGAAGGATAGCGATGAACTTTAATGTTGGCGGTAACCCTCCTCGTGACAGAATCTATACTCCCTATTGCCACGCACGAGGAGATGAACACGCACACATACACTAGAGAAGGTGGGTTGAGGAAAGGGGCTGGCCGGGGATCTCACAAACACATTATACATATGAATTGCAGAATGTTACAGCCATCCCATAGTTACCAATTTCTGCAGATTCCTGGACTTTTACTTTGCTAAGGAAGAAAGCAAGCCTGAATGCTTCCCCTTCTCCGTGGCTGATTGAGCTTACTTTCAACTACAATGAAATAAAGACTAGATAAATTACATCATTACAGCAGAGAGGCAAGGTTCATGCTGCTATCAATTTTTGCAGGTCTATTCCATAATTGTGTGGCAGGCAGTAGTGCTTAATTATTGGCACTAGTGGCACTAAATAACTTGGCTGTCTTGGAAACTATGGTCAATGCAAGATTCTTTGTCACCGTGAGTGAAATGACACTTAGCCACCTCTTCCTCCCAGTAATTTAAAGTCTACATCGCTGTGCTCTCTGATGGCACTACATGCAGCTGCCAGAATCACCTGGTGCTAAAATCGGCAAAGTCAAAGCTCCAACTCTTACTTCAACTCTGTATCTGAAATAATTGTTATTGTTTCATATAGACACACTTCGCTAAATGTGAGCAACATGTTGCCACCCACGCACGTTATGTAAATAAAGCAAGATAAACATTGCAACCTCTATTCCCTCCTAATTTTTTTATGTGTTTAAAACATCACTTTCTGCCTGTAGATGGCACCAACATTGTATTTGCAAGGCAGCATTCTGAAGCAGAAGGTGCATATATTTCCACTGTCATATGGCATATTTCACGCATAATCAATGTTACTTAGTGTTCAGCGCATGTTTCAGAAGTGTTGCATTTGTCACGCTCAGGCAGACATGTGCTATTTAACACTACGGCTTTTTGGAAATTCTCCATGAGCCCATCTTGCAGCAAATTCTATGAAGTATTTATGAACTTGCCTGTTAGCATTCTTACAAATGTGTGTACTAAAGCGAAAGTTTAGGTGGGGGCCCACTCTAACGGGTCACATGACACCTGGTGACTTCAGGACAAGGTATGGTTTGGCCATCAGTGAAAATCGAGAGAATGCCCACATTGAACACATCGAATTAGGACTGATGGAAACACACTTTTAGAAATGTCTTGAAATAGAGGAGGTTACAGGACACCATTTTTCAACAGAGGTAGATGCTCGGATGTAGAAATCTCATTTTCTGCCCGCAATTAGTTTATATTGAGCTGTCAGACGGCAGGGGCAGTTCTAGGGAAAGACAGACAAGCAACAGCCTAGTTGCCATTAGTGAGCAGGCACCATGATATGGCAATTCTGCAGCGCTTACTTCACCGCAGGAGGCGCTGAAATCCTTTTAACGGATGGGAAGCACACAATTCCAGCGGATGCTCACAGTATTAGAGACTTTGGTGCACACAAATTATTGCACAATTGTTTAAAATATTTATCATGCCATTTGCGAACAAAGTATCTACAATGAATTGTGCAATTGCTTATGCGTGATACTTACAAAGATGTCATCCTAGTTGTTTTGTACGAGACACCCTACTCCTTGGAACACCAATGCTTGCCCACCTGCCGAGGCAAACATTATTTTTATTGTTGAAATTTTATATAGCACAAATTTAACCAAGGGTATTGGAACGCTTTACATGAGAACCACATATTACGCATTCTGGGCCTGATTTATGAAAAGTTAGTGCCGTTTTTGCGTCATTTTTTTATGCAAAAGCACAATAAATGACGCTAAGGCGGCAATAACTTTTCATAAATCAGGCCCTCTGTGTTTTCTAGGAATGCTGAACCGAAGGTGAGCTTGCAACCTGATTCCCCAGTTCCAAAGTCAGCATCTCCTCCATGTCATGTCTGGGAAGGTCTTTGTTGGGAGTGAGGATAAGCGTATTAGATGGCCCAGGACCTAATGAATCCCTACCCCTTTGAGCATGGTGGGCAGGTGCATACATTCTGCCAGTCCTATGGATTTCCCCGGCTGTGTAATAATATTAAATGTGATGTCCATTTGCACCATTAATATTTTTGTTTGTTGTAAGCTTGTGGCTATATGAAATGCCAAAGATGGGAAAATACAGTTTAAGAGGTGCCAGGGGGCGTGTTGCTGGTTTTCCAGGCCCAACTCATAGAGCATCGAAAATGGGGAAAATACTAAAAAATACTCCAAAATACAGTACCAAGGGCCTGGTGTACCTAGAACTGGTCACATAATAGTGGTCACAATTTGCTATAGATATTTTTCGAACCAGTGTGGTATTTTGCTAACCGAACTATGTACTAATGGGTCAGTTCACAAATTATTAATTTCCAATGATTCACAATTCGACCTATCTTATAAATATTAACAAGTTACAAGTTACAAATCACTAGAAATCACAGCCGTCACAAGAATGGTGGCCTGCTAAGATCATCAAGATTGCTTTAAATAAAGCTTTTTTTTAACGCAGCCCGTTTTCCTTAATGGAAAAGGGGATTTGGAAAAAAAGAAAAAAAGAAAAAGTGTAAGTAGATTTTTTTAAGAGGAGGAGGAGGACATATTTTTCTTTGTCTTTTTTTGCTTGCCAGTTGATTGGATGTCTTCTAAACAAGGCAGGTGCACAGGCACATATTTGATGGAGAAAACGATAAACTGTCATGATTCCTAGAACACGAGACAAATGTGATGATGAAGAGGAACTCCCCTCTCCCACAGATATATTTAACTAAATTGAATATTGCTGCTATAAAGAGATGATTTATGAATGGATTATATCGTTTGCAGTTTTGGAAGTATGCAAATGGAGGAATGTTTTATTATTTACACTTTATTGGCATAATATATGTAGTTGTCTCGGATGTAAATTTTACCAAAAAGATCATTAAAAAAAGCAGCAAAAAAAACAAACATTTACAGTCGTGCTTCTAAAGAGTATGAATCACTGAATCAGGAGTTTTTCACACTACACCAATAGGTACGGAAAATCAGCACAGATCATTTTCTTACGTAATACTTTCAGGTGTGTGGTTGTGAATGTTTATGCGTCCACACGAAGAGCAGGAATAAACAGTGGTCAACATCCATAAATGTACAATTTTGTTGTTATTGACCTCATTTTGAAACATATTTTTTCACTGCAAGTGCAAAAGGAAACCTTGTCCCAAAAAGATTAGAATGATGGTGCGTATTTAAAAAATACCCCAATTTTTAAAGGTGATTTAGCAAAATGTGTCTTTGCAGGTAAACGATCTCCATTTGGAAATGCAAAAGTTTAATGTTTAAATTTTAGCTGCTTCTACTTCCGTGGATTGTCCAACTGGACAACATTCTTCGTGGATTTGTATAGAGGAACAGTATGGTAGACCTGCGATTTGCATGATTCTTAATACATAAACCTGTGAATGTTTTTTTACTCTATCGACTTTCTGAAAAACATATGAGAATCTGCTCCCCCAAGTAGTATTTGAGGAGTTAACCTGCAGATTTCCTCACAGGTAAATAAAACGTTTTAGCAGTGAGTGACCTGTGGAATCAAATGCAGTGCCTACCAGCGGGGATATATTGTAATAAGTGGAAGAAATAAATGAGAAGTACCGCACAAGAAAACATATTCACTCTTGAAAGTGAATTATTCAGCTATGGCCTTTATCACATATTCTTTCTTTTAAACAGCTTACCTTGCTTGGCTTGTTTCCTGAAACTAATGTATTGCTTGGCTATTCACCACAATCGTGGACCAAGTAGGCTCTGACAGCATTACATAATGAAAACTGGTCTCATTCAGACTCTCAGTCGTTTAAGAGCAGAGCCTTCTGGCAGTTTTTTAATCAATGAGTACTAGCCAGACTGACTGTCCAGCAGACCAAAGAAGGTGAAAGAAGGTGTAAAAGGGTGAAGGAGAAATACACAAGGACTTCGAGGACATATTTACATGTGGACGCTCCTCACACAAATAAGGCAGAGTCCCACAAATGTATTTACCATTATAAAGAAGCACTGCTGCAAGCCAACTCATCCAAAGGCCAGCCTTTCTCACGTCTTAAACCTGGTTGTCTTCTTAGGGGGGAGCAGTAGACTTCTCATACATCTTCAAGAATTGGGTGTATTAGAAGAGCAATGCTGTGCGTGAGGATGGGCCACAAAAGACCTTCTGCCACAGGAGGGCACTGGAGCAACTAACTGCTTGTTGAATACAACTTAGCACACCACTCAGCAGCAGTCAGAGGCACAAACAGAAAATAAAGCAAGTATCTCACCCCTTTCACCACAACCACAGACAAATACTGGTTACTTTTGTATTGTTCAGGCGTAATGAAGATAGTTATCTCTATTAACATGTTCAAAACACTCATGTTATAGATAGGTGCACAATTAACCAGGATCGAGCCCCCATATTCTCTGTAAAACTGGAGTGAGAATGTCACTAATGGTCAAGATTGAAGAATCCATAGGTCCACCTAGATCAAGGTAAATTTATGGAACATCAGTGAATCTTAACATCTATATAAATGCATACCGATCTACACCACTTTCAGTGCAGTCTGAAAGTTTGCAAGAGTGACTGTCTCTCTGGCTATGCATCGTCGTGCCGATGCCCCATCCAGAATGCAGACATTCACAGTGAATGCTAGAAAGACTTGACATCTGCTTCACACTTCACCTTATTCACGAAGCAATTGCATGAACTAGTAACATGCAAGGCTTCTCAACTTGAGGAAACCCACCTACATCAGTTAAAACTCAAAACCATTCTCTGAAGTGTTTTCCACATTTAAAAAACCTAATTATATGTTGTTGAGTTTTCATTACAAAAGTTGAAACATAAAAATTAAGCAAAAACACAACCAGACAGTTTGGTTAGCTTACGTTCTGTATGTTGTTCTCTGTCAGTTGATATGATAAACTATAGTTGTCAAAGCAAATAATCAAATCCAACTGAATAGGACCATGTAACTCCCTGAGGTGGGCTAAAGGTTTTCGTCTGGTGATAAGAAAGGGCACTGCATAGCATGAGAATGAAAAAAGCTTAACATTTGGAACGAGTCCACAATGAAGGGCACTTTTTGATTTTCTCAAAAACACGTTTATACTTTAATGGCATAATTACAAGTGTCCAATGCGTTTAGGTTAAATTATTATTAGTAATTTTTATACCTATTTTAGGAGTAATCCACCAAATGTAGTTCTGCATATCATACACAGAGAACTATGAATTGAAAAGAATAGTAAACAATCATCAGGTAAGGAAAATAATATACACTCAGCAATCAACACAAGCAAGAGTAAATAAACACAGACTAGACCGTGGGCTGGGTACTGCATTCCTTGTGCTGCAAGGGACTTCAGAACCAGACATTGGCTACAGTTGTGCTGTGTATCATAGTTTTTTTCTCTGTGTGTGTATGTGTGTTAGCTTGGGACATGCAGTGTATTGTGATGCATCCTTGTGTATACAGTAGTATTGGATGTAAGACGATTGACTTTTTCTTTATAATTCATTAACAATTTACAAATCAAACTATTTACTTTCCTTCAGTAACGCTCTTTCTGGTAGAGACACTGTAAAATCATAGTTTCCTCAACTTTTGAATTTTCCTCTGCTCGACAGAAGCTTGTGCTGTAATGCTCCTCACTGATGTTGTTCTGCTTTGGAAATATGTAGAAGCTATATATATTCACATGTCTGCACGCTGATGTTGGTTGCTTTGAAACTGTCTTAACATGCAGAACCACACAAGCAAATTGGTAGACAGTGTGCAGATTCCAAACGTGGAATCTTATTAATAGATAGAGTCCAGTCACAGAACAGAGAGGATCAGGGTGCTGTTAAGAAATCTGCTACTAGATATAGCCCCTACCATAAACAGCATTACCAAAGGTAGGTAGCTTATTTTTCTGGCAGAGACTTCTAGCTGAATATTCCTCACTTTATGAATTGATACCAAAGCAATACCTATTTGGAGGAGGGTCTGTGAATATACTCAAACTTGACATTGCTGCAGGACCGATCAAGTAAAATGCCCCTCTCTGCAAACCTGTCTGTCCAGGCAACAGTGTTTTATGAATTTATGGAGGAACGACTATGTAGCTGCTTGGCAAATGGCTAGGATAGGGATGCCTTGATAACACAGTGGTAGCAGCTAGATCTTGGGAACATGAGCATGCAGTCTTTCCAAAGGTTGCTTTTTGGCCAATGCGTCACAGATCTTAATCTTAATGCAGAGCACAATCTGGTGGGAGATGGTTCTCCTATGCACTGCCATGCCTTTTTTGCCCCAGAGAACCCCACAAACAGCTGATCATCCACCCGGTGGTCTCTGGTGGGATTTGTGTAGACACTCAGGCCCATATTTATGGGAAAATGACAGAGCGCAACACTGCGCCAAAATTGGCAGCACTGCCCTCCGTCATTTTCACAATGTAGGGATGCGCTGTTTTTGAGTGAATATGATGTACCCCTGTGTTGTACCCTGCGCTGGCGCTAAATTTAGATGCCAGAACCAACGCAGGCATCCTTGCACCATCATGCAAGGATGTCTGCATTGAGGGGTGTGATTGTTTATATTTGGGAAGGTGTCCCTTCCCGTACATAAACAATCACTAATGTCGCATACCTCCTCATTGTGCCTTGTTAGATTTTTGCGCTGCCTCAGGTATATAAAATCTTGTAAATCTGAGCAGCCACAAAATGCAATAGGTGTTGCTGTGGCACGCCCACAGCAACCCCCATTGCACGCCCCTCTGACGCAGATAACTGCATCGGAGGGGCTCATATTTACAAGAAGGTGAAATGCCAAAAACAGTGGCGTTACACCTCCTTTTAAATATGGAGCAGAGGTCAGCGCCACTGGAGCATCATGTAAAGTGACGCTCCAGTAGTGCTAGGGGCTCATAAATATGCCCCTCAGTGTTCTCTTAGGGATCAAGTGATGGAGTCTCTCCTCCTACTAAAAGGAGTGAGGCAGAGCATAGAATGTCAGTAGGCTGACCATTTGATTGAGGTGGAATGGCATCAAAACTTTTAACAGGAATGATGCTGGAGTGTGCAGAACCAGTTTGTCTGGGAACAAGGAAGTGTATGGTGGTTTGACACAAAGAGCCTGAATATTGTTTGCACCATGTGAAGGTGATGGCGTAAGGAACACTTTTTTGATAGTATGGAGCTGTAAGGGACAGAGGTAAAGTGGCTCAAATGGGGTGCACATCAGATAAATCAGGATCAGATTAAGGTCCTGACAGATTAAGGCATGAGAAAGGGGGAAGGGGAAAATATGAGTTGCAGCCCTTTAAGAAATCTCATCACAATTAGTGACTTAAGCAACGAGGGCTGATCTGGCAACTGTTAAATGATTGAAAGGGCCAAAAGGTAACCCTTGACTGTGCCCAAAGCAAATCTTTGTCAGCTAAGAGACAGAACAAATAACAGAGCATCAGATGACTTGGCCTGGAGGGGGTCAATCTGGCATGTGCCACACCAAGCCAAAAATTATCCCAAGGACTGGCATGTACAGTTTTCATTCAAGGGCACCTACCTGACTTCCGACTGAAGGTCAAAGGTGTTTAGCTGTCACCGCTGATTCCTAAAGCATGACGGTAGAGAGTGCAAAGACTTGGGTGGAGAACTCTCCTCTGTTGCTGCAACAGCAGGTTCTCCCAGAGGAGCAACCTGATCAGATGAAATATGCTCAAGCCCAGGAGTTCTGGATACCACACACTCCATGCCCAATCCAGAGACACTAGGATGACTTGGGCCCAGTTTGTCCTGATAACTTGGGGCAAAATAGTTATTGGTGGAAAGGCATACAGAAGTCCTGGGTAAATGTCTCACAGAGAAGAGAATAGAGATCTGGATCTGCATCTGGTGGCATGGAAAGAAAGAAATAGACATCAGCACCCTGGAGTGGGACCTATACAGGCTCTGCATGTTATATCCGGAGTGGAGCAGCATCAGTGTAGAGCCGTCTGGTGCCACCTTCCTGTGTAATGAAGTACTTATGAAATGTTTCTGAATACAGCTAAGGAATATTCAAAAGATGGGGATATGCAGCTAGAGGATCCTATCAAAATGCAATTTTTCAGGTATGACCATCTGCTTTGTTTACAGTTAACAATGTGATCTTCACTACCTTTATGGCTGTATATTTTCCAGTTGTAATGATCACAGGGATGTTGGGCATAGCATGATTGGGGACCCCTCGTTCAACTATTGTAATACTGGCATCCATAATTTCCCAATCTTCCCCAACCAACTCCTGATCATTGCAATCTCTTGTCATTGTTTCCACTGCTATTAATGATCATAGATTATTATTGCACTTGTGGATGGTCGGTACAGTTGTACTTTTCCACCAGGCACGGCTACTGCATATGGGCGGAGGAGCGTCACCCCCCGCCAGCAGCAACCGCTGCAAATCCTTTTACACCAAAAGGATAATTAACACTGTTTATTATCCTTTCTTTGTAAATGGATGGGGTGGGTATTTAGGGCGATGAGCCAAGGGGAGTGCTCTGTGCACTACCCTCAGAGCGCATGTGTGTATGGCCAGCTGTCTCAGGCTGGCCAAACACACATGCGCTGTAGGCTCCCAGGCTGCCCGGGAGTACCCTGGCTGGGCACTCACAGCTAATCCTGATGCTGCTTTGAGCAGTGTCAAGATTGACGCAGGGCAGGCTGGGAGCCTGTTGCTGCAGCAGCTATGGGAGAGGAGCAGGGCGCAGCGCGGGAGCAGAGGTACGTTTTTATTTCCTTTTTTTATTATTGTTATTTAATTATTTTGTTTCCCGTGCCCCATGCTCCCTTGCCCCGTCCAGCCCCAGGTACGCGAGCTGCTCCTGATTTCCACTCACTACGATCAGTGTTTTTCCACTAAGCTGAGGTTTGCTATGAGCCGTGAATCATTCACAGTCAGCTGTTGCATCTCTGTAGCTTTCAAACTCAAAACTATTAATGATGGATAATGACCCAGAATCCCTTTCATGTGGCTTAAAGTTTCCTTCGAAAAACGTTTGCTGTACTTCAAAGGTCCACCCACATATATAAATCATCTCCATCTTGACAACAGTCACACAAACATTTTCCTTTGGCATCCTTACACATTTTCTTTATTTTCTTTGAAGAGATGTACCACAGAAACATGGGTTTAGCTATTGTTTGTATGTTCTATATACTGCTGGTTAATTTGGGAGTGTCATCCTAAAGGTTCTGCTAACCCTTCAATGTGATTTGTTTGCCCAGGAATTGGTGCCATTTTGTGTTAAGCATTATGTTTGTAAGGGTTGGTTAGAGGGGACAAATTCCCCCTTTTGCCTAGTTTACTCAGGCAGCAAACGATTTAATCTCCTTTTTATCAAATAAGTCAGTAAGCATTCTACATCCTCCTTGGCTCCATGTACCAAATTGGTCCCAGTTACCTTGCTCTGAAATGTGTATTTAAGAAAATCTTATCCTAAGCTTGCAAGGTCGAACACAAAGGTCCATATTTAAGAGCGCCATGCGCCACAGAGCGTCAATTTTAGTGACGCTTTGGTGGCTTTGTGCCATGTACTGTATTTACAAGGTGGCGTTAAGCCACTATTTGTGGCTTAACCCCACCTTGTAAATACGCCCCTTCACATGCAACCCTTTGCGTGGAAGGTGGGTGCAATGGGTGTTGCTGTGGGCATGCCACAGCAACTCCCATTGCATTTTGACACTGCCTCAGATTTACAAGATTACATAAACCTGAGGCAGCACCAAAATCTAACGCCACTCCAGGGGTGGCGCTAAAGTAGCACCACTAGGAGCAATGCTTTAATTTCTCCTTGTTTTTTGCTTTTTCTATGTATGCTGCATTTTAAGCACGCATAAAAAGATCAAAATGCCAAAGATGATTGTTTATACACAGGAAAGTGTTCTTTCCTGCACATAAACAATCATTCCAAAATGACGCTTTGGCACTTCTGTGTGTGCAGCATGTTGCAGCACACACAGAAGTGCCAAATCGCCTTTACTGATTGTTTATGTGCAGGAAGGGATACCTTCCCACACTTGAACAATCAAACCACTCAACACAGGCATCCCTACATGATGGTGCAAGGATGCCTACATTGGTGCTAGGCAGCCAAATTTAGTGCCAGCACAGGGGACAACACACGTTGTGAAAATGACTGAGCGCGGTGCTGCTAATTTTGGTGTAGCATAGCGCTCTGTCATTTTCTTTTAAATATGGGCCAAAATATCTGATACATAACTCACTATCGGTCTATCTTTTATACAAAGCCATTCAATATCACATGGCATTTGACCTGTATTTGCTGCAACCATATGAATCCATTGTTTCTCTGTCTTACACCACGACCATCTACACAAAAATTTCTTTAATTTTTGTAATTTTTTTATGTTTAAGATCTCTTTTATTTTGTAAATGAAGGAAAAAGACAACACTTCCCACCTACATCCAGTTGCCGGTAGGGGACTTGATGCTAGCAACCGATAAGAAAAAAACAGGTGGGGAAATGGTGGTTAGAACATTTGTGGTGGTGACCATCCTATGTGAAACCAGTACGAAGTAATGGGTTTGGCCTGTATTGCAGGAGCCACTCCTCCATTGTCTCCAGTATCTAACTTACCTGTGTTCTGTCTGTTTCGAATGTGGTCAGCCAGAGAATACATAGATATTGCGGGCACGTCAATTCCCTAAACTCCTCCGATAAGTATCGGATACACGGGCGCCACATTTTATCAAAGAGGGGCAGCTGGCCTGACGCCGCCACTGCCAACTTTTTCACACCCATTATGTTTCATACTTTATGATGTAACCAGTCGGTGTGTGTAGGTATGACCTCTGAGCCCCAGTGTGAAAGTAGTAGGTGTTTATCTGCCACTAGGGCTAGTGTAAGGGCACGCCCTCTAAGCGAGCGGAGAGGATATGTCTGTGGATTAGGGATTCCCAGTAGTACATTGCTAGTGAGTCTTGGGATGCTACTGTCCTAAATTTCATCTACTGCCTGTTAGACAGTTTCCCAGAAGGAGACAATTTTGGGGCATTGCAACAGCAAATGGGTAAGCATGCCCTCTTGACCACAGCCACGCCAACACTTACTGTCGCTATGAGCAATCTTTAAGAACATTTCTTTAGTAGACATATTGCTTGCGGTGACTTGTGCTCGATTTAAAATATCTCTGCATTCCCTGCCGGTGAATGAATGACCACATTCGGATTCCCATCGTCGCATGGCTGGCATGAGGGGTAGCATAGGGTGGGTAATCAGGATGGTATATAAGTCTGACAAGAGTTGTTTGTCCGATATGCACATGAGCAACCATCTTTCAAATGGAGTGAGCTGTCTGCTCATGTGAGGTCGTATCAATGAGGATGTCACCCAATGACGGACTGCTAAGTATTGCCAATATGCTGCATCTGGAATGTCATACCCCCCCTGTATCTGGGTGAAGTCCATAATCCCTTCGGCATCTAAAAGGTCGCCAATTCTTTTACAGTTGGCCTCTCCCCAAGGTGCAAATGAGGTTTTTCTCTGTGCAGGTGGGAAATCCAGCTGTCCGTTAAAGGGGGTCTGCAGTGAGACTGGAGTGGACAGGATCTTCCTCTCTCGGAACCTGTCCCACGATCCCACTGTGGTACACAGGGTGGGGGAAATATAGAGACCTGGTGGATTTTGCTTCTTAGGCAGCCAGGTGATCTTCCAGATATGTACCTCAGCAACGGCTTGGTCAATAAAGCACCAGTATTTCTCAATGTTTGGCCGTGACCATTCCACCTTGTAACGCAATTGGGCTGCATGGTAATAACTCAGCAGGTGTGCAATTCCCAGTCCCCCTTCAGCCTGGACTAAATGTGCTTGAGTCTTCCCCATCCAGGCTTTCTTGCCAGCCCATATATTCCCAGATATGTGCTTGTATTTTATCCAGTACACCAGAAGGTGGCCGCAAGGGTAAGTTTCGGCAAGATCGTCATCTTGACTGCAGCTAGGCATCCCAGCCAGGAGAGGCCATAAGCCTTCCCCCCTATCAATTCTGATTGGGCTTTCAGCAGGAGGTCATTATAGTTGTAGTCTGCAATAGCTCCTAGGTTACGAAGGATCTGTAGACCCAAGTATTTAATCCCACTTGTGGCCCAGCAGAAAGGCAGAGACGCCTCCAAGGTGGCCCTGTCCACCAATGGCAGCGTAAGATTCAGAATGGATGACTTGTGTTGATTAGTTGTGAAGCCAGAGACTTCACTGAAGGCTGCCAACTCCTCCATAACTGCCGGGAGGGAAGTATGTGGCCGGGCCAAATGAAGAAGCACATCGTCCGCATAGAGGACCAACTTGTGTGCCCTACCACCCATGGGTATGCCTGTGATGTGATGCGTTCAGCAAAGGGTTCCATGTATAAGGCAAACAATAGGGGCGACAGGGGGCAACCTTGCCACATGCCCCTGGAGACAGGGAACTGTTGAGAAAGGGTTTAGTTCACACTTACCACGTACTCAGTTACAGAACCTGGTGCCCAAAGCTGCAGCGCTCCAGAAATGCATTGAAATACTACCAGTCCACTCGGTCAAAGGCTTTCTCTGCATCTATGAAGAGAAGTATGGCCAGCATTTGTGAACTTTGAATTTTGTCTAATAAATGGCAGAGGTGCTTAGTATTAGCAGCACACGATCTCTCTGGGATAAACCGGTCTGATCCGGGCCTACTAAATGCTGCATGTAGGGACCTAACCTGTAGGCTAGAATGCTAGTGAAAATCTTAGCGCTCACATTCAGCAGCGTGATGGGGCAATAGGAGGAGCACCGTCTTGGATCTTTCTCTGCTTGGGGGATGACAGTTTTCATGCCCAGTTGTATTGAAGGGGGGAGGGAGCCAGCAGCGCCCAATTCATTGCACAGTATTGCCAGTATGGAGGCCAGTTGGGCTCCAAAGGCTTTATAAAATACTGCCCAAAAGCCATCAGCACCGGTGCCTTTCCCGTCTGGAGGCATTGGACAGCCGAGAGCACATCAGCGGGGGTACTGTCACCATCTAGTGCATCTCTAGACACCTGTGGGATCCAGGGCAGGTGGACCGAGTCCAAATAGATCTCCACACCTTCAGCAACAAGATCTTTAGCGGCGTAGAGGGACGCATAGAACTCTTTGAATTGTTAGAGTATCCGGTCCTCCTGGTGTGTCAAGGAGTCATCAGGCAGAGCCAGCTCTGCCACTCTCCTCTTAACCGCCAGCGGTCGAAAGGCGGTATGCTAGCAAGCAACCAGCCTTTTTCCCCCCACGTAGTACTTTAGTTTCGTACGTAATAAGGCATGTTCCGCTTTGTCGAAATATAGTGCTCGAAACTGTTTCCGGGTTGTGGTTAGAAGTCTCCTGGTCGCCATCGACCCTTTGTGCCTATGTTGGACTGCCAAGGCCTGTATAGAGTCCTCTAGGTGCTGTCGTTTTGTAACGTCTGATTGTGTTAAGTCTTGCCGCTATAGAGATAAATTGACCTCTAAGAACCACCTTAAGTGCCTCCCATATTGTACCAAGTTTGGTCTCTGAAGTGTCATTTATGAGTAAGCTACGGTCTATTGTATCCCGAATTTCAGGTAAGGTGTCATCATATGTGGAGATCTAAGACTGCTTAAACAATTAAATATTATTAGCAGATTAATAAAGTACATATACATAAGAAAGACAAATGTAAAATTCAAAGCAGTTAGACACTGTTAATGAGAACGAATTTGAAAGTGGAGGCTATACTTTATGATGGAATACTTAACCTGAGTCAGAGGAGCAGCACAAATACATCAAACAGAATCTAGCGTGGGTGATTCCTAAGGCCAAATGAAGCCTTGTTATGCATCAACAAAAAGAGAGCATGCTTTAAGGACAAAAAAAAAAAACAAAGTAAAACGACTATAGCATATCATTTTATCTTTTAGAAGAAAAAACAATTTTTGAAAAAATGCAACCTTACAGTCACAATTAAATTTAGCATTTCTGTATTTTTTGTAAAATAAATAACATATTTCATAACCTATGCATATGTTCGATACATATGTGTTTCTATATTTGTGTGTATTGTTTTGGGGTTCAAACCCTAGGTTGGAATTGTCACCTCCTTTTGTGAGCCAGTGGGGGTCCACAGAGGTCAAAAACCTTAAGTGCCATACTAACTCTTATCTAAATCATTTTGACAAAAAAACAACTGTTTCCTTGAAAGAGACTTTCGGAAAGGATCACAAAGTTAAGCATGAATTGCCTTTCAATGGTACTTAAAAAAATCAGACTTGGCACTGAATTAAATGTTTTACGTTTGGAAGCAGTACAATTACCACACTCCTCAAAGATCTTCATTTGCCAATGTTTTCCCTCAAACTGTTTTCACTTAATTAGTTTCTATAAATTTCTCCAAACAAGCCAGTCGCGAAACTAAATTAAGTATCCCGGAGAAGGTCCCGAAGTGTCCACTAAAATCAAAGATAATTGGGATGCAGAGACACTGGTACTCACCAAAGCAAGACTGTGAACATAAAATCAACTAACTCAACAAAAGTCAGCCGTGCCTCCGTTCTTTAAATGAAACATTTCCATACTCTAATTCAAGACTACAGATTTAAACAGAAAATAATACTTACATACTACAGACCTGTAATTTGTAAGAACAGATATCATTCAACAGATCTATTCTTTAAAAAAGCACATATACTTTTTACATGCAAGGACAATCAAAAAATTGCATCCCCAAAGATAACACTGAAAAACAGACATAGTTCGAGTCCGTATTGCATCCTGTATAAAAAACCCTTTCATTTGATGTCAATTATTTTTTTAATAGCTAACTTTGAAATGTAGCTTGAAAATGTCGTAGTTGATCTTGGGGCAGCATCATGAAGAGCTGCCTTGGCTCAGCACAGAAGCGAGCGAGTTACCCATAACTTGAAATGGAACAGTAGCTAAGCATGAGTGGCTCTCCTGCATCCTTGCCTCTCCCATTCGCATTTCATTTATAGGTTCAGGATGGTGGTTTTCCTGACTGCATGGCTTCGGCCATTTGTGGTATTAGTAAAACCCTCAATCTTGAACAGCCACAAGAAGGCACGTTGTTGCAAAGCCAGCATTTTTTCGGGCTGTCCTTCTTATTGCATGCCTGTCTTCTTTCCTTCTATATGGGTCCACCATGTACAACATGGCAGATCAGAACAGACAAAGGACCCAAATGTCACCCATGCTCTGGAAGAACGCTTCCCGTGTGTAAAGGGTATCATTTTTTCGTATTTTCAAAATAAAAATTAATTTCAGGGATTTATTGTTGGAATAAAAAAATTGCACAAGGGCCATGCTGTTATGGAGGCGAAAGCCCGTATAACATAAAAAAATCTTCTGACCTAGAGTAAAAGTATATATTTTGATGCTACATTTTGTATAGAACAGATACACATTAAGCTACGGTATAAATGACCTTGTTGGTAATGAAAATAGTACAGTTTATTGAGGAAATTCTAAAATGGACAATTACCCACTGGTGGAGTATCTTCTGCCATTCTATATGTTAAATGAAAGTGACTCTTCTGGTGGATTTCTTTTAGTGTTGGCATTTCATCACAGAATGTCATTAATACCTAGCTCAAAATCGTTCCAGTGAGAATTTCCTAGCTAAAGTGAATGACACCCTTCCTTTAAAGCAGAGCCCTAGCCTGGAAGAAACTGCGCCTTCTGTGCATTGCAGCTTAATGACAGAACTTCAAGGCTGCTCGTGCTATTGCTGTTAGCAGAATTGGTGGCAGTCTATCTAGGACTTGATTTAAAGCTAGGGCAAGTGAACCAATGTGCATTAAACATTTCATAAGCTAAATAAAGAGCAGCAAATGTGAAACCTTAAGAAATGTTTACAAAATGTATATTTTCAACTAAAACACACACATCTAAAATACAGGTATCACTAATGCAACAAGTAGGACACTTCATACACAGGCAGATGGGTACATGACAATCTTTCATATAGAAAAGAGCACCATGCTGTGAGCAAGGTCTGTAGTGAATCCTAGTTCGTTTTAACGGGATAACAGGAGTTAGCTTAGCCGCTGGCTTGTAGACTCGTGCCCCCGTCACCTAGTGACTTTTAACCTACTGAGCTTGCTCTGTCTTAGCCCATTTAATTATTTATTTCTTCTAAGATGGCTGCCTTGTTTATAGATCAAGCACCAAAGACAAACAAACTGTAGGTGTTCACACTTAGGGATTTTCCCTCTCTATACTTTCGAGGGATTGTTGATATTAATTGCCGTCCCAAGCATGCCTGTTATCTATTGTTTAGGAATACACCTACGTCAGGGGACCTTGTAGATCTGTATGAATACATCACACTTTAGACAGATAATCAGAGGGATTCCGACCAGAGGTCATCGCCACCATCGCTGATACCGATGCTGCAGTTGTCTTGACGCTGACCCAGTCTTCGTGTCCCTGCGGAGTCTGAGACAGAGACCTCATTCCAAGGTAACAAGGGTTGGGGGCTCCTCTCATGGACACAGCATTGGCAGATTAGGTTTAACAAACCCAGCTCTCCTTTAGGTAGGAGGTTAGGCCTTTTTACATTAGGGTATTAGGGCATGTTACATCTCATATATCTTTTCTATGTATTGCAAAATGGTGGGGGTCTTCGTAACAATGACTCTCATCTTCACAATACTGTTACTTGCTTTATTCATTATCCTAATCATTGCAGTCCATGCAACTTATCGCAAATTGCAGTTATGTTAAATCAAAAGCTATTATAACTTTACTGCATTTGTGTCATTGCCTGTGTTTGTATGAGACAGAATATATCTGTGAGAAAAGGGTAATCTCCGTTTAACCACAACACTCCCTGAGATATCTTATTTTTGAGTCCATGCGTAAACGGCTGCCATAAATCACCTTTTACTATTGTGTTTCTGGTGAGGTGCTGCTAGTGAGCCGGTAAGGTTGGGATAACAGTTGCGACTTGTTGTAGGAAAGACGCAGTCGCCTACAAACAAAAGTACTCTCATCCTTAAACCAGCAGTCTTGCTCAGAGCAAGAGTCCAAACTATGACAGGTCCTCGTCCTTTCATCTGCTGTACCGCAGCATGCTGTGCAATATCTTAGTAACAGCACTGTGTTGGGGTGCAAGGGGGCGGGGGCTAGGTTTTAATGATAAGGTGCTGCATCAACCCTCGTGGATTATGTGCACGTGTAGTTCCATAGATCAATGTCTGTATATACTTGCCATGTTTTTGAGACAGAGATAGTGTGCATGATCTACTCACCAATAGCAAGGTAGACCCACCGCTGCGATTCCTTGATTTTCATGGTGTACATCGCCAAGTTAATCTTTGAATCCCTCTACTTAAATGTGCAAAACACTGAAAAGTGGCTGCACGTTTGGTATTTCAGAAGAATTCATGCTGCATCTTCAAAATCCGAAAACTGAGAGGCCCACACTATGAAACGTATAACATAACATTTTTAAAATATAGCACTTCCTCTGACTTAATATTTTTATACACCTGAGCTAGACCGTACCCCCATAATTCTGGTGTGAACCTCATCGCCTAAAATAAAATGTTGCTATTTTATTTCTGAGCATAATATGTTGAATCTCATTTACATATCTGAACTTAAGTGCTACCTAGTCAAACTTTTTGCAAGAGGTGTCCTCATCTCACAAGCATTGATGAAGGACCAGTTTAACAAGGCACATGGGATGTATGAGTAATTCCCCAGAGAGAATAATAGATCAAAGATGTGACCGTGGTTAGGTCTGAAGAGTAGAGATCCCAACATAAAAGATGTGAGAGATGAGGCTAATTTATGAGGTAACTACAAAATGGCATTGGCATATGAAAGGAATGTGAATCATAAGAGTAAGATGGGACCAGGATGCCTTACTGGAATCATTGGGAATCATAATCACAACTATCCTTGATTAACTAGTTAAATTAGAAGTGATACAACAAGAAGATGGATTTAGGCCACTGGCAGAGCCTCCATGAGAGTGGAGGAGTGTTGGCCCTCCGCTGGAGAGCAGAAAGCATGAAAAATAAAATAGTAATAAAACAGATTTATTAACATTTTATTTTTCATATTGGCAACAGCCAAGTCTCAGGGTTAGGCAGAAGCAGGGAGAAATAGTGTGCACTTCAGTTTAAAGTGTGCATGTTACTTTGGCATACCAAATTAGAAGCTGCCTTGATTGTTCTTAAAAATAGTTCAGAAAAGTTTAATTGGCACATTTTCAACTACAAAGAGTGGTTGATATCAGTTGTAATGTGAGACTGTACATGCTTGTTACCTTGATGTTCTTCTCACATCATCAATGGTTCACGGAACCTAACCTTATTCTTCCCCCAAATTTGTCACCTTCAACTCAGCCCTTTCCCTCTCACTCTTATGTGTATCAAGTCACCAATCCTGGATTAACATATACACCCAGTCTATAATTTGTTTTTGATAAACAGCTTTGTTTTAATTTTCAAAGGAAGGACAAAGAGAAAAGCACACTAAGCCTCAGGGGGCCAGCATAATAGCATAGGTAAACAGGTCCTTTTTAGGTTTTATCATCCAGGTACATTCAAGGTGCAAGACATCAACCGAAGCGGGATCACAGCCCCAAAATAAACTCTTGGTATCTGTCCCAACCACTTCCCCCATACTTTAGTGTGTTTCCAGGGGCAGGCCCGAGCATCATAGCCCGGCTTCTCTCGTCACACACACCAATCAACCCCTCGTCCCAATCTCGAGAGGGTAGATGGTAAAGTTAAATTCCAATCATTCGCAATATCTCTTGTAGTCACCATCAAAGCAATTCCTACAAAGGAATGAACCGCTTGAGTGCCTCCCACACCTTCCATAAACCCCAGAGAGGACCACCAATGGGAACAGTGGGATTTCCCAGCCCAATATTTTAGTGAGTTTGTATAGCAGTGCAGTCCAGTATTGCCTAATTTGAGGGCATATCCACATCACGTGGAAGAAATCCACAGGGGCTCCCACACATCTGGGACAGGAGGGTCTGGAAGGAGCGCCACCCAATGTAACCTAGCTGGTGGAAGGTACGCCCCATATAGGTAGTATGTTTGTATCAGTCATAGCCGTGATGACATGGTTACAACTCTGGGCACCATTAAGGCATCCCGCCAGTCCTCCTCTTCAAGGAAACCCAACCATTGTTCCCATCGGTTTCTAATGTGGTTTAAATTGCCTAGGTCTTGATTAATCAACATTTTATATATTTGGGACACTGCCCCCTTCCCCAATGCCCCCATAAGAAGTTTGGCCTCTAGGAGACTATACTCTGGGAGTGAGTCAGTGTGAGGTAAGTGTGTGTAGAGGACATGGAAAAGTTGGAGATATTTATAAAATTGGGTGTGGTAAAGTTGGTAGGCGATTTAAAGGTCCTGAAAGGATCCCATATGTGCCCTGGCTCACAAGTCCCAAGCTGGGAAATACCTATTAGACACCATTTATTGAATCCTTTTAGGGTTGCTGATTTACGTAGCCAGGTGCCCTGCTAAAGGGGTGTCTGTTGGGTCAGGATATTTGCCCATCAAGTATGTCGTAGAGCTGCTAGCCATGCTAGGAAAACCAGTTTGGTCTCTGAGGGCCTGATTTCAACTTTGGCAGAGGGGGTTAATCCGTCCCAAATGTGACGGATATCCTGCCCACCATATTACGAGTTCCATAGGATATAATGGGCGGGTGGGATATCCGTCACATTTGGGACAGATTAACCCCCTCCACCAAAGTTGTAATGAGGCCCTGAGTCCATAATCCGGGAGTCGTAAAGCAGATCCAGTATCAACTAAGGAGGGTGAGCTCAAGTCAGTATTCTGGGTCCGCCCACCCCCGATAAACCAGTCATGGATAACAAGGAGCTGAGTCACCAAGTAATAAAGATAGTGACTAGTCATACCCAACCCACCATCTTATGGACCTCTCTGACAGTATTCTAGGACATTTAGTGGAAGGGACTGTCATCTTGTCAGATCTGTGTTGGCTCACTGTGTCAGTGGTGCAAGATTCAAGGACCAGGTCAATTCCAGGAGGGTATTTAAAGCTCAGTCGGCGTATGGGCACTGTCTCTTGCCAGGCAAGACAGTCACAGTATGGTGTCAGGGGTACCCATACCGACTTGGATGAATTCATGCAGTGTCCACATGCCTCCTTGAAGCAGAGCAGAAGGTGGAAGCTACCTGGGCCATTGGTGATAGGGTCTGCCATATAAATATGATGTTGTCCGGGTATCATGCTTTATGGTCCTCTTCAGCTTGGCCCCAATTCCATCCATGATAGTGCCATCTGCTCAATTGCCAGGGTAAAGAGGAGGGAGGATAAGGGTCCCTTGACGGATGGGGAATGTGTGGGAGAGAAAGCCATTAATCTGGATACAGGCTGTGGGGTTTTCATATAGAGTCTGCAGCAGTCTAAGAAAACAGGGTCCCATCCCGGCTCGGCGTAATACCAGTTGCAGATCCCTCCACTCTACCGTGTTGAATGCCTTCTCAAAGTCATCAAAGAATAGTGCGAGATAAGAAGGCAAACAAGGACACCGGGCCAGAGCTTCATGAGTCGGTGGATACAATTTCTCATACTGTGGTTTGCCATGAGTTCACATTGGACAGGATGGATTAGGAGTGGTCACACCCTTTTAAGGTGGGTTACCAGGATTGTAGCAGATATTTTGACATTGCCATTAATAAGCAATATTGGCCGGTAGTCTGCATACGACTGAGATGGTGGGTGAGTCTTTAGTTTAACCACAATGGTGGCCATGTCCGTTTCTGGTGGGAAGAAGCCTTAGCGGTCAACCTCATTATACACGGCGAGGAGCCTGGGCTTGAGAATGTCCTGAAATATCATATAGTATTCGGCTGGGAAGCCTTCTGGGCCAGGGGTCTTCCCAGAGACAAGGGTGGAGATCTCCAAGGCTATTTCTGAACTTATGATAGGCTCATCCAGTATATCTTTGTCAAGTATGGTCAAGCTAGGAAGAGGTACACCCTTGAGAAATTGAGCTGAATAGTTGAGATATACAACCAGTGAGGCCGCGTAGAGTGATAGTAGTAGTAACTAGCAAATGCTCCAGCCACCTCATGCAGCATAGTTACTTTGTTGCCCCCTTATCCACGATTTCAGGTACAATGCTTGATAACTGGTGAAGGGAAGTGAAGCATCTTCCCATTTTTACTGCCCCAACCATATACTCAGGCTGTAGAGGCCCATCAGAGATATTTGGCAGCCTCCATCAACTGGTCACATGTTTCTTCTCTTATTAGCGAGAGTTGGCTGGTGACTGCTTATGTTGAGTTTAGTACATGGGTAGTTTCAAGCCAGAGGGCATGGGCCTCTAGCCGAGTATTTTGTGGGTTTGCGGCTCTGCTCTTGGGACCAAGTGAAACTTTTAGCCATGCCTGCAACATGGCCTTTCTAGCTACCCAGAGGACCATATTCAACAAGACTGAGCCTTTATAAAGATTGAAATACTTCTTGAGTTCTTTCTGCAAGCAATGGATGCAGAGTTTATGTTGCAGGTGGTAGGCATTAAGGCGCCACATGGGGTGGGTTTCTGAACCATTTGAGCCAATGCTAAAGAGGAGAGGACCTGATTTGGGTAAGGTGACAACAGTCCAGGGTGGGCATGAAAAGAGGGCCTATTCTTGACTATGGGGGTCATTGGCATGGGCAGTGCAGGGGCCCCCAGGGGCCCCATGACACCTGTTCCCGCCAGCCTCTTCCTGGCGGTGTATACCGCCAGGAACAGGCTGGCGGGGAGGGGGTCGGAATGGAGGATTCCTTTGGCCAGGGGAAAACCGGTGGGAAACCGCCGGTTTCCCTTTTCTGACCGCGGCTTTACCGCCGCGGTCAGAATTGGCCAGGAAGCACCGCCAGCCTGTTGGCGGTGCTTCCGTGGTCGTTAGCCAGGGTCAGAATGAACCCCTATATGTGGTATGCCGCTGAAGTATGAGTAAATTGTCGGCATCATGGATGCAACACACTCCATGCATCGCATAGCCCCAAGGAAGTCAGCCACTCCAATAGGTGGCTCACAGTAGTGAGTCTATGAGTGGAGGAGGAGCTCAACATATCTTGTAAGGGTCAGGGACCGTACTGAAGGGTCCACCTAGCAGTGTCAGCCCTTGGGAAAGATCTAATAGCAACTTCGAAAGATCACCTAAAAAGATGTGGAGGGCCGCTGGAGGGGCATAAGCACTCACTTAATTGATTGTACATCCCTCAACAGTGCCTTTTAAGGCCAAGAAACACCCCTATTTTTTCTCACCACTCAGGTGACTACCATAGGGAAGGAGCATCCAAGGAGTGTGGCCAACCCCGTAGGCCAGCAGGTGAAACCTGCATGATGGACTCTATCATACCCCTTGCAAGCCAGGAAGGGGCAGTCGTCTCCCAAAAGATGGGTCTCTTGAAGCAAGTACTGCTGTTCATGTCACTCAGTTCAGGAGACCATTAACATTCCATGCTAAGGATTGGATGGGGCCTGCCATGAGATGCGTTTATGAGAGCGGAGTATCATCAGGGAAAACACTCACCCTCCCTTCCCCCCCACCCAGTGGCAGGTCTGTGAGGGTCAAGAGCAGACAAACGTACACAGTTTATTCGCCAATCCCCTCTGTCTAGTCACAGAGAGAGTATTAGAGTGTGGGACTCCTGGAAACGCTGATGTCACTACCAAAGCCAACCCAGTCATTGAACAGCCCTTCCAGAGGCGTTCCTGAGGTGAAGCTTAGAGCAGCCAACACAACAATCCCTTCGGCCACTGTTAGCCACGGAGATCCATCATGAGGCCGGGGCAATGAGGATTCAGACATGGAGCTTTGGGGCAGTCTTCACCTTCGGAAGCAAGTACGTTTACATTGTGTCTGAGGACTAAGGGTAGGTGATTCAGCTTTGCCAGGGCATGTACCTGCAAAGAGCCTCAACCGAAGAGGGGCAGCAGATGCTCCTCTGTAAGCCAGGTCCAATCAGTCGCTGGTGTCTCTTAGAAATAGGTTTTATTGGCATATACCACCCTAAGTCAAGCAGGGTAAAGGAGTTGGTATGACATCCCCATTGCCCTGAGCTTCTGTTTACCTGCAACTTAGGATCAGCATTGCTGTTGAGCTTCTTTGGTATAGTCTAGAAAAAGGAGGAACTTTGCATCTCCATAGCATAGGTCATCACGGGTATGGGCCTCTTGCAAAACCGCATCCCTATCCTGGAAGTTTAATAATTGGACTATCAGTGGCCTTGATGGTGTACCCAGAGGTAGCATAGCAGTTAGGGTATGATGAGCAAACTCAATCGCAAACCAGGACGATAGTCTCAGCACCTCTAAGGACCAGAAGATGCACAAGAAGTCTTGCTTCACGGGTCAGTAATGCAGACCCCAAAGCATCGCCGATCGAACATGTAACTCTGAAACCAAGCCTGCTGTCTGCCACCTGCAGCAGCTCAAGCAGCTGGTTCTGGGGGAGAAGGGCAAGCCCCTACATGAGGAAGCCACGACAGGGAAGTTTGGGAACATCATCTAGGTCTCACAGCTCCCTGGGGCCACGGCCCTCAAGTTTCTCCGGGTAAGTGATGAGGAGGAACGGCCTGTGTCTCCCCATCTACTAGCATCCAACAGGTGCATCAAAGTCCACCTCTCCCCTAGTAGCAGGACTATTCTCTAAAATCTGATGGGTTCAAAGCCCATGGGGCCATACCTTCATAGCCATTAGGCGCCCAACAGCCAGACCCCTCTACCACCCACATACCACCAGAGTCCAGGGGCGTTGGGCCCCAATAGTCTATCTCAATGTGGGTATTAGGACGGAGCGATGGGCCAGGCAGGGGCCCCCACCATAGGGCCACCTGTTTCCAGTTGCTTTTTCTGTCTGGAATCAGGCTGCACGGGGAGCACTCAATCCCACCAGTTTCCAGGCAAGGCAGAGGCCAAGGGCCTCAGTCTAACCACCTCTCCCCCCCGACAGCTCCCTGGCTGCAGGATCACAACTACAGGTCTGGCATGGTACTAAAAATTACTCTGCACCACTCCAGGTTCCACAGGGTTCATTGGACCCACAGGACCTTGATGCAGGCCAGGATCCAGTCTGGTGTACGTGGACACAGTCTATTTTCGGTGTGTTTAGCAACCCCTGCAACTCCCCAGGTGAGATGGACCGTGCAGTCTTCAGCCATGGGATTCTGAACCTCTTAGGCTTTTAACAACAGTGGGTTTGTGGAGCCAGATGGCAAGGCAGGAGCTCGGGGATCCAAGGTCATTACAGGGCCCCAGGTCCATTTGAAGGGTGGTGTACCCCCATCCCACTCGATGACGGCAGGCAGGCGCTCTGACTCCACCCACCCCGGGACAGCTCAGTTCGCAGCCACCTGTGTATCAGTGAAGGGGAGGTGGGAGGGGACAAAGGAAAGGGAAGGACTCCAAGTCCTCCTGATTCACTAGATAGCATCCATCCGGCAGTGGGTGCAGTCCAGCAGGGTACCTCAGGCATCTGCTGCCATTTTACAAGGTGACAGGGCTAGTGGGGAAGGCACCATTTCATGGACCACTGCCATCCTCCAGCGCCATCTGTTGCACAGGGGGATCCCAGGGTCCACAGCAAAATCCTCCATAGCTGGAAAGGCAGTGAATTGAGTGCAGATTGAGGTGGATGACGGAGGGGTCGAGAGCTCTCCTAAAGTGCAACTTCAATCTTGACGCCTCAGGCCATGCCCCTAGTCTGCATTATTTAACCACTCTTCTCCCTTAACCCATTTTCTCTGTTCCCATTCAACAAAAATTAACTATACCCCTCCACAGTATTTTCCATTTATTCAGCAACAACACTCATGGACACATTAGGTCCACATTTTAGGTTACATCCCTGTCTCCCATCAAGGACTCTTTATATACTAGAACCCAGTGAATTTCAAAGCTGTAGCCTTCTATGGGATGCTCCTCTGTTTAGGGTGGATGTTAGAAACCATAGACTATGGTCACTTTGCAATATATGCTATAATCGGCCATTTCAGTGTGGTTATTCCCCATTGGGCCCTCATTGCAAAAACTATGGCTGTGTGTACGCATCCAATTCTTGTTGGGTGTCCCTCTTCCCTTCATGGCTGGACCTTCATGGCTGGACTACAGATTGCACCGAATGACTAATTATATAATGCCCATTTCTATGGTCTTTGTCTTTACCGCTCCTGGGTTATCTCCTCAGAGCACATAGCATAATCAACAAGGAGGAGCAGACAAGCGAAGATTCATTAATGGTCTTGCCACAGAAGCCCAGGGATCCCCAATCCATTGAAACTTGACAGAACTCTTCAAAATAACAAGGAAACTCTCTGGCAAATACAGCAAGCGCGAAAGACCTGTTAAAGATAAAGCTGGGAAAACAGTCATGGGTAACAAAGGCAAACAACTAAGATTTGTGGAGCACTTTGAAGAGCTGCTGAACCAACACATGCCACAGTCTTCACCAGATATACAGCCACCTGACATGGACTACTAATCAATTGCAGCAGCCCAACCAAGGATGAAATACTGCAAGCCTTGAAACATCTCAGAAATGGGAAGGCATCAAGACCTGACAACATTTCAGCAGAGGCAGTGAAGGCAGACATTGAAATATCAGTAGACAATGCTGTACCCCCTGTCTGGAAGGATCTGGTAAAAGGAAAAGGTGCCATCAGATTAGAAGGAAAAGCATCTGAGCAAGATCCCCAAGAAAGGTGACCCGAATAACTGCACAAATTAGAGAGGAATAACTTCTCTATCAACCCCAGGCAAAGTGTTCGGCAGAGTCATCTTGCACAGAATGAAGAAACAAGTCGATGCTCAGTTGGCTTCCACAAAGATAGATCCAGTACAGACCAGATTGCAACACTGCGCATAATCATTGAGAGTCGATGGTATGGAATTCCCCCTCTATGTCAACTTCATTGACTATTAGAAGGAATTCAACAGCATGAACAGAAAGACTCTTTAGTAACTCCTCTGTCATTATGGTGTGCCAGATAAACTCATAAGAATAATCAGGAACTCTTACGAGGGAATAACATGCAAGGTAGCACTTAATCCACAGAGGACAACTCACAGAAGCCTTTGAAGTGTAGACCGGAGTTCACCAGGGTTATTTACTCTTGCCTTTTCTCTTTGTGCTAGCCATAGACTGAATCAGAAAGACATTTGCTGCAAAGAGAAAAAATGGGATCCAGTGGACACCATCGATGCAGCTCTACGACTGGGATTTTGCAGATGACCCAAGCCTTCTCTCCCATACCCATCTTCAGATACAAGAGAAGACCGATAAAGGGCCAGCCATATCAACACAACTTGGCCTTAACATCTACAGTGGAAAAACTATGATCCTAAAGGCTAATACAGCCATCATAACTGCAATCACTCTTGCTGGCAATACACCGGAAGAGGCTGAGGCCTTCACCTTCCTGATCAGTGTCATAGGCAAGCAGGGCAGCACAGACACCAACGACAAGGCAGGAATTGACAAAGCAAAGGCTAAAGAAGATCTGGGTCTCACAGTACCTAATGCGGCAAACCAAGATCAGGCTTTTTAATACCATCATAAAATTGGTCCTTCTGTACAGAGCAGAAACTTGGAGGATAACAGTGACTACCAACAACACAGTCTAGACTTTCATTAACACTTGTCTGAAGAAAATCCTCCACATCTGCTGGCCAAACACCATCCGCAACAACCATCTATGGCAGGAGACTTTCGACCTCACTGCTCATTAAGAAATCAAATTTGGATAGGTCACACCCTCCACAACACTGTATCAAGCACCACTAGGCAAGTCTTCATCTGAAACCCTCAACAGAAAAAAGAGAAAGGCCAAGAAACAGCTGGAGTGAAGGGCTTAAGGCTAACTACAAGGAGATAGGCTCCACCTGGAGTCAGATTGAAAGAAAAGTCCAGGACAGATACGGCTTGAGAGACCTGGTTCATGACCTGTACCTCAGGAGGGTTAGTAGGCATAAAGTAAGTAAGCACATAGCATAGGTGGTTGCATAAAGATGGTCTCTACAACTCCTGGGCGTATTCCATGAAGCTACATGTATGGGATGCTCCTAAATGACTCCAACAGCTTTACTATACATTCTCTGCTAAGGCTAAGTAGATCAGAAATGCAATTAAAATGCCTGGACCAGGTCGCAGACCACTGGAAAATGTGTAACTTACAGTATTACTCCCACTACGTCTAATCCACTAATATCATTACAATGCATAGTATTAATCTGTCCCTGCCCTGCCTGAACTACTCATCCTCTCTAACATAATAACGTGAATTAAATAAGGTAACCAGGTCTTTCTTACCAAACTGTTCAACTTACCATTGAGATCAGTGGGTTACTAGCTGTAGCCTTACCGTGTCTGCATTTTGTTGTAGCCCCAGGCACCTCACAGCTTCTGTAACTCAAGGAGGACAGAAACCTCAGTGACTATCTTGTATGGGTGACAGCCTTTGTGCACTCATAAGCTTATCTTATTGTTTTTAGGATGTGTTAGAAAACACGTGCATCGCCATCTGGACCTGTGAAGTTCAAGACTATTTTAAGAGCAAACTGACAAATCTTGAAAAAACAAGACTGATCTATCATGTGAATAGCTTGAGAGATGTGAGCTATAACCCTCCAAGTCTTTACTGTCAGCTAGGCCTCATAGTTCTGCAGCCTGACTGCCGTACATTCCAACTTGGTACTATAAATTTACTGAGATGGTCCTACTCTAGGCTAAGGTACGAGCATACAGATTTGAAAGTCTACACATCACTTTTGAGAATCTGCACACTACTAACAAGGTAATTATTCTCATTCCAGCCCCACCATTTAGTTCAAATTTAATGTGATGAGGCATTCTCACATACTTTCGTATAAAGCAATTTTTCATGCTAAATGTTTCCCTGCATGCCTTATAAATTACTAAATAAATGTTTAAAATGTTTTGTTTCCATCCAAAATTAATTTATCCTATGTCCCCTTTATCAATATTTTGTGCTTAGAAGAAAATACACTTTTATTTGCACGACCTTGATTTGAAACTGATCTATATTGTGTGGCCCATTAGCAGTTGCGGCTGTTCTATCATTGTACCATTCTAACATTTCCTAACATAAGGTTTTAAAACTGTCACTCAAACTAAAAGCTGAAACAGGGGCTTGGGTCTTATCTTACATTTAAACTGCTTCAAACTATGGCCTATGCAATGAGATTGTGTTCCGAGGCAGCTTTTATACTAGGGTAAAACGTTAATAATGCCAGAGTAATCAGAGTAATTTCAGTAATTTTGCGTTACTCTTTTGACACAAAATTATTTAAAAGTACACCATTGTACCCATTTTTTAATTATGTAGCAGTAAAAGTGCTGAAATAAATGACTCAAATAAATCTCTTGGCTTTCTTTGCACCAGTTTTTCACCCCCTAACGGGGGAACGCCCCCTTTGCAGACATTATGCCTGGTGCAGGCATAATGTAGCTCAAAGGGTTACAAAGGGTTACAATGTGGCGCAATGCATGCATGCGTCACTTTGTACATTTGGCGCGGATATGTTGGCCTTATTGGGCCACATTAACGTAAAAAAAATTATGCTAAGATGGCACAAGGAGGCACTTAAATATGCCCCTTAGTGAGTGCCAGCAGCTGCTAGCTACTGCTGCTCATGTTCTGCTATATTTAGCCCTACTTTCTCAGTCCACAATACGCCTTTGAGTCTATTTCGTGCTCAGGAAATAATGCTAAATGCTGGCTGTAGGAGGCTGGCCTGGTTTGTAATGGGTACCTAAGGTACTTACACCTCATACCAGGCCCAGTTATCCCTTATTAGTGAAATGAAGTCAGTGTCTAGACACCAGACTGTCTAGAGGTAGCTATAAGCAGAGCAGCCAAGGCTGAACTAGGACAGAAAGCTTTGGCAATACCACTGTAGTCACACAGTACTTACACACATGAAAGACAATACTCAGTGTTACAAAAATAAAGGTACTTTTTTTTAGTCACACCATGCCAAAAATACTTTGTAGTCTATACTCCTGTAGGAGGTACGTAAATCACACAATATATACACTAGTAACCAGAAACAGGTAAGTACACACTGAAAAAATAGTGCAAATAGTAAAAATCACCATAGGTTACAATGGGCCTAGAGGGAAAACAAACCATATACTAAAGTAGTAGAATGCGAATGCCAGTTTCTCACCTATGCAAGAGTAATGTCTAGAGGGGTGCTGGGAGTGTAAGAAAACACCAAAAAACACCAAAGGTAAGTAAAGTACCCCACCGCAGAACCCAGGAAAACAGGCGCAAAGTACAGCAAGTTTCCTCAGAACACACTAAAAGTTGTGATAAAGAATTATGCAAAAACCAAGCAAGACTGCAAGACACCAACAATGGATTCCTAGACCTGAAGATCTGTGGAAAGAGGACACCAAGTCCAAGAACAGCTGAAGAGTCCAGGAAGAACAGGAGCCCCTGCTAACCTGGGTTTAAGGTGCAAAAGTGGATTCTCCTGTTAGAAGAAAAAGTCAGAGATGCTTCAAAGAAGACACTTGTGGGTTTCTGCTTGGTGTAAGAGATGTCCCACGTCGAGTAGAAGAATGCTGGCTGGCTTTCGTCATTGGATTCTGCCAGCAAGGCTTGGCTCATGCAAAAGATGCGTTTGGCAGGAAAAGGCGCTACCTGGACCCAGGAAGGACCAGGGGGTCTCAACTTGGACTGAGGCAACAGAGAGGGCTCTCATCACTTCACAGAGCCCTCAGAAGACCAGACAGCACCCACAGGAGTCCAAGGATATGGGGACAAAGGAGTTGCAAACCGTGGTCATTGCAGCACTAAACAAATGGATCCCACAGTGCAGGAGAACAACTCAGGGAGCTGAGCATCACAGGATAGACCTTGGCTATGCTGTGCACCAAGGATTCCTTGGAGAAGCGCACAGAAGCCCTAGGACCTGCAAAACATGTGGTGCACAGGAGTACTGTCTGGCTCGGGTAGGCAAGCTCTTACCTCCACTAAATTTGGACAGTTGGACCTTTGGATAGTCTGGGTCACTTTGGTCCACCACCTGTGTTTCAGGATCAAAAGTCGTTGTCAGAAGAGTGGACCCAGAGTACCGGTCGTCGCTGCAGAGAGGTGCATGCTGAAGCAGGGAAGTGACTCTGTCACTTGACGGGAGATTCCTTCAGTCTTTCTGGTGCAGGATGAAGACAGGCAGTCCTTGGAGCGTGCAGGAACTGGAAACAGTTGCAGTTGCTGGCAGGAGCTGAAATTACAGAGTTGCAGTAGCCTTCTTAAATACTTTGTTGCAGTTGTAGAGTCCTTGGAGGAGGTCTGCGGTTGATCCGATGGTAGAAGGTGAAGCAGAGGTTGCAGAGGATTTCTGCTGGAGTCTTGCAAAACCGAATCTGAGAAAAAACACCCAGAGGAGAGACCCTAAATAGCCCTGAGAGGGGGATTGGTCACCTAACCAGGTAAGCACCTATCAGGATGGGTCTCTGACATCACCTGCTGGCACTGGCCACTCAGATGCTCCCAGAGTTCCCTGACCATCCTTAAAACAAGATGGCAGAATCCAGGGACACTCTGGAGGAGCTCTGGGCACAACCATGGGGTGGTAATGGACAGGGGAGTGGTCATTCCCCTTTCCTTTGTCCAATTTCATGCCAGAGCAGGGACTGTGGGTCCCTGAACAGATGTAGACTGGATTATGCAAGGAGGGCACCATCAGTGCCCTTCAAAGCATTTCCAGAGGCTTTGGGGGGACAGCCCTCTCATGCCCATAACACCTATTTCCAAAGGGAGAGGGTGTAACACCCCTGTACAAAAGGAAATGCATTGTTCTGCCTTCCTGGGATTGAGCTGCTCAAGCCCCAGGAGGGCAGAAGCCTGTCCGTGATGTGGCAGCAGCTGAGGCTGCAGTGGAAACCTCAGCGAGCTGGTTTGGCAGTACTGGGGGTCCATGGTGGAGCCCCCAGGATGCATGGAATTGCCTCCCCAATACCAGTATCAGATTGGGGGTATGATTTCTTAATCGTAGACACCACATGGCCAAATTCGGGGTTACCATTGTGAAGCTACATATATGTATTGACATATATGTAGTGCGCGCTTATAATGGTGTCCCCGCACTCACGAAGTCCAGGAAATTGGGCCTTGACGATGTGGGGGCACCTCTGCTAGTGCAGGGGTGCCCTCACACACAGGAATTTTGCACCTAGCCTTTGGGAATTGAAGGTTAGACATACAGGTGACTTATAAGTGACCTGGTGCAGTGAAAAATGGCTGTGAAATAGTGCTTAAACTATTTCACTCAGGCTGCAATGGCAGTCCTGAAGAAGTGTTTGTATGAGCTCCTTATGGGTGGCAAAGGAAATGCTGCAGCTTATAAGATTCTCCTGGAACCCCAATGCCCTGGGTACCTGGGCTCCATATACTAGGGACTTATAAGCGGGGGCCAATATGACAATTTGGAGTGGAATATGTAGTCACTAGACTAAAGTGAAAAATTTGGAAACAGAGAGAGTGTAAGCACTGGAGTTCTAATGAGCAAGACTCCAATGACGCAGTCAATGACAATCAGGCAGATATTGGGGGTAACATGCCAAGAAAGATGGTACTTTCCTACACTGGCTTCCTTCATGCAATCTAGAGTAATTGTGCTGTATTTTCAAGTAGCTAGGCTACATCAAACTACTTGAGTTACATCCACCCATAATAAATGCCTGTGCTTCTAACGAATGCATATGAAAGAACAGTAGGCTAAAAACATATATGCAGGTTGCAGAGATGAATATGCTATATATGTCATTGTAGCTGGAGGACAAGGGCAGCAAGACCCACTTGAGGTTTTGCCTTTCATAAGTCATGGCCCCTTCCCACACACATTAGTGATATGAAATAGAATGTTATATTATTTTCATCTGTATGATTAATATATGCATAACAAAGAAGAGGTAAAGTGGAGTTAAAGATGATGGGGAAAGGACATGAAATTCATGAGTTAAGGAACAATGGATCTGATGTATTATTATTCCATGTTATTCAAGAAAAATGGTTGCAAATTGTGCACTGACTTTTTGAGAATGGTTTAGTATTTTATGAGCTGACCTATGTACAAATTGCTCAGTTCACAAAATATTGAATTTAATGGGGTTGAGGAACCACTTGCCTAATTGATATGTATCACATATTTTTCAAATTATGACCACCTTGCGATTGACCATAATCACAGGGCTGAAGGCCTACAAGGGTATGCAGACCACCATGTCTGTGATTGTAATTAAATATATAAAATTGTATTTACATACAGTCTGTTTCTTTAAAGGAAACAGAACTGTTTTTAAAACAAAATATTTTTTTTGTAAAAAGGTGTCACTGAGAGTTGGTAGGGCTCCCATGGACGCTGCCTACTCTTCTTGAATACTTTTTTTGTTACCATCACAACTTAGGAGTGAGTAACTTTTTCATGTTTTGCGCCAGGATTACAGTAGTAAAATATTGATAGATCAGGGTCAAAATCACTATATATAAGGATGCCAAATACACATTCTTCCAATTGTGATTCTGAAACTATTTCTAAACCCATTTAGCAACTCAGAAAACCTTTTCTGAATTCTTAAGTGAGTTAATGTGAGTAATGTGGAATATTGTATGATGTGGTTGTACAACCTCACCATGTAATGATGCCACAAGTCAGTATCAGGTCCAATCAGGCTTGTATGGAAAACCTTAGCTCAGTCCTTGCTAGCTGGGGTTCATTGCAGTCAGGCTTCATCAAATGAACAAGTAAAAAACCATTAACAAGTATCAAAGCAAGATAACAATAAGAAAACATGCCACAATGAAAATCCAGTGCCGATTTTTTAAAAATAGATTGCATTTGTATCTTTAGACAGCTCAAAGACAAAAGTCCACGGGAGGTTTCGTGGAAACACTTTTTTCAAGAAACAATAAATAACTGCTTTTCCCTAAAAGTAATAAATCTTTGTAATCCACTGCAATTGCAATTTAGCATTAGTCACAACAACCGACTTAAAAACAGCTATCCAGGCACTCTTGGTTGGGCCAACTTCAATAGGGAACTAGTCACAGTGACCAGTTGGGTCAAGAGGGGCAGTTACCTGTTAATTATAGCAGTTTCTAGTCCGGTTCCCAGTTCTTAAGTCAAACTGCCATTGAAGTCAACAGTTTAGTCCTGATGCAAGGGATTCAGGATGCTGAAGGTGCTTGAAGATGACTGAAGATGCTGTAGATGCAGAGCTGGTGTTGTGGGTCTTCCTTTGGTCACCCCTTGGTCCACGACCTGGCTCCACACGAAGTCCATGACAGGTACAGTTGCCACTGGCCTATGGTTTCAGCACATCGAGTGCTTTCCTTTAACTTGGAGTAAATTGCACTCTGATGACTTTGCTGGGTCCAGGAAATCTAGTGGCAACTTTTGGGGTCAGTTCTCAATCTGCCAAGGCTGTACTTTGTTGTCCAGCAGCATTCAGGCTTCTTGGCACTCATGGGCACAGGCTTCCTAGCTTTTATGCCCCTGTAGCTGTAACAGGGAGTCAGCCAAGTGAGTCTAGGAGTCACTTCCTCTGTCTGACACTACTGGACAACTTTCAAATGGGTAGTGCGCTGTACTCATAGTCCTCTCATTGCTAGTCCAAAGGTGAAGCATGTAAAGTCAAGACCTTGATAAAGCCTCTATTTGTTGGTTCCAGAAGGCAGGAAAGCAGTCATTCTTTGTTCCTTTCTCCAGTGCAGATACGATCTGAAGTCTGGGTCCCAGGGCTGACAATGTTAAGCTTGCTATGAGGCAGGGGGATATGGTGACCCAACTACCCAATGAGCTACTAGCTTCCCTCCCACCTGTTGATGACTTTCTGTGAACTGTGGCACACGGGGTGCACAATTCTGCCCACTCCCAATATGACAAGAGCCTTATCTAGGTGTGTTTGGAGCTCCCTAGCCCAAACCAGGGGTAGGGGCTTTCTGATTGAAACACTTCCCTTGAAAAAATGGCTTGTCAACGACTTTACCCTTTCTGTCTGAGACACCAACCTGTCTGGCTAAACAAAATAGCAGCCCCTTCCTAGTATGACTAACATTTGCCCTTCAAAGGTAGCTTCCCCATTAAAGATTTTAGTTTGGGCTCCCACTCACTGTGGCCATCCTGCCAGTAGGAATTCACACCTCATTCCTCTGCAGGTCCCATGTTCCTCTTTCTGAGAATCATTCGCACCTCTCCTTAAGAAGGCAGCAGGCTGATGTGAGGACAGCTGCTTTGTGCTCCTGAAAACAGCTACTTGACAATGTTGGGGAGGAAAATGTCAACCTTATAAAGTTGCCACTTGTAAAATAGTTACATCAGGTTCTACTTGAGCAACAATGCAGGTTTAATACTGTGATTTGTTTAATACATTGAAGTGCCAGTTTTATTAGTCCCATTCATAAGTTAGCACTGCTGACTTGTCAGCTTGCAACGTCATACTTTAAAGTTCCTTTAAAGCCTGCACAAAAAAAAGAGAAAATGTTCTCTAGCATGATTACCACAACAACTGGATATTTGTTCTTGACTAACACTTCTGTGAGCAAACTTAATGCTCTTCTTTTGTAAAACTATTATTGCTCCTAGTTTGTACTCTTTTCAGACATTATCACCGGCTATCCGTGGATGCACATAGGGCATGGAATTAACATATAGTGATGGAGATTTGTCATACCTCTAATAAGGTATTACTGCATCCCACAAAGTGTTTTTTCTATAGAATTTTAAATGTACCCCGATGGAAAAAAGTTATGGTGATCAAGCCACCCCACAGTTATTCCTAATTGTACACTGGTGCTAATGGTCATTTAGTTTTTCATGAAAGCCTAGGAGTGGACACTTCTCTAAGCCAACTCCTCGTGGACACAGTCAGCAACAGCTGAAAAACCTTTACAAAAAAATGATAATAAAGTGTGTTTACTATTGTTTTTTTGTAAAGGTGCAGGGTGGGCTGTGACAAGCACTGGGGCAGGGTGCACAGCACTCCCCCTCAGTGCACATGTATATTTGGCCGGCCGTCTCTGGCTGCCAAACACACATGCGCACAGGGCTCTCTCTAGCCCTGCACTGGGTTGCTGTGCTGGAGAGAGCAGGCAGAGTCTCCCAGTCTGCCTGGGAGCACCATGGCTCGGTGCTCACACCCCATCCTAACGCTTCTCTGAGCAGGGTCAGGATTGGCCGCAGGACTGGCTGGGAGCCTGTGCCTCCAGTGACCATCAAGAAGGAGCGGCAGAGTTGTGGCAAGGCAAGTAAGTTTTTATTTTATTTTTTCAATTTAATGTTTATTACAACCAATGTGGCACCCCACCTCTTCAGCCTGCAGCGAGCCGCAAATGGACACAGTGATGAAAAATAAAATAAATTCATAAACTCCTCGTTCTAAATTTCAATGAATTCCAACTTGTTTGCTTCAGCACACCATAAACCTCTGGCCAGGTAGCGATCACTTAATTTACATTTGTAATCTTCTTATTTAGAATCTTCCCTACCAAATCGGTGTATCTAACGCCTTTTTCCATCTCTCAGGCTAAAGTTACATGCTGTCTTGCTTCATCTGCTTCTGCTACATACATATAAACTCACACAAGCTGCCAACATTTGTTAAAGAATTCAATGAGATTTGCAAAGCTACTGCACTACAACATTTCTGAATAATTTTCAAGTTACCCAAATATAAAGCATAATACTCTCAATAAAGTCCAAGGGTTTAAAATAACTTGTGCATTCATGTCTTAGTGTTTCGGTTCCCATCTCTTGTGCTGATATTTACCCGTGGTTTTAATTCCTACTTTTACTATTTTAATTTGATGTTTTTATCTTCAGTGATTTAAATTTAAACGCTCTAATTAAACAGAAATGCAAAGACATGGAAATAGCTGAGCTTAATGAGAATTGTTTTGTCATAAAATGCAAAGATTCCATTACGAACAAGCATCATTTTACCTTCTGCGATGCTTAGGGTATTGCATGATTTAGTCTGTCATGCTTGCTGTTTTTTTAGCTTCCAAGGGACATATCATTGTCGAGCCAGCCAGAATTATTGGTATTGTACATCACTCTCCCTCATAAATGGGTCTTCACTTTGGTTAAAAAAATTCAGAGAAAACGTTTTTTAACTATGTCATTCTGAAAAATTACAAAAACCTGCAAATAAATCCAGACCAAGTTTAACTATTAAAACACACACGTAATAAGTCAGAAATATGGAGGAAAAAGCCTGTTCAAGAGATTCAATAATCGTAGAAGAAGAGTGAAATTGTCCACAGAAACCAATGGAAAACCTGGCGAATCAGCACAATCCCCTATTTTCATATCCGTAGAGAAGAGGTGTTTTTCTTACTGAATTGCAATATTTTTCAGTTGTTATCACATCACAGAGAGTCATTAGATTATGCCAATTGAGGTCGCATATGCATAGAATTCTCGAGAGGTTTGCAAATTTTGCTTGAACCTTGCATGCTGCTAGTTGGAACTCTAGCGAGACGATCTCAAACCTCCAATCTAGAAGAAGTCAAAACATGTGGAAGAAAGGTTGGGAAGGGCCCATGGGTCCTGTGGGTCAAACTAAGATGTGATGACAGTCTAGGACATTTCTAAGTGTTTTTATAGCGTAAGTATGACCCAAAGATTGTGGAGTGCTTGAGAAGGATAAGAATAAGGATAACAAGTTGCAAAGTTACAAGACACAATGAAGCTATTACAGAAATAATAATGATATAACAGACAGATAATCATCAATTAAGTAAAAAAGTGAAAACCCTTCCTCTGGCATATAGACCAGCCCCAGAACACATGTGCAGGACATAATTAGGATTAGAAATTGAGACGCCTTGGTAAGATATGTACATAATAGGGTGTACTTTGCAAGGAATATTTCTGAGGAGGATATTAGCAGAGATGAGATGATCAAGAAAGGTGAAATATTGAGAAGATGAGAAGGGAATGGGTAGTCGAATGGAAGGCATATAAACAGAGATCAGCTGTGATAAGAGGGTACGAAAGGGAGGAATGAGCAGCGGCTGTAGATGTAAAGAAATGGGCAGTAAAAAAAGGAGAGTGAGGTTATGAAAGAATTAAAAGACATCATAGAGAAGAGTTTAGCTGAAGCTAGAAAAGAAGTGTCTTAAAAATGTTACAGTTTGACCATGAAGTTTATCAATGTAGAGGTGCCATATAGGCTTGGAAGTGAAGCATCCCTGACTCTGGTTGAACTGCCAGTAAAGAAATGTGCTATTATTTGTCCCTTTGTGTATGCTGAGTTGCAGGAGAAGCTTTCCCCCCATTGTTCTCAGACCTGATAGCACCTGATAGTTTTGGCTTCAAGGCTGACAACAGAGGATGGAAGCATGTCCCATCATATGGTTAATACATGCGGTCTTGTAGAGTGTTCTTACTTCAAAAGGGAGCCACTGTAGAGTTAACAGCATTAGATTAAGGTGGTTAACTGTCTTGGTTGTAGTAACAAAGGGCCAGATGTACAAAGCAGTTTTCAAGGTGCAAACGGTGAATCGGCGCGTTTGCAACTTGAAAAATGCTATTTGGGATGTACAAAGCCCAAACTGCGATTCAGCAACTTGTTAGCGAATTGCAGTTTGGGTTTTGCGATTCGGTATTAGGAAGGAGCGTGACAACGGCGTCCTTTCCGAATACTGAATCCAGATGGTATGTATGATTGTTTTGAGACCGCGAATGCGGTCGCAAAAAAATCGCAGTTAGCACAAGTTTCAAACTGGTGCTTACCCATTCGCAAATGAGAAGGGGTCCCCATGGGACCCCTTCCCCTTTGTGAATGGTCGCAAAAATATTTTTTCATTTTTGATTTTGAAATGCATCTCGTTTTCCTTTAAGGAAAACGGGCTGCATTTAAAAAAAAATACTGCTTTATTTTAAAGCAGTCACAGACATGGTGCTCTGCTGTCTCCAACAGGCCACCATCCCTGCGAGGGCAGCCGTTCCCAATGGTGTTGCAAATTGCGACCTACCCCATGAATATTCAGGAGGTAGGTCATTTGCGACCCCATTGGGACTCGAAAACAGTGCAATTGACAAATTTTTGTACATGTGGCCCAAAGTGTGTTGCACCATGTAATCTTACCCTCAAGGGAGTAAGCTGTACTAAACAAAGTTTGGTCAAGAGTGAGTTACCACAGTGAGTTCTTGACATTAATAGTGACTGAGCCAGTGTTTTGAGGTCTTTGCAGTGATAAACTGAAAAATCCCATGAAGAGGTCTCAGTTAAAAATATAGACTCTTGGCCATTGCATTGATTTATGTTTGTAGGTTTGAAAGCATGCCTACAGACTAAAATACCCAAATCGTCTAGTCAGGATTGGACTGGTACTGTTGAATGTGAAGACAAGATTAGGAGAAAGACAATTTTTAATGGATTGGTTTTTAGATGATATGCAGCCACCTAGTCTTGGACATTTTACAGTGCATTGGCAAGATATAAAAGTAAGCAATAACGTACATGTAGATGTCAATATTAAAGGAAATAAATCATTTTGTAAAACCCCCAGAAATGTATTGCTGATACAGTAGATGTGTGAAACAAAGATAATGGTTATGACCAATTTAGTGGTCGCAACTCATAAGGTAAAAATGTATATTCAAATATAATCATCAAGACAGATGTTCCTCTATATTGACTACCTATGAGTCCCTGACTTGTCAGTGATGTTTTGGACTCCCTAGGGATACAACTTTAATCACTACCAAATGGTATAATAACTGCATCTATATTTACTTTTCACTTGTGCTTAGAAGTGTCCTAATGGTCCTGATGATGACCTGAAGATTAACATGATGGTCAAAATGTATTTGTCAGCTACAGGGCATGGAAAGACACCAATGATACATACCTGAAAGAGGACAATGTAGGCTTTCCAGAATTTATTTTATTTTTTAGGTGTCTCCTTCTAATAGAATTACCAATAGTCTTTTTGCCAATTTTTGATATTTTTATGTGGTCAGGGTTTCAGGCCACCAATCACTTTTCACATCATTTGTTCACTATATACACTGAGAGCTTTTTTAAAGTCCAACATTATGATTATATTTGATTATCTGCTTCTACCTTATGTTGTGCAACTACTAACTTTATTAACTTTTTATTGTGTTTGAAATTAGTCATGTTTGCAACTGGAATTGGACTGTTTCATACATCTGTTGTATCTGCAATATTTCTTTTTCAGAGTGATGGAGTAATTACTTTCTTGCTATATTAATACCTATGTGGACATTTATCCTTACTCCTACAAATACCCTTGTCGATTTGTGTTGGTACAGAAATGCCCTCTGAATGGTAATGAACTTGTAGCCTTGCCCTGAGTGCCCAACTGTACTGATGTCTGGATCCCCAATGCTTATTTTTGTTGTCAAAGCCAAACACAGATCATGAGTGTGTGCCATGACATGTTCCTGTCTCATAGATTACAGTCTTGGTTGCCATGGAGCGGCACCAAACATACTACCCTATCGGTGGTGAAAAGCTGCTGTTTTCACCAGGTGTTAAGCAACACAAGGACAGTGGTGACAGCATACTGTGTATTGACCAGTAGGAGTGAACAGGTCCTTCTTAACTTGTGTCACTGGAGTAAAGCCTACCAGCTCACTCATGTTTTTTAAAGTTCAGCTGCTGTGTGCTAAATTCGCCCTTGGCCTATATCAGTTAAATGTGAAGTGCTGCATAGTGCAGGAGTGGTGACTCTCCATTCGATGTATTTGTGCCTTGATAACGCAGTGCTGTGCAGTGTGTGTATGAGTGCATGTATGGGGTGTATGCACATACGTGAGGAGTACATCACATGAGAGATGTAGTGCCTTGCAGTGCATGCACAGTGAATGCATGTGCTGGGTGTATATTTACCTCTTAGAAGTACAATACTTGAGGGGTGAAATGTTGGTTGTGCAGCATGTGCATAGGTAATGTGTGTACTGGCAATGTGTGTGCTTGCAAGTGGCACCTCATGGCACAGTACGGAAATGCTACAGTACTGACCAGAGCCTGAAGAGAGAATGTGTGTGCTGAATACATTTGTGGCTAGGGTGATACAAAGCACGGAAATTACATCACTGGTTAGTGTGCGTGCTGTGTACATACACTGAGTACAAGCGTGCCTGTTATGGGACATTACATGGAGGACAGTCACTTCCTTTTTGGGAAGTGCTGGCCTGCCTGATGAAGACATGAGGAGGGAGAGGAATCCCCTTCACCACCCTCCCCAGGACAAGAAAGGTTTGTGTACCAGTGCATTCCTGTGAGCTGGGTCAGACACACTAGAAAAGGGAGAGAGATGCTCCCCGTTCCACTTCACAGGACACTCTTTGATTCAGGGAGAGATCACAAAAAAGGGCCTGGACACACCGCAGGAAGAGAGATGGGGTTGATAAGGGAGTCATAAGGACTAAGGCTTGGAGACCTGGATTAACCTTTTGATGCACATATTTCTATTGCTGACATTCAGATGGGAACTCCAGTTATTCCAATGGCCTCTAGTGTGGGACTATCAGTTTCAGAGTCTCACTCTTGCTATGACAGACAGTCTATCAGGAAGAAGAGGGGAAGCATGTACTTCAAAAGAAGCAAAACCCTAACATAAATCTTCAAATACCCAGACCTTAAATAACATTTGCTGTCTGTATGTAATTGGACTATAAGAGGAGATGGTTGAGTCCATGAAAATGTAATAACTCCCAAGCAGCCTTATGGGCTGTGTGAGGAGGGGAAGCTCTGCAAGACTTCTTCCAGTAACAAGGACTGGGAATCAAGGTCTGCTAGTCTCAGTGACGGGTAAAGGGACATCATCCAGGGAAATCAAGATCACTGTATCTGGAGCTAGGAACACCAGTTACTGCTTTCTTGTCAAAGCCAGGGTGCCCACTGAGGAACAGGAGAGTGTTGGAGGGAGTGAGAGCCGGTTGGAAGCCCAGCCAAGTGTACGTCTGGTGTGAGATGTGAGGATACGGTTGTTTCACCGATTGATTCATTGCCAGTGTGCAGATTCAAGTCAAAGCCCCCTGTATGCCATGAGAGGGTCTCTGTGAAGATAGCTGAGAGCAGAGTGGCATGTGGGGCATGTAAAGCCTGTGCAGCACTGGCTGTGGCAACCTCATATTCCAGGAGGGGCTGCGTGAAAGTTTTCCAGATACTGAGGGTTGAAGCCTGTATGGAGGCTGGCATTGATGCCGTTTGCCAGGTGGGGCCACTTTGCTAAGGACTACTGTGTGATGAAGGCCGACACCTAGGCCGACAGTGTTGTGGCAACCCTGTATGCCGGGAAGGACCACTGAAATCAAGATTGCTGAGAGAAATGTGCCTTCACCAGAGAACTGTGAATTAGCGAAGCCCAGAGATCACAAGGAAGCAATGGGGATTGTACCTGAATTGCCCCTGTGAACTGAGAAGGATGCCATGAGTATATTGTCACTTCAACGAGGCCCCGACTGGGAGCATCTAAATCCATCCTCCTCTTGTTAAGGACTGCAGAACATACTATGCAGGAGGAGCATCGGAGCACTTCTGATTGCTGCTGGAGCCAGCAAGCTTAGAGAAAAGCCAGCTGACACTCTGTAACTTTCCTCACTGCTGGAGCGGGTAACACTGGTTACAGGCCTATCAGGCCCAGGGGACTCGCTGCTAAAGACGTTGCAGTGCCAAGCCACTTTTCACTATTTTGCCAAGAGTTGTAGTGGACTCTTGAGTTAAGTCCTACTAGTGAGCATTCCCTGGATGTGGCCACCAGTCAATGGGGAATAACCCCAACCACATTAAGAAGGATGGGTGGGACAGGGACTTGCCAGCAAAACACAAGAGCCCAACCTCAAGGGAAAATGTGTTTTTGTTCAGATGTTGTAACATTGCTTTGAATGTGTGGAATTAGTAATAAAATAAGGTAAAACATCATTTTTAAGGACTGTGATGACGGATATTAGGTCTCAGCCTAATGAAGATTAGAAGTAACTAATCTGGGCATTAGTCCTTGAATACTGCATTTGGCAAATCCTTGCAGGGTAAGAACATGATAGTCTTCTTCACATTTCCGTTTTGTAGAAGGTTGTCTTGTGTTGGGCAGTCACCATGGTGTCTGTGCAAGCATGGAATGACCTCCAGTGTGCAGAGTCGCTTTTTAACACTATTGAAACTTGAATACAGATATGTGGTTCGCATTTGTTTTAGGAAATTATACTGAAATGAGTCCATAGCAGATGCCTAAAAATACAATTTTCATGGTCCATAATCCTAAAAACAAAACAATAAAGGCAGATTTCACGAATGTCTTAAAGACCACTTCAACCCAGCTAACAGACACTTGTTGAAATTTTAATGTGGGTTACGGAAACAGTTGGCGTGAAGTTCCAGTTTAAAGTTGTCCAGGTTGCTGCTTAGAGTGATTGAGACACTTGGCCCATCTTTGACTGAAATATTTTAACCAGACTAAGGAGTATTCCTGAAACTGTATCTCAATCTACTTCTAATGCCAGAATTTTAAATCAATTCTTGCTCGATCCAGATACTGGTGCTTTTAAAAACAATTCAAAATCCAGGCCCAGTTCTGATGCCATTCTTTAGGGCTGGTACTCGCAAACTCTGCATGCTTCAAGGTTTATGTAAAGTGTTGCCTTCAGATCCAGGAAATCACTGATACTTACCACTAGATTCCTTAGAATACTTAAGCAGGCAGTCTTCCCAGAACGTGCATTTTTAAAAATATTACAGTGACCTTAAACAGGGCTTTAATTTCCTCAGCTCTGGCATCAAGTCCTGGAAGCAGAGATTCAAAGAAACTGAGGGTCGTCCCCTCACGTTTTTCAATATTTCACTTCAAAGAGAAGTCAAGAGCAGAAATAATTCCTTTTGCAGCATACAGGGACTTATCCTCTTGTTTTTTATACAAACTGGTTCTAAAATGAGGCAAACAAAAGTTTACATGCCGTGAATAGGTTGCCTTAAGTAGGTGGTCCTAGTCCATTTCATAAAGCAATCCTGCACTCTGTATGTCCGATTTGGCTTACCAATAATGAAAGGGCTATGGGGCATATCATGAGCCCCACAGCTGTGCTCTTACACCACGTAACATGGTGCAAGAGTGACGCAAGCCCAAAATGAGATTTATGAAGTGATGCAAGTCCACCTTTGGTGGCCCTAAGTGGCTTCATACATCTTGCATAAAGCAATGCAACACAAATTGCTGCATTGCGTTACTCTGCCCCAAGGAGGCGTTCCATGGGTGTTGTGTGGATGTTCCCATGCAACATCCATGGGATTTGATGCATTCTCAGCTTTAACAGAAATGGTAGACATGCAAATGTACGAAAATGCTATGCCTTGCAGATCGGGTGTAACAATGAAGTATATCTTTATTTCTCCTTGTTTTTCCCTCTTTCTATGTGTTCTGCCATAGAGAGAGGAAAGTGCCTCAGGGGATTGCTTTTGTGCAGGAATGTGCCCTTTCCTGCATAAACACAATCCTCTTTACAACACAGACACCATTGGTGCAAGGGTGCCTGCGTTGGTGCTAGGTTTGCAAAACGGCACCAGCGCAGGGACAAAGGTAGAATGCACCATATTATTTTGAATACAGTGCATTCTACCCCTTTCCTTGTATTGTAGCGCAGTGCAGTAAGGTGACTTGCTGCACTGCGCTGCGTCACCTGGTCATAACTATGGCTCAATGTTTAGTGTCTACAAAATGTTCCCACAACAAAGGATCATTAACTCCATACTGTGTAGATGCTTAATAGTGCTGCTTAGGAGTGTGGAAAATGTAGAACACTCTACAGAACAATATTTAACATAAATGCAAGGCCATTGCAAAACACCAAGGGACATATCTAATAGTGAGATGCGTCACTCTTGTGCCACACAACAGATCACAAGTGCAACGCAACTCTTGAGTTGGATTTATCAAGCCATGCAAAGTCACCCTGCTTGATCTTGCCTGGCTTGATAAATCTAGATTTAACACAACAAAGCACAAATCACTGCAATGCCTTACTCTGCCCTGGGAAGGCCTTCCACGAGTGGAGCATGGGTTTTCCCATGCACCCACCCAAGGATTTTGGCACACTTTGAGATTTATCATGACTAACAGACCTGGGAATGCATCTAAATCCTACATTTTCCCAGGTGAGGCGTATTGAGGATAAATATATTTATTCTTCCTCATTACTTCCTCTTTCTATTTGTGTTGCATTGTGCAGCACACATAGAAAGTGGAAAATGCCTTTCAGGATTGTTTTCGTGCAGGAAGGTGTCCCTTCCTGCACACAAACAATCCTACTTAAAGTGTGGGCACCCTTGCATAATGGTGCTAGGATGCCTGTATTGGCACTAGGCAGCACATTGTGCACCAGGACAGGGAAAAGCTAGGAATACACTGTATAATGTTAAGTATAGCTCATTCCTGTCCTTTGCCTATCATGCAGCACAGCAAGATGTCTTGCTGTGCTGCATGCTTTTTTGTTCAATATACCCCCAATAGTGCAATAGCAATAGTGTGCTTGTGTCTTCACAGCATAAAATGATATTGCTGACTTACAACGTACTGAATCATTTGCTGCACAATTTTCAGATTTTAACATGAAAAATGTTCTAAATCAGATTAGAAAGTATAAAATTTGCTTCATACGGAGATAAATGTGATACTAGATATTGTAAGAATGTTACCTTGTCACCTTTAGTTGTTCAATGTGTAATCACACACTCAAAGAGCTGACAACGATTTTTGGAAAAAATAAACTTTCTTAATTGATGAACTGGAGGAAGGAATTTTGCCCACCCCAAGAAACAAAAATCACACCTTCTTAATTATAATTTAAAAATAGAATGATTCCTTTTAAGTGTCAGAAATGGGGTCTCTAGTTGGCAGTCCGTTTACAGCCTGTTCAAGTAAGGGCCCTCGCTCTAGTTAGGGTGAATGAGTCACATACTTAAGATAACCCCTGTTCACCCCCTTGTAGCTTAGCTCAAGTAGTCAGGCTCATCTCAGAAGTATTTATAACCATACACACAGTAACACAGTGAAATCACCTGACAGGTACTCCATGCCAGTTTAGTACAATAACCAATATTTAGCTGGGTAAAACAAGACCAAAACAATAAAAATCCAACATACACAAGTAAAGACATCACTTTTTAAAGTTAAAGAGTCTTAATCCCTAGAAACCGATGGATGTGTTGTTTTAGCACAAAGTACCTTTTTTCGTCAAAGATAAAGCTTGCAGGGAGAGGTGATGCATCAGAAAAGCAAGTGATGCACTGATTCCTTACTTGCGATTCTTTCATCGCCAGGTGAAATGCGCTGATTCTTTTCCCTGCAGGTGAACGATGCATCGATTTCCAGATATGTAGCCTCGGTTCCTCACTGTGTTGATGCAGATTTGCCACCCACAAAAGATGAGTGGAAAATCCAGATGCACAGCAATGATGGATCTGCTCTTAAGCAGGCGATGTGTCGATTTTGTAGGCGCTGCATCAATTTTTCAGTTGCGGTGCAAACACTGTGTCAATTTTTCTGCTGCAACGGCTCGCTTCGGGGATTTTTCTTAAGTTTTACCAGCTTTAACTTCCAGGTGCCTAAGGACTGGATTTGGCACCACTTGACTCTCAGCAAAAAAGCCCAGGCAGTGGCAGATGAAATCTTTGATGTCCCTGAGACTTCACAACAGGAGGCAAGCTCAGTTCAAGTCTTTGAAAAGCAGGATTTAGAAAGGAAAGTCCAGTCCTTTACTTCCAGGGCAGAAGTAGCAGCAGCAAGCCAGCACAGTAAAACAACAGGCAGAGTGGCAGGTACTCCTCAAGCATTCAACTCTTCGCCCTGGCAGAATGTCCTCAGTCCAGAAATGTTCCAAAGTTGTGGCATCAGCAGTCAAATACTTATACTCAGTTCTGCCTTTGAAATAGGCAAACTTCAAAGGAAAGTATTTGTAGAGCACAAAGCTCTGCCTCTCACTCTAGAGGGTTAGATACTGCTTTGTATGAGGACAGGCACAGTTCTACTCAGGTGCAAGTGTCAGGTCTTCCCACCACTCTAGCCCAGGAAGACCCATCAGGATATGCAGGATATACCTCAGCTCCCTTTGTGTGACTGTCTAGAGTGAATTCACAAACAGATCAACTGGCATCCTGACCTACACGTGTCTTCCACAGCCAGGCAGAGGCACAGAATGGTTAAGCAGGAAATTGCCCACTTTCTAAAAGTGGCATTTTCAAACTTACTATCTAAAAAAACAACTTTATCAAAAGATGCATTTTAAAATTGTGAGTTCAGAGACCCCCAAACTCCAGATCTCTATCTGCTCCCAAAGGGAAATTACATCTAAAAGATATTTCAAGGCAACTCCCCTACGAGAAAGATATGCCTTGCAATAGTGAAAAATGAATTTGGCAGCATTTAACTATCAGAATATGTGAAACACACCAGTTCCTCTCCTACCTTTTAAATACGCTGCACCCTGCTCACGAGGTTGCCTTGAACTACCTTAGGGTGACTTACATGTAGTAAAATTGAAGGTTTGGGCCTGGCAAGTGGGTGCACTTGCCAGGTTGAACTGGCAGTTCCAAACTGCACACACAGACACTGCAGTGGCAGGTCTGAGACATGTTTACAAGGCTAGTCATGTGGGTGTCACAATCAGTGCTGCAGGCCCACTAGTAGCATTTGACTTACAGGCCCTGGGCACATCTAGTGCACTTTACTAGGGACTTAATGGCAAATCAGATATGTCAATCATGGATAAACCAATCACCAATACAATTTAGACAGAGAGCATATACACTTTAGCACTAGTTAGCAGTGATAAAGTGCCCATAGGCCTAAAGTCAACAAAAAAAGGTCAGAAAAAACAGGAGGGAGGAGGCAAAAAGTTTGGGTTGACCATGTAAAAAGGACCAGGTCCAACACTTAGTCATACTTTTTTCTTAACTGTTAATACACATTTCTGTTCTTCTCATCACAGAGGCTGTTCTCAAAGCTGCTATTTCAAGAGTGCATCCAGACCTGAGAACGATCACTATCTTGTTGCTTCTCTTCTTAGATCGCATGCCTTGAATGACTTCCAAAATATCTCCAACTACACATGTATAATAGAACCCCCTTTAAAGCTATTTTAACGGAATTAGAAGCTGTTAAATTGTGACACCTTATTCTGCATTTTATCTCTGCACACATTTAGTGAAACTGATGCATAATTTGGTCTTCCACAGCTACACAATTCCAATGGCCCTCCACCTACGTACTAGCACAAAGTAATTTGCGATCTCTCTCTTAGACATGAGTTGGATGTCACTACTCGCCAGGAATGTGGACATGAATACTGGTGAATTGCCCCTCTTCATTCACATTCCTTTTCAATTGAGACATAAAGATGTTCATTTTATTAATTCCTTCCTTCTATTTAAGTATGTAACAAAATGGAGCATTTCAGATGGGTTTATATGCTGAACAGTTCAGCGTTGAATTTTAATAGAGCAAAGCGGAGCAATAGAAATCAGATAATATACTTAGTGTGGCCTTAATTTGAATGTAGACTTTGTATGTGATGTTTCACGCCTCATTAACTTTGGAATGTTTTAAGAATTTTAGTCAAAATTCAAGAGCCACACATTTTAATGTTATTTTTTACTGGCTTCCCACTGCTTAAACCAACTCGACGTACATCAGTGGAGATGATGAAGGGATGACTGCCACCTATTTTTGAGTTGTGTCATGCAATTTCCATTCGAAGCATGATATTATTCTGTCCGCCTAACACTTCCAGAGTGACTTAGTACTGAAAAGACGGGAACAGCTAATTATTAAACCGCGGCGCATTCACTACATAAATATCCATGGGCTTTCTTCATCACTTCTCCTGTAAATCAAAATATACTGTATCTGCATAAATGTTCACTAGAAGCACGATGGGCACGTGTCAGAGGAAATCGAATTAGGGCTCAGATTGTTTTATTTGCGCACAGCTTTTAAAGGTATGAAACAACTAATAACATAGCATGGTCTTATTTTAAAAATACAACAATAATTAAGAAACAAACAATGCATCATGTTCATCCTAGTCTGAAATAAGAGACAAAGCAGTCCAGAATCACTTAAAGACTGAGGGTGAAGGGTCAGCTCAGTGGCCCAGCAAAAGTACCACGGGCACTAATGCAAGCATGGTCTTTAGCCTCTAGTTTAATAATGTAAAGCAACCACTCGTAATAGTGGATCCGTCAAATCCCTGGCGCTACTGTACCTGCTACTCTTTTGATAGCGACCCGTCAGGGTCAGATAGCTACTTGATAATTCCATAGACTCTGCAATGATGTGCTGAATCCTTTAGAATATTGGATTATAATGCAGTGAAAGATGACTGATTTGGATGATACATAACAGAATAATATATGATGTATGGATGTCCCAGAGAATTCTGGGTAGTATTATTCAGGCAGACACCACCGGAGAGCATCACTTTTTGCTGCGCTCCAGTGGCGCCGTGCAGTGCACCTTATCTACAAGGCAGCGTTAAGCCACTTTCCCTGGCTTAATGCAGGCTTGTGGATAGGGGCCGCCCGATGCGGTTTTCTGCAGCTCCGGGGTATGCAATGGGTGTTTGCTATGGGTGTATGTGGGCTTACCCACACAGCACCTATTGCTTTTTGACACTGACTCAGATTTACGGGAAATTATGAACCTGAGGCTGCACCAAAAACTAATGGCTCCCCAAGGCAGGAGTTAGAGTGGTGCAATGAGGAGAAATACTTGTATTTCCCATAGTTTTTTGCTCCTTCTATGTGTGCTGCATTCTGCAGCATGCAAAGAATGAGCAAATTGCCATTAAAGAATTGTGTTTTGTGCAGAGAGGTCTCCCTTGCTGCACAAAACAATCTCCCCTGCAATGCAACCATCCTTGCACCATGGCGCAAGGATGGCTGCGTTACCTCTAGGCAGCTAATTTAGCGCTCGCGCAAAGGGAAATACAGGGGTGTGCAGTATACTTTTAAATACAATGCATCCCTGCATTTTGGAAATGACACAGTTTAGTGCAGCAAGATTGCCTGCAGCACCAGGCTGCGCCATTTCTTTGTTTAGGAGGTCCTATACCGTTTCATTAATATTTTCTTTCCTATCTCAGTACATATATTCCAGTAGCAGATGGCTTCAGGAAAAAGTGGTGGGGCAGGTGGGTTGGGGGCAACAATAACATTGCAATAAGAAAAAAAGAACTTACCTGCCACCCACTACAACACCAATCTACTCCTCTGGCTCCACTACAGCACAAGCTCCCAGACAACGCTATGGCCAATCCAGATGCTGCTCTCCTGTTGCTGACAGCATGAGAAAAGCATCGGGATCGGCCTGAGCAGGAGGGATTTGCGCTCCCAAAGGGACTGGGAGCTTGGCCATGCTGTCTCCAACCCGGCAACACAGCTGAGTTGGAGACATCTCCGTGTGTATGTCGGTTTGGCCATCTTAAGACATCTGGCCAAACCAACATATGCCCATGCAGCAGTGCCACAACTCCTCCCCCATGCCTGTCATCACAATGACCCTCCCCGCAATACTTGGCCCAGTGAAGAAAAATAAAATGATAACAAACCTGTTTTATTATCATTTTATGATGCTCCTCTGCCATAATGGAGAAGTCGCTGCTGATATATTCTAACTCTGCAGGATTGACTAATAACATATTGCCAAGGTAAGTTTATGTAAGAAGGTATACATTTCCTTGCTCACTGTGCTCACTAGCCTGGCTGGTGAAGAGTGATACCCTGAAACTGGTCCCAGGATGCTTGTTTCTGCTCCAGGGAGGACCTGGCTTGGCAGTTCGGGCTAGACTGTTCTCATGAGGAACAGGGTCAAGACTGAGTTGCACATAGCTGGGTCCAAACTGGGGTGGCATGGTGAGCAAAAGAACAATGGATTAAATCCTGATCTTTGACTGGGGTGAGTGTTTGCATTGTTCAGCACTCCGTCTGCCATCCTTTTGTGTTGCTAAAGTTGCCCTAAGTGGGAAGGGTATGCCCAGACGTGGGTCCCTTGCTCACTTTGCCACTAGATTCAAGCTAGCCTGGATGATGAAGGGTGATACCCTGAAATCGGTCCCAGGATGCTTGTTTGTGTTCCAGGAAGGACCTGGCTTGGCAGTTTGGGCTGGACTGTTCCCATGAGGAACAGGGTCAAGACTGTTATGCATATGGCTGGGTTCAAACTGGGGTGGCATTGTGAGCAAAAGAAAGATGGATTAAACCCAGATATGTGACTGGGGTTGAATGTTTGCATTGTTCAGCACTCCCTCTGTCATCCTTACATTTCCTATTCTTTCTATCAAATCTCTTTGCCTTGAAAATATGTTTGTTGTCTATACTGTAGTGCAGGTCAATATTGCACTATAATGTTGAGGAAAAACAAAAACTCCTAACTCATACTTTTATGATAATGGAGACCACGAACCTGTAACCTTTAAAGTGCTGCAGTTGGTCAGATGAAGTAGGCTAGCTAGGGAGGGACAGGCATATGCTCCTGGCATGAGTAGATTTGCCTTGTGGGGACAAGCAGTTGGTTGTCATCATCACACAAACTTCTGTTAGGCTGGTGTAGCGAGATGAGAATCTTCAAGCACCCCGGTGCAAGGCAATACATTGCCATATGCACATATGCACATATGCGCACATGCATACAAGTTCCACTCTTGCCTATACTGGTAAACAATGCATAGCTCTGTGGGCAAGGTGAGCAATGTTAGTCGCAGCTCTGACAGCCCAATTTTGAACATCTAATCACAGACTCAAAGAGCTGAAAATGATTCTCAGACAATGTAAACATTCCTAGTTGAGGACCTGCGAGAAAGAATTTTGCCTGCAGGAGGAAACAAAAACCACAAATTCTTAAATGTAATTCAAAGATAAAATATTGCTTCTCTTTTTAGGTCTCATGCCTTATTTACTCTCTAAAATATCTCCTAGTCCATATGTATAATAGGGTATTGTAGATTTGTTTTAACGGAACGAGATACTGCTAAATTGTAACCTTAATCGTCTTTTATCTCTGCACAAATTTATTCAAACTGCTGCTTAATTTGGTCCTCCACTATTGCATAATTCCAGTGACCCTCCACTTATGTACTATCACAAAGTAAGTTGTAAGTCCTCCTACAAGGGTATTGTAATAGATCCACTTTACATCATCTATTGATATTACCACACTCAATCTATTTGGCTCATGCGAAAACGGCTTAACTCTGCTTCATAACTTATGGCAGAGGCCTTCAAACTGGAGGGAGGGCCCTCCTAGGGGTGCCTCAAGTGATCCCATGTGGGGCACCAGGCTCTGGCCACAAAAAGCATTACACAGATAACAGTGTTTTGCTTTAAGCAGAAGCATGTTATTGCATTCTTAAAAAGATAACAGTACTTAATTGCAATGTTTAAATAGGTCTAGACATATTTAAACATTGCCATCTTTATAAAATATTTGTGAAAAAAAGGGGAGGTCCAACGATTTTTATTTTTCAACTGGGGGCGAGGCGTTAAAAAGTTTGGAGACCACTGTCTTATGGTGATAGTTGATAGCAGACATTACATCATTTTGTCTAGCGATCCATAGATACGCGGAAAGTAAAAAACACTTTTAGAATTCTGATTCTCTTCTTCACTTCAATACATGTGTCAATTACCTGTTTCTTACTGTACAATGATGAAAGTGCTCTGACTCTGCCAGCAAAAACTCAGTTTTCAGGTGTAGGCTACATGTCAAGGGTCAGTCTCATGAACAGTTATGTTCGGCTATAGGCTTCAAGGCTATGCACTGAGGCCAACCCCCACTGTAGAGGGCCTTAACTACACAGAGTTTTAGCAATATTGGTATGAAGGCACGCAGGGGTTGAGTGCAGTATGTCATTGAAAAAAATAAAAAAATACCGAAAACATTTGGTCATGATTAAAACAAAAAATTGTGGTGGGTAAAATGCTTGCAAAAGTCTTGGGCAGTGGCAATTTCTCAAAATTGCACTTCATTCCATGGTTTTGTGCTCACTGTCCTATTGCAAATGGGGAGCAGATATATGCAAAGCAGTCGCTATACTGCTCTAATAGAAATAGCTCAGCCAAAACCACTAGACCACGTACTCTCTGAATTGGAATACAAGTAATCCCAGACCAATTTCAACTTTTATGTGCTACTCCATCTGGAGTGACACTGTGAGAAAAAACATCAATAGTCTTGAATGTGGCCAGAGTTGATTTTATTAAGTTGCCATCAGCACAGCCTGGTGAAATTTGTAGGCATCTGTGTTGTAAACTACTATCCTGTAAGAATGTGGTATGCAATACTGCATGCTATGTGTGGTTATGATTCACAATGATTTTGATCTGACTTAACTTTGTACTGCTCTTGATTTACTCCTGGATTACTTCGAAAATTCATGTGTGTGACAAGAGTACTGCAAAAGTAAAACACACCAACTCGTAGCAATTTGTTAGTGAATTAGGCAGGTGGACACCATTTTAGGATGCCAAACCCATGGCTTACCATAATATATTTCTTATTTTAAAATATGGATGGCAACTAGAAACTTTAGTTTTGTGTTTTATCAATTGGTGTTTGGAATTCAATAAAGGTGTTGTAGAAAGAGTCGTGCTCATGTTCTAATCTTGCATTAATAATGGTTGTTTCACTCATAACTGTGTTGTCAGAAGTGCTTTTGAGGGACACTAGGGAAGGCTACAATTACACTGTAAGATAATCATATTGGAAAGTGTTGGAAGTCATTTGAGGACATCAAAAGACATATTCTTTCCTACCATCCACACTGCAGAGTAAGGGACTTTGAAGGAGTATAACCTGGCTGCTCCATTAAACTTCCTAAAAGATGAAGAAGAAGGTGTGGTTATTTTCCTTTTGTAACATGTAAAACAAATTATTAAAACAATGTGGAGCACTGAGATATATTAGTAAACATGCACAATGAAAGTCAATGTTTATGCAAGCCACATTAATTCTTGCTTGCAAGAATGTCAATGTTTTAGTATTTTACAAATCTTATTCTTTATAATCATTTTATATATTCAACAAGTTAGACATTTAAAACATATGTGAACAAAGAGTATATTCATCTTCATTCTAGTTGACCGGAGAGAAGGCTGCATTCTTTTTGTATGTTATGATCGTCAACATAAAAGCTTGTTTTTCCAAAGCTGCAGGTATTGAAGTTTAAAAGGAGTTCTTTGTACATGAGAGATAAGAGAGTCTGAGGGAACACTACCGGATGAAAGGGGTATCCTGGCACTGGCAGCCACAGCCTTTGAGATTCTGAATGTGAGAGTGTATCAAGGTTGGGAGTCGATGGCTTCGGATGGCTGAATTGTTAATTATAACTGCCTCACAGTTTTGTTTTTAAAAATGAGAGATTTCAGAGTAGCTTAGCTGGTGAGGGATTCAGACTCTCTCTGCTCTTGCTGAGAGTGGACCTTCTGAGGTACACAGCTCATATTTTCTACGTGGCTTTATGTCACCGGACGTCTCTTAAACAGAATCTTCTACTGACGTTCTGTTTGCTAACTTTTATTTTCTGATATTCCTTTAGTATTAGAATAGTTTAGGAGTTACATTCAAGGGATAGACAAGAGATTTTAATTTTAGAATCCAGACATCAAACACTTCTCCTGATTTTCTGCATTGTTGCTATTGAAGTTTTGGTCTTTTATATTTTGCTTCAATTTAATATTGTGCCACGCCTTAACTCTCCACTGGTGATATTGTGTCTCTGTTCTATGGTTTTGAAACCTACTTATGTAATGTTGGCTTTGAGTCTATGTTAAGGCCCTTTGAAACTTTAATTTGGATTTCGAGGTTTGATGTGTGATTACTAAGTTACACTATAAGCGATATGAATAATTTGATAAATTATCTCTTCACCCCTCAGGACAGAAAAGAAAAGGTTCATTGGTCCCCAGATGAAAAGATAGGCACCGGCTGAATCAGATGGTAGCAGAGGTTAGTTCTCTTTCTTAATTGAGGAGGACTGGCATTAGGATCTGCAATAGTTAGTCCTCAGAGTCCAAACCGTAGTATCCATGCCCAGATTTGGAGAATCAGTGAAGTCACGGAGGATCGGAGGAGAGATGTACTGACAGCAGAAGAGTGAGTATTAATAGGATTGCAGAGTGGTTTGAGTTTAGCTTGCATTTATTATGAAATTGGATACTGTTTTGCAGAGATGTTTGCATGTTGTGTGAGTGTGGTGATTTATAGCGACGTTGAAATTGTTATCGGGTCTAACGTGGCCTAAGATTACGGGATAGTTTAGAAGGTCTAGAAGATACCGTTTATATTGTCTGCTGAGTGGTTATGTTAATTGTGAGATGTCATCAATGACACGGTTAAATTTGGGTTTTACTTTGTGTGAGTGTGAGAGACATTGGTATAGTGGTTCTTAATGCACAAAGAGAAACTGTACTGATTTACCCCACACGCCGATGTTTCACCAAAAGTGATTGTGAACTTTCTTGTGTGATTGAAACTGTTCATTCTTTAGTGAAGCAGACTAAGGTTATTGTATTGCATTTTTTATGCGTGTGTTGTTTCGGAGTAAGTGTGTGTGCAGATTCTAAAGGAGGGAGAAATGCTGCGAGGAGTGAAATCTGTGTCACAGTGTGCCGGGCTGGTATAGGTTGGTTGGTGTGACACTGGGCTGCTATTGGTGCGCTGGATTGGCGGTTGGGTTGGAGCAAAGGATTGTGAATACAACATCATTTTTTCATCAGATTGGAAAATTGTGAAAACTTTTCAAACAAGAAATGCTTTAAAGTTATATGAGATATGTTTACAGAAGATGTACTTATTCCTAGTAGGGAGGGAGAAGTGACGTCTCCGGAAGGTACTTCAGGTCACTGTATGGTGATTAATGTAGAGCTTCATACATGCGTTTTTGGAGTGAGTGCAAATGCGACTATGAATATGTGCACTTGATGCACTTCAAAAAGGACATATCAGAGGATACTTGCACATAATCCTTTTGCATGGGAACCACCAGTGAATTTGGGAAATAGTGCTCAGGGAAGTGATTCCTCACCTAAGGTTCCTTTGGTGACATGATCTATTAGTACAACAGAGATGGATGATTGGGGACAATTCTTTGAGGGAAACACCCATCCAAGGAGAGTACTAGTTCAGAAGTGAGTCAAGGAAAACTTCCATCAACACTGAGAAAGAGGACTTTAAATGAGCTCACGTTCATGTGTAGAGTATTACTAATCGAGCAGGCCAAGTTCAATATAAATTTGCAGACTTGACAAAAAAATATGCAGTATACTTAAATAAAACCAAGGCTGTGCAGAGAAGCTAGTATCTGTTTCAATGAAAAAAATGACAATGTGGATACGAGAACTCAGGGATTAAAAAATCCGAATAAAGTACTGATTCAGAACATCAGGAGATGGAATGAATTAGACAAGTGGGAGACCAAAAGAGGTGAAAAGAAAGAGGTGGAGAAACCTTTAGGTGAGTCGCCACCCACTGGAGCAGAAGGAGGTGATACAACATTTCACTTGACAGAAGTGCCTGATGGTGGTTATGTCCACGTGCCGTGGAGTCAAAGTGATCTTGCATCATTTACTAATGATTTCCCAAAATTGTGAGAGAAGCCAGTGGAATGGTATCGACAGGTTGAAAGATTTGTGAAAATTTCACAGGTGTTGTTTGAAACTGTCATTCCAAGTGACCTGTGGACTCAGTGCAAAATAGCTGTTTGATGGCTTGAGACAGAATGGCCTAGGAATGTAGTGACTAAGGGTCCTTCACCGTTGGTGATGGAGAAATATCAGGAGGTCATGACATTCCTGAAAAGGAAGGTGCCTCCTCAAAATGTTGATTGGGCCAAGGCTGATAGAACAACTCAAGGACCAAAGGAGTTGATCTATGCTTACTATGAATGGCTGTTGCAAGCATTTAAACAGTATGGAGACTTCAGAGGCAATAGATATGGGATATTTTGTGTTGAGATTTGTGAGAGGATTGAGGCCAGACATAAGTCTTATGATTCAGCAGCATTTAATCTGTTGGCAGGACAAGTCCATTGATAACAGTTTGCATTGTACTAAATATTCCCATGAAGAAATCGAAATGAAGCAGAGAAAGTTGAAGGAAAAGTTGATGCTTGTCCAAATGGAAGCTACTCAAAGAACTAGCCAGATGCACATAGCTGTAAACAATGCCATGCAATGTAAGGTGTGTGTACCAACAACCACAGAATCCAATGCACGTTAGAGGTAGAGGACTCACAATAGATCCTAGTACAGGAATGGATGCAAATAGTCTAAAAAGGTCAACTCCTTGTCACCTCTGCAATAGGCTGGGACACTGAAAGCTGGAATGTCATTTAAAGTCAGCAAATTTTAGGATTAGGATTTGTGGCCTTCTCAGAATACCAATCGTAACCAGATGTAGGGTATCCAAAGACTCAGAAGCCAAATTTTGAATGTTCCGCAAGCTCTGGTAATGCAAGTACCCCATCCCTGATGCCACAGCAGAAAGCTGTTGGATCATGCCAGAATATAAATCAATGCACAAGAATGAATGGAAATGGGTCACAGGACAATAATCCATTTCAACAGTTCACTTTGTATGAAAGAAGTGACTCCGATCACTGACGGTGCCTGAGAGAGGAGAAAGACTGTGAGCTTGGCGCAGCCTTAGAGGAAGGCTAACAGGCTGTTCTTCTAAGTTTATATTTTTGAATGGATAGGTGTGGGATTTATGCTCTCTTTCTTCTTTTTCTAATCACGAGCACTTGAACTTCTTGCACTTTTCTTTGTCCTTCTTTTTTGGTGTTATGATAGGGGACTATTATACTTATTTTTATACGAGTAGAGAATATATTTTGTAGATTAAATAAAGGATTTTTTCCAAATAATCATGGACCTATGCTAAATGTAAACTATATGGGATGTTTTTGTTGTTAAGTTTGTCTCCCAAGATGGCAATGTAGTTTTGTAATAAGCCTTTACAGAGGCTGACACACGGAGTTGTCTGATAAGTACCATGTGATAACGCTTGTTTTGTCACTTTTCTAGAGCTGAGGGCATGTCTCTCTTGTGGCCCGGCTCCAGGGATGCCTGATTATAACAAATCCTTTGCACTTTTGTACAGTGAGGGGGATAGCTGTGCTCTCTCAGTGATGGCTCAAATGCATGGAAACACTAGGAGACGTGTGGCGTATTTTTCTGCCACATTAGATCCTATTGCTTCTGCATTACCTGGATGTTTAAAATCAGTAGCTACGCTTAGCAGTAGCATAGAGAGGTGCAAAAATATTGTCATGGGACATACATCAGCTGTGTACCTCCCTTCTTCAGTAGAGATTTTATTAACTAGAACCAGAATGCAGCTTCTTACAGGTAGTGGACTTACTAAGTGAAGACAGATTACATTGGTCCGCAGAAAATGTGACAAACATTGCAGGATTTTGACTCCTTCTACTCTGCTGCCAATAGTGGATCAAGGAACCACTAAAGATTGTGAAGGGCACCATGACTGTCTTGATGTCATGACCTATGTACTAAACCAAGACCATACATACAAGCTGAACCATTACCTGAATCTGATTATGCCGTTTATGTTGATGGTTCATGCTTTAGAGACTATGGTGGAAATTTGAGAGCATTACAATACAGCAGAGACTGCACTGTGGATATATACCTGAGGCTTTGTATCTTGTTGAGCAAGTGAATGACTTATTGAAATTGAGACTGGCAAAAGTGTGTGCTTCAGTATCCTCGAAATAGCCTGATGCTTTGCCCCTTGTGTTGATGAGTCTTCGGAGTGTACTTGACCGAAAGACTCAACTGCCCCCACACGAAATCCTGATGGGGAGGGCGATGAGACGGCCAACGATTCCTGCAAATGCACTTCTGAAGGTAACAGATGATATGGTCCTAGACTATTGTAAAAGACTGGCTGATGTGGTGTGTTTTGTACCTGATCAGGTCGAATCAAATGCAACTTCTCCACTACAGAAACCATGCCATGACCTTAGTCCTGGCGACTGGGTCTTGATGAAAAAACACATTAGGAAAACATGTCTGTAACCATGGTGGCGTGGACCTTACCAAGTGATCCTAGTGACCACAAATGTTGTGAAGTGAGGAGGTCTTCCCAGTTGGATCCATGCTTCACATAGTCGCAGAGTTGAGTGTTCGCTTGACATGACAATGCCTGTCCCAGAGGAACCAGTGGTGCGAGAAAGACAACCAGAACAGTTCAGCCAAGTAGTTGGGGACTAAGCATAGCCGGAAGTAGCACTCAGTCAACTTGAAGAGGGTCTTGAACTAGTCACGACTAACTCTAAAGCTGAGACAGTAGAATCTTGTTGTGTGGCAAGTGATTCAGAGTCAGAATTAGACCCCAAAGAAAGAACGAGTGCTTGAAGAAAGCTAATGGGAGCTGGAGACCATTGGCCCAGATGACAAGAATGAGGAAAAGTGAGTCTGCCTAAAGAAGGTGAACCACCGGCAATTGCTGGGGAAACTAAGAAGTCTGATCTGAGAGGTAGTAAAGACGAAGGCTAGCATTGACAAAGTCAGAAAGAACAAGAGTCATAGGTATTCTTCATCTCAGTGGACCTTCCTTGCAAATGCCACTGTTCAAGAAATCTGGGAGCATCAGAGTCAAAGTACAGGTTTGGCTGAACCTCCATGAACTGAACATTATGACTGAACTATACTTTGAACTTTTATTGCTATCCTTGAGTTTAGTTTCTGTGCACGTAAGAGACATTTACATTGATTGGGATTGAGAGTTTAGAAGATTTCTTAGGCCCCGGTAGAAGAAAGACGGTTGTCACTTAGAAAAAGATGGAGTATGACTAGGGAAGCCTCAAAAAGATTTTATACTGTTGATAAATGAAGTTTTGAACTTTCTTTTGCTGTTTGCATTAGTGAAATCAACGGAGAGATATTTTGCTGCTGCCATAATTGCTTAGTAATAGATCTGATTCTAAAAATGTAATGGAGCTAAACAAGAGAAATAGATGTAAATACATAGGAAGTGTTTTATTACTCATTTCTTTCATACTCCTAATAGTTTTGCCATTAGGAGTGTTTTACCCTACCAGCCCCATAGAAGAAGAGATATCTTCTAGTAATCCCCACAAATGATTAATCCTAAGAAAGGTAGCAAGTTAGATGAGAATGCATTACACTTAGATGCATCTAGGGGAAAGTTTTCTGCAAATGCATATTTCTGCTTATTATATGACTATTTAGAGATTATGAAAGTGAGGGATTGCTATGTATGCACTCGATTGCCATCTTCTGTTTCAGAAGGCATTACCTATCATCTTACTCCGGTAACTTATGGGATTTCATATAGTCTTCTGTTAAGTTTGTTTTATGGGACAGAATATTACCAGGTTTATTTTTCAAACTACGCTTTAGTTCTTTCAGAGATCCATGGTATTGACCATTTGAACAGATGTTCATCTCCCTTGAAAATAAAAATAATTGCAAGATTTTTCTAACTTGTTTCCACTCTGCACACAGTTTATGCACACTGAGACAATTCAACTTGCATATTAGCAGATGTTGAGAAGAAATTTCTGAATTTAGTTGAGGACAGAAGAAGAGGGTTGGAAGCCAGCTCACAGTTAGATGAGCATTTCCAGGGTCAAAATAATTGGCGAAGGAAGAAACAGAACATCAGTTAGCTGAAAACATATCTGCCTTAGCTTTAGATTGCGAACACAAGGGAAGATTGTGCATCTGGATGTAAAGATTTGAGACTGATAATGTGTTTGTGGGAAAGAGTGAATGTGAACACACTTTTGAAGTTTGAGGGAACTATAAATTGTATTTGGATGGAGAGGATGCTGTTGTTCCTGGAGTTTATTTTGTTTGAGAAAAATATGCTTATTTTAGATTGCCAAAAGCATGGTATGGAACTTGGGAACTGTTTGTCCCAACATTTATAATGTGGAGCATTTCGATGATCCTGTTTGGACTCAAGGTTCTTGATCTAAGCTAGGTGTGAGTGAGGGAGAAGTGGTAGGAGATACGTTTGTAGCTTTGATCACCTCTTTTTAGGGGTGATTTTGAAAGATTTTAAAATTAGAAGGCTGTCTACTAGCAACTAGAACTTCAGGAGTCTTACTGGTCATTAATTCTGAGATGATAGCAATCAGATCAATGGTTTTGCAAAATTGTCATGCATTAGACATGTTGCTCACAACAGAGGGTGGAGTCTGTTGGATGCTTAAGGTCCAACAATGTAGTACCTTTATTCTGGATAAAAGTAATGATTTACAAAAGTATATTCCGAATATTTTGGGGTCGACAAAGATTTGAAAGAGTTGGAAGTGACTGGTGCGTGGGAAGCGATTGGAAATAGATTTTCTGTTATAGGTAGATGGCTTGGAAATTTGGGAAGTGGAATAGTAGGGTTCATGTTGAGACCATTGCTGATTATTTCCTTAGTGGAAATAGTTCTGTTCATTGGATACAAAATATTCAGAGGTAAGCGATTTCAGCCAAGCAGAGATTGAGTTGGAAGATAGTCAGTGTAAATATTACGATGACATGAAAAGGCTGGAAGAATCCGGAGGAAAGCTGTTCAAAACGACTATGTTTTAGAGAGTCTCATTCAAGAATGAAGTAGTTTTGTGATGACTTTATGCGACCTCAGAAGGAGGGTCGAAGGAGCATAACCTGGCTCCACCATTATGCTTCCTAAAACGTGAAGAAGGGGTGTTTTTTTTTTTTTTGCTTTTTGTAATGGGTAAAATTAATTGTTAAATGAGGTGCACTGAAATATATTAGTAAATGTGCACAATGAAAGCTAATGTTTATGCAAGCCACATTGCCACTTGCTTGGAAGAATGTCAATGTTGTAGTATTTTACAAATGTTATTCTTAAAAATCATTTTATATATTCAACAAGTTAGACATTTAAAACATATTTGAACTAAAAGTGTATGTGTATTCATTCTAGTTGGTCGGAGTGAAGGCCGCATTCTTTTTGTATGTTTTAATCTTCAACGTTAAAGCTTGTTTTTCCAAAGCTGCAGGTGCTGAAGTTAACAAGGAGTTTGTTGTGCATGAGACATAAGAGGGTCTGATAGAATGCTACCAGATGAAATGAGTATACTGGCACTGGTAGCTATAGCTTTTGGAAGTCCTGAATGCGAGGGTGTATGAAGGTTGGGAGTCGAAGGCTTCTGAAGACTGAATTGTCAATTATAACTGCCTTACAGTTTTGTTTCTCAAAATTAGAGTTTTTGTCACGGTATCATCACACCTGGAAAGAAACTCCTTTGGTGATTTTGTATCTCTATACTATGGTTTTGAAACTCATCTATGTAAAGGGTTCAAACATCAAACGCCCTCCGCAGACATCCCTCTTAGTGTCCACTAGGCCACTGCATTGTGTGTACCTGGACCACTGTGGTCCGCTGCAACCTGATGTTGCATACAAATACATTTTAGTCGCTGTAGATTCGTCTTCTAGATTCCTGTGGTCTCAGCGGCTGGCTGACGCTCAAACTGATCTTTATCAGTACATATGCAGTTGCAGGATTCCATTCAGACCAGGGCCCTGCCTTTGCCTCTAATGCATTGAGGGACACCACGAGAAAGATAGGTGTTGAACTCCATAACTCCTCACCTTTCCATCCCGAGAGAATTTCAGTGGTGGAGAGGAGTAATTGAGATCTAATGCATTCCTTAACAGCTTGAGTATTAGGTTCTGGCCGAAGCAGGCTTCATCACCTACATGGGGTCCAGAGAGCCCTGAATAATCTGCCAAGATGGTTGTTGGGGGGACGCACTCCTTATGAGGTTCTCTTTGGGATACCTATGTATGTCCCAGATCTAGATGGCCCTGGTTTGGTGGTGACAGATACACCTTTAGACATAAATAAACATCTTACTGCCTTACAGGAGGGTCAGCAATTTCGTGATGAGTCATCCGCTAGTGCTGCCACCTTATGAATAAGGGATTTGCCAACAACTTCTACTGTCTGGATTCCTAAAGTAAGAGATCAGGTTCATGAGAAGATTGCTGTGGAGAAGGAATTTGGCCCATCCTAGAGCACCAGTTCAAATCCGGGGAATACAAGGTACCAGAACTGTCACCCTACCACCGCTGCCTGGTTCCAAAGCAAACAGATTTGTCCCCATTGACAACATCAATCTACATCATGTGGCCGATCCTGCACAATAGATCCAGAGGTCACTTGGGTAGTTCCCGGTCCCCTCTCACTACCCAACATGACATAACTCTTGAAAGAAGAAACAACAACAATTCTGATTACAACAGCATGTACAACAATGCTACAAATGCCTCCTTGAGCATGGGGAGGGTGGAAAATGAGCTCTTGCTGATCCCTGTTACCAATTCAATGACAACACCTGTCCAAGATGTGTCTGTTTTCTACTCCAACACAACACAAACTGATCACATTGTCTACTATGAGCCTCCACGTGAAGCGGATCCATTCACCAGTAATGCACCAGCTCCTGTGTTTAAAGAGAACGCTGCTGGTTATTTCATTGATATTGATGACTTTTCTTTGACTTCATCTGCACCTGCACCTGAAACTGTTTCAAAGACATATAAGATGTACATATGGCTTAAAATAACTATTTAATTTATCCATGGAACTATCTGTGTATATTTCTGACATTGCTTGAATTTCTATTATAGATTAGTTTTATGACTGTTTTCTTTCTCCTTATAAATGGTCATTATCTTCCTGAACACTCTCCTGTTGAGCTTGTGGTTTAATTTTTAACTCCATATCTTTCCTCACATAAGGTCCGAAAAGACTTGTCCCTTGTGAACATTTCAGCAGTACCAGTTCCTGATGGGATTGTGTGGGATACTGAGGTCATTCGAATTCCATATGTTTTCAAAATGTCAATGACTGATGTAATTACACCTGGTGTTGTAGCTGATGACTGGGGTGTTCAAGCAGTTGATTTCATGATAGCTGAATTGACTGGTTAAACTGTATTTTAAAGTGATGATGAGTACACTAACACCATGAATTATGGGCAAATGTTGTGTTATAATAACTGGGGCCATTACTACCTACACCGAGCAACTAAACACAGATCAGTATTCAATTACACACAGTGGGAACACTGTTCAACTCCACCTGTGGGGAGCACAAAGCATTATTCAGATAAATTCACATATTCTTCTGGGCATGACATTAAGAACTCAGAATCATACTATTTCAAGTTACCACCTTCTAAAATGAGGAACATTTTGCTAACAAACACAAAGTTGACTTATTCAGATTACTTTGTTTCACGGTTTGCAGAGTGTATGGGGAACACGAGATTGGCAAATCCTGGGTAGGGAAGCTTTGTTTAGTGCATGCCTTATTTCTGTCCAAATGATCTTTTTAAATGACTCAGTTCAACAGACATCCTGTCTAGGGTTAGCAAAAATAAAGGAAATTAATGCCTCCAGTATCCCCACACCAGCGAAATTCACTCATTGGCAGTCCTTCCTGAACATCACTCAGGACGAATTAGATGCAAACGTTCAGGCTGGTACCTATAATTATTCACTTTCTAGTCCCGGCGGGTGGTTATTGTGGCCAATAGAAACAAATGGGTGTCAGGTGTGGTTCGTGACTTCCTGAGGTGGTTGTAAGATGAGCTGGCCAGACCGTCCCTTTGTCTGGGGCCAATACTCGGGTATGGTTACTACATACAGTGTGGGTAAACTGTGCTAACAATGATTGCAGACTAACACCTTGGCAGCAGTTAAAGAACATCTTAATACTCTTTCTGAAGATATAGACTTGCAGGACTTCTTGCTAGGTCCAAGAAAGCCACGCTCTTAAAGATTCATCTATGCCATATACAATGAGATCTGGAAGATTTCTCAAATGGAAGCAGGTGCAAATTTAAGGCTGATAGATAAGGAAAAATTGGAAAAGCCTTTAGCTGATGTCGATAATGGCATGAACATTCTGTCAAACAGGATATATTCCCTTAATAACATAGTGTCACCTGCAACAGATATCATTCAGAATGACATGTCCTTTTTACATCATGGACAAAGTCAGATGTGTTTCATAATGCAGCTTGGTTAGACATACAGATTCTAAAAAATGGCTGCGTTACATGGAAATACAGTAACGGTAGTGACCTGTTTGCTGCCCTTAATTTATTAAGGGAACACCAGACAATAGCTAAAAGGGAAGTGAGTTTCACCATGCTTCACATAGAAAAGTTGCCTTTCAAGGTTGTAGAAAGTCCATTGATAGTATAGCTCGTACATGGTATTATAAATCTGCCCATTTCAACCTCTGTTTCTTCAAAATGCTTGAAACACCTTTTTGTGACAGATACAAGCAGCGAGGCGACAGTTTTCTAAAAGAAGAGTAGGAGTTGCCTTTTGAATATCAATGTCGGAACGGCGAAACAGAGGTCTTTCTCAGCTGAAGCGAATGTGAGACTACTGTTAGTCATTCAATGATTTGCAAACAGGTGTACCTTCATGGGCTTTGCAATGCATGGGTCGCAAACTTGGCCTATTTTCTGAAAGGTACTCCCATCCCTTTGAGTCATCCAACATTTCATATATTTTTGAATGAAAGTTATGTGGTCTGGAATGAACAAAGCTGTTGCAGTATGATACCAGGTATGTCCTACACAGTTTCAGTCTCTAAGATTGTAACGTGTTGCGGACATGTTTAATTCCCCCCTATGTAAGAGATGAGAGTAGCAGATATGTGGCCTAACATTAATACTACTTAAGTAAATTATGAAAAGCTGAGCAGACTAAAGGCGCTACTGTTCCAGAAACAAGTTGCGTTGACATTGGCTAGAGAGACATATGCTGCCAGATAGCAAGATCATCAGCCGAGATAGAATCCCTCTTAAATACCAACTTCTCCAAGCACTTTGGAGAGCTGGTATCCAGAATATTTAATGCTTCAAGCACTGCTGGATTGTGCACTACTTTAAGGCTGTCGGGTCTGGATTCATGTTCATCTTTTAGACTGTCATCAAAGTCATTCTTTTCTTTCAGCCATCCATTCACTCTTTTCAAGTGTGTTTGGTGGCTTTCAGGTGACTTTGGCATTGATCGGTGGGATACTGCTGTTGCTGTTCCTAATATGCAGTGGTTGTACCTTCCCAGTGATGTGGAGTGATGAAACTACTACCACCAGCCCAGCTGTGCCATGATCACATGGTACAGTTCTTTGGTGCTCCGTTGCTGGAGAAATTAGAGCATGATTGGTCATTGTCATTCCGACCAGTCTTACGGTGTGGGCAAGCAGTCTTTCCTTGAACCTGGTGCCTCTTTGAACATCAGTGCATCCTGCTTCCGCCAGTGACTCCTGTGGACAGGGAACTGCTGATGATCCTGAGGAGGGTTCATTCACAGTCATGCCCCAAGTGTCTGAGGCTGATTTGTGAGGCCAATTATGAGCAGCCCTTGGTGGACTGTCTGGCTCCTTTAGGCACTGTTGATGTGCTGCCCTCGTGGGTGATCCTGAGACTGCTGCACACTACTGCTCTGTGGATCCATCTGCCAATCCTGTCATTGATCTGACATCTGACGATGTGGTTTCTTTCATGAATGCTCTTCCTTTCGATGCTTTGAAGACATCATGACTACTGTTAAATGAATTTGATCATTGACTTATTCTAAAGTTTCAAAGTTTTGCCAACATTTCCTTTAACTTTGGCCTGCTGTGCTTGTCATGGTCGACATTTTGTCTCCTTGTATTATTTAGCTATTTTATCAGGTTTTTAATTTGATTTTAGTTATATTTTTGATTTTAGTATTGTTTTAGTCCAAAGCCTTTTAGCTTGGGTTCATTCACTTTCTCTAGTGTCATCATTATGGCGTCGTACTTGTTCCGGCAATGGGGAGGGTTTAGTGGATCCTATTTAGTTTTAATGGGAATCAGGAGTTTAGCTTAGCCTCCTGGCATGCAGGCCTGTGCCCCCATCACCTAGTGACTTTTAGACTACTTAGCTTGCTCTGTTTTAGCACATTTATTTTATTTACTTATTTCTTCCAAAATGGCTGCTATGTTTATAGTTAGGAAGATGTTCTAATTTCACGTTATCAGTGCCACTTTGTGAAGGCGTCACTATCAACGTCAAAGATAAGTGATATACGTGGGCATTCACATCATGTACTTTCCCACTTATGTGTGACAATAACAATGTACCTTTTCAGGGAATTGCTTATATAATTGCCACCCCAAGCATGCCTTCTTATCTATTGTTTGGGAACGTACCTGCATCAGGGACCCTACAACATCTGTATAAATACATCTCACACAGAGTAGATTATCAGAGGAATTCCTACCAGATGCCATCAACGCTATCTATGCTACAGGTCACCTTGATGCAGACCCAGCCTTCATGCGTGTCTCCACAGAGTCTGATCTAGAGACCTCATTCCAAAGTAACAAGGGTTGGGGGCTCTTCTCAAGGACATGGTACTTGCAGATTAGGTTTAACACACCTAGCACTCTATAGGTTAGAGATTAAGTTCATCATGTTAAAGTATTAAGGTATTTTACATCTATTTCATATTTCATGTTATTGCAAGATGGTAGGGGTCTTTGTATTTATGACTACAATTCTGTTTCTTGCATTGTTCATTATCCTAATCATTGCAGCCCATGTAATGTACAGTAGATTGCAGTCTTGTTAATAAAGCCTATTGAAAACTTTACTGCATCTCCTTCATTTCTTGTGTGCAACTGAGACTTGTTTCTCATGTGAGAAAAGGGTAATCTCCGTTTAACCACGACTCCTCTGAAATGTTGCACCCTTGAGTCCATGTGTAAAGGCTGCCACAAATCACCTTTCACTGTTTGGGTTTTTGGTGAGGTGAGCCAGAAGGCTGTGCCGACAGTTGTGACTAGTTGTAGGATTGGCTTAGTCGACTACAAACAAAAGTGCTGTCATCCCTAAACCAACAGTCTTGCCTGGAGAAAGATTCCAACTATGACATAGGCTTCGAGTCTGTAATAAAGCCCTTTGAAACTTTAGTTTTGACTCAGAGATTTAATGTGTGACTATTGAGTTACACTGCAATCAATCTGAATGATTTGATAAATCATCTCTTCACCCCTGGGAAAAGAGAAGAAAAGATTCATTGGAACCCAGATGAAAAGACAGGGTCCATGTTCCTTCAACTCAGGGCTGAATAGTTTGGTGTAAACAACTATGTCAAGGAAATGATAGTGTTATTTTTCCTGCATTGTATTTCAGGCCATGTTATTATTTCCCTATATCTTCTTTCAGCTAGCCATGTATGCGCACGCATTCCGAGAACCTTTGATTGGGAGGGATCTGTTTGTATTTCTTGGCATTGCCTGCAGTTTGGTGGACGTAATGTAGCACAATCTTTTGCCAATCCCCGTAGTTTTAGTCAACTCAAGAGCAGCATGTGCAAATGAACTTTGTTATTGATGTACATCGATGAAAGGTTTTTCTGCATTATAAAAACATCCTTTCTTTCAGTGGCATTGAAAGTAAGAGTTGATTCAGGAAAGGTTTGGGTTACTTAAAGAGGAATAGAACCGCCCTTTTGTAGAATCTCATGACTGACCTTTTAGCACTCACAGGAAATGTCTAGAAATATTAGCTTAATTTCTCCTCAATATATCACAAGATTAAAAACATCCCATCCCGCAAAAGAGCCTATTGTTTTCGTTCCATTTTGAAAGTTCTCACCACCACTCACTGTGTTCTCTAAAATAGAAAGCAGCTTTTGGAATAAATAATGCACTACAAATGATGAATTGTACTTTGCTCCATTCTGTGTAGTAAGTCATCTGTTCAACTGTTCATTCGCTTATAATGATTTGAAGGTTTTCAGAGCAATGCAATCAAATATTCTAAACATTCTTACTCTCTGATATTTAAAGAAAAAAATGATTAACTAACTGTATGCTCCCTAAACATAGAATCCCAAATGTCGCTGTGCTAGAATATCATGGCAAAAATATTGTGAAATCAAAAATATAGGGGGACAAAATATCGTAGTTAAGGATATGCTTTTTTGTTTGCTAATAACATCATTGTTTAAAGTATAGCATTTAAAATATTGTGGTATTTAGTATAGTTTGCACTTATATTGGTTTTGAAGATTTTTGCTGAGGTGTTCATTTTTGTGTTGATTTCAATTATTTTGCTTTTAGGGGTCATTGGTTATTTTGGATGGGTATTGATTTATTGTAACAGTATTTCCAATTTTGTTTGAGATGTATTTAATTGGGAGTTTTCTCATTTTGTAATCTAATTTTCTCATACGTTATGTTCGAAAATGCTGCTCTTAATATATTCTGTGTTGCACTTTTTTTCAGACTCTTTCTGCTAGTGATGGAGTTTACTGGGAGAGTGGGTGTGCAATATTTTCATGTAAAGATCCTTTTAATAAGGATTGTAAATATTGATTTTAATGTGTATTTTACCATACAGCTTTTTTTTGGGTTTCAATACATTTTCCGCATTGTTTGATGCACTGAACTTAACATAGTAACTCTCAACCTCCTGTCCCCCAACTGTATGCAATTCTATGCAAATGTTTATTGCACACAAATAAAAATAGTAAGGGGCATATTTATACTCCGTTTGCGCCGAAATTGCGTCGTTTTTTTTGACGCAATTTCGACGCAAAACTAACTCCATATTTATACTTTGGCGTTAGACGCGTCTAGCGCCAAAGTCCATGGAGTTAGCGTCATTTTTTTGCGTGAACACCTTCCTTGCGTTAATGAGATGCAAGGTAGGCGTTCCCGTCTAAAAAAATGACTCCCAGGCATGTGCGTGGTATTTATACTCCCGGGCAAAAATCACGCCCGGGAGTGGGCGGGGCAAAAAAACCCGCATTTGCGCTGGATTTTAACGCCTGGGTCAGGGCAGGCGTTAAGGGACCTGTGGGCTCAGAATGAGCCCAGAGGTGCCCTCCCCTGCCCCCAGGGACACCCCCTGCCACCCTTGCCCACCCCAGGAGGACACCCAAGGATGGAGGGACCCACCCCAGGGACATTAAGGTAAGTTCAGGTAAGTATTTTATTTTTATTTTTTTTGTGGCATAGGGGGGCCTGATTTGTGCCCCCCTACATACCACTATGCCCAATGACCATGCCCAGGGGACAGGAGTCCCCTGGGCATGGCCATTGGGCAAGGGGGCATGACTCCTGTCTTTCCTAAGACAGGAGTCATGTTAATGGGGGATGGGCGTCGTAAAAAAATGGCGCAAATCAGGTTAAGGCGATTTTTTGGACTCAACCTGACTTGCCCCATTTTGAGACGCCCATACGCCATTTTCCCCTACGCCGGCGCTGCCTGGTGTACATGTTTTTTTTCCACGCACACCAGGCAGCGCCGGTCGGCTAACGTCGGCTAACGCCATTCTATAAATACGGCGCCCGCATGGCGCTTCAGAATGGCGTTAGACGGCGCTAATTTTTTTGACGCTAAACTGCGTTAGCGCAGTTTAGCGTCAAAAAGTATAAATATGGCCCTAAATCTGGCCATCTTCAAATTATGCACTGTATTGTATGTGGGGTACTTTTCCCACTGTTTGTGGGGCTAGAGTGAGAAAAGTAAATCTCACATATTAAATGTATGTGCTTTTCCCAATGTTTGTGGGACTGGAGTTAAATAAGTATAGTTGATCCAAGCCTACAATGTATGCACTTTACTTAATGTTTGTGGGTTGTACCACCTAGGTTTATGCACATTTGCACAATAGTTGTCTAGTTGGCATTAGAGTAGTAGATATTGATTGCACTTTTCCCAATTTATGCAATTTCCCCCTTTCTTGATGCATCTGGACTTAGAATAGAATATGTCACCTACATAATTTATGTGCTTTCCCCAGCGCTTGGGAAATTGAAGTCAGAATAGTTTATTTGACCCCACTTCCTATTTCTGTACTTTTCCTATTATTTATCGGACTGAAGTTTAATAGAATATCCCCCCATGGGTGAAAAACATAAAATGGCAATGAAAGAATGTCACTGCCATTTTGTTTTTTCACCGATGTGCACTGCGGTGCCCTGAGGCAAAAGCCATTGTGGCGTGTCCTCTGCTGCTGATCGGCAGCAGGCAGGACAGGAGCAGTGGCTGGCTGGATGCTCCAAAGTGCACATGTCACTTTGGTTGGTTGTTTTACACTGGCCAAAGTGACATGTGCACTTTGAAGCCCTCCACCCAGCTGTCTAACGACCTCCAGGGCCTGAAAGAGCATCCAGCCAGCTTGCTCCATTGAATTCAGGTGCTTCTCTCATGCTGCTCAATAGCATGAGAGCAGCGTCTGGATTGGTCAGGGGAATTCCAATGTAGACTGTGATTTGCAGAACATTGAGAAGGACATGCTGCAGTGGGCAAGTACCTTTTATTTTATTTTAACATAGTAGTTTTATTCAGGGATTTTTGAGGGAGGTGCTTGTGAGAAAGTAGCCTCTTTCTAGCCTTGTTACCCCCACTTTGGGCCTGTTTCAGAGTGTATGTCAGGGTGTTTTCACTGTCTCACTGGGATCCTGCCAGCCAGGGCCCAGTGCTCATAGTGAAGACCCTATGTTTTCAGTATGGTTGTTATGTGTCACTGGGACCCTGCTAGTCAGGACCCCAGTGCTCATAAGTTTGTGGCCTATATGTATGTGTTCCCTGTGTGGTGCCTAACTGTCTCACTGAGGCTCTGCTAACCAGAACCTCAGTGGTTATGCTCTCTCATTTATTTCAAATTGTCACTAACAGGCTAGTGACCAATTTTACCAATTTACATTGGCTTACTGGAACACCCTTATAATTCCCTAGTATATGGTACTGAGGTACCCAGGGTATTGGGGTTCCAGGAGATCCCTATGGGCTGCAGCATTTCTTTTGCCACCCATAGGGAGCTCTGACAATTCTTACACAGGCCTGCCACTGCAGCCTGAGTGAAATAACGTCCACGTTATTTCACAGCCATTTTACACTGCACTTAAGTAACTTATAAGTCACCTATATGTCTAACCTTTACCTGGTAAAGGTTAGGTGCAAAGTTACTTAGTGTGAGGGCACCCTGGCACTAGCCAAGGTGCCCCCACATTGTTCAGAGCCAATTCCCTGAACTTTGTGAGTGCGGGGACACCATTACACACGTGCACTACATATAGTTCACTACCTATATGTAGCTTCACAATGGTAACTCCGAATATGGCCATGTAACATGTCTATGATCATGGAATTGCCCCCTCGATGCCATCCTGGCATAGTTGGCACAATCCCATGATCCCAGTGGTCTGTAGCACAGACCCTGGTACTGCCAAACTGCCCTTCCTGGGGTTTCACTGCAGCTGCTGCTGCTGCCAACCCCTCAGACAGGCATCTGCCCTCCTGGGGTCCAGCCAGGCCTGGCCCAGGATGGCAGAACAAAGAACTTCCTCTGAGAGAGGGTGTGACACCCTCTCCCTTTGGAAAATGGTGTGAAGGCAGGGGAGGAGTAGCCTCCCCCAGCCTCTGGAAATGCTTTGTTGGGCACAGAGGTGCCCAATTCTGCATAAGCCAGTCTACACCGGTTCAGGGGACCCCTTAGCCCTGCTCTGGCGCAAAACTGGACAAAGGAAAGGGGAGTGACCACTCCCCTGACCTGCACCTCCCCTGGGAGGTGTCCAGAGCTCCTCCAGTGTGCTCCAGACCTCTGCCATCTTGGAAACAGAGGTGCTGCTGGCACACTGGACTGCTCTGAGTGGCCAGTGCCACCAGGTGATGTCAGAGACTCCTTGTGATAGGCTCCTTCAGGTGTTGCTAGCCTATCCTCTCTCCTAGGTAGCCAAACCCTCTTTTCTGGCTATTTAGGGTCTCTGTCTCTGGGGAAACTTTAGATAACGAATGCAAGAGCTCATCCGAGTTCCTCTGCATCTCTCTCTTCACCTTCTGATAAGGAATCGACTGCTGACCGCGCTGGAAGCCTGCAAACCTGCAACATAGTAGCAAAGACGACTACTGCAACTCTGTAACGCTGATCCTGCCGCCTTCTCGACTGTTTTCCTGCTTGTGCATGCTGTGGGGGTAGTCTGCCTCCTCTCTGCACCAGAAGCTCCGAAGAAATCTCCCGTGGGTCGACGGAATCTTCCCCCTGGAACCGCAGGCACCAAAAAGCTGCATTACCGGTCCCTTGGGTTTCCTCTCAGCACGACGAGCGAGGTCCCTCGAATCCAGTGACTATGTCCAAGTGACCCACACAGTCCAGTGACTCTTCAGTCCAAGTTTGGTGGAGGTAAGTCCTTGCCTCACCTCGCTGGGCTGCATTGCTGGGAACCGCAGCTTTTGCAGCTACTCCGGCCCCTGTGCACTTCCGGCGGAAATCCTTTGTGCACAGCCAAGCCTGGGTCCACGGCACTCTAACCTGCATTGCACGACTTTCTAAGTTGGTCTCCGGCGACGTGGGACTCCTTTGTGCAACTTCGGCGAGCACCATTTCATGCATCCTTGTAGTGCCTGTTTCTGGCACTTCTCCGGGTGCTACTGGCTTCAGAGAGGGCTCTTTGTCTTGCTCGATGTCCCTTCTCTTGGCTGGTCCAATTTGCGACCTCCTGGTCCCTCCTGGGCCTCAGCAGCATCCAAAAACGCTAACCGCACGATTTGCAGCTAGCAAGGCTTGTTAGCGTTTTTTCGGCGGGAAAATACTTCTGCACAACTTTCCACAGCGAGAGGGATCCGTCCACCAAAGGGGAAGTCTCTAGCCCTTTTCGTTCCTGCAGAAACGTCAGCTTCTTCTGTCCAGTAGAAGCTTCTTTGCACCCGCAGCTGGCATTTTCTGGGCATTTGCCCATCTCCGACTTGCTTGTGACTTTTGGACTTGGTCCCCTTGTTCCACAGGTACCCTAGATTGGAAATCCACAGTTGTTGCATTGCTGGTTTGTGTCTTTCCTGCATTATTCCTCTAACACGACTTCTTTGTCCTTAGGGGAACTTTAGTGCACTTTGCACTCACTTTTCAGGGTCTTGGGGAGGGTTATTTTTCTAACTCTCACTATTTTCTAATAGTCCCAGCGACCCTCTACAAGGTCACATAGGTTTGGGGTCCATTCGTGGTTCGCATTCCACTTTTGGAGTATATGGTTTGTGTTGCCCCTATCCCTATGTTTCCCCATTGCATCCTATTGTAACTATACATTGTTTGCACTGTTTTCTAAGACTATACTGCATATTTTTGCTATTGTGTATATATATCTTGTGTATATTTCCTATCCTCTCACTGAGGGTACACTCTAAGATACTTTGGCATATTGTCATAAAAATAAAGTACCTTTATTTTTAGTATAACTGTGTATTGTGTTTTCTTATGATATTGTGCATATGACACTAAGTGGTACTGTAGTAGCTTCACACGTCTCCTAGTTCAGCCTAAGCTGCTCTGCTAAGCTACCATTATCTATCAGCCTAAGCTGCTAGACACCCTATACACTAATAAGGGATAACTGGGCCTGGTGCAAGGTGTAAGTACCCCTTGGTACTCACTACAAGCCAGTCCAGCCTCCTACATTGGTTGTGCAGCGGTGGGATAAGTGCTTTGAGACTGCTTACCACTCTTGTCATTGTACTTTTCATAAGAGAAAAATATACAAAACAAGGTCAGTGTATATACACATAGCCAAAAAGTTTTGCATTTCCTCTTTTCACTCTTTTCTAAGTGCTGAAAAGTACTTCTAACTTTCGAAAAAGTTCTAAAAAGTTTTAAAAGTTTTTTTCTCTGTCTTTCTAAAAGCTCTGACAAACTTTTTATCTTTTACTATCACTTTAACTCTATCTAAAAATGTCTGGCACAGGCCCAAATGTTGATCTGTCCAAACTTGCATATGATCACCTTAGCTGGAAAGGAGCAAGGAATCTCTGCATAGAGAGAGGTTTGAGTGTAGGGAAGAATCCTTCCTTAGAACTGTTAATTAACATGCTTAGAGTACAGGATAAGGCCATAAGTGCCCAATCTGTTGAAAAAGTAGCTAATGGTTCTCAATCTGATCCAGGGACTCCCCCAGGAAAAGATTCAGGAAAGAAACTTCCTAGCCTGCCCATTACTAGACAGTCTAGCATAGTTGGTAATGATGATGAGCCACACCATATAAATAGTGTTGTCTCACATCATAGCAAAAGCATTTATTCTCACCATACTGGTAGTGATGTTTCTGTTAGCCAAGCTGTTAGGGTGGCTTCTGTAAGGGACAGGTCTCCTTCTGTCCATTCTCACCATACTTCTGTTTCAAGGCATGTCCCTCCCACCCACCCTGATGACAGATTGTTAGAAAGGGAGCTCAATAGATTGAGAGTGGAACAAACCAGACTGAAGCTCAAGAAGCAACAGCTGGATTTGGATAGACAGACTTTAGAAGTAGAGAAGGAGAGACAGAAACTGGGTTTAGAAACCCATGGTGGCAGCAGCAGTATTCCCCATAGTCATCCTGCAAAAGAGCATGATTCCAGGAATCTGCACAAGATAGTTCCCCCTTACAAGGAAGGGGATGACATTAACAAGTGGTTTGCTGCACTTGAGAGGGCCTGTGTTGTACAGGATGTCCCTCAAAGGCAGTGGGCTGCTATTCTATGGCTATCATTTAGTGGAAAAGGTAGGGATAGGCTCCTTACTGTGAAAGAAAATGATGCTAATAATTTCCAAGTTCTTAAGAATGCACTCCTGGATGGTTATGGCTTAACCACTGAACAGTACAGGATAAAGTTCAGAGAGACCAAAAAGGAGTCTTCACAAGACTGGGTTGATTTCAATGACCATTCAGTGAAGGCCTTGGAGGGGTGGTTACATGGCAGTAAAGTTACTGATTATGACAGCCTGTATAACTTGATCCTGAGAGAGCATATTCTTAATAATTGTGTGTCTGATTTGTTGCACCAGTACCTGGTAGACTCTGATCTGACCTCTCCCCAAGAATTGGGAAAGAAGGCAGACAAATGTGTCAGAACAAGGGTGAACAGAAAAGTTCATACAGGGGGTGACAAAGATGGCAATAAGAAGAAAGATGGTGAAAAATCTCAAGATAAGCATGGGGATAAGGGTAAAACCAAAGATCCCACTTCAAATCTTAAACACTCTTCAGAGGGTGGGGATAAAACTAATTCTTCCTCTTCTTCTCAACCTGCACACATTAAAAAGCCTTGGTGCTTTGTGTGTAAAAACAGAGGCCATAGGCCAGGGGATAAGTCCTGTCCAGGTAAACCCCCTGAGCCTACCACCACTAATACATCAAGCTCTAGTGCCCCTAGCACTAGTGGTACTAGTGGTGGGACTGCTGGCAACAGTCAAGTGAAGGGTGTAGTTGGGTTCACTTTTGGGTCCATAGTAGAAACTGGGGTAGTCACTCCCAAGACAGTTTCTGTCTCACCTAGTGGCATTGGCCTTGCCACACTGGCTGCTTGTCCCCTTACAATGGATAAGTACAGGCAGACAGTTTCAATAAATGGTGTTGAGGCCTTGGCCTACAGGGACACAGGTGCCAGTATCACTTTGGTGACTGAAAACCTAGTGCACCCTGATCAACACATCATTGGACAACAGTATAAGATTATTGATGTCCATAACTCCACTAAGTTTCTTCCCTTAGCTATAATTCAGTTTAGTTGGGGTGGAGTTACTGGCCCTAAGCAGGTGGTGGTATCACCTAGCTTACCTGTTGACTGTCTCTTAGGTAATGACCTAGAGGCCTCAGGTTGGGCTGATGTACAGTTTTATGCCCATGCAGCCATGCTGGGCATCCCTGAGGAATTGCTCCCTCTCATTTTTACTGAAATGAAAAAGCAAAGGAGAGAAGGCCTGAAAACTCATGATCCCTCTCCATCAACAGGTAAAAAGGGTATCACAGTATCCCCTAAACACCCTACCATTCAGGATACCATTCCTGTGGTGGGAGAAACCTCTCCTGGGGTGGCACCTGTTCCAAGGGAATCATCAGCTGGCAAAGCTGGACTCCCTGAGGTAGAAGTACCTCTCTGTGGGATAACTAACATTGGTGAGAAAAAGAGCACCATTTTAGTTAACATGGAGCATCCCTCCAACCCTCCCAGAGAAACTTTAGTGCAGAAACCCTGCACTGCCTCACAACACTTAGGACAGCATCCCTGCCCTAGTGTGGAGCTCATAGGACAGCATCCCTGCCCTGCTCCAACTCAAGAGAAACAGCATCCCTGTTCTCTCTTCCAGCCATATGGACAAAGTTTTTGCCCAGCTATGGCTTATCTGAGACAGCATCCCTGTCTGGCATTTCCATCACTACAAATAGGTTCAGTGGACAATTCCCACTGCTCTAAACTAAAACTTACTGATAGAAACTCTGAAAATACATCTTCACATTGTTGCTTAGCTAGAAAACTTCAAACAGGGTGGTTTACATCCCCACAGGGAAGTAACCATATAGTGGATGATAAAGGGAGTAACCAGTCTATTGCAGAGCTACTCTCTACTTATCACCACTTAGACAATAAAGTCTCAACTGGCCAAGGTTAGCCTTATTGTCCTTCGTTTGGGGGGGGGGGTTGTGTGAGAAAGTAGCCTCTTTCTAGCCTTGTTACCCCCACTTTGGGCCTGTTTGTGAGTGTATGTCAGGGTGTTTTCACTGTCTCACTGGGATCCTGCCAGCCAGGGCCCAGTGCTCATAGTGAAGACCCTATGTTTTCAGTATGGTTGTTATGTGTCACTGGGACCCTGCTAGTCAGGACCCCAGTGCTCATAAGTTTGTGGCCTATATGTATGTGTTCCCTGTGTGGTGCCTAACTGTCTCACTGAGGCTCTGCTAACCAGAACCTCAGTGGTTATGCTCTCTCATTTATTTCAAATTGTCACTAACAGGCTAGTGACCAATTTTACCAATTTACATTGGCTTACTGGAACACCCTTATAATTCCCTAGTATATGGTACTGAGGTACCCAGGGTATTGAGGTTCCAGGAGATCCCTATGGGCTGCAGCATTTCTTTTGCCACCCATAGGGAGCTCTGACAATTCTTACACAGGCCTGCCACTGCAGCCTGAGTGAAATAACGTCCACGTTATTTCACAGCCATTTTACACTGCACTTAAGTAACTTATAAGTCACCTATATGTCTAACCTTTACCTGGTAAAGGTTAGGTGCAAAGTTACTTAGTGTCAGGGCACCCTGGCACTAGCCAAGGTGCCCCCACATTGTTCAGAGCCAATTCCCTGAACTTTGTGAGTGCGGGGACACCATTACACGCGTGCACTACATATAGGTCACTACCTATATGTAGCTTCACAATGGTAACTCCGAATATGGCCATGTAACATGTCTATGATCATGGAATTGCCCCCTCGATGCCATCCTGGCATAGTTGGCACAATCCCATGATCCCAGTGGTCTGTAGCACAGACCCTGGTACTGCCAAACTGCCCTTCCTGGGGTTTCACTGCAGCTGCTGCTGCTGCCAACCCCTCAGACAGGCATCTGCCCTCCTGGGGTCCAGCCAGGCCTGGCCCAGGATGGCAGAACAAAGAACTTCCTCTGAGAGAGGGTGTGACACCCTCTCCCTTTGGAAAATGGTGTGAAGGCAGGGGAGGAGTAGCCTCCCCCAGCCTCTGGAAATGCTTTGTTGGGCACAGAGGTGCCCAATTCTGCATAAGCCAGTCTACACCGGTTCAGGGGACCCCTTAGCCCTGCTCTGGCGCAAAACTGGACAAAGGAAAGGGGAGTGACCACTCCCCTGACCTGCACCTCCCCTGGGAGGTGTCCAGAGCTCCTCCAGTGTGCTCCAGACCTCTGCCATCTTGGAAACAGAGGTGCTGCTGGCACACTGGACTGCTCTGAGTGGCCAGTGCCACCAGGTGACGTCAGAGACTCCTTGTGATAGGCTCCTTCAGGTGTTGCTAGCCTATCCTCTCTCCTAGGTAGCCAAACCCTCTTTTCTGGCTATTTAGGGTCTCTGTCTCTGGGGAAACTTTAGATAACGAATGCAAGAGCTCATCCGAGTTCCTCTGCATCTCTCTCTTCACCTTCTGATAAGGAATCGACTGCTGACCGCGCTGGAAGCCTGCAAACCTGCAACATAGTAGCAAAGACGACTACTGCAACTCTGTAACGCTGATCCTGCCGCCTTCTCGACTGTTTTCCTGCTTGTGCATGCTGTGGGGGTAGTCTGCCTCCTCTCTGCACCAGAAGCTCCGAAGAAATCTCCCGTGGGTCGACGGAATCTTCCCCCTGCAACCGCAGGCACCAAAAAGCTGCATTACCGGTCCCTTGGGTCTCCTCTCAGCACAACGAGCGAGGTCCCTCGAATCCAGCGACTCTGTCCAAGGGACCCCCACAGTCCAGTGACTCTTCAGTCCAAGTTTGGTGGAGGTAAGTCCTTGCCTCACCTCGCTGGGCTGCATTGCTGGGAACCGCGACTTTTGCAGCTACTCCGGCCCCTGTGCACTTCCGGCGGAAATCCTTTGTGCACAGCCAAGCCTGGGTCCACGGCACTCTAACCTGCATTGCACGACTTTCTAAGTTGGTCTCTGGCGACTCCTTTGTGCAACTTCGGCGAGCACCGTTTCACGCATCCTCGTAGTGCCTGTTTCTGGCACTTCTCCAGGTGCTACCGGCTTTAGAGAGGACTCCTTGTCTTGCTCGATGTCCCCTCTCTCGGCTGGTCCAATTTGCGACCTCCTGGTCCCTCCTGGGCCTCAGCAGCGTCCAAAAACGTTAACCGCACGATTTGCAGCTAGCAAGGCTTGTTCACGTTCTTTCGGCGGGAAAATACTTCTGCACGACTCTCCACGGCAAGAGGGATCCGTCCACCAAAGGGGAAGTCTCTAGCCCTTTTCATTCCTGCAGAAACGTCAGCTTCTTCTGTCCAGTAGAAGCTTCTTTGCACCCGCAGCTGGCATTTCCTGGGCATTTGCCCATCTCCGACTTGCTTGTGACTTTTGGACTTGGTCCCCTTGTTCCACAGGTACCCTAGATTGGAAATCCACAGTTGTTGCATTGCTGGTTTGTGTCTTTCCTGCATTATTCCTCTAACACGACTTCTTTGTCCTTAGGGGAACTTTAGTGCACTTTGCACTCACTTTTCAGGGTCTTGGGGAGGGTTATTTTTCTAACTCTCACTATTTTCTAATAGTCCCAGCGACCCTCTACAAGGTCACATAGGTTTGGGGTCCATTCGTGGTTCGCATTCCACTTTTGGAGTATATGGTTTGTGTTGCCCCTATCCCTATGTTTCCCCATTGCATCCTATTGTAACTATACATTGTTTGCACTGTTTTCTAAGACTATACTGCATATTTTTGCTATTGTGTATATATATCTTGTGTATATTTCCTTTCCTCTCACTGAGGGTACACTCTAAGATACTTTGGCATATTGTCATAAAAATAAAGTACCTTTATTTTTAGTATAACTGTGTATTGTGTTTTCTTATGATATTGTGCATATGACACTAAGTGGTACTGTAGTAGCTTCACACGTCTCCTAGTTCAGCCTAAGCTGCTCTGCTAAGCTACCATTATCTATCAGCCTAAGCTGCTAGACACCCTATACACTAATAAGGGATAACTGGGCCTGGTGCAAGGTGCAAGTACCCATTGGTACTCACTACAAGCCAGTCCAGCCTCCTACAGTGCTGTTTTATTATAGGCTTTTAGAGGGAGGGGTATTTTATCTTGGGCTTTTGAGGGAGGGGGGGTTTATTAAGGGTTTTTGGGCATGGGTGTTTTATTTTCTTTTTTGGGAAGTGGTGGGGCACTTCTCTTTCCCCACCACTTTTTAAGGTTACCAGCCACCCCTGCAAGGTTGCCCAACACAATACTCTAAAGTGGAAGATGTCAAACAAGGGCAGCTTCCCTATTGGAAACCTATTCCACCTCTGTTGTGGAGGTAGTCATTTTTTAACATTTGTAGCCGCAACTGTGGGAGCAAACTATTAGTACCTGCTTTTCTGAATCACAATTAATAGGTGACCCTCCTCCCCAATTGCAATTCTGAATGGAACAGCAAACCCATTTTGTGGTCACAAACCCATGATTTTGTGAATCACAGGGTTTTTGACCACCAAACTAACTAGTACGTTTGGCTCTATGTTATTGATACATTTTCAATGTGTTGTAGGGGGATTATGTCTTGAAAGTTCCATCCACTGGCTAAATCTGTGACTGTTTAGTGTTTGTAAGTTGTTGGCAATATTGGAAATTATAAATATTTTGTCATTATTGTTATTGGTGTATAGTATGAAGAATTTCCCAGTCTTTTAGCATAGAGAGTATCTACATTTCTTAAAATTAATTTGTGTTGTTGTGGCCCATCCTGCTATTCTTTTCCTCTTCAAATTTTGCACAGATGGTACTTGATCAACTAGATATGCATAGTTTTTGGGGTGTGGTCGGTAATTATAGTCCCTGTTGGAGCTGTAGAAGTGGAAGCCACTGTTTTCAAGTCACGTGCAATGCCTCTGATTTAATTTTCAGCAACTGAAGGGGGGTGATTGTGGTCAGTGATGTATTTAACGTCTCCATTCACACTAACATCTCACACATAACACCACTGGTTGAGTGCCTAGTGCATTTCCAAAGCGTTCTTTTGTTTTCAGTGTTTTTTTCATAATCACAACCCCTGTGGGATAATTGTGGCTTTAGCAACACAAAATGATGATGATGGACGGAGTGCTGAACAATGCAAACACTCACCCCCAGTCACAGATCTGGGTTTAATCCATTGTTCTTTTGCTTACCATGCCATTCCAGTTTGGACACAGCCATATGCAAACAGTCTTGACCCTGTTCCCCATGGGAACAGTCCAGCCTGTACTGCCAGGCCAACTCTTCCCTGGACCAGAAACAAGCATCCTGGGACCGGTTTCAGGGTATCACCCTTCTTCAGCCAGGCTAGCTTGAATCTGGTGGCATAGCAAGCACGGGACCCACGTCTGGGCATACCCTTCCCACTTGGGGCAACTTTAGCAACACAAAATGATGATGGACGGAGTGCTGAACAATGCAAACACTCACCCCCAGTCACAGATCTGGGTTTAATCCATCGTTCTTTTGCTTGCCATGCCATTCCAGGTTGGACCCAGCCATATGCAAATCAGTCTTGACCCTGTTCCCATGGGAACAGTCCAGCCTGAACTGTCAGGCCAAGTCCTCCCTGGACCAGAAACAAGCATCCTGGGACCGGTTTCATGGTATCACCCTTCTTCAGCCAGGCTAGCTTGAATCTGGTGGCATAGCAAGCACAGGAGCCACGTCTGGGCATACTCTTCCCACTTGGGGCAACTTAATTGTGGCTTACCTTTTAGTGAGGTGGTGCAGTTCTCTTGAATTGTTATTTTTAAATGTGAAAATAATTTATAAAAGTTATTTAATGGGCTACGTTTATGTATAGTTTTCATAAGTATAACAAATATTTTTTTAAACATATTCTTTTTAGGACAATGGAATTTAAAGTTTATGATACAATGTGTGTAATTATGTGTTTTCTTTTGCAGTACTTTAAATATAGAATTTTTCAAGTGATTTATCTGGAAATCACCTGGAATGGGAATTTACTGGAGGACATTTATTTTAGATAAATCTTAAGTTCAAATAGATTTTTTTAGGTTCAAATATTTGTTCAGATGCGTGGTATTAAATATAATTTGAATAATGAATAAATGGGTGCTTTAATTTAATTTCTTGTTACCTATTTCATGTTGAGTATGTTTCACCTCTTCCCCAAACAGGTTTGGCAGAAGCCATGATTATTGTGGTATGATGAATTAATATCCCATAATTAAGTACTTGTTTGATGGTTGATCGTTGTGGGTATGAACTGATTGGTTAAGTAATCTTTTTTTTTTTTTTATAGGGAGTGAATTTTATATTTTAGTAGATATAGGTTTTCATGCAGGCTTTTTAGGTTCTTTATTAAAATGTTTATAATTTGGTCATGGATGTGTTCTGTGATGTTGTAGACTTGTTTTATCATTGCCAAAGTGGATGACATTTATGTTGTTGTTATTTGCTTGATTACATTGCATTTTTGGAAACAATATTTTTGTTTTTTATATTTTAGCCCCGTATTGAGTTTTGATGGTATGTTTTGTTTACATTTGTGGTGTCAGCATTATGGTGTTGTATTTTACACAGTGTGTAATTGATATTACTGTTGACAATTTTAAGGTAACAATATGTTTGTACCACAATATTTTGGGGTTGCTAATGTGACATACAAGACATCAATTTGTATTCCTTTCAATTTTGAGCACAGTGCCTATCTTTTGCATTCTTTGCAGTTCACCACTTGCATTGGTCATTCAGATTGTGCACTTTACTAATGTCCTCACATACTATGCTTGTTAATTTATCAATGCTGCCAGCAATGCGAAAAAGGGCTACATGCTTTAGACAGCACACATCTTTCTCAACTGTCTTCAATGCATGCATTTATTGTAACACATACTTGGTGTATGTTTGGAGTTCTCTATATCGTTGTAATCAGTGCCATATATAATCGAAAATACAATATATATATCATTTCTTTAGTGACATAGTCTCACAACTAAACTGATGCTTGGTCTTTGAGCCAACCACATGATAGCATTAACATACTGTTGCTAAAAGTCTGATACATAATTTAGTGTGTGCATTACATAGCTTTTAAATACATTGTAACTATATTCTTAACATATGAGGCATGAGGTAGCATATTTTGCATAGTGTTACAAACCCAGCTGGGAGTGCAGATGCTAAAGCCCTCCTTTCTGGGATTGTCTAATTAGAAACCACCTAGAACAGGCCCTTAATTAAACTATCAAAAAATATGTTCAACATTTGATATTGCCTCAAATCCAAGTAGATTGAAAGTTAAGGCTGCTTGCAATGCAGGCTCACCGAGCTTTGGGAATGTTGTGCTACCACTCATGCTGTTTTGTTCAACTAAATGTCCTTAAAAGTACTATTATTGTTTTGTTCATTTTACATAAACGCCTTCCACGATTAATGAAAATTATGAAGAGAAGGCATGCAAGCGAGCTCATATGGCGCCATGTGTGCAAAATTCCTCATTCTGATCATCGGCTTTGGAAGCCCTACATAGTATTGTACATTAAAGGTTTTCACAAAAACAAGCTCGGCTTAGGGAGGAAGCATAGAGGATCCAATCCAATTAATTGTTTTAAGTCTCTATTTGCATTTGCAAAAAGTGCACATAATTTAGAAAATGCCCATTTTGGTCACTACTGGTTTTAGAAAATGCATTTATGCAAAAACAAATGTATTAATGCAGCTTGTGCTTTGTGCATAAAGCGAGGCCAGACCACATATCTGCATTAAAGGGTGTGGTCAGAAATCTGGATGCTTCATATGCATGAACAACTCAGACTGCCAAAGGGATGTGATTTAATGTCATTACCCTGACTTTCCATTCCACTTGTCCAAACGATTTCCCTTTGCAGACAAATATATCTTTAGTGTGCATTGGTAATACCCAAAACACAAACATTCATGCCTAGAATGAGGGCTGGTGTATCAGATTTCATTTAATTTCCATAACGTGACCTCTCCTGCTCAGCATTGTTGGCTCATTCAGAGACATGTGCTCCTCCATCTATGCAGGTTAGAGCAGCCCTAGGGATCTTCTGACATAGGCAGGTCAAGGTCCCTCTGACATCCAGGATCATTGGTGCCCAAAAGTGCAACCAAGAATCTGGATTGAATCAACACTCAATTATACATTATAGGTCCAAGCAGTGCACGTTGTGTGCTGCAAGGTCAACTCTCCAAACAATATTTAAGTCTTGTTTTTTAATAAAGGGACATCATGAGCTAAGGGGGTTATCAATCATGTTTTCTGGCCACACTGTGCATCAGAGATGTGCAAGCGTATAGCGTACACAACATTGGAAGTCAGTCACAAGTTGGCAGGATGAGTGATCCACAGTCCTCAGTGGTTCTTCTGCACCACAAATTTGTGGTTCCCTTGCTTCAATTGCAGATGGAAAAATCATTGATTGACTACCAGTGCTGCCTCTGACATCTGAGCCAGCAATCAGTCAAAGACAGTGACCCATGTGCTCCCTACCACTTATTGGAAGGCTCCCCCCATTTAGGATGGTCCTCCTTACATATTTTCTTCTGCTAATCTGCCCTGTGAGGCATGCTGGTTCCATAAATTAAAACAAATAATGCCACCAAGGGCATGGAAAACGTCCCTTTTACAAATAAATTACCACTGTGGTTTTAGAAAAAGCTAATTATGAATGCTGAGTGAGCCAAAAACATGTAATGTTTGCATGTAAACTGCATTTCTTATTACTGTTGAAATGTCATCAGGAGCACTTTCATCTGAAATAGACAATAACAGCTACAGTCATTAGAAAACAGGGAAGGAAGGAAGTCTGTGGTATGTGGAAGGAAGCATTCTGCCACAACATAAGTCTTTGCAGATTACCAGCTAGAGACTACACAACACCCTTACACACAACAAATCAACTGTTTGAGGACATTGACACATTAAGACAGTTCTGCCAGAAAGTGCAATTTTCCAAATAAATAAATGCCAGCAGAGTGACCTCTGAGTGAGGTTTATGTATTTTCTAGATAAGTAAGCAAAGGAAAGAATCCTTTGTGTTGATTTAATTCGGTGTCCCCAGCTGAGAAACCAGCACTGCCAAATGAAAGGAAAAAGTGCGCAATAAGATGCCTTGACAGGGGAAACTCTTTCTAATATATATATATATATATATATATAAATATATATATATATATCCTAGTAGTAGTCACCACTAGGTAGTTATAGTTAGGGGCTAGTTTCTATTGAAAAAGTATGTGTTTTGGGGTGATCTGTCAAGTGGGGGCCAAGAAAAAGGAGAGGCCCAAAATGCTTTTTCCCCATTCATTTTCCCATAGGGATTTTGAACAGCGATAACACCCGAACCACTGGACGGAATTACACCAAATGTGTCAGAAAGGTATTTCTTGGTCCAGAAAGTGACCTTATTATTAATTTTTGGAAATCCGTTCAGTAGTTTTTTAGAAATTAAGGAACATCCAAATGTGTATATATAGGCACCCAAAGGCTCCACAAACCCTCATGATCTCATGCTGAGATCTGATTGGCTGCCAACACTTCAACAAGGAAGTGTTGGCAGCTATCTTGGGACTCAGCTCCACCCGTGTCCCAGGAAAAAACATTATAAAAATGAAAAGAGGCTAGAGTAGGGACACGCTTACGCCTAAGCTCTGGTGCTGTAGTCCCAGAGGGACCCCCCATCCCAGAGCTAAAAATCATTTTTTTATAATTTTCACAGTGAGCGGGTGTGGATCCACAGATCCAGTGATTATTTATTTTTTTAGCATGGGGCCCTGCTCTTGATAATTCTGAGGCTCCCACTTGGGCCAAGTCCCTGGGGCTTAAATTTAATGCAATGCAGCAGCCGGGGGACCACCTCCTTCCTGGGTCTGATAACGCGTCCCAATCTAGATAATTTATTCACTCTGGGACTCGTTTTAGGCCATGAATCTTTTGACCCCGACTGAAGACACCTTAAGACGAGATAACTAATCTGCATGTCAGTCAATAGATCAATAACCTCATCAATATTCACAATAGCAAATCAATCAAATTAATCAAGGACATTAAGAAGAATTGAAGCACACCATGACCTTTCAGTCCTGAATAACCACACATAATTTAGTAAGATTTATGACATTTATCCCCTATCGATTACACTCTATTAGCAAGTCTATTAGTCTCAAAACCAGAAAACACACATCAACACTGTTATAATATGGCAACTCAAATAAGATTTCATCAGAGCAAAATCATAAACATTAGAACAAAGCACGACATCAACATGGGTTAAACTTAGCAGAATATCATTAGCGCATTATTCAACAAAGCATAGATTCAGTCATTTGTCTATTTGCGTCCGTTTTAGTGAACTCCTTAACTAACTTCGAATTAGCATTGGCATGTTGGGCTTCATGCAAAACAATTTAGCAACACAAATTTCGAAAACATCTAACTATGGTCTCTATCAAAAGAAGCAGTTGGTACCTAGAAAGGAAAGGCAAACAGACAATTACAATTTCATAATTATAGAGTTACCCTCCGTAATGGGTCAGCATACAGAGTCAGTCTTCGTCCTCAGGACAGCAGTTGATTCGCCATCAGCCAAGAAACACAGCAAAGTTCAGCAAGATGGGCAATAAGGGACACTTCCCTCATAAGGAGGAAAAGTATGAATCAGGCAAGGCAAAGTAAGGATGGTTCGAAGAATTAAACCGCAAAGTCTTTAAGACAGAATAGCAAAGACACGTAATGGCTAGGGCAAAGGAATGGCATATGTTGGCCGATTTCTCTTCGTGTCATATGATTATATCAAATTCGTTGTACAGTCCCCTAATTTCCAATTGGGCAAGTTTTGGTACATCATCATCTCCATCCAATAGTCCAACGGTCACCCCATTAGAGCTTTCCACTTTTGACAGTTCTCACGCAGCTCATTGGTTCCTGGGTTTGATGGCTCCAACGGGTAGAATGTCAGTTGAGGAATAAGTGACATTTGTTACTCAAGTCAGTAGTCCCATTGTCTTCCCTAGTCTAAGGGGCTGATTACAACTTTGGAGGAGGTGTTAATCAGTCCCAAAAGTGACGGTAAAGTGACAGATATACCACCAGCCGTATTAGGAGTCCATTTTATCCTATGGAACTCGTAATACGGCTGGTGGTATATCTGTCACATTTGGGATGGATTAACACCTCCTCCAAAGTTGTAATCAGGCCCTAAATGACCTTGTACCTGTTGCGAATTACACTGTTGCGCTCCAAAACAATGTCTCTTTGAGCAAGTCGGGTTCTCATGAGAAAATTTACTACAGTTACACACACATCTCTAACTCCTGGAAAAGTACAGCTTCACGTCCTTCAAGAAACATTACATCTTACGTTAGAAAAACACATTTAATATGAAACCGGACAGCTAGGCCCGACTCATGCTAACTAAGGCCTAATGATTAATTAGCAAAACCTTAACATTTAACTCTTAATACAAATACAAAATCATGCATTAGTACATTAATATTTCATTATTAGTCAGTTTCATTTATCATTATATACAATGGTGGCCACTCCCCGTGGGCACATTTCATACATGCCTTAACGTTTATATTTTCTATGCGATTTCACTAAGCATTATATTGCAAGCTTCTCATGTTAATTATTCGATTTTCATCACGCTCCATCAGGTCTATTTGAAGCATTGGAGGGAGGCCACACAACCCCCCTCAAGGAGCCAAAGATGGCCCTGGGAACTATTATCACCCAGGGCCAGCTCCTGCTATGCTCTGGGGTGCCCACACCGGGTCATTGCTATTTGCTTTTGCTTGGCGGGAGCTGACAGTCTCACTAAGTAAAAATGAAAACAAAAAACTGTTTCTGACAGTGGGAGCTGTCAAACAGCTCCCACCGTCAGGAGGTGGAGATTTCATCTGTTCCCCTGCATTCAAGTATGCATGCAGGAAAACAGAAAATGCTTGCTTTGGCAGGATGCAGGAAGCCGACTAGGACAGCAGGGGTTTTCAGGCTCCTCCGTGGTCCTGTCACTCTCGCTCTCTCTGTCACTCTCTCTCTCAGAATGGGTTGGAAGTGAAAGAGAGATGAAAATAGTAATAGTAATGACTTCACACCACTGTAAGAAGTCAACTGTAGCATAATGGTTAAGGTCACAAACTCCACACTGAAAGTTAAGGGTTCTAGCCCAGGTGTGGTTGTGGTCATTTCCCTACTTTAATTTGTTTTCAACTTCAAAAGTTTGATGTTTATAATGAATGGTGATCTCACTCTTTTTTTTAATTAAAAATGCATTTTTCTTTTCAATTTGTCCAGAAATATCTCATTCTAACTATATTATTCACCAAAGCCTAAACAATTCTCCATATCTCTTCCTCTCTCTTTCTCTCTCTCTCTCAATTTCTCTTTTTCAATCTCTTTTACCCACTCACACACCCACTCAGACCCTTTCACACCCACTCACAGACACACTCAGATACTCATGCACCCACTCACAGACCCACTTAGAGACTTGAAAATCCACTCACATATCCATTCAGACCCTCAATCACCCACTCGCAGACACACTCAGACACTTAGAAACCCACTCACAAACCCACTCAGACTCTCAAACACCCACTCACAGATCCATTGAAATCCTCACACACCCACTCACAGACCAACACAGAAACTGACACCCCCACTAAGACACTGATGCACCACCTCTCACACATAGACACTCTCACATCCACTCTCACCCCTAGATACAACCTCTCACACCAAGAGAGACAGGCCACAGCCAACTCCTGCTGCGCACAGCCAAAGGGCCATGCACAGCATAGGGTTGGGTGGTTAGGGGGGTTGGCCTTCGGCCATGCGTGGTGGTGGTGGTTGGATAAACGTATAGTGATTAAAAATTACTTTACGTAAAAAAAACAAAGAATTTCTGTGAAAAAAACAAAGTATACAGGATGTTATAGTAAGGAAATAGAGTTTATAGAACCATACCAAGGCACTTAAAAAAATCACAAAAGTTACAGGGATGTTGTAGTTAGGCTCACATTTTAAACATACCAAACCGTAGAAATTCACCTATTGTAGTTAGAGTTATCTCAATAACTATAACTTGTGCCCTAAGATAACTATAACTTTCACCTTCACCATGCACTACTAATTAACCGAGCAAATTATGGGATTCATTACATCTGTGATAACATAATTAAAAATATTAATGTAATTATTGCAGTAAAATTTTTGATGAAAAACTGTGCAAGGCGGGCACACAAGTTATAGTTACCTTGCGGCATGAGTTATAGTTACTTCAGATAACTTTAACTATAACAGGTGAATTTCTATAGTTTAGTACATTTAATGTGAGCCTAACTATAACGTCCCTACAGCCTTTGTTTTTTTTATGTGAATAAATATGTATACACTCCAACACACATACCATAGATTGTTTCAGATTCTTAAGATTTATTTCAACCTTTTACCATAGGCTGAAGAATTCACACTTTTGAAGTAACTGCAAATGATGTCTTCTCTGTTGCTTTTTGACTGGTGCAAGGTAAAGGACACACATGTCAACTTTGTGTAAAATTTACCAGTTTTATTGTTTCCGTACATTTGCAAAACACATGTCAGGTAAACGTGATAGCCACTACACCACAATAACAGATGCAGCTTGATTATCTATGCTGTGATAGAACAGTTATGAAGTGAGCAGAACAAGGATCACTTATTTTAGACTTATTTTAAGCAGCCTGGAAGCAATTCAAAAATGCAGGCTAGGAAAGACTATGCAAATGTCAGTGTTTTACAAAATCTCCTAAAGGACTATGAAAATCTTTATTTTATGCAAGTCGAGGACAAATCAACATACTGTAGAAAACATTAATATAACACTGAATGAAAATTAATGATTCTGACATAAAACGTGAAAGTGAAGATAAATTAACATCAGCACCTTGTGAAGAATCATCTAGGATTTGATCCCAGGATCTCTGGCAACCAAAGCCATAATCACTCCACAACAATAACATGCCTGCATATTCCAACAATTCTCAGTGCTAATGCTTCTTCTAGGTGAACAATCAATCAATTGTTGGCCTTTCTCGAAAGTGAATGAATCAACAAACACAAGAACACAGTTGTTTTCAGTGCTTTACCATTTGTTAGAGCATTCTCTGCAGGAGTCGGCATGAATCCATCTCTGGCACATGGACAAGTCTGTGACAAAATATATATATATATATTTATATATGGATGATACAATCAGCATTTCCCTCTCCAATAGAAGGAAGAAGAAAAGAGGAGAAATAAAAATATTTCTCCTTGTTACGCCTCACCTTGGGAGACATAGCAATTTGAATTAATCCCAGGTCTACCAGTAATGGTAAATATGGGAATGTATCAAAATACATGGGTGGATGCATGGGAACACCCGCACTTCACCCATGGAACCCGTTCCCGGGACAGAGTAATGCAATACAGCGATTTGCACTTGTGTTGCTTTACTTTAGATTTAATAAGCCATGCAAGGTCATGCAAGGTAGCCATATGTGGCTTGATAAATCTATCTTAAGAGTTGCATCACTTTTGCCCCATGAAAGGATGATGCAACTCTTTAATAAATGTGCCACTTTGTTTCTAATCCTATTTTTTCAAAATGTATTAGATGTTGTGATTAACTTCAGGGCCAAACCCATCTGAACATTGTAACTGTGTTAATGTAGTTTTTCAGTGCCAACTACCACCACAGCCAAGAGATACATTGGGTGGGTGTTTAAAGAAATCCAACAGCCATGGGCAAATGTATACAAAGAAAGCAGCATTGTTCCAGGTAATTCATTTTGGTAAGATTCTAATGCTTTCTTACTCTAATATCACATCATGTTTATGCCAACAGTATACTTCCAGATCTGTTGAGGCCACAATTTATCAAGCATAGACAGGAGACTTTTACAGTTTTTGTAATGTGGTCAAATCAGGAACTCTCAAAAGAAACTAGCATTCCTTACTTTAATGCTGGAGATTCACTTTTGAGACTTTCACCCAGTGCCAGAATACAGATCAACTCAACAAGTTGACTTACTTTTGTAGAACTCCAGGCCAGGAGTACTACAAAGATAAGCAAAAGGTAAATCTCTGTGAATCATGGCCGTGGTGATTACGTGAGCTACCTGGAACTCACTCTGCACAGCTGAACTGCACTGAAATGACTGGCTGGGTTGGGCTACGTCCCCTAGCAGGTCTTGTGTGCATCACGTGGTTTCTGACTGTTCGAGGAGCATTTAAAAAGTGCTGGTCATTACTGCCGCGTGGGACGAGCTACCTGGGACACACTCTGCAAAGGTGAACTGCTCTGAACTAACCTACCAGGGTGGGACTGCATCTCCCAGCAGGCCTTGTGTGCATCAGCTGGTTTACGGCTGTTCGTGGAGCACTTAAAAAAGCACTGGTCATTACCACGGCACAGGAGATGCTCGGGATATGCCCGTGTGCGTGCCTCGGTAAAGTCCGGGAAAGGAGCAGGCCCATCTGCGCCTGTCCGCGCCCTCACAAGGCTGGGATTGGCCATCCCTCTGTCTTTGCTGTATTAGGAGTAAGGGTACTCTTTTTATTTTTTATCTTTATCCTTTTCCTAAAGGGCTATTTGGGAAAGTAAAATATTGCCCCTGAATGGTACTTTGGGATGGCGGGAAAGGTAACATAATTTAAATACTCTTGTGGGCCAGACAGTGGAGGAGCATGGGGAAGAGAAGGCTACCTGGAGCAGCCCCAGCTCAGAGTCCTGTGCTTGTGTGCAATTATTCAAATGTTGGAGAGAGCAATTGTGGTAGTTAAGGCAGAAATAAAATTGTCAGAGAGAAAGCTGTCCCTGGGTCTCATGCAGAAGGTGATAGTTCTTTATTAAAGTCTCCTCCTAGCTTGCAGCAGCATGGTTTCAGCAATTCCCTCCTTGTGCCCAATTTATCTAGTATCACGAACAATCAGGACTTGGACCCTATTATATGTCCACCAACGGCCAAAACTTGTAAGGGCTTGACCTGAGAGAAAGCCAAAGAAAAGGCTAACAATGCACAGGAGGGTTCTTCCTGGCGAAGATTGGAGAAAGATATCCCATTAGCCCCCCCAGATGTCTCGGGATCTTGTCTTTCCAGTTTAGCACAGTTTGATTTCTAGTCTGATGAAGGTAAAGAGGTTCTATGGGCATAATCAAGCAGGAACTCAAGCCTTTACTTTCCCGATTAGAGGAAGTGGTGCTTCAATTAACGGCCTTAAAGAACGTGGTAATTGAAAGTCAGGGGACATACAGAGGGGATCCTGTGGTTCCACCCCGGTCTAACATGCCCTTGGAGGCAAGTACTAAGGTGATGGAAGGGCAGAATAGCCGGGGGCTCCGAGTGAAGAGACATAATTTACATCTATATGTGAGAATGTCCTTATATTGCCCATAGGCATCTTAAATAACAATTGTAGTAGTAGGACGGGACTAGAGGAAAGAAGGATTGGAAAAGATCAACGATATATCAAGGGCTATCTTCAAGTTCCTCCCAAGTGTACCCCCTATACGATTATTTTAAATAATGGTCCAGATTTGTCAGAAGAGGCTAAGGAGGACTATTCTAATTTTCACAACAAGACTGTATATTGGTTGAAATCAGACTCCATTTGGGAAGGGAATCGGTCCTGTACACGTTAAAAGAATGCTGTGGTTGGGCATTCACTCAAAAGAAAACATTGGGGATTGTATTATTATAAATTGTAGAATACCATTAATTTTAGAGATCCTTTTACAGCGTTTAGCATGAGTACCTATTAAATTTATTAGAAGCCCTCCCTTACAATATTTTTACAGACCAGTTAGACACAGCAGATTTAATACCTTTAACCCATTCCTGGGCCTTCACAAAACGGCCCACTGATTAGAAAGTTACCAAGTGAGGCAGAAGACATCTAGCCCATGGCCTTGACTGTTACAACAAGCAGATTTTCTCTACTACCTCAGCTAGAGGATCAAGATTGAAGAATAGGGACATGATGGTAGCTAGTGGGAGTCAGGACCTAGAGTCATATGGTCTGCTGGGGCACACACAAAATGAGTTAGGCGTATGGAAATGTTATACATGATCTAGTTGTTAAATGTTGGAATATGGCGGGTGGTAAAAGTAAAGTCAGAATATAATCCCACATAAATAGAGTGTCCTAAATATAATTGTGCAAAATATCAGCTTGTTAGAGTTAATAGTAGAAAATCTACATTCAGCATGATGTCGTGTTTTTAGATGATACTTATGATACAGTATTTCTATGAGATGATATTTACAGCTACATGTGCATTTACAAGGAACAAGTGTAAATCCATGCACATGTGTATACAATACAATTCCAAAATCTTTTTCTCTCTATAGGAATTTGTCTGTGAATTAATTCATTCTCCTAAATGCACCCCAATATTTGGGGTTTTCCTATATCATTCTGACCATGGTTAGCAACTTATTCCCATCTTTCATTTTTAAGTTTATCAATTTCCAGTTAAATAGATGTAACCAAAAATACCCAATACAACTTTTAGGAGTCATGGTTAAATGGATATGATGTTCAATTATTATGCTAACCTAACATAGGCAAGTATTTCTAGTTCTAGCTAGTTACATGACGAGCAACCCACTGTTAAGCCAGTCTGCTGTTGGGATCTTGGGTATCACTTAACAGAGATATTTTATGTTAACTTTTTGAGGTCCTGTCAAACAGCATTGCTGTCACATCTGATCACATTCCTCCACCCAACTGCACCCCCCAGCTATATTGTCTACTTGGATCGATCTCCTTTGGACTGGCACTCCGGCATCTTGCTTTTTTTGCATTTTTCCCGGCAGCTGTTACTCTTGCCTACCAAATGTGATAAACATATCTAAGTAATGGCACCACATCGTCTTGGTTCCTGTGTTTTGCCTCACACATATTACAATGTCACTAAAATGTCATGATCTCTGGTTGTCTAAATAAGACATCACAAGTAATTGAACTATTCCTAAGAGCAATGACTGTGGCAAGGATCTCAGAATCTATCTGAAGTCTAATAACGTTTACAAAGTTGCAATATTCCTATTACCTACTGCTCTAGTGTGACCTGCATTTTGAGTAATAGATTTCTCACCAATGTACCTGGCAGATCAAATCTTTGCTAAAATTAATAAAGAAATGTCCTAGATATGAACTGCTCATTTATTCTTGCCGCTGTCTGTAGTCTCATTACAAGGCTGAAACGTTGCTGTTGACTGTCTTGAGAAGCTTGGAATATATGTCACCTCTCATTAGGTACTATTTTTACCTGTTCCCAGTGGCAATGTGTCAAATTGAACTTACCTCCTTGTTGACAATGACCGATAATATACTGGGTCATCTTTCTGAATCCACTGCCAGTGCCCCATGCAGCTAAGGGAACGCAATCTTAAAGTAGCACTGACACTGTATGTTCGCAGGAACTATATGTATTGCAGAAGGAGATGCATAAGCATATGTGCACCCTTCTGTAATACTACAGGGCCCGGGGACATAGAAAATGGGTGTAGATGACTGCTGCGCCTCTAGGCACTCTATGGAATTCAGTCCAGGGGTTATTACATGCTGACATGTAAATGATGAAAAGCCTTTGCTTCTGCCACCGTCCCATATTATAGGCACGTGTACAGAATCTAACAGGCTTTCAGGAGACGAGTGACAGTGTGCCACAAAGAGGTGTTGAGCTGACAGTGCGCACCTTGACGGCAGCCCTCCGGAGATGAGAATTTGGATGCCATGGATCCCTCAGGCAGCCTCCTGCATGTGGGTGCGATCACTCACTACACCCGCTTGCAGGGGCTATTTGTCCCCCTTTTAAGTGGAGGAAGGTGCCACCGGCAAAGTAAATGATGTTTGAGGAGATGTTTCGAACAGCCACCCCATTTTTAACTAATGCTCTTCCCCTAGGGCAGACAGGAGGTTCTCCTGTCCTAGGAGCTGCACATTGATAGTAATAGGGTGCATTGTCCTTGTTTGACCCTGGAACACCTCTTTCAAAGCAGACTGTGGTGCAAAATGAAGGATAGTTCATGTGTGACGTGCTTCCTTTCCCTCTCAAGGTGTGTATATACTTTTGTCCAATCCATCACATGAGACAGTAACGCCTCTTTGTGATCCTACTTTCTTGACATTCTACCAGTCTTTTTGGTTTTGTTGTATTCCAACCACAAGGTATTCTGTATTTGACAGCTCTGCGACAGGGGTTCACAAAGTATATACCACTATACTGTCTTTACCATCAATAATATTTGCAAAATAAAAAATATTAATTCTAATATCATCACTAGATTAATTTTCCAAAGTCTAAATCCGATTTTGTACTTCTTTCCTTTTCATTGCCTGATTCGTCAAACGCACTTATACGTTTTCCCGTGTCACATTTGGATGGGATTCAAGCTTGAGTATCCACTGGAACTTTAGTATCCTTTAGGTATAATGTTTTGCTATTTTAGATAATTGTGAAGTTTACTGCCACACCAAACGTAACCGGGTGTACTTTCAAGACAAAAGGTTAGAGGAAAAGATGCTTGTGAAATTTACAAGAGAAAGGCCTTGACTGTACCCAAGCTTTGGAGGCAACTTTTTTATATCTTTTACATTCACACAAATTCACATTCACATACACTCTTACTTAAGCACAATCTCACCTGCAAACATGCACACAACATGCATTTAAAAATATTTTTTTACTTACCTCAACTGCCATGGAAGGGTATTTTCCAACTTATTGTACTGCATTTATATTACAATAATAGTGAATACTACAATATAATTCACTATTAGTGTAATACAAATTTGACAGAAAACAAAGAGAGTGGAGCCCCAACTGACGACCATAAGGACCAGCTGCCACTATGTTCCTAGCACTGGGGGAGTGTTTTAATTTATTTACACTCCGGTGGTGCAGTGTGCCAGCTCATATTTAATAGGCCATGCAAAGCCACCTTGTGTGGATTTTCATGGCCTTGTAATTATGGACCCCTTTCATGCATAACACTGCATAAAACGGGCTCCCCAGGGGTGTTGCTTAGGGTGCTCCCATGCAACATCCATGGAACCCAACACAATCTGATGCATTACTAGATTTACAAATCTGGGAATGCATCAGGTTCCTATGCCACCTCAAAGGTGGCATAAGAGTGATGCAACTGGGAGAAATATCTTTATTTCTACCCATTTGTTCTTCATTCTATGTGTGCTACATTCTGAAGCACACATAAAAAGAGGAAAACACCTCTTGTAATTGTTTTTGTGCAGGAAGTTGTCCCTTTCTGCACAAAAACAATCATCCTCACAATGCATGCATCCTTGCTGTATCTTGTTTATACAGCACATTTCTGCCTTTTCCCAGTGGCGCACGGTGGTGCAGCAAGGCACTTGCCGCGCCACCCTACACCACAACCCTTGTAATGAGGCTCTGCATTTGCAATCTCTGAGGCCAGGGGCCTCAAGGGCAGTGCCAGGGGTGGCAAAAGGCAAGACAGGGGTCACAGCTGTAACCCCTGGCAACCCCTAAATGACGTTCATGTGTGGAAGGATGGCTACATATAGAGTCATATCTGTTGGAATGGTTTCTGTGGCACATTTCTATGTGGTTGTATGTGAACACTTAATGTAGTTTAGAAGTCAAGCAACAAAACACATTTGAAAAACAGTTATAAACAGTGGTCACATCTTAGGAGTGTGTTTTAGGCAGGGGTGATACAACCATGGCTAAGCACATGAGGCTCTGTGTCCAGTGGTTAATTTGTGAATAAAAACGTGGCAGTACCCAAAGCCAGGGTGTAGGAGGCTGGACTGGCTTGTAGTGAGTACCAAGGGGTACTTACACCTTGCACCAGGCCCAGTTATCCCTTATTAGTGTATAGGGTGTCTAGCAGCATAGGCTGATAGATAATGGTAGCTTAGCAGAGCAGCTTAGGCTGAACTAGGAGACGAGTGAAGCTCCTACAGTACCACTAGTGTCATATGCACAATATCATAAGAAAACACAATACACAGATATACTAAAAATAAAGGTACTTTATTTTTATGACAATATGCCAAAAGTATCTCAGTGAGTACCCTCTGTATGAGGATAGCAAATATACACAAGATATATATACACAATACCAAAATATGCAGTAATAGTATTAGAAAACAGTGCAAACAATGTATAGTTACAATAGGATGCAATGGAGACACATAGGGGTAGGGGCAACACAAACCATATACTCCAAAAGTGGAATGCGAACCACAAATGGACCCCAAACCTATGTGACCTTGTAGAGGGTCGCTGGGACTATTAGAAAATAGTAAGGGTTAGAAAAATAGCCCACCCCAAGACCCTGAAAAGTGAGTGCAAAGTGCACTAAAGTTCCCCAAAGGACATAGAAGTCGTGATAGGGGAATTCTGCAGGAAAGACACAAATCAGCAATGCAACAATGATGGATTTCCAGTTGAGGGTACCTGTGGAACAAGGGGACCAAGTCCAAAAGTCACAACAAGTCGGAGATGGGCAGATGCCCAGGAAATGCCAGCTGCGGGTGCAAAGAAGCTGCTACTGGACAGTAGAAGCTGGAGATTCTGCAGGAACGACAGGGGCTAGGAACTTCTCCTTTGGAGGACGGATCCCCCACGCCGTGGAGAGTCGTGCAGAAGTATTTTCCTTAAGAAAGACCACCAACAAGCCTTGCTAGCTGCAAATCTTGCGGTTAGGGTTTTTGGGTGCTGCTGTGGCCCAGGAGGGACCAGGATGTCGCCAATTACGTCTGGGGACAGAGGGGGCGTCGAGCAAGAAAAGGAGACCTCTCAGCATCAGGCAGCACCCGCAGAAGTGCCAAAAACAGGCACTACAAGGATGCGTGAAACGGTGCTCACCCGAAGTCGCACAAAGGAGTCCCACGTCGCCGGAGAACAACTTAGGAGGTCGTGCAATGCAGGTCAGAGTAGCGTGGACCCAGGCTGGACTGTGCACAAAGATTTCCGCCAGAAGTGCACGGAGGCCGGAGTAGCTGCAAAAGTCGCGGTTCCCAGCAATGCAGTCTGGCGTGGGGAGGCAAGGACTTACCTCCACCAAACTTGGACTGAAGAGTCACTGGACTGTGGGAGTCACTTGGACAGAGTTGCTGGATTCAAGGGACCTCGCTCGTCGTGCTGAGAGGAGACCCAGGGTACAGGTGATGCAGTTCTTTGGTGCCTGCGGTTGCAGGGGGAGGATTCCGTCGACCCACAGGAGATTTCTTCGGAGCTTCTAGTGCAGAGAGGAGGCAGACTACCCCCACAGCATGCACCACCAGGAAAGCAGTCGAGAAAGCGGCTGGATCAGCGTTACAGAGTTGCAGTAGTCGTCTTTGCTACTTTGTTGCAGTTTGCAGGCTTCCAGCGTGGTCAGCAGTCGATTCCTTGGCCGAAGGTGAAGAGAGAAATGCAGAGGAACTCGGATGAGCTCTTGCATTCATTATCTAAGGAAATCCCCAAAGCAGAGACCCTAAATAGCCAGAAAAGAGGGTTTGGCTACTTAGGAGAGAAAATAGGCTAGCAACACCTGAAGGAGCCTATCAGAAGGAGTCTCTGACATCACCTGATGGCACTGGCCACTCAGAGCAGTCCAGTGTGCCAGCAGCACCTCTGTTTCCAAGATAGCAGAGGTCTGGAGCACACTGGAGGAGCTCTGGGCACCTCCCAGGGGAGGTACAGGTCAGGGGAGTGGTCACTCCCCTTTCCTTTGTCCAGTTTCGCGCCAGAGCAGGGCTAAGGGGTCCCTGAACCGGTGTAGACTGGCTTATGCAGAAATGGGCACCATGTGTGCCCATGAAAGCATTTCCAGAGGCTGGGGGAGGCTACTCCTCCCCTGCCTTCACACCATTTTCCAAAGGGAGAGGGTGTAACACCCTCTCTCAGAGGAAGTCCTTTGTTCTGCCATCCTGGGCCAAGCCTGGCTGGACCCCAGGAGGGCAGAAGCCTGTCTGAGGGGTTGGCAGCAGCAGCAGCTGCAGTGAAACCCCGGGAAAGGCAGTTAGGCAGTACCAGGGTCTGTGCTACAGACCACTGGGATCATGGGATTGTGCCAACTATGCCAGGATGGCATAGAGGGGGCAATTCCATGATCATAGACATGTTACATGGCCATATTCGGAGTTACCATTGTGAAGCTACATATAGGTAGTGACCTATATGTAGTGCACGCATGTAATGGTGTCCCCGCACTCACAAAGTCCGGGGAATTGGCCCTGAACAATGTGGGGGCACCTTGGCTAGTGCCAGGGTGCCCACACACTAAGTAACTTAGCACCCAACCTTTACCAGGTAAAGGTTAGACATATAGGTGACTTATAAGTTACTTAAGTGCAGTGTAAAATGGCTGTGAAATAACGTGGACGTTATTTCACTCAGGCTGCAGTGGCAGGCCTGTGTAAGAATTGTCAGAGCTCCCTATGGGTGGCAAAAGAAATGCTGCAGCCCATAGGGATCTCCTGGAACCCCAATACCCTGGGTACCTCAGTACCATATACTAGGGAATTATAATGGTGTTCCAGTATGCCAATGTAAATTGGTAAAATTGGTCACTAGCCTGTTAGTAATAATTTGAAAAGAGAGAGCATAACCACTGAGGTTCTGGTTAGCAGAGCCTCAGTGAGACAGTTAGGCACCACACAGGGAACACATACATATAGGCCACAAACTTATGAGCACTGGGGTCCTGACTAGCAGGGTCCCAGTGACACATAACAAACATACTGAAAACATAGGGTTTTCCCTATGAGCACTGGGCCCTGGCTAGCAGGATCCCAGTGAGACAGTGAAAACACCCTGACATACACTCACAAACAGGCCAAAAGTGGGGGTAACAAGGCTAGAAAGAGGCTACTTTCTCACACAACCCCCCCCCCCCAAACGAAGGACAAAAAGGCTAACCCTGGCCAGTTGAGACTTTATTGTCTAAGTGGTGATAAGTAGAGAGTAGCTCTGCAATAGACTGGTTACTCCCTTTATCATCCACTATATGGTTACTTCCCTGTGGGGATGTAAACCACCCTGTTTGAAGTTTTTTAGCTAAGCAACAATGTGAAGATGTATTTTCAGAGTTTCTATCAGTAAGTTTTAGTTTAGAGCAGTGGAAATTGTCCACTGAACCTATTTGTAGTGATGGAAATGCCAGACAGGGATGCTGTCTCAGAAAAGCCATAGCTGGGCAAAAACCTTGTCCATATGGCTGGAAGAGAGAACAGGGATGCTGTTTCTCTTGAGTTGGAGCAGGGCAGGGATGCTGTCCTATGAGCTCCACACTAGGGCAGGGATGCTGTCCTAAGTGTTGTGAGGCAGTGCAGAGTTTCTGCACTAAGGTTTCTCTGGGAGGGTTGGAGGGATTCTCCATGTTAACTAAAATGGTGCTCTTTTTCTCACCAATGTTAGTTATCCCACAGAGAGGTACTTCTACCTCAGGGAGTACAGCTTTGCCAGCTGATGCTTCCCTTGGAACAGGTGCCACCCCAGGAGAGGTTTCTCCCACCACAGGAATGGTATCCTGAATGGCAGGGTGGTTAGGGGATACTGTGATACCCTTTTTACCTGTTGATGGAGAGGGATCCTGAGTTTTCAGGCCTTCTCTCCTTTGCTTTTTCATTTCAGTAGAAATGAGAGGGAACAATTCCTCTGGGATGCCCAGCATGGTTGCATGGGCATAAAACTCTACATCAGCCCAACCTGAGGCCTCTAGGTCATTACCTAAGAGACAGTCTACAGGTAAGCTAGGTGATACCACCACCTGCTTAGGGCCAGTAACTCCACCCCAACTAAACTGAATTATAGCTAAGGGAAGAAACTTAGTGGAGTTATGGACATCAATAATTTTATACTGTTGTCCAATGATGTGTTGTTCAGGAGCCACTAGGTTTTCAGTCACTAAAGTGATACTGGCACCTGTGTCCCTGTAGGCCAAGGCCTCAACACCATTTATTGAAAAAGTCTGCCTGTACTTATCCATTGTAAGGGAATAAGCAGCCAGTGTGGCAAGGCCAATGCCACTAGGTGTGACAGAAACTGTCTTGGGACTGACTACCCCAGTTTCTATGATGGACCCATAAGTGAACCCAACTACACCCTTAACTTGACTGTTGCCAGCAGTCCCACCACTAGTACCACTACTGCTAGGGGCACTAGAGCTTGATGTATTAGTGGTGGTAGGCTCAGGGGGTTTACCTGGACAGGACTTATCCCCTGGCCTATGGCCTCTGTTTTTACACACAAAGCACCAAGGCTTTTTAATGTGTGTGGGTTGAGAAAAAGAGGAAGAATTTGTTTTATCCCCACCCTCTGAAGAGTGTTTAAGATTTGAAGTGGGATCTTTGGTTTTACCCTTATCCCCATACTTATCTTGAGATTTTTCACCATCTTTCTTCTTGCCATCCTTGTCACCACCTTTATGAACTTTTCTGTTCACTCTTGTTCTGACCCATTTGTCTACCTTCTTTCCCAATTCTTGGGGAGAGGTCAGATCTGAGTCCACTAGATACTGGTGCAACAAATCAGACACACAATTATTAAGTATATGCTCTCTCAGGATTATGTTGTATAGGCTTTCATAGTCAGTCACTTTACTGCCATGTAACCACCCCTCCAAGGCCTTCACTGAATGGTCAACAAAATCAACCCAGTCTTGTGAAGACTCCTTTTTGGTCTCTCTGAACTTCATCCTGTACTGTTCAGTGGTTAAGCCATAACCATCCAGGAGTGCATTCTTAAGAACTGCAAAATTATTAGCATCAATTTCTTTTACAGTAAGGAGCCTATCCCTACCCTTTCCACTAAATGATAGCCATAGGATAGCAGCCCACTGCCTTTGAGGGACATCCTGTACAACACAGGCCCTCTCAAGTGCAGCAATGATAATGTCATCCCCCTCCTTATAAGGGGGAACTATCTCATGCAGATTCCTGGAATCATGCTCTTTTGCAGGATGACTATGGGGAATACTGCTGCTGCCACCATGGGTTTCTAAACCCAACTTCTGTCTTTCTTTCTCTAGTTCTAAGGACTGTCTATCCAAATCCAGCTGTTGCTTCTTGAGCTTCAGTCTGGTTTGTTCCACTCTCAATTTATTGAGCTCCCTTTCTAACAATCTGTCATCAGGGTGGGTGGGAGGGACATGTCTAGAAACAGAAGTATGATGTGAAAGGACAGAAGGAGACCTGTCCCTAACAGAAGGCACCCTAACAGCTTGGCTCACAGAAACAGCACTTCTACTATGATGAGAAGGAATACTCTTACTGAGATGTGAGACCACACTATCTGTATGATGTGACTCAACATCAGTTCCAACTATGCTAGGTTGTCTGCTAGGGGGCAGGCTTGGAAGTTTCCCTCCCACTTCTGTAGCTAGGGGAGCCCCAGAGTCAGAGTGGGAACCATCAGCTAACTTTTCAACAGGAGTGCCAGCTGTGGCCTTCTCCTGTTCAACAAGCATATTCACTAACAGTTCTCTAGAAGGATTCTTCCTTACACTTAAACCTCTTTCTATGCAGAGACTCCTTGCTTCTTTCCAGCTAAGGTTATCATAAGCAAGTTTGGACAGATCAACAGTTTGGCCTGTGCCAGACATTTTAGACAGTGTTTAAGTGACAGAAAAAGTGAAGAAAAAGTTTTTCAGAACTTTTGGAAAGACAGAAAAAAAACTTTTAAACTTTTTTAAGAACTTTTTAGAAAGATAGAGGTACTTTTCAGCACTTTAGAAAAGAAGTGAGAAAAGAAATGCAAAACTTTTTGGTTAGGTGTACATACACTGAACTTGTTTTGTATATTTTTCTCTTATGAAAAGTACAATGACCAAAGTGGTAAGTAGTTACAGAGCACTTATCCCACCACCGCACAACCAATGTAGGAGGCTGGACTGGCTTGTAGTGAGTACCAAGGGGTACTTACACCTTGCACCAGGCCCAGTTATCCCTTATTAGTGTATAGGGTGTCTAGCAGCATAGGCTGATAGATAATGGTAGCTTAGCAGAGCAGCTTAGGCTGAACTAGGAGACGAGTGAAGCTCCTACAGTTTCACTAGTGTCATATGCACAATATCATAAGAAAACACAATACACAGATATACTAAAAATAAAGGTACTTTATTTTTATGACAATATGCCAAAAGTATCTCAGTGAGTACCCTCGGTATGAGGATAGCAAATATACACAAGATATATGTACACAATACCAAAATATGGAGTAATAGTATTAGAAAACAGTGCAAACAATGTATAGTTACAATAGGATGCAATGGAGACACATAGGGATAGGGGCAACAAAAACCATATACTCCAAAAGTGGAATGCAAACCACGAATGGACCCCAAACCTATGTGACCTTGTAGAGGGTCGCTGGGACTATTAGAAAATAGTAAGGGTTAGAAAAATAGCCCACCCCAAGACCCTGAAAAGTGAGTGCAAAGTGCACTAAAGTTCCCCAAAGAACATAGAAGTCGTGATAGGGGAATTTTGCAGGAAAGACACAAATCAGCAATGCAACAACGATGGATTTCCAGTCGAGGGTACCTGTGGAACAAGGGGACCAAGTCCAAAAGTCACAAGCAAGTCGGAGATGGGCAGATGCCCAGGAAATGCCAGCTGTGGGTGCAAAGAAGCTGCTACTGGACAGTAGAAGCTGGAGATTCTGCAGGAACGACAAAGGCTAGGAACTTCCCCTTTGGAAGACGGATACTACACGCCGTGGAGAGTCGTGCAGAAGTGTTTTCCTGAAGAAAGACCACCAACAAGCCTTGCTAGCTGCAAATCTTGTGGTTAGGGTTTTTGGGTGCTGCTGTGGCCCAGGAGAGACCAGGATGTCGCCAATTGCGTCCGAGGACAGAGGGGGCGTCAAGCAAGACAAGGAGCCCTCTCAGCAGCAGGCAGCACCCACAGAAGTGCCAGAAACAGGCACTACAAGGATGCGTGAAACGGTGCTCACCCAAAGTCGCACAAAGGAGTCCCACGTCGCCGGAGAACAACTTAGGAGGTCGTGCAATGCAGGTTAGAATGGCGTGGACCCAGGCTGGATTGTGCACAAAGGATTTCCGCCGGAAGTGCACGGAGGCCGGAGTAGCTGCAAAAGTCACGGTTCCCAGTAATGCAGTCTGGCGTGGGGAGGCAAGGACTTACCTCCACCAAACTTGGACTGAAGAGTCACTGGACTGTGGGAGTCACTTGGACAGAGTTGCTGGATTCAAGGGACCTCGCTCGTCATGCTGAGAGGAGACCCAGGGTACCGGTGATGCAGTTCTTTGGTGCCTGCGGTTGCAGGGGGACGATTCCGTCGACTCACGGGAGATTTCTTCGGAGCTTCTAGTGCAGAGAGGAGGCAGACTACCCCCACAGCATGCACCACCAGAAAAGCAGTCGAGAAGGCGGCTGGATCAGCGTTACAGAGTTGCAGTAGTCGTCTTTGCTACTTTGTTGCAGTTTTGCAGGCTTCCAGCGCGGTCAGCAGTCGATTCCTTGGCAGAAGGTGATGAGAGAGATGCAGAGGAACTCAGATGAGCTCTTGCATTCGTTATCTAAGGAAATCCCCAAAGCAGAGACCCTAAATAGCCAGAAAAGAGGGTTTGGCTACTTAGGAGAGAAGATAGGCTAGCAACACCTGAAGGAGCCTATCAGAAGGAGTCTCTGACGTCACCTGATGGCACTGGCCACTCAGAGCAGTCCAGTGTGCCAGCAGCACCTCTATTTCCAAGATGGCAGAGGTCTGGAGCACACTGGAGGAGCTCTGGGCACCTCCCAGGGGAGGTACAGGTCAGGGGAGTGGTCACTCCCCTTTCCTTTGTCCAGTTTCAAGCCAGAGCAGGGCTAAGGGGTCCCTGAAACGGTGTAGACTGGCTTATGTAGAAATGGGCACCATGTGTGCCCATGAAAGCATTTCCAGAGGCTGGGGGAGGCTACTCCTCCCCTGCCTTCACACCATTTTCCAAAGGGAGAGGGTGTAACACCCTCTCTCAGAGGAAGTCCTTTGTTTTGCCATCCTGGGCCAGGCCTGGCTGGACCCCAGGAGGGCAGAAGCCTGTCTGAGGGGTTGGCAGCAGCAGCAGCTGCAGTGAAACCCCGGGAAAGGCAGTTTGGCAGTACCAGGGTCTGTGCTACAGACCACTGGGATCATGGGATTGTGCCAACTATGCCAGGATGGCATAGAGGGGGCAATTCCATGATCATAGACATGTTACATGGCCATATTCAGAGTTACCATTGTGAAGTTACATATAGGTAGTGACCTATATGTAGTGCACGCGTGTAATGGTGTCCCCGCACTCACAAAGTCCGGGGAATTGGCCCTGAACAATGTGGGGGCACCTTGGCTAGTGCCAGGGTGCCCACACACTAAGTAACTTAGCACCCAACCTTTACCAGGTAAAGGTTAGACATATAGGTGACTTATAAGTTACTTAAGTGCAGTGTAAAATGGCTGTGAAATAACGTGGATGTTATTTCACTCAGGCTGCAGTGGCAGGCATGTGTAAGAATTGTCAGAGCTCCCTATGGGTGGCAAAAGAAATGCTGCAGCCCATAGGGATCTCCTGGAAGCCCAATACCCTGGGTACCTCAGTACCATATACTAGGGAATTATAAGAGTGTTCCAGTATGCCAATGTTAATTGGTAAAATTGGTCACTAGCCTGTTAGTGACAATTTGAAAAGAGAGAGCATAACCACTGAGGTTCTGGTTAGCAGAGCCTCAGTGAGACAGTTAGGCACCACACAGGGAACACATACATATAGGCCACAAACTTATGAGCACTGGGGTCCTGACTAGCAGGGTCCCAGTGACACATAACAAACATACTGAAAACATAGGGTTTTCACTATGAGCACTGGGCCCTGGCTAGCAGGATCCCAGTAAGACAGTAAAAACACCCTGACATACACTCACAAACAGGCCAAAAGTGGCGGTAACAAGGCTAGAAAGAGGCTACTTTCTCACACAGGGGCATACCTTGGTCAGTAAGATTGGGGGTGTGGGTGTGAACATCATAGTTTCTGACAATCCGACTGGCATATAATGCTTAAATACATTATAGGTCAAGCAGGGTGCATGAGCGGGTTCTAAGGGGCAGTGGTAGGGATGGGGAATGTGGATTGGTAGGAGCAGTAAGAGAATAAACCCAATATTCTGTAAAATAACCAATATTTTTTCTGAGGACTCTCACACAGAGTGTGTGTGCTCTTGTGTCTGTGCGTATGTAAAAACAGTTACAACCAGTTGTCATATCTTAACAGTGTGTTTTAGGCAGGGGCGATACAACCATGGCTAAGCACGAGGCTCTGTGCCCAGTGGTTAATTTGTAAATAATAACGTGCCAGTACCCAAAGCCAGGGGCTTAGCTTGATCAGTAAGATTGGGGGTGAGCATCATATTTTCTGACAATCAGACTGGCATATAGGGGGTCATTCTGAGGAGTGCGGCGGAAGCACCGCCAACAGGCTGGCGGTGCTTCCTGGGCGATTCTGACCGCAGCGGTAAAGCCGCGGTCGGAAAAGGGGAGCCGGCGGTTTCCCGCCGGTTTCCCGCTGGCCCAGGGAACCCGCCATGGCGGCGCTGCTTGCAGCACTGCCATGGGGATTCCGACCCCCTTCCCGCCAGCCTGTTTCTGGCGGTGTCCACCGCCAGAACCAGGATGGAGGGAACGGGTGCCATGGGCAGGGCAGGGGCCCCCTAACAGGGCCCCACAAAGATTTTCACTGTCTGCTGTGCAGACAGTGAAAATCGCGACGGGTGCCACTGCACCCGTCGCACCCCTTCAACTCCGCCGGCTCCATTCCGAGCCGGCTTCATTGTTGAAGGGGCTGTCCCGCTGGGCCGGCCGGCGGTCTTCTGGCGGTCGCCCGCCAGCCCAGCGGGAAAGCCGGAATGGCCGTCTTTTGACGGGAACCGCTTGGTGGGCGGCGACCGCCGACCGCCGCGGTCAGAATGACCGACATAATGTTTAAATACATTATAGGTCAAGCAGGGTGCATGAGTGGGCCTTAAGGGGCAATAGTAAGGGAGAGAAATGTGGTTTGGTAGGAGTACTAGGAGAATAAACACAATATTCTGTTTATTTGAGGACTTTCACACAGAGTGTGTGTGCATTTTCTGTCTGTATGTATGTAAAAATACCTGCTGAAATCCGACTCATCATATTTCACAATAGCCGACTGAAATCACCTTTACCCAACTATTTATAAGAAAATACATTATTATGGGGGGTTTAACACACCACCCTGAAGATATACCCCTGCCCAAAGCTCTCCTCTGAAACATATGGCTGCTGCATTTAAATGTGCAAGCACAGAATACTGAGGAAGAGTAATTCTAAAGCGATCTCAGGCCTCTTTAATTCATTTGCAGCCACTCCCTACCCCTTCAGCCCACTTGTGCAGCTTTCTACTTTCTTCTTTTGTGACACTTTTCTGTCTTTCTTTGCTCCATCTTTTCCATATGTGTCTTTTGCTCACAGTAATTGCCTGATGCAGAAAAATAAGTGCCAGCCCTCAAAAATATTATATTTCTATTAAGTACTGAGGATAGGTGTAAAGAACATGGAGAACATCAGCTCTAGGGAACATGGTTTGTGGTGGCCCAGGAATTGTGTGCCTTCTGACTCAGTGCTACACAGTTGAGAATGAGGCAAATGTTGATGGCAGAAGTCAGTTTTGCCCAGTGTTGGCTTTTCTTAGTCTAAACGGTTGATTGATGCTGTTAAGTGAGACAATAAAGCATTAATTATTGATTACATAGATTTTTCGCTCTGGTTTGTAGTATCACCTGATTTCTTTGCAATATTGTTTTGTAGTAACTTAGATTTCTATATGACGACCCTTTCACTTCTTCCCTTATTCAGAGGACAAAATGGGTGGGATCTATTGGGAACTAAGTTGCCAAGTGTCAAATAAAGAATAAGGCCCAGATTTAAGAGGGCCTAGTGCCATTTCAACACCATATTAGCATAATTTGTTTACGCTGATGTGGCTTTGGAAGGCCAAAAACACCACAGCATATTTTCAAAGTGGAGCAATGCTTGCATTACACCACTTTGTAACCTCTTGCGCCACACTATGGTTGCGCCAGGCATAATGTATGCAAGGGGCGAGGGGGACTTAAAAAAAGACACTAAGAGATTTCTTTGCATCATTTTTATCTGCATTTTTAACGCCGACTAGAGCAAGCATTAAAGGGAGGCTCCCATTGTTTTCAATCAACCAATCAATCAATCAAAGAATGTATAGAGCGAGCTACTCACCCATGAGGGTCTCAAGGCGCTGGGGTGGGGAGGGAAGGGGGGTCACTGTTCGAACAGCCATGTCTTGAGGTTCTTTCTGAAGAGCAGGAGGTCTTGGGTCTTGCGGAGGTTGGTGGGGAGGGAGTTCCATGCCTTGGGGGTGAGGTAGGAGAAGGATCTGCCTCCTCTGGTGGTGAGTTAGATGCAAGGGACTGTGGCAAGTGCGAGGTCGGTGGATCGGAGGTGGCGATTAGGAGTGTGGAAGGTAACTCTTTCGTTGAGGTAGGTTGGGCCAGTGTTGTGGAGGGATTTGTGTGCGTGGATGAGGATTTTTAAGGTGATCCTCTTGTTGATGGGGAGCCAGTGAAGGGATTTGAGGCGTGAGGAGATGTGTTCATGGCGAGGGAGCTCCAGGATGAGGCGGACGGCTGTGTTCTGGATTCTATGGAGTTTGCGTTTGAGTTTGAGTGTGGTGCCTGCGTAGAGTGTGTTTCCGTAGTCTAGCCGGCTGCTGATGAGTGCGTGGGTGACGGTCTTTCTGGTCTCTATGGGAATCCAGTTGAAGGTTTTTCATAGCATGCAGAGTGTGTTGAAACAGGAGGAGGTTACGGCGTTGATTTGCTGGGTCATGGAGAGGGAGGGGTCCAGGATGATGCCAAGGTTGCATGCGTAGTTTGCGGGGGTAGGTGCGGGGCCTAGGGTGGTAGTAGGGTTGAAGGAGAGGGAGATGATGAGTTGGGTGTCGCCTGCGTGGGATAAGATGGTGATTCCGTGCGGTCAGAGGATGTTGGGGAGCAGGGTCATGTAAATGTTGAAAAGGGTGGGGCTGAGGGAGGACCCTTGGGGGACTCCACAGATGATTTTGGTGGCAGTGGAGTGGACAGGAGAGAGGCAGACTTTTTGGGTTCTATCGGTGAGGAAGGAGGTGAGCCAGTCTAGGGCTTTGTGTTGAATTCCTGTGTCAAGGAGGCATGTGCGGAGTGTATGGTGGCAGACTGTGTCCTAGGCAGCGGAGAGGTCCAGGAGGATGAGTGCGACGGTCTCGCCCTTGTGGACTCTGGACCTGATGTCGTCAGTACATGCGATGAGGGCGGTCTCTGTGCTGTGGTTCTTGCAGAACCCAGACTGGGAGGGATTGAGTGTGTTGTTTTCCTCAGGGGAGTGGGACAGACAGGTGTTCACTAGTTTCTCAGCGACCTTGGCGGGGAAAGGGAGGAGAGAGATGGGGCGGTAGTTGGAGAGGTCGTCAGGGTCAGCTTTGGCCTTTTTTAGGAGTGCAGTGACTTCTGCGTGCTTCCAGGGGTCTGGGAAGGTGGCGGTGTCGAATGAGCTGTTGATTATGTTGTGAAGGTTGGGCTGGCTTTGTTGTAAATGCGATGGGGAAGGGGTCAGAGGGGGATCCAGAGTGGATGGAATTCATAGTTTTCTCAGTTTCTTTGTCTGTTTGTTGGGGCCCAGGTGATTAGTAGGTTGGGCAGGGGGTATGGGTGATCTGTGTTGGACGAGTTGGAGGTGTGTGTGGTGGTTTGAAATTGTTGTGTATGTCTAGGATTTTGCGGAGGAAATAGTTTGAGAGGGAGTCGCAGAGGAGTTGTGTGTGCGTAGGGTCTATGTTGCTGGCTTTGGGTTTGGAGAGCTCTTTGATGATGGTAAAGAGTTCTTTGTTGTTGTGGGAGTTACTGTCTATGCATTCCTTGTAGTATGCTCTTTTGGTGGTGCGTATGAGTTGGTGGTGATTGCGAATGGAGGTTTTGATGGTGGAGAAGTTGGTGGTTGAGGGTTCCTGTCACCAGGCTTTCTCTGCTTTGCAGCATTTACGCTTGGAGAGTCTGCGCAGGTAGTGATACATTTTGCGAGGTTGAGAGCAGCAGTGTTGGGGTCGTTGGTGTGGGGGGGCTTTCTGCGCAAGTTGGGAGTTCAGGTGTTCTGTGGGGATCTTGTCCCACATGCGGTAGGGTGTGGTGTATTGGTGGTGATATGTGGAGGGTTTGGAGAAGGAGAAGTGGACGCAGTGGTGGTCAGTCCAGTGGAGTTCGGTGGTGTGAGTGTAGGTGATGTGTTGGCTCGAAGTGAAGATTGCGTCTAGTGTGTGTCCTGCTGAGTGGGTGGGTGCTGTGACCAGTTGTTTGAGTCTGAGGTTGGTGAGGTTGTCTAGGAGGGATGAGGACTTGTGGTCTTGTGGGTTCTCCAGGTGAAAGTTGAAATCACTGAGGAGGATGTAGTCTGTGGAGGTGACGGCGTGAGGTCTGATGGTGTCAGCGATGTTGTCACAGAAGGGGGGGCATGGCCCTGGGGGTCTGTATATGAGTGAACCTCTGAAGTTGGTGTTGTTGTTTATGTGGATTAGGAAGTGCATGTGTTCTGCGCTGTCTTGTGTTTTGGTGGTGACCTAAATGGTGTCTTTGTGCAGGATGGCGATGCCACCTCCTGGTTTGTTAAGGCGGTTTTTGCATTGGAGTTTGTACCCGTCAGGGGTGGCTGTGGCTATGTCAAGCTCAGATGAGTGGTTCATCCAGGTTTCCGTGAGGAAGACGATGTCTGGTGAGTGTGATGTGATGAGGTCTCAGAGTTCTATGGCATGCTTGTGTAAGGAGAGGGTGTTTAGGAGTAAGCAGTGGAGATGGTTGTGGGGGGTGTTGTTGTTGTGGTGCGCGATGGTGTTGGTCGGGGGTGGTGGTGTTGCTGTGGGTTGTGGTGGTGTTGTTGTGGAGTGTGTTCGGGTTGTGTTTTTTTTTGTGGTGGGTCTGTTGGGGTGGGAGGGGGCTGTGTGGGAGTCTGCTGTATTGAGATTGTGGTGTTTGATGTGGGGAGAGTTGAGGTTGGTGTGGGGCGTGTGGGTGTCAGTGGTGTAAAAGGTGGAGCAGGAGAATTGGCAGGTGTAGCAGGTGAAGGGTCCCTGTGTGTGTGTGTGGGGTTGGTTTGGGTGCGGGCAGGGTGTGGTGTGGTCCTGGGTTGAGGGAGTGGAGTGTGTTTGTGGAGTAGTTTTGTCTGGGGGGGTCTGGGTTGGGGGGACCAGGGGGACTTGCACTAGGCACGGTCCAGACGATGACGGGCACAGACGGGCTTGCCTCTGTGCGCGGAGGGCGGGGCTGCAGGGAAGGCAGCACCAAGGGAAACAGAGACCGGCCGGAGCCGGTGCTGAAAAAACAGGCAGCGGAGAGAGAGAGAGAGCAAAACCAGAGCTAAAAACAGTGGGGGCAGAGACACGCTGAGCAAACAAGGCAAAAACAAAGCTAAAGGCAAGAACTAAGGCAATAAACGAACGCAATACAGAAACACAGAAGCACAATGTAAAAGCACTGAACAGGGCAGAAAAAGACTAGCAGCAATAAGAAAAACACAGAGAAGATTAAAGGCAGACACAAAAGGAATTACTTACGCGAGGGCAGCAGGAAAGCCTACCAGTAGGCACCAGGGATGAGGCCCAGGCGGGTTCCTGCAGGTGGAGGAGGGCCTCAAACTGCTGTCCGGGCGGAAGTCGACAGTGTCAGGGGCACAGGGCAGGCTGGTGGAGCCAATTGAAACTCCTTGCCAAAGACGGTCAGGGAGTTTACATGGGGCTCCGCGCAGCAGCCGCCATTTAGAGGGTGGGGTGGGAGGGTGGAGCAGCTGGGAGGAGGGAGGTAGGGCCAATGGGTGTGCGCGGGGGCAGGGCGACAGGGGAGGCAGCGGCAGGAGAAACAGAGACCAGCCTGAGCCGGTGCTGAGAAAACGGGTGGCGAAGAGAGAGAGCGAAACGAGAGCTAAAAACAGGGGGGGGGCAGAGATGCGCTGAGCAAACAAGGCAAAAACAAAGATAACGACAAGAACTAAGGCAATAAACGAACGGAAATTCAGAAACACAGAAGCACAATGTAAAAGCACTGAACAGGGCAGAAAAAGACTAGCGGCAATAAGAAAAACACAGAGCAGATACAAATGGAATTACTTACGTGAGGGTAGCAGGAAAGCCTACCACTAGGCACCAGAGGCCCAGGCGGGTGCCTGCGGGTGGAGGAGGGCCTCGAACTGCTGTCTGGGTGGCAGACGACAGTGTCAGGGGCACGGGGCAGGCTGGTGGAGCCAAGTGAAACTCCTGGCCAAAGACGGTCAGGGAGTTTACATGGGGCTCCGCGCAATAGCCACCATTAAGAGGGTGGGGTGGGAGGGTGGAGCAGCTGGGAGGAGGGAGGAAGGGCCAATGGGTGTGCGCGGTGGCGGGGCCGCAGGGGAGGCAGCGGCAGGAGAAACAGAGACCGGCCTGAGCCAGTGCTGAGAAAACGGGCGGCAGAGAGAGAGAGCGAAACGAGAGCTAAAACAGCAGGGGGCGGGGGCAGAGATGTGCTGAGCAAACAAGGCAAAAACAAAGCTAACGACAAGAACTAAGGCAATAGACGAACGGAAATTCAGACACACAGAAGCACAATGTAAAAGCACTGAACAGGGCAGAAAAAGACTAGCGGCAATAAGAAAGACACAGAGCAGATTAAAGGCAGACACAAAAGGAATTACTTACGCGAGGGCAGCAGGAAAGCCTACCACTAGGCACCAGGGATGAGGTACAGGCGAGTGCCTGCAGGTGGAGGAGAGCCTCGAACTGCTGTCCGGGTGGCAGTCCACAGTGTCAGGGGAACAGGGCAGGCTGGTGGAGCCAAGTGAAACTCCTGGCCAGAGATGGTCGGGGAGTTTACAATGGGCCTCTGGGTGCTTTCCAGGATTAGCATCAACATTTTACACTAATCCTGCAAAGCGCCGGACTACTGTAAAAAATGATGATGCTAGTACCCCTGACTACCGCCATGGTGCACCGTCTTTTAAATACGGAACACACTTGGTGGCTTTAGGGGGGCGCTAAAAGGCACAATAACTTTTCATGAATCTGCCCCTAAGTGTTCCTGCTTGGCTAATAATGAACTTGAGCTGGCTCAGGTTGAAAGGAAAGGAGTTAGTCTCCTGCACTGTGGAGATTAGTTTAACTTCCATTGTATGTGAAATGTGTGTGTTTTATTTTATACGCCCTTACCTCTAGATGAAAGGTCAAAAATAAAGTTACAGGATATTTTGTTCTTTTTAGTTATGCTTCATCCTCGCGATCACTGAGCCTGCATTCATTGTGCTCAGGATCATAGATCCCACACTGCAATTTGCACTTCGACCACTACTAATAAACTATATATTACAATTTACAGTCACTGAAAGAAACTCACTCCAGCATGGCTAGCTCCTGGTATAAACCTCCTATGATTAGCAGGCTGCCAAATCACATGGTGTGACTCTGAGGAATGGCACTTCTCTATCCCGTTAATAAATACTTCAAATGAGGCAGTAATAAGAATTATTTTGAACAGCATCCACGCTGTGCTATTTTCAGTGCCTGCCTGGTTGGCGTTTGAGCTGTGCAGTATATATTAATAAAATCCAATCCGTTTGGCAGACACTGGCGCACCCCTTTCAGGGGAGGGTTTCTGATAGTTCACGAGTGATAAGTGTCCCGGATCCACTAGAATTATGTTTTTTTTTAGAGAAGACATTAGGTTTCTGAAAATTGGTGGTTTTACATAACAATTACCAACAATCCCTTTCATAATAACCAGCACGAGCGTCCATTACACACAGATGATTGTATCCTGTGTGGATTCTTCCTGCGCCGTTCCTAATCGTTTGATTGAAGGGTGTCATTCATCAAGTCCTGCTCTTTGGAACCATTTTCCACGTTAGTGAAATGTTTAGATCACATCTGTCCTAATTCTCTGCGGTTCACTGCAGAATTACACACTTAAGCCCAGAACTGTGTGGTATTTAGGCGCAGTGGCTGGGTCTAAGCAGTGTGTCCATTATAATCATTCTCAACCCGCCTTTATTACCAGACCTGACCATGAGAGCCGGGTGAAATATGTCTCAGATATGAAGGCTTGTCAGAAGGCCTGCTCTCCTTCTGGCCGATGAGGCATAGCTTCTGCTGCGGGCACGCGCCGTACGCAGGTCCGCCAAGAAAGAAATGCAATTTATCAGCAGGAAAGCAACGTTAAAAAGAAGTGCTGTTTCTCGCAGGCACTTAATGGACCGGAAAAACACTTTTAGCGAAACATATTCAATGTTTACAAGATATGTATTGAATACACGTAAATGCACTTTGTGAAAGTGGCGACAGTTGAAATGAGAAACTGTGGAGCGTTTCTTTATGTTCAAGTTGGGGCCCGGGGAAAAGGGGACTTTTCTTAAGTGTAGACTTGAGGAATAGGTACCAAAGCTTTCAGGTTTGATTGTGTAGGTGGACCATCATTATACAGAGGTTGAAGAATAAACTTGAAAATTATTTTGTAGGCTGTTACATTTTTAAAACGTATCACAAGTCATCAAGGTTAACCTTCTGTGTTATGGCTTTATGTCATAAAACATAATCAGTTTTTCAGGCACTTGCCGTCCAGCTGAGAAATGGTCATAGTGAAAAGTAAGAAAAATGCATATTAACCTCGGCTACTTCAGCTAATCCTGCCCTTCCCGTGGGCACTGAGGTCATGCGAAGGGATGATCTCAAGGCCCTTTGTGGCCATCTAAATTAGGCTGTGAGGCATAATAAAGTAAATTACTGATTTATACTAACAGATCCTGAATAACACATACAGGGACAACCACATTTATGTGTTTGGGTGGAAAAGGGTGGCTTTGCATGATGATAGAGCGTTAGGGTATGTACAATTCAATAAGGTATGACCCGTTCTTAAAGATAGTTAGTGTGTGCCACGTGCTTCCTTGCTTTCTCAAGGCCGATTTGCAACTTGAAAAATCTGTTTTTTTTTCATTTGTTTTATCTAGACATGATTTTCCCCTCTCACTGCCTAATCGCATCACTTCCATGATAACCAGTAAAGATACGGACTGCTTAAAGTCTCTTGGGATAAGTGTGGTCAGTGTGCATGGAAGAAGATGTTATCACATCCTGCTCGAAACCACACATGACAGCAGGTGTACTCTGGCTGCCACTCCCTCGGTACACTAAACTACAAAACCATAAATATATAGAAATGTATGTTTACAGGGGAAAATTGATTTATTTATACAACCAGATATTCATTGTACGACCCTGGCAGTCGTGACAGTACACACCCTTGGATCTTAATGAAATCATTGGTGGTGACATCATATGACCTGGACCCTGAATTTCCCCAGCCCGTCCTGCCATATGATCATAACCATGATGGCATCATAGTATGGGACATCACTAAAGCTCGATAATAACTGCTTTATTATCATACCATCACAGCACGGACATATGGCTATATTAGGTACCACCTATCCTAGGGTGCTGATACGTTCTGTGAACGTCATGGAGCGTAAAACTAGCCCTGATTTTTAGCTAGTGAGAGAAGCAAGTAGCCAGACCTTCTCTAAGAGAGTTCGGGAGGTTCTGTCCTAGAGAAAAAATTAAAAAATGGGGTTGAACAGCACACTTAAAACCACAACCTTCACATAAACTTGATGAAAAGCCACGGGCGCTGAAAGCACACTCCTTAAATATTGAAGCCATTTCTTGTGAAATTAAATGAAAACCAATACTCTACAGGAGTGGCCGTCATTTTTCAAAATGTGTTACAGGTTCTCCATATACCAAAAAAATGAACTTTGCTGTGCTAGGGTATTTTTTTATGAGTGCCTTCGTAGGCCCTAAAATACACACAACATACCAGAGCCAGAAGTTTGCCATTATTGCCCAAAAATACCATGACAACCATTAAGTCAAAAATTACCTCAGTGTGCCAGGGCCAGTAATTTGTCCTAGTTGCAACTGTTGACATCCCTCATAATAATAATTACCTCCAATGTGCTAGGGCCCATACGGGTACCCCATGCCAAGAAATTAAAGTATGCTACCTCCAGCATTTTTCCATGGGTGCCATACACAGAAAGAGTTACCTCTATCACGCCAGTGCAAGTATTTCATCATTAGTCCAAGAGCTGCCTGCAGTGCTAATTACCGCTAGCATGCCGGTCCCACTATTTTAATTTTATGCCAAGAATTACTTCCAGACTGCCAGTAATTTGTCAGATGTGTCTGTCATCCTAAGGATTGCGAGTGCCAGCATTTCACCATGGGTGCCTACATATGACAAGAATTGCCTTCACTATGCAAGGCAAGGGACACATTCACAAGCATAATAGTGGGAAAGTTAATTATTTATTGGGGTGGATAGTAGTTCACTACAAGCCATGAACTCATTAACCTTACCAGTCCAGTCAAAGATTTCTGTACTTTAAACCTGAGTTAAACCCTTAGGCTCTGTGGTGCAGAGCGGATAGGCTTAACTTACAGCAACTATGTACAACATTTACAGGTACCAGAATAGTTAAAAAGTCAAAGTCACGAGACACTAAAATTCCCACTCCAATTTATAAAAACGTTAAAAAAACAACAAAAATCCATTAAGGGGAACCAGAGACATACATTTTTGAAGATTTAAGTGATTAATATAGCCAAAAAGTGTAAAGCATCCATGATAGACAATGGTCATGGTATACTGGGACCTAGGTCCAATTTGAGGCCTACTGCTATGGAGCCCAGATCGGATATGTCAAGTGAATTGGTAAAGATGAAAATCTGGAAGTAAACATTTTTTAAAACATTTTTACGTCTTCTTCTGGTGCCTAAACAACCATAAAAGTAAATTCTAGTGCCCATATGACCCGAGGAGAGGGCACTTAGAGACTGTCAGAGAAGAAGCCAGTATTAAGGTCCAGTCCGAGTCCAGTTACCACTGGTTAGCTGGGTACTTTCAGAAAAAGGCCTTTTGAAGCTTGTTGTGCCCCTGTGGCAGGAAATTAACCAACTGACCCTTGGACTTCCCTTCTTTTTCCAGGGTACAAGGTGGTTCTGGTTCAGTTATTCAAGGCTCCTCTCAGGTTACAGCCAGTCGGTTCAGTTCACCTATTTTCTCTGCACGTCCACAAAATGTTTTGAGGAGGTGCTTGAGGGTGCCTGGCACCAGCGAGTGAGGATGACTCATAGGAAGCCCCTAACTAAAAGGAGCAAAAGTTTCTTGGGACAATCCTACACACCTTTTCAGTAGGTTCTGTTTGCTTTACCACAAACAGCCCCATAATGCCAGGGGCCAGGACAATGCCAAGATGACCGAAGTCTTCAGCCACACTAAACTTGGTCTCTGAAGGCTGGAGGTGTGTAGGTTTGTGGACTAGGGAAAAAAACAGTGTGCACCCACAATGGCATGGGCAGTGCAGGGTCCCCCTAACAGGGCCACACCATGATTTTCACTGTCTGCTGAGTGGAACATCGGTGGGTTTTCAAGCTTCATATTGAGACAGATGGGTTGAATGATGCCATTCCCTGGACTACATTGTCCACCTAATCAACCCCTTTTAAGGATTTACCACCAAGTATTCAGTATCTTCAATCTATATTTGTTCTGTTTTTCACTTTTTATTTCCATCCTAATTGGACTGACTGTGAAAGACTATGGTTTTAGGGAGCCCCATTTTATGTATTACTCTGTGGCCCATACCTTTCTTTTGTCTACTAGGGCGGTTATTTCCGGCTTCCCACTCCAAACCACTCATTGCATTAACTGACATAACTCACTATCCAGTTCCAGCCATTCCAAGATGGCCGACGATGTTTTTAGTCCATTGTTTGTTTTGACTACCACCCACGAAGCTATTGGAGTAATGCTCGTTCTAGTCTATTATATCTCTGTTCACAAAGATGGCCGCCGTAATTTTGCTTGAGTCCTTCTTTTATTTCTGAGACCTGTTCCCGGAGTGTAGTCCTTCTACAGTTTTGACCACCCTCTCCCATTTTTGCAGGGAAAACTTCTCTTTAAAAGACTCGCACCGAGTCGGGAAGTTGTCTTTTCAGGAGAGCACGTCAGGGTAGGTTCCCCTGCAGACTGCCGTCATCCACAAAGTAAGTGACCTTGTGTTTGTGTGTTTATCGCTTTTTTCGGTTACCTATTTACTCTGGGGACGTATATTGAGCTCAACTAATGACATCTCTCAAAGTATTAACAGACTTAGGTCGGGGTAATCCCTTAATATTCTATGGATAACCACGCTTTGCCAGTGTGTTTTTGCCTTTGTAAATCACCACGGAGACTATTACACTCTGCTACAGTACTCACCAAGCCTTTTTAGAAATATTTTCTGTTGTAAAACTGTTTTATTCCTCCCAGTTTTCCTTCAACAAATGTCATAAATGCTAGTGACGAGTCTGTGTATGAATTTCCAAGTGACATGGACTAATAATGTGCTTGATGTTCATAATCAATTTAACCAACCGACCTCTAGTAGTGAATGTGACTGTTTTGGTTCTGATTGATTACACTGCATTCATGGTGTCTGCTTTACCACTTTATTAGTAGTGACCGCTTTCGGCATGCTACTTCCCAAGGGGCCCCCCATGTACCTAGGGATGGTAAGCATATTGTCTTATTATGTTTTTACACAACTGGTTACTACACACTGTTGTGTCACGGGTGTCCTTCCTTATTTTTCCGTGTGTTTTGATCAAAATGATTTCTTTGTATTTTTCTAGGGCGACCATTAGAGGTTTCTGACAATTAGTGAACTTCAATGTAAGTGACTATATGATTTGTTTGACATTTTTGCAAACTTTCGATAATATAGACAGGAGAAGTCTTATTATGTATTGGTCCTGAAGAAGCGTCATAGGATCTTGTTAGACCACTGTACGCGAAACATGTTGACCATGTCCTAGGAGCCCGACGATAATCTCCTTAAGCTCCAGCACCATGCAGAAAGTGGTTGAGCATTATTCCTCATTTTACACTTTCCTTCTGTTTTTAATCTTGCTCCCGGTCTTATTCCATTGATTAAGTAAATTGACTTGCTCCTATTAAGACTGGGAACCAATTTTAGCTTTCACTCTCCTGCCAGGATTAGCGCCTGACAGCAACACCAGGTCTTGTAGTGTCCGCTACCACGGCTGCTACCTAAAAGATCTCCGGAAAACACCCTTTACGGGGAGCCCGTCAGACATTGCAGCGCCGGTCTGACGAGGAGCTACCCGATGACGAAGCATGACATCCTCTCGGATGTGTGAGGGCTCTTGCTCCTGAACTTTAATGTTCCCCTAGTGATTATATTTTTCCATTTGGAACAGTGTACACCTTTTCCTTAATATATTATGCATTTCTAACTCTACCATTGAATCTGATTTTAATAACTATTAAAATAGACACTTAACCCATTTTCTAGTTCACCCCATGCAGCATTAGAATTTTGATCTGTACGCTGATTTTCTACATAGAACAGACAGAACTGCTTACAGTGGAAATAGCCATTAGAAACATGTCACTGTAGTGACATAGTAAGGTTACTTTTCAACATGTACCTCTTTTATATACAATGTGGCTTTTGGGGCTACGAGGCCTGCATGGGTGTCATTACCTAAGATTTAAACAGGAGGTTTTACCTGTCATCTGGTTGCCCTGCAGGTTTAAACTTCAGTACAGGGTTATTCCTTTTCTGTTGTTCTCTAGTGATGAGATGGGGGATAGTCAAATATCTTGAAGGTAGCATAAGCTAGGTGTTGGTGAAAACTGTCAAACTAATCCTAAAAATATTCTCATGCTCATCATGATCATACTAACTTACATGTTGCTTTCGGGTGAACAATCCCAGAAATCCTTTCTCTGGTTGTCTTTCAAAATGGCCGAATTTTATGGCCCATGTGTGACGCTTGGAAGCCCCACAAAGGAGCTGTCTAATTACAGTACTCCCTATGAGAAGTAGCCCAGGCTGATTGTCAGTCAGGGTTCCCTTGAGATGTAGGTTTTAAGTCACCTAATTTTATTTCGTGTAAATATGCTAAATTTAGGGAAAACGAGGCGGAATGCAAAGCCATTAGTTACAGATGTATTTAGCTCTAACTGCATTCCCGACTCACTTTTTCATGCACAGATGCATTTCAAACTAAGAAATTAACAACAAAACCATCACAATTGCCTTAAAAAAGACAGCTCACATTCTGGTTGTGCACATTGTCTCACACTGACATGCTATAATTCAGGAGCAAACTGGAGCATGCGATGTTGCACAATGCCGTAATTTTATGTGAGAGGTATATTGCAAAATTCCATAAATTATGCTAATTACATCGGTGTAATTTTAATTTCATCCGGGCGAAGCTCCTGTCTGTCATTAGAAAAGACAAGACAAATTGCATTTAAACAGGTCAAATTTAAAAAACAAAACTGTTTATCATCTACATGCCAAAAATCCATGTCCAAGTCTAGTCTTTGTCATACCCTGTTCCTGTCTGTTCCACTCGCCCGCATTCCAAGGTAACTGACATTGGGTGACCTATAATTAGTTCCTCTCTGCTTTTTCGCCATCTATTTAAGCCTATTGTTTTCAGTGATGAATGGGGTTTAATCACTTTCTTATGAGTACTTACTAATATCAAAAGTCAAATTTTAAACATGCAAAACATGGAATCTTTTGTCATGAGACTGTGTCAACATTACTCTCTGCTGTTCAGGGCTGCAATGGCAGAAATAAATTAAAAAAAGAATTAAAGTGATGGGTTAAATGCTTGGATTTACCTCAGCTACTTGTATTCATGCAGCGCTTCTTTTTTGCCAATACAGTATGTGACTACAGAGAAAGACAAACCTTATGAATATCAGTATTGGTGTGCTCCTATAGGATAAATCCAGTCTGAACTGCAAGGCCAATTCCCTTCTAGATCGGAACTGAAGAACCACAGATGGGTTTTGCACTTTTGGGCCTGATTTGTAACATGCAGCTTGAATACAGAGGCATAGTGAAAACATGATGGTAGCCTGGGAACACCCACTATACTTACTGCTTCTCAGTCAGAAAAAATAAAAACAGTGATGAGTGCAATGCCATGATCCTTTGACAAAATATTCCAAATAATCCCGTCCTATGAAAGAAACATTGAGGCTATACCATGCAAGAAGTTAAATTTTCCTAAATTTTGGAATCTACATTTATTTTAGTTAATGCACATAGATAAGTTTATACATGTATTCTGTGCTTCACATGTACCTTTTTGGTTCATATATTCCTAGACCTATATATACTTGTTATTAGAAATGGGGCTTTTGGTTGGCTAGGAGATGCACTTGAGCCAGGCCAAACCCACCACTCTAATCAGGCTAAGCTATTTACACACCTAAGATAACCTGTGCTCACCCTCTGGCTGCTTAGCACAGCGAAGGCAGGCTTATCATCAGAGTCAATGTGTAAAATCTTCTTGCAACACACATACACACACATACACACAGTAACACAACGAAGACAGCACAAAAATACCCTGCACAGGTTTAGAAAAATAATTATTATTTATGTGAAATAAATAAGACCATTAAAGCAAAAATACAATCAGTATATCATGAGAAATTACTTTTTTTTACAAATCTAAATTCCAAAGCCGTGCTTCATTTAAATAGGCTCATTTGAGAGCCTTTACAGTAATTCTTCAGAAACGAGTTTGACACGGGACTCAGCATGTTTCTACGTTCCCATTTCCTTTGGTGGATAATCACAGCTGCTTGGGAGGTCAGTGGGCCTCACACATGGGACCTGTGTCACTGGGAAGTGAGTCGCACTGCTGCATAGCTACCAGGTAAGATGCACAGTCGTCTGGGTGTTAAGGCGATCAGGAAGGCAGGGCTGGGGAACACACTCAGATCAGTAACTCCCACAGTGCTGTTCCTTGAGCACTCCCAGATATGGGAGAGTGGTCCCATCAGATGATTTAATCAGAGCTGCTCCTTCAGCGCTCGCAAGGACAGAGGCTCTGCCTGTGACAACCGATGCAGTGGTCCCCGGTAGTCATCACTGGGAGCACTAACATCTAAATGCATGTGTAGCAAGGAGAGCTCACCAGTGGGGAATGGTGCAAAGGCTACAATAGAGCACCACACTCCCTCCTCTCTTCAGGTGCTAAACAACAAAGATGCACTCACTGCTCCTCGGCCAATTGTGATCAAAACAAAACAGGAAGGCTTACTTTCGTAGAACGGTGTGAGGAGCTGAGACGAAGCATTGCACTGTCTGCCGGTCAGCGGGTAACAGGCATTCTCCTGCAATGTGGAATGCTTGTCCTGTTTGCAGGGCACAATGAGTTGGACGCACAAGGTCTTTGATGCCCCTGAGATCTCAAGAAGAACACAGGGCAAGCCAGCAAGCCCTCAGAGCCACTCTGGGGGCTTAGGCCCGTATTTATACTTTTTGCCGCTAAACTGCGCTAACGCAGTTTAGCGTCAAAAAGTTTAGCGCCGGCTAACGCCATTCTGAAGCGCCATGCGGGCGCCGTATTTATTGAATGGCGTTAGCCGGCGCTAGCAGACCGGCACTGCCTGGTGTGCGTGGAAAAAAACCACGTTCACCAGGCAGCGCCGGCGTTGGGGAAAATGGCGTTAGGGCGTCTTAAAATGGGGCAAGTCAGGTTGAGGCAAAAAAATCGCCTCCACCCGATTTGCGCCATTTTTAACGACGCCCAGACGCCATTTACATGACTCCTGTCTTAGTAAAGACAGGAGTCATGCCCCCTTGCCCAATGGCCATGCCCAGGGGACTTGTGTCCCCTGGGCATGGTCATTGGGCATTGTGGCATGTAGGGGGGCACAAATCAGGCCCCCCTTTGCCAAAAAAAAAAATAAAAAAATAAAAAATTATACTTACCTGAACTTACCTGAATGTCCCTGGGATGGGTCCCTCCATCCTTGGGTGTCCTCCTGGGGTGGGCAAGGGTGGCAGGGGGGGTCCCTGGGGGCATGGGAGGGCAGCTGTGGGCTCATTTTGAGCCCACAGGTCCCTTAACGCCTGCCCTGACCCAGGCGTTAAAAAGAGGCGCAAATGCGGGTTTTTTTGCCCCGCCCACTCCCGGGCGTGATTTTTGCCCGGAAGTATAAATACGACGCATTTGCGTCGCAGTCATTTTTTTAGACGGGAACGCCTACCTTGCATCTCATTAACGCAAGTAAGGCGTTCACGCAAAAAAATGACGCTCATTCCTCATACTTTGGCGCTAGACGCCTCTAACGCCAAAGTATAAATATGGCGTTAGTTTTGCGCCAAATTTGTGTCGAAAAAAACGACGCAAATTCGGCGCAAACGGAGTATAAATATGCCCCTTAATCCTTGGTCCTCTAGCTGGACAGAGATCAGCAGGCAGCAGGTCAGCAAAGCCGAGGAGCTATTCCCAGGAACAGTCAGTCCTGGCAGAGAGCCAGTCCTTATAGCACAGCAGTCTTTACTCCAGCAGAGTTCTTCCTAAGTCCAGTAGTATACTGATTTCAGGGATTCAGAGCCGCAGTACCTATACACAAAAGTGCCTTTGATGTTGGGGATTACTTCAAAGACCTCTCTGAAGTGCACATGTCCCCTTTTTCATTCCAGCCCTAGCACAAGACTATCAGCTGGAGGTAATCAGTCCTTTGTGTGAGGTTCAGGCCACTACCATTTGAAGTGTAAGCCCTTCCCATCTTCCCTACCCAGGAAGACCAATCAGTATGCAGATTTATGCAGGTGCAGTTGAGTGTCCTGTGTTGTGGATGTCTGGAGGGAATGCACAAATGTAGCTGCACCCAGACCAGACGTGTATTGGGACAGGCTTTTAGGTACACAGAGCAGGGAGAGCAGGGAAATGCCTACTTTCTAAAATTGGCATTTCCAAAATAGTAATAATAAATGACTTTACTAGGAAAGAGGATTCATCATTTCCATTCTAATGAAATGACACATAATGCAGCTACTTGTTTCTAATCAGGTATTACAGCTTAAAAGTATATTAAGGAATTCACAGTGCTGGCCCATAGAGGAGCAGGTCTCTAAGTGATGAAAAACAACTTTGGGAGTTTTTCATTACCAGGACATGTACGACTTAGAAGTAGATATCCTGCCCTTTAATTACATGGCACCCTGCCCTATGGGATACCTATAGCCTACCTTAGGAGTGACTTATATGTAAGAAAAAGGAGATTTAAGAATTGGTGAGAGATTTCAAATGCCAAGTTGAAGTGGTAGTAAAACTGCACACAAAGACTCTGCCTGGGCAAGCCTGAGACACGTTAACAGGGCTACTTAAGGAGGTGGCACAATCAGTGCTGGAGGCCCACTAGTATCATTTAATTTACCCTGGGTATGGTGTACCACTTTACAAGGGACTTGCAAGTAAACTAAATATGCCAATTTGCCATGTTTAGGGGAGAGGCACATGCATGTTAGCACTGGTTAGAAGTGGTAAAGTGCTCAAAGTCCTAAGGCCAACAAAAAAATGCAGCGAAAAACAGGGGGTGAAAGACAAAAAGTCTAGTGTAAGACCACCCTAAGAATGCCAGGTCTAACACTTGTTTGCCCCTGTACTTTCTTTAAATAAATCATGCACTGAAATATGGTCAGTTTCATATTTTCCAGATTGTTTGTCCAATGTTTTAAAAAAAAATGTTGTCTAGATAGTAACCAAAGCTGAAAGACTTGCATTGGTGATGCCTTTGTGAAGTGCTGGTCACATCTTGTCTTTTCATAACTAACTTAATGAGAATTAATTCTTTCTGCGTATACCCACACTATTGATAAATTCTGAACACACGTAAAGTGGATTTTCTCTAAAAAATTAGGTAAATGTTATCATTTATTTTGTACATGTGGGCCTAAGTAATAAGTTAAGATTAGTAAAATGTAGTGTGAATAGTTTTAAATGTGCACTTTAAAGTTATTGAAGAACAAATTCATGTTGGAAAAATACTTGAAAAATGACTCTACAAATCATCTTTTAAACTATGAATTCCTTAAACCGTGCTTACAAAACACTGTAGGTATAAACTCATCTGTATAAATAGAGATTATTTGAAATGTCGTGTCCTTAAGCCAAATATTTCAAAAGCTGAGCCAAAAATGGTTTTCAGATTCATTATGGAACATTTAACTGTTGGGCCTAGACCTCTCTGCAGGGTCACCCCCATAGTTTTTGCCTTCACCCTTCCTGTTTTCTAAACCTGTTTTTGTTGGCTTCAGGACTCTGCACAATTTACCACTGCTAACCAGTACTAAAGTGTTTGGGCTTTACTATCTAAACATGATAAAATATATCTAAGCATGATAAAATTGTCTAACACCCAATTGGTTTATTTAAATTACTTGCAAGTCACTAGTAAAGTGGTACTAAACATACCCATGGTGTGTAAAGGAAATGCTATTTGTGGGCATGCACTAGTTACTGTGCCACCCTCTGAAGTAGCTTGTTTAAACATGTCTCTGGTCTGGCATTGCAGCCTCTGTGTGCAATTTTAATGTGCCATTTCAACTTGGAAAAATAAACTTTCTCCAGGCCTAAACCTTGCATTTTAACACAAGCAAGGCATCCTCTATGGTAGTCCCTACAAAGCCCGTGGATGAGGGTTCATGTATTTAAAAAGTCTGACCTGTACCTTTTAATGTTACATGTCCTGGTAGTAAAAAACTCTAAAATGTATTTTTCTCAATTGCAAGGCCTGCCTCTCCCATAGGGCAACATTGGGTTACTTGATTATATTTAGTAAGTTATAACTTTTGCTTGGAAGCAGATAGAAATGTCATGTTTGTTGTTTTAGAAATTATAATTTTAAGCCCTCTTTAATGTAAAGTCGGATTTTAATTCACAATTCTGAAAATGCCACTTTTGGAAAGTTAAACGTCAGAATAATGCATCACTCACTTGATTTCAGCCACTTTCAGAGAGTCAATGAGACTGACTGGAGTCGTCAGTCAGCCTCCACAACTCAATTGAGATGGATTCATTTTTAAATGCAGACATTAGTAAGAAATGTTTTTGTATTTATAATTCAAAATACACAATTTGAAAATCAAAACAAAGTAATGTTCATGTCAGAACATATTTTTTTCACATGACCCACAATATGCATAAAAAATTTGTGCATATATCCGAGTGAAATTAAATATTTCTGAAAGTAGTGAGATAGGCATCCAACACGTTATTCATGTAAATGCACAACAAAAACAAGAACGAGAAGGACACAGTCCAGAAATCTCATGTCTCAGCGGTCACCAACTTTTCCACAGGGTTTCTTAAGACAGCTTATAATGGTAAAAACATCAATACAGAGTAAAGTAGCAGGAAGGAAATTGCTTGTCAGTTCTATTTCTTTCCCCATACATTCATGAAAGATTTGAGAAAAGTCCAAGTTTCTTGGCCCAAAATACTGTTGAAGTGTTTCAACCTCAATCCTTTTGAGGTCTCCTCAGGACAAGGGCAGGAGTTGCCATCCTGTGGAATAATGTAAGAATGTCTTAAATGTAGGAAGGCAATAATTGTGTCACTCCTTACGGTCAAGGGCATAAAGATAGTGCTTTCATATGCCATGAACCAGAAGAAAAGATCATTTAAAAAAATGTTCAGAAATCTATCTGTTAAAAGGAAGTAATGGGCGGTAGAGAAAACATAGAACTTGATGACAGATTTTGAGTGATATTTGATCGTGCATGTGTGTGCCCACTACCTGACCCGCTTGCCCAGAGCATCAATCTCTCATGGCTCATAACTGAATCTAAGAATGAAGAAAACCATTCTAACTTAAATTCAGAGACAAGATGGAACGTGCTGGACATAATTTGAATCAAAAACGAGAATGATGCACCTTCTAGAGGAGGTTCAGGCAGCAAAAAGCTCACAATGCTAGGTACCGATGTAAGCGTTACTCATGTTGGGACTAGCAATCGTGCACACTTATGAGGTGTAAGCACATCACATTTTGATTTTCAAATTGTGAAGTTTTAATTATAAATACAGAGAAATTTCTTCCTAATGTATGCATTTAAGAATTGATATATCTTAATTGAGTTGTGGAGATTGACTGATGATTCCAGTCAGTCTCATTGATTCTTTGAAAGTAGTTGTAATCAAGCAGGCAAAGCCTTGTTCTGATGTATATGTTTAAGTGGCCTTCCCCTGCTTTAACCATATTGCTTGATTGACTTTTAGACAGTGGAATTTTCTTATTCTAACCATTTGGTGCCTGCAGCCTGTTTCTGTGGTCAATTGACTAGATGTAATTGGCATTTGGCCTTTTTCTATTCCTCTTAAACAGCCACATAAAGATGGTTTGGGTGTTGGCAGAATGGGCCATCCTTACTTGATAGGGCGAGAGAGCTGTCAACTACCACACTTGAACTTCAAAGGCACTAGCCCAGAACACTCACAAAGGGTTTCACACTGTCATATCATGCCTGCAGACAGACTGGGACCATGGTAGGGTGGCAGAAAATTTCACATACCTTGGTATGCAGAAGACACCAGAAGTTTCTTCAGCTTCAAAGTGGGCACCGGGTATAAAATGTGGATCCTCAGACCCACTATTCAGTGCGCTCCTGGACCTGTGAATACCACTGAAAAAGGACTAGCCAGCTGATCTTCTGCCTGAGACCTGCCTGGACCTGCAACTAAACCTGGCTGAAGCCTTGCCCACTGTCTAAAAAGGGAGAATGGATCTACACTCTTCATCGCAGGCGGAACCGACTTCAAGGGTCAGCTGACAGACCTCCTGCGCTGAGCTCCAGAGGCCTCCCCGTAACTGCCCAGCTGAACTTGTTGCTTAGGATCTGCCTGAATCTGCAACTGGACTTGCCTGAACACTATAGTCTCCTCGTGGAATGAGTTTCTGATCCCAAAAGGAACCTCGCAGGTACTGGATCCTTGGTGTGGTATAATTTGAGCTCCTACTTGAATAAAAAGTGAATGTTTTGGGCTGTTCGCAACCATAAACAGGCCCATTTCTGCTCAGATATTGCTGACTGCAAACGTGAAGCTCAAGTGAACCTGACTTTTTGTGCAACAGCAACAGCCAGTGGTGACCAGCAGCACAAGATCTGCATTGACAGCCAGCAGTGACTGCCACCACAAATCTCCAATGACAACTGCCCGGGACAGGATCTTCGTGCTACAGTGATGACCAGTTGCGATGCCTAGCCTGCTCTTCACACTACCGACACAACCATCTGTGATGCCCTTGCTGCTTTCCACGGCCCCCTCCACTGCAAACAGAACACTTCAAACTGAACTTTAGAAGGCAACTTTTTCAGCAGGACTGACCTGGTTCCTGTAACTGACCCGATCTCCAGCACAGTCAGCCTAAACTTTAGACTTTCACCCAGTCTCCCATGACCAGAGGACCATGAGTGGTGCACAGGGCTGGTTTTAGGGTGCTGAGACTGGTGCAGAGGCACTGGGCACTGACCTGGATGGAGGGGCACTGACCTCAGGTGGTGCACTGTGTGTTTAGCGATAACTTAAGAATGAAAAGCACCTGGTACAGAACTCATTGTGTGCCCAGCTTTCAGACAGCAATCAAAATGTCAAATAACTCTTGCGATTGATGTTCCTGCTAGAGCGAGAGATCAGAGTTTTGTCTATGAGCAGTTTTGACTCACCATAAAATAGTGAAGAGGGTTAATATGCCTGCTGCAAAGAACTGATCTGTAGTTGTAGAGGATAGTAGAGGTGATTAATAAACCCAGCCTTTACCAACACTTTAACACAAATGAAATATATGTGAGAAAAGGACTATGGAAAGACGAAGGGCACTTTTGCTTTGTTTTTTAAGGTGCCATACTTACCTTAGATCTTTGAAATTGGAAATCTTCAGTTCTACTGATTGGAATTTTTTGTTTTGGTGTCAAATCATTTATTAAATGTTACTCTATTTTTGTAAATTGCTATGGGAGCTCTCTTGTGTTGTGTTTTCACCTTACTATTGTTTTGTGCTGCATGAATACATTACACATTGCCTCTACGTTAAAGCCTACTGTTTTTGTGGCAAGAGACCAGAAGTTTCATCACAGGTTAAATTAGTGGCTTTTTGTATTTAACCCTCAAAAGGAATGTGGCTGTTGCTAGAGCTTAATTGCATTCTCCCCAACTAACAACCCAAGTTCTCACCACTGCAGTATGTGCGTCTGTACGTAGAGAAGAGAGAAAAAACTGTGGATTCTCCTATTCCTATTGTTGGAACTTTCAGCCAACCTTCAACAACAATGATTATTCCACCCTCAAGTATTGAATAGGATTTGTTGCAATGTCTTCCAATGGCTCTCCCACATATCCAGCTGGCACCAATTCATTCACAAGGGACCCTTCAGGTCCCAAAAGATTCTACTAACCTGCAGAGTCCCTAAATGTCCATCTTTTTCCAATCAACGTCAGGCTGCACATGGACTGTTTGATATCTGCTAACTGAAATAGCCAAATAAATCACAAATACACTGATGGCACACAACTGTGCTTGAAGTCACCTTTTCTCTTGATGTCTATTGCTTTAAACAATACCTGTTACTTATCCAGATCTGGATATCCTGTAACTATAAAATTCTCTATAAGAACTATAACCATCACTACATCAATACAGAATTAATGCTATTCATATGTAGCAACAAGCAACAGTTAGCCCAAACCTGTCTCAAAGACTTGAGCCTACAAAGATTTGAAGCCCATTTTTCACCCAATGCCAAGTAACTGGGATTTACCATTGACACCGATCTCACCCTAAAGAAAGACATTACCAACTAGTTTTCTCTACTGTAGAAATTAAAGCGGTTCTTCCCAGAAAGCAAATGATTAACTGGTATTCAAGCCCTCATACACTTACATCCGTATGGTAGCAATAACCTGATACATGGCATTCCAGCTTCTCCTCTGGTTTCCTTAAGGGTTTTTTAAAAGCAGAGCATACCTTATCAAGATGAGATCATTTCCAAACAGACATTGAGAGACAGGATTTCCTGGGAATGTTTACCTGAAAACAACATGTAGAACTGAACACATAGGTGGGTCTGAGGATGAGAATATTCTTAGCATTAGTCTCACAGCTTCCACCAGAACCTGGCTTGTGCTACCTTCAAGAAATTTGACTATCCACCCTGTGTCCACTGCTCCATTTACCATCCTGCACTATCTTGTAAACTAGTTTAATTCTAGACAAAGCCATCACAATTAGCCTACTGCCTGTCTGGCTGACACACTTATTATTTCCAATGGTCTTTATGCATGCATAGCTAGAACTCTATCAGACTGGAAATGAAGTGCAAAAAAGGAAAAGTAAGGCAACCAATTTTTTCCATTGATGCACCAAGGATCTTGAATGACACACATGTATCTATCAGGACAGTTGCAACTTTGCTCCAATGTAGAGAAGATCTGAAGACCCAGAGCAGAACACAGAAAAAGTTCACTTCCACTGTCAGAACCCAGTTTCCCCTCCAAATACCAATTGTCTGAAGTTTGGCACACTTGACACACAGCTGAAAGATATTTATAATTATGATTGAAAGCCTTGAAAACATTGATTTTCAACAGTTATCGTTAGCTGTGGTATCTCTGGTGCTACAGAGCCCCATAATTAATATGTCTTGCATTTCAGACATGCCTCGTAGCCAAAAGAGTCCTGCATTTTTCCGCTGCTGAACATTAATGTCCCTGGTGGCTACTGGATATAGCACCCATTTTAAATGCCAAGTTACCCTGCTCCTATTATTCAATACACACGACCTACAATCAGGAAGAGTGGGCACTGAGCACAGGGTTTTGCTTGTAACTATGCCTTTTGCCCAGCGCCTCTACAAGCACCATTGTGCATCAGACAAAGTGCTTTGGCCAGTATCTCCTTAAGACACTAACAAAGTAAGAAAAAGTTAAAAGACGCAAGCATGCTGACAGAGCAATCATGGTTTCCATTAAAACTATAATGACCACAAATATGTAACATTAGGTTCATAGTCATATTCCAAGTCATACCGATTTTGCCTTTAGTTGATTTTTGCCCCAGTATCCAATGCATCTTCAAGAAAATATGTGGTTTTCCAAAGCCCTTCCTAATACAGAATCTCTGTGCCAGATTGCAGTGAACACCCACAATTTATAACTTTGCATCTAATAACTTATGTTTTGGGATTTCACAAATATGTTAGCAGGTTTGTCGCCATCATGGAGGTATATTGAAAAGTACACATGTGGGAAAATATCTATAGAAATAATAGGCTGAACCCTACAACACAAACATTTCTGAATTCCTACAAATCTTCAATGAATTGGGCCCTTCATATTAACTCTGCGATAAATACCTCTCCAAGCAGTTTGCAAAAAATGGTCACATCATCTGTGATGATTTGGAAAATTGAACTGAATTTTACCAGTATTTTAGTTTCAAGTGTTATGGAATTACCAAATGCTGTTTTAATTAATACTGCTTTTTTGTATATGGCTCATATTTTGTAGATTTGTATTTGATAAACGCTCACCATTTAGTGATTAGGATTTGACAGAGTTTTAGAAGTTTCTGTAAGATATGTGGTGTGTTTGCCATTTGCACTTCTAAGCTATTTTCTATGTAAGAATTCAAATAAAGTTACATAAAAATTTGACTTATTGAGGTTGGTACCAAATTCTTTAAAGAGTGTGATAGTCCAGCTTCCCATGTTTGTCCTGAGACTGTGGTATCCTTTTTGTAATAAGTTGTGTTTTCCTTTGACATCCTTGGTCCTTTCATCACTAGAGAAATTCGAAGCTTTAGCGCCATAGTTCATGTCATAACACCCACTGAGAGCCTATTACTGAAACAGCAATGTCTCAGGTTTAGTTCACAATACATTTTCAGACTCCCTGTCATATAGTGTTCCTTTTATCCCGGGAAGATTTTTTATCCAAGTAAAGAGTAATGTGTTTTCAATATCTGTATTAAACCATTGAATTTATTTTCATAACATAAGTTCCCCACATTCATTTAACGAATGGTGGTCTTGAGAATCTACTTTACATACATAATGTTCCTATTTTATTCTTAAAGGCAACCTAGAATTGTCCTCAGTTTTGCAATTGTTGCAACAATGTTTTCTACTGTGCAAAAAATCTATTATGGAAGAGACAACTTACTTACTCATGTATGTTCCTTACTCATGTATGAGTAAGGAACACCTAACACTGAAGTAAGACACAAATGGTGAGTTTTCCATTTGATCGCATCCTTTGATATCTTAATTTCAAAGAGATGAGAAAGACATGGGGAGCCATGCATGTGGCCTAAGCTATGATTAGCATACAGTACTATGGTTATATTTATGATTAGTACCCAATGGTCCTATATTTAGTTTGTGACTCACAGTTTGACGATGTCAAAGAATAATATTTATCATGGACTACAGATATTTTTCATCAGGATCTTTCAAGACAGGAGTGGACTAATCTTATCAATCTTGGAACTAAGAAGTCAAAACATTACAGCTTTATACAGTTGAGAAATTAAACTTATCAAGTGAATCAATGTCATGGCACATCGGTTAATCATTAATGAGCTTTCTCTAATATTGATCAGTGCAGGCGAGAAGATTAGTGAAGTATTGCCACTGGTCATACATGAAAAAAATAACAAAAAAGTATGCAAAGGCATAGCATCCATGTGGCCAAGATGACATAACAATCTTAAGGTTGCAAAAACTACTAGTGCCCATTTTATGCTACGCAGGGCACTTCTGTATTACAAAAGGGGCCACAGATGGCTGTGAGACCCCTTCTGAAACATCAATTATGTGGATGAATATAAAGGGGAGATGTGACTTCATGGGGCATGGCTGTGTTCCAATAAGGGAGGCATATTTCTTTGCACCACTGATACATTACTGATGCAGGAGCAGCAGCAAACACACTCTAGGGAGGCAAACTGACTATGTACCATGTAATAAGTAACGCATAACTAATGCATCTCCTGAGGGCAGATTTGGAGGGGCACAGAGCTCCCAGGGATCACCTAGGCATTCTTCCTCAGAGATGAGCAACCACATACTGCATCTGCTTGTATGCGGACCCCTTCCCTCTTCTGCACAGCAAATTGGTCCCTGCATTGAAAGGTGTAGTTGCCACTGTTTCCTGAATGATTGAATGATTTCTGGCTTTGGGGCAAGTTCTCATCTGTAGTGGTGACAGAACATTGTTTTGAAATTTGTAATACAGTCATAGGTTACCCTGGGCAGAACTGACAAGTTGAACTGTGTGCCAAATTAACATAACATGGCCTCAAGTTGGACAAACATCCTGTGTGAATAAATGTTGTTGGAAAATGGCCCACTCTGAAGGGTCACCCCAGACTTTTTGCCTTCCTTCTCCTCTTTTTCTGACCTCATTTTTGTTGGCTTTAGGACTCTAGGCACTTTACTATTGCTAACCAGTGCTAAAGTGCAAGTGCTCTCTCCCTGATACATGGTAACATTGGCTCTAACCCAGTTGGCATATTTAATTTACCTGTAAGTCCCTAGTAAAGAGCACTATGTGTGCCCAAGGCCTGTAAGTTAAATGCTACTATTGGGCCTGCAGCCCTGATTGTACCACCCACATAAGTAGCCCCTTAACCATGTCTCGGCCTGGCATTGCAAGGCCTGTGTGTGTAGTTTCACTGCCACTTTGACTTGGCATTTAAAACTACCTGCCAAGCCTTAAACACCCCTTTTTCTCTATATAGGTTACCCTTCAGGTAGGCCCTAGGTAACTCCTAGGGCAGGGTACTATGTAATTAAAAGGCAGGGCATGTCCTTATATATTTTAAATATCCAGGTATTGAAAAACTCACAAATTTCTGAGGCTTGCTCCTCTCATAGGCCAGCATTAGAACTGCCCTTATATACTTTTAAGTGGTAGATTCTGATCTTAAAGGAGTAGCGCCGTCATGTTTAGTATGGCCAGAATGGCAATGGCGAATCCTACTTACTGGTGAAGTTGGATTTAATATTACTGAGAGAGCGTAGCATATATAATCTATATTAACATGAAATGTTTATGAATTAATGTGTGATAATGCTGCATAGAAACTATAATAATAATTTTGCTTAAAACGTGCACCTGAAATGTGACCACGGGGAGTGGCCGCCAATGTATACGTAGACTAATAATGATGACTAAAATGTTTATATTATGTTTAAATAAGTTTGTACTAATGATTGCGTTATTGAATCTGTGCTAAAATCCTTATAGGCCTTAAGTTAGCATGAGCCGGAGCTTAGCTGCTTGGCTCTCATATTAAATGTATTTTTCTATCTTGCAGTGTGCTGACTCACAAAAGGACATGACCCCGTATGTTCTTTTTCTTCAAACTAAGAGACAAATGTAACCATGTTAGATCCGTTTTCATAGCCTTTCCTTGCTTACAGAGTAAATGTTAAAAAATAAAATGAAACAGTGTAGATTAATGTAATGTACAAGGTCATTCAAACCGGTGAAGACAATGGAGTTGCTGACCAAAAGATGTGCAAAGAATTACAGAAAGATGAAATCATACCGGACGTGCCACCTCTGAAGACGTCAATTATGGAGACCAATCAAAGACTTGTAAAATAATATGGGGTGAAGAGTTAGGTGACCTAATGTAGTTTCTGATAGGTTAAAGATAGTGGGGTATAACAAATGTCCAATAAAATTTTGGGGGAATGTACAACGAAAAAGGGATAAAAACCCATGTCACGGTGAGTCATTTAGGTGGGTTAGGGAATGCTATTGATTTTATCCAGAAACTCTGTCACTCTGTTTGGTGACTTGTTGGTTTTCTTAAAACCATCCTCGCCCTTAGATTGTCCATTTACACTTTACCTCCTTATGAGGGAAGTGCCCTTTTGCCCCGGAGCTGGGTTCTGACTGATGGCGAATTGACTGATGTCCTGAAGACGAAGACTGAACCTGTGCGCTGACCTAAACTTTGGAGGGTAATTATGACAATACAATTGTGATTTGTCTGTTTGCTTTTCCTTTCTAGGTACCAACTGCTTACTTTTGACACAGACCATAGTTAGATGTTTTCCAAATTGGTGTTCTAAATTGTTTTGCATGAAGCCCAACATGCTAATCAGTGGTTAGGACAGGTGTTCACTAAACTGACGCAAATAGACAAACAACCAAAACTATGCTTTGTTGAACTGACGCATTATTGACACTCTGCTAAATTGATCTATGTTCACGCCGTGTTATGTTCTGATGTTTGTGATTCTCGCTTTAATGAAATCTTACCAAAGTTGCCATAACTTGACTATGCTATTATGCTTCTTGGCGTTGAGATTAACGCATCTGCTTTTAGATTGTAGGGAATAAAACTTATAAAATTCTACTAAACTGGTGTGGTTATTCATGACTGCAAGGTCATGGTAGAATCTTGAATTGATTAATGACTTTGACTAAAGTGAAGTGTATTGTCATGATAAATATTGATGACATTATTGACGTATTGATTGATATATTGATTAGCTATCTCGTCCTAAGGTGTCTCTCAAGTGGGTCAAAAGATTAATTGGCCTAAAACGAGTCCTGATGTGTAATAAATTATCATAAAGGGACGCGTTATCAGTTCTATTTTAGAAATGCCACTTTTTTAATGAAGTGCTTATGTTCTCTTTAGCCAAAAAGAATACAACAGAATGAACAATGCATATGTATTGCTTATCAAAAATAAATATAGTTACAATAAAAAATAGTCACACATCATTATTTACAAACTTACTTTGCAGTTTCTGCAAACACCGGTCTTTAACAAAAAATGTGCCTTGAACACATCATTCCCAGGACTGTGCTTGCAAGGTCTGGAAATCTGTGTTGCCTGCTATCTGCCTCATATCTTCTCTATCTGCTTCAGAAGGAAGACACCTTGAAAACTTCCTCTCTTTTTTATCTCATTAGCACTAGGACTTTGGCCTAGTGGAATATTTCATCATAATCGCTCTTAGAATGTCATTGTGAACGGTCCCATGTATAAAGGTGCTGTTTGTTCTAATAACTATCGCTGGATTGATAACTTAGGGCCTGATGTACAAAACCATTTTGCATTTATAAACACCGCTGTTCTCAAGGTACAGTATTTACAAATCCAAAATATTTTTTTACAAACACATCTTGAGGAAATGCATTTCTGGCTTGGAAAATGGGTTTAGAGGCACATACTGAATCTCAATTAAGAAGGGTGTGTAAAAGAGGCATTCCTTCTTGCTGGAAATGGCCCTTTCTTCAGGGTCACCCCTAGATGTTTTATCTTCCTCCTCATTTTCTGACTTTACAACTGCAAACCAGGGCTAGCATGCTTTTGCCCTCTCCCTAAATGTGGTATTATTGGCTTATCCAGAATTGGCATATTTACCATATTTATTTTTGCTTGTAAGTCCCTAGTAAAGTGCACTGTAAGTGCCCAGTGCCTATAAATTGAATGCTACTAGTGGACCTGCAGCACTGATTGTGCACTCACTACAGTAGCCTTTCAAATAAGCCTCAGGCCTGCCACAGCAGAGCCTGTGTGCAGTTTCAAACAGTAATTTCAACCTGGCAAGTGCACCTACTGGCTAAGCCCACCCCTTCCTTTAATTACATAAAAATCACCCCTAAGGTAGGTCCTAGTTAATCCCAAGGGCAGGGTGCATTTTAGTTAAAAATTGGACATGTACCTTTAACTTCAGCATGTCCTAGTAGTGAAAAACTATAGCATTCGTTTTTCACTACTGCAAGACCTATCTCTCCCATAGGGTAACATTGGAGTTACCATGAAGCAACCTTTAAGTGTAACTTCCAATTGGGAAAAGATAGAAATGCAGAGTTTGGTGTCTCTGGACTGACAATTTCAAAAATCACAACTTATGGTGAAGTCAGATTTTGAATTGTAAGTCTGAAAGTGCCACTTTTAGAAATATGGCATTTTTGACTTTAACTGTTCTGTGCCTTTGACTGTCTCTGAATACATGTATGGGGATGGTGACAGTTGGGCATTGTGTATTCCCTCTAGACAGTCACACACCATGAGAGCTTAGCTGTGTCTTAATGGGCCTTTGGCAGGCTTGACAGGGGTGCAGAGCTTAGGACTGTTTCACGTGCACCTGAATAGGGCTGTGCCTCTCCCTACACAAAGGGCTGCATAAACCCCTGTAGAGTGTCTGGAGCGAGGGAAGAACAGACAAGAACCTTGTGATCTTCAGAGGCCTCTTTGAAGTCTTTTCCACTTCTAAGACACATTTGATACTGGATCCCAAACCACAACAAATGATAACTACTGGATTCAAGGACATTCTGCCAGGAAGAAGGACTGCTGTACTAACAGGAAGGGCAGCCATGCTGCAAATGCATTGCTGTGTTGGCCTACTGCTTGCTGTGTGCTGTGCTGTAGGAGGGACTGCGACTTTGCTACTTGCTTTGCTGTGTTGGCCTGCTGCCTCCTGCTTCTTCCCTGGTGTGAGAAAAGCTAGACCTTTTCTCTACATCCTTGAACTCAAAATTCTCCAAGGGCTTGTTGGCTTTCCCCATGTTACCTGCAGGCTGAGGGACATCAAAGACTGCCAGCAATTCTCCAGGTGCTGCTCCACTCTTTCATCTGTGAGCCCTACCCTTGCATGAGGTGCCCCCTTCAGTTTTGGGCATCAGAAGTGGGGTCTCCGCTGATTTCTTCAAACAAAACGACACATTGTGCCTGCAATGTTGATGCTTTGCTCCATGAAAGGTACTTTTTCAGTGGACCCAGCGTGGGTTACGTAGCTGGCCTACCCTCCATTACAGTCTGCCTGAACTTTCAATTTGAACTGGTCCCCCATGACCTCAAGTAACCTTTTGACCACTAATGACTTCTAGGTATTGTTTTTGACATTTAATCTTTAAGAAATCATGTCTCAACTTCTGCTTATTGGATTTTTCTCATTTTATTCTTGCTTTACTCAGATAAATATTCTCTATTTGTCTAATCTGATGTGGAGTCCCTTTGTGGTGTTTTCACTGTACTACTGTACTTTAACTATGCATATATACTTTACCTCCTAAGCCTGACTGTTCTGTGCCAAACTACCAGAGGGTGAGCACAGGTTAATTTAGGGTGTGTATCTGACTTAACCTGACTAGGATTATTGTCTCTACTTGGACATGGTTCTTACCTCTGCCAACTAGAAACTCAGTTTCTAACACTTCCTAAGGGTGATTTGGCATGATACATACCAATGGCTTGCAACAACAATTACAGTTGCAGACAATTGACTAGTTACCTCAAAGGGTGTGGTAACTGAGTTGCAAAGGAGAAGATGGACCTTTGGTAACCACTTACCCTTTGAGAATTCTGTCTGGGGACTCCGGGACCCCTGTCTGCTCCCCTTTATGTCTTTTCAAATGGGACTCTTTTTTTTATCAGCACCTGTTTCTTTAAAGAATATACATATGAGGATGGTGGTCCATTGTTCCTCGTAAGCCACCATCCCTGTGTTTGTTGCCTGTCACAAATAGCAATGTGCCTAATTATTATTCATTAAGCCAGTCATTGTGAGAGCCCCTTAAACTATAATTTTATGATGTGACATATTAGTACGTAGGTCTCATTTCAAAATTAGAGACAAGTTACAAAAGTATTGCTCTGTTTTTGTGAACTCTCTTTTCTTACATTTTGCTTTTACATCTTTTTACAATTGTTTAAATAACCTTTTGTTTAACATACTGTACATTTCGTTTAGTTTGTGCTACAACCTTGGTCTTCACTCTTATATGAATGCTTATCAGTGCCTGACCTTTAGAAATAACCTTATTTAAATCTCTCTAATGATGCTGGGCCTTGGGCACGACATGTTAAAGCGTTCAATTAATAAATACATAAATAAATCAAATATTTCATGAGCACTTCAAGGGAATATACTCTTTTCTGGTACACTAAGTTAAATCTTAAAGGAGCAGGTCATCTGATACAAAATTGTGTTGCAGATAAATCGATAACAATCTTTAAAACGGTTTTACCATTACGAATATATTGGTATACTCTTTGGGCTACACTAATGTTCCTTTACTGCCTCTACAATGTTTGTAGGGGGGTACAACTAGGCACACATTTAGCCACAGAAGACTAGACATGCAAGGGTTTGGAATTATTCATTTTGACCTAAATGGCAAGGCGAGTACTAGGTGAGTCTCAAGGTGTGATGTGTTTATATTTTTACTACTGGTAACCATTCTTCATTTAGCTTCTTGTCTGCAATGAATCTTTCTTGATGTGGAAGTAGTGGTAGAAGTTTAAGTTGAAGGCTGACAGCACCCAACCTCAATGCTTCCTCTGTTTCCTATGACTTCCTTTGGTGTCTTTGAAGTCAGTGGAAACTTTCTCTGATACAACTATGTATATTTACTGCTAGACGTAGGAGCGAAAGTGCACAGCTACTCACTTCACATGGCAAGTCAGCCATTTCCATCACACCTCTACCTCAACCAAAGAATGTGCCTGTACCAATGCTGCATCCACTATCTGACCCCACGAAACTGTGGTATCCTAAACGGAACCCTCCAATTCTGCAAAAGGAATAGCGCTTTTATGAGCTCAATCACAATCAGGATTTCTTCATCCCATTGTTTATGCCTTATGAATTTTGTGTGATACATTTGTGACCTGGCAACATACTGTGCCATGTCACCATGGACATAAAAACATGCATTCAACAAAAATATAACACTCAAAGATGATACCTAAAAAACTAGAAGGGACGCCATATATTTTTAAGGATTTGTGCTACAGACAAATTATAGATGCAGCAATTAATTCAATTTCCCATCAACAAATGGTTTGAAAAATAAAACGTCAATACAAAATATAAAATTTAAGAAGTAACATAGCAAAAAGAAAAACAGAATCTCATTACTCTATATAAATACTAATCTAAGCTAAATGTTGCCCTTTAAAGCCATTAAATGTCGAAATGTATATTCAATGCGCATCCTAAATATGCCTGTTTGTCAGATTTGTCCCCATTTAAAATACATATTTGTTGAAGAAAGAGGGAAATGTGTTTGTAAGAACCACTGGTCCATTTTATGAGTTAAATCGCACTTATTGCAGGCCCAGATTTCCTCTTGATAATCAAGAAAGCCACGAAAATGTACCTACTGAACATTGTCTGAGATTTCTAAAAGAAATCAAACATACTGTAGCTTTTTTGGGTCAAAACTGCGTCGCATGTGCTTGCGCATGCTTTTCGCTTGCGAGACCCTTTAGTAGTTAGAAAAGGGCTCGGTTCGTAGGCTCGCCTTTTGAAATCTGCTTGCTTTCATTAGTGGAAGGCATGCATACGTCATGCCTTTTCCGGTGGTTAGCCCTCCTCGAGCGCAGCGACCAAGTACTGAAAACATGCAAGGCTCACTGTTTTCCGTCCGGTTTGTGGACTACTTTTTATCTTTTTTCGCAGCATGATCTCGTTGGCAGAAGTCGAGCGCATTCCATGACATCGACCCTGTTACATAGTTATTTGCACTTTTGACGGTTACGTAGATAATTGCACTTTTGCCGATAGGTTTCACTACTAGGAACTGTAGCAGCGCGATTGCAATCTTTTTTCCATTTAATGTGCCAAGAAAAGTCTGGTTGGGAGTAACAACTGCTCATAGCTCTAACTTGCAGAAATGCGAGACCAGTTGCATTGCAAATGCTTGTTTTGGTCTTAGCAACAAGCAGGATCAGCAGGGTCAGTACAGGATCCTCCTGGTCCAAATCTAGTGAGCTCTTTTCTGACATAGGAACCACAGAATTTTTTATTTCGAATGAAGTGCTTGCTCAACCCTTTCAAGATCAGCTGAGGGAGATCTATTTTAGGGCTGGTCCAAATAATTTTCAAAAGGCTATTTGGTTCTAGCTTGTATTGCCAGTTACATTTGAACTCCCAAGTATGGAAAAACACTCCAAGGTAAATTCTAAAAAACTTTTGAGGTACTTATACTTCAGGTACAAGTATTGTATTTTGCCCCTTCAAACTTTCACTTGCAAATAGAGCATAGGGAGCTCCAACTATTGGCTCAAAATCACAGCTTTGGGAAAAGGGGGTTCTTATCAAGAAGGATACATTTGCTTGATGTGAAATACTATTTTTTCAGGATCCATATTTGCACAACTCTATTTATAAGGTGTCTATGGCAAATGCAGAATAAAGGTGTTGAGAGCATTGGTGCCTTTTCTCGTTGAACCTTATGTATGAAGTAATCTTTATGGGTGTTATTATATGTATTTCTAATAATTTTAATGAATATTATTATATCATTTATATGTCAATGCTGAAGTATGTCTTTTGTAATACTCCTCTGCTTTATGGTATATGTTGAATCTGAAATAAATAAGTATTTATGATGATATCTGGATAGCTACATTGGTTCCTTATTATCTCGTCTATCTTTAACTAGTGCAATTATCAACAATAGATTGCTGGTCAATGTACTGTATAGTGGTAAGTGTAAACATTGTGTTACATTGCTCTGTAGATCTTTCTTTCCCTAGCTATATATACATTTATGTATTCGTAAATAGCATTTCCTACATTTCCTGTTCTGCATATTGCTTTCTATTCATAAGTGATATGATTTAACATTTACAACCTACCTACAATATGTCAAACTATGACAGCGAAATTTGCGAAAATCTTTATGCTTTTAGCTTAATGTTATGTGCCTAGGCCTTTTGCACATAAGTATTTATCTTTGGAAGATGTAACCTCGACCTTGAAGTTTTTTCCAGTACTCTAAGTCCTCTGATTACTGCATGTGTGGGAGAAATGATAGTGTGGGCAATAGACAATTTCTTGTATTCTTCACAGGTTTCAGGAACCATTTTCCACAATTAAATTAATACGGATTTGAGAAATGTAACTTATAGCCAAAGCCCATTAGCAAAATGAGATCACATCCATGCAACCCTATTTGTTATATACTTCAAATAATACAAATGTTTATTTTTTTTACTTCTATATTTAAAAGTATTATGACATTTTCATTTTTATTACAAATGCTTTTCACCAAATGCAAAAGAATACATTGCACACATAAAACAAAATATATATACATTCATTGGATGCGGAATTCTGCATAGGTGCACTAAGATTAAATAATTCCAAGTTAAACACTAAAACTTTATCAGTTCATCTTCATCAAGCATGTAAAATAAATTGGGAAGTTCATCTTAGGCAGTCTACAAACAAGGGAAGATACAGATATGAGTGAGGAACACATGACTGGGGAACTTATTACGTATTTGAGCTGTATATAAGAGATTGGGGCCCATATTTATACTTTTTGACGCAAAACTGCACTAACGCAGTTTTGCGTCAAAAAAATTAGCGCCGGCTAACATCATTCTGAATCACCATGCGGGCGCCGTATTTATTGAATGACATTAGCTGGCGATAGCCGGCGGCGCCGTCTGGTGTGCGTTAAAAAAAACGATGTACACCAGGCAGCGCCGGCGTAGGGGGATATGGGGCTTGGGCGTCAAGAAATGGGGCAAGTCAGGTTGAGGCAATTTTTTCGCCTCAACCCGATTTGCGCCATTTTTTTTCACTCCCAACCCCCATAGAAATGACTCCTGTCTTAGTAAAGACAGGAGTCATGCCCCCTTGCCCAATGACCATGCCCAGGGGACTTCTGTCCCCTGGGCATGGTCATTGGGCATAGTGGCATGTAGGGGGGCACAAATCAGGCCCCCCTATGCCACAAAAAAAAAAAAAAAAAACACTTACCTGAACTTACCTTAATGTCCCTGGAATGGGTCCCTCCAGCCTTGGGTGTCCTCCTAGGGTGGGCAAGGGTTACAGGGGGTGTCCCTGGGGGCATGGGAGGGCACCTCTGGGCTCCTTCAGAGCCCACCGGTCCCTTAACGCCTGCCTTTTGCAGGCGCTAAAAAACGGCGCAAAAGCGGCCGTATGTCATTTTTTTTGACACGCCCACTCCCGGGCGTGAATTTTGCCCGGGAGTATAAATCCGACGCACATGCCTCGGAGTCGATTTTTTAGACGGGAACGCCTACCTTGCATATAATTAACGCAAAGTAGGGGTCCACGCAAAAAAATGACGCTAACTCCATGGACTTTGGAGCTAGACGCGTCTAACGCCAAAGTATAAATATGGAGTTAGTTTTGCGTCGAAATTGCGTCAAAAAAAACGACGCAATTCCGGCTCAATAGGAGTATAAATATGCCCCGGGATTTCCTATGGACAGCAAAATCCTTCCAGACTTCCCTCAAATTTGCTCTTTACAACAGAACAATCAAAAGGCATGTTTCGAATTGTATCATACAAATGAATATTTCAATCAGTTTGTTACTGAATGAATTTATAAGGCAAGTTTCCCCATTTTTTTGCAACATTTGAATATCTTAGTAAACTGATGCAAATGTAACCATGCACATGAATTTCCAGGACATATATTAAGGATAATGACAACAACAATTAGTAGTTATGAGCCAAATCGGATAATATTGAGATGTCAATAAACTTAGAAACATGTGGAAAAATCCAGAGCTTGATTTTTCACATTGTAGCTTCTTCACCATGCATAAATAATGATCATCATTGATGTGGTAACTATTAGGCAGAATGAGGTTATTAACAGCGTACTGTAGTTCAAAGCACATATTATCAAGCTAGACATCCATAAAAAGTCAATGTATTGTATTTTTCCTGCAGATATAATTTATCCTCCTTTTGCCTTTATGCCAAAATATCAGCATTTTAATAAATCTTTTTAAATTCAGTGTATATTCTTTGTATAATGACTACTTACCGACTGGTGACATTTCAGGTACAGTTGCAACATAAGGACCATCCAAGAATTTGGGCTCATTATCGTTAATGTCCTGCACCTTGATAATGAATTCCGATTCTGGCTCCACTGGCTTCCCGGTTTCTATTGCAACAGCCTGAGCACGGAGGGTGTAGAATGGCTTTTCCTCTCGGTCAAGGCTCTTAATGGCATGAATATCTCCTGTGGTGTCGTCAATGGTGAAAATGGTACCAGCTCCATCTCCTAACAGGGTATATTTAACAGTGCCAATTCCCTTGTCCAAATCAGAATGAAGCTGTTTGCCAAGAAAAAAGGATAATCTATTAATTTACTTGAGATGTTAAAAGAGGTCACAGTTTAATACAGAAGAAAATCATTTTTATAGGTTCTTATTCCCCTCTCCCCATCCCCAAACATCAAACAAATGAAATTATTGTACAATATACATTTATGTGACATGGAATAACAGTCCACTCTATCAAGAATGTTTAGGGCATTTTACAATTTTGTCTATGAAAAATTGCATCAGAAAAATAAGGAAACTCAACACAGGGCACCAAAGTAAAACTAATGCAGGGCGCCGTCCAGCCCCCCTGCAACCCTGGGTACCACCACCTCCCTGGGGCAAAAATGAAAAGTACTGCAGGGGGACTTCCCACCCCCCATACTTTGGGAACCACCACCTCCCTGGGGCTAATTTAAAAAGTGCTAAGGGGTCCATCCTGGACCCCACCCGGCCCCAAGAACCACTGCCTCTCCAGGGCTATTTTAGTGAGGAAGGGGGCCACGCATCCCTCCTAAAGGAGCCACTGCTGCCACAGGAGGTGGGGAGCCTGCTAGGAGAGCGGGGGCATTCAGGATCTACAGCAGTTCCCAACATTGTCACTGGGTGCCTAGGGGGCCACCCAGTTCACATGCCTGGGCCCTGAGGGATGGGTTCCTGGGGCCGAGATCCGCCCCGAGGAGGAGGGCCAGACAGCCCTCCTCTTCCCCCAAAAAATAAATAAATAGGCCAGGTTACCCATCCCCCCAAATAATTTAAATGTTTCGAGTGGGCCCCAGGGGATGGGATCTCTGGGGGCCAAAGTCAGTCTGGGGGGCCACGCAGCACCCCTCCCCATTCTCCCCCCAAAATGTAATATTTAGGCTGGGACCCGGGGGATGACTATACCGGGGCTGAGATCAACCTGGGGAGGGGTGGCCGTGTGGGGTTAGGTTGTTATAGGGGTTGGCTGCAGGCCCTGATGCCAACTCCTGCTGTGCAAGGCAAAAGGCCGTGAACAATGCAGGGTTGGATGGTTATAGGGGTTGGCTGCAGTATCTAGCCACAGACCAGGCACTGCGGCCAACCACCGCTGTGCATGGCCAAAGGCCGCAGGGCCTGTTGGCAGGCCAGACTCTACGACCAACCGTCGTCACGTACGGTCAAAGGCCGTTTGTGGTGGTGGTTGGATTAACCTATAGTACTGAAGATTACTTTACGTTTAAAAAAATGTCAAATTCACTGAAAAAAAACAAAGGTTACAGGGACGTTATAGTTAGGAAATAGAATTTAAAAAAACCCATAAAAATTCACTTTAAAAAACAAAGGTTACACAGATGTCATAGTTAGGCTCACATTTTAAATGTACCAAACCATAGAAATTCATCAGTTATCGGAGTTATCTCAAGGAATTATAACTCGTGCACTATTGTAGCTTTAACTTGTGCCCTCACCATGCACTGCTATTTACTCAACATAATACATCACTCATGACATCTTTGATAACATCATTGATAATATCAGTGTAACATTTGCAGTAAAATTATTTGGCAGAAAACTGTGCATGGAGGGGTCGAGAGTTATAGTTACCTTAGGGCAGGAGTTATAGTAAATTTGTAGCGATAGCCACTGTTTAGTTAATGTTTCACATACACTTTCAGGTGAAAATGCATTTTTCAATAACCCCATATTTTTGTACCCTATTAAAACACTTGCACTACATTATTCAATTCCTTTGTATAGCCACAAAGGTTTCAAGCAGATAATTTTGCTGTGCAAAAGGAAGTTAATGTTAGGATCAATAAAGTTGTATTTTATAATTTTAGCTCCCATGTAAATTTGCTAATGTCTACAACGTAAAATGCTGAATGTATTTACACAAAATTTGACTTGAATGTAGAATTGTATGTACTCAAAAAGCAACCTTTTGTATGCTTGGCATAAATCCTTTCAGGAGTTTTTGAGGTATAGGCAGCTTAAAAAGTTGCCAGTGGACTTTAAAGGGTTAACACTGGTATATTTTTGCCATTTAGGACGAGTGAAATCTTTTAGATTCCAGAAAAAAAGGACTCTGATTATTCAAGGGAGTCTTTTCTCTTGTTTGCCAATTCACATCCACATTTCAATTTGGAACCACATACCAAGTGATCTGATTGGCTGCCACAGGAGGCAATTCTTTCCCATGGCAGCCATTTCAGGACATGGGTCAGGGTCCATGCATCGTAGAAAAAAAAGAATTAGAAGACAATAGAAAAATAAGTGGGTAAAATGGCACACCCTGACCCACAGGCCAAATCAAGGGGACCCTGAAATGAGAAACAAATTTAAAGAATCACAGGACCCGCTGCACCATTTAGAGAGTTACAACTCCCCAAAATCTAAAATGGTGCTGTGTCCAAAATAGCCAGAAATGTACAACGGAATCAGGTAGACATAGGAGGTAGCATGGATTCACAGATCCCGAAAAGGTACCATAGATCCAAGCCAAGGTTCATGCCAGGTAGTGCAATCTCAAGGCAAGCTTCACTAACCCATGAGACACCTAAACAGGAATAAGGGAAATAGATTTGAAACTGCTAACCACCCAAAAGGAAAAGCATGGGTCGATTCACCCTGGGTTCATGCTACCTGGGCATGAAGCTTGCCAGGATTTGTGGTTTCAAAGAAGGATCTATGAATCTCTTTTTTTTTTTATAAAACAAATCTGGCCTGGTGGATGACAAAGTCTTAGGCCTATGCACAGAGAAGGTTAGCCAGCCGTACTGGTTGGTTGCAAGGCCTGCCCAACGTCCGTGCACAGAGGAACACAGGACATAATGCAAGGCTAGGCAATGAGGTCAAACTTGACTGTGCAAGTTGATGGCTGCGGGGTTTGACTCCTCCAGGTTGATTGGTAGAAGGGCCTAGCCAGAGGCCAGCCCCTATGGGTGCCCCTTGCTATGCATAGCCTTTGGCCTTGCTGCATAGGGCCTCGCTATTTGTGAAAGGGTAGACATAGGGCCTGGATACTGGCAAAGCCCTGCAGCCAAAACCCACTGCTCATGTCCAATGGTTGGGTGTAGAAGAGGTGGAGGGGTTGGCACAGGACCTGACTAGTGATTACACTTGGGGGCCATCTTCCACTGTTCAAAGCTAAAGGCTGTGCAGAAAGAATGAAGGTTGTCTACAGCATATGGCCTTCGGAATCAGAAGGAAGGGTGTGTGCCCTTCATGCCAGGAGCAACTAACCCGTGCTGTGCTTCTGTTCTTGAGTGGCACTGTGCATTGGCATTCCTGCAGGGCTTCCTGAAGGCACAACAGGCTCACATCTCTCCTGGTTTTGCGGACAGTTAGAGAGCTGGTGCCACCAGTCATGGAGAGAGTTTATTGGAAGTCTAGGGATGAGGGGACACCCACGTTTGGATCAGACAGTAGTTCTGTCTCTTCCTCTCTTCCTTCTTGTGTAAGAGGTTCTAAATAGAGGTGGGTGACTCTGACATTGATGAGACCTCCATTCAAGCAAATATTGGCAGATTAACCCTTAAATTAAAACCCACACTGCTAGGGGTCAGCCCACTGATTTTAAAAACGGCAGAGGTCTCCTACATATGTTTGAGTCACCTATGCTGTGTCAACAGGATGGTGCTGCTGTCACCCTCTAAAATTCACATCCAAACTCTCTTCATCCATGAGCAGAAGTTATTCCTTTCGGAATGGGCCTTTGATCTGCCAGGTGGAAAGCATAGAGAGTATTTCCACAAAATGAAGCAGATAAAGAACGGGATTCATTGATCTGAAACTCAGTAAATCATATTTCATACAGAAGTATGTGAAGGAATACTATTAGTGTACAACTAACATTAGATGTGAACCAACTCTATTGTGCCCAAGAGGCTTGCTCTGGTCCATAAGCCACGTCCCAGTGAAAAGTTACATTTAAACCAATGTATTCATAAAGAATACAATTAAAACACTGCAGCTTTACATGGCGCACTTTACCATACAGAAAAGATGTATTCGCTTTTAGATTCCATGTGAATGTTAAGGTCTCAGCTTCACTGTATGCTAGCCCTCATACACTTTATGCTGGGGGCCATCTGCCAACTGGGTTACTTGTGTACTGATTTAGACAGCGGTCTTCCTCGCTCAGCCTTCATGTTAGAGGTGCTGCACGGAGCCTTCCCAAAGTCCTCAATTCTAACTATCAGCAGACTTCACAACGCAAGGTAAGCATTACGTTTACAGTTCTCATAAGAATTTTCATGGAGCATTACGAGTAAGACGTCTTCCGGAACTTTCACAGCACAGCAGAATTCCAAAACCGGGGACCTCAAATGCAAAAACCGAGTTTTCATTGGTAAAAGTCTCGTCCCAACTATTACAATTACATTCAGCACGATTACTTTTTCTTATGTGGCTTATGAGTTAGATAGCTGTCACGGATCTCTGGGGCCTCTTGCATGCATGGGCGAGGATTCAGATGTGCTGCGCAGCTCTGATTATCCGTGGTGGCCACTGCTTGGAACCTAACAGTGCAAAGCATTAATTTATGTGGCCAGCAGATGCAGGACAAAAATGCCAAGTTTTCAGATTACATTCTATGTTTATACGGCAGTTTGGGTTAAAAAATGAGCACACTTTGTGATAAATTAATACTACAGGAATACTGTATTTACTAAGAACAATGCAGGGTAATTTTTATTTTATCCAACGATAATTTTCTTTTCTCTCGGTCAAATCGGGTCCATATAAAAACATACCTGTTTGTCTACTACTTTGTGGCAGCATCCTAGTCCCAAGTGGACTGCCTACACAAAGAGATGTGCACAACGTACCGTTTGACCTATGCTCATGCCTTCTTCACACATCCACAATTTTGAAGTGTATTTCGTTTTAAAGGGTCTATCCTCTGAATAGTATGCCCGCTGCCAAGGTTCTTCACTGCTTTATTGCAAGCGAATCCCCAAAAATGAAGGATTGCAGAGATGGAAGTGCGCCTCATATATGTTTAATCACCATGGGGCTGCTTGCATTTTAGTATGTTGGATTTTCAGATTGATCGTACATGGGGAATGATGAAGCAAAGCTCAATGGCATAATTCAGTAACCTCTGGGGCCTCTCTTCTCACAGCAAGAGAGGAACCTCTCACTGACCGTTTAAATATTTTACAAGGCCACGGGAATTTATCACCTAAGAAAAATCATTTCATCAATATTACATAAAACAAAACTGCTTTCAATAAAAGTAAAATCCCTGCCAGCGCTTCTTTCCGATTTCTGTATTGATGCTTTCCAAAGCATATCCGAAAGGAAATCATGTTTTTATATATCTTTCTACGTGGATTTTTTCCTGGGGATATGCTAGAAGAATTATTGTAACGCTTGGCAGTCACCATCCTTCCCCACCACAATGAAACCAGGAATTTTGAGAACTGACTTTACTTATTTTCAAATAACTGCTTTTTTAACTGTTTTGATTATTGATAGATGGTTAAAGTGCTCTTGTTTTAAAATGCCCCGTGTTTCAAATGAAGTTAAAAAATAGTGTTAACCAACTGTTACCTTATTATCCCAAATTCTTTTTGCATCTGTTTCATAGTTCTAACAGAGAAATGGAGAATAACATGCATAACCTGAAGGGGAGGCTCCTTCACTATGGCGAAGGAGCGTCTGCCCCCAGGCCAAGAGCCAGGAGATGAAAAATGAAACAATAGTTTTCTACGTTTCATTTTAAATCTGCTGGCTCAGCCAGCAGTACAGGGGAGGGGCGGGGTTGGACCACGGGGAGTTGGGATGCGAGAGAGGGGAGGAGGGGACAGAGCACTAAGTGCACATGAGTGTTTGGCCGGCCGTTTGAGGCCGGTCAAACACACATGCACACTTAGATTTCTCCAGCAGCCGAGCTGGAGAAACAGCACAGACCACAGGTTTGTGTCTGACCAGCAGTGTTTGCCGCTCAGACCAATCCTGACGCTGCTTATATGCTATGTTTAGCATGTAAGCAGAGCCAGGACTGCTGGGGAGCCTGTGCTGGTGTCCCAGTCAATGCGGAGACACTACATGGAAGGAAGAGGAGCGCGAGGCGACAGGAGAGGGAGATGGCCTTAAGTTAAGATTTTTTTCAGTTTATTTTCCCCCTACGTCTTCGTCCCCTGGCCCCCCTGCAATCCCCTAGCCCCTCCCCTTTAGATTTGTTGCGGCCGCCAATGAAAACCAGTCTGGTATTGCCATATAGTATATCACTTTGAGCATTGTTTTAGTGACAAAAATTCCTATAAGTAACATATGGAGAGATTTATATGGGCAAAAACCTCAGGTGGCAGATATGCATCTGATTGCAAGCTCACCACGGTACTCAGAGTGAGACTGTAGGAAAAGGGATGATTATTTACAGTGGACAAGTGTCCACCGCAAAAGATAAGACCAGAACCGGCTATGTGGCAAACAGCTGAAATACAATAAATGTGCTCCATCCCTGTTAACATGAGACAAAGGTGTAAGGTATTTAGGCAGTGCATAAACAGCAGAACAAGTCACCAAGCACAATAAAACTCCACAACCAATTTAGAAATAAAGAAAAAAATGTTTTGAATAAAATCAAAACAACAAAAATCCAATAAGGGGGAATCACAGTAAGGAATTTTGCAAATAATTGAAAGTGAAAAGGCACAAAGAAAAATAAAATGCCCAAATTAAGTCAATAGTCTTGGTACACCAAGAACAAGGTGCAATTTCATGTTGACCATGATGAAGCCAGGATCAGCTACATCAAGTGGATTGAGCTCAGTAACATTCTGGAAATCACAAAGTTTGAAAAAAATTCTAAGTTCCACGATAAAATGGGGCTTTGTCACTTTTTGAGCACTAAAATCCTTTTTTCCACATGGCACTCAGCTGAAACTGTAGCTGCCATCATGGAACCAAAGGCCGAATACCTAAACCAAGTTTGTCCCACTGGCTCTTGAGAGCTTTTGAGTTTTCATGTTGAAAGTTTTGTAATTCACAACTCAGAATGGAATTTACGGGTTCATTTCGAGTTTGGCCACCAAACCCATGGTGGCGGTCAGACCGCTGCACTCCTGGTGGTTGACCGCCAGGCTATGACGCTGGCAGTCAAACCAGCTGGGGACCACCACCATGATTATCGAACCCAATGATGTGGCAGCGGTCAGAGTCATGGTCAGCCACACTGGCGCTGAGATCAGCACCGCCGTACTAATCTCGAGTCTGCTTTCTGCTAGTCTTACATCGGCTCATTCTGACCACCAAAGTCGTAATGAGGCCCTCAATAATTTTTTGGAGGTGTGGAGATCTTTGCACTGGATGATGTTGAAATACAGGGCCTTATTTATACTTTTTGGTGCAAAACTGCACTAAGGCAGTTTTGCCCCAAAAAGTTTTGCACCGGCTTGCACCATTTTTTAGCACCAGCTGGGCACCATATTTATGGAATGGTGCAAGCCGGTGCAAAGGGTAGGCTAGCTTTAAAAAAATGACGTTAGGCAGTTTTGAGTCAAAATAAATGAATCTGACCAGATTAGCATAATTTTTTGACGCTAAGGGGCGTATTTATACTCTGTTTGCACTGAATTAGCGTCATTTTTTTAAAACTCTAATTCAGAGCAAAACTAACTCCATATTTATACTTTGGTGCTAGACCCGTCTAGCACCAAATTTATGGAGTTAAAGTCATTTTTTGGAAGTGGAAACCTACCTTGCCTTAATGAGATGCAAGGTAGGCGTTCCCGTGCAAAAAAATGACTCTATGGCCTTAACACCATATTTATACTCCCATGTAAAAATGGTGCAAGGGAGGGAGGAAGGGTCAAAAAATGGGGCAAAGCTTGCTTTGCCCCATTTTTTAAGACGTGGGTCAGGGCAGGTGTTATGGGACCTGTGGCCCTATTTCCATGGTGGAACACCATGGAATAAGCCCAGAGGTGCCCTCCCTAGGCCCTAGGGGCACCCCCACCCACACTAGAGGGACTGCGAGGATGGGGGACCCCATCCCAGGTAAGTACAGGTAAGTTCATTTTATTTTTGAAAGTGCCATAGGGGGCCCTGAAATGAGCCCCCATACATGGCACTGGGTGCAATGGCCATGCCCAGGGGACCCCTGTCCTCTGTGCTGGCCACTGGGGTGGTGGGCATGACTCCTGCCTTTTCTAAGGCAGGAGTCATGTGGCATGGTAGGTTTAGCACCATAAAATGACGCTAATCTGGTTAGAGTCATTTTTTTTTTACTCTAACCTGCCTAAAGCCATTTTTTGGTGCTAAACCCTCTTCTTCTATACTGCCAGCCCCACCCGACTAAAGTCATTTTTTAAAACTCTAGCCTCCCCTTTGCACCGGCTTGCACCATTCCGTAAATATGGTGCCCGGCTGGTGCACAGAAATGGTGCAAGCCGGTGCTCAACTTTTTGGTGCAAAACTGAGTTAGTGCAGTTTTGCAGCAAAAAGTATAAATAAGGGCCAATATTTTGTAAGTTTGCGCCACTTTTGTGTCATAAAATGACGTTAATACGGTGCAAAAAAAGTTTAAATCAGGGCCTTGGTGCTAGATGGGTCTAGCACCAAAGTATAAATATGGAGTTAGTTTTGCACCAAATTAGAGTTTAAAAAAATGACACTAATTCGGTGCAAACAGAGTATAAATATGCCGCAGAGTATAAATATGCCCCTAAATATGGTGTTAAGGCCATAGAGTCATTTTTTGCATGGGAACGCCTACCTTGCATCTCATTAAGGCAAAGTAGGACTCCACTTTCAAAAAATGACTTTAACTCCATAAATTTGGTGCTCGAGGGGTCCTCATGGTAAAATACTTAGAGGCTCGAAGGGTTTCAGGTGTTTCCAGACCCTGGCCTACCCTCTTTTTCAGTAGTTCCAGTTTACCTTACTGCAAGCAGAGCAAAACGAAATGTGTCATGGCAAATCCAAGATGGCTAAAGTCATTAGCCACATTAAATCTGGTCTCTGAGAGTTGGGGAGTAAAGAGGAGCGGACTACAGAATTTACTTGTGTCCTCCTACAGCTAACCTTAAAATCCAGGTTGAAACAAGCCCTGGACACACAATATAAAATACAGAAATCTAGTAAAACATAGCAGTGTCTCTCAGTATACAGACATGGCCTGTTTGATCCGATTCAAGGATGGACAAGTTTTAGAAATGCCTTAGAAAAGACAATGATGCAGGGTTCGATAATGTTGTTTCAACAGATGGGCAGCAGCCCGACCCAAAATATCCTGCTGAGCTCAGATGGGTCATTCCTTCCCATTTAAGTTGAACTAACACTCCTGATTACAGGCAGGGCTGGTCAGCAGCTGCAGACTAATTAGCCAGTGACTCAGGCAAGTAAATGTAACTTTTCAGAACATATATTTCTTCACTTGTTAAGAAAAAATACAACCTTGCCATTGAATTGAATTTTTTAAAACATTTAGGGAAACTTCTTTACCCTTTTCTAGAGCTGTTTTCTACTGGATAATGTATAAGTAGTGATTTAATGTACTTTACCAGTATTTCCTATAGGAACAGCTAACCCCAATACAGTCACAATAGCTTTTGGTGATTTATTCATTGTAGGTACATGCAAGCATTAATTTAGGCATGTGCTACTTATAAGCACAGAGCACCCTATCCAATGGGCAGTTGGGTAATTTTCAGAGTAACATATTTAGTGCATAGAAGTTGTTTTTAGGCCTGTAAAATAGTGTATTTTTACAGGACTGTCTGCAAACCTTAGTGAGTGCAAGTTGTAGGCGACCATATCCACTGATTGGATGGCAGAATATAGAGTGTCAGCTTACAAGTGACATTTATATTCACATGACATATACAATGGGCCATCTCACCATATATAAGGGGCTTGGGATAAAAGTAAATATGCCACATAGAGTGTTAAGACAATTTTTACTTTGTTTTAGTTATTGTAGTAATGCATAGGGCAGTAAATAGCAGTTTCCCTGTCTTATGGTACCATATTAGCAACAGGTGAGTCTAAAAACACAGAGGGTTACCACTCCAAAAGAGTGACCATCTTTTCAATAGAGACAATATATATATATAAATAAATATAAATATGCTACAAACTTGTCTTAAAACCATAGAACCAGTATTAATTACACCCTTATCCACCGACTAAACTGCTTTGGCTTGCGCTGATGTGTGTTTAGAAATTAACAACTGCTTGTGTGATTGAAACATTAACATTATATGAATAATAGGAATTAAGTAGGCGTTACATTTATGTATGTAAAATTGTTCTAGCTGAAGTGAAGGAAAGCATGAGAATGGAAGTACGAGTATTGAATCCCTGCTGCTTGTCAAAAGAAGTATTATTTAATTCTGCAACATCTGAAGAAATGTATACCTTTGTTAATCAATGTATCAATCAATATAATTATAAAAGGTGTCCTAGGGAAAAAGCAGAGAAGAGTATGAGAAGAGAGAGAGCAAGACAGGACTACAGTGACCTTTGCTTTGGGCCATTACTTTTTCTGCTGCTGCTGCTGTCAGAGCTGAGAGCTACAGGTGATTAGAGGACATTAGCTATAGAAAGACAGAGACAAAACTTTAGAGTAACAGCACTAAGCTGGCTACATTAGTTAAAGAGAGAAGGTTTGAGTGTAGAAAACATCATGAGAGTCACCCAGTTTCAGAGCTGTTAGATATAACAGAGTTTTCATTCCGCTGTACATATTGTATTGAGGCTGAGAGAGAGTTGATAAATTGATTCAGAATGGAGTGATAGCTGTAAGCGCATGAGATAGATAAACGTGAGAACTGTAGTTAATATAACAGACTGAAAGTTCTTTGCTGTTTTTTTTCCAAGGCAATGAGACAGTATTATTCAAAACTTAGCACATTCTGTAAGACAGAGAGGAACAGAGTAGGGACAGATTCAGGACACCCTTCATGCGTGTTTCTATAACTTTAGAATGGATTAATAACATTATAATTATTCATTGAAATAAATACTTTGCATTTTGTAATTATTGTTTGCAGCTTATTACATTTTTAGAGCCACTCTCAGATAAAGAACCTCATTGGGGGTCCCGACGAACAGTAAGTGGTAGCAGGGACAAACAAACAATTGGTAAATCAAACTGTAATGGTGTATTTAGTAAAGGGGCAGCGCACCCACCAATGTCTAGGGTCCTAAGGTTTCATTTTTACACCTCTGGCGCACCTGGCCAGATCCTAACTTGGTGGTTCACAATGGTAGGCTTATTCATGCACACACACAAAACACTCACATACAGAAACCCATACACACACATTATTTCTATAACCTTTCATTTTCACAGGCATTCATCTTCATTGAGATGATTTAATGAGACGTGAACAAAATCAACGGTCATGTAAGTTCAATTTAGGTTATGATATAAGGGTTAAAAGTCAGGCAGTGTCACTTGCTTTACTGCCAATGAACGCCAAAGAGCAAAATGGTAATTCCATTGCCCCCAGCACTTTAGTTAATCACACCCAAGAAAAAAGAAAACAGCTTATGTAGTACATTTAACATTAAAAATGAAAAAAGTAGATACTCACTATCTTTAAAAAAAAACTTACATCCGAAGAGATGGTTGAGATCTGTCCTCATTCTTTTTATCCTAATTTTATAAAGAAGTGCAGGACTTTGGGAGGAGCCTGTTAATATTCCTCTGATTAGGGGAAGGAGAAAAGCGACCCGTACTTTCTTTCCAATTATGTAATTATAATCAAAACTGCAACAAAGCGCATCTCACTTTAAATGACATACCCGCATTGGTACAACCTTTGACCTGGTGTTTAAAGTTTGGAAGTTCATTATTACTTTAAAGCAGCTATGTCCTCACATAAGAATAAGATCTCAGTGTAAAGTTACACTCTGCGATTTTCTCCCCCACAGACAAATCAGTGTTCATCTTCATAATAATAATAATTACCTGGCTTCTGCTTTAAGTGTGACCAAAGGAAAAGAAGGGACACACACATTATTCCGCAAGTATTACTGGACAAAACATATCAGAGTAATTACAGGGGCTCACTAATGTATAATCTTTTAAGACTGTTGAGAAAAATCAATTAGGTCCCTGCTGTGGGTCTTGAATAGCCCAACCATTGAGATAATGTATCTCAAGCTGGGCTTTGCTATGAATTAAAACTTGCAGTAGAAAAAAATCGACAGATAAAAAAAACAGAACTGAAAAGCATTACAACAGATACGAATTAAATAACTCAAAACATGATGATAAGTAAAAAAAACTAGAACCCTGAAAGTATTGTTTAAAAATTTACAAATTAATTTTTTGCACACTTTCTGGAAACACACACGCAGCATTCTTTGGTGACAACCACACTTTACTGCAACATCAAAGGTATCACAGGATTACTTCATGATGCACTAAGGATCCATGGGCCAGATTTACAAGGCCCTGGCGCCTATTCGCGCCACACAAGTGTCATTTTTTTTTTACGCTAATGTGGTTCAAGTAGGAAGTTTTCAAAGCACCATATTTACAAAGTGGCGCAATGCATGCATTGCACCACTTTGTGACCTCTTGTGCGACATTATGCCTGTTTCAGGCAAAAATTATTCAAGGGGGGCATTGCAGCGTTAGGAGGTACACAAAAATGGTGCAGTGAAATCTACTAGATTTTACTGCACTGTTTTTGAAGAACATTTTTTATGCCTGCTCAGAACAGGCGTTAAAATGATGCACCCATATTAACCTACAGGCCTCCTTGTACTTTGCTCCACTAGCGTCAAAATAATTGACGCTAGTGGAGGAAAACACCACAATAGCCCAAACATTCTGATGATATTGGCCTAACGTGCTCCATGGTGCGTCGTATTATAAATACAGCGCACGCATGGTGTCGTTAGGTGGGGCAGGGTGGAAGCAAGAAAACTGGCACATCAGTACTGATGCACCAGTTTCTTATAAATCTGGCCCTTTATTCTAGAAAAAGCACACAGGATTTGCTGTATTAGAGCTATGCCCTTATGATGACCCTAGTGAACTGACAATGTCAAGGCACATTGTGAACAGAGTATGATAATAGAAGTATGCACTTGAAAGAGGAATGCTTCTGCTAGTTTCTAACTATAGGTGATAACATTGAGACAAAAGTAAACTGCAGTATTCATTAGTAGTATAACTGATACATAAATATATCCAAAGCAAGGTGCAGATCTGTAATTAAGGCCCTTGCACCCTCACCGCATTCTACGGGGCGGAGGGTGTCAGTTAGTGTTACAATGAGAATTCTAAATTGGTAGTCAACTAGAGTGACCAGGTGTCCTGGATTTGCCGGGACAGTGTTGGTTTTTCACCAGCTGTCCCAGCAGATTTTGGCAAATTTAGCTTGTGTACCAGTTTTTAGAGAGGGTCGTCTAAAAACGAAGGGAGGTGTTTTTGTTTGTTTTCCAGAGCAGAGATAGCAGGCGATATCAGAAAGCAATTTAAATAACAGGCATTATACCCGCTTCAAAAACTGCATTTTATTTATGTTCTTAATGTCTCTTCTGTAATTCTGTGCTGATGAGCGATATCGTTCTGTGAGGTGACTTGAAGTATAATTGTAGTCCATCTTCTATTATTGTGAAGTGCCCCGGATTTTGGCTTTAAAATTCTGGTCACCCTATAGTCAACTCCATAAAGTTACTGCTGTGAACAAGGGAGCTTTCATAGTCAGTTCGCTGTTACAATTGGCTGCCATCAATTGCAATAAAAAAATATCTCATATACAAAAAGATACAGCATAATGTTGTCAAAGTGGAGGATTAACCTATGGGACTCTTTTACCATGAAATACTCTGTATTAATTTTTTATTTGACCTTGTAGAGCTCACTTTCACTATTCACTCATGGCTTTTGGTCAATGACCTGTAACAGCAACATCATCAAACCTACAACTGATCATTCTAAAATAAATGAGTTTTTATATATTTTCTGACAGACCTAAAATTAGATGTAGCGCAGAAATGAGGTAATGGGGAAATAGTTCTAGTCTTGCGAGCAAGTAGAAGGATGAGCTACAAGCAGTGTGGATCTTTCCAATGAAAGGCATGCTACTCAGGAAGGACTGAGAGCACTGCAGCAACCTGTTTGAAGAATAATAACGGAAAGGACTGACAGCACCGCAGTCCCCTGCTTGGAACCAAAAAAACACTTCCTTTGACGGAAACAGAAGGCCTCTTCCATAAAAGGGCCATGAAAATTTAATACAATTTGAACCTCTCTAAAGATGGCAGCCATTGAAGGATACACAAGCCGTGAGGTAGGAGAGGTGACCGGTGTAGGCACATGAATTATCAAACAGCTGAGTGCTACACGCTTTGAAAGCAATGAAAAAGATATTGAAGTAGCCTTAAAACACAAGACTAGGGACAAATATGAGAGACATTCTCCCCAACTAACTATAATAAAATATATGTTTCCTATGATTCTGTTAAGCCCAAAGACGGTAATATTGTATTAAGAGCTTTATTGACAAACCACCAACCCGACAGCAGCGTCTGCTCCCATCCCTTCAACCGTCCAGTATCTCTGCTCCAGATTCCAAGCTCGAGTCATCTCACCAAGAATCTGTATGGCAGAGATTCTAGACTGTGCCCAACATTCTTAAACAGCCACAACACATCCCCCTTATTACACTAAAGAAGGAATACATAAGGAGAATAGGAGAAACCCAAAAAAAAAAAAAATATATATATATATATATATATATATGTGTGGGGCTTAAAAGACAAATAAGCAACAATATGACAATACGCTAAATGACAGAAATTAACAAGGTCATAACAGAAAATCATATTGCACAGAAATATGTAGAAAAGGAAGCATCAGACTTTAAGAAACATAGTCCTTCCACCACAAAGGTTTAGAACGGAGCCTGAAAGGAGTTTCCTTGTATGATGTTATCTTGGACTCATCCCTTGTGGTGTGATTAGCTCTACGGTTAACCAGATTATCGGAATCAATCCTGGGGTTGTTCCATTTCACAATTCTAGACATACTCCACACATCACCATTGTCCAGTAAAACCACATTTTTTTTTACCTCTTTAGTACGGAAAGGACCCTTGAAACTTGACTTCACTTTAGTTTTGTAACTAGGTTCTTTCAGCAACACCAAGTCATCAACCTTCCATGCAACATCGGACACACAAGATTTGGAATCATACTGCAATTTGTACTTTTGTTGAAAATTGTTCCTACGCATAGATGCCTTACCAAGTTTCTCCTGGTCAAGTTTCTCCCGCACCAGAACACATGATCCCAATTTATCTCTGAACCACGCTGGAAACATCTTGGTGCAGCCCAACCTTCCCTCATGTACTCAAAAGGGGCGATCCCAGTAACACTATTGGGAGTACTACGATATGCCCACCATTGGTCTCTCAGGAGATTACCAAGAGAAACCCGAGTTTCAACTGCTTCCTGGACACAATACTTCACCATCCCTTTGGAAAAAGGTGTCAGGGCTGGTGAGTAGTAGCCTCCCCCAGCCTCTGGAAATGCTTTGATGGGCACAGATGGTGCCCATCTCTGCATAAGCCAGTCTACACCGGTTCAGGGATCCCCCAGCCCTGCTTTGGCGCGAAACTGGACAAAGGAAAGGGGAGTAACCACTCCCCTGACCTGCACCACCCAGGGAAGGTGCCCAGAGCTCCTCCAGTGTGCTCCAGACCTCTGCCATCTTGGAAACAGAGGTGTTGCTGGCACACTGGACTGCTCTGAGTGGCCAGTGCCATCAGGTGACGTCAGAGACTCATTCTGATAGGCTCTTACCGGTGTTACTAGCCTATCCTCCTTCCTAGGTAGCCAAACCTCCTTTTCTGGCCCTTTAGGGTCTCTGCTTTGGGGAATTCTTCAGATACTGAATGCAAGAGCTCACCAGAGTTCCTCTGCATCTCCCTCTTCACCTTCTGCCAAAGGATCGGCCGCTGACTGCTCAGGACGCCTGCAAAACCGCAACAAAGTAGCAAAGACGACTACTGCAACATTGTATCACTTCATCCTGCCGGCTTTCTCGACTGTTTCCTGGTGGTGCATGCTCTGGGAGTACCCTGTCTCCTTCTTGCACCAGGAGTTCTGAAGAAATCTCCCGTGGGTCGACTGAATCTTCCCCCTGCAACCGCAGGCAACAAAAGACTGCATCACCGGTCCTCTGGGTCCCCTCTCAGCATGACGAGCGTGGTCCCTGGAACTCAGCAACTCTGTCCAAGTGACTCCCACAGTCCAGTGACTCTTCAGTCCAAGTTTGGTGGAGGTAAGTCCTTGCCTCCCCACGCTAGACTGCATTGCTGGGTACCGGGTGACTTGCAGCTGCTCCGGCTCCTGTGCACTCTTCCAGGATTTCCTTCGTGCTCAGCCAAGCCTGGGTCCCGACACTCTAACATGCAGTGCACAACCTTCTGAGTTGTCCTCCGGCGTCGTGGGACTCCCGTTTGTGTCTTTGGGTGGACTCCGGTTCACTGTGTGGACTTTGTGAGTGCGGGGACATCATTACACGCGTGCACTACACATAGGTCACTACCTATGTGTAGCTTCACAATGGTAACTCTGAATATGGCCATGTAACATGTCTATGATCATGGAATTGCCCCCTCTATGCCATCCTGGCATAGTTGGCACAATCCCATGATCCCACAGGTCTGTAGCTCAGACCTGGGTACTGCCAAACTGCCTTTCCCGGGGTTTCACTGCAGCTCCTGCCAACACCTCAGACAGGTTTCTGCCCTCCTGGGGTCCAGCCAGGCTTGGCCCAGGAAGGCAGAACAAAGGACTTCCTCAGAGAGAGGGTGTTACACCCTCTCCCTTTGGAAAATGGTGTTAGGGCTGGGGAGGAGTAACCTCCCCCAGCCTCTGGAAATGCTTTCATGGGCACAGATGGTGCCCATTTCTGCATAAGCCAGTCTACACCGGTTCAGGGACCCTTTAGCCCTGCTCTGGCGCGAAACTGGACAAAGGAAAGGGGAGTGACCACTCCCCTGACCTGCACCTCCCCTTGGAGGTGCCCAGAGCTCCTCCAGTGTGCTCCAGACCTCTACCATCTTGGAAACAGAGGTGCTGCTGGCACACTGGACTGCTCTGAGTATCCAGGGCCAGCAGGTGACATCAGACACTCCTTCTGATAAGCTCCTTCACATGTTGCTAGCCTGTCTTCTCTCCTAAGTAGCCAAACCCTCTTTTTTGGCTATTTAGGGTCTCTGCTTTGGGGATTTCCTTAGATAATGAATGCAAGAGCTCATCAGAGTTCCTCTGCATCTCTCTCTTCACCTTCTGCCAAGGAATCGACTGCTGACCGTGCTGGAAGCCTGCAAAACTGCAACAAAGTAGCGAAGACGACTACTGCAACTCTGTAACGCTGATCCTGCCGCCTTCTTGACTGTTTTCCTGGTGGTGCATGCTGTGGGGGTAGTCTGCCTTCTCTCTGCACTAGAAGCTCTGAAGAAATCTCAAGTGGGTCGACGGAATCTTCCACCTGCTACCGCAGGCACCAAAGAACTGCATCACCGGTACCCTGGGTCTCCTCTCAGCACGATGAGCGAGGTCCCTTGAATCCAGCAACTCTGTCCAAGTGACTCCCACAGTCCAGTGACTCTTCAGTCCAAGTTTGGTGGAGGTAAGTCCTTGCCTCCCCACGCCAGACTGCATTGCTGGGAATCGCAACTTTTGCAGCTACTCCGGCTTCTGTGCACTTCTGGCGGAAATCCTTTGTGCACAGCCAAGCCTGGGTCCACGGCACTCTAACCTGCATTGCACGACTTTCTAAGTTGTCCTCCGGCGACGTGGGACTCCTTTGTGCAACTTCGGGTGAGCACTGTTTCACTCCTCTTTGTAGTGCCTGTTCCAGCACTTCTGCAGGTGCTGCCTGCTTCTGAGAGGGCTCCTTGTCTTGCTGGGTGCCCTCTCTGTCCCCTCACGCAATTGGCGACATCCTGGTCCCTCCTGGGCCACAGCAGCATCCAAAAACGCTAACTGCATGACTTGCAGCTAGCAAGGCTTGTTGGCAGTCTTTCTTCAGGAAAACACTTCTGCACGACTCTCTATGGCGTGCGGGATCCATCCTCCAAAGGGGAAGTCTCTAGCCCTTGTCGTTCTTGCAGAATCCTCAGCTTCTACTGTCCAGTAGCAGCTTCTTTGCACCCACAGCTGGCATTTCCTGGGCATCTGCCCGTCTCCGACTTGCTTGTGACTTTTGGACTTGGTCCCCTTGTTCCACAGGTACCCTCGCCTGGAAATCCATCATTGTTGCATTGCTGGTTTGTGTCTTTCCTGCAGAATTCCCCTATCACGACTTTTATGTCCTTTGGGGAACTTTAGTGCACTTTGCACTCACTTTTCAGGGTCTTAGGGTGGGCTATTTTTCTAACCCTAACTGTTTTCTTACAGTCCCAGCGACCCTCTACAAGATCACATAGGTTTGGGGTCTATTCGTGGTTCGCATTCCACTTTTGGAGTATATGGTTTGTGTTGCCCTATCCCTATGTGTCCCCATTGCATCCTATTGTAACTATACACTGTTTGCACTGTTTTCTAATACTATACTGCATATTTTTGGTATTGTGTACATATATCTTGTGTATATTTGCTATGCTCATACTGAGGGTACTCACTGAGATACTTTTGGCATATTGTCATAAAAATAAAGTACCTTTAATTTTAGTATATCTGTGTATTGTGTTTTCTTATGATATTGTGCATATGACACTCGTGGTACTGTAGGAGCTTCACTCGTCTCCTAGTTCAGCCTAAGCTGCTCTGCTAAGCTACCATTATCTATCAGTCTAAGCTGCTAGACACCCTATACACTAATAAGGGATAACTGGGCCTGGTGCAAGGTGTAAGTACCCCTTGGTACTCACTACAAGCCAGTCCAGCCTCCTACATGGGGGCACCTTGGCTAGTGCCAGGGTGCCCACATACTAAGTAACTTTGCACCCAACCTTCACCAGGTGAAGGTTAGACATATAGGTGACTTATAAGTTACTTAAGTGCAGTGGTAAATGGCTGTGAAATAACGTGGACGTTATTTCACTCAGGCTGCAGTGGCAGGCCTGTGTAAGAATTGTCAGAGCTCCCTATAGGTGGCAAAAGAAATGCTGCAGCCCATGGGGAGCTCCTGGAACCCCAATACCCTGGGTACCTTAGTACCATATACTAGGGAATTATAGGGGTGTTCCAGTATGCCAATGTGAATTGGTGAAATTGGTCACTAGGCTGTTAGTGACAATTTGGAAAGCAGAGAGAGCATAACCACTGAGGTTCTGGTTATCAGAGCCTCAGTGAGAAAGTTAGTCATCAAACAGGGAACACATACAGGGCACACTTATGAGCACTGGGGCCCTGTCTGGCAGGGTCCCAGTGACACATACACTAAAACAACATATATATACAGTGAAATATTGGGGTAACATGCCAGGCAAGATGGTACTTTCCTACAGCGTTGGAAACAGGCGGCAGCGGAGGCCAACCCGAAAGCCATTCTAAGAAATTGACAGGCCCCTAGCGGTGTCACAAATGATGTGAAGTGTCTGGAATCTGGGTGTAAAACAACTTGATGGTATGCTGACGACAAATCTAGTACACTAAATACTTTTGAACCACCCAGCCCTGACAATTCCTCAGAAATATTGGGCAGGGGTTGGCGATCAACCCAAATATGCTTATTAAGGTCTCTGAGGTCCACACACATGCAAATTTGTCTCCCATTGTCCTTTGGCGCTAGAACAATGGGAGCCAACCATTCAGAGGACTCTATTTCGTCAATCACACTAGCATCCAAAAGCTTTTTCAGCTCGGCCTTGAGGGGTTCTAACATTAATTTTGGAACTCTCCTTACTTTATGCACAGAAGGAACAGCATTCTTCTTCAGAATAATCCTGTGCTAAAAATTGGACAGACACCCTAGTTCCTCTCTGAACACAGTAGGGAACTCCTTCAGAACTTCAAGATCCATGCTACTATCATTCACTACCATAACCTGGCTCCTGGCATTAGGGTCCAATTTAATCCCCATATCACGTTGGTGGCGCCAACCTAGAAGATTGTTCCCTCGTTTTGCTACATAAACCTTTCTCACAGTGACCTTACTTTGGAATTGAATGTGCATGATCTTATACCCAATCACTTCTATTGAGGATCCCCCATAACTGACAGGGTTGATATCAGGTTCTGTTAATGAATGGAAATCCTCCCCAAAAATTGCCCGGTAATTCTTATCCCCCACCATGGTATAAGGAGAACCTGAGTCAGCCAACAATGTCACAATTTTTCCATCAAGCTTAATAGCACACTCAGGCATGGCTACAGGCCCCACATCTACCATTCCAGCATCATTTTCAATATTATTGGTATCTGAATCAATACATAAGTTCTTCTTGTTAACATTCTCAGTGACAGCATCTATATTGCTTTTGTCACTATTGCAGACTCTGGCATAGTGCCCTTTTTTCCCACACTTCCTGCACAATTTCGTGCGAAACAATTAGGACTGTTTGCAGTGTGCCCCGAATTGCCACAGCGAAAACAACGTTGAAGTCTAGGCTCCTTCTTCTTCTCTTGTGTAATTCCTGGGGTTTTACTGTCACTGCTAACCCTCAAGACTTCCTCCCGAAGATGTGGTGCTTGAACCATGCACAAATTGTTCTCTCCATGGTCATTCATCTCGTTAATCCAACTGTTGGTGCTCTCCATCCCTTCAACAATTGCAATGGCCTCTCTTAAGTCAGGGTTTTTCCTGAACTCGCTTGTTGTTAGTACAACGGACGAGTTGGGCGCAGATCAGGGAGTCTGTGATATCACGAAAATCACAAGTGCGTGCTAACGTGCGCCAAACAGCAACGTAATTACCCACACCTTCAGACTTTCCTTGTGAACGTGCCAAAAACTTGTGTCTCTCGAGAACAACATTGAGTTTGTGGGCTCCTAAAATGGCCACAGACATTTCATAGCAGTCTCTGGGTTCGCCTTCTGCCCCTCCAATAGACATGGTCTCAAGACTATGGTAGATATTCCTGCCTTCAATTCCTAAACTGTGCAATAAGACTGCTTGTTTTCTGGCAGGAGAGAACTTATCTCCTCCTATCGCTATTAGATAGGAATCAAAAAGATTCTTCCAGCGTTTCCACAGAAGAATCGGGTCACCTTTATCTGATAGAAAGGGAGGTGGCTGAGACATTGTAGGGGTAGCCATAATGTGTATACAATAAGGTAATGAAGATTTGTTGAAGAACTCGAATTGTAAAACTTGTAATTGTAAGTCTTGTTACACTTCAATGTAGAAGGAAGTCTCGTGAGAAATAGTTATCACTGTGCAATGTACGGAGTCTGCAAATGATTAACCAATTAAATTGATGCTCAACAATATCTGGCTTGGCACGGTTGAAGAAACGTGAGCGCGTTGCTAGGCAGCGTTGCTACGGCTGTGCACGCGAATGCAGGCTCGCATTGTTGGGGCCGCGTTACTAGGCCTCCTGCACGCTTTAGTGCGTGTGTTCAGCTTCTTCGTTGCCAGGGCCGCGTTGCTAGGCTCCTGTAGTGACGCCACACTCAAACATACGTGTGGCCTTCACATTGAGAGCCTCGCACCACGCAGCTTTCTCGTTGCCAGGGCCGCTTTGCTAGGCTCCTGTAGCGACGCTACGCTCAAACGCGCGTGCAGCCATCAGCGCGCAGAATCCGTTGAGGGCCTGGCACCACGCGCCGGTATTAAAAAAAACTGCAACGGGCTCAAAATCAGAAGAAAAGGAAAAAGAAAAAAGGAATAAAACAGTCTCAGAAGGGAAAAGAAATGGTTCCTGAACTGCGTCGCTTGGGGATATCAAATACCACACTTCCACTCAGTGGAGGCCACCGACGACGCCCACGCTGCCGTCGATGCAAAGAAGTCTTCACCCGTAACCAATATAGCTGGTACCTTCACTTGTAACAGGTAGGAAAAGTGCAGAAACTTCCGCAGGAGATGGTGAAATAGAGGGAGAGCACAGTAAGAAAATCCATGGGTTCTGGGTTGGTGGTGACCTCGTAGGCAGTGTTAAGCCCAAACACGGTAATGTTGTAATAAGAGCTTTATTGAGAAACCACCAACCCGACAGCAGCGTCTGCTCCCATCCCTTCAACCGTCCAGAATCTCTGCTCCAGATTCCGAGCTAGAGTCATCTCACCAAGAATCTGCATGGCAGAGTTTCTAGACTGTGCCTAACATTCTTAAGCAGCCACAACAGATTCACATCCTAGTCCAGTGAGAGTTTGTTTCTTAGTAGGAAGCGAGTATCCTTGAAGATTTTGCTGGGACAAAGAAAATGACTTAGGTCTAATACCCAAAGTGACAGATTTGAGAGGTGCACAATATATTCAAAGTCATGACCTTCACCTTCTTATTGCTCGACTATAGTACATGCAAGGCCATTTATTTATTGATGGCTGTAACATCAACAGTTTAGCCATTGTTTTCTAGCCATAGCACCAAGAGAAACACTCACGACCAACAAACTTGATTTGATATAGTAAAAGGGCTTTCAGATGAGATGCCTTTGCCTCAAGAACAACAATTACCAATAAATATATAAAAGCAAAAGTGAAAATTAGAATGAATAGAAAGAATAACAATGAAAATGAACTACTGTTTACAGAAATGGGTTTATTCAAGATTCTTTTGTGTCTTGGTGTTACAGTATTATGTTGCGTTTTTGTGTTATGTTTTTCTGTTAGGAAAGGGAGAGGGAAAGGGAAAGATAACTATATATGGTGAAACGGGTTAGTCAATGTCCTTAAATATGCTTGGTTTTCCATGTTTATGCTGACTGAGTTTCAGTCCAGAGATCCGGTCTTGTGCTTTCTCTCTTATGCCAAGCTTTTGGCCAGCAACTGACGCATGCTTTTCGTTGTTGCCTCAGATAGATACCATGAGTAATTAGAATGGGAAGTTATCCTCAGTCTCTAACTTCTTTTTGTTTGCTATACACTTGAACATATTTCCTCTGATCGATGTGTAGTGTAGGCAGGTAGTCATGAAATATAACAGATCTGTCAGTCAGCAACAGAACTCTTCTGATGCAAACAGAATCTTTTTTTTTTTTACAGAGAAGTCAGTAGGATGACATCACCTCTTGTCATGGCAAAAGGTATTCTTTCCCACTGGTATGTCAGGGGCTTTAAAAAAGGTTGTGGGTTTAACCAAAGTGCCAGAGAAACCAGCTAGAGTGGAATTTTCCAATGCTTTACTCTTGCTTTCCAGATAGTTCCAGGGTTGACTCTTCTGACCTCCTGGTCAGAGTCAGTTAGCCCTCCTCTATGCAGCTCCACCTATTTTCTGCTGCCTCTGCTGTGAGCAAACTGAGAGTCTGCCTGACTGTCAGTTTGAGGCCTACCTCCTCCCGCAGGCTCCCGTCTTCGCCTCATCCCTGGTGGCTTAGTATCCATCTGCATGTAAGTATCTTGCTGTCTCTCTTTACTCCTGCTTTTTACTTCTGCTTATTTTCCTGTTCATTTTTATTGCATTTTGCTTTTCTTTCTTTCTTTCTTGTCTCTTTCTCTCTCCTTTCACTCTCCCCATGTTTTTCCACGCTGCTTCGGCCCCTACATCTCCATCCCCTCCCTCCCTGCAAAGCACTTTCCCGCACTCCCACCTCCCAGCTGACCAGACCCCCTTCCTCTCACCCCTTCTTAATGGTGGCTGCTGCACACTCAGAGGGCAACCCCTCTGACCTCCTGGTCAGCGTCTGTTCACCTTCCGCTCCACCTATTTGCTTCTGCTGCTGCCTCTGCTGCAAGCGAACTGAGGGTCTGCCTGTCTCTCAGTTTTTGAGGCCTAACTCCACCTGCAGGCTCCCACCTGCACCTCATCCCTGGTGGCCTAGTGACCATCTGCATGTAAGTATCTTGCTGTCTTTCCTTACCCCTGCTTTTTACTTCTTCCTTTATTTCTGCTTATTTTTCTGTTCATTTGTATTGCATTTTGCTTTTCTTTCTTTCTTGTCTCTTTCTCTCTCCTTTTACTCTCCCCATATTTTTCCACACCACTTCGGCCCCTACATCTCCATCCCCTCCCTCCCTGCAAAGCACTTTCCCGCACTCCCACCTCCCAGCTGACCAGACCCCCTTCCTCTCACCCCTTCTTAATGGTGGCTGCTGCACACTCAGAGGGCAACCCCTGTGACCTCCTGGTCAGCGTCTGTTCACCGTCCGCTCCACCTATTTGCTTCTGCTGCTGCCTCTGATGTCTTTTTCTCTCTCCTTTCTCACTCCCTGCGTTTTCCTGCAATGCTGCTGCCCCTGCTGCCCCACCCCCTACCTCCCTGAGAAGCGATTTCCTACCTCCCACCTCCAAGATAACAGGACCCACTACCTCCCACCCCTTCTTAATGGTGGCTGCTGTGCACTGAGAGGGCGACTTCTCTGGTCTCCTGGTCAGCCTCTGCTTGCCCGCCTCTGTATAGCTCCACCTGTTTGCTGCTGTTGGTGCCTCTGCTGCAAGCTAACTGATAGTCTGCCTGACTTTCAGTTCAAGGTCCACCTTCACCCGAAGGCTCCCACCTGTGCCTCATCCCTGGTGCCCTGGTGGCCATCTGCATGTAAGTATCTTGCTGTCTCTCTTTAGTCCTGCTTTTTACCTCTGCCTTTATTTCTGCTTATTTTTCTGTTAATTTTTAATGGATCTTGCTTTTCTTTCTTTTTTGTCTCTTTCTCTCTCCTTTCACTCTTTCCTGCTTTTTCCCATGCCGTTGCTGCCTCTGAGGCCCCACCCCCTCCTCTCTGTGAAGTGCTTTCCCGCCCTCCCACCTCCTAGCTGACCCGCTCCCCCAAAAGGCAAGCCATCCATGCCTGGACGGTGCCCAGCACCATGATCCCTGGCCATACGACCTTCAATCGTTATAACACAAAGACCCTCCATACGCTATACACAGGATGATCCGATGCCTGCCATCTTGCATCACCCAGAGACACCCATGGATCATTCTCCTTCCTCCACTGCAGCCGCATCTTCACCCTACAACAAACACCAGACCCTCCACTGCAGGAGCACCCAATGCCAACCTGAAGCATCTCAACTGCATCCTTCTCAACATTCGCTCCCTCCACAAACATGCTGTTGAACACTAGAACCTACTGTACTCCTCCCGCCCAGACATCGCCTTCCTCACTGAAACTTGGACAAACCCAGCATCTGCACCGGACATCCCCATTGCCATTCTCAGTGACTACAAACTGCTCCACAAAGGCCGGCCTTCTCGCCCAGGTCTCGGCCTGGCTATCGTACATAAATCTTCCCTCTGCTTGACAACCAATGCTGAAGAACACTCCTGCCTCATGGAGTACCTCCACTTCCAGATACACACCCAAGTCAACCTTCCGCGACACCCTCATCTACAGGCCACCCGTCCCCCATCCAGTCTTTAGTGACTCCATCATCAACATAATTTCTCCTCAAGCTCTCGCCTCCTCAACCTACTTCCTCCTTGGCGACCTCAACTACCACATTGACAGCAGCGTCAACAACAGCACCGTTATCCTGCACGAAAACCTTCCCACAATAGCACTAAAGCAACTGGTCACATCACCAACACACATCATAGGACACACGCTTGATGCTGTCTTTTCGACCAGCAACAACATCACCATCGGCAACCCCTCCACACTACACTGGAGTGACAACCACTGCATCCATTTCACCATTCCCTCGCCGACCATCTATCCCCACAAACTCCGAGCCCCAAGCAGAAAATGGAACCGGATAACCAAGGAACAGCTCTCCAACACTCTCAGCAAGTCTCCCCCACCCCTCACTGCAGATGCTAACATCTCGGCATGGAACTTCCACCACTGGAACTCCGAATGCGCCAACACCCTAGCACCTTTCTGTAAGACCTCAGCTAAACACAACCACAAGAAGGCCAGCCGGTTTTGCCCTGCACTCCAGGACTCTAGGCACACCTGCAGATGGCTAGAAAAAAGATGGAGGAACAAGTCATCCCTGGAAGACCTTGATGCTTTCAAATTGGCCACCAAATCCCAACACCACTTCATCAGAGTCACCAGGAAAGCCACCTTGCAGGAGCACATCAGCGCCACCGCTCACAATACAAAGAGCTTTTCACCATGGTCAAAGAGTTTGCCAACCCCCATTCAGAAACAGCAAACATCCCTCTATCACAAGACCTATTTGACAGGTTAGCCAACTTCTTCCACTGAAAAATCAAAGACATATGTGACAGCTTTGGATCCCAAGACACTCCAAGTCCTCCAACAACCCCCCAGATCATCCCATCGAACTACCACAGACTCTACACCCCTGACCACCCTCACCACAGATGAGAACCGCACCATCATGAGCATCTGCTCCAGAATCACATTTTCAACAAGGCAAACACATTCAACGCACCAGAGCACCAACACACCTTCAACTGTTCCAAAGAGACAGACACTTTCCCAGAGGACTTGAATATTCACCCGTTCTTGAAGAAACCCACGGCCTACCCCCTGGACATCAAGAATTACCGCCCAATCTCTCTACTGCCTTTCCCAGCCAAGGTCATCGAAAAGGCCATCAATACTCAGCTCCATAAGCACATCGAAGGCAAACACATCCTCAACACTTCCCAATCAGGGTTCAGGAGCAATCACAGCATAAAGACCGCCCTCCTCGCTGCCACAGATGACATCTGTTCACTCTTCGACCACAGCCATACAGCAGCCCTCATCCTCCTGGACCTATCGGCCACATTGACATGGTCTCACACCTCATCCTTTGCTCCAGTCTACGCACAGCCAGCATCTGTGGAAAGGCCCTACAGTGGAAACACTCCTTCCTCTCTGGCTGAAAACAGAGAGTCAGACTCCTGCTTTACCTGTGAGAACCTATGGAGATCAGCTGTGGACTCCCACAAGGCTCCTCCCGCTCGCATCCATCATCAGGGACCATGGACTGAACACCATCTCCTATGCTGACAATACCAGCTAATCACCTCAGTGCCCGAAAACCCCACTACTGCCAAGAAGAATTTACACAACAGGATCAAAGCTGTCACCGCCTGGAGGAAGGACAGCTGCCTTAAGCTTAATCGGACAAGACCAAGATCCTCATCCTGGGTCCATCCACATCAGCCTGAGATGACTCCTGGTGGCCATAGACCCTCAGCCCCCTCCCCACCCCAACAAACCACGCACACAACCTCAGTGTCAACCTGGACTCAGTCACATACTCCTGCTTCCACACACTCTGACATTTCCAGAAGATCTTCAAATGGATCTCAAAGGACTGCAGCAAAATCATAACCCATGCCCTGCTTACTAGCAGACTCGACCATGGCAATGACCTCAACGCCTTTATCACCCAGAAGAACCTCAAGAAATGACATTACATCAAAACGCCTCCACCAGACTCGTCCTGGACTTTCTCCATCATGAACATATCTCCAATCACCTAAAGGACCTCCACTTGTTCCCTATCGAGAAGCGAATTAAATACAAGTTCCTTGTCATTTACAAGGCCCTCCATGACCTAGGACCCGTCTACCTCAACCACCACATCACCTTCTACTTCTCCACCATACCGCTCTGCTCCTCGCAACAAGCACTAGCCATTGTGCCCCACATACAGAAGACCTCGGCTGGTGGGAGATCATTTGCCTACCTCACAGCAAAGAGCTGTAACACCCTGCACCTCAGGCAGTAACAATCACTACCCCAATTCAGGAAGGACCTTAAAACCTGACTCTTAAAGCTCAGTGGACTAACACCCTTAGCGCCTTTAGACCCTTACAGGTAAGTAGTTGCACTTTACAAACTTTGATTGACTGATTAATTAATTTCCAGGAATGTTTCTGCTATTGCTGTGTTTCGTCCTTTTTGGTCATCTCGCCCAAACTTAAGTTTAGGCCGATAAGGTAGGATAAGCTCAAGTCATCTAGCTTCCTTCTTCCACATCAAGGCACAATGGAAACTACTGTGCATCGTGAGGTGTTTCTTACAAGATTTGTTCACTAGATTTTTCTTCTCTTGATTCATTTCTGTTTTCTATATTTTAAGGCTGTATTTAAAAGGTGACAGTTGGCATCTGTTGTGAATGGAATTAAAGCCAGTTCTGTGTTCTTGGGCAATGGTGAAGCATTTGGCTGGAAGAGTAAAAAACATACTTTAATTTTAATTGTACATTTGGCCTATCGCCACATTTCCTCTCCATATGAAATTGTCTTTCAACATTGACTTAAAAAACTCAGTTTGCATGTGGTAAATAACGATCACCTTGAGCATGAGCAAACCTGAGGATGGTATTTGTTGAAGCCGCAGATTTCTTGATTTACTTTCGTACATTTGAATTCAATATTAGTTTGTTGGTTATAGCTGGTAGGGATCTGAAAGTGTTTACTGCTTAAAGACAAGCAGTATTTTTAAATTGTAGTTGATTGGGCCTAGAGTCCTCTAGTTGTTTGTGTTATAGGTTGGAGTTGTCTGCCTATGGTGAAGCAGGAATCTTATAGTTCCCAATCGAATGAATATCTTGTGTAGCTTTCAGGATGTCTTCATGAAGATGTTCATAAAAACAGATCAGTAACTTGGAGAGAAGACAGCCCTAGTTGACTTTACATTTTATAGCTGTTAAGAGAGGAGGCCTCTGAGAATGAGTGAATGGATGAATACATCTTTACTTGTTTCAGAAAATTAAAACCCTTACAAAAGAGATAAAAAAAGTGATAAAGGATGATGAAAGACAGAGGACAAAGATAACAAGTTATCTCGTTTTCCGCATGTCATATCTAGTGGACAGTAATTTTAACGACAAATAACTAAACCGAAGCAGAGCCAATAAAATAAGTCTCTGTTGAATGTTTAGAGAAGTCGAGTCTCTAAAGTGACCAAGAGCATGAACAAAATACACAGTTCATCAGGTCAGTATGTTCACCTCAATAGTATTATAATATCCCTCATTTCAGAACATTAGGAGGAAATGGAAACATCTGTTTTTAGCTTAAATATCTAGGGCCACATGTAGGTATATTTTCATGCGAATAGCAATTAGGGAATCACAATTCCAAATGTAAGAAACTCCATTGAGTTTTGTGAGAAAGCAGCCTCTTTCTAGCATGGTTATCCCCACTTTTGGCCTGTTTGTGAGTGTGTGTCAGTGTGTTTTCACTATGTCACTGGGATCCTGCTAGCCAAGACCACAGTGCTCATAGATAAAAACCTATATGTCAGTGTGTTTTGCCTGTCTCACTGGGATCCTGCTAGCCAGCACCCCAGTGCTTATGGCTTGTGACCTAATGTGTATGCCTGTGTAGTGCCTATCTGTGTCACTGAGGCTCTGCTAATCAGAACCTCAGTGCTTATGCTCTTTCTGCTTTTAAATGTGTCACTCTAGGCAAGTGACTTCATTTACCAATTTTAATTGCCATATTGGACCCCCCTTATAAGTCCCTAGTATATGGTACCCAGGTACCCAGGGCATTGGGGTTCCAGGAGATCCATATGGGCTGCAGCATTTCTTTTGCCACCCATAAGGAGCTCAGACAAACCCTTACACAGGACTGCCATTGCAGCCAGTGTGAAATAGTGCACACACTATTTCACAGCCATTTTCACTGCACTTAAGTAACTTGTAATCACCTAGATGTCTAACCTCCACTTGCTGAAGGTTAGGTGCAAAGTTACTAAATGTGAGGGCACCCTTGCACTAGTAAATGTGCCCCCACATAGTTCAGGGCAATTTCCCAGGACTTTGTGAGTGCAGGGACACCATTACATGTGTGCACTACATATGGATCAATACTTATATGTAGCTTCACAATGGCAACTCCGAATATGGCCATGTAACATGTCTAAGATCATGGAATTGTCCCCCTATTCCAAATATGGTATTGGGCAGCCAATTCCATGCATCCTGGGGGCTCCACCATGGATCCCCAGAACTCCCAAACCAGCTCTCTGAGGCTTGCACTGCAGCTACAGCTGCTGCCACCTCACAGACAGGGTTCTGCCCTCCTGTGGTCGGGGCAGTCCAATCCCAGGAAGGCAGAACAAAGCATTTCCTCTGAGAGCAGGGTGTTACACCTTCTCCCTTTGGAAATTGGTGTAACAGGCTGGGAAGGGGTAGCCTCCCCCAGCCTCTGGAAATGCTTTGAAGGGCACCGATGGTGCCCTCCTTGCATAAACAAGTCTACACCAGTTCAGGGACCCCTTCTCCCCTGCTCCGGTGGGAAAATGGACAAAGGAATGGGGAGTGACCATTCCCCTGACCATCACCATCCCAGGGGTGGTGCCCAGAGCTCCTCCAGTGTGTCCCAAACTTCAGCCATCTTGCTTTGCAAGGTGTGGGGGCACTCTGGAGGGATCTGAGTGGCCAGTGCCAGCAGGTGACGTCAAAGACCCCTCCAGATAGGTCCATGCCTGATAACGTAGCCAATCCCCTTCTCAGGGCTATTTAGGGTCTCTCCTGTGGGTTCTCTTCAGATTCTGCTTGCAAGATTCCTTCAGGAATCCTCTGCAACAACTTCAGACTCTTCTGACCTCGGACCTCGGATCAACTGCAGCCTGCTCCAAGAAACGCTGTAAATGGAACAAAGTGTCTACAAGAGACAATTTTCTTCAGCTACCTCAGCTCCAAGTCAGCAACTGCAACAGTTTCCATGGTGTGCATACTCTGGGACTCCCTGTCTTCATCCTGCACCAGAAGGACCAAAGAAATCTCCCTTGGAGTGACAGAGTTACACCCCTGAACCAAGCAGGCACCTTCAAAGGCAACGACCGGTACTCTGGGACTCCTCTCACAGTGACAAGCATGCTCCTAAGGACACAGAGGGTGGACATCATCAACATAGACTGTCCTGTGGTCCTGCTGACGCTCTCTGCTGATGACGGCCGAAAGCCAGAAACACGTGTCCAGAGATACAGCACTCGCTGCACCTACCTTAGGTGAAAGACTTTCTACAGCGATACAGCACTTGCTGCACCTACTTAGGGTGAATCATTTTTGGAAAATTTCGCACTATTTATTTTTAAAAGGCATCATTTACCATGATGCCTTGGGGCTATTTTCCGCTTGAATGCAAGGCAGTGTGCTCCCTTTTTCTTTTTGCAATTTGGAGGAAGTAAGACCTTGCCTTCCCTGAGAACGACCGTACCCCTGTTTAATTGTGTCTTCCTCGCCTTCTGAGGCCTCTGTGCACTCTTTGCAAAACTCTATCATGCAAAGCCTGCCCAGGTCTCCAGCACTCCACTCTGCGATGCTCAACTCACTGAGTTGTTCTCTGGCGACGTGGGACCTTCTTATGTTGTGCTGCATCAACCACATTTTGCACCTCCTTTGAACCTGGATCCTGCAGCTTTTGAGGGTTCTGGCTGGCATCCTGAGGGCTCTCTAAAGTGCTGAGAGTCCCTCTTCCTCCTCACACAGAGTTGAGGCCCCCAGGTCCCTTCTTGGTCCATCCAGTACCATTTTGATGAAAAACACATTTTTGTCATAACCAAGGCTTGTTGGTGCCTTCCAACACAAAATCTCCTCTGCAATGATCTTCACGTCGTGAGACATCTTTTGCATCATGCAGGAATCTGCTGGCATCATCTTAGGGGGTATTTCTGCAGTCTTCTACTAATCTGGAATTCTTCTTTTGCACCCTCTTCTGGCTTGGCAGGGGCTCCTATCCTTCCTGGAACTTCTTTCGACTTCTTGACTTGGTTCCCTTCCTTTGCGGGTCTTCAGGTCCAATAATCCAACAGTTGTCCTTTGCAGACTTGGTTGGCTGCTGCAAAATCCCCAAAACGAGGTGTAGTGTGTCCTAAGGAAACTTGCAGTACTTTACTCCTGCTTTTCTGGGCTCTGGGGTGGGGTAATTTACTTACCTTTACTGTATTCTTACTCTTCCAGCGATTCTGCATGCACTACACTTGTCTAGGGGAATTTGTGATTCACATTCCACCTTTTTAGTATATGGTTTGTGTTGCCCCTAGACCTATTTTCTCCCATTGCATTCTATAGGATTTCCTACTGTTTGCATTGATCTATGACTACTTCCTTTATTTCAAATTTTGGTGTCTAGTGTATATATTGTGTATCATACTTAGTTACAAGGAGTATTGTCTCTAAGATATTTTTGGTACTGTGTCACCCAAAGAAATACCTTTTATCTTTACTTGTGCATAAGAACTGTGTAACTATAAGTGGTATTGCATAAGCTTTGCATGTCTCCTAGTTCAGCCTAAGCTGCTCTGCTATAGCTACCTCTATCAGACTAAGCTGCTAGAACACTACTACATTCACTATCAAGGGATAATTGGACCTGGTGTAAGGTGTAAGTACCCAAGGTACCCACTACAAACCAGGCCAGCCTCCTACAAGTTTCTTTTGCGATTCCCGGTGGGTCGCAAATAGACCTGCCTCATTAATATTAATGAGGTAGGTCTCAATTTGTGACCCACTGGGAATTGCAAAAATCACAGGGATGGTGGCCTGCAGGTGTCAGCAGACCACCATGTCTGTGATTGCTTTTAAATACTTTTAAATAAAGCAATCTTTTTATTAAATGCAGCACGTTTTCCTTAAAGGAAAACGGGCTGCGTTTCAAAAGAAAAAAAATGAAACATTTCAGTTTCCCTGGGACCACTGCCTGCTCTTCAAAAACGTTTTTGCATGCAGTCACAAAGTGGAAGGGGTCCCCAAGGGACCCCTTCCCCTTTGCAACTGGGTTAGCACCAATTTGAAATTGGTCCTAACTACGATTGTTTTGCGAACGCATTCCCGATCACAAAACAATCATATATACCATTTAGATTCGGTATTAGGAAGGGATGCCCTGAACACGCCCCTTCCTAATACCGAATCGCAAAACCCAAACTGCGATTCGGTAACAAGTTAACGATTCGCAGTTTGGACCTTGTAAATCCCAAAAATCATTTTTCCAAAAGGGCCGATTCTGCTAGTACTTTTACCTAAAACTCATTCAAAAATAACATTCTGAAATGCTAGTCATCTTAACAGATGGAGAACAATCAGTAACAAGTTAGTAATATTGTCATTGATTAATATTTTAATTTATACTTGCGATATCCTCACACTTTCTGCATCTGAAGCTGGGCAGTTATGCTTACAGAGATTTGTCATTCAGTTGCTTGACTGCCTGATATATAAATTTCAAATAGTGGTCTGACAATTGCTGAATTTTCCAGATAGGCAGACAGCAACTGTATCTTTACAAGTTCTCATGTATAGTTTCAAGAAAACTGGCTGCAGCCATTACCTTCTAAGTAACATTAGATGGTCGCAAGCACAAGGTATTTGCCTTAAACACTCCGACTGCTCTCTGCAAAGTCAGCATGGCCATTCCTTTGTGCCTTTAATTCGGCCGAATAGACATTCTTTCAAAGGAATCACCCCACATCGTAGGCGTAACAGATTTTGCTTGACTGTCATATTTCAGATCAAATCCAAAAAACCCGAGACTCCGGTTTTATTGCATTACGACAGTAGGATTCCTGGCCGCTTCATAGCAGAGACAGCTTCAATGTTCGTTGATCTAGAAATTAATATGTCTTGCTTTGACAGAACTCTGGACATGTGTTTTGGTGGCATGTTACTATCCCAAATTCCTTCCTCTGCTAAGGCATTTTACTGCAGTTACAAGATAATGATGCTACTTCAAATCCGTACTTGAAATTGATTGGCAAATCAGATTTCTCAGTGTACCAGTCCTGGCATTCCTTGCCTTTGCCAAATAGGGAATGAAGCAAGATTTTAATATTAGGCCTTGTCAGGACAAGTTGAATTCAAGGCGCAGGTATACTTCAGATGCACAGTAAGGCAACGAGAAGACAGCGCAATAATATTGGTTCTGGGAGCAATCTAGCCAAACATTTAAGCAGTCTTTAAAGGTGAAGGCTCCATACATTAAAGTTGGCATTAATTTAGAGGTTATCACTTAACACAGTGCCGTTACCTGTGACCTGTTCATTTAGTGTATCAATTTACAAAACTTCCTCTGGGGTTGAGCCTTACTTGTTCCCTAAAACTGATCTGTGAGAAACACAACAGCCTCTGCCTGGCACGAAGTTGAAATCTGAGATACAGTTAAAAAAAGGCAACATTGAGAGGCATTTTCTTTGATGTACCTTAATTATTTATATTGTGTAGGAAAATAAATACATGATATACAGTTAAGAAATCCTTCCCGAAGCCGGTTGATTTGGTCTTGGGGCTTTTACCATTGGAGGCTGTTCTATAACCCATTTTTAACTCAAAGATTGCCTCATAAACAGCTCTGCTTTTGTCTCTTTCAGCACCAGCTAGTCCTTTTGATGGGAAAGATTACTGAATGGTTATGACTGATATATAACCATGGGCGGGTCCTTTGCAATGCCAAAGGTGTGTCGCCCCCCTGGCTAAGCCAAGAGCTGAAAGACAAAACCATATTTAATTATCATTTTATCTTTTAGCTGCTGGCTCAGTCAGCTGATTGTTCATGGAGGGGCGGGCTGGGCCATGGGAGTTGGGATATGCAAGGGGGGATTGAGGAGAGAGTGCGCATGTGTGTTTGGCCTGCCATCTCAGGCTGGCCAAAACACATATGCACACTTAGGTTTCTCCAACCCGGCTGTGTGGAACAGCAGGGCTTTAGAAACTGTACAGACCCCAGGATTGTGCAATCCAAGCCGCTCAGACCAATCCTGACGCTGCTTTCATGCTAGGGTTAGCATACAAGCAGCACTAGGGCTGCTGGAGAGCCTGTGCTGGTGCCGCAGTGAATGCTGGGACACCAGAAGAGGAGTGATGAGTGAGGCAGCAGGAGACGGCGGCGTCTGGAAGAGGTACCTTTTTTTCTTTTATTATTTTTTTTATTTTGACCCCGTCTCCCCACCTGCCCACTCCTCCCCTTTAGATTTACAACACCTGTTGCTGCTTATCACAGCAGCAGCTGGAGTTTTCTGTGCAGAAAATGAAATAGATTTGAAGTAGCTAATCCAAGTTGCTCGTAAAAGTCTTGAGCACTGTGGAATCCTAGGACAGCATGGGAGAAGGAAGATTTCAACCTAGTGAGATGTTAAAAAAGAAACATCACTGAACTATGCAACCCCTTCTGTCCAGTTATGGCATAAACACCTTACAAAATCGTCTTGTTGACCGATTCAAAGGCCAAAGAAACATTTGAACAGGATGCAAATGAACAGCCATAAGTGTTCTTTTAGAAATTGATCAATCTGCAGAGTCAACTTTGATATTGATTTATTTATGTAGCATTATAATAGTACACATTATTGTGAAGCATGCTGCAAAAAGAACATATCTTACAAATAACCTGTTAAAGAATGCACATAACCTTGTGAACTAACAATGCGCCGTCTCAACAAAAATAATAGTGACAGCAAAGAGTGGATAGAGATAGGAATAGAGGGCAAAGGTGGCAGGTAAGGATTTCTGAGTCGAGCGTATGAAACCAGGCCCTGTTGAGAAAGGTACAACATCTGGTGTCTAGCAAGAAGGGACATGTCAAAATCAGTATAAACATCCTCTTCTGTTGCTAATGTTGCTAATTATTAATTGTATATATTGGATAATATCTGTGAACCATGTTCGCACTACTGTTAAACCTTAGCTAGCATAATTTCTGCTTACCAACCCATGTATTACCATTCTCATACATGCTCTGAATCGCAGCAAATAAGAAGGCAAGTCCATATCATCCGAACCTCTGCAACTGTGCTCTGTATATCAACACTTTTCTCCTTCATTGCTTAATTTACTATGCATGGTACATGATGACCCATTGTCAGCATTTGCTATAGTATTTTGTGCTCATTGTTGACTCCGAATGCATAATATTCTTCTATTTTCAACAATGTTTTCTCTGGGGCCGAATATGATTTTTTCAAGATGTCTGGATATGCCCTGTTGGGGGGGGGGGGACACATCAATAAATGATGACCTGTGTGTTTCAGAAAGGATAGGAAATTCAAAGAGGACTCTTACAATGTTTACTTCTCATCAGAGCATGTACCTCATTCCTCAAGCAGGCAAAAAACTGTTGTGGTCTGCTGCATGTTTTAGTAACAGACAGATCTAAATTTTCAGCTCAAGTGGGAGCTTCCTCCATACACATGTAGATATAGCTTTGAGAGCAGTCAAAACTGGTGAGCTTGTAAAGGCAGGGAGAGACCTGTCTGGATTTATAACAACCCTTTGCTTGTCCAAACGTGGGTGCATTTAAGGAGGCAGTGGCACGTCTTCCCAATATGCTGGTTGTTGGGTGGGTAACAGGGTGTCTTACCACTCACAGGGAAGGTCTGAAGGCTCCACTCCCTGTGTGTAACCACGTATGCTCCCCTGTCAAGCAAACAGCTTTCTACCTACTGCTCCACTGCACAGCTCAGATGATTTGGACCTTTTTACCATCCATGGAAAAGGTGTGGGATATTGATTTGCAATTTAACTGTGTGCTTTACTTCCCACCAGTAAATGTGCAGTGTGCAAAGCCGACTGCATAATCAGTGTACTGCAGGGCTTAAGGTTTATTTTCTATTTCTGCTTAGTTTACTGCTTTTGAATCTATTTTACGTTTGTCATTGTTTGTATCCTTCACTGTTTTTTAGCATTAGTATAGTAAAAAATAATGGGGCCCACTGCATAGTTGAGTAAAGAGCCCGTAAATATTAAAATACTTCCATTTCTGGCATACACGATGTTCCTACGCTGAGTTGCTGACATATTTTCAAGGTTTTATTTCATTAGGCAATTCATACCTTTGCTCGAAAATGGCAAGTAGGTATGGGGTTATTTGCATTAAGCAAAAAGATGAGTCCTACAGTCCTGTTAACATGTTGAGAATAGGGTTGAGTTTCATGTGATTGGTTAAATGGCACCAAAATCAATAGATCTTTCTGCTACAAAGCGATAAATGTTTTAGTGGCTTCTACCCTTCCAATGGATTTGATGTAACAATGGCTTAGGACTTCATGATTTGTATCTCAAGTCTAATGGCCTAAAACCAATGTCCAGGGCACAGTTACAGGTAGAGAAGCACCCACTGTGAAAAGCTACTGTATAGCTAAACAGTGCAGACCAACTCACAAACATGAATTAAAGTGGGATTACCCAATAGTTCATAAATCAGCCAGTACCCCAACCACCCAGAAGTACTAACAGAAGTGGCATTGGAAATTCCAGAGTGAAAGAAGTAATCTCATTTACATGTTCTTGGGGGGAAAACATGGAGAAGTCAAAATCTCCAGGTCAAACATCATATCTTGCAATTTCGAAGTGGCAGGTAATTCCACCTGCTGACCACTTAGCATGACATGGAGCACTCAGAATGAGACCCTTGTAGGGGCTTACCTCAGTGACGCTCAGAATGAAAAATGCTTCAGGTTACTCCGAATGGGTCAAATTTTGTGCTTATAGAACATGAAGCAGTATGTGGATGTAGGGGTACAATTCCTTAAATGTTTCGATAATGAGACTTGCATTTGCAAATCATGCCACCAGTCGCAGCCCGCTTCACTCGAAAGGAGTGGGTGTGTGCGTCGCATGATGGGGCACCTAAAATTAAATTAAATTAAATTTAAAAAAAACACTTAACTTTTTGGTGCGGTCCCATGCCGCGCTCCTCTGCCCTGCTGGCTACATGCAGGCACAGAATCCCAGCCTGTCCTGCATCCAATCCCAATGCTGCTCAATGCAACATCAGGATTGGCTCGGAGCGCCCTGGCAAGGTGCTCCCAGGCAGACTGGGAGCCTGTGCAGCCTCTCTCCAGCCCAGCGTTTGGCTGGCCCGAGCTGGCTGGCCAAACATACATGCACAGTGAGGGGGAGTGTTGAGCACTCCCCTTCACAGCGCCTTACCCCAGATGCCCTGCTGCTTTCACAACGAGGGGATAAGCAACATAGTTTATTATCCCCTCGTTGTGAAAGTTTTGCAGATGATTCTCTGCCCTAATGGAGGAGCCGCCCCTGCATGACACAAGAAAAATATAAATTAGTTATTAAGGAATATTAAGACATGGCCTGGCATGGACAATGACGAATGCAGACTAAGGGATCGCATAAAGTCAGGTTAGGACAGAAGAGGAGTATGAAAGGCAACGGGGCCAGCATAAGAAGAGACAGGAATGTTTGTCAAATCTAATGGCAGATGGTGAAGGCCCATCATGAAAAATCCAAGTGTTATTCTTCGTTCATTTAAATTAGTTGCTGGTTGCATTCTCTGAAGATTTTAGGAGGTCTTGGGGAATCTCCTTTGCTTCCTGTCTTTACCCGATGGAACTTGATTGCCGGTGCCATCAGCAGCAGCGACTGCCACTGAATAGGGGTGGCGGGGGGGATGTTAAAAAAATAATAGTAAAAAAATGCACGTACCTCCTGGAGACGTGTTTTGTTCTCTTCCAGGCAGCACACAGGCTCCCAGCCAATCAGCAGTGTCATGATTGGTGAACGTACCCTGCCTTGACGCTCACAGAGGGAGTAAAGGCCTGTGCACTTTCTCCTCCCAGCTATTATGAAGAGCCAGTTGGAGAAATGTAAAGAACGCTTGTCTGTTTGGCTGACCTTGTGGCCCCACACGGCCAGCCAAACAGACATGCACACTTATTGTGCATAAAACTCCCCCTCCAGCCGTCCTGTGGCCTCCTCCAGCCCAGCCCAGCCCCGCCCTGCCCAGGAAAAATAAAATGATAATAACATGGAGTTATTATCATTTTATTTTTCCTTTTGCTGCATGCAGTGGGGCAACGCCGCAGCTGACCATCAGTTTTAAGTGAGAGTAAGCATTGAGTTATTTGGGGCCCCATATGACCTTTGAAATGACTTTGCTGGAGCATTTCTAAGCGTTGGTCCTGCAGCCTATAGGTCTCTAATTCTAACCGACAATTTGGAAAATGCCACGGGAGGTAGTACTGCTCACACTGAAACCCGAAACCTATTTGGTGTGTCGTTGGGCCCAGACACAAAGGGGCGAAATCAGTGAAACCAAAGAAATTAGCCAAGACGCGTACATGAATGTTAGCAATTCAGTTATTTTTCAAATTGTATTAGTACATTAGAGTAACATGAACGATGTCTCAAAAAACCAAACATATGTATCCAAACAACGCTCAAGCAAATAATAAGAGAGTCATTCACATCCAAAACAGACTCATCTGATCAATTACAAATGACGCAACATACTGTAAGTTTGCCCCAACAAACATTAAAAAATGTGGAAAGTAGCAGGGAAAAGGACTAATCATAGTGAAGTTCAGGACAATTAGGATTTAGGCAACCAGACACCACAGTAGTAGAAAAAAGATGACGTAATTTAAAAAAATAACTTGTTTTTTACAACAGTTACAATTTAACTCATAAATATTTCACGGCGAAAACAAAACCAAAATTATTTGTATTAGGCTAATAGAATTGCAAGGTACGCCATCATTCTTGCATTCTGTTTAATAGATCTAAATAATTCACAGTCCTGCGGGCCAATTTCTCAAGAGTAATCCAAACCAGATGCAACATAATTTGTTATGCCTTTTTATGAATGCGTTTCAGCTAAAACATACACACATCAAACATATAAATAAAGTATCAGATGTAATGCAACAATCAGAATACAGCAATAAATTATAGTATTGGAGCAACAGTGGTATACAGTCCAGGAAAGAATAATTCGTCCACAGGGTGGAGTTGCAGCTGTATTAATAGGATTCTGACACAAAGTGTGGGGACAGCGATTGCTGGGTGTAACTGAAAGTGTTTTGAAAATAGTCACAAAGATTTTGCTATGAGTAGGTTTGGGTTAGACCTGTCAGCTTTAGAGTGGCCTTTCCCCAAACGTTTTGCCTTCCTCCTCCATTTTCACAAATCTCATTTTTACTTGCCTTATGACTTTGTGCACTTTAACACAGCTAACCAGTGCTAAAGTGCATGTGCTCACACCTTAAAACAAGGTAACATTGGCTTATGCCCAACTGGCATATTTAAATCACTCACAAATCCCTAATAAAGTGGCACTACATGTACCCAGTGCTTGCCAATTAAATGCTACTAGTGGGCCTGGAGCACTTATTGTGCCACCCACTTAACTAGCCCTTTAAACATATTTCAGGCTTTCCATTGCAGCCTCTGTCTGCCATGTCAACTATTGGTAACTTTTCAGGGGGATTAACCTGGTTGCTATATTCAGAACCCACACCCCCTGCTCCATCCCAGTCAGCCTGAGCTTGTGCTTTCTTCTGGTTTTGCATGACAAGATAATTGCAAGTGGAGCTTTGTGCTTTTTGGAGCTATTTCCACTTAAATGTTTAAAATTGCATATCTCTTGTTCTACTGATTGGATGTTTGTTGTTTTGGTCATGTTTTATTTGTTAAAGTCTATTGTATTCTTCTAATTTGGTGTAGGATCTTTTTTGTGTGGTATTGCCATTTTATTACTGTTTGAAGTGTTATACAAATACTTTACAAATTACCTCTAAGCCTGACTGCTCTGTGCCACAGGTTACTTTCAGGTATGCTTTAGTTCTTGCTTGAGTAGGAGTCCACTGTCCTCAACCAGTAAAACACATTTCTTACAGTTTGACTTACTGTATTAGTACTCCATTTTTACTCATGAATTCCATCAGTAAAACAGTAGGACTCCAGGAATTGCTGGGAATACTACAAGGGTAAAGCACAGCAACGACTTGATTAAATGGGCTCTGCATGTTTAACATCGCAAAGGAAGGTTCAATATTGAATTATTTGAAACATTTTAACTCTTTCAAACCATTTTTCTGATTGGTAGACAAAATTATTAGCCTTGAAAAAAATGTAAGGAAGCAGACAACAACGTGCAGAAATACTTACGTTCAATGCTGTAAGTCGTTTTTACATTTGCTTTTGTTAATGGAAAGGCCTTCATTGCAGGCAAGCATTTGCAAAGGGACCATGTATGGCAGGACTGCAATGTTTTCTGTTAATGTTTTTCAAACACATCCATTTGCCATTAAAAGTGTAAAAATAATAAGAAATAAAATAACCCAAAGTCTAAAGCTGGTGTGGCATCACATTAAATGTTATCCATTCCAAAAAATAATTGAGAAAAATCGATGGAATGAAAGCACACATTGATCTAACAGCCTTGGCATTGATAAGATTACCTTTTAAGTGGATATGCACATGTGCACAATCAAAACGACATCACTCAGAGTGAAGAGAGCCAATGGCTTAAGCAGGGAGGCCAAATGTCTAATACTATGTGCTCAGTTGATGGAAGCAAAATATGCATAACTCTTGAGTAGACAAGTGGATTACAAAGGCTAAATGAAAGCAGTGTATGTAGATGCAATTCATTAGGATTTGTTGGAAAAGCCGAGAATGGCATGATTCCTAAATCTGTCACTAGGTCAGACCTAAGTTGACACGCAAGAGGTCCTGGATTCGTTTCAGGTCCTCTAGAACACGGCATTGTGCGGCTGGTACGGGGCTGGCATGGCTTCTCTGATCCTCTACTGGATTTTAATGTTTGCTTCCCTGGGCATCAAAAGCTGCAAGGTTTGGTGGCTGGCTCAGGTGCAGCCTTAGGAGATTGTGGAACATGGCTGGGCTAAGCTAAACAGGCAGGGAAGCAGATGCCAGACTACACCTGCAGCAGTCCATGCTCTTTGTTTTCTGCATTTGCTGTGCTGCCGCACAGATTGCTTTGCTGTCCAATGGTTTCTGATGCTGGGTTTTCAGCAACCTGGTGAAAATGTACGAACCATATTGCCATGTTCCCTCGTGCTATAAACTGCCCTCACCTCTCTTGTAGGGAAGGGACCCCAACTCTTTCTGTTTCTTGTGGAGCCTACTTCAGTGACTTCCTCTTGGGTGGCTGGGGCCTCGGGTGCTCACGGAGTCCACTCTGCTGCTGTGGGGGCCTTGCAGCGATCCCGGCAGACTGTGGAGGTTCATAAAACCAGCCCATCCATTGTTTGATTTTAGGAACACTGAGGTGAATGCCAGGAGAATTAAGGCCAACGGGGGCTGAAAGCAGCTAGCAAAGGATCGACTAATTCTCAGGAACACATGGAGCCTAATCTGGGCCCAATCTGGAGCCTAGAAAGCCCAAGGAACCCACAGAGAGCATAGGGCACCCAGAACTCGAGACTGCAACTAATTTTCTGTTAGTACATTAGAAAATGTTAACTCTCATGGAGACCCAGGTTGCAGCATAAAAGTTTTAACTATTGTTAGAAGGGCTCAGGCTGAATCCACGGGAGCTGAGACATTAATACCATTCCAGGTAGGGCCCCGTGTGGGAGTTCTTGTTACACTTTTCCCAGAGGATCTCTCACCCTCTTGAAGCCGGGCTTCTACCCAGAGAACCATGGTTGAATTTTTTGGTCGTAAAGGATCCGGTCTATCTAGTAATGACCTCCCTCCATCTGGCTCTCTTGCATCTGTGCAGGGTCCTACTGGGGAGTTTAATGGGGCTGGCTGTAGTGGTTAATTTGCAGTAAATTATAGCACATATGTGGGTAGCTACACTATCCAAGACGGGGAATTACAGGAGAATCAATAAGTCCTGTAAGCCTTTTTTCCCTCTCAGATTTTCTGAGATGGCAGCTTAAGCAGTTTAGACTCAGAGGCGGTGGGGGAGGAGGAGGTCCTGGAAAGCCTCAAGGCACCAGCAGGTGCAGCAGGCAAGCCTACATTGCCATCCATCAAATCATCAAGGTCCAAGGGGAATAGGGAGATTCTAAGTACATCTGATCTAATTGACTCAAATTGCAAGGAAAAACTGCTCTGGGACCACAAGGGCATGGAATTGACTCCTTCTAATGCAATCCAAGTTGCAGATCAGTAAGGGGCCCCTCTGGAAATTATTGTCTCTCAGAATCATGATGCCTTATATAAAGTCTCTCAGAATTATGATACATTATACAACAATACTTTTTTCATTTCTAAAAAATTGGATCTGCTTCATTTGTGTTTAATAGACAGATGCAGTGTCATCAAAATTGTCATTTTATGTTGCTGCCTGTAGTTATTCAGGTCTAGCTCATTATACTTGAGTAAACACTTTACAAAAAAGGTTGGACATAGCAGAAACGTATCTGGGAATATAAAAACCTTGGTGTGCAATACAACATCTTCAGCTCCCACACAATAAAGGGGGGATGGCTTTGTCCCGTCTGTGGTATTATTATATATCATTATTTATATTCAGACTTTCAGTAGTGATTGGGCTCCAGGTCTGGGACCATGTGGAATTATTTATTGAATATTGGGCTTTTCCACAAATAACTCTACTGCCTAAAGACCTGTTAGATATGTTTTATTTCAAGCAGGCACATTTTAAAATACTTCAGGTATAGCACAATTGTTGACGAACTATTTCCTCTATTTGTAATATAAGGAGGTTCCAACAATATACAACCCTTGGTTATAATCCAATCTTTCCTCTATCTGTTCACTAGGGGTATACCGGCTGTTGGTAGGGCCTGTATGCTTGACCTTGGGCCAGTTCTTTAGGAAGCCTATCAGGAACTGAGTGGGGAATTTGGATCCCTACAACTGGATTTTTTTGATGGCTGTAACTAAGGGACTTTCTTTCGCATCGTTCCCCTGATGATATTATTCAGACTCATAATACATTTTTGCAAAATTTTAATAAAGTTCTGAGCCAGGGATACATATGTACCTTTTGTTGTATTTCGATTCATTACAAATATAATAAATAAACTGGGTGAAATATCATGTAGGTTGTCTGCTAAATTGAGTGTTTGGGTTGTGCTTGGCAAAATCACATATATAAATTTACTTGCGTAGAGCACTTTGAACGTATCTTACCTTAAGACTCATATAGTTAAAATTCTCCTTTATCTGTAGTATACACCATATAAATTGCATAAGTGCGATACAGTGTAGCAAGTCACTGCTTACAGTGTAGCAAGTCTTCTGCAGGTACCATGCATATATTTGCTTCTTGTAACATCAGGGCATCATACTGGGATAAAGTCATTGTCTTAACTAATTATTGAAGACATGTTTGACCGGCTGGGCAATGGGCTCAATGTCCCAGCCAGTATCGCTGGGGTCTTCTATTTTTGCTCTAACTTCTGTCAGGTTGCTTATAGCCCCATCCGTGTTCCAGAAAGAAGCCCCGGATTGTTCGGCCTGGTGGGAATGAACATCCTTTTCCTTTTGTTGTGTGCTAGAAATAGCAGAAATTCAAAACGATCCTGTTAGACCTGTCAGCCCTTGGTGTGGTTTCCTCTGTCTTTTTGGCTTCACGTTTTCTGGCTTTAGCACTTTATCACTGCTGACCAGTGCAAGAGTGCAAGTGCTCTCTGTCTAAATTGGATTGGTAATTGGTTTATCCATGATGGCATACTTGACTTACCACTATGCCTCTAGTAAGGTGCACTAGAGGTGCCCAGGGCCTGTAAATCAAATGCTACTAGTGTGTCTGCAGCACTGATTGTGCCACCCATTTGAGTAGCCCTGTAAACATGTCTCAGATCTGCCACTGCAATGTCTGTGTGGGCAGTTTGGAACCGGCAGTTCGACCTGGCAAGTGTACCCACTTACCAGTCCCAAACCTTATCTTTTACTACATGTAAGTCACCCCTAATATAGGCCCTAGGCAGCCCCATGGGCAGGATGCAGTGTATTTAAAAGGCAGGACATGTACTGGTATGTTTTACATGTTCTGATAGAGAAATACTACTAAATGTGTTTTTCACTATTGCGAGGCCTATCTCTCCCATAGGTTAACATTGGGCTTGCCTTGACATATCTTTTATATGTAATTTCCCATTGGGAGCAGATAGGGATGTGGGGTTTGGGGTCTCTGAACTCACAATTTTAAAAATAAATCTTTTGGTGAGGTAGGTGTTTAAATTGTAAGTTTGAAAATGCCCCTTTTAGAAAGTAGGTACTCTCTTGCTTAAGCATTCTGTGCCTCTGCCTGGTTGTGGAATACACATCAGGTTGTGGAATACACTTCAGGGTCAGGATGACAGTTGGGCTGTTTGTGAATTCACTCTAGACAGTCACACAAAAGGAGTTGAGGTGTGCCCTGCATATTCTGATGGGTCTTCCTGGGCTAGAGTGGAGGGTGGAGCTGACACTTGCACCTGAATAGGGCTGTGTCTGTCCTTAAACAAAGCAGTCTCTAACCCCTGGAGTGTATTTGGGGCCAGGGCAAGAAAGATAGGGTCTTGTCCACTACAAAGACTTTCCTTTGAAGTTTGCCGCCCCCAAAGGCAGAAATGAGTATAAGTATTGGGCCTCTGAGATCACAACTTCAGAACGCTTCTGGACTGAGGACATTCTACCAGGAAGAAGAGCTGAATGCCGTAGAAGGGACTGCTACTCTGCCTGTTGCTTTGCTGTGCTGGCCTGCTGCTTGCTGCTTCTGTCCTGGGAGTGAAAGGACTGGACTTTGCTTTCTAAGTCCTGCTTTCCAAGGTTCTCCAAGGGCTTGAAGTGAGCTTGCCTCCTGGTAGAAATCTCACGTACATCAAAGACTTAATCTGCTAGCACCTGGGCTCTCTTGCTGAGAGTCCTGACTTGCCAAGTGATGCAAGTCCAGTTCCTTGGCCCTTGGGAGTGAGTTCTGGTGTAACCAAAATGAAATCAAGTGCATCGACTCCAGAGCGACTTTGGAACCGGCATCGCTGTCTGAATCAGTGCTACTGCCTGCACCAGGAGCCATGGTCCAACTGAGTGCTACCATCATGACCAGTTGCAGGCCTGATACCACTACAACATCAGGGACACCTGACTCCACTGCAGCACCTATGGCCCTGTCATGTGATCGCGACACTTCAAAGTCGGCTCCTCAAGTCTTGACTCACTGTATTCCTCAACCACATCGGATCGTAAGGAACTGAGGACTTGCCACTGACGCCGCATCACCTCCCCTGCAACCGTAAGGAACTGATGTCTCATCTCCCCTGCCTGCCAGTAAGAAATGGATGCCTCACCTTCCTGGTAGAAGTAAGGAACTGACACTGCACCGGCACCACAAAGCCTCACCTCCTCGACTCTGTGCAACGTCTTTGTTTCATTGTTTACCAAAGGTTCTGTGCCTGGGTTCAGTGTGGCTCTGCAACTGACCCACACACAATTGCAAGTAGTGTTGGACTGTTGAGAACGACTTTGTGATTGATATTTTGATAGCCCCAGTTGGAGTTATTGTGTTTCTAAGCACTTTTATTGAGATTGAACCTTTAACAATTTGTATCTTTGCTTGTGTTTGTTGGCTTTTTGTTGCGTTGGCCTTGTTTTATTCAGATAAATATTGGCTATATTTCTAAACTGGTAATGAGTACTTTTACGGTGTTTTCACAGTGTTACTGTGTGTGTGTGTGTACAAATACTTTACACATTGCCCCTGAGATAAGCCTGACTGCTTGTGCCAAACTACCAAGGGGGGTGAGCAGGGGTTATATTAGCTGTGTGGCTCCCTTACCTTGACAAGAGTGAGTGTCCCAACTTGGACAGGGTGTAGACCACTGCAAACTCGAGACCCCATTTCTAACAGACCCTAAACGTAAATGGTTGCACAAAATCTTGGAACCTGTTAGACAGAGCCTGTTTGATCTTATGCGTGGTTTCATGCTATAGATAGGTTGTATTACCCTTTTTCTTCTTTTTCCCTTAGTTGCAATTATGTTTGATCTTTGTTCTATATAAACTCCTTATTGCTTGTGTAGATTGCTTGCATCCAAGCATGATTAATTCATTTTATATACCTTTCGAGTTCAATTATCATACATTTCTGTGTGGTGTCAATCTGTATTTAGTGGCTGTGTATAAATACTATCATGTAGTTTTGTTTAATACAATTTCAATAAAAAAGTTCGTAGTCCCAGATCTCAGCTCCTTTCAATATTATAATTAAAGTTTGATGATAAAAACAGAGGTCTACAAGCCTTAACTCTCACAATATACACAAAAGTAGAAAGGGTAGGAAGGGATCCTGTATTCAGAACTGTTGGACTCATTTACCTAAAAGATATGGAGAAGTCAATGTCTGCTTAGCCGCCCATTTGTCAAGATTTTCTAGCTGATTTTCATTTTTTAAGTTAAGCTTTAAAGTCTGTGAATGTCGTTGTCGACATGAAGGTAGTCTTGAAAAATAACTAGCCACAGTGAATCTGTCACACAGTAACACTGCATTCTCAAAGTCTAAACTTGCATCCAGAGTTTCATATTTGAAAGTAGATTCACTTCAGGGGCCGTATTACATAAAGTGCCCCAGGGGCACAATGGGCTTTTGCGCCTGCTTTGCAGGCTCCTGGAGCACATTGGTATTATAGAAGAGGCCACAGATGCTTGTGCAGCTCCGTCTGTAATACCGATAGCTTTGGCACACACATAGTGCCAGCGCTATCATCAGAGGGTATTTCTTCATTTGCATGGGAGTGTGGCTACTCCCATGCAAATGAGGGAATCACATTGCCTTTGTGCCTGCACCGTATTACTGACCTGGGCACAGAGGCAAACATGCCTTTAGAAGGGGCGGGCACAAAAAGATGGCGCACTTACAGTACGCCTTCTAAGGGAAGCTCTCTGGGAAGAGGAAAGGGGTCCCATACACCACTCAGACGTCCCGTTGCAGGTGAGTGCAGTCACTCACTGTACATGCCTACAAGGGGATCTCTCCCCCCCTTAACAGTGCTGGCAGGGTGCCACCTGCACAGAGAAACACGGTGCAGCTTTTAAACTGCTGCCCTGTATTTCTCTTAAATGTGCTGCCCTAAGGACAGAACAAATTCCCGGCTGTGCCTGGAAGCAGCGCATTCAACTTAATACAGCGCACTGTCCTTGTTTGCGCAGGGTGCACCTTTTGACAAGAAGAGAGCACTATATTCAATAGTATGGTCCCTGATGTCTAAGGTCATTAGCAATACCTGCAGTGACCTCTATTGAATTTTAGCTATTCGAAATCTTGTTGTGATTCCAGTTCAAAGCAAAGCAACTTCATCTGACTAATTATATCAAAAAGGGAAATACCTTAAGAGGCCATTAAAGTTTTTCCAGGTATTCTCTATTTCTTTAAATTCCAGCTCTTTTTTCCATTTTTAATTTTTTATTAAATAGAGGACAAGATTCATACTTTTGTGGATAATTCTAGTTACAAGTAATGGAGGGAACATTCCGATTTCTTCCAGATCACAATTATTTTTGCTCATCTGTGTAGGAGAATACAAGGAGCAATTAAGCCAATGAAAACTCTCATTTTGAAGTACAACTCAAAATTTGTTACACAATACATGCCACTATAGACTAGCCTTAGTCCAAGATTTAAGAGAAAGAAGATACAGTTCTCCATTTTCTCCCAGGAACTTGGACACATCCTTTTTTTTAATATATCTTTTATTGCATTTATAACAAATATCAATTGAATTACGAAAATGGACCCCAACAAAAATACTTAATCCCCCCTCCCCGTCGTGCACTTAGTACCGCAATTACAGTTCTTGATATGACAGATCACTGTGACCAGACAGCGATTCGCAGTCCCACGTTATTTTATGTTGTGTTTGAGGTTATCTGTTCAGAGTCTGAGTCAGTAGTAGAAGTATCATCCTCTGAGGAGGGAGAGTCTATGGTTCTTAGGTTTTCCAACATTGAATCCCATTGTGTGGCATTGTCTCTAGGTCTTTGTCCTTGTAGAGCTTCTTTCAGTAGCACTGTGCTCTCAGATTCAGCCCATTTCAGAAGTGCACCTTGCCACCTGCTCACCTGGGGGACCCCCAGGTCTTTCCAGTGCGAAGTTATCTCTCTCTTTGCTAGTATCAGTGCCAAGTCTGCGAATCTACTCGATATTTTATGAGCTGAGGGGCGGGGGAAGTCCCCCAGGATTGCCATTAATGGGGTTGGTGAGAATGATCTGTTCGTGCAGGTAGATATCTTCCTGAATACTTCTGCCCAATATGGATTGATTTGTGGGCAGTTCCACAACATGTGCATTAAGTCCGCTGCTATTTTAGCACATCGGGGGCAACTACAGTTGTTAGTGTTGTATAGTTTTAATATTACTTGGGGTGTTAAATAGGCTCTGTGAAAAATATATATATTTATCAGTTTGAATCTTGCGTTTCTAGATACGGAGTAAACGAGTGAGGTAATCCTAGCCCATTGGTTGTCGTCCAGGATAGTGTCCAGGTCTGCCTGCCATTTGGATTTGAGTTTGTTCAGTGGTAAACCTGTGCTATTCTGTATGGACGTATATATTCCTGAGATCAACCCCTTTCGATCCACTATTGAGCATATGAGGCTGCAGCTTCCGTGAGTAGGCGGTTCGCATAATTTTGTGATCCACAATTTTTGAATAGTTCTAATTAAGGCAATGTGGGTGAGAAACATGCCAGAAGGGAGGGTGAATTGACCTTGTATTTCTTCATAGGAGCTACATTTTCCGTCATCAAATAAGTTTCCTAGTTTTGTGATATTACATGCTATTAATTTGTTAGTGTGGATAGCGATAGGGCTCCTAAGAAGGTGGTTTAAGGATATCAGGGGAACTTCAGGTGCGTAAGGGATCTCAGTGTGGGTGCATTTTAGGCACTGTTCCCAGTAGTGTCTCGTTGTTTCCCACTCTATCGGGAGTAGTTGTTTTGATTTTCTGGGGTTCACTAGAATACTAAGGATTTTTGCTAAGGTTCAGTTTAGTGGCAATTGCAAGTCTTTTGTGACTGGGGTACTAGCAATTAATTTTGCTAACCATTGCAATTGCCCCGCCAAGTAGTAAATTTCTAGGTCTGGGACAGCTAGGCCTCCTTCTGTGGTGGGTCTGTGAAGAGTTCGGAGTGCTATTCTGTGCTTGTTAGGTCCCCAAATGAAACTCGCAGCTAAAGACTCTATATTTTTGAACACTGCTTTCGGGATTATTAGTGGGATAGTGGAGAAACAGTATAGTAGTCTTGGTAATGCTATCATTTTAAGTAGGGCAAACCTCCCAAAGACCGTTAGGGGCAGGGTGCTCCAGAAGTGCATACTGGCCCTTATTCCCCTGATTGTTCTATGAATATTCCCCTCTAATAGGTCACCCATCTCGTGGTAAATGTTAATTCCTAGATATTTAAAAGTATTTGGAGACCAGGGTAGACCTCTAGTATCTGTGGGAACTGGAGTACCTTTTATCAACGGGAATATGGAAGATTTTCTCCAATTGATTTGAAGTCCTGAGGTTAATCCGAAATTTTCTAGCATATCTATTACTCCAGGTAGATCAGTTTCTAGGTTCTTAAGAAAAAGGAGCTGGTCGTCTGCGTAAAGGGTGATATAATGTGTCCAACTATTAATTGGGATACCCTCAAAGTATTTTTTGGATCTAGCTGTTTGAGCAAGAGGCTCCACTGCTAATGCAAACAGGAGGGGGGATAATGGACAGCCTTGCCTGGTCCCCCTACCCACTGAAAAAGGGTCAGATATTGTGATGCCTGTGCGCACTCTAGCTGTGGGATTGGTATATAAAAGCTTTGTCCATCGGGTGAAGCCTTCGCCCAGTCCAAGTTTTAACATGACCCGTTCTAGATAGTCCCATCTAAGGCTATCAAAGGCTTTTTCTATGTCTATTGATACTATTGCTGCATGCGGCATAGATGAGGGCATCGAGTGCAGAACCGAAATCAGGTGTCTAATGTTCTGCGCTGTGCTGCGCTGAGGAATAAATCCTGATTGGTCTTGGTGGATCAGTGAGGACATGAAGGGTAAGAGTCTGTTAGCTAAGATCCGGCTTAGTATTTTATAATCTAGGTTTAACATGGACAGAGGGCGGTAGGAGCGGACATCTGTGGGTGGTTTATCTGGTTTCAATAAAGGGATCATTATGGCCTTGTTGGTTGACTGGGGCAATCTATTATTATGCCAAGTCTCTGTATATAATTCACAGAGCCTTGGCGCTAGTATGTCCTGAAATAGTAGATAAAACTCCATAGGGAGTCCATCTGCACCTGGGACTTTACCCCTCGCCATGCCTTGTATTGCAGTTTTGATTTCTATAATTGCTATGGGGGCAGCCAGGGACTCGCATTCTACAGCTCCCAACTTGGGCAGAGCGAGAGCCTCCAGCTCCATGATCTGGGTGTTATTAATGATCTCACTAGGGGGTGCATATAATGTTGAATAATATTCAAAGAAGCAAGTGTTTATTTCTTTTTGGCCGAGCGCTCTGTCACCTGGAAGTCTCTCAATTTTGACTATGATTGTTTGTTGCGTAGGGGGTTTGGCAAGCCATGCTAAAAGGCTGCCAGCTTGGTCCCCTTCAGAATGTTGTCTGCTTAGGTACTGCTTATAGTCAAAGCGAGAAAGCCTAGAGTTCTCTTCAGATATTTTTGTTTTGGTTTCGTTAAGAAGGGGGGGTTAGCTCAGGGTGTGCGGGGTGTCTGCGCTCAATGTCTCTGAGGGAGTCTTCAAGCCTTTTTATTTCGGATTCAATTGATTTTCGGACCCCAATACTCTCACCGATACAGTTTCCCCTGGTTACTATCTCGAAAGCTTCCCATTCGAGTGCTCTAGAGGTAGCTGTTCCTGAGTTTTGCTTAAAGTATTCTTCAATGTTTTTGTGTAGTAGATGTTTGAATGCTTCGTCTCCGAGAGCCTCCTCTCTAAGACGCCAAGTAGGGATCAGTGGTCTCTCTCTACTCCATGTTAATGAAACTAATAGAGGATTATGGTCTGATATAGTGCGCCTCAGGTATTCGGCTGCTATCACCGTGGTTTGTATTTCTGGGGAAATTAATACAGTGTCTAATCTGACGTGTAGGTCATGTACTACCGAGTAATAAGAATAGTCCCTGCTGTGCGGGTTAAGTTGTCTCCAACATTCCTCTACTTGCCAGTGTTGTTGCCATTCTGTAAATGCTTTAGCGGTTTTTACAGTTTGTGATTGTAATAGGGGAGGGTGTGATCTATCCATGTTAATATCAGCTGTGCAATTGAAGTCTGCACCAATTATCTTTGGACCCGCCAGGGTTGGACCTAATTCCTGAGATAATCTATCAAATAATTTTCTTTGTTCTAAGTTCGGGGCATACAGGCCACCAATGGTTATTTCCCTTCCATCTAGTCTTCTAGTGACCATGACATACCTCCCATCTTTATCTATGATTGTGTGCAGTGCTTGAGATGGTACTCCGGGGCGGATCCACATCAGTACTCCGCTGGCGAATGCCGAATAACTAGTGGCAAACGTTTGGCCTCTCCATCTTTTTTTAAGTGCTGCAACCTCTTGTTCAAGAAAAAGGGTTTCTTGCAGTAGTGCTATGTGTACTCCCCTGCGTTTGAGATAGTTATATACCTTATATCGCTTGGACATATTATTTAGACCTCTGACATTCCATGTTATTTTTTTATATTTTGAAGCCATAGTTTGTGATATTCAAGTTGTAGGCTGTGGGTGGGGAGATACTGTTGGTGTATACTGGGATTATATTTATCTGTTAAGAGAGTTACTCATCGTTTTTAGGACTAGTGCACGAATTCCCCTTAAACCTATGTGAACAAACTTAAATCCCAACTCCCACTCCCCAGGACCGGTAACTAGAACTCTCCCCGTCCAAACCATTAACATTTCTAATCGAATAACCTATAGGTGGGTGGCGTGTCAGAGACCAAGAGCTCCCACCCCGAGCTGCTCCCGGGGCCCGGCTGCATTATGGTTAGGTCCCTCTAAGTTCTGCTTGTACTACAATTTTGTCAGCTGGTAGAAGTGGACTTTGCTGGATATACGGTCGGTGACATTAGGTTTGCTTTAAGTACTCACGGACAGTTCAGACTGCTCGCAAAGGGGTCATATAATTTCTTCTGAGGTTCCTGGCGTTATTTTAGGTAGGCTAATGGCAGTGTCCTGCGAGGATTTCAACGAGTCATCGCAATTAGAGTCAGGGTCTGATACACTGCCGGAGGTCCGGGATTGAGGGCGTTTCCCCCCACTCAGTGCTGCAGCCGCGCCCACTGCGTCTCGTCTTTCTTGGAGCGATTGTTGTCTTGGGGGGGCTGCCTCTGTGATCCGCTTGAATGATCTGCTGCGCTTCCTGCCCGGTTTGCGGAGGGTTCTGGAGGAGGGGGTAAATTGGTGAGATTCAGGGTTTCCAGCCATTCCTCCACCAGCTGTGGTGATAAGAAGAATTGCGCTTTGCCCTCATATTCCACTCTAAGTTTGGCGGGGAAGAGCATCGCATATTTTATTTCGTTCTCGTGCAGTGTGCGTTTGGATTCGTTGAAGGTGGCCCTTTGTGCCTGTGTCTCTTTGGTGTAGTCTGGGAAAATCATAACTCATTGATTATTGCACGTGGTGTCGCCAAGTTGGCGTATTTTGTGAAAGAATATAGTCTCTGTCTTTATAATGCAGCAGCTTCGCCACAATTGGTCGGGGTCTAGCTCCTGGAGGTGGTATCCTGTTGGGCACCCTATGGGCTCTATCGCAAAAAAGGACGAGAGGCCTTCTGTGGCTATTGTGTTTCTGATCCAGTCTTCCAGAAATGATTCCATGTTGATTGCTGAGGATTCTGAGCCTTCCGGTACTCCAATCAGTCTGAGATTGCTCCTGTGTGCTCGACTTTCCGCATCTTCTGCTCTGGTTTCCAAGGTTTTAATCTGGGTGGTAAGATCCGTCAGTACTGTAGATGCAGATTGCTGTGTGAGGGTCACAGTTGCGAGGGCTTTTTCGTTCATACCCACTCTATCTTTTAGTTTGCGATGATCATCTTGTAGTAATGAGAGGTCCATTGATAAATTGTCGATTTTTTGTTCCAGTGCTTCACGGGAATCCTTAATGGCTAGAAGGACTGTGTCTAGTGTTGTTTCCTGAAGCGGCAGGTTTTCTATGGAGGATGGATTTGTAGGTTGGTTAGGGGGTTTCGCAATTGTGGACTCCGTTTGGCTCTGTTCTTTGCGTTTTTTAGGTTTCCCCATATTTAATACAGTTATTTGATTGGGAGATAGAGTGACTCTTCTGCTTTGTTGGGGGGAGTGCGAGTAAGTATTTTCGGCCTAGAGGGTCTCTCCAGCAATCCTTGGTTCTTTTTCCCTTTTCTGAGTCGAACAGGGTCGAGGGTGTCCTTGATTTCTTGCCCTATTCAGGGTGAATAGGATGTGAGGGGTGCGTCTCCGCCTCCGGGCGCAGGCCTTCCTTGTTTGAAGGATGTGTCTAAGTCCCTAGTACGTAACGGCCTGTGATCGCACTCTCTCAGATTCAAACAGACATAAATGCCCCTCAAGATATCCGCCGTGCTTAGGCGAGTGCTCGATGGGCATATAAAGGTTCTTCCTCGCGATCCGTCCCCCTCCCTGTTCTCTTCTCTTTGACCTGTCGTTCTCCTGCCAGAGCGATCATCCAATTCGGGGGCTCTCCCCGCTGGCGAGGGCCGGAGGATCCCGCTCTCCTGGGTCCACTGCCTGACCGTTCTCAACACCGGGGATCGGTTAAAGGTCCCCTCGCTCCCCAGTATATTCTGCCTTTGGTCCCAGGGCTGTCAGAAGGGGTCCTGCGACCCAGCCCGTATATAGAGGGACTGGGTCGGTGCACCGTCAGATATTACTTTTCAGGGCTATTGATCCGCCGGAGGGCCGCACTTCGTCCCCGGCCACGGTGCCCCCGGACAGAGTCTTCACAAGGGGGGCGTTCTCAGTCAGCAGTTCAGTGAGGGTCCCTTCGCGCTCCCCCCACCCTTGGTATTACTGCTGGGCCCCCCCCTGAGCCGACCACTGCACAGCATGCACACTCCGCGCCACCACGTGCTCGAGAGGGCCCCCGGGTTGTTTTCGGCTGCTGTGATCTCTCACTCACTGGTCCCCTCAGGGTGCCATAAGGGGTCCAAACGAAGCGGGTGGGCTCCTCAAGAGACTGGGGGTCTGTTCGCCATTGATGCAGGGGTTCCGACTCCCTGATTCCTTAATTTTTTTTAAGTGAGGAGCCGATCGTACATGGCCGCCATTTTGTTCCTCTGCAGTCGCCGGAGAAGTTTGTTCGTTTCTGCCAGCAGTCCCGAAGAGATTTTATCAGAAGCGGTTCACTTGAATGCTACCCGCTTTCCAATATCGATTATTCTGGTTTATTCTCAATTCTGGGGGGTTTTCAGTGTGATAGTGCTGGCCGGGCCCCGTTTTCCGCCCCGGAGCTCCGCTCTAAGCGTGCAGCCTCATCAGCTGCTGGCCACACCCCCCGAACTTGGACACATTCAAGGCAGCTTTTAGGCGGCCATTGACATTTCAAGGAAGGCTTTTAACCACCTATTATCTACAGCTGTTCAACTCATAACAGAGAGTTCCAGGGTCATAATCAGTACAAAAGACAACTTGGAGCACATTGTAGATCCTAAATTCCCTATGTGGGTATATACAGAGAAATTGCAAAAATGTGAGGGAAGCAGTTTATTATATGGTGTGGTTGTGCAACCCCCACTAGGTAATATACTCAAAAATTGGTCTTGTATCCAGTCACGCTTGTTGGCAAAATCTTAGCTCAAACCTCAGTAGCCTCTGGCTTCAAGCAGTCAAGCTTTGTGAAAGGACCAAGAGAAAGTGACCTAGAAGTACTACAACGGTCTTATTGTTTTGAGTTTTTAGACAAAGAAATGAACAAAATCCACCGGAAGGTTTCTGGGATATAGATGAATACCTAAAATGATCAATCATTGCTTTTTCCTGCAGTGCTGCTTTTGCCAGATTAAGAGGGCAAAGACTGGACTTTGTGTGCCCTCCATCTTGTGAAGAAATCTCCAAGGGCTTGATTTAGAACTTGCCTCCTGTTGTTTGAAGTCTCAGGGACAGCAAAGACTTCTCTCTGCCAATGTCTGGAGTCTCTGGAGAGACTCCTACTCTGACAAGTGGTGCCCTATCCAGTCCCTGGGCCCTTGAAAGGAAAGCTGGTGGAAATCCAAGGAAATCGACTTCGGACGACTCCGGACCAACGCCACTGATGAATCCGATGACGCCGCCTGCACCCGACGCCATGACCTTCGCTGGAACGCGACGCTCTTCGCAGGCCCGACGCTGCTGCAGCCCTGCTGAAGTCCGCTACTCCGTGGAAGTCGCCGCACCACGTCGTGACTGACGCCGCTCGAAGTGCGTGGATTCAAGGTTTCGCACAGACGCCACGATCCCCGACTTCGCGCATCAGCTTGGTTTCACTCCCTTCTTAATGGCTGGCAATGCGTGTCGCGAGTGAGCGACCTCTGACCTGTTTTTGGTCCAGAGCTCGCCCCCCACGTCCGCAGCACAAACCTGCTGTCTCCTGCCTCTGACCCCCGCCCACGCTGCTGCTAGCGTGTTCGAGGCCCTCCTACACCCGCAGGCATCCTCCTGCGCCTCATCCCTGGTGTCTAGTGGGCTCTAGTAAGCTTCACTTGACCCCTGTGCCGCTTTCCGCCGTCCAGTAAGTGTTTCTATTTTTTCAGCGCCTTGCCTCCTTGCGCTTCTGCCCCCGTCGTGCCCCTTCTGATTGTGCCACTTTTCGCCGTCTTGTAAGTACTTTCTATTGTTTTTTTCAAGCGCCTTGCTTCCTGCGCATCTGCCCCCGTTGTGCCCCTCTGATTGCTGTACCCCGACTGTATTTTGGGGCATTAGTGTATTTTTGTGACTGTTTTTTCAATTTGTGCCCGACTTGTTTCTGCCTTGTTTTTCTTGTTTTCGCCCCTTGTGCGCTCCCCCTTGCAGTCCTCTCCCTGCCGCTGCCTTCCTGCGGCCCCGCCCCCCTCGCGCCCCCATTCGCCGCTCCCTCCCGCCTCCCACCTCCCGCCTCCCAGCTGCTCCTCCGTCCCCCTCCCTTTTTAATGGCTGGCGCTGCGCGTCTGCGCCCATCCGCGCCTGGACCGCGCCCAGCGCCACCCCCCCCACACCCCATGCCTTCGCTACTCGGCCAGCGAACTCCTCGCCCTCAACCCTGGCCCCTCCTCAGAGTGCTTCCTGGCCACCCCGAAGCACACCAAAGGACCTTTTTCCTGCCGCACCTGCAACTTCACATGCAACAAAACAACGAAACCAGCTACAACCAACACAAACCACCTGCACTGCATCCTCCTCAACACATGCTCCGCACGAAAGCACGCCATCGAACTCTGGGACCTGATCGACACCACCGCCCCAGACGTAGCCTTCCTGACCGAAACCTGGTGGAACGACTCCTCGGCCCCTGACATCGCCATCGCCATCCCTGACGGCTACAAGATCACCAGAAGAGATTGCACCAACGGAATCGGCGGAGGAATAGCCATCGCCCACAAATCTACCCTTAAGATCCACACCCACACGGACGACACCCTCAAGACAGCCGAACACCTCCACTTCCAGATTCACACAGACCCCAACACTACCCTCAGAGGAACCCTCATATACCGCCCTCCAGGACCTAGAGCCCTCTTCACCGACGCCGTCTCCGACCTCGCAAGCACCCACGCCCTCGCCTCTTCAGACTACATCCTCCTGGGAGACCTAAACTTCCACCTGGAGAACAAGAATGACATCAATACAGCATCGCTGACCACCAACCTCTCCAACCTCGGACTCCGTCAGCTGGTCAACACTCCCACCCACATCGCCGGCCACACCCTTGACCCACTCTTCACTTCAAGCAACCACATCTCTTTCAGCCACACTTCCGAACTCCACTGGACCGACCATCACTGCGTCCATTTCTCCTTCAAGAAAAACACCGAACACCACCGCACTCCTCTACCGCCTCACCGCCGCTGGGGAAAAGTCACCGAAGATCAACTTACCAACACCCTCGCCAAAAACCCACCACCCGACCCCACCGACCCAGACTCCGCCGCCATCAACCTCCAACAATGGATCCTCAACTGCGCCAACATCCTAGCCCCGCTCAAGAAACCCACCGCCAACCAAGAAAAGAAAAAACCAGCCTGGTTCACAGACGAACTAACCACCTCCAAACGCACCTGCCAGAAACTCAAGAAAAAATGGATCCTCGAGCGCACACCCGAGAACCTCGCTACCCTCAAGGAAGCCAACCGTGAACACCACCAACGGATCCGACTCGCGAAGCGCTCCCACTTCACAGAACGCCTCAACAACAACGCTCACGACTGCAAGGAACTCTTCGGCATCGTGAAGGAACTCGCCAACCCCAACGCCATTGTCAACGACATCCCTCCATCCCAGAAACTCTGCGATGATCTCTCCACCTTCTTCTACCAGAAAATTGCAGCCATCCACGACAGCTTCAACACCTCACCTCCGCCAGACCCCACCCCCAACAACTCCTCCCACGCCGACCACATCACCACCTGGACCCAAGTAGACGACGCCGAAACCCTAAAGACTATGAACTCCATCCACTCAGGATCTCCCTCTGACCCCTGCCCACATCACGTGTTCAACAAAGCCGACGTCACCATCGCCCCCGCACTCCGAAAGATCATCAACCTCTCCTTCAACACCGCTACCTTCCCGGACAGCTGGAAGCACGCAGAAATCCAACCCCTCCTCAAGAAACCTAAGGCTGACCTCAACGATCTCAAAGACTTCCGACCGATCTCCCTCCTCCCTTTCCCAGCAAAAGTAATCGAGAAGATCGTCAACGCACAGCTCGCCCACTACCTAGAAGACAACTCCATCCTTGACCCCTCCCAATCTGGCTTCAGACGAAACCACAGCACAGAGACCGCACTCCTAACCGCCACAGATGACATCAGACTACAAATGGACAATGGCGAAACCTCATCCCTGATCCTCCTAGACCTATCAGCCGCCTTCGATACAGTCTGCCACCGCACCCTACTAACCCGCTTACACGAAGCCGGCATCCAAGAAAAGACCCTCAAATGGATCTCCTCCTTTCTCTCCGGCAGAACCCAGAGGGTCCGACTCTCACCTTTCCGCTCCAATGCCACCAACCTCATCTGCGGCGTACCCCAAGGCTCCTCACTAAGCCCAACGCTGTTCAACATCTACATGGCCCCCCTCGCACAACTGGTCCGCCAGCACAACCTCAGCATCCTCACCTACGCCGATGACACCCAACTCGTCCTCTCCCTGACCAAAGATCCTCTCACCGCCAAAGCCAACCTCCACGAGGGACTGAAATCCATCGCCGAGTGGATGAACAACAGCCGCCTGAAACTCAACTCCGACAAGACGGAAGTCCTCATCCTCGGGCGCACCCCCTCGGCCTGGAACGACTCGTGGTGGCCCATCGCCCTGGGCCCCCCACCCACCCCAGCCAGCCACGCACGAAATCTCGGCTTCATCCTCGACTCCACCCTCACCATGTCCAAACAGGTCAACGCAGTCTTATCCTCCTGTTTTAACACCCTCCGAATGCTCCGCAGGATCTTCAAGTGGATTCCAACAGGAACCAGAAAGACAGTGACCCAAGCCCTCGTCAGTAGCAGACTCGACTACGGCAACGCACTCTACACAGGCATCCCAACAAAAGACATCAAACGACTCCAACGCATCCAGAACGCATCCACCCGCCTGATCCTCGACATACCCCGCCGATGTCACATCTCCCCTCACCTGAAGGACCTCCACTGGCTCCCCGTGGACAAGAGGATCACCTTTAAACTCCTCACCCACGCACACAAGGCTCTACACGACACCGGACCCACCTACCTGAACACCAAACTCAACTTCTACGTTCCCTCACGTCAACTACGCTCTGCCAACCTTGCCCTCGCCATCGTCCCCCGAATCCAGCACAAGACCTCTGGCAGCAGATCCTTCTCCTACCTCGCTGCCAAAACCTGGAACTCACTCCCGACCTCACTGCGCCAGACCCAGGACCTCCTCACCTTCAGGAGACTCCTCAAGACATGGCTCTTCGAACGATAGCAGCACCCCCCCCCCCCCAGCGCCTCGAAACCCTAACGGGTACATAGCGCGCTTTATAAATTATTGATTGATTGATTGATTGATTCACCAAAGGTACTGTACTTGGGGGTCTACACGACTCCGTGTCCAGAGCCGCTGGTGTCGGCTTGTTAGGAACGACTCCGTCTCAACGCTCATCGAAGCATTTTTGTTTCTAAGTGCTATTTTTGAGTCTAATCTTTAAAAATTCATAACTTTACTTGTGTATGTCGGATTTTTGTCGTTTTGGTCTTGTTTTGTTTAGATAAATATTTCCTATTTTTCTAAACTGGTGTTGTGTCATTTTGTAGTGTTTTCATTAAGTTACTGTGTGTGTTGGTACAAATACTTTACACCTAGCGCTCTGAAGTTTAGCCTACTGCTCTGCCAAGCTACCAAGGGGGTAAGCAGGGGTTAGCTGAGGGTGATTCTCTTTTACCCTGACTAGAGTGAGGGTCCTTGCTTGAACAGGGGGTAACCTGACTGTCAACCAAAGACCCCATTTCTAACAGCAATCATGTATCCCGATTCGCCTAGTAGCCATACTCTATGTTTATGCACAAGAAGCTAATAGGCCTAGCCTGACAAAACACAGAATAGACAGGCAAAGGGACCTTCAACTCACCAAAATGGATGCTCAATAGCAATATTGTTGTTCGATCACACAGACAGTCTCCCTAAATAGCAGGCATTGACAAATTTTTCCTGAATACAAACAGGATATACTACACTCAGGTCAGACTCTCCAGGTATGGTCTGAGAGACAACGCACAAAGCATGCTCTGCAAGGCGGATGTTCCAGATTTGCACATCTGGCGTGGTATTGCCTGAAGTTTCTGAATTTTTGGGAAGGGGTCTTCGTAGCTCTGGAGGCCATCATGTGGTACACCTTGGCCAGGGACCCACTACTGGCACTGCTAGGATGTGATAAAGATGTCCCAAGAGTGGATAGGCAACTGGTGGTTTTGGCATTGCTGTTGGCAAGATGCATTTGCCAATCGTTGGGCCAGCGGCCCCTTACCGGGGTTAAAGACTGGCACAATGGCACAGCGTTTTGCAGCACACATTCACATGTTTAGAGAGAACTGCTTACCAGTTGTAATAGACCACGTGATATATGGGAATCATACAGAACCTATCTATATATTCTAAACAGCACTGAAACTGATGATCAACAGATGGAGGATGCTGGGGTCGGTGCATCACCACTGAATATTGCAGATGGGTGAAGGACAACCAAGGAGAATGTGATTAATATGGGGCTGTGGACATCATTGGTGGCTACTGCCAAATTTAATACCGTGCCTGGGTTTCTCACAGATATTCATTGTATAATGATGCTCATAGTATATGCTGTGTCTATTGTTATTATCTTTGTTGCTGTCACAGTAATCAGCAGGAGAAGTTTTTCCTCTGTGTAGTTTATTAATTGTTCGAAACCCAACACTCCTAGATATCTTTGTTGTAACTGCCATAATAACTGTACTCAACCACCCTGGCTTCTCATACTATGTCCGTATGAAAATGCTGAAACTTCAATACAAATAAAAAAAAAAAAACAGGTGCTAGTTTAGCAACCCATTTTGTCTATTGTCCAATCAAACTTTAATTCTGTGGTTTAGAACACAATAAAAGTACAGCATGGACAGTAGCAACACAGCTTCCTCTAACACAAAAAATTAGTAAAGGAGAGGGGTAGAAGAAGGAGGAACATCACAGTTAGCTAAAACACTAAAAAGGATGTCAGAGTTGTTAAAGGACTGGTGCTTGCTCGGCCAAAATACACAAAAAAATACAAAAGCACAAAACTCTAAACCTCTAGTGAAATTAACAAACATCCATGCACTCAATATGGATGGTGAAGCCTCACTTAACTATTGTGGTATACTTCACCAGTGGGCTACACATCTAGCACTAGGACACATCCAAGAGTATTCTAGTTCACTGGTTGTACAGTCTCCTAATTATGGGCTCCAACGTTTGGATGAGGTTATATCCATCATGTCAACAGCTTTGTTTATGCTTTGCTAAACAGCCCGGCCTATACTAAAATTGTGTGGGAACTAAAATGTTTTTACTGGTTTCTACCTGCTACAATAATAAAAACAGGACAGTCAAGAAATGGACAATGCTTTTGATTTCCATCAACATGTTTCAACACTCAAGTATCACCCTTACTGGGTGAGTTACTTTCTGCAAGACGACTAATCAACACAGTCCTTAGTTCACAGGGCCTGCCTAAAAGCACACATCCGACTACCTCTAAGCCGGGACATGGGCATTAAATCCATTATCCACAAGGCACAATTAAGACCTGTCCTGTATTGGCGTATGTTAAAGCATGCTCTTGCCCTTGTGGTGTATCATAATGTCTTCTAGAAAATTGTGGAAATAGGTAAGAACGGCAAAATAAAGCATGTACATCATATCAAGGATATTCTGTTTCAACTAGGCCTCGAGGACCACTGGAGAGAAAAGGAGTGCTTGTTACATCTCTCTAAGGACTTGGTCAAGAACACCTACTGGACTCACATGTGGGGCCCTAAGGTTAGAATCATAAATCAAGAATCTCTCAGCACAGAATTTTTAGATCCTAAATCCCATAGTGAGTTTGAACATTTCCTTAACTACATTTTAACTCTAGCTTCCAGACTTTTGTATGGTACGTTTTGGTACAGTACTTTACTGCTCCTGTCCTTTTGCTCAAATGGAAATCTGAAGTGGATTTGAGCACTGCCCGCCCAGTGTGTTCACAAATGGCAGATTTCATTCTATTTCACTTCTTTTTCTTTTGCCCTGTCCATGAATGCCTGAAGAAGTGTTGGATTCTTCCGATTTTCACACACATTGGGACTAGGCAGTGCTCAGTGGCACTTCAGCTGTTACATGCCGAGACAAAAGAATCCACTGTTCGTACGATCCACAAATATCTATATTAGAGATGGAGTATTGGAGCTAAAATGTTGGGGTAACTTGATCCATGACAGGCTGTTTTTCTCTTTTCCCTCCCCTGGTTTGTAGTAATTCACCAGTAGGCCTTGTGCAATGACACTTTAACTTTGGGATTATTTGAGAAGAGCTTATGTGCATTTTATCTGCATTGAGTCAGTCTTGCATTTAGAATAATTGTTACTCATGTCTTGTTGTGTGAGATCGAGGGGGTTATTTACAAAAGCACCACATTTTTATCACTCAAGTGGTGCAGGCCTCTCAATACTATCTATGAGTCGATGCGAAGCCACCCTGGGTGACTTTGCATGGTCTCATAGATATGGACTAAGGCAAAGCAGTGCAAAGTGCTGTGTTGCCTTAATCTGTGTCAAGGAGGCGCTCCATGGGCATTGTGGTGGATATTCTCAGGCAACACCGATTGATTTTGAAGCTGCCCCAAATTTACAAAATCGCATAAAGCTGGGGCAGCTCCAAAACCTTACACCTCCCTAGAGCATGTGTAACATTTCTCATTGGTTTTTCTGCTTTCCTTGTGTGCTGCATTCTGACACATACATAGAATGAGGAAAACGCCTCCATGGATTGTTGTTGTGCAGGAAGGTGTCCGTCCCTTGTTGCACAAAAACAATCCTATCAACAATGTAGACACCCTTACACCATGGTGCAAGTGTGCCTGCATTGACGCCAGGCTCCAAGTTGTGTGCCAGGGCTGGCTGAAAGAACAGGAATACGCCGTATCTCGTAAATGCGGTGCATTTCTACTCTTTCGATTTGGAGTAGTGCAGTGCAGCAAAAAGATTTGTGGCACTGCCCCAAGCAGAATCTTTGTAAATGAGGCCCCTAGTTTGTATTATATATGATTGTTTTGCACTTCTTGCATTGATGTTTGCCCTGAAGGCTCTACATTGCAAGACCCAGAGAGCTTATTAATGATACACTGCAACTTATGGGTATTTTGAGTTTGCAAACTGCTGCCATGGTTTCAATGGTCTCCTTAAGATTTGCATGATTTTTACATATTATCTTACCTTGCTGCTATTCCATTGGGTTTTACATTTTGAGCTTCTCTAAATGTGCTTCGCAAATCCTTGAAACTTTTAGTGCTTTTTAACCTGATTGAATATTTTATTCTATGTTAAATTAGTTGCATTGTTTGTGTATTGTCTTGTGCACTTTTATTGTCTTTGCATTCAGTACTTCCTTCATTTTTATAAGATGGGGTTACAGCAATGGAAACAACCCTCTATCGTAGAACAGGTATGCCTTGGGCAAAAACAGTGCAAGCTTCCGTCCATCAAAACACAGATACAGCTGGGGAAACAGCAGCACAAGCTTTCCTTATCGCAAAGGAACAGAAATATCAAGCATGAGCAGAACAAGCAAGGTAGTATGAAAGCAATCTCTTGGGACAGGTACAGCAAGGTAGTAGCAAAGCAAGCTCTCGGAGCAGGTACAGCATGGTAGTGGCAAAGCAAGCTCTCGGAGCAGGTACAGCATGGTAGTGGCAAAGCAAGCTCTCGGGGCAGGTACAGCATGGTAGTGGCAAAGCAAGCTCTCGGGCCGGTACAGCATGGTAGTGGCAAAGCAAGCTCTCGGGCAGGTACAGCAAGGTAGTGGCAAAGCAAGCTCTGGGAGCAGGTACAGCATGGTAGTAGCAAAGCAAGGTCTCGGGGCAGGTACAGCATGGTAGTGGCAAAGCAAGCTCTCGGAGCAGGTACAGTATGATAGTAGCAAAGCAAGCTCTCAGGGCAGGTACAGCATGGTAGTGGCAAAGTAAGATCTCGGGCCGGTACAGCATGGTAGTGGCAAAGCAAGCTCTCGGAGCAGGTACAGCATGGTAGTAGCAAAGCAAGCTCTCGCGGCAGGTACAGCATGGTAGTGGCAAAGCAAGCTCTCGGAGCAGGTACAGCATGGTAGTAGCGAAGCAAGCTCTCGGGGCAGGTACAGCATGGTAGTAGCGAAGCAATCTCTTGGGGCAGGTACAGCATGGTAGTAGCGAAGCAAGCTCTCGGGGCAGGTACAGCATGGTAGTAGCAAAGCAAGCTCTCGGGGCAGGTACAGCATGGTAGTAGCGAAGCAAGCTCTCGGGGCAGGTACAGCATGGTAGTAGCAAAGCAAGCTCTCGGAGCAGGTACAGCATGGTAGTAGCGAAGCAAGCTCTCGGGGCAGGTACAGCATGGTAGTAGCGAAGCAATCTCTTGGGGCAGGTACAGCATGGTAGTAGAAAAGCAAGCTCTCTGGAGAGGTACAGCATGGTAGTAGCAAAGCAAGCTCTCTGGGCAGGTACAGCATGGTAGTAGCGAAGCAAGCTCTCGGGGCAGGTACAGCATGGTAGTAGCAAAGCAAGCTCTCGGGCAGGTACAGCATGGTAGTGGCAAAGCAAGCTCTCGGAGCAGGTACAGCATGGTAGTAGCGAAGCAAGCTCTCGGGGCAGGTACAGCATGGTAGTAGCGTAGCAATCTCTTGGGGCAGGTACAGCATGGTAGTAGCGAAGCAAGCTCTCGGGCAGGTACAGCATGGTAGTAGAAAAGCAAGCTCTCGGAGCAGGTACAGCATGGTAGTAGCAGAGCAAGCTCTCTGGAGAGGTACAGCATGGTAGTAGCAAAGCAAGCTCTCTGGGCAGGTACAGCATGGTAGTAGCGAAGCAAGCTCTCGGGGCAGGTACAGCATGGTAGTAGCGAAGCAAGCTCTCTGGAGAGGTACAGCATGGTAGTAGCGAAGCAAGCTCTCGGGGCAGGTACAGCATGGTAGTAGCGAAGCAAGCTCTCTGGAGAGGTACAGCATGGTAGTAGCGAAGCAAGCTCTCTGGGCAGGTACAGCATGGTAGTAGCGAAGCAAGCTCTCGGGGCAGGTACAGCATGGTAGTAGCGAAGCAAGCTCTCTGGAGAGGTACAGCATGGTAGTAGCGAAGCAAGCTCTCTGGGCAGGTACAGCATGGTAGTAGCGAAGCAAGCTCTCGGGGCAGGTACAGCATGGTAGTAGCGAAGCAAGCTCTCGGGGCAGGTACAGCATGGTAGTAGCGAAGCAAGCTCTCTGGAGAGGTACAGCATGGTAGTAGCGAAGCAAGCTCTCTGGGCAGGTACAGCATGGTAGTAGCGAAGCAAGCTCTCTGGAGAGGTACAGCATGGTAGTAGCGAAGCAAGCTCTCTGGGCAGGTACAGCATGGTAGTAGCGAAGCAAGCTCTCTGGAGAGGTACAGCATGGTAGTAGCGAAGCAAGCTCTCTGGGCAGGTACAGCATGGTAGTAGCGAAGCAAGCTCTCTGGAGAGGTACAGCATGGTAGTAGCGAAGCAAGCTCTCTGGGCAGGTACAGCATGGTAGTGGCAAAGCAAGCTTCACTTTCTCACAGAAGGCAGCAAGTGCAATTTTACATTAACTGCAAAACAGATCCAGCAGAGCAGACGAGTACAAACCTTTCTCACCGCAGACCATGTATAGCTAAGGACGACATGATATGTATGTCACAGAGCGATCCCTAGAGCCAGTGTGTATCTCAATGAGAGGAATGTGTAGGTGGATGAGTGACTTAATATGCAGGTTTTGACACCATCTCCCTTAGGTGATATAAAATGTCAACATCCTGAAAGTCCTGCTGCTACCAGTCAGTCATGCTGTTTTTGTGGATGTTTTGGTTTTCATGTATTGTGAAGTAATTGTTACCTAGTAGGCCATTGTTTTTTGGAGCAGTCAAGTGGCATTCTAATCAACGGTGCACTTGACAGGCACAAAGGTGCCAACCTCTTCGCAAAGGTTTCAAATGCAGGTGCACCCGGTGCGGTACAATCCCAGGTCACTGCTGCACTATTTCAAAATCAGGAGGGCAGCCACTGGTCCAGCGTCCTTGACGGCAATCCTCCACTATTTGGAAAACTGATCGTGGACACAATCCGAAGGAGCTCGTGTAATGTTTGTGATTTACTGTTAAATAACGTGCTGCATGCTAAGGAACTATCTCGTTGAACGTACCCTGGGGAAGCTCTGAATACTTGGAATAAGAAACCTGGCATGCAGAGCGTGTAAATTAAATGTTCTGCGACTTCCTTTTGTTCATGTTTAATTAATGTAAACATTGACTCCTATTTTTCATCGTGTCAGTTCAATGGCACTCACAACATAATGCGAATCGGTTCCTATTCTTGTCCAAAATACTGCATCTGTCACCACGACTGCTGAAAGTCTTAGGCAGTTCCTCTCTTTGTACATGCAGTGCTGAGCTACTGCTGTGGTAATTACCTGGTTTGACAACTGATGCTGATGTTGGCGGCAGAATTTTGTTACAATTAAGCTTGTCAATTTTGTTGTGCATAGAGACCCCCAGGGCTAAAACATAACAGTATAACTTTGGTACTATGCAACAGGCATTGGGTACTTTTTGTCAGAAGTCAAATGTTCAGCATATAGCAGACTTTCGGCCCCATTATGAATTTCCACAGGTTGATACCAGGGCTGGAATTAACAAAACTGGGTGATCTCTCCCAATGAAAGAGTGGAATGGGGGATAACATGGGAACCTCGTTTCCCCACTTCTATGGAAAATATTGGGCCAACATCCAAAAACATTTACCACCAGCTTAAAGTAGGTGGTAAATGTTATTGAACCTTTTATTCTTTTGCCCGGGTGGTGGGTAAAAAGGGGCAGCGGGATTGTTTGATGTTTTTTCAGCTGAGTAGGGGACTTCCGTTACCCCCATGCTGAAGGATGTAGATGAGGGGGGCAGAAAAGCAGCTTCTTCACACTCACAACTCTACAGATAGATCTGGGCCTGGGGTCTTCCTGCCAATATTGGTTCCAGTGTCAAGAACCCACTAATTATGAACCCAGAGACACCACAAGACTTTTGATTGCTCAGAGCCGGATCCCAGGGCCATACTACCCGAGCAACTTGTAATGAGGTGTTTTATTGAGCTCACATTATTGTAATTAAATTAAGCTGTATTGCAAACTTCGTTTTGGGGCTCATTGTAAGAATATTTCACTTTAAAAATAGCTATTAACATATCTCAATGCTTGTTGGACTTTTGCTTATGCAGGGTCATCCCCAGTCTTTTTGCCTCCTGCCTCCTATTTTTTTCTGACCTGTCGCTGTTGGCTTTTCAACTCTGAGCACTTTACCACTGCTAACCAGTGCTAAAGTGCATATGCTCTCCGTGTAAATTGCATGTAATTGGTTCTCCATGATTGGCATATTTGTTTTACTGTTAAGTCCCTAGTAAAGTGCACTAGAGGTGCCCAGGGCCTGTAAATCAAATGTTACTAGTGTGCCTTCAGCACTGGTTGTGCCACCCACACAAGTAACCCTGTAATCATGTCTCAGACCTGTCACTGCAGTGTCTGTAAGTGTATTTTTACACTGTAAATTCGACTTGGCAAGTGTACCCACTTGCCAGGCCTAAACCGTCCCTATTCTTACATGTAAGGCACCCCTAAGGTAGGCCCTAGGTAGCCCCAAGGGCAGGGTGCAGTGTATGGATAAGGTAGGACATATAGTAATGTGGTTTATATGTCCTGACAGTGAAATACTGCCAATTTCGTTTTTTCACTGTTGCAAGGCCTGTCTCTCTCATAGGATAATATGGGGGCTACCTTTAAATATGATTAAAGCGTAGATTCCCCTAGAGAGTAGATGGACATGTGGAGTTTGGGGTCCCTGAACTCACAATTTAAAAATACATCTTTTAGTAAAGTTGATTTTGAGATTGTGCGTTTGAAAATGCCACTTTTAGAAAGTGAGCATTTTCTTGCTTAAACCATTCTGTGACTCTGCCTTGTTTGTGATTCCCTGTCTGGGTCAGTTTGACAGCTGGGTTGTTTTTCACCTCGCACTAGACAGTGAGACAAAGGGGGCTGGGGTGTAACCTGCATTTCCTGATTAGCCATCTCTGCTAGGAGGGAGGGGTGGAATGGTCACTCTCATCTGAAAGGACTGTGCCTGCCTCTGACAATTCCGGCTCCAACCCCCTGCTGTGTGTCTGATGCCTTGCCTGGGCAAGGCAGGATTTCACAAGTAGGTGTGAGTCACCTTTGAAGAAAGGTGACTTCAAAGACTAAAATGGGTATAAGAAGGGCACCCAAATCTACAGACTTCAGAATCACTTCTGGAACCAAGAGGAACCACTGCCTGGAGAAGAGCTGATAGCTGAGGAAGAAGTGCTGCCCTGCCTGTGACTGTGCTTTGTGGAGCTTTCCTGCAGTGCTGCTTCTACCAGAGTAAGAGGGCAAAGACTGGACTTTGTGGGACATATTTATATTCCGTTTGCGCCGGAATTGCGTCGTTTTTTTTAACGCAATTTCGACGCAAAACTAACTCCATATTTATACTTTGGAGTTAGACGCGTCTAGCGCCAAAGTCCATGGAGTTTGCGTAATTTTTTAGCGTGGACACCTACTTTGCGTTAATGAGATGCAAGGTAGGCGTTCACGTCAAAAAAATCGACTCCTAGGCATGTGCGTCGGATTTATACTCCCGGGCAAAATTCACGCCCGGGAGTGGGCGGGTCAAAAAAAATGACGTACGGCCGCTTTTGCGCCGTTTTTTAGCGCCTGCAAAAGGCAGACGTTAAGGGACCTGTGGGCTCTGAAGGAGCCCAGAGGTGCCCTCCCATGTCCCCAGGGACACCCCCTGTCACCCTTGCCCACCCCAGGAGGACACCCAAGGCTGGAGGAACCCATCCCAGGGACATTAAGGTAAGTTCAGGTAAGTGTTTTTTTTTTGTTTTTTTTTGTGGCATAGGGGGGCCTGATTTGTGCCCCCCTACATGCCACTATGCCCAATGACCATGCCCAGGGGACATAAGTCCCCTGGGCATGGCCATTGGGCAAGGGGCATGACTCCTGTCTTTGCTAAGACAGGAGTCATTTCTATGGGGGTTGGGAGTCGGAAAAAATTGCGCAAATCGGGTTGAGGCGAAAAAATTGCCTCAACCTGACTTGCCCCATTTCTTGACGCCCAAGCCCCATATCCCCCTACGCCGACGCTGCCTGGTGTACGTCGTTTTTTTCCACGCACACCAGGCAGCGCCGGCGGCTAACGTCATTGATTAAATACGGCGCCCGCATGGCGCTTCAGAATGGCGTTAGCCGGCGCTCAATTTTTTGACGCAAAACTGCGTTAGCGCAGTTTTGCATCAAAAAGTATAAATATGGCCCTGTGTGCCTTCCATCTTGTGAAGAAATCTCCAAGGGCTTGAGTTAGAGCTTGCCTCCTGTTGTTTGAAGTCTCAGGGACAGCAAAGACCTATCTCTGCCAGCACCTGGAGTCTCTGGAGAGACTCCTGCCCCGACAAGTGGTGCCCTATCCAGTCCCTGGGCCCTTGAAAGGAAAGCTGGTGGAATCCAAGGAAATCGACTTCGGATGACTTCGGACCGATGCCGCTGCTGAATCCGGTAACGCCGCCTGCACCTGACGCCAGGACCTTCGCTGGAACGCGACGCTCTTCGCAGGCCCGACGCCGCAGCAGCCCCGCTGAAGTCCGCAACTCCGTGGAAGTCGCCGCACCATGTCGTGACCGACGCCGCTCGAAGTGCACGGATTCAACATTTCGCACAGACTCCGCGATTCCCAACTTCGCGCATCGGCTTGTTTTCACTCTTCACCAAAGGTACTGTACTTGGGGGTCTACACAACTCCATGTCCGGCGCCGCTGGTGTCGGCTTGTTGGGAACGACTCCATCACGACGCCGTGTTAACATCTCATCGAAGCATTTTTGTTTCTAAGCGCTATTTTTGAGTTTAATCTCTAAAAATTCATAACTTGACTTGTGTATGTTGGTTTTTTGCCGTTTTGGTCTTGTTTTGTTTAGATGCATGTTTCCTATTTTTCTAAACTGGTGTGGTGTCATTTTGTAGTGCTTTCATTAAGTTACTGTGTGTGTTGGTACAAATACTTTACACCTAGCACTCTGAAGTTAAGCCTACTGCTCTGCCAAGCTACCAAGGGGGTAAGCAGGGGTTAGCTGAGGGTAATTCTCTTTTACCCTGACTAGAGTGAGGGTCCTTGCTTGAACAGGGGGTAACCTGACTGTCAACCAAAGACCCCATTTCTAACATTGGTGATCAGTGGTTGGGATTTGGACTTGTATTTGTACTTGACATACAGTGATTAAGTGCACACTACTGTTTTGAGTTCACACCACTACGTGACCACATACTACTTGTCTTGTGATTCTGCTTTTTGTTCTCTGATGTCCTCCTGGAAGTATTGCTAATATTTTTGGACTTTGGTTTTTGGTTGTGAAGCCTTTGCAGAATGGAAGTCAATTTCTGTCACCTATTTATGTATAAAAAGTGGTAGCTTAAAGCATTCTGCATGGAAAGGGGACTGGCTGTGAACAAGAAATCCAGAAGGGAGGATCTTGAGTCAGCCCTGTTTCAGTATGAATTAAAACGTTGTCAGACAACACCACCAAATGAGTCTGAGGAGGATAACTACTCTGAGGAGGAGGACTACTCTGAGGCGGAGGGCAGTGGCCCTGAGGAGGGAACAGAAAGAGATGATTGGCTCCTAGCTCGAATCCGGAGTCTGGAAGACCTAGATGCAGAGCTTGAGAGGGCTGAGGAGAAGAGAGTCTTAGCCCTGGAAAAATAAAGGATTACAGCTCAAGAGCTGAGCTGTGAAGAGCTGAAGCTGGAAGCCATAAGGGCTGAGTCCAGTTCAGATGGTGGCAGCAAAAATCTTGTATCCAGTACTGCTGAAGAAGTGCACATGCCCAGAGATGTGGTGCCCTACTTGAAGGAGGGAGTTTACACTCGCCAGGAGGTTCAGGGGTATGAGGTAGCTCCAGTGATGCACAGGGTCCTTGAGGTGGATTGGGGAACTGGCATGGGGAGTCATATTCCTACTGGTGGGAGGGACACTCTACTGACTCTAGGTGAGAGTGACAGGGAGAGGGGTTCCCCCCAGGTAGAAGTCCTGTTTATGGAGTGTGAAGACATCCCAGAAGAGTGTGGGTTGAGTGTCAGGGATAGTCGGGTACTGTCTCACCAGTCTCAGGAGGGTGATGTGGGATGCTTTTTCAAAGCAGAGTCACTGGATGGTTGGGTGAAGGGTACTTTGGTTAATTCATGTAAGGGGCTAAGTGATGTAATTGCTGGAGAGCATATGTCTAGCCCTTATTTTCCAGAGCTACGCCAACACCAGGTGGAGTGTGAGTTCTCAGACCCCAGGGAGCTTACAATGGAGGCAGACCTCTTGGTGAGTACCAGAGAGTCTGAAGAGACATTTGGGGGGGCTCCTGAGAGGAGTGGTCTAGGTATTTCCCAACCAGGTGAGGTAGGGAAGGATTGTAGTGTCCAAGGTAGGTCCCAGGTCCTAGAGGGTTCCATGAGGGAACACCAGGAGGGAAGCCTAGCCTGTACCGTAGGGCCACCTTTTGAGGGAAGCCCCGCAGTGTCAGAAGAATGGAGGCAGACCTCTTGGTGAGTACCAGAGAGTCTGAAGAGACATTTGGGGGGGCTCCTGAGAGGAGTGGTCTATGTATTTCCCAACCAGGTGAGGTATGGAAGGATTGTAGTGTGCCAGGTAGGTCCCAGTGTAGTGGGATGGGTGAGGGACCCCATGCCCAATCTCTGAGGAGAGGGAATGGGGATGGGCTGAGGTCCAAGGTGCCCGAGATCCGGTCCCAGGTCCTGGAGGGTTCCATGAGGGAACACCAGGAGGGGAGCCAAGCCTGTACCATAGGGCCATCTGTTGGGGGAGATACCACAGTGTCAGGAGAACTTGGGGGGCGGCTGTAGCCAGCGTCCCACCAGTTCTGGTGTCTTGCAGTACCACTCCTAGTGAGGGGGTGCAGAAGTCCAGACAGAGGGTTGAGAGGGGGTTGCGGACCCCAGTGCAGAACCTGGAGGGTCAGGAGTCAGCTCTGAGAGCAGAGCCCCCCATGAATGACCTTGGTGAGACCATTTCTGGGTTGTGGGGAATCCAGACTCTGTCAGATGGGCAGAGGTCAGGAGACCTGCGCCAGCCAGACTCTCTTGTGTTGCCCTTCGGGACAGTGTGTCCCTTGAGGGGGGTAAGTGTGCCCCCCTGGAAGTCCTGGTGTGCCAGGCAATGGTTCAACGCATGGTGGTGACTTTGGGTTGAATGATCAGGTTCAGGGGGTAAACTCTGACCTGATGGGGGTAAGTGTGCTCCCAAGGAAGTCCTGGTGCGCCAGGCAGTGGTTCAACTGCAGGGTGGTGACCCTGGGTTGGATGACCAGGTTAAGAGGGTAAACTCTGACCTGGTGGGGGATAGGTATGCAGGAATTCCTGGGTTGCCAGGCAGTGGTCCAGTCTGTGGGGACAGACCCTGGACTGGAGAATCAGGTGCAGGGGATAAACCCTGGCCTGAAGGGGGGGGCGGGTTGCCCAATCACCCCCCCTGGTGTCATTTCAAGGGGTACTCTCCATGAGGGGTGGGTGCAGAACCCTGAGAGTAGGGGAAGGGGAGAGAAAGACTCACCCCTGACCCCAAAGCAATCTAAGGGTACAGACCCTGGATTGGAAGGCCAGGTTCAGGGTGCCCCCCCCTGACCTGGAGGAAGGGGCTACTGCTAACATTGCCCCTACCATGTTGTCTTCTGGGGGGGCCACTCCTAGTTGGGTGGTTCAGGACCCCAGAAGAGAGGGCAGGGGAGGGAAACCTCACCCCTGGCCCTGGTCCAACCTGAAGGTACAGACCCCAGGTTGGAGGATCAGTTGCAGGTTAACATCCCTGCACCGGTGGAAGAATTGTGCAGGACTGCTTCTAGAAGCACCCTGACAATTTTTTACTCTGGGGGTGCCGCTCCTGGAGGGAGGGTACAGAGCCCCAGAGGGGAGGACCAGGGTCAGGTTATCTTCTCTGACCTGGTGGAAGGTAGAGTGGTCAAAGGGTGTCAGGCACCTGGGGCTACCGCCCCCCACTCTCCACAGTCACAGTGGTTGGAGAGGCCTGAGGTCAGGCTCTCATCCCTGACAGTTGTCAGGGGTCACTGTGGCTTGCTGTCCTGGTGGACAGAGCTGCCCCTGGGGGTGGGACGAGAGTCACACCCCAGGGGTGGAGTGGGCAACACCACTGTGTTGGCCCTGGTGGTACTATCGGCCCAATGCAATAAATCTGTGTTAGAAATGGGGTTTTTGGTTGGCAGTCAGGTTGCCCTCTGTCCAAGCAAGAACCCTCACTCTAGTCAGGGTAAGTCACACACAATCCAAAATCAGCCTGTGCTCACCCTCCGGTAGCTTGGTACGAGCAGTCAGGCTTAACTTAGAAGGCAATGTGTAAAGCATTTGTGCAATAAATCATACAACACCATAGCATAACACCACAAAAATACACCACACAGTGTTTAGAAAAATATATAATATTTATCTGGGTATCTTCAGGTCAAAACGATCAAATTTGCAATATGAATTTGTAAGTGATATAAAGTGTCTTAAGTCTTTAGAAAGTAAACAGAGTCTCTTTCAAACACAAAGTACCTGGTTTCTGGTGGAAAATCTCCTCAGAGGGCCACAAAGGAAGAGATGCGTGGAAAAAGGGTGTGTGCGTCGATTTCTCCCCAGCACACACGGACTTGCGTCGTTATTTTCCACGCGGGGAAGTCGAGCGTCGTTTTCCGGCGCGCGGACAGTCTCTTTCTGTGGGTCGCGGGGATTACCAGATGTCCCGGGTCTGTGCGTGGATTTTCCTGCTTGTTTTCCGGCTGCGCGTCGTTCTGCGGGGCTGTGCGTCGAAGTTTCGATCTCACGGCAGGCGTCGCGTCGATTTCTCCTGCGGAGTCGGGCGGCGTTGTCCTTGCGAGGCCGTGCGTCAAAGTTTTGATCTCACGGCAGGCGTCGCGTCGATTTCTCCTGCGGAGTCGGGCGGCGTTGTCCTTGCGAGGCCGTGCGTCAAAGTTTTGATCTCACGGCAGGCGTCGCGTCGATTTCTCCTGCGGAGTCGGGTGGCGTTGTCCTTGCGAGGCCGTGCGTCAAAGTTTTGATCTCACGGCAGGCGTCACGTCGATTTCTCCCGGGAAGTCGGGCGGCGTTGTCCTTGCGAGTCCGTGCGTCAAAGTTTCGGTGGTCCCAAAGGCGTCGCGTTGATCAGCGTCGGTGTGCAGCGTTTTTCTTGCCGCGGAACAAGCTGTGCGTCGAAAAGTTTGCCGCACGGAGCGTCCAAGAGGAAGAGTGAAGTCTTTTTGGTCCTGAGACTTCAGGGAACAGGAGGCAAACTCTATCCAAGCCCTTGGAGAGCACTTTTACAGCCAGGCAAGAGTTCAGCAAGGCAGCAGGCCAACAGCAAGGCAGCAGTCCTTTGTAGAAAAGCAGACAGGTGAGTCCTTTGAGCAGCCAGGCAGTTCTTCTTGGCAGGATGTAGTTTCTGGTTCAGGTTTCTTCTCCAGCAAGTGTCTGATGAGGTAGGGCAGAGGCCCTGTTTTATACTAAGTTGTGCCTTTGAAGTGGGGGTGACTTCAAAGAGTCTCTAAGAAATGCACCAAGCCCCCTTTCAGTTCAATCCTGTCTGCCAGAGTCCCAGTAGGGGGTGTGGCAGTCCTTTGTGTGAGGGCAGGCCCTCCACCCTCCCAGCCCAGGAAGACCCATTCAAAATGCAGATGTATGCAAGTGAGGCTGAGTACCCTGTGTTTGGGGTGTGTCTGAGTGAATGCAGAAGGAGCTGTCAACTAAACCTAGCCAGACGTGGATTGAAGGGCACAACAAGATTTTAGTGCAAAGAAATGTTCACTTTCTAAAAGTGGCATTTCTAGAATAGTAATATTAAATCCGACTTCACCAGTCAGCAGGATTTTGTATTACCATTCTGGCCATACTAAATATGACCTTCCTGCTCCTTTCAGATCAGCAGCTGCCACTTCAACAGTGTATGAGGGCAGCCCCAATGTTAGCCTATGAAAGGAGCAGGCCTCACAGTAGTGTAAAAACGAATTTAGGAGTTTTACACTACCAGGACATATAACTACACAGGTACATGTCCTGCCTTTTACATACACAGCACCCTGCTCTAGGGTTTACCTAGGGCACACATTAGGGATGACTTATATGTAGTAAAAGGGGAGTTCTAGGCTTGGCAAGTACTTTTAAATGCCAAGTCGAAGTGGCAGTGAAACTGCACACACAGGCCTTGCAATGGCAGGCCTGAGACAGGGTTAAGGGGCTACTGAGGTGGGTGGCACAACCAGTGCTGCAGGTCCACTAGTAGCATTTAATCTACCTGCCCTAGGCACATGTAGTGCACTCTACCAGGGACTTACAAGTAAATTAAATAGTCAATCATGGATAAATCAATCAGTAGTACAATTTACCCAGAGAGCATATGCACTTTAGCACTGGTTAGCAGTGGTAAAGTGCCCAGAGGTCAAAAGCCAACAACAACAGGTCAGAAAAAATAGGAGGAAGGAGGCAAAAAGTTTGGGGATGTCCCTGTCAAAAAGCCAGGTCCAACATGACCCCCTACCAGCCTAAAGCCAGGGGAGAACAATCACTATCCTGATGTACTTCCCTGTTTGAGGCGACAGAACAAGGACCCAGGCCCACAACAGCAGGGGCATGCTCCAGTTCTTCGCCTTCCTGACTCCAATTGGATCACTCTGTCCATACTCTCAGGGCCCACTAAGCCAACCCATGGGGATCCTTTCTCCTTACCTGCGGATCCCATCTGTGCAGCACCTAACCTTACTTTGCTCACAGATGTATCGCAGGAGCAGGATAGTACCACCATGACCAACACAGTGGTGTTGCCCACTCTACCCCCGGGGTGTGACACTTGTCCCCTCCCCAGGGATAACTCTGTCCACCCGGACAGCAAGCCACAGTGATTACTGACAGCTGCCAGGGATGAGAGCCAGGCCCCAGGCCTCTCAAAGCTCTCCAACCACTGTGGCTGTGGAGAGTGGGGGGCGGTAGCCCCAGGTGCTGGGCACCCTTTAACCACTCTCCCTTCCACCAGGTCAGGGATGACAGCCTGAACCTGGTCCTCCCCTCTGGGGCTCTGTACCCTCCCTCCTGGAGCGGTACCCCCAGAGTCCAACATGGTCAGGGTACTTACAGAAGTCGCCCTGTACCATTCCTCCACCAGTGCAGGGCTGTTAACCTGCAACTGGCCTTCCAACCTGGGGCCTGTACCTTCAGGTTGGACTAGGGCCCGGGGTGAGGCTTCCCTCCCCCTGCCCTCCCTTCTGGGGTCCAGCACCCTCCAACTAGGAGTGGCCTCCTCAGAAGACAACATGGTAGGGGCACTGTTATCAGTAGCCCCTCCCTCCTGGTCCGGGGGGACACCCTGGACCTGGTCTTCCAGCCCAGGGTCTGTACCCTAAGACTGGATCACTGCCTGGCAAACCAGGACTTCCTGGGAGGCACACCTACCCCCCCACCAGGTCAGAGTTTAACCTCTGCACCTGACCATTCAACTCAGAGTCACCACCCTGAAGTTGAACAATTGCCTGGCACACCAGGACTTCCTGGAGGGCACACTGACCCTCCACCACGTCAGAGTTTAACCTCTGAACTTGGCCATTCAACTCAGAGTCACCACCATGAAGTTGAACAATTGCCTGGCGCACCAGGACTTTCTGGGAGGCACACCTACCTCCCACCAGGTCAGAGTTTAACCACTGAGCCTGGTTCCCCAACCCAGGGTCACCACCCTGAGGTTGGGCAATTGCCTGGCACGCCAGGACTTTCTGGGGGGCAAACCTACCCCCCACCAGGTCAGAGTTTAACCTCTGAACCTGGTCATCCAACCCAGAGTCAACACCCTGAGGTTGGACAATTGCCTGGCACAGCAGGACTTCTTGGGAGGCACACCTACCTCCCACCAGGTCAGAGATTAACCTCTGAACCTGGGTATCCAACCCAGAGTCACCACCCTGAGGTTGAACAATTGCCTGGCACGCCAGGACTTTCTGGGGGGCACACCTCCCCCCCACCAGGTCAGAGTTTAACCTCTGAACCCGGTTATCCAACCCAGAGTCAGCACTCTGAGGTTGGACAACTGCCTGGTATACCAGGACTTTCTGGGGGGCACACCTACCCCCCAACAGGTCAGAGTTTATCCCCTGAACCTGGTTAGCTAACCCAGAGTCACCACCCTGAGGTTGAACCATTGCCTGGCAGGCCAGGACTTCCAGGGAGGCACACCTACCTCCCACCAGGTCAGAGTTTAACCTCTGAGCCTGGTTCCCCAACCCAGGGTCACCACCCTGAGGTTGGGCAATTGCCTGGCACGCCAGGACTTTCTGGGGGGGCACACCTACCCCCCACCAGGTCAGAGTTTAACCTCTGAACCTGTTCACCCAACCCAGAGTCAACACCCTGAGGTTGGACAATTGCCTGGCACAGCAGGACTTCTTGGGAGGCACATCTACCTCCCACCAGGTCAGAGTTTAACCTCTGAACCTGGGTATCCAACCCAGAGTCACCACCCTGAGGTTGCATCTTTGCCTGGCATGCCAGGACTTCCTGGGGGGCACTCTCACCCCCCACAAGGGACACACCGCCCCCAAGGGCCACACAAGAGTCTGGTTGGCGCAGGTCTCCCGACCTCTGCCCATCCGGCAGAGTCTGGGTTTCCCCCAAACCAGAAACGGTTTCACATGGGTCATTCCTGGGGGGGGCTCTGCTCTCAGAGCTGTCCCCTGACTCTCAAAGTCCTCCACTGGGGTCTGCAACCCCCTCTCAACCCTATGTCTGGACTTCTGCACCCCTACACTAGGAGGGGTACTGCCGAACACCAGAACTGTTGGGATGCTGGCTACAGTCACCCCCCCAAGTTCTTCTGACACTGCGGGGCTTCCCTCAAAAGGTGGCCCTACGGTACAGGCTAGGCTTCCCTCCTGGTGTTCCCTCATGGAACCCTCTAGGACCTGGGACCTACCTGGGACACTACAATCCTTTCCCACCACACTCGGTTGGGAACCACCTAGACCACTCCCTTCAGGAGCACCCCCAAATGCCTCTTCAGACTCTCTGGTACTCACCCAGAAGTCTGCCTCCATTGTAAGTTCCATGGGGTCAGAGAACTCACACTCCACCTGGTGTTGGCATAGCTCTGGAAAATAAGGACCAGACATATGCTCTCCAGCAATTACATCACTCTGCCCTTCACATGTATTAACCACAGTACCCTTCACCCCACCACCCAGTAACTCAACCTTGGAAAAGCACTCTACTTCACCCTCCTGAGACTGGTGAGACAGTATCTGTCTGTCCCTGACACTCAACCCATACTCTTCTGGGATGTCTCTACACTCTATATCCAGGACGTCCACCAGGGGGGAACCCTTTTCTCTGTCACTCTCTGCTAGAGTCAGTAAAGTGTCCCTCACCCCAGTAGGAATATGACTCCCTGTGCCAGTCCCCCAATCCTTCTCAGGGACCCTGTGCATAACGGGAACTACCTCATACCCTTGAACCGCCTGGGGTGTGTCAACTCCCTTCTTCAAGTTGGGCACCACATCTCTGGGCTTGTGCCCTCCTTCAGCAGTACTAGATGCAAGATTTTTGCTGCCACCATCTGAACTGGACTCAGCCCTTCCGGCCTCCAGTTTCAGCTCTTTACAGCTCAGCTCTTGAGCTGCAATCTTTTCTTCTTCCAGGGCTAAGAGTCTTTTTGCCTCAACCTCTGCAAGATACTCCTCTAATTGTTGCTCCTGTCGCCTTTGACCTCGGAGCCATTCATCTATTTCTGGGTCACTGTCCAACTCTGAGTAGTCTTCCTCCTCATGTGAGAAGTCTTCCTCCTCCTGTGCGTAGTCCTCCTCCTCATCTGAGGGGTACTTAGTCATTTGGTTTCTTGCTGCCTCTCTCTCTGCCCATCTTTCCTCCCCCCAGACTATGTAGTGATGGAGCATCTCCGCCTTAGTAGATCTCCTTGCTACAGGAAGGCCCCATTTTCTGCAAAGCTCCCTTAGGTCAGCCTTAGTGAGGTGGTCAGTACGAACAAAGAATGAGTAGGTAAGCAATCCCATTCTGATAAGATCTTATCAGCAAAAACCAAAATCCAAAGTCCAAAATATCAATAGTATATCCAGGAGGACATCAGAGAACCAAAAGCCAAAAAAGATGAAAAATCAAGTTGACCTTCAACTGTGGGTAGGTAGTGAAATACTTAGCTACTGTATGTCACTGCACAAACACAAGTCCTATCCTCACCCCTGATCACCAATGTTAGAAATGGGGTTTTTGGTTGGCAGTCAGGTTGCCCTCTGTCCAAGCAAGAACCCTCACTCTAGTCAGGGTAAGTCACACACAATCCAAAATCAGCCTGTGCTCACCCTCCGGTAGCTTGGCACGAGCAGACAGGCTTAACTTAGAAGGCAATGTGTAAAGCATTTGTGCAATAAATCATACAACACCATAGCATAACACCACAAAAATACACCACACAGTGTTTAGAAAAATATATAATATTTATCTGGGTATCTTCAGGTCAAAACGATCAAAGTTGCAATATGAATTTGTAAAGATATCACTGAAAAGTGATATAAAGTGTCTTAAGTCTTTAGAAAGTAAACAGAGTCTCTTTCAAACACAAAGTACCTGGTTTCTGGTGGAAAATCTCCTCAGAGGGCCACAAAGGAAGAGATGCGTGGAAAAAGGGTGTGTGCGTCGATTTCTCCCCAGCACACACGGACTTGCGTCATTATTTTCCACGCGGGGAAGTCGAGCGTCGTTTTCCGGCGCGCGGACAATCTCTTTCTGTGGGTCGCGGGGATTACCAGATGTCCCGGGTCTGTGCGTGGATTTTCCTGCTTGTTTTTCGGCTGCGCGTCGTTCTGTGGGGCTGTGCGTCGAAGTTTCGATCTCACGGCAGGCGTTGCGTCGATTTCTCCTGCGGAGTCGGGCGGCGTTGTCCTTGTGAGGCCGTGCGTCAAAGTTTTGATCTCACGGCAGGCGTCGCGTTGATTTCTCCTGCGGAGTCGGGCGGCGTTGTCCTTGCGAGGCCGTGCGTCAAAGTTTTGATCTCACGGCAGGCGTCGCGTCGATTTCTCCTGCGGAGTCGGGCGGCGTTGTCCTTGCGAGGCCGTGCGTCAAAGTTTTGATCTCACGGCAGGCGTCGCGTCGATTTCTCCCGGGAAGTCCGGCGGCGTTGTCCTTGCGAGGCCGTGCGTCAAAGTTTCGGTCGTCCCGAAGGCGTCGCGTTGATCAACGTCGGTGTGCAGTGTTTTTCTTGCAGCGGAACAAGCTGTGCGTCGAAAAGTTCGGCGTACAGAGCGTCCAAGAGGAAGAGTGAAGTCTTTTTGGTCCTGAGACTTCAGGGAACAGGAGGCAAGCTCTATCCAAGCCCTTGGAGAGCACTTTTACAGCCAGGCAAGAGTTCAGCAAGGCAGCAGGCCAACAGCAAGGCAGCAGTCCTTTGTAGAAAAGCAGACAGGTGAGTCCTTTGAGCAGCCAGGCAGTTCTTCTTGGCAGGATGTAGTTTCTGGTTCAGGTTTCTTCTCCAGCAAGTGTCTGATGAGGTAGGGCAGAGGCCCTGTTTTATACTAAGTTGTGCCTTTGAAGTGGGGCTGACTTCAAAGAGTCTCTAAGAAATGCACCAAGCCCCCTTTCAGTTCAATCCTGTCTGCCAGAGTCCCAGTAGGGGGTGTGGCAGTCCTTTGTGTGAGGGCAGGCCCTCCACCCTCCCAGCCCAGGAAGACCCATTCAAAATGCAGATGTATGCAAGTGAGGCTGAGTACCCTGTGTTTGGGGTGTGTCTGAGTGAATGCAGAAGGAGCTGTCAACTAAACCTAGCCAGACGTGGATTGAATGGCACAACAAGATTTTAGTGCAAAGAAATGTTCACTTTCTAAAAGTGGCATTTCTAGAATAGTAATATTAAATCCGACTTCACCAGTCAGCAGGATTTTGTATTACCATTCTGGCCATACTAAATATGACCTTCCTGCTCCTTTCAGATCAGCAGCTGCCACTTCAACAGTGTATGAGGGCAGCCCCAATGTTAGCCTATGAAAGGAGCAGGCCTCACAGTAGTGTAAAAACGAATTTAGGAGTTTTACACTACCAGGACATATAACTACACAGGTACATGTCCTGCCTTTTACATACACAGCACCCTGCTCTAGGGTTTACCTAGGGCACACATTAGGGATGACTTATATGTAGTAAAAGGGGAGTTCTAGGCTTGGCAAGTACTTTTAAATGCCAAGTCGAAGTGGCAGTGAAACTGCACACACAGGCCTTGCAATGGCAGGCCTGAGACAGGGTTAAGGGGCTACTGAGGTGGGTGGCACAACCAGTGCTGCAGGTCCACTAGTAGCATTTAATCTACCTGCCCTAGGCACATGTAGTGCACTCTACCAGGGACTTACAAGTAAATTAAATAGTCAATCATGGATAAACCAATCAGTAGTACAATTTACCCAGAGAGCATATGCACTTTAGCACTGGTTAGCAGTGGTAAAGTGCCCAGAGGTCAAAAGCCAACAACAACAGGTCAGAAAAAATAGGAGGAAGGAGGCAAAACGTTTGGGGATGTCCCTGTCAAAAAGCCAGGTCCAACAATCTGTGAGCAAAGTAAAGTTAGGTGCTGCACAGATGGTGTTTGTAGATGTGGAGAAGGGTTCCCCATGGGTTAGCTTAGTGGGCCCTGAGAGTATGGACAGAGGGATCCAACTGGAGTCAGGAAGGCGTAGAACTGGAACATGCCCCTGCTGTTGTGGGCCTGGGTCCTTGTTCTATCGCCCCAATCAGGGAAGTACATCAAGGTATTGATTGTTCTCCCCTGGCTTTAGGCTGGTAGGGGGTCGTGTTGGACTTTTGCTTATGCAGGGTCATCCCCAGTCTTTTTGCCTCCTGCCTCCTATTTTTTTCTGAGCTGTTGCTGTTGGCTTTTCAACTCTGAGCACTTTACTACTGCTAAGCAGTGCTAAAGTGCATATGCACTCCGTGTAAATTGTATGTAATTGGTTCTCCATGATTGGCATATTTGTTTTACTGTTAAGTCCCTAGTAAATTGCACTAGAGGTGCACAGGGCCTGTAACTCAAATGCTACTAGTGTGCCTGCAGCACTGGTTGTGCCACCCACACAAGTAACCCTGTAATCATGTCTCAGACCTGCCACTGCAGTGTCTGTAAGTGTATTTTTACACTGTAAATTCGACTTGGCAAGTGTACCCACTTGCCAGGCCTAAACCATCCCTTTTCTTACATGTAAGGCACCCCTAAGGTAGGCCCTAGGTAGCCCCAAGGGCAGGGTGCAGTGTATGGATAAGGTAGGACATATAGTAATATGGTTTATATGTCCTGACAGTGAAATACTGCCAATTTCGTTTTTCACTGTTGCAAGGCCTGTCTCTCTCATAGGATAATATGGGAGCTACCTTTAAATATGATTAAAGCGTAGATTCCCCTAGAGAGTAGATGGACATGTGGAGTTTGGGGTCCCTGAACTCACAATTTAATAATACATCTTTTAGTAAAGTTGATTTTGAGATTGTGCGTTTGAAAATGCCACTTTTAGAAAGTGAGCATTTTCTTGCTTAAACCATTCTGTGACTCTGCCTTGTTTGTGGATTCCCTGTCTGGGTCAGTTTCACAGCTGGGTTGTTTTTCACCTCGCACTAGACAGTGAGACAAAGGGGGCTTGGGTGTAACCTGCATTTCCTGATTAGCCATCTCTGCTAGGAGGGAGGGGTGGAGTGGTCACTCTCATCTGAAAGGAGTGTGCCTGCCTTTGACAAAGCCGGCTCCAACCCCCTGCTGTGTGTCTGATGCCTTGCCTGGGCAAGGCAGGATTTCACAAGTAGGTGTGAGTCACCTTTGAAGAAAGGTGACTTCAAAGACTAAAATGGGTATAAGAAGGGCACTCAAATCTACAGACTTGGCAAACACTTCTGGAACCAAGAGGAACCTCTGCCTGGAGATGAGCTGATAGCTGAGGAAGTAGTGCTGCCCTGCCTGTGACTGTGCTTTGTGGAGCTTTCCTGCAGTGCTGCTTCTGCCAGAGTAAGAGGGCAAAGACTGGACTTTGTGTGCCTTCCATCTTGTGAAGAAATCTCCAAGGGCTTGAGTTAGAGCTTGCCTCCTGTTGTTTGAAGTCTCAGGGACAGCAAAGACTTCTCTCTGCCAGCACCTGGAGTCTCTGGAGAGACTCCTGCCCCAACAAGTGGTGCCCTATCCAGTCCCTGGGCCCTTGAAAGGACAGCTGGTGGAATCCAAGGAAATCGACTTCGGACGACTTCGGACCGACGCCGCTGCTGAATCCGGTAACGCCGTCTGCACCTGACACGTGACCTTCGCTGGAACGCGACGCTCTTCGCAGGCCCGACGCCGCAGCAGCCCCGCTGAAGTCCGCGACTCCGTGGAAGTCGCCGCACCATGTCGTGACTGACGCCGCTCGAAGTGCACGGATTCAACATTTCGCACAGACACAGCGATTCCCGACTTCGTGCATCGGCTTGTTTTCACTCTTCACCAAAGGTACTGTACTTGGGGGTCTACACGACTCCGTGTCCGGCGCCGCTGGTGTCGGCTTGTCGGGAACGACTCCGTCACAACGCCGTGTTAACATCTCATCGAAGCATTTTTGTTTCTAAGCGCTATTTTTGAGTTTAATCTCTAAAAATTCATAACTTGACTTGTGTATGTTGGATGTTTGTCGTTTTGGTCTTGTTTTGTTTAGATAAATATTTCCTATTTTTCTAAACTGGTGTGGTGTCATTTTGTAGTGCTTTCATTAAGTTACTGTGTGTGTTGGTACAAATACGTTACACCTAGCACTCTGAAGTTAAGCCTACTGCTCTGCCAAGCTACCAAGGGGGTAAGCAGGGGTTAGCTGAGGGTAATTCTCTTTTACCCTGACTAGAGTGAGGGTCCTTGCTTGAACAGGGGGTAACCTGACTGTCAACCAAAGACCCCATTTCTAACAATGCTTAAGATCTCTTTTGCTGCCAGAGGATGCATTTTTCATTGTTTAATGAAAGTAACGAGTTCTGGAGCAATTTGAGGTACTATCATGATTGTAATGTTGTATTATTACTAATGGTAATCCTGATATTACACAAAAACTGAATTGAAACGGGGAAAGAAGCATGCTAAAATGGTGCTACCACAGGGTGGTTCATGTGTAAATATCAGAGTTAACATCAGATTTACTTGGTGATACAGACATTGATTTTCTATGCAGGAAAGTGGTGTTACCATTTTTCTCTAAATTGTTAAATTGTGCTAAATATAAGGATATCCAACTTGTGTACATGAATGCCATGTTCAGGACTCAGAATTATTCTTGCAAGAATCAATTTGTGCAAATATCATTTATCTCTGGTTGGCCAGTTCAAAGTTTGGTGCAAAATTGCCAGAGTGCATGTGTGCAATTATTCAGTCACCTGTGCAATGCAAGTAAATTGACCCTTGATGGATCTACAACCTAATTAGAGCTTTTTTACCACCTAAAATAAACGTTTCCCTAAACTGGTGCTAAGCGATTTTCCAGATAGTGGTTTACCAGATTAATGCAGATGTTTGAAAATAACTTCCTTTTAAATGGTCCTAAACACCTCCACAAGGACAAGCAAAGCATGTCAATCCATGTACAGATTTATGGTGCACTGAATGTTGATTTCGGTCAATATCCTTAACCAACAACTATTCATGGCTTTTATGTTCTCACAATGTATGTATATATTTTTTATTTACATAATTTATGGTTTTTGGGTCCAGATATGTAAGCTAGTGGTATTAATTTAGAAGAATACGGGGAAGGTGAAGAATGAACCTAAAATGAATGATACCACATTTAGAGTTCTGGAATGAGAATAAAAGCAATGTCATCAGGTGGCTTCACGGACTGTCCTCACTGACAATGAGATAGTAACATTCCCTCTGATTTTAACTACTGGCACCATATATACTGTAAGATAGCTAATTTGTACAGAGGCTCATATTATGAAATTAACTTACAAATGTGACCTGTCAGCCGCTATACCATTCTGCACTTTCAGGCATGTGTTATATACATCTTTGATATTTGAGGGGGGTTATCTAGTGTTTGGCATATGCAGAATGTAGTGTCTTGTATGATTTAGAACGGAACCTTGCTGGCTCCATAAGAACTATATGTAGTAATCACAAGAATAGAATGTAATGAATTGATTTAGAATGTGGGAGCTCACAGAAACAAGCAGAGGAATAAAGACATGTGATTTACAGCTCCATGTATGGCCTAGTCATTGAGCGGGTACCATGCTGGGAAAGATGCTACACAGGACATCCATCAAAATTGGCAGGTGTGCTGTCCACACTATTTAGAGTATATGCTCCTAAATACACACAAATGTTTGCAGCTATTATGCATCCTCCAAACTCTACAAAACACACCCTATGTGTCTGAGGATATTGGCTCAAAATAAAAAGCAAGGGAGATGAAATAAGAAACATAATCCTTCACAATCATTCCATTTTGATTATAGATGGTTTGCAGTACTGAGAGGTGCATTCAATTGGTTGTTCCAAAAAAGTGGCACACACACTATTAAAAAAAATGATTTTGAAATGCTATGAAAAAATGGCAAGCTGACACTATTTTGCTTCAGAAGGTTGAGGTTAAACTACAGAATGTCAATATTAGTGCAGTAAGAAATGAATAGGTTTTTTACCTATGTATCAGGGCTCACAAAGGAGAAGATAAAAAAGAGGGAGGAAATGATTTTGCAGAATAAGTGTCTTCATGTTAATAATATTCCTGGCTTGAAGATATGTTTAAAGCGTTACTATAATACAAATGACCCAATCTAACTGACATCCATGGGAATACTGTTATTTTCATTTTTATTCAGTGATGGCCACTTCACCTACATCAGAATACTCTATTAAAGATACCCCGAAATAGGGTAAAGATCCTGGACCTGTTCACAAAGGAACGCATACAAGTGGGAGCAGAGATCTTCACCTATACCTGATGGTTCGGTTCTGATCTTTTTTTATTCACAATCATTCCAGTGACATTTTTGGCAAATCATTTGACCTTTGACCCAGTCTCCTATTTCTGCTGTATGTAGTATCCATAGACAGCTCCACACAGAGGTACAAAATCCTCTGTGCAAGCACACACACTTTTTCTCAATGGGGAAGGTTTTTTGCCACTGAAGAAAGCTCTTCTTGTGTAGCCCGAGCCTATTTAGGGGTGATCATTTGCAGTTTCACCTTGAAAAGGGATGTATGCCAGCCCAGTGGAAAAGTAAATATCTAGCTCTTTCCAGGGAATAAGGTTGAGTAACAGGAGTTTGTGAATGCTCACAAAAGTGCATAGTTCTGGTTGTTCATAAACTTCTAACAAAGACCATGCCTTGGAATGTCAACTTCTTATCCCTTTGAGTAGATAACCACACTTGTGGCAAAGATGTCTACCCTCGTAAAACAGTTTTCTTCTGCCAGCAAACTGATTGTGAAATTCTGGCAAGCACAAAAAAGGTAAACTCAATCATAAACATAGTTGTATGTCTGAGTTAATCTTTAGGAGTAAACACCCTCTCAAGATAACTGAGCATCATAAAAGACAACTGAACTATTTTGTCTCAATGGAAAACTGTTCAATAAAATCCAAACAACCAGAATCATAAAGATCCAGCTATGAATGAGCCACACCACCAAGGTAAATCTGTAATTGTCAAACATATGACAACACTATACTGGTGGGTCAACTGTAGACAGCCAAAGGAAAAGTCAAACCATCAGTGCCCCTTATAAGTGATGTCTCAAAGGCTTTTACGAGACTCAGATGGTCTTTTCAAGGACTAAATTAAAGTAGGCTTTAAGACAAACATGGATCTAGGTTGAGGCAAACTATAACACTCTCTACAAAGGAGTTAAGGAGAATGAAATGAGATTGAAATGTGGTGGCCACACTTTCCACTACTGTTGCCCTATTGAGGAAATACCAGTTAGAAACAAGCTCAGCGAATAAATTAGGAGAACCATGGAGGAGGTGACAAGCCCAAAGGCAATATGGTTGGTGATTACAAGATGCTTTGTGGTCAATTTCAGTATTAATGAAGGAATTAAAAGATATTCTTAAGTCCAATATGGAAAATATGGAGATCCTTAAACTAATAATAAAGCAATCCAACTTCATTATGGATACACTGAGTTAAGATGGCCCTTTGAATAGTAAACATTTCAATTGTAATATTGCTTGGGCCTTAAAAGATTTTGCAGTTAAAACCACCACAAGCTATTTAGGGAGATTGATCACTCCTTTCCAGATGTGCAAGGGGAATTTTTGGTATTAGAAAATAAATATAACATTGTGAGATGAGACATTTTGTACCTGACTCAGTAATTAAGAAAGGCGTTTCTAGAAAGCTTACTTCCTTTGAGAATCTTCCTCACAACATCTTGCATACGAAACCTCGTTCCGCCCATATGCAATACTCTGAACTGTCTCAAAATGTGGCAAAGTAGCCTTGCCAGATTCAGGTCCCCATTACAAGTGGCCATTCAAATCCCCGTTAATTCTCAAACCCTGAATTACCATTACTGAGGTCTATATAATTCTAGGGATGGATAAATAATATGAATTACTTGTCTTTGTAGAGTAGCAATAGAGATTTGTTTTTTCAAATTGAGTTTCAGATAGAGATTTCAGCTATTTTCAGTAGTCAAAATTTCTGCGAGAAAAACAAAAACATTGACTTCTGATAGGCTTGGTAAAACAAGGTTCAAGGCCCATGGGAATTTACAGGACGCTGTTTACAGGAAACCACTAACAACTTATATGGGAAGATACATACTGCAGTTCCAGTGAGCTTGAAGAATGGAGCAAGACTCCTACTAAAATACATTTCTCATTCATATATCAACAATATGGGGGGGTACAACAGAAAATATTATGAGGGGTATAAAATAACACAGGTAGAATTAAGACTGCACGCTCAGCCAAATCATATAAATATTGGCATTGTTGCAGCATCACAAGTAGCACTATCATAGGTGGGGTCGTCCAAAACTGACTGACTTGTGGAGGGGAGTAGTTGACAAGAGAAAAAAGTTACAGGCTATAGCACACAAAAGGAAACTTGTAAGGGACACATCATTTCTTTTCAGAATTCACCAAAGGGTTTCTTTAGCATACAGTGACTGAAAACAGTCACATTATTGGCCCCACTGTTGGTCACTAGTCAACCACCTATAGAGGGGCAGTAGATACTCTGAATTTGGAATAACATAGTTATAAACTTGATTCTAATCCAACACTGCACTAAACCCCATCAAAATACAACACACCAAATCTCATTGCAATGCACCACATGAAAATGTCTCCATATCACCTCATATATTCATCCCATGATACTTCATCTTATGCTATCACACCACATCATGCTATGACTCTAAATGCTTCCAAAACCACAGCAGGCCAGATCGTTCCACATCATGCTGCACCATATTTAACAATATAGAAACATGCCATATCGCATCACTAAAGGATTTTTGCTGCATCTAATCCCAAACTATGGCATACATATTTTCACACCACATCGTAACAAAACATCTCGGCATACCACACCGGATTCTCCAAGGCTTGACTATTATTGGGAGCCTGTGGCCAGAAAGGATTGCCACTTTATTTCCCATGCTACATCACCAACTTTGACTACTTCAGCCTTTAAATGTCATTTATCCAGATTTTGTTTTTAGACAACAGTTAATGGAGATCAGCAACCTGCAAATATTTTAAGTTTAGTTCTATTAATGGAAATATATTGGCTTTCACTTGGAGCAAGCACACATCTCTGACCACTTACAATCCACACCCAGAATATCTATTTGGAATCTACTGCCAGTTGAAGTCCATTCTATCTGGTGTAGATCAGTGTTTCCCAAACTGTGGTTCATGATCCACTGGTGGGTCACAAACTGATTTTCGGTGGGTCACAAGAATCAGAGCAATAAATAAAGATTCCTTTAAATTCTGTGTTTAGCGTGTCACATTTACCAATGATTTAAAGAGAGAGGTCAAATGTCAGGTTGCTTTTTTCTTGTGTTTAATTGTCTTTCCCTGACTGCAAAGTGAGAGGAGTGTTTAAAGTGAATTTTGTGACAACATAGAATGTTGTTGTTTAAAATACACAACAAAATGTATATACCTGTAAGTGAACTGTACACATCCAGCAGTTATGAAAGCAAAAATCAAGCACTTTTTTGTAATTCAGAAGTGTGCTGGAAATAAAGATTTCAATGGGATAATAAAACAAGACTCTTGGTGATGAACAAATAATAAATATTCACCGAAATCCGATTTTCACAGATTATCATTTGTGTGCTGCATAGATTTATTAGTAAAACTATGTCTGTGCAAAATCAGTGGCCATTTCAATTGAAAATGTGCTGTCTGTAAATGACAATGCACTACCACACAAAGCTTTAGTTACATTCACAAATGAGTCTCATGTACATTAAAGTTAGGTGTGTCCCAAAAGTTTGTTTTTCTAAAAAGTGGGCCATGGATCTAAAAAGTTTGGGAACCAATTGATTTCATAGATGTTCCTGGTTACCTTAATTCTTCCCCTCCTCTTGAATTACCTTTGACTCTCATCTATTCAATGTTAACTCAGTCTATACTAGTCAGTATTGCATAGCCTGAAGTAGCTTCCCTATTCTCCTCGGATTCCTGTTTCCTTTGCCACTAAATATCTATTTCTCATTGTTCATTCATATCTTTTCTTCTATTACTTTCTAAGCACCTCTTCTCCCCTTTGTTTTCTTCTACTTCCGACAATTTACCACAACCTCCTTTGATCTTCACTAGCCAGTATCATCATGAACCTTTTACCCGCTTTTGCAAAGTTTTTTCTCCCTTTTCCCCATTTTCATTACCTTTATTCCTAAACTTTAGCAACTGGGTTATTAGTTGCGTGGCCAGCACAAATAATAGTTCTTCAATTGTCCTCAGTGGGAACCAAACACGCTATTGTAGAGCTTGACTCTCACAGGGTAGTGAGGCGCAGCAGTCTAAGGCTTACTCAAGGAAGGTGGTGTGGGCTAGGAATCACCAATCACTGGTATGTTGTAATAGCACTCAATAAATGATTGTCCTGTCAGTGCTTTTTCTTTAGAACAGGAGAAGTACATTTATTACACACACACCACTAAATACTATGCAATAATTTACAAATATACATTGGCAGAGGGGACATTGTGCAACTAATGGGGATCACCTAGAGTGGTCACACAGACATTTGCAGAGTGTTCAAACAGTTATGGTGTAATAAGACTGTTAATTGGGCAAGAATTGTTGTCATGGATCAATAAACATGTGTATTAATCATAGAACATATATTATGATCATGTGAACCCAATAAAATCATTTATGAGGAAGGTGACTGTGTAATCTCTCACATACTTGGCATTAACCTTAATGATCACATCAGCCCCTAGAGAGCATCAGTGTGAAAATAGCATTTGGGGTTGTAACCATACATACAGCCCCCTGGAGGCATTATCACATAAAACAGCATTATAACGCAATTGTATTCAAGGCATTGCAGTGTAACCAGATTCAAATCTTCCAAAATGCCAACACCCATTAGTAACTTACATACTAAACTACCCTCATCTGTAGAGCAAAAGCTCCAGCCACAAGAAAGCATAAAAGCAGCTTGGGAACGTGAGAGAGGTGATGATTTTGTGGTCCCCCCTAACCTAGCGTGGGACCCAGGGGATGATCTGGATGGAAAGAACATGTTGTGCTGAACATTTTGGTGGTGGTTCCATCATCGTAAGACCACCACAGGCTGAGTTATGGGCCAAAATGTGATTCCCAACAAAGCTCCACAATGCATTATGGGGTGAGTCTTCCGAGTGCAGTGAATATTATATTAGGGGCTCTCCCACTGTGCCAAGAGAGCTGCGGAGCTGCTTTCTGTTTCAACCAATGTGGCTCCTGCCATGTTCTCGTAGGTGGAGTAAGGGGGCACTCCACCCCCCATACTCAGAAGCTTCCACAGGGCAAAGGGATGAGGTCCTGGGACCCTGAAGTCTCCTGCAGAGGGGGTGCGATGGTGCTCCCCCATCCTGGAGATCCCAGGGGAGCCTGACTGTGCTCTTCCCGTGGCTAGGCACACTGGGGAGCCGGGGATGGGATCCTGGTCCCCTGCAACATGAGCCTGCCTAGGGGATGGAGTCCCTGGGAGAAACTGAGCATGGGAGGGAGCCCCATGCATGCCCTCTTCCGATGATAAGCCCCACCTTTTTCTTGCGCTGTTCCTCTGGTCCTGGTCCACCCGGGGGAAAATGGATTAAAATGCAGCAGAGCCCCACGAGCTCCGATGAAGGAATTGGGTCAAAGGTTGCCAAACTCAAACTTAAAAATGCCATAAGTCAGGGCCCATTGGGCCGATTTAGATGATTTTTTTACTCCTGGTGGTGAGCTTCATCCATCAGGGCCAGTTGCAACATTCCTCCTCACCTCCAAAGTGAGTAGTTTTCCAAACACTGGTTTCCTTGTGCAGTTTTCCTTTTGGCTTTACTGGGGGGCACAGGAAAGTCCAGGGCTTCCCCAACTTGTCCTCAGGGGGAGTAAAGGGGCCAGCTTCACCGGCCCTTGGGAAGACCCACTGGTCCTGGGGTCAACTCAACAAAGTCCTGGGTCCTGAGTGATGGTCAGGGGGTTCTCCTTCCAGTGCTCCGTGGCAGTGCCAGGATCCAGCAGCGAGCAGGTACAAAGTTCGCAGATCAGAGTGAGTCTTCCCTTTGTGCAATGGTGTATAAAGGAGATAGGAAGGTTCCAGAAGACAGGCACCCCTAACCAGTACTGAAGAGCCAAATCACCTCCACCACCCTGTCCCAACCCTCCTGCACAGCATGTTAGGACATTCGATAATGGCGTCATCAAGGAGTCACTGGTCACATCAGCTCCTAGGATCTCAGCTCCACACCTTGCTGGCATCACTGCAAGGGACCTGCACACTAGAATTTCAAAGACAGACCCCTAGTAGTTTGGATCTAGTTATCTGGGCGCTCTACTTTGTACAGGGGACTTGGGCAGGCCCATCTCTGGTACAGTGTGACAGCTGGATGACTGATGCAGTGCATTCTGCCCCACTCCCTTTCCTCCTTAGGAGCAAGAAAAAGTGGTGCTAATTGCTCCCTTTGTGGAGTGGTAGCCTTTCTTCCTGCTGCTGGAGAGAATGTAATTACTGGACACAGCTGGGTGACTACAGGCCTGGGCTCTGATCTTGATCTGAGCCAGGAAAACATAAAAACTGAATGACCCACAAGATACACTGTCATCATTTTGGAAGTGGCAAATTTGATTGAACTGCACAGGTTGTATTTCATTTCAAGACGTCAATGGACTCTCTATGCCAGGGAGAAGGGAAACTGCACTCTAAAGCAGTTCCCTCCATTTGTGTGTAATGGAGTGTCACTATAGTTAAATCAGTAAAGCATACTGACCTCCCCTAGTAGTGCACACTATCCCTATGAGGCCTAAGCCAGGTGAATACCTATAGCTGCCGAGTCACGATTGCGCCAAGCTACCTGAGGGCTGCTACCTGGATGCGCACAACAGTAGTCTACCATGCGCAGCCCACACACATGCACACGCATGTGCACATGTGTTCACGTGTACTCAGCCAAGTTCCCCATGCCCTTGCTGCGTCGCAATGTCCTGACCTGAAAAGGCGGCACTGGCGATACACATGTACAGTCAGTTTACCGGGTGATTACCATGGGTGAGACACCGGTAGTTAGACCTGACAGCCTTAGGGTGGTCATCCCCCAACTTTTTGCCTGACTCCCTACACTTTTCTGACACTGTTTTTGCTGGTTGTAGGACTCTGTGCACCAGTTCTAAAATGCATATGCTCTCTCCCTTAAACATGGTAACATTGGTTCATTCCCAATTGGCCTATTTGATTTCTTATAAGTCCCTAGTAAAGTGTGGTGCACTGCATGTGCCCAGGGCCTGTAAATTGATTACTACTAGTGGACCTGCATCACTGGTTGTACCACCCACATAAGTAGCCCCTTAACCATGTTTCAGGCCTGACAGTGCAAGGCCTGTGTGTGCAGTTTCACTGCCACTTCGACTTGGCATTTAAAAGTATTGGCCAAGCCATAAACGCCCCTTTTTCTATATATACGTCACCCCTAAGGTAGGCCCTAGGTAAGCCATAGGTCGCCCATAGGTCAGGGTGCTATGCAGGTAAAAGGAAGGACATATACATGTGTGTTTTATATGTCCCGGTAGGGGAAATTCCTAAATTTGTTTTCCACTACTGTGAGGCCTGCTCCTTTTATAGGATAGCATTAGGGCTACGCTAATATAATGTTTGAGTGGTAGATTCTGATCAGAAAGGGATAACCAGGTCGTATTTAATATGGCCAGCATGGTAATAAAAAATCCTGCTTATTGTGAAGTTTGATTTTATATTACTATTTTAGAAATGCCACTTTTAGAATGTGATCATTTCTCTGCACTTAAAATCCATCTGTGCCTTACAGCTTGTCTCCACTCACTACCTGGGCTGGGCTGGTTGACAACTTCCTGTGCATTTTACCCAGACAACCAGAAACACAGGACACTCAGTCACACCTGCACTCATTTACATACTGATTGGGTCTTTCTGGGCTGGAAGGGTAGAGGGCCTGACACTTACATTTCAAAGGCTAGTGGTCTCCCCTCACACAATGGACTGCCAAGCCCTCTTCTGGGGCCCTGGCAGACAGACCTGTACTGAAAGGGGAACTTGTGCACTTCAAATCCATCGTTGAAGTCTCCCCCACTTCAAAGGCAATTTTGGGTACATAAACTGGGTCTCTGACCCCACCAACTCAGACACTTCTGGATCTGAACCTGCAACCTGGCAAGAGGAACTGCCTGGCTGCATAAAGGGCTCATCTGGACTGCTTTGCTGAGAAGGACTGCTGCCCTCCTGTTGCCCTGCAGCCCTGCTGCCCTCTGACTTTGCTGAGAAGTGCACTCCAAGGGCTTGGATTGAGTTTGCCTCTGTTTTCTGAAGTCTCAGTACCAAAAATAATTCATCTCTTCAGGAAACTCCTTGTGCACCACAAATTGACACACAGCCTGACGGAATTGATGCACGGCCTGCTTTGTGATGAGAAAATCGCTGCACAGCTGATGCAGCCCGACTTCCCTAGTGAAGATTTGACGAAGCGCATGCCTTTGCGACGGAAAAGTTTACAAACAGCCCTACTGGATCGATGCACAGCCTAACCAGAATGACACAGCCGATTCCCCGAGTGGGAAATTAACACAGTGTCTGCCGTGTGACAGAAAATTCAATGCATCGCCACACCGGATTGATGCAACGCCTGTGATTTCTTCCAATGCACACAGGATTTCCCCGCATTGCCCCTGGGCATCAAAAAGATCCCTGCATCGCAGTGAGGAACCAAGACTTTGTGCTGAAGAATGACACAAAGCCCCTTGCAGCGTGGAAAGAAACAATGCACCCTCTTGTGTCGCACCAGAAAATTCTAAGCACACCCTATTTTTCCATGCATCTGCGGTCTCTGTGCATGTTATTTTTGATGCAAACCAGGTACTTTGTTCAATCAAGAGACAACTGTTGATTTCTAAGATTTAAGACTCTTTTTATCTTGCAAAAGTGATATTTCAACTTGTACTTACTGAATCTTTATTGTTTTGACCTAAATTTAACCAGATAAATATCCCATATTTTTATAAACCTGTGTGGTGTATTTTTGTGGTGTTTTCACTGTGTTATAGTATGATTTATTGCACAAATACTTTACACATTGCCTTCTAAGTTAAGTCTGACTGCTTAGTGTCAAACTACCAGAGGGTGGGCAGAGGATAATTTGGATTGTGTGTGAATTACCCTGACTAGGATTGTGGTCCCTACTTGGACAAGGGTGTATACCTCTGCCAAATAGAGACCCAATTTCTAACCGATTGTGAGGCTCACCAACAGTAAAAAGTCCATAAACCGGAGATAAAAAGAAATAAAAAAAATCCGGGCACACTGCTGGGCCAGAACCCAGTGCAACAGACCAATCTCAATCATGTATTCTTTGATCTCATCTGTATGTCTCATTTAAGTGTCATTCCTTTTCACCTCATCCATTTCGTTCTCAACCTTTTCATTTCACTTTGATGGTTCACCCAACATTGTTATTGGAGTTATCATTCTATGTTCTCTTCAAAAACTGTTGTGAATTTCATTTTGATTGTCCTTTGACAACCTATTGACCCTTTGTACATGCATGTTCTCGGTAAGGGGCTGCAATGAAGCCCCATGTTTTTCTGATGTATAATGCACTAACACCCCTCTGTGAGAGGTGTTCTTTACAAAAAAAACACACAACAGGTACGTTATAGACAGCAATTTGGACAATTGTAACGGAGTTTGAGATAATAGGTATGTAAAATGTCTGGTAGCAGAGTTCTCTAGGACTCGGGGGTGGTGATGAAGTGCTGGCAGGAGGAGATAGAAAATATACCACATTGGATATGGAGTAAGATGCATAGCTATCATCGTTGACTCTGGACATTGGCTCAGGAAATTTGTGGCTGTTAAGATTTGTGACACTGCAAATAGTAATGGTCACCCTCTTACCAACTTAGTAATAGTAAGAAAGGATCAGGGAAATCATTAAACTAGTTACACGTAACAAGGAATGATGATTTTAGGAAACAAGAACCATAAAAACTGAGAGAGTAGTGAATATGAATATTAGTGGTAATGTATAGTGAGAAATTGGGTAACATTGACTCAGGGAGACACATAAGGACAATGAAAGCCACCAACTCCTCCCAAACGACCTCTGCTTTGGTCATGACTCCTTCACTGGGCTACTAAGGTACCACAGTATATCAAAAGGCTATAAAATTGCAAAACCAGGCAGTCAGAAAGTGGTTGAACCATCACAATAGATACTAGATCAGATCAACTCTAAATATCCCACATTGGCTCCTTGTTAAAACAAGAATCAAACTATAGGTTATCTGCACCACTCACAAAGCTTAAAGAGTGAAAAAACAACATACTTACATTCTCTTCCACTACAGAATACTTATCACACAGAAGACTCTGAACCATAATTGCATACCTCATAACCAAATGCACCTGAAGGGGAAGTCTATTCCAGAAAGTCTAAGACTGTAAACTATGGAACACTTTGAACCTCACCTGAAAGGCATAACGTCTAGTCTAACAGAAGGTGACATCAGCTAAATGTACATGAACTACAGTTGGTCGTGATAAGACCTATAACTTGGGTGAGCCAGGGCATTGGGCAGCTCACAAGGCCGATTCCCAAATTATGGTCAACATCCAAAGAATCATTATAAAACGCATGTGAGCCAAAGCCAGCATGCAGTTTATTGTTCTTTAAGGAAATAGAAGGCACAACACTCCTTTTCATCACCAAGTGCTGAAACCATCTCGGTGATTAAGAATGCAATTGGTGGGAGCCGTGACTTGTCAAGGTTCTGTGTACTGTTGAATGAAACACTCTGCAGTAAAACAAATTGAGTGAAATCCTCTCAAGACTTTTATACTTCGTAATTTACAAAACTGTTTCCCCTATCAAAATTCTTTGGAATTCTGTGGTTTTATAGTTTCTGTGATGTTTCAGTAATTTAGGGCCAGATGTACGTACCATTTTTCCTGTTGCAAACGGCCCAATTCGCAAAATCGGACAATTTGCGACAGGAAAAAAACATTTTGGTATGTACAGACCCTATTTTGCGATTCGGTAATCTATAAAAAAAAATTGGTTTGTGAGTCGCAATTAGGAACGGGAGTTCCCTTCCTAATTGCGAGTCGCAGTGCGATGTAGGATTGTTTTGTGACCGTGAATGCGGTCAAAAAACAATTGCAGTTAGCACCAGTTTCAAACTGGTGCAAACCCGTTCGCAAACGGGAAGGGGTCTCCATGGGTCCCCTTTCCCTTTGTGAATGCATGCAAAAATATTTTTTCCTCTGAGAAAATGAAAAGAAAACTTTTCATTTTTGTTTTTGAAATGTATCCCGTTTTTCTTTAAGGAAAACGAGATGCATTTAAAAAATAAAAAAACCTGCTTCATTTAAAAGCAGTGACATACATGGTGGTCTGGGGTCCCCACGCAGGCCATCATCCCTTTGAGAGCGGCCATTCCCAATGGGGTCGCAAAATTGCTACCTACCTCATGAATATTTATGAGTGTGTCATTTGCGACCCCATTGGGAATCGCAAACAGTGTCATTGACACTGTTATACATCAGGTTTTGTGACTCGCAAATTGCTAGTTGCTATGACTCGCAATTTGTGAGTCACAAAACCTATTATTCGTACATGTGGCCCTAAGTGTATATTTTGCAAATCCACCAGGGAATGTTGAATTGTTCCCGAAACGTTCTGCTTTGTAACAGAACGCTGACACTCTTTTTTTTATTGTTTTGTCGACTGCAATAGAGATTACTCGGTCTAGTAGATTTAATATTTTTAGTCTGGGTGTTTATGTAATAAATAATCGACTAAATTAGTTATTCTGCGTGAAATCCCTGCTCGCTCTTACTGATGCGATAGCCAGTTTTACATTGTGACGGCTCTCTTTCTACTTTAAAATGAGTTGTCAACACTTTTATACTTGTTTGCCAGCACTAAACGGCTTATCAATGTGGCTAGGGCATCATTCCTTTTAATCTAAAGGGTATTGAACCAAACATTTCTTCCTTCCGAAGGGTAAGCACCAAAAGCGTATTGCTAAATCATAATAATGAAAAGTGTCTGTCATGCGGAAAAAAGCATGTAATGTTGGTAGAGAAATAGGAAAACCCTAGGAAGCAGAATTCAGACCACTGGCCTTAGAAACCACAATACCCAAAGAATTCAATATTAAACCCCACAAAATAGTAGTCATTTTGGAACTGACACAACTCTTTCATGTACCTTTCTGTTTTAAAAAACACAAGCATACTGACCCCTTTCAAAAGTTAGAGGAAACGGACATAATTGGTGGAAGTGAAGGAAAAGATGTTTCTCTACACAGAAAAATCATGTATTTGTGCCCCATATTTATGAATTTGAAATTTCCCAGTAGGAGGAAAATCTGCTTTAGCAAAGGGTTCTCATTGGCGCACTCTAGAAATTTCACGAGTGTTGTAAAATTTCTGGCACACTCTTGGGTGTTTTTTGGAGGTCGATAAAAGATTTTATTTTTTTTCTAAATACCAGAATAGGGGTGTGTGAAGTTACAATGTTTTTCTCTCACGAACATCTTATTATTTTAGCGAATACTACAATGTTTGCATGTGGAATTTCACAGTAAGAGCCAGATGTACAAAGCTATTTAGTGGTCACAAACATCAATATTTGCCATTTGTGATGCTCTTTGGCCTTGTACCAGGTACCAACCCTATTTTGTGTACGGTAACCTGTTACTGACTCGCAAAATAGGGTTTGTGACTCGCTATCAGGAAGGGGAATGCCAAGGGTGCCCCTTCCTAATAAGTTGCAGGAGGATGTGCGATTTGTTTGCTGAATGCAGGTGCAAAACAGTCACAGTTACCACTAACTTCAAGATGGCAGTAAGCTATTCGCAAAAGGGAAGATGTCCCAAAAGGACCCTTTCCCCTTTGTGAATCAGGGCACCAACATTTTTCCAGAGCAGACAGTGGTCCCACAGACAACTGCCTACTCTCAAAAAATGAAAAGGAAACTTTTCATTTTTTTTTATGCATCTAGTCTTCCTTTAAGGAAAACGGGATGCATTTAAAAAAAAAAAATACTTCTTTATTTAACAAGCAGTCACAGACATAATGGTCTGCTGTCCCCAGCAGGCCACCATCCCTGTGAGTGTTGGAATTCCCAATGGGTCACAAATTGCGACCTGCCTCACGTTATGAATTGCGAATCGCAATTTGAGAATCACTAAAATTCGCAAGTTGGGAGTCACAATCCATAATGGTCGTACATCTACCCCTCAATGATTGTCTTTTGTACGGACTTAAACGTTTATGAGAAAAGCACTGTCACATTCATCAAGTTTCAAGTAGTTATGAAAACATTTTAAACTTGGTAGAAAACAGTATATTCATTTTCATAGCTTGTGATAGAGAAGTTTTAAGGCATGGGCAAAGTGAGCTCTGGCCGAGGACCTTTGCCTTTCAGGGATTACTCCTTAAAGCTACTTCTGTTGTGCATGGCTGTGCCCTGAAGATCTTCAATAATTCTTAAACAGATTGTTTTATAATACCGTTTTCCTTTAATTTATTTTTAATGTGGTTGGTTCGGGACGGGGTATTAAAGACATTTTTTAGAGAATGTTATGGCTATGTTTCATGCAACAGCCATAAGAAAACTCAGATCAAAAGAGGACCTCACATATGAGGAAAGCGAGGATGTCACAGATATTATTTGCAGGAATTTGAGTGAGCTACTGCTGTGTTACAATATTGAAAACACACATCACTATCCCTGAAAATTAGATGTAGGCAGATTTATAATTTGGACGAGTGCGCCTGTCCACTGTCAGTGACTTTGGCAAAGAGGGCATGAAAGAGCTTAAATTGGTTCATAAATTAAAAGATGTTCCGAACCGGGCCCCCCAAAAAACTTTTGGCCTATGGCCTTCCAAAATCCTTGAGATGTCCCTGGCATGTGGGCATCATGTTTGAGTGAATAAATAAGACAGGGCATGAATTTGGGAAGAACAAGAAACTGTGTAATACAGGTATGCCAATAATCCCGATCTAGGCAAGACTGATCACATAGCAACAACGGTTGGTGCCTTGTGAACTGGACCCACAATAAATATATCCTAAAGGTTCCTCTACCATTCATAAATTATAAGCACTAGCTCTCTGCAAGTCGCTGATTTCATTTTATTAAAAACTGTGGTACGCTTACATTTCATGGCATTACCTCATATAAAGTAATTCACATTGCAAAGTGTAATTTGGCTTCTGTAAACGTAACTGTAGGTGCATGAGCATTTCTTTATCATTTTTCAACAAAACAATTTATATCCCAATCTTATGTATACAAAAGGATTTCATGGGAATTACAGCACTGCCTGGCCTCCCAAATCCAGCCCAGGCGAGGCCCCAGCAAGAATAACAGCTTCCAATCAATCTAGATTTGAAGATGAATTTTCACTCGCATTCTTCGCTCACTTCTTCATTCAAGCTATTGTCCTAGCTGGATCAATGATTTATTCGAAGGTCCTTTATAAAGATTGAACAACAGCCACACTGGCAGGACAAGTCAACAAAGCTCCTTAAAGGTCTGGTAAGCTCTGCTAGCGTGCTTTTTGCCACCTACACTGCCTGGCTGCGAAGGCAGCATTATTGCGAACCTTTCAAGCGAGGGAAAGCATGGGAATCAGTTATCCAGGAATAGACCCCGCCATAGCAATCCTACTGTGACGCATCAAGGTCAGACACTGAGGCCTGTCAGAACATTGCCTCTTTCAGCACTTCTTTTCGAAGAAATGTTTTTGTCTCAAGGGACCAGGAGTATCATCATCTGCAACACCTAGAGACTAGAATGGCTTTAAACAGATTTGAAGCACTACTTGTTTTAATTGAGACTGGGTGCAAGGAATTGTGTTTAAAATGTAATATGCAGAGTCTCATTCTGTTTTTATGATGTTCTTAAAAAGCCACCGTGCCGCTCAACTGTTTCTAACAGCAGTTGTTCACTTATGTAGCATCATATCTTTGTACAGCTGAAAGGATTGTACCAGGAAACTAAGAGACAAGGCGAAAAGCTGAAATTTTCCATAAGCAATGGGATACGCTGAGTCCCTGCTGCATCCAGTCAACTGAACCACAGGTAGCCCCTCCCACCCAACAATTGGTACACTTTGCCAATCAAACAGCCCAAGATCAAACTTTCAGGTTTTTCGATTCGAAATTGAAACAATCCCAGGAGGTACTTATTTACATTTATCACATCCCAAATTAAAACTTTTCAATCACAGGACAATTAGGAATGTTACATGATTTTAATAGTGTTCCCCATGTTTTAACAGAGTCAGCTAGAGATCGAGACACCTAATCCCTCTACTACCCCAACAAATCACTTCATGGTTGGCCTGTACTCAAATCACTCCTGCCCATCGCTGGATTACAGTAATTACAAGAAAATCCCAGTGCTTCGCTTACAAACACTGTTTTTGTGAAATATCAGATCATACCTCAATATGGAAGGCCTGCTCACCCCAGAGTACTTGCACATCGGGCACCCCCCACAACCATCTAAGAGCAAGTCTGTGCAACCAGGCCATATCTTGATCTCCTGGCACAGACTGCATCCTCCAAATCCCAAGGGCCAGTGTCCCAAAGTGCCAAAGCGCATGTGTTAGGCTGGGCTAGGGGCTGCGAAAGTGACCATCCCAACTCCTCCAATTGCAGCTTCTCGACCAAATGCTGCAAGCACACCCTTTTAAGGGATTGGGCCTGGAAGTAATGACACAGGGTGAAAAATTGAGATTTTCCAGTTATGCTGAGTCTTCTCTGACCTGAGGAGCATTACAGAATTCTGGTCTATGGTCCTAATGCCAAATTAGTTTGCAGCAATACAACTAAAGCCCAGTGCCTTCTTAATTGATCATCAAATAGCATGTTACAGCAGGGGTATTATCCCTCTGATGTATGGTTATTGGCCCTGAGAACCATATTGATGCAAAATGGTTGACACTCAGTAGCTGCTGTGCTCCACTGAAGATCACGTAAAGAGAAAAACAAATGTGTCTGGGGCTAAAAAAATGAACAGTTGGAGGGAAGTAATAGTTATCAAGCTAAGAAAATGAAATGATATAAGAAATTAAAAGTTGTCAAGCTTTGCTTCAATGGAAGAACTGCAACTGCAAAAGATGGACCACACTGATACAATGTACTGGGAGAGCTACTAAGCCGTGCTTCTCTTGAAATTCACAGCTGAAGGATATTGGTGTGAGTCAGTCCTGTTTCGAGTGCTGCCAAACTGAGGTTTTTGTTTTTTGAGAATGCTCTACAGGTATTATTATTTTTTTAATGCCGATTACAACCAAAACATATAGATGGTTATTAGCAAGGTGGAATAAACTCTACAGTATCACTGCTTCTTTGAGTGCCAGCCCCTTTGCCTTTACCGGTGAGAGGGAGTTATGGGAGATGTTGGAGGCGTTCATGCCACTACCTGGCACCATGGACACTCAGGAGCACACTGACAATCACTGCTGGTATCTCATATATAGATATGGACATAGATATAGATAATTGTATTTGTAGGTGGTTCCACCGGTTTTATTTTGTATCTGTAGCCCAAAGTATCCTCTCCTAAAATTCGCTACTAGATATCCCACTGTTTATATGGGAGTCTCCAATCCAAATATAAAAGTTTAGGTTCATTACCAGGTAGAGGACTTCAGCTTCCATGTCATTGTTTACAATGTCCTTAGCAAAGTCATTGATTTTAAAGACCCCCACTGTGAATGCTCATTTGCAGTTACACACGTTGAAACCATACTGTGTGGATTGCATCCCTAATTACTAATTAACATCAACCCTGGATTTCCCATCACAAACACACATTTACAAGTCATGACAAACGCGCACCACAAGAAAAAGCATTTGAGCGCCACTGAAAGCACTGATCACAAAATGCACAGCCTTTTGTTTTAACAACCGTTCAAACTGGTGAGCACTGCATTAACTGCAAAGTAGATTCGGTGGTTACACAGACTCCTTAGAGCAAGCCTTCACGGTTCATTAAATATTCACATCTCATTAAGCTCAATGTTGACTTAAACATATGTTTACAGTACTCGCAGCTCGGATAATGCACCGGGCCTTAAAAGGGCACGCTTTAGGGAGGTATTTAACTGACTGCAGTGCAGTGGAGAGCAGGTCAGCCCTTGCATAGCCCCATGGTCGCATTTACTGTAAATGCAATTTCAGGAAACCCTTGATTGTAAGTCATGTGGTAACGACGTTTCTGTGCAGGATTTGCAAAAGCCAAGAAGACAGAAATAGCACTGCGTACAAATATGTCAATTATGAAAATTGAATTGTTGGCAAACTGGATCTTCTCCTCACTCATAAAAGTAAATAATTGCATATGCAAAATCAAAGTGCACTAGGACTTCTGCATTTTATGGTGGAGTGGCCAAAAGCCAGAACATATATTAAGGATGGCTAAATTAACTATTGGTGATGCAAATACATTTTATGGCCCTGTGCTAAATACACTACAACTTATCTTTCAACATAAACTCAAATGAACCAAAACAAAGAGAATTGTGATTCAGCAAGTCCCCAATGAAAGGACACTCATGCAGAAGTGATTTGGGACAAATCAATCAGGGCCTGATTTAGACCTCGACCTTTGGGATACTCCATCTCAATGGTGATGGATACCCCATCCCCCAAAAAGAATATGACCGTGTCCTTGTTTAATGTAACTGGTGTTCATGTAAAGTGCTCCAGTACCTTCGGGATGGGGGTGCACCATTTAAAACTGAAAAACAAAAAGCAGTCCTGGCTATGTTTTTTTCAAACCAGTTCCTCTATTGTATGTAGCAAGTGAGCACAGTGAGGGAACCTGACTAGTGTAACACAATTTTTTTACTATATATTGAAACAGAAAGGTTTTAATTTGACCTGACAGGGCCATGATACAGATTGACTCAATCTTCAGACACAGCTGGACTGCTGCCGACATTTGAACATCAGGCCAGCAATCGTCACTCACAGTAATAACAAGGACTTTGAACTGAGGTCAGGCAGGTTTACAGATTGTTTGTATGAATGCCTAGTGCTTTAAATTGACAAATACTGGCAGGTACTGCGTACCTGCACCTCTATAAATTGAAATGGAGAATACAAGTACTTCTCAGCAGTAGTGCAATATTTCAAATGGGAAGAGTACCAACTCTGCTTAGTATCAAGCAAGCAACTGGGACAGTGAGGCCTGACACTTCTTTATAGCCATTTCAAGCACTGCGTTCACCCAAAATACAACGCTTGAACTTCCGGTGGAAGAAGGTGAGGGAAGCCTTTCAGAAAGATGTATGGGGCCCCTGAACTCAGGAGTAAGATCTAGTGCTGTCCTATTTGTTTCCGCACACAAATATAAAATTGCTGCTATAGGGTACATTTTCTAAATAAATGATAACACAGAAAGATGGTCTTCCAGGTAGCAAAAATATGTTTATCATTTTCCCATAGAATAAGTGATTATTATTCTATTAATCTTATACCAAACATGTGCAAGAGAACAACTGTACAAATTATTTCTATCGCAGGATATAAGCGCATAATATTACTATATTAGAGTGTGCAAAATTTGAAACGTCAGCAAAGTTATTCATAATTATTTAAAAAATGCATTTCGCACTATATTTTAGAATGAAATTCATCCTAGTGTCTAATTTTTGAATGAAGACACATTGAAACAAAAACACTGCAAAGAACAGCAGTTTGTGCTCTGTTGTTCCAGAGCATTTGTGGTACATTTTTACTTCACATGGCACGTTCTCTACACATTTTTACCCTGAATGGTGCACAAGTGACGTACACAAATTATGTGGTGTAATTTATATTTCACCCATGTTTACAATTTATAAATGTCTATTACACTGTGAATGTCTGTGCGAATACTTTGGCCAAAGAACTTGTCTTCTCTCCTTGCCTATGTCTTTCTATTCTATTGGTCTCCCATGACGGCCCTCAGTCACTCTTCTCATCCCAGTCACCCACCCTCTGCTATCAAGTCTTTGTCGCCCCCACATGTCTGTTTTTCTCTTTCCTGTCTCCCTTTCCCCATCTTATTTCGGATTATTTCTCCTGACCTCTACCTCTGATCCCTGCTCTTGCTCTCTTATCTACCAATGTCTCATCTGTCTTCCATAACGCGTTTCTCTCCTCCCTATTACCTCCTTTTTTCTCCCCTGTGTCTGTCTCCTTCCCTTGACAACAATCTCCTCCTCTTTCTCTGGTATGTCCCAACTTGACCGTCATCTACTTCTCTTGATGCTCTGTCTTCTCCAAACCATTGTTGATCCGCTAATTCCCCTGCCCTGTCACTTCCCTTACTATCTCTATGTTTCACTCATCCTTGCCACCTTTCCTCTCATCTTAGTGTCTGTGTTTCTCTCTTCCAAGTTCTGTCTCTCATCATCACCCCCCTCCAGGGGCAGCTTCTGTGCTGAGGCGGAGGAGCGTCACCCCATTGGTTTTCCCAAAAAGGAAAAATAAAATGATAATAATGTACGGCGAAGTAACCGCTCTGACCAATCACCAGCAGCATAATGATTGGCTGAGAGTCTGTGCAGCCGGAAGAGGAAGAGGACGGAGGGGAGAAGAACGTGTCTCCCCTCAAAGGTAAGTGGTTTTTGTTGTGTTTTTTAAATGTATTTATTTGTTAACCCCCACCCCCATAATCCCCGCTGGCCCTTCGTGTCCAGTTCTGCCCCGCTGCCCCTGTTCAGTGACATCCGCCACTGCCCCCCTTCTCCTCTCTTTCTCTCACTCGTTATCCCATGAGTACTGGATGAAAAGTAGCTATTTCCATGCTCACCACTCAATCAACCCTTTCCTCTGATAACTCATATGTGGTGTTCCTGTAGGCGCCAGGCTTACGCCAGACACCCATCACCCTCTGGGGTGACAATGTCCACAGACAACGAACAGGAACAAACTACTGCTGCTCTCGACATTGTCACCCTGGAGGGTGATCGAGGAGAACTATGAGAGACAAGAGGTTTATATGTCTTCTCGCTTTAGTGTGTGTCTATCCTGCAGAACTGCAATGTATATTGTTTTACATTTCTGGGGTTCAGGGATAATCACAGAGTTACCTATCTAGATTGGAACTGTGTCTAAGCAGAAAAACAAGAGCAGTGCTCCCAAGCTTCCAAGGTCAATGCATGGGAAGCTCAAACATGACATATTTTTAGCTTTGTATTCTAGGACATGTAGTCTTGTTTATACCATTATAAATTCAGGGCTACAAGTTCCAGAGTGCGACTAAAAACATGAACTGATGAGCTGCATGCCTCATGTACCTGGGTAACATGATTTGGAATGGAGGGTATAAGTTGCTCGCGGCCCCATGTCATCTGTCACACCCTCAGCCAGTAATGGCTTTTTAGTAGACAGAAGTTTATTTGCCGTGACTGTGCTTACAACATTAGGAGCTAAAATTCACGTGACAACATGACATTATTTTTTGGATACATTATCAGGACTGCCTGAAGTTATCATACATAATATGGGGCACTTACTACCCTTGCTGACAGGCAATATGAGAACTAACAGTGAAACTGATAGGCTTTTAGGTGGGCTGTACTTCAACCAATCGCTGCTTTGTTATCACTTCTGCTGGTTGCCAATGTCGCCACATGTTATGTGTGACACCGTCAGCAGGCTTTGGTATTTTAGCCAACACAAAATGTTATAAAGAGACTTGTAGCTTCACTTTTGACATTGAACATATGGGTTCAGAAATCCCATTATCCAAGTCACTGTTGCTATATGGCTTAAATAGAACTGGCTGAAGATGGCACGCATAATATGGTGATGCATGGCTCCTGCGCAAATTGTACCTACAATTCTTCCGCTGGTTTGTGGTTTCGAAATAAAGTGCACGAGAAGTTATTAGGCCTAGTCAGCGCTGTGTTGTGCTCAGTGAGCCGTGCACTGAAGTCGTCTAACACCCGTGCCCTCCATAGATCATTCTGTAATGGGAAACACCAGGAAAAGCTAGAAGTAATTTTCTAAACTTTGGGCTAAACTTTGCATTGGTTGTGATGTAGCTGGTCAGATTACTGACATCATGTCAAGAGGGAAGTGATGGGAGGAGGCCTGCTGGCTGCCAATGTGCTGGATTAGGGAAAACGTTAACAGAAAAGGATGTGAATATATTTTGACATATTCATACTTAAGAAATCTAGCAGGTTTACTCTGTCTTGGCGGCTGAGTGCCTAGGGGATCCATACAAAGCACCTTTCCTGTCTTGTCACATTTGAGGTAGTCTACCCGAGCAAAACTGAACTTTTAGAGTCAGAAGGTGACTTAACTTGACATGACAAGAAAACGTGTATCACGCCAGGTCTGCTATTGTAGTGACATAATATATGCCCTGCAGAAATCTGTGATAAATCCTATGGTAACAGGTTTAATTTCTGGTTGATTGTAACAGCCTTTTTTGTCGGAGTTCGATAACATTATTACATTATGTTGATTAAAAATATGCATCCATTATCTGCCAGTAGTTCCCAGCGACCCTAGTGAGGTGTATATGCATTGTACAGATATGGATGTTTACTTTATTATGATCAGTGACTCATTCTAAACCAACACCATCGGCCAGCCTTCCTATCAGCACCTCCCAGGAGAGTCAGCTAGTCTCGCCCAGGGACCGACGCATGTGATCAGACTATCATGCCGACCCTCAAAGAGTTAAATAGATGACTGGAAGAGAGGGTTGGCATGGAGTTCTTACCCTGTTCCCCAACTAATACTGCACCTTTAATACGCTGATGTTGAGGTCTAAACCAGTGCAGTGTGTGTGTGCCTTCCAGCGGCTGGAGAGCAAGCGGAGGCCTGATGTTGTCCAGCACCAAAACTGATACCTATAATCAAAACTAGCCCCACTCTTTCCAGCAACCTGAGGAAACACTCTGTACTCAGTAGTACCAATGTGGGCTTATTTTTGGCATCATCATTAGCAAAACAATACATTTAATTTTTTCCACCATTACACGTAAATGATTTCTCTAGTCTTTTGAGTGAAAGCCAGTAATGTAATTATCTTTACACAAATTGGGTCTCCCTAATTTATTTGTCAACGGGATTTCACAAATTACATAATCTATAATTTTAAGTAATTGGTTTAAAGTATTCATGTGGTGCTTAATTTTATCTCTTTTGGATAGTTTTATATAGAATCATATTTTTTATGGTGGTTGCTTATTCTTTTTTGGGTCTGTTAGTAGACAGATTTATCTGTTTTCTACCAAATAGCATCAAGGTGATGGAAGGATGCTTGAATTAATCTCAGCCACTGATGATGACTTGGTGCCTTTTTCTTGACTATTGTTTTTTTGCCCACTGTGTTATGCTAGAAAGAAACGAGCCTTATGCAAATCAGTGTTGATCCAATTCCAATAGGAACAATCCAGCTCCAACCGTCAGGTGAGGTCCCCTCCTGATGGGAGCACAAGCAACCCCAGATCTGTTTCAACCTGATTAAGTCTCATCAGTGAGGTAGCGCTTAAGTCCTATTGCACAGTGAGTATGATAAGTTTGCCTGGCATACCTGTTTCACTTAGAGCCTCGACTGAATAACAAAAAGATGGAAGGAGGGCTTGAATTAACTGTTTGCTAAGCACATCCCACATAATCAATTCTCAAATAAATTACAAAAGAAAAAGAGAGCAGGCCTTGGGGCAGCCATCTTCAGCCATTGGCTTTCCTGTTCCTTTCCACCGTTTCCGTTGCTTTGATGGCCTCTCAGTCTAGCCCTTGGAATTTCCTGGACTCACATGCTCTGCCAGTAAAGTAATATTACAGCTTTGATGATACAGGAAAAAGAATTTCCTTTCTGTGACAGCACAGCTGTGACAGGTAACTACATCAGCATGGGTAAAGAAAGTGACCCATGGGTATGGGGTATATCTGACATTGCTGCACTAGTAAACCCCCCAAGCCTCACCTGCTGCAGCTCCCACAGACCCCTCTGGTAATTTACAGATGCTGGTGGCTCAGCGGCTGCTGCTTCCACAGGGTTTCCCTTCCTGTCATTAGAGCACTTTTGTGGCCTTTGTTCTTGAACTATTATGTTTGAGAGTACTGCTCCTCCCAATTCCCATCTTCACCATAGACACTACCTGTGGCAACCATATGCTATAGACACAACTCCTTTTTGTGGCAGGAACAGGGCTTCTTTAGCTCTGGAATATAGAGATCAATGCAGGATTTACTACCATCATATCTGACACAATGCCTTCCAGAAGCAGTGGTGTACTCCTCAGCCATCCATTTCATATTCATAGGCCCTCATTCTGACCCTGGCGGTCTTTGACCGCCAGGGCGGAGGACCGCGGGAGCACCGCCGACAAGCCGGCGGTGCTCCAATGGGGATTCCGACCGCGGCGGTAAAGCCGCGGTCGGACCGGCACCACTGGCGGGGTCCCGCCAGTGTACCGCGGCCCCATTGAATCCTCCGCGGCGGCGCAGCTTGCTGCACCGCCGCGGGGATTCCGACCCCCTCTACCGCCATCCAGATCCCGGCGGTCGGACCGCCGAGATCCGGATGGCGGTAGGGGGGGTCGCGGGGCCCCTGGGGGCCCCTGCAGTGCCCATGCCACTGGCATGGGCATTGCAGGGGCCCCCGTAAGAGGGCCCCTACATGTATTTCACTGTCTGCTGCGCAGACAGTGAAATACGCGACGGGTGCAACTGCACCCGTCGCACAGCTTCCACTCCGCCGGCTCGATTCCGAGCCGGCTTCATCGTGGAAGCCTCTTTCCCGCTGGGCTGGCTGGCGGTCTGAAGGAGACCGCCCGCCAGCCCAGCGGGAAAGTCAGAATTACCGCCGCGGTCTTTCGACCGCGGAACGGTAACCTGACGGCGGGACTTTGGCGGGCGGCCTCCGCCGCCCGCCAAGGTCAGAATGAGGGCCATAATGTGTACAGCTGAATTTGCCAAATAGTGCACCATCTGAATTTGACAAATAGTGCACCACCTCCTCATTTCCGATTGCTAGCAGACCATCAATTGGCAGGCATGTACTCTTAGCATTAATTTCAACACCCCAAAATAGGGAGTTGTATGGAAAACAGCAGTGCTGAAAAGATGGGCTTCCTATTAAGCCATGCATACAGTCACCAAGGAAACACATTACTTGGAGAGAGGCAGCGTTAAAGGGGGCATAATGCTATCCCATGAGACTGTGCTGAGCTAACATGTTCAACTTAGAACCTTCAAATAGTGGGCTAGAAAAAGACCACTGCCTACAAGATAAAAGGCGGCTCCTATGACAGTGTTTCAAATAGCAAGCATAGAAACATGTTACCATGACAAACATAAATGCATTCATCAACAATGGCATGGGAACCACTTTTGCAATGCTCTTTTGTTGACTGATATTGATACCTTCTGTGCGGGATGAATAGAGCGGAGGCCCAGGGGATACAGGACTTCATCCCCCAGACACCCTAGGAGCAGGAAGCCGCCCTTCCCATTCCTCTTGCGCCTGGAGGCGCTTAAACTGTGGCTGTCTGCCCTGCTGCGTGGGACAAATAGAGCGAAGGCCCGGGTGACACAGGACTTCATCCCCAAGACACCCTAGCGACAGGAAGCCACCTCTGCCATTCCTCTTGTGCCTGGAGGCGCTTAAACTCTGACTGTATGCCCCACTGCACGGGACGCGTGCAGGCGCGCGTGGGCGAAGACTGGGCCAAGAGCAGGCCCGTCTGCACCGGTCAGAGACCAAAGAAGGCCGGGCTGGGCCACCCCCTTTTTTATTTTAGATAAAACTGGGATAATATCTCCCAGAGTGTTTTAACACATTAAATCCTCCCTGATGTCTGTTACTAAACTGGATATGGGCAAGCGCAAAGCTAAAGGGAGCCCTTTGCCAAAAGTCCCAAAAATCCACACCACTTTCCGTAATGCTCAAAATTGTGTTCCCAACCAGATTGATACTTTGACTGAAAAAGTTGAATCTATGTTAAATGGGAAAGAACAGCATACACACAATAGGAGGAAAAGTGCCTCTCTTTCCTCCTTCTTCAAACCCAAGTCAAAGAACAAGGGAGTATTGGGTTTTAAAGTAACAATGGCATCTGTGAAGCCCACCCCTGTGGCATGTGATAATCCTACTATTGGTAGTGGGCCCAACAATTATCTCAGAGGGAGCTTGGTGGACGTTCCCCTGTGTAGCTCAACCATTTACGAGATTCCTTGTTCAAATCGTTTCCTACCCTTGGGGTCCTCTGAAGTTTTTCTGGGCACTGACATGTTGAATCAAGGTGTGCAAATAGCCTGCCAAATGCAAACCCAAATTCCCGCTTGCAAAGAGAAGGACTCCATCATTTTAAATTTAAGAGAAGAAATTAGAGAACTTAGACAAATGATAGAGGAGGTGCTGAATCTCTTATGCTTGCCGGATAGGGACACAAGAAACCAAACTATCCAAAGTGATTGCCCAACCATGAAACCAAGAGGTCTCTATTGTCTGACCACTTCTTAAGCTGGGCTGCTGCAGTACGTTCTTCCCCGACCACAGTATCATATTCTCGACTAAGAGTACAAAAGGGAGCCAAGCTAGCATTCCGCTCTACAGCGAGTAGCTGTCGCAATTACTCTCCTATAGATCCACCTACAAAGACAAATGACAGAGACCAACAAATCTTTATGTGTAATGTACAACTAGTGCCACCTTTAGCACACAAAAGTAGCTCATCCTTAAAGAACAAAGTCATCCACTGGATTAGACACATCAGGCAGTGTTGATCCATAATACATTTGGATATTATTTCTGCCCCACATCATACAGTAACACAAGGGCGTTGTGATACAATAGCATTAACACTTATGTGTCCCACACTTGTGGATGGCCTGTTATCTTTAGAGTTACGAAACCTCCTTAGGAATGGTTTGAACATTGTTCTTAGTTCTTCCCGCCCGGTGCACTGAGCAGATATTCTGGCGGATTTTCCTGTTTTTGATATTGCTTTGGACAACAAGGGCAATCTGTCTGTTATGGAATACGAAAGGGAGCAACCTACAACTTCAGGAAAAGACTTAAAACTGCATGATTCATAAAGAAACAGCAGTGATCCGCAAGAAGGCCCAAGTGGAACAGGGACTGTGAGTACCTCCTTGTTTTCGCTGGTACACGTGAAGTTGAGTGATACTAAGAGTAAACACCTCCCCGTGACCGAGGTTCTACTGCAACATGATAATCTTTCTGACATTGATTGACTATCACTATCCTCGTCCACTCATACCATACCAGGGCCGGGCATTCAATCATCCTTTGATCAACCATCGGCTAGAATTATGGATCAGGGTGAGCCCGTAAATGTGGTAGCTATGAATGCACAGTCAAATCTTACACTTACTTCAGGTTGCACAAAGGGATCTTCTGTGAAGCCAGGATCCTTTGACTCTGAATTAATTTCATGGACTATAGCTGGTATTTGTAGTAAGATCATAGATCCTGGGTTGCAGCAGTTCATTGATACTTTTAATGTTTGTCTTTTTCAGGAGACCTTGTCTAAATCGAATATCTTCAGACAGGGGTTTATTTCAGATTGCAAGAGTTCAAGACCATCGGGGGCAGGGCGGTCAGTGGGAGGACTTATCACATGGATAAACATTCTTCTTGCAGGGGAAACACGGGAAATATATGTTGATTTATGTGACATATTTGCAATTTCTGTAAAATTAACCCAGGACCCAAAGCTTCTATGTGTCAGTGTATACAACAGACCAGGCCCATCTAATCAAACCACCATTACCATTAGCATGTTGAGTTCTCTGGTTTCACAATTCCTTTCTACCCACTGTATTCTTGTAGCTGGAGACCTGAATGTGTCCCTGGAGCCAAACTCTCTCTTTTCTGATTTAATTCAACTTGAGGATCCCCCATGGGGAATTCCCCCTTATTCTTCGACAAGGAATCAGCACAAAGCTAGCACCAGGGCTCTTCAGGTGATCGATCTCATGCTAACACATGGCCTTCATCCAGGAAATGGGCAGTTTCCCTCTGATATACCTGCTAAACCAATCGTTTTTAGAGGGACTTACAATAGGCATATCGATTTTTTTCTGATTGATGTTAGGATTTGGCACAAATTTAGAGATCTCAAGGTGGGGGAACAACGCAGCAATGAACAGGCATTTGTTGTTTTTTTCCTCTTTGAGGGATGTATTCCTTAGAACTCGTAAGGGGAAAAAGCAGCCCATGGGGAGTAATTGTAGATGGTATAGTAAAGAGTGTAGACAGGCCAAGAGAAGACCCTTGGAGGCAGTAAGGGCAAATAACAGAGAGAACCTAACCTTAGCACGACATGATTATGCCCATACAAAAAAGACATGCAAGACCAAATGGAAGGAGGAGACTTGGCAAGAACTGTTATTAGCGGCAAAGGACAAATCCTCAAATCGATTTTGGTTTTTGATTGCCACTAGAGAGCACAATGAAAACCCAATACCTGACTGTCGTATCTCCACTGAGAACTGGCTGCAATATTTGAAAGATCTTTACAAACAGGAAACAACTGTATCTGTAAATAATGAGATTTTTATAGTGCAAGACTTTTTGGATAAAGGCATATTCCTACCTTTCACCTTGAGGGAAACAGAGAGAGTGATCCTAGCACAAAAATCAGGAAAAGCGTTGGGTCTAGATGGAATCCCCTACAACGTGTTTAAATCAGACCCCAAATTTTGGTGTCCTTACATTAATGCCATCTTCAATTCTATTTTGGTGGGCTCCCAAATTCCCCGAACATGGAGTATTGCGATTAGAGTCCCAATCCATTAGAAAGGGGACAGATCAATCCCAGGCAACTACAGACCAATAAGCCTTTTGGACAACCTACAAAAGATCTTCTCCTATCACGTTTTGGGTAGGCCTAGGGATTGGATAAAGGACAATGGTGCCTCAAGCCATCTGCTGGAAGGATTCAGGGAGAAAACAAGCACAATAGATCATATTTTTCGTTTCACAACCATAAAATGGAAAACTGTTGATCCAGAGCCAGGGAGACTTTTTGTTGCCTTAGTAGACTTAAAGTCAGCTTTCGATCTGTTTCCCTGATATAAACTATGGGAAATCATGAGTAAGATTGGAGTCCCAGGACCCTTTTTAAAATTAATCAAAGAATTATACACTGGAAGTTACGCTAGAATAAGATGGGGAAAAAATGGCAAACTTACAGAGGAATTTCCAATACAGAAAGGTGTGAGACAGGGTTGTGTATTAGCCCCCACACTCTTCCTGCTTTTCATAAAAGCATGCATACCTTACTTGCTTGATGGTGGAAACGATTCCCCGAAACTGGATGGAGTCAAAACACCATGGCCCTCATTAGAACATTGGGGGTAAATCCCGCGTACCGCCGTGCAGAAGACGGCCAACACACCGCTGCAGCGGCGGAATTCCGCTACAGCTATTACAACCCACAGCTCGGAATCTGCCAAAATCCAGACACCCATACAAGTCCGCCACACCAAAAGTCAGTGATAAACTGGTGATAACAAAACCGACAGCGTCACATCAACAGGAATACACCCACACTATCACGACCCACGAATCCACGCGGTGGTCTTGCAACCGTGGTATTCCATTGGCGGTAGACACCGCCACGCTCAAAATACACACACATTTACAAAACACAACCACATTGGACAAATCGAAATACACACACCTGATACACATACACACACCACTCCCACACACCCAATCCAATATAAAACACACACCCACATCACCCACAAACCCTTACTACCAAAATTGAGAAAGAAGGCCAGAGAGAGACACCACCAGAAACAACCCTAGCATCCACAAGCACATAACACCATCACTCACACACCATCCACACACCTCAGACAACACACCCAACACATCCCCTCACACATCACAACTGCCACCACCTCACACATCACCCACACCACATCATGGCACCTCAACGACACCCCAGGTTCTCTGAGGAGGAGCTCAGGGTCATTGTGGAGGAAATCATCCGGGTAGAGCCACAGCTATTCGGATCACAGGTGCAGCACACCTCCATTGCAAGGAAGATGGAACTATGGTGCAGAATTGTCGACATGGTCAACACAGTGGGACTGCATACACGAACACGGGATGACATCAGGAAGAGGTGGAATGCCCTACGGGGGAACGTGCGTTCCGTGGTCTCCAGACACCAGATTCCAGTACAGAGGACTGGCGGCGGACCCCCACCTCCTACCCCACAACTAACAACATGGGAGGAGCAAGTCTTGGCTATACTGCATTCTGAGGGCCTCGCAGGAGTAGCAGGAGGAATGGACTCTGGTAAGTCAACTCTTAACTATTACATCCCCCACCCTACCTGCATGCTATCACATACCCCCCACCCTCACCCTCACCCCCATCACTCCAACACCTCACAAATGTCCCACTATCACAACCCACCGATCCCAACGGCAAGCCCTTAATGCAACACCAAAGCATGGAAACCCATCACCAAAGCTTGTCCACAACAGATACCCACACAGACCCCAAACCAATTATCACACAAGGTCCTAAACAAGAATGCAAGCACTGCAGTACAGGGTCACTCACCCATTGCACACGATGGCACACACAGATGCAATAATCATGCCTTTACACCCCTGCAGGACTCCTACCCAACGTCACTGGACAGGAGGTTCCAGGCATGTCTACTCCCCCCACAGAAGAGGCCCACAGAGATGACAACAGCTCTGTCCAACTGGATCAAGATGACCAGCCCGGCCGATCTGGTACCTCAGGACAGTCGGTTCCCCTGACACTGGCACATGCCACCACAAAGCCTCCCCCCTCAGGAAACACCAGCACAGCACCCACCCAGCGGGCCCATCCATCTGTCCCCAGGACACCTCAAGCAGCAGTGTGTCCACCACTACAGGGAACCCAGGCAAACCCACCACCCCAAGAAAATCAGGGACCTTGGGGCAGTGGCAGTGGGCACACAGTTCAGGGGACAGAGGCACAGGAAAACAGGGCAACTGGGAGGACTGCTGTGCGATAGGGAGAGGACAGGCCCAGTGAACCCACTCTCCATGAGGCCCTCTCCAACATCATGGGAGTGTACAATCATTCGCAGGAGACAATGGCAACGGTACTGGCCAACTTCCAGGAGACCCAGCATCTGCAGGAGGAACACTATCTGGGGATCAGGGAGGAACTCAAGTCCATCAACACCACCCTGGTCACCAAGGTAGGGGTGCTGAAGGACCTTGTCAACAACAGGAGGGACACTGTGGCACAACAAGGGGTCCCTGACACTAGCCTGGATGATGAACAGCCCACCACCTCTGCCGGCGCTAGTGGACAGGAGGCACAGCCACAGGACCACGACACCAGCACCCCACCCCCTGCAGATGGAGAACCACCCCGCAAATGGTCCCTGAGATCCAGGAACAAGACAGAGAACAATGCCAAGACCCCCGCCAAGAAATGAGACCCCCCTGAATGTCATCCTTCTGTCCCACTTTGTCACCCTGTCCATCCTTAAACTGCCCTACCTCCACTTCCTATGCCCCTTTGGACAATGCACCTGTGAAACAAATAGACGGGACTCTGCCATGGACATTCCTTCACCATCACCCCTGACCATTTTACTACCCCCTCCACTTGTTTGCACAGAAATAAACACCCTTGAATCACAAAACAATCTGGAGTCAGTCTGTGCTTTCACAAAAGTGTATTTGCAATAACTATGGAATATAGCAATGCCAATTTTATTTTCAACATACCGATGTAACACAGCTCTAGTCCATGAGGTAATACAGCAGAGGTCACACAGTGGAACCCACATCTGTTAAATGGAAAGGCAAAGTAACAAGTCAGGGTCCATACACTGGGTGAAAGTGACAGACTTATGATAGGTCAAACAATTGTATGAGATGTGTAAGGTAGTGATATCTTCTTACCTGTGTCTCACTGGAAGCATTGCTGGATAACGTTGTATCTGTTGTCGATATCCTCTTCTTCTGCCTCCTCTTCTTCACTGTCCGCAGCTGCTACAAGACCTCCATCTGGACCATCCTCCTGCAGAAAAGGCACCTGTCGTTGCAAAGCCAGGTTGTGCAGCATACAGCTGGCCACAATGATCTGGCACACCTTCTTTGGTGAGTAGTAGAGAGAACCACCTGTCATATGGAGGCACCGGAACCTGGCCGTCAGGAGGCCGAAGTTTCTTTCTATAATCCCCCCTAGTTCACCCATGTGCCTCACTGTAGCATTCCTCTGCCCTTGTCCTGGGATTTCTCACTGGGGTCAGTAGCCATGACAGGTTGGGGTACCCAGAGTCACCTGCAAATGTTGAGGGACAACTGTTAGATACACACTAACCCGTAGGGACAACCCCAGACCCAGAAAACTATTCACAGGGTACAGGGTCCTTGTCCTCACCTATTAGCCACACACGGTGCCTCTGGAGTTGCCCCATCACATAAGGGATGCTGCTATTCCTCAGAATGTAAGCGTCATGCACTGAGCCAGGAAACTTTGCATTCACATGGGAGATGTACTGGTCTGCCAAACACACCATCTGCACATTCATCGCATTTTAGCTCTTCCGGTTTCTGTACACCCGTTCACTCCTGTGGAGGGGTACCAAGGCCACATGTGTCGCATCAATGGCACCTATGATGTCCCAGGGCATAGAAGTCACCTTTCACTGTAGGCAACTCCTCCACCTGAGGGAAAACGATGTAGCTGCGCATGTGTTTCAGCAGGGCAGACAACACTCTGGACAACACGTTTGAGAACATTGGCTGGGAAATCCCTGATGCAATGGCCACTGTAGTTTGAAAAGACCCACTTGCCAGGAAATGGAGTACTGACAGGACCTGCACTAGAGGGGGTATCCCTGTGGGATGGCGGATTGCTGACATCAGGTCTGGCTCCAACAGGGCACAAAGTTCATGGATTGTTGCACGATCAAGTCTGTAGGTGACTATTATGTGTCTCTCTTCCATTGTCGACAGGTCCACCAGCGGTCTGTAAACCGGTGGATGCCACCATCTCATCACCTGCCCCAGCGGACGTGCCCTAGGGAGGAGAACAGTGATCAGAAATTCAGCCAACACTGAGGTATTACAAAATGTCATTTGCACACATTTGTTAGTCTGCAATGTGCCTGTTACTGTGTGTATGCAAGGCCTAGATAGGTGTGACGCAGTTATTATTAATGCCATGTGGCCCCCTGAAATGGCAGCTGCATGACCTGTAAGGTGGGAGAAGGGGATATGAGGTTACTGCGCTGGCGTTCTGCACCGTTGTGGTAGGCGGTCGAAGACTGCAGCGCAATCCTCCATTGGTTAACATTGGACCCTATGGGTCCCAGGAGCCAATGACGATGTACGCCTGCGGTGACGGTATGCACCACGTGGACATGACTGCCATTTTCTATCTGTACACTCACTTGATACCTGACCTTCAACAGGAGAGGACCTACACTGCAAGTGCTGCTGTGACCTCAGTCTGGAAGCGACAATGGCTCATGTGTCTGGGGAAAGGGCCCCTGCCTCCACTTCGGAGGAGTTGGAGAAGTTAGTGGATGGGGTCCCCCCAGTACACGCTACTCTACGGTCCTCCAGACAAACAGGTGAGTACACTGTGAGCGTGCTGCATGGGCAATGCCTGTTTGGACTGGTAGGAATGGAAGATACATGGGGGGGTACCGAGCCCTGCATGAGGAGACGGTGTGTGTATGTGCATCAGGGCAAGGGTGGGAACATGGACCAGTGACTGTGACGGTCCGGACGGTTAAAGATTTTCCTTTTCCCCTGTACTATTCCTATAGGTCAGCTCCCATCAGAAGAAGGATATTTGGCGTGCCATCGCCAAGGACGTCCGGACCCTGGGGGTCCACCACAGACGGAGCACCCACTGCCGGAAAAGATGGGAGGACATTCACAGCTGGAGCAAGAAGACGGCAGAGGCCCAGTTGGGGATGGCCTCCCAGCGTGGGAGGGGTGCCCGTCGCACCATGACCCGCCTGATGTTCCAGATCCTGGAGGTGGCGTATCTGGAGTTCGATGGGTGCTTGAGGGTATCACAGCAGCCACAAGGGGGTGAGTACCATCAGGTCCATCTGACTCTTCGCGCATTACGAGGTGTCTGGGTGGTGGAGGTGATCAGTGGGTTACCCTAGGCCAGGGTGAGCTTTGTAGGCAAGGTCCCTTTGTGAGGCAGGCTATGTGGCACCCCAACCCCACCAGTGGTAAGAGACATCTACACCTAGTCAGGCTCTTATGACTTCCATGTGTGCAGCAATCGGGCATAGGCCTTGTACCCCATGGCCCTGTGAATAATCTAGGAACTATAAGTGCATGGCGTAGTGCAGAGGGCTGCTGTGTCTGTAGTGTCCGCCAACGGTAGTGGTATTGCATGCACTGAACATGTCTTTCTTCTGTCTTCCCCCCCCTTTTTGTGGTCTTCCTGTTCTTGTGTGCAATAGCATCATCAGGTGGAGGAGCAGTGGCACCGAGCGGGAGGGAGCTGCATCTCACTTGGCCCTGGAGGGCGAGACAACGGAGTCTGAAGCCACCAGTGGGACGGAGGGCGAGGGGAGCTCCACGGCGGGGTCAGGAGGTGACAGCAGCAACAGTGACTCCTCCTCTGATGGGAGCTCCCTTGTGGTGGGAGTCCCCTCTGTGCCGCCCACATCAACAGGTACAGCCGCCACCCCCCTACCAGCACCGCCCTCCCAGCAGCCCCTCAGCCTGTGTCCCGTGGCCGCTCACCCAGGAGGGTGGGCATCTCCTTCGCCCCAGGCACCTCAGGCCCGGCCCCAGTCAGCCCTGCAGCCCTCAGTGAGGAGGCTATTGACCTCCTGAGATCCCTCACTGTTGGGCAATCTACCATTGTGAATGCCATCCAGGGTATCGAGAGGCATTTGCAACAAACAAATGCATACCTGGAGGGCATTCATTCTAGCCAGGCAGCCCAACAGAGAGCATTTCAGGCACTGGCCTCAGCACTGATGGCAGCCATTGTCCCTGTGTCCAGCCTCCCCCCTCCAACCTCCTCCACCCAGACACAATCCCCTGTACCTCAGCCTATCCCAAGCACACCATCAGACCAGCATGCACACACCTCAACACACAAGGGTGGCACAGGCAAACATAAGCACCACACATCCCACAGGCACTCCACACAAGCATCATACCCATGCACACATACCAACATCCACTGCCTCCACTGTGTCCCCATCCTCCACGTCCTCCGCCTCCCTCCCAGTCTCATTTCCACTCACATCTGCATGCACTACATCTTCAGCCACTACCTCCAGCACCAGCACGCCCATCACCACACACCGCTCACGTGCACTCACCACCCCCACTACCATTCACACATCCTCTGTGTCCTCTCCCAGTGTGTCTGTGAGCCCTCCTCCCAAAGTACACAAATGCAGGCACACACCCACCCAACAGCCATCCACCTCACAACAGCCTCCAGCCCGTGCACCTTCACCCAAATTCAGCAAAGTACACCTCCTACAACCACTACCTCTTCCTCCACTCCCAAACCCCCTCCATCTACCCGTCCCAGTTTGTCTAAAAAACTTTTCCTGGCTAATATTGACCTCTTCCCTACACCTCCACCTCCTTCCGTCCCCTACGGCAAGTCTTTCCAGGTCCCAACCCAGCACCTCAGCCACCACATCACCAGGCACAATGGTGGCAGCAACTGCGGGCTGTTGGAGTGCGCCAACCAACAGGGCTGCCAGTTGCCACGGAGCGAGGGCAAGGACATTCCGCCATCTGCAAAAGTTAAAAAGTTGCCCACATCCCAGAGGGAGAAGCAGAAAAGGTGGGGAAGGGCCAGGAAATAAAGGACAGGTCAGGAGAGGGCATGGTGGCACCGACAATGGGACCAGTGTCACACCTTCTGTCCACGTCGACGCCAACCTGTACGGTGGAGAAGACCACCGCCTGCACCGCCACCTTCACCGCCACCAGTACCGCCACCAGCACTGCCACCAGCACCGCTGTCATTGAGGACGCCACCAGCACCGCAGTCACTGAGCCCGCCACCAGACCCGCTGTCATTGAAGCCGCCACCAGCACTGCAGTCACTGAGCCCGTCACCAGCACCGCCGCCACAGAGGCCACCACCAGCACCGCAGTCACTGAGCCCGCCACCAGCACCGCTGTCATTGAGGCCGCCACCAGCACCGCAGTCACTGAGCCCGCCACCAGCTCTGCTGTCATTGAGGCCGCCACCAGCACCGTGGTCACAGAGCCCGCCACCAGCACCATCGCTACAGAGCCCGCCGCCAGCACAGCAGTCACTGAGCCCGCCACCCTCACCGCTGCCACAGAGCCCGCCACCAGCACCGCAGTCACTGAGCCCGCTGCCAGCACCACCGCCACAGAGCCCGCCACCAGCACCGCAGTCACTGAGCCCGCTGCCAGCACCGATGCCACAGAGCCCACCACCAGCACCGCAGTCACTGAGCCCGCCACCAGCACCGATGTCACAGAGGCCGCAGCCAGCACAGCTGCCACAGAGGCCGCCGCCAGCACCGCCGCGACTGACCCCGCAGCAAGCACCACCAGTGGCCCCACGACATCCTGAGCCAGTGGCACCACCGCAGACATGGCTGCCATCCCCAGTGGTCAGTCGTCCGAGGCTGGTGGTCAGTTCTAGGAGCCTGGGCAGCTTCCATGAATCACCACTTTCAGTGGAGAAAGGGCACAAAGCCCCCTCCAGAACCAGTGGAGTATACATCCACTACCTCAGTCCTTGGCAGGATGAAGCACTCAGGGCACAAAGCCCCCTCCAGAACCAGTGGAGTATCACATCCACTACCTTAGTCCTTGGCAGGATGAATCACTCTGGGCACAAAGCCCCCTCCAGAACCAGTGGAGAAAGGCATCCACTACCTCAGTCCTTGGCAGGATGAAGCACTCTGGGCACAAAGCCCCCTCCAGAACCAGTGGAGTATCACATCCACTACCTCAGTCCTTGGCAGGATGAAGCACTCTGGGCACAAAGCCCCCTCCAGAACCAGTGGAGTATCACATCCACTACCTCAGTCCTTGGTCGGATGAAGCACTCTGGGCACAAAGCCCCCTCCAGAACCAGTGGAGTATCACATCCACTACCTCAGTCCTTGGCAGGATGAAGCACTCTGGGCACAAAGCCCACTCCAGAACCAGTGGAAACTGTTATCCACTTGAGAGACTGTGGCTTTGCACTCCCCAGGATAAAGCAGTGGGCAAACCACTCACTGGAGAGACTTGAGAGACTGTGGCTTTGCACTCCCCAGGATAAAGCAGTGGGCAATCCACCCACTGGGAAGACTTGAGAGACTGTGGCTTTGCACTCCCCAGGATACAGCAGTGGACATGGAGCCCCCTCGTGGAGCAGTGGCGTCGTGCATTCATCAGGCCGAGGTGTCCCCCCTCCCCTCCAGCTGAGGTGCCTGTTTCATTTCGATCTGATGCCCCTGCAGTGTTCTCTCCGTTTGAAGTCTGGTATCATGTGTGGGCCTCGCCCATGCATTTTGTGCCCAGGGGTCCACGGACAAAAATTGGTGCCCTATCTGGACTTGGTGTACATAATTGTATATACTGTATTTTGAGTTTTGACTACTGGATTTTTCATGATTACAATCGTTCAACTCATTTCCTTTTGTCCTTGCGTTCTTCCAGTGGGGGTGGGTGGGGTGTATATGTAATGTTGCAGCATGTATTTGTGTGTATGTTGTTATGGGTGAGGGTAGGGGTGGGGGTGTTGCGTGTGTGTGTCACTCTCTTTTCCCTCCCCCCTCCCCTGTGTTGTAGGTGCAGTACTCACCGTGGTCGTCGCTGCCGTCTTTGGTGCTCCTGATAGAGATAGATAGAGGAGCAGGAAGACCATCGCAGGGAGTATCTGGAGTACTGGCTTCATGGCGTCCTGGTTCCTCGTGGGGTGTGGAGAGGTGAGTGTTTTCCCTTCCAAGTCCTGTTTCTGCCGTGTTTTTGTTTACGTTGGTTCTGCCCCTGAAAAGGTGGCGGATTGTCGTGTTGTGATAGGGTGGGCTGTACATTGTCTTCCGCCTGTCTGTTGGCGGTGACCGCTGCAGTGTTTGTTTGTACCGCCGTGGCGGTCGGAGTGCTAAAGTGGCTGTCTATGTTGGAGGTTTCCGCCATGGTCGTGATTCCATTTTTTTTACCGCCGGCCTGATGGCGGTCTTACCGCCCTTTAACACCGACTGTCAGGGTTGTAATGAGGGCCCATGTCTTTTGTTTGCAGATGACACTCTACTGTTTTCACAAACTGCCACAGGTTTTAATAGGTTGCTTGAGAATTTTTGGTTGTTTTGTAGGGATTATGGCCTCCAAATCAATGCATCTAAGACTAAGGGGGTCATTCTGACTCCTGCCGGCCGCGGTAACCGCAGGGCCGGCGGGAGCCGCCAGAATACCGCTGCGCGGTCAGAAGACTGCTGTGGTTATTCTGGGTTTCCCGCTGGGCTGGCGGGCGACCGCCAGAAGGCCGCCCGCCAGCCCAGCGGGAAACACCCTTCCACGAGGATGCCGGCTCCGAATGGAGCCAGCCGAGTGGAAGGGGTGCGACGGGTGCAGTTGCACCCGTCGCGATTTTCAGTGTCTGCATGGCAGACACTGAAAATCTTGGTGGGGCCCCGTTAGGGGGCCCCTGCAGTGCCCATGCCATTGGCATGGGCAGTGCACTGGCCCCCAGGGGCCCCGCGACACCCCATACCGCCATCCTGTTCCTGGCGGCCGAAACCGCCAGGAACAGGATGGCGGTATGGGGGTCGGAATCCCCATGGCGGCGCAGCAAGCTGGGCCGCCATGGAGGATTCCCCAGGGCAGCGGAAAACCGACGGGACACCGCCGGTTTTCCGTCACTGACCGTGGATGTACGGCCGCGGTCAGAATGCCCATAGGAGCACCACCAGCCTGTTGGCGGTGCTCCCGCAGTCCCCAACCCTGGCGGTCTCGGACCGCCAGGGTTGGAATGACCACCTAAATATATGCTGTTCGGGGATCCAAAACACAGGATGAGGAAAGCGGTAATCCTTGATGGGAAAATCTTAGAGAGAGTAATGGATTTTGATTACTGACTCAAGATAGAGGAATCACACAAATGGTCAGCCCATCTGCTAAAGTGTACTATGTGTTTGAAACAAAAAACAGGTGGTATAGTGAGATTTGCTGCTAGATCACCTAAATATTCCATTACGCCGGCAATGGAAATCTATAAAAGTCAGGTCAGAGGAAGAGTTATCTACAGTTGAGCTATGGGGATACTGCAATTTGCAAGAATTGGAGAGAGCAGAAAATTAGTATATAAAAACTTTATTAAAAGTGCCTTCGAGTTCTCCTACTCTGCCCATATGAATGGATTTAAATCTCTATTCTATAGCAAAGTTAGCTTCCCTAAGGCCATTTCAATACTGAATTAGATTATGGTCTACAGAAATCCTAGACCCGTATAGACTCTGGCTTAGAGCAGTGTTAACTGCCACCAATATAGAGAAAGTTTAGTGGTGCAACCATCTAAAAATGCTTTTCCATAAGTTAGGCCTGGTCTAGTACTGGTCTGATCCCATCCATCTCCCAAAGAATGCCAACCAGGTCCTGAGTGTCACTATCAGTATGAGCATTTTTTAGATATAATAACCTCCCCTTTAGCACGAGCACTTTATATTAGATTCAGACTTGGACCCTCACCCCTTTACATCAAGATGGAAACGATCAGAAAAAACAATTGACCTTTGCCCAATGCAATGTATGGCCCAAGAGAGTGTTGCACATGTTTTTTTCTTCTGTAAGGGGTATAAGAGACAAAGGGCTTACTGAATAAAACCATTATGTAAATCATTGTGCATTAGGGATTACCATTTGGGTCTTAGAATTTGTAAAGCAAGTCCGCATGTGATGGTGGTATGTGCAACGGCAAGGTTTTTAGAAGCAGTATGTTATGTTAGAGGTAAATGTCTTTCTGGAAAATCATAAACCCCATACTTATAATGGTCACCTCTTAGCGCATTCACGCAGTTTTGCTATTATCAGAGAGTTCAAATCCCTACTGGTTGTTTGTATTAAGATCTATAATTACAGTTGCGTGGGAAAATTTTAAGTTGATTATTATTGTGTATTTTAAAAAAAAGAAGCTTTTTATTGACAACTTGTCAATTTTAAATATCTATATTGACATCTTGCCAACTTTAAACATGTCTATTGACTTCATGCCAATTTGCATTTTACGGACTTGAGAAAATCTAATGGTGACTAGTTTTATGTATTTTATATTATTTCATCAATAACTTGACCTTTTAATATTTACACTGACAACCTTATATTATAACCATAAAATCATATGCTTTGGGGGGTATTTACGATAAGATTTTATTATGGGTCTGATTTTGTTGATTTTAAGATGCTCAACTTCTTTTATAGACTTGTGAATTTTGTTAATATGCTTTTATGGGATTATATGCCGAAATAAAGCTGATTTGAATTGATACCTTCTGGGGCAGGATGTACATCAAATGTATAACAATGTCAGGGGAGTTTGAGCTGAGCATAATTTTCAAGTTAGAACATCTTTAAGAAAACAGCCTGCACACATATCCACAGTCATCACTTGCAGAAAGTGCATGATCATGGATCACATCCCCATGAGGCATATCCTCACGATGTCATCAATAAAAAATATAGAGAATGGCAGCCCATGATAAAGTACTGGCATGTGCCCCTTATATGCCCACTTGCACATATACCTTCCCATAAAGAGACTGATGAAGATGAAGGGTTGCCCTGCTCTGCTCCACTGCGCCTGCAGCTGCATCCATAGAACTCAGCACTGCTGCAAACAAGATATGCACAACAGCTGCCAAGACTGCACCTACTAATGCCAAAGCCAGGAAAACTTCCTTTGCTATGCCCAAGAATGGACTCTTCACTGCTACCAAGACTGTACCCACCACCACAGGCGAAACAGTCTCTAGCTCTGCATTCAAGACAACAACAATCAGTGCTGCAACAACAGCTACAACTACCACTGCTACCTCAGGTGCAAACAACACCAACATGTCACTTGCAATTAGCATTGCACACTCAGCTAATACAATGCCTGTCATTTTGGCAACCAGAAGACCTGTTACCTCAACACACAGCTAAGATGACTGCCAGTGTAGCAGCAGGTTCACGCCCCTGAGCACCAACATATGAAGTAGCAACTAATGTCAATGAGGGGGCTGCAGAACAGATCTAGACAGAAGACAGGATACCTTTTGAGACAATGGAGGAGAAGACTATTGTGGCAATGAAACCCATAATTCGGGCAGTGAAAAGCACGATGCCAAGTGCATGGGCAGTGCAGGGGCCCTCTGGGCCGCCTGACACCCCCATTCCGCCAGCCTTTTCATGGTGGTGTTTACCACCATGGAAAGGCTGGCGGATGGGGATTCGTAATCACCAGCCTGGCAGATTACAAACACCGGGACTGCCAGGATGCAGGCTTGCTGCAGCCTTCTGGTGTCAGCGGTTTGACTGTTGCGGCTCCACGGTGGTCATAATGGAGTGGTCGGACCACCCTCAATGCGGCGGTCCGACTGCCATCGCGAGACCGCCAGCATCGTAATGAGGCTCATAGTTGTTTGGATACAGTTTGCACAATACAATTTTATAAGTTGTTTCTCACTAGCCAGAATTAATACACAGTGACGTGCCCCCTGATGGAACTGATCATAAGCCCATGTGCTTGCATTGTTTCTGAATATAAAATTGAGTATGTGTGTATTGTTTGGGTCTGTATACAGGTGCAACTGACATGGGTCTGATTTTATTGTTGTACACTTTTGTCTGGCCTGTCAGTGGTATTTGCCACCTGCTTTTGGTTGGAGGTGTTTTGAGCTGTAAATTAAAATGATCTAGTAGACTTGCAGTAAACTTTTACCTCCTCCAATATGTAACGTATTAATAAACTTTAATGATTACTGCTTCCTCAAATGATTGATACCAATATTTACCACATTCAGTAAATATAGAATTAAATTTTTCATTTTGTAATCAAACGGACCAACCTAGGTATAGTTCTCATGAATCAATGCTTGATGAGGTCAATTAATCTTTGGGCCCAGCATAAGGGTGTAAAAACAAATCATTGAATTTCACTGCAAATCATACACAAATTAACAGTCCGAACAATGTGGCCATACAAGGAAATCTCCAGTCTACAATTAAGTTACGGAATTTTATTAGAAGGTCAGACTAAATGTCATGTAAATAATTCTCAAAACCAAACATTCAACAAAAACAATACAGAACATCAGAACGATCACCTGATGTACAGAAAGCAAGCGCTGTATTGTTTTTATACGCATTAAGGCAATTCAAAGGGCATCTAAATAGTTAATTCAGGCAAGGGAAACCCCTATAAATCAGCCAATCAGGGGTTAGCATGTGCTAGGTGAAATGCATGTGGCCAAAAATGCAAAAAGCACTAAGGTTAACTGTTAGACCTGACATACCTTAGGGTGGTCACCCCTAACTTTTTGCCTGCCTCCCTCCACTTTTTGGACCCTGTTTTGCTGTTTTTTAGACTCTGCGCACTTTACCACGGTTAACCAGTGCTAAAGTGCATATGCTCTCTCCCTTTTTAAACATGGTAACTTTGGATCATACCTGATTGGACAATTTAATTTACTTATACGTCCCTAGTAATGTGCACTATATGTGCCTAGGGCCTGTAGATTAAATGTTACTAGTGGGCCTGCAGCACTGGTTGTGCCACCCACTTAAGTAGCCCCCTTAACCTTGTCACAGACTTGCCATTGCAAGGCCTGTGTGTGCAGTTTCACTGCCACTTCGACTTGGCATTTAAAAGTACTTGCCAAGCCTAGAACTCCCCTTTTTCTACATATAAGTCACCCCTAATGTGTGCCCTAGGTAACCCCTAGAGCAGGGTGCTGTGTGGGTAAAAGGCAGGACATGTACCTGTGTAGTTTTATGTCCTGGTAGTGTAAAACTCCTAAATTCGTTTTTACACTACTGTGAGGCCTGCTCCCTTCATAGGCTAACATTGGGGCTGCCCTCATACATTGTTGAAGTGGCAGCTGCTGATCTGAAAGGAGCAGGAAGGTCATATTTAGTATGGCCAGAATGGTAATACAAAATCCTGCTGACTGGTGAAGTCGGATTTAATATTACTATTCTAGAAATGCCACTTTTAGAAAGTGAGCATTTCTTTGCACTTAAATCTATCTGTGCCTTACAATCCACGTCTGGCTGGGCTTGGTTGACAGCTCCTTGTACATTCACTCAGACACACCCCAAACACAGGGTACTCAGCCTCACTTGCATACATCTGCATTTTGAATGGGTCTTCCTGTGCTGGGAGGGCCTGCTCTCACACAAAGGACTGCCACACCCCCTACTGGGACCCTACTGGGACCCTGGCAGACAGGATTGAACTAAAAAGGGGAACGGGTGCACTTCTTAGCCACTCTTTGAAGTCTCCCCCACTTCAAAGGCACATTTGGGTATAAAACAGGGCCTCTGCCCTACCTCATCAGGCACTTGCTGGAAAAGAAACCTGAACCAGAAACTACATCCTGCCAAACAGAACTGCCTGGCTGCTTAAAGGACTCACCTGTCTGCTTTCTACAAAGGACTGCTGCCTTGCTGTTGGCCTGCTTCCTTGCTGAACTCTTGTCTGGCTGGATAGAGCTTGCCTCCTGTTCCCTAAAGTCTCGGACCAAAAATACTTCTCTTTTTCACTTGGACGCTCCGTGCGCCGAAAGGTTCGATGCACAGTTTGTTTTGCGGCGAGAAAAACACCGCACACCGACGCTGATCGACGTGACGCCTTCGGGACGACCGTAACTTCAACGCATGGCCTCGCAAGGACAACGCCGCCCGACCTCCAGAGGAGAAATCGATGCGATGCCTGCCGTGAGAGCGAACCTTCGACGCACAGCCCCACAGAACGACGCGCAGCCGGAAAACAAGCAGGAGAATCCACGCACAGACCCGGGACATCTGGTAATCCCCGCGATCCACAGAAAGAGGCTGTCCGCGCGCTGGAAAATGACGCACGACTTCCCCGCGTGAAAAATAATGACGCAAGTCTGTTTGTGCTGGGGAGAAATCGATGAACACACCATTTTTCCACGTATCTCTTCTTCTGCGGCCCCCTGCGGAGATTTTCCACTCCAGACCAGGTACTTTGTGCTTGAAAGAGACTTTGGGGGTTATTCTAACTTTGGAGGAGTGTTAATCCGTCCCAAAAGTGACGGTAAAGTGATGGATATACCACCAGCCGTATTACGAGTTCCATGGGATATAATGGACTCGTAATACGGCTGGTGGTAAATCCGTCACTTTTCCGTCACTTTTGGGACGGATTAACACCTCCTCCAAAGTTAGAATAACCCCCTTTGTTTGCTTTTTAAAGACTTAAGACACTTTATATCACTTTTCAGTGATATCTTTACAAATTCACATTGCAACTTTATTTGTTTTGACCTACAATTATCCTGATAAATATTCTATATTTTTCTAAGCACTGTGTGGTGTATTTTTGTGGTGCTATATGGTGGTATTGTATGATTTATTGCACAAATACTTTACACATTGCCTTCTAAGTTAAGCCTGGCTGCTCGTGCCAAGCTACCAGAGGGTGGGCACAGGCTTATTTCGGATTGTGTGTGACTTACCCTGACTAGAGTGAGGGTTCTTGCTTGGACAGAGGGTAATCTGACTGCCAACCAAAAAAACAATTTCTAACAATAACATTAATTTGGAAAAAATACATCTAGGATAAAAGGTAACTAACTAGGTTGTGCAGAAAGTAGGTAAAAAGAAAAGCATAAGCATTTCAGAAGCTCGGTCAAGAGTCTTTTTCTCTGGCCCAAAGTAAAAATCTTAAAGTCTCAACAAAGCATTTCAAAAGGGCAAGGCCAGAGAGGGCTGTACCTTTCAGAGTCCAAGGAGTTCACCAAGGGAAAAAAGGATGAGAATGTCTCCCAAGGGGAAAGGGAGGAATGCTCATAGAAGACTGCCCAAAGAACAATGCTAGATGAATACTGCAAATCCATCTGGGGAATGGTGTATTAAACTTTATAGGCCACAATCATTCATCCATCTATCTGTCCACATAATGTAGAGGATGTATCATCCAACAGAAATCGATCTGGTGACATAGACTGCAGTATGTTCATAAATTCCCATTACCAACAGGTTGGAATTTATCATTGGTTCTCATCTATGCAACTTTGATACATTTACATATGTTGCCAGTCCACAGTTCTGAATGTGCTGAGCTTAAGGCCACATTCCCAGCCTCTCCATGTGTAAGACAATAAGGCTCCTATTACCAAACTAGCTTCATCATGGGAACGAAATCTGAAAAAAGATTCATATTAACAATCATGACTAAACATTTCCTCCACAGTCACGAAGCAGGGCCTTACAGGCCTCACTTAGGCTAATGCAATGAATTAAAACATCACATTCATTTATGCATTTCATGTTTTTTCAACATTCTATCCATAACTCAGTATTAATAAGCTATTAGACTTGCTCATGCTATAATGCCTTTTAAACAAAAAGATTATATCAACTCTTTCATATAACTAGAAAACATTACTACATTCTCTACATTTGCATATCACTTTCATAAGAATTCTCAGGTAAAATGTATTATCATTTTAATGCACACTATTAGTTTTCCTCATGAATTATGACATAATGATAAATAAAGTCATTAAACATAAAATTACAACATTATACTTCAAAATTTTAATTGCTACGCTAGAGTAAATGAATGTTACCATGGCTTTTCAGTGCACCACTTTACAGTAGAACTATTAATGCTTTGATTAACATAATGCATAAACTGTCACGAACAGATGATCATTTTGACATGAGGGACAGTACTAATATTTTCTGCTATGTCAGTGTCCCCTCTAATGGTGAATCAAGCCATATCACACACTAAAATTTTCTAATTTTAATGAGCCAGCTCACAACTTCGGAGGTCATTCCCGGCAAAACCTTCTGGACTCCTCTAACTGTTGGACATCACTGTAGTATAGGTAGCGCCTAGACTCCATCTCAAACTCCTCCCTCCTATCTCCTCTACTTGTTCTCATATTCTTCAGCTTCTTGATCAACTTGTAAATACCAACTGCAACTAGGGCTCACAGGTCTATTATCAATATAGGTCTCAAGGTGGTTCCCACAGTACCTTTCCCTGGACTTTCAAACTACTTTCCAACTGCTGAAAATCATGATTCCTAGGCACCTGTCACCTCTAGGTCCTTTGGGTAATTGTTTGAGGTCTGTCATATTTGAAATATACATCCTCAGCTCCTCACTATTATCAGGAATATAAGTGCAACAATGTTGAAATTGTAACATTTCGCAAACTCCGCCCTCCTTTGTGGGAAGAATGTCGAACTCGAGACGATTTTGTAAAGTCATTGATCTTAGGGCAACCATTTCTGTGTCTACTAACAAAAAGGCACCTGCAGTCTATTTAGAAAGCTTATCCACTATTGTCAATAACTTTCTTACTTTGTGATCATTCAGGATAACTCCCACTGAAGGAATTATGGGCTAGATGTATCATTATTCCGGTTTGCATTTCCTAAATAGCGATTGTTAAGAAATCGCCATTTAAGAAATGCAAAATGGGATGTATGAAAATTGCAATTCGGTAATAGCGATTTCTCAAAAGTCGCAATTGCTATTATCGAATTGCAATTAGGGAATGGGACTCCATTCATCCCTATGGACCTGTAGGCCCATAGGTGCGAATGTTTTTGTATTTCCGAATTTGCAAATTCCTGTTAGGAATTCGCAAATTAGGTAATGCAAATCCCAGGATGCTGGGGGCATGGGGCCCCCTTTGATGAACACCAAAAAAATATCAGTGGACATGTGAAGCGCACACATGCCATAGGGGCATTTGTGAGCTACATGTCATTTTTAAAAATGCATTTTTAATGCATTTTTTAAATTGCACATGCTTACCACCTAATTGGATTTGGTGGATATTGCATTTCCTAAATGCCCAATTCGCATTTAGGAAATGCATGATACATGTGCTTTGGAATTCGCAAAAAGGAATTCCCTATTTGCGATTTCCTATTTAGAGAATTGCAATTTGCGATTCCCTAAATGGAGTCGCAATTTCAGGGAATCGCTATTTAAGTGATTCAGTGAAATTGCACTGTAATGCCTTTCATAAATCTTAAAAGGCATTTTTGCATTCACAAACAGTCGAATTCTACGTTTCGCACCGTTTGCAAATGCAAAAAGCTTTGATACATCTAGCCCTATGGCACCAAAAATATCGCCTACGATTTCTGAAGCACTGACACCTCTCTTGAATCTGGTGTGTGATTTCTCATTCCAAATTGGATCAATAAAATCCTTCACATGATAAGTCTTTGGAAGAAATACTTATAGATAAAATGTACCATGCCATCCTTTCGACAGCTTGCAATAGGCATTTTTCCCACAAATTAAATAAACACCAGGTATGGCAGGATCTTGTCCATAAAAGTCTATATACTTTAAAAAAAACACGTCTACATTCACTAGTCCTACAAAAATCATGGCAGTCTTTGATTTGGATCTATATCCACATATGTTCCCTGTACGTTGCCAATCAATTGCTAAAAATCCTTGATTTCCAGCTACTGAATGAGTTCCATCCCTTTCCCAGCTTGGTAACACTATTCCCTTCTCTACTTTACCCTTCATAGCTCTTCTCCTGTCTTCAAGTTGTCCAATGAATTCCTCTTCTTCTGGGGTCAATGTACATGTCAGGTTGTTTCAATAGCAAATACTGTATCACATGTCAAGGTAGGTTCAAAGAATCCTCCCACTGTGTCAATCTGTTTTGCTTTAGCAGTGCTACTCAAATGTTTCATGATTGGGACAACTGAGAAAACAAGATCATAATTAGAATAATTATATTGATAATATTTCTGCTGATACAAAAGTGTCAACAACAAGCTACAGGAAATTCCATATGTTAAGGGGATACTATGTAAAGTAATTTCTTTACCAACTGATGATGGTAACTGTGTGCACACATAACAGTCTCTAACCTCAATTGTATTGACATACTCATTCAACAGTTTGTAATAGGCATTTGCGGACAAATCCCCTCTGGATCCATCTGCATGTAACGCCTTCTCATTGAACAACGATTTCTGATTATTTTTTGGATTTGCATGACTCGGGCACTTTTAGACTTAACCTTTTCTGAATCACTAGAGGTGGGGAATCTCAATCCAACTACAATAATATGATCATTATGACTATTAAACCTAATAATCCAACACATATGTACCTAAGCTTATTTCTATTGTTTTTGATTGACTCTATACGTTCTCTACCTTCAGACAAACAAGCCAAGTTCCAAATCAAAAATACAATAATCAAAAATAAAGAAATCAGAAATGCAAAACTGCTCCAAAATATCATTGTCTCTTTTCAGTCCTTTTTTTATGAGCAAAGCAATTATCAAAAATGGTCTTTTCAAAAATTAAAATTATTCACAAAAAATCCTTGATCTTCCAGAAAGTTCATCAAGAGCTTTTCTCTACCACCAAATGTTAAAAAAAGGCTTTTAATAAAAGTTCAAATGTCTCTAACAAAAGAAAAACTTGTAATCACTGATAATCACTTCAAAAACGCAATGTCCTTGTTCATCAAGGGGCAATAAGATTTCAAAGTTCAGTTCCGCCGCAATCACAAACTCCAGATTATTGAACTATTAATGCAAAAGTTTGGAAATTGAGTCTCCCATTTATTGGTAACAAAATATGTCCAGTTGAGTGCTGAATATTTTCGACTTGGAACTCTCCTTTTTTTCAATCTCCGAGTTACTCGACTCTCAGCATCACTGTCACTCTGGCTTGTGTCCTCAATTTCTTCAGCAGTTGTTAAAGATACTAGTACAGCTTCCACAGCTTGCTCACTTGGCCAATTGTCTCCTTGTACAGCTCCTTTTCCTGCAGCTACTGGCCCTTCATCATGAGTCAACTGATTCTGTCTTGACCTTCCTGTGCAGCTACTGCTGTTCACTCGTTCACACACCCCCAGACCGTAATTGCGCTGTAGCAGCCGCTTTTCCAGCCCCAACTGCTTGACTAACTTGATTCCTCTCTGTAACCAACCCTTTGGTTATAGGTGCTGTGCCTTCTAGGGGACCTAGAACTTTGTGAGTGGGGCTCGCATACTTCCAGTTAGGGAGGTCAGCGCACTTCGGAGCTGTGGTAGTGACCATCACTACCTGATGAGGGCCTTTCCAATGTGGCTCCAAGCAGGATTTCCTCACATGCGTTTTAACCATGACCCAGTCACCTGGGCATAGGTCATGACAAAGCTCCTGTTGGTGCACCTGTAACTTCACCAACCTGATGAGACACAGAATGAACCACGTCAGTTAGTTATTTGCAATAATCTAGTACCAAGTCATCTGTAATATTCACAAGTGCATTCTCAGGCACAACTGGCAATCTCATGGCTTTCCCCATGATTATCTCAAGGGGTGACAGCCCAGTCTTTCTGTCAGATGTACTTCTCATACTCATTAAAACAAGAGGCAATGTGTCTGGACATTTCAAAGTACTGGATGCACATACTTTTGTCAGTTTGGACTTCAGAGTACCGTTGATTTGCTCCACCAATTCAGAAGCCTCAGGTGTGTAGCGGCAATGTAGTCTTTGCTCAACTTGTAATGCTGCACAATAATTGTAGGACCTCACTATTGAAGCGTATCCCTCGGACTGACTCTAAAGAAGTCGGGAAGCCAAACCTTGCGATCAGTTCCCTAAGTAACAGCTTCACTACTGTCAGACTATCATTCCTCCTGGTCAGGTAAGGTTCAACCCAACTAGAGAAAATGCATACAACGACCTAGATGTATCTCAGTCCATTGCATACAGGTAGCTCTATAAAATCCAACTGCATCCTATTGAAGGGTCCTCCTGATCTGTCTATGTGACTCAGTGTAACTATTGTGCGTTTTCCTACTTTCAACTGTTGGCATGTGACACAGCGGTGACACACAGCTTGTGCTATAAATCTGAATCTAGAGTTAAACCGTGTCTTTCAAAAGGTTCTGATCATCGCTTTCTACATGTGCCTGTCCATGATAGTGGTTAGCCATGGGTGATAACAAACTATTTGGTAACACAGCTCCTCCATTACTTGAAACCCAAATATCATTGTCATTTCTCTTGACACATCCTGCTCTAGCTCAACTCTGCTGCTCCTCTTCTGTCACTTCCGCTTGCAATCTTTTAACTTCTTCCCAGGTATCAACAACAGTAAATAGGAAATTTTGACTTGGCTCAGAATTTGATTCATTGTTTCACTCCCCATTAAAAGGAGTGCAGCTCAGGGGCAGTATCTTGCCACTATTTCTCCATATGTATTTCCCAAAGTCCAAAGTTACATAATCAGTAGATTTTTGATGAACCACTCATTTCAACACAGCAACATTTGCAGGCAATTGTAATGCATTCAGCAAATTTTTAACTTTGTATTCATTCCTTATTGGTGAGCCAGAAGAGGTCATAAATCCTCTCTGGGATCACAATTGTCCAAAATCATGAACAACACCAAAGCCATACTGATTATCAGTGAAAATTGTTACGTTTAGCTGCTTAGAAAAACAGCATGCTCTAGTAAGAGTAACAAATTTGACCACTTTAGCAGAAATGACCCCTTGAAGCCAGGAAGCTTCAGTCACACCTAAGACTGCAGTCTGCATAACCAGCTCTCACTATACCATTATGTCTCTTTAAACGGGAGCCATCAACAAACATGACATAGGCCCTCATTCTGACCTTGGCGGTCTTTTCGCAAGACCGCCGAGTTACCGCCGCGGTAAAGACCGCCAACCGCGGCGGTATGCCGCTGCGCGTATTCCGACCGCTGGGAGCGTTCCGCCGGAATACCGCCAGCAGCCACACTGGCGGTCGGCGGGAAAGTGGAGACTGGTCAACCTCCACCGCCACGCCAGCAGAACACCGCCCCCAGAATTACGACCCACATTTCTGTGTGGCGGTCTTCTGTTGGCGGTCTTCTGTTGGCGGTCACGTCCCTATGGCTCCCGTCGCCTCCCGGAGGACCAACGCACAAGGTAAGTTAATCGTCCGTGAGGGGAGGGGGTGGGGGGGTGTTGTGTGATGTGTGCGTGCATGGGGGTGTGCGTGTGAGTGTGTAGAGGGGGTGTGTGAGTGCGTGCATGCGGGCGGGGAGTGCTGCTGTGCCTATGGGCAATGTGTGTAGTTCGGCGGGTGCGCATGTCGGCATGTATGTGTGCGGGTATGTGTCCCCGTTGTGTATGTGTGTGTGTAGGGGGTGTGTATATGTGCATGTTGGGGGTGTGTGCATGTCGGGGTGCGTGTATGTGCATGTCGGGGTGGGGGTGGGGAGGGGGTTCGTACCACCTCTGGGGGGTGGCAGGGGGGTGGAGGGTGTGGGGGGAGGACTCGGGGGGCAGTGGGGGGTGGGGGAGACCCCTATCAGTGCCAGGGAAGGAATTCCCTGGCCCCGATAGTGCCTACCGCCATGGTTCGCATGGCGGTTCCCGAACGCCAGAAACCGCGGCGGTAAGCAGGGTCATGATACCGTTGGCGGTCTTGGGTCGACCGCCGGACCGGAGTGCGCAGACTCCAGCCCGTCGGTCATGACCGCCGTGGCTGTCGGAGTGGGGAAGTGGCGGTCGGTCGCGGCGGTGACCGCCGCGGTCAGAATGCCATTTTTAATACCGCCGGTCTGTTCGCGGTCCGACCGCCGCCTCTCCGCCGACCGCCAAGGTCAGAATGAGGGCTATAGTCATTTTCAGAAATGGGAATATCTTTAATGTCAGGTCTTGGCTTTGTGCATAGTATAGTAACATTGAGACAGTTATGCTCAATCTCATCAGTACAGTCATTAATGTTTTCAGCAGGGGTAGGCAATAAGGTAGCAGGATTCAGAATAGTACATCTCTTTCAATTGGCATTTGGCACAGGGAGGATGACCTGTTCACAATGGTCAGACATGCACTGGTCAAATGTTGAGGCTTTGTTTGGATTAACAATATTTCCACAGACTGAGGAACAAAAACATTCAGGGGGTGACCCATAACTATGCCTTCGTACTGTTCAATGCTGACACTTACAGCTGCCACAGATTTTAAACAGTTGGGCAAAGCTGATGCCACAGGACCATCAGTGGCACAAACGTAAGCCACCGACTTGTTTGCATTTCAATGCAACTGAGTAAAAACTGAGAGAGTGCATCCCTCCCTCTCACAACAAAACAAAGAAAAACTTTGGGCCCATATTTATACTTTTTGACGCAAAACTGCGGTAACGCAGTTTTGTGTCAAAAAAATTAGCGCCAGCTAACGTTATTCTGAAGCGCCATGCGGGCGCCGTATTTATTGAATGACGTTAGCCGGCGTTAGCCGCCGTCGCCGTCTGGTGTGCGTTAAAAAAAACGACGTACACCAGGCAGCGCCGGCGTAGGGGGATATGGGGCTTGGGTGTCAAGAAATGGGGCAAGTCAGGTTGAGGCAATTTTTTCACCTCAACCCGATTTGCGCCATTTTTTTTTACTCCCAACCCCCATAGAAATGACTCCTGTCTTAGCAAAGACAGGAGTCATGCCCCCTTGCCCAATGGCCATGCACAGGGGACTTCTGTCCCCTGGGCATGGTCATTGGGCATAGTGGCATGTAGGGGGGCACAAATCAGGCCCCCTATGCCACAAAACAAAAAAAAACAAAAACACTTACCTGAACTTACCTTAATGTCCCTGGGATGGGTCCCTCCAGCCTTGGGTGTCCTACTGGGGTGGGCAAGGGTGACAGGGGGTGTCCCTGGGGGCATGGGATGGCACCTCTGGGCTCCTTCAGAGCCCACAGGTCCCTTAATGCCTGCCTTTTGCAGGCGTTAAAAAACGGCGCAAAAGCGGCCGTACGTCATTTTTTTTTACCCGCCCACTCCCGGGCGTGAATTTTGCCCGGCAGTATAAATCCGACGCACATGCCTCGGAGTCGATTTTTTAGACGGGAACGCCTACCTTGCATATAATTAACGCAAAGTAGGTGTCCACGCTAAAAAATTACGCTAACTCCATGGACTTTGGCGCTAGACGCATCTAACGCCAAAGTATAAATATGGAGTTAGATTTGCGTCGAAATTGCGTAAAAAAAAAACGACGCAATTCCGGCGCAAACGGAGTATAAATATGCCCCTTGGTGTAATCAGGCATCCCCAGAGCTGGGGTATGACATAGACTTTCTCCCAGCTGTACTAAAGCAAGTATGCTGTTGCCATCCAGTGGTACAGGATCAGTCACATCTTTGTTTGTCAGCCTCTATAAAAGCTTGGCCAAAAAAGAAATGTTTGGAATCAACTGATGACAGTAGCCAACCATTCCCAGGAACATTCTGACTTCTTTCCGAGTGATGCGGGGGGAACAATTTTCAAAATTGCTGAGATTGTTTCTTGTGACACCTTCCGCACCCCTTTCTCAATGGGATTACCTAGATACAGAACTTCTTTCTTGTAATACTGTAATATTGCCGGGGAATCTTTATATCCATTTTCTCCTAAACGATTCAAGAGAGCAATTGTTTCTCTTCTACCATATTTGATGCCACAAGTAGGTCATCAATATACTGAACTAAAACTGAATGACATGGCATTTTAACTGATTCCAGATTGTTTTTCAAGATCTGGTTAAAAATTGAAGGACTCTCAGTATACCCTTGGGAAACTTGGAACCATGCCAAAATATGACGGTAAAACCGAAATGTGAAGAGAAACTGGCTCTTCTCATGCAACAGTATGGCAAAGGTCAATCACGATGAACTGTCCTGCTTCACATAGAATTTAAAATAGTATCACTGCTGGATTCTGTACCACAGAGCAACATGGAACAACAAATTGTCAACCTTTTTAAGATCCTGGACTATGCATGATTTTCCATTGGGCTTCCGCAGTCCCATAATGGAAGAGTTACAAAGTCTTCCCATTATTTGCTTCAGAATACTTTTGCTCAATCAGATAGTTAATTAGGGGAGTAATTCCTGCTTTTGTCTCAGGAGTCATGTTATATTGAGGTGTTTTCTGCTACACTGCACTCGGATTCACTGTTATTTTCACAGGTTCAACTACTTTAATGGGTTCCATCTCTTTTCCTGAAAAATCACAAACTTCAGGTGTCACTGTGTATTTAAAATCTTCTGGTGAGTCATTACATGCCAGCATCAGGTACTGTCTCACAATTTTACATGTCACATACTCATCATTTGTCTGTATCTCAATTTCTCGGGGGTTGTAGAGGATGGAACAGTTTAGTTTGCACAATAGGTTGTGTCCAACCAAGCTTACAGGCCGTGAATCACAGACCACAAATTGGTGCTTGTCTTCAAAGGAACATATTTTTACTCGAACATATTCTGTTACTGGGTTGGACCATTGTTAAATTGTGACTTCTACAACCTGAATTTTCCTACCTGAAAGGGACAACTTTGGCACTTCTGCTTTTCTGACAGTGGAGCGTGTAGCCCTACTGTCAACCAGAAGTGTCACATGGTGACCCATTACATCAGTGTTTACATAGCCACCATGTTAATCTACTTCTAAGGAAGCACCTAACATGCGATCTTCGTCATCTGAGGTGTCCACTTTCTGAAAACTCCTCATCAGTCAGATCCATTAAGGGAAACTGTGATGCAAACTGTTTCACATCTACATTGGCAAGCTGATTCAAATTCTGTAGAAGAACACTCGTCAGTTGCTGAGTCATTGGGGTTTATGGTATGACCTTGGGACACACAATTTTCATTCGGTGTCTGTCTGACTCGCAATTTCCGAGTCGCAATATCGGATGCAGAACGGTGTCTCAGACACCGTCTGCGACTCGCTATGGGGTCGCAAAGACCCACCTCATCAATATTAATGAGGTGGGTCGCATTTTGCGACCTCATAGCGAGTCCCTGCACTCACAGGGATGGTGGCCTGCTGAAGTCAGCAGACCTCCATGTCTGTGACTGCTTTTTAAATAAACCAGTTTTTTTTTCATTTTGCAGCCCGTTTTCCTTAAAGGAAAACGAGTTGCAAAATGAAAAAACTTCTGAAACCATTTTGTTTAGTTTTTTCAGAGTAGGCAGTGGTCCATAGGACCACTGCCTGCTCTGAAAAAATATTTTTGTCGACATTCACAAAGGGGAAGGGGTCCCATGGGGACTCCTTCCCTTTTGCGAATGAGTTACCACCAGTGTGACACTGGTGGTAACTGCAAGTTGCTTTGCGACCGCATTCGCGGTCACAAAGCAATTCTGAATTGCGATGCGAGTTGCAAATAGGAAGGGAACACCCCTTCCTATTTCGAGTCGCATTCACAAATTGCGAGTCGGTACCGATTCGCAATTTGTGAAGGAGCATCGCGTTAGGCTGTTTGCATGCCGCAAACTGCGATTTTTGCAGTTTGCACCATGCAAACGGCTTCCTACATGTGGCCCATAGTCTCTGTAACACTGTAATGTTTGAAAGCCTATAGCAATCTCTCATAATAGGAATGAATTGACTACTTTGACTATTGAGTCATTCTATCAATCCTCAACCAACCAATGTCCTTCAGAGAAACATTGTCTTTCAAAAAGCCAATTACCTTATAATACTTTTTCAACATCTCTTCTGACGGCGCGCCTGTTATTGGATCCCTTGGAGGTTCCCTTTCTGGCCAATCAACAAAACCGTTGCACTCAGTACACAAGTCACTAGGAACCACAATGTCAAACAGCATGTTCAAATCCTCCCACATGCTTTTTGAAAGTTCCACAAACCTTTCTGTCTGTTTGTACCATTCTCCTTGCTTCTCTCTCAATTTTAGGTGGTCATTTGTAAATGACAAAACACCACTCCTTCTCCAAGGCACATAAACATATCGCCCACCTGGTATTTCTCTCATAGGAAGCATTTTCACATTTGTCTCAGCTTGATTTACCCTGCCAGAGGCACATCTGACTTTTTTTCTTTTGATTACTTTTCTCCACTCGTCTGCCTTCCCAGTTATCTAATGCTCCCTATTTGTGAATGTACATGATTAATTCTTTACTGTGTAATTTTATTCCAGGGGATCTCATGTTGGCTGTGTCTTTTTCGATAAACTCCAATCTGTAACTTCACTGTAAGGGCTCGGATTTTTCCAAATTCACATCATATTTTTCGGCCAATTCAGATAATCTTTCATAAGCCTGCTCGGCAGGCTTATTGTTCACATGAACCACAATTTGTCTTCTGTGTAAGTTTCTAATTCAGCTGAATCTAAAGTTCCCAGTGTCATTTTGTTTAATTCCAATTTTAATATGGACACGTTTAATGATCTATCTCTCTCAGGAGTTTCTTCTGTTCTCGTATCACAATTTGCACACCTGTTGCACCCTCAGGACTCAAATGATTTAACCAGCTATTTAATTGCTGTGCAGTAAAACCACGTAAACACACAGGATTATTCTGCAACTCTTCTGCTCTTAAAGGACCTACAGTTTGCTGATTGGGGATATTAGAAATAGACATATTCTCTGGTGTGGTTAAAGGCAGTCTTCCATGCGAGTACAACAATTAACATTTGACATCTGTTCTGATCTGGGCACAAAATAAAGTGAGAATGCCTGAGGAAGCCTCACATCATGAGTAAATTCTGACTGACTTGTCATCGGAATTGGATATGAAATCTGCATATGGGTTAACGGTCTCGCTAAAGAATGAATTCCTTTCATGGCTGAATAATTTGAATATACTGATCTCTGTGCCCTGCTTGGTGTCATCCCATTGGATACAACCAGTGCATCAGGCACAGTCGGGCATTTAACAAATGGACATTGCTTACAGAAATATCTGGAGCATACAAAAGAACAACTGGACCTATACTGTAGTCATGGGAACTGTTAAGGCATCTGGGCCAACATAATTTATCTGATTTAGATGAACTGGCAGTCCTACACTTTGTCCTGACAAAGCAGTACTAAAACTCTATTGTGTTGGAGTGGAAGAAACACTTGGCACAAGCTGATTTGGACTGAACATTTGTACAGGTTGATTTGATTTAACATTTTGCACAGCTTGACTTGGACTAACATTTTACACAGGAGAATTCACATAAGGTGTCTGCACTGACTGTTTCAAGGTAGAATTCGACACAATCTGATATTAGGACTCTGTACAGGCTGAATTGTGCTGAAACTCTGAACTGGTTGATTCACACTAGGAATCTGTGTCACTTAATTTGCGTATGTATTGGGTACTGTCTAATCTGGGGTTAATGCAACTGGTGCAGTAGGCACACTGGGTACTACATCTCGTGTTACTTCAGTTGGTGTTCTAGTGTTGGTAATACCAAATTACTACAAAACTTGGCCTAAAACTCACACTGCTCAAATTCCCTGTATTCTCTCTGTGAATTAAGATGTGCACAGATCTTTAACTGTCAACATCCTGTCTCCTCCAACAGCAATTATTGCTTTGGGGGCAGATGCAGGTGAGTACACATGCAAAACAATGTGTACACATGAAAATTCCTTTTGTGAGTTTGCACAGGCTGCACTTTTTAATCATCACTTGTGCAGGGTGGAAAACCAGCACTGTGTTTGCTGTCTAGTTTGAACTATACAGCTACCTCCCAGAACGTCAATATAACTGCCAGAAACGCAGCCTTCCTAAAATGACATTGTGAAGAACACAGAGTTGATGACGTATTTCACATAACATTAACCATGAGTGGTGAAGTGGTCTATTTTAAGTCTAATGGGAAAGTTTTCACGTTTATCATCACTAATCCATCTGTGTCCATACCCATGGTCTATATGAGATATAATATGAGGCAAAAGAGGGACAATTTAGGGCCCTAAGGCGAGATTTTATTGGGTAAAGATAATATTCATACTTTCAAATAAAAAAAAACAATGAAGTGCCAAGGATGGGTAGCTTAACAAAACAAATGGGCATTTCAAATATTATCTCATTTGATTTTTCATAATCACCACATTCACCATCACAATTGCTGCCTAGTCCTAGAGAGATTACCGACAGGAGCTTATCAGATCACTATCAGAGTGGAATGTGTCGTCCTATGACTAGCGTGCAAATAGTACAATTTCAGTAGTTCAGAGGAATGCATTTTTGGGTGCCACTTGACTTGCCTTATTTGCCTACCTTTTACCCTTACTGTATACACACTATGCCTGGCTCCATTACATTCACAATGCCTTTTTTTTAATTGAATTTTCTTGGCTTGTTCCCTCCCAAAATGAGGCTCTCGACAGATACTAGTTAATTTGTTTTGCAGTTTGGAGACTTTTTAGGCTCCCTGATTCCTTCTCCCAGACTTCTACTTTGAGCTTAGGCCCTGAGTATTCCACTATGAATCTCCTGGGATCGGCTTTCATCCTTTTCAAATATGGCCAGGCAGTCGCCGATGTCCCTTGGGAAAAAAACACCATCCACCCGCCTCTGCACACACAACACCCCCGATGCCACTTAAAAGACCGCTGGGTGCTTTGCAGGATTAGCATCAACATTTTTATGCTAGTCCTGAAAGTGCTGGACTAGTGCAAAAAATGATGACCCTAGTACCCCTGACTACCACCATGGTGCGCCGTGTTTTAAATACGGCGCACACTTGGTAGCGTGAGGGGGGTGCTAAGGGCCATAAGAAAAATCGCCCTGCACTAGGTGCAGGACCACTTTTCTTAAATCTGCCCCAATATTTAGTACCCTGAGTAGAGTAAATGTTCTGCCTGTTAGAGTCTTATTCATTCTTCCGTGCTCCCAGTCGCCGGAAATAAGTCAACTTTAATTTAGTAAACATTAATCGTTGGGATTGTGTCACTCCTGTGATGGTATTTTGATTTGTGAAAAGAATTCTGCGTATTTCCTGGATACCTTGCACTTTATATTTGTTTATAGAATTCTCATAGTAGACCTGAACTGCGTATTGCCACTCGAGTGCTAAATGAATGAAATGTAATGTTGTCTGCCACAGTTAGGCTCTCTCCGGCTCATGTTCAAACACAAGTGACAAAAGTTATTTGCTGGCAGCTCAATTTCAGTTCTTTTTGCCTCATCTCAACTGTTCCTCCTCAGTTTAAGATTTGCTGTTCCAAATTCAATCACATATAGCTCGCGTTGACCTTTCCCTGCGGAAAGTGCAAAATTGCTTGTTCCAAAATGCAAAATTTCTTGACAAAAAAATCCCCCACAAGCCTCCCATCATGCTTTACTTCACACTCTTTTCATCTCAATCTTTTAAAAAGTTGTATCTAGCTCTTTCATCCATATCTTAAAAATGCAAAAACTGTTTCACAAATGTCTTCTGCTTTGATGATAATATTGCATCCAAAAAGAATTGACTTATTCACAAAATTCAATGTTCGTTTGAAGCCACTGAGTCTCGAGGAAACTTTGATACCAGCAACTCGGCGTTAAAGTTGTTGAACTGACTTCGAGCAGACTCAAGCTCTTTGAAGTTTCCTAAGGCTCTGAATCGCGACCGTCTTAATTAGTTGACGTTTAATCATTAATTTGGGGTATCCACAAACGTATCTGCGTAGAGCTTGGTATGTTCTGTGGCCAAAAATATTGGAAAGGCAACAATAACACTACCACACTTTTTTAAAGGGAAATATACCAATACTTTACCGCAGAACTACACCACTTTTAGGAGGACAGTGCCGCAGCCTACCTCAAAGTGAGTACTCGAAGAGGGTAAACAACTACAATTTGTTCCCAATTTCTAGTACTTCTGACATAGTCATGTCAGTAATTGATCTCGAACCCCAAACTAATATTTTTGCGCGACTAAAGAGAAAATTATTTTGTTTTCTCACAACTACCTGCATTGGTGGATGGTGCAGGATGTAACAGGCAATCTGCATGCTGTAGCCTAAGGGGAGGCAAGATGCTCCCTGCTACTTCTTCACTGGCATGGGACAATCCAGGACATTTTCACGGCCAGCATTCCAAAATGCTTTTTCAAAGGTATATGTGGTAGTTCTGCATTCATGCACACTTGCTCACATGCACATACACACAGCCACACACACACTTGGAGCCTAATGTGTTTACTTCTTGTTTGATGCAGTCTGAAATACATTTATCACACTGCAAGCAATTGGTTTATTTTTCCCACACACTGAAGTCTATAAATCAAGCGGAATTTGGACTATTATTACTGTCTGAATATGCTATTAAGTGGGTAATTTGCGGACTAAGGGCCATATGTACTAGCACTTTTTCCCACAGACACAGAATGTGTAAAAACCTTTGCTACATCTGGCCCTAAATCGGGAAATTGCTTGGGAAATAAACACAACTATCTCTGTAAATTAGAATTTGAATCTTATGAAGTTTTAGTCAATGTTAACGGTCTAGTCTACTCCGCAAAGCACTATTTAAGGAATTTCTAAACCTTGAAAGAAGCCTACTGTGCTTACAAATTCGTCATTGACGCTACATGTGCACTCAGCTTTTCTGCAGGACTATGAGGTGCCAGGCTCATCCCTACCACATGAAGGGCGCTCAGAAAAGTTTTTCGACTCGCTTCTGCCATGCTTTTTACACCCCTGCACATTTTCTGTCTCACTGTCTCCTTCAGAAGCAATTGTCAAAAGCCAGCTCAAATCTAAGAGATATTTAAGGTTACATTTATACATTTCTTCCATAAAGCTAAACTAACGTTAAAGTAAGCTGAAAATGGAAACAAAAAAAGTTTGTCGTGCCATTAATTAACATGAAATTATAACAAAGGAAGGCAAAAAAAATCTTAACTAGAGCTCTGTAAGCAGTTTTACAGCATTGTTCACATTTTCTAGTCCACTTTTAGGCTCTGCCTCCATCTCCCTTGGCAACCTTGGTATGTGAAATATTATCTCAATGAGGCAATTCCTCTGAGGGATTCCCGATGTGCAAAATGATTTTTAACACACAGGCATGGCCCTTAATCATCAATGTAAGTGCTTTCAGTTCCTTGACATTGAGCTGTGTGGTACCCAAGGCCCGCAATTAGTGAGAAAATTTCAAATCTCCTCATGAAGTGCCATGTTTTTCATATTGGAAATGTGGCTTCAGGAGACATCCGACTTTTCAATTGCAGGCCCTGGTCGATATAAATAAAAGCGACCATGTTGATCTAAAGGAGGAGATGTGGAATCTTTTTTAAAGATATAGTTTGACTATATATATCTTATGGGCTTCTATATATTCTGGTTTGCATTTTGTTGCTCCTCTCACGAGTGTTCTTTTGCTTTCCTTCTGTTTTATCATCCACCTGACAAACCTCAGAGTTTTATGTAACTATTATTCACTTTTAAGACACACTATTCTACAATTAGCTTATACTGAAGCACTGGGCGATTTAACCTCCCAGTCAATTATCCCGGTTATTGCATTTTAAAAAGTCAGAACTCTTACAGCCTTTTCAAATTGGTCACGGACCCTACATCAAACCGTTGTAAATGTGGGCCTAATTTGGGCTTTTGAGAAGCAAATAGTGCTTTAAGGACATTCATTCATTAGCACTGATAATCTACTTCTTGATATATTCTCAATCTGTGCCTCAGCCACAATGGCACTTTTACCATGGTCGATGATATTTTGGAGAGTGTTTATAGGGCTGTTTTTTCTCTTTGAAGCTCCATAGAAACAGAAGAGAGAGAAGGCGGATACTGCTTAAAATATGATCTAATGAGTCAGTCAATAAACAACCCTCTCACATGACAGCTAGAAAAGACATAGGCGGTCATTCTGACGGCGGCGGGCGCCGGTAGCTGCCCGCCATGCGGTCACCGCCATTTGGCCGCTCTGCGGTCAAAAGACCGCGGAGGCCATTCTGGCTTTCCCGCTGGGCCGGCGGGCGCCCGCCAAAGGAGTGCCTGCCGGCCAAGCGGGTAAGGCCCTGCAACATAGAAGCCGGCTCCGAATGGAGCCGGTGGTGTTGCAGGGGTGCGACGGGTGCAGTTGCACCTGTCGCGATTTTCACTGTCTGCTATGCAGACAGTGAAAATCATGCTGGGCCCCACGACACCCGTTCCCGCCATCCTGTTCCTGGCGGTAAAAACCGCCAGAAACAGGGTGGCGGGAAGGGGGTCGGAATCTCCATGGCGGCGCTGCTTGCAGCGCCGCCATGGAGATTCAGCCCAGACAGGGGAAATCCGGCGGGAAACCGCCGGATCTCCTTTTCTGACCGTGGCTTTACTGCCGCGGTCAGAATGGGCAGGGAAGCACCACCAGCCGGTTGGAATGACCCCCATAGTAACAATCACATCTGACATGGATGTACAGTGTTTTAAGCAGCAGCTGAAGAGTTGCCAAAAAAACCTCTTAGTAAAGCCACACCAAATGTCCTAGTCCTCAAGAGGTGACTTCCCAGTGACAAGATTATTGTGTCACGTCTTTTGCTTTGAACTGTGATCGTTCTTTGTGTCCAAAATTCAGAACGTCTACTCTGGTATAAAGAATTCTCAAAACGTTTCATGGATCCTGCATCAGTTTCGGTCATTTTCCATTTTCAGAACACAAGTAAACCTCATTGTCTACTCAGCCTTAAGAAGAGTTGCAGAGTTCTTGAGGTTTCTTCAAGAATTTAAGGCCCATATTTATGAGATTTTGATGCAGGGCAGTGGAGCAAGTAATCTTGCAGCGCTGCGTCAAAGAGAAAGGGTAGGAAGGCACCATATTTAAGCAATATTGTGTATTCCTGTCCTTTCCCCCTGCACTGGAGCCCTTATGGCCGCCTAGCACCATTGGAAGCAGCCTTGCACCATTGTGCAAGGGTGCATGCGTTGCATACAGGATTGTCTTTGTGTAGGAAGGGGCACCTTCCTGCATAAAAACAATCTTGGGAGGCTCTTTCCTCTTTCTATGTGTTCTGCAGAATGCAGCACACATAGAAAGAGGAAAAACGAGGAGAAATAAAGATATTTTAATTAGTTACGCCTCCCCTGGGGAGGAGTTAGGTTTTTGGCGGATCTACAGAGATAATAAATGTAATTCTGCTTCCTTTATCAGTTCTAATTGAATGAAAAACAGGAGTTATAATGCCCCTGCTAAAAAATGAAACTCAATAATAGCATATTTGACGTCTCTTGACCTACTACATTGTTGCCTGTTTTAAAGAAAGCCACACAGAGAGTTATTGCAAAACCATCCAGTAAACAGGAAGAACTAATACTCTGAGTCTTTGACAGCTCATCTTCTAGCCTGCTTGAACATAGAAACAGGTCTAGAGATAGCTGTAAAGAAACCATCAGGCCATCTTGGACAATGGTAATTCACTAGGTGTGCTCTAAGAGCTCTAAGTCAGTAAACATTTGATTTGATTTGAGAGCAAGATGAGATGTTGACTACGTAAATGTAATTAGGTGCACTTCTGTCAGATGTTGTCCAGTATAGCCTGAATACCCTGGATTGCTTAACATTTGAGATGATTATCCTCACTAGAAGCTAGAGAGGTAGTTGAGAAATAAGAATAATAGTAACTGAATCATGCATGTGCAAACACCTGACAATATATTTGCCTTGACATCTATCTAGGTACATCTGGTAGAAAGTGCTGTGGATAAACCATTTCCCAAAATCAGAAAAGCAAAGGAGAATAAAAGGTAATTAATTGTTAAAAAGAAACAGAAGTCAGTTAAGGCAACGATTTATGATTTATAAAAGAAAAAGCAAAAGGCTCTATTAAAAAGCATGTTAGTCTGTGGCACAAAGATGACATGGCACTGGATATCTTTTTAAGCCAACCGAGATGAAGCAAGGGTTTACTAAAGCCTAGCAATTCGGCCTCGGCAACCAATAGACCATTGGATCTGCTCTCCTTAATGAAAGTTAAAAGGCAAAATGCAGTAGCCACGATCGGCTCTACAAGGCTGGATAGTCAAATATAGGGCCCTGCTGATGCCTTCAGCCTGGGCACTAAAAGCTATAGGTGCAATAAACTTGGTTTTGAGTTAGGATCACTTTGTCACTTTTTGCTGCGCTTGCAGTTTTGGGCTTAGATACAATTTTGGAGTTTGAAAATCTTTAGCAAGGCTTGTCTGGGGGCTACAGCAGGAACCTTGAGCTTCACTGAAAAAGGTTCTGAGCGGGACAAAGGAGGAGAAGTTACCCACCCAATGTCTGCCTTTCTCATGCATCCTCAACACCTCGTCCTGGTCCTTTGAGAGTCAAACACATTCTCATTTCCAACTTTCCAGAACGTTGAATATCTTTACTCTGATCACTCATAAAGCTCCCAGACCTACAGAGATGGCTTCTAGGCCACCCGGACACAGATTTCAGAGGAACAAAGCTGACCCATTCTTTACTTTTGAAGCAAAGTCCAGTACCATTGAGCTGTTCTGTCTCCCTCCATAGCACACTTTTACATTTCATCTTTTCAAGGATCTGTGAAGGCTGTCCATGATTCATGAGAACAACCTTCATAGCTTGGGTTTAAGATAAATCATGGGCTTGTCAGACAGACAAGGTTACTTTTACAGCTGTGTTGATTTTATCAGTTTCTAGTAGTGAGTATAATTTCCATGAGGTAGAGGCCCAGGATACAGAGCTAAAACATCAATGGTTGGTGGAAAACACTGAATATGTATATTTCCCTGGTAACGAGAATTATTTATAAAATGATAGCATGAAATAAAAAATCACAGGAATACAAAAAACAGAAAGCCGACAGTCTTTGATATATTTTATTATTTTACCACCTAGTTGTTCTGACCACACTAATAAAACCAATTGATGTCATGATAGTAAGTAATTTGCCCTAATTCACTTTTAAAAATCTCAAATAAAACCCTCATTATTATTTGTTTTACAGAGTTAGATTGGCATAAACTGTCAGACGGTTATAAAATTAACTCTGCATTTAGCTCCGCTTCCCGACCGCTTTTGACGCCTTAAAGACCTATTTTAGGAAAACTGAAGATGAACCTGCCAAGAAATAGAGATTGGGAGGCCAAACAATTACAAACACAACAGCTGACATTTCCAGCATTATGTATAGGATCTACAGAGATAAGGAATTCGGAGAGAGCGTATCACAGAAATCCGAGCTCAACAGCACTTTTTTTGTGTGATAGACGACTGAATCACTACTGACAAGATTCATAATGGTGGCACGTTGACTATATTTAGACCTCACCTATTAGCACTTATGCGATTGTGCTGCCTGCACATGTAAAGCCCCCCTCTCATTATCTGGTGATGGTGATCAGGCCAAGTTTTGTTAACTATTTGCACTACAACATTCTACTTGCTCTGGTGGCTGAAAATTGGTGTGACCTCAGGGGACAGTTTGATCATGATCATGGCTCCGGTGCTCGAATCATAGCTGTGCTTCTGATTTTGAAGACATTAAGCTGCACAACTCCCAAAATGGAGATGAAGCCACTTGTAAGAATTTGAGTTTTTTGAGGGGGAAGGAAGCCTTATTTAGGCAACAACCACAGTGCTTGTCAGGGTGAACCACAAAAGTCACTAAATTAACCTGTGCTTAACCCCCTGTTAGCTCGGCACAAAAGCAGTCAGGCATACCTGAGAGGTAATGTGTAAAGTATGTAGAACACAAACAGTAATAAAGTGAAAACTTTACACAAGACAAATTCCGAGCAAATTGAAATAAAATAGAGTACATTATAATAAATAAACTTATATCAGAATGTGAAAAATCCAATTAGTAGAACCTGAGATATACAATTTGAAAGTTTATGATGAAATTAGCACCTAGAAGCACAAAGCACCACTCAGGCCATCTGGTTGCACTAAAAGGCGGGAAAGTCACAAGTTCAGGCTGACTGTGATGGAGCGGGTGTACGGTACACAGACTAGGGAGCATATATATACTCCATTTGCACCAAATTTACATCATTTTGTAAACGCAAATTCAGCATAGCACTAACTCCATATTTATATTTTGACATTAGACCCGTCTAAAGTCAAAGTGTAGGAGTTTGCACCATTTTTTAGATGTTGGAACCTACCTTGAGTCAATGAGATGCAAGGTAGGTGTTCTCATCTGAAAAATGGTGCTAACCCCATAGCCCCATACTTATCCACAAGCTAAAATGATACACAGGTGGGAGGAGGGGCTAAATAATGGTGCACAGCTTGCTTTACACCATTATTTAACACCTGGGTCAGACCAGGCGTTAGGTGACCTATGGACCCATTTCCATGGTTAAACACCATGGAATAGGTCCACAGGTGCCCTCCTCAAGCCCCAGGCACACCCTCAACCACACCAGAGGGACACCGGAAGATGGGGGACCCCATCCCAGGTAAGTAGGGTAAGTACTCTTAAGTATTCTTTTTGATTAAAGTGCCATGGTGGCCACGCCCAGGGGACACTGGTCCCCTGTGCTGGCCGTTGGGGTGGTGGGAATGACTCCTGTCTTTTCTAAGACAGGAATCATGTGGTAAGGATGGTTTTGTGTCAGAAAATGACTCTAGGCAGGTTAGAGTCATTTTCTTTGCCTCTAACCAGCCTAACGTAAATTTTTTAGTGCAAAATCCCCTTCTCCCATACCGCCACCACCACCCGGCTAACATATATTTTTTTTATGGTAGCCCACCCTTAGCTCCGGCTTGCGCAGTTCCATAAATATGGCACCCGGCTGCCACTCAGGAATGGCGCAAGCCGGTGCTAAACTTTTTGATGTAAAACTGCATTCGTGCAGTTTTGCATCAAAAAGTAAAAATATGCCTCTAAGTGTTTGTGATTTGAGCAGTACAGTATCTTAAGACAAGCACAGAACTATGCTCTGCACCACCTTAAACAAATTCATGATAATGCAGATGGTCTTATGGTCAAATTTGAAGGGGCACTTAGCTTTTAGTTCTTCAGGGATGATAAAGTGCATGTTGTTGATTTGGATGACAACAAACGTCCTCTAATTGGCCCAATGATGTTTTTCGGGTGAGCATGTGCTTTACAAATACATATGTCATCCTATGCTATAATCACATTATGAATGACAGGAGCATCCCGATTGGATTGGGGAAATGAATACACTAAATAATGTGCAGCAGATATGGCAAAGTAGCGAACACTGCCAAATTATTGCAGATTCAGGGCCTTTAAAAGGTGATAAAACACGAGGTGATGTGCAATAGATGCAAAAATATTCGCCATCATTACTCACACACCACAACCCTCACTTACTGCATTTAAGAGAAGGAATTCACACCAGTGAAATGACAGATAAGGGGGTGATGATAGTCACATAGTTACTGAAGAAAGGTCATTTGTAGCCTAGGTGATTTCAAGCAAATCCTCTGAATGGTATAATTTAAAAATATTTAATCACCTTGAAAACGGCTTTTGTCAGGGTAAAACAGACTGTAGTTATGACCTTTAATACGTTTTTTATGGCTGAAGCCTGGTTAGTGTCGCTCTTTTTTAGTGCAATCATATTATTTGGTATGTTCTTCAGAAACAGATAGGAAATGGAAACATGTTTCCAGTAGCCTAGAGACAAGAAAGACAGGTACCAGTTAGCCAAGAGGCTCCTTATTTTGCAAAACCCCACACTATATTTCACCTACTGAATTTATGGGTGTACCTGTATTTTGCAAAAGAAAAAATAGCACAAAATCGCTGCTTTCACAGTACATGTCCCTATCCATGCCTTTTGTACACAATCCAGGCGCAAATGTGAAATTGGCTTCAAATGGACAATTTTCCCGGTGTATGTGAAGTGACATCATGCAGCACTGAACTACGGTGACATCACAGGATTACAACAGTAACCCATTTGCTGTAGATGGCCAAGATAAAAAGTGGTGGGAAACTAAAGATAGTAGACCGTTCCAGGAAACCATAGCTAGAGAAGAGTTTCCCACACTTTAAAAATCATTTTCACTCACTCTGAGTTAAGAACTCATCCCACAAAGGTCCAAATTTACAAGACTGTTGCACTGTCGCTGCATCACTTTTTGTGTTGCAACAGTGGCATAAACCACTAAATTATGTTTGCGAAGCCATGCAAAACCACTTTGTGCGTCTTTGAATGTACTGATAAATTTAGAACAAGGCAAGACAACGCAAATTGCTGCATTGCCTTATTCTGCGCTAGGGAGGTGTTCATTGGGCTTTTCAGAGGGTGTTTGTTGGAGGCTGTGCGTTCTGGTTCACTGAGGATGGGCCCTAGCCAAGCAGAACTCACCACTCTCGTCAGGGGTGTATGATTAAACTCATTGTATAACCTGCGCTTACCCTTTGGTAGCTTGGCACAGAGCAGTCAGGCTTATCATAGGGGCATTGTGTAAAGCAAAGGCACAGCAATACAACACAACTACACTGAGCATCACACAAGAGACTTCACACGAGGTGTATGCAAATACGTTTTGTATTCAACACACACAGTAATTAACACAACATGAAAAACATGTAACTCTGAGCAGGAATCACCATTTGAAACAACATTAGCAGTACTAGGCCCAACTGTGTTAAAATAACAATGGTAGTATGTACATGTGAGAAAAAGAATACATTCCCTCCCAGCACCCACACAAGGTGCCAAACGCTGTCAGGATGAGGCCCCCCCTAGCGATTACCCCAGCTCGATTATACACAGTCCTAGGGCGTACTTCGGTTTGCAAAAATAGTAACATATGTACATACATAGCAATACAGCACTTAAAATTAGCTCTGCAGCCTGAGCGGCACAGGTAAAATCTATGGTCAACTGTATAAGTCCTCTGGCAAGAATTGATGTGTCTGGTGCAAGAGTTTACCATTGTACTGTTCAGCAATTCGCCGCAATTGCTCCAACACACTCACTCCGCACTTCCAAAAAGTGCCACGGATATCAGGTGGCTCGTAAATTATGCACTTGCACACACTCACTCCCATCACCCTAATGCAGTGCACCGATATCTGGCAGGTTAGCTGTCCCTACACTCACAGAGACTCCCTTGGGCTCCACCCTCCTCCACCCTCCAACTGGCCTTATCACCCCACCTCCCACTAGCTGAAGATACGAACAGCCTTTCCCCGGGTGCTAGACCGCATACAACAAGACTCACTGTTGTTCAGGCACTCAGGGACAATATGGGGGCAAGCAAGAGATACCAACGAAGCCACCACTCGGGAAGTTCACTGAGCGGGCTCAGCACTGTACCTTCTGGCACGGCCCCAGGTCTGCAAAGCACAGGGGGAGGGTCATTGGGGACGCGCGCTTGTCACAGTAGCACCCAGCCAAGCACTCTAATACACAATAGTTACCAAATTCTGCACCTCTCTGGGAGGAGGCGCAACGTCTGGGGTGCAATGAGTTGAAAAGCCCCAGAGGGTCCCAATTGCACACAACGAGATACTTTTGCATGTCGTGGCCACACAGTGAAGAGCCACATTCCTTTAAATGTGGGCAATACTTTGAAGTCACTGTACCAGACAAAACCAGTCTCCAGATATTGTACTTGCTTCAGTACTCACACCGCTGCTGCCGGATGAAGTCCAGCCAATGGTGTGAGTACTTACCAGGGCACCACTCTTCAAATGAAATCAGTAGAAGATGTAGGTCCTTCACAGAAGGTCGCTGATGTCCCTGACACCTCCATGAGATAGCAGGGGGCATGCTATCATACCCTTGGACAGCTCACTTCAGAGGGCCACACTGCAGTGACCAGTTTTCCCTTGCCAACCACAATATTGGAAGGGTGTGCGATCCCTTCCTGGGGGCAGTAAATATTTCTTGTGCACAACAGAGCCCTCTGGCAGTGTGCACCATGAGGTCCAGCATCTCTATCCTGTGTTCCTGCCAGCGTAGCTCTAACTTGCTGAACTGTGGTACCAGTGGATATACTGAAGTGTGCCTTCGAATTTGGGGATGTTTCAAAGGGTTGCCCTTTGACCCACAGATGTCTCCCCTAATTTTCAGGCATGTCATGCATGGGACCATGGAATGCAGATTGTTATCTTTAGTGGGGCCATGATCTGGTTCCGAGAGGCCAAGTGTCAAAAGCTCTCCCGCCAATCTATCCAGCCAGGTCCATAACTGGCAGAGGCCCGTTGTTCCAGGCCCCCAAGCTTTATGGCTATGGCTGGGGAATACACAGATGTGCTTTCCCCGGCCTCCAGTGAAATTATGCTAGAATTAAAAGGCATCAACAGGGAGTTTTTAGAACATAGAAGTGCCTACCTCTTAGATGGGGCATTTCTAGAGCATTACTGACAAAACCACCTTTACCGTGGGAAGGGCTTTGTTCTTGTGAATCCAATTATAATAAACACCATGAGGCTGCTCCACTGTAATCCACTGTTGTAGTTCAGGATCAATTGAAATCTATCCCTATGTTAACCTATGGGCAGAGCAGCTCTCCTTTGTAGTGAAAACACACATGGGTTTTCTTTCAGTACATGGGCACATGTGCCCTGGAGCACACACAATCCTGCAGGGGCAGGCTGGACACAAGCTAGCGGACACCACAAGGGTACAAGTGTGCTCATTCAGGCCTGCTGTGACAGGCCAAGTACATAGGGGCACACCAGTGTGCGTATGTGCACATACGGGTCAGTGCCACATTCCTGGCATAGGTAGGAACTCAAAAGTGCTTTCACACTGTATTCACAGTGGGAAAGCACCTAGGGCCTCAAATGCACTTTAAGCTTCATTGTGCAAGTGCCCACCCACTGACCTTCTGTGTCAGGCTCAGTGTACATTGGACACCAAGGGACAAGTGCACACATACTGACCTGCTAGGCGAGGTTTACAATATGTCAGACTAACATTGCAAGTGTGCCCACACCGACCCGCAGTAGTAGGTCCAGTACACACTGGTTAGAGCCACTTCCTACAATGCGTAGGAAGGGTGCTAGTACTTCCACACTGTACTACCAGTGGACAGTGCCCTGGGCCCTAAGGTCACTCACAGGGAATCCTCCAAAACCTATGGTAGGGGCCGCCCCCCTAGGTAGGGAGAACTCGCATGGGGGTCCTTCCATGCCTGGGCAGGGAACATTCTGGTGTCCCTGCCCTGCCTTATGCCCATCACCCTTGTTGCCTTTTGGTGGGTGCCCTAGGGGTAGTGTAAAGCATGATCAGGGTTGGTAAAGGCATGAGAGAGGCCACCCTGGTTGCAGTCGCTTGCACTGTCAGGCCTGATACAAGTGGGTCATGCTATTCTGGTGGGTGGCACACTTAGTAGAGCACCCCACCAGTAGCCAGAGCTGAACCTGCCTTGGGTATGTGGTGTACCTTTTTACAGGGCTCTTATGGGTACAGCACATCAACCATCCATGTAAGCGCACCTTCCGGGCCTATGTAGGAAGGGTGCATTCACTTTCTCTGCAGTACAGCGGAAAGTGCCCAGAGTACCAAGGCCACACCAAGAGAGTCAGCAAAAAGCCAGTAGGAAAAAGCAAAAAGTTTCACACCCATTAGGTTTGACACATCCCCAGATTTACAAGACCTTGTGAGTTTAGGGATGCACTAAAACCTTACGCCTCCCTAAAGGAGGCGCAATGAGGCAAAATATCTTAATTTCTTCTCATTCTTTCTTCATAGAAAGAGGAAAAAGCCTCCCCGAATTGTTTTTGTCAGGAAGGTGCCTATTTCTGCACAAAAGCAATGCTGCATGCAGCTCAGACACTCTTGCACAATGGTGCAAGTGTGCCTGTGTTGGTTTTAGACTGCCAAAATGGCTCCAGCACAGGGAAAAGGGCAGGAATGTGCCATGTTGCTGGCACAACAAGATGACTTGCTGTGCTGGCCTGAGCCAAAATCTCATAAATGTGGATGAAAGTGTCTACTTGACAAATACCATGCATTTGATTCACTGATTCACAATAGTATGGCTGGAGGGCTGGGGGTTCTATCATCCAGATGTAAGATCCCTATTTTGAGTTTGGTGGACAAGGTACTCTGCCATGCTTGTACTCTTTCTGCCAAATTAGTGGTCTGTTAACTCTAATTAGAGTATTTTTTCTTTTATGACTACCAGGGAAAGTTTGGGAGCCCTAAAGTGAAGAATTAAAAGATGACTCTCAGGGTGTCAAAGCCATTTTTTTGTTCTAAAAAACAAACTCCAGCTTTGAGATTGTAAAACAAAAATGTTTCCTGTGCAGTCACATGAAACATGAAGGCCACTCAGGAAACTTTCAATGCCTTCAGAGCCGCTGCCAGTTTCAACAGCTCCTCTGAAGACATACAGATCTCTGTCAGGCAGGAAGAGATCTTCAAATATGAAGGGAGGTAGTTCTCAAGGGTAGCAGAGGTTATTGTGGGATCCCCACTGGCCACCAAACTTAATATGAGATCAAAGTGTCAATGCTTAGTGCTGTTTTCAAAACTGTCAATAAAATTCGGGCTGGTAATGACAGAATATGTACCATTAAAGTTCTCCAATCAAGCAAACAGATTTTTGCCAGGGAGCAGCACCTGTAACCTTATAATGATAATAAAATATCTGTTGCCTGATTTAACAGGGCAGAGACTGAGTAGAATTGATTAGCTGTCAGACTTCTTAGCATAGAAAAATCATTCAATCAAGATTGGTCTTTACTGACTGCTATTGGTTTTGGGTAAAAGTTCATATTGGAAATTGGGCTATTAGTAGCGGCCTGCACAATTAATAGATCCACAATTGTCCATACTCTGAATCAAACACCCCTATAGTGGTGCTTGACAGGTTAACGGACCAGAGCATTCCAAGACCTACTCAATGGAGGTGGTGTGAGCTAATAACCACCAATCACTGACACACAAAAATAGCACTTTCTGTCCTCTGATTGTCCAGTAAATAAACATTTGAAAGCATTGTGATGAACCAATAAAAGATTTGCAATCATTACTGTAACACAATAAACAATTATCAGGAATAAGCCTTGTGTTTGTGTATATTCTTCCATGTATTTGATATCAAAACTGTAATTTTATTAACATTCCCTAGAAGACATCACACACAATAACATGGACATTACATTTGTGTGTTTTTGGCCTTCAAGGCCCTCCTGAATGTCACAATACATATTGCTCCTAAAGGGGGTAACACTAACTGTAGAGTAAACGTTCCAGCCATGGGAGTGCTTGCAAATGTGCCAGAAATCCAGGGGAGGTTATAATTTTGGAGCCCTCCAATTTACAGTGAGGATCAGGAGATATATTGAAGTGAAAGGTTGCATTGTGCTGATTTGATTAGTGGTAGTCCCGTTATCCTGGGACCACCATAGGCTGAGCTGTAGGCACAAATGTGTTTAAAGTAAAATGGCCCACAAGGCATTATGGAGGAATTTTCACGCTACTGTGCATATTTTAATAGCAGCCCTTCTCTGTGCTGGGGAGAGCCATGTCAGGTTTCCTTTGGTTTATGTTGTTAGTGGTCTTGATCCACGTGTTCCCTTTCATGGTGGGGTGCCTGGTCACACTTGAAAACCCCATTCAGCCATCCTTGTTGAAGGGAAGCTTTGGGAACCCACTCCTGGCTGCCCATGCTGGTTCCCCGGGCAGGAGGCACTCCTGCATTCTGCCGCAGGAGCAGGGGACACTTTGTTTGACTGCCCGTTCCTGCGGGCCGGCATGTGTCTCTGTGGCTGGTGTCCTGCTTCCCAAGGTCATGGGGAGAGGGGTGAGCTAGGCATGTTGGGGAGTGCAGCAGTGCTGTCCCTCCTTTTCCTTATCTCTGGGCCCAGGGATGGAGTCCTGGCCCCCCCACCCGCCTTCTGCAGGAGGAGCGTGATGGCGCTTCCTCCCCCTCCACCACTTGGGGGAAGCGAGATGGTGCTTCCCCACACAGATAAGTACTCAGAGGTCCGGGGGTAGGGTCCTGGTTCACTTAATCAAGAATCAGCCTGGATGATGGGGTCCCCGGGAGAGCTGAAGGAATGGGGCCCCACACATGCCCTCTCCTGTCTTCTCCCGGGCATGGTCCACCTGGGGGAAATTTCACTGGCTGGCAGTGGAGCACCACGTGCTCCAGGAAGAAGAAAAGGGTGTCAGAGTTTGCCAAACTTCTAGATGTGATATCTCGGCCCTGTTGGGCCAATTCAGATGATCCTGGGATTGTCTTACTACTGGAGGTGAGCTCTATAAGCCAGCTGCTGTTCTAGCAATCCCAATGCCAAATCCAAAGTGGTGCAGTCCTTATACAGCTCTTCTTCCTTGTTCCCTGCACCAGCTCTCCTCTTGATCTTTACCCCTGGGAAGGTAAATGTCCAGGGCTTTTCCCCAGTTAGTCCTCAAAGGGCGTTTGGGGGCCAGCGTCAATGACCCTTGGGGAGACCTACTGGTTCTGGGGTCAACTGGACAGGGCCCATGGTCCTGAGTGAGAGTCGGGGGTTCCTCTTTCCAGTTCCTCATGGTAGTCCCAGGATCCAGTAGCAAAGTGTGTAAAAATCCACAGGCAAGAGAGAGTCTCTCCCTTCTGCAAATGTTTTTAAAGGGGAAAGGAAAGTTCCAGAATACAGGCATCCCTGGCCAATCCTGGGGTGCCATATCACCTCTTCACCCCTGTCCCAACCCTCCTGCACAACATGCTGAGACAGTTCAAAACCATATCATCCAGGAGCCACTGGTCACCCCAGCTCCAGCAGGCTCAGCTCCACCCCTCGCTGACATCACTGCAAAGGACTTGCACACTAGAATTGCAAAGGGAGCCCCATTGTGGGCTGGCTTCAGTTGTCAGGACATTCTCCTTTGTCAATGGGTGTGGACAGACCCATCCCTGGCACAGTGTAACACCTGGGAGATTGATACAGATCATTTTGTGCCACCCTTTTCCTCCTCATGAGCTGTGAGAAGTACTGCTAATTACTCCTTTTGTGTGGGCTGGCCTTTGTTCATGCTGCTGGAGAAAATATAATTAACTGGGCACAGCAGGATGACACAAGGCCTGGGCTCTGATCCTGAGCTGAGCCAGGGAAATATGGAGACTCTGGATGACCCATTAGGTGTACAGTTATCATTTTGAAGGCTACACATTTGATTTTCTTACACAAGTTACTCTCCAGTTCAAGAGGAAAGTTCCAGAATACAGGCAGGGGGGGTGAAAATACACTCTAAGACAGTCCCCTCCCTATGTGTATAATGGGGTGCCACATTGGTTAAAACAGTAAAGCACACTGGCTTTCCCAATTAGTGTACACTACTGTTATAAGGCCTATCCCAGTTGAATACCTAAGTCCTCATTTGGCCAGGCCACCAGTGCACTGCTACCGAGCTGTGCATGACAGTAGTCTCCCATGCAGAATCCGTACGCTTGTGCACATCTGAGTGCACATGTGTTCACATGTAGCTAGTCAAGTGTCCCTTGTGTCACAGTGGCATTCGGCAGACACTGGCAGTAAATGTGCACCGTCCATTTACCATGTGATTACTGTAGGTGAGACACTGATAGTGAGACCCACTCACAGTAAAAAGTCAAAAATACGGGTGATGCGAAAAGCAAAAAATCTGGGTGTACTGTAGGGGCAGAACCCAGTGCACCAGTTCGTATTTTGAGTATTTTGGGTAAGAGCACTGCTTATGGAATTCCAGATGGGAACACGTGTAAACGGGGAAATGAATATCTAATTTCAAATATGCAGTGATACACATCAGGGATTCCCTCTATCATCTTGGATATATGCTTTATGTACGTGGTTTCTGATTATTAAAGTGAAAAGTGGGACCAAAATAGAACCAATACAAACTGTCAAGTGAGATAAAGATCTTGGTATGTTGTGATATTGCTACCATCTATTGGGACAGTTCACAAAATGCATTTTCTACAAAAGTACTACTAACAAACTACAAAATGCTATTCACAAGCATACCTATATCTAAAGGTCTATGCCTCCTCATCTTCTTTCTTTTCAGTGCAGTTATCTCCACCCCAACTGCGGAGATATCCATGCACATAAGTATATGTTTTAGCAGTAACTGTGGGAGAGGCAGACAGGAGTGACTGGAAAATGGGGAATACTTACACTTAAAGAGGATGATTTCAGAGAGGGGTAAGGAGGGGCTTAGGAAGTGATTTATGGGGGGGGGACTAACGCTCATGCCCAAAGAGTAAGACCATTGATATTCACAAACTGCCCGCGATAGTTACTACAGCCAAAAAAGACCTGAAATTGCCATGAATGTACTCTAGCTCAGAGCTAAAAAAGTCCAGCACCACACATGGCCAACCAGTGCTACTGCAACACCCTCTGATACAAAATAATCGAGGTAGGGATCTAATAGGAACAGGCATCATAAAATTAAATTATTTCAACTATTTAAAAATATAAATACATTTTATTTAATGTTAAACAAGCTATCTATAAATAATAGATAATTATAATTTCATTTAAAAATATGTTATTAAGCTTTTTAAATGTCTAATTAATGTAACATTAATATTTCTTAAAAATAATTAAGGGCCATATGTACGAAAACAAAAATTTGCAAGTTGGAAATTGCGATTCCATGCAAATCGCAATTACTTACTCAGCAATCAGAATGTACGAACAAATAGCAGACCAATTTTATGATTCGGTGCCGAGTCGCATCACAATTTGCAAAATCTCAAATTGCAATTACCTAAATTGCGCATGGGGGGTATAACCAAATCCGAATTTGCGACCCGGAATCGCAAATTGGGACTGAGGCGCAATTAGTAAATGGGTGCTAAAGAACAGAGAAATTCCACTTCCTGGTGCTGGATGATGACCTCAGAACCAGGAAGTGCCTCCCATGGAAGGGAAGTCTAGCCAGCACATGCAGCAGAGGCACACCCAGCTGAGAGGAGCAACTGCAGCCATGGCAAGTCAAACAAAGGAGGCAAACACAGCAGAGAGGAAGAGAAAACTCAAATTTTCAGACAAAGAGTTGGAAGTCCTCACCGAGGAGTGCTGCCTACATCATGAGGTCCTGTTTGGAAAGGCAGCAATGAGTGTCCCTGACTCACAGAAAAAGGACATTTGGCTGAACATACAAAGTAAAATCAATGCCATTGGAGTCAGTCACCGCTCCCTTGAGGAAGTGCGCAAAAGATGGTATGACCTCAGGTCAAGAACCAAGGAAAGGGTTGCAGAGCGGATGAAGGAGGCACATGTGTCATGTGGGGGACAATCCACAGTACCACCACCCACAGCAATTGAGAGTATGGTAGAGACCACACTGGAGCCAGAGGCTGTTTTTAGAATTGGGGAACTGGACAGTTCAGCACTAGGAACCTCCGAAAATAAGTATCACATCTCACTTATTCACACTTTTCAAGGCACCATGCACACAACCACAGTTCACAAAAGCATGCATCATCCGAATAGTTCCATTCCTGTAAATCCACCTCAAGTTCAATGCATTATGGGTAATGTAGTACAGTTGTCCAAATTTTGCTGAACTTTTATTTTGAGAAGCCACACATCTGAGAGGCACTGACAGTGTATCCCCTGTGTCCCACAGGTCTCTCTCAGGTATCCACTGATGACTCCAGTGTGGAGGGAGGTGATGATGCCACCATGGCAGCAGAGGAGGCAGTCAGCATTTCCGCAGAGGAGTGCAACACAACACTAATAGTTCCCAAAGCACCTGAAACAACAGAGGACACAGATGTGGGCAATGAGGGTGTAAACCTAACTCCCAGGTCACAGATGGGTGAGAGCCAGCCACAGAGATCAGCAGGCTGTAGGCATAGAAGATGTCATCTGACACATGATGCAGGTAAGGAGGATTCCAGTACACAACTATCCTGGGACTGGAGGCATCCCTACTCAGCAGTCACCACCTGCAAAACAAACACATTCTGTTGATGAACCGGAATTTACACCATATGCAACAGACTCTCACACAGGGATTTGGGAGTATGGAAACATAATTATCCACCATGAATAGCAACATGGTCAACCTCACCACTGCCATCACTGACCTATGTAGGGAAATGGTGGCAGATCGGGCCCATGTAAAGCACAATGAGCGCAGCAGCACAGCTGCATGGTTGGACCGGCTCAGTCAGTCCAATGGCTGCCTAGCCACCACAACCACATGCCTGTCAAGACACACTGTCATGCTCTAGGTTGAACTAGGACATTTTGCTGGAGATGTGGCAAGGGGACTAGGCCGCATTACTGCTGTTGTGGACCTAATTCATACCTCCCATGCAGCAAGAGGCACTGGTGACACCAATCAGGACAGTGAGGAGTTATTGAATGTGTGCAGCATTTCTGCCTCAGATGCCCGCATCCTGCGTAGTAGCATTGCCCACCAGACATCTGTGGACCAACCAGGCACAGGTCACGGTGTTTGTAGCCGTAGGAGGGTGTGATGTTATGTCTCTAGGTTTATCCTAAGGCACATGAGTGGAATGTGTTAGTTGTTGTTCCAAATTTTTGTTGACTTCTTGGTGTAAGCCACCATTTTCATAATGCACTACTGACATTAAAGGATATTTTTGTTTTGCACAGCCTGGCTATGTGTGTTATACATTTGGGAGTGCAGTTATGGTTGGGACTAACCTGCCAAAGTAATGAGTTGCTATGTGATCCTGTATCCGTCTGCCCTCTAGCATCCCTAGGCTGTCGTAGTGGTGGCTCCTGCTCCTCTTCCTCAGAATCTGTGTCATCTAGGGTGAGATGTAGCCCACGTCTGGTTGCAATGTTATGTAGGATGGCACATGTCTCCACAATCTTGCATGCAATCTCTGGGGCATACTGGAGTGCACCTCCACTTTTGTGCAGGCATCTAAAATGTGACTTCAACATGCCAAAGGTCCTTTCAATGGCGGTTCTGGTGGGCCGATGTCCAATGTTGTAGTGCCTCTCATTCTGATTAGCAGGTGTTAGGTATGGGGTGAGTATCCATGGCCTCAAAGCATATGCACTGTCATCTGTGTAAGAAAACAGCAAATATGAGCATGACTTTACATGGTTATGCAGTGACACATATTTATGACATTGGTGGGTACTACACAGTACCTAATAAATATCCATCATCTAACTCCCCATGTTATAGGCGTTGGTGTATCCCACTATGCCTGAAAATGTATGCATCATGTGTGCTCCCTGGATATTTTGCCACTATATAGGTTATGACATTATGGGCATCACATACCACCTGGATGTTGAGTGAGTGACTACATCTCCTATTGCGGAACACATATTCCCGATATGCAGCAGGATATGTGTTCCGTCCACACACCCTATTACATGGAGAAATTTTGAAATTTGGTGTTGTGTATTTCCTCTGCATTCCTGGGAAGGTAAATGGACATGTGTGTGAGTATGGCATCTAAGAACCGTCTAAAGAATTGTGACAGGACACTTTGGGACACCCCACCAGCAACAGCAATCATCCCCTGGTAGCTACCCGAGTCCATGAGGTGAAGTGAGCACAGCACTTGCACATGTGTGGGGATGAAGCAGCTGTGCAGGGTTTGGCTTTCTAGCTGAGGTTTCAGCAGTTCAATGATCTCTAAGATGACTGTGCTGCTCAGTCTACATTTCTCATATATTTCCTCCTCAGTCTGTTGAAATATGGTCTGCCTGGTTCTGTATATCCTCTCCTGTCTCCGCCTCCTCCTCCTCTGCTGGGCAGCCTGGAATCGCCTCCTCCATGCAATCACATTGAGTGCAGCCATTTTGGAAAACCCTGATGCCTTCGGGGTCTGCTTTTATACTTTGGTTCTGCTTACCACCTGTTTGGAATCAGTGCTAATCTGCATGTGCAAAATGGCCTATTTGCGACTAATCGCAATTTGTGACTACCATATACAATAGGTTTGCAAGTCACAAATTGTGATTTCTTATTTGCGAGTCACAAAATCCAGTTGCAAATGTTTGCGATTCGGTAATTGGTCTCATCGCTATTTGGGACTTTGAAATGGCATTTGTACATACCATTTCCCGTTTTCCAAAGTCGCAAATAGCGCTGCAACCAATTTGCGAGTCGCAAAATGTACGTACATGTGCCCCTAAATTACTTTCAAATAATTTTATACATCACTTTTAATCATTTCAATACATAACAATGTCTAAATTGTTATTACTTTAGGTGGGAACTTTTTTTTAATATAAACTTTAGAAAAATAGTTTTTATTGTAATATATTCTAAATTATTTGTATATAATTTAAAATAAAAGTTACTGGTGCTGTAACATATTTTATATTGTTCTACATTTAGAATGAATATATAAAATATATTAGCATAAAAATATTGTTTCAATCATTTAAAAAAAAAAAAAGTTTAATAAACTTAATAAACTTTTCATCTTTTCTCTGCTGAGGGAATTTTCCTGAAACTTTTTGCTTTTTCTCCCAGTCTTTGCTGACTCTCTGTGCATGACCTTAAGACTCTGGGCCCTTCTCCACTGTCTGGAAGTGGGGGAAATGGGAAGGCCCGTCATACCTATGGTAGGAAGGGGCAGGTAGGGACATGGTTGTGGTGCTGTGCCCATGAGGGTCCTGTGAAGGAGGAAATCCACATGCCCAGGGTGGCTACTGCCCTGGCTACTAGGGGGACGTGAAATGGGTGTTCCACCTCCTAGAAGACCCAATTAACCATGTCCTATGCCTATGGAAGAGGCCTGCAGGGGCACAGACATGTCCGTACTAATTTGGGGGTTGCCTCTGAGCTGCCTCCCACCTTCCCATGAGGGCCCCAATGGTGGGGCTGATGATAGGTGGAGGACAAGGCGGATTATGAAGGTGTACCCTGTCCGGGTGGAGGAGCACTTCATGTGGGTGTAAAGGGGGGGTTGGATGCATCCATAAGGGTGATCCAGGCCTCTACTAGTGGCCGTGGGCCATGGGCACTGTCTCCCTGGATGGGCAGGAGGGAAGTGTGTGTGCATGTCCTCCCCTGGAGGAGAGGTGGTGCTGACCAACGTTTGTAGGTCCTGCTATGGCAGGGCCCATGATGTGCACAGAGGCCATGGGGCCTTCAGAGGTACTGATTCTCATGTGCCAGGCCAGTGGGTTCACATTTAAATGATGGGGAATTTAATGTATGTTGCACCTGGCACAGCTTGCCAACAGGGGCACCCTTGTCAAGGGATGCCAGATGATGTAGTGGGCCAGGTCCAGAGGGCCTCTCCGTGCCCATGTGCTCCCTGGAGTTCCTATATGGGGAGCTTGGCACGGCTGGCCTTGAGGTACCTACTTGCGCCAGGGTGACATACGCTTAAATGAGACTGGCATAACTTGTCAGTGTGTGCCTATCTGCACATGGGTGAGTGGTGACTAGTGACACTCACCTGGGTGTGCAACTTGCACCGTGGTGTTTTTTCTATAAATGTACTGGAGCTGGCATTACGTGCCACAGTGTGAATGTTGACGCTAGTTCCCTAACTACCGCCATGGTGCACCGTGTATTAAATAGGGCACACACATGATGGAGTTATGGGGGAGCTAAGGGGCGCAAGAAAAGTGTCACTGCATTGGATTCAGCACCCTTTTCTTAAATTCAACACCTAGTATTATTAGGGTCAAACATAAACATACAAATCACCATCAGTTTGGAGCATTCTCCTTTCCCATGAATTTTCCTCCCAAAATGCATTCGAACCACAATCAAGTGCTGAGGCCATATGATAAATATAATAGCTTCAAATCCACCAGCCAGCAAAAATGTGCATAGAAGTATGTCTGAAACAGTGCTTACATATTACATCCGCGCTAACAGATGTTTTTCAGCAGAAACATATTTCAGACCAGCAAACATCCCATAGACACCCACTACTGAAGACAGGGCCGGCTTTAGCGTTGGTGGAGTCCTGTGCAACAGTCTTATTTTGGCAATCACCTCCTCAGATCCCTCACTACCACACAGCAAATGTGCCACTCATCCTTCCTTGTCCCCCGTTTCACATACATTCATTAGTTTTAAAGAGCTTGGAAAGGCTGGCTTTACTTATCCACTCAGCTATCCATATAAAATATCATTCTGTTCTTTTAACTACTCTGGATTTTTTTAAACTGTTTGTCCCACAACTGTGCAAAGAACACTACTTGCAGAGTCCCTTAAAAGTCAACTCTGTCCTCATTATTATTACATATTTATGTGTGTTCCACGGTCAAGGTTATTGAAGCGCACACTTGACATTCCAAATAGACATGAACTGCACACGCATTCCTTTTCAGTCGGAGGAAGGTATTTAAATCTGAGTAAACCTAAAAAGACAAAAAAATAATGCACATCACTGAGACATGCATTTATTAAATGGTATCGAGATATTGAAGATTATAAGTCATGGGCAAGGGGCAGAGGAAGAAATATACTGCTAACTCATATGGAACTGATTCCTCCGGGTTGCACCTGCTTGAGTACACATAGCAAGGAATCATTTTTTTCATGTTTGATTCAGAAGTTGTGTTTTCTGAACACTAAATGGCATAGCCAAGGGATCCACCTTTAAAGGGAAATGCTCTAAAAAGTACCAACTAGCACTTTGGGCCTGTCAGAATCTCTTCCAGAGGGCCAATGGCCACAGAGGGGCTATTTGGCCCAACCGTGGTGGTTGAGGCATTTACTTATGATGTCCCAGAGCCCAACCCACTATGGCTGCTGAGCAACTGACCAAGTACCCATTCTGCACTTGACTCTCAGGGTATGTGTGGTCTGAGCAGTCCGAGGCTCCCTCAGGTGTGGGGAGGCGGGGTGAATACAGACTAGTGAACAGCAGCAGCAATAAATCATTGTTCAGCCAAATACTCAATTTCCGTAATGAAGAGACAAAGGGGGTGATTCTGACCCCAGCGGTCACGGACCGCCGGGGCCAGGGTCGGCGGGAGCACCGCCAACAGGCTGGCGGTGCCCCGCAGGGCATTCTGACTGCGGCGGTTTGGCCGCGGTCAGAAAGGGAAAACCGGCGGTCTCCCGCCGGTTTTCCGCTGCCCTATTGAATCCTCCATGGCGGCGCAGCTTGCTGCGCCGCCATGGGGATTCTGACACCCCATACCGCCATCCTGCTCCTGGCGGTTCTCCCGCCAGGAACAGGATGGCGGTATGGGGTGTCGCGGGGCCCCTGGGGGCCCCTGCAGTGCCCATGCCAATGGCATGGGCACTGCAGTGGCCCCCGTAAGAGGGCCCCAAAAAGAATTTCAGTGTCTGCTTTGCAGACACTGAAATTCACGACGGGTGCAACTGCACCCGTCGCACCTTCCCACCCCGCCGGCTCAATTCTGAGCCGGCGTCCTCGTGGGAAGGGTTTTTTGCACTGGGCTGGCGGGCGGCCTTTTGGCGGTCGCCCGCCAGCCCAGTGCAAAAGCCAAAATACCCTCAGAGGTCTTTCGACCGCGGAGCGGTATTTTGGAGGGGGGAAGTCTGGTGGGCGGCCTCCGCCGCCCGCCAGACTTAGAATGACCCCCAAAATTTCTAATGCTACCCATACAACGGAAGAATACTACAATCCTAAACAATTACACAATCTTCCCCTTAGTTTGGGGCACTAGTGTCTCTCTGGTGGTTCTGTGTCCCACTCACTTCTCGCATTAGCAAGTGTGGTTATTCCCAGTTCAATACTGGTGACATACAGGGTATGTCCAACTAGTAATCTAAGTCTCAAGAATCCACTACAGTCAGTACTGATCCAGCGCAGAGGTACACTAGTTAGTAACAAGTCAAAAGGAGCCATCAGGCGTCAAACAAGTCTTACCCACACCGTCAGGAGGGAAGTGCTCAGAGTCCTTGAATGCACCCCGTCTACGAGTGTTTTCAACAGCTCCAGCCCAGGTCAGGTGAGTCAGTCACACGTGGACTCAACGGTTGCACTCGGCGGCAGAAGGCTCTCTCCCTCGCAGTTTCCTTCCTGCAGCGTCCAGTGGTTTCCGGCATCTTCTCTTAAAGGGCAAGTTTTCATTTGCCTCTGATGGGGGCTTGGCTATGATGGTCCTGTTTTGGGTTCCACACTTGGATGACAGTGCTATCAGTGTCCTCACCTCTCCAACTGGGTAGAACAAGTGGCAGTCCTTGATGCTTCTGATGACTTCCTCCCACACAAGGGATCACCACAGCTCACTGTCAATGGGCTCTGGCATGGTGAGCACTGCAAATTTATTGATGGCAGCCCTTTCTTGCATATGGGATCACCGCACCGTTGCTGAACAAGGCTTTGGCTCTTACAGCACAGCAGTCTTTACCATGGCAGCCTCTCCTAGCATACTGGGACACCGCACCACTACCAAACAAGGTTTCAACTCTTACAGCACAGCAGTTTGTATCCCAGTGGTCTCTCCTGGCATACAGGGTTGCCGCACCGCTATCACACAAGGCTTTTTCCCTTAATGCACAGCAGTTTATCACATAGCTATCTTCACGGTGCCCTCTCCTGGCATAAAGAGGTTGCTGACTCAGTCCTTTACATGGGCAATCAGCTGATCAGGGCAGCACTCCCGCACACCTCGCATAGGGAGTCCACTTGACAGGACTCCCCACTGGATCACGCTCCCCCAACCCTCTCCTCTTCCTCAGAGGGCACACTGGTGTTGGCAAGCAGGTAGGAGCTGGTGCGCCAGACTCCCGGGCAGGTGGGCTTATTTTCCTGGGTGATGTTCTATCACCCTGCAGAGAGATCAGCAGGCCTTGACACCCAGTCTGGCCACAAGAAGTATTGCAGAGTTCAACTTCCTCATGAGCCCATCTGGCTGCTTGGCAGATTACCATATTCGGGGTCTTAATCTCCCCAATTTATAGCCCATTTCCTGACACCAAATGTTATTTAGGGTTTGAGTCTTTGAAGTTTTATGTTGCTGCTCTGCTTATTTTCTTTCAGTGCAATCTGTCACAGCAGGGCATGGGAATGACTAGAGTTCACACCTGGATGACGGCCACAGTGATATGTGCATCAAAAGGTTTATCCAGGGCCCCAGCCCTATTCTTTATGATTATCTAATCAGCCCCATCTCCTTTCTGATATGTGCCCAGGGCCCTTCATTGTGACCTCTCACTGAATCACAGAGCACCTGTTGTAGTGTACAGGGAAGTTTTAAAAGTGAGTGAGCCTGTAGGCCTCACTGCAGGCTGCAGGTTAAAGAGGTCCTGTACTTTCCTACTGATGCTGCCAGCAACTGGCTTGTGCTGCTTACCTCCTAGGTAACGTATGAGACTTCTATCACTATAAGGGTAGCACTTTGGACACCCCTTTGAGTCCTACAAGACTACGATCTGTGAGAGAGGCCTATGTCATGGCTCACAACATGGTTTGTGTTTTCCTGTGACTACTAAAATCACCATTAGGGATCCAGACATTAGTACAGTTGGGCACTCAAGGCAGGGATGCATGCCCATTGCCATGCAAAGGACTTTTTGTCCTCTTCATCAGCTGATCAGGGCCTGATCATGAGAGTGTTTTTCATGCTTTTGGTGTCCAGCTAAAATTGAAATACACATTTCCTGCTATATATTCGAGCACATATCAGCTTGCAAAAAGCAAGTGGAAACAATCCATAGAAAATGAGCCAGAACTTAGGAAAACATGCATAAAACGGGGTGGTAACTCCACTTTCCTCATGTTATTCTCCTTTCCAGAATGTTAGAACTTGGAAAAGCCCAGTACAAAGGCAGTAATACTTCTTTTTATTAGTAATACTTAAGACAGTATTACCTCACCTTTTACCACACCACTCATGATCAGGCTCATATAATTCATTCAGTTTACTTGTGATGGCAAAAATAGAAAAGAGTGAAACATTTTGCACAAATTCTGAAAGGCAAAATCTGCGGCATTTCTTACCTCACTCCAAAGGCCTACTGAGGTATCTGCTCTGCCGCTAAATTATAGAAGAGGGCAACCAATTAATAATCCAGAACATAGATCAGTGTGTTTTACATGAAGCAAAATGTCAATATGCATCACTGGTTGACAAAGAGACCTTCAAGACCATTAAGACCATCAGGAGACTACATAATAAATGAATGATTTTTTCACGCCACCCCGTAAATGCTCAACAAGGTGATATGCCAAGGCAATGTGCCAATCCACCATCAGCCAGTTGAACCTGAAACATGCAGATCTGGGTCTCAATGGCTCTTTATACTAGATGTGATGAAAAATAAGTCCCAGAGTTACTAAGACACTCATTACAACCCTGGCGGACGGTGTTAAAGTGGTGGTAATACCGCCAACAGGCTGGCGGGAAAAAAAATGGGATCACGACCACGGCGGAAACCGCCAACATAGACAGCCACTGTAACACACCGACCGCCAAGGCGGTAGCAACAAACACCGCGCAGGTAACCGCCAACAGACAGGCGGAAGACAATGTACCACCCACCCTATCACGACCCGCCAATCCGCCAGCTTTTCTGGGGCAGTACCAATGACATCAAAAGCTTGGCGGAAACAGGACTCAGAAGGGAAACCACTCACCTCTCGACACTCAACGAAGAACCAGGACGCCATGGAGCCCGAGCTGCAGGTCCTGCCGATGCTGGTGTATCTGCTAATATACCAGGAACACCAAAGACGGCGCGGCGATGACCACGGTGAGCACTGCACCTAGCACACAGGGGAGGGGGAGGGGGGAGGAATAAGAGAGTGACACACACACACGCAACACACAACACCCCCACCCTCACCCACAACACCATACACACAAACACATGCAACAACAGTACATTTACACTCTGTAACCCCCTGCAAGAAGGCAAGAACAAAAGGATCTGAGTCAAATCAGTGATATTTTGAAATATGCCGGTAAAGTAAACGATTGGAAAAAAAAGTATATACAAATATACAAATATACATGGCCATGTGGGCAAAAAAATCATGGGCAAAACCCACACTTGACTCCTGCCTCAAAACAGAGAGAACACTGCAGGGGCATCAGGTCGAAAACATACAGGCACCTCAGGGGGGGGGGGGCACCTCAGCTGGAAGATGGTACTAAGCCACTGCTCCTGGAGGGGGCAACATGCCCACAGTGATATCCATGGGAGTGCCAAGCAACAGTCTCTCAAGTGGGTAGGTTGCCCATTGCGATGTTATGGGGAGTGCAAAGCCACAGTCTCTCAAGTGGGTTTGTTGCCCACAGCGATGTCCTGGGGAGTGCAAAGCCACAGTTTCTCAAGTGGGTGGGTTGCCCACAATGATGACCTGGGGAGTGCACAGCCACAGTTTCTCAAGTGGGTGGGTTGCCCACTGCTTGGTCTTGGGGAGTTCCAAACACAGTCTCTCAAGTCGGTGGTTTGCCCACTGCTTGGTCCTGGGGAGTGCAAAGCCACAGTCCATCAGGTGGGTGGTTTGCCCACTGCTTGGTCCTGGGGAGTGCAAAGCCACAGTCTCACAAGTGAGTGGGTCGCCCACTGCTTGGTCCTGGGGAGTGCAAGGCCACAGACCCTCTAGTGAGTGGCCTCTTCCACTGGTTCTTGAGGGGGCTTTGTACTCTGTGTGCTTCATCCTGCCAAGGAAAGTGATAGTGGATGCATTTCTCCACTGGTTCTGGAGGGGGCCTTGTGCCCAGTCTGCTTCATCCTGCCAAGGAAAGTGATAGTGGATGCATTTATCCACTGGTTCTGGAGGGGTTCTGGAGGGGTTCTGGAGGGGTTCTGGAGGGGGCCTTGTGCCCAGTCTGCTTCATCCTGCCAAGGAAAGTGATAGTGGATGCATTTCTCCACTGGTTCTGGAGGGGGCCCTGTGCCCAGTATTGCTGTACCTGAGGTGTTGAAGTTCCCATTCCCTCACCTGGGTGTCTGAGGCACGAGATGTGCAGGGAACACATAGCATGATACTCCATGGAGGCAGAGCCAGACTCCATCCTGCGGCGACTAAGGCTGCAAACTGCTGGTAGTGCTGGTGCTGGTGGGGGTGCTTCAAGTGGTGGGGGGAGAGTCCCGCCCATCTCCTGCAGCCCCGGATGGGTACCCACTGTGGATGCTGCTGCTGACAGTTGTAGTGGCACCGGCTGGTCATGTGGCAGTGCAGATGTCTGGTGCTGGCGTGGTGCAGGTGCTGGTAGTGGAGGAGGGAGACACCAGGTCGTCTCCTGCAGCCTCGGACAGCTGCCCACTAGGAGTTGATGCTGCTGTTGTGGCAGTGGCGGTGCAGGTGACACTGTAGGGGGTGGTGCAGGTAGCGTGGAAGATGGCGGTGCATGTGGCGGTGCTCTCCATGGTACAGGTTGCGGGGCTGTCGGTACTGATGGTGGGCACCAGTCCCTCACCTGGAACCTCCGAGGCCTGAAGTGTTTTGCCTTGGGTTTTCTTCCCCTTCACCACCTTGGCAGATGCTGCTGGGACCTTGGCACTGGAAGCTTGAGTTTTGGAGGAGGCCTTGCTGGGTGGGTTGTGCTTCTTGGCCGTGCTGCATGCTGGCCCCTTTTTCACCTTAGCAGATGGCGCAGTGGGTTGGTCCTTTGCAGGGGTCGGTGGCACACTGGCTGCCCTGACAGGTGCCCCCTTTGATCCTCTGGGACTTGCAGGTACCACAGCGGACGCCGACTTGCTGGCTGAGGTGCTGGCCTGGGATCTTGACACCCTGGCCCGAGGGGAAGGACGGGGAGGAGGTGTAGGGAAGAGGTCAATGTTTGCTAGGAAAAGGTTTTTTTAGACACACTGGGTGACGGAAAGATGGAGAGGATGGAGTGGTCGTAGGAGGTGTACATCTGCTGAGTTTGGGTGAAGGTGCATGGGTTGGATGCTGTTGTGAGGTAGATGGCTGTTGGGTGGGTGGGTGCTTACGTTTGTTTACTTTGGGAGGAGGGGTCACAGACACACTGCGAGAGGACACAGGGGATATGTGCATGGTTGTGGGGGTGGTGACTGCCAGTGAGGGGCGTGTAGTGATGGGCGTGCTCATGATGGATGTAGTGGATGAAGATGTAGTGCATGCAGGCGTGAGTGGAGATGCTACTGGGAGGGAGGTGGATGAGGAGGAGGAGGGGGATACAGTGAAGGCAGTGGATGTTGGTGTGTTTGCATGGGCATTGTGCTTGTGTGAGTGCCAGTGAGATGAAGTGTGGTGCTTATGTTTGCATGAGCCACTTTTGTGTGTTGATTTGGGTGCATGCTGGTCTGAAGGTGTGCTTGGGATAGGGTGAGGTAGAGGGGTTGGGTCTGGGTAGTGGAAGTTGGAGGGGGGAGGCTGGACACAGGGACAATGGCTGCCATCAGTGCTGAGGCCAGAGCCTGAAATGCTCTCTGTTGGGTCGCCATGCCAGAGTGAATGCCCTCCAGGTATGCATTTGTTTGCTGCCAATGCCCTGCTAGACTCTGGATGGCATTCAGTATGGTTGACTGCCCAACAGAGAGGGATCTCAGGAGGTCAATAGCCTCCTCACTGAGGACAGCAGGGCTGACTGGGCAGAGCCTGAGGTGCCTGGGGCAAAGGAGATGCCCACCCTCCTGGGTGAGTGGGCATGGAAAACACACAGAGGGGCTGCTGGGAGGGCGGTGTTGGTAGGGGGGTGGCAGCTGTACCTGTTGTTGGGGTGGGCACAGAGGTGTCTGCCACAGCCAGAGAGCTTACGTCGGAGGAGGAGTCGTTGTCAGTGGTCTCCCCTCCTGTCCCCGTCGTGGAGCTCCCCTCGCCCTCCGTCCCACTTGTGCCTTCACCCTCGGTGGATTTGGCCTCCAGGCCCATGTGGGATGCTGGTGCCTGTGCTCCTCTGCCAGATGATGCTAATGCACATAAGCACTGGGTGACAAAACAAAAAGGGAGGGAGAGACTGAGGATACACTTGGTCAATGCCAGCAACACCACTATGGTTGGCGCACACAACACACAGGGAGCTGCCCTATGCACTAGGCCATGCCCAACCAGTCACTAAGGTAGTCACCAGCCCATGGGATACAATGCTTAACGCCAGCATCTGCACACCTGACACCCACAGGACCCTGGCCAGTAGTAGATGGCCACGTGTACCATTGGAGTAGGAGTGCTTCTGAACCTGCACACAAGTGACCTACCCTGCCCTGATCGCCTGGCCTCCGGGCACCCACAACTCACATTCCCCACCCAGCTCACTCCTAAAGCACGCAAAGTCAGCTTTCTGAATCTGTACTCACCACCTTGTGGCTGCTGTGATGCCCTCAAGCGCCCATCCAACTCCGGATAGGCCACCAACAGGATGCGGAACATCAGGGGGTCATGGTGCGACGGGCACCCCTTCTACATTGGGAGGCCAGCCCAAGCTGGGCCTCTGCCGTTTTCTTGGTCCAGCGGCACAGGTCCTCCCATTTCCTGCAGCAGTGGGTGCTCCGCCTGTGATAGACCCCCAGGGTATGCACCTCTTTGGCGATGGCACGCCAAATACCCTTTTTCTGGTGGGCGCTGACCTGGAGGAAAAAGACAGCAGAAAAGGAAATTACTCACCCGTCCGGACCGGCATACTCATTGCCCACCAGTTCCCACCCATGCACCCTCCAACGTGTGCCTTACATCCACACCACTCCAAACATGCATTGCCCACACATCATGCTCAAAGTGTACTCACCTGTTTGTCTGGAGGACCATAGAGTAATGTGTAATGGGGAGGACCCCATCCACCAGTTTCTCCAACTCCTCTGCCGTGAAGGCAGGGGCCCTTTCCCCAGACACATGAGCCATTGTCGTTTAACAGACTCAGGTCACAGCAGCACTTGCAGTGTAGGTCTTCTCCTGTTGACAGTCAGGTAGCAAGTGAGTGAAGAGATAGAAAATGGCGGTGACATCCGCGGCGGTGTGTACCGTCACCACCGGCGTACATCACCATTGGCTCCTGCAACCCATAGGGCCCAATGATAACCAATGCGAAATTGTGCGGCGGTCATCGACCACATACCGTGACGGCGCACAACGCCAGCGCACTTAACTCATTTCCACTTGTCCCTCCTCACAGGTCAGGCAGCCACCATTTCAGGGGGGCACATGGTATGGCACCTAACTGCGTCACAGCAGACATTGGCACATCAACTGACTCTCGACTTCACATACTCCTGTGAAGAAATTCAGCAACAGTAATGCAATCTATGTGGAAATAGACCCTCTGCTCACCGTTCTCCTCCATAGGCTACAACTGCTGAGGCAGATTATGAGATGGTAGCATCCTCCGGTGTACAGACCCTTGGTGGACCTGTCGACAATGGAGAACAGACACATTATCATCACATACAGACTTGATCGTGCCACAATCCAAGAACTGTGTGCCCAATTGGAGCCAGACCTGATGTCAGCTATCCGCCAGTGGAATCACCCCTCTAGTGCTGGTCCTGTCAGTGCTCCATTTCCTGGCACATGGTTCCTTTCAAACTGCAGTGGTCATGGCATCAGGGATATCTCAGCCAATGTTCTCTAACGTGTTGTCCAGAGTGTTGTCTGCCCTGCTGAAACACATGCGCAGCTACATCGTGTTTCCCCCAGGTGGATGAATTGGCCACAGTTAAAGCTGACTTTTATACCCTGGGACGTATCCCCAACATCATTGGTGCCATTGATGGTACACATGTGGCATTTGTCCCCCCCCCCGGAGAAATGAACAGGTTTACAGGAACAGAAAAAGCTATCACTCGATGAATGTGCAGATGGTGTGTTTGGCGGACCAGTACATCTCCCATGTGAATGCCAAATATCCTGCCTCTGTGCATGACGCCTATATTTTGAGGAATAGCAGCATCCCATATGTGATAGGCCAAATCCAGAGACACTGGGTGTGGCTAATAGGTGAGCCCAAGGTCCCCACACAGTATAAGTAGGTGTCTGGGTATGGGGTTGTTCCTAAGGGTTAGTGTGTGTCTAACAGTTGTCCCTCGATATTTACAGGTGACTCTGGTAACCCCAACCTCTCATGGCTACTGACCCCAGTGAGTAATGCTAGGACAAGGTCAAAGGAACGTTACAATGAGGCACAAGGGCGTACAAAGAGGATTATTGAGAGAACCTTCGGCCTCCTGAAGGCCAGGTTCAGGTGCCTCCATCTGACTGGTGGATCCCTGTACTACTCACCCAAGAATGTGTGCCAGATCATCGTGGCATGCTGTATGTTACACAACCTGGCCTTGAGACGTCAGGTGGCTTTTCTGCAGGAGGATGAGTCTGGAGATGGTCTTGTGGCAGTGGTGGACCCTGTGGACAGTGACGAAGAGGAGGCAGAGGAAGAAGATGTGGACAACAGAACAAACATAATACAGCTGTACTTCCTGTGACACACAGGTAAGAGACTGTAACTCCACTTAACATTTCAGTAATCTTTTGGACATTGTACATGGTAGCCTCTTACCCTCTGTCTATGAACACTGACTGTTCCCTTTGGATTCTCTATTTTCAGATCTGTGTGCCCCATTCTGGATCCTGCTATATGTACTGCTGCCCACCAAAGGTCATCCTGTAGTATATTTCACTGAACATATATGTTCAAATGCTTTGATAATGTTGTACTAATACATTTGAAAATCATTACACTGACTCTAGTATGGTATTTGTTTCAAGGGTGTTCATTTTCGTGCCAATAAGTATAGGGGTATGTGCAATGGGCTGGGGTGATGGTGGAGGAATGTCCAGTTAGAGTCCAGTCTCTTGGTATCACAGGTACATTGTCCAAGGGGGCAAAGGAAGGAGAAGAATGGCAGTTCAAGGTGGACAGGGTGACAGAGTGGGACAGAAGTGTGACAATCAGGAGAGTCCTACTTCCTGGCGGGGTCTTGGCAATGTTCTCTGTCTTCTGCTTGGATCGCAGGAACCGTTTGCGGGGAGGTTCTCCTTCTGCAGGGGGTGGGGTGCTGGTGGCCTGTTGGTTCTGTGGCAGGGCCTCCTGTCCACTAGCGCCGGCGGAGGTGGAATGCTGTTCCTCGGTTTGGCTAATGTCAGGCGCCCTTTGTTGTGTCACTGCCTCCCTCATGGTCTTGCTCATGTCAGCCAGCACCCCTGCAATGGTGACCAGGATGGTGTATATTTTTGTTAGGTCCTCCCTGATCCACAGCTACTGTCCCTCCTGCACCCGCTGGGTCTCCTGCAACTTAGCAAGTACCGTGCCCATGGTATCCTGGGAATGGTAGTATGCTCCCATGATGTTTGAGAGGGCCTCTTGGAGGGTCGGTTCCCTTGGCCTGTCCTACGCATTTCGCACAGCAGACCTCCCAGCTTCCCTGGTGTCCTGTGCCTCTGTCCCCTGAACCGTGTGCCCACTGACCCCAGGTCCCTGATGTTCTTGGGTGTGTGGGGTTGCCTGGGGTGCCTGTAGTGGTGAATACACTGCTGATTGACATGTCCTGGGGACAGTGGCATGGGCCCATTGGGTGGGTGCTGTGCTGGTGTTTCCTGAGGGGGGAGGCTCTGTGGTGGGGTGTGACTGTGGCAGGGGAACCGACTGTCAAGAGGTCCCTGATGGGCCAGGTTGGTCATCCTTATTGAGGCGTGCAGAGCAGCTGTCATCACTTTGTGCCTCTTCTGGGGGGAGCTGGATGTAGCTGGCACCTCCTCTCAGGTGACGTTGGGTACGGGTCCTGTTCGGATGCAAATGCGTTGTTAATGTATCTGCGTGTGCCATCTTGTGCATGGGTGTGTTTCCCTCTATGATTGTGATTTCCCTGTCGTCTTGCCCTTGTGTGAGTGGTGATTTTGTGGGCTGGGTGAGTCTCTCTATTGGGCATGCTGGGATGATGGGTGTCCATGTAGGTCTGTGATGGGTGTCCATGCATTGGGGGTGCATGCAGGGCTTGGTATTGGGATGGGTGGGTTGTGCTACTGGGGTATATGTGAGTTGGTTGAGTGATGGGGTTGAGGGTAGGGGTAGGTTTTTGTGATGGCATGCAGGTAGGGTGGGGGGATGAAGTAGAGGTTAGGGGTAAGTTTTTGTGATGGCATGCAGGTAGGGTGGGGGGATGAAGTAGTTAAGATTTGACTTACCATAGTCCAGTCCTCCTACTACTCCTGCGAGGCCCTCAGAATGCATGATCGCCAAGACTTGCTCCTCCCATGTTGTTAGTTGTGGTGGTGGAGGAGGTGGGGGTCCACCGCCACTGCTCTGCACAGCAATCTGGTGTCTTGATTCCACAGAACGCACCTTCCCCTGTAGGTCATTCCACCTCTTCCTGATGTCATCCCTTGTTCTTGAGTGCTGTCCCACGGCATTGACCCTGTCCACGATTCTCCGCCATAGCTCCATTTTCCTTGCAATGGGCGTCTGCTGTACCTGTGATCCGAAAAGCTGTGGCTCTACCTGGATGATTTCCTCCACCATGACCCTTAGCTCCTCCTCAGAAAACCTGGGGTGTATTTGGGTTGCCATGGATGTGGTGTGAGTGATATGTGTGAGGAGGTGTGGGGTGATGTGTGGGGTGATGTGTTGTGGTGTATGCTGTGATGTGCGAGAACGGTGTATGGGTGATGGTGTTCTGTGCCTCTGATTGAGTGGGTGCTCCTGGCTTGCCTCTCTCAGTTAGCTATATTTTTTTTCGTTGTAAGGGGTTGTGGGTATTTTGGGTGTGTGTTTTATATTGGATTGGGTGTGTGGGTGTGGAATGTGTATGTGTGTCAGGTGTGTGTATTTTGAATTGTCCAATGTGGTGTAGTTTTGTAAGTGTGTGTTTATTGTTAGCACGGCGGTATGTACCGACAATGGTTTAATGCGTTTGAAAGACCGCCTCATTGATTTGTGGGTCGTGATACTGTGGGCGTATTCCTGTTGGCGGTACGGTGTGGATTTGGCCATCGCCAGTTTATCACTGATCTTTGGTCTGGCAGACTTGTGAGGGTGTAGGTATTGTGGCGGTATTCTATGTGTGGGTCATAATACCTGTGGTGGATTACCACTGTAGTCACGGTATGTTGGTTGCCGTCAGCACAGAGGTATGCCGCATTTACCACCAGGGTTGAAATGAGGGCCTAAATCTTTTCATTCTCCTTTTGTCATGCAAGATCACTCAAGGGCAATGCAAAGACTTCAGTAAGATTTGCAAAGCCATGCAAAGGGGCTCTTTGCACCACCTTGCATGTCTTTGTAAAGCAATGTAACAGAACACACTGCCTTGCACTGTGTTATGTTACATTGTTGGGCTGGTATGCATTCCATGGGTGAAGCATGTGCATTCCTACACATCCACTCATTGATTTAATGCAACTTCCAGATTTACAAAGGATTGTAAACTTGGGATAGCATCAGATAGGTACGCCTCCCAGAAGATGGCATGACAAGGTGAAAAATCTTTTTGTCTCCTCGTTATGTCTACTTTCTCTATATTCAGCATTATTTATAGAAAGAGGAACATGCATCTTTGGATTTATTTTGTGCAGAAAGGTATTCCTTCCTGCACTACAAAAATCCTGTCTGCAATGTGGTAACTATTGCACCATGGTGAAGGGTGCATATTTTGGTTCAGGCAGCACACAGTGTACCAGCACTAGGAATAAGCAGGAGTGCACCATATCCTAGTAGACAGAACACATTTTTTCCCTCTCCCTTTCACACAGCACAGCACAGCCTTGCCTTGCTGTGCTGCATTGCAGGAAATAATAGTAAATATCCACCTTCATGTTTTACCAAGGTCGAGTTGAGAATCTACTGCTTCGCAAGTGTATCTATGTGCCAACCCCAAACAGATGAAAATACTGCAGAAGATGCAGAAATAGGGAACCAGGGAATGCCTTGTCATAGAGATACTCAGGCCCATTATATTGGCCTTGGAGTCACTTGACTAGCTCTTTAACTGTCTATGCAAAACTACCAATCACTTCAATCACCCTGACTACAAACCTTAACATTGAACACACACATGTCCTGCAACATGGACCATGGAGTTTTGGGAAATGTTTGGATTTTAAGTGTTATGGATTATAGATCGTATCCACTGATATGCCCCATGTGGCATATAGTAACATTACAACCAGATCTATTTGTGTGTGTGTTATACCTGGCCCTCTCTGCAGTTTCACCCCTAAACATTTTTCCTTTACCCTCGTGTTTTCTGAATCCATTTTGGTTGGCCTTTAGAACCCTGCACACTTTACCACTGCTAATCAGGGCAATGCTAAAGTGTTTGTGCTCTCTCCTTTAAAAAGGATGAAATTGGCTTACACTCAGTTGGAACATTGTAATTTACTTGTAAGTCCTTGGCAAAGTGATACTGCAGGTACCCATGGCCTGTAAACTAAATGCTACTAGTGGGCCTGTAGCATTGATTGTGCCATGCACTTAAGTAGCCTTTTAAAAGTGGACTCAGGCTTGCCAGTGTAGGTCCTAAATAGTCCATGGTGCAGGGTGTGTGTTACTTAAAATGTTGGACATGTCCTTTTGAGTTTTATATGCCCTGGTAGTTTAAAAAAACCTCATTATCGTTTTTCACTATTGCAAGGCCTATCTTTCCCTTAGGATACCATTGGTCTCCCTTATTGTATTTAATATGTGATAACTTTTGATTGGGAGAAGGTGGGAAAGTTATGTTTGGTGTCTGAGGAATAGTATTTTTAGAACCTGCTTTAATTTTAAAGTCAGATTTAAATCACAAATCTAACAATGCCATTTTTAGAAAGTTGTCATTTTCTTGCCCTATTTGCTGCCTGCAGTCTGCTCCTGGGTCACATGACTGGGTGTAGCTGACAGCTGACAGGAAGGTGTGCTAGCATTTACCCTCCATCTGAGGGGGAAATACATACTGAATAGCCATGGGCGCTTTTGATTTAATATAAAGGACTGCCAGTTGTGTTGCAAAACCTGTTATGTTTTGGGTCGCAGTTTCCTCACCAGCAGCAGCATACTCTATTTATTGAAGTTTATTTAAGCTTTGTAATGTGGAATTCATTCAGAACACCCACCAATGACCTACATCAAATCCTCATGTGTCCCAAATCACTTAGCTCATCTTGTGTTTGAGAGTCCTGTATTGCTGTAAGACACTGCTCCCTGGCATATTGTTTGTGCCACTCCTCCATAAGGGTCATTTCCACCACTAATCATCCTCCACTTGTTCAACAATACCGTTATAATCCATATGTTCCAGTAATCCCTGGTCCCTTCTCTCTTAGTTTTCTGTGTCTGTCCCCAACTCTTGTGTTTTATACCCATTCTCCTTCAGACTGTTTACTTATTCCCTGCTTCTCCTTGCCCCATCATATTCAGAACCCTACCATTCAGTGGTTAATCCTCCCCGTAATTCCCAGTCTCCTCTCCAACTCAACTCAGTGTTATGCCAGGTTCCTATAATGTCCTACTCTCCAGTCTCTCTTCCCTCCAGCTTAACATTCCTCCTTGTCCATTTTACGTTTTACTGCATTTCCTGAGCAGGTATGCTTAATTTGAAAAATGGAAAAAATTGTGCATACCTAATGTTTTTTAGGAGCTGGTGTGACACTGCTGGATTGGTGTATTGTTGACTATAAAGATTGCTTAGCCTTAATTCCACTGTCTGCCACTTTCTTCCAGCAGTCTGCACTCCTTGTCTCTAGCTTGCTCTTGCAGGTTCTTTTTCATGCTTGCTTTCTTATTTTGTCACTATTTTCCTGAGTTTCTCTTCAGACTTCATTCTTTGTTCTCCCTTTCTTTTGCTCTGTGTCACATTCCTAACTAAGTCAGTGGGCCTTGTCACAGAAAGTGAGGGGTGAAAGTTTGGCGCAGTTGTGGTTGGTGTGCCTCTTAATTACTTGAACAGCTGGAGCAGCAATATTTTACCATCTTAGACAGTGATAACTGATTGTTTGTCTCTGAAACTCTGAAGGAATGTGACACATTTTACTAGAAATGTAGCAGTACAACAAATATGAATAAACAGTTTTGTCACACATTACCCCTATAGAACTCAAAGGTGTTTGCACCAAGTACTGCCTTGTTTCCTTCCAATGAAATACAATAGTGCTAGTTAAAAACGTTTTGGGATCCAATTCTTTGTTTCTATTTATGAATGACAGTGCCCACCACCTGTAAACGCTACCACAAATTAAGCTCTATATGCAGTAAGGATACGTATCGACATGTAAATTAAGTGAAATGTTATAGAATATGCTGGTTTTCTATTCTTTCCCTGAGGCAAAAATTATTAGCTCAGCACTAAATGAGGCTCATAAGCTTCCTCGTTGCATCAGGTTGACCTCTTGATCTGTTTTTTTGCACATTTCTTTATTGGTATTTCACACACTTAACAAAGTGGGCATCATCCTATTCTATACATGTCAGTTTTTACTGTTCACGGCAACAGCTCCCAAGTAATTGAACTGTTTCTTGATTTTTACTCTTAGATATGTAGTTCTGCGGATTGAAATTTAAATTCATAAAAGGACAATAAAGAGAGGAAAGGAAAACAACAGAGAAGATGAATTCCCATTTCAGCATTCCTCTCCCTGATATTCTGGAAACTATTAGTCTAATCTGTTACTATCTGCATGTACTAAACAGGCCTTTCTCTGTGTGTGTATTAGCCTGTTTCTTTGCAGCCCTGGTCCTGACCATCCTGTCCTATAAGTGCACTTTACCAAGAGGTCATGTGCTTACATTTCCAGTACTATTACATTACTATCAGTGGTATGGGTTCAGGGGAAGGAGATAGGAGGCGGGAGATTAAGGAATAGTTAAGTGTCTGAATGTCTGCACTATATGGGTCCAGTTGGTGAAAGAATGGACCCAGACCATCTCAAACAATGATGGCTGATTTTGAGTTGCGCATATTCATCTATAGTGTGTAGCTAACCTAAAAGTTATGTTGCCTGTTCCTGATCTGTGGGCACGTTGGTAGAACACCACTGTCTGAGTATCTATAATTTGTCGCCATGGCTGACATCCATTTTCACCAATGAGAGTAGGCTTCCTCAGTTTAGGATGAATCATGTAGAATAGCTACCTTGGCAGTTTCTGCAAAGTGGTGTAAGCTGGTGTCATGCAGCCTGCGCTGTATGCCAGTCCAATACTGACCCAGTTGACCATAGTATATGTGCAAGGTTATAGTCTGTAGTGCATACTTCCAGCAATTAGCATCTGGTGCGATTGGGGGCATTTTCAGTTTAGTGAGGACCAGTACCAATTGCTAAGCATTTTGAAGTACGAGTACTTCAATCTAGCTTCTCTTAGAGTACGGTTGTGGTAGACCATGAGCATCGTCCAGTCCTCGTCGTTGTATTTTATCTGTAGTCTCAGTAGGCAGAGTTCCATAATCTTATTTATGTCTCAGGATGGATGAGAATAACACTTGAATTAGCTTCTGATAAATACTAGAGACCATGCCCTTCGAGCCCCTAAGTTGCCAAGTATTTTTGAAGCGAGGATTCAGGCACCTTGGTGGGATCAGGTCCTAGCCTACTTCTCGGGCACAATTCAATTTGTTGGTATCAACAGTGGTGGAAGTGTGGAAACTTATGGTCAGAGAAAAGTGTTTCAAAGAGCTTAAAACTGTTTACCTCGTAAAGGTTACCAACAGGTCAATACCTCATGTTTTTGCAACAAATCAACAGAATCATTTTCAGGAGAATTAAACAATTAAATACAGGGTTAGCTTTAAACATAGAGTCTTGGTTGGATTTTCCAAACTGGTTTACGATAAGCTACGAGTGAGTGGTAAAGCAGAGGCTAAAACGCATGAAACCTCGCACAAATTAGGCGTAGTAAGGCCCATATTTATACTTTTTGACGCAAAACTGTGCTAACGCAGTTTTCCGTCAAACAAATTAGCGCCGGCTAACGCCATTCTGAAGCGCCATGCGGGCGCCGTATTTATTGAATGACGTTAGCCGGCGTTAGCCGCCGGCGCCGTCTGGTGTGCGTTAAAAAAAACGACGTACACCAGGCAGCGCCGGCGTAGGGGGATATGGGGCTTGGGCATCAAGGAATGGGGCAAGTCAGGTTGAGGCAATTTTTTCGCCTCAACCCGATTTGCGCCATTTTTTTTCACTCCCAACCCCCATAGAAATGACTCCTGTCTTAGCAAAGACAGGAGTCATGCCCCCTTGCCCAATGGCCATGCCCAGGGGACTTATGTCCCCTGGGCATGGTCATTGGGCATAGTGGCATGTAGGGGGGCACAAATCAGGCCCCCCTATGCCACAATTTTTTTAAAAAAAAAACACTTACCTGAACTTACCTTAATGTCCCTGGGATGGATCCCTCCAGCCTTGGGTGTCCTCCTGGGGTGGGCAAGGGTGACAGGGGGTGTCCCTGGGGGCATGGGAGGGCACCTCTGGGCTCCTTCAGAGCCCACAGGTCCCTTAACGCCTGCCTTTTCCAGGTGCTAAAAAACAGCACAAAAGCGGCCGTATGTCATTTTTTTTGACCCGCCCACTCCCGGGCGTGAATTTTGCCTGGGAGTATAAATCCGACGCACATGCCTTGGAGTCGATTTTTTAGACGGGAACGCCTACCTTGCATATAATTAACGCAAAGTAGGTGTCCACGCTAAAAAATGACGCTAACTCCATGGACTTTGGCGCTAGACGCGTCTAACGCCAAAGTATAAATATGGAGTTAGTTTTGCGTCGAAATTGCGTAAAAAAAAACGACGCAATTCCGGCGCAAACGGAGTATAAATATGCCCCTAAGTATTTTCACTTCTTTTTACTTTTTGCAAAAATAATAAATCATGTAGACAAACATAGGAGAGGAAGGGTGATTGCAAATTGCTGAGCAGATTTCTTGCATTCAAATTATAATGCAACTTCTCAAACTAGAATATATGCCAAGAAAGAGACACTTCGGAGAAATGGATTTCAACTCACTTTTGCACACATTTGTGGTGATTTTTTTTTCTATTGCTGATTTATCACAAGTTATGGACCGTGGTAAAACTAGTAGTAAACACGATCAGACTACTGCTTCACAATTCTATTCATATTTTTCAATACTATTAAAATAGAAGAGGGGGTCGTTTGCACCCATTTACCTACTAAAGCCCAACACTAGGCCCTGATCGGTAATTGAAATAAACTGCCGAAATCAACTCCCTGCCACACAAGAGCGACCATTTCCATAATAGAGTTCCGAAGAAACCACTGGGCTATAAATTCTAGCATATGTATTATCAAATCAATTTCAAATTTGCGTAAAAAATGAAATTGTGGAAAAATCACCACACACTTACAGAAAAAGCCGTATACCTCTGTCAATAATATTGGAACACCCATATAGCAAAATTATGGGCAAGGGAGTAGGGAGAAAATGTAAATACCTCCCACTTTAAACCAAAGCTCATATGGCACCAAATGAAGCAAGTCTTTGCTACACTCCTCAGAAGAGCTTGCTTGTTTCTTCCATCCAAGCATCTTTTCCTTCATCCTTTCATCCTTCCACTCACCTGTAGATATCTAGCATTTCATTTTTACATTCTGTCATTCATTTAATCTTTCACCCATCATTGAACCTTCCACTATTCTGTCCGTCCATCCATCTGCCCATGCATATCGAAACCTTTACATTCCATTAATATTCATCAAACCATCCATCCACCCATCCACTTGTTCACTTAGTCATCATCCTTTCACTTAACCATCCCCCTTTCATTCATCCATTTATCCATCCATAATTCCTTCATTCAGCCATGCTTTCGCTGACCCATCCATCCATCCATCCATCCATCCATCCATCGATCCATCCATCCTTCCATCCTTTCACTCAGCCATCCACCCTTCGACCCATCCACCCACCCTGTCATCTACCCTTTCAGTCATCGATCTGTCCTTTCACTTGCTCATCTATTCATCTACCGTTTAATCCAGTCATTCATCTACCCTCCCTTTCGCACTTTCCATCCATTCCTCCACTCATCCATCCTTACATTCATCCTTTTACTCACCCATCCATCCATTAGTCCACTCACTCATCCATCCATCCATCTTTTCACTATGTCCAACCATTCATCCAGCCTTACACTCCACCTACCAGCCTTTCTAGGCATCCATCCATACTTTCACTCACTCATCTACCCATCCATCCTGTCTCTCATCATCCATCCATCCACACTTTTACACATCCATCTATCCATTCACCCCTTAACTCATCATCCATTCATCCACCCATCCTCCCTTTCACTAATTAACCTTTACATCCATCATTTTACATATTCTACTATGCATCTATCCATCCGCCATTTTACTTGCACACCCATCCACTATTTAACTCACACATCCATCCACCCATTCATCATTTCACTCACTCATCCTCCCATACATTCACATTAATTATGAGCCTTTGCCTGCTGAGGTGCAGACAGAAGAGGCCCATTAAGAATCCCACCACTGCTATAGCTGTTAAAGTGGGAGGTTGACGATGCCCCTGATTATGAGGCTTATTTTAGGAAGATCCATGAATAATTCTGAGTATTAGTACTGGAATGCATGGTGTAGGAGGCTGGCCTGGCTTGTAGTGGGTACCAAGGGGTACTTACACTCTGTACCAGGTCCAGTTATCTCTTATTAGTGTAGAAGAGGTGTTTCTAGCAGCTTGGGCTGATAGAAGGTAGCTATAGCAGAGCAGCTTAGGCTGAACTAGGAGACATGCAAAGCTCCTACTATACCACTGGTTTCATATGCACAATATCATAAGAAAACACAATACACAGATATACTAAAAATAAAGGTACTTTATTTTTATGACAATATGCCAAAAGTATCTCAGTGAGTACCCTCAGTATGAGGATGCCAAATATACACAAGATATATGTACACAATACCAAAAATATGCAGTAATAGCAAAAGGAAGTAATGCAAGCAATGTAAAGTTACAGTAGATGCAATAGGAGCACATAGGTATAGGGGCAACACAAACCATATACTCCAAAAGTGGAATGCGAACCACAAATGGACCCCAAACCTATGTGAGCTTATAGAGTGTCACTGGGAATGTAAGAAAAAAGTGAGTGTTAGACAAATAGCCCACCCCAAGACCCTGAAAAGTAGGTGTAAAGTGCACCTATAACCCCCAGAGAGCACAGAAGTCGTGATAGGGGGTTTCTGCAAGGAAGACCAACACCAGCAAAGCAACAACAGTGGATTTCCAGACCTGAGTACCTGTGAAACAAGGGGAACAAGTCCAAGAGTCATGACAATGTCGAGAGTGGGCAGATGCCCAGGAAATGCCAGCTGAGGGTGAAAAGGAGCTGCCACCGGATGGTAGAAGCTGTGGATTCTGCAAGAACGAAGAAGGCTAGAAACTTCCCCTTTGGAGGATGGATGTCCCACGTCGTGAAGAAGCTTGCAAAGGTGTTCCCACGCAGAAAGACCGCAAACAAGCCTTGCTAGCAGAAAGGGTCGCGGTTAGGGTTTTTGGATGCTGCTGTGGCCCAGGAGGGACCAGGATGTCGCCACTTGGATGAGGAGACAGAGGGGGCATCCAGCAAGTCAGGGAGCCCTCACAGAAGCAGGCAGCACCTGCAGAAGTACTGGAAAAGGCACTTGGAAGAGGAGTGAACCGGAGTCCACCCGAAGTCAGAAAAGGGAGTCCCAAGACGCCGGGGGACAACTCAGAAGGTTGTGCACTGCAGGTTAGAGTGTCGGGGACCCAGGCTTGGCTGTGCATGAAGGAAATCCTGGAAGAGTGCAGAGGAGCCAGAGCAGCTGCAAATCACGCGGTACCCAGCAATGCAGTCTAGTGTGGGGAGGCAAGGACTTACCTCCACCAAACTTGGACTGAAGAGTCACTGGACTGTGGGAGTCACTTGGACAGAGTTGCTGAGTTCCAGGGACCACGCTCGTCGTGCTGAGAGGGGACCCAGAGGACCGGTGATGAAGTCTTTTGTTGCCTGCGGTTGCAGGGGGAGGATTCCGTCGTCCCATGAGAGATTTCTTCAGAGCTCCTGGTGCAGAGAGGAGGCAGGCTACCCCCAGAGCATGCACCACCAGGAAACAGTCGAGAAGGCGGCAGGAGAAGCGATACAAGGTTGCAGTAGTCGTCTTTGCTACTTTGTTGCGGTTTTGCAAGCGTCCTGAGCAGTCAGCAGTCGATCCTTTGGCAGAAGGTGAAGAGAGAGATGCAGAGGAACTCGGATGAGCACTTGCATTCATTATCTGAAGAATTCCCCAAAGCAGAGACCCTAAATAGCCAGAAAAGGAGGTTTGGCTACCTAGGAAGGAGGATAGGCTAGTAACACAGGTAAAAGCCTATCAGAAGGAGTCTCTGACGTCACCTGCTGGCCCTGGCCACTCAGAGCAGTCCAGTGTGCCAGCACACCTCTGAATCCAAGATGGCAGAGGTCTGGGGCACGCTGGAGGAGCTCTGGGCACCTCCCCTGGGAGGTGCAGGTCAGGGGAGTGGTCACTCCCCTTTCTCTTGTCCAGTTTCGCGCCAGAGCAGGGCTGGGGGATCCCTGAACCGGTGTAGACTGGCTTATGCAGAGATGGGCACCATCTGTGCCCATCAAAGCATTTCCAGAGGCTGGGGGAGGCTACTCCTCCCAGCCCTGACACCTTTTTCCAAAGGGAGAGGGTGTAACACCCTCTCTCTGAGGAAGTCCTTTGTTCTGCCTTCCTGGGCCAGGCCTGGCTGGACCCCAGGAGGGCAGAAACCTGTCTGAGGGGTTGGCAGCAGCAGCAGCTGCAGTGAAACCCGGGAAAGGTAGTTTGGCAGTGCCCAGGTCTGTGCTAGAGACTCGGGGGATCATGGAATTCTCTCCCCAATGCCAGAATGGCGTTGAGGTGACAATTCCATGATCTTAGACATGTTACATGGCCATGTTCGAAGTTACCATTGTGACGCTATACATAGGTAGTGACCTATGTATAGTGCACGCGTGAAATGGTGTCCCCGCACTCACAAAGTCTGGGGAATTTGCCCTAAACAATGTGGGGGAACCTTGGCTAGTGCCAGGGTGCCCACACACTAAGTAACTTTGCACCCAACCTTCACCAGGTGAAGGTTAGACATATAGGTGACTTATAAGTTACTTATGTGCAGTGTAAAATGGCTGTGAAATAATGTGGGCATTATTTCACTCAGGCTGCAGTGGCAGGCCTGTGTAAGAATTGTCAGAGCTCCCTATGGGTGGCAAAAGAAATGCTGCAGCCCATAGGGATCTCCTGGAACCCCAATACCCTGGGTACCTCAGTACCATATACTAGGGAATTATAAGGGTGTTCCAGTATGCCAATGTGAATTGGTAAAATTGGTCACTATCCTGTTAGTGACAATTTGTAAAGCAGAGAGAGCATAACCACTGAGGTTCTGGTTAGCAGAGCCTCAGTGAGACAGTTAGGCATCACACAGGGAACACATACATATATGCCACAAACTTATGAGCACTGGGGTCCTGGCTAGCAGGGTCCCAGTGACACATAACAAACATACTGACAACATATGGTTTTCACTATGAGCACCGGGCCCTGGCTAGCAGGATCCCAGTGAGACAGTGAAAACACCCTGACATATACTCACAAACAGGCAAAAAGTGGGGGTAACAAGGCTAGAAAGAGGCTACTTTCTCACACATGGGGAAAGCAATGTCAGAATAGGACAGAAAATAGGTCCTTGCACTACAATAAAAGTGGCTGCAATTGCCAATCACATAGCTAAAAAAACGAAGCCCACATTTGCAAATTGAGGTAGTTTTGAACTTGTAAAGACATGCTAAAGAGTTGTTTGGCAAGGCAAGGGGGGCTGCACGCATTTTAGCTTGCTGCAGGCAATGTTTGTGGTATTATCAAGGAAATCAACAGTAAAAAGCAGCCTACCTATCCATATAACAAGCTCACAAGCAGCCAAAAAAACAGTCCTCTCAATGGAGCCTTTGTGGCACTGCCAGATTGTCCGACCCTGGAGAAAAACGTTATTAAAAATGCTTGAAATAGCCTAGGCTGAAAAAATGAAAAAAACTAAATTGTGGGGAAGTTGTGCCCTTCTTTCATAAATCAATGATGCATTGAGGTTTAAAGTTTGTGAATGCATTTCCACCATCTCGCATTAACCAATATAAAATTCCCTATCCACTTTGGGCAATTTTATTTGAACACAAAGTCAAATGAACAAGGCAGACCTTCCAAATCACACGGTGCCACTGTGTGACACACTATATTGGCTCCTATTACACGGTCAGCCGATGAGGTGTGGATATCACACGGTGGCAGGAAAAATGAGCTGAAAACCACTGTAAATAGTGGCGTTCCAGCTCGTTTTTCAAGGCTTTGGACTGCCGACATCCATTAAGAAGTATTTTTTTGGAGGGGGGGCAAGTAGGGGGGAAAAAAGTGCCTGTTAGGTATTTTGCAGCATGAGACCATGCCCCACCCTCTCCTCACATGGTGAGTTTTTGTTCAAGTTGGTAGGTCTGAACAAGGTCTAACAATGGCAACAACTAACAGCAAAATGTATAACGTTTCCAGAAACAAATGTTGATTTTTTGTCAAGAGAAAACATTCTTTGAGATCTTCTTGAAAGTTAAACTGCTTTAGTTTAATACAGTTTCTGCTTTCCTACTGAAATTGCTTTTTTATTTAGTTAAGTAGATTCCAAAGGCATGTACTGTTTTATCTATACTGAAAATTCAGTGGCAATAGGGGTTATCCAATGTAATCACATGATGCTACAAATTTCCAGGAATTATCTGTGCACAATTTTAAAATATTCTGATCTATATTCGCCATGAGGAATGGATATAAAACATGTACAAGTGGATTTGATATCGGAGTACCTTAAAAGTAAATGGCCAGGTGTCCTATTTCCAAAAGACATTAGCAAATCCGGGGTGTCTAGGGAAGATGTACAGAAATACCCTAAATTCTAAGAGATTTGGGAATAACATGCAGGAATCGGTGCGCTGAGCCCTACATGTTTTTTTCCAGTACTTAAGCTGATTGTCTGATTGTAAAAGATGAAGTCTCCAAGTGAAATGTTCTCGAGCCACGGAAATGCTGCAGATTACAAAATCCCAATGGGTACCTGCCGTTACCTGCCCCTAGCAGAATTACTACCGGACTCGTAATGAGGCCCTAGGCAGAATGTATTATGTCTAGTGCTCTGTGAAAGTACAAGGTGTAAATGACACCGTAAGTTGGAAATTGGCTCAAATTGCAAGTTGCTCAAATACCCTACTTAACAACCATGCAGGCAACAACAGATTTGTGCTTGTGGGCCACATTTATTGTTTACCACTCATTCAATCCTAAATAGTTTGTGGTATAAGGGCTGAATAAACAGATCAGTGAAATCCCAAATTCTGTAAATCAGTGCTGGGGATTTGTAAGCACATTTAAAAGACTAATGGTTGCGACCTTTGGCTTCCACAAATGCTCCTTCGTCAGTGATTTATCACAATTATTCTCCAGAGATGATTTTTATTTATTGTGCAATTTGGTGTAGTGTGTACAAGTGTGGCAGCATCGGAGTACTTTACTAAATTCAGCAACATGTGAAAAGATAAAAGGAAGAGGTCAAAACAAATATCAATATGGATAGTAAGGAAAATGTATACATTGCCTATCCGTTGGAGAACAAAAAGAAAATAAGAGAACAAGGGTCTATTTATGAGATCAAATATTCCTGATTCCTCTAGTGAGGTGCATACTAATGCAATGGTAACACCATGTGTCCAAGCATACGAAGTCCAATCATGTCAGAGACAGTAAGATGTGGTAGGAACAAATGAAAACATTTATGTGCATGTATACAACTGGTCACATGGGATCAAGATGTAGCCGCGTGGAGGGGAAATAGACAAAAGTTAAATCAAATTGTACAGGCACAGTCTGATCAACATAAAGATACTGGAAAAAATAAACTCAAGAGACTGTTCCAAGCGCTTGCATTCAGGTTGACTGATTGGTTGAATTAAAATTCATGAAACAGGTTCCGGCATTGAGTATATTGAAATCAATAAAAATGTTCAGCCAGCACCTCAGACAGAGGTGGTTCGCCCTAATACACGGGTGTTTATGGTGATTAATAAAATTCACAGGTTGGGAAAAATATTCATTACCCATGCCCATTGGTGGAATGGGGTCTCTGAAGCATCCCATGTTTGAAGCAAGCAAAGGATTCTGGGAGCTTCTGAAAACAAACATTGGCAAAGCCAAAAGGTCAGCAAGTAATGTCAAATAGCCCTTCCTGCTTGATGCAAACACTAAATTGGAGATAGTGGAATACGCCCAAACAACAAATAGTATTAGGTGAGGCGAAAATATTGCTCTGGACTGAGCCAAGAAAGGGCTGACAAGGTGTCAAGACAATGGCCGAAGGACGCTACGCGAAGAAAGTCAGTGGTTGAGAGCAGTGGAACCAAAGCTATGTCTTTCAAAATTGTAAGTAATATATCTGTATGCGAGCTGCGTTGTCAAAGCCCAGAAATAAGTCACATAACTGGAATCAGTGTAGGTGGCCTTCTCTCTTGAGAGAGTCTGCTAAAACTGAAACCTCACAAGCTGGGAATCCCCCTTCGTCTGTGAAATAGCCTTTACATTCACCTACAGAAATCTCGCAAGAAAAAGATACGTTTAAAATTGGCTCGACCAGCCGCGACAGCTCTCCTGCTTTCTGATAGCTCAATGAAGCCCCGCTCAGAATGTGAGAAAATATAACCTGCCCGAGCGCATTTGAATTGCTTCTGCAAAAATGAAAGATTTTCTCATTCCAAACAATTGCTGCACAAGTCACTGCAGCTGGTAATTATATACGCAATGTGATCTGACTGCCGCAGAGGTCTGTAATAACTTCCCCGTTGTCTTTTTTGGTTGACACTTTCCCCTTCACGAGCTCACTGCAATGCCCGAGTGAGCCTAAATCACAATCTGCGAAGAAATAATACATGTGCGCATGTTGCACAACACAGACTGCTCCAACCAGCAGCCTGGTATTGTTATTTCTATGGATGGAAGGTCTGCGTAGCACCTCGCGCTATAAGTACGTTTTCAGCCCTTTTCTAGAAACAGGAACGTCCCTAAATGCGGAGAGTAAACTGCATGTTGAGCTTCGCTAAACTGCAATTGCTCTCCTAAACCGACATTTCCGTTATTTCTTGGAGGTATTTATATATAGCTCTGTGGGGTTCTTGTAAAAAGTTTGAAGGTATATTTCACCGAGGCAGAGTAGAGGGATAACACTTCTAAAGGAAGTGAACAAAAAATTTTTTTTTTTTAGGGAGGCATATATAAGGATTGTACCCATCCTGTGTCTATGGAGAAATGTGTTAACACAGGAGCCACCATGATTTTGATCTAATGAATACATCAACGCAATATCAGGGGATAGTTCAAAGTGTGGAATAGAGGTCAATTAAAGAGATTTATTTACAAGGTCTAAACATGGAAACCAGCTTGACAAGTGGTATAACAAACGTAGGGGCAGCCCCCGCAGCATGAGGGGGGAGGGCAAGCTCCAGGAGGAACCCTCAGTACAGTACACTGTGCACAGGTGGTAGGTCTGACTGGGGAAAGAGGGGAGGAGGGACCCCTTTCAGGGACTTTGCAGAGAGCCCCCTCTATTTTCGTTAGGTCACTGGGCTTGACTATGTCAAATACGACCAGTAAACATTGCATATGATAAGACTGAATAACTAACATTAATTGTTAATAACTGGAACAAGGCGTCTTTAACAATGGTGGCCTAACTACACATATGGTAAGATAAGAATTATTATACTCTATTGTTTAGACAATATGTAGGGGAGAAAGTGCAAAGTAATTTTGTGATTAAAGGGTCAAATATGATATTCTATTAGCTTTATCAGCTCTTTTTTGAAGGTGGTCAATTACAATAGATCTTGGGGAGAATTTAGGTGCCCCTACCACATAGGAATGGTCTAAAGCATGCTGTTTTAGGACTAGCATTGCAAGCAAAATGGACTTCGGGCACTTATGCTCCATAGTCTTAGTATGGGAGTTTAAGTGAAAGCCTTTGTGAAATATTCATGATATTTGAAGATGTCTTGAATTCAATTGGCAACCATTGTAGCATAGTAAGAGTATAGATAAAGTGCTCATAGTCTTTTCATCGAGTACTAGTCTAATTACAGTGATGAGGACTGAGGGCTGCAATGTGAATTCGATAGTAGTAGTCTATTTTTGAAAGTACCAAAGATGGAAATAAAGTTTTTAAATTTTTGGGCATTCCTAGCTGATATTGAATGTTTCCTGAAAACGTTGTGTCATTTAGGGCCAGATGAAGCAAGCAGTTTTGCCCATTCCGTTTCTATGGGGAAATGTGTTCGTAGATATGGCCCTTAGTCCCTGGCCTATGGCCTTCTAGCCTGCCATGCCTTCAGAGGGCCAGAATGCCACTCCACTGGTGTAGGAACACTCTCCTCACTGCCTTCATTGCAACCATTGGTGCAGCCATTGTAATGAATGCAAAACATGTTGTTTTGGTGTTGCTAGGTAGGTTAGGTAGATTTTCAAAAATAAATGACCAAAATGCTTTTTTTTTTTTTAATCAAAACAAATGTCTTGGTCCTTGATTGAATCCTCTGCCTGTGAATGCCTCACTTGCTTCTCCACGACAGGAACATCTAATGATGTTTCATCTGCTCTGCTCTGCTCTGCTCTACATAAGAAATGTGGACAATCACTATGACCAGAACGCCCCATGGCCGCTAGATCAAGGGTTTTTACTGGTAGAGCCCGAGAGGATCCTCTTGCGGAAACCCTACGGTTCTCCCACTGCTAAATGAAGATGGGGAGTGGTAGGTTTAGCAAAGTGTGTGTTTCACCAATTTTTGGTGGATGTGGGGATAACATCAGTAGAAATTCCTTTTTAGTGGAATGATGTTTTAAGAGGTTTTCAGTTAGCCCTTTTTGGAAGTTCTTAATGGTGTGGGTTAAAAGAAATATAACCCCAGAGGGGGGCATTTTTAGATATAATTGAATATCATCAGCATGAGAATGTTGTGAGACACTTAAATTATTGAGAAATGTTTTAAGTATTCAATATATTATCTTAAGAGGTTAGGTACCAGTATTGAGACTTGTGGTACTCCCAGTGGAGAGGTTTAGGTTTTGATAGGGAGGTTTCAATTTTATTAGTTGGTAACAATAGGTTAAATAAAAGGAGAACCAGTTCAGTGTTGTCCTATCATATCACATGCATGTTTTGTGTATCCAGAAAGGAGATATGGTCTACGGGAACAAAATCCATTAACACATTGAAAAGAAGAAACCATAGCATAGAATATGTGAGGTATTGTCTAATACTTTCAACATAGCAGTAGCAGGCTCAGTGCTGCAGTCTTCTATACATTTTGAGTGATAGTAGTGAGAAACTGGGCTGTTTGTTGAGTGGGTCGTTAACTCTTCTCAAGAAACAGCCACATTCCCTATTAGGGTTAACCACACAGTCACTAAATTAACTTGTGTTTAACCATCTGGTAGCTTGGCATAAAACAGTCAGGCTTACATTAGAGGCAATTTGTAAAATATTTATGCATCACACAAACAACAATAAAGTGAAAACACAACATAAGAAAAATCTCACACCAATTTAGAAAAGTAAAGTACATTTTAATAAATTATTTCACACCAAAACGGCTACAATTCAAGTAATAACACCAGCTTTATGAATTTTTACAATGTATGGTAAAAACTAGTGCTTAAAAGATCAAAACGCCAACCACGGACATCTAGTCATGCAACCTCAGTTCAAAAGTGAAAAATATGGCTGACCGTGATGGAGCGCATCTTGGAAAGTGGATTGGGTCTGGTGGGAGGTTACCTTCAGACTTAGAAGAAATTTCAACAAAAAAGTCTCTGAGATGGTAGAAGTTCAGTGGGGCAAGGATCCTCTGGATGAAGTCATAATGACGATTTCAATGTTTGGACTAAGGGGCTGATTACAAGTTTGACAGTTGGGAAAACCCGACAGCCGGACACCCAATGAGGAGACGGCCATGATGATGGCTGTCTCCACACTGGCCCCAATATGAGTTTTCCACTGGGCTGACCGGTGGTAACTAAGGTTTCCGCTGGTAAGCCCAGTGGAAACGTGTGGCAGCATAGGACTCGGCTCAACATGGAGCTGAGTCCAATGGTCTCACTGGGGCCCCCCTATCACTCTTGGGATGTGCACTGTCTGCTAAGCAGACAGTGTGCATTCTGACAGTGCTGTAGAAGGGCAGCTCTGCACTGCCCATGACAATGGTGTGTGCAGTGCAGTGGCCCCCCTATGGCCTCCAGCACTTGTTCTCCACCAGGCTTTTCATGGTGATTGAACCACCATGAAAAGGCTGGTGAGAATATGGTTGTAATCAGCACAGTGGCACTGACTTCAGCAACGCCATGGCTGATTACAACCACGATCACCGTCATCCTGTCAGGATCCAAGATCCTGGCAGAGATGGTGGTCTTCTGGCCGTCTAACTGCCAGGGTCATAATGTGGCAGTCAGACCACCACAGCTGTGGTGGTCTGACCTCCACCACAGTTCTGGCAGTCTTCAGACCACCAGATTCGTAATAGGGCCCTTAGTCTCTTTTTTGGAAGTGGAAAATCTCCAGTGGGACAAAGACTCCACAAGGACAGATATCCCTTTTCTGAAGGACTGCTGAACAGGATTTACTGCTTGGAGAAGACAATGGTGGGTGTTGCTGCAAGGACAGGCCAACCGGGATGCATCTTTGGTGAATAAATGAGCAGATTGGTCTCAGTCTCCTCATGTTTCTCAGAGAAGATTTTAGACACAAATTTGTTTTGGATTTTTGTATCTGGGCACTTTTAGCACCACTTCCAAGGATCCAGGATTGGAGAGGCACCACCTGGGGGGCTGGGACTCACTCAGACTGGGCCCAGGTGCAGGTTCAAGATTGTTGAAGCCCTTTCTGTTGCTGAGGCTCTGATAAGGAGGCCAGCAAACTAGCCCTTGGAGCCACCCTGGTAGTCCTGGGTTAAAGAAGCAGAACAGGACTCAAGCAGCAGGGTCGGCCTCTGCAGGTTCAAGGCAGGCACCAGGCAGCTGAGCAGTCCTTCCAGGTGCAATAAAGCAGTCTTCTGAAGTACACAGCAGGCATCAGCAGCAGGCATTACCCTGCAATTCCTCCAATAGGTCCCGAAAGTGAACTGAAGAGTAGATCTCAGGGTCCTATTCGTGCCTGGTGTCTTCTTTGAAGTAGGATAAGTTTCTAAAAATTACCTTTAAAGTGCTTGGATTTGCTTCCTTCCATTCCCTGGCTCCAGACTGACTGCAGGCACAATGCACTGGAGACATGTCCTTTGTATGAAGGCAGGGAAAAACCTCCTGAAGTGCAAGTGGGGCTTTGCCCAGCACCACCCTCTATCTTGCCAGTGATGGCCCATACAGGTACACTGATTCCCTCTATTGTGTGACTGACTGGAAGGAATATATAAAGTCCAACTGCCTACCACACCCCAGCATGTGACCAAGGAACAAGCTGCAGGTGTCAAATAGTTAGGACAAGAAAATGCCAACTTTCTAAAATTGGCATTTTCAAGTCAGTCATTCATAATGCATTGGCAGGAACTGCTGTGGAGGTGGATCCTGTCAATTCTCTTTGCTGTTTGGCACAGGGCTTCAGCTACATCACAGAGCCCTGTAACAAAAGGTTTTCTTTTCTATTTTCAAAAAGAAAATCCCAAAACAGGATTTTCTTTTTGAAAATAAAAAAATGCCCCCCTCTCATGGGAGTTATCTTCCATGACAAAGGTACATTAATCCATTTTGACTGCCCCTTACTACCAGGGTGTGTCTGGCAATCATGTACAGGAAGAAAATCCTTGTTGGGTGGGCAGACATATAGCCAATTCTCCAATGGCCTTTAAAACATGACCTTACTATTAAAGAGGGCTTTAAATTACAATTTCTCAGACACCAAACATTAAATCTTCACCTGTTTTCTGCCAAAAGTTAGCACTTATTAAACGTAATAAGGCACCCCAATGTTATCCTTTTAGTGGTAGGCCTCACAGTAGTGAAAAACAAATTTAGGAGATTCTCGCTACCAAAAACATGTAAATCCTAAACGTGCATGTCCAACCTTTTGTTTACACTGCACCCTGACCTATCGGTTACCTAGGGTTTACCTTAGGAGTGACCTATATGCAATAAAATGGGAGTTTCAGGCTTGGAAAATGGGTTACTTGGCAAGTTGATTCAGTAGTTTAAAACTGAACACAGGCTGCAATGGTAGGCCATGGACATGTTTTGAGGGCCTACTTAAGTGGGTGGCATAATAAGTGTTGAAGCCCCACTCGTACCATTTAATTTACAGGTCCTGGGTATAGGGTATACCACTTTACTAGAAACGTAAAAGTAAATTAAATATGCCAATCAAAAACAAATTCAGAAAAATAGAAGGGATGAAGGCAAAAAGTTTGGGGGTGGCCATGCAGAGAGCATCCAGTCCAACAATGGTTATCTAAGAGGTTATTCTCTTTTAAGAATATTGCAAGTTATGCGTCTACAAAGCTCTTCAAGATTTTTCTAAGCAACGTAATGTTGTGTCTGTGTGCAAAGTGTTGAGGTTCTCATATTAACTGATTTTTATAAAGATGGCAAATTTGACCAATTGTAAGACAATATGGTAGCTCTCCTTGACACAGAGAGGCATCTGTGAGATTAGCCCAGTGAGGAATGAGATGGAGATTGATATCTTTAGACAAAGTAGCAGGAGTACAGTAAAAAATGTGGTTGTGTGATTTGCCCTCAGTTTGAAACTAATCATATCAGTTGGGAGAGATCGTTAAAGTATACCCAATTGTTTAAAGTTTTGCAGTTTTTGGAGGAAGACTTAAATTGGCTGTTAGTTGGTTTTATGAATGATTCATTTTTGTTAATGATTGTGTCAAATATCCTAGCAAAGTTATCACCATTCTCATTGGGCGATTTATTTTAGGGGTATTAAAGGTTAATTATTAAGCCATCTGTGTTCTAATATAGGATGACCTGTCAGTGAAGATGTGTTTTTGTAGATTTGCCTCTCCAAACCTTGTTTTAGAAAATTATAATTCTGGGGACACTTTTTCCACAATCCTTCCTTCCATGGCTTGAAGAGTGTTCCCCTATAAATTTTAAGACCTTTTTATACTTTGGGGTGGATTGGTTGTTTTTATTTTTTATTTTCTATAAATGGTGCAAGGCTTTTCTTATTATTAACATGGATATACAAGTACTGTGTAACAAGAGGATTAACATCGCAAACTACAAATGTAGAATAGTAGAGAGTCTACTAAGTAAGGGGTTGATATATAGATGGGCAGAAGGTATGTGATTCTGGCAGGGGTGGAGTAAATTACTCTTTTCCTTTAGAGGAGTGCCAGCCTGCTACATTTATAAGTGACTACCAAACAGGCAGTCATTTATTATGCATTGGCAGGAACTGCTGTGGAGGTGGATCCTGTCAATTCTCTTTGCTGTTTGGCGCAGGTCTTCAGCAACATGATGGGGCTCTGTAACAAACGGTTTTCTTTTTTTATTTAAAAAAAGAAAATCCCAAAACAGGATTTTCTTTTTTTAAAATAAAAAAATGCCCCCTCACCATGGGAGTTATCTTCCATGATGAGGGGGACATTATTCCTTTTTGACTGCCCCTTGCCACCAGAGTGTGCCTGTCAGTCACGGACAGGAAAAAAAATTCTAGCTGGGTGGGCAGGCATATAGCCAATGCTCCAATGGCCCTTGCTCCGTAGGAGATGTCAGGCTATGGCAGCAAAAAGGAAGGTCCACCTGAATCAAAATAGGGTGGATGGACCATTATATTGACAGTATGTATACACTTTTGCCTTTAAATCAGCCGCTAAGCTAGGTATATTTTTAGTTTTGGTATTCAATACAAGTTTGTGTTGAGGATAAAAGTCTAAGTAGAATTCAGAATTGATTGGCCCAGTTTATCTAGTTAGTTTTTTTCAACCTATTTGACATATGCTTTGGATATAATGAAGTGTGATGTAGCATCTCCTGTATGGGAGTAATTGGAGCAATGCTGAATAAAGTAATTGTTTACAAGGAATGATAGACTGCATTGTTATCAGTTGTTCCCCATTTCAGGTTTAAATCACCAATGTAGATATTGTTTGTGAGTAGTGGCAGTTTTTGTTATGTGCATTCAGAGTAGTTTCATAAATAAGAGGTTTTCTCCTGAAGGATAGTAAATAATATTTATTCTAGCTGGTTGAGGTGTTACTTTTCTAAGTCTGATAGTTAAAAATTGAATGGTTGGGGCCATTTCAGATTGTGTTGCCTTTATTTTGATAAGAATATTTGTGGATAACTGGAACTCTTTCTCTCATTTTCTTTGTATGGCTTACTTTTATGACAGAGTAGTCATGTGCCACGAGAAGATCCATGACTAGTTAGGAAGATGTATTAAGTGTTATGTCTATCATGGGCAGCCCCGTGGTGTTTACCGGCCAATCATCAGCTCTACAGAAGAGAGTTTAGGGAGGGATTCTAATGCAACTTTTCATAGCCATGTATTTATTTAAAGGGCTCACAATGTGACTGTTGTAAGGAATGGAATTGATGATCTTACGTTTTAAAGCTGTGAGCGGAAGCAATGGGACTTTGTGAGAGCCCAGGCATACTAGTAAGTTCATTTGGTTAATAGTGCTATTTAATTGCCTGAAAGATGAGACAGGCACCTATAAGTGTGATGGGCTTTCATTAATTGTGTGGTGATATTTGTAATTTAGGTTAGGTCATTGATGAGTTTTGCTTTGTTTTCAGACCTTACATTATTCAGCATGTTAATAGTGTTTTTTGGTTAAGCCTATTAGGAAGTTGTTTTAACACACAGAAAAAAAAAATGTTCAGTTTATTAAAAAATAGTGAGCAGTATTTGGTAATATTATTGGGTAATATAGTGTTTGTGTCCATTACCGATTTTTAATATTGTGAATGTATCAAACTTAACAAAGTGAGGGTCTAAGCTACAAGTCAAATTGGGAGTCAACTTTCAATATCGCACATACAAGAGTGAATCATGTGCTGGGTTGCTCTGGGTCTATTGTTGGCTATGTTCAATATGTAGGTGGCAGAGGTGTTCGATGACATTATATCAAGGTATGTATTTTCATAGAAATGTAAATGTTCGTTAATAGTCATTGTGGATCATCTCACGATTGAAGTACAGTGTAAAATTCCATTCACATAGATGATTTTATGTCATTGCTGCATAAATTATTTTCATCACAAATATCGTGATGTCCATGAGAACAGTAATCCTTCATAATGATGTAATAGGAGATCAGTTGGTACCTGATTCACAAAATCACAAATTAGGCTTCTGCCTATGTTGATAGTCATTTTCAATTCTTTTGAATTTTGCAGAGAACATGAGGAAGCTAAGACATATTTTAGGATATAGTGTTTGTATATTAAGCCGGCAAAGCTAACCACCTGACAAATAGGATGCACTCATATACCACTGTGCCAAGTCTAGAGCACACTTTCTGGCCCTTGTGCACAGCATGAAGAGTCGACACTAATAGTTACTACCTCAATGAATACTCTTTGCTCATCAATTAACTACAGAAGTAGCAACCGCTTACATAACTGTCAGAAATGTAGTTACTGGTTGGGGGATGAAACCCTACTCAAGCAGTAACCACAACCTGTCAGAATGAAACACAAGCAAAACCCAATTAACCTGTGCTTAACCCGTTGGAAGCTTGGCACAAAGCAATCAGGCTTAACTAAAAGGCAATGTGTAAAGTACCTATGCATCACTGTAAACAGTAACAAAGTGAAAACACAACACAAGACAAATCCCACACCAATTTAGAAAAATAGAACAAACCTTAATACATTAATTGATACCAAAAAGACAAAAATCCAACCAGTAGATATGCAACTCTAAAGTTCCAAATACAAATAGTACTAGCAGCACAAACCGCCAACTGTGGTCATCTAGCCGTGCCAGACTGGGACAAAGTCACAAGTTCAGGCTGACCGCAATGGAGCATGGGCTAGGTACAGAGATCAAGTTTGACCCACCAGTACAAACAAAGTACATTCAATCCTGTCTTGGGGAGCATTGTGAGAACCCACATTGAGGATGCATTGCACAAAGGAGGTTCCAAGGAATCTGCGGGGTGAGATGTGGAGTCCTGCATCGTCGCCGAGGATGTCATTGATGCGGGCTAGAGAAGCAAAATCCGGTGTCGAGGATGCATCCCAAAGCGGCGGCTCAGATAAAGCTGCAAGGCTATGATGAGAAGTACTACGTCGTCATCAAGGATGCCGAGAATACTGCCAATGAAGGGCTTGCGATGAGAAGGCCTGAGTTGAGGATGCACTGTTCCGAAGAGACTGCAGGCTGCGATGTGAGGTCCAATGCCAGGGATGGGTTGTTCTGTGGCAGTTCTGAAGCAGATCTGGGAGGATGGAGTGCCCACAGGACCACAACTGGGCTTGCAGAGCACCTTCAGGCCCGCTTCCAAGGGATCCACGGCTGGAATGGCACCATTTGGGGGGCAAGACCCATAACTGGTAGAATCCAGGTGATTGGTTCACAGTGGTTGGAGCATTTTCTGTCCTTGGGACTCAGATCAGGAGCCCAGCTAGTTAGCCCTTTAGTCACTCTGGTGGTCCTACGTTCAAGACACAGGTCCAGTCCTTCTTACTCAGGCAGCCGGGCAGCAGAGCAGCAGTGCTTCTTGCAGAGCAGCACAGCAGTACTTCTGAGTTTTCCACAGGTCCACAGGTGTACTGAAGTGTTTGGTCCGATATGCCAATGTTTATGCCTACTGCCCACTTTGAAGTAGGAGAAGGTTCTGGATGTTTCTACCTTCAGAGGTGTTTGGAATTTCCTACCTCCCTGGACTAGCCCCAGCTTGCCCGGGGTCACAAAAGACAAATGTCAAACCCTTTGTTTGTGATCCATTATTATGTGTATGTGTGGTAGGCGAGAGCTCCTCCACCTCATCAAGCCAAAGATGGCTAGTCCTGCCAACACCTAATCCCCCTTTGTATTACTGTCTCGGAGCAATTTACAAAGACCAATTGCCAGCTACACTAGTCATGTGACCTAGGATGCAGGCTGAAGTAACCGAATGGTTGAGACAGGAAAATGGCAATTTTCTAAAAGTGGCCTTTTCAGAATTGTGACTTAAAATCTGACTTTACCATTAAAGAGTGTTTTAAATACAATTCTTTAGACACCAAATGTGACATTCCTCCCTGCTCCCAAATGAAATTTATCACTTAATAAATGTAATACGTTATCCCAGTGTTGTCCTATAGAAGACCTTGCAGTACTGAAACACAAATTTAAGAGCTTTTTACTACACGGACATGTAAAAGTAAAAAAGCACATGTCCAACTTTTTCAAATACACCTACCCAACCCTCTGCGCTATTTAGAGCCTAGACATGAATGTCTTATTTGTATTAGAAGGGGAAGTTTAGGCCTGGGAAAAGCTTTATTTTCCTAAGTCGAAATAGCAGTTTAAGCTGCACACACAGGCTCTAATGGCAGGATTGATACATGTTTAAAAGGCTACTTAAGTGAGTGGCACAATCATTGCTGCAGGTCCACTAGTAGCATTTAATGTACAGGCCCTAGATACATGTAGTATCACTTTACAAGGGACTTACAGTAAGTTAAATGTACCAATAGGGTGTACTGCAATTGTATCTCTTTAAAAAAAGAGCACAAGGACTTTAGTAATTGTTAACAGTGGTATAGTTTACAGGGTCCTAAAAGCCAACAAAACGGATTCAGAAAACAGGAGGGTGAAGTCAAAGCATTTGAGCATGGCCCTGCAGAAAAGGCCAAATCCCACAATAACTATCTAGCAGATCTATGCAATGCAATACAAAACGGTACAACAAGTGTATAATTCCACCTGCAGAAAGGGAAAGGAAAAATGCATTTGCACAATAAATAGAACTTGTTTTCTAAGTGGGAAAATACTTTCCTAGTAGAACAACCTCTTTCACCACCAATTTTGAGAGTACACCCTTCTGAATCCCAAAATATACTTTGACTTGTTCCTGCTCATGGAATACATTTCCTGGTTAGGTGCACATACTTTTGTGAACCAGGCGGATGAGAGTGTTTTATGTTTGACCTTTTACCAGTTCTGTAGTCTACAATTAGTATATTTACATATACTAACACACATAACTGCCACAGAAGAAACTAATAGTTCAAACATTAGCAAAGATGAGCACTTCCTAAACTGCAACAGCAACTCAAGAGAAATGGCAAAATGTTAATCTATTGGGGTGTCTGGGTGGTGATGGGCCTGTGTTGTGTTCAATGGGTCAACAAACCATGCTTACATTGTATGTGGTGCATGAGGCAACTGTTTTGAAGATTGAACTATCTGTAAAATGGGAGGAACTAATTTATATCTTATCAGGTGCTTCCTCCAGAGTCTACATGAAGTAATCTGAGCTTGCCATAAACAACCAAAGTGGAACTTGGGAGAAGAGAAACTTTCAAGACTATATTCGACTGCATTGATCAGGATGCAACTTGGCATGCCATTCTCATTGAGCAACAGTAACCTTAAAGGACTCTGGGGAAGATTTATGGAAAGTGGTGCTGCACTGAGTTCAGAGCCACTTTCCCTGAGCCCCATAGCACGTTCCTATCTCCACCATGTGTACATCGTACCATGGCACAGGATAGGAGGCAATAGCATCATTCAATGTGATGATGTTGATGTACTCTGCAGAAGTAGTGCCAAAATGTTGGCGCTACTCCTGCAGAGTACATGTGGGCCCATTCTAAATAACGGAAGCCCCCTTTTCACACCTGCTCTGAGCAGGCGTTAAAAGTGCCATTAGAAATGGCACAAGGAAATCTCGTAGATTTTCTTGTGCCGTTTCCCCCCCCCTTAACAGGGTAATGACCCCTTTGCATTGATTATGCCCAGTGCAGGTATACTGTAGCGCAAAGGGTTACAGAGTGGCGCAATATATGCATTTTGCCACTCTGTAAATACGGCGCAAGGATTTTGGCCTCGTTGGGCCACATTAACATCAAAAATAATTATCCTAATGTGGCACAAGGTGGCGCTAGTGAATTATAAATATGCCCCTCAGTCTTCTGCTTGAGCACAACTCTGCATCCGGTACTGGCCATCACCTCACGGACACAGAGTGAGAAGATATTTTCTAAACTCCATTATTGGTCTATGTATGAATGTCCATGATTTTCTCACTACTGTTCTGACAACATGTATCTATTACTGGGCTCTGAGCACGTAAAATGGCTGTTGCTAGACATTTACTGCAACCCTCACTCATTGACATATATGCATACTTTCTTGTTCTGACTTTCATCTATAGAGTCAAACAAATTGTCATTGCTTACGCATATAATATTGTGGAGCATTACTGCATAGTCAAGCTGGCCAGTGCCATAATGATTTAATGCTGATTTCCCAAACATTACATAAGATGAGTAGAGTCACAGACATCCTTGTCTGCGGTTGGCTCATATGCTGTAACCAAAGCCTGAAGATCAGCTAGACATGTCCTGGAGACGGATACAATTGACAATTTTGCAGGATCTAGGATTCACAGGGATCAAGGGAATTAGGTAGGGAGAGGCAGAGTTCAGGTTAAGTACATGGTGGTTAATGGGGCCCCACAGAGGGCAAATGCTGCAGTCAGGTGTGATGTCCGAAGGCAGTTAAGTGGGCACATCAAGAATTAGTGTTTTTTGTGAATCAAAGCACAGAGGAGAAAACAATGTCAGGAAAGCTTACCTGGCTGTGGTTGCACACGCTGCACACACATACACACATGCACAAACACACAGACACAGGCACATGGGCACAAACGTTGATGTGTCTCTGAAATTTCTTGGGCCGTTGAAGGAAATGTATGATTTTATGAAAGAGCAGAAGGTTTGGTGCAGGTCCTATGGGAGCGGGATGAGTAGGAGCACACCTTCCTGTTCTCCAGGCAGTGATAGTGAAAATAACATGTAAACAGTGGTCTTCCTGCTGTTGGGAGTGTCCTTACTCACTTTGTGCCTTAAATGGTCAGCACCCATAAGGGCTTCACATGGTGACTGTTGGCTAGATTAGTCCGTAGAGCACTGAATCTGATACTTCTCCACTTCCTTTCCATATGGAGACTGCAGGGGCAGGCAGGGTGAGGCAACCAGGGTACACAGCGTCAAACTTACGATATGTGAATGTGCATGTGGTGAGAGTAGGCAGCTGACTCCTGTGTGGTCTCACAAATTCCTGCATTCATTTATAAGATTATATTGATCTGTACAATAATTATCTGTGCATGCATCAGTCAACGTTTTCAGGGTTAGTATCACCCAAGTGTGTTCAATGAAGGACACAGATTTCAGTTTTTCACAGATTTTAAATAGCACTGATGTGATCCACACACAATCAACAAACAAATTAAATAGAATTCAGTGAAAAACAAACATGTACCACTCCAACAGATGATAAAAGATTAACACAGGAGGTTTAATATATGTTGTGACCACAAACAGCGCAAACTCTTGGCACAAAACCTGCCCTAAGACACCACTTTTAGAAGCTCACTTTATTTGACCCAACCCTACAAGCTGTGCCCCGAGAAGCAACGCCGCTAAAACACAGCATAATGCAACGATGCCACTGTAGAGCAGGCAAGTCAGGGTGAAACGTACATGCTTACCGACAAACAGTAAAGAAAAACGGAGTCCCCCTTTGCAGATAGAAAGGCAATGTTTCTGCACAAAGGTCAGTGAAGGTTATAATACTTTTTCCTTCAAGCTGAAAAAGGTTACCTAAGGTACTCTAGTTTTGAAACTCTATGGCTGATCTATCTTCAATCAGAGTTAATCTTCCCACGCAGAACTTCTAGCAAAGGATGTACTGATTTGAGCATAAAGACTATTAAACATAATAGGATTTACAAAAGGTACATTTTAGAAGTTCAACATCCAAACCTATCCATTTTCCCCTGCATTTTGAATAGACTTTCAAAGCTTTTCGGAACCGGTAACATTCCCTTAGATGCTCCCAAAATTGTAGAACAGGCATAACATTCCAGGACTACTCAATCTTCTTAAAACATAGTCATGCTAGGAAAAAAGAACTGGAATTAACTCTTATAAACTGCTTTTTTGAGCAACTATGTGACAGGTGCATGGAAAGCTTTATAAATCAGACGCTGGCTTTCAAATCCAGTTCAAAACTTTGTATAAAGAGAGAGCTAGATTTCAAACGAGTTGCTCAGGATGGTGCCAGCAGCACATCTACTCAGAACCTCATTAAGAAAAAGGAATCTTTGTATCTCTGTGTGAAATGGCTCCTCCTACCATTACACATTTTAACGGGCTCAGACGTTTCTGCACACATTTTACCTCTGCTAAATGTAGGAACTAAAATATACACAGAAATAGGCCTGGAATTATGCACTGCATGTGGTATTGGACCCAGTAATTCTGGGTGCTCTCTTACTCGTCTCCACGCCGTCACTTTCCTCGGCATGTACTCTGAGATTTGAGACTTCTCATGGTCTCACATAACAGCCACTTTTCTTCCTTGTGACTACCATGAAAGAGTTACTTGTTAACGCGTCCGTCTATGTCAATTTATACACATCAGGACTCGTTTTAGGCCAATGAATCTTTGGGCCCAGTGGTGAGACACCGTAGGACGAGATAACTAAATAAAATATCAATCAATATCTCGATATCATTGTCAACGTTTAACATCAAAACACCTCTCACTTTAGACATTAACGAACATTCGACGCAACCATGACCCTTCAGTCATGAATAACCACACCTTAATGGAGTTAATAAGTTTTATTCCCTATTGCTTACAATCTAGTAGTAAAGGCATTAATCTCAAAGTCAATAAACATGTAAGCACGATTACAAGATGACAACCACAATAAGCCTTTGATAATGCAAAGATCAGTAGCATAGACAATCAGATAGATATAAGTAGTTTATTACACATCGAACTTTCTAAGATACTAGTTCAGCATAGCACCACGCCAGTCACGTCAGTTGTCAGTCAGAGTGAATACCTCATCTAACCTCTAATTAGCATTAGCATGTTGGGCGTCATGCAAAACAATTTTGAACACCAATTTGGAAAACATCTAACTAAGGTCTCTATCAAAACATACAGCAGTTGGTACCTAGAAAGAAAGGCAAAATGAGTTCTCATTAGCAATTTTATATAATTACCCTCCTCTGATTAAGTCAGCATTCAGGATCAGTCTTCGTCTTCAGGACATCAGTTAGATCGCCGTCAGTCTATCTAAGTTAGAGGCAAGAGACACTCTCTTCTTAAGCAGAAAAGTGTAAGGGGCAGTAATATGGGCAAGGATGGTTTGTCTAAGTCTCAAATCACAGAATAGTGTGACAGAGTTTCGGGATGTAATCAATATCATTCCCTACCTAATGTCTGGTTATTTCCTGTGTCATGGGTTTTTATCCCTTTCTAGTAATTCATTCCCCCAAAATTCTATTGGTTAGTCAGTACACCGCATCATTGTTAACCTATCAAATTATACATTAAGTCATGCATTTGTCATCTCTCGATAATATATCGTCTTCTGATTGGTCTTCATAATCGGTCTTTCGTAGGTGGCATATCCGGGGTTACTTCATCAGCTTGGCACACGTCTCAGGTTAAAAGTTCTCGTTCCCTCGTCTCATTGTCCTTGGAAGTATCTACAAATGTTTCGAAGCACAATCATTTTATACTAAAAGATGTTAGCATGCGGATGGGAAATTATCCCTATGTTACGAACTAATACAGAGAGAACAATAGCTGGGTTATGGTCGTTTGCAAGTTCTGCACACTGAAGAAACAGGAAAAATACGCCTTTAATATGAGAGCTACACAGCTTCTGCTCATGCTAACTTAAGATATACGAGTTTAATGAATGCAGTTTTATACGTTTTAATGTGCTCAGTTAGGCAAACTATAAACGATTATTCCTTACAGTTGACATTAGTTTATACACATATTTCTGAAGCATGTTCTATCTTCTTTCTACATACATTTGGTCCTTACCGGACCACGCCTTTGCTTTGAGCCTTGAAAGAGTCACTTGTTGTGACGAAACACGTGTTGGCTTGCTTATGCAAAGATGTTCATCCAACTGAGTAAAATGGCTGTGGTTAAGGAGCGTTGATCGCTCGATGGACCTATGCTGATGTCTTCTAATAAAGGATCATTGCGCAACTGTTTTCAACTGAAAGACTGATTTATATATGGACTTTCTAAGTGCATTGGTGTCTGTCATTAATTCTGGGTTCAGAACAGTATTACCCATTCCGACGATGACAACTCATAGTGGTCGATACCTGGGCTGGACATTGCAGCCTGAAATGGTAACTCCAGGCCTGGTTTCTCCTTCTTTTACTGGCAGCCATAGAATGAAGGCATCACTGGGTTACTGCAGACAGCCTAAGAACTGCAGACAGCATAGTTCAGGGACTCTAAGTATGGCTGCCACCCACTGATTCTGAGGTGTGGTGTCTGCATCTTACACTGAAGAGATCCTGACTGAGTGAAAGCAGGGTCGTTGGAACTAGGGGTGGGGCAGGTGCCTCAGCACCCGCAGACTTGGAGGCAGGTCAGAGAGATAATAGAAAACAATAAGGCCTTTCCATTAGCTGTCATTTTATGTAGTGTCCAATATTTGTTCCAATAATTTTAGTGAGCTAATGCCACCATCCAGCACCTCTACTCAGAAAATTGTTCTATCATCACTTAGGGAAAGTACCTAAGGAGAGTGATTTCTTAAAAACAGATGCATTGCTCCCTTCCGTCCTTGTGAGCAGTGTTTATGACTCGGTCCAGAGTCACACAAACTGTTATATTCTCCGATCACAAACCACAATGACATCTGCTGCCATTCTTCACCAAAACTCACATATTGTTCCACAGTGAACCAAAAAAAGCATAATAGGACCACTACCACTTAGAAATCAGAATGGAAAATATCAGCTACTCTTTCCACTAGAAACAGTGATTTTGCAATGTCCGGAAGTTGTTCCTTTCTACAGAAAAGATTTATATGAAAAGAAATGAGGACTTACAGAGTAGGCAGAAATCTAATTCCCATGAGTCAACATGTGCCAATAAATGTTTACTTTTTTTGCTGAACCTTCATCCTGAAAGTACTTAAAGTAATCTAATTCACTCACTATCCGATCAAATGACACCAAGGTCCACATTATCTATCTATCTATCTATCTATCTATCTATCTATCTATCTATCTATCTATCTATCTATCTATCTATCTATCTATCTATCTATCTATCTATCTATCTATCTTGTTTTATTGTGTCACAGTGCAGTCTGGGACAGTGCACCGTATGACAGTTCATATGTTGTCTCCAGCACAGCCGAGACCATGACCCTACCCTAGGGACAGAACATTAGTCAAAGATGGGCCGGCTGTTTTCCAGTCTGACTTTGAGCATGCACCTGCAATCCAGCCTGCTTTTTACAAGGGGCCAGAGACCCCTCACAGGTGGGAACAGTTGCCAGTGCACCTCACTGCAGAGAGATGTCTGAGTGCTCCTGAGGACTTCCTCCTCCCCTCCCCCCTTCCAGGGATGCTGTCAGGAAGCATACTGATTGTGGACGACCTCTCTGTGGTGCACGTTCAGTGCACCTCCTGACTGCTGCATTGCTTCTGCACCTACGACTATAATACTGCACAGGATGAGAGACAAAGTGTTTCCCCATTTTCATAGAGCCACATCCCCATGCCTCTTCGAGACAACACAGGCACACACAGTGCTGGCCCTATCTGTCCTACAGAAGAAGCTGTGCAAGGATCTCCGACCCCTCTAGTAAAACCTAAGTGCCCCAAAGTGCAGAATGCAGGTGCAGACACCTGTTGCGATTTAGGGTACATTGTGTAATATGACCCCGGGCCTTTTATAGTTGAACAACAGTAATTTAAAGAGTAGTTTTGTAATTTGGCTGGGATTGCGATCAGGCTGGTAATCTCGTTTTCGATGTGGACTCCCCTTTTAGAATTAAAATGGGATTGTAATCTTGGGGCAAATAGTTTTTGTCTACTCCCATCATTTGCGGTATAAAAAAACTATTGTAAAGCATGAAAGTAAATTGCATTTTGGGCAGACTCATGCGCAAACTGCAGACGATTTCTCTTTCCGGGATATTCAAACTATATTCTGGTGCAAATTGTGCACACGCTAATTAGTGGCGTAACAAAGGCCTCCGCAGCCCCTATGGTGCAGGAGGGGCCCGCGAGCTACAGTACGCTGGAATGAGAGCTCCTGAGTGAGTTTGGAGGACCCCCCTCCATGTAATTTTCAGGTGGGGCCCTCAAGTTTCGTTGCGCTATGATGACGCAGAAAAAGAAGGTCCGACATATATCCATGCACACCGCGTAATCAATACATATAATATAGAGCGATGTTAGTAAAAGAAATAATGTACGGGGGAAAATGTGCCCTTGGGGTAGTTCGCCATCATTCTAAACGAGCTTTATTAATCATGAAGTATTAAAAATTTAGTAATCCGTCATAATCGCAATTGTATGCCATGATTTCTTGTTTGAAAACTGTTTTGCTTAGCTTAAATTTAGTACAGGCTTTGGCCTAGTTGTTTGGTTTCAAATTCTAACTGCGTGATTTTTTTCCTTGAACTAATGAAACATATATTCTTGCTTGAAGTTGTATTTTTCCAGTAGAAACTGGCTGGTATACTTATCTCCAAGGTTTCGTGCTAGGCCGGTTACATCCCCTTTGATACAAGGTCAGTCTCTGCAGGTGCGGACAATGAAGGTACAGATAGTAAAATAATTGGCAAACCATGATACAATTTGTGTTCCAAGGCTCCAAGGACAGTGTATGCATAAATGGGCGCTAGTAAAAGACAATTTTTGATTGGACAATTTGAAGCCAACCTATGAACCCTCCAATGGAAGACCCTACAGAATTTGGAATGTTTCTTACTTAAACTCACCGGACAAAGAAAAGTCAGCCATTATCCTCGATGCCAGTTTGAAGCCTGATGCCAGACTCCATTTTGGATGACACCCTGATGCCATTTTCTCTATCTGAGAGAAAGAGACTTTAAGAATTCTCACCCTAGAGACTTTAACTTTGATTTGCCCCCGTCTTGCCCATGCAGTAACTTTGCCCCATTCTCCTTGCCGCTGCAAGGAAGCTTGCCCTTAATCTTTGCCCCTTTGAAACTTGCCCCATGCTGACCAACCGGTACCTGAAGGACGAAGACTTTTCTTGAATGCTGATTATATTTGGTAAATATGAAAGGATAAATGTATTATGCATTGTGTTTTTTTCCTTTTAGGTACCAACTGCTATTTTGATAGGATCCTAGCTAGAAGTTTTCCAAATTTGTGTTGACTAAATTCGTTTTGCATGAAGTCCCACATGCCAATGCTAATTAGTGGTTAGTCGAGGTATTCATTCAATGTATCATGAAAAATTGAAATCTTGTTATGCTGACCGAATGTATGCAATTAGTCAAATACAGTTAGTCACATTGGTGATTTGCATTGCTATAACAGAGTGTATCATTATTCAGATTTTACGTAGATTGAGTTTCTTCCGCCGTTATGGACAGCTAGTAATGTTCATATACATATATCAATTGGTTTTGAGACATATATACATCGTGCTAGCTTTGTTAATATAGGGAAATAAATTCACTAACTTTTAATAAACTGGTGTGGTTATTCATGACTGAAAGGTCATGGTGCGCCGAAATACCAACTGTTATTGATTTCTGACGTGTTATATTGATCTATTAATTGAGTATTAAATACCGATTTCAGTAGTTATTGATTATTGATCTGAGTGACTCGACTATTGAGGATGAGGAGAGCCGACTCGGTTAAAAGATTCACCGACCTCCAACGTGTCCAGGTACAGGTAATTTATAAGGGCTGGACGCGTTATCAGCTACAGCCTCTCATATGTACACCTCTGACTATTACTTTTCAGCGGGTGAGCAATTGGCGTCCAATTTTTATGATCCAGTTGCAGTTTAGCTTTTAGTGCCGGTCTTGTCCTTGCAAAGAGTTGCGTTTCATGTTTTTTAATTTTTTATTTCTTCTGCTAGTTGCAATGAATAGAATTATAGATTAGTACACATTCAAAAATCATCAAATAGGAGCTGTCCCATTTGATACCTATTTTAATTCCGGTATAAACATAGGCTGCTTTAATTTGTCTGGATTGTTCTGGCTTTAATATCTCTGGGCTTCAGAAACCATCTAAGAAAGTAGGAAACCACGTGGGAGTCTTTGACCAGCCAATTCACATTGACTATTGTTCACCTGTGGCAATTGGTGTAAGTGTTTTTAATGATTAAAGCTGAAGAAAATGAAAAATGTACAATGACCGTGTTACCTACCTTTGTGGCCACCACAGATTTCATTGTACCATCGCTAAATGTACACACACCGAAGAAACCTATATGTGTTAACCACCCTCGCAACTTTACACGCCTACAATTAAAATGTAATTTCCTTTTGAAGAGTGACTCCCAGCGGACATATATGGAGCTACAGAAATATAATTAATAACTACATAAAATTGAATAAGTCAAGATAAGATAAAGTAGATAGGGAGTTCCACCTCAAACACTGCAATTGTTATTGTCCCCTTCTGTGCCTAATGTCCAGGGCTTTGTTTCAGTCTTTAAAGGGTGTGTCCAGGCCACACTTGAATTGTGAGTGCTTTGAGCTGACTCAATATCTTGACCATCTTTCTTTTCTTATTATTTTTTTAACGATTCTTTTTATTGTTTCAGAAAAAGTCAATAACATAAGTTCTACACACTTTGCAACCACTATGTCATTCATATACCAAGCAAATAGAGACACAGCTCCGTTAACTGGCAACATTTACATTATCGTCTGTCTCGCCTGTTTCCTCATAACAACCAATTAGTGGATAGTTCACCAGATAGGATGTTGGTGGTCGTCCCGGGAGGGGGTGGAGGGCATTGGGGGCATGCAAGGGATTGTCCAACATTCTTGGGCATTTGGCGACACAGTACTTTAGTGTGACTACGCTTGTCACCGAAATCGGAGATGCCCTTATTATACCCTTTAGCATTTTCTTTTTCAAGGTCAGGTCGGGTTTCATGTTTGCTAGAAACTTGGGGATTTCCTCACATTCTGGCTGCTCTTTGGTTCAAGGTGAATGCATTGAATACCTGTTGCACCATATGGAGGCTTATGCAAAGCACAAGAGATACCTGTTTCAGATACCAAGATACCTGCTTCAGATGTCCAGAGGCTGATGAGGCCTAAGGTCTGCATTGAATCCTCAATAGCACTTCACCTTTAGGATCAATAAAAACAATTCTAATTGGGTAAATCTCCCTTTTGGTGCTACCTGCAAGCTTTACACTTCCCAAAAAGCCACCTGGGCAAAAATCCATGAAAATCAAAATGAACTCTAATACCGTCTGACTAAAAGGCTCGTAGTCACAGGGTAAATGCACAATTTCCAGGCTGTAACTCAAGACAGACTAAACATGCCCTGACTGGCCTGTGAGTATCTGCCTTGACTATAATAACAAAAGATGGCTTTAATATTAGTGCACACCACATTTTTAAGGGAAGTTAGACTAAAATTTTGCTACGTCAGGGTTCTAAAGGGCTGGTAATTGGCTCGGTAGGAGCTCATTTCGACATTTCTGATTTATGCCTCAATCTGCTGGAGATCTAGATCTCTGAATGGGTTTAAGGGCACTTTTTGTGGGATAATACTAACTTGAATTTTGTTGGCCTATAAAATGGCCTAGTATAGGTGAATCCAGCAGCTACAACTATCATCCCTCTACCCACGTAGACATCCTACTCAACGTATGATATAATATGGGACCTCATTGGCAAAAGTGTCACTTACCTTGATGTGGTAAAAATATGCCCCTTACTGTAATTAATGGATGCCCTGAAGTACAGTAGATGACTGGATAACCTTGATGCATATGGTCTCACATGAACTAATCTATACGCTTTTAGAGAAAACAATGAGTTTTAAAAGAATCTGGAACCCATTTTTAGACATCCCACTCTGGAATATATGAACTCATCTAAACATCTACCCAATAATCAATCCGAGCCAATCCGGATTTCATTCATGCATCTAAGCATCACTGACTCTTCAAACATCTACCTCCTCCTCTATGCAACAACCCACTCACTATCACATTCTACTCAGTTATCCCTCGTCAACATATCTGACCTTGCATTCTCACCTAGTCACACAAATCTATTCTTCATTAAATAAGGATTTAATTCATAATATATAATATAAGCCAGAGGTAATGGCTTTCCCATAGATTGTGGTTTTAGGGTATTTCAGTAATAATCTACTTTGTCAGACGTTGCTAATAAAACACTGCATAAAAACTAGTATAAAAAGTACTCTCTAAAGTAATTAATACATTTAAACACGATGTACAAGTGGACTCTTTAATTTCAAAGGGAAAAGTTATCCATTCCCTAAAGACCTCACCCAGAGATCCGACACTTTGAGAAGTTACGTATACCATAATTTAACTTCAATAAGAATGTTTAATTTCCACGTAAGGCATTTTAATGAGAGGACTGACAGAACGGAAGAAAGGAGTAAATTCAAGAATCTAGGAGCTGCGGCAGGCAAAGGCTTACATATGGTTTTAAGGTTTCAAATGTTCGGTGTATATCCAATTTCCGTGGGTCCTTATTGATACTCCTGTTCTGTTACTAGCATCTTGTAACCACCCTTATAGAGGTAAAAACATGTTAAATCCGGATTAGCACTATATAAACCAACTGTTTTAGAATATGATATATCAAAAATAAGTAAAGAAAAGTTTTAAAAAAAGGATGAACCACAGTCATGTTTCCTGGTTCCCTCAAGGGTAATAATGGATAATTCATATACTCCACAGAACTGCATCTTCTCCATCCCCATGTATGTGTGTCATTGCTTATTCTGTGTACCAAAGGCACAAGCTGCAATTACTTACTTAATAGGCCATCCAGGGAATGATGTCACAATATCTTTCAAAACCCTAACAGACGTCATCAATTGAAGGTATATTCTAGAACCTGTACTGCTGGTGAGTGTTTATGATGCAGAACTGAGGAAAGAGAACCGTTCTTTTAAATGGATGGCCTTTTAACACAGTCTAAGGCCTTAACTCTAATTGGGCAGTTGATCCTGTTACTGGACCAAAATCCTGTTGATGTTCGAACCAGGATTAATATAATGGTTTTTTTTTTGTATATGTTTATTGAGAAGTACATGTCAATATACAAACTGTGTTAAATAGAGAAATTATTCATCAAATTATGGCCATATATGAAAATTATTATGAAATATTAACTTCTCAGATTTCTAAACAAAAAAAAAAGTAATAATAATAATAATATAATGTTTAAATTGTACCTCACAAGGGAGGTTGCCCTGAGTTTTGCAGTCAGCATAATCCAGTTTTCATATCCCATACCAAGTAAAATCATGCACAAATTGTCTTTACGTCTCAATTCTGGTGAGCTCACATATTGAGTATTCACTAATGATTACACCATGCAGAAGAGGTTAGGTAGCAGGTTGTAATTTGCACCTGTCACACAGTGCACTGCTGAAATCAGGATGTAAAAAGAAACAACTGGTACTCTGACGCTTCAGGGTTTTTTGTAATGGAATGGCAGGGTGACAGTTTTGAAGAAAGCAGAAATCCTGACACTTGGCAGACATAAACTGCAGAGCTAGATAGGCGCGCTTGAGATCCTACCTTTGTTTATATTTATAAGTGAATATGAAAGAGCTTTGAAAGCCTCACCGAGCCCGTGAAAAGTACTTCGGTTTGAAGTGTCTGTGTCTGAGGCATTCAACTTCCATCCAAGCTTTAAACACATTGCTCAGTATTGCTGATTCCCTAAGCAATCAGCAGATAATTTTATCTTGACGTCTTGTAATTAATTTCTTCAGATTACACATGGTTTCAAATTTCTTAGCATTTCTCGTAAAAATCACAAAATCCTACTATCTCAGTATTGTCATATGGATTCTATAAAAGGTGTCCGACTTCAAAATGCAATAGGAGGTATTGATCTCTAAGCCACGCATCTTAATACGCTTTTCAAGGATACAGGTGTTGCTCTGTCTCATATTGCTGAGCCTCAGTGACAAACAATAGAAAAAGTATGAGCAGTGATAGCTGCCTTTGCCCTTACATGTACTTCTCCTATTTCTGGAATGTACAAACATTCTCAGGAGCACTTCCATGAAGGTTTCCAAGAGTACTTCTGGGAATGTCGTGTGCCTGCCCTCGTATAATCTTATTTCCACCCTGTTGAGTTATCAATAGTGGCAAATGCACACCTCTGTTCTCAAGAGGGAAAATATTTTTCTTTGTGGAAAAAAACTGTCTGCTAAAACCCCACCAAATCTAAAGGCGAACCATTTCGCTTTCCACAGTGGAAGGGATTCATTCCATGCATTGACTGGAGTAAAAACTTCACCCTTTTCAAGGTAGAAAGGGGAATGGGAGGAGTTTGTGAATTATAACAAACCTCCATGTGTGTGGATGTTCACAAAATTCCGAGATTAACTATCACTTGCAACACCCACTTTAACGCTCCTCGAGCAGGATTCAGAGAATTCCACACACATAAATGGGGGTATGCCTGCCAGGAATACCGTTGTGAATACCTAGGAGGCATAAGTAAGATAAACTGAGCATAAACAATCGTTTGCAACTCATTTCATCTTAAAAGTAGGCCCCTTCCATGTTCTACTAAAGTATAAACAGGCTTAAACCTGCTATTAAATCTTACCAGTATAAATTGACCAATGTCCTGATTTTTGCATTTATTTTTTGCATTTTTTAACAAGTGTTGTTCTCACTTGCATACTTTCGCTTGATGTTTAAGTGATTTCTCGTCTTCATACGCATTTTACAGTAATTGCCTCTGCCAACAAACTGCAATAAAAACATCTGGCAATCTAACATTACCCTATAATCATTTGTTGAAATATTTCCTTACAGGCATATGTGAACCTGACTGCTTTCTTTGGGTTTGATGGAATATTTGTCAAAACACGTATTCGATTTGGGACACTCCTCGGTCACTGCTGGAAAAAAGTAATTTTACCTTGATGCTGTTCTTTCTAATTGTAGAAGAGTCAGTGGCAGAGCAAACTCTCCATAGGTCCTGTTAGACTTGGCATCCTTGGTGTGGTCTCCCCTAAATTTTTGCCTCTGTTTCCCAGGTTGTTGATGTGTGCTGGACTCTGTTTTTGCTGTTTTTGTTACTCTGGGCACTTTACCACTGCTATCCAGTGCTAAAGTGCAAGTGCTCCTATGTAAAATATATGTGTAAATGACTTTCCATGACTGGCATATTTGATTAACTAGTAAGTCCCTAGTACAGTGCACTAGAGGTGCACAGAGCCTGTAAATCAAATTCTACTAGTGGGCCTGCAGCAATGGTTGTGCCACCCACATAAGTAGCCCTGTAAACATAGCTCAGACCTGCCACTGCAATGTCTGTGTGTGCCAATTCGACCTGGCAAGTGTACCCACTTGCCAGGCCTAAACATTCACTTTTTATACATGTAAGCCACCCCTAAGGTAGGCCCTAGGTAGCCCCATGGACAGGGTGCAATGTATGTTAAAGTGGGACATGTACTTATGTGTTTTATATGTCCTAACAGTGGGGTACTGCCAAGTACAGTTTTCTCTGTTGCAAGGCCTAGCTCTCTCATAGGTTAACATGGGGGCTGCCTTTAGATATTATTAAAGGGCAGATTCCCTTAGGGAGCAGATAGAAATATGGAATTTAGGGTCTCTGAGCTCACAATTTAAAAACACATCTTTTAGTGAAGTTGGTTTTTAGATTGTGTGTTTGAAAATGCCGTTGTTAGAAAGTAGGCATCTTCTTGCTTAAACCATTCTGTGACTCTGCCTGTTTGTGGATTCCCTGTCTCTGTCAGTTGGACAGTTGGACTGTTTGCACCGCTCTCTAGACAAGTGACACAAAGGAAACTGGGGTGTGGCCTCCATATGCGGATGAGCCATCGGTGCTGGGAGAGAGGGGAGGAGTGGTCACTCACACCTGAAAGGGCTGTGCCTGCCCTCACACAATCCAGTCTCCAATTCTGTGGTGTGTGTCTGGGTCCTGGCCTGGGCAAGGCAGCATTTCACAAACAAGAGAGACTTTCCTTTGAAGTAGGCCTACTTCAAAGGCAGAAAGTGGTATAAGAAGAGCACCCAAAACACCTGAAAAGTAGATCACTTCTGGAAACAAGAGGAACCTCTGGTAAGGAGAAGAACTGAAGAGCTGAGGAGAAGTTATGCTCTGCCTGTGACTGTGCTTTGTGGAGCTATCCCTCATTGCTGCTTCTGCCTGGGAAAGAGGACAAAGACTGGACTTATTTGTATATTGCTGCTTGAGAAGAATCTCCAAGGGCTTGTACTGAGCTTGCTCCTTGTTCTGAAGTCTCAGGGCCATCAACGACTTCCCCTACCAGGACCTGGACTCTCTGCTGAGACTCCTGCCCTGACAAGTGGTGCCCTCTCCAGTCCCTGGGCCCTTGAAAGGAGAAGCTGGTGAAAATCCAAGAAAACTGACTTTGGACGACTCTGGACAGATGCCGCAGCTGAATCCCATGATACTGCCTGCAACCGACTCCGAATCGTCCTTCCTGTAGTGCAACGACCCTCGCAGACCCGACACCACTGCAGCCCCGCTGAAGTCTGCAACTCTGTGGAAGTTGCTGCAGCACGTTGGGAACAACCCCGACATGACACGCTGTTATAACCTCATAGAAGCATTTTGTATTTCTAGAGGCTGTTTTTGAGACTAATATTTAAAAATTCATAACTTGGCTTGTATATGTCAGATGTTTGTCATTTTGGTCTTGTTTCATTTAGATAAGTCCTGGCTATTTTTTTAACCCTGTGTTGAGTCATTTTGTGGTGTTTTACTGTATCACTGTGTGTGTTGGTACAAATACTTTATACCTGGTCTCTGAAGTTAAGCCTGCCTGCTCGAGCCAAGCTACCAAGAGGGTGAGCTGGGGTTAACTGATTGTGATTCTCCTTTTCCTTGACTAGAGTAAGGGTCCTTGCTTGGACAGGGAGTAACCTGACTCCCATCCAAAGATCCCATTTCTAACATTGGTGATTAGCGGTGAGGATTGCACTTCTATTTGTACTTGATATACAGTGATTAAGTATACATTACTGTTTTCAGTGCTATAGTACCACTATGTGACCACATACTACTTGTCTTTGTCATTTTTGCTTTTTTCACTTTTTTTTATTTTTCCCTACTTCCATTTGGTGGTAATCCTTTATTGACTTTTGAACTTCATTTGGGAACTCGTTTTCTGGTTTGGCACTTTGCACTTTTAACTCTTCATCATGCCTCAGTCTGGAGATGCATCAGCTGGAGCTGCTTTCGATTTAGGAAAACTGGGGAGTTACACAGTTTCCCAACTTAAACAGTTCTGTAAGGATCTTGCCTGTCTCATGAAGAGCATTGTCAGGAAAGGGGAGCTGCAAAAGGCACTGAGGGCCTGAGTGACAGCCATGGAAGCTGAGGGGCACACAGAGGATGAGGGTGAGGAGGAGGAGGCACCGAGCATTCACAATGGTATAGTGGGTGGGCCTTTTATGTCAAGGGGGAGGGTCTCCAGGGCAGGTAGCAGTGTGTCATCCAAAGGTCTGACTCCTGAAGAGTTGCAGGACAGACAGGCAGAGAGGGCTCACCAGTTTGAGTTGGAGAAAATGAGGATGGCCTTAGTAGAGAAAACGTTATTGTTGGCTCATGAGCTCAGCTTGAGGGAGCTAGATCACAGGAGCCAGTCTAGTAGGGATGGTGGCAGCAACAGCACAGTGCAGCCTGAGAGAAGGGTGCACATTCCAAAAGACCTAGTGAAAGACTGCAAAAGGGAGGATGACATATTCTTGTAGTTCAAGGGGTATGAGTCTGCTCTCCATATGAATCTGGTCCCTGAAGCTCATTGGGGGGTGGGTCTGTGGAACCACTTTGAGGTAGAGGGGAGGGGCACCTTGACATCCTTAGGGGATCCTCAGGGGCTCACCTACACCATAATGAAAGACTTCCTGCTCACAAGATATGGTCTGACCCCTGAGCAGTATAAGGACGAGTTTATGTCCTACAAAAAGAAAGAGTCTCAAACTTGGTTGGAGTATGTGGATTCCTTTTGCAGGTCACTGGATGGTTGGATGAAGGGCAGTAAGATGACAACGTATGAGGGGCTTTACAATTTAATTGCTTGGGAGCACTTGTACAGTTTATGTTTTCTAGAGCTGCACCAGCACTTAATTGACAGCAAGCTGACTGACCCCAGGAAGCTTGCGCAGGAAGCAGACCATTGGTAGAGCACCAGGGTCCACAAGAGGTATGGGGGAGACCACACCAAGGGTAAGCAGGGTCCCTCTCTGAGGAAAGAGGGGGGCAAGGGCAAACAGGGGGAGTTCTCTGAAGGGCCCCTACCTAGTTCCCGAGGTCAGGATTCTAAGTCCCCCAGTGAAAAGATGCCATGGTTCTCCAAAGAGAGACCTGCGGAAGGAGATCCTCCCTGTAAGTCTTATGTATGTACCAGCTGGGTCATGTGAGGGGAACCCCAAATGCCCCAAGAGTACACCGACACCCACTGGTACGCAGTTCCAGGGTTTGGCTAGTGTAGCACTTGGGGAGGAGTTAGTTACAGGTGGTTGGGAGCCAGCTGAGATGACCCTTGTCTCACTAGGGGACAGTGAGATGGTCCAGAGAACCCTCGTACCTGAGAACACTAAAAAGTACAGGCAGTGGGTGACCATTAATGGACAGAGGGTGTAGGCTCTGAAATACACAGGAGCCAGTGTGACTACAGTGAGGAGTCTGCTGTTGTCTGAAGAGCAGATAGATCCCTGTGTACTTCACCAAGTAGTTGTAGTGGACAACTCAGATTGCCTGTGCATAGTGGTGCAGGTTCCCTTTGAATGTGGAGGGGCCTCAGGTTCCTTGAAGGTAGCTGTGAGTCAAACCATGCCTGTTGATTGTTTTCTTGGCAATGACCTGGAAGATTCCCCTTGGAAAGAGGTGGAACACAGGTCACACTTTGAGATGTTGGGTCTGCCTGGGTGGGTATGAGTATCCACCAGGTCAATGGCAGCCCATCAGGGTAGTCAAGAGCCCTTGGAGCCTGAAACAGTGGCCCAGGGGATCGGCCAAAACTGGAAGGGCAGGGGGCGTGGGAAACCATTCCCAGAAGTTCCCACGGTCCGGGAGAAGGAGGAGCCTGAGGGTAATGCCCTGGAGACCACAGGGAAACAGGTGGCTGAACTGCAGGAGGTCCCTGAGCTGTCGCAGTGGCAATAGGAAGGGGACCCTTCAGGGAGGCATTCTGTGAGGCACAGAAAGCATGCCCTACTCTAGTGGGTTTGCAGCAGCAGGCTGCAGACCAGGCAGCTGGCAAGGATCCAGGATCTCACCTGATATATTTGGAGGATGGCCTTCTGTATAGTGAGCCTAAGGTTGCTGTGCCTGGGTCAGCGCGTGTGCTGGTGGTACCCCAGTGCTTCAGGGCCTTGCTGCTGGGTCTGGCTCATGATGTGGCTTTGGCTGGACATTTGGGGCAGGACAAAACCTTTGAACGGCTTGTCACCCACTTTTACTGGACCCTAATGTGCAGGCACTCTGATGCTCATAGCAGGTCTTGCCAGACTTCTCAGGCAAGTGGCAAGAGTGGGGGGAAATGTAAGACTCCTCTCCAACCTTTTCCTGTAGTTAGTACCCTCTTTGAAAGGGTTGGTATTGACATTGTAAGGCCTCTGGATCCCAAGACAGCCATGGGCAACAGGTTCATCCTGGTCTTGGAGGACCATGCCACCTGGTACCCAGAAGACATTCAGCTGAGATCAATCTCTTCCCCTTTGGTGGGTCGTGCACTGATGGGGTTTTTATCCGCATGGGGTTCCCCAAGGAGGTGGTATCTGTTACGGGTACCAATTTCATATCCACGTATATGAAATCTCTGCAGCAGGAGTGTGGGGTAACTTATAAATTCACCACTCATTACCACCCCCAAAGCAATGGTCTGGTTGAGAGATTCAACGGCACCCTAAAAGGCATGATCATGGGCCTGTCATATCCCTTGAGGCGCAAGTGGGATGTCCTCTTGCCATACCTTCTGTTCACCTACAGGAAGGTGCCTCAAAAAGGGCTTGGCTTTATTCCTTTTGAGTTGTTGTATGGCCACCCTGTTAGAAAGAGGACCCTTGAGTCTGGTGAAGGAGGGCTTAGGGAAAGCCCCCAGTAAACCTCCCCAGGATGTATTTAGCTGCATGCTGGCTTTCTGAAACCAGGCTGTCCGCTTCAGAGCTCTCACACAAGAGAACATGGAAGCCAGCCGGGCATATATAAAAACGTAGGTATGACCAGAATGCCACTCTGGTCGAGTTTCAGCCTGGGAAAAAAATGTGGGTGATGGTGCCAGTGGAGCCTAGGGTGCTCCAGGACAAGTGGACTGGGCCATTTGAGGTGGCAGAGCTCGAGTGAAGTCACCTACCTGGTGGACTTGCAGACTCCCAGGAACCCCCTTAAAGGTCCTGCATCTGATACGTCTCAAGACACACTTTGAGCAGAATGAATTGTCCATGCTCCTAATGACAGATGATGGGGTGGAGGAAGAGAGTGAGCCTCTTCCTGACCTCCTGTCTGCAGGAGAGAAAGATGGGTCTGTGGAGGGAGTGAACCTCTCCCTCTCCCTGACCGCAGAGCAGCAGAGGGACTGTCACCAGGGACAGTTCATCTCCGTGTTCTCCCTGATCCCACGGGTCACACTCTTGTGTACACATGATATGGACACTGGACACAGTCCACCTATTAAACAGAAGGTTTACAGGGTGACTGACAAGGTCAGGACCAGCATCAAAGATGAGGTGTCCAAGATGTTAGCCCTAGGGGTGATTGAGTTTTCTAGCAGTCCTTGAGCCAGCTCTGTGGTCTTGGTCCCAAAGGCTGCTGCTCCTGGTGCCACACCAGAACTCTGGTTCTGTGTGGCCTACCGGGGTCTCAATATGGTCTCTAAAATTGACACGCACCCCATCCCCCGAGTGGTTAAGCTCAGAGATCGGTTGGGAGATGCTAAGGGCCATATTTATACTTTTTGACGCAAAACTGCGCTAATGCAGTTTTGCGTCAAAAAAAATAGCGCCGGCTAACGCCATTCTGAAGCGCCATGCGGGCGCCGTATTTATTCAATGACGTTAGCCGGCGTTAGCCGGCGGCGCTGCCTCGTGTGCGTGAAAAAAAACGACGTACACTAGGCAGCGCCGGCGTAGGGGGATATGGAGCTTGGGCGCCAAAAAATGGGGCAAGTCAGGTTGAGGCAAATTTTTCGCCTCAACCCGATTTGCGCCATTTTTTCCGAATCCCAACCCCCATAGAAATGACTCCTGTCTTAGCAAAGACAGGAGTCATTCCCCCTTGCCCAATGGCCATGCCCAGGGGACTTCTGTCCCCTGGGCATGGTCATTGGGCATAGTGGCATGTAGGGGGGCACAAATCAGGCCCCTCTATGCCACAAAAAAAAAAAAAACACTTACCTGAACTTACCTTAATGTCCCTGGGATGGGTCCCTCCATCCTTAGGCATCCTCCGGGGTGGGCAAGGGTGACAGGGGGGGTCCCTGGGGGCATGGGAGGGCACCTCTGGGCTCCTTCCGAGCCCACAGGTTCCTTAACGCCTGCCCTGAGCAGGCGCTAAAAAACGGCGCAAAAGCGGCTGTACATCATTTTTTTTGACCCGCCCACTCCCGGGCGTGAATTTTGCCCGGGAGTGTAAATACGGCGCACATGCCTCGGAGTCAATTTTTTAGACGGGAACGCCTACCTTGCATATCATTAACGCAAAGTAGGTGTCCACACTAAAAAATTACGCAAACTCCATGGACTTTGGCGCTAGATGCGTCTAACGCCAAAGTATAAATATGGAGTTAGTTTTGCGTCGGAATTGCGTCAAAAAAAACTACGCAATTCCAGCTCAAACAGAGTATAAATATGCCCCTAAATACCTCAGCATGTTTGATCTGACGCCTGGGTATTGGCAGATTGCCTTAACTGAGGGTGCCAAGGAGAGGTCAGCATTTTCTACCCCATACGGACACTTCCAGTTTAAGGTCATGCCATTAGGGATGAAAAATGCCCCACTACATTCCAGAGATTGGTCAACCAGGTGTTGACTGGGCTGGAGGACTTCGCAGCATACATGGATGACATTGCAGTGTTCAGTACCACTTGGGAGGAACACTTGCAGCACCTCTGCAGAGTGTTGGTGGCCCTGCAAAATATAGGTCTCACTAATAAGGCAAGCAAGTGCTAAATAGGGCAGGGTTCAGTTGTGGATTTGGGACACCAGGTAGGGAGTGGACAGGTGGCTCCCCTACAGTCAAAGATTGACCCCATTCTGGCTTAGGAGCCTCCAAAGACCCAAACTGAGGTGAGATCCTTTTTAGGCCTCGCTGGCTATTACAGGAGGTTCATCAAGGGATATGGTACCATTGTTACCCCTTTGAATCAGTTGACTTTGAAGAAGCAACCCAAAAATTTGTTCTGGACAGAGGCTTGCCAGACTGCTCTTGATGCCCTGAAGGCTGCTATGCATACAGAACCTGTGCTGAGGGCACTTGACTATTTCAAGGAGTTTGTTGTACAGTCAGATGTCTCAGAGCATGGTATAGGAGCAGTACTCTCACAGCTTAATGAAGAGGGCCCAGATCAACCTGTAGCCTTCATTAGCAGGAGGTTACTTCCAACGGAACAGAGGTGGAGTGCAATAGAGCGTGAAGCTTTTGCTTTGGTCTGGGTGCTGAAGAAGCTAATGCCCTACTTGTGTGGGACTCACTTCCTGGTTCAGACCGACCACAGGCCCCTCAGATGATTAATGCAGATGAGGGGTGAGAATCCAAAACTGTTGAGGTGGGCCATTTCCCTACAGGGGAAGAACTTTACGTTGGAACACCGCCCTGGCACAGAACACGCCAATGCTGATGGTCTGTACAGATTTTTCCGCCTTAGTGATGAGAACTCCCATGAGGTTGGGTAGTTGCTCCCCACTTTGAGCTGGGGAGATATGTGTTAGACTTGGCATCCTTGGCGTGGTCTCCCCTAACTTTTTGCCTCTATTTCCCAGGTTGTTGATGTGTGCTGGACTCTGTCTTTGCTGTTTTTGTTACTCTGGGTACTTTACCACTGCTATCCAGTGCTGAAGTGCAAGTGCTCCTCTGTAAAATATATTTGTAATTGACTTTCCATGATTGACATATTTGATTTATTAGTCAGTCCCTAGTACAGTGCACTAGAGGTACCCAGAGCCTGTAAATCAAATTCTACTAGTTGGCCTTCAGCACTGGTTGTGCCACCCACATAAGTAGCCCTGTAAACATGGCTCAGACCTGCCACTGCAGTGTCTTTGTGTGTAGTTTTAAACTGCCAATTCGACTTGGCAAGTGTACCCACTTGCCAGGCCTAAACCTTCCCTTTTTATACATGTAAGGCACCCCTAAGGTAGGCCCTAGTTAGCCCCACGGGCAGGGAGCGATGTATGTTAAAGGTGGGACATGTACTTATGTGTTTTACATGTCCTAACAGTGAAATACTACTAAATTTGTTTTTCACTGCTGCAAGGCCTATCTCTCTCATAGGTTAACATGAGGGCTGCCTTTAGATATTATAAAAGGGCAAATTCCCTTAGGGAGCAGATAAAAATATGGAGATTAGGGTCTCTGAGTTCACAATTTAAAAATACATCTTTTAGTGAAGTTGGTTTTTAGATTGTGTGTTTGAAAATGCCACTTTTAGAAAGTAGGCATTTTCTTGCTTAAACCATTCTGTGACTCTACCTGTTTGTGGATTCCCTGTCTGGGTCAGTTTGACAGTTAGGCTGTTTGCATCTCTCTCTAGACAAGTGACACGAATGGAGCTGAGGTGTAACCTCCATATCTTGATGAGCCATCTGTGCTGGGAGGGAAGGGAAGAGTGGTCACTCACACCTGAAAGGGCTGTGCCTGGCCTCACACAATGCAGTCTCCAACCCCCTGGTGTGTGTCTGGAGCCTGGCCTGGGCAAGGCAGTATTCCACAAACAAGAGAGACTTTCCTTAGAAGTAGTCCTACTTCAAAGGCAGAAAAAGGTATAAGAAGGGCACCAAAACCCCCTGAAAATTAGATCACTTCTGGGATCAAGAGGAACCTCTGCCACGGAGAAGAGCTGATGAACTGAAGAGAAGTGCTGCCCTGCCTGTGCTTTGTGGAGCTATCCTGCTGCTGCTGCTTCTGCCCGGGAAAGAGGACAAAGCCTGGACTTTGCGGTATGTTCCTGCTTGAGAGGACTCTCCAAGGGCTTGGACTTGCGCCTTGAGACCCGCACGGGTGAGTAGCGCGCTTTATAAATGTTAATGAGTTGATTTGATTTGACTGAGCTTTCTCCCTGTTTTGAAGTCTCAGGGCCATCAAAGGCTTCCCCTACCAGCACCTGGACTCTGCTGAGACTCTAGCCCTGACAAGTGGTGCTCTATCCAGTCCCTGAGCCCTTGAAAGGAGAAGCTGGTGAAAATCCAAGAAAACTGATTTTGAACGAGTCTGGACCGACGCCGCTGATGAATCCTGTGATGCCAACTGCAACCGACTCTGTGGTCCTCGCTGGACTGCGACGACCCTCGCAGGCCCGACACCTCTGCAGCCCCACCGAAGTCCACGACTCAGTGGAAGTCATTGCACCATGTTGTTATGGACGGCCGCCCGAAAAGCACGGATTCAAAGGTCTGCACTGACGCCACCTTACCTCCACTGCTCCGCAGCAAGGACCCGACCCTTCTTCGTGATGCCTTAGCTCGGATCCAGCGATGCCACGATCCTCGACTTCGCGCACCGGCCTGTTTTCACACTTTACAAAGGTACTGTACATGGGGGTCTGTGTGCCTGATGCCATTTGCATCTGATTGTGAGGATGACGCCATGTTTTGACATCATCAAAGCATTTTGGCCCATATTTATACTTTTTTAGCACTGCATTTGTGCCGCTTTCCTAACGCAAAAGCAGTGCAAACTTACAAAATACATTTGTATTTTGTAAGTTTGCACCACTTTTGCATCAAAAACTGACACAAATGCGGTGCTAAAGAAGTATAAATATGGGCCTTTGTTTTTCTAGGTGCAGTTTTTGAGTTTAATCTTTAAAAATTCATAACTTGGCGTGTATGTGTCAAATGTTTATCGTTTTTGTCTTGTTTTGGTTAGATAAATATTGGCTATTTTTCTAAACGTGTTGGGTCATTTTGTGCTGTTTTACTATATTACTGTGTGTGTTGGTACAAATACTTTACACCTGATCTCTGAAGTTAAGCCTGCTCGTGCCAAGCTACCAGGGGGGTCAGTAGGGTGTTAGACCTGACAGCCTTAGGGTAGTCACCCCTAACTTTTTGCCTGCCTCCCTCCTCGTTTTGGATACTGTTTTGCTGGTTTTTAGACTCTGCGCACTTTACCACTGCTAACCAGTGATAAAGTGTATATGCTCTCTCTCTGTAAACATGGTAACTTTGGATCATACCTGATTGAACTATTTAATCTACTTATAAGTCCCCAGTCATGTGCACTCCAGGTGCCTAGGGCATATAGATTAAATGCTACTAGTGGACCTGCAGCACGGATTGTGCCACCCACTTAAGTAGCCCCTTTTCCTTGTCTCAGGCCTACCATTGCTAGGCCTGGGTGTGCAGTTTCACTGCCACCTCGACTTGGCATTTAAAAGTACTTGCCAAGCCTAGAACTCCCCTTTTTCTGCATATAAGTCACCCTTAATGTGTGCCCTGGGTATCCCCTAGAGCAGGGTGCTGTGGAGGTAAAAGGCAGGACATGTACCTGTGTAGTTATATGTCCTGGTAGTGTAAAACTCCTAAATTCGTTTTTGCACTACTGGAAGACCTGCTCCCTTCATAGGCCAACATTGGGGCTGCCCTCATACACTGTTGAAGTGGCAGCTGCTGATCTGAAAGGAGCAGGGAGGTCATATTTAGTATGGCCAGAATGGTAGTACAAAATCCTACTGACTAGTGAAGTCGGATTTAATATTACTATTCTAGAAATGCCACTTTTAGAAAGTGAGCATTTCTTTGCACTTAAATCCTTCTGTGCCTTACAATCCACGTCTGGCTAGGTTTAGTTGACAGCTCCTTGTGCATTCACTCAGACACACCCCAAACACAGGGTACTCAGCCTCACTTGCATACATCTGCATTTTGAATGGGTCTTCCTGGGCTGGGAGGGTGGAGGGCCTGCCCTCACACAAAGGACTGCCACACCCCCTACTGGGACCCTGGCAGACAGGATTGAACTGAAAGGGGACCTGGTGCACTTCTTAGCCTCTCTTTGAAGTCTCCCCCACTTCAAAGGCACATTTGGGTATAAAACAGGGCCTCTGCCCTACCTCATCAGACACTTGCTGGAGAAGAAACCGGAACCAGAAACTACATCCTGCCAAGAAGAACTGCCTGGCTGCTCAAAGGACTCACCTGTCTGCTTTCTACAAAGGACTGCTGTCTTGCTGTTGCCCTGCTGCCTTGCTGAACTCTTGTCTGGCTGTGAAAGTGCTCTCCAAGGGCTTGGATAGAGCTTGCCTCCTGTTCCTTGAAGTCTCAGGACCAAAAAGACTTCTTCCTTTCACTTGGACGCTCCGTGCGCCGAAACTTTCGACGCACAACTTGTTTCGCGGCGAGAAAAACGCCGCACACCGACGCTGATCGACGCGACGCCCTCGGGGCGATCGAGACTTCGACGCACAACCTCGCAAGGACAAAGCCGCTCGACTTTCCAGGAGAAATCGACGCGACGCCCACCGTGAGTGCGAAACTTTGACGCACGGCCTCGCAAGGACAACGCCGCCCGACTTCCACGGAGAAATCGACGCGACGCCTGCCGTGAGACCAAACTTTCGACGCACGGCCTCGCAAGGACAACGCCGCCCGACTTCCAAGGAGAAATCGACGCGACGCCTACCGTGAGATCGAAACTTCGACGCGCAGCCCCGCAGAACGACGCGCAGCCGGAAAACAAGCAGGAGAATCCACGCACAGACCCGGGACATCTGGTAATCCCCGCGATCCACAAAAAGAGACTGTCTGCGCGCCGGAAAACGACGCCCGACTTCCCCGCGTGGAAAAGACCGACGCAAGTCTGTGTGTGCTGAGGAGAAATCGACGCACACACCCCTTTTTCCACGCATCTCTTCTCCTGTGGCCCTCTGAGGAGATTTTTCACCAGAAACCAGGTACTCTGTGCTTGAAAGACACTGTATTGCATTCTAAAGACTTAAGACACTCTATATCACTTCCCTGTGATATTTCTACAATTTTCCATTGCAACTTTATTCGTTTTGACCTACAATTATCCTGATAAATATTATATATTTTTCTAAACACTGTGTGGTGTAATTTTGTGGTGCTATATGGTGGTATTGTATGATTTATTGCACAAATACTTTACACATTGCCTTCTAAGTTAAGCCTGACTGCTTGTGCCAAGCTACCAGAGGGTGGGCACAGGATAATCTTGGATAGTGTGTGACTTACCCTGACTAGAGTGAGGGCTTTTGCTTGGACAGGAGGTAACCTGACTGCCAACCAAAAACCCCATTTCTAACATTGGTGATCAGCGGTGAGGATAGGACTTGTATTTGTGCAGTGACATACAGTAGCTAAGTATCTCACTACCTACCCACAGTTGAAGGTCAACTTGGTTTTGATCTCTTTTTGAAAATCCGTTTTTTCCTGACAATTTTCAAAAACTAAATCCTCACTCAACATGTCTCTGACTGGGTCTCAGACAGGGGACTTTGACCTAGTCCAGTTGGATACATACACGGTCAAACAACTAAGAGGATTCTGCAGGGCATTGAGGGTACCCACCCAAGGGGCCTCCAGAAAGGAGGACTTTCAAGTGGCGCTGAGGGCCTGGGCAGAAGCCCATTTAGAGGATGATGAGGAAGGGGAGCCAGAAAATGGCCCCTCAGAAGGATTTTCACTATCTATGGATGGTGTTACCACTGCAATTGTGCACCCTTCCAGACCAGGGAGCAGTGTCTCCATGCAAAGCCTGACCGCAGAGGAAAGGAGAGAGGAAAGGGAGTTCCAATTGCAAATGGCAAAAATGAAAATTGAGGCGCAACAGGAGGAGAGGAGGGCAGAAAGAGAAGCCAAACAAGCTGAGGCTGAAAGAGCAGCCAAACAGATTGAAGCTGAAAGGACAGCCAAACAGATTCAAGCAGAAGCTGAAAGGGCAGCCAAACAAGCAGAAGCTGAAAGAGCAGCCAAACAAGTGGAAGCTGAAAGAGCTTTGGCTGAAAAGAAACTATTGTTGGCTCATGAACTGAGTCTCAAGGAGCTGGAGATCAAGGCAAGACAGTCTGAATCCAGCAATAATGGTGGCAGCATACAGACAGGACCTGCTGGAGAAAAGAAGGTTTGTATACCCAAAAATGTGGTGCCCAGTTTTGTGGTGGGAGATGACATAGATAAATGGTTAGCTGCTTATGAAGTTGCACTAAGGGCTCATGAGGTTCCTGAAGGGCAATGGGGGGTAGCTATGTGGGGCTATGTGCCGCCATTGGGGAGGGACACACTTCTCACATTGGATCCACCGGATCAAAACACATACCCACTCCAGAAAGCCACTTTACTTGCCAAGTTTGGGCTGACCCCTGAGGGATACCGTCAGAGGTTCAGGGACAGCACCAAACAAACCACACAAACATGGGTAGATTTCTTTGATTTCTCTAGTAAGGCACTGAATGGATGGGTGCGGGGCAACAAAGTAGCAGATTATAAAAGTTTATATGATTTGATCCTGAGAGAGCATATGCTTAATGTTACTTATACAGATTTGCGCCAGCACCTAGTGGATAGTAAGCTGACTGATCCCAGGAAGCTTGCTGAGGAGGCGGACCTCTGGGTTAGCACCAGAGTGTCCAAAAAGGTACCTGGGGGGGACTCCCACAAAGGTGGTCAGGGTTCCCAACAGAAGAAAGAGGGGGGAGATAAACTTACAGATAAGGAACTCTCTAAAGGCCCCCAAAAGAATTCCCAGGGAGGGGGTGGCAACCCTTCCTTTTCCAAATTTGGGAGAAAGCCAGGGACATTTGACAGGTCAGGAAAATCTAGCCCCAAATGCATGGAATGTTACCAATATGGTCACTACAAAGGCGATCCTCAGTGCCCCAAGAGGGCACCGTCCACTACTGGACAGGCACCTGGGTTGACTAGTGTAGCACTCGGGGGGGAGATGGACCCAACTAGCTTTGGGGAACAGGTAGAGATTTCCCTAGTGTCCCTGGGAGAAGGAGAAATGGTGCCCAAGGCCCACATGCCTAGAAATACTTCCAAGTACCGGCAGTGGGTCACCATTGATGGGCAGAGGGTGGAGGCTCTACGTGACACAGGAGCCAGTATGACTACTATCAAGAGTCAGCTGGTGTCAGCAGAGCAGATAATGCCTAATACATTCCACCAGGTCAGAGTAGCTGACAATCGCGAGAGTCACCTACCGGTGGCTCTGGTTCCCTTTGAGTGGGGGGGGGTCTCTGGTACTCTGAAAGTAGCTGTGAGTCCTGCCATGCCTGTAGATTGTCTGTTAGGCAATGACCTTGAGCACACTGCTTGGAAAGAAGTAGAGCTCAGGTCTCACCTGGAGATGTTAGGGTTACCTGAGTGGGTCTGCATGACCACACGGTCCATGGCTGACCGAGAGGGAAGTCAAGGGCATCTGGAGCCTGGAACGATGGCCCAGAGAGCTGCCAGGAGGGGGGACCAGGGGTGCGGGAAACCGGCCCCCGCTGTTCCCACAGTGGCTGACGGGGCTCCTGAGGAGGAGGCTCCCGAGCCAACTGGGGAAGACATTGCCGCCCTAGGTGACTTACCTGAGCTTGCTGGTTGGCAAGTTGAGGGTGGACCCACCAGGGAGGACTTCTGCAAGGCGCAGAAAGAATGTCCCACTCTAGAGGGTTTGAGGAAACAAGCCTCAAACCAGGCAGCCGGTGACGCCTCTGGCAATCACCACCTATATTGGGAGAATGATCTCCTTTACAGTGAGCCTAAGGTTCCGGGCTTTGGGGCAGCACGTGTGCTGGTGGTCCCCCAATGTTACCGAACCTTCCTACTGGGTCTGGCTCACGACATTCCCCTGGCAGGACATTTGGGGCAGGGCAAGACCTTTAACAGGCTTGACACCCACTTTTATTGGCCCAAAATGAGGACACACTCAGACAAGTTCTGCAGATCCTGTCCTACCTGCCAGGCCAGTGGTAAAGCAGGAAAAAGGGTGAAAACCCCCCTGATTCCACTTCCTGTCGTTGGCACCCCCTTTGAAAGGGTGGGCATCGACATTGTTGGCCCCTTGGACCCCAAAACTGCCTTAGGCAACAGGTTCATCCTGGTTTTGGTGGACCATGCCACCCGTTACCCAGAGGCAATCCCTCTAAGAACAGTAACTGCACCTGTGGTGGCCAGAACCCTGATGGGGATATTTACCCGTGTGGGGTTCCCCAAGGAAATAGTGTCTGACAGAGGCACTAACTTCATGTCCGCATACATGAAGTCGCTGTGGGATGCGTGTGGTGTAACTTACAAGTTCACCACACCCTATCACCCCCAGACGAACGGTCTTGTGGAGAGATTCAACAAGACCCTGAAAGGCATGATTGGTGGCCTTCCTGAGGCCATGAGGCGTAAGTGGGACGTCCTCTTACCATGCCTTCTCTTTGCTTACAGAGAGGTCCCCCAGAGAGGGGTAGGGTTCAGTCCCTTTGAACTTCTCTATGGGTACCCGGTCAGGGGACCCTTAAGCATTGTCCGGGAGGGATTGGAGAAAGCTCCAAAGGCACCCCCTCAGGATGTGGTCAGCTATATGTTGGCCCTCCGCAACCAGATGACCCGCTTCTGGAAAGAAGCCCAAGATAACCTTGAGGCCAGTCAAGAGGTGATGAAACAATGGTATGACCAGAAGGCCACCCTGGTAGAGTTTCAACCTGGAGACAAAGTGTGGGTAATGGAGCCAGTAGAGCCCAGAGCTCTCCAGGACCGCTGGTCTGGCCCATTTGAAATAAAGGAGCGGAAAGGGGAGGCCACTTACCTAGTGGACCTCAAAACCCCTAGGAATCCCCTAAGGGTGCTCCATGTGAACCGACTAAAAGCTCATTGTGAGAGGTCAGAGATCAACATGCTTCTGGTCACAGATGAAGGAACGGAAGAGGAGAGTGAACCTCTCCCCGACCTCCTCTCTGCCCAAGAAGGTGATGGGTCAGTAAGAGGGGTCATTCTGTCTGACACCCTGACTCTAAATCAGAAAGGAGACTGTTATGAGCTGTTGGAGCAGTTCTCCCCCCTGTTCTCCCTTACTCCTGGACTGACCCACCTCTGTGTTCATGATATTGACACCGGTGACAGTCTCCCTGTGAAAAACAAAATTTACAGGTTGTCGGATAAGGTGAAGGCCAGCATCAAGGAGGAGGTCTCCAAGATGTTGACTCTAGGGGTCATTGAGAAGTCCAGTAGTCCCTGGGCCAGCCCAGTGGTATTGGTCCCTAAGGCTACTGCCCCAGGTGCGAAGCCAGAACTCCGGTTCTGTGTGGACTACCGGGGTCTCAACTCAGTCACCCGGACTGATGCTCACCCCATCCCCCGAGCTGATGAGCTCGTGGACAGGCTAGGCGCTGCCAAGTTCCTGAGTACGTTTGATCTTACTTCAGGGTACTGGCAGATCGCCCTGACTGAGGGGGCTAAGGAAAGGTCCGCCTTTTCCACCCCTGACGGCCATTACCAGTTCCGAGTAATGCCGTTTGGATTAAAAAATGCCCCCGCTACCTTCCAACGGTTGGTTAACGGGGTCCTGGCTGGCAAGGATGCCTTCTGTGCAGCCTACCTGGATGACATAGCTGTCTACAGTTCCAGCTGGGAGGAACACCTGCTCCACCTCGAGGAGGTGCTTCAGGCCCTGCAACAGGCAGGCCTGACCATCAAGGCTAGTAAGTGCCAGATTGGGCAGGGTTCCGTGGTGTACTTGGGACACCTAGTAGGTGGTGGCAAGGTGCAGCCACTCCAGGCCAAGATCGAAACTATCAAGGCCTGGCAACCACCTCGAACCCAGACTGAGGTGAGAGCCTTTTTAGGCCTCACCGGATACTACCGCAGGTTTGTCAAGGGCTATGGTACCATTGTGTCCCCCTTGACCGAACTCACGTCCAAGAAGCAACCTAGGTTGGTGAATTGGACAGAGGCTTGTCAGAAAGCCTTTGACGCCCTAAAGGAAGCCATGTGCACGGCCCCCGTGCTCAAGGCCCCTGACTACTCCCAGGAATTTATCGTGCAGACAGACGCTTCAGAGCATGGCATAGGGGCAGTCCTAGCACAGCTAAATGAGGAGGGCCAAGATCAACCGGTAGTCTTTATTAGCAGAAGGCTATTACCACGGGAACAGAGGTGGAGTGCTATTGAAAGAGAAGCTTTTGCTGTGGTCTGGGCCCTGAAGAAGCTGAGGCCCTACCTGTTTGGGACTCACTTCCTAGTTCAGACGGACCACAGACCCCTCAGATGGCTCATGCAGATGAGGGGTGAGAATCCAAAACTTCTGAGGTGGTCCATTTCCCTACAGGGGATGGACTTTACGGTGGAACATCGCCCAGGGGTTGACCACGCCAATGCTGATGGTCTCTCCAGGTACTTCCGCCTTAGCGATGAGAGCTCCCAGGAGGTCGGGTAGCTCTCCCCACTTTCAGCTGGGGGGGACACATGTTAGACCTGACAGCCTTAGGGTAGTCACCCCTAACTTTTTGCCTGCCTCCCTCCTCGTTTTGGATACTGTTTTGCTGGTTTTTAGACTCTGCGCACTTTACCACTGCTAACCAGTGATAAAGTGTATATGCTCTCTCTCTGTAAACATGGTAACTTTGGATCATACCTGATTGAACTATTTAATCTACTTATAAGTCCCCAGTCATGTGCACTCCAGGTGCCTAGGGCATATAGATTAAATGCTACTAGTGGACCTGCAGCACGGATTGTGCCACCCACTTAAGTAGCCCCTTTTCCTTGTCTCAGGCCTACCATTGCTAGGCCTGGGTGTGCAGTTTCACTGCCACCTCGACTTGGCATTTAAAAGTACTTGCCAAGCCTAGAACTCCCCTTTTTCTGCATATAAGTCACCCTTAATGTGTGCCCTGGGTATCCCCTAGAGCAGGGTGCTGTGGAGGTAAAAGGCAGGACATGTACCTGTGTAGTTATATGTCCTGGTAGTGTAAAACTCCTAAATTCGTTTTTGCACTACTGGAAGACCTGCTCCCTTCATAGGCCAACATTGGGGCTGCCCTCATACACTGTTGAAGTGGCAGCTGCTGATCTGAAAGGAGCAGGGAGGTCATATTTAGTATGGCCAGAATGGTAGTACAAAATCCTACTGACTAGTGAAGTCGGATTTAATATTACTATTCTAGAAATGCCACTTTTAGAAAGTGAGCATTTCTTTGCACTTAAATCCTTCTGTGCCTTACAATCCACGTCTGGCTAGGTTTAGTTGACAGCTCCTTGTGCATTCACTCAGACACACCCCAAACACAGGGTACTCAGCCTCACTTGCATACATCTGCATTTTGAATGGGTCTTCCTGGGCTGGGAGGGTGGAGGGCCTGCCCTCACACAAAGGACTGCCACACCCCCTACTGGGACCCTGGCAGACAGGATTGAACTGAAAGGGGACCTGGTGCACTTCTTAGCCTCTCTTTGAAGTCTCCCCCACTTCAAAGGCACATTTGGGTATAAAACAGGGCCTCTGCCCTACCTCATCAGACACTTGCTGGAGAAGAAACCGGAACCAGAAACTACATCCTGCCAAGAAGAACTGCCTGGCTGCTCAAAGGACTCACCTGTCTGCTTTCTACAAAGGACTGCTGTCTTGCTGTTGCCCTGCTGCCTTGCTGAACTCTTGTCTGGCTGTGAAAGTGCTCTCCAAGGGCTTGGATAGAGCTTGCCTCCTGTTCCTTGAAGTCTCAGGACCAAAAAGACTTCTTCCTTTCACTTGGACGCTCCGTGCGCCGAAACTTTCGACGCACAACTTGTTTCGCGGCGAGAAAAACGCCGCACACTGACGCTGATCGACGCGACGCCCTCGGGGCGATCGAGACTTCGACGCACAACCTCGCAAGGACAAAGCCGCTCGACTTTCCAGGAGAAATCGACGCGACGCCCACCGTGAGTGCGAAACTTTGACGCATGGCCTCGCAAGGACAACGCCGCCCGACTTCCACGGAGAAATCGACGCGACGCCTGCCGTGAGACCAAACTTTCGACGCACGGCCTCGCAAGGACAACGCCGCCCGACTTCCAAGGAGAAATCGACGCGACGCCTACCGTGAGATCGAAACTTCGACGCGCAGCCCCGCAGAACGACGCGCAGCCGGAAAACAAGCAGGAGAATCCACGCACAGACCCGGGACATCTGGTAATCCCCGCGATCCACAAAAAGAGACTGTCTGCGCGCCGGAAAACGACGCCCGACTTCCCCGCGTGGAAAAGACCGACGCAAGTCTGTGTGTGCTGAGGAGAAATCGACGCACACACCCCTTTTTCCACGCATCTCTTCTCCTGTGGCCCTCTGAGGAGATTTTTCACCAGAAACCAGGTACTCTGTGCTTGAAAGACACTGTATTGCATTCTAAAGACTTAAGACACTCTATATCACTTCCCTGTGATATTTCTACAATTTTCCATTGCAACTTTATTCGTTTTGACCTACAATTATCCTGATAAATATTATATATTTTTCTAAACACTGTGTGGTGTAATTTTGTGGTGCTATATGGTGGTATTGTATGATTTATTGCACAAATACTTTACACATTGCCTTCTAAGTTAAGCCTGACTGCTCGTGCCAAGCTACCAGAGGGTGGGCACAGGATAATCTTGGATAGTGTGTGACTTACCCTGACTAGAGTGAGGGCTTTTGCTTGGACAGGAGGTAACCTGACTGCCAACCAAAAACCCCATTTCTAACATAGGGGTTAACGGAGTGTGATTCTCCTTACCCTGACTAGAGTGAGGTTCCTTGCTTGGACAGGGGGTAACCTGACTGCCAACCAAAGACCCAACTTCTAACAGGTCCCAATAGACCCAAGAGAAAGACAGCATATTTCGGATTGTTCTAAGGCCATGATTTACCCGGGCTTTGCTGAAACTGCACCTGCTGCACTAAGATGGCTATGGTCCGTATCCAATTTTTCAAGCCAGGAGGACAATTATTAGCTGACCTCCTATGTAGTACAACTTTCACTTTACCTTGACAGTAGTTTCTGATAATATTTGGGATTTATTTCAAGAACCAGGAGTTTGTATTCTGCTTACTTATGCATGTGGTTATACTGTGTTTGTCCCTTTGACAAACTGCATTGTTTTGTAAGCAAACTAGTACTACTTATGTACTTCAAAATTATATTCATAAACCTACAGACAGAAACCTATGTTGCTCCTTTTTCTTCTCTGCAAATGCATGTATACATTTTGTAGTAAGTGTACAACACAGTCCCATAGACAACAATGGATACAGGGAAATAAAATAATTCTGCATTAATCAAATAGTTTCTCTATCTATCTATCTATCTATCTATCTATCTATCTATCTATCTATCTATCTATCTATCTCTCTCTCTATCTCAGATAGCAGAACGGATTTATCTATCTATCTATCTTTCTTTCAGATAGCAGAACGGCTGTACTGCCTGCGGACTTCCAGAACGCCGATGGTGCCGGCTGTTAGTGGCATGCTGAGCACTGTTAAAATCACTGTAAACTCCTTACGCCTCTTCAAGAAGGCACAGCACTCTCAGGGAAGTCTTCTAACTGCAGTTTATTCATAAACAAGTGAAGGACTTGTCAACGCGCATCGCGTTTCCCACGCCGTTCACACAATGCCGACCATGTCTCTTTCAGTGCATTATACACAAACAACTTGTGCTGGCTCTTCCCAGAAAAACAAATAAAGGACGAAGTTTCATTTTCTAAAATGCAGCGCGACCATGAAAGGTTTTCTCCCCTATTATTCACATGCATGCGTTTAAACATTAATCAAACTAATCATCATTCAAAAATTAATGCTTCCAAATGGTTCCATAAAATTAGAACCAAAAACATAATTACTTCATTACGTATCCAAAATTATACAATTCCAATTTTTCTATTATTTCCTCGTATTTTCAGTTTCTCCTTCATCCTTTATGCTCCTTCCTGATGAGCCCAATAGTCAACTTTCTCCCGCAATGTACGTAACTCTAAGTCATACAGTAAATACATTATTCATCTAGTCTACTTTACAATTGAAGAATTCAATGCCAAAAGAACAACACATTCTATCTCCTATGAGCTACAAAAGAATAAAAGAGAAAAAAAAGACGGGAGAAACAAATGCTACTTTTCAGGGGCGAGCGCACAAACTCTTCATCCCTGTGTAATCTCGCTTTGGGCTTTTAACCACGCCCATGTCACTTTTGTCACTTTCATTGGTTCGTGGGCTTGCTTTCTAAAATCCGCTTGATTTCATTAGTGAAAGGCATGCCTTTTCCGGTGTTTAGCCCTCCTCGAGCGCACAGGCCAACTACTGAAAACATATGAGGCTCCATGTTTTCAGCCTGGTTTCTGACCTACTTTATCTTTTAATTTTCCACACAGCGCGATCACACTGGGTTTTCCATAGCATGATTGAGCTCTTTTTTTAACTTTCAATTTATATGGCAAGAAATGTTCGGTGAGGAGTTTACAACGCTAATAGCTCTACCTCGAGCAAATCCCGTTGCATTGCAAATGCTTGTTCTTATGTATGTTTACGAAATATAATAAGGGTTCAGGTACCGTGAAGAGGACAATAAATCACAATACATATATATATATATATATATATATATATATATATATATATATACCTGTCTCCATGAAATCACCTGAGGAGCTGCACCTCAGCAGGGCTCTTATGTTAAATGCGTTTCAAATAGCCCAAAGCTGAGCCAAGAAAGATGGGCACTGTCCGCCAAAAACAATCAGTTAAAAAATTTTATTGCCACAAACAAACAAAACAACAGATGCGTTTCGGCATTTGTCCATCATCAGTGTTGCTGGTCCGCACTACGTCATTAATCTTATACCCACCTCCCAGGAAAAAGTAACTTTGAGAAAAGGACCCATATGCTACTACTATGTGGTGCTCAAATAGTGTGGCGGCCATATCTAAATAGCCAATTGATAGTTATAGTTAACACTAACTTTTTTTTGTTTTCCTGATAACTTTCGTGTCGTTTGATAAATCTTCACAAAATTTTAAAAACTTGGACACTAATTTGTTCAGCTGCTGCCTGGAACATTTCAGGGTGATTCATCAAGCGGAGTAGTAGGAAAAAAGGGGTGGACCCAAGACACTTTTTCCCCATGTTCTGCCTATCAGGATTTTCCAATTTTTGAACACAACATCCGGCACCGCAGAGCAGATTTACACCAAATCAGAAAAATAGATCTTGGTCCAGAAAGAACTGTTCTTGTTATTTGGTGAAAATTTGGTCAGTAGTTTTGGAGTAATTAAAGGAAATAAAATATAGATATCTAGGGTCGCAGATCCTTCACGGATGGATATATATATATATATATATATATATATATATACATAAATATATACACACATATATATATGTATATATGTATATATATTTGCAAAACATGTATATATAGACAGACATACACATATATATATATATATATACATACATCTACCACCTCCATTTTCTCGCTTCCCCATTCCCAATCGCGGCAGGTTGTAATGGGGTAGCGACTACCCTTATATCCACAACTCCTGTTTCTCAGTGCTGATGCCAAGTAAACAGTCACGGCCACCAACTCATCATTGCTACTGTTGGTGGTCGTGACTGTTTGCCCGGCGTCAGCACTGAGAAACAAGAGTTTTGGCTACATATATATATATATATATATATATATATATATATTGTCACGCTTATTGCTCTTCTTCTAGATGTTAACATTGCAGTTGAATATAACAATATAGTAGACCTGGAAATCTGGTTATGTAATAGCAATATAGAAGATCTGATGGCTCAGTGGATTAAGACATTTGGTGCTGATAACTGTCTTTGGCCCCATGGTCACATCTTAAAATCTTTCAAGGTTTATTCAGCCTTTCATCCTTTTGAAGTCAATAAAACAACACCATTGAATTGGGTAACGATAACCATCCATTTTCTTTTAATACATTCAAAGTAATCCTTATACAAATGTTCCTAAATCGCACACACGTTTTCTTGTGGTGCCTCCAAGCTTACACTGTGAAGCATGATGCCTCTTGTGGACATTAGTAATGTTGTTGGAGCAGCTGCACTGCTCAAATAACTATGTGGTTGTTATCAAATGCAGAAATCTGAGTGAGAGTCACCATGTCTTATCAAAAGCAGAACTGTGGGTGAATGAATGCAGGAATTATCCTTAGTAGATCTGTGTCTGTTTTGTGTAGTGTTATAAGGAGTAGTGCTGAATCAAGAGGTATCTTGTGCATATTTTGTTTAATATCAGAAACCTAACTTTGATAGAGTCTGGGTGTTTTGGCAAGAGGTCAAATGCTGCTGCAATCTCTCTGACAAGAGTTAGAATTTTGAGTTAATGACAAGAAACGTCTTCGGTTGAATCAGACTGATGTTCGGTTGGTTTGCAAGGTTCAAGATAAACGTATCTTTTGGAAAATGGCCCTCTCCAAAGGCTCACCCCAAACTTTTTGCCTTCCTCCTCCTCTTTTTCTGAACTTGATTTGTTGGCTTTCGGACTCTGTGCACTTTACTACTGCTAACCAGTGCTAAAGTGCTTCTGTTCTCTCCTTAAAATGTGGTAACATTGGCTTCGGTCAATCAATCTATCCGAAATTTGTAAAGCGCACTACTCACCCGTGAGGGTCTCAAGGTGCTGAGGAGGGGAGGTGGGTGAAGGAGGGGGGGAGAAGTTCTACTACTGCTCGAACAGGCTTCTATACAATTGGTATATTTAATTTACTTATAAGTCCCTAGTAAAGTGCACTATGTGTGCCCAGGGCCTGTAAATTAAATGCTACTAATGAGCCTGAAGAACTGATAGTGCCACCCACTAAGTAGCCCTTTAAACATGTCTCATACCTGCCACTGCAGAGCATGGATGTGCAGTTTTACTACAACTGTGACTTGGCATTTAAAACCCCTTGTCAAGCCTTAAACTTTCCTTTTATTACATACACGTCACCCTAAGGTAGGTTGTAGGTAGCCCAAAGGGCAGGAAGCCATGCAACTGAAAGGTAGAACATGTACTTTTAAGTTTTACATGTCCTGGTACTGAAAAACTCCAAAAGTCATTTTTCTCTACACAAAGGCCTACTGCTCTCTCAAGTTATCATTGGTAATTCTTTAATACAGTTTTATGCTGTAATTCCTGATTAGAAAGGAGTAGCTGTATTATATTTCATAACTTTGAAATGGTAATTGTTGGACCTGGCCATTTTTGCAGGGTCGTTTTTGCCTCCCTCCCCCTATATTTTCTGACCTCTCCTTGTTGGCTCTAGGGCTCTTTATCACTGCTGATCAGGGCTAAAGTGCTGGTGCTCTCCCTACTAAAGTTGGTATGATTGGTTTACACCTAATTGGCACATTTAATTTACCTCTAAGTCCCTTGTACAAAGGTATCCCTATAGCCAGGGCCTGTAAATTAAATGCTTCTAGTGAGCCTCCAGCGCTGCTTGTGCCACCCACAGAAGTAGCCTTTCAAACCTCTCTCAGGCCTGCTAGTGCTGGGCCTGCGTGCACAGTTTATTGCCACTTACTTGCCAGGCCCAGATCTCCCCTTTTACTACATGTAAGTCACCCCTAAGGTAGATCCTAGCTAGCCCTATGGGCAGGGTGCTATGTATATAGAAGGCAGGATATGTGCCTCGCTGTGTGGTCTGTCCTGGTAGTCACAAACAGCTTATTTGGTTTCTCACTGCTGTGAGTGCTGCCTTGTTCATAGGGTTGTATTGGAAATGCCCTGCCTTATGACTGGGGAGTATTGTCTGATTTATGGGTGGTAGCATAGGCATGTTGGGTATGGTTGTAATTATAGTGAGAAATGCTGCTTACTGGTGTAGGTGGATCCTTTATTACCATTATAGAAATGACTCTTCTAGAAAGTGAGCATTTGTCTGTGCTTATGACTCTGGTGTTTTGTAGATTGACTCCGATTCACATCTGGGGCAGAGTGACAGCTGGGCTTTATTCATACGTTTCAGACAGTCTGTACACAGGGAGGGTGGAGGTGTCACAGAGGTGCATCTCCATATTGAATGGTCTTCCTGGGCTGAGAGAAGGGGAGGAGGGGCACACCTGCATTTGTAAAGGCTGTGCCCTGGCCTCACACAAAGGGCTTGTTTACCCCAACTGATGTCTGGAGCATGTAATGGAGGAGAGACGGGACACTCCTAGAACCAGTTGTAACTGGATGGAACCTCTTCTCCTCCTACTTGAAAATTCTTTGCAAAACTGCATATAAGTACAGTGGATTTTCCCCATGTAAGGGAGGACAAGAAACATACTTAGAACTGGACACAGAATGCTGCTGGAGGGACTCACCAGGAACCGCCTTGGACTGCTGCTGCTGTGCTGACCTGTGACCTGCTGGGTCACTAGGAGGAACTGCCACTGATCGCATCCCCCTTGTGCTGGTCTGTTGCTGGGCCCTGCTGCTCTGTGCTTCCTTTTGTCTCTCCAAACGCCGGGTGCTGTGGCCCCTGTCCTCTGCAACCTTTGGAGTTCCAGCATGAAGAGCGATTTCTTTTTTCTGCTGGAGCGCATGGAGTAGCAATCTGCTGGACACCCATGTCGCCCTGTGAGAACACCCATTTCTTTTAAATTACTGGATCTCAGCACCTTGTGAGCATTTTTCTTCGATTGCTATGCACCTCAAGAGCACCTTGTTCTTAATTACTGGAGCACCTGGGGAGTGCTCCCTTCATCCCTGCTGCTGGAATAATCACAGCCATGGCCTGGGCAGCTTGTGTTTTCACAGCACGTCAGGAGACCACTCGGTTGTGTGCCCCAGGGGCACAAGGAAGTGCAGGCAGGAGCCGGCGTACTCCTGGTGCTGCCCCCAGTGGTGAGACATATCAAGAAAGTGCCCCTGGGGCACCGGCCTGCACCTGCTTGGTGCATTCACCACTGCGACCTGGGGTCCAGGAGAGAAGAAGGCTGAGAGCCAGATTTGTCCCGCTGTCGGATCAGTAACCTCGGGAGACGGAGCGGAGCTACCCACAGGACCCTGGAGGGCCCCATGCACGCCCCGGATTGCTATCACCAGAGGATCCCCACTGGCCAGATAGAGAGGTGAGGAGTCTACTGGCCAGGCAGGTGTGTGAGGCTTTGTGACCCCAGAACCAGGAGGCTCAACCTGAATCTCTAATTCCCCTGATTGCGTGAGCCAGACTTCCTCAGCCCGCACCGTGAGGACATGAGTGGCTGCCCCTGACTGAATCAGTGTTAGGCCCGGCACGGGAGACCCAGGGAGGCCTCCTGGCAGGCTAGGGAAGAGCATGAGTGCTCTTCCGTGTTGGAGAGAGGCAACCACCACGTGTGCAAGGATTGTAGCGTGGATGTTTTCCCTCATGTGTTCTATGATGGGGTTGGGCCCTCCTTGCTGATGTATTGATTCTGCCATGTGCATTTTTAGGGTTGAGCCTTGCGTTGCAGGCGCTCGCGCATGCGTATTGCAGCGAGATGCTTTAGTATTTAGAAAAGGGCTTGGAGCCCTGTCAACTTCACGTCAATGTTTTCTATTGGTTCGCGGGTTTGCCTAATAAAATCTGCTTGCTTTCATTAGTCAAAGGCACGCAGACTTCATGCCTTTTCTGGTGGCTAGCCCTCCACGAGCGCAGCGACTAAGTACAGAAAACATGCGAGGCTCGCTGTTTTCCATCGGGCTCGTGGACTTCTTTTTCTCTAATTTACGAGCGCGATCTCGCTTGGCAGAAGTCGAGCGCTTTACATAGTTAATTTCACTTTTTCGGGTTATGTACATAAATGCACTTTTGCCCGATAGGTGAAAAGTCGGGTTAGGAGTTTACAACGCGATCAGCTCTAACATGAGCAAACGCGAGACCCGTTGCATTGTTAATGCTTGTTAAGGATGTTGCCTCCTTAGTACGTATGTGATAATGTCCTGACCTTGGTGGGCAACAGGTTTACTAGGACCTCTGCATTTATAATGAGGCATCCTCATAACTTGCCATATATTTTCTGATGTTCTGTGATGATATTATGACATGTGCATTATTTTAGTAATGTTTCCCTGACTACTGCTTATGTTGCAGAATAATCAGTAACCTATGTGTTTTATGTGACTACTGCTGGGTTTTTGCAGAGTAATCGTACTGTGTTATGTTCTGACAACTGCTTGGGTAGCAGGGTATTAGTTACATGTTGTTTTTGGTCTAATGATGTTGTGTACAATGCAGTTTATTTTTATATAACTGTAGTGTTTCCTTTGTGGTGGGGATAGTGCGTCACGTGTGTTGTGCAATCGCTTTACACATTGCCTTTGGAACAGGCCCGACTGCTCCTGTCAAGCTATCAAGGGGGTGAGCAGGACTTATCTTGCGTGTGTAACTCCCTCGCCTTGACTATTGTGGGTGGGTTCTGCCTGGCTTTTTCTAACAATATTGATAAATTCTCTTTACTGGTAAAGTTGGATTTAACATTACTATTTTAGAAATGCCAAGTTTAGAAAGTGGGCATTTCTCTGCTCTGACAGCTCTGTGTGCCTGCAGCCTGTCTCTAGTACACATCTGGGGTGGGTGACAGCTATACTTTGTGCATTCCCTCTAAACACACAAACACAGAATGGTTAGGCATGTCTGAGTGTTCATCTGCATTCTGATGGCTGATCCCGGGCAGGAAAGGCGGATAGTTAGACCTGAATATATAGTGCCTGTTCCCACACAACCAGCTGATTACCCTGTACTGATAGTCTGGAGCCAGGGACACTTAGACCTGAATAGATAGTGATTGTTCCCACACAAACAGCTGATTACCCCATACGTTTGTGTTGCTAAAGTTACCCCATACTGATAGTCTGGAGCCAGGGCTGAGGAAGAAAAGATACTTGTGCACTTCAAAGACCCTTCTTTGAAGTAACCCCCACTTCAAATGCATATTTGGGTATAAGTACGTAGTCTCTGACCCCACCAAATCAGATACTTCTGGACCTACAATTGGACTCTGTTAGAAGAACTGCTGTGCTGCATCAAGGACTATCACTCTGTTTACTGCTGACCTGGAAGGACTGCATTTCTCTTGTACTGTCCTGCTGCCTGCTGCTCTCTTACCTTGCTGAGGAGAGCTGCAATCTCCCTTGCACCTCAAAGTGATCTCCAGGGGCTTGTCAGCTTGTGTCCTGTTGCCAGAGACTCAGGGATTTCAAAGTCTCAACCCCTGCTCCTCTGGCTGGTTCACTGGAAGTGAACCCTGATACTTGCACTTGCAAAATCAACATGTCTCCCACCTCCTGAAAGTGGCAACTGATGCATCGACCCTGTAGCGGGAGTAGAACCAGCACATCACATTCAGAAACAGCGCTTCACCATTGCATCATCGCCACATTTAAACCAACGCATTGCTACCACTGCTGAAGGAAGATCAATGCATCCCTTCACAGCATGGAGAAACCCAGTGCATAAGATCTGGAGCCAACGCATAGACACTGCATTGAAACCACCGCATCACCACCACTCCCGAAGGATGATCAACGCATCCCTTCACTGCGTGGTGAAACATGGAGCATTGGCTTCAGAACCAAAACATAGCAGCACTGGCTCTCCCGCTTTGGAACCACAGCATTGCCAGCCCTGCATGAGGCAAATCGATGTATCTTGTTTTTGCAACCAGGAGCAAGGTACTCTGTTCCATAGGCCTGTATGGCTCCTGTACCTGACCAGGGCTTCATCACGGTCGTCTCAAACAGTTGACTTTGTCCAGGTCTACTGTGACCTCAAATAACCTCTAAAGCGATATGTGCTTCTAAGCACTAGAACTCTTTATTCTTCTAAAAATCATAACTCAACTTCTACTTATTGGATTTTTGTCCTTTTGGTCTTGATTTGTTTGATTATTGTCTATTTTCCTAGCCTGGAGTGGAGTCCTTTTGTGATGTTTTCATTACGTTACTGTGTGTGTGTGTGTGTGTGTGTGTTGTACAAATAATTTACACATTGCCTCTTTAGATACACCTGACTGCTTGGTACCAAGCTACCAGAGGATGAGCAGAGATTATTTTTTAGTGTTCCTATGACCTACCCTCACTACGGGGATGGTCCCTACTTGGACTGGGTGCATACCCCTTCCATCTGGAGACCCCCATCTCTAATATAATTGCACTGACAGACCGGATACATTCTGCCACACATACTAAAGCGTAGTAGAAAAAACAAGGAAGTTATCCCTCATAGACTAAAATCACATGGTAAAACAATAAAGAAGCATCATAATGCCCCTATATTATGGCCCCCTATGGAACAATAAGTATTGAAAACAATGCACAACACATACAGTAGAGCACAATATTCACAAACACTACAAATACTACAATGATTCATTTAATAAAAAAACAAATATATTTATGTAAAAATACAAAAATAACTGATTGTCCATCTCGTAAATCATATTGAACTTATAATTTGAAGATTCTATTACATATGCCTCAATTAAGAGAAGTAAACATCATATTCCTCCAAAAAAACTTTGCCTTGTGTTCTTGATTTGGGGATATTTTCTTAACACACACTAGCAGCTTCACGCTATATACAGCTTTTGTAGATTTTAAACCACCCACTTTAAATAAGGTGGACCATAAATCATTGTGGCAAAAACTCAACAGATGGCGAACACCTGACTTGCTACTTAGGGAAATGCTCGCCCTGTAGAGGAAGACTTTGATAAAAATTGTTCCCTATAAGTTACTTCAGAAACGTTGCTCACAAATAAAGATTTAAAGCAAGGATATTGCTGACTTTGGCTTGGATTTGCTCAAGACTAAATCATTTACCTGCAATTTTGGTGATCTCCCACTCCCCATACTTCAAAATACTGATGACACTGTCATCTTAGACCAAACAACACTTAGCCTCTAGATGTTGGGAACACTCGCCCTTGCAACCAAATTTACTGTTAACAAAGAAAAAAAAATGGTATTTGGATGGAAAAGAGCAACAACAGTTCAATGGTTTTTGGACATTAAGCGAGAGCCCATTCAAGCACACAAGTACCTTGGCATTTGGTTTGGGAGAAGAGTAAAGGAAAGGCTTCATTGTGCTGAATTAAAATCAAAGGCCTTACATTTCCACATCTGGTCAGGAAACTGACAGGCTGCATGCTCGACCCAGTATTTTGCCTAATACCACTAAAAGTAATGCTGATGCTTCACTATGGGGCAGTAACACTACAAGATAAATTGTCACACTGGGCTGACATGGAGCAGTGTGGGGTTACAGAGTTCTCTTTAGACTCTGCACAGTGCAGGCACAAGTACAGCCAGGATGCAATCAGGATAAAGAGACTAGACTATATCTAATTTTGCAGGAAATTTGTAAAAGTAGTCAGTTGCATTGTAACCCTGGATGCATTTTTAGATCTCTCAGTCAAAAGCCTACAGCTCTCAGATCCCTGGAATACACAGCTTCAATCTTCACAGGTAAATAATTTGATAATGTAACAAGCAAACATTTCCTCTTCTTTGAAGATTACAGGTTGATGGAAAAAGCATGCAAGGTTAACACTATATACATATGATTCAACCAAGGGCAAAAATTCCCTGACTCTTCCAAGGTATTTTCAACAGACACACACATTTACTAGAATTCGTTCCTGCCTATTTTCACTTTTGTTTTTTGGGTATGGCTGGAAAGGCGGGGAACCATGTGTGTAGCATTCGACCAGGCAAGGTGGAATATCTGGCACACATTTTCTGTACCTGCCATAGGTCAAGCAGCGTTCTTAGGATGTTATTGAAACCCATATATAATCGATTAGGGATTAAGAGGCGTGCAGAGGCAGGTTCAGCTGTTCATCCGCAGCATTTAGGCAGTTTTCTAAATTACATAGATGTAGCACTTGGTAAATTGTATGGAACCTTTAAAGAATTGTGACTTTATGTTTTGGAAAACTGTCAGTTTCAAAAGATTAGCTGTCATTGTACTGTATGTGTTCTTGTATTTTAAAGACATTTTCTGCTTCCCTATATTGAATATGGTATATTTTCTGTAGTTGAGGCCACGGCAAATGGCTTGTGATCGGTGTTAATTTTGCCATTTTATGAATTAAATGATCTGAATCTGGTCTTTGAAGAAAACTGTTTACCAAACATAAAATGACCTGTTTAGGGCTGGCTAGGAATTGTTTATATGTTTTTCATCACTCTGTGTAATGTTGGAGTGAGCTGAAAAATTATGCAAAGGTGGGGTACCTCTGAACAATAGGTACTAGTTGAAAAAAAGAATGTACGTTACAGAAATTCATGCAACTACACATTTTTGTTGGAACTCGCGTTTTTGACGTTTTTAAGTATTTTAAAGAAGAGGTGTTATGATAATTCAGGTTAATAGAGCTCAATTTATAATCCACAGAAGGATGATCCATTCTTTCTGGGAATCGAACTCTTGACCTGCATTTCACACCGTCTCAAGATTACATCAAATCACATCCATAGGAATTAATTCCTCAATCCATTTTACCATTTGACTTTTGAGAGTGGGCCTGGAACACCAGCATTTTCCACTGTTCCTATTGGCCCCAGCTTCAAGAGGGGATCAAGCTCAAAATAGTAGTTGTACTTAAATACCAACCAACCACTACGCCATTTTTATATGGAACTCAAAGCCTATATCCCCCAATCTATAAAAATCTCAGACCTGCTGCGGTAAAAATGTTAAGCACAGCCAAGGTCAGAATGGCCACAAACGAATGGCACTCTTCTGCAGGAGTTGTTTGTTCCCTCTAACGGATGGAAGAATGCCTGTTTCGTACTAAAAAGGACACTGTAAGCCCTTACACATCTGACCGTAGCTTAAATCAAGCCCCCATTCAGTAGGTTCTTAATTTGAGAAAAAAAGTGTTTTTCTAGGCGGTCAGGTTGTGGAATACTAAAGCTGCGGATTCTTATTTTCATCTCATTTCTCTTTATTCCCTACTTTACACTTCCTGTCTACTTCTCTCAGTGATGTGGATAATTTTTTTCCCTCATTATTTTATTTGTTTTGGTTTTCTAGCTTTCTCCACCTCCTTCTTTCTCCTTTCTCTGTTTTTCCCTCTCTTGCTTTATGTCAAACTATGATGTTGAAAAAAAAGTCCCGGTCCCCAGTGATGAATCCTGTTGCCATCTCCATAAATTAAGCACTGCTCCTGCGTCTAGAAATCTGCTGCATTAACCTAGTTAAGAATGTGTAGGTTTGCTGTGTTTGTGTTGCCAGCTCTTCCACTTTTGTTTAGGCTGTAAATCTGTCTGAGTAAATCTCCCCAAAAAGGACAGCCTGAATGTTTGATGAAACTAAAATAGATTAATCAAAACAGGTAAACACAGAATTTCTATCCAAGAAAACCATTTTTGTTATTTTTTACAGCAACACTATATCCTTGGGAATGTATGCTCCAAAGAGAAAGAAAATAAGATTTGAAATTGACTTCAGATTAAGTGTGTCTGCATCTTTTTACCGATGCACACCTCTTTGTATCTCTTCGTAACTAAACATCCAAGGGAAGGAGATTTGTATCGTGTCATTGAATTGGATTTCAAATAGCACCGCTGCATAAAACGTGGTGCTATAAAAGGACTGCATGCATCAAAGTGATTAAACAATATCTGTGTCGTAAAATGTTCTTGCAATAAATAAACATGAATTATGAGGATATCTGGCAGGTCTTAAACTCCTCGCCATTTTGCGCCTTGATTCACCGCTATTAGAAACGCATTATCGCGAGATTCATGGGCGTAGGATACTTTATGCTTGGTTGTCCGGCGGACTATTACCTGATCTACGACGTGCACCTGTCAAATCACTTTTGGTTCATTAAACTGTGTCCTATTCGTGCTATCTCTTCTATTGCTGCAAAAAATATATATCTCGACTAATTTGTTGCTGCAGATTATTGCAGTGCTCTTGGTATTGACGTACAGAGTGCTGGTAGAACTGTGACATTTTAAAAATAGGAGTTCATAATGAATAAAAAGCATGATATAAAAAGTCATATTTGTTTATTGAAAAGTTTTAGCTCTGATGCTCAAACCAGGATGGTCACAGGTAAATTATTATCTCATCCTACAACCAAACCCATCCTTTAAGGAGAAAGAGATGCTCAAGGACCCCTCACCACAAAGCTTTTTTTGTCACAAATCACACAATCTGCCACCCTCATGTTTATTAACGAGGCAGCAAATTGATGGCATCTCCTTGGAAAAGCAAGGTAATGTTGGGTGTGGGGAGGCTGCAGGGCAACCGATTTAGCAATAACATATTCTTAACATGCCTGTAATGTGACCTTTGTCCCTTCACTAACAGTGGCATTGAGAATGTGACGGTGAGGAGTGCTTGCATGGAACTGCTTGCTGCACCTACTGATGACCACAGCTTGCACAAGCAAAGTGAAAAGTGTCAAAATACTACTGCTTGCTCTCTGTAGGCACTAACGTCAGCATGCTCTGGATAATAGGTACAAAGCATTGGTGCATTTCCTTACACACTACAAGAAGGAGAAATGTTCCGTTGCTGCCAACATTAGAGAGAGATTTGCTTTCTGAGTCAAATTGCAGAGTGTATTGAAAATTCTGAAACTGCATTCCCAACGTCGTTTGCACTGGCTTTGCACATGGGAAAAAATAATTTTGGTTGCACCATCATGCTTTAAAGAAGAGACATAATGTAATTGACAATTCATAAATTGTGTGTCTTAACTTTACTGACTAAAGTCGAGCATCTAAATTGAATTACTGAAGGTGCATTTACAGTCGGGAATTAGAAATTGACATATGTGTGTGTTCTAATGCTTGATTTTAGCATACTGAATTGTAAGGCTTATGCACATTTATATTGGAGTACTCTGAATATGGTATTATGGTGAAACTGCATATAATCATGTTTTATTTATAATTCTTGCTTCATTTATAGTTTCAAGAGACACTTATAGTCATGTATTCAAATGCTCATTCAATGTCTTATTAAGTTAGCATAACCAAAGGCCTGAAACATTTGATTTCTTGTGTTTAATCTTCAACGTGGAGTTTTGTTCACATTGCAATATTCTTTCTTTGCAGGTGCGTTTGTGAGAGTCTACAGTTAATGAAATGCATGTTGTGTGTGTTGAAGATAGTGGGGTACAGGAAATATATTTGGCTCAGATAAAGCAGCACTAACAAACTGAGAAGAAGAGACTCCTGTTTGTGTACCAGACACCGAGAGAAACTCACGGTTGTGCTGATGTTCAATTTGTAGGATGAAAGACCTGAGGGGAGTTGCCAATTTCACCTGGAAGATGGAAAACTACCGGTGTTGATGATGTGGACTTCTCAATGTTTCTTTAGGTTTAATTGGTGTTCACCTAGTTAGACGAAAGATGATTCCCTTGAGACCTAGAGGGGTACAGACCTGTCTACCCGTTATTCCTTTGTGTGGCTTTATGCCATAACCCACCTCTCTATTAGAACTTCTACTGAGGTTTCTGTTATGCTGACACGTTCCTAAAATTCCCAAAACTTCATTAGGATTGATCTTTAACTTAGTTTAGGGAATTTAGAATAATTTACTTTCTCAAATGATTAGGCAAGAGGGCCACATCTTATATACAGATCATCAGATTATGTTTCTCAATTTTTTGTTCTGCTTCAACTGAAATTCTTGTATGCCTTATGCTCATATGATTTAATCTCATTCAACATTTCACTTGACCTTTAGTGATTGTGTATTGATAGAGCATGGGCTTGTGATTCATTTACATCAATTTGGCTCTTAATTTGTAAAAACGTTTGAACTTTATTTACCGCATCCTGAATATAATGTGTGACCAAATAGGTTACAGTGTTAATTTATTTGAAAGGTTGGTTTTAACTCTGTTTACCCATTAAGTACCCCCAAAAAGGTTTATCAGAAGAATAAAAATTAAAATATGGCCTGAGCATGATCACACATGAAAAGTCTTTAGAGACTGAGACCGTACTTAAGAAGAAATTTGTCCTGAAAATGGAAAACTCATTTTAGTCTGTGAGCAGGGACATCTGAAGGATTTTGGGGGCCCTGGGCCAAATGTATTTGAGGGGCTCCGGTTCAGAATAGATTTGAATGTATTATTCAGTTTCAGCTCTATCATGCCCTCTTTGGCCTGGTCACTGACAATGCACAGACACACTCGCACAAACTCTAAGTGTGCTTACATCTCATATTCAGGGATAGTGAAGTGTGTTCCCAATACTGTAAAACAGCAGTAGCTCACTAATAGTACTGTTGCAGGGAGTCTGCTTTTGCAGAACAGTGCCTTGGGAAAGCAGAGCTTCAAAATGCAGGGGCTGCTTCACTTCTGCCAAATCATTACTGTCACACCAAAATACCTGAGTAGCTCACAGTGCCTTACTTGCCCTCCTAATCTTACAGAGTGACAAATTATTGTGGCAACCCAAACAGGATGACACTGTAGCTCCTTGTCTCAGGGAACATTAGAAACAAGTCAGTCCTTTTCATACATTATCTCAGTCATACATATCAATGTCAACAGTAAAAAAGACACAATGAAAGTTCACAATATATATATTTCAACTAACGTAGTCTATCATGAAGCAAATTAGATGTAATTACAACACTGGCAATAATGATAAAAATCAGAATAGCAGTTTGAAAACTGTATAAAACAAATAGTGCCACCACAATGCAAATCTAGTGGCCTGAGCCTACCCGGTCATTGTTTGCGCAGGAAGGCTCATTATTATTATTTATGATCTCTTGGAGTGAAGAACCCCATACCTCTGTTTGTGTAGTCAAGTTGTTCTCATAGGGAAGTGTAAACCCAGTTTGCACAGGCTGCATGCCCCAGTGGGCATCTGTTCCCCAGACGTGTCAGCTTTGCTGGAATTCTCCTCTCTAAAAATAAACACTACAGACCTAATTTATAATGTTTGCTTGATAAAGCAAAAAGCTACTGTGTTACATCTTTAGGAACCTGGGAACAATTGCTGGCCAGACAGAAAACAACACCTGGCACTTGTTGTGCCCACTGGGAAGTCAGAGAATGTACGGACAGAATCCCAGGAATGTAGCTGCACAGCAAGTGAAATTACAGTGTGTTTCAAAACAATGGCACAAAGGAAAAAATGTGCAATGAACAACAATGCAAGCCAAGGACATCTTGATTTTTAGAGTGCTAAAAAATGAGGCATAACTACAGTGAGTCCATACACAGGCCGCATGACAGTACTGCATACAATCTCTGTGACACCCCACCATTTCTCAAATGTGAGGTCCTGTTTTGATCTAAAACAAACCTTTTTATGGATGTTGCATGAAACAAGCACAACATTTCTCTGCAAAATGATTGTAATAAACTCTCATACATCACTCACATTAATAATACATTACAGGCAAATGGTATTTAATACAATCTGTTGAGGAATTATTCAGGGTCATCAGAGCAAGACTCTCTGCAGAACAGAGCTGCCTCTGACAGTGGGCCCCCTGAACGGCTGGGACCTAGCACCCCCTTTGCCCATGCCTTAAAACTTCTCTGTCTGTGAAATAATCTATCAACTGTATCTTCATGTTATGCTTAAATGCATTTTTGGTGCATGCAGGTGCACAGTTTTGGGGACCGGACTTATTTTTTATCATTCAAATTTTACCCGAAACAAGAGCTGGAGAGAAAGGCAGAAAAGAGGGAGCAAAGAAATAATAGAAACATAGGAAAATATAACAAGTGGAAAACACAGGAATGATAAAGAACTTGCAAGAGTAAGCTAAAGAGATAGGAATAACAGGGTGGCTGAGCAAATGAGCATGCAGTAGAATCAAAAGAAGGACATCTTGGCCTACAGCAACCATGGTATTTGGGAGCATCAGCAACAGGCTCCTCTGGAATATATGGGACCCTACAGGTATTTATTTATTCATTGTTACAAATTAGGCACCGAGGAAGAGAATAGACCCTTACTTTGGTTAAAAAAATCTAGATTGCTAGGTGTACGTAGACTAGGCTTTATCGCAATAGCACAAGTTATATTTTATCAGTAAAGCTGGAGTGTACGCTGTCAGTCATTTTATATTCCATAATTTGCATGTTTTCACATTCATGCCTGGAGGAGCCCTGCAAAAAGAAGAACCTACACATATCATAATATTAAGAAAATGTGATATTATGGGAAATGTATCATGGATCAGTGCCTCACACAAGGAACATTTCTATTCCTATAGTTCTAAAGAAGCAGCAGTGTGCTCATCAAACTATTTCCATACTCTTGTCTGCAAAGGAAACCTGATTGATAAATTTGTTATGTGAAATGGATACAAAGCTTCCTTGATAGACATTCTTCCTCTTCATGAGTAAAGCAAGGCCAAAATTGCATTTGAAAAAACATTCTTTATCTTATTTTCAATTCTAGAATTTGAAGGTTCATATATTACTACTAATGGAAGTGGGGGTCAGATCTGAAATGGTATGTCTAACTTTTTTAGGTGTATGCCTGTGCTTTTCACATATTTACTCATTTCATGGGTTTCTGAAGAGTCATTGAAGAAGCAATGTTTTTTTGTGGATTTACACCCTTGTGACTAATCACAAACCTCGGAATTTACCTGAATCGAGAAAATCCACATGGTTACAGATACTTTCAAGATGTAAGTGCAGCTAAACGTTTTTCATTTTCCTTCCACCTGGATTTTTTTTCCAAGAACTGCCCAAGGAATATAAGGGAGTGTGGTTGTCTATGACAGGCCACCCTTTGTTCATGGACCTGATTACAAATGTACCAGAGATTTGATGCAGTAGTTCCAGGTAAGGAATTCGCTGGGCAAATATAAAGTGGACCTTGAGAAATGAAGAATACATGTGAATATTATTAGTAAAGCACTTAGTTCACCAGTCAGTTCCACATTTGAGCCTATTCCCCACTGATTTTGCAGTCAAAATATCCAGGCGGGACAAGAATAAATGTTTTTGTATCCCTTGTAATTCATGACGAGGCCAGTAAGTCCTGTCGTCAGGAGCATCAGGATTATCAGGCCACATGGAATCGAGCCCTAGTTGTATAAATCATGCATGGCACATCGCTTGTGTCCAGTGGCCAACCAGCTGCCAAATTTAAACTGCTGAAATTTCACTTAGTGGCGGAAACGCTGCTGTATGAAGCACATGGTTATAGCACAGGCTTCTAGAATTCTCATTCTGTGAATCGAAAACACTTTGTGTTGCCCCTCAGTAGCACATAGGCGAACAAAAAACTTTGTGAATAAGTCTATATACAACTGGAAAGATACCAGAAAATGTACCATTGTGATGTAGACTGTCTTGGGTAATAAGAGAGGGACTAAAAGTTATAAAACCAAATTGATGAGGGGCAAAGGAGAATTCCCATGCTCAGTCCCAATCATCCAAAAGTAACTATTATGCATATTTTTTTACACATGTAAGGGCCAAAAGTACAAACCTCGTTTGTGGTCGTACACAATACAGATCATAAAGTTTTTTTTTTCACCCGTCTTTGATTATAAAATAGAGGGGATATGAAAGAGGTAGCCTATTTTTGATTCTTAGAGGAATGTATGAATGTGACCACATTTGTAGATGCAAATCGTTTATTAGTTACTGATCCCCCAGTTGGGGTGGTAACTGATTATAAGGTGGCTACAGGGAAGCAGACAATGGTCCAGAAAATCTATTTCTCACTTTCAAACATAATGAACCTATACATTTCTAAGGAGAATTTTGCAAATCAGTACCCCATACATAATATTTGAAATGCAATGAAATGGTTGCTCCTTAGTGTGGATTGAATTTGGATTGGCCTTCTCTTTCACTGACTATTGCTTATTTTATTGTGATTTATTTGTGGGTATGGGCAGGCCTTTCATGATGATTTTGGAATACTGCTGATTGAAGTGAAGCCGTTTACTCATTTACATTTTTTAAATCTTTTGTTACTCTCTTTTGCACGAGCACTTCTTTCTAGCACTCTGCTTGAGCACTAAGGAGCAACCATTGCATTTCAAATGTGATGTAAGGACTACTGATTTCAAATAGAATTCGAAAGTGTTTTTAATTTGAGTTGTCTCTTTTACTATATTTCTCTCCTGTTGCTATTTGATTAATTCTTTTACCACTTTGTAAGGTTTAAGTGTAAAATTTATCTGTGCATATCAGGTGATTCATGTGACTACTTTGTTGCTTTTCTAAGTGCTGTCAGAACCTCTGTGATAGGGCCACAGGGTACGCAGGGGCCCAAATGGGGTGGGACTTTTACTCCTGAAGTGCTGAGGACTGATTTACTATGGATCCTGAGCAATTGGGCCAAGTACCCCTTCTGCACTTGACTCTCAATGGTAGCTGTGCTAGAGCAGTCAAGGCTCAGGTAAGTGAACAGGGCACATTACTCAAAGGACGTAGAGTACAAACAATAACTCAATGTCCAGTCAAATACTTGGTTTTATATGAACAAAAGAAGTATTTTATTACTAATTATGTGCATGCAAAGGTATAGGACATACTAAAGCAACAACGCAATCCCCCCTAAGGTTAGGGCTCTAGTAGTTGTTAGGCTAATCCCTGTCCCATCCTCCTTTGTGTAAGCTGATCAGGGTTATTCCTCATTCACTGGTGGTTGCATCCTGGAAATGCGCACTATTAGCCATACTCAAGAGATCACCTTTGATTCTTCAGTATTTATTCAAAAGTATCTATGGCGCCATTGCACTGTTAGAAGCAAGCCCTACAGGACTCAAATGGCCCTGTTCACATTTTACCCACTCTTGCAGTACAGAGGAGTTCAGCAGAGCAGTGGGTGCCCTCAGAGTGAGTACTATGAATGCTGCTCATTTTAGGAATGTCGAGCTGCTTGTGCTCCATGCAGCAGCACCCATTGGCGCAGGCTGTCTCTCCTGAGCACGCTGCTGGAGTCTTTCTCAGTTGCCGGAGTAGCTCTTGCTCTTGAAAACGTGGTCTACTGGTTTACCCAGTGAGGAAGGGGGGGAATCCTTTCTTCGCTTCTGTTTGGAGCCGAGAAAGGATTTGAAATTGTCCACTGCATCTTTAGTAGCCCCCCGCTCAGTCAGCTGCAGTTTCCTCTCTGTGCAGGTCCAACCCGTCAAATTTAGCCTCAGACTCTCCTTTGGGCAATTACTCGAATCCTTCGGCACATTGGTACCACCAGACACTCTTGGCATATAAGGTTGCCACAGTATTTGGAAAACAGAAGGGTGCCTGCGCCAAGACGGTCACATATCCCAGCAATTTACCAGATAAAACTTTAACAGTGCCCCTCCAGGATACAGGGTCACTGCAACGCAGCAGTCCAGTTTTGCTCAGGCCTGCATGACACTTTAGGTTTGGCTTAGTCTCCTGTCATACTGGGGTTGCAGAGATGACACAGCAGGTGGGCAATGACCCAACTGGTGCACAGCCCCACACCTCACTCAGCAAATCCTCTTGGAGGGCTCCCAACTGGACCTGAGTCCTCCAATGCTTTCCTCTTACTCACAGGGCACACTGGTCTTGGCAGCAGGTAGATACTGGTGCTTCAGGCTCCAGGGTAGGTAATCTTGGTGTCCTGGGTGATATCCCCTCACCCAGCAGGGAGAATAACAGGCAGGCAAACATCTTGCAGAACTTCCTCTTCTCACAATGCCCCTCTTGCTGCTTGGCAGATGACAGAGTCTGATTTAGATATTGACGGATGGGCTACTCTGTCATAAAGGTAACGGATATCCCATCCCCCAAAATCTAAATCCCATTATTTCCTATGGGGTTTAGATTTTGGCAGGCAAGGTATCCGTCACCGTTGTGATGGAGTAACTCATCTGCTAATATCTAAATCAGGCCCTAAGTATGGAGTCTCAACAACCCCTTCTTCCAGTCCATTTCCAGACACCACATTGTAATTTAGGGTCTGAGACTTTGAAGTTTTTTCTTCTTCTTTTGAAGTGCTCAATTCTCATTTTCTTCTTTTCTCATGAAAGACCATCTGTGACAGAAGTCAAGACTCTAAAGCACATTGTTCTACAACAATATTCATGATATTGACCAGAGTTCACACCTGGATGTCAGTCACAGTGATATGTGCATCAAAAGGTAAATCCCAATCCACCATTCCTACTCTTTATGATTCCATTATCAGTTCCATTTCCTTACCTGAGAGATGTTCAGGCCCCTTCCTTGTTATCTATCACTGAATCAAAGAGCAGTCTTTTGAAGCACAAAGGGAGTCTCTTCCTTTTTCTCTCCAGTGTGTGTTCCACTCAACTCACAGGAATGCAGCAATACACAAATCTGTCTGAGGGATTCCTCTCTTCTTTATGTCTTCACCAGGCAGGCTAGACTTCACAAAAGAGAACCCAGGGTCCTCCATGTAATGTACCATTGCAGGCACACTTAGGCCCTGATTCATGCCAAAGTGGCACAGCGTGGTGCTGCACCAAAAATAGCAGTGCCGTGCCACTTTTGAAATGCAGGGATGCACGGTATTGACAGGAATACGTTTCCCCCTGTGCCGGCAATTAATTAAGACGCCTGTGCCAATGCAGACGTCCTTGCACCATAGCGCAAGGGTTTCTGCTTTGAGGGGATAGATTGTTTATGTGCAGGAAGGCGTTCCTTCCTGCACATAAATATTTGGAACTTCTATGTGTGCTGCAAAAATGCAGCACACATAGAAGTACCAAAGTGTCATTTTGGAATGATTGTTTATGTGCAAAAAGGAACACCTTCCTGCACATAAAAAATCATCCATGGCATTTTGCTTCTTCTATGTGCGCTGCAGACTGCAGCACAAATAGAAAAAGCAAAAAACAAGGAGGAATAAAAGTATTCCACCACTGGGGTGGTGTTCAGTTTTGGCACTGACATAGATTTACCTTTTCCTACATATAAGACACCCCTAAGGTAGGCCCTAGGTAACCCCATGGGCAGGGTTCAGTGTATGGTTAAGGTAGGAAATATAGTAATGTGGTTTAAATGACCTAACAGTGAAATACTGCCAAATTTGGTTTTCACTGTTGCAAGGCCTATCTCTCTCATAGGTTAACATGGGGGCTGCCTTTAAACATAATTAAAGCGTAGATTCCCTTTGGGAGAAGATAGACATGTGGAGTTTGGGATCTCTGAACTCACAATTTAAAAATCCATCATTTAGTAAAGTTGGTTGTAAGATGGTGTGTTTGAAAATGCCACTTTTAGAAATTGGGCATTTTCTTGCTTGAACCAATTTTGTGCCTCTGTCTGTTTCTGGATTCCCTGTCCGGGTTAGTTTGACAGTTGGGCTGTTTGCACCTCTCTCCAGACAGTGACACAAAGGGGGCTGGGTGTAGCCTGCATATTCCTATGAGCCATCTGTGTTAGGAGGGAGGGGAAGAGTGGTCACTCCTACCTGAAAGGGCTGTGCCTGCCCTCACACAATGCAGACTCCAATCTCATGGTGTGTGTCTGAGGCCTTGCCTGGGCAGGACAAACAAGTGAGACTCCTTTGAAGTAAGCCTACTTCAAAGGCCAAAATGGGTATAAGAAGAGGACCCAAAACCACAGACTTTAGACACTTCTTGGGGTAGACACTCTACCTCACAGACACTTCTGGACAAGAAAGCTGCTGGTGAAGAATCCTTGAACCAGCCCTGCCAAGAGGAACTGCCTGGCTGCCCAAAGGACTCACTGGGACTGCTTTTCTGACAAGGACTGCTGCCTTGCTGTTGCCCTGCTGCCTTGCTGCTTCCTGGCTGTGCTGAGAAGTGCTCTTCAAGGGCTTGGATAGAGCTTGCCTCCTGTTCCCTGAAGTCTCAGGACCAAAAAGACTTCACTCTTGCAACTGGACTCCTTGTGCTGTGAAAATTCAACGCACAGCCTGCTAAAAATGACACACAGCCTGCCCCACGGTGAGAAATTCACTGCACGCTGAACCGGAACGACGCAGCCTAACTTCGCAAGGAGAAGATCAACGCGGCTCCTGCATGGTGACCGTAACTTTGACGCACAGCCCACCGGATCGACGCACAGCCGACCCGGGATGATGCAGCCCGACTTCCATAGAGGAATCGACACAGCACCGACCGTGCGGGAGAAATTTCATTCAATGCCCACTGGAGTGACGCAGCGCTTGTGACTTCGCTCCGCAAGCCCAGGATTCCACACACTGTCCCCGGGGTGCCAGAAAACGCCGCAACCCGTAGAGAAACCAAGTCTGCATGCCGGAAATCGACGCAAAGCCTTCCCCTGCGTGGAAAATAACAACGCAAGTTTGTGTGTGAAGAGGCGCAACCGAAGCACACCTTCCCGTTTTCCATGCATTGCCTCTTCTGCAGTCCCTTGCGGAGATTTTGAACGAGAACCAGGTACTTTGTGCTTGCAAGAGACCTCTATTGTTTTTAAGAGACATTTATTTGTTTTGCAAAGACTTAAGACATGTTATATCACTTTTACAGTGATATCTCAACATCTACTTATTGAATTTTAATCATTTTGACCTGCATCTTATCAGAGAAATATTATATATTTTTCTAAACACTGTGTGGTGTATTTTTGTGGTGCTATAGGGTGTTATTGTATGATTTCTTGCACAAATACTTTACACATTGCCTTCTAAGTTAAGCCTGACTGCTCAGTGCCAAGCTACCAGAGGGTGGCCACAGGATAATTTGGATTGTGTGTGACTTACACTGACTAGAGTGAAGGTCCTTGCTTGGACAGGGGGTAACCTGACTGCCAACCAAAGACTCCATTTCTAACAACAGCAATATGAGCCAATTCTGGGACTGAGAAATTGTATGAAATGCTCCAGCAAAAGGGGCACCCATAGCAAAATGCTAGCCCTAGCAATGGAGGTAATGTTTGACTTATGGAGCACACATAAGACATTTTAAAATCCTAAGTGGGTCAACTCATTGCGACTGTCAGAGTTCAATAGACTGGCACACCAGAAAAGGACTTGACATGCTCCATTGGAGTCCATTTTGTATTTTGATTTTTCCCAGGGGAGAGAAACTCCCACCCGAGTTTCAATTATAAGACATCAATCTCACTTTGCTTGCTTAGAACAACTGAAATAACTTTTCACTTATTACTTTTTATCCACGCCTTCAGACAGATGATATCCAAAAATAGATATCTGTTTGTGTTATATTATATGTGCACTTATTGTGGAAATTCACCAAATGTTAATTATTGTGATTTATCGGCATTAAGGTCATATGACATCACTGCCTAGAAAGATTCAAAGTTAAAGGTCACATGATGTCACTCACTGTGATATCATCAAGGTCAAATTTATATAATGTCACTTCCAGTACGCCTAGCATTTTGATGAATCAATGTCCATGCAATTACCTGTAATATTTGGACAAAATACTGTAGGTGAAATGGATTCTTGTAATAGAAATTCTGCAATTACTTTGTCTCTAATATTGTGTACAATCAACTGTATTTTATCCTTGACATTCCCCTCGTCCTTTCATTTATTTCTCAGAAAGTGAATCACAATAAAAAGATTCACATAGTCCTATATTAGTAGCTTCATGCATTGCTCCCTTACATCTTCTTCTCTAATATTTTTGTTTAGATCTGTTCTGCAAAATATGTATAATCAAACATTTAGTGCTTTTTCAGAAACAAAACGTGGGCTAGCTGGTAAACACTGACTACTTTCCATAACTTAGGGCCTGATTCAGGGTTTGGCAGAGGGGTTACTCCATCACAAATGTGACGGATATCCTGCCTGCCATATTACTGTCCCCATAGGATATAATGGAATCGAAATGCGGTGGTCAGGATATCCGTCATGTTTGTGATGGAGTAACTCCATCTACCGAGCTCTGAATCAGGCCCTTAAACTGTGATGTATTAATTGTCTACCGAGCAATCCGAATTTGCCTTTCAGCGTTTTCTCCTGCAGGTCACCTCATCTCGCGGTGCTCAGTACAATGCAGCACCCCATTGCCAGATACCAGATATTGTCTGACAAGTACATTAGTCTAATGTACACATTAAATGCATAAAGCCTCAGACTTGATTTTCTAACCCGCAGTTGTTGCAAAACGAATGCTGCAATCCCATTAGTGAATTCGCTAACAAGCATTATTATGAGATAATTGCCCTTCATCATCTATACTCTACACCTTTATCTTTGCTTCAGTATGGATGCTTTGAGTGGCAGGCAACAATTCATGTAAACATACTCTAGAAATCATATTAATATTGTAATAGAGTATATTTCTTTTTTTTATAAAGCAATTACACGTTTAAATTGACAAAATAAATATCCCTGAGTAATAATCAGGTTGTAAACCAATAGGTATAAATATAAGCTTTTGAGAGTGATGTGGCAAAGCAATGGTTAAACCCCCAGGGCTCAGTTCCCGGCCCATCAGCCTAAATGCCACCTCTCCTTTTCTAGATTTGATGTAACCTCTCATTTTCTGTAAGATATACAAGCTCAACTAACCATTTACTCTGTGTTTGCATCTAATCGAAGGGCATTCTAGCTACTTATAATAGATGGCAAACTGTATTCTAGCGGGAAACATCCCAGTGGTTTAATTCAAAATGACAGCTATGGAACTGTGCCGAAGATAAAGGGAGAAAATAGTTTCCAGGGCTCGCATTATGGAATCTTTCAGAAGCTCTAAATCCACCATGAATTTCAAATTAATAAAACAAAAACAAATCAGAAGCTAGAAAATGGATTGCTGCGTTTCTGTTTTTTTCGTGATATGGGCCACCCAAGTAATTAAATATTTCAAGTGTCATTTACACATCATCAAGCGGAAGGACCTGCTATACTATTGCAGTAATGGACAATACCCTTAAAGTGGCATCTGAAAGGCACAAGACTGCGTGCTTTCACACACGTAAATTTAAAAATGAAAAGTTCTGTGGCCTTATACTTATACAGACAAGCACGCCATCTTTATACGGCAATAAACTGAAGATAAACACCTTTACATGTTATTTTTATGTATTACTTTCACACTTTACGAACAAAGCATTAATTCATTTCCTTTCCAAAATCGAGAATTATTGGATATTCTGCAAAACATCAAAATAATCCTAACAAAGGCCCTCTCCATTTCCTGACTGAAAGTTCAGACTGTTGCTCGGCTAATATTGAGAGAAAGGTGCACCAAACATTGCTACGAAAAGAGGTGGAAGAGGTGCCTTGATCTTAGTTCATCCTTCTAAATTACATTCCACACATTCCGATCAGATTGCTTCATTTCCTTTCAAATAAACAAATAAGCATTCACTATTCTGCATAGCATCCATATAACACTAAAAGGCCCTACTGCATTTCCTTACTACAGGTGCAAAATAGATACCCGATCACGGTTGAGGAAAAGTGCATCAAACACCACTTTATAAAGTGCTAAAGTCAAATAGTGCAACTATGCATCGATCTTAATTCCTCTTTCTAAAGTGCATTCCCTGTGGCATATTTTAAGGCCAAAACATTTCTTAATCTTAAATGAAAACGAAGTCACTTAGGAAACCAAAGTGTAGCAAACAGTGTTTTTTCCCCTTCCTTTCCCTTCCCTTCCACCTTTCCTTTCTCTTCCTTCTCTCATTTCCCCTATTCTTCCCTAACTATGCCCTTTTTTCCGATTCATAAAAGCTACCAATTCACTTCACTAAAGTGATTTCCATGTGAAACATTTCCAAACTTTAAAGAACTTCTTAACTCTCCCTACCCTTTTTTCATATAAATATCTTTTTTTAAAAAAAATGTGCACCTTATTCAGCTAGATTTTGAATTCTGGTAGGTCCCTTGATTTCCAGTAGTTAGCACAGAACGAGCAAAAAAAAATTGCTATATACCATCAGTTTTGCATATTTCTAGTCTTTATGCCCTGGTGTGTGGAGCTTCTCATGAGTATTGGCTCAGCGTCCGGTACAAACAAAGCTCCTAAGATTTCCTGTACACGTTAGAACCTTTTCAGGGAATCCTCTTATCTTCTGGCAACTCCAGATCATGTGCTCTTAAGGGCCCATTTGGTTACATCAATAACAGCTATCTGGGATATCTGCATTCCAATCATGCAGTTTCTTACAAGCGTAGAAAATACATCCGCATCTGTTTACCCCCCCCATACTTGGGGTTTTAAAAAAACTGTATTTCTGACCACACCCCCTCACCCACTTTCAAGCCAATGTCCTTCATCCACAATTTTGAGCAATGTAAAACTTTCAATCATTCAATCAAATCATTCTTTATTTGGTCAGCCAATGTCCAATAATGAAGCAAAGTAAAGCCATACCCAATGCATTACAATGCATATCACAATGCACATAAAACAAATTACTAAGATATGCAGTTCATGAAACAGGCATAAATAAAAATATTAATTTACAGAATCATTGCAGATCATAGGTGCATAGCACCTCGTACGTACAAAAAGTGTAATTAAAAAACGTATCCTCGCTGTTGGTAATGATTGCAAAAAATCCGTTGCAGCCGTACATTGCCTATGATTGGTCTGCTTTAGAAAGGGTACCATAAGTATTTTCCTTAATGAGGAATAAAACTTGCAGAAAAAAATAAAGTGTAACGTGCTTTATGGTGAACACCCGTTGCATGGAGAAGGAGGCAGAATAGCAGCATACACACCATGTAGGGCTCAATGCCGGGAAATGTACATATTTTGGCATAAGCAGAAACAGTGGTTCTGTCCATGAAAGTCAATTCCCCAAAGTTCCCGGGGTAGTAGAAGTGACATCACACTCCCTTTGAACTTCACTGTCACTCACACACACGCTTACACATACATGCACATTTACACATACGGACACTCTCACATAAACACTGTTGTCAGCAAGCATGCGCACAGCATACATTTATAAGCTTTTTTTTACTTACCTCAGCTGCCAGAACAGGTCATGTTCCAGCTAATTATACTCCGTTTTTATTCTCCTTTAGCTCACTGGCAATAGTTAGACTATGATAGGCTTCCTTTATTATTACATTTATCCCGGCCAGAAAAGCCTTCTTATTCATTGCTCTATGGATGCGCACCTGCTGTGGATCCATTTGTACTGCTTTGTACTGCTTTGAGTAGTAACAGTAAATTGTTGTGTGTCTTAGTGCAGCTGTGGTCAAGCCGGTTGTTTTTGGTATAAATTATCATTGTAACAGTGAGCATTGCCTTAACTTTCCCAAATATCCTGTCAAAACTATTAGAAACTGCCGCCCCCACAGTCTCCTCAAGACATATTAAAAAAACAGGGTAGTTTGAGACCAACTGGTCCGATAGGAAGACATCCTTGTCAGCCGTGGCCCAACTCATAATAATCCTTTTATTGATTGTGTGTGATAGAAATGGTAAGGGGGCCATACATTAACCTTTGTGAAAAGGGCATTAGTGAACCGAAATGGCAATTATTTTTTGATCACTTAGGGGAGAGCCTGGTAACAGATACTTGTTTGTCCATTGCCTAAGGCTTTTTGAATAAAGAATAAAATCAATTCAACTAGAAAAATCATGCCCCACAAACGAGGGGTCACATTTGGGATGCTATTTAAAGAATCGAAAGCAAATGTCAAATTATATTTCATTAACAGCAAATTAAGTTCATTGTAGAATAAGCTATGAACAAAATGTGTAAGCTTATCCCCATCAATACTTAAGAAACCACAGGATGCAGCAGATGACAAACAAGAATATTTTGTATTGAAGGCTTCCATTCAAGCAACAGCATACCTATCATTTAAGCGAATTAGACTTCTCTCAATATCCTCATATTTTGCTGTGGCAGAGTTGCCAGCATCAAAAACACCATAATAGATGTTAACCAATAGCATGTCCTCTGGTAAACACTTTGGGCCATATTTATACTTTTTGACGCAAAACTGCGCTAACGCAGTTTTGCGTCAAAAAAATTAGCGCCGGCTAATGCCATTCTGAAGCGCCATGCGGGCGCCGTATTTATTCAATGACGTTAGCCGGCGTTAGCCGCCGGCGCTGTCTGGTGTGCGTTAAAAAAAACGACGTACACCAGGCAGCGCCGGCGTAGGGGGAAAATGGCGTATGGGCGTCCACAAATGGTGCAAATCAGGCTGAGGCAAAAAAATCGCCTCAACCCGATTTGCGCCATTCTTTTACGATGCCCAACCCCCATTGAAATGACTCCTGTCTTAGCAAAGACAGGAGTCATGCCCCCTTGCCCAATGGCCATGCCCAGGGGACTTTTGTCCCCTGGGCATGGTCATTGGGCATAGTGGCATGTAGGGGGGCACAAATCAGGCCCCCCTATGCCACAAAAAAATAATAATAATAATACTTACCTGGACTTACCTTAATGTCCCTGGGGTGGGTCCCTCCATCCTTGGATGTCCTCCTGGGGTGGGCAAGGGTGGCAGGGGGTGTCCCTGGGGGCAGGGGAGGGCACCTCTGGGCTCATTCTGAGCCCACAGGTCCCTTAACGCCTGCCCTGACCCAGGCGCTAAAATCCGGCGCTAATGCGTGTTTTTTAGACCCGCCCACTCCCGGGCGTCATTTTTGCCCGGGAGTATAAATACGACGCATATGCATCGGAGTCATTTTTTAAGACGGGAACGCCTACCTTGCATATCATTAACGCAAGGAAGGTGTTCACGCAAAAAAATGACGCTAACTCCATGAACTTTGGCGCTAGATGCGTCTAACGCCAAACTATAAATATGGAGTTAGTTTTGCGTCGAAAAAAACGACGCAAATTCAGTGCAAACGGAGTATAAATATGCCCCTTTATGAGCACTTATAAAGTCCAGGCTTGTCCAGTCTACCTGTCCTGGAAATGTAAGGGACACTGTGATAATTAGACCTCCCTTAGCCCTGCTGATAAATCCTGGTACGGCTGGAGTAAAATAGGTCACAGACCCATTAATAAAGGCAATGGCTATCAGCAATGTCTCTTGAATGCAAACAACTCCATAAGGTTTGATAAAGTTTAACCAGTCCGGGTGAGACAGTTTAGTGGCTAGGCCAGCCACATTTCATGATGCAAACCTTACTAGATTGTCTTCACCATTTCGGGAGCCCTTCATGATTTGGCTTGTGTTAGAAATGGGATCTTTGGTTGGCAGTCAGGTTACCCCCTGTCCAAGCAAAGACCCTCACTCTAGTCAGGGTAAGTCGCACACAATCCAAATGATCATGTGCCCTCCCTCTGGTAGCTTGGCACTGAGCAGTCAGGCTTAACTTAGAAGGCAATGTGTAAAGTATTTGTGCAATAAATCATACAATAACACAATATAGCACCACAAAAATACACCACACAGTGTTGATAAAAATATATATTTATCTGAATGAATGCAGGTCAAAAATGCAAAAAGATGCAATAAGAAAATGTAAAGATATCACTGAAAAGTGATATAAAGTGTCTTAAGTCTTTTAAAAGCAAACAAAGTCTCTTTCAAGCACAAAGTACTTGGTTTGAGTGAAAAATCTCCGCAAAGGGCCGCAGAGGATGAGATGTGTGGAAAATAGGGAGTGTGCGTTGGTTTTGCCCCTTCGCACACGGACTTGCGTCGTTATTTTCCATGCGGGGAACACGTTGCGTTGATTTCCGGCATACGGACGGTCCTCCTTTCTGGGTTGCAGGGTTTTGAGACGCCCCAGGGTCTGTGCGTGGAATCCTGAGCTTGTTGACATGTTCTGCGTCGTTCAGGTGGGTGATGAGGGGAAATTGCTCCCTCACGGCAGGGGCTGTGTCGATTTCCCCTCTGGAAGTCGGGGGGCGGCGTCCCAGGTCGGCTGTGCGTCAATCCGGTGGGCTGTGCGTTGAAGTTCCGGTCGCACCGCAGGTGCCGCGTCGATCTTTTTCTTGCGAAGTCGAGCGGCGGCGTCCCGGTTCGGCGTGTGGTGAATTTTTCAGTGCGGAACAGGCTGTGTGTCGTATTTTCACCGCACAAGGAGTCCAGCTGCAAGAGAGAAGTCTCTTTGATCCTGAGACTTCAGGGAACAGGAGGCAAGCTCTATCCAAGCCCTTGGAGAGCACTTCTGCAGCAAATCAAGAGAGCAGCAAGACAGCAGTGCAACAGCAAGGCAGCAGTACTCTGTAGAAAGCAGTCAGGTGTGTCCTTTAGGCAGCCAGGCAGTTCTTCTTGTCAAGGTGCAGGTTCTGGGTCAGGTTTCTTCTCCAGGAAGTGTCTGAGGTGGTAGGGCAGAGGCCCTATTTTTATACCCAAAAGTGGGGGAGACTTCAAAGAGTGGCTTAGAAGTGCACCAGGTCCCCTTTCAGTTCAATCTTGTCTTCCAGGGTCCCAGTAGGGTGTGTGGCAGTCCTTTGTGTGAGAGCAGGTCCTCCACCCTCCCAGCCCAGGAAGACCCATTCAAAATGCAGATGTATGCAAGTGAGGCTGAGTACCCTGTGTTTGGGGTGTGTCTGAATGAATTCACAAGCAGCTGTCAACTAAACCCAGCCAGACATGGATTGTAAGGTACAGAAAAATGTAAGTGCAGAGAAATGCTCATTTTCTAAAAGTGGCATTTCTAAAATAGTAATATTAAATCAAACTTCACCAGTAAGCAGGATTTTGTATTACCATTCTGGCCATACTAAATATGACCTTCCTACTCCTTTCAGATAAACAGCTACCACTTAAACAATGTATGAGGGCAGCCCCAATGTTAGCCTATGAATGGAGCAGGCCTCACAGTAGTGTAAAAACGAATTTAGGAGTTTTACACTACCAGGTCATATAAACTACACAGGTACGTGTTCTGCCTTTTACCCACACATCACCCTGCTCTAGGGGTTACCTAGGGCACACCTTTAGAGTGACTTATATGTAGAAAAAGGGGAGTTGTAGGGTTGTAAGCTTGGCAAGTACTTTTAAATGCCAAGTCGACGTGACAGTGAAACTGCACACACAGGCCTTGCAATGGCAGGCCTGAGACAAGGTTGAGGGGCTACTTAAGTTGGTGTCACAACCAGTGCTGCAGGCCCACTAGTAGCATTTCATCTACAGGCCCTGGGCACATATAGTGCACTCTACTAGGGACTTATAAGTAAATCAAATAGTCCAATTTTGTGTGATCCAAGGTTACCATGTTTAAAGGGAGAGAGCATATGCACTTCAGCACTGGTTAGCAGTGGTAAAGTGCGCAGAGTATAAAAACCAGCAAAAACAGTATCCAAAAAGTGGAGGGAGGCAGGCAAAAAGTTAGGGGTGACCACCCTAAGGCTGTCAGGTCTAACAGCTTGTCTCAGTGGGGGGAGATGAAGTTGGATGATCTAACATAAGAGTAGATTTTTTTACCCTGCAACATTCAGCAGCATGGTCAATGAACTGGGTAGAGTCAGTAACCTGACTGGAGAGTCAGTCCAGTTGATCGAACTGTGACCGATGCAGAAACCTCTATACAGTGGCGATGGAATGTGGGGCCTTTATGGGTAGCCGGAGCAGCTCGCTTGATGATTTGTAGAAATAGCCCATGGAAAAAGCTTCAATTGCAAGAGGACTTTGAGCAGAGTAGCTGAGCTTTTCCAGGATATGCTTGACTGTGGCTGTGTTCTTAAAGTTAACAACAGTGCAGTTTGTGTTGTCAGGTTTAGGGTGGTGACAAACCAAAAAGACCCTCCCCACAAGGTTAATCTTACTTTGGAGTTGTGCTAAGGCATAGATTGTTTTATTTAACTAATGGACTGCCTTGTTTAGTAGTTGTTTGTGATTCTCTCACATGCCTGGCTTTACAAGAGCTACTCCTTTGAGAACCAGGACAAAAGGAGTGTCTTGGGGAGGCAGCTTGGCAGATTTGATTGGCCAGGCGAATGACAATTTCACCATTCCTCCACAGGTATTTATGCAGTGTCCCCTGTTTTAGTGTTGAACTGCCCATGGGCAGTGTTTCTCTGGAGGTGCTCCACTGAGTGGTATAGCACAACATACCCAAAAGCACACAAAGAAGTACGGGGTTCTATAGCGAAGACCTTAGGGGCACAATTGTGCCCTTGGTTGTACGTGTTCCTATTTGGATAGGTAAGGTCAGTGAGAGGTCAGTAAGTAGCTGAGAGGTGTGGGAGGGGGAAGGGGGGAGTTTCCTTTACAGACTAGGTGGTCTCACACACTATATAGTGTCATTCTTCATCATTTGACCACCTAGCCCCACCAAGGTAAGACAGTGCCCCCTGGGCGGACTCAACCTCGCTGTTAATGGAACAGGAGGGAGTGCATAAATAAGCTTTTGTTCTGGAAAGATCGGGATCCAGCTAATCTACTGAAAAATTAAAAACACCTAAGCAGACACCTGTAAGAAGTGGCAATTTTAATGATGGTGTCTGATTGGTGTGGTTTAAACAAGGGTTGGGACACCTCTGTGAGAACAAGGACTCACAGGGTCACCTAACTATCAAACAGTAGCCAACATGTTTCTGCCCTAAGGAGTGAGCCAAGGAAGGTCTCTGGGCATTCATCAGGGACTAGGATCCCTAAACCTCACGTTGGAGGAGGAAAACTCTACTTAAATATCAAGAGGTGTAATGTAAAAGGTCTACCTTACCCAAGGGATTACCTTGAGGCGGCCTGTAGAGGACAAACAGATAATTAGAACGATCGTGACACACAGCACTGCAAAATCAAACCAACCTCATACGTGACAGAGGGATGCACTCATGCACAAAATACATATGCTCATAGTAGGCCATATTCATGCACAAAGTGAAAAAGTAGGTAACTCAATCTAAAGAGGTAGGTAGGCAGTCCTACCACTGCAGGGGATTACATAGTCGTACCCTTTCCCTAGAGGCTACTGGCCTCACGTATCCAGGAGGGGGAGTGTCCCCTTATAGTCAAACACTAAGGAGAATGAGGGAGGAAACAGAAAGGGAGGAAAGGTGAGGAATGGCATATATAGGGGAGGGGGAAGGGAAGGGGGGGTAGGGTAGATAAAAAGAGGAAACAAAACAATAATAGAGGTTCCTACTAGGGACCCACCATCAATAGTAAATAGATAAAGGGATACTGCATTGTGAGGATGGCAATCACAAGAGAAGGATACAATAAGTTATAAAAAGTTATAAAAAAGATAATAAATATAAAGGAAAAGCGGAAGTGGAGAAGAGGAATCTTATCTGTGCTGCCTGTGGTCCATTCAGTCACTCACTACATCAATGGGGGCACTCGCTGTGCACCTATGCTGTCCTCTCCTTGGACAGCTTGGTAGAAAGGGTCGAGGGGAGACGGTCTTTTTATGGCAGCTCAGTATGTGAGACGCATGCAATTAGCGCTGTAATTGAACTTCGCCGTGTCTGAGGTGGAAAGGATCACCGCCGCAGGCCCGCGGTGTGTTTCAGGCCTCGGTTTGGTTTACGGGGACGTGTGTGCCCCAGCTGGGGGAAATCTGACGGCTGAGAGCAGGGGCTTGCCTGTGACAGCCATTGCAGGAAGCCTCCGGTCGCAGTGTGGAGGCCGGAAGTCTCGAATGCCGCCCTGGGCTGCTGGGAAACGTAGTTCCCAGCGGTCTTGTATCGCAATGCGGTAAAAGACAAGAAAACAAGGCAGAGAGAGGGGGGTAAAAGAGGGGGTTGGGAGACGTGGGGGAGGGGGAAGGGGGAAAAGAAAGAAGAAAGGGGCAAGGTGAAGGGAAGCAAGCAAAGGGGGGAAGGGAAAAGGGAACCAAAAAAAGGGGGAGGAAAGAGGGAAAGGGAAACAGGAGGGGTTGGGGGGGGGAAGGAGTGGGGGAAAGGGAAGCAACCGAGGGAGAGATGGGCAGGGGAATTGGAAACTTAAGAAAATGGAGAGATGGAGACCAGCAGAGGGAAGAAGAGAGAAATAGAACAAGTGGAGGACAGAAGGAAAAGAAGATAATAATAAAACAAGAAATAAGAAGAAGACATAAGAGGCAGCCAAGAGAAGAAAGACAGAGATACTGGTGACACAAGACAATGTACACAGGGTGGGGGGAGTTAGAAGGAGGGGGACGGGAAGGGGAGGGGGAAGGAAAAAGTGGAAGGGAAGGGATGAGTCGGGGGATCAGAAGGGGGAAGGGACAAGAAAAGGGGGAAGGAAAAAAGGGGAGGGGGCAAGGAAGGAAAAAAGGAGAGAAAGATTGAAGACTCATTTATTAAGAGCGAACCAAGGGATCTCATCGTTCAGACCGTCAGTATCTGAGTGTAATCTCCAGACACACTGTTGTTCGGTCTGGAACAGTCTCTGTGTCATATTAGAAGTGGAAGGAGGTAATTGCTCTATGACCGTCCAGTTTAAGTCATCTGGGGAATGCTTTTTCAGAAGGAAGTGGTTGGTCAGTTTTGTAGCTTCTCGCTTGCAACGGATCGTGCTCCTATGTTCACAGATCCTTGTGCTGACCTTCCTGGTGGTCATTTCCACATATTTGAGATCACAGGGGCATTTGATCAGGTAAATCACGTTCTTACTGTTGCAGTTGGTTAGGGATTTTTGTACCCATGGGGTCTTCAGGTCTAAGTCTATAGTTGTAGGTTTTTGAGTAAAACGACAGGCACTACAATTGCCACATGGATAGTGGCCCGTTGGTGGGGGCAGACCCCATAGTGTGGTCTGTCTGGTGAGGGAATTGTTATTTCTTTGGGTCAAGTGAGGCACCATTTTAATCAATAGATACCATTTTTATCAGAAGACTTAGGAAAATGGTGGGTGGAAGGAAGTTTGTGGCTCCCCGCAGATTCCAAACCCTTTCATTACATAAATATGAGGAAAATGTGTTTTTTTGTCAAGGTTTGAGGTTTGTAAGGGATTCTGGGTAAAACAAACTGCTAAGAACAACACAAATCACCCCAGCCTAGATTCTCCTAGGTGTGTAGTTTTAAAAAAACTACAGGTTTGCTAGTTTTCCCTGGGTTCCGGCTGAGCTAGGGCCCAAAATCCCAAGCTAGGCACATTGCAAAAAATGGTGTGTTTTCAGTTTTCATGTTGCGTTTTGTGGCTGTTTCCTGCAGCGAGTACTAGCCCTACCCACACAAGTGTGGTACCAATTTTATCTGGAGCCTTGATTGAACACAGAATAGTAGAACAACTATTATTACCAATTGTATTTCTCTGCATTCTCAAAAGTAAGCCAGTGTGTAAGAAAGAAGATATTTTGAGAAATGCCCTCTAATTTACATGCTAATATGGGTACCCACGAATTTGGAGATGTGAAAATAACCACTGCTTCTAAACTTCATATCGTGTACCCATTTTGGAAATACCTAGGTTTCCTTTATACCTATTTTCCATTCTTTATATTTTACCATATGAATTGCTCTACACCGGGTACACAGTGAAAGACCATTGCAAGGTGCAGCTCAGTTAATGGCTCTGGGTACTTCTAGTTCTTGCAAAACCCACAAACACTACATATCCCCACAATCAAAAGAGTATAACAGATGCAATGGCATATGGCTTTAATAAATCAGCCATTGTGGGGAGAAGTAAATGGCAATTTTGTTCTACTAATTTTCAATCTATTTTATTTCAACACTTCGCTTCTTTGGGAAAACCGTGAAGGGTCTACACAAATGACCCCGGGCTGAATTCATAAGTGTGTCTAAGTTTCAGAAAAGTATACCTTTTCGGGATCCTCTTTGGGCTTCACACCCGTTTCCACCACAAACTGGAAAGAAGTTGAAAGCACAAAAAATTGGAAAAATTGGCTTTCTCCCGGTAAAATGCCAAAACTGTGTTAAAAAAATTGTTTTTCTGAATCAATTCTACCTGTTCCTGAAACTGGGAAGATGGTAATTTTAAGACTGCACAGCTTTCATGGATGCCATTTCTTTAAAAAAAAACAAGATTTTTTTCTGCAGCATTTGTTTCCCATTTTCCCCCAAAAAACAAAGTTTAGCTATATTTTGGCCAATTTCTCAGTTCCCTCCAGGGCAATACACAAAGCTTGGGTACATTTGGAATCCCCAGGATGTTGAACAGAAAGGACCCAAATTTAGTGTAGTTAGCAGGCAACCTCACTGACCTAGTCAGTGAACTGCTCTGCTACCGCGTAGCTCCACCAGCAAGTATGGCCCTTCTGCCCCTGACCTCTGATCTCTGTCAGTAGTTTGAGACCCTCCTCCACCCACAAGCTTCTGCCTGCACCTCATCCCTGGCATCTAATGGGAGAGCTCTGCTCTTCTGCTGGGCTACCCTCAGCCTCTTTTCTCTTTTCTTCTCATTTTTTTCTTTTTTGTGCTGTTTTTTGTGCTTTTCGCTTTCTGCGCTTTACTCTATCTTTTCCTCTCTTTCTTACATCTCTCTCTCTCTTTCTCTCTCTCCCCTCTCGCACTCTTCCTGCCACTGCTGCCCTTGTGGCCCCGCCCCCTCCTCTCTCTCATTCTCTCTCCCCGCCGCTGCCCCCGTGGCCCACCCCTCCTTTTCACGCCGTTTCCTGCTCCCGCCTCCCAGTTGTCCTCTCCTCCCCCTCCCTACTTAATGGCATCCGCTGCACGGTCGGAAGAGCAACCTCACTGTCTTGGTCAGTGAACTGCTCTGCCATCGCGTAGCTCCACCGCCAAGTGAAGCCCTTCTGTCCCTGAACTCTGACCTCCGTCATTAGTTCAAGGCTCTCCTCCACCCGCAGGCTTCTGCTAGTGGGAGAGCTCTACTATTCTGCTGGGCTACCCTCTGATTCTTTTCTCTTTTCTCCTCATTTTTTTTCTTTTGTGTGCTGTTTTTAGTGCCTTTCACTTTCTGCGTTTTCCGCCATCTTTTCCTCATTTCCTCCTCACTCCGCTCTTTCTTGTATCTCTCTCTCCCCCTGCCACTGCTGCCCCTGAGGCCCCGTCTCCTCCTCTCTCTCATTCTCTCTCCCGCCACTGCTGCCTCCGCCCACCTTTTTCATGCCGTTTCCTGCTCCCGCTCCCACCTCCCAGCTGTCCTCTCCTTCCCCCCTCCCTACTTAATGGCGGCCGCTATGCAGCCGCACCCGGGCGCGCCAAAGGCAAGCCCATCAGCGCCAATCTACGACCCAACCATCACCAGCACCAGGACCCCTGGTCCTGCCACCCGCCGCCTCTACACATCAGAAGTATTTGTCGCACTCAATCTAGGACGCAACAACCACTGCAAGCAAGAATCACCAGCTAACACACACGGTGTCTTCAGCTGCCTCCGCTGCCGCCAAACTTTCACCTCTACCAAGACCTTGGTCCCAGCACAACCCACCGTCAACAACACTCCGACCCCAAAAACTCTGAAATGCATTCTCCTCAAAGTCTGCTTCCTCCATAAACAAGCTACAGAAATCTGGGACCTCCATGACAGCACCACTCCGGACGTAGCGTTCCTCACTGAAACCTGGACCAACACCACCTCAGGCCCAGACATCGCCATCTCCATCCCCCAGGAATGCAAGATTACCCGGAAAGACCGCCCCAACCGCCATTGGGGGGGAATCACCATTGTCCACAGGTCCAACCTCCGCCTGAAAACCCACTCCGAAGACTCTTTATGAATCCACAATCCTGATGGAACACCTCTACTTCAAGCTACATACCAGCCCGACATCCACCAACCCTCATCTGCCGCCCTCCCAGACCACTTCATCCCTTCACCAACTCCATCATGGACTGCATCTCCGCATAAACCGTTGCAGTCATCAACTACACCCTGCTGGGAGACCTTGACAGATCATGACGGAGCCAACACACTCAGCAGGACACACACTCAATCCCATCTTGACAACAGGAACCTCCGCCACCTACAGTCACACCACAGACCTCCCATGAACAGACCACTGATGCATCCATTTTAACTTTAACACGCCCACCGTCATCAAACCTCAATCCCAACCATCACATAGAAATTGGACAAGAACAACCAACGATCAGCTCACCGCCCCCCTAGCCATCACCACCCCTACCATTGCACACAACGATGACCCAAACACCACAGCACGCACCTTCCACAAATGGATCACCGACTGCGCCAGCACCATAGCACCCCTCCAAAAGAACAACAGAACCCATGCAAAGAAAGCCAGCTGGTTCACCCCAGAACTCTGAGAATCTAGACTCACTTGTCACTGCCTCGAGAAAATCTGGAGAAAAACCAAATCCACAGAAGCCCATAGCAACTTCAGAGCCACCCCCAGTGCACACCACCCACTCATCAGAAACACCAGAAAGCTATACAAGACAGACTCTCCTCACACGCACATAACCGCAAGGAACTCTTCATCATCATCAAGGAGTTCGCCCAACCCAACAGTGAAACAACGGACATCCCACCCTCACAGGACCTCTGTGACAGACTCAACACCTACTTCCACCACAAAATCAAGACCATCTATGAAAGTTTCAGCAAGGACAACCTTCGCACAGAATCCCCTCCACCTAAACCAGACACCAACAAACCAACAATCACTACCTGAACCCCCCTCACCACCAAAGATACGCTGAGAACAATGAGCTCCATACACTCCAGTGCCCCCACAGGCCCATGCTCCCACCACATTTTCAACAGAGTCGCAGACACCATCGTGTCCAAGCTCTGCCCCACCATCACCTGCTCACTAGCTGCCACCACCTTCCCCGATGACTGGAAACACGCCAAGATCAACCCCCTCCTCAAGAAACCCTTGGCAGACCCCACCAACCTCAAAAACGTCAGGCATATCTCCCTGCTCCCATTTCCTGCAAAAGTCATCAAAAAAGGAGTCACCAGCCAACCACCATGTTCATAGAAGACCACAACATCCTACACATCTCCCAATCCGGGTTCAGGAAAAACCAAAGCACCAACACAGCCCTCCTGGCCGCAACAGACGACCCTGCTGGATAAGGGAGAAATGATGGCACTCATCCTACTAGACATCTCGGCGGCCTTCTACATAGTCTCTCATCACACACTGATAAGAAGAATGCACGAAGCTGGCATCAACTGTATCCAATCCTTCCTCTCTGTCAGAACTCAATGAGTGAGACTCGCCCCCTTCCTCACAGACCCCACAACCACCACCTGTGGAATCCCCCAAGGATCCTCCCTCAGCCCCACGTTGCTAACATCTACATGGCCCCGCTAGCCACCCTCGTCAGAAGCTACGGAATCAACATCATCTCCTAGGCCGACGACACCCAACTCATCCTCTCCCTCTCCAACGAACCCAACAAAGCCAGACACAACTTCCACGATGGCATGGAAGCAGTCGCCAACTGGATGAGAAACAGCTGCCTTCAACTCAACGCAAACAAAACAGAAGTACTCATCATGGGCCCTCAATCCAACGCTTGGAACGACTCCTGGTGGCCACCCACCCTCGGAAATCTCCCCCACCCCCACCAGCCAATCCCGCAACCTCAAAATTATCCTGGACTCCAACCTCAACATGAACCATCAAATCAACTCAGTCACCTCCACCTGCTTCAACACCCTCCACCTCCTACGCAAGACCTTCAAGTGGATCCCCCTCAAACATAGAAAGACTGTCACACACACCCTCATCACCAGCAGACTGGACTACGGCAACGCACTCTTTGCCAGAATCAACAAGAAACTCACCCACAAACTACAAAACATCCTGAACGCTGCTGCCAGACTGGTCTTCGACCTACCTCGACACTGCCACAACTCGCAATACCTGCGTACACTGCACGGCCTTCCCATAGAGAAAAGGATCACCTTTAAGATCCAGACCCACGCACACAAATCCCTCCACAACACCAGACCAGCCTACCTGAACCAGCGACCCAACCTCCACATACCCCACAGGACCCTACGCTCAGCCTAACTCTCTCTCACAGAAGTACCCCACATCAGGAAAACCAGAACAGGAGGACGCTCCTTTTCCTACCTCGCTGCCACCTCATGGAACGCCCCCCTTCTTCACATCAGACAAACCACCTCCCTCTTCAGATTCATGAAGTAACTGAAGACATGGCGTTTTTAAGAACCACCTCACCGGTATACGTTACACTCCCCCCACCCCCAGCGCCTTGAGACCCTAGTGGGTGAGTAGTTGCGCTAAACAAACACTGATTGATTCATTGATTGATTGATATGTGAACAAAACTTTATTGGGGCCTAAGTATGAACTACCTCAAATAGCCAATAAAATGCTCAGCACTGGGGGGGAGTTGGGGACTAGCAGTGAAAGGGTTAACCTATTTATACCTTCCCCCACCCTTGATTTCCTTTGTTTAGCGTTGTTGTTGCTCTGATCCAACTCTGGAATTTGAACATAACTAAAATCTCCTCCAACTAAAATATTTTTTATACTTGAGCTAAGTGAAGAATCAAATCATATATGGGCTCCAAATCATCAAAAACGGAGCCATATAATGAGAAAATTATGATTGCTACTTGCCCAATTAAAACCTTCACAATCGCCCATCTCCCCATCTTATACCTCAATGCTTTGATACTCTTGCCACTAAACCTCCTACTTGCTAATACCACAAGCCCTCTGTGCGCTGTTGAAGTGAAGAGTGCAGCAGTTGCTAAAATTATCCCATGTAGTTCACCCCTCCTTATTCTTGATAATATATGTCTCCTGAAGGAATACAAAAGTTGGTTTCTGTTTTTCTAACCACTTAAAAATTGCTTTATGCTTCTTTCTATTGGCCAGTCTGTTCATATTCATCGACAGGATTCTAAACTCATACCCACCTATATGGATCTACTATTAGACATATATTAAACAAAAGATCCCTCTCTCCAGTGTCACGGGTCTCTCTTCCACCCAGCCTCTATTTTTGAAAAGTATGTTTAAAATTCCAGAAGATGTCACCCAGTGCCCTACTTTGAGCTTGAACACTTCCCCTCACCAACAACCAATATGCAAAAGCAAAGCAATACCTAGCCCTTCATGGAGCACAAAAGCTTCAAAAAGGGAAAAAGAAATACTGTAAACTATATTACAATGGCCCTAATTTCTTTGCAGTTCATGGAGATATGCTTTTGCTGCCTTTACTTCTTGAAAGATCTTAAACATCCTATTTACAACAGCATACAAATAGCTTGAGCACCTTCTGCTCCAAGCAACAAGAGTGCTAGCAGTTGTAGTTGCTTCCAATGCATTGATGTCCAAAAGTCATGTCCTGGAAGACCTGAAAACTGAAGTCCTTCTCTCAAACTCTAAAGCCTCCAAAGTGTACTAGCATTGTACATGGCCATGCAGCATTTGCATACTCTGAAAATGGGATTTGGTGCACTAGGGAGATCCTCTTTAATTCCAGAAAAGTATGAGCTCTACTAGGGAGATCCTCTTTGAATTCCAGGAGGATATGAGTTCTAATTAAACTCTGTACAACTATATTGGTAAGGATGCTGATTCTTTTCTTTTGAGTATACCACAAAATGCAGGTTCAATCTACTTTAATAATTCTTTTGGTCCTCCAACTGAAATTTAATTGACTTAATTTATTTAACCTGGATGGTATTTGCTGTCTTAAGCTCACTCTGAGTACCCTCTAAAATAGAAACACATATTTTTACTTCCTCTTACTGAGGCAAAGGTATCTATTTCCTACTTCATTTAATCCATTTTCCCATTTAGAGGCTAAGCAAGAGAGTTTTGATGTTGTCCTGTATCTCCCACAGTTTAGTGGTTATCAATGTCTCAATTTTAACAATGGAGAGTTGGGCTCCCTATTGACGAGAATTTCAGCAGGATTGCCTAGCCCCCCGGGGCACTGGCCAGTTCCAATTGGGATCAGCTTGTCTCTGGGAGCACTGTTAATGCCCAATGTAGTGTTTCTTTATTACAGCCTGCCAGCGCACTTCTTGACGCCTTGTTGCTGAAGACTGAATACATCTTTCCGCCACAAACTTATTTTGCCCTTTCAAGAGCTAGCAGAATAGTTCAGAGCTGAACCTGTGCCTAGTCAGCTGTTGTACTCTCTGACAAATAATCGTGAACCCCTACGCTCCTCCTAACAGGCTGTTCTCTCATGCCTGTAAGGTCTCCCACAACTGAGGGGAAGGCTGACTCCAATTCAGCAAGGGATTTCCCAAGCTGGCATGTGTTTCTCTTTTATGTCATTATCTCCCTCTTGCCTTTAGGCATGCCACATTCATTCTATCCTTCCTTTGTGCCACCAATCCTTTCGGGGGTAGCTTAACTCTCTCAATTGAGGGCTTCTTGGCTGGTACTGGTCTCCTAGTTCTATTCCGTTGTGGCTATATTTGGCCTCTTCTAGGGAGTGAGGAGGTGTTTTACTCTTCAGCATTTGTTGTCCTTAGATTTACTTTCATAGCCATCCACCTGACCACTCAGCAGCTTAGCCCCACTCCAAAGACATGCAACCTATTTGGCTCTGTGCACTTAGGCTTGCTTCTACACTTTTCTGTGTTCCAGTATCTGTGTTTGCAATCTAACCAGCCAAATTCGACTCATGTCCTGCCGCCCTTTTAAGTTGTTACCTCCAAAATGAAGGCAATTACTCTCACTGTGCAGAATCCTTAACTGTCTCAACATATAAAGCACATAAAGTGAGTTGACTAAGACAGTCCATTTAAACCTGATAAGGTGAAAAGAGGAGTACAAACTCCTTTTTGTTCCTGTGATACCTTCCAAAAGCATTTATCAAACCGGGCAGTGCTCCTTACCTCCTCCTCCTTGGCTCCACTTGGCTCATTTCTTCCAGCAGCAAAAGCTATTCATATTCCTCCAAAGGGCTTTTGTCAGAGGAGGGGGAGGTGGAGAAAAAGGGTGAAGAAAGCTGTTAAATCAGCCTGAGCCTGGTGTGCCTGCAATGCGTCCAGGCCCAATGCATTAGTGAGAGGTGTGTTGTACTGAATGAGCACCCTCTCTCTTTTTCAATGTTCAGTTGTCTCTGTGACTGCCACTACTGCTACAGCGACCATGTTAGCTGTGGGAGTGGCTGTTCTGGGGAGACGAGCTAGGCAGGGTTGCACATGGTGTCATCTTCATGCTCATAACAAATGCACATATGGAAATACCAACTCAAGAATAAGGTGATGGTGATAGCTATCAGCAGGCAGTGCCCTCACATTCCCTTTAAAGACCCTCGGCAGTGAGGTTAAGTAGTGCTGGATTACCTCTGATGGAGTAATGATGTTCACTCCATCCCTCTACCATTATTATAATAAAAATGTAAAAATATTATGTTGTAGAATCAAGACTGCAGCTATACAAATGATGATGAGTTGGAAGACTGCTGATGAGTTGGAAGACTGCAGGTATCAGTCCCAAGATTGACGATCCGGACTGGATGGCGATTTGCTGATTTGACAGCAAGCTTTTTCAAGAGACTTGGGCTATAAATCCTTTATTGTTTGAGGGCTTTTCTTGCTTTTCACTTGCTGCTACTCCTTCTCCTCACTGGTGGGCGAAGGGAGGCCTCTCAATCTGGGTTAATTTATTGCTTAAAATTTGGTGATCAAACTGGATACCAATTGCTCTGCCTTTCAAGCAGTGTTAATTAAGAATTCAAGCAGTTTTCAAAAAACTATATTTGGTTCATTTTCACAACAATGACTTTTCTAATGCATCTTGTGATAATTTTGCCAAATTGTTCTCCTCTTTAGAGGACCTTAAGAATCCTTGTTCAGGGGGGCTGCCCAGCTGAATTGTATGGTCATGGTGACTTTAATGCTAAGTTAAGGAGAAACACTGAAAGTTTGGGGGAAGTGACCACAATTGATCATGTGAAGGATTCAGGTCATAGAGTTTGAGAGTTGGAATTATGTGTAGCAGCAGGCGATTTTGTTAATGTTACTCACCTCTTTGACAAAAGTGGACCGTCTTATGCCATTGTACAGTGTTAGGGGCCTCTCCTCTACTGTTGATTACAATTTCCATCTATAAACTGTCCTCTATTTTTTCTAAGCGTTATACAGTAGAAACAATTTGGTCAGCCACAATACCTTGGTGACAGTAGGACATTTTTCATTCCAAAAAGGGGCTCACCCTGATAGGCAACTGCCCCCACATTCTTTTAATGACCATTGTATGAAATGCTGGTTTTTAATGTCCCCAGATTCTTTTCTTACATCTCTCATTGCTAAACATCTTGAGATTGATCAGGTCAGGTCTATCTGTCTTAGGAGGATATGGGGGGTATCAATGGTGGCCTATTTTGGAAATTTTAATTATTGTATCAAAGACACCTAATGAAGTCAGAGAAGTTTATCTTAGAGTGGCGAGATGATTTAAAACCTCTGGAAGGCTCTTGCGGTTAAGCCCAGGTTTCAAGACAAGGTTATAAGTGCATGTAAGAGTGTGCTACTAAATAGGTAAAAAAGAACTGCTTGAGGCAGACTGGGTAAGTAAGATGTTGCAGTTGCTCATAAAGATAGTAAAAGGTTCTAGAGGGTAGTCAAGAGCTCAGCAGTATGCCTTTTGATCTGATTAAGTGTAAACTGATATCTGGTGCCCCTTGCTGACAAGTCTTTTCTTGAGCATTAGGCTGCCTATGTCTTAGGCACAGTCTGTGATTGTATCAATTTTCAGGAAGGGAGATCCAAATGCCCCTAGATGATTCTGCCCTATTTCTTTATTCCATAGTATAGTAAAGATTACAGTAAGGGTTGCATTGTCATGCCTTAAATTATGTGCTGAAGTGAATACCATACTAAACCCCTGTCAATATGGTTTTAGGTTGGTGCTGGGTAAAGTGGAGCAGTGCTTGAAATTACATCATTTTTGGTAAATAAAATCTTGCCGACCACTGCCCCCTGTACCTTGCTTGTATCGACCTGCCTACCGCCTTTTACTGTGTCAATTGATTCAAGTTGTGGCTGCTTTTGCTTGATTTGAGGGTTGATCTTTCATTGCTCATCTTTCTTCACACCCTTAGTGCTAATTTGGCGGTCAGATCACTCTGGGGGAATTCTCAGGCCCTTTTTCCATTTCTTTGGGGAGGACACAAAGGCAGTATCTTGGCCCCAATATTGTATACTGTTTACAATTATCTTATTTCCCAATTAATGAAAGCCTCTGATGATGATCATCATGATGGGTGCTTAATTTGTCCATGCTTTGCTATACATGAATGACACAGTGCTAATTGCACACACTCCAAATGCTCTCCGTAAGTTGGTGGGTTCTTTTGTATTGTTTATGTAATGACGCGCTTTGACGCAGCGTCTCTTTCTGTCCTCGCTGATGGAACGCGCTTCCGATACTCGGAGCGCCGTTCCCCGCGTTTTTTGACTACACATTCTGGGAAGCATATATTTTGCTCCCGGTTGTGCTACACTTAGCTGTAGCCCTTTTTTCTTCTTTTTGTTGTTGTTGGTGGGTTTGTCTGGTCTTTTTGCCTGTCTCTGTCCATGTTGTGTCCATCTTGTCTTCTTTGTGTTTTTTGTCCCAGCATGCTCTGTTTTTCTTTTATACTACTTCTTTTTTCCTATACTGGTCTATGGGCTCTTCCCAATTCAAGATGGTGGTTTTTCCTTTTCCTGTGATGTCACTTGCCTTTTCTCAGTATATAAGTCAGTCAGTCTTGTTCCACCTTGCGTTGCAAACACTTCTTTCTGGTTGTGCTGTTCGCTCCTGTTCTTTGTTCCTGCTTTTTGCCATGGAAGATTTTTGCCTGTTCTTTGTTCCTGCTTTTTGCCTTGGGAGATTCTTGCCTGTTCTTTGTTCCTGTTATTTGTCTTGGGAGATTAGCCTATTTTTGTTTCCTGTTGTCAAGTCCTGTTTTTTCTTGAGTTCCTGTTTGAGGTTTTTTCCCCAGTGTTGTTTTTTTTTCCCTCTGAAGGGTACGGTGCTTTGTCAAGCGTCACTGTGGCTACTAGAAGGGGCCGCCCTTATCTGGGACTATCCAGAACCTGTAGAAGACTTGGGGGGTCATTACAACCCTGGCGGACGGTGTTAAAGGTGCGGTAATACCACAAACAGGCCGGCGGACAAAAAAAGGGAATTATGACCGTGGCGGAAACTGCCAACAAAGACAGCCACTTTAACACTCCACCCGCCACGGCGGTACAGACAAGCAGCGCGGCGGTCACTGCCAACAGACAGGCGGAAAGACAATGTACCGCCCTTAGTATCACAACCCGCCAATCCGCCACCTTTTCCGGGGCGGATTCACCATGGATAAAAACACGGCGGAAACAGTTTCTGCAATGGGAAAACGCTCACCTTAACACATCCCACGCGGAAGGAGGACACCATGGAGCCGGAATTACAAATCCTACCTGCCCCTCTCTTCCTACTCATCTACGAAGACCAGAACCGGCGGCGGCGAAGACAACAGTGAGTACTGCACCTACGACATAGGGGAGGCAAAAGTCAGGGGGACACACACGCAACACCCCCACCCCCACCCTCGCATATTACAACACACACACCAATCCATTTACAAACATCACAGTAACAACCCCCAAACCCCCCGGAAGAATGCAAAGACAAAACGAAATCAGTTCAAACATTGTAATGTATCAATATACATGTGTCAATTATATACAGATATATATAAACTCATACAATGGTATATACAGTACGAGAAGTAGTGCAGATATGCACATCTCAATGTCCGTGCACCACTAGGCCAAAAATGCATGGGCGAGGCCCACACAAGATACCTGTCCACAAACTGAGAGAACACTGCCGGGGCATCAGAGAGAAATACAACAGGCACCTCAGGGGGAAGGGAAGGGTGGGGCACCTCAGCCGGATTACAGCACCACACCACATCCACGACGGGGCTCCATGCCCATTGATGTGTCCTGGGGAGTGCAAAGCCACAGTCTCACAAGTCTCTACAGTGAGTGGGTTGCCCACTGTTCCATCCTGGGGAGTGCAAAGCCACAGTCTCACAAGTCTCTACAGTGGGTGGGTTGCCCACTGTTACATCCTGGGGAGTGCAAAGCCACAGTCTCACAAGTCTCTACAGTGGGTGGTTTGCCCACTGTTCCATCCTGGGGAGTGCAAAGCCACAGTCTCACAAGCCTCTACAGTGGGTGGGTTGCCCACTGTTCCATCCTGGGGAGTGCAAAGCCACAGTCTCACAAGTCTCTACAGTGGGTGGTTTGCCCACTGTTCCATCCTGGGGAGTGCAAAGCCACAGTCTCACAAGTCTCTACAGTGGGTGGGTTGCCCACTGTTCCATCCTGGGGAGTGCAAAGCCACAGTCTCACAAGTACATAACAGCCTCCACTGGTTCTGGAGGGGGACTGGTGCCCAGAGTGCTTCATCCTGTGAAGGACTGAGGTAGTGGATGCATGTCTCCACTAGTTCTGGAGGGGGACTGGTGCCCAGAGTGTTTCATTCTGTGAAGGACAGAGGTAGGGGATGGATCTCTCCACTGGTTCTGGAGGGGGAATGGTGCCCAGACTGGATTAGTCTCCCCGTGACAGTTCCTGTCCCATCACAGTCCCAGCTGCACATGGGATAACGATGCTTGATGTGGTAGAGAGAAGTCTTTGCTGTCCCTGAGATTTCAAACAACAGGAGGCAAGCTCTAAATCAAGCCCTTGGAGATTTCTTCACAAGATGGAAGGCACACAAAGACCAGTCTTTGCACAGTCACAGGCAGGGCAGCACTTCTTCCTCAGCTATCAGCTCTTCTCCAGGCAGAGGTTCCTCTTGGTTCCAGAAGTGTTTCTAAAGTCTGTAGATTTGGGTGCCCTTCTTATACCCATTTTAGTCTTTGAAGTCACCTTTCTTCAAAGGGGACTCACACCTACTTGTGAAATCCTGCCTTGCCCAGGCAAGGCCTCAGACACACACCAGGGGGTTGGAGCCGGCATTGTCAGAGGCAGGCACAGTCCTTTCAGATGAGAGTGACCACTCCACCCCGCCCTCCTAGCAGAGATGGCTAATCAGGAAATGCAGGTTACACCCCAGCCCCCTTTGTGTCACTGTCTAGTGTGAGGTGAAAAACAACCCAACTGTCAAACTGACCCAGACAGGGAATCCACAAACAAGGTAGAGTCATAGAATGGTTTAAGCAAGAAAATGCTCACTTTCTAGAAGTGGCATTTTCAAAGGCACAATCTTAAAATCAACTTTACTAAAAGATGTATTTTTAAATTGTGAGTTCAGGGACCCCAAACTCCACATGTCCATCTACTCTCTAGGGGAATCTACACTTTAATCATATTTAATGGTAGCCCCCATGTTATCCTCTGAGAGACAGGCCTTGCAACAGTGAAAAACGAAGTTGGCAGTATTTCACTGTCAGGACATATAAACCACATTACTATATGTTCTACCTTATCCATACACTGCACCCTGCCCTTGGGGCTACCTAGGGCCTACCTTAGGGGTGCCTTACATGTAAGAAAAGGGAAGGATTAGGCCTGGCAAGTGGGTACACTTGCCAAGTCGAATTTACAGTGTAAAAATACACACACAGACACTGCAGTGGCAGGTCTGAGACATGATTACAGGGTTACTTATATGGGTGGCAGAACTAGTGCTGCAGGCCCACTAGTAACATTTGATTTACAGGCCCTAGGCACCTCTAGTGCACTTTACTAAGGAATTAACAGTAAAACAAATATGCCAAACATGGATAAACCAATTACATACAATTTACACAGAGAGCATATGCACTTTAGCACTGGTTAGCAGTGGTAAAGTGCTCAGAGTAAAAAAGCCAACAGCAACAGGTTAGAAAAAATAGGAGGCAGGAGGCAAAAAGATTGAGGATGACCCTGCATAAGCAAAAAAAGTCCAACAGTTGGTTTATGTGGAGCACACTTAAGGGGTTTCTACAGTCTTTGATTTCCACCAGGTAGGTGGCATCCCCCTTCCACTCCTACACCCAGTGTAGGCCTCGTCCAATGATCTTAGATACATCTAAGCTGTATAACCCACAATTTCTGGCCAGGTTGAAACTTCACCAGAGTAACCTTTTGGTCATACAAGAGCTTCATTACCTCTTGGCTAGCCACACGATTTGCTTTACCCTCCTCTAGAAGTGATGCATCAGGTTTCATCCTTAGGGTGCTTCCTGTGAACTTGCTCCCACCATTCTCACAGTAGGCTGAGAGGTCTCCTATCATGGTGAACAAATAAAAGCTCAAATAGGCTAAACCCAACCACCTTCTGTGGTACCTCAAATTGCAGGTATAGTAAGAGGACGTCTAACATCCACCTCATTTGTCCGGCAGGTCCATAATCATGTCTTTTAGGGTCTTGTGAATCTCTCAACAAGTCAGTTTGTTTGGGGGTGATAGGGTGTTGAGCACGTATAGGTTGCCCTATACTCATCTCCTATGGACTTCATGTATGCAACATTAACTTGTTGCCTCTGTCAGAAACAGCTTCTTTGGGGAACCCACTCTAGCAAAAATCCCCATCAAGGCCCTGGCCACTGCAGATGCAGTCACCATCCTCAGAGGGGTGGATCCTGGGTATCTAGTGAAGTTGTCCACCAAAATCAGAATGAACCTGTTGCATGAACAATTGTGGTGCATAAAGGTCCAACAATGTTGATGTCTACCCTTGAAAGGGAGTGCCAACAACAGGCATTGGAACTAAGGACGTCTTCAGTTTTCAGGTTGGACAAGAACTACAGAACATGTCTTTATCCAGGGCCAACAGAAGTGGGGGATACACCTGGCAAAACATGTCCTGTCAGGGGTATTTCATGAGCCACCCTAGAAGGAAGCCCTGTAACACTGGGCTAGCCCACCAACACACAGGCTAGCCCAGGCCCAGGAACTTTAGGCTCACTATAGAGGATGCCATTCTTCCAATAGGTAAGGTGATCTCCAGAGGAATACCCTGCTGCCTGGACCTCAGCTTGCCTCCTCATGCCCTCTATAGTTTAGCACTCTTTCTTTACCTTGAAGAATTCCTCCCTGGTGCCCTCACCCTCATCTTGTTATCCAGTATGCTTAAGCAGATCTTCCAGGGCAGCAGTGTCCTCCCTGTAGGCTCAAGGGTGACTTCCTCAGGTGCCCGATCAACCTGTACTGTAGGAGTGTCATGGGCTGGTTTCCCATACCCCCTGCCTTTCCTCTTACTGGCATCTGTATTGGACATTCATCCAGGGTCTAGGCTTCCTTGACTTTTGGATATCCCTGGACCTTGTGGTCATACAGACCCACTCAGGCAAGCCTTACACCTTTAGGTGTGACCTGAGCTCCACTTCCTTCCTGACAATGTGTTCTAGGTCTTTGCCCAAGAAACAACGTACAGGCACGGCAGAACTCACAGCTACTTTTACAGAACCTGAGACTCCCCCCTACTCAGAGGGACTGGTGCAACTAGGTAGTGACTCTCATGGTTGTCTACAACTGTGACCTGGTGGAATTATTTGGGTTGATCTGCTCTGATGACACCCGAGGACACCTCTCAGAGCCTCCATGATGGTGACCCATTATGGGCATTTGACAACCATCTATCTATCACCTAGGGATACTAATGTAACCTCTCCTATCTTCCTCAGGCTAAATAGGACAGCATTCTTCCCAAGCACTACACTGGCCAGCCTAGGGGCTTGCACACCAGTGGGGGACTGTGGCCTCTTGGGACATTTAGTGACTCCTGGAGTGCCATACTTATGCACTTAATACACTGGGGGATGAACCTCCATGTCTGCTTATAATCAAAAACATTTCTCTTTTGGTCAGGCTGGGGCTGGTTACTGTTCCCTTTGGAATGATTTGAGGGCCTTTAGAGAGCTCCTTATACTTAGGTTTTTCTCCTTACCCACCTTTTACCGGCAGGACGTCTGACCACCCTTCTGGTGATCTCCCAGATGCACTTACGGACACTCTGGTGCAACGGCTGTCGCCACAAATCTCAAGGGGAGGGGAGGCAGGGGGATGGATGGTGGAATAAAAAAATACAAAAATAAAAACTCACCTTTTGCATCGCCACCACCTCCTGCTGTGTTGCTTCTCTTCCTTCCCTTAATGTGGTGTCCCAGTATTCACTGGGACACCAGCACAGGCTCCCCTACTATCCTGGTGCTGCTTTTATGATAAACCTAGAATGAAAGCAGCATCAGGATTGGTCTAATTGGCTTGGACTGCTTTTGAGACACAACCCTGTGGTCTGTGCAGTTTCTCCAGCCCAGCTGTTCAACACAACTGAGCTGGAGAAATCTAAGTGCGCATGTGTGTTTGTCCGCCTTGAGACAGCAGGCCAAAAACACATGCTTACTTAGGTGTGCTCTCTCCCCCCCCACCTCCCATGGTACAGTCCACCTCTCCCTAAATAATAATAATGAAATATTGTTTTATCTTTCAGCTTTTGGCTTAGCCAGGGGGGCAATGCTCCGTCGTCATGGCAAAGGAGCCATCCCTGCTTTGGTGCTGACTGAGCTCTGTCTCCTATGAAAGATCTATAAAACAGACACTGAACATGTCTTTTCTGAATATCAGATTAAATAACCCATTTAAATCATCAGCTTTGCTGCACGCTCCCAACCATTCAGTGCCTTGCTGGTGTAACCAAGAAAATCCATCCTAGATTGTTCTTGCATCTTTTGGCTATTGCTGAATTTAATACAGTTGTTATCTGATGTGAGTCCAGATTTGGTAGCAAGGATGGCTTTCATGAGAATGTACTTCATCCAGTCCTTCACCATCATTGTAAGAAAGGTATCCCTCCCCAATGTAGGTATGTGTTTCCAGAGTGATGCCCCCCAAAACTCTTCTGAGTCCATGTGCATCTTCAAGGCCATCACATAGACATTAAACCACTTGTCACTATCGTTCACTATCACATAGCTGGGCACCAGATCTTAAGGTATGTTAACCTTTGTGCCCCCTCAGACACTGTGGATATGCTGCCACCATTACTGCTGTAATCTATTTACCTTACCTTATGTTCTAGCTCTTGCATGCTCACTTCAAGAGCCAGAAGCAATCTCATACTTCTAAGGATTTTTCAGCCTCAGCCTTCTGCTCTGACTCCATGACCAGTTTCTTTTCCTCTCTCTTAAGTTTGGACATCTGCCACCAAAACTCTCTGTCAGTCTACCTGTCTGCCTGCTCATCTCGGGACACAGCTTGAGAGGACATAATGCTTCCTACTCTGGGAGGGAGTTCCAAGTCTGGAGACAAGTCAACCCCCTTCCCTCTGTAATGCATCTCAGGACCTGCATCCTGGTCCTGCTGCTGCAAGTCCCTATCACCCCCCCCCCACATCTGGATCATCTGCTGCTGTCAGCAACTGTTTGAGCCTCCGCCCAGGCCCTCAGAGCTTTTTGGAGGTCCAGCTTTGTGGTATCTTTCTTGGGTGATAGTCCCTTTTCCTTAAGAAACTCCTTGAGGTCAGCCACAGTGTAGCTTTTCAGGTCAATAAGTTGAGCAAAAGAGCCAATCAAATAGAATTTAAAATAAACTCAAATGTGTACACATTTATTTATCTGGTATTTTTAGTGTGACACAAAATCACTGAATGGCACAGCACAAACACAAGTCATCAACCCTCCACTGCCACTAATGCTGGAAATTTGGTTGCTGGTTGAGATGTGTGAAAGTATACTCAAGCAGCAAACACAATTCTTGTCAGGATGAAAGACTAGCAAGTCCCAAATTAACCCCTACATAACCCTCTTGTAGTCTGGCACAAACTCAGTCAGGCTTAATTTAGAAGTGATGAGTAAAGTATTAAGGCATCACTTCAAAGAGTAATAAAGTGAAAACGAAAAGCACGAAAAATCCCACACCAATTTATAAAGAATAAAATAAAATGTAATAAATTATTTGACATAAAAATGTTAAAAATCTAATATGTAGAACTGGAGACATGCAATTTGAAGTAAAAACAGTACTTAAAATCACAAAGCACCAACTGTGGTTATCTGGTTGAACCTGACCAGAACAAAGTCACAAGTCCAGGCTGACCGCTGGTAAGCTCATGCCAGATAGAGGAACTAAGGCCCGTATTTATACTTTTTTTACGCCGCATTTGCACCGCGTTTTGACGCAAAATCGGCACAAACTTTCAAAATATAATTGTATTTTGCAAGTTTGCACCGATTTTGCATCAACAATTGACGCAAATGCGGCGCTAAAAAAGTATAAATATTGGCCTAAGTTAGGCCCACTGAGCAAAATACCTTAAAATCAAGCAGAGGTGGTTCTAAAGATACTGCGGGCTGAGATGCGAGGTCCTGCATCGGATATGTATTGCACAGAGGTGGTTCCGATAAAACCATTGACAGGGTTATGATGCCAGGTCCTGCATTGTCATTGGAGATGCTGTCGATTAAGGCTTGCAATGAAAAGTTCTTCATAAGGGATGAGTCATGCAGCAGTGGTTCCAAGGAGTGGCATGCTGCGATGCACAGTCCTGTGTCAGGATGTATTTGCTCAGCTGTGGTTCCCATGCAGATCTGTTAGGAGCTGTATCACACTGCATCAATTCTGCCCAAGCAACCACAGCTTGGCACCACTCATGTTGGGGCAAGACTCTCAGGAGTCAGAGTCCAGGTGCTGAGTTCAAGGTGGAGGATCATTTCTGTCCCTGATCTCTGATCAAATGGCCAGCCAACTAGCCCTTGGACCTGCTTTGATTGTTCTGGGTTCAAGATGCAGGTCCCGTCCTTCTCAGCAGCAGTGCTTCTGAGCACAGCAGTCCTTCTTCTGAGTCTCGCACAAGTCCAAAGGTATACTAAAGAGTTGGGTCTGAGGATCCACTATTTATCCTTTGTGCCAGCTTTGAAGTAGGAGAGGTTTCTAGGGGGGTCCACCCCAGAGGTGTATGGAATTTCCTGCTTGCTCTGTCCCCAGCTTGTCTGGGACACAATAGACTTGTGTGAAACCCTTTGTGAAGGTGCTGAGACAGAGCCTGTATGATGTACATGTGGTAGGTAACAGTCCTTCCTCTTATCAAGTCAGCGATGGCCCATCATGCCAACACCTATTCCCCCTTTGCCTCGCTGTTTGGGGACAATACATAAAGACTACCCACCAGTTAATCCTAATCATGTGTCCCAGGATACAGGCTGCAGGCACCAAATGGTTAGGATAAGAAAATGCCAAGTTTTTAAAAGAGATACTTTCAGAATCGGAACTTAAAGCCCAACTTTACAATTAAAGAGGGTTTAACATTACAATACTTTAGAGATCAAACTTGATATTCCTATCTGCTCTAAAATTGAACGTTATCACTTATTAAACATAATGAGGTAACCCAATGGTATCCTATTGCAGAGGTAGGCCTTACAGTAGTGAAAAATGAATTTAAGAGGTTTTCATATAAAATGTAAAAATTCATGCCCACTGCTTTAAATACAGTGCATCCCGTCCTATGGACTGTTTATGGCCCATCCTAGAGGTGACTTAAGTATTGAAAAGGAAGGTTTAGGCCTGGCAAAATGTTTATTTTGCCAGATTGAAACAGCAGTTTAAACTTCACACAGAGGCTGCAATGGCAGGTCTGAGAAATTTTTGAAGAGCTATGTAAGGGGGTGGCACAATGAGTGTGGCAGGACCATTACTAGAAATTTACAGACCCTGCATACATGTAATAGTACTTTACTAGGAACCTACAACTAAACTAAATGAGACAATTTTGTGTAAGCCAGTGTCACCATGTTGAAAAGAGAGAGCACAAGCACCTAAGCATTGGTCAGAAATGGTAAAGTGTGTAGAGTCCTGAAGCTGACAAAAACAAATCCGACAAAAACAGGATGAATAAGGCAAAATGTTTGAGGGAAGACCACCTATCATGAATCATTTAGTTTTCTGCTCTGATGAATTAAAAGGTTTTAAGCTGAGCTGGGGCGAAGTTAGTAGATGCAAGGGAAAAGCAACAAAGCCATCAAAACAATAGTACCCACACCAATAAAAGAAATTGACAGAATCAAACACCATTTCCCAGCATCCCGAACAAAGGCCATCGGCCACTGTGGAGATAAACGTTGTCAGTCTGTAAGGACAGTGGTGTTTTGTTGGACTTTGAATTTAACCTTGTTTTTTTCTTCAAATGGACATTAAGGGGGTTATTACAACTTTGGAGGAGGTGTTAATCCGTCCCAAAAGTGACGGTAAAGTGACGGATATACCACCAGCCATATTACGAGTCCATTATATCCTATGGAACTCGTAATACGGCTGGTGGTATATCCGTCACTTTTGGGACGGATTAACACCTCCTCCAAAGTTGTAATAACCCCCTAAATCTGAGAGCCAAATGGAGGTGCTCCATTTTTTTCTGCATTTATTTCACAAGAAATGTTCAAGGGTCTGTTGGAAGTTCAGCTCCATGCTCAGTATTGAAGGGTTACAGCGCCTTCAATGAGCAATCAGGGGGATGATTCTTGTTGGTAGCTAAGAGTCTTAGAAGGCACCTATCTGCAGTACTACTTTAAAAGAAATCTGAAGACCTTCTCAAAATAGAATGTACTCAGATCCTCATGCTTGGGATCCTTTTTCCCTTTATTAGGGTAAAATTATTCAAATACACGTTACAATGCTTCAATACATAGGACAAGGGCATTCTGGCTTCTCAGTAGCTGGGGCTGCCTCTGACCATGGCCTCAGAGGAGCAGTCAAAGTTTTAGCTTCAGAGGAGCAGGCAAAGTTTTAGGTTTCACTCTGTAATATACATTCAGATCAAAGTCCTACTGAACACAGGTGGTTGACCTAAGGCATTTTAAAAGCCAGGCAGATCTGCTTCTAGATTTGCAGAAATAGATATTTGAAACCACTCCAATTTGTGTTCTGCCAAAAACTCTCTGGTAACACAGAACATTTAGGGGGTCATTATATCCCTGGCGGACGGTGTTAAAGCGGCGGTAAGACCGCCAACAGGCTGGCGGTCTTTTTTTTTTGTATTATGACCATGGCGGTTACCGCCATGGTCATCCGCCGCTTCCCTGTTCCACCCGCCAGGGCGGAGACGACCGCTGGGCTGGAGACCTGGGTCTCCAGCCCGGCGACCGTGACAATACCGCTGCCGGTATTGTGACCCAGCTTACCGCCATGGATTTCCAGCGGTAGGATCCGCCATGAAATCCATGGTGGTAAGCACTATCAGTGCCAGGGAATTCCTTCCCTGGCACTGATAGGGGTCTCAACCACCCCCCACCCCCATCCCAACTCCCTCCCCTGCCCCCCACTACCCCTGCCAGCCCCCAAAGGTGGCAGGGCCCCCCTCCCCAACCGACCCCCGACATTACCTTACACTGACACACCCGACACGCACGCAGGCACCACCAACACACATACACGCACACACACCGACATACATGCCAACATCCACACACACAGTCAGACACGCACACCCACATTCAAACATACACGCACACATCCATACAGACATACATACAGACACGCACCCATTTCCGAAACACCCCCGCAAGCATACACGCACTCACACACCCCCCTACATACACAGACGCACACCCCCATGCACCCACACAACACACAACACCCACCTCCCCTAATGGACGATCAACTTAACTGTTCCATCGATCCTCCGGGAGGGGACGGGAGCCATGGGGGCAGCTCCGCCACCACCACACCGCCAACAGAACACCGCCGAGCAGAATCACATGACGTGATTAGCTCGGCGGTGTTCTGTTGGCGTGGCGGTGGAGGTGGAGCAACCTCCACTTCCCCGCCGCCGGCAAGTATGGCTGTTGGCGGCTCTCCGTCGGAAAAACAACAGAGGGCAGCCAACGGTCATAATACGCCGAGCTGCAAACCGCCACTCCTGGCGGTCTTCAGCTCGGTGGTCCCTCGGCTGTCTTCTTAAAAGACCACCGAGGTTGTAATGACCACCTTAATTAGGGAGTCTACATTGTTTTCCCTCGCATTACTTACCGTGTACGCATCTGGTGCTTGAAGAGCAGTAGATTTACATGTCCTGCATACCTTTGCCATCTACAGTTAGGCTCGGACTTTACAACTGAAGAAGCTTCAAGTCATACGATATACTGTGACTCCTCCCTTAATCCACACTGGTTTGCGTTGGTTTTAGATTTTGGAGAGGGTGTTCCGAGTATTCTCTCTAGGTTGGTGGCATTTCATTAGTTAGGGTGTATTTTGAAACTGGTTAGTTTTGTTGGGGGAAAGGCTCAGCTATGAAGCCACAATCGTTTTCATTTCTGCTTCAATAGTCACTGGTTTCAGGATCTAGCAAAGATGACCCAAGCCTGACCTTTATCTTACGTTAGAAAGATGGCAGAGAGTTAAAAAATAAATGTTAGGCCCCAATCATTATTTAGCTGACAATGTCCTGTTTGCAAATCATGTGTTTCCCTCATGATTAGCAGATTGCAAAACCTTGAAAAAATATATGAAAGCTACCAGGCCTGGGTGTTGAATTTGCCACCTTTCTGCCAAACAATGCTAGTGTTTCTGCCACAGAATATGTCACTGGACTGAAGAAATAGGGAGGAGTGAGTATAATCACAAAGTTGAAGGATTATTAAATATCCCTGAAATGCCACACAGTTCAAGTTACGAGTGGTGCATGAACTGTTGCAAAGAGGTTTCAACCCCAACAGTCTCGTGTGATTTGAAGCACTCTTCCTGCATTCAAAAATCAGCTTTTAGAAATGTATTTTGCTGTATCTCCCTTGAAATTCAGATTTCCATGACAGGGATTTAATGTCCCCCTCCAGCTGTTTGCAAGAGGACTGCGGTTTCATGTTTTGTTGCTGCTATGCATGCAGCTGAATCCTATCATCGAGACTTGACTGGCCATGCTGGTGTACGACAACGCTTAGAAATATGTAAATGCAGGAAGTCAGTTTTAGCCACAGGGAATGAATCACTGAACTGTTTGCGCCTTTTTACAAATGGCCTACTGCAGATGCTTGATCGACTACATTTCAGATACATTTAGCATTCACACAGCGAAAGTAACAACACTTTTAGCCGAGTTCATAGCCCTTGAAGGAGATGGGGCCTGCTCTGCTGGTGAGAGAGCAAAAGAAAGATAACATGTCAGAGCTAGGATGGAGATAAGTGCCACACAACAGACCGACACAAAGTGCTACCTATTTGCAGAACATTAATGGCGTGATATGTCACAGCCATACAAGGCAGCTTGAGTTTGGAAATATATATCCTGAGCCAAAACACTTTGCCCCTAATACTTGGAGAGGGAGATAAGAGGGTGTAGCAGGCCTTAACATTAAGGGCCTGATTACGAGTTGGGCGGTTGAACTGTCACAACTCCAAAACAACTGTTTTGAGGTGGCTGTCAAGGCAGCAACCTCACCACCATCGTATTACAACATTTCCGCTGGACAGTCCAGCGGAAACAGTGTGGTGGCATTGGTCTTGGCTCTCTAAGGGAGCTGAGGCCAATGTCTTTGCATACAGCACCTTATGAATGTGCACTGCCTGCCAAAGCAGACAGTTCGCATTCTGAGGGTGCTGATAGAGGGGCCCCTGCACTGCCCAGGACATGCTCATGGGCAGTACAGGGCCACCCTGTTGCCCCCCAACTCTGCCTTTCTGCCAGCCTTTTCATGGTGGGGACTCTGTCATGGAAAAGCTGGCAGGAAAGGAAGGTCGTGATCAGTACGGCGGTGACGAACTCGGCACCGCCATTGCTGAAAACTACTTTGTCCACCACTAACCTGTCAGGATCCCAGTTCCTGGTAAAGGCGCTTGTCTCCTGGAAGTCTGACTGCCAACATCGGAATCTGGTGGTCGGACCTCCAGGACAGTGGCAGTCTGACCGCCACCATGGGTTTGGCAGTCTGAGGACTGCCAAACTCATAATGAGGTCCTAAAGTTTTGACAGTTTTGCATAGCACAAACAAAAAAGAGTTTAGAATTCTGTTTTTGTGTGTGCTATGTTACTAAACTGCTGAAAATGAAATGGTGATTGTATGTCGCAATATATTCCTATAGACCAATTCACACAGATTGCCTCTGCTTCAGTCTAAATCAATAGGGAAAATACATTCTCCCATACATGACACTGTGTCTCTGAACTAAGTACTCTTAAACTCTGTATCAGGATTCCAAGTTTGCTGTTCATAGCGAATTTTTGGAGTAGACCAAAGAGTGAGCAGAATGGTTCATTGACACGCCCGGGTCAGATCCTCGGATCAAAGCTGGGAGCTCACAAAACCCAAGGCATATTTCAGTACATCTTTACACTCCCAGAAAAAATAAGGGCTGATGTTATGTGTTACCCTCCCATCAGAATAGTAACAAAACAATTAGAACAGCGTGCTCAAACTGTATATGGCTCCACTAAGTGTTTCAGTTGGGTACACAGTGTACTGATGAGTAAAGGCATGTCCTGCTGTGGCACAAAAGAATTGCAAATTTGCTGTGACAAAGCCTGAAGTATTAGAACAGTTCATGATTCCCATTAGGAACTAACTGTAAAATGTATGGGTTTTTTTATTAAGTAGGTCTGGAAAATTGTGATTATGAAATGTAACGTTCGGTCTCTTTTTTAAAGTTAACAGGGCATCATACCTAACAGTTACATTCTATGCCCCCCATGCCCTCAGCTGGACGTTTGCCCTCGCTCGTTATACAATATACTAGGCCTTGCCTGTGCAATATTTTACAGGGTCACACTGAGGTTTGGACTGTCCTACATGGCAATCTGGCATTGTGTGCAGGGCTGGTTTATCCGAAAAGTGAAACTGCTGTTTATGTCTTTATTTTGCTGATGTATGATCTGGTAGGCTGGTTTTTACTGTTGATTTCTCGGATATTACCACAGACCTTGTCTGCAAGCAAGTACAATTGCGTGCAGTCTCTCATACCTTGCAAACACATATACATATCGGCCCGTATTTATACTTTTTGACGCTAAACTGCGCTAACGCAGTTTAGCGTCAAAAAGTTTAGCGCCGGCTAACGCCATTCTGAAGCGCCATGCGGGCGCCGTATTTATTGAATGGCGTTAGCCGGCGCTAGCAGACCGGCGCTGCCTGGTGTGCGTGGAAAAAAAACACGTACACCAGGCAGGGGAAAATGGCGTTAGGGCGTCTTAAAAATGGTGCAAGTCAGGTTGACGCTAAAAAATCGCCTCCACCCGATTTGCGCCATTTTTAACGACGCCCAGACGCCATTTACATGACTCCTGTCTTAGTAAAGACAGGAGTCATGCCCCCTTGCCCAATGGCCATGCCCAGGGGACTTATGTCCCCTGGGCATGGTCATTGGGCATTGAGGCATGTAGGGGGGCACAAATCAGGCCCCCGTATGCCAAAAAAATATATAAAAAAAATAAAAAATTATACTTACCTGAACTTACCTGAATGTCCCTGGGATGGGTCCCTCCATCCTTGGGTGTCCTCCTGGGGTGGGCAAGGGTGGCAGGGGGGGTCCCTGGGGGCATGGGAGGGCAGCTGTGGGCTCATTTTGAGCCCACAGGTCCCTTAACGCCTGCCCTGACCCAGGCGTTAAAAAGAGGCGCAAATGCTGGGTTTTTTGCCCCGCCTACTCCCGGGCGTGATTTTTGCCCGGGAGTATAAATACAACGCATTTGTGTCGCAGTCATTTTTTTGGATGGGAACGCCTACCTTGCATCTCATTAACGCAAGGAAGGCGTTCACGCAAAAAAATTACGCTCTTCCCTCATACTTTGGCGCTAGACGCGTCTAACGCCAAAGTATAAATATGGCGTTAGTTTTGCGCCGAATTTGCGTCAAAAAAAACGACGCTAATTCGGCGCAAACGGAGTATAAATATGCCCCATCATGTTTACAAGTTTAAAACTGCCCTAATTTGCAAATATGGTCCACTTTATTCGCTATGTGAGTCACGAATAGGGGCTACTATTATTTGGTGCCGGGGCCTATATTCTGCCCAACTCTTAACATGACCACACAGCAGACATGTTTGTGAGCCCGACCACAATGATGGAGATGGCTCGGGACGCCACAATATTCTGTAGCTAGCCTGGAGTTGAGTAGATAACAGGGTAGCTCTGTATTAGAACCCCGTGATCCTACCTCATCTTACCGGTACTATGGCATGGAATAGAAAGACACCTTATGTAATACAAGGCTATATGAAATAAAGGAAATATTGTTTTTTGCAAGATGGACTTTGTCAACGCACTTACTTGTGAAAAACAGGAAGTGAAGTGTGCTCCTAAATCAGTTACCAAAGGTTGTCATTTCTTAGAAGCTGAAAATAATATGTTTGTTCCGGGTAAATACACCTTTTTCCTTTTCCTTTTGCCATGGATTATACATCCTATTTATGACTTCATGCCTTTTGAAAAATATATCTAGGCCAGTTTGCGAGATAAAGAAGGACTTTTTTTGCCTTACGTCTTTGCTTCTGTAAATGACAGGCTACTCGCAGAGAAGTATTAATAAAAAATAATGTTTGTGCTGAGTCACCCAGAAATATATATTTTAAACATTTTGGAAACTTGACATACAGTATACGAGTCGACCTCTGGCTTAATGGGGGACTAATAATGTTTTTAAAAAATAATGTATTTTCACTGGCTAAACCCGAGCGCCAAGTCTAATTTTCACTCTTTACACCTAATCTCCCCTAGGGTGCAAGGTAATTCCCTGACTTCAAAGTCCTGCTGAAACAATACGCTAAAGGAAGGGGTGGAAATTGGCATTTTCCCACCCCAGGGCACAGGTCCAAGTGAAGCCATAACACAATGACTCATTATAAAACAGATATTATCGGGCAATTAAAAACCCGTACCCCACTAAATTTGGAGTGAACAGATGGGACTCGAGGGTACTGCGATTTTCTTCGATGCTTACCAAGCTGCTCTCTGAGGTCCTGGGGAGGAGTTGATAAGAGCTGAAGAGCTGAAAAGTGATTTAGTTTCTGACATATATGTTTTCTCTAATACAAAGAACTGTGCTGTATTTGATGCAGTAAACCATAACTTTAACAGCGAAATTGAGGTGCTCTCAGAAAATGTTAGGAGGAGAAAATGTGAGTTTACTTTGCTAAAAGGCTGATGTCAGTCAACGATTTTGTTATATTTCAGGAACCCCGGCGTGATCACTTTCAAACAAAGCTGCAGGGTACAGAACAACAAAAGAAGTTTTGCCTGCTGCTATTGGAAAATCATATCGCCTATTTGATAGAAAATTGTGGTGGTGATTGTTAGAAATTGGGTCTTTGGTTGGCAGTCAGATTACCCCCTGTCCAAGCAAGGACCCTCACTCTAGTCAGGGTAAAAGAGAATCACCCTCAGCTAACCCCTGCCTACCCCCTTGGTAGCTTGGCACGAGCAGTAGGCTTAACTTCAGAGTGCTAGGTATAAAGTATTTGTACCAACACACACAGTAACTTAAATGAAGACACTACAAAATGATAAAACACAGGTTTAGAAAAATAGAAAATACTTACCTAAACAAAACAAGACCAAAACGACAATAATCCACAATACACAAGTCAAGTTATCACTAAAGATGCAAAAAGAGTCTTCATGTAATTTCAAACACACACTAACACTGTTAGCGTGAAAATGTACCTTGGGTGCGTCAAAAATAACCCTGCATGGGCGATTGTGCATCAAAAAGGGCTTGCAATGCGCCGATTTCACTCATGAGCGAGTCCTTTTGTCGTTTCTCCTTTCATCGGGTCAGGCGTGTCATTTCTGCTTTCTGCAGGAGCTCAATGCGTCAATCAGTTCCGCACTCTTGGGTCCGGGCAGGCCTAGCATTGTTTTTACACGCCCGCAGTACTTGCATCGGAAATCCAGCTGCACGATGATCCGAAAACCACGCAGCGCGTCGTTTCTCCAGCTCCGTGCATCGATTCTTCGGTCACGTTGCAGGCAAGCATCGATTTTCAGCCGTGAAGCCAGCTGTGCGTCAATTTTTCAGACGCAGATCGGAGTTGCGTCAATCTTTTCCCTCCACAGCGTTCTGGGTGCGGATTTCTTCCTCTTAGGCTGCCAGTTTCTCCTTTCAGGGTCCCAGGAACTGGATGGGCATCACAGGGCAGAGTGGGAGTCTCTCCAGAGACTCCAGGTGCTGGCAGAGAGAAGTCTTTGCTGTCCCTGAGACTTCAAACAACAGGAGGCAAGCTCTAAATCAAGCCCTTGGAGATCTTCACAAGATGGAAGGCAACACAAAGTCCAGTCTTTGTCGTCTAGCACAGGCAGAAGCAGCAATTGCAGGAAAGCTCCACAAAGCACAGTCACAGGCAGGACAGCTCTTCTTCCTCAGCTCTTCAGCTCTTCTCTAGGCATAGATTCCTCTTGGTTTCCAGAAGTGTTTCTAAAGTCTGTGGTTCTGGGTGCCCTTCTTATACCCAATTTCTCCTTTGAAGTAGGCCTACTTCAAAGTAAAGTCTCTTTTGAAAGTGAAATCCTGCCTTGCCCAGGCCTGGCCCCAGACACTCACTAGGGGGTTGGAGACTGCATTGTGTGATGGCAGGCACAGCCCTTTCACATGTGAGTGACCACTCCACCCCTCCCTCTTAGCACAGATGTCTCATCAGGATATGCAGGCTACAACCCAGCTCCCTTTGTGTCACTGTCTAGTGTGAGGTGCAACCAGCCCAACTGTCAAACTGACCCGACAGGGAATCCACAAACAGGCAGAGTCACAGAAATGGTATAAGCAAGAAAATGCCCACTTTCTAAAAGTGGCATTTTCAAACACAATCTTAAAATCAACTTTTCTAAAAGATGTATTTTTAAATTGTGAGCTCAAAGACCCCAGACTCCACGTGTCCATCCACTCCCAAAGGGAATCTACACTTTAATCAGATTTAAAGGTAGCCCCCATGTTAACCTATGAGAGGGACAGGCCTTGCAACAGTGAAAAACTAATTTAGCAATATTTCATTGTCAGGACATATAAAGCATATTACTATATGTCCTACTTTAACCATTCACTGCACCCTGCCCTTGGGGTGTCCTACATGTAAGAAAAAGTGGGTACACTTGCCAAGTCGAATTTACAGTTAAAACTGCACACACAGACATTGCAGTGGCAGGTCTGAGACATGATTACAGAGCTACTTATGTGGGTGGGACAACCAGTGCTGCAGGCCCACTAGTAGCATTTGATTTACAGACCCTGGGCAATAAAATCGGCTCCTATGGTTAAGGAAGATAGACTCCTTCTGACCCTCAGCGAAAAACGTATCCCGGGACAGTCCAATGAAGCCCACTGGCCTGTGGAACTTCCTTGCTGAAGTTGGGAACTGCAGAAATTCTCAGATACAAAGGGATGCATATGTGCCAGGCAAAGTACAAGTGGATCAGTTGTAACTGAACATTTCTTCAGCCTGTCCTTCTGAAAACCTTCCCCTTGTGTCTGACAAGTGAAGTAAGACATCCATTATCAAGGAATTGTAATTCACTGCTGTGGATGCTCAGGTATCAGTTGTAGCTGAGTATTTTGCAGTGAACCTGATCTAAACTTATAGGCAGCCTTTTGTCAGACTCTGTTTGTGTGGTCCATAGGACAGGCATAACTACTGGGCAAAAACTGTGGAGTTTGGGGTAGTTTCCCTCCATACACACTATGGCTCTGTAAACCGGACATAAGGTACTCTTTCTGCCCTTGAGTCTTTGGGTAGTAAGGGCAAGCAGTCAAAGGCTTCACAGTGAGGTAGGGAAGAGAAGAGAATCAGAACTTAACAGTTGCTAGCGCGCCTGGTCCTTAGTAAGTAAACTTACAAGGGGACGCGTATAGGCCGATGAACCTTTTGGATCGCATGGAGTATCCTAGCCATGTAGTGACTAATGTTATCAATAATCAATGTAATCAGTCAATAATCACTAAGAGAGTCATTAAATATTAGACAATATATCAACGATTCATGAATGACCACAACTCAATTAACGTTTTAACAATTTTTATTTCCCTATTTGTTACAATTCAAATGCATCGGATTAATTCAAACTCTATTCAATCATCTCAGAGTAAATTCTTTAGTAACCACCAATAACATAATCTATTTAGAATTTGAGAAAACATATGCTCTAATGCTTCAGCATAAGCTAGCAAAGTTGAATATAGCAACATTAATAAAAGAGTTCAGCAATCAGTTTGTCAATCATTTGTCACTGTCAACGTCACCCAACGGAACCCTACCTAACCCCGATTAGCATCAGCATGTGGGACTTCATGTGAAAACAATTAGGAACATGAATTTTGAAAACATCTAGCTAGAAGAAAAACTATAAAAGCAGCACAGTTGGTACGTGGAAGAAAAGGCACAAAGTTAATTAGTCACATTGTCATTGCTACCTATCCACAGAATGGATCAGCAACAAAGTCTTCGTCTTCAGGTCATCAATTGATCAGTAACACATCAGGTTCTCAAGCGCATAAGCCCAATGACAAAATCACGTCTTCTGACATCATCAATTCTCCCCTCACATTTTTCTATTCTCGCATCTGAAGATTTTGCTCTTTGTTATTAGAGTTTTTCAGTCCACCCCCCTAATCCCTAATGGGTCAATTAATCACCAGTTATGACTCTGTCCAATAATATTAATTTTACAGAACTATGAATTCTAATATTACTCCGTTCTCAGTTCGTTGATTTGTTCACTGTACAATATCCTCATCATCTGGCTCATCAGGTATCGAAAATGTTGCATCTTCTTCTCCAGTCAGTGTTTCTATTGTTCTAGTCCAGGGAAAGTACATCGAGTCTGTCTTACACCAACATTATTACATATCTAGTTCCATCATCTCCTGTCCGTCAGTACAGTGCAGAAAATTCTAGCTAAGCAAATTTTATTACCATCAAACAGTTCACGGTCAGTTTAATGCACCAGCGACTTCTACATGAGCATTTATTTATTCAGCTTCTGCATCAGGCCTGGAAAGACTAGGCCACAACTTTGGCTAAGTTAACTCTACAATATAATGTAAAACATAGGTTATACATCTTAATATGACACACTACTACATTATTATTACATATTTTCGTTATTTCAGGCATTTTTTATAATTTTAGTACAAGTTCGTATAATCTGGCTGTCACTCTTCGTGGGCACATTTTCAACGTACACATTAATTTCTCTACATTGAATTTTTCTATCAACTTCTTGTTATCCAAAACACATAAACATTCATTAATAATTTCTAATTAGCATATCTGCTTCAACACAGTCAAACATCAGACACAATAAAGCACTCTCCATACCAGTACTCAGCTTTTATTAAAAAACGTTGTCTTAATATGACATGTGTATGTAATACTACAAAATTAGATATGGATACGACAAAAAGGTTAACCAATTTTAAACATGCACTTTTAACGTAGCATTACACCATCTACAGTGCCCCATTTCCTGCTCTACGGTGCCCTCCAAAGTCAATGGTGATCTTCCAGTAAAGTAAGTTTAGGCAAAATCAGGCAGAGGGGCATGTTTCACAAAACTGCCACTGCATCAGTAACTTGTAGATCAGTTCCAACAGTCACTAGCCCAGAAGGCCTCCTTGATAATGATAATTTCTCATAAAGACTTATCTTTGTGATTCAGTTTCTCACTCTACGGAAGCTAGGACTCATGTTTGCTTGCTCGTTGAAGATGAGGCTTGATTTGCTCTGAACTGTATGTGTCTTGTTTACACTGGTGGTGTCTTCTTCAGTGTCCTTCACCTTCAGGGGCAGTCTAGCTGGCAATTTAGCTTCTTCTGTTGGGACCACTGAAGGTATCGGCATAACATGTCGGACTGGTGGATGCTCATCTTCAATGGCACATGTAGCCTTCAGGTTGGACTGGCAGGTACTTATCTCCTTCAATGTCTTCGGCCTGTGGGCGGGTCACATCTCCCAATTCAATGACAGTGCCTCCTCTAAGATCGCCCTCCATTTTGCAGTGCCAGCACCAGTCCTTCAGGTTGCCGGGGTGACAAGTTACATCTCATTGCTCAGCTCAGAGTTTTGTGTGTTCAGTTCACCACTCTAAGCCTGCTCTGGGGGACTGAATGACCCCTCACAATACAAGTCATTCCGTGGTCAAGCACAAACATCTGTCCAACTACAGTCCATATCTGCTTGGCAGATGGAGGATTCCTTAGATCTCAGGGAACAACATGCCATAGAATAACATTGCTTTTTTGTTTCCATAAATTTCATATCCAACACTTTAGGTTTTGCTATGATTTCCTGCTCCTGTGTCATTTTAACCATTAAAAATTTCTCCTTTCACCTGAAATAGTTTTGGGAATTGAAGTCATATATTTCTAGATTGTATTGTTATTTTGGTATTTTTTGCATTTTTTCTACTTGTGTTTTTTACCAAGAAAAACCTTACTGCTTGTCAAGATGATCAAAGTTTTCATTTCAGTAGCTAATTGTTTTGAGTGATTTTGGAACAAAAGTTCTATCTACAGTGATCCTATGCAGTTCTGATTTCCAGACTGAATGACGAATGGATGAATGTTGTCAAAGTGACTCATATCAATGGTACACATAGCCGATTTGTAAAGCTGCATTCATTTTTCAAAGCATTACTATAACTCAAATGAAAAATATGCAATATGAACAATCAAGGGAAGATGATTTATTTTGTGTTTACATTACAGAAATATTTCAGTTGGGGATTCCAGTGTATTGTCTTGTTCTTGTATTTGTAACAAAATGATCTGCTATTGAAGCACTTGTGAGTGGTGTGGACTGGAATCTGACGAATATGGGTGTAGTCCCCTTGGTTTCCAGACAACTTGGCAGTCCTAACCAGAATTGTTCCACTCTGTAGTAAAGAGAATGGTTGCAGGTCGAGGACAGTATAACTCATTACTTTTTTTTGGACTTCGGTTGAAGGTCTGGTTTTAGTGGAATGTCTTTTGTTGGCTCTATCTCGTTCGACAGTGCTGCTGAGAATACAGCGTCCCTTATTGTTTAGGTGTAAAGGGTTCCAAGTGCACATTTTCCTTTAATAGAAACCACATCATTCCAAGGCCACAGGTATCAACAATACTACCTTATGATAATAAAATGGCTAGGGAAGCCAATTTTCCTTGCTTGCATGAGGGCCCATTCTAACCTTATTGCTCTACTACATCTATCAATAAAATGGTAGAGAATAAACATGCTCAGAGTGGTTGGAGTATTTTGGATAAGCTTTTCTTCACTGATCATTCTTCCTACAGTCCCCATCTCCCTGAGTTCCTTCTGTGATCCTACACTTACCTTTCTTAGGTTTCCCGGTTTTACTTGCAGTTCTTGTCTAACCCTATCTTCCCGTTTTCCTTGCCTGCATCTATTTTTGTTGCCTCCCTTACCTACTTAGAACTCCCTGATATTGCTTAAGTCTCATCCGACGCTCGGCTTCTTCAGCTGTCCCTGTGACCCCCTAAATCTAAACCTTTCTCAGTGTTGTTGGTTCACCATTTGTCTCTGTTACCAAGCTGTAAGTGCAATTCAGATAGCGAGAGAAATGCCCTAGTAGTAGGCACTCCACAGGATTTCAGTCAATGAAGTAAATTGCGTTGTTTTGAAATTGAAAAAGTGACATTACGGAACTGCTGTTTCATTTGAGTTTCGCGCACACAAACGGTTTCACTGCTCCCACACCCTTACTTTTTCCTCACCCATGTCCATTGTGCATCTACTTAACTCAGAAACATCATAGAAGTATTTTCTAAACATAAGAATTATGCTTTTGAAGGCTGCCTGTTCCAACACTAGCAGTTCAATTTTGACAGTTGCTGATGGCAAATTGTATGGTGAATGTGAAGGATGTACGCTCCTATCAATGGTTTGAAGCACAAAAAAGTGAAAATAGATAATGAATAAAATGCATAACATCTTTCAAAAAATAAACCCATTTTGAAATGTGACGTTGATTTAGACAATAATGTATTTTAAAACAGTCATTGACATATTTATAATTTAAGATTTAGACACTGTATCCAGTTTAGGCAAAATATTTAAACATTTTCAACAACACTTTAAGGCGGCTGAGACCAGCCGCCATGTCATATAAATGCAGTTCAGTGAAAAATTTCAACACAGTTGTCCCAGATTTACAAGGATTTTGTGTCAGGTTTGAGCTACCTTTTTAAGGCAGCCTCAAGGCAAAATCCAGGTTGGTATTTCCAAACCAACGCAAATTGTGATTTGCTTTGGCTTATAACCAAAAGTACTGCAATGCAGCACTTTGTTCTGCCTTGTGCTAGTTTGTGTCAAGGAGATGTCCCATGATTGGTGCTTTGGCGTTTTCATACATCCACATACGAATGTGGATGCAAATCCATATGTACAAAGAATTGTAGGCATGGATTTGCTCTAAAATCTGGAGACTCCCACAGGATGGCATCATGAGGAAAAATATTAAATTTTGCTTTCCTTTCTCTCCACTTTCCATGTGTGCTGCATTCTGCAGCACACATACAAAGAGGAGCATTTTGTGAAGCATAGATTTTTGCAGGAAGGGAGTCCCTTCCAACACAGAGTCCCTTCCTGCACAAAAAATATTTTGACCACAATGTGGACACCCTTGCACTATGGCACAAGTGTGCATACATTGAAACATGGCTAATGAAAGTTCACCAGTGCAAGGAAGGAGTAACATTTTATCACTTCTTTGAAGATAAGGCACATTTCTGCTCCACCAATTAATGCAACGCAGCACAACAGCTTTACTTGCTGTACTCCGTTTTGTCATCTCCTTGCAAATGTGAGTCCAACAAACACATAGTGACCTTAATATCCAATGATGAAAAATCAAGAACAACGTGCAATCTAAAAAGATATGTGTGCAAGTACAATTCCAAATTAAAAATCAAATACATTTCCTTTCATTCTTCCTAATGTATGGTGCCACAGAAGAGATAGCATACAAAGGATTTATATACACTCGAAATGTGAGCACTTTTATTTTTAATCAGTGGTCTGGGAGCTTATACAGATAAGCAAAAACATCAGCATCTCTTAAAGAATTTAGAGTTTGAGCAATAAAGAATTTCCTCACTACAAAATCCAAGCCCATTCTTTTAAACATCTTCCCAGGCTGACTCTCTATATTTTTGCTCCCAAAATAAGGGAGAATGTATGCGAATCAATTTAACTGCTTTTCACACTTGATTGACTTTTCATTTCCTAGAAATTCATTCTAAAAGATGGCGGAAAGGTTATTCTGCTCCCTCTGCAGTCAATGAATGGTAAATCTTATTCAACTAATTCCCATTATGTCAAACGATGATGTAAGTCCAAGGTCTCATCCAGCTGTCTTAAATTGTATCATAAGCGGGAGAATATACATTTTTGATGCTCCTCACTGTCCCAAGAAATTCCAGAGTCACGAGCCAATAATTCCAAGCCACATGGAACTTGTGGCTGTAGATTGCTTTTAAAGACCAAAGGTAGTTGATAATTCCCAATGTTCTTTCTTAAACTTTAATAGGCCACCCAAACAAACCAGAGATACTTTTAACCCCGCACATTTCCCATCAGAACAATTAGGTGACACAGTCAATAAAAAATAGGCGTAAGCCATGCATTTTCTTAAATTAAAGCACCATTGTATTGAATCTCTTTTTTAGGTCAAGCGTGCAAGCGCTTCTGACCTGTTGTCATTCTGTTGGGCTTTTAACCATTCCCATGTTTTGCCCATCACTTTTATTCGTTTGTGGGCTTGCCTTTTAAAATTCTCTTCCTTTAATTAGTGAAAGGCATGCATATGTCATGCCTTTTCTGGTATTTACCCCTCCTCGAGAGCACTGTCCAACTAATGAAAATATACACAGCTTCATGTTTTCCTCATGGTACCTGGACTACTTTTTCTTTTTATTTCCTACACAGTACGATCTCGCTTGGCACTAATCAAGCACTTTTCATACCGGCCATTTCACTTCCATTGTGTATCCAAGGGCTCCATTGTTGGGTATCTGTTTACGCTTAGCTTAATACTTTATTTTGTTGCATGGGAAAAGCATGGGGTGAAGACATGTTTTCTTTTATTGGGAAAACCTCCCTGGAAATCCCTGTTTAGAGTGCCGCATGCGGAATCCAGCAGGCCTGGACCGTCCCTTCCTCTGGTGCCCAGTGTGTCCAGTGGCACGTCCCATCCAATAATGCTTACTGCCTTCCATTCTGGCTTCCTTTGCTTGCCAGGGATCCCAAAGGCGCTGGTTCCCAACCCAAGTCTGGGGTCAGTGTTTTTAAAAGACAGTCCTGAAACAAAGGCCTCTTAGTTTGAATGTTGTGTGGAGTACAGGTTCTGGGCAAATATCCTGTGTTTATAACAAGTATCCGTCAAAACAGTATGGTGTAAACCACTGTTAAAAATGGGGTCTCTGGTTGGCAGTCAGTTTGCACTCTGTCCAAGCAGGGACCCTCACTCTACTCAGGGCAATGGAGATACACACTTAGATAACCCCTGCTCACCCCCTTGGTAGCTTGGCACAAGCAGTCAGGCTTATCTCAAAGGCAATTTGTAAATTATTCGTACCAACACACATAGTAATACAGTGAAAACACTCCAAAATGGACGCCAAACCACTTTGGAAAACTAGGCAATATTTATCTAAATCAAACAAGACCACAACAACAAAAATCCAACTTACACAAGTAAAGTTATGAATTTTCAAAGTAAAAAGAGTCTTACTCCATAGAAAACAATGGAAATGTTGTTACACAAAGTACCTGGTTTGTGTAAAAAATAAAGCTACATGGGTGAGCTTGCGTTGGAAAAGCAGCGATGCGTCGATTCCTTACTCACAAGTGAGGCCGTGAGTCATTTCTTCTCTGGTCAGGTAGGCAATGTGTCATTTTTCTATGATGATGCGTGTGAAAGCCGGCCGCATGGTGGTGGAAAACTGCACTGCATGGGGTTTTCATAGTTTTCAATAGCTGCAAATGGGTGTTGTGTCATTTCTCCAGCCGCGATGGAGGTGAAGCGTCGATTTCCCAGACACAATGCAGATGGTGCATTGATTTCAGCCGTGAGGCGGTGGCATGTCGTTTTTACAGCTGCGTTGCAGGTGGTGTGTCAAAATTATCCCAGCACAGCTTCCTCTGAGTGGATTTCAGTCCTTGTTCTACCAGCTTCACCATTCAAGGGCCCAGGGACTGGATAGGGCACTGCTTGGCAGGGCAGGCATCTCAGCAGATGGTCCAGGTGTTGGCAGAGGATGTCTTTGATGGCCCTGAGACTTTAAAACAGGAAGCAAGCTCAGTCAGAGCCCTTGGGGATTCTTCACAAGCAGGAATATACCACAAAGTCCACTCTGTGTCCTCTTTCAGGCAGAAGCAGCAATTGCAGGCCAATCCAGTAAAGCACAGTTACAGGCAAAGAGGCAGCATTACTCCTCCACCAGCTCTTCTCCTTGGCAGAGGTTTCTCTTTGTTCCAGAAGTATTCTAAAAATCTGGTCCACTACTGATACCCATTTCTGCCTTAGAAGTAGGCAAACTTCAAAGGAATGGTTCTCTTGTTCGAAAGAGCCTGCCTTGCCCAGGCCTGGCTCCAGACACACACCCGGGGGTTAAAAACTGCATTGTGTGAGGGCAGGCACAGCCCATTCCGATTTAAGTGAACACTCCTCCCTCCACTTTAGCCCAGATGGCCCATCAGGATATGCAGGCTACACTTTAGCTTCTTTTTTGTCACTGTCTAGTGGAGATTCACAAACATCCCAGCTGTCAGTCTGACCCAGACAGGGAATATACAAGCAGGAAGAGTCACAGATCGGTTTAAGCAAGAAAATGCCCACTTTCTAAAAGTGGTATTTTCAAACTGACAATCTAAAAAACAACTTTACCAAAAGATTTTTTTACACTGTGAGTTCAGAGATCCCAATCTCCATAGCTCCATCTGCTCCCAAAGAGAAACTGCTATAGATATTTAAGGATAGCCCCCATGTGAACATATGAGAAAGACAGGCCTAGCAAAAGTGAAAAACCGAATTTAGCAGTATTTCACTGTTAGGACATGTAAAACACATATCAGTACATGCTCCACCTTTAACATACACTGCACCCTGCCCCTGGGGTTACCAAGGGCCTACCTTAGGGGTGCCTTATATGTATAAAAAGGGGAGGTTTGGGCCTGGCAAGTGGGTACACTTGACAGGTCAAGTTGGCAGTTTAAAACTACCCACACAGACACTGCAGTGGCAGGTCGGAGCCATGTTTAAAGGGCTACTCATGTGGTTGGCACAATCAATGCTGCAGGCCCACTACTAACATTTGATTTACAGGCCCTGGGCGCCTCCTGTTCACTTTACCAGGGACTTACTGGTAAATCAAATATGCCAGTCATTGAAAAGTCAATTATACATGCAATTTACATAGGGAGCACTGGCACTTTAGCAGTGGTAAAGTGCCCAGATTAACAAAACCAGCAAAAACAGAGTTTAGTACACAGTCAAAACATGGAAAGCAGAAGCAAAAAAGGCACGGGAGGCCACGCCAAGGATGCAAAGTCTAACAACCACATATGCAGATAAGTGGAATATGCAAATTATTACCTTTTGAGACGTGGCATGGCATTGTGGCTCCTCAGGTGCTGCCTCTCCTCACTCCTTGCCCCTCTGTACACTCGAGAGTGGGAATAAACCATATAGTACACTCTGCAGATCTGCTTTATGTCCATTCAGGTTCTTCATAGAATTGTCACATTTTTAGTGCCTGGTTACATATATTTTGTAATCAGATTACATGTTTATGAAGCAAGCTGTACTTTATATGCACAAAGCCAGTGTTCTCTAAATCATTCATCATCATGTACATGCTGCAGTGCTTTCCTGATGCCAACCTGTGCTCTGCCCCCCAACTCATCCTCTTCTCATCTGTGCATTATTAATCACACCAGAGGCACAGGCTTTCCCTCTCTCCCTGCTGAGATTACCTGCCCTCTGGCAGCCACCGCATTGCCACCCCCCCCCCGCCCCCCCCAAGGTGATGACACTCGCAGATGGGGAGGGGGGACCCAATGGGTCCTGGGGCCAACTGGTAGACGTGAAGACCCGGGGTTTATGGTAAACCACGGTCTCCAGGGGTGGGTGGGGGTAAGGGTGTGATCTTGTTTGATCTTCTGAATGGCTACACTATTGCGTACATGTTATCTTTCTGTCAATTTACTACTTGAAGATTGGTGTCCACCATTTTGAAAAATAAATTGAAAAAATAATGGCTTCTGCATCATTTTGCATTTGTGTGCATCATCACGCTCATTTTATTGTTATTTCTGCCAGTGCTGTTCAGCACCTGTAATGCAGCAATAACCACTATTGCTGAACAGCAACGGTAAAAAGCATAGCCAAAGCCAGTAGGTCTGTGGTAGGGAAAAAAAGCCTTTGCTAGTGCTTGTTAAATTACACAACAGTGTGATTTCATTTAAGAGAAAATATTATCCTGTTAGAAAAAAGTACTTTTTTCTAGCACCTTTTAACTTACATTCAAGGCTGGCGCTGGCCATTCTGCCACTCTGGCATTTTACAAAACGGCTGTATGCTTGGGAGCTAATTCCAAAGCGCGCTTATATTGTCTCCTAAGGTGGGTTTGACCCGAATATTTTGCCTAGGGTGGTTTTGGTTTGCAATACAGTCCTGCTCGCATTTTATGTGATTAAGGGCATTCCTGTGGGCAAATCGGAAACTGCCACAATCTCATCTTACCCAATGGCAAAAGATCAATTTAAAGACGTTCAATAAAAACACTGTATTTAACTCACTGGCACAGCAAAGATGCATTGCGCCATAATACAAATAAGGAAAATGGCTTGCCCATCCATTTACGGTAGGAAAAGACGGACATAATGACCCCAAAGTGGGCCTAGCGCATTCCCAGGCCTCAGTGTCGGTACATCTGTTACACTATTAATAGCTACGCCCACAGGTCAACTTTCATCCAACTTTCAACCTTAGATAAGTGGTTTCCATGTTTTAAGATCCTCTATTTGGGTGAGTATTGTGATGTATATTCCTATGGAAGAAAAAACAAGAAAACCAATATGCAGATATCTTTTGTGACACAGATTGCATTAGTCTCCTTAGTTTGTCAGCCACACATTAAAAAGTACACCTCGTGGGAAGCATTGAATCCGTTGTGCTTTAATGAATCCTAATTGCTGCATTCTTCTGTGAAGGGTTGTTCTGTCTCGCAGTTGCTTGGTGACATCCCCAGCAATAGTACGCTGCTCAGCAGGCACCTGCCACACTGGTGCTCGCCAGCAGTGCGTGTCAGTCCGGGCTCCAGGTGGAGAGACGAAGCATGGGACGTGTAATATACCCTGTCACTCTCCAGAGGACTGTGGCAGCTTGACAGGGATGCGCGCGGAAGCAGCCGCTGCCTGGTGATGAAACGGGGCCTTTCCGCTGGATCAATGGAGGATCTCAGCTTCCGGGGCTGCCAATATGTCAACGCTCAGTGTGAACAACCACAAGTAAAGGACTTAACAACCAAGCAGATAAATGTTTCTGATGCATACATCCTATTGTAAGCCTAGATGATTCCGACACCCTCTGAAGAGCACTTAAATATCAGATAGCACATTATAAGTCGGGGGCTACTAATACAAACCCGTCAAATAGAAAACACCTCCCAGACACATTAAAAAACCGAGTTACCCATTGCATTAACCGCTAAGCTCCACTCTTTGTTTTTTTTCCCTCCTGTTTCATGTCCTTGTTTCGGTTCTGCCTTTAGCTTTCGCTTGTGTTCCTTGACAGAAGTCCGATAGGATCCCTGTCTGCTTGGCTTCCTGGAGCTGCTTTTCAGCATATTATTTTCCAGCTGCCCAGCAGTGACCTTCTGGTATCGATTCTGTGCGGGTGCCAGCTCCTAATTGTTTCCTGCATTGGGGACTTGTCTTTACATTGTTGACTTGAGTGAGGTGATACCACGTCCCTTGAATCATATCCGTTCTTTCTGTTCTCAGGAGGGAGAAAACCAGGCGACACATTATGGATGTTAGTCCGCTGATGAGTTCTTTTATGTGTCGATCCAGCCACCGTACACGCAACTGATGCGTCCCTTTAAACAACATGATACGTGTTTCGTGCGGGTTCTAAAAATCTTCATCAAAACTTCACACGGAAATGTTTTAAATAAAACTCTCGCTATTGCTAGTATACTCTCTGCCACACACGTTTGCTATTCCTATGTATGATTTTGAACAAATTTAAAAAAAAGCCTTGTCAGCAAAAATGCAATTCCCCCATTTCAATTGTTCCCCTTTGATGTTTCGCGCGCTGCGTGAGATTTCAGACAATCCTGTAGGATTCTGCAAATCTGAGGCCAGAGTTAATCGATTCACAGTAGCCCCAGAAGCAAAGGAAACGCAGGGAGCAACATCAGAATTTTTAAATTAGACGCCTCACAATTATCACGAGGTGCTTCAAACCTGATTGTTATTAAATCTAAATACGCTTTGCATAAACTTAGGTCACATGTGAAGGTTGAGAGGATGAACCACATTATTTTGCATGTGAGGTAAACTGATGTGTTACAAAGTGTGTAAATAAAGCAATAATTGAAAGAAAGTAACACAGTATCCAGGTCTTCCAGCGGTCACGGTCGTGGAATGGTAGTCAAGATTGCAAACACTTTCAAACGGTTTAAATAAAACAATGCAGTCATTTCAAATCATAAGTTTCTTTTTCAAGGCTTAAGGCCTCATTAGAAGTGCTGGTGAAAAAATCGAGTGCAAAAAAAGAATAAAGGGAGCTAAAATAACTTAAATGCCATTTCTGCACAATAGGTCGGTTCTATGCCTCAACTCAACATTCCCTGCTGGGTAATAGAGAATAAAAGGCAGTAATGAATGACCTTTTTGACCACTTTTACTGTGCAAAATACCCTTTACCACGTCTCCCGGGAAATAATTATGCAGACAGTAACCAACAAGCAAATACCACTTACATTGAACCCAGGAATACAAATCGGGTGTAAACATTATTTGTGCTCAATTTTAAAGTTATATCGCACTCAGAATTAGTTTTTTATATTCGGCCTTATTGAAGAATGCATGATTGAATTATGCAGTGTAAGCTTAGTGTTAGTGACGGATAGTAGAACGTATTTTCTAACACCTTAAGTAGATACTGCCATACTTTTCAAACAGTATAACATATTTCATTGTTTTTCTTTTGAGTCCTCATTTACGACAAAAGACAGGAGAGGTCCTACCATGTCTCAGCCCTTGTCAGGTCCCAGCACTGAGAGCGGGTACCTGAGATGCTGCCTCCATCAACATAAAGTGAGGAGGTACAGGGGAGGGAAAGGAACAAGAATGGATCCACATCCCCTCCTCCTCTCTGTTGCATCTAAATTAATCATTGGACTCTTGCCATGATCATTTGGCGAGAAATAGTCCCATAGCATTCTACTTGGGAAAATTGATTCTATAGAAGGTCAAAAAAAGGTTCCCACATTCTCTGACGTTTGGGCTGGCCTTTACTACAATCGAGGTCAGAAACTTTCTTCACCGACAATAACCAGTCAATATGAGTGGGGGAAAAACTGGATATCCACTTGGTACATATTTCCCTCTGTGTTATCAATATTAGATAGAAAAAAATATGTGCCCAAGATTTCGTCAATTTATCTTGTGTGTTTCCCCCAAGGACCTCATATAGTCCAAATATAATCATTGGTAAACTAATTTCTGCTCGACCGTATATATAATAAATAGAATCGTCTGGCCCACATTTTCCCCAAAAAACGTTTATTCCCGGACACCGCCACCAAAAATGTATGTCATCTGCCTACTCTAGACCCCACTTTTGGCAATTGCTCCCCTTTTAAAAGCCTATTTTAGTTAACCTTCTGGGAGTCTAATAAGCCCTACACAAGGTAAACAAGTGATTCCTCCTCAAAGAGGCGGGTTTCACCATGGACCAAAGTGTCTTCAAAGATGTTTGCCAAAAATGAAAAAGTTAAAATGTCGGAAGATCAGATTTCCACCCCTCTACGGGAGGTGGGAGGAGGACCTCCTCGGTCTGTATTAATACCCAATACCAACTTGAATCTTCTTTCCTCAACTTTTGGGTGCCTATAATTTCACTTTCCCAATCCATAACAAGCCCGGCCTCCGGCTCTCCTTGTGCCCAAGATATAATTTGTATATATTTAAATCTGAACAATTTAGCATTTGTCACATCAGATAAGAACTCCCATGAGATCGCGGAGCCACTACTAATTATTTGTCCCCATCGAACAATTCCTCCCTTTATCAGTGGGTTAGCTAAGGCATCTTGTAGACATATCAGTGTACCAGGGGAATCCCAAATCGGGGCCAGCTCGCTATAGTAAGGAATTCCTACCCTTGTTCTCCGTGCGAACCATATCCTACAAGCAGAGTTAAGTACTTTTAATCTTACTTTTTTGTAGTATTTGGGATGGCCAAATTTATAAAGAAAATATGTAGCCTGCTCCCGAAAACTGCCTGTTAATGCCCGTAGCCGGGGGGAACCATATTCTTTAGAAAATAGTGGTCTAATATTTTTTCAATTGGAATGCCCAGTAGTAAAGCTGAAAATCTGGGAGTGTGATTCCTCCATCTAGTTTCTTTTTCCTTATTTTTATTCCAGGCTATTCTTGGATTTTAATATGACCAGATAAAACTCACTACTTCCCCCTGCAATTTTCGTAACCAGTCAGCTTTAAAAAATAGGGGGAGAGTGTTAAAAATGAATGTGAATTTCAGGAGTATCACCATTTTTATTCAGTTTGTTGTACCTAAAATATAAAGTTGGAGGTGCGAACATTGGATAAGAAGCCTTTTAGTTTCACGAAAAAGATTTTAAAAATGTACGTGGGCCATCTCTGCCAAGTTTTTTACTACTTTTACTCTAAGATAGCGAATGTCATCTTTCTCTAATCTACTATCTTGTGGGCCATTCCAAGTCATCATTTCAGATTTATCGGTATTGACTAAGCAACCAGAGATTTCCCCAAACTTTGCTATAGTTTCAAGAAGTACCAGGAATGAGCACTTAGGATCCTGTGTATAGACCAATAGGTCATCTGCATATAGGGTTTCCTTCAAAGTCCATCCTTGATACTGAAATATATTATTCTATGTCTGATCTTATTCTCCTGGCCAACAGTTCAATATATAGGTTGAAGAGAAAGGGGGAAAGGGGGCATCCCTGTTGTGTTCCTCATTCAATTTTAAACTGTGGAAGTAAAGAGTCATTAATCAAAACCTTAGCTAGAGGTGTTTTATAAATGGTTTTAAATGTTATTATGTTCCATCACTGCCAGCAAAAAATGCCAACTCACCCGATCAAAAGCTTTTGCAGCATTGTTAAAATGGTGAGAGGCATATTTGTGGCGGTGGAAATGCCAATTGCAGAGATCAAATCATGAACCAAATCACGTAAGTGTCGATTTTTCATAAAACCTTTCTGGTTGTTATGAACCAGATCACCAATCACCTTATCTAGTCTCCTGGCCAGTACTTGTGTGAAGATTTTATAATCACTATTAAGCAATGAGATGGGCCTATATGACTCACATTTCCTAGCATCTTTGTACGGTTTCAACATTAAAATTATAATGGCTTCATTCCATGAGAACGGAACCGAGGTAGACTCTATGAATATCGAATTCATCAATTGAGTTAAGACTGGCACCAGCTCTGTTTTTCAGAAGTTTATATAATTCAGCCAGGATCCCATCTGGGCCCGAAGCCTTCCCTTTTTTCAAACCAGCAATAACCTTTTCCATCTCTTCGCATAGTAAACATTGATTAAGAGCCTGATTCTTATCTGATTCTAACCTAGGGCGTGTGTCCCCCCTAAACCAGTTTTCGATCACCTCGACCAGAGCCATAGTGCCTTCCTTATATAGTTCAGAAAGAATTTAACAAATGCTCTTTCAATGTCATGATCTTCTGAGGACACCCTACCCGACCTATCCATCACTATGCTTTTAATAATATTTCTTGTATTATCAGACCTGCTTTTCCAAGCTAATAGCCTCCCACATCCTTCTCCATGCTCAAAATGCGCAAGTTTACCAGCTTCCCATTTGCTTCTCACAATTGATTCCAGGAAGGTCTCAAGTGAATTTTTAGCTTCCAGAATACAGTGTCGTATGTCAGTCTGCGTCGTTGCATCCTTAGCAATGTCTGTCTGAGCTTGCAATTTGCGGAGGTTACCCTCCAGGGGCTCTGTTATAGCTTTAGTTCCTTTAGACTTATAAGCTGCATAACTGATACATTTCCCACTGATAAAAGCCTTATATTTCTCCCATACTGTGGCTATCAATGCCGAGCCTAAATTAATCTCAAATAAGTCCTTAGAATCCCTTTTCAACCATTGTATGATCTCATCATCCCCCAAAAGGGATCTATCTAGTGTCCATCTGGGATATGTGCATAAGCCGGTAAGAGTTATGTCCAGCTGAACCACCAAGTGATCCGAGAGGTGAACTGGCTGGAGGGACACATCCGCTAATTTGTTTCCGAATTCTCACACCTATCAGAAAAAAATAAAAATTCTAGAGGCGTGGCCATATTTTTGTCCCAAAAAGTAAACTCCTTGGTCTGTCCCATTCTGGTTCGCCATGGGTCGACCAGGCCAACATTCTTAATTATGTTGTGAACACAGTTCCTCATTTCAATTGTGTTAACAGTTGGTCTAGTGGTAGATCTGTCTAGAGTAGGATTGAGCAAAACATTGAAGTCCCCTCCAATTATTATCTGGTTCATGGCTCTGTCTGACAATTGCTCATATAAATCCATAAGTGGACCAGGGTCATCCACATTGGGTCCGTAATAAGAGACCAAAGTATACTCAACCCCATCTAGCTTAATATGCGCCAATACCCATCTCCCCCTAGGATCAGCACTCACATCTGTCAAATGACCTTGAATCCCATTTTTCACAATTATTGCTACCCCCTTCACATTACAGGATTGTTGAGTATAGGCAAACTGAGAAATCCATTTTTGTGTCTTAAGAACATCCTTCCACTCCTCATGTCCTAAATGCGTCTCCTGTAGGAGAAAAATATGGTTGTCAGATAGTCTTAAAAATTCAAGAATTCTCTTTGTCCTGCCCCTTACTCTGACACCATTTACATTCCAGGTTAGAATCTTAAGATTAAACATAATATTGGACTCCATAGATCTGTCCTGATGCCAACACCTACCTCCTGTCTAACCCAAACATTATATTAAAGTGTTAGGACACTTTGTTTCCCATCTGCTCCCCACCCAGTGAGAATTTAACCAAAATCTTTTTGCTACATGACGCCACAGGACTACCCTTCCCCTGACCTCCCCTTGGGAACCCTCCTATAAACCATTTGGGTCGATTATCCAACCCCTGAGCCCCGCCACTCCAGAGCCCGCTAACTCTCCTTCCTTATCTGTTCAATTAGTGACATAACTTCTTGAGGATCTCTCAAATTGTGCATTTTATTCCACCACATTACCCTTAGGGTGGCCGGAAGCCTCAATTGTGAAGTGGCACCTAAGGTTTTAAGCTCCTGCATATGCTTCCCCAGCTCCCATCGTCGATCTTGTGTTGCCCTAGACATGTCGGACCTAACTGAAAAAGACCAACCATCATGTTTAAAGCCCTGTACTTTAAGAGCCTCTGTAAGAATCTGCTTCTTCACTCGGTAAGAGGCAAAATTAACCAAAACCTTCCTAGGTTTACCTCTATTGGGATTCCTCCTAAAAGGATCCCGATGGACCCTCTGTATTTCCAAATCTAGATCAGTGGCGGCTACCGTGGGAATATGTTCTTTAATTAAGGCTATAATAAGGCCTTTAATATTATCTCCTTCCGTTCCCTCCGGAATAATCAAGAACCTAAGGTTGTTCCGTCTGCAGTGGTTCTCCAAGGATTCTACTTTATCTCTCAGGTCTTTCTCATTTTGTTTTAAGGCGTGAAGCTCTTGTCTATTATCCTCCACCTCAGTCTGTAAACCCTCAATGGTGAACTCTATAGCCCCTAATCTCTCCGTCAGATTGGTGATTTTATCATCAAGACTATCGCAGACTCCTTGGATTTTGGCCTGATAAGACTCAGATATAGCAAACCTGTCTCTCATCTCTTGCAAAATAGATTGGAATAAAGAGTCTGTATAGCTTATACTGTTGCATGCTACCTCCATCTCCTGTAATACTGTGGAGTCCCCCTTGGGATAATTTGCCTTGTCTCTTAAGTGACTGAACTCTGTAATAAGTCTAACGGGGTAAATGCTTCCTCTGCTGTAGCAGCGTCCATATTTGCCGGTGGGGTAGACATACTCTGTTGCATGGGGATATCAATCTGCTCCTGTACCTTAACAAAGGACCTGAGTGAAGGAGTAATTTTAGTTTTCTAAATGGTGGTTTTCGCAGTACCTCCTTGTTGGACTTTTGCTTATGCAGGGTCATCCCCAGTCTTTTTTGCCTCCTGCCTCCTATTTTTTTTCTGACATGTTGCTGTTGGCTTTTCAACTCTGAGCACTTTACCACTGCTAACCAGTGCTAAAGTGCATATGCTCTCCTGTTTAAATTGTATGTAAGTGGTTTATCCATGATTGGCATATTTGAATTACTAGTAAGTCCCTAGTAATGTGCACTAGAGGTGCCAGGGCCTGTAAATCAAATGCTACTAGTGGGCCTGCAGCACTGGTTGTGCCACCCACATAAGTAGCTCTGTAATCATGTCTCAGACCTGCCCCTGCAGTGTCTGTATGTGTATTTTTACACTGTAAATTCGACTTGGCAAGTGTACCCACTTGCCAGGCCTAAACCTTCCCTTTTCTTACATGTAAGGCACCCCTAAGGTAGGCCCTAGGTAGCCCCAAGGGCAGGGTGCAGTGTATGGATAAGGTAGGACATATAGTAATGTGGTTTATATGTCCTGACAGTGAAATACTGCCAATTTCGTTTTCACTGTTGCAAGGTCTGTCTCTCTCTCATAGGATAATATGGGGGCTACCTTTAAATATGATTAAAGTGTAGATTCCCCTAGAGAGTAGATGGACATGTGGAGTTTGGGATCCCTGAACTCACAATTTAAAAATACATCATTTAGTAAAGTGGATTTTAAGATTGTGAGTTTGGAAATGCCACTTTTAGAAAGTGAGCATTTTCTTGCTTAAACCATTCTGTGACTCTGCCTTGTTTGTGGATTCCCTGTCTGGGTCAGTTTGACAGTTGGGTTGTTTTTCACCTCACACCAGACAGTGACACAAAGGGAGCTGGGGTGTGATCTGCATTTCCTGATTAGCCATCTCTGCTAGGAGGGAGGGGTGGAGTGGTCACTCTCATCTGAAAGGACTGTGCCTGCCTCTGACAATGCTGTCTCCAGCCCCCTGGTGTGTGTCTGAGGCCTTGCCTGGGCAAGGCAGGATTTCACAAGAAGGTGTGAGTCCCCTTTGAAGAAAGGTGACTTCAAAGACTAAAATGGGTATAAGAAGGGCACCCAAACTTACAAACTTGAGAAACACTTCTGGAATCAAGAGGAACCTCTGCCTGGAGAAGAGCTGATCGCTGAGGAACAAGTGCTGCCCTGCCTGTGACTGTGCTTTGTGGAGCTTTCCTGCAGTGCTGCTTCTGCCTGAGTAAGAGGGCAAAGACTGGACTTTGTGTGCCTTCCATCTTGAAGAAGAAATCTCCAAGGGCTTGATGTAGAGCTTGCCTCCTGTTGTTGAAGTCTCAGGGATAGCAAAGACTTCTTCCTGCCAGCACCTGGAGTCTCTGGAGAGACCCCTACTCTGCTCTGTGGTGCCCTTCCAGTTCCTGGGACCCTGAAAGGAGAGGCTGGCAGCCTAAGGACAAAAATACACACACCGAGCGCCGTGCGGAGAAAAGATCGACGCGAACCCGATCGCGGCTGAGAAAACGACGCGACGCCGACTCCGCAGCTGAGAAACGACGCCGCAGGAAACGCGACTGGAGGATCGACGCCCGGAGCAGGAGAAACGACGCGCAGCATCGCTGACGAAGGCTGAGAGATCGCAACCAGCGCCGCGGGACTTTCGGACCGTCGCGTGGCTGGCTTTTTCGACGCGCCTCGCCGTGCCGAGCTGTTTTCGACGCATATACCCGTGCAGGGTTATTTTCGACGCACACCGCCCGTGCGGGGTTATTTTTGCCGCAAACCAGGTACATTTTCACGCTAGCAGCGCTAGTGTGGTGTTACAACTACCTAAAGACTCTTTTTATTTTAAACCTTTAAAAAATCATAACTTGACTTGTGTATGTTGGATTTTTGTCGTTTTGGTCTTGTTTTGTCTAGATAAATATTTCCTATTTTTCTAAACTGGTGTTGTGTCATTTTGTAGTGGTTTCATTAAGTTACTGTGTGTGTTGGTACAAATACTTTACGCCCAGCACTCTGAGGTTAAGCCTACTGCTCTGCCAAGCTACCAAGGGGGTAAGCAGGGGTTAGCTGAGGGTGATTCTCTTTTATCCTAACTAGAGTGAGGGTCCTTGCTTGAACAGGGGGTAACCTGACTGTCAACCAAAGACCCCATTTCTAACATTGGTGGCAGCGGTGGGATTTGGACTTGTGTTTGTACTTGACATACAGTAATTAAGTGTACACTACTGTTTTGATCTCAGACCACTACGTGACCACATACTACTTGTTTGGTGATCTTTTGCTTTTTCTCTTAAGGACTCCTTTTTGTTCTACTTCCATGATTTTGCTGATCCCTTGACTGATTCTTTTTACTTCATTGGGAACTTTTTTTTTTCTGCCTTTTGGAACTTTGCACTTGTGACCATCATGTCTCAATCTGGAGATGCAACAGCTGGAGCTGTGTTTGAAATGGAGAAACTGAAGGAGTACTCAGTTGCTCAATTGAAACAGTTCCTTAAAGATCTTGACTGTCCCACTGAGAGCTCCACCAGGGAGGGGGAGCTGCAACAGGCACAGAGGGCCGGGGTGACAATCAAGAAGGCTGGAGGGCACACAGAGGAGGAGAATGTGGGTGGGGAAGTGCAGAGGATACACAGTGGTGTAGTGGAGGTACCTGTTACGCCTGGGGGGAGGGTCCCCAGGAGGGATGGCAGGGTGTCACCCAAGGGTCTGACTCCTGAAGAGTTGCAGGACAGACAGGCAGAAAGGGTTCGCCGGTTGGAGGCAGAGAAGTTGAGGATGCAAAGGGAGTATGACAGGTGGGAAGAGTTGGAAGTAAGGAGGAGGAACTTAGAGATTAAAAAAATGATTTATGCTTACGAGCTTAAATTGAAAGAGCTGGAAGTCATGAGGGCTGAGTCCAGCTGGAATGGTGGCAGCAACAATTGTATATCCAGTGATGCTGCAGAAGTGCACATGCCCAGAGAGGTGGTGCCCTACTTGAAGGAGGGAGTTAACACACGCCAGGAGGTTCAGGGGTATGAGGTAGCTCCAGTGATGCACAGGGTCCCTGAGGTGGATTGGGGAACTGGCATGGGGAGTCATATTCCTACTGGTGGGAGGGACACTCTACTGACTCTAGGTGAGAGTGACAGGGAGAGGGGTTCCCCCCAGGTAGAAGTCCTGGTTATGGAGTGTGAAGACATCCCAGAAGAGTGTGGGTTGAGTGTCAGGGACAGTCAGGTACTGTCTCACCAGTCTCAGGAGGGTGATGTGGGGTGCTTTGTCAAAGCAGAGTCACTGGATGGTTGGGTGAAGGGTACTTTGGTTAATTCATGTGAGGGGCTGAGTGATGTAATTGCTGGAGAGCATATGTCTAGTCCTTATTTTCCAGAGCTATGCCAACACCAGGTGGAGTGTGAGTTCTCTGACCCCAGGGAGCTTACAATGGAGGCAGACTTCTGGGTGAGTACCAGAGAGTCTGAAGAGGCATTTGGGGGTGCTCCTGAGAGGAGTGGTCTAGGTAGTTCCCAACCAGGTGAGGTAGGGAAGGATTGTAGTGTCCCAGGTAGGTCCCAGTGTAGTGGGATGGGTGAGGGACCCCATGTCCAGTCTCAGAGGAGAGGGAATGGGGATGGGTTGAGGCCCAAGGTGCCCGAGATCCGGTCCCAGGTCCTGGAGGGTTCCCTGCGGGAACACCAGGAGGGGAGCCTAGCCTGTACCATAGGGCCATCTGTTGAGGGAGACCCCACAGTGTCAGGAGAACTTGGGGGGGCGGCTGTAGCCAGCGTCCCACCAGTTCTGGTGTCTGGCAGTACCACTCCTAGTGAGGGGGTGCAGAAGTCCAGACAGAGGGTTGAGAGGGGGTTGCGGACCCCAGTGGAGAACCTGGAGGGTCAGGGGTCAGCTCTGAGAGCAGAGCCCCCCATGAATGACCTTGGTAAGACCATTTCTGGGTTGGGGGGAATCCAGACTCTGTCAGATGGGCAGAGGTCAGGAGACCTGCGCCAGCCAGACTCTTGTGTGGCCCTTCGGGACAGTGTGTCCCTTGAGGGGGGTAAGTATGCCCCCCTGGAAGTCCTGGTGTGCCAGGCAATGGTTCAACCGCAGGGTGGTGACTCTGGGTTGAATGATCAGGTTCAGGGGGTAAACTCTGACCTGATAGGGGGTAGGTGTGCTCCCAAGGAAGTCCTGGTGTGCCAGGCAGTGGTTCAACCGCAGGGTGGTGACCCTGGGTTGGATGACCAGGTTCAGAGGGTAAACTCTGACCTGGTAGGGGGTAGGTATGCCCCCCAGGAAGTCCTGGTTTGCCAGGCAGTGATCCAGTCTGTGGGTACAGACCCTGGATTGGGAGGCCAGGTTAAGGGTGTCCCCCCTGACCTGGAGGAAGGGGCTACTGCTAACAGTGCCCCTACCATGTTGTCTTCTGGGGGGGTCACTCCTAGTTGGGTGGTTCAGGACCCCAGAAGAGAGGGCAGGGGGAGGGAAGCCTCACCCCTGGCCCTGGTCCAACCTGAAGGTACAGACCCCAGGTTGGAGGCTCAGTTGCAGGTTAACATCCCTGCACTGATGGAAGAATTGTGCAGGACTGCTTCTACAAGCACCCTGACAGTTTTTGACTCTGGGGGTGCCGCTTCTGCAGGGAGGGTACAGAGCCCCAGAGGGGAGGACCAGGGTCAGGTTAACATCCCTAACCTGGTGGAAGAGAGAGTGGTCAAAGGGTGCCAGGCACCTGGGGCTACCACCCCCCACTCTCCACAGTCACAGTGGTTAGAGAGGCCTGAGGTCGGGCTCTCATCCCTGACAGTTGTCTGGGGCCACTGTGGCTTGCTGTCCTGGTGGACAGAGTTGCCCCTGGGGGGGGGAGGACGAGAGTCACACCCCGGGGGTGGAGTGGGCAACACCACTGTGTTGGCCCTGGTGGTACTATCTGCCCATTGCAGTACATCTGTGAGCAAAGTAAAGTTAGGTGTTGCACAGATGGTGTCTGTAGATGTGGAGAAGGGTTCCCCATGGGTTAGCTTAGTGGGCCCTGAGAGTATGGACAGAGGGATCCAACTGGAGTCAGGAAGGCGTAGAACTGGAACATGCCCCTGCTGTTGTGGGCCTGGGTCCCTGTTCTATCGCCCCAATCAGGGAAGTACATCAAGGTATTGATTGTTCTCCCCTGGCTTTAGGCTGGTAGGGGGTCGTGTTGGACTTTTGCTTATGCAGGGTCATCCCCAGTCTTTTTTGCCTCCTGCCTCCTATTTTTTTCTGACATGTTGCTGTTGGCTTTTCAACTCTGAGCACTTTACCACTGCTAACCAGTGCTAAAGTGCATATGCTCTCCTGTTTAAATTGTATGTAAGTGGTTTATCCATGATTGGCATATTTGAATTACTAGTAAGTCCCTAGTAATGTGCACTAGAGGTGCCAGGGCCTGTAAATCAAATGCTACTAGTGGGCCTGCAGCACTGGTTGTGCCACCCACATAAGTAGCTCTGTAATCATGTCTCAGACCTGCCCCTGCAGTGTCTGTATGTGTATTTTTACACTGTAAATTCGACTTGGCAAGTGTACCCACTTGCCAGGCCTAAACCTTCCCTTTTCTTACATGTAAGGCACCCCTAAGGTAGGCCCTAGGTAGCCCCAAGGGCAGGGTGCAGTGTATGGATAAGGTAGGACATATAGTAATGTGGTTTATATGTCCTGACAGTGAAATACTGCCAATTTCGTTTTCACTGTTGCAAGGTCTGTCTCTCTCTCATAGGATAATATGGGGGCTACCTTTAAATATGATTAAAGTGTAGATTCCCCTAGAGAGTAGATGGACATGTGGAGTTTGGGATCCCTGAACTCACAATTTAAAAATACATCTTTTAGTAAAGTGGATTTTAAGATTGTGAGTTTGGAAATGCCACTTTTAGAAAGTGAGCATTTTCTTGCTTAAACCATTCTGTGACTCTGCCTTGTTTGTGGATTCCCTGTCTGGGTCAGTTTGACAGTTGGGTTGTTTTTCACCTCACACCAGACAGTGACACAAAGGGAGCTGGGGTGTGATCTGCATTTCCTGATTAGCCATCTCTGCTAGGAGGGAGGGGTGGAGTGGTCACTCTCATCTGAAAGGACTGTGCCTGCCTCTGACAATGCTGTCTCCAGCCCCCTGGTGTGTGTCTGAGGCCTTGCCTGGGCAAGGCAGGATTTCACAAGAAGGTGTGAGTCCCCTTTGAAGAAAGGTGACTTCAAAGACTAAAATGGGTATAAGAAGGGCACCCAAACTTACAAACTTGAGAAACACTTCTGGAATCAAGAGGAACCTCTGCCTGGAGAAGAGCTGATCGCTGAGGAACAAGTGCTGCCCTGCCTGTGACTGTGCTTTGTGGAGCTTTCCTGCAGTGCTGCTTCTGCCTGAGTAAGAGGGCAAAGACTGGACTTTGTGTGCCTTCCATCTTGAAGAAGAAATCTCCAAGGGCTTGATGTAGAGCTTGCCTCCTGTTGTTGAAGTCTCAGGGATAGCAAAGACTTCTTCCTGCCAGCACCTGGAGTCTCTGGAGAGACCCCTACTCTGCTCTGTGGTGCCCTTCCAGTTCCTGGGACCCTGAAAGGAGAGGCTGGCAGCCTAAGGACAAAAATACACGCACCGAGCGCCGTGCGGAGAAAAGATCGACGCGAACCCGATCGCGGCTGAGAAAACGACGCGACGCCGACTCCGCAGCTGAGAAACGACGCCGCAGGAAACGCGACCGGAGGATCGACGCCCGGAGCAGGAGAAACGACGCGCAGCATCGCTGACGAAGGCTGAGAGATCGCAACCAGCGCCGCGGGACTTTCGGACCGTCGCGTGGCTGGCTTTTTCGACGCGCCTCGCCGTGCCGAGCTGTTTTCGACGCATATACCCGTGCAGGGTTATTTTCGACGCACACCGCCCGTGCGGGGTTATTTTTGCCGCAAACCAGGTACATTTTCACGCTAGCAGCGCTAGTGTGGTGTTACAACTACCTAAAGACTCTTTTTATTTTAAACCTTTAAAAAATCATAACTTGACTTGTGTATGTTGGATTTTTGTCGTTTTGGTCTTGTTTTGTCTAGATAAATATTTCCTATTTTTCTAAACTGGTGTTGTGTCATTTTGTAGTGGTTTCATTAAGTTACTGTGTGTGTTGGTACAAATACTTTACGCCCAGCACTCTGAGGTTAAGCCTACTGCTCTGCCAAGCTACCAATGGGGTAAGCAGGGGTTAGCTGAGGGTGATTCTCTTTTATCCTAACTAGAGTGAGGGTCCTTGCTTGAACAGGGGGTAACCTGACTGTCAACCAAAGACCCCATTTCTAACACTCCTGTTTTTCTATTATTTCCAGCAAGTAGGGTTTTATTGCTTTGAGAAAGTGCCCCCTCCTCAGGTAATGTAGATATTGGTAATAATTTATGGGCTTACCTTTATTAGCCGCACTTGCTCTTGAGCCTAATATCTACCAGAGAGTTAGATGTAGCAGGCAGGGGGCCCAACTGGTCCAATCTGGGCCTGGGGAGAGAATAATTTCTTCCCCTGCTGCCGTGTCCTGGCCCTGATGTATGTCTGGGGGTCATGCAGAATTGTCCCCCCGGGGCGACCTGGCTGGTCCTGAAGGAATTCTTGATAACAAAGGGCTCTAATGGCAGCCCTGTGCCCAGCTCCTGCTTCAGCCAGGAAAATGCCATAGGCGAGCCTGTGCTGACACTGCCCCAGCCGCTGCTGTAGTGTAGCCTGGCCGCCGCCCCTCTGTTCCTGCGGAATGACCAGGCTACTTGCAGACAGCGTGGTGGAGACGATGGAGAGAGGTGTTGTGCTGCCTCAACCCGCCCAGAGGGATCCCCTGGACAAGGGGGCACCCATCCGGCGTGGGCATTCCAAGCGCATTGTTAAACGCATCTCCAAGGACGCGAGGAGCTGCGAGGAGCCGCACGAAGCAGGAGAGGTGAGAGAGCCTCCAATGCGGGCAGAGAGAGGGTGGTGACTCGCGGTCAGTGAAACTAGTTGGCTGCCATGTTCCCACACACCACCGTACAACTTTTTGTCTGGATTACATATTTCAGTGAAATCTCATAAGTACTCGAGGTAAAATTAAAACTTTTCATTATTTAGCATGGAATACATCAAAAGAGAAATCACGGATCAACTAAAACACCAAAACCTTTTGAGAGATATTATCTAACTTGCAATATTTACCATCCCAGATAAACACATTGACCCCGACTTACATAAAAGAAGCACATCTGCACTGTTAGTAGTGCTTCTGGTGACTACCAACTGGTGACTTGTAACTACAGTAACTGGTTACAGTAACTAGTAGTTGACTAGTAACTAGTAACAGTAACTAGTAACTGGCAATAACAGGTAACAAGTATCTGCCAACAGGTAATACTCCTACCAACTCCTTTTTGGCTTTTCCTTAAAGCCTGAAAAGCTGCACCATTTTTAGGGCCTGATTTAAGAAAAGTGGGGCTGCACCAATTGCAGTGGCACTTTTCTTGTGCCTTTTAGCCTCCCCCAACGCCGCCATGTGTGCGCCGTATCCAAGATACGGCAGACCATGGCGGTAGTTAGGGGAATTAGTGTCAAAATTCTTTACACTAGCTTGGAGCTTTGCAGGATTAGTGTCAAAAAGTTTGACGCTAATCCCGCAAAGCCCGATGAGGCCCATTGTCAGCAATGGTGTGCCTCCTTTTAACGCCTGCTCTGAGCTGAAAGGAGAGTGCAGGGAAAAGTTAGCCCCACCCGTGGGTTGGGTTAGCTAGACCTGAAATCCACAGAGAGATTTTCTGCATTTTGATTTTTGGCAAGAAGTTCAATCTGGGACAGAAATATGTCAGACTTCCCAGGAAGTGATCATCACAGAGGTTGGCAACTGGAAACCCATTGTTTGGGGTGACCCACTCTGTGTCAGCTCACAATGAGAAATAAATATTGGAGAGCTGCACTGCACCTCAGATCCCTGCTTAAAGAAATGTGAAAAAGAAGGACTGCCCGGCTGAGTCCCAAGTCTGCACTCACAAGGACTGCACCTGCTGCATACCCTGGGTTTCACCACAAGATTATTTTTCCCTGCTTCCAAGACTAAGGAGTGGACTTCCTAAAAGCACCAAGTAGAAAAGTGCTACCAAAAAGTCACCTTTATCAACTTGTGCAAGCACAAGCCTAGCTGACCAGCTCAACTGGACTTTAGAGGATTTGCCCAGGTGTATAGTGGGAATTTTGGAATTGTACTCCCAACCCTCTAAAGAGGTGTCTCAGAGCTTCTGGACCCTTGACTGGTGTTATGGATCCTCAAAGACACTAAGGAGACCTGCTGGAAGAAGATCCAGACATTTGGAAACATTTGGACAACTTTTTTCAAAAATCTCCATAAGTTCACTGACCTCGATGACGAGAGTCAAGCTGGTGACATCGAACCCCGACTCGGCCTGAATTCCTGGTTTGCCCCACTGAAAGCTCCAGAGCTCTTCAACATTGACGAAGAAGAAAAAGACCTCCAGGTGTTCACAGAGACATCAAGCTGGAGCAAGCCACCACTGTTGAACTAAAAGCCATATTGCAGAGGATGATTGTTCAATGTGAAGAGACGAAAGCTGCAAAAAAGTGACTAAGTGCGAAGGTAAAAACTTGTCCGACCACAACCACTCAGTGTATCCGACCTGCTCTCCATCGCAGTCAGCCTAAAACTTTGACTTGGTCCTGGTCCAGTGCAACCTGATAGCCACGGTTGGTGCTTTTCACTTTTAGGAGCCAGACAGCACAATTATTGTTATTGACTCTTTAAGGATTCATAACTCCAATTCTATACCTTGGGATTTTGTCATTTTAAAGATAAAACTATTCTCCATGTTTATAAATTGGTGTTGAGTTTTTATTGTGTACTGTATCTTCCATATTTACAGTTTTTTTTATATATTAAATGCTTTACGCACCTGCCTCTTAAGTTAAGCCTGACTGCTCATCAGCCAAGCTACCAAGGGTTTAGTAAGGATTCATTTTTCTGAGACCTGATTCAGTGTTATTGGTGATTGTGGTGTTATTATAGCTGTAGGTACCTACCTGCACTTACTAATAAACAACTTTCCAACACTTTGATAGTACTTCAATCATTGTTTTAAAAACATATTCAAGAGCTGATCACTGGCTTGGAGAAGTTTGAAACTAAATGCAAAGTAGCCTCTGTTGGACCTGGCCCTTTTTGCAGGACTATCCCCAAACATTTTGCCTTTCTGTTTCTTTTTTATGACCCTCTCTTTGTTGGCTTTAGGACTCTGGGCACTTTATCACTGCTGATCAGTGCTAAATTACAAGTGTTCTCTCCTTTAAACTTGATATGATTGGCTTACACCTGCTTGGCACATTTAATTTACCTGCAAGTTCCTTGTACAATTTTATATACCCAGAACATGTAAATTAAATGCTAATAGTGGACCTGCAGTGTATCTTGTGCCACCCACAGAGGTAGCCAAATCTGTCTCAGGCCTGCCACTGAAGGACGTACCTGTGCAGTTTACTGCCACACAGACTTGCAAGTCAAACTACTTGCCAAGGCCTAAACTCCCTTTTTTACTACACCTCGGCACATCTAAGACAGGACCTAGATAGCTCTATGTGCAGGGTGCCGTGTATGTAAAAGGTCTGACATAAATGGTTATGTGCTACATGTCCTAGTAGTGACAAACAGCCTCTTTCATTGTTCACTACTGTGAGTGCTGCTCCTCCCATTGGTTTGTATTTGGAATTCCCTATATATGTCTAAGTGGTAATTTCTGATCTGTGGGGAGTAATGTGGGCATGTTTGGTATGTTTGGAATGGTAGTGAGAAATGCTGCTTGTTGGTGTAGATGGATTTTTCATTCCTATTGTAGAAATGGCACTTTAAAAAGTGGGCATTTAACTGTGATTATGATTGTTGTGTTTTGAGGCCTGACTCCAATCCATGTCTAGGGTAGAGTCACAGCTCGACTTTGTGCATACTTTCCAGACATCCATCCACATGGAGGGTGGAGATGTAACTGGTTACATCTGCATACTGAATAGTGTTCCTGGGCTGGGAGTGAGGAAGGTGGGGCACACTTACATTTGTATAGGCAGTGACCCTCACACAAAGGGCTTGTTTACCCCCTACTGCAGTCTGTAGCCAGGGTTTAGGTTGAAAGGGAGTGTTGTGCACTTCTAAGGTTCTTTTGAAGATCCTCCCTGGATCAAAGGCTTGTTGCGTATACGTACAGGGGCTGTGGTTTCATGTTTTTAGACACTTCATGGATTTGTACCCAGACACTGCTGGTTTTACAGACTGCACACTGCCAGGGGAATGTGTTATGCTATCAGGAGGAACTGTCATTGTTGTGCCGACCTGTAGCCTGTTGGACTACTAGAAGGACTACCTCCCTGCTATGCTTTACGTTCTCCATTCAGTGTGAGGGGGCTGGACTGGAGTGCTCCTTCGCCCCCTAGTCAGCACATGAAGGGTGCTTTGATTTACCTGCTGACAGCATGTGGGGAGTGCTTCAGGAAGGGGCGGGTGTGTGGAACCCTGATCAGCATGTGCTAAGCGCTGTGACCCAGAGAAGCTAAGCAGCCTAGCTGCATTCCCTCGTGGTGCTGTTGTCTTTTTGGCACCAATATCCAAAGTGCTGCACTGTACCCCCGTCCAAATGGGTCAGAGAGAAGGAGGAGTATGGTGGTGACTACCAGTGGTGCCCAGTGAAGCAGTGTCCAGTGAAGAGTGGACCAAGCTCGCACTATCTAGTGCCCCAGGGGTACACGCAGGCATCCCCCTTTGTGTTGGAGTGTGGAGAGGCGGCCCCTGTGCATGTACATCAGCATCCGCTTTGGACCTCCTGCAGCACCGAGGGAGAAGTGGTGAGCCGTGTAGAGGGGAGCGGTCCCCCCCCCAAGAATAGACCACACCCGGGGCCAGCAAAGGCTCAACACTTTGAGGAGTATCTGATTCTCCAGAGCAGCTGCACCACACACTTGTGGGCAGCTGAAATCAAGACCTCTTGTGAGAGATGGAACCCAGCAAGGTCTCCGGTGAGGCCTGAGAGCTACGGGGCTCATTTGACGTAAAGTAACTGCCCTAGTGGGATAGCCCACAGCGGCCACAGTGGCCTTGGAATATTTCACCTGCGGGGGACCTAGTGAGGTCTCCCAACCGATGTGAGTAGTGTGCATGCCCCCCGTGTTTGTGCATACCTTTGGGTGCATACCAAGATCAGCTGGTAGGATGGAAGGGACTCCTCAACAGAGGTCCTTTGTCTGATGATTCTGCCTAATTACCATATTCACTATAGCAGGTGTGCAGGTGTTCCTGTAGCCTACAGTTGGTGCTCACATTACATCATAACCTGTTATAGAAGTGCAGGTGCACTGTATCTATGTGTTTTTATAACTCAGGTACTGCTGATACTGGATGGAAACTATAGTGATGATTTATGTATGGTGATGCTTTGCTGATTCACAGGTTTTGTCTCCCTTACCTAACTGCTGCAATTCATGACCTGATTTAATGGTATACATCATTTTTGCCTTGTGAGGATAACAGACATATTTCGGGATCTGTCTTGTGTGCATGGGAAGGGTTTGTTTCCTGATGGGTGTAACCTATAATTCTTAGTGCACTAACTATGATGGTTTGACAATTGCCTAATTGGCAATGGAAGCACAGTTTTATGATGTTTATGATGTTTTGGTCTATGGGTTGTGAATAATACAGTGTATATTCTTATATAACATTGTGTAGAGTTTCTTTTGTGGTGTATTTATTGTGTCATTGGTGTGTGTGTGTTGTGCAAATGCTTGACATATTGCCTCTGGGATAAGCCTGACTACCCTGACCAAGCTACCAAGGGAGTGAGCAGGGGTTACCTTTAGTGAGTAACTTACTCGCCCTGACTACAGTAGTGGTTTCTGCCTGGCTAAGGTGCATACCCTAGCCAACCAGAAACCCAATTTCCAACAGCCTCCAAGAACTTCAGGCAAGAAAATTGTAACTTTGTAAAAGTTATGTTCCTTAATATTTATTGAAAATTTGACTTCACCATTATATTAGAAGTTTAAAAATAGCTGTTGAATTATTTTTCTATCTAGTCCCATTCCTGAAATACAGATTTTAGGCTGTTCTCTGCTTTTCTGCCTAGGGTAGCTAGGCTTGCCACAGTGAAAAATAGCTTTTGGGTGCTAGTCAGTGTAACAACATGTTAACTTTGAGGGGCATATTTATACTCTGTTTGCGCCGGAATTGCGTCGTTTTTTTTGACGCAATTCCGACGCAAAACTAACTCCATATTTATACTTTGGCGTTAGACGCGTCTAGCGCCAAAGTCCATGGAGTTTGCGTCATTTTTTAGCGTGGACACCTACTTTGCGTTAATGATATGCAAGGTAGGCGTTCCCGTCGAAAAAATTGACTCCGAGGCATGTGCGCCGTATTTACACTCCCGGGCAAAATTCACGCCCTGGAGTGGGCGGGTCCAAAAAAATGACGTACGGCCGCTTTTGCGCCGTTTTTTAGTGCCTGCTCAGGGCAGGCGTTAAGGGACCTGTGGGCTCGGAAGGAGCCCAGAGGTGCCCTCCCATGCCGCCAGGGACCCCCCCTGTCACCTTTGCCCACCCCAGGAGGACGCCTAAGGATGGAGGGACCCATCCCAGGGACATTAAGGTAAGTTCAGGTAAGTGTTTTATTTTTTATTTTTTGTGGCATAGGGGGGCCTGATTTGTGCCCCCCTACATGCCACTATGCCCAATGACCATGCCCAGGGGATAGAAGTCCCCTGGGCATGGCCATTGGGCAAGGGGGCATGACTCCTGTCTTTGCTAAGGCAGGAGTCATTTCTATGGGGGTTGGGAGTCGAAAAAAATGGCGCAAATCGGGTTGAGGCGAAAAATTTGCCTCAGCCTGACTTGCCCCATTTTTTGGTGCCCAAGCTCCATATCCCCCTACGCCGGCGCTGCCTGGTGTACGTCGTTTTTTTTCACGCACACCAGGTAGCGCCGGCGGCTAACGTCATTGAATAAATACGGCGCCCCCATGGTGCTTCAGAATGGCGTTAGCCGGCGCTAATTTTTTTGACGCAAAACTGCGTTATCGCAGTTTTGCGTCAAAAAGTATAAATATGGCCCTAAATTTCTACATGTCCCAGTTTTAAATACCATGCAACATGCCTTGTAAGTGGCATGCCCTACACATTCGGGGTGACTTATTAATGTTTAAAAAGGAAGGTTTTGACTGGTCAAAGGGATTACTTTGAGAGGTCGAATTACATCTCTCCAGTTAGGCAATACTGGTAGGCCTGAAGCCATGTTTACATTGCCACTATAATGAATTGCCCAATAGGTGCTTCAGTTGACTAATGGCATCTTACGTACAGACCCTAGGTACATCCTCTACCTTATACCACATGCTTAGATGTAAGTTAAATATACCATTTAGGAATATGTCAGTTCGACTAAATTAAATGGGGAGCACAGGCAATTTACTCATGGTTAGACGGGGGTAAAATGCAGGAGAGTTCTGCATGCAGCAAAAACAAAGTGTCCAATAAAAGGTAAACAATATGGGGTGACCACGCAGAAAAGGTATATTTGCTATACTATCTTATTTTCATTTTAGTTTTAGCGTGTTATCATTTGTAGTGTGTTGCTTGTGTTAGTCAGGTCACATTTTGGAGACCTGAGCCTTGCGGGTAACACATCTGTGGTGCTAAATGGCAGAAACAGCATTTGCCTCGAAAAGCTGTCCAGGTGTAACAGTGCAACAATAATTCACTCATAGAGGTACTAATGGCAATTGACAGCCTATGTACCCCTTCATTGAGAGTGACCATGAAATGGGCTGGTATTCCATCACCCCTTTAATTAATGAAAACGGGGCTACTTCAGTGATAGAGAAACTCATTTTGGGAAAGGCAACCTGGACAGCTGAAGGTCTACCAAAAAATGAGGAATCACCAGTGGAATCAAGACTTTCAACAACTCCAGGGATGGAAAAGTCCAGACCAATCTGAGTTGGAATGATTTACAATGTGTACTCAGAAATGAGAAATTACAGAGAAGAATTTGGAATATTGTGCTTGAATCCCTTGGAATTCATTCTTATCCCCCAGTTTGTCTCCTGGAAAGTTTGTCTGCTTGGAACAATTGAATTGTCCTTGAGGAAAACACTAGGTCCAGTGTAAATAAGTCCCTGTAATTAAGTGGCCATTGAGCATCGTGTTAACACCAATCAGACACAAGGCTACACGTTCTTGAACAGCAGTTCTAAAGCTGGTTTTTAGAAGGAAAATCACTTTCTTTAATAGAGAAAGTTGGTACCAGGTCTTGGAGTTCCTTAAGGATGATATTTGTGTCCAGGTGAAGCCAAGAGGCTTGTCATTGGATGAAAGTTGGGGTGCAAAGCTGTCAATATTCATGTTATTGAACTTGGTTTGTACTATTTGATGGTTGCTGTTCTTAGCAATAACAGGTATTCTGTCCTGTTAGGGATGAGCTTCAGGTAAATGCTGGACAAGCAGAACTTGACATGGGGCATGCAGTTTTTGAGGCATTGGTTGTCTGGGGCATAGCAGAGCTTTATCATCAACATATTGGTAAATTCTGATGTTACAATCATTCAGCAGAGCTCAGAAAGGTTCCATGTAGAAATAGAAGATGACAAGATGGAACCTTAGTTGCATCTACAGGAGAAAGGGATCTTCTGGATCTTGGTGAAAAAACTGGTATTATCTGCATAGGTAGGAGGAGACGTAATGAAGATTGGTGTAAGTGAGTCATACTCCAGATTTCAAGATATTAATGAGGATGGGATGGCCAAATTGAAAAGGTGAGTGAGAAGTCCAACTTTATCAGGATGCAGGAGTCTGAATGGCATCGCTTGCAATGCATAGTGTAGCTGTTCTGTGCTGCAGTGTGAGCTAACACCTGACTGGTTGTCATAAAGAAGTTCATTGGCATTGATGTGGTCTTTGAGTAAAATACAGACTTCTCTTTCAAGGATCTTGCGGATGAAGAGTAGGTGAGTGATGAGCTGGTAGTTGTCAAGGCGATCTGAGTCTTGTGCAGGTTTTGTCGGAAGTGGAGGATTGGGATTATCTTGAGAACTTCCCAGAAGATGCCTTGAGTGAGGGACATAGTGATGATAGTGTAGAGACGGGGATAGAGCTTCTCTGGAGACAGCTTTGAAGAAGAACAAGGGTAAGACATCATCTTCATAAGAGGTGACATTGAGGGAGTTGAATATGTTGGAAAAATCTACAAGAAATAGATCACTACTGGACATCCTTTTCAGGGTACTGCAATAAGGAGTGGTTATAAGAGAAGCTGATCTGAAATACCAGACAATAAGCATTAACTTCCAGTGCTGTAGATGGGACTTCCATTATTGGCATAAAATGCATTGGTACTTCCATCATATGCCCTATCTCTACCAATATGCATAAACCTGCTGCTTCCCCTTACCGAAGATGTGCCCTTTACACCAAGCTGCTGCAATCATATCAACAGGTACTACCACTAAGTACCAAATGTTCTTTTTAGACTAGGTACTGTCATCATTTGTCTGGATACGTTTATGACATGCCAGGCATTACATCTGGGAAAAACTTCATGAGAAACCCTCTATCCCAACATTCAGCCATGTACTCCTATAGCCCATACAGAAATTACGATAACTTTATTAAGCACAGCCCTCCTGGATGGAGGATGTCAGCAATAACACAATTAACGGTTCAGGAACAAAGATGAAAGCATCAGACAGGGCAGTGATCAAGAGGAGATCCCAGTTTTACTAATCAAGTGAACTCAACAATAGACTCTAAAGAAAGAGGAAAAAAATACCAGCAGCTCCTGATATGGTTGGTAAGAAGAGGGGAAGACCTGAGAGATGGACTAATATTTTGAGCTTTTTTTTTTTTTGTTTGTTTTTTAAATATTCTTTTTATTTAATATGTCAGAGGGGGAGGACTATACAAAAAAAGAAGACATAATATATCCACAAAAAAAAGAAACAAGGAAGAAGAAAGAGGGCCTGGAAGAGGACAGTTATATTCATCACATATCAAAGCAGCTAACATCCTTTACAATGTGTCTTGATTTTCCAGCCATTTAGTCAGAGGTGCCCAAATTCATTCCCCCCTATGCCTCTTCTTATGACCCTTTAATTTATAAAGACTTAATTCAATATTATAGATGGCAAGCAATCTAGAACGCCATCCCTCAAACGTAGGGGGTTCTTTTTGAATCCAGTCTGTAGCAATACAAAGACGATATATTGCCATTGTTAAAAATAAAAATCGCCTTATTTTATACAATGCAGGCTCCATACTTTCAGATGAATCCGTAACCCCAAGTACTACCAGCATAACAGTTACCTGAACATTGCAACCCGTAATCTTCTTGAGGAATACCTCTATCTCATTCAAAATTACCCGCAGCATTGGACATGCATAAAACATATGCGTTATCTCAGCTTCAGCTTCCCCGCAACGAGTACAAATTCCAGAGGATTTCCCCCACTTTTTCAACTTTGCAGGTGTGTAATATAGGTCCATCAATGTCTTGTAGTGCTGGGTTTTCAAATTAGCTGAGAGAAATGTTGTATCAGCCATAACTAAAGATTGGTCCAACCATTCCCCAGCCAAACCAAACCGTACAGTCCATCGCTCATTCTGATGTACCATATCATCTGGCTGTAACTCAGTTAGTAAAGTATATATCTTGCCAATCTTCGCGCCACGTTTAACAGCCTCAACTATTGGAATCTCCGTCATTCCTGACCTATCGTACTTCTGGGAATGAAAAAAGTTTCGTATTTGCAAAAACTTAAAAAAATGGGTCCTAGGTAAACCGTATTGGGACTGCAACTCCATAAAAGATTTACATCCAGATTTACAATACAAGTCTCCAACTTTATTTATTCCCCTAGAACGCCAAAACGCTAGTATGGGATCCCTAAAGATATAATTCGGAATAGCCAAAAAATTCCGTTTTATCTGAGCCCAAACCTTGAATGCGGCTAAGAAAGGCTTAAATCTTACTTTCTTAAAATAGCTTGGTTGCTCAAATTTCGATAACCATCCTCTTGCCTCCCCACCCGCCATCATAACATAGATAGGGGTTTGATTTACTTCTACATCTCCTCTGGAGCTTCCCCTTATAAGTTTGTCCATATGTTGAAGACAACAAGCATAATAGTACAGTGTGAAATTAGGGACTGACCAACCACCTCGGTCCTTGGGAAGTGTCATATACTTCATTGCCCTTCTCGTTTTAGCATATCCCCACAAGAAGTTATTCCCCATTTTTTCCAATCTCTTAAGCCACTTTTTGGTAACCTCGAGGGGAATAGCCCAAAATAAGTATAACATTTTCGGAAGAACCATCATTTTCAATACATTGCAGCGACCCTCTAATGACAAATGCAAATTATGCATTCTATCTAAATCCCTCTTTATTCTGCTTAACAGTGGAACGAAATTAGGCCCATATTTATACTTTTTGATGCACAACTGCGCCAACGCAGTTGTGCGTCAAAAGTTTTAATGCCGGCTAACGCCATTCCAAAGCGCCATGCGGGCGCCTTATTTATTGAATGACGTTAGCCAGCGCAGCTGACTGGTGTGCGTAAAAAAAAAAGACTTACACCAGGCAGCGCCTGCGTAGGGGAAAATGGAGCTTGGGCATCAAAAAATGGGGCAAGTCAGGTCTGAGGCAAAATTTTGGCCTCAACCCGATTTGCGCCATTTTTTTTTACTCCCAACCCCCATTGAAATGACTCCTGTCTTAGCACAGACAGGAGTCATGCCCCCTTGCCCAATGGCCATGCCCAGGGGACTTATGTCCCCTGTGCATGATCATTGGGCATAGTGGCATGTAGGGGGGCACAAATCAGGCCCCCCATGCCACAAAAAAAATATATACTTACCTTAAGTTCCCTGGGATGGGTCCCTCCTTCCTTGGGCGTCCTCCTGGGGTGGGCAAGGGTGGCAGGTGGTGTCCCTGGAGGCATGGGAGGGCACCTCTTGGCTCCTTCCGAGCCCACAGGTCCCTTAACGCCTGCCCTGACCAGGCGTTAAAAAATGACGCAAAAGCGGCTGGACGTCTTTCTTTAATGCCCGCCCACTCCCGTGCGTCATTTTTGCACGGGAGTTTAAATAAGGCGCACATGTCTTGGAGTCATTTTTTAGAAGGGAACGCCTACCTTGCATATCATTAACGCAAGGTAGGTGTCCACGCTAAAAAATTACGCAAACTCCAAGATCTTTGGCGCTAGACGGGTCTAACGCCAAAGTATAAATATGGAGTTAGCTTTGCGTCGGATTTGCGTAAAAAAAAACAACGCAAATCCGGCGCAAACAGAGTATAAATATGCCCCTTAATTTCCACCAGACGACTAACCACAAGAGTGATTTTAACCCCCAGATACACTGCTTCAGATACCAGCCGCCTGTCTATTAACGAAGCATGTTCAGAACATACTATCTGTGTCTTATCAGAATTCAGCTCATATCCAGAATATCTTCCAAACTCTCTTGCCTCTGTTTCTACTGCCTTAATAGCTTCCTCTTGGTTGCTTGTCACTATAGCTACATCATCAGCATACGCGAACACCTTATATGCTTCTCCATGAAATAATAAAGGTTTGATATTTTTGCATTCTTCTAATCTTAGCAAGAAAGAATCAATGTATAAAGCAAAGAGCAAGGGGGAGCAGGGACATCCCTGTCTGCTCCCCCTTGAAATTGAAATAATACCTGATTCTAAACCTGCGATGCATATTCTAGCTTTTGGAGCTGCATATAAGGCTTTTATGGCTGTGATATACCGACTCCCTATACCCTTCCACCGCATAGTTTCCCATAGAAACTTCCATGATACACGGTCAAATGCCTTCTCGGCATCTAAAAGTAATAGCCCAAGAGTTGTTTGATGCAAATCTGCAAGCTCAAACATGGATATTCTTCTTCTTATATGATCAATTGTATCTCTACCAGGAATAAATCCATGTTGTTGTTTCCTTACTAAACTGACTATTACATTTGCCAATCTACTAGCCAAAACCTTTGCATAAATCTTTCCGTCTACATTCAACAAGGAGGTCTATATGAACTGGGGAGATCTGCTGATTTATCCTTTTTTTTTAACACTATAATACTTGCGCATTCCCACGATGGGGGCGCATGACCTGTCTGCGCTATACAAAAAATACTATGCATGTCCCTTTTTATATCTGCTAAAAAAAACTTATAGAACTCGAGTGGTATAGCATCCAGCCCAGCGGCTTTCCCTGTTGCCAGGGAACTCACTGCCCCAATTATTTCCTCAATCTGAATTGGCGCATCTAATATAATTTGTTCCTCAGGAGAGAGCCTTGTGCTTTTTAATTCCCCCAAAAATCCGCTGACCTTTTTTTGAAGCTGTTCAGAGTAAATTATATCCTCTCTATACAAATCCTGATAATAGCCCTTGAAAACCTCTAGAATTCCCTTTAACTCTGCATGTTTCTGCCCATTACTATCAGTTATGTTCAAAATATTCTGCTTAACAGCCTTTTGTCTAACCTGCCTAGCTAGGACTTTTCCTGTTTCGCCATATTCATAATGTTCAGATCGATGGCTTTGATAGTCAGCTGCAACTGTTTTGTTCAAGTGAGCATTTATTTTAGCCTTAAAGATCATCGTCTGGGTCTGTGTGAAAGTAACATCTTCCTTACTAACAATTTTAAGGGCTAATTCCCTCTCTTTTGTTATTAATCTCTGCTGAAGCTCTGCGATTTCCTTCCCCCTAGCTGTCTGCACTCCCAAACTATAACTGACGGTTTCACCCCTTACAGCAGCTTTAAATGAGTCCCATACCATCCCAGGATCTGCTGTATTCCTGTCAATTAAAAAAAATTGGTGAATCCACACTCTCATGTAGGATATATATCCTGGGTCAACCAACAGTTTCCTATCAAATGTCCACACGCGCCGTGGACTGGATGGCCCCCTTACTACTATAGACAAGATTAACGGAATATGGTCTGATAAAAATCTTGGCTTACATTCTATTCCAACCCCTCGAATTAAACTTTGTGAAATAAAAAAGTAATCCAACCTTACTAATTTTTGGAGTTTTAGTATTTTCTCAAACATCCGTCAACCCATGATCCATCACTAACCTCCTTAAAGCTTTCCATACTTTGGGCTTACGGCCCTGATATAAACTCTGAGCACCCATACTATTACTACCAACCTCTAAGTGAATATTTAAATCACCACATACAAATATTGGTAAGGGCCATCCGGGTAATTCTACATTCAATGTGTCCAGAGGCTCAACCTCGTCAAAAACTGATCCATATATAGTGCAAAGAGTAAATTTAAATGTGTTCACAGAGAGCTCTGCAAGAGCCCTGCGCCCAACGTTGCTTGCTCAAGATCGACAAACATGAACATTACTCATTCTAGCGAATATCGCCACACCCTGTGTTGCCACCTCCTGCCGTGTACAAACCAAAGGCGTTAACCCAAGCTCTCGCAAGAGCTCACGCTTGCTCTACGAAATATGTATTTCTTGTAAGCAGTATAAATCCGATTTAATTAGTTTAAGCCCAGCTGCCACTCTTTTCCTTTTTTGAGGGCTATTAAGACCGCAAATATTCACCGTACATATCCTTAATCTATTTGCCATATCGCTCAATTTGTTTTCACAAATCTCGCATCACTGCTTCTTCGCCTGAGCAAACCTACTTGTTGACTTTGAGCCATATTAATCCTCCTCTTCTGACATGTCTTCATTAACTTATTCTGAATATTCCTACCTATATTAGCACCCCCCTCTCCCCACCACCCCTCCCCCTCCCACCCACCCCTTGCCACCCAACCCTAATACCAATCGCACCCCCCAACCCACCTACTCCCCCCCATTCCCTTACCCTTACACCCAGTTTATGGAAAGTATGGGATCCCACTATCCCTAATGATGGTAGAACATCCGCTCCAACCGTCCCGCCCAGTGCCTATTTTTAGAATTTTTCTCTCTTTTTTCCTTTTCTTTATCTCTATCTTTATCTATAATCGTGAGGGGGGAGCACAAAGGGGTTATTTACCACCACCTCATCTTCTCAACTCTCAACTCCTTACCCTTTCTGCTTTCCCCACCCCCTACCTTAATCACAGAACTCTACCTTAAGAACCCGAACCACTGAGTCCACCCAAAAAAGCTCTTGCTTTCACCTCTGACGTGAAGTACTGGGTACTATTATCCATTACTACTTTCAATTTAGCTGGGTTTAATAAAAAAGCCTGTGCCCCCTTATTTTGGAGTGGTTGAATTAACTGACGGAGCCTCCATCTTTTTTCAACAGTAGTGTGGCAAAAATCTGGCCTCACAAAAAACTTGCATCCCTTAGCCTTACTTCTAGAATTGGGTCTGGCACGATCATATATAGCCTGTCTAGCCTGAAAATTAAGCAGAGAGATTAACATTGCTCTGGGTCTCCCACTTCCTCCTACTGAGTTTGACCCTGCTCTACTAAAGGGAAATCGGTGGGCTCTTTGAATCTCTCTGTCCCAATCCCACTGATGTAGGTCCAGAAAGGCCTCCTTAAAAAGTGCGACCATAAAGCTATGTGTATCTGATCCTTCAAGTCTATCTGGTATACCCAGTACGTGCAAATTATTCCTCCTTAGTTTGTCCTCCAAATCTGTCAATTTCCACTGAGTATCCTCTAGTTGTTTCTCCATAGCTTCTCGAGTCACTTGGTGAGATCCGGCCTCATTCTCCAGATGAGAGATACGAGTCTCCACTTCTTCCATCCGTGTAGAGAACTTCGAACATGTCTTCGCCACCTGACGAATTTGGATTTGCATCTAATATTTTGAGTTTAAGTGAAAAGAATTTTGGATAGTATAATTTTTCTATAGCGAAAGAGGTGAAGTTGCCGCATAGCTCACAGATCTACAGCTTTCAAGTTTTGAAACCCCTTCTACAATTTTGAAGCTTTCTCTTGTAGGGTTCTAGGCTTTTAGCAAGTTTTCAGGAAAGCTTTTCTTGACATCTGTCTTCTATTTACTCAATAACCTACAAAGGGCCTTAATTAGATTTTTGTAGGTTGCATTCTCCTTCACAAGTGTGTCAGACGTCCTGTCTGCTGTATTACAAGTGCATTATAGCAGATAGCACTTTTAATCTGATGGACACGATAGCCATCACATTTTTACAAAGTATCCCGTTTGCCAAACTCTAATAAAGGCCAATGTGTTTTGAGAATAGTGATACAGTGAGTGCAAAATGGAGCAGAAATAAAACATACAAAATGGGACTTTGATAGAAGCATTTTCCTCATGTCTTGCCTCTTCTGCAGCCTATCTATATCTCCCCTCAATGATCATGCCTGTCATTCAAAAAACAAGGGTACGCTGGTGTACATGTTTCTCCATCACTCCCATGTGTTTCTATCAGCATCTAATGTCTCCCAAGTGCTTTACTGTTATCCTCCAGATTTCCCACTTAGCTTTATACTGGGTAAGTCGTGACTCTACAGCATCATCATGTTATACTTATGGAAGCTGAATGGTCTTATCAGGGCAAAGGTTTGTTGGAATTTTTAGAAAACAGAGTGGAAGATCAAAGATTCCCCCACAACCTAGTCTGAAACAGAACAGGCCTAGTAGAAACAAAACTGGGCATGTGTCTCCCCACCCTGCTCAGCACTCAAAAGATGAAGAAATTATGATTTCTGAAAGTTGCTGAAACTTAAGCTAGTAGTTGGCATAGATTACAGAAAACAGACTGTATAGCCCCATACTTCAAAGCACTGCTTAGAAGAGCAACATCTGCCAACAGTTTGAGCTTACAACTAATGTTTCTACCACAAGTCAGAATTTGTTCAAGACACTTGCCAAGATTAAGGTTCCGTACCAACCACAAGTACTTGCAAGTAGTAAAAATACACACTCATATTCATGTATTCATTTGCATATCATTCATCCCTGCAGAAGTTGGGCAATTGACCAATGCCTTTGATGAAGCATTTCATATTGGGTAAAGACGAGATAAAAAAAATGTTTCGCTGTAGAGTTTTACCTTTAGACGTAGTATAAAACTTAACATAAACCCTCATACTCCCATCACCTGTATTTTTTGTTCCTAAAAAAACACTAAAACAAGTGCTACAAAACAACAGTCTCTTGTGTTCTTGGAATTTATGTTGTTCATGTACTCCCAGGCTAATATTTTACTGCAAATATGGCACAATTACATCACATGGAGTAATGGCATAATTTAAAAAATGTTACATGAATATCGTAATGGGAGATTCCTTAAATTACGTGAGATTGCATCTGTAGAATGAAAATTTCACCTGTGTCTTAAATAACCTTTTCCTGATAAAAAGCATATTTGCATATTTTATATGCTATTCAAAAAAGCACATGAGGATGGTATACACCAGGTGCGAAACTGCAGGGGGTGAGGGGTAGTACAAAACAGTGGTTGTGGGGCTACCACTGGCAGCTGAGGTAGTATTAGAATACACATTTGGGTGGCCAATAAACCCTTTTAATGTGCCAACACATGGAAAAGGCATATTCACCTGCCTGTTCTTTCATGCATTAGTACATTAAAGCCACATCTTTTGTCTTCTTTAGTGCATTACTATGAGACACTGAGCACTGCTGGAACTCAGTGTATCCACCAGACCTGAGAGCTTCGGATGTCTGCAAGATGGTTGGTGCCAAGCGAGTCCTGTGCATGTCTGATGCATGTAAAAGAAAGCATTGAACGCTTACTGAAAAAGTGTCTGTTCTGATGAGTAACATGATCTTCATAATGATGAATGCTTCCAGGGAACATGAAGATTTGTTGGGGCGAAAGTCCTAGTGTGCCCAAGAAAGTACACTCCTAGACATTGAGAAGTTGTCGCGCCGCGCGGTGCGGCGCGAGCCGAGAGCTCGACTTCGACCGGGCGTTCGGCTCGGGCCGCGCACCGCGTTATTAAGACGCGGCGCGCCCCCAGCCTCTCCTGCGCGTTTCGAGGCCCCAGATTTGCTTGGGGCCTCGTTCTTCCTTCTGCCTTTCACTGTCCCAGGGGTCTCTGAACCCTCTTACCTGTTTTTCTTCGTTTCTTTGTCCTTTCTTCTGTTTGCAGTCTGTTGTGTGCCTTTCTTTATGTCTTTTCCTCCTTCCCAGATTCCTGTGCTTTCCCAGCATTCCTTGTTCCCTATTCTCTATGGTTCCTCTACTATTCTGTTCTATATATTGTTTCCCTATCCAAGATGGTGTCCTTTTACTTCCTGTGGGTCACTTCCTGTTTGTTGGTATATAAGGGCTGTGTTTTTTCTCTTTCCTTGCGCTGCAACACTTTCTGCTCAGTTGGTGTCTTCGCTCCTGATTTCCTTGCCTTTTGGTTTTGGACTCAGCATTCTGTATTTTCTGATTTTTGCTCCTTTTGGATTCCTGTTTGTTGTTCTTGTTTTTCTCCAGGACTTTTCCTGTTTGGAGGTTTTTCCCCTTGGAAGGGGTTTTTCCCTCTGGCGCTACTTTCTGAAGGGCACGGTCTGTTCTTGGTGTCTCCATTGCCTACAGCACCGTGGCTACCAGAAAGAGTCGCCCCTTTTTGGGCCAAAGCCGAACATTGAAGATTCACGCCACCAGATCTGCAAATTCCAGGCGCAGGCAGCACGTGAGTCGTGACAGATTGCAGCGCCTAACCATTCCGACGTCCTCAAACACCATGGATAATACAGTGGCGGCTGCTGCAGATCCGGAGCAATCTCTGTTAACCACGATTCAGCAACAAGCCCAGGAGTTGCAACAACTACGTAATGAAAATGCTGCGTTACGACAGGCTTTGGCCCTCCGCACCAGTGATGTTCCGACAATCTCCGCTTCTACCCCTTGTTTCTCTGGTGAACCAACCAAGCTTCGCGAGTTCTTGGATGCTTTAACGGTGTATTTCGCCTTCCGACCTACTCAATTCTCCCACGACAGGACCAAGGTGGGTTATCTTATCAGTGCCTTATCCGGCCCAGCCTTGGCCTGGGCAACCCCGATGGTGTCCTCCGACGACCCTGTATTGTCAGACTATTCCGCCTTTGTGAGTCGCTTCAAACAAATGTTTAGCCGTCCTGGATTGGAAGCCTCCGCTGAAGAAGCCTTGTGCGACATCCAACAAGGCTCCCAAGACGTCCTGCAATATATAACCCGTTTTCGTCAGCTGGCGGCAGAGACCACTTGGGTGGAACGTACTCTGGTAACATTATTTCGTAGAGGACTCAAAGAAGAAATAAAGGATGAACTAGTGCATTCTACCAGAGCGGAAGATCTTCGTGGCCTGATGGATCAAGCACTGTCCATCGAATATCGTCTTCAGGAACGGAGATCGGAAAAGAAAAGGAGTAGAGGGTTTACCCAACCAAGTAGCTCCCGTGCATACCTACAGCGTTCCGAGGAACCTCGCACTCCTGCTAGAGACATCGAAGGGGAACCCATGCAGGTGGATACTACCCGAGGTCCGCTCTCTGCTAGTGAACGAGAAGACAGACGCAAGAGAGGGTTGTGCCTGTATTGTGGTTCTGCTGGTCACATACTCCGTACCTGTCCAGTACGTCCGTCCAGACCTTCGGGAAACGCCACCTCCCGTCCTCTGTAAGAAGGGAGGGGACGGGATCTACAGCTATACCTTCCATCAGCTCCTTTAATGACAATACAACTGCCTTGTTCATCTTTCCTGTCCTGTTACAACTTCCTGACGGTCGTCAAGAAAAGACTATGGCATTACTAGACTGTGGTGCTAGTGGTATATACATGGACAAGACATGGGCTGCTGCTAACCTAGTTCCTACTCAAGCAAAAGAAGTACCCGAACAGGTACACACTGTGGATGGATCTTTGATATCCTCTGGTCCTGTAGACACCACTACCCTGATGTTAAGTCTACAGGTGGGAAACCATCAAGAACACATCTCCTTCGATCTTATTACGTCCCCTAACCATACCATCATTCTTGGAATTCCGTGGCTCATTAGACATAACCCATATATAAATTGGGTTACCCGGACAGTCTCTTTGTCTTCGCAATTTTGTCACGAGAACTGTTTTACTTCCGACAAGTATTGGTCTCCGAAAAGATCCTTAGCTACTGAAGGTGCCACTGGTATGTCCATTAATACGGTCCAAGGGGTCCCAGACCACTATTTGGAGTTTCAGGATATTTTCCAAAAACCGTCAAAACCTGTGCTACCTCCACATCGAGAATATGATTGTGCAATTCCATTAGAACCCGGCACAATTGTTCCTTTTGGGAGGATGTACTCCCTCACGGAACCCGAAAGGGAAGTTCTAAAGGAGTATCTGGACGAAAATATACAGAGTGGTCTTATTGTTCCATCGTCGTCTCCGGCTGGGGCCCCTCTCTTTTTTGTGCCCAAGAAGACTAAGGATCTTCGTCCGTGCCTGGATTTTCGAGGTCTGAATAAAATCACCATTAAAGATCGTTATCCTTTGCCTCTCATCAGGGACATACTGGAAGCAATCAGAGGGGCCCAACGTTTTACTAAATTGGATTTACGAGGAGCCTACCACCTTTTACGCATAAGAGAAGGCGACGAATGGAAGACAGCATTCAGGACCCCATTTGGCCATTTTGAATATAGGGTTATGCCGTTTGGTCTTACTAACGCCCCGGCAATCTTCCAGAGATTTATGGACTCAGTGTTTTCAGACCTACTTAATCAGACAGTCGTGATCTACCTAGATGACATTCTTATTTATTCTAGAAATCCTGAACTCCATACTTCCCATGTGAAACAAGTTCTTCAAAGACTTCGTGATCATCAACTATTTTGCAAACCAGAGAAATGTGAGTTCGACATAACGGAAGTCAAATATCTGGGCTATCATTTAAGTCCCACCGGCATAGCTATGGACCAAGAAAAGGTACAAGCTATCCTAGAGTGGCCTTCTCCTTCTACCATAAAAGAAACACAATGTTTCCTAGGTTTAGCAAACTTCTATCGACAATTCATTCTAGACTTTGCCAGTCAGACTAGCCACATAACTCACACCTTAAAGAAGGACAATTTAAAGAAGGGATTTGTCTGGACTGAGGCTGCTGAAGCAGCCTTTCAAAGCTTAAAGAGAGCCTTCACCCAAGCCCCCATCTTAAGACATCCAGATACCACCAAGCAATTTATAGTAGTAACTGATGCTTCTGAGAGAGCCATCGGAGCTGTCTTACTCCAACGACAAGAGGATGATGGCCTTGAACATCCTGTTTTCTATTTGTCTCATATCCTTTCCACAGCTGAACAACATTATTCCGTACTTGAAAGGGAATTATTGGCTCTGAAAACAGCCTGCCTTGAGTGGAGGCAGTTTCTGATGGGTTCCAAGGAACCATTTGAGGTGAGGACAGACCACCGTAATTTACAATGTTTAAGAAATTTTGTATGCCAGAATAGTCGTCAGGCCCGCTGGGCCTTTTTCTTCAGTCAGTACGATTTTTATATTACATATATTCCAGGATCCCAAAACATTCTGGCTGATGCTCTGTCTCGCCGATATCCAGAGTGTTCTCCTTCCTCGTCCCAGTATCTTCTAGAACCCAGTAAGATCATTGGAGTGGCTCAGTCTTTCTTGGAAGAAGTACAACAAGAATACGCCAACCAATCGGACCATGACATAGAAGAACTAAGACCATTATTGTACAAGAAACAAGGATATTTTTATTACCAAGACCTGATATTCCTCCCTACAAACAAGGTGCAAAAGAAAGCATTACAAATGTGCCATTATTCCCCTGTAGCTGGTCACAGAGGCATCAAAGCCACACAAGAATTACTTTCACGATTTTTTTGGTGGCCTACCTGGAAACTGGATGTGGAAAGATACGTTCAGGCCTGTCCCATATGTGCCCAAGTCAAAATACCTCACACCAGACCGGCAGGATTACTACAACCTTTGCCTGTTCCATCGGCCCCATGGCATACTATCTCTACTGATTTTATGTGTTCGCTCCCACCATCAGCAGGAAACCGGGTTATCATGGTCACAGTGGATTCTTTCACAAAGATGGCTCATTTCACTGGCCTAAAAAAGCTGCCTACTTCCCAAGAACTAGGTCAAATATTCATAGATCATGTCTTCCGTCTCCATGGACTTCCACATACCATAATCTCTGATAGAGGACCTCAGTACATCTCCCGATTTTGGAAGCATTTTTGTAAAACACTGAATATGAATAGAGCCCTGTCTTCAGGGTTCCATCCTCAGACCAACGGACAGACTGAGCGTCTGAACCAAGGACTAGAGCAATATCTTCGATGCTTTTGCAATTCTACCCAAAGTAACTGGAGCACTTACCTCTCTTTAGCTGAATTTTCCTACAATAACTCAGTCCATAGTGCCTCCAAGGTCACTCCCTTTTTCTGTTCCTATGGTTTTCATCCTACCTCTTTCCCTACTTCTCCACAATCCAACTCTCCTCTACCTGCTATTAACTATTTCTCCAAACGCCTTCTCCAACTCCATAAACTAATTCGATCTAATTTGTTACATACCAAGAGGTATATGAAGAAGGCTGCAGACAAGAGACGTACAACCAATCCAAATTATCATCTGCAAGATAAAGTCTGGCTCTCCTCCAAATTCTTGCCCTCACGTCTCTCTCAAAACAAGTTCACACCTCGTTACTATGGGCCTTTCCGTATTCTCCAGTTGGTCAATCCTGTCACTGTCCGTCTTCACTTACCCCATACATGGAAGATCCATCCGGTTTTTCATGTTTCTCAGCTTAAACCTTATGTGCCTGATCCTTACTCACGTCAGTTTCCTTGTCCACCTCCTGTCCTTGTGAATGATGCTCCTGAATATGAAGTGCAGGAAATCTGTGACTCTCGTCTTTTTCATAAACGACTTCAGTATCTGATTCATTGGAAGGGTTATCCTCTCAGTGAATGTTCATGGGAAGATGCCTCTTCCGTTCACGCTCCTCTCCTGACTCAACGCTTTCACTGTTTATTCCCTCTTAAACCTGGGCCTTCGGGAGGGGGACCTACTGTCGCGCCGCGCGGTGCGGCGCGAGCCGAGAGCTCGACTTCGACCGGGCGTTCGGCTCGGGCCGCGCACCGCGTTATTAAGACGCGGCGCGCCCCCAGCCTCTCCTGCGCGTTTCGAGGCCCCAGATTTGCTTGGGGCCTCGTTCTTCCTTCTGCCTTTCACTGTCCCAGGGGTCTCTGAACCCTCTTACCTGTTTTTCTTCGTTTCTTTGTCCTTTCTTCTGTTTGCAGTCTGTTGTGTGCCTTTCTTTATGTCTTTTCCTCCTTCCCAGATTCCTGTGCTTTCCCAGCATTCCTTGTTCCCTATTCTCTATGGTTCCTCTACTATTCTGTTCTATATATTGTTTCCCTATCCAAGATGGTGTCCTTTTACTTCCTGTGGGTCACTTCCTGTTTGTTGGTATATAAGGGCTGTGTTTTTTCTCTTTCCTTGCGCTGCAACACTTTCTGCTCAGTTGGTGTCTTCGCTCCTGATTTCCTTGCCTTTTGGTTTTGGACTCAGCATTCTGTATTTTCTGATTTTTGCTCCTTTTGGATTCCTGTTTGTTGTTCTTGTTTTTCTCCAGGACTTTTCCTGTTTGGAGGTTTTTCCCCTTGGAAGGGGTTTTTCCCTCTGGCGCTACTTTCTGAAGGGCACGGTCTGTTCTTGGTGTCTCCATTGCCTACAGCACCGTGGCTACCAGAAAGAGTCGCCCCTTTTTGGGCCAAAGCCGAACATTGAAGATTCACGCCACCAGATCTGCAAATTCCAGGCGCAGGCAGCACGTGAGTCGTGACAGAAGTAGACTTGAGGTCTGAAGAATAAACCTGGAAAAAGAAAAACGTGGAGGGCTTCTACCTGTCACAAAATGAGGAGGAATAACCAACAGCTGAAGACAACGGTGGTCATTCTGACCCTGGCGGTCTTTGACCGCCAGGGCGGAGGACCGCGGGAGCACCGCCGACAGGCCGGCGGTGCTCCAATGGGGATTCCGACCGCGGCGGTAAAGCCGCGGTCGGACCGGCACCACTGGCGGGGTCCCGCCAGTGTACCGCGGCCCCATTGAATCCTCCGCGGCGGCGCAGCTTGCTGCACCGCCGCGGGGATTCTGACCCCCCCTACCGCCATCCAGATCCCGGCGGTCGGACCGCCGAGATCCGGATGGCGGTAGGGGGGGTCGCGGGGCCCCTGGGGGCCCCTGCAGTGCCCATGCCACTGGCATGGGCATTGCAGGGGCCCCCGTAAGAGGGCCCCTACATGTATTTCACTGTCTGCTGCGCAGACAGTGAAATACGCGACGGGTGCAACTGCACCCGTCGCACAGCTTCCACTCCGCCGGCTCGATTCCGAGCCGGCTTCATCGTGGAAGCCTCTTTCCCGCTGGGCTGGCTGGCGGTCTGAAGGCGACCGCCCGCCAGCCCAGCGGGAAAGTCAGAATTACCGCCGCGGTCTTTCGACCGCGGAACGGTAACCTGACGGCGGGACTTTGAGGGCCAACATCTCTTCCCTTAGTTGATGCAATAGAACTTTAAAAAAGCTTCAAATATTTTATTTCATCACATTTTCCAAACACTCAAGTTCTGTTGATGTTTTAATATAGCTATTAGACAACATTCCCCAAGCTGTCTACTGAGTAGACTGAAAACAAATTATTTGGCATTTCTGTGTTATATATGGGAAGCACCTAACTGAGATGCGTCTTATTTAAGGTAGAGGTTTAGCTATTTGCATATACACAATGGTTTTAAGTTAAGTATATAAGGAGCATGAATAATGGGCGACAGTGTAATCTAGTCCAACACTATCATTGAGGGGTTCCGGGGATATCTTTGGTCCGTGGTTTGTAAATGTTACCAGAAGCCTGAGATGGCAATGACAAGGTATCCAGTATATATTGTCTGTATTGCATGATGTTTAATTCAAAGCGCAACTAACAATGAGCATTGACTGGAATTTAAATGGTGACGTTTTGGTTACCTGTCTAAATAACTTCTTGACAAAACAATAGGCAATTGTGAGATCGGTGTATGAATGTGAATCGGTAGCTGCAGGGCTTACAGCATAATTATATATTTCCTTAATTTGTCACATAATTTCCAAATATGCAAATTTCACCAAAATTCTTGTTTCTAACTCTAACAAATGCAAATAATACCCCATGGCAAAGTACCACATAATTTGCATTTTATTCTGCATAATATAAATATGGTCTTGAACATTCAAGCTGCATAATCCTAGTAGTTTAGACGATGTAAATCCTCTGCACAGTGGTTTGGAGACTTTTGTTATGATGACAAAATCTGAATTTCGCACGTAACTGAGAAACATTTTCAATGGTTCCTTAAAAATACATGCATTTTATACCACTGCTCGTTGTACAGTAAAAGCACCAATGCATTCAATACACACATTTTTAATTTAAGATGTAATGACGTCTCAATAATTTCGACTGTACTCATCTGTGTGGAGAAGCAATAATGGTGAGGAGGAGTATCTTTCTTAATGTGGAATTTTCTGTCATCTAAGATAGTGTTCAAACAGCTGGGGAATCCAGTTTGTGGCCCTGCAATACTTCTTTGAAATGGCTAAGCACTGCTGTGAGAGAAATTAGGCAATATTGTAAATTGCAACTATGCTGCCAGTTGCCATTTTGTTAGCTCAAAGTTAATTTTCTTATAATAATACACACTTACATCTAAGCCAAACTTGTCACTGTTTCTTTCTCTCCAAATGAATGAAGGTTGGACAAAGATGCACATATTTAAATGTGTGCATACAGAAATTCATCATGGAAGTAGTGTTGGCAGCCATATTAGTGAAGGAGCTGGAGAGATGTAAAAATTAAATGTATCGTTGTTATGGTGAGCATCGACAGAACGGACACTTCTTCAAGAATAGATTGAGGTAGACAGAAGGAAACCTGTAAGTAGACCCATACATGTGGGAAAGTGTGTGCATATATCAACAACCCCACTGCACTGCATTCAATGGACTCCTATAGCTCCTGCCTGTGCACAGCGCTTGCACCCTCAGCCAGTATGCCACCAAACCACACAATCATGATTAGCGCCTATGCCCCAAAAGAGGCTGCTGCAAGAAATCCCTCCTATTGCACTCTCGAAATTGAGTTGCCCTCACAAGCTTTATGCTTTACTGCTTCATTTATTCACTTTGGGGTTTGCCTACTTCAACCAAACCAGGGAACTGAATATATAAAATGCAAATTCCTTCAGTATCTGAAGTGCTTATGTGAGTTGTTCCACATGAAACATAATTTTGAAATGGACTAGACCACCTTTTCCAATTCTAAAACATAGCTGTCAGGCGAGTCTTTCACAGGTAAAACACCTTCACTTCTACCCAGTAGTTAATTTGGTCAAAAAAAGTTTGCTACTGACCAAAATGTTTCCTTGAGATGAGTATTGGCATCATCCACAACCACCACTGCCCAGTTACACAATGAAAAGCATACTATTGATGGAGGGAGCAAAAGGGATCAGTTATATGTGCTGTGAAGTTTGCTTTAGTTAATGTAGTCACCGCCCCTTCCTTCCTCACCCTCAAAATGCTCAATTAAATTTTCTAATGCCTCCCACCAACACATGCAGAATGGTCACCCAAGCCTCCATCACCAACAAGCTGAAGTACAGCAGCTTGGCTGCATCTGTATTAGAGCTCAGCTTTATCTGCAGTGGAGTGAGTTCAGCTTTGCAAGATGATGTCTGTTTGTGGTAGAATTAGTGCCTAACTTCTAGAAGACTTCAGACCATACAAAACCCAGTGGCTAGACTCACAATTAAGATTTCCCCCATGTTCACATCGCCCCACCCCTCAAAGGCCTCCAATGACGCCCCATTCACTAGCCCACACTCTTTAGACTGCTCACACACAGATACAAAGTACTAAACAACCTCTACCCAAAATTGACACATCATATATAACACACCCACCAGACCAGTGTGTGGCTCCACCTCTTGCGGTGGATTTCAGCACGATCTTAGCAAAGGGAGGCACTGGCTGATGCTAATGAGCCAAGTTGCCAGGCAAGACAGGAACTCTCCCGTCTCTCCCTTCAGCGCGTAGTTGCAGAAATTATGCTCGTCGCACCATGAACTGGTTGCCTAACTCTTCGGAAGTTGTTCTCACGGCCTACCACCCGAGCACCACTCACGGAAAGAAGTTCACAATGGCAAAAGAGAACAACAAGCGTCCCCGGGAAGCATCACCGAGGTTGGGAATGTAAAATATTAACCTTCATTTACGAGCAAACACTGAGAGACTGGAGCTGCTGGGGGCGGGCCCTGAAAGCCCCTTTAAATTTGGATCACGCGCCTGTTGCTACGGGACGCGCAAACACTGAGAGAATGGAGCTGCTGGGGGCAGGCCCAGAAAGCCCCTTTAAGTTTGGATCGCGCACCCGCTTCGTGGGACGTGCCCGGGCAAAGCCCAGGCCCATCCTGTGCCCGTCCGTGACCGGTTGAGGCCGGGCCGGGCCCCCCCTCTGAGGCCTGCAGACCAAGAGGTGGTCTCGTGTGTCAAGTATTAAGGGTTGAGAGGGGAATATTGCTTGTTGCGCTGGACTCCCTGATTTTTGCTGGCTGTCTGGAGCTGGGGGCAGGAATCTGCAGCCCCTCTATACTTATTATAACTTTACGCACCCGCACCGCTGGTCGCGCTGGACTGCTTGTTCGCTGCTGGCTGGCGGGAGCTGGGGGCAGGAACCTGCAGCCCTTTAAATTAATTTTTAAACAAAGCCCCCTCGTCCGCCATCGTCCGGGCTAGATTTTGTGCGTCTTACAGTTATTTAGAGGATTTGTAACTTATTAGGGACTCTTTATTCTTAATTTATTACTTAATTTTTAGATTTTGTTTTCCCCTAGTGAGGAATCATTTCTTGTTAGGGTGTGCCTCTGTACACTGTGTTGCCCGTGGAGTAGTTAGCGTTCGCGGGGGCTGGGCCTGGTTATTTTGCCCTTGCTACATCTCAACCTATCTCAGGAGTTCTTAGACCTGTGGTATTTACGCCTACGATAGAAGGTTTTAATACTGCTGTATAAGGGTTCTTTTGTGAATTTTATTTATTATGAGGAAAAGGAAAATGAGTCTGCAGTAGGGGGACTGTGGGAAGGGCTCTTCAGTCCAACCCTCCATTACTAGTTATCTATCTTCTGTAATTGGGGCTATCGAATCTGAATTAGAACAAGTAAAGGAAAGGATTGGGGCTGTCCAGAAATCTGCTCAGCCGCCCCCACTTGAGCCTGTTGTTCATATAAATACTAATTCAAGAACCGGGCCTTTATTACCGGCCTCTTCCTCTAATATTACACAGTTGGGGCATGATGCAATTCCTCTTACAGACTCAATCAATTCTCCTACCCCAATTGTTAATTTATCCCTGGAATGCTCCTGCTCCCAGGCTGATTCCCTTCCATTGAAGAAGAAGAGAGCTGGGAAAAAGTCTAAGAACACAAAAAAGGATCTGGGCTCTAAAAAGAGAACATACATCCTTCCAGAACTAAGGATCCAGATGCCTTGGTTTCCACTTTTGAATGTTCTTTGAAGAAGGGTGCCCCTGAAGATTTTACTAGCGTTATAGATTCTATACTTAAATCTTTTTGTGCAACCCTAGAGGCGAAACTTATCACAATGATTACTAGAAAGCTTGACTATTTTTGTAATGATGTGACTAGTACTTTATCCCAATCACTTAACCCAGGATTACTAACTTCGGGAAAACTTCATAGCCACGATCCGGTACATCAAACCAACCCCTTACCTACTTTGTTACCCCAAGGAGCTAATATTCCCTTGGCCAATTCGCAGGTTGTTTCTGGTCAAGATAAGTTAGTAAATGATTCTGCTCAGGGAAAAACCATGGAAGTTTGCTTCTCTAGGCTGCATATTTCGGGACATAATAAATCCGTAATTCATGCAGATTCTCTGCACCTACCTCCAGATTGTAATCCGTATGTATTGGTTTTATCAAATGTTCCCTCTCTGGAGAGTTCAAAAATGGAAGACACCCAATCATTAATCAGGAAGGCTGGTCATTGGTTGAATTCTAATTTTAAATCAAATATTCACTATAACGATAAGATTCTTATGGCGCGAAGAGTGAAGAGGGTTGGATATTCTAAGAAAATGGAGGAGGGAGATTATGTTGTTTTAAATTTTGCAAACCCTTATTCGGTGGACTACTTTTTGGCTAATTCCGACCAATGCTATAGGTCACCTAATAGGATTCAAATACATTCTCTGTGTCATTTTTATGACCCCTCGCTCTCACCACATCGCTCCACTACTGACTTGAGAAACCCCACCTCTGTCCCAGTAAGGTCCCATTTGCAGGTAAATGTGCCCACTACAAATCATTTTTCGTCTCTCAACTACCTAGACTAGAACGGTTGACTGATGGCCATGGATATTCCTTGCCCTAATAATATGGTGAGATCAATGGCTGGGAATGATTGTGATGATTTTATCTGGGATGCAGGAAAGTTTGTATTGGATATGTTAACCCCTAAAAATACTGGAGACTTAACACCATGTTCTGGGTTTAGACCACTAACCCTGATTAGTTGGAATATAGCGGGCTTCGGTCCAAAACTGACAACTCGGATTGGACGAGTTTTATTTCTTCTTACAACATAATTTGTCTACAGGAGACTTGGTCTAAGGAAACATTCCTCCTGGATGGATTTACTTCTTTTTGTCAGCCAGCTATATCCTCTCCAATGGGGAGAGCACGTGGTGGCCTTTTAGTTCTTGTATCCTTACATCTCCCTTTATTGAATGTGTCTCTAATTTGGTCTTCTCCTTATTTTATGGTCATTCTAGTATCTATTAGAGGACAGAAAGGTATTTTGATTTAACATTTTTATAACAATATCCCTTGGGGTCTTCTTAAGGGATGTCTGGAGGATGTAGCAGATTTTATTGATTCATCAAATGATTTGCAGGTAAATGATCTAATTGTACTATGGTTTGGCGATTTCAACACTCCTCTGTGTTGTAAGAAACTTTCTGATTTGTGTGCCTTTCCCGAAGAGGGCAGAGAGTCATCAACCCATTTTACTCATTCTGCTGAAGGAGATGATTTAAACTACTTTTTATGCAAGTTTGATTTGGTACATGTTATGGAGAAACTGGCTGCTGATGCCTGTAAAATACCAATCTTCACAGGGAAACCGAAGGGGAGCATCATTGATTTTATACTTATCGGCTCCTCAGACTATCATCTAATACAAGAATTTAAGATCACGCCTCACTGTGCCAGTGACCACAATCCTCTTAGCATTAAATTGGACTTAAATATTAATCAGGTTCCTAAGAATAAAAGTTTGAGAGCTACTACGGTTTATAACTCAAATTGCAGCTTACGCTTAAAATGGGACAAAATAAATCAAAAATTATTTCATCAGGAAATTATAGGAACTAGGTTTGATTCTATCAATATGTGTCTGTCCCAGCAGCTAGATCATGAACGTATAGTCCATGAATTTGAACTTTCAAGTACTGATATCTCGCAAGCCTTGGTGGCGGATAGGCCCTTGAAGGGCCCGGTTGTTCACAGATGGTTTGATTCTGTGTGCTCTCCTGCTCAGTAAAAACTTAAAGTAGCTCTTAAAGTAGTTCCCCCTTCTTGCCAATTAGTTAAATTAGCTAGAGCCGAATACAAGGCTGCTCTTGAACAAAGAAAATCAGAAATTAGGTCCAAGGCTTGGGATGAACTTCTGGCTGCCTTGGAGCTGAAGGACACTTCTAAATTCTGGAAAGTGGTAAATCACCCATATTTTTCAGATAATAACACTAAGGCTGATGATTGCCTTATTGCAAAGGATGTATGGGTGACTCATTTTAGGAAAGTATTTTGCCCAGAAAATGATGACAACGAGAACATGTATAAGGAGGATAACTTTACTGCACACCCTATCTCAGACTCCAATGCTAAGGCCCTAGATATTACTTTTGACCTTCATGAGGTTCTAGGTGCCATTAACCGGTTAAGGCAGGGAAAGGCTCCTGGCCCTGATGGGGTTCCTGTTGATCTTTTTAAATCTGAAATTGATCTTTGGGGCCCTTTAGTTACTAATGTGTTGAGAAGTGTTGTGAATAGTAGCGTACCTACTTCATGGAAATCGGCTACTATCATTCCCATCTTCAAAAAAGGAAACAGACAAGATCCTCTCTGTTGCAGACCAATTTCTCTTATTGATTCAACGGCTAAGATTTTGGGAAGTGTGATCTCATCTCGTTTAGAAGATTGGGTGACTGAGGCACAGATTTTATTCCCAATTCAATTTGGTTTTAGATCTGGTTTAGGCACAGTTGAGCAAGTTTTAAACTTGTATTTGATACTTAGTAAATATGTGATTGCCAAAAAGGAGTCTATTCACATGGCATTTATTGATTTAGCTAGTGCTTTTGATTTGGTCAATAGGTCGAAGGTATGGAAAAATTTGGGAGCCTTAGGTTGTGATATGACCCTTTTGGAGCTTATTAAACACCTACATACAGATTTAATGGTTTCAGTCCAGGTTGGCTCATCTGGCCAGAGAACTTCTCCCATTCCGTCAACAAGGGGCGTAAGACAGGGATGTATCCTAGCGCCTTTTCTTTTTCTGATATATATAAATGGGCTTTATGATTTATTGGTAAAATACGGCAAGGATGTTCCAAAGATGGGCCAGAGACTGCTCCCAGTTTTATTATATGCTGATGATGCCGTTTTAATTGCTCGTACTGCAAATGGTTTACAGGGTTCATTGGACCTTTTTTATACATATATGTCGGATCTTGCTTTGAAAGTAATTATCCTATGACTTTTGTTATGACATGCGGCCCATGTAATACAAGGTCCAAACAATTTACCATGGGTGGATATATTTTAAATAAGGTAAATAATTTTTGTTATTTAGGTATGTATATGAGTTCCTCTTTGTCTTGGAAGACTCACCTTAATTTTAAGTTCCAACAACTGACAAGGAATAAAGAAGCAATTTTTAGCTTTACTCGTAAATTACGTCACAGACCCCTTGTTCAGATGAAAACACTTTATAACTCCAAGTGCGTTGCAGCAGTCTTATATGGGGCAGGTGTTTGGGGCTATAACAAAGTACCCTCCCTCCAAAGTACTGAAAATAAATTCCTGCGTAGATTACTGATGGTACCAAAGTGCATAGCAAACATCATCAGTCATGAGGAAATTGGTCAATGTTTTTTGGAGGACAGGGTTTCCATTGCCCCATTATTGCTCTGGATTAAATGTTGGCTGAATCCAGCGGCAAAACTTGTTCAAGACTGTATTTCTGACTGTTTACAGTTGGACAACTCAAATAGGATTCCCTGGCTTGCGTTTTTGCGAAAATCTTTTGAGAAGTTAGGGCTCAGGTATATGTTTGAAGAACCCCAACTGTTAACTATAAATTCTAGGTCTGTCTTGAAATCAACTTATTTTGAGTATACATCAGATTTGAGATTTTATAGCTCCCTGAAATTGAAATCTTTTGATCCTTATATTCGGATTGCCACGGCTCCATGTTTGGAACCTCATCTGATCTGGTTTTCATGTTCTAAAATTAGCTCTCTTTTAACCTTTTTTAGATTTAATCTGATTCATTTAAAGGTAGCCTTTCCTAAACAATGTATTTGGTAAAAGGATTTATCACCCTGCCCTTGTGATTCCAAATCAAAGCAGAGTACTTCCCATTTTTTTCTTTTGTGTTCTTTATATGCTACTCCCAGAAAGGCCTTTATTTTACCCCTCTTATGTCATCTAAGACCTATTCATTATAAGGAAGCTTTATTACACTTCCAGAGACTGACAGATATTCAAACCTGTCATCATGTACTACATTTTGTTAAAGCTTCTTTAAATATTAGGAAAAAGATTATTTCGATCTAATCCCTATACGTTTGTGAGAGATTTTTGCATAACATTACAAGGTAGTTGTTAATAGTTTCTGTTCTGAGATAACATCTGCAAATTCTGTATTCTTTGTGATCTCAAAATTGTGTCTAGTACATCTATTCGCCATCTGTCAAGGGGTTTCTGGATTGGTCATTTATATGCTGTTTTTAGATAATGCTTTTATGGTATTTAAATGTGTTTTATACTATTTATAGATTTGTAACATGTGTCTTTGTATGCACTTTTATGGCAACCGATGAATAAAGTTCTTTGACTGACTGACTGACATCCACCAGACTCCTGGTTGCACACATCCCCCACACACGAATCAGCTATTGTGCCCAAAGCCTGGAACAACCCGCTCCTCATTGCAGCTGTCTACTCAGTACCTGAGCTCCACAAAAACTGAAAACATAGCTCTTCACCTGGACATGGCCCAGTCACTGCTGACATAGTTTTCTCAACCCCAGGATACCCTCAGGGGGTAAGCTATCCACTTCACAAATACCCTTAACATATCACAACATAAGTTTGCCTTAGCATATTTGTTGGAGTGTTTTTCATACGTCTCACACTCTACTATTTACCATTTCAAACGCAGTCTCTATTAATTTCCATCTCAGTCACACTCTCTTTTCATTGTTGTTTCCTCTATTTCACACCTTTCTGTCCATATTCTCACACATGCTTAATTCTCTTTCACTACTATCTACCTTGTCTCTCTATCTTCAGTTGCTTCTGTTAATTTCTTCTATCCCACTGTCACCTTCCTTCCTGCCTTTTCCTCCACATTTCCTATCAGAAACTGGCCTTGTGGAAGATTAACTTGGGAGAGGGACATGTGAATCTCCCACAGAATATTAGCTGGTCCTGGTTTATCAGTCCCCACAGAACCTCAGGTTTTACATTATAGGGATGAATTCTGAAAGAGCTTGGCTCTGCATGTAAACTTTTTTTTTCTCAATCTATGTCTGGGCAGGGGCTCCGCGTTCTCTGCAATGCAGCTCAGCTGCACACTTGGAAGAGCTCAGCTCTTTCTGCCCAGGGTTGCAGTGCTATGTATGCAGGAACTCCATTCCAGCTCGTTGAAAGAAATTACTGATGGGTGCATGGTCACTGCTCTAGCTGTGCATAGATTCTGCACTATTCATGCAGGGACTTTTCTGCGTCTGTGCTTGAGCTCAGCTCTGTCTGCAGAGGAGCGAGTTCAACTCTACAAGATGATTTGGTCTTTTTGTGGCAGAGTTCTACTGTCTCTGTAGACACAAGGACCTCTTTCTCTCTGTGAGAGAACTTGTTTGTATATTCTAAGTCTTTAGCCTATCTCCAGAGTAACAACCATCTTCCTCCCCATTATAAAATAGGCAACAAAGAGAGCTTCCTGATACTAATCAGACTTCACCGTTTTGAATGGTACTTTGGGCTGAAAGAGTTTGGGCACATGGTGCTATGTTTCACAGTTGCACTGCTGCTCTCTATTTACCTTGTCTTCTTATCCTCTTTCAATGGGTACACCCTCTTCTTTCCTAGAGTACACTTTGTTATGGAAATCTTCTTGATGCTCATTGCTTTTATATCATATTAGTATGTCCTTTTGATCTACATTTTTAGTGAGGAAATTTAGAACAGCAGGGAAGATCAAACTGACAGAAGGAGTCAATGATAAATATGAAACGAGACAGGTGAAATGTATGGGTGGGAAGCAGCGGGTTGAGAAAAATGAAAAGGGAGGATGACAGAAAAAAGGAGGGAAGGCAGAGACATTTGGAGAGAGTGACAAGAGGCACATATGGCAGGATAAACAGTGCTCAGGTCCAGGTGACTACCTACGTGTAATGCAATAGAAGTTCAAATGTACTGTAGTACGTGGGAAGGAAAGTGGAACTGAAAAAAAGAAACGTTAAAGAAAAAACATACAATTTGAATTCTTCTATCTGAGCATTAAGTTTGAGCTTCAAACAGGCAGACTCTGAAAAAAGGAGCTTCAGGTGGACCATGTCTCTGAAGTAGATGTGTTAACCCATGGGTCTACACTTACTGATTTGGATGCTTTGAAATGTGAAAGTGTCTTTGATTAAGAGAAGGCACTGTTCTCCCTTTGACTAAATGCTTTCCAACCACCAACTACCACTTACAGAGATGGTAAGTATGATCAAGAAGGGAACATATGAGAGCAGAGCAGACTGGGGCACTCCATGCTGCTGTGGCAAAAAGTTTTTAGGGTGGAAGAAGTCAGTGTTGCCTATCCACAGTGTGTTTCTGATCTTCCTTTTCAGTCTGTCATTTGTGCACACACCAAATGCAAAAAGCGAGAAGCACACAACGACCTTGCTTAGGAAAAACTGCACAGTGTGTCCCTGCTTTGGTGTGCAAGTCCAGACCTACCAAACTGACAGAAAGCAAGTTTGAGACAGATGAACACGGTGAGATGCTGCATTGCACTGCTGCATGTGTATGGCCTTTTAGTGTAACTGTGTGACATGACATAACTGTGAAACCACCACCTTGATGCCAATCAGAAGCAGCTTCTTCTCAGGAATGTCCTGGCACAGCCCCCTCCCCCACCTGCTGTGAGGCTCCTGTGCATTTTTTAATTTTTCAATGTTCATGAAAACATGAGGTTCATTTTTTTATGAACACTGCCAGTCTGCAGGTCAGCCCTCTCTGCTTGCTTTCCAGGCTCCTGATGACATAAGGAGGAGGAGGGATATGAGGCATGGTCCAGGTTCCAAGTATTGTTTCAAAATAAAGCAGATCAATGTCTCTATTGCACATGTCTAAGGGGGTAGCCCAACTACATTTCCATCACATAAGGCAATCCATTTTATTAAGGAGACATACTGCTAGTGTCTGAGGCAGCACAGTATATCTGCCAAAATGGGGCTGTCAGGTTTCACATCAGTCCATTCCTGAAGAGTATTAAAAAAAACTCACTTTGCAGCAGGGGCGGAATTCCAAGCACTGTCCCAGCTTCTTCTAGACCTGTGCTTTCAGTTCTAGAAAGAAGCTGGGGGAGATATTGTGGTGTGGCCTTCACTTTTTCAATCCTGCCTTTTCTGCTCCATCTGGCTCCTCACTGGGAATCATGGCTTGCTGGTTCCAATGCCGAGCACCAGTCGGTGCCTCATGATCTGGTGGGTTTGATGAGTCCAGTGGGTCAAGACGCAATGAGGCAACCTTGCGGTGTCATGGTCATACCACAGGACTGTAGGCGCCGCAGCGGAGTCAGGAGTCACGGATGTCGGTGACACAGTACTTGGGACTCACGGTGTTGCAGGACTTCAGAAACGCTGCACCGGCATCAGGCCTGCGGTGTTGGTCGCGATCGTCTCACTTCAGCAGGGTCCATGGCTTCAGGTGTCGGCAACAGCACAGAGTTGGGTGGCGGCACTGGTTCTGGAATAGTCCAGAGTTGGGGTGTCTGGTTCTTCTTGTTTTCTGATGAATTTCACTTCCAAGGGGCCAGGAACAGGAGTGGGCAACACTTGGCAAGCCAGGGTCCTCAGTAAGAGAAGCCAGCAAATGGCAGGTGAAATCTTTGATGTCCTTGAGACGTCTTAACAGGACGCAAGCTCAATCCAAGCCCTTGGAGAAACTTTACAAGCAGGATGCTCAACAGAGTCCAGTCTTTTCCCTCTCCAAAGCAGAAGCAGCAACTGCAGGCCAACCTAGCAAAGCACACACAGCAAAGGGACAGTACTCCGCCTCACAGCTCTTCAGCTCTTCTCCTTGACAGAGACTCCTCTTGATCCAGAAGTGTTCTAAAAGTCTGGGGTTTTGCGTCCAATACTTTTATTCCTTTCTGCCATTGAAGTCGGAAAACTTCAAAGGAAAGTCTTTGTAGTTCACAAAACCCTGCCTTTACTGCCCTGGTCTCAGACACACTCTAGGGGGTTAAACACTGCACTGTGTAAGGACAGGCACAGCCCTATTCAGGTACAAGTGTGAGCTCCTCCCACCACTCTAGACCAGGAAGACCCATCAGGATATTCAGGGTACATCTCGGCTCCCTTTGTGTGAATGTCTAGAGTGAATTCACAACCAGCTCAACTGTCATCCTGACCCAGGCGTCTATTCCACAGCCAGGCAGAGGCACAGAACGGCTAAACAAGAAAATGCCCACTTTCTAAAAGTGGCATTTTCAAACACACACTTTAAAAGCAACCTTCACTAAAAGATGTATTTTTAAAGTGTGAGTTCAAAGACCACAAACTCCTCTCTATCTGCTCCCAATCGTAAATAACACTTAAGAGATATTTCAAGGCAACCCCCATGCTAACCTATGGGACAGACAGGCCTTGCAATAGTGAAAAATGAATTTGGCAACATTTCACTATCAGGACATGGAAAAAACACTAGTACATGTCCTACCTTTTAAGTACACTGCACCGTGCCCATGGGGCTACCTTGGGTCTACCTTAGGGGTGCTTTACATGTACTAAAAGGGAAGCTTTAGGCTTGGCAATTGGGTGCAGTTGCTAGATCGACATGGCAGTTTAAAACTGCACACACAGACACTGCAATGGCAGGCCAGATACATTGTGGGTGGCACAATCAGTGCTGCAGTACATCTAGTAGCATTTTAAAACAGGCCCTGGGTACAAATGGTGCACTAAATAAGGGACTTACTAGTAAATCAAATATGCCAATCATGGATAACCAATCATAATCACAATTGTCACAGGGATCACTTGAACTTTAGCACTGATCAACAGTGGTAAAGGGCCCAGAGTACCAAAAGCAGCAAAAACAGATCAGATAAAAATGGGAGGAAGGGGGTAAAAATGTAGGGGATAACCCTGCAAAAAGGGCCATTTCCAACACCCAGATTATCAAAACTTTCACACTGCAGTGTAGCTCCCAAATATACTGCATCGCTTGAGAGAGAGACACAGGAAAGTACCATATCTATAAAGATATGGCCCTATCATGCTCTATCCCCATGCAGGTCCGGACTGGGAATCCAAAGCAGCACTGGCAAATATTGCCAGACCAGCCCAGATACGGGCCCATAGCGAGTAAGCCTGGCCATTACAGTGGGGTTTCAGGGGTTTTCTCCCCAACAAAATTTGGAAAAAAAGGCAGAAACTGTGCATTCGACACATTCACATCTCACCCACAGTGTTAGACATTGCTAAGAGTGCTTGGACTGGGGTAGCATAAACTCAGGATTCAGACCGTAGCAAAGTGGATAGAGTTGACTTTATTAATAAAGATGTATATTGCTATCCAAGCAAAACCTTTTGAGCAAAATTAGGATAATCAAAGACTGGAAAAAAGGATAACATTCTAACCTGCACCATGCAGTTTGCATGCAGCTCTTTGATGGCAGTTCACAGCTCACTGTGCTGGATTATAATTGTATTTTATGAACTGCACAGTAACAAAAGGATCTCTGTGACAAAAAGCAGTATCCCACAGAGCACTGCACATAAAATACTGTTCTGTGATCTTCATACTACATGTTCTTTGCAGCAGGCCCATTAACCCTCTGCGCTACCTTAGATGAGTCATAACTGTCACTAGACAAAACTCCAATGTATCTCTAGCAGGTACTCTAATTACCAGGCTTATCTTGGCAGTCTTGTTGTTGCCTGAAAACTGTTGGATATAGAAGGAACTCTGCAATGCTCTTAAAACTGCTGCACTAATACAAAACTTGTCACCCCAAAATTCCAGATGCTCGGTATGGCCAGCTCGGCCTTGCTCCCTAGCTCTGGTGCAAAGTTAGGCTGCTGAGAGCCACACACCTTTGCGCCATAGTGCAACATGTTTGTGTGAGTCTTGAATGGGCTTTGTACTGGGTAGCCTTCCAGTACAAAATAATATGGAGCAGATTTAAGAGCCCCTAGCACCACCTTACCGCCCCCATAGCATCATTTTTTTATGCTAAGGCGGCACTAAAGTGGCATTTTTCCTGCACCATATTTGCAAAGTGGCGCAATGCATGCATTGTGCCACTTTGTAATTCCTTGTGCCACATTATGCCGGCACCAGGCAAAATGTATGTATGTATGCATTTCCCCATCTCGGGGCCAAAAAAATGTCGCAAGGAAATATACAAGATTTCCTTACAGTTTATGGGGCACTTTTAATGCATGTATTAAAAGGCATTAAAAGGGGCTTCCATTATTTATAATGGGCCCCTATGTATTCTGCAGAAATAGCGCCAAAGGTTTGGAATTTTTAAATACTGCACACACATGGTGGCAGTAGGGGGTCACTAAGGGGTGCAAGGAAAGTGGCGCAACACTATGTGCAGAGCCACTTTTCTTAGATCTGCACCTATGCTTTTACTAATTTTAAAACGTTTCCTACTTTGGATGTTTGCCAAGGAGAGCAATACACATGCAAAATGGGAAAAGTGAGGAGAAATACAAGCATTTCTCCTTTGTAACAGCTGCTTACATGTGGCCTTTATTTTTTTTGGTGCAAAACACTATCTACTATTTTTAGTTGATAGGGTTTTGCATTAAAAAACTATGGGAATTAATATACAAATGCATATATACCACCCATGGAAGACACCCTTGACCCTGAGTAAGACAAAACAGTGCTTTACATTACTTTCAGGGAACTTTCTAGTGGAAAACAGGTTCAGTGGAAATTATATTAAAAATATTTCGCGTAGGTTTGCATCACGTTTGTGATGAAAATGCACTGCCAAGTATGAGTTAATCTGGATCTCAATATGAGCTGGACTGAGTATGAGGGAGGCAAATTTCAGAAAAAAATTGGGTTGGACATCTGGGTGATATTACATCCTACCACTTTTAAAGATCACCAACTGCCACTGAAATTAATGCTAACTGACAAGATGCTGCCCAACGGTCAGAATTGCCAACTTAGGAACTGGAAAACGATGTTTGAATCCCAGAGTCAACTCAACATCCTGCTCAAATCACTGAGGGCCGTATTTATACTCCGTTTGCGCTGGATTTGCGTCGTTTTTTTAACGCAAATTTGACGCAAAACGAACTCCATATTTATACTCTGGCGTTAGACGCGTCTAGCGCCAAAGTCCATGGAGTTTGCGTAATTTTTTAGCGTGGACACCTACTTTGCGTTAATGATATGCAAGGTAGGCGTTCCCATCTAAAAAATTGACTCCGAGGCATGTGCGCCGTATTTACACTCCCGGGCAAAACTGACGCCCGGGAGTGGGCGGGTCAAAAAAAATGACGTCCAGCCGCTTTTGCGTCGTTTTTTAGCACCTGGTCAGGGCAGGCGTTAAGGGACCTGTGGGCTCGGAAGGAGCCCAGAGGTGCCCTCCCATGCCCCCAGGGACACCCCCTGTCACCCTTGCCCACCCCAGGAGGACACCTAAGGATGGAGGGACCCATCCCAGGGAACATAAGGTAAGTTCAGGTAAGTAATTTTTTATTTTTTATTTTTTTTTGGGTGGCATAGGGGGGCCTGATTTGTGCCCCCCTACATGCCACTATGCCCAATGACCATGCCCAGGGGACAGAAGTCCCCTGGGCATGGCCATTGGGGGCAAGGGGGCATGACTCCTGTCTTTGCTAAGACAGGAGTCATTTAAATGGGGGTTGGGAGTCCAAAAAAATGGCGCAAATCGGATTGAGGCGAAAATTTTGCCTCAGCCTGACTTGCCCCATTTTTTGGCACCCAAGCTCCATATTCCCCTACGCTGGCGCTGCCTGGTGTACTTCATTTTTTTTAATGCACACCAGGCAGCTCCGCCGGCTAACGCCGGCTAACGTCATTGAATAAATACGGCACCCGCATGGCGCTTCAGAATGGCGTTAGCCGGCGTTAGATTTTTTGACGCACATCTGCGTTGGCGCAGTTGTGCGTCGAAAAGTATAAATAAGGCCCTTAATATCCTTGTGCCTAAAAAAAATCAGATTTTGTGCAATGTAACCCAGTTCTCATGTAAAGCACCCTGATGCCTTTAGGCCAGGTTTGCTATATATAATAATGCACCGACAAAAAAATGACAGGTTGCAAGGATAATTTTACCTAGGGGATTGGGAATGCTAGCCGCTTACCAACTGTGCTATCTACCTATCCCTGCCCTATTTTGCCAAAATCATTTTTCAAGTTCTAATGTTTTTAGTCAGTACTTGGCATTTTTAGAACCACAAACCCCCTCCCCCACCTCAATAAAATATACTATTGGCAGAAATGTCTGAACTGCCCCTTGGTCACTGCATTTGAAAAAAAAAATGTTCTTCCCCTTTTAGCATGTGTTTAGTGTCTATTACTTCTCAGGAGTATTACGCACTATATAATTGCAATTGCAAGTCTACACAAATTGCAATTTTTGCCTTGTTTGCTTGGAAGCACAGGAAGATGCTAGAGATTGTCTTTGAAGAGCATACAGATTCAGTCTCATATACCAGTGTTTATGGGCAAGCATTGTCTCACTTCAAAACAATCATAATCAGTAAAGCATACTGCTTTGCACAATTAGAACCCCAACTGTGGGTCTTTTGTCCTGGATGTTGTAAGCAACTTGTGACCTTCTTTAGGGCACTGTAGCAGCAAGATGAGTTGACGGTGTCTGTAATAGTGTCCGAGAAAAGAAAATGTTTACTCTCTCTTCTCTAGCCTGCTGAGGCCTGGCTTTTGCTGTGACAGGCAACAACACAGCTTCAGCCTTGGCTACAGCACAGAACTCGGGCGTGAAGCCCTTTCAGCCCAACAGCATTGTGCACCTAGGATGTAAATGTGTTGCAGATTTTATATCTAGTCTGTATGAAACAAAAACATTTTGGAAGCCTCAGATAAACTGTCATCCAAAAGTTTTTGTCTGGATGTAAAGGGCACTCTTTCAAAGATTTCCCCTGGTAAACTGGCTGAACAACTTACATATAGATCTTCCTGGCCCATATAGTCCTTTCACCTGGTAATCAGAGCAATCCAAAGTAATAACTCTTCACATATTAACAGAATGGTAAGGTTCATCTTTCTTAGAGAAGGATGCATTTCTTTTTCTCCTTGCATTAGGGGCAAAAGGCATGCAAGTCTTGGTTTCCAAGAATACCTTTTGTCAGGACTCCAAGATAGACTGAAGGGGGTTCAGTGATTCAGAGGAGCATCAAGGATTAAGTTGCATACCAGTCTAGAAATTCACAATATGAAAATGCTGTCCTTTATCTGATTCAGTATGCCTAAGCAGCCCAATCCTAAGGTGATTCCGCAACCACTACCTAAACAATTGCAGTACTTTCGAGCCCAAAGGCAGAGCTTTCCACCTTTGGGAATCATAGGAAGACTGTTAGAAATATTTTCCACTGTTGGATTGATTGACATTTTTTTTATTCTACAGCTCAAATGTATTGGGCTTGATTGAAATGAAGTCAGTGCTAGAAAGTCCTGTGTTATGTGGAGAAAGCCCACTTGAGTAAGTTCCTCCACAGCTGGAAAAGTAAAGAGGAAATTCCTCATTGGTTTTTTTTTGGGATTTAACATTTCATCCACAAATAGGTTGATTTCCCATTTAATTCAAACTCTAACTCATGCCATTAGTTTTCATTACATGGCTGTTTATTTCTGATGCAATTGATATAAAACCAATGCATTTTGTCAAAAGCGGCATTGTGCAAAATGACTTATGAAAATGTTTTGCACAATGGCTTTTTAATCTTTGTATGTACTTTGATCCTTCCTGCACTGTATCTTTTTCAACTATTAATCCTTGCAGGTTCAGTCCTTGTACAGACCTAAAGCTTTTACTTTCCTCACTACATGACAATTAATTTTCTTTACTGTGTTATACTAATTCTAATTTGGACGGAATTAGCTTATTTAATTTGTTTGATTCTTGAATGTATACACCTGAACATTCATACTTTATCGAAAAAGCTTTTCACTGTGAGTTTTTGTTCAATCTTTCTTAGATGGATCTATGTTTTTAACATTGCCTTAGGTTAATAGAATTGTGATCACTTGATTAGGCAAGTTTTGTCCTTCTTCCCCTAAGGACATAAGTAAATGTCCATAAAAAAGTCCACTTTATCACAACATATAACGAAAGCCATCGGATAATGAAAATGTTAAGCTTTTTAATGTACTATTCATTTTACTGTGATACTTCATCACGAATACAAAGAGCTTTTTGCTAGGTCACCTACTAAACAGCAAGCATGCTTTACTGCTAGCAGCTCTTGTGCACTGCTGAGTCATGACTACTGGTGCCTCCTATGATGGTTCTTCTTCACAGCTCATCTACAACTGTATTAGTACTCCCTCTGATTGAAGGTGAAAGAAAAAAGCATTCTGAAAAATTATTGGCTTGAGAACATTGTGAGTGAATTTTTACTACTTTAACCACCAAAAGTGTTACCCGTTTTCTACACTGATGTTTTTTTGTTTTTGTCATTGTATTTTGTTTTTTACTATGGCATAGGCACCATTAACAGAAAATTAATTAGCTATGGAATATGTACCGTTTGTCTTACTGGATTTATCTGTGGCTTTCAACATGGTCTTCCATGCTATTCCCCTGCAGTCTCCATGCGGCATGTATCTACGGCAGAGTGCTTTCTCTGCTCAGGGACTTTCTTTACAACCATATGCAAAATGTACACCTGTGCCCTTTTAAATCTATTACTATGCATTTCAACAAAGGGGTCCCTCAGGGATCCTGTTTAAGCCAGACACTTTTTAATATCTACTCAGTGTCCCTGGCCCAGATTGCAAAAGCATGTGCTGTGGAGATCGTGTCTTGCGCAGGTGACACCCAGCCTCATATTTCTTTTGGCCCAGACCCGGACAAAGTGAGAGCCCAATGTGTTCAAAACATGACCGTAACTGCCAGCTGGATGGCTTTGAACTGTCTCCAACTTAACACTTAAAAATCTGCAATTGTGTTGTTCAGCAGAGCTCAAGAACTATGGTCTGCAGAATGGTGGCCCCTGAGCTCGGTTCAGCCTCCCGTCTAAGCTAGTGGTAACAACTCTGGGAGTAAAGATTGACCGCCCTCTGTGTATGAGAGACCAGGTTAACTCCACGTTTGGCATGTGTTTTGCCACCTTGAGACTCTTAAAGAAAGTCTTTCCCTGGCTACCGTCCTCCTCGAGGAAAGGTCTTGGGCAAGCTCTCACATCTAGCCCGCTTGATTACGAGAATGCCATTCTGGCTGCTGCAAATTTGACTTTCCTGTCTAAGTTGCAAGTGGTGCAGAACACTGCCACTTGGTTTATCCTGCAACATTCCTCCATGAAAGGCATCTATACCCACTTTGAAAAAACAGCACTAGCTGCCCATCAAGAAGCTCTCTATCTTTAAGCTATGCTGCCTGACATTTGAAGACCTACATATGTTCTCAGCTGCCCTGCTTTACTCAAAACTCAGATTCTATCAGACGGCTAGACAGCATAGGTCCCCTAATAAGGCTCTTCTTTTGATCCTGCGCATTCACACCGCTAGGTACTGTGACAGGTCCTTTTCATTCCTAACACCTCTCCACTGGAACCAACTACCTTTACACATCAATTCCTGCTCCAACTTTCAGGTCTTTAAGGGGTATTGAAATCCTAGCTTTTCTGAATTCATGTTTCTGGCTATCACCACAAGCTCTGAGATACTCCATCGGGAGTGAATCAAGTGCTATAGCAAGATAAATGAATAAATAAATAAATAAATAAATTCCACTCTTAATATCATTCTTAATGTAAAAATGGTGCCACATGTATTATTGTTTTAACGTTCAGTTTAAATAATAGGTGGGTGTTGATGTTAAACCAATCAATTACACTTACTATAATGACCGATGAAACTTTCAGGGTGACCAAATCTTGACAGATTTTAGCCACACACTTGAAGAAATAATGCCACTGAAAATTGTTTAGGTGAAGCCTATTTTTAGCTGATAGTAAATTGTCTTACCGTATTGAATCAATACTGCATTACTTTATGTTTCAAGTTTAAATGTATTTCTTTTGAATGGTTATGTCTTGTATCTGACTATAAATCTTGTTTCTAAAACCCACCATTCTGAAACAGTATCAATCAGAGACAACAATTAGATTAATGCATATTGAATGTACAGCAACAATCTATTGCATGTTTATATCCCTAAACTAATATTATTTGCTTGAAAAAATAAGAACAATGCATTTTGTTAAGCGGAATTGTGTTCAATGGTGCAGTACACATCTGATTATTTGTATGTTGAGAAACCATTAATTGAAAATCACACCTAAACTTTACAGTGCATTAGCTTTCAAAATTCCACTCATTCTACTCACAGTTGTCTTACATTTATGATGCATTTGCATTCCCCAAGGAGTACTAATGAAAAGAAAAGCAGGGACAAAAGAAAATGATACAAAACTGTTCTATTAATAATACTCCCTAAGTAGTGCCTGTAGAGCGACAAAAGCTTGCAGCTCTTCTAAGACCTTGTGCTAAATATGCATTATCTCTCAAAATCAATTGGAAGGGAAAAAAATAACAAATATAAAAATCTGGTGCTAACATTCTTAGGACCCTATTAATAAAGGTAAATTTATACATGTAAATTTACTGGCCTGTAAATCTATTCCTCCACGTAGTTTTCACTTTTTGGTTGGTCACCATTTCTGAATATAGACTTACACCTAAGTGCAAACATACCTTTCTTTACTCCCTAAAATCAGGGGTAAAATATTTTAATCTAAAATAAAAATGTCAATAATTGTAAAATTATTATTAATTTAGAACAAAAAAAAAAAATATTATCGCACATTAATTCATCAAATATTTATTACATAATAAAGTATTCAAATACATCAATTTAGTTTATAAAGATTTCGATCAAAATTAAAGAAAAAAAGATTTTTAATAGTTACATTATATTTAGTGACAGAGATTTTAAAACAGAAAATGGATCACATTTTAGTAGAACACCGCCTATTGATTACATTATTTTGCATACGGTAAATCTTTTACACCTTGTTATGCTGTTCACAGATGGATGAAGTAAAAGGGCCTGAGAAAAGTGCACATCTGCAGGATTACTGGACAAATGATAAAAGATGAATTAAATAATAGAGATAAGGGCAGTAGCTATAGCCAACAAAATCCCTACACATTAGGTAGATGAAGGCCCAGGACCACACATTCATTAAGTATCATCTCCATTAAGTGTGCACTTAATAATCTTCATATATCTGCCTGGAGTCTTGAATTAAGGTGTTCATGACCTAACATTCAGCAATATGTGGCTATTGCAGGGTTATTCTTCGGTGTAGCACAAGACTACATAAAATACACATGCCTTCTGTGAGAACGTGGATTATTAGTTGAAGTGGGTTGTAGCCCTCTTCAGGTAATAATGATGCCATTTCTTACTAGTTCCAGTTAGGTCTCAGCAATTTAAACCTTAGCTCAACCCTTGGTAGATGCAGCATAGACCAGACAGGCTTAACATAGGAGACATTTGTAAAACATTTATCAGTACCAATACAGTTAAAAAGTAGAAAAACACAATAAAAATCCCACTACAAGTTATGACAATTGAGAAAAGTGTAAAGAACAAATTGACGCCAAAATGACATAAATCGGATGTAAGGGACCATAGATATTATTTTTCAAATGTTAGATGTTTCTAGCTCCAAAAATGCGCAAAGCGCCAAATGGTGACCCCTGATCATGCAAGACCAGGCCAAAGCTGAAAGTTAAGGGTGACTGCGATGGAGAGCGGGTCAGACAGAGGGACCAGGTTTGCTCCATGGAAACTTTACCTTCTGACTTAGTATATTTCCTGGAGAAAATTCTCATTGACAATGCTGTTGGTGGGTTAGGGTGCCAGCTGAATCCGAAGAGGAGGTTGTCACCATCGGCCAGGGAAAGTGGAGGACTTTATTGAGAGCGTTAGCTCTGACATGAAGTTTGAGGCTCACAATGTTAAAGACAGGAAAAACTCTGAGAGGACTAAGACCAAAGATCAGGAAGGTGTCCTGGGCAGAAGGGTACTGGCCAGCATTTGTCCAAGTGCAGTCCTCTACAGTCGCACTGGGAATTCAAAATCCTTTCTGTGTGGTGAACCAGCAAGTTGAGTCGGACTGTCAGTCCCACGTCTGAATTTTTGGCTTGACAGCGGTCCCGTAGTAGTAGTGTTATTTTTGTGAAATGCTCAGAAAAAGTTTCTATGTGTACAGACCTGCTGCTTTGAATGAAAAAAGCACACTCTAACGAAAGAAAACGGTCCAGGACCTTTAGGACACCAGTTGGGGTTAGATCTCAACTTCCCAGAAGCCCCCAATTGGGTCCTGGGCAAATCCATTTGAAACTGGTCAGTTGAGCTCAGTAGAGTCTTGGGCTTCTTGTAGATTCTGTGTTCCTGGAGCTTAAATATAAAATATGTTTTGTATAGTGTACACAATATCTTCCAACAGTTGGTTTCATGGTACACAGTAAGTAATCACTAAAATATAATGGTGTTCTTTCAACTATCATTCAGAATAAGGTCAAACAACACAATACAAAGATCTAAAATTCTTTGTTACTTTTTCTTTTTAACCCTTTAGCTTTAACACACAGTTGGACCCCCCAGAAGGAAGAAATACTATTAGTTTCTTTAAATGGTGGTACCACATACCCATGCCTGGGTTGCCACTGCCCCCAATGTCTAGAGGATGGATCCCTGCTTAGCAATCACAGTCCTGCAGTAATCCCCAACTAGAGATCCACCGAGAAAAGCAACTGCTATAAGGTGGACATTGACCTGCTTCCAGTGGTACCTCCCCTGCTAGTCTCAGAGAGATTAGCTATGCCCCCAAATCACCAATCAAAGTAAAATTATTTGACTTGTTTCACTTTCAATCAGTGTGAAGTCAGAGAGTTTGTGTACTGTTGATGGTGCACATAACCCTAACTAAATAAATAATGCCAAGATGCATGCAAAGCTAGCTTCCTCATGTCAAGATATTATTTTCTTTAAAAAAATTCCTCTTGAGCTTCTATCAGAAAGATTTTCAGTTTTAGTGAAGGGAACGAGATGTCCTGGGGACTGCACTACAAAGGTAATGAATTGGACTGCAATGGTTCAGTTCATTCCTCATAGTAAAGGGGATAAGGCTATACCAAATAGTACTACATCTGACAAAAAGGACCTACAAATGCCTGGTTCAGTGAATGCATAGGTTTTGTGGTCTGAGAGAGAGCAAGAAAAAAGAAATAAAACTTGAGTGTTTGTCCACTACTATATTCAGCTCCAAGAAAATAAGAGGCCTATTTTACGAGAATATCACGCAGTGCAGCACAGCAAGTCGCCCTCACCTTGCTAGGCCACACTGTGTGACAGGCACAGGGCAGTATTTAAAACAATATTGTGCATTAATGCCTTTTCTCGTGAGCTGGCACCCCTTTGGCAGCCCAGTGGCAATGTAGGCACCCTAGCACCGTGGTACACAGGTGCTTGCATTGCATGCAGGATTGTTTTTTTGCAGGAAGGGACACCTCCCAGAACAAAAACAATCCTTAGAGCCATATTCCTCCTTCTATGTGTGCATTATTCTCCAGCACTCATAGAAAGAGGAATTACTGAAAAGAAATAAAGATATTGCTCCTTGTTACGCCTCTCCTGGGGAGGCGTATGTTTTTGGCAGATTCCCAAGTTTACCAGTCCAGGTAAATCGGGGAATTCTTCAAAAACCATGGGAGTTGTGTGAGAAAACTCATGCAACAGCCATGGATTGTCTTCCCAGAGCAGAATAAGGGAACACAGCGACTTGAGCTGCGTTGCCTTACTCCAGATTTATGGAGCCACTTAGAGCCACACAAAGTGGCCTTCTGTGGTTTCATAAATTATATGAAAGATTTGCATATGAGGATGCAAACTGGCTCATAAATAGGCCCCTAAGAGGTAAACTCTTAAATTACTTCACAAATAACTTCAGCTTCCACGTGCAAAACTATTTGCATATATCAGTTCAGCTTCAGTCAGCAAATAACCTTTCTTATGAGTGTAAAGCATAAATGCTATTCCATTCTCAAACCTTGTATATACATTCTTAAAATGGTTTAATCACACACAAGCTTTTATATTAGTTAATTTTGTACAAGGGAGCAAGTGTGGGTGTTTCAGGCTGGGAATGTGCTACAAGATTGTGTAAATTCACAAGCTCATGAGTAGTTAACTAGTCACTATTTTTTTCTCATCAGATTACATCTTGGAAAATGTCAGAGTAAGCTCTAGGCAAAAGAAAAAGTAAATTACCCTGGTGGAAATCTAAATGAGGGTGTAAGCGATATGGTTTCTATAGTGAGAAAAATATTTTCTTGCGGCAGAAAAAAATCTAGCAAGCGATTGGCATTAACGCATAACCTTCTTTCATGGGTAACTATGTCTATGTGTAATAATGTATGCGGAACTCCCTTCATGTGCAACTACACTAGAATTTAAAATTCATTTTTTTAAAACAATCTATGACTGTTAAGCTTCCGTGAAGAAGTCCTGGAAACCACTGCATGAGTATTTTGTTGTTTTAAGGTTAGATCAATGTTGAGTCTCTCACTGAATTCCAAAAACGTGTAATTTTGCATGTAAACATACTGTATATTTGAATGTGTAGATTTTGATTTAAAAAATAAATAAATCATGCCATCTCTGTTGGTCTAGTATATAGGACATAATTCTTAGCACCTAGGTTAATACCTGTAACAGGACAGATGGCTGCTGATTTCAATCTCAGTAGAAGAGAAATAGCAATTCAGCCTTCTGAGGACGGTACAGTTGCTAACCATTTGCGTGATACTAACACTTCCAGATTAAGAACTTGAACCACTACTTTTTGCGGGTTGTGTGCACAACATAAAAAGTTATTTTCATTGTTATAAACCACAATGTAATGGATTTTATATTTTCTTTTAATTTCCTTCACATTTACTGGTTATATGAATATATTCAATGGAACACTTTTCAAAATACGTCTAGTTAAGTGTGTTGGGCATTTTAAATGTGCATCTTCCTCGTCCAAACCCTGCATAACATCTCATTTCTACTGATTATTAAATCAGCACAAGCATGTAAATGAGTGTAATCAAATTTAGCCGCTAAAATGCACATTTTTATTGGCATAAGCAATCACTCACCATGCAAAAGGCATTTTAGTGGCATCATTTGGCACAATTTGTGCCATATTGGCAGAACACGAAGAAATTCTCCCGTTATCTCAGCGCGGGGGCTGTCTGCAGGCCATGTTCAGATCAGACTTTGGTACAGATCACTCAAGCACATTAGGCCTGCAAGTGACTTCCAGCTATTTGAATATATAATCATGAAATAATGCCAATGGCTCTGCAAAGTCCCTGCATAATTTTGCATACATTCTTCTTTGAACTCACTCAATTCCTGCTGCATAAGCCACTTTGTCAGATGCTTACACGGGAGACTTACTAACTCCTGAAGCAAATAACTTGAGTGTATTCATTGCGTTTCTGCCAACATATTGAATGTCCGCTGGTGATTGTCCCGAAGACAGAGCGGTACAAACACAGATGAACGGAATGCGTATTTACTTCCTGTCATGTATATTATGTTCTGCTAATTAGTAATTATTTCTTTTCAATAACACATCTGAGCTGTGTAATTTGCATAATGCGATCACATTCAGACGGCATTCATTAGTATCTCATTATTTTCGACAATTAAAATATTAAATAAAGACCTTGCAATAACACAGCTCTTTCAACATGTTCTATCTCCAGTTTGCAGTATAAATATTGCCATTGATAAAGGCGTGACTGAGTGGCTAATTAGGTATGCCATTGTTCCTTAAAGATGTGTGAGTGCCAGTGTGTTTCATTGCACACATTTTTTTCTTTGTACAAGAATAATTGCCACGAAGACTCTCAAAACAAACCCTTTTCAACAGCCAATGTTCGGCTGCATTTTTATTTCTTCCGACGGTCGAGCTTATTTCCTGTATCACTTGACAGTGAAAAGAAGAAAAAAAACTCACTCATTTGGGGTTTCAAGCTTAAAAGAACATTGAGTTGGTTTGAACTTTCCTAGATGCTTAGTATACTTTCACTTGCTATTTTGTTAAGATCGTGTCAATTGCTCATGCACAAACTTCCAGAATTCGGATTCATAGACTGGGTGACTAAGGGGTGCTAATTTATTAGTAAACCCTGAATAAGAAGACCAACGAAAAACATATGCATTTGCTCTTTTTTAAACACCTTTACTCTTGATTACATTAACAAATTTCAGTATTTATTTATTTCATTTTAAACATACAATGACCAAGGGGAAAAGTTAACAACAATATAATATGGAAAATAACTGTACAAAAAGGAATAGAGAGGCAGGCAAGTATATCTATTAAGACATTTGAATAGTCCAAATATATAGCAGTGGGGATATGGTTTAGTGGTTAAGCTGTACTGGGACTTGGGCTTAACTCATGGTCCCAGCTGGAAATAGAGTCATTCTGGGAAAATCACGTGGGGCCTAATTCAGATCTAAGCGGATAGAATACTCAAGTCACAACCGTGACAGATATCCTGTCCGCCGCATCACGATCTCCATAGGATAACATGGGATCACAATACAGCAGACGGGATATCCCTCATGTTTGTGACAGTATTCCCCTCTGTCAAGATCTAAATCAGGCCTTTAATCTCCCTATGCCCAAAAGGTGTGTGAAATACAATTGAAAATAAATGAAATGTAAAGTAGTCATGTATTTTAAAGTTGTACATTTGCAAATGAAATACAAAATCTCATTCTTCCAGTACCCCGTGGCTCCACAACTAGGTTTGCACTATACAAATACAAATAAACACAGACATTTACACTATTCAGATCTAAATGCAACACAATCCTCCTTACACTAAATATAGCAATGGGTTGCTAATATTCATGATGTAGTTAGGAAGGAAGGCAGCATTCTAGGTAGATAAAGTAAGGTGCTCTCAGTTCCAGGAAAATCAAATAAATATAAGGGAAATCTAATTTACAAAGTATGGATAACATATGGGTGACAAAATATTAAACATTAATATATCGTCCAAAATTTCAGTGTGGATTGGACTTCAAGTTTCTCCTTATTAGTAACGCTGGTACTGTAAAGCTGTGAATATTCCATATCATATGTAAAGTCCTAATATCCCTCCATAAATGCATTTTAAAAAGGCTCCCTTTCATCTGTCAATTAAATTGCCATGCCTATTATTCTCCCATCCTAACGTCCAACTGTTATGGCCTCATTTACAACAAACTGGTGCATCGATCACAATGTGCCGGTTTACGTCCACTGCCCTGCACCCTCCTAACAACAGGAGGTAGTGCTGTATTTACAATACAGCGCACCATGGTCCTCGTTAGCAAAGCTGCGTACGAATTTCAGATGCCGTTGTGGCGCTTTGATGGACTAGCGTCAAAAAGTTTGACGCTAGTCCAGCAAAGCTCGGGGAGGCCAATTTAAAACAGCCTAGAGTCACTTTAACGCCTGACATTGAGCAGGCATTAAAAAATGATACTAGAATGGTGCAGTGAAATCTTGTAGATTTTACTGTGCCATTCCTGTGGGCCTCCTAGAGGGGGAATGCCCCCCTTGCATACATTATACTGGGCACAGTTATAATGTGGCACAAAGGTTTACAAACTGGTGCAATGATTCCAATGCACCTGTTTGTAAATGCAGCCCTGTGTTTGGGGACTGTTAGCCTCACCGTAGCCTAGAACAATTACGGTAAGGTCATGCAAGGGGCTTGCAAATAATCCCCTAAAATGTCAGCTAATCCTCCACCACCAAGTTTGTTCGAGATGGGAATGTTGCTTCAAAGGGGGGTGTCTCATGTTCTGAAATTCCCTGAAGTCCCATTCTTAGAGGTTCTGTCACCCTACAACATAATCCTTAACCCCCGTTGCTCAAGCCACGTCCAGGAGCTGAACATACCTGCATCAGAGTAAATGAGCTGTTTCACATTCATTGTGAAAGTTGGAAATTATCACACTTGTCATAAACAGATATTGCATGCTTTTGTCTGAATTGAATGGAATGCAGGTGTAAGAAGTGCACTACTGTACTAACAGTCACCCAATTCACAAAGAGTTTACTGTGACTTGCTCTTGTACTCCTGACTAATACTGGATCTCAAGAGTAAGCCATTATGTCTCAAGATCCACCATTTGTTTCTGTAATCAAAAATGTATTTGCACTACCAGGACATGTAAAACTTAAAAGCAAATGTACAACTTTTTAAATACACTGCCGTTTTTAGGGCCTATCCTATGGGTGTCTTATATGCATTAAAAAGGAAGTTTAGTCCTGGCAAAAGTTTTATTTTGCCTGGTTGAAATGGCAGTTAAAACTTCACACATAAGCTGCAGTGGTAAGCCTGAGACATGTTTCAAAAGGTTACGTACGTGGGTGGCACAATAAATGCTGCTGGCTCTCTAGTAGGATTTAATTTACAGGCCCTGGGTACAAGCAGCACCACTTTACTAGGGCTGTACAAGTAAGTGTAATGTGCCATTTGGGTGGAAGCCTAGGTAACCATGTTTTAGGGAGCGAGCACAAGCACTTTTGCACTGGTTAGCATTGGTAAATGTGCAGAGTCCTAAGGCTAGTAAAACAAAGTCAGGAAAAACAAGTAGATTGAAGGCAAAAACGTTGGGCAACCCCAGACTAAGTACAGTGTGACATGTAACAAGCAGATGCAAATTTTCATCCCAACAGTTTCCTTCTCAGGAGCTGAGGGAATCATTATTAATTAATCATTTTGCGTGGAGCATCTTTTGTTCCTTCTGCTTGGGAGAAAGGTAATTAACTTGGCCCAGCAGGGTGACAAAAGACCTGGGCTCTGATCCTGAACATAGCCAGAGAACTATGTAAATTCTGGATGACCCACAAGATATACATGTATGGTCTTGGGATCTGTGAATATGATCTGGACACACTTTTTCTACTGCAGCTTTGTACCACATGGAATTTCATAGGCTTAAGGGAAGTGAAAATGCATTCTACGGCAGATTTTCCCAATGTATCTAGTAAAGTGTCTGCAGACAAAACAGTACAACACACTGACTTTACCTATAAATGAACACTAATGTTATAAGGACTATCCCAGATCCACATCTAACTCTGCAGAGCCCCCTCTGTGGTAGGCTAACTGTGTGCAGTTACTGGGCTGGGCACACTGGTAGTTTCAAATGTGTATTATGCACACGCATTGACATGTGTGTGCACATGTGCTCATGTGTAACCAGCCAAGTGTCCCTTACTCTAGCTCCATCACTGCAGCAATACCTTAAAAGGTGGGCACTGGCAGTAAACATGTGCAGTATATTTGTCATATGATTAATGTAGTTGAGACACAAGTAGTTAAACTCACCCAAAGTAAAAAGTCCAAAACAGGGTGATCCAAAAAGCAAAAAATCTGGGCTTATTAAATGGGAGGAACCCATTTTGCAACACTTGCCATCAAAAGTAACAGAGGCTGCCTTGTAACATATCTTGTGGAGATTACTAGTGCTTTTGCCTACTATTTATGAGGACTTATACCACTCAGAAAACACTGACGATGACGAAATAGCATTTTTATTCAAGTTACACCTATTGAAATACTTGGTGGAATAAACTCAGGAATTGGAGGATGACATCTCAGAGGACTAAGGGCCAGATGTAGCAAACTTTTGCGGTCGCAAATGGCCCGAATCGCAATTTGCGACCCTGCAAAAGTGGAAATGGGATGCAAAAATCCCATTTCCGACTCGCAAAATGCAACGCGAGCCATTACCGACCCCATTTTGCGACCCGCAAATAGGAAGTCGCAAATTGCGAGTCGCAATCCAAATGCAATAGCCACTCATAAATTGCGACTAGTCGCAAAAAGCCCATTTTGCACTTCTAATTTACCACTAACTCAGAGCAGGTGGTAACCAGAACCAAAGTATAAAAGGAGGCCCAGAAGGCACCTGGGTTACTCAAGATGGAAGAGATATATGTGAAAGGAATGAGGAGGAGAGCCCACGCCGCACAGCAGAGGAGGAGGAGTAGCCAGAGACAGGAGAAGATATACAGAAACAGGCAGACACTTTTCCAACAAACAGAGGAGGAGATATATGATAAATATAGACTCAGCAGTGCAGCAATACTAGATTTAATAGATTTACTCAATCCCCAGCTTCAACGCCAGACTGTGCGCGGCTGCGCCATCCCTACGCATGTGCAAGTGCTATGCTCACTGCACCTCTTGGCCTCAGGTAGCTATCAGGGGGTCATTGCTGTGGCAGGTGGGGTATCCCAAAGTGCACTCTCACGGTTCTTTAGAGCATTCCTAGATGCCTTACTCACACACATGTCCAGATACATATACCTACCCAGGAATGAGGCAGAAATCAACAGCACAAAGTTGGAATTCTACAGGATTGCCAACTTCCCGCATGTAATAGGGTGTGTAGACAGGACACATGTACAGATCTGCCCTCCTGCTAATCTGGAATATCTGTTCCGCAACAGGAAGTGTACCCACTCACTGAACATCCAGGTGGTATGTGACGCCCATTAAGTCATCACTGACATGGTTGCCAAATTTCCAGGGAGTACACATGACTCCTACATTTTCAGGCACAGTGGGATACACCAACGCCTAGAACGTGGGGAGTTTGGAGACGGATACCTCCTAGGTATAGCTGAATACACCTTGCAGACATACACACAGGTCAATGTGGAAACCGTCTATGCCCAGCTAACATTGTACATTTTGTGCCAAACAGGTGACAGTGCATATGCACTGCGGCCATGGATACTCACCCCGTACTTAACACCCAGCAATGAGACAGAGAGGCGATACAACAATGCCCATAGGAGGACCCGAAATATCATAGAGAGGACCTTTGCACTGCTGAATTCAAGATTCCGATGCCTCCACAGAAGTGGAGGTGCCCTCCAGTATAACCCAGTAACAGCTTTCAAGATAGTGGCGCATGCACTATACTGCATAACATTGCCACCAGACGTGGGCTACCTCTCACCCCAGAAGACCCAGATTCGGAGGATGAAGAGCAAGAGCTACCACATCACCATCATGGGGATAGAAGCATTACAAATCAAGGCAGACTGAGACGGGACCACATTGCAAACCAATACTTTGGAAGGTACCTGCTAACTGTCACCACACTCACTAATGTCACACACAAAGAGTCCAGGTGTGAAGTGGAACTAACAATAAATTTTAATAATGTGCACCAAAAAACGATATACATTAACTACAGTTCAGGGGCTGTAAAAGTCCACCTGGCATGAGACACATTGACCACATGTGCCCCTACTCCAGGACAGTGCGGAGCTCACACTCTATGCCGGCCTCGGCCAGCATGGCTGGTGCCTGGTGTGTCAGCAGTGCCCTGCCTTGCGCTACCACTGCGCAACACCCTGGTGTCACTGGCTGAGACACTGCTGTTGGTGGAGCCCTCCTCACTGTCCTGCGGCGTGTCTGCCGCGCCCCTAGCCACCTGCCATGATATCAACGGCGTGGCTGAGACGTCCCAGTCAACGTGCCACATCACTGGCAAATTGGCCCATGTCTACCTGGAGGCTGACCGTGCGCCGTGAAAGGCCAGTGGTGTTCACAGCCAGCCTTACGATGGAGGCAGACATTCGGTCCAGCCGGTGCATTAGCTGCCTGTCACGGCGCTTGCACCCTCTCTCTGTTATGACTTCTGCCACCAGTTGTCTCATTGAGAGTGCAAGGTCGCCAACGTGTGTATTGAGCTGTGGCAGCTCTGTGTGTACCAGCTGCATGCCACTGTTCTGGTTTTGCTCCATACGCCGCATGGCCCTGTTATTCTCCTAATTTCCTGTGTCTGCAGGCGCTGACCCCGTAGGAGTGCAGCCTCGGCGGCCGACATGGAGGCGTCCCCTGACTCAGCCTGCGGCACTGGATGGACATTTACATGTCTTTTTAAAACAAGGTGAGGCCCCCCTACCGAAATTATTACATGCGTAAAATTAAGTATGTCAAAATTCAATTGAGTACAGTTCAAATCACACAAGTCAAAAATTCAAGTGAGTAACGTTCAAAGGAATGCAATCAAGAGGTTCCACATCAAATAATATAAAGTCCAATTCAGTCCAGAAATTTAATAGGTCACAATTTTAAATTTTACAGCATCCTCCACGAAGGTACACTCCACGTCGAGCCAACACGTGTTTCGTCAAGGGGAATTCTTCTAGTCCCCAGCGACTTCTTCAGGGCTCTATATTTATAAGTAAATAATTGGTATTAGAAACCAAAATGCTCAGACTATATGAAGATAAGTATAATGAATGGGAAAAGGTCCCCTTAAAAACTCAAAGAATTCATTGAAACGTGAGAGGAAAGAAGAATTCTCTAGTGATAAAATCCAATAATTGGCAATCCTTCATTTAGAACCCCCATCACCAATTTCAACACCAAAAAGTGATACTTAACCAACATACTCTTTACTGTTATCAAAGCACCACGTAGATTTATTCAAGCACCAAAACAGATGAAATATTAGTGAAAAGTTAATGAAAAGCCACAATTAGTTTGTCTTGGAAAGCATTGTCACCTAGTAATACCTTGTAAGCTTCCGATTCCAATTTATTGCAAGTCACTCCAAAAGATAAGTAATGTGACAAATTTCACTGCTCAATATCAAACATTATGCCTGTTACCGCAAGAAGAAAAGAGGCACAATATTCAACTAAATAACTCGCTACTGACCGTAATTACAAAAGCATGCAAATACGTGAAGGTTATGTATCTTACATTGGATTCCACTACTGTATCGTCAACAAATTATGAGGCCGTTACATTCTAGGCTGTAAGCAAATAAAAGAAGTTCAGTCTATATAACACGTTTCGGTCCAGCCCATGAAGAAACTATTCTAATAAACCTCTTCTTTCTTACCTATACATTTGCACGCTATCCAAATCGGCGTCTAAACGCCAAGCGACGTGTCGCTGGGCATGCCATGGGATTAAAGAATTCGCCTTGGAAGGGAAAGTATACAAAATTTGTACTATGATCAATTGTAACACTACTCATGTTGTTTACGTAATACAATGCAAATGTACACGTATTTATGTAGGAAGTACTATACGCCCACTAAAGGCTAGAAGTGGTGAACATATGCGGATGCTTAAAAATGGTGATACGAGATATCCAATAGTTACCCATATTCTATCCTGTAATTCACAATCGATCCATAAAAATTTTAAATTTTTGGGACTAGAACATGTTCCCTGTAACCCGAGAGGGGGTAACAGAGAATTGATGCTACGTAGGAAAGAGGCGACATGGATAATGAGATAAAAGGCTGTGGAATTGGGCCTTAACTCTGACAGGGAGTTAGAGTTCTTTTTGGGGGATCGCAGTTAATGTAAATGTGATAATGATCAGTCATTTTTATATTTACAACACATGGATATGTTTGTTTTATGTTTCAATTGATGTGGATAAATATTGTAATTATTAACCAAAATTCTTACACTTGAAGACTACTCTACCAGTGATTGATATTGGGGCGTTTGACTTTGAATTGATCATTAACCTTCTTACCTTTATCTATACTTTCAATCTGCTATCTTCTCTTATTTACATGGTCTCAGAGGAATTGCCCTAGTCACAAGGGTTTTTTGTCTTTTGACACCACCTGGTGATATAACCTATATTAGTCAATTCATCTAATAGTGGCCAGTATTTTGTGTAAGCTGTTTCCTTTTCATATTGTAATAGTAGTTTGGTGACTGTCACAGTGAGAACTTATCAATTTGGACGTTTTGGGTAGTGTTTACTTGTATGTACAAAACATGAGCAATTTTTATTTCTCTGAGATACAGTTATTATATTTTTATAAGTACTAGGTAGGGTTGTTTTTAACGAATTATGATTTCTGATTATTTTAACCCCACTAAAGTCCGTTTTCCTTGTTGGATGGTATTTTCCTTTAGATGGTATTTCTACATTAATTGGACGTATCTCCTAATAAGAGAATCTATGAGGGATGAATCTGCGATATGTTGCGGCTTTCGCAACGTTGTGTGTTTGAAGAACGGACTACAGTCCATTTTCTCTGTTGTTGGCGCGAGGTGACACCTCGCTCCCGGAGGTGATTTAGTCTCCGAAAGCACGAGACGCGCGTGTGCGTACTCGCAACATGGCGTCGCTTGGCGTTTAGACGCCGATTTGGATAGCGTGCAAATGTATAGGTAAGAAAGCAGAGGTTTATTAGAATAGTTTCTTCACGGGCTGGACCGTAACGTGTTATATAGACTGAACTTCTTTTATTTGCTTACAGCCTAGAATGTAACGGCCTCATAATTTGTTGACGATACAGTCGTGGAATCCAATGTAAGATACATAACCTTCACGTATTTGCATGCTTTTGTAATTACGGTCAGTAGCGAGTTATTTAGTTGAATATTGTGCCTCTTTTCTTCTTGCGGTAACAGGCATAATGTTTGATATTGAGCAGTGAAATTTGTCACATTACTTATCTTTTGGAGTGACTTGCAATAAATTGGAATCGGAAGCTTACAAGGTATTACTAGGTGACAATGCTTTCCAAGACAAACTAATTGTGGCTTTTCATTAACTTTTCACTAATATTTCATCTGTTCTGGTGCTTGAATAAATCTACGTGGTGCTTTGATAATAGTAAAGAGTATGTTGGTTAAGTATCACTTTTTGGTGTTGAAATTGGTGATGGGGGTTTCTAAATGAATTATTGCCAATTATTGGATTTTATCACTAGAGAATTCTTCTTTCCTCTCACGTTTCAATGAATTCTTTGAGTTTTTAAGGGGACCTTTTCCCATTTATTATACTTATCTTCATATAGTCTGAGCATTTTGGTTTCTAATACCAATTATTTACTTATAAATATAGAGCCCTGAAGAAGTCGCTGGGGACTAGAAGAATTCCCCTTGACGAAACACGTGTTGGCTCGACGTGGAGTGTACCTTCGTGGAGGATGCTGTAAAACTTAAAATTGTGACCTATTAAATTTCTGGACTGAATTGGACTTTATATTATTTGATGTGGAACCTCTTGATTACATTCCTTTGAACGTTACTCACTTGAATTTTTGACTTGTGTGATTTGAACTGTACTCAATTGAATTTTGACATACTTAATTTTACGCATGTAATAATTTTGGTAGGGGGGCCTCACCTTGTTTTAAATTTTTGTTGGGTTCATCTTGAACCTTCGAGGGATGGGTGTTTTCCCTTGTGTAGGCAACCCCTAATAATTCAATTGGCCTAATAGTACCCTGAGCGCCATCAATCCCCTATTATTACACCCCATTTTTTCTTTATTGGACATTTACATGTCGCCTGCGACGCTGTGGAGGCTCTGTGTCATCTACAACGGCAATGTGGCTGGGACCAGGTGCTGGCTCACTCACCAGTATGGCAACTGGTGCATCATGAGGGGACTGTGTCTTGGTGGGGCAGGTCCCTGTGGTGGCTTATTGTGAGTCCTCTGCAGGCTGGTGGCTGACCTCTGGCCCATGGACGCTTTGGCTGGAGGTGCTGTCATGTGGGAGACCTGTGGGACATAGGGAACACACTATCAGTATCTACCATCTGTTTTAAACTTCCTAATAAACTGTTGCCTATCAACTGCCTACTTGACTACATTACCCATAATGCACCATGCAGGTGGTTGCTACTCTGAAATGGAGCTATTTTGGTTGTGCATGCTGCTGTGTACTAGATGGGTGGGGGTATGGCATATATGGGTGTACATGCATGTCTCATGGTACTCACCGGTTGATGGTCCTGGCTCTGAAGTGTCCAGCTCTCCCATCCCGCACACTGCCTCTGGCTCTAAGGTCCCCTCCACTCTTTCCTCCAGGGGTGTGGGTGGTGGTACAGTGGATGGTCCCCCTCCAGTGCCCCTCATCTCCCGGAGCCGCTCTGCCACCCTCTCCTTGGTCTGGGAGCGCAGGTCATACCACCGTTTTTTTAACTCTTCAATACTCTGGTAGCTGACACCGATGTAGTTGACCTTCTCCTGGATTTCTGTCCAGATTCTTTTTTTCTCGAGGTCAGGCACACTAAGGGCTGCCCTACCGAACAGTTGTTCATGGTGCTGACAGCATTCCTCCATCAGCACCTCCAGCTCTGTTTCTGCAAATTTCAATTTGCGCTTTCTTGGTGTCTCTGCTATGGTTGCTGCTGTTCTCTCTGCAGTGTAACAGTTGAAAATGGGTGTGGTCCTCCCTCCTCCCAGGTGTATTTGTAAACTTCCTGGCTGTGATGTCATCATCAGGAGCCAGGAAGTGTTTTCCAGAGTGTTCTGCTGCACCTGCATTCAATTTCCAGCACAGTCGCAATTTGCGACACCCACTCGCAATTTGCGTGTTCGTTTTTAGCGCAGTCGCAAAAATCATCCTCGCAAACAGCGGACTCGCAATCTGCAGTGCGACTTCATTTGCGAGTCGCAAATTGAAGTCCCTTTTTCTTCTTGCATGTCATTTAGCGAGTCGGAAGTTGCGAGCCGGTGCGACTCGCAATTTCCGACAAGCTACATTTTTCCTACCTACATCTGGCCCTAAATTAGTAAAGTTATTGACAACATGGCCACAGGAACTGCCCATGAGAAAGACGGTTTCCCACTGGAATTTTATAAAATCAGCAAAATGAACCTTGTGCCTTTGCTGTGTAGACTGCACAAAGAAACTGATGAAAGGAAGAAGTGGTCATGGTCACCAGATTACATCAGAATTAGGATATCACTGATGCTAAAGACAGAAAAAAGATGCATTCCATTGTGCGAGCTAGAGGTCCATGTCATTAATAAATGTAGATATGAAGATCATGTCTAAAGTACTAGCAGACAGGCTAACATTGATTTTTACATACCTTATGCACCCTACGTAGGTGGGATTCGTCCCTAAATGTTCCTCCACTATATACTTAAGAAGAATATTCTACATTCTATGGCAGGTTCAGGATGATGGTGAAGAAAAAATAATCACTGTCTCTTGATGCGAAAGGTGGACGTATTTCTTTAAGGTCTTGGAGAGAATGGGTGTGAGTGCAGACTTCATCTAGAAAGTGAGATGATTACACAACATGCCATCGGCGCTGGTGACCTGCAATGGTGTTGAGAGGCAGGCCTGCCTGCTCACCTATTTCCTATTCTCTTTGGCTGATTAATCTGGCTGCAGGGTAGCCTAAACGTTTGCAATACACTGACAGCATATTAATCACTCTGTCAGAACCAGTCACCTGTATCCCAGCACTAATCTCTTAGGCTTCATCATTCTCGTGAATACCAGGGTATTGTATAAACTGGAGGAAATGTGAAGCTCAGCCAATGACTTGAAGAATCACTGAGGCATCTTTTGGTGTGCTGAACAGATATGTTAATTAGAGATATTAATGAGCATTTATGTATTTTGAATAAAGGAAATAATAATGTAGAATCAAATAATGTAGAGAATTAATGTGCACGTTTGAAAATGTGCCCACGGAGAGGGGTCACCAAGATGCATGAATAATATTTAAAGTGACTAAAATGGGTGAAATGTTGAAAACGCCTAATAATGAAGTAGTGATATGTCATATTGAGATGTATAGCGTATGTTTGCATTATATTGTAGAACTAACTTAGCCAAAGTTGTGGCCAGGTTCTGCCAGGCCTCATGCAGAATCTGAATAATAATGTAATGTAGAAAAGCTAACGTGCTGAAATGACCACGGACTGCTCGTTGTTTAGTAAAAGTCTGCTTAGTTAGGATTTTTCTGCAGTGAACCGACAGACAGGAGATGATGGAATCAAATTGTAACAAGGACTGTGTAAAGCAGACAAGATGTACTTTCCCAGGACTCAAACAATGGAGACACTGACTGGAGAGGAAGATGCAACATTTTCCATACCTGACAAGCCGAATGATGAGGACATCGCAAGACGAACCAATCAACACCTTGGGAACATGAAATATTAGAATCTATAGATTTGGTGTATTTTATCCATTGGTTATGAAATTAAACGCATGACTAATTGACCAATTAGGAGTTAGGGGACAGTCTGGGTGACTTTGATATAACATCAAGACAGAGGGAGAAGATTGCAGATTGATAGGGAGAGAGGAGCGGATTTTATCGAATTTGCAGCAGTGACTCGTGATTCTGTCATTGGGCTCGACTCTCTGACTGAGAGCCTGATGTGATGCTGATCGACTGATGACCTGAAGATGAAGGCTGACTCTGTTGCTGACCACATACCGAGAAAAGGTGGATATGACAATGTGACTGTATGAATTGCTTTTTCTTTTCTGGGTACCAACTGCGCTGTCTAAATAGCCTACTTAGTTAGCTGTTTTCTTCAAATTTGTGTTCTAAATTGTTTTCGTATAAAGCACCACATGCTAATGCTGATTTGGTTTAGTTAAGGTTACTCCACATGACTGTACTTGACATGACATTTTGATAATTGATCGATGGACGAATTCTGCTGAACTTATGCCTTTGACTGAAGTTTTGGGATTTGTATTCTTGTTGATTTGTGCTAATGCGTTAGAATGTATCTTGATGCAAGCTTTAATTAGATTATGTTCATGGCATCTTCAGTTTGATTAGTCATGTTTATTGAATTAAATAAAGTTTGGATGAACCTCATACCTTAGTATTGTAACCAAAGGGCAATAAAACTACTAAACATATATTTGAGGTGTGTTTATTTATGACTATAAGGTCATGGTGCGTCAATTAATATTGTGGTTTTGATTGAATTGCTAATGTTTTGATTAATGATAGTGAACTGTGCATTGATATTTGTGTACACTCGTCACTGTGTAGCTAGGATACTCCATGCGAATCAAAAGGTTTATCAACCTATACGTAACACCTTGTAAGTTTACTTATTAAGGACCGACAGGTAATATACTTTTCCGATGGAAGAAAATATGCTTAACGTATCTGTGGGTATTAATTATTGAGGGATTGCAAAATATAGTGAGAAATAATGTAAGTCTTCTACTGAGTTGGCTCTTTCTTTGCTTGGTCAAAATTACATTTTAATTGCTAGTTTGCAGTGATTACCTTTAAGATGTTAGTGTACCTAATTTGATCATTAGACAGAAAAAAGAAAAAAAAACAGTTATATGCCGGGGGCAAACAACTAGATTAAGGCCTTCAAAACTACACACTTTTTCAGAATTAGATGATTTACGTTTGACATATATTGCTAAGCACATTAGCTATTATAAGTTACATACATGTTACCCACATGTACTGAAGTATCCTAGTCGGATATACATAGAAAAGACCATCCTCCACTCCCCAGGTGGATTCAACCTTCTGTTTATGAAAGACTCAAGATTTAGGGCACTCTTGAACCCCAATATTTATTTTCCGTGTTATGCATGACATAGATCACACAAGAAGTTAGGTGTGAGCAACAGACTGACTACATGAAGGAACATCAATAAGCCACAGAGGGGAAAAGCACATAAGAGAGCCTGAAGTGTACAAGATGATATAGGTGGGAAGCGGACCACTTTCTCTTGAATATTTACTGTGAGATGACTATTTCAAGGCGTTTACTGATTTGCACTATGAATTTGACCTCCTATATTCCCAGTTCTTTAGGTGTGATCAGCTGATACTTGTTTGTGGAAATCCCTGTGGCTGCAACTGATTGAATTGGCTCAATTGGCCACTCTCAAACACACACACGTGTGCCGGACATAGAAGGGAGTTGTATCACAGCTTCAAAGGCCTCTCAATGACAACAGTTTATCATGCCCCTTGGCTTGGGCCTTAGCAATTGCTGAGTATGCTAATAGAAGCTGAATATGTAGATGAGGAATACGCACATATCATTCTTTATCATGATAAACACCTATGTGAAGCACAGCTTGAATCGGGATATTTCAAAAAATTTCTCCGATGGCATAGGTCTCTATTGAAGCTGCAAGTGGGAAGGGTGAGTGATCTTATAGTGATGGAAATCAAGTTAAGCTAATTACGACACAGTACGAGTATTCTAGGAGCGTCAAACACTTGAGCAGTACTGGGCACACATTTGGGGGGACATAAAAGAAGCACTGTTGGTTAAAGGGTCCTTAACTAGGCAAGCTGCATTATTTCACAACACTTCATTGATGCCTAAGATTACCCATAGCCGTCCCAGCCGATGGCTTTCAACCTCCACAGCAGTGGCTAAATTTGAGATATTGAAATTATTGAAACCAGCAAGCATCCCCACCAATGATAGTGGCTGCAGGGAATGTTTATCATGGCATTTTTTGAGAAACTCATTTAGTTATTGAATGATGAAATGACAAACTTTGAGGAAGCTTGGGGGTTGGGTTGATTGCATTGTATATTGATTTAAAATCTAGGCCTGCCACACGAGGATTAAAATCGTAGGGCTGATATGGGCTGGTGACAACTGGAGAATGGAACAATTGGAGATCAATTGTTTCCTTATTTTTCTTGTGACTAAGTTTATGAAGTATTGTATGCATACTTTGCATAATGACTGACATGGTAAAATATCTATATGTGTATGCATGGTTAATACACGAGTGATGTCGTAAAGGCGTTGGTTTGTTATCAGTAAAGAAGAGTTAATAAAAGAATCGGCAGTATCTTTACTATCAGTTAATTTTGGACCTGGTCACAACCATTGTTTTTCCAGAAATAAGTCTGGCATATTACCGAAAAAGTCACAGTGCGCACATTCACAGGAAAGGTGTGAGGATTTCCAACGTTCCAGACCACGTAGCACTTTTCCTGCTGGAGTATTCCCCATACAATGAACAATAATTTTAAGGCCAACTGCAGCAATTGGACTGCCTTATAAAAGCACTTTCCTTGTACATGCACACATGGCAAGTGATTCACTAATGTGTACGGCATGCCTGTACGTCAGACATATGTAGACATTCTTTGTTTACATATACTATGATAATGCTAAACAGATTGGGTTTGATGAAGTAGAGATCCCTATGAGAATGCTGAGGTAATGGCTTTCAAGGATATGCAAAGAAGTTTGATTTCTATCCATATATAATTCTAACCTATTGTGAACTTGCAAACACAAAGGAATGTATTTCTCACATATATAAGGGCCCCTAAATCACCCTTCTAACATGCATTTATAGGACGAAAACTGCACAATAAAACGCCTTTTACTGTTTTCCAAAAAGTCAAGTGTAGAGAACATATTTGTAAGGTATCGAAAATGTGTGAAAGTGACTTTGCATGTGAATATCCTACATATAGCCATCTGCATGATTAACCGGGGTATGTACATGAAAACCATTCATATTTGTTGTCTAAGATTGGCATCTAGTTTTATACATTTGTGAGTAGGCACAATTAGTTACTAAATGGAATGTAACATGTATTTTGCAGTTGATAGCCCTGGAAATCATGAGCTGACTGGTAGAGACCATGTTATAGTGCTTGTGTTATACAGTTCTCACAAATAAAGTATGGCTGTGCATTTGATCAACATAAACGTCAGAGAATAGGGACTCAGTCTGCATGTACCATTGGGAAATGTTAACACTATGCCTAGCTAGCTCATAATGCCCTGTCCTTACCCCTACACATACCAAGGTAACAGATGAATTCTGCAACTCCTAACATGACCACTCCGATTCCAGATGAAATCTGCAAAATAGATATACCCTTTTGTTGTCATGTATATTACCCAATATAAGACACAAAAAAGAATGCAAAAATGTTGTTTGGAACATTTATAGCATTCGTCTGATTCTTGTATAAAAAAACATGAGCTGCGACTCTTGGGCAAACGAGACAGCATAGTAACTAGCATTACACAGATGATGAAAAAGATAACAAGCTCAACCATGATTTTGTGATTGTGTTGGTTTACTCCTATTTGTAACTGCCTAAAGTTCTGAAAACATAGTGTAAGCCTGACCTATCAAAAAGCCTGAGCTCCCAAACCTGGGTAAGATGAACCAGGACGCCAAGAAGCCGGTCGGATGTGATGTAGGCTATGGGTCCTGTGAAGGGTAGAGGCGGATTCGCGGTCGGCATCAAAAGTCAGCAAGGCTGCATCTCGGGCAAGTAAAATGGCCACCTTTGTTGGAGATTTTGATTTCTGTCCTAGTAGACTGCATGTTTGTGTTGTGACCTGATTGCCTTTGCAATTTTCTAAGGGTCAGACATATTGTGCATTTCTTAGTCGATGTCACAGGTTTTTTAATGGTTTGGTTACATAATAAGGGCCTGATTCACAAAGATAAACTTATAGGTTTGTATAATGTTATTTTTCAGTATTCCCAAAACTGCAAATAGTAACTTAATGTCTGTGGAGACTCCATAGTTAGAGAGGAGGACGTTGCACATAAAAAAGCATTTTAAAGCAGTGTCTGGCTGGATAGTTTGCCAAGTGCGAAAGGGCCCTGTGAAGTGCAAGATCAGTGTCACCTGAGACTGCACAATGCCTATTTAACTAAGCTTCAGAACAACAGCAGGCACCACGTTCACTCTCTCCTAGGAGAAGTACTCAATCATCAATAACGTATCTAGTGAGACAGTGCACAGTTACCTTTAGCATATATGTAGTACCCACTCCTCACATGAATTTTCATTTTGACCATCCAATGCTCTCAAATTATCCACACTGTAGGTCATGATAAGTTCAATGCCCTTCACCAGAACAATAAAACAACTCCAGGCATTGGTACAGCACAGAGACAGTGACAATCCATTTGATGAATGACACCCTTGACATCTAGCACAATGGCGACTCCAGACTTCTTTTCTGTTTGACTGCTCTGCAAATGTGAACGCCATAAACCATCAAACTCACGTTAAACCCGGGAAACTAATTTAACTTCAATGGCAACATCCTGCAGTGGTTTAGCTCTATATGAAGAACCAAGATCAGCTCTTCCAGATTGGCTTTCTATGCTCAAGTTCAAGCATACCACCAGCTACAAATTAGCTGACAGCTGATTCAGGAGGAGAACTATGGCATTTATACAATACTTTGATATTATACACATACCTTACAAATAATATGTGTTTGCAATTGCACTTTCAAGTATCATTTGAGCTTGCTGTTTCATTGTCCATTGTTACTGAACAGCAAGAAAAATTACAGGGTGTCTGGATACACCCACAGAGGGGGCATAAACAGCATATTCTGTTCACACACACATAGATACAGCTAAAGAACTGTGTGCTCTGACTAGACATGTATAGTAGCGGAACACCCCTAAACATTAGCTACTTAGTGGTGGTGACTGAAAAATCTGAAACCATGGTTGTATCATGTTCATATTCCCCATTCTAGTACAAAGTCAAAGCACCAAATGTATGACCAAAAACATTCTAATATTTTATAATCAAATATGAATATCGTTTTATAGTAGTTTGAAGTTTCCTGTAGCATTGGCTATGCTAGCTAATGTTCATGGGTCAAGAAGTCACTGTAGCAGAAGACTCAAAACTGTATATTTGCCATTTCGCATAGGCACAGCTTTGCTTTTGAACTTGGCAATTGAAAGAGGCATTTAGGAGACTATTGAGCCTAGTATATTATGTATGAATTATATTTTAGCCTCACGGGTGCCTAGCCCTTCCTCTGGGAGAAGATTCTGATACCTGCTAATTAGATTCGTTTCTGTCACATGATTAGGCTCCATTGGTTCTATTGATAGCCTTATTTTTTTTTCTCTAGATGTTTAGCCCTAAGTTTCAACTGAAAAGCTTTTAGGGAGAGCCACAGTCAGTTGAAATGACAATTGTCTCTGATCTTTTGCTGTGCTGGTGGCTATTTTGCATTAAACACTAGTTAGACTTAAGGCTTCCTGACGTTTGGTCCTTTATTTTAAACACTTTTATTGCTATTGGTGTGGCAAAGAAGCAGGGAAGGAGTGTTCCCGAGTGACAAGTCTGTGCATTCTGTTCTGGTATTTGAAGTAAAGCAAGAACTGTCATGTAGTTAATTCCAAATAAAGACACATTCAATGTTAAACTTTTTTTCATTTTCTCCTCACAATACTTTTTGACATAAACATTTTCATCTAATACACGACCATTATACCACAATGAGTAGTCACAGACTAGTTCCATAATAAGTTTTTGTGGCACATAGGAACGCCTCACTGAACCTCAGATGCTTTTCATGTGTAACAGTGGAAGCCTCTCTTTGGTTTGAGGAGTATATTTTGGTGGCCCTGCATGCAGAGAGAGCATTCAATATGGCAGGCTGGGGGAGTAGACAATAGGTCTGTGCTGCAACTACATTTTTGTTCCCTCTTCAGCAGGAGGATGAGGCTTTTTGTACATCAAGCCACTGGTGAGAGTCAGAATAGATACACTAATATGATCCACAGTTGCTTGCTATACTTACTACTATTTGCCCTACCTGTGTAACCGTTTACTGATGTGCTAAATAGTAATCTGGAGAATTCCAGTTTGTTCTAAAATTTACAGTAAAAGTAAACATATTGTTTCATTATATGTGGACGACATGCAGTCCTTCTTGTACTGTCATGATTTTGCTTCAATATGATGAGAATTTTGATGCTGTCAGGTTTTAAAAAAGAACAGGGACATATTGATCCTGTTCCCACTGTGTTCTACGGAGACATAATGGAAAGAACAACTCATGGTTATGCCTCCCTCTAAGAAGCAGTTGCTTTTAGATAGCTGGATGTGATGATTACTGACTTTTGACATATTGAAGTGCAAGGCGCATTGACAGAGTGTTAGACTTTTCATCCTTGGCGTGGTCTCCCTTAACTTTTTGCCTCTGTTCCCCAGGTTGTTGATGTGTACTGGACTCTGATTTTACTGTTTTTATTACTCTGGGCACTTTAGCACTGCTAACCAATGCTAAAGTGCAAGTGCTCCTTTACAAAATGTGTATGTAATTGGCTTATCCATGGCTGGCATATTTAATTTATTAGTAAGTCCCTAGTACAGTGCACTAGAGGTGCCCAGGGCCTGTAAATCAAATACTACCTGTGGGCCTGCAGCACTGGTTGTGCCACCCACAGAAGTAGCTCTGTAATCATGTCTCAGACCTGCCACTGCAGTGTCTGTGTGTGCATTTCTAACTGTAAATTTGACTTGGCAAGTGTACCCACTTGCCAGGCCTAAACATTCCCTTTTCTTACATGTAAGGCGCCCCTATGGTATGCCCTAGGTGGCCACAAGGGCTGGGTGCAGTGTATGTAGTCCAAGCAAGGAACCTCACTCTAGTAGGACATATAGTAAAGTGTTTTATATGTCCTAACAGTGAAACATTGCTAAATTCGTTTTTCACTGTTGCAAGGCCTGTCCCTCTCATAGGTTAACATGGGGCTACCTTTAAATCTGATTAAAGTGTAGATTCCCTTAGGAAGCGGATGGACATGTGGAGTTTGGGGTCTCTGAGCTCACAATTTAAAAATACATCTTTTAGTAAAGTTGATTTTAAGATTGTGTGTTTGAAAATGCCAATTTTAGAAAGTTAGCATTTTCTTGCTTATACCATTTCTGTGACTCTGCCTGTTTGTGGATTCCCTGCCTGGGTCAGTTTGACAGTTGGGCTGGTTGCACCTCACACTAGACACTGACAAAAAAGAGAGCTGGGGGTGTAGCCTGCATATCCTGATGAGCCATCTGTGCTAGGAGGGAGGGGAGGAGTGCTCACTTGCACCTGAAAGGGCTGTGCCTGCCCTCACACAATGCAGTCTCCAACCCCCTGGTGAGTGTCTGGGGCCTGGCCTGGGCAAGGCAGGATTTCACATTCCAAAGAGACTTTACTTTGAAGTAGGCCTACTTCAAAGGAGAAACTGGGTATAAAAAGGGCACCCAAAACCACAGACTTTAGAAACACTTCTGGAACCAAGAGGAACCTCTGCCTGGAGAAGAGCTGAATAGCTGAGGAAGAAGAGCTTCCCTGCCTGTGAGTGTGCTTTGTGGAGCTATCCTGCAGTTGCTGCTTCTGCCAGAGTAAGAGGGCAAAGACTGGACTTTGTGTGCCTTCCATCTTGGATAAGAAATCTCCAAGGGCTTGATCTAGAGCTTGCCTCCTGTTGTTTGAAGTCTCAGGGACAGCAAAGCCTTCTCTCGGCCAGCACCTGGAGTCTCTGGAGAGACTCCTACTCTGCCCTGTGGTGCCCATCCAGTTCCTGGGACCCTGAAAGGAGAAGCTGGCAGCCTTAAGACAAGAAAATCCATGCACAGAGTGCCGTGCGGGGAAAAGATTGATGCGACTCCGATCTGCGGCTGAAAAAATGACGCACCGCCGGCTCCGCAGCTGAGAAAATGACGCTCGCAAGAAACGCAACAGAAAAATCGACGCACGGAGCAGGAGAAACGACGCGCAGCTCTGCTGACGGAGGCCTGGAGATCACAACCTGCGCTGTGGGGATTTCAGATCATCGTGCGGCTGGATTTCTGACTCACGTACCGCCGTGCAGAGTTATTTTTGACGCACACCCAGCCGTGCATGCTTATTTTTGACGCACATCGGTTACATTTTCACAATAGCAGCGCTAGTGTGTGTTTAAAACTATTTAAAGACTCTATTGCATTTTTATTGATAACTTGACTTGTGTATGGTGGATTTTTGTCGTTTTGGTCTTGTTTTGTTTAGATAAATATTTCCAATTGTTCTAAAGCTGTGTTCTGTCATTTTGTAGTGTTTTTCATTAAGTTACTGTGTGTGTTGGTACAAATACTTTACACCTAGCACTCTGAAGTTAAGCCTACTGCTCTGCCAAGCTACCAAGGGGTTAAGCAGGGGTTAGTGAGGGTGATTCTCTTTTACCCTGACTAGAGTGAGGGTCCTTGCTTGAACAGGGGGTAACCTGACTGTCAACGAAAGACCCCATTTCTAACAATGTCTAATGGACATTATTAAAAATGAGGTGAGGGAATGAAAATGTGTAATGAAATTCTCACTGTGGATTTTGACCCTTAAACGTTAAGGGCCATATTTATACTTTTTGACGCAAAACTGCGCTAACGCAGTTTTGCGTCAAAAAAATTAGCGCCGCCTAACGCCATTCTGAAGCGCCATGCGGGCGCCGTATTTAATCAATGACGTTAGCCGGCGTTAGCCGCCGGCGCTGTCTGGTGTGCGTGGAAAAAAACGACGCACACCAGGCAGCACCGGCGTAGGGGGATATAGGGCTTGGGCGTCAAGAAATGGGGCAAGTCTGATTGAGGCAATTTTTTCGCCTCAACCCGATTTGCGCCATTTTTTTCGACTCCCAACCCCTATAGAAATGACTCCTGTCTTAGCAAAGACAGGAGTCATGCCCCCTTGCCCAATGGCCATGCCCAGGGGACTTATGTCCCCTGGGCATGGTCATTGGGCATAGTGGCATGTAGGGGGGCACAAATCAGGCCCCCCTATGCCTAAAAAAAAAAACACTTACCTGAACTTACCTTAATGTCCCTGGGATGGGTCCCTCCAGCCTTGGGTGTCCTCCTGGGGTGGGCAAGGGTGACAGGGGGTGTCCCTGGGGGCATGGGAGGGCACCTCTGGGCTCCTTCAGAGCCCACAGGTCCCTTAACGCCTGCCTTTTGCAGGCGCTAAAAAACGGCGCAAAAGCGGCCGTACGTCATTTTTTTTGACCCGCCCACTCCCGGGCGTGAATTTTGCCCGGAGTATAAATCCGACGCACATGCCTCGGAGCCGATTTTTTAGACGTGAACGCCTACCTTGCATCTCATTAACGCAAAGTAGAAGTCCACGCAAAAAAATGACGCAAACTCCATGGTCTTTGGCGCTAGATGCGACCAAGGCCAAAGTATAAATATGGAGTTAGTTTTGCGTCGGAATTGCGTCAAAAAAAACGACGCAATTCCGGCGCAAACGGAGTATAAATATGCCCCTAAGAGATTCTGAAAGAGGTCCAGATTTACCTAGAGTGAGATAGTGCATCGCCTTGTGGAATGCTGCAGTAGAGCATTCTAAGAATGGAAAAGAAAAATATGCATTGCCAAATTTACAAAGAGTTGTACACCAATTATGTTATCATCTGTCAAGCGTGCAATGCTAAACATGCTACCACGGTACAAAGCAAAGGCAATGGCATCTTGCGTGACTATATGCTTTACACTTTCAAATATCACACAATAGTCCTCGTGCCTGGTTTCTTTGCGTTATGATGTCACGCAAGGCCATGTCATGCTTCTTTAAAGAATTTGACATTGCATGCCATCCTACCAGTGTTCGTGTCTTGCTGGGCCTGCTTTCATTTATCACCAGTATTTGGCAATATGTGAACCAAAGTGGTTTGGTGTTGTACTTCATTCAACCTTTCAGTGCAATATATGGTATTTACGGCACAGTTTACCTTTCCTTTGCACCTCTTTGCCACAAATGGTGCTACTTTAGTTTGCTCCAACAAAGTGAAGGGTAAGAGAGGGTCCAGCACAGCGAGAAAGAGAGAGCAGTTTCTGATAGAAGAGCTGAAACTGTGCTGCTTCCCCTTCTATTGGAGAGCCTTTAATCCCTCACCTACAGTGAACTGAACTCACCACTGGGGAAGGAGGTGTGTGGTGAGGAAATGAAGTGCTTTGGAAGAGCAGGGAGCTGCCAGCTAAGAAACGCTGTCTTTGCATGCCTGTAACGTAGCTGTAGCCCACAAATGAAGCATCCTGATTGGCTGACCACCTCCCAATATTCGAAAAAAGGCTGCTAATATGACATATTTCCTGCAATGATAGCCATAGATAGCAACCAAGAAACTCTCTCCCCTGACCTAGCTCCGTTCGATTGCCCTTCTTTGCTGAGCACGGGAAACACAAATTAAAAGACCATGGTGGGTAAGAAATATTAACTCCAAGTAAAAGATAAGAGTTTTGTGGATTACTAAGAGGGACAGAAATAGAGCTGTCTCAGCATATCAATGACACAGGTATTTTCTGACATACATTTCTTGTCTTAAAGAACGTTTTCAGAAACATAGTACTGATAGTTTATGATTTTCTATTGTTAACTCCAATGGTTTGCGAAATGTTTGATAGTGGTGTTAAGGACACTTTATGAAAAGTGACACTGCACCAAGTCAAGCGCCACTTTTCTTGTGACCCTTAGCGCCCTCTTAACGCCACCATGGTAACGCTGTATTTAAAATACATTGCAACATGGTGGTAGTTAGGGTGAATAGCGTCATAATTTTTTACGCTAGTCCAGTGCTTTGCAGGATTAGCATAAAGAATTATGGACCAGATGTAGCAACGACTTTGCGACTCGCAAACGGCGCAAATCGCTGTTTGCGAGTCGCAAATGTGTCTTTGCTATGTAGAAATGCATTTTGCGAGTTGGAACCGACTCGCAAAATGCATTTCCGAGTCGCAAATAGGAAGGGGTGTTCCCTTCCTATTTGCGAGTCGCAGTGGTATGCAATTCCATTTGCGACCGCTTGGACTCGCAGTTACCATCCACTTGAAGTGGATGGTAACCCACTCGCAAACGGGAAGGGGTCCCCATGGGACCCCTTCCCCTTTTTGACTGGACCCCAAAAAAAAAATTCTGAGCAGGCAGTGGTCCCATGGACCACTAACTGCCCTGAAAAGTACCGAAACAAAAGGTTTCGGTTTATTTTTCAAAGTGCAGCTCGTTTTCCTTTAAGGAAAACGGGCTGCACTTTGAAAAAAAAAAACTGCTTTATTTAAAAGCAGTCACGGACATGGAGGTCTGCTGTTCCCAGCAGGCCTCCTTCTCTGTGAGTGCCCTGAGTCACTATGGGGTCACAAATTGCAACCCACCTCATTAATATTAATGAGGTGGGTCTTTGCAACCCCATAGCGACTCGCAGAAGGTGTCTGAGACACCTTTCTGCATCCCAAATTGTGACTTGCAATTTGTGAGTCGCAGGGACTCGTAAATTGCAAGTTGCAATTTGGGACTTTCCTACATCTGACCCTATGACACTAATCGTGCAAAGCACCCAGAGGCACATTGTAATCAACGGGAGCCTCTGTTTAACATCTGTACTCAGCAGGTGTTAAAAAATTTCAAATAAAAAAATGGCACAAAGGAATCTCATGGATCCCTTTGCGCCATTCTTATGGCCCCCTTAGTGTCGGATTGCCCCCCCTGGCATACATTATACCTGGTGCATTCATAATGTGGCGCAAAGAATTAACAAGTGGCTCAATGCAAGCATTGCCCCACTGTGTAAATGTGGCACAGCATTTTTCCACTTTCAATAGCACATTAGTGTAAAAAAAGTTCGCTAATGTGGCATTGGAACAGCACATGGCCACCATAAATCTAGCACAAGGTTTTTGTCAGACTGCCTTTGGTCCACGCTATTCTAGCACCGTGCCCCAGCAGTAGGCCAAACCTTTGTTTTCCTCATGTTCCATATTCGTTGGTTAGGCACACCATGAAAATAACTGAATAATTACAGCACTGGTCGCATGACCCAGGTACAGTGTGCAGACATTCCTAGTGCTGCTGCACAAAAGACCTTTGATTGCATACACTAAATATTTAAAAAGTTTGCATCACTATTTAACATGTGGGCGAGACAAGCTCCATCATTGGGTGAAAACACCTGTAGCAAAGTATACGCTTGTGTACAGTACCATCCCTATAATTATTATGTAGTACAATAAAATGTCTCAAAACCGACACCAAATTGATGCACTTCTGCTAATAGATTCATTTTCATCCTGGAGTAATTACTCTGATTATAATGATCGCTCAGGGAACCATGTGAAACTCTTTTGCTGCTCCCGGCTCTTCTGAATATCAAATAATATTAGAATTCTCTCTGTAAATGTAAGAGCCTGCATTTTCCAGAAAGGTGACATTATTTAATTCGTTTTGCTCCATCTGTAAGAGGTAACATGTTGCTAGTAACTTACCTACAATTTAAGTGGAACAAGGGCATTTTATAGTCATATTGCCATGTCTAACAAACATTTCCAGGTAATGAGTTTGCTGCGTGATGAGCGTACCAGATTTATGTAAATTTTCCCATGATTCATTTGCTACTGCAAAGAGTAGAATGCGTGGCGATAGTACAGGATTGGGTAGGTCTTGCCCTCAATCACAAACAAGGGTTTGCAATGCAATGAGTCTTGTGTTTGCTCGAGTCAGAGCTATTAGCGTTGTAAACTACTAACCGGACCTTTCTTGCCACATAAACTGAAAATGAAAAGTAAAACAGTTTCACATAAGCTAGCCAATGGCTAACATGAGTGCGAAGCAGACCCACAAAAGGAAACAGAAGTTTGCTCGCAGTGAAACATATTGCCAAAAGTGCAATTATCCATGTTACCGGCAAAAGTGCAAATAGCAAATATCCATGTATCAGGGTCGATGTCATGCAAATCGCTCAATTACTGCCCAGCAAGATCACACTGCCTACGAACTAAAGAGAAAAAGTTGTCCAGAAACCATACAGAAAACATGGAGCCTTATATGTTTTCAGTAGTTGGCCGGTGCGCTCAAGGAGGGCTAAACACCGGGAAAGGCATGACGCATGCATGCCTTTCACTAATGAAATAAAGCAAATTTTAAAAGGCAAGCCCATGGACTAACCAAACTGATGGGCGTGGTTACAAGCCCATGGAGAGATTACAACAGGGACAGAGCGCTTGGCACTCTCGACCCTAAAAAGCAGATCCCACTTGACCCCAGACACTGTGAGATGTGGGGACACAGACCTTAGATATATTCTCCTAATAATAAAAAAAATATTTTATGTGTCACAGCATTTCACACTTTTGTTGTTTCTAGGCACTATAAATTAAGATGGTTCTATTATACATAGGGCCTCATTTACTACAAATTTGTGCACTGCTTACAATGCACCAGTTTGCATACGTCACCCTGCCTCCCCCCAACAACACCATGGTAGTGCGGTATTTACAGAATTTCAGATGCAGTTGTGGCACTTGCTGGACTAGCTTCAAATATTTTGACACCAGTCCAGCAAATTGCGAGGAGGCCCATAGAAGAAAGTACAGCATCACTTTAATGCCTGCCCTGAGCAGACATTAAAAAATTACACAAGAATGATGCAGATCTCACTGCACCATTCCTAAGGGCTTCCTTGGGTGGGGACACCCTCCCTTGCATACATTATACCGCAAGAGTTTCAAACTGTTTGTTAATATGGTGCAAGGTGGAGAATTGTTCTGCGCCGCTGTAGTGAAAGAAAAGATTGCGCTTCAGTGGCTAAAGGAGCTTGAAACGAGCCCCTTGATATCTTTTAAAGAAATGGTTAACTTGGCTGTGTCGTGTAGCACAGTACTTAACTTTTGATTTTTAGCCAGACTCTTGTAAGAAACACCCCAAACAAATTATACAAGGGAATGCATCTTGCTCGTCAACTATTTGGAGACATTCCTGGTACTTGCGTTTTATAATTCTGCCACCTCTTATGACTGTACGTAGCTTTATGTTTCCCCTTTCTAAGGTTATTCATGCTTGGGCCATTCTAAATATATCTAATCAGTTAACAGCAATAAAATGCAGCCCTACATCATTGCAATATGCAATAAAAGTAAAAATAAGAGTTAATTGGAGCATTCCTCTACCAAAATGGAACCAAGGTGAAATATTCTGGAATTAATTCAGTTACAATAAAGGGGGGTTACATATATTGGATTCAATTAAAGGCCCTGTCCTAAAGTCACTGGTAGGGACAATGAAAATATCCTACGCAGTAAAAAGGAAGACTTAAAGCAGTTAGTCAAAGCCTCCTGAGCGTTGATTCACCAAAATGTCACAAGGGTACTGTAAGTGACATCATACAACCTACCTTTGACATTACTGATGTCAAAGGAAGTGATGACAAATGACCTTAACCATAAAGACATCACAATAACTGCACTCACTCTTACTCCAGCTCACTCATTCTCACTCTCTTGCTCACTCTTACTCTAACCAAGCTATACATTCCCACTCGCCTTCACACACACACACACACACACACACTGTTCCACATACTAACATACATGCTGATAGATAAACACTATCTCCCACGACTCTCCCTCACCCACATATAAAATATACTGAAAAGTATTTTACTTCACTTACCTAAGATGCCAATGGAGGATCCATTCCATATCCTGCTGCTTCAATTTTTTATTATTTTAATAGTGAATGATAGATTACTAATCGCTATTAATGTAATATAAAATGAGCAGAAATAGAGTCTGGGGCCTGATGCTGGTAATGGTGCTACCTCTGTGTTCTTGGCACTACTTTTGTCACCTTTGAGGGCAGTGGTCGCAAAGGGCAAGCTATGGGTCACAGCTGCGACCCCTGGTGACCCCTAAATTACGTCTGTGAAAGCCTTAATGAGGAAGATATACACAATAAATAATAACAAAAATCACACATATTGAGAAACACAGCAGGTGGTGAAGCATAGAATAGACTTTTGGAAATCGATACACTTCGAAGTCTGAAATACAGAGGAAAAATGTCAAATGTGTGCCAATTTCATCCCATGGGATTGCTAATATGAAAGAAATTCAGCTTTTATTTCTATCCCTAGCTAGCTCTTGTCTTGTCACCTTGTTCTCTCTACAGATCTGGGGATGAGATGAGATGAGATGCTGAGCACCGTTTGGAATAATTGTCCATTGCATGTTAAAAGTCTCTTTGAAGCCTATGAATTTCAACTAAGCCTGGTGGGAATTTTTGATATGCTGGTGTAATCATGCAAAATTTTCAGCATTTCACATTGTGCTTGTTACACAAAATTCCAGAACTCGTGTCACTTAATTTAATGTCCGTTCGAGTACTTATCCTACTGCAGGAGCCCAGGAACAGCGCAAGCAAACAAAATGGGAGTGGCTGTTGTTTGCAGCACTTTTCTTTTTGCACTATTTTTACCATCACACATTTCACACTAATACATAGGCATAAATTCCAGATTTGCATGTTTTTATAGTTGTGCTTGATTTTTTTCTGAAATTTAGCATAATGCCATAAAAGGAAATGATGTGCTTTTAACACATCTGTAGCTATAACTATGAGAAATATGCGGAATTTCTTAAGGGTTATTTTAAGCCTCAATGTTGTTAATTATTGTTATTACTATTACTGTTATTATTATTATTATTACTAGTTGTAGTAGTATTATTATTGCTGCTATGATTTCATTACTGTATTTGGGCATGGGTTCTGGACTGTTGTCTCTTTTTTTTTTAGGTCTAGCGTTAGCCAAGATCTTTTGAGTTTACTAACGTATTCATAATATACTTATACAAAGGGGCTTTCACCCACCTCTCTTCATCCTTTGGTCTGTTGTTGTGTCATTCACATTTTGCTTCCACCCATTACAGTATATAGCACATGATAGTGGGTCTATCTACTTAGGTCGTTATTAACTTCACTTTTAGTGACAGCATTTTGCATTTTTTCGTGTTGCCATTGTGGTTAGAGCCTGATTTTCTAGCAGGATGGTTCTGATATATTGTGAACACATGGCACATTCCACTCTTATGTGCAAGCGCAAAGTCTAACCACACCCTTGTCACATCAGTCACTTTCATTGGTTCGTGGGCTTGCCTTTTAAAATCCGCTTGCTTTCATTTGTGAAAGGCATGCATACGTCATGCCTTTTCCGGTGTTTAGCCACCTACACAGCACTGGTAAACTACTGAAACCATTCTCGGCTCACTGTTTTCAGCATGGTTTCTGGACTCCTTTATCTTTTTATTTTCCACGCAGTGCGATCGCACTGGAGTTTACATAGCGGAATTGTGCTAGTTTTTTCTGTTTTCCGTTTGAGCGCGATTGCGCTGCATTTTACATAGCGCAATCGCGCTATGTTTTTTTCTTGTAATTTGTGTGGCAAGAAAAGTCTGGTTAGGAGTTTACAGCATTAATAGTTCTAACTCATGCAAATGCAAGACCCGTTTTTGCCTTTATGAAGTCGCTTACATTACGGAAGTGTTGGCACTTAGGGCAGCACGCGCAAGCTCACAGTGCTTGCTGACCAAGAAACTGCCAACTTCAAGGCCCTGTGCGATTTTTTATTAAGGCAAAGCTATATGGTATGCTATGCGTTTTAATGCAAATATTGTATGGTACTGGTCGCGCAAATACTCATCACTGTATCTATAAAATATGATCTCCCAAGTGCTACGAATCTTTTTTTAACACGCTTTCTAAAAAGGGTATACCTTGCTCTATATCAATCATTCTATTGTATCGCTCATATTGTTTGTACTGACATTCTCCATTAAGCTGGAAAACACTGTTGCCCCTTTCTTCGTGGTCTAGTTAGCACCATTAAAATAAATATTGAAGAAGCTCCAAAACTATTGCCACTCAGGTGGACAGTATCTAGAAGACACTAATTGGAAACTCCAATACCCCCAGCTGTATTTCCTTTTTAGTTACTCATCCATCACTGGCTTCTCGTCTTCTACAGTCTGTTCTTTAGGATTTAACCAGTTCAATAGACGTCCTATTAAAATATCTGCTGACACTCTTTTAATGTTAATTTGCATTTCTCTGCCTCTGTCTACATCCCTTGCCTGTGGCTTACAGCATATGCTAGAAGTGTTCTGGTGGATTCTATTACTATACAACAGTCAAAAACGGGTTTCCTTAATGATTTACCACACATGTCCGAAAGCCTGTATATCACATCTTTCATGTTTGGCATAGCCTACCGTTTTTGTAAAGTTATTCGCAACATTATATTGACACGCACTCACGATTAACTGGACAATTCTGCAACTCTGGTAGCATGGTAGGAGCCGTAATTTTCTTTGCAGGCACCAAAAAAAATAAAAGCACAAGTCCAATGCATATACCGAATCGTAGAAGGCCATGCAGTGACACTCATTTCTCACAGGTTCTTTCCTCTCAAGATGCAAACAGAAGACAATGGCGCCCGGCAACAATTGTGATGACCATCCCTTGGGTCATGTGGCATGCAGCAGGCTGTGTCAAATGTACACCAAACAGTCTATAGTGGTCCATACCAAGCAGCTCCATGTACCAGTTTCATCCACATATTATTCCTTCTCAGTTATGGAAAACTCGCACCAGTTACCAAGGTTGGGGTGCATTGTCCTATGACTAATAAAAACCTAGGAGAACAATGCCTAGTCATAAATACGCTCCTGTATTTGCTCAAGAGTGAGCTCCCACGAGAACTGAAAAAAAATCACTACATCATCACAGCTAATTTGAATTCTGCAAGCATCCGAAAGTGAAAGATACCTTATGAAAATAATACAACAAATCAAGAGGCATCCCAAACAAAGATGCAAAGAAGGTGGCAAACTGAAAAAATAAAGCTGAGTTTTCAAAAACAAAAAGAGAAATCAAGACAACATAATTCTTCATTGCATATAAATCAAAATAACTACAGTCACATAGCTGTGCTTAGAGTCTGTATGAATGTTAGGTTTGTGATGCTTAGGAAGGGGATAGTTGTATCACTTATGTGTCTGCACCAGCCTATTAATCCTGAATACTTACTTCAACAGCACCATCCGTCAATCTAAAGAGGAAATGTCTGCAGCTTGGACAGAGTCAGTAACACTATAAGGATATGAATTTGCATTCCAATTCTCGAATATTAGGAAGCCTCGCTATATGCAGCAAACCAGATATTAGAAAGGGCTTTGGGAAAGCCCATTGTTTATCACTCATGACTTCCCAGTAAATCTCATGTACTTAGTTCTGATTAGATGCATTTCCTTCCTCTTTTTGTGTTTGTCCATCCTCTGAAGCATAGCTTCTTTGCAGTCCTTTTGATTGGATGACCTGCTTGCCTCCACAACTACGTTTGTCTTTTTCTTTCAGCATACAATGTGAGGGCCTAGTATTATTTTGCTCTCCATCTCCCCCAGCTGCTTCCCCTTAACATCCCCACCACTGCGATCTCCATGTTGCCCTCTACTCGTCTGATCCTGCTCAGATTTTTTTGTAGTGTTCTTTTTAAAAGCCTGGCCACACCACTCATTGCTAATACTGATGAGTGGCATTTATCTACTTGTCTCCTCCACTGTTGGGCCCTGCAGCTCTCTATTGCATTCTTTTTTTGTGAACAAAAGTGCCCTGCACCTGTCTATTGCTTTTTTTTTGGGGGGGGGCAGTATTTTTGGTAAGATCCAGCAGCTGCAATTTTCCACCTTTCTATGTAAGGTATTTTTGTGTGTTTATGTGTTTTTTCTCACTTCTCCAGGATAGGTGTACACCATCTTTGAACAGTAAGTTTAGAAAAGTAAAAAAAAAAAATCCCAGTGCAGTGTCATGGCACATACATGTATCCCAGTGCAGTGTCATGGCGCATGTTCATGTATAAGTCATTACACTGGGGCCGTAACAGCGTTGTAACACATATATGAACAGGTGCGACGAGTCAAACATCACAAACATTTTACATTGTACTCAGCATCAACAATTATTTTGAGGTCAAGCATAGCAGGGCACATGCGCTGCTTTTACGATGTGTTGGTATGTATCTGGGTTTTTAACAACGCCCACCTCATGCCCATTACTATCACTCTTTTGTGGGCTTGCCCTTCAAAAATCCTTTGATGACATTGGTAATGGTTTACGTTTGTTCCTTTTTTGGAAGGTTTTGTTACCACCTTGGCTATCACTCCTGTTACATGGCTAATTGTACTTTTGCCGATAAGTTTGAGTGAGGGCGAACTTCTTTTTCCTTTGGTGTCTCTCCTTATTGCTGATGCTGATGGCGGCCATGGCGTTGTGAATCGGCTCGCTTATGTGAAACTGTTTTACTTTTGATTTTCAAGTTATGTGGCAAGAAAAGTCCGGTTAGTAGTTTCCAAGGCTAATAGTTCTAACTCGAGCAAATGTGAGATCCATTTCATTGCAAACGCTTGTTATCAGATCCTGCCAATGCTTTTGTAAATTCCTTTTGGAGTGTTTTCGTTTTGTGACTGCTGCTATTCCACAGCATACCAGATTGTGTCCCTTTGAAACTGTTCTGTATTAACGTATCTGCTTTTTACTTTAATCTTTCTCTTTTTTCTTTCATTCTTTCCTTCTTGCTTTCCTTCTTACATTTCTTCTTTCATTTTTACTTTTCTTTCTTTATTTATTTGTTCCCTTCCTGTCTTTATTTCTTTTTCTTGTTTTCTTTCTTTATTTTTCAAAGGCAAGAGACTTGCAGCCAGACTTAATTTATTAGTCTGTGTGGTTGGTGTCAATCACATTTTTCTTCCACCCAGACTTTAAGGTGCAATGCATCTGCCCACTTCAGACACTGGCCGAGGTTAATTTGAGTTACGGCTTGCTGCCATTTTACAAGGAACAAATCCACACACAAAGTGTTTTTTTTTTAGTGTCAGGTAGTACTAAGGAATTGTGTGGTTCTTTGAGACCCCAAAAATATATTATCTTTAACAAATTACCTGTTTTACCAAACAATACAGTTTTGTAAAAACATCAAAAAATAAAACAAGAATTCACAGAAGACTGGCAGCCAACACCAGAACTATTGTGTTTTCCAATGTGTGTTATTTTAGCTGATCCCATCTCCAATTAACTCTGGATGCTGCTGGGTCGTGGTGCCTCCCCTTTCTGCCGTAAGAGGGTTTGAGGGTTTGAGGATTGGGATTTTAGCTTTACAGTGGAATGGTGTTGCCTTTTATTTTAATGCGTTTCCCATACATTCACCTTGTGTTTTTCTTCCTTTAGATACTTTGCCATTCTGTTATTTACTTTTTGTAACCGTTTCATTATCATATTTCACCAATTCTTTGTTCTAAAATCCTTTAGTTGGAAGCACAATGGAAGCACCATAGTAAATTCAACAGATCAGATCTCACTGCTCTTTATATACTTACATCATATTGACACGCTCCACCACAGATTTAAGAATTTGAATGAACCTTTTGCTTTTGGTTGAAAGTCCCCTCTGCAAACAACTCATATGTCTTAAGATGCAATAAGGTTTTGACTGTGGCTCTTAAATTAGCTAAATAGGTGAACCAATTTAAGTGGGAGATGAAGTTAACATTTCTGTGGAATGCAGCAGCGCTTTTTGTTTTCCAAAACTATCCAATCTTTTATCTTTCAGAAGTTCAATTACATGAAACATGACAATTATCTATTGGCAACAACAGCAATCACTCTACAAAATTAAGGAATCATCCATTCCATGGCTTTGAAATGTGCTGCTACTTCTGGGAGAGTGGAATGGTATTTAAAATGCTCATTCGTGCCACAGCCCTCAAGGGCTGACTTGCATTTAATTACCTGTGCATTGTGGGTGTTGTAGTCAGTTTCAATTCAGTTAAGTAAAATACCAACATACAATAGTTCCCAAAAGGAAAGTCCAGGGGTGAAGCATTTATTCATCATAACATGGCTCTCTCTGTTATCTACACCTAACTGCATATATCAAACTATACACTTTTTCACAGGGTGTATAAATATAATGTCAAGGTTGGTGAGAATTGGAACCTCCATAGCTTCATTTTCGGGTGCTAGGAGAGCACCTGGTAAGATTTTCCAATACAGGCTGTTGTGGGTGATCGCAACTGTTTGAGATGAGAAAGCTGTAGCTCAAGAACAAAATCTAGTCTAGCAGTAGCACCCTCTGGCTGAAAAATCAGGAAAGGCTGCCCGGTGTGCCAATTTCCAATCACTTGCAGAACTGTGCGAAATCTCATGGAGTTTTTATGTAACTACATGTAAATCAGCGAAGTGAAGCTCCACGAGTTCCACCCACGCTTAGTCGAAAGATGTCTCCGTCACATAATAGGTACAGAGTAGCATCTGCTGGAAAGCTTCCAAACCGAACAAAGAAAACAAGTACCACACGGCATCCAATAGCACAAGCATCACCCCCTACATAGCAACTATCACTTGAGCATCAACTGTGCAAGACTCGGGGCGTGTACAAGATGGCAACGTGAGAGGACGCTCAGCAGAGGGCTCTGCTCATGGCCCACAAAAAAGATCCTGAAAATGCCTGCATCCAAGACTCCCTGTCTCCAACCAAGGAGAGACAGTACCGCTGAGTATTGCGGCACGCCACAAACCCACTAACGGCGACACGTGTCAACATAGACGCGTGCCGGACTGGGCCTGTGCCAGCTGTAAAGCGACGACCGCGCCTGAGCCCCACTGAGAACTAACACGTCCCAATCGCTGGAGCTCGAACATCCAGCAGCCAAGGACGGGGGAGTCCCGGGGTGGGGAGAAGCCACGGGTGTCCGGCCCCCGCTCCGGGTTGACCCCGCTGACAACCTGCGGGATCCCGGGACGGGCCGTCGGGCCCAAGAAGGCCATTGTAGAATTGCAGACGTGCCGGCGACGCAAACGCAGAACCATGAATCGGCCCGGCGACGCGTACTTCGGCAGAGGTAAAGAGGGGACAGCCGAAACTAATGGAGCTGAAGGGCCCTGAGCCATGCAAACACGACGGTGAGCACTTGGAAAAGGAACATAAGGTCAGAGCGCGGGGGCAAGGAAAAAAATGAAACATTAATAAAAAATTTAAAAAAGATTAAATTATACAAGTACTCACCTGCTGCGTGACCAGACCCGTAAGAGTTGCGGGACGCAGCGCGCCCTGCCGCAGAGCATAAGACGGGGGCGCACACTCCGAAACGCTGAACCGCAGACGTGGGCCTAGCCCGCGTGCACTGGAACGGCTCTTTTGGAGCGAGCACGGCGGAGAGCAGCGCAGAGACAGAGCCAGGATCCGGCCTGGTGTCGCTGTGCTACTGGAGCGCTCTTTCTACCCGCATCATAGCACGCGGTTGATATCCCTGGGAAGGGACCCTTTCCCCCGAAGAGCTCTGTGAAGACATTCGGACAATGACAAAGACACAAGTGAGCCGGCACACCCAGGACTAATAAAAACTGAGAAATCCGCGTCGCTCAAGACTGATCACTCGACGACCCACAACAAAACCGGGGAGTACACGAAATACAAAACAAGGCACAAACCTAATCCCATAACTAATGCACAACGCACCCACAACGGCTACAACCATGGTGAAACTGAAACCCCCAAGAGGCCAACTTGAAGCCAGACCCATAATCCCATCACTGGAAACAGACACAGAACTCAACTCAAATGCCCTACGCAAAGTGATGGAGACATTGGCCGCCCACTCTACACATATAGAGAAAGTGCTGCAAGCTGTACTTGACACCAGAACATCGCTAGAGGGCAAAATAGACACAGTGGTGGCAGAAGTCAATATCCTTCGAATGGAACATCGGAAGCTAGTGGACAGGGTCACTACAGCTGAAACAATCCTGGAAGCGGCACAACCAGACATCAAAGAAATTAAACTCCGGCTCCAACGCCAAGAATCCGAAATACAACAATTGCACAAGCGAGCAGAAGAGGCAGAAGGCCGATCACGCCGTAATAACGTGAGGTTCCTAGGGTTTCCTGAGAAGATCGAACTGCTGAGCGCAGAGTTATTCCTAGAACGTTGGCTCAAAGCAACTATATTGACACAAGAAACCTCCCATACCTAGTAGTGGAATGCGCACACTGAGTACCGGGAGATTCCCCCCCCCCCGCCCGGGAGCTCCCCCACACCCATTAATAGCGAGATTTTTAAACTACAGGGACAGAGATCAGGTACTGAAGGGCTTGCGCACATTTAGCACAATAGACATTGAAAATACAAAAATCACGGCCTACCCAGACTACACAACCGATGTACAACGTAAACGTGCTACCTACCACTCAGCAAAACAAGTACTATGGGATAAAAACTACTTTTACTCCTTAATGTACCCAGCCAGATTAAGCGTGGTGGATGGAGACAGATCTCACATATTTCCAACCTCGGAAGACGCATGAACCGAGATACATGCAACTGGACTGGCAGACCCCACAACAGAAAATCAAGAACAAAAAGAATGGTTGACCAGACATCCACGTCGAAAGAAAAAACTAAAGCCCAGAACTGAGTCATGCCCAACTAAGTCACAAGCAGCAGATGAACAAGCTCGAGCCCTAAAAACATTAAACAGATTCTCGTGCATACGACCACAATCCAATCAAGACACCAACAGTTCGGACTCTGATTCAACAAGCAGTCATCATGGCCCACCCACGTCACCGCTAACCTCCGGCCCAGCGTTTACCCCGCATTCGGCAGACGATCTCTAAAATAACACGCGGGACTACAACCGCACCAACTCAAGTGCCTACAAAAATGTAAAAATACAGCAGGTAATGCTCAAGATCAGTTCTTTCAAAAGACAATGGCGACAAGACAAATCCAATCACAGTCCTCTAAGGAACACAAATAATAGACACTTTCAATGTATAAACCACAGTAGCATGAGAGTAAAGACTCTAGCAGGTGCAACACAGAGTCCAAGATGTGAAATGGCCATATCTGTACAGGCCGCAATGCAGGAGCTATCTCGGACTCTACATCAACACCCCTCCTAACCCAGCTGGGTTACCTTATGGACCTAGAAGGAACCGATGTACACAGTTGCACCAGTTGTGCCTGGCAGTTCACAGTTAGACTAACAATTGTAAGCTGTATCTTCTCTACTTCTTTTCCTCTTTCCTCAATATGCTCTATACTCTTATACACAGGAGGAGCGAGGGGGCTCGGGATGAAACAATAGGGAATTAGGGGCGCGACGAGATTACTCCTAGGGCGGGCAATGCACAACACCATGAATCCCAAATACAATGACGTCATATAACATAGTAACCTGGAATGTTAGGGGCTTAGCTAATACAACTAAAAGGCACAGAATACATGCTTACCTTAAACGCCATAAGATACATATCGCTATATTACAAGAGACACATGCAACAATACACGAATTGGGCGAAATTGGCAAAAACTGGTTGGGCATGGTATATGGAACTAAAACCTCAACATACGCGAAAGGCATATTAGTCTGGATCGCCCCTGGTGTCCCTTACGCAGCACAAAACATTCATATAGATAGCAACTGCGGGTACGTCTGTCTGGTCGGAGACTTAGACGGCAAACAGCTAACTATAATTGGAATATACACGCCAAATACAGGACAAGGACAGTTTTTTCAGACCACAACTACACAAATCCCACATGATCTGTCTTCACTTACTATTTGGGGGGAGATTTCAACAGCGTAGTGGAAGTGTCATTGGACAGATCCCACCCCCCAATAAAGGGTACCCAATGTAGGAACCTGTCCGCATGTTGGGCTCCTGGATGCGGGAGAGGGAACTACAGGATGTGTGACGATGCTTACACCCCATAGATAAAGAATACTCCTTTTACTCACTGGTGCACCAGCTCCACGCTAGGATAGACCTGCTGCTATGCTCATCTAGACTAACACATATGATACACAGCGCATCATACATGGACAAAACCCTATCAGACCATAACCCTTAATCGCAACACTAAAATGGGGCAAACAGTCAATGCGCATCCCCACATGGCGCCTACAACCCACCCTACTACGTGACCCCCCCTTCCGAGAGAAACTAGCAGAAGAAATAAAATCCTACTTCACAATAAACGCAAAGTTGATGGCATCACGAGCGATGGAATGGGACGGACACAAAGTAGTCATGAGGGGCATGTGTATGTCAATATCAGGCAGGGTATGACGGGAATTAACTATAGAACTACACAATATAGAAGGAAAAATATGGAATAAGGAATGTGACCTTGCCTCGGGCAAGGCCATCTGCGACAAATTAACCAATCTTAAAAAACAATGGAGTGCAACTGAGACCCGTCTGCGAAAATTCGATTATCAACACTATACAGCACGCCTGCAAGCTGAAGGCGACCGTTCCAGCAGAATGATAGCATGGCTAGCTAATGAGACACAAAGGGCCACCCCCATAAACGCCATTAAACTAGACACGGGCACAATAGTAAACACGCAATTAGAGATTAATGACGTCTTTAAACAATATTATAGCAAACTATGCCAAGCTGAACCCTCCCCACACCCATCACAATTGACAGAGTTCTTCAGTAATGCCCCACTAACGCAGCTACAAGCAGGACAAATAGTAGAACCAGATAAGCCCATAGAGAAGGAGGAGATACTACAGGCATTACAGCAGCTAGCCCACAATAAAACTCCAGGGACAGATGTACTGCCCATAGAATACTACCAGACATTCACGTCACAGACAATTACACCATTCCAAACAATGTTACATGAAACATATTAAACTGGACAACTCACAGAATCACAACGCGAAGCGCCAATTTTAGTCTTACATAAAAAAGGCTGTGATCCCCTAGACGTCTGCTCCTACCGACCCTTATCGTTATTAAACTCAGACTACAAAATACTAGGGAAAGTACTAGCGAACCGCCTCCTACCGCTGATGACCACCTTGATCCATACAGACCAATCCGGTTTTATACCTGGGCATAATACTTTTGTCAACATTAGGAACTTACTACGCATAATAGCCGAGACCCCTGTAGCGGATCACTCTTGTGCGGCGGTCTCGCTAGTCGTCGAGAAAGCCTTTGACACGCTGGGTTGGCCCTTTCTGATGGCAACCTTGCAGAAAATGGGATTCGGCGCAGGGTTCATGTGCTGGATATCCATATTATACACGAGTCCCAAAGCAAGGGTCAAAACTGGCACCATCATCTCAGAGAAATTTGACATAGGCAGAGGAACACGTCAGGTGCTGCCCCTTATCACCATCATTGTTTGCATTAGCAATAGAACCCCTAGCAGCGAGATTACTCAAAGAAGCAACAAGATGGGGCATCCCAGATGGAGAGGAATTCCGCATCATCTCCTTCTACGCAGACGATGCATTAATATACCTACGTAACAATACTGAAGCTCTACCGCATACATTACACCTACTCAAAAACTACGGGCCATGTCTGGCTTATGTGTCAACTGGGCTAAATCATGTTTATTCCCAATGAGGCCAACGCCAAAACCGCGGGATTACACAGTGATCGGCAATGACTTAAAATGGGAACACACAACCTTTAAATATCTGGGTGTCCAAATATACCACAACGCCTCCGACTTAAAAGAAGGTAACTTGGATAATCAGATCAATAAAAGGGTCCATACCCTTCTGGTGCTCCTTACCCCTCTCACCCATGGGCAGAGTGGCCTTGATTAAAATGATAGTGCTCCCCCTGACTAATGTACTACTTCGCAGCACTACCACTCATACTGCTAAAAACACTCTTCGCACAATTAACTAAGCTACTGACCGAACTGATATGGGCCAACGGATGCAGAAGAGTAGCCATGACCAAGATCTGTCTCTCAGTAGAAAAAAGGGGTATGGGCGTACCACAACTCAAACTCTACTATGCCGCAGCACAACTACACTGGATTATGACCTGGCTACAGGACCCCCTAAGCCCAGAGGGTCACAAAGTGAGGTCGCACCTGGGACGCACTGACGTGCTGGGCTGGCTTATAGGGCGCGAGCCCCCTGCACCTCATAGCAATGTTCTGATAACAGTAGCTGATCGAATGTGGAACCGCTATGTAGCAAGAGGTGCCCACACCACTATACGCACCCAAGATCCCACTACTAGCCATACCAGAAATAGACAAACTACAAGGTAGAACAGGACTTATTCCATGGACTGCAAAAGGTATAAAACTGATCGGTGACTTATTCGCAGACGATCATCTTAACTCCTATATGAAATTAGCAGATATATACTCTCTAGGACCTGGCGGGTTCATTATATATGGAGCACTTAAACATCTAATACGCAAAACATGGGGATGCGGCGATTTAGAGCCACCAATATCATCCACTCTACACAAATTACTGACAGGCGCCGGCACACAAACCAGTATCTCCTGGATATACCACATACTACAGGCTCACCCCGAAGTAGCACAAATGCAAGCTAAGGCCAGATGGGACAGGTCCCTACAAACATCCCTCACAGCAGAAGAATGGTCCATGGCCCTCTCAACTACGCATGAAATATCGTGCAATGCCCGCTTCAGATGTACCCAACTTAACTACCTACACCAGACATACTTAACTCCGATTCGCATAAAACGTATGTTTCCGCAAGCCACGCCTGACTGCCCAAGGTGTGGAAACGTGGAGGCGGACTTTTACCACATGACCTGGATCTGCCCCCCGTTACTCTGAATGTCGCATGATACCACACAGCAGGTTGCCACATGGTTGGGTTTACCTCTGAATCCCACACCTGAATCCTGCATATTAGGAATACGCCGTAGGCGAAATAAAGACAAGCAAAAACATAGGTGCGCGGATTTAGCATTCGTCACTCTTAAACGACTCATTGCAACACAATGGAAGTCACCTGGCGCCCCAGACATACACAGATGGACCAAAGACTTGACTCACTGGGCCAAGGCAGAGATACAAGTGCTAAACACACTTTGGGACATTGGGATTGAGGTCAAGAACGCAGACATGTGGGACACTTTCCTAGACCAGCTACAAGAAAAAGATGACACACGTCCACCTTGAACAGTCGACATAACATCTACACAAAAAGACTGAGATACAAGACACGTCGTCTGAGAAACCCTCCACTTTTTACACACCACCCCCCACTAAGATTAAAACACGCAACTCCTTCACCGCGCCACCACAAAGCATTCCCATCAACTGCAACACCCCTTCTCTTTCACCCCCTTCTGGAACTTTCCTCCTTTATTCTCCCCATCTTTATTACAATCTCTTTCTTCTTCTATACTAAAATACGAAAAGTGAAGTTAATTATGATATACACCGAATGTACAAAACATTATATTGAAAAGCAGAAGAAATGTAATTCGCAGGTGAAATAACCTATAACACAGTTTGACAAAATGTTGTGATCACTGGAAATAATTGAAAACTTTAATAAACAGATTAAAAAAAAAAGAAACTGTGCAAGACTCCATTGCCACCACAACACATACACTACGGGAATCAGTTATGCAAGCTTCCCTCCATCACAGAACAGGTATCACCTGGGCATCAACAGAGCAAGATTGTCTTACCACCAAAACACATGCAACATGGGTATGTTATCAGCCATACAAGCTTTCTTCCATGACAGAGTATGTACAACAAGGTCATCAGCCATTCTCCCACATGGTATAAGCTCAGAATTGGCATCAGCAATACAACCTTCCTTCTAACATATAAAATGCAAAGAAAGGGCATCAGCACTGAGCCTTTCTTCCAACACATAACAGGCAAAGAATGGGTGTCAGTAGTGCAGCCTTCCTTTTAGCCCAAAGCAGGCAAAGAATGGAGATTAAGCAGTGCAACCTTCATTCTTTCACAAATCAAGAACAGAATGAAACCCAGCAGTGCAACCTACCTTCTAACACAGAACAGGCACGGAATGGGCAGCAGCAGCCCAAGATTTCTATGCTCATGGACCATGAATAAGGGTATCAACAGTTCAAACTTCACTCCATCACAGAAAAGGTAGACTTTGTGCATAGCAGAGGACGCTTCCTTCACTAACCCAACAGCTACAGTGAAGGCATTAGAGCGCAAGCTTTCTTTCCACATGGAAGGGTTATCGTTTAGGCAACAACAGTGCAAGTTTCATGCACTAATAGAAAAACTGTTTTGTAGACATTAGCAGTGAATGTATTCATAAGTTCCTTTCTTCATTGAACATTTATCACTTGTGTATCAGCAGCACAAGTTTCCACCCTCACAGAAACGTTTCAGCATCAACATCAGTGGAAGTATCCTTCTTCTCAATTCACACACAACATGAGCATCAGTAATGCAATATGCCAGTGTTCTCATGGTGTGGAAGCAAGCTTGCCTCCTGTAGGGAATTCAGGGGGAGAGGGTGTCACTTTCCCCAAACAACCTTTAAAATTGTATTTATAATATTTTGCTAACGAACTATATATATGAGAGGCAATTAAAAAATCTGGGTAAGCCATGCCATTCCATCTGGATTTTCATTTTTTAAAACGTGTATAGCATTTTTCTTTACTTCTATACTCCACTTATTTACATTCTTTTCCTGCCCCTATGCTCATATTTTCTGGCCTAACTCTCTCTCATGCGTGTGCTCTCACAAACACATGCACGCACACACACACGTTCACAATGACACGTCCATGTACAAGAAAAAACCCCAACACAATGCAGAAATCAAAATTGCTTTTAACTTTCCTGTCTCCTTTCCTCCCACTCTGACACCTGGACCTCACCACAAGCCTCTTGCTCCACTCCATCTCCAGCTTCTAGAACCTGCATGGAAGGCTGTGCATACGCTCACATAAACAGTGTGACTGACAGTGCTGGCCATGGCACATGAAGTGCAATCGTCAGAGCAGGTGAGACCTCAGAAGTGCAGCACATCAACCATGAAACCTGCAAACATATGTGGCAGGCTCACGAGCACTCCCGGGCTCCCAAATCAGACCAAGCAATGACACTGGCATGCACGCCAATTCACCGAATGGCCAGCAGTAGGGAAGTGACATCACACGCCCTTTGACCTCCAGTTTCACTCACACACCCCTACTTATACATACACCTACAATCACACATAAACACACTCTATCACATAAACACAATCTCACCTGCAAGCATGCACAAAACATACATTTAGAAGCATTTTTTACTTACCTCAGCTGTCATGTAAGAGCACATTCCAGCTGTGTACTCCATTTTTACTACACAAATAGTGAATAAAAAATTATTCACTATTTGTCTAATGAAAACTTGGCAAAAAAACAAAAAGAATGCGGCCCCAGCTGACGTCCATTTGGAGGAGCTGCCCCTGTGTTCCTGGTACTGATTTTGCCAACACTGAGGTCAGGGGTCGCAAAGGCAGTGATAGGGGTCGCAAGGGGCAAGCCAGGGGTCACAGCTGCGACCCCTGGCAACCCCTAAATGACGTCCATGGAGACTGGTTATTTGGAACACACTAATATATATTAGCAGCGTGAGAGAAGCTTTAAGACAAGAGTCTGGTACCTAGAAAATTGCAATGGTATGAGTCTAAATGTAACTTATCTATGTCTTTAACCGCTTAGGTGCGGGCGTCGGCCACTGGCCGACGCCCACACACCCTCCCTGGTGCGGGTCACGACCAGTGGCTGACACCAGGAAGGGCATTAATAAATCCTGTGCTGCGATCGGGGGCCAGGAAACACTTTCAGGTTTCCTGGCTCCCCCGATCGCAGCACAGCTGCGATCAGGGGGGCCAGGAAACACTTTGAAAAGGCCTTGTAAGAAAGGGGAGACTCTCCCCTTTCTTACGAGGCCTTCTGAAACTGTTTCTGGCCCCCGATCGCAGCTGTGCTGCGATCGGGGGCCAGGAAACCCCACTAGACACCAGGGATTTTACTTTTGGGGGGCGGCCCCCCCGGAAAACGGGCCGCCCCCCCCGGCATAATTATTATTTTTTTTTTAAAGGTAGGAGCCCCTGGGGGGGGGGGGGGGCCCGATCGTGCCCCCCAGGGTTTTTTTTTTTTGTTTAAAAAAAAAAAAAAAAAAAAAATATGAAATGACAGGGGGTCGCCCGTGGTCAGGGTGACCCCCTGTGGGGGCAATTGTTTTTTAGATGTTGTAGGGTTTCCCTGGGGGCCATTTTGGCCCCCAAGGAAACCATACAACTACAAAAAAAAAATATATGTATATATCTATGTATATATCTATGTAGATAGATATATCTAGGTACATGGATATATCTATAGATATATCTATGTAGATATATATATGTATATATATATATATATATTTATATATATATATATATATATATATATATATAGAGAGAGGTAGATCTGTATCAAAGAGATTTATAAAGCGCGCTACTCACATGTGAGGGTCTCAAGGCACTGGGGGGGGGGACGGGGGGAGGGAAAGGGGCTGGGAGGTTCACTGTTCAAAAAGCCAGGTTTTGAGGCCCTTCCTGAAAAGAAGTAGGTTTTGGGTCTTGCGAAGGTGGGTTGTGAGTGCGTTCCAGGTTTTGGGTGCAATGTAGGAGAAGGATCTGCCCCCGGTGGTGGTGCGTTTGATGCGGGGGACAGAGGCGAGAGAGAGGTCAGCTGAGCGGACGTTTCGTGTGAGGGTGTGGAATGTGACTCTCGTTGAGGTAGGCAGGGCCTGTGTTGTGGAGTGATTTGTGTGCGAGGATGAGGATCTTGAAGGTGATCCTTTTGTCAATGGGGAGCCAGTGGAGGGATTTGAGGTGTGGAGAGATGTGTTGGTGTCGGCGGAGGTCGAGGATGAGTCGTGCTGCTGAGGTCTGGATGCGTGTAGTTTGCGCTTGAGTTTTAGAGTGGTGCCGGCGTAGAGGGCGTTTCCGTAATCAAGCCTGCTGTTGATGAGTGCGTGAGTGACAGTTTTTCTGGTCTCTGTGGGGATCCATTTGAATGTTTTTCAGTATACGGAGTTTGTTGAAGCATGAGGAGGTAAGAGCGTTGATTTGTTGGGTCATCGAGAGGGAGGAGTCTAGGATGATGCTGAGGTTGCGTGCGTGGTTGGCGGGGGTGGGTGCAGGGCCTAGCGTGGTGGGCCACCATGGGGGTCCCAGGTGTTTTTGTGTGGGCCAAAGAGGATTATTTCGGTTTTGCTTGAGTTGAGTTTCAGGTGGTTGGCTGTCATATATATATCACTTTTGTCAATATGTGTGTGGTTTCCCTGGGGGGAGAAGGGTCCGACTTGTCTAGTGGCAGTTTTAGTGCCATAAAGAAGCGCAGAAGGTTTATATGCCTACTGCAAAGAGCACATCTGTATTTTATGTAAATAGCTGAGTACATTAGTAAAGTCTATGGAGAGATGAAGGGCACTTTTGCTGGGTGGTAATGAGGGAATCCGAGGAGGAGGGAGTGGGAGCACCAATAATGATTGTTGGACTGGGCGCAGGAGGTGCTAAAGACTGTGACGAATGGTATGTGACAAGGTGTTTTTTGAGTGTCTTGAAAGTACGTGCTGATTGAGGGAAGAAGCGCAGGTAAGGTGGCCTCTACTGTTGCTCGTATCTCACACACACCATCGATTTTGTGACTGTCTACGTAGGCTAGTGTTTTAGAGCAACAGTTTAGCCAATAGCAGAGATGGCATCTTGATGGATGACTGCTGCCTGCACTCGGGTTATAGAGGACCGCTCTGACATAGGATCAGAGACTGAGACATCAGATACTGAGACAGCATCTGAGGGATAGGACAATGGCGCAGACTCTGGGAGTGATTTTTCAGTCAGAGGAGTCCCATTCGAAAACTCCTCTTCCAGTACATTATGAGGGAGGTGATGAGGACAGTCCTGCTGTCCCTTCGCAAGCTGTTCGTGCAACTGGATAATAGTGGGTTAGGCCAACCCAGAGAGCAGGTGAATGCGGCGGCAAGCAGAGAGAGAGTGCTCTCTTGGGAGCTCACCAATTTAGTTCAGCCCCAAATTCCACCACCCAAATCATATTGTGGAGACATCAAAATTGTCTATGGCAAAACAAACTGGTTTTGTAAGGCAGGCACCTGTGTTTTTGGTCCTGGATTCGGCGGCCATATAGAGAAACACACTAAACCCAAACATTTCTGGAAACTAGACATTCGGGGGAGTCCACAGAGGTGTGACTTGTGTGGATTCCCCAAAGTTTTCTTACCCAGAATACCCTGCAAAGCTGAAATGTTGAAAAAAAACTCTATTTTTCTCGCATTTCTGTCACACAAACTACAGGAATATGCTGGGATCCACAACATTCCTACCACCCAGTGACTCCTCACCTGTCCAGATAAAAACACTACCCCACTTGAGTGCCTACACCTAGTGCCTGTGTCAGGAATGGATCACCCCAGGGTCAACAGCTGCCTCACGTAAGGACCAACATTGACCGTTGTGTGATCTACTCCTGTCGCAGGCACCAGGCCTAACCACACAAGTGAGGTATCATATTTATCGGGAGACTTGGGGGAACCCTGGGTGGAAGGAAATTTGTGGCTCCTCTCAGATTCCAGAACTTTCTGTCACCGAAATGTGAGGAAAACGTGTTATTTTAGCCACATTTTGAGGTTTGCAAAGGATTCTGGGTAACAGAACCTGGTCCGAGCCCCACAAGTCACCTCATCTTGGATTCCCCTGGGTTTCTAGTTTTCAAAAATGTGCTGGTTTGCTAGGTTTTCCCAGGTGCCTGCTGAGCTAGAGGCCAAAATCCACAGGTAGGCACGGTATTCTATGAAAAAATGTGATGTGTCCACGTTCTGTTTTGGGGCATTTCCTGTCGCAGGCGCTAGGCCTACCCACACAAGTGAGATATCATTTTTATCGGGAGACTTAGGGGAACGCCAGGTGGAAGGAAATTTGTGGCTCCTCTCAGATTCCAGAACTTTCTGTCACCGAAATGTGAGGAAAACTTGTTTTTTTAGCCACTTTTTGAGGTTTGCAAAGGATTCTGGGTAACAGAACCTGGTCCGAGCCCCGCAAGTCACCCCTCCTTGGATTCCCCTAGGTCTCTAGTTTTCAGAAATGCACAGGTTTGGTAGGTTTCCCTAGGTGCCGGCTGAGCTAGAGGCCAAAATCTACAGGTAGGCACTTCTCAAAAAACACCTCTGTTTTCTTCCAAAAATTTGGATGTGTCCACGTTGCGCTTTGGGGCGTTTCCTGTCGCAGGCGCTAGGCCTACCCACACAAGTGAGGTATCATTTTTATCGGGAGACTTGGGGGAACGCCGGGTGGAAGGAAATTTGTGGCTCCTCTCAGATTCCAGAACTTTCTGTCACCGAAATGTGAGGAAAACTTGTTTTTTTAGCCACTTTTTGAGGTTTGCAAAGGATTCTGGGTAACAGAACCTGGTCCGAGCCCCGCAAGTCACCCCTCCTTGGATTCCCCTAGGTCTCTAGTTTTCAGAAATGCACAGGTTTGGTAGGTTTCTCTAGGTGCCGGCTGAGCTAGAGGCCAAAATCTACAGGTAGGCACTTCTCAAAAAACACCTCTGTTTTCTTCCAAAAATGTGGATGTGTCCACGTTGCGCTTTGGGGCGTTTCCTGTCACAGGTGCTAGGCCTACCCACACAAGTGAGGTATCATTTTTATCGGGAGACTTGGGGGAACGCCGGGTGGAAGGAAATTTGTGGCTCCTCTCAGATTCCAGAACTTTCTGTCACCGAAATGTGAGGAAAACTTGTGTTTTTAGCCACTTTTTGAGGTTTGCAAAGGATTCTGGGTAACAGAACCTGGTCCGAGCCCCGCAAGTCACCCCTCCTTGGATTCCCCTAGGTCTCTAGTTTTCAGAAATTCACAGGTTTGGTAGGTTTCCCTAGGTGCCGGCTGAGCTAGAGGCCAAAATCTACAGGTAGGCACTTCTCAAAAAACACCTCTGTTTTCATCCAAAAATTTTGATGTGTCCACGTTGCGCTTTGGGGCGTTTCCTGTCGCAGGCGCTAGGCCTACCCACACAAGTGAGGTATCATTTTTATCGGGAGACTTGGGGGAACGCCGGGTGGAAGGAAATTTGTGGCTCCTCTCAGATTCCAGAACTTTCTGTCACCGAAATGTGAGGAAAACTTGTTTTTTTAGCCACTTTTTGAGGTTTGCAAAGGATTCTGGGTAACAGAACCTGGTCCGAGCCCCGCAAGTCACCCCTCCTTGGATTCCCCTAGGTCTCTAGTTTTCAGAAATGCACAGGTTTGGTAGGTTTCCCTAGGTGCCGGCTGAGCTAGAGGCCAAAATCTACAGGTAGGCACTTCTCAAAAAACACCTCTGTTTTCTTCCAAAAATTTGGATGTGTCCACGTTGCGCTTTGGGGCGTTTCCTGTCGCAGGCGCTAGGCCTACCCACACAAGTGAGGTATCATTTTTATCAGGAGACTTGGGGGAACGCAGGGTGGAAGGAAATTTGTGGCTCCTCTCAGATTCCAGAACTTTCTGTCACCGAAATGTGAGGAAAACTTGTTTTTTTAGCCACTTTTTGAGGTTTGCAAAGGATTCTGGGTAACAGAACCTGGTCCGAGCCCCGCAAGTCACCCCTCCTTGGATTCCCCTAGGTCTCTAGTTTTCAGAAATGCATAGGTTTGGTAGGTTTCCCTAGGTGCCGGCTGAGCTAGAGGCCAAAATCTACAGGCAGGCACTTCTCAAAAAACACCTCTGTTTTCTTCCAAAAATTTGGATGTGTCCACGTTGCGCTTTGGGGCGTTTCCTGTCGCAGGCGCTAGGCCTACCCACACAAGTGAGGTATCATTTTTATCGGGAGACTTGGGGGAACGCCGGGTGGAAGGAAATTTGTGGCTCCTCTCAGATTCCAGAACTTTCTGTCACCGAAATGTGAGGAAAACTTGTTTTTTTAGCCACTTTTTGAGGTTTGCAAAGGATTCTGGGTAACAGAACCTGGTCCGAGCCCCACAAGTCACCCCTCCTTGGATTCCCCTAGGTCTCTAGTTTTCAGAAATGCACAGGTTTGGTAGGTTTCCCTAGGTGCCGGCTGAGCTAGAGGCCAAAATCTACAGGTAGGCACTTCTCAAAAAACACCTCTGTTTTCTTCCAAAAATTTGGATGTGTCCACGTTGCGCTTTGGGGCGTTTCCTGTCACAGGTGCTAGGCCTACCCACACAAGTGAGGTATCATTTTTATCGGGAGACTTGGGGGAACGCCGGGTGGAAGGAAATTTGTGGCTCCTCTCAGATTCCAGAACTTTCTGTCACCGAAATGTGAGGAAAACTTGTTTTTTTAGCCACTTTTTGAGGTTTGCAAAGGATTCTGGGTAACAGAACCTGGTCCGAGCCCCGCAAGTCACCCCTCCTTGGATTCCCCTAGGTCTCTAGTTTTCAGAAATGCACAGGATTGGTAGGTTTCCCTAGGTGCCGGCTGAGCTAGAGGCCAAAATCTACAGGTAGGCACTTCTCAAAAAACACCTCTGTTTTCTTCCAAAAATGTGGATGTGTCCACGTTGCGCTTTGGGGCGTTTCCTGTCACAGGTGCTAGGCCTACCCACACAAGTGAGGTATCATTTTTATCGGGAGACTTGGGGGAACGCCGGGTGGAAGGAAATTTGTGGCTCCTCTCAGATTCCAGAACTTTCTGTCACCGAAATGTGAGGAAAACTTGTTTTTTTAGCCACTTTTTGAGGTTTGCAAAGGATTCTGGGTAACAGAACCTGGTCCGAGCCCCGCATATCACCCCTCCTTGGATTCCCATAGGTCTCTAGTTTTCAGAAATGCACAGGATTGGTAGGTTTCCCTAGGTGCCGGCTGAGCTAGAGGCCAAAATCTACAGGTAGGCACTTCTCAAAAAACACCTCTGTTTTCTTCCAAAAATGTGGATGTGTCCACGTTGCGCTTTGGGGCGTTTCCTGTCACAGGTGCTAGGCCTACCCACACAAGTGAGGTATCATTTTTATCGGGAGACTTGGGGGAACGCCGGGTGGAAGGAAATTTGTGGCTCCTCTCAGATTCCAGAACTTTCTGTCACCGAAATGTGAGGAAAACTTGTTTTTTTAGCCACTTTTTGAGGTTTGCAAAGGATTCTGGGTAACAGAACCTGGTCCGAGCCCCGCATATCACCCCTCCTTGGATTCCCATAGGTCTCTAGTTTTCAGAAATGCACAGGTTTGGTAGGTTTCCCTATGTGCCGGCTGAGCTAGAGGCCAAAATCTACAGGTAGGCACTTTGGAAAAAACAACTGTGTTTTCTATAAAAAAAAATAGGATGTGTCCATGTTGTGTTTTGGGGCATTTCCTGTCGCGGGCACTAGGCCTACCCACACAAGTGAGGCATCATTTTTATCGGGAGACTTGGGGGAACATAGAATAGCAAAGCAAGTGTTATTGCCCCTTATCTTTCTCTACATTTTTTCCTTCCAAATATAAGAGAGTGTGTAAAAAAGACGTCTATTTGAGAAATGCCCTGCAATTCACATGCTAGTATGGGCACCTCGGAATTCAGCGATGTGCAAATAACCACTGCTCCTCAAAACCTTATCTTGATCACATTTTGGAAATGCAAAGGTTTTCTTGATACCTCTTTTTCACTCTTCATATTTCAGCAAATGAATTGCTGCATACCCAGTATAGAATGAAAACCAACTGCAGGGTGCAGCTCATTTATTGGCTCTGGGTACCTAGGGTTCTTTATGAACCTACAAGCCCTTTATATCCCCGCAACCAGAAGAGTCCAGCAGACAAAACGGTATATAGCTTTCAGAAATCTGACATCGCAGGAAAAAGTTACAGAGTAAAACATAAAGAAAAATGGCTGTTGTTTTCAGCTCAATTTCAATATTTTTTTATTTCAGCTGTTATTTTCTGTAAGAAAACCTTGTAGGATCTACACAAATGACCCCTTGCTGAATTCAGAATTTTGTCTAGTTTTCAGAAATGTTTAGCATTCCGGGATCCAGCATTGGTTTCACACCCATTCCTGTCATGAAGTGGAAGGAGGCTGAAAGCACCAAACATAGTAAAAATGGGGTATGTCCCAGTAAAATGCCAAATTTGTGTTGAAAAATGTGGTTTTCTGATTCAAGTCTGCCCGTTCCTGAAAGGTGGGAAGATAGTGATTTCAGCACCAGAAACCCTTTGTTGATGGCATTTTCAGGGAAAAAACCACAAGCCTTCTTCGACAGCCCTTTTTTCCCATTTTTTTGGAAAAAACTAAATTTTCACTGTATTTTGGCTATTTTCTTGGTCTCCTCCAGGGGAAACCACAAACTCTGGGTACCATTAGAATCCCTAGGATGTTGGAAAAAAAGGACGCATATTTGGCGTGGTTAGCTTATGTGGACAAAAAGTTATGAAGCCCTAAGCGCGAACTACCCCAAATAGCCAAAAAAGGGCTCAGCACTGGGGGGGAAAAGGCCCAGCAGCTAAGGGGTTAAGATATGGTAAAGGTTTAAACATCCATTGCTAACTGTAACTACATTTTATAGTTAATTTTAACACCTTTAACATCAGACCTCCCCTCCCCCATCATTTGTCTGTGGCGTTAAACAACCAAAGGTGGAAGCCCATACTAAAGAAAGGCAACACCGAGAAAGGCAACAATTTTTAAATGCCGAACAATAGTGGGAATGCGGGCTTCATACAAATGCAGCATTTGAAATCATCAAGATACATCAAGGTAGAATTTGCATACTTAATATTCATAGTCTGGAGCACAGTCATGCAGAAACTATCCTTCTTGTAAACGTGATGAAAGTACAGATGAAAAACTAAAAGACTTTGAAAAAATAAATATATCTACTGGGGAAGTGTATCACTTCCTTATCTATGCACAGCAGATTAAAAAGCAGCCGTCCATGATTACCAGCGCCGCCAGGTAGTTACAGTCGTCTGTAAAGCTGGCACCGTGAGAGATGCATAAGATGACCAGCCAGCCTGGGGTCAAAGAGGTCACGCAGCAGTGTGCATACATTTTAATTATCTCAGTCTCCGGCCTTGTGAAATATAAACTGCTCCACTCAGATCAATCTCTTCAAGATGATTTACTCCAAGAACCACTTTACTCCTAATGATTAGCGAGCTGAGCTGCAGACTTTTAAGTAAAATGATGGCTAATCAAATCTCTTTTGAATCATTTCCTTCAAGGTTTAATCTTTTTCTGTGAGATTTCGCTATATATCCTTAATTTGCGAACCAAGAAAGTTTATGTGTGTGACATATACGATTTTGGAATAGACTTTGTTGACCCACAGTATATTCCCAGCGCGTGGAAGCTATGTGTGCGACTGGAACATGTAATCCACCGATTTAAAACAGTCTCTTCGATTTGGAAGGGCAGAATAACCCAGAGTTTCAAGGAGGAAACAGAGATAAGAGGACGGGAGGCTAAACAGAAGACGGGAGATGAGAACAGAATTCGTTGATGGCGACATCGAGCATGCACAAAGCAAAGTCCACAGCTTTTTAAACAAGCATTTTCAATGCAATGGGTCTCGCGTTTGTTCGAGTTGGAGCTATTAGCCTTGTAAAGCAAAAAAAAAAAACATGCAGCACGATCGTGCTATGTAAAATGCAGCACGATCGTGCTGAGTGGAAAATAAACAGATAAAGTAGTCCGGACCCCAGGCTGAAAACATTGAGCCTCGTATGTTTTCAGTACTTTACCAGTGCTGTGTAGGTGTATATATATATATTTTGGGAGGTGAAGGCTCGGCGAACCCTCCTGATCTCCTGCTGAGATATGATTGGCTGCCATCAATTCAACTACGAAGTGTTTGGGAAGCCCCAAAGCAACCCTACCAGGTCAAAAATGTTTTTGTTGCAAATATTCATCAGGTTGCAAAACCGTGGTAAAAAAAACCAAAAAAACAATGTCGCCCGCACTTGTTTTAAGAAAGCCCCAAGGTGGGCCAGGTCCTTTGGGTGTGTTAAAAAATTTAAAAAATAAAAGAGGGGGTGTATGGGGCCACCCTGCTGGGCTTATTTATGCCCTTAGGACCACCACTTCCCCAGGGCATTGTTTCAGTAGTATGTGGGGATGGGGGTTTTGTCCCAGGGACCACCACCTGCCTGGGTCAAAATCAATAAATTATATAGGGAGGGGTCTTGCGGATCCCCAAAAGCCCCAGTGACTGCTACCTCCCCGGGCAACCATTGATTTACATGGGGGGAATGCACTGCCCTGGGAACTGCCACCTCCATGGGGCAAACATTGATTTACATGGGGTGGCACGTGGCACACCACAGCCTCGGGGACTGCCACCTCCCAAGGGATAGCATTGATTTGCATGGGGGACTGCCTCCACTGCAGGGCTGAAATAAAACAATGAGGGGGGTCTATTGTGGACCTCAATGACTACCAACTCCTAGGGCAAATACAGTGTTGGAGGGGGTTACCTGGACCCTCTTCAGGAGCCATACATGGCGCTGAGGTCTGCCACCCTCCAGGGCCAGCTTCTGCTTGGTCCCGGGGTGCCCACTCCCAGGACATAGCTGTTTGCTCTGACTTGGCTGGAGATTTGACAGCTCCCACCAAGTCAGATTAAACACTCCATTCCAACAAGGGAGAGCTGTCATGCAGAGATGTGGGCAGGGAAACAAAGGTAACAATTGCTCTCACAGAGAGCGAGCTGCATGTTTAGCATCTCTGTTTGTGACGGCAATGCCGGCACCCGCAGGAGATGGGGAGCTGGTGGGAACCACAAGGGCCTTCAGGCTCCCCCTGTAGTCCCTAGTGGTGCTGACATGGCTGGGCCACAGAGAATGGAGTACAATGGTCCGAGATCCCCCTAAAAATAAAAAAGGTTAAGGCCGGGTCCCCAGGGCAGTAATTGGCCTCGGGAAGGTGGCCACATGGTCCCCTCCCAAAAAACAAATTATTATGAGGTCGATCCTAGGGGATGGGGCCCTGGGGCTGAGATCTGCAGGGAAAGGGAGTCAACATGGACCCACTTTTTAATGAAGACTGGGCCCGGGGGATGCTGTCCCCGGGGCTGAAATTGGCTGGGGAATGAGGGCCATGTGGCACCCCTCCCCCATACTGGCCATTTAACCAACAAGGAAATACTTACTAACTAACCAGTATAAAGTGCTCCCTCCTACTCCTACTCTCACACCCACATTGACCCTCTCACACCAACTCTCGCACCCAGATAGACAATCTCACAGCCACCGTTTAACCCAGAGATATTCTCTCACACCTATTCTCAAACCCAGAGAGACAAGCCAAGCTGCCAACTCCCACCACACATGGCCAAAGGCTGTGCGCAGATCAGGGTTGGGTGGTTAGGGGGTTGGACACAGGGACTGGCCGCAGGGACTGGCCTTCGGCCTTGTGCAGCACAAACGTGATGGATATCCCTTCTACTGTATTAAGATTTCCATAGGATGTAATGCGACTTGTAATATGGCAGGCTGGATGGAGTAATCCCCTCCGCCATACTTATAATGAGGCCCATAGTTATTTGAAATAACTCCATAACTGCTGAATTTCTCTGGTTTGTGCGAGTAAATTCATAACATAACTATAACGCCCCCATAACCTTTGCTTTGCTCATTGAAGGCACTCACTCAGGCAGGATTTGATCACAAAACTTTAATCACCCTTTATTAATATGTAAATAATCTACTGGCAGTCGCCAGTAGGTAGTTATAGCAAGGAGCTAGTTTCAATAGGAAAAGTTTTTTTGTTGTTTTGCCAATAACTTTGGTGTCATTTGATGAATCTTCATGAAATTTAAAAAATGAATACAACATTGAGGTTCAGGAAGTGCTGGCAGCCATCTTGCCATAGCCCAACATAAATGATAGCGATATCATTGAAATGCATCATAGTGAATGGCAGGTTTTGAGGGTAACATATAAAGGGTGATAACAGATTTTAGTTACAATATAAATTATTTTTTGATAGTGGGGTACCAATTTTAGGAACTGTGGTGAATTCTAAGGTGGTTTGACTGTAAAAAAAGACTTTTGCTGGGATTTCATAGATCATGTTGAGAGAAAACTGTTTTCTCAGGATTTTCCCATAGAGATTATGGAAGGTGCTCTAGTAGCTAGAATGAGAGCATATTTTTTGTAAATTCACACTCTTTCTCATCCATATGAGGATGAAGTCAGACATTCTTGGTAAAACAGTACTTCGCCAAAAGGAGCAGCCTGTCAGTTGATTCCGGTGTGTTCAGCTGCAGCCTCCCAGAGTGTTCTAAAGAACAACTAGAGCACTAACACACCTGAAGCCATCATGATTGACTCAAATTTATAAAACATAACCATTTAATTTAGAAAGGCATACGATGAGGATTTCATTCTGTCATTGCAATTAGGGTTAGTGATGTAGAAATAAAAATTTGGACATGTTTTAAGTGAGTTCTCATATATCTTCCTCATCTATTTCATTAACACATTCTGACATGCACTTTCAACATCAGCAGCAGACTGCCAGCTAACTCCCTGGTGATCAGCAGCATTATTACAATATTCTAATGAGCAATTAGAGTGCTAACATTCTGAATTCATGCCAAAAGTGTGGCATATGTGAACGCCATCTTGATGGAATTGAAGTCGAAAACTGAAAGTATTTTCTACTAAGGATACTGCAGTAAATGAGTATATTAGGGAGTTTCTTAACAAATAAGTCTCCCAAAATGGCCATCAGAGAAAAAAGAGCCCAAATATCATCCAATTAAAGCCCAAGTATAGCCCAATGGCAAAAATGTGCAAAACACTTAGGGCCTGATTTAGATTTTAGTGGACAAGTTAATCAGTCACAAACATGACGGATATCCATCCGCCATATTACCTTCTCCATAGCGTATTATGGTATTGTAATATGGCGGACAGGATATTCCTCTTGTTTGTGACAGAGTAACTCCCTCTGCCAAACTCTAAATAAGACCCTTAGGCCCATATTTATACTTTTTTAGTGCCCTATTTGCGCCACTTTTTGATGCAAAAATGGCACAAACTTACAATATACAATTGTATTTTGCAAGTTTGCGTCGCTTTTGTGTCAAAAAATGACGCAAATGCGGCACTAAAAAAGTATAAATATGGGCCTTAATATTTTAGTATTTTGCAGTTTTATATAGCACAGACTTGACCCGAAGGTAATGGAGTGCTTTACATGTTCATCAGTTACACTACCCAAGGACACATTCATTTTTCTTTTAGGCATTGGGAGAATAAGTGATTTGCCCAGAATTACAGAATTGTGAGCTAACAATGAAACTCAAACCTGTTTCTTGACTTGCAGCTCTGGCCATAATGCAAAATCCTCTCCCCAAAGTGCAACATTTAATTAAGTGATCAACTGGATAAAAAACCATAAAGATAGCAAATAATTTTAAAGTGTTTTGTCTATTTTTGAGAACTCAGAAAATATGCCCTCATTTTAGTTTTTTAGAGAAATAACCTTAATTTCTATGGGAATGAAACCCATTCATTTTTTTTTATTTTTAAAGGAAGATGCCTTAGGTATTACAGTTTTGATTACATCAAGATGGTGTCAGGCATGCCACACTTGTGAAACAAATATAGAACGTTAGCAGTCTAGTTGTTCATTAGAATAGTGCGGGGAGGCAAAAATAAAGGGCACAGATTCATACAATTGAGGGCAGGTAGGATTGTGCAGATGCAACAAGTTGACCACGCTGGGTAGACAGAAAGGACAGTGACAGCACAACAAACCATTGAGAGTGGGGGAATGGGGGCAGGGTAACACATTAACCCTGCCGGACAGGCAAGAGAGGCTGTGGCAATTTAATAGATCATTATGGGCAGAAGGAAGAAGTAGTCACAGTGCAACCATACATGCCAACAGATCCAATTCAGGCAGGAGGCTCCTGGTGTTTTGAAGCCCCAAAAGGGCTTTATTTTATCTGTCTCCTGCCTTTAATCTTCTCTTTTTCAATGTTAGTCGATGGGAATAATCATTTCTCCAGTTTTGTTTTCAAAATCTCCCTTTTACCAAGTTCAAAATGTTGGCTAGTATTGTGCACTGGAGGCAGAAGAGATGGGGTAGGGACATGGACTCAGGTAACAGGGGGCAGGAGGCAAATGTGAAGGGGCACCAAACTGACCTTACAGGTCAGGCGTCAGTGGTTCCAGCAGCACAATACACCACACAGGGCAAGCAGGACAGCATTGCAGGACAACGGACCATGGGAACAATAGGGAAGTGACAGGGCCATGAACATGGAAAACAGTGAACAGAGAGAAAGGGTGGCAAGGGGGCAGGGCAGGAGCAGCAAGCTGACCATGGAGGGCAGGTGGGATGAGCAATGGAAGCACAACACACAATGGAGGGCTTCCGTGACACTACAATGGCATACACACAGACAAAAGAGGGAAGGTGGGAAGGGTTCAGAGGCAGCAAGCTGACAACACAGGGCAGATGGGAGGGACTGTGCTAGCACAGAAGACCATACATGGCAAGGGGAGGGTTAGTGGCAGCACAATGACCATGTTGAGCAAGAGCGAGGGGGCAGAGGCATGCACAGAGGACCGTGGAGGACAGAAGGGAGGGATGAACACAGACAAGAGAGGGCAAGGTAAGGGGTTTCACAACAGACCATAAAAGGCTGGCAGGAGGAGCAGTTGCAGCACAACAGAGCATGGATGGCAGAAGGGAAGGTAGGACACCAAAATGGATCATGAAGGACAGGTGGGAGGGGATGGAGTATGGATCTCGGACAGGCAGGGTGGAGGTGGCATGAATAGGCGCCAGCTATCTGAACATGCTAGACAGGTTGGAGGGGCAGTGGCATCTCAACAGAACACTCAGAGTAGATAGGAGGGGCATTGGCAGGTTAATGGAATATGGTGGGCAAAAAGGAGGGAGCAGGGTAATGCGCATAAGCATTGGAGGACGGGGGAAGGAGGGTGGCACAGCAAGTTGAACACAGAGGATAAGCAAGAGGGCAGTGGTGGGGCCATAGAAATAGGCAACAGAGAGCAGGAGGAGTGGGCAGGGATATCAAGATAAATGGAGGACAGTTTCAACTCATCGGACCATTAGGGTGGGTGGGAGGGCACTGGTGCATGGACTCAAACAACAGAGGGTAGGGAGGAGGTGGAGGGGGCAGCAAACTAATTGTTCAGGGCAGACAGGAAGGGCAATGTCAGAACAATGGCTACACAGGACTGTAATGAGAGAGCAGGGGCATGGACATGAACAATTTATGGCTGTGGGGGACAGGAGCTGCAATCTTGGGAGGGAGCACAATGCCAGATCAGGCCCTGAATCAAACCCCTGCCCCCTCCTACCATGCATTGTGATGGACATCCTACTTAAAGTTAAGCAACCCTAGAAATTCACTGAAAAAACAGAGGTTACAGGGACGTTATAATTAGAAAACATGATACAAAAAAATCTTAGAAATTCATTAACCCCTTTGCTGCCAGGCCTTTTCCCCTCCTGTGCCGAGCCTTTTTTTGGCTATTTGGGGCAGTTCGTGCTTAGGCCCTCATAACTTTTTGTTCACATAAGCTACCCATTCCAAATTTGCGTTCTTTTTTCCCAACATCCTAGGGATTCTAGAGGTACCCAGACTTTGTGGGTTCCCCTGAAGGAGACCAAGAAATTAACCAAAATACAGTAAAAATTTTGTTGCACCTTGCAATGGTTTTTTTTTCTATACTGGGTATACAGCAATTCATTTGCTGAAATATAAAAAGTGAAAAATAGGTATCAAGAAAACCTTTGTATTTCCAAAATTGCCACAAGATAAGGTGATGAGAAGCAGTGGTTATTTGCACATCTCTGAATTCCGGGGAGCCCATACTAGCATGTGAATTACAGGGCATTTCTCAAATAGACGTCTTTTTTACACACTGTCTTACATTTGGAAGGAAAAAATGAAGAGAAAGACAAGGGGCAATGACACTTGTTTTGCTATTCTGTGTTCCCGCACGTCTCCCAATAAAAATGGTCCTCACTTGCGTGGATAGGCCTAGCACCCGCGACAGGAAATGCCCCAAAACACAACGTGGACACATCACATTTTCACAAAGAAAACAGAGCTGTTTTTTGCAAAGTGCCTAGCTGTGGCTTTTGGCCTCTAGCTCAGCCGGCACCTAGAGAAACCTAGCAAACCTGCACAGTTTTGAAAACAAGACACCTAGGGGAATCCAATATGGGGTGACTTGTGGGGCTCTGACCAGGTTCTGTTACCCAGAATCCTTTGCAAACCTCAACATTTGGCCAAAAAAACACTTTTTTCTCTCATTCCGGTGACAGAAAGCTCTGGAATCTGAGAAGAGCCACAAATTTCCTTCGACCCAGCGTTCCCCCAAGTTTACCGATAAAAATGGTACCTCACTTGTGGGGGTAGGCCTAGGGTCCGCAAAAGGAAATGCCCCAAAATATAACGTGGACACATCAAATTTTTCCACAGAAAACAGAGGTGTTTTTTACAAACTGCCTACCTGTGGATTTTGGCCTCTAGCTCAGCCGGCACCTGGGGAAACCTAGCAAACCAGTACATTTCTGAAAACTAGACACCTATGGGAATCCAAGATGGGGTGACTTGTGGGGCTCTAACCAGGTTCCAGGTTCCGTTACCCAGAATCCTTTGCAAACCTCAGAAATCTGGCCAAAAAAACACTTTTTCCTCTCATTTTGGTGACAGAAAGTTCTGGAATCTGAGAGGAGCCACAAAGTTACTTCCACCCAGCGTTCCCCCAAGTCTCCCGGTAAAAAGTATACCTCATTTGTGTAGGTGGGCCAAGTGCTTGTGAAAGGGAAGAGCCAAAAAAAATTTGATATTGAGGAGGAACCCAAGGGGGTCCAAAAGGGCAGTTTGCAAAAAACATTTTTAGGCTGACAAGTGCAACAACATTTTTATCGGTATAGTTGAGACAATGCTGGGTGGTAGGAATTTTGTGGATTCCTGCAGATTACGGAAGGTTCCATCACAAAAACGTGGGAAAAATGTGTGATTTCCAGCAAAGTTGGAGGTTTGCAGGAGATTGTGGGTACAACAATGGTGCGGGTGTATGTGAAACACACCAACCTGGAATCACCCAGATGTTTAGTTTTCAGATGTGTCTAGGTCTTGTGGATTTTTCTACATGGAAGCGTCCCAAAGTCCATAAAGTGCAGCCCTCACCATTCCAAGTTGGACGATTTTGAGAGTAAGCCAAGCTCTCATGGCCCAAATGTAAAACTAAAACCCAAAATAATCAAATGTCTTCTTGCTTGCGGTGGGATAAGATGTTTTAGAGAGACTGTTACCCCATTCAGTTGAGGTGGGGGCGTAACCAGGCCCATACAGGTTGGTAGCCACCACCCCAATATATATATTTTTTTTAATTCCCTGGCATCTAGTAGACTTTAATGCCCCCCCCCCCCCAGGGTGTGGATCAGGGGTAATTTCCCCATCTGCCCACTGGTGAGCAGAACAACTTTGTCCCCATTTACTTGGGGTGGGGGTATGGCCATACCCCCACCCTCTTATTTTGGAAGAAAAACTTCCCTGGCCTCTGGTGGGCTTTCTACCTCCCCCCCCCCCTTGGGGGCAGATGGGCCTTCCAAAAATAGACCCATCAGCATCCAATGGGGGGCAGATATGGCCAACAGTAATGTGCCCCCATGGCGAGCAACCCTTAACCAAGGGGCTGCCCCCTAAAGAAAACACACGCATACACACACACCAATCCCTGGTGCCTAAATGGTTTCTGCCCCCATTAATTTAGAAATGGTCTAAATACAATTTGCCCCCCAGGGGAGCGACCCTTGACTAAGGGGTCGCTCCCCACCTCTAAAAAACAAAACAACAAAAACAGTTTTTTTACCCCTGGCGCCTTGAGGTTTCTGCCACACCTGGGGGCAGATCTGCCCAATAACAATAGGCCGATATGCCCCCAGGGGGGCAGAAAAGGCCTAAAATAAATTTGCCCCCCTATCCCCCAGAGAGTGAACCTTGTCTAATGGGTCGCTCCACACCTCTAAAAAAATATATATATATATATTTTATCCCTGGCGCCTAGCGGCTTCTACCCCCCTTGGGGGCAGATCGGCCTAATAGCAATAGGCCGATCTACCCCCAGGGGGGGTAGAAAAGGCCTAAAATAAATTTGCCCCCCTCCCGGGTAGCGACCTTTGCCTAAGGGGTCGCTCTCCACCTCTAAAAAACAAAACAAAACAAAAAGAAGTCCACCAAAAATGTATCCCTGGGGCCTAGAAGCCTCTGCCCCCGGGGACTGATCGGCCTAATAACAATAGGCTGATCTGCCCTCGGGGGCAGAAATGGCCTAAAATATAATTGCCACCCTGCCCCCAGCCCCCCTCACCCCCCTGGAGAACGACCCTTGCCTAAGGGGTCGCTCCCCCTGCGTGACATTGGCGTAAAAAAAGATCCCCGGTGCCTAGTTGTTTCTGCCACCCTTGGGGGCAGATTGACCTAACAAAAATCGGCCGATTTGCCCCCAAGGGGGGCAGAAATGGTCTAACTACAATTTGCCCCCCAGGGAAGCAACCTTCCCCTTAAGGGTCGCTCCCCATTTCTAAAAAACAAACAAAAAATTTTTTTTTTTTTTTAACCCTGGAGCCTAGAGGTTTCTGCTCCCCCTGGGGGCAGGTCTGCCTAATAGCAATGGGGGGGCAGAAATGGCCTAGAATAAATTTGCCCCACCACCTCCCCACCCCCCTGGGGAGCGACCCTTGCCTATGGGGTCGCTCCCCTTGCGTGACATTGGCGCAAAAAAAAATCCCCAGTGCCTAGTTGTTTCTGCCCCCCTTGGGGGCAGATTGACCTAAAATCGGCTGATCTGCCCCCAAGGGGTGCAAAAATGGTCTAAATTCAATTTGCCCTCCAGAGGAGCGACTCTTGCCTAATGGGTTGCTCCTCATCTCTAAAAAAACAAACAAACACAAAAAAAAACACAAAAAAGATTTGCCCTGGCGGCTAGAGGTTTCTGCCCCCCTGGGGGCAGATCGGCCTAATAACAATAGGCCGATCTGCCCCCAGGGTGGGAAGAAATGGCCTAAAATAAATTTGCCCCCTGCCCCCCCACCCCCCGGGGAGCGACCCTTGCCTACAGGGTCGCTCCCCTTGCTTGACATTGGCGCAAAAAAAAAGATCCCCGGTGCCTAGTGGTTTCTGCTCCCCTTGGGGGCAGATTGACCTAAAATCGGCTGATCTGCCCCGAAATGGCCTAAATACAATTTGCCTCTCTAGGGGAGGGACCCTTGCCTAAGGGGTCACTCCCCATCTGTAAAACAACAACAAAAAAATAAATCCCCGGTGCCTAGTGGTTTCTGCCCCCCTTGGGGGAAGATTGGCCTCATAAAAATAGGCCAATCTGCCACCAAGGGGGGCAGAAATGGGCTGAATATAATTTGCCCCCTAGGGGAGTGACCCTTGCCTAAGGGGTCGCTCCCCACCTAAAAAAAAAAAAAAAGTCCTTAAAAAAATGCCCCCCTGGGGAGCGACCCTTGCCCAAGAGGTCGCTCCCCTTATGCTAATTACAACTAAAAATAAATCCCTGGTGTCTAGTGGGCATTTTAGCAGCTGGATTGCTTTGCAATCCAGCTGCTAAAATGCTCAGAGAGTCTTCAAAGGGAAGGAAATTCCTTTCCTTTCCTTTAAAGCCTCTCAGGCCTCCTCCACGTGATCGGAAGAGAAACCAGCGCAGTGGGAGGAGGCCTTTGTGATGGTCAGCGTGCAATCGCGGGGGGCATCGGGGCTGTTGAGGGTGGAAGGGAAAGGGCTTCCCCTTCCATCCCTGCCTTGGGGGGTGGGTGGGAACCTGGGCTCTGTGCCGCAGGATGTAACCATTACGTCCGTGGCACAGAAGGCGTTAAAACAGTGAAGGTTACAAGGATCTTATAGTTAGTTTCAGATTTTGCATGCACAAAACCATAGAAATTCAGCTATTATATTTATTGATATTTCAAGTAACTATGAACTGTGCCCTAAGGTAACATATAACTCAGGACTTGGTAGTCCTGGGTCTGTCGTAGGTGGGTGGGGACGGTGTTCCAGGTCTTGGAGGCAATGTGGGAGAAGGATCTGCCGTCGGCTGTAGTTCGATGGATGCGAGGGACGGCGGCAAGGTCAAGGTTGGCAGACTGGAGTTGGTGGGTGTGAGTGTGGAAGGTGAATCGCTCATTGAGGTAGGCAGGGCCCATGTTGTTAAGAGCTTTGTGGGCGTGGATGAGGAGTTTGAAGGTAATCCTCTTGGTGACGGGAAGCCAGTGTAGGTCTCTGAGGTGGGCTGAGATGTGATTGTGGCGTGGGATGTTGAGGATGAGGCATGCAGAGGCATTCTGTATACGTTGAAGTTTCTTCTGGAGCTTGGCTGTGGTTCCTGCATAGAGAGCGTTTCCGTAGTCCAGTCTGCTGCTGACAAGGGCGTGGGTGAATGTCCTTCTTGTTTCGGTGGGGATCCATCTGAAGATCTTGCGAAGCATGCAGCGGGTGTTGAAGCAGGAAGATGAGACGGTGTTGACTTGCTGGGTCATGGTGAGTGATGAGTCTAGGATTAAACCAAGATTGTGTGCGTAGGTGGTGGGTGTTGGTGCGGTTCCTAGGGTGGCTGGCCACCAGGAGTTGCCCCATGCAGAGAGGTTGGAGCCAAGGATCTCTGTCTTGTCCGAGTTAAGTTTGAGGCGGCTCTTCTCCATCTAGTTGGCGATGGCATGCAGTCCATCGTGGAGGTTGTTTTTGGCAGTGGCCGGATCCTTTGTGAGTGAGAGGATCAGCTGGATGTCGTCAGCGTAGGAGACGTTGTTGAGGTTGTGGGATCGAACGATGTTGGCGCGCGGTGCATGTAGATGTTAAAAAGAGTTGGGCTGAGAGAAGACCCTTAGGGTATGCCGCAGATGGTCTTGGTGTCTTCCGACAGGAAGGGAGGGAGGAGGACACTCTGAGATCTGCTGGAGAGGAAGGATGTCATCCAGTCCAGGGCCTTGTGGCGGATCCCAGCGTTGTAGAGGCGAGTACAGGGTGTGTGGTTGCAGACGGTGTCAAAAGCAGCTGAGAGGTCCAGAAGGATGAGGGCTGCGGTTTCCCCTTTGTCGAGCATGGTCCGGATGTCATTGGTTGCGGCGATAAGCCCGGTATCGGTGCTGTGGTTCCTGCGGAATTCAGATTGGGAGATATCCAGCGCGTTGTCGTCCTCCAGGAAGTGATCTTCTTGATGATGACCTTCACCGGGAAGGGAAGGAGGGAGATGGGTCGGTAAGTCTTGAGGTCTTCGGGGTCCGTTTTTTTTTTTTTTAGCAGGGCGTTGACTTTGGTGTGCTTCCAGCTCTCCGGGAAGGTGTCGGTCTTGAAGGAGCTATTGATAATCATACGGAGTTGGGAGGCGATGATGGGGCTTGCTTTGTTGAAAACATGGTGGGGGCAGGGGTCGGAGGGATATCCGGAGTGGATGGTGCTCATGGTTTTGATGGTGTCCTCGTCGTTGATGTGGGTCCAGGAGAGCAAGAGGTTGGTGTGACTGGGTGCGTTGGGGTTGGTGGTGGGCGAGGTGGTAGTGGGGGGCGAGGAGTTGAAGCTGTCGTGGATTTCCGTGATCTTGCGATGGAAAAAGGTGGCGAGGGAGTCGCAGAGGTCTGCGATGGAAGGGGGTCGATGGAGCATGACCTGGGGTTGGTGAGTTCTTTGACGATGCTGAAGAGCTCTTTGCTGTCGTGGGCATTGTTGTCGATGCGATCTTTGTAGAAGGATCTTTTGGTGGTCCGGATAAGCTGGTGGAGCTTGCTGATGGCTGTCTTGAGGGCGGCGTGGTTGCTCTCTGTTGCTTCATGGTGCCACTTCTTCTCGATTTTCCGGCACTCCTGCTTGGAGGCCTGAAGGTCGGCGGTGAACCAGAGGGCCTTGGTGCTGGTGCAGTTGTTGGAGGATATCTTGGGCGGAGTGAGGGTGTTGGCGCAGTCGTCTATCCAATGTCTGAGGTTGAGGGTGGCTGTGTTGGGGTCGGTGGTGCTGGGTGGCGGGGCCTGGGCGAGGGTGGAGATCAGTTGGTCTCCCGAGATTTTGTTCCAGCTGGGGCGGGGGATTTGTTGTGGGCAGTGGTGAGTGGTGGGTTTCTGGAAGGTGAAATGGACGCAGCGGTGGTCGGTCCAGTGGAGTTCGGTGGTATGGCTGAAGGTGACGTGGCTGCTGGTGGAAAAGACGGGGTCGAGTGTGTGGCTGGCGGAGTGGGTGGGCGTTGTGACCAGTTGTTTGAGACCGGGGTTGGCGAGGTTGTCTATCAGAGCAGTAAAGTTGCTGTTGTTGGCGTGATAGATGAAAATTCAAGTCACCAAGAAGAATGTAGTCCGTAGAGGCAAGGGCCAGGGTGCTGAGTATGTCGGTGATGGAGTCGCTGAACTAAGGTCTGGGGCCCGGGGGCCTGTAGACAAGGGTTCCTCTGAGGGTGGTGTTGGCGTCATTGTGAATCCAGAAGTGTAAGTGTTCGGCGGCATTGAGGGTGTCATCGGTGTAAGTTGAGATTCTGATGGTGTCCTTGTGGACTATGGCGATTCCTCCTCCCGGTCTGTTGGTGCGGTCTCTGCAAGGGATCTTATAGCCTTCGTGGATGGCTATGGTCCGAGGAGGGAGTCATCCAGGTTTCGGTGAGGAAGGCGACGTCTGGGGAAGATGAAGTGAGTAGGTCCCAGAGTTCCACGGCGTGCTTGTGGACGGAGCGGGTGTTGAGGAGGATGCAGCTGAGGTGGTTGTGTGTAGTTCTGGCATGGCACTTGGCGGCTTAGGGGCATGGTTTAAAATGTTAGTCTAACTATAATGTCCTTGTAACCTTCGCTTTTTAAGTGCATATATATATATATAGATATATATATATGTATATAATGTACTTTTCCCCCTTCCCGGAGCCTTTCTCCTTCCAAATGTTGTTGAGGGTTCCAGAGAAAAGAGAGAAAAAAAGGTGGCACAACCAAATCTGGGTTTCAAAGATTCTTACTTAATTTATTTATTTCCAAAGTGCTTGGTGCTCATAAAAATTCACTGAAAAAACAAAAGTTACAGGGACGTTATATTAAGGAAATTGAATTTAAATATATATTTTTTTCAGTTAATTTCTATGGTCTTACTAACATAAAGTAATTTTCATTACTATACCTTAATCCAACCACAGCCATACATGGTCTTCTCCCATGCGCGGTGGAGGGTGGCTGCAGATCCAGTGGTCAACCCCAAAAACCCACCCAACCCTATGGCACTTATGGCCTTCAACCACACACAGTGGGGTTTGGCCACAGGGGCAGCCAATCCCCTATAATCACCCAAACCTGCGCCACCCACGGCCTTTCGCCATGCACAGAAGCATGGAGGTGGGTGGTTATAGGTTTGGTCGCAACCCCAAAAATGTGCTGGAAAAAAGACTTCAATATTTCATCACAAGGGATGTTTAGCATTCAAAACACCAGTATATAAACAGACACCATTAGATAGGAGGATTAGGACCCTCAACCTATTGAGTGTCAGTTCAGTGACTGTGCTGTACTGTGCTTCAAAACATAGCTATAACATTCAAACCAAACATCTTTCTAGTGTGACAATTTGTAGTCATTGTATAATGAGATCATTGCATCTCTCTTGCTCTCTTTTACATCCTTTTATGGAAAGAAAGAAAGAGAGAGAGAGAGAGAGAGAGAGAGATTGAGAGAGAGACATTGAGAGGAAGACATTGACAGAGAGAATTTGAGAGAGGGGGATAGAGAGGTTTTCTAGAGTTTGGTGAAATATATAGTTAGAATGAGATTGAAGAGAAAATGTATTTGTCAATTGAAGAGAGTGAGATCACCTTTCAGTCTGTACCGTAAATATTCAAAGTTGAAAAACAAATCACCAGAGAAATGACCACAGACACTCCTCTACTAGACCTCTCAACCTTAAGTGTGAGTGTCTGAGGCCTTAATCACTACACCACAGATTAGGTCTGATTCTGCAGTGTCCAGACATTACTTTGACATTCAATCCAAAGATTTTGCCTGGAAAAGAAATTCAATGTTTCATAACAAGTAATGTTTACCATTTAAAATACAAATAAATAAACAGATACACAGCCATGGGATACCAAGAGTTGAACCTTCAGCCTCCCGAGGGACAGTCTAAGAGCTTTATCAATAGACCAGAGGTGTGTGTGTTCTGCTGCACATCAAAACATAACTATAACATCTGTAGAAAACATCCTCCTTGTGTGTCTCTTTGAAGTAATTATATGGAGAGACCATTGCTATTGATATTGCAATGGTTGCTCCATAGAATGATTTCAAGGCGGCACACAAGCAAGATGTTTGCTGATAGGACCACGGGGAGCCTCAAGCCCCTGCTGTCCTAGCCAGCTCCCTGCATCCTGTGGGAGCAGACATTGCTCCTGCAAACAGGGAGCTTTTTTAAATAGCAGCTCCCTTCTTGCAGAAGCAATGTTTTAATCTGTTTCCCTGCACACATTTGCGTGCAGGGAAAGAGACAAAAACTCAGCAAGTGAGAGCTGTTTGACAGTTCCCACTTTGTGAAAGCGGAGTTATGTTTGCTTTTACTTGGTTGGAGCTGTCAGCTCCCGCCAAGCAGAAGCAAACAGCTACATCATAAAGGTTGGTACCTCGTGAGGGGGCATGTCTGCTTCTTTGAAAATTTGCCTTGGGGAGGTTGTGGTCCCCGAGGGTCCACATCAGACCCCCATCTTATTTCTAGTTGTAGCCCCAGGGAGGTGGTTGTCCCTGTGGCCACGAGGGGTCCATAGGACCCCATATTTTTCTTTTTCTTTGTTGGCCTGTGGAGGTGGTGGTCCCCGGGGACCACGTGGCCCCCCAAGCATATTTCAAAATATAGGACCCCCTATTAAATGTATATGTTGCCCAGGGAGGTGGTAGTCCCCTGGCCATGGCGGGTCCACAGGACCCCCCATCATATTTTTTAAGAAATAAGCCCTGGGGAGGTGGCGGACACTGGGGCTTCTAGAAACGATAGTAGGGGAGCCCCGTCTGCCCCTCCTATTTTGCGTGCAAGCCCCCGGGTCATTGCCTAAGCAGGGGCACAATTAAAGGGAACGGCGGGAGACCGTGCTTGCTCTTTTAAAAAACCAAATGCAGGGAAATTTGTGAAAAGTCACGATTTTCACTGTGATTTTCTTTTAAATGCCTTGATGTGTGCTGGACTCTGTTTTTGCTGTTTTTGATACTCTGGGCACTTTACCACTGCTAACCAGTGCTAAAGTGCAAGTGCTCCTATGTACTATGTATGTGTAATTGGCTCTCCATGATTGGCATATTTGATTTACTAGTAAGTCCCTAGTACAGTACACTAGAGGTGCCCAGGACCTGTAAATCAAATGCAACTAGTGGGCCTGCAACACTGGTTGTGCTACCCACATGAGTAGCCCTGTAAACATGGCTCAAACCTGTCACAGCAGTGTCTGTGTGTGCAGGTTAAACTGCCAATTCGACTTGGCAATTGTACTCACTTGCCAGGCCTAAACCTTCCCTTTCTTACATGTAAGGCACCCTTAGGTAGGCCCTAGGTAGCCCTATGGGCAGTGTACTGTATGCATAAGGTAGGACATATACTAATGTGTTTTATATGTCCTGACAGTGCAATACTGCCAAATTCGGTTTTCGCTGTGCAAGGCCTATCTCTCTCACAAGTTAACATGGGGAAGGCCTTTAAATATTATTAAAGTGCAGATTCTCTTTAGGAGCAAATAGAAATTTTGAGTTTAGGGTCTCTGAACTCACAGTCTAAAAATACATCTTTTAGTAAAGTTTCTTTTTAGATTGTGTGTTTGAAAATGCCACTTTCAGAAAGTAGGCATTTTCTTGCTTAAACCATTCTGTGACTCTGCCTGTTTGTGGATTCCCTGTCTCGGTCAGTTTGACAGTTGGGCTGTTTGCACCTCTCCTCTAGACAGTGACACAAAGGGAGCTAGGGTGTAGCCTGCATATCCTGATGAGCCATCAGTGCTGGGAGGGAGATCAGGAGTGGTCACTCACACTGGAAAGGGCTGTGCCTGGCCTCACACAATGCAGTCTCCAACACCCTGGTGTGTGCCTGGGGCCTGGCCTGGGCAAGTCAGGATCTTACAAGCAAGAGAGAGTTTCCTTTGAAGTTTGCCTACTTCAAAGGCAGAAAGGAGTATAAGTAGTGTACCCAAAACCCCTGAATGATTAGATTACTTCTATAATCAAGAGGAACCTCTGCAAAGGAGAAGAGCTGCCCCTGCCTGTGACTGTACTTTGTTGGGCTATCCTGCAGTTGCTGCTTCTGTCTGTGTAAGGGGACGAAGACTGGAGTTTGTTGTGCATTCCTGCTTGAGAAGAATCTCAAAGGGCTTCAACTGAGCTTGCCTCCTGTTGTTGAAGTCTCCGTGCCATCAACGACTTCCCCTTGCCAGCACCTGGACTCTCTGCTGAGACTCCTGCCCTGCCAAGTGGTGCCCTATCCAGTCCCTGGGCCCTTGAAAGGTGAAGCTGGCAGACAGGCACTGAAAATCCACGCACAGAATGCAGTGCAGAAAAATTTAAGAAGCACCTTCTGCAACACAACTGATAAACAACGCGCCGCTTGCTTTGCTGCTAAAATCGACACTCACCTGCATCGCAGCAGGGAGATCAACGCAATATGGCTGGAGAAACGACGTGCAACACCTGCTTACGGAAGTTGATAATGACGCAAACCCCATGCAGCGTGGTTTTCCAAAACTGTGACGCCATATTTTCCAAGCATCGTCATTAGGTGTCCAAGCCAACCCGACTACACGGATCCGAGGTGTCCCATCCGGAAATCGATGCATCGCTCTTTTGCGAGGGAGAAAAATGACAAATCTCCGTTCTGACCAGAGAAGGAAACGATGCACAGCCTCAGTTGTGAGTGAGGAATCGACGCATCGCTACCCCTTTCCGACGCATGCTCACCTATTTCTGATGCTAACAAGGTACTTTGTGTAACAACAGCATTCTCACTGTTTTCTAAGGATTAAGGGCCTGATTATGACTTCGGCGGAGGGGATTACTCTGTCCCAAAAGTGACAGATATCCTGCCCGCCGAATTATGAGTCCATTATATCCTATGGAACTAATAATACGGCGGGCGGGATATCCGTCACATTTGGGACGGAGTAATCCCCTCCGCCGAAGTCCTAATCAGGCCCTAAGACTCTTACTCTTTTAAAAATTCATATCTTGACTAGGTTATGTTGCTTTTTTGTTGTTTTGGTCTTGTTTGATTTACATAAATATTACCTGTTTTTCTAAACTGGTGTGGTGTCCATTTTGTAGTGTTCTCACTGTATTACTGTGTGTGTGAGTACAAACACTTTACACATTGCTTCTGGAGTTAAGCCTGCCTGCTCGTGCCAAGCTAACAAGGAGGTGACCAGGGGTTAACTGAGGGTGATTCTCCTTCACCCTGACTAGAGTGAGGGTCCTTGCTAGGACAGGGGTTAACCTGACTGCCAAGCAAAGACCTAATTTCTAACAATCAGTATTCACACATTTGTCGCAAACCTAGATACACAAATTTGGTTTTCCTTCCATTTCTCCTTAACTACTGAACAGATTTACACAAAAGAACAAAAAACACTCTTTCTGGACCAAGAGCTATCTTCCTGTCCAATTTGGTGTACTTCCGTCCAACAGTTCGGGCTGTAGTCGTGTCTAAAATCTGCATTGGAAATGCACTTATTTTGTTCCCCTTTTTGTCAATCCCCACCTGATGGGTCACCCCAGAACTTTCCATGTACAACAAGGTCCCAAAAAACAATTTTTAGGGAAAATTTGTGATGATTTGTCAAATGGAGCCAAAGACATAGACAAGTCCAATAATGATTTCTGATTGGAAACTAGGCCCTAATTATACCTGCCTACTGGTGAGCACCAGTATGTAATATATATTTTTTAATATTACGTACTGGCCAGGTATATATTACCTAAGGCCGCCAGTTTGTAGTTATAGTTAGGGTGTATTTTCCATGTATAATATATATATATATATATATAAGAAAAAAGAGGAGAGTTTCAAAGTGTGATTGCCAATTTTGATACCCCAAATAAAACTTTGCTGTCTGATACAGAAAAAAAAGGTGAACAGAATCTTACCAAATTTTGCAGAAAGTTAAAATGTTCTGCTGCAAGTGTGCTTTTGTGATATGGTCTTAATTCGTTTTACTGTTTACAATAAACAGGGGTTTGGCAGGGTGCATGGAGGTGTTATCCCTCAGGAACTGTTAGGCCACTGAGTGGTCAGTGGAGCTTCTCCTTGACAATGGAGAACCAGTGCTGGAACCGAGGATCCAAATAATCTGAATGGCAGACCACAACACTGAAGAAAATGTTACAGGCACCATTACTGGGACCTCGATTCACGAATCCTAGAAAAACATTCAAAAGGTGAAAGAAGGGTGATAGGATATTCACATTCTGACCCCCCTGGCAATGGGAGAGGTCCCATTTGGACCTTCCATTAAGTTAATTTAAATATGTATATTATTTCAGGTCCTTTTTACAGTGGACCAGTGCCTAGTACTATCTACTTATCGTGTCAATCTTTCGGTCATCAATAATTTTTCTTCATTTTGTTTGTATCACGGTTTTAAATTTTCATTATCCTGATATCATACCCAAGACGGCTCAGTCAATTTTCTTAGCCCAATTATTTGTGGACAATGTTAGTAGTAGTGCTATATAGGTAACTAGAGGCAGACTAATTTCTACCCTTTCCAATGTTTGATCTGTCTAATAATTAAACTGTGTTTTGTACAGAACTAAAACATCTTCATCGTACTTCAAAGGAAAACCCTGATGAAAACTTCAGTTGAACAAGTAGAAATAATTCGAAATCCATCCTGTTGTGGCATTTAGATTTTGGGCATGAAAAAGTATTACAATGTTCGCAAAAGTGCAAGTTTTACCATTTTGAGCACAACAGCAGCTCCTAACAATTAGGCACCAATACCTATTCTCGCAATGCTAATTGAATCGAGCTGAAGTGTAGATAATGCGGAACATAAGAAGCCCAAGACCCATATCATATAATTTGGAGGTTGGAGTGACTATTCACAACTAGTCAACAGGAATGTGTAGCAATGAAGGATAAGGAGCCTTTTCTTTCATTCAATATACACTTACTATTAGTTGACCACATGCATAAACCTCTATACACTGTAACAAACAACTTTGGTTAATTAAAAAAAGTAATCTGGTGTCAGCGACCTTAGTTTTGAGTACAGTAGCAAATAGGTAGCCCTTGCAGTAGAGAAAAATATTAAGGGACTGATTTAAGGCCCCCTAGCGCCTCCTTGTGCCACATTAGTGCAATTATTTACACTAATGTGGTGCAATGACACCAAAATCACAGCGCCAGATTTACAAAGTGGCGCAATGCATGCATTGCACCACTTTGTAACCCTATGCACTACATTAGGCCTGTGCCATGCATAATGTAGGCAAAGGCAGCATTTCCCCATTAGGGGGGCCGAAAAATGGTGAAGAGAAATCTAAAAGATTCAGAGCAGGCATTAAAAGGAATCATTCCATTGTTTTCAGGGGTCCTCAATGGGCTTTGCAGGATTAGCGTCAAACATTTTGATGCTAATCCTGCAAAGCAATGAACTAGCGTCAACATTTTGGCACGTTCCTCTAACTACCGCCATGGTACACCGTATCTTTGATATGCTGCCCACATAGAGGCGTTAATGGGGTGCATAGAGGTGCAGAAAGTGGCACTGTACCGGGTGCAGAGCCACTTTTCTTAAATCAGGGCCTAAGATTTCATTCTTTCACAGTTCTTGCTCCCAAATTGCCATGTTTGTCTCTGAAAATGTACATTTGTGCGGATGGTTCTTCTAAAGGAAATATAATCCATCCATATGTTCCATCGGCAGTACCGCTAGGGAAAAGAACCAGGTCATTACAACAAACTGCATGATGATATTCAGGCCGTGATTTTAAAGCAGTCAACATTTACTACATTTCCCCTGATTAGTATATGATTCACGTTTCTCGGAATTTAGAGTGCGTGTTTGCTTTCAAAATAAATGTCTCAAATATGTTTGGGAACCAATATTTTCTTTTTTTCTACTTCACTTCAACCTTAATTGAAGTTGGAATTTGCAAATGTTGTCCTGAACTTCTTTGTTTGAGCAGATGTTCTTCCTAATGCCTCCATTTTGAGAATGTTAGCACTAACCCTTCTATTTTGTGTCTAAATACTGAACGATGTCTCATGCACTTCTTTAGTAGCTGCACAGCTTTGGAATATCAGTCATGCCAAATCGATTGCACTATAACTGAAGGATTTGGAGACTTTAGCATAGTTTGATAGTTAGGGGAAGTTGCAGTTAGTCCTGGCGACAATGCGGCCGAGTGAATTTTTTCGTTTTCAGCTAACGTCGGCTACAGGAAAAAATATATTGTGTTCACTTTTGATTTTACTGAAGTGTTTTGGTTGGGGGGCGATTTGAGCACATTCCAAAGCACAGCAGCAAAATAAGTAGGGGCCAGATGTAGCAAACGTTTGCGACTCGCAAACGGGCCGATTCGCAATTTGCGACAGTGCAAAATCGGAAATGGGATGCAAAAAGCCCATTTCCGACTCGCAAAAAGCGATGGGATCCGTTTGCGAGTCGCATCCGTTGCGACCCCATTTTGCGACCCGCAAATTGCAAGTCGCAATTTGCGAGTCGCAAACCTTATGCAATTGTAACTCGCAAATTGCGACTAGTCGCAAAAAGCCCATTTTGCAAGTCGCATTTACCACTAACTCAGAGCAGGTGGTAACCATTACCAAAGTATAAAAGGAGACCCAGAAGGCATCTGGGTCACTCAAGATGGCGGACATATACCTGATAGCAGTGAGGAGGAGAGTCTACGCAGCCCAGCAGAGGAGGAGGAGGGGCCACAGACAGGAGAAGATATATAAAACCAGGCAGACCCTTTTCCAGCAAACTGAAGAGGAGATCTATGATAAATACCGCCTTAGCAGCGCAGCCATTCTAGAATTAATAGATTTACTAAAACCACAGCTAGAACACAAGACTCTGCGTGGCTGCGCCATCCCTACGCATGTGCAAGTACTATGCGCACTGCACCTCTTGGCCTCAGGGAGCTATCAGGGGGTCATTGCCGTGGCAGGTGGGGTATCCCAAAGTGCAGTGTCAAGGTTCCTCAGGGCATTCCTAGATGCCTTAGTAGCGCACAGGTCTCAGTTCATATACTTACCAAGGAATGAGGCAGAAATTAACAGCACCAAGCTGGACTTTTACCGCATTGCCCACTTCCCCCATGTCATTGGATGTGTAGATGGGACACACATTCAAATATGCCCCCCGCTAATCTGGAACATATTTTCTGCAACAGAAAGTGTACCACTCACTCAACATACAGGTTATTTGTGATGCCCATTACGTCATCACGGACATCGTAGCTAAGTTTCCAGGCAGTACCCATGACTCATACATTTTTAGACATAGTGGGATACATCAACGCCTGGAACGTGGGGAGTTTGGAGACGGATACCTCCTAGGTAGAGCTGCATACACCTTGCAGACATACACACAGGTCACTGTGCACGACTATCTGGACTTACTAACAGTGTACTTTTGTGCCCAACAGGTGACAGTGCATATGCTCTAAGGCCATGGATCATGACTCCATTTTTAACACCCAGCAATGATTCAGAGAGGCAATACAACAGTGCGCATAAGAGGACCAGGAACCTCATAGAGCGCACCTTCGGACTCCTGAAGGCAAGATTCCGATGCCTCCACCGCAGCGGAGGCGCCCTCCAATACACCCCCATTACCGCTTTCAAAATTGTGGTCGCATGCGCCATCCTCCACAACATAGCCACCCGACATGGGCTACCTCTCACCCCTGCAGACCCAGATCCTGATGATGAAGAGCAAGAACAACCACATCGCCATCATGGGGATTGGAGTCTAGCTAATCAAGGCAGACTGAGACGGGACCACATTGCAACGCAATATTCTGGACGGTACGTGTCAACTCCCACCATACTCACCTATTAACCATTTGTTAAGTGGAACCAAAATAACTGTTTTATTAATGTCATGAAGAAACTATATACAAGTTAAAATTGTCCATGGGCAGGAAAATGCCAACCAGTCATGTGGCACATTAACGCCATGTGCCACATGAATCTGTCCTAGCTGTTATCTATGATCTCCTGCCCCTCCTGCCAGCCTGGCTGGTCCCTGCTGCGTCCATGGTGCTGTGCCTACCACTCCTCAGCACCCTACTGTGAGTGGCAGAGACACTGCTCACTGTTGAGCCCTCCTCCCAGGTGTATTTGTTAACTTCCTGGCTGTGATGTCATCATCATGTGCCAGGAAGTGTTTCCAGGGTGTTCTGGTATGCTTTGTGGAGTGTTCTGCTGCATCTGCAAGCAATTTTGAAGGTATTCGCAATTTGCGATACCCACTCGCTAATTGCGAGTTCGTTTTTGCACACTCGCAAACAGCGACCTCGCAAACTGCGGACTCGCACACAGCGTTGCGAGTCCGGCTGCGAGTCGCAAAATCGGATCCCTTTTTTTTCTGGCATTCCAATTTGCGACTCGCAATTTTTATTTTTGCTACATCTGGCCCCTGATTCTTTAAATGTATCGGTTTTATACATATAGAAAATGCTGATAATGACATGAAACCTGTGGAGGAACTTCCCTCCAAAACGCCATGAAGCATTTGCTGACATGCCTTATTAAAACAGGCATGTACATTAGCACGATCCATATAAAATCCAACAAGTAGGTAACTAAAGAGGCCATATCCAAAAAATGGAGCAAAACTGTTAGAGCCCAATGCACTTTAAAGACAACAACACAGGCTTTTACTCCGCAGTAAGTAAAATACCCAGATCGTATGAAAATACAAAAACTATATAAGACCAGACTTCCAAACTGACAAATAGCTAAAAAAAAAATCTAACTCAAATCTAGGCCTGAGAGTGATTTTTAGTTAATGTCGATGGTGAAATTCAATACCTGGATTCTGTAAAAACATATGGAAAGTAGCAAATGTTTTAGTGTACTCATTACAACTGGCCTCACCGAGTAACTTTGTAGCCAGGCGTCCCATACAGTGGGGCTGGGAGAGGGAGAGTGACGTGTGGATAACAATAACTAAACTAACTCAGAATCAGTTCTTACTTTCTCAAACAATCCCCCTGAGTGTAGGGACAGTGCTCTCTGGAAACATTGCTCCGACATTAAAAGGCCCCAGATCTGAATCTTATATTGACTATATATATGTCTCGGCAGGCTCATTTTCCTCACTAAATTATTTTTCAGTGAATTGGAATGTATCTAACGACCATAATTCTCTATCTGCTCCTTTCCATTGGGGCAAGAAGCAGGTTGTTTTACATCATTCTTTTAGAGTCCCAGTTAACCTTAAAGACCAGGGACGTAGATTAAAATGGGACAAAGTCATTCTTTGGATTTTTTCCCCTGAACTGGTTCTGACTTATTAAGTGGAATTCCAGGTCTGCCTGTATGAAGAGACTTCTCACTATAGCATAGTCAGGGCTTCTGATATGGTATACACCCAAGTTTATTCCCCCCTTTTGAAGCCAGGGCCACTAGACCCTCCAGCCCGAGTCGATGGTTCAAAAAGAAATGCACGAGGGTGCACAAGGCACTTTTAGGTCACCTAAAAAGAATACCCTGAGATAATGGTGAAGTGAAAGAGATTAGAGCCAAATATGGAGCAACCTTAAAACATAGGAACCTTGAAATAAAGAAAGATCTGTGGGAGGACCTTTTCACAGCTTGTACCCTAAAAGATAACACTATGTTCTGGAAGGTGTGCATTCACTGCTTCTTTAGAGAGGACCTGGTGTCTGATCAGGCAGCTCTAGTTCCAGTCCAGGTCTGGGAGGATCATTTTTCTGCCTTATACGGAAGGGAGGACTCAGAATCATTAACCTAACCACTGGAACAGGGAAATAAGTTGACACTTCACTGGGAAGAGATAAAGGATGCTATTTTGACCCTTTCTGGTGTCAATCTGGTACAAGGGGAACTGCTTAAGTTTCTAATGGACTTTTGGGCTCCTCTTATTACCCTTCATATTTATGCCACCATTAGTTGCTCCTTGCCTGAGGTGTGACGTCATTCCATGATAATGTCTGTATTCAAGAAGGGGGGTCAGGAGTGTCCCTGTTTGCTACAGACCTATCTTGTTAATTGATGTGGAGCTGCAAATCATTGAACGGGTTATTAGGAAGAGACTAACCCAATGGGCAGACAAGCATAATATATTGCCCAACTTACAATACAGGTTTAGGTCTGGCAGCAGCACAGTGGAGCAGAACATTAACTTACATCTGGTGACACATTGTCTTCATGGACCTAAGCTCCGTCCTTGATAAGGTAAACAGAGATAAGCTCTGGGCTGAGTTGGGGTCAATGGGGGTGGAACATTCATTGGTTGTTTTTCTTATGGGCCTTCATCAAGGTCTGATGGGCTCTGTCAGATATGGAAGTAACAGGGAATGCTTTAACCACTTTGATTTAAAAAGGGGGGTGTCCGGCAGGGCTGTGTTTTGGCCCCCTTGCTTTTCGTTATGTATGTCAATCATTTAGAGAGAGAGCTTTCAGTCCAGGTGTTAGCTGTCAGAAGATGTGGGGGGAGGTTGCTTACAGCTCTTTTATACGCAGACAATGCAGTATTGATTGCTCACACTATCACAAGTCTTCAGCAGCTGCTGGACCTTTTTATTGATTTTATGGACACCATGGTCCTACTTACTAATTTTAAGAAATCTCATGTTATGGTCCTTGGCTCCAAAAACACTAAAAGATCCATCGTTTTGGTGCAGGGACAGATCTTAAGCAAGGTGGAACATTTGACTTATCTGGGGATTTTTATAGACTCAGGTTTCAGCTGGCAACCCTTATTAAAAGACTATTGGGTCCCTTAAGAGGACTTGTGCCAGTGTTAATTACTTCTCTTCCCGTTTGGGTCAGAAGCCATTGAAAATTATGCTTGATTTCTATAAGGCTAAGTGTATCCCAATTTCCATATTTGGTTGCGATGTTATGGTGGCAAATAATTTTTTTTAAGGGGGGCTCCTGGGTGTAGGACAATGCATGGGCTCTGAGATTTCACACTAAGAGTTTAGCATGAGCTACATCGCTGATTGTATTTATCTGCGTTTGCTTTTATTGTGGTGTGCAGTCTGGCTAAAGGAGGAATTCACCTTAACAAGGTAGTCATACTGTTTGATTTTGGAATACATGTCCTATATCCCCTGGTTAAACTACTTGAGAGAATTTTTTTACAGCCCTTGGGAGGCCCAAGCTATTTTCTAACCCAGAAAGTATTGTGAAACAATATGTTTTATGGATAAGGTAGGTTTTTCGGCTCAGGGTGGCAGCCGAGTGGGAAGCCTCTGCCTTGACCAAACAGACATATCATCAATTTGTTATTGTAAAAACAGTTTCTGGGATGGAATCATATTTTCTACTTGAAATGACAGACCATCAACAACATTTATTTACTTATTTCAGGCTGGGCACATTCCATCAGCTGCATTTTCCTGAGGGCACCTAGTATACGAATGCGGATCTGCCACCATGTACTTGAGATCAATTCTCCAATTCTGATGCTGTGCACATTGTACTTATATGCTTTATTTATAAGACTCCATAGGTCTTTAAGACCCCTTTTTTTAACCATGGATTTTAGACAGGTCAGACCCACTGTCTTATATTTACAGCTCTTAGCAACACCCAGAATCTGCTTTTATGTGTCACCATACCTATCAAGGGTCTTTAGCTCTAACTACTAGGCCCCCCAACCTGCTTCTCTATCCCTGAGTAGATTGTCAAATCGATGGACTATTTTTGCGGATGTGGTAACATTGATGATGTTTGTCATGGAGTTCTTAACTGCCTTTTTGTCTTGTATACTTGTCAGAAGTTTTTTTAATTGATGTTATTATGTTAATGTTTTTAATTGCCAAGTTGGTCAATATCACCCTGGTGGTCTCCTGACTGCCAGGAGAAAGGTGGCGGTTTCGCCCCCATCAGGCTGGCGGTGAAGATCACCACTTTATGAGTGTAGCGGGTTGGCCTCTGCCAACTGGCCACATCTCCACTCATACCGCATTGGCACTCGGATCTGCTGGAGATAAGCATCTCCAACCGGGCGGTCCACAGAAGACCGACAGTGGTATTAGGAGCCACCTTTCCACCAGGGTTTCTGTGCCAGTAGCTGTGGGAGGCTGGTGTGATTCTAAAAATTCTGGACCCATGTAATTTACTTTGCCACAACAGTACGATTTTAGTATCAAAAGACCGATAATGACTAGTACACTAAGCATGAGCATTTTCGCTCAATTCCAGCAGCGTTTTCACCTCGAAATCGCCATTTTCGTCCTGCACTCGTGAATCCCATTTTTTAAAGTTGCCCTCACATAGGCTTATAATACAGTCGGATTTGATTCCAAGGACACGTACACCTTGATTGACTTTTCTCTGACCTGGGCAAGCTGGAACCATTGCCTCAGGCCAAACCTGTTTGGTCAGTCCCTCTCCCAGTGGCCGAATCAGATAGCATCAAGGCACACCATGCCATAAAACCCTTATTATCGCTCACACACCCTGCCTAATCTTACTCCCACCTGCACCTGCTCTTTTCTTCTTCTTACTTTACGAGGGGGAGGTGCCCGTTTTTATTGGGGGTCCACACTTATCTGATGTGAAATTCTAGGCCTTGCCGGGTAATTTATTATGGGTTGGATGACATGAAATATGAGGTTTCATCATGACACTGTTTTTTTCCTTTGTAGTGAAGACATGTGAATGACCAACCAAAATGTCAAGAATGTTTGCCTGAAGCTTAAAAAACTGTATATAAGGAAACCTGATTTTGCATTGACACACAGTCTCCTGAGAACATACAAACCGTGCTGTTGTACTTCTAGGACGCTTGTTACTTGGCTGCAGCCAATAAATTCGATCTTTGACTTCACCTAGAAGACTCTGAGTTTCTGTGGTCTGAATCAGGAAAGTACCCGAGGTCTTTGGGTGTACCCTGGCACCGCTGGGTTACCGGATCAGTACCGGTTCTGAAAAACCCAGTACCTCAGTTGGCGCCCAACGTGGAGCGATGGTCCAAGCCTGAGGTCCGTGAGGAGCTTCGTGTGAAAATTCTGGAGGAAGGCCGCCACTTCATCGACCCCTGCATGTCGACGTGGTCCGAAAGTCTTTGCTGCGAGGTTCCCCGCTTCCCGACGGCTACGAAGGACTGCTGCCCTGGCTATCGCCCTGATTTGGACCCTTGATTTTTGGTAGAGCGAAACGATAAGACGAGTCTTCTGGTGACGTCATTGATATTTTCAGTTAAGTATAAGTGGAGCGTCTCCCAGTCCTTAGTTGGACACTTGGTTTGGTCCTTAGTTGGACACTTGGTTTGGTCCTTAGTTGGACACTTGGTTTGGTCCTTAAGTTGGACATTTGGTTTGGTATCCCTTTGGGATCACTTTGATTTGGAACTTGCAAGTACCAAAGCCGAAGGACTCGTGTATTCACGAGACTATCGTAAACGATAATCCTTTGAAGTTTGAAGCTAGACTAGTGAGCGAAGATGCCTGGTCTTAGCAGACTTGGAAATTTGTTTTGTCTTGGTTGTAAAAGGGACTCCCGGTTGGAGGACTCATGTCCGGTTCCTCCGATTGGAACTCCAACTTATGAACTATATGTGAAGCACAGAGTAGGCCCCATCACATATAATGAAGTATGGATCCGTTACACCAGAAAAGATGGTGTTTTAAAATGGCCCCAAAATGGTAGCTTTGACACAGAAATCTTAGATAACCTCGAAGTTAGACTTTTTAAGAAGAAAGCCGGCCGGCAGTGTTTGATTCTTTCCGCTTATGGCGTAAAGAAGCCAAGCAAAAGGAAATTAAATTAGCTAAGAAAAATAAGAGAGAAAAAGGTATTTCGATTATGCAAGCTGCTATACATTTTAAAGATAACGAAGCAGAACAGTTGAATGAGCAGTTGCATAGGCGACATAAAATGACAGTAGATATATGCTATCCAGTTTTGTCGCCTCTTCAGCAAGATGCAGCAAAAGACTCTGAAAAAGATCCCCTAATGTCGCATTTGCTAAGTTCGCCACCACCCTATGCGCAGAATGCAACGGCACCTCCGCAACCTCTAGTTGCACAACCAGTGGTTGCATTGCCTCCTGCTCCTCCCCAGCACCCACCAGCTATTCTTCAGTTGGTTCCTATTCCTCCGGTGCAGCCTTCTCAAGGGCCACCGGCTTTGACATCTGCTCTGCCTTTACTTCCTACAACTTTGACTACTATAGCGACTACCACTCCTGGTATTGTTTCTGACACTGCTTCTGTCTCTGCCTTGTCTCATTCTGTTTTTCCTCCTGTTCATTTGTCAACCTCTCCCTCTGTCAGAGAATGACAAACACTGTGACTAGTCTTTTATCCCCTCTCTTTGGGTCATTAGCTACGACCCCAGTTACAGAGCGTAAGCAATTGCGTAGCCAATTGCCTGATGGTATGGAGAAAGAGACACTGAATTATTTGGCGCATAAATGGGTTACTGAACCAGCGAGATATGAACTAGAGTCTGTTATGGATGTCTTTCATCAGTGGGAAGAACCGAAACAGAGATACGTTTTTGAGAAAATGTGTACTTTTCTTTCTGAGGATTTAGAGGAAAATGGTTTGGAGCCCAATCCGCCTAAGTTGTGTCGTGTACGGTTTGATTTTTCGACAGGTTTGATTGTGGGTTCAGATGTCGAGAAAGCAGTTGCGACGTTATTGTCGTTTAGGACTGAAGGTGTTTCCAGGTTTTTGTTTAAATATGATTCTTCTGCTAAAAAGAAAGGGAAACAGTACCCCATGAGAGAAGTTCCCCCACAGTGGAGGGAAGGGGACCCAAATGCTAATCCACCTGTCCTGCCTCACTTCCAGCGTGTATGGGTACACGTTCCATGGAAGCGAGCTGAAGTTTTAGCCCTTAAGCAGACATTGCCTGATCCCCGTAAGAATCCTACAGGGTATTACAAGGAATTGTCACAGACTGCGGGGTCTTGCATTATGAATTTAGCGGACATAGACATGTTGTTTGGGAATGTTGTTCCACAGCCTTTATGGGGAAAGATTTGCCATGCAGACCATGCTCAAGAATTAGGTGACACATGGGCTAATGTTGCTGCTGCAGATGCCAGAAAAATTGGTGGTGCTAAACCTGAGCCTTTAGTGACAGAACTTCCTGGTAGAATTATTGATTACATGAAAACTATAATGCCTGCGATGCGTGTAAACTGGGATAAATTGTCTGCATGTAAGCAAAAGAAAGAAGAAACGGTATCAGATTTCTTCACCAGGTTTGAAGAAACGTTTGTGGACCACAGTGGTCAAGATATGAGCACGGAAGGTGGTCAACGTTTGTTCGTCGATAAATTTGTGCATAATCTGTTTCCTGAGTTGTGTAAAAAGTTAAAAGATTCAGAAAGTTCTTGGGCAGTTTCCTCTTCAGCGCAGATATTGGCTACTGCACAATACTACGAAAATAGAGATAAAGATGAGAGAGATAGAGTAGAGAAGAAAACAAAAGATTTGAAAACAAAGGTTCTGTTACAACAAGCGTACCCGCCACATGGTGGTCAGAATAGTGGTGCACAGAACAACTATCAGAATAACTATCAGCCCCAACCGTTTCAGAGAAACTCGCAAAGAGCCGAGTATGCTCAACCACGTATCCCAGTAGGTCCCAATCAGTGTTCATATTGCAAGGAAGAGGGTCATTTCAAGTATAGTTGCCCTGCTTTGCTGCAGCGCGCAAATGGTACTTCCGGTTTAAGAGGTCGAGGTGTTCCACAAGCACCTAGAGGAGGAGGACGTGGATATGTTCCCCAGAACGCGTGCCCATTCCTCCCTCAAAACTCAATGAACAGATTTGATCAACAGGTTAATGCATCCGGTAGGACGGCTCAGTACTATACTGATGATTACTATACAGAGGGTGAGCATTTGGACAGTAATGATTGCTAGGACAGCCATAGACAAAGAGAGGGAGTTGTTTCAGTTCCAGTAGATCAGAGTGGGCCTTATGTTGAGGTGATTGCATCAGGTGTGTCAGAACCTTTTCTGTTGGATACTGGTGCTACCAAGAGTTCTATTATGCACTCAAAACTCACTGGCGCACCTTTGTCTGGCGAAACAAATGTATCAGTAGGTTTTTCCGGCGCCCCAGTTAGAAATCCGATTTCTAACCCTATATCTCTTTCTGTTGGACCTTGTAAATTTGAAACGCCCCTTATTTTGACGACAGGTTGTGGCGAGAACTTGTTAGGATTAGATTTGTTAAAAAGATTGTATGCAACATTGTATTGCTCTCCTTCTGGAGTGCAACTCACATTGGGTAAGAAAGTGGTTTCACCAATGTATTTGTCAAAGGACAGATTTCCACCAGAATTTTCGTCTCTTCCTAATAGTCTTTGGGCTACTGGACCTAATGATGTAGGTCTTTTGGAAATTCAGCCATATGTGATAACATTAAAAGCCAATGTTAAAATGCCACGTATTCCCCAATACAAGATCTCTAGTGAGGGGTAAAAAGCGTTGATGGCAATTATTCGTGATCTGATTGAGAAGGATGTAATTGAAGAGACAAGAGGCAACGTTTGCAATAGTCCTGTTTTGCCTGTCTTGAAGCATACTGACCCTACTCAGCCACCTGTTTATAGGTTTGTAATTGATCTTAGACAGGTGAACAAAATAGTTGTGCCACAGTTTCCAGTCGTCCCCGATATCACTGCATTGTTGACAATGATTCCGGCTTCAGCCACTTGGTTCTCAGTAATAGACCTGAAGAATGCTTTCTTCAGCATCCCTATTGCAGAAGAGAGCAGGGAAATTTTTGGCTTCAATTTGGGAAGACGAAGCTTCAGATTTAAGAGAGCTCCTCAAGGCTATTGTGAAAGTCCATCCATCTATAGTCAGGCTTTGAAAGCACAACTTGACACTCTTATGTTACCTGATGGCGCCACTCTCATTCAATATGTCGATGATTTGCTAGTTGCCGCAGATACTAAAGAGATCTGCAAAGAAGCAACATTGTCATTATTGCGTCATTTGTCTGATTTACACCACAAAGTGTCCCTTTCAAAGTTACAGTATTGTCAAAAAGAAGTGACCTATTTAGGTCATCTCTTTTCGAAGGAGGGAAGGCAACTGACCCCAGAGAGAATCAGAGCTGTTGCAGCAATGAGTGTGCCAAGAACACAAAGAGAAGTGCGTGCTTTCTTGGGTATTACATCATATTGCAGACAATGGATACCTAATTTTTCGTTAATAGCCAAACCCTTGGTGGCATTAACTTGTAAAGATATACCGAATCCCGTCCCATGGTCTGAAGATTGTCAGAAAAGTTTTGTCGAATTACGTGATGCATTATGTTCAGCTCCTGTGTTGGGTACCCCCAACTACAGCAAGCCTTTTACATTGTATGTCCATGAGAAAGAAGGTTGTGCGTTAGCAGTTTTGACACAACAGTTTGGAGACAGGGAGCGTCCATGCGCCTATTTCTCTTCAACCTTAGACCCAGTAGCTAAGGCACTACCGAGCTGCTTAAGAGCGGCAGCGGCAGCTGCTGTTTCTATCTGACAGTCTGCTGGTTTAGTGATGAATAACACATTAGTCGTAATGGTTCCACATGCAGTGGACACGTTGTTAAACAGAACCAAGACACAGCATTTAACTAGTGCTCGATTGTCAGGTTACGAGTTGACATTGTTAGCAAGCCATGTACATATAAAAAGATGCACTACACTTAACCCAGCTATGTTATTGCCAATTGTGACGGAGTTAGATACTTCTGAACAACATGATTGTCTCCGTAGAACAGAAGAAGAAACGAAAGGGAGAATAGACCTTCTGGACACTCCCATTGCAAAGAGTGATGGTACTTTGTGGGTGGATGGTTCGTGCTTTAAGCTCCCGAATGGTGACACGACTGCGGCGTATGCTGTGACAACTTTGGGTACGATTGTTGAAGCTGCACGTATCCCACATAATTCAGCCCAAGCAGCTGAGTTAATAGCCCTAACAAGAGCATGTACAGTATCAAAAGGAATGAAAGTGACTATCTATACCTATAGCCAATATGCGTTTGGTGTGGCCCATAGTTTTGGGCGTTTGTGGAAGGAACGTGGGTTCCTGACCTCGCATGGAACTAAAATACAGCATGGTCAGTTGGTAAATGAGCTCCTTGATTCACTTACTTTACCGTTGCAAGTTGCGATTGTGAAGTGTAGCGCACATAAAAAGGTGACTGATGATGTTGGTCGTGGGAATGCATTTGCTGATGAGGTCGCAAAAGAAACGGCAAGGAATGTGATGAGCCGAATGTATGTCGCGAGCCCTGCAAGATGGATTGGTGATGTTGGAATGTGTGAAGACACGATAGAAAGCGTGAAATCGATTCAAGCTGAAGCCACAGAGAGAGAATTGAGTGTGTGGAGAGAAAGTACGGGTAAATTGGATGCGAATGGTTGTTGGGTCGAGTTGTCAGAACATCAAAGATGGTTGCTACCCGCTGCGTATGTGCTTGCAGTAGTTACAATGGCTCATGGAATGGCTCACATCAGTGTGAAAGGAATTTGTAAGTTGTTGGCCCCAGTATGGCAAAATGCAGGAATTCCCAAGTGCGCAGAAAATGTAGTTAAAAATTGCATGGTATGCCTGAAACACAACCCTGGTAGAGGAACCCCAACTCCAGCTGGTCATTTTGTACCTCCTACGTATCCGTTTGAGGTTTTGCAGCTAGATTTCATCCACATGGAGAGGTGCAACAACTTAAAATATGTACTCGTTGTTGTTTGTGCCTTTTCAAGATGGGTGGAAGCCTATCCCCTAAAAGACAATACTGCGCTATCCACAGCCAAAGCCCTTGTGAAAGAGTTCTTCCCTAGGTTCGGAATGCCGAGAATGATCTGGAGTGACAATGGAAGTGAATTTGTGGGTCAAGTGATGAAGAAAGTATGCGAAGGGCTAGGCATCAACCAAAAGTTTCACGCTGCAAATCACCCCCAATCAGCTGGATTAGTGGAGTGCTATAACGGCACTCTAAAGCTAAAATTGGCCAAGATACAAGCGAGCTCTGGTCTCAAATGGCCTGACGCTCTACCCTTAGCACTCCTATCAACCAGAATGACTGTGCATTCACGAGTGAAACTTAGTCCTTACGAAATAGTCTTTGGCCGCCCGGCCAATATATGGGGAGTGCCTAGGCCCAAGAAATTCAGCGAGATAGAGCATCCTGTCTTGCTTGACTATCTGTATGAATTGACGGCTAAATTGCGTGTCTTACATCAACAGGTCCACGACACCTTGCCTCCGGTCTCTGAATCTCCAGGTCATCCCATTGAGCCTGGATCCTGGGTTTTAATAAAGAACTTTCAGCGAACCAAAAACGAGCAGCCCAGGGGGACCGGACCGCACCTCGTTCTTCTCTCCACAAGATCAGCTGTTCGAGTAGAAGGGAAGAAACACTGGATCCATGGGACCCATTGCAAAAGGGTACCCCTACCTCTGCCATGTGACCGGTGGGTCCAGGAAGGTGTCGCCGACTGAGAGACTGAAACCGTGCCACGTTTTCTGCCTTTCAGCGATGCACGAATAAAAGGAACACTCACTGAGAAAGAAAGTGATGACATTTTACAATCAGCAGTATCACCGTCAGTTCGATTGGACACTACAGAACCTGAACTCCTTTTTCAGGACCACACGATACCTGGGACTAACCGTTATAATCTACGACCAAGAATAAAGGACAAATAAAATAGTTTACTTTTCTTCTCTTTAGCAAAGTTCTCCAATATGGAAAATTATTTTTGAATGACTTTTTGCTTTTTGTATTTTTTTTGAACCTCCATCCGAGTTCGGCTGTAGGATCGTGGCTGAAAAGACTTAGGGGGGTAGCCTGTGGACACAAGGTCTACAGGTCTGGTTTGTTCTAGGGCAGCCTGGAACATTCAGAACACTCCTAAGTGAAGTAAACCAACCGCCACGAGCGGCAACGGTTAGAGGATGGAATCTTTCCAAAATGGAGAACATGTTAAAAGACTGAGGCCCATATTTATACTTTTTGATGCTAAACTGCGCTAACGCAGTTTAGCGTAAAAAAATTTAGCGCCGTCTAACGCCATTATGAAGCGCCATGCGGGCGCCGTATTTATGGAATGGCGTTAGCCGGCGCTAGCAGACCGGCGCTGCCTGGTGTGCGTGGAAAAAAACCACGTACACCAGGCAGCGCCGGCGTAGGGGGAAAATGGCGTTAGGGCGTCTTAAAATGGGGCAAGTCAGGTTGAGGCAAAAAAATCCCCTCAACCCGATTTGCGCCATTATGTTCGACGCCCAGACGCCATTTAAATGACTCCTGTCTTAGTAAAGACAGGAGTCATGCCCCCTTGCCCAATGGCCATGCCCAGGGGACTTATGTCCCCTGGGCATGGTCATTGGGCATAGTGGCATGTAGGGGGGCACAAATAAGGCCCCCCTATGCCACCCAAAAAAAATTAAAAAATATAAAAAATTATACTTACCTGAACTTACCTGAATGTCCCTGGGGTGGGTCCCTCCATCCTTGGGTGTCCTCCTGGGGTGGGCAGGGGTGGCAGGGGGGGTCCCTGGGGGCAGGGGAGGGCACCTGTGGGCTCATTTTGAGCACACAGGCCCCTTAACGCCTACCCTGACCCAGGCGTTAAATAGTGGCGCAAATGCAGGGTTTTTTGACCCGCCACCTCCCGGGCGTGATTTTTGCCCGGGAGTATAAATACGACGCATTTGCGTCGCCGTCATTTTTTTAGACGGGAACGCCTACCTTGCATCTCATTAACGCAAGGAAGGCGTTCACGCAAAAAAATGACGCTATTTGCCCATACTTTGGCGCTAGACGCTTCTAACGCCAAAGTATAAATATGGCGTTAGTTTTGCGCCGAATTTGCGTCGAAAAAAACGACGCTAATTCGGGGCAAACGGAGTATAAATACGGGCCTGAGTTTCAAGAAGAGAATATGTGAAACGATAACCAGGAAACGGTTTTTGCTGCTGTGCATTTTTATGTTATTTAGTATACTTATGTTTTCTATAGGATATATTTTATTCTGTTTTAACGTGATATTGGCACCCACTACCTCGTCTGCACCTCCTCCTTCCACTGTTTCCCCACATTCTTTTCAACTCCTCCCTAAACATGAATCTGCTAGGAGACTAGAGTTCATTAATAACTCCTTCATCCAGCTTTTGCACCAACACCAACAAGTGATAAATACAACTAACTGTTGGGTGTGTGGTCTTATGCCTCACACAGCAGATAAAGGTATCCCTTATCTGATCCTGCCTTTCAGCCACAATGGTTCCGTGTGGGCATTCAGAACGATATTCATCTATGCACACTACCCCCTACGTTTTGCGGAAGACAACCCTAAGAAAAATGCTTTAGTTAAAGGTATCATAGACATGATGAAGGACAATATCTCCTACGAGACTATCCCCAGAGATGAGACGATGGCATATATAGGATGGAACATGACCGGATATGAAGCCACAATGAATGAGAAACAGCAAGCTAAGATATCTTCCCTGATTTGGGTTGTACCCCATCAGGGTCACCTGTGTCTGCAAGGTACTGGCAAGAATCCCAGAGCTCAGCTAGGGGAAAGCGTCTGCACTGAGACATACGTCTTCGCATCTCAGACCTCCCCTCCGCTCTTGGCAGCTAAGGGCACCTATTTCATCTGCCATGATAGAGCCTTTACATGGTTGCCCCCTGACTTTTCGGGCACATGCTTCGTTTCGTTCCTGTTGCCCCCTACCTACACAGCAGCGGCAGATTACCACAAGACAAGGATAGTTAGAGGCGTCTTCAGTGAAGAAGACACTGCAGGACAAGAATTTGGGGACTTCGTAAAGGGTTTTCTGCCGTTCTGGGGACAAATAAGCAACAGCAGAAGCATAAGGCAATTGATAAGAGTGGTTGAATCCACCGTGGCTGAAACCGCTGGTGCCCTTGGTAACTTGACTGCTGAGCTCCAGTCGGATCGTCTTATGACCCTTCAGAACAGGGTCGCATTAGATGTCATCCTTGCAGACCGGGGTGGAGTATGTACATTGATCCAGTCGAGTTGCTGTGTTTTTGTCCCAGATAACGCTCCAACAGTATACCAGGCCATCTCCAAACTGCATAGAATTTCCGAATCTATTCATTTAGATAAAGGAGATTGGTCATTAATGGGATGGCTCTGGGAACTGATATCAGCATGGGGATGGAAGATTCTGATGGTCATTGGGATGATCTTGGCCATTCTTTTTCTGTTCTGTCTATGCGTGCAGTGTGCTCCTGCGATATGTGGCCTCTGTGTTACATCATGCATAAGGAAACCTGCACCAAGAGACGAGCTAAATACTAGGATGATGTTACAGCAACATCTCAACGACTTTAGAAACATAGACCTGGACTCAGATTAGCATGAGAATAGGTTTATTGCCTATGTAAGGGCAAAAGGAGGGTTTGTGGTTCTAAAAATTCTGGACCCATGTAATTTACTTTGCCACAACAGTACGATTTTAGTATCAAAAGACCGATAATGACTAGTACACTAAGCATGAGCATTTTCGCTCAATTCCAGCAGCGTTTTCACCTCGAAATCGCCATTTTCATCCTGCACTCGTGAATCCCATTTTTTAAAGTTGCCCTCACATAGGCTTATAATACAGTCGGATTTGATTCCAAGGACACGTACACCTTGATTGACTTTTCTCTGACCTGGGCAAGCTGGAACCATTGCCTCAGGCCAAACCTGTTTGGTCAGTCCCTCTCCCAGTGGCCGAATCAGATAGCATCAAGGCACACCATGCCATAAAACCCTTATTATCGCTCACACACCCTGCCTAATCTTACTCCCACCTGCACCTGCTCTTTTCTTCTTCTTACTTTACGAGGGGGAGGTGCCCATTTTTATTGGGGGTCCACACTTATCTGATGTGAAATTCTAGGCCTTGCCGGGTAATTTATTATGTGTTGGATGACATGAAATATGAGGTTTCATCATGACACTGTTTTTTTCCTTTGTAGTGAAGACATGTGAATGACCAACCAAAATGTCAAGAATGTTTGCCTGAAGCTTAAAAAACTGTATATAAGGAAACCTGATTTTGCATTGACACACAGTCTCCTGAGAACATACAAACCGTGCTGTTGTACTTCTAGGACGCTTGTTACTTGGCTGCAGCCAATAAATTCGATCTTTGACTTCACCTAGAAGACTCTGAGTTTCTGTGGTCTGAATCAGGAAAGTACCCGAGGTCTTTGGGTGTACCCTGGCACCGCTGGGTTACCGGATCAGTACCGGTTCTGAAAAACCCAGTACCTCACTGGCCTGGTTTGTAGTGGGTACCTAGGGTACTTACACCTTATACCAGGTCCAGTTATTCCTTATTAGTGAAATGTAGTAGTGTTCTAGCAGCTTAGGCTGATAGAGGTAGCTATAACAGAGCAGCTTAGGCTGAACTAGTAGATATGCAAAGCACATGCAATACCACTTATAGTTACACAGTACCTATACACAAGTAAAGACAATACTCAGTGTTGCCAAAAATAAGGTATTTATTTGGGTGACACAGTACCAAAAATATCTTAGAGACAATACTCCTTCTGGAGGTAAGTATTATACACCATATATAAACTAGATACCAAAATTAGACAAGTAAATAGTCATAGAACAATGCAAGTAATAGGAAATGCTATATATTATAATGGGAGAAAATAGATCTAGGGAAAACACAAACCATATACTAAGAAAGTGGAATGCAAATTTCCCCCTAGACAAGTGTAGTGTGTGCAGAATCACTGGGAGAGTAAGAATACAGTAAAGATAAGTAAATTACCCCACCCCAGAGCCCAGAAAAGCAGGAGTAAAGTACTGCAAGTTTCCTTAGGACACACTACACCTCATTTTTTGATTATGCAGCTGCCAACCAAGTCTGCAAAGAACACCTGCTGGATTGTTGGACCAGAAGACCTGCAAAGGAAGGGGACCAAGTCCAAAACTCAAAAGAAGTTCCAGGAAGGACAGGAGCTCCTGCCAGCCCAGAAGAGGGTGCAAAAGAAGAGTCCCTGCTTAGTCAAAGACTGCAGAAATGCACCCTAGGAAGATGCCAGCAGGTTCCTGCATGATGCAAAAGATGTCCGACAGCGTGAAGATCATTGCAGATGAGATTTCCGGTTGGAAGTCGCCAACAAGCATTGGCTATGACAAAAATGAATTTTGCATCAAAATGGCACTGGCTGGACCCAGGAGGGACCTGGGGGCCTCAACTCTGTGTGAGGAGGAAGAGGGGACTCTCAGCACTTTAGAGAGCCCTCAGGACGCCAGTCAGCATCCCCAGGAGCCGCAGGACCTGGGTTCAAAGAAGGTGCAAAACATGGTTGATGCAGAACAACAAAAGAAGGTCCCACGCCACTGGAGAACAACTCAGTGAGTTGAGCGTCACAGGATGGCGTGCTGGGGACCCGGGCCAGGATGTTCACAAAGGAATTTGCCAAAGAGTACACAGAGGCCTCAGGAGGCGAAGAACACACAGTGCACTGGGGTAGTGTTGCTCTTGAGGAAGGCAAGGTCTTACCTCCTCCAAATTGCATCAGCAGGACCTCAGGACAGTCTATGTCAATTATGTCAACCCTGTGTGTCCTTAGGAGCAAACTCGTTGCTGTGAGAGGCGTCCCAGGGTACTGGTCGTCGTCTTGGAAGGTGCCGGCTTGGAGCAGGGGAATGACTCCATCACTCCACTGGAGATTTCTTCGGTCCTTCTGGTGCAGGATGAAGACAGGGAGTCCCAAGAGTGTGCACACAATGGAAACTGTTTCGGTTGCTGACTTGGAGCTGAGGTTGTTGAAGAAAAGTGTCTCTGGTAGACACTTTGTTGCAGTTACAGCGCTTCTTGGAGCAGGCTGCGGTTGATCTGAGGTCAGAAGAGTCGGAAGTTGTTGCAGAGGATTCCTGAAGGAAACTTGCAAGCAGAATCTGAAGAGAACCCACAGGAGAGACCCTAAATATCCCTGAGAGGGGGATTGATTACCTTATAAGGTATGACCCTCCAGAGTGCCCCCACACCTTGCAAAGCAAGATGGCTGAAGTCTGGGACACACTGGAGGAGCTCTGGGCACCACCCCTGGGGTAGTGATGGACAGGGGAGTGGTCTCTCCCCTTTCCTTTGTCCAGTTTCCCAATAGAGCAGGGGAGAAGGGGGTCCCTGAACTGGTGTAGACTGGTTTATGCAAGGAGGGCACCATCTGTGCCCTTCAAAGCATTCCCAGAGGCTGGGGGAAGCTACTCCTCCCCAGCCTGTAACACCTATTTCTGAAGGGAGAGGTTGTAACACCCTGCTCTCAGAGGAAATGCTTTGTTGTGCCTTCCTGGGACTGGGCTGCCCAGACCCCAGGAGGGCAGAACCCTGTCTCTGAGGTGGCAGTAGCTGTAGCTGCAGTGCAAGCCTCAGAGAGCTTGTTTGGCAGTACTGGGGGTCCATGGTGGAGACCCCAGGATGCATGGAATTGGCTCCTTCCTCAATACCAGATTTGGAATGGGGAGACAACTCCTTGATCTTAGACATGTTACATTGCCATACTTAGAGTTACCATTGTGAAGCCACATATAGGTATTGACCTATATGTAGTGCACGAGTTTAATGGTGTCCCCGCACTCACAAAGTCTGGGGAAATGGCCCTGAACTATGTGGGGGCACCTTTGCTAGTGCAAGGGTGCCCCACACTTAGTAACTTTGCACCTAACCTTCAGCAAATAAAGGTTAGACATATAGGTGACTTATAAGTTATTTAAGTGCAGTGAAAATGGCTATGAAATAACGTTCGCGTTATTTCACTCAGGCTGCAATGGCAGTCCCGTGTAAGGGTTTGTCTGAGCTCCCTATGGGTGGCCAAAGAAATGCTGCAGCCCCTATGGATCTCCTGAAACCCCTATGCCCTGGGTATCTAGGTACCATATACTAGGGACTTATAAAGGGGGTCCAATATGCCAATTAAAATTGGTAAGTGAAGTCACTGGTCTACAGTGCCAAATTTAAAAACAGAGAGAGCATATGCACTGAGGTTCTAGTTTGCAGAGCCTCCGTGACACAGTTAGGCATTACACAGGCATACATATTAGGCCACAAACTATGAGCACTGGGGTCCTGGCTAGCATGCTCTCAGCGAGACAGGTAAAACACATTGACATATACGTTTTTATCTATGAGCACTGGGGTCCTGGCAAGCAGGATCCCAGTGACACAGTAAAAACGCACTGACACACACTCACAAACAGGCCAAAAGTGTGGGTAACCATGCTAGAAAGAGGCTACTTTCCTACAGTAGCACTGCCACGAAAACCCTGGCGGAAAGGCTATTGGTGACAGGGAATTTCTTCCCTGTTACCGGTAGATGACTCCCCCAGCCCCCAGCCCTCCTGTCCCCATCCCCCTCCAGGTACAGCACCCCCTTCCAGGTGCAGCGCCCCTCCCACCTTCCAGGTACAGCGCCTCCCTCCCCGTATACATGCACACACACACAGACATCCGCACACACCACACATACACTCATTCACCTACACTTACATTCACACATTCACTCACACGCATCCATACTCACATTCACCTCAGCACTAACACGCACATTCAACCATCCATGCACACACCCACCCAAACACGCATACACACACCATCCAAACACACACACACACACACACATACATACACACATCCATACAGACACACACCCATACATCCTCACACCCATAAATACATGCATACACACACCCATACATACATGCATACACATACTCAGACAAAGACATATACACACATGCAGACAAACACTCACTCACACATGCACACATAACACCCCCCACCCTCTCACCACCTTCCCTGTCTGACGATCAACTTACCTGGTCTGGGGAGGTGGTCGTCCAGCAGGGAACGGGAAGGAGCACGTCAACTTCCAGAAGTGCCCAGCCATCAGGACACCACCACCCATATTATTGTACATAATACAGTAGGCAGTGTCCTTCTGGCGGGGCAGGGCCGTTGGTGGAACCGCCCATACGCCTCCACCTGCCAGCACGACTATTGCTGGATTTCCACCCAAAGTGTGTAAAAATCCAGCAGTACCCGTAATATCTACACTCATACCACCATGGCGGTATCAGCCGCCGGGCCGGAGATATCAATCTCCAGACCGGCGGCCGGCATAGTACCGCCGGTGGCATTATGAGCCTGTCTATCACCATGGTTTTTGTGGCGTTAGCAACGCCACAAAAACCATGGCGGTAGGCCTACCCTGTCACCGGTAAGTGGCTCCCTCACTCCCCAAACACACACCTGACACTCCCATCCCTCCATGATCCAACTCCCACACCCCTCCAATCCTCACACTCCCCCCACCCCCATACATGCACACCCGCAGACATGCACCATGCATACACCCAATCATTCACACTGGCATACACGCATACTTCCAGACATGCTCACACACATTCATATAACGATCACACTGACATGCAGACACGCACTCACTTCACCATTCTTATACGCATTCACTCCCACACATACAACCATGCAAACAACACAACACACACAGACACATTCACACACACACTCACAGATTCATGCACACAGTCAGACACACACACACAACACACAACCACCCTCCCACCCCCACCCCCTGTCAGAAGCCCGACCTACCTTGGTCAAAGAGGTCTTCCGGCAGGGAACGAGAAGGGGCTCTGCTACCGCCAGCAGCGCTTCACCAAGAGAACACCACCAGGTCGTATCACAGGTCATGATACAGCTGGTGGCATTCAACTGGCGTGGCGGTGCTGGTGATAGCAGTGCCAGCTTATCACCGTCGGCCAGTATGATCACTGCTGGATTTCCACCCTTCTTGTTGCGGAAGTCCGGCAGTGATCATAATATGGTGGACTATGGAAGCCGCGGTGACGGTATTTTGGCAGCACCAAAGCAGTAGGCGTTTTTTACGGCCATTGTTATAATGAGGCCCAAAGTGATTTTTGTTACATATCAAATGCAGTGCTGAGACCTAGACAAATAGATACTCTAGGCCATATTGTTTGTGACATTTCCACCCACTTTCCACATGATACAGGAAGACAGGGAAAAACATGCTAGGCAGTGGAATTGCAATACATTATAAAGGGCACTTCAAGATTAGTGCAAATAATTTGATGGGACCTAATATTCATTCCAAAGAAGTTATGGGTTGTAAAACGACCTTGCCATCCTTCTGTTTCATCCATCTTTTGATCAGTTACAGAGTCCTTAATGCTCCTGCCTCTTTTCTGGAAAAAACTTGTTGCCATTTTATTGTAGTCCTAGGTGATTATGTCCAGGTGTGATTTTATCCTTTAATAGGACTCTGAATCAGATTGTTTGTTCTTTTCTCTAATCACAAATGTAGGCCAAGTACAAATTCTTAAACAACCAGCCCACCAATGTGGCAACACATTAGACTTTTATGTGTATTCTGGCTTAACAAAATTTAAATGTTCTACCCCATCTGTTACAATTGATCCATTAAATGCCTCAAATTAATTCTTAAAGAATTGGGCAAATATACCTTTAGAACTTGAGACCTACCTACTTTTTGTATTTGAGCTCTTGCTTACCTGTGGCTTTTAAAGATGCTATACCAACAACTACCAAGAAAGCTCCTCTGAGGCAGCCATCCCAAACTTAGTTTGCAGCCTCTCTGAAAGCTGAAAAAGTAAGGCTGTTACAAGCAGTAAGAAATTGATGTAGATCTTATGACAACACTGCATTGTTAACTTTTAAATCACAGTTGATGAGCTTCTAAAAGCTGTATTCATCAAGCTAAGTGGTCCTATTTTGGAACCCTAATTAAAGATACCTCTATCTCCGCACACACCTTGTTTAAAATTATTTCATAGGTAACTACCCCATGATTTGCTAGCTCAGTAATTCCTACCCACATATTAAATGATACATTGTCCTACTATTGTAATAATAAGGTTCAATCTATGAAAGTATTAAAATTGACTCAGTCTCAGACAGGCTTCAAGAAATTATAATGACAGAAAATATATGTTCTCTAGAGAAGCCAGCTATCTCAACAGGCAAGAGCTCTCTAAAGTGGACAACACAATCCAACTAGGTCGATAAGTCTGGTTTGCCTGATGATATTTATATTATCAGAATTTTTCATGACACTGCAGCAGTAGTGGCACCTGCAATAAAGGTCTTCCAGAGCCATTCATTTGTATCTAGCTGGTTTGCAATAACAGAAAGAGAGTGAAGTTGAACGGTTGCTGAAAAAAGAAACCCAATCTGGATCCATTGTTGGAGTTCAGCTGCAGGCTTGTATCTCTCCTCCCTTTGATCTCCAAAATAAGGGAGGAGTCTCATTCTCTTAGACCTCTCCACAGTGTTTGACACAGTCGATCACGATATCATAATTGACCGTTTGGCGGAGATAAATGTTTCAGGGTCTGCTTTTGGATGGTTCTCTCTGTTTTTGATAAGTCAAAGTTACTTGCTATCAATATTAATTCCATATTTCAAGTTCAAAGTAACTCAGGTGAAATTCAGGCTCTGTATTGTCCCTGATGGTTTTTAACATCTATGTTCCACCTTTCGTTCTTCCTGTTCATTCCTTTGGCCTGATCAGGGGTCTCTAGTAGCTAGCCAAGAAGCTACTAGTAGTCCGCTAGATGCTAATGTGTAGCTCCTGGACAAAGAGCTACCATAATAAATGATGGAGGCATATTCAAGAGTAGAAGCCATCACCGCTGAGCTGCAAACTGTTGAAACTTCTGCTCGCCAAGCTAATGGAAAAGCCTGGTGCAGTTTAGACACTCAGGCCCATATTTATACTTTTTAGCGCCACATTTGTGCCGCTTTTTGGCGCAAAAGAGGTGCAAACTTACAAAATACAATTGTATTTTTTAAGTTTGCACCGCTTGTGCATCAAAAAGCGGCGCAAATGGGGCACTAAAAGGTAGTTTGTTTGCCTTAGTTTGACTGCAAGTATGAGTCTCCAATAAGACCAAATGCTATGCAGCAAAACCATCTGCTTATTGGTCATAAAGTAGAATCCAAACTGTTAGTATGGAGCTGGCGAGAAGTTTAACAACAATAGCGAAATTGAAGAATTTGTAATTAAGCACAACTCATGAAATTCCTCCAAAATACACATTACAACATTCTTTTTTGTTTGTTTTTTACCACATACTAATCTTACATTAAACGTCTTTGTTAGATTACTGCACAGACTGGTGTGAATAGAAAATGTCTTCTAATGACTTTTAAATATGATGTACATGTTTGGGTTAAAAAAAAGAAGTGAAACATAGCCAAATCGAACTTCACTACAAAAGCATAGGTAAGTAAACTAACTAAGAATTGTGCAGGAACAAAAATTACACAATGTGGTCCATTCTGAAATGTCAGTAATTCTGTGAGTGCAAGTCTAGGCATTGGAAAGAACATTTGAGTCGCTCACGCTCAAGTCAGAGCGAAAGTGTGCCAGTTTCATGAAAATGACAATCTGAAGATGCTTGCTGGCTTATGTGCCAACTTGTAAAGGTGTTTAGTTCTGGTTCTAAGTGTGGTTTATGGGGTTGACCTCTCCATCTAGAATATTTATGCAGATATTCCAAGAAAACAAGCTAGCATTCTGTGTTGATATTTGGTTCTGAGATTTCTTGGGAATGTGACACACAGGAAGATGCAGTTCCCACATTTCTAGATGTGAACTGAACCATAACATATACTGCACAAGGTCTGTTGGACAGGGAATGACATTAAGGGGCATATTTACAAAAAATTGGTGCATCAGCTATGATGTGGCACTTTTCATGTGCCCACCTGTTCCCCCCTAACGTCACCATGGTAGTGCCATATTTGCAATGCGGCACACCATGGCACATGTTAGCATAATGAAATCAAAATTTTTTGTTATTACGGCGCTTTGGTTGACTAGCGCCAAAAATGATGGAGCTTTTCAGCAATGCAAGGGGAGGACCATTGGAAACAATGGGAGTGTCACTTTAATGCCTGCCTTGGGCAAGAATTAAGGCCCATATTTATACTTTTTGACGCAAAACTGCGCCAACGCAGTTTTGCGTCAAAAAAATTAGCGCCAGCTAACGCCATTCTGAAGCGCCATGCGGGCGCCGTATTTATTGAATGACGTTAGCCGGCGTTAGCCGCCGGCGCCGTCTGGTGTGCGTTAAAAAAAACGACGTACACCAGGCAGCGCCGGCGTAGGGGGATATGGAGCTTGGGCGTCAAGAAATGGGGCAAGTCAGGTTGAGGCAATTTTTTCGCCTCAACCCGATTTGCGCCATTTTTTTTCACTCCCAACCCCCATAGAAATGACTCCTGTCTTAGCAAAGACAGGAGTCATGCCCCCTTGCCCAATGGCCATGCCCAGGGGACTTCTGTCCCCTGGGCATGGTCATTGGGCATAGTGGCATGTAGGGGGGCACAAATCAGGCCCCCCTATGCCACAAAAAAAAAAAAAAAACACTTACCTGAACTTACCTTAATGTCACTGGGATGGGTCCCTCCAGCCTTGGGTGTCCTCCTGGGGTGGGCATGGGTGACAGGGGGTGTCCCTGGGGGCATGGGGGGGCACCTGTGGGCTCCTTCAGAGCCCACAGGTCCCTTAACGCCTGCCTTTTGCAGGCGCTAAAAAACGGCGCAAAAGCGGGCGTACGTATTTTTTTTTGACCCGCCCACTCCCGGGCGTGATTTTTGCCCGGGAGTATAAATCCCACGCACATGCCTCGGAGTCGATTTTTTAGACGGGAACGCCTACCTTGCATATAATTAACGCAAAGTAGCTGTCCACGCTAAAAAATGACGCTAACTCCATGGACTTTGGCGCTCGACACGTCTAACGCCAAAGTATAAATATGGAGTTAGTTTTGCATCTAAATTGCGTCAAAAAAACCGACGCAATTTCGGCGCAAACGGAGTAGAAATATGCCCCTAAAAGTGAAGGTAAAATGGTGCAGTGAAGTCTTGTAAATTTCATTGTGGCATTTTTCTGGGCCTCCTAATGGGAGAAAGACCCCCTTTCACACATTATACCTGGCGCAGGAATAATGTGGAACAAGGGGTTGCAAAGTGGCCCAATGCTTGCATTGCACAACTTTGTTCAATACAGCACAGGGAAAAGGCCTCCTTTATGCCACCTTAGCGGGAAAAAAATGCTAGGGCGGTGCAAGGAGGTGCTGGGGCTTGTAAATATGCCCCTTAGTACATACTGTTTCTGACAACTCAACTCAATACATAGATAGACAGTTACCTGAAAACCCGTGAGTATGTGTGCAATGAGGGTACACTTCACCAAACTGTTAAATAGTGTTTTACACTACTGAGTGACCATCTAGAATTTAATTCCAATTTAAGGGCTGACTTTCAATGCCTAAGTAAGAGATATGTAATGAATATCAGGCCCTCGCAGGTTTCCTCTGATAGATTCTGGCATGTCAAAGCTGTTGACATACATCAGTGGAAAAGGCCACTTTTTGTCTTGAGTTTTCTCGCTGAAAACTAGAAATCATATGTATATACCAAGGCCCGTATTTATACTCTTTAGCGCCGCATTCGTGCCTATTTTTGACGCAAAAGCGGTGCAAACCCTGTAAGTTTACGTCGCTTTTGTGTCAAAAAATGACAAATGCAGCGCTAAAAAAGTATAAATATGGGCCCAAATATGGAAAGCATCCCAGACTAATCTGTCAAACTTGTACTGAGAGTCTAAGTCTTGGAAGAAATACATACGTTTGTCCCTGAAAAAGCACAAAAGCATACCAGAGCAAACGACTGGTGGATTGATAAAGAAATACAATTATGGACATAAATAAATGAGGCATCATTGATTATTAGAAACCCAGTCTCAGTTGTGTTATCCAAGAAAGCTAGCTACCAAAACTTAACATCAACACCTAGTGCTATACTGCACTAGTTATTGTCAGTCACTCAGTCTGTCAAACGAAATTAAAAACATAGATTATTAAAAGTCAAGGAAAATAAAAATAAAACTTAATGCCACCAACCAAAATTTACAGTCAAAAGTACAATGGAAATTATCTTTCAAATACAACTTTATACGCTCCAAATATGTTTTGCTAATTTATTTTTAAAGAAAGATATACTGCAGATGTTGTTTTTATAACATATGATTCATATTGTATAACCACGTTTTCATCCAGAGAAGTAGTTAGATTTATTGTGTTCAACATGTAATATTTAAATTTGGGGGATTCATTTTACTGGTGATTTCATAAGTTAAATTTATAGGCACTTTATTTCAGAAGGTATTTTTATCATAGGTTGTATTACAATAAAATTGCATAAGATTTCTACCACTACTTTTGCTTGCCTGGAAGAGAGTGCGTTTATTTTTCACACAAGTGAGGTTTTTCCTGATGCCATTAGATATTTAGGGCCGTATTTATACTCTGGTTGCGCCGAATTTGCGTCGTTTTTTTCGACGCAAATTCGACGCTAAACTAACGCCAACTAACGCCATATTTATACTATGGCGTTAGACGGTTCGGGCGCCAAAGTGCCCGGAGTGTGCGTCATTTTTTAGCGTGAACCCCTTCCTTGCGTTAATGATATGCAAGGGAGGCGTTCCCGTCTTAAAAAATGACTCCCAGGCCTTTACGTGGTATTTATACTCCCGGGCAAAAGAGACGCCCGGGAGTGGGCGTGGCTAAAAACGGCGCATTTGCGCCGCTTTTTAACACCTGGGTCAGGCATGGCGTTAAGGGACAAGTGGGCTCAAAATGAGCCCAGAGTGCCCTCCCATGCCCCCAGGGACCCCCCCTGCCACCCTTGCCCACCCCAGGTGGACACCCAAGGCTGGAGGGACCCACCCCAGGGACATTCAGGTAAGTTCAGGTAAGTATTTTATTTTATTTTTTTTATTATTTTTTTTGGCATAGGGGGGCCTGATTTGTGCCCCCCTACATGCCACTATGCCCAATGACCATGCCCAGGGGACAGAAGTCCCCTGGGCATGGCCATTGGGCAAGGGGGCATGACTCCTATCTTTACAATGATAGGAGTCATGTTGATGGGGGATGGGCGTCGAAAAAAAATGGCGCAAGTCGGGTTAAGACGATTTTTTAGCGTCAACCGGACTTGCGCCATTTTAAGACGCCCTAACGTCATTTTTTCCCAACGCCGGAGCTGCCTGGTCTACGTGGTTTTTTTCCACGCACACCAGGCAGCGCCGGTCTGATTGCGCCGTCTAACGCCATTCCATAAATACGGCGCCCGCATGGCGCTTCAGAATGGCGTTAGACGGCGCAAAATTTTTTGCCGCTAAACTGCGTTAGCGCAGTTTAGCGTCAAAAAGTATAAATATGGGCCTTAGAGCTTCTGATGAGTTGGAAACCATAAAAGAGGAAGTGATTAAAGAAACTTCTGGGTCTATAAATTCACTATGGATGCCACAATAAAAAATGATACCCCATGGGGCAAGACATGATCAACTGTTTAACAGGAAAATTAGGTCAGGGTTTATACAAAAAAGTCAATTTTAGGCTCACTTCAGAGCCCCCCTCACAATCAACCAAAGTAGAAAGTATTCTAAAAATAATGACGAATTACAGAAGAAGAGTTTAGTAACTTAATGCTATCAGACAGAGGATTTTTGAAAAGAGACCTTCCCCTCATGTTGCAATTAGTTGGTCTAGAGATCCTTGCAACTGGGAAGCTATAGGGCGGCTCATAGCGAGCAGATCAAGCATACATACTGGTAATCCCCAACCCTCCCCATCAGCATAGTGATGATTTGCAGAACACAAAAGTACTCAAGGGTTTGTTTTATTGGGTGGATTGCTGATTACTATCAACTCTAGTGACTGGGAGTAGAGGATTGTTACAGGTTCACACTATTAAGCCTGATGCCACACACTACGGCCAGTGTCTGCTATCATGTGAAACAGTTATTTCATCTCTGCGTGCCCAGGCAAAACTTGGACAGCCCTGGGAGCCATACAGGGAGGCAGAAAAACTAGGACACACACCATGACATAAATAGATAACAACACCCGCATGACATGAAATGTCAAAGGTATGTAGTCAATGCTCAAGTGCTACAATTTTCATGCATGTCTTTAAAGGGGAGGAGTGCAGATAGAAGTCTCACGAGGGCTGAATCCTCTAAGCTTCACAAGAAGTGGAGGGGACAGGTTTATGTGACTAATTATTTCTTCTTCGCTAGAGGAGTGTTGATGTGGCTTCACACAGGAGTACCATTCGAGGCCACCTCCACAGAAGACGATGACAAAGGCAGATTTGTGCTTGTCTCAGGCAAGTTAAATGGTATGATCAGTGAATTGGGAGTGATATATGACCGTAATGTGGAGCAGAATTGATCTTTCAATACAATGTTGGAGCGATTGGCTGACAAGGTAGGCACACTCATGCTGCTTGGTGGGGACACAAATTGTGTGCTTGACACTTTGCTTGATCACTCGTGCCCATCCGTGCTGAACACGATATCAGCAAAACTAGTGCAGATGTTCTTGAGATGGACAAAGGACTGCCACTTTGTAGACGTAGGCCATACTGAATACATGGTGGAATAAGAGTGCTTCTTTAACTGACCCCCAAATGAGCTTCATGTGCGCTGGACAGATTTATGTCCTCAAGGGTGGTTGATCTTGTGTTTATTAAGATGGAATACCCGTGGCACACTATTTCAGATCGAAGCCTGCTTTTGATCCAATAACATTTGCCCCCCTCCATGCCTCCAATTCCCTTGCTATTTTTGCATTTGTCGCAGGAAGTCCATTGTGTTAGTCCAAACATCAGTCATGGGCTCACTGAGCCACCGGAACCAAGCTATACTTAGCTGAAGAGCCCTAAGTAGGACAAAACGGGTCCTAGGTTGCTTGTGTTTTGGTTCGGGGAGAACCTGATTTTGCAGTTTGGGCTGGACTGTTCCCATGAGGAAGATGGTGAAGACTGATTTGCATATGGCTGGGTCCATACTGAAGTGGACAGGTGGGCAAAGGAATGTTGGATTTGAATGTGGCACAAGCAATTGCCAGTGGCTGAGATCAATTCAAGCATTTCATCTATCACCTTGTTGTTTTCCCAATTCCCACCTGTCCCCTCAAGGGGCCATGCTCGAGGACAAGACATTCTTAAAAGGGCACTGTGAACAAATTCCTAAATATTGTCGGCAGAACTCGGGTTACTGCCTCCTCACCATTGATAAGTAGGAAGCATTTAAGACAGTAGTGCCTGGCCTGTGCAATTGTGAAACAGTTGGGAGCTATAGAGCCCTAGACAGGGAACTGAAAGCACTAGATGTTGAACTCACAAACCTTGAACAGGCCACTTTCCTTGAAAGGTCTATTGGTGGCACACTGACGGACACTAGGGAAAGGTATGCTGCCATGGTAAAGAGGCTGAGCTGATAGTCGGTCTATCTAGCATGGCAGCATGCAGAGGGAGCTATGTGAAACTACTGGCTTGGCTCTGAAGGCCAAATATGAGAGCCATCATGACTTAGATAAAATGCAGTGTTGGGTGCAGTTTAAACAAGCACTGACAAAGCCACCATGTCTGTCTTTCATGTGGTGCATGTACAAAAAAATCCTTGCATTTCTTGACATAAATAATACATGTGTGCATGCAAATATGCAGACATAACAAAATAGCTACAGACATCCATGCACAAAGAGCAGTAGATAAACATGCATCCATGCATACATTGTTGGAAAACTAAACACATTTGTAGAGTGGCACACAGAGTCCTTCAACCATCTCCTGAGATGTGTCTACTGGGTATATTCACCAGATTCACAGTGAATATACACGGCTCCAAGTTGCCATATCTGGCTGTGGTGATACGCAAGAGATGGGTTGCCTTGCACTGGAAGACAAAGGCGTCCTCTGCAATAGGGTGCTGGAAACACAATGTCAACGAGTAGGCTACTAGTGAGCATTTCTCATTATTGAAGGAGGTGAGAAAGTGACTAAGATGTTGCCAGAAAGATGGAATGAGATGCGCATGGCCTTCAAACATCCAGAGTTGATCTCAGCTGACAGATCAGCACACACTTGCCACAGACACTCCATAAACCCAGCAGCAGACTTTATAGCCATCATCTCTTGTTAGAAAGAGCCTCACACGCCGTGAGACGGTTGCCAAACAATGGCATGCCACATTTGCTATTGTTTTTGTTGCACCTTTCTGTTACAGTATTGTTTATCAGGATTATATATTGTTTGATTCTGCTACTGATGTCACGCAGATGGTACAACATTTGAAGGCGGCTCAGCCTGCAGCCAGCACTTCAGCCCATGACAGGTCCTAGACGACCCCACCTATAGGCTTAATGGTTGTTCGATTAACTCAAAAAATTTATTCGAGGACCCTTATTATTTATACATGCACTTAATTTAAAAAAAAAAAAAATTAAAAAGCACAATAAACAGATTTTGAAGGCCACAAAAAAAACAAAGGAGTGCGTCCAGGGCTCTATGAAAAGTCAATATGTTTGTGAAGGAAGAACCATGTAGGAAAGCACCATGTGTTACATAGTCAAAACAGCTGTTCTGAAAGTAATCAATTATCCAGTATTTTCTACTGAGAAGAAATTTGAAGATCAAGGGCAGAGTAACCGTCAAACCACAAATAGAAAATGGGTCGTAATCTTTGCAACTGCCATACTAAATCTTACATAAAATGGACAAAATGTTGGTCGAAACAGAACCACAATAGGATTAATAACCTTAAGTGGATGGAAAAGAAGGGTGTACCATTTTTAGTTCTATTCTGCACTACGTTTCTACAAAAAAGTAACACAAATAATCCAGTGCATTCTGCCCTGCAAGAATGAACATTTTCAAACGGAGCCTGCTAAGAAATGACTGTAAACAGAACAAGCATTTGCAATGCGATGGGTCTCGCATTTGCTCAAGTTAGAGCTATTAGTGTTGTAAATTCCTAAACTGACTTTTCTTGCCACCCAAATTAAAAATGTAAAGTTATACAGTTTCACATAAGCGAGCCGATTCAAAGGGCCACACCATGAAGAAGACACACAAAATGAAAAAGAAGTTAGCTCGCAGTCAAACATATTGGCAAAAGTTCAATTAACCATGTAACCAAGTTTGATGTCCAAGGCGGTAACCAAACCCCCCCAAGGAGAGACAAACGTAAAGCATTTACCAATGATAACAAAGGATTTTTGAAGAGCAAGCCCATGAACGAGTGATAGTGATGGGCGTGAGGTGGGCATGGTTAAAAGCCCAAACAGATAACAACACGTTGGGAAAGCATTGCTTGCGCGCTGCTATGCTCAACCTAAAAAGGACCCATACTGAATTTTGTCTGAGGAGGGCGGGACAATAAACAGCAAAATAATTACATTTTTTAATGAAATTAGGCAGTCCACAAGAGGTTTTTTTAACGAAGATATTGTATGAAGCTGCTACTTATAATTATAGGGAAATTACCACTGGTGAATACTGACAGCAGGGACCAAGTATTCACCCATTGAGGTAAATTCACTTAGTCTGAATTTTTACTCAGAAAATAGTGGTTAGCTTGTGGAATTTGGTACAACCGCACAGTTTGATCGGATAAAGGTTACCAGGGGAAAATTTAGGACAATACATTAATCGCCATTAAATGGGGTAGGAGTAATTACAGCATATCATGGAATGTTCCCCACCTCGCTAAAAACCAGATGTGGGGAACGTCATCAGCTAGAATTTGCCAACCACATCTGTATAACTCAAAACATTAGAACATCTATCAGCCTTTACTTGCTGTGCACTATTGAGCTTAGATAGTAAAAATTGAGAAAAGGCACAGCTTTCCAGTTGAGTCAGTCATTTTAATTTTAAAATATAAAGCTAATTCAGGAGTAGAATTGTCAGAGACATTCAGATAGTTTTAGATGCTGAATACTACAAACTATGAAAAAATGGGCATAGGAGGAAAATTATTACTAGTTTTTCTCTTTTCCCTTTAATTTCAATAATGGAGAAGTTTGCTTTATGTCATTAAAAACTTTATCGAGTTTATCATGTACATGAAAGAAAATTGTACAATAGATTTATTTTTATTGTCCCATTGCTTGTGGTGAAATTGTATTCCATTGACTAATCAACTTTAAATCTCACTTCTCGAACTGATAGTTTTTATCAACGAAATAATACGTTATGGAATTTTCAAAAGTATTATTGTTAGTTGTGATGGACAAGGAATGTGGTCCATTATATTCAATATATGTCCCTTAATCTCAAAGTTATGAAAAATTTTATTATGCTCCACAGCAGTGTCGTTAAACCACACACGTATTTCCTTAAGGGCCAACAAGGTACAATGCTTTCACCATGGGGATCATTTCGACTGGTCTGAGGGTCATGTCTTAACAGCTTTTGGCACTAAACAGCCACACTGAGAAGGTCAGCATTGTAGTGCAACCATTGTGATTAGCTTTGGCATATTGATCTAATTCAAGAGCAATACACTGAAATGTGTTGATTACTTAAAACGCAAACTGATCATGTGTAATGCATCAGAAAAATAGCAAATTCCAAAACTCAAACAAATCACTTCAAAGACAGATTGAACAGAACATTGTAGCAGTGGTTTTGGATGACTCACACAATAAAAGAACACCAAGCAACTGTAAAATGTGCATATTATTTTATCCACAAACTTTTTCAAAATCAAGGCTATGTCCTTGCTCACACTGCTTTAAAGGATCATATTAAGTCAAGAAAATTTCAGGCATGTGTGCCCCCTTTATGCTGACATAGTATTATTATTTGTCATATTAAAACGAAAAAAAGTTACCTTTCCCACGTACTGGGGGTCAGACCCCATGTATTCCTCCAACACAAAAAACTGATTCCATACCCAGCCACGCTTGACCCGCTGGGCGGGGGACCGTCTACCGGGCAAAGTGGCTGCATGTTCTCTTTGCTTGTCGGATGAAGTCTGCGGTGGCAGTGGTTGCAATGGAGTTAGGAGTCCTCCATCAAACAGGACCCAGAGAAGCAGCGATAGACAATTCCTTGTAAGCATTGGCAAAAACTTCCCAACAGCAAACAATGAAAAATTCCAGGATGTATCACCGAACCAAAGATCCAGGTTTGGGCTGTTGATGGCCTCCACCACTTGATCTCTGGCTTCACTGGTGAGGTGCTAATTCAAACAATAATCCTTGTGACAGAAATAGTTTGGTCACAATTAATTCCATTTAGAGGGACCTAAAAATGCAAAAGGCAACATATATCACACTTCTTAGAATGATTCTACGTATTTTTAGAAAAATAATAACAAAAGAACACATTTATTCAATGGTTAGTTGTAATTTTACACAATAAGTAAGTGGGTCACTAAATATTACATTCAAAAGTATCAACTTTTTAAAATGCATTAATATTGTTGGTAACAGTTCATTGTTTCAGTTAAAACAACCATTACTCGAATGCACAAAATCAAACAGACTAGTTGCATTCATTACATTAGGCAGTTACTAATAACATAGCATAAGCATACTGTTTACTTCCTGAAACGAATTGTGAGGATTAGGAGGAGCAAAGGCCCTTATAAAACACTGTAAAGATAAGAAATCATACAACAATAATGACATGTAACTTTGAAGTACACCATTCTGCAGCATACGTGACATAATTTCACCTATTTAATACAGGTGGCATTAGGTACATATTAGTACGAATTTAAGGAAATATCCCCAAAAGAAAGATGTAAAGAAAGATCCCCAAACACTTTGTGATCGCTTCACTTGAGCTGATAGTAAAATATTACCATTGTGGACGGCCATATTCCCGGCTCTGTGAACTATCTTCGCATTTGCAATGTTGCTGTTGCCAGCTGACACAATTTCTGCAGGCTCCTTACTTCAGGAATAGTAGTCAATGGTCCGACAGTTTGTTGTATGCTCTCTAAGATGTCCTTTTCACACTTTTCAAAAGGAAAGGCTGGCACAGGGGTTTGCTTTCCATTCCAGCATTCCCCGATATGAGCAAGAAGCACTTTGATGATCCCCACCACATACGTGCTATGAGGTAGTATGCACCTGCACAGATATGACTTTCTACTAACTCTGCAAACTACTATACTAGCACCATGTTTTGAGAAGGGCAATTGGTACATGTAGGAAAATGGTTCCCTGTTGCAGTTACCTCCCAATTTGTGCCTGATATTGATGCTGAATTGACTGAGAAGTGTGCTGGGACCCTGCTAACCAGGCCCCAGCACCAGTGTTCTTTCACTAAAAATGTACCATTGTTTCCACAATTGGCACACCCTTGGCACACAGATAAGTCCCTTGTGAAAGGTACCAGTGGTACCAAGGGCCCTGTGATCAGGGAAGGTCTCTAAGGTCTGCAGCATGTGTTGTGCCACTCTAGGGATCCCTCACCTAACACATGCACACTTACATTGCAGATTGTTTGCATTGGTGGGGAGAAAAAGGCAAAGTCGACATGGCATCCCCCTCAGGGTGCCATGCACACAAAATACTGCCTGTGACATAGGTAAGTCACCCCTCTAGCAGGCCTTACAGCCCTAGGGCAGGCTGCACTATACCACAGGTGAGGGCATAGCTGCATGAGCAATATGCCCCTACAGTGTCTAAGTCTATTCTTAGACATTGTAAGTACAGTGTGGCCATATTAAGTATATGGTCTGGGAGTTTGTCAAAACGAGCTCCACAGCTCCATAATGGCTACACTGAATACTCAGAAGTTTGGGATCAAACGTCTCAGAATAATAAACCCACATTGATGCCAGTGTTGGATTTATTAAAAAATGCACACAAAGGGCATCTTAGAGATGCCCCCTGTATTTTACCCAATCCTTCAGTGCAGGACTGACTGGTCTGTGCCAGCCTGCTGCTAAGAGATGAGTTTCTGACCCCCTGGGGTGAGGGCCTTTGCGCCCACTGAGGCCAGAAACAAATCCTGCTCTGGGTGGAGGTGCTTCATGCCTCCCCCCTGCAGGAACTGTAACACCTAGCAGTGAGCCTCAAATGCTCAGGCTCGTGTTACAATGCCCCAGGCCACTCCAGCTAGTGGAGATGCCCGCCCCCTGGACACAGCCCCCACTTTTGGCAGCAAGTCCAGGGGAGATAATGAGAAAAACACGGAGGAGTCACCCACCAGTCAGGACAGCCCATAAGGTGTCCTGAGCTGAGGTGACCCCTGCCTTTAGAAATCCTCCATCTTGACTTTGGAGGATTCCCCCAATAAGAATAGGGATGTGCCACCCCTCCCCTCAGGGAGGAGGCACAAGGAGGGTGTAGCCAACCTCAAGGACAGTAACCATTGGCTACTGCCCCCCAGACCTAAACGCACCCCTAAATTGAGTATTTAGGGGCACCCCAGAACCCAGGAAATCAGATTCCTGCAAGCTGAACTACAAAGGAAGACTGCTGACCTACAAGCCTGCAGAGACGACGGACAACGACAACTGCTTTGGCCCCAGCCCTACCGGCCTGTCTCCTGAATCGAAAACCTGCAACCAGCGATGCATCCAACAGGGACCAGTGACCTCTGAAGCCTCAGAGGACTGCCCTGACCCCCAGGACCAAGAAACTCCCGTTAGCAGCGGCTCTGCTCAACAACAGCAACATCTTTGCAACAAAGAAGCAACTTTTAAAGAACTCACTCTTCCCGCCGGAAGTGTGAGACTTCACACTTTGCACCTGACGCTCCCGGCTCGAGATCCAGAGAACCAACACCACAGGGAGGACTCCCCGGCGACTGCGACCCCATGAGTAGTCAGAGATGACCCCCCTAGACCCCCACAGCGACGCCTGCAGAGAGAATGCAGAGGCTCCCCCTGACCGCGACTGCCTGTAACAAGCACTGCATCCGCATCCCCTAAGACCTGAAGGAAATGAACCTCAGTGCAGGAGTGACCCCCAGGTGACCCTCTGCCTAGCCCAGGTGGTGGCTGTTCCGAGAAGCCCTCCCTGTGCCTGCCTGCACCGCTAGAGTAACCCCCGGGTCGCTCCATTGAAACCTATACAAAACCCGACGCCTGCTTTGCACACTGCACCCGGCCGCACCTGTGCTGCTGAGGGTGTGTTTTGTGTGCCTACTTGTGTCCCCCCCAGTGCTCTACAAAACCCCCCTGGTCTGCCCCGAGGACATGGGTACTTACCTGCTGGCAGACTGGAACCGGAGCACCCCTTCTCCATAGGCGCCTATGTGTTTTGGGCACCCCTTTGACCTCTGCACCTGACCGGCCCTGAGCTGCTGGTGTGGTAACTGTGGGGTAGCCCTGAACCCCCAATGGTGGGCTGCCTATGCCCAGTAGCTGAGACTTATAAGTGTCTTACTTATCTCACAATCTAACCAATACTTTCCTCCCCCGGGAACTGTTGATTTTTGCACTGTGTCTACTTTTAAAATGCCTTATTGCCATTTTAACAAAAACTGTATAAGTTATTGCTCTAATTCAAAGTTCCTAACTTACCTGTGTGGAGTACCTTGCATTTTATGTATTTACTACAAATCTTGATTTTGTGGTTCTAAAATAAATGAAGAAAATATATTTTTCTATTGTAAAACTGTTGGCCTGGAGTTAAGTCTTTGAGTGTGTGTTCCTCATTTATTGCCTGTGGGTGTACAACAAATGCTTAACACTACCTTCTGATAAGCCTACTGCTCGACCACACTACCACAAAATAGAGCATTGGAATTATCTAATTTTGCCACTATCTTACCTCTAAGTGGAACCCTTGGACTCTGTGCACACTATCTCTTACTTTGAGATAGTATATACAGAGCCAACTTCCTACAGTACATTAAACCCCTGGTGTGTAAAGGTCCCCGATTAATGAAACCGTTAATACTCAGGCAGGACAGTGGTAGCATTAGAGGAGAATACTTATTATGTAATATAACTTTAGAATGTATCTATAGACTGACTACAAGGTTAATCTCTTATTACGTATTATGACCTAAAAAGATTGTTTCCTTTTAATTAATTAACTTATGTGTTTATTTAAGGTTTTCATATAGCACTACTCTATCCCCTGGGGTGATGGAGTACCTTCCAGTGAGACGGATCGCATAAAACAATACATATAAGTGCTGAGTAGTTAAAATGGTTAGCATGGGAGAAGAAAGATGTGAGGTGCAATAGGAATGTATTGTGGAGGGATGGAAGGTAGATAACGGGAGTGATATTTCAGTTCTGCTGAGAAGACTATGTGAAAGAAGAGTGGGACACAATACTCTCCTGAGTCATTCCCCTTTCTCTCTTATTGTACTTTGCATCTTCTCTCCTGTCATCCTCATCTGTCTGCGTACATAAGGACCCCTCCTATTCAGGCTGAAAGTAATCATAGTGCCAGCAGACCCCAGCACTGCCCAAACATACAGTGTGGTTGGCTTAATCCCAAATATATTACTGTTTCTTTGACTGATGGGAGTACATAAACCTAGTGAAACTGTTAATGCCAAAGCATCTAGTGGCGTGTAAGATTATGACCTAGTCCTGCGCAAAGTGTACTTGGTAATCCTATGTTGCCTACGTAAATAAAGTTTACATTTAAAGTCAAAGTCCACCTTCAAAAATAGATTAAATGAATACTACCCACACCACAAGGCGTCTATCATTTCCTCATCCTAAATTCTGGATTACCACACCACTCTTCCACAGTACCATTGTAATCCAGCTAACGATAAATTTAGCCTTCGCCCAATTCTCATCTTTCACGCCTTTTCTTAATGATTTACAAGGTTAATTCATGTTGTTCCTTTAAACTAGGACTGTGCGTAGTTCAGTTTATAGAGTGTGCGGTGCAAAATTTGCAAATAAAAATAACTAAAACGTTGGTTGCTGCCAGTGTGTGCTGTGTTTTTAGTCAAAATACAAGCTTGGCAAATTGATGAGAAAACTAGTAAACTCAAGTTTAAAGTTTCAGTGTCTTATCGAAATATCGCATTTTAGAACCACTTTAGGTTCAGGTCTAATGCTAAAAATACTTATTTTAGTATCCTCTTCTTGTTGCTATTTTGTACCATCTGAATTCTAAAATAAAATGAAGTAAAGAAAGACTTGGAAGATTTCTTGGCAGTCGGTTAAATACAAATCTGAATAGATGTGTTAGTCCAGAGCCATTATGGGTGATATAAAAGAAAATCAAAACTATTTACAACAACATTTTGATGCAGGCTCCATTTGACTGAGCTATGCTATTCCTAATTTCGATTCTGAAGCGTGAAATATTCTATGTAGAAAAAAAGCCATACCTGTGAAATGTATTAATACCTCACAAATGCATTTATACATTTAAACCTTTGCAAAAATAAAGTACTGACATAATTGAAATACCACTAACATTCTATTATCCTAATGGAAAGTAATAGTACAATTATTTTTATTTCACAATGTTTACAAATCTCTTTGCTCATGTGTTGAAGAGACTTGCATGCTTAGCTATATAAAAATATTAACATAAAACACATATAATAAAACTCTAAATCATGTCTTTTTTATAGGTTCCTGAATGGAGAATTACTCACTTCACTTTCAGGATGTACTCACTGTTATTTATCAAAGTTCGGTAGGCTTTTACTTTAGTGTATCAGACTAATACATTCAAGTACAGATGTAATAAACATGTTTACGGTTGCAAATAATCCAAAACTCTGTTTGGGCCTGCACAAGTGTTTGTTGCCACGTACTAATTGCATTATAGAAGTTAGTAAATATTTACCAACTCCTGAAAGTGTTTTTTGACTTCATACAGTATTGCTATTTGGAAGAGGCATATTTAGATTTCCTTTTCCAAATAGTGAGTCAGCATGAGGTGCATCAATGTTTTGTGGCCGAAATTTGATCAGAAAACATTGAAAAATGACGGTCTACTGAGAAGAAAAGGTTCAAAAACGTTTTGGGGTGAGTAGGCAGTGCACGGGAGCCACTGCCAACTTTAAAACAAACTTTAAATAAGTAAACTTGAATTATTAAAAGATGCATATTCCTTTAAGGAAAACTGGCTGCATTTAAGAAAACAGTTACTTTATTTAAAAGTTGATGGCAGACATGATGGTCTGCTCACCCTGGCAGGCCATCATTTCTAAGATGACCAACAATTTCAAAGAGTCACAATTTGTAGCCTACCTCATTAATATTCAAGAGGTAGATTGAATTGTGACACACTTTTAATTGGAATTTTATGAACCCACCTACTAGTAGATATGTAGGTGCATGAAATACATTACTGGTCACAAAAATACTGGTTGAAAATGGCAAGCAGTATTCAAGACCAGTTTGTAGTATATCTGGCACCAAGTGTTGCAAAAAATAGTCTTAAATGGAGTGGGGTAATGAGGGTACAGTGTTGGCAGACACAAGAGTAGTAAGAATGTGTAAAAGGATATTTATGAGGCACTGTAACTAGTTATCCATATGCACAACTTGAATAGCTAAAACACAAAATATCAATGACAGTTTATGCTTCCCTTACGGAACTACTTCAGGTTTGTACTGAAAATAATACAAAAAAGTTAGTGAGGAAATCAATACATTTTATTTGGAAATTATAGATTCAATCTCATGACTATATTCAGAATGAAGTATTTTCTGCTGAATTTCTTGTCCATACATAGCGCTTCTTGTAGATATCCTTAACTATAGCCAATGAGCAGATGGTATTTCAATTTATTCCTTTCTTTTATATATTGACTTTCCAAATCACAGTTCACAAACCCAGATAAGATTAGGTTTGATTTTGCCCATAGCTAAGCCAGACATTTACTTCAGAATGCATCATAGTGTTTATGCTTAATGACTTTGAGGAACATTCATGATTATAATGTTTTGTGTATCCCTTACAAATTATCTTGCCCCTCACTATACATATTGAACAATGTGTGATTTTGATCCATTCTAAATAATTTGCACAACACTTCGAATAGTCTCCATGTTTCTCTTTTCTGAGTTTCTACTTGTGCTTCGACTACTTCATAGCATGACCTTGGTGCATAAGAAGGTCCGGACCTTTCGATTCTACTTGGTATCATTCACACTAGGGAGACTTGTGGCATTAGCTGCATTCTTGATCAGTTGACTATGTTCCCTCTGTTTTGATATTGGAAGCATTGTCTGGTATGAATGAATGCTGTTGATGGATTACCACCTTCTTTTTACTCTTTTCCATAAGAGTCTGTATTCTTTTCTATCACCTCTACAACATTGATGCAAGCAAAGAACTGGGTCAAAATAGGTATAACCCCAGTAGGTTTTCCCCATTGTTCTTTTTGCCCCCTCACTTCCTTTCATACATCCCTGGATTTTGCTCTCATATTCATTGTCCATGTCCATGTCAACACTCAAACTAATGTTTATTGAGGAAATCATAATAAAACATTTGCCAGTCCCTTATCCTTGCATTGAAAAATCAATTTGTAATCCAGCACTTGCAGTTCAAATCTATGGACAGTTCCACAGACAGATCTAGGAGCGTGGGTGCAGAAGTTTCAGGGTTAGTATCACATAGTCAGGGGACTTATATGTTCCCCTTTCCTTGCCATCAGGTGACATTCCTTTGCTGCAACAACTGGGTAACAAATCTGTAAAATGTAGCTATAGTATTAGTTATGAAAAGCATCAGGCAATTTAAAAAAGCTGTTTGAAGTTAGTTGAAATGTGTTGTAGGTTAATAACACATTTCAGGGATCTGCAAAAACAAGCCAGACAATCTAGTGACCTTATTTCATTTTATTTGCCCTAAATCTAGCATGCCAATAAAACAACAGCCTTGTTTCTTTCTTATTCTCGACACCTCATCCTCAAGGTACAGTATCACCTAGGCAACATGGGTGCTACTAAATATTCAACAATTGAAAGCGTGTAGGGGTGAGGGCATGCTATAGACTGAGGAGGATCTTTCGTAGCATCAAGTTGACTTTTTTCCAGGTCCCTTGCAACCCCTCACTACTCTTTTGAACAATAAAGCCTCCTTCACTACTGTGGATTCAGACCTTCTCTCTCTGATCTCACACTCATTTGACTCAACATCTACTCAGATTTGAATATGCTAGTAGGCCACAGAGCATTATAGGGACTGAAAAATAGGAGTGTAACAATGCAGTAACACCATCTTGGGTGAACTCTATCTTTTTTACCATTCTTATAATGCTGGGTATCATTCTTTGTTTCATCTGCCTAATAATCACAGCTCATGCTTTTTTTTTACAAGAGTATGATTGTTTCAATAAATGTTTCAAAATATATTTTCATATCTTTCTTGTGTCTTACCTTGGACATGCAAAGTAGAAACAAAGGGTAAGTCTGTTTCCACTACTTCCTTGGAAATATGAGTAGTCATGTTTAAGGTTGCCTATACCTTCTGGTACTCCAGTAAGGTTAAGGGTTCAGATGGGGCCCTGTGAGTCAGTTAGGAATTGTGGCAACATTTCCTAATGCTATAGATTAACTATGTCCCTAAATGCTGAAGCTCATGTATGACCTGATACACAGTCCTACTTAGTTCGCAGGAACCATATAACAGTCTAAACATTATTGTATGCGTCTTTGCTATAACCATTACACAAAACATGAGGGTGCTTCCCTTATGTTTAGAAAGATAGGCACAATAACTGCTGCAAAAAAAGTTGGACATTTCCACAGGTTGTACCTGGATGAATATATTGACATATTTTCATGTAATCTAATCAAATAAATGTATATTTGTTGGTAGCAGTGCATAACCAGCTGTGCAAAGATGTGCACTTATGGTGAAGCCTGTTTCCAATTCCCCAGATCTGTTCTCCAACATACACTGGAAGAAATAATGCCCCTAGCGAAGAAGGCTTTGTGGCTGAATAGAGCAGTGGTAGGTTGCAAAGGACCTGCACAAGATGGCAACTTGGTGCTAAGAGAGTTCCTCCTCAGGATAAAGCATGCCCTGGCCCCAAACACTGTCAACATTGGGTTGCGGTTGCCTTCATGAAAAGTGCACAGAAACAAAGCAGGCAGTGAACACCCCAGTATGCATTGGGTGTTGGCCCATGGTTTAGTGTGGAGACTAAGGGGACAATAATTCCTATTGGGCTTGTCGTAGGATAGATTTGGGGCATTAGAAGCAGGTTTACCCATAGGTGCAAATCTCTGCACAGCCAATTATTCAATGCGACCAACAAATGTAAATTTATTTGATTACATTGCATGGAAATATCTTAATGTAGTCATCCAGGTACAACCTGTGGAATCTTTCAACTTTCTCTTGCATCAGTGATTGTGCCTTTCTTTCTTAAAATAAGAGAATCACCCTCATGTTTTGTGTAATGGTTAGATCAAAAGACACATAAAGTAATTCTTAGACTAAAACTCGGTGGCAAATCTGTCAAACATAGCTGTATTATTAGTTATGAAAAGCATGGATCAGTTAGATAAAAGCTGTTAGAAGTTATTTGCAGTGTGTTGTAGGTTGATGACATATTCCAGGGATCTGCATCAACGGGCAAGCAGATCTAGTGACCTTATGGGGGTTCATTTAATTTCTCCTAATTCTAGCATGCCAATCAAACAACACCCTTGTTTCTCTCTTATTCTTGACACCTCATCCTTAAGGTACGCTATCACCTAGGCAACAAGGACGCTACTAAATATTCAACAGTTGACAGTGTTTGGGGCCAGGGCATGCTTTATCCTGAGGAGGAAGTCTCTTAGCACCAAGTTGCCATCTTGTGCAGGTCCTTTGCAACCTACCACTGCTCTATTCAGCCACAAAGCCTTCTTCGCTAGGGGCATTATTTCTTCCAGTGTATGTTGGAGAACAGATCTGGGGAATTGGAAACAGGCTTCACCATAAGTGCACATCTTTGCACAGCTGGTTATGCACTGCTACCAACAAATATACATTTATTTGATTAGATTACATGAAAATATGTCAATATATTCATCCAGGTACAACCTGTGGAAATGTCCAACTTTTTTTGCAGCAGTTATTGTGCCTATCTTTCTAAACATAAGGGAAGCACCCTCATGTTTTGTGTAATGGTTATAGCAAAGAGGCATACAATAATGTTTAGACTGTTATATGGTTCCTGCGAACTAAGTAGGACTGTGTATCAGGTCATACATGAGCTTCAGCATTTAGGGACATAGTTAATCTATAGCATTAGGAAATGTTGCCACAATTCCTAACTGACTCACAGGGCCCCATCTGAACCCTTAACCTTACTGGAGTACCAGAAGGTATAGGCAACCTTAAACATGACTACTCATATTTCCAAGGAAGTAGTGGAAACAGACTTACCCTTTGTTTCTACTTTGCATGTCCAAGGTAAGACACAAGAAAGATATGAAAATATATTTTGAAACATTTATTGAAACAATCATACTCTTGTAAAAAAAAAGCATGAGCTGTGATTATTAGGCAGATGAAACAAAGAATGATACCCAGCATTATAAGAATGGTAAAAAAGATAGAGTTCACCCAAGATGGTGTTACTGCATTGTTACACTCCTATTTTTCAGTCCCTATAATATTGAGAGCATAGTGGGAGTACCCTCTAGTCAAGCCCCTCATACATGGGTAAAATGTACCAGGAAGACCGGAAGTCGTGCTTATGTAGTGCACACTATCATCCTTTGCAGAATGGAGACCAGAGTCAGCAGGGTTGCATCTCGGTCACAGTGCACAACATTTCAGGGTGATCCCGGCAGAAGTGCTCCTCTGTGGAATGTAGCACAGAGGCAGTTTATATAATGAAAGCACTGATCATAACGTACTGTTTCAGAGGTGCAACGCTGATGCAATGATTTGTCTCTAGCTGTAATCAAAAATGGAAAATCGACGAAGGCCCCTGACGTTTTTTACCAAACCATCCCCCTGGCGGTCGGAAATTTAGCTCAAATGTAGAATAAAGCACAAAAGCGAGCCTTAAATGTCAATGTTACATCAATGTAAAATATACCTTAACAATAAAAGCAGATGAAAGCCATTTTAAAAAATGCCAATTAAAAACTTGTAGCTAATAAAATCTAATAAAAGAAATTGCTTAAAAACAAGTGGCTGAATCAAAAGTCTAGGAAGCTCTAGAAATGTTTCCATGTCCAAAGTCAGTGGGGTCCAGAGAGGAACCCACATCCACAGATGAGACATCTAAAGTGGCCAGAGAAGCAACTTCCAAGGAACAAACACGGTCATATTCAGCTCAATCAGCAGATGCTTAAGGCAGACAAGTTGTTGTGTAACTGCAACATCAGAGCCAGATCCAAGAAATCCAGGACCCGAAGCATCCATATTGACTGGAAGTAATGGCTCATTGTACACATCCAGCATCAATGGCAGCCTCATAGGACAGCACTGAAAGGGGGGTCCTTAACAAACACATATGCAGATCCATACCCATAGATGGAACCAATTGCAAAGTCAGACACAATTCCAGTGCACACTCAAAAGGGCACAATAGACAGTGGAACACAGGCTGTTCCCATTGTAACCTCACAGGATTAAAGGACAAAAACTAGTTCAGGTTCAGTTCTTGGAGCAAAGACTCTCTGATATACTGTATCATATGTTCATGGCAGCAGGTCGTGTTGTAATTTCATCGCCATTTGGCCTTAAGGTGGAAGATCCATTCCAGACCAACAAAAATGGGACTAAAACAGCAAAGACTAGGAATACTAGAACCAATATGCCTCTAAAAACACTGGAAACCAAAAGTGCAAAAAGGATGGTATCTGAAACGTGCTCACAAAGCCAGACCCAGTTGCTTTAAAAGGGTATACCACTCCCACAGTATTTTAAGCATTACATTTTTGCTGAACAAGTTCACCCAAATGCTGTGACAAGTTTGTTCGCAATAGCAATTGAACTTCAGAGGAAGACCTTGCAACCTGAAGAACAAAACTTTCTTGAGCAGAGGTTAATGCAACATCCTTCTGAAACAATAAGGTGTTAAGTTGGGTCAGCTTATCATAGTTGACTGTAAAATATGGATTGAAGGCCACAAGGTAATTTGCCTAACCATGTCTGTGGTGGTAAATAACATGTTATTTTAGCAGGTCATGACCCTGGAAACACTTACCACAACAACATTGATCGTTCAGGACCAAATAACTCTCATTTGAGATTAGTCAGAACACTGGCCGAATCAAGGAGACTGGGAAGCCTTTTGGATAATAAGCTAACTTGGCCATGGACAGATTACACAGGCCATGTAGTATCACCACTTTCAAACTAAGGAATGGCTGTACTAAGTTCCACACTCATTTTCACTAACGAAGACTTCAGTTTGCCTACTCACACACTTGTAATCAAAAGGTAAAACCTAGGACTCATGAACAAAACTTACGCTGTGGCTTCATATCTGCCTACTTGAAAATATTTCAGCCAAGATGTAAACCAAAATGGAGAAGGTTGGTAATAATATAAACTAGTGGATCAACCACTCAACAGATGGTGGTTTAGCTGCAGAAAAGGGAAACTAATCAAAAACCTCAGTATTCAACACTGTATAAGCTTAATCTTTTTTCGCCATCAGTCTCTGCATGTGTGTTAAGTTATATGTAAAAAAATAACTCACTTGCATTCATATTTTTCCATGGCAGACGGTTTGAGTTTAAAACCTGCAATGTCCAACTCAATTGCAGAACCGATCTTAACAGACTTTGCCCATGATGTAAAAGAGACATGTCATTCTGTATGATATTGAACGCAGATGATACAACATTATTAAAAGAATAAATGCAAGCTGACAATGTAGTCATGCCATTGTCAACAACAGCCAATGCTTTTCTAAATGTTTCCTGTCAATTTGTGTTAAGCGTCCAGCAGCATCTTGCTGAGACATTTTATTTTCCAAATCTCATAGTAAATAGCATATAAGAAACCTTTTGAATGTGATGACCTAGGACATAACAAGAAATCTTGGAAATGCATGTCTTCAGAGAGAAGGGTTAAGTGTTCCTTAACTGCAGCTAATGTGGAATGTTGTAACCATTGATGGTATAACTTCCCTATACTACAGTTGGTAACTACCATGGAATGCTGTGACTGCAAATACCAAGGGTGTGGTGTAATTGCTTTAAAACTCGTAGAGGAGTTTAAAAAATGTGCATTAGTGTTGAATGGCCACAATAACTACCAATCTGGACCTGAAACTTAAGAATTATAGGTAATATTCTGTATCATGTTATTCAGTTGTTCTTCCATAAAATTTGAAAAATGTTGCCAGTTGTCAAATCGTGTAATGGAGAGAATGCTAGGTGTGTTCATTTTTTCTAATTTTGGCCAGGCTCATGTAAATTGTTTGTTGTACTGTTTTATTCAGAACAATAATAATATGTCTAGGGCTGAGACAGACTCTAACTAAAACACCTATGCCCTGGACTTGTCTCTTGTGTGTTTCTCAAACTGATTTGAGATCAATGTTTTCTTTCCAATACTCATAGCCCTGTAAGGTCAACTGGGAGATAAATGAGTCAGAATAAATCAATTAAATTTGGGTCAGCATATTGTTCTTATCCTGGGGAAGGGTTAGGCTTATAATAATACGAACTTTGGTCTAAGGGGTTGTGACCAGAAAAATATGCAAATGGTCTAAAATAAGTTTTTAAACTACCCACTAGTGGTGTCTGACAATGTTTCCATTGTGTGAAATTGAAAACTGCACATGGAGAACTAGATCTGTGTAAATAGTAATGAACATAGTGATTATAACAAAACATTTCACCATAATTAGAAGAACTGAAATATAAATCTTCAGTTTCAAACACAGTATACTTTTCTAACTCAGAAAACGTGCTTCTTACAGTTTTCACACCCCATTCATCGAAAATGGCACCAGGAGTAATTACATCATCCATAGCAGTTTTAAACACATAAGAAATGTATAATGTTTCTGTAGGATCAAAATATCAAATGGTACCTAATGCCAAGCAATGCCATTAGACACAGGAAATGAAGAAATGTTTGCAAGAGACAGGTCTATTTCCATTGTATGTGAAGTGAATGAAACTTTAGCACCTTAGCTGCCAGTTTAGGAGCAGTGTGTTTCACAAGGTAATTTCCTTTCAGAATCAAGAAAAAAACTGTAACAATCCAATCCAAATGAAGAGGAAAAACAGTGAAATGGGCATCTAAATATAGGACTACAGAGGGCTCAGATAAGTCAGTTTCAGCCAAAGAAGAAATGTGCCTACTTCATGCAGTGAAGTGTGTGAGGAATTTGAGGAAAATCATCAATATTGACAAAGTAACCAGAAGCACAAAACAGAGACCTCGTGTGGTAAAGGAGAAGTGATAAGTTCTTCCACAGGTGGTTGTTAACAAACAACTTCATTGTTAGAGGCAGCAGTTGAAAAATTTAGAATCACATCTAGTAGGTATCCTGTGTTAGCTGTAGCAACAGGAACTAGTGGAAATTCTGCATCTGAAGTCCTGAGCCGAGGAGAAGCAATACTTGCATTACTTAATTCTGGTAGAGGGATTTTCTGCAAGGTAGTGGGATGAGGCAATGAACTACCCAGGAGCCCTTGTGGCCTACTGTGTAGGGCTGTCCACATGGTGTAGCATAATCAGATCAATTGAAATAAATTGTTTATACGACCAGAAAGTGGTGGCAAAATCACAATTCTGGTACCTTGAATGCCAGGAACTGGCATCGGTGCTCGGCTTGATGGGCCGAACTCCTTCCAATCCATAATCTTCTCTCAAACTAAATCCTCAACATTAGGAAACCAGCTTGAAGATGCTTGTTGCTCCTTTAGTATTTCAGTGGTAGCATGTTTGCAAATTTCATTTGAAAAGTCATCTCAGAAGTCCAGTCATTCCTGTACGACAGCGAAACATTCATTGATGTCAAAAGGCTTGTCTGTCGCCACTGTACCAGGATTATGGCGATCTGGAACAAACATCTGGACCCCAAACAGGACCTCATAGGAGGGCTGGCCTCCCAAAGATCTTCTAGCCAGATTATTTAAAGCTCTCTGGACTTCACACCGATAATGGATCCAACTATAGCCTAAATCCAATACTGTAGCAATTAAGGGCTACTTTAAGTCACAGTTGTTCCTTTCCACTATCAAATCCTCTCAGGATGATAGTGATTGGAATAATACACAATAACTCCCAGGGTTCCTATAGTATCCTGGTAAGCCTTAAAGGAAAATGCTGGTCACTAGTCTGAGTGCTATGCTGCTACTGCATGTTCTGATAAAGACTGGCAAATCTTTAATGACAGTTTGAGCGTTAACTGATCACTGTGGCCAAACTCATTGAAATCTAGAACATGAATCTATGGCCAGTAGAACAAATGCGAATGCACCATCCGAGTTCAGAGGGCAGCAATGATCCAAATACACACATTAGCAAGGTTTGTTAGAAACTAAGAATAGTGTCTGTGGCGGATGAGCTGGATTGGAACTTTTAATTTGCTGACAAATGTCACAACTGAAGACATACTGTTTTGTCTGTTTGTTCAGATCATGCCCCCAATAGTGTTTTTGTGGTAAGGAAACTGTAGGTGCCACTCTAGCATGGGCAGAGTCCAATCCCTCATGTGCAGCTTTAATTAATTCTAGTCTGCAGTCCTGGTTGGGTATCACTCAATCACCCACCCTGGGAATGCAAGCAAAAGAAAGGAATGTCTTTGGCACTGCACAGATAGGAATATTCTACTGGATATTTTTAGGTAAAAGAGTGCCACTCCAAAAAGCAGTAAATGCAGCCATGATGTTATCATTCACCCATGTGAGTCAACAAGTAATTGCAGCCACTACAGCAGTCTGGACTGCTGCTTTGGTGGCTTCATCAGCCAGTGAACTCTCTTCAATGTGTGCACCAAGATGTTGATGACTCAATACATGAATTACATTAGCCCATGGCAAGCAATGTTTAAGATGGACCACTTTTCCTCAAGAAATTTATGCTTGATAGTATTTCATTTAGAATCTCTGAATCCACTCAGGCACCAGTAATGTAGATTTTCATTATAAGATTGGGCACAGTAATACAAATCACGCACTATGAGAGTGGGAATTCAGGATCTCAATTCTCCAGTGCCAGAATTAAAGCTTTCAGTTCGACTAGCTAATTGGTACAATCCCCTAAAGAATGCGTAAATGTTTTCTGTGCATGAAATAATCCTTCTTTCAGGACCCCATGTACTGCAGCACATGCAGCAGAATGTTGTTTAGTGCCAACCCTGAGATGACCTGAGCCATCAATATATATTATTTAACCATACTGATAAGAGGCAAAATGTCACTCTGCACAGGGTTTTCTTGTTCATACTTGAGGAATTCTTGAGTCTGAAAAGTGGGATCAAAGACATAATCAACATCAGTAGCTGTTAATGAGGTGGTCCACTGTATACATTTTGGATGTAAAGCTTTTGTGTTAGGAACCATTGCCTTGGTTGGTATCGGGTTACAATTATGCATTTTCCCTGAAACATCTGTCTTTCCTTTATAACAGCTGTCTGAACTGCTGTCAGTATGTTTTCAGTTGATGCAATAAGCATTTCTGCATTGAAATATAAATGACATTTATAAGCAATCAGTACTGTATCACCCTCATTGAAGATGACATATTTATAGCCAGTGGACCCCACGATAATGCAGATAGCTAAGTTAGTTGTGCTGACATGACTATGTACGTATCTGGATGCCAGCATGTCAGTTTGCAGTGTTCTGAGAAGTTGTGTGTGTTCAAATGTCCAATTTATACTGGAGAAATCAAGGCAAATTAAATTGTACAATGGTTCAACCCATTGTGCATAATCAGATTTTATGATCTATCAAAGTTCAGAAAACCTAAAAGCAATTGAAGCTGTTTTATGGTGTTTGGTGGTTGCAAAAAAGTAAATTTCTCGAATGAATGCTGCTCAAGGTTTTTCCCTTCATTAGACAGCTCCTATCCCAAAAATAGGTCACTGAGAATATATGCCTGAGGTCAACTCCAGCAACAGAAGACCACAGTTGTATAAAAACATAAATGACTAAGCAATCAAGAAATGTTGTCCCCTAACTCTGAGGTGCAGGTGTGAAGATGTGCATTTGTCTTCACTTTCAATTGAATTTAATTGAGGTTAATACAACTTTGATTAATATTAGCACCATGGGGGTATGCTCGTGCTCCAAACAGAAATGCAGATTTATAGAGAGACTGTAGTCTGACCAGTCAGGTCTTCAGCTATTCCATATCTTGGGGCAAGTAAGAGAAGGAACAAGCACAGTAGTACACAGTAGTACATAGCTGGCTTCTACAAACGACTTGCAAGGACTGACCAAAGATGATGAGTAAATTGAAATCTCAAAATTGTAGCTCACATTTGGTACCCAAGCCATGAATAGTTGTACGTGGAGAGAAAAGTTAGCAGTATTATATTAATAACAGTGAAAAAGTAGAGGATGATCCAGTGTAAAGCAAGCAGCACACTTTTGTATCAGTTGATCTTTAGAGATTAATTTACTTGGTGAGACCCAAGCACAGAGAATATAGTAGTCTAATTAGGAGGATAAACCCACCTCAATCATCACTTTGAGACAGATGACGGTGAAAAGTCGGAGGATAATCCTGAAGGGTTTTAAGAAATTATAGCATTTAGGAGACTAAACCAAGTCTTAAATGAGGGTGTTGTCAAAAGTAAAGCAGAGGTAGATTAAATTGTGCAGGAACCCAGGCTGTCTGACCACTACTCATTGGGCCAGATATCAAAGACGTCAGCAAGCATGAGAACCTTGGTCTTATTTGTATGTACGTTTGGAGAAGCTCATTGAGTGAGCTAACATGATTTGATTGTGTAGAGAGTAAGCCTAGAATGTGGAATGTGTTGTTATCCAGGTGAACAATCAGATCTGTCATTAGCACAGGAATAGATAGAACACTGGGGCACAGCAAGAAATAATTCTTGAAGATGGAATGAGAAAGAAGATAGAGTCAGCCTGATGAAGACCCTTAGGATCCATACAAGCTTGGCCCTCATCTCCACAGTCCAAAGACTGTCCTGAAGAATGGAGTGGAGACAGTTTTGAAGCCTGTAAAAAGGTTTAAAAGAATCATGCACAGTTGAACTGGTTGAGAACCATGCAAAGGTCATCAAGTGTGACTGCAAGAATGGAATCCATTTTGTGGCATGGATCAAGGAGAAAGTTATTCTTCAAAAACTGTGAGAGCTTACAAGTGACTGAAGTTTCTTTTGCCTTCAACAAAAACAGCAACGGAGAGATGGACAATAACCTATAAGTAGAGTGAAGTTTTTATTAGGCTTTTTTGCAGAACCGGGACCACTGCGGTCTGTTTCCAGGTGAAGTGTACCATCACATATGATAGAGAACGATAGTGCATATCTCTGAGAACACAGACACCAGTCCATGAGATCAGCTAAAGAACCTTTACCATTCAGGCATCAAGAAAGAAACCAAATGAAAAAGAGCAGAGTTTAGAACAAGTGAAAGGTACAGAGCGGGGGATGGAAGTATTTAGCGAACCAGGAAGTTGATGATTCGAAAAGAAGGTTCAAGAACAGAAAAATAGATGTGAAATTTCCTAGATACTTTGGAGAGGAGCAGACAGACATTACTCACTCTGAATTGGAGTATGCCTATGATGTATGTGATTTAATGTTCCTCATTAAATTCAAGATAGCTGTCAATGCAAAGAGAGTGTTGTGAGTATTGGTGTCAATCAATTCTCAAAGTAATATGGAAGTTGGATTGACATCATCTCATCATTTAGTAGTTTCAATGCCTGTGGGTTAACTCACAATAAGGGTAAATGTTCATAGACTAAAGCATATTAACATCCAAGACCAGGGGGTGAACCAGCCAAGGTACCTAGAGTGCGGAGTTCCCTCTTAAGTCTTTGGTTATTTAAAAACAGGTACAGTGAAAACCACCATAATATATTTAGCTCATCTGTATTAATTTCCTTTTTTCTTACCTTTCAGTTACTAGAAGCCAATTTCAGTAAGAGTAAATTAAATGAATATTCAGTTATATTATTCCAAAATAGGGTTTGGTCTTGCATTCTCAACACTCATTTTTTTCCAAACATATTATCCTCTGGAGCCCTACTTAATGAGATACAATGTGATAAGGGCACAATAATTGACTTGAAAAATGGTTCTCAAAACACATAACAATTTTAAACATGTTGGCTTTTGTATTTTTGTCCATAAATTATCATAGGTTTTGTCTCAAACTCTGCGATACCCTAACTGACCACTTCCACAACATGATATCCACCTTCAACAAGAACTTTGAAACCCAATCCACTGGAATCCACACCCTTCTCGCTTGAACGGAAGCCGCTCCCAATCAGCCACTCACTGCCTGGGAACAGCTCACCACACAGAACACCACAGACATCATGAACTCCATCTACTTGGGAGCACACACAGACCACTGCCCCACCACCTCTTCAACCTCAGAGGCAACTCACCACCATTCTAAATGCATCCCTTGCAACAGTAACCTTCGCTGACGCATGGAAACATGCATAAATCAGACTGCTCCTCAAGAAACCCTCCGCCGACCTAAGCGAACTCCAGAACTATCGCCCCATCTTCCTGCTCCCTTTCCCCGCTGAAGTCCTCGAGAAGGCCATCAACCAGCAACTCACTGAATACCTGGAGAGAAACAACCTGCGTGACGCCTCCCAATTTGGTGTCCATGCCAACCACTGCACCAAGACCTTAATAATCACTGCCACTAATGACATTTGCACCGTCCTTGACAGAGGAGAATCAGCAGCACTGATCATCCTCGACCTCTCTGCAGCATTCAATACCGTATCCCACCATCTTCTCATCAAAAGACTGCACCTCATCGGGATCCAGGAAGGTGCCATCAGATGGATAGCATCAATCCTCATGGGATGAACTCAGAGAATCTGCCTACCTCTCTTCACTTCGAACCCTAGAGCACCTTCTGCAGCTTCCCGCAAGGTGTGTAGCCAGACCCATCCTCACCCTGCTCAAATGGACCCACATCACTGCACACATTAGGAACCTCCACTGGCTCCCCGTCCAGGAAAGATTCCAATTTAAGACATTGACACATGTCTACAAAGCCCTAAATTACCTAGAGCCACGATATATCAACAGCCACCTGAACTTCCACCAACCATCCAGAGACCTTCGCTTCGCCACCCTCACCCTTGCACAGACCCCACTCATTCATCCACCAAAGCCACAGCAGAGGCTGTTCCTTCTCCTACGTCACCACCAAGTCCTAGAACAGCCTCTCCCCTCCCACCCCCCAGCTCCAGAACTTATGCTCACTGGAGGGTTTCAGGAAGAGACTCAAGACCTGACTTTTCAACTGAACCCTGCTACCCAGTGCCTGGACACCCTCACAGGTGATTAGTCATGCTAGGAAAAATAGATTGATTGATGAAACACTTAATCTCCCATGCATAAAAGAAAATAAAGCTGACACTATGTAATGCAATCTGGTTATCATGTAAAGAGCTCTAATGCCCTTGAGCAGCATTTCTGCTGCATAAAACTGCAATATGTATATATGTTGTCTAAAATGCACCGCTGGGCCTCATTTAAACAAGGAAATAGATATAAGACTTTACCACATATTCAGCTGCAGAACAGTTTTTCAAATGTTCTCATCTCCAGTGCAGTTCATCTTCTGCCACTTTTGTGGGCAGATCAATATCTTTGCCACAGTCTGATAAAGATATAATGAAGGGCCAGTCAATGCCAGTCCAAGTTGCAGCAGTGAGAAACAATTGTTGTTAGAGAGAAACCAAAAAAACTGTCAACAGCATGTTATTTTGCTAATTAAAAGAATGTTGAGTAACCCTAAAACATTCTGGAAGCACTGCTCCAGAAGCTTTTGTGCCCTGCTCTCCAGCCTTACTCTGAGAAGCTCTCAGAGAGCACAGCAAGAGCATCATACAACTGTTTTGTGATGTAGTTACAGTGGTAACACATTCTGTTACCCACTGTTGTTATGTCATAGCAACGAATTTAGAATGGATTGAAAATCCAGTTTTTCAGGCTAATGTTCTCCCTGAATTCCAGGAGTAAGGCAGGAGAACTGTAATACTAGGTCACACCTGTCCATGGTAAAATCTTTGGGAGTCAAATCCTTTCGTCATGATTCACAAAGATTTTACTTTGGCTGCTGTAGTTCTCCTGGCTTACTCCTGTGTTTCAGAAGTGAACCACGGATAATAAAAGGATAAAGCAGAGGGATTCTTGGTTTTCCCCTGAAATTCAGGAGCAAGTCATGAGTAGTACAAAACCAAACTTTTTTGACCAGAGAAACAATTTATATACTGGGTTTTTACTAAAGTTTGGCTTTAGATAGGTAAGGGCCTAAAGCAGGAAGAATTTAATTTGACTTATTTCGTTTTGGTGAACTAAGCAAACGATTAAAAAATATCCCCTGTAAGGATGTCTGTATCCCACATTAGCAAACAAATTGTTAAGGTGTGTAGTTGGCAATAAGTGCCGATAAAATGTTTTGGTATATTTTTGACATCACATTACATATCAATTAAGCATAGAAAATAGAAATCGCTGCAAGACTTGTTGTTTTCCTTTCTGAGGAGCACTCTGCCAAGATTAGTATTTAATTTCACGAGCGTAACAGGTTATTAAACAGCAGCATTACTGCTAATGTGAAGCATTTCTAATCAGGAGAGGGCCTGCCAAAAGAAACAATGTTTAATAATTTAGATCTAGTGCTGGCTTTACAGGGTTGCTGCTTTCACTGGTGCCTAAAAAAGTGATCTGCAAGAATTCTCAGAAGGCTGCGCTGCAGTCAACTCCTTGGGCTGCCCCCGGGAGCATTATTTACATCATCCTTGTTCTTTATGTTTCTCTGTGGAGTCAGCTATGAGCTTTGTCAAAACGAAGTACATGTAAAATGATGTGAGAGGTGGGAGAAGAGGGGTTTGGGCCTTAAACACAAAGATTTTGCTATGAGTAGTTGTGACTTAAGCTCTCCTTACAAGGGGGCTCTTAATTCCGCTGGGTCTTATGACAGCAGTTACAACGCCTGAGGAATTAGGAGGGGAAGAAGACCTATCATTAGACATTGCACAAGTTACTCCTCATTACTTAGTGGACCCTCAGGGTTGAACTCGTAACAGGTTGGACTTTCCCTACCCTAGATATCTCTGGTAATGGTAACTCCGTAATAGGTAAAGTCCATCCCATTTACCCGGCCACTCATAAAGAGGGTCTCAGCTGTGTAGTCCTCCTGGCATACTCCTGCATTCTAGGAGTAAGTCAGGAGTGTTGTCAGAGCAAAATGTATGTGAACCATGCCCTTTATGTTGACGACTTTCATTAACATGAACATTTTCTCTTACTCTCCCACATCTAATTCCATGGGTCCAATCCTTAAACAACTTGCTCTGAGTTACTTTCTCTTGTAGCGCTCCTGACATGCACGTCATACTAACTGGTACACAATTTTTTGGCCGATATATATGTTACAACCTATAAATAATCCCCAGCTCGACTTTCCTTCTATTTCTTCTTCATTTCAAAAAGGTTTATGGTGAGCTCCCTTCAAGTAAAACATATTTTTTCACGTCTCCAAAAATGATAAAGCTGCAAACGTTTTCCGGTATCACTATAGAAAATGTCAAGTATTTGTCTTCTTTTCAGAGCATCCTGTCTCCTTGAGCATCCCAAGGTGGGCCAGTCGCACATTTTGCTGAATACTGGTATAAATGGTCTACAGGTCAGTCCATATTTTTTGTCACCACCTACACATTTGCACGAATGGACGCCTCTTGCCTAGCACGCCACAACTAATGCCGTTTTAGAGCATTCTCGCACCGCTGTTGAAAGTACGGTAGAGAGCTGCCTGGCACTGAACGGATCAGTGTCTTACACACAGGTGCTTTCTCTCAAGGGCAACTCAATTTATGACCTGAAGAGAAAGTATGCTCCAAAGTCACTAGCGCTGTGTTTACATAGCGTCTCAAAGTAACACTGTTGGGAGATAGGAGGTGAATGAAGAACCTGAAGCTGCGTGTTTCCCTGGTCGAACGTGTCCCTGCATGTGAATTAATTTCTTGAGATCATCTTTACGGTCTTTGTAACAGACCTCACTGAAAAATGCTGTAAATGCGTGTGTATCGAAAGCTGAGATTAGACAATAATGCCTTTCGTCAATTTTGGTACATCGCCCCTGGGTAGTGATCACCCGGGCCTAGATTACTCGAAACGTGTCCTTAGCTCACCCAGTCCTTCCACTAATGTACTGTAGGATTTTGTAACAGAAGCCTGAACTGGCACCGTCCCAAAGGGCCAAACACAGACAACAGATGGAGTGAAGGAATTGGAGGCGAGAAACCCACATCATTTTCAGTCTCTTTCCCAGAAGCAGATCGAGTTGTTTCTATTTTTCCTCACGAATTACACAAGGGAAAAAGTGAGCATAATTTTGCCTGTTTAACAAATGATAGCTCACTGTTGGGTTCAAACATACAAAATGCAATCCCATGTTGTAGTGATGTCCTGTCTGCTCGCTTGGCTTCACATGTCGACATGTCAGGTAAGAGAAACTGCCAAGTAGATGATTCGTTTTCTTTTAAGACTTGTGTAAGAGCCAAGACTGTTGGCGTTTGTTTTTTTAAATAACATATAATCTACATCTAGGGCCCATTTCACAAAGGTAAATGTGCATGTGTAGATCTTCTCGTGTCTATAGCTACTCGTACACCTAGGTGTATCTCAATACGTTTTTGCTATTCACGGTTTCCTAGCGGAGCTTGACCTGCATATCTCCACCCCTTCAATGAAAGAGTTCAGGCCTCTTATGTACGATTTTACAAGTGTAATCACTACAAGTAACTTTTCTCATGTTGGGGAAGTTCGTCTTAAAGAAAAATATAGTGAATTGTAATTAAACGTGTTTCTTTAAAAAAAAAATATTTAAATATGATTTAATATACACATATATGTAAAAAAAATATTAGCCTACAACTAAGAAAATAATTAGAGCACATTAACTCCTCAAATTAAATGTGTATTAAAAATAGAGCCCTTTGAATATTCTTGTTTTTCAACTATATTTACGTTTAAACCATAATTTGTAATAATATCGACCCTCACTAATATAGGATTTAATCCGGAGTGACTCTGGTTGAGATTTAAACATATAAATAATTTAAGTAAATTAATTATTTTAATATTAGTTCCGACTGGGTGTTAGTTTAATTCCTTCCCTGCATTGTTTTCTATGTGAGTGTCTTGCAGATTAGTGGTTGGCAATTTGTGGTGCTTATCTTACTCCACGGCTAGGCTGGATTGCATTTAAGCCTATTTTGCCACAATTACGGCTTTAGTAACTTTACAAGTGTATTTTTTGGATTGCAACTGTTGGAAATGGCACTTTCTGAGTGGCCATCACCAGATTTATTTGCCTTCCTGCTCCACTTTTTGCTGAATTCTTTTTTGTTGGCATTAGGACTCTGCATTTTACCACTGCTGGCCAATGCTAAAGTGTTTATGCTCTTTTCCTAAAACATGGTAGCATTGGTATACATACAATTGGCATTTTTATTTTACTACACTAACTGTGCCCAGGGCCTGTAAATGAAATGCTACTAGCGGGCCATCATCAATGATTGTGCCACCCACGTAGCCCGGTAAACATGCCTCAGGCCTGCCTTTGCAGAGCCTGTGTGTGCAGTTTTGAACTGCCATTATGACCTGGCAAATTGAACCTTTTTCCACGCCCAAATTTTCCTTTTTAATACATACACGTCACCCATAGGGTAGGCCATGGACATCCCAGAGGGTATGGTGCAATGTATTTAAAAAATAGGGCATGTATCTTCTAATTTTATGTAATCTGGTGGTGAAAAACTCTTACATTTGTTTTTCACTACCGCAAGGCCCATCATTTCTAAGGGAAAACATTGAAGTTTCCTTGCACGTTTTATAAGTGTAATTTCCAAATGGGTAGAGATAACCCCTTAAAGTTTGGTGACTCTGGAATCACAAATTAAAATTATGGTGAAGTTGAATTTTAAATTGTAATTTTGAAAATGCCATTTGGTGCCTGCAGTCTGTCACTAGTTACTTGACTGGGTGTAGATGGCGGTTGGGTTTCATGTATTCCTCCTAGAGAGTCACACACCATGGGAGCTTAGGAGTGACTTGATGGTTCATCCTGGGCAGGATGTGAGGGAGGAGCTGGACACAGTCTCACTTACAACTGAATAGGCTGTGTCGTTTCCACACACAAAGGACTGCATACCCCAAGTAGTTAGTTTGAAGCAGGGAGGGGAGGACATCCGTGCACTTCAAAGACATGTATTTGAAGTCTCTGCCACATCAAAGACACCATTGGGTATAACAACAGGACCTCAGACACCACCACTTCAGTACACTTCTGGACCTGTGGATACTATGCCAGGAGAATGGCACTCTGCTGGACTGCACTCTGCTGGAGTACTGGAACTGTTGCCTGCTGCTCTCCTGCCTGGGACAGAGAAGATAAGGGCCTGTATCTCTCCAACCCAGAATTCAGAGTGATTCCAAGGGCTGGGTGGCTGGTTTCATGATGTGAAGTCCTTGGTGCACACAAAAATTCCAACCATCGTGCCTCTGCACCTGGACTCTGCCATTTGTGAGTCTACCCTGCCAAGCGATGCCACCTTTCACATCCATTAGGGTGCTTGCTGGACTATTGTACATCTGAAAAGTGCAATCAGCCATTATCATTCATCACAAATCCAATAGCTTATAACTTACTCTAATGCACTTCACAAAGCTACCACGTCTTTTGTTACAGATACAGGGTTTTATTTTTTTTCTAAGATGCTTTATTTGAAGTAAATTTAGCAGAAAAGTACCAATCATATGTAGTGAACATTAATTAAAAAAAATCCCCAAAATAACAGTAAAACAGTGCAACAACTGTGCAATATATAAGAATAAAAAATACATATTTTCATATTATGGATATAAAAAAACTGTGAAACATGTAATTACTATGTTAATAAAGGATGAGCACGTTTTACACATGTTATGATAAAGAAAGGGCATAGGAAGGCTGTCAACGATTATCATAACTTGTCTCTTTTATTAGCCACCAGTGTAGATGTTAAGATAACAGTAACTAGTCTATGGTAATAACAGAACAAGTTCCGCCACTTGAGAAAGGTGATATTACCATTATCTCTCCAATTGGAAGTTACTACAACAGCTAGATCTCTACCACTTTGGATCTAGTATTGCCCACCAAACTAAGAATAAAAAAACCTTACCATAAATCTAAGCCATGGTATTCGCCCTCATTATTAGAACTTAGAATAAACTGTAAAAAATTAGAAAGGACTTGGAGAAAGGACTACAGCTCTTTAGCCAAAGGAAACTACAAGCAAGCCATTAGAACCTATCATCAGAACATCAAGGCAGCCCAAACTAGCTATTATAGCAGGAGAATAGAGAACCCCTCCAACTCCCAGAAGGAAATATTCCAGATTTTCAAAGGGTTTACTATTATTCCTATGCTGGCCTCTCCGATAGAAGCTTCTGTTATATATTGTAACTCTCTAGCAGCTCATTTCCAGGACAAGGTTATGAAGATTTATACTGGTTTTTCGTTGGCCCCTCCCCAGAAGTCATCTGATAAGCTGGTAGTGAATCCTCTACCGGCTGGGCCATCACTAACTATGTTTTTACCGCTCACAGATGTGCAAACTCTTAAATTACTTACTACTATTAAATCTGGTTCCCTTTTGGATCCTGCCCCTCCGGCTATTCTGGCAAAAGCCGCAGACATTATTATTTCTCCTTTGACTAGATTACTTAATAACTCCCTTATCTCGGGCTTTTTCCCTCAATCTCTTAAACATGCCATTGTAAAACCCCTTCTTAAAAAGCCTAAACTTGACCCCTCTGTCCTGGATAACTACAGACCCATTGCTCTTCTCCCCATTCTAGCTAAGATACTGGAGAAACATGTAAATTTACAACTGATGAGCTATCTGGAGAGTAATACGCTCCTTCACCCCACTCAAATGGGTTTTAGAGCACAACACAGCACTGACTCTGTGCTTCTAACGGTGACCGAGTCTGCCCGTCAACTATTAGACCAGGGAGGACATGCAGCCATCATTCTCCTTGATCTTAGCGCAGCCTTTGATACGGTTGACCACTCTCGTCTCTGCGACAGACTCTCCAAGGCAGGCGTGGGAGGCCTAGCGCTCTCCTGGTTTTCTTCCTTTCTCACAGGAAGAACCTTCCAAGTTCTGGACCGTTCTTTTCTTTCGGATATCGTTCCCCTAACTTGTGGAGTCCCTCAGGGTTCCTCTTTAAGTCCAACTCTTTTTAATATCTACTTATCCTCCTTGGCTAAAGTAGTTACTCCCTACAATCTTTCACTGGTCACCTACGCTGATGATACTCAACTAGTGGTTCCCCTTTCTAGTACTGGGAACTCTCCCTCCATCAACCTAGCTGGTTGTATGAGGGATATCGGCGACTGGATAATTCAATCCAAACTCAAATTTAACAATGGCAAATCTGAAGTACTCATTTTAGGCAATGCTCTCCTGCTTTCCCTTTAACATGTTACTCAGAGGCTTTTACCAGTCTGCCTCCTCTGAAAGGACAGGTAAAAAGCCTAGGTTTTGTACTGGACTCCCATCTCACGATGGAACTACAAGCTAAGAAAATGTCCTCGGTTTGTTTTGGTTTTATTAGATCTCTCAGGAAGATTCTCAATCTTCTTCCCGCCTTATCCAGAAGAATCCTGGTCCAGGCACTGGTCCTTTCCCGCCTGGATTATGGGAATTCTCTTTATCTTAGTTCCCCGGAATATGTAGTAAGGAAGCTGCAGATTGTACAGAACACTGCAGCTAGGCTCCTTATGAACTGCAGCAGACATCTATCTGCCAAGCCGGCTCTTGCAGCACTCCATTGGCTGCTGATCAAACAGCGCATACATTTTAAATCCATGTATCACCCATAGAGCCCTACACAACAAAGGTCTATATTTACTCAGAAAACATATTACCATTTACGCTCCTTCAAGACACCTGAGATCATCTTTTACCCGGCAGATTCATATACCCCGCGTCAATAGATCATGGGGAGGAAACTCCTTTATCATCAAGGCTGCCCATCTCTAGAATGCCCTACCTCTTGAGCTCCGCCATGAACCCTCTGAATCTCTTTTTAGGAAGAGGTTGAAAACCATTCTCTTCAGTCGCTAGCCTGTCCTTCCTGCTTTCTTCAAGAACTTTCCTGTACCTTCAGCGCTGGGATGCCCTAGGGTAGCTACGTGCTTTATAAATGCATAAAAACTAAAACTAAACTAAACTAAAACAGTGTGGATCATACAGAATGGTTTGTTTATGGATCTCATAAGGAGGTGTTTCATAATGCAGTATTATGAGGACACTACATACCAGTTTAAACTTCTGCTGGAAAAAGAAAATCACTATCGAAATATATCAGTTCAGTATTCACCTTGAACTGGGCACAAGCTCAGGCCAACCACGCTGTTGTGGAGGTTGGCTACATGAAGTGGATCATCCTGGTTAAAGTTTTCATTTTTGACTTAGGGCCTGATTCATAGTTTGGCAGATTGGGTTACTCAATCATAATTTTGACAGATATTCCCTCCACCGTATCGCGATTCCATTATGCCCCATGGAATTTGGAATGTGGCAGATGGGATATCCATCACATTTGTGACGGAGTAACCTGTTCGCTAAACTCTCAATGAGGCCCTTAGTGTTCTTCCTTGAAGTCAAATTTTCCAATGTTACAAGGTACAAGGCTGTAGCCAGCAAGGATCCCTTAAAGTCTGATACAACTTCATCGATCTCTCACTGTTGCTCCTGGTGTTGGCCCCAAACTATCCATGCAAAACATGCCTGGATTTTGTGGTCTATGAGGTTATTTTACCGCTGGGATAGTTTTGCCTCCTAATGACAGTCCAAGGAATTATCCTGGGAGTTTCTAGTTCTCTGAGCCCTCAAGTGGGGCAAGGATGGAGGCTGTAGCTAACCAGGTATCCATTAGGGCATGGCTAATACAACAAAAAGCTCTAGGTGGGACAAACATGTTTTTCTCATCTGCCTTGTCTGCAACCACCCTGGGCACACCTCAGCATTTTGTCCTGGTCCACTAGAAATTGAACAAATTTACCCACTTTTCAGTAAGTGCTTGCAAAGTTCTTTTTGGTGACACCTGAATTCCCCAGATCCTGAGGACATTACTAATCACTAGGTCTATCTTCAGCCTGGGTTCCTACAATATCCGGTTCTAGATGATCATTTGAGCCTTCTTTCTTGTAGTCAAGAGTCCTTCTGCTTCTTGGATCTTGCACACAGGCAAACAGAAGGCACCAGTAGGGTAGGAATCCTTGTAGTTTCTTTCTGTCAGCACAGCCTTCTTCATCATAAGTAGTCTTTCCAGGAATAGGAATGCTCTGATGAGATGTTCCTGAGGTGCCTATCTTGTTCTATATCCTAGCTGCTCTACGGGGTGTTGGTAAAATGCTGATCCTGCACAGTGATAGTAATACTTGGCAATTTATAGGCATTCAAAGTATAATGCCCACTGCTCACCCCTCATAAAATGTGGACCCTTCAATAATTTGGTATTTTTTGGCAACTTCTGATAATCCATGGCCTGATGCCCTTTCCTGGTAAGACATTGGCCCTTGCACAATGAAGATAAGATTGTCAATGTAGTAACACCCATGACATGTTTGTCAGCCGTAGTAAAGTGATTGTCCATATATATTGTGTGTATTTATGAAGTCATGGTGCCTTTCTCAGGCATAATGCTTTTCCAGACAGAATGATAGTTATTCATGGCATATTGTGTGCATCTTGAGCTCAGTGATGCCCAATCATGCATAATGATGGCCACGCAGTATGGTTGTAATTCTTAGCATTTCATTGGCATTCATTGCATAATGGCCCTTCAACATAACGTCATTTCTCTGAACACATTGATCATAATTCCTTACATATTGTAGGCATTTACGTTACAGAGATGATCCTTGCAGGGCAGTGGTAATTCTAGGTATTTGGTGAGCATACAGCATACAATAGTGGTAGTTCTTCTAGGTATGTATGTAGGTATGAATGTATGTATGTATGCATGTATATATGTTGTATTGCAACAGTGTGACACCAGCCAAAGGAAGGTTAGCACTGTACAGGGTCAAAACAAAAATAAAGTCAATGAGATATATAAGAGATAGTTGGTTTGTGAACTGGTATTGCATGTGGTGTTCTTTAAAGAGGTGAATCTTCAACGCTTTCCTAAACTGGAGCAGTGGTAGGGCAATCTTGATGGAAACAGGGATATTATTCTGCATCCTGAGACCCCAGATAGAAATCATTGCTCCCTGTTTTCTTTCTTTGTTTACACTTCTAAGCCTGCAATCTCATGGGTGCCTGGCTGCAGGCATGCCATGGGGCATTTGTGGCACACACCTATCCTTAATGCTGGCTTATGCATTATGGTGTCAATTCATGTTCATTGGTGAACACACCAGCGTCATGCTAGCCTTGGGTTAGTGGCAGTAATTCTTGGCATTTTACAGACAGCTATGGTCTGGTGCTGCCAAGGCACTAATGTAAATACCCTTGAATACTTCCATGTTCAAGCAAGCTCAAGGAAGAGAGGAACCAATACAAGTAAAACTTTGCAATGCATATGCTCATGTACATGCTTAGCCAAACCTCTCCAAAGCCTGCGAAGGAAATTTATTTTCCAATGCCCACGTTTTGGAAAGAGGGCTGGGTAAGGCAAAGCCTAATACATTTTTAAATGTCTGCTGCTTGATATTGGAGTTGTTGGTCACTAAAGCCTCTCATTGATACTGCTGCGTGTTCCCTGCCCCTCTGTGTAGATTATCAGCCTTCTGAAATGGCATTTATTTCCTCCCTTTGTATGTTGTATTGTGGTGCTTGGCTATTCCCTATACTTTTTTACATGGCATAGCCTCACTATTGGACTAAGAATTTGTATCCCACTGTGCACTGGTGTGACTTTTTTGGGTTTTCCACAGTTGCTCCCACTTGACTTTGAGTCTTGTTGTTTGCTCTAGTTTTCTCCAGGTGGCATTTCAGTTGAGATTGGTTCCTACTTATTAACTGCTGCAGAAAGCTTGTGCCTTCTTCATTAGTCCTCTGCCCCTCGTGTATTAGTCCTATCACACCTATTTTGTCTGCTGTGGCTTCTGGAAGTAGTATATCCTTGTGACACCTCTCATTTTATGATTTATGGGAAAGGGTTTGAGATTAGCTCCAATGTAGCACATGTGCCTTGTTTTGGTTGGATTTGTGTTGCTTTGTGCCTCTTCTTGCACTCCTGTTGTTTTTGTTTGGGTGCAGTGGGTTGAGGGGTTTCTCTTCTCCTGAGTTTGCAATTTCACTCTTCCAGTCTGTTTGAGTCATTCCTTCGTTGGATTTAAATCTGCCATAATTGTAATGGGATGCAGGTTAGTGGTGGGGTATACCATGTGCTTCTTGTTCAGACTGGGAATTCTATAGGGGAGAGACTTTTGTCCTGTTTAGAGTGCTTCCTGTGTTCACTGGTGGGCTGTTGGCCCTATATCTCTTATGTAGGCAGTCCCAGGTTGTGGATTGGGAGTTTCAGATCCTGTGTGGTTCTTCTGCTGCATCTTTAGACCACTGCCTGTTTCATTTGGCCCTTTAGAGTGCTTAGAGGTTCCCTTTTGCGAGATTTTGTGGTTATTGTGAAAGACTGGAGCTCAAATGTATGGTTTCTGCATTGCCTCGTCCTTTGTTTTCGGTGGACCTGAGGATGAGTGTTCTTGTTCCTGGGTGTTAGGCACGTATGCCCATTGTGTTTTAGGTGTTTTATTTATATGATTACTTTATCCCGCGATCCATGCTAGAGTTTTCCAATAGCTTGTTGTTGATTGTTCCTGGCTGGTTCTCACCCCTTCTCTCCCTTTCATGATAATAATTTACCTCTGGGTGCTTTAGGGTGTTGCAGGTGGCATTGGCTATGCCTTCATATGGGTTGATGCCTTGTATACACCGCTAATCCAGCAGCCTCTTTTGTGTTTGGGTATTTCAGAGAGGGTGTGAAGATCAGACTGTGGCTGGCCCCAGCGGATTTGTGGGCAAAATGCCTGATGTGGCGCTCCTTTCAATAGTGCAGTGTGAGTGATGCCTCTTTCAATTGTGAGTTTTCCCTTAAATGTGCTCGGTCTCCTTTTGTTTTTTGTGGCTGGATGTGGGTTCCCCAGCTTGTCCAGTCTGGGTGTTCTCAGTAGGGGGCTTCGATCTGGGGACTTCTGGTGGTTCCTCTCAGGTTTTTGATCCTGGTATAGTTGTCCCGCTTGGGATGGGAAAGCCCTTGGTAAGATTTTTATTGATGATGTACCATTTCTTGTTCGACCATTGTACCAGGCAACACGTTATATCTCAATGTGGTTCTGACCAGTGCCTGTTGAGTAGAATTTTTTACTCCAGCTACCAATACTCTTAATAGCTGTAAAGTAGGTTTGTGTGAGGGCAGGGCACAGCTTATTCAGATGTAAGTGTGAAGTGCCTCTCCCTCTGCCTGCCCAGTTCAACTATCAGTATGCAAATGTAGCTCCTGTCACACACAGCCCTTTCTGTTTGTGGCTGTCTGGAGAGAATGCACAAATGCAGCTGTCACCTAAACCAGACTTGTATTCAGAGACAGGCTAAGGCAGAGGATGGTTAAAGAAAGAAAATTCCATCTTTCTAAAGGTGCCTTTTTCAGACCTGCAATTGAAAAACCAACCAAAGATGTACTTTTAAATTGTGAGTCCAGAGACACCAAACTCAATTTTTCCATCTTCTCCCATTTGAAAATTACACTTAAAAGATGTTCCAAGGTAACCTCAACGTTATCCTATGGGAGAGATCATCCTCATAATAGTGAAAACGAATTTAAGAGTTTTTCACTACCTCGACATGTTAATTTTAGAAGTACATGTCCAACCTTTTAAATATACTGCACCCTGCCGTTGGGGCTAACGGGGGGGCCTATCTGAGGGGTGACTTACATGTAATAAAAAAGGAAAGTTTGAACCTGGCCAGTGAGTACACTAGACAGATGTCAATGGCAGTTCAAACTGCACACACAGGCTCTGCAATGGCAGCCATGAGGCATATTTGAAAGGCTACCGTAGCGGGTGGCACAACTAGTGCTGTAGGACCACTAGTAGCATTTGACTTATAGGCCCTGGGCACACATAACGCACTATACTAGGGACTTGCTAGTAAATCAAATATGACAGTTTTGGAGAAGCCAATGTTACCATGTTTTATACGCAGAGCGCATGCACTTTAGCACTGATCAGCAGCGAAAAAGTGCACAGAATCCTACAGCTCAAAAAAGCAAAGTTCAGCACACAGTTAAAACAGGAGGTCAGAAAGCAAAACATCAGGGGAAACACGCCAAAGATGCCAAGTCTAACAGGTGGTAACTACGTCTCTTTTACCAGACACTCCTCCGGTCCCGCCCACATTTACTACTAACAATTAAACTTACATGTGTGAGCATCTCCGCATTGAAAAAATAGGAGAGGTGGAGGTGGAGATTTACACTCATAGGTTTGTGAATAGCATTATTTTACGATGCTATATTTAGTACTACTGTAGTATGACTTTAGTTTCTGTAAAATACAGTTTGTGAAGAAGTCCCTATGCTTTCTGTCAACAACATATGAATGTTGTTGGCAAACAGACTTTACACTCAACCTTATGGTAGATTTTTACAAAAGTGAGGACATGGAGTTCATGCTGAACCCTACACTCTTGATTCGAGTCACCAAAACAATGTATTACTTTCGTACTATAATATTACTGAAAATTGTGAAGAACAAGGAGTTAATCCTATTTAATCCAACACCAATGTAGCCAGTAAAGGAAGATGCCAAGATAAAAACTGTCAATATTTTATCATCAGAAGATATGGTAAACATACACATAAAAGAAAGAATATATAGTATGACGCTCTTGCACGTTTATATCCAATTTCACAACTCTTTTTTTCCTCTGTCTTTTCCTCTGCGTTGCTCACCTGCACTTTTGCCCGTTCCTGAATTCCCCGGAAGGCGAATTGCTCAGACACTAGAAGAGGCGCTCCAGCACTGCCTTCATCTCCAGTATGTCCATGGGGTGCCTTTGAAATCCACAGGCCAGGGGCTGCGATTATAATTTCATGAAACCTCCTCAGTGTATTTCAGAGTTCCAAATATGAAGGACACAAAGGACACGAGCGTTCATTGGGCTGTGCGGTCTCTTTCAGCAGAAAAGGCAGGAGATAATTCTCTCTGTAGAAAGAATATAAAATGTGTTAATTGCGAGACAAATTAATATAGCACCATTGCCACCATCATTTATTCTGATAGCAGGTATCATATCTTTCTTACAGAAGGAATACATTCAGCTCTAGTAACTTCTCAGAAATACCAGTAAAAGCAGAAACAAAAAACAGTGAACGGTGGTTTCATCAATTGTAAACTGTTGCTGCCTTCTCTCCTCTTGTAATCATGCCATTAAATGCAAATCTTACGAATACTTGTAAAGAACGAAAAGACAAGTGTGGAGGAGGATAATCAGGTCCAATGAAAGAGCAACAAGTGCGGGCAATCAAGTAACATTCCAATCATCCCATCACCCTACAGTAACTGTCAACTACAGTTTGAAAGCTCTCATTCGTCACAAGCCTGAGGAATATTCATCTTTAAAAAATGGTATTAAACAGCTATGATCTTATGATTCTGACATGCTGGTTCACTGTCAAGGAGTGTCAGACTCTATGCAGTCATTGAATTATGTTTTAAGGACTAAAGCCCCTTTGTAGGTCCAGGTATGAAACTATAATGCATCAGAATTCAAAGTTGAACAAAACTTTTTATAAACATCTGCTGACATGGAACAGACGAAATCATTAAAGAATGGGAATGGATGTGAATCCCAAACAGAAATAAACCTAATATACACCTGGCTACAGATCGAGATTTCATAGGGGGTAAATTTGTGACTTTTTGTGAACCTGTGGCTACAAATCGTCAAGGTGGATTGGATGTAGTGGTTTGGGGATGATTATACTATTAAAATAAAAAGATGAAACATTCCATACAGGGCGAGGAAGGTTTTCAATACCGTTCAATTTGAAGGACATCCGACTATTTTACTTTGAATGCTAGGAACACAGATAGCCTTTTTTTAGGCACAGACCACTTATTCATTGGCATGTGATTGGCCCTCAACATTATAAGCACCTCTTTCAGCTGTTTTAATGGTGAGGAATTTAGAGATTATATTTGATTCTAATGTATCCTGTAAAAGCTGCATACGTTTATCTGTACAATGTATCCAAACTGGTCCCTTTCTGAATTCGACATCTTAGCCCTTTTGATTTAAGGGGTGGTCTTTTCAAGAGTATTTAATAGTGCTACACTTCTTGTTCATCTACATCTTCCATAGATGTGTATGGAGATGATGCCAGCTGTGAAAAATCAAGGCATCAGAATTGTGAGTAGCCTCTAGTGGGTTAATTATATTTCACTTTTCTGTACAGAGCTAGGAAGGCCCTCAGGTCAATGATACATACAGTGTAAAGTCATCAGTGGCGTTTGGAAAGATATGTACGTCCCTCATCCATTTCATGTCTATTTTTTCCAATATCATACAAGTTGTTTTTATTCTGTTGCTGATACTAAACTGAAAATCTCCAAATGAAGTCTTTAAAGGGCTGCTGGCAAGGCCCTCATTATGATGCATGCAGGTTCACCTGGATACTTTATATCACTTTTCAGTGATATCTCTACAATTTCATATTGCATCTTTGATCGCTTTGACCTGCAAATACCCAGATAAATATTATATATTTTTCTAAACATCGTGTGGTGTATTTTCGTGGTGCTATACTCTGTTATTGCATGATTTATTGCAAAAATACTTTACACATTGCCTTTTAAGTAAGCCTGACTGCTCAGTGCCACGCTACCAGAGGATGGGCACAGGATAATTTAGATTGTGTGTGACTTACCCTGACTAGAGTGAGGGTCCTTGCTTGGACAGGGGGTAACCTGACTGCCAATCAAAGACCCCATTTCTAACATGTATTCTCTAGGATTTCACTTATGTTTCGACCAAATCCCCAACATTTAAAGAATTCACAAAGGATTACCAAAGTAGGGGTAGGGGTAGGAAAAAGAAATGTTAGCCATAGGGTATCTGTTAGCCACACCCCTCTATGTAAAGTGTTGTTAAATTTCTAACATATTTATGTAGCCTAATGTCACTAAGGAAGAAGATACACAGCGGCGGGTACAGAAAACAAACGCTATTAATGTGAACTTGCAGATTGTTTTATTTTCCCACACCTCTACCTTCAGACCACCACCTAGGCCCATATTTCCGCCTCATCCCTCGTATGCTTCTATTGTAATGGGCAGAATGTCATCCTGTTACATCAGCAATGGTACAATTACGGTAGCCTGACACAGGTGCGGCCTGCTGGTGCATGACTGGGAGATACTTTATTACGAGGGCCAGACTCCATATGTATGTTGTCAAACAACTCTGCGAGGCAGACCGATATTGAAAGTAGGCCAGGAGAGAAAGGATCGCAGTCTTTACTAGACCCTCAGCTGCCCTATGGCCATCCATATAGACACACTGCATCTTCACATAAGCCAGCAACATAAATAAGATCCTTAATACCTTGGTATTGGTGACTCCTGTATTGGGGCAATTACTGGGTGTTGCGATTGCACCTTTAATTTACCGCACTGGAATCTCCCAGTCATTCCTCACCTCTCACTAGAGTTTCACCACAGCATTTCTGCTACTTTCAGCTTCTGAAATGTCAATTGAATGCCCACCAGATCTGCAGTGTCTCAACAAGTGTCAAACTCCTTATAGGACCGGTAACTCCTGCTACAACCCCATTCAAAATTACAGGGGCTCTTACAATGAACCCATAAGATGGTGTTTAAGATTTTATTGATTACAGCTCAATACTTTATCCTTTTTGTATGGAGATGATATGTAGGTATAACATGTCTAAACATCTCTAAAACTAAACTAAGATGTGTAGTTTAGGCATTTTGAGCCACAGATATAGTAAACATTGGAAAATTCTAGCACTTTTAGGTAATGGAAAAAGTGCTAAGAAACTACTGTTGCTTTGTTTGTGTTGATGTTTCATGAATGTCTAGTGGCAATCCAATCTTTTGTTGACTATCAAATTCCTTTTGTTTTATACACTTCCAGAAAATGGTGTAAACATTCAAATGCGTGTTGGGGAAAAAGCACGGAACGCTTTGCAGACAGAAATTGTCTAATAATTTGAAAACGTAAACGTCTTTTTCAAATATATAACATATTTTTCAAATATATAAAGTTAGAGTAGTTTTTCCATGGTAGGTAATCGCAAAATAGGCGTGCAAGGAAAAAGATCATCACATAGCATCGAATTACAAAAAATAGTCATCAACTTTTTGAAATTGTAGAAGAGTGTAAATTATGTGTTAGTTAGCTGGGCTATAACAACAAATGTGCACTTCGCAGAAAATGAAAGAACATTGCTGATGACAACTAAGCAAGTGAAGTGTAATGTCATTCATAGAAACTGCTGCTCATTATTTCATGTTCAATAAGTGCAGCTAAAATTGCTAGTACTGTTAGAGGTTTTGATGTTCTTTTCACAAAATCATTAGCTTTGCATTACAAAGGCTCTGAAGTCGGGCTTGGTTTTCTTTCAGTGTTTCTTTTAACGCTGTACCTTCTAGTATACTGTAAAAAATACAATTCGTTCTTTACTGTGTAATCGTTTGAAATTGTGCATCTCTGTGTGTTTGTGTGTGCTTGCACGCATATATGTGTGTGTGCTCATGCACTTTCATTTGTGTGTTGTGTAGCATGTGTGTACTCATGTTCGTGTGTGTTGTAGTGCTTGTATACAGTATTTGATGTGGACTGTGTAAAAAATAATCTCAGTGATTTACTTTACTCAAACCTGCTCGTTGTTTAAATATATTTTGATATATACATTTATCTAAAGCCTACTTGGGAAAACATTAATCAGGAATACTCAAAGAACAGGCCTCTGGGCACTTGCTGATCATCAGCCTCTATTTTGTAGCTTTCGAGTCACATTCAGCATGAGGGAGACTTTGGGTCCCACAAAGCACCTGAGGACACGCTACGGGGGAGCACTGAGTTTCATGCTACATAGTGCTGCCCCTGACCCACCCGTGCAGGATGCATTCAGCACCATGAGGACCTCGGGTCCCACAAAGCACCAGAGAACACGTGTTTAAGGAGGCAGGGGATTGATCTCCATGCTACATAGCGTGGCCCCTGACCCAGCTGCGCTGGGAGCAATCAGCACCTCTGGGACTTCAGGTCCCACAAAGCACAGGAGGACATGCTGCAGGGCAGGACGGACTATTAATCTTTGGTCTACCTAATGCAGGCCCTGATACCACTGTGAAGGACGCATTCAGCATCTTAGAGACTTCATGTCAAACAAAGCACCTAAAGACACGCCTCAGGAAGGGACGGAGCATTGATTTTTGTGCTACATAGCATGGTCCCTGACTGCACTGCATGGGGCTTGTGCAGGCCATGCCTGGCAAAGCCTGGGCCAAGTGTGGACCCTTCTTCACCCATCATTGACCAGAGGATACAGGGCTGGGCCCCCCTTTTTAGTGTGCTGATCTTTCACCTATTGTGGCAGTAAGGTCTTTATTTGTTTCTTGCACCTGCAGCTAACTCAGTGGCCCTTAGATTACAGTCTGATGTTCCTGAGGTCACCTGTGCCTTGTGATTTTTGAGCTTAACTTTTACGGCAGCATGATAAAACACATACTGGGTCTTGCCTTTGTCAACCTCTAGTCATTACTACTCTTTGGTTTCCGTGAAAAGTGATGGGCCTGGCTATTTCCCTGCCTGTGACAATGAAAATCCTCTATTAACTACAGAGGCTATTGCTTAAACTAAATCACCACCTACAAAAATGGCACCCACCCCAGAATGCAGTCACCGACCCCCTGGTGAGTGTCTGGGGCCTGGCCTGGGCAAGGCAGGATTTCACATTCAATGTAGACTTTGCTTTGAAGTAGGCCTACTTCAAAGGAGAAATTGAGTATAAGAAGGGCACCCAAAACCACAGACTTTAGAACACTTCTGGAAACCAAGAGGAACCTCTGACTGCAGAAGAGCTGAAGAGCTGAGGAAGAAGAGCTGCCCTGCCTGTGACTGTACTTTGTGGAGTCATCCTGCAGTTGCTGCTTCTGCAAGAGTAAGAGGGCAAAGACTGGACTTTGTGTGCCTTCCTTCTTGTGGAGCTCTCCAAGGGCTTGATTTACAGCTTGCCTCCTGTTGTTTGAAGTCTCAGGGACACCAAAAACTTCTATCTGCCAGCACCTTGAGTCTCTGGAGAGACTCCTACTCTGCCAAGTGGTGCCCATCCAGTTCCTGGGACCCTGAAAGGAGGAGCTGGCAGCCTAAGAGGAAGAAATCAACGCACAGAACGCCGTGGAGGAAAAAGATCGACGCAACTCCAATCTGCGGCTGAAAAATTGACGCGCTGCTGGCTTCGCAGCTGAAAATCGATGCTCGCCTGCAATGCGACCGGAAGATCAACGCACAGAGCTAGGGAAATGACACACAGAATCGCTGACGGAGGCTGGTGAGATCGCAACCCGCGCTGCGTGGTTTTCGGATCATCGTGCAGCTGGATTTCTGACTCAAACACCGCTGGGTGTGTAAAAACAACGCAAGGTCTGCCCGGACCAGAGAGTGCTGACTCCTGTGGAGAGCAGAAACGATGCCCTCTGACCCGACGAAAGGAGAAACAATGCAAGGTCTCGCTCATGAGTGAAATCGACACATCGCAAGCCCTTTTTGATGCACACTCGACCGTGCAGGGTTAGTTTTGACTCACCCAAGGTAGAGTTTCACACTGACAGTGTTAGTGTGTGTTTAAAACTACATGAAGACACCTTTTGCTTTCTAAGTGATAACTTGACTTGTGTATTGTGGATTATTGTTGTTTTGGTCTTGTTTTGTTTAGATAAATATTTCCTATTTTTACAAACCTGTGTTGTGTCATTTTGTAGTGATTTCATTACGTTACTGTGTGTGTTGGTACAAATACTTTACACTTAGCAGGGGTTAGCTGAGGGTGATTCTATTTTACCCTAACTAGAGTGAGTGTCCTTGCTTGGACAAGGGGTAACCTGACTGCCAACCAAAGACCCCATTTCTAACACCACTCCTGGAAGACCCAACCACACATACAATTTACACAGAGAACATTTGCACTTTAGCACTGGTTAGCAGTGGTAAAGTGCCCAGAGTCCTAAAGCCAACAAAAACCGGTCAGAAAAAGTAGGAGGAAGAAGGCAAAACGTTTAAGGATGACCCTACAAAAAGGGCCATTTCCAAAACAACCCCCCACCAGCCTAAAGCCAGGGGAGACCAATCAATACCTTGATGGACTTTTGTGATTGGGGTGATAGAACAGGGACCCAGGCCCACAACTGCAGGGGCATGTTCCAGTTCTACGCCTTCCTAACTACAGTTGGATCCCTCTGTCCATACTCTCAAGGCCCACAAAGCTAACCCATGGGAAACCCTCCTCCTCATCTGTAGATACCATCTGTACAGCACCTAATCTTACTTTGCTCACAGATGTATCCCAGGGGGCAGACAGTACCACCATGGTCAACACAGTTGTGTGTCCCATTCTACCCCCAGGGTGTGACTCCTGTCCCCCTCCCAGGTGCAACTCTGTCCACCAGGACAGCAAGCCACAGTGGCCACTGACATCTGTCAGGGATAAGAGCCAGGTCCCAGGCCTTTCAAGGCTCTCCAACCATTGTGACTGTGGAGAGTGGAGGACAGTATCACCAGGTGCCTGGCACCCTTTGACCACTGTCCCTTCCACCAGTTCAGGGATGACAGCCTGATACTGGTTCTCCCCTCTGGGGCTCAGTACCCGCCCCTAGGAGCGGTACCCCCATAATTCCAGAATTGTCAGGCTGTTTGGGAAAGCAGTCCTGCACAATTCTCCCACCAGTGCAGGGGTGTTAATCTGAACTGGTCTTCCAACCTGGGGCCTTTACCCTCAGGTTGACCAGGTCTGAGGTGAGGCTTCCCTTCCTCTACCCTCCTTGCTGAGGTCCTGCACCCCCCCAAAAGGGCCATTTCCCACATATATGTTTTCATATTCCTACTCCTTTAAAGATGAAGTAAGGTTTTCAATCATTTTGCTAACTCTATCTACAAATGTTAATTTTGTAGTATCAATTTTTTAAATCCACAAAGTCCTCATTAGATATCTTTTTTGATTTAGCAAGGTCATTCTCTGAATGACATTAAGGGGGTCATTCTGACCCCGGCCGGCGGCGGTAGCCGCCGGCCTGGCTGGGACCGCCAGAAGACCGTACCGCGGTCAAAAGACCGCAGCGGTCATTCTGGGTTTCCCACTGGGCTGGCGGGCGACCGCCAAAAGGCCGCCAGCCAGCCCAGTGGGAAACACCCTTCCACGATGAAGCCGGCTCCGAATGGAGCCGGCGGAGTGGAAGGTGTGCGACGGGTGCAGTAGCACCCGTCGCGAATTTCAGTGTCTGCTGAGCAGACACTGAAATTCAAAGTGGGGCCCTCTTACGGGGGCCCCTGCAGTGCCCATGCCATTGGCATGGGCACTGCAGGGGCCCCCAGGGGCCCCACGACACCCCTCACCGCCATCCTGTTCCTGGCGGTCGAAACCGCCAGGAACAGGATGGCGGTGAGGGGGTCGGAATCCCCATGGCGGCGCAGCAAGCTGCGCCGCCATGGAGGATTCCCATGGGCAGCGGAAAGTCGGCGGTACACCGCCGACTTTCCGTTTCTGGCCGAGGCTGTACCGCCGCGGTCAGAATGCCCTGCAGAGCACCGCCAGCCTGTTGGCGGTGCTCCCGCCGACCCCGGCCCCGGCGGTCCTTGACCGCCGGGGTCAGAATGACCCCCTAAGTGTGTTTCAATCTCCTATTCACCTTACTGTCTTATTTACAGAAGTTAATATACACATGCATATTTATGCATATGTATATTTACTACTACACCTAGGTGTAACTCTACACTTTATTGACATTCACCACTTCCATGTAAAGATTTACACTTAGGTATAGATTTATATGTCACCACTCTCTCAGCTCTGTAGTGGAGACTCCTAAAACATAACTTACCCCAATTTAGTAACTTTGCAGGTAGGTGGAGATCTCTGCCACTAAAGTAGAGATCTCCACACAGAAAGATAGGAGAGGAGGCGGAATCTGTCCGTCGCTTTATAAATAGCATTTTGTAGTAAGTGAGTAGTGCTATTGTAGTACTACATTACATATAAGAAAATGAAGGCCCGTATTTATACTCCGTTTGCGCCGAATTAGCGTCGTTTTTTTCGACGCAAATTCGGCGCAAAATTAACGCCATATTTATACTTTGGCGTTAGACGCGTCTAGCGCCAAAGTATGAAGAAAGAGCGTCATTTTTTTGCGTGAACGCCTTCCTTGCGTTAATGAGATGCAAGGAAGGCGTTCCCGTCTAAAAAAATGACGGCGACGCAAATGCGTCGTATTTATACTCCCGGGCAAAAATCACGCCCGGGAGGTGGCGGGTCAAAAAAACCCGCATTTGCGCCTGAATTTAACACCTGGGTCAGGGTAGGCGTTAAGGGACCTGTGGGCTCAGTATGAGCCCACAGGTGCCCTCCCCTGCCCCCAGGGACATCCCCTGCCAACCCTGCCCACCCCAGGAGGACACCCAAGGATGGAGGGACCCATCCCAGTGAAGTACAGGTAAGTTCAGGTAAGTATAACTTTTTTATTTTTTTTATTTTTTTTGTGGCATAGGGGGGCCTTATTTGTGCCCCCCTACATGCAACTATGCCCAATGACCATGCCCAGGGGACATAAGTCCCCTGGGCATGGCCATTGGGCAAGGGGGCATGACTCTTGTCTTTACTAAGACAGGAGTCATGAAATGGCGTCTGGGCGTCGAAAAAATGGCGCAAATCGGGTTAAGACGATTTTTTAGCGTCAACCTGACTTGCGCCATTTTAAGACGCCCTAACGTCATTTTTTCCCAACGCCGGCGCTGCCTGGTCTACGTGGTTTTTTTCCACGCACACCAGGCAGCGCCGGTCTGATTGCGCCGTCTAACGCCATTCCATAAATACGGCGCCCGCATGGCGCTTCAGAATGGCGTTAGACGGCGCAAAATTTTTTGACGCTAAACTGCGTTAGCGCAGTTTAGCGTCAAAAAGTATAAATATGGGCCGAAGTTTGTGAATAGGGCACCATTTGGGTTAAGCACAAGTCAGTAGATTGTGGCTAGGTATAGGAACCTGTCAACAAAACTCCTTATTTTCAAACACTTGATACTACTTCTAAGGAGCATCCAAATGGTAAGTTCTCTCACACCTTTTAGTTGCTGAATTGAATAAAACAGTAAGGGTTTTTTCTGCAAATCTTCAGGAGGACCCCATATATAAATTTAAACAAGCAAACAGACAAAAATACACACACAAATACACATACGTACACACTGTTTTAGTGGGAGAGGCACATTTAGAAAGTGAGAGAGGAGGGAAAGAGAAGGAAAGAGAGAGAGAGTGGGAGAGAGAAAATAACAGATCGGAAAGACAGCTAAAGTGAGATCGAGAGATAGAATGAGTACTAAAAAGAGTGGTCAGCCAGATAGAAAGAGTGAGGGAGGGAGGGACTGAGTAAGTGAGTGAGTGTGTGAGAAAGAGAGAGAGAGAGACAGACAGAAAGCAAGAGAGAGAAAAAGGAGAGGAGTTTAAGGCAGATGAGCGAAAATGACTCACAATAAAACCATTTGCTTTTACTCTACTGAATGGAAGTCTGGGGAACCTTTTGCCTTAAATTATATCTTTCTAGATATGAAGTGAGTCACTTTGCTGAATACTACATGATGAGAAAACATAGAAATGTTAGTTTTACTTAAACAATATCACCAAGTGCACACAGTTTTATGTTTTAAATTGTTCTACTTTACTAACTACTAACAGACAACAAAGGACACAAGACAGCTTTACTCCTTGCTATATTGAAGGAGGCCTGGAATTAAAAACATGCTCAAAGAGAAATTGGCTTTATGTAGATACTTGATGACCACCAGCGATGGGGTAGTCTACGTCCAGATAGAGAAGCACATTGGTCCTCTGAGGAAATCCTCTATTGTAGCTGAAGAATGCAAATTATCCCAGAAAAAAACACTTCGGTCACCTCAAAGGAAACCTCAGGACCACCTGCATCTGGCTATCTCCTTTGCATTTTCTTCCCTGTTCCTTAGGAGTGCAAAAGGTCAGATGGATGAAGAAAGCTGCTGTTGCTGCAGAGGGCTCCAAAGAAACTGTTGCAACTTAACTTTATGCTGGGGATTTGTGGGGTGCATAACGTCTACGGGAACCCATGCATGGATTTCTACAGGATCCTTCCTGAAAGTTTAAAGACTTTTGAACATCTAGGAACCCTTACTAAATGTTTACAGAAACTGGTAACTTAGAAAATATTCATGTATGAAGAACAGGGACAAGGTGTCAAACCTACTTGAAATAAGATATGACCTCTGCAACTTCAATTTAGCAGTTTCCTCACTTACAGATTTTAGGTTCAAGGCTAAAGTAAGAACCACTCACCAAACTGCATCAAACTTGTAGTGCCATTACAATGATTTTTGACATTCAAAATATTTCTATGCGGGTCATTATGACCTCGGTGACCGCCAAGGTACCGCCGTGCTGAAGACCACCAGTGGTGGCCGTCTTCCGTGCCATGTATTATGACCGCTGGCAGCCCGCCGTCCTTTTTCGTACGGAAGGCCGCCGGCAGCCATACTGGCGGATGGCGGGAAAGTGGAGGTTGCTCAACCTCCACCGCCACGTCAACAGAACACCGCCCACTGAATCACGTCCCATGATTCGGTGTAGTGGTGGTCTGGTGACAGTGTTCTGGTGGCGGAGCTGCCCCCATGGATCCCGTCCCCTCCTGGAGGATCAACGGACAAGGTAAGTTGATCGTTCGTTAGGGAAGGGGGTGGGGGGGTGTTGCGTGTTGTGTGCATTCATGGGGGTGTGCGACCGCCGTGCTGGAGACCGCAATCTCCAGCTCAGCGGTCTTAACCGCCATGGCGGTCAGAATGGTGAAGTGGCGGATGACCGCGGCGGTCATAATTCCATTTTTTTTTCCGCCGGGCTGTTTGCGGTCTTACCGCCGCTTTACCACCAACCGCCAGGGTTGTAATGACACCCTATGTCTAAATGCAAAACTTAGAATGTGACAGTTGTCCTGTGCATGGTGTAAAAGCATTTCCCCTTGATCTTAGGGCCCAACTGTATGTGTATGTCATCCTGACTTTTGATTTTTGGCCCTGAAGTCATGTTGATCTAATGTGTGAGAAGAGGCCCACACCTGTTCTTGACATTACCAGGTCCTGGACTTGACTGTGACCTAGTGAGATGCCCTAATAATGCTCACATTCACTGGTAGCATGCAGATCACAACGTTGTATATTATTGAGGTAGCTCAGTGGGTTACTGCTTTTGTTACAGAGATCATTTTGTTACTTGCAGTTGAAAAGTTACAGCCCTTCTTGTAGTGTGGTCAGTTTTACGTATCGTTTGCTCATTAGCTTCAGGCTTTAGGCCTTTGTGCTTTTTGCCCTGGATGTATTTTATTCCTCTGCTCGCAGCCTAGAGCCTCTGTGCACTTTGCTCTAAATGCTTTTATTCGGCTTCGTACTGTTATTTTTTAAATAGCCAGTTCTACGGTCTTGTTTTATATTTCATATCACACTGTTTAGCCTACTTCAGCACTGAAGTTCTCCATAACACATTCTGTGCTTCAGTCAAGGATACAGTCTGGTACATTGCCGATAGACGTGGTAGGAGTTTAGTCTTTGGCATTCCTGCGTAGGGACATTTTGTGATCACGCTGACATGTTAGTTATAAAAACACTTCCTTGTCCCAATACACGGGAGAGGGAGATTCCGACCAGGGAACCACAACTAGACGCTGACTGCCTCGTTGCAGATGCTGAACCAGATCACAGGCCTTTGCTCAGGTATGAGGGCTAATGTCTCCCCAGGGATTCAGAAAGGCAAGTTAGAAGCTTAACATGCTGTGCTCGAAATAGAACTAGCTAAGGGAGAGTAGAAATTGCTAAACACCATTATAATGTTGTTCTTATGTTTTACTCTCCTCGTGACTATTTCAATCCTACTGTGTTGTATGGTTCTGGTTATTGCGGCTCACGCCTTAATATCTAAAATGCAGTTGTTTTATTAAAACATTATATAAAACTTACACTGCCTTTGTCATTTGTATATGAGATCATACTGTAAATGAGAGAGTTAGTTTGGATCTGAGTGACCACGACTTCCCTGAGAAGTTCCATAATGTCATGCGCTCGGCTGCCTAATCATCTCTTCCCTTTTGGAGAAATGAGGCACTGCTAGTTAGCCGGAGCAAAACCGGATTTAGGGTGACAGAGGTCCTTCCAAGTGGGTCCGACTCAGTCCCCCACACCGTGAACGATCCTGCTACCTAGAAATCCAGTAGTCTCATTTAGGATAATGAGAGCCCACGCGACATGGCGCCGCCAACGATTGGTCTGGCTCAAATTTTTGGGTCTGGCTGACTCTCTCGGTCTCATATATATATTGACTCCTCGGTTCCATAAGCGGAGACGTCCGTGGGGCTGAGGATTTCCGCCACCACGGGATAGGTGCATCCTATTACTTAGTAGTCGGTTGTTCAAGCTTGAACTTTGAAAGGAAAACCCCGTTATTGGTGTGCCTTCTCTGCCCTGGTGCTATTTTTCCTAATGGCGAATCCTCAAGTAGTGAACATAGCACTTAATATGCGCCAACCGCTCACGGGACATCTGATAGCACATGGACTGATGGTCCAGGGGGGTCCAGTCACATTTGTGGTGGACGCCCATGCAGCCTATAGAACAGAGCTTTTTTATTCTTGGGTCGTATTTCCGGCAATTGATGGGGGTACAAACACTTTTCACGATTACACTGTTGCGAATGTCGCTGGACAATACAGGGCTTATGCATACTTAGAGATACCTTTATCTTATCAAGAACACCATAATTGGCTTGATGGCGCCCTCCCACACACAGTAGCACAAGTTAGGTTAGGTCCACTGAGTAATGATGGTCCTACCTGGCCTCTATTGGCTACATATACACCATATCCTGCGGTTGCTAACTTGGCAGTGGCTGACGTTCGTTGTTTATATATAGACTTAGCAACTACATATAGAAGACTGGTTCAGTTTGTAATGCAGACTTTAAATACTAATGCAGCGCATTCTGCTCCGGCGCACCCACAGGCAGTGGTTCCGGGTATCAATCCGGCCACTGTACACTCAGTTATGGGTAAGGTACAGGCTAAACGTGAGGAGACTCCATTTTGGCTGGCGCAAAAAATTCATACGCTGGAAGCAGTATTTCCCCATACGGGACCTCAGGATAAACATAGAATATTGACGATGTGTTTGCCGTATGGAATGGTTCCTCCTGTGGACCATTGTAATACCTGGGGCACGGTGTTTGCCGCGCTCTACACTACATCACACGGTACACCAACATTAGCTAATCTACCGGAGGTGCTTAAACAAATTCAAGATGAATATGGGGCTGCCCCCGCCTTAGATTTAGGCATGCAGCTGATGGGCAATTTTGCCGCAGTTTCTTCTATTATTTTGAGTAATCTCAAGGGAGAGGCAGTGGCGCTAGCCGTGCGTATGCGTCTTCGTGACGTTGCGCAGATTAATCAGGAGCGGGAACTCCCGAGAATAATAGCAGAAACATATTCCAGTATTGGTCGAGCAAGCCTAGGGGCTAGACTACAAAAACCCCAATTACAGGGTAAAAATAGTAAAGATAATGCTAAACAACAGCAGCCTGAGGGTACTAAGAAGCGCTGGGAAAAGAAACAGCAAACACCTAAGAAAGATGGGGGACAGTCTCCGCAACCGGAGACCCCGCAGAATAGGTATAATCTCAGGAATAGGGATAATTTGAAGACGCCTGATAGATATCAATATACTGATACACACCAATCTCGTTCCTTTCAGGACTCCTCGGACAAGAGAAGTGAGAGAGGTGGGCAGTCAGAGCGGAGAACTGAGTACGTGAAACCGAGACAGGAATCGCAACGCTCAACGGAGGTTTCTGTTAAACAGGAAGAGAAACCACTCCAACAAAAGCAACAATTTAAAAAGAAGAAAGTGGCAGCAGTCTCAGTTAGACATGCCGCTCAAGAAGAGAGTTCTTTTGACGAACAAGACATGGGCGTTAGCACTGTTAGACAGCGCGGCAGAGGTCACAATAGTTCGCCGGAGTCTTCTAGAGCATCTGGAGGTGAAAGCAACTGATGACTTCATACAAGTCGAAACGGCAGATATGCGTGTCTCTGATCCCGATAGAGTATATAAAGTAACTTTGCAATTAGAAGGGGACATTGACCGCATTGTACACGCCGTCTTTTGGGACCATGTGGTAAAATCATATGACGTTCTGCTGGCCGAACAAGATTGGCCACCTGACTTTGTTCACGACTGTCCGGTTGGGGAGGAGGTTATTACACCTTCGTTCTCACCACTTGTTCAGAGAGAACTAGCGGAGTCCTATAGTAAATCATGGGCTCTAGCACAGGCCCCCGCCCTATATAGAAATAATGTGGGGTGGGATAGACAATCACCTTATCATGTAATTCCAATAAAGGGCAAACCTCAGCCACAGTATCCTATCAGATTTGAGGCAAGGGCATCGGTTAGGAAAATTCTTACACAATTGGAGTACCAGGGTGTAATTGAACCCTGTGTCTCGCCGATGAATAATCCCTTATTTCCAGTTGCTAAACCGGACCATTCATATAGGATAGTGGTGGATTACAGACACTTAAATGGACATACACGCACATATGCAACACAGAATTCACACAGCGCAGCGCTTATGAATGGTATTGTGCGTAAAAAACATTAGATATCTCAAATGGATTTTTTTGCCAAAATATAGCGCACAAAATTCGGGACAGTTTCAGTGCGTTTGGCTCTCAGAAAAAGTTTTGTCGTTTGCCTCAGGGATATAAGAATAGCCCAGGACTATTTTCGGCTCGTGTAACTGAAATTCTGCACGAGTTGGACCCTGAAGCGTTATCATATGTTGATGACATATATTTGACAGACGATGAGATCCTGCAACATCTAAGGCGTGTAGCACGCATTGTTGTGGGGTTTGCTGAAATCGAAGATTGCCTTCCTCAGCGTGATTTTCCTGGGATATGAGTTGTCGAATGAGGGCAAGAGCTTAGCGCCACATTTTTGGGAGAAATGTGCTCAATTGCAGCCTCCTAATACGGTTCGGAAGCTCCAGTCATTGTTGGGGTTTCTGAATTTTGGCAGAACTTACATTCCTGAATATGCTACGCGTATAAAACCCTTATACGAGTTGATTCGCCCAAATGTTTCGAGTAGATTTTGGACGATTGAGCATACACATATTCTTCGAGATCTACAAACTGATCTCTTAGCAGTTAAACATTTTCACACTAGGGACAATAAAACGCATCTGGTCATCAGGGTAATACCTGGTGCTGTTGGGTTTACATATGTCACCTTTAATGAGGGTGAGACAGTCCTGATAGAATACAAGTCCCACTTGTATTCCGCTGCAGAACAACGATTTGCACAAACTAAGAAAATACTCACTGCTGTACAGATGGCTGTGATTAAAGAAAGACCTCTGGCCCAGGGCCAACGCATCATTGTCGTTTCCCCGATTCCGGCCTTAGAGGCTGTTACTAAAGCGAGTGTTCCTAATTCGAAAGCTTTACACCCGCGATGGATACAATGGGCTACGTCTTTGACAGCCAATGATGTAGATTACATCTTTGACCCTAAACTGCAGACTCAAGAGTTTCTTCAATATGAAATGGAGTACCCGGTTCCCGCTGGCACATTGCCTATTGATCAATATCAGGTGGTCATGTACACCGATGGCTCTGCGCAACCAGCGGTTGGGACTAAACAACAGTATTCTGCTGCATGTGCGGTGGTGAGCGGCACTATGGAGGTGGAAGTGTTCTGCCCCCGACATACTTATACGCAGACCTTGGGAGATTGTACAGCGCAGTTGGCTGAGCTCAAAGCTCTATTGTTAGCATTGGAACACACGGATCCGGCGATACTAACCTTGCTGGTCTGTGACTCCTACTACTGTGTTCAGTCTTTCAATTAATATTTACACTACTGGAGGTTGAATGGGTTCAGAGATTCTAAAGGCAACACCATTAAACACAAATTGCTGTAGGGGTAGGTTGCGAATCTGAAGGAAACGCTTCCTAAGGTCCATGTTGTACATACACTTGGACACCAACGCATTGGAATACACGTTGCTGGAAATACTTTGGCTGATGAAGCCGCTAAATCGGCAGTGGCAGTTGCCACTGTGGCCGCAGTGACTTGTTCGAGTTCCGAACCAGACATAGAGATTTCGGCAGCCATAAAGGCTACGGCTGATGGCACGCCATTTCCTAAAGATATTCCCTTCTAAATATAGTTACTGCATGGGTGGTATGCTAAACGCTGTAGTTAAAATCCCAGGCGTTGGAGTACGTTGAGTGCCCAATAAAGAGAGACCTCGATTAATATCTGCAGCTCATGAGGTGGCGGCATCTGCACATGTTGGTGTGGCTGCCACGATTTCGCTCTTACAGGGTCGTTACTGGTGGCCTGGTCTCTATAAAGAGACGAAGCAGTATGTCCTTTGTTGTGACGTCTGTCAACAAATTAAAGTTTTGACGGCTAAACGCCCACAGCAGACGCCCCTTCTGATTTCAAATAAACCTTTACAGTGTGTGTACTTGGATCATTGTGGTCCACTGACGCCAGATGGTGCATACAAATATATATTGGTTGCTGTAGATTCGTGCTCCAGATTTGTGTGGGTCTGGCCACAGCACTCGACTTACGCTCGGAGTGTTATTAAAGATTTGCGCATCTTTGTCGATACATTTGCAGTTGCGGCTTTTCATTCGGACCAGGGCCCTGCTTTTGCCTCAAAGGCATTCAGGGATACCATGGCTTTGTTGGGGGTCCAACTCCAATTCTCGTATCCATTTCATCCCGAGGGAAATTCTGTTGTGGAGCGTTTAAATCGTGATTTAAAGCAATCCTTAACGGCCAGATTTATAGGTACGGGTCGTAGTTGGCTAGCCCACCTGTATGGAGTACAGAGAGCACTTAATAACTTGCCTAGAAGGTCCCTGGGGGGTCGTACTTCATATGACTGCCTGTTTGGAACACGAATGTATGTTCCTGATTTAGATGGTCCTGGTGTGAAGGCGGCAGATACGTCCTTTGACATAAATGATCGTGTCACTGTTTTGCAGGATTTACAACAATTCTGTGAAGATAACTCTTCTGCGAGTGCTGCCTCCACAGGAATTAAGGATGAGCCAGTAACACCTACTGGTTGGATACCCAGGATTGGGGATCTTGTGCGTGAAAAGGTTGCGGTTAAGAAAGAATTTGGTCCTTCTTATCGAGCACCAGTCCCTATATTAGGGGTCAGCGGCTCGAGAACTGTAATTTTACCGCCGCCGGTTCGAAGAGACTTGTCCTATGTGAACATTTCTGCAATACCGATTCCGGATGGGATTGTGTGGGATAAAGTGATGTTTGATATATATGGTCCCACTGAATTGATTCAAATACTGTATGTTCTCAAGTTATCAATGAATGATATTGTTATACCAGGCATTGTTTCTGATGATTGGGATGTGAAGACAGTAGATTCTATGTTGACAGAATTACAATATTATACTGTCTATGACGATGAAGATGCTTACCTATTTAGAGATAATCATGGTGACATGTTTTGCTACAATTATTATGGACACCACTTTATTCATAAAGCGAGTAGCCCTAAATCGATATTTGAATATGTGCAATGGGAACATTGCCCGACTCCTCCACAGGGGAGTTCCAAAACGTATTATGATAAATTTGCATATTTTTCTGGGCCTAATCAACAGAATGCTAAGTCTTACTATTTTAAAGTTACTCCGTATGCTAATAAGCAAATGTTATTGACCGATTCTAAATTACTGTATTCAAATTTGTTTGTATCTAAACTTTCGGTTGAGGGGTATGAATATTGGTCCAAGACTGTTGACTTGAAAAGTGTCTGGGGAACGAAAAATTGGCAAATGCGAGACAGGGACACTTTATTTAGGGCATGTATTATTCCTGTCCAAATGATTTTCCTCAATGACACTGTGCAACAGACTAGTTGTTTGGGCTTAGCAACAATTGGAAATTTGAATTTGCCTGGTATTCCTGTCCCTTCCAAATTGAACAATTGGCAGCGATATGTTAATGCCACATTTAGTGAGCTTACATATTGGGTCCAGAATTGTACGCTTAACACTTCTTTGATACATCCGGGCGGGTGGTTATTATGGCCCATAGACACTAATGGGTGTCATCAGCGTTTTGTGACCTCCTCAGGGGGGTTCAGGACTAGTAGGGCAGACCCTCCCTACATATCACCAGAATATGCTGATATCATTACTACATAAAGCGTGGGGAAGCTTTGTCAGCAATGGTTGAAGTCATCCACGCTGGATGCAGTTAAGTCACATCTCAAGTTACTGTCTAATGATACTGACTTACAAGATTTTTTGTCAGGACCACGAATGCCACGGAAGAAGCGTTTTTTATATGAAGTATATAATGAGATTTGGAAACTTTCACAACAAGAGGCAGCGGCCCGGTTGAGACAAATTGATCAGGAAAATTCAATACAGGCTTTGTCTGTTGTGGATAATGGGATGCATACGCTTTCAGACCATGTTTATACAATTGACAACATTGTTTCCTCTGCTATAGACATTATTAAATCGGATATGTCTTCTTTATATCATGGGCAGAGTCAGACGCGGTCCATCATGCAGTTGGGTTGGACTCTACAGACCTTGAAGGCAGGTCGCGTTCCATGGCAGCACATTCGTGCCAGGGAGATTTTTTCTTTAATTTGACTCGTCAACAACAGCTGATGGCGAAAAAGGAAGCGACATATGTAATGTTAAATATTGAAAAATTGGAGAAACTGCCTTTTACGGTTGCTGAGATTCCGTCAGCTGAATGGTTGATTCATGAGGTTATTAATCTGCCTATCTCCACTCTGCAATTTACTTCTTGTTTAAAGCACATTCCGGTGGGTAGATATGAACGGTTGGGAGACAGTTACATACACGAGGTGTGGGAGCTTCCCTTTCGATACAGATGTATTAATGGTTTGAGGGAGGTTTTTCTTAGCGGTAGCGAATGCAAAACTTCTGTCAGCCATTCCATGGTTTGTAAACAGCTGTCCTTGCACGGGGCATGTAATGCCTTGATTGCTATTTTAGCTTGTTATCTGAAGGGAGTTCCAGTCCCAGTAATTAAAAACACTTTCCAGGTGCTTTCAAACGGCAGCTACGTCCTTTTTAACAATGAACCCTCTTGTGGCATGCATGCCGGAATAGTTTACGTAGTCGTTGTCAACAAGGCCGTTACGTGCTGCGGGAATGTGTTGTTTCCCCCCACTCAAATTAGGGAGGTAGCAGACATCTGGCCTCATATTGCTACTTCCACAGTAAATTCCGACAAGTTGAGTCGACTAAAGGCTCTATTGTTTCAAAAGCATGTGGCCCTTACATCTGCTAGCGAGACCTACGCACTTAAGGTGGCAAGGTCATCGGCGGAAATACAGTCCCTTTTAAATACTAACTTTCCGAGTCACTTTGGTGAACTCGTGGGACGTATATTTAATGCGTCCAGCACTGCTGGAATTGCACATTTTTTCAAAGCCGTTGGTGTTGGTTTTGCTCACACTTTCTCTTCCATATTTGGTTTAATACCTTCGGCTATTAACTCTATTTTCGGAAGCATTTTTGGGGGTTTCCGATTACTTTGGCTTTATTGGCTGGGGTTTTGCTGTTGCTGCTGTTCTTCCGCAATGGCTGTCCCGCCGCGACGAGATCCTATATTGGCGCTCCCGTCAGCACAGCCGTGTCGTGAACGCATGTTGCAGCATTTTGGAGCGACACTCCTGGGACAATTGGAGTGTGACTGGTCTTTGACATTCCGGCCGGTTTTGGATTGTGTGCAACCCGTGTTTCGGTGCCTCTGGTGCTCGTTTGAACATGCACTGGCTCTTTGTCTCTCACTGCAGCGCCCCCCGGTGGTCGATGTTGATCTGTTGATGTTCCCGATTAGGGCTCATTCCCAGACTTGTGCACTGCGGTTGCGTTTGCTTCATGAGGCAGTTTATGAGATTCCCTTCCTGGAGGAAGATGGTATTGTCTCATTCATAGGCCCTGCACGGGGTGCCGCCCTGAATGATTTGGGGGCTTTGGAACACACCTGCTCCATGGTACTTTTTGGCATGGATCTTCCGATATTGACATATATCGAAGTGGAGGAACTCCTGCTTTCTGTTGCTTCTGTCTGACGATTGGATTTTTTTTTTTTTTAATAAAAGAATAATTGACATTATAGTGAATTTGTCCTTATCGTCACATGCTTCCCAAATTTATGACTTTGTTGTCCTCTGACCTTGTCGAAATTTATATTTTATATCTGGGGCATACTTTTATATTATTAGAACCACTTGCTACCGACAAGGGGAGGGTGTAGTGTGGTCAGTTTTACGTATCGTTTGCGCATTAGCTTCAGGCTTTAGGCCTTTGTGCATTTTGCCCTGGATGTATTTTATTCTTCTGCTCGCAGCCTAGAGCCTCTGTGCACTTTGCTCTAAATGCTTTTATTCGGCTTCGTACTGTTATTTTTTAAATAGCCAGTTCTACGTTCTTGTTTTATATTTCATATCACACTGTTTACCCTACTTCAGCACTGAAGTTCTCCATAACACATTCTGTGCTTCAGTCAAGGATACAGTCTGGTACATTGCCGATAGACGTGGTAGGAGTTTAGTCTTTGGCAATCCTGCGTAGGGACATTTTGTGATCACGCTGACATGTTAGTTATAATAACACTTCCTTGTCCCAATACACGGGAGAGGGAGATTCCGACCAGGGAACCACAACTAGAAGCTGACTGCCTCGTTGCAGATGCTGAACCAGATCACAGGCCTTTGCTCAGGTATGAGGGCTAATGTCTCCCCAGGGATTCAGAATGGCAAGTTAGAAGCTTAACATGCTGTGCTCGAAATAGAACTAGCTAAGGGAGAGTAGAAATTGTTAAACACCATGATAGCGTTGTTCTTATGTTTTACTCTCCTCGTGACTATTTCAATCCTACTGTGTTGTATGGTTCTGGTTATTGTGGTTCACGCCTTAATATCTAAAATGCAGTCGTTTTATTAAAACATTATATAAAACTTATACTGCCTTTGTCATTTGCATATGAGATCATACTGTAAATGAGAGAGTTGGTTTGGATCTGAGTGACCACGACTTCCCTGAGAGGTTCCAAAGATGTCATGCGCTCGGCTGCCTAATCATCTCTTCCCTTTTGGAGAAATGAGGCACTGCTAGTTAGCCGGAGCAAAACCGGATTTAGGGTGACAGAGGTCCTTCCAAGTGGGTCCGACTCAGTCCCCCACACCGTGAACGATCCTGCTACCTAGAAATCCAGTAGTCTCATTTAGGATAATGAGAGCCCACGCGACATTCTAACACAGGACTGAATTGACCTCAAAGAGCTCAATGGAACCTGTTGGGCATAGGTTTAGAAACTTATGTTTTGTCCCTTTGTTTCATTATCATAAGTGTTAGAAATGGGGTTTCTGGTGGGCAGAGGCATGACCCTGTCCAAGCAGGAACCAGAGTCCTAGTCGTGGGCAAGTCATATACACACTAACAGTCAACCTGTACTCATCCCCAGGTAGCTTTGAACAGAGCAGTCAGGTCTAACTCCAGAGGCAATGTGTAAAGTATTTGTACAACATTCAAACAGTAAACAGTGAAAACACCTCACAAAAGATACCCCAACTAGTTAGAAAAATAGATCTTAATTTAATGAACAGAATAAGAACAAACCAACAAAAACCAATAAGTAGAAGTTGAGATATGAATTTCTAAAATATTAAACTTAGTTACAGTGCCTAAAAGTATGAATTGACAATTGGGGATATCTGGTCACAGTAGCCCGGGTGAAATTTAAACGTTCAGGCCATCTGGGATGGAGCAGGGGTCAGATACAGTATCAGACAAGTCCTGCTGAAGTTTAATCTTCTGAACAATTAGTCAAGAGCCCTGATGAAGTTCCTCAGGAACAAGGAGAGCTTTACTGGTTGTGGTCGCCGGTGCAAGGAGTCGACTGGGCATCATGGATGGGCAGGGCGATGCCTTGTGAAGTGAGTGGTGATAATTGCTTTGTGAGGAGACAAACTTGCAGTGGCTTAAGCTGATTCTTTGGGTGAGCGGTGTAGTTCAGGTGCAAGCTGGCCCATTCGCAGTTGCAAAGAGCTCAAAAGCTCGATTTCATGAGCCACAAAACCACTTTCAAGGGCCCAGGCCCTGAGAGGCACCACTTTGAGTCAGAAGCTTGTTGAAGATGGATCTAGGAGTTATGGGAAGCCTGATATGTCCCTGAGGCTAAGATCAGGAGGGATGCTGACTAGCCCTTTGTGTCACTCTGGAGTCCGGGATTCAAGATGGAGGTTGCAGGTCGGGTTCTCTTTCCACAGGCAGAAGGGCAGCAGGCAGCTCAGCAAAGCAGAAGTCCAGCAGAGTAGCAGTGCAGCAGAGTGGCAGTAAGTGAAACAGCACAGCAGTCCTTCTTCCTGGCAGAGAGTCCATGGGTCCAGAAGTGTACTGAAGTGATGGTGATTGAAGTCCAGCATTCATACTTTGGTGCCTTGGTTCTGGGAGGTGGGAGAAGCTTCCAGGCAGTGGTTTTGAATAGCATGGAATCCTCTTCCTCCCCTGCCTTGGTTCCAAGCTGGCGGAAGTGAAAATACAGGGTTGTTAGGCCTACTGTGTGTGTACAGGGCACAGTAAATTCAGATGTAAGGGTGAGGAGGTGGCCAACTCCTCCCTCCCACCCTGCCCAGAATGGCCCATCAGGATGTTGACGGCCCATCAGTCACACCTAAACTCCCTTTGTGTGTGGCTTTCTATAGGGAATGTTCAAGCCCAGCTGTCACACCACCACAGATGTGAATTGAAGACAGGCTGCAGGCACACAAGGCTTAGGAGCAGGAATTGCCAAGTTTCTAAAAGTCGCGTTTTTAAAATTGTATAAGCAAATCCGGCTATACCATTAAAGAGGATTCATCATTAGAATTTTATAGGTTCTGAACATGTCAGGTCTACTGCTTCCCAATCAGGAATTACAGCTTATTAAATGTAATAAGGAAATCCCAAATTTTATCCTATGAGAGGCATAGGCCTCACAGTAGTGAAAACAAATCTGAGGGTTTTTCACTACTAGGACATGTAATACGTAAAAGGATGTCCTTTTTATTAATTACACAGCACCCCACCTCAAGAGCTACCTAGGGCCTCCCTTAGGGGTGACTTATATGTAATAAAATAGGGATTTAAGGCTTGGGAGTTTAAATGCCATGTCAATATGGCAGTTTAAACAGCACACACAGGCTCTGCAATGGCAGGCCTAGGACATATTTACAGGGCTACTTAAGTGGTTGACACAATCAGTCATGCAGCTCCACTAGTAGCATTTAATTTGCAGGCCCTAGGCACATGTAGTACACTTTAATAGGGACTGTTGGAAGGTGGGTCATTAGTTGTGTGGCCTGCACAAGTAACGAGTCCGCACACGACCGCCACTGGGAACCAAACACCCCATTGTAGCTCTTGACTCTCATAGGGTAGCGTTGCAGAGCAGTCCAAGGCTTACTCAAGGGAGGTGATGTGGGCTAGTAATCCCCATTCACAAGCACGCAAGCATGACTCTTAATAAATGAATGTCCAGTCTGTGCTTTTTCTTTTGATAAAGTAAAAGTACATTTATTATTCACACACACTACTCAATACTATGCAACAATCTACAAATATATACAAAGTGATAGAATCACTTTGGGCAAACAGTATGTAGGCCCGTATTTATACTTTTTGACGCTAAACTGCGCTAACGCAGTTTAGCGTCAAAAAGTTTAGCGCCGGCTAACGCCATTCTGAAGCGCCATGCGGGCGCCGTATTTATTGAATGGCGTTAGCCGGCGCTAGCAGACCGGCGCTGCCTGGTGTGCGTGGAAAAAAACCACGTACACCAGGCAGCGCCGGCGTAGGGAAAAATGGCGTTAGGGCGTCTTAAAATGGGGCAAGTCAGGTTGAGGCAAAAAAATCGCCTCCACCCGATTTGCGCCATTTTTAACGACGCCCAGACGCCATTTACATGACTCCTGTCTTAGTAAAGACAGGAGTCATGCCCCCTTGCCCAATGGCCATGCCCAGGGGACTTATGTCCCCTGGGCATGGTCATTGGGCATTGTGGCATGTAGGGGGGCACAAATCAGGCCCCCCTATGCCCAAAAAAAAAAAAAAAATTATACTTACTGAACTCACCTGAATGTCCCTGGGATGGGTCCCTCCATCCTTGGGTGTCCTCCTGGGGTGGGCAAGGGTGGCAGGGGGGGTCCCTGGGGGCATGGGAGGGCAGCTGTGGGCTCATTTTGAGCCCACAGGTCCCTTAACGCCTGCCCTGACCCAGGCTTTAAAAAGAGGCGCAAATGCGGGGTTTTTTGCCCCGCCCACTCCCGGGCGTGATTTTTGCCCAGGAGTATAAATACGACGCATTTGCGTCGCAGTAATTTTTTTAGACGGGAACGCCTACCTTGCATCTCATTAACGCAAGGAAGGCGTTCACGCAAAAAAATGACGCTCATTCCTCATACTTTGGCGCTAGACGCGTCTAACGCCAAAGTATAAATATGGCGTTAGTTTTGCGCCGAATTTGCGTAAAAAAAAACGACGCAAATTCGGCGCAAACGGAGTATAAATATGCCCCGTAATCTCTCAGGTCTCCTTAAGGGAGAATATAATCCAACAATCCACATGGCAAAAGAATCCCAGTGCCCCCCTTGTGACATTTAAACATTTTGACAGTATTCAATACTACCGTGCAATGATGACACCTACACCTACATTTGAGAATAAATACTTTTATCTTGCCAAGAGATGATTGTCAGTATCATTATTCAAATTAGCATAATCAGGGAACATAATAGACCAAATTCTAGCATCAGGATTACTTTTAGAGTATTTTTGGATTACTCCTACTTAACCATGAAATAACAGTAGAATACATGGGGCCATACCAACCTACACCTATGATAGGCACCCTTGCACAACCAGGAACAAAAGTTCACTGAAGCTTATGCTTCAAACATCCATCCAACCCTTGAGGGGTTATCTCTCATGTGTCCCACCCTACCTAGGGTGGGGACACCAACAGATGTTGGGGGGAGGCTGCGCTGCTCCTGCAGCTCCCCCTGTCTCCTACTACTCCATTGGTGGTGGCCCCCCTCTCCCTGGGACCACCACAGGCGGTTTAGGGGCTCCATAAGCAGCCCCTGCCCCGCAAAGCATGCTGGGGCGGCTGCATAATGGATGAGCCGCTCTCCCGCTGTGCTGGGGAGAGCCGCTGTGCCCGTTTTCCTGCTTTTCTTTTTGTTTTTCCTTCTTGGGGGGTGCCGGTCCCTCCCGGACACCCCCGCGCCACAACAAGGCTCCCTCGTTGGAGGGTGGCCCATGGAGCCCACCCTTGGCCGCCCCCGCCGGATCCCTGCACGGCCAGCACCTCCGGGTGCTTCCGCGGGAGCCGGCCAGCTGAATTGGAGTCTGCCCGCTCCAGCGGGCAGACTCAGGGATGCTGGAGGCCGGACGGGCCGCGCGGGGGGAGTGCAGCGGCACTCCACCTTCCTCCCGGCATCTTTGGGGCCCCGGGATGGAGTCCGGGGCTCCTCCTCCTTCTGGCGGGGAGCGCGACGGCGCTCCCTGGAGTCATCCTCTTCTCGGGGCCCCGGGATGGAGTCCGGGGCCCTTCTCCTCCTTAGTGGGGAGCGCGACGGCGCTCCCCCAGGCCCTCTCCTGTTCGGGGCCCCGGGATGGGGTCTGGGGCCCCTCTGGCCACATTCACGGGGAGCACGACAGCGCTCCCCGACTTCTGCTTCGGCTGGGGGTGCGTGACGGTGCACCCCCACTCCTGCCTCTTCTCGGGGCTCCGGGATGGGGTCCGGGGCCCCCTTTCACCATCTTCACAGGGAGCGCGATGGCGCTCCCCGACTTCCCTTCTGCTGGGGGGTGCACGACGGCGCCTCCCCATTCATCCCTTCTTCACGGGGAGCGCGACAGCGCTCCCCGGCTTGTCTTCGCCGCCGAGGGCCCCGGGATGGGGTCCGGGGTCCCCTTTCCACAGCGGCAGGGGGGTGCGTGACGGCGCCCCCCCAGTTTAAACCAGCACAATTGAACCAGGCTTCACGGGGCCCCGGGATGGGGTCTGGGGCCCCTTTCCTCTTCAGAGAGGGGGAGTGCAACGGCACTCCCCTTTTCTCCTCTTCCTCCTGGGCAGCCCCCAGGCCCTGGCCCACCCAGGGGGCACAGTCGCAAGCAGCTGCGGAGCTCCACGCGCTTCGTAGCTGATTTGCCAAAGGTCAAAGGTTGCCATCCTTTGTCCGGTGATATCTCGGGCCCTCAAGGGCCGATTTTCCTCATTCTTGTGTCGTTCCGCTCCGGGTGACAAGCCCTTGCCACCAGGAGCACTTTCCTTAGGCCTCCTGGCCTGGAAGGGTCCCAGATCATCAGAGAGCCAGTCCCACTGTCTCCTGCGCCAATCTTTCCTCTGGGTTCCCTCTTTTCCTTCTGGGCAGCGCCGCGCTCTCCTTGCGCTAGCCCACTCCTTCCCCCAACTAGTCCTCTGGGGGGGTAAGGAGGCCAGCTTGCCTGACCCTGGCATTCGCCTCGCTGGCCTGGGATCCTTCAGGGGCAGAGTCCCTGCCCCAAGGGCAGTCAGGAGGTTCTTCCTTCCAGTTGTCCATGATGCCCGTCTGTAGTCCCAGTGTCCAGCAGTGAAGCACTGTCAAGAGAGAGAGAGCTCTCCCCTGTGCAGGACCTTTTAAGTGGGGGCGGAAGTGTCCAGCAGGTCTGCACCTCTGGCCTATCCAGATGTGCCACATCACTTCCTTGCCCCCGTCCCCTCCTTCTCGCACAATCTTCTGGGATAGCTCAAGATGGCATCCTCCAGGAGTTAGTTGCCACATGTGCTCTGAAAGTCTCAGCCCCTCCTCCCTGACATTCCTCGCAGGGCTTCTTCTGCCTGCTCTTGGCACGGAATGACAGCTGGCTGATTGATGCTAGGCCCTGCTCCAGCAACTGGACAGAGCAGTAATTGGCCCTAATCCTGAGCTGAGGCAGAGAAAGATGACATCCCTGGATGACCCATAAGCTGTACAACTATGCTCCTGTAACCTACTGCATCATTCTTTTCTTACAGGTTACAGTGTACTTTGGTGTGATTCTGGTCTCGGTGGACCCCAGAGAACTGGAGTTGCACCCTAGGCCCTCCTTTCCCATTGACATTCAATGGAGTATTCCCCCAATGCAAATATCTTAAGCACCCTGACATTGGCATTGAACTGGGTGTCCCTAGAGTGAAAAGACAGTAAGCACACTGACTCTCCCTCACATGTATACACCCCTCTCATGAGACCTACCCCAGGTCACCACCCACTCTGCATAGTTCCTCCTGCACCAGGACTACCTAAGCGCAGTTCTAGGGCTGCGCACACTAGGAATCCTCCTCCCACAGCCCTCACATGGGTGCACATCCATGCGCACACATGATCACATGTAACCTGCCCGGGGCCTCCTGCCTTGCTGCGCCACAGCAGCCTTTCCTTAGCACGGCGACACCAGCGGTAAACACGTGCAGTCCATTTTACCATGTGTTTATTGTGCGGGAGTCACCTTATAGGAGGCTTCCTCACAGTAAACAATCAAAAAAAAGGTGGTCAAAAATCGAAAAATCAGGGCAGACCTGATGGTCAGAACCGTCCTCTAACAGGGACTTTTAAGTAAATTAAATATGCCAGTTGTGGGTGGGACAATTTTACAGCTTTTTAAGCAAAGAGTGCATGCACTTTAACACTGGTTAGCAGACGTAAAGTTCCCAGAGTCCTAAAGCCACAATAATAGGTCCAGCAATTATAATGCTATAAAAACTTAATTAATGTGAGAAAGGGGAAATGGAGAGATGGTGGTGCTTGAAGGTTAGTAGTGAGGGGATCCGTGGTGAAGGAGGTCACTGGCACGGTGCCAAACAATTGTTGCATAGAGCCCCACCAGTGCTAAAGCCAACCCTGCTCTACTGCAAACTCTAGGGGAGATTTTACCACATGAAACATCAAGTGCAAAACACCCAACTATACCAAGGCCATTTCGATTTGCTTAGAAAGTGCAGATGAAAAGATTTCAGTTGAAGTTACACAGCAGCAGCTCAAACCCACTGCAAATCGTGATCTCACTTCCCTCTCTCCATGGCGTCTTCTCTGATGTAACTCTAGTTACTGCTTTCAGCTGGGTAAGCTATAATGAAAGCAATGAAAGCAATTAGGCTATTGTCCCTGCTGGTTAATGCTCGAGCAGAGATAATTGCCCAAAACCATAGGTTTGCCAAAGGAGAAACCACTTACAGAGGTCAAGTAAGCAAAGATAAAACACCGTCTGCATTTACGGGAATGTGATGTGATGTACGCCCCCGGTCACTTCATGCATATAACATGCAGTCAGGGTGGAGAACTCCCCCGAGAACGCTTAATGAATGCTCCAAAGAGACAGGAGAAACAAAGCAAGCGCAAGAAACAGTTGAGCATCCCAACAAACAAGCGCTGTTTCGGAGATTCGACACTTCACCCGTGATTAATGAGGACACCGAGTATCGCTAAATCAAACACACAGTCATTATTCCTTCTCTGCCCAGTCAAGGTCTCATTAAAGAAGATTCGAGCCCTATTCAATGAGGAATACGAGGAGTACTCAAGCCTTCGCGAAAGAGAGTCGTTTCCATTTAAAACATTTACTTAGCACTTTCTTTAAACATATAAAATAGTAACTCAAAGCCACTTTTTCAAATCTTTATTCTTTCTATTTAAAATGCAAAGGGACTTTAAAATACCATTGACTACCAGGAAAGAAATATGCCGACTTCACCAGACTTTTTGTGGTCTGAGATAATGGATTGTTTAATATTGATGGGCATGCAATTTAAAATATAGAAAATGTTTATTAAGAAGTCCATGATACACAGAAAGGCAGAGACACTAAAAGAATGTTTCCGCTCTTGCGAAATGAAAAACACAAAGCGGCTGATTGGTGGGCATTACTGCTGGAGTCTGAGAACAGACCTGTAGTTTTAAAAAAGAGATTCAACTGTTCCATTACACAACTGAATAAGAAATGCATACTGTGAGAAAACAGGGCTGATTGCAGAGGCCCCTCAACTTTTTGCCCCAATTTTTCTGTTTTTGCTGGTGTTTCCCTGACTCTGATGGTTCCCTGGTTACTGCTAACCAGTCCTAGGGCCTGTGCTCTGTATAAAATAAGTATGCAAATTAGGCTATTTATAATTGGCTAGGTCAACTTACCTATAAATCTCTAGTATATGGTACGACATGTAAGTTTAGGGACCCCAGCATAGATAGTGCACCCATAGGTGCACTGGTGAGGTGTCCAGGGTCATTTTAAAGGCAGGCCTGCCTTGCTGGCTGCTTTTAAATTAAAGTTACATGCAAATTTGACTTTGGAATTAAAAGTACTTCCAAAGTCTTAATCAACCTTAGTTGTACATATAAGTCACCTCTAAGGTGTGCCCTATGTGCCCCTAGGGCTGGGTGCCATGAAACTATAAGCAGGGACCTTATAAAATATTTTTGTAAGCCCTGGTGAGGTAAAAACAGCCAAATTTGTTTTCCCCTCATTGTAGTGAATGGCCTCCATAGGCTAGAATAGGGAGACTTTGTTTTAATTTGTAAAGTCCCCTTAAGTATCCGATACCTCAAGTTGGGTATCAAATTAATTGTTATAATAAACCCCACAACTTACAATTGTTGGATTTAATATAACTTTTTCAGGTAAATAGTTTTAAACTCCACCTAAAAAGTTGCAAACTTCAGCCCTGTAGTGCTCTGCTCTGATTGGCCAGCCTCTGGCAGCCTGGCCAGACTGCCTTGATGAGGTGTGAAGGAGCCTGGAATAAACAACACAAAGGAATGTGCCTGTGGGAGGAGATCTTCCCTCAGCAGATGGAGAAGCAGGAAGGGAGGAGGGCTGCCAAACTGGTCTTCAAAGGCAGGGAAGGACATTTAGCGCAAACCAGCACCTCCCTCATATCATCCTGCAAACCCAGAAAAGTAGGTGCCCCCCCTGATTAGATTAGGAGAAGGCAGGAGAAGGGTGTGTTTAAGATTTTTAGCCATACCAGTAGATGGGCTCAGCCAGATGTAGCCTCTAAAAATCAGTTTCAGTCATGATGGATTTTTGAGTAATGTTGCTCCCTGGGATTGATTTTTGCCACACTTCCCAGGAAGTGGTCATCACTGGGTGAAGGACCCTGCACCTGATAGGATAACCAAGACCCCCTATTTTTCACCCAGGAGCAAGGATTAATATGGCAGAGCTCCATCCACACCTCAGATCCCTACCAGATTCCAAAAAGGAAGAACTACAGAAGAAGAAGTACTGCCCTGCTAGACCCCTGACCTGCACCTAGACACTGCACCAGCTGCACACTCGGGCTTCACCACAAGAAGGACTTTGCCTGGCTTCAACTGGTTCAAAAAGGGACTTCATGTTGGCTGTGGGTGAAACATTGCTAACCAGAGACCCCTGCACCAACTCCTGAAGAAACTGACAGCTGACCACTGTCCAGTGGCCGTTTTGGAGTTTACGCCAGGTGTATTCTGGGAGTTGTAGTCCACACCCTCAAGGAGCATCTCAGAGCTTCTGGAACCTTAGGATGGACCACAAAAGAACCTTAAAAGAACATCTGGAAGAAGATCCAGAAGTTTAGAGAAGTTTGGAGAACTTTTGGAAAATAGCTTCATAAAGGGAACAAGCCACTGTGGTAACTTTAGCCGGCTTGCCTCAACCCCGACCCGGCCTGACTTGCAGGTTTGTCCTGGTGAAGAAAATCTCTGAAAAAATGACTATGTGCGAATGTAGAAAGTTGACTGGGACCTCTCAGGCAGTGTATCTGAAGAGGGCTCCAGGGACGTTGGATCAAGATTCAGGTTTGGCCCGGATGAAGGATTTTCACCTTGAAAACACAACTACGTCCAAAGGTAAAAATCTCTACCAAGGGCTTCCGCAACACGTATCCGAGGAAGAGTTCCAAGAGTTCGGATTGGACTGGCGACTTGGTCCTGCTAAAGAAAATCTTCAAGAAACGACTAAGTCCGAAGGTAAACTTTTTACCAAGGCCTCCCACGAGCTGTAGCCGAGCAGGGCTCCATTGTGGTCATCCTCAAACTTTGACTTTGTCCCGGTCAAGGTGCGACCAGATGACCAGATTGGCACTATTAGTTTCTAAGCACTAAAAAGCATGAATTCTTTAAAAATTCATATCCCCTTATCCGGTTATAACCATTTTGGTGTCATTTTAAAGATAAAAATATAAACTATTTTTATAAATTGGTTTGGGATTTTTATTCTGTTTTGTGGTTTACTTATTTACTGTTTTGTGATTTTTTAATGCTTTACACATATGACTCCTAAGTTAAACCTTGTTGCTTGTTGCCAAACTACCAAGGGTTGAGCTGGGTTTAATTTATTGAGACCTAACTCAACCTAAGTGGAAGTTAGTGGCCTATTGCTAAGTGTACTTACCTGCCCTTACCAATAACCTATTTTCCAACACATACGTTTGGAGAAGGTCAGATAAATCTGTCCATCTCTAATAACCATGATACGCCAAACCCAGGAAACATCACCGGCCCCTGTGGGTTTTGCAAATGTGCCTTCATCTGTGGTAGGCCTTACCACTCTCAACCAAGAAGAGCTTCTCAAATGGAGGAAAAAAGTCTTGTGGCTAACCAACTCCCTCTTGATTAATTTCCATTGTCATATATAATTCTGCAGAAGATATCACAAATTTTAAAGTCTGTTGGTATCCAGTGACAATTATTGTAACCCCATTCACATTCATACCCACACACCTGTTTCAGTAATGCATAGAAAGTCAGCACAAACTGAACTCTGAAGCCAATCCATCTTATATTTATTAGCCACTAGATTCCCGTTAGCCTGACTGCATTCAATCTGTCCCTCAGATTTCATTCATAGATGTTTCAGTGAGTTATATCATTAGTGTAAGAAGCTGGGGAGTTAGTTGAGGAGCGTGAGAACCCACCTCAAATAATAACCACCGTCCTTTTCGGGATGAGCCACAACTGTCAATACATAAACCTATGCTTAACCCCCTGGTAGCTTGGCACAAAGCAGTCAGGTTCAACTTAGAGGAAATGTGTAAAGTATTTTTATAACACTCACACAGTGTTAAAGGGAAAACCCAGCACATGGACAAACCCAAACCAATTTAGAAACATAGAAGATATCTGAATAAATACAATGACATAAAAATGGCAATAATCCAATCAGTAAAAGCAGAGTTATGATTTTTTAAAGACTTGAAGAAATTAGTGCCCAAAGGTGCAAAGCAACTGAAAGAGTGTAGCTTGGCTGTGACACTACGTCTTTGGGAAAAATAACGTGAAAGGGTGATCATTTTCTGGTGGTCACAGGATTGTGACCACATTTTGTGTAACATTTAATATGATTCATTTAATTCCTGCACCGCAAAACATGTGAGTGGACTGCATGGTGCTGTGATGTAAGGTTCTCTGTTGCTCTGCGTTGGGTCTGTTGAAGCCGGTGATCAGGAGCAGTGCAGTGCTCCGATGCAAGGTTCTGTTTCTGTCTGTGCTGCTCTATGTCGAATGGGGTGAGTCTTAAGTAAAGCAAGAAGTATTACATTCTGATTCGAGCCAAGGGACTTAGGGCCAGATGTAGGAAGGCTTTTGCGCCTCGCAAACGGCGAAAAATGCCATTTGCGAGGCGCAAAAGCCCTTACGCGATGCAGAATCACATTTTGCGAGTCGGTACCGACTCGCAAAATGTGATTCCGACTCGCAAATAGGAAGGGGTGTTCCCTTCCTATTTGCAACCGCATCGCGATGTAGACTTGATTTGTGACCGCGAAAGCAGTCGCAAATCTACTCGCAGTTACCATCCACTTGAAGTGGATGGTAACTCATTCGCAAACGGGAAGGGGTCCCCATGGGACCCCTTCCCCTTTGTGAATGCAAACAAAAATATGTTTTCAGAGCAGGCAGTGGTCCTATGGACCACTGCCTACTGTGAAAAAACCGAAACAAATGGTTTCGGTATTTTTTCTGTTTGCAGCTCGTTTTCCTTTAAGGAAAACGGGCTGCAAAAAGAAAAAAAAAACTGCTTTATTAAGAAAGCAGTCACGGACATGGTGGTCTGCTGTCCCCAGCAGGCCACCATCCCCGTGAGTGCCTAGACTCGCTATGGGATCGCAAACTGCGACCCACCTCATAAATATTCATGAGGTGGGTCTTTGCGACCCCATAGCGAGTCGCAGAAGGTGTCTGAGACACCTTTCTGCATTTCCTTTTGCGAGTTGCAAATTGCGAGTCACTGGGACTCGCAATTTGCAACTCGCAAAAGGAAACCTACCTACATCTGGCCCTAGGACCTTGAGGGCAGCACTTGGGAGTGAGGACTCACACCCCCAGAGGTCAGCAGAAAGGACTAGGTCAGGTCCAGTTGAGTATGGTCAGTTGGAAAGCAGGAAAAGCCCCTGGAAGCTTGATGAGTTTCTGTAGCTCAAGCAGGAGTTCTGCCAACTGACTCTTGGAGTTACTTCGGGGGTCCTGGGTTGAAGGCAATTAGATCCTTCCTCTTCAGCATAACAGCCATTCTTCTGAATCTTCATAGTTCCAGGAGCGTTCAGTCCTAATTGTTTTTCCACAGGTACAGAAGTGGTCTGATTTCAGGTTCTGAGGGTGCTACTTGAATATCCAGTGCAGTCTGTGCATGGCGGATCCCCAAAACTAGTACTGGTCATTCCCCCCACTTTGCTGGGATTGGCTCAAGCTAGGCTAGTGAATCAAAAAGCAAGGACAGGCCTGGTGTAAGTTTTCTTTGTGGGTGCTGGGGCGGGTTTGTTTGAAGTGTAATTGGGGTAGTGCACAGCTCACCCACCAGCCATCCTGTCAGAAAGGCCCATTACCTCTACACCTAAGCCATTTCTTGATGTTTGGCTCCACTGCATATTTCCCAATGGGAGGTTATTAGCACCCCAGGGGGAGCTGGATACTCACAAAAAGGCTCCATAAAGTGTAGGGAGGGAAATGCCAACTTTCTAAAAATGGTATTTCCAAAAAATAATTTATAATCTGACAGAAGTATTAGTACTAGCTGCTCCCAAACTGAAGTTAGCATTTATTAATTGCAATGAGGTAAAGCAGTGTTAGTTTATGGGAGGCTAGACTTGCCCCAGTGAATGACTTTAGAGGTTTCTCACTGCCAGGACATGCAAAACTTTAAAGATACATGTCCTACTTTTTCAAATACTATGTGCCCTGTGCTATAAAGGGCTGGGGCCTAATGTAGAGGTGACATACGTATTTAAAAAAAGAAAGTTTTGGCCTGGCAAAAGGCCTATGCACCTATGCTGCTTGTTATTGGCCTTGTCTTAGCGGCAAGCTCAAAGTACTTTAGGTAAAGTGATACACGGTCACTCAAAATGTTCACAGCAGGAAGCTACAGTGGTTTTTGCAAAACTTTCCACTCGTGTCTTTCAGTTTGTACTTGCTACTTCCAAGAGGTTGTGTTTTCTGGAGGTTGCCAAATTTGTATCCTTTTTTTAATGTAATGTAGTTCATATGGTTGGGATGGAGAGAATAGCATTTTGTTTGACAAAGCAGCATTGTGTTGTAAACTTGATAGCACTATTGTAATCGCTATGCACGAAAGATTCTGCAAAGGATAGGAGGTCCCGTTTTAGGAAAAAACTATAATTCTAGATTAATGTTAATACTGTAGAAAAATAACAAAATGTATATTGATCGGGTTTCCACTGCTTTATCAGTTAAAGATGTAGGGCTTGTTCACATTCTACAATTACCTCCACAACTGACCTTTTACTGTGTTTGAAATCCTTGAACGAAACTTGAAACAAAAAAAATAATGTAATCAAACTGTATTTTATTCATGAATAACCTGAACATTAAACATAGTAGGATACCATATTTTAACGGGACATTTGTTAAACATGTTCTCTTGCCCGTGTGCAGCAGGCAGTATCCATCACTATGTGGACTTAAAGAGCAAAACAATATTTTTTTCTTAAACCGTCTTTGTACGTTTGTGTCCTGAATCAAGAAAAGACGCTTGCAAGAAAAAATCATTCTGAGTAAATGCCAGGTTTGAAAGCAAATATCGCACAGTTTTCTGCCAACTCTTCGAAATAGTATTTTCTTTGAAACAGAGCTCTGCAAGGGGTATGCTTTCAGGGAAACCACCAGACATTAAAATTCTATGTTGTCTTTGAACCGAGGCTCCTATAATGCCCGGCTACCTTCAAAATATGAAGCACACTCACATCAGCATGCAGACTAGACTGCCTGCAAGAAAGCAATATGTAATGTTTATTTCAAACGCAACTGTTTGCTGTGGCAAAGAAAAACATTCCCGGCGAATTATTAGAAAAATTAAAAGAGGGGAATTTATGGCCGTTGATCAGTTATAGGACACCTTGATGAGGATTACATAAAATGCATCAATGTATAGGTAGGTCACTTTTCTTTAATCACCCTTACACTCTTAGCATATGTGTGTTTAAATTATTCGAGGTCATACACCTGAAAAACATAGACGTTTTAAAAAGTGTATTAGAGTAGGCAACACAGTTTTATTTCGAAGTGCTTTTAGTCCCGAATGTTAAATTCATGAAAAACTCTATGAACTCCCTTGTGAAGAAATTTTGGGCCAGAAGTATCAAAGCTTATTGCATTTGAAAACTGTGTGAACGGACGTTTGCGAATGCAAAAATGCCTTTCATTATGTATGAAAGGCATTCGCTATGCAATTTAAAGGAATCGGTAAAATAGCGATTCCTTAAAATTGTGACCCCGTTTAGAGAATCACAAATTGTGGTTCTCTAAATAAGAATTTGCAAATAAGGAATCCTTATTTGCGATTTCTTAAGAACATATCTCAAGCTTTTCCTTAATGCGAATTGGGTATTAAGGAATCTCAATTACCAGCAAATTCGCAATTTGGGAAATGCAAAATATTCTCATACATGGGTCTTCAGGCCCATAGGTGTGAATGGGGTCAGAATTGCTATTTGCGATTCGGTAATAGCATTTGCGATTTTTTAGAAATCGCTAATACCGAATGGCAAATATGATACATACCATTTTGCGACTCTGAAATAGCGATTTCATAAAAATCGCTATTTGAGAATCGTAAAATGGAGTCTTGGTACATTTGGCCCTTCGAGTCTTAACTACAGATAAGAAGGCAGTCTTGATTAGAGCAATCCTTCTGTCAAATGTTTTTTTTTTTAATATAGTCTATTTTCACCTCTGAACCTGTCTCTTATGCATAAGCATTTAAATGTTCAAAATAGAACTGCTATGTGTATTTCTGGAAAGATAAATTAATCAAGGGACAAAAATGCTTCTTATGCTACAATGACTTCCTGCAAAAAAGAGAGGAGATTTCAAGCTCCTGTGTTTATGCATATTAGCCAAAAGTTCGCAATTAAAAAATGAGTACTCACTTATAAAAATCCCACACTTGCAGAAAGGTTGCGAGCTGATAACTTCAAGGATTAAGAATTTACCTTTAAAATCTCACCCGGGCTAGTGTGACCAGATAGCCCCAATTGTCAATTTATACTTCTAGGCACTACAACTAAGTTTAATATTTAAGGAATTCATATCTTCACTTCTACTTAGTGTTTTTTGTTATTTTGTTCTTGTTCTGTTCATTAAATTAAGATCTATTTTTCTAACTAGGTGGGGTGTCTTTTTTGTGGTGTTTTCCCTGTTTACTGTTTGAATGTTGTACACATATGCTACACATTGACTTTAGAGTTAGGCCTGATTTGCCAGGACTAAACCTTTCCTTTTCATACATGTAAGGCACCCCTAAGGTAGGCCCTAGGTAGCCCCATGGGCACGGTGCAGTGTATGTTAAAGGAGGAATATGTACTAATGTGTTTTATATGTCCTAACAGTGAAATGCTGCCAAATTCGTGTTTTACTCTTCCAAGGCCTATCTCCCTCATAGGTAAACGTGGGGGCTGACATTAAATATTATTTTTAAAGTGCAGAGTCCCTTTGAGATTTGAGAGCAGATAGAAATGCGGAGTTTGGGGTCTCTGAACTCACAATTTAAAAATACATCTGTTAGTGAAGTTGGCTTTTAAATTGTTAGTTTGAAAATGCCACTTTTAGAAAGAAGGCATTTTCTTGCTTTAACCATTTTGTGACTCTGTGTGTGTGTATGGATTCCCTGTCTGGGCCACACTGACATGTAGGCTGTTTGTGAATCTCCTCTAGACAGTGACACAAATGGAGCTGGGGTGTGGCCTGCATATACTGATGTGTCACCTGAGCTGGAGTGGAGGGAGGAGTGGTCACTCACACCTGATTGGGCTGTGCCTGCCCTCACACAACACAGTCTCCAACCCACTGCTGTGTGTCTGGTACCTGGCCAGGTTAAGGCAGGATCTTGTGAACAACAGAGACTTTTGTTGCAGAAAGGGGTATAAGCAGTAGACCCAAAACCCAAGACTTTGAGATCACTTCTTGAACCAAGAGGAACCTTTGCGAAGGAGAAGAGCTGAAGAACTAAAAAGAAGTGCTGCCCCTGGGTGTGACTGTGCTTTGTTGGAATATCCTGCAGTTGCTGCTTCTGCCTGTGAAAGGGGACAAAGCCTGGACTTTGTTGCGCATTCCTGCTTGAAGAAGAATCTCCAAGGGCTTGAACTGAGCTTGCCTCTTGTCTTGAAGTCTCAGGGCCATCAAAGACTTCCTCTGCCAGTACCTGGACTCTCTGTTAAGACTTCTTCCCTGCCAAGTCATGCCCTATCCAGTCCCTGGGCCCTTGAAAGGTGAAGTCAGCAGAACAAGAGCTGAATCCCACGCATAGAATGCCAGGCAGGGAAATTTTCAATGCACCATCTGCAACGTGGCTGATAAATAATGCAACACCCACTTTGTGGCAAGAATCAACGCTTTACCTGTATCGCGGCTGGAAGATCAATGCATCGCGGCTGGAGAAATGATGCAACACTCGCTTACAGCTGCTAATAATGATGCAAACCCCATGCAGCACGGTTTCCTAGCGCAGTGCGACCGGATTTCTTGTGCATCATTCCTGGGCATCAAAGACATTGTGAATCGCTGTGGATCCGAGGTGCCCTGCCGGAATTCGACGCATCGCTCTTTTGTGAGGTAGAAAAAGGACGCATCGCCTAGCCGACCGGAGAAGAAATGACGCACAGCCTCACTTGCGAGGAAGGAATAGACACATCACTGACTTTTCTGTTGCATGCTCGCCTGTGCAGCTTTATTTTTGATGAAAATCAGGTTCTTTGTGTAAAATCAACATTTCTATTTTTTTCTATGGAGTATGACTCTTATTCTTTCAACAATTCATATTTTGGCTTGTGTATGTTGGATTTTTGTAGTTTATGTCTTGTTTGATTTAGATAAATATTGCCTATTTTTCTAAATTGGTGTTGTGGCCATTTGTAGTGCTTCACTGTATTACTCTGTGTGTTGGTACACATAATTGACACATTGCTTCTGAGATAAGCCTGACTGCTTTTGCCAAGCTACCAAGGGTATAAGCAGGGTTATCTAAGTGTGTTTCTCCATTGCCCTGACTAGAGTGAGGATCCGGGCTTGCACATGGGGTCACCTGACTGCCAACCAAAGACCCCTTTTCCAACACCTTCTAGCCAGCTTCAACTGCATTGTGGAAATGCAGTCCAAAAACACACATTTGTGTTTGATCTACGATTCATGGTTTGATACTTAAAAAGAGGTTGTATAGAAATCCTTTCAGAGGTAGACTGATTATACTGAAATCATTAGCTCACACAAAATCTGTGAATGTAGTATCCTAAAAAGATAATACATTGTCTTACAATTGGTCACTTCACTTCATAAACAATATAGCTCAAACAAGGTAATCCATGTACATTGGAATAGTGCTCCTGCAATGTGGGATTGTGTGTGAAAAAACTATAGACAATAAAAAACATATAGTCACAAGTTTAGGCCTGGCTACATAGGCATACAGGCAAATAAATATATTTCCTCGCTCTTTCAACCTGTGTATCTATATGTGACCCTCAATCAGCAATTCACATGTAAAACACTTTCTTAAATGATGTGGAAAAGAACTGAAGATTCACTTAGACTTTCTGTGTTTGTGATGTCAGAATAATAGGAAGTCTTAACATGGGCTGTGTATGGTCGCCTCAAAATCATCAAAAAGACTGCAAGCAGTCACCTAGGTTGTATAAATGTATAATTTAGGGAACGGACCGAGCTACTCACAGGCTTACAAGTAAAAATTAGTCAAAATATCTTGAAAATACAGACTCACCATGCTTAACTGTTATCTCCCACCCCAAAAAAGAGTGTGAAAATACTCGGTCTTTGAGCAACCCACAGCATGTGCCAACACAATTTTTTTGTGTTGACAGCTGTTCATCATTATCTGCGGCCTTTGAACAGGTGCTGCTCCCTATTATACAGTTTCAGGGATACGGGTTACATCAGCACAGACAGAAAATCTGGGGTTGAAACTAGGAGTAGCGACTATACCTGGCTTGACTATTGATAGCCCTGGCAGTGCTCTTGCAATCTTGATCTTCGGAGTTTTGAAGATAGCAACAGCAACAGGTAGTGGATTTGGCTCTTAGAACCATGCTTATGATTAATATTTTTCACTCTTTGACATTCCACAAAATGGAAAATAAGATTCAGATAAGGGTCTACGGGCAAGGAGTCAACTCTGCCATGATGACATTGGACAAACTGTGTTCAATTTTACTTCTGCGGTGGTACCAGCAGAACTAAGGATTGCATGGCTGCAGGACAATCATAGATAGTCAGCTGAAAATGTAATCGCTGCATTGGCAAGTCCAGTTCACAAAAACCTTGGCCTCCTCCTTTAGTCTATGGAATATGAGATTGGCTTATCAATGGCAGTTAGTTCAAGTACATCCCATCAACCATATTTTGATACCCTTTAAAAGCATTGCCAAAGTCTGCTAGACCCTTCTCAAAGGAATCCTTGCTTCTGGCACATTCCTGACATCTGTCATTTTATTTCTGGTGGACCTTAATAAATCTTATCTCTTGTATCAGAACATTATCATCATCATCACCATCAACAAGGCATTGGCAGACTGAATGGGGTGTGCCCAGGGCCTGTACATTAAAAGCAACTAATGGGTCTTCGGCACCGATTGTGTGCCACCCATGAAAGTAGCCCATTAAATATGTATTGGGCATTCCACTGCAGTCTGTGTGTGTACAGTTTAAACTGCCATTTTGACCTCACAAAATAAACCTTTTGCTAGACCCAGACATTCCTTTTTAATACAGATGTCACCCCTAGGGTTGAACCCAAACAGACTAGAGGGTGGGATGCAATGTATTTAAAAAGTAGGACATGTACCTTTAAGTATTACATATCCTAGTAGTGAAGAAATCTTAATTTCATTTCTCACTACTGCACAACCTATCTCTCCTATAGGATAACATTGGAGTTGCCTCATTACATTTTCTATGGGAAATTGCCAAATGGGAATAGATAACAAGTTCATGTTTGGTGTATCTCGTATCACAATTTAAAATCCTAACTGAAGCCAGATTTTAAGTGGCAATTCTGAAAATGTCACTTTTAGAAAGTTGGCATTTTCCCACCTTATACATTTGGTGCCTGTAGCCTGTCTCCGCTCACATGACTAGGTGTAGCTGAAAGTTGGGCTTTGTATCCTGGACAGCCACACACAATAGAAACCTTAGGTGTGCCTGGTTGGGCCATCACTGGCAAGATGGGAGGGAGGAGCTGGGCACAGCCTCACTTACACCTGAATGGGCCGTGTCCTCCCTCCACACAAAGGGGTGCATACCACCTATATCCAGTCTGGAGGCAGGACAGGGAAGGAAGGATGCCTTGGGATTTCAAAGGAAAGCCCATAGAAACTTCTCCCCCACTTCCAAGGCACAACTGGGGATAAATACTGGACCTCAGACACCACCACTTGAGTACACTTCTGGACCTGTGGATACCCTGCCAGGAAGAAGACTGCTGTGCTGCTGAAGAACTGGCACTCTGCTGAACTACACTCTGCGCACTACTGTTTTGCTGTGCTGCTGCTTTGTTGTGCTGACCTACTGCTTGCTGCCCTCTTGCCTCCATGAGAAGGACTCAACCTGCATCTCTTGAACCCAGAACCCAGAGTGACTCCAAGGGCCTGTTGGCTGCATCCTAGTCTGAAGCCTCAGGGACACAACAGGCTTCCACTAACCTTGCATCTGCACTTGGACTCTACCATCTGTGAGTGTACCTTGCCAAGTGGTGCCACCCCAGGCACAGAACCTTGAAAGTGGGCTTAGGTGTTTAACAACCTCTGTGGATCCAGCGGAACCAAAGCATCTCTGTTGTATAGTGCAAACCAGAACAGAACTGACGCATCGCTGCTGCTGCATGGATTGGACGTCTCGCAAACACCCACATTACATCACAGATTTTTGGAACTGCCACATTGCCTAACTTTGCGGCACATCCTGGGTGCAGACCCTCACATCCCTCATTAATGGCAGTCTTGATGATGGCAGTGGGCTCTGTATTGCAGCTTTGCAGGTCTTCGGAACTGACAAATCGCCCCAACTGTATTGCATCCTTAATGCCAGACTTTGAATCCCAGGCCCCATCGATGGGGTTCTCAATAAAAGCACAGGCCCTCACATTGCAGCCTTGCTGCATCATGGAACTGAAGCATCGCATAAGCTGCACAACGCATCTTTGATGCAAACCTTCACAATGCTCTGCAAGAATTTAAAATACTTTGGGGCATATTTACAAGCTCCTTGTGCCTCCTTGCACCACATCAGCATTGTCTATTTTACACTAATGTGGAGTTAGGTATGCATTTCTGATTTGCCATATTTACAAAGTGGAGCAATGCTTGCACTTTATAAAACCTTACACCATATTCTGTCTGCGCCAGGCACCATGTATGCAAGGGTGCATTCCGGAGCTGGGAGGCCCTAAAACATGGCACACTGAAATCTACAAGATTTCACGGCACCATTTTTTGCATTATTTTGCCCAAGACAGGCGTTAAAATGACACACTCATATTAGTCTATGGGCCTCCCTTTACTTTGCAGGATCAGCTCCATTATTTTTGGAGCTAATCTTGTAAAGTACCACAATAGCGTCATAATTTTTGTAAATATTCCCCTTTATTCCTCGGGCTAACTGGATCCCTGTAGCTGGCCTGCACACCATTGTAGTCAGCCTGAACATGTGACTTTGTCCCAGTCTGGCATGACCAGATATTCACAGTTGCCACTTTACACCTTTTGGTGCTACGTTTATCAAAACCTTTAAAATGGAATATCTCTGTTTTTTCAAATTGAATTTTTGTTGTTTTGGTCTTGTTTTATCTCATAAAAATTGCTCTATTTTTCTAATTCTTCTGTGAGCTACTTTTGTGGTGTGTGTTGATTGTCTTACTGTTTGAATTGCTGCACAAATAGTTTACACATTGCTTCTACGTTAAGCCTGACTGCTCTCTGCCAAGCTACTCAAGGGTTGAGCACAGGTTAACTTAGGCTTGCTTGTGACCTCACCCTGAAAAGAATTGTGGCTGCTACTTGAGAAGGGTTTCACCTACTCAATCTGGAACCCAATTTCTTACAGTACAGATCTGCTGATACATACTCTTTATTTTTGTAGCCTACAGCCCAGGACCACTGGATGACGCCAATGAGTGTTATGGAAGTCAAAATCCTGAATGTATAAACAAAGTAATTTTGCTATGATGCACTCTTTCAGGTGAATGCTATTGGCGCAGCTCTGAGTTCAATAAGAAGCTCTGTTCACAGCTAGGGTCAAGAAGGAGTTGCATACATTGTTTACTGTGGTCAAGTGCACTGTGCACTATGTTTTTTTTACCTCATTCATTCAGAAAGCCTAATACTTTTCAGTTTACCAAGGAGCAAGGTGGGCTTTTTCAGCTATGCCTCATTTAGGAAGTGTTGTACTTTTCAGACCTATACCAGCAAGGGGAAGTTGCAATTTTCAAACGCTGTGATAAAGTTGCTTATTGTTCAGTCCGAGCCAAAGCAGCTGTGTACTTCTCACAGCCATGTGTAGAGCACGAGGTGTGCACTTTTCTCATTTGAATGGGGCAAGCATGAAGCTCGTACACTACCAATTTTACTTTTTTCTCTTAATTTAGGGATTTAATAAAGTATGACACTAGCCCCACAGAGCAGCTGAACATTTATAAGGAACGTTTTACTGCAGTTCAGGTTTTCACGTGGAATGTTTAAACATTGCAAAGTACCTATTCAGAAGTCATTGGACGATTATCAGATATCAGTAAATGTCCAATATAATAGTTTAACACCTTCAATTTACATGAGTAAAAACACAAATATTTCAGCTCAGTGGTAGTAGTAGGGTGTGTAGTGATCGAACACAAACATTTTAAATATGGATATTGTTTAATTTCCCTGAAACAACATCTGCATCTAGGAAATTAACTCCAATTCACATCAACTTAAAATCATTACTCCACCAGACACCTTCTCGTCATTATTATGTTCACCACAGAAATAGATGTTTCTCACCACAGAAAGTAGCTGTTTCTCAAAAATCTTTCTGCCTGTAGCATGCCCCATACACAGTAAACCTAGATTTGACAATATCTGTCAGATCTTCATGCACAGAATATCAGTCCTTTTTATCTGAGTCTTGCTTAGATGTAGACACGTTGTAGATAAATCAAATAAACCACACCTTCAAAAATAAGTTCACAGAGATAGGAGAACAGCAAGGGTTTCGTGATCAATCTCAAATAAGTGTTTAGATGTCCACATCTCCTTTGGCATATTCATCCATACGACACTAAACTGAATCCGGTAACACCCTGAGATATATTGATAAGTTCTGTTTACCACATTTTGTTCCCCTTCCTCAGAGAACTGACTAAACTTGGTGATGGATTCTTCGACCACTTACAGCTTCACCCTTAGGACCAGTTTTTGTGGTTAAAGACATTAATGACTAGACTACAATGAAGAACATTCTCAGTCTAACTAGTGGGTGAAGACACATATATTGGTTGGCTACTCATCATAGTGATAATAAACTAAGTAAGGGACCAGAAGTTGAATCTAATTCTCTAAAGCTAGTGCATAACATCTCAAGTGATGCATTCCTTCAGCCTTTTTCAAATGAGAGTTTGAAGCACAATGGACAGCCAAGCAACCATGTTGGGAAAATGGGTGTTTCTTTGGCATTAAACAGAAGTACGTTATGGTCACCAGCAACAATGTTACCTTCTTTAGGGTAATCATCAAGGTCCTGCATGGTATTGCTAGCCTGCTGATTCTGAAGACCATCCTACATTCTCTTTTAGTATGTATAAGATGACAAGTAAGTTGCTTTTCTAATAATAACCAGATAATTCTTCGTTGATCTAGATAAATTAAAGGAAAACTGAGAAATTACTTGGTGAACAGTGGAAAAATGGGAAAGCTGGGATTCGTATAAGGTTCAAGATGTCTTTCTGTAAAGTAATATGTGCTCTTAAAAGACTACCAGATGGGCTGATTACATGTTACCCAGTAATCTATCCAAAATTACTGCATCTCAGAATTACTGATTATGGAATAATGGGTAAAAAACATTGGCAGATTCAATGTTTCGACTCCAGTTCTTGCTTGTTTTTCACCACTTGCAGGTGGGCAGGCAAAGTGTGTGGCTGAAAATCCTAGCGTACACAGTATTCCGCAATTCAGACAGGGCTGTTATTCCTGCCATTCAGAAGGGGCTGGTAACTCATCATTGGCCCCATCAGGATCAACAAGTCACCTGGACTGAGGCCCCGTGAGACTCATAATTAACAGCAGCTACTATAACAAATACTTAGATGACCAGTCAATTTAAATAAAGTTCTATGAGAGAAATTATATCCAGATTTCTTATTTTATGGGATTTACAAAATAATGAAGCTTTCACCCATGACAACAATTATGATGATTTTTTTTAGGCAAACATTGGACCCTAAAGGAAATCTATGTAACAAACTTCTGTAAATATTGGCAACTGGAACAAAAATCAGTATAGGAAATAATATTTCACAAATGCACTCATAATTCAAGAATGTCATTGTTTTCTGTCATTTGACAATACAGCTTCCAGCATTTATACAAGGTACTGAGGAGCTCACTGTTAGACCTTACACCCTTTGGGTGGTCACCTCTAACTTTTTGCCTACCTCCCTCCACTTTTTAGATACTGTTTTGCTGGTTTTAAGACTCTGGGCACTTTACCACTGGTAACCAGGGCTAAAGTGCATATGGTCTCTCCCTTTAAAAATGGTAACATAGGATCATACCCAAATTGGATTATTTAATTTACTTATAAATCCCTAGTAAAGTACACTATATGTGCCCAAGGCCTGTAGATTAAATGCTACTAGTGGGCCTGCAGCACTGATTGTGCCACCCACTTAAGTAGCCCCTTAAACCATGTCTCAGGCCTGCCATTGCAAGGCCTGTGTGTGCAGTTTCACTGCCAATTCGACTTGGCATTTAAAAGTACTTGCCAAGCCTAAAACTCCCCCTTTTCTACATATAAGTCACCCCTATGGTAGGCCCTAGATAATCCATAGGGCAGGGTGCTGGGTAGGCAAAACGCAGGACATGTACATATATAGTTTACATGTCCTGATAGTGTAAAACCCCTAAATTTGTTTTACACTGCTGTGAGGCCTGCTCCCTTCGTCAGCTAACATTGGGGCTACCCTAATATACTGTTTGAGTGGTAGTTGCTGATATGCAAAAAGTAGGAAGGTCATATTTAATATGGCCAGAATGGTGATACAAAATCCTGCTGACTGGTGACGTTGGATTTAATATTACTATTTTAGAAACGCCACTTTCAGAAAGTGAGCATTTCTCTGCACTTAAATCCTCCTGTGCCTTACAATCCACGTCTGGCTGGGTTTAGTTGACAGCACCTTTGTGCATTCACTCAGACACACCCCAAACATAGGATACTCAGCCTCACTTCCATACATCTGCATTTTGGATGGGTCTTCTTGGGCTGGGAGGGTGGAGGGCCTGACATTTGCATGTCAAAGGACAGTAGCATGCCCTCACACAAGGGACTGCCACACACCCTACTGGGACCCTGGCAGACAGGACTGAACTGAAAGGGGACCTTGGGCACTTCTAAGCCACTCTTTGAAGTCTCTCCCACTTCAAAGGCAAATTTGGGTATTTAAACAGGGCCTCTGCCCCTACCAACTCAGACACTTCCTGGAGAAGAGAACCTGAACCAGATCCTGCCAAGAAGACCTGCCTGGCTGCCCAAAGGACTCACCTGTCTGCTTTCTGTGAAGGACTGCTGCATTGTTGTTGCCCTGCTGCCTTGCTGCTCTATGGCTGTGGTGAGAAGTGCTCTCCAAGGGCTTGGATAGAGCTTGCCTCCTGGTTCTTGAAGTCTCAGGACAAAAAAGACTCCATCTCTACAAGAAGGACTCCTTGTGCGTCGAAAACTGACACATAGCCTGCCAGAAATGATGAACAGCACACACCGTGGTGAAAAGTTCACCGCACGCCGAACCGGAACGACGCAGCCCAACTTCACAATGAGGAGATCGACACAGCGCCAGCGTAGCGACTGGAAATTCGATGCACGGCCCACTGGATCAACGCACAGCCGAGCTGGAACGACGCAGCCCGACTTCCAGAGAGGAATTAACACAGCACCTGCTGTGCGGTAGAAATTTCCACGCAACATCCACCGGATCGACGCAGCCCCTGTGACTTCGTCCTGTCAGCCCCAGAAATCAACACATCATCCCTGGGGCGTTCGAAAAACCTGCAACCCAGAGAGGATCCATGACCGAGTGCCAGAAATCGAGGCACAGCCGTCCGTGCTTGAAAACTAAACAACACATTGCTGTGTGCGCCCCAAGAAATCGATGCACAACCCCTTTGTTTCCACGCATCTCCTCCTCTGTGGTTCTTTGCGGAGATTTGAATGCGAACCAGGTACTTTGCGCTTGAAAGAGACATTTATTGTTTTTAAAAGACTAAATACACTTTATATCACTTTTACAGTGATATATCAAACTATACTTATTGAATTTCAATAGTTTTGACCTGCATCTTATCAGATTTTTGTGGTGCTATACTGTGTTTATTGCATCATTTATTTCACAAATACTTTACACATTGCCTTCTAAGTTAAGCCTGACTGCCCAGGGCCAAGCTACCAGAGGGTGAGCACAGGATCATTTGGATTGTGTGTGACTTATCCTGACTAGAGTGAGGGTCCTTGCTTGGACAGGGGGTAACCTGACTGCCAACCAAAGAACCCATTTCTAACAGTCACTTAACTGGACGAGTTACTTTGTAGTACTCCTGATTTGCTCTTGGCCTACTCCTGAATTACAGCGTTTTGCCAAAAGTACTCCAAGACAGAAAGCATTCTTTGGGAATCATGCCCGCGGCATCTCAAAGAAGCATGCACACTGAGGCACGAGATCATAACTGAGGTAAGATTAGCCCAATACTCGGCGTTTATATGTGCCACACGGAAATTGTACCGACTGTGGTTAACATAATTGTTTATTTTTTACTTGAATCTATGCTGGCAAAAAGATTCAGACAGTTTGCTGTGCGACCATTGAAAATATGTGATTACATTTCACCCAGTTTAACACCCCCAGTGCAATGGCAAGCTCGTTTAGATTGACTTCAGCTGTCCTCCGTCACATCATCTATCTCGCTTTTAAATTGTTCTATTTATTGGTGTTTTATCTAAATATGGCAAACCGTATTTCCTTTTTGCTGACTCCCCCCTCTGACACCACTCACTTGCACAGGCAACAGTTCAGTAATGACACCTGTTAGATAAAGGTAGGCTCATTGGTCGGAAAGGGTCGGAAACGGAAGGCTTACTATGCTTGTTTGTATGCCAGTTCCTCTCTTTAAGCGCAATTACATCCACTACAATACAATACTACATTGTTGAGCTTGTGATTTCAACAAACCTGCTCTGCAATTCATGATGGAATCAAACAAAGCTGCTTAATGGATGAGCTAATTTTCGTTGGTAAAATACGTTGTGCTGAGTGAATCTCAAGCTGAGAGAGAAGCTGATAGTTGTAGACTTTCAGAAAAAAAGTAAAATATAGTTTGCCAATTCCCGTGGAGTGTTCACAGATGCATGCAAGGATGGCTTATCTTGCGTTCAAAACAAATATGGTCTCAACAGCAAAAACTATTTTGTTTAGATTTACTTACTTTGCCTGCTTAATGTCAAGAATGTAGACTAAGAAGCAGCTTTGCGGGAATCCTCTGAGATCAGTTACTGGTACATGAAAAGTAAATTCGTGTCATATAATCAACTTCTGGGGAGCTGTAAACACACACACAGAACATTTTCAATCCCGTTAAGTTAAAGATTTTTCTTCTTCTTTTGTGCTGAAATCAAAATGCTAGAAAGCACCTCGCTATTCATGTGTCAACATAGGCGTCAAAGCGATTTAAAACCAGCATTAATGGTATGCTATTTTTTAGATTAAATAATGTTTTAGTGTGTATGCTTTGTTAACTAATTTGCTGTTCGTTATAAATAAATAAATCTGGAACTACAGAGCAACTAATTAGCCACCACGCTCCACATTAGCTGCGTATTGAAATATTCTGTAAGTGAAAAAGCTGGTTTAGAGGTGATTGACATGTTTAATTTATTCCCTCTCAGTAGCAGCTAGCTTTTGGGACATACTGTTGGTACACCATTAAACATTCATCTTTCAAACTTTGATGAACCACACGGACTCTATTAACAGAAAAAAACACTTCAGTACAAAAAAATGCCACATGAGAAATTCAATTTCGCGATGCACAAACAAACCATTTTTGTCACATTTGAAACGTATTTGTTTAAAGTTGATCATAGCCTCTTTAAAAAAAAATACCAAACACAAAAACGTCATTAGATATGACTCTGTCATAAGGGTAAAGGGGGTAACAAGTGGCAGGGAAATGTCCACTGGAGAGAACCACAGTAATGATATACTTAAGGGAGTGGACATGTGGCGTGATGAAACAAACATTAGAAAAGCTATGTAGAGAAATCAAACCAATAAAACTTCCATATCACATCAAAACAACTGGATGGATTACACACCAATGCTTATATAGGCAATACTCAAAAAATTGCGATCCATAAACACGCAGGCTCAGATTTTGATATGTGTCACACAATGCAGTGCAGCAGCCAAAAATGCTGCACTGCATGACAAGGAGGGAGCAGAAGCGCACCATATTCTCATAGAAATGGCACTATTCTCCCTAGCGCCAGAGCTAATTTCAGTTGCTGTGCGCTATGCCCACACCTTAGCGCTATAGTGCTAGGGTGTGTGTGTGAGTCTAGCAGAGGTTTTGTACATCAAGGGTATCTTTCCTGTACAAAATACTATGCCTAGACAAGTGCAAATATGTTTTCCACTTTGTATGTGGGCTGTATAGTGCAGCACATGTGCAAAGTTGTAAAAGCAGTGAGACATGAAAAATTGTCTCCGTTTGGCGCCTGCTTTTTAAAAGCGTTAATTTTTGGTGCTAAACCCATTCCTATGATGTTTCAGAATAGGGTTTAGCATCAAAAAGCACGGGTGAGAGCACGGGTACACCCATGTACCACCCGTGTAACACCCCATTGATACAAAGTAACACAAAGCAGTGTTTTACACTGCTTTGCGTTACCTCACCACACATACAAACGCAATTACCTATTTGCATTGGTTTGTGAATGACAAAAAAAGTTTAGTGTTGGTTTAGCATTAAAGAAGCAACGCTAAACGGATGCAAAACCTTTGGGAATCTGGGCCTCAGTCTCATTGGGTCCATACCTTCAGGTAGTTCTCTGTGTTAAAGATCAAAAAGCCCACTTCTCTTACAATTTGTTTGGAATAGGACTGATAGTCTTCCTCTTATATGCGTATTTTTATCCTTTAGGTGAGGACTCCTTAAGGTGTAAATGACGCATTTTAGCCAATTGACTTCTGGCCTGTTGAGGACAAGGCTTGTGTGTCCTCTTCATTGTAAGAAAGCCAAATTGATACTGTTTAATATCGCAAAAACCCTTAGACAATAAATATTACTCTTACAAATATTGATTTCTAATGGTGAGCATGCCCCCAATCAGTGTCAAAGGACAAATGAGGAACATCCTGCCTGCATACTATAGGCACCCCAATCAAGATCTTAATATCCAATGGAATCAGATAAATGTATACCTGTGATTTCCCTCCCGTCCATGTCCAGGCTCTAACTGTGAAATAATGAACTTGAGAAAACGCATGGTGCCTCATGCATATATGTTATACAGGAAGGTGCATCTATTACAGCCAATACCTTAGATTTAGTGCGCCATACTTCTGTCTAGTAATACTGCCATGTGAAAAAGGTGCTCTCGTATTAACATGCTGCTCACTTGGTGACCCCTCCTATGTGCAAAATGAGCCATTCTTTCAGCATGCCCCGGCCACGACGCAATTAGAATACTAAGCTGTTCTATTACCTACCTCCAGCAGCTCATCCTTCTGTCTATGTAGGTCTGTGTGATCTGTAAAGTGAAGAGACCAAATGGTTCCTCCCACTACGAAACCTTGACCACAGCTACAAAACAAAACAAAAAAAAACTAAATGCTTGTGAGCCATCTGGGAGCAGCTTCTATAGCTTTTTGACGTGGACTAGTCTGCGGTGTACATACCTGCCTTCCACTGGGGTGAGAGTTACCTGGGTACAAGAGTGGTCGCCTCCTCAGGTTGGGGGCCGAATGCTCCTCCACAAGAAACACCACACCAGCTGTGCTGAAAAGCCTCAGCTGATCTGTCCCAATGGTGACGTGTACGAGCCCACTATGCTGTGCACTACCAAAAGGAAACACCTTATGTAGCCTACATGCCCACATGTGAGCTGGCGTAACCACTAGACCGCATTAATCCACCACAATCTCGTGACATGAAAGTCTGCCTTGTTGTATGTGGTTACTATCAATCCTATAGTGGCACTTCACATGATTTCAGAATTCAAGGTCCCTTTAAAAGAACTGGTGTCACCGAAACAATGGGAATTAAATCAGGTACAAGGCTCATGTACATGTGAGCTTAATGTGTGGTACTGCAATGTTCGATAATGGCTGCCCCATAGTGACCAACTCGACCAAAACTAGGGGTGACAATCCGATAGAGGCTGGACATCTCAGTTCACAATCTATAAAGCAAGTCTTACAGGTACCTCATTATTAATGGGTACAAACAAAGAGTGGATCAGAACATAAAAAGAGCATGGATCAAAAACACACCTCTAATGATAATCCAAAGAATAACCTAATTATGTACCTAAACAAACCACCCTCAAGGCATATCAATATATCCTTCATGATGCATAAGAGCATTTATGATACAAAGCTTTTCCTTCATCATTTTCCTTACAAGATAAATATATGGTGTACCGATGATATGTCTGTGACTGCTCCTGCAGAGGTGTCCCTTTCAAACTAGCAGGAACAATCTACCCACAGCAGAGTCACACCAGTCTTAAGCATTAATGAATGACCATATCTCATCCTGTTCGTTTAATCCTTCTGTGACTGCATGGAATCTCATAATCAGTCTAGCTTCTACTTTGAGTAGGTGAAACTCAATCTGTGTCTTATCACCAGACTTAGACAATACATATAAAACTGACCATTCCAGATCATTCTCAATGTGGCCCCCTTCCTCAAAATGTTGCACTAGTGGACCTCCTGGAGTCTTACATCTAACACACGACCTATGTTGCAGGATTCTGTCCCTGATCAGATGTGTGGTCTGGCCAATGTAAACTTTGTTCCCTGGGCACTTGATGTAATACACAACATTTCTTGTGTTACAATTTCAATAAGATCACTGTTGCCAAGTCTGTCCATTCAGCACTACTTCCTTGCTGTTTATAGTAAACTGGCATGCAGTGCAATTCATGCATTTGTAGGGGCCTCTTATAGGAGGTAACCCAAGCATTTGTGTCAACAAAGTACCTTCCTGTTTGTGAGTCACGTTCACAAGATGCTATCGCAAATATTTGCCATTTTCGATTGCAACAGGGGTTCTAACTTACTGATCAGTGGTAAATTTGAATTAATAATTCTTCAGATTGTATTTACTGTGGGAGAATATCTCTGTACATATGTTAATGGTGTTTACCTTAACTTTGCTTTGGGAGATAACAAATACTTCCTAGCGGTGAACCATGCCCTCTTAAGGGCATGTTTCACCAGTTTCTTAGGGTAGCCCCTTTGTATGAGTTTGCAGCTCAGCATGTCTCCATTAAGAAATCAATCTTCCTTGCAGAAACAATTCCTCTGAATTCTAAGGAATTACCCCTAAGGAAAGTTTTCCCTTAGCAATCTGGGATGATTGCTCCTGAAATGCAAGAGTGTTCCTATCTGTGTTGTGAATAAATTCACAATCATTCTGTTGTTTTCAAGCATTGTCTAAAAAATTGAGTATTTCTTTACTGCCTTACATGTTGAAATTCAGGCCAATACATCTCTCATTCAGCCAATTGTGAAATTCCATCAGGAACTCCATCGGGCCTTTCCGGATAAAGAAAATGTCATTGATATATTGATGCCATGTTCTCACATGGTCTTTATACCTGTTGGCCGGCCCATAAATCCATATCTCTTCAAAGTAGGACATGTAGATAGTCGCAATCTCTGGTGCACCCATTGTTCCCCTGGTGTGTAACTTTTATTGACACACTGGCGGTGCAGAATGCAGACCCATATGTATAAGGTCATGCATAAGCCACTTTGTATGACTTTCATGGCCTTGTACATATGGAGTAAGGCAAAGCAGCACAATCAGTCCGGCAAGCCCATTAATAACATTTGATTTGCAGACTCTGGGCACATTTAGTTCACTTTACTAGGGACTTACCAGTAAATCAAATATGCCAATCATGGATAAACCAGTCACCAATACAATTTAGATGAAGATGAAGCACATGCTGCTGAATTGCATTACACTTTTTTCTACCCCACACAAGGCAGTGCAAATTACCCCTTGCATGGCTTTTTAACCATCTATTAACATTTTGAGTAATGGATGTGCCACAAAAGTGGTAGAAATATGGCCCTGACTGATCTGGAGTGGTTTACATTATGGGGCTCATAATACAAGGGTACTGTCCCGCAGGAGAACCACTTTTCTTGACTTTCTGGTGGCCCAGGAATTATAGAGTAAGACAAGGTAGTGTAAAGCAAAGCAACGGCTTCCTCTGCATCAATGAAATGTTGCATGGACCTTGCGGTGGGTGTGCACATGTAACACCCATGCAGTTTGACCCTGATCCAGATTATCAGACTTGTGTACACTTAGTGCAGGCCAAAACCCTTACACATCTCCAGTAGAGGCATAACAAGGAGAAATGTTTTAATTCTCCTTGGGTTTTCCGATTCCTAAGAAGAAACAAAAACACTCCATGGATGGTTTATGTAGAGGAAAGTGCAGGAAGAGCTATAATGCAACCTGACGCTAGATTGGGTAAAGGCATAAGCCTTAGCTATTGCATAAGGTTTACATCCTTAAGTTTAAATGAGTCAGCCTGAATATCTATGAGTGTTGCCTTGCGAACCGCCCCCTCACAAGACCCCTGAAACACCCCCATGGCACAGAGAAAGTAAGCTGGCCTATCAAGGTGCCTTGATTTACTCCCTAGCTATGAGGCCATGATTTGCCACACAAGGTGACTTAGCGTGGCCTCATAAATATGGTTGAAAGGCTTGTGCCATCTAGGGTCCAAATTTAGTGAGTCACCAACAGCACCAGCCTGTGGTACATAGGTCCATATCTGTATACAGTTCTATCCTAGGATTTGCTGTGGATTCCTTACCTACTTATGGAGTGACATACACTGGCTGTTTCAGACACTTTACAGTGTATGTGGCATCTGGGAGACAGATTGACTGTCTAAATGTGTAATGGATGTGGCTATTCATATATGATTGCATCTTGATATGTGCAAACCAGCAGTTACCATAGTTTGATAACCAACAACCACCACATCAAGTTGTGGCACACACATATCTGCTGTATGGACTTGGGGCTTGTAGAATATGTGTGGCACATGCACAGGGCCAATGCATTTCAGTGTTTGCCTCAGTTATTTGCCTATGTCTTGGCGACCACAAGGCCAGCTTGGGTAGCCAAAACACGTCTGATCTATTCCAAGGAGGTATATGTTTGTTATTGGCATGCATCACATTATGATGCTATATTGGGGGTTACTTGAAATTAGAATGTGAGTCACCTGGGCATGTATTGAAACATTCAGCCACTCTGACCTGGATTACATCAGTGCATGGTATCTGGGCAGGAGTTACCTTAAATGTAGTGACCGTTTTACATAGATATAACTGTAGGAGTGAACCCATTGTTTGTAGCTGAGTGCAACACACCAATATGGTAACACACATCCCTACTGGTTCTATTTGAGTTTTTACCTAGTGGGGCAAGTGTGGAAGCATTGGTCGCAGGTGGCCAATCCTGCACTGGCACAGTTGAGAATTCTGCATTTATATGTGTTAATCGAGATGTCACAAAGAATTTACCATGTGCCTGCAGACATTGATATAGCATTGGTAGACCTTATGGGTTGAACTGAGTCCCCCTGCACATTCTATGTGCCTCTGCCCACAGTCATCAGACTATGAGTTCACTCTACTGTTATCCACAAGTATGAGGCTGTACAAATGGCTAGATGTACAACACACACACAATCATTGCACACTATTTACATTTGCACACCCTTTGGATTGTGGTAGGATATCTGACAGTCAGTACACTGCAACAGCACACATTATCATAAAATGTCCAAACTGGGTCGAATTGCTAACTTTGTTTGGTGTCTGTCTTCCCAATGGACATGAATCTGGAACAGGTTGTTGACAAGCACACATGTTTTGATTAATAAAGTGAAATGGATCGCAGTAAAATGCTTAACAAACCTCATTCTTCAAAGAAGAACCCTACGATTCGCTTTATAACAGAGTTTCATAATGGTCATCACTCAATTCGTAAACTACTCAAGAAACACAGGCATCTTCTGCAAAATAACTTATCCATTAGCCAATACATAACAAAAAATCCACAACAAAGCTTCAGACGAGCTCCTAACCTAAGGATCAAACTCTGTTCATTGTTTCTTCAAGTTACACCTCCACACCCACAATTGTTTCCGAGACCCAATGGTTTCTTTACCTGTAGCAAATGCTCTATTTGCAAACTTGGCCTTTCCAAATCCAAAACAATTCTCATCAATGACCATCAACACAAAATAAGTGACTTTATTAACTGTGAAAGTACTAATGTAGTCTACCTAATTAAGTGTCCATGTCAACAAGTCTACATAGGAAGCACTACTCGACCACTAAAAACAAGAATACAAGAACACTTTTGAACTATACAAAAACCTGATCTTAGAGCACCACTGGTGGATCACTTCAATGAAGCCCATGCAGAAGATCGCACCTTCACTTTCTGTGGACTTCGACGTATCAAATTGCATCCTATAGGGGGTAATCTACCATAACGACTTCGTCAGGAAGAAAGTCGTTTAATTATCCTCTATGATACAGTTGATCACGGACTTAATAAGGACCCAGAATGGCATTATTGGTTGATGTAATGTTTTGTATATCTGCTCACACCTCACGATGACATCTTTTGTACTCCGTCTATCTAGTTAGAATGGCAGGGTTAGGGCGAATTAAGTCCATTATACCCTATTCAGCTTTTTCTTTACATATATATGTAGTTTAATAATAATTTGGTGGGTTAGTCATTCATCTGTGCTTTATGTTGCACCGCATCTCATACCCATTTTATTCGTATTTCATTCTGTGTACTGGCATTAGCACCTCAGCACAGATGCCCTATGAGGGTGGTGTTAGCTTTTCCTTTTGTACTTCTCTTCCCCCTCCCTTTTCCTTTTTCCCTCCCTTTACAATCATTATCTCATTTCCTTTTCTTTTCCTTTTCTAATTGGCCATCATACTGTACTACTAGTAGACGGTCGCCACTTTCAAGATGGCGGCGCCCCCATTTAGTCCCTTCTTTATGTTATTCCCCTTGACAAACACGTTTTCCCTCAATTGAAAACCGGGCGCAACCTTCAAGATGGCGGTGCCCCTATTAGTCCTCTTTCCGTGCTGAACTTTCACATGGTATTGTTAATAAAATCAAACCTGCTCAGTCAGCGCGTCCCTATTGATGGCGACGGACGCATCTGACTGTTCTTTCATGCATTGTGCGATCAAATCTAACTGTATGGGTTTCTCTTTATCCTGGCACCCTAATTACATGGATTCCTAATCTCACTTGTGTTTCCATTTCTTGCCTCATGGATAGACTTGATCAATATACAGGCTTATGTTTTTTGGACTAATTTTGGGATCACACATATCGGTGCTCTCCGACTCTTAACTTTTGATCTTCTAGTCTCCTAGACTCACTTAAATTTGCATATTCTTTTATTCTTGACAGCCTTGAGAAAGCCCAGGTGAATGCACTTTGTTTGGGCGAAACATGTGTCTGCTGGTTATGCTCACTCTGTTCTATGACCTAATTAATTGAGTACAATATGGAACTGATCTTTCTCTTCTGAATAAACTTTAATTTGGATAATCTTTGAAAAAAGTTCTCGAATATCTCAAGGAATCTCAAGATCATTTGGCGATTGGTTGCTCTAATAGTGATTGTTACGAGTGGGAACCTACCACATATCTGCTACTCAACGCTAAATTTGTAGGATAAGGGTCCATTTCCTCCGGTTTGAGTTCCCACATTTTTTGTATGAATAGGCATTCAACTTGAGAAGTAATTCAATTGGACCCTTATATTTTTACCTTGTGGATATCTGACAGTCAGTACACTGCAACAGCACACAATATCATAAAATGTACAAATTGGGTCAAATTGCTAACTTTGTTTGGTGTCTGTCTTCCCAATGGACCTGAATCTGGAACAGGTTGTTGACAAGCACACATGTTTTGATTAATAAAATGTTGTCCAGCAGTGTTTGAAATACATTGCTACATACCCATGTGTCATGTGAGTGTTTTGATGTTTACAGTGACTATAAAGTAAGATTGCTTAAGCAATGCTAGTGTTCATAATTGTTTTTGCATTTTAGGACACTTTTTCCATGAAGTCCATATATTCGTGTCTATTGATGTGATTAATGCATCTGCAAAACTAGTCTGTACTATTTGTCTCTCCACCGTGTCCCAGCAATTGTATGTACATTGTGGAGTTGGTGCACATCTACCTCATCATCATCTTCCAGGCCTTCATGGTCCTCATTCCCCTCGTCCCATGGGATGTTGGCCCACACACATATGTTGTGCAAAATGCAACACTCAAGTATGTTATTACATGCCATGGACATTTTGAAACAGTGAAAGTGTGACTTAAGGATTTAACTCCACTATGGACCGGGTCCTGCTAATTGCATGGCTGTAGTTCTGCTGGGCCTCTTGTCTGGAGCTCTACATATGGGGTCATGATCCATGGCTGCAGACCATATCCTTGATCAGCTAAAAATACAGGAGGGGAACAATCAGTCAATGGTCATGATGATTATTGGACCCACATACAAGTCCATTCTGTTATGTGCCCTGAATGACTCATACACATTTCAACCAGTATGGGACATGCATTGACATTTTTTGACATGCACGCACTTTCATTTTTGGTATGACTGACACTGAACTGCACATACAAGTATACTGGCCTGTGAATACACTTACTATTTGTAATACTTGTGAGTGCCAGTGATATGAACACAGTGAATCTATACTGGCATGGACAACCGGTGAGCCATTGAGAAGACACTTCTCTATTGTGTTGGTGTGGGACTATTATTGGAATTTTTGACCTACAACATGTCTGATTTTAAAAATTTAGCTGGTATAGATGATGTTGTCCCATTCAATCACACATAGTTGGATGTGACAGTTGTAGTCCCTGTTGTTCGTTACATAATGCCATGGATATATTAGTTATTGCATGTCAACGTGGGGCATGATAGTCTACATATGGCAGTTCAATGTGTTCACTATGTTGACAGAACACAAGAGTAGAGATATGTTGGAGTCTTACACTGTTCAGTGTAACTGGTAAACTGAGGGCAGTGTAGGGCATATTTTCAACATGATGCAGTGACCCCGAGTTTGCAGCCTGCAGTGGCAGCCAATGGGCACCATTGCACCAAGATAGGCACATTAACAAAATGGTGAATATGTGGCTGCCTGTCCTATGAGATGTACTTTGTGCATGATACTCTACCTTGCTGCACAGCCTGAACCCTTGGAGGACTGATAGAGTAAGTCTGTGTGGCACAAAATGGACCGCACATAGGATGGCAAGTGTGTATATGATGACTAATGTAAATTTCGATGGTACACATGACCTGGAGAGAGACAATTATTTGGAACATTTTCAGTTTCACAGGTATTATATACATGACTTGTCTCATGACCATGGGAATTACCTGTGGACACGCAGATAAGAGAAATGGAGGCTCTTCCTTCAACACCATTTTGCAAAAATGAATTTTACGTAGGGTTGCATTGCTGAGGATCTTTTCACTATTTACTAGTTGTTGATACAGGACAATACAGGAAGTCACTTAGCTGTGCTGCCCTGCATCAGAAGGAAAGGGCAGGAATGTGCTGTCTTAACAAAATATGTTGCATTTGTCCTCCTTCTGCATGCACCAGATCACTAATTCATGCATCGCACCAACAGAGGAACCCATAGACCATGGTGCAAGTGCGTCTGCGTTATTGGCTCAATTGTTTTTATTTAGAAAGGGACACCCTCTAGAACAAAAACAATCAGTGGAGACTTTTTCCCTTTTCTATGTGTGCTTCATAATGCAGCACACATAAAAAGAGGAAATAACAAGGAGAAATAAAATAATTTCTCCTCATTACGCCTCCCTAGGTAGACACCCAGTTTTGACACATCCCCAGGTTGGCAGATCCTTGTAAATTGTGTGGGAAAACCCATCCTAAGGCCCATAGAACACATCCTTGTCATAGAGTAAGGGAAAACAGCACTTTGTGCTGCCTTGCCTTACTTGGGGCGAGAAATGCAAAAACAACAGATGATGGACTGAATGCAGAGCAAATCAAACATTCATCCCCAGTCACAGATCTGGGTTTAATCCATCAGTTTTTTTGCTTGCCATGCCATTCCAGTTCGGACCCAGCCATTTGCAAATCAGTCTTTACCCTGTTCCCCATGGGAACAGTCCAGCTCAAACTGCCAGGCCAGCTCCCCCCTGAACCAGAATCAAGCATCATTGGACCGGTTTCAGGGTATCACCCTTCACCAGCCAGGCTAGATTGAATCTGGTTGCATAGCAAGCACGAGACCCACATCTGGGCATACCCTTCCCACTTGGGACAACAAATAGATATGGCTATGAGGCCATGCAAAGGTATGCAGGGTGACTTAGTGATATGATTAAGAGACCTGCACCACCAAAGCATCATAGAAATTGATGCTCCAGCAGCACAGGACTATTGTACATGAGGTTCACAGCAGCTTAGCACATCTTAACGTGTGACTTGCAGGGTTGTACTGCACATGTGCCATGTAGTATGGTGCAAGTATGAGGCCTCACCTGCTTCATATGCACTGTCTTATTCACCCAACACAAATATGGCTATTATATCCAATATATTTTACTGTAATGAGGTCTGTCATGTGCTTCAGATCTACTTACCAATCAGTAGGCCAATCCCATATCTCCCATTCTGGAAGCGCTCATTTATTATGGAATGTCTGAAGGTGTATGCATCATGAGCACTCTCAGGGTACTTTACCAGCACATTGATGAACATGCTCAAATGGCTCACTATTCCTTGCATGTTGAATGAATATGTGTGCTTCCAAATGTGGTACAGGTGGGATGTAGCAGCAGGAGGCACCAGTTGCGCATAAGTGGAGTCCATTGTCCTGAACACTTGCGGAAATACAGAAATTGCATAGAAGCCCTGTTTGTTTTCAAGTTGTTTCTGCTGTGTGTTGGGTAACATAAGGTACTGGGGTGTGAGGTTTAAGAAGGGATCAAGGAGGGAGGGAAGGGATATGGAAAAGGATGGCTGAGATATTCCTGACACTCTGGCTGTCATGGTTTGGAGTGAGCCAGACACCAGCATGTGGTATACTGCCACCAGCTTGGCCTGCATACGGATGTTGGTGCACCTCTGGGATGTCTGAAGCTTGGTACAATCTGGTGCAGGAGCTGGACTCCCTCCTGAGCCTGTAATAAGTGATGACTTCTTCCTCCCTGAAGTCAGGGAGGGTAGTCAACACTGCTGGTATATCAACTCCCATCTCCTGCACTGCCTCTGTGGTGGTGGTGGTGGTGTGATAGTTGTTGTCTTCTTCCTGCTCTGAACTGCAATATGAGTAGCTCCATGGCATAGATGAGCTTGCCAAAGTGCTTTAGGTGTGCTCTGTTTATGTACCAGTGCCAAAGCATCATTTCTATGCATGGGTTGCCATTGTGCAGGAACTTTGACAGATTTTGGACTCCACCTGTCATTTGCCAATGATGTGTCACTTTCCCATAAACTTGTAGATATGGACGTGTCTTTTCTGTGGTGGATTTTATGGGGAAAATGCCTACCTTGCATGTGTTTAACATTACATGACACAGTCAGTTGTAATGCATCTAAGAAATGATGCAGGACAGAGAAAAGTGACAAATTATACCTAATGATTCACCTTGTAAATTTGGAGAATGGAATGCTGTGCCGCTGTGTAAAAAAGTGATGCAGCAGTGGTGAAAGCTCCTTGTAAATATGCCTCTCAGGACCAGATTTACAAGAAAGTGAAGCATCAGTACCTATGCACCACTTTTCTTGTGTCACCCTTGCCCCACCTAACAACACCATGTGTGTGCCGCATTTATAATACTGCGTACCATGGCGGTCGTTGGAACAATAGCATCCACATTTTTTATGCTATAGTGGCGCTTTGCTACACTACCGTCAAACATTTGGATGCTAGTGCAGCAAAGTGCAAGGAGGCCCATTGAGCAGGTGTTAAAAATGACGTCAAAAATTAGGCAGTAAAATCTTGTAGATTTCACTGCTCCATTTTTGCTGGCCTCCTAACACCAAAACTCCCCCCTTTGCATATATTATGCCTAATGCAGGCATAATGTGGCGCAAGGAGTCCCAAAGTAGTGAAATGCATGCGTTGCAAAACTTTGCAAATATGGCGCAGTGAAAATTGCCTCCTTGAGCCACATTAGCGTAAAAAAAAGTCACTAATGTTGCGCAAGGAGGCGCTAGAGCCTTGTAAATCTGGCCCATAGTGCCTTAGATACAACAATTTAATTCACAAATAAATGCAGGAGAAGCCACTCTATGAAAGAACGACTTCCATGAGAACAGATCATTTTAGTTAAAGACTGCAGAAAACTAAAGCACAACAGTTACGCTCCAACTATTAGTTTTTTTCCTTCGCATATCCGCATACAAACTTTGGATGTGCACAGTTTTCATTGCAGAGAGAAAGTCCTTTCTACATCATGATTCATGTCCTACATGTGGCTTGTGAATTTTACCAATTTTCCTCTGTTTAAGTCCTCGGATGTTTTTTCCTCACAAATGGGGGGTTATTTACTAAGAAGGGCAAGTGTGCTCTGAAACTTTGCAGAGTTTTCAACTATTCCTAAATTTGCATTCTCAAACAGTTTTCCCAGACTAACAGTTAACGTCTTCTCCCAACTGCTACTTGGAGCTGAAATTGGAAATAGTGTTTTCTCTTGAATTAACTTTTAAATTGTTTTCCTCCTTGAAACTGCATCGATTTAGGTGATTTTGTTTCTCAAAACAATTTGAAAGGGTTGCAAAATTCCTCAATTTCATATGAAAAAAAGCGGCACGAAGAAAATGTAGCTATGGGTTGTAATGTAAGGTGCGAGAAATACAGGGAAAAATTCACAAATTCACATACCTCTGATATAAAAATATATATTGCCTATTTAAAAATCTGTACATACGCAGTTTATTCCTAATAGATGACGAAATCATTGTAATCTGCTACCTGGGTCTCCATTACTCGCAATTAAAATATGTGTTTTTGGGCATGCAATAATGTGGTACAATTTTATCAGATATTGAATAAAAATACATTAGTTGTATAATATAGCATATGTTGAATAATTAAATAGTCATTTTTTGTACACTTGCAGGTGAGTTTACTGCTGCCGTCAGTATTGTCGTCCCAGATCATTTCCTGTTAGAAAATTATTATTTTTTTAAATAGCCTTCGCTTGCTATCGTTGTAGTATGATTTCCACAAATATTTCCCTCACAATAACTAGCCATAGGTACAATGTGAAAATGTATGTTTACTTCTGCTCCCAGTGCTCTTATAATCTTGAAGTGCTTCAATTTAACATTTACCATTTCCTCTAGAAAATACCAGTTCCTTCCACAGTTGTAATAATATTTTCCCCAAATATTTTCCTCAACAATAACTATCCCTTGGTACAATGTGAACATGTAACTATTCAAGCTAAAAGGAGCGGAACCTAAATCTTCGTTCATGCAGGAGAAAGTTAAACCAACTCCTGCCCAATGTCAAGTATCTCCAGTCTTACACTTTGATTCAAGGTAAAATATGGATATCTTTGAAGACTCAACTCTTCATAGTGTTCCAAAAGCCAAGTCCCACTAAAAGTCAGATTATCCCTCTTATGAGAGAGGATGTGGTGTTGCAGCCAAAGCTGCAGCCTTTGGAGCTAGGAAACCAGGTTCGAGTGCCAACGTTGGCTCAACATTCTCTGCTTCAGGCAAAACAGTTATTCGATCTTTGCCTAAAAACATGTATCTGACTTCCTATAATGTAACTAGTGCTCATGTAAAGTGCTACAAAGCTTCAGAACCGAGGTTGAACTGTAAAAAAAACCTACATTTTAAATGGTTTTTATATGACTGTGACATTTAACCATAATGAGTTGTTGAAGCAGATATGCTAATTAATTATATATATGTGTTTATTAATGAGACATGTGTAGAGAAAATTAATCATAGAGAAAATAATGTGCACGTTTGAAAATGTGCCCTCAGGTGTGATCACTATGTGTAGTAATGGAACTGAAAATGTATAAAATAATGAAAATATATAAGAAAATGTAGTAATATGTCATAATGAGCTATATAACCTATGTTTTGCATTAATTTGTAGTGCTAAGTTAGCCGAACTAAAGGCCTAGTTTTCCTGGGCTGCACACTCACACGAGGAGCTGAAATGACTGAACACTTTGCAAAGGACTGGAGGCATGCAATGACCCTGACCCGCTCGATGTTAAAGTTGCTTAGCTAGAACTTTCTGCAATGTACCGGTGGACAGGAGATGATGAAGACAATTTGATACAATTATGTGTAGAGCAGGCTAAATGTACTTTCCCAGGACTTGAAATATAGAGGCACTGACTGGAGAGGAACATGCAACAATTTCGATACCTGAAGAGCCGGATGATGAAAACATCATAAAGTGAACCAATCCACATCTTGTGAAAGGACTCATTTAAAAATTAGTAGATTCAGTAAACAAATACTATAGTTTAAAGTTATATCTGCTGACCGACTGATCAATTAAAAATTAGGGGGATGGACTGGGAGACCCTAATAAAAAGTCATGACAGGGGGCTAAAATCAGCGATGTAAGAAGAGAATTGATGACGTCAGAAACTCTGTCCGATGTGCTGTCGTTGAGCTCATAATCTGGGAGCCTGATCCGGAGCTGACTAATTGAGGACTTGAAGACTGACTTGTTGCTGATCCATCTTGGATAGGTAGCTATAAAAATGTGACTGACAATTTTATGCCCTTTCTACTAGGTACCAACTGCGCTGATTATAGATATTCTTACTTAGATAGATTTCTCCAAATTAATGTTTTCTCTAAAAGGTTTTCGCATGAAGTCCCACTTGCTGATGCTAATCTTGGTTAGGTAGGCTGTTAAGGGTGACGTTGACAGTGACAATTGACTGACAAACTTAATTGCTGAACTTCGCTATTAATGATGGTATTCTTAGCTTATGGAATTGCATTTTCGCATATGTTTTTTTCAAGTGATGACATTTTCTATTAATGAATTAATAAAGAAGTGGTTTTGAATAAAGACTTAACTATCCAATGCTTTAGAGTTGTAATCAATAGGGAAATAAAAGTTGTTAACTCCTTTCCGGGTTGTGGTTATTCATGAGTAGATGTTTTTTAGCTGTTTTCTTATAAAATGTTTTGTGATTATTGATGTTGATAATTGGTTTAGTAGTCACTGCATGACTAGGATACTCCATGCGATTCAAAAGGTTCATTGACCTATACGTGTGCCCTTGTAAGTTTACTTACTAAGGACCAGGGGCGCTAGCAGTTTTTGGCAGCAGCTTGATGGTTAGTTGCCTTGGACAACTAGTTATGTGGTAATTATTGGTTATGGTAGTAGTTTTAGTTAGGGTTAGTTGTTCGTGTTTTATAAAGTTTTAATTTTGTTTTGAAATGGCAATTGTAGCAAAGATGATGTACCCTTAAGCCCAGAAATGACTTCCTAGATCCTGGATCCCGCTAGTAAAGTTGGGTATGTTCTCGGCGTGTTTTGTGATAGTGTAAAAGTGGTAGGTTGCGTTTGCCCAGGCTTGAGCAAACCACAGGTGAATTGTGAGGTATGTGAGGTAAAGTTGGGAGTGTGTGTGGCGCTTTTTGCTAAAATATTATCCACATGGTTGTTGGTAATGTACGGACCCTGCGTGGTCTAAGACTCCAGAGTATATCGACAAGTGTAGGAGACACTTGGTTATATGTTGTTATCTGTCTGGTTTAATAGGTTGATCGGGCGTGGTCAACAAGTCGGTGTGTGAGATAGATGAGTGAAAGACATTTTTTGACTGAGATTTGCAAAGTTCTGTATGCACCAGTCAGACCCACTGATCAGTTGATAGTAAAATTTGCGGGTCACATTTTGCTTGCGAATGTGGGAAACTGAGAAAGAGGAATAGCTATATGAGCGAAAGGGCCATTAGTGAAAATCCGTAAAGTCTCTGAAGCGATTGTGTCCCTTCCTGTAGTAAACCAGCAGGTTTGTTTTAGTAAATTGGTTAAAAGTGCTCGCAATAATTTGCATTAGTTGTGTGAGTTGAGGTTTAGGAGGACAAGCCGCAAGGCTTTGTCTGCTGCTGTGTGTGGGTGTGATGTCAGAGTGTGCCACACTGGGATAGGTTGGTTAGAGAGAAGAGTCGCAAGCGGATTGGCAGCTGTCCGTAAGAGCCAATTGGTTGAGCAAGCGGGTAAAGGGAATCTTGGGAGTAAAAGTCATTTCATTATTGAATCAAAATAAAATAAAATAGACAAAATGAAGTTTTTCACGGCATTCAGAAGTGCGATGAAGGGTGATACTTATATTAAGGCGTCAGTAGGGGAATCAACCCCACCGGAAAATTCCTCGGCTTATATTGTGATGGAGGAGCGAGGTGTAGCACAGTGTCTTTTGTTAAAGCAGTGGTGTAAGCTAACAAAGAAGCAAAGGTCCTTAGCGTTTCCAGAGCATGGAACATTTCATTTGAGAATTTTGGACGATTTGCGAATGGCATTATATGAGATGAAGCCGTTACCGAGACCAGCACAGTTGGAGGCTTTAGCAGTTTGGGAGGTGGTGGCCAGACAGCAACAAGAGATGAAATTTAAGAAGAAAATGAAGCGAGTAGAAAAATCCTTACCTGAGCTAGGTGGGATTGGGAACAAAAAAGATGGAGAGCAGAGACTCTACAGGGTGTTAAATTGTTTCCTGCAATTACAGAGAAAGATGAGACAGAGAAGAAAGATAATGCTAAAGAGAGTGAAAGTGCAGAGAAAAAGAAAAAGAAAAAGCCCTATGTAGATGATGAAGATTCTGATGTTAAGGACCTCATTACACAGTTGTTGAAGGATCGACCTTCACCCTTTGGGACCTATTCATGGGGTCCAAGTACTAGTGCTGTTACAACTGCTCCAGCACCAGTCTCAGGAACAGAGGGGCAGTGCAGACAGACAGTGGACAGATGCCAGGGGTAGTACAGAGAACACCTAAAGCATGGACTACTGCTGTGGTCCAAACACAAATGCATCCACCATCAGTACAGAGAATTTATCCAGATGTGCCAGTTCTTGAGACAGTTTCGAAATATAGTGGTGCCAATGGAGCAAGTACTCCGAGGCCAATGCTAGCTCAGACTGAGCCGACTCCAATGTTATTGCCTACAGCACAGCCACAGGGTTTGCCGAAGTTTACACCGATAGCAGGAGTACAGTCAGATATTACACAAGTCCTGAACTAGGTGATGGGGTAACATTTCCACAAGTACCCTTATTTGCGCAAAAGAAAGTAAGTGCAGGAGAGCAGAACGAAATGTCACAGAGTTTTGTGAGAAGGGGAATGAGTGATCCTGTGCAGATGATGTAATCCGTAGGTCAGACTTTCAATGGAACTAGACCTTTAATGGATCTCAGTCCACTTGTGGCACTTCCAGATGCAGTAAAGGGCCCGAATGCGAGTCAAAGTTTGAAACTTTTGACGCCGCAAGCTTCAGGTGCAGTGATGCAACAGGTACCAGTGCCAAACGCAAGTAACATCTCATTACAGGGATTGTCAGCGCAGCAATTGAGTGAATGGTTAGACAGTCTAAATACATCTCAAAATACATCCAAGGGTGAAGAGCAGATAAGTCGCATAAGGTTGAATATAGAAGAAACCAAATTAGTTGAGGGAACAATGGGTGTAAACAGGTTAGAGTCCTACACTGAAGAGGAGCTGAGGTATTTGTGTCCAAAGATTATAAAAGAAGTGAGTAAAATACATCTGAAATTGGCAGAGCCAGCAGATAAACATGACATTGAGATTGAGAAAACAAAGCATTTGAAACGCAGTTACAGATTAGATTTCGAGGCAAAGGATTTTGAATACGTGAGATCAGCGGGAATGAAGGCTCACTTGAGGGAATTGCTGCAGAGTGCTCAAATCTGGGGAACATTAGAAAAGTGGGAAGGTAGATGGAGAAAGAAAAAAGATAAGCGAAAGCGAGATTCACAAGTGGGGTCTGAAGATGTTCAGAAAGAAAGGGAATCAGTTAAAATGCTTCCGATGAGAGAGATTCCAGGGGTGCAATTTGTTCATGTACCATGGTACAGGAGTGACATATTGTCATTCACCAATGACTACCCAAAATTGAGAGAGAAACTGGTCGAGTGGTATCAGCAGACAGACAGATTTGTGAAACTTTCCAAATTTTTGTGGGAGGAACGAAACACATTGTTGGAGATAGTGGTTCCAGCTGACTTATGGGTCGAGTGTAAGAGAGCAGGGGATTGGCCAACAAGTGAACTGGAAAGGGATAAAGTAACAGGTGCACCTTCACCTGAGGTAATGAAAAATTACTATAAGGTATTTGAGTTCCTGAAGACAAGAATTTCTCCCAAAAATATTGATTGGCAGAGAATTGACAGAACGGTTCAGGAGTCTAAAGAGTCAATACAAACCTACTATGAAAGATTGTTAAAAGCGTTCAAGGAGTACAGTGGCAAGGAAGCAATTGAGCCGAAATAAATGTTGCATTTTGTGTTCAGGTTCATCGAAGGTTTGAGACCAGAAGTAGGGCAGGTGATAAAGAGTCATTTGATTTGTTGGCAGGCAAAGCTGATTGATTAGGTGTTGCAGTATGGACAATACTGTAGTGACGAGAATGAATTGAAGCAGAAAAAGCTGAAGGAGAAAGCAATGGTGATGCAAATAAAGGCAGCTCAGACAGGAGTGCAAGGAGCTATAGTACCACCAATGCCGCCGCAGCAGAGAGAGCTGTTATGTTTCAGCCTCAGATAAGAAGTAGAGGTCCCGGAATGGACATGATGCGTGGTCCGGAGTTGGGTACTGTGGTGGTTCAGAATGACATGCAGGGGATGAAAAAGATGTTACCATGTCATTTGTGCGGAAGTGCGGAAACATGGGACACTGGAAGCGGGAGTGTCCGTTGATGGCACAGGATGGTGTCGTTCAGCAAGGTGGTAATGTCAGTACATTTCAAACTGTGAAAGTCCCAAGAATAAAAGGATTTATTCCTAATGTTCGGAATCGAGTGCAGAATTTCCAACCCGTACAGCAAAATTCAGGTGCCACGTGCACAATTAACACAGTTGCAACCAATACAGCAGCAGGTTCCTATGGTACCTAGACAGAAAATGCAGATACTTCAAGCCCCGGTGGAGCAGCAACAGATGATGCTTACTCAGTAGGTCACAGGTCAGAGACAAGACAATAGTAATAACACCTTACACCAATTTTCATTTTATAGCGAGGATGAAATAAACGAAGAATGTATGAGTAACAGTTCGGATGAAGGACCGTGTGTGCTTGAAGCACCCCTAGAAGTAGATCAGAGAGGACCTTTTGTGAAGGGAAATGTGATGGGTTACAAGATTTTATTCTTGGTGAATACGGGAGCCACACGGTCTACAGTGAGAAGTGTGGAAGTCCCAAATTTACCTCTTTCAGGCAGAACAGTTCAATTTGTGGGAGTGGAGAATAGACAATTAACAAACCTAATCACAGAACCAGTGCAGGTCGAGATCGGCAATTATCAGGGACTACATGGATTTGTAGTATGTGATTCGAGTCCAGTATCCCTACTGGGAAGAGATTTACTGTGTAAGACAAAATGCTCCATTAATTGTTCAGACACTGGAATAGAAGTGCAAACTAAAAGTGATGACGAAGAAGAGCAGGTGGCTGAAATAGTGATTAACAATGCTAGTGAAGAATACTTGTTGATTGAATTTTTCCCAAAGTTTACTGTGAAAGAATTACATGCAGATTTACAGGGAACAGTGAAAGAAGAAGTCTGGGACCTGACAGGTAAAGAAGTAGGTCTGATTAAGGGAGTGGAGCCATTAAGATTACTTTGGAGCCAAATTCAGTATTCTAGCAACTTCCACAGTATTCAATGCCACAAGATGCTTTGATGAAGGTGGCACAAATAATTGAAGATTTTCTTAAACAAGGAGTTTTGAAGGAAGTGTTAAGCAGTCCATGTAATTCACCAATAATGGGCTTAAAGAAGCTGTGTGGGAAGGTGCGTGATGTACAGGACTTGCGATAAGTGAATGATTTGGTGGTCAAGTGTTGTCCAGTGGTGTCAAAGGTAGCAGTGTTACTGTTACAGACTTCTTGCGATGCAGAGTGGTTCACAGTGGTTGACTTGTCACAAGCTATCTTTTCCGTGCCTCTTCATGAGGATAGTCAGTTTCTTTTTAGTTTCAAATTCCTACACAGAGTCTACAGCTGGTGCAGGCTTCCACAAGGGTATACAGAGTCACCATCAGCGTTTAATCAGATTTTGAAAAAGAACCTGGAGTCATTGGAATTACCATACCAATCGATTCTAGTGCAGTACATTGATGATTTGCTGATCCCATCCAGAACAAAGGGCGAGTGTAAGTATGACTCAATTGCCCTGTTGAATCATTTGGAAAAGTACGGGCATAAGGTGTCATCTGTAAAACTGCAGTATTGCCAAAAATCTGTGAAATATCTGGGACACCAGATTGAGAAGGAGTTAAGGAGAATCTCCAGGGAGAGAATTACCATGATTCTACAGAGAAGTCCACCGATTTTGCAGAGAGATGTCAGGATGTTTGTGGGAATGGTGGGGTAATGTAGACAGTGGATTCCGAATTTTGCTGAAATTGCCAAACCATTGCAGCAGTTAACACACAAGGAAGTCACAGATCCCATTACTCTAGATGAGGATCAGATGAAAGTGTTCACTGAACTGAGAGAGAGTTTGTGCAGAGCTCCAGCATTGGGAATGCTGGATTACACAAAGCCATTTACATTGTTTTGTCATGAACGTGATGCTTGTTCTTTGTCTGTTTTGACACAGGTCCATGGAGGTGCTTATCGCCCAGTAGCCTATTTTTCAGCTACCTTGGACCCGGTCGCAGCAGCTTTACCAGGTTGCCTGCATGCAGTAGCCGCAGTTGGTCAATGTCTTTCCCAATGTTAGGGGGTAGTCATGGGATACCCTTTGACGGTAATGGTGCCACACTCTTTTGAAATTTTACGGACAAGGACGAAAACGCAATACTTGATGGGTTCAAGACTGACAAGGTATGAGGCGAGCATATTGGGTGCTCCAAATGTAACATTAAAGAGATGTACAGTCTTGAATCCAGCGACATTGCTTCCAAGTGATATTGTTGAAATTGAAAAAGAAGACGAAATTGAGAACGATTGTCTAGAGGCCACCGAGCTGTGTACAAAACCAAGACCTGATATTAGAGGCACGTGTTTGGAAGAAAATGACCAAATTGTCTTTGTTGATGGTTCGTGTCTCAGAGATGGAACAGGGACATTGACACCAGGATTTCCCATATGCACAATTACAGGCACGTTAGAAGCTTCATGGCTTCCAGGTGTATATTCTGCACAAGTAGAAAAATTAGTAGCTCTTACTAGGGCATGCAATGTTTCTCCAAGATTAAGAGTCACAATCTATACAGTCAATATGGATTTGAAATCGTTCATGATTTTCGTCAGCTGTGGTCGCAACCAGGTTTGATGACCTCTACTGGAACACCAGTGAGAAATGGTGACAGAATAAAAGAGTTGTTGGACGCAATACAGTTACCTGAAGAAATTGCAGTGGTAAAATGCAGGGCACTTCAAAAAACACAGGATTACATTTCATTGGGAAATGGATATGCAGATCAAGTTGCAAGGTTTTGCGCATTGAACTGTATATCATTTAAAGATAAGTGGGAATTGATGCCTGAGGAAGAGAATAATTGTACACGTTTTGCTCTAAAAGTGATTGATACTTTAATAGAATTGAAAACCTTGCAGGAAAATGCAGACGAAGAGGAGAAACAACTTTGGGTCAAGCTGAAATGTATTCAACGATCTGATGAGATTTGGGTTTCTGAGGAGGGTCAGATGGTATTGCCCAATAGTTTATTGTCATAGATGGCCCGTTTTTATCATGGGCAAGTACATATTTGAAGGGATGCCATGGTCAGGTTGTTCAAAGTTGATTGGTTCAATCCTAAGTTCAGGCAAGCAGCAGAGGCAGTATCTCATCGAGGTGTAATTTGTCAGCAACTAAATGTGGGAAAAGGGACAGTGGTGAATTTGATCCATGTTGGAAGAGCAGGAGGTCCATTCAGCAGAATGCAGTTAGATTTCATTGAGATACTTTCATGTGGAGGTTTGAAGAACGTGTTGGTGACTGAGTGTCTTTAGTCATTCAATTGAAGCATACCCCACACGAAGAAATGACAGTCTCATAGTAGCAAAGCTGTTGCTTAGAGAGTTAATGCCACGGTTCAGATTTCCGATCCTTTAGAATCAGATAAGGGAACAAACTTCAATAATGAAGTGATCAAACTCTTATGTGCAGCACTAAACATTGAGCAGAAGTTGCATTGTAGCTATCTCCCTGAAGCATCAGGACTAGTGGAACAAATTAATGATACATTGAAATCTAGAATTGCCAAGATGTGTGCCGCAACCAATCTGAAATGGCCAGATGCATTACCTTTGGTGTTGATGTCAATGCAAAACATACCTGACAGAAAGACAGGACTGTCGCCCCATGAGATCCTCATGGGATGAGCAATGAGATTGCCAGCAATTCTAGCCAATGCACTTGTCAATATTACAGATGATATGGTGTTGGACTACTGCAAGGGTCTGGCTGATGTGGTTCGATCTTTCTCTCAGCAGGTGCAGGCTGCTACCCTGCCACCCATCCATGACCCAGGTCACAATCTGAGAGCTGGAGATTGGGACATCATCAAAAATCATGTTTGCAAGACCTGTTTGGAACTGCGTTGCAAAGGTCCATACCAGGTGGTGCTAACAACTATGACCGCTGTAAAGTGTTCAGGACTACAGAACTGGATACATGCAAGTCATACAAAAAGAGTGGTGAGTCTGCAAGATCATGAAGAAGTTTTGTTGAGAGCACCAACAACAGCGAAACAAGTGGCTATAACTGAGCCGGAACAAGAGCAAGCTGAACCTGAGGTTGAACCTGAGCTTGTGGAAGATGGGTCTATCATTACTGTAAGAGACGAGAGTGAAGAATTACAGGAGGATGAGCAAGAGCCAAACTCAAAGGATACAGCAGGAGAACCAAGCACAGCAGGGGTTGTCCCAGAAGCAAATGGGGCTGAAGGGCTAGCGGAGCGAGTGCCAGATCAAGAAGGTGGAAGAGTTGAGATGGATCAAAGTCAAAGTGATCCGACTCCTCCGGAACCCGTTGCAGGTCCATCAAGAGAAAACACCATAGAGAAAGAAAAGGAAAAGAGTCCAATCCTGAGGAGAATATTGACAGAGGGAACAGGAAAAGGGGATAATTGGCCTGAATTGCAAATTGGGAAGAAGAAGGAATTGGTCATAAATGAAACAATAGAAGAAGAAGTAGATACTACGGGAAAGGAAGAACTGAGTGAAGGAGAATTAGGTGGTGAACGAAGGTTGAAAAGGCAGAGAGTAGCAAGTTGAAGATAAGCAGGTCCTGAGTGGGCATATGCAGCGACAAGTGAATGACAATCTGAAGGTGATCAATGGACTAAGTTGTTGAGCTAATCTGAAGAAACCTGGAAAAGAGAGACTGTTAAAATAAAACCAGAAAAAATATTGATAACCTGATATGACAATTGAAAACCAGATGTGACAAGCTGCTAATCGATTTTTGACAAAGGAGAAAGGGTTCCTACATGCAAAACTGAACTGTGAGAAAGAAATATTTTTTCCTTCATTTTTGATTTTTTCGTTTTGATTCCTCTTTTGTACTTTATCTAAGAGTTACTTCCACTTTCTGATTCTCTACAGATCATGGCTGAGTTAAATACCCACGTTGGGAATATTAGATATTGTAGGTATTTGAGTGTTGTAGTGGCAATTATGTGTGGAATAATGTTTATAGTAATGATTGTGGGAATGTCTATTCACTATATGAAAAAGGCTAATATTGTTTCCGTTCCTGAGACTACTACACTAACAGCTTTAGAAAAGGTTTAAGTTAGATGAGAAATACTTGCATGACTATAATAATGCTCAAGGAGAGCTTTCTACTAATGTTTTCTATTGCTTGTTGAGTGAGTATGTTGAGACGATGGATGCAAGGAATTGTCTTGTGTGTACACAAATTCCTTCTTCTGTGGAAGAAGGGGTTACGTACCATAGTCTGCCACTAACATACGGCATAAGCTGTAGTCTGCTACTAACAAGATTCTATAATCAAGAGTATATACTGTACTTTTATTCAAACTATAACCTTGTGTTTTCTTTTGTTCTTATTATTGGATATCTAAGAAAAATAGCTAAAGAGCATGATATAGTATTAGTTAGAGGCCTCTTTGAATGAACCAACATTAACGTTTGGTACCGCGTACGCTCACAAGAATAATCTAACATGCTTACTTACCCCATTAGAAAAGAGCTTTATAGGGCATACTGATGAGAGGAGAAAGGCACTGAAGGAGAAGTTAGATAAAGGATTAGAGAAGAGAACTTATAAGAATGATTATGCTTACACTGCTATTAAAACACAGGGGAAACTAGCTTTAGACGCATTACATGTAGGGAAGCTTTGTATATATAGGCCAAAATCACACACTGACACTTTATTTATGGGAACGAGTGAATGTAGGCATGTGTTTTTGTTTCAGGGTAAATGGACTTTTATGCTGAATGGTCAGGACCCCGTGATTCCTGGGATCTACTGTATTTGTGGACTTAATGCTTGTTACCGTCTTCCTAGAGGATGGTATGGGACATGCTATTTGGGGATAGTTTTCCCTAAAGTTTATCAGATAGATGATTTAAAGAAGTTTCTGAAAGTGCCTGAATTACATCATGAGCAATAGAGGAGAGAAACCTTTTCTGCAATTGTGGGAGATATTTTTGGTGCAGTAATTCCTTCTGTAGGAGTTATTTTGAATGCAATTAAGATACGAAAGTTGTCTACTATTGTGGATAACATGCTGACAAACTTTACAGGGGCAATACTCCTGTTAGATATTGAATTAGCTGTGGATAGAGCTATGATGCTTCAAAATTGGCTTGCTTTAGACGTACTTTTAACGAAAGACGGCGGAGTCTGTAGGATGATTAGTGCTAGGCATTATTGTTTTTACATACCTAATAATGATAAGGAGATAAAAGACTTACTTACTAACTTAACTAATTCAAGTAAGGATTGGAAAGAATCGAAGGAACCAGGGGTTTGGGAAAATGCTGGAAAAGGATTTGCTTCAGTGGGCAATTGGTTCAGTCAAATTTGGAATGAGGTATTATGGAAAATTATACAGAGAATATTAATTGTGATTGCTTGTATATTAGGATTATGGGGCTCATGCAAATTATGGCAAGAGGTAAAATTAAAAAGGTCTAAAAATAATCAGAGACGGGAAGAACAACCCAGGGGAAGAATATATAGGGAAAATTTGAGAAGAAGGCAGAATACATCAGAGACAGAATTGTAAAAATATTGGTAAAGAAAGATGTGATTACATATTTAGTCATCAGAGGAGGGACTGTTGAAGCAGATATGCTAATTAATGATATATATGTGCTTATTAATGAGAAACGCGTGGAGAAAATTAATCATAGAGAAAATAATGTGCATGTCTGAAAATGTGCCCTCAGGTGTGATTACCATGTGTACTTATGGAACTGGAATTGTATAAAATAATGAAAATATATAAGACAATGTAGTAATATGTCGTAATGAGATGTATAACCTATGTTTTGCATTAATTTGTAGTGCTAAGTTTGCCGAACTAAAGGCCTAGTTTTCCTGGGCCTCACACACATGAAGAGCTGAATTTACTGAACGCTTTGCAAAGGACTGGAGGCATGGGATGACCCTGACCCGCTCGATGTTAATGTTGCGTAGCTAGAATGTTCTGCAATGTACCGGTGGACAGGAGATGATGAAGACAATTTGATACAATTATGTGTAGAGCAGGCTAAATGTACTTTCCCAGGACTTGAACAATAGAGGCACTGACTGAAGAGGAACATGCAACAAGTTTGATACCTGAAGAGCCGGATGATGAGAACATCGTAAAGTGAACAAATCCACATCTTGTGAACGCACTCATATAAAAATTAGTGGATTCGGTAAACAAATACTATAGGTTAAAGTTATATCTGCTGACTGACTGACCAATTAGAAACTGGGGGATGGACTGGGAGACCCTAGTAAAAAGTCATGACAGGGGCTAAAATCAGAGATGCAAGAAGAGAATTGATGATGTCAGAAACACTGTCCGAGGTGCTGTCGTTGTGCTCATAATCTGTGAGCCTGATCCGGAGCTCACTAATTGATGATCTAAAGATGAAGACTGACTTGTTGCTGATCCATCCTGGATAGGTAGCTATGAAAATGTGACTGACAATTTTATGCCTTTTCTTCTAGCTGCCACCTGCGCTCATTATAGATATTCCTACTTAGATAGATTTTTCCAAATTAATGTTTTCTCTAAAAGGTTTTCGCATGAAGTCCCACATGCTGATGTTAATCTTGGTTAGGTAGGCAGTTAAGGGTTTCGTTGACAGTGAGAATTGACTGACGAACTTAATTGCTGAACTTCGCTATTAATTATGGTATTCTTAGCTTATGAAATTGCATTTTCGCATATGTTTTCTTCAAGTGATGATGTTTTCTATTAATGAATTAATAAAGTAGTGGTTTTGAATAAAGACTTAGTTATCCAATGCTTTAGAGTTGTAATCAATAGGGAAATAAAAGTTGTTAACTCCTTTCCGGGTTGTGGTTATTCATGAGTAGATGGTTTTTAGCTGTTTTCTAATAAAATGTTTCTTGATTATTGATGTTGATAATTGGTTCAGTAGTCACTCCATGATTAGGATACTCCATGCAATTCAAAAGGCTCATCGACCTATATGCGTCCTCTTGTAAATTTACTTACTAAGTACCAGGCATGCTAGCATAGTCAAACCTCACTAGGTCAAAAGCTGTTTTTAACATTTTGAATCCTGAGTTAAAGAGAGAATCTGATTGCCCAAATATTCCCAAACCAAGAGTAAAACGTGTGATGGGCCAAAACAACAAATCATTGGTTGTCAGAAAATTTACTAACAATGTATGAAAGTCTTTCACAACTTAATTTGAAATGGATTGCATCCAAAAGACAAATATGTGCAGCCCCAACATTGATTGTAATAGTATATTAGTACAACTTTGATTGGTAACATTTTAGTTTCCTAAATTCATACATTTCCACATCTCAAAATAGCAGACTCTTCAATGGGCACTGTTCTTTCCACTGTAGTTCCTTGGAGCAACTGGATTCTTTCAATGAGGTGGCATAGTGACAGATACCAACCCGTATAGCCCTGTGAATGAGACATGAATCTAAACTCTATACATTATGACAGGAGCTACCTATGTAGATAGTTTAAGAAGGGGAGATGTGATCAGGGACCGTATTATTGAGAGCTGTAGTAGCTCAGTGCCTCTTGTTTGTTCTTGAGGTGCCAACAGCTCATACACATAACTCGGAATTCCTCCCTGTTTATGCACAAACTTTAAACAGAATATGTCAGAAACACAGAGAAGCAATCCTTGCACAACATAACGTATTTCCTGTTATATATATATATATGTTATGCGATAAATTCAGAGTTATATAACTAAAGACACGGCAAGCACAGAAAAAGAGGTGCTCGGCTTTGCTCGGAGCCAACGCAGTTCTTCATGATGCAGTTCCGGCACTGCGAACAGCTGGGCCTCTGAAAAAAAGTATGCCCATCAAGGGGAGTAACCACATTAAGATCAGTTAGCCAGAGTCAAGCTGTGAAAAATCAGCATATTGGCCAGTTTGTGGAAGTCAGATGGTAACAATAGATCTTGCAAATAATAAAGAGCACAGAAATGAGTTTTAGCATCTCTAACTAATATTTTCTCCTGAAAGTGCAAAGGCAAATGACAATCAAACTAGAAAATCAGATTTGAGAAGTCACCTGTGGACATATTTAGCATTCTAGAATCAATGAATAGTTTCTGGCACAAACTGGAGAGAAAGTGAATCTCAGTCAATAATATGCTTTCATAATATGGTGATTAACATTGTTTGTGCAAAACTCTTCCTTACTACCAGGGACATGAAATAATGTCAGTAAAAAGATATGTTGTGTTTTGCTCCTAGGCATTTTTCCAGCCTTGATGAAAAAACATGTCCAGAGTCCTGCCCAGTTTTGTTTTTGCAAAATTGCTCCAGAAGTCCAGACAAATGAAGATTTTTAAGTGAGGGAAGCTGTGGGCCATATATTGCTTGGATCCAGCCCTAGAGTGCATTTGTGTGCCATTTTGACCTGAGTACTGCCCATTTAAAAAAAAGAAAGTGCATGTAGGCATAGCTTCAGCTCAGCATCAGCACTAATTTGTACAAGTACAACCATGAGGCTCGTAGGCCATTTGGTTTAGGGCAAGGTTTTTGGAGTTGATAAGAAATTGTTAAACTATTGCTCACTGCTGTATTGATATCTATAAAATATAATTGAGACTAAGTCACCTGTCATTCAAGCAAATAAAGTATTATAGGAAGCACAGCGTAATACTGCTAAGGTGCAGATGCCATCTCTGATAAAGCAACATCTAATATCAGAGTTTGTCTTCAATGCACAATTAAAACATTCTCATCAGCAAGTCATTCAAGCTGACCCAGTGAGCTATATCAATGTGTCAGACGTAGAGACTATGAAACTGTGTTCAACCCCAATAGTGACATCATTGGCTGTTAATTTCTTGGTAATGTGTCAGATTTCTTCACCAGTGGTTGAGGATCTAGGCTAATCGGTAGATGCAGCCTCAGGGAATGCTTCAGGTTTATCAGTTCTGAATATAACAAAAAATATAACAGCTGATGCAACAGACCCTCAATTAGATAAACCAACCAATTCCCATTTCCCCCAAACATTTAGAGCACTGAGATTTAACCTTAACAGAGATATTATTGTTAACTGACAAATGGCCTGATTTAGAGTTTGGCGAACAGGTTACTCTGTCACAAACGTGATGGATATCCCATCCACCATATTATGATTGCTATGGGACATAATGGATTCAGAATACGGTGAACGGGATAACCGTCATGCTTGTGATGTAGTAACCCCATACGCCAAACTCTAAATCAGGCCCATAGCCACAGCCTTCACTTGGCAATTATACAGGATGGAGGTAAAAAATAGCCTTCTAGAACAGACTACCAACTTAGTTGCATCTTTCAAAGATAATGTGCTTCTAGTTTCTAATTACATTCAATCCTTAGAACCAAAATCAGCTATCTATGAAACTATTAGGATGATACACAGGATAGCTACAGATACAACCTACATTCCAGTTCCAAAAATAATAATCAATTCAAGTGTTTGTGATGCTATTAATTGTGTTTGACCAATGACTTTGTGTTTCACCACTACGCATATTAGTTGCTCAATTTTCACCAGTAGCATATTACATGTTGTGTTCAGTTTAGCTGATTATTGGCTTTGACATGGCATTAGCCATTACATTCTGTATTCAGTTTAGTTGCCTCTTGGCTTTGACATGGCATTAGACATTCAGTTTAGCTGCCTATTGGCTTTAACACAGCATTAGCCATTCCATTCTGTATATAGTTTAGCTGCCTATTGGCTTTGACATGACATTAGACATTACATTTGATATTTAGGTTAGCTGCCTATTGGCTTTAACGTGGGGTTAGACATTGCAGGTGAGACATTGCAGATGAGCTGTTTTTTTTCCAAGCTGTGTTTTTCAACATGGTAGACCAAGCAGTGTTGTTCACACCAGACCTTAGCTGATAAGAGCACGTAGATTTTGTGTTTACCTCGCAATCTAGTCTGAGAGCGAGTGAGATCGGGAGAACTGGCCACTCTCCAGGGTTCTTCGGTTCTCACACTGAGTTTGCTTTTAAGGATGACTCTGGGCTACAGCAGGGGTAGATTGAATCTGCTTGACTTCAGACAGGAACGTAGACGTCAGTTGCCTGTCTCCCGTTTGGGTAGAAAATCTCTTTCTCGCAGTTTACCTGAGGCATCAACTTGCAGACCCCAGAAAGATGAAGCTGAGCTATAGGCCTTACGGTGATGAATTTTGACTTGTATGCTTTGAAGTTATGCTATAATATTATCACGTATTTGCTGTGTACATTGCAACTGAGAAGTACTTTGATATATTTTGCTTTCATTGCTGCGACTACTTTTGAACGTGTGCTTCCAATCTACTAATTTCGTCTCTCAAGAACCTTGCGGTGAAGTAATGATAACAATAAATGTCTTCTTTAAACTCAGAAGTGCATTCCAGAGAGGTTCTGTAAGCTTGGTTATGAGATAAGAGCAGGAAAGCAGAACAGTGTTCTTTTAAAACAATTAATAACACAGGTGAATTAATATCTCAGGTGACTACTGCAAAGTCATAATATTGTTGAAGGTAACCAGTTGGCAGTGGTAATAGAGAACTCAATAAGAGACTCTCTGCCATCAACAATTACTAACTGGGCCCAAATATTTGGAAAACAAATGACAATCCAAATCAAGAAAAATAAAAATGTACCTAGATTATTGAAAAACCCTAATGGTCTATTTTTCTAAAGGTCAAAAGAAAAAGGGAAACAAAATAAAGTAATAATATGTAACAATCAAATTTGCTAGTGGCAATAGACATGTTGAATACTTCTCATAACAAGACTAAAACATTTCCCAGCCAGATGCAATTTTGTTCTGTTTATGAAATTAGTACTACTGACGATTTGTCAGAACAGGTCCTGGCTGAGCAATTACTTACATTACTGTCACTACAAGCAAGAGTGGTTCTGAACACACATTAATTTACTATCACTACAAAAATTTATCTGACCAGGACAGTTTTTACTGAAATTAGTTCATATCAATAACACAATATATAAGCCATAGTTCAGTCTGTTGAACAAGTGGCCTTTTTCTATACTCTGCTGCCCCAATCTTCATATTAACATTGAAGACAGATAGGGCATTAGCTATCTTTACAGACCAAATGACATTCAACAATCCTTATATACTGTTACTTACTCCTTTATAGTGGTAGGTGAAGCATATTGTCCTGAATTAGGGAAATATTTTAGAATTGTAATATCTCTTACTGGGTTGTCACATATCAACTCAAATGATCATGCATCTGAGAGCTTCAGTCCATCTATGAAGTATTCAAATAAGGAATCTACATGCAAGACTGTTTGTTCAAAGTAAAATTGTCAATTCATACTAGAGACATGGACCTATGAAGCATGGGTTTCCATGTTGAGTACTTTGTATCAGATCCTTATTTGATGTTTTTATGCAACATTAGGGATGTGCCACTAACTAACCATATTACTATGCACCCAAAAAGCAGTATATATAATGGTCAGAGTGCGTATGCTATCCATATGATGGTTTAAAAAATAAAAGTAAAAACTAACAATGATTGCTACAAAGAGAAATCATCTGCTAACGAGCGTCCCTATACAAAAAGCTAATTTGGGATCTAATTGTACTCTGAGTATGAAAACTGAAGATGGCTGGCTACACTGTTAGCTACATTGACATCAGTGGACACAGTTTTGAGTTTAATTAAATGACCAATTACAAAACCTTCTTTTATGGTTCTCATGCTACGAAGGGATATCTGGGCACTCATTAGACAAATAATACCTGAAAGTTGCTATAGTACAATGCTGCAACATTAAAACAATTACAATTTGATGTATCAAATATACTAGATGCAAATGTTCATAATTTTATCTGTTTGCAAGAAACTTAATGAACAACTAGTTCTCGTATATGAAATGTTTATACAATGTAAGAAAATGTAGCAATTTTAGTTATTATGGTGCTACTTTATCATGACCACGCTAACTTATCATAGATTTGCTTACAATAACTTACTTGTTATGTATGATAAGTTATGTCAACTTAGTTGTTACTTATGATAACATATGAATTATCATGGTTTTAATATTGTGTTATTTGTGATGTTAAGTTCTTGTGAAAATATTGTTGTAATTGAGTAAGTACATATCATCCCTCCTGTATGCTTTCTGAAACCCAGATATTATAAAAAGATGAAGGATGTTCAGTTCAGTAGTTTTGGAGTTATTAAACAAAATAATTTATGTATACCTAGAGATGTGGATCCACGGGCCAACGACCTGAGTGAAAGGTTGCAGCCACCATTTTGTGAATTGAGACACGGTTCCAAGGAGGTAGTGAATAAAGATGAAATAGGTTATAAGGAGTCAGGATAGAGCTATCCTGTCCTGATATGAGGGACCCCTCATGGGCAGGAAACTGTGAAAAAAAATTATTTTTTTGGGTGTATGAGGTCTGCAGATCCCCGTGGTGCTCAGCGCAGCCAATATGTGAATCCACAGTGGATCGGCAGATCCAGACCCCAATTAAAAGACATACACCCTTTCACAGACCCACTCACACAACCACATAAACACTCACACACCCACTCACACATCCATACAGCCACTCACACACCCACTCGCACACCCATAATGTCACTGATATATCACCTCAAAGACCCAGAGAACCACTTACATACCCACTCACAGACCCACACAGTTACTCACATACTCACCCAACATGTATACACCCATAGAACAACTTGCACACCCACTCACAGATCCACACAGCCACTTACACAGCCACTCACCCACTCATACAGCAAAACTACTGATACACCCACTCACACGCCCATACAGTCACTGACACATCACTCAGAGACTCAGACACTGACACACCCACTCATACTCCCACCCATGCAGCCATACACACACCCAGTCACACACACACCCAGTCACACATCCATACATCCACTCACACACCCACTCAGATACCTGTACAGTCCCTGATACATTCACTCAGAGACCCACAGAACAACTCACACATCCATCACAGAATCACACAGGCACTCAAAAAAAGCCACTCGCACACACCCTCATGCACTCACTCACAGACCCACTCACACACTGTCACACATCCATGCAGCCACTGACGTACCTGCTCACACATCCATTTACAGTCACTGATACATCTACCCAGATATCCAGAGAACCAATAACATATCCACTTATACATTCACACAGGCACTCACACACCCACTGATACATTCACACACCCACTAAACATCCACACAGCCACTTACACATTCACTCACACACCCATGCAGCCACTCACAAACTGAGTGAGAAACCTAGAAAACCACTTACACACCCCAATACAGTCATTCACACACCCACTTATAGACCCAGGAAAAGCACTCACACATTCCCTCACAGACCCACACATGCACACATACCTGCTCACACACCCATTTACAGTCACTTATACATCTACCCAGATATCCAGAGAACCAGTAACATATCCACTTATACATTCACACAGGCACTCACACACCCACTGATACATTCACACACCCACTAAACATCCACACAGCCACTTACACATTCACTCACACACCCATGCAGCCACTCACAAACTGAGTGAGAAACCTAGAAAAACACTTACACACCCAAATACAGTCATTCACACACCCACTTATAGACCCAGGAAAAGCACTCACACATTCCCTCACAGACCCACACATGCACACATACCTACTCACACAGTCACTCAACCACTCACACATTCACACACCCACACAACCAGTCCCACACCCATTCAGACATGCAGAAAACCACCCAAACACCCATTTCACACACCCATACAGCCACTCACACACTCACTTACAGACCCAGAGAACCACTCACACATTCAGTCACAGAACCACACAAACACTAACACACACACTGACTACACACCCAGACAACCACTCACACACCACCTACCCATCCATACAACCACTTTTATACCTATTTACAGACCCACAATGCCTGTGACACACACACCTGCTCATAGACTCACAGAACTACTAACACATCCACACAACCACTCACACACCTACTAACACACCTATAATGCCACTTACATACCCAATCATAGACCCAGAAAACCACTCACATACCCATATGCAATGCACAGCTCCTCACACACGGATACACAGTGATACAGTTATATAAATTGCAATAGAATATGTTTGTATTACATGTGTTGTTGTTTTGTATTCAATGTGTGCATTTGGTTGAAAACAGATCCATCATGCATATACCTGCAACATAGCCGATAGACCCTTTATTTTCCACGTGATCCACATGAGAAAATAAAAGAAAGGATTTGAAACCAAAAAGAACCAGTGTTTGGGAAGAGAGTTGGCTCTGAAAACAACCTTTGTTTTTATGGTGGGTAGACGATAACTACACACAGAACAGGATGCAGACTTTTACATTTTTGAGGAACACCCTATTGCCTGTGCCTGTGAAATGCACTCTGTCTTTCCAATAAATTCCATCCATGATAAAGAGAAGGGCATTCACAGCGTAGGGCTGGCTGCATGCTGGGTCTTAGTTACAGAGCCTGGCCACAGGCCAGGCACTGTGGCTAACCCTCACCATGCACGCCATGCATGCTGCCATTGGATTAACATATGGTAATGAAATATTACTTTACGATTAAAAAAACCCTCAAAATTCACTGAAAAACACTAAAGGTTAAAGGAATGTTATAAATAGGACATAGCATTAAAAACATAGACTAGAAATAAATAGAAATATAATAGACTTTAAAAACCTCAGACATTCACTAAAAAACCAAGGGTTACAGGGACAATACTGTTAGGTACTGATATTACATGCATAAAATCACAGAAATTCAGTAGTTACAGTTATATTTAGCCAAGAAATTATAACTTGTGCGCTAAGGTAACTATAATTCATGCTCTCGCCATGCACTGCTAATTACCCCACATATTACATCAGTCATGACATCTTCCTTGACATCATTGATAATATCACTGAAACATTTACAATAAAAAACTGCGGATGGAGGGGTGCGAATTATTGTTTTTCTAACAATAACGCTTCTGTAACCCTTGGTTTTTCAGTGAAAATATATTTTTCCTTGCTCATAGATTGAGCATCATTTTGTCACCATTATTTATACTGTCACATATTCCACAAACAACATAGAAGAGATAACACTGGTATCAAATCAACAAAAGCATTCTGTCTCATTTCTTCAAAGATCACCATGAACACCGAGATAGAAATGGTTACATGTAGTACATGATTAAATTGCAACATTGGTTCACAAGCTGAAAGTGAAAAAACAATTAATGAAAAAAAAAATTACAGTAGAAAAATATACTTTGACAAAATTAATAAAATTTTTAACAATTCTTTAAAAAATATGATTCCTGAAATAAAATGAATTAAATCGGAACAACATCAAGTGTATATTGACACAATACTAGATAAGTGCAAGTTCAATATTACCAACATGACTGAATGAAATTAATGTGTGTAGACACTTTCCATCATGAACAACATTCCAATGAAGGTATAAATACCTCTTAAATACCTCTCAATATTACAAACATGATTGAATCAGGTTCCTGCAAGTGACAATTTCCTTCTTTGTCATTATTACAATTACGATATAAATACCTCTTGTACTGGGACAAAGGCATATGTGACCCAAGTGGGCTTTTGTCTAATTCCACTCATCTGTTGAAGTTAATAATCACCAATACTAATTTCATTGAAAACATCTTAAACCTGAAACACATCATTCTCATCAGTCTCAAAACACTTTGGCCCATATTTATACTTTTTGACGCAAAACTGCGCCAACGCAGTTTTGCGTAAAAAAAATTTGCGCCGGCTAACGCCATTCTGAAGCGCCATGCGGGCGCCGTATTTATTGAATGACGTTAGCCGGCGTTAGCCGCCGGCGCCGTCTGGTGTGCGTTAAAAAAAACGACGTACACCAGGCAGCGCCGGCGTAGAGGAAAATGGAGCTTGGGCGTCAAGAAATGGGGCAAGTCAGGTTGAGGCAATTTTTTCGCCTCAACCCGATTTGCGCCATTTTTTACGACTCTCAACCCCATAGAAATTACTCCTGTCTTAGCAAAGACAGGAGTCATGCCCCCTTGCCCAATGGCCATGCCCAGGGGACTTCTGTCCCCTGGGCATGGTCATTGGGCATAGTGGCATGTAGGGGGGCACAAATCAGGCCCCCCTATGCCACAAAAAAAAAAACACCTACCTGAACTTACCTAAATGTCCCTGGGATGGGTCCCTCCAGCCTTGGGTGTCGTCCTGGGGTGGGCAAGGTTGACAGGGGGTGTCCCTGGGGGCATGGGACACAGGTCCCTTAACGCCTGCCTTTTGCAGGTGCTAAAAAACGACGCAAAAGCGGCTGTACGTCATTTTTTTTGACCCGCCCACTCCCGGGAGTATAAATCCGACGCACATGCCTCGGAGTCGATTTTTTAGACGGGAACGCCTACCTTGCGTGGAAAGAGGAAAATGACTCTGAAGGTTTGAGTCACCATTGCGTCATGGAAGGCAACTCAAGGGAAAACAAGCCCTTAAGTCAGATTTACCATGCCACACAGAACCACCTTGTATGGTTCAGCATGGCACAGCACATCTGGAGTAATACAAGGCAGCGTGTTACCCTGCATTGGGAAGGTGTTCCGTGGGTGGAGCATGGGTGTTCCCATGCCTCTACGCATTGTTTTGCCGCATTACCATATTTACTAAGACTAGTAAACCTCTAAATGTTCCAAAATGCTATGCCTTCTGAGGTGATGTGAAATGAGAATATGTTGATTTTTATTTGTTACTTCCTCTTTCTACATGTGCTGAATTCTACAGCACACGTGGAAAGAGGAAAACGACTCTGAGGGTTTTTTTGTGCAGGAATGTGTCCCTTCCTGCACAAAATCAATCAATGTAATAGCAGATAATGTGTGATCTCTCTCCTGTAGGACAGCATTGTCACAATTGGCTACAATATTATAATCAACTGTAGTGCCTTAAATCCCAAGTGCTATAAAACTGTTTTTTCATATTTCAATGAAATGTGTTGTCACGTTTGTTTGTTTTATGTTCATTTTCATTTCCAATGATCTACATTTAATATATTTCAATAAAGACCTGAATTCATTTACATATATTTAACTCATACTTCATAGTGAACTTTTTTTAGTGTTACTGTTTTGTATCTCACAATGTTCAAGCCCTCATCACCTCATCAGCCTCCACTCTTCGACCAGAGGACTCTTGGTGAGTTAAGACCAATATATGAATATGTTATGTCGAATAACATGAGTTCACATGCCGGCTGGTTAACATACATATCCTTTAATGAAGATGTTACATAGACAGCACACGATGAATCAAGCTTTAAGGTCCAACCGAAACTGATGAGATCTCGAGCCACATGCCTAGAACTCCGGTGCCATTCTGAAATGGAACAGGTAGTGTGTTCATAAGTAAATAGAACATAACACACATCTTCCCCCTTAACGATAGAAGAAAGCAAAATTGTTATACCCACAATCATGCATTTGAAATCGCAATAGGGAAGTAAAACATGAATTAAATACCAGCCAAAATGAATTATTGAAACACAAATGCGCACAAAATGCAGATATTCCAAATGTTAAAAAAAAGAACAGCAAAGACCATGAACTAAACCCCACAAAGGAATATATAAAGAAATAACTAATTCAAAATATAGTCCCAAAAATATTTCTTCTGCCTACTCCTCTGTTTATACTGTTGTCTGTACATCTATCTGGAATGACATTGGTTGAATCCATATCAGTTGGAACCCTACCTACGCCACCACATCCAGAAGCCTGCATTCTGGATTGGCATCCTGCTACTACGTGAGTTTTGCATATCATGCTCACCCATCGGCCACCAATCATCCCCCACATCATCCCCCACATCTGTATTCTCTGTGGTAACTCCAGAAAGGGCTGTAAATTTTACAAAAGGAGCACACCTCTTGCTCTACCACTCCCTGTTTTCCATAAGTATGGCATGCTGGATACTTTCCCCTCACAGGTAGCCGGGAAAACCTTTGACCCATTCTTATTCCCACTATGAAGTCTTCTAATTCCATAGATCTCCCATCATGAACTGTACCTCCTTCACTCAGTTCATTTTATCATATTTTTCCTTACTCTTCAATTGAACCTCCTCTACCTTACCACGCACCTCATCCAGATCCAGCAATCTTTTCTCAGCATTGGTTTTGTCCAACACCCATCCAGGCTATAGCTCACAAGAAGAGGGTCTGCCACTCAACAACACATATTGGCAGACCCCCATAGATGAATGCAGGTATTAAGGTAACTCTATAACCTTTCATTGACACTTTTCTTCACATCACCACCAGACAACAAGGCCATATGAATGCACTCAAATAGTCTGTTGACCCTTTCCACCATTCTGTTGGCTATACAAAATCACAGAAAAATGTTTGATACCAAATGACTCGAGGAATGCCTGCATGGTATTGGACTTAAACTGCAGCTGACTGTAGGTCACCGATGATAGAGAAACACCCTCTCCCCTTAACAAATTAAAAAGATATTCAATCACAGAATTTGTGTTTGTTTCTCTCATGAATTCACACTCCACCCACTTAGACAAATAATCAACAATCACCAAAGCATACCTCATGTTTGCGAGTAGGTCATACATTGGATCCACAAAATCCAAGCCTAATTTTTTCCAGGGTCTCCTAGGAAGTTCAATTGGACATAAAAGGGTTTTGCTACCTGGCAAGGACTTGTCAGCATCATTAAACACCCTGCAGCTACCCACAATCATCTAAATTTTGCTAGCCATTCTGGGCTACCGATAGTAGCTGTGTACTCACTTCTTTGAACTAGTCATGCCCACATAACCTTGGTGTGCCACTTTCGCCAACGGGGTTCTGCGTTCTGAAGGAGGTATCAACAAATTTCCACTTAACCCCAACACAACTTCCACTGACAAGTTGTCCCTAATCTTAATATATGGTTGAACTCATCAGCCAAATATTCTTTTCATTAGGCCAGCCTGCCATGATGAACTTTATCAAAGCAATTTGACACACATCACCCTTTTACTCCTCCTCCCACTACTTATATAATACCATTCCTACAGCAACCACCATTCCATTCACTTTCCCAATGACACACTCAATCTCCTCTTCTTTCGCTGCACTCTCAATGTCCTTTACTGGACACCTGGATAGGAAGTCCGCTCTCAAGTGTTTTGCCCCAGGAATGTGTTTAACATCGAAATTAATCTATACATTTTTGCTAAAAGGCTCAACAACCTGGAACTAGCTTGATTCAAGTTCTTTCCAGCTAACAGATATACTAATGGCTCATGGTCAGTCAGACGTGAGAATTTCTTTCCCCACATGAAGGTTGAGAAATGTGAAGTGGCCCACACACACGCCAATGCTTCTCTCTCAATGATGCTACATTTACGTTCATCAGCTGACAAACATCTTGAAGCAAACGCTATGGTATTTTCCCTGTCTTTCACCATTTGCGAGAGAACCGCACCCAACCCCACACCACTGGCATCTACTGTTAAAGTAAACATTGCATCATCTCTATATGTGCCAAGTGCTGGGGCCTCCATGATCAGTTTTTTCAATCTTTCTAATGTTTCATTCTCCACAGCACCCCACATAAACATCTCTCCTTTATGTAAGAGTGTCCTGAGCGATACCTTCTTTCCAGAGAAGTACTCAATGAATCAGGAGTAATAGTATTAAGTAGTAAAATACTTTGTTCGGTATTAAGACCATAAAACTGTTAAAACAATATGTACTTGCAACATACAGGCTACTGGAAATATTGATATACAGGATATAAAATGGTTTACAATGATACATACTGGATCTCCAAAAAACATGATACAAACAACAACATAAAAAAGAGATAAAATACAATCCAGTGTGGTATAAATAAAATTAACACGATCATAATCAGTCTACCCCATATCTCACATTTTCCTCAATCTAAACAAGAAAGATAAAAAACATGCAACAGCATGCATAGTATGTACATCAGACAAAACCTGCAAAAACATGAGGACTGGCATAACTTGCTCAAAATGGGTAGTCTTCAACAATGGGATTAAAAGATTTCTGTGGGGAATTATGTAAAAGTACAAAAGAAAACAAAATGCCTTAAGTTTTGAAGCAAACAATTATCACACACACAAGGACCTGATTATTGCTCCACCCAGCAACTTTTGAATAAATTAACAAGTCATTGAACTGGTTAAACCTAAACCTAATTAAAGGATAATGATGATTGGGAAGAATACAATAGATCAACTAAGGTTCAATAGTGGGCCTGGTCGCGAGTAATGCATGATCGTGACCAATGGGTTTCTTCAGCTCAAAGCCTCCTTCTCTAGCTTTCTCCACCGCATAAAGTTCACCCTGGTCCACGCAATATCAGCCTTTATGATGGAAGTAGCGGACTCAAACAGATCCAATCTGCCCAAGTTAAGAAAATTGTCCCTAACATATTTTAACCAAGGTATTGATCTCTAACCATCTAAGGCTACTCAATCCATAACAATCTCTCTCCACAAACAATTTTCAACACACGCCTAAGTCTTCAACCACATGATCAAGAGTAGTATTCGCACAACCCGAGGAATTATCATAGCTGATCCATGTTTACTGGTTGCTGACTCATACTAATACCATTCAATAAGTCTGTTTTGTGTTTGATACCTACTCCTTAAATCACATTCCCTAAATATTCCACTTCTGGAACCATGAAGCTACATTTCTCCCTCTTGACAGAGAGGGATGGAGGGTGTTGTGTTTGTGTGTGGGGGTGTGTGAACGTTTGTGTGTGCATGGATGCGGGTGTGTGTTGCGTGTTGAATGTGTGTGTGCATTTATGGAGGTGTGAGTGCATTTATGTTGTGTTTTGTCAATGCGTCTTGCGTGTATGTTTGAAACTATGTGCAGATGTTTGTGTGAATGGATGTATGCGTGCATTGAAGCATGTAGGAATGGGTGTGTATGTGTGTGTGTGTGTGTGTGTGTGAAGGGGGTGTGAATGTAGGGGTAGGTGGGGGGGCTTTGGAGAGGAGGGGGGTGGGAGGGTAACTGAAGAGGGTGGACCCCTATCAGTGAGAGGGAAGGAATTCTTTGTCACTGATATGGCCTACCGTCATGGTTTTCGTGGTGTTACGAGCACCACGGAAACCATGGCGGTAGGGGGGTCATAATCCCGCAGGTGGAACAATGACGGCTGCTGAGCTGGAGATAGATATCTCCAGCCCGCCGGCTGTTACCCCCGTTATGGTCGGAGTAGTACATTGGCGGGTTGGCTTCTGCAACCCATCAATGTGATGATATGGCGGTAAGTACTGCCAGCCTGTTGGCGGTACTTACCACCATATTAGCGCCGACCTCCAGGGTCGTAATGACCCCCTTAATTTCTAAAGGGGGTAGAGCATACGTCAAAGCTGGATGGGCTCAGTCATCAAGAATATTAGCAAGAAACTTCGCTGAAACCATGGAGATGAGGTAGCCGGCACACGATTATCACAGGCAGGAATAATTTAAAACTGGCCCAAGTCACACGCGACTTCCAGTCAAGGAGTAGATTATAGTGTCTCCATAAAGTCACAGAGCCTCCAATGCTCAGGGGCCAAGTTAATCGTCTGAAAGTTAGAGAACTACCTATGCTCAGGGAGCAGTATCACATACTTGAGGTATGTCACGTCTTGCCTCTCACCTGCCCGTGCATAGACAGAGTCCACCTAGAACAACATAGTAGTACTGACGCTGTCTGTAGCGTGGGACCGTTTCTCCCTTGTCACCAAAACTTGTTATGTCGAGCCACATATAGTTACAAGCTGGGTGTTTAAAATACAGATCCTTTAATGAAGCGCTTACACGGACAGCACATGATGAATGAAGCCAACCGCTCCAGGTCAAACCAAAACTGATTGGATCTCGAGCGGCATGCCTAGAACACCAGTGCCATTCTGGAATGGAACTAGTAGCATGTTCACAAGCAAATAGAATACAGCAGAATCCCTGCGCCCAAGACACACATCAGCATGTGTTAGATGTGACATCATTGGTTTGGTTTCCCCTGTCTTTATTGCTTCTGCTTCCCATGTTTTGACTGTGTGCTGGACTCTGTTTTTGCTGTTTTTAGTACTCTGAGCACTTTACCACTGATGATCAGTACTAAAGTGCAAGTGCTCTCTGTGTAAATTGTATGTCTAATTGGCTTTTCCATGATTGGCATATTTGAATTACTAGTAAGTCCCTAGAAAACTGCACTAGAGTTGCCCAGGGCCGGTAAATCAAATGCTACTAGTGGGCATGCAGCACTGGTTGTAACACCCACTATTAGTAGTCATGGAAACATGGCTCAGACCTGCCACTGCAGTGTCTGTGTGTGCAGTTTTAACCTGCCAACTCGACCTGGCCAGTGTACCCACTTGCCAGACCCAAACCTTCCCTTTTTGTATATGTAAGGCACCTCTAAGGTAGGCCCTAGGTAGCTGCATGGGTAGGATGTAGTGTATGTTAAAGGTGGGACACACACTGATGTGTTTTACGTGTCCGAACAGTGAAATACTGTCAAATTTGTTTTTCACTGTTGCAAGGCCTCTCTCATACATTAACAGGGGGACTGCCTTTCAATATCTTTTAAGTGAAGTTCCCTTTGGGAGCAGATGGAGATCTGGAGTTTGGTGTCTCTGAACTCACAATCTAAAAACACATCTTTTGGTAAAGGTGGTTTTTAAATTGTCTGTTTGAAAATGCCACTTTTAGAAAGTGGGCATTTTCCTACTTAAACCATTCTGTGACTCTGCCTGCTTGTGTATTCCCTGACTGCGTCAGTTTGACAGTTGGGCTATTTGTGAATCTCCAATAGACAGTGACACAAAGGGAGATGGGGTGTAGCCTGCATATCCTGATGGGCCATCTGGGCTAGAGTAGAGGGAGGAGTGGTCACTTACCCCTGAATGGGCTGTGCCTGCCCTCACACGATGCAGTCTCCACCCTCCTGGTGTGAGTCTGAAGCCAGGCCTGGGCAAGGCAGGATCTTGTAAACAACAGAGACTTTCCTTTGAAGTGTGCCTACTTTAAAGGCAGAAAAGGGTATAAGTAGTGGACCCACAACCCCAGATTTCCAGATTTCTTCTGGAACCAAGAGGAACCTCTGCCACAGAGAAGAGCTGAAGAGCTGAAGGAGGTGTACTGCCCCCTTGCCTGTGACTGTGTTTTGCTGGGTTGGCCTGCAGTTGCTGCTTCTGCCTGAAAGAGGACAAAGACTGGACTTTGTGGTATATTCCTGCTTGTGAAGAATCTCCAAGGGTTTGGACTGAGCTTGCCTCCTGTTTTGAAATCTCAGGGCCATCAAAGACTTCCTCTGCCAGCACCTGAACTCTCTCCTGAGACTCCTGCCAAGTGGCGCCCTATCAGGTCCCTGGGCCTTTGAATGGCGAAGCTGGTAGAACAAGGACTGAAATCCATGCACAGAAAGCCGTGAGGGGCAAGTTTAGATGCACCACCTGCAACATAGCTGTAAAAACAACATGCCACCCAAATTCCAATTTTTTTATTATCATGTTATGGAACTCCTGAGAAATCCACATGAATACAGATACAAAACCATAAAAGTTACCCATAATAAGATACATATTTCTTAAAAGAACAAAAATAAATACATAATGCAATAGTTAATTATTTAAAACACCAAATTCAGAATACCTGCAAGAATGATTGAAAGAACTTAAAAATCTTGTAACAAAATCTTTCATTGTGGGGGGTGTAACATAAATCCAACGCCTCTCTGTGAGATCTAATATTAAGCTGCAAAAAAGGGATTTTAACCAAAATTTCCTTGGAACGGCGGGAGCCAGCCATACAAATAAGACATGTATAAGAGATTGTACCCCTCCTTGACACAGATCACAAACGCTAGTAGAGCCATCCCACTGTGAGGTGAGATCTTTTAATGGCATCTATTTAGTCTAAGTAGCATACACAGTCGCCTCACCAGATGGTTTAAATATCAGGTCAAGTAGGGTTGCACCATTTTCATAGTTACCGAGGTAGTTAACTTCTCTAGACCTCTCTTTTTGCCACATACACCTCCATGTCCATCGAAAAGCCTTTGGACCATGATGCTTCCTTCAGAATTTGTTTTAATGATACATAAGGAATTGAAGGACAAAGCTCCAAGTCTAGCTCTAGTAGTTGAATAGCTTTGATGTAATTTCTAAAAAAAGCAGATTTATCCCTCAGATTGCTAAAGACCTCACTATATCCAAGTTTCTCAATGAACAATCTTCACTGTGCATGAGGTTGTGCGCCCTTCTTAACACTGCCACAAGGCCTTGCACAAAGATGTTCCTAATGCCAAATTCAAGGCGTAATGCCGCCCCAGAGTCTGCATGATTACAAGAGACCACGCATTTCAGAATACGGCCTTCCGTCTTGTCCCAAAAAATCCCATTTAGTTGTATCAATACACTCTATTGCATATAAAAGAGTCGCAGGGATCTTGACCTGGTAGGCTGATAGTAAGTGGGCAAAATGACGCTTACCGTTTGCCTTATAAAAGGCCGACAGGCCTTGGGCTAGTGACAGGGCCTTATTGGTATTCTGACGTATGTTATCAGAATCTTTTATTGAAGCCGAAAAGGTCTTGCCTAAAAACTGGTATGATGTTTGCTGTTCCAGTTTATGTTGACCTATTACCCAAGGAAACAAGACTTTTCTTCTACGGATCTTACCGGAGAAGCAGACCACCTGAGACTTAGCTGTATTAATTTTCAGGTAGTGCTTCTCTGAATAGCTTTTCAGAGTGGCCAAACGATGGTTTAGGCCTTTTGGAGTAACTTCATACACTACTATATCATCCGGATACATCAGGCTCACAATTGGCTGGCCCCCTACCGCAGGGGCATCGCCGGAGGAGTTCCTGAGACGGAAAGGTAGGTCATGGATATAGAGGGAGAAAAGCAATGGGGCCAGTAAGCAACCTTATTTTAAGCCATTTTTTGTTAATACCTTTGAAGATAGTCCCTGTTCTCCGCCCATTAAGATTTTACACCAGGTTGATGAATATAGGGCAATCACCAATTGCAGGAGGCCAGATGGAACTCCTAGATCTTGGAGTTTTTTCCACAGTGTTCCCCTGTTGGAAAATGGGTTATTGGTAGGGCAGGTAGGTACCTATACCTAGCAACAAGCCACCAACCTCCACATAGGTACAGTTGGGTCTCAGTAAATTAATCCCAGCTCAACCCTTGGTAGCTTGGCATCGAGCGTCAAGGCTTAACTTAGGAGACAAAGTGTAAAGCATTCAAATATCACAAAACAGTAATTAAATAAAACACAGGAAACAGTTTAAAAATCCAAAACCAATTTATAAAAATAGTTTATATTTTTATCTTTAAAATGACACAAAAACGATTAAAATCGGTTCAGGGGAACCGGAGATATGAATTTTTAAAGTATTATTATTTTCTAGCGCTTAGAAACAAAAAGCGCCAATCGGGTCATCTGGTTGCACCAGGACCGGGGCAAAGTCAAACTTTCAGGCCGACCGCGATGGAGCCCTGCTCGGCTACAAGTCGCGGGAGGCCTCGGTTAAAAAGTTACCTTCTGACTTAGTCTCTTTTTTGATGTTTTTCTTCCCCGGGACGAACCTGCCAGTTGGATCCGACCTCCTGGAGCCCTTGTCCGGATACGCAAAGTCGGTTTCCTCGGTGGTGATTTTTACCTTCGGACTTAGTCGTTTTTTCGAGATGAAAATCCTTCGACCGGGGTAAACCTGGATCTTGATCCGACGTCCGTGGAGCCCTTCTCGGATACGATGGCTGGAAGGTCCCGGTCAACTTTTTACGTTCGGACTTAGTCTCTTTTTTGGATGTTTTTCTTTACCGGGACGAACCACGAAGTCAGGCCGGGTCGCGGTTGAGGCAAGCCGGCTAGAATTTCCGCGTCGGGTCGGTCACTTTATGGAGCTTTTTTTCAAAAATTCTCCAATCTTTTCCAAACTTCTGGGGCTTCACCCAGATGTTCTTTTAAGGTTCTTTTGGGGTCCACAGCTCACCCCAAGGGTCCAGAAGTTCTGTGATGGTCCTTGGGAAGTGCGGACTTCAACTCCCAGAATGCACCTGGCGCAAACTCCTTTTTGGCCACTGGACAGTGGTCAGCTGGTCACTTTTTCAGGAGTTGGTGCAGGGGACTCTGGATAGCAATTTTTCACCTGTAGCAAACAGGGAGTCCCTCCTTGAACCAGTTGAAGCCAGGCAAAGTCCTTCTTGTGGTGAAGCCCAAGTATGCAGCTGGTGCAGTCTTTCTGAGTGCAGGGTCCAGGTGCAGGCCAGGGGTCCAGCAGGGCAGTCCTTCTTCTTCTTTAGTTCCTTTCTTGTTGAATTCTGGAGGGGATCTGAGGCGTGGGTGCAGGTCTGCCAGTTTTATCCTTGCTCCTGGGTGAAAAGCAGGGGGGCCCTGGTCCTCCAATCAGGGACAGGGTCGTCCCCCTGTGATGACCACTTCCTGGGAAGTGTGGCAAAAATCCATCCCAGAAGGCAACAGTCTCTAAAAATCCAAAATGGATGAATCTGATTTTTAGAGGAGAGATCTGGCTGAGCCCACCCACTGGTGTGGCTAAAAATCATAAACACACCCCTCTCCTGCCCTCTCCTAATCTAATCAAGGGGGCACCTAGCTGTCTGGGGTTGCAGGATGTGGGGGTGTTGCTGGGTGCTCCAGATGTCCTTCTTTGCCTTTGAAGACCAGTTTGGCAGCCCTCCCCCTTCCTGCCTCACCATCTGCTGAGGGGAGATTCTCTCCCCCAAGCACATTCCTTTGTGTGAAGTCAGGCCACTTCACACCTCATTAAAGTAGCCTGGCAGAAGCTGCTGCAGGCTGGCCAATCAGAGCACAGCAGCAAAAACAATGCAGAGCTGAAATTGGCAACTTTTTAGGTAAAGTCTAAACTTTTTACCTGCACTAGTTATATTAAATCCAACAACTGGAAGTTGTGGGATTTATTATAACAATCAATTTGATACCAAATTCTTGGTATGTAACATTTAAGGAGACTTTAAAATTTAAAATAAAGTCTGCCCATTCTAGCCTATGAAGGCCATTTACTTCAATGAGGGAAAAACGAATTTGGCTGTTTTTACCTCACCAGGGCTTATAAATCTATTTTTATAAAGTCCCTGCTTATAGTTACATGGCACCCAGCCCTAGGGGCACATAGGGCACACCTTAGGGGTGACTTATATGTAAAAATAAGGTAGTTTAAGACTTTGGAAGTACCTTTAATTCCAAAGTCGAATTTGCATATAACTTTAATTTAAAAGCAGCCAGCAAGGCAGGCTTGCTTTTAAAATGACACTGGGCACCTCAGCAATGCACCTAGGTGTGCACCACCTATGCTGTGGTCCCTAAACCTACATGCCCTACCATATACTAGGGACTTATAGGTAGGTTAACTTAGCCAATTATAATTAGCCTAATTTGCATATCCATTTTACACAGAGCACAGGCCCTGGGACTGGTTAGCAGTACCCAGGGCACCATCAGAGTCAGGAAAACACCAGCATAAAGTGGAAAATGGGGGCAAAAAGTTAGGGGGCCTCTGCAATCAGCCCCAGTTTCTCACACAACCCCCCCCCAGCCCACACGCCCAGGAGACTCAGCCCAACCCTGGGAGAGTCTTCCTGGCTTGTTAGGCGAGGAAGACAGTGAAGAAAACTGGCTGTCCCTTTGCAGGGCCTACTCTGCCTTACATCCTCCTGTCAGGGTCTCTCCCTCTGGGTAGTGAACCCACCCCAACAATGAAAGGACCCATTTAAAACTGAAACTTCCCTCTAGGGGGGTCTTCCTCCTCTCTCTCTGCCAACTTGGGTAGTGAGGTGCCCACCTCCCCTACTCCTAACTTTGCTAGGGCAACACCTAGCTTACCCAAAGAGGTCACCCAACACTTGAGCAACCCCACCATGACCAATTGGGTCAGGGGGCCTACTTTGCTATTGGCCCTGGGGTCTGCCTCCCAGGCCAAGTACAGTGCTGCCAGGAAGGCTAGCACCCAGCAGAGGCTACTGACAGCTGTCAGTACCCAGAACCACACCCTAAGCTCTCCACTGACAGGTGGCTGAGCTGCTTTAGGGGCATCTTTGGGGTCCTGGTACCCCTCTTGCTGTCTAGAGTGGGGGGCTACCACCTCCTGTGGCAGACACCCTCCTTCCACTCTCCCTTCTGTCAGTGCAGGGGCAACACCTTGCATCTGGACAGCTGCCTGACTACTCAGGACTTCCTTGGGGTCAGATGAGGCCTCACCAGTGCCAACTCTGGGCTCCCCCCCTACTGGGGCAGAAGGCCTTTGGCTCCTTGGAACTCTCTTTAAGAGTGGCCTACCCTTCCTTTTCTTCTTTCCTTTTCTTGGGGACCCCTGTCTCCTAACTGTAGGGACTGACTCCCCAGGACTTTGGGTAGGGGGGGCGCCCTGGGCGACCACCCCATCTGTGACCAGACTCACCTCTGGGAGGTCATTGCCCAGGATACAATCTAGGGGAAGGTCAGCACTGACTACCACCCTAATCCAGTCAAGGATACCCTCCCTCTCTAGGGGCACTATGGCTACAGGTTTGGAGGTGACCTCCCCTGTGGCTATCCTGACTTTCTTTGTCTTTCCTGGGACATACATGTCTGGGGTCACTAACCGGTCACTCACTACAGTGTGACTGGCACAGGTGTCTCTCAGGCCAGTGGTAGGGATCCCATTCACTTGAATGTGGTGGAAGTGCCTACTCCCACCCTCAGGGATCACCAGCTTACCATCTGGTCCTGTCTCCCAGCACAATGCTAGGAGGACTTCATCATCTGAGGAATCCTCCTCTATGGCTACACTGGACAGCCCAGTGCTAACCACCTTCTTTGGACAGGCTGCATCTCCTCTGAAGTGACCTGTCTGCTGACAGTCAAAGCAAGCCCTACTGTCCAAGAGCTTTTTTAACCCTGGGTCTCCCTGTCTCTGCATGTCAGATTGGGAGTGGGATTTACTCTCCTCCTTCTTAGGGTTCTGGGGTACCGAGGGAGTCTCTGTGGTGGGCTTACCACCTCCCTCCTTAGGTTTTTGGGGACCTGTCCCCCCCTTCTTGGAGTCTCCCCCCTGGGACTTGACAACCACCCTGGTTCTCAACCACTCATCAGCTGCCTCCCCTAGCTCTCTAGGGTTGGTCAGCTTAGAGTCCACTAGATGCTGGCGTAACCTTTCTTGGATACAATTGGTCAAGATGTGCTCTCTCATGATCAGATTGTATAACCCCTCATAAGTATTTACTTTGTTGCCAATAATCCAGCCCTCTAGTGCCTTTAGTGAGGTGTCCACAAAGTCAACCCAAGACTGGGTACTGACCTTCTGGGTGTCCCTGAACTTCATTCTATATTGCTCTGGGGTCAGACCAAACTTCTTAACTAAGCACCTCTTCATACTAGGGTATGAATCTGCCTCCTCCCCCCTTAAGGTCAGAAGCCTATCCCTCCCTGAGTTGGGGACCAACTCCCACAAAAGGGAACCCCAGTATTGAGGCTTAACCCTTCTCATTTGGAGTGCCCTCTCAAAGGCCCCTAGCCACTTATCTATGTCATCCCCCTCTACATAAGCAGGGACCACCCCCTTGGGTAATCTGGGGCAAACTCCCCCACCCATGGACACCTCAGCTTCTTTATCGCTGCTTCCATCTCTTTTTTCTTTGTATGCCCACTTTTTCTTTTCTAGGGCCAGCTTCTCTGCTTCCAAAGCTATGTAGGCTAGCTGGGCTTCCAGCTCTCTTTCCCTGATGGATGGGTTCTCTCCTCCTGAAAGGACCCTCTTCCTACCACTAGCTTTGGGTCTGCCCCTAGTGACTGTGTCCAGTGAGGACCGTTCCTCCTCTTCCTCACTTGGGGTCTGATGCCTTTCCTCCCCTGAGTGGTTAGAGTTAGCATCATCCTCTTTTGGTTCCTCCTCTGGAGCTTCCTCTGTCTCTACCTCTTGGGCCTCAGCCCATGCTGTCAGGGATTTAATCAGGATTTCCTTCCTGAGATTAGTGGTTGCAGGCAACCCCCTCTCAATACACAACCCCCTAAGCTGGACTACTGTCAGTGTGGGTAGGCTAGCCAGATCAAGCTCCATGGTTCCCTAGTTTTGTGTCAACAAAAACTTTTTGCAAAAATTGGAAACAAGAATTTAGAAAAATTACAAAAATTCAATAATTGAAATTAATCCAAATTAATTACAAAAAAAAAATTAAAATTAAAAATTAAAAACAATTTTTGCACTAGGACAATTTAAAGGATTTTTAATTTGTTTTATCTAAAACTGTAACGTGATATTGAACACAAGTACAGGATCCCGTCGCTGCTTCCAATTATGTTGGAAAATGGGTTATTGGTAGGGCAGGTAGGTACCTATACCTAGCAACAAGCCACCAACCTCCACATAGGTACAGTTGGGTCTCAGTAAATTAATCCCAGCTCAACCCTTGGTAGCTTGGCATCGAGCGTCAAGGCTTAATTTAGGAGACAAAGTGTAAAGCATTCAAATATCACAAAACAGTAATTAAATAAAACACAGGAAACAGTTTAAAAATCCAAAACCAATTTATAAAAATAGTTTATATTTTTATCTTTAAAATGACACAAAAACGATTAAAATCGGTTCAGGGGAACCGGAGATATGAATTTTTAAAGTATTATTATTTTCTAGCGCTTAGAAACAAAAAGCGCCAATCGGGTCATCTGGTTGCACCAGGACCGGGGCAAAGTCAAACTTTCAGGCCGACCGCGATGGAGCCCTGCTCGGCTACAAGTCGCGGGAGGCCTCGGTTAAAAAGTTACCTTCTGACTTAGTCTCTTTTTTGATGTTTTTCTTCCCCGGGACGAACCTGCCAGTTGGATCCGACCTCCTGGAGCCCTTGTCCGGATACGCGAAGTCGGTTTCCTCGGTGGTGATTTTTACCTTCGGACTTAGTCGTTTTTTCGAGATGAAAATCCTTCGACCGGGGTAAACCTGGATCTTGATCCGACGTCCGTGGAGCCCTTCTCGGATACGATGGCTGGAAGGTCCCGGTCAACTTTTTACGTTCGGACTTAGTCTCTTTTTTGGATGTTTTTCTTTACCGGGACGAACCACGAAGTCAGGCCGGGTCGCGGTTGAGGCAAGCCGGCTAGAATTTCCGCGTCGGGTCGGTCACTTTATGGAGCTTTTTTTCAAAAATTCTCCAATCTTTTCCAAACTTCTGGGGCTTCACCCAGATGTTCTTTTAAGGTTCTTTTGGGGTCCACAGCTCACCCCAAGGGTCCAGAAGTTCTGTGATGGTCCTTGGGAAGTGCGGACTTCAACTCCCAGAATGCACCTGGCGCAAACTCCTTTTTGGCCACTGGACAGTGGTCAGCTGGTCACTTTTTCAGGAGTTGGTGCAGGGGACTCTGGATAGCAATTTTTCACCTGTAGCAAACAGGGAGTCCCTCCTTGAACCAGTTGAAGCCAGGCAAAGTCCTTCTTGTGGTGAAGCCCAAGTATGCAGCTGGTGCAGTCTTTCTGAGTGCAGGGTCCAGGTGCAGGCCAGGGGTCCAGCAGGGCAGTCCTTCTTCTTCTTTAGTTCCTTTCTTGTTGAATTCTGGAGGGGATCTGAGGCGTGGGTGCAGGTCTGCCAGTTTTATCCTTGCTCCTGGGTGAAAAGCAGGGGGGCCCTGGTCCTCCAATCAGGGACAGGGTCGTCCCCCTGTGATGACCACTTCCTGGGAAGTGTGGCAAAAATCCATCCCAGAAGGCAACAGTCTCTAAAAATCCAAAATGGATGAATCTGATTTTTAGAGGAGAGATCTGGCTGAGCCCACCCACTGGTGTGGCTAAAAATCATAAACACACCCCTCTCCTGCCCTCTCCTAATCTAATCAAGGGGGCACCTAGCTGTCTGGGGTTGCAGGATGTGGGGGTGTTGCTGGGTGCTCCAGATGTCCTTCTTTGCCTTTGAAGACCAGTTTGGCAGCCCTCCCCCTTCCTGCCTCACCATCTGCTGAGGGGAGATTCTCTCCCCCAAGCACATTCCTTTGTGTGAAGTCAGGCCACTTCACACCTCATTAAAGTAGCCTGGCAGAAGCTGCTGCAGGCTGGCCAATCAGAGCACAGCAGCAAAAACAATGCAGAGCTGAAATTGGCAACTTTTTAGGTAAAGTCTAAACTTTTTACCTGCACTAGTTATATTAAATCCAACAACTGGAAGTTGTGGGATTTATTATAACAATCAATTTGATACCAAATTCTTGGTATGTAACATTTAAGGAGACTTTAAAATTTAAAATAAAGTCTGCCCATTCTAGCCTATGAAGGCCATTTACTTCAATGAGGGAAAAACGAATTTGGCTGTTTTTACCTCACCAGGGCTTATAAATCTATTTTTATAAAGTCCCTGCTTATAGTTACATGGCACCCAGCCCTAGGGGCACATAGGGCACACCTTAGGGGTGACTTATATGTAAAAATAAGGTAGTTTAAGACTTTGGAAGTACCTTTAATTCCAAAGTCGAATTTGCATATAACTTTAATTTAAAAGCAGCCAGCAAGGCAGGCTTGCTTTTAAAATGACACTGGGCACCTCAGCAATGCACCTAGGTGTGCACCACCTATGCTGTGGTCCCTAAACCTACATGCCCTACCATATACTAGGGACTTATAGGTAGGTTAACTTAGCCAATTATAATTAGCCTAATTTGCATATCCATTTTACACAGAGCACAGGCCCTGGGACTGGTTAGCAGTACCCAGGGCACCATCAGAGTCAGGAAAACACCAGCATAAAGTGGAAAATGGGGGCAAAAAGTTAGGGGGCCTCTGCAATCAGCCCCAGTTTCTCACATCCCCTATTCACTCTGTCAAACGCTGTGGAGTAATCAATAAATGCTACATACAATATACCTCCCCTAGTCTGGGCATACTTATCAATTATGGTTTGCATAATCAAGATATCGCCTAAGGTATTATACGTGCTACCCACCTTGCGGCTGAAATTGAGGTACCACCTGCATTGCGACAGGGAAATCGACAAATCACCTACATCTTGGCTGGAGAAATGAAGCAACACCAGCATGTGGTTGCTGAAAATGACGCAAACCCCATACAGCGCGGTTTTCTGTCACCTTGCGGACGGATTTCTCATGCATCATCGCTGGGCATCAAAATCAACGTAAACCTGCGCAGACCCAAGGTGCCCCATCTGGAAAATGACGCACGGCCTCACTTGTGAATGTGAAAATGATGCATCACTGATTTTTTTGATGCACTCTCACCCAGGTGGCTTTATTTTTGAGGCAAACCATGTACTTTGTGCAACAACAATGTTTCCATTGTTTTCTATAGAGTAAGTTTCTATTATTTTGAGAATTCATAACTTTAGTTATATATGTTGGATTTTTGTCGTTTTAGCCTTGTTTGACTTTGAAAAATATTGCCTATTTTCCTAAACTGGTTCGGTGTCCATTTTGTAGTGCTTTCACTGCATTACTGTGTCTGTTGGTACAAATACTTTACACATTACCTTTGAGATAAGCCTGACTGCTTGTGCCAAGCTACCAAGGGGGCGAGCAGGGGTTATCGAAAGTGTGTATCTCCATTGTCCTGAATAGAGTGAGGGTCTCTTCTTGGACAGACTGCAAACTGACTTGCCAACCATAGTCCCCATTACTAACAGCACAGTAAACAACAGTTGTTTACATAACAGCCCACTAACCTTTGGATTCATCAAGACCATGGCAAAAGTTTGACAGAAATCAAACACAACTGTACTAGCACTATAAAACATGTAAGAGACAATGGAGAAGATTTAAGAGGGCCTATCACCTTCTTGCGCCACATTACTGTCAATTGTTTTTTTATACTAATGTGGCCCAATGAGGCCAAAATCGCTGTGCCAGATTTTCAAAGTGGCTCAATGCATGCATTCCGCCATTTTGAAATGCCTTGCGCCACATTTTGCCTGCACCAGGGATAATGCATGCAAAAATGGAGTTCCCCCATTAGTGGGGATGAAAATATGGTGCAAAGAATTCTAAAACATTTTGGGGGGGATTTGTAACGCCAGCTCAGAGCAGGTGTTAAAAGGGGTCACACAATTGGTTGCAATGGGCCCCTATGTACTGTTCAGGGTTTTCATGCTAACCCTGAACAGTACATCAAAAGAGTAAAAAATAATGATGCTATTGCCTCCTACCCTGAGCCATGGTGTGCTGTATCTTAAATACGGTGCACACATGGTGGCGGTAGGGGGCGCTAAGGGGTGCAAGGAGAGTGGCGCTGCACTGAGTGCACTGCCATTTTCCTTAAATCTACCCCAATGTTTTCACAGGCTTAAATAGGCAGAAGGCTAACTCCAACTAAATATGGCTCAAAACTACCCACAAAGCCACTCATTCTCGTTCAGTCCAGGAGCAGAGAGCTGCAGCCTATCACTAAAGTTCACATCTTAAGAGAAAGATAAGACTTACCCAGGGCATTTATAAACAACATCGTTTAATTGATTTAAGGCTCAATGAAGAACTTTACTGCTAAATTACGTTTGTATTTTTACAGTATACCAGCCTAGGGAAGTTTTGATTTTTTTAAAGATATTCAGCATTATCGCTTTTCTTCACTGCGGATTTCGTTACTGCTGATTTGTGTTATTATTGACACTTCCATGATTTTTTACTATCCTGGTTCTAAAAGGAGACGTTTTTATTGTGGTCTAATATATCTTAATGTGAAAAAAAACGATTTTCCAAAAGGAAATGGAATATTTAAATGTGATGTATATATGTATTTGCTTAAATTATTGAAACATCAAAAGGTGGCAGTGCAACGGCAAAGTCCAATTTTGCATGACTCCAGCGTTTTAATATAAATAATTTTCATTATGCATAAATGAAGACATAAACGACAACAGAGGCATTCTCTTATTAACAATATTCTGGCGCTCAGTCCTGGTGGAACATGACGCCCTGACCTAATATAATCACAATGCGCCGGTAAAATTAGAGGTGCAGTATCAGCAGAGGGCGTAAAGTCAAGGTACAATAAGAATTGTGATAAACTATGCCCCTATGGCGGGTGGAGATACTACAAGTGTTTTACCACAGTATTTCCATACGTCTTTTTGGCTCTTCGTTTCCATTGGTCATTTACTGGTGGTAATATTCGTGAGGTGGTGTGGTCTTCCTACATTGCTGAAAATCAGTGAGACAGTTACAAATGTGCTGAAAACCAATTATCACACATCTTGTGCAATTTCTACTCTACTATAAAATGGTAATGTCTGTGTGCAATTTCCACTCTACTATAAAATGGTAATGTCTGTGTGCAATTTCCACTCTACTATAAAATGGTAATGTATGTCTACATGTCAACGTTGTGAAGGAAGCTAATATAAACGTCGTTCAGCTCTAACATGCGTTTTAAGATCTTTGGCCAAAACAGATGATCACGCAGTTTGTCACATGAAGTGTAAAAGGTGTCATTAATTATTTACGCGAACACAGAAAGACCATTAATTTGAACATTAGTACCCGTTTATTTAGTCTTCCCACGGTAGTCATGTTTTGTCCTTTAAGTTTCTTAACAGCATTAAACATAATATGATCTGACACTGTTTTAATCTTCAGATGCTAGGGATAATGACCTGACATCACTTAGTGCATTCTGACTTTTGTGTTGAAATTAATGCCCCTTGTCTGTAGTTATTTGAAAGGAAAAGGTCATTATCCAATGTTTATTTTATTCCCTTTCAGAGCAGAGGGGCTGTAGATTGATGAATTCACGATAGTACAGTTCTGCTATTCATTAGCTCTTCATATCTCAAGTGCCCAACTTCATGTAAAAGCAATTAGCCGTTTAGTTAGATTTATGAATAAGGTTACGTAGGTGCAGCACCTAATATTCTTGACCAAATGATAGTAGACACTCAAGCTTAATGAAACACAAGAGGAAAAAGAACATGTTATGGCTATGTGAGAATAACAATTCTGAGGATAAGCTAGGGGTGGCTCCTTTGCAATGCCAAAGGAGCATCGCCTCCCATGGCTAAGCCAGGAGCTGAAAAATAAAATATTTCTTTATCATTTTATCTTCCATCTGCTGGCCCAGCCAACAGCATGTTAAGAGAGAGGCGGGGCTGGGCCACGGGAGGGGGGATAGGGAGGAGGAGAGAATGCACTTAAGTGCACATGTGTGTTTGGCCGGCCGTCTTAGGCCGGCCAAACACACATGCGCATTTAGGTTTCTCCAGCCCGGCTGGAGAAACTGCACAGACCCCAGAGCTGTGTCTGAGTGGCAGTCCAAACCTCTCAGACCAATCCTGATGTTGCTTTCATGCTAGCGTTAAAGCAGCACCAGTATTGCTGGTGAGCCTGTGCTGGTGTCCCAGTGAATGCTGGGACACCAGAAGAAGAGGAGCGAGGCAGCAGGAGGCGGTGGGGATGGGAAGAGGTAAATTTTTTTAAATTATTTTTTAATTTCCCCCACTCTATCCCTGAACACCACCCCTCCCCTTTGCGGCAGCCGCTGTTGGGATAAGCAAGGCAATTGAAAGTGCACTTGAGAAGGGTCTTAAGTCTTAATTTAGAGTTTGGCATACGCGTACTGCATCACAAATGTGATGGATATCCTGTCTGCATTATTACAAGGGGCATAGAATATATGTCAACAAAAAAGCGATGAGAGGAGCAGGGCCAAGGCTGATTTCATTAGTGGAAGGTCGAACCTCAAGTGCCATGGGGGCAAAACAAACAATGGACTGGAATGCGGCATGACTAATTACCAGAGCTGAGATTAATTCAAACATTCCATCCATCACTTTTTTATTTACTTTGTAATCCATAATGCACTTGTAGTTTGGTGGAGGGGACATCTGTCTGATCGAATATCCGTGCACCAAACTCTTAATTAGGCCCTTCGTTTCATGGGATGACTGATCTCTAGTATGACTCCACAGGTGACAAAGCTTAGATTATTTTTACAAGCATAAACAAAAATACATTAGCACTATCATGATTATTTTCAGAAATTAGGTTGTTAGTTAGGTAGGGTGACTACCCACCTTAAGCAACAAATGCAATCTTTGGTAGGGTGGCCCACTAAAGTCACTTAATTAACTTGGGAGCTACGCCCTGGTAGCTATTGCAGCTATAGCATGTGGGTGGCAGTAACTCCTTGCTCCTCCCTAATCAATAGGGTAAAGGTTACTAGGGTGTGTTTTACCCACTCTTGCTTCAACTCCTGTGTGCCTTACTGTGAACGATCACACAGTGCCTCTGTCTGACTAAATCCAGGATGACATACCCTTTCTCCCTATGTGCAGAGCTTGTGTTCCAACCCACAGGTGTGATCACGGAAATGGACAACTGCATCCTCGGTGGTACAAACCAGTTCTGAGGGGAGGTGTGTCCCCACTGGTATTGGCGACTGACTCAATAGGGGAACAAAAAAGGGGCCTGTGGAGTTGTCATCTGACATCTACCTGTGACAGAGAAGACCCTTTGAAGTTAAATAAGTTCCTGGGCACCAGCCAAATTGTCATCCTGACAGAAGAACATAAACACTTTCCCACACTCAGGCATTTGTCTTTTCTCTAGGACCAGTTTACATACTTTATTCAGGGCTTGAACACCCAGAAGACTGCAGCTGAAAGCTAAAGTGAATTAGCCTCCGGAGGCTTTTGGCAGGGAAAAGGTGCCTATCAAAAAGAGTCCCCTTTAATTTATACATATTAAAAATCCCACTTCACTTCTGAATTGGACATAATTGGACTTTTAATAAATATTAGAAAGTGTTCAATAAAGACATTTTTAGGTCTTTCCTTATCTCATCATTAACGTAATAGTGCATCTTGGTGTTTCTCTGTGTAACAACAAACCTTGCAACAGTGAAAATAGCTTTTAGGTGCTAATAACAGTAAGGATATGTTTAATGTTCAATTTCTACATGGCCTAATTATAAATACCACACATCTTGCCTTATGAGCTGTAAGGCCTGCTTAAGGGCGGTTTATTAATCCTTATATGTCAGGTTTACACCTGTCAAAGGAGTTTAATTTGACAGGTTTATTTGCAGTTTAAAACTGTTTCAGACAGGCTAAAATATTAAGCTTGAAGCTATGTTTTCATTGCCATTGCAGTGGATGGCACAATAGATGCTGTAGTCCACTGGTGGCATTTACCTTACAGACTCGGGGTACACATTGTACCATACACTAGGGACATAAAGGTAAGTTAAATATGCCACTGAGAGATATGTCAAATGGACCATGTTAAAACGCAGTGGAGCACTGTCACTTTACTACTGGTTAGCAGGGGTAAAATGCACAAAGTTCAGCAGCGAGAAAAAACCTGAAGGACAAAAAGCTGGCGACACACCACACAAACGTTGGTCATTTCCTCCAATTCTGTACTTTTTTAAACTCATGACATCAGATCCATTATTTCTGGAGTGTTAACGAGATGGGTTTATGTTACACTAGAATCAGTGAGCCTTGTAGCACTGCAACAGTATAATTAATTATAATTAGTTATTCCAAAACGGTTACATGCGTCTCTAGTGGGTTTTATGTCAGAATATTGTTCTAAAATATGCTGATGGAAATATTGTGTAGTAAACATCTTGTACAAAACTATTAAGCCTCTGGGTATAGATTTCAGCTGCTAACTACAACAGAGCATATATTCGTATTCAAAAGTTGGGACATTATATTTATGTCAGATGATATTCTGACAGCAAAAGTCTAGCACCAGGCCCACAAATGTCATTGTTGAATCATAAAAAGTTGGCCTTCTGAGCAACTTTTAAGCAAGACAATCATAATCATCGTTAGCAACTTGTTTGTAATGCATGCTATGCTTTGCCATCAGTGCCTCCTACAAATACAAAGTATGTGTCGGTCATTGTAATTTAGCAAATACTGGTTCAAAAAGAGCCCCATAATTCCATTGCCTCCACCACCACTCTCTTGCCGCATCTGGAAAATAAAAACCCTCCTATCCAAAGTAGTTTTGTGCCAAATCCAACAATGGGCTGCCGTGAGTTATCATAATGTGGATCTTTTGTTTTGAGTGTGAAAATATTTTAGGGATTATTTGATTTTTACTATGGATAATCATTCAACTCTCTGTAAGGAAATTCTAATTCTTTCTTCTTTTGCCATTTTAGCACTCTCAACATTTTATTAACATTTGTTTTTGACATTTCACTTATATTATGTTTATCAATTTACCTAAATTGTTTTGAACCTTGAATGTATTTATTTTTTAAATAAAATTATAGTCTGGTTAGTTGTTTTTCACATACTTTCCATACTTTTCACTGAGATTTGCTTTGCTATTCCCAACCTGCATCAAAAGAACAGCTAATGTTACTCTATAACCTCCCTTCACTTCTACATATCTTTCTGCTGGAATAGTGTGGAAGTCCAGTGTCAGAAATTAGTTCATTAATTTGGAAGGAGGTACACCTATCAACTTGATAAATGTAATCTGATTAGGTTACAAGATAATATCTCCTCACTCCCTGGTTGTTGTTGCACAAAAAGCAGGCTATTCCACATAGAAATGCTTGTTAAATTAATTTCAAGCAGCACAAATAATTTTCTAACTGAAGGATCACTGGGACCTAGGAATGATTTAAGACAGACTGTGATGGAGCGATGGTTAGGTGGGCCATGTGTGTCAGATCAATCAAAGTTTTTATCTCAGGATTTAGTTTGTTTTCTGAAGCTCCTTGTCTAGAAGCAGGTCAAGGCAAGAAGCTGAGGCCAGCCAGGATTTATCAGGCACACTTATAACTGGATACTCCATTGTCGAGGTCATGCTGAAGCAGTTTGTTTTGGATACTACTAAAAGACTGCTCCTTTTAATGTGCAGCAAAAAATCTCAGATGAGAACAAACCGGACATTTTTACTCACTGAGGGTTCACCTTCTCTGGAGCAGCTTCAGCATCTTGTCCCAGTCCTCCAAAGGGAGTAAAATACCCCCGCCCTTTTTGTCAACTGTTGAGAAACCTTCACCTTGTCACTCCTGTGCTCAGGTTCACAGAGCAAGATTCAAGGCATTCCAACCAGGGCACCTGCAGAATGTACTACCCAGTGGTCATCTGTGCTTTCTGGGGCTCAAAAATATTCTGATCTTTGTGTCCAAATGAAGATATAAGGAAACCAACCACTTGACCCTGGAAGAGAGTTTCAGTATCTGGGTCCCAGCAGGAAGCAGAAGTCCTTGAGTTCTTTTTTCTTCCAGCAGTCAGACAGAGTCTTCCAACTTCAAGATGCTTTCTTACCGGGTCCAGGAATTCTGTGAGGAGCAGGTAATGGAAGCCAGTCTAGTGTCTTACAAATGTCAGTGACTGGGAATTCCTTACACTCATTTTGGCTTATTTCATGCAGTACAACTACCTAGTTTTTCAGAAATTCCTTTCTTGCTTTACTGCAACCATTCAGGCATCCCTTAAATAAAGTGGCCCTAGCATTCTTTCATTTGAAAATGCCCTAGTACTCCCTCTAGCATCACTCCCAATGAAATGAGATGTCCCTCTCTTTCAGTGCCTGAGCTGTTGTTCCCTGCTGCTGGAGACACAGACAGAAATTGTAAGGGGGAGCTGGGAATCAATAGTTGCAGTTCGTAACACAACCATTTGTCATTTCTCCTTTAAAGAAAGTGCAAGGAAAGCTACCCTTGATTCTGACAGGTGGTCCTGTTCTTCTGTCAAGTACCTAATCTCTACTAAGGGGACACTCAACACAGTCCCTGCTTCCTGCTGCCAGAGGAGAAGCCAATGCCTACTAGGAGGAGGTTGTTTACAAGTCAGTCAAGGATGTGTATTCAATCTCTGGAGAAGAAGTGAGAGGCAAACCAGTTCTAAACTAGCTTTCTCTCCAGCAGCACAAAGTACCGTTTTTTATAGTTAATTTTAGATTAGATGTATCAGAAATTTTCTTTCATCATTGAATTATATTTTTTAAACGATCTGGAAAATAACACCTGATTAGTACTGGAAAACAAAGTCAGTCACAATTGGCATATGACTGTATGCTGGCTTTCATGATGCACATTGTACTCTGTCTCTCAAACAGTCTTTTTGTTTGGTTACCAACAATTATGATTGATATATCACTATTAAACTACCCAAGTGTACAGTGGTGTGTAGGCCGCACCTCCAAAAACAAATGATGTGGAGTTAGAAGGTCTTGGTATCATAAGATTAAGGAAGTAGTGGGGCAGAGCAAAGATAACATATAGCCTGTCATCTCTCCTCCATTAGCTGAATGAAAGTTAATTGTATTATGTAGCTTCAGTCTATATGCAATTCGGTATTGGCTACTTTACGTCATTACAGATGTACACCACCTGATGCACATTGTAACCCTACCTGCAAACCATTTAGTCATCCTACAGCATCACTTGTGCCCCACAACTACACTATTGCCCCAGAATATATATATTTTGCCCCTTCACTTCCAGGCCACTTGTGTGCTTGACAGTTCTTCTCCAACTGTTCCCTCATTCCCACTGGCCCATGGGATGCTATCTTTGCCTAGAGTTTTAGGCCAGCACCTACATACTACAGCACCACTTACACATTTTGTAGACCGTCACCATCAACTACACTTCACACACATCCAACCACATCACCACAACAGCACTACATTTCCACCACCATGCTACATTTATCAAATATAACATACACCATACTCCACCACATGCCACCTACATCACAACCCAAACTCCCACACTCAACTCTCACACTGTTACCTACATCAACTGTCAACAAGACATACACTCTATACCATAAACCTATGCTCAACATCTATTCCACCTACACATTGTAACATCATCCACACCCTACTACTCACATCATTGCCTGCACTGTACACCCCACCTACATTTTAGACCACAACTTACACAACAGTCTAACTCTGACACCACTAGCTATACAGTATACTGCTATTTTCGCCATTTATCACAACCTACACCACCTCTTACATTCCAAACTTACACAGTTGGGGGACTGACTCACAAATGTAAACGTACCCAATCTAGGCCCTTTCTAACTGTTGCCCTCATCAATACCATTTATACCCCATGCCTCCTATTCCATGCTCACCACATTAAACCTTGACCCTTTATACAACCACCGCCTTCACCCTACACCACCAACAACCTGCCCTTATGAAACTCTGCAACATAGACTACAATCTGCACTACTTAACTTGTCTATACTATTTATTGCACATTCTGCACCACCTCCACTTTCTCCAAAACATAAGCTAATTTTGCTTTCTCTTCTCAATCCCAAGGCCACATCAAAAACTGATGAAACAGGGAACATGTAGTAGTACATCTGTCCTTTCAACCCTGTTGCTCCAAGTGCATGGGACATTCATACATGTAGACCCTAGATCCTTACTACCCACACCCACAATATCGACCACATCTACACCTCCCACACCATCTACACCCGGATTACCTACTCTTTACATCTCCTCTTTCTAATGCAACCCCATCACACCACCTAAACTCTACTTTCACACAACCTACGCCTAATGCTGTCATCATCCATTTAAACAACCCCATATAGAAGCTACAAAACTACACACTATGCCTACATCATCTACACACTGTATTACAAGCTACATTCTAAAGCTCAGGGTGCAACCTACTTATACCTCACAACTCAGCCTACAACATATATCCCACTAACAACCACACCTACCCACTACACTCACACCCGTTCCAGCCTCAACACACTATGCCAACTACGCCCTACAACACAAACTACATCGCATAAAAATACCACTATTCTAAGCCACCTTCTATACCCTGCAATTACGTACATTCAACATCATTACTCACACCAAACACCACCTAAATCCTATCTTCCATGTAGATGCAAACATGCAGTCGCAAATGACGACGTATAGGCTAAAAAAATCTACTATATGATGCACCACGTTGATATCCTTCATTCTACATCACCAAATACACAACACACATGTACCTACACACTTCACAGTACCTGCACCCTGAAACTAAACTCAGTACCCCTCATTCTCTACACTATTTGGACCACAGTTTGCAAACCAAGTCATCTATACTCTTCATGTTCACCTGCACTATGAACCACACCACCCTCCCATAGAGCGCAATTTGCACTCTCTTCTATACATGCCACCTACGCTACCACCTATACCACAGAGAACACATGCAAACACTAAACATATGAATACATATGAACACCAACATATATAAATAATACATATTCTTACCAAAAGACAAACTATCAGATAGTTCTGTACACTGTTTGGTTTGAACCGGTGGTTGTTGATGGGGGCCACTGGCACTTATTTTTGGGGACTGGCATTTATTTTTGTGCATAGATATTTATGAGAGCAAGAGAAGCAAAGCACACAAAATTTGAATGACTGAGGAAGAGAAAACTTCAAAACCATCACATAGCAACAAAGTAGGAATCTGCAGGAGTAAGATAATGGGGGTATAGGTCTGGAAGTTGATTAAGAAGGCCTGAGGTGGAGTTAAGACTACATGACCTTGGTATTTGACGTGTGACATTTAATTGCACCAGCTGTGGGCTTCTGAGCAGAGCTTCGGCAGCACTTATTGTTTTACAAATTAGACACTACGGGGGTCATTCTGAGCTTGGGAACCGTCAGAATACCGCTGCACCACGTCAGAATACCGCTGCACGATCAAAAGACCGCCGCGGTTATTCTGAGTTTCCCGCTGGGCTGGCGGGCGACCGCCAGAAGGCCGGCCGCCAGCCAAGCGGGAAACCCCCTTCCATGAGGATGCCGGCTCCGAATGGAGCCGGCGGAGTGGAAGGTGTGCGACGGGTGCAGTTGCACCCGTCGCGATTTTCAGTGTCTGCTTGGCAGACACTGAAAATCTTGGTGGGGCCCTGTTAGGGGGCCCCTGCAGTGCCCATGCCACTGCCATGGGCACTGCAGGGTTCCCCCAGGGGCCCCACGACACCCGTTACCGCCAGCCAGGTTCTGGTGGTCAAAACCGCCAGAACCAGGCTGGCGGTAAAGGGGTCGGAATCCCCATGGCGGCGCTGCTTGCAGCGCCGCCATGGAGGATTCCCTTGGGCAGCGGGAAACCGGCAGGACACCGCCAGTTTCCCGTTTCTGACCGCGGCTGTACCGCCGCGGTCAGAATGCCCATGGGAGCACCGCCAGCCTGTTGGCGGTGCTCCCGCGGTCGTTGGCCCTGGCGGTCCATGACCGCCAGGGTCAGAATGACCCCCTACATCTATAGTACTTTTTTCACCTACCCTTTTAAAACCTGTCATGAAAGTATGCTTCATTTTCACATTTTCTAATTATCTACGTTATAATAGCATTTTAGAGAAATCGTGGTTGCATAAAAGTTTATCTGAAGTTACACATATTTTGCTTTGACATTCTGAGCATTTCTAGTAGCCATCAGTTTTGTACCCATATGGTAATGAACTGCAGGTGCCCTTCCAGTCCTTGAATCTCAGTTAAATCAAGTTTATCTGTGCCAGGGTGTCAGTAATGCAGCATCATAATACATTGTCAGGTCTAGGGGTGCAAACTAAAAGGCTTATTCGGGTGGAGGCAAATTAAACAATACATTTCGGGTGCCTGCTGCTTCAGAAAGACCACATCTGATCATGGAAACAGGAAATTAAGTAAGTACATATAATACAGAGTGTCCACTCTCCGATTTACTGAAGGCACAAAAGGTTTACAAAAGGTAAAGGGAAATAAGTTTTACTGCTACATTACCCGCACTAAACACAACAAACGTATACACCATGGTAAGCCTTTAATGCCAGGCTTGGGTCTAAACGAGGACCTTAAAAATGAGCTGTCTTCTATTGTTTTCTGTTTTTACACCATTGCTATTTGCAAACTTTGTCCATCATTCTGGGTTGCCATTTTAGATCTGTGTGTGCAAAACAACTATATATTTCTTTTATTAGCTTCTCTCCTAGCAAAGTTATAACAGAAGCTCTTATCTGAACTACACACAAGTTCTTCAGCTGTGCCAGCGGGTTAACTTTTATGCGTGATAGAAGCAGGGGCAGCTCCTCCGCAATGGAGGAGGAGCTTCGCCCCCCTGACCAAGAGGCAGGCACTATCTTTGAATTTTCCATCTGCTGGCTCAGCCAGCATGTGAAGGGAGGGACTGGGCTGGGCCACGGGAGGTGGGAGGCGGGATGAGGAGAGAATGCACTTAAGTGTACATGAGTGTTTGCCTGGCCATCTTAGACCGGCCAAACACACATGCACACTTAGGTTTGTCCACAGCTGGGCTAGAGAAACTGCACAGGCCCCAGAGTTGTGTCCATGCAGCAGTCGGAGATGCTCAGACCAATCCTGGATTGCTGAAGTAGCCTTTGCTGGTGTCCACTGAACGCTGGGACACCAACCATAAGGAGCAGAGGAGTGCCAGGTGACAGGAGGCGGCAGGAGACTGCGGCAAAAGTAAGTGCTTTAAAAAAAATAATGTATATTTTTCCCCGTCTTTCCCCCTGCCCCCCTTGACATTTGCAGCGGCCGCTGCTGGATACAATTGCATGCTGCTGCCTGTGCTGTGCCTGTTCTATGTGTAAGAGTAACCCCCACCACATGTTGCAATACTGTTTCTACATATATGTGTGTGAGGTAAATCTATAATACTCCTGCCTGCTCTGTGTATTTTCTTTATGTGAGGACGCTTGCACTACTCCTACGTGTTGTCTACATCTTCTGCGATTGAGTGACACTTAAACTGATGCTGCATGTATAGCATCCTGAATCCTGTGTTTGATAGTGAGGGAACATCTATTTACTATACACACCCCCTAGTGCTGGCTTTACTATTGCTTTTTCCTCATTTTGTGTCTCAGCTTATTACCCACCATATTCTCTTTCATCTGTTTTGAAATAGTAAACAACCTTAAAAGTCAGCATGCTCATTTAAACTCTGCAGCTAAATCTAAAAGTAACGGCCCTAAGAGTGAACATTTACCATTATGCACCCTAAAGACCCTCATGCAATCAGTGTTGTGTATTACTTTCCCTTTGAAAAATATGGTGGGATATAAATATTGCCATCTTTTTATGTCATTGTGATTGGCCTTAGATGGCTTACGTTGTACCAAGTCTAGTAAAGAAACCTGGTTTGAACAAGAAGATCATCTGATCACTCTATCTTCCTTTACATTTATTTGCTGTCTGCTCCAGGCAGAGAAAAGCAGCGTGTCAGTTCTTTTCAGTCTGCCAAGGTCCTGGGGCTCAACGGTTGTCTTTATGAACTTCAGGTCAATTTGTCCCTCCAAGTAGTACTGCAACAGAGATGGTATCTATGTTCTTTCCATACTACTTAAGCTCCCAGCTGTATTTTAGCATAGTCACCCATTTGATCCTTTTGACTCACCTTTTGGATATCAGTACTGGTGGGGATCCATGTCAATAGTTTCAGTCTTGTTTATCCAACTCTTGATGGAATATTTTAGTGTCCCATTTTTCTTTAACTTTTCATTCTGTCCTCTGGGGGGAGGATCCCCCAATGATCTGCTTTCTCCACCCAGTATCGTCACAATCCATGATAAGGGTAAACTTTGGGCTTGCCTCATCCTGTTCATTATCTCCTGTTTTATGTTGATGTCTCTTAGACCCTCCTTAAGGTGAGAAGATTTGGATGTCATGGATGACTGATTGTGGCTTCACAGACAGGATGTCAGGGAAATCATGTGCAGCCATTGGTTCATGCTTAATTCAAACAAAAATGGGATTATGATAGTGAGGAGCAGTCCTGAATTCTGGAGTTACATTTCTATTGATCAGAGAAAGGCGCACGTATGGTGTCTCTTAATTGGTTTCTGTTGGAAAAGAGAAGCCTTCTACAAAAGTTAAGTTAGATATATACTCATTTATTAGAAGACAAGACCCTCACAAGAAGCGGTGCCAGCGTGTGGCATCACAGAGCCTTTTCCCACTCCAACTGCCAAACCCAACTGACATATGTAGAATCATCCCACAGCATTTCATGTTCCATATTTCACCACCACCCTCACATTCTACCTATCAAACTACACCTCACGGTTTTGCCACATTGGCTTTAAGTGTGACAGTATTTTCTGTGTTAATGTCTTCTGACGCCTTATGCAATAGCCCATTTATGAAGATGCAGCATCCTTTATGATGTAATGTACCTTCGGAACGTTATCTTTTGAATGTGAGTGGGGCTGAAGACAGTTGGAGAGAAGTCTATGATATGTCACCATTTGCTACCTGTTGCTCTTTTGTACATTGTTCTTGTTTTACCGATAAATACCTGATTTTGATACAGCTGGTTATTCCTTGACAATTTATCATTTAAACCTGAGGTTCAAGCTTTTTTCAAAGTGCCCGTTTTTTCACATTTGTTATTGAGGAAGACTATCTGTTGCTTAATAAAAGTTGCAGTTTTCCTGTTGTATCTAAATTAGGCATGCACATTAGTTTTAGCAAACACTCTACATTCTAATATAAATTAGAAGCAGTCCAAATCTATACTTTGTGGAGCATGGATGTATGCAATAGAGGACACCATAAGATCTGTTCAACCCGAGGGGTAATTTTTATCTGTCCATGTAAATATTCTTTAACACACAATGATCAACAATACTGTTTCCCATTATTCAAGGAAGTGCCTCCACATATGAGGAGGTTGAAAAACAACCTGCTGCCAAAACAGATGTGTCTTTAAATGTCCAGTTGTAGTGAATTCAAAATAACACTGTATGGGCTTGATTATGTTGGGGATGAACATACTTCAAAATCAAATTGGCTTATTAAAGAATTGACTGTCCTTATGAAGGTGATTCCCAATAAGAAGTCTTAAAAGGTCAATGAATATGACTTTAAATGTTTGCAGAAAAAAAATAATTGTTGTTCATTTCCCTTCTTGAAATGATTAGGTTAAGAAATATTGTATTAACAGTGATGGAGCAAACGCTGTTCTTGTTCTGAGGCATTTTTATATTTTCTAGAGATCAGTGCAATCAATAAAGATGGTACTAACGTACCATGCATACAATTACTAAGGGCTTTAATCATGTCATAAGTTTTTTTAATCAAATATGAATATTGAATAAATTAAAATTGACAGTTCTACAGTAAACTGTTGACAATATGTTTTGAATGCCTAGTAATTTCACTTTGCTACATGAAACATTGTCCCCCTGGGCCACAAGATTATCTTAAAAAAGTGATCATTTTGAATTTGCACTATTCTTACTACTGATTCCTACTTTAGGTGTGGTTATTTTAATGTACCTTTTTGCCTATTACAAACCTTCATATTCCTCCAGTGAGATCACATATCAATTTTGAGACATCATCCATTTGCTAGTCAGTCCACAGACGTTTCTAAAGTGTAAGTTGCTGCATTTTTCCTGCTCAGCTGTTAAGCTCACCTATCCTATCTCCTTAAAGAGCCTTCTCTCTACAGGGTGCTTTAAGGTGAGATCTACTTTTTAAGTTCTTGCTTTCAGCCTATGGAACAGCCATGCTTTCAATTCCTACTAGCGGTGGGAAGATTGTTTTATTCTGCTGGCGGAATTGAAGTAACTTAGTAATTCTGCATTACTCATGTGACACTAAATTTCACTGTTCTGCCTGTGGAATTAAATCTGCACTGTAATGGTTTTAAACAATACTGGAAGAGGGGCAAGTCTCTTCTTGTTTAAAAAACACTGCAGATCAAACTTTAATATGCAGTGATTTTTTTTTGAGGAACTGCTCCCTCTTCCAGCCTTGTTTAAACCACTGCAATGCAGTGCATATCCTTGGTGCCTTACATAAGTATGTAAGGGCACCAAGGATATGCACTGGAGTGGATACCCTAGATGTGAATACCCTAGATGCCCTTACATACTTATGTAAGGGCAACAAGGGGTATGCACTGCACTACAAAGCAATGTGTACCCCATCATGTCATTACTTAAGTATGTATTTATTTAAATGCACTGAGGGCTATGCACTGCACTAGAGTACACCGCATACCCCTCTGGGCTAAGTATTCACTGTATGTGCGGGGCCCACTTTGCACCTTTATTGAATTTGATGGAATTCCATGGAATTTCAATGTAATTCCTCAGAATTCCACAGAATAAAACTCCTCCAATTGTGCCCACCACAGATTTATACTTGGTCCCAAATAATTTGAGTTCTCAGAAAAAACTATCTATCTATCTATCTATCTATCTATCTATCTATCTATCTATCTATCTATCTATCTATCTATCTATCTATCTATCTATCTATCTATCTATCTATCTATCTATCTATCTATCTATCTATCTATCTATCTATCTATCTATCTATCTATCTACCAGGCTTACCACCTGTTTTTCTGTTTGACCTGCCTTTGGGGTTCTCACCAGATCACACAGCTAAGATAACCCCTGCTCACCTCCTTGGTAGCTTGGCTCAAGCATTCAGGCTTATCTCAGAGGTAATGTGTAAAGTATTTGTACACCTACACAGTAACAAACCGAAAACACCACAAAAGTACACCACTCCAGTTTAGAAAAATAGCCAATATGTAAAACAAGACCAAAATAACAGAAATCCAAAAACCACAAGCAAAGATATGACCTTTTCAAAGATGAAATCTTAGTATAGCACTTAGAAACACAATAGTGCCAATTGGGGATCTCACAACATCTTGATGGAGTCGTCTCCGATATTCTAACGCCACTTGTGAGGAGGTGCAGGCAAGTCATAGAGTTGCACAGACCCCGGTTACAGAACCTTGGAAAACAATGACGAAACAAACACATTGTACAGAGTTGAGGAGGAGTGGCGTCGCTAGAGCCAGTGCAGCATCGGTTCCTTACCTCCAATGGGGCAGTGTTAGTTCCTTACGGTTTCAGGGGTGGTGATGCAGTGTTTTCAGTGAGGCGTTGGTTCCTTGCGATAAGACAAGGTCGGTGAATACAGTGGGTCAAGACGTGAGGTATCAACTTTGAGATGTCGCGATCACACCGTGTGGCCACAGGTTCTGTGCTGGAGTCGGATGCCATGGATGTCGAAGACACGGCGTTCTGGACTCATGCTGTTACGGGACTTCAGAGGCATTGCAGCAGCATCGGACCTGTATTGCAGGTCGTGGTCGTTGCACTCAGTGGGGACCACGGCTCCAGCACAGGTGGAGTTGCGGAGTCGGAAAGTAGCGCTGGTTCAGACATCGCTCGGGAGTCGATGTGCTTAGTTTCTTCTTGGTTGCACCAGAGCTGACTTCCAAGGACCAATGAACTGGACATGGAACCACTTGGGAAGTCAGGATTCTCAGAAGCTAGCAGGTAAAGTCTTTGATGTCCCTGAGACTTCTTAGGAGGAAGATACATCAGACCAAGCTGTTGAAGAACATTAGAAAGTAGGATGTAGAAAGCAAAGTCTAATCCTTTCTCTCCCATGACAGAAGCAGCAAGCAGCAAGCCAGCACAACAAAGCAACAGGCAGACTGATAGTCCGTCCTACAGCATCCAGCTCTTCTTCCTGGCAGAACGTTCTCGGTCCAGAAGTGTCCTCACTTTGTGGGGTCAGAGGTCCAATACTTATACCCATTTCTGTCTTTGAAGTAGGCACCATTCCCTGCCCTGGCCCCAGACACACTTCAGGGGATGGAGACTGCTTTGTGTGAGGACAGGCAGAGCCCTATTCAGGTGCGGGTGTCAGCTCCTCCCACCACTCTAGCTCAGGAAGACCCATCAGGATATGTAGGGTACACTTCAGCTCCCTTTGTGTGACTCTGTAGAGTGAATTCACAAAGAGCCCAACTGTGATCTCGACCCAGACGTATATTTCACACCCAGGCTGAGGCACAGAATGGTTCAGCAAGAAACTTACAATTTAAACACCAACTTCATCAAAAGATATATTTTTAAATTGTGAGTTGAGAGTCCCCAAACTCCACATCTCTATCTGCTCCCAATGGAAAATTACACTTCAAAGGTATTTCAAGGCAATCCCCATGTTTCCCCAAGGGAGAGATAGTCCTTGCAATAGTGAAAAACAAATTTAGCAATATTTCACTATAAGGACATGTAAAACACAGCAATACATGTCCTACCTTTTAAATACTTTGCACACTGTCCATGGGGCTGCCTTGGGCCTCCTTTAGGTATTTAGGGATGACTTGTAGTAAAAGTGAAGGTGTGGGCTTGGCAAGTGGGGTCACTTGACAGGATGGAATGCCAGCTAAAACCTGCACACACAGACACTGCAGTGGCAGGACTGAGACATGTTTAAAGGGCTACTAATATGGGTGGCACAACCAGTGCTGCAGGCCCCCTAGTAGCATATGATTAACAGGCCCTGGGCAAACATAATGCACTGCACTAGGGACTTACTTGTAAATCAAATACACCAATCATGCAGAAACCAATCACCAATATAATTTAGGCAGGGAGAACTTGCAAATTAGCACTAATCAGCAGTGCTCAAGTCCTAAAGCCAGCAAAAATTAAATACAGAACGCAAACAAAAACACGAGGTCAGAGGAAAAAAGTTTGGAAATTACCCCATTAAAAGGGCCATCTCTAACTTTTTAAAGTAAACTACAGCATGACGTGCAGCACCTTTGTATGTGTTGCTAATGTTAAATATGCAGTAAACGCTTTTGTGCATGTTGGTAAGTTGGGTACTGTGCTATGAAAGGTGTATTTCATATGAGCTCACGTAGTATAACTACATTAGCCCTGAAATCCAGACTTTGAAATAAATGTCATTTCTTATATTCATTTACATGTACAAGCTCAATGGAATGCTAGTGATGCAAAATAAATTGGCACACATTCTGTTGCATTAGTTCACTGGACGTTTTCCATTCCAAGTTGAGTGCTCCATGATGACCTTATAACCAGCTTTCTCCTTCATGGCTATTGGGACACAAAGTAAGAAGCTTACTCTTTCACAATGCTTGAAGTGAAAGCATTGTTTTCAACTAGTATTGCAACGACAAGTGTCTGAGCAATAATTTGGGAAAGGCAGAGAGAGAAATCGGTTGTTGGAAGGCATGCTGTTAATGGGGATGTTGAACTGATCATATGAGGAGGCATTACAAGGCAGCAAACTATAGAATACAAAGCTCCCAGGCAAACTACATTTGTATACAAATTGGTTGGGAATGTGGGGTGAACAATCTTTGGGTAGATTGTCTTAGTTTCTCTAGTATAATTGTAACTGTAGAGGTGATCATAATTATGATGGCAATTCTTATCATAAATTTTGTTGAAAAATAGCACATGATAAATGCTAATTATTTTAAAATGTCAAGGTTTAAATGTGTACTAACTTTGAGGGTTTGGAGTGCGCCCTGCTTATTATCCCCTTGAAAATGCAATAGATTTACTTACATGTGTTTTCGATTCTAAGCACCATCACTTAGGCCGAAGTGTGAATAACCCTTCATTTTCCCAGAGACCCCTGGATGCTAGTGTAATACAGTTGGGTGTCACCCCAGAGGAGTTGGATTTTCATGACAACGAAGGTACACTGCAGTGGCTTTGTATAGGTAATTAAATAGTAGACTCTACTCCAAAGTCTATTATGCATGCAAGAAAGGGATATGAACTTTCCACCTTCACTTAGGTGATGTAGCGTCCTCCTCAACCTGGGTACCTGCCAATGAATACGCCACACACTGAACTGTGTATTACACTTCTTTATTCATTTGCGTGTACCTGGAAACTCAACGCTCTAAACCTGCATTCAGTTCACTGCATTCTAACATTCGCATCATCACTCTACAGATTCTTTCAGGAGCTAAACGTGTTCTGTTATTCACACTCATATGACACTACTTCTCCCTCGCTGTTAAATAAAAACAACACATTTATTTACAAAAATATGCACAATCATAACTCTTGAGTAAGCCTTCTTGGTACTTTGATGACGCCGCCTGTTAATGTCTTCGGAATTTGGGAATCAGCAACAGAAAAGTTCACAATCTGCTCTGGCGATACAGGAGCAACAGCAGTCTGTGGTTTTCCAATTGTCTTTTCTGAACCAGTCCCTTCACTGACATCAGTATCTGATGATAGATGAGCCACATGTCTGAAACGCAAAGAATCTTGCGTGGTGGATTTCCCAGGATGTTGGGAAGTCACGTTATGTCCTTTGCTCGTTACAATATGGAATGGCTCAACATCAAATAGAGTGTCAGATTTATGTTTTCTCTGCTGATGGATGAGCACTCGATCCCCTCTTGTGAAAACAATGCATTTTGCATATCATCTCTTGTCGGCAAAGGCCTTCATTTTATTTTGACAATCCAAGTATTTTGTACAGGTCCCATCATCAGTTCTTGCTCTAGTGTTGATCCACTGAGGTAATTTGGTTGTCATTGCTCTCCCAAGCGTGGCTTTCACCTACGTTCGAGTGAGGAGTCGATTGGTAAGCTTGTACGTAGAATTCAAGACAGTCTTGAGGTTGAGCTTTTCTAATGCAAAGCGCAGAAAAGCTTTCTTTAATTTACTCATGAAACGTTCAACAAGGCAATTAGCCTCTGGTGAAAGAGGTGTACTCTTTTTATGCTTTGCTTTAAGCAGACTGAGAAAGTCTCTGAATTCTCGACTATTAAAAGGTCGGCCATTATCAGATTTTAAAATTGCAAGAGTGCCCCATGTTGCAAAGATGCCAACTAATCTCTTGATGACTCTTTCCTGAGTGATAGATGAGAGATCTTCTATAAATGGAAAGAGGGAGTATTCATCCACAATCACCAACAAGTGATGTCTATTGTCAAGTGGACCAAAAAAAGTCAACAGCAATTCTTTCTCATGCATGCTTTAGCAATTCTGACATATTTAAGGGGTGTTGAGTTGTTTCTGATTACAGGCAGTTCCATAAATGACAGGGCTTTAACTCCCTTTCAACTCTTTCATTGAGATGTGGAAACCAGACTAGATCTCGGAGAGGTAGTTTTTTGGCAACGTTTCCCTAATGTCCTTCATGGGCTACTTCATTTATCTGTTGTCGTCGACTCTCTAAAATGACAGATCTCAAAACTTACATCAGAATTCCTTCTTGTGTAACTGACAGTTCTTCTTTGTCTTTTTTAAACTTCTGGTATTCACTGTCAGTGGTAAGAGGTCGAATAGATTGGTTCCATCACTGATGTGTAATGTGTTTCAGTTTTAACTTGTCACTATCGTGACTCATGGCCATGACAGTTTGTTCCAAGGAAATGGCAGCTGCTGTGTTTGATTTCATGATGAAGTTTATGTAGGCCTCAGCTGTCTTAGATGGGGTACCTTGACACTGTAGAGGCACTCTGGAGAAGTAATCAGCAGGGTTTTGATACTTGCCTGGATGGTGCACAATTGTGTAATTGTACTCTTGTAATCGTCGACCCCAACATTCAACCATCAGAGGCATCTTGGCCTTTGAATTGCCAAAGATGGTCAGCATTGCTTGATGATCTGTCACAAGCATGAAAGAATTTCCATACAAGAACACATGGAAATGTTCACAAGTCTGCACCACTGCTAAACTTTCTTTTTCAGGTTGTGAATAAACATGTTCAGTCTGGGACAAACTTTTGCTTGTATACACTACAATATGTCTTTGAGCATTTGGGTGTCCATTGTGCTGTGCAAGGATTGCGCCTAGCTAGACTGGGTTATCATCAACATTAACTTCTGTGTGTAATTTTGAAACAGATTATGTCATTTCTGTAGCATTTTCAGTAGCTTGTTTAATTCTCTTAGAACTTTGCTTGTATTCATGTTATCGGTGAAATTAAACATTCTGGCCCTCATTTTGTCTTTGTCGGTAAAAACTGCCTAAAGCCGCCAAAAGACCATCGCCGCGGCTACCATCCATCTGCCATAATATGACCACAGCTGCATTTCCGCCACAAGAAGGACGGAAATCCGGCTATCGCCATACTGGCGGATGGCAGTAAGGTGGCACTGCTACCTTCAGCAGCGCCACACCAGTAGACCGCCACCAGCTGTATTATGACATGCTGGTGCCCCGTCCCATCCCCTGCCAGAAGACCCCTGGATCCAGGTAAGTGGGGTCTCCGACAGGGGAGGTGGGTAGAGGTGTTGTGTGTCTGTGGGGGGGGTATGTGCATGTATGTGTGAGTGTGTGTGTGAATGCAAGTGTGTGAGTAGTGTTGTTTACGTGCATGTATGAATGTGTGTCAGTGCGAGGATGAATGTGCATCAGTGTGTGTATGTATGGTAATGTGTATGCGTGTTGGTGTGTATGTTATGATGTGTGTGCATATGTGTGCATGAATGAATGTGTGGATGTATCTGTGGATGAGTGTGTGTCTGCGTGCGTGCGTGCGTGTGTGTTTTGGTGGGGGGTTTCTTGGGAGGTTTGGGGAGAGGTGGCCTCATATCAGAGACAGGAAAGGAATTCTCTGTCACTGATAGGGCCTACCGCCATGGCGTAATGCCATGAAAACCATGGCGGTAGGCAGGGACATAATACCACCGGCAGCACAATGGCGGTCGCTGAGCTGGAGATTCTCATCTCCAGCTCGTGCGGCTGCGACCGCTATGGCGGTTGGAGTGGTACATTGGTGGGTTGGCTTCAGCCAATGTCATAATGTGGTGGTAAGCACCGCCAATCTGTAGGGGGTACTACCGCCACATTAGCACTGACCGCCAGGGTCATAATGACCCCCTCTATTTCATCAGCTCTCTCGGTGGAGCTCACACAGTGGCAAACTCATGTATGTATCTACAACAATACCTGGTCATGCCAAGGATTATGCGAAACATGTTGGGGTCTAGCTGTTGACAACGCTTATACTTTAGCTGGATCTGCTGTCGTGCCCACATCAGAAAAGATATGCCCAAAGGATTTTAGCTTTGTCTTATTGAATTCATATTTCTCAGGATTTAGCATTTAGCCTGCATCAATGAGTAAACTACACACTTGCCTGAGAGCTTTATCTGCTCCTTCTGTGTAGCTTCAAAAACTAATATGTGATTGATATAGTTGAAGGCATTCACAACAGGCTATTTGGTATGTCTAATGACATCTTGAAAAATCTCTGCAGCTGATGACACACTGTAACTTGGGGGCTTATTCAGATTTTTGTGGAGGGGTGACTCTGTCACAACGGTGATAAATATCCCATCCGTTAAATATCTAAATCCCATTGTTTCCTGTGGAATTTAGATTTCGGCGTAAGGGATATCAGTCACTGCTATGACGGAGTACCTCCTGCGCCAAAACCTAAATCTGGCCCTCAGTCAAAACAATATGTGCATAAAAGGTGGTAATTTACATGCAATTCTCCTCAAGTTCCAACTGATGAAATTTTTTATTCCTATCAAGTCGAGAGAAGACTTTTGCACCATCCTATTGTGTTATCATGTCAGCAATGTGCGGACCTTGATGTTGTTGTCTTTAAATTGCCTTATTTGCTTGATACATATCCACACAGATGCTTACAGCTCCCTCAATGTCCTTTTTGAGTACTACCACAATGTGAGAATCCCATGGCGTCAGACCAGTAGAATTGCCAATTATGTTACTCTTAAGTAATGATTTGAGTTCATTTTCAACAGCTTTTTGTAAATGAAATTCAATTCCTCTGTCATTGAGCAATAGGACATTCTCATTAACACGCAATTGTACTTTCATAGTTTTACATTTTCCTAATCCAAGAAACAATGAAGGAAACTGACTTACAATTTTGTGATGAGCATTCATGTTGTAGTTAACTAAAATCAGCACCATGACAGCAGCTATGAAGAGGCACCTTGATGCTGTCTCTTGAAGCACGTGAAAGGGTGCTTGCACTTTGATTTTCTTGTGTTTCATAGCCACTACAAATTACCCTTTACTTTTCAGGGGTATTGATGCAGCCCATATGTACACTTTGGTTTCAGTGGCGTCAGTCATGGCAATGGATATAGTTCATTTTATTTTTTCTCAAGCATAATGTTTATCAGCGCTCCACTGTTGAAGAAAAAAGGTATTTGTTGGCGACCGGGTCTCTAGTTGGCAGGGGTATGCACCATGTCCAAGTAGGGACAACAATCCTAGTCAGGGTAAGTCACAACACAACCTAAATTATCCTGTGGTAGCTCTCTGGTAGCTTGGCACAGAGCAGACAGGCTTAACTTAGAAGGCACTGTATAAAGTATGTGTCAGTAACTCATACAGTCACACATGAACACACCACAAAAATATTCCACACTGCGTTTGAAAAATAGAAAATACTTATTTATATAGCAGGAAACTAAAATGATAACATTCCGATTAATAGATCAAGAAGCATCACTGTTCAATGGGCAAAGGTAAAAGCTGGTGCTTGCACTCAAAATTATAATGTTACGATCACTAGATCATGAGGGGTCACTGTTCAATAGATTAAGGCAAAAGTGGTGCTTCCAATCAGGTGTAAGTGTAAACCATGCAGCCCATCCCAAAGAATCACAAAATACTTCTGTGCACGGCCCCGGGGCTATGGCCGTCCCCATCGGGTGTAGTTACAAGATAGCTCAAGGGGGGAGTCCAAGTGAGTATACCGGAGGTTTTGGACACAGCTCTCTGCAGTCATGTGCAGTCTCTGGGGAGGCACCCTCTGCAGTGTGCAGGATCCTTTGGCTGGAGCTGGGAATCAGTGTTGGTTTCCCGGCTTCTCTCGGCCACCAAGTGAGGCTACAAGAGATGCCCCGAGGGGGGCTGTTTGTGCAGCTATGGCGATCCTCGAGACCCAGTCGGTGGGAGTCCTTGATCAACACCCAGTTCAGGATGGCTGTTAACACTTTTCCCGGGGGTGGGAATGGCAACGACTGGCCAGAGTGCCCGCCAGCAAGATCTCAGCTGATTAAAGTATGCTAAGCCCAAGCAGACAGTCTCCATATGGCAAGCTCGAATCTCCAAGAGCAGAGTGCTGATGTTCATAGGAAGACTTTAGCGGGGTGAAGCCGATGAAGCTGGTAGCAAGGTCTTTGATGTCCCCAAGACCTCAGAAAGAACAAGGGGTAAGTCAATGAGCCCCTGAAGATCACTCTTGAATGGAAGGCAAGGTCATTACAGTGGAGTCAAAGAGCAGTAGGTATCAAGGCAACAAACAGTGGAGCAGTCCTGGCAGTAAAGCAGTACACTTGAGTCCTTTGGGCAGCACAGCAGTTCCTCTGAAAGGGGTTCAGTTCCAGGTTCAGAAGTATCTGACTTTGGTGGGTCACAGGTGCAATACTCATACCCAAAAGTGCCTTTGAAGTGGGCGAAACTTCAAAGAGTGGTTTTGAAGTGCACATGTATCCCTTTCATCACAGTCCTGCCTGCCAGACCTTCTGAGGGTAGTTATCAGTCCTTTGTGTGTGGTTAGGCCACTACCCCTTTGAAATGCAGTAGGGCTCCTTCCTCCCTACCAGCCCAGGAAAGGCCACCAAAATGCAGATGTGTGTGAATGGGTCCTCAACCACACCTAACCTACCTGCGTTTGTGGCTGTAGGGGGGGAATTCACAAAGTAGAGCTGTCACTTATCCACAAGCGTATTGGGGACAGGCTGTACGGTACATAGGTAAGTAAGAACAGAGAAATGTCCACTTTCTAAAAGTGCCATATCAAAGAAAGTGATGTTAAATCCTACCTTACCAGTAAAGAGGATTTATCATTCCTATTCCAAAGATATGAGACATGATGTAGCTATTCCTCTTGGATCAGGAACTACAGCTTAATAGAATATGAAGGAATTCCCAGTGTTGGACTATGAAAGGGGTATGCCTCACATTAGTAAAAAATTACTTTGGGAGTTTTTCACTACCAGGACATGTAAAACTTTAAAGTACATATCCTCTCTTTTAAATACACTGCACCCTGCCCTAGTGAGTTACATAGGGCCTACCTTAAGGGTGGCTTATGTGTGGAAAAGGGGGAGTTTAAGGCTTTGCAAAGGGTATTAAATGCCAAGTCAAAGTGGGAGTCACACTGCACACACAGGCCTTGCAATGGCAGGTCTGAGACATGATTAGGGTGCTACTCAGGGGGTGGCAAAATCAGTGTGGCAGGCCCACTAGTAGCATTTAACGTACTGGCCCTGGGCACAGGTAGTGCACTTTACTAGGGAAATATATATAAATTAAATATGCAATGGGGTAGAAGCCAATATTACCATGTTTAGGAGACAGAGCAAAAACACTTCAGCTATGGTCAGTAGTGATAAAGTGTGCAGAGTCCAATGAACACAAAGTCAGAAAAATGGAGGAAGGTAGGCACAAAATTGGGGGAAAGCAACCCTAAGGCTGTCAGGTCTAACAGTTTTGAAAAAACATTTATCTTCAGTGTAATATTTAGAGAATGTTTAAATGACCTGGGTCCTATTTCATGTTGACTTTTATTTGACAGGTACTTTTCTTCTTTCCATGCAACCAGTCCAACATGTGCACTTTTTTCTTAGGTAAATATTGATATTGCACAATCATCCTCTTCACATTCACTTGAGACTGACTCGAACAAACTTTTAGACTATGATTTAGATGATGATCAACTTCATTTGGTGTTGATTTGTCTGAAATTATGTTGTCACTTGGCCTTGTGGGCATGCTTTGAGCATCGCTTGTGGAATGTTTGGTTGGCCATTTTGTCTTCTCACTGTGACAGACCTTTTCCTTCACTTTGCAAAATGTTACAGAATGGTTCTCTTTACCACAGCCTTTTCAGATGTGTCCAATGGTGGGACATTTACCTTCAAATGGAAACAATAGTCTGCGTCTGAAACACAGCTTCTTTTTCCATTGAAAAAATCACCATGTGCCGTTCAGCTTTGTGTCTCAGCTTTCTTTTCATGTTCAAGACTGACTCACTATGGACACCTCTGGCCTCCATGTCAGCAGCTTGTTGATCAGCACGCTCTTCTACTCTTGCAGGCATGAGAACTCTCTCCAGACCTTCTTTCAGGATTCCTCATCTGAATGAATCTGACAAGCATACTCTAAAAACTCATTACATTCATTGAATCTATAGTGTTTAATGTGTGTATCTAGTCTCTCAACAAATTTGTTACGGTTTCACCAACTCTTTGCAGTTTTTGACTGCAAATGTACCTTTCGTAATCTACATTTTTATTGAACTTGAGATTTCAAGGCTTCTGTAATTTGACAGTACATACTTTCATCAGCTTGCTGTGTATTTAGTTTGACTTTTTTCAAATCCATCATTAGCAATATTATTCAGGTACTTGGTAATCTTTTTATCTGTTTCTTCTAGCACATCAATGAAATCAGCAAATGTCTCTATTCAGGCAGTCCATCTATCACCAATATTTTGCTTTTTGGTGGTATTGAATGGTGGTGGTCGTTTCAGGAAGGCGGCAGTATTATAACTGTTCTTGAGATCGGTTGGCACTGCAACTGGAGCGCTCTCTGTCTCCTTCGGGGGTTCCTGGTGGATTTGTTCATGTACACCATCTTTGAGGCCTTGTGGTGTCCCAGCCTCTGAGTCATCTTGGACAGTCTGTGGAACTGTAACCTCTTTCTTGATCTCCATTGGAGCCATTCACTTTCTGGAGACTTTTAAAGTTGTGATGAGCTGCCACCGTGCAGCTTTCGTAGTGTGGCACTTCAGACAGCTCAATAAGCACAACCTCTGTGCTTCTTCTTGGGTCTCCTCACCCGCCACTGATGGCAGAGAGCTCTTCTTCTCAAGGCTCAGGTAAGTGTAACTACAGTATGCTTTATTATCAACTTTTCTGTTAGCCTGAGCTCTCTTCTGAATCTGTGTGTGGCTCCCTTTAGCATTATCATACTGTGCACTGAATAGCTTTATATTGTGTAATAGCGTGGACCTTTCAAAATTGTTCATCGTTTCTTGGCTATTAGTACGTAGACTTCTCAGTGAAGCTTTTTTAATCTTCAAACACTTCACACCTGCAGGAGATATGCTTTGACTTCACATGCGCCAAATGTAGAATCTGCTCTTCAACGAAGGCACAAGTGGCACGCATTAGCATTTTGCTTGGACCACGGCAAACTCTCTGAGAGAGCACTGTCCACCTTTGGGTTACTGATTCCTTATCTAATCACCACTTGTAGCCTCCTCCCCAGCCTGGGTACTCGCCAATGAATACACGGCACACAAAGCTATGTATTAGACGTCTTTATCTGTCTGCGTGTAACTGCGAACTCAACATTTAAACCTGCATTTAGTTCACCATGTCCTAACGCTCACATCATCACTCTATGTAATCTTTCAGGAGTCAAAAGGGTTGTGGCATTCTCAATCACACAACACTACATCATTTGCATCTGAAAAAAACATCTGCACTTACAGCACAGTAGTGTGATCATAGAATAATGCTCATTGACATAATGTGGAGGGTATTTGTCATACAAATTGAGAGACACTCTTTGCACGATTTAAAAAAGTAAACTTAAACCAGAAGTCCAGCTTTACTATTTTTCAGCATTCACAAAGGTAAAGTTAGACTAAAAGTCTAATTTAGACCAAAACACTAACTTAGACCAGAAGTCTATCTTTACTACTTTTCAGTATTCAAAAAGCTAAAGTTGGACCAAAACTCTAACTTTCCTAGTAGGAGTAAAGTTAGAGTTTTGGTCTAACTTTACTTTTGTGAATATTGAAAATTAGTAAAGTTAGGTTTTTGATCAAACATCACCTTTGAAAATTGGGCACTTATTTTGTCTTCACTGACCAGATGAAGAAAAAGAGAGAACTAGAGATCTGCATATACCTTGCAAAAGCCCAATTTATTTTTTTATGAAGAAAGGAAAATGGACCTAACAGATTATTGGGATACTATTTGTAGATATACTAGTTTCAGTTTCTCTAGCGCCTGATTAATTTAGACATTTTCAAGAGACTACTGGCATTACTAGTTAAGTGCCCACGTGTATGTAAAGATGAAAAATGTTAAATTTAGAACACAATTTATACATAAAGTACACAGTTAAACTTTTCACATCATACACATTTTTCAAGAGGGATGGAGCAGTTCCCCTCAGCACACGAGTGAATCGTAACAATTTAGGTTGGGACTCATGCAGAACTGGGCTACCTGTGAAGAGGCACTAGGCTGAGTCAGAAAAGACTCTTTCTCACCTAGCCTGCACATGTTTACAATCATGTGCACACATACCTGTAATAGACAACTTGCTTGAGCTGTACACAGAATCCGACTGTGTGAAATTGTGCACAGTCCACAATGAAATCACAAGTACCATATCAACAATTGCCTTCTTACTGGGAACCAAGTACCCCATTGTAGCTTTTGACTCTCAGGTAGCAAAGCAAAGCAGTCCGAGGCCTACTTAAAGGATGTGGTATGAGCTAGTAATCACGTTTACTAGGACACAGCAACAACACTCACTAAGGTATTGTATAGTCAGTACTTTTTCTTCTGAAAAGGAGCAGTGCATCTTTTATGCACACTACTAAATACTGCAAATATGTAAATTGGTTAGATGAAAGTACATTTGGTGACACCCCATATCAACTTTGACCCCTACTGGGTCTTGAACCATATAATCACTATACTCCCACCACTTATGCCAGATGCAATACCACAATATGAGGTGGTGTCATTTTATATAAGGCAGGCCTACATAATTGTTTAAAGTAGGTCGATTTGCTTTGTCAAGGGATCATCATGTCCACAAAACAATAATCATATGTTAGGACCTCATGTTTAAATGCAGCCATTACGAATATAAACATTTCAGTGTTTGTCAGCGAATCACTTGATAGATTATTTGGTTTCAAAACAACATTAAACATGTGCCAACTACTAAGGATTCCTACACTCCCCAGCTAAAAAGCAAACCACTCCATTTCCGGGAATATTTAAATAAAGCTGGACCACTCCTGGGAGTAATGAATAGAATCTCCACGGAGACCTAGGGCAGGATTTGTTTAACACTTCCTCTGCAGTGCCCCACAATACTAGGAAAAATGTAATGGTGGTGCCTCTGCCCCTATGTTGGGCACCACAAGGAATGTAACATATGTAATTCTGCCCTCACAGGGCATTCTGGGGCATGCCAGCCCCATGATCCTTGGATATATGATGAGATTGCTCACTCTCTTTTTTTTCATACATTGCATCCTTGGCCCCCATTTCTCCCTTATATGATTGTTGTTAAAGTGTGATCTTGTCCCACCGAGACACCCATAGCCCTGCTTCTCTTTTTGGAGAGCTAGCAATATTTACCTGTGACAGGGAAGGCCCTTTGAAGTAGATCAAGTTACTGTGCACAGCCTTGAGGCTATCCTGTCAAGTCAAGGACAACATGTCCCCACACTCAAGGCCCTTTGTCCCTGTCCTTGGAGCAATTCACACCAGGAGACAGTTGAATACTTTCAGAAAGGCCTCCAGATGCTTTAAGAAGGAAAAGACCTTTACAAGTCCATTTTGCTTCATAGCTTGACACAATTCAACTTGACTCTTTAATAGGATTTTGAATAACTATTAAAAATAATCCTATTTTCTATCTGGCACCAAACCTAAAGTAGCATTTAATAAATGTAATAATGTATACCTATGTGAAGCAGCCACCCTTGCTACTGTGAAAATAGCTTTTTAGTTTTTTCATTGTATGTACATGTGGAAAATAACATTTTACATGTCCTACTTTTAAATACTATTTACCTTGTCCTATGGGAAATAATTCCTACTTATAGGTGACTCATTAATATTTAAAAGGAAGAGTTTGATTTGTCGAAAGGGGTTATTTTGACATATTAAATTTGCAGTGTAAAACTACCATAGACATGAGACCAGTGTGTAATTATCAGGCTGTGCTTTTTTTTTTAGTTTGACTCTGTTTTATTACATTTGTTATTTAGACATTATGTTGCATTACAATGCGTACATTGCTGCAGCTAAACATGGTTAAATGTGTTGAGCAAAGGTATATCATAACATTCAGTATGTGCAACAGTAAACAGTTTTTTATGATATAATATTACATATCGCAAGGAACAAAGCAGACAAGGTTCTAAGCAATATTGTAAATACACAAGATTTTAGGGGGATTAAGTACAGAGTAAGCAGGTTTGCATATGTGCCTCCGTGGCCAGGAATATCAACATTACACTATAACAGAGAAATTGTAAACATTTTAAAACAAAACGTTTTACACAGCTAATTGAACTGGGAATGGAAGAATCAAAAAGGGGGAATTCATACTTGGAACTATACACAAGTGAACCACAAGGTCAGTGTTACACATTTTCAGGGAAAAACTAGTAGCGACTTGTCAACGATAACCAAATATGAATCAGTAGGAGTGTTGCGGATGATTTAGCTGGGTCTTGGTGAAATGTACAGAGAAGGGGATTGTTGGAGTGTGCATGGTGTGCCCAGCAGCGTGTGTGGTAGTGGCAATCCTGCCACATTCATGTGTTTCTTGGTAACAGTATACTTAAGGGTACGGAAGTGTCAGGGATGGGCATGTGTAGGTCCGCCAGTATTGTGTCCCTGTTGGCGGCTGTTGGGTATTTGCAGAGATCGAGATTATCTTCCCAGTGGAGGACAACGCTTTCTGCCTGCGCCCAGACTGATATGAATTCCAGCCAAACTTCACATTGTGGTGGGTCAGTTGATCGCCACTTATGGGCAATGAGTCTCTTAGCTGATAGAAGTCCCAGGTCCAGAAACTGGGACCTGACTCAGTGTTTTTTGTCCATGCGAAAGAGTTCCAGTATGTAAGCCCCCCAAGTGAACGGAATGCTCCAGTCCATGCAGTGAGACAGTCTTTGCATCACTACACTCCAATAGTGATGTAAGTATGGGCATGTCCATAACATGTGCAGCAGGTCTACGTTTATCAAATTACAACGGGGCATTTTGTGTCTGCACGATCAAAGTATCTATTAATTTTAGCAGGTGTGAGGTAAGCTCTCTGTGTGATATATGATTGTAGCAGCCAAAACCATGTATTACGCAGCACATGAATTGGGCTTTCTAACAAGGTAGACCATTCATTATCTGTATATGGTTTCCCTCGATTTTCCTCCCAACAGTCTAGGAGAGGCGTGCTCAATAGAGAGGTGTGGTATTGCACTGTATACCAGCCAGCACACCAGGTGTCCACCCCTGCAGAACGTGTGCGAATATTGCAGGGTAAGGTGCATGGAAGATTCTTGGTTTAGGGTTCCCCAAGACTGCCCCACCTCTCCAATAAGAGAGCGATAAAGGAGGAAGTCTCTGGGGACAAACCAGTACCCTTAATCAGGGCTTCATATTGAAGTAGTGTTCCATTGTTGTAAAGGTCACCCAGGTGTGGACTACTTTAGTATGCCATTGCGTCAATTCTGATACTGTAGTGATTTGGGGCCCATGGTGTCCCCAGGAGAGCAATGGCTGGGGCATATGGGATCTTTGCGTTAGTAAGGTATAAGCATCTGTGGAAGCAGCGATAGGCCATGTGTAGAGGCAGAGACTGGCATACAGAGGATCTGGCACAAGGTAGGAAAAACTGTAAAACGCTTGAAAGATTCCAAGTGGGAGACATTGTAGCTGTGTCAGACAGCTGGCAGAAAGCCAGCCACCATGACACCCATTGCAATTGGGCCACCAGATAATAGTATTCCAATCTGGGGAGTGCCAGGCCTCCTTGATCGGTCGGCCTGTAAAGTTTGGAGAGGGCTACTCTACATCAGGAAGCATACCAAATTCTCAAATGGTGCTTTCAAAAGAGTGAAAGAAAGAGGCCAGAAGATAAAAAAATGAGGTTCCCAAAATAATATAGAAGGCAAGGCAGGACAAATATTTTAAGGAGTGACACACGACCTGCCACTGAGAAATGAAGCGTCGTCCAGAATGTCGTCTGGGTTTTCAGTAATGTGATAGCACACACCAGATTCCCAGTGAATAAGTCAGGATCTGAATGGTAAATTTGGATACCCAGATATCTGAAAGTATCGGGCTTGCTGGGGCAGGAAAGGAGCAGCGAGGAGTGGACCAGGGGTGGGCGTGGTGAGTGTTCCGGATAGAGATGCATAAGTGTTGATAGTTTCAGTTATTTCTGCTCGGAATTGGGAAAGATCTCTCAAACAAATGAGGAGCTAGTCTGCATAGGGGGACAAAAAATGAGTTCTGTCTCCCAAGGGTATGCCACAGTCACAGACCAGCGCATGTAGAGCAACTTCCAGGGGCTCCATGGCCAAGGTAAAGAGGAGGAATATAGGGGGCAGCACTGTCTCGTGCCTCTCACTGTATAAATAGGATTAGATATAAGGGGACATGATTTAACTCTAGCTGTTGGCAAAGTATACATTAGTCATACTAGTTGTAGGAACCGGAGTCCCAGCCCTAACCACAGCAGGGTCATAGGAAGAAAGGACAATTTCGGTGAGTCAAATTCCTTCTCCGTATCGAGCACTAAACAGCCTGTTGGGGCCCAATAATATGGTGCATATTTAAGGATTCAGACAAAGCAATGTATATTAACTGATGTGGCACGGGGTGGCACAAACCCATTCTGGTCTGCATGTACCAGAGCTGGGACTAGGGGTGCCAAGCGGTCTGCTATGATTTTGGTCAATGTCTTGTAGTAGGTGTTTAACAGAGCCTGCAGTTGGTATTATTAAAGAAGCGCTGGGTATTTGTGTGGTTTGGGTTGTAGGATTAGGAAAGCATCACAAAGTGTGTCAGGAAGGTGTGTGGTGGTGAGGGCTTCCTTGTAGAGTGCATGCAGGCGGGGTGCCTGTAGTGGCATGTATGCTTTGTATAACTCTGCTGGCAGCTCTTCTGGACCAGGGGTTCTTCCAGTGTTAACGGCTTTGATGGCTTCTGGAATCTCAGTCAAGGTGATGGGCTTATCTAGTTCCAAACACTGGTCTGGTGTAAACCAGGAGAGGGGATCGTGGAAAGAAAGGAGTCATTATTGTCTGGTGTTAATAGCATGACAGACTGATGTAGGTCAGTATATTAGCTTTTAATTCATCATGGATTTCTTGTTATGTGAAAAGTAATTGGACAGCAGGTGATTGCAATGCCACTATGGGGCTTTGAGGCTGGTTTTACCAGCCAGGCAAGAAAGGAGCCAACCCTTTCTGCCCTGGCATTTGTTTTAGCAGAGTGAACACCGTAATTTAGACAGCATAATCTTTGAAGGAGTTTGAAAATTTCTTTTTGGGACATAGCCAGCAGTGGGCGGCTATTTGGGTATTGTGTCACCATGTTTTCGAGGTGCAGTAGCCAGCATTCCACAGTGAGAGTCTCCCTGATTTAATTGCCGGCGTATGTTCCAGGTCAGCCCCAGACTGTGTCCCCAGGGAGTCACCTTGAAGGTGTCCCATTCCATGGAGCGTGTATCAACAGAGCCATCGTTGAGGTCAAAATAATCACTAATCTTGCAAATGGAGGCATTAAACACAGGATCTTCAAGTGCTGTGGGTTGTAAATGCCACGTAGGGACAGGAAGGGACCAGCATCCCAGTTCAGTTGTAAGTATTGGGGATTATGGTCTGAGTGTGTGTGGCCTAGGTAATCAATGTGTGTTATGACTAGGGTAAGGTCTGCAGTACAGTCCTATCTGTCAATCTGTACGAGTAGCCTGTGCAGGGCTGAATAGAAGGAATATACCCTGGAGGAACCATTACAGGTGCACCAAACATCCATTAGATTTCTGTTATGCAGCCAAAGGATGCAGCAGTACAGGGAAGCGGAGGGAATGAGCAGTCAAGAACTGTATCTGAAACACTATTAAAGTCACCTCCCAGAAGCCAGGGAAGTCCACTCCAATGGGACAGCACTTCAGAGAGTTTGAGTAGGAAAGGGGCCTGGTCAGTGTTAGAGGCATAAATACTGGCAATGAGGATGCGTCTGCCATCCAAACGTACTACATAACATCCCTCCAGATCTGTCACCTTTTCCTCTATTACAAATGGGACCCCAGGGCGGAACCATATTAGGACCCAACGGGCATAGGAGAAGTAGTTTGTAGGTAAGACCTAAAGACACCAACATTGCTAGCATTTGTAGGCCTCTGGGAGCATCAGATGCTATTCTTGTAATAGGGCAATGTGTGAGGGCAGACGTCTTAGATAAGAATAGCTAAGCATGAGAGTAGTGATAATGAGAGCAGACTCAGGTCACCCTAAAAAAAAGCAGCACGTAATAAGAGAAGCAATCAACAATATAAATACCTATTAACATGGCAAATAGCAAAAGAACAGTGCACGAAAACAAGTGTCTGCCCAAACCATACCTTAGGGCAGTGTGGGGGGGGAGCAGGTATGCTGCTGATATGGCAGGGAGAAAGGGACTGTTTGGTTCTTCATATGGGATCACCCCTTGGTATTGGATGAATGAGGGTGTCTGTCCAGCATTCGTGGCACATGTAGATGATGTGGACCCAGAACTGGTTGCCTGTATCTTGGAATGGGTGTCCAAGCATGACAACAATGGAGCGCAGCCATATGCATGCTATAGAGACATGTTTACAGCAGGAGGAATTCCTATACTGAAGGAGCAGCTCAAACCGCTATTTGTGGGGTAATGTCTGGTGGGGGTCTTATCTTGTCTGCCAGGTGGCAACAGAGACTTCCTCACTAGATGAATGAGATTCCTAAAAGTCTGGACTGGAGCAGTCTGGAGTGTCGACGATGGCAACAGCTTGTTTCAGCATCCAATGGTGTTCTGCAATCATTTAATCTAGATCTGGCGCTATTTGAGAGACCCTGTGGGGCTGCTTTGCAGTCCATTTGCCAGCTACATCTAGCCATGTCACCCAGGCTAGAGGCTGCAGGCACCAAATGCTTGGGACAAGAAAATGCTGACTTTCTAAAAATTGCATTTTCAGAATTGCCACCTGAAATCCAGATTTACGATTAAAGTACAATTCATTAGACACCAAACTCGACAGTCCTACTGGCTTTCAACCGAAAGTTATCCATTACTAAATGTAATAAGTTAACCCAGTGTCATCCAATGGGAGAGGCAGGCCTTGCAGTAGTGAAAAATGAATGTAAGAGTTTTTCACATGTAAAATTAAAAATGTATGTCCAACCATTTAAGAACAAGGTACCTTGCTCTATAGGCTGCTTAGGGCATACCATAGGGGTGATATGTGTATTAGAAAGGAAAGTTTACGACTACCAAAAGCTTTATTATGCCAGGTTGAATTGTAGTTTAAAACTGCACACACAGTTTACAATGGCAGGCCTGAGACGAGTTTAAAGGCTACCTGAGTGGGTGGCACAACAGTGCTGCAGGCCAACCAGTTACAGTTATTTTCAGGTCCTGTGTACATATAGCTCGACATTACTAGGGGCTTAATAGTAAATGAAATATGCCAATTGGGGGTTAGCCAATTTCACCATGTTTAAAGGAGAGCACAAGCACTTTAGTACTAGTTAGCAGTGGTAAAGTGTGCAGTGTCTTACGTCAAACATGAACAAGATCAGCAATAAATGGAGGAGCAAGGCAAAATGTTTGAGGGAAAATCACCCTTAAGGCTGACAGGTCTAACATGTTTGAAATTAACATTTGGAGGATAGTTCAAGTTCTAATTTGGTAGATTAATTGTTGATTTGTTTGCTGGTGCTAGATGGTACTTCATGTCTGTTTATTAATAAATACCCTTTACTAAAACCCTAAAGCTTTGTATGCCATTATAAATATACCACGGCCAAGGGCTATGGCCATTAAGATTGGAATAATCTCTCCCCTGTCTGAAACTGTAAACTCTATTTATTGTTAATGGCAGTGCTAGTGAATGACTCTGTAAAATCTGTCTACTTCTGCTAGCTATCTCCCGAGATTGAGCTGTGTCTGTTGGCTCAGTGGCCAAAAGTACCATTCCAAGGGTCTGCGTTTGACTTAATTGTCACAGATTCAAATCGTGACTCCACCCAGATTTCATCCTTCTCAGACTAAGAAAATGAATACCATTAAGCTGGAAACAACGCACATCTCTTATTCAATTACCAAGAAACCCCATGGAGGTGAACGTACAGTTTATAAAAAATATTTTGCCACTGTGAAATACTTACTTTTTCCACTTTGGCCCATCCAATTATATTCTCATTTATAACATAGCACTGGGAATTTACGTGTGAGAGACAGGATGGAAAAGTGTAATAAAGTGGAATGTGAAGTGAAGAAAGGTGTTTTATGAGATGACTACAAGGTTTGAGAAATTAAATGACTGTATTTTTTAACTACCTTTAATACAAATCACTCTAGGATCAAGTAGGGTCAGGCTAGCTCAGAACATCATGCAAGCATGGGAACATTCAATGAGTGTCCCTTCAAATGTATCCAAAATTGTGCAATAAAATGAACATCAGGCCTGTTTTCCTAAAATTGTTCTTGAGGGAGGGCCTTCTAAAAACTCACCAAAGCAAGGGAGTAGCTAGAGAATCAAAACACCAACACTTTGAACCATACCTATATATGGCATTGCATGAGCTAACACAATCCTTCCTAGAAGCCTTCATTTCATTAATCCATTCATCCATCCGTCGGTCTGTCTATCCACTTATCCATCCATCCAACCCTCCTTTTACCCTTCTATTTATCCTTCATCTACTCAACTTTCCATTTTAGATCTAGCCTACCAGTTGCAAAAGACCTATTGTGAGCTTACAATAAGCTTGTTCAAAGCTCACGATTGGTTGGATTCATTGCAACTCCCATGTGTTTGCATCCTTTTCAGTGGCTCTCTTCATTCCCAGCTTGTACATCATTATTTGTCCCTCGTCTGGAGGATAGCCTCTTGACCATCTCTCTGGGTTGTTGATTTCTATCCTTCCACTGCCCAGTTTTAGGGAACTACTTTTCTTTCATTCTTAGTATTGCATGAGTACACGTGTTTCTTAGCTCTCTCCCTTTTTGCTCCCCCCCCACCAAATACCCACATTAGCTTGGCTGACTTCCTCATGTACTGCAAGCTCTTTCTCATATAGTTATTTTCTTAGCCAAACACACCTGTGTACTGTGCTGCTTTCTCCGTTATGTGTTTCTCTCTCATCCTCCATGTTGCTTCTCCTTCTTGTGCTGAGTTTTACCTCAATCAGTTCCATCTTGCTTCCCACCCTCACCCACTCCCTTTTCATCCACTCACCACCAGCTCGGTCCTTTTTAAAAAAAAACTAATTTATTTTCCAATTATAATTGTTGTTGGCCCTTTATGCCGTACTTCAAATGTATTTCTTTTAAGTTACCAGTCCATCTCATATCATTAAATAAAAATAAATGCTGCCCATGTCATTCCATAGGTGTGCATCTGTAACAACTCATGAATGCACCTACAAAACACGGCAAGCAGCATCATTGATCCTTTTTTATTACTTTTTCAAGTACGTTGTGCTGCATGCCAAGGTGAGACCTATTTGATTCGCCAAGGCTGGTTCATTTTACCTTTCCTTCATTCCATCATTCACTTCACTATTTATGTTTCATGACATCGTATTGATCCAGTCCAATCACCTATTCTTCTATCCTTCTTCTCTTCCTTCATTTTGCGATTTTTTCCCCTTGCTTTCATCGTTGGACATTTCTTTCTTTCTTTCTTTCTTTCTTTCTTTCTTTCTTTCTTTCTTTCTTTCTTTCTTTCTAGTTTTTTTTAATTTTTTTCTTTCTTTCTTTCATTCTTTCTTTCTTTCTTTCTTTATTTCTTTTCCACCCTTCTGTCACTCTTGCTTCCTTTCATGGTTCCATCCCCCTTTCACCCTTCCCTTTGACCTCTCTTCCTCTCATCCTTCACTACTTTCATCTTCCGCTTTATTTCTTCCTATCTTTCTTTGTTTTTCTCCCCTCACTATTTTCTTTATCGCCTTTCCGTGTGCTGCCCATTCTGTCCCAGTGTCCCATTTTTCTCTGCTTCTGTCCCTATGTTTACCTGCCCTCTGCCCTCCTTATGATTGCTCGCAAGCAAAGTTTTCTCTTCCAGTGTCAGTTATGAGTTCCTGTCCGCAGACATCCGACATAAACGGACCATAAACAACTAGTGCAGATTTTGGTGTGCGACAGCTTCGCAGTCCATCGTGCCCAGTGTTAATGTTCAGTTTAGCTTCTATATTGGGGCGATCACTATGCCACTGCACTGAAGGATGCAGGGCTTGTTTAGTTCACTCAGTCACTTTGGGCAGTTTGGTCTGTATTTATGCCCCACTAAGACCTACAATGGAAAAGATGTTCAGAGGCAGCTCAAAGAGCATAGTCAGTGTTGAAAAGAGTTGCTGCTCGTTCTTCGTTGACAACTCAGTAGCATACTATAGCAAATTTGGGCTCTAGGGTGATGGTGATGGCAGGAGAAATAAGATAGGTACATCCTGTCTTGCACAGCATTTATCACCATAAAGGTTTCTTCATTACAAGGCATTAGGACAGTGGACGGAGGAGGAGGGATCAGGGTTCGGATTACATTATTTCATGTTATATTTTCATTTTTCACAGTATGTAGTTTGTATGGGCTTACTGCTCCACAAAATACGAAGAACATTAAGCTACTTAAAGAATGAGAAGTGTAACTTCAAACTGGAATCACATGTTTTCAAGCTTTCTCTAAAATGGAGAATATAGATCCTTTCCCATACACCAGTCACCAGTCGTGGCTCACGGGTATTGCTGGGGACAGGGCGGCACGCCGGTGGGGGGGGGGATTCATAACATTTAATAAAATAAAATGATAAAAAATGTACCTCCTTCGTTGCTGCGCCACTCCTCTCTCCTGTGTCATCGCTGCACGGAGGTACAGGCTTCCAGCCTGCCCTGCGGCCAATCCTGACACTGCTCAGAGATGGCTTGGAAACAGCCCTGTGCGCATGTGTGTTTGGCCGGCCTGAGACGGCCGGCCAAACACACTTGCACTCTGAGGGGAGTGCACTGTGCACTCCCATCTGCTCATCACCTCCAATGCCCCCCCTTTCCCAAGGAAGGGATAATAAACAGAGTTTATTATCCCTTCCTTGTGAAAGGATTTGCAGCGGTTGCTGCTGGCGGGAGGGGCGACACTTCTCCACCCTTACGGAGGAGGCGCCCCTGCCACCTATGATCTTTTCTTCACCACAGAGTCTCCCGTGACTGGAGAATTCTCAAGCTTTATTTAAATTGTTTATGGCGTCGCTGCAGGAATCCACAATGCAAAACTGTCTTTTTCTATCTATTACACTGATGAACCTTGTACCTATTTCACAGCATTAATGATTTTAACATCGACGTCAATTCACCAAAATGTCTGGGGTAATGGAAGTGACGTCACACGACATTCCATCTTTCCTTTCACTTACACACACATGCTTGCACATACACACACATTCACTTACACTGTCTCACGTAAATACACTCTCACCTGCAAGCATGCACACACAATACATTTAAAAGTGTTTTTACTTACCTCAGCTACCAAACAGGCTCATATTCCAGGTAACTACTGCATTTCTTATTACACCAACAGCGAATAATATATTTACTAATAATGTAATAAAAAACTGATTAAAAGCAAGGAAGAGGAGCCCCTGGAAATGTCCATAAGGACGAGCTGCCCCAGTGTTCCTACCACTGATTTTGCGACTTCTGTGACCATAGGTCACTGAGTCAGTGGCAGGAGTTGCAAAAGTCAAGATGGGAGTTAAAGCTGCGACCCCTGGTGACCCCTAAATGAGGTCCATGGATGTCAAGTCAGCTTCTCAAATCTGGCGTATTAAGGCTCTCAGGAAGTGATAACAGGGCTATGGTCAGGGAGGCATTACATTAAGGTCAGAGAATGGACAACATCGTGATTTATTGCAATGAAAAATGCGCATAACTTTCTCAAAACTTATGCAGATTACTACAAACAAATGGTTGTCCACAGGAAAATTGTTCGAGAGGTATGCCCTCAAATAAAGAAAAAAGTCATCTAAACAGGTTTATATATTTTCATCAAAGTTTCTAAAGTAACATGGCGAATGACTGTGGAGCTAATGTCTAGGTTCATAGTCCGCACATTATAGAAGATTCAATAGCCGGTCTACTGCAGGAAAAACGCAAGAAGAGTAAGGGGAAGAAACTAAAACATATGCAAAGCCACTGCAATATTGCCATTGATTTATACGAATCATGCCTAATAGACCTCTAATTATAGAGCAAGGTAACAGCTAAACTTCAAAAATATAATTTGGCCTGGAGCTGTGAAAAAGCCTTGCTTCGGAGCTGTCTTCAAATGAGACTGAATTAATGAAATTATCAGGGTCCACCAATGTACAAATGGAAGTTCTTCCAACCATTCTTTGTACAAATCCAGGTCTAGGTCCAGGATGCAGGTCAGTCCCGTCTCTTTCTGCTGAAAGTGGTACGCTGCTGATTACATATAGCTCCTGCTCTCCCAGCCCTCATAAAAAATACACTTTATGTACTAAGTGCCACGGCTTGTTATCAATTACAATGGTCATATTATTTCCGTGGAAAAAGCATATAAAAATACGAATTATTTTTTAAAGAACCGTTGACCAGATGTACAAAAGAAGGTTGCAAAATACTTGTCGCAGATTGTGACCAGTATTTTGCTACCTGTGTGGAGTTTTGTGAACTGAACTATGTAATGATAGGTCATTTCACAGAAATTCTGAAATTTAATGGGTCACACTCCAACCAATCTCATCAATTTTCATGATATAAGTTGCAAATTGTCACTCACTATGACTGGTTTCCATCCCAGGGACAGCGGCCTACTGTAGTCAGCAAACCACTACGCCTGTGATCGCTTCTGAAATACATTTTTTAAGGCAGACCATAATCCTTAAGGAAAATAGGGCTGTTCTTGAAATAAAAAATGTTTTAATCTTTTTAAGTTTGATAATAGACAGTGGTCCCCTGGAAACTTTAAACCTGTTTGCAGAATGATGGAACCAATGATGGAACCACTCCACTTCTTTAATCTATTTTTCATGTTGAGTATGTCAATAAATTGAATTTGACTAATTCTTTGCAGACGTCACTGCTTATAAAAACTAGCTGTGCACACTATAAATACATAGAATACAAAAAATAATAGAATAACATAAAGTGGTACATAATTCCTTGGAGAACTGTATTGTCGGATATTGGGATATTCGAGTCTGTATACAATATTAATCAGTATAATGTAGCAAGAATGTATAGGTAAATATGTTCTTTCTCATCACATTTTCTACCGAAATGGGTATGATTTTGCATAAGAAGGTCATCATATACTGATGCTGTGCGATGCAAATCGAATATGTCCAAACAACCGTACACATTAAAATGACAGAAACCTATCACCTGCGTTCTTGTTAAGTTCATTTGCATAAAGTAATCTAGATTAACACCAGAGGGAACTCAAGAAGTACCTTGCCTGCTGAAAATGGCTTCCATTCCCTTCGCAAAATTAAATCTTATGACGTGTTAAAGCCACTGTAACACTGTGCGTTCGTTCCTACACTTCCGGAGCGTAAGTAGTTTTTCTTCTCCTTGCCTCACCACACAGATTCCACTCCTGCAAAACTTATTTTCTTTAGTTTCAGTAACTGATGATATATATATATTCTGTTATCCTACAGCTTTCAGGTATAATAAAACCTATGTACCATGAAACACAACTGAAAGAAGAGGATTTTAAATTACACAAGCCTCGACAAGAGAGCTTGTGATGAAATACATCAACAGCCAGCAGCAACATAAATAGTGGGGCGTATTGTTTATCTGATTTTTTCACCTAAAATCTTTTTCAACACTGTGTCTTTGGATAAATAAAACAATTGCTAATATAGTACGGCATGATGGGCTCATGTAGGTAACATTTTCTCAAATTGCTTCTGAGAGAGCATAACTTGGCTGTGCCATTGTGTTCTTCCAAAATGTGGAGTAATCTGCTTCATATACAACATGTGTAGATGACTTTCATATAATGTGGTGCCCTGAACTCCATATTAGTAAGATGTACACATGATTAAAGCCCTATGTATGTTTCCATGTAAACTGCATTTATTAATCCTTTTCCAAATACGTTTTTTTATAGTGCTTAGAAAAAATAGTTTCATAATCATTTATATTCAGTGCATTAGGAGAGAAATACATATATTCATTCAAATCAAGTATGCATTTACAACTGTATTACTTTGGCCGGATTATAGGTCTGAATTTCTTTTAATGGTTTAACTTTCCATAAGAAGCTTGTTTTGCTGCATTTTCTTTGAACTGCAGGAGTGATGCTACCAGCTACTGGCTAATGAGGTTATTGTTACTGTGTGATAAGGGGAACAGGGAAGATGTGTTACCAAAGACAGAAAGATCAGTGTGGAGATGGTAACTGAACTCACCTCCAAATTCCTGAAGTGCTGGGAGAGACCAAGGGCAGGCACATCTAGGATGAAAGTGTCAACTTAATATCTGATTTATAACTTTGTTTTCCAAAGGAAGGCTGTGCAAATATCATTTAGATAACCGAGGGTTCAGATTCCCTTTGACCCTTGACTAGAGTGGACCTTTGAGAAGTACAGACTTCTCACTCTTAGCTAAATTCTGTAGCAATGTGCTGTTTGCATTTCTCTTGCCAGAACCTCTAAAGAGGACTCTGTAGTTCTGACTATTTTTACTCTAAAATCCTTTTGATATAGATTAGTCAGGAATATAGAGTGCATTGTTAGACAGGAGGACTTAAATCTGCTTTCAAGGCACCATACACTTTTCTCCAAGGAGGATTAATCACAGGAACATTAACCTACACATTACAGTCAAATCTGAGGGCAGGGGAGTGAAGTTGGTACTAAATGACTAAACAAAGAATAAAAAACAGTGCTGATGATTTATTGATAAGATGGCTGGACTCTTTACTGATTCAAGGCACCCTGCCAGTCATTGCTGAGTTACCACTATTCTTTGGGATCCCCCCACCAGGACGTCAGAACACTACATTACTTGGAGGGAAGAAGAAGGAGAAGAACATTGCTCCTGTTTTCAAGATGATTGAGGACTTTAATCTGTTAGGGGTGCCATGCTCTGACTACAACACGATTCGCCCAGTGCACAACACGCCTCTATCTACCTGACGCTCAGCACCTGCAGGAACTATGTTCTTTGATGGTAATGAAGAGAAAGTACATGTGTTCCTGGACTCCATGGCAGTACATTTCACTTTCGGTCCAACTCAATTCAAACTGGATAGAACAAAGGTGGGCTGTATAATCAATGGTGATGTTGGTGATGCTTTTGCCAGGGCAATGCCTTTGGTGTCCTCTTTGGTTCCTTGTTTGGATAGTTATGCATTGTTTCTGGAGAAGTTTCACAAAATTTATTGCCGCCCAAATTTAGAATACTCTGCTGAGGATGACCTATGCAACAGTCAACATGGATCAAAAGACAATACGGCATATGTAACTTGCTTCAGAAGACTGCTGGCAGAAAGTTAATGCGCACAGTGGTCCCTTCTCACATTGTTATGTTTGAGCCTAAAAGATTAAAGCAAGGATGAGTTAGTACATGTCCCTCGGCGAGCTTCTCTAAACAAAGCTACTGAAACGCTGTTGCATATCGAATTTCAATTGAAGGAACTGAAAAGATTGAGGAGGAATAAGCAAGATGTCTATTCTTCTTCCACGCCAGAATTGATGTCTACTATCCACACAGAAGTGCTAAAGTCCACAGAGTTCCTGGAGGAACCAAGGCAAATTGGGTTTGTGCTCGGTCCCTTGATAGAAGAAGAAAAACAATGGCATTGTCAAAGGGATCTTTGCTTATATTGTGGATATCGGAGTCATCTTGTAAGAGAATGTCCAGTATTCCCAACCAAGCCATTTAGAAATGCCCAGGTCCAACTCTGGAGAGGAAGGAGAGTTTGGATATGCAGCATCTTCCTCAAATATCCGTTTCAAATTTTCTTCTAGAAATTGAGACCGAGACAGATGGATATCAACGATGGCTTTGTTGGACTCAGGAAAAAGGTTGTTAGTTCAACTTGGGCATCAACTTATCAGATTCCTAAGAGGCAAAAGGATAAGTTTGAAATTTTTCACACCATCAATGGCACTCCTTTGATTGCAGGTCCAGTCACTAAATGTACATCCAAGTTGGGGATGTCAATATCTAATCATCAAGAACAAATACCTTTCAATATGATAACATCACCTAATATTCCTATCATTCCAGGTCTCCCCTGGTTGTGAATACATAAACCTTATGAGAACTGACCAAACCTTACCATTTCCTTCAGCTCAGTATATTGTAACCAGTTCTGTTTGCAAGGACATCAAGAGCCTGTAGATTGAGTCATAACAAGCAAAGATGAGCAGACTACCCTTGTAGTTACCATGGCACCAATTCCAACGCCCTATCAGGAGTTCCTTGACTTATTTTGTCACCCAAAATAAAAAGTTACCTCTACACAAGTTGTATAACTTTGCCATCATCCAAAGGCTGGAATTTGAGATTCCCTTTAGCCAGGTGTATTCTTTATCAAAATAAGAAAAAAGATGTTCTATGCCAATATTTGAAAGAAAATCTAGAAGATGGACTGATCAAACCCTCTACTTCACCTGTAGGAGACACCCTATTCTTTGTTCCCAAGAAAACAAAGGATCTTAGGCCCTGTATAGACTTCATAAGATTAAACAAGATAGCCATTAAAGATCAATATCTGCTTCCGCTTATCCGATATATTTTAAAAGCTGTTCGTGGATCCTGCACACTCACTAAGTTGGATCTGAAAGAGGCATTTCACATACTATTGATGAAAGAAGGTGATAAATGTAAGACAGCCTTCCATACCCTTTATGGAGATAAGGAACATAGAGTGATGCCTTTCAGACTTTGTAGCACCCTTTCAGCATTTCAACAATACATGGATAGTATATTTTTGTCGATATACTCAATCTATTTACCATAGTATATCTAGATGATATTTTGATTTTTCTCCAAAATCTACAAGACCATTGCCATCATGTGTTCGAAGTACTACACAGACTCTGTAAAAATCATCAGACCTGCTAACCCATGAAGTGCCTATACAAGAGTATTTGGGCTTTATCCTAAATTCTACTTGTGTCACCATGGATCCAAGTAAGTTTGGAGCAGTACTTCACTGCCATTCTCCATTCACCATCAAAGAAATCCAATGTTTATTAGGATTTGGTAATTTCTAAAGCAAGTTATTAAAAATGTTGCCATCTACTCTTCCGAAATAGCTCATCTCTTGAAGAAGGAACAGTTGGGCCAAAGGTTCCAATAGGGTTCTTAGGCTGAAAAGGATTTGCAGTTTCTGAAAAATACCTTTACTTGCACCCCACCATCCAGAACCAAGGACACTGTTTGTTGTAGAAGCAAACGTCTCCGAGAATACTTTAAGGGTGGTCCTCCTACAGAAGCAAGATGATGATTCCAGAGATCATCCTGTTTTCTACTACTCTCATTCCTTGACATCTGCAGAATGAAATTATTCATTGTTGATGTGGGAATTATTGGCATTGAAAGAGGCATGTACTGAGAGGAGACAACTATTACTTGGGGCCAAATAACATTTTGAAATTAGAACAGACCAGTGAAAGCTACAGGCCTTAAAAATGATTCAGTGTTGAAATAGTCGTCAAGCTCGATGGGCTGTTTTCTTCTCTCAATTAAATTTTCAAGTTACATATAGACCAGGAATTGCAAATAAAATTGCGGATGCACTGTCATGCTGATATCTTGAAGAAAAAGAGATAACACAGTAAAGAATCCTAACTCCAGACAGGGAGATAATGAGCATAACCTTTTTCATTGAAAATGTGCACACATGCCAACAAGGACTTCAACCACAAGAAATATATAAACTCCTGTGAAACAGCAGAAATGGGTTATATTACCTTGGAATTTCCTTTTTTTACCCACCACAGACTTACAAAAGATTGTTCTTTAATTGTGTCGTGACACCAAATCCACAGCTCACAGAAGGTTAAGGAATAATTTAGAAATACTTTCTTGATGCTTTTCACAGAAGGTTTAAGAATGCTTTAGAAATACTTTCTTAACGCTTTTGGAGGCCCCCCGTGGTACAGGATACCAAAAGTTATGATTCGTGTTGCCCAATTTATTCACAAGTCAATGCATCACATCACCCACTGGGTTGCTTCAATTGTTACCAGTTGCTTAGAGACCATGGCATTCCATTGGGATAGACTTCATTGTGGAACTACCCCTCTCCGAGGGGAAGACAACTATCATGGTTGTAGTTGATTACTTTTCCAAGATGGCTCACTTATCAGCCTCAGTCAAACTACCTTTGCTAAAGAAATAGCCACTATTTCCATTGGGATGTTAATAGGTCTCATGGCTATCCAGAAAAGATAACCTTAGATTGTGGACAACAGTTTGGGTCACATTTCTGGAAAGATTTTTGCTCCATATTGAGAATTACCAGAACCGTATATCTGTTTTTTATCTACAGACCAATGGACTCACTGAGAGGAGCTATCAAACCTTAGAACAATACCTAAGGTGTTTTTGTAGTGTCACTGGTGGTAATTCGGCATCTCTTCTTCCCTTTTCTCAATTTACCTTTAACAATAATGTTCATTGTATCACCAAGGTATTTCCTTTCTTTTGTTTACAAGACTTTCTTCTGAGATCATGCCCTAAGCTGGTAAAAGACCATACATCTGCCCCTGGTGTTTTGGAAATGGTTTTCCTACAAGTCAAAACAAGAATGCAGGTAGCTAAGAATCACAAATGGTCCAGGAAAGAATAGAGAGGTATTCTGACAAACATCGCGTCTTGAGCCCAATTATCAGGTAGGAGATCAGCTATGCTTATCCTTCCAGTTTATACCTATTAAATGTGGAAAATATACATGAATTCCCCAATCTCTGGATTTCTTTTCCATTACGTGAGAAATTAATCCTGTCACGGTGTGTTTACATCTTCCTAGTACATGGAAGGTCCATCCCACGTTACACATTTCCCCTTTGAAACCTCATGTGCCTGATAGATCTTCCAGGGTTCCCCCACCTTTTCTACCCATTTTGGTAAATCGACAGCCTCAAATTGAAGTATCAGCTACTATACATTTCCACATTTTGGAGGATTAGCTACAATCTCTTGCAAGATGGAAATGGTATCCTGTTTCTGAACAGTCCTGGGACTCAGCAGTCCATGCCCCTGCTCTTATCTGTAGGTTCTATCACCAGCAGCCCACAAGGCCAGGGGCTTCTAGGAGGGGGTATACTGTTAGGCATGCCTCGCTCTGGCTGCAACACTCCATGCAGGATGTGCTTCTATCTACTTACTGCTTGGGTGGTGCATGAGACACAGTAGCCTCGGGTCAACTCTTACATGCAATGTGGGTGGTCAGATGGGTAAAGGGGGGCCAAAGGGACCACTCTGATCATGCAGGATCCACCATTTTTACTGAGTTATTTCGTGTTCTGGGCAGGCAATGCAATTTTGGTTTTCATTAATGACCAATCAAAATTTTGCCTTTCCTATTGTTTCTTTTGGCAAATTCCCATTTCAAGATAGTGGTCATTTGCTTCCTGTAGTTTCCTGTTCCTGGTCATTTTAGAGTATATTAGGCTTTTAGACCCAATCAGAAGTGTGTCGCAAACGGCCTCATTCTGTGTTCATACTCTTACTTAGTTCCCTGAGTTCTTACTAGTTATTCTTCTTGTGTCCTTGTTCCAGGTTGTTTTTTTCAGTGTCTCCAGCCCTTCTTTACTCTTTTTAGAGGTTTTTGCACCTTTGGCTCCCCCCAAAGTGGTTCTTTTGGTTATGCATCTTCTAACCTGGAATACCTCCGTGTATATATGGTGGCATTGAGAAGAGATTGCCCTTTCTTCAACACCAAGGTCACCAGGATCCGAAGTCGACCACCACAACTGGCGATAAACTGGTTCTGGCTCTCTTTTATACCACACTGTGGGGCTGATTCTCAATGCATCAGGGAAACTGACCATTAACTAACCACTAGCAAAACAAGAATAAGAGGGTACCTTTGAATATAAAATAAGAACCGTAAGGGGACTCAACCTTTGGCTGCAGTCCCAAAAAGCTCTACAGGAGGAATTTGGATTATCCAGGAGAAAAGTATTTAATTTGAGGAAAAGTTATGTATTAAAAAATGTAATGTCCAGAGCACCAGAAAAAAATCCAGAAAGATACTGTGCTACATTGGACACTGAGAAGGCCTACTGAGTTCACATCTTGGCTGGCGGATGTACCCATAGTGCCACTGTGCACAAAATAGTACACACGTATCCCCTTAAGTGGGTTTCAGTAAGGATGAAAAAATTCCCACAAAATGGAAAGAATCTCCTTGGCAATCTTGTAACTCTTGTTTGTAGAAGAAGATCACTACTGAAGAAGCAGCAAGGCACTCAACTACCATGATGTCAAGAAGAAGATAACAGCCAAGTAAGAATTTCTAGTGTGGAATAGAGAAGAAGGCCAATCTGCTAGAAGCAAAAAAAAGAGAACATTAGCAGCAAAAGGCAACAAATAAGATGAAAAAAGAAGGAACAAAATAGATATTACTGCATCTTACACTAGAAATTACATCCGTATATACAGCTCAATAAGGAACTGACATCACAAGAAAATACTTTACTTCATCTTAGAATAGGAACTTTGAATACCATATTTTGCACAAACAACCCTATTGGGAAGGGAGGTTATAAGACTTGTCCACTGCCCTTTTTGAGACAATCATGGCATTTATTTTTTTAAGTGAAGAAGTCCAAGTTGGAGATTTGGTGAAGCTTCATTCTACATAGGATTGCAAAGTCCTGCCACCACCCCTTCAACCTGGTGTGGCACAGGAGCTGCATACACCCGTCCATTCTATGACTGCCACTTTCGGGAACAGGATGGCTGGCTTTGTGAGGAGTGCATTTACTCACTTAAGTTCACACAATCTTCAGTGAGTATTTAGCATTTCTTTGGCACAAATCTAACAGGTACTTACGAAAGGTGCAACCTTAGTTGGCAGGATTTCCTAATTTATGACTGACTCTCAAAGTTTTTTGTAGCGAAGTGTGAGGGTATACCAGAACTGCAGGCTCTAGGCATTTAACTTTGTGGAATGCTGCCTGGCACAGTGGCTCAGAGCTTTTGTCCAGCTGAAAGATATGAAACTGCACAAACATAGAGAGCAAGTGTGGAAAAAGTCAGGATATTTACCCTTTCTTTGAGAGGAATGTTTTGCAACCGTTTTCAGATATGGCTGGCTTAAAGGTTTGGACAGGTTCCAGAACTTGACATATGCAACACTGTGGAATCCTTGGTGGTGACATCATCCTTAATAGCCCCTTCAAGGACGTTAACCTCTAGAAACATTAGTCAGAAAATGAAACTGTTGACTGTGGAAAACTGCTAGGCTTTATTCACACCGCATCCCATTGCAGTCAGCTTGAAAGGGTGCATAGGATCCCCTATGCTGAATGTTTTTGTTGAAAAATCATAACTCTAAATATTTGACCCAATTAGTGTTTTTTGAAACTTGATTTAATTATTAAAATATTCTTCTTTTACTAATTTATTTCAAAATGCAATAGTTGTGTGGGATAAGGCTAAAGCAGAGCAAATGTTATTTAGTCCCTCGTAATTTGTGTAATTTGGGAAAATTTGCTTCATGCTTATTATGTGAAATTCCCTAAATTACACCATTATGCCATCTTTGCATAATTATGCACCATTCATGGGCTCACTGTAAATATTTGCTGAAAAGGGGCTTTCATGTTAAAAATGTATCACAAGTATAAGGGAACACGAGCCACTGTTTGTGCATTTTTTATGTGCTATTTATTTAGTGCAAAATGAGTCCTTGCTTCAAAGATTTATGCAAAGATGCATTTCATGCTCAAATATAGTGCTAAGTGATGGATTTGCGTTTTTTTGTAATAATATGTAACATACATAACTTCACATCATTTGGCTGAAAGTTTGCACAGCTACTCAAAACAAGATTATGCGAATTTCACATTCCCCTAAACAGGGCTCTGCAATGAAACCAGCTATGTTAGTTTAAGATACTCAGGGCCTCATTTACAACAAACTGGTGCATTGATCATGGTGTGCAATGTTGCTTGCACCACCCTGCAGCCCCCTAGAAACATCATGGTAACGTAGTATTTACAATACAGCGCACCATGGCGCTTGTAGCACCGCTGTGACAGAATTTCTGATACAGTTAAGGTGTTTTACTGGGCTAACGTCAAAATATTGACACTACTCCAGCAAAGCTCGGAGAGGCCCATTGTTAAAAAATCTTGTAGATTTCACTGCGCCATTCCTGCTGGTCTCCTAGTGGGGGAATGCCTCCCTTGCATACATTATACTTGGTGCAGGCATAATGCGGCTTAAGGGTTTACAAACTGCCCCAATGGTACCATTGCACCAGTTTGTAAATATGGCACAGGGTCGGGGACTGTTCTGCGCCGCCGTAGCATAAAGAAAATGATGCTACGGTGGCACAAGGGAGTTGTAAATGAGCCCCTAGATTACCTAACTTTATGAGAACAGGTACCTTGTTACTAAAATTCTGTGGCTGAAAATGTTTTTTTTTTAAAGTCTTGATTTGATGTAGAATGCTCATAAATGTGCTGAGGCAAATGAGCAACTTTTGACATTCTTTGTAAAATATTTTTCTAACACAAAGAGATTGCAACTGTAATTGTAGCTCCTCCCAACGAGTCTAAATTCGATTTCAATATCTCAAAAAGTTTGTCCAATAAGTGAGAGCACTATATTTCTACACAATTAAATTTTAATGAAGCCCTAACATTGAGCATGTGGCACTTTTTATGAAATAAAATAGCATACAGGTTTCACCAAGCTTTCTTTCAAACCCAGTAATGGTTAACTTTCTATTTGTAGACAGACATGAGAAAACAGAATTTGAAAGAAAAATATTATGCATTAATTTCACTAGCAGCGACTAACGTAAGTACAGGATTCACAATTTGGTTATTCACTGACCTTACCTCACAACAAAGCAAAAAGCATTGATGTCATGACACTGATGCCACTTGGGAAAGCTTTTACTTTCCTGTTCTGTTCAACTCTCCTAAAATCCTAGAAAGACAGGGTTATTGAGGACAGCAATTCGCCATTTCACCAGCTTCCGATTTGGGGGACCTGCAGGCTCTATGATGACTAGAGAATCTAAGGGCACTCCAGTCCTGTCACTCGCTCACTGAATATTGCAATCATGGTGGAAGCAGCTCTAATGTCTTCTATGGTCAAGAGGAGACCAAATGCACAGAGATTCCTGGTGGTGGTTGAAAATGTTTTCACAGAAGAATCGAATGAAAACCACAAGCTGGTCTCAATACAGGAGAAAACAAGATAACATGTATTGAACATTGGACTTAGCATTTCTCACCCTTTGCACTGGCTTGCACCATTCCATAATTATGGCGCCCGGCTGGTGCTCAGAAGTGGTGCATGCCGGTGCTAAACTTTTTTGGTGCAAAACAGCGTTGGTGCATTTTTGCACCAAAAAGTATAAATCAGAGCCTTACTCCATAATTGTCTTGCTGTTTGTGACGTCATTCTCATGCCACTTGCAAACACCTAGCCCCTGATTTATACTTTTTGGGGCAAAACTGCACTAACGCAGTTTCGCACCAAAATGTTTAGCACTGGCCTGCACCATTTCAGTGCACCAGCCAGGCACCATATTTATGGAATGGTGCAAGCCGGTGCAAAGGGTAGGCTAGTGTTAAAAAAATATGAGGTTAGTCGGGTGGGGCTGGCAGTATGGAAGAAGGGGTTTTGCACCAAAAAATGACGTTAGGCAAGTTAGAGTAAAATAATTACTCTAACCTGCCTAAAGACATTTTCAGACTCAAAACCATCCATACCACATGACTCCTGTCTTAGGAAAGACAGGAGTCATGCCCACCACCCCAATGGCCAACACAGGGGACAAGGGTCCCCTGGGCATGGCCACTGCACCCTGTGCGATGTATGGGGGCTCATTTCAAGGCCCCCTATGGCACTTGATGACGCAGAAAAAGAGGGTTCGACATATATTCATGTACACTGTGTAACCGACATATATATTGAAGTGTGATTTTAAGTAAAAGAAATAATGTACAAGGGAAATTGTGCCCTCGGGGCAGTTCGCCATCATTATAAACGAGCTTTATTAATCATGAAGTATTAAAAATGTATTAATCCGTCATAATCGCAAATGTATGCCATGATTTCTTGTTTGAAAACTGTTTTGCTTAGCTTAAATTTAGTACAGGCTTTGGCCTAGTTGCTTGGTTTCAAATTCTAACTGCGTGATTCTTTTCTTCCTTGAATTAATGAAATATATTCTTGCTTGAAGTTGTATTTTTCCAGTAGAAACTGGCTGGTACACTTATCTCCAAGGTTTCGTGCTAGGCCGGTTACATCCCCTTTGATACAAGGTCAGTCTCTGCAGGTGCGGACAATGAAGGTACAGATAGTCAAATAATTGGCAAACCATGATACAATTTGTGTTCCAAGGCGCCAAGGACAGTGTATGCATAAATGGGCGCTAGTAAAAGACAATTTTTGATTGGACAATTTGAAGCCAACCTATGAGCCCTCCAATGGAAGACCCTACAGAATTTGGAATGTTTCTTACTTAAATCCACCGGACAAAGAGAAGTCAGCCATTTTCCTCGATGCCAGTTTGAAGCCTGATGCCAGACTCCATTTTGGACGACATCCTGATGCCCTTTTCTCTATCTGAGAGAAAGAGACTTTAAGAATTCTCACCCTAGAGACTTTAACTTTGATTTGCCCCGTCTTGCCCATGCAGTAACTTTGCCCTATTCTCCTTGCCGTTGCAAGGAAGCTTGCCCTTAACTTTGCCCCCTTTTGAAACTTGCCCCATGCTGATCAACTGGTACCTGAAGGACGAAGACTTTTCTTGAATGCTGATTGTATTTGGTAAATATGAAAGGATAAATGTATTATGCATTGTGTTTTTTTTCCTTTTAGGTACCAACTGCTATTTTGATAGGATCCTAGCTAGAAGTTTTCCAAATTTGTGTTGACTAAATTCGTTTTGCATGAAGTCCCACATGCCAATGATAATTAGAGGTTAGTCGAGGTATTCATTCAATGTATCATGAAGAATTGAAATCTTGTTATGCTGACCGAATGTATGCAATTAGTCAAATACAGTTAGTCACATTGGTGATTTGCATTGCTATAACAGAGTGTATCATTATTCAGATTTTACGTAGATTGCGTTTCTTCCGCCGTTATGGACAGCTAGTAATGTTCATATACATATATCAATTGGTTTTGAGACATATATATATAGTGCTAGCTTTGTTAATATAGGGAAATAAATTCACTAACTTTTAATAAACTGGTGTGGTTATTCATGACTGAAAGGTCATGGTGCGCCGAAATACCAACTGTTATTGATTTCTGATGTGTTATATTGATCTATTAAGCGAGTGCTGATAACCGATTACAACAGTTATTGATTATTGATCTGAGTGACTCGACTATTGAGGATGAGGAGAGCCCGACTCGGTTAAAAGATTCACCGACCTCCAACGTGTCCAGGTACAGGTAATTTATAAGGGCTGGACGCGTTATCAGTAGATGGTAGCAGAGGATGGTTTAGCCCTTTGGGACCCCATCCGAACAATAGACAGAGTCAGCTTAGAATTTTCTTTGATAAAACAAGTTGGAGAGATGATGATGCCCTAAGTCCCCGATGACTTTCCCGGGATCTCGGAGCTTGCGAATGAGGAACATGCAGGTATGAGAACGGTCTCAGCGTTTCTAGTGACGGTATGAGTGAAGTTAGGGTTTCGCGCTTGCACAGCTTATCGCCGCAGATTAATTGAGAAGTTTGTGAGGATTTTAAGGGGGGTTAAAAGATATTAGAGGAGTGTTACTCCAAAGGTGTGAGAGTAGGGAAGTCGTCGAACTTCACATGTGTGTGGCGCTTTGAGCAGAAAAATTGTCCACGTGGTTGTTGATGTTGAGACGGGCCCTGCGAGGTCAAGAGACTCCGGAGTATGTTGAAAAGTGTATGTGACACTTGTTTGATGTTGTGATCTGGTCGGTTTAATAGGTTGATCGGGCGTGGTCAACAAGTCGGTATGAATGTGGCAGAGTGAAAGAAAACTTCGACTTTGAGATTTGACGAATTCTAAAGTGCACTAGAATAGTTCATTGATCAGTTGAGAGTAAAGTTTGCGGGTCAAATTTTGCTTGCGAAAGTGGGAAACCGAGAAAGATGGAATAACTGCCGAGGCTAGTGAAAAATCCCTAAGGTTTCTGAAGCGGTTGTGTTACCCTTCCTGTAGTAAACCGACAGATCTGTTTTATTCTTTTGGTTAAGTGCTCGCGTTATATTGCAGAAATTAGTTTATGAGTGAAGCCGAATGAAAAGAGGACAAGCCGCAGGACTTTGTCAGCCGCAGTGTGTGAGTGTGACGTCACTAGGAGCCGCGCTGGGATAGGCGGTTGGTGAGAAGGGTCGCGCACGGATTGGACGCAGTCCGTGAAGCGCAATTGGAAGGGGAAAGGCAAGCGAAGAGTATTCCGGGAATTAAAGTCACTTATTGATTACATATTGTCAGAAAAACAAAAGACGGAAGGATGAAATTTTTCAAAGCATTTAAGAGTGCCATGAGGGGAGATGTTTATATTAAAGCAAATGTAGGAGAAGAAACACCGCCTGAGGGTACACCAGCTTACATCGTCATTGAAGAAAAGGGTGTAGCGCCGTGTCTTTGGCTAAAGCAATGGTGCAAATTAACAGAAAAACATGGAAGTGTAGCGTTCCCTATCCACGGGTCGTTTAACCTAAGGGTTTTAGAAAATCTGAGGTTTGCGCTATACGACATGAAAGTACCCCCAAGGCCAGCACAGTTTGAGGCATTGGCAATTTGGGAGCTAATAGCTAGAAATCAACAACAAAAGAAATTTGAGACAAGAATAAGGAAAGTAGAAAAGACCCTAGCGGATGCTAGATGGGACAGCACACAAAAGGTTTGGAGATCAGACGTATTGCAGGGAATTAAATTGTTTCCAGCGATTGCCGAGGAAGAGGAGACGGAAGGAAGGAAAGCCACCTGTAAGACAAACAGGAGTCAGTCCAGGGAAGGAGAGAGCAATAGAAACTCGAAAAGGGGAGACGAGTCAGATGATGAGGAGTTCATTATACAATTACTGAATGATCGCCCACCACCATATGTGGAAAGCGAAAAAGGCTCAAGCATTAGTACTGCCCCTCCAGAACCAATACAGGGTAATGTGACGCCAAATTTGAGAAGATCTCAGAGGCCGAGCAGTTCTGAAATGCCTTTCTCACCACGAATACCACGGGTTCAGAGGATGTACCCAGACGTGCCAACATTGAAACCTGCTGATAACTATCAGCCACAGGTCCAAAGGCACTATTGCGATGAGCATAATGTGGGAATGACTTCCGATTCAATGGCGCAGGGAGGACAAAACTATCAGAGACCGACATTGATTCAAGCTGAATCAACACAGTTCTCGATGCCCCAAAAGCAGACACCAGAAGTGTGAGTGGTAGAAAGCCAGTTAGGTATGCCAGCAATGATGAACCACAATGTGGAGATTAACATGCCACAGAATTCGGGGAACAGACAGAATCCAGATGCAATATCTCTACCTATCACTGTAGGTCCACCAGTACCACTGTACATACAGGCAAATTCAAGCACCAGCGACCAAGGGTTAATGATACAGAATGGGACAGGGAGAAGATGCATAGAAACCACTCCAGAGACAACTCCGATAGCGGCACTGCCAAATGGATCTGGGTCCTTGTCGGAGTTTAGTCCAATTCCAATTTGTGCTCCGTCAACCGTGGTAAGGTCACATCCACCACTATTAGTACCGTTAACCTCACAGACTGAAACATTACAGAAACCGTCGATGGCAGTTGATGTAACTGCTACATTGATGGGACTGAACGTGCAACAGTTGACACAATGGTTCAACAGCCTGAACTCCCCACAGAGTACATCAAGCGGGAAGGGAGAAGAATACCTGAATAAAATAAGGTTGGGTATGGAGGCAGACGAACTGGTAGAGGGAACAATGGGTTTGAACAGATTAGAATCATACACAGAGGAAGAACTAAAATACATGTGCCCTAGGATTACAAGAGAAGTGAGCAACATACATAAGAAGTTACAAGAAATTGCAGACAGAAACGAGATCGATATAGGTAAGACCAAACACCTGAGCAGAAGTTACAGGTTAGACTTTGAGACAAAAGATTTTGAACACATGAGATCCGCAGGGATGAAAACACACCTTAAAAAGAGATACTGCAGGGTGCACAGGTTTGGAGATGTTTAGACAAGTGGGAAAGCAGGTGGGTCAAGAAAAAGGATAAAAAGAAGGAAAACACTTCAAAACGAAGTGAGAAAAAACAACAGAATGACGATCTGATAACCATGTTACCAATGAGAGAGACAGCAGGGGGAAAACTTGTGCATGTACCATGGCACAGGTGCGATATTCAATCCTTTACGGATGACTTTCCCAAATTGAGAGAGAAGCCGATAGAGTGGTATCAACAAACGGATAGATTTGTGAAACTCGCGAAGTGTCTCTGGGAAGACCTGAATACCTTATTTGAAATTGTGGTTCAGGCTGATTTGTGGGAAGATTATAAAAGGGCTGTAGGTTGGCCGACGAGTGAACCAGAGAGAGATAGGGACACAGGTGCGCCATCACCTATGGCAATGAGTTTGTACCACAAGGTGATCGAGCACTTGAAAACCAAGGTTGCGTCGAAAAATGTGGATTGGCAAAGGATTGACAGGACCACTCAAGAGGTTAAAGAATCTATACACGCGTATTATGAGAGGTTGTTGAAAGCGTTTAAAAATTACAGTGGCACGGAAACGATTGAACCAAAAGACATGCTCCATTTTGTGTTCAGGTTTGTGGAAGGGCTGAGACCCGAAATTAGCCAGATGATTAAATCGCATTTGATTTGTTGGCAGTCAAAGTCGATCGATGAAGTGTTGAATTATGCAAAATACTGCAGTGATGAGATTGAGACAAAGCAGAAAAGATTGAAGGAAAAGGTGATGGTGATGCAGCTCAGAGCAGCTCAGACAGGTTTACAAGGTTTGCAAGGGTTTCAACAATAGATGCCGCAGCAACAGGGAAATGTTATGTTTCAGCCACAGATGAGAGGCAGAGGTCGAGGAGGTTTTGTGAATAATGGTCCAGATTTGAATACCGTTATGATTCCAAATGGTATACAGGCAATGAAGAAGGTGATGCCATGTCACACGAGCGGAATTGTCGGGCATTGGAAACGGGAGTGCCCAATGATGGTGCAGGAAGGTGTAGGTCAGCAAAACAATGATGTCAATGCATTTCAGACTATGAGAGGACCGAAACTGAGAGGTCCGAATCCAAATTTTCAAAACTATATGAACCAGATGCAGGGTCTACAACCCATGCAACCGCAACAGGTGCAAATGCCTCGTGTGCAAATGACACAATTGCAGCCAATGCAACAGCAGTTTCCTATGGTACCTAATCAGCAAATGCAAATACCCTTAGCACCAATGAATCAGCAGCAAGCAATGCTTCCTCAACAGGTCACAGGTCAAGGAATGAATCAAAATGACACAGTACATCAGTTCCCGTTACACAGTGAGAATGGAATAAACGATGCATGGGAGAGTGAAAGTTCAGATGAGGAGGGAAATTGTGTGCTTGCAGCATCCTTGGAAGTTGATCAAAAGGGCCCGTATGTGGAGGGAAGAGTTATGGGCCATCGTGTTTCATTCTTGGTTGACACAGGAGCTACACGTTCCACTGTTAGGAGCATTGAAGTACCAAATCTGCCACTTTCAGGGAGAACAGTTCAAGTAGTGGGAGTAGCAAACAGGTACCTGACGAACCCAATCACAGATCCAGTACAAGTCAGAATTGGTAACTATCAAGGGTCACATAATTTTGTGGTATGTGACTCAAGCCCGATATCACTGTTAGGGAGAGACCTATTGTGCAAATTGGGATGTTCGATTATGTGTTCGAACGATGGAATTAGAATTCAGACGAGCAGTGATGGGGAAGAAGAGGACAGTGTAGAAGGGGATGAGATGGAAACTGTCGATGAAGAATATCCTCTGATTACCCTTTTTCCGATGATCACTGAAGCAGATATTCCAGCTGAATTACGGGAAACAGTCGGAAAAGAGGTGGGATTGGTGAAAGGAGTGGAACCAGTGAAAGTGACCGTAAAACCCAATGTAACCTTTCCCCAGACCCCACAATACCATATGGCACAAGACACCCTCATGAAAGTCGCCCAACTCATTGACGAGTTTGTAAAACAGGGAGTACTGAAAGAAGTGTTAAGCAGTCCATGTAATTCACCAATCATAGGACTAATAAAGCCAAGTGGAAAGGTCCGAATTGTGCAGGACTTGAGGAAAATAAATGACATCATAATTAAATGCTGCCCTGTAGTACCAAATCCAGCTGTGATAATGTTTCAAGTCCCTTGCGATGCCGAGTGGTTCTCAGTCATCGACTTGTCACAAGCATTCTTTTCGGTGCCTCTTCATGAGGACAGCCAATTTCTCTTTTGTTTCAAATTCTTAGACAGAGTTTACAGTTGGTGTCGAATTCCTCAAGGGTTTTCGGAGTCACCGTCAATTTTCAATCAGATTCTAAAGAAAGACTTGGAAGCGTTAGAATTGCCATTCGAGTCAACCCTAGTACAGTACATTGATGACTTACTGACTGCATCCAAGACAGAAAGTGACTGCACAGCCGACACCATTGCCCTATAGAACCATTTGGGAAGGAATGGACACAAGGTGTCTCCTTCAAAATTGCAGTTCTGTCAGAAGAAAGTGAAATATTTGGGTCATCAAATAGAGAAAGGGTCACGGAGAATAATGAAGGAAAGAATAACAAGTGTACTTCAAATGAGTCCACCAAAGACGAGGAGGGAGGTGAGGAAGTTTTTGGGGATGGTGAGCTACTGTCGCCAATGGATTCCCAACTTCTCAACTCTAGCAAAACCTTTACTGAAACTGACCCAGAAGGATGCATTGGATGAAATTGAGCTGAAAGGAGATGAGATGGATGCTTTTATTGAATTGAAAGAATGCATGTGCAGGGCTCCAGCTTTAGGTATTCCTGATTACACAAAGCCTTTCACATTGTTTTGTCATCAACGTGATGCATGTTCCTTGTCTGTCTTGACCCAAGCCCATGGTGGCATAAACAGACCAGTAGCGTATTTTTCAGCTACTTTGGATCCGGTCGCAGCAGCACTGGCAGGGTGTTTGCGCGCCGTAGCAGCAGTTGGTATCAGCCTCACTCAGAGTGAAGGAATAGTGATGGGACACCCATTAACAGTCATGGTCCCTCACTCAGTCGAGATACTTTTGACACGTTCCCGAACACAGCACATGACTGGTGCTAGACTCACAAGGTACGAAACAATAATTCTAGGATCACCTAATGTGCAGCTGAAAAGGTGCACTACGTTGAATCCAGCAACCTTGTTTCCCAGTGAAAATGCTGAAATTGAGAACGCTGAAGACTTCGAGCACGACTGTCTTCAGGTGACTGAATTTTGCACCAAACCAAGGCCTGATATCAAAGATACCAAATTAGAAGAAAATGATCAAATCATTTTTGTTGATGGTTCATGTTTAAGAGATGCACTGGGTGTATTGAAAGCAGGGTATGCTGTATGTACTGTAACAGGTGTTCTGGAAGCCTCTTGGCTTCAAGGGGTTTACTCTGCACAAGTAGCAGAATTGGTAGCTCTTACTAGAGCATGCTATCTTTCTGCACTAATGAAAGTTACCATTTACACTGACAGCCAATACGGGTTTGGAATAGTGCATGATTTTGGACAATTGTGGTCACAGAGAGGCTTCATGACCTCTTCAGGATCACCAGTGAAAAATGGTGAAAGAATAAGAGAATTGTTACATGCCATTCAGTTACCAGGGGAAGTAGCAGTGGTGAAGTGCAGTGCACACTCGAAGGGACAAGACCATGTTTCCCTAGGAAATGGATATGCGGATCAAGTCGCAAGGTTTTGCGCATTGAACTGTATATTGCTCAGGGATGAATGGAATTTGATAAGTGAACCAGAACTTGAACAAAGCGAAATATTTGCTCTAAAAGTTATAGATACAATGGACGAATTGAAATCCCTACAGAATGGTGTCAGTGAGGATGAAAAACTCTTGTGGACTATATCACAATGTGTAAAGAGACTAGATGAATTATGGGTTTCAAGTGAAGGGAAATTCGTTCTTCCAAATAGCCTTTTGACACAGATAGCCAGATTTTACCATGGACAAGCTCATCTTGGGAGGGATGCCATGATTAGCTTATTTAAAACTGATTGGTTTAACCCCAAATTCCGTCAAGTTGCTGAAGCAGTTTGCCACCGCTGCATCATTTGCCAACAGATGAACGCAGGGAAGGGAACAGTAGTAAATTTGAGCCACATTGGAAGAGCAGGGGGTCCATTCAGCAGGATGCAAATGGACTTCATTGAGATGCCTGTGCATGGAGGCTTGAAGTATGTGTTGGTGATTGTGTGCATTTTTAGTCACTGGATTGAAGCATACCCTACACGCAGAAACGACAGTCTCACAGTTGCAAAACTACTCTTGAGAGAGTTAATACCACGTTTCGGATTCCCGATCTCTTTAGAATCAGATAGGGGAAGTCACTTCAATAATGAAGTAATAAAATTGCTTTGTGCAGCACTGAACATTGAGCAAAAGCTGCATTGTAGCTACAGCCCTGAAGCATCAGGTCTAGTGGAGCAAATGAATGGCACATTAAAATCGAGAATGGCGAAAATATGTGCATCGACAAATTTGAAATGGCCTGACGCATTGCCTTTGGTACTAATGTCAATGAGAAACACCCCTGACAGAAAGACTGGATTGTCCCCACACGAGATTCTCATGGGCAGAGCTATGAGACTTCCAGCAGTTCCTGCAAATGCGCTTTTGAATATTACAGATGATATGGTGTTAGACTACTGCAAAGGTCTAGCTGATGTGGTTCGATCTTTCTCTCACCAGGTGGAGGCAACCACCTTGCCACCGATCCAAGGTCCAGGACACACCCTGAAAGCAGGTGACTGGGTCGTGATAAAGAAGCACGTGAGGAAGTCGTGTTTGGAACCCCGTTGGAAAGGACCTTTCCAAGTGATTTTGACGACTACCACCGCTGTGAAGTGTGCGGGAATTCCCAACTGGATTCACGCCAGTCACACAAAGAGGGTGTTGTGTCCCACAGATGAGGAAGTTGAAGCGCTGAAACTGCCAGTACCTGATAACAAAGTGCCGAGCGCTGAGGCAGAGCAAAACAGAACTAGAAGCGAACAGGCAGAAATAGAGGAGGGAGAAATATTCTCTGAGGACGAAGCAACCGATTCACTTGGGGAAGACCAAGGAGGAGCCTCAGACAGCGACGAAGCAGCTGAAGGTAACAAAGAGCCTGAAGCAGCTGAAAGTGACAAAGAGCCTGAAGAAAGCAACAGTGACAAAGGGCTCGAAAGAGGTGAAGAAGCAGGAGAGCCTGATCAGAGGAGGGCTTCCCCAGAAGCAGACGATACAGAAAAGGAAAAGGAAAACCTGACTGACTCCCCAGAAGGAGAGGACAAGGCAGAACAGAACGAAACTGCTCAAACTTCTTCAGAAGAGATCGCAGGCCCATCAAGTGGATCTAGTGCAAAAAGAAGACCAAGTATATCACCAGTGAAACTGAGAACTAGAGAAACGTTGAACGACAGTGAAGGGCCAAGAGTGAAAGAGAAAAGAAAGGAAGTGTCTGTCGTGGTACCAACATCAAGTGAAGAAAAGGACTTGGCCAAAGAGGAAAGTACCAGTGAGACAGAATCAAAGAGAGATGCAAAACTGAAAAGAAAAAGGATACCGAGCAGGAGGTATTCCGGTCCGGAGTGGGCATACATAGCCAATAACGATTGGTCAGACGAATTCGTATCCCTCAGCCTTGAGAACGAAGAGGCAGAACTTCATTTTGGAAATAAAAACTTTATGGACTCTGTTGATTGAAACCATTGATCACTTGATTGATTTTCTTTTACCGGCTAAGACATTGCTAACTTGACATTGCTAACCTGATTGACTTTTACCGGCTAAGACATTGCTAACTTGATTGACTTTGAAACCGATTTTGAGACAACGCTGCTAACCGATAAGAGACTAAGCTGCTAAAGAAACTGTGTGAACATTGAACTCGTTCAGCTTTGTAAATACCTGCAACTTAGAGAAAAAATAAAAAATAAAAATAAAACCCTGCAAAAACGCTTTGATAAAGTGTCTTCAGCTTTCTGATTCTATACAGATCATGACTAGCTTCACTACACAGGGGCGTAAAATGAAGTGTTGTAAATACATGTGTGTAGGCTTACTGATCGCATGCGTACTAATAATTGTAGCAATAGTTCTTGGAATGCATGGTAAAGGCGAGAGTGAGACGAATGATGCTTCTACTTCTAAACCTATTATCGTTACTGAACTAACAGCTCTGAAGAGACTCGAGCAAGACGAGAGACACTTGCATGATAAGAAGGAACTTTCATCTAACGTTTTCTATCGCTTACTGAGTGAGTATGTTGAGACCATGGATGCGAAAGATTGTTATGTGTGTACACAAATACCTACCTCAGTAGTGGAGGGGGTAACGTATCACAGCATGCCTCTTACGTATGGAATTACATGTAGTATAGTAGCTTCCAGATTTTATGCTCAAAAAGACATTCATTATTTCTATACTAATTACGATGTTACATTTGCATATGCCCCCATAATAGGGCACCTAAGTAAGATAGCTAGAGATTGGTCTGCCAAATTAATGAGGGAATTTTTCGAACCAATGTCCCCTTTCCACACAGCTCACGCACATAGGGAGAACCTTACATGCTTGCTTTCACCAATAGAAATAGAATTTTTAGACCACACTGACGACAGAAAGAACGAAATGAAGGAGAAATTAGAGAAGGAGTTGCACGAAAGGACGTCTGTAGATAATTATGCTTTTGCCGCAATAAAGACACAAGGGAAAATAGCCTTAGATACATTGCATGTGGGAAGATTTTGTATACATAGATTTCCATCATATTATGACACAGTTTTTGTGGGAACGAGTGAATGTAAACACACATACGCATTTCAACAAAAGTGGACGTTCATGCTGAATGGACAAGACCCAGTTATTCCTGGAGTATATTATATTTGTGGACTCAACGCCTATTATCGTCTTCCTAAAGGATGGTATGGGAGGTGTTATTTGGGAATATTGTTCCCAAAAGTTTACCAGTTAGATGACTTAAAGAAATTTCCAAGGCTGTCTGAATCACATCATGTTCAGAAAAGGGAGACAGCTGCTGGTGTGGTAGGAGATATATTTGGAGCTATGATTCCTTCAGTAGGAGTCATATTGAATTCAATCAAAATACGAAAGTTGTCTACTATTGTGGATAACATGTTGACAAAGTTTTCGGGAGCTATAATCCTGATGGATGCTGAACTCGCTGCAGAAAGAGCTATGACTCTTCAAAATCGGCTTGCCTTAGACATCCTTTTAGCAAAGGATGGCGGCGTTTGCAAAATGCTTGGTACGCGTCACTGTTGTACCTATATACCCGACAACAGTGGAAAAATTAGAACAATGCTTACAAATTTAACTAGAGAAAGTGTAGATTTAAAGGAATTGAAAGAACCCGGAGTTTGGGAGAAAATTGGAAAAGGATTTGCTTCTGTGGGAAATTGGCTCAGCAACGTTTGGAACAGATTGTTACTAAAAATAGTAAAGGGAATATTAATAATATTAATTTGTCTATTAGGTTCTTGGGGAATATGGAAAGCTTTCAAAATGTTAAAAGCAAGGAACAAAAGAAAAAGAGAAGAGAAAATAGAGAACAAAATGGTGGAAATTTATAGGGAGAAGTCAAAAGGGACTAAAAGAAAAAGGGAATTGACTGAAGTGCCAAATTACTATACAGAATTTTAATGGAATAAAATTTGTGGGTAGATTTGATGTGATGACATAATTAGTCATCAGAGGAGGGATTGATGACGCAGAAAAAGAGGGTTCGACAAATATTCATGTACACTGTGTAACCGACATATATATTGAAGTGTGATTTTAAGTAAAAGAAATAATGTACAAGGGAAATTGTGCCCTCGGGGCAGTTCGCCATCATTATAAACGAGCTTTATTAATCATGAAGTATTAAAAATGTATTAATCCGTCATGATCGCAAATGTATGCCATGATTTCTTGTTTGAAAACTGTTTTGCTTAGCTTAAATTTAGTACAGGCTTTGGCCTAGTTGCTTGGTTTCAAATTCTAACTGCGTGATTCTTTTCTTCCTTGAATTAATGAAATATATTCTTGCTTGAAGTTGTATTTTTCCAGTAGAAACTGGCTGGTACACTTATCTCCAAGGTTTCGTGCTAGGCCGGTTACATCCCCTTTGATACAAGGTCAGTCTCTGCAGGTACGGACAATGAAGGTACAGATAGTAAAATAATTGGCAAACCATGATACAATTTGTGTTCCAAGGTGCCAAGGACAGTGTATGCATAAATGGGCGCTAGTAAAAGACAATTTTTGATTGGACAATTTGAAGCCAACCTATGAACCCTCCAATGGAAGACCCTACAGAATTTGGAATGTTTCTTACTTAAACCCACCGGACAAAGAGAAGTCAGCCATTTTCCTCGATGCCAGTTTGAAGCCTGATGCCAGACTCCATTTTGGACGACATCCTGATGCCCTTTTCTCTATCTGAGAGAAAGAGACTTTAAGAATTCTCACCCTAGAGACTTTAACTTTGATTTGCCCCGTCTTGCCCATGCAGTAACTTTGCCCTATTCTCCTTGCCGTTGCAAGGAAGCTTGCCCTTAACTTTGCCCCCTTTTGAAACTTGCCCCATGCTGATCAACCGGTACCTGAAGGACGAAGACTTTTCTTGAATGCTGATTGTATTTGGTAAATATGAAAGGATAAATGTATTATGCATTGTGTTTTTTTTCCTTTTAGGTACCAACTGCTATTTTGATAGGATCCTAGCTAGAAGTTTTCCAAATTTGTGTTGACTAAATTCGTTTTGCATGAAGTCCCACATGCCAATGCTAATTAGAGGTTAGTCGAGGTATTCATTCAATGTATCATGAAGAATTGAAATCTTGTTATGCTGACCGAATGTATGCAATTAGTCAAATACAGTTAGTCACATTGGTGATTTGCATTGCTATAACAGAGTGTATCATTATTCAGATTTTACGTAGATTGCGTTTCTTCCGCCGTTATGGACAGCTAGTAATGTTCATACACATATATCAATTGGTTTTGAGACATATATATATCGTGCTAGCTTTGTTAATATAGGGAAATAAATTCACTAACTTTTAATGAACTGGTGTGGTTATTCATGACTGAAAGGTCATGGTGCGCCGAAATACCAACTGTTATTGATTTCTGATGTGCTATATTGATCTATTAAGTGAGTGCTGATAACCGATTACAATAGTTATTGATTATTGATCTGAGTGACTCGACTATTGAGGATGAGGAGAGCCCGACTCGGTTAAAAGATTCACCGACCTCCAACGTGTCCAGGTACAGGTAATTTATAAGGGCTGGACGCGTTATCACACTTTAAAAAATAAACTAAGAAAAATACTTACCTGTACTTACCTGTATTTACCTGGGATGGGGTCCACCATGGGCCCACCATGGAAATAGGCCCACAGGTCCCCTAACACCTGCCCTGACCCAGGTGCTAAAAGATGGGGCAAAGCAAGCTTTGCACCATTTTTTGACCTCTCCTCCCTCCTGTGCACCATTTTTGCACTGGAGTATAAATATGGCGTTAAGGCCATAGAGTCATTTTTTTGCACAGGAACTCCTACCTTGCATCTCATTAAGGCAAAGTAGGTTTCCACGTCCAAAAAATGACTTTACCTCAATACCTTTGGCGCTGGATGTGTCTAGCACCAAAGTATAAATAAGGAGTTAGTTTTGCACCGAATTAGAGTAGAAAAAAAATACTCTAATCCGGTGCAATCAGAGTATAAATATGCCCCTTAATTGTTAAATATTCATGGACGCTTCATTATATGTCAATGTCGCTGTTCTGTTATTTAGTTAGCTATATATTTGTAGTTAGACAGATATGAGCAAATGTTCCAATGACAACATAATGACTGACACTTATAAAGCAGACAGGCTGGCGCATGGTATCATTCATTGTGACACTTCCACGAAAGCAGTAGCTGCAGGTGCCTGACTGGTTAATATTGTTGTCCCCTTCAGCATATCTCCCTTACCCTGTCTCTATTCTTTTCCTTTTTTCACTTCCACTCTCCCTCTCTATTTCACTATGCCCACTTTTGTCTACTCCAAATATTCCTTTCCTCCTTTTTACTTCTGCACCCTTATCATTTTCCTCTTTTACGTATTTGTTTATCACACTAACCCTCTGCACCTATGGTTCCTCTTTCTCTGGTTTCTTCTTCTTACATTTCACTCTTTCTCTATCTGAATCGTTTTCACCCTATGCCATTTTGCCATTCTTTTTGTGCCTTCTTTACTCTGTCTCTCATTCTTGTAAACGTGTTTTCTTACTATGCTCCTCTTGCCTTGTATTTCTACGTTTTCACTGGTATACTGTCGTGTTTCCACTTTCTTTCCTTTTTATTGCCTTTTTACTTTCTCACCTGGTGTCTTAGTCTCTCTTTCACTCCAAACCTCTTTCTTCCCTTCTGTCCTGTTTCTCATTATCCCGTCATTCTTCCCCTCTGCAGCTATATCTCCATTTGCTCCCCCTCCTCTCTCAATCAGTGTACTTCTCAGTAAACTTTATTTAGCCTTTCTCCTCATTTTTATAATTTTTGTTTGGGTCACTACAAGTCGCATTTCCTAGATATCAACCTCTTCAATTGAAAAATACATCTTGATGATCATGATAAATTCGACCTCTGTATTGAAATGTAACCCATAGCATTTTAAAAATGGCCAATATATTGGTCTGTGGAACCTGAATCACGTCTGCAGACTTCTGAAAGCATTTCATTCCAAACCATAGGTAAAGAGTGCCCAGTAATTATCTTAACCCATCAGTCACTTCGCGGACTTTAGTATGAAGTTGGCATACCCCACAGTCGAACTATGGAGGGAGTTATAAAAAAACAACCCTGCCAGCGCAACGACCCGAGTTAAATGCGCCCTTTAACTGTCAGGGCTGGCTTTAGGGTAGTGCAAACGGTGCGAGCACTGACCTGGACGAGGCACTGACCTCAGGGGCGGGGGCGAGAATGCCTGTGTTGAGCACTGACTTACAATTTAAAAGCAACTGCTGCAGAGCTTGTGCATTGAGCATTCAGGCAGCAATAACAATGTCAAGATAACTCTTGTGATTAATCTTCTTGCTAGTGAGAGATCAGAGTTTTTTCTAGTTGCAGGTTTGACTCACCATAAAGTATCTCAGAGCGTTATTATGCCTGCTGCAAAGAATAGATCTGGATTTTATGTGGCTAGCTGAGTGGACTGTAAACTCAGCCTTTACCAGCACTCTAAAACAAAGTTAAATGTATGTCAGATAGGGGCTATGGAGAAACGAGTGGCACTTTTGTTGGGTGGTAGTAAGGGTAAGAGGAGGTCATGGGGCTGTGGGGGACTCCAAAAAAGATTGCTGCACCAGGCACCACCAGCAGTAAAGCTGGCCATGATAACAGTGTTTACATACATAACTTGGTTTAATCTCTCATAACAGTTGACTGTGCAGATTGTTTCAGCGACTTCCATCCAAATATGTTCCATATTATTGGTTTAAAATTGGAACCATTCCAATGAAAAGTATATAAACATGTTTATATAGCTTTTAAAAAATCACCCAGAATTGCATGACCGTCAGTTCATCAAAATGCTAGGGGTAGCACAAGTGACATCACACTCCATTTGACGTCTAATTTCACTCATACACACATGCTTACACATATATTCACACATACACACGCTCTTACATAAACACTCTCACCTGAAAGCATGCACATACTATGGGGCATATTTATACTCTGTTTGCGCCGGATTTGCGTCGTTTTTTTTACGCAAATCCGACGCAAAACTAACTCCATATTTATACTTTGGCATTAGACCCGTCTAGCGCCAAAGATCTTGGAGTTTGCGTCATTTTTTAGCGTGGACACCTTCCTTGCGTTAATGATATGCAAGGTAGGCGTTCCCTTCTAAAAAATGACTCCGAGGCATGTGCGCCGTATTTACACTCCCGGGCAAAAATGACGCCCGGGATTGGGCGGGTAAAAAAAAATGACATCCAGCCGCTTTAGCGTCATTTTTTAACGCCTGGTCAGGGCAGGCGTTAAGGGACCTGTGGCCTCAGAAGGAGCCCAGAGGTGCCCTCCCATGCCCCCAGGGACACCCCCTGCCACCCTTGCCCACCCCAGGAGGACGCCCAAGGATGGAGGGACCCATCCCAGGGAACTTAAGGTAAGTTCAGGTAAGTATTTTTTTTTTTTTGGGTGGCATAGAGGGGCCTGATTTGTGCCCCCCTACATGCCACTATGCCCAATGACCATGCCCAGGGGACATAAGTCCCCCTGGGCATGGCCATTGGGCAAGGGGGCATGACTCCTGTCTTTGCTAAGACAGGAGTCATGTCAATGGAGGGTGGGAGTCAAAAAAAAATGGCGCAACTCGGGTTGAGGCAGATTTTTTGCCTCAGACCGACTTGCCCCATTTTTTGACGACCAAGCTCCATTTTCCCCTACGCCGGCGCTGCCTGGTGTAAGTCAGTTTTTTTTACGCACACCAGGCAGCTCCGCCGGCTAACGTCATTCCATAAATAAGGCGCCCGCATGGCGCTTTAGAATGGCGTTAGCCGGCGTTAAATGTTTTGACGCACAACTGCGTTGGCGCAGTTGTGCGCCAAAAAGTATAAATACGGCCCTATATGTTTAAAAGCTTTTTTTACTTACCTCATCTTCAAACGAGAGTAATATTCCAGCTAACTGTACTTCATTCTTTATTAAACCAACAGTGAATAATACAATATTATTCACTACTGGTTTAATAAAAATTGTCAGAAAACAAGGCAATGTTCATAAGGACGAGATGTTCCTGTCTTCCTGACAGTGAGTTCGCCACCTCTGAGGCCAGGGGTCGTAAAAGCAGTGCCAGGGATTGCAAGGGGCAAGTCAGGGGTCGCAGCTGTGACCCATGGCAATCCCTAAATGACATAGCAACTGAAAAAATGGTAGAACTTTTGCACAAGATTTTAAGACCTGAATCACAAAGGTAAATTTACTTTAGATTTTTACAGCTCTACAGTCTTTGTACTTATTTGCAGGGCCGGCTTTAGGGCGGCGCAAGTGGTGCAGCTGCACCGGGTTCTGACAGCAGGGGGGGCACTGTGCTTAGCAATAACTTACGAAACTTGCAATTCAAAAGCACCTGCTGAAAGGTTCATTGTGTCTACAGCCTTCGGGAAGCAATTAAAATGTCAAGATACTTCTTGTGATTAATGTTCTTGCTAGAGAGCGAGATCTGAGGTTTGTCTAGCGACAGCTTTGACTCCATAAAGCAGCATAGAGGGTTAATGTGCCTGCTGCAAAGAACAGAATTATATTTTGTGTGGATAGCTGAGTGGATTAGTAAAGCCAGGCTTTACAAGCCCTGTAAAACTAATTAATGTATGTGAAAGGGGGGCTACGGAGAGATAAGTGGCACATTTGCTGGGTAGTAGTGAGGGATCTGAGGGGGTGGTCATGGGGTGGGGGTTCCAAAAAGACGACTGTTGCACAAGGCACTACCAATGCTGAAGCCAACCCTGCTTATGTATATGGTGCTATCAGCACACTGAGACAGCGAAATCGGGCTGAGAGCTCCACACACATAAGTATAGGGAGTGGAAAGTCGTAAAACGTTGCACATAGTTTGGGAATACTGAAAAGTACTAAATACAAAAAAGTAAATTTACCTTTGGGAGTAAGGCTTATGGTTGAGTTCAGAGTGATTTTTCAGAGTTTCTTGGAGTGCTGGTCATGGAAGTCCCTTGCATCTTTAAACACCATCCCACTGACTAATGATTTGGCCACTAATACAGAGCAGTGGTCACGAGTACAGGGCCATCTGCAACGTATGGAAAAGTTAAAGTTTTGTATCTAAGTATACTTAGCAACGTTCAGTGGTTTTAATGTTTTGGACTGTAATCATTCATTACATTTGTTAAATCCAGGATTGTCTGATTTTTTCATAATGCAAATAAAATTTAATTTTATTAAAGAAAAATAACTTCCACAATCAATGATTTTGAAAGAATTTCTTGGGTTTTCTAAATCAGCATAACCAGTAAGTACTGTGCAAATGGTATGACATTATATTGTAATACTTACTGCTATTAGTTGCACGTGGAGGGCAGGTCCTCAGGCCTAGTTAGGTGGGAAATTGGAATAAGGCATTGTCAATGCCGTTACCCTGTGCCCAATATCCATGCCCACAATCCCGTCAAGGCATGTTTTTGGTCATGCTCTGTAGGCACTGGCAATATAACTTACCTTTCCACAATGCACTTCAGCCAGTAACTGCAGGGGGTGGCCTGCTTGTCGTGCCCTCTTCCTGGTACCCATGTCTGCAGCACCAGAGGCCATCACCTATGTTCTCCCTTGCTCCATACCTTACCATTTTGGCTACAACGTGAACTGAACATTTTGCTCTTACACATGTATATAATGAGCTAATGTATTTGAGTGTGCACTTTATCAAACTGTAGATGCATTTAAATCCAAGATAACCAACAAAATCCTGTTTTATTATGCTAAAGAAACGCACAACACCACAGGAATTGGATGAGGCTTGATCCCCTTTATTAGGGGGGGCAAACCCCTCACAAATCCTTTCTAAAGAAGGACCTGTGCGCTTATATGATCTTAACTATGGACTCGGTATCATTTCTTGACTGTACTAGTTTAGGTACATAGGGCCAGATGTAGGAAACGATTTGCGACTCGCAAACAGCAAAAATTGACGTTTGCTAGTCGCAAATGTGAGTTTCCTGTGCAGAAATGCATTTTGCGAGTCGAAACCGACTCGCAAAATGCATTTCCGACTCGCAAATAGGAAGGGGTGTTCCCTTCCTATTTGCGACTCGCAGTGGGATGCAATTCCATTTGCGACCGCGTATGCGGTTGCAAATGGAGTCCCAGTTACCATCCACTTGAAGTGGATGGTAACCCACTCGCAAATTGGAAGGGGTCCCCATGGGACCCCTTCCACTTTGTGAATGGACCCAAAAATATTTTTTCAGGGCAGGGAGTGGTCCAAGGGACCACTCCCTGGCCTGAAAAAATACCGAAACTAAAGGTTTCGTTTTTTTTTTAAGTGCAGCTGGTTTTCCTTTAAGGAAAACGGGCTACACTTAAAAAAAAAAAAACTGCTTTATTTAAAGCAGTCACGAACACGGAGGTCTGCTGACTACAGCAGGCCTCCATGTTTGCGAGTGCCTTGACTCGCTATGGGGCCGCAATTTGCGACCCACCTCATGAATATTCATGAAGTGGGTCATTGCGACCCCATAGCGAGTCGCAGTCGGTGTCTTAGACACCGTACTGCATAACATTTTGCGAGTTGCAAATAGCGAGTCGCTATGACTCGCTACTTGCAAGTCGCAAAATGTTTCTTTTCTACAACTGGCCCAGAGTTCGGGTTTTAGGGACCTAGGTGCCAAATTGATACACCATAAAGCAAATTAAGCCCCCTATTTACATCACACATTCCTCACACCAAATTGTGTCGCTATACGTTTAAAGACACTATTTATTTCTCTATTCTTCGTAAGTGCTGGAGCAAGGCCACGTGCTGACCCAGAAAAGTTGATAACATTGAGGCGGAAGCAGACCGTAGTTATATCAGCGAGAACTTAAAGAGTGTGTGTATTAAAACAAAAACAAAAAATAGCATTAAAGCAAATGATAGTTGTACCCCCAACCGTGGGTGTCACTGCTTGAAAAAAAGCATGAAAGTAATAAGACTGTGACTTGATCACTCCCGTTCTGCAGTGTTGTCTCCTTCTTGTATCCTCCCTGCTGGTTCTGTTAAGCCAGAAATAGATCGTGTGAAAGCCTGGGGGATTTTCCATTGTTTGAGAGAGGCTCAGCGACATAAAGTTGCAATCGATTTTAAGTTATTCAAATTGAAAAATGCACATAACGTGTTTCCTTGCCTGCGTTTTCCTCTTAAGAGAATAATTTACAGCCCCGTATCACCAGGAGCTGAGAAATGATAGATTTCATTGAAGGAATAATGCTGACAGTTGGTGGCACATCGGTTTGATCCATTATAGATGGTCAACATTATGCCTCAAATAGAAACTATTTGATAATTCTTGCAAGTGGGAACACGTCATCCCAGAACAAATATGTATACAAAAATCTTATAAGGCCATTGATATATTGTAGAGATTGGGTTGTTGGTTGAGGGTGGTGTGACCCCTTCTCATGCAACATTCACATTCGTTGTCAGGTTGAACCACAAAGAGTCACTTCATTAACATGTGCTTAACCATCTGGTAGTTTGGCACAAACTCAGTAAGGCTTAACTTAGAGGCATCCTACAGATGGGGAGGGTGCCAGGGACTCAACAGTCACCTGTATGACAACTGCATGGGAGAGATTAGTGAAGATGTTGGGAAAGCCATTACTATACTCCCCACTGATTCCTCTGCCCTCCCACCCTGAAATGCCAATCACCCCGTAAAACTGATATACATACCTGGGGGGAGCTGTATGAGGGGGGACAATTTGTGGACAGAGCTAACTTTTTCACGAAGATCACTCCAACCCAACTCCGTATCTTTATATATAATAATAGAATACAGCATAATGCCAGAGCACTTACTCCAGACTTTCCAAGAAAGCATTCCACTCTCCAAATGCTTCACATGCTACTCAACGCCATGGGTCCTCGACATTTGGTATTGGCTTTCTATCACTCTGCACAATCTGAATCATTAAGTGTCGGAGCTATGCAAGGGCTCACTGGGATTCAGAGCACAGCCTAACCATGACAGACCCACAATGGTCTTATTGTTGCCAACAGACTGAGCACATGACCTTATGCAGCAGATTGAGGATTCTACATTTAAAAATGTTTGCATTGCATCTACTATATGCCGGTCAGGTTGCATAGATACCAACTGCGCCGCGATAACAGATGTGAGAGATGTGGTGTGACTTCCTACATTTGGCCTGGCATCACGCGCCAATTCGGGCATACCGGGAAGTAGTTGCAGAAGCACTCTCAAGTATGACTGGTCAGACCATCCGGCTGATGCTGCTGCTGATCCTACTTTAGATTTTGAGAGTGAAAGTCAGAGATATGTGGCTCTGGTCCTCCTTATGGCTAAGAGAAGAATAGCGTGCAGATGAGGCAGGGGACGAGCACCAAAATTTAAAGAGTTACTGAGAAACCTCATGTGCTGTAGGGACCAGTTAATTACCTATGCAGAGCTCCTTCCTGTGAGTTCAAGACCGCAAAATATTTGGGGCCTTTTGCAGATGTACCTCTCAATTACAAGAGTTAACTGTCCGGAAGATACTAAATCATTTTCAGCTATCTGATTACACTCACACTACAAACAAATAGAGATCCCCTGTGGCTCCGCCTGCCATTAATGCTCTTCATTGGGACATATTTTGTTGGTAATAAACTAATTACATGCGACAATGCCCCCATCATTATCAACCCTGGCTAGGCACCACACTCACAAAATGACACATTGATCGCTCATGCTTAATCTGCTGTTTGCATTTCTAGAGATCTTTGCCTACCCTGCTGCTGGGAGACCTGACTGGATGTTCCTTAACGACATATCGTTCTAGCATACTGTGAATGTGAAGATCACTAACAAATGTATAATGTCTCAATATGCATTGTATGCATGCTGCATCAGTACAATGTTCTGCATGTTTGTTTGTATGACTGCATTTAATAAGAAAATATGACTAAAACTTAAAACAAAATTTGACACCAAACAACAGAAATATGATCAGTAGAATTGGAGATATGCAAATTCAATGATTCAAGGTAAGAATTGTGCCTAAAGGCATGTAAGAATAGCGACTTAAAACCTGAAGCGCCACTTGCAATTATCAGGTTGTGCAAGACCTGGTGAAGGTCACAAGTTCATGCTGACTGTGATGGAGCACGGACTGGACACGGGGACGAGGTTTGTCCCACTGAAAAAGGTACAGTCTGACGTCCAGCAAGAAGAGCTCCTTTCACAGTGGAGGAGTCTGCAAAGAGCAGGAAGAGCCACTTAAATGGTCATCCCTGCAGCGCGGTCACTGTGGGCTGTCGATGCTGTAGCATGAATTGCAGATCTTGTGTTGCTTACTGTCACTTCCGGTCCCTCAAACATGAAGATTCTGGTTCACCAGAGCTTTGCAGTGATAGTCACTGCAGGTGGTTAGATTTTGTCCCAAACAGGAATGTTCACAGTTGTGAAGAGACCAAACCTTCAGGATCCCTCTTTTAATAGTAGAGGAACACAACTAATGCCACAAAAAGTGCCCAGGACCGGGAAGGCACCTCTTGAGGATCAAGAACTCACCCTACCTCAGGCCAGCAGAGCTCAGGCTGGTCCAGTTGCTGGTGCAGGCTGGTCCAGTGCATCAGGTCAGTTGGGAAGATCCAAGGAGGCTTCTGGACCTTGCAATGTCCCTGTAGCTCAGAACAGGAGGCCAGATATCTATCCATGGAGTATTCAGGTAGCCTGGGATCAAGGGAGCAGGTTTCAGACAGCAGGGAGGCCTCAGGCAGAGGGGAATTCCTGGTGCAACAGGGCATTCCTTCTGTACTATCCACAAGTCACAGGAGTGTACTGAAGACTGGGTGTGAGGGTCCTATTTTTATACCTGGTGTCCCCTTCCAAGCCGGAGAAGCTTCTTGAATTTTCCACCTATAGAGGTATTTGGCATTTCCTACCTCCTTGTTTTGGTCCCAGTCTGTTGGGGACACAGTAAGTTAGTGTGAAGTCCTTTATGAGGGTGCCCAGCCAGTGCCTTGAAGTGCAAGCGTGGTAGGTGGTAGCTTTGCCACCCACCAATCAAGACAGGGTAATCCATCCTGCCAACACCCAGACCCTCTATTGTGATTCTCTCTGGGCAGAATACACAAAGGCCAACTGCCAACTACACCTAGTAATGTGACCCAAGATACAGGCTGTGGGCATCAAATGGTTAGACAAGAAAGTGGTATTTTCAGAACTTTGGCTTGAAATCTGACTTCACAATTAAAGAGAGTTTTAAATTACAATTCACCAGACATCCAACATGATACTCCTACTTGCTCCCAAACAAACATTCTCACTTCCTAAATGTTATAAAGTAACCTAATGTTATCTTGAAGGAGAGGTAGGTCTTGCAATAGTAAAAAAATAATTTGAGAGTTTTTCTCTACAGAGAGCTGCAAAGCGTAAAAGTACATGTCCAGCCTTTTAAATACAATGCCCTATGACCCGTTAAGGGACGACATATGTATTAAAAAGGAAGGTTTAGGCCTGGCAAAAGCCTTATTTTGCAAGGTCAAAATGGCAGTTTAAAACTGTACATACAAGCTACAAATAGAAACCTGAGATGTTTTAAAAGGCTAGTCAAGTTGGTTGCATAATAAGTGTTGCAGGCCCACCAGTAGCATTTATTAATTCACTGGTAGTGTGTATATGTAGTACCCAATTTGACCATGTTTAAAGAAGAGAGCACAAGCACTTTAGCACTGGTTAGCAGTAGAAAAGTGCACAAAGTCCTAAAAGCCAACAAAAATAGATTTTGGAAACAGGAGGTCTGAAAGCAATCTATCTATCTATCTATCTATCTATCTATCTATCTATCTATCTATCTATCTATCTATCTATCTATCTATCTATCTATCTATCTATCTATCTATCTATCTATCTATCTACGAAAGAGAGGCACACAGAAAAAGAGAAAGAGTGAGAGAGAAAGTTATATATATATATTTATATATGTATATTTATTTATCAAATTCACTTAAAAAACAAATGTAACAGGGACGTTATAGTTAAGTTCTGAATTTACTCACACAAAACCATGAAAATTCACCAGTTTAATTTACTGCAGAAGTTATCAATGATGTTATCAAAGATGTCATGAGTGCCATAATTTATGGGGTAATTAGCAGTGCATGGTGAGGGCACGAGTTATAGTTACCTTAAGACATGAGTTGTAGTTACTTGGGATAGCTCTATAAGTATAACTTGTGAATTTCTATGGGTTTGTGTGACTAAACTCAGAACCTAGGTATAATGGGCACCCCAGGACATAGCAGGAACCGTCATTCGCTTCTTAAGGGGTGGCCATGTGGCCCTTCTACAACTGAGAATTTATCCCTCGGGGATGGCAGTCACAAGGGTGCAGGGGTCAAAAATGGACCCCCTTTCTTTTTTTTCATGTTTGCCGATGGAAGGTGGTAGTCCCTGGGGCTGCGGGGGTGCCGCCCGGCCCACCTGCATTGAAATACAAACAAGCACTGGGGAAGTGGTAGCCCCGCATACAAATACAATCAAGCACAGGGGAGGTGATGGTCCCTGGGGCTATGGGGGTCTGCGCGGTCCCCGAAATTAAATGAAAAATGAGACCCAGGGAGGGGTGGTGGTCTCCGGGGCACTAAAAAGCCCAGAAATGGGGGCCTCATGCACCCCCTCCTTATTTTTTATTTGGTCCTGGGACCTGGCATACCCGGGGGCTTAAAAAAAAAAAGTTCAGGAGCCCGCGCTTGTATTTTATTTAATTGTTTGCCACAAATCTGTGAATTTTGCAAATTCACAGCATTTTTTTTTTTAAATATGTTTTTTTTGCCCTGGTGGGAGACCCCTAACACTTCATCATCAGTGGTGAGGGGTCAGGGTGTCTTTAGCCAGGCCCCTTTCACATTCATTTTGAGAGACTCGGTTGAAGTTGAGTCCCAAGATGGCTGCCAACACTTGCTGTGCATTTTCCTGCATGAGCTCGTCATTATTCTCAAAACCGTTGCAGCAAGAGATAATTTAGATTCCCTTAAATTTCCCAAATACGACTGAACAGATTTACACCAAATAAACATAAACATAATCTGCATATCAAACGCTACCTTCCTGCCAAATTTGGTGTAATTTGATTCAGCAGTTTGGGCTGTAGTCGTGTTCAAAGGTCCTCTGGGAATTAACATGGGAAATGCAACTTTTTTGATTCCCCTCTTTTTCTTGGCCCGCTTGACTGATCACCACCAAACTTTCTGTGCACAACAAAAATTAATGGTACACCTTTTTTTTATTTTCTTTTGAAGATTCGTCACACAGTGCCAAAAATATAGGCAAGTCAAAAAACACTTTTTCTAATGGATGTCTTCCCTCCCCATAAGCCCTCGCCACATAACTTCTAGACATCTATATATGTTCTATGGTTTGCAATCATTTTTGTAAGGACTTCAGTGTGACATCTGGCTTATTAATACATACCTCCCTTCAGGCCTCCAAAGAACCAGCTGTAACCTCCTGTGATCCAGAGGTAGTCAGGTAGACAAGGCAGCAATCCTATGACTGTTTAAGGTACAACTTGAGGAAAAGAGAAAATGAACAAGCAATGGTAATGGGGGCCATACTGATGTGCTCCAGAGAGCACCTTAGAAGACATACCTGTTACTGTTCATCATGGTCCATGGCGGAGTCCGATGGATCTCCTTGTTGTGTTTGAAGTGTATTCAAGAAGTTGAGTGCTGCTTGAGGGGTCGTGAATAGTTTTCGGTAGCTGTGCTGGTCAACATGAAGGAGCTCTGGATTCAGCATGATATGGGTCATTCCCGCTTTTTAGGGTTGGCGCTTAACAGGTAGAAACTCCCTTCTGGAACACCTGTACTGCTACTGAAAAGTCCAGGAAAAAGGTGACTTTGTTGTTCTGGTATGTAAGATATTTAAGACCATGAGCCAGCCTGAGCACAGAATCATGGTTTCTATAATACAGAAGGAATGTTCTGATAGGGTGTGGAGGGGCACCTGTGGTTGGTCGCACCTTGAGGGATTGGTGAGCATGCTCCTCTACCAGCAGGCTAGAAAGGTTTTGCGAGCCAAACAAGGAGGTCAACATTGTTTCCACATACTGCTCTACCCTGATAGTGCTTGTAGACTCAGAGATCACCATAATTCTCAGATTATTGCGGTGAGGTCGTGCCTCTAAATCTTCATTTTTTGCCCTTGATCACCATCAGCACTTTTTCCATTTCTAAGCACTTATCAAAGACCATATTTAGTTCATCCTCTGCATTGGATATGTGATATTCTGCTGTTGTGATGCGCACAGTCTGCTTAACAGGTTTTGCTGCCATGTGGTCAATATGCACATTTAGGGTGTCTATTTTCCTGTCAATGGAAGCTAGGCTTTGATGCATGGCTTGGCCACAAGAGCCATCTCACCCGATGGCACTGGCTCAGGCTCCTAGTCTGTGAGATTGACATTTTGGGCTCTTGCTGTGTGTCATGCCTCAAAAATGCAGTGAGACTGAGTATGATCTGCCTTGCTCATGAGCATCTGTGTGAGTTGCCCACAAAATATGCAAGTGATAGCTCAGTAAACCACTCCATCAGGGTCAAAATATAGGCACTTCCCTATAGCAGAAACAGAGGACCATGACTCCTGACAGGCATGTTCAGGAAACTGGAGGCCATGGAGAAGGAGCAGTAGTCCCACTCTGTAAACCATATCCATGCAACACTGAGGCAGACCTGCTACCACTAGATTGTGCCATGAGCGGCTCCTGGGAATCAAACAGGGTTTAGAAGGTAAGCTGTCAAAGGGGCGGCCAGTGCATCTTCCCCATTGCTGCACAGCCAAACCCTTTGGGGCCTCCCCAGTTTCAGCAAACCTACCAGGGTCAGGGGCAACAGCTAGGTTCATCCCGCAGGCTCACCTCCAGTTGCAGATGAAAAAATGCTGGTCACCGTCTTTGCTCCTGGTGCTGAGTTCAAGCAGTTGGCTTAGCGCCCCAGACTAGCCCCAAGACAGGCAATGTGTCCTTTTCCTAACCATGCCTGGAACAACCACACTGGCGGCAATCTCTGTCGCAGCACCACAGGGACCTTGCTGCATCCTTGGGTTTTCCCCAGATGAAAGGGCCTGTGAGCATAGGTAGCTGCTACCTGCCATCACCCCACATCACCAAGGTACACCGCCAGCTGCACATCACCTACCAGGTCAAAACAACTGTGTGGTTCTCCCTCGACCACCCAGCACCACAAACTCCTCAGAAACACTGACGTCCAGCCACCGATGAATCAAGGCTGGCCGCCCACTGAACAAACTCCACATGGGCAATCACCAGGCCAGGCACCTCTCACTTGCTGGCCTTGGTCTCATCAATCTCTGCCTTGCCCCATCCAGAAGCCCTCATGGTATTGTGGCTAGATACACTCTGCGAAATCACAATTTGTCAAATAAGTAGATATTTGGGTCCCTGCCAATGTCTGCTGGAAAAATCTCTTTAAATTGCAGGGTCAGTAGGACAGACTGCAGGATAGTTGATGGAATGCAGTCACTGGCCGGCAGAGCAACACTAAAGTGCAGTCATCTTGCTGTGGGCTCTCTAGTTCCCCCACTTTTGTTAATGAATTACTGAATTGATTTTAAAGTCAGTGAGTTATTTTTTGTTGTATTTTCGGTGTGGGCTGCAAGGTTTGTAGGGGTAAAGGGTAAGGAATTCATTAATTAGTGATTACATAAAAATATTTATTAATTGATCATTATTTTATTGAATAGTAATTTGTATATTGAGTAATAGTTTTAAGTTTATATATATTACCTACTGGCAGTCACCAGTAGGTTGTTATAGTTAGAACCCAGTTTCCAAGGAAAAAGCATTTCTGAATTGCCTATATCTTTGGCACCAGTTGGCGAATCTTCATGAAATTGAAAAAAAAATGTGCTGGTAATTCTTGTTTCCCACAAAAAGTTTCAGAGTGATCTGTCAAGTGGGGCTTACAAAAAGGGGGGGGGGTAAAAAAACATGCGTTTCCCATGCTAATTCCTATAGGAATTTTTAACACAACTACAGCCCGAACCACGGGACAGAATTACACTAAATTTGGCAGAAAGGTAGCTTTCAGTACAGAGAATGTGCTTTTTGTTACTTGGTGTAAATTCATTCAGTAGTTGTTGAGAAATTTAAGGAAATCAAAATTTGTGTATCTGTGGCTGCAACGACTGTGCAAATAATAATGAGGTAATTGTAAAAAAAATGTTGTGAATTCGCTGCAATTATTTGTAAAACAAGAGAATACGTCCCCGGGTGGACAAAGTCTAGGTGGCATTTAAAAAAAAAAAAAGAAGGGGGTGCTTGGGGCTCCCCTCTAAGGCTCTTTGAGCCCCAGGATCGACTACCTCCCTAGGGCTTTATTAAATAAGTGTGCGGGCCGCCTGGCCCCCCGAACTCCAGGGACCACCATCTCATTGGGGTAAAATAGTTGTTTTAAAGGCGGAGGCCCCTGTGGCCTCCCCTGCAACCCTGGGGACTACTACATCTCTGGGTCTGGATGAAAATAATGCAGAAGGTCAATTGCTGATCCCTAGCCCTGGGAATACCACCTCCCCAGGGCAATTAATTGCTAATAAATGGGAGGCACATGGCACACCTGTAGCCCCAGGGACTGCCTACTCCCTGGAGCTGAATGAAAATGACGTAGGGGGTCCATTGCAGAACCCTGGTTCCCAGAGACCACCACCTACCCAGGGCAAGTCAGTGCGATTAAGGGGGGGGGGGGAGCGGTGGTCCCCTCACAGCCGTGAGAAATGCCACCTCCCGGGGGCTGAAATAAGATAATGAAGGGGGTCTGTTGTGGACCCCCGGCCCAGGGACCACCACCTCCCCAGGACAAAAGTAAAGGTTGGAAGGGGGCTGAGTGGTCCTCCTCAAGGAGCCATTAATGGCCCTGGGGACTGCCACTCCCCTAGAGTTATTTCAAGTAACTATAACTCGTGCCCCAAGGTACCTATAACTCATATCCCCGCCATGCACAGTTTTGTCCTTAATAATTTAACTTCTAATGTTTCCTTGATATTTTTATTGATGTTATAAAAGTTATCTTGAGTGCTGTAATATTTGGGGCCATTAGCAGTGCATGACAAAGGCAGAAGTTATAGTTACTTTAGGCCACGTGTTATAGTTACTTGATATAACTCTAACTATAACTGGAGAATTTATCTGGTTTTATGCGAGTAATTTCAGAACCTAACTATAACGTCCCTGTAACCTTTGTATTTTTTGAGTGAATTGATATATATATATATATACATATAGTTAATCATATTTTCTATATTAAGCATTTTGGGACTGATTTAGATCGTGGCGGAGGGGTTAGCTGGTCACAAACGGATATCCCATCAGCCCTATTACGACCCCTATGGAATGTAACAGGATCATTATATGTGAGACTGGATATCCGTCACGTTTGTGAGGGAGTATTCCCCTCTCCCGAAATCTAAATCAGGTCCTTAATATTTTTTCTATATTAATGAGGTTACTCATGTATGTAATGTATTTGAAGTGATGTACTTTCCCTAATCTTACTTAAACTGCAGTACGAATAGTGAAATTAACCTCTTTGCAGTTGCACTGTTTAGAGTAGAAATAGTAAATTTTACCCCTCCAACGTCCCATATTTGCCTTACTTTTGCACTTTTTGGAGTGTGAATAGCAAATCTTACCCCTCGAAAATCCCATACTTTTCCTATTGATGCCCTATTTGGATTGAGAATAGTAAATCTCACCGCTCCACACTCTAGCTCTTTCCCTACTATTGCACACACTGAAATGAGAATAGTTCATTTTTACCCTCCAAAGTCCAACACTTTCCTTATTGTTGTGCTGATTGGAGTGGGAATAATACATTTTACTCCTCCAAAATCCAACGCTTTGCCTGCTGTTGTCCAGACAGGAGAGTTTGACACTTTCCCTACTTTTTCACTTACCCCAACCCCATCCCACGCATTGATAGACATTATACTTTATGTTAAAAAAACTGAAATTCAGTAAAAAAAACAAAAGTTAAAGTTGGAGCATCTTCCCCAGCCTGGTACCCCCTGAATAACTAGGCTACGCATGGAGCTGTAATTCATATGTCTTTATTCCTCTTCCTGTACCTGTGAACTCCCACATTATAAACCAAGCTTTCATACAGTCCATTTTAGAGATTACATCACACACTGATGCAGAGTCCTTGGGGAGCTGGCAAGGTTCCATTCTAAATATTGCAAGACACTACATCTTTGCCCTGTTAAATGACAGACACAAATATATACATATATAGAGAAACATGTACAACTATCTCTCTTCAATTAATCTTCTTGGTGCTTTGTTCTGTTGAACCTATCTGGTTACTGGAAGGTGTAAACAGTTGTGTTCAATGTCCGAGATTGCCAATGGTGGTAAGGAATCATCAACAGTCATTGAGCCTTGAGAATCAGTCCTGCTTTCGCCATCTTGATTTGAAGACCGATGAAACACAGGCCTGAAGTGACAAGAGTCTCTAGTAAGGGACTTTCCAAGTCATTGGGCAGTCACCATGTGTCCTTTGCTAAACAATATTTGAAAAGGTTCAGCATTATAAGGAGCATCTGATTTTCTTTTCCGTAATTGTTGAGCTATCACCAAATCTCCTTTTCAGAATGAGAGACCTTTTGCATGTCATCTGTTGTCTGTATACACTTTCATTTTCAGTTTTTGAACAAAGACCCTCACATGAAACAGCCTTTCATTACTACTTCTCTCTGTGGTCCATTGAGGTATGGTTACCATTGCTCTCCCAAACATCAAAGTTGCAGGACTTTCACCTGCAGATGAATGGGGTGTCGAACAATAAGAGCGTAGAGTAGAGTTCAGCACTGTTTTTCGACCGATCTTCTCCAGAGGTGCACGTTGCACTGCTTTATTAAGTGTACTCATGAAATGTTCAGCAAGTCCATTGGCTTATGGCAATAAAGGTGTGAGCTTTTGATGCTTTATGTTCAGATGCTCCAGAAATTCTTTAAATTCTTTGCTGTTGAAGGTGGACCATTGTCAAACTTCACAATGGCTAGTAAGCCCCAATGTACAAAGAAGACCTCAAGTTTATTGATTACTCACTCATGTGTCATGGGTGAGAGATCTTCAACCAAAGAAAAATGTTTAGGGAGTTCTGACATGTTTTTAACTCTTTCATCAAGCAATGGAAACCAAACTATGTCTCAGAGAGCTCTCTTTGTAGCAACAATACCATGATGTCCTTTGTAGACTCTCCAGAATCATGATCCTTGTAATGTAAGTCCTTCCTATGTTATGGACAACTTATTTTTAACAATCTTGTACTTTTGATAGTCACCATCATTACTGGGAGGTCGAATATGTTTGTTCCACGACTGATGTGTTATTCTGTCTTTTAACTTTAGCAGGTCACTATCATGACTCGTAGCAGTGACAATCTGGGCTAACAGTACAGCAGATGGTGTACTTGACTTTGCAATGAAATTGATGTAGGTCTCAGCCGTTTTGAATGGAGTATCCTGACATTAAATAGGCACTCTCGAAAACTAGTCAGTAGTATTTTGAACCTTTCCTGATCAATGAACAATTGCACAATCTTACTTTTGCAAACCTAGTCCCCATTGTTCAATTCAAGGAGGCACGTTGGCATTTGGATTGCCGAAAACGGTCAGCAAAGCTTGATGATCAGTCACCAACATAAAATGCTTTCCATTCAGGAATATATGGAAATGTTCACAAGCCCATATTACATCCAAGCTTTTCTTTTCAGGCTGTAAGCTTGTTTTTTTGAGACAAACATCTACTAGCATAGGCCACTATATATCATCTTGCATTTGGGCGTCTACTATGCTGTGCAAGTAGCGCCAACAACAATCTTGGAGTGTAGTTTTAGATTGAATTATGCCATCTCTGTAGCATTTTCGATGGTGGGTTTGATGCTTTGAAACACTTTTCACATTCTCTTGACCACTTAAAAGAAACACTTTTCTTTGTTAACTCACGTAATGGAGCACTGAAAGTGGCAGTCTTTTATGCATCGTGAACAGTAGCTGGCTATTCCAAGAAAAGAACATTCCATGGAATTATTTTTTAGGGGTTCAGCATTTGTCACAGCTTGGAGTTTTGCAGGATCAGGTGTCATGCCCCTGTCAATAAACATATTGCCAAAGAATACCAGTTTTGCCTTATTGAACTACCACTTGTCTGCGTTTAAAGTCAAACCTGCCTTAATGAGTAACTTACATACTTGTGTGAGGGCTCTATCGCACTCCTTCTGTGTGGCTCCAAAAACCAATATGTCATTGATACAGTTAAATGCATTCACAATAGTTTGTATGATGCATCGTATGACATCTTGAAAAATGTCTGCAGCTGATGACAGACCAAAACAAAGGGCCTGATTTAGAGTTTGACATACGGGTTACTCCTTCACAAATGTGACAGATATCCCTTCCACTGTTTGACGATTCCCTAAGACTATCATGAGATCGCAATACAGCAGACAAGAGTAACCTGTGAAGGAGTAAGCTGATCCACTAAACTCTAAATCAGGCCCTAAATCTCTTGTATATAAACAAACCCCGAGCAGAACACTGCCAGGCCATATCATGGGTCATGATATGATCTGCGGCGGTCTGCTGGCGTGGCGCTGCTGCTGGCAGCAGTGCTACCTTACCGCCATCTCCCGCGCTTGGCCGCAGCCAGAATTCCACCAGCCTTCTGGCGGAATTCCGGCTATGGTCATATTATGGCAGATGGTAGGTGGCGACGGTGTTTTGGCAGCCGTCGCCACGGCAGTAGGCAGCCATTACCGCCAATGACATAATGAATACGATCCCTGGCACTAATAGGGGTCTCCCCACCCTCCTCCCCCTCCCCATAGTCCTCCCCCCAAACCCACGACCCCCCACCACCCCCACCCCCCTACACGCACACTCACACAACAACTATACATACACGCACACATACATGCACACATACACGCACACATACACACAGACATACACACAGACATACACACACACATTTTCCATACACACAACACCCCCCGCATGCATACACACACTCACACACCCCCTCTACACACTCACATGCACACCCCCATGCATGCACACAACACCCCCACCCCCTCCCCTATTGGACGATCACCTTACCTGGTCCGGTGATCCTCTGGGAGGGAACGGGATCCATGGGGGCTGCTCCGCCGCAAGCTCCCCATCACCGGAACACCACCAAGCCGAATCATTGGACGTGATTCGGTGGGCGGTGTTCTGATGACGTGGCGGTGGAGGTGGAGCAGCCTCCACTTTACCGCCGACCGCCAGAATGGCTGCTGGCGACTCTCCATCCCGAAAAGAGCGTAGGGCTGCCAGCAGTCATGATACGCTGTGTGGAAAACCGCCTGCACTGGCGGTCTTCAGCACGGCGGTACCTCAGCGGTCTTGCAAAAAGACCACTGAGGTCCAAATGAGGTCCTTAGACTGTATTGACACCCATGAAAAGTAAAGGTTTGTTTATGGCAACATTGAAACATAATAAAACAAAGGTACAAGCACCGATCCATGTGCTTCAAGGTACAGTGACAGGTGCCTGTTTGATGACTTTCAACACAGCTGCTGACAGGGGACTGATTTCAGTGATGTACAATCTGAACGCTCACAATTAAATAAGTCAATTCCCTTCATTGTTTTATGATTTAGGAAAGCCATGGTAGTAGAGACAGTTCATTGTACTTTTTTTCAAGCATTACATTTATCAAAGCACCACTATCGCTAATGAAAGGTAATAAACTTACATTTATTTTCAACATAATCTATGAACAGTGTATGTATGATTTCATTACTTTGACATGTTGACTTTTCTTTTACTGACTTTCCTCTTCACAGGAGACCAGTCCAACATATGCACATTTTATTGAGATAAGCATTGACATGGCACAATCACTTTCTTTACTTTCACTTATTATTAAGGATGAAGAACTGTTTGATGAATATTTCAATGACGATCAAACTTTGTTTAGTACCTATTGCCTTAACTGATGTTGCCGCCTGGCTTTGTGGGCGTACGTCAAATGCTTCTTCTGGAGCATTCTGGCTGCCATTTTGTATTCCCTCTATGATGCACTTACTTTTTCCTTCGCTCTGCACATCATCATAAAATGGTTCTCTTTAGTACAGCCTTTGCATATCTGACCAATGGCGAAACACTTTCCTTTGTGTGGAAATGCAAATCAACACCTGAAACACAACTTCTTTTTACTTGTAGACATCACGTTGTGTCCTTCTTTCTTTTGTTTTGAATTACTTTTCACACTCATGACTGACTTGCTGTGTGCACCTACAGCCTCCATATTGGCAGCATGTCTCTCAGCATGCTCCTCAGCTCTGGCAGCCGTCAACACTTACTCTAAACCAAGGGTTTCTGTCAGCATTTGTCTTCTGAATGAATCAGACAAGCATCCATTAATCACGCTAAGCCTCATGGCTTCTTCATCATTAAATTAATTGACCTTACAGTGTCTGATGAGTGTGTTGAGCCTTTCCATTAATTCATTTTTTGCTTTGCCAACTCTTTAATGTTATTGACTGAAGACATATCATTCATAGACATAGACGTTTGGTACTGGATGAACCTTGAGATTCAGCGAATTCTTGATCTGACCACATGTGACTTCTTCATCAGTTCTTAGCACTTTCTTTATGATGTCTTTCACACCATCAGTAGCAAGATTTTTGAGATATTTAATAATGTTCCTGTTATCAGTCTCTTCAAGTGCATGTATGAAATCTTCAAATGTCTCTCTCCATGCAGTCCATCTATTGCCAATATTTTGCTTTTTGGCAGTGTTGAAAGGTTGTGGTGGTTTGAGGAAGGCAACGACATTTTAGACCAGTGTGGAGCTTACTGTTGTTGAAAGTAGAGGTTTCCCTGGCCCGGAACTCAGGATCAGCTCCATTTATGCCCCGGCCCTGAGATGGGCCAGCCTTGTGGTTGTTATAGGCTCTAGCGTAAGGATGGCATTTTGCCAAGTTTCTCGTCGCTGTAAATATGGTCTGCTCCTTTAGCACAGCACCGGGTTCTTCTCCTGGGGCCACTGTCATCTGGGGATTGATGACTCTGTAAATCAGGCTCTGTAAGGTATTTATTTTATTCCTTTTATATTCAGTTTGTATTGTCTGTTGCTTGGTTGATCTCTGCCTAGCAACACTATTTGGTATCTGATAACTGTTTTTAACTACACTTTGTAAACCTGGTTGAATTCACCTTTAGCATTAATGCTTCATAAATGGTGTAACTTTATTTTGCGAGGCAACGCAGTACCCTTTTCTTGGCTCTTCATCATAGTTTCTTGATGAACGATGGGTAGACTTTTCCATTAAGCTCTCTTTCCACTCACACACTAAGCTCAAGTTGTTCTTTACTCCACATAAACCAACAGTTGGCTGAGCACTCCGATGAAGGCACCCGTGGAACACACAACCAGTTTGCTTGGATCACAGCGGACTCTCCAGGAAAACACATTTTTCTTCGAGTTTACTACTCCCCTATCTCATCGCCAGTTGTAGCATCTTCCCTAACCTGGTACCTGCTGAATAGCAAGGCCACACATGGAGCTATAAATCACACACCTTTATTCCTCCACATGTACCTGTGAACTCCCACATTCTAAACCAAGCTTTCATGCCATCCATTCCAGTGATTAGGTCACACATGAATACAGAGTCCTCGGGGAGCCAGAAAGGTTCCCTTCTAAATCATGCAAGACACTACAAAAGTAATGTTATACTTAGTAAATAACCCTTAAGAATTTACAGAAAAAAAAAAGGTTAAAGGGACATCATAGGTAGGTGAAAACCTCAGTTAAAACATACAATTTTCTACCAACTAAACCACTGTAATTCATCAGTTATGGTTATCTGAACTTAATATAACTCATGCCATAAAATAACTATCACTCGCACCCTCACTCTGATCTACTAATTACCTCACATGACACTCATGAAATGTTCTATATTATCATTGATAAAATCACAGTGATGGCTGGGGCATGAGTTATAATTTTTTGAGATAACTATGACTGGAGTCACATACATGGCTGGGGCTTGAGTTCTAATTTTTTGAGATAACTATGACTGGTGAATGTCAGTGATTTTGCTCAGTTAACCATTGAGCATCGAACTCGCGCCATGCATGGCTTTAGGCCGCGCACAGCAGGGTTTGACTTGTGGGCTGGCCTGGTGCCAGGCCCTGTGGTCAACCCGCATACTCACTCAACCCTGTGCCATGCAAGGAATTCAGCCAGACGCAGCAGGGGTTGGCCGGCCCTGCAACCACCCCCTGTAGGCACCCAACACAACTCGAAGCAAAACGTAGGTGGGTTTGCACCAGAGACACCCAACCCTACCCTCGCATAGCCTATGTGACTGCTTGTCAGGGGTGGCGGCCAGACCCTATGGCCCACCCCCCATATGTGCTGAACCCAGGAGGGGGGCACGCAACCCCCCTCAAGAGGCCAAAAGTGTGGATCCCTTCACCTAAGGCCTGACCAATTATTGAGAGTTGGAGGGAGGCCATGTGTCCTCCCTCCACAGGCCGATTTTGGCCCCAGGGACCCTATCCCCCAGGGCCCAGAAAAATATTGAAAGGGGAGGGGGATCTGTGGCAGACAAAATGGTATCAACATGAAGATTATCTGATTTGCCACCACCCAGACTAGAGGGTCTTACACACCTTACTCTCTAGTAACAACCAATTTCAGCGTAATTGTTCAAGAAGATAAAAGGAAGGTGCTCCAGAGTTGACACATGCAGCTTAAGTCCCATGGATTGAACGCTGATGAATATAATGCCACTCAACCTACACTGGTGATGCAGCATAGTGAATCAGATGAGAAAACTGGGCACACATTGTTATATGTAATGAATATAACCCAATTAACACTGTTTGGACAGGAGTTGGTCACATTATGGTGTATTCGAGATCTACCTTGAAAACTAAAATCAAGGCTTTTTGATGATTGGGTGTGAAAGCTATCTATTTCAGGATGGGGAAGACAAAACACTATTTCCAAAATGGGTACTCTTTTTCCTTAGGGACAGATATGTTGTGTTCTGGTGAACTGCAGTGCAACAAAATAAGTTGTTGCACTGAACTGTGTCAGTGTGAGGAAAAAGCTGCAGCAACACAAAAGGATGATGGACGGAGTGCTGAACAATGCAAACACTCACCCACAGTCACAGATCTGGGGTTAATCCATCGTTCTTATGCTTACCATGCCACCCCAGTTTGGACCCAGACATATGCAAATCAGTCTTGACCCTGTTCCTCATGGCAACAGTCCAGCCCGAACTGCAAGGCTAGGTCCTCTCTGGACTGGAAACAAGCATCCTGGGACTGGTTTCAGGGTATCATCCTTCATCAGCCAGGCTAGCTTGAATCCATTGGCACAGTGAGCACGGGACCAACGTCTGGGCACACCCTTCCCACTTAGGGCAACTTTAGCAACACAAAAGGATGATGAACGGAGTGCTGAACAATGCAAACACTCACCCTCAGTCACAGATCTGGGTTTAATCCAACTGCTCATACCTACTAAGATATAGCATGTTCTTCCCTTCCCATTGCAAGCACACCAATGCCTCAACATACAAATTCTTGCACCATAGTGCAAAGGAGTATGTTTTTTTCATGCATAGGTTTGGTACTAGAAGCCTTCCTATGTACCCTTCCATTAGAATAACTATGCTTTATCACATTTCACACTTTGTATGCATTCTGTTCAGTGCAGCACACATGCAAAGTTAGAAAAATGTGGAGACTTTTAAAAGAGGCATGATCTTTTGGCACAAATTATTGTCTAGAAATGTTTGTGGATAGGGTGCATCAAACCCTTTGAGTGGTTGCATGGGAATGTCGATGAATCACCCATGGTATTACTCCTTGAAGATAAGTAGTGTAACGTAACACATAACAATATTTTGCAGTACGTTAGACCGTTTCTCCAAGAAAATCAAATTTGTGAGTTAAATCCCACCACATTTTGCTCCAGGTTTTCATCACTTTTGTGATGCAAACATGATGTAAAAAGCTATTAAATGTGGGGCTTGATGTTTTAACCTCGCATAGTTCTAGCAGTGTTTGGATTTTTGTGGTAGGTAGTCTGTGGACTGCATGTTTCAACTTCCTCATTGATCTGCCAATGAGGAATAAAATGCTTATCCTTTTAGCCATGGTTAATTTCAATAGAAACCCTGTTTTGTGCCACTGTTTGCTGAAATCAACATTGCACACGATAGGCCCGTACGGAAATAACATTTTACACAAGAAAATCCAACTGTATTTGGAAATGTCTGTGCAAGTTTGAGTCACTACAATCTACTTAATGCAGTAACTTTGACACACAATTACACCAGCAGCTCTTGTGCAATCTATGTAATCATGTCAGGTGTACTGAAATTAAATGATCTGTGTAGCAGTGAACGTGCTTGAATTCTTACAGAATGGCTGTGGTATGGGACTATAATGCAGGTCACTAGCTCATTTATAGAGCAATAGGGAAAGTAGATAAGTGCTTATTTTTTAGAAATAAAATAAGAAGTTCAGGGACCCACAGCATTTCTAAGGACCTTGCTGCGGGTCGCACCTCGGTTACAGAATACAAAGGGTGCCTTGTCTAGATACCATTTCTTTTCTCCTTCTACCTACACCTTACACTTCCTGGGCTGTGCTTCATAATAAGCCCGGGAAGTGTCAACTTAAGCCATGTATAAGGGCACATTATTGGGCTGACTGTTAACTTAAGCTGTTGAGGGGATGAAGCTGTGCTTTTTTGCTACCTTAGATTGCGGTATATGATTGCCTGTTACATCACCTTTAAAGAAGTGTGCTGCTTTCTGGTCGATATGTAGAGCCATTTGTTGACATTTCTAAAGTAATACAGAGCACAACACAGTAATATAAAATAAAGCAAAATAAAAACGGAACAAAAACATAACAGGGCACAACTCAACAAAATAGTCAAAACAGATTACAAAACAAAATCCAAAGTAAAAATAGAAAGATAAGGCAATTCAGTAATGCACTAAAAAATACCACTAAATAAAAAAATCATCAGTGGGAGTAGCTAACAAAGCCCGTGATATAGACGTTGCTGTGAGAGGCTCCAGATAAACACCACTAAAATATGGCATCCGCTCCACAGGCCACCATAAGGGGGTTTACCCTCTTCCCTGGACCACCAGGAGGATATTGGCACCCTGACTGCTGCTTCCTAGATGAGAGAGGAAACACTCGCCCTGAGATAGGGGAGCGACTATCTTAGAACCAAAACCAAAGGAAGTGTGTTCTGTAAAAAAACAGATTAACCTATAATGGGACCTGGACTGATGCTTCATGAATGCTGAACGGCAACCCCGTGAGTACCTGCTCAAGAGCCCTTTGGTGGCTACTGTTGGAATAGTCCTGTGAAGCCCCTGAAATGACAGCACTGCTAGTGTAATCTAATATAATATAGGCCCGATCTTGATATAGGTGCAAGGTCAAACCCCGAAATGCGCTTCTACTGAATAGAGTTGTGTTGTTTCCCAACAGCATAATACAAGGCGATCACACTGCAAATTGACTCTACATTAATGTATGATAACTGCAGTGGGTGAATAAGAGATTCACATGGCTCATACACAATCACCCAGATACCTCCAAATAGGAATATACATCTCATGCTGGGAAAAGTTCAGCCCTATTATAAACTGTAACAGTGTTGAATGTCAACCACTATTCAACATCGCTTGCAGCAATGGTAAGACAAAGGTACGCGTGCACCCATATCATCCCATGGAACAAGCCTAGGCAGAGCATGATCTGAGGTCTTGGTAGACACCTAAAGGAGTTGAGAAGGAACGGAATACCACCTAACCCAAACCCGACAAAAGGTGTGGATCCAGGGGAAGTGATCAACAGGCCGTAACCAAACAAGAACTGATGGGCAGGTTGACAGAGATGCAAGAGAAGATCTCGGCAACATTGGCAGAACAGATAAAATCACTGAAATCTGGCATTTGTTGAGCTGTAGCAGACCTTGGAACACTTGAGGAAATTGTTAGCAGCAATGAAGATGCCATCTGATAACTGCAAGCTGAAGTACGAGAAACCTATATGCTAGTATGGCCTACTGCTGAGGAAATGGAAAGACCTAGAGGACAGATTCTCGTTGGATAATATAAGAATCCACAAAGCATGTGAAAATATCCAAATTCCCAGCATGATTACTCTCTGCACCACCTTATTTTCCCTTGTCTTCGACGAGGAGGTCTCATCATTGATTGTTATAGTGAGAGCAAAAAGAGTGGGTCCACCCAAACAGGAATGGATCCTAATTCCATGGGACAAAATAGGAAAAATGACATCCTCCTAATTAAAGGGCAACATTCTCTGACAGACTAGATGACTAGAAACCATTCAATGGGAGGAATGTGTCATGGATTCATATAAGGATGTATCACAGACCACCTTGGTAGGAAGATGAGAAATGATGGACATGGCGAAGGAAGTCCGCAACCAACAAATATGATATAGATGGCTATTCTGTGTTGTCCTGGGACCATAGACTCCTGAGCATACCTAAGTGAGACATGTATTATGATAAGACAGAGGAATGCCAGGTCTCTGCCAAAACATTGTCTAGAGATTTGGGATATCAATTCAGACTCTAGACCAGATTTAGGTCCTGATTTAGCCTTTGGTATTTAGATTTTGGCAGACAGAACATCCATCACCATTGTGATGAAGTAACCCATCAGCTGATTTCTAAATCAAGCCCTTAGTGTTTGTCACAGAAACCTGGCAAAAAACATTCCCCCATCTGAAATGTCAGCTGCCATACCATTAGGGTACAAAATACTGAATTGCGATAAGAACGATCACCCAGGCGGTGGTACTGTAGTTACATTTAAAGATACCTTTACATGCTTTATTGAACGTAAGTCCTTGTCAACAGACTGCAACATTTTGGCCTTCCAGCTTTCTTGTAAAAAAGTAGCTTTTTGGAAGCACAGTCTGTAGTGCTTAAGCACAATAATTATAGCAGCGCTCGCTGCGCGGGCCAGTCAGCTGAATCAGCTGTTTGATGTGCCGCGCGCGCAGTGGAGACGCTGACGCGCCCGTGTTTAAGTTCTCGGTGTTCCTCGATCTTAATTATGCAACGAGGAACACCGGGGATTCCAGGGCAACAGTCGGACGGCAGGGTTGGATAGCTTCAACATTGGAGAGCCGACTGCTGTGCGCTGGGGTGATTTAATGTTTGTTTTACATAAATAAACAGTTGAAGAATGGAACTCACCTACCTCTCCTCGCTTTGTTTCAAGCTCACTTCATTTGGCGACGAGCTGTGAAACTGTATCACCCCAGGCAGACATTGCGTAGCCCACTCGTGCTAGTTAATTGATGACCTCCTGGACTGATCATATAACAGTGAGGTTTTTTGTGTGTATTTCCTCCCATGATCCTTCATTCAGGAGGTGATGGTGCAGGCAGGGCCATTTTTGATGGAAAGAGTGGCGGACATCTTTCAACATCAGTGATTTTCAACCTTCTTATTGTTTTTATCTGGCAGTAGTTGCACTGGACCTTTCAATTCTGCATTGAATGAATTTTTATTGGTCTTTAAATAGTTCCTGTGTCTGCGTTGCCTCTCTCTCCAGTCATGCAGTCGGTCAACCCTCCGCCACCGTTTTTGGAAACACCCGGTGAGCCAATTATACCATGGAGACAATGGTATGATGCGTTTGAAACATATATGGGTGCTATTGGAGCGTCAAGATTTAGACCGGAAAGAAAAAAATGCTTGTTACTCCATTCTTTAGGTTTTGAGGGGAGGTCGGTATATGAACATTTACCAGATGTTCAAGCGGATGAACGCGAGGAACTCAATGAATTTGATGAAGCTCTTAAGAAATTGGCCAACAGATTTGATGCACCACCAAGTTTAGTTATTTCAAGACATACGTTTTTTAGGAGAGAGCAAAAAAGTGGAGAAGATGTTAATACTTAGATTTCTGCATTAAGGAAACTTGCGTCAGAGTGTCGTTTTGACACATTTACGAATCAGTTAATACCTGACCAATTTATTTGTCACTGTTCTGATAAAACTATAAAGCAAAAATTGTTGTCCTTGGGAGATCCTTCTTTGTCGGATTCCATTAGGATTGCTAAAAGCATTGAGACTGCTATTAAATCTGCTAAAGAATTGGAATGTGCTCAAGCTGAACAGGTGAATGTAGTTCAGAGATCTGATGACAGACGCAAGACTACGGGATTTTCTCACAACAAAGTTGAGGAGAACAAATCCTGTAGTTTTTTCAAGCAGTCTAATATTTGTTTTAGATGTGGCTACACATTACATGTAAAAGGAGGAAAAGCATGTCCAGCAAAAAAATGTCAATGCAGATCGTGTGGCAAAATTGGTCATTTCGCAAGGGTTTCTCAAAGTAACAAAAACAGTTCACTAAGGTTAATGTGGTCAGTGATGATAATGATGACAGGATATTGTTGAAGTGGATTTGTTTAAGTTGAACTTGTTTTTAGACAAATGTTTCAATACTTAGCATGTATAGATATCAAACTTTTGTTTGTTTTCTTTAGGGGTATTTTTGTAAGTATTTTTTTGTTTTGTTGTTTTGTTTTTTTTGTTGTTAAAAAGGAAAACTAATTGTAGTGCTTAAGCACAATAATTATAGCAGCGCTCGCTGCGCGGGCCGGTCAGCTGAATCAGCTGTTTGATGTGCCGCGCGCGCAGCGGAGACGCTGACACGCGCCCGTGTTTAAGTTCTCGGTGTTCCTCGATCTTAATTATGCAACGAGGAACACCGGGGATTCCAGGGCAACGGTCGGACGGCAGGGTTGGATAGCTTCGACATCGGAGGGCCGACTGCTGTGCGCTGGGGTGATTTAATGTTTATTTTATATAAATAAACAGTTGAAGAATGGAACTCACCTACCTCTCCTCGCTTTGGTTCAAGCTCACTTCACAGTCCTATATGGTCCACCTGGACACAACCCCCAAATGTCCACTAACCTTCTTCTACAACCAACCTCTCTAAGTATGAGACATGATTATAACTTAATTATTAGAGATTTCAACCTTCATTTTGAAAACACAGAAGATACATTTTGTATGTGTTAGAAATGGGGTCTTTGGTTGGCAGTCAGGTTACCCCTGTCCAAGTAAGGACCCTCACACTAGTCAGGGTAAAGGACAATCACACTAAGTTAACTCCCACTCACCCCCTTGGTAGCTTGGCATAAGCAGGTAGGCTTAACTTCAGAGACAAGGTGTGAAGTATTTGTACCAACACACCCACTATTACAGTAAAAACACAGAACACAGGTTTAGACAAATAGCCAAAATTTATCTAAACAAAACAAGACCAAAACAACAAAAATCCGATATACACAAGTCAAGTTATGAATTTTTAAAGATTAAACTAAAAAATAGCGCTTAGAAACACAAAATGCTTCGATGAGGTAATAACACGGCGTCGTGACGGAGTTGTTCGCAACAATCAGATGCCAATGCGCCAGATACGGAGTCACACAGACCCCCAGGCACAATACCGTAGTAAAATGTGAGAACAAATCAGTGCGCAAAGTCAGGGAACGCTGCGTCACTGATTCCGGGGCAGCGTCAGTTCCAGTGTTGCAGGGCGAAGGAGCGGAGGCTTTACAAAGAGGTGTTGGGTCCTTGCTGTAGAGTGGTGGAGGTGAGGCAGCATCATTGCGAAGCGTTGAATCTGTAACTTCAGGCGAGTCGATATCCAGCGGTCACAACGTAGTGCGGCGACTTCCACAGAGCCGCGGACTTTGGTGGGCCTGCAGCGGTGTCGGGCCTGTGAGGGTCATCACACTCCGGAGGACCACAGAGTCAGTTGCAGGGAGTGTCACGGGATTCGGCAGGAGTGTCGGTCCTCTTTGATTTTCTTCAATTTTCACCAGCTTCTCCTTTAAAGGGCCCAGGGACTGGATAGGGCACCACTTGTTAGGGTAGGTGTCTCAACAGAGAGTCCAGGTACTGGTAGGGGAAGTCTTTGATGGCCCTGAGACTGCCGAATAGGGGGCAAGCTCAATCCAAGCCCTTGGAGATTCTTCTCAAGCAGGAATATACCAAGAAGTCCAGTCTTTATCCCCTTCAACAGGCAGAAACGGCAACTGTAGAATAGGCCAACAAGCACAGTCACAGACAAGGGCAGCACTTCTCCTCAGCTGTTCAGCTCTTCTCCTTGGCAGAGATTTGCAGGGTTTTTAGGTGCTCTTCTTATACCCCTTTCTGCCTTTGAAGTAGGCCTACTTCAAAAGAAAGTCTCTCTTGTTTGTGAGATCCTGCCTTGCCCGGGCTAGGCCCCAGACACACACCAGGGAGTTGAAGACTGCATTGTGTGAGGGCAGGCTCAGCCCTTTCAGGTGATTGACCACTCCCCCCTCACTCCCAGCACAGATGCCTCATCAGGATATGCAGGCTACTACCCAGATGCCTTTGTGTCACTGTCTAAAAAGAGGTGCAAACAGCCCAGCTGTTAAACTGACCCAGACAGGGAATCCACAAACAGGCAGAGTCACAGAATGGTTTAAGTAAGAAAACGCCTACTTTCTAAAAGTAGCATTTTCAAACACACAATCTAAAAACCAACTTCCCTAAAAGGTGTATTTTTAAATTGTGAGTTCAGGGACCCCAATCTCCACATTTCTATCTGCTCCCAAAGGGAATCTGTGCTTTATTAATATCTAAAGGTAGCCCCCATGTTAACCTATGAGCGAGATAGGTCTTGCAACACTAAAAAACAAATTTGGCAGTATTTCACTGTTAGGACGCGTAAAACACATAAGAACATGTCCCACTGTTAGAAATGGAGTCTTTTGTTGGCAGTCAGGTTAGCCCCTGTCCAAGCAAGGTCAGGTTAAGCAGCACACAATCCAAATTATCCTGTTCCCACCCTCTGGTAGCTTGGCACTGAAAAGTAAGGCTTAACTTAGAAGGAACTATGTAAAGTATTTGTGCAATAAATCATACAATAACACCATATAGCACCACAAAAATACACCACACAGTGTTTAGAAAAATATATAATATTTATCTGGATACATGCAGGTAAATACAATCAAAGATGCAATAAGTCAATGTAGAGTTATCACTGAAAAGTGATATAAAGTGTCTTAAGTCTTTTAAAAGCAAACAAAGTCTCTTTCAAGCACAAAGTACCTGGTTCGTGTGAAAAATCTCCACAAATGGCGGCAGAGAAGGAGAAGCGTGGAAACAAAGGGGTGTGCGTCGATTTCTCGGGTCGCACACGGCAATTGGTCGTGTAGTTTCCACGCAGGGACGGCTGTGCATCGATTTCCGGTGCTTGGTCGTGAATCCTCTTTGGGTTGCAAGGTTTTCAGACGCCCTGGGGATGGTGAGTGAATTTCCTGAGCTGGCAGGAGGAAGTCACAGGAGCTGCGTCGATCCGGTTGAAGTTGCTTTGAATTTTCTACTGCCCATCAGGCGCTGCATCGATTCCTCTCTGGAAGTTGGGCTGCGTCATTCCGGCTCAGCTATGCGGCGATCCAGTGGGCAGTCCGTCTAATTTACGTTTGTTACGCTGACAATGCATGGATCTTCTCATTGCAAAGCCTGGCTGTGTCATTCCGGTACGGTGTGCAATTACATTTTCACCACAGTGCAGGCAGGGCATCTTTCTGGCAGGCTGTGCATCGAATTTCGCTGCACAAGGAGTCCTTCTTGAAGAGATGAAGTCTTTTTGGTCCTGAGACTTCAGGGAACAGGAGGCAAGCTCTATCCAAGCCATTGGGGAGCACTTCTTCACCTCAGCCAGAGAGTAGCAAGGCAACCCAGCAACAGCAAGGCAGCAGTCCTTCACAGAAAGCAGTCAGGTGAGTCCTTTGGGCAGCCAGGCAGTTCTTCTTGGCAGGATGCAGGTTCTGGTTACACGTTTCTTCTCCAGGAAGTGTCTGAGTTGGTAGGGGTAGAGGCCCTGTTTATATACCCAAATGTGCCTTTGAAGTGATGGAGACTTCAAAGAGTGGCTTAGAAGTGCATCAGGTCCACTTTCAGTTCAATCTGCCAGGATCCCAGTAGGTGGTGTGGCAGTCCTTTGTGTGAGAGCAGCTCCTCCACCCTTCCAGCCCAGGAAGACCCATTCAAAATGCAGATATATGCAAGTGAGGCTGAGTATCCTGTGTTTGGGGTGTGACTGAGTGAATGCACAAGGAGCTGTCAACCAAACCCAGCCAGACGTGGATTGTAAGGCACAGAAAGATTTAAGTGCAGAGAAAAGCTCACTTTCTAAAAGTGGCATTTCTAAAATAGCAATATTAAATCCAACTTCACCAGGTTTTTATATCACCATTCTGGCCATACTAAATATGACCTTCCTACTCCATTCAGATCAGCAGCTACCACTCAAACAATGTATGAGGGCAGCCCCAATGTTAGCCTATGAAGGGAGCAGGCCTCATAGCAGTGTAAAAATGAATTTAGGAGTTTGACACTACCAGGACATGTAAACTACATAGGTACATGTCCTGCCTTTTGCCTACACAGCTCCCTGCCCTCTGAGTTACCTAAGGCATACCTTAGGGGCGTCTTATATGTAGAAAAAGTGGAGTTTTAGGCTTGGGAAGTACTTTTTAATGCCAAGTCAAATTGGCAGTGAAACTGCACACACAGGCCTTGCAATGGCAGGCCTGAGACAAGGTTAAGGGGCTACTTAAGTGGGTGGCACAATCAATGCTGCAGGCCCACTAGTAGAATTTAATCTACAGGCCCTGGGCACACCTAGTGCACTTTTCCAGGGGCTTATAATTAAATTAAATAGTCTATTTGGGTATGATCCAATGTTTAAAGGGAGAGAGCATATGCACTTTAGCACTGGTTCGCAGTGGTAAAGTGCGCAGAGTCTTAAAACCCGCAAAAACAGTATCTAAAAAGTGGAGGGAGGCAGGCAAAAAATTAGGGGTGACCACCCTAAGGCTGTCAGGTCTAACAGTGTCCAAAAATAATTAAGAAAAATAAGCATAGATCCCTAAAAATTAGCACTGGCACCCACCACCGCAGCCACCGGCACAGATGAAGCACTATTTTCAGGATTACATGATCAGCGGAACACAAAAGAGACGGTTTGCTTTCAAACGTTCACGTCTATGCTAATATATTATTTGGCACCTAGCAGCAGTTAAAAATATGAGCACTTGAAATGCCTCCTGATCATGAACAATTCAATACTGATCAATCAATCCATAATGTGACTAATGCCATTTCAGAAGTTTCCCATTTTTATGGAGCATGCATATCAGTTCATATGCATCAGTCTGAGTGCATATATGCAAGTAAACAACCTTCTTGAAAGCTTAACTTTTCTACTACTATAGTTTTTTTTAATTTTCTTATTTCTATTTCTTTGCCATTGCTTCTAGCTATGTACACGGTCCAGCGCTTCATAATAGAGGTTCGACTTTGAAATAGGAGCCAAGCACTCTTGATATGTTGATATAGAAAAAAGGACAATTCCCTTCTGGGTGACGCACGGTTTCCTGGTCAACACTGCACACACGCTAAGCCTTTCTTGCCTGGATAAAGAAATTCAATTTCATTGAAAACCATACATTGCGAATAATTACTTTTCTTATAAACCTGTGGCACACAAGGGGCATTGCTCCTTGGCAAGAAGTGAAGGACAGCCAAGACTAACATTTTAGGCGAGCATTGACAAACAAACCATAGAGCAACATTTTGCAGTATTTTACATCCCACAAAAAGACGATGGGCATAATGTGAGAAATGCCGTTTGCGGTTATGCTTAAAATAACATCATTATCCATCAGCATGTTTTGTAATAGTGAGTTGGGTAAAAAAAGAAAAAAAAGATGTATACAGTTTTAATGAGAATGGGTGTAGTTTCGAGGAATTGCTGATTAAATTTGACACTTAAAGTGAAACCAGGAGACCTGTCAGCTCAAAGGCCTATTGAAAACTCAATTGTCACACAGCTTAACTCCCCTCTAACTAAAATCTAAAGGGCAGATATACAAAACTGTCACCCAGCGCAGCGTAGCAATGGAAATTGCTGTACTGTATGACAGGAAGGGAGCAGGAAAGCACAGTATATGCAAAGATATGCCCTCTCCATCCCTCTTTCTGGTGCCGTGATTTCAGCTGCAGTGCACCACACATACACTTTTGCATCGTAGTACTAGGGTGTGAGTCTAGCATACGTTTTGTACTGAAAGGATACCCTTCTAGCACAAAATACTATGCTTAGACACACTTTAAAACTTGTCCTACTTTGTATGCATGCTCCGCAGTGCAGCATGCATGCAAAGTCAGAAAAGAAAGGAGAAATTAAAACATTTCTCCTTTTAACGCCTGCTTTCAAGTGGTGTTGACTTTTGGCACACAATGTTGTCTACTATTGTTTGTACATACCGTTTTGCATCAAAAGACACAGGAACACCCATGTATCGCCCATGTAATGCCCCCTGGGTGCTTAGTAATGCAAGCAGTACTTTGACCTGCTATGTGTTACTTTGAGGGTACTTTTCAGTGCAAAACAAGTTTTGTCGGGAAAGTAAATTAGAAAAAAAATATTGTGTGCTGGTTAGCGTCACGTTTTGTGATGCTAACCCAGCACAAAATGTTTGTAAATCTCCCCCTAAGTATACTATCCAACAATAAATAGATCTGGGTGAAGTTTCAATCACACCTGGAAAATTCAAGAAATTCACAATATTACATACGAGAGCTGCTAAATTGTGCAATATTTTTTACGTGAGTGTGTACCTCTTGCAAAAACAGGCCTCAGGCATAACATGCCTCTTCAAAAGATAATTTCTGTGTAGTCAGTCTCCTGCTGGTATCTTACAACAGCCTTTGATGCACGCCCCTTAATGTATAGCACCATACACATTTTGTGATGAAATTGTAATTTCAGATAAGTTTGTGAAATGCTCATGGAGTTTCGTGAAATTTAATGAAAACATTTTGTAAGCACACTTTCAACAAGGCTTTTTGGTCTGCACTAATTGGAAAATAGGCAAACTGACAATCAAAGAGGAGTGCGCGTCAGATGAGGTAAGGCATGTGGTTTTGCTGACGCAAAGAAAATGTTTTACGAGGCTGATTCTATTGTCAGAATGTAATGAATGATGATTTATTCCATCATTAACAAAAAATACCAGTAAAGACAAGCTGACAATGAAAATGAAGTAGTATCCGCATAACAAGCCAAGGTAGGAGTCACTGGCCTTTGAGGATCAAGAGCACATATCAAGAACATTGTTAGCAGAAAAAAAGTAGCTTTGGAAACGTTGTCTGTTAAGTGTTTACCCATAGCTCCTCGGCATTCAGATGCTATATCAGAACAAGTTTCCGCTCCATTCGGGACTAACAACTAATAACTTTGCATCTTCCATATCCTAGCCGAACCATACACTGTCAGAATCCCATTTTGAAGGGATTTTCTAAGGACAGTGATGCACAGTGATGTTCGGTTGGTTGTCAGAAAAAATATTGAGGATAAAACTATTGTATGGCTAAAATATTGTGGTAAAAATACCTAGGACAAGAATATCGAGCAGGTAAGTGCAAAAGTGCAAAAAGGTAAGTATAGATTTACAATGCTTAACATATATATATAATAATATACACACACACACACACATATATATAAATAAATATATACATTTATATATATATTCACAGAAAAAACAAAGTTTATAGGGACAATCTAGTTAATCTCACATTTTAAAGATACAAAACTATAGAAATTCAGCTGTTAGAGTGATTTTAAATAACTATAACTTGTACACTACGATAACTATAACACGTGCCCCACCATTCACAGTTATCTCATCAATAATTTTACAACAAATGTTACTGTGACATTATCAACAGTGTTATAAAAAATGTCATGAGTACTGTAATATCTGGGATAAATAGCACTGCATGGCAAAGGCTTTCAGCCATGAACGCAGGAGGTTTGCCGAAGAACCTGGCCTTAAGACAAGCCCCGTGGTCAACCACCTATACCCAACAAGCCTGCGCCACACATAGCCTTTGGCTCTGCACAGTGGGGGTTGGCCACATAACCTGGCCTGCGGCCAGCCCCCTACAACCACCCAACCCTATGCCATGCAGGGCCTTTGGCCGTGCGTGCAGGCCATGCAGCAAACCCGCTATAATCAACCAACCCCATGCCACTCACCACTTCCCTGTGGCTACCTTAAAAAAAATTGTCAGGGACCACGAGGACCGCCCAACAGGCCCTGGGGATCACCATCTCTCCAGGACTACCAAATAACAATTGTTGAGGGGATACACAGACTCCCTCAGGGGGGCCATCACCTCCCCGGGACTACCTAAAACATTTTTTGGGAGGGCCTTGCAGATCACAACAGGCCCCAGAGACCACCGGCTCACCTGGGCAACCAATTAAAAATATTTAGGGGGGGCGCACATGTGATCCCTAGGCCTCAGGCACCACCATCTCCCGTGGCTACATTTACTAAATATATGGAGGGGCCACACAGACTGCCCTGGGGACCAGCACCTCACAGGGCTCCTCACTAAAACTATTTGGTGACCACATGGACACCCCAGGCTCCAGGAACCACCAGCTCCCCAAGCCTACATTTAATAAATATATGGAGGAGTCCCGAACCCCACCAGGTTCTGGGGATCACCACTCTCTGGGGCTTCTTTCAATAAATTAATGGGGGGTCCACCTGGACCACCACTTCCCAGGGCCATTTTTACTATTAAAGAAAGGAGGTAGGCAACATGGCCCCCATCCCTAGGCCAATTTAGGCCCGAGGGCATGTCCTCCATAGGTGCTGTGACTCCACCCAGGGCATCTAATAGTGATAAATGGGGACCACGTGTGGAGTCTCAAGGCCCCCATGGTCTCACCGGCTCCCATCTCCTTAGGAGCCAGCTTTGCTCCTGCAGTGAGGAACCTGATGCAAATAGCAGTTCCCTGCGTGCAGTAATGACTCCATCTTTTTCCCTTTTCCGCATGTTAGTTGCCAGGAAAAGAGATGAAAACTCTGCTCTCAGCAAGAGTGAGCATTTTTAAATCTCCCGCATGCTGAAAGTGGAGTGTTTGCTTTTCCTTGGTGAGAGCTGTCAGTGCCTGACAACAAAAGCAAACAGCTACCTTCCAAAGGTAGATACCTCGGGAGGTAGCAGGAGCAAGTCCTGTGGGGTGGTGGTTCCCAGGACCATGTACAGCTCCAAGAGAGGGTGCTACACAGCCCCCTTTATGTTTTCAATTTTGACCCCTCTATGTTTTCAATTTTGCCCTAGGAAGGTGGTGGTCCCCTGAGGCCAGAGGACTACAACAGACCCCCTTCTTGTATCTATTTGTAGCCCCAGAGAGGTGGTGGTACCCGGGGCCCAGGTGGGTTCATAGGATCCGCTATTTTTTCTTTTTCTTTTTTGTGCCAGGAGGTGGTGGTTCCAGGGAGGCTGTTTGGCCCCCTGCACATTTCAAAATTATAGTCCTAGGAAGGTTGTGGTCCGTATGGCCCAGGAAGGTCCACTGGAACCCCATTACTTTATTAAACATATAGTCCAGAGAGGGGTTGACCCCCAGGGTGGGGGCCACACAGCTCCTGAATATTTATTAGTCATAGCCCCAAGGAGGTGGTGGTCCCCGGGGCTACTGAAAACCCTAGGAGGCCCTATGCACCCCCTCTTATTTTTACCACGCAATGCCCCCGGGACCAGACCCACCCAGGGCTCAACAGGACACTGTGTTTTTTTAAATCACTTTGAAATTTGTGGAGTGAGCCACAGGTTTCTCTGGGATTTTAAATAAACAAAAACTTTTTTAAGCCATGGGTTTGATACCAGGGGGACCACTTGACCAAGGTTATGAGGTTAGGGTGTGTAAATACCCTGCCCCTTTCTTTTTTATGTTTTATTTTGGCTGAAGATGAGTCCCAAAATGGTTGCCAACACTTCTTGTTTGAAGTGTTAGCAGCCAATGAGATCCCAGCAAGAGATCGCTCTGGATCCGCTGCCTTAGAAATTCAAATTTCCTTTCCCTTTAATATCTCAAACTCTACTGGACATATTACACCAAATTAAAAAAAGAGTGATCTGTGGAACAAATGCTACTTTTTTGCCAAATTTTGTGTAATTAATTTGTGCAGCAGGCATGTCTAAAGGGTCTATGGGAATTAACAAGGGAAACACACTTTTTACCTGCTTCTTTTTCTCAGCCCTCGCTTGACAGATTATCCTGATATTTTCCATGCACAACATGCCTAACTTGTCACTTTGTTTGGAACATTTTGTGAAGATTCTTCAAACAAAGCCAAAGATATAGGCAAGTCAGAAAATGCTTTTTCTATGGAAACTAGGTCCTAACTATAACTACGTACTGGCAAACGCCTATATATATATATATTAACTGAAAAAATCAAAGTTGAAGGGACATTATAGCTAGGTTCTAGATTTACTCACATAAAACCAGAGAAATTCAGCAGTTATAGTTAGAGTTATTTCAAGTAACTATAACTCATGGACTAAGGCAAACAAACCTAGCGCTCGACAAGCACAGTTTTTTCCTTCAATAATTTGACTGCTAATGTTTCAGTGATATTTTTAATGATGTTATCAAAGTTGTCATGAGTGCTGCAATATCTTGGGTAATTAGCAGCACATTTTATAGTTACCTTAGTCTGCGAGTTATAGTTACTTGAATTAAATCTATTACTGCTGAATTTTACTGGTTTTGTGCAAGTAAATTCAGAACCTAACTTTAACATCCCTGTAACCTTTGGTTTTTATTTGAATTTCTATGTTTTTTCAGTCATATTTCTTAACTATAATGTCCCTGCAACTTTTGTTTTTTTCAGTGAATCTCCATGGTGTTTTAACATAAAAATATTTTCATTACTATATGTAAATCCAACCAATGTGCACACAGCTTGTGGCCAGGCCCTGTGGCCAACCCCCTATAACAACCCAACCCACACATGCCACACACTTTGGCCACAGGGCTTAGTCTGTGGGAGCCAGCACTGCTATAACAGACAGGCAGCTGTTAAACATGCAGTCTATAGGAGCAATGGTTTTCTCTGTTTCCCTGTCCGCATGTCATTGTGCCAGGAGACAGAAGAAACCTTCACTCCCAGCAAACAAGAGGTGTTTGACAGCTCTCACTTACTGGGAGTGGAGTTGTGTTTGCTCTGACTTGGCAGGAGCTGTCACAGCTCTTCCCAAGTCAGAGCAAACAGTTATGTCCAGTGGTTGGGCGCCCTGGTACATTGCAGGAGCTGGCAATCGGGTTGGCGGTCCCCAAGGCCATTATTTGCTCCTCGAGTGGGGGGCCTGCATGGCCCCCTCCTACCTTTAACTTTGCCCCGGGTCCCCAGAGCCGGAGGTCTGCAAAGGACACCCTTCATTATCTTATTTTAGCTGGAGGAGGTGGTGGTCCTCTTATTTGCAGTAACTTGCCGAAGGGAGGTGGTGGTCCCTGGGGAAGGGGGTCTGCAACAGACCCCTACATCATTTTCATTCAGACCTAGAGAGATGGAGGTCCCTGGGGCTGTGGGCGTGCCCGCCTCTTTTTAGCAACTAATTGCCTTGGGAAAGGGGTGGTCGTTGGGCCCGAGGGCCCGCAAGGGACCCTCTTCATCATATTTATTCAGTCCAGGGGAGGTGGTGGTCCATGGGGCTGCAGAAGGGGCTGCGCAGACCCTTGGTATAAGTTTATTATTTAGCCCCAGGGAGGTGGTGGTCTCTGGGGCTGTGGGGGAGGCCCAATGGGCCTGTCCTCTTAAAACAACTGTTTTGCCCCAGAGAGGTGGTGGTCTCTGAGGCTGCAGGAGGGCTGCAAGGCCCCACTGCACACTTATTTATTAAATCATCAGGGAGGTGGTGGTGGTTCAAAGAGCATTAGGAGGTGGGCCCCATGTGACTGTTTCACAAACCTCTGAATGGAATATATATATATATATATATATATATACATATATATATATATATATATATATTTTCACACCAACTTGACCCTTCTGTCAACGACGTGGCACTCACAGGATTTCCACAAAATCTTCATTTAATAAGTGAAATAATACCAGACAAACAGACACCAATGCGTTTCAACCTTCACGGTCTTGATCACGTGAGTGCTGCGTCATTGACAGAAGTGTCAAGTTGGTGTGAAAATAAATTAAGGGATAGGTCCTTCCCTATATATATATATATTACCTAGAGACTGTCTCTGCTAGGTAGTTATAGTTAGGAACCTAGTTTCTATAAAAAAGTGTTTTTTTACTTGCCTATATCTCCACAAAACTTTCCCCAAAAAATGCCAGGCCCGACAGCTGTTGCCTGGAAAGTTTCAAGGTGATCCATCTTTGTGGGGGGGGGGGAAGGGGCCGTAGAAAAAGGAGGGGGCCCAAAACACGTTTTCCACATTCATTTTTCCATAGGGATTTCGAACAGCAATAGGGCAACAACTACTGGATATAATTACACCTAATTTTGCAGGAAGGTAGGTCATGGTCCAGAATGTGACCGTTTTTTTTTTGTTTTGGTGTAATTCCATTCAGTACTTTTAGAGAAATGAAAAAAAATCAATCTAGTGAAGCAAAGGATTTGCGACCCCTCCCGATCTCATGCAGAGATCTGACTGGCTGATTACACTTCAACATTTGATGCCATTGATGCCACTGAAGTATTGTCAACCATCTTGGGACTCAGCTGTAGAAAAAAGAAAAGGGGCCAGGGTTACGGACACCCTGACCCCTTAGCTCTGGTGGTGGGGTCCCAAAGGGAACCCCTCTATGGCTAAAAAGCATTGCCTTTTTTTAATTTAATGGATGGATACATGCTGGATCTGCAACTCCATTATAAGATTTAAGAAAATGAAGCGTGGGCTCCAGCGCTTACTTAGTATCATGCCCCTCGGTGGGCCATGTCCCTGGGACTTATGTGTATAGAAACGGGTGGCCCTCCTGGCCCTCTCCTGCTGCCCTGGGGACCGCCACCTTCCCGGGGCTTATTAGCTCTATGTGGGGGAGCCCATGGCCCTTTCGCTGCCCTGGGGACAACCACCTCACCAGGGCTTTGATCTGATATGTGGGAGGGCCACTAAGTCCCCTCCTGCTGCCTTGAGGACCACCACTTCACTGGTGCTTTCACGTAATATAAAGAAGGGGGGGTAGGTGGCCCCTCATGCCCCGGGGACCACCACCTGGGACAAAATGTAATTTATTTGTTGGGGCCACATGGCCCCCTCGCTGCCCCAGTGACCACCACCCCTGGGCAACACTGTATTTGGAGCAGGGGGGTGTCCCCCCAAGCCTCAGGGACCTCCACCCCGGGGATATGTCATCATTGGAGGGGGGGCCTTGTGGCCCAACTCAAGGAGCCACTGATGGTCCTAGGGACTGCCACCTTCCAGAGCTGACTATTGCTATGTCCTGTTGTGACACCACTGGGATATAGCTGTTTGCTGTGGCTTGGCTGCAGCTCTGTAGCTGCAGCCAAGCCACAGAAAACACTTCAGGTTTTGACAGTGGGACCTGTAAAGCAGGTCCAGCTGTCAAAATCTGAAGCTTTCAGCTTTACACACATGCAGGGTACAGAGATTAAATGCTTCAGTAAGCACTGAGCTTCTGTCAAAGCAGCTCCGTGCTTCCTAAAGCAATGTCACTGTGAGGGAAGCCTTAATTATTCCTTTGCAGTGGCAGGAAGCCCCTAAGGGTTTTTTATGAAAAATATATATATATTAAAAATATTTTACAAAAATAATTAAATAGATACCACAGGGGAGCTTTAAGGGCTCACTTGCAGTCTCAGAAATACAATTTAGGGTGAAAAAAAAAGTAAACCCATGATAGTTCCGTCTGAAGGTCACAGACCTTCTTCACACTGAGCTTTGGGGGGTTTGAGTCCAACTGGACTCAATTCCTTTTTTTACAGTTTATTCAAAATAAAGAATATTTTTTTTTGCATTTTAAATCAAACACAAACATCTCATTCTAAGTATATGAGACATTAAAGCCTAAAAAAAAATCTATCTCTTTCCCTCTCACTTTCTTTCTCTCTTTCTCTCTATCAATTTCTCCCAATCGCACACCTACTCAAACACTTATGCACCCACTCAAGGATCCACTCAGATCCTCACTCACAGACCCATTCAGACCCTCACGCACCCACTCACAGACCTGCTCAGACACTCAGGCACCCACTGACAGACCCGTGCACACACTGATGCACCCGCTAAAACACTGATGTATGCACTCCCACACTCAGACAATCTGACAGCCACACTCACCCCCAGATACAGCATAGGTTTGGGTGGTTAAGGGTGTTGGCTTCAGTGTCTGGCTTCAGGCCAGGTGTTGAGGGCAACTGCCCCTGCACATAGGTAAAGGCCATGCACGGTGCAAGGTTGGGGGCTTATAGAGGGTGGGCCTCAGGCCATGCACAGCAGTGGTTAGACTAATTTATGGTGATTGAAATTACTATATGTTAAAAAAAACATAGAAATTCACTGAAAACTCCAAAGGTTACAGAGACGTTATAGTTAGAAAATAGAATTTAAAAAAAAACCTAAAAATTCACTTAAAAAAACAAAGGTTACAGGGACATTTAATTTAGGCTCAGATTTTAAATTTACAAAACCATAGAAATTCACCAGTTATAGTTAGAATTACCTCAAGTAACTATAACCCATGTCCTAAGGTAACTATAACTCACACTTTTGCCATGCACTGCTAATTACCCCACTAATTATGGCACTCATGACATCTTTGATAACATCATTGATAATATCAATGTAATATTTGCTGAGAACAATTTTGCTGAAAAAAACTCCATGTCTGAGATATGGGATTCAGCTTCAAATATGTGTATAAATCTTCTTCAATATTGAGGCCATTGGGTGTCTTGGAGTTGAGTTCCATGATATAACTGGACTCAAGCTGTTTCAGTTTCATTTCCCTATCACCACCTCCAATGTCAAACGGGATGGCATCAATAATGAAATATTTGAACTGGCCTGTATTACATTACTGTTTCTCCTGAAAGTGTCTTGCCACTATGTATTGTCTCCTATCTTGATCACCCACAAGTGTTGTAGAACCCTCTTATGCATCGGATGTATCATGCTTCCCACAAACATAATGCATGGGCATTGCAAGACAGACATAAACAGCAAAATACGTTTTTCAATGATAATTGCCATGTATTGGTTTGTTCTGTTTTAGCAAAAGGTTTTTGTACATTTATTGTTGATCCCGTGCCTACACTCCTTGCACCTCCCACATTTCTTGAACCCTTTCTGAGTACTCAGCCAGGTCGTCTTAGGAGACCTTATTATTTAAGGGCTACTTCTGACTAATTCCTGTTCAATTGATCTTGCCGTCCTGAATATTAGCCCAGGTCTATGAGGTGCCACCTTCCCTATGACAGGGTAATTTCTAATAAGATACCAATACTTCTGCAGAATAGATCTTAAAGTCCCCCTCTTGTCTGCTGTGTGCAATGCTCAATCTGAAATGTGACTCAATTTCCTTTTTCTTCCTTTCTTGTCGGTGCCTGGAATTGTTAAACAATACCTGTTCCCTGGATTTAGTCCTAGATTTCCTTCTGGATTCCTGAATACTGGTTTTAGAAAACCCTCTATCAAGTTATTTCTCTGTTAACTCTTCTAGGGCTTTATCTTCTATGACAATCTCACTGCAGTTCTGTTTAACTCGCACGCTTTCCCCATAGGGAATATTACATATTAGATCACGGGGATTAAAACTCGAGGCATGTAACACAGTATTTCCTGTAGTTGGTTTCCTGAACAGTTTTGACTCTAATCTCTTATCTTTTACATAGACTGCAAGATCTAGAACATTCACCTCCAAATGGCTGATAGTACTCATAGACTTTAAATTAAGGTCACTGTTGCCAATTTTATCTAAACATTTTCTGACACTGTTATCAGTACCTTTCCATATTACAAATAAGTACTCTATATATTGGCTCCAGTGTATTGCATGCTCTAACCACTCCTCTTGGTACTCCATCTGGATCACCTGCTCCTCCCATTAGCCCATAGGCAAATTAGCATAGCTGGAGTGAAGAAGGTACCCATCACAGTACTGCGTATTTGTTGGAACAACTCCCTGTTAAACAAAAAAATACTTTCCATGCATCTCTGTATCATTACTAACAACATTTGTGTATGTTTCCAGAGTGTGATGAGCCTTGCAATCCAAAAAACATCTTACAGCTCAGAGGCCATCTGCATGCTGAATACTGGTGTAAAGTGTTGTTACATCACTGGTAATCATAATATAATCATCCTCCCAGGATATGTCATAAATTCTCCTGAGAAAGATCCCCTATCCTAAATACTTTCCATGCATCTCTGTATCATTACTAACAATATTTGTGTATGTTTCCAGAGTGCGATGGGCCTCACATCCAAACAATATCTTACAGCTCAGAGGCCATCTGCATGCTGAATGCTGGTGTAAAGTGCTGTTACATCACTGGTAATCATAATATAATCATCCTCCCAGGGTATGTGATAGATTCTTCTGAGAAAAATCCCCATATCCTAAATACTTTCCATGCATCTCTGTATCATTACTAACAATATTTGTGTATGTTTCCAGAGTGTGATGTGCTTCACATCCCAAAAATATCTTACAGTTCTGAGGCCATCTGCATGCTGAATACTGGTGTAAAGTGCTGTTACATCACTGGTACTCATAATATAATTATCCTCACAGGGATTTTCCTGAGAAAGATCCCCATATCCTGACAATATGAGGGCAGGATCTTTACAAAGTCACTTAAGAAAAAATCCATATATTTAGAAGCATTCTCAAAAACGCTGCCAATGGCAAAAATAATGGGGTGCCCTGTAGGATTATCTTTATCTTTGTGGATTTTTTGAATCAGGTAAAAGACAGGCATTCTGGGATGTTCTACCTTAAGAAACTGGTACTCCTCATAGCTTATCAGACCTGAATCACGCCAGTCTACCAATTGGGAGTTATATTCTTTATGCACACTTTTCATGAGAATTGGTGACACTATACTACAGCATTCCTCATCATGTAGTTGCTGATATGCTTCCTCCATATATCTATCTTTTGGCCATCTGGCCATCGTACCAAATTGCCCTCTTTCTCTGTATTTCCAATGATACAATCTGTCTGTGTTTTTAACTTATTCATCAATGCATAATAATCTCTCCCTATATAGCCTTTATTTATTTTCTTATTGACACTGGTTTATAACTTCTTAAGCTCCTCTGTTACAAGTTCGCTGAATGCATCAAGAGCTTTGCTGGCCAGTGGTGAAATTAATTACACTTTGCAACCTCATTGAGTACCTGGATAGCACCACCATCAAGGGCCCACCCCACAACATGCAAAGGACAGGATAATCAGTCACCTAGATACTCAGAGAGGCCTTCCTCCATGTTCAAACCATTAGGGCTCATAGTATTGAGTTCCACAATGTACCTGGAGTCCAACCGTCGCAACATTTGTATTCGATTGCTCCCCCCTCCCCATGAGACACAGGAACTCTATCAAGGGCAAAAAAGCCTCACCAGAGCAGTATTGCTTTTGTGAAAAATGGCAAAATGACGTGTCACTGGATATTGTTTGTCTACATTCCTAATAGCCCTCATGTGTTCTAGCAGCCGCTTCTTCAATGGGTGGATCATACTTCCAACATACACTTTCTCCCCAGGACAAATAAGGGCATACACACCATAATCAGATTGGCGGTTCAAAAACTTTTCAATAGATCTTTCGATACCTATGACAGGGGAAAAATGTCTTTTGACATTCTGGCTGTATACACATGCTTTGCAGCTAGAGGATGTAAAGACACCTTTGGACTACTCTAACTTTCTGTTGTTCACTGTGACTACCTAATTCCTACTTAGTTTATCTCTAAACATAACCCCCCTCCTAAATGTAATTTTGTGGTGGTCTCTAAGAATATCCAATATGGTGGCTTCTGTAGATAAAACATCCCAGAGCTTCTTCAGAATATTCTTAACGACCCCATTGTTTCTGTTATATGTGCTTATAAATCTCAGCTGGTTGGCCTTAGAGTTAGTACAGCCCTCCCATGGTCTATTGGTGTCCACCAGCAAGCTGTCGCTAGGGACCCCTTGAGCCTTTAAGAGGGCAGTTTCTATAGTTTTACACAAATAGTCCCTTTCCATGAACCTGATCGACATAGATCTATATTCAGATATAAAGGACACATCAGTGCTACAATCTCTACATGCCCTGAAACTTATGCCCATATTTATACTCGGATTACGCTGAGTTAGCATCATTTTTGGACACTAATTCAGTGCAAACCTAACTCATATTTATTCTTTGGCGCAAGACATGTCTAGCACCAAAGTTATGGAGTTTATGTCATTTTCTGGACGTGGAAACCTACCTTGCGCCAATGAGATGCAAGATAGACGTTCCCGTGCAGAAAATGGGGGGTGGGGGCCTTAAATAATGGTGCAACACTTGCTTAGTGCCATTATTTTACGCTTGGGTCAGGGCAGGCATTATGGGACTTGTGGGCCCACAGGTGCCCTTCCCTGGCCCAAGGGACACCCTCACACCAGGAAGACAGGTAAGGATGGGGGGACCTCATCCCAGGTAAGTAGAGGTAGGTACAGGTGAGTATTAATTTTTATTTTACGAAGTGCCATGGGGGGGCCTTACTTGGGCCCACCTACATGGCACTGGGCCCAATGGCCATGCCCAGGGGACATAAGCCCCCTGGGCATGACCATTGGGCTGGGGGCCAGGACTCCTGTCTTAACTGAGACAGGGGTCATGTCCAAGGGGTTCTAATGTGAGAAAATGACGCTAGTCTGGGCAGAGGCATTTTTTTCCCTCTGCTCGTACTAGTGTCATCCTCTGACGCTAAACCCCCTGTTCCCCCTACGCATCCCCAACCTGGCTAGCGTCATTTTCTATGATGCTAGCCTGGTCTTACTGCTGGCTAGCATCATACCATAAATATGATGCCTGGCTGGCTTCTTGGTATGGCACTATCTGGCGGTAAACTTTTTGACGCTGAACTGCGTTAGCACAGTTCAGCATAAAAAAGTATAAATATGGACCTTAGTGATGGTCACCGCTAGGTAGTTATGGTTAGGACCAAGTTTCAATAGAATTTTTTTTTTTTGTTTTGCTAATAACTTTGGCAGAGTTTGATGAATCTTCATGAAATTTTCCAAGAAAATACAATGCTCACTTTAGCATCTATCTGGAAAGTTTCGGATTGATCCATCAAGTGGGGGCAGAGAAAAAGGGGGAGTACCAAAACATTTTTCCCCCCAAGTAATTTTCATAGGGATTTTGAACAGCAATAGAGCCTGAACCACCGGAAAGAATTACACCAAATTTGGCAGTATTGGTAGCTCTGGGTCCAGAAAGCACCCTTTTTGTTATTTGGTGTAAATCTGTTCAGTAGTTTTGAGAAGATCCAAATTTGCATACAGAATGACTCAAAGTCTCCGTGAGCCCTCCCGATCTCCTAGTGAGATCTGATTGGTTGGCAATATTTCAACCAAGAAGTGTTGGCAGCCATGTTGGGACTCTGCTTCAGCTGTGTCTCAGAACAATAGATGACCCCTTAGCTCTGGTGCTGGAGTCCCGGAAATACCACCCTCTGAGCAAAAAGCATATCTTTTAAATTTTTGGTGGACTTCACAACAGATCCACTGAAAATTAGAAACAAAAGAAACACTTTGCCCCTGCTCTTGTTTCTGTGAGGCCCCTGGGTTGGTCAGGCCCAAAAGGCATTGAAATTATCAACATGCGGGTCTGCCCGACCCCCCACAGTGAACACCACCTCCCTGAGCAACCAATCACAAACAGTGCCACCTCCTTAGGGCTCTATTCCTACACATTGTGAGGCGCTGCCCGGTCCCCCTAGCCCTTTGGACCAACACTTCCCCAGGGCTCTATCTCTATACATAGCGGGGGGCGAGAGACCTGCCTGTTGCCCCAGTGAGCACCACCTCCCTGGGGCTACAATAAAAGAGTGAAAACAGTCTGCTCCGACCCCCCCCAAGACTTGGGGACAACTATCTTCAGGGCATTGCTCGTTGGAGGGAAGTCAACATGGCCACTGGGACCACCACCGCCCAGGGCCGGCTCCTACTATGTCTAGGGGTGCCCACCCTGAGGACATAGTTGTTTGCTGTGACTTGGTGGGAGCATGTTCCCATTGCTCCAGCAACCAAGGAGTAGCTTTAAGTGGCAGCTCAGTGGTTGCTGGAGCTAAGCTTTCATCTTTGTTCCCTGCACTCAGATATGCATGCAGGGAACAAAGATTAATTCTCCCCTTTTTGAATGCAGGACCTGTTTGACAGGTCCTGCTGTCAAAAAGCGGAGTGTTTGTGTGACTTGGCTGCCGCTGCCAAAGCTGCAGCTAAACCACGGCAAACAGCTGTGTCCCAGGGTCGGCACCCATGACAAGGCAGGATCTGGCCCTTGGGAGGGGTGGCGGTCCCCAGGACCATCTGTAGCTCCTCGAGGGGGGCCGCGTGGCCACGCTCCAACAAGAAAAGCCCCCAGGAGGTTTTTTTTTAACATATGCCCCAGAGATGTGATGGTCCCTGGGGCTGTGGGGACCACAAAGCCTCCTCTGGCTCCAAATACAGTGTTGCCCAAGGTGGTGGTCCCCGGGGTAGGAGGGAGCCATATGGCCCCCTATAAATAAATTACAATTTGCCTCAGGGGTGGTGGTTCCGGGACAAGGGGGCCACAGGTCCCCATGATATGTTATGTAGGCACCCCATGGAGGTGGGGGTTCCCTGTGGCAGTGGGAGGGGGCTGGGAAGCCACCATTGTATCAGAACAAAGCCCTGGGGAGGTAGTGACCCCCAGGGCAGTGAGAGGGCCTTAGGCCCCCCGCATACACTTAATAAGCCATGGGAAGGTGGCAGTCCCTGGGGCAGCGGGAGGTGGCCAGGAGGACCCCCCTGCTTTTATACACACAAGTCCCAGGGACTTGGCCCACCCTGGGTTATGATACTAATGAAGCACGAGAGCCTGCACTTCATTTTTTTTTATGCCTCCCCACACAATTAAATAAATGCTCCAGGGAGGTGGTGGTCTAAGGGTTTTCAGGGTATCAAGGCGGCCTCCCACATGAACTTTGATTAATGCCCCAGGGACGGTGGCGATCCGCGGGGCAGTGAGAGGGAGCCACACTTAAATAACGTCCCTGGGATTTGGCTCACCCGGGGCCTTCAAATGACGAAGCGCTGGAATCTGCGCTTCATTTTAATGTAGAAAAATTGCCACAGATTTGTGACCCTGTCTCGATTTTGTGCCAATTTAAAAAAAAAAACAATGCTATTTGGCTCTGGCAGGGTCCCTCTGTGACCCCACCACCAGAGCTAAAGGGTGAGAGTGACTCTACCCTGGCCCCTTTTCTTTATTTTGAACCTCTTTTTCTGGGACTCAGCTGAAGCTGAGTCCCATTATGACTGACAACACTTTCTTATTGTAGTGATGTCAGCCAATCAGATCTCAGCACCAGATTGGGAGGGGTTTTGAATCCTTTGTGTCCCTATATATACAAATTTTGATTTCCTTTAATTTCTCAAAAATTATTGTATGGATTTACACCAAATAATAAAAAGGGTTTTTTCTGGATCAGGGGATACCATTCTGCCAAATTTGGTTTAATTCCGTCCAGTGGTTTGGGCGCTATCGCTCTTCACAATCCCTATAGAAAAATGAATGGGGGAAAAGCGTTTTGGGACTCCCCTTTTTTCTCAGCCCCTGCAGAAACTTTCCAGACAGCAACTGAAATGACCGTCATATTTTCTTAGAAGATTTTGTGAAGATTCTTCAAACAGCCCCAAAGCTATTAGCAAAACAAAAAATGTTCTTTCTATGGAAATTTGTTCCTAATTATAACTACCTAGTGGTGACCAATTTCATACACACACACAAATATATATATATCACACACAGGAAATGAAAAAGATGCAGTAAAGATGTAATAGGGTTTATTTTAGTAAAACTGCAATCTGCGATAAGTTGCAAGGGCTGCAATGATAGGATAATGAACAGAGCAGGAAACAGAATGGTAACGACAAGAGTCAATAATATAAAGACCCCCACCATCTTGCAATATCCTGAAATAACATGAGGGGTGTGATATGTCCTAATACCTAGCATGTAGGCTTAACCTCTAACCTAGAAGAGAGCTAGATATGTTAAACCTCAATCTGCCAATGCCATGTCCATGAGAAGAGCCCCCACCCTCGTTACCTTGGAATGAGGTCTCTAGCTCAGACTCCCAAGGAACACGAAGACTGGGTCAGTGTCAAGGCGACGTGCTGCATCAATAGCAGCGATGGCATCTGGTTGGAATCCCTCTGACTATCTGACAAGGTGAGGAGTATTTATACAGATCTACTTGGACCCCTGACGTAGGTTTGTACCCAAACAATAGATAACAAGGCATGCTTGGGACAGTAATTAATATAAATAATTCCCTCGAAAGCATGAAGAAGTAAAGTACCTAAAGTAAACACCTACAGTTTGTTTGTATTTGTCGCCTCATCTTGACGCCTTAGCGCGGTGGCACTGATAATGTGAATCAAAACGTGGCCCTAAGTCAAAACAAGGCAGCCATCTTGAAAGAATTAATTAAATTAATGAGCTAAAACAGAGCAAACTAAATAGGGTAAAAGTCACTGGGTGACGGGGGTACGAGTCTGCAAGCCACAGGCTAAGCTAACTCCTGTATCCCATTAAAACAAACTAGGATTCACTACAGTTGTTCGAAGCCTCTGATGTCCCTGAAGCTTCTGATCAGGAGGCCAGCCAACTAGCCCTTGGAGTCAATCTGGGGTTCTGGGTTCAGAGATGCAGGTCTAGTCCTGATAACCCAGGCAAGAGGGCAGCAGGTCAGCACAGCAGGACAGCAGTCATTCAGAGCAGCAGTCCAGCAGATTGGCAGTCCTTTCAGCAGCACAGAATCCTTCTTCCTGGCAGTGTATCCACAGGTTCCTAAGTGAACTGAAGAATTGGTGTCTGAGATCAAGTATTTATACACAGTTGTGCCTTTGAATTTGGGAGGCGCTTCTAGAGGCATGCCTTTGAAGCACACAGATGCCATGCCTTCCTAGCCCTGGCTCTAGACTAACCAAATGCAGGGCTTTGTGTGGAGACAGGACACAGTCTATTCAAGTATAAGTGGGCCAGGTCCACCTCCTCCTTCCCATCCTAACAGTGAAGGCCCGTCCAGGCACACCTCATCTCCTTATTATGTGTGGCTGTGTAAGAGAAATACACAAAGCCCACTGTCAACTACACATAGTCATGGGACCCAGAGACAGGCCGCTGGCACCAAATGGTAAGGCAGGAAAATGCCAACTTTATAAAAGTGGAATTTTCAAAATATAAATATAAATTAATACCACCATTTGTTAGGATTTGTTATTACAATTCCAAATACAATAAACTGGTCACCTGCTCCCATTTGGAAATTACACTTATGAAATGTAATAAGGTAACTTCAATGTCATCCTATTGAAAAGGTAGGCTTTGCAATAGTGAAAATGACTTTAGGAGTTTTTCACTACAAAGAAATGTAAAACTTAAACGAGAGTGCCCACTTTTTTCAACACACTGCACCATGCCATCTGGCCTGTCCAGGGCCTACCCAGGGATGGGTTATATGTATTAAAAAGGAAGGTTGATCCTGACAAAATGTCTATTTTGCTAGATTGACATAGTGATTTGAAACTGCACACACAGGCTGCAATAGCAGCCCTGAGACATTATTAAAATATGCTATTTAAGTTGGTGGCACAATCAGTGCTGCAGGCCCACTAGTAGCATATACTTTACAGGCCCTAGGCACAGGTAGTTCCACTTTAATAGGTACTTACATGTAAATTAAATATACCTTTAGGTATAAGCCAATCTTACCTATATGTGAGAAGAGAGAGCATAAGGACTTTAGCACTGTTTAGCAAGGGACAGTGTGCAGTCTCCTAAACCAGCAAAAGTGAAGTCGGCAAAACAGGAAGTTAGGGGGAAAATCACACAAACGATGCCAGGTCTAACAACCTTACAATAGAGACTTACAAGTAAATTAAATGTGCCACTCAGTCATAGGCCGATTGTACTATGCTTTAGGGAAAAAAGCACAATCACTTTACTACTAGCTATCAGGGAAAAATAGAGTCCTAATGCCCACAAAAATGAGTTCCAAAACAGAAAGCAAAAATCTCCAAAGAGGGGTAGGTTCAACGCAAATGATGTGCAATACACAATGGGCCTCACCACAAAATTTCTTATGTGGTTATCTTAAGCCCTAAACCGTCTTGCCAGCACATACATCTGACGTGTGCAGCCTCACTGTGCATTGTCCAATATATTGGACTATATCAAGTTATCAACCTGGATAAGCCTACTATGATGGTTTTTGATCAGTAACGTTCCACAGATATGACTATGTTTGGGAACTAGCACTACTTTTACTCTCTGTGCTCTTCCCAAAAGCTGCAGTGATTTCCACCTAATAAAATCTGTACTATCTTGTATGTCAAAGGCAGTAGGTTGTAACGTACCATATCAGTGTGATCAGTATTTATCAGAAGCCCCCAATATTTTACATTCTTTGCAAACCACTTGATTGATAATTTGTCACACATTATTTTGTATCTAGTCATAGCTAGTACTTCACAATTCACCCAATTAATCTAATAGCCCACAAAAGGAGCCAGATAGCCAGTAGATCTGGAAGAAAAGACGTGTAGCCTTTGTGTTCTGTGTGTAGCAGCCAGGATTAATCTGCATAAAAGAATGAATGCTCACTCCTATTTTTGTATGTATTGCTCATATTTGTTGGTATTGTTTTATCACTGAAGCAAGTTACTCCAAACCAGTAGGAAGAGGAGTGGGAAAAGGGGGCAACCTTACCCTATACCTCTCTGAATATAGAAGGGTTCTGAAAGAAACATGCCACATTTAATTTTACCTACCCATTCCTGGTACAGCCATTGAACCTTAGCAATTCACTTTTGTGTTAAGTCTGCTCAAGTCACTATCCTAGGTAGTCCCACTAGATCCTGTAAAACACTTCTTGGCATCATACACATTGAAGGCGGTAGAAAGTGCTTAGATGGCTTCTTGAAGATTTGCCAGGGATAAAGACAACCTTGAAACATTGAATAAGCAATGCACCTCTGATTTTTGTATATTTAGTAACACCTTTGCAGTACTGATTTTATGAAGTCCATAGTCTGCCAGCATTTACTGGTATCCTCAATCTAATTGCTCCTTCGAGGTCAGCAACTGCCATCTCTCCCTTCAGTGACCATCTGGTGAAAGAGACAGTAAAGCAATTTTCGTAGTCATAGTGTAACCAGCAAGTGAGGTACAGATTCCAGCAAAGAAGGAGGCAAATTCTTTGGTTATGTCTATTGAATGTGTAAGTAACTGGCACCGATCAAGTCTTTATAGCAGTTATTGCAACTGACTATTCTCTCTGTTTTACTTGCATTGTGCATAGATTGCCTGTATTTTCTCCCTTTCCATAGTCCTGCCATTAAAGACAAGATAATCCATACTCTCCTTCGAAGGTAGATAAAGACTTTAATTCAAATCATGCCTTGACTGATCCACTGAGTAGTGCAGCCTGTGGGGACATGTTATCGCAAAATGTATCAGATGTAATTGTTTTAAAGTTTTCTGTACATCTCTGTACACTGGTGAGCCAAGGCTGAGGGCCTCATTACGACTTTGGTGGTCTTTCCCAAAGACCGCCGAAGCAGCTGCAGTCTGCCGACTGCCATATTAGAGCATTTATGGGTGGAAGTCCGACTCTGTCGGCCTGGCTGACGGAGTTGAAGAGGCCCTTGCATCACCAGCACCACCATGCCAGCAAGACTCTGCCTGCTGTATTACGAGACATAATACATCTTGGTGGAGTCTTTCTGGCGTGGTGGTGCTGGTGGTGCAAAACCGCCAGGACCCATCCCCTCGCAGACCACCAGCTCGCTGGAAAAGGTATGCTGGTCATCAGAGAGGGGGGAAGAGTGTTGGGTGCATGTGTGTGGTGTATGGGTATATGTGGTTGAATGGGGGTGTATTACTGTGTATTTGTGAGCAAGCGAGTGGGGGTGTCTGTAAGTATGCATGCGGTTAGGGGTGTGTGTTTGCATGTATGAGGAAGGGGGTGTTGGGTGTGAGTGAGTAGGTGTGTGTATTGGAATGCATGCGAGTGGGGGTTCATGTGTGCAAGTCTGCGAGTGAGTGGTTGTGTGTGTGGGAATGAATGTGTATGCGGAGAGGTATGTATGTGAATGTATGTGTATACAATGGGGGTATGGATGTCTGAGGAGGGGGTGCATATGTGTGAGTGGGGGTCTGTGTATGTCAGTGTGTGAGCAGGTGGGGGTGTTAGAATGGATGTGTACATTGAGAGAATGTTTGGAAGTTTGTGGATGGGTGGGGAGGTGTTTGGAAGTGTATGGACAGGTGGCAGGGGTGTCTGCCTCTGTGTGGATTTGTGTGGGGTTTTGCTGGCAACAGCAATGGGGATTCCTGTCACTGGGTGTGTTACCACCAGGGTTTATGTGGCGGGGTGACCACAGCCTCGTAATCTGGCCAGCAGGCAGAGGTGTGCCGCCGGGCTGGAGGAGCTTACCGTCGACCGCGTTGATGTGACCGCACCACTGGGCCAGGCGGCTTTGTAGTGGTTTGGCTTCTGCACAACACAGTCTTTACCGCCGGGTCCGCATCTGTAAACCTGCCACAGTGAGGCTGGTGGTCTGGTGACCGCCAGCCTCATAATGAGAGCCTGACTACCTCATCATGTCCCCTCACAAAGACTTTACCCCTGGCCTACAGAATTTGGTAAGAAGAAACTGTGCCACTAGTTCATTATGTCTTCTTTTAAGTGAGCTTTTAACACTCTCTTCCATTTCATTGCCTTGTATTTAAGGCTGTTAATATGCCATGACTTGCTAACTATGGCAACATGTCCCATATAGAGACATAGAATCAGAGGGGAGTGATTAGATACATCTTCCGTGCTATATTGGACATAGGTATATACTCTTGTTCCTGTGGTCATAATAGCACCATGGTTTCACTAAGACTTGATCCCCAATGAAACTCACTAACATCACCCTGAGTTTTCCATCACTTCAGTTAGGTTTTCCTTAACTGCCTAATACCAGACCTAAGATTAGAAACCAGTCCTCACCTATGATAAGCATACATCTTTTGTAGTCTGGGAACAATCTGTATAATAACGCAAATATGTCTGATTTGTCACCATGAGGTGTACGAACTGAGCCCAATAAAGGGAGATTATTGAGTGGCTTAGTTTTTGTGAAGGCAAACCTCCCATTACAGCCACTGCATACCATTCTCTAACTTTAGCAAGCACACAGGCAAAGCTTTGTGAACCACTGCCATTTCTTTCTTATTGTAGCCCAAAGTAAAGTGTTAATCACAATTTGAAGAAGCAGAGCCAGAGGAATACACCACTCTGCCATCCCACTGCTGTTCTAACTACTCAAATTCCTAGGTGTAAATGTGTGCTTCTTGGAGAATTACAATGCTTGGTAATTTTGTGGCTAAGTATTTGAACATTTCCTTTTATTTAATGTATCTGGGTAGGTCACTGAGGTCCAATATATATATATATATATATATATATATATATATATATATATATATATATATATATATATATATATATATCAAGTAAATGGTCTTTGCAGTCACTAAAGAGATTGGTGATGTAAAAATAGTGCATATTCAAAATAGCAATGGAGAACTGTGAAAACAATGACTGCTTGAAAGAGCTTACGTTTATCTTCTGAATAGTAGTGAGATACCATATGACAACAACATAGTTAGAGAGCCTTCTTTAGGTGCACACCTTATTAAAGGACCAACAGGGGGATTATAAGCTACCATTGCAGAGGCCAAGGCAAGGTAGGTAAGCAGAATATTCACAAGAGTCGGGGGTGGGAGCTCCAGGGACAGAACAATCTACCCTCTACCCTTGTTACTTTTACAGACAAGCTAATCAAAGGCTTAGTGCTGCCTATTCAAACTCAAATCCTACATAAAGTAGGTACTAATAAGATGCCTCCTTCAAAAGTAGCAGTTGAGATGATAAGACAAAAAAACAAGATTCAATGTACAGAGTTGATTCGTGGAAAGCACTTTGGGTGCCTTCTAGGTAAACCAGGGTAAGTGAGATAATAGATAAAGAAGGTCATAAGCTAACTGTGAGGCATGAAGCTCCTGTCTTGGGGAGATTTTCTAGGCCAAGCTCATGAGACATACCTCAATTATTTGGGTCACAGTAACAGTATCACATATGCCATTATATTGGATTATTCAAAATCAGAGAGGAATATGCATCACAAAAGGTGGTGTACATGTACAACAAAAGAAGGGGATGAGCTAAAGCAGACAAGGTCCCATAAGCATACAGTAAGAGAGCGGTTTTGTACTGGCTTCACCTAAAAGTTGAAAATCAGCAGAAGCCATTGTGATGCGCCATCACAGCAACTCAGCAAAAACACGATAACTAAGAATAGATAGCACAGTGAATGAAAGGGGCAAAAAGTTTTACCTTTGTAGAGGTACTTCTATTGTCATAAAACAGATAAAAAATCACTCCTGAATGGAATGCAAAGCCAGCTACCCCAAATCCTCTCAGTTTGATGGATGACCCTGATTCATCCCTATCCTTAGGAAGCACCAGTAGTAGAAACCTTCAAGTGAGGATCTTACAGGTCTCCAGGAGGGTTTTCAATTTGCATGATAGCTCTGAGGCCACAAATATAGAACAGTTTTTCATGTCACAGTAGATAGGCTGTGCATCATTACCCACATGAGCAACAGCTCTAGCACCTCAATTCACAGAGATGCCTACTTGGTTGGCTATATAATGAAAATGGAGGTGATAATGGGCCTGACAACTTGCAATCTAGTTGAGATCAGACTCCACAGGCACTGTGGCACATTGTGTGAAAAGAAAGTGAGACCCAGCATTTCTTGAAAGAAGTGTAGTATGAAGGACAGCATATCACTACCCTGGCTTCTGCTTTTATGTGCACTTCAAGGATAGAACAGTTTATTTCCTTCTTCCACCCGCCAGGTTTGTGTCCTTCTTTTGTGGGTTCCATATATTTTGACAACAGTCAAGGGTAGCGAGGACTTGCTTCTCCACTGCATTCAGACATTTATTAATTGTATCATTATAAATTATGTGGCCTATGAGGTCAGAATGCTCTGATCTCAGTTCCTTTGAAAAGTTTTAGGTGGAGCCTTCAACTGCCCCTATGGATGTCGTTATGCTTTCAAGTTCTACGGTTAAAGATTCAAGAGTTACTGCTGCCTTTGTTGTAATGGTTGAACCTGTGCTTTGATTTGCTCTGAAACACCCTAAGGTATCAGCTGTGGCAATAATTTACAAGTATCCAAGGACGATTTACAACAGTCCCACCTGAGCCCAACAAGAAATGCCAAAAGTGCCTGAAGGCTGTTGAGGCTGCACTGCACCTCTCCTGAGGAGGTGGTCGAACAGAGCTCACTGATGATATTGAGAACCCTGAACTATGAGTACAAGATGTTCATGGATATGCAAATCGGTTATATGGGTCATGTCTTCAGTGAAATCTGTGGCCGGATGTTTTAAAAGGTTTTTCCCATTCAGTGTCTCTGAAAAAATGCATTAGTGAATACAGTTAAGCGTGAGTGACAGCTTATAGGCAGATCGAATAAGCGGATACTTAAGTCATTGAGAGGAATGTGTAGACGGTTGATTGCAATTAATATGTGAGTTCAGACACCATTTTCACTTATTTGATATTCCAAATCAGAATCCAGATTATCCTGCTGCTGTCACACTGGCACTGGTGTTTGTGTTGATTCTTTGGCTTTTCATGTATAGAGAAGTAGCAAACCTAGTATGGGCAGCTCCTCCACTGGGGTGGAGGAGCATCTCCCCGCCAGCAGCTGTTAAACCTTTTCAAGAAAACGATAATAAAGTCTGTTTATTATCGCTTTCTTGAAAAGGGGCAGGGCATTGGGGTGATGAGATTTCAGGGGAGTGCACAGAGTACTCCCCTCAGAGCACATATAAGTTTGGCCAGCTGTCTTGGGCAGGCCAAACACACATATGCTGTAGGCTGGCTCCAGGCCTGGGAGCCTGTGGCTGCAGCGAGACAGAGGAGAGCAGAGAGAATGGAGCGGTGCTGGAAAAAGGTAAGTTTAAATTTTATTTATGTATTTTTTTTACCCCCTACTCTCCACTCCACACGCTGCCCCGCCCCTTTTCCCTCACACGGGCCGCGCCTGCAACCTAGCAGGCCATTTTTATTTGGAACACCACAGCCACAGTCTGAGGAGCTATGCTCTAGAGAGGCGTACACGTGTCAATCTATTGAAAAAGGTTTTCAATGTGCTTTTAAATGCTGGGCATCCACCGCCTTGGTGTTGCACCTCTTTAAAATGTTGAGAGCTGCAGTGCTACTGACCCTTGCACTGGTGTTGCATAGAGAGTAGGTTCCCGGTAAGGTCATGGTCCAGTGCAGCAGTGATGTGCGAATAGGGCCAGCGAATAGTTGGACGCAGTACAGTCTTTTCACGGGAGCTTTCAGGGCCGGAAGTAGATGGCCTGGAGAGGAATAGGCTGCTATACTGGCCAGGGGAAGGATGTTAGGAGGCTACAAAAGGGGGTGGGGTTTAGGGGATCAGCCTCTTCGGCACCAGCTAGTCGCGCTGCGCAGAGGTTGGCCGATCGGAAGGGTTCTTGGCAGAGTGTGGTAGGAGTGTGTTTCGGGCGTTAGCAGATTGGCTAGTGAGGTAGTGTTTTTTCTTTTGTTTCTCCCTTTCGAGGGATTTGAGGGCAGCGTGGGCTCTTGGGGGACCGCCTGTCCTGGGTCGCTCAGGTGACAGGCTGGGCCGCATACTGCTTATGCGTTAGCAGCGTTTTTTTGTTTCCTTCTTTGTCGGGAGGAAACTATTTCGACGGGTGCGCGTTTGATATTTAGCTCGTAGCCCGAGTGTTGATTTCACGTGGCATGGCTGGGGGGCACGATATTGAGGCCATAAGGGCCGCCCTCCGAGTTTTGGTGGTAGTGGGCTGCAGTGATCTCCTGCGGCCAGGAGTTTTAGAGGAGGTGTGGGTGGGGATGACGCACGCGCTGCACTTGGCGACGCGGGGCGTGGCAGCGGCAACTGCCACGTGCCGCTCCCCGGTTAAAAAATATGCAAAAAAAGGCAAAAAGGAACAGGGGCACGGTGCGGCTGCCCCCCTCCTGTGTTTTAGAGCCAAGGGCCACAAGTGGAGCCCAGTCTGGAGGCAGGCTCCGTAGACCTGGGCCTGGCAGAGAGAGGGCACCAGGGAGAGGTGGCAGGCCCTTCTGGTTCGGCAGACCCAGGACTAGGGTCTCTGCAGCAGGCGTGGCAATCTGCAGCAGTTTCAAAGGGGACAATGCAGCCACTTAATCTCACCCTGGCTGGGGCCACAGCTAAAGGGAATAGGGAGGGTATGGCATGCAAATGAGGGGGCTTTTCAGGTCAGGACCAGGTGGGAGGCAATGCAGTGGCAACCTCGGCTGCCGCCGTTTTTTGCACTGGGGACAAGTCAGGCGGCTTGGGGGACGGGGACTCGCCCTGCAAAATGGGGCTGGTGCAAGACAATGAGGGGGTCGGCAGCCAAACGTCTACTGTCTGGGCGGCCATTGACATTGAGGCACAAATTCAGGGACAGCGGCAACTGGTAGAGGAGACAGAACGCAGGTGGTAAAAGTTGTGTAAAGAAAGGGGCAAAGCGGAGGGTAAGTCTAGGAAGGCGAAGAGGAAGGCAGCTGGGGTTGAGGGAGGCTAGGATGAAGGGTACAGACCGGAGAGGGGCAATTGGGTATGGATACCGCAAGAGGAGCAAGGGGCAGGGCAGGAAGCTTGTGCCACCGGCGGGTCTGGCAGCGTGACAGCAGCACCTGATGCACACGGCCAGTCTCAGCAAAGGGAGTCAATGCTGGCATCTGAGGCAAGCAGTAACGTGGTAAAGCCAGCGGGTGCAATACGGCCCTTGGATGTTGGTCGGAAGCACTAGAGGGGTCCTCGGCGGCCTTCTCTACACCGTGGTAGCGCAAGAAGGTCACAGCTGGTTTGCGCCAGGGGGTCTCAGAGTGGGTGATGAATGCTGCATGGAGGATGCAACTGGCGTAATGGAGGGAATGGGAGTGGATGAAGAAGGGATACTTGAACTGGACTATGAGGATGAACTGGATGATTGGGAAGAGGGCGAGATTCAGGAGAAAGAGGGGAACGGGGTACAAGGGAAGGGGCAGGGGCGCAGGAGCGGTTCAACCCCCTCTTCTGCTTCTGTTATACAGATTTCTACGTCGGGGCAAGGACACACAGTCTCCGCAAGGAAGTCGGCAAGCGCAAAGTGGTGACGAACGTTGGAGCGTCGGCTCGAGGACTGCAAGGTAAAGGAGAATGGTAGGCGCCATGGGAGGTCAAAAAGGGAACTGGGTCCAAGGCTCAATACAAATCAGTGGAAGTGGGTGAGGATTCTGTACATTCTCAGTTAGAGACAGGAGTCAGGTTGGCAGATGGGGCGAATAAAAGGACTGACAAGGGGACAGTGGCAAAAGATGGGAATGAGGACAAGAGGGAAGATGGGACTAAAGAGGATGAGGATAAGGGGGAGGCAGGGCACAAGAAGAGACTCCCTTACATGCAGCCTGCAATGCCTTTAGGGTACCACTTGGCAGAAAAAACCAAGGCAAGAATTTGGAGGCATGAATATGTGGACGTATTCAAACTCCTGCATGGGGACATACAGGCTAAAGAGTGTTCCAAGGAAGAGGAGTGGGAGTTAGCACGGAGGCCGCGAGTTCCAATAACCATGGACAATTGGACTTCGGCTTTCCTCATTTATGCTAGTATATATTGTGAGAGATATCTTGACCGGGCCATTGCCATGTTCAAGTACATGGACATAATTCGGAAAGCACAATTGCATTTCGGGGGTTTTGCTTGGCTGAATTATGATGAGGAGTTTCGGGCCAGAGTTAGCATTAACCCAGAGAAACCCTGGGGAGATGTGGACTCCGAGTTATGGATGCAGTGGATGGCATCATCGCATTCTGCTGCAGCAACATATACAGCTAGTGGTCTCCCAGTAGTGTATAAGCCTTTTCAGCAGCATCCCACTCAGGGAGGGTCGGGATGCCTCAGAGGGCACAGGGAGCTACATCAGGAACCTGTTGGAATTTTAACAAGGGATTCTGCTTTAGGCACCCTTGCAAGTTTAGACACGAGTGTTCCAAATGCGGGGGCAGGCACCCAGTCATGCAATGTTTCTCGCTCACCAGTTTTGCCGAACAGTGGAGAGGAGCCAGGGATAAAGGGGGTCAGGGCGCTCATTAGTGCATTAGTTGCGCTCAAATTGGAGTGGGGTTTTAGAGAAGGCTAGGTTACCAGGGTCCGAGGAAGAGGAGATGGGCGGAGAACTTGCAGTCAGCTAACACCATGCTGGGGGTAGTGGCAGAGAAATTACACAAGGATGTGGCGGAAGGCAGGATTGTGGGCCCCTTTTTCGGGTGGCCAACGGAAGACTTGATGATTTCACCATTAGGAGTGGTACCAAAAAAGAGCAAAGGGGAGTTCAGGTTGATACACCATTTGTCATGGCCTGAAGGAGCGTTGGTGAATGATTTCATCACACCAGAAGACACCAAGGAGGTATGCACCACAGTGGATGATGCCATACGGTTCATTCGGGGGGGTGGGAAACATGCAGAGATAGCAAAATGTGACATCAAGGCAGCTTTTCGGCTGCTCCCAATTCACCCGGAAGATTTTTCTCTGCTTGGAATGCAAATGGAGGGGGCGATATATGTGGACAGAGTCCTGCCCATAGGGTACGTGATATCATGTGCTTTGTTTGAAACTTTTAGTACGTTCTTGCAGTGGGCCTTTATGCAATTGAGTGGACATCGGACGGTGTCACACTATCTGGATGATTTTCTCTTTGTAGGGATGGCAAAGTCAGACTCGTGTGGCAAGGCACTTAGGCTTTTTGAACAGATGGCATAAGATTTTGGGGTGCCCCTGGTGCCAGAAAAAAACTGAAGGCCCCAGTTGTGTCTTAACCTTTTTGGGGATTAAACTGGACGCAAGGGTTTTCATAGTGCGCTTACCGGCAGAGAAGGTGGGGGAGATTTTGTCTTTCTTGAAGGGGATCAGGGCACAGCACAAATTGAACTGCGGGTGGCTCAGCAGCTGCTGGGTTTTCTAAATTTTGTATGCCGGCAGGACTTTCTGTAGGCATATTGGCCTAGCCATGTCAGGGGCATCGCTCCCACATCACAGGATGCGGTTGACAGTAGGTCTGCCGGAAGACATAAGGATCTGGGAACTGTTCTTGACGCAGTTGAACGGGGTCTCAATGGCTCTTCGAGAGAAAGACACTGTATGGCAAGTGCAAATTATTTCTGATGCGGCTGGTGCAGCTGGTTTTGGTTTGTTCTGCGATGGGCGGTGGTGTGCAGAGACATGGCCTGCGCTATGCATGAGCCACGGGAGGAGCATTGCTTTCCTGGAGTTTTTTCCTCTTTTGGTGGCACTGGCTGTATGGGGAGATGAACTGGCTAACAGGACAGTGATTTTTCAAGTGGATAATTTGACAGTGGTGGAATTGGTCAACAACCAGAAAGTGAGGGATGTGAGAGTACTGAAGTTGCTCAGGATTTTTTTGCTGCGCTGTTATCTGAATATAATATTTAAGGCTGCACACATTCCTGGGGTTAACAACTCCATGTCAGATTCCCTATCTTGTTTGCAGTGGCAGAGTTTCTGACAGTTGGCCACAGCGTGGACGAATTCAAGACAGAGGTCCTGGCAGAAATTTGGGAGTGGGGGGCGTGATGGTCATTAGGCTGGTGGAGAGGTCGCTAGCGGAATCCACACTTGGGAGTTATCGCCTGGCATGGTTGGAGTTTCAGGATTTTGTAGCTTACAAGGGGCATTTTTTGAGTCAGAAGTGGACAGTGTTGGAGGCGAGAGTGATGCATTTTGTTGTTGTTATATCTTGTGACATGCCAAATGACAATCTATTCTATGTACTTTTATTTTCATTGTACTGCTACTGACAAGCTATGGAATGTAGAATGTAACCGGAGGGAGGATTCCATGAGGGGGAGACTGAGGACAGTTGATTAAGGCTGCGGTCAGGGGTCCTTGTTTGGTGACTTAATAAACAGCTTCAACATATTTCCAAGGAGTGCCTTTTACATATTTGGAAAAGTGGCGACGAGGATGGGATGCGGAGATTAAGCACCCTATGGTTGGAACTGGCGAAACCTGTATGAAGATATTGGACCCCTGACTCATTTCTGAAGATGTCGGTGAAGTGAACAGTGTGCTTGCAGCATTTGTGGCAAGTATTTCACAAGAAAGAAAAGAAAAAGAAGATTGGGCTACTGACTGATGGAACCCAGTTTAATTATTCGAAGTTTGTGGATCATTTTTCTGAAAGGGTCCATGTGTTGCGAGCACTTATGGAAAAAGGAATGATATTTAATTGGACACAGGAATGCCAACGGGTGTTTGAGGATATTAAGGTCTCTATTGTAAAAGCGGTAGTGTTAAAACCTTTTGATCCTGCTGATAAGACAATATTCATAACAGATGCCAGCAATTACGGTCTAGGAGCAGGGTTAATGCAGAAGTGTGATGGTCGGGAAAGAGCAGTGGCATTTGCTTCTCGTACACTCAAAGGTGCTGAAAGCACATACTCTACCATAGAAAAGGAAGCATTGGCTTGTTGGTGGGGTATACAACACTTTAGAACATTTGTGTGGGGTATGGAGTTTGAATTGCGCACAGATCACAAGCCTTTAATTGATTTGTTTTCTATGAGGGGAGCTAGTAGAGCTACTCCATGCATAGCTAAGTGGATATATCGACTTCAAGAGTTTGTGTTTACCATAAAGTACATGCCAGGGACAAAGAATGTGAACGCCGACTGTTTGTCGAGGTTACCATTGGTTGGGGATGAGTATCCTGAGGACGAGGAATGGATGGTGGCAGAAATAGCTGAAGTGAGCAATGGTGCCGTCAGTGAGGAGGAATGAAAACAGGCCGTATCACACGATACCGAATTGAGTTTGCTTACAAGGGCGTTGTTATCTAAGCAGGGTTGGAAGATTTCGGAAGATTTGTGTGTTTTCAAAAATGTGTGGGATGAATTGTCTCTGATGGTATTGTGAGGAGGTGTGAAAGGTTAGTGGTACCCAAAAATGTACGTCACAGGCTAATGGAGTTACTACATGTGGGGCATGGAGGAATGTCAGCCATGAAGTGAAAAGCTCAGACTAATTTTTGGTGGCCAGGCATGGATATACAGATTGAACGTTTTGTCAGGAACTGTATTCCATGTGCGTGTAGTGACAAGTCGCACACATCACAGGACACACCTTTGAATTTCATTCCATTTCCTGATCGAGCGTGGGAAAAAGTAGCCATAGACATTTGTGGTCCTTTTGAGTGTTTAGGTACTAATGACAGGTTTGCAATAGTAATGATGGATTACCATTCTAAGTGGCCAGAAGTGGCGTTCATGAGGGATATAAAGTCATCCAATGTGATTACATTTTGTGAGGAGGTTTTTAGAAGGGAAGGATGTCCAGGCATTATTTTGTCTGACAATGGTCCTCAATTTGTTTCTGAGGAATTTAAGTAATTTCTTAGCAAGTGGGGTATTAAGCATCACAAGACACCTGTCTATCATCCCAGGGGGAATGGTTTTGTGGAGCATTTCAACAGGGTGTTAGGAGAGTGTATACAACTAGCTATGTCTGCAAACCTGTGTTGGAAAAAACAAGTGAAGGATATGTTATGGGATTACAGAATTACACCAGGGGCCAGATGTAGCAAAGTGTTTGTGCCTCGCAAACGGCAAAAATCGCCGTTTGCGAGGCGCAAAAGCCACTTTGCCATTCAGAAATGCATTTTGCGAGTCGGCTCCGACTCGCAAAATGCATTTCCGACTCACAAATAGGAAGGGGTGTTCCCTTCCTATTTGCGACTCGCAGTGGGATGCAATTCCATTTGCAACCGCGTACGCGGTCGCAAATGGAGTCGCAGTTACCATCCACTTCAAGTGGATGGTAACCCACTCGCATATTGGAAGGGGTCCCCATGGGACCCCTTCCAGTTTGTGACTGGACCCCAAATTATTTTTTCAGGGCAGGGAGTGGTCCAAAGGACCACTCCCTGCCCTAAAAAAAAAACGAAACTAAAGGTTTCGTTTTTTTTTAAGTGCAGCTCGTTTTCCTGTTAGGAAAACGGGCTACACTTCAAAAAAAAAAAACTGCTTTATTGAAAAGCAGGTCGCGAACATGGAGGTCTGCTGACGACAGCAGGCCTCCATGTTAGCGAGTGCCTATACTCGCAATGGGGCCACAATTTGCGACCCACCTCATGAATATTCATGAGGTGGGTCATTGCGACCCCATTGCGAGTCGCAGTCGGTGTCTGAGACACCGTACTGCATAGCAATTTGCGACTTGCAAATTGCGAGTCGCAGGGACTCGCAATTTGCAAGTCGCAAATTGCCGACTTGCTACATCTGGCCCCACATTCTGTAACTGGGGAAACGCCATTCAAGTTGATGAAAGGTAGTGTGCCGTGCACAGTGGCCGTGTCTGCTTGGATGGAAAGGACAAATCGACAGGGGTTGAAGGAAAAAACAATGAAAGAAAAGGTTAGGAAGTACCAAGACCACTATGTGCAAAGACATAATGAAAAGTTGATAAAAGGGAGAAGGAGGTGTGAAAAGGGAATGTATGTCCGAGTGCGTGAAGGGGGTATGTTTAAAAAGGGATTTTCCAAATGGTCAGATCCTAAAGAGGTGCTCAAAGCCAAAGGAAACTGTCAGATGGAAAGTGGTGGAATATGAGGAAGGTTACTTTGTGCAGCGAGATTGAAATGAGACAATGGTTTAGAACAAAGAAAAAAACTGCAACCGAGGTCACTGAAAATAGAACATCTAATCGGGTTAAGATGAAGCCGAAGAGATTTCGCGATTATGAGTGTACTTAAGTATGTTTCATTGATTGGTTAGAGCGAGCATCCTTACCATGCATTATATGGTCCTGTATATATTTTGTTTTGATAAATATAGATGTTATATTTTTTTATTTTCATTTTCTTTCCCATTTTTATGTTTAGTTTGTTTTAATGTTTAGGAAAGGGGATGTGTTATATCTTGTGACATGCCAAATGACAATCTATTCTATGTACTTTTATTTTCATTGTACTGCTCCTGACAAGCTATGGAATGTAGAATGTAACCGGAGGGAGGATTCCATGAGGGGGAGACTGAGGACAGTTGATGAACGCTGCAGTCAGGGGTCCTTGTTTGGTGACTTAATAAACAGCTTCAACATATTTCCAAGGAGTGCCTTTTACATATTTGGAAAAGTTGTGTTTCTGATTAGGAAAGGTTTATCGCCCACTATGATTGGGGGCAGGTTTGAGGGGGTGTCTTTTTATGGGAAGTTCTTTTTTGGTTGGGACCCGGCTAAAAATGATATCCTGGGAAAAATGTTGAAGGGTTGGGGGAGGGTTCGCTCTAGTTCGCTTCTCATTCGGGAAGCCATTACTTTTGATCTGTTGTTGGAAATCTTGCATGTTTTGCCGGTGTGTTGTTTTAATGCGGATGAGTTTGCGTTATTCCAGCTATGCATGATATGGGGCTTTTCGAGTGTCTGAATTGCTGGGAGTGAGGTGTAAGGTGCAGCTCCAAGGGGACAGATTGGGAATATGGCTTAGGCGCTCAAAAACGGATCAGTTGGGCAAGGGTAAGTGGATTTGCTTGGAGAAAGGGGGAATGGTTGAAGCCTGCTCGGTGCAAGAATTGGAGAAATTTAAAGCATGTATGGAAAGTCGGGGTGAATGGGTTTTTCAGCGTAAGAATGGTGCCAAGGTTACAGCTTTTCAGTTACTGTCTGTTTTAAGGATGGCCTTGCGGCGATTGGGAAGGCAGGAGTGTAATTTTGGTACACATTCATGTAGAATAGGGGCGGTAACAGAAGCAGCCAGGTTGGGTTGGGACTAGGATAAGATCAGGCGCATTGGTCGGTGGCGTTGTAAGTGCTGTGAACGATATGTGTGAACCTAGCTTCAGTTGAGGGGAAGGCGTGAGGAATTTAGGTCCGGGCAAGAAGGGGAGGATGGGTTTTTGTGACATGATGTCCTGATTTTTGTTTCTCCTTTCAGGTTGTGCAAGTGGCCCAGAAAAGACTAAGTCAATCACATGGCTGGTCAGACATTCTTTCGTGCAGAAGTTCTAAAGTATGCAGAAAAACAGGTCTACGGACGATCTTTGGGACTACTGAGTAGAAGGCATAAGGTGCTATGGTGGGGAAAGAGCGGCATGAAGTGTGGCAGTTTGCTTCCGTTTATCACTTCAATTTTGCTGAATTGGGGATTTCCAGATGTACCTGTGGTACACCTTGGGGAAAATGACTTGGTCTGTCTTTCAGGGCTCACTCTACTGCAACACATGCAGCGAGATCTGGTTCTGATGAGGCGCAACATGCATGGGATTTGCATGGTGTGGAAAGAATTTGTGCCACGAAGGAAGTGGCGTGGGGCACTGAAACATGGGGCAATCGAGAAGGCCCAGAGAAAGATAAACAGGGCTATGCAGGTCTTTTGCGGGGCCCACGACATTAAGGTTTTGACACATGAAGGATTGAAGGAGGAGGAGCAGGTTAAGCTTTTTGTTAATGGATTTGTGGGGCGAAAGGTTTTGGCGGGGAAGCAGGATGACCGAGCATGAGTTGCAGTGGGTTTTGCTGGTGGGGCAGCAAAACGCCAAGTGTGTTTTGCTGAGTGGCAGTGTATGGAAGAGGGCGGGGAGTCAGATGCGGACTTGTCCACCCTTGTGGGGGGAGAAAAAAGCAGGTGAATGATGACAGACGGGGGAGGAAAAAGTCAGGCAAGGAGTAAAACAGAAAAAGGGGGATGTGTGAAAATAAAGTGGATTTGGTGAGATGCAAAGGATAAGTGGAGGTTTGAAATGCAAATGGATGAAAGGGAGTTACAAGGTTCATATAAAGTTTGTTATAAAGTTCTGTTTATATTTGATGTGTTCTGATCAGTGAGCAAGCCTGTCCTAATAAATGGCCTTTTACTCTAAACGAGGGTGTCGGAGTCTATGTCCCGATAGGGCCCCGCGAATAGCTGGAGGCAGTCCAGTCTTTTTGCTGGAGCTTTCAGGGCCAGAAGTAGACGGCCTGGGGAGGGATAGGCTGTTTTATTGGGCAGGGGAGGGATGTTAGGAGGCTACAAAAGGGGGTGGGGTTGGGGGGTTCGGCCTCTTTGGCGCCAGCTAGTCAAGCTGCGCAGAGGTTGGCCACCCGCCCGCCCTACATGTGAGAATGAAGGGATGAATAGGGGGATGAAATTAGTGAAAAGTTTGGGGAGGGGCAAGGAAGGGGGTTTTATTGCCAGTTTTAGGGCAGGTTGCTCTGCACAGGCAGTGTATGGGGGAGGGTGGAGAGTCAGATACAGGCTCGTTCACCCTTTCAGGGAGGAGAAAGAAGCAGGTAAAGGATGACAGACGGGGGAGGACAAAGTGAGGCAAGGGGTAAAACAGAAAAAGGGGGATGTGTGGAAATAAAGTGGCTTTGGTGAGATGCAAAGTATAAGTGGAGGTTTCAAATGTGAATGGGTGAAAGGGAGTTACAAGGGTCATATAAAGGTTGTTATAAAGTTCTGTTTATATTTGACGTGTTATGATCAGTGAGCAAACCTGTCCTAATAAATGGCCTTTCACACTATACAAGGGTGTCGGAGTCTATGTCCCAATGAAAGGAAGAGCGGACGCCTGAGCCTGGCATCCAGCACTGGCCTGACTCCTCTATCGTTGTCACTAATGCCCCTAATGAAAAATCTTGTCCACAACGCACATAAGTGGCTTGAAATTACCAGGGAATTTTCACACAAAAGGACAAGGTCGGCTAGATCAAATCATTTTTTTTCTCAAGTAAAACAAGATCACAGTCGTCTCAAGGCATACTGTGTGTGGGTTTGAGTGACATGTGAACCTTTGCGAGCAAACGTGACTTTCAAAAGAAACATCTTCGCGCGGCCTGTTTTTTCTTATTTTTTCAAACATTTTGAAATCTGTAGCTATGTTCAAATCTTCAAAGAGAAGTAGCACTAATGAGAAACTTTTTGTGAGGGGAGACCTGCAATGGCTCTTATCCTGAATTCAAACTGAGATCTCTAATAAGGCTGTCGATCCTTCAAAGAAAAACACCCGGTGCAGCTCAATGGTATTTTGAATCATTAAAACATGAACATATTGCTCTTTGAAAAGGAAATCAGCAGCTTGTATTCTATGAATGCCCGTGTTTAGAGGCATCTGGAAGAAAAGTCCCCTCAGCTCTGTGGCACCCAATGGCCAGTTTATCATGCTCGTTTGGCAATTTCTGAACTTTTGGAAGAAAGTTGCTCTTACATTGCCACATTTTTTAAACTGAACTTCTGTCATAATTTTTTTATTCCTTCATAAATAGGTTACAATTTGCAGAACACCAGCTGCCACTGACAGCAACGACGTGGCAGTTTGTTTTTACAAGTTACCCTCTGGATGCTACATTTTCAGAAACATTCTTGCAAAGCAGGTGGTGTTCTATAGAAGTGCCATGTTTTCATGTCATAGCTTCTAGTTGTTGCACTAATTGGTGCAAACTCCAGTTTGCACAGAACTGGTGTTGCAACCTGTGTGGTAGTGGCACACACCAGTGATTTGTGTCCATCTGAATTTTGCAGACCAACCTTTTGCAAATCAGACTTGCAGATAGTGCACATTGCAATGAAGAAGAACATGCCCCATAAGCACACCATCTCCCAATTAAATGTGTATACATTCAATAATCAGTAACTAAAAAACTTTGATTAATCGATTTTAACAGGCTGTGCAACAGGTTACAGGATGCATGGGCCTTCGTTGTCCTATCTTAATTGCAACCTAATGGCTCCAATATAACAACTGTAGAGAGCCACCCGGGCTCTCCTCTACAATGTACCCATGGGGAGCCCGTGGGAGGAGGAGGTGCCGCAAAGCAATAGAAGGAGGTGGAATGTGGGCAGTTTACGCAGTTTCCTACACCGTGAAATACACCTGTGTACTCTGTCTCTTTATTTGTACACCATGCGCTGAGTGTGGCCTTGCGATCGAGGGCCCTCACCACATTGGTGACTGGACCCACACTGTGTACAGGCCAGGGGCGTACGGCGTGCGCCCCCCGGAGAACAGACATTCGTGAGTGAGTGCAAACAGCACTTTGATGCGGTCTGGCCCGGCCTAACAGCAGCAATATAGCCGGCAACTACCAGGCATTGTCATGGTGCGATCTTGGGAGCGGATGGCTCACCGAGGGTCACTTGGGCCTGCTGACTGCAGACACATCCGTGGCAAGTGCATCTGCTGCCAATTTGAGGAGGAGGAAGGAGGAGCAGAAGGGAAGGACCCGTGAAAGCATTGATTGATGCTGGTAGAAGGCCCCAGCCAGGAAGAGATGTGTGCTTTAGCTTGTCTGCCTGGCACAGCGTGAACAGAGGGAAGGCTGGCTCAGCTCCAGTGAGGAATCCCACTGCTCGACAGGCACTGACATCCACGTGGCCCACATGGCTGACTGCTGCAATGGCAGCACAGCAAGGTGAGTAGAAACAAGAACAAAAAAAGGGTAAATCAGCCACAGACAGTAGAGAAAAAAATTAAATAAAAGCACCTGACTGTAGCCAGCAACCTGTAGGTGAGGGCAGAGGTACCGGGCAGCCCTACACAAACAGCCAGGCACAATGAGTTCCTCACAAGAACCCCGCGTTCAGCAGCCACCACCACGTCCTGGGGGAGCCCATGTATCAGTTGCAGCATTACCCCCTTCAGTCAACTGACGGACCCTGCCACATCTGCGCCAAGGTGGCGTCACTGGCTTGGAAGGCTGGATAAATATTTCTGCGCTACGTGGGAGACAGATGGAGCAGTGCGATGCTCACTTATGTTGCATATGGGAGGAGATGAGCTATATGAGTTTTTCAGCACACACCCCAACACTGGAGCAGCAGATGATTTTAACGTAGCGGTGGCTGCCCTCAACCTATATTTTGACCGTCAGTTAAACCCAGACTATGAGAGGTTCAAACTTTAAGAGGCACAACAAAATGATACCGAATCTGTAGACATGTTTTATCCCCGTAGACATGTTTTATGCCAGGCTGAGAAAGCTGGCCAGCACTTGTGTTGGGCTCAACCAGCATGAAGAGATAAGAGCGCAGGTCATCCAAGGGTGCCGGTCCAACATGCTGCGGAAACTCATACTACGACTACCCCGCATCTCACTAGATGAGATCTTGATCCTGGCCTGATCTCATGAACTCTCAGCCAGTGGAGCCGATGACATGGCCACAGCGCATGGTCATTCCACGATGGCAGTGGGAACGTCTCACCCCGTGACTGTCAAACAGGAACAGGTGGAGGCCCTACGAACACGTTCGGAGCCACACCGTCCACCACACCCACAAGGCCCAGCAGAGGAGACTGTAGCAGCTGCGGGTTAGAGCACAGGTTGCCAGGAGTGTGTCCTGCGAAAGGAAAAAGCTGCAACAAGGGCGGGAGAATGAACTACTTTGCTAAAGTGTGTCGAGGTGGATGATTCAAACCAACTGCGATGACGGAGAACACGGTGGCAGTAAGACAGCTGGGTCCTGAGTGGAGAGCGAGTGCACAGGGAGGTATAAGGGAAGAAGATACTGCATGGTACCTCAGGATGAGGAAGAAAGTGTGTTTGTCATCTCCTTCGCTGGTAGAGGACACCAAAGGCGACACCCACCCCCAATGTGCACAGTGGGCATCCAGGGGACCCCGACGGTGGTACTCTTGACACTGGAGCATCTGTCAAAGTAATGGACGACACATTATATGACCCTACCCTTGAGGGGAGCTATCGAAGTGGCCATCATGAGCCAGGGCCGTTCGACCTAAGCCAAGTTCCATGTTGCCGAAGGAGATAGCTCATGCTGACTCCACGCTGAAAGACTTTCCTCAACTGTTTTGAGGGCTTGGGAATCTCAAGGGGAAGCAATTCCAACTACATGTTGATCTGGCTGTGACACCGAAGACGTTGCCTCACCGAAGAGTGCTGTTCCACCTATGCCCAGCTGTGGAGAAAGAGTTACAGGTGCTGGAAGACCAAGGCGTCATATAATAAATCACAGGCCCCACACCGTGGGTGTCGCCATTGGTCAGAGCACCCAAGCCCAAGCAGCCTGTGCCATCCGTCTCTGTGTTGACATGAGATTGCTCAACCGGGCTATAAAGAGAGAAAGGCATATTACACCCACCATGGACGACATTGTGGTGAATTTGAACAGGGCCCAGTGGTTTTCAAAGTTGGACCTCAACATGGCGTACCACCAGCTTGAACTAGACCCCGAAAGCCAGAACATTACCACCTTTTCCACACATGTTGGGCTAAGGAGATTCAAGAGGCTGAGCTTTGGGGTGTCTTCAGCAGCAGAGGTATTTCAAAATGCCATAAAGGAAATGTTGTCTGGCCTCCTTGGAGTACTCAACCTCAGCGATGACATCCTCATTTTTTCGGAAACTTTGGAAGATCACTATCTCAGACTGCGTGCTACTCTCTAACGGCTCTCTGACGATGGTCTCACACTACACAAGAAAAAGTGTGCATTTTACTAAAACTCGATTTACTTTTTTGGCTATGTGTTTTCCCAAGAGGGGTTACAGGTGGATCCGAAGAAAGCCGATTGGCACCCGTATCACAGAATGCCACCAAGGTACACAGCTTTCTTGGCATGGCCACGTACTGTGGCCGGTTCATCCCTCAATTGGCTACCATGACAAAGATTATGCGAAAACTCACCAGGGTCAAGATGCAGTGGAACTGGACCCAGGGGGCGGAAGTTGCTTTCAATGCTATCAAGGGGGCGTTGCTAGAACAGGCCATGATGGCCTATTTCAACCCAGGACGAAGGACGGATGTGGTAGTAGATGCCAGTCCCGTGGGGTTGGAGGCAGTGCAAGAATCAGGAGTGGGTTCGTGTGGCGTGTACAAGCCGGGCGCTGTCCGTCGTGGAGACTCATTATGCCCAGATTGAGATAGAGGCTTTGGCCATTCGATGGGCATGCCAACATTTTCATTTGTATTTATATGGACAGGAGTTTCAAATTGTCACTGATCACAAGCCTGTGGTATCGATGTTTGCAGGATCGGTGAGGTTGGCGCCTCCAAGAACTGAAAGGTGGGCCGTCCTGTTGCAACCATTCCAGTTTCATGTTACCTATCGCCCGGGGGTGAACAACCCAGCGGACTACCTGTCACAACATCCGCCCATGCCACTCGTGGAAGAAGAGGAAGGGGACGGAATGGAAAGCTTTGTGAGGATGATGGTGAGAAAAGAAGTGCCCAGCACCTGTCCTTGGTCCAAGGTGAGCATGGACTTCAGTAGTTTCCCAGATGGGTGACTGACGCTCGTGCTCATGGAATCTCATTCGAAAATCCCAATGGTGGTGTAGGTTCCGTCAACAGCTTTTTTTAATGGACGACCCTTGTTGGAAAATACTTTTGCGTTGTTTGGTCTGCATGAGGAGATAGGGACTGACAATGGTCACCCTTTTATGGACAAGAGTTCCAGGATTACCTGGGCCGCCTCGCAATAAGTCATCGACGCATCACCCCACATTGGCCGCAGGCCAACAGTGACGTAGAACGATTTATGCGGCCCTGAATTAGAGCTTTGAAAATAAGGGTAGAGCAAGAGGAGGACCTGGATGGGTGCATGCAACCATTTCTGAGGCTTACCGGGGGACACCTCATAGTACAACGGGGTCTGCCCCTGCAGTGTTGATGTTCAAGCAAACACCCCGGGACGGCACTCCGGTTGGGTCAAGCTGGAAACCTTATGAGTTAGACCCCAAAGGAGCTCAGGAGAAGAGGCTAGAGACCAATCAGAATGCCTGTGTCTGCAAAGAACTCAGTGCTCGGACATGTGTGTAGGGGACATTGTCGTGGTCAGAGACAGATATCTAGGTTAGAAGTTCAGAACTCCCTATGAACCCAGACAGTGGACCGTAATCAAGGTTTGAGGGACAATGGTGACTGCCCAGAGAGTTGATCAATGTGTCATCCGGAATGTGTCCTGGTTCAAGAAGATGAGTGGACATGAGGGGGGCACTCCTGTAGGTGAGGAAGATGCAGATGACGCTGCTGACCACAGGCTGGGATCCCGTGAGATTCAAAGAAACAACCTCTACTCCAGTAGAAGTCCGGAGACAGTACCTGATGCCAAACGAATGCCTGATCGGGGAAGCCCAAGTCAGAGTTATCATCTCCGGCCTAACCCCATCCCTAGCCAGCGACTCCAGGATTTCGTGTGCTGATATTTGAACTGAATATTTGGGGGCCTAGTGGATTTGGAGTTGCATTTTCAAGACAATGATGTGTTAGTAGTTGGCCTACGGCTAAAAATGTTTGTGGTTATTGTGTTGTTTATGCAAATAAAGCTTTGGAGGGATGTAGAGAGCCAACCAGGCTCTCCTCTCCAATGTATCCATGGGGGAGCCTGTGGGAGGAGGAGGCAGCGCGAAACAATAAAAGGAGGTGGAATGCGATTGGTTTGTGCAGTTTCCTACACAGTGAAATATGCCTGTGTACTATGTCTCTTTAATTGTACTGTTTTTAAAGTGTTTTGAACAAGATAAAATGAATTTTTAGCTTCATTAAGTCAGAACAATTAATCTAGAATCACAACTTGTAGGTGAAAACATTTAAAATAGTTGATTTATAAGTTTGTGATCCCTTTAAAGTGATATGACAGACTTGATGAAAACCCAAAATATTGAGTTTGCTTGACTGTTTTCTACCTCTTTCATTGATATCTGCAGGTATGTTAGAAGTTTTTGTGGGGATCTGGTCAACAAACTCAAGCAGTACCACCATCAGTGAGAACATATTTCAAGGTTTAAAAAAATGTCTTGTGGGCAAACAAAACATGCAACCCATCATTGAGCACCATCTGGTGGTATTTTACCCTTCATTAATACATAGGGGAGGGTTGGTTTACAATATAGACATAAATGTTGCAGCTCCAATGTAGGGTCCTGAAAAAGTATGGGGCCTGGGGAATATTGTCCTGTATGACCCCTAATTTTGACTAGCCGGGTCAAGCTGCTTGGTAGATACTCTCAGATTAGAGATCAGCTTGATAGCTATAAGGAGAGGACTCTTTTTGACGTGCTTAACCCCCACTTTTTGCCTGGTATGTGATGTAGCCTAAAAGTTGTTAGTGCCCATGGCCCCTGCTAACCAGCATCCCTGGCCCACAACTCTCTTCCTAAACTGTTGTGATGCATTAGCAAAATTTGCAATACCTTTAGCTGCCATAAGAAGTCCTTAGTAAAGGGAACCTAGATACCCAGGGCTTGGGTAACAAGGGTAGGTCCCTGAGGGCAGCAGCACTGATTGTGCCACTGCCCAGGGCTATACATCCAGATGCATCCAGCTCTACCATTGTAGACTAAAACCATATGCACAAACTCAACATAGTACACTGCTTGTGTGCTCTGTCCGCTATTCAATGCATGCAATATGGGTAAGACACCCATCTGGCAGGCCTTCCAGCCCCAAAGGCAGGGTGCACCATACTGTATGTAAGGGCATAACTGCATGAACAATCTGCCCACACTGTTTCCATGCCAAACATGGGACATAGTAAGAGAACAGAGCAGTCATTTTAAAAGATGTGCTGGACACAGGTCAACACAAGTTTCACAGCTACATGATGGCCACTCTGAACAATGGGTTGTTTGGTACTAAACAACTCAGAATTAAAAATTCAAACTGGTATCAGTTTTGGATTTATTATAAAATGTACCCATGGATCACCTTAGAGGTGCGCCCTGCAAAAGCTAACTACCCTGGCATGGTTAGTGGCCGGTCCCAACCAGCCTGCCACTGCCAGACTCAAGTCTGAACCCCAGGGGTGAGAGCTCCTGCTCTCTGAGATACCACACAAAGCCCTTCCTGGGTGGAGGTGCTAACGCCCCCTCCCTCAGGAATGTGCACAGTCCTGTTGGCAAGCTTCAAAGGACTTAAAGTTTTTGAAACTCCACTTCCAGGCCTGCTGCTAGCAGCAGATGACCACCCTGTTGCAAACCCCTACTTTTGATGAGAGCAACGGTAGAAAATTCAAACCTAGGCAGGAGAAGTGGCACTACCTAGAATACACCACTGCTAAGCTGTTGCATGTGAGGTGGACTCTCCATTTCATTTTCCTCCATCTTCAATGAAAGGAAAATAATCAATCAGGTGTAGGGAAGTGACCCCTGCCCACAGAAAGTGGTCACTCAGTGGGTGTAGCCACCTTAAAGTAGATGACACATTTGTCACTACCAGGTTCCACCTATTACACCCACTTAATAGAGTATTTACTGATCATCCTGAGACGAAAAACTCATATTCAATGGATAGAAGAGGACCAGCACCAAGAAGATCCCAAGCACGAGAACTGGGTTCCTATGGCATCAAAGAAAAGGCACCAAACCCTGCCTGCTGCACCCAGGACCCAACAATCGCTGCTGAGGAGATGCTGAACAATTAGAAAAACTCTAAAGAACCCCAGAGGACCTCCAGGATTCATAAATTTCCAAAGAACTCCCTTCAGAGTGGTGGTACCACGCTAAAACCAAAATCAACCAAGAAGCCAGTGATGTCCCCTTCACTGACTGGAAGCTAACTCCGGAACCGGACACTGAAGCTGGACCAAACATCACATCAACAACTGTGAAGACATACCCTGCCATTGTGCCAAGTTTGATGGCTTTGCTCCCTTTAGCAGCTAAACCACCCCAATACCCTTTGTATTAGTCACCTAGCTTCAGACAATCTGGAAAACAGTCCACCTGGAACTGAGGGAAGACCCAGAGGAAGCCCTGCTCAAGGGACTTCAGAGGAAACCTAGACCTCCCACCAGAGTGTCCCCGTTGGCCTGCAATCGATCCTGGTCCTCCTCCTATTTTTAAGGGCATCCTTGTGCACAGATCCTGGCTCACCGATTCACTCAGCACCCAGCTGCCCTCTGGCCTGCAATGAAGATCAAACTGTACCCTAAAGGGCCCCCACCCCTTGCGACTTTGAAACTCCCAGGGGACCCCCAGGATTCACCTTTAAACTTAAGTGTGCAGTGCTTTTTCAAGTGGTCCCTCAAGGTGGCCCTGCACCAGCTCTAGAGACCTTTTCCCACTGGTCCCGCTGGAACCGGGAGCCACCTGAACTCCACCAGCAGGGAGAGTGTGCCCACAGACAACCTCGACCAACCTGCAAAAGAAGAACTTGGTACTCCTAAGGTTTGTTTTTATGAGTATTTTTAAAGGTTATCCTCCATTGATTCCTATGGTGCATAATTAGGCACAGAAAGACTATTTTTATTAAACTTCAAAAATTCATATTTCGAAAAGTACTTAACAAATTCTAATGATCTTGCTCTTAAAATGTATATAAAAATCAAAAGTATCTTTTATAAATTGGTTTCAAGTTATGCCTTTCATCGTGTGATTGGCAAGACTGATGCTGTGAGTACAACAAATTCTTTGCACTTCTCCCAGATTGTCCTAACTGCTTGACCAAGATACCATAAAAAGTAAAGAGTTAGGTGGTTTAGATTTTACCCCTGTAAACCCCAATGTGTGGCTGCCTGGACTCCTTGCACAGTGTGCCTAGCTTTGCACACTACATAGACAGAGAGAGAGAGAGAGAGACAGAGAGTTATCCTACAATAACCTCAATCAGACTTGAGTAGGTTTTCATGCTTTTTGTGCTTCTGTTTATACTATGTTTATTCCCCTGCTGAAGAATTTATGAGCTGTAGCACTCTCTCACCCGCAGCTCAAGGGTCAGCATAGAAATGACATGTATCACTATGAACTATCCTCTGGAGATCATGCTGCTGGGGAAGCTCCCAACAGCTTTATTGCAAACACAAGCATGATCATCATTCCATCAGCAAACAACTCTCCAAACTATCTTTGCCTTGTAATCACATAATTCTGGATGCGCTTATGTCTTTTTTTTCAGAAACCATTGCGTTCAGTGCTTAATTTATTCTTTTTTATATAAATATGTAGAAGTTTTCTAACCATAAAAATAATTTATTGGACATGCGATCTGTACTTCCTCCAGGTACACAATAAAATTTGCAGAATTAAATTGCAAAACTTCTAGGAATGTAAACAAGTACACATCTTGCATTAGACAATGGATAAGCTTTCCTAACAGCAAGCACTGCATTATTCCAAGTATGTTAATGTCTTTCTGATGTAAATGCCCTTATTATGAGCTGGGTATACATCATTTATTTCCAAGTGAAAACTCAGAATAGGAAGTATATACTGTGCCTCGTAATGTCTCGACGGGTAAAAGTATTCATTAGGTCCAGAAAATACCTCACCCTTTTCTTTCTATTTGAAATCGGGGCCTAGGAACTGCAAAGCATGTTTTTACCTATTTGTAATGCACTTCCACATAATCTACATGTTAGACCTGACACCCTTGATGTGGTATTCCCTCAAACTCTTTGCCTTCACCCCCTCCTGTTTTACCCACATTTATTTGTGTTGTGCTAAAGACTGTTAACCAATTCCAAGCTGCTTGTGCTCTCTACTTCAAGCATGTTAAGACTGTCTTAAACTTAATTGGCACATTTAATTTACTTGGATGTCCCTAGTAAATGGTATACATGTATGCAGGACCTGTAAATTAAATGCTAGCAGTGGGTCTGGAACACTCTTTGTGCCACCCATTAAAGTGGCCTTCTAAAATATCTGAGGTCTGTCACTGCAGCCTGGAGTGGAGTTTTAAACTGCTATTTCATTCTGGCCAAATTAACCTTTTAATGGGCCTAAATCTTCCGTCCTTCCTGAAAGACCCTTAGAACACCGTGCATGGTAATTTAAAAAGTAGGACAGGTTTACTTAAGAGTTACAAGAGTTACATGTCCTAACAGTGAAAATCTAAAGTTATTTTTCACTATTATAAGGCCTATCTCTCCCACTGGCTGACACTCGGTTACCATAGTACATTTAAGAACTACTAACTGTAAATTAGGAGCAGGTAGGAATATACTGTTTATACTCAAATTATTTGTAATTTAAAATCCTCTTGAATGGTAACATCAAAAACGTTTTAAGTTACAGTTCTAAAAATGCCACTTTTAGAAGTTGGAATTTTCTTGTCCCAACAATTTCTGCCTTCTGCCAGTGTCCTGATTAATATGACTGTGATTGTCTCTGATGTTGGGATTTGTGTATTGCTTTCAGACAATAACACAAAGTGGGCGTAGGTGTAGACAGGGTGGACCTCCTGGCAGGATGTCTGGGAGGAGTTGTACTTAAACTTCAAAGGACTTTGGCTCCTGCACATACAAATTATTCTGACACAAGGGCTGGCTTGTCTCTTGTTACCCCAGACGTTTGGGAGCCTAGACAAGGGAAGAACCTTCCAGAACCAGATGAGGGGATGGGACAAGGAACTATCCACAAAAAGGCTAGCAGCAGGTATAAATATTTGACTTCCAAAGCCACTCTTGAGAATACTCCTGGACCTGTGGAAGTTACAGAAAAAAGGCTGCCCTGCTGCTAAAGTACTGTCCTGCTGCCTGAAGGACTGTCTTGCTGTCTGAAAAAGAAAGAACGGACCTGCTTGCCTTCATCTCAGACTAACCAGAGTGACTCGAATGGTCATTTGGCTGGCCTCCTGTGGGAGCTACAGGTGCACAACGAGCTTCAGAGGCCACTCTGCATCTTCCCAGCAGACCTGCTGCACCTGCAACGGAAACTGCCTGAACCTTGGTAGCCTCTGCATATGTGAGTCATTGATTCCAAAGATATGCCTCTCCAGTTATTGGACTTGGCTGGCATCAGAGTGTACTCCTCAGAAAAGAGGTGAAAATCTTGATGTTTGTGCTTCTCAGTACCACAATCTGGCCCATTCTTGCTAGGACTCTGCCTCCCATTACTTCCAAACGTTAAGACTAGCTCTTCTAGCTGACAGCAACCAAAAGCGACAACTGGCAATATGAGACCCGCACTTCTTGCTACAGCAACAACAGATCATGACGATCATGTGTGATGATTGTATGGCCCTTCACACTACAGTGACAACCTTCCACGATGCATGACGTGCTTTTCGTGCTACGGCGATGACCATTCATAGTGCTCAACCTCCTCCTTGTGGCCTCTTCCAGGATAAATGCAATTCTTTGCTCTGAGCTTTGAAGAGAACTTTTCTGTCGGACTAACATGGTCCCTGTCTCTTACCCGCACTTCATCATAGTCGGCCTTATCCTGTGAATTACCCCCAGTCTAGCATGTCCAGATGACCGTGGGTGATGGTTTTAGATGCAATTTCAATAAAAACGTTGATTTTGCTTACCTCCAGATCTACCTATTTGATTTTTGCCATTCTGGTATAATTTCATTTATTGAAAGTTACTCTCTATATATAAGTTTATTTGCGATTTTTCTTTTGTTGTGTTTGACTTGTTTTATTATTTAAGTATTGCATAAATACTTTACACAATGCCTCTAATTTAAGCCTAGCTGCTTTTGTGCCAAGCTACCTGAGGATTAGACATAGATTTATTCAGTGACTTTTGTGGTTCACCTTGACAAGGATTGTGTTTACTATTTGAGTGGGGATTCCATCCCTCTACTAAAAACCCAGTTTCTTACAAAAGACATTAACATGGCGAGCAACATTTAATAGTATGATATGTGAATCTTTCCTTTTTTACATCATAACTAATAAAAAAGCTTTTACTAGAATTTTGGTGACTCTTTTTACACAAACAGCCTTTCAAGCTAGAGAAAGAATGCTGAGGCAACTGTAGGAAAACATGTTCTGGTCCAACACAGAAGTTCAATAAATAAATCTGGGCTCTACCTCTCGTGGCTATGACATAGAGCAGACAGACGTAACATAAGGAAAAGTGCATAAACTATTTAGAAGTACCAAAAGAATGCCAAATATATAGCACATTAAACTTCTCACAACCAATAAAAAAAAATACTGAATATTTTAGTGGAAAAAATGACACCAAAATGACTAAGATCCAATGAGAGGACACGGAGATAGAAAGTTTTAGGGCAAAAAGTGCCAAGAAAAACTTAAAGCACCAGCCAAAAGTCACTGTTTGTGGTTTACATGGACTTCAAGTCAACTGCGCTGAATATGAAGTTAGATATACCAAGTGGGACATCCCGGTACAATATTTCATCTTCTGAACTAATCTCTGAAATGGAAGTCAATGTCCCACAGCAGGGAAAAGTTGCAGGCTCTATCCAGCGAACTCCCCTCAAAGTTAGAGAGCTGTTGGACAAGGCCCTGCTGAAGATTTTGATTTTTGCATAAATAACTCAAAGCAGGAAAATTCTAATTTCACATCAGCTGTAGTCTTCTTGTCAGTTATAACCTTTTGTGCCTTCACCTGATCACGTTTTCTACCTCAAGGTTTATTCTCTTTTTTGGAACTCAAAATAAAACCTCCAGCAGGGCAAACCTGGAAGCTGTATTTGACAAGGTTCTCTTGAAACTGAACAACTACTGTGAGGTGCAGCAGAAGCTGATGTATTGGAAGAACACAAATGTTTTACCTCCAAACTTTTCAGATCTTCCAGAGAAATTCCTCTGGGTCTCAATAAATCTCCCAGGACCTCAGGGACAATACCAAAGGGCCAGGACTCAATCCAAAAGAAGTCATCAGCAAGGTCCAGGCTAGGTTTAGTTAGCACTGTTTTACTTTATGTTAACTTTTAGGCAAGTTTCCAGCGCAAATAAAGTTTTGTGCTGAAAGCTAAATAACAAATTAACACTTTACATCTGAATATGTCACTTATCATAATTTAGCACTAGCACAGTGTTGATAATTCTGGCACCAAATATTAAGTTGTGAGGAGAACTATAAACTGGCAATGAAGTTCAAAGTACACTAGCTTCCTCTTAACCCCTGCACCTCTTTTCGTTTCTTACACTAGACTTCTAAATGGTACCTCATGTTGTAGAACATCAAAGAACACAAAATGAAATGTTTTTTCTTGATAAATGTGAAATCTCAAAAGTAATACTGCTGAATCTTTGTGTCTATGTTGTGTTTTAGCTCTCAAATATATCTCGCCAAAAGAGGTAGTTACTCTTTTGACCTAGGATCTGTAATGCTGCACGTGTCTTCCTTGTTTGTCGATAATTTTGGGTGGTTTGAGGATTTATTCAAGTGACTAAATATGTTTGCAACAATGTTTATTTTAAACGAATTGCATAACTTGGTACTATTTCACCCTCTTCTCCTGAAGTGGCAATCAAGGGTATCTTTCCCAGTTAAACAATCGAAAACGACATGGAAATACTAACACTAATTTTGGTGTTTTGAAATAGATGTTAATTAACAGGTTTTCCACTTTAAAACCTGTGTGTTTTCAGTTCCTATGTGAGTCAGAAAACACTGCCCATTTCCACAAGGAACCAGATGACAAGTAAAGAAAAGATGCCACTCCTTACCATCTCTACTGCGACTAAATCTGGTCTGGGTGCTTAATTCACTGAGACAAAAAAATCACATCCATCCTAAAAAGATAAGATTGAAAATGCTTGATTAACGTTCCTTGTGTAATTGATGTTAACGGCATTTACTTTGGAAGGATGAACAATCAACTTACATTTGTTGAAGCACAACTATGAACCAGTAATCCAAAATACAAATAAGACGTATGTCAGGCTACATTGCAGGCCTCCATTTTGTCACAAATGCTGTTTCACGGAAAATCAAAGCACAACCCTTTATAACACAGAGTTGCATGCAAACGCTAACGGATGATGTATTTGGATGCCAAATATTTATGTTGAACACAGTCGTCATTTCCACTATGAAATTCGTCTGCAACATTAGCAAATTATTATTTTTCTTTTTTATGTGAAGTCAGAGGGAGGTGGTAAAGTTGATTAAATGTCCGTCTATCTGATCTCATGCCAAAATGAGATATCCGTGGTCACAGATGACAAAATAAATTCACCATGGGATCAGTTTTCAGTGCTAAAGCAGTGCGAGGAGTCCCATCAAAAGGGTAGATACAGTGCAACTGTATACATCTGAGGGGGCATGCATGAGGCATTCATGGGATCCTTTGCCCACTTCAGAAAAGGGCACTTTAGAGGGTGTACTGATTGTGCACCACCAAATTTGTGTTGCACAATGAGAGAGCTTCTTAATAGCTTTATTGTTACGGATCCCTCTTTACAGGCCAAGACCCGTTAAACTTTAGGGAACTTACACTTAGGGCAATGCTAGTGCACATCTGATAGAACTGTCTGTGTTATAGATTTATCTGTACAAGCGCCTGCAATCCATCCTGTGCAATACCAGCTCACCCGAGATGCCAAAAATGTGCCCAAATTTCCAATACTGTCTATATAATGTGGCTGATGAATGGAATGTCATCCCTCTTGCATATTCAGTAAGGGACAAATGTTAATCACACAACTGTTTTTTTTTTTACAAAACATTCCTTCAAGCTCTTTCAACAGACTCGACTCAGTTTTTCTCGTAAGGGTGGAACTGATATTGTCTCAAGGTGGCTACTGACATGCATGGACTAGATTACTGTAAGCAAGAAGTTGCAGTTCTAGAAGCGTGCCTAGTAATGGCATGCTGAAAGATAGCATGACAACAAGCATCACTGCTTGTAGATGTTTGCAGAGGACAGATTTAATCTCGTAGTGGCACTATGACCTGTGTGTGTATTCACATAAAAGAAAAAAGAAAAATAGCTTGAAGGATGTCCAGACTAATGGCAAAGCATGAAAACATTACACAGTCCAAATCAATGAGAAAAAGAAAAAGAGGACACAAGATATAATTGTGTGCGTGCACCTTCTTTTTCATTTGTCTCTTTTTTTCGTCAACTATTGTGTCCCTATGCTTTATTCAAAAGTCAGAGATAGTGTGGTTTGTATCGTAAACGTTGCAGGCTGAGGAGAACAGCGCCCCACTCCATTTACTTTGCTTTGTTTCATTCATGTTGGTGCACTTTTTGTTTAACCTTTGAATACAGATATTTGAACTATTAAAATAGCATTGATCTACATGATAGATGTTTTCATAACATCGCAGTTAGATATAGTTCAAGAACCTATAAAGCTCATGTTTAAACGTGCAAGGAATTATCACCACTGTTCCCTGCCCCACTGTGCTCCTTCTGTGATAAAAATACATGCTTACCTTATTCATAGTCCATGTCATTTTTCCTGCCTTCAACGTTGCTATTTCTTGCTGGCTCAGGGTGCTAAATTTCACTTTGTTCCCTTTTCTCTTCGGTATTGGATCTTCCAAAAGCTGAACTGTAAAAAGAAAAAGGTATATATTGTTGTGTTAGAAATGCATGCGTTGCCATGCAACGTCATCAGCTTTATATCACAACACTGTCTATAATTTATGGACCGGCATTGGTAAAGGAAAAAACAGATCCTCACAGAGCCGTTAAGCCATCAAGTTATTACACCTCTTCTAATACACAATATATAGCCGTGCATATACCAACATAATTGGTCTTGTCTCCTCAAGCAGTCATTTACTGTAGTAAGAGAAAAATTAACACTCATTAGGGATTATCAGGGGTAGAAGTTGCTCTATCTTGGTTGCCAGTTGGTTCTACTGGCACTGCTGCTTCTGTGGTAAGGGGACAAGAAGGCAGTGGAAAAATCAAATGTAAACATAATTCTAAAAATTGTTTCACTCTAATTTTCATTCTTTTCCCTTTACTCAGCCCCTCAGCAAGAAATAGGGGTCTGTTTAGGGGCTAAATTAGGGCAAGTGGTCAAAAGCCTATGTCATTATGGTTAAGGCATGAATGATATCCGTTCCTCTACCCTTCCATTTTGGTGAGTCGACACTCATGAGGATGGGTGCATCGACATAGCATGTACTTTATCCGTAACTGAAAACTAAGATGAGTGGCATACTGAGGGAGGAATTGTGTACTCATCATTTTGACATTCTTATGGCTATTTGTTTGTATGTGTGCTCTTTACTTGTCTTTTGTAACTCCAAATATACTGACTTTGTTTTTATGACTTATCTCTGCTTGTGTTGACCTTGATCCCTATTGCATGTGTATCCCATTTATTTTCTCTGTGGTTTTTAGAGTTGAAACACGACACCTAGTGAAAAAGATATGACACTACTATATAAGAAACTTTGTGGTAACAAGACTTTTGAAAGGTTGAGGTTTTTAAAGCAGCTAACAGGGAAGACAAACTCTAGCATATCACCAGCCAGATAGAATACTAGTAATATCCATAATTAATATGTTTCAGCAAACAAATATGAAGGGGAGTTAAGACTGAATGTGTGTCAATAATGGCCACAGCACTATACCTGAAAAAGGCATACAATTCCAAGTTAAGGCAGTACCACCCTTAACCCCAATGCACTCGCTTTACACTTATTTTCACAGGTGTCATCAGTTTGGAAGGTGTAAATTATATGTGAATGAGAGACATTTTGAGTGTTCTCACATCATCTACCCAGGCTAGTTACACTCGATTCAAATATTCATCAGTTCGTATTTGGCCTGTAGTTGTCTTGGAATGATGCAGCTTGGTGTAAAATTGGCCAGCATCATCTTCATCATAATTTTTAAATGTTTATTTATGGTTAATAGACCAATAAACATACAAATACAGTTATAGAAATGTAGTATATAGATCTAAGCACCAATCAATACTCACCTTAAAAAACAAGTCAAAATTTAGTATCAGTTAAAAATTTAAAACCATAAAATGGATCATTCATTTCATACCTAGAGCTTGCTTTAGAGTTTGGCATAAAGGTGTTTTATCACAAATAAGATAGACTTCCGATCCACAAGTGCTATAGGACATAATGCATTTGTACTAAGGCAGATGGGGTATCTTTTATGATTGTGATTAAGTAACTCTTCCACCAAACTCTAAATCAGGTACATAGTTTCTACACAGTCCTGCTCCTTTGTACCTAATTAAATCAATTTCACCTATTATGTTCTCTAACAGGAGTCTTTGGGCCTGCTTTATAGATTGGTAGAGAGGGTACTCCATTGCAACATAAGCTAGCCAGGCTGATGAAGTGCGATACCCTGAAACTGGTGCTAGGATGCTTGCTTCTGGTCCAGGGAGGATCTGGCCTGGCAGTTCGGGTTGGACTGGTCCCATGGGTAACAGGGTCAAGACTGATTTGTATATGGCTGGGTCAAACTGGGGTGGCATGGTGAGCAAAAGAACAATGGTTTAAACCCAGATCTTTGACTGGGGGTAAGTGTTTGAAAATTTTCAGCACTCCGTCCATCATACTTTTGTGTTACTCTGTCTCCCAGAGTTCTCTTTCCCCAATATAGTGTTCTACCCACCAAATTAAATTGCAGGCAGACCTTACGTTTGCCCACAGAGGAGAGTATTCTATATCTGTCATGGCCCAACTTTCTCCAACAGTTTTGGGGAGTAAGGGCTGTCGGAGAATTGGCTACATATACACCCAATAATCACAACAAGGTGCTGTGGCTCCTTGGACAATGCCACCAGGTATTTTCTTTTTTGAGCCACTCCACGGTGTTGTGATTATCAAGTTTGTTGTGGGTGGATGTACGGTGGCCCACTTCTTGCCTGCCCCTCTCTAGTAGTGATTATGTACATGGCCACCCACCCAATTTAGATGGACAGACATGCAGTCATTTTTTACTGTTTCATCTGGCGGTAAGGAACAGTTCAACCATTCTTAAGTTCCCCTCACCTTTGAAGAAGCCTGCCAAGGTGAGGGGAGAAATTCCATTTGTCTTTTTTTCAAAAAATCCTGTGTCATGTTTTTGTTTTTGAAAAGTAAAAAAGAAAAAAAGAACACTGTTTGCTGCAGGGCTGCAGGGCTGCACCCTTCTGATGCAGCCCTGCAGGAATTAGTAAAATGAATTGTCAGGAACCACCATGGCAGCGATCCTGCCAGTGCTTTTATAAATGACTGCCTGCTTGGCAGTCATTTACAAATTAGGTGGAGGGCTTCTCCACCATGGAGATGGAGTAATTTACTTGCCCACTAAGGGGAGACTAAGACCATTCACCTAAATCTATATCAGGCTCATAGGGCCTGAGCTAGAACTTGGCGGAGGAGAATACTGCATCACAAATTTGGCAAATATCCCGTCCTCCGTATTATGATCCCATTATGTCCTATGGGGATCGTAAAACGGCATACAGAATATCCGTCATGTCTGTGATGGAGTATTCCACCCACCAAGTTCTAGATCAGACCCTTAGTTTCCAAATTAATGCCCTAGATTACTGTTTCTCATATAGAATGCATCCATAAAAAATGATTAAGCAAAGACAAAGGTTCCACATGTATCTGATTTACACATCCTGTGTACAATACTATTTTTCTGCATACCCCATGTAGCAGCCCACTAATGTGATCCATTTCATCGTATGGTTGTGGTAGACAACAATAGATTAGGAATTGAGCTTCACATTTCTCAATTCTAGAACAATTCCAGAACCATGAAAACAGAAATTAAAGTTGGGATTGTCTTTAGACCGACTATGGTGAACCATCACATAATCTGATCTAAACTTCATATTAGGATCCCGCTAAAGCAGGTTCTACCTGATCTAAATACAATTCAAATTTCAATGTAGATTTAAGATCCAAAAAAGTATCAATTGGGCCACGTTGTGGGGTAGTGAGTCATTTTTTCACAAAATTCCAATACCCTAGTTTTAAAAAAAGTGTTACACCTAATGTAACGTATGTTATTCCACAAATCAGACAAGCCCAATGACCGACATTATTAGCTGTCTGTTTGTGAAAAGACTTATTGCCAGCTTATAGTGGGTTTACAGTTCATCCATTTCTTACTGTTGTATTGGTTTTATTTTCTCTCTCATTTGTTTGCTTTTCATTCATTATCCGGCATGGGCTTTCCTCCCCTTCATGTGTTTGTATCTACCCTGGAGCATGTCCTCATTATGTGTGTTCTTCATTTCTTGAGCACTTCATGATAGTGCATGTGCTTTGAAACTCCATTGTGCACTCCCTTTTTCCCACGCAACAATGCTCTGTGGTGCTCTTTCTCACTCATGTGCTTCTCTCTCTCCCCTAAAATTCCTGCTCTTGTGTGCTTCACCCACATTGCTATTACTCTCATGCTTCTCTTGCTTGAGTACTTCTTCCACCTACCCCTCCTTTCTAACTACTGTTACCCCTCCCTCTCATGTGGTCTTTTTTTTAAATGTATTTATTTTATTGCTTCTGGTCTGACCACCTAAAAATCATTTTGTGCTACTTCTATTTCTTTTTTAAATTTACTGATTCATCTCACCATATTAAGAAATTTGTTTTTTGTATTTTTTTCCACCAGGCTGCACAGTGGTATGGCAAGCTAATCTTGTGCAGCATGGTTACACACCATTGGCAAAGTCAATAGGTCATAAAGTGCGATTTATTGACTTTGTCAATGCTTATTTTAAAGGTAAATCACCTAAGAAAAAAGTACCTTTTAAAAGTTCACTGTTGGTTAAATGGTATTAATTTGGTCTTTGGGGTAACAATTTCAAGAAAGTGGCTTTTACAAAAAGATAAAACATTGTTAGTAAGAAGTTAGAGCCCTATCGAGGTTTAGAACAATAAAGTGTCATAATCAAACAGAAGGTCACACATCTTCTTCCCAGCTAAAGGAAGACATCATTATCGCAGTCAGAAAGACAACATCACTGCCCAACCCCATTATTGACATTGATAGAATCAGTAGTTTCTCCATTTTAGAATCTTAACAAAACTACTATAATAAAAGGTGACAATTAAAGAAAGTAATATAAGTTAAGGTCTTCTACAACAACAAATGAGGAACCATATTTAAGGCTAAACATAAATCGACAAACACTATATGATGCAGTTCATTTTTCAATATTTCTGTTTTCCATAAAAGAAAACAAAGAGAAAAAAGATCACTAGTACTAACTTTGCTTCTAAATCCTGTTAGTCTAGCGGAAAAAATGGTGGTTCCTCCAGGACTCCAATTTGTGTAGAAACATTTTACTAAGGTTTTCTCAATATTATCAATTAAACTTGGGGGGAGATAGCTATGTGCTATAATATGCCAAAAGGCCTGAAAATGTTTTTTATTGCCCACTGTTCGTAAATCAGACCAGTGTTGCTGCTCCCAATCACCTTAGTCAATTTTAAAATCACTTTATAAAACCATCTCACACTAAGTATTTCAACCTTTTCTTTTAAGAGCAACAAAAAATGTAACTTAGCAAACAGCAAACAATAGTGAACCAAAGATTGTTTAGGTGTTCACACGTCTAGCTACTTTGCTTCTTTTGTGAAAAATGTATGTAAAGATGTGCTGTGAACATTCTGTTTTTTTCTTTGGAACGAAATGGTTGATAGTCAAATAATCGAGAATGTACAACTATTTATACAAAATGACATTCAAGTTTATGTGACTATATTCATGTGATTTAATAATTTCTGCTGAAGCATATAATTGTTATCCATTATTAACAAACAGCTTCTAGAAGATTAATGATTGCAAATCACATATTGTTTCTCATAAAGAACATGGTTTAGGTACTTGAAGTAGCTGAAAGAGCATTTCACTACTGTGCACTGATTTTTTATTCTAAGAATCATTAACGTGGCTCTAACTATTTATTAAAAAAAGCACAGAGAGTTATAGTCAGAGAGGAGATCTTTGTGCTAGTGCTATCAGGATAGGTCATGCATTACCTCAGTACCCACTTCAACTGAAGGTTGGTGTCAGGAGGAGAGATGCCTTCACTAGCTCTTTGTTCTTTGATACACACCGCTGCTATGTGAAAGAAATAGCAAGATTGCTATTTCAACAGAATAAGAGTCTTGTTGTAGGAGAGTGTACACCATCTATCAAACTGAAGATAAGCTTGTTATTTACTAATAGCGTAGAGGTAGCATAGTGCTTAGAAGTAGCAAACAAAGGTGTTAGTGCTAGAGATATAATGACAACGTTAGTATATTTCTTGCTGTTTACATTATTGATTAATTTTCTAACTGCTTAATTTTTTATTCTGAGGGGTTACAATTTATAGCATCTGCATTAGATTAGGCTTTTAAAATAAAAATGGCAAAATGCATATTCTGTTCCCAGTTTTTTTTGAGAGTGAGATTCATTTATATAGGAAGTTGGATCTGTATATACTATATCAAAATGAGATATAGGGGCATATTTATACTCTGTTTGCACCGGATTTGCGTCGTTTTTTTTTACGCAAATCCGACGCAAAGCTAACTCCATATTTATACTTTGGCGTTAGACCCGTCTAGCACCAAAGATCTTGGAGTTTGCGTCATTTTTTAGCGTGGACACCTACCTTGCGTTAATGATATGCAAGGTAGGCATTCCCTTCTAAAAAATGACTCTAAGGCATGTGCGCCTTATTTAAACTCCCGTGCAAAAATGACGCACTGGAGTGGGCGGGCCTTAAAAAATGACGTCCAGCCGCTTTTGCGTAATTTTTTAATGCCAGGGCAGGCGTTAAGGGACCTGTGGGCTCGGAAGGAGCCCAGAGGTGCCCTCCCATGCCCCCAGGGACACCCCCTGCCACCCTTACCCACCCCAGGAGGACGCCCAAGGATGGAGGGACCCATCCCAGGGAACTTAAGGTAAGTTCAGGTAAGTATATATATTTTTTTTTTGTGGCATAGGGGGGCCTGATTTGTGCCCCCCTACATGCCACTATGCCCAATGACCATGCCCAGGGGACATAACTCCTGTCTGTGCTAAGACAGGAGTCATTTCAATGGGGGTTGGGCGTAAAAAAAAATGGCGCAGATCGGGTTGAGGCCAAAATTTTGCCTCAGACCTGACTTGCCCCATTTTTTGACGCCCAAGCTCCATTTTCCCCTACGCCAGTGCTGCCTAGTGTGAGTCATTTTTTTTTTACGCGCACCAGTCAGCTGCGCCGGCTAACGTCATTCAATAAATAAGGCGCCCGCATGGCGCTTTGGAATGGCGTTAGCCAGCGTTACAATTTTTGACGCACAACTGCGTTGGCGCAGTTGTGCGTCAAAAAGTATAAATATGGCCCATAGTGTGCACATAGTCCAGGGGTTCCCCAAGAGGCTTGACAGAGGCAATAATAGATAATACTAATGCTCTATTTGTGGTAGTGTGGTCGAGCAGTTATGCTTTTCAGAGGGTAGTGTTAAGCATTTGTTGTTCACACATAAGCAATATGTGAAAACACACACTCAATGACAATTTCAGACCAATAGGTTTATAAATAGAAAAATATTGTTTCTTAATTTATTTCTAGAACCACAAGATTAATTTAGCAGGTAAGTACATTAAATGAAAGGTACCTTGCATAGTAATGCTTAGAACTTTGAATGGAATCAACAATGTACACAGTTTTCTTTAAAATGACAAAAAGCTATTTTAAAAGTGGATACTGCAATTTCCAGCAGTTTCTGGGGGAGTTAAGTAAAGTACAGTTTTTGAGGTAAGTAACAAACTTACGGGTTCAGTCTCTGGGGGCAGCGGGTGCAGTGTTTCTCCAGGGGTCGGATATCTTCATCCCCCGCAGTGGCGGTCCGGGGGATCCTCGGGATTCCCTCTGCAGATGTCGTGGTGGAGGGGTGGAGAGGTCAACCCAGGGTGGACGCTTAGTCAGAATCATCTGGGGGTCCTCTCTGGCTGGTTGGTTCCACTGGACACGGGCTAGGGACATCGGGTGCAAAATAGTTTGGACTCACGCTTCTGGAGTGAGGTGCGAGTACCTTTAAAGATAGTTTCTTTCTCTTCTTGTTGGACAGTTCCGGTGTCCAGGGGAGTTTCTTGGTCCTCAGTGAGGCAGGCAGTCCCCTGGAGGCTTTTTGGGGGGCACTGGTCCTGCAGAATGCACTGCTTCTTGTGCAGCTTTTCAAAGCAGGAGAGGGGCAGGTAGGTCTGGGGCTGAGTCAGTTGTTGTCTCCTTCCCTTCTCTGCGAGGTTTTCAGCTCAGTAGTCCTTCTTTCTTGAGGTCATCAGGAATCTGAAGAGCTGGGTTCAGGGTCGCCCCTAAATACTCAATTTAAAGGTGTGTTTAGGGTCAGGGGGCAGAAGCCAATGACTACTGTCATTGAGAATGGCTAAACCCTCCTTGTACCCACTCCCTCGGGGGAGCGGGCACATCCCTATCCCTGTTGGTCCTAATCCTTCAAAGCAAGATGGAAGATTTCTCAAGGAGGGGTTCACTTCAGTTCTGGACACCTTAGGGGTAGTCCTGGCTGAGGGGGTGACTCCTCCTTGTTTTTCTCATTATCCCTCTGGACTTGCTACCAAAAGTGGGGGCCCATCGAGGGGGAAGGCATCTCCATTGGCTTGAGTGCACTAGGACACTGTAATACCAGGCCTGAGCCTTTGAGGCTCACCGCCAGGTGTTACAGTTCCTGCAGGGGGAGGTGTGAAGCTCCTCCACCCAAGACAGGCTTTGTGCCTGACCACAGAGTGCACAAAGGCACTCACCCCATGTGGTCAGAAATTTGTCTGAAAGTGGCAAGCTGGTATAGACTGGTCACCCTTACACTAGCATTTGGATTAACATACAGGGGGCATCTCTAAAATGCCATCTGTGGGCATTTTTCAATAAATCCCACACTGGCATCAGTGTGAGTTTATCAGGTTGAAAATAGGGACCTCAGGGGGACGGGAAATGGGGGGCACCTCAGCCGGAAGATGGTACAACGCCACTGGTCCTGGAGGGGCCAACATGTCCTGTGCTTGGTCCTGGGGAGTGCAAGGCAACAGTCTCTCAAGTGGGTGATTTGCCCACTGCTTGGTCCTGGAGAGTGCAAGGCCACAGACTCTCAAGTGGGTGACTTACCCACTGCTTGGTCCTGGGGAGTGCAAGACCGCAGTCTCTCAAGTGGGTGATTTGTCCACTGCTTGGTCCTGGGGAGTGCAAGGCCACAGTCTCTCAAGTGTGTGATTTACCCACTGACTTGTCCTGGGGAGTGCAAGGCCACTGTCTCTCAAGTGGGTGATTTGCCCACTTTTCCACTGGTTCTGGTGGGGGCATTGTGGCCAGTGTGCTTCATCCTGGGAAGGATGGGGGGAGTGGATGGCTTCTTCACTGGTTCTTGAGTGGGCATTGTGCCCTGTGATGCAGATCTTGAGGAGTGCAGTCTCTCACCTGGGTGTCAGACCCACAGGATTGGCAGGGACCAGGCCGCACAACAGCCCATGGATGCAGGACTACACACTGTCTGCCGGCGGTGATGGCTGCTCAGTGGTGGCAGTGGCGGTGCTGGTGGTGGTGCTGGCAGTGGTGGTGGGAGGCTCCAGCCCATCCCCTACAGCCTTGGAGGGCTACCTACTGGGGCTGCTGCTGCTGGCAGCGGAGCTGGCAGCGGTGGGGGGAGGCTCCAGCCCATCCCCTGCAGCCTCGGACGGCTGAACCACCATGGTTGGTGGTGGGGGTTCCGACTGAGTCCCAGCACCAGGTCTCTTGTCCTTTTTGCCTGCTGGTGCAGGCCCCTTGCCCTTCCTGTCAGCAGCTTGGGATGGCTCTTTGCTCCTCTTGGCAGCAGCTGGGGGTGCCTCCTTGCCCTTCCTTGCAGCACTTGGTGCAGGCACCCTATCAGTTTGGCTGCCTGGTGCCCGGGATCCTCTCCCATCTGGTGTAGCTGTGGACACTACTGTGTCCCTGGACTGGGTGGCTGAGGTGCTTGGCTGGGTTCTGACCTCCCTGGCCTGATGTGAGGGATGGGGGAGCAGGGCTAGGGAAGAGGTCAAAGGTGGATAGGAAAAGCTTCTTAGGGACATTAGGGCAGGAAGAGAGAGATGGTTTGAGAGTGGAGGTAGAGGGAGTGGTTGTAGGAGGTGTCTGTCTGCTGTGTTTCAGTGCAGGTGCATGGGCTGGATGCTGTTGTGAGGTGGATGGCTGTTGGGTGTCTGAGTGCTTGTGTTTGTTTACTTTGGGAGGAGGGGCACAGACACAGTGGGAGAGGACACAGTGGACGTTTGCATGGAACTGGGGGTGGTGACTTCCAGTGAGGGGCGTGTGCTGATAGGTGTGCTGGTGATGGGGGTAGTGGATGAGGATGTAGTGCATGCAGGTGTGAGTGAAGATGCAACTGGGAGGGAGGTGGATGAGAAGGAGGAGGGGGCCACAGTGGAGGCAGTGGGTGTTGGTATGTCTGCATCTGGATGGTGTTTGTCTGAGTGCCTGTGAGATGAAGTGTGGTGCTTGTGTTTGCCATGTCCACTCTTGTGTGTTGTCCTGGGTGCCTGCTCATCTGACTGTATGCTTGGGATAGGTTAAGGGGAATGGGATTGGGTAGGGGAAGTTGGAGGGGGAGGCTAGAAACAGGGACAATGGCTGCCATCAGAGAGGAGGCCAGAGCCTGGCTTGATCTATGTTAGGCCGCCAAGCCAGTGTGAATGCCCTCCAGGATTGCATTTGTCTGTTGCATATTGGCTGCCAGCCCCTAAATGACATTCACAATGGTTGACTGCCCAACAGAGATGGATCTCAGGAGGTCAATAGCCTCTTCACTGCACATAAGGACAGGGTGACAAACAAAAAAGGGGGGGGAGAGAGACACTTGGTCAATGGCAGCAACAACACCACCATTGGCGTACACGACACCCACACACCGGGAACAGCCCTACGCACTATGCAATGCACTACCAGTCACAGTGCTAGTCACCAGCCCATGGATAGGGACACCTAACGCCATATGCAGCATACCTGAGACCCACAGACCCCTGCCCATTAGTGGATGCCCACTAGCTTGGTTGGAGGTATTTTACATCAGAACCCTGCCCACATGGGACCTACTCTGCAATGTCAGGCCTGGCCTAGGGGCACCCACAGGCGCACATCCCCCACCCGGATACCACCCCACCATGCGCAAGTTGTATATTGCAGCACTGTACTCACCCCATTGCGGCTGCTGTGATGCCCCCAAGCGCCCATCCAGCTCCGGATAGGCCACCGCCATTATGCGGGCCATCAGGAGGGTCAGGGTTCGACAGGCATCCCTTCCTCATTATGAGGGCATCCCCAGATGGGCCTCTGCCGCCTTCTGTGCCCAGCTTCTCAGGTCCTTCCACAGTTTGCAACAGCCTGCCTGCTGTAGACCACCAGGGTCTGCACGTCCTTGGCGATGGCACGCCATATTCCCTTTTTCTGATGGCCGCAAACCTGCAGGAAAATAGACACAGGGAAAGATATTAGTCTGACCATCCTGCCTGTTACACCAAGCCCCTTCCCATCCCCATTAGCACAGACATGGCCCAGCATATATGCAGCACGCTGCCAAGGGCCCATCCACCAACCCCCCCTACATGAGGCCTTCACACACAGCACTCCATGCATTTCACACACAGCACTCCATGCATTCACGCCCCAGGCATTGTACTGACGGTGTACTCACCTTTTGGTCTGGAGGCCCATACAGCATTTGGTACTGGGGTAGGACCCCATCAACCAGTCGCTCCAACTCCGCCGAGGTGAAGGCAGGGGCCCTCTCCCCAGGGACACGAGCCACGGTCAGTTCCAGACACAGGTCACAGCAGCACTTGCGGTGTAGGTCCTCTCCTGTTGAAGGTCAGGTAGCAAGTAAGTGAACATATAGAAAATGGCGGTGACGTCCACAGCAGTGCATACCCTCACCGCCGGCGTACATCACCATTGGCCACTGTACCCCATAGGGCCTAATGTTAAACAATGAGGAGTTGCACTGCCGTTTTTGAACGTTAACCGCAACGGCGCACAACGTCAGTGAAATAACCTAATTTCCACCTGTCCCTCCAAACAGGACAGGAGGACGCCATTTCAAGGGGAGCGGGGTGCAGGCCAGGGATCCTAACTGAGTCACAGTACACATATGCACCATTTGGACCTCTCCAACAAAATACTGTTACAATCACTACATGCATTGAAGTGTAGTGTTTGGAAATAAGAGATACTGACCAGCTGCTAACCATTTTGCCCCATAGATTGCAACCACTGCAAATGAATAGGAGATGGAGACATACCCCCATGTACAGAGCCCTGGTGGACTTGGCAACAATGGAGGACAGGCACATTATCCTCACCTATAGACTGGACAGGGCCACAATCACAGAGCTGTGTGCCCAATTGGAGCCTGACCTAATCTCTGCTATCCGTCACCCCACTGGGATCCCCCCTATGGGGCAAGTGCTATCAGTGCTCCATTTCCTGACAACTGGCTCTTTCCAAGTGACTGACAAGAGTGTTGTCTGCCCTGATTAAACACATGCACAGCTACATCATTTTCCCCCAGGTAGAGGATTTGGCCACGGTGAAAACTGATTTCTATGCAATGGGACAAATACCCAACATTATTGGGGCAATTGGTGGTACACATATTGCATTTGCCCCCCAGGCGAAATGAACAAGTGTTCAGAAATCAAAAGAGCTTTCACTCGATGAATGTGCAAATGGTGTGCCTGGCGGACCAGTATATCTCCCATGTCAATGCAAAATATCCTGGGTCTGTGCATGATGCCTTTATCCTGAAGAATAGCAACATCGGAAATGTGATGGCTCAACTCCAGAGGCACAGGTTGTGGGCTGTTCATCGGTTTGGCTAGTGGCAGAGGCCCGGTGGGGTGCCACTGCCTCCCTCATCGTGTTGGCCATGTCTGCCAGCACCCCTGCAATGGAGACCAGGGTGGTGTTGATGTCCTTCAAGTCCTCCCTGATCCCCAGGTAGTGTCCCTCCTGCAGCCGCATGTTCCCCTACAACTTGTCCAGTATCTGGCCCATCGTCTCCTGGGAATGGTGGTATTCTCCCAGGATCGCAGTCAGTGCCTCCTGGAGAGTCAGTTCCCTGGGCCTGTCCTCCCCCTGTCGCACAGCAGTCCTCATGGCTTCCCTGTTGTCCACTGCCACTGACCCCAGGTCCCTGATTGTCCTGTGTTTGTGGGGTTTCCTGGGGTCCCTGTAGTGGTGGGCACACAGCTGATAAACGTATCCTTGGGACAGAGGAATGGGCCCGCTGTGTGGGTGCTATGGTGGTGTTTCCTGAAGGGGGAGGCTCTGTGGTGGTGTGAGAGTGTGCCTGGGTAACCGACTGTCCGGAGATCCCTGATGGGCCAGGTTGGTCATCCAGAGCCAGGTGAGCAGTGCTGCTGTCATCACTGTGGGCCTCTGCTGTGGGGGGACTGGATGTTGCTGGCACATCTTCTCCAGTGACATTGGCTGGGGGACCTGTGGGGATGTAAATGCAGTGCTATTGTTTCTGCGTGTGACATCATGTGCATGGGTGTGTTGCCCTCTATGGTTGTTGTTGCCCTGGCAGATTTGCCTTTGAGTGAGTAGCTATTTGTTGGGCTAGGCGATTCTCACCAGTGTGCATGCAGTGGTGATAGGTGTCCATGCACGTCTGTGAGGGGTGTCCATGCATTGGTGTCACATGCAGGGCTTGGTATTGGGATGAGTGGGTTGTGATGGTGGGGTATGTGGGAGGTGGTGAAGTGATGGGAGTGAGGCTAAGGGTGGGGGTTTGTGATGGCATGCAGGTAGGGGGGGATAGTAATAAAGATTTGACTTACCAGAGTCCAGTCCTCCTCCTACTCCTGCCAGGCCCTCAGGATGCATGATTTCCAAGACTTGGTTCTCCCAGGTTGTTAGTAGTGAGAGAGGAGGTGGGGGTCCACTGCCAGTCCTCTGTACAGCTAGTTGGTGTCTTGTTGCTGTGGAACATACCTTCCCCCATAGGTCGTTCCACCTCTTCCTGATGTCGTCCCTTGTTCTAGTATGCTGTCCCACAGCGTTGACCCTGTTTACGATTCTCCACCATAGCTCCATCTTCCTAGCAATGGATGTCTACTGTACCTGTTATCCAAATTGCTGTGGCTCCACCATGACCCTCAGCTCCTCCTCAGAGAATCTGGGGTGTCGTTAAGGTGCCATGGGTGTAGTGTGAGTAGTGTGGGTGAGGCTGTGTGGGGTAATGTGTTGGGGTGTATAATGTAAAGTACTTGGTTGATGTATAGGTGATGATGTTAAGTGGCTCTAGTTGTGTGTGTGCTCTTTTTGTCTCACTCTGGTATCAATTATTTCTAGTCGTAAAGGGTTGTGGGTAATTTGGGTGTGTGTTTTATAGTGGTGTGGGTGCATGGGTGTGGTGTGTGTATGTTTGTCAGGTGTTTGTACTTTGAAATGCCCAATGTGGTGTTGTTTTTTGTGTGTGTGTGTATTTTGAGCGCAGCAGTATGTCCCGCCAATGGTTTACCACCATTGAATGTCTGCCACGGTGATTCGTGGGTCATATTGCTGTGGGCATTGTTCTGTTGGCATAACGGTGTGGGTTTTGCTACCGCCAGCTTATCACTGACCTTTGGGCTGGTGGACTTGTGTGTGTGGCTGTATAGTGACGGATTGGTGTGTGTGTGTCATAATATGCCTGGCTGTTATCTGCCGCAGCAGCGTTATGTTGGCAGCAGTCGGCATAGTGGTAAGCGGGATTTTAGCACCAATGTCATAATGAGGGCCAGGGTTTTTAGTGCAGGGGGCCAGAATACTGAATTTTGTTTTCTAGAAAATGATAGAAATGTATCAAATGAACATAATTTAATTCACTTTAAAGCCAAAGAGTGGGCATCATTGTTTGAAAAAAACATAGTTTGCATATAGGGAAGAGGTTGAAGTGGGCAGGTTCAGAGGGACATGACGTGCCCATACTTTTTTGATTTATGAAAAACAATTTCCCTACTTTTTTAAAAAAGACAACTGTTCCTGTGCTGTAAAATGAAAGCTGGGCAGACAGCTAAACAAGCTTTCATGTCAGGGTGCCTCCTTGTCTGAAAGAAATGCAAATGTGTGCTATAAGTTAGTCTGCAAAAGTAAAGGGTAATCAGCAAATGTAAAGGATGCTTGGAAGTTCATACTGGCTTTAATTGATTGAATCATTTGAAACTTTGTGATGACAAAGATTTATTCTTTTTGAGTGGTGTTACAAAGAGTTGACAACTGAGCTGTGAGGTATGTGCTTTTAATTGTAATTGGATTTATATAGCGCTTACTACCCTTGGAGGTGTTGAAGGAACACTAATGTAAAAAACAATTGCATTACATACAGTCTGGGTATTACTAAAATCTATATTTTGGAAGCACTCTTTTATCTTACACTTTTTTAAGCATTTTGTTTAAGTCTATTTTATACTGTGTGTAATGCGAGACTTACATATTCACAGTGGTTTCTGTCAAAGGCAGCTGTGACCTCGTAGAACTAAAATTACACAAATTACTACTCTCTATTGCACTAGCCAAGATTTAATTCTGTGGCTTTCTGGCTACACAGAGACTTCTACAGCACATTAACTAAGAGACATTTCATATTGTATATAGTGCATTTCCCACTGAGTAACAACTTTTTAATTTATTTTTCAATAAAGCTGCACATTATGTTATATGTAGCTATCTGACTGTAAAAGACAAAAAAACGTACAGAATAGTTTTTTTTTTTTTAGCCACACCTTTGACCCCATCCCACGCTCTCAAATCCCGCCCCACTCCATGCAGCATCACAGTTCCCATAACTTTTTGAATGCACTTTGACTGCTAAAGGTTGCAACAGTATCACAGATAAAAGTATGTACTTCCAAATTAAATTTTACCTCCAATTAACGTATTTACATTTATTAGCTGGGAAGATGTCTACCGAGTTTGAAGATCACAAGAGGTCCTTTAAATTGCCTCTATCATCAAGGACAGTGGGTCATGATCGTTCTTTGATCTGGCAGCTATTATCACAGTGGTCAAAAGAGTCCAATTCCATATTTGGAATAAATTGTAAATAATATTGCTAGACAAATTGCCCTTTTTAAAAGTAGAAAATGCTTCTTTGTCTTTGCATGATCAAAAGCCATGTGTTATAGAAAGGTTAGCTAATTCCATTATTTTAGTGAATGGGGTGAAAGCCTGGAGTTGCACCATAAGTCATCCTCTTCCCCTGCCAAATCCCTAAACAAACTAATGGTCACATGTGTGGTGTTAAAATCTTCAGCTATCACGAGGATAAATAATTGGCTACACACAGTCAATAAAGTATCTAGCTGGCATACAAAGCAGACTTAATGTATCAGATTCTTTGTTTTTCATGTTTCACTTTTATAGACCTTACATTTCAAAGTTAAAAGATATAAATAATAGAAGCCAAATCAAAGAACAAGGTTCTACCATGTTGATGTCATTCTGAATATGGAACTTGACCCAATCTCTTACTCCCTCAGAAGGATACATGCAGCAAAAGATGTTCACCTATGGTATCTTAGGATCAGAGTCTGTAGCCAACACCCATATTGCACGACCTTTGGCTGTGCACTGTGGGGGTTGACCACCCATAACAGTTAGAGGGCATAACCTGGTTAAATCTCAGGCTCAGATGCCGACTGGCACTGTGCAAACATTTCTCATATTGGATGTAGTTAATTATCCACAAACTACAGGAATGCATTGAGATATTCTACAGTTAATGTGAAATAGTAGCCAAGATTGGGTAGAATAGCTTAACTTATGTTTGAAAACCTCAAAAAAACACTTAAAAAGCATGGTTACATTGAAGCAATGGTTACATAAATTAAAAATAAAAACACTATAGTTTGTCAGATAGGGATACCTCCAGAATCCTTAACTCAGAAAACAGCCATGTAAAACATGTCATGAGCAAAATGCAATGTTTATAACACTAATGATTATTCCAATTAGCAACACCTAAAAGTGCAACATCATTAAGAAATGTTAAACAGCAACGCACACTCAAACCAATAAACTGAACTCAGATTTGAGACATTAATAGTGTTACTGGAAATGAGAACTGTAATTGTATCTGTAAAATTATTTATAACATTTTCAATAGCATCTGTAATGTAATGAGTGAGGCTATTAGCTTTGTATTTCCTGTACCATTTATGCATTGCATGTCTGTTGTGAGAGTTATGAATTACAAAGCTACTTATATAAACAACACAGTGGCAATCACCACTTGTAGTTATGGTCAGCCTCTTCTTCCATTACTTTTTTACTTACTTATAGGTTTTTACCCCATGAATGATCTGCACCATATCGTTTTCTTTAAATCCACTCTGCATTTTTTGAGATATAAGCATTTACAAAAGGTGGCAGGTGTGCTTAAAAGGATTAATACTTGTATATATCTTAGCCATTTTGGTCCACATAGGGTCTTGGACTAAGTTTGTGGCTGTCGGCAAACTAAAATAAAAAAAAGATATCCTATTGTTAAAGTGATCTTTCTTTTCACATTGACTATTTCTGGTCCTTGGCACAAACCTGAGACCGCTGACATGACAACACTGATTGGCAGGTGGATAGAGTAAAATTACCCTTAAAGCCGACATTAGAAGGATGTGGAGTCTGGCCCTCATATCCACAAAAAGGCAAACAAAAGGTCTCATAAGGAGGCAGGGCAAGCACATCAAGGTCCCTAGGCCATAGTGGGCAGATCCTCCAAGGGCCCACAAATCAGTAAATAATAATTGTCCTTAGATGGTGGACTGTGCACTAGTTTTCTAGGCCGGAGACTAGACATGACTATAATGGCACTGGTAGTCTACAACGTCCAGAACTTTAGCTGCAAGTGTGATACACTTAGGAGGTCACCCAGAGGCCTCAACCCATGGACTATAGACATTATCTTAAGTGGATCAAGTCTGCAGCCTTGTTCTACAGGCAGTCGACTTCTGGTGCCTTATTGGCTGCAATGAGTCAAGAGAGCTAGTCTACAAAATTCCAATAAACTTGGGATACTTGAAAAACATATTATAGAAAGCCCAGCTAGTGGAGTCCTGGGTCCAAATTATAGAATTAGGTGGTCTTTCCTGCAGTTATCAACTTTACTTCCAGTGAGCCTGGTTCGCAGTCCCTCTTCAAAGCCCGTGGACCCAGCACACCTAGCAACAAAGTATTTTCATGTGTCATCAGAGTAATCAACATTTTAAAGATCAATCTGAGTTTCTGAGTGGTTGAGAGGCCGGGATATCTGCCTTTTCACTAGAAACAGAGGATAGCTCCACCACTTTCACTAAAACAAGAGTACTTGGGAGAAGGACAGAATGTTCAATGCATCCTACAAAAATGACAGCAAAGAGACAGTGAGACATGTGTGGGCATGTTAGACCTTATTTTATTTTATATTATTACAATAAGGTGATATCTAAAGGGTAAAACATCTATTACCCTCAGAAGTCAACTCAGACCTTTTGACTCAGACAGGAGTGTGGAATCATCCAGCCAGACACTGTAAACCAAAGAACATCAAATATTACATCAAATAATCAAAATATTTAATTTAGAGTCAATAATTTCAACACACCATGACCTATGTGGCCATGAATCACCACACCAGTTTAGTTAAATTTAAACATTTATTGCCCTTTAGAATAACAATGCTAAGATCACGTAAATCATGCGCAAGACCAAATGATAGAAATACAGAAACATCAAAGGCTGTCCAAAATGCCTAAAAAAAATCTCAATTTAACAAAAGCATTTATAATTAGACACTCCAAAAGAACAATGTAGAATAACAACAGAATGAAGTGAAAAATAGAGACAGATACATTTAGTTTGTACAGTTGAAGTAATTATAATCAATTAATCAACATTCAAATTCAGACATAAGGTCAGACATCCCTAAACATTCTATCTAGAAAGCATGTGTGGGCTTCATGCAAAAAGAAAACTAAGACAAAAATAATTTAGAAAAACATCGAACTATAGTGCTAATCAAAACAAGCAGCTGGGTTTTCTAAGGGAGAAAAAACCTGCCAAGAAAGACAAATGCACATTAGTTATACTTCTCCTAAACGGATCATCCGTTAGTTGTGTCTTTATCAGCAGAGCCCAGGAACATCAACTTTTCAGGGAACAGCATCAGGACCTGAAGGGGAAACAGTTCAGTAAAGTTGGGCCTAATATAACTGAACTGTTAAAATCATAGGCAAAAACTAAACTGCATCCGAACAGAATCTCAGAAAATGAAGAACTAACAACAAGCTCAGAAAATGTGCAACTGACTTACATCACCTAAAACGTTGCTGTATTAAACTCCCAAAAGTTACTAACTAAGCCTATATTGGACCAGACTATGAGTTGGTTTAGTGTGCAGCCAATAAAACATCTTCAGCGCTTCAGATGTATCGATTCACGTTCTCTGCACCCAGGATTAGTTTACGCTGTCACTCCTCTATCGTCTCTGTTCGCCAGCTTTCTTGATTGAATACATTTCAAATACAACGTGAAAACAGGACATATGATTCCTGCCAAAAACTGAGACTCAAGCAAGAACAAAATATGTAACACGAAAACAAGACACTGAGGCTCATTGTTTAAAACTAACAATTTTTATCTTGAGGAAACATGCAACATGATCAGTAAAAGCAGGACAGAAATTTCCACTGTGTAAGTTACAGAGGATTTATCAAGAAACATTAATTTGCCAAGTTAGCACACATTTACAGATCATATTTCTGGAAAATTACTAAAACGTGACGCCTTTGAAAAAATGCTAAACATGAAGAATAAAACATGTCATAATAATTTTTAAACGATTAACCTTTTAGTACATTTTAACAACCATCTTTTGTCAGTACATTTAATTAGGATAAAACACAATACATTTTCATTAGACATGATTTAACTTCATTTTGACCTTCATTGTGGCTGATACCAGGACAATCACATTTCTTTCACACGTTTTTTTTTCTAGTACACAGTTTTCAGTTAGGCCTTTTAATACATGATCATTCACATTACATTTTAGTGACATATTTTCATTAATAATGTTTGCTCTCTAACAATCCCTCCTCTCACAACTATATATGTCATCACAAAATAAAATACTGTGAGACAATTCAAAATTTGGTTTGTTTAATATATTTATTATTTCTTGGTTTTCTCCAGGTTTCAGAATTTCTCAAATTATCAAAGTATTTGCTTCTCGTATTTTTTATTTTAAATTCTTTCTTCTGCTCATTTTTTCATCCTTTGTCTTTGTATCAATCTGTACAATTTGTAAAGTCTGATTATGCAAATGACACATACTACCACTATTTGTAATGGTTTCAGTATCATTCCCACAACACCTTGACCTAGATTTCCCAACCAATTTTTCACTTCAGTAAAACATACGCCTATATTGTCCCACACACTTGGCTCTTTCAGGTTTTTTAGGACAGAATTTAGATTCCTTCAGTTCTTAATGAAATTTCTAATTCCTTTACTGTTATCAGGGATAAATGTGCAACAATGTTTCATTTTAAGCATCCAACAGACTCCGCTATAAGACAGTTTTGAAGAACCGTCGACCGTACTACAGCTATTTTAGTATCCATCAATATAATTGCTTCAAAATAATCTGATTGCATTTCATCTACAATGGTAGACAGCGTTCTAATTTTCATTACATTCAGAACAATTCCTATAGAAGGAATATTTGCTCCAAATATATCTCCCACTTTTTTTTAATAACTTGCCATTTTTGATCTCGATCTTTGAATTTCATGTGTGTCATCTATGTTGTCAACTTGATAAATTTTTTAAAAACCCACTCCCAGGTAGCAAGTGCCATACCATCCCCTAGGGAGACGATAATAAGCACTTTTTCCACAGATGTACTACACCCCGGGAATCGCAGGATCTTGTCCATTCAGCATAAAGTCCCATGTATTCTTAAAAAGAAATACATGTCTTCATTCACTCTTACCCACAAACTTGGTATCAGTTCTGGATTGAGGTCTGTATATACAAAGCTTTCCTACATGTTGGTAGCCTAAAACAAGCTTCCCTTGTGTCGTAGTTAGACTATATGCATACTCATTCTTATAAGTGTGTTTCACTCAACATTTCTCTATCTTCTCCTTCAATTCCTTTCTTCTATCATCAGTCTGATCCAGGAAAGATTTTTCAATTGGTGTAAGTGTACATGTCAAGTTGTTACGGTGGGTGTAGGCTGTCCCAAATGTTAATGTAGGCTCAAAGAAACCTCCTACAATGTCTATGTTCCTAGCATTAGCAATGCTACTCAAATGCTGGTTAACTGGAACTAAAGAAAAGACCAGATCAAAATTGGAGAAGAAATATTGTATAAATTCCTGATAATAAAGTTAATAGAATAATGGAATGAATCCCATATGTTAGTGGTAATCTATGATTTGTAATTCCTTCTTGCACTGATGAAGAAATTTGGGTACATACATAACATTCTCTCCGATCCATTATCTCAACATCTTCATACAACAATTGATAGAAAACATTAGAAGAAAGATCTCCTTGTGAGCTTTCTAAATGCAACTATTTCCTTATTCTCTAGTTTAGAAAGCGTACTAGTCTCTGGAGAAGGTGTATAATTAGTTTCAGCTTTATCAGAAACACTCATACTTACAATCAACTACAAAACTATCAACACACATAAAACTGCTAATCTAACACACATTGTTTCTATCGCAATTGGTGTCCATGATCTGTAAAGAATCGGAAAGCGAAAGATTATTTACAGCAGCTTTTAGAATTTTCTCTAGAACTTGTCAAATATCGGTATAGCAGCTTTGTCAAAATCAGTTTAAAATATCTCTTGTCAGATCATAATCTGCTGATCACTAACTATTACTTCCAGTGTATATCGTCTCTCTTGTTCACTAGGCAATGTGATTTGAAAATTCAGTTCAAATGCGATTTCACGTTCCAAAACGTAGAACTGTATTCTCATGGTTAAAATAGCAGGGCATAAACTTATGTTCCCATTCATCAGCTGCGAAATATGCCCATTCAGGGCATGAGATTTGCACTTGTCTCTTCTTCACTCAGATCAGTTCCTTTTGTTGTTTCTGCTTCCTCCTTTGTGCTCGACAGTACATCAGGAACCTTTTCAGTTGTTTGCAAAGTAGGCCACTTACCTCCTTTCACTGTTTTTTTAGACAGTGATACCAAAACTGGACTTACGATTCTTCTTAGTTCAGCAGGTTTTTGGCAAGCACTTCTTTGACTTTGATTTGCTTCACCTGTGATATTAGCCACTTCAGGAGGAGTCAAATCTGCATGACTTTGATTCAACTCAACTCCACTTTAGGCTTCTTCAGGGAACGAGATCTGCTTTATCTCTTTTTCCTAATTTTCTGCTTCTTGGTGAGTCCTCCCTAGAATTAACTCTCCTGCTACATTCACTTCTAAGTCTGCTGATAGAGGAATATCAGGATTATCCTCTATTTCATCTCTCAGAGGTACACCTGAATATTCACCATTTTACACTGTGTTTACTTTTGCAGTCCCTTGCTCTGTTTTTGTCACTTGCACTTCTTGAGACTGTATTACTTCAACTGGTGTTCTCAGCAACAATGGATCTTCATCCAGAGGATATGTCATTTTGCGAGTATGACTCTCATGGACCCAGTTCCAAACTCCAGCACACTTCACAGTAGTTGTTGTCACTGGAATAATCGGGTAAGGATCCTTCCACCTAGGTTCCAAGCAAGTCTTCTGCATGTGCTTCTTGATCACCACCCAGTCACTAGCCCAAAGACTGTGACACTGGTCTTGGGATGGTGGCACAGCTGTTGCTTCCACCTGGTGGGACAAAGAGCGAACCACATCAACTAGACCCTTGTAGTAATCCAGCACCAAACCATCTGTTATGTTCACAAGTGCATTTGCTGGAACAGCTGGCAATCTCATTGCTATGCCCATCAGGATTTCATGGGGACAGAGTCTAATCTTTCTGTAAGGTGTACTTCTCATGCTCATTAGAACCAAAGGCGAAGCACCCGGCCATTTCTGATTTGTGGATGCACACATTTTTGCCAATCAAGCTTTCAATTTTCGATTAATTTGTTCTACTAATCCAGAAGCTTCAGGATGATAGCTGCAATGCAGCTTCTGCTAAATGTTTAAGGCTGAACATAGTATTTTAATCACCTCCTTATTGAAGAGACTTCCTCTGTCTGATTCTAAAGAGGCCGGAAACCCAAATTTTGGTATCAACGCTCTAAGTAACAGCTTTGCTACTATGAGGCTATTATTTCTATGTGTGGAGTAGGCTTCAATCCAGTGACTAAATATACAGGCAACCACCAATATGGATCTCAAACCACCACAGACAGGCATCTCAATGAAATCCATCTGCATTCTGTTAAATGGACCACCTGTTCTTCCAATGTGATTCAAATTGACAACAGTTCTCTTTTCCACGTTCATTTGTTGACATGTGATGCATCTGTGAAAAATTGCTTCAGCAGCCTCTCTATACTTTGGATTAAACCAGGATTGCTTAATTGTTCGAATCATTGCATCTCTACCAATGTATGTCTGATCATGATAGCATCTTGCCATTTGCGTCAGTATCGAGACCACCCACCCTTCATTTGAAAAACATATTTCATAAATTTCTCTTTAAATGCAACTCAATTTTATCCAGCTTTTCTTTTCATCTTCTGGAACCTCATCCTCGAGTCTCTTTATTTCCTCCCAAGTGTCAATTACTTTGACTTGTCTCATCAGCATTTATTGCACCAACATTTTTCCATTCTTCATTAAAAGTAATAGAATTTAATGCACATAAACGAGCAACCTCATCCGCATAGGAATTTCCCATGGAGATGAAATTGTTTGATTTCCGGTGAGCGCTGCACTTGACTACTGCAATCTTTTCAGGCAATCGTAGGGCTTGTAAAACATTATGAATTCTGTCACCATTTCTAACTGGTAAGCCAGAAGAGGCCATGAAACATCTCTCGGACCACAACTACCCAAAGTTGTGCACAACACCAAATCCATTCTGACTGTCTGCAAAAATCATATTTTTAAGCTGTGCAGAAATATAGCATGCTCTAGTAAGAGCCACCAACTCAGCCACTTGTGCAAAAAAAAAACTCCTTGAAGCCATGAAGCTTCAAATATGCCAGCATTTGTGCACACAGCATAACCAGATATCTAAGATCCCGCATTGTCTCTTAGACAGGAACCAATAACAAAATCTAATTGATCCTTTTTCTCTAACGGTGTATTCTGAATATCAGGTCTGGGTTTGGTGCATAGTTCAGTAACCTCTAGGCAGTCATGTTCAACTTCATTTACATTTTCAGATTCAGCTGTATCTACAGGTAGCAAAGTTGCTAGATTAAGCACAGTGCACATCTTAAGGGACACAATCGGAGAACCTAAAATTAACAATTCATAGTTGGTTAGACAAGCATTTGTCAAACACTGAGTCTTGGTCCTGGTAAGCAAGATCCCAACCGAGTGAGGGACCACTACAGTTAAAGGATGTCCCATCACAATGCTCTTACATTGAGTGAGACTCAATCCAACTACAGCCACGTTTTCTAAACAGCCGGGCAAAGCTGCAGCCACAGAATCCAAAATAGCAGAAGAATGTGCTACAGGGCGATTTACACCACCATGTACCTGTGTAAGAACAGAAAGTTCACAGCAATCTTGTTCATGACAAAACAGTAAAAATAGTTTCATGTAGTCAGGCATTCCCAGAACTGGTGCTCAGCACAGACTGTCTCTCAGCTCACTAAAGGCTTCCATACAAACTTCATCAAAGGGAACAGAAACAGTTATGTCCTTGTGGGTCAATCTCTGTAATTGGAAATAACAGAAAAATTGGGGATCCATTGGCTGCAGTAACTCACCGTTCCCCAAAACATCCTGACATCTCTTTGAGTAACAGGAGGTTTCATTTGCAAAATAGCTGTAACCCTTTCTCTGAACACTCCGTGCACCTTTCTCTATCTGATGTCCCAAGTATTTCACTTCTTTTTGACAGTATTGTCATTTTGCTGGGGACAATTTGTGTCCATTTTCATCTGGATGATTCAATAAGGCAATAGTATCTTGCTTGCATGCTTCCTGTGACTTTGAAGCAACCAATAAATCATCAATGTACTCAACCAATGTTGATTGGAAAGGCATTTCCAACTATTCCAAAAAAAATTCAACACCTCGTAAAAATATGGATGGGGATTCTGAAAAGCCTTGTGTTATCCTACACCAATACAGATGATTGCAGAATTGAAAACAGAAAGGAAACTGGCTATCCTCATGCAGAGGCACTGAGAAAAATGCTTGTGACAAGTCCACTAATGGGAACCATTCTGCAACACATGGAATTCGGAACAGAATCACTGCTGGATTGGGTACCACTGGACAACATTTGACCACAATATCAATCATTTTCTCAATTTCCCACTTGGCTGTTGCAAACCCATAATAGGTGAATTACGTGGGCTGCTCAGCACTTCTTTCAAAACTCCTGTTTTTACATCTGGTGCCAAGGTGATATTGAGGAGTTTTTGGTAAAATTGCATTGGGTTTCACTGTGACTTTCACTGGTTCAACTACTTTATTGAACCAATATCTTTTCCAGAACGATCCCAAACCTTTGATATACCTGTATCTCGTAGATAAATAGGCAGGTCCAATACTGTAAATGCAGGATAAAGAGTAATCAATGAAAACTCTTCATTATTCAAATTACAGTTTCCAAGTGGTAGACAGGATTCCTCATTATCACTATTTGTTTGGATGGCTATTCCATCATTTGTGCAAGTAATCCAACATTTTGTTTTGCACGATATACTCTTCCCAAAAGGTATACTGGCCATGAGTCATAGACTATGTATCTGTGCATGCCTTCAAAATTACCATTTTTTACAGTACTCGGCTCAGTAAACCTGTATTGTTTCCCCAGAAAGTGGCACATTTGTGGCACATTAGGAACTTCTGCAGTTCTGACAGTAGAGCATGTAGCTCCTGTGTCAACCAGGAAAGAAACATCATGACCCATTATTGTTCCATTTGCATAAGGACCACTCTGATCCACCTCTAATGAAGCTGCTACCACACATTCTTCTTCATCTGAACTCTCACTCATAATCTCATCACTTGATTCATCCTAACTGTGTAAGGCATACTTCTGTATGCATTATTGGCTGTTTTGACTTAACATTTCACCCATGTTCTGCTGAGGAACCACCATTTACCGCTGTGTCATTGGAGCTTGAGGTATTTGCATTTGCTGTTGCGACATCATTTGCATCTGCTGTTGCTTCTTCTTTTGCTGTAGTAACTGAAAACGAGGCACTTGCACCTGCCGTTGGGAAATTGCATTTGCTGAGGGATCTGCATTTGATTATTCATATTCTGGATATTTAAGTTGGGATTCCAAATTCTAAGTCCTCTTAAATTTGGAAATTTATGTTCATACATCTGCACAACACCTTCCTGCACCATCATTGGACACTCCAGTTTCCAACCCATGCAAGCATGACAAGGTAACATCATATTCACTGTCTGCATTTCACCTGAATTAACAATAGTATTCAGATCAACACCTGCATGATTTCCATTACCATTTCCAAAACCGCCACATCCTCTGCCTCCTGCCAGTCCCTGAATCTACACCATTTGCATATCTCCTGTTGTTGTGAAATTCCCAGCATCCCTGATTGTGCTGGTCTAATCTGCATCACACAATGCCCAATATCCAATGTCCAATGTCAGGTCTCGAACAAATACAAATCTGAACACAAAATTAATCATGTCTGTTGTGTCTGAATGCCTGCAACAACCTTCCATAATATGCATGTAATGACTCCATTGCTTCCTGAGCTCTCCTATCAATTCTCTGCCAATCAATATTTTTAGGTGAAAATCTCATTTTCAGAAATTCAATCATTTCGTAATAACTTTTCATTACTTCAGGAGATGGTGCACCTGTAACTGGATCTCATTGAGGTTCGCTTGCCGGCGAATCAACACTCCTTTTACACTCAATCCATTAATCAGCTGGGGCTACTATTTCTAACAAGGAATTTGATTTATCCCAGAGGAATTTGGTGAGTTTCATAAACCTATGTTTGCTGGTACCATTCAACTGGTTTGTCTCTCAATCTCAAAAAATTGTGAATGACAAAATATCACTTCTACTCCAACGGACCTGAACATAATTCCTTGCAGGCATTTCTCTCATTAGTAATGTAATTACTGGACTCAGTCTGCTGTGTATCAGTAGAGTTCAAATTTGCAGACTCTTTTTTCTTCTGATCTCTTTTCTTTAACCATCTACCTTCCCATGTACTGTATGTAATGCTCCCCATGTTTGAATACTTTGGGTTAATTCTCATGTGAATTTTTATTCCAGGTGATCTCATGTTCTCAATGTCTTTTGAATGAAATTCTAACCTATAGCTCCTTTTCAATGGTTTAGATTTCTCAATAGCCACTCCATATTTTTCTGCAAGTTCTGATAATTTTTGATTTGATACTCCTGCTCTATTTGTGACATATTTACACATGAAGTGTAACTCATCTCATTATATGACTCAATTCTAGTTAATGCAAGTGTTCCTCAATCTTTTCACTTACATCAAAATGTAATCTTGCTAGGCCCAGTGCTCTTTCCCCTTCAGCAACTGGTTTCATTGCTGATGCTCCACTCACTTTCTCCAACCAGTCTGTTAACTGCTGAGCTGTCAAACCTTGTAAAGAAACATTTTTATTCACATTAGGCATGCACTGTGAAGTATTACAAGGGGGACCCATTACTCTCTCAGATGTCATCAAAATTGAATTCAAATTTAAATTAGATTTTTCAAAATGTTGCGAAATCATGAAATAAGTTAAGTTTATATTTGGCCCATTTTTGTAAAAAGTCTGATTCATTGGATTCACATCTTTCACAGTAGCATTGAGTCTCTACGTTTCTGCATTTCTGTTAAAAATATTCTGCACATTATTCTCATTATTTCCCTGGGCATGCAATGGAACAACAGGACCAATTGTAAGAGGAACTGTTAATGCTTCTGGGCTTGATGGAACATTCTGATTTCTCAAGTAAATCACTTCAGAATGCTGTCCTGTAAGCACTGAGGAACTTGCTTGCTAAGTGTTACTGCAGTATATCTCAGCATTGCCTGAGCTTGACTAACAACTTGCACAAGAGTCATTGAATTAGGTGTAGACTGAACCATCATTGTTTTTTGTACATTTGTGGTGCCACCGGTACTGCAGAAATCACAATTGGAACTGTAGAATAAACAGGCTGAGCTACAGTCTGAATCCCAGGAGTCTGAGTAATTGTAATAGTAGGAACATTAGCTGTGACCTGTACTTGGCTCTGTGTTACCACAATTGGAGGTAGTGCACTTGGCTTAACACTAATACCTGGACTTGCCTCTTGTGCTACTTATGGTGGGAGGCAATTTTTTAATAATTGTGTTATAAATTATTCATCATCTGACTCACTATCATAAGTCAGCAATCTCTTAGCTTCATCTGACTTTGACTCAGTTCCTTCAAGATCCTTATTCTTCTTCTTTGGTCTAACACTGTCCTCTTTCTCTTGTGTGATTGCAGGAGAGATTCCAATAACTTGTAAAGTTTCTGTTCTCCAACATTTTTGCATATTGTCCCATCTTGTTTCTAGCAATGTTTTCTCAGCTTTTCTCATTCATCTCTCAAATTTTAATTTCTCTTGTTGTCTGGCTACTAACTCCCAAATAGCTAAGGCTTCAATTTGTGCTGATCTCCGAGGAGGCTTTAATTTGTAAAGTACTCTTCTTATTTTTTGGAAATTCTCATATTAAAACTTCAATGAACAGGAAACACTAAGCTCCCTTCCTTCTCTGTAATTTTGCACCATTGTTTTAACTAAATACACATTGAAGGACCATTCGGTTCAATTACAATGTATGTTGGTGTACCTTATGGCTGGGCAATTTCTCCTATTCTGGCTGGAATGAAAGCATCCCCTCTAATAGCACTCTTTAACACTTTCAAAAATTGAATTATCCCCTTTAACTGACTTAAAACAACAAATTCAATTCAAGACAAGAATAATTCAATCCCCAAATCCTTTTCGCTTGCTACTCATGACCAATAGCGCTTCATGGTTGTCCACCAATCTGTTGGCGGCTACTTTTCACCAACTTGCAGACTTCCAAACTCGATTCACACAAAAACTAATGCAAAATATTAAGAAAAATCAACAAACGGGGCACAATCACTTCAGAAGCTTTACAGAATTTTCAACTGCGGCTTTTAGCTCTGAAATCTACTCTTTAGAATTTAGCTTTCTCTCATGCACAAGTAAAATTCAGCCTGCAAATTTCACCCTTGACTAATATCAGATCTAACACTCCATTAGCACCCACACTAAGACTACTATTTGTCAACCATGCTCGATTGACCAAACACAGCAAACAAGTTACAACAACAACCAAGGGTCTCATACACTTGTACAATACTCTGGGCTCTCAGACCAACACAGGGTCCGTACATGAACATCTAAGTGGGCAATATTTTAGCCCAAAGCACCACATTCACTTGTAATACAATGACTTCTCTACTCTCACTCATTGGAGTATGCCAACTCTCTAATCAAACTACTTTGAAGTACCCAAACTCCCTATTTCTCTCATACATCACAATCCATCTGCACTTAGCCAAATCATTGCAGGCGTAAACCCTACTCAGAACTCAAACAATCACTGGGAACACTGAGAACATATCATATTTAAACAAACATTGGCAAAGCCAAATTTCATCCAAACAAGCATTGGCAAAAAACAAATTTCTAAAAAATCTAAATGTCAACAAGCATTGGCAAAACAAAGCCTCTCCATTCTCTCCTATTGAGATAGAATCATCAAAACTAGCATGACTCCCTCTTATTGAGACGTAACCATCAGATGATTCCCTCCTATTGAGAAGTAATTATCCTCTTCTGATACCAAATTTCATGGGCTTGACAGACCTTATATATTTTTTTTTATATCATGATGATAAAGTGACACGTAAAGGGCAAAACATCTATTACCCTCAGAGGTTGACTCAGACCCTTAGACTCAGACAGGAATATGAAATCATCCAATCAGACACTAGAAACATCAAATATCACATCAAATAATCAAAATATTCAATTTACAGTCAATATTTCAAATACACCATGTCCTTTGCGGCCGTGAATCACCACAACAGTTTAGTAAAATGTAAACATTTATTGCCCTTTAAATTTACAATGCTAAGATCACATAAATCATGCACAAGACCAAATGATAGAAATACAGAAACATCACAGGCTGTCCAAAATGCCTAAAAACTCCCAGTTTAACTAAAGAATGTATCTTTAGACACTCCAAAAGAACAATGCAGAATAACAACAGAATCAAGTGAAAAATAGAACCAGCATATATTTAGTTTGTGCAGTTGAAGTTATTATAATCAATTAATAAACAGTCAAATTAAGACATTAGGTCAGGCATCCCTATCTACTATTCTAATCAGAAAGCATGTGTGGGATTCATGCAAAAAGAAAAACAAGACAAAATTTAATTTAGAAAAACATCTAACTATGGCGCTAATCAAAACAAGCGATTGGATTTTCTAAGCGAGACAAACTTGCAAAAAAAGACAAATGCACATTGGTAATACCGCATCTAAATGGATCAGCAATCAGTTGTAACTTCATCAGCAGAGTGCAGGAACATCAGGTCTTCAGGGAACAGCATCAGGATATAAAGGGTGAAGTTGGGCCTAACTGAACTGTTAAAATCATAGGCAAGAACTAAAGAGCATCTGAACAGAATCTCAGAAAATGAGGAACTAACAAGAAGCTCAGAAAATGGGCAGCTGACTTACATCACCTAAATCTTTGTTATATTAAAGTCACAAAAGTTACTAACTAATCCTCTATTGGATCAGACTCTGAGGTGGTTTAGTGTACAGCCATTCAAACATAATCTGCGCTTCAGATGGATCTCTTCACATTCTCTGCACCCATGATTGGTTTACAGTCACTCCTCTCTCGTCTTTGGTCACCAGCTTCCGTGATTAAATACATTTAAAATAGAACATGGAAACATGACATATGCTTCCTGCCAAAAACTAAAACTCAAGCAAGTAAAACATATGCAACATGAAAACATCACAGTCAGCACTGATGCCCATTGTTTAAAACTAACAACTTTTATCTCGAGGAAATATGCAACACGATCAGTAAAAGCAGGACAGAAATTTCCACTATGCAAGTCACCCATTATGTTTGAAGAAACAACATTTTGCAAAGTTAGCATGCATTTGAACATCATGTTTCTGGAAAATTAGTAAAACGTGAGGCCTTTTAACTAATGCTAAACATGAAGAATAAAACATTTCATAATAGTTTTTAAACCTTTAACATTTTAGTACATTTTAATAATCATCTTTTGGCAATATATTTAATTATGATTAAACACAATACATTTTCATTAGACATTATTTAACTTCATGTTGAACTTCATTGTGGCAGACACCAGGACAATCACATTTTTATCACACGTTTATTTTTCAATCACACAGTTTTCAGTTAGGTCTTTTAATACTCGTTATTTCACATTTTAGTGACATATTTTCATTGATAATGATTGCTCTATAACACCTGGCAGGGCCATTTACAGTAACAAGGAAGAGCGCCCACAGCCCCTACAGCACGCTCCACGTGGTCCCTTCAGCACAGTAAACTGTGCACAGCTGGCGGTCCCCTGCCTGAGAGATCCTGACTGGGGTGGGTGGGGCTTGATTTACTGTGGGGGGGCACGTTTTGCAGGGAGAAAAAGTGAGGAAGTGGTGATCTGCGTGGTAAAGACAGTTTAGCAGCAACGAACAGCAAAGGGCTCCATCTTCTGGCAGTTTTATACAATCATGCAAAGACACCTCAAGTTTAATGATTTTAAAGTGTACATGAGGAGCCGATGGAACACAGCAGAGGCCACAGGAGTTACTAAGCCACCAAGAGAGATGGTTTTTGCTTTATATTTCATGTAGTGTAAGGAAACTTGGTGTGGGGAGTAAAATAAAAAAAATGAACACTTCCAAAAGTTACAAAATTAAAACCAAAAAGTATAAAAGTGGACATTTCGCCATTACAGCTGAAATAAAGAGATAAACAACCAGCCCCTCAAACAAAAAAACCCAAAAAACTGTGAAAAAGCCTAGGCCTATATTTAAGAAAAAGGGGTGTATAAGCTTTGATGCACCACTTCTCTTGCGTCCCCTACTGGCACCTAGTGACACCATGGTTGTGCTGTTTTTATAATCCAGCATACCATGGCTGTCTTTCGCACAATATTGTCACTTTTTTTAAACGCTATTGTTGACCCTAGTGCAGCAAAGTGCAAGGAGGCCGATAGGTTGCTATGGAAGTGTCATTTTAACGCCTGCTCTGAGCCAGTGTTAAAAATTATGACAAAAATGAAACAGTGAAATCTTTTAATTTTCACTGTGCCATTTTTGCCGGCCTCCTATCGCTGGAATCACTACTTTGTAAATATGGCACGGCAGAAACACCACTTTAGCACCACCTTAGCATAAAAGAATGACTAAGGTGGCACTAGGGACTCTTAAATATGCCCCCTAGTTCTTTTGATAACCACCAACAAAGATCCATGGATTTACTGCAGCTGGCAATCACTGTCCTCTGCATGCTGAGTAAAGGGTTTGACCATAGGCTGTACCCGATGCCCAATCCCTGCTGCACACACACACATGAGTTTTGTGGTTTGGACCAATATGCTAGTGTAAGGCTTGATGGTGTCATATGTTTTTACTGTGAGGGCGAAAGGGTCCAAAGAGCAATGACACAATTTCCTTATCCTTTAGGTATCTCTGAATTTTACCTAGCAGCTTTAAAGAAAGAACGCCATGCGCTGTACCATTCCTGTTTATTTATAGTGAGCGCAATGGTACACGTCAGATGCTAAAACATGCACTGTACATTGAAGGGGGCGCGCTTCTATAGCACATGGCAACATTTTTTCTTTCATCTCATTTGTTAGAAATGGGGTCTTTGGTTGACAGTCATGTTACCCCCTGTTCAAGCAAGGACCCTCACTCTAGTCAGGGTAAAAGTTAATCACCCTCAGCTAACCCCTGCTTACCCCCTTGGTAGCTTGGCAGAGCAGTAGGCTTAACTTCAGAGCGCTAGGTGTAAAGTATTTGTACCAACACACACAGTAACTTAATGAAAACACTACAAAATGACACAACACCAGTTTAGAACAATAGGAAATATGTATCTAAACAAAACAAGACCAAAACGACAAAAATCCGACATACACAAGTCAAGTTATGAATTTTTAAAGATTAGACTCAAAAATAGCGTTTAGAAACAAAAATGCTTCGATGAGATGTTAACACGGCGTCGCGACGGAGTCGTTCCCAACAAGCCGACACCAGCGGCGCCAGACATGGAGTCGTGTAGACCCCCAAGTACAGTACCTTTGGTGAAGAGTGAAAACAAGCCGATTCGCGAAGTCGGGCATCGCGGCGTCTGTGTGAAACGTTGAATCCACGCACTTCGAGTGGCATCGGTCACGACGGGGTGCAGCGACTTCCACGGAGCCGCGGACTTCAGCGGGGCTGCAGCGGCATCGGGCCTGCGAAGAGCGTCGTGTTCCAGCGAAGGTCACGGCATCAGGGGTAGGTGGCGTTACCGGATTCAGCAGCGGCGTCGGTCCGAAGTCATCCGATGTCGATTTCCTTGGATTTCCACCAGCTTTCCTTTCAAGGGTCCCAGGGACTGGATAGGGCACCACTTGTCAGAGCAGGAGTCTCTCCAGAGACTCCAGGTGCTGGCAGAGAGAAGTCTTTGCTGTCCCTGAGACTTCAAACAACAGGAGGCAAGCTCTAAATCAAGCCCTTGGAGATTTCTTCACAAGATGGAAGGCACACAAAGTCCAGTCTTTGCCCTCTTACTCTGGCAGAAGCAGCACTGCAGGAAAGCTCCACAAAACACAGTCACAGGCAGGGCAGCACTTCTTCCTCAGCTATCAGCTCTTCTCCAGGCAGAGGTTCCTCTTGGTTCCAGAAGTCTGTAGATTTGGGTGCCCTTCTTATACCCATTTTAGTCTTTGAAGTCACCTTTCTTCAAAGGGGACTCACACCTACTTGTGAAATCCTGCCTTGTGCAGGCAAGGCCTCAGACACACACCAGGGGTTTGGAGCCGGCATTGTCAGAGGCAGGCACAGTCCTTTCAGATGAGAGGGACCACTCCACCCCTCCCTCCTAGCAGAGATGGCTAATCAGGAAATGCAGGTTACACCCCAGCCCCCTTTGTGTCACTGTCTAGTGCGAGGTGAAAAACAACCCAACTGTCAAACTGACCCAGACAGGAAATCCACAAACAAGGCAGAGTCACAGAATGGTTTAAGCAAGAAAATGCTCACTTTCTAAAAGTGGCATTTTCAAACGCACAATCTTAAAATCAACTTTACTAAAAGATGTATTTTTAAATTGGGACCCCAAACTCCACATGTCCATCTACTCTCTAGGGGAATCTACACTTTAATCATATTTAAAGGTAGCCCCCATGTTATCCTATGAGAGAGACAGGCCTTGCAACAGTGAAAAACGAAGTTGGCAGTATTTCACTGTCAGGACATATAAACCACATTACTATATGTCCTACCTTATCCATACACTGCACCCTGCCCTTGGGGCTACCTAGGGCCTACCTTAGGGGTGCCTTACATGTAAGAAAAGGGAAGGTTTAGGCCTGGCAAGTGGGTATACTTGCCAAGTCGAATTTACAGTGTAAAAATACACATACAGACACTGCAGTGGCAGGTCTGAGACATGATTACAGGGTTACTTGTGTGGGGGGCACAACCAGTGCTGCAGGCCCACTAGTAACATTTGATTTACAGGCCCTGGCACCTCTAGTGCACCTTACTAGTGACTTATTAGTAAATCAAATATGCCAATCATGGATAAACCAATTAAATACAATTTACACGGAGAGCATATGCACTTTAGCACTGGTTAGCAGTGGTAAAGTGCTCAGAGTTGAAAAGCCAACAGCAAGTGGTCAGAAAAAATAGGAGGCAGGAGGCAAAATGATTGAGGATGACCCTGCATAAGCAAAAAAGTCCAACATCATTACATTTCTCTGGCGATCTCTTTAAACAAAGAAAAAAGTCTGGGCGGAGATGTGGAAAAGTCAGATGTTGGGAGGCCTAGCTGAGGAGGCCGAAGCAAAAGCTGGAAGCGCAAGGGTTAAGAGACAGAAATTATGATATTCGCAGAAAGGATGAAGAAAAACAATGGAACAAAAGGGTAGAAATGGAGATAAACATAGTTTCATAAGGGAGAATAAAAGAAAGAACAGGGCTTCTCAGGATGAGGGAAATAGAGAATAGAGAGTCACAGGAGTATTGCAGAAAAAACAGAGAGTCTCAGAAGGTGAGGAGAAGAGAGTGAAAGTATATTTCCACAGGGTGAGGCAGAATAAATAAAGTGAGGCCTGCAGAATATTAGGGGGAAGAAAAAGAAGGGAAGGCTGCAGGTAGAGGGGAGGTGGAGATTCATGCGGCAAGGATGGTGACAGGTTAGAGAAAGAAATAATGCAGCATGTCATGGAAAGGCAGGGTTAAGGATGAGTTGCAAGAAATGAGACAAGAAAGGTCACCTTCAAGAGTAGAGTGAAAGGAAATAGAAGTGTGAATAACTGAGTGCTGGTGGACAGAAGACAACTGCTATTTTTGACGGTAGACCAAGCTGAGGCTCTGCTTTAAGGAGGGCCAGTGGTTTCCTCGATTTTAAATGAGGGTTGGGGAGGACAGTGTGGTTAGCAGGGCGGGGAATTCTGCCAAAAAGAGGAGTGCTCATTTGAACCGAGTGCTAATGAGGCCTTAAGTGTACATGTCTGAAATTCTGAAAGTATGCACTTATGTTAATGAGCATGTAGAATCTTATAAAAGAAAAAGTGTGACTCACAATGGGGAAGCATGCAATATTTGTTGATATTGGCCGTGTGAAAACTGGACAAGGCACCAGTTACTGGGAATGTGCAAGCTAGCATTGCTAACATAGGATTTAGCAATTATCTATTATTCGTGGGTATAGGGAAATAGAAAAAAAACATGATGCTGCTAGACATGCGGAAATTGGCACCACCTGATGTTCATGGGTGTATGGTAACTGTCAATACCTGCTGTCAGTAGACATTTGGAATCATACAATATCTGTTACAGGTCATGTTGAAAGTGGCAGCATCTGGGACTGTTCACTGAAGTGTGAACATACCTTTTATAGGTCAACTGTCAATACCCGATAGGGAAATGAAGAGGAAACTTAGCAAGTTAAAAACAGACTATGTGGATTGCTGTTAAGTTTGGAAATATATCATGGTTACTTTTGAGAAATCCAATATCACTTTTAAAATGTTTTTTTCATACACTTTCGAGAGCAGGTCAATGTTACTAGCCTGAATGTACATAAACATTTCTAATAATATCTGCCCATACTTCCCACCTCGAATAATTGAACTTTAGGTCCTGTCACAATTATTAGCCCAACATAATTGCTTTTGTAAATCTTTCTAAGGTCACTGGAGCAAAGCTATATGTCTGATGAGCCCTAAGTAGGGGCAAACCGGTCCTTGGTTGCTTGTGTTCTGGGCTAGGGAGGAACTGGCTTAGCATTTTGGCCTGCACTGTTCCCATTGAAGCAGGGTCAAGACAGATGTTCATAAATCTGGGTCCAAATTGAAGTGTAATGGTGTGCAAAGAAATGATAAATAGAGATGCGTCCCGAGTAATGCCAGTGGCTGAGATTAATTCAAGCATTCCATCCATCACTTTTATGTATACTTTAGTAAGTTTGCAGTGTGTCATGAAACCATGGCTGGAGTGGAACATGGTGTGCTGGCAGTTTTCCTGTGGACTGCATTGTAGGCATCTGCTTATACAGCAGGATAAGCTGTCATGATTCATCCCTGAGAGTGTTTAGCACAAATATTTAAAAATAGAATTGGTATATGCCCTGTTCTTTTCCTAAATGTGTCAAACCCACCAAAGGGTATCAGTCTCGCTTAGTGTCACCACCTCACTCCAGGACATTATGGACACTGGCTCCACTCACTAACAAATCACTGTCTTCATATGTGTCTGTTAATACGTTTCTTGAGAGCAAAAGAATAGAAAAAACCTCAGAACACTTTAGGATTGTAATCACTGTCAGAATTAGTCTAGAGGGAGAAGGCCCCCTACATCTTACTGTCTACATTAGCTTTCATGGAGCTAACAGAACATTTTTATGAGGGTTGGTTTTGGTTGCCACTCTGACCCTGCATGAAACACGCATTTCTATGACTCTTTAATAAACAAGATACTGATATATGGATATCATAACAAACAGCATCCACATTTATCTTGCAGACCAGTTTAACCTCTCTGGTGGTTCTTGGCACATCAGCAGCCAGAGCACCATCAGACTGCAGAGTCTAAGCAGCATATTTATAAGCCCCGTGTGCTCATAGATGTGGAGTAAGCCAATGCAATGCAAGTCGCTGCGTTGCCTTACTCTGCATCAGTGGGTCATTCGATGAGTGTTGCTGTGTTTTTTTTCCATACAACACCCATGGATTTTGATGCTGTTCCAGATTTACTAAATGATGTAAACCTGGAACAGTGCCAAAATCTTACACTTACACCTACTCTGGGGGTGGCGCAACAAGAGAAATATTTGGCGCAAGGGTGTCTGCGTTGGCACTAGGCACCAAATTGTTCACCAGTGTTGGGTCAAAGGACAGGAATGCACTGTATTTCATAAGTATTGGGCATTCCTGCCCTTTCACATCGACATAGGGCAGCACAGCAAAAAGATTTGCAGAGCTGCCCTACGCCAATCTGTTGTAAATATGCCCCTAAGTGTAAAAAAGGTAAAACAAGGAAACAAGCCTTTAGCACCCAGGATCTCCTTTTCATCAATTTAGCAAAGCATTGAACATTCATCTTGGTGAAGAACATTACACCACAATACAGTAAATATCCTCAACCCAGCTACCTCTCCTATCACTTTACTTTATGCTTGCCTTCCACCCTCTAGAGTGCTCTGCTGCCTTTCGACTGGTACTATTTATAGAAATAACATGAAAATTCATATATATATCACAATCCTGGGTCTCAAAACATTGGGTCTCATTTACAAGGCCAGGGGCGCAGGGCAGCGCAGCACGTACCTTGCTGTGCCACCCTGTGCCACCGGGAAAGGGCAGAAATGCACTATATCTATTAGACACAGTGCATTTGAGTCCTCTCCCCCTGCGTTGGCACACAAAAGGCTGCCTAGTGCCAACGCAGGCACCCATGCATCATGGGTGCCTGCATTGAAGGGATGATTTTTTTGTGCAGGAAAGGGTACCTTCCTGTACGAAAAAAATCACAAGAGATGATAGTTATAATGCTCCAGTGCCACCTTGCGCCACATTAACGTAATTATTTTTTACTTTAATGTGGCCCAACGAGGCAGAGATTCCCACGCCGTATTTACAGGGTGGTGCAATGCGTGCATTGCGCCACTCTGTAACCCTTTGTGCTACATTATGCATGTGCCAGGCATAATATATGCAAAAGGAGCATTCCCCTGTTAGGGGAGCTGAAAAAATGGCATAAGGAAATCTATGAGATTTCCTTACGCCATTTTTTATGGCACTCTTAATGCCTGCTCAAGAGCAAGAGTTAAAAGGGGGCTTCCATTCTTTAGAATGTGGCCCTACGTAGTCTGAAGGAGTAGTGCCAATATTTTGCGCTATTCCTGCAGAGTACATCAATAGCGTCATGAGAAATTACGCTATTGCCTCCTACCCTAAGCCATGGTGCACCATATTTTAAATATGTCGCACATATGGCGGCGGTAGGGGGGTGCTAAGGGGTGCAGGGAAAGTGGCGCTGCAGTCGGTGCAGCACCATTTTCCATAAATCTGCCCCTAAGGGGCATATTTATACTCTGTTTGCGCCGGAATTGCGTCGGTTTTTTTTACGCAATTCCAACGCAAAACTAACTCCATATTTATACTTTGGCGTTAGACGCGTCTAGCGCCAAAGTCCATGGAGTTTGCGTCATTTTTTAGCGTGGACACCTACTTTGCGTTAATGAGATGGAAGGTAGGCGTTCCCGTCTAAAAAATTGACTCCGAGGCATGTGCGCCGTATTTCCACTCCCGGGCAAAATTCACGCCCGGGAGTGGGCGGGTCAAAAAAAATGATGTACGGCCGCTTTTGCGCCGTTTTTTAGCGCCTGGACAAGGCAGGCGTTAAGGGACCTGTGGGCTCGGAAGGAGCCCAGAGGTGCCCTCCCATGCCCCCAGGGACACCCCCTGTCCCCCTTGCCCACCCCAGGAGGACACCCAAGGCTGGAGTGACCCATCCCAGGGACATTAAGGTAAGTTCAGGTAAGTACTTTAAAAAAAAAAAAATTGTGGCATAGGGGGGCCTGATTTGTGCCCCCCTACATGCCACTATGCCCAATGACCATGCCCAGGGGACAGAAGTCCCCTGGGCATGGCCATGGGGCAAGGGGGCATGACTCCTGTCTTTGCTAAGACAGGAGTCATTTCTATGGGGGTTGGGAGTCGAAAAAAATGGCGCAAATCGGGTTGAGGTGAAAAATTTGCCTCAGCCTGACTTGCCCCATTTTTTGGCGCCCAAACTCCATATCCCCCTACGCCGGCGCTGCCTGGTGTACGTCATTTTTTTTCACGCACACCAGGCAGCGCCGGCGGCTAACGCCGGCAAACGTCATTGATTAAATACGGTGCCCGCATGGTGCTTCAGAATGGCGTTAGCCGGCGCTAATTTTTTTGACGCAAAACTGCGTTAGCGCAGTTGTGCGTCGAAAAGTATAAATATGGCCCTAAGTGTTTTGCAGAATGCAGCACACATAGGAAGAGTTAAAAACAGGGAGACATAAAGATATTTATTCCTGAGGTGTTGCAGGAATCTGAAGCATTCTCAGACTTCTGGAAATGCATCAGATTGCTTCAGGTTCCTTGGGTGTTGCGTGGGAACACCCAAGGTAGCACTCATGGAATTCCCCTTTCACGCAATGTTACGCGTGGAAGGAGTCCATATTTACAAGGCGATGAAATGCCACTCAAGGTGACTTTGCGTAGCCTTGTAAATATGGGCTGGCACACTGTGCCACTGTAGCATGAAAAAAAAATGATGCTCCGGCGGCACAGTGTGCTAGGGTCTAGTAAATGAGGCCCTTCTTTTCGCTGGTGCAGACTGTTTACTACTACATTCAGTTCCCCAACACTGGCTCTCCAGGAGCTAGCACTCAGCCATGTCATTAGTATCGGAAGGCACCCCAGTGGCATCGTTTCTGTTCTCACCAATGGGAGCTTCTCATTTCAGACCTTTTCAAACACTGGCAGCCGAGGATGGATGCGTTGGCTGCCTGTCCTCGCTCTGCCAGCGGTGACCACTGTGTATCAATTGAGACACTGTTTTCTTGTCTGAGAACTTAAACACCCTATTTCAGGCTTAAGTGCTTTATAAATTTACCATGACAAAATATGTTTCTAGGCCACTGCAATGCAAGGCGTAGGAAGACAAGGACAGAATATTTTATCCTTTCCAATTTACAACCACTTTTAATGAATAGAGTACTGCTTTGCAGACAGGTTAGGGTTTTTGCAGCTTGTCGGGTTTCAGTCTGAAAGCAAATCCCTCTTGATTTCATTTCATTTCATGTAAATTAACTTTGACAAATGGTACCAGGCAATGTTTCAGAATGCCGCATTATGCAACGCAGTTATTCCTCCTGCTGGCACATAATGAAAAGCAAAATATATGACAATACATCAATTTTTTCAGAGAAGTTAAGCCAGAGCCAAACATATGCATTACAGAAGAATAAATAACCGTGTGTGTGGATGTTTGTATGTCCTGCAAGGCACACCTTTTCAAACAATTAGCTTTTTACTGCTGCCTCCACACATTTATGTGCAATGCGTGGACACAAACCATATGCAAGAGCAGAAGTATTCACAGTATCAGTTTAACAATCTCACCGATGGCAATTAATGACACAGTTTACTTGTTCAAGGCAGCAGAAATAGTAGTGTTCTCTGTTTCTGCATTTACTTCCGTATGAAAGTCTACATCCTCATAGTTAAAACGAGTGTTAACTAATTAAGGCTATAGGCTTTTTGATCGTCTCCAACTATGACACAATATATGATGACAAGCTTCAAATTGGGGGGTGTGAGCTTGGTACATGTCAGATCTTTTACGCTAAATAGCAGGGGGTGGTGCTTTGGGTACACACTCCAAGTCCAATCCATTTAATGCTTATAAAGTGCCATGTTATACAAAGGATAACAAGGCACTACCGCAGATCAACTGCTGAGGGAGTTACTAAAAAGATGTATCTTGGAAGAACCTGTTCAACATGCGTGAGATTTTCTGCCACGATATTCCACCATGACCTGGTATGACAGGGGAACATGTGCACCCTGTCTTTCTCCTGAAACTCAAGGGATGGGCACCAGTATACGATACCCTGATGAGCTCAGGTCCATTTTTGAGCAGGAAGGTATACACTACTTTATAAATTGGAGTGCCATTCCAGTAGCATTTTGTAAGCCTCAGTCAATATCTTAAATTGAATTGGAAAGCCAATTCAGGATAGGGAGAAAGGGGGACATATAGGGTATCATACACTTAATATAGTTAATTTTTGCAGTGATTCATTTGCCAGAGACAGAAGATGGTGCGTCTCTCACAGCAACGTGAGGTGGTAATTGGAAGACTGGATGGTATGGTTAATCTGGCCTTCTTTTGGGAGGGGTTCATCACAAAACAACCCCAGTGAATGAACAACACCCACTTGTAAAAAGAGGCGGTCAGCGCTACAATTCTTTAGCCAGTAGCTGGTACTGATGAGCAGAAAATTCAGTTTTAGAGACTTTCCTACTCAACTTTCTCATATTAATATCTCTTGGACAGTGGAATACAGCTCTTCTACTTTCAAGTTGTCAAAAGTAGAATCACTAGACAAATACAAAGTCACTTGAGTGCCATCAGCATAAATTATGAAACTGACACCCAAATGCAGATGGAGAAACATTAAACAATGGATGTACTTTATTGGCTGTGAATATGGAATACAGTAGACCATTACATCCACAACCATCCCACATAATAGGAAACCCCCTGCTCCATAACATTCCACCCACAAGACTAAATCACTGAGACTAAAATCAAAGCAATGTCCTCTTTTTCTACTGCATGATTCTCCCCCCAGATTTTCCTCCATCCCCCCAACCTTCATTATATTTGATCCCTAGACTGCAACTATCTCACACGGCATGTACAATCTATTGTTCCAATCCAGAGGCACACAATCAGTAATAGTAACATACTCCAAATCCATCCCCAGGACAACTGTCACAACACTTGCTGTAACACAAACGAGTAACACGGATCACAGTTAATGCTTTGTGAATACATTGTTTTGTTTATATATAATGTTGTCTTTACATTATGCTTACCTTCATTGACATAAAGCATGTATGACTACAATTACAGATGTTATCATTACCGATATACTATTCCTGATGCTATGTAGTTTACCTGTTCAAATGCTGTGATGTATGATGCTATCATATGACCCCTATTCCATTTTTTTGTTTACCTACCTGTACCTAAAATCCTCAATAAAACTTTTAAAATTCAAAAAAGAGTTCCATCCCAAGAGTTAGCAATGCTTAAAGGAAAATCTATCAAAGTAAGAACAGCTCGTATAATTGGAAAGTCTCTAAACGTTGATCAGCCCTACACAGATTGGATTTGACATCATGGATTCCAACCGTTTAAACTTGAATTATGCACAAGCAATGGATATATGTTTCTCTTGGTTTATTAACATCACACTCTTATCTCTAGATTGTTTCCAAAAAAAAGTTTTATGATACTTTATTCTTTATACATTAAGGGGGTCATTCTGACCTTGGCGGTCCATGACCGCCATGGCGGAGTGCGGCGGAAGCACCGCCAACAGGCTGGCGGTGCTTCCTGGGCGATTCTGACTGCGGCAGACAGTGAAAATCGCGACGGGTGCCACTGCACCTGTCGCACCCCTTCAACTCCACCGGCTCCATTCCGAGCCGGCTTCATTGTTGAAGGGGCTGTCCCGCTGGGCCGGCCGGCGGTCTTCTGGCGGTCGCCCGCCGGCCCAGCGGGAAAGCCGGAATGGCCGCCGCGGTCTTTTGACCGCGGTGCGGTCTTTCGGCGGGAACCGCTTGGCGGGTGGCGACCGCCGACCGCCGCGGTCAGAATGACCGCCTAAGTGCCTTGTCTTTTTAATTGTCTCACCGATGTACTTAAGCCTTTATTCATCCATATGGAGTTACATCTGTTTTAAAGCTGATGCTACGATCATATTGCTCCCTACAAATTCTTCAATATTGTCTCCTTAGTTACTATACTCAATTTAGTACAACCATTGAATGCTTCAATGGAAGAGTAACCTTAATGAAATTATAATAAAGTATCTGAAGAAAGCATTAACCCCCTATTATTGCGTTATCACATACTTTTGATGTACACATTTTCAATTCTTCCATTCTATCCAATATTCTGACAAGTGAACACACTTTCATTGTTAGATTGCATGGCAGTGGCTAGTCTGACAAAAAATATTCTTGATTTGCATGGCAATGCCTGAAGGGGTTTGACACATAACATCTTTGACAATATGATCATATTTATCATTGTAACATTATGGTTGTAATTTGCTGGTTATCTAAGAAGGCAAGCTATTGCTATCTCCAATATAGTATTTTTTTAAACCCATCCCGGACTGTAGGGAGCACATATCATACCTTTCAGTGAATGTCAAGTCACTTTAATTCACCTTCGATGCTATCCTCAAGGAACAAATTGACAAAAAACAAAGACGGTTAGGCACAAGCTCTCTCTTCTAAAGAAAGTGACACAATTTCTTCCAGAAAGTGACTTCAGAATTGCTGTTCAAGCACCCATTTTGGCACATTTATGTGGACATAATGTCCTGCTCCATGAGTTCCCAGACCCCATACTGGTGGGAGAGCGTAGTTTAAATATTATATATATTAGACGTGAAATGCTTATACCTAACAATGCTGCATACAAAAACGATCACAAAATATTATCCACTTGAATGTATTCTTAACGCAATTATAAGTGTGAAGCTGCTATTGTACTATATACTAATATCGATTATAAGAAATAATTACTTGCATTATGATTAATTGAATATGTTAACATCTACAAGGATTACGTTTATTAGAATCCATGAGTCTTAAGTTAGCGTGAGTTGAAAACTTAGTAGTGTAGCTCTCATATTAAAGCATATTTTTTCTGTTCCTTCAGTGTGCTGACTCGCAAAAGGCCATGACCCAGCATTTGTTCTTTTCTCCGCTTATTGTATCAATGACAGTTATATTCCCATCCGCTTGCTAGATGTTTTAGTATAAGATTTATACAATTTGCAACAAAAATTGGAAACTTCCAAGGACATTCGACCATGGACAAAGGAACTTTTGAACTGATGAACGTGCCAGAAAATGAAGTAACCCCGGATGTGCCACCTACGAAAACATCAAATATAAAGACCAATCAAAGTATTACAATTTATCATGAAATGACAAATGCATTACTTAATGTATAATTTGATAGGTTGAAGATAGTGGGGTGTAGTGACTATCCAATAGAATTTTGGGTGAATGTATTATGAAAAAGGGATAAAAACTCATGACACAGGAGACTCGAGAGCATTAGGTAGGGAATGATATTGATTGCATCCAGAAACTCTGTCACTCTATTTGGTGATTTGAGACTTAGACAAAACCATCCTCATCCATAGACTGCCCCATTACACTTTCCCTCCTTATGAGGGAAGTGTCCCCTGTCCTTAGATGAAATAGACTGCTGGCGCTTTAACTGATGTCCTGAAGACGAAGACTGATCCTGTATGCTGACTCATTCTGAGGAGGGTAACTATGACAATTGCTATCGTAATTTGTCTAAATGCTTTTCCTTTCTAGGTACCAATTGCTGTATTTTTTGGTTAGAGACCCTAGTTAGATGTTTTCCAAATTGGTGTTCTAAATTGTTTTGCATGAAGTCCAACATGCAGATGCCAATTAGCGGTTAGATTAGGTATACACTTTGACTGATACCAACAGACGTGACTGACATTGTGCTATGTTGAACTAAGCGTATATAATGTTCTATGCATTCTGATCTACGTGCCTCATATATTGATGTCATATGTTTGTGATCTTTGCGTTGTCAAAACCTTATCACAGTTGCCATATCATGACTATGTTCTTTGCTTCATGGTTTGAGATTAATACTCTTGCTAGTAGATTGTAATCAATAGGGAATAAAATTCTCAAAACTCCAATAAAGGTGTGGTTATTCATGACTGAAAGGTCATGGTTGCGTCAGTAGTTTAACCAATGTCTAAAGTGAAATATATTGTGGTGATATATGTTGATAATATCATTGACATATTGCTTGATATATTGATTAGTTATCTCGTTCTACGGTGTCTCACCACTGGGTCAAAAGATTAATCCGTCTAAAACGAGTCCTAATGTGTATAAATTAACATAAAGGGACGCGTTAACAGTTCTGGTAGCAGAGCGACGGTTAGGCCCTTGGGGCCCTAGGACGGAGATTCATTGTTTAATTTGTTTTTCTGTGATAATGCAATTCGGAGGTATGATGGGTTTCTAAGTTCGCCATTGGCTTTCCCGGGATCTCAGAGCCTGCCTAAATGAGTTGGGAATGTTCTCGGCACCATAGTATGCGTGGTTAGGGTCTTTGCGCTTGCCTAAAGCTTAATCATCTTGCAGGTGGTTGTGGAAAATTGTGTGTATTTAGGCCAAATTAAGTGTTGTTTAGCAGGAGTGGGCGTACTCCACAGTATGAGAGTAGGGAAGTTGGCGTACTTCATGTGAATGTAGCGCTTGTTGCTTAAAATTATCCACGTGGTTGGTTGTTGTGTACGGACCTGTTGAGGTCTAAGACTCCGGAGTATGAAGATAAATGTGGTTTATGTTGTAATCTGTGCAGTTTAATAGGTCAATCGGGCGTGGTTGACAAGTCGAGTTTGAGCTATAATGAGTGAATGAAACCTTCGATGGAGATTTGACAAATTCTAAAGTGCACTAGAAGGAGTCATTGACAAGTCGAGAGTAGAATTTGCGGGTCGAATTCTGCTTGCGTATGCGGGAACTGATAAGGAGAGAGTAGCGGCTGAGGCTTCAAGTGAAATCTCTGTAAAGTTCTGAAGCAAATGTGTTACCCTTCCTGTAGTAAACCGACAGATTTGTGTTATCATTTTAAGGTGCTCGCGATAATTTGCATTAATTTGTGTGAGTTGTAGGGGTCAGTGAGGAGCAGACAAGCCGCAAGACTTTGTCAGCTGCAGTGTGTGTGAGTGTGACGTCAGTGGTGCCGCGCTGAGATAGGTCAGATGTCTAGAGGGGTCGCGCACAGATTGGCTGCTGTCCGTGAATGGCAATAGGTTGAGAAAGGGCGGGTGAAGAGTGTCCTGGGAACTAAGCCATTTCTGATTAAAAAACAAAATAAGAAAATCGCAAAAATGAATTTTGTCAAAGCATTTAAGAGCGCTCTAAAGGGAGATGTATACATTGTCGCAACCGATGGGGAACCTACACCGCCTGAGGGTACTCCAGCTTACACAGTTATGGAAGAAAAGGGTGTTGCACCTTGTTTATGGATGAAACAATGGCGCAAATTAACAGAGAAAGAGGGGTGTCTAGCGTTCCCAGAACATGGGACATTTAATCCAAAGGTACTAGAAAATTTGAGGTGGATGTTAAGTATGCAGAAACCACCTCCGAGACCGGGACTTGATGGCTCTTAAAAATAGACAAGAAAGGTTTGAGAGAAGACTGAGAAGGGCAGAAAAATTCTATGCAGAGGCTAGATGGGACAATGAGAGCAAAATGTGGAGGCGGGGAATTGTAGATGGGTTAAAGTTATTCCCAGCAATAACACAGGGAGAAGAGACACAGGGAAAGAAAGCCTCCTGTAAAACCGACAAGGACTCAGGCAAAACTAAAGAAAATAAAAGGTCCTGGGAAGAGGAAGATGATTCGGACGATGAGGAATTCATGGATAGATTGTTACATGATCGTCCGCCACCATATGCGGTGAGCGATAGTGCTCCAAGTACTAGCTTGGATCCTGGGAACCAGACGCAAGAAAAGGGAGTTACTGATACAGCACAGACTAGCGATACAGCTTTGATACAGAATAGTGTCAGTGTACCCACTGCACCAGACTTACCGATACAGTTGCAGCCTCCACTGCAGATAAAGAGAATCTACCCTGATGTTCCAGTGATTGAGACTACTACAAACTTGATAGTGCCGCCAGACCCGATATACACAAAGCCAAAGCTAATACAGATTGAATCAACTCCAAAATTAATGTCTCAACCACCACCACAGCTGATACCAGGGTATAACCCTGTAGCGGGACCACCGTTAGTACCTGTTCCGGGTACATTGGAACAGACCTATGGTGTTGAGGCTCCAAGAAGTCTGGGTCCAGGTCAGACACCTGCCGCTATATCGTTACCCATTACTGTTGGTCCCCCCGTACCATTGTATGCACAAGGTAAAACAGGGATGTGTGATCAGGGAGTGATGACACAGGAAGCGATAAGAGGAGGGTCTATGGGAACTCCACAGATAATGGCTCCAGGAGAACAAGTAATTGAACAGCCCAGGCCCTTAATGGACCTTAGTCCAGTGGGGGCACCTCTCGAAGCGATGCGTCAAGTAGGATTGGGAGTCTTAACTCCCCAAACCTCGAGTACAAATACCTCACACTCCCCAATGATACATGCAGGGAATATTCCACTGCAGGGTTTTACAGTACAGCAGTTAAACGAATGGTTAGAGAAAACTTATACCTCACAAAAGACTGCAGTGGCTACAATTGAACCTGAGAAAGAAAAACAAGATGAATATTTGAATTTTGTATAATTAGGGGCAGAAGCTGCTGAGTTAGTGGAAGGGACAATGGGAGTAAATAGATTGGAATCATACACCGAGGCAGAATTGAGATATTTATGCCCCAAGATTACCAAAGAGGTAGGCAAAGTACATCAGAGATTAGCGAACTTGGCAGACCAATACAATATTGACATCGGAAACACTAAGCATTTGAAAAGGAGTTACGGACTAGATTTTGACTCAAAAGATTTTGAACACATGAGGTCTGCAGGCATGAAGACACATCTGAGAGAACTGTTGCAGAGTGCACAAATTTGGGGTGCGTTAGAAAAATGGGAAGGCCGATGGGCAAAGAAAAGGGATAAAGGAAAGGGTGATAGCCCAGGGTCTAATCAAGCCAAGACCTCGCCTGATCTGGAATCGGTGAAAATATTGCCTATGAGAGAAACAGCTGGCAGTGTTTTAGTACATGTGCCGTGGTCCAGAGGAGATATTTTGTCTTTTACGAACGATTATCCTAGATTGAGAGAAAAGCCTATTGAATAGTATCAACAAACGGACAGGTTTGTGAAACTTGCAAAGTGTCTCTGGGAAGACTTGAATACTTTGTTTGAGATCATTGTTCCGCCTGATTTGTGGCTCGAGTGCAAAAGAGGGGTAGATTGGCCAACAAAGGAGCCGGCAAGAGATAAGGTGACTGGAGCACCTTCAGAAGAGGTGATGAAATATTATCATAAAGTAATTGAGTTTTTGAAACAAAAGGTGTCGCCGAAGGTGACCGATTGGCAGAAAATCGACCGGACCTCTCAAAAGGTTAAAGAGTCAATACATGCTTATTATGAGAGATTGTTAAAAGCGTTCAAACATTACAGTGGTACTGAGACTATCGAACAGAAGGATATGAATCACCTTGTGTTTAGATGTGTCAAAGGGTTGAGACCAGAGGTTAGCCAAATGATTAAGAATCATTTGATTTGTTGGCAAGCTAAACCGATTGATGAGGTATTGCAGTATGCAAAGTACTGTAGTGATGAGATCTAGTTGAAGCAGAAAAAGCTGAAGGAAAAGGTGATGGGGATGCAGATAAGAGCTGCACAGGCTGGAATACAGGGAAATGGAGTTCAACAGATGATACAGCTTCGTCCGCAAATGAATGGTGTGTTTCAGGCACAGCCGAGAGGCCGAGGTGGAGGGTTTGTGAACCGCGGTTCAGACATGAATAATGTTGTTGTCCAAAATGATGTTCAAGGGGTGAAAAAGATGTCACCATGTCACGCGTGCGGGGGCGTGGGGCATTGGAAATGGGAGTGTCCGAATATGGTGCAGGATGGTGCAGTTCAGCAAAGCACTAATGTTGGTACCTTACAAAATTCACGAGGCCCAACAATAAGACATCAAAACCCGAATTTTCAGAATAATCAGGTACAAATGCAAGGGGTACAGCCCATGCAGCAGATGCAAATGCCACGTTTCCAAACAATACCAATGCAACCAGTGCAGCAGCAGATTCCTATGGTGCCTAGACAGCAAATGCAATTACTAATGGCTCCGATGGGACAGCAACAGGTGATGCTTCCTCAGCAGGTCACAGGTCAGGTAACCAATCAAAACAATACTGTCCAACAATTCCCACTACGAGGTGAAAATGGCATGAATGAGGACTGGTCAGATGATAGCTCAGACAGTGAGGAGTGCAAGCTTGCAGCATCCCTAGAGGTAGATCAAAGAGGCCCATATGTAGAAGGGAAGGTGATGGGCTATAGGGTCTCATTCCTGGTTGACAAAGGAGCTACGCGCCCACAGTTAGAAGTACAGAAGTTCAAAGCTTACCTCTCTCAGTGCGTACTATACGGGTGGTTGGAGTAGCAAATCAGTACCTGACTAACCCGATTACAGATCCAGTACAAGTTGAAATTGGCAACTTCCAAGGGCTACATAGATTTGTAGTATGTGATTCAAGTCCAGTATCCCTATTGGGAAGGGACTTACTCTGTAAAACAAAATGCTCAATTACCTGTTCCAATGATGGAATTGAAGTACAGACAAATAGCGACGATGAAGGAGATGAAAGTCAATTTATAGAGGAGGAAGCAGGGACAAATGAAGACTATCCATTGATTACCTTGTACCCAATGCATACATTGATCGACCTACCTGTCGACTTGCAAGGAACAGTGACAGAGAAAGTGTGGTATTTGACCGGAAAAGAAGTAGGATTGATAAAAGGGGTAGAACCAGTCAAAGTTCAGATCAAGCCGAATGCAGTGTTCCCACAAGTATCACAATATCACATGACCCAAGACGTCCTCATTGAGGTGTCACAAATAATTGCAGATTTTCTCAGACAGGGAGTTCTGAAAGAAGTCTTGAGCAGTCCATGCAACTCTCCCATAATGGGTTTAAAGAAGCCCTGTGGAAAAGTTCGAATTGTCCAAGATTTGCGAAAAATAAATGAAATTGTGATAAAATGCTGCCCTGTGGTACCTAACCCAGCAGCAATAATGTTCCAAGTTCCCTGTGATGCTGAATGGTTTACCATAGTAGACCTATCACAAGCCTTCTTTTCAATACCACTACATGAGGACAGTCAATTTTTGTTCAGTTTCAAATTCCTGGATAAGGTGTACAGTTGGTGCAGAATTCCTCAAGGGTTTTCTGAATCACCATCCATCTTCAATCAGATATTGAAAAAGGATTTGGAACCTCTTGTGCTGCCTTTTAATTCAACTCTTGTGCAGTACATCGATGACCTGCTAATTGCGTCTAGAACCAGAGACAGTTGTAAATACGATACCATTGCATTACTAAATCATCTGGGAAAGAATGGACACAAGGTGTCACCCAGAAAATTACAATATTGTCAGAAGGAAGTGAAATACTTGGGACATTTGATTGAGAAAGGGTCCAGAAGGATATCAAAAGAGAGGATAACAGCTGTCTTGCAAATGAATCCCCCAACAACAAAAAGAGATGTCAGGATGTTTTTGGGAATGGTGGGCTACTGTCGTCAGTGGATACCCAATTTCTCAATCATTTCAAAGCCATTAATAAAACTGACAGAAAAGGAAATCAAAGATGAGCCATATACTATAACCTTATCAAAAGAAGAACTTGAGTCATTTTTGGAATTAAGAGAATGCATGTGCAGGGCACCAGCACTGGGAATGCCAGACTACGAGAAACCTTTTCTGTTGTTTTGTCATGAACGTGATGCTTGTTCTTTGTCTGTCTTAACACAGGTCCACGGAGATGCAAATTGCCCTGTAGCATACTTTTCAGCTGCCTTGGACCCTGTCGCAGCAGCCTTACTGGGTTGTTTGCATGCAGTTGCAGCAGTTGGTCAGAGCCTTTTACAATGTGAAGGCATAGTCATGGGATACCCTCTGACAGTAATGGTCCCACATTCAGTTGAAATTCTGTTGACACGAACTAAGACTCAACACATGACAAATGCACGCCTCATTAGGTATGAGACAACCATACTGGGGTCACCTAATGTCACTCTCAAAAGATGCACTGTACTGAATCCAGCAACTTTACTTCCTAATGAAAGTACTGAAATCAAAGATGGGGAAGAATTTGAACATGATTGTCTTGAGGTGACTGAACTGTGCACCAAACCTCGCCCAGACATACAAGATACCCAGTTAAAAGAAAATGACTGCATTATGTTTGTCGATGGGTCCTGTCTAAGAGATTCTGCAGGAACACTGAGAGCTGGTTATGCAGTATGTACTATAACTGGCATTGTCGAAGCCTCCTGGCTCGACAAAGTGTTCTCTGCACAAGTGGCAGAATTGGTTGCTCTTACAAAAGCATGCCACGCAGCTGTAAATTTGAAAGTCACTATCTATACTGACAGCAGATATGGATTTGGAATTGTGCATGATTTTGGCCAACTCTGGTCACAGAGGGGTTTTATGACCTCCTCTGGTTCCTCTGTGAAAAACGGTGAACAGATAAGAGATTTGTTACACGCGATTCAGTTACCTCTCGAAATTGCCGTGGTAAAGTGCAGTGCTCACACCAGATCACAAGATTTTGTGTCTATGGGAAACACCTATGCAGATCAAGTTGCAAGATTTTGTGCACTAAACTGTATATCGTTTAAGGAGCAATGGGAATTGTTACCACAAACTGAAAACGACACAAGTTTAAATCTAGCATTACGAGTGGTTGATACCTTAGACAAACTGAAAACATTACAAAGTCGTGCTAGCAAGGAAGAAAAACGCTCCTGGCAAAGAATGCAATGTGTACAAAGAGCTGATGATCTATGGGTTTCAGACGAGGGAAAGTTGGTCTTGCCAAATAGCCTTTTGTCACAGTTTGCCCGGCTCTATCATGGGCAGGCACATCTGGGAAGGGATGCCATGATCAGGTCCTTTCAAATTGATTGGTTTAACCCAAAATTCAGACATGCCGAGGAAATAACTTGCCACAGGTGCGTCATCTGTCAACAGATGAACGCCGGAAAAGGAACTTTGAGCCACATTGGAAGAGCTGGAGGTCCATTCAACAAAATGCAAATGGATTTTATTGAAATGCCTGTTTATGGAAGATTGAAGTACGTGTTGGTGATTGTGTGTGTTTTCAGTCATTGGATTGAGGCATTTCCCACACGTAGGAATGACAGTCTTACAGTTGCAAAACTACTACTCAGAGAACTGATACCCAGGTTCGGGTGTCCGGTTTCTATAGAATCAGATAGGGGGAGACACTTCGACAATGAGGTGATTAAACTCTTGTGTGCCGCACTTAACATTGAACAAAAGCTGCATTGTAGCTATCGTCCTGAACCATCAGGACTAGTAGAACAGATGAATGGTACTTTGAAATCACGAATGGCAAAAATGTGCGCAGCAACTAATATGAAGTGGCCAGATGCCTTACCTCTAGTGCTGATGTCAATGAGAAACACACCAGACAAGAAGACAGGACTGTCCCCACATGAAATCCTCATGGGCAGAGCTATGAGATTACCAGCAGTACCTGCAAATGCACTAGTGAATATTACAGATGATATGGTGTTGGATTACTGCAAAGGTTTGGCTGACGTTATTCGCTCTTTTTCCCACCAGGTGGAAGCTAACACGTTGCCGCCGATTGGCGATCCAGGCCACTCTCTACAAGCCGGTGATTGGGTGGTTGTCAAGAAGCACGTAAGAAAATCGTGTCTAGAACCACGTTGGAAAGGACCATATCAAGTAATATTAACGACTACTACTCCTGTGAAGTGTGCCGGGGTTCCCAACTGGATACATGCCAGTCACACGAAAAAGGTAACGTGTCCTGTTGAAGAGGAACTTGAAGTTTCCGGTACCACAACCTTGGAGGGAGGTGCCTCAGGGTCAGAGAACAGTCTAGAAGGAACTGAAATTACCGGAGAGCCCACTGAGAACAGCCTTGTCCCTCAAACAGTCAATGAGTTCGAGAGAGGTGACAGAGTGCCTATCTCAGTAGAGGCAGCAGGGGAACTAAGTCAAGGAGAGGTTCTCCCAGAAGTAGACGAATACGGGCTATAGACCGAACCCAACTTAGAACCGGAAGAAGAAAGAGAAGGAGAAACTGTAAAAACAAACGTGTCAAAGTTTCCCGAACCAGTTGCAGGTCCGTCAAGAGAAAACACCACATCACAAGAGGAGGGTGCTGTCCAACGTCCTGAAGGAAAACATCGAACCAAGACACATAGGGGGTCATTCTGACCTTGGCGGTCTTTTCGCAAGACCGCCGAGTTACCGCTGCGGTGAAGGCCGCTGACCGCGGCGGTATGCCGCTGTGCGCATTCTGACCGCTGGGAGCGTTCCGCCGGAAAACCGCCAGCAGCCACACTGGCGGTCGGCGGGAAAGTGGAGACTGGTCAACCTCCACCGCCACGCCAGCAGAACACCGCCCACAGAATTACGACCCACATTTCTGTGTGGCGGTCTTCTGTTGGCGGTCTTCTGTTGGCGGTCACCTCCCCATGGCTCCTGTCACCTCCCGGAGGACCAACGCACAAGGTAAGTTGATCGTCCGTGAGGGGAGGGGGTGGGGGGGTGTTGTGTGATGTGTGCGTGCATGGGGGTGTGCGTGTGAGTGTGTAGAGGGGGTGTGTGAGTGCGTGCATGCGGGCGGGGAGTGCTGCTGTGCCTATGGGCAATGTGTGTAGTTCGGCGGGTGCGCATGTCGGCATGTATGTGTGCGGGTATGTGTCCCCGTTGTGTATGTGTGTGTGTAGGGGGTGTGTATATGTGCATGTTGGGGGTGTGTGCATGTCGGGGTGCGTGTATGTGCATGTCGGGGTGGGGGTGGGGAGGGGGTTCGTACCACCTCTGGGGGGTGGCAGGGGGGTGGAGGGTGTGGGGGGAGGACTCGGGGGGGCAGTGGGGGGTGGGGGAGACCCCTATCAGTGCCAGAGAAGGAATTCCCTGGCCCCGATAGTGCCTACCGCCATGGTTCGCATGGCGGTTCCCGAACGCCAGAAACCGCGGCGGTAAGCAGGGTCATGATACCGTTGGCGGTCTTGGGTCGACCGCTGGACCGGAGTGCGCAGACTCCAGCCCGTCGGTCATGACCACCGTGGCTGTCGGAGTGGGGAAGTGGCGGTCGGTCGCGGCGGTGACCGCCGCGGTCAGAATGCCATTTTTAATACCGCCGGTCTGTTCGCGGTCCGACCGCCGCCTCTCCGCCGACCGCCAAGGTCAGAATGAGGGCCATAGAGGCGATAATTGGCCAGACAAGTCGCATCCTAAGATAAGGGAGGTATCGGATGACACCATAATAGAAGAGAGTGATACCTCACAAGCAGATGATCTAAGTGAGTGAGAACAACAAGGTGAACGAAGATTAAAAAGAAAAAGAATTGCAAACAGAAGATATACAGGTCCCAAATGGGCATTTGCTACAACCTCTGAATGGCAACAAGAGTTCCTAGCATTTTGTTTTGATCGAGAAGTACCAGGCCAATACTACGGCACCTGAATGAGTTCAAGAAAATCTTTTGGCTAAATTGAAAACTAGAAAGAAAGAGAGACTTAGAAACAACTGGAAGTGACACTAAAATCTGATTTGACTTTTAAAGAAACCTGATTACGACAAGCTGCTAACCTGAATTGACAAAAAGGGTCCTGGAGTGAGTGAAGACGTTGTAATAAACGCAGAAAAAAAAAAAATGGGGGTTTATCCTCGAGTTGATTGTTGATCAGCTATTCTGATTCTATACAAACATGACTTACAATAGAAATAGTAGCAAGGGAAGTAAGATGTGTGGTTGGTTAGGTCTTATAATAGGTGTTGTGTGCAGTGATAATTGTGGGAATGATTGTAGGAATGCCATGGATAGAGAAAGAAACTATTAATGCTACTTCAAAACCTGAAACTACTACTAAACTAACACCATGGGAGAGATTTGAGCAGGATGCAAGACATATGCATGAGGGAACTAATGCAAAAGGGGAACTTTCTACTAACGTCTTCTATCGCTTACTAAATGAATATGTGGAAACTATGGATGCGAAAGATTGTTATGTATGTACTAAAATTCCTTCATCTGTGCAGGAGGGGGTCCCTTATCATAGCCTCCCTCTTACTTATGGAATTAGTTGCAGCTTGCTACTAACAAGATTCTATAATCAAGAGCATGTGCAATACTTTTATTCAAATTTGGATGTTGTGTTTTCTTTTGTGCCTGTGATTGAGTTCTTAAATAAATTAGCTAAAGAGCACGATATAAAGATACTTAGAGGATTCTTTGAGCCAACACTTACATTTGGCACTGCTTATGCACACCGCAATAATTTGACTTGCTTACTATCGCCTGTAGAGAAAAGCTTTTTAGATCACACAGATGATAGACGCAAAGCACTGAAAGAAAGATTAGAAAAAGGATTAGAGAAACGTACATATGCAAATGATTATGCTTACACTGCAATCAAAACACAAGGCAAATTAGCTATAGATGCATTACATGTAGGTAGGCTTTGTATATATAGGCCAAAATCTGAACAGGATAATTTGTTTGTGGGAACGAGTGAATGCAAACATGTGTTTTTGTTTCAGAGCAAGTGGACCTTTATGCTGAATGGACAAGATCCAGCGATTCCTGGAATCTATTATATCTGTGGGCTAAATCCTTATTACCGTCTCCCTAAGGGATGGTATGGGACATGTTATTTGGGAATAGTATTCCCAAAGATATACCAAATTGATGACTTAAAACAAATACCTAAAACGTCTGAATTACAACATCCTAGACAAAAACGAGAATCAGTGGCGGCTGTCATTGGTGATATATTTGGAGCTATAATCCCATCAGTAGGGGTTATCTTGAATTCCATGAAAATTCAAAAGTTGTCTACTATAGTGGATAACATGTTGACAAATTTTACTGGAGCTATACTCCTGATGGATACTGAACTTGCTGTAGAAAGAGCTATGACTCTTCAAAATCGGCTTGCTTTAGACATTCTTTTAGCAAAGAGTGGAGGAGACTGCAAAATGCTTAATGAGCGTCATTGTTGCTCATTTATCCCAGATAACAGTAAGAAAATCAGAAGCATGCTTATTAACCTTACTAGAGATAGTACAGATTTAAAGGATCTGAAAGAACTTGGTGTTTGGGAGAAATTTGGAAAGGGAATTGCCCGAGTCGGAAGCTGGTTTACCAACATTTGGAATGGGGTACTTGCAAAAATTCTCATGGGTTTACTGATTGTTTTGATTTGTCTATTAGGATTATGGGGGCATGTAAAATTAATGACAAAGTAAAAAGAAATTGGACCAAAAGAGCCAGAAGAAATAAAGGAAGTGAAAGAGAGAAAATGTTCAATGAAATATGGGAAAGCTCACATAAAGGGCAAGATGTTGAAATGCGTATTATGCGCAAGATGAAAAATTAAGATTCAAAAGAAATTTGTGTGATGACGAGCGTCATCAGAGGAGGGACTGAGAGAGCGTAGTTTAAATATTATATATATTAGACGTGAAATGCTTATACCTAACAATGCTGCATACAAAAACGATCACAAAATATTATCCACTTGAATGTATTCTTAACACAATTATAAGTGTGAAGCTGCTATTGTACTATATACTAATATCGATTATAAGAAATAATTACTTGCATTATGATTAATTGAATATGTTAACATCTACAAGGATTACGTTTATTAGAATCCATGAGTCTTAAGTTAGCGTGAGTTGAAAACTTAGTTGTGTAGCTCTCATATTAAAGCATATTTTTTCTGTTCCTTCAGTGTGCTGACTCACAAAAGGCCATGACCCAGCATTTGTTCTTTCCTCCGCTTATTGTATCAATGACAGTTATATTCCCATCCGCTTGCTAGATGTTTTAGTATAAGATTTATACGATTTGCAACAAAAATTGGAAACTTCCAAGGACATTCGAACATGGACAAAGGAACTTTTGACCTGATGAAGGTGCCAGAAAATTAAGTAACCCTGGATGTGCCACCTACGAAAACGTCAAATATAAAGACCAATCAAAGTATTAAAATTTATCATGAAATGACAAATGCATTACTTAATGTATAATTTGATAGGTTGAAGATAGTGGGGTGTAGTGACTATCCAATAGAATTTTGGGGAAATGTATTATGAAAAAGGGATAAAAACTCATGCCACTGGAGACTCAAGAGCATTAGGTAGGGAATGATATTGATTGCATCCAGAAACTCTGTCACTCTATTTGGTGATTTGAGACTTAGACAAAACCATCCTCATCCATAGACTGCCCCATTACACTTTCCCTCCTTATGAGGGAAGTGTCCCCTGTCCTTAGATGAAATAGACTGCTGGCGCTTTAACTGATGTCCTGAAGACGAAGACTGATCCTGTATGCTGACTCATTCTGAGGAGGGTAACTACGACAATTGCTATCGTAATTTGTCTAAATGCTTTTCCTTTCTAGGTACCAACTGCTGTATTTTTTGGTTAGAGACCCTAGTTAGATGTTTTCCAAATTGGTGTTCTAAATTGTTTTGCATGAAGTCCAACATGCAGATGCCAATTAGCGGTTAGATTAGGTATACACTTTGACTGATACCAACAGACGTGACTGACATTGTGCTATGTTGAACTAAGCGTATATAATGTTCTATGCATTCTGATCTACGTGCCTCATATATTGATGTCTTATGTTTGTGATCTTTGCGTTGTCAAAACCTTATCACAGTTGCCATATCGTGACTATGTTCTTTGCTTCATGGTTTGAGATTAATATTCCTGCTAGTAGATTGTAATCAATAGGGAATACAATTCTCAAAACACCAATAAATGTGTGGTTATTCATGACTGAAAGGTCATGGTTGCGTCGGTAGTTTAACCAATGTCTAAAGTGAAATATATTGTGGTGATATATGTTGATAATATCATTGACATATTGCTTGATGTATTGATTAGTTATCTCGTTCTACGGTGTCTCACCACTGTGTCAAAAGATTTATCGGCCTAAAACGAGTCCTAATGTGTATAAATTAACATAAAGGGACGCGTTAACACTGGCACACCTCAAGGTAATCCCACAAGCTGCAGCACATGTCATCCAGGGCAGGAAGAAATGTGATCACATCACATCTATCATGATTGAAATCCATGGGCTCTCCTTGCCAGCTTGCACCATCATAAAGCTAGTAGCATAATTTGTAAAGCTGCCAACACCATCTCTGGTGGCCCTTGTCATACCCACAGCAAGGCCACCATCAGAATGGTGGTTAAGAATGTAAAAAAGAAAAAACACAACATATAAGGGCTTTTCCAGTTATGCACCTGGGATCTTAAACAACATTCCTGTATCTATAAGGTCCACCCCAAGCCTGTACAGTGAGCTGCTGCTTTCTTGTCTAGGTTCATGCTATACAGATACTGCATACATGCGTACATACATGATTACATACATGCATGTGTGCATACATACTTATATAAGTAACATAAACAAGCAGTTATAGAAACAGTATTTATAAGGGAAAAATATTTAATGAGGTTAAGCATTAGTTTGTCAATAACAAACAACTGCTATGTGTCGCTCAAAGTGTGGTCTCATGACAGAGCTTAGAGATCCTATTTGGATTTGTTGGAAAATGGGTTATTGGTAAGGGCAGGTACGTACCTACACTTAGCAATAGGCCACTAACCTCCACTAAGGTCCAGTTAGGTCTCAGTAAATTAAACCCAGCTCAACCCTTGGTAGCTTGGCAACGAGGGTCAAGGCTTAACTTAGGAGACAGAGTGTAAAGCATTCAAATATCACAAAACAGTAATTAAATAAAACACAGGAAACAGTTTAAAAATCCAAAACCAATCTATAAAAATAGATTATATTTTTATCTTTAAAATGACACCAAAACGAATAAAATCGGATAAGGGGAACCGGAGATATGAATTTTTAAATATTTTTTTTAGCGCCTAGAAACAAAAAGTGCCAATTGGGTCATCTGGTTGCACCTCGACCGGGGCAAAGTTAAAGTTTAAGGCCGACCGCGATGGAGCCCTGCTCGGCTACAGGCCATGGGAGGCCTCGGTTAAAATGTTACCTACACACTTAGTCTTTTTTTCGAAGATTTTCTTCAGCTGGACGAACCTGCCAGTCCAATCCGACCTCCTGGAGCCCTTCTCCGGATACGCAATGCTGGAATCCTCGGTGGAGATTTTTACCTTCGGACTTAGTTGTTTTTTCGAGGTGAAAATCCTTCGACCGGGGTAAACCTGGATCTTGATCCGACGTCCATGGAGCCCTTCTCGGATACGCTGGCTGGGAGGACCCGGTCAACTTTGTACCTTCGGACTTAGTCTCTTTTTCGGAGATTTTCTTTACCGGGACGAACCAGCAAATCAGGCCGGGTCGCGGTTGAGGCAAGCCGGCAGGAGTTGCCGCGGCGGGTCGGTCCCTCTATGGAGCTTTTTTACAAAAGTTGTCCAAACTTCTCCAAACGTCTGGGGCTTCTCCCAGATGTTCTTTTAAGGTTCTTTTGGGGTCCACAGCTCACCCCAAGGGTCCAGAAGTTCTGAGATGGTCCTTGGGGGGTGCGGACTACAACTCCCAGAATGCACCTGGCACAAAATCCTTTTTGGCCACTGGACAGTGGTCAGCTGGTCGCTTTCTTCAGGAGTTGGTGCAGGGGACTCTAGATAGCAATTTTTCACCTGTAGCAAACAGGGAGTCCCTCCTTGAACCAGTTGAAGCCAGGCAAAGTCCTTCTTGTGGTGAAGCCCAAGTGTGCAGCTGGTGCAGTCCTTCTGAGTGCAGGTTCCAGGTGCAGGCCAGGGGTCCAGCAGGGCAGTCCTTCTTCTTCTGTTGTTCTTCCTTGTTGGATGTGGTAGGGAACTGAGGTGTGGGTGCAGGTCTGCCAGTTTTATCCTTGCTCCTGGGAGAAAAGCAGGGGGGTCCTGGTTCTCCAATCAGGTGCAGGGTCCTTCCCCCTGTGATGACCACTTCATGGGAAGTGTGGCAAAAATCAATCCCAGGAGGCAACATTCTCTAAAAATCCATCATGGCTGAATCTGATTTTTGGAGGTTACATCTGGCTGAGCCCACCCACTGGTGTGGCTAAAAATCATAAACACACCCCTCTCCTGCCCTCTCCTAATCTAATCAAGGGGGCAACCAGTTGTCTGGGGTTGCAGGTTGTGGGGGTGTTGCTGGTTGCTCCAAATGTCCTTCTCTGCCTTTGAAGACCAGTTTGGCAGCCCTCCCCCTTCCTGCCTCACCATCTGCTGAGGGGAGATTCCCTCCCACAGGCACACTCCTTTGTGTGAAGCCAGGCCACTTCACACCTCATCAAGGCAGCTTGGCCAAGCTACTAGAGCTGGCCAATCAGAGCACAGCAGCAAAAACAATGCAGGGCTGAAATGGGCAACTTTTCAGGTAAAGTTTAAAACTCTTTACCTGAACAAGTTATATTAAATCCAACAACTGGAAGTTGTGGGATTTATTACAACAATTAATTTGATACCAAATTCCTGGTATGCATCATTTAAGGAGACTTTAAAAATTAAATTAAAGTCTCCCCATTCTAGCCTATGAAGGCCATTTACTACAATGAGGAAAACATTAATTTGGCTGTTTTTACCTCACCAGGGCTTATAAAACTATTTTTATAAAGTCTCTGCTTATAGTTACAGGTTAACTTAGACAATTATGATTAGCCTAATTTCCATATCCATTTTACACAGAGACAGGCCCTGGGACTGGTTAGCAGAACCCAGGGCACCATCAGAGTCAGGAAAACACCAGCAAAAAGTGGAAAATGGGGGCAAAAAGTTAGGGGTCCTCTGCAATCAGCCCTGTTTTCTCACAGGATTATATTCAGAAAAAACGTCTGATAACGCTCTATCGCTTCATCGAATCTGAAGTACTGATAAATATGAATGTTAATAATACAGATTTGGTTACTTTATATAGCAATAAACAGGTTTATATTCTTACAAATCTGGTCAACTCATTCAGGATTTAATAAAGGTGTAGAACTGGGACATCTGCTCCATCCTTTGTGATTTGGTGTACCCTAGAATGGTGGATCTTTGCAACTAGTTCTGAAGATGGTACTTAAGGAGCACAAGTTGCTTCTTTTTGCAATGAAAACTTGGTCATGTCCTCCCTGCTCACTATCAGTTTCATTGGAACCAGTACTAGAAATGGCCGACTGCTTCCACTCCTTTGCAGTGTACTCATTACAGTTGACTAATTCCAAGATGCTGTCTTTATCAAGAAGCATCATTGGAGAAAAGCAATGGAGCATTGGTATGATGCGATCTTAAATGAAATAATTAGAAATACCTTGGCACATATGTTTCAAGTCACACGATGATTCTAGTTAAAATAAAATTGGATATTACACATCCATTAAAGATTAATATTTCACATAGGGCAAAATTAATACAATAAGAGTAGATTTCCTTTCATTTTTGTGCATGTTTTTAATATCCTGCCACTTGCAGGTCATCACATCTTGATCATGAAATTTCATCAACTAAATAAATTATTTTTGTATGCACAACACATGACCAATGATTTTTTCTAAGAGAATAAAAGTGTGATGCATTAAAGGTTTGATTTCCTACCCTTATTTGAACAACAAGTATGAGGTGTTAGTGCTCCATCAGCCTAAGTTCTAATTCACAGATCTGGGAACTGAGACACGAGGATGAGTTGTGAAGGCACAGATTTCATCTGAGGATTTTCCAAATTAAGTTGCAGTGTCTATGAGAAGTTAAGGTGGAGCAGACCACTTTGGACTCAGTCAAAATAGGTTGAGTAGTGACCAGCGGAGAGGCCAAATGGGACACAGTGCTTGTTGTCTGGAATGAGTTTTGGGTAAATGGTGCAATCAGTTTTTAAGGTTAAATAATCTAATATATATATATATATATATATATATATATATATATATTCCTTTCAAAGATAATAATCTGTCCCTCAGAACTTGTTAGTGGATGCTGAGGTGCTCCCTTCTAAAAAGACATAAATGCTAGAAATCGATTTGTCAAGTGAATGAAAAGTTAACAGAGTTCTGAACAGGTAAATCATGTGTTTCCAAATGGATGACCACACCTAAAATATGATTGGCTGGGAGAATACAATGAGGTGCAGATTCACTTAGGAGATTGTTAAATGCCTGCGAATTGTGAAGCAGGGCACGCCCCAAGAAAAGTAAAACCAAGCTTGGTATTGGGTACTTAGTGAATGACCTAAAAGCACAGGCTGCCTTGAAAATGGCTGTACATGCTTATTATTAAAAAAGCCTTTTTTTCACAGAGCTAATGAGGTGTATGATATTAACTAAGATCATATTGCACTAAAGTTTAGATCTGCATCTCAATTGATTATGTTGAAATGTTGTGAAATCATTGTATGCTTCCACTCTTCTCATGTATTCTTCATTCCGTTGCTTTAGCATGTTGCAGAACATTTTTGAATGGATGTAAGGGTGGTATGTAATAAACTGTAATTGTTACAGCAGAATTAGTTGTAATTTAATACTGCATTCTTGTAAAGTGAATTTTTTAATCTTCTCTATGATTTGGAGACGGTTTTTAATGTCTCAGTAAGTGCTTCAAAATATTGGTGATGGATAATAATTTTTAAGAAACTATGTAGCACTGGAAAATATATAAAAAGTGCATTGTTCTGATGAAGCTGCTGAAATACAGTGGAAACAATCTGGGAAGGATGTGCTTTGTCAGTCTTTCACCTATGGTAGGTATGACTTTATACTGGAAAGTCAGCAGTAACTTGGTTGTATGGTGGAACCACGCATGCCGGAACAACGCATGCCTTAACAACATGGTGGAAACCATGACCACGTTGTTCTCACGCAAGCCTTTACCACGCAAGCCTTTACAACAAATTTCATTGTAAAAACATGCCAAGTAAAGGCATGTGCGGAAATGGCTTGCGAAACAGCATGTGTGGTTCTTTCATGCAACCCGCCCTCAGGACCAAAACTACCCCCATCCCTTATACCTAAACTACCCTGACGCCCCAACACAGCCTGAGCCCTAAAAAAGAAACTATTCCATCCCCCACCCTGCCCCTTAAAACTAAAGTACCCTAACCCCTGCCCACTCTGAACCCTAAAAACAGCTACTCAACCCCCACCCCAAAAAAATAAACTACCCTGATACCTCCCACCTGGTCTGAGCCCTGAAAACAAATTACTCCAACCCCCACCCCTGCCCCTAAAAACGAAACTACCCTGACACCCCACACCTCCCCTGAGCCATAAACCTCCCCCCAATAAGTAAACTAACCTAACCACCCTACCTACCCTAAGCCCTAAAAACAAAACTATCCCAACCATCCCACCCCGCTCATAAAAAGTAAATTACCCCAACACCCCCACACACCCATAACCCTAAACAAAAACTACCCAACCCCCATCCCTGTCCCTAAATACTAAAGTACCCCAACACCCCCCACTCACCCTAAGCCCTATATCCACCCCACTGCTAAAAACTACCCACCAACCCTGCCGCAATCCCACTTAACTTACCACGTTGTCTCAGAATCCATCCTCCACTTCCCTCCTCCCACCCTTTAGTAAACCTTCCTCCACCCCTTTAAAAATAAACTCGCTCCCCACCCTAAGCCCTAAATAAAAAAAATACCCAACGCCCCTCACGTCCCCTCCTAAAAAATAACCTTGCCCAACCCTCATCTCAAGCGCTAAAAAAATAACCAAACCACTCACCCTGCCTCTTAAAAAAAAAAGCTCACCCCCACCCTCCCAATCAGAATTCCAATCCCTTAATCCACCCAGCCACCACCCCCGCCCCACTTACTTCGCGAGGTGGGAAACATCTGCGTTGTTTACAAAGCGTGGTTAAGAACTTTACCCAGTAACTTAGGCGTATTACAAGGACCATAATATGATCCTTTTCTGTGGATTTGTAAAAGGAAAGAGGAAGGTCATGTCTCTGTTTTCCAATAATTTGTGCTGTCTAAAGTGCATGTGATATCTCTTTAACTACAAGTTTGAACATGAGCGAGAAACATCATTCCTCAGTAACACAGATCGGTGTTAGGTGTTCTGTGGTTCCACAATATGCTGCTGGCAGCTCATGCGCTAACTGGTAGAGTTACAGGTACAGTGTTAGCAATTTTGACTGCATATTTGCTTGAAAACAGGCTTATGCCTCTCTTTTGTGTTTATGTACCAGCTAAGAATTCATCAGGGTATGGATTTATGAGTCAGTAAAAGGTACAAAAGGCACAGAACAATGTATGAAATGTATGAAAATAGCACCCTTACAGATGCAATATGTGTGTTCAGAGAGCCAGTGTAAGAGAGTTCAAGATGCTGGATCACACAAAGCAGAACAAATAGTCAGCAGCCACCCCACTGAATAAAATAATTGCTGGATGAGCACGGGCCCTAGGTGAGCGCTGAAGTATGTTGTAACACAATTAATTCTAAATGGAGTGCCAAAATCTATTTATTCATTAAGCTGTTTTGTACGGCACTACAGAGCATATTTACAAGCCTCTTGTGCCACCTTAGCGCAGACATAGAGTCATTTTTTGAGGCTAAGGTGGCTTTTCTGCTGTGCCATATTGACATTCTGGTGCAATGCTTGTATTGTGCTACTTTGTGACCCCCACTTGTAAATATACCCCTACATATTTACTTTCAGACACTTCAGAACACTCGGGCATTTTCACAAAACCCCTATCACCACGTTAGCACCACCATAGCATCATTATTTGGACGCTAAGGTGGATCGTAAGGCCACCATAGAGTCTTTTTTTAGGCTAAGGTGGCTTTTCTGCTGCACCATATTTACCAAGTGGCGCATGGCTTGCATTGCACCACTTTAGAACCCTTGCATCACATTACGCCTGTGTCAGGCATAATGTATTCTAGGGGGTGTTCTGGCACAGGGAGGCCTGAAAAAATGGTGCAGTAAAATATACAGCATTTCACTCTACCCTTTTTTCTGTAGTTTTTAACGCTTGCTCAGAGAACGCATTAAAATGATGCAGCTATTATATTCAATGGGCCTCCCTGTGCTTTGCTGCACCAGGGTCAAAATATTTGACGCTAGTGTAGCAAAGCGCCACAATAGCATGAAAAATGTTGATGCTATTGTGCTAACAACTGCCATGGTGTGTGTTATTTAAAATACGACGTAACCATGGTGTCATTAGGTGCCGGTAGGGCAGTGCAAGAAAAGTGGTGCTTCATCTATGATGCGCAATTTTCTTGTAAATATACCTCTGAGTTTTTTTCTCTCCTTTTGAAAGCATGGATTTGGTGCCTCCGTGGTCTGAAACTTGCTTCCGCAGTATTACTCATATGAATGGAGAATGTTTACAACTTTTTAGGAATTTACAGGTAGGCTCATGAGTAGTGCCATAAATCTGTATCACTAATAGATTTCCATTTATGCATGCAGGATGTCGATAAACTGGTAATTTCTGCTTACAGAAACTTAGGCTCATGAGTCCTTTGTTCGTTTAACTTTGTTTCTGTTCGGGACAGTATTTTTTCCTCATGAAGGAATCCATTCTCCTGCACCCCCAGTAAAATAGTAGTGTTACCGCCCAATTACCACCATTGAAATATACGTACTCATGCACTTGACTCCAGCAAAAAATGCATGTTGGGGAATTACCTGCAAGAGCAATACCACAAAGTTGTAAGTATGCGGGTGTTCAATCACCTTAGCATGTTTGACATTTGTGGCACACATGCAAACCTGCCTAAGAGCCAATCTTGTAACTGAGAAAATGTAACCATGGGGGAAAAATGTCCACCTTTGCTGATACAATTAGAGGGGTAAGGCTCAGACTCTAAATGGAAATTCACCCTCACAATTGAATGTGTATTTGTGAATCAGGCTGGATGAGAACTCAAGCTTCCAGATTCTGTGAACATATCAATTACTGCCGCCTTTCCATTGGTGAGTCCTCATCATATTGTACTAAATCCAATGGGGTAACAAAGGCCCCCACAGCACTCGCAGTGCAGTGGGGCCCTGAGTCAAGGTGCCCCTTCCCCACAGTACCATTGCCTGAGAGCTCCTAAGTCCAGAGGGGTGTACCTTCATGCATTCTGCTCTGGGGCCCCCTCAAGTTTTGTTATGACACTGACTGAATCAAACAGTCAATCAATTAACCAATCAATCAGTAGAAACGTTATTTGGTAGAGACATATGAACCATGAATGTGCAAAATCTTGAAACATACATCATAATAACAGGAACTTAAAACAGTTACGAACAATACTTTAAAAAACCTGTGCTCGTCATTAGTAGTAAGCTTTTTGTTGTTGATAAACCACATAGGATTGTTAACAAAAACATGTAAATCACTGAGTTACCAAATACTAACAAATGGACGGTTCTTAATTAAACATATAAATTCACATTCCACGTCAACCAGTATGTTTCGAGAGTCTGGTAAATAAATAGAAGTGGAAATAAGAGGAGCATAATCCGCAAAGGTAATCTTAACGAGAATCAAATATTCTTGAGGTGCTGGTTGGAAAAGTGACACTATGTAGAGTGGAAACTCCCTTTGCCTTCATATACTGAAAACCAACACCCCTAGAGATAATAAATTAGTGGAACTTCTCAGATGCTATTTTGTCACGGAATAATGAATTTTCTTAATGGACACAATTTATGTCTAAGGGCTATTAAATATAATTATCTTCTTGGGTTAATTTGCCTTTGAAATTTAATTTCTCAAAGGTTTAAGATGTTTCCCTTGCAGTGATTAATGCTAGGCTTCAGAATAATGTAATGGATACAGAAAATATACAATATGGCTTTGACATTTCTTCAGAAGTATCAAACGCAATGGACGATTTACTTGTGAAATAGCATGAATTTGTAAGGCACTTTTCTTCTGAATTTTGATATGTTGAATATTTCTTCCCTTGATAAACCAAACATGTTGCCATTGGAAACAGCTGCTAGTGTCAAATAGTATATGCTTAATTGTGTATCTGGTTATGTAGTCACAAATTTCCAATAAATTTAACAAACTCGGTGGTCGGGCTACATATATTGCTCTGGTATCGGGAAATTTATCAATGCTGCAAGTGCAATTTTGGAAGACTTAAAAAAAGTCAAAAATGGAGTGTTTGCACTGGTAAGGAAAGTACAAGTATACTTTTACTTCCAGGGATTTGCTGCAAATGAAAGTGCACGATTGCAGTTATACTTGTGAAAAGATTGCCAAGGCAAGTGCAATCGATGTAATTACCCAGAGTTGTTTTTTACTCGTTTATCACCATGCGAGTGTCAATTGCTAAGCACCAGTGCACACTTCATCATATATGAACATAGACAATGTGTACGCATCATACTTTGCCGACTTTCAATATTGTTAGTGGGCATTTTCCAAAATGAGCAATGACTGGTTGCATATTGAAAAATAAGCACAGTGAGCAACGTTGGCACCAATTCCTTTTCATACTCAAAATGCGCAATGTTCATCTACGGTATGCACATGGAAAATGTATGGAGAAGTCAGGAAGAGGAGAGTTTTACTGCACAACTGACTTGCAACAGGAGTCTGGGTTTATTTTTAAACTGATGAAATCCCCAGGATTCCATAACTGGTGCACGGCAGGATGGCAGCATCTGAGAGGACACTGAGAAGGACATGTGATTTTACCCCACCGGAGGATGAATTCATCAAGACGTCATTTTCGATTAGCCACAAAGTGGACGAGGTTAATCAATACTTGTAGATATGCCTGATAAGGAAGGCCAGTTCTTTAATCCGTTTTAGGTTCAGGGAAATCATAATAGAACCCATTGGTCAATACATGTTACATGCTACCATAATGCATTTTATGGACCACTTTACCTTGGAAACTAATTCCGCTCCAGCAGACCACTCAAAATGCGTTAATAAGGCTGGCTAGATAAAGTCTGTGGTTTGCTATTTCAGTGGTTACCCTTAGCCAGTAGACTTTAACACATCAGTATTCTCCCCTAATCTAATCCCTTTCCTCGCCAAGTTAGTACTGGAGTGCTTCTTCAGTGTGTCGAGCACTACATATTCAAGAAGCATACACGTCTGACATTTACGTTGCTTCCATTGAAAGCAAATGATGGTGGATGCTCTATGGTCCAGGGTCTCCACATTAATACCTTTCAGGTAGGCGCGTTTGCTTCTCTGCTACAAACATTGGCTGTGCTGTTAACATGTAACAACGGCCAATAGCAGTTGGACATGGCTTAATTTGGGAAGGCGCACTGCATATTACTTGTCAATCACTGATTGACAGATTCCCTCACTCATTCTATTCAGTCTGTGAGGCAGTGAAGTGATTTCAGTTATCATATGTAAAGACAGACACACATATTATATTCTCCACAAAATTATTTCTGTAAGGGGTTTCAAATAGTAACAATGCTGATGGAAAAAACAGACACTTCGTGGAGATTTCGGGGATTGCATCCCACAACCATAAATCGCCTGCTCACAGAACAGACATGGAAAGCTTTAGAACTAGCATAAGGCCAATAGAGAATCATCTAAGGGAGGGGGAAGGAATACACACTAGACAAATACTGGCCTATTTAGCCATGGCAAGACAGTATAATTTATTTAGCAGTGCCAGCACAAACACAGGGTTTGTGAATTAAGCTCACAAAGCCTAATTCATTATTTTTGGTACACCCAAGCAGTGCAAAGGTATCAATGGAAATATTTGATGGTGTGCTATAAAAACTTTATTAACATTGCATGACGAGATATGAACCTGGCCGTTGGAAATAGCTGGTAAAAATGCAACATAATTCTGAGGTAGAGAAACAGATACTCTAGGTGAGCTTGGATTTTTGGTAGAAAGCATTTAATTCCAGATGAAACACAAGCTACTGCAGGCCGGTTTCAACTTGAACAGGTCACTTCACTGAAGTACAGCTTGAGTCCTATGGCACAGTGAGCTCAGGGTTGGGGCTCATCTCAACCACTGTATAAATAAACATACATCACTAAGAAATTCCCCACATTGGAGCCTGCACTAAAATGACTGATCTTCCTAAGTGCTTTAATACTTAGGCCCCTATAATGAGTAGTTCAGGAAAAATAATATATTGACAGCACCTGCTAAATACTAACAGGGCGGAGTGTGCTATTTCCTAGGTGCAGCAAATAGCACCTTTCCTGAGTTTGTTCTGTAAACTGATGAACTGCGTGAGGAATTTGATGTTTTATTCCCCAAATTCTATAATCATCGGAATCTACTGCATTTTTTTCACCAAGAAAATTTCAACAGGTTTTAACTGCTGATACTCACAAAGCGGAAATTGTACTGTTTTGATAAATACAGCAGTATCTAGATTGTGGATCCCTGTGCATATAGGGGATTGCGCAGGAAATAAAATTCCCAGTCCACTCTTACACAAGGCCTTACATGAGTACACAAAGTACACAACTATGTAGATGGTTTCCAACTCCAAACCAATAAATCACAATATAAGCAATAAGAGCACATTTCATCCAACAATTGAATATTCGCTTTTTTTCTAAGACTAAGGCCCTCATTCTGACCTTGGCGGGCGGCGGAGGCCGCCCGCCAAAGTCCCGCCATCAGGTTACCGTTCCGCGGTCGAAAGACCGCGGCGGTAATTCTGACTTTCCCGCTGGGCTGGCGGGCGGTCGCCTTCAGACCGCCCGCCAGCCCAGCGGGAAAGAGGCTTCCACGATGAAGCCGGCTCGGAATCGAGCCGGCGGAGTGGAAGCTGTGCGACGGGTGCAGTTGCACCCGTCGCGTATTTCACTGTCTGCGCAGCAGACAGTGAAATACATGTAGGGGCCCTCTTACGGGGGCCCCTGCAATGCCCATGCCAGTGGCATGGGCACTGCAGGGGCCCCCAGGGGCCCCGCGACCCCCCCCTACCGCCATCCGGATCCCGGCGGTCGGACCGCCGGGATCTGGATGGCGGTAGGGGGGGTCGGAATCCCCGCGGCGGTGCAGCAAGCTGCGCCGCCGTGGAGGATTCAATGGGGCGGCGGTACACTGGCGGGAGCCCGCCAGTGGTGCCGGTCCGACCGCGGCTTTACCGCCGCGGTCGGAATCCCCATTGGAGCACCGCCGGCCTGTCGGCGGTGCTCCCGTGGTCCTCCGCCCTGGCGGTCTTTGACCGCCAGGGTCAGAATGAGGGCCTAAATCTGGAAGGGTTAACTTTGATGCACTCAACACAGATAAATCAGAAATACCTCTGTGAGATTTCCTTGCGCCAATTTGTACAGCACTTTTAGCGCCTGCTCAGAACAGGCATTAAAAGGGGGTTTCCATTCTTTAGAGTGGGCCGGATGTACTCTGCAGAAGTAGTGCCAACATTTTGGCGCTTCTCCTGCAGATTACATCAATAGCGTCATGTGAAATGATACTATTGCCCCCTACCCTGCGCTATGGTGAACCGTATTTTAAATACGTTGCACACATGGTGGTGGTAGGGGGTGCTAAGGGGCGCAGGGAAAGTGGCACTGCACTCGCTGCAGCGCCACTTTCCAAGAATCTGCCCCTTAATGTGCTATTTGTAACCAAAGATACATACAAAATATGACAATGGTTCATAAAGTGGTGTACGATTTGTCTTCCAAGTCTCTAACGAAATTACAGTTAACACTCCAGCAAAAAAAAAAATAGAATGGAACACGCTTTGAGTTACCTGACGTGTGATACGACATTACATGATATAGTCAGTATTAAAGAGGAAATTGTGACTGTATAAAACATGGACGTCCTGGTGTATATTGTACTTTAAACCATTAAGATTAAGAAGAAGTAAAACAAATGTATTCATGAGTTATCAAAGAGATTTGTATGTGGCAGGAGAGCAAAGCCCAGGGAAAGCATGGCGATTATACACACTACTGGATTGCATGATAATTCAGTGTTCCTATTGGGAACTAGAGAGAACCTCATTAGGAGACTTCTGAGTATTTTTGAGTTATTGAGGGGCAGGTATGTGATCGTTATATCTTATTTCCCTCAATTGATATTTAGCAACTAAATTAAGGTAATCTAGCCAAGTTTTCGCTTTCAGAAAGCATGAGCTTGTTAAAAAAAAAACTGATACGGTAGATGATAAATACCCATGGGTACAACATTACTGATTCATGAGAGGTTTATCCATCCTAATATAAGTATGCAAGCAGAAATCACAGTGGATATCATCCGGAAATGAAATGTTATACTTTTTGTCTGGGTCTTCTCTATCCAAGACATTTCAGCTGCATCAAATCTGACAAACCAAGGATCTAAGATAAAATGTAACTAGGCAACCTACAGTTAATATCACGGGGAACAGACCAATCTAAAACATTCCTACAGATGTCAGAAAGAAATACGTATAGATGTCAGAAAAATCCCCAGTAATATCTGTTTAGAACAAAAAGCTCTGTGGGTGTTTATTTTGAGCGAATTTGTGGTAGTTTCATTGAGCTTGAGCTCCGTGAGAGGGTTCAGTGTCATGACAAGGAATAGCTGGGCAGCCCATTACAGTCGTTGCTGTTTCTAGGGCAGATATTTGTCAGTTTTGGGGTCTTGTACACTGTCATGTTGCGTGGAATGCAAGAACTGGGCGTCCCGGGAGGGTCAGATCTTTAGCAAGAAAGGCAACTTGCTTCTAAGAACAGAGCAAAAGTATCCTCCGGGGTAATAGCAGCTGACATAATCTTGTGGTGTTGCCAGAGTTAACAGAGTAAACAGCAAGCTTAAATTAGATTGTAAAGACGAATTTATGCACCAAGTCAGTGGGGCCTTCATAATGCATTGGGTTTGGGCAGTATACCCCATCTCCCACAAGGTTTTCCCTCATAAGAAGTACAGAGGCAGCTGAGAAGAAAGCTGTCCACAGTTCCTTTATTAATTCAACTGGATGAGAAAAGTGATGGAAATAGAAAAATTCTCAGTCCACAAACCTTCTGATGATGTCCGTTTAGATGACAGATAAAATAAATTGAGGATTACTCAATTAGTCTTAAAATGTCATGTGGGTTCCCTTAGATGGGAAATACAAGGGTCAGTTTCAGACACTAAGTAATAGTCAGCTCCATTAAATTTAGGCCCAGGCGAAATTTTAATAATGCCAGAGTATTCAGAGTATTTTGGTAATTTCAGAATATTGACGCAAAATTACAAAAATGAGGTGATTATGCCAATTTGCGTAATTATGAGTAGTATTGCACAAGAATCCTACTACCTGAGCACAGGACCAACAAATTTAGGGAGAGCAAGTGGCTTTTTAATGCTGCTGTGTTATGCTCAGGTTCGGCGCGCGCTGATGCGTGCCGAACCCGGACTGCCTGTGTCACGCGGTGGGGGCTCGTGCAGAAAAAACTGCGGTTGGAGAGAGCGGAAGCTACGGGCGAGACGCGGTCTCGGCACTGATGTTTGTTTGCGCATTAAGAATAAAGACAACTTAAAACGTTACCTCAGTGTCTTTAGAGTTGATTATAACAACTCTAAATTGGCGACGAGCTGGTTTCCTACTACGCGTGCATCGTGGGAAGATCAGGACGATATTCATGGGCAGTTTCTTCGTGTATGGTGTCCTTCATACCATTTCTGCGAAGATAACAGACGTATTCTGGGCGTTTCCTTCCGGAGGTTGGTGAATCAGCAAGCATAGAACGTGTACTTATTTTTTTGACTGGAATTGGCCATTTCAGGGGCCATCTTGGAAGTACTTCTTCCATGAACATTTACTGAATTATATCACCAATTGAACTGTATTGTTACATTGTTCAAAGCACATTGACTGTCAACGTCACGCCTGGTTTTAAGTAATGCAGTCTGTCAATCCCCCACCACCGTTCTTGGAAACTCCTGGGGCTCCTCCTATTCCATGGAGACAGTGGTTTGATGGCTTTGAAACCTACCTGGGTGCAATAAGAGCCTCTCGTTTTCGTCCTGAGAGAAAGAAGTGTTTGCTTTTACATTCAAAGGGGTATGAAGGGAGAGAGATTTTCAAACACTTACCTGAGCTACCGCAATTTGATGAGGAAGAACTAGATGATTATTTGATGACTACAAAAAAATTGTCCACAAGATTTGATGTTTCACCGAGTCTTGTAGTTTTGCGGCACAAATTCTTCAAGCGTCAGCAATTTCAAAGCGAGGATGTTGATGCATATGTCAGTGCTCTAAGACAACTGGCTTCCAAGTGTGAATTTTGGGATTTTCAAGACCAACTCATAAGGGATCAGTTCATTGGTCATTGTTCAAATAAACATATTCAGCAGAAATTACTCACAATGGGTAATCCAACGTTGGATGAGGCTATCAAAGTAGCCAAGAGTGTGGAACTTGCCCAGATCTCTTTGTTGGAACTTTCTTCTAGCTCTACTGTGAAGGGTTCGGATCCTCTTCATGTCAGCGTTGTTACAAAAAGGGGTGTGGCAAAGAATACTGATATGAAGAAGAGTGACAATTTTTTTTTAAAATCTTCGAACATTTGTTTTAGATGTGGAAACATGCCTCATTTCAAAGATGGCAAGTCTTGTCCTGCAAAGAACGTTATGTGTAGAAAATGTGGTAAAGTCGGTCACTTTGCTAGAGTCTGTCAATCCACTAGTAATAAGCAAGGTAATGTCACATCCATAGTGGAGGAAGAGGAAGAAAATAGAGAAGAATCGTTTGTAAAAGCCTTCCAAGACATGATTGTGGTGGTCACAGATAAAGTGTTAGGGGTCAAGGAACATAACCAATGCATAGATCCCATGGTGGATATTTGGGATGGTGATAAGATGCTTCGCTTATTGGTGGATTCTGGGGCACGCATTACTATGATTTCATCAGATCTGTTCCATAATACTTGGGGTGACAGGAAGTTATTCCCTCCTGATAGATCTCCGGTCTCGTATGAAGGCAGGAAAATTGATTTTGAAGGTTACATAGAAGACAGTTTAGTGTTCAAGGGTCGCAAGATTTTTGGTAAGATATATGTGGCCTACAAAGGTTTGAATATTTTGGGGTGGTATCATCAGGGCTTGTTTGGCATGGTGCTGAAACCTGGAACAAAAGAGCAGGTTTTGGTGGTGGAGTGTGCAGATTCCAAGACACCGTTTGAGGATGAGTTTCCTGGTATTTTTGCTCATGGTTTGGGGAAGATTACCGGATTCAAGCATAGAATTAAGGTTAAGGATAGGGCCAGTCCTGTAAGACATAAAGTCCGGTCAGTACCATTTCGTTTTAGAGAAGATCTTAAATCTGAATTTGAAAAGCTACAACAGAATGGTGTAAATGAGGCAATTGAATCCAGTTTGTGGCTTTCTCCTTTGGTTGTTGCCCGTAAACGTAATGGAGAGCTGCGTTTATGTGTGGATCTCAGGAGTCTCAATAAGGAAATATGGGTAGACTCATATCCCTTGCCCAAGATCAGTGACCTACTTGAAGGGCTCAGGGGCTCAGTGTGGTTTTCAAAGATTGATCTGGCGTCTGCATATCACCAGGTTGAACTGGATGAAGATTCGCGCCATTACACTGCTTTCAATTCACCCTTTGGCACTTTCCAGTTTTGCAGGATGCCATTTGGGTTGGCTTCTGTGGCATCAGCTTTCCAACGCATCATGCACACAATTTTGGGGGAAATCCAAGGTATTTTGATCTTTCAGGATGATGTGTTGATTCACACAAGGGGTTTAGAAGATCACAATGAGAAAATTAGATCTGTGTTTAATATTTTTCAGTCTTTTGGAGTCTGTGTAAAGAAGGAAAAGTGTGAGTTTTATAAAAAAAAAAAAAAAATTTGGGCCATTGTGTGTCTGGGGAAGGAATTACACCTCGTCCTGGGTTAGTAAAGGCGATTGTAGATTCCCCTAACCCTAAAGATAAGGATGAATTACGATCTTTTGTTGGCATGTGTGAATACTATTCAAAGTTCATTTCCAATTATGCTAGCAAAATGAAGGTTTTGTCCAATATGCTCAAAAGCAAAGTTCAGTTTAAATGGGACAGTGAGTGTCAAATCATGTTCGAAAGTGTGAAGCAAGAGTTGGTAAATGCCAGGCCACTGAGTCCTTACGACCCCAGCCAACTGTGTACCGTTACGGTGGATGCTAGTAGGTATGGGTTGGGTGCGGTGTTGTCGCAAGGTCAAGGGAAAGATGAGAAAATTATAAGTTATGCTTCTAGAGTGTTACGTGATCCTGAATTGAATTATTCAGTGATTGAAAAAGAGTTGCTAGCATGCTATTGGGCTAGCGAAAAATGTAGGAGTTGTGTATGGGGCAGAAAGTTTGTAATTCTAACAGATCATAAACCGTTGGTTTACATTTTAAATGGTGATAAAATTAACTATACGACTCCTCGTATCGCACGCCTCACCACAAAATTGTTGCAGTATGACTTTCAGGTCAAGTATATTCCGGGGAAAGACAATTTCACAGCAGATTTCCTATCTCGTCTACCTATATGTGAAGAAAGTAATCTTGATTTGGAGGATGATGTGGAAGATTGTTTCATAGCTGCAATTGATGCTGATGAGTCCAAGGTGTGCACTGAGACGGTGTGGAGAGAGGCTGAAAGCAGTGATGAGGTGTTGTCCATTGTTAAGCAGCATATTATCAAGGGTTGGCCTAAAGAAAGAAATGTGAATCCTGAAGTTCAGCCATATGTCAAGGTGGGTGATGAATTGTCAATTGAAAATGGAATCATATCATGGAATCATAATGATAAATGTGTTCCCCCATGTGAGATTCGTACAAGGTTGGTGGATCATGCTCATGAGGGTCATCTTGGTGCCACTATGACTAAGAGACGTATTAGAGCTCACTATTGGTGGCCGTCGATGGATAAGGATGTAGGAAGAGTGGTTGGTGGGTGTGTGGTGTGTAATGGTGCAGAAAAAGGGTTGAGGATTGCAAAACCTCCATTACAACCCATATCGTTACCGGACAAAGCTTGGGTCAAAGTTGGGGTCGATATGGTTGGACCTTTCAACTTTCTCCCCATTCAGATGCGTTATGCATTTGTGTTAATGGATTATTACAGTAAGTGGCCTGAAGTGCGTTTTTTTGCAAAGCCTACTGCTGGTAGTGCGATTCAGTTTCTCAAAGAGATTTTTTGGAGGGAAGGTTTTCCGGAAACCTTGATTTCTGACAATGGTGTACAGTTTGTGGGTCATGACATGGAAATGTTTCTGAGTGTATCAGGTGTGAAACATTTGAAAAGTTCTCTATACCATCCTCAAACGAATGGTTTAGTAGAGAGAATGAATAGAGTGGTTGTGGAGTGTATCAAATGGGCTAAAGCGAGTAAATTGGATGTGGAAGAAGCGGTGAATTCGATGTTGTGGTTCTATCGCACCACTCCACATTCTGTGACAAAAATCTCTCCTTTTGAACTGCTCAAAGGAAGACGTAGCACCTCAAGACTGTTTCCAGCGTGGTTAGCCAGAGCTGTCTCTGGTAAAATTCCCGATTCTGTGAACAAGGACGGGCTGTTGGGTGAAGTAAAAACAAATCAAGAAAAAGTAAAAGCTAGGTATGACCTGAAGAATTCTACAAAAAAACTCTCACTCCAACCTGGAGATTTGGTGCGTGTCAAGTTACAGACATTTGTGAGGAAAGGGGAAGCCTGCTATGGTTCTCCTGTGAGGGTAATGAAAGTTTGTGGTAATGCCATCATGGTTGAGGGTGGTCAATGGTGGAATATGGGGAAGGTTGTAAAGGTTAAGGATGTTGGGCACCGTGAAGGGGTAGGAAGTGACTCCTCTGGGTCAGAGGGCATTCATTGAGAACGCAAGGTGTTAGATTATCATTTGTTAGAACCCGACACCTTGAGGAGGTCTGTCCGTGAGAAACAGGTTCCGATTAAACTCAGGGAACATCATAGTATTTAGCAAGTTTGTTTTATGTTTTTTTATTTCATGGTCACGCTGATGTGATTGTTAAATGTTATGTAATGCCTAGGTTATTCAATGCTTTTATGTATTTCCTGCTTATTGATGTAAGTTGTTCTGGTTGTTTAAAAAAAAAAAAAAGGAGATAATATGTTATGCTCAGGTTCGGCGCGCGCTGATGCGTGCCGAACCCGGACTGCCTGTGTCGCGCGGTGGGGGCTCGTGCAGAAAAAACTGCGGTTGGAGAGAGCAGAAGCTACGGGCGAGACACGGTCTCGGCGCTGATGTTTGTTTGCGCATTAAGAATAAAGACAACTTAAAACGTTACCTCAGTGTCTTTAGAGTTGATTATAACATGCTGTTCATGTACTTTTGCATTTAGAGCTATTTTGTTAGTACAAATGCAACCTCAGGACCAATTTGGAAGTGAAGCTGCATTTTGCTCTAAGAAAATAGCGCTAATTCCTGGGTTATTCTTCTTGCATAATTCTGTGTAATGTCGTATCATTTTTCTTGTAATTTCATGCAATTATACTACAGCAAATTGAGTGTTACGCCCACCCCTAATTAAGATGGAAGTTTCCCAAAGGACAAATCCCTTCATTAGCTCCACTGAAGGCGCAGTGCTAGCACTAAAACAAACTATATTATGGATAGATACAGCTATATACATTGTGACCACCGATCTCTTGATAGGCCCAAGCCAAGCTGGAATACTCGACGGTGGTAAGGTATGGTAGCTGAGCAACTTTATTTTATATAATTCTGAAAAATAATAATAATACAGTAACTCTACAGTTGAGACCTGATGGCATGGGCTTCCGTGCCTCTTCTTTATATGTTTTGGTGGTTCGTTTTGCATGTTGCATTACTTTTCAGTGTAACACAGATGCTACTGTGAGGGTTCAGAAAATATTTTAATTTAAATGTCTAATTCAATTATTTAAGAAAAGGAATAGATTGTATTGATATAAAGGCCCATAATAAACAGAAGCTGCCTCTACCCCGTTAGCAACATACTGTTCTTTACATTCAAGCTTTAATTTCTGTTTGTATATTTCTCAGCTGAGACCTAATCCTAGAAAATAGTAAATGTATACCATATGCATTTTTTTGCGGACAACAGAAAACGCTTGCCTATCAAAAGTAAAGGTGGTAGTGCTGTGTGGGAGGGAACAACACTCTTTAGATTTTGTCTAAGCTTGTTTTGGGCTTCCAGCCATCTTCTGAATGTGTTGCATTCTGGGATTTATAATTTTAGCTTTGTAAGTGCACTTTGAAATCCTTGAATAGGCACTGTTTCTAATTCGGCATACCTCATCACTTGCTACCTCTCTGTCACTGAATTAACACTCTCACTGATAGCGTTGCTTGTCTCCTGAGACCAGAAGAATTGCACCACCGTATGAGTTGCGAAAACATCACTAACCCAGGCATCTGTCTGCTATTAACACTACTCTGGCTAATATGATTTGCGAATCAAAGCAAGGAACAATTTTCCTTTCCCTATCTACACCTAGCAAACATGTATTATTTGCTTGTTCTTTGTGGCAGTGTTGATGTATGTAGGGATCATAATCCTTGCCAGTATCTTCGAAATATCTACAAAGTATGACGAGAGAAATAGGGAATCAAATGTGTGTTGAGTTTGGTGATAACAATATTTCTTATTAAAACACTAAGGGACATATTTATACTTTTTGATGCAAAACTGCACTAATGCAGTTTTGCATCAAAAAGTTGAGTACCGGCTTGAGCCGTTTCTGAGTGCCAGACGGCGCCATATTAATAGAATGACGCAAGCTCATGCAATGGGTGGACTAGCGTTAAAAAAAATGACTTTAGCTGGGAGAAGGAGGTTTTGCACCCAAAGATTACGTTAGGCTGGTTAGAGGCAAAAAAAAATGCCTCTAACCAGCCTAGCGTCATTTTCTGATGCAAAACCATCCATACCACATGACTCCTGTCTTAAAAAAGACAGGAGTCATGCCCACCATCCCAATGGCCAGCAGGAGGGACCAGGGACCTCTGGCATGGTCATTGCACCCTGTGTCATACACAGGGCCCCAACTTGTTAAAAAAAAAATGCTTACCTATACTTACCGGGGATGAAATCCACCCAACCTCCGGTTCCCCTCAGGTGTGGGTGGGGGTGTTCCTGGGGCTTGAGGAGGCTACCTGTGAGCCTATTCCAAGGTGTTTAACCATGGAAATGGGTTCACAGGTCCACTAATGCCTGATCTGACCCAGGCGTTGAAAAATGGTGCAAAACTATTATTTAGTCCCTCCTCCCACCTGTGTGTCATTTTAGCACAGGGGATAAATACGGGCTATGGGGTTAGCACCAAGTTTTAGAGGGGAACGCCTAACTTGCATCTCATTGATGCAAGGTAGGTTCACGCATCAAAAAAAATGTGCAAATTCCAATATTTTTACATTAGACGGGTTCAGCACAAATGAAGTATAAATATGCCCCTAAGAACCACTGGGTGCGTAGAAGATTGTTTGTGAACAGATGATTTGTCATATGGCTTCTCTCTAGAGACAGACTCACAAAACACACATAAACAGTTTGAGTCTCACATAGATGCACACCATCATGCATCCAGAACCTTACTCATTCACTTAACTATTCAGGTATATTCACATGTACAAGGGCACTCGCTAAAGTACCAGTACTGATACCTCACTCAAGGAGTGAGGTCATTTGTGCGCCTTTGTAGGTGTGGCGAGTGTTTGTTTGTTTTCATGTAATTCAGGTGAGGCAAGTGAGGTGAGCTACACAAGAAGTGAGTGGGTGGCATGAGTAACGTGAACAGTTTGGTAATCACTCCTGCACACACTCAATCATTAATGAGTGTGAGCATTATGTGTGGGGCAAAGCAGGAATATGAATCTATGTGTGTGAGTGTGTTACACTTGGCAACCTTGGTGTGGTCTCCCATACATTTTTGCCTCTACTTCCCAGGTTGTTGCTGTGTGCTGGACTCTGTTGTTGCTGTTTTTGTTACTCTGGGCACTTTACCACTGTTGGCCAGAGCTAAAATGCAAGTGCTCCCTATGTGCAATTGTATGTGTTATTGGCTTTTCCATAGTTGGCCTATTTGATTTATGAGTAAGTCCCTAGTAAAGTGCCCTAGAAGTGCCTAGGGCCTGTAAATCAAATGCTCTGAGTGGGTCCGCAGCACTGATTGTGCCACTCACATGAGTAGCCCTGTAAACATGGCTCAGACCTGCCACTGCAGTGTTTGTGTGTACAGTTTTTACCTCCCAATTAGACCTGGCCAGTGTTCCCAATTGCCAGGTCCAAACCTTCAGTTTTTATACATGTAAGGCACCCCTAAGGTAGGCCCAAGGTAGCCTCATGGGCAGAGTGCTGTGTATATTAAAGGTGAGACATATATTGATGTGTTTTACATATCCTAACATTGAAATACTGCCACATTCATTTTTCACTGTTACAAGGCCTGCCTCTCTCACTGAACTCACAATTTAAAAATACATATTTTAGTGAAGTTGTTTTTTTAATTGTCACTTTTAGAAAGTGGGCATTTTCTTGTTTAACCCTTCTGTGACTCTACCTGCTTGTGTATTTCTTGTCTGGGTCAGACTGACAGTTGGGCTGTTTTTGAATCTCCACTAGGTAGTGACACAAAGGGAGCTGGGGTGTAGCCTGCATATCCAGATGGGCCATCTGGGCTAGAGTGGAGGGAGGAGTGGTCACTTACACCTGAAAGGGCTGCCCTCAAAAATGCAGTCTCCAAAGCCCTGGTGTGTGTCTGGGGCCAGGCCTGGGCAAGGCAGGAGCTTGTGAACAACAGAGACTTTCCTTTGAAGTTTGCATACTTTAGAGGCATTAAGGGGTATACGTAGTGAACCCCAACCCCAGATTTTCAGATTACTTCTGGAACCAAGAGGAAATTCTGCCAAGGAGAAGAGCTGGAGGAGGAGTACTACCCCTTTGCCTCCGGCTGTGCTTTGCCGGTTTGGCCTGCAGTTGATGATTCTGCCTGAAAGCGGACAAAGGCGGGGCTTTTTGGTATATTCCTGCTTATGAAGTGTCTCCAAGGGCTTTGACTGAACTTGCCTCATGTTTTGAAGTCTCAGAGCTATCAAAGACTTCAGCACCTGGACTTTCTGCGGAGACTCCTGTCCTGCCAAGTGGTCCCATATCCAGTCCCTGGGCCCTTGAAAGGTGAAATTGGTAGAAAAAGTCCTGAAATCCATGCACAGGAAGCAGTGAGGGGAACATTTTGATGCACCACCTGAAACGCAGCTGTAAAAAGACACGCCACCTTCCTCACGGCTGGAATCGACACACTGCCTGCATCGCAGCTGGGAAATCGATGCATCACCTGCATTGCTGCTGGAAAAATGACGCAACACCCACTTGCAGCTGCTGAAAATGACGCAAACCCCACTTAGCGCAGTTTTCCATCACCGTACGGCTGGATTTCACATGCATCATCACTGGGCATCAAATTCATCGTGAACCTACGAGGATCAGAGGTGCCCTGTCTGGAAATTGAAACATCGCTCTCTTGCTCTGGATAAAAATGGTGCATCACCTACTTGACCAGAGAAGAAACGATGCACGGCCTCACTTGCGAGTAAGTAATTGACAGAACGCTGACTTTTCACACTCACCCATATGGCTTTATTTTTTATGCAAACCAGATACTTTGTGTAACAACAATGTTTCCATTGTTTTCTATGGAGTAAGATTCTATTATTTCAAAAATTCATAACTTTACTTGTGTATGTTGGATTTTTGTAATTTTGGTCTTGCTTGATTTAGATGAATATTGGCTATTTTTCTAAACTGGTGTGGTGTCCATTTTGTAGTGTTTTCATTGTGTCACTGTATTTTAGTACAAATACTTTACACATTGCCTTTGAGATAAGCCTTACTGCTTTTGCCAAGCTACCAAAGGGGTGAGCAGAGGTCATCTAAGTGTGTATCTCCAGTGTCCTGACTAGAAGAGGGTCCCTGTTTGGACAGAGTGCAAACTGACTGCCAACCAGAGACCCCATTTCTAACAGAGTTCATATGTGTGCATGCTTATGAATGGATATGCATTTGATTGTAAATGTACTGTACATCTAGGCGGTCGCGTGCATGTAGGAAAGTGGCCTCTTACTAGCATGGTTACCCCCACTTTGGGCCTGTTTGTCAGTGTGTTTGACTGTGTCTACTGGAACCTGCTAATCAGGACCCCAGTTGTTATGCTCTCTCCCTTAAATTATGGTTGTAGGATACTGGTAACCCAGTATTTAACCCACAATTGGCATACTGGTGCCCCCTTATAAGTACCAAGCATATGGTACATAGGTACCCAGGGCATTAGGGTTCAAGGGGATCCCTATGGTCTGCAGCATTTCTTTTGCTATCCATAGGGAGCCCAGGCAAAGGCTTCTACAGGACTGCCATTGCAGCCTGTGTGAAAAGGTGCATGCATCCTTTCACTGCCATTTACACTGCACCAGATCACTTATAAGTCACCCCTATAGAAGGCCCTCCAGCCCTGAGGGCAGGGTGCAGAGTACCTGTGTGTGAGGGCACCCCTGCACTAGCAGAGGTGCCCCCATGACCTCCAGGACCATTTTTCTGGACTTGGTGAGTGCGGGGGATGCCATTACGCGTGTACTGGACATGGCCTATGTCCAGCTACATAATGGTAACTCCAAACATGTTTGGTATCAAACATGTTGAAATCATACCCCCAAGGCTTTTTCAAGTATTAGTTGTATGATTCCATGCACTCTTGGGCTCCTTAGAGGGCCCCCAGTATTGCTATTCAAGCCTTCTGAGGTTTTCCAGGCAGCCCCTGCTGCTGCCACCTCTCAGACAGGTTCTGCCTTCCTGTTGTTTGAGCAGCTCAAGCCCAGGAAGGCAGAACAAAGAATTTCCTTTGGGAGAGGGGTGTTACACCCTCTCTCTTTGAAACAGGTGTTACAGACTTGGGAGGAGTAGCCTCCTCAAGATTCTGGAAATGTTTTGAAGGGCACAGATGGTGCCCTCCTTGTATAATCCAGTCTACACCTGTGCAGGGACCCCCAGTTCCTACTCTGGTACGAAACTGAACAAAGGGTCCCTGTGTTTTGCCATCTTGAATTCCAAGTTGGTAGGGCACTCTGGGAGGATCTGAGTGGCCAGTGCCAGCAGGTGATGTCAAAGCCCTCCCCTGATAGGTGCTTACCTGTATAGCTGACCAATCACCCTTTCAGGGCTAATCACGATCTCTCTTGGGTGGTTCTTCAGATTCAGATTGCAAGACTCCAGCAGGAATCCTTTGCATCCTTTACTTCAACTTCTTACCAACGAAACTGCATCTGGATCATCCAGGAACTCTACAAACTGCAACAAAGAAGCAAATTAGACTTCTGCAACATTGTGGTGGTCATTCCGCCGCCCGCCTGGCGGGAACCGCCAGAAGACCGTACCGCGGTCAAAAGACCGCAGCGGTCATTCTGTCTTTCCCGCTGGACTGGCGGGCGACCGCCAAAAGGCCGCCCGCCCGCCCAGCGGGAAAGCACCAGCAATGAGGAAGCCGGCTCCGAATGGAGCCGGCGGAGTTGCTGGTGTGCGACAGGTGCAGTTGCACCCGTCGCGATTTTCAGTGTCTGCCAAGCAGACACTGAAAATCAATGTGGGGAACTTTTAGGGGGCTCCTGCAGTGCCCATGCCAGCGGCATGGGCACTGCAGGGGCCCCCAGGGGCCCCATGACACCCTTTCCCGCCAGCCAGGTTCTGGCGGTGAAAACCGCCAGAACCAGGCTGGCGGGAAGGGGGTCGGAATCCCCATGGCGGCGCTGCTTGCAGCGGCGCCGTGGAGGATTCACAGGGGCAGCGGGAAGCCGGCGGTTCCCTTTTCTGACTGCGGCTTTACCGCCACGGTCAGAATAGCCCCAGAAGCACCGCCAGCCTGTTGGCGGTGCTTCCTCCGTCCCCTACCCTTGCGGTCTCGGACCGCCAGGGTAGGAATGACCCCCTGTATCTTCAGCTCCTGCCAGCAACTGCAACTGTTTCCAGGTTCTGCATCCTCAGAGGACAGTCTGTCTTCAGCCTGCACCAAAAGAATGAAGGAATCTCCCTTGGAGTGAAGGAGTCACTCCACTGCTTCAGCAGGCACCCCTCTGCAGTTGCTGAGTCCATCAGGCCCTTCCTGGTCCCAGGAAGCGCCATTTTCTGCTAACCGTGTGCTTTGCATGTGCCAAGGCTTGTTGGTAGAATCCAGCAACGCAAACCAGACTGCAATCATTCATCCGGCTTGGGACATCATCTGCACCAACCAGGAACCCGCATCTGTCTTCTTGGGTGCAGTACTGACTGTTCTTCTTCATCAGTGTTTCTTCTTTTGCACCTTCATCCGGGTTAGCAGGGGCTCCTGTTCTCCCTGGACTCTTCAGTGCTTCTTGGACTTGGTCCCCTTCTTCCACAGCTCCTCAGGTCCAGGAATCCATTGGTGGTGTCTTGCAGTCTCTTCTTGTTCTTGCATAATCTTCTTTCTCGTGATCTTGTGTGAGCTAGGAAAGTTACTGTGATTTACCCCTGCTTTCCTGGGCTCTGGGGTGGGTTCTATTACTTACCTTTCATGTTTTCCAATTCTCCCAGTACCCCTCTATACACTACATTTGCCTAGGTGGGAAACCGACTTTCGCATTCCACTTTTTTATTATATGGTTTGTGTTACCCCAGGCCATTTCTAACTATTGTGATTTTCACTATTTGCACTGTTTTCTAACTGTTTTTACAGTTAGTTCTGCATACTAGTGTATATAATTTGTGAATTACTTACCTCCTAAAGGAGCATAGTCTCTATGGTATATTTGGCATTTGTGGCACCAAAATAAAGTACCTTTATTTTTGTAACACTGAGTATTTTCTTTCATGTGTGTGAGTACTGTGGGACTACTGTGGTATTGCGTGAGCTTTGCATGTCTCCTAGTGAGGCCTTGGCTGCTCATCCACACTACCCCTTGAGAGCCTGGCTTCTAGACACTGTCTACATTTCACTAATAAGGGATAACTGGACCTGGTAAAAGGTGTAAGTAACTTAGGTACCCACTACAAACCAAGCCAGCCTCCTACAGTACACATACAATATACATTTTTAACTTAAGAACAAACATTGATAGCAGGCTTATGCATAGAATTTCACTCATAGCAAAATATAGCATTCTTTATACTGGAAGATCTATGATTTTAGATCTGTTCCAAGTGCAAGCATAGACAGGTACGTGCTTCCCTTTTCTAGGACAAAAACGTTAATTAGCAGGAGAACAGTTTGAATCACAGGACTGTGTGCAAGCTAGAACCTGTGACGAAACATAGTCTTTCCTCTTTTTATGAAGCATATATTTATCATAAACTACATATTAAAGGGCAAGCATTGTTTTCTATTAAAGGCCGGTATTTCGGTGCAGAAATACATCCTGCTAAAGTACCCATATCAGAGGATTTGATTTCTCCCTAGTGCCATATTACTCCCTATTCCAGTTTATTTAGGTGGGCTGGAATACAGCATAGTTTCCCCTATTCACAATGCTTTAACCATTTTGCTGCTAGGCCTTTACTCCCCAGTGCTGATCCCTTTTTTGCTATTTGGGGTAGTTCGTGGTTAGGCCTACATAACTTTTTGTGCACATAAACTATCCATGCCAAATTTGTGCCTGTTTTTTCTAATATCCTGGGGATTCTAAAGGTGCCCGGAGTTTGTGGTTTTGTCTGAAGGGGACTGAGAAAATAGGCAACACAATAGAAAAAGTTTTAGTTTTTATAAAAGTAGGGACAAAGTGCTCCAGATAAAAGTGTCTGTTTTTCCATAAAAGTGGCATCCATGAACAGATTGCTGTACTAAAGTCACCATCTTCCCAGCTTTCAAGAAAATGCAGAGCTGAATAAAAAAAAATGTCGTACCACAGTTATAGCATTTTTCTAAGAGGTAGCTTATTTTCCTTATTTTTTGTGCTCTAAACCTACTTCCCGTTTGTGGTGGAAACCAGTGTGAAACCCATGGCTGATCCAGAAAAGCTCTAGATTTCTGAGAAGTAATTACATTCCGAATTCAGAAAGGGGTCACATGTGTAGATCCCTTAAGGTTATCTCAGGGAAAACAACTGTTGAAAAAAAGAAATATTGAAAATAAGTATGGAAGCTCTTCCCCAGCTCCTGAGACTGTTTTTGGCAGAAGAAATTCCTGCTGGAGCCATCTCCCGCACACAAGCACCTTGGTGTCAGACAGCTCCCAACAGTCCGATGCATAGAACGGGTTAAATGGGCAGGTGCTGTCCTTTACTGAGTGCCTGCACTTTCATTTGAAAGGGAGAGTTTTTGCACATCTAAGCACTGATATAATACATTTAGTAGGCCTCTACTGCCTCTTCTCAGAAGCAAACAGGTACTCTAGTGAGTACTCGCCAGGGCCAGCTTTAGTGCTGGTGGCACCCAGTGCAACAATCTTTTTGGGGCCCCTTCCATGACTGTTCTCCACGGATTCTCTCACTACCAAACTCCAACATTACCCCTCTCATATAATAAGAATGTATTTCTACTCAAACAAATCCTTTTTAGCAACATTAGGATAATGAAGGATAGGGGAAAACTATTTTAACCAATACCATGAGGTTAGCATGCTTCGTGGTGATGAGAGTTCATAGGTCACTGCGCTTTATTGTGAATGCGACAAAAGCAGTAAACCACTGAGCTATTCACATAAACTACAGTTTTGTATTCTGCATAATACATGTTCTTCGCAGCAGGCACATTATCCCTCAGCACCACTTTATGATGAATCAGAACTGCCTCTAAACAAAACTCTGATCTCTCTCCAGCAGGAACATTAATCACTAGAGTTATCTTGATATTTTTATTGCTTCCTGAAAATGACTGGACGCAAAAACTCTGTAGCAGGTGTTTTTAAACCTCTGGGTTATGGCTACACACAGCACCCACTCTCGAGCTCACTGTCGGGTGTGGCTTCACCGGTCACACTGCCTTAAAGCCGACTCTGGTACCTGCACTTCCATAATTGCATTTGAAGCACTTTGGAGCTGCAACACTCAAAATATTATGTGTTTTTTCTCCTGGCTACATTTTTCCAGGTTTTACCTCGGGTAATCTGTGTGGAAAAACTACCATGTCGATAGCCCAAGTAACAATAGTGAGTTGGGTGCAAACTCCCATTCACATCATGATGGGCTTTGCTGGTCAGCGCACTAAAGTGAAAATAATGTAACCATGTATTTCTTGTAGTTAGAGCCTCATTTTCAGGCATAAAGACTGAGCAAGGTGTGTCTCTCTCTGTTTCAGAGTCATGCTGTCTAACATAATGTACTAACCTGGAGAAATATCTGGTTAAATAAATTCACTTTACACATTGCAGGTGCATTGCAGGAAAATCACAACATTCTAAGATCTTTGATCAGAATGAAGTCCTGGGATATTTTGGCCTGGTGCTTGCACCAAACATCGAGAGCAACTAAAAATGACTTTTTGCAACAGCCAGCCAGTGTAAATTCTACTGCAAAAAAGCCCACTGTTGTGTGAAATGTATGTAATAAAAATATTGTCATTTCCCCTCTTCTATCCTGTTGAACTTCTGATATTGAATAATTTACATGATGATTCAAAGTAGTCTTAATGCTCTTTACTTTGCTATATTTGTGCCAGTATTTAATATATTCCTTTTAGAAGCATCATGATTTTACATAATATAAAACATATCCCTGTAATGGAGAACATTAAAGACTTTTCAATCACTAAGGGCCTGATTAGGATCTTGAAGGGTTGAACACTCCATCACAAACATGACTGTTACTCTGTCTGCCATCATACAAGTTCCATAGAATATAAAGGAATTGTAGTTTGGCGGATGGAAAATTAATCACGTTTGTGACAGAGTAACCTTGTCCGCCAAGATCGTAATCAGGTCCTAAGTGTTTAGCACATGTCAGACTCAAGTTGACCTTTACCATAAACTGGTAAAAATTGCTTGTGATATGATCCTGAGTGGGTCAGTGTTTTTTGACCCTTGTAACAAACTCCTAATCAAAGAAAAACACGTTATTAGTAAGTTGTGTGAAGATTCATCGAAAAGTGTTATGATCAAACCAAATATATATATATATATATATATATATATATATATATATATATATATATATATATATTCACTTTATAATCAAAGTTGTAGGTAAGTTCTGAATTATATATATATATATATATATATATATATATATTCAGGTATTAATCCATGGTATAGTTAAGTTCTGAATTTACTCACAAACCATAGAAATTCAGCAGTTGTATATATATATATAACGAAATAGGAGCCACACAAGCCACTCCCCAAGGAATTTCACTACTACCCTTAGGTTTTTTCTATCAAAGACCAGCGGGGCATAACCCCAAAAGCCCACAACCAGCAAGAGTATCTTTAAATACACCAGACTTCCCTATAGGGCGCAACAGATTCCACCCCCTCACGGTCTTAGAAGACATAGATTGACTCGATAAGAACCAGACAGTTCCCCCAGATGAATTAGCCCAGACAGAACATAAACCAGGGCAGGCTTCAAACAAAGAATATACTTCTTATACAATAGATCCTATAGTAAACAGGTCCCAACTCCATCTAACCCAGAGCAGTGCCCCCAGAAATACATCACAGCCACCAGGCGACGTTCTACCCCTCTGTACACCAATGGACCAGTATGGCATCCCTAAACAGAAAGTGGAGTTTGCTCTACTGTTCTGGAACATTGCAGGTCTAACCAACAAGATAGATAATGAGAATTGGGTGAACTTTATAGAAGAATATTCATGTATATGTCTTCAAGAGACGTGGTTATTGAGTCCTCTTCACATTAATGGCTATAAAACATTTCACACACCACCTGTTCAGTCCAGGCATGGTAGACCAAAAGGGGGTCTATGTACATATATCTCTAACAAGTTGCGACTAAAAAACCTAGAGTTGAAATTTACGAGCTCATACTACCAAATGACAGAGGGTAACTTGGATCATAAGACTCACCTAGTCATCATTAACCTTTATAATAATGCAGCCCCAGGAGAGTTTGCTAATATCCTAATGGAGATGGGAAATGATGAAAAAAAAATAACAAGTATCAATAATAACCGTGAGATCTTTATGATCTGGGGTGGACACTTTAATGTCCATCCCTGTAAAGAAACCTCAGATAAGGTATGTGGTTGGGATCCCGAAGGCAGTGGCTTAAGTCTTCATTTTGCACATAACACCCAAGGAGACGCATTGAACTTACTGGCTCAAACCCTCAGTTTAAACCAACATACAACGGAAGGGGCGCGAATACTGTGATTGATTACGTTCTAATGTCAACCCACTTTGCACACCACCTTGAGAATTATACTTTGCATGACATTGCAATCAGCGACCATTATCCTCAGAGTTTGAACCTCCTAATAACCCCCCCTACAGCAGATAGAGATGACAGGGCCACCCTGATAGATGATATTGAACTAATGCCGCGTAATGGATATACTTTGAAATGGTCACAGACTGACCCCGAGTCCCTGCTGAAACAGTTACTAAGTGACTGCAAGTATGCCTTTGCAGACTGTTTAAGTGAGAACCCAGACCCAGGGCGATGTTTAAGTGCCTTTACACTGATTATGCAATCTATAAAGAAAGCCCTTACAACCAGAAGTTGGTAAGCCGGGGAAAAAAAGGGCCACTGGATGGTTTGATCATAACTGTTCACAAGCACATAGGAAATTGAAAAAGGCTCTAAGAGCCCCAAAAAGATCTTTAACTGAGATTCGTAAGCGCAGACAAGAATATGAAGCAGCAATGAAGGGAAGGAAATTGACATTAAAAAGAACCCTGTGGGAAACTCTACATACAGCTAGCCGAACAAAAGATAACATTCTTTTTTGGAAAACAATCAATTCTCCTGTGCTTGAGGATAGAGACTCCCCCAGGATGGAAATAGCGATTCTGAAGAAGACTGGATTGCATATTTTTCTAAAATATATTCCCCGGGCTAGCGATGCGAACCCCTACGTTTTTGGATATGATCAACCCCTCCAGGAAGATACACGCCTGTTAATAACCCCACAATTTAGCCTTGAGGAGGTAGAGGAAGCCATAACCTTAAGTAAATCAGGGAAAGCTCCGGGCCCCGACGGCGTTCCGATTGATATATACAAGGCCAATATCCAGTTATGGGGGCCCGTACTGACGCAGTCATTGAGGGCCATTTGTATACAAGGTCCCCTACCATGTTGGCGAGACTCTAATATAATTCCAATGTATAAAAAAGGTGACCGCCTCAATCCAGCCTGTTACAGACCAATCTCTTTGCTGGATTCAACGGCTAAATTAACAGGGAGAATTATCTTGAACAGGTTACAAACTTCGGCGGAAGAAAAGAGTGTGTTATCTCCTGTCCAATATGGATTCCGTAAAGGAATTGGGACAGTGGAACAAAGCCTGAATCTAAGTATTATTATAGGAAAGTATACAAGGATTAGAGAAGGTAACCTGCATCTGGCTTTCATCGACCTATCATCAGCATTTGATTGTGTATTACATGACAAACTATGGGATATTTTAAGTACCATGGGGGTAGAACCAGCTATAATTCAGTTTATACGAGAAATGTATACAGGATGCAGTGCAAGAGTGAGGTATGGCCTAAAGGGGAAAGTACTCGCCCTTTCGGCATACATAGAGGCGTACGGCAAGGTTGCGTTCTTGCCCCGTTTCTGTTTTCAATGTATATAAATAACTTAGAAAATGTATTGGCTAGTAACTGTAAAGATCTACTCCAAATAGGCAATCGTGCTGTTCCAGTTTTACTCTATGCAAATGACGCAGTTTTAATGGCCAGGACCCCGTTAGCCCTACAAAAACTCCTAACTACCTGCATCACATTTATGTCACAACTGGGTCTTACTGTCAATCGCTCAAAAACGTTCATTACGAACTGTGGCGGGAAACGCAGCAAGTCCTATAATATTACTATGGCAGATGGGAGAGTAGAAATTGCGCAAACCTTTTCTTACTTGGGCATAATGTTTGACAAACAGGGTTCCTGGGCTAACTGTAGGAAGATGAAAAAAGCTCAGCTTATTAAAACAACGATGGCTTTAAGGCTTTTCTCCAAAAGGATAGGGGGGATCAAACGCCAAATATGATAAAAATTTATAAAGCCAAGTGCGCCCCAGCCGCCATGTACGGGTCTGGAATCTGGGGATACACCAATTGTAATCTGGTGCAGACGGTTGAAAATGATTTTATGAGACATCTATTGATGGTAGCAAAAGGTACATCATCAAACATTATCCACTCAGAACTGGGGCTCCCCTTTATTACTGACTTGATAAAGATTCAACCCTTATTGCTATGGCACAAAGTTTGGACCTCGGAACATACTGAACTAAATAAGGCCATTTTGACTGACTGTATGGAGTCCATATACGCAGCAAGGGTGCCCTGGCTACGATACATTATGACCTTTTTTGAAAACATGGGCAATAAAGCCTATTACACAAACCCAGCCTCGCTGGAGAAAATCTCTAGGAAGGACTTGAACGCTTTGGCATTAAAACATCTAGAAGATTTACGATGGGAAGTCGAATCAAAAAAGCCTACTGTCATTTACAATCAAATAATTCTGTCGACAGAGGCCATTCAGCCTTATTTGACGAATGTGATAAACCCCCGCCATCGTTTTGTTCTCACCAGATTGAGGCTAGACATATTCCACCGTCTAGTCACCTTTCCAACTATGAATGATTGGAGTTCCACCCTGAAGGCTTGTCCATGCGATGCAAAGGCACTCCAAACCACAATTCATGTGGTTTTATTTTGTAAATTCTATGCCAAGCAAAGAAAGCGCTTAGTAGCCCCTCTTCTAAGGTTAATCAATCTCCCCCAGTGTCGTACCGCGTATGCCAGCCTTCAGGTGCTATCCTCGATTGAGATGTGCGGAATCCTGGCCAATTTTCTATGCTCTGTACTAAACACAAGAAAGCGCATGGGGGTAGCAATGTAATTTTATCTAGTCCACCCAATGGTTAGTATTTAGGACATTTTCCTTAAAGAATATTAAACATTTCTCATTTATGGATCTTTTTATCATTGTAAATTATTAATACTTTTAGCTTATTTATTGTATTTATTGTATATTGAAATAATTTTATGACTTGTGGAAAGTTGAATAAAGTTTTTGTACTACTACTACTATATAAATATATATCCCTGTTTCATCAGTTCTGCCAATGTTGTCGCTCACTTTGTGGTGGGTGCAGGACTCATGAAGGCAGTTTCATGATATATCAAAGTTCCATCAAACAATAGTCATGCACTCGCAGAGAGTAAAGTAGTTTATCCAATATCGATGATATTTATGGATAAATCGGCCAACAAAAACAACAAATGTGTTTCAGCACTAGGCCTTCCTCAGTGTTGATGAACCCTCATTACCTCAACACTTTATATACAATTCATTGAAGCAACTGGGTGCACTTGAAATAAAAAACAGACTAAACTTTCAACTGCTCGCCGGCAGTCGTGAAACATGGCAGCCATTTTAGTGTTGCAAGTATACCTGTTACAAGTCATTCATCTCTCATAGAGCAACATTCAACACCCTAAGTGAATTCTATTGATGAATACCCTGCCACTAATATTCTAAAACAATCATCGCGCTCTGCAAGCAGTATATGCCAATTTACATCACCACATAACAAGGATCGTCTGTGTAACAATTCATCACTTCCATTGGGTTAATATGATCTTCGTAATGCTATATATGTACTTACGTGATACCTATTCAGTATTATAATTCATATTTTTTAAACTCTATCATATCTCATTATAAACCAAGTGATAATATGCCCGTCTCCACTATATTATTTGCCTCTAACTAATGGTTTCCCTTACTGATATTCCACCCTGAATGGGAAAATAAGTCACTTTGATGCAGCCTGTTACATCTGCGATCAACCTACATGTGTCAAAAGCTCTGCATCGATGTTTAAGCCTTGTGGCACTTTAGCTCATAATTGCACAATATATCAGGACTCCATTGGTCTACGGTTCTGTATTCGATCGCCCCTCTCTCATCCCTACCAACCTGATCAAGACAGAAGAAACTGAGGGGATCCACTGATTTTGCCTAAAATTTAACAAAAATGCTTTTTTTGCCCTGACAGTGACCCTGTTCCCTTTTGTTTTGTCTTACAATTTTCTTTGGGACCCAGCTTAGCTGCCAACACTTCCTGGTTAAAGTGATCTCAGCATGTGATCTCTGGGATCCACTGAGCCGCTGCTTCCCTAGATATGTATATTTAATTTTGCTTTAATGTCTCTAAAACTACTGAACAGATTGACACCAAATCACAAAAAGCATTTTTTCTGTACCAAAAGCTAGCTTTCTGCCAAATGTGGTGTAAATCTGGCCACCGGTTCGGACTGTAGTAGTGTTCAAAATCCCTATGGAAAAATGCATGGGGAACATGAATTTTGGGACTCTCTTTTTCTCATCCCCACTTGACGATCACCCTGAAACTTTCAAAAAAGCAGCTGAACTGACTGTAATATTAGTTTTGGAAATTTGAAATTCATCAAATGGAGCCAAAGTTATTGGCAAAACCCAAAATGCTTTTCCTATGGAAACTACATATATATATATTACATCACACTCTGCAAAGAATGGCAAATACACACTCCAGGGCAAACAGGACAGCAAGTTGCAAATCACCAAGTGTTTATTCCAGGGCCATTCACCAAACAAACAAACCAACTTGTTTCAGCAGTAACACATGCCTTGATTATTTATCATTTACATACCACTTACGCACTTGTATAGTTCTTATTTGTGAGAAACCAAACTTAAACTGGATAAGCATTAGAAAATCAAAAGTTAGAGTTATATCTTACATTTATCATTTACACACCACTTTAAAATCATACTTATAACTCGCATTTGTACTTGCGCACCACTTTCAAATTAATATAACTCGCACACCTCCATACACACTACATTAAGTCGCCACTGTACTATGCATTGTGTACTGGCAAATCATATAATTTCTGATGTCAAAAGTGTTGTTATTAATGTAATGATTTCACATGCTCTGATTTCTTTAATATGCAAAGGTATAGCTAGTGCATGGAGAAGGGGCGAGTTACAGTTAATGTAGTATGGCTATGTTTGCCAGTGGTGAAAAACAGCCTTGTTGTTTTTATCACAAATTTGCATTATTGTACAGTCATCATTTCTAACGTTGCTGTAACCTTTATTTTTTCAGTGAATTTCTGTGTTTTTTTACGTAAAGTAATTTTAATAACTTTACGTTAGTACAACCACTGCCGCAAACGGCCTACATATGTGAGAGGGACTGTCTGAGTGGGTGTCAGACTGTCTATCTGGGTTTGTGTCTGTCTGGGTGTGTGAGTAGGTGTGAGAGTGTCTGGGTTGGTGTTAAAGTGGGTGTGACAGTGTATGCATGGCTGTCTGACTGGGTGATTAAGTGTCTGTCTTGGTGTCACAGTAGGTGTAAGAATGTATGCCTGGGTGTATGAGTGGGTGTAAGAGTGGCTGCCTGGGTGTCACAATAAGAGTGGGAGTGTCTGTATGGGGATCTAAGTAGCTGTGAGAGTATTTTAAAAAATATATATTTCCCAAAATCTACAAATCCTCCCTCGGATTTACACCACCCTGAGCCGTGGATCTCAAAGAACGTCAAACTAAATTTAGAGGCATTTAAAGCCTCTTACTTTGTGTTTTCTCACATTTACATTCACCCCTTGGGGTCAAGGAACCTCTACCCTGACCCTATCATCTCCAACCCACTTAATTCCTTAGCCCAAGGACTGCTGAAGCCGTCATTTTGTTTTATCAGGGAAGTATCCCACTGGCTGAAATATGAGCTGCAAAGGACATAAAGGGGTCAGGGTAGCGGTACCCTGACTCCATGAGGTGCGTTAAAATGTGAAAAAACACAAAGTAATGGGCTGTAAATATCTATAAAGTTTGATATTTTCTGAAATCCGCGGGTCCACCCATGGATTTACATTGGGGGCCACACTAAGACCCATGGGTGGATCCACAGATCTAGGGAAATGTAAAAAACAAAGGTTTATAGGCCTTTTCAGCCCATTACTTGTTGTTTTGTCACATTGTAAATCACCCATGGGGTCATGGTACCTCTACCTTACCCCTTTGTGGCCATTGAAGCCCATATTTCAGCCCTGGAGACTATTCCCTGATAAAACAAAATGGTGGCTGCAACCACCCTGTCACGTTGTGGCCAGCCAATCAAATTCTTGGATTGGCAGATGGATCCATAGAGCATCCGTGTCCTCAGATAACTATATAATTTCCCTTTTATTATCTCCATAACTACAGAATAGATTTAGACCAAATAGAAAAATCACAATCTGCGTACCAAGAGTGAGTTTCCTGCCTGTGAGAAAACAGGGCTGATTGCAAAGGCCCCATAACTTTTTGCCCCCATTTTCCTCTTTTTGCTCGTGTTTTCCTGACTTTGATGGTGCCCTGGGTACTGCTAACCAGTCCCAGGGCCTGTGCTCTGTGTAAAATGGATATGCAAATTAGGCTAATTATAATTGGCTAAGTTAACCTACCTATAAGTCCCTAGTATATGGTAGGGCATGTAGGTTTAGGGACCACAGCATAGGTGGTGCACACCTAGGTGCACTGCTGAGGTGCCCAGTGTCATTTTAAAAGCAAACCTGCCTTGCTGGCTGCTTTTAAATTAAAGTTATATGCAAATTCGACTTTGGAATTAAAGGTACTTCCAAAGTCTTAAACTACCTTATTTTTACATATAAGTCACCCCTAAGGTGTGCCCTATGTGCCCCTAGGGCTGGGTGCCATGTAACTATAAGCAGGGACTTTATAAAAATAGATTTATAAGCCCTGGTGAGGTTAAAAACAGCCAAATTCGTTTTTCCCTCATTGAAGTAAATGGCCTTCATAGGCTAGAATGGGCAGACTTTATTTTAAATTTTAAAGTCTCCTTAAATGTTACATACCAAGAATTTGGTATCAAATTGATTGTTATAATAAATCCCACAACTTCCAGTTGTTGGATTTAATATAACTAGTTCAGGTAAAAAGTTTAGACTTTACCTAAAAAGTTGCCAATTTCAGCTCTGCATTGTTTTTGCTGCTGTGCTCTGATTGGCCAGCCTGCAGCAGCTTCTGCCAGGCTACCTTGATGAGGTGTGAAGTGGCCTGACTTCACACAAAGGAATGTGCTTGGGGGAGAGAATCTCCCCTCAGCAGATGGTGAGGCAGGAAGGGGGAGGGCTGCCAAACTGGTCTTCAAAGGCAGAGAAGGACATTTGCAGCACCCAACAACACCCCCACATCCTGCAACCCCAGACAATTAGGTGCCCCCTTGATTAGATTAGGAGAGGGCAGGAGAGGGGTGTGTTTATGATTTTTAGCCACACCAGTGGGTGGGCTCAGCCAGATGTAACCTCCAAAAATCAGATTCATCCATGTTGGATTTTTGGAGACTGTTGCCTTCTGGGATGGATTTTTGCCACACTTCCCAGGAAGTGGTCATCACAGGGGGACGACCCTGTACCTGATTGAAGGATCAGGACCCCCCTGCTTTTCACCCAGGAGCAAGGATAAAACTGGCAGACCTGAGCCCACACCTCAGATCCCCTCCAGAATTCAACAAGAAAGGAACTAAAGAAGAAGAAGGACTGCCCTGCTGGACCCCTGGCCTGCACCTGGACCCTGCACTCAGAAGGACTGCACCAGCTGCACACTTGGGCTTCACCACAAGAAGGACTTTGCCTGGCTTCAACTGGTTCAAGGAGGGACTCCCTGTTTGCTACAGGTGAAAAATTGCTAACCAGAGTCCCCTGCACCAACTCCTGAAAGAAGCGACCAGCTGACCACTGCCCAGTGGCCAAAAAGGAGTTTGCGCCAGGTGCATTCTGGGAGTTGAAGTCCGCACCCCCAAGGACCATCACAGAACTTCTGGACCCTTGGGGTGAGCTGTGGACCCCAAAAGAACCTTGAAAGAACATCTGGGTGAAGCCCCAGAAGTTTGGAAAAGATTGGAGAATTTTTGAAAAAAAAGCTCCATAAAGTGACCGACCCGCCGCGGAAATTCTAGCCGGCTTGCCTCAACCGCGACCCGGCCTGACTTCGTGGTTCGTCCCGGTAAAGAAAAACATCCAAAAAAGAGACTAAGTCCGAACGTAAAAAGTTGACCGGGACCTCCCAGCCATCGTATCCGAGAAGGGCTCCATGGACGTCGGATCAAGATCCAGGTTTACCCCGGTCGAAGGATTTTCATCTCGAAAAAACGACTAAGTCCGAAGGTAAAAGTCTCCACCGAGGAAACCCACATCGCGTATCCGGACAAGGGCTCCAGGAGGTCGGATTCAACTGGCAGGTTCGTCCCGGTGAAGAAAAACTTCAAAATAAAGACTAAGTCAGAAGGTAACTTTTTAACCGAGGCCTCCCGCGACCTGTAGCCGAGCAGGGCTCCATCGCGGTCGGCCTGAAAGTTTGACTTTGCCCCGGTCGAGGTGCAACCAGATGACCCGATTGGCGCTTTTTGTTTCTAAGCGCTAGAAAAGTAATAATTCTTTAAAAATTCATATCTCCGGTTCCCCTGAACCGATTTTAATCGTTTTTGTGTCATTTTAAAGATAAAAATATAAGCTATTTTTATAAATTGGTTTTGGATTTTTAAACTGTTTCCTGTGTTTTATTTAATTACTGTTTTGTGATATTTGAATGCTTTACACTTTGTCTCCTAAGTTAAGCCTTGACGCTCGATGCCAAGCTACCAAGGGTAGAGCTGGGATTAATTTACTGAGACCTAACTGTACCTATTTGGAGGTTAGTGGCTTGTTGCTAGGTGTAGGTACCTACCTGCCCTAGCAATAACCCATTTTCCAACATAATTGGAAGCAGCGACGGGATCCTGTACTTGTGTTCAATATCACGTTACAGTTTTAGGTAAAACAAATTAAAAATCCCTTAAATTGTCCTAGTGCAAAAATTGTTTTTAATTTTTAATTTGGATTAATTTCAATTATTGAATTTTTGTAATTTTTCTAAATTCTTGTTTCCAATTTTTGCAAAAAGTTTTTGTTGACACAAAACTAGGGAACCATGGAGCTTGATCTGGCTAGCCTACCCACACTGACAGTAGTCCAGCTTAGGGGGTTGTGTATTGAAAGAGGGTTGCCTGCAACCACTGATCTCAGGAAGCAAATCCTGATCACATCCCTGACAGCATGGGCTGAGGCCCAAGAGGTAGAGTCAGAAGAAGCTCCAGAGGAGGGAGAAAAAGGGGAGGATGCAAGCTCTAACCACTCAGGGGAGGGAAGGCATCTGAGCCTAAGTGAGGATGAGGAAGAACGGTCCTCAGTAAACACAGTCACTAGGGGCAGATCCAAAGCTAGTGGTAGGAAGGGGGTCCTTTCAGGAGGAGAGAACCCATCCATCAGAGAAAGAGAGCTGGAGGCCCAGCTAGCATACATAGCTTTGGAAGCAGAGAAGCTGGCCCTAGAAAAGAAAAAGTGGGCATACAAAGAGAAAAGAGATGGAAGCAGCGATAAAGAAGCTGAGGTGTCCATGGGTGGGGGAGTTTGCCCCAGATTACCCAAGGGGGTAGTTCCTGCTTATGTGGAGGGGGATGACATAGATAAGTGGCTAGGGGCCTTTGAGAGGGCACTCCAAATGAGAAGGGTTAGGCCTCAATACTGGGGTTCCCTTTTGTGGGAGTTGGTCCCCAACTCAGGGAGGGATAGGCTTCTGACCTTAAGGGGGGAGGAGGCAGATTCATACCCTAGTATGAAGAGGTGCTTAGCCAAGAAGTTTGGTCTGACCCCAGAGCAATATAGAATGAAGTTCAGGGACACCCAGAAGGTCAGTACCCAGTCTTGGGTTGACTTTGTGGACATTTCACTAAAGGCACTGGAGGGCTGGATTATTGGTAACAAAGTAGATACTTATGAGGGGTTATACAATCTGATCATGAGAGAGCACATCTTGACCAATTGTACCCAAGAAAGGTTACGCCAGCATCTAGTGGACTCTAAGCAGACCAACCCTAGAGAGCTAGGGGAGGCAGCTGATGAGTGGTTGAGAACCAGGGTGGTTGTCAAGTCCCAGGGGGGAGACTCCAAGAAGGGGGGGACAGGTCCCCAAAAACCTAAGGAGGGAGGTGGTAAGCCCACCACAGAGACTCACTCTGTACCCCAGAACCCTAAGAAGGAGGAGAGTAAATCCCACTCCCACTCTGACCAGCAGAGACAGTTAGACCCTGGGTTAAAAAAACTCTTGGACAGTAGGGCTTGCTTTGACTGTCAGCAGACAGGTCACTTCAGAGGAGATGCAGCCTGTCCAAAGAAGGTGGTTAGCATTGGGCTGTCCAGTGTAGCCATGGAGGAGGATTCCTCAGATGATGAAGTCCTCTTAGCATTAAGCTGGGAGACAGGACCAGATGGTAAGCTGGTGATCCCTGAGGGTGGAAGTAGGCACTTCCACCACATTCAAGTGAATGGGATCCCTACCACTGGCCTGAGAGACACCTGTGCCAGTCACACTATAGTGAGTGACCGGTTAGTGACCCCAGACATGTATGTCCCAGGAAAGACGAAGAAAGTCAGGATAGCCACAGGGGAGGTCACCTCCAAACCTGTAGCCATAGTGCCCCTAGAGAGGGAGGGTATCCTTGACTGGATTAGGGTGGTAGTCAGTGCTGACCTTCCCCTAGATTGTATCCTGGGCAATGACCTCCCAGAGGTGAGTCTGGTCACAGATGGGGTGGTCGCCCAGGGCGCCCCCCCAACCCAAAGTCCTGGGGAGTCAGTCCCTACAGTTAGGAGACAGGGGTCCCCAAGAAAAGGAAAGAAGAAAAGGAAGGGTAGGCCACTCTTAAAGAGAGTTCCAGGGAGCCAAGGGCCTTGTGCCCCAGTAGGGGGGGAGCCCAGAGTTGGCACTGGTGAGGCCTCACCTGACCCCAAGGAAGTCCTGAGTAGTCAGGCAGCTGTCCAGATGCAAGGTGTTGCCCCTGCACTGACAGAAGGGAGAGTGGAAGGAGGGTGTCTGCCACAGGAGGTGGTAGCCCCCCACTCTAAACAGCAAGAGGGGTGCCAGGACCCCAAAGATGCCCCTAAAGCAGCTCAGCCACCTGTCAGTGGAGAGCTTAGGGTGTGGTTCTGGGTACTGACAGCTGTCAGTAGCCTCTGCTGGGTGCTAGCCTTCCTGGCAGCACTGTACTTGGCCTGGGAGGCAGACCCCAGGGCCAATAGCAAAGTAGGCCCCCTGACCCTATTGGTCATGGTGGGGTTGCTCAAGTGTTGGGTGACCTCTTTGGGTAAGCTAGGTGTTGCCCTAGCAAAGTTTGGAGTAGGGGAGGTGGGCACCTCACTACCCATGTTGGCAGAGAGAAAGGAGGAAGACCCCCCTAGAGGGAAGTTTCAGTTTGAGTTGGGTCCTTTTACTGTTGGGATGGCTTCACTACCCATAGGGAGTGACCCTGACAGGAGGATATAAGGCAGAGTAGGCCCTGCAAAGGGACAGCCAGTTTTCTTCACTGTCTTCCTCGCCTAACAAGCCAGGAAGACTCTCCCAGGGTTGGGCTGAGTCTCCTGGGCGTGTGGGCTGGGGGGGGGGGTTGTGTGAGAAAACAGGGCTGATTGCAGAGGCCCCATAACTTTTTGCCCCCATTTTCCTCTTTTTGCTGGTGTTTTCCTGACTTTGATGGTGCCCTGGGTACTGCTAACCAGTCCCAGGGCCTGTGCTCTGTGTAAAATGGATATGCAAAATAGGCTAATTATAATTGGCTAAGTTAACCTACCTATAAGTCCCTAGTATATGGTAGGGCATGTAGGTTTAGGGACCACAGCATAGGTGGTGCACACCTAGGTGCACTGCTGAGGTGCCCAGTGTCATTTTAAAAGCAAACCTGCCTTGCTGGCTGCTTTTAAATTAAAGTTATATGCAAATTCGACTTTGGAATTAAAGGTACTTCCAAAGTCTTAAACTACCTTATTTTTACATATAAGTCACCCCTAAGGTGTGCCCTATGTGCCCCTAGGGCTGGGTGCCATGTAACTATAAGCAGGGACTTTATAAAAATAGATTTATAAGCCCTGGTGAGGTTAAAAACAGCCAAATTCGTTTTTCCCTCATTCAAGTAAATGGCCTTCATAGGCTAGAATGGGCAGACTTTATTTTAAATTTTAAAGTCTCCTTAAATGTTACATACCAAGAATTTGGTATCAAATTGATTGTTATAATAAATCCCACAACTTCCAGTTGTTGGATTTAATATAACTAGTTCAGGTAAAAAGTTTAGACTTTACCTAAAAAGTTGCCAATTTCAGCTCTGCATTGTTTTTGCTGCTGTGCTCTGATTGGCCAGCCTGCAGCAGCTTCTGCCAGGCTACCTTGATGAGGTGTGAAGTGGCCTGACTTCACACAAAGGAATGTGCTTGGGGGAGAGAATCTCCCCTCAGCAGATGGTGAGGCAGGAAGGGGGAGGGCTGCCAAACTGGTCTTCAAAGGCAGAGAAGGACATTTGCAGCACCCAACAACACCCCCACATCCTGCAACCCCAGACAATTAGGTGCCCCCTTGATTAGATTAGGAGAGGGCAGGAGAGGGGTGTGTTTATGATTTTTAGCCACACCAGTGGGTGGGCTCAGCCAGATGTAACCTCCAAAAATCAGATTCATCCATGTTGGATTTTTGGAGACTGTTGCCTTCTGGGATGGATTTTTGCCACACTTCCCAGGAAGTGGTCATCACAGGGGGACGACCCTGTACCTGATTGGAGGATCAGGACCCCCCTGCTTTTCACCCAGGAGCAAGGATAAAACTGGCAGACCTGAGCCCACACCTCAGATCCCCTCCAGAATTCAACAAGAAAGGAACTAAAGAAGAAGAAGGACTGCCCTGCTGGACCCCTGGCCTGCACCTGGACCCTGCACTCAGAAGGACTGCACCAGCTGCACACTTGGGCTTCACCACAAGAAGGACTTTGCCTGGCTTCAACTGGTTCAAGGAGGGACTCCCTGTTTGCTACAGGTGAAAAATTGCTAACCAGAGTCCCCTGCACCAACTCCTGAAAGAAGCGACCAGCTGACCACTGCCCAGTGGCCAAAAAGGAGTTTGCGCCAGGTGCATTCTGGGAGTTGAAGTCCGCACCCCCAAGGACCATCACAGAACTTCTGGACCCTTGGGGTGAGCTGTGGACCCCAAAAGAACCTTGAAAGAACATCTGGGTGAAGCCCCAGAAGTTTGGAAAAGATTGGAGAATTTTTGAAAAAAAAGCTCCATAAAGTGACCGACCCGCCGCGGAAATTCTAGCCGGCTTGCCTCAACCGCGACCCGGCCTGACTTCGTGGTTCGTCCCGGTAAAGAAAAACATCCAAAAAAGAGACTAAGTCCGAACGTAAAAAGTTGACCGGGACCTCCTAGCCATCGTATCCGAGAAGGGCTCCATGGACGTCGGATCAAGATCCAGGTTTACCCCGGTCGAAGGATTTTCATCTCGAAAAAACGACTAAGTCCGAAGGTAAAAGTCTCCACCGAGGAAACCCACATCGCGTATCCGGACAAGGGCTCCAGGAGGTCGGATTCAACTGGCAGGTTCGTCCCGGTGAAGAAAAACTTCAAAATAAAGACTAAGTCAGAAGGTAACTTTTTAACCGAGGCCTCCCGCGACCTGTAGCCGAGCAGGGCTCCATCGCGGTCGGCCTGAAAGTTTGACTTTGCCCCGGTCGAGGTGCAACCAGATGACCCGATTGGCGCTTTTTGTTTCTAAGCGCTAGAAAAGTAATAATTCTTTAAAAATTCATATCTCCGGTTCCCCTGAACCGATTTTAATCGTTTTTGTGTCATTTTAAAGATAAAAATATAAGCTATTTTTATAAATTGGTTTTGGATTTTTAAACTGTTTCCTGTGTTTTATTTAATTACTGTTTTGTGATATTTGAATGCTTTACACTTTGGTGGTCATTCTGACCCTGGCGGTCTTTGACCGCCAGGGCGGAGGACCGCGGGAGCACCGCCGACAGGCCGGCGGTGCTCCAATGGGGATTCCGACCGCGGCGGTAAAGCCGCGGTCGGACCGGCACCACTGGCGGGGTCCCGCCAGTGTACCGCGACCCCATTGAATCCTCTGCGGCGGCGCAGCTTGCTGCACCGCCGCGGGGATTCCGACCCCCCCTACCGCCATCCAGATCCCGGCGGTCGGACCGCCGAGATCCGGATGGCGGTAGGGGGGGGTCGCGGGGCCCCTGGGGGCCCCTGCAGTGCCCATGCCACTGGCATGGGCATTGCAGGGGCCCCCGTAAGAGGGCCCCTACATGTATTTCACTGTCTGCTGCGCAGACAGTGAAATACGCGACGGGTGCAACTGCACCCGTCGCACAGCTTCCACTCCGCCGGCTCGATTCCGAGCCGGCTTCATCGTGGAAGCCTCTTTCCCGCTGGGCTGGCTGGCGGTCTGAAGGCGACCGCCCGCCAGCCCAGCGGGAAAGTCAGAATTACCGCTGCGGTCTTTCGACCGCGGAACGGTAACCTGACGGCGGGACTTTGGCGGGCGGCCTCCGCCGCCCGCCAAGGTCAGAATGAGGGCCTTTGTCTCCTAAGTTAAGCCTTGACGCTCGATGCCAAGCTACCAAGGGTAGAGCTGGGATTAATTTACTGAGACCTAACTGTACCTATGTGGAGGTTAGTGGCTTGTTGCTAGGTGTAGGTACCCACCTGTCCTAGCAATAACCCATTTTCCAACACTGCCAAATTTGTGAAATTGCATTCAGCTGATCGGGCTGTAGATGTGTCTAGAGATCATACAGAAAAATGTCTTTTGGGACTTCCCTTTTTCTCAGCCCCTGCTTGACGGATCATCCCAAAACATTCAAGGTAGCAGCTGATTCGACTGTTGTATTAGTTTTGAAAATTATGTGAAGATTTGTCAAACAGCGCCAAAGTCATTGGAAAAAAAAAAATGCTTTTCCTATGAAAACTAGCTCCTAACTATAACTACCTACTGGTAATCGCCAGTAGGCAATATATGTTTGTGTATTGAGAAGAGAAAGAGAGAGGAGAAAATTGGCCCTAAATTGCCATCAATGGGTGCTATACCGAACAGCTACTGCTCACAATGTCTTTACATTCCAGCCTTGAAATGAAATCTCCATCAGTCAAACTTTCTTCCATGCTGCTGAAAGATGAAAAATGAAGTGGTTTGCGCTTACACAAAAAAACTAATAATGCCCAAGCCGCTGTGCCTGAGATCAGAAGACCTATCCCTTCAGAGGAATCTTACCTGTAATTATCGTGTGTCAATCCTTCGAGCTGGCTCGAAACTCCTGACCTTGCGCTTCATTCAGATTCCATGAACAGAAGGCTGACAGCATACTTGCACATCATCTTTAATAATCAGAGAAAGCAAAGCTCCTTGAGCATTGACTTGGATGAAGAGAAAGATTAAAAATGGCTACAGAGTTCCACATGAGTTATTAGCTGTCAGCTTGCTGTAAACATGACTAACGGATAATGGAATTAGCTTGGCTGAGCAGAAATCACTCAGATGAGCCAAACACTTCCCCTCCGTCAGTAAGTATTTCCAAAGCGGTGGGGAGGGATGGGGGGGAGCCCCTCGTGTCAGTTTGGGAGAGTATGTGGGCCGTGACACTGTCGGAAATAGGAGCCTTTCTAGGAGATGAGCTGACGAACCTCTGATCCTGTCACAGGCGGTTGGATGTGAGGGAAAATTGAACACTGGGGCAGCTGAGGCGGGAACTGAACAAGCAGCACTACTTCCTAGCCCAGTTCACCTGGTTTCATTAGCCAGGTTGCACTCCATTCTTCAATGACGGAGAATATTGCATTTATGCACTTGGCAGTCTAATGATCTGCTGCAGAACGGATTGTAAAGACTGCTCTGTAATATATGTGGTAAAGCGGCTTCTTGGCTACATTTCAGGCATGATGACTGCTTACAGGGATTATTGAAGTGAGAGTTTGAACTGTAAAATAACAATTTTGATTGATAAGTCATCCTGCTCAGCCTCGGTATCTCTATCGCAATTAAACTCTGGATCAGAAAGATATGTGGTAGTTCATGATGATCTGTAAACAGAGAAGAGGTCTTAAATTGCGGGGGAGGGCTCGTCTTGGGCCTCCAGGTAATGGCCAGGGACTGAGGGAGTGTGTCATTTAGGGCGAGTGAAGTATTTCCAACTACCTGTAAAGTGTTTCTGGCGTAACTGCAGTTTTTCAGTTGATTTGCAAAGTCTGCTTTTGAAAGGGATCGTCTTAGTTAATTACAATGCTTGGAATATTAAAGGAGAGTACAAAAGCTAACAATAAACATGGCTGGCATTTGTTAAAACCCCTTAATAAAATCCAGCCCGACCCTTTCTCCAAAGTCCCTTAGCCGTTTCCGGTGCCTCGATTACAATAGAGTATATTTTCAAACACTGGATTTAGTGCATCAAAAGATGTGTCCCCATCCTAATAGATTTATATGACTGCCACATCTTCATTTTACTAACAGTACACCAAACGTTGCCACTAAAGTGACCTGAGCGATTACACGCTCTATAATACGACCATGTATTCATCCACTGTCCCGTTAAGTAAAAGCAAACTCGAATATAGCTTTTGGATTTTTTTATAATTCAAGAATCCCTCACCCCTGCCGATTCTCACTTGAAATATTTAGCTAGTTGTTCATGTTTTACAAAAAAAGTGTGTTTTATGGGGAAGTTCAGGCCGACCTCTACCTCTTGCAAATTGCAGGTTTCAGTATTACCCATATTTAATTTCAGAGATTCGAACTCATGATATGCACACTTGACCAGATGTTATTAGTCGAAGTAAAATTCACTGAGATATCTTGCCTTGTATAGTATATATTTATTTAGCTAACTGAAGAATATCATTGTTTGACTACATTTGTGAAAAGCGAATGCTCTTAAGCCCCACTGCAATGTTTCAGCTTGTTCGCAATATTTAACATTGGTGTACAGATAAAGCTTTCTAAAAGGAGAACATTTAAATACATTTTTGAAACAGGACAATAAGGAAAGGGGTTGTGATCTATTAAAACGTAAGGAGATGATTGCAAGTGATTGCAAATAAACAACTTTTCAATCACATCTATTTGCAATGCAAGTTGTCACATCCATCAATGGAAATGACATCTAGGACCTCTGGTAAAACACAATTCGACGCCTGTCACTTTTTTCTAACCATGTTCAGAAAACACTCGAAAACAGATCGTTTCAAGTTAGCATTTGACTGATCTTGTAGCTTGTAGATCTTCCTGTTCTCTTACTCATCCAAGTGTTATAGGGCACTGAACAGGTTTCATTCTTTAACAATATCCTCACAAAGGGGCTGCCTGACGAAATATGAAGCAGGTTGGAGAATGTAGTTGGGCTAGACAGCAAACCCTGGTAAGAGATACAAGTTCACATATTACACTATCACAAAAGAAACAAGAAAAGGACTGGGAAACACAGGGGCAAGCCGAGAGACACCACTAAGTTGGTCCAACACAAATTTGAAAAGACCACCCGAGTGGGCCATGTTCACTGCAACCATGCAAATGCCAACAGTTCTTATGAGAGCTCCACCACAAAACCTCAGAAGTTTTCAACATAGCTACAACAGCGGAAACCAGGGACATTGTCAGCAGCTAGACCTTAGAGAAAGTTACTATTGCCACAGAATGGACCAAATGGCTGACAGATGCTAGATAACGGCATATCATGAACAGAGGCCGATGAGCTTGAGTCAGTCCCTGCAAAATTTCCACCCAGGAAACCAAGCCCAGGGAATCCTGAACGTTCCATACACTTAGCCACAGGGCAGTTAATCTACCATTGCACCACAACAACAGGGGTCAGGAGTTGGGACAAACATGTGGCAACAGCAACAACAGATAGGGAACCCAGACCAACCATACCAGCCCACAACCACAGCAGGAAGGGGTAACTGACTGTTTGGGAGAGCAATGCCTTTGTACAAACACAGAACCCCAAATGTGCAGTAAGTTAAAAACCACAATGCTAAGCATCCATTTCGCCCACACCTCAAAATTCATTGTGCTAGAAACTCAATAGAAGGACCACTAAGACAAAGTTTGTGATTCAAACCTTTACTTGCATTCAGGAAACTCAGGGCTGCTGTGTGTGTTCTGTCACATTGGGTATCCTCACTAGAGTGTGCCATTCAGGGTGCCAGTAGGAGTTTAGGACCCACTCTGCTGCTGATCCCCCAGGGACGGGTCAGCTGTCCACATCCCGGTAGAGGTCAGTCTGACAAAGGGAGTCTGGGAGGCTCCCCGACCAGTGCTTAAAAGCAAGCACCCAGGTCCTTGTACCCACAAGTCAACTGGATGGGTTCCAATGGCCAAGTCAAAAGGTTCCCAGTCTCACGCACCCAGCCCAGGATCAAAATTCCTTAGTGGCATGTGGTCCCAACAATGCCCCCAGAAATCTAACAGCCCCCAGCCAAATGAAGGCCCCTTTTTAGATCCAAAATGTAGCTGCCCTCCAGTGTCAGAAGCCAAGTTTCCCATATGCTTGGGATAGTGAAGACCCCATAAACTCCACAGCACACACACAAAATTCAAAAGATTGTGAATCACCGCATGGTGCAACGTCTGAGAACAAACAGCCATACAAGTTAATTACCATCATTTGGGCAAATGTCGGTGACTTATTGGCCTCAGACCGGACTCTCAATGCAGCAATATTTTGCCTCCTACTTTTCCCTAACAAATTAATTCAAGTCTGGGAAAGATGTGGTCTGAGGGAGAGGGGGATGCCAGGGAAAGGGAGTCTATCAACAGCCCGGAGAGAAAATTGAATGCAGAAATATGTTCACCCCTTATCAAGTCTAGAAATCAGCCAACATACAAGATCTTGCACACATGTCTGGAGGAAGCAGTAGTCCCAATCTCAGACACCACCAAATCGAGGCACATTGGGGCTGCGGAACAACTCTCTGACCCCCTCTGGTTCATGAGAATTGAAATGACAGATAATGTGATGCTCTAAGGAAGCACCCAAAGACCAATGCGAAAAAGCCGAAAGCTAGCCCAAAGTAGTCTCCAGAAGAAATGGCATAGTCAAGACACCTGGGTGGTCATTATGAGTCTGGTGGTGTTGGACCGTCCCGCCGGCAGTGGAGGTGCGACCGCCGACAGGGTGGTGGTCCGGACCTCAGAATTATGAGTCAGGTAGAAAAGCGTAATCAGAGCAGCCACTTCACCGCTATTACCGCCAGTGTGGGAGAGCCGACGACGATGGCAGGGGCCATTTTCAGGCCGGCGGCAAGGCCCTTCCTCCCCACCATAATACGAAACACCACACCGGCAAGATTTCCAGGGCGGAACCATCATCACACAAAGCCTGGCGAAAGTGAGCCATACACAAGGAAACACTCACCGTAGGGACACAGATGACACCGAGGCCATCATGAAGCGTGAACTTGAAATCTTCCCAGTACTGATCCTTGCGACATTCATGCACGACAATGACCGCCGACTAAGATGACAACAGTGAGTACAGCCGTCTAGCACACAAGGGAGGGAAGGGGACATTATATACCCACAAGGATCACACACACACCACCACGCCCACATACACGCACACCGACACCCTTACACACACACACCCTCACCACCAACACCCCAACGCACCCCCCCAAAACTAGATACACAATCTGTACAGGTAGACACTTACTTGGCAAATGCCCAGCAAGACAATGCGAAGAACATACCTGTGTGCATGGCCCTCCCACTTTAAGACACAGGTCTATGGAAGAACATTGCACCAACACGTCTGTTGGCCAGATATATTTATCCAGAAACTGTAGGCAGAAAAACAAGTGCAGACAAGGCCACGGGACAGTCCATTAAATTTGTCCCTTTTGGCCCACAAGGCCCCCACTTGACTCCTACCCTGGCTATGGCCTCCACAGGGAAGGGGCATCAATGGGGCAGGCAGGCACCTCAGGAAACAGGGGCATAGGGTGGCAGAGTGGTGACTCAGGCTTGGGAGGGGGCTTCCCTGGCTTAGGTTTTGGAGTGGGTGGGGTTTTGGACTTGCCATGGGAAGGAGTGGGAGTGGACTTGGACTGGGGAGTGGGAGTGGGATCAGGCCTCCCGTCGCGTGGGCTCTCATTATTCTAAATGAGACTACTGGATTTCTAGGTAGCAGGATCTATAACGGTGTGGGGGACTGAGTCTGACCCACGTGTAAAGAACTCTGTCACCCTAAATCCGGTTTTTGCTCCGGCTAACTAGCAGTGCCTCATTTCTCCCATGTGGAAGGAATGATTCGGCAGCCGAGCGCATGACATCTTTGGAACTTCTCAGGGAAGTCGTGGTTACTCAGATCCAAACCAACTCTCTTATTTCCAATATGATCTCATATACAAATGACAAAGACAGTATAAGTTTTATATAATGTTTTTTAATAAAACGACTGTATTTTAGATATTAAGACGTGAGCCGCAATAACCAGAACGATACAACACAGTAGGATTGTAATAGTTACCAGGAGAGTAAAACATAAGAACAAAGCTATCATATTGTCAAACAATTTCTACTCTCCCTCTGCTTGTTCTATCTAGAGCACAGCATGTTAAGCTTCTAGCTTGCCTATTAGAATCACTGTGGAGACATCAGCCCTCATACCTGAGCAAAGACCTGTGATCTTGGTTCAGCATCTGCAACGAGGCAGTCAGCGTCTAGTTGTGGTTCCCTGGTCGGAATCTCCCTCTTGCATGTATTGGGACAAGGAAGTGATTTTATAACTAACATGTCATCGTGATCACAAAATGTCCCTACGCAGGAATGCCAAGTCTAAACTCCTACCACGTCTATCGGCAATGTACCAGACTGTATCCTTGACTGAAGCACAGAGTAAATATGTTATGGAGAACTCCAGTGCTGAAGTAGGCAAAACAGTGTGATATGAATAAAAAACAACACAGTAGAACTGGCTATTTGAAAAATAACAGTACGAAGCCTAATAAAAAGCATGTAGAGCAAAGTGCACAGAGGCTCTAAGCTGTCAGCAAATGAATAAAATATATTCAGGGCAAAGTGCACAAAGGCCTAAAGCCTGAAGCTAAAGCGCAATGAATATGTAAAACTAACCACACCACACCCTCCCCTTGTCGGTAGCAAGTGGTTCCAATAATATAAAAGGATGCCCCAAATATAAACAATACCTAAAACAATTATTTCGACAAGGTGAGAAAACAACAAAGTCAGAAATTTAGGTAACATGTGACCATAAAGCCAAATTCAAGATAGTGTCAATTTCGCAAAAATCCAATCGTCAGATAGAAGCAATAGAACGCAGGAGTTCCTCCACTTCGATATATGTCAATATCGGAAGATCCACGCCACAAAGTACCATGGAGCAGGTGTGATCCAAAGACCCAAAACCATTCAGGGCGGCACCCCGTGTAGGGCCTATGAAAGAGACAACACCATCTTCCTCCAGGAAGGGAATCTCATAAACTGCCTCACGAAGCAAGCGCAACCGTAGTGCACAAGTCTGGGAATGAGCCCTAATAGGGAACATCAACAGATCAGTATCGACCATTGGAGGGCGTTGCAATGAGAGACAGAGAGCCAGTGCATGTTCAAACGAGCACCAAAGGCATCGAAACACGGGTTGCACACAATCCAAAACCGGTCTGAATGACAGAGACCAGTCACACTCCAAATGTCCCAGGAGTGTCGCTCCAAAATGCTGCATCATGCGTTCACGACACAAGTGCGCTCACGGGAGCAGCAATACAGGATCTCGTCGTGACGGGACAGCCATTGCGAAAAAATAGCAACAACAGCAAGACTCCAGCCAATAAAGCCAAAGTAATCGGGAAACCCCCAAAAATGCTTCCGAAAATAGAATGTATAGCCGAAGGTATCAAACCGAATATGGAAGAGAAGGTATGAGCAAAACCAACACCAACGACTTTGAAAAAATTTGCAATACCAGCAGTGCTGGATGCATTAAATATACGTCCCACAAGTTCACCGAAGTGATTTGGAAAGTTAGTATTCAAAAGGGACTGTATCTCCACCGATGACCTTGCCACCTGAAGTGCGTAGGTCTCGCTAGCAGATGTAAGGGCCACATGCTTTTGAAACAATAAAGCTTTTAGCCGACTCAACTTGTCGAAATCAACCTTGGAAGTAGCAATATGAGGCCAGATGTCCGCTACCTCCCTAAATTGAGTGGGGGGAAACAACACATTCCCGCAGCACGTAACGGCCTTATTGACAACGACGATGTAAACTATTCCGGCACGCATGCCACAGCAGCGTTCGCTGTTAAGAACAATGTAACTGCCGTTAGAAAGCATCTGGAAAGTGTTTTTAATAACCGGGACTGGAACTCCCTTCAGATAACAAGCTAAGTTAGCAATCGAAGCGTTACACGCCCCGTGCAAGGACAGCTGTTTACAAACCATTGAAAGGCTGACAGAAGCTTCGCTGCCGCTAAGAAAAACCTCCTTCAAACCATTAACACATCTGTACTGAAAGGGAAGGTCCCACACCTCATGTATGTAACTGTCTCCCAATAGTTCATATCTACCCACCAGAATGTGCTTCAAACACGAATTAAATTGCAAAGTCAACAACAGACAAATCAATCTGCCTCAACCGGGCTGCAGCCTCTTGTTGTGAAAGCTTCCAAATCTCATTATAAACCTCGTATAAGAACCTTTTCTTCCGTGGTACTTTGGGACCTGACAAAAAATCTTGTAAATCAGTATCATTAGACAGTAACGTGAGATGTGACTTAACTGCATCCAGCGGGGATGACTTCAACCATTGCTGACAAAGCTTCCCCACACTGTATGTAGTTATAATATCAGCATGTTCCGGTGAAACGTAACGAGGGTCTGCCCTACTAGTCCTGAACCCCCCTGAAGGGGTGACAAAACGTTGATGACACATATTAGTGTCTACAGGCCATAATAACCACCCGCCTGGATGTAACGATGAAGTGTTAAGCGTACCATTCTGGACCCAATGTGTAAAGTTACTGAAAGTAGCATTCACATAGTGCTGCCAATTGTTTAATTTAGAAGGGACAGGTATACTAGGCAAAGTCAACTCCCTAATCGTCGCTAAGCCCAAACAGCTAGTCTGTTGTACTGTGTCATTGAGGAAAATCATCTGCACAGGGATAATACATGCTCTAAATAACGTGTCCCTGCCTTGCATTTGCCAATTTTTCGAACCCCAAACACTTTTCAAGTCAACAGTTTTAAACCAGTATTCATATCCCTCGACCGAAAGTTTAGATACAAACAAATTGGAATACAGTAATGTAGTATCGGTCAATAACATCTGCTTATTAGAATACGGTGCAACTTTAAAATAGTAGGACTTAGCATTACGTGGATCATGCCCAGAAAAATATGCAAATTTATCATAATACGTTTTTGAACTCCCTTGTGGAGGAGTCGAGCAATGTTCCCATTGCACATAATTAAACATGGACTTGGGGCTACTAGCTTTATGAATAAAGTGGTGTCCATAATAGTTGTAACAAAACATGTCACCATGATTATCTCTAAACTGGTAAGCATCATCATCGTCATAGACAGTATAATATTGCAAATCCGTTAGCATAGAATCTACTGTCTTCACATCCCAATCATCAGAAACAATGCCAGGTATAACAATATCATTCATTGATAATTTGAGGACATACGCTATTTGTATTGTATTGTATTGTATTGTAATCGTATTTATATAGCGCTTACTACCCCTGACGAGGCGTCGAAGCGCTTTTCGATGAGTAGCACGCTACTCCGGTACCCAACAAGAATTAGTGATGGATTAGTATAATTTAATAAGGCGTACAGTTTTAATATTATTATGAGTTAATTTGAGTTGCGGATATGGGAGTTTGTTAGTTAGATTGACTGGAGTAATGGAGGGGTGGAGGAGGAAAGAAATCCAGAAGTGTTAATTGGGAGTTTATCCTTCATTTACTCAATCCAAAGGCTTGAGATGAATAAAAGGGGAGCGGAGGGGAAAGAGGATGTGGAAGGGTTAGGGAGAGCATAGTAGCAGGGTGAGATGAATGCAGGAGTATTTAGTAGGGTTGTGTGGGAGGTCACAGAGGTAGAGTGAAGTTTGGTGAGTTAGATGTGGAGGTGGAGGGAAGAGCTTAGGCAGAGATATTTAGGAGATGAAAGTGGTCGAAGAGATTTGGGATGAGTCCGAGTGAGAATGGAGGATAGTTTGATAGAGACATGACATAAGAGTGATGAGAAGATAAGTGTGATAAAAAGAGAGCAGAAATTCGTAGATATCTAGTATAACAACCCAAAAAACCAGGAGCCATGCAATGATTTACAAACATGCCAGGCACAGAAACAACATATACACATATATATATATATTTGTACACACACACACATGAATACACACACATATGCACATAGAATACATAATTAGAATCATGGGTAAAAAATACTTAGTCAGACAGGTTCATAGATTAACATTTAATCAGAGTGTAGATTTTCAACTTTTTGGATTTCATTAACGCTTCAAGGAATCCACATGGAACGCTGTACCTGGCACAGCTTTCCATGTAGATTCCTTGGGAAAATATGAGTTTCTTGTTGCGCATGCATTTTCCTGCACTGAGTGCTCCAAGGTTTGGAAATCTGAGGAAGATGAATAGATTCCACAGTGTAAATGCACCTTTTTTTTTTTTTCCCCTTGGCAGGGAAAATATGTTTCACCTGGAGAAACACCATCCCCTACATTGCCACTAGGTGATCATTTCCCTTCCCACCCTGGAAGGGGTTTTACGACAACTTTTAGCAGAAGTAAACACATAACTCTTTCCAGGCTGCAAAAGCTGAAGGGAAGCAGTTTATGAACGTCCACAGAAATACTTGTGTGTGGGCGTTCACAAGTTCGCAAGACCACTGACGACTTGGAACACCCAGGAATGCCTTAAATTCCACCCATATTATGGGAATTAAGAGTATGGAGAGCTCCGTACTCATGGCAGCGTTCTGTACACACCAGGACTGTCAAAAACAAGCAGCATTCTGCCTACACCATTCCTGCCCTGAGCCAGAAGCCTGCATCCACCATGACCATCCTACTGCAGCTTCCAGGCTCCCACCAGACCACTGTCTGTGAGCAAACTAGCAGCCTGCAGCAAGACGAGCATCAACTGCAGCATGTACACACTAGGACTGTCAAGAACGAGCAGCATTCTGCCTAAACCATTACTGCCCTGAGCCAGAAGCCTGCATCCACCATGCACATCCTACAGCAGCATCCAGGCTCCCACCTGACCGTGATCAAACTAGCAGCCTACAGCAGAACTAGCATCAACCGCAGCATGTATGTACACACCAGGTCTGCCCAGAACGAGCAGCATTCTGCCTCCACCATTACTGCCCTGAGCCAGAAGCCTGCATCCACCATGCACATCCTACAGCAGCATCCAGGCTCCCACCAGACCACTGTCTGTGAACAAACTAGCAGCCTGCAGCAAGACGAGCATCAACTGCAGCATGTACACACCAGGTCTGTCAAAAACAAGCAGCATTCTGCCTCCACCATTATTGCCCTGAGCCAGAAGCCTGCATTCACCATGCACACCCTACAGCAGCATCCAGGCTCCCACCTGACCCTCGTCTGTGAGCAAACTAGCAGCCTACAGCAGAACTAGCATCAACCGCAGCATGTATGTACACACCAGGTCTGTCAAAAACAAGCAGCATTCTGCCTACATCATTACTGCCCTGAGCCAGAAGCCTGCATTCACCATGCACATCTTACAGCAGCATCCAGGCTCCCACCTGACCCTTGTCTGCGAGCAAACTAACAGCCTACAGCAGAACTAGCATTAACTGCAGCATGTACACACCAGGACTGTCAAAAACGAGCAGCTTTCTGCCTACACCATTACTGCCCTGAGCCAGAAGCCTGCATTCACCATGCACATCCTACAGCAGCACCCAGGCTCCCATCAGACCCTTGTCTGTGAGCAAACTAGCAGCCTACAGAACTAGCATCAACTGCAGCATGTACACAATTGGACTGTCAAAAACAAGCAGGATAATGCCTACACCATTACTGCCCTGAGCCAGAAGCCTGCATCCACCATGCACATCCTACAGCAGCATCCAGGCTCCCACCAGACCACTGTCTGTGAACAAAGTGACAGCCTACCCACAAACTCTGTCCTACATCCGCAACGTAAACACACACTGCCTGCCTTAAATCTGCTCACACTGTGCCTGATCGACGCCAGAGGCACACCAACAGCCGGCAGTGTGATAACAGAGCATCTAAACAAGACATTTGACCGCAGCAAGCTAGCGCTAAACCTGTACACGTGCACGATCACTTCACACCATATACTTACAAGTCACTCGACACTACCTATTCTAAGCCAGCAATCTACACCCATATGACACGCCCATGCGAGAAAGTTACCAACACTAACTCCATCCCAAGCCGGTAACCTAGCCACACTGCCTAACCCCCAAGCCAACATCCACTTGTCACCTTGCCAGGCCTAGTGTTTCAGCCAAGCAACCCACCCACACGTCTTCTCTAAGTAAACAACCTAACTCACACTTTATCGTTCCTATCTTTACTCAACATGCAATTGGCAACAATTACTATGCCTCAATACAGTCCTGCCCAAAAACAGTGCCTACTCCACCCAATGACCTTTGGGCACATGAGTGCAACAAGTACTGTCTGCATCATGCATAACCCACTCGTCATCATGCCCTCTGGTATTTGTTTCACATCATGCCTGACACAAGAACCATATCTGTGTGCAACATATCATGCCTCAGTGCATGCCAATACCATATGTTAGGCACTCTTGGTACTTTCTTTCTGGTAGATACAATATTGAACTGCAGATTACTTACCTTTAGAATATCCCCAGGCACTAGACTGGATCCAGAGAAATTTCAACAGCAGTGTTTCTGCACACCGGCAGATGGTGCAGTTGAATTTCACAATGGCTCCATGGAACTCTGAACGTGATGGAGTGGAGCCCCACCCCAAAGTGCAGACATCTCTTTCTAGTCTTTCCCCCATTCCATGCCTTCAGATGCGTAGTGTATTAACAACTGATGGTGGCATAGTGCCAGCCTTTTTAAACACCAAAGAGGCGTTATGAGGAGTTAGGAGGCTTGCAAGGAATCTGGTTAGAAAGAATGCCCACCAGAGACCGCTACCAAAAGTAAGGAGCTTGTTCTTGCTTTCTGGCTAGGTAGGACTCTACATAAACAAGGCACTTTCTTACATTGGAGGCCTATGTGGCGAGTCAAGCTCTGCTGCAGGGCAGGTGGCTAGCCTACTGGCATTTTATAAATCCAAGCATACTGTATCATCAGTAGATAGAGTCAGGCTGCAGACAGAATCCTGCTGACCTATGAAGGACACTCAAGAGCCCCAAAAGCAAAGCCAGAGGAAGAGGCACATGACTTGGTCCCAGCCCTACTGCTCTGCTGCACCCACCGATTTGCACCAAAGTCGACTCGTCCTGCAAGCTGCAGAGCCTCCAAAAGCCTGGTAGACCTTCCTGCCCTACTTAGTATTTTTACTACAGTGGGCGTCCCTAAGGACGAGGTATAAGAGGCAGTAACTTCATGTCTGCACACCTCAAGGCCATGAAGAATAAATGCGGAGTGACTTATAAGTTCACTACTCCATCTCACCCACAAGGAAATGGTTTAGTTGAGAGATTCAACAAAACCATCAAAGGCATGATTGCAGTACTCCCTGAAAAACTCAAACGACGACAGGATATCCTGTTACCATGCTTGCTTTTTGCCTAGAGAAGTGCCACAGAAGGGAGTAGGGTTGTTCCCCTATTGAACTTCTGTTTGGTCTTCCTGTAAGGGGACCACTGTATCAAGTGAGAGAAGGCTGGGAGACACCTCTCAAACAGTCCAAACAAGACATTGTGGACTATGTGATTGCCTACGTTTAAGGATGGCTGAGTATATGGAAAAAAGCATCCAAAAACCTTGAGGCTGGCCAAGAGCTCCAGAAGCACTGGTATTACCAAAAGGTTGCCATGGTGGAGTTCTAACCGGGTCAGAAGGTGTGGGTACTGGAGCCTGTGGCTCCCAGGGCACTCCAGGACAAATGGAGTGGCCCTTACCCCATCCTTGGAAAGAAGAGTGAGGTAACTTACCTGGTTGACTGAGGCACCCCCAGGAACCCTCACATGGTCATCCATGTGAACCGCCTAAAGCTCTTCCATGACGTGGCTGAAGTGGCCATGCTGATGGTCACTGATGAGGATCAGGAAGAAGAGAGCAAGCCTCTCCCCAAACCCCTGTCTCACAGCCCCGAAGATGAGTACGTTGAGGGTGTGGTCGTTTCAGACACTCTCAAGCTTGACTGTTGGCATGTCTGACAGCAGTATGCTGAGCTCTCTTCCCTCACCCCTGGTCAGACTAACCGGTGTGACCATGATTTAGACACTGGTGACCACATGCCTGTCAAAAGCAACATTTATACACAATCTCACCAATTGAAGGATAGCATCAGCGCTAAAGTAAGCAGAATGCTGGATTTGGGGTTAATTGAGCCCTCTGACAATCCCTCTGCCAGCCCAGTGGTCTAAATACCCAAACCTCAGTCCAAGGGGTATGGTACCATTGTGGCACCCCCTCACAGAATTGACCTCCAAGAAAGTACCAAAGAAAGTAAACTGGACAGTGAGCTGTCGAAAGACTCTTGACACTATGAGGGAAGCAAGGGAAACTAGGGAATTTTGATATCAAATATTGTATTAATAAACCCTCACTGATGGCAGTGATGGATTTATTAATACATGCACCTAGAGAGCACCTTAGAGGTGCCCCCTGAAAACCTAACAACTACCCATGTGGGGACTGACTAGTTTTAGCCAGCCTGCCACCACCAAACACAAGCCTGACCGCCTAGGGTGACAGTCTTTGCTCTCGGGTGCTCGGCTACAAAGCCTGCTCTGGGAGAGGTGTTTACACACCGCACCTAACATAATGACCTGCGAACCTGCATTCTAAGGCAGGGGGCTTTAAAGAAGTCCACCATCCTTGGTATGCAGATCTGGCTTCACTCACAGGAGAGATGCCAACCCTCCTGCTCCAGGGCCTACTGGACACTTGGACAGGTGGGAAATTTAGTATTCAGGGAGGTGTCCCCAACCCTCAGGTCAGTTCCACTCCTAAGGTGCGCTGCCTGATGTAGAGACAACTTTTAGAAATCTGCCATCTTGGTGTGGGCAAATTTAGGAACTCTGGGACAGGGTTATGTCCACTTCCCACAGGAAGTGGTCATATAAGGGGTGTAGTGACCCCAGGTGTAAGTAGTCCATTGATTACTCCCTGCCCTCCCGAAACACACCTAAATGCAGTATTTAGGGGAGACCCTGGCACCAGGAAGGCAAATCCCTGCTGACCTACGAAGGACACTCAAGTGCTGCAAAAGCAAAGCCAGAGGAAGAAGCAAATGACTTGGTCCCAGCCCTACCGGCCTGCCTGCTGCTTCCACAGGTTTGCACCAAATAAGATTCATCCTTCAATCTGCTGTGCCTCCAAAACCCTGGGAGGCCTGCCTGCCTTCAACAAAGACCCAGGAACTTCTGTGGAGCAGCAGAGATGCTTCCCTGCATTTTGGAGGCACCCCAAGAGAACTGCGAGGACTCTGGACCACAGAAAAACCATACACCTGAAAGCACCACTGCACCTGTGCCGCCTTGGCCAAGATGAGGTGGGCCAACAGTGCCAAAGTGGTACCCCAGCCCTCCAGAGACAAAGCCCACACTGGACTTGCCCACTGTAGACTTACTGACACCACCTGCAGCCTCTACATGCAGGCCCCCTCAACCGCAAGTGCTCTGGTGGAGAAAACCCGATGACTCAGGACAACTCTGCACCAGTCACCCCTGGCTCATGAAGAAGAGGACTAAGGGTGTCCCCACGTCCCTGGACACCTCAAGATTGGAAACTACTTGTTGAGCCCCCCCCACCCCCCCAACGACTGGATCCCCAGTCCTCACCTGCAGCATATTTTCAACCAGACCAATCCCCATTGATTAACATTGGGCACTCAATGCCATAATACATCACTGCACCCAGCCACCCCAGTGCCACCCGGTGTGAGCTGTTGGGTGTGCTTCTGACCCTTGCCCAATACTCGCCTACAGTCCAGGGAATTGGCCCGTAAGTCATTGTACTGTACTTGGTTGCCATCCTTTGTTTTTCCTCCATAGGATAACACTGCAGCTTCCAAAAATTGCACTAGATGTCGACTTTTCAAAACTGTAAACATTTTTCTTGCAAAACGTACTTACCCGATTATAAGGAAGCGCTTTCCAAAGTAAGTTTCTGAAGTAAGCAGGATGATATATTAAAACAGTCTTTCCTCACTGGACTTCACCTTCAACTGCCACTGCTGCTGCTGCTCCCGTCAACCACCCACATTCCACCCCCCCAACATTCCATTGAGCCTCAGTGCTTGTCCATATGTCAACAAGCACTGAGACCCAACACATCTTTCCCCTTAACATAACAATGAAATACTATATAAGAATTAGAAGAATATATCAAAATGGAAAGCAAACAATAAATGCATAAATATTCTATAGAATAACATTAGAATATACAAATTAAAATGGAACATAAATATACGTGGAAACACAATCACATGAATCAGGAATACTGCATTGAAAATCCAATACCAAAGTTTCTAAACACATTAAATAAATAATAAATAATCTCGATATTTATTAGGTAATTTCTTATCCCTTAAAGATGCTCTTGGTTTTAGTCCTTCCACATTGTCGATTGAGTTCTTGTTGTTGCTTGCACTTATACCTTTTTTTTTTCTTTAACTTTCACTTCATGAGCTATTGACAATTTTTCCTTATTTCACCAATTTCCATCATTCAATATAACTGCATTTTTGCAAACTCTCTCAACCGTTTTGGGTGATAAAAATGTTGACTCTCCTTTCTGAATCATACGAGCACTTTTAACTTTTACATAGTCTCCTATCTTCACACAAATTGTCTTTCTCAGTTCCTCTATGTACTTATTCTGAGCTTGTTCTCTCCTTTCACCTACCCTCTCTATCATGCATTTATCAATGACAACTCACCCATCCACTGTCTTGTTAATTTGGTTGCTGGAACCCTACCTCTCAATAATACAAATGGGGAAACGCCTGTATCCACGTTGGGAGTAGTACGCACAGCCCATAACAATTTTTTGAGCTCCAATTTGCAATTTAAACCATTAGCCTTTGCTAATTGCATATTATTTTTAATGACCCTATTGAATCGTTCCATGAGACCTTTGCTTCTAGGATGATACAATGAAGTTTTGGCATGTTTGATGCCCATGTATAACCAGGTAATTAGAGAACTGAGTTGAAGTAAATTGACAGCCATTATCTGTCAAAATTTCATCAGGGATTTCCTCCTTATCAAAAACTGATTCAAGGAATTCAATAATTTTTGTGGTATTACGCACTTTTACGAACTTGAGCTCAGACCAATGACTGTAAAATCAATTAGTACTACTCTGTATTCAACTACCCCACTGAATAGCACGATGGGGCCAGTAAGATCAATAGCAATTTTGCTCCATGGTTTGTTAGGTATACTTATTGCCTCAACAGGACTAGGTAGCGTGACTTGAGATTTATCACTCACCACACACATTAAACAATCTCTCACAAAGTGTTCTACACTCTTATCTAATCCTGGCCACCAAAACGTTTCGCTGATTCTCCTCTTCACAGCCCGCATCCCTATGTGCCCTTCATGAGCAAGGGTTAGTATCTTGTTCCTTATGCTCTCTGGCACAACCAAAACATTAGACCGCATAAGAATTTGAATGACCACTAATAATTCTTCAAAAACTTGTTTGTATGCCTCACTTACTTTTCCATTGGATTTCCACTCAGTCCATCCTTGTGAAATACCTTGTTTAACTTCACTTATCAGTTCATCATTATCACATGCTTCCTTCCACTCATCTTCCGTTACAGCACCTTCCAGATGGCAATCTATTGTTCACACCAATTCATCATCCTCCTCAATCCCTTCTTCACCTTCATTATTTATACACACACTTAACATCAGCAATGAATCAATTTGAAATGAATTTGAATCAATTCAGTGGGACCATATATATCAAACATTACTTTAACCCACACAATTCCATCCGGAACTGGTATTGCAGAAATGTTTACTGTGGACAAGTCTCTTCGAACCATATGAGACGAAAAATGCGGTTTTAACACAGTCTCCACGTGCTTAATGTCAGATCGATCAGGAAGAAAATGACCATGTATTATCAGAAAAAAAGTAACCACAAATCCCAACCATAATAAAAGAGTCATCACGGCCAAAAACAGCCAAAAATAGTTCCAAGGAAAAACAAACTATGCGCGTTTAAGCCAACCCAGCAGCCGTCGTGGACCGTGGACAGAAGACATCGAGGACGAGGAGCCGGACACATCATTATCAGCGTCGTTGAAGCAGCCAGAAGCAGTTCGAGCAAAAGGTGCAACTGTGAACAAAGAAGCAGATGGAGGCTCTCGCCGTGGCCCGCTATAAACCACATGTTCAGAAATGTCAGTAGAACGTACAGCAATTTGATCACAAGATTCCATATTAATCGCCGTCGGTGGAACAATCGCAAGATCATCATCCACCCTCCCCAAGCTCGGAGAGGAAACAGTGTCGGTGAAAATCACCTGCAGCGGGACTTCTTCCCCAGTAGTGAGAGGGATTCCGGAACTACTGGGTGTCCCTCTTGGTCTGCTGTGCAGAATTGGCCACATGTTGTAACTTGACATTATCAATGGAAACAAAGCGATTTCCTTTGGCCCCTTGCAGCGGCGGTAAAATCACAGTTCTCGTGCCGCTCACCCCCAACACAGGGACAGGTTCTCGATAAGAAGGACCAAATTCTTTTTTAACTGCGACCTTTTCACGCACTAGATCCCCAATCCTGGGTATCCAACCAGTAGGTGTTACTGGCTCATCCTTAATTCCTGAGGAGGCAGCACTGGCAGAAGAGTTATCTTCACGGAATTGTTGTAAATCCTGCAAAACAGTGACACGATCATTTATGTCAAAGGGCGTATCTGCCGCCTCCACACCAGGACCATCTAGATCAGGAACATACATTCGTGTTCCAAACAGGCACTCATATGAAGTACGACCCCCCAGTGACCTTCTAGGCAAGTTATTAAGTGCTCTCTGTACTCCATATAGGTGGGCTAGCCAACCACGACCCGTACCTATAACTCTGGCCGTTAAGGACTGCTTTAAATCACGATTTAAACGCTCCACGACAGAATTTCCCTCGGGATGAAATGGAGACGAGAATTGGAGTTGGACCCCCAACGAAGCCATGGTGTCCCTGAATGCCTTAGAGGCAAAAGCAGGGCCCTGGTCCGAATGAAAAGCCGCAACTGCAAATATATCAACAAAGATGCGCAAATCTTTAATAACAGTGCGAGCGTCAGCCGAGCGTTGTGGCCATACCCATACAAATCTGAAGCACGAATCTACAGCAACCAATATATATTTGTATGCACTATCTGGTGTCAGCGGACCACAATGATCCAAGTACACACACTGTAAAGGTTTATTTGAAATCAGAAGGGGCGTCTGCTGTGGGCGTCTAGCCGACGACGCTTTAATCTGTTGACAAACGTCACAACAAAGGACATAGTGCTTTGTCTCTTTATAGAGACCAGGCCACCAGTAATGAGCCTGTAAAAGTGAAATCGTGGCAGCCACACCAGCATGTGCAGAAGCCACCCCCTCATGTGCTGCAGAAATTAATCGAGGTCTCTCAATTTTATTGGGAATTTCACGTACACCAATGCCTGGAATTGTAACAGTAGCATTCAGCGCACCATTCAAGCAGTAACTATATTGAGAAGGAAATCCTTTAGGAAAGGGCGTGCCATCAGCCGTAGCCTTTATGGCAGCCAAAATTTCTGTGTCTGGTTTGGAACTCGAACGAGTCACTGCGGCTACAGTGGCGACAGCCACTGCCGATTTTGCGGCTTCATCAGCCAAAGTATTCCCAGCAACGTGTATCCCAACGCGCTGGTGTCCAAGTGTATGCACAACATGGACTTTAGGAAGCGTTTCCTTCAGATCCGCAACCTTACCCCACAACATTTTATGTTTAATGGTGTTGCCTTTAGAATCTCTGAACCCATTCATCTTCCAATAGTGTAGATATTTGTTGAAAGACTGCACACAGTAGTAGGAGTCACAGACCAGCACGGTTAAAAGCGCTGGATCTGCGTGCTCCAATGCTAACAATAGAGCTTTGAGCTCAGCCAGCTGTGCCGTGCAATCTCCCAAGGTTTTAGTATAAGTATGTCGGGCAGAACACTTCCCCCTCCATAGTGCCGCTCACCACCGCACATGCAGCAGAATACTGTTGTTTAGTACCAACCGGTGGTTGCGCAGAGCCATCGGTATACATGACCACTTGATATTGGTCAATAGGCAACGTACCAGCAGGAACAGGGTATTCTATTTCGTATTGAAGAAATTCTTGAGTCTGCAGTTTAGGGTCAAATACATAATCTACATCAGTGGCTGTCAAAGACGTAGCCCATTGTATCCATTGCGGGTGTAAAGCTTTCGAATTAGGAACACTCGCTTTTGTAACGGCCTCTAAAGCTGGAACTGGGGAAACGACAACAATGCATTGACCCTGGGCCAGCGGTCTTTCTTTAATAACAGCCATCTGTACTGCAGTGAGAATTTTCTCAGTTTGTGCAAAACGTTGCTCTGCAGCAGAATACAAGTGAAACTTGTATGCAATCGGGACTGTCTCCCCTTCATTAAAGGTGACATAAGTAAACCCAACAGCCCCAGGTATCACCCTGATGACTAAATGTGTCTTATTGTCCCGTGTGTGTAAGTGTTTAACTGCTAAGAGATCACTCTGTAACTCTCGCAGTATGTGTGTATGTTCAATCGTCCAAAATCTACTTGAAAAATTCGGGCGAATCAACTCGTATAAGGGTTTTATACGCGTCGCATATTCAGGAATGTAAGTTCTGCCAAAATTCAGAAACCCCAACAATGACTGGAGCTTCCGAACCGTATTAGGAGGCTGCAATAAAGCAAATTTCTCCAAAAATTGTGGCGCTAGGCTCTTGCCCTCACTCGACAACTCATATCCCAGGAAAATGACGCTGAGGAAGGCAATCTTTGATTTCTTAAAATTAAACTTATAGCCAATATCAGCAAACCCCACAACAATGCACGATCCACGCCTTAGATGTTGCAGAAACTCATCATCTGTCAGATATATGTCATCAACATATGATAACGCTTCATGGTCGAACTCATGCAGCATTTCAGTTACACGAGCCGAAAACAGTCCTGGGCTATTCTTATACCCCTGAGGCAAACGACAAAAATTTTTCTGAGAGCCAAACACACTGAAACAGGTATAGTCCCGACTCTCGGGCGCTATATTCTGGCAGAAAAATCCATTCGAGATATCCAATGTTGTCTTGTATTTTTTACGCACTATATAATTCATAAGCGCTGCGCTGTATGAAATCTGTATTGCATATGTGCGTGTATGACTATTCAAATGTCTATAATCCACCACTATCCTATATGAATGGTCCGGTTTAGCAACCGGAAACAAGGGATTATTCATCGGCGAGACACAGGGCCCAATTACACCCTGATACTCCAATTGTGTAAGAATTTTTCTAACCGATGCCCTTGCTTCAAATTTGATAGGATACTGCGGTTGTGGCTGAGGTTCGCCCTTTATTGGAATTACATGATAAGGTGATTGTCTGTCCCACCCCACATTATTTCTATACAAGGCGGGAGCTTGTGCTAGAGCCCATGATTTACTATAGGACTCCGCTAGTTCTCTCGGAACAAGTGGTGAGAAGGAAGGAGTAATAACCTCCTCCCAAACCGGACAGTCGCGAACAAAGTCAGGTGGCCAATCTTGTTTGGCCAGCAGAACATCATATGATTTTACCACATGGTCCCAAAACATGGCGTTTATAATACATAATACAGTCAATGTCCCCTGCCAATCGCAGAGTCACTTCATATACTCTATCAGGATCAGAGACTCGCATATCCGCCGTCTCGACTTGTATGAAGTCATCAGTTGCTTTCACCTCCAGATGCTCTAGAAGACTCCGGCGAACTATTGTGACCTCTGCCGCGCTGTCTAACAGTGCTAACGCCCATGTCTTGTTCGTCAAGAGAACTCTCTTCTTGAGCGGCATGTCTAACTGAGACTGCTGCCACTTTCTTCTTTTTAAATTGCTGTTTTTGTTGCAGCGGTTTCTCTTCCTGTTTAATAGAAACCTCCGCTGAGCGTTGTGAATCCTGTCTCGGTTTCACGTACTCTGTCCTCCGCTCTGACCGCCCACCTCTCTCACTTCTCTTTTCCAAGGAGTCCTGAAAGAACGAGATTGGCGTGTATTAGTATATTGATATCTATCAGGCGTCTTCAAAGTATCCCTATTCCTGAGATTATACTTATTCTGTGGGGTCTCCGGTTGCAGAGACTGCCCACCATCTTTCTTAGGTGTTTGCTGTTTCTTTTCCCAGCGCTTTTTCGAACCCTCAGGTTGTTGCTGTTTAGCATTGTCTTTATTATTTTTACCCTGTAACTGGGGTTTTTGTGGTCTAGCCCCCAGGCTATCACGACCAATACTAGAATATGTTTCCGCTATTATTCTCGGAAGCTCCCGCTCCTGATTAAGCAGCGGAACATCCCGAAGACGCATTTGCACTGCTAGTGCTACTGCCTCTCCTTTGAGATTACTCAAAATAATAGAAGAAACTGTGGCAAAATTGCCCAGTAACTGCATGCCCAAATCTAAGGCAGGGGCAGCCCCATATTCATCTTGAATCTGTTTAAGCACGTCCGGTAAATTAGCTAATGTCGGTGTACCGTGTGCCGTAGTGTAGAGCACGGCAAACACCGTGCCCCAGGTATTACAAAGGTCCACCGGAGGAACCATCCCGTACGGCAAACACATCGTCAAAATTCTATGTTTATCCTGAGGTCCCGTATGGGGAAATACTGCTTCCAGCGTATTAATTTTTTGCGCCAGCCAAAATGGAGTCTCCTCTCGTTTAGCCGGTACTTTACCCATAACTGAGTGTACAGTGGCCGGATTAATACCCGGAACCACTGCCTGTGGGTGCGCTGGAGCAGCACGCGCTGCATTCGTATTTAGTGTCTGCATGACAAACTGAACTAATCGTCTATATGTAGCCGTTAATTCTGTATATAAACGACGAACTTCAACCACTGCCAATTGAGCAACCGCAGGATGAGGTGTATATGTAGCGAATAAAGGCCAGGTAGGACCATCATTACTCAGTGGACCTAACCTAACTTGTGCTACTGAGTGTGGGAGGGCGCCATCAAGCCAATTATGGTGTTCTTGATAAGATAGAGGTATTTCTAAATATGCGTAAGCCCTGTATTGTCCAGGGACATTCGCAACAGTGTATTCGTGAAAAGTATTTGTTCCCCCAACCACTGCTGGAAATCCGACCCAAGAATGAAAAAGTTCTGTTCTATAGGCTGCATGGGCGTCCACCACAAAAGTGACCGGACCCCCCTGGACTGTCAGTCCATGTGTCAACAGATGTCCCGTGAGCGGGTGACGCATATTAATTGCTATATTCACTACATTAGGATTCGCCATTTTTTATCAAAAATAGCTTCAGGTCAGAGAAGGCACACCAATATCGGGGTTTTTCCCTTCAAAGTTCAAGCTTGAACAACCAACCACTAAGCAATAGGAAGCACCTATGCCGTGGCGGCGGAAACCCTCAGCCCCACGGACGTCTCCGTATACGGAACCGAGGAGTCAAAATATATATGAGACCAAGAGAGTCAGTCGGACCTAATCATTAGAGCCAGACCAAACGTTGGCGGCGCCATGTCACGTGGACTCTCATTATTCTAAATGAGACTACTGGATTTCTAGGTAGCAGGATCTATAACGGTGTGGGGGACTGAGTCTGACCCATGTGTAAAGAACTCTGTCACCCTAAATCCGGTTTTTGCTCCGGCTAACTAGCAGTGCCTCATTTCTCCCATGTGGAAGGAATGATTCGGCAGCCGAGCGCATGACATCTTTGGAACTTCTCAGGGAAGTCGTGGTTACTCAGATCCAAACCAACTCTTTTATTTCCAATATGATCTCATATACAAATGACAAAGACAGTATAAGTTTTATATAATGTTTTTTAATAAAACAACTGTATTTTAGATATTAAGGCGTGAGCCGCAATAACCAGAACGATACAACACAGTAGGATTGTAATAGTTACCAGGAGAGTAAAACATAAGAACAAAGCTATCATATTGTCAAACAGTTTCTACTCTCCCTCTGCTTGTTCTATCTAGAACACAGCATGTTAAGCTTCTAGCTTGCCTATTAGAATCCCTGTGGAGACATCAGCCCTCATACCTGAGCAAAGACCTGTGATCTTGGTTCAGCATCTGCAACGAGGCAATCAGCGTCTAGTTGTGGTTCCCTGGTCAGAATCTCCCTCTTGCATGTATTGGGACAAGGAAGTGATTTTATAACTAACATGTCATTGTGATCACAAAATGTCCCTACGCAGGAATGCCAAGTCTAAACTCCTACCACGTCTATCGGCAATGTACCAGACTGTATCCTTGACTGAAGCACAGAGTAAATATGTTATGGAGAACTCCAGTGCTGAAGTAGGCAAAACAGTGTGATATGAATAAAAAACAACACCGTAGAACTGGCTATTTGAAAAATAACAGTACGAAGCCTAATAAAAAGCATGTAGAGCAAAGTGCACAGAGGCTCTAAGCTGTCAGCAAATGAATAAAATATATTCAGGGCAAAGTGCACAAAGGCCTAAAGCCTGAAGCTAAAGCGCAATGAATACGTAAAACTAACCACACCACACTCCTACATGTCCTTTTCCTCCCTGGGGAAGGGGCGACTGGGGAGGATACTGTCAAGGAAGGAGTGGATTTGGTGAGGGCAAGGCAGCGTTTAGGGACAACACAGAGTGGGCTAGTGGGTTCGAAAAGGTCAACACGGGAAAGGAAAAGCTTCTTAGGTGCACGTGGAGGGGTTTTGGAGACAGGTTTGGGAGTGGAGGTAGAGGGAGTGGAAGTATGTGGTGTAGGCGTGCTGTCAGTTGATGCAGGTGCGTGTTTGTCTGCTCATGTCTGGTGGGTGCCTGTTGCATGGATGTGTCAGTATGTTTACGTGTACTGGGAGGAGGGCATAAATAGTGGGAGTAGACAGGCAGCTAGTGTAGATGGATGTTGTGCGTGTGTCTGCAGGTCTGGTTAGTGTGATGAAAGTGTCTGTGAAAGTTGTTGTGGTGACTGCAGGTGTGGTGTCGTGGGTGCATGAGTGGATGTCAGCAGTTATGGTGACTGTGAGAAAGGTGGCTGGAGCAGGGACTGACGGTGCAGAGAATGAGGGTGCTCATTGTGAGGTGACAGACAGGGAGGAGGGGGTGGTTGACACAATGGGGAAGTAGCTGTTGTGGTGTGTGCAATTTGATGTTGTGTGTGTGCCTGCTTGTTGTGGGACATGTAGTGCCTGTGTTCCTCTTTGACTTTATTGTGTGTTGGCTTGGGTGCATGCTTGTCTATATGTGTGCTTGGGATGGGTGAAGGGAGTGAGGTACTGGAAGGGGCACAGAAGGAGGAAGGGGGGATGGAAGAACCAGGGACACTGACTGCCATTAAAGAGGAGGCCAGAGTCTTAAAAGATCTCTGTAGGCCAGACATGGTACGGTGAATGCCTTCCAGGTATGCACTGCATTGCTGCAGCTGGGATTCCAGCCCCTGGATGGCATTCACAATGGTTGTCTGCCCTACAAAGATGGTTCTCAGGACGTCAATAGCCTCCTCAATGATGGCAGCAGAGCTGTTTGGGGCAGGAGCAGAGGTGGCTTCGGCAAAGGAGACGCCCACCCTCCTGGGTGAGTGGGCACTAGCAACTCGGGGTAGCTACTGGGAGGTGGTGCTTGTACAGGGGATGGCGAAAGATGTTGTAGATCTAGTGGTCCCAGAAGAGTCCGCCACCACCAGGGAGCTGTCATTGTAGGAGCTGTCAGAGTCACTACCTGCAGTGGTAGTTGCCTCCCCTGTGGTGCTCCCCTCGCCCTCCATCCCACTGGTCCCCTCGGCATTGGTGGTCTCAGCCTCCTGGGTCCCGAAGGATAGCAGCATCCCCACTCGCTGGTGCCTCTGCTCCTTCTCCAGATGATGCACATAAGGACACAAGAACACAAGGGGGGTGGAAAAAAAAGAAGTAGGCTCTCAAAACCTGATTAAATGACATGTTGGCACAAATGTACTCCCAGCCATCCCAGACACTATCCCTCAACATCACCCATTACATCAAGGTAGGCACCTCTGATTGGTCATCTAGCTCCCACACTACACTGACCTACCTACACTTTACTGGCCAACTACTTCACCATCTATTCTCTAAGTTTCCAGCAGGACTGACTGGGGCAGGGGCAGAGGTGCCTGTGGCGAAGGAGACGCCTACCCTCCTGGGTAAGCGGGCATGGGCAACTCAGGGGTAGCTACTGGGAGGGCGGTGCTGGTACAGAGGGTGGCGGAAAATCTTGTATATCTGGTGTTTCCAGCAGTGTCCGCAATCACCACCAGGGAGCGGCCATCAGAGGAGCTGTCAGAGTCACTACCTGAAGTGGTAGTTGCCTCCCCGTGGTGCTCCCCTTAACCTCCATCCCATTTGCCCCCTTGGTGTCGGTGGTCTCTGTCACCTAGGTCCCGTGGGCAGCATCATTCCCACTCGCCTGTGCCTCTAATCCTTCGCCAGATGATGCTAATGCACACATAAACACAAGAACACAAAGGGGGGGTAGGAAAAAAGAAAGATGTAGATTGTCAATACCTGATTGAATGGCAGGTTGGCACAAATGTACTCCCACCTGTCCCAGACACTATCCCTCAACATCACCCACTACATCAAGGTAGGTACCTCTGAGTGGTGCTCTAGCTCCCACAACACACTGACCTACCTACACTTCACTGCACATACATCACCATCCATTCTGTACATTTCAAAATAGGTTGAGTTTGAAAAAGGGAGAGGGATGCTGCCCCACCACAATGTGTACAGTTTCAGAGGACATACATCAGACCCACTAGGCCACCCATGGGACCTGTGACATGGCAAAATACCCACCTCTTCTAAGCAGAATGCACAATCACAGTTAAGGAAAGGGGAACGCCTGTATGGACATACCTTAGTACCACCCAGCCACTACTTGCCAACCACCATTTTGCACCCAACCATAATTCACAATAAGCAATGTTAACAGTGGTGGTACTCACCCCGTTGTGGCTGCTGTGTTGCCTTCAAGCACCCATCCAACTCACAATTGGCCACCGCCAGAATACAGGCCGTGGGGGGGGGTCATGGTCCGATGGGCACCCCTTCCATGCCCTCATTCTCCAGTCATCCGCACAACCCTCCCATGCATTGGCACACATTCCTAGGACCCATGAATACCACTCACTTGGTCGCCCATACAGCTTTGTGTACAATGGTAGGACCCCGTCCACCAGCTTCTCCAACTCCAATGATGTGAAGGCCGGGACCCGTTCCCCTGTAGCCCGTGCCAATTCCAGGACCAGAGTCAGGACACAGCAGCACATGCAGTGGAGTATTGCCCTTCTTGAGGTGCAGGCGTCAAGTGGCATAGGCAAACTAAAATTTCAGTGTAGACCGTGGCGGTGTGCGCCGTCACTGCAGACGGTGATCTTGATTGGCCCCTGTTAACCATAGACAACAATGTTATCCAATGAGCATACGCATCACAGTGAACACTGCCTACCGCAATGATGACATACACCAGCAGTATCATGTCACTTCCTACTCTCCACAACCTGTATGACTGGAGGCTGGCATTTTATGGACAAAACGTTTACCCAAACAGGACAGGGGCAACGTATATGGCGCCATTTCTTCTGCCCATGGAGCTAGAGGTGACATGACAAATGCCTATACCCATATCATGGGTGCAAGTATGCCTACACTCTTGAATGTCCCATCCACAGCAATCACGAAACATTGCCCATTCAGGGTTAGATCTTGCTTCGGGACTGTTACTATGTAGTGTGTGTGGAATACACATGGAATGGATGTGAGAGGTGCATGTAGAATAATAAGTCCTACACAGCATTACTCTACCTTTTTCCTCACATAGCTTCCGACCCATGTGGAGAGGGTGGACTCCATCTGTCTACAGACCCCTGGTTGATATGGCTACCATGGAGGAGCACCACATCATCATCACTTATCGCCTGAACAGTAACACAATCCATGAGCTGTGTGACCAATTGGAGGGTGAACTCAAGCCTGCAATTAGAAACAAACTTGCCATCCCTCCACCATTGCAGGTACTATCAGTCCTACATTTCTTAGCAACTGGGTCATTTCAGGTGACAGTGGGCATGGCATCCGGAATGTCAGTCAAAGTTCAGCAACATCCTTACAAAATTGCTGCATGGATTTATACGACACATGCAGAGCTACATCCAGTTTCCCAAAAGCCATGATCTCACATCTGTGAAATCAGTTTTTTTTTCCATTGACAACATACAACATGTGATTGGTGCCATAGATGGCACCCACATACTCAGAATCCCCATCGAGCTAATGAACAGGTGTACAGGAATAGAGAAAACTACCACTCACTGAATGTACAGTTGGTCTGTCTTGCAGATCAGTAAATCTTACAGGTGGCTGCACATTTCCCTGGATTCGTCCATGATGCCTACATACTGAGGAACAGCAGTGTGACACACATGATGACACTACTACAGGCGGAGAGAGCTTGGCTTATAGGTGATGTGTATGACACAGATCTGCAATCATACATGACTGTCACCTTGTTAGCATTGCAGCAAAGTGTGTTTTTAACTAACTTTTAACCCTCTTCCCAGGTGATTCAGGATATCCAAACATGCAGTGGCTCCTGGCACCTGTGAGAAATCCTAGGACAGATGCAGAACACCGGTACAATGAAGCCCACGGTCATACAAGAAGGGTGACTGAGTGGACCAATGGGCTCCTGAAGGCCAGATTCTGCTGCCTGCACGTGTCTATGCCCCTGACAAGGTGTGTCAGATTGTAGTGGCCTGTTGCATGTTCCATAATTTGGCTCTGAGGAAACATGTTCCACTACTGGAAGAGGAGGATGCTGCACTTCCACCCGTGGCTTCTCAGGGGAAGGATGACAGTGACGGAGAAGATAAGGTGGATGATGTTGACTCAAGGAGCCAGCTAATACAGTTTTACTTCCAATGAATCTCAGGTACATATAGCAGTGTTATGTTAGCTGGATTGGGCTGGATGTCAGTGCAGCTGGTGACTCTACCTCCACAGTGCTGTGTGGATAGGAGCATGTGTATGTGTGGATGTCTGGGGTTCCACTTTTAGCCATCTGCAGAGTGTTAAACAGAGTGGTCACAGTATTTTTACACATCATCATTACCTGCATGACACTGTGGTGGCTTTATTCTCCGCATACCTTTGACAGGGCTGGTGTCTGGAGCTCATTAGGATATGTGGATGTGACACATGTGGTGGTGCAAGGGCTGACAGTAGTCCTGGCAGGCTGGCATTCCCAGACACTATGGTGGGTGATGTAATGTTATGTTTTCATCTGCCACTCTACATACTTTTCCATGTAAATATGTGTTTTTACAAATGTCTTTGTAGTGCATGGCACACATTTGGTATATGTGCTACCTTTAGCCTCGTTTCCCATGCTTTAATGGGGGGTGTATGTCTGGCAGCAAATATGTCAACAGTTGCATTGGTACAGTGCAGTTAAAAGTGTGTGGAATTTCTCTTGCTGACAGATGCTGCTATGGTGTCCTACCTCTGACATATGGCTACATCATGGATGTTGATGGGACGAGCTTAACACTGCCGGGGTGTACACTGTCACGTACTTACCATCCACCTCTCTGTACAACGTGTTCCTGCAAAATGTGTGTACTAAGGTTCATGTTTGATGATGAAAGTTACATGCAAATCCGAAACATCGGTATGAAATACAAACATTATTTTGGTGTGATCAGTTACTGTTTATTGATGTTGGTAGCACATGGGCAGAATAGATGGGGCCAATTTGAAATGGGGAAATGCTCATGAATAGTCAACAAGATGGCTCAGTGACCCACAAGGGAGGCAGTTCGGGCAGAGTCACTTCTTGGCAGTGAGCTTGCTCTTGGCTACTGAGTCACTGGGTTAACTGGGTCTCCGACTACGTTTGAGGGGGGGTTCCTGGGCTACAGGGGCAGTGGTGCTGGTGTCCTGAGTGTCCTCTGGCAGGACCATCATTCCACTGGCTGCTGCAGATGTTGATGGATGGGCTGAGTCCTGGGTAGTAGAAGGGCCCTGCTGGTGGGTGGAGGACTCTTGCCAGATATAAGGCAACCTCTGTAGCACCCCTGCAATGGAGGGTATGGTAGCATTGAGTTGTTTCCATTGTTACATGGACTCCTGGTGGTGTGACACCTGCAGGCTCTGGTTGCTCTGCAACGTGGCCAGGATCTGGCCCATCCTGTCCTGGGAATTGTGGTATGCCACCATGACCTCTGACATGGCCTCATGGGCAGCCGCATCCCTCCTTGTCCCAGTCACAGGTGGGCAAGTCCATCTTGCACTGAGGCCTTCATCGTCCTGTCTGGTGGTGGGTGGTGACTCCAATCCCTGTACACGTGGGCAGACAGTCCGTGGCCTGGAGTCACTGGTGTGGGTATGTTGGGCCACTGGTGATGGTGGTGGCTGAGTGGTGGTGGTATCAGTGGTGTCCTGGGTGGGTCTTCTGGAGGCTGACTGCCCAGAGCTATGGGATGGGCCAGGGAACTGCTCTTGGTCAAGCCATGCTGTCTCCTCCTTGGGACCTTCTTCTTCTGGTGAGGGACTTGCACTTCTTGTCACCTCAGGTTGGGTGTCTTGGGATGTGGTACCTGTGTGTCACATCAATGAGTATTTAGTTTCTTGCAATGTGTAAAGACTTGTGGCTAGTGGGTGATGGTGCAGTGGCAGTCCTGTAGGGGATTTGGCATTGACAGTAGTGTCCTGAGTATTTTTGTAGTTTTCTACGTGTTTGTTTTGTAGTTTATGCCATTGTCATATTTCTCTTCTCTTTTCTTGCACCTATGCTGTCATTGTCATTTCCCTTGCAGCACTAGTCACCTGTTTGCTGTGCTTCTATTCCCAATCACTTGCATGCAGGGGCACTTCTGGATAGTTGTAATGAATTTTTGGATTAAGGCATTGGTGGGGCATTGTGGGGGTTGTAGTGGGGCATACATTACATGCAGGGGTTGGTGTTTGTGCTCACAGTGAGGTGTTGTGAGTTGGATGGGGTGTTGTGGGCATGCAGGGAATCTGGGTACTGTAGAATTTGGGATCTTGGATGAGCATGGGATAGTGTGTTTAGTGGTAGTGATAGGGGTAGGGTGAGACATGCATTACAGGTGGGATACATGGTAGGGTAGAATATCTGACTTACCTGAGTACAGTCCTCCAGTGAGTCCAGGGAGGCCGTCTGGGTGCAGGATAGCCAAGACCTTCTCCTCCCAGATGGTGTATTCGGGAGGTGGAGGGGGGGCCACAGCCGGTTTTCTGTACTTCAATTTGATGTTGTGATGCAATGGACTGTACCTTCCCCCCAGGTCGTTCCACCTCTTCCTGATGTCGTCCCTTGTGCGTGGATAGTTTCCTACTGCATTCACCTTGTTGACAATCCTCTGCCATAACTCCATCTTCTTGGTGATAGACTTCTGCTGTACCTGTGCCCCAAACGGCTGCGGCTCGACCCTGAGTATTTCATCCACCATGGCCCTTAGCTCCCTGTCAGTAAAGCGGGTGTGCTTAGGGGGTGCCTTGGTGCGTGATGTGCATCGTGTTGTAAGGGTGATTTGGTGGGGGTGGTGTGGTGTGTGTGTATGTGATGGTCCTGGTTGGGGGTGTGTGGTGGTTGTATAGTTTGTGTTGCCTTGTGTGTCTGTGTGTGTATAGAGTGTGTGCATGGTGTTTGTGGCAATAGCTATGGTATAATTGGCATTGCAAAGGAGTCTGAGATGTATGTGTATGTGTTTATAGTGCTGTGTGGGTGTGTGTATATTTGTCTCAGGTGTGTGGCTTTTGAATAACCCAATGCATGATGTTGTTCTTGGTGGGTGCCATTACTATCCTCGGCGGTCCGTACCGCTGATGGTGATGCGCTGTTGAATAACAGTGGGGCTGATTTGTGGATCAGATTATTGTGGGTGGGCTTTTTGTTGGCATGGTGGTGAAAGGTTACTGAGTCCTGCCTTTCTGCCGTCGTTGGCCCTGGCAGTGTTTGAAACGTAAGACATTTTTGTCGGTTTCCCTTTTTGTACTCATAATACGGCGGACATTGCCAGTCTTTTTACAGCCGCAATGACGGCTCATAATGAGGGCCCTGGCGTCCCTAGGGAAGGTCGCATTGCACGTCACATACTGGGACTAGAGGGGTATACATGTGACCTCAGGGCACATTGTGACTGCCAACCAATGTTCAGAGTGACAAGTCTCCTCTTTATACATCGCCCTGTGCATATGTAGGTCGAAAGACACTGTCTGCACCGATGGCACCCCCACGCATACTAGGATACTGCCGGACTGGCGATGCTTACAGCATGCTAGATAATATCTAAAATCACCCACATGCTCATGAGAGCACCCTGTAAAAAACGCTTTACCGATGTGCACCTAGTGAGTCACAGGGGGAGGCCAATAACCAATAAAATTAAGGCATACATACTTTTTTTAAATAAGTACCCCATGTAGGGCCACCTTCCAGTGCCTCACTAAAATTGCACAAATTAATTATGAAAGAAACACCCCCCCCAAAGAAAGGCACAGGAACCCCTGTGAACGATGGGCAACAACACATGCAAGGATGCAATGTTTTCATAAAATAGCAAACCAAACCTGGGCCTTATCCAACCAGTCTGCAACTGAGCCTCCAAGTGCACCACATTTATAGTGGACTATTACTTTTTCAGCACCCACCTCAATAAACATTGTCTCAAACTGTACCACATTCAGAATCCCAACAGAACTGAGAACTGTGAACTGCACCATAAACATTTTTGAACTGTCAAAAACTGGGAAAACCCCAATCACCAGAGGACTACAGACATCCACCATGGATTCATCCCAAGACCTGCTATGCTAAATAACATATGCATTCTTGCAGATTTGTATAGCCTCTGTTTATTATGGGTGCTGCTGCATCCATTCATTGCCAAGGAACTTCCGAGTTAAATGGAGTCAACCCAGAAATTGTCACAGCACTTACGTAGGGACCTCTCCCATGTCACCTATATTTACACTGCACCCAACACTAGCATTCCACATATACTACACAACACCCTCTCACACAATACATGGTATCAGCACATGACCACCATGGGCTCCAGTAGGCTCAGACAGGCTACACTTGTCCCAGGATGTATCCCCCGAAAAAGCAAAATGCCTTCTTATGTGGGATTAGGTCCAAGATTCAACCCAACAAAGTAGAGCCCTATAGAGTAATAGTGAATCTGACCCGATACAGGACCAATCCCAAATTGCTGTACCTTCTTACCAAGCCTAATGACATTTAAATGGAGCTAAATAGGATGTGCAGGCAGGGCAACATTCCCAGAGATGATCTGTCAGAGATGTACCAGAAGATGACTCAGCTGCATCAGGCTCGAGAAAAAAGAACTGCTGATTATTTGGGCTTGACTCAGTATAAGAACATTCCAGAAGGGTTCAGGATGATCTCTGATGCACAGATAGCGAAAGGGCTCATAACTGTCTTCACCATTCAGACAAAAGTGAACACCAAATGGTTGCAAATAACCAGGTGGGAAATGCTTAAGATGATGAACAGCACTGAGCTCGGCCTTATTTAGATTAAGAAAGAATTGAGAGCCATCCGCCTCATGGTGATGCAACATCAATATGTGTTGGACTTAATGACCTCAATTGAGGGTGGGCTGTGTACTAAGATTGGTGCACCATTTACAAAGAAACATGCATGAGGAGGGAGGTGCTCCCCAGCAGGAGTATTTCACAAACTGGTTCTCCTGTTTCCCCAGTGGCTGACCAGTCTGTGCACATCATTGTTGCCCATTTTCATAGTATTATTGTTATGTGTGGTTTCCTGCAACTGGGGGTTTCTTGCTATAAAAACACAGTCCTCAACTCTGGTAGAATTCAAGTAGTTAGGGAAGTAGTGACAGACAAAGAATAAAAAGGTCCCAATAATGTGACTGTCATGAAGTACAAGTTAGATGGTGTAGTTGAAAATACAACTAGAGGGGGGAATGTTAATATTGAAAAAGTCGATGTCGATGCACACAATGATACTTTCACATAAAGGAATGAAACTGCATCACTACTAGCAAATTCACCCCTCATGAACTCTCCCTCAACCCAGTCTCAGAAGTATGTACTCAGGCAGGCTCTGAGACCTAGGTCTGAGGTTACAGATTGACAGGTCACAGGTGGAGTGGCATGTAGCAAGCAAACACAAGTGCAAACATGGCCCCAATAAAACACACACGGCCAGAAGGCTGCATGCATTCCGAAAACACCATAAAGTGAGATGCCACATGAAGTTAGGAGCACTTAGACAATCAGAACACAGTATGCACAGCAGCATGCGGTGATTATGTAGCGCTCATGCTGGACATCAGGACATGCCTCCCACTGCCCCACATTGTGTCCAAGCATGGTGGAGGCCTGCCTTCATTTGTTATCAGGATCTTATTTATAACTTCAAGACAACAGCCCACATTTCTTACCGAAGAAGGAATGCTGAAGTTGTTTATAGTGCTTAGAGATATTATAAAACACCGCTCAGATTGATTGTACTTCGAGACAGCCCTCAGACCCCGTTTCTGTAACTGTTCCCCTGAACATAGTGTTTCATTAAACCAAATTTTCCTGTTTTGCCAAATGCCTCTTGTCTTTTGTTTTTTGAAGGTAAATTGACATTCAAGCAACACACACTAGTAACATTTAATTTACAGGCCATGCGCACGTTTAGTGCACTTTGCTAGAGACTTATAAGTAAATGAAATATGCTAATTAGGCATAAACCAATATTACCATGTCTTAAAGGAGAGAGCACAATCATTTTACCGCTGTTTAGCAGTGATAAAGTGCATAGAGTCCTTATACTAGCTAAAACCAGGTTAGAAGAATGGAGGGTGAGGCAAAAAAGTTGAGCGTGCGATTACCCTAAGGCTGACAGGTCTAGCAATGATGTGAAATTTCTGCTACTTTACTGTATAATTTGTACTTTCATACAATACATTTTAGTCATGATCACAAAATTGTGTCCTTAACGTCCTCCTCCAGTGGTTTTGATTGTAAGTCAATGATTTAATGACCAATGCCAAACTGAGACAATAGGAATACTTGCAGTGTAGGTGTCAGGTTCCGTCTGCTATGTGTAGGGATTTTTGTGATGAGACGTTTCATTGGCATATATCTTTTTTACCTCAGTTTATTTGTCATGTGATTAAATTGAACTGTTGAACTGACCACATCTGATCTACAAAGGATGTGTCAATAGAATAATGCCCCAAAGTTGTTCATACTAAAGCACAGCCTCTGAATCTCTTACCCCACCCAAAACTGGTACTGAAAGCCAAAAAAGAAAAGTAAAGCTCTGTTCTTGATTTCTTTCTACAAATATCTGCCCAATCTTCATTAACCAAATTGGATTGTAATTCAAATATAAGCATAATATTCCACACCAAACATAAATAATATGTATCTTGCCTTTTAAGTGAAGCACTTAATAAAAACATTAACAAAAACATAATGGTTCCCACAGTGAATGAAAAGCATGGCATTTGAATATTCCAGACTGAATGATACACAAATAGTTATTGTTCCATTCCTTGCTTATTTCATAATAATGAACTATGGACAAAATTATAAGCAGACCACACTAACAGTCCGCTACTTTATACACAGTGAGTTTAAAGGGTCTGATGACAAAAGACTTCGATAAATTATGTAGGGCAAATACTGTTTTATTTGTATTGTTTTAGTGAAGAGCTTAATTTCCACCTGAAAGTAGAATGGTGCAAGAGACAACAGAATAAAATAGTATTCACATCCCTATTAGTTCATAGTTATCAGGAATGGGGCTATAAATTTAGGAGGGGAACACCCTCCAAACATTACAAAGCCAATCTGCTTAGGAAAAAAACACAGTTCTGTGAGAACCCCTTTCAATTCCTCGTGGCAAGCTGCAGGTCATGCCCAGAAAAGTGCATGTTAAGATCAAGCAGTCCCAACAAGTTTAGAGAAATGAGGACAGTTCAATAATATTTTCAAACCAACTTAGAAAAAGTGAGACAATGTAATGTTCTAAGGGACCTTGAGATCAATAAAATAGGTTAATGCAAACCAGTGAAATGAACATTCAAAGTATTAAGGCAAAAAGTGCCCAGCAAAAATAAAGCACCAATGAAAAGTAACGGTTCATGGTTGACTGGGATTTTGGCATTGTTTCAGGCCAACCCCAATGGAGTGGAGTGGAGATCAGATACATTATTAATTCTCAGCTCAAAGTTAAGGTTTTTACCTTCAGACTTGGTCTATGATATAGAATAAAAAATTTCCAACAGGTCAACGCCCATGTCTGTGGCTAGTGCCCCAAAGTCAGACATTTTGTCATCAATCTCCTTTGACACCACTGATTTTGGCACTTAAAGCTTTAAGTGGTACAAATGTGTATTTTAAAGCTGCTGAAGTTGCTTCGTGAGTTGGACAGTTTGACCCCCTTGCCAAGGTCTGAAGTTTCACTCTTGAATTCAGTTAGAAGTCAACATACTTCAGCAAGGCAAGATTGGTAACTGGCAGGGCTTCACATGGCTGGATACCCTAGCATTGAAGTTCAGCAGAACCAGTTTTCAGGTTTCCTGCTACAATTTTGTGTCTGAAGCAAACTCATAGGAGGCAAACTACTTGATCCTAGGAGGGCAGTTCTAGTCCCTGGATCATGCAGGGTTTAGGAGTCTGTAAGCCCTTCAGTGATCACTAGTCTTCCATTAGGAGTCATGAGTATTCTTACAGTAGGGCCTTATTTTTCAGATGGAATATTGTCTGGTCCAGAATTATTCAGAGGGTGTGTTAATTCTGGCGTCAGAGTTATCCTGTGCACTAGCCATTGACTAAGGAAATTTCGGCATCAACTATTAGCAGTTTTTATCAGAGAAACTCATTCCCGTTCTCCCAACTACTCTAACCCACTTACTTATAACTAATCCCTGCTTAGAAGTCAGATGGTAATACACATCAGTGCTTCCTGGTCTCAGAGGTAGACAGTTATCTTCTGATCCACAGTCATTTACTCTCCAAGTCAAGGATATGTATTTCAGTTTAAGTGCGGGCGCCAGGTTGTTAATCAGTTTTCCCTTAGGCAAGGCACAGTGCATTTTTCCAAAGTCACTTTTACATAAAGTTATCAAGTAATAACTTTAAAGGATTTTTCTAGCAAAGAGAAATGCTCTTCATTTTGTAATGATATTATTTATTTATGAATTCCTGCTAAGTGCAGCAACCATTCCAGAATGTCTATTGTCACTGAAAACCTTTAATTTCTGACACCTAACCTTGCATTATGAATTATGATCTATACAAAGCAAGGTTTTAAGGTCTTTATTAACTTTAATGTTGATGTAGAAATCTTATTTTGGGAGAATGCCGTTCCATTGCTTTTTGCATTGTGTTCTGAAAATCCTATTGCCCCCTTTTTGTGGTATTTAAAATTGAAACAATTCAAAGTTGACCTTTTTGGAGGATAGTAAGTGTCTGGTAGGGATATTAATTTGGAATATTTTTTATAGTAATTTAGTGCCAGAGCTGTGAAAGATGTTGAACATGAGACAGGTGAATTTAAAAGAGGTACCATGTCTTACAGGAAGTCAGTGTAACTGAAAAATGTGTTCAGAGACAGAGTACATTTTGGGAGAATAAATATTGCTCTAACAACCATATTTTGATTTCATTGCAGACAATTCAAGGACTTTTGCAGGAGGCCCAGATAGCCTGAGTTTCAATACTCCAGGTGAGAATGGACAAATGCATTCCTCACACTAATCTTGCAGAAAAAGGATAGAAATTGCATACTTCCTGTCAGGGTAAAAATCTACATTGAGCATGATTTTGTGAACTTAAACCCTATATATCAAGGTTTAGTTCGGAGTCGATTTGGACTCCTAGTATTCATACTCCTAAGTCCCAAAGATTCATGGTAGTGAACTCAGGGAGATGTTTGGTGTTTGATAGGTTTAGCTTAAGGAATTTTATGAAGCAGCAGTAGTTAATATAGCAAGGGGAACCTGAAACTGAATTTGAGGGGATCTTCCTTTAGGTTGATGATGATTTGGGTGTCATCTGAATAGAAATATATTTTCACACTGAAGTGCTTAGGTATGGTGCCTAAAGGTTGAGCATAAAGATAAAGTAATAATGGAGAGACCATAGACAGTGAGTTACACCCTAAAGTAATGAAATGTAAGGGAAGCAGAATAAATCCAATTGAAATTGTTGATACCTGTCTGAGATAAAGGATTTCAAATAGGAAAAGGCCTTATCTCTAACCTTAAATGTTTTAACATGACACAAAATAATCTGATGAGCAATAGTGTTGAATGCACAGGATGAGTCAAAGAAACCACTGAACTACTGCTGTTCACAATCACTTTCAAGTTATTGATGGTTGAAGTAATAACATGTTCAGTGCAGTAAATAGGCTGACAACCAGCTTGAGGGGTATACAGGTTGTTATTATGCTCTAGATAGTGTTGCACTTCTTTGTCTTTGAAAGAAGTCCTTTCCATTAACATAGCTATATCAGGGAGGAGAGAGATGGGTCTGAAGTCTGCCTGTTCTGAGGATCTCGTGTTGTTAATTATCATTTTAGAGGGTGACTTGCAATAATGTTGCTTATTTGATTATGGAGAATATCTATTGGGTATAGTATTAGCAGTTAGATCATTGTGCAGGTAATCTCTGATTTTCTTAATTTTTTCCAAAAAATATTTTGATAATGAGTCGACTACTTCAAACTGATTTCCTGAAAAACATTCTGGGGTCATTCTGACCCCGGCGGGCGGCGGGAGCCGCCCGCCTGGAGGGAACCACCAGAATACCACTGCGCGGTCAAAAGACCGCCGCGGGTATTCTGGGTTTCCCACTGGGCTGGCGGGCGACCGCCAAAAGGCCGCCCGCCAGCCCAGTGGAAAACACCCCTCCATGAGGATGCCGGCTCCGCCACCATGGCGGATTCCCATGGGCAGCGGAAAGTCGGCGGTACACCGGCGACTTTCCGTTTCTGGCCGCGGCTGTACCGCCACGGTCAGAATGCCCGGCGGAGCACCGCCAGCCTGTGGGCGGTGCTACCGCCGACCCCGGCCCCGGCGGTCCATGACCGCCAGGGTCAGAATGACCCCCTCTGTGTTAAAAAAAAAGTGTCTAATAGGTTGTGAGTGTAATTTGGGTTTGTATAATTTTGCTTCTGTAGTAATTTTGTGTTTTTGTTCTAATCAGGTGGGTATATTTTGATTGTTTGTCGGGGATATGTTTGCTTATTGACCAAATTGTAAGTTCTGTACAATTGTTTTCTCTAGCTGTTTTAGCAATTTCGTTCTGAGACCATAGAAGCAAGTAGGCTAATGGCGACTCTCCTCCAATACAGAACTTTGTGTTGCATGGGAAGGAGCTCCCTGGTACTCTAACAGGGCCTGTTTAGATTATAAAATAGAAAGTAAAGTAAAAAAATGCCAATGTAAGAAAAGTCTCTTTTTCAATATTAGATGTGTTCATTTGAATTGAAGGGTATATAACAACATGCTTGTTAGAAATGGGGTCTTTGGTTGACAGTCAGGTTACCCCCTGTTCAAGCAAGGACCCTCACTCTAGTCAGGGTAAAAGAGAATCACCCTCAGCTAACCCCTGCTTACCCCCTTGGTAGCTTGGCAGAGCAGTAGGCTTAACTTCAGAGTGCTAGGTGTAAAGTATTTGTACCAACACACACAGTAACTTAATGAAAACACTACAAAATGACACAACACCAGTTTAGAAATAAGGAAATATTTATCTAAACAAAACAAGACCAAAATGACAAAAATCCAACATACACAAGTCAAGTTATGATTTTTTAGAGATTAAACTCAAAAATAGCACTTAGAAACAAAAATGCTTCGATGAGATGTTAGCACGGCGTCGTGACAGAGTCGTTCCCAACAAGCCGACACCAGCGGCGCCGGACACGGAGTCGTTTAGACCCCCAAGTACAGCACCTTTGGTGAAGAGTGAAAACAAGCCGATGCGCGAAGTCGGGGATCCTGGCGCCTGTGTGAAACGTTGAATCCACACGCTTCGAGCGGCGTCGGTCACGACGGGGTGCGGCGACTTCCACGGAGCCGCGGACTTCAGTGGGGCTGCAGCGGCGTCGGGCCTGCGAAGAGCGTCGCGTTCCAGCAAAGGTCACGGCATCAGGTGCAGGCGGCGTTACCGGATTCAGCAGCGGCGTCGGTCCGGAGTCGTCCGAAGTAGATTTCCTTGGATTTCCACCAGCTTTTCTTTCAAGGGCCCTGGGACTGGATCGGGCACCACTTGTCAGAACAGGAGTCTCTCCAGAGACTTCAGGTGCTGGCAGAGAGAAGTCTTTGCTGTCCCTGAGACTTCAAACAACAGGAGGCAAGCTCTAAATCAAGCCCTTGGAGTTTCTTCACAAGATGGAAGGCACACAAAGTCCAGTCTTTGCTCTCTTACTCTGGCAGAAGCAGCAATGCAGGAAAGCTCCACAAAGCACAGTCACAGGCAGGGCAGCCCTTCTTCCTCAGCTATCAGCTCTTCTCCAGGCAGAGGTTCCTCTTGGTTCCAGAAGTGTTTCTAAAGTCTGTAGATTTGGGTGCCCTTCTTATACCCATTTTAGTCTTTGAAGTCACCTTTCTTCAAAGGGGACTCACACCTACTTGTGAAATCCTGCCTTGCCCAGGCAAGGCCTCAGACACACACCAGGAGGTTGGAGCCTGCATTGTCAGAGGTAGGCACAGTCCTTTCAGATGAGAGTGACCACTCCATCCCTCCCTCCTAGCAGGGATGGCTAATCAGGAAATGCAGGTTACACCCCAGCTCCCTTTGTGTCACTGTCTAGTGTGAGGTGAAAAACAATCCAACTGTCAACCTGACCCAGACAGGGAATCCACAAACACGGCAGAGTCACAGAATGGTTTAAGCAAGAAAATGCTCACTTTCTAAAAGTGGCATTTTCAAATGCACAATCTTAAAATCAACTTTACTAAAAGATGTATTTTTAAATTGTGAGTTCAGGGACCCCAAACTCCACATGTCCCTCTACTCTCTAGGGGAATCTACACTTTAATCATATTTAAAGGTAGCCCCCATGTTATCCTATGAGAGAGACAGGCCTTGCAACAGTGAAAAACGAAGTTGGCAGTATTTCACTGTCAGGACATATAAACCACATTACTATATCTCCTACCTAATCCATACACTGCACCCTGCCCTTGGGGCTACCTAGGGCCTACCTTAGGGGTGCCTTACATGTAAGAAAAGGGAAGGTTTAGGCCTGGCAAGTGGGTACACTTGCCAAGTCGAATTTATAGTGTAAAAGTACACACACAGACACTGCAGTGCCAGGCCTGAGACATGATTACAGGGTTACTTATGTGGGTGGCACAACCAGTGCTGCAGACCCACTAGTAACATTTGATTTACAGGTCCTGGGCACCTCTAGTGAATTTTACTAGGGACTTAACAGTAAAACAAATATGCCAATCATGGAGAACCAATTACGTACACATTTTAAACAGGAGCACTTACACTTTAGCACTGGTTCGCAGTGGTAAAGTGCCCAGAGTAATAAGAAACACAAAATCAGAGTCCAGCACACATCAACAACCTGGGGAACAGAGGCAAAAAGTTAAGGGAGACCACGCCAAGGATGAAAAGTCTAACATGTGTCCCCCCCAGCTAAAAGTGCGGAGCAACTACCCAACCTCATGGGAGTTCTCATCACTAAGGCGGAAGAACCTGGACAGACCATCAGCATTGGCGTGCTCTGTACCAGGACGGTGTTCCACCGTAAAGTCCATCCCCTGTAGGGAAATGGACCACCTCAATAGTTTTGGATTCTCACCCCTCATCTGCATTAACCATCTGAGGGGCCTGTGGTCGGTCTGAACTCTGAAGTGAGTCCCAAACAAGTAGGGTCTTAGCTTCTTCAGTGCCCAGACCACAGCAAACACTTCACGTTCTATTGCACTCCACCTACGTTCCCTGGGTAGTAACCTCCTGCTAATGAAGGCTACGGGTTGATCTAGGCCCTCTTCATTCAGCTGTGAGAGTACTGCTCCAATACCATGCTCTGAGGCATCTGTTTGCACAACAAACTCCTTGGAGTAGTCAGGTGCCTTCAGCACAGGTGCTGTGCACATGGCGGCCTTCAGGGCATCAAAAGCGTTCTGGCAAGCCTCTGTCCAGATCACCTTCTTGGGTTGCTTTTTAGAAGTCAACTCAGTTAAGGGGGTAACAATGGTACCATATCCCTTAACAAACGTCCTGTAATATCCTGTGAGACCTAAAAAGGCTCTCACTTCAGTCTGGGTTTTGGGAGGCTCCCAAGCCAGAATCGTGTCAATCTTAGGCTGTAGGGGTGCCACCTGGCCACTCCCCACCTAGTGTCCTAAGTACACCACAGAACCCTGCCCTATTTGGCACTTGCTCGCCTTAATAGTGAGGCCTGCCTTCTGCAGGGCCTCTAACACTCTCCAGAGGTGTTGCAGGTGTTCCTCCCATGTGGAACTAAACACAGCAATGTCATCCAGGTAGGCGGCACTGAACTCATCCAGTCCTGCCAACACCTGGTTGACCAACCTCTGAAAGGTGGCAGGGACATTCTTCATCCCAAAAGGCATCAGATTGAAGTGGAAGTGCCCATCTGTGGTAGAGAATGCTGACCTCTCCTTTGCCCCCTCAGTTAAGGCAATCTGCCAGTACCCAGATGTTAAATCAAACGTACTGAGATACTTGGCAGCTCCTAACCGATCAATGAGCTCATCAGCTCGGGGGATGGGGTGTGCGTCAGTCTAGCTGACCGCATTGAGACCCCGGTAGTCCACACAGAACCTGAGTTCTGGAGTGGCACCAGGAGCAGCAGCCTTTGGGACCAATACCACTGGGCTGGCCCAAGGACTGCTGGAGTGCTCAATAACCCCTAAGGTTAACATTTTGGAGACTTCCTCCTTAATGCAAGCCCTGACCCTGTCAGTCACCCTGTAAACCTTATGTTTAACAGGTGTAGTGTCCCCAGTGTCCACATCATGTGTGCAGAGGTGTGCGACTCCTGGGATCAGGGAAAACAGCGAGGTGAACTGTCCCAACACGTGGCAACAGTCCCTCTGCTGTTCCTCAGTCAGGGAGGGGGAGAGGATCACTCCCTCCACAGACCCATCTTTCTCTCCTGCAGACAGGAGGTCAGGAAGAGGCTCACTCTCTTCCTCCACCCCGTCATCTGTCGCTAGGAGCATGGATAGCTCAGTTCGCTCAAAGTGTGGTTTGAGGCGGTTGACATGTAGGGCCCTCAAAGGGTTCCTGTGGGATTGCAAGTCTACCAGATAGGTGACCTCGCTCTTTCTTTCCACCACCTAAAAAGGCCCAGTCCACTTATCTTGGAAAGCCCTAGGCTCCACTGGTGCCATGACCCACACTTTTTGTCCAGGCTGAAACTCAACCAGAGTGGCATTCTGGTCGTACCACGTTTCGTATCCTCCTGGCTTGATTCCAGGTTGTACTGAGCGAGACTCCTGAAGCAGGCAGTCTGGTTTCTTAGTGCCAGCATGTAGCTAAATACATCCTGGGGTGGTTTACTAGGAGCTTTCTCCAAAGCCTCCTTCACCAGACTGAGCGGTCCACTCACAGGGTGGCCATAGATGAGCTGAAAGGGGCTAAAGCCAAGTCCCTTTTGAGGCACCTCCCTGTAAGCGAACAGAAGGCATGGCAAGAGGACGTCCCACTTACGCCTCAAGGGCTCTGACAGGCCCTGAATCATGCCTTTCAAGGTGCGGTTGAATCTCTCAACCAGACCCTTACTTTGGGAGTGGTAAGATGTGGTGAACTTGTATGTTACCCCACACACCTTCCACAGAAACTTCATATAAGTGGATATGAAGTTTGTACTTCTATCAGATACCACTTCCTTGGGGAACCCCATGTGGGTAAAAACTCCCATCAAGGCACGTCCCACCACGGGGTCAGTGACCGTCCTTAGAGGAATGGCTTCTGGGTACCGTGTGGCATGGTCCACCAAGACCAGGATGAACCTGTTGCCCAGGGCTGTCTTGGGATCCAGAGACCCCACAATGTCAATTCCTACCCGTTCAAAGGGAGTACTGACAACAGGCAAAGGCTGGAGGGGAGCTTTACATTTCCTCCCACTCATGCCACTTGCCTGACAAGTCTGACAAGACCTGCAATGCGCATCTGAGTGCCTGTGCATTAGGGGCCAGTAAAAGTGGGTGACAAGCCTCTCAAAGGTCTTGTCCTGCCCCAAATGTCCAGCTAACGGCACATCATGAGCCAACTCCAGTAGGAAGGCCCTGAAGCACTGGGGTACCACCAGCACACGGGTTGACCCAGGCTCAGGAACCTTAGGCTTGCTATACAGGAGGTCATCCTGCCAATAAATCAGGTGTGATCCTGGCTCCTTGCCAGCCGCCTAGTCTGCTGCCTGCTGCCGCAAACCCTCCAAATTAGGGCATGACTTCTGTGCTGCACAGAATGCTTCCCTGGTGGGCCCCCCTTCCTGCTGCCACTGTGACAGCTCGGGGACCTCCTCCAGTTCAGTCACCTGTTCCCCTGTAGGCTCCGGGGCATCACCTTCAGGCTCTGCCTCCTCCCGGACCGTGGGAACTTCTGGGCCGGTTTCCCGCACCCCTTGCCCTTCCTCTTCTTGGCGGTCCCCTGGGCCACTGTTTCAGGCTCCAGGGGCTCTTGACTACCCTGATTGGCTGCCATAGACCGGGTGGATAGGCATACCTACCCTGGCAGACCCAACATCTCCGAGTGAGACCTGTTTTCCACCTACTTCGAAGGGGAATCCTCCAGGTCGTTGCCTAGCAAACAATCAACAGGCATGGTTGGACTCACAGCTACTTTCCAGGAACCTGAGACCCCCCCCCATTCAAAGGGAACCTGCGCCACTCTGCAGAGGCGCTCAGAGTTGTCTACCGCAACTACTTGGTGAAGTACCCGGGGATCAATCTGCTCTTCAGACACCAGGTGACTCCTCACTGTAGTCACACTGGCTCCTGTGTCTCTCAGAGCCTCCACCCTCTGTCCATTGATGGTCACCCATTGCCTGTACTTATTAGTGTTATCAGGCACTAGGTTTCTCTGGACCATCTCACTGTCCCCAAGTGAGACAAGGGTCATTTCTGCTGGTTCCCACCCACCTGAAACCAACTCCTCCCCAAGCGCTACACTGGCCAAACCCTGGGACGGTGCACCAGTGGGTGCTGGTGTACTTTTGGGGCATTTGGGGTCCCCTCTCACATGACCCACCTGGTCACATGCATAACACTTACGTGGGGGACCACCTGCCACTGGCTTCCCTTTGGACAACCATGGCTTCTTTTCACTGGGGTGTTGGGAATCCTTACCTGGGAATCAGTTTGGGGCCCTTTAGAGAACTCCCCCTGTTTGCCCTCCCCCCCCTTTCTTCTGAGAGGGACCCTGCCCACCCTTGGCGTGGTCTCCCCCATACCTCTTTTGGACCCTGGTGCTCTCCCAGCGGTTTGCAACTTGTGCAAGCTTCCTGGGGTCAGTCAGCTTGCTGTCAATGAGGTGCTGGTGCAGCTCTGGAAAACATAAACTGTACAAGTGCTCCCAAGCAATTAAATTGTAAAGCCCCTCATACGTGTTTACCTTACTGCCCTTCACCCAACCATCCAGTGACCTGCAAAAAGAATCAACACATTCCAACCATGTTTGGGATTCCTTTCTCTTGTAGGATCTAAACCTCTCCTTGTACTGCTCAGGGATGAGACCATACCTGGTGAGTAAGGCCTCCTTCATGACAGGGTAGGTGAGATCCTGAGCATCCCCTAAGGCTGTCATTGTGTCCCTCCCCTCTGCCTCAAAATGCTTCCACAGGGCTGCCCCCCAATGAGTTCAGGGACCAGGTTCATGTGGAGAGCTGACTCATAACCCTTGAACCACAAGTAGATATCATCCTCCCTCTTATAATCCCTCACAAGGTCTTTTGGGATGTGTACCCTTCCCTCAGGCTGCACTGTAGGATTGCTGCCACCATCTCTACTGGACTGGCTTCTATGATCCATCTCTCTCAAGCTAAGCTCATGAGCCATCGCTAACTTCCTCTCCTCAAGGGCTAGCCTCCTCTGCTCCAATTGGTACTCCCTTTCTGCCTGTCTGTCCTGTAACTCCTCAGGTGTCAGACCATTGGATGAGACACTGCTACCTGCCCTGGAGACCTTCTCCCTGTATATAACAGGCCCACCCACAATACCATTGTGTACTGAACACTCTTCCTCATCCTCCTCATCTCCCTCATCCTCTGTGTGCCCTTCAGTGCTCTTGGCTGTCACCCAGGCCCTCAGCGCCTTTTGCAGCTCCTCCTTCCTGGATGAGCTCTTAATGGGACAGTCAAAACTTTTACAGAACTGCTTCAACTGAGCTTTGATATAACTCTCCAATTTCTCAAGGTCAAAGTCGGCTCCAACTGATGCATCTCCAAGTAGAGACATGATGAAAGGTTAAAAAGAGTGCCAAGTACCAAATGCAGAAAACAAGTTCCAAAATGAAGTTCCAGAAAAGTCAATCACAGGATCAGCGAAAAAAGAAACTGAATGCAGAGCAAAAACAGTCCAAATAGAAAAAAAATAATAATAATCACAAGACTAGTAGTATGTGGTCATGTAGTGGTCTGAACTCAAACAGTAGTGTACACTTAATTACTGTATGTCAAGTACAAATACAAGTCCAAATCCCAACTGCTGATCACCAATGTTAGAAATGGGGTGTTTGGTTGACAGTCAGGTTACCCCCTGTTCAAGCAAGGACCCTCACTCTAATCAGGGTAAAAGAGAATCATCCTCAGCTAACCCCTGCTTACTCCCTTGGTAGCTTGGCAGAGCAGTAGGCTTAACTTCAGAGTGCTAGGTGTAAAGTATTTGTACCAACACACACAGTAACTTAATGAAAACACTACAAAATGACACAACACCAGTTTAGAAAAATAGGAAATATTTATCTAAACAAAACAAGACCAAAATGAAAAAAATCCGAAATACACAAGTCAAGTTATGAATTATTAGAGATTTAACTAAAAAATAGCACTTAGAAACAAAAATGCTTCGATGTTAACACGGCGTCGTGACGGAGTCGTTCCCAACAAGCCGACACCAGCGGCGCGTAACACGGAGTCGTTTAGACCCCCATGTACCTTTGGTGAAGAGTGAAAGCATGCTGATGCGCTAAGTCGGGGATCGCGGCGTCTGTGCGAAACGTTGTGGCGTTGGTCACGACAGGGTGCGGCGACTTCCACGGAGCCGCAGACTTCAGCGGGGCTGCAGCGGCGTCGGGCCTGCAAAGAGCGTCGCATTCCAGCGAAGGTCTCGGCGTCAGGTGCCGGCGGGTCGCCCGCCAGGAACAGGATGGCGGTATGGGGTGTTGTGGGTCCCCCGTAAGAGGGCCCCACTTTGTATTTCAGTGTCTGCTTTGCAGACACTGAAATACGCGACGGGTGCCACTGCACCCGTCGCACATACCCACTCCGCCGGCTCCATTCGGAGCCGGCTTCCTCATGGGGAGGGGTTTCCCGCTGGGCTGGCGGGCGGCCTTCTGGAGGTCGCCCGCCAGCCCAGCGGGAAAGCCAGAATGGCCTCCGCGGTCTTTTGACCGCGGAGCGGCCATATGGCGGCTCCCTCCAGGCGGGCAGCTCCCGCCGCCCGCGGGGGTCAGAATGACCCCCTTAGTTTCCTGGATAAAAGAAGCAACAGAATTTATATCAGTTTTTGTAGTAGGCTGTTGAAATAGAAATTTAAAAACAGTTTCTTGTAGCTGCTCGAATATGGAGTTAATTAATAATGTTATTTTCTCCTCTAAAGCCACAAAAAGCGGTTTAAGGATTTGGTCCAAGTTGGGCAGAGAGTTGCCCTTTACGTTCCTACTGTCTAAGCCCAATTCTCCTGATGGTAAACTTGTCATGGGGAAATGATCAACCAGGGTGTCCAATAGTGGAGAAATAGGTTCCGCAGCCTTCGGCGCTTGTTTTAGCAGCTTGGTGCTTTTACAATGACCTCCGGATTTCCTTTTTTTGGAAGGAGGAGAGATAGCAACTAAGTGTTCTATAGTGGCTCCATTGCATACAACAGGGGACTTTAGGGAGTAGAGAGCGTTAATTTTATCTTTTGATTGAGGCAGACCAGAATTAGAATGGGCAGTTAAAGAATCAGTAGACAGTAAATGAACCGTAGGCTCTAAAGGGATTCTTTGAGTTAAATTGTTGGCCACCCCAATCCTTTCTTCTCCTTGACCAATTTCAGTTTCAATGGCCCCAATAACTGTAGATAAATAACTAGTTATTGATGATTGAATGGGCACAGCATTTACTCCTTCAGCCCCGGATGTAGTGTTCTTCCTTTTGCCCATTGTATTCAGATAGTAATAGGGCAAAAAAAACCAAAATTAGTCAAAACAAATAAGGCACAAAGGTGCTATATAACAGTTTGGAATACGTAGATAAATAAACTACTCAATTAGCAGGTCAAAATGTATGGCTTACCTCTCTACTCCTCCTTGGATACTGGTCACTGTACCTCCTGATCTGCAGGCCTCAGAGGGGGGCCCGGCCCAGCCTCAACTGGTCACAGGCGGGCACAGGACGGGCCCGCCCTTTGCCCGGACTTTGCCCAGGCGTGTCCCGCGAAGCGGGCGCGCGTTCCAAAATTAAAGGGGCTTCCGGGTCCGCCCCTCTGCTGCTCCGGTCTCCCATCTCCTGTTTGCGCGTCCCGCAAAGCGGGCGCACGCTCCAAAATTAAAGGGGCTTCCGGGTCCGCCCCTCTGCTGCTCCTGTCTCCCAGCTCCTGTGAAGCGGGCATGCGTTCCAAAATTAAAGGGGCTTCGGGGTCCTCCCTTCTGCTGCTCCGGTCTCCCAGCTCCTGTTTGCGCATCCCGCAAAGCGGGCCGCGTTCCAAAATTAAAGGGGCTTCCGGGTCCGCCCCTCTGCTGCTCCGGTTTCCCAGCTCCTGTTTGCGCGTCCTGTAGGGTGTCATTAATGAAGAGTGAAAACAAGAATGATGCAAGTACGCATCCCTCTGTGATACCCTTCTTGATCTTAAAAAGGGGATAATATTCCTCATTGGGGCCATAACACACCATAGCTTGAAGATTTCCATATAAGCTTGTAATGAACCTAATAATATTCCTCGGGGTACCCAGGGAAAACAGAGTACACCAGAGTATTGAATTATTCAATAGATCAAAGGCACTGCTCAAGTCTACAAAGCATAAATGGAAAGACCTAGGTATAGCTTTAGAATACTCCCTTATAAGTAATTCAAAGTTTACACATTGCTCTACAGTTCTACACCCTCTCCTAAACCCGTATTGTGTCTCAGATATGATGGGATTATTTTCAGCCCAGTTCTCCAGCTTTTGTAGGAGAAACTTTCTCATCAGTTTAGCTGAAGAGTCTAGGATGGAAATAGACCAATAACATTTCAGGTCAGAGTTGACCCCTTTTTTAAAATGGGGATTGTAGTTGAATTAACCAAGGAGGGGGGAATCGAGCCCTCAGCAGCTACACTGAGTACCTTGGGACCCCATAATTACCTCTCAGCTTTAAAGGCATCTACTGGTACCACATCTGACCCTCGTGCTTTCACCCTGGCACTCATACTCATGGCAATTAGGACCTCCTTTAAAGTGATGTGTAATGGTACCTGAGACTCGATTGACTCCACTGTTCTCTGCTAAAGATTTATCTACCATATGTGAATCAAAAATACCCATAAAGTGGGACACCCATGCATCACAAGAAACCAGTGAGGTGAGTTCAGGCAAGTGTTAGCTTTTAAAAAACAGGCATTTACTGTGTGCCAAAATAAAACTGAATTCTTTGTTTCAGACGCCTGAGCCAAATTAATCCAAGCCTCCTTATGCAATACTCTTTTCCTGGATGCAAGAACGTGTTCTTAATTATTACATAGGTCTCTAATAGCTAAGCTATCCCGAGGAGTTCCATGAAGAGCCTCCCTTAGAGGTTTTGATGATTAGTGTTATTCATAATGCATTTTTATGCTCTTTCAAAAATGACAGTCTGTTTCATAGTCGAGTGCTCTTTTTGGGCAATGGGGATATCAGATTTTACCAACAAAATTATCAGATCAGAGAAGGTCAAAAATGGAATGAAAAAAATACATTTATATGTGTTCAGAAGTAAGCCCAGGGTGTAGCCAGCCTTGTGAGTGTGGAAGTTCACCGACCGAGTTAGACCTACCAATATAAAGGGGATAAGGTGTCTAGCATCAGTGATTTCAGTGGCATCATTCCAGGTGTTGAGATCGTGAAAATGGATAGGCATGCATCATTAGTTCCTCCAGCCACTGAAAGTAATTGGTCTTAACATGTGGATTGTGATAGGATAGAATGAAGCCTAGACGAAAGTCAGGTTTTAAATTGACTGAAAGCAGAAGCAATTCAGTGCCAGGGTATGGAATGCAGGATAGCATGTTGACGTAAAGAGATTTGTGATGGATTAGCCACACATTGCCACCATGTTTACTTACGGGTACATCTAATAAGAATGTAATCCTTAGGTACAAGTTAATTTGAAATAGGGTTACAATCAGGAGCTAACCAAGATTCTATTAGAAAGAGCACATTCCAGTGCTCATTACTGATTAGGGGCTGAATTTATGAATTATGTTTTACCGTTCTGTAAGTGATACAGGCATAAATTGTGAATGGGGTGCTAGCACAAAACAAATAATGTATTAGTTTCTGCTCCAATTGCATAAGAATCTGGTGTGCATGTGCCACAGTTTAGTGCCCTTGATGGTTGTTTACTCAACGTTGTTCATGCCTTGCCTCATAATATGCTACATAGTTTGCAAATTTCAACAAAAATTGTTGTTCCTTACTCCAATGGATAAAGCTATTACTGTCAGAGAAGGGCAACTGACACTTAGGCCCTCATTCCGACTTTGACCGGCGGCGGTCGCCGCCGGCCTGTCGGGGGCCGCCAGAATACCGCTGCGCGGTCAAAAGACCGCCGCAGTAATTCTGACTTTCCCGCTGGGCTGGCGGGCGGCCGCCTTCAGGCCGCCCGCCAGCCCAGCGGGAAAGATGCTTCCACGATGAAGCCGGCTCGGAATCGAGCCGGCGGAGTGGAAGCTGTGCGACGGGTGCAGTGGCACCCGTCGCGTATTTCACTGTCTGCCAAGCAGACAGTGAAATACTTGTAGGGGCCATCTTACGGGGGCCCCTGCAATGCCCATGCCAGTGGCATGGGCACTGCAGGGGCCCCCAGGGGCCCCGCGACCCCCCCCTACCGCCATCCGGTTCCCGGCGGTCGGACCGCCGGGATCTGGATGGCGGTAGGGGGGGTCGGAATCCCCTCGGCGGCGCAGCAAGCTGCGCCGCCTTGGAGGATTCAATGGGGCGGCGGTACACTGGCGGGAGACCGCCAGTGTTGCCGGTCCGACTGCGGCTTTACCGCCGCGGTCGGAATCCCCATTGGAGCACCGCCGGCCTGTCGGCGGTGCTCCCGCGGTCCTCCGCCCTGGCGGTCTTTGACCGCCAGGGTCAGAATGACCGCCTTAATCTCTCTTTTATTTCCTGCTTCATATTTTGACCCTGGCAATAGTAAACGTCTGCATTGTAGTTTGGGTGATGCCATTATGAGTGTGTGTGTGTGTGTACGTGTGTGTGTCTGTGTGTGTCTGTGTACATGTGTGAATGTGTATGTGTCTTCCTTTTATCCAGCATCACACTACTTATGTATGTAATCTTTGCATGCTTAGGGGCATATTTATACTCTGTTTGCGCCGGAATTGCGTTGTTTTTTTTTACGCAATTCCAACGCAAAACTAGCTCCATATTTATACTTTGGCGTTAGACGCGTCTAGCGCCAAAGTCCATGGAGTTAGCGTCATTTTTTAGCATGGACACCTACTTTGCATTAATTATATGCAAGGTAGGCGTTCCCGTAAAAAAAAATCGACTCCGAGGCATGTGCGTCGGATTTATACTCCCGGGCAAAAATCACACCCGGGGGTGGGCGGGTCAAAAAAAATGACGTGCGGCCGCTTTTGCGCCGTTTTTTAGCGCCTGCAAAAGGCAGGCGTTAAGGGACCTGTGGGCTCTGAAGGAGCCCAGAGGTGCCCTCCCATGCCCCCAGGGACACCCCCTGTCACCGTTGCCCACCCCAGGAGGACACCCAAGGCTGGAGGGACCCATCCCAGGGACATTAAGGTAAGTTCAGGTAAGTATTTATTTTTTATTTGTTTGTGGCATCGGGGGCCTGATTTGTGCCCCCCTACATGCCACTATGCCCAATGACCATGCCCAGGGGACATAAGTCCCCTGGGCATGGCCATTGGGCAAGGGGGCATGACTCCTGTCTTTGCTAAGACAGGAGTCATTTCTATGGGGGTTGGGAGTCGTAAAAAATGGCGCAAATCGGGTTGAGGTGAAAAAATTGCCTCAACCTGACTTGCCCCATTTCTTGACGCCCAAGCTCCATTTTCCCCTACGCCGGCGCTGCCTGGTGTACGTCGTTTTTTTGAACGCACACCAGACGGCGATGGCGGCTAACGCCGGCTAACGTCATTCAATAAATACGGCGCCTGCATGGCGCTTCAGAATGGCGTTAGCCGGCGCTAATTTTTTTGACGCAAAACTGCGTTGGCGCAGTTTTGCGTCAAAAAGTATAAATATGGGCCTTAATATTTTAGTGTTTCAGATTTGAGATACACAGTATTAATATGTATTTCAATCATGCTGCAATGATTCATCTGCAGTAGGTAAAGTATTCACAGCATGGTACCTAATAACCTATTTGCAATGACACACACTCTGGATATACATTTCTCAAACAATATTGACAATGAACAGTGAAGGAATCCTTGTCAATGCTGAAAGAACTCTTCAAGTAATTTCAAACAGCGTGGAATGAGGAGACACAGGATAAGAGATGTGGGGTGGGGATATCTGAGAATAGGGACAGGGTGGGCCAGAGAAAGGAAGAGATGGAGCTAGAGAGAAAAAGGTAACTCATACAGAGAGAAAAATCATAGCAACAAAGAAATACTTAATGAGAAACACAGGGGTGAAGGCACATGAATACTGGTGTCAGAATTAATGAAATACAGCAAAACAAGAATAGAATTTATTTAATTATTAGGTTTTATCTAACTTAAATCCTTGTTATTGCTAACATCAAATTGTTTTATGCATATCTTTAAACCAGATGTCAATGTATACATTTACAGAACTTACATACACACAATATCATTTAGTTTTCCAAGATGTGTTCAGAGACACTCTCACTATTAGGGGCATCGAGGAGGGAGTTGTTTTCTTTAGCTTTTGTTCCTAAGTTAGAATTACGTAAGAGTGAGCAGACTATTCTGAGTCAAGTGGGCTGTTCAATAGGAATCACTTCTTCCCATTCTTGCTGGAAGTGTAAAGGAGTTGTTATAGGTGGAGGTTGGGGGTGTGGAGATGGGTGAATGCTATTGCAGGTTCTTGGGTCAGGACCAAAGAAGTATTAGCCGACAATATGTTTATTGAATTTCGGGATCTCTGGAGTAAGCAACCCTTCTATTCATGAAATTCTATCTTTACTTAGGATTTTTAATTTACACGCCATGTATAATAAAAGACTTTGTAAGTGATGCATGCAGATGTTACAAGGCACCGTCTACTGGGAGCCAGTTTACTGATTTTAGTACATATGAGATATAGTCAGTCTGCTCCATGTTTTTGAAACTCCTCTTGACATGGAGTTCAAGATTGCAAGGTGTAAGCAACATTGATTTAACAGCAGGTTTTTCAAATGGACAGAGCCTTAGTTCCGATATCATTGAAATATGATATGCTACAAATATTTTACAGCCTTGAAAAAGCCCCAAACCAGTGAACCATGGAAGGTTACACATGTTTACTCTGACTCCCTTGAACATCTAGACATAAAGGACTACAACAAATAACTCTGCAACATCAATTTTTTTGTCAAAGATAAAATATTGTTCTGTATAATTATCTTTGTTTCTCTTGAATTATTTTTTATTCAAAATTGATTTATGTTTTTCCAAAGAACAGTATAATATGAAATAATATGAAATATAAGACTTGCTAACACCCTTAACCATGTTATTGGCTACTGTTTTGGTACACACTGCCTGCCCTGATACACTTCCTCCACTTACAACTAACACACCTCCTTTCACCTTTATCAATCCATTCCTTTACTTACCTCTTCATACCTCCTTTCATAAGCCCCCTCCTCCATCAAACCATTCATACGTTCTCATATTCACTAACTCAACCATTCACACAGCTATGCACACAAATGTGCCAATCAATAAAGAGGAAATTCCATATATCAGAAAGCATTGGCAATGCTTGCTTCATTAGGAGCAAGTACTTAGGTATATACAAAACATAAGTGTGCTGGTAGAAATCATGTCCAATCATTCTGAGAATTTTACTGGCATAATAAGATGTACAGACTTGTCTTAGCCTATAATTAGTTAAAACATTATAGAGTTAGAGGCTATTGAGTGTGATGGAAATTAATTATGTATTGCCTTCTGACTAAATACGATGGGGCTGATTCAAAAAGTTCAAACAGCAAAATGATACAGATGATTCAAAACGTTAGCTTTGCATATTGTGTTATCAACATAAATTATTGTAAATTTTAAGTTTCCATACAAGTATAGAAGGCTGTAAAAATGTATGTATATATATATATATTTTTTTTTTTTTAATTGTATTGCATACCATATTTTAAAAGTTGTTTAGAATTCAGCATAAATTCCTGTTTGAAAAAACACTTCACCTTTGTAAGAGATTGAGTTCTTAGTTGAGAGGGGTGAGAGTCCCACTCAAAAAATAAATACAATCTGTGTGCAGCCAGGCTTACCTTAGAGGCAATGTATTAAGTTTTTGAAAAGCACCTAAATGGTACCCAAGTAAAAACATGACGCAAGAAAAATCCCACACCAATTTTAAAAAGTGAGAACATTTTATTAAAAAAATTATACCAGAAAACAAAAATCCAATCAGTAGATATGCAACTGCAGATATGCAATTTGAAAATGTAAGGTAAGTGTTTCACCTAAAAGAACAAATCGGAACTCACAATCATCTTGTTGTGCTAGACTGGGGGAAAGCCACAAGCTCAGGCTGACTACAATGTGTTAGACCTTTTGAAAGTCTACAGTCCACTTTGCAGTGGAGGATGCTACAAGGAGCATGAAGAGTGTTGCAGATGGTCGTCACTGTAGCCCGAAGAGCAGCCTTGGTGACACAGACAGTCGTAGCTTTAGCACAAAGATCTGGTCCAGTGCTGTGGACAGTCCTGGCTGGATCTTCATGATGGCGGTCACCATGGACTGTCATTGCTGTAGCATGGAGTGCAGCTCTCATGTTGTCAGTCGTTGCTGGCCATTGCTGTAGCACGAATAGTCAGGTTCACTGGAGCCTCGCACTGGTGGTCACCACAGGATTTCTGCTAGTCAATATCATGATCCTGGGGAGGCACCTCTTGGGGGATCAGGGATTTATGGTAGCAGAGGCCAGGAGGGCGCAGGCAGGTCCACTTTCAGGTCCAGTTGCACTAGGTCAGCTGGGCAGTCGTAGGGAGGACTCCGAAGGCTGTTGTGTCCCTGTAGCGCACAGAGGTCAGCCAAGTAAATTTGGAGGCACTCAGGTTAGCCTGAGATGAAGAGAGCGAGCAGGACCAGTATTCCTACAAAGAGAGCAGGGCAGGCCTCAAGCAGCAGGGCAGTCTTCTGGCAAACAAGTCAGTCCTTCTTGTGTAGTGCCATCCTTTGAAGTAGAAGAAACATTTAGACTACCTCTGCACTGGGTCCTACACTGTTCCTTTCTTCCCCTGCCCCGGCTTCACTCAGTCCAGGGTGCCAAAAGGCTAGTGCCAAGATCCTTTGTGATTGTGCTGGAAGCAGCCCTTTGACATGTAAGAAAGGCAGGAAATATCTCTACCCCTCCCCTCCCATCCTGGCAGAATGGCCTATCCTGCCAACAAGTAGATCTCCTTTGTATTACTGTCTGGGAGGAATACTCAAAGCCCAATTGCCAACTATTCTTAGTCATGTGACTCAGGACACAGGCTGCAGGCACCAGCTTAGGACAAGAAACTGCCAACTTATAAAAAGTAGCATATTCAGAATTCTGACTATAAATCTAACTTTACTATTAAAGAGGATATTACAATTGCAAGTCTTTTGACAACAAACATGACATTTCTATCTGTTCATAATCAAAGGTTAGCACTTATTCAATGTATAGAGCAGACCAATATTATCCTATGGGAGAGATAGGACTCACAGTAGAGAAAAATGAATGTAGGAGTTGTTCACTACCAGGACATATAAAATATGAAAACACATGTCCTACCTTTTAAATACAATACTCCCTCAATTTTGGTTTGTTTATGGCCTACCTTAGGGGTGACATATGTATTAAAAAGGGAGGTTTAAATCTGGAAAGAGGTTTGTTTTTGCCAGGTCGAACTGGCAGTTTAAAACTGCACACCTGCAATGGCTGGCCTGAAACATGTTTTTTCAGTGTTACTTTTAGTAGGTGGCACAATAAGCGCTACAAGCCCATTCGTAGCATTTAACATACAGAGCACATGTAGCACCACTTTGTTAGGGACTACTAGGGGCTACTAATCATTCATTTCAGAGTAGTGTGCTACTCACAGAAAATGTGCTTCAATGCCTCATCAGGGGCCATAAGCACAATGAAACATTTACTATTTACAATTTACTTATAAGTAAACTAAATCTACCAATTTGTGTAAGCCAATTTGAACAAGTTGGAAAGAGAAATCACAAGCACTTTAGAACTGGTTAACAGTACTAAAGTGCAGAGAGTCCTAAAGCCAACAAAAAACAATTTCAGCTAACAGGAGGGGAGAATCAAAAATGTAGTGGGATGACCACAACAAAGACTGTTGGGTGTGAGATTAACTGAGAGACAATGTGCAAGATATGAACGCAGCACTCCAACAGCAAAAAAGGGAAAAACAGAATAAAAGAAAAGTCCTAAATTAATTAAAAAAATATAGTACATTTTAATAAATACAATTACAGTAAAATGACAAAAATCCAATAGGTAGAACCAGAGTTATGCTTTTTAATTTTATAGGTAAAAATAGCACCAGGACGCACAAAGCTCCAATTACAGTTACGTGGTAACACTGGACTGAGGCAAAGTCAATCGTTCAGGCCAATGTGATGGACCAGGTTCATCCTGGTGGTAAGTCTAACTTCTAACTTAGTCCAATTTTCATGCAAGAAGCACTAGTCGATGAGGTCGGTGGCGGTCAAGCTGCAAGCTGGATCTAGAGAGGAGCTCATCAAAGGCAGCTTGCTGAACTATCAGGCCTTGTCAGAACTTCACATTGGCAATGCTGGTTGTTGTCAGTGCAAAGTGCTGGTTGACAATTGGCCCTTTAAGCTGGCAGGAAATGCAGGGTGGTTCTTGTGATGCAAAGAGCTATTGGAGGTGATGCCCAGGATCTGGGTCTGGGAAGTTAACATCAGAGGTCAGATACAGGTCCCACGTTGGACCAAATGAAATAGGCTTGCACTCATGAGGAGACTGGGGATGGCTCTTTGCAATGCAAATAGTCCATAACCTCTGTTTGTTCACCTGGGCTGTTCTTGTAGTTTTAGAATTGCAACAATAACAGCCAAGGGCACAGGGCTTGCAAGGGCATCCCTTGGAGATTAGTACTCACTCCAGAAGAGGCCGGAAGCAGTGTTCAGGCAGGTTCAGCTCGTACAGGTCAGCTGTGCATTTGTAGGAAGGCCTTTGGAAGCTTGTACTGTCTCTGTAGCTCAAAAAGGAAGTCAGTCAGCTGACCCTTGGAGTCACTTCTGTGGTCCTGGGTTCAAGGCAAGCAGGTCCAGTCTTCTCTCAGGCTTCAAACAGCATAGCAGTCCTTCTTTTCAATTTCCAAAGGTCCAGGAGTATTCTGACTAGGGCTTTTGAGAGTGCCACTTTAATACCAAGTACCAGCTTGTTTTTGGGGGTCACCACCTTAGTCTAAATCTAAACTAGATCTGGTCAGCTCTTCCTTTTTCCCTGGGTCTGGCTCCAATCTGCCTAGGGTAACAAAAGGCAGACAGGACCAAGTGTTAGCTGCATTTTCCAGTGACAGGGAAGGCATCTTCAGAAGTCAGAAAGGGCCTGGGTGTAGCGCTCAGGCTACCATTTGAAGTTCAGGGATCCTACTCAGGATAGGAGCACACTTCCCCACACTAAAGGCCCTTTGTGTCCCTGTCTGGAAGCAATACACACAAAACTACAGGAGAGCAATTAACAGTCATGTGATCTGGGCACTGGCAGAAGGTACATTTGGTTTAGGCTGAAAATGCCAACTTTCTAAAAGTGGCATCTTCAGAATGGCAATTTAAAATCTGACTTTACTACTAAAGAGGATTTTGAATTCAAATTTAAATACTCAAACTGAGGTTATCACTTATTAAGTGTAATAAAGTAACCCAGCAAGTCTATTGAAGAGCTAGCCTTGCTGCAGTGAAAAACTAGATAGCCTCTAGGTGGTTTGTGTGCAAAGGGGTAATTCTTTCACTCATTTGCACTTGGCCACCCCCATGCAAAATAAGAGATGCCCCATTTAGGTCACGTAGGTGTAAAATGTATGACCACACATTCAGGATTATAAAAGAGGCCACACAAGCATCTGATACACCTCCCATAATCCAAATGTGTCCACAGTGCACACCAGAGCAGATGCAAATGCCTGTTGCTCTTCCTCCTTTGGGAAAGGCATGTGCTATAGGCCCCTTAGGCCCTGGCAATAATGCTGGAACAATTTTCATAGCGGCAAAGCCATCAGTGTTCCATCATGAAGCCATAGGGGTGTAAATAAGTATACAAAAAGCAAGTGTAGCAAATGAGCCACATAAAGAGAGTGTTACATAAGTAATGTATATTCAGTGGTGGATTTTGGAACATACTGTTCCAGGCACATGTCGAAAGCATGGTGTGATAGGGTGCAGCCTTCTTTTGCAGAAAGCACATTTTCCATTTAAATGGCCTCCTGAGAAGGTTTCTAAATATGAGTCAGTCATGCAGCTTTACTGCTGAACCTATGATCTGCATAAACTATATAGTGTGGAAATTGGATTTCTGTGAATATATATATATGTATATATATATAGATAGATAGATATAAAGATAGATAGATATAGATATATAACATTTGAACATCATGCTATTAAAATGTCCTGGTTTCTGCAGATCTTATTAAAATATTTATTTCAATCACACTTTAGAATTTCAAAAAGACTAATATGCTTTATTTGAACATTTATTGCTGCTGATATTTCATTTAAAAGTATATAATTTATTTTTCTAGAAAATAGTTAACTTCCTGCAGCCTTTTATTTCATACTTCTTGTACCCTAGCAAGATTGCCACTTGGTTGTCATAACACAATTTCCTCACATTGAAGTCAAGGGGAGAAATAGTAAACACCCATCTCCATGTTAAATAAGCAGTAGTTTGTTAGGATACAGTGCATAATATTTGAGGTCTGTCTTTGAACGCACAGCAAATGGAGCAAGATAAAAACAAAATTGTGATTCCTTTTTTTTGCTCATACGTCTTCGAACTCCTGCAAGATTATTATTGCGAAGCTGCAGCACCTCTTACACTCCTACTTCAAGCACCTCCTGGTGTTCAATGTCACTCACTGAATAGTCTGCAGTAACATAGCTGAATGGAGAAACTTTGGGTGAGACCAATGCTTAATGTCTAAAACAATAAGTGCCAAGTCACTCGTAAGGAGGCCTTTACAGTTTGTACCACCCATAGCCAGTGCTATCGCTGCCAATGCAGTACAAACACACCTCGAACCATCACACTCAATTCAGATTATTCCAGGCCTCCAAAGATATAAGAATGGCGTGGGTTGGTGATAATTATCATTTTAATGTATATTGAATGAATAGACAAGTGTTGTTGTGCTCATCTCTAAATAAGACAAAGAGGTCAGCCATGTGGCAAGCTGTCATAAGTGCCGGTGTTGTTAAGTGTTGGTGCCAAGCACCGGACACCACCAGCTAAATGAAGTACTGGGTGAAACCACTAAGCTACTATATTCTGGGAGCAGTCTTACGGGAAACCATGGATTAATAAGAACAGAGAACTATAAGCACACATGTAACACTAAAGCCAGGCTTATGTATCATGTGGTGACACAATAAACACCTCCTGTACAATGATAGTGTCTCAGTTCCGAAAGTGCCCTTTGCATGTGACCTACTACTGGTAAGAGGACCAACTCCTCCTTTGTGACTTCAAGTCCTCAGGGAGTTCCCTTCAATCTTCAGATGTAGCTTCACCATCTACTCATTGATACAGTCCTCCAGTCTGTCTGCTGTTTTAAACCTGAATTTCAGTACCTTCAATCCTACGCTAGAACAGTCTTGTGAAGTTGTTCCCCCATCGGTAGAAGGAAGAATTTCAATTTAAGGTCGTTTTTTTAATTCTGCACTATTGAAGTGAGAAGACCCCCTCCCAGGAAGCAATAGTTATTTATGTATTATGTCGCACATACCTTTTTTTACAGCAAATTAATCTGCTAATTCCTAGGAGGGAAATTAAATCACCTACGTGGTGATGTCTTCTTGCAACACAAATATTTATTTTTCCAATTTTTTTAATATTTGCATTCTGGTACACAAAACAGACATATGTCAGTGGTTGGGGTTATACATATAGCTTTTTGTTCTATGCAGTATCACAAATTGTTGTGCAGCTAAAATGCATATGGGGTTCAGTACCATAGTAGTGATGAAAGTGAGAGCAAACAGTCTTTGTGCCCATTTACACATAATGAGTAGAGCAGAAATTGTGCTTGTGATCAGTTTTCTGCCACAAACTTACTACTGCAAGAATTTGTGGAAGGAAAGTAGGGCAGAAAGTAGAAAATCATGTGGTGTTTGAAAGGATGAGTTTCAAAATGGTTCCTATTGACTGTTCTTGCATATCTTCTAACCAATGATGTGTAACTACAAGACATTGCTGTCATACAGAATATGCTTAGAGATTTTGGTAGCAGCCTACTGATTATAGAAGGCAGAGAGAAAGGCAACATTTAGCAAAGCTACCTAGAATGTAACACAGTAGTGGTCCCCCGGGTGGGGGTTAGGACCCACTCCAGTTGAGGCCAGCAGCAGAGTCCAGGGAAGGTCCAACTAGAACTCATCCGCTGGGCAGTGATAGAGGAGTCTGGTAACTCATTGTGTCCCTGTAGCTCAAATAGGAGGTCCACCAAATGACCCCTGGAGACACTTCTGTTTTCTTGAGTTGAAGGCAGACTGGTCTAGTCTTCCTTCAGGTGTCAGATAGTAGCACAGTCTGTCTTCTGATCTTCACAGTCCAGAAGTGTTTTCAGGAGAGGTCTGTGAGAGTCCACTTTTATGACCAGTGTCTGCCCATGGGTGGAGGACAAGCCTTTATTTACTCCCTAAACCAATTCTGGTCAGTTCCTTCTCCCACTGAGTGTGGTGACAGCCTGATTAGAAAGACAAAAGAGAGCAGGCCTAGGTCTGAATTTCATCTGCCAGTGACAAGGTAGGCATCCTTTGAAGCCTTAAGGAAGAACTGGGTGCAGCCCGCCCAGACCAGCTTGTCAAGGGAAGAGTCTCCCCACTAACAGCCACAGCGCTTGCCCACTGTCTGGGAGTCATACCCACCCCACCATTAGGGGGCAGTTGACAACTAGACATTGGCAGGAGAGTATTTTGGTGTAAGGCAGGAAAATGAAAACTTTCTAAAAGTTGAATTTCCAAAATAGTAATATAAAATCTAACTTGACCATTATGTTGGATTTTATATTACTGTTAAAATGAGTCATTGAACCATTTCTAGTTACTGTCAAAAAGGATTTAGCATGTATTATTAAATATAATAGTGTAGGACAGTTTTAACCTAGGGGAGAGCCAGCCATTCCACAGAGAAAATGATGTGTTTTTTGCTGCCACCAAGTATAAACCATTAAATATAAATGCCCTTCATTTTCCATTTTAAGGTGACATAAGTATATAAAAGGAAGATTGAAGCCTAGCAAAATATTTGACAGATTAAACTGGCATTTTAAAACTGCACACCCAGGCTGTAGTGGTAGGCCAGGAGACATGCTTCACAGTGCTACTTCAGCTGGTGGCACAATGTGTGTGGAAGCCGACTAGTAAAATTTCATATACATGCCCTGGATGCTTACAGTATCATATGTTAGGTACTTAGAGTAAATAAATGTGCCAATCAGGTCTACACCAATTTTTTCGGGGAGAAAAGAAGTGCTTTACCTCTGGTTAGCAGGTGTAAAGTGCAGAGAGTTCTACTACCAACAAAAATAAGGCTCAGTAAAAAGGCAAAAAATCCTTAGTGGCACTTAAGGAACAGCAAATTTCTAGCAGATGTGTGCCCTGCCAATAAATGGGTTCCCTCTTGTGCTCATACTGCAGCCCTGTCCTCCACTCTGCCATTTCCTTTGAGTAGCTGTGCATGGATTCACTCTTCAAGACTGGGCTGGATTTAGTTTAAAATTTGGGCATTGCAACTGACGTGCCACTTTTCAAAATGTATTTGTATTTGCATGGCCCTCACCAAGCTGCTTCTTACATTTCCCTTTAGTCCTAAGTGTAGTACATGTTGCCCATTGTCCCCCTTCTCCTCCCACCTAGGTTGTAAATCTACTGAAGCATAGTTAGTCACACTCTCGATGAAGAACTATATATATATATATATATATATATATATATATATATATATATATATATTGTAGGAGGCTGGCCTGTTTTGTAGTGGGTACCTTGGGTACTTACGCCTTACACCAGGTCCAGTTCTCCCTTGTTAGTGAATGTAGTAGTGTTCTGGCAGCTTAGACTGATAGAGGTAGCTATAGCAGAGCAGCTTAGGCTGAACTAGGAGACATGCAAAGCTCATGCAATACCACTTATACTTACACAGTACTTATATACAAGTAAAGACAATACTCAGTGTTACCAAAAAATAATTATTTGGGTGACACAGTACCAAAAATATCTTAGAGACAATACTCCTTCTGGAGGTAAGTATTATACACAACATATACACTGGACACCAGAATTAGACAAGTAAATAGTCATAGAACAATGCAAACAGTAGGAAATCCTATACAATGTAATGGGAGAAAATAGGTCTAGGGGCAACACAAACCTAATACTAGAAAAGTGGAATGTGAATCACGAATTCCCCCCTAGACAAGTGTAGTGTGTGCAGAATCGCTGGGAGAGTAAGAATAGAGTAAAGGTCAGTAAATGACCCCACCCCAGAGCCCAGAAAAGAAGGAGTAAAGTACTGCAAGTTTCCTTAGGACACACTACATCTAGTTTTTGGGGTTTTGCAGCAGCCAACCAAGTCTGCAAAGAACAACTGCTGGATTATTGGACCTGAAGACCTGCAAAGGAAGAAGACCAACTCCAGAAGTCAAAAGAAGTTCCAGGAAGGACAGGAGCCCCTGCCAACCCAGAAGAGGGTACAAAAGAAGAGTTCCCGATTAGTCAAAGACTGCAGAAATGCACCCTAGGAAGATGCCAGTGGGTTCCTGCATGATGAAAAAAGATGTCCCACGGTGGGAAGATTGTTGCAGATGCGATTTCGTGTTGGAATGCACCAACAAGGCTTGGCTATGGCAAAAGTGCATTTTTCATTAAAATGGCACTGGATGGACTCAGGAGGGACCTGGGGGCCTCAACTCTGAATTGGGAGTAAGAGGGGGCCTCAGCACTTTAGAGAGTCCTCATAACGCCAGCCAGCACCCCCAGAAGCCACAGGATCTGGGTTCAAAGGAGGTGCAAAATGCAGTTGATGCAGCACAACAAAAGAAGGTCCCACTCCGCCGGGGAACAACTCAGTGAGTTGAGCATCGCAGGGTAGAGTGCTGGGGTCCTGGGCCAGGCTGTGTATGAATGAATTTTGCAAAGAGTGCACAGAGGTCTCAGGAGGTGAAGAAGACACAATACACAGCGGTACCGTTGTTCTCGGGGAAGGCAAGGTCTTACCTCCTCCAAATTGCGTCAGCAGGACTAAGGACAGTATATGTTGATGATGTCCATCCTCTATGTCCTTGGTGGCACGCTCATCGCCGTAAGAGGAGTCCCAGGGTACCGGTCATTGCCTTGGAAGGTGCCTGCTTGGAGCAGGAGAGTGATTCCGTCTCTCCACAGGAGATTTCTTCGGTTCTTCTGGTGCAGGATGTAGACAGGGAGTCCCCAGAGCATAGAGTTAGGCACTACACAGGCATACACATTAGGCCACAAATTATGAGCACTGGGGTCCTGGCTAGCAGGATCCCAGTGAGACAGGCAAAACATACTGACATATAGGTTTTTATCTATGAGCACTGTGGTCCTGGCTGGAAAGATCCCAGTGACACAGTAAAAACACACTGGCGCACACTCACAAACAGGCCAAAAGTGGGGGTAACCATGCTAGAAAGAGGCTACTTTCTCAATATATATATATATATATATATATATATATATATATATATATATATATATATATATATATATATATGAGAGTGATGTTAGAGATAAGAATTGGTCTATGCCTATACCTTTGAGAATTGCATTTACTAGCATTTTAACACTACAGGCATATTACTCCCATACTTATAAGTTCATTTGTGAATTGTCTCTCTGTACTCAACTGTCAGAGTGCATTCCAAAGTGTATACACCATATCTACCAGCCTTTAGAATTAGCTAACAGTTTCTTTATGTAGTCAACATAATTATACACGGGTGTACCTTATCAAAATGTATATTTTACCATCAGAGAGCATTATGATCACAGACGTAATTAATAAAAAGTGGAAGGAAAATACATTTCAATAAATTTCGTATGTATTCAGTAATACTCCTAAATATTAGCTTCAACAAAACTGTCCTTTCCTGTTGTTAGACCTGACAGCCCTTAGGATGGATTTCCCCAAAGCATAATGCTTTCCTTCCTCCTCTGTGTTGAAATGAAATTCATCTTTATTGGCCTTAGGACTCTCTGCACTTTACCACTGCTAACCAGTACTAAAGTGTTTGTGCTCATTTCTCTAAACATGGTAAAATTAGATTACAACCAAATGGCACATTGAATTTACTTCTACGTCCATAGTTAAGTGGTACTACATATATGCAGGGCCAGTAAATTCAATGCCACTTATGGGCTTGGAACACTCATTCTGCCACACACTTAAGAAGCCCTTTAAGACATTTCGCAGGCCTGCTATTTCAGCCTTTGTGAAGTTTTAAGCTGTCATTTCGACCTGGCAAAATAAACCGTTTATGAGGCGTAAATTTTCTTTTTTAATACATGTAAGTCACTCCTAGTATAGGCATTGAACAACCCAGAGGGCAGGGTGGCGTGTTTTTATAAACTATGACATACACTTTTAGGTTTGATATTTTTACATGCCCTGCGGTGAAAAACTACTAAATTCAATTTTCACTATTGTGAGGACCATATCTCTTCTAAGATAACATTAGGTTACCTTACAGCATTTAATATGTGTTAACGTTTGATTTGGAACAGGTAGAAATATCATGGTTGCTCTCAAAAGAACTGTAATTTAAACTTTGTTTAAAGGAAAAATATGTTTTAATCAAGCAGAAATATCACATTAATCGAAGAAGGCAGTACTTTATACATTTCATATCAAATTTTCCTTTCACCAGAGTCACATTACACATGTACATTCTACCCGTGGGAAAAGTATATCAACTTGTACACAGGTAAAGTGCCAAAAGATCAAAAGTGCATCTGGTACAATCTGGTATAAGAAAACTGTTAGAGCAGCGTGGAAATAGATAAAGTGCATACGTACAAATTGAATCTAATAAAAATGCATAAATATTCTTCCCCATAATTAGGCTTTAAACACAGATACAGCACTACACTGCTACTCATGGAAAACAGTACAACAGCTAATACTCAAAAAGGATCAAAAGGTGACTTTAGTGCAAAAAGAGCCTAAAAAGCAGTAAAGCAAAAAGCAAAGTGCATTAGTGCACAATGGATCTAAAGATAGCCCCACGAAGAAATAAGTACAAAACAAAAGTTATATGAATTAACCAACCTAGCATTGATGGATGGCACCAATAAGAGTATATAAATGTAATATTTCCCCAGCCATTATAAAGAGCTAAAATAGAGAAAAAGGATGGGGAATTGTGTCATAAAACTGCATACAAAGACATGAACGCCAATTTAAGTTGTATCTATAGCCAACAGTAAAATTAGACTACGGTTCATTGGTCTTATCTAGGCTATAGAAACATGCAGCATTAGAAACAGCAAAGTGCAACAGTACATAATCACAATTCAGCTTGTCTATAAATATATCACAAAAATACGAATTGTTTACTGCACGCCATTGCCGCCACTCTACCAAAAATAAACTTCATCATTTGTCTGTACTGTTAACATATGTGGCTAACAGTTCCACAGACCACTGTATACCTCTTTAAAACATGCATCCACCGAGCACATACTGCCTCAAAGGCCAAAGTTATCTTAATTGTATCCAGCCAGTCTTTACCTGTGGGAGCATTAGTAGACCTCCAATATTGGAGGATTAGAGATTGGGCGTCAGATAGAGCTGCAGATAAAAATATTATATATACTTTAGTTTTTGAGTGACAGGATATGCCAAATAAAACTACCTTAGCTTCAAATGTAATCATTATCTGCAGGCATTCACTAAAAGATACATCCTGCCAAAAACAATCCAACTTGGGACACAGATAAAAATATCCTACTAATGCTCTTTACCATACTGCACACATCTAAAACACTCATTTGGGATACTCAGAAAATGTCTATGAATTTTAAGTGAGGTGCAGTATGGCATCCATCTCCAGAGGAATCCCATTATTTTGAAATGTGCAGCTCTAAAGGACTTATACCCCACTATAGAGATATGCTCCCATTCACCATAAGTCACCGACACCCAGTTACCTCTTGTTGTTTATTCAAATGGTCATTAACCAAGGGCGAATCTGAGAATTTCCTTATGGCCCTGTGGCAGTAGTAATTCTTATCAATTCAGTTTGAACTAGCAGCTGAACAAGGGCCTTAGTTGATTTATTAATCTCCTGGTAATTACTTTTAAAGAATCCTGAGATCTGCAAGAACCCATGCCAAAATCGAAGGCATAATGGCCCTGGGCGTTGTTGAATCTCTTCCCAATTTATTGACTGATTTTAAATGCAGAAATCACCCAATGTTAAATACCCACAGATATTCCAGAAACTAAGTGCCGGTTTGGAGATATATAAAACTAGGGCTTTCCAATCCCGTAACTGGATGAATCTATGACGCAACAGCAGCAGTCTTTCTTTAAAGAAGCAATTTAATGTAATTTCCTATCAACTAGCACCTCATACCTTGACCTTTTGATAACTTAGTCATCTTCAGAAAAATTGATAAATAAATTACTGATTCTTGAGCCATTCTGGCTAATAAAAAGTTATTAAGCCCACTGAAATGCTTCGCACTACGAACTATGGTATCCAACCATGTGGACTGGTAATAGGTGAATAAATCTGGTAGGGCCGATCCTTATCTAACTGGAGGATTGAATATTTTACCCGCAAAGTCCTGCCATTACACACAAATCTAATAATAAGGGAATCTAACTTCTTTAAAAAAAACTAATCGATTTTCAAAAGGGATTTGAAAAAAAAAAGAAATAAGGACAAAAAAGACATTTTAACTAAAAACACTTTCCCAATTAATGTCAGTGGGAGAAGCATCCATGTAGCCAACCGGGTTTTAACTTGATCTAACATGGCTTCCTAGATAAGAAAGAAAAATCTGAGTACTTGTTTGTTTGTTACATAAATCCCAAGATAACGAACCGGTGTTGCATATTATACTGGTCCTGTTGATCTAGGGGTAGAACCACTGCTGAGGCGTTGAATAAAAAAGACGCTGTTTTACAGGGGTTGATCTTATATTCTCCTACCCTTGTACATTCCTGAATTAAATGTATTGCACTTTCAATATTTGACCTGTTTGGTTTCAAAGAAAGAACCATATCATCAGCAAAGAGCTTTATCTTCGGCATTCCTTCTATTTTGGATACAGTAGAGTCAGCTCATCAAATTATTAAATAAATGAGGCAAAAAAATAGGTGACATTGGGCTACACTGACGGGTGTCCCTGTTGAGCTAGACAGAACCGGCTTCATTTGTGTTAAATATAGCTCATGCCTCCACCCCCAGTACAAATTTCAGAGCATAATGACCACTGAGTCTGGGAACCTGAACAAAAAAAGCAAAAAAATAAGGCATCTTGATTCACCAAGTTGAATACTTTTTCTGCGTCGAAATTTGTGATTGCCGCTGCATCTTGGTGTAAGAAAAATCAATAGCCTGGATCAAAAAGTGAGCGTTTGCTGCCATCAATCTATTCAGCAAAAAAACATTCTGGTCTTTATAGAGCAGAGTTTGCCCTAAATCAATAATATGCAATGCCTACACTTTTGCGAAAAGCTTAAAATCTGCATTCAGCAGACTAATTGGGCGATAAGAATTCACACTGCGAGGTGACAACTTTTTCTAAGAAACTAATTATCACCAACTGTTCAAAAGTGGATGGTATGGCAGTGCCTTCCCTATCTGAATTGAATAGTTCTGCCAAAAAAGGGAGCAAATCTTTCAAAAATATTTTGTATATCTCAGTTGGTATACGATCACTACCACTGGCTTTGTCATTAGGCATATTATGCAGGGCTGCTGCCGCCTCCTGCTTTGTAATGCTAGCTGTTAGATTTGATCTGTTTCCAATTGAGGGAGACTAACTAGACTTAAGAACTCTGCAATGCTTGTTGTTGGGGCAGTGTGGTCTCTTTGGTTGACTTTCTAATGGTAAGGAAGAAACGCTTCTGTGATATCTTTATCCTTAAACTGAATTAAGTTTGAAACAGGATTTATTTAAGAGAGGTTGTGAATGTTGCCTAACTTGTATAGCCCATCAACTGGCTTTCCTCATACTCTTTCTTGAAAATACCTCAAGCTATGAATCTCCTCAAAAATAAAGAAGTCTTTTGTGTACTTTTTAGCCAGATAAGTTGTGCTTTTACCCTCACCTTTTCCTCCAATCTTGCGCTACCTAAGGCATCTTGAGCCATATTAACTGCTGACTTCAGCTCCTGCATTCAGACATATTGCTCTTTATGCTACTTGGTCTTGTACTCTTTCACAGAGTCCTGGAACGTTGCCTTGAAGGTCTCCCACACCCCAAAGACTGGAGCCGATTTTCAATTCAATTCAATAAATTCCCTAATAAAGGTCTGACTCTCAGATATCCAGACCTTATCTGACAGAAGGGTTCTGTCAAACTACTACCATGATCTAGCAGAATGTAACCCTTCGAGCTTCAGATGGAGACACATAATAGAGTGATCAGAGAAAGCATTAACCAATATGTATGTATTCTGCCAGGTAAGAGCCTGTGTCACTAAAAGAAAATTAAGCAGTGATGCAGAATTAAATTAGTGTGAAAACACGTAAATTGAATCTTGTGTGGATGGTCCACTCACCAGTGATCAAACAAACTATAGTCCTGTTTAATTACCGCAAGGACCACAGAGGTTTTTGTCTTAGGATGCTTTTTAGACTTATTAGAGGTGTCCAGTTTCAGGTCTTCAATAAAATTTAAATATCCTCCAACAATCATAGACCCTTCAACCCGCCATTTTCAAATTATAAAAGTCTCTCAAGAGGCCAACTTTATCAGATATTGACCATAATATTTAACTAAATTGAAGTGAACAGTTTGTACTTGCACCTTCAACCAAATCCATCTCCCCTGCTTATCCCTTATACCTTCTCCCACACCCCAATCTATAGATCTGGCCAGATATATTGCTACTCCACGCATGGCACACCCACAGATGCAAAATATGCGTGGAAATATTTCTTTGGTTTTGCAATCTTGGTGCTGTTTTCCTTAAGATATGTCTCTTGTAAGAAAATAATTTCAAAAATAAATGAAAACAACCACTTTATTATGGCCCCCTATTTCTGCTTAGTTAAAACTCCGTTGGGGTTGAATGACATTCCTCTAACATTATACATCATTAAGCAGTCACAGTGTTTTTTTGGCCTGTTCCCTCTGCTGTCCTTATTGATCAAAAATCAGAGTTGCCTGCTCTGACTACATGAATTCCAGGAAACAATAATGCCCAACTGCCTTCTTTATGTCCAGAACTGTTCACTACCTGATGCATCTGCTCTTTTTTATTCACGCTTGCACCCCGCCCCCTTAACCCAACCCAACAAACCCTCTCACAAAGTGTAAATCATACACTCAGTGAGTTGTTCACCCTAAGAGGGGGAATTGTCCACCTTACCCTCTAACACCATCGGAATTGATTTTGGGTGCTGTATTGATGAACCAAGCTATGCTCCAAGGAAGGGAACCCAACCCTCCTCCTAGCTATGCCCAAATTAAGGGAACCCCCACCCTCCGCCAAAAACAGAAGAGGAGAAAAAAGACAAAAAAAATCCCCTCTGCTTTGGGGTTTTTGCATCCTTTTCAATGGGCCTTGCATCTCTTCTAATGTTGTGTTTATGTGAAATTTACTTTTGAACAGAACTTTAAGTTTTTACTGTTGCACTATCAATTCCTGTGCTCCTGTGGCATTGAATTGTGCCAAGAATCTTACAAAATCTCTCTGTCTACGTGCTGTTGCAGCATACCTGTCTGAAAAGATGTGAATCTGACCTTAGTCTACCATTGTAAATACTTTCTTTTGGATAGCCAGTGACAAGCTATGCTATCTTAAGTGATAGCCCGCACAGTTAATAATAATAGTGCAAGGATGTTTGGAGTTTGGCAGGCACTGGGCAGGAATCTGATGAGCTCTCCTGATAGAAAGATCGGTAGGGGTGTCATTGAGAATGTGTGATTTAATCAGGGATTCCATAAATTAGATGGTGTTATGATGCTCCCCCTGTGTTCACAGTGCCTTTGGGTATCCCGATAAAGCTTAGTTTGGATCTCCTAGCATAGCCTTCCAGCAGGTGGTGCCCACATGATCCACTGCTAACACACTTTGAAGGACCTCACACTCACTACATCAAGACTCCTTCTCTGAGCCAAGCGTGCATGCCAAGAATGGCAAGGACATCGTAAATGTTGTAGGCTCTCACAGGTCCCACAGGACAACTATGGTAATTCAATGTGACCCATTGGCAACTTTGGCAAAGTCATTGTATGTTGATTTTGCTGGTAATCAAGAGCTGGCTGATAACAACGCACAATTCTGGATCGGAGTTGGCGTGGAATGAATGCTGGCCTTTGGTTGTTTTCATGTAATGGAATTAGCCAGTTTAAGCCTGCACACTACTTCTATCCATTAATGCCTGCTGCCCACTCTTTACGGCCGAGTGGAGGACCCACCAAGTTTCTCTCTGCAGTAAGTGCAGTGCTCTGCAGTGAAGAGTCTGGGCAGTGACTGCTTTATTACCTGGTTAAAGGTCACTGGGTGGGTGTCTTTTGACAAGTCTAATTTATCTCATTTGTTTGCACAGCTTTATGTTGTTGTGGGGTTGATTCTGCAAACCAGTATCAGTGTGCTGTCTGAGCCCAGTAAATCAACATCTGCTAATCTAAGACTGAAAGGGTGGCAGTTACATCTCAGAGGAGCTAATATTAAAACGACTAAAACTACTGGAGCAACACCTTTGCCTCACAAATCCAAGTGTCACGCCCGTCCATTATGCCTTACAGGGTCTGGAAAGAAGAAGTCTTCAGCTTTTTGAGAAAACATTCAGTAGTTCAGCTAGACTGAGCCTACCTAAATCAGGTACATGAGCCTAGCAAAGAGCCACTAAATACTTCCCCTGAACTTGATTCTATTCATGAAGTGACTCTGCGACCTTCACAGCAGAATATTACCTCTATGTTCACCTAATCTAATGTTAATTCAACAGGGAGGTAGTCAGGGAGAGCAGATGTTCAGGAGAGGGTGATGGAGATCCACCTAATTTTAGCCCAGATGCGGATACTAAACCAAAAGATAATGAGGGGCTGAAAGAATACCTGCTGTTTGTAAGGCATTCAAAAACTGGGAGTGAAATCCTGGAGACTCTAAAGACTCTCCCAGGGCTGCTACTGGTGGTGGCATTGAGATCCAAGGAGGAAAGCAGAAGCTCTTCAATTGATCACCAATTTGTCTCACAACAAAGGACTCTTTAAGCGGTTCCAACCTGGTCTTGGATCAGCCTCTGCCAGTGCAATTGATCAATACACAAACTGTTAGAAACACAGTGCTACCTGAACTTTCTGCAGTAGTGCAAGACCAGTACCCGATGCAGCTCAACAGCAATGCTATCCGAGCTATTGATCTCAAAAGTCAAACATTACCAACTCAGCCATATTCAGCTCAATCTCTGGCCACAGATAAAACGTGTCACTAATGCAGTACAGGTTATTTTAGGGGATCAACATAAAAAAGTGGACATTTGTAACTTAATTTGTAATTTGAACCTTCTCTGGGAAAGTTTTATATTGACAGTTTTACCTGAAGTACCATTTTGAACCATTGAGTTTAAACCTTTTCATGTCACTGATTGTGTAGTCAATGTATAGTGATAGACATATTTTTAGATAAAATAAAACATTGAGTGCCTCTACTAGGTGTTAAGAAAATGAGACTGTCAAGAAGTCTTGGAGATAGGAGGGTGAAGTGCAAAGCAAAGTGAAGACTCAGTTGAACAATAGTATGATGGACTAGGGACATTAGAAAGAGCTGTAGAGATATCAAAAAGACGTAGGATGTCTTCTATTCAACTCTCATCACCATCTGAAAATTCTAACAAATCCCATTAATAAAGAGTAGCAGAACTAAGAAGAGAGACAGACCACTGAAATGTAAAGTTGCAGAAAACAAGGAACTAAGATTGGCAGTGGCAAAAAGAGATATGATGAAGAAGTATTTGTGAATTGGTACTAAAAAAAGTAACAGAGTCCTTTAAACAAGTCAATGTCAAGCTTTACTGAAAGGGGTCTAAAGTTGGGAGCATCTGAATACCTAAAGGAATCCAATAAGTTGATCAAACTGTGTGCAGGGCCTGAACCTCCCTATGATAAGATGAGGCAGAATGTGTAGCAATCAGTTGAAGTGCAAGACCACCATTTTCATAGAGTCACAAAAAGTCCCTGCCTCATTTATATACCTCTAAGAGTCAGCAACCCTTCCACCAGAATTCACATTTGAAGAAAGCCTCACCTTAAACTGACATGAGCTGCAATTGAAAATTAAAACACACATTCTGCAAATTTCACTGGGGGAGCAGGCAGTGGTTCCCCCACTCCCTCCCATGCAAGGGCAGCTTCAGTGATTTGAAGAGTGGACCTTATCTGATTCAAACCAGGGTCAATCGAAGTGCCTTCAAAATGACTACCATTGACCCTAGTTTGATCTGTTCCTGTGGTGGGCACTCAGCACAGCTACACAAAAGTGAGGTATTATATTTATCAAGTCAATTGGGAGAATGCTGGGTCAAATTAAATTTGTGGATCTCTGTGGAATCTGAAGGATGACATCACAGAAATGTAAGCAGAATGCATGATTTTAGGCCAAGTTTAATTTTTGCAGTGGTTCAGGGAAAGGAAACCTTATGAGATCCATGGAAGTCACACAAGGCTGGACTCCCCCAATTGCCTAGTTCTCAGAAATGTCTGGGATTGGTATGTTTGCCTGGGTTCTGACTGAGCTAAAGCCCAAAATGTACAGCTACCCGAATTGCAGCAGTGGATGCCCCTAGATTGTGTTAGGGGGTCAACCCACTGCCTCCCTCTGCACCACTGCTTGACATGTTACAGCTTTTCAATGAAAACAAACAACCACATGGATCGTTTGTTTGCATGTAAAAGCTGTAATATTACCTTGCCAGCAGAAGAGGGCTCTGCTAGATGTACTGAACATGTGTGTCAGATGGGAGTTGTTACAATATAGGTTTCACGCATACACAATACATATCTGACATGTTGTACTAGCATCAAGCAGTGAAAGCATGTCAGATAATGGAGCTTCAGGGCTTGTAAATCACATGCCCTCTAAACCTTACCCTGTTCCAGCTTCTGAATGGGTGGAAGCTTGTGAGTCTGCCTCTGGCTGCTGCAGACAGGACGGGCCGGAATCAGTGGCTGGCCAGGCAAGTTGTCATGCTTAACCCCTTCTGTGCCTTGGACGAGGTGACCTCGTCCAAGGCTACAGTTCCCGTGTGCCTTGGACGAGGTCACCTCGTCCAAGGCACACGGGAACTTGGGGGAGCGCTAGCGCGCCCCCCCATGTGCACCCCCTCCCCCCCAAGGCGGGGATGGAAGGGGAAGACCTTCCCCTTCCACACCCGACCCCCCCCACCCCCGCTGTGAAGTCAGCGCGCGAGCGCGCGCTGATTTGTCACAGGGGCCTCCCCCATCGCGTTGGAAGCAGAGAGCTTCCAGCGCGATTCTTTCAATCACTGGGGGAGGCCCGGAGGGGCTTCAAAGGGAAGGAAATGTATTTCCTTCCCTTTGAAGTCTCTCCTAGGGTTTCAAAAGCCGGATTGCTTGCAATCCGGCTTTTGAAACCCCACTAGACACCAGGGATTATTTTTTTTCTTTCAGAAATTGACATAAGGGAGCGACCCCTTGGGCAAGGGTCTCTCCCGGGGGGGGGGGGCATTTTTCAGGAAGGCCTTTTCTGCCCCCCGGGGCAAGGGTCGCTCCCCTAGGGGGCAAATTATATTTAGGCCATTTCTGACCCCCTTGGGGGCAGATTGGCCTATTTTGATGAGGCCAATCTGCCCCCAAGGGGGGCAGAAACCACTAGACACCAGGGAGTTTTTTCTTTGCGTGAATTTCACGCAAGGGGAGCGACCCCTTAGGCAAGGGTCGCTCCCTGTGGGGGGGGGGGAATTCTTTTAGGCCATTTCTGACCCCCCCTGGGGGCAGATACCTCTAGGCGGCAGAGCAATTTTTTTTGTGTGTTTTTTTTGTGTGTTTTTTTTTTTTTTTTAGAGGTGGGGAGCGACCCATTAGGCAAGGGTCGTTCCCCTGGGGGCAAATTGTATTTAGACCATTTCTGCCCCCCTTGGGGGCAGATTGGCCGATTTTAGGTCAATCTGCCCCCAACGGGGCAGAAGCCACTAGGCACCGGGGATTTGTTCTTAGGCGCCAATGTCACGCAGGGGGAGTGACCCCGTAGGCAAGGGTCGTTCCCAGGGGGGTGGGGGTTGGGGGGGCAAATTTATTTTAGGCCATTTCTGCCCCCAGGGGGGCAGAAACCTCCAGGCACCAGGGCAAATTTTTTTTTGTGTGGTTTTTTTTTTAGAGATAGGGAGCGACCCATCAGGCAAGGGTCGCTGCCCTGGGGGGCAAATTGTATTTAGACCATTTCTGCCCCCCGTGGGGGCAGATTTGCCGATTTAGGTCAATCTGCCCCCAAGGGGGCAGAAACCACTAGGCATCGGGGATTTGTTTTTTTGCGCCAATGTCACGCAGGGGGAGCGACCCAGTAGGCAAGGATCGCTCCCGGGGGGGTGGGGGTTGGGGGGGCAAATTTATTTTAGGCCATTTCTGCCCCCAGGGGGGCAGAAACCTCTAGGCGCCAGGGCAAATTTTTTTGGGTGTTTTTTGTTTTTTTAGAGATGGGGAGCGACCCATCAGGCAAGGGTCGCTGCCCTGGGGGGCAAATTGTATTTAGACCATTTCTGCCCCCCTTGGGGGCAGATTGGCTGATTTGAGGTCAATCTGCCCCCAAGGGGGCAGAAACCACTAGGCACCGGGGATTTGTTTTTTGGCACCAATGTCACGCGGGGGAGCGACCCCGTAGGCAAGGGTCCCTCCCTTGGCAGGGGGGGGGTTGGGGGCGAGTGGGGGGTCAAATTTATTTTAAGGCATTTCTGCCCCCCCCCCTGGGGCCGGCTGAGCTAGAGGCCAGGCACTTTGCAAAAAACAGCTCTGTTTTCTGTCAAAAAATGGGATGTGTCCACGTTGTGCTTTGGGGCATTTCCTGTCGCGGGCGCTAGGCCTACCCACACAAGTGAGGTATCATTTTTATCAGGAGACTTGGGGGAACGCTGGGTGGAAGGAAATGTGTGCCTCCTCTCAGATTTCAGAACTTTCTGCCACAGAAATGTGAGGAACATGTGTTTTTTTAGCCAAATTTTGAGGTTTGAAAGGATTCTGGGTAACAGAACCTGGTCAGAGCCCCACAAGTCACCCCATCTTGGATTCCCCTAGGTCTCTAGTTTCCAAAAATGCACATGTTTTTGTAGGTTTCCCTAGGTGCCGGCTGAGCTAGAGGCCAAAATCTACAGGTAGGCACTTTGCAAAAAACAGCTCTGTTTTCTGTCAAAAAATGGGATGTGTCCATGTTGTGCTTTGGGACATTTCCTGTCGCGGGCGCTAGGCCTACCCACACAAGTGAGGTATCATTTTTATCGGGAGACTTAGGGGAACGCTGGGTGGAAGGAAATTAGTGCCTCCTCTCAGATGTCACAACTTTCTGCCACAGAAATGTGAGGAACATGTGTTTTTTTAGCCAAATTTTGAGGTTTGCAAAGGATTCTGGGTAACAGAACCTGGTCAGAGCCCCACAAGTCACCCCATCCTGGATTCCCCTAGGTCTCTAGTTTTCAGAAATGCACAGGTTTGGTAGGCTTCCCTAGGTTCCCTTCTGAGCTAGAGGCCAAAATCTACAGGTAGGCACTTTGCAAAATACAGCTCTGTTTTCTGTCAAAAAATGGGATGTGTCCACGTTGTACTTTGAGGCATTTCCTGTCGCGGGCGCTAGGCCTACCCACACAAGTGAGGTATTATTTTTATCGGGAGACTTGGGGGAACGCTCAGTGGAAGGAAATTTGTGCCTCCTCTCAGATTCCAGAACTTTCTGGCACAGAAATGTGAGGAGCATGTGTTTTTTTAGCCAGATTTTGAGGTTTGCAAAGGATTCTGGGTAACAGAACCTGGTCAGAGCCCCACAAGTCACCCCATCTTGGATTCCCCTAGGTCTCTAGTTTTCAGAAATGCACAGGTTTGGTAGGTTTCCCTAAGTGCCGGCTGAGCTAGAGGCCAAAATCTACAGGTATGCACTTTGCAAAAAACACCTCTGTTTTCTTTCAAAAAACGTGATGTGTCCACGTTGCGTTTTGGGGCATTTCCTGTCGCGGGCCCTAGGCCTACCCACACAAGTGAGGTATCATTTTTATCGGGAGACTTGGGGGAACGCTGGGTGGAAGGAAATTTGTGGCTCCTCTCAGATTCCAGAACTTTCTGCCACAGAAATGTGAGGAACATGTGTTTTTTTAGCCGAATTTTGAGGTTTGCAAAGGATTCTGGGTAACAGAACCTGGTCAGAGCCCCACAAGTCACCCCATATTGGATTTCCCTAGGTCTCTAGTTTTCAAAAATGCACAGGTTTGGTAGGTTTCCCTAGGTGCCGGCTGAGTTAGAGGCCAAAATCTACAGGTAGGCACTTCGCAAAAAACACCTCTGTTTTCTTTCAAAAAATTGGATGTGTCCACGTTGCGCTTTGGGGCATTTCCTGTCACGGGCGCTAGGCCTACCCACACAAGTGAGGTATCATTTTTAATGGGAGACTTGGGGGAACGCTGGGTGGAAGGAAATTTGTGGCTCCTCTCAGATTCCAGAACTATCTGCCACAGAAATGTGAGGAACATGTGTTTTTTTAGCCAAATTTTGAGGTTTGCAAAGGATCCTGGGTAACAGAACCTGGTCCGAGCCCCACAAGTCACCCCATCCTGGATTCCCCTAGGTCTCTAGTTTTCAGAAATGCACAGGTTTGGTAGGTTTCCCTAGGTGCCGGCTGAGCTAGAGGCCAAAATCTACAGGTAGGCACTTTGCAAAATACAGCTCTGTTTTCTGTCAAAAAATGGGATGTGTCCACGTTGTTCTTTGGGGCATTTCCTGTCGCGGGCGCTAGGCCTACCCACACAAGTGAGGTATTATTTTTATCTGGAGACTTGGGGGAACGCTGGGTGGAAGGAAATTTGTGCCTCCTCTCAGATTCCAGAACTTTCTGCCACGGAAATGTGAGGAGCATGTGTTTTTTTAGCCAAATTTTGAGGTTTGCAAAGGATTCTGGGTAACAGAACCTGGTCAGAGCCCCACAAGTCACCCCATATTGGATTCCCGTAGGTCTCTAGTTTTCAGAAATGCACAGGTTTGGTAGGTTTCCCTAGGTGCCGGCTGAGCTAGAGGTCAAAATCTACAGGTAGGCACTTTGCAAAAAACACCTCTGTTTTCTTTCAAAAAATGTGATGTGGCCACGTTGCGTTTTGGGGCACTTCCTGTCGCGGGCGCTAGGCCTACCCACACAAGTGAGGTATCATTTTTATCGGGAGACTTGGGGGAACATAGATTAGCAAAACAAGTGTTATTGCCCCTTGTCTTTCTCTACGTTTTTTCCTTCCAAATATAGGAGAGTGTGTAAAAAAGACATCTATTTGAGAAATGCACTGTAATTCACATGCTAGTATGGTCACCCCGGAATTCAGAGATGTGCAAATAACCACTGCTCCTCAACACCTTATCTTGTGCCCTTTTTGGAAATACAAAGGTTTTCTTGATTGCTATTTTTTACTCTTTATATTTCAGCAAATGAATTGCTGTATACCCGATATAGAATGAAAACGCACTGCAGGGTGCAGCTCATTTATTGGCTCTGGGTACCTAGGGTTCTTGATGAACCTACAAGCCCTATATATCCCCGCAACCAGAGGGGTCCAGCAGAAGTAACGGTATATTGCTTTCGATAATCTGACATTGCAGGGAAAAGTTAAAGAGTAAAACGTAGAGAAAAATTAATGTTTTTTTCACCTCAATTTCAATATGTTTCTTTTCAGTTGTTATTTTCTGTAGGAAACCTTTGTAGGATCTACACAAATGACCCCTTGCTGAATTCATAATTTTGTCTACTTTTCAGAAATGTTTAGGTTTCTGGGATCCAGCATTGGTTTCATGCCCATTTCTGTCGCTGACTGGAAGGAGGCTGAAAGCACAAAAAATTTCAAAAATGGGGTATGTCCCAGTAAAATGCTAAAATTGTGTTGAAATATTGGGTTTTCTGATTCAAGTCTGCTTGTTCCTGAAAGCGGGGAAGCTGCTGAGTTTAGCACTGCAAACCCTTTGTTGATGACATTTTCAGGGGAAAAACCACAAGCCTTCTTCTGCAGCCACTTTTTCCCAATTTTTTTTTTTTTTAAACGAAATTTTCACTGTATTTTGGCTAATATCTTGGCCTCCTTCAGGGGAACCCACAAAGTCTGGGTACCTCTAGAATCCCTAGGATGTTGGAAAAAAAGGACGCAAATTTGGCTTGGTTAGCTTATGTGGACAAAAAGTTATGAGGGCCTAAGCGCGAACTGCTTCAAATAGGCAAAAAAGGCCTGGCACAGGAGGGGGAAAAGGCCTGGCAGCGAATGGGTTAAGAGTGTGAGTGTGTGTTTGTGGGCTGGGAAGTGGATGTGTATGTATGTGTGAATGTCATTATGTGCATGCCTGTGACTGTGTGTGTATGTATGCATGTCTGCTTGTGTGTGATGTGGCCCGGTGGGGTTGGCAAGCTGGGTCTGAGGCAAAGTGCTAGTAAGTTGTTTTGGGCCACACAACGTCAATAATCCATCAGCTGCCACTGCAAAATTGCAAAGAAAGATTTGTTTTTTAGTGGAACATTCGATGTGCCCATGTTGTGTTTTGGGCCCTTGCCTATCAAGGATGTTAGGCCCACTCACACAAGTGAGGTACCATTTTTATTCTGAGGCATGTTAGGAAATGTGTGAATCCCCACAGATTCTGAAACTTTACTAAACAGAAATGTGACAAAAATGAGTGTTTTCACCAATGTCTGAGATTTGCAAGGGCATCTGGGTACGGAAGCCTTGTGAAATCCACATAGGTTACAACACATTGGACTACCCCTGGTGTTTAGATCTGAAAATGTAGGGGTATGGTAGTTTTACCTGAGGAGCTGCAGCACCACGGCACAAAATCTGCAGCTACCCTCATTGTCAAAAAGAGTTGATTTTGCTGGGTGAAATTTGTCGTCTACAGGTTGCGCTTTTTTGCATTTTGTTTTGTAGGTGCTAGGCCTAGTAGGGTACCATTTGTCTTAGGATATGTGTCCAAACAGAGAATAGTATAACATGTGTTGTGCCCAGTTTGATTTATCTGCAATTGTGGCTTCCAGATGTAAGCCAGTGTGCATGAAGAAGACATTTTGCGACATTTCCAGTGACCCAGATGACAATATGGGCAACCGCGCATTTAGAGCTGTACAAATAATCACTGTTTCTAATCTCAGCATCTGTTGTACATTTCAGAAATGCTTAGGTTTCCTTCATACCCATTTTTAAATTCTTTAAATGTACTATTTCAAATGTTGAATAAGTGTTACACAATGAAAAGTCATTGTAAAGTGCACCCCGTTATTGGCTGTGGTTTTCACATGTTTTTGAGAACCTACAAACCCTAAATATTCCTTAATTCAGAAGGATTTGTTGGTCATATTGGTATATTGCTTTAGTAAATCGGACATCATGACAAGAAGTTAAAAACAAAAACCCTGTCACAAATGACTGTTGATAAATAAAATTACCTGTCATGAAATATAAATGTTACTGTTTTTTCCACTTTCATCATTACTCATAACGTTCGGGTTTAACCCCCTAACAGCTGGGCCTTTTGCCCCCCAATGCTGAGAACGTTTTAGGTTATTTTGTGCAGTTTGGGATTATGAGTCCATAACTTTTTTTTCTACATTATGTTGCCATGCCAAATTTGTGTCCTTTTTTTCACAAAATCCAGGGGATTCTAAAGGTTCCCTAGGTTTGGGATTCCCCTGTGAAAATAGGCAAGATATAGCTAAATGTTTAATTTTGGGGAAAAAAAGGAAAAAAGAGCTCTGCATAAAAGTGTTTGTTGTTTTTTCCTAATAATTGCATCAATAAACAGTTTGATGTGCTAAAGTCATGATCTTCCCAGCTTTCAGGAACATCCAGATCTGAATTTAAAAAACCTAGGGGCATATTTAGTGGAAAATGACAGTGTGCGGCGTTGTGCTAAAATTGGCAGTGTTGTGCACTGTCATTTTCAAAATACAGGGATGCGCCATATTTATTAGAATACAGCACATCCATGTGTTTCTGCCTGTGCCAGCGCTAAATTTGCCGCCATGCACCATCACAGCCACACTTGCACTGTAGTGCAAGGATGGCTATATTGAGGGGGATATGTTTTTTGAGCAGGAAGGAATGCCTTCCTGCTCAACAACAATCTTATATGGTGATTTGCTCTTTCTATATGTGGTGCACAATGCAGCACACATAGAAAGAGCAATAAACTATTACAAATGAAAGCATTTCTCCTTGTTGTGCCACTCTAACGCCAGCCCTGGGGTGGTGTTAGATTTTGGTACTGCCGCAGATTTATGAAACCTAATAAATCTGGGGCAGAGTCAAAATTCAATGGGTGTTGCAGTGGCATGCCCACCGCAACACCCACTTCATGCCCCTTCCACGCAGAGTGCTGCACGTGAAGGGGCCATATTTACAAGGTGGAGTTAAGCCACAAAAAGTGGCTTAACGCCACCTTGTAAATACATTGCAGGGAACAGGGCCACCAGAGCATCACGAAAAGTGATGGTCTGGTGGTGCTAAGGGCTCTTAAATATGTTGCCTAATTTTTACCACAGTTTTGACATTTTTCAACGAGGTAGACATTTTCTTATCTTTTGTCCATTCAAACTATGTCCAGTTTGTGGTAGAAACCAATGTGAAACCCATGGGTGATCCAAGAAAGCTATAGCTTTCTTAAAAGTCGACAAACTTCAGAGTTCAGCAAGAGGTTATATGAGTAGATCCCTCAAGGTTTTCCCAAAGAAACCTACTGTTGAAATAAATACATTTTGAAAATGAGTAGGAAAAAACTGCCATTTGTAACAACTTTTTTCATCTGTAACTTTTTGTCAAATTTACAAAAGCAATATATTATTATGTCTGCTAGATGCTTCTGGTTGTGAAGATGTATTGGGGTTTGTAGGTTCTCCAAGAACTCAAGGTACATAGAGCCAACAACTGAGCTGCACAACACAAATGTTTTTCATTGTGTACTGACAATAGACCATTTCATATGGTATCAAGGAAACCTATATATTTCTGAAATTATCACAAGATATGAAGTTTATGAGCACTCGTTATTGTAGACCTCTGAATTTGTGGGTACCCATACCAGCCTATGATTTAGAGTTTTTTTTTCAAAATGTATTTTTTCTCATATACTGACTTACATTGGAAAAGCACAAATGAAGAAAAATCCAATTGGCAATACCAAATGTTCTACTATTCTATGCTCCCACTTGTCTTCTTATAAAAACTGTGCCCCACTTGTGTGGAAAGGCCTAGTACCTCTGCAACAGAAAATTCCCCAAAATGCAACATGGATACAGCACATTTTTCCATTCAAAACTGACCCTTATTTTGAGAGTAGCTATGGACTTTAGGCCAAAGCTCAGTCAGCACCTAGTAAAATCTATCAAACGTGCACATTTTTTAAACCTTGACACCTGAGGGGATCCAGGGCAGGGTGACTTGTGTGGCACTCACCAGGTGTTTCTTACCCAGGATCCTTTCCTACCCTCATAGAAATTCATCAATTACAGTTATACTCGTAGTTATACTTATAAGAAGAAACTATAACTTGTGCTAAAAAGCAACTTAAGGCTACAAGTTCTAGTTTTCTAACATAAGTATAACTATAAGTATAATAATAACTGTTGAGTTTCTATGGTCTTGTGTGGGTAAAACACTAACCTAACTATAACATCCCTGTAACCTTTAGTTTTTTTTTCCAATGAAATATATATATATATATATGTGTTATCTCTACCCTGAAATATTTGCTGATCAAATATTTGAGAGGACGACTGAACGCAACAGACATCACATGGACAGAAGAAGCTGAAGTCTTTACAGCAGCTGGAGTACTAAAATTGATAAAATCGTTGATTTCATGAGTGTTAATCAAAATTGTTCAGTAGAAGAATTACAAGACTACAACATCCAGAATACATTAGGCTATCACAAAAAATTATTGTACTGGAAGCAGTGCTCCTAATGTTTTGGAGGATGTGGTTGCCCTATTAGCTCCTATCAGCACTTCAATTAGATAATGAGTGCTATACAAATATGTAGGAGTGAATAAAATAGGTAAATACAGACCTCTAACAAAAGGTCACCGTTGATGCAGTTTATGTGACAAAAGCAATTATATAAATATGACTAACAGGACTGAGAGGACTCTGTGTGAGGTGCTTTTAGGGTGAGTTGGAGAGCTCTGTCGAAGAATGTCAAAAATGTATAACTCTTGGCAATGGGAAACATTTTTTACAAAAACTTAATTTTTCCAAGACATAGGCCCTCATTATGTGGTTGACGGGAAACACCGCCGACCGCCAAAAGACCGGCAGTCTCGGCAGAATGCATTCCACCGTATTATGAGTGCAAAAAGCAAAACAGCCAAAAATCGGCCAAACCTCACACACCACTAGGGCCAACAGCAGTAGAAAGGCTGGCATCAGCAACCTGGCACCGTCACGCCATCAAAAAAAAGCCCACCAATTTATGATCCACAAATCAGCCCCATGGTCATTCAACATCAGTATGCCATTGGCAGTACGGACCGCTGTGGACAGTAATGGCACCCACCAACAACAACCTCATACATTGGGTCATTCAAAGGCCCCTCTCCTCAGACATATGAACACACACTACACACACCCACACACACACACCACTATAAAACACATACACACACATCCCACAATCCTTTGCAGCACCAATTGCACCATAGGCATTGCCACGAACGCCATGCACACACTCTCCAAACCTATTACACAAGTCACACACACATACAAGGCAACACAAACTATACAATCACCACGCACCCACAACCAGGACCCACACACTCAAACACACACCACAACACCCCCATCAACTCACCCTCACAGCAGCACGCACATCACACAACATGGCACCCCCCTATGCACCCCACTTTCACAGACAGGGAACTAAGGACAATGGTGGATGAAATAATCAGGGTCGAGCAGCAGCTGTTTCGGGCAAGGGTACAGCAGACATCCATCGCCAGAAAGATGGAGCTATGACAAAGGATTGTCAACAAGGTGAAAACAGTGGGAAACCATCCACGCACAAGGGACGACATAAGGAAGAGGTGGAATGACCTATGTGGGAAAGTACACAACATCAAATTGCAGTACACAAGACTGGCGGTGGCCCCCTCCCCTCCACCTCCTGAATACAGGGACTGGGAGGAGAAGGTCTTGGCTATCCTGCACCCGGAGGGCCTCACTGGACTCACTGGAGGACTTCACTCAGCTAAGTCATATATTCTCCCCTAACATTTATCCCACCTGTGATGCATGTCTCACCCTACCCCTCTCACTATCAATAAACACCCTATCCAATACACATCCAAAATCCCAAATACAAACGTACCCTGAATCCTTGCATGCCCAAAACACCCCATCCAACTCACAACTCATCCCTGTGAGCACAATCACCAATACCTTCATGTAATGTATGCTACATTGCATCACCCATAATGCACCACCAATGCCTTAACTAAAAATGCATCACACATATCCTGAAGGGTCCCTGCATGCAAGTGATTGGGAATAAAAGCACAACAAACAGGTGACTGGTGCTGCAAGGGATATGGCAATGACATCATAAGGGGCAGAAAACAGGCAAAAAATACAACAATGGCACTACACCTATGGGAACAATGGCAAACACATATAAAATGCTAAAAATACTCAGGGACAGTACTGTCAATGCCATATCCCCTCCAGCAGTACCACTGCACTATAACCCACTAGCCACAATGCATAACACATTGCAGGAAACCAAATTCTCATTGATGTGACACACAGGTACCACAGCCCATGCCACCCGGCCTTAGATGGCAAGAAGTGCAAGTCCCACACAAGAAGAAGAAGGCCCCAGTGAGGAGAGTGCAGCTGGATGTCTGGGCCAAGCGGAATACCCTGGCCCATCCCACAGCCCTGGGCAGTCAGCCTCCAGAAGCCCCACCCAGGACACCACTGACACCCCCACCACTCAGCCACCACCATCACCCATGGCCTAACGTCCCCACACCAGTGTCTCCAGGCCATGGACAGTCTGCCTATCTGTACAGGGATTGGAGTCACCACCAGGCAGGACGATGAAGGGCCCAGTGCAAGTGGGACTTGCCCACCTGTGGCGGAGACACAGGCACAGGGGCCTAGGCCCAGTAGGAGTGTGTCAGTGGCCCAGGGGGGGGTGGGTCATTGAGGGATGCAGCTGCCCACGAGGCCATATCAGATGTCCTGGAGGCATATCACCATTCCCAGGACAGGATGGGACAGATCCTGGCCACGGTGCAGGACAACCAGAGGCTGCATGTGTCAGAGGCCATGGAGTAATGAAAACAACTAAATGCTACAATGACCTCCATTGCAGGGGTGCTGCAGAGGTTGCCTTACATCTTGCCAGAGTCCATCACCCACCAGCTGCCCCTTCTACTTGCCTGGACACAGCCCAGCCATCAACATCTGCAGCATCTAGTGGAATGATGGCCCTGTCAGAGGATTCACAGGGCACCAGAACCACTTTCCCTGTAGCCCAGGAAGTCCCTCTCAAACGTGGCTAGAGAGCCAGACAACCCAGTGACACTGTAGCCAAGACCAAGCCCATCACCAAGAAGTGTCTCTGCCCTGAACTGTCTCCCTTGTGTGCCACTGAGTCATCTTGTTGACTAATCACTGCCATTTGCCCATTTCAAATTGGTTGCATGGATACTGCCCCTGTGCTACCAACAGCTGTGCAAATGAAACAGAGTATTCCGTTCACCATGTGCCCAATCCCTTCCACATTCCCATCATGCACAAAATCAATAAACAGTACCTGATCACACCAAAAAATAGTTATTACTTCATACCAATGTATCAAATATCAATGTATCCAACATCATCAAACATGAACCTAAGTGCACACATCTTGCAGGAACACTTTGTACAGAGAGGTGGATGGCAAATACGTGACACTGCACACTCCAGGAGTGTTATATACATCCCTTCATCATTCATGATATAGCCACATGTCAGGGGTAGGACACCATAGCAGCATCCGTCAGCAAGAGAAATGTTACACAATTTTAACTGCACTGTACCAATACAACAGAAGCCACATTTGCTGCCAGACATATACCCCCCCATTTCAGCATAGGAACTTAGGTTAAAGTTAGTATCTATTACTAATGTGGGCTATGCACTACTCAGACATTTGTAAATACACATTTTCATGGATATGAATGTAGAGTGGCTGATGAAAACTGAACATTACAACACCCACCATAGTGTCTAGGAATGCCAACCTGCCAGGACAACTGTCAGCTCTTGCCCTACCACAAGTGTCACATCCATTAAAAATATCCAGATGAACTCCAGATAACAGTAATTTTAGAGGTATGTGGAGAAAAAAGCGACCACAGTGTCATGGAGGTAATGATGATGTGTAAAACTACTATGACCACTCTGTTCAACACTCAACAGATGGCTAAAAGTGGATCCCCAAACATCCACACATACACATAATCCTGTCCATAAAGCACTGTGGAGGAACAGTCACTATCTGCCACTGACATCCAGCCCCGTCTAGCTAATATCACAGTGCAACATGTACCTGAGAGTCATTGGAAGTAGAGCTGTATTAACTGGGTCTTGGAGCCAACTTCATCCCCCTCATCTTCTCCATCGCTGTCATCCATCCCCTGAGATCCCACGGGTGGTAGTGCAGCATCCTCCTCTTCCAGTAGTGGTACATGTTTTCTCAGAGCCAAATTACGGAGTATGCAGCAGGCCACTACAATCTGACACAACTTGTCAGGGGCATAGAACAGTGATCCATCGGACATGTGCAGGCAGCGGAATCTAGCCTTCGGGAGCCCAATGGTCAACTCAATCACCATTCTTGTGTGACCCTGGGCATCATTGTATCAGTTTTCTGCATCTGTCCAGGAAATTCTCACAGGTGTCAGGAGCCACTGCATGTTTGGATATCCTGAATGACCTGGGAAGAGGGCTAAAAGTTAGTTCAAAGCACACTTTACTGCAATGGAAACAAGCTGAAAGTCTGTGTCATACCCACCGACCTATTATCCAGGCTCTCTCCCCCAATAGTTGTGTCATCATGTGTGGCACACTGTTGTTCCTCAGTATGTAGGTGTCATAGACAGATCCAGGGAATCGTGCAGCCACCTGTGAGATATACTGATCTGCAAGCAGACCAACTGCACATTCAGTAAGTGGTAGTTTTTGCAATTCTAGTACACCTGTTCATAGGCTCTGGGGAGAATTAGGGGTATGTGGGTGCCATCTATGGCACCTATCACATGTATTATGTTGGCAATGCATAATAATTTGACTTGTAAGTAGTGAGATCAGGGCTTTGGGGAAACTGGATGTAACTTTGCATGTGTGGTAAGAATCCATGCAAGAAACTAGTTAGGATGTATCTGAACATTGGCTGTTACACACAGGATGCCATGCCTACTGTCACCTGAAATGAGCCAGTTGTAGAGAAATGTAGGACTGATAGTACCTGCAATGTTGGAGGGATAGCATATGGATTTCTTATTTCAGGCATGATTTCAGGCTCCAATTGGGCACACAGCTCACGGTTTGTGCAACGGTTCAGGCGATAATTGATGATGATGTGGTGCTCCTCCATGGTAGCCAGATCAACCAGGGATCTGCAGACAGATGGAGCCCTCCCTCTCCAACTGGGTCGGAAGCTATGGAGAAAAAAGGTAAATACATGTTGTGTAGGTCTAATTACTCTCCATTCACCTCTCACATCCATTGCATGTGTTTTACACACATACTACAAAGTATGAGAACCGAACCAGGATCAAACCCAGAATGGGCAATGTGTCATGATTGCTGTGGAAGGGACATTTAACAGTGTAGGCATACTTGCAATCATGATATGGATATAGGCCTTTGTCATGTCATCTCTAGCTCCCCGGCGGTAGACGAAATGGCCCCATACACGGTCCTGTTTGGGTACAAGTTTTGTTCATAAAATGACAGCCTCCAGTCATACAGGTTGTGGAGGGTAGGAAGTGACATCATACCTCTGGCGTATGTCATCATGGCGGGAGGCGGTGTTCACCACTGTGCAACTGCTCATTGATTAACATTGTTGTCTGTGGGAAACAGGGGCCAATCAAGATCACTGTCGGCGGTGACGGTACACACTGCTGCGGTCTACACCACAATTTTGGGTTGCCTATTCCATGAATCCTGTACCTCAAGAGGGCCACTACTCCACTGTGTGTGATGCTGTGTCCTGACTCTGGTCCTGATAATGGTGTGGGCTACAGGGGAACAGGCCATGGCCTTTACATTGGGGGAGTCGGAGAAGCTGGTGGACGGTGTCCTACCCCTGTACGCAAAGCTGTATGGGCAACCAGAGGACCAGGTGAGTGGTATTCATGTGTCCTGGGAATGTGTGCCAGTGCATCCGAGGGGTCTGCGCGTGACTGAAGAATATGGGCATGGATAGGTGCAGTGTGCCAGGACATATGTGTGTTGGCTTATGGATGACAGTAATTTTGCATGGTATATTTTCAGGTGCTGTTGAATCCTATGTGTTAATGCTGCACCTCCACTCATAGCTACATTTTCCTCTGTGTGTTACATGCAGGCTAGCGCCCATCAGAAGAAGGGATACTGGCGAGCTATTGCCAAAGAAGTGCGGACCCTGGGGGTCTAGAGCTGCTGGAGCACCCACTGCAGGAAGCAGTGGGAGGACCTGAGATGCTGGGCACGGGAGACCGCTGAGACCCAGCTGGGGATGGTCTCCCAACAAGGAAGGGGTGCCCGTAGGACCCTGACCCCACCAATTGCCAGCATTCTGGTGGTGGCCAATCCTGAGTTGGGTGGGTGTTTGAAGGCAGCACCGCAGCCACAAGATGGTGAGTACAACCACTGTTCAGATTGCTTTTTTTGAAGTATAGCTGGGTGCAAAAGGGTGGTGGCAAGTAGTGGCTGGGTTGTTCACAGGTGTGTCCATGCACGCATCCCCCACTCCATCAGTGGCATTGTGATTTCTGCTTTGAAGGGGTGGATGTTTTGCCATGTAACAGGTCCCATGGGTGGGCTAGTGGGTCTGATGAATGTCCTCTGAGACTCGGTACATTGTGGTGGGACAGCATCCCTCTCTGTTGGGATAACGCAACCTATTTGGAAACTTAGAGAATGGATGGTGAAGTAGTTGGCCAGTAAAGTGTGGGTAGGTTAGTGTAGTGTGGGACCTAGATGACCAATCAGAGGTACCTACCTTGATGTAGTGGGTGATGTTGAGGGATAGTGTCTGGGATCGCTGGGAGTGCATTTGTGCCAACATGTCATTTAATCAGGTATTGACAGCCTACTTTCTTTATTTTCCAACCATGTGTTCTTGTGCCCTTGTGTGCATCATCTGGAGAAGGAGCAGAGGCACCAGCGAGTGGGGATGCTGCTGCCCTTCGGGACCCAGGAGGCTGAGACCACCGATGCCACGGGGACCAGTGAGATGGAGGGCGAGGGGAGCACCATAGGGGAGGCAACTACCACTGCAGGTAGTGACTATGACAGCTCCCTGGTTGTGGCGGGACCCTTCTGGGACCACTAGATCTACAACATCTTCCACCACCCCCTGTACTAACACCACCTCCCAGTAGCTACCCCCCGAGTTGCCGGTGCCCACTCACCCAGGAGGGTGGGCGTCTCCTTCGCCACAGCCACCTCTGCACCTGCCCCCATCAGCCCTGCTGCCATCAATGAGGAGGCTATTGACACCCTGAGAACCATCTCTGTAGGGCAAACAACCATTGTGAATGCCGTCCAGGGGCTGGCATCCCAGATGCAGCAAAGCAATGCCTACCTGGAAGGCATACCCGGTACCATGTCAGGCCAACAGTGATCTTTTCAGGCTTTGGCCTCCTCTTCGACAGCGGCCGGTGTCCCTGGTTCTTCCGTCCCCCTACCACCTCCTCTGCACCTTTCAGCACCCCACTCTCTTCACCCATCCCAAGCACACATACAGACAAGCATGCACCAAAGACAACACACACAAAACTCAAAGAGGAACACAGGCAACACACGTCCCACCACAAGTAGGCAGACACCCAACATCCAAGGGCTCACACAACAACATTCACTTCCCCCACTGTGTTGCCTACCCCCTCCTACTTGTCTGTCACCTCACCATGCACACCTACATGCTCTGCACCCTCAGTCACTGCTTCTGTCCCATTCTCACAGTCACCACAACTGCTGACATCCACTCATGCCTGATCCCACTCCCACCACCGTTCCAAGCCCACTCCCACTACTTCCCAGGTCAAGCCCAAAAACCCCCCCACTCTGAAACCTAAGCCAAGGAACCCTGCTCCCAAGCCTGAGTCTCCACCACTGCCAACCCCTATCCCTGCTCCCTGAGGTGCCTGCCTGCCCCATTGATGCCCCTTCCCTGTGGAGACCATGGTCGTGGTAGGAGTCAAGTGGTTGCCTTGTGGGCCCAACAGGACAATTTGAAAGGACTGGCCCATGGCCTTGTCTATATTCATTTTTCTCCCTCCAGTTTCTGGTTTAATATGCCTGGCCAACAGGCATGTTGGTGCAATGATCTTATCCTGCGTTTTAATGTGAGAAGGTCATGCACACAGGTATGTGCTTTGTATTTTCTTTCTGTGAATGTGTCAGGTAAGTGTCTACCTGTACAAATTGTATACCTAGTTTGCGGGGGTGTGTTGGGGTGTTGGTGGTGAGGGTGGGTGTGTGTAAGGGTGTCAGTGTGGGTGTGTGTGGACGTGGTGGTGGTGTGTGTGTGTGTGGGATGCATGTGGTGTGTGGGTGTGCAATTGTCCCCTTCCATCTCTTGTGTGCTAGGCAGATGCACTCACCATTGCCGTCTTCGTTGGCAGTCACAGTCCTGGAGGAATGTCACAAGGATCAGCACTGGGAAAATTTCCAGTTCACGGCGTCTGTGTCCCTACGGTGAGTGTGTCCTTATGTACGGCTCCCTTTCACCAGGTTTTGTGTGGCGGTGGTTCCGCCCTGGAAATCGTGGTGGTGTGGTGTATTGTAATATGGTGGGCGGGAAGGGCCTTTCGACCAGCCTGAAGATGGCAGCCGCTGTCGGTGACGGCTCTTCTGCTCTGGTGACAGCAGCAGCGAAGTGGCTGGTCTGCTCACATTTTCCCACCTGAGTCATAATACGGCAGTCTGGACCACCATCCTCTCCGCGGTAGTACCTCCACCACTGGCGGTGCGGTCCAAATCCACTAAACTCATGATGACCACCATAGTGTTACCTTATTATCACTCTTAAAATGAACTACATATTGGTCTGATTCTGATTCTGTTATGACGTTCAAAAACTCGTCAAATGTCTAACGAATTGTCAAATTATTATATCACACATTTGTCAGCCGATGGCTCAATTTTTGATCTTTAAATTCTCTGAACTATGTAGAATCAAAACAGATTGTCCTTTGTTTTTAAATAGACAAAGTAATATCCTGCTAAACTGGGTGTAAAATTACCTGCTAAGCATGTGTAAAATTAACCGCTAAGTACGTAGTTAATAGACATTAATGGCTGAGTGAAGTTAGCAGATTGTTTTTATATGACTGAAAAAAGACTTTACCCTGTAGGTTTCTTTTTTCACACACTTAACACCTATTAAAGCAAGTTCAAGTATGTTCGGTGTGAAAAATGTCACAGTTTGGATACGCAAAATGTATATAATGTTCAACTGAGGCATTAACTGGGGAAAAGTGAACAAAATTCCACTAGTGGATTCTCCTTCAGATTCAATACCGATTTGCAGATGTCAGACGTTTTGCCACTACTACGAGCTCCAAATAATGCTTTTTGTTCACTCTTTTCATGGAAAGTGCGATGTGTTTCCTGATGTCATCATAATGATAATGAAATTATCATACCGTTATTGTGTACCTAGTTTGTCTCATCTCTGTCTCATTCAGTTTGTGGTTAAAATGTTTGACATGGTTTACTATATAACCAATCGCCCAATAGGTTCCTCACTTTATTTTTAATATTTACAATTCTACTAAATTCGAATGATAACTATTTTTAGTATGGATTTATTACTCTACCAATAACAGTTTTCACCAGGGCTCGGCTGTACCTGTAAGAATGTACTTTATACTTTCAAAAGGTCTCAGACAATACAGTTCTTCTCAGAAAGCTTAGCAGTAGTACATGTAACGAAAAGGAAACTGGTCACTCTTAAGGCATGGTAGGGTATGGAGGGTGGTAAAAGGGACCTAGGGGCATAAGTATAAACCGATTTTGCATTTGCAAACGGTGCAATTCGGTAAATGTGACCATTTGCAATTGCTAAATAGCCTTTTTTTGATCTATGAAAGGCATTGGCAGTCCAATTTTAGGAAACCACAATGTTTGCGATTTCCTAAAATTGAGACTCCAAATAGAGAATCACAGTTTGCCAATCCCTAAATAGGAAATTGCAAATAGGGATTTCTTATTTGCCACATCCTAAGCACTAGTATCTAGCAATTCCTAAATGTAAAATAGACATTTAGCAAATGCTATTAATATCGACTCCAAGTCCATGCTAATCGTGCAATTTAAAAATTGCAACAGAAATGCATTTATTATTATTTGCCATGTAGTGCAAAAATGCCCCTAGGACCTGTCATTTGTGTGCTTTACATGTGCACCACTTTTGTTGGGGTGCAGCAAGGGGGGAGTAAGCCCTTAGACACCCTTGGTTTTGTATTTCCTAATTTACAATTTCTTATTAGGAAATTGCAAATTAAGAAATGCAAAACCCTGCGCACCTATGGGAACAAACAAATGGTGTAGCATTTCCTAAATAGCGATTTCCTAATAGAGAATGCAACTCTGTAGGAATAGCTATTAGGGAATCACTATTTTTAAACAAATGTAGGAAATCTCACACAGTTTTCCTTATGTGGGGAATTATAAATGTAGGAAAGTGCTGCAAATATTTGTATGTGTTTTTGGCTGGAGTAGATAACATAATGGTATCATGTGAAATTGTCATACAAAGAGTAGAGCAAGACTGATTTTCAGGTGGCGAGCACTGTGTGTAGTTGCACAGCTAGCAACAATAGAATGTAATAGAGCCACGATTAATCACCAATGGCTAACGATAATTCAATCATTTGATTCATCACCTTTTATTCTTCTTAGTGGCTAACCCTACAGGGGATAGGTATGCTCAAAAATGAGAATTGCAGTTTGCTGAGCTACAAGGATCATATACACCTTAGTGATGAGGCTCAATCAGGCCGGAGCATGCCTATGACTGTTATGTAAACATTTCTTTAAGATCGTTATAAAGCAGTTAGTAATACCATTCATTTACTTCAAAGCACTAGGTGCAGAACAACAATGTATACAGTAAGCTGAAGGTGTAATACAGAGTTAGGCTCCAGTGAGTTGGGATGGGTGGCAATGTTTGCAACCCCTGCTCTGATCGAATGATCAATTAAACATGCCTAAATAGATAAGTTATCAGAGATATCCTGAATCACCTAGAGTTGAGTTCATCTCTCAATATTGGTTGAGTGTTCCATTTTAAAGCCTTGTATTCCATGGCCTCTACCTCCACGTTTAATACTTTTGAAAATATGACAGTAGATCAAATGGTGAAAAAGGAAGCAAAGTTTTTTTAGATGGAAAGTAGTGTCAATTTAAATTGTGTGAATTGTTTGGGTTTCATTCACACTATGCTGCCACGACATTGAAGAGAACCATGAAGTTCATTGTGGCTTCAGTAGCCACCAGTGATACGTTTTAGTGCAGGCTTAATGTGGTCGAGTTTTCAGATTTACTTGTAAATCCCTAGTATGTTACATGGTGCCCAGGGCCCGCAAATTAAATGCTACCAGTGGGCCTGCAGCTCTCATTATGCCACCAACTAAAGTTGCACTTTAAAACTTGTCTCAGGGATGCTACTGCAGTCTGCAATGCATTTTTAAACTGCCATTTAGATGTGACAAAATACACTTTAGTCATTCCTTTGCAATACATATGCTACCCCTAATTAGGGCCATAAGGGCCTATAACTCAGGGTGTATTGTATTTTAAAAACAGCATAGGTGGGCTTCGGATTTATATGTCCCGATATTGAAAAACTCCAAAATAATTTTTTCACTACTGTAAGGCATACCTCTTCCATTGGATAACATTGGGATATCTTATTACATTTGCTTTTGACTATGTCTCCTTGAAAAAATATGAGCTATCCAAATGTCCATGTGAACTTGGGTTTCTGAACAAAGCTTACATGAAAGTGCACATGGTACTTATTTTTTTAAACAATTTTTAGATAACAAATCAGAAAAGTAACTGTTGTGAATTAATCGGGAAAAAAAGCATGCTTCATGTTTTTCCAATTGTTCCAACACAATTTATTGCATATTGGAACATATATGATATTTTCATCAAAAATTTAAAAGGAACGAGACCCAGTGTAAATTTCACATTATGACAAACCATAACCAAAAAACTTGAAAATAGTGACAATGTTAAAGGTATATTGGTTTAACAGACATCCATATCTGTATCACAGAGTCCAGGAACACCAAGTTAAGATAACATAGGGCAAGATGTACAAAAATGCAATTATGCATTTCTTAAATAGCCACTTCATAGAAATCGCTATTTAAAAAATGTCAAAATGCTATGTACAGAGACACCGATTTCCTAATAGTGATTCCTACAAAATAGGAATCACTATTAGGAAATCGGTATTAAGAAATACCATTGCATTTTAGTCAATGGGCCAGTTTTGCATTTCCTAAAGAGCAATTTCTTATTAAAAATTGTTATTTAGGAAATGCAAAACCAGGGATGGCAAAGGGCAAAAGGCCGCCCATGGTGCACCCCAAAAATAGGGGTGCACCTGTAGAGCACACGTTTCCATAAGGGGTGTGTGTGTGCTCTATTGAAAATAAAAAAAAGCACCTTGCGGTGCTTTTTCAAATTGCACTTGTTTACCACCAACTTCAAGTCAGTGGTAATTGCATCTCCTAAATGCCTAAGTCACATTTGGGAAATGCTTTGTACGTCAGAATAGGAATCACAAATAGGTAATCCCTATTTGCTATTTCCTATTTTGGGAATTGTAAATTGTGATTTCTACAGGGTAGAAATCACAGTTTGCGATTTCATATTGGGCTTTGTACATAAGACAAGCCCGTTTTGCAATTTATAATGGTCCAAGATACCAATTTGGACCGTTAAGAAATGCAAAATGCTTTGTACATCTTGCCCATAGTGATTTGACAATCAATGGTATGTCTGTAAAAGTGTCAATGGTGTTTCCACCCTCATGATGATAGGAGGGTCTTTCCAGGACTGAGGGTGACCTGGAGAATGGTTTCTTAGAAGGGAGATGGAAAACCAAAGGGACAGGGTCAATTTTTAAGGATGCAAAGGTGCCACCAAATGTGCACGCTGAGAAACAAAACTTTTTTTTTGCTCACACTGGGCAAAGCCTGTGTAAAGTAAAAGCACACTTCCAGATAGAGCAAGACTTCAAAATGGAGTGCTCACAGGGCAAACAGGGCACCACAATAAAAGCTCAAGAACAGAGTGGTCCTGTCAACCGTCACTGCCTCCTCTGCCTTTAGATAACATCGGGTTACATCATTACATTTAATAAGTGCTAACCTTTGATTATGAGCAGCTAGGCGGATCATGTTCAGACTCAAATGAATTGTAATTGAAAACCCTCCTTAATGGTAAAGTCTAATTTTAAGTCACAATTCTGACAATGCCCCTTTAAAAAGGTTGGCATTTTCCAGCCCTAACCATTTTTGTGCCTCTACAAGTGTCCTTGGCCACATGAATGTGAATGACTCTGCTTTTGGGGGTTTGTGTTTCCCTTTCAGACAGTGAGACAAAGGGGACTGCATGTAGGCATGTGTCCAGCTGGATATTTTCAACTTCCAAAAAGGGGCAAAAGTACAAAAATAAAAATCTTCACCACGACTATTTCCATGAGTGCCCTGACATCGATGCCTCCTCGTGCGGAACAATCTGATGCCTTACTCTGCTAAACTCTATTTTCTCAGGAACTTTTCCTCAAAATTTCTTTTAAGACCACAGATAAGCCGAACCCAGGTGTAACCCATTTTGTGTACCTGACCCCTCCTCCATGATGGTCGGACTTTACTTTTGACTTTGCCCTGATCTCGCACTACCAGATACGTGCTGTTGGCACTTTGACCTTTTAGGCGCTGTTTTATTTTGGTGTAATTTAATTCATTACATTTTACTGTATGTTTTTACATTGGCTTGTGATTTTTATTGGTTGTGTTTTCCCTTTGTTACTGTTTGCATGCTGCATAAATACTATACAGTTTGCCTCAAAGTTAAGCCTGACTCCTTTTGTACCAGGCTGCCAGAGGATTAAGCACGGGTTAATTTAGCGACTTTTGTGGTACATCCTGACAAGGATTGTTGTGACTGTTGTCTGAGTGGGGCTTTCACCCTCTACAACCAATATCCCAATTGTCTACATAAATGCATTCACCAGCAAAGAGAACAATGCCAAACTACCTGCTGCTAAAAATGTAACTGGTGAAGCTATTTTATGACTGATAACTAAGACTACCAAGTGACATGTCACACCTCATACGTTTAAACCGAGCAAAATACATTTCCAGATGCAAGTCATATTACATGGGATAGCTGCCTCTTTCTTTCAGACTAGACGAAACATTCTGACTTTGAGAAAAGGCCTTAGGAGATTTCTCTGACGGTCAGTGACGTGTCCAAAACGGTGACTAGCATTACAATATTGTCGAAACTAAAGTAGTCACTCTGTAGCTATCTTCATTCACTGAAAACATATTCAATAACTTAAAAAAGCCTAGGACGCGAGATAAAATAAACCTTTGAGAAGACAATAACGTTAAGACACAGAAATATTTGAATAATAAAACGGTGATTACAACTGTAATAATAAAAGTTAATCCACAAGCTTAAAAATGCTCAATGCTGTTCCTGCAAAAGTCAAACTGGTCAAAGGTCTAATTCATAACCGGAGGCAACTTCCTAACAATTACATCTTCACAAAAAAGCACACTCCAATCTGTGGCCCACATCACACACTGACAACAAAAACATGGGGAAACCTATATCTATTAACATAACATTTTACTTAACATACTGTAAGCAGCTCAAACTGCTCAAGGTAAATGAGGGTTCTGTTATTAGTTAGTAACATGTTGAACATGCACCTCGTATTCTACTAAAATGTTAAGAAATGTTATTTATCTTTTTGGGGAAAATCTCAAATGACCCAATGGCTTCCTCTTAGTATTTAAAGCTTTCGCCTTTTTCATTTTCTTCAGTAAGGTCAAGGGTCAAGCAAGCTAAAAGGCAAAAAAACACCATCGAAAGAAAGTGTTCCATAAATCCATTCTGGGGTTAACATACTACGAAATTAGGTTGTTGTCTTCGGATTTTAATACTGTAGCAGAATTCAAGGTTGCTTGCTTAGATTTTCTTTGTATATTGTTAAAAAAGGAGACATAAAGGCCATTTGAATTTGGAGGAAATGAATGCATATACATCCACTGATGTATAAGCACACCTGGTTGGAAAATGTTAAGGGTACCCTGGAAACTTTGGATTTGTGACTATGCAGAGGCATTTCTCCTTGCCCAGAAAAATGTAATGCGTAATTGCGCATGAGTAAATGCCTGTGCATTTGTGCAGTGACACATCTTTCTTTTTGATGAAAATCTTACAGAAAAAACTTGTTTCCACACTCCCACCAATTCTGTTGTTGTCACTTTTCTGTTCACCTTGAAAAGGAATTATCTCTAGCCCTTATCAACAGTATATTTGTGGCATATTCTGCAGTGGGAATAGGTAATAGATGAGTGTGTTCATGTTTGTGGGCGTACACAAACTCATACTGCCTTTTCGCTCTGGATGCCCATTCATCTGGCAATGGGAGTAAACGTATTCATATGAAAATTTTCGAGAAAATTCTTTAATCAATCAATCAAGCAATCAAACATTTGTAAAGCGCGCTACTCACCCGCTAGGATCTCAAGGCACTGAAAAGCGGGGGGGGGAGTTGGGAAGGACTGCTACTGCTCGAATAACCAGGTCTTGAGGTGTTTCCTGAAGGTCAGGAGGTCCTGAGTCTGTTGTAGGTGGGCGGGGAGTGTGTTCAGGTCTTGGCAGTGAGGTGGGAGAATGATCTGCTGCCGGCTGTAGTTCGATGGATGCGAGGGACGGCGGTGAGGTTAAGGTTGGCAGAACGGAGTTGGCGGGTGGGTGTGTGGAAGGTGAGTCACTCGTTGAGGTAGGCAGGGCCTGTGTTGTGAAGAGCTTTGTGGGCATGAATGAGGAGTTTGAAGGTGATCCTCTTGGTGACGGGAAGCCAGTGTAGGTCTCTGAAGTGGGCTGAGATATGGTCGTGGCGTGGGATGTTGAGGATGAGGCATGCAGAGGCGTTCTGTTCGGGTGTAGTTTCTTCTGGAGCTTGGCTGTGGTTCCTGCATAGAGTGCATTTCTGTAGTCTAGTCTGCTGCTGACGAGGGCGTGGGTGACCGTCCTTCTAGTTTCGGTGGGGATCCATCTGAAAATCTTGCAAAGCATGCCGGGAGTGTTGAGGCAGGAAGATGAGACTGCGTTGACTTGCTGGGTCATGGTGTCATGGGGTCGTTGACTTGCTGGGTCATGGTGTCTTGGGGTCATTATGAGTGTGAACCTCATTTTGTAAATTATGAAAGTGTTGTTACGCATGTTAAAAAAAGTATTTGGTGTTTGACATCACTCTTACATGCACAAATAGATTTGTTTGTGAACTAGGCCCTGAAAGTGAGAACATGAAGAGGGTTATTTCTTAAGATTTTGTGGGGGAGCTCTTGTGGCGCAAAGAGACTCAAAGCATTGCCTTGATTTACTAACCACTAAACCAAGAAACGGGTGTAGCGCAAAATTGTGCAGTGCCTTGAGAACGCCTGGCAAATCTTAGTAAATGTAGGCCCAAACGAAAAATGAGATAACATACACATCGCATATAAAGTTTATCTGATGGAAATGCAAATTACAGTGGACTGATGAAAAACAATAGGCATTGATGAAAAGGGAAGCTTTTGCGGCTTTCGGGTCAATAAATCGCTTCCATTTCAAATTGAAAGATAATGAATTAGGCAGTGATTTATAAACAAATGAGGGGTCTTGTGTGTTTGCAAGTTAAGAATTATGTCTTTAAAGATGTATTTTTCACACTATAATGTGAATCTCATTAATTAGGAAAAATCACTATGTAACTGCTAGAGTATTCATCACAATTAATTAAAGCGTGAACATTGATTGGAGAAGCATATTTTTCACAATTTACCCCCCTCATCCCCCCTTACCAAGCAGTCCAAACAATAATGTGGCCCCAGGGAGATTTCTCGCCTGGTGTACTTTATGTTAATGGGTAACAAATGATGATTTTACAGGCACGCATTCATTGTGGACTATAATTAGTATATTGTGGACTGTTTTAAGGAAGAAGAGCTTGAACGTCAGTGTCTGTCACTACTCTTTCTCAATACCTCAGTATACTACTAGCATTGCTAAACAGGTGATCTTTGCTGAACAGGTGATCCTTAAATTATTCTTTCTGGTTGTTCTGTGCACTACGGAGTTTAATGCAGAGCAGCACGTGGTCGCACAATGCACTCTGAGTAGGAGGCCCGAAATACTGCATAATATGCAAAGTTATGCCATTACTCGCTTTTTCTACTGCTTGGTAAACACTGGAAAAAACATGGGGCCTCATTTACAAGAATTTGACACATCGGCATTGATGCATCAGATTTCTTGTGCCTGCCTCAAATGCCCCAACAACGCCATAAATGCTCTGTATTTACAATACAGAGCTCCATGGCACAAGTTCTCATGGATGCATCAGAAATTCAGATGCATCTGTTGGCGCTAAAGTGACACATTGTTGGAGATGTGTTGTAAAACTGATGCAACCCAGAAATGCTTCAGAACACAGAGAAGAGTCCTATGTAAAAAGCTCTGCGTCCATCCATATGCCTGGTCTGAGCAAGAGTAGGAATTTGTACATAGTCAAGTCGCAGAGTGACACAGTGAAAAGTTGTACATTTCACTGTGTTGGTTCTGTGTGGCGTTTAATGTGGGTACGCCCACCCTACTTACATTATACTTGGTGCAGTTATAATGTGACGCAATTCAATAGAAACTGATGAACTGGGCCCAATGCATCAGTTTATAGATATGGAGCATTGTGAAGCATTAATTGCGCTGCCGCTGCGTCATAAAAAATGACACAATGGCGTTGCAAGCTCCTTGTAAATGAGGCCCAGAATCTTGTTTTTGTCTTTTTGTTTTGAACAAGCCTTGATTTAGATGTAGTAACTGGCCTGGTTGCAGCTTTGCAGCATGGTGTAGATTGTTTATGATGTTTCGCCTTCTGTTTGTCTGCCATCAACACGGAAGAGAGGAGTGGTAAGCCATATTTATTAAAAAGGTCTATATGCTTCTCTCTCCCCGAGCGCAACTTAGAGCAGCAACTTTGGTTTCTCTGCAGCTCTATGTTTTAACAAATCTGACCATTTATTTCCACAGCATCTGCGCGGCGGACAGAAATCTGAAGATTGATAAGGAGAATGGCTGTTCCCTGCTTCTTGCAAACTACTGCAAAAGCACATGCAAAGGTGGGGGGCCTTTAGCATAAAGGGACCTCATCTCTGCATTCACTTTTGCATGCATCAGATTTCCCCCAAAATGACAAGAGAGGCAATGTCAAAATATGTTTCATGTGAATAGACATGAGAGGACATGTCAACAGTGAATGTGTTTGCAGTCTTCTTCCATGACCCTTTGACTTCAACCTGCCCCTTGCATGGTGAAAGCCTTTCATCATGAACAACTTCTAACTTGTAAATGTTTAACAACTAACAATAGCAGACTGGAAGAATTAAGTGTTTTGCAACAACAGGAGTGATCAAAACACATTCACAAATTTCTTCACCCAAAGCAAGCTGAGGGGAATGACCACCACGTAAAACTTCCAACTTGAAAATGTTTGCAATGTATTTGTTAATTGCAATGTCACTTTCGAAAATTATGTTTTGAGACACTGGCAGATCTTAACATTTTAAACAGGTATAGCACTGAGCCTGGGATTAAATCATGCCTGGTCTTTTCGTAGAGGGTGTTTCCTGTGGGCCTATCTAAAGCATTGTTACTTGACTGTAGCTTGGCTGCTCCAGATAGCACTGACGTGATTTAACAGCTACATCTCAATTCATGGAAGACCAGAGAATCAGCACAAACATCAGGTCTCCAACTGACCACAGCAGGACGTTCATGATACTGTCTTGGAATAGATCCTAAACAAGAAGGGTGTCAGAACTTGCATACTCACTAATTAATCCCCAGATACATTAATCTCTGACGTAAGCACCTACTTCAAAAATCTGTCTTTAACCTTTATGTGACTCATGCCTTAACGGTTCATGTTCTCTGAGAAAGAGAAGCTTGTTTTGTTTCTGCCATACTTTCCCTGTCCTGTGAAGCAGAACAACTTGCACTGCTGGTGCCCAATTTGCAACTATTCTGTCATGGGAAAGGTTTGTGCTGATGCTGCCTTAGGTATACCTGATCTATGAATTTGGGAAGCTTGCACTGTTTTGTGCCTAAGGTGCACCTGTTCTATGAAGGGTGAGTGGGGTCCATTGATGCTGCCTACCTTCTAAGAATGCAAAATATATTTTGAATACACTTGCGTAACATGCCCCGGCACTCAGAAGCTTTTGTTAGACTTAGCACTACTTGTGGAGCCCTAACTGTCTTTTGGGTCATCCTAACTTAACTTCCAGTGCCAGGACATTTATTTTCTAAGTATCTGTCTGCCTAACAAAATTCTGTTAATTAATTTATTCACTAATAAAATTGTGATTAGTGCAGATGGATAAAGAATGGGATTCCCATCAAGGATTAGAACTGCACAATGTCTAATCAGGAAACCTGGTTTCAATCCTGGCTTTCAAAGAAACAAACTGTGAGACCCTAGGGGAGTACCTTTCTTCCCTGGGCCTTCTTGTCCATGATTATTGCATCTAAGAGCACCTTTAACAACTTCACTTGTACAACAACCTATCTTGTGTATGGTTTATTAGGCCCTAATATTTTTCAATTGAGTCATTAATAAACCTGTCAAAGTGGACTGTGTGTGGTTCACAATTGTAACAAAAAACACCCAGTGAAGTGATTTAATCTAAGATGTTAAAGTGAAACAATCTAAATGACACTTTTTGTGTAAAAGTTTAAACTCCAGCTATAATGGAAGTGGCAGTCAGTAACACTAGCACCAGGGTAGGAGGTCCAGGATGAGCTAAGAGCTGCTCTCCTCAGCCTATACCGTGCTGATTTTTCAGTCAGGATGCAACACAAACCGGGGCTGTTGCTTCCTCTCTACCACAGTCCTAGTTGTTCAGGTAGTGAGACAGGAGATCATTTGGTACTGGCATGTGGCTCACGGTCTCAAGGTATATGCACTCCCACTTCCCACATCCAGTCAGCTGTGAGTACGGTTTGGCAGAGTGTGCCATGGCCTGTTTCACAGCTCAGGCTACGATTACAGTGACTCATCCTGTGAAACATGCTGCACGTTTTGACAGCCTCCCCACCAGCATATTGTGAAACCTCTTCAAGTATGAGGCCTAAGGAAATGTGCCCCTTTAGTAGCTCGGGCATGTTTGATATGCTTAGAATAGTGCTTACTGGTGGAGTTGGATTTTTCCCTACTATTTAAAAAATTCAATTTTTAGAAAGTGGGCATTTCTCTATGCTCATAACTCTAGTTCTTTGCAGCCTGTCTCCAATACACACATAGAGGTGGGTGACGGCTATACTTTGTGCATATTTTCTAGACAGCCACAACATCTGCATACTGATAATATTTCTGGACTGCGAGAGAAAGCAGAGGTTCACATTTACATGTCAAAAAGGTATGTTCTGCCCTCACACAAGGGGCTGAGATACCCCCTGTTGATCACCTGGAGTCAGGGCTTGCATGCTAGAAATTGTTGCACACTTATAAAGATGCCTTCTGACGTCCCTCCTTCATCAAGACGTTTGTGAACATCGGTACAGGGGTTCGGACCCAATGTATTTAGACATGGCGTGGGACTTTTAACCAGACATGGCCGGCACTACATCTGCACTTTGCCTGGAGGACTGCAGTGCTGCTAGAAGTAACTACCATTCTTGCTACTTGCTTTGTTGTGTTGGCCTGCTGCCTGCTGGCTGCTCGGGCTGCATGAGATACTGAGATACTGTGAAATTGCAAATTGCTGCAATGAACTGACCTTCTGCTTACTTCCTGCTTTTTCTGCTCCACAAGGGCTCTCCAAGGCCTTGTTGCATGCCCCTAGTTTTCGCAAACTCAGGACCATCAAAGATTGCCCCTAAGCACCTCTGCCATGGGAGTCTGTCCCTTGTGAGTCCAGCAGCAGTGTGCTGACCAGGGAGCTGAAACTGTCCGCTCCTTGCCCTGCATCATTTCCAAGGCAGAGTGCTGAAGCACTTAACCTATCAGCATGTCGATGATTTCCATGTGGCTCTAAAAGCCACCTCGCACTATGTGTTCCTTAGGAACAAGTGCCCATTGTGGGGAAGAGTGAGGGCTGCCCCCAGAGTCGATGTTGCCTAGCCTTGCAAATCACTGCAGTGCATGCCGATTCTGGAGCCACATTCCACTCCCGACGCATTGCTGTGGAAACAAGAAAGCTCTTGTTGATGACATGGACAACCTGGATTTGCCAACAAGGGATCAATGACAATGAGTTTTCCTTCCTGTAGAATCCCCCCCACCAGATACCACCAAGGACAGCCCGTGAGGCTGATGTCACCACGCCGGCCAAGGAAAATCTGAAACTGTGCCCCCTCCCTCTGTAGAGTTGAGGGGCACTGTTTTCACCATGCTTGGAGGGAATGAATCCTTTGTGGAGACCCTTGAAAGTGGGGTAATGCTGCCACAGGAGATGAAGTGGCTTAAGGATCACAACTCATAGGAGATTACTGTATCCTGTGTAGCAGGCACGCAGATGCTTCAATGTGTTGTGCATGAAAACAATCCTTACAGCAGGGCTCTTCGAAAATTACAGTATAGAGTATAATAGAAGTGCAGGTGCGCTGTGCTCTATTTTTTCATTATAATTCATGTGATTTACCCAAACAGCTTGCATCACTTGTAAAGTGTTTACTGATATATGTTGTTTTTACCTTGCATTGTCCAGGATAACGAGTACTATTTCAGTATATGTATAGTATGCACAATATTTATCCTTCATGTCGCTTTGGTCTAAGTTATGCACAATATACTATGTATTTTTATATACCTTATGCAGAGTCTTTTTTGTGGTGCATTCATTGTGTTTCTGTGTGGGTGTGCTGCACAAACACTTTACACATTGCCTCTGATTAAATGCCTGGCTGCTCTGCACTAAGCTACCAGAGGATGAGCAGAGGTTATCGTTGGTGAGTAACTTACTTGCCCTGACTATATGGTTGGTTCTGCTTGGTATAGGTGCATACCCTGGACAACTAGAAACCGAATTTCAAATTAAGTTCAATAGTGTAACAAACGAAGAATATACATGTCGACCAAAGTGACATACGTGTACCATAAGTAAGGAGCCTATAGCTAGGAGACTGTAAAAAGTGTAAATAGTTAGACTTTTAAATGCTTCTCAGTTCAAGATATGGGACCCACCGATGAATATTACCACACCAGTTAAGTGACTGTTCATCATCCTGTCTGAGTTGATAAATGTATGGTAATTCCATAAGAAGTTTGGCTGTTTCTTCCAGATGTTTTGTACTTCTTGCATTTTTATAGAAATTGTACAACTGTCCTTCAATGCCTCTCACTCACTCTTTAGTGTATTACCTACCTGTGTTGCACCCGTCCTGTATGTGTCAAAAAATTATGGTATGTTCCTTCTACTACTGCCACATGCTCTTATCTTATTATTTGTGTTAGAGAAGGTTATGCTGCTGCTATCCGTGTTGTACCATTATTGTATTGAGAACATACATAAAATAAAAAATGATTCATATTGCCAATGCTTGTTTAAATGCAAGATATGAGTGAAAGAGTAAACCATCACAAAATATGTGAGTAGACTTTACTTTTGAATTTATGTGTGAAAAAAGTATGTTTTTAAAAATGTGGTAGCCAACTTTGTAAACTTTTTTAAATCATAGTTGACAAGTGGTCAATGCTGGAAACGTAGCCAAGAACACTTTGTGTGCTGGGCTTTTGAGCCCAAGATGAAACTGTTAAAAACCAAAACTACAAGATCCACAATGCAACAAGCTGTTTGGAAAAAAAACAAAAATAGATGACAATATCCTCTAGTCTACTGCAAAAGTGGAGAGTTTTAAAATGCACAATATAAATATAGTGCGGATGGTCTTGCTTTTTTCTTGGAGGCAATTAAGGGTTAAACAGCCAACTCAGTGAGCAGGCAAAGATCCCTCTCAGATGCAATTACAAGCAACTCACTTCTTAGTGGCTAACATTAACAGTCCTTAGAAAACCTGCAACGGCTGTCATTTTGCCAGAACAATACAAGTAGTAAGTATAATGTCCTGTCACCACTCTTCTTGAACATGTCCTTAGCCTAGACTAAGGGTCGGTGGAATATTCTGTTTTGCTTGCAGAATTTTGATGATTCGGTGTTACTCTTTTAACATGGAGTTCTGGCCAAATTGCCAAATGGCAGAATTTTTTCTTACACTCTACTCCAGAACGGAAAGTTGGCAAGTGAGATTTGGTGTAGCCTAGTACAATTTCCAGTCACCAAAAGGACATTCAGAGAAATGTTTCTAATGTGGTTGGTCACGCGCAGTTGTGACCGTTTGTGGTCAAAAGGCTGCCACTCAAGTAGAAAATCTACTTGAGTGGCAGCAAAATCAACGTGAGTAGCTGCGCTCCCTGGTGCACCACGTGGTGCCATTCATGCTGATTTTTCAGTATGTAACTTGCTACTGGTACTAATTCACAGTGCAACCAGCCAATTTCCACCCTTTGTTGGAACGCCACAGAATATTGCTGAGTTTTTATGTAACTCTATAGAATTCCACTGAGTCAAATTTTGCACGTTTTACCCATGCATTGCATAGTCCATGGTGGGATTAAGGTGGTGCATTTACAACACTACGGTGAAGCAACCTGCACTGCAAGAGTGAAGCACAGGCTGCAGGTGCTGTCCCATGAGGGCCACCAGTTTTTGAAATGTAGTGCTCACCAAACCTGTCAGTTTGGTGAATGCTGGCATTATACATTTATTGGGGGACCTGTTGTCACCATGTTAAAGAATATAGGGCCTGACTTACAGTTTGGTAGAGGGGGCTACTCTGTCACAAAGGTGACAGATATCCTGTCCACTGAAATATAAATCCCCTGGGATATAATGGGATTTATATTTCAGCCGACGGGATATCCGTCACTATTGTGATGGAGTAACCCCTCCCCCAAACTCTAAATCAGGCCCTTAGTGAGCCAGATGGATAAATGACCGTTGCTGAATGGAGTGTGAGACAGCATCAGGGGCCCAGTTAGACTTGTTGAACCAGCGTACCTGCAATCCTGGTTGTCAGGCAAAGCAATATGAGGTCCCTGTTGGAGATGCTATGAGGCTGTGATGCAAGGTTGTGTGTTGTCATTGAGGAGGCCATCACCAAAGGGTCTTGTGATGCTAAGTCTTGCATCAAGGATGCATCACACACCGGATGCTTCCTAAAACGCTATGCGGCTTGCAATGCAGATTGTTGTGTTGGCGGCAAGAATGTCATCAACAAGGGGCTTGTGATGTCAAGGCCTACGTTGGGATGCATCGCACACCTGCAGTTACAATGAGGCTGAGGGCTGCAAAGGTGATGCAAACTGCTTATGTCAGGAAAGTCCACGCAGCAGATGCAATGTGCCGGTTGTGTTCGGGGTTGAGCTGCACAGCAGAGGAGACACATCTGTTTTGCTTCTTCCACAGACAGGCAGCCATGACACCTTCGGCTGCACTTCCAAAGGTCATGGACAGGGATGACACTACTTGGGAGGACAGGACTTACAGATGGAAGAGTCCAGGTACTGGATCCAAAGTTGTTGGAAGCCTGTTCCACCCGTGAGGCTTCTGATCAGAAGGTGAGCAAATTAGCCCTTAGAGCCACTCTGGGGCCCAGTCCTTCTGGGGGCAAGAGGGCCACAGGTCAGAACAGCAGGGTAGCAGTCTTTCAGCACATCAGTCGAGCTGAGCAGCAGTCCTTTCATCAGTACAACAGTCCTTATTGCTGGCTAAGTCTTCCACAGGTCCAGAAGTGTACTGAAAATTTGGGTCTAAGGGTCCAACATTTATACCTGGTGTCCACTTTGAAGTAAAGGAGGATTTTAGGTGTTTCCTCCCTTCCCGAGGTGTCATGCATTCCCTTTCTCCCTGTCATGGCTCCAACTTGTCTGGGGTCACAAAAGGTTAGCTACAAACCTTTTGTGAGAGTGCTCTGACAGGACCCTTGTGAAGTGCAAGTGTGGTAAATGACAGTTCCTCCCCCTTGTTAACTCAGAGTGGCTCATCCTGTCAACACGTATTTTCACCTTGTTTCACTGTCTGGGACCAACGCACAAAGAACAACTGCCAGCAACACCTAGTTACGTGACCCCAGATCAGGCTGCCACCACCAAATGGCAAGGACAAGAAAATGCCAACTTGCTAAAACTGTTTTTTTCAGATTTGTGACTACAAATCAGACTTTGCAATTAAAGGGGGCTTTTAATTATAATTCTTAAGACACCAAACTTAACCTGTCTACCTGATCCCCACTGGAAGTTACAACCTACTAAATGTATTAAGGTAACTCCAATACATGTAGTAAGTCACTACCAGGACATGTAAACGTTATTGTACATGCCCTACATTTTGAAAACACTGCACTCTGCCCTGTGGGTGGTTCGGGGCATTCCCTAGAGGTTACATATGTATTAAAAAGGAAAGTTTAAGCTTGTCAAAAGGTTTATTTTGCTTGGTTGAAATGACAGTTCAAAACTTCACATACATAGGCTGCAGTTGCAGGCCTAAGAAATGTCTAAAGGGCTACCTAAGTGTGTGGCACAATCTGTTCCACAGAACCACAAGTAGCAATTAATCTACAGGTCCTAGGCATGTGCAGTACCACTTTACTAGGGACTTACAAGTACATTAAATAGGCCAATTGTATATAAGCAAATTCAACCATGCTTTATGAGAGCTCAAGAACGTTAGCACTGGTTAACTGTGGTAAAGTGTGCAAAGTCCTAAAGCAGGCAAAAACGAAGTCAGCAAAACAGGAGAATTGAAGACACAAAGTTAGGGGAGAACCATACTAAGGATGCAAGGTCTAACAGTTACAGATCATGTGATGCATATCATGCATTCCCAAAACTTATTAGATTGCAGTAATGCGTCTTCATATGTCAGAGTGTCATTTTGTGTAGTAAATCACAAAGATTTTGCCAAAAGTAGGTGGAACTTATTTTTATAGTACTCCTGAGTTCCAAGAGTAAGCCAGGACAACTATAGGAGTAACTCACTCCTTCTCATAGAAAGATATCTTTGAATCAGACCCAAGGTCACTACATATTTTATTAAAAAGTAAGCAATGAGCTGTTGGAGATATTTAAGGGTGATGTAAGGCTTCCTTGAGTGGTATATTTGCGAAGAACCACATTTATTCAAATAAAGCCACCAGCCTCTATACTCACAAACATATATATTTTACAAGATTATCCCGTCACCAGCAATTGAATAGTACAGAGACAGTAGCGGGCCCACCCTCCACAAATATTTAAAAATGTGCACTAGTCTTGGTCATGAGTGTCCTTTTAGGTGGTGGCAGAGATGTAGCTAGAGAGGCAATTGAAATACTTACACATCCCACTCCTGTTTTCTCCTTGCTACTAATCTTACAGACATAGGGCCTGATTCTAACTTTGGAGGACGGTGTTAAACCGTCCCAAAAGTGGCGGATATACCACCTACCGTATTACGAGTCCATTATATCCTATGGAACTCGTAATACGGTAGGTGGTATATTCGCCACTTTTGGGACGGTTTAACACCGTCCTCCAAAGTTAGAATCAGGCCCATAGTGAATTGTTGCCATTAGAGAAGGTAGCATTATGAGTTATAAAATTCACAATTTCATAATTCTATGGGGTCTTACACTCATTAGAGGAAATAAACTATGGATATGTTTGATCTACATTCACAAGTGTATAGTATTTCCAGGATGCAGGACACAATAAAGTAAATTAGAAAGACATAGGGTAGGAAATTAGTAACAATTGTTTCAACTTACATTTACAAATGTTCACATTTACCTGTATGCTTGGTGACTGGGTCTCAATGGGTGTAGATTATCGTTTATGATGTTCATATCATCATACTGCAGTGCTCTGCATTTCCATCTGAACAGTATCTTACTTCTTAAAAGCATGCATATTCTCTTTATACATCCAAGTGTTATTGATTATGGTAATTTAAACAAATGTATCCATTTCAGTGACCTGTATCACAACTTCCCAATCAATATAAAAAAGAAATATGAATGAGGTATGCTGACTTTTCTGTCATTGAGTGGCCATTGTTCTTCCACCAAACGAAGCCTGGAATGTCGACCAGTGAAAATACACACATAATTAAATGCCATCTAAGTAAATTATAGATGGACTACCCAAGTTAATCTCAAATACTGGAAGTTAGGCTGGGTCACAGTCTAGACCACATTTTCAAGAGTGTGCATTAAAGATATGTTCCACTGCTAATGATATTCAGTATTAGTAGAGCTCAAATACAAACTCTGCAGATAAAACTACTACGTCATGCTATTGTGATTTGGCAAGCAATTCAGGCCTCTTCAGTGAGGTGCAGCTTGTGTCCTGTGCACAGTGAACTACAGGACCCACATCTGGTCACAGCCACAGCACTTACGTTGTCTCATGGTGAAAAACAAAACATTGATGCTTGAGTGAATCTCTTGATTCAAGCACATCTATTCGTGTGGTCGGATAAGTAAAGTCGGAGCACTCAAAACCTGCTGCAGATGGTAAAAGCTCTAAGCACAAATACTCATAGAGGAGAATCCTCTATCTGTAAAGATCTTGGAAATAACAGATCTATTTACTGGCAGCTAGCACTGCTAACTCCTTCCATCCATATTGTGGATTTTTTCTAGAAATCCTTTTAAACCTAAGCCAAGCCAATAGACATTCTCAAGGCTGTGTGCTGGCCACGACTTTATTCAATCTATACCTGGTGGACCGGTTTGTGCAATTGGACACGACTAGCACTCATCCCCCAAACTGGCCCAACATTTAATAACAGCACTATTATATGCAGCCAATATCATTTTATTGAAACGTTCAGGCACTGGCCTGCAATTGTTGCTTAATGTTTTCCACCAATATTGCGTGCTAAATGAGCTATCTGTGAACCTGGGGAAAACCAAAGTAATCATCTTTGGAAAATGAGTAATCAAGAAAAAGCAATGGTTTTGGGGGGGAAAGCCAGTGGGCAGAATTGGCAGTTATAAATACCTTGGTGTCTGGCTACAGAAGTGCTGGTCTCAATGTCTGCATCTAAACACCCAGAAAGCAAGGATGGCATCTTAAGTTGCATCCTTGCAAGTCCTGGCAAACAAATTGCAAAGTCCATCTTCGTGTCCACTGCTCACCGTGATTAAGGCAAAGTTTCATCCCGCATTGTTATATGGTCTGGAAATCTCACTCAGAACAAAGCCTTTCACCTACTCTTTCTACTGCCACATAGTACCTCTCTGGTGCAAATTAGTCTGGAATTTGGACTGCAGGAGCAAGAACTGGTAGAAGAGGGGGACTTACCTAAATATGCTTCACTGTTAAGACAGGCAATTCCGAACTCACTGAAGGCCCTGATTTGGAAAGAAATTGGTCTTAACACACCCCAAAATCCAAACATGTGTTCGGAGAGAGCTGCGGCGACAGTCATGCACCTGCAAGCTGAGCATCTTTGTCTGAAAACTTAGCACACAAACCCTTTAAGCAATTACTGAATAAACAAATTAAGCAGCTCTCCTGAACCAACAACTTACAAGGTGCCAGCTGATCAGCCATACATGGCTGCCTTACTAAAAAAGCACCTAAAAATAGAAATGCTCTACGTTAGACTTGGCCTGCTCCCTTCACTCGATGCTGTTCCAAAGTTGGTTTTGCCATCAAATTGAGAGAGATGCAGGCTATGTGCATATCCTCGGGAGAACTTTTTACATATCCTTTGCATGTACCGTGTTCTGTTTCCTTGATGTTAAATCTACCTAAGAGACATCTTAAATGCCAATGGCATTAGGACCTGCCACCAGGCAATCCTGGTCTGGCTAAAGGGGTTGACTCCTCAATATATGGCATGCTTTGCAAAATTCATATTAAAAGCTGACCGCCTACTCAAGCTCACCTCAATCAATCAAGAAGGAAGTTGGAACGCAGCAGTCTAATAGCTTTCACACCATGTCTGTCGCCTTCCTTTTGCTTTATTGCCATTCTGTATTATTTGTACATTGGTACCTCTGTTTTTTCAGTCTTATGGTGTTCAAAGCACCAAAGGAATTGTCTGTGCTATAGTCTTAACTTTTCTTTGTTGTTGATTGCAATGATTTTTGTTAATCGTGCAAATAAATAAAAATACAGATACATTCACATTTGTGAAATGTCTTTCTCTACAGATGAGTAAAACATAATTATTAATTTAGCTTACTATGGTTAAAATGGGTCTAAAATTATGTATTTCTCAGGGCTTTAAAATTAAAATTGATCGCATGAAGTCATGCAATTAGGTAGCAATTTCCTTAAACATGACATTTCTAAGAATAAATTGCCTACCGAACATTATGTAGAAATAGGCGATCATCTCTGTGTGTAGACCTTTTGAGATCATGTAAACTGTTTGAGACCTGAGGGGAAAATGAGGACTCCACACATCAAAATCTATGCATGTATAACTGGCCTTGAGAAACCCAGAACTGATGCACTTAGGGGCACATTCAAGAGCCCCTAGCGCCACTCCAGCATCACTTTTAATGACGTTCCGGTGGCGCTATGCCCTGCACCATATTTACAAGGTGGTGTTTAGCCACTTTTTGTGGCTTAACACCATGTTGTAAATACGATCCCTTCACACGTAGCATTCTGCTTGGAAGGAGCGTGCAAGGGGTATTGCTGTGGGCGGGCCACAGCAACACCAATTGCATTTTGATGTTGCCTCAGATTTACGAGATTTCATAAACCTAAGGCAGTGCCAAAATCGAATGCCACCCGATGGGTGGTGTTAGCAAGGTGCAAAGAGGAGGAATAATAGTATTCCTCCTCATTTTTTGCTTTTCTATGCATGCTGCATTTTGCAGCATGCATAGAAAGAGCAAAATGTCAGAGATGACTGTGTATGTGGGGGAAGGTGTTCCTTCCTTCACATAAACAATCATTTCAAAATGACACTTTAGCACTTCTGTGTGTGCTGTATTCTGCAGCACACACAGAAGTGCCAAGTTGCCATTAGTGGTTGTTTATGTGGACACCTTCCCACACATAAACAATCAAACCCCTCAACGAAGACATCCATGCACAATGGTGCAAGGATGCCTGCAGTGGCGCTAGGCAGCTCAATTTAGTGCCAGCACAGGGGACAACACAGGGGTGCGCCATATTCAATTAAATACGGTGCAACACTGCATTGTGTCCATATTTAAAAGAAAACTGCAGAGTGACAAAAATGGCAGCTCCATCATTTTCTTTTAAATACGGGCCTTAATGTATAATGTACTGGTGGTTCATGTTTGCAGCGAGGTCACCTGGCACAAAGGCTTGCATTGGGATTGTAGCAGGGGCTGCCTGGGAACTGACGTGGAACATTATTATAAAAAAGCACAAAAGCCTCTGATTGACTCAACGTCAAAATGAAAATAATTGGAAACAATAAATTAGGCAAAAGGGAATATTCCCAGCAAAATTGTATTATATTGAGAAAACTGACATCTAGTCGTTATTTCAATATAAATTATCATGTTCACATATTCAAGCAGGTTAAAGAATAGTGTGACAACGTTATTTGGCATGCTTGGTGGGTCTCTACCGAACTGCACTTGAAAACTTATTAAAGATTCTATTGATTGACGAAGTGGTTCTCTTCCTTACATGATTAAGATGGGAAACATCAATATTAATTAGCTAATGCAGTTAGAATAGAAATTTAGGTTTTGCTGAATGTAGCATTTTAGAAAAACATACGCCTCTACAAAAGCACACCACAATGAATTTGGTAAAATTATGGCGAGCATTGTGTCATGCTGATGACATTTCACTATGCCATGTAATGCTAACTGATTTCCAAAGCGCCATGATTAATACTAAAGAAATATGTTAAGAAAAACCAACTAAGTGTAAATCTGATTAAAATCCTGGATGTGACAGACAGTGGTATCTTGATGGTGATAGGCTACTTGAAATTAATGACAGCTTCTCCTTGTCGTTAATCATTTGTAGGAGGCAGGTGTGCGTCCAAGTTGGTGGCTAGCCCTTACTTTGAGTTTGAGCATACTTACCAGAGTCTGCTGTGAGCTACCATCAGCACTGCGGCCTGCATTCATCGGTTCCTTAATGTAAATCTTCTATAGATGCGAGTCTGCTTCTCGCAGATGTCCAGTGACAAAGTGGATAGTTTGGGGAGATTAAAAACTACAGTGCAGAGAAAAGGGGCATACATAGAGTGGAACTAGCCTATTCATATGCTGAACCGGTAGTCAGAGGGAGGTGGATTATTTCTGCGCTGGCCACTTTGAAGTGATGCTCAAGTGACAGTTTCCCATTTGCAGCGTCTAATTTGAGCAGTGGTTGCCAGTGAGGTCCACCAGCACTCATTTTTGGGGACCAGCACTTATTTTTCTTCATTGGATATTGACTGCAAGCAAGAGAGTGAAAAACAAACGGCAAAGATTGAAGAGAAAGGCGGAAAAATGGGCACAAAGAGAGAAAGGAGGGACTGGTAACAGTGAGAGGAATAGGCAGCAGTGCCTTGTAGTGGATTAAAGAGATCTGAGCTGAATTCATCACTTCGTAGCCTTGGTATTCAGCACACCAAATTGTAATTGCACCACAAATCAGAGCTTTGGGCACCAGCACTTATTTTTTTACAAATTATGTGCAGGTCATTTGACTTGAGATATTCTTCAAGATACCCAGCCGCTCCAAGAAACATCAAAGCGAGGGGGACAAACTAGACTTTTTAATTTTCAAGGTGACAGTGAAAGGACCCAACATATACTTGACATATCTGGAAAGTATAATCCTTAAAGTTCCAGTATTATTGAAGAACCTCAGGAAATTGACACGAACACAGATGTTAAAATCTAAATTTTATGTTCCACAGGGGCCCATTTTGGCACCCACAGTATTGATGGCACAGCTGGCGACGTCTTTTGAGGCACTCCTGACAACAGAAAAGAACTAAGAGTGCTAAAAAAAAAAAACGCCTGGCACCTTTCAGTTGAGGGCATTACAACTGGTGTGGAAGCACCTTCATGGCTACCTAAATATACAGTGGAGCATGAGCCGTCTTTGGAAGGCCGGTGTAAAAAGTTAGTTGTGCTCAGATCACATCCTTTGTTGGAGATGAAAAACAGTACTGGGCTGACCCTAATGGTGACTCTCACAGAGGAAGTCTAGATCCTAGAGGCAGTGCAACCAAAAGACAAAATATAGATTGCAGTCAGTACAGTATACATCTTCTCTGATGCCTCCCAAACAACAAACGCAACGGTTGGGTTTTGTTAAACCCCAGAAAGAAATTATGGCCACAGCAAAAAAGCACATGGTTTGAATCCATCTAAGCTAAGTATGGAAGTGAGTGGCCAAATTTATCTCTTATTGATTCTGTTAGACGTCCATAGCCTCCTTGATTTGCGGTACAACGAGAACACTGCCGAAATGTTGCTTTCTGGCCAATGGCTACATGCTATGAAACTCCTAAAGTAGGTGGCCACAGCAGACGAACATCTGCAATGCATATTTAAAGATTGCACAATCCCGTCAGCGCTGGACCTTGAGCTCAAGGTGGATCATAATGATAAGCACTGCCTAACGTCCTGGATAAGAAAGGAGAATCAGTGGAGGTAGGAATCACCTTTCGAGCAGTACAGAAAAAAGTGTCACTTTTATATGGCGATGGTCAATATTATTGTCTTTTCGAAAAAGCCTGGCCTCGGAAGTGAACTTTGTTTTAGGCTTTCCTAAGTTAAAAAAGAACTAAAACCCAGATACCTCATGCTTCACTTCATTGTATGCCATTAGGCAAATTGTGGACTTTCGTGATTTTAACAATGGTGATTCTTGTATTAATGCCATTTGGCAAAACATAGCGAATTAAGCATAAGATTGATCTTTCGGGGCCAATGTATTTGTTTTTGTAATATGAGAGGACTAATGAAATGCTGTACTGCATTGTGATGATTTTGTCTGAGGGGTCGACTAACTTTTGGACCCTAGTAGCCTTGGTTCGAATCCCAGCCTGACCATTTGACAAATGCCCCTGTGCCTAAAAATGTAAATATGTCAGATGAGATTATAAGTATGAAAGTTAGCTTTGTACTGCAGAAATAATGATGTAAAATAGAATGGTTGTCTCCATTGACTCCTCCCCCAGATTCATTTAGAATTGTCCACACCTCCCCTACTAGGTTTGAGCTATAAAAATATCTATGTATATATCCACAATCTTCTAATAAATGTGAATTTTAGAACTCTGGTTTGGTTAAGTGTCCAGGCTTTATTGTAGAAAGTCACATGTATTTGTTTTCGAAAACTTGATAAAAATGAATGTGTTCGGATCTTAAGCAGAACCAATTGAATTATGCAGCAGTGGAGGGCTAAAATATCCCGCAGCGCTGACAAAATAAAGCAACAACCACAGGAAAATGATGCAACTTTCTGTGGCAGTATTATTATGGTATTTTGTCATTTCAACAGTTAATAATCCTGTCTGAGCAAACTTCCACCTCATAAGAACCAGTTTAACACCTCAATATAGCCATCAGGGAAACACACACCCTCACAGTTAACTATTGCAAAATATCTGCTGTTGTGCGAAACCACATTTTGGCACGCTCTTTACATACTTTTCATCCCTTTGAGCTATTTTTTTTTATTTATGTTGGCAACGTATGCAGCACATGGTGGGTTACAAGGAAAAAGCGGCAAATTCATAGCAATGCGGAAAATGCCACAGCCAAAAAATTACATATTTCCAGTGTTTCTGCTAATTAGGAAGAAAAGTCTATTTAAATGGTCAATCGAGAAAGGGCTTTACAAAAAGGTTTTACTTACGATTTTTTATAAAGCAACATTGTTCAATGCAGGTAACATCTGTATTTCGGGTTGGGCTATCTTCTTCAAATCTGGATCAATATTATGATTGTTCGTCGCAAATTTCATGAAATTGGACCTAGGAATCTGAAGAGTAGAGATAAACACCCTTAAGAGATATAGTTGAACAACGTGCCATCTGGAAACTCGACAGAGCACTTTCACGTGGGAGGTACACGCAGGAGGCTAGAAGGTGGGTGTGAAAAACACTCTCTGTCCCTTATATTTCCTGGACCTCTGGCTATTTTTAAACGATCTTTTACAGTAATGTGGTGTTCAGCAGATTACGGACAAGTGTTTTTTCAGACTCTAGCAGCAGTAGAAATATATTTACACAGGCTACAATATTTACAGTGCCAAACAAAGTAATCAGTCAGAGAACGAAAAATAAAACTACTGGTGTGTGTTTCACCGTTGGCACTAACTGGTAGTTTCAAGGAGCAAGGATAGTTCTTGTATAGTTAGGGACATATTCTCCATATTTGCAAGGTGACGTTAAGTCACTTTGCGTGGATTAACTTGCCTTTAAAATATGGGCCATTCCGATGCAGATGTCAGACGTACAGTGGGTGTTGCTGTGGATGTACCCACGCAACACCCAATGCTTTTTGACACTGCCCCAGATTTACAAGGAAACGTAAATCTGAGGCAGCACCAAAAACTAACACCATAACAGGGGTGGCGTTAGCATGGCGCAACGAGGAAAGATACTTTAATTTCTTCTTGTTTTTGCTTTTTCTATGTGTGTTGCATGCTGCAGCACACATGGAAAGAGCAAAAGTCCATTAATGATTGTTTATGTGCAGGAAAGGACACCATCCTGGACATACAGGGAGTGCAGAATTATTAGGCAAATGAGTATTTTGACCACATCATCCTCTTTATGCATGTTGTCTTACTCCAAGCTGTATAGGCTCGAAAGCCTACTACCAATTAAGCATATTAGGTGATGTGCATCTCTGTAATGAGAAGGGGTGTGGTCTAATGACATCAGCACCCTATATCAGGTGTGCATAATTATTAGGCAACTTCCTTTCCTTTGGCAAAATGGGTCAAAAGAAGGACTTGACAGGCTCAGAAAAGTCAAAAATAGTGAGATATCTTGCAGAGGGATGCAGCACTCTTAAAATTGCAAAGCTTCTGAAGCATGATCATCGAACAATCAAGCGTTTCATTCAAAATAGTCAACAGGGTCGCAAGAAGCGTGTGGAAAAACCAAGGCGCAAAATAACTGCCCATGAACTGAGAAAAGTCAAGCGTGCAGCTGCCACGATGCCACTTGCCACCAGTTTGGCCATATTTCAGAGCTGCAACATCACTGGAGTGCCCAAAAGCACAAGGTGTGCAATACTCAGAGACATGGCCAAGGTAAGAAAGGCTGAAAGACGACCACCACTGAACAAGACACACAAGCTGAAACGTCAAGACTGGGCCAAGAAATATCTCAAGACTGATTTTTCTAAGGTTTTATGGACTGATGAAATGAGATTGAGTCTTGATGGGCCAGATGGATGGGCCCGTGGCTGGATTGGTAAAGGGCAGAGAGCTCCAGTCCGACTCAGACGCCAGCAAGGTGGAGGTGGAGTACTGGTTTGGGCTGGTATCATCAAAGATGAGCTTGTGGGGCCTTTCCGGGTTGAGGATGGAGTCAAGCTCAACTCCCAGTCCTACTGCCAGTTCCTGGAAGACACCTTCTTCAAGCAGTGGTACAGGAAGAAGTCTGCATCCTTCAAGAAAAACATGATTTTCATGCAGGACAATGCTCCATCACACGCGTCCAAGTACTCCACAGCGTGGCTGGCAAGAAAGGGTATAAAAGAAGGAAATCTAATGACATGGCCTCCTTGTTCACCTGATCTGAACCCCATTGAGAACCTGTGGTCCATCATCAAATGTGAGATTTACAAGGAGGGAAAACAGTACACCTCTCTGAACAGTGTCTGGGAGGCTGTGGTTGCTGCTGCACGCAATGTTGATGGTGAACAGATCAAAACACTGACAGAATCCATGGATGGCAGGCTTTTGAGTGTCCTTGCAAAGAAAGGTGGCTATATTGGTCACTGATTTGTTTTTGTTTTGTTTTTGAATGTCAGAAATGTATATTTGTGAATGTTGAGATGTTATATTGGTTTCACTGGTAATAATAAATAATTGAAATGGGTATATATTTGTTTTTTGTTAAGTTGCCTAATAATTATGCACAGTAATAGTCACCTGCACACACAGATATCCCCCTAACATAGCTAAAACTAGAAACAAACTAAAAACTACTTCCAAAAATATTCAGCTTTGATATTAATGAGTTTTTTGGGTTCATTGAGAACATGGTTGTTGTTCAATAATAAAATTAATCCTCAAAAATACAACTTGCCTAATAATTCTGCACTCCCTGTAAACAATCATTCCCTGCAATGCAGGTGCCCTTGCACTAGGCAACTAAATGTAGCACCAGCTCTAGGGGAAACTGAGGGGCACACTGTATTTTTGTAAATACAGAGCATCTCTGCATTTCTGAAGTGGCACAGTGCAGTGCTGCCAAATTTGGCATAGAGTTGCACTGTGCCGCTTTTTTGTAAATCTAGCCATTAGTGTTAAGAGCGCCAAAATGAAAAATCATAAGACACAGTGGGGCAGAATGACAATATCTCAGACAGTGCAGGATAGAAATCCAAGTTTTGGTGCCGAATTCCATGAGATGGAAAAAACAGGACCAGTAGTTCTTAAACCTTTTGACTTTTGTGGACTCCCCCTGAAATAGATGAAATGTTCAGAGTGTCCATGCTAGAATATTCATTTATACATGATAGAAAATGCATCGAATTAACCTAAAATTTATGAATTTGAAATATAGATCTGACAACACATAGAGGGTCATTATGAACCTGGCAGTCCTGCTCCATCATGCTGGCGGTGGCGGCCAGACTGTCGACAGCGTGGCGTTGCGGGACCGCCAAATTATGACAATGGCAGTGAACTGGCTGTATTGCAGTCATTTCACCACCCTTACCGCCAGGGGGGTAGGACTGCCTGTCCAAAGGTTGACCACTTTCAATCCAGCAGACCACCTAACACTGCCCGCGGTATTTTTAGTATCCTTATCGCTAGGGACTCTGTGGTGGCAGCCCCGCCACGGAATCCCTAGCAGTAATGATACTGGCGACAGGAATGCTCATTCCTGTTGCCACTGCAGGACTCCCCAACACCCCCTCCATGTAGGACCCACCCCCAACACCATCTCAAGCCCTCCACCCCCAAGCAATGACACCCCACCCTCCGATCCCCATTCCAAACCCCCCTGCCCCCAATCCCCATTCCAAATCTCCCGCCCCCTCTCAATCTCTATTCCAAACCCTCCCACCCCCGTACATCCACGCAGGCACACATCACACATACATACATACATACACGCACACGCATTCACACACACATGCACACAGGGCCACAACACACCCCCACCTCCTCCATTCTTACAAACACACACCCCCATTCACGCACACAACACTCAACTGCCCCCCATCCCCTCCCCTGTCGGTCGATCACCTTACCTAGTGGTCGCGCTGGTCGTCTGGGAGGGAACAGGGTCCATGGCGCTTGCTCTGTTGCCAGCGCCCAGCCAACACAACACCACTGCTGTGTCGTGTTGACATGGCCGTGCCAGCGGAGCAACCTCCCCTGCACCGACAACCGCCAGTATGGCTGCTGGCAGCGCTCCACCCAGTTTATGGCGGAGAGCCGCCAGCAGTCATAATATGGTGGTCTGATGACCGCCATCACTGGCAGTCTTGTGGCTGGTGGGACTTCGGTGGTCTACCTTGTAGGCCGCTGAAATCATAATGAGGGCCCTAGTCATTTAATGTGTATGTGTTTAATCAAACGCTAGAAACGTTGGTCTCAATTTAGCTTTATTGAAGGTTGAACTAAAGTTATGTAATCATGTAATTTAGAGTCTTCATTAACAGAATATATGAAAACGATATTGAATTTCTAATGTTTATATTTTAAATATGTATGTAATTTTAGAAAAACACAGTAGGGTGTCATACTCATTGAAATGTGCCAGCAACAATAATCCTTTTTGATTAATGTAATGTGAAAACTAATAAGTCACATTTATGTTAAAATCTATGATTCACCTAATGAAATTAATGCTTTATTTCAATATAAATATGTTATTGTATTTCTTAGTTTAATTGAGGCCTAATTCAATTTGGAGACTGTGCAGATGTAATTCTGTTTAACAAGATCTTTTTCACAAGAAGCTAGTTGGTAGTAGAAGAATGCATTGTTTAGGCAGAGAGGGATGTGTAGTTTTGCCCTTGAAAAAGGAACATACTGGACTATGGACCTTGCGTGGGATCGAACAAAGAGATGGTGTTCTCATACATACATGGGAAAAGATGGCAGTGTAACCTTTGAAGTTGTGTGATCGATTTCTATTCAATGGAAACCCATTCAACGTAATGTGGACTTACCACTTTGACAAATTGGATTAATGTGGCCCTTTTGATATAATGATGAACATTTAAATTTGGGGTAGTTCCTGAGAGACTATCCATAGATCATGATTGCTGTTGGACCTGGCCCTTTGACAGGTTCATCCCCTGATATTTTGCTTGCTTCCTCCTATTTGTTCTGACCTCTCGCAGTTGGCTCTAGGACTTTGAGCACTTTATCACTGCTGATCAGTGCTAAAGTGCAGGTGCTCTCCCATCTAAAGTTGGTATGATTGGCTTATACCTAAATGGCATATTTAATTTACCTAAAAGTCTCTTGTACAGTGATATCTCTATACCCAGGGCCTATAAATTAAATGCTATTAGCGGGCCTGCAGTGCTGCTTCTGCCACCCACTGAAGTAGCCTTTCAAACCTCTCTCAGGCCTGCTAGCGTAGGGCCTGTGTGCACAGTTTTCTGCCACAGGTACCTGCCATTTAAATTTATTTGCCAGGCCCAGAACTTCCCTTTTAATACATGTAAGTCACCCCTAAGGTATGCCCTAGCAAGCCCTATGGCAGGGTGCTATGTATGTAGAAGGTAGGACATGTGCCTGGTTGGGTGGCCTGTGCTGGTAGTGACAAACAGCCTAACTTGGTGTCTCACTGCTGTGAGTGCTGCCTTCTCGTAGGATTGCATTACAAATGCCGTGCCTTATGTGTTGAGGTACTGTCTGATTTATGAGGGGTAGCGTAGGCATGTTTGCGATGGTTGTAATGGCGATGAGAAATGCTGCTTACTGATGTAAGTGGATTTTTTATTACTATTACAGAAATCCCACTTCTAGAAAGTGAACATTTTTCTGCGCTTATGACTCTGGTGTTTTGCAGCTTGACTCCAATCCACATCTTGGCAGACTGACAGTTGGGCTTTGTGCATACTTTTCAGACAGCCTGTACATAGGGAGGGCGGAGTTGTCACAGAGGTGAATCTACATGCTGAATAGTCTTCCTGGGCTAAGAGAAGGGAGAGACGGGGCACACCTGCATTTGAAAAAGGCTGTGCCCTGGCCTCACACAACAGGGTCGTTTGCCCCCAACTGATGTTTGGAGCCAGTGCAGGAGGAGAGAGGGGCACTCCCAGAACCAGTTGTAACTGGTTGGAACCTCCCCTCCACTTTCTTTGTAACACACTGTAAAAATGGGTATAAGTACAGGGGAATTTGCCCCACAATTTGGGAACTCTTGGTGACATTTTGGAACTGGACACATAATGCTGGAGGCACTCACCAGGAACCGCCATGGACTGCTGCTGCTATGCTGACCTGTGACCTGCTTGGTCACCTGAAGGAACTGCCACTTTCCTGCATCCACCTTGTGCTGGCTTGCTGCTGGGCCCTACCACCTGTGCTCCTTTCTCTTTTACTGTTGTCCTTCAGGGGCTGGGTGTCGTGGCCCTGGACCCATGCAACAGAAATCTAGCGCCTGGAGGAGCGCTTATATTTTGATCTATAAACTGCTCTTAAAGTGTGGTCTGATGGTGAAGAAACTGCCCCCAGCGATTGAAAGCGCTTTTCTGCCCCCAGGATTCACCACCGCGACCTGGGCGTTGTGCTTGGTAAAACACGTGTTTTTAATCACCACCGCTGCCCGGGCAGGTGGTTTCATCAAAGCACAAGTGACGCACCGCTTTTGTGCCCCTGGGGCATGAGGAGAACCTGAAGGAGAGGAAACCAGAGCAAGGGTGCTCCTATCGGAGCCCCCTGGGTGAGGTTGGCTCAAAGGAGCGCCCCCGGGGCACAGAAGGCCCTCCCTTAGGGCCGATCACCGCTATGGCTTGGGCGAGCCCTTTTTTGGCTGGAGAGGATTGGGAGGGGAAGGAAGCCTCATCTGAGGCCCCCTGCCCCACTGGGCCCCTTGCTGTCATTGTGGATGGGCAGGGGAGAGGAAGCCTCATCGGAGGTTCCTCCTGCCCCAACAAAGCCCTGATATTTCCCTGAGAGACTGTGGGGGGGGGGGCAGAAGCCTCGCCAGAGGCCCCCCAGAGCCGCAGGTCTCCCTTGGGGGCCCCCACGAGACTCAGGTGAGGCCTCCCATCGGCGGCCCCACTTGTTGTTTCTTTTTTTTGGGGCCCCTCTTTATTAGAGGGCCAGCTGAGACCCAGGGAGGGCCCCCAGAGATTGCAGACCCCAGGAGGGGCCTGTTATAAAATTGAGAGTAACTAATATGTAACGTTCTGACAACTGCTAAGGTAGCAGGATATTACTGACATGTTGTGTTTGGTTTAATAATTGTGTTGTGTACAATACAGTATGTTTTCATATAACTTGGTGTTGTGTTTCCTTTGTGGTGGGGATAGTGCATCACAGGTGTTGTGTGTGTTGTGCATACGCTTTACACATTGCCTCTGGGTAGGCCTGACTGCTTGCGCCAAGCTACCAAGGGGGTGAGCAGGGGATATCTTGGACGTGTAACTCCCTTGCCCTGACTAGAGTGGGTGGGTTCTGCATGGCTTAGGTGCATACCCTAACCAACCAGAAACACCATCTCTAACAGTTGCTTATAAAAAAAAAAACATATGCTGAGTCCCTTGGAGAGGTATATTCCTCTCTGACATTGCCCTTAGAGATGTCGTGAGTTTTGTTATTTCCCCTTGTGCCCTTATCAGAAGACTTTTGACCAAGCTTCTAACATGCTGATGATTTCACTTTTTACTTATCATTTGCCAACCTTAGTTAGTTATTTGATGACCAAGCTTATCTTTTTCCAAATTAATTTTGTTCTTTTTGTGCTTTCATCCCCACACATGTATTTCCCTAATTTGGTTACCAGCAGGGTTTATCCTTTTTGCTCAGTTCTTTGACTTTGCAACTTGAAAATGAACTACTGCTATTTAGTAATGAACTGCATTTTATTTCTTATTCACAGATTCTGTTGCTTATGTTCTGTACGATCCTAATTGAGAGTCTTGTAATGCTGATGTTATTTTGTTTGCATTTACTTTGCCACCTTGGTTAACCATTGGTGATTCTTTATTTCTATAATCTTGTTCTTAATACCATCTACATGACTTGAAGCTTGAATTTCTAATAAATCCGTTAGTTTGATTATTGACTTGAGTTCTCTTTATATGACCACTTTGGCCACACTGTGAAATATATTTGGTTTGTATATGAAATCGTGTAATGGTTCAACCACACCCTTTACTGGGCCCAAAGACCAATAGATGTCAGTAAGCATTTGATACCTGTGAAGAATGAAAAGTGTTTGAGCAGTTCTGGTAGCTGATTAGTGGTTGTACCCAGAAAGGGGGGGGGAGGGGGTATCATTTTGTTCAGTGTTAGGAGAATGTAATTTCCCCATTTGATCGCCCAGTCCAAGTCTTGTTTGCCCTGAATTCAATTGAATGGTCTGTTCCAAAGAGTGATGAAGCTCCAGCTTTGTGCCTACAAGTGACGGATATGTGAGCATAAATAGAGTTTGTGCCGGCAATGCTTTTTCCTTGAAGTTTGAAGTAATGTGTGAGGTTGTGAAGCGTTTTATGGATTTATCATACTCAAAGTGTTTGTGGCACTTTTTGCTAAAAAACATCCATGGTTGTTGCTGTTGTTGTTGTTGGATCCGTTGTTGCCTAAGATCCCGGGATAACGCACAAGTGTGTGAAGTCACTGGATAATTTATTATCTGCAGTGAGGTGCTTGTCATTGGATGTCATTGACAGTACCACTAGTTTTTCCTTGAGTGATCGTTTGTTCTTGATTGGTATTATATTAATTTTGGGTGCACGTTGAGTATCCGTACCTGGGTGGAAATTCCTAGTCAAATTTCACTTGTTGTGTGATTGTGAAAGCTACAGTCAAAAAGTAAATTGCCATGCAGCTTTAAAGTGTTTGAGTTCCTCCCCATAGTGTGCTGACAGGTTGTTGATTTTTGCTCACATTATTCCAGGTAATTGTAAGAGATTGTGTGAGAGATAATTGTGAAACAATTACAGTGCTGATTGAAATGGGTGTCATATCTGTTTGTGCAGTGCTGATATAGGTCAGTTGTTAAGAGGCTGCATTGGTATTGGTGGACACTGCTGTGTTGCTATTGGTTGAGAACAGCGACTGAAGAACATTGAGGGATTAGGTTACTTCCTGATTTGATCGAAAGGTTGTTTGATTAAAGTCAACTGAACAAAAATGACATTTTTGAAAGTATTTCAGATTGTATTATGAGGAGATGTGTTCATTCCAGTTGGAGAAGGTTAAGAAACACCACCAGAAGGAACTCCAGGTTATGTTGTGTCATCTCTGAAAAGTCTTCACTAAGGTACTTGGTTTGAACAATGGTGCAAAATAACTGAAATAGAAGGTGCTTTAGCATTTCCCGGAAATGGAACCTCTAATTTGACAGTTTTAGACAATTGGAGGTCACTACTGTATGAAATTAAACTGCCTCCAAGACCTGTTCAATTTAAAGCCCTTAACATTTGGGAACTTATTACCTGAGAGAGAATGTCAATCTAATATGAGCATAGAATGCAGAAGGCAATAAAAACACTTGGAGAAGCTAGATGGTATGCAGAGCAGAAACTGTGACAGCACATATTTTAGATGGAGTTAAAATACTTCCAGCTATTTCAGGTGACGAAGTTGAAAGCACGAAACCTAAGACAAAGACAAAGACAGGAAAGGCAGAACAGACAGGAGAACCTGAGGATAAAAAGGCATTAACGGATGCCAGGGATATGGATGATGAGTTTATAAATCAGATTTTGTTGAATCACCCACCACTTTATCATGCAGTTGAGTCAGCCCCGAGAAGTGAAGCAGTCTAAAGTGTAACCATGAATGTGTCAAATGCCCCAGTTGCACAAACCCCATGTCAGAAAGTATCAGGTACTCTTGTACCTCAAGCAACACCATCACCTGTAGTGAATATACTGATTCAGAATATTAATCTATTTCAGTCCATTTCTTGTCCAATTGGAAATCAAGTTCTGGCACAGTCTGCAAAACAAATGATGCATACAGCTCGGATGAACAGGCCCCACTGCAGATGTGAGATACCCTCCCGTAACAACACCTTTTTTTATGCCCAGACAAGATTGCATACCACAGGTAACTTACAGTGCCTCACCAGGGTTAATATCCCACTTCCAGACCCAACTCAACAAAGTTTAGTTTCATCAAAAGCTGAAGTGGCACAACATAATAATGTGAGTTTGAGAGGTTTCACTGCACAATAGCTGACCGAATGGTTAGATAATTTGAGTCCTCAAGTTGAAACAGGTAATGCACACTGCAATGTCAGAACAAAAGAGATGCCTGAGAGGGACAGAGCATAAAATGTGCCAAGACTGAAGTTAGAATTAAATTAAATGATTTTAGGAAGATTAGATCTTGCCCATCTAGAGAGTTATATGGAAGATGAACTACCGTTCATGTGGTAGGATGCCATACAGCACGCATTAAGAGCCTATGAAAAATTAGTTGATGTGGCCGAGAATTATGATGTGGATTTGGAAAAGTCAAAACCATTAAAGCACAGTTGCAGACTGGAATTTAGCACAAAGGACATAATTGACATGAGATCCCCAGGAATGAAAACACACATTAAAGAATTCATTGCACACATATAGAAATGGGTAGATATAGATACGTGGGAAGGCAGAGGGGCTAAAAAAAGAGATCAGACAAAACAAAGCCATTTGTGCCTCTGGTAGAAGTGAATCAAGCTGAGAGTCAGGTGAAAATAATGCACATGAGAGATATACCAGGTGGAGGTTATGTACATGTACTGTGGAGTAGAATTGAAATGTTACCATTCGCAAATGATTACCCGAGATTGAGAGAGAAGCCTGCAGAGTGATACAAACAGAGAGATTTGTGAAGCTTTCAAAATGCCTGTGGGAGGATTCAAACACGTTGTTTGACAATCTGGTTCCAAATGATTTGTGGAATGCCTGCAAAGTTCATGTTGATTGGCCTGATAGTGAGCCTCCAAGAGATCCAGTTACAGGTGTGCCGTCTGAAGGGGTGATAAAGAAATACTACTAGGTAATTGAAATTTGAAAAATAAAGTTTCCCTGAAACATATTAATTGGCAGGAAATTGATAGAACTCTCAAAAGCTAAAAAGAGTTGATTCATGCTTAGTATGAGCGGATGTTGCAAGCCTTTAAGCAGCATAGTGGTACTGAAACTATTGAAGCTAAATATATGGGTCGAGTTGTGCAGGAATTGAATCCAGACATAAGTGAAATGATTCAGCAGCACCTAATTTGTTGGCAGAACAAACCGATTAATCAGATCCTGTGATATGCAAAGTATTGTAGCAACGTATTGGACATGAAGCAGAAGAAAATGAAAGAGAAAGTGATGGTTTTGCAATTAAAGATGGCACGGAAGGCTAGTCAGAATCCACGGTGAACACAGTAGGTATGCAAGGAGTACCGCAGCAGGTGACAAATGTTGATCAGCCTAGAGGTAGAGGACGAGCTGTTCAAGTTGATCAGAGTGGAGTTGTTATTGACATTCAAGCTTTGAAGAAAACGTGTCTGTGTCATGCTTGCGGTAATTTTGAACACTGGCAGTGTGAATGTTCCTATGACAATGTCAATGATCAAGCTCAGAATACTGGAGTTGTTCAGGCACTAGGTAAAAATCAGAAAAATTCAAAGACCCCTGAGTACAAAATGTAAATGTGCCCCAAGTACAACAGATTCAGGCTCCACACTCTCCAATGACTCATAGCAGATAATTGTACTGCAGCCAAACATTGATCAGTATGCAAACTTAAACATGAATCAGGTTCATTCTCAATTTCCCCTTATAGATTTGAGTGATGAAGAATTCTCAGACTTGCTGAGAAGTGATAGATCTTTGATGAGGACTGCATGTTAGCTGCATCCTTAGAGGTTGATCAATTTGGTCCCTCTGAAATGTCAACATTATGGGACATGACGTGACATTTTTGGTGGACACAGAGGCTACTCATTCCAGCATTAGGTCTTCGGAAGTGCCATGATTGCCTCTTTTATGAATGAGAATTCCAAGTTGGAGGAGTTACAAATAGGCAACTGACTAACCCTGTAACAGAATATGTTCCATAAACATGGGATCATTTGAAGATGAGCGCCAACTTGTGATTTTGATTCAAGTCCAGTGAGACTTTTTGGACGTGATTTGCTGTGTAAGCTGAACTGTTACATTAACTACACACCCAAAGGGATTGCAATACAGATGAATGATGAAGATGTAACCTGTAAAATTGAGAAAGGATGTTCAAATGTAGCATTGTATCCAATGCTGACATGTAATGATTTAATCAAAGACTTAAAAGACACTGACACCTGAAGTTTAGGATTTTACAGAAAAGGATATACAATTCATCAAAGGAGTTCAGTCTATTGAAATTACAATGAAACTCAATGCAGTGCGTCCCAAGATTACTCTGTACAATATGTCCCTAAAAGTGATTCCTGGAATCACCCCATTGATTGAATCCTTTGTTGAACATGGAATATCTTAGGACTGTGGGAGCCCAATAAAGAGTACTGCATTGTTCAGGATTTGAGAAAAGTAAACAGGATTGTCATTCCATGTTGTCTTTTGGTATCGAATCCTGCAGTGATATTGTTCTAAATTCTATATGAAGCTAAATGTTTCTCAGTCACTGATTTGTGCCAAGCATTTTTCTCTGTGGAACTGCACAAGGAAAAACTGTTTTTTTTTGCCTTTAAATTCAGCAGTCAAGTTTTGGAATGGTGCTGATCTCCTCATGGGTATACTGAGTATCCATCGATTTTTAATCAGATCTTGAAAAAGAACCTTGAGTCTATAAAGATGTCCAATCACTCAGTTCTAGTTCAATACGTAGATGATTTACTTTTCACGTCAAACATGCGAGAAGCATGGAGGAGGGATACAACTGCACTCTGGAATTATTTGGGAGAAAATAGACATAAGGTTTCGCTGACCAAACTGCAGTATTGTAAGAGAGAAGTATTGTACCTAGGTCACCACATTGTGACAGGTACGAGAAGAGTGTCCAAGACAGAATCTCATTGATTATGAAAATGAATCTTCCTTCAACCCAGAAAGAAGTCCAATTGTTCCTGGGAATGGTTGTTCTACTGTCGTCAGTGGATACCAAGCTTTTCTATTTTGGCCAAGCCTTTGCAGAGGCTGACATACATGTATGTGTCTGACTCAGTACCACTGGATAATGAGCTGAGAGAAAGCTTATGCCGAGCCCCAGCTCTGGGAATGGCTGATTATAATATATGTATTTCATTATTCTATTGTGAGAGAAATGGATGTGCACTTTCAGTTTTGACACAAATGCATGGAAATGTCAATCAATCAATCAGTTTTTGCAGAGCACAGCTACTCACCCCTGAGGGTCTCAAGGTGCTGGGGGGGCCCTCATCTGAAGAGCCACGCCTTGAGGTTCTTCCTGAAGATGGTGAGCGACAGGCTTTGTCTGAGGTGCAGGGGGGGGTTATTACAGCTCTTTGCTGCAATGCAGGTGAAGGACCGTCCTCCAGTGTTGTTTTTGCGGATGTGAGGGATAGAGGCCAGGGCCATCTGGGTGGAGCGGAGGGATCTGGTGGGGGTTTGGAAGGAGACCCGGTGGTTCAGGTAGACAGGTCCTCTGCTGTGTATGGCCTTGTACATGTGGATGAGTAGCTTGAAAGTGATTCACTTCTTGACCGGTAGCCAGTGGAGGATCCTCAGGTGTTGAGAGAGGTGTTCTCGGTGAGCCAGGTCCAGAATGAGTCGGACGGCGGCATTCTGGATGAGTTGCAGTTTTTTAAAGTTTCTAGTTGAGGTGTTGGTATAGAGGTTGTTGTCGTAGTTAAGCTTGCTAGTGACTAAGGTGTGGGTGACTGTCCTGCGACAGTCTGCTGGGAGCCATTAGAAGATCTTCCAAAGTTTGCGGAGTGTGTACCAGCAGGAGGAGGTGACGGAGTTTACCTGGCATGTCATGGATAGGGAGGAGTTGAGGATGATTTCTAGGTTGCGGGCATGCTCAGTCAGTGCAGGGGAGACGCTGAGGGATGTGGGCCACCAAGTGTCGTCCCAAGCTGAGGTGGCGTTTCCAAAGATGATGAGCTCAGTCTTGTCGGAGTTGGGCTTGAGACAGCTTTCTCTCATCCAGGTGGCAATAGCTTCCATTCCTGAGTGGAAGTTCATTTTGGTCTGGGTCTTTGGTGAGGGAAATGATGAGTTGTGTGTCATCGGCATACGACGCGATGTTCATACTGCTGCCTCTCACGATGGTAGTGAGAGGGGCCATGTATACATTGAACAGTGCGTGACTCATTGAGGATTCTTGTGGGACTCTGCAGTTGACTCCTGTGGGTCTGGAAGTGTAGGGTGGGAGTCTGACCCTCTGCGTGCTCCTGGAGAGGAAGGAGTGGATCCAATCCAGGGCTCTTCTGTGGATTCCTAAATCATGGAGTCTGGTGCGCAGAGTGGTGTGGAAGACTGTGTCGAATGTTGCTGAGCGGTCGAGGAGTATGAGCGCTGAGGTATGGCAACAAGATGTAAGCAAGTCCATGGCTTATTTTTCTGCCTCACTTGATCCTGTGGATTCAGTGCTGCTCAGTTGCTCGGAAGCAGTCTCTCGTCTGAGCATCATCATGAAGAAGTGTGAAGAAACAGTTTTGGGTCACCCCTTGAATTGTTTTGTCCTGTACCAATACTCAATGTTTAACCAGTGCCCAAATGATACAATATAAACAGGTCATTTTGGCATCTCCAAATCTCACAATCAAGAAATGTACAGTTCTGAACCCAGCTACCATTTTGCCTAAGCCTGTTGAAAATGATGAAAACTACTAGGATGAGGTTGAAAATGACTGTCTTTATGTGACTGAATTGTGCGCCAAACACAGACCTGACATTCAAGACGTTCCAATGGATGAAAATGATTAAACAATGTTTATTGATGGCTTCTGTTTAAGAGATAATGATGGTACCCTGAAAGCAGGTTATGCAGTATGCACGGTCCTAGGTGTGAGAGAAACTTCCTGGCTTTGAGGAGCCTTTTCTGCCCAAGTAGCCAAATTGGTTGTCCTTATCAGAGCATGCTGTGTCTATGACCAGCTTAAAGTGAACATTTTTACTGACAAACAATATGGATTTGCTGGCACTCATGACTTCAGACCGTTATGGTCCCAGAGAGACTTTATGACCACTTCTGGTACTCCAAGAATTTACCAACTGTTGGATGCTTTGCAAATGCCCAAAATAATTGCAGTGGTTAAATGTAATGCCCATCGGAAGTATACTGACTATATTACCCTAGGTAATACTTATGCCGATGAAGTGGCCAAGTACTGTGCCTTAAGTGGTACATCTTTCAATGAAGAATGGATTGGTGATGCAGATGATGAGACAAGTCACAATTCCTTGTTGACTACTGTTGATAGAAGGGAGGAAAGTAGGAGATTGCAGTAAGAAGTGGTGAAGAAGAACAACAAGGTTGGGTTAGAGCAAGATGTGTGAAAAGGATAAATATGATATTTGGGTCTCAAGTGATGGAACATCAATATTGCCAAATTGTCTACTGTCAACCATGGCCTAGTTTTATCATGGACAATCACACATAGAGAGCGATGCAATGATCAGGATATTCAACAAACATGGGTTATTCCCAGATTTAGAGTAGTTGCACAAGATGTGTGTCATAGATGTGTCACGTGCCAGCAGATTAATGTAGGAAAATGCGCAGTTGTCACACTATGAACACTGGAAGATCAGGAGGTCCATTCAGCAATATGCAGCTAGATTTCATAGTACTGCCAGGGTGCAATGGTTTGCGGTACATTTTGATAATTGCTTGTCTTTGTTTACACTAGGTGGAAGCCTACAAAACCAGGAGAAATTATAGCCTCGCAGTAGCAAAGCTGTTACTTAGGGACTTGATCCCAAGGTTAGGATTCTGAAATTCTTTAGAATCAGACAGAGGAACTCATTTCAACAGTGAGTCCTAAGAATGTTTTATGGGGCATTACAAGTCGAGGAAAGACTACACTGCAGTTACAGACCAGAAGCTTCAGGACTTGTAGAACAAATAAGTGGAACCCTGAAGTCCTGAGTGGCAAAAGGTTGTGGGTCTGCAACTCTGAAATGGTCTGATCCTTTGCAGCTTGACTATGCACAGCACACCAGTTGAAAAGACTGGGTTGCCCCCATGAGATACTCATGGGGAGGGCCATGAGATTGCCAGTAGTGCCTGCAAATGCGCTTGTGAACATCACAGGTGACTCGGTACTGGATTATTGCAAAGGACTGGCTGACATGGTTCGTTCTTTGTTTCATCAGGTTAGAGAAGCTACAGTCCAGATGCAGCACAAACTTGGCCATGACCTAAGTCCTGGAGACTGGTTAATGGTTAAAAAGGGCATGAGGAAAATGTGTTTAGAACCATATTAGATTTGATCTTTTCCAAATGGTGCTTGTGACCACTACCGCAGTGAAGCCTACTGGTCTCCCGAATTGGGAAAACATGAGCCACCCTTGCAAAGTTCCAGGTCCCCTGAATAACAAAGCACCTGCTTTGGAAGGGTTGGTTATGGTGAGTGAGAGAGATCAGGTCAACCAAGGTGTGGGTCCTGGACAAGTGGTAGCTACAGTGCATGTAGGAGTTCTGAGTGAGTCAATACCGGTGGTTGGTACAGAAGGTTTGAAACAGAAGCAGTTGACTCATGCTAGTTCGGATGTCTCTGCAAGACAAATTGCAGTAAGTAAAAATGCAGTGCATGGAGGCAATTGGCCAAAACAGCATTCAGTACCAGATATCCAGATTTCCTACTATTGCTGAGGAAACTGAACAGTCAAGTCAAAGTGATAGTGATGCTAAAAGCGGAGTAGGCAGGAGGTCAAAGAGAAAAGAGTGCCAAGTCAAAAATACTCACCTCCTGAATGGACATACTTTTTCACGAACGACTGTGGGAGAATTCACAACCTTTTATGTTAACTAACCATTTTCAATTCAGCATTGTGGAGTTTGAAATCACTTTTGAATTGAACTTTATGGCATTATTGCCAATTGGTAAAGAAAGACCTTACACCTTGGAAGTGAGTATAAGTGACTATGAGATGTGCCACTATTAGTAATAGTTGAACTTCTGCAGATTTGAATTTTAATAAAATTGCTCTTCATGAACTTTCCAGAATATCAAGGAACTTTGTGAATTCATTTCCATTTTTTTATAAACTATTTTCCCTTTTGATTTGCCCATAAATAAAAAGGACTGAAAGAGACTGTGCTATAAAGCCTCTTTGAATTTTTGATTTTGATTGTAGAATTTAAGAATTTGGATTTTTGGTCTGGAGTTAGGAAACTCATCATGTTGAAGCAGAACAAAAGAAGTAAGTAAAAATATGTATGCATAGGTTCAGCAATAGTGATAGTTATCATGATTATTGTAATGTCTATTGGCCTACGTTTGCACATAGCCAGTGATTGGACAAAATCATAACCACAACTGCACCAGTTTTATTAGAACAGGACACATTATTTCAAGATGAGAAACATTTACACACTGACAGATCCAAAGGTGATTTGACATCCAATTTATATAATTGTTTCTTTTATGAGTATGTAGAAACCATGGACGTTAATACATGCTATATTTGTACAAACTTGTTTGCTTCAATGAGAGAAGGAATTACCTATCACAGCTTACCTCTAACCTAAGGAGTTTCTTGTAGTCTTTTATTACCTGGGTTGTATAATCAGAAGTATTATGAATACTTCTATACAAATTGTGATTTAATCTTTTCTTTTGTCTCTATCATGAAGCACACGAGTAGCATTATAAAAGCTAAAAACATTGACATAATAGAAGGGTTCTTTAAACCAACCTTGACATTTGGTTCTGTTTACGCACACAGAAACAACCTGACTTGCATACTTACTAGAAAGAAGGAGGTCAATGAAAGCCAAAATTAAAAAGAGGGGTAGTTTTGCAAAGTTGGAAAACAGATGCATCATACACAGTTGCAGGGAATCAAGGATACTTGGCTATAGATTGGCAACATGCAAGGAAGCTTTGTGTGTATGAACCAAAACCAAAGACCGATACACACTTTTTTAGGAACTAGAGAATGCAGTTATATATTTTTGTTTAAAAGTGTTTGAACTTTCATGTTGAATGGAAAGGATCCCACCATACCATGTGTTTATTTCGTATGTGGGAAAAATGCCTTTTAGAAGCTGCTGAAAGGCTGTTATGGTACATGCTATTTAGTAGTTTTCCTGAAAATCTATGGTGTGGACCACTTTAATGATCCAGTATGGACAGGCAATTCACACACCAGAGTAAGGAGAGGAGCATCAGAGAGCACAGGAGATATTTTTGGTGTCATAATCCCATTGGTAAGTGTCGTCTTGAATGATATCAAGATTAGAAAATTGTCAATGATTGTAGATAAGTTATCTACAGACACTGAAGGTGCAATTTTATTAATGGACATGGAATGGTTGCTGTGAGATCAATGGTTTATCAAAATCATATAGCGTTAGCCATTGTACTCCCAGAGGAAGGCGCTGTTCACAAAACATTACATGCACAACATTGCTGCACATACATATCTGATTGTAGTAATGAGATAAGGAAGTACATCTCAAATATGATAGACCTAAAACAGGACCTGAAGGACTTGAGTGGGAATCTGTAGGACATATATTTACTGTCATTGGTAGATGGTTTGAAAGCTTGGGTAGTGGTATGGTGGTAACATTCTGATACTCTTGTCAGTGGCCTAATAATGTTTGGTCTTCCCAAACTTTACAATAACCTAAAGGAGAAAAAGAGCTGAAAACAGACAGAAACAAGAGGAGATTGAAATGAAGAATAGAAGAAACTTTTACTACATTCTTGTAAAATTACTGGAAGAAAATAGATAACCACATCGAAACAGACGACTGAACTTTTGAATTGTCTCATTGAAATGAGAATTGAGTCTTTTAGGATGGCATATTTGCCATCAGAGGAGGGACTGATAAAGCTGAAATGTTCTGAGTATCCCTCATGCTATAATACTTATTTATACATTATAGAAAATGCATCAAGTTATCCTAGAATTTATAAGTTGGAAATGTAGAACTGACAGCATGTAGTCATTTAATGTGCATATTATTTAATTAAACACTTGAAAGCTTGCTGGTAATTCAGCTTTATTGAATGTTAACTGAACTAACATGATTTAATCATGTAATATAGACTCTGGTTTAACAGAACATATGAAAATGACATTGAATTTATTTGTATTTCTTTTATTTTAAATATGTGTGCAATTTTATAAAATGTAGTACTGCATCAGACCTATTGAAATGTGCTAACAACAATATTACGTTTTGGATTGATTAATGTAACATGAATGCTAAAAATGACAATTATGTTAAAAATTATAAATCTCATAATGAAATTAATGCTTTATTTGAATATAAATGTGTTATTTTATTTCTTGCGTTAGCTTAATTGAGGCATTATTCAATTTTGTGAATTTGCAGAAATTGCACTAGCATTCCGTTTAATGTGAACTTTCTTTCAGATGTCTTTCTCATGAGAAGCTAGTTGGTAACAGAAGAATACATTGCTTAGACAGGGAGAGGTGTGTCGTTTGTCCGTGAAAAGGCACAACCTGGATTATGGACTAAAATTCTAAATATTTGTTACAACCTTGCATGGGATCGGATGGAGAGATGGTGTTCTCATTACATACATGGGAAAAGTCTGTAGTGTAACTTTTGGAGTTGTGTGATTGATTTCTACTGGATGAAAATACCTTCAACGTAACGTGGACTGACCACTTCGATGAATCTGATTAATGTGGCCCTTTTGATATATTGATGAACATTTGGATTTGTATCAGTTCCCGCAAGACTCCCCACAGATCCTCATTGCTGAGGAAGAATCCCGTATGCTGAGCCCCTCGAAGAGGTATATTCCTCTCTGACATTTCCTTTAGAGATGTACTGCTACAGTTTAGATATTTCCCCGTGTGCCCTATCAGAAGTCTTTTGGCTGAGCTTCTGATATGTTGATGCTTTCACTTTTTTATCTTTTGCCAACCATAGTTAGTTATTTGATTACTCAGCTTATTTTTTTCCAAATTATTTTTGTCTTTTTTGTGTTTTTTATTTGTTACCCTCAATTGTTCACTCCCACGCATGCATTCCCCTATTTTGTTTAGCAGGAGGGTTTACCCTCTATTGCTCAGTCCTTTCACTTTGCAACTTGAAACTGAACTAATGCTATTGAGAAATGAGCAACATTTTCTTTCTAATTCACAGACTCTGTTGCTTATGTTCTGTATGACCTTAATTGAGAGTCTTGTAATTCTGATGCTATTCCATTTACATTTATTTCGCTGCTTTGGTCAACCCTTTGTGAATCTTTATTTCTATAACCTTCTTCGTAGATTTGTCTACATGACTTTGTGCTTGAGTTTGTAGTAAACCCCTTAATTTGATTTTTGACTGGAGTTTTTCTTGTATGACCACATTGGCCAATCTGTGAAATGTATTTGGTTTGTAATTAAAACTATAATGGTACGACCACACTCTTTACTGAGCCCAAAGATCCACAGACCTCAGTGAGCATTTGATTCCTGCAATGGACGAAAAGTGTTCCAGCACCACCCAATCACTATTGGAATCTGGGGACAGACACTGAGGCAGTCATTTTGAACACGGTGGGGTTTCCATCGACCGCCAGCCTCCTGGAAAACCTGCTGGCCGTATAATGTTTTCCCCGCCAGGCCGGCGGGTGGAGACAGTGTCTCCGCCCGCCAGCCTGGCGGGGAACACGGCCACAACATCATGGAGCCGCTGCCCATGTTGGTGTGCGGCGGGTGCAGCAGCACCTGTCGTGCATGTCACTGCCCGTAAATCGGGCAGTGACATGCGCGACGGGGGCCTGCACAGGGGCCCCGGGGCACCCCTTCTGCCAGCCCTTTTCCTGGAGGATATCCCACCAGGAAAAGGCTGGCGGCATTTGAAACATTATCCGCAGGGTAGTGCAGCTACCCTGGCGGATGGTGTTTCATCCCGCCGCCAGGCTGCCTGGCGGCGGGAGCATGGCGGTGGGTGACGGCTGGCGGCCGTCATCCATTTCATTATGTGGTGGTTTGGCCCACCATGCTGGCTGGAGCACTGGATCCTGATAACCAGGCCCCAGACCCCAGTGCTCATGCTTTCTCCTAAAACTGATTTGTCAACTTGGTAGTTCTCTAATTGCAAAGGCTTTACTCTGTATAAGTCCCTAGTATATGGTACCCAAGGTATAGGTGGTAAACGGGTCCACAGGGCTGCAGCACAAGCTTGTACCACCCTAGGTGACCAAAGCAAAGTACTGATAGCAGGACTGCCATTGCAGAACGCATCAGCAGTGTAAACTGTTCAAGTTCGATTGTACCCTCACCATGAGTGGCACAGTCCAATGAGCTTCCTTACATGTAAGTCGGACATCCTACGGAAGGCCTCTGCAGCCTAGGAGGGAAGGTGCATTGCTCTAAAAGTGATAGCTGGTCCATAGGATAACATGGGACTTGCATCCAGACAGACCCATATTGCTAACTCCACTATGGTACCACCCAGATTTGTCAAGTTTAGTGTCAAACAATGTAGCTTCTCTCTCGTGACTTAAATTGGGTGTCGAGGGATGGATGGCATGTACCTAGGTGGCACCTTAGAGGTTGCCCACCTGTTTTCCCCAACTTCTTTGCGCTCTGACCTGGCCGGTCAGCCTGCGCTTTCCATGCTTGCTGTCATCAAGACAGAGTTCTGACCTCCTGCAAGGTAGAGTGGACACTCTCAGGAATGAAAGACAAAGGCTGAGGCAGGAAGGCGGTCACACCACCCACCTCCTAGCTGGGCTAGTGAATAGGCACTTCAGGGCAGTGAGCTTCAAAGGCTTCACTGCCACTGGTAGACACCTGTACTGTCCCACAGAGGAGTAAACAGCCCTCCCCCTGTTCCAAGGCACATTTTCCAATAGTTAGGTGGGAAACTAGATATGCAGGGTAGTGCACACTCCAAACATTCTGACCACATCTCTAGGTTGAGTAGCGACAGTCTTTGCACTATATTTTGATGTCTGTCATCCTAAAGGTGGTAGAATAGAGGGTTCTGGGTAGCAAAAGGTGACTCACTCCACCAGATGGGGTCACCTCGTGGGCAGATTAGCTGCAGGAGTTACCTGCTCAATGGCCACTAGCCTCCACACCCCTAACTCTCCTAAATCCTGAATTTAAGGGTCACCCCGACACCAGAACCTCAGATCTGAACAGCTGACTTTGAAGAAGGAACAATAGGAGCCCTGTGTCACATACAACTGGATTTGCCTCCTGCAACAATCCAGGGATTAATTTTTGCCATACTTCCCAGGAAGTAGTCATCCAAGAGGGTGGTGGTCTGCCTGTGATTGGACAGTTGTCCTCTTGCTTTCCACCCCAGGAGGAAGGATACATTTGGCAGAGCTGCACCCACACCTGAGATCGCTACAAAGAACAACATCAGAAGAAGGAGGACTTCCCTGCTGAACCACTGACCTGCACCTGGACACTGCACTCTGAAGGGCTGTGCCAGCTGCACACTTAGGCTTCACCTCAAAAAGGACATTGCCTGGCTTTGACTGGTTCCGGAAAGGACTCCCTGCTTCCCACAGGTGAAAAATAGCTAAGCAGAGTCCACTGTATCAAATTCTGAAGGAACTGATCAGCTGACCACTGTCCAGTGCTCATTTTGGAATTTGAGCCGGGTGCGTTCTGGGAGTTGGAGTCCTAGCCCTCAAGGAGCAACTCAGAGCTTCTGGGATTTTGGGGTGAGCTGTGGACTCATAAAGGACCTTCAAAGACCTTTTGGAAGAAGATCCAGAAGTCTGGAGAAGATTAGAGAACATTTTGTAAAAAGCTACATAAAGGGACCGACCTGCCATGGTGAGTCAAGCCAACTTATCTCAACTGCAACCTGGCCTGACTTGCAGGTTTGACCTGCTAAAAAGCTCCAGAGCCCCAGACTTCCAGGCTTTCACAGAGGGCTCCAGCAAAGGTGATTCGACGACCTCACACTGAAATCGGTTTGCTTTGGAGTCTTGAAAAAGCTCCAAAAAAGTGACAAAGTCTGAACGTGAAAAGTTGCCTGGGACTTCCGACACAGCATATCCAAGGAGGGCTCCAGGGAAATCGGATCAAGATTCAAATTCAGTCTGGATGAAGATTTCTGTCCTGAAGGTAGAATTCTTCACAGAGGTCTCCTGCGGCGAACATCCTGAGAGGTCTCCAGGGTGTTCAGATCGGATTGGTGACTCTGTCCCGGTGAGAAAAATCTTCAAGAAAATGGCAAAGCCTGAAGGTAAACTTTTGACCAAGGCCTCCCGCTTGCTGTAGACGAGCTGGGCTCCATCGTGCTCGGCCTCAAATTTTTACTTGAGGTCGATCAGATGTCCCAGTGGCGCTTTCAGTTTCTTGGTGCTAAAATACATTTATTCTTTAAAAATTCATAACTCCGATTCCCCTTATCTGATTTTATTTGTTTTTGTGTCAATTTAAAGATGGAAATATTCTGAATTGTTATAAATTGGTTTTGGATTTTTAAACCGTTTCCTGTGTTTTATTTAATTACTGTTTTGTGATATCTGAATGCTTTACACATTTTCATTCCTGGGCTATGTCTTGTTGCTCATTGCCAAGCTACCATGGGTTGAGTTGGTGTTAATTTATTGAGACCTAACCAGACCTTGTGGGAGTTATTGGCCTATTGCTAAGTTGAGATACTCACCTGTCCTCACCAATAATCCACTTTTCAACAGCAGGTAAAAACGCTTGCAGGATCCAAAGATTCACAAGCCATCGGGCCCTCTGTGGGATTGCTCAAATACAGATGATCCAGTGTCTTCCAGGAGTTTTAGTCTAGCCTGCCCCAAAGCTTCCGGCTTCTACATCGCTTCTCCAGGCCCTGCAAGTTCCCAAAGCTTTTTCTCACTTTTACCACCCCCAATGCTCGTTGTTTGCCAACCCGTTAACTGACTCCCACACCCAACACTGTGTCTACAGTGCATGCAGGGCATTGCATTTGGCATCATTAGCCCAGCCCCAGCCGAGTTTTTGAATCCTGTTTCTTGCATCGTTGTGTAAGTGGTAAAATCAGCACCAGCAAGAGTCCCGCTCAGCACCTCAGACAGCAAGGACAAGTATTGTATTGCATTGTAATCGTATTTATATAGCGCTTACTACCCCTGACGAGGCGTCAAAGTGCTTTTCGGTGAGTAGCACGCTACTCTGGAACCCAACAAGAATTAGTGATGGATTAGTATCGGGAAATAATGAGTACAGTTTTAGTATTATTATGAGTTCATTTGAGCCGCGGATATGAGAGTTTGTTAGTTAGATTTACTGGAGTAATGAAGGGGTGGAGGAGGAAAGAAATCCAGAAGTGTTAATTGGGAGCATATCCTTAATTTACTCAACCCAAAGGCTTGGGATGAGTAAAGGGGGATGGAGGAGGGAAGAGTATGTGGAAGGGTTAGGGAGATCATAGTAGCAGGGTGAGATAAATGCAGGAGAATTTAGTAGGGTTGTGTGGGAGGTCACGGTAGTAGAGTGAGGTTTGGTGAATTAGATGTGGAAGCGGAGGGAAGAGCTTAGGCAGAGTTATTTAGGAGATGCAAGTAGTAGAAAGGATTTGGGATGAGTTAGAGACATGACATATGATGATGGGTAGATAAGTGTGATAAGATGAGAGCAGAAATTCATAGATATCTAGTATAACAACCCACCCAGGAGCCATGCAATGACCCACGAGCATGCCAAGCACAGAAACAACATATACACATACATACATACATATATATATATATACATACACACATACACACACACATGAATACACACACATATGCACATACAATACATAATTAGAACCATGGGTAAAATATACTTAGTCAAACAGGTTTAAATAGTGTGTGTGTATTTTATTGGTATGATATAGTAGCGATATATATTTTCTAAAGAAACTATACGTAACTAGAAATATACACATAATCTGAAAAAAATATTTATCAACATAGGCATATGCAGTCCATAGTTGTTTGAATATGGTGGTTATGAAGGAAAGAGACAACTCTTGAGTAGTTTTCTGAAGACAAGAATTTTATCTGTGGCTCTTATAGTTGGGGGTAATGAATTCCATAGTTTGGCTGCTTGAATGGAGAAGGATGTACCACCTCTAGTCTTTTTCTTGTATGGTGGTGTTCTAAGGCGGGGTGCCAATCTTGAGCGGAGGTTTCTTTGTTGGATGTATTTGGTTATTTTGTTTCTGATAAAAAGCGGTCCTGTTCCATGTATAGCTTTGTGGGTGATACAAAGCAGCTTGAAAGTGCATCTTCTGTCAACGGGTAACCAGTGTAGTGCTCTCAAGGCAGGGGATATGTGGGCTTGCGGCTTTACATGTAATAGTAGCCTTGCTGCGGAATTCTGGATACGTTGTAGTTTTTTCATAATAGATAGAGATGATCCATGGTAGAGGCCATTGGCATAATCCAGTTTGGATAGTACAAGCGAGATAGTAGCTTGCACCTTGTGTGAAAATCCGAGGTGGGGGAAGATGCGTCGTAAAGCCTTCAAGGTGATGAATCTTGTTTGTGCTAATTTGTCCACTTGGGCATTCATAGTTAACTTGGAATCCATGGTGATTCCTAGGTTTTTAACTTCCTTGGATAATTGAGGAGGTGGTCCGAGATCGTCAGGCCAGACGCACAGAGGTTCATCATTTTTCCAGTCACCACATATGAGTATTTCTGTTTTGGAGGTATTTAGTTTGAGATGGCTCCAGGTCATCCACTGATCAACGGCTCTGAGGCAACTGAAGATTTGCGAGTTTTCAATGTTTTGGGGGCATTCTAATTTAAGTAGTATTTGTGTGTCATCTGCATAGTTGTAGCATGTGAGATGGAAATCATTGATCAGTTCTGGTAAAGATATCATGTAGATGTTGAAAAGCAAAGGTGAGATGATTGATCCTCGGGGGACCCCTGCTTTTGTGAGGTAGGGTTCGGACGAGAAGGGGGGCATGTGGATGGTATTAGATCTTTTTTGAAGATAGGAAGTAATCTAGTCAAGAGCAATCCCTTGAATGCCAGCTTCGTGGAGTCTTTGAATTAGGGTGTCATGGTCAACCGTATCAAAGGCAGCCGAGGGGTCCAAGAGAAGTAGTGCAGCAACTCCATTTTGGTCGACTGTGTTTTTAAGATCATCCCAGATTGCTATGAGTGTCGATTCTGTGCTTCTTCTGAAAGTACAGAATTGTCTTCAATTAATTGTGACATCTGGGCGAATGCTGCTCTTTCTATCAATTTGCCCAGGAAAGGTCCATTTGTGAATGGTCTGTAGTTGTTGGGGTCTTACGGGTCTAGGTTCGTTTTCTTTAATAAAGGTTGTATGTATGATTTTTCCAGGTCTACAGGAAAAGTTCCTGAAGTTAAAGAGTTGTTGATGATTCTTCTTACAGGTGTGGCAGCAGAAGTAGATAGAAGAATGTTCTTGAAGATTTGCGGTAAGCAAGGATCAGAAGGGCAACCAGGAGGTCTGCTTGCTTTGACCAAATCCATAAATTGATCCTGGGATATTTCTTTGAAGGACTGTAGAGGTTGGGTTGGTTTATTCCTAGAGGGTATTTTAGGAAAGGGGTTGGTGCTGATGTTTTTCTTCTGTTTTAAATAGGAGTCCAATGTGTCTGCCTTGCTTGCGTAGTGAGTTGCCAATTTCTTTGTGAAATCTTGAGTAGTGGGATGACTTCCTTCCATGCATGTAGGTGTTCGAAATTCATTGAGAATTTTATAAAATTCCTTGGTTGTAGATTGAGCATTTTGAATTCTGTCTGAGTTGTACCTTTTTTTAGCTTTATTGATTGATGATTTGTATATCCTGTTAAGTTTGTGTAGCTGCAGTTTGTCTTGACTGTTGTTTGTTTTGAGGCAGGTCCGCTGCAACTTTCTGATTTGTTGCTTTATCTTTTTAAGTTCTGTGTTTCTCCAAGGTGTTGGTTTTCTTTTGTTGTTTTTAGTTTTTCTGAGTGGTATTAGGATATCAAAAGCTTCCTGTAGCCACTCATAAAGTTTTGGCGCAGAATTAATTGTATCTAGATCGGTGTTGGGTGTTAGTTGTGTTTTTAAGTCATCCAAATTGAGTTTGCTCCATGGTCGATAGGTGTATGTATATAAGTAGTTGTGGGGTGTGTTGATTTGTGGAGTTGTATGTCGGAAAGTTATCAAATGGTGGTCTGGCCAAGTGATTGGCATGATGCTATCAATAGTAACTAGTTCAGGCTTAGCAAAAAAGACATCTAGGATGTGACCAGCCATGTGTGTGGGATTGTGTACAATCTGATGTAGGTTCAATGCGACTAGGCCAGTGGTGATAGCTTTTGGATGTGGCATATTGGGTTTCTCAAACCAAATGTTTAGATCCCCAAGAATGCATAGGTTGGAGTATAGTGTAATAAGGTTTGAGACTGTGTCTAGAAAAGCATCTGGGAATGTGGAGTTGTTAGGTTGAGGTCCGTAAAGGAGGAGAAAGTTACAGGAGGAAGTTGGAGTAGGGTGGCATCTGGTAAGGAGGGCTTCACAACCTTGTATGGAGATGTTGTCTGTTTTACTGAGGTTCAATGCCTGTTTGAATATAATAGCTAGTCCACCTCCTCTCTTGCCTATATGGTTTTGTGTGATGGTTTGATAGCCTGGAGGAACGGCTTCGTGCAACACTGGGGCCATGTCATCTCCCAACCAGGATTCAGTTATGAATAGTAAGTCAGGTTGTGTGTCTGTAACCAGGTCGTAGATGTGGTGCTTGTTTTTTGAGAGTGATCGAGAACTTATGAGCTGGCATTTTAGAAAAGGTGTGTTAGTGGTAGTGTTGTTTTGTTTAGGAGAAGGGTAAGTAGTATAATGTGAGCTTGAAGCAGGAGTGTTGCTAGTTGTGATAACTGTTTGAGGCTCACAATAGTCTTGCTTTTCAATATAGTGTTCCTCTTCCAGCAGGTTAAGGAGGCATTTTGTTGGTTCAGTGTGTGTGGGTGGTGTACTTGGTGGCTGAGAGAGCCATGAGGAGTGTACTGTTTTTTGTAGGGTAATCCTATTGTGTAATAGACAAGGGGATGCAAGGTTGCTATGAGTGGCATGTTTTTTATTTTGTTTGTGTTTGTTTAGTGTGGATGGAGTATGGGTTAGTGGTGGTGGAGGAGCATGTGGATCATGATGTAAGGCTCTAAATTGTGCAATGGAGGAGAGGCGAGTGAATGAAAGTTGCTGGGTTGGGGTGCTTGTGAAGACTGAGAAAGTAGGGGTGGAGATAGGATGGAATTTGTATTATTTGTGTAGTCCTGAGGGTGGGAGTGGTTATGACGATAAGTGTATTGTAAGTTTGAGTTGATTTGATGTGCTGATGTTTGTGGTCTGTAGTGTTTTTGTGGAATAGTGAGAGGGGATATTGCTGCAGTTGTTTTTGGTGAGGAATTTGTATGTGAGTTAGTGCTGGTGAATGGAATGTTAGATGGGGTGTTGATGTGTTTTTGAGATGAATGTACGAGGTGTGCAAGAGGTGATGGATTTGTGTCAGGGGAGTGTTAGTTGCGATGACTGGAAGAGGTAATATGTGTGGTGGAGTGAAATGTGGGGATTGTATGGTTGTGTGTAATTGGTGAAGAGATGGGAAGAGTGTTTGTAGATGGTGTGTTTGAAGGCAGGGTTTGGGCATTGTTATGATGACAGATGGTCTGTGTGGAGCAAACAGAGGATTGTGTTGTTGATTAGTATGAGCAGAGAGTGTGTATCTGGAAGGCTGAGACTGAGAGAAATGTATACTGTAGTTTTGTGTTGTGTGGGTGATGGCAGGTTGTGTTAGTGGGAGTGGACAGGGTAGTGTTTACTGTGAGAAGGCAGGTGTTTGACTGTAGTAGTTGTGGGGGATATGTGTATATGTGTTGTATAAAGGGTATTGTGTTGGGTAATGGGACAATGCAATCTGTCTGTGGTCAGTTTGTGATGCATGAGTTAGATGCCTTTGTTGAATATGTGTTTGCATGTTGAAGGATGTATAGGGGCTGGATCCATTCTTGGTCCATTGAGAACTGGGCAGCATTTCTGGCCTTAGGCCCTAGTCCCTGCCTGTCCCGAACAGGCCCAAACAGGCAGCTGCCCTTGTCCTCTCTGCCCTTTGCCTCGACGCCCAGGCTGAGACGCCCTGAGTCCTAGCCTTTAATAGCCCTTCTGGCCAATAAGAAGCTGGTCCTAACCCTAGCCAATCCAATTTCAAGCCCTGATTCAAACAACTAATGGGAGACCCAGCCCTAATCACCAATCATAGCCCTATTCCTGACCACCATCACAGCCCCAGCCGTAAAACCAGCAACCAATCAGAAACCCATACCTACCCACCAATCACAGCCCTAGAACCAACAGCCAATCAGTATCCCAGCCCTATCCACCAATCACAGCCCTAGAACCAACAGCCAATCAGAATCTCAGCCCTATCCACCAATCACAGCCCTAGAACCAACAGCCAATAAGAATCCCAGCCCTATCCACCAATCACAGCCCTAGAACCAACAGCCAATCAGAATCCCAGCCCTATCCACCAATCACAGCCCTAGAACCAACAGCCATTCAGAATCTCAGCCCTATCCACCAATCACAGCCCTAGAACCCACAGCCAATCAGACTCTCAGCCCTATCCACCAATCACAGCCCTAGAACCAACAGCCAATCAGAATCCCATCCCTATCCACCAATCACAGCCCTAGAACCCACAGCCAATCAGATTCTCAGCCCTATCCACCAATCATACCCCAGCCCTGGAGCCAGCAACCAATGGAAAGACCATCTCCCAACAACCTATCAAAACAACATATGCAACAGCCAATAGGAACTTATATAAGTAGCAAGTTAACTGAAGTCCAGTCCCTGTGGTCGGGGGAAAGGCAACTGCTGCTCTATTCAGAATCTCCTTGGATACAGACAGGCTGAATCCACACTTCCAAGCTAGCAGAGTCTACTTTCCAGGTAAGGGAGAGATTGTTTAAGTAACAAACACTGGAATACTGCTGGGCACACACTCTGAAATCAGGCTTTTTTAAAGGCAAAAATAAACGGGGGCAGACAGTTTTTAAGCACAATTTAAATCACAGAAACAGATTAAAACAGTCTCCCAAAAACACACTCTGCAAGATGTATGTAGCCTTTTTATTTAGAAGAAAAAAAAAAAGGGGGGGGGTGCCACAAACTTGCAAGGCAATTCACGCTGTCACGGCAAAAAAAAAAAAAAACACCACTTTAAAAGAGGCCAGGCTGCCTGAAACACAAAGAGTCCACAGTAAAACAGACACAGGTAGCTGAAATAAACACTGTTAGAAATGGGGTCTTTGGTTGACAGTCAGGTTACCCCCTGTTCAAGCAAGGACCCTCACTCTAGTCAGGGTAAAAGAGAACCACCCTCAGCTAACCCCTGCTTACCCCCTTGGTAGCTTGGCAGAGCAGTAGGCTTGACTTCAGAGTGCTAGGTGTAACGTATTTGTACCAACACACACAGTAACTTAATGAAAACACTACAAAATGACACAACACCAGTTTAAAACAATAGGAAATATTTATCTAAACAAAACAAGACCAAAACGACAAAAATCCGACATACACAAGTCAAGTTATGAATTTTTAAAGATTAAACTCAAAAATAGCATTTAGAAACAAAAATGCTTCGATGAGATGTTAACACCGCATCATGACGGAGTGGTTCCCAACAAGCCGACACCAGTGGTGCCGGACACGGAGTCGTGTAGACCCCCAAGTACAGTACCTTTGGTGAAGAGTGAAAACAAACCGATGCGCGAAGTCGGGGATCGCGGCGTCTGTGCGAAACGTTGAATCCGTGCACTTCGAGCGGCGTCGGTCACGACGTGGTGCGGCGACTTCCACGGAGTCGCGGACTTCAGCGGGGCTGCAGCGACGTCGGGCCTGCGAAGAGCGTCGTGTTCCAACGAAGGTCACGCCGTCGGGTGCAGGCGGCATCACCGGATTCAGCAGCGGCATCGGTCCGGAGTCGTCCGAAGTCGATTTCCTTGGATTTCCACCAGCTTTCCTTTCAAGGGCCCAGAGACTGGATAGGGCACCACTTGTCAGGGCAGGAGTCTCTCCAGAGACTCCAGGTGCTGGCAGAGAGAAGTCTTTGCTGTCCCTGAGACTTCAAACAACAGGAGGCAAGCTCTAACTCAAGCCCTTGGAGATTTCTTCACAAGATGGAAGGCACACAAAGTCCAGTCTTTGCCCTCTTACTCTGGCAGAAGCAGCACTGCAGGAAAGCTCCACAAAGCACAGTCACAGGCAGAGCAGCCCTTCATCCTCAGCTGTTCAGCTCTTCTCCAGGCAGAGGTTCCTCTTGGTTCCAGAAGTGTTTCTAAAGTCTGTAGATTTGGGTGCCTTTCTTATACCCATTTTAGTCTTTGAAGTCACCTTTCTTCAAAGGGGACTCACACCTACTTGTGAAATCCTGCCTTGCCCAGGCAAGGCCTCAGACACACACCAGGGGTTTGGAGTCTGCATTGTCAGAGGCAGGCACAGTCCTTTCAGATGAGAGTGACCACTCCACCCCTCCCTCCTAGCAGAGATGGCTAATCAGGAAATGCAGGTTACACCCCAGCTCCCTTTGTGTCACTGTCTAGTGTGAGGTGAAAAACACCCAACTGTCAAACTGACCCAGACAGGGAATCCACAACCAAGGCAGAGTCACAGAATGGTTTAAGCAAGAAAATGCTCACTTTCTAAAAGTGGCATTTTCAAACGCACAATCTTAAAATCAACTTTACTAAAAGATGTTTTTTTAAATTGTGAGTTTAGGGACCCCAAACTCCACATGTCCATCTACTCTCTAGGGGAATCTACACTTTAATCATATTTAAAGGTATCCCCCATATTATCCAATGAGAGAGACAGGCCTTGCAACAGTGAAAAACAGAGTTGGACGTATTTCACTGTCAGGACATATAAACCACATTCCTATATGTCCTACCTTATCCATACACTGCACCCTGCCCTTGGGGCTACCTAGGGCCTACATTAGGGGTGCCTTACATGTAAGAAAAGGGAAGGTTTAGGCGTGGCAAGTGGGTACACTTGCCAAGTCGAATTTACAGAGTAAAAATACACACACAGACACTGCAGTGACAGGTCTGAGACATGATTACAGGGTTACTTGTGTGGGTGGCACAACCAGTGCTGCAGGCCCACTAGTAACATTTGATTTACAGGCCCTGGGCACCTCTAGTGCACTTTACTAGGGACTTAACATTAAAACAAATATGCCAATCATGGAAAACCAATTACATACACATTTTAAACAGGAACACTTGCACTTTAGCACTGGTTAGCAGTGGTAAAGTGCCCAGAGTAATATAAACAGCAAAATCAGAGTCCAGCACACATCAATAACCTGGGGAACAGAGGCAAAAAGTTAAAGGAGACCACACCAAGGATGAAAAGTCTAACAAACACTTTTGAACAAATAATACTATTTAGCCAGAAAAATCTCAGGGCTCCTTACCTAGGTCTTTTTGCAATCCTTGAACACTGGGCTGTATCAGGACACAGGGGAGATGCAGAGAGGCTCACAAAATGGAGGTGGTTGTCTTGGGCTTCCCTCCACAAACTTAAGGGGCCAGAGCAGGTGTGGGGGACGGGTCTCAGGTGCAGCAGGGACTCAGGGAACCAATCAGCTAAGTCCAGTCCCTGTGGTCAGGGGGAAAGGCAACTGCTGCTCTATTCAGAATCTCCTTGGATACAGACAGGCTGAATCCACACTTCCAAGCTAGCAGAGTCTACTTTCTAGGTAAGGGAGAGATTGTTTAAGAAACAAACACTGGAATACTGCTGGGCGCACACTCTGAAATCTGACTTTTTTAAAGGCACATATACAGTGGGACAGACAGTTTTTAAGTACAATTTAAATCACAGAAACAGATTAAATCAGTCTCCTAAAAACACACTCTGCAAGATGTATGCAGCCTTTTTACTTAGAAGAAAAAAAGGGGGTTGTGCCACAAACTAGCAAGGCAATTCACACAGTCACGGCAAAAACTAATTTAAAAAAAACACAATTTTAAAAGAGGCTGGGCTGCCTGGAAAACAGAGAGTCCACAGTAAAACAGACACAGGTAGCTGAAATAAACACTTTTGAACAAATAATACTATTTACCCAGAAAAATCTCAGGGCTCCTTACCTAGGTCTTTTTGCAATCCTTGAACACTGGGCTGTATCAGGACACAGGGGAGATGCCAGAGGCTCACAAAATGGAGGTCAGTATGCACATGGATGCCTCAGGCCAGAAAACCTAAACTGACCTGGCCTGGTCCTAAGACTGGCTCAACCTTAACCCTGCAAGGGTTCCATGTAACTGGACCACTAATTGGTGTCTTGTCACCAGTGTTTTTTCTCTAGTGACTTTAACGTAACATTTAAATGCCATTTTTGCTGTGATTTATTTTTGCTTCTAAAATGTATATCTCCAGTTGTACTAAAGCAACTCCGTTTGTTTTGGTGTCTAAATTAGGATACAAATAAGCTCTATTTCTATAAATTTGTGTTAGATTTATTTAAACTCGTGTCAATTACGTATCATCCAAATAATGGATGTTCTGAAATGCTTAACACATGTTCCTCTAGTAAAGCCTGACTGTTCTTTGCAATACTACCAGAACAGAGCTAAGGATGTATTATTGTGAAGCCAAGGACCACCTTTGAGGTACTGAGAGAGTATTACATGGTGAGGACTAACCCCAAAACCACATAATACTCCACTTTCCTCCATAATTAACAAACAAATATAAAATAAAATCAAGTTTTTAATTTTAAGGGGAAGGTTGGAGCTTTTCAAAATGTTATTGAAGACAACAATCAGCTTTACTATAATCTGTTTGATGACCTTGTACTCCTCCCACAAATCAATCTGAGGACACTAACTTAATTTTTAGCCTCCAATTTCATATTCCTTCACATTTACAGAGTGTTTTAAAATATTCAATTGCACATGTTGCATCTATATTTAGGTAAACATTTCTAATCTGTTAGTATTATTTAATTTTTTAAGGAGTTGTGGACCCCTTGTGTAGGCATCGCGGACTTTCACTGGTCCCCAGGCCACAGGTTAAAAACCACTGTAATAAGCTATTCTGATGATTCTCTCTTCCCATTATACACTCACACCTTTGCACCATATTGAAAAGGTGCATATGTGATCACAGTATAGGGATTGTACTGAAAGGACACCCTTCCAGCACATAATACTAAGCTTAGACATGTTTTTTAACTTTTCATAATTTGAATGTGTGCTGTACTGTACAACACACATGCAAAGTTTGAAAAGTTTTGATAAAAGAAACTTTTCTCCTTCCTTGTGGCTATGGTATGGAGGTGGACTTTTTTGGCGCAAAGACCTGTGTAGACATGTTAGTAGATAGACTTTTATGCAGTGTAGGAGGTCAATGCTCCATTGAAAGGATGCCCCTTTGATGCAAAGTAGCACAAAATAGCACACAGCACTACTCTGAATTACTTTTAGGCACTGTTTAGGCAAAGTAAGTCCTGAATCAGCACTAGTTTACACCCTTTTTGATAACTATGCACTAGAGCAAAGTGTTGGTAAACATGGCCCAAAAATGTATTGAAAATCCGTGGACTCAGACCGCAAACATACTTTGCATGTGTTTTCACAGAAATCCCTCAACAGTATTCAATCAAACTGTGTGGTGATCTGTCTGCTGAAGCTTCCCATCTGCCAATGCCCCACAGGCTTGTGTATGGATGCCAGTGCAGCACACGCGATACCACTGCGTGGTCTTATCTGCACTCTCCACTTGTGGAAAGTACTGCTAAGCTCCCGAGGATGCACCTTCCCCCAAATATTCAAGGACTGAGATTAGAATAGCTTTTTATCCCATGCTTGACTATTTGAGATTTTTCCCTTCCCTTTAACTTTGATGGAAACATAGAAATATGGCTGTTTGCCGAGGCACGGGCAGATGGGGGAACAACAATGGCTAAAACCGAGGCAAGATGTCACAGTGAGTTGAGCGCGTAGGAATGGCAGGTCACCAGCTCGTAGCTCGGTAATGTCAGACAGATCACAATTCCATCTACTTGACTTCAGTATCGCGAGAAACATTAAAGTGGATTTTCATAACACTGGTTAACGAGTGTGCTCAGAAATGAGAAGATGTGCGTAGTGAAGCCCCAGCATCATTGTTCTAATCTTTTAATGTGCGTAATGCACTGTTTACATACTTGTTGGTGTTTCTTAAACAACCCTAAGATATTTTACACCTTAATTCACAACAAAATCAACAGTTTACTTTCTCTGTTGCCAAGCATTGGAAGCAATATCACATACTAAGCCTAGTTCTGAATTTGTGGGCGTGACTTAAATACTAAATGACCATATATTTTCATTATGCTACTCCGACTTACATTTATTCCTTGCACATTTTAGTCTTTTTTGCAAGAATTAGAGAGCGCGTGTGTCCTTCTTGGTACCTCCGAAGAAGACACAGACAAATGAAGTCAAGCAAGCTGCAACAGATTTGCAATTCATGCGCATATGCTCAAGGAACAAATAATCCCCCCAGCTAAGTGCATATCTGACAGCAAACAAAACAAATACGTTGCTTTAAGTAATAAAAACAAATGAAATTTCACAGAGATTTTGCAACTTTATTCCAATACAACAACATTTGAATCATTAAATAAAATCAAATGCAAAACGCTCCACTTTTTAAAGGCTGGTGTAGGATGGATATCCTCATATTTTTTATAATGAAGTGACGTGTCAGTAAAGATCCTTGAGTAACTCAATACCTCTTTCAGGCAATTATCTCTTGAAAGAAGAGCATGCCATAACTAAAGGCCCAGTTGATTATCCCTACACGGAGTGCTTCAGGAGAGTTTTGTAGTAGAAATTCAGAAAATATTATGCACATTTTTATGGAGTTTAATGGATTTCCCTTATGATATTTCATACACAGGAATTGACACATGTGCGTTTAAAATGATATTAATCTGTAATTTCCCTGTTGGAATCCCTAAATATTTTGTCTTTTCTGTTTCCTAAAGTTTGACATTACCATGATTCCTAGTCTAAATACTGCCTTGGCCCTAAGCGGTTTCTGTGTTTAAGAACAAACCTTCATGTGCCAAACACTGAAATCAGGCATGAGGGCTAACAGACCAGAAGAGATACTATTTAAACGATGTCTTTGTTTTAGGGCAACACACTCAACTTACAAAATTCTATAAAGGCTGAAAGCTGTTTGCTCCTAAACAGCCATGAGTAGCTTTGCCGAGTGCACTCTTGCAAACGCATTAATTTCCAGAGTCATGGTACTGTACATGGTGTTGTTTTCACTAACTTCTGTGAATGCAGTAAGGCCCAGATCATGTTAATGCTGAATTTACTAATGAATATTCATGTATTTTGAGTGTTGAGTTTGCGCAGCGAATGTATTAACTTAGAGAAAATCAATACATGCGTTTGAAGTTACGCCCACCGAGTGGCCATCAATGTTCAAGAAGTGTACTTATTAATGGCTTATTAATGTAAAATGGTGAGCTCATGTTTGATTAATGTAGTAATATGTCATATTAAAGGTTATGTAGTATTTATTAGCTTTATTAATAGTATGCCCTAACTTAGCGAGGTCTTGGGACTAGTTGCACGGCCTCATGTCAAGCTGCATTTCTTAGGCGCTTTATAAGTAGGCTGCATAGAGAATTAAATTGTGATTTTCCACTGTACTGACCATGTGCTCGTAGATGAAGTTCATTCTCATGAGAAATTACTTGCTAGAAGATGCTGTGCTAGCTAGAGAAACATTGTCTATTGTAGTATGTGTAAGACTGACCTTCCCAGGAGAAGACAATGGATGCACTGACTGGAGTATAAGCTGCAACAATATTGATACCTGACGAGCGCAATGGCAAGAGCGGGAGAGGAAGAACCAATCATCGACATGTGACCCATGTACTAGTAAAATTGTAGATTTGGGTTTTATTTTCATTGGACTGAGTGTAAACATGCAATTCTTTGATAAATGAGGACGGGGAAGTAGTTTTAGAAAATCTAACTTAGCCAGACTGCACCGAGAGGAGATACGCTATTATTCTCCTTGATCGTCCTGAGAAGAGACATGTTTAATTTTATTGCTTAAAGAGACTTTGCTTTCCCTGAACTTTAATGCTGAATCCTGATGACTTGCTGACCGATCTGATGTCCTATTGAAGAAGACTGTCGCAGCTTGCTGAACCATACTGAGGCAAGGTATAAGACATGTTACTGATTATTATGTCTATTTGCTTTTGTTTCTAGATACCAACTGCTATTTTGATCGAGCCATAGTTAGATGTTTATCCAAATTTTTGTGACTAAATTGTTTTGCATGAAGTCCAAAAATGCTATTCTAATCTGATGATAGTTAGCATTCTCACTGATGAAGTTCACTACATGTAATGACAGTTAATGTATTTTCTTTGCTGGATCTAAATGTATGTTATTTCGTTTGCGCAGTTATTCTTGCTATTAATTTGTACTTTACCTCAAGAATGTGTAGTAGCTTAAGCTTTGATTAGATTGTGATTCTTTTGCTGCTTTGCTCAGCCAGTATTGTTTTTGTATGTGTATAATTTGATATTGAGACTAAGTTATGTGACATTAGCATTGTTAATATAAGGAAATAAACATTCTAACTTTTACTAAAAGGTGTGATTACTGGTCATGGTGTGTAGAAATTACTGACTCCTATTGATTACAGATGACATTGATTGTTATTGATTGTATTGGTACGGGATATATGGTGGGAACTACTCGAAGCACAGTCAATAGGTCCATCGGCCTATACGCATCTCCCTTGTAAGTTTACTTAATAAGGTCTGACGGGCTCACAAACACAGCTACCAGGCTAATGCCTTTTCAAGTGGAAACTGCTATTTGCAACTAAAACGCGATTCTGGTGATATTTGCCAATCTGCTAACTGCACACGGTCTAATTTGCCTTTGTACAAGTATACTTGCATACAGGTTCACACTGGTAAATCCAGCTGTAACGTCCTGCTGTACATCTGTGAACAAATACCGTGGAGTACTTAATTTTGAACATGACGAGTAGCACATGGTCATCACCGAAATTCGTTTCAAGTAAAGAAAACATAATTAGCACAGTAGTTAGTTGTAATCAGGGCCATGGAGACTTGTTTACTTAAATATACCCTATTTTGAAAAAATAGAACTAAAACTAAATTTTCAATTACCAGATGTGTTCAATGTACCTTGAAACAAATGAATCTGATGTTAGATATCTGATAGTATTTTTCCAAATCATATTTTGATATGTGGTACATATAAACTGTAATCCGAAAAGCACAGGTTTATCTCCACTGCATGGGCACTCACAAACATTTTCCCAGGGGTCACAAAATTTGGGCCGCAATAATACCAGCAGGGTGGAGGTGAGGGGTTGGAGAAGGTTTAGTGGTGAGGTGGGTGTAAGGAAAGTGAGGCATATATATTAAGAACCTCATTTACAATATTTTGGAGCAGAGCTGCAAGGCTTCTTGCTGCACTGCCTTGAATCATAAGGAAAGGACAGGAATGCTCTATATCTTTCAGATACAGCACATTCCTGTACTCTTCCACTGCGCTGATGCACAATTGGCTGCCACGCGCAAATGTAGGCACTCTTGCACTATGGTGCAATGGTGTCTGCCTTGCAGGAGTGATTGGTTTTGTGCAGTAAGTGGCATCTTCCTGCACAAAAAACAACAATGGAGGCATTTTCCTCCTTCTATTTGCGCTGCATTGTGCAGCACACATAGAAAGAGGAAACAACAATGAGAAGTAAAGATATTCTCCCCTGTGGAGGTGTAGGCTTTTGACACATTCCCAGGTTTACAAATCCTTGTAAATCTGGGAATGTGTCAAAATCTCTGGGTGTTGAATGGTAACACCAACCACAACACCCATGGAACGCCTTTTTGACACAGAGTAAGGCAACACAGCCACTTGTGCTGCCTTGCCTCACTCCATATCCATAAGGCCATGAAAAGACATGCAAAGTGGCCTGGTGGGGCCTTGTAGATATGGGCCTGCGCAGCCAGTGCGTTACAAAAAGTGACATACTGGCAGCACAAGACGTTTGTAAATAAGCCCCTTAGAGTCTGAATTGCACAATGTGAAACCAAGAATTTGGGATTAATTGTGGCTTCTCCACTTAACCAAATTGTGCAGTTTAAGGCAATTGTTTTATCTCACTTTCCCACCTTTTTTCAGGTTGAGCTTAGCGGTGCGCAAGCGCTCCTTTTCTGACGTGTTGGTGTCTATGTGGACTTCTAACCACATCCACGGCATGCCCATCACTATCACTCGTTCATGGGCTTGCCTTTCAAAAATCCTTTGTTATCATTGGTAAATGCTTTAGGTTTGTCTCTCCTTGGGGCAGTTTTGTTACCAACTTGGACATAGACCCTGTTACATGGATAACTTCACGATTGTCAAAATGACTACTAGTGTACTTCTTTTTCCTTTTTGTGTGTCTCCTTTGCTCTCACGCTTATGGAGCCGTAGAGCTTAGAATCAGCTTGCTTATGTCCACTGTTTTACTTTTCATTTTCAATTTATGTGGCAAGAAAAGTCCAGTGAGGAATTTACAACGCTAACTAGCTCTAACTTGAGTAAACGCAAGACCCATTGAATTGCAAATGCTTGTTCCTCATTATCACATATGAGGACCTAGACATACATGGCTTCAGGATGTGTGCTGTACAAAACCTTCTCCTGTATCTGATTTAATAAACTATATGTTGTTCATGTAGAATAGAAACCACACCCACCCAAAGAATGCACTAACTGGTTAGTCTCATAGTACAGTACTGGCATTTTTTTTAGGGGTGGGAAGGAGGTATGAATGTTCCAATTCATGTTTGTAAACTATCACTTAAAACAAAATACTTCTCAATGCAATGATAATCTGTTGTAGTAAGGTGAACCGGTTCTGCAGGTCAATGAAATACACTATTAGGATTATTAACAGACTTTATCATACTTTCACACTTTTGTTGCAAGATGTCTTTATAAATGAAGGTGTTTCTAAACTTAAGTAGTGAAGGACAGCATATTTGCATCCTTTCTTTAATTTCAATGAACCTTGTGATGCATGCTTGCCTGTTTATTTAACATCTTTTTGATGTCAGTGCTGAGTCAATGAAACAGCAGCCCAGTGTTGCTCTTGACCAGGGGACTGGATGCAAAGGTCAAGAGAGCCTTATTTGCCCCTCAGGCTGTCAGTTGTCTGGGAGCTTCATGGGAGTGCTGTGTGATAATAATGCTTCCAAAGAAGTTCAATGGAATTTCATGATTGGCAGCCCTTCCCTGGTACTGCAACTTCATGCGGAGGTGAAATTGCCTTAGCTTTCCCAGAAGCACCACAGGAGTTGCTGAGCTAGGCCTTGCAAGGGGAGGAATATCACAAAGGCTTCCCTATCGACAAAGAACCTGGGATATTAGCTGTATCCAACACAGCAGGGCTTATCCCTTTGTTTATTACTTTCTGTGGAGTTGTTTATGGCCATTTGTTTGAAACCTGTTTTGTTTGGTGTTCAATGTTGTCTTGTGAATGTGGTGTTTGTCACAGGTCCAAGTTACTGGAACTCCTTTTTGCTGTAAACAAAATATGTTTAGATATGTATATTAAATTACCCTGTGTAATTCAATATGAGAGAAGCCTCCTTGTTTGTACATTCTATTTGAACATTTACTAATGCTACTGTGCACCCTCTATTAATAACAATGAAGTATTAGGGATAAGAACCGCTGTGTTCGATATTGCAAGGGCAGGAGGCAGGGGGTCACATCCTTTATCCTGGACCTTCACCTTCAATGCTTTAACAGGTCAGCAACAAGAAAGAAGAAACAAGGAGTTTTCAATGATTGTGGATTACGACAAAGGTTAGTGATATGAAGGTAAACAGGACTAGTCCTGGAAGGGATGATTGTGATACAAAATCAGGAGAATGTTTTTGTTAAGATAGTTCACAATGTGTTAGTAATAGATTAGAAAGAAAAACTGACTGAAAAACAGTATTAAATTATGTAGTGCCTAACTGCCACCCGCTAATACTTTATCAGTTCACTCTTTGAATTCTTAAAGTAAGATGTCTATATGCTACATCTAGAGGCTCAATTGATCCACTTTATGCCTTATTACCAGGACATAAAAGAGGCCAAATAATTCCTCAGTTTAGCTATGGTGTGTGTAGGGTGCCGCTTCCCATGTATACCTCCTGTTTGGATGCTTCAATGCCATGAAGCCCTAAATGAGCCTGGCAATTGTGAGACTGAAGAAATCTACCTTGCGCTACAGACAGTATTTGTGAAATGCAGAGTAGTAAAAGTAACAGCCAATAAAAACTTTCTGTGCAGTGAATATTTCTACAGGGGCTGGCTCATTGGCAACAGACCTGTCCTTCCACCTTGGAGTAGTACAAAATGTTATGGCCGTATTGTCAGGTGGCAATCTATGTGCAGAGATCCCGCGCACACAGACTTCTGCCTATGCCTGTGTGGACAGTTCTGCACAGAAGGTATTCTTGCCCTTCACACATTTCACCCAAAATTGTGACATCCCAGAGTTTTCCACACTAGTGATGAATAACTCTGCACAGGAAAGATAGGGCAGTCCTAGGTGGAACGGCCAGAGTTCTGTCAATAACATCAAAAGACATCCACTCCTGAACAGCTGGCAGACTCTGAGCAAGATGTAAGGGATGATTGAGAAAGGAAATCTTAGGAGATTGTTTGTCCAAATATTTTGTACAAAAATATCATCTGTGCCCTAAATATTCTTTACAAGAATACACTCACTTAGTGTGTATATTATTTTATTATTAACTCCAATAGGGTGATATTTTTGTAAACAATATTTAGGGAACAATATTTTCATCAGATGAATCTTGTCTACAATATTCTGGCACTGCACCACCTTAAGAAAAACCTGCATACTTATGATAAGGGATCACTGCATTCCTAAGTAGCACAGCCAGGGGTATAGATTGAAAAGAGTAGGAGCAAGTAAGGAACCTTGTGAGACCCTCTTTTTTCAAAGCAACTGATCACTCCGTCAAGCAGAAGGCGAATTAATTGAGGACAATGCGTTTAATTGCTGTGAATTCTCTAAGCCCACAGTTGAGCAATGAGTGATTCATGGTATCAAACAAACTTCAAAGATGAGTGGGGACAAGGAAACAGAATGTACAAGAGTCAAAAATGTGAGCTGCATCACCAGCTATGTGTTTCAGTGCTGCAGCCCCGTCTGAACCTATCTGAAGGTCATTAAAATAATCATTATCAGAGATCATGTTACATAATTTGCTTTGCACCACATCTCTCAAGAACTTTCACCAGCTAGGGCAGGCCTTAGAGAAGCTTAACTTCAATAGTAATTCTTAATAGATTGCTTTTAAGAGACAGTCAAGCTTAAGCTCTTTCATGTTACCAATAAATATGTAGTTCAAGTGCTTTGTTTAGTTTGTGAGGTGCTGCAGTGAAAGGTTTATGGAGCTGACTTTCTCAAGCCACTCACATTCTTGCAATTTTGCAGGGGGGTTTTCAAATCTAATGAGGTAGAATTCATTAAAATATATTGAAAAGTGTTTGGGGATTTCTAGCAGTAGTGGCCAGAGATTTGGCATGAGTGAAGTTGGGTTTGAAAATATTTCATGTGTAGGGACTGTTGGTCACCCTAAGGAGTTCTAGATTGGAATGGAAGTTTAATTGATCTCACTTCTTTCAAACAATCTTAAGGATTTTTATAATGCTATCATTGCTAACTAAATAGTTAAAAAGGAACTCCCACTTTTGGCACTGTATTCAAATCATATGTCTCTTGACCAAGCTTCTTAACATCATCTCTCTCCACCTTCTTCTCAATTACATTTTGGCAACTCTTCAACACTTATCCTTTTCATACGAAACTCCTCTTTTTCAACTTTTCTTCTGCTGCGACTCGTAGATATTGTTTTTTGGCAGGCTCAAATATACACTAAATGCACTTTTATGCAACTGCCTTGAGACAGTGGCTCTCAACCTCTTATCTTCTGTGGACTCCCACTTAATCCTTACTAAAACCCAGAAACCCCCAAAGAATCATTATTGTGCAGAAAACGGCCTTAACTCTCAGACTCGAAGCCAGACTTGACGCCATTGTCAAGGAGTTCTCCAAGCCTGCAGCTGCCAACAATGACATCATCCTATCCCAAGCACTCAGCAAGGACCTCTCAAACATCTTTGAAAAGAAGTTTGCCAACATCTATTACACATTTCACCCACGGCATACCAATACGAATGCCCAGCAGGACACCTCCCTCATCATCAAACAGCAGCTAGGAAAGCAAGAGCGCCTCTTGAATTAAGAACCACTGCCCAGATGAATAACATCCACTCAGGACCCAGCTCAGATCCATGCCCTCAGTTCATATACAACCTTGGAAAAAACATCATCTCCCTCGTGCTCAGCGCTATCATCAGCACCTACATAACCACCGCTACCTTCCTGTCTTGCTGGAAAAATAAAGAAGTCAATACCCTATTGAAGAAACCAACAATGGACCCCAACACCCTCAGTAGCTACAGATCCATCTCGTTCCAGCCCTTTCCAGCTAAAGTTATGGAGAAAGCCATCAAAACCAAACTCGCAGACCACCTAGAACTACATCAATTCCTGGACAGCTCTCAATTAGGCTTTCACACTATCCACAGCACAGAAACAGCCCTCATTGCGTTCATCAATGACATCAGTAGCATCCTCAGCCGAGGTGAAACGGGCATCCTCATCCTCTTTGACCTTTATGAAGCTTTCAATATGGTCCCCCACACCTCCCTCTTCAGAAAGCTTCTGCACTTAGGTATCTGCGGACCGGTCCTCATGATGATATCTGTTAGACTTGGCTTCCTTGGAATGGTCTCCCCTACCTTTTGCCTCTGCTTCCCAGGTTCTTGATGTGTGCTGGACTCTGTTTTTACTGTTTTGTGATACTCTAGCCACTTCACCACTGCTAACCAGTACTAAAGTGCAAATTCTCCTATGTAAAATGTAGGTGTATTGGCTTATCCATGATTGGCATATTTGATTCACTGGTAAGTCCTTAGTAAAGTGCACTAGAGGTGCCCAGGGCCTGTAAATCAAATGCTACTAGTGGGCCTGCAGCACTGGCTGAGCCAACTACCTTAGTAGCCCTGTAAACATGGCTCAGACCTGCCACTGCAGTGTCTGTGTCTGCAGTTTAAACAGCCAATTCGACTTAGCAAGTGTACCCACTTGCCAGGCCTAAACCTTCCCTTTTCATACATGTAAGGCACCCATAAGGTAGGCACTAGGTAGCCCCATTGGCAGGATGCAGTGAATGTTAAAGGTGGGACATGTGCAAATGTGTGTTACACGTCCTAACAGTGAAATACTGCTAAATTCAGTCTTCACTGTTGCAAGGTCTTTCTCTCTCATAGGTTAACATTGGGGATGCCATTAAATATTATTAAAATGCAAATTCCCCTTGAGAGCAGATAGAAATATGGAGTTTTGGGTCTCTGAACTCACAAGTTAAAAAATACATCTTTTAGTAAAGTTGGTTTTTAGATTCTTAGATTTTAGAAAATAATCATTTTCTTGCTTAAACCATTCTGTGACTCTACATTTTGTGGATTGCCTGTCTGGGTCAGGTTGACAGTTAGGCTGTTTGTGAAACCCCTCTCAAAAGTGAGACAAAGGGAACTGGGGTGTAGCCTGCATATCCTGATGAGCAATCTGTGCTAGAGTGGAGGGAGGAATGGTCAACTTACAACTAAATGGGCTGTGCCTGCCCTCTCAAAATTCAGTCTCCAACCCCCTGGTGTGTATCTGGACCTGACCTGGGCAATGCAGGGTCTTGTGAACAACAGAGACTTTCCTTTAAAGTATGCCTACTTCAAAGGCAGAAAAGGGTATAAGTACTGGACCCAAAACCCTGAAGATTAGATCACGTCTGGAACCTCTGCCAAGGAGAAGAACTGAGGAGGAGTGCTTCCCCTGCCCATGCCTGTGACTGTGCTTTGTTGGGCTATTCTGCAGTTGCTGCTTCTGCCTGTGAAAGGGCACAAAGACTGGACTTTGATATTCCTGCTTGTGAAGAATCTCCAAGTGCTTGAACTGAGCTTGCCTCCTGTTTTGAAGTCTCAGGGCCGTCAATGACATCCTCTGCCAGCACCTGGACTCTCTGCTGAGACTCCTGCCCTGCCAAGGGGTACCCTATCCAGTCCCTGGGCCCTTGAAAGGTGAAGTTGCAGAACATGAGCTGAAAATCCACACACAGAATGCCGTGTGGGGACATTTTCGACACACCATCTGCAATGCGGCTGAAATATGAAGCACCGCCAGCCTCATGGTCAAAATAGACACTCCACCTGCATCTGAGTTAAGCCTGCCTGCTCGTGCCAAGCTATCAAGAGGGTGAGTGGGGGTTAACCAGGTGTGCTTCTTCTTTGCCCTGACTAGAGTGAGGGTCCTTGCTTGGACAGAGGGTAAACTGACTGCCAGCCAAAGACCCCATTTCTAACAATATCCTTCTTTCTCACTTATAGAACTCAATGTGTTAGACTTTTCCCTTCACCTCAGAACCCAAAAAAATTCACATGTGGAGCATCTCAAAGAATGTCACTCAGCTTAACATACTTCAATGTCTATATGATGCCCTTTGCGGACATTGTCAGAGCCCACAGCAGCAACACAGAATCCTATGCTGATGACATACAACTCACCCTCTCCTTTACCAACTCAACCTGCACAGGGAAAGCAAACTTCACCAACTCTATGAGCAACATAGCTGCTTAGATGAACAACATTTACCTCCAGCTCAACACAGACACAACCAAAGTCCTTATCTTTGGCAACAACCACTCCCACATGGCCCTCTGAACTTGGCCCCTTCGCACTCCTACAGGCCATGACACGAACCTTAGGACCATCCTGGACATCATCCTCTTCATGAGCAGTCAGATCAATGCCATTCCCTTATCATAACTCCACATTCTGTGAATGCTACACAAGATTTTCAAGGGGATCCCACTTAACTCAAGATAAACAGTCACCAAGGCTCTTATGATAAGATGATAAGAAGTCTTGACTACAGAAATCCTAGCCATGTTCTACACCAACATCAACTCTATAACACTTGGGGAGAAAAGGAGGCTAAACAAACCCTGCATTCTCCTCGGGTAAACTATCACAAACAAATCATGTTACGGTGATCAAATCGTATGGTACTATGTCTTTTACCTTTAGTACTCGTTTCCAAGAAGTACTAACCATCCCTGGAACCTGGCTAGTCAACCTCAGGGCTATTCCAAGATCTGAATGTAGGCTCACTTATGTAATGTGATATGCTTCATCATTGGCCACCTCATCCCACCCAGTAAGATAATACTACTGGGGCAGACTCAACCTCAAGGGAGTTCTTATACATTACTTGTCTGGATATTTCTCTGGGAGCCAATTAATTGACTAAAAATACATTGGAATAAACCTCAAGGGTTATTTTATTTGGTGGTATCCCAGTATGGATAAAAATACTAATAAAATGTATTAAATTGGAACAGAAAAGGGTATCATGACCTCTGTGTCAGCTTTTAGTGTGACATGTTTCTTCCCTTCTACAAAGCCTATGCTAGGTTTTGGGCATTCTTCAGAGCTCATATGATCCCTCCACGACTGCCATTGGTGAGCATAAGTAAAAATGCCTACCTTCACTTAATAGGTCAAAGTAGGTACCCTAGGTATGGGGAACATAAAACAGAATAGTCAAGTAGATATTATGTCCAAGCCACAAACAAATCAAGTGGTCCATACTTGAACATTAACACAATAAATAAATACCAATACACATGTGGCACATGTTACAATACACATAAAGGCACACATATGTGTGGCGGGTGTAAGACACGTGCTCCCAAAAATATGCAATTTTTAGGTGTGTTGCTCCTTCCTATTCTTTTTTACCTAAACCAGATGGGCGCCTTACCTCATGATCTGTGTGGGGTTGGTGTCTCCTATTGTCACACACTAAAGAGGACAAATGTGTTATCTCCATATCTCCACCAACCTCATCCAAAATCTTGGAATTACCCTGTGATTGATTAGGCAGGTTCCAGGGGTAAATAGTACTTCTACACTGACATCAAACCACCCAGAATGCCACCACCAATCACATACTGAACATTCTGTGAAATAATCACATCTCTCCACACCTCAACAATCTCCACTGGCTCCCAGTCCAGGAAAGATGTAAGTTCAAGCTACTCACCCACACCTACAAAGTCCACCACAACATCAGCCCAGTGTACCTCAACCACCGCCTCAACTTCTACCAACCCACCAAAAACCTGTGATGTGCATCCTTGGCAAGAGTTCACGTCTGCCATAAAGAAGGCCAGAAGCAGAGGACACTCCTCCTCATACCTCACAGTCCAGACCCAGAACGACCACCCACAACACATCAGAACATTCCCCTGCCTCATGGACTTCCGAAGGAACTTCAAGACATATCCCTTCCAGAAAAAAAACTGGCATGATTTCCTCCTCCTCCTCCCTCAGGCCTGCCGTACTCAGTGACTGGATTCCCTCATGGATGAGTAGCCACACTTTACAAATTCACATAACATAACATTGCAATCCGGGGAACCCAACTGAGTCATTACTGGAAGCCAGGGATCCCAGCCTAAGAATTTTTTGATGATTTGGAACATGAAATCGTATTCACAAAAAACAAAAACAAACATTAAACAAACAAATACACAAATGATGAAATATTTTTCCAAATATAACAAAATAAAATGCTCATTTTGATTGGAAGACTGGAGCTTGCCTAAATTCAAATGAGGCCACTCATTGTTGGGACTATTTCCTGTTTGATGCACTAGCACTGCTCCCACAAATAAATCTGATGCTAAATTACATTTTTGCCACCAATTTCAAAGTCCTTTGCATTTACAGAATCTTTTAAAATTTAGAAATTTACCATTTGCTTCTTTTTTATTTATATTTTATGAATCTGCTTATAATATTTAATTTTCTAAGCAGTCGTAAACCTCCTGAGTAGGCTTCATGGACCCCAAGGGTCCCTAGAACACAGGTTAAGAACCACAGCCTTAAGGTCTATAGTTATTGCTTTGCACCATTTTGAATCACTTTGTATCATTTAATATATTAATATTTATTGAATGTTATACAGCAATGCAACCGTTCAACAAACAAGTCAAACATCTACATATAAGGATTTTTTACAAATAAAATGTTTCTATTACATGTGTTATAGTCCTTAAATTCCACAATTCCTTGATCAAATAAATAAGAATTTTTGAGTGTCTGGTTTTACAAAAAATACTCAATAAACAGAAGCTGCTGCTGCCAGATTCGATCAGGTTGGACATCTGGAGTGGCTTAATTTCTGGTGTTATGGTTCTCACTACAGCCTTGTAGCCCACCATAGCGGGCTATACTGGCCATTAAAGGCCCACTCCAGCGTTAAAGGCCAAAGGTGACGACCTTTAACAAGGGAGCAGGAATTTAATGGAGCTCCCAGCATTCCAATTCCTTCTTTCTTCCAGGTTTTATATTAAAGAGAAAGACCATATTGAATTTACTACTGGCAAGAACTTTCTTTAATTGTTAAAATCACAAATAGCATGGCAGCACAAGCCAGACTGCTCATAAAGGATACACGTAGACAATATGCTCTACACAACATGAAGATTTTAAGGAATACTCAACCACTGAAAAACTAACAGCCCTAAAAGTGTCAACATAGGTGTAAATGAACTCCTGCTCAGCTTTTCAGTATGTTGCAGAACACATTCCAATTCAAACGCTGGAGAATATTCTCCTACAGCAAACAACTGAGGCAGTGAATTATACATATATCGTAATGTTTAAAAATATGTATAATTATTTAAGAATTATATTAATATTTTAAAACTTAATGATAAACATAATTAAAACATTAAATTAAACGTTTAATCTTTTGTTAAATAATTTAAAATTATTTAAACTAATTAAACATGATTAAATAAAAATAATGTTATTGATGGTCAGATTGTTTTTATTATTTTTTATATATATTTAATGAAACTAAAATTAATATATTTTCATGAATGAATTATTTAAAACACATTTAATTACATTAAATCATTTTCACTATACTGTCCCATAGTGACATTTATGTCTCCTATATGTGAAAAGTTACTAACTTTACACACACAACCCCTGTTGTGGGAGGCTCCCCCCCTGATTTGAGACGCAAAAGCAGAGCAAACTTACAAAATATAATTGTATTTTGTAAGTTTGTGCCGCTTTTGCGTCAAAAAATGACGTAAACGCGGTGCTAACTTTTCACACATCAGGCCCTTTGTATGCATTTGGAGATTTAACTGGGGATTCAGGCCCATATTTATACTTTTTGACGCACAACTGCGCCAACACAGTTGTGCGTCAAAAATTTTACCGCCGGCTAACGCCATTCCAACGCGCCATGCGGCACCTTATTTATGGAATGACGTTAGCCGGTGCTGCGGACTGGTGTGCGTAAAAAAAAATGACTCACACCAGGCAGCGCCGGCGTATGGGAAAATGGGGGTTGTGCGTCAAAAAATGGGGCAAGTCAGGTCTGAGGCAAAATTCAGGCCTCAAACCGGATTTGCGCCATTTTTTTTTACGCCCAACCTCCATTGAAATGACTCCTGTCTTAGCAAAGACAGGAGTCATGCCCCCTTTCCCAATGGCCATGCCCAGGGGACTTTTGTCCCCTGGGCATGGTCATTGGGCATAGTGGCATGTAGGGGGGCCCAAATCAGGCCCCCCTATGCCACAAAAAAAATCTGAAAATAATACCTACCCGAACTTACCTTTACTTCCCTGGGATGGGTCCCTCCATCCTTGGGTGTCCTCCTGGGGTGGGCAAGGGTGGCAGGGGCTGTCCCTGGGGGCAGGGGAAGGCACCGCTGGGCTCCTTCCGAGCCCACAGGTCCCTTAGCGCCTGCCCTGACCCAGGTGTTAAAAAACGGCGCCCATCAGGCTGTGCGTCATTTTTTAAGGCCCACCCCCTCCTGTGCGTCAAAATGACGTCAGAGTATAAATATGGGGCACAGGCCTTAAAGTCATTTTTTGGAAGGGAACGCCTACCTTGCATATAATTAACGCAAGGCTGGTTCCCCCTTCCAAAAAATGACGCACATGGTGGAATTTTGATGCTCGCGGGGTCGGACGGCAAAGTATAAATATGGGGCAGGCTGTGCGCCGATTGTGCGTCAAAATTTTTGACGCACATTCGGCCCAAACAGAGTATAAATATGCACCTCAGTGTATTAATGCGTGCTGAACTGCTGATCAGAATGTCGGGCAGGAGCTCAAAAGCCGCTTTTTGAATAGGATTTGAAGAACTAGGTGTAGGAGATGAGAGTAATTTGACACTGCCGGGTTATTGATATTTCTAGATTCAAGGGGATGTGTCAAGAAAGAGTGTGAAGGATCAAGCGTGTGTCATTTAGTGTTGGCAGGCGCAGTAAAGTGCTGATGGATGTCTGATCGGTTTCAGGGGAAAGAAACACATTAGTCTTCGACAGGTTTCATCATCAAGGTGAAAATCAAAACAGCAAAGATGAGTGGTGTTGCATGATAGCATGTGAAGGAAATAAAACAAAATGCGCCTTCTGGTTTTCTTCAGAACAGAATGTACCCTTCAAAATGTGAATATACGTAGACATTGCCGTGTTTCTGAATAAACATCATGGCACTTGCATCTATTGCAGAATTCCACCCACTAACTCTCTCACACACACGGGTGCTCGCGCACACACACACACACATGCATTCATCCACATTTTGTAACAAGTAGTAAAATGTATTTTAAAAAAGGAAACATCTGCAGGAATTCCCTACTGGAGGTGGGAAGATGCACATATTCTCTTCCTATAACATAATACCTCAACACAGTGCATTTGCTCCGGTGGAAATAGCTCTTTATACACATTTATAGTATAAGCCTTTATCTCACGTGACAGATGCAAAACATACCGAAGCAGTACAAGCTTAGCAGGGACACAGGGATCCCGTAGAGCACTGGCAGGATTAAGGAAATTCTTCCTAACGCACAGCACTGATGAAACACTGAAAGAAGCAAGAACTCCCCTCATACACACAGAGCAGGTACATCGCAGTCAGAAGCAGTAGAAACTCTGCTTATAAAACATGTACGCAAGACATCGACTGTGCATGTTTCTCCCACAGGTAGAAAGAAGAGCGGTATAACAGGGATAACACAAACAGCAGTAGAACAAGCTTGCTTCAGACAGAGAATTTGTACTGAATAGGCGGGGGGATGCTTCCATAATGAACTGACAACGTGTGCAGCACATGCCACAGAGAGACATGCAATTCTTACACACAGAACAAGTTCATCATGGCAGCAGAAGCCTTCCACATGCACATAGGGGATCGGCTGTGGCATCTATAGCACAAGAAGCAGAGGCAGGTTGCATATATGCCACATCAACATTTTATTATGGATAATTTCCACTGGTGCCCTGAGCCCAGCACGATAGTGAGCCTTCCGATAAATGTTTGTGTGTGAGGTCATGGAAAACCAAATTCATTAAATACGAACTGTAAGAACCAATTCTCTGTAGGTTTATCTACAAGGTTTGCATGGAAACATTTTGTCTTTCTCCCTTTTCTTTTCCGGCTCCCTTTACACGTATGATGTTTCACTTTTTTAAACTGTTGTACCAGGGGTTAGGGCTCAAACTTCCCTTCACTCTTCTCTATGATCTTTTCTCTCCAACAGGTCTTTCACTCCCTTCTCTGCCTCCTTCTGACCTACTACCCTCCCTCAACCAGGTTATAGGGGAAGCGGGAAAACGCCCGCAATCCATTTCTTAACCGTTTTTATAAGTCAGTTTATTTTATCTTCCCCCGTGCTCCCCTTTTTCTGTTACCTTTGTGGGTCCGCCCTCATGCCACCTTCTCTCCACTCAACTGACTTCATAAGTTGTCTTTCACTACCCGCTTTCCTTCTATCTTTTTCTTCTTTAATTTTATATCTCCAAATGAGACTTGTTATTGAGTCCACACATTTTTTTTTTTGCAATATTGATTTGTAAATTAATATAATTTATATAACGTTTCATGTGTTTTCCTAGTAAGTTCACCCGAGCCGTGTGTTTATAAATTTGACTTTTTCCAATAAATGAGTTTGCGATTATTTGGGTTCTCAGAAACATATTTATATTATTTGGCTTCTTTAAGTATTTTTCATACTGTACCTACTGATTATGTGTTTCCCCCTGCCTTGACAGAAGCGGTAATTACTATATTTGAAGTGAATAAATTACAAAATATATCATATTCCATAAATCAGAAGCACAAAAATGAAACACTATTTAGCTTCAGACTTGAACTTTTCATGTCAATTTTCATTTACACTCCAGGCTTCATAGTGTTGTCTTTCACCAGACAACATAAGCTTAGAACTAAAAACTCACATTCACATACATGACACGGCCATGAAGCCAATCCTTTTGACAGTCAGCACAGCATCTTCAGCTACATGATATATATTTAAAAGTGTGGTGTTAGCAAACATATTCCACACTGCTCATACATTGCATACCTTGAACTCGCGTAAGTGCCCATGTTGGTTAATGGCCTCCATTTACTTACAATATTTTAGTTAAAATAACTTTGTCAACTTTCATAATCATTTTTGTTTCTGGAAACAGAGTCAGGGCAAATCCAAAGCAGCTGGCATTTACACAGCATTTAACAGACGTATATTACATATGCCTGTTCAACAGAATTTCAGCTTCTTCTTGGGGTGGGAGTATACCTAAAAGGCCTACACTGATCGGGATATGCATATACCATTATAGTACACCATAACATTACCACACAACACTCCCTTGCAATTCGAGTACTTACAGTTGGCAGGGGACTACTGTCTCCCGCTGAATCAAAGCTACAGGTCAATTGGTACTGTGAGGCCCTGAGGATATGCATTGGTAATTATTACATTATTTTCTTATGCACCTGTATTTTTGGCAGTGTAACAAACCAGGGCATTGGTAGCATCAAGCACTTCTGGAAAAGTTACTGTAAGAATATTTGAGGAATTAAAAATGGAGTGTCTTGGTAGCAGTGAGTAGTATCACTGATATTTTCAGGGCGATATGGATGATATAAAGGGTCACCTATACACCCACTGTACACCTTCATCTACAGACTAAAAGAAAGGTCTAAGACATGGCAGGTAAGTACCAAGACTAGAGTAGAAGCGGAAGCACAAGATTAGTATAGGTACTGTAGAACATGCTTAGAACCACTCTAATTTGTTTTGCAGGCAGAAGTGGGTGTGTCTAATAGAGCCAACAGTCAAATCTATGCGATCAAAGAGAGATATTCTATCCAAGGGAATTGCAGGAAGAAAGACATGTACTTTAGTGCCTTCTGGTCTGGTTTTGGGTCCTGTGCCACACACTAATGTTGCTCATTCTTACATACATACCACTCCTGTGGCGTGGCAAACATTCTGGAAACCAAAGAGATATTTCTCTTTTTTATCTACATAACAGATTTAAGGTGCCACATGGATATCACTAATGTCTTTTTCAAATTAAAAAAAAGATATTAAAAACCCTATAAGCAATAGTTTGCATATAACAATATATACCAGTGGTAAGCTAGAAATCTATCAAAGGGAGTCAAAATAACAAAACATCTAATATCAAAGCATTTTACAAAGCCAGAAATGTATCCAGAATTTTAGTAATCTTCATCCAGTCTCCGAATACAATCTATCCACTATTTTTCTGTAATTCCCTTATTTTGAAGCTTCTCTACATGCTCCTGGAGGCATGGCACATCTTTCAGAGCCTCTGTTTAGGGCACCACTTCAGAAGTGGCTTACTCCCTAGATACCTCAACAATATAATCACTTGTCTACAGACTAAGCACATTTCTTTTAGTTAGTTATTCAATGTATGAAGTTGAGTTATTGGTTGAGGGAGGTGGCAGGCAACAGTTACAAAGTATTCTAAACCAGAAAAGTCACTAAATTAACCTGTGCTTAACCCTCGCTTAAGTTGACACAAAAGCAGCCAGGCTTAACTTAGAGGCAATCTGTAAAATATTTATGCTGCACACAAACAGTAATAAAGTGAAAACACAACAGAAGAAAAACCCCAAAACAATAAAAAGAAATAGAGTACATTTGAATGAATCAAATAATTCTAATCAGCAGCTGTGCAGTGCTATCATGCAAAGTTCTGTTTTGAGTTGCAGTTCGGTGTGTTGGTTCTGATCAGCAGCTGAGAGGCTGCGATATGAGATCCTGCGTGAGCTGAATTGTGCGTCATCAGATTTGATAGAACCCACAGTTAAGCACAGATAAGTACACCCTGATGCCAGCCAAGGGTCCAGGACCTGGAGGGCAGCTCTTGGAGATCATGACTCTCTCCAGACAGAGGCAAGCACCCGGGCTCAGGCAGGTCCAACTGCATATCTAGTGCATCGGGCAGTTGCAGGGAGGCCTCTGAAGATTGTTGTGTCTCTGTAGCTCTCACAGCAGATCAATCAACTGATCCTTGGAGTCACCCTGCTTAGCCTGGGTTGAAGGCAAGTAGGTACAGTCTTCCTTCTCGGACAATGGTAGTCATTCAAGCAGTTGAGCAGTCCTTCTTCCGTACTTTCTGCAGGTCGAGGAGAATCTGAGGAGTGGCTCTGTAGGATCAATATTTATGCTTCGTGCTCACCTTTGTGAAGGGATACTCCCTGTCCTACCCTCACATCTGGTTCCAGAAAGCTCTTCCCATTCCCCTGTCAAGGCTCCAAGGTGTCTACAAGTGACAAAAGGCAGGAAGGACTGGTGTCAGATTCCTTAGTGTGTGTAGGAAGCAAAGCCCTTTGAGATGTAAGTGAGGCTGGCTACAACTCTTCCACCAATCATCATGCCAGGATGGTCCATTCTGTCCAGACCTAAGCCCCCTCTCTGTTACTGTTTGGAAGCAACAAACAATCTGCAACCGGAGAGCTGTTCATAGTCATTTGACCCAGGACACTGGCAGAAGGCACAAATGGTTGGGGCTAGAAAATGCCAACTTTCTAAAAGTGTAATTTTCAGAATTGTAACCGAAAATCCGACTTTACCATTAAAAAGGATTTGAAATTAGAATTAATTTCAGTGTAAACAGCATGTCTCCATCTGCCACCTAATTGAAAGTTACACTTTTTAAATGAAATAAGGTAACCTAGTTGTAGTTGATTGAAGAGTTAGGTCTTGCAACAGTGAAAAACAAGTTTAGGAGTTTTTCACTGTCAGCACATGTGAAACTTAAACACACATGTCCTACTATTTCAATACAGTTCACCATGGCCAATGAGCTTTTGGGGACTAACTTAGGGGTGGCTTATAAAAAAGGAAGGCTTAGGGTGGGCAAATGGTTTATTTTGCCAGGTCAAAATGACAGTTTATACAACTACACTGCAGGCTGCAATGCAAAGCCTGAGAAATGTTTTAAAGTGTTACTTCAATGGTTGGCATAATGAGTGCCCCAGGCCTATTCATTTACAAGCCTTGGGCACCTGTTGTACCATATACCAGGGACTTACAAGTAAACTAAATGTGCCAATCAGGTGTAGACCAATTCTACCATGTTTGAAGGAGAGACCACAACCAATTTAGGACTGGTTAACAGTGGTAAAGTAGACATAAAACTAAAAGCCAGAAAAAGAGGGTTTAGCAAAGGGAGGAAGGCAAAAAGCTTGGGGTGACTCTGCAGACCCTGTAATGTTGTTCTAGGAATCATTTATGGAATATTTCAAGGTACAGAGTATCTGCTATTGGAAAGGGGAGGAAATGTGTAATGTGGTGCTCCACTCATTAACATGCAAATTATAACTCAATATGTGTTAACCTATTAATCTGTGAGAATTTTATTAATCAAATGTAGTTGTTAGTTATAGTTACATTTGAACAGAACCACACATACCTTACTGAAATGTAATAAATCCATGCACCCATGTTAACTGTACTTGGTTGGAAGCCATGTTAATTTAAAGTTTGCCCACCCTCTAACCAGGTCCGAGCTGTACAAGTTTCACAATTTTAAATAGCTCAGCAAATCGCATGTTCTTTCCTGTACTGAAGGTGTCTTAGCAAGCTTCTCAATAGCTAGAATCAGCTTATTGTTATTGTACTAAAACTGTTGGTTAGAAACTAATTGATATTTGACTGTGGACATAGATACCTGGGTGGTGGGAGAGATGCTCCTGTATCATGCAGACCGGACCAATGATACATCCAAGGTTGCACAGATGAGTGATTCTTTGTCCAATGCTGGGAAATTAAGGAGTTTACCTGCTCCCAGAGAATGACAGTTGCTGTTTGGATTGTTTGGAGGGAACTCATAAGAAGAGGCTTCCAGAACCTGCTTTCACATTTTAATTATGTGTTCTGTAGAACACTTTAGCAGTCCTTGTATTGGCTTTGCTGAGAGAAGGCCTCGTTTTGGCTCTGTTGATTTTTCATTCCCTGGGTGTTAAGCTTTGTGCTTCAGTGCCTGGTCCTAACTCCTAAACCTCAATCTTGGTTCATTTTATGCTGACTCCTTCCTCTTAGAAATCCCCTTTTCCCTTACAATACATATTTAGAACAGTGAACTTTCTTTATGTAACCAATCTTCTTAATATTCTGTCTTTTTATGCCATTATATTTTGCATCTTTTTTTCTGACAACATACAAATTCATGCTGCATGATCATTTGAATGTGAATGCTTATTTTATAAACTAACTTTCTGATAATTGATTGAAGTGTAACTTTGAATAAATTGTTACTAAAACCCTTATGTCGTTCCCATGGAGCTTCATTGGTTTACTGTAAATCATGTGTATTGATGATGATATCCCTTTTCTTATGCTTCAAGTCAACAATTAAAAGGTCCATGTGACCAGTAGAGAGTCCTATTTGATAACTATACCAAGAGAGTGAGATTCAATGATCCCTACTTCTTCAGGAGCTTTACTATTAGTTTTGCTCTGCACTCATTTGGGCACCGTTAGAAATACTCTGGTAATCACAACTGTGCTGGTATCAGATGTAGTCAGTTAAACCTGGATTAGAACATCCACAGCAAATCCACAGATTCAGTGTACTTTATCTGGACAGTGTGGCTGCTGATAACAGCAAAATCACAGGGCAAAATGCTAGGTTAAAAATTGAAATTGGTGTGAGAATGCCCATTCCTGCAGATTACTTCACAGAATTCTCTAATTAAGCATTTTTTCTTCCCCTGCCACAGAATTACTGATGCTCCCATTATTGGTAACTTCTGGTGTGGTGGGGTGTGTACCAGGCATAATGTGGTATTAAATACATTTGTAATCATAACACAAGTTACCAACTTGTACCATTCCCAGCTGATTGTCTCAGTTTAATTTCAAACCTTGCATTCTAAAAGGTATCCAGTGTGTGTGGGGGGGGATTAAATGGTAGCCCACCTTGTGTAAGCAATGTCTCCACTACTCTGCTTAAGAATTAACTAATTCATCAGTCATGTGAAAACACCAGACCCCTTTCAGAAGATCCCAGGGGCAGTATTCAGGAAGAACTAATCAGCAGCCCCTTGCTAACAAGGTCTTCATTACATTTCAAAAGGTAGCTCTCTTGCCATCCTCCTTACTTCAGTGTCTTTATCTCCACCCTTCAGCCACGGAAGTTCAGGCAATATGCTTCCATTGTCTTGGGAAGCTATTCTCATCGTCCATCTTGTGCAATTCGATAGGCAAGGGCATCCAAAATGGATCCCACTGGCTCCAGTACTCAGATTCAAATAGTCACTACTGTCACACATGTAACTGGCTCATTGTCAATGCACACACACTCCAGGTGTATATAGAATGTCAATGTTAGGTTATTTGTTTACAACTTTTTATCCACTATCCCCTTGCAGAGTGCTTATTTGTAGGAGTAATATAACATCAGTACGTGATGAAAAGAAAATAAAGAAGGCAAATGGCAGATGCCAGTCCTTAGCGAATCAAGAAAACGTGAATGCCCCAGTAAAAAAGTGGAAAACTAATGCAAAAGAGAAAGGAACTCATTTTCAATTAGACAAATACATTTCATACTGGAGAACGCACTGCAACTATCATAAAAGGGAGACTTCAAGTTGCTTTAATGTTCCCAATATTTTAGAGGACGAGGTTATAGACCAGGGCTTTCCAAACACGTCCACTGGGTCCACATCAGTGCTGCACCCCATGTATCAGTTCAACTAACATTAATTAACTTGGAATGTATTTGACTGGATATCCTGAAGCAGGAACTAATCCCCTCCCACTATGACGCGGGGAACATAGCAGCATTAGGCAACGATACAGCCCAATACTAACTTGTGTGCAGCTCCAGCAGGGAACAAATTGTGTGTCCTATTATAAGACTTCCAGAGTCTGAAGGTTCTAGGGTGACCACCCGTCCGTAAATTTCACAGACTGTCCGTAATTTCGCCCTGGCGTCCTTTGTCTGTGATGTAAGGCTTAACGGACAGCATTTGTCTGTAATTTTAGCCTTTCACCAAAAGGACAAAGGTCGGCAGGGCGAAACTACAGGCAGATTAGTTTCCCCAGTTGCAGTGAAAGCTAGGGAGTCTCCTGTGCTCTGAGGACAGACCTTCTTGCCAGGGTGTCTCCTTCCCTAAAGAAATGCAAATGTGGGCAACTGGTAAATCTGCAAATGTAAAGGGTCTTGAAAACCCGCATCCACTTTAACCAAAGGAGTCACTTGAAGCTTTATAATGGCAAATATATTTTCTTTTAGAGAGGTACTGCAATGGCGCTCCAAGGTGAGTTGTGGAGTGTGTGGTTTTAATGAAGTGTTATAAAAAATTTTAGTACTAGGTGTAAACTCTATATTATTCAAATCTGTATTTGAGAAGCACTTTTTTTAATGAACCAAAATGTATTTGCGCATTTTGTAGCAGCATATATATTATGTAATTGTATTTATCTAGCGCTTACTATCCCTGACGAGGCATCAAATGCATGTTTAAAATAAGGACCTATACATTCACAGTTCTTTCAGGGGCCTCTGTACCTCATAGAACTAACAAACATTGGCAAAACCGGTAGGTCTAGTCTATGCAAGACTTCTTGGCTTTGCCAATGTGTTTTAGCCATGGTATACACCAGAGTGGCTGCTGTTCATGGATAAAAGTTAGTGGCATAGTGGTGAGGAGTGGAGTAGAGCGGCATAGGAGCAGTGGCGTAGAGCCCAGTGGTGCAGGGTACAGTGCAGTTGTTTAGAGTCCACTGGCGTAGAGTGCAGTGGTTTAGAGTGCAGTGGCATGAGTGGTGTAGGACAGAATAGAGTGTCACAGAGTGCAATGGAGTAGAGTGGCATACAATAGAGTGGCAGAGAGTGCAGCAGTGTAGATTGGTGCAGTGGAATTGCGGGCAGAGTAGACTCGTGTACCAAAGTGCAGTGGCGTAGTGTAGAGTGGTGCAATGCAGAGTAGAGTATAGTGCTGTAGAGTGGAGTGATGCAGAGTAGAGTGGCATAGAGTGCAGTGGCATAGAGTGCTGTGGCATAGAATGCAGTAGTACATAGTAGATTGGTGTACAGTACAGTTGCAGAGAATGCAATGTCGCAGAGTGGAGTGTCAGTGCAGTGAAATAGAGTGGAGTAGAGTGGCACAGAGAGCAGTGACGTAGAGTACAGTGGTGCAGAGTAGAGAGCATTGGCGTACTGTGCAGTTGTTTAGAGTGCATTGGCGCACAATGCAGTGGAATAGAGTGGCATGGGGTAGAGTAGCATGGGGTAGAGTATCAAAGAGTGGAGTAGAGTGGGATACAATAGAGTGGCAGAGAGTGCAGTTATGTAGAGTGTTGCAGTGTCATATAGTGCAAAGTAGGCTCATGTAAGATAAATGTAGAGTCCCTGACATACACTCTAGTGCTGTGAGACTACAGACAAGTTGTGGGTACCTCACATCCAGACATTAGGTGTGAGACTCACCCACACCATCTGCCCTGCCTCTTTCTTTTTGTTTTAGGTTGAAAGTCCACAGGCGGTTGGGGTAAGCCAGTTGTTCAATTTGTTTAAACTAGCATAAGGTTAATTACCCTAATGTTTCCCAAACTGTTTGTCAGGAGTTTTAAAATACTCAGAAACAATCAAAAATTTGCTGTTACTTTCTCTTCAAGAAAGAATGGGTAGATTTGGGTAGCGGGTGACCTTGCCGCAGTACTAAAGGGCACTAATTTACTACTGAACAAGGACGTAATGTGACACCTGAATGTAGCATACCAGGAGACAATCACAAAAAGACCACAGTGAATAAATAGTGCTATGTTAAAAAAAGAGTGAATAAATGCACTGACAACATAGTGAGGCATGGCCTCTCTTGCGTAAAACTGACGTTTGTTGTTGAATTTTTGTCCTGAATTTTGACTCTTTGTCCTGAATTTTTGTCCTGAATTTTGACCCTTTGTCCTGAATTTTTTGCAGTCCTGTCCAGAATTTGCATCAATGCCAGGTGGTCACCCTAGAAGGTTCTTCTGCATCGCTTCCACTGCCTCAAGAACGTACAATCGCATCATTCCAGTGGCCCTGATTGTATCTTAAAAGGTCAACTGTCACAGGGTGGCGACTGCCTCATGGCTATCAGGGTTGCAACAAGAAACACATTGATTTACTTCAATGAAGTTCATAGGAAAGTATTCCAGGTATGCTTCAGTATACTTTTCAGGTGTTTACCATTTTTATTTAATTTAATACTGACTTGGGATGCGTGCAAGTAACTTGGCTACATATAGGAAGCATAACATTCTATGCATAGAGAGTCTTTTATATACATTTAAAATGTACGCAAATAAAACAGCATATAAACTTTGCTACGGGCGATCAGTGACGTAACGAAACTTGAGGGCCCCCCTGCAAAGTACCTGTAATAGCCCCCCCTGCAGTCCCCAGGAACTCTCCCCTTCCCCTACCTCGGGGGCTGCGGGCGGCTTTGTTACGCCACTGCGGGCGATTGTGAATAAAGCAAATTTCAAACGTAGCTTGCTTGGCACATAATTTTTACACGGCCATGCACTAAGGCTGACATCGATTGGCGGTTTTCAACATGTTTCGTCTATCTGGAAACGCCCCCTGGGACACAAAGCCAATACTAATCGCAGGCTGCTGCAGAGCGTAATCAGCCAAGGTTGTTCTTTCTGCGGGATGCCGACCACTGAGATGGTGTGTTTTTTTCACAGCTGTTGTTAATGACCATGCACTCGGTTGGACCTTGTGCAATCTATTTTTGTTAAAAGCTGGTCTTCCCAAGTAAAATCTAATTGGCTAGACAAGAACAATGCAAGGCAATTCAATTTTCAGGGCATTTAAATCGAAACTGCTCCCATTTTAGTAGTGTCTTCATTAATGTCACGCATTGCCATCTGTGAAGAAATGAAAAGGTTTCCGGGTTGTACCAATGTCACTAATTGTACAAAGAGACGTTCTGAAGGGACGTGCCAGCTCTATTTTCATTTCGAAGTCTTAGCTTTGCAAGCCATGCATAATAATCGCACACACGCAGAGAAGCAATTAAAGAGTATATTTTTACAGAGGACTAGCTTCAAGTGCAGGGATAGTTCCAGAGCACAGGGATAGGTCACAAATGGCAAATTATTTTTAAAAAAGATACAAATCTATTACAGCACGCGGTTATGCATTTTGACGATTTGCACAGCGGTGTAGTGAGAGCCCCGTTCGAGATAAGGCACGCACAGAAACTGAGCTCCCAGCACCGTGGCTGAGAAGTAAAGGACACATGAAATTAGGATTTAGTGGGCGCGTCACACCGCGGGTCATGGTGCTGCGGAACCTGCTGCACTATTGATGGATATGGTACTGAATTTACACTAACAACCTGATTCAAGAATGTATGACTTGCATATTCTTCCCTAGCATAATCCTGCACTCTGTAACCGTGGACCACCGGCTCATCCTTTTTATAATAGATCACAAATAATGTATTTTCTTGCTCCCTGCCGTGATGCAATTTTAGCGGACTATTTAGTTTTCCTTGTCTTTATAACGGGTCACCATAGTACACACGTGTTCTAATGGTTCTGTAGGGTACCACAAACATTAAGGCATGGGGTGAGCAGTAGTAGCTGACTGGAATGCCTTGAGCAGACTAGGGGGGTGCCTCAAATAGCTCAGTATGCACCAAAATACAGATCGGGTGTACTGTCCTTCTCTGCCTGGGAGCAGTGGTACACATTGTTACCTGGGCACATTGGCCCAAATAGCGCTTGTTCAAATGTTACTGTCCACACTTTCATACCGTTAAAATGAACTTTATGTGAGAACATTTTTAGAAACACAAGACAGCATTATTTGAGAAGCTATAACGAATGATGCGTATATTAAACTTGTATGATGCTGTTCTGAACTGTAATATCTAAAAGTTCACAAATTCAAAACACGGTTAAAGGATTAAAGGGTAGTTTGTATGTAAAAACGGATATGTGTTTATATGTAAACATGTCTCAACTAATAATCAACGCATACCTGAATCTCTGTAATTAAATCTCCCCATGCATTCTCTCTGAGATTCAGTACAATTACATTTATCATTATCTCCCACCACAATAGCCGTGTCATTCTGCTATAATTCCTTGTTGAAAAGATATCTTCTTGTGATATTCTTATCAGTGCTGTACATTTTCTTCTATGTTAACTCCACTCCAACACCACCACACTCCACTTTTTTAAAATAAGCCGTTAGTATTGCCCATTTTTTTTAATTCACATAAGACTTGTGTAACCCCTTGAACATCATCGCCATGGCCACTTCGTGCTCTCGTTCTTAAAAACGAAGCACACATCTTTCAATATATTAATTTCTCAGCTTTGTTTAAAGCATTACGATTCAGTTGATACACCGTGCACCACATTCTACAGACTCATCTGCAACACTTTTTGAAATAGAAGTGAAAGGATTATTTTTAAATTATTACAAATGAGCTCACCTTCAGAGGATTGCGTATAGTATAGTGAACACACCTGACTACAAAAAACAAGCCCTTACAAGTGAATGATATGTCTGTTCACCATCATGTCAAAAATAATGATCAAAGCACATTCCTATATCTTTTAGTACACATTAAATATTCTGAACTTCCACATTGTGAAATTGTGTTGTCTCCCAGGATATAAAGTGAGAGATATCATTGTAGGTGTCTGTCGGGGTTTAGGAAAGTTGGGCTTGAGGCTTTTATGAAAAGGTGGAGATGGAGTATTTTAGAGAAAAATACATTATACATTCTTAATTGTGGAAAAACGGCCTGAAATACTTACAAAAATGTACCCAAACCTACATAACAAGGCAAGACTTTAAACCAATCAACTTCAGACTGATCAAGTAAGCCAAATTAAAAATAAGAAAATTTGATTAATACGTTATTGTACAGAGTGTCCTCCACTGAAATTACTTAGCCAATCTAATTATGGCCTTAGCCAGCGACGACACATGCTAAAAAGGCCAAGGAGGCAATGCTGTTTATAAAGGCTTCCTATAAACAACAATCTAGAGAAGGTGAAAAGGAAGAGCTAAAAGCCCGATTTAGATCTTGGTGCATGGCTACTCCATTACAAAAGTGACGGATATCACATCTGCCTTATTACATATGCATTATTTCCACTTATAACTTTCAGTTGCAATAAGGCAGAGGGATATCTGTCACAATGATAGAGTACTGATCCACCAAATTCTAAATCAGGCCCTAAGCCACTTCTTCTACATGACAAACCAAACTCTGCCTAGATTTGATTTTCTTCTGTTCTTATGTTCTGAATCACTGATATATGAAGCAGGTGTAAGGTAATATGTTTTTTTTTTTTTTTTTTTTTACAAAACATGTTAATACAAGTATACTTTTTTATATACAATTTTTCTCATACTTCTGCCCTAGATATATTCACTCACCCACTCGTCCAGATTGTGTCACTTTGCAATTAAACTCACAGTAATGTTACATCACTTTGAGACTGCGTTTTATCTTTTGCATTTGTTTGATATCAAATAACTATATTGTAATCTGTGTTTGATCATGTCACATTGATGACTCCAATCTCTGAAAAAATATAGTTATAGCTCCATTGGATTCCAATTATTTGCCCCCAGGTCCAGAAATCTATTTCCAAGAACTGCTGTTGAAATTCCAGCCCATGTTTCTTAGGCATGCCACACATCCCAAATTGCTGAGGTCGAAGCCACTTTAAAGCATACTTTTTACAGCTCATATTCAAACCATGTCTTGTACATCAAATCCCATTAACGTGTGCATTGTCCATTAATCTCTTAAAATTCAATTAATGATGGGAACTCTAAAGCCAGACATCAATATATAATTTTACCTACAGTGGAAGTACCAGCTTCAATCATACATTTCATTTTCTAAATGTGGAACTAAACTATTTATATTCAATAACTGATTTGTATTTAAAGATGGGTCACTAACTTAAACAATAAATTGTATACATCTGTAAGAAAGGGACTCATTTTGCCTGATCACCACTAAAACCTTTCACTGATGCTGATGGGTTTTCAACTCTGAGAGTGTTCTGACTCTGCAAAGTATCTGTTTGATAGGTTTAAACCCATTTGGTTTGACTTTACCTAGTTATACAGCCCTCGTATACAGCATTAGTGGTACCATTGCTAAAGCAGGTGTACTAATAAAAATATTAATAAATATTCATGTATTCTGAGTAATGGATCTGCATAGAAAATGTACTACTATAGAGAAAAATAATGCACATGTTTGAGAATGTGTCCACGTGAGTGGCCGCCAATGTTCACGAAGTATACTTATTAATGGCTTATTAAAAAGAAATGTTGAACTTATGTTTGATTAATGTAATAATATGTCATATTAGGAGTTATGCATTATGTAGTAGCTTTATTAATCGTAGGCCTTAAAATAGCGGGGGTCTTGGCCTAGTTGTTTGCTTAGAGAATTACATTGTGATATTCCACTATGCTGACCAAATGTGCTTGTAGCTAAAAGTTTTTCTCATGAGAACCGCTTACTAGAAGATGCTGTTCTTGTAAAATGTAACATTATACATGTGATATGTGTAAGACTGACTTTCTCATGAGGAGAACAATAGCCACACTGACTGGAGGAACTTTATTCCTTCTCCACTCCCTTGTGTTTTTAATATTGACCAAGAGCCTCCACGCAAATTAAAACTCATTGTTCTGAAGCCCTTGAGCCTGTTTTAACCTTCTTTTTCCTCCTGCTCCTTTTTGAGGATAGGTTTAAATGCATCCCTACCTCTATCACTACACACACTTCTGATCAAGATCTCTGACAAAGTGCCCCCTTGAGGGGCCCGTCGACATTGCAGCGCCAGTCTGACGAGGAGCTGGCCCTATGGTGAAGCATGGCATCCATTGGATGTGTGAAGGCTCTTGCTTCTAACTTTAGAAGTGTTTTTCTGAACCCATGCCTGCTTCTTTGTTCTTTTTAGAAACAGTGTACTCTTTTGACTTACATAATAAGAAACCCCTAGCACCCAGACCTCAGATCACATCTGGACTGGAGAGAGGACTGAAGAAGGACTTCCCTGCTGTTCCCCTGACCCTCGCAAAGAGAGACTGCACTGAAGCCTGGACTGCACCTGTTGATCCCTGGGCTAGCAAACAGAAGACTGTGCCTGTGCTGCCTTGCTCATTAAAAAATAATTTTCAATTCCCAGACAGAAGAGATGAACACCAAGAATCAGTTTGCAAATTGCCTCTTACAGCACCTGGGCTACAAAAGCTGAATAAGCCTGTTCAGGCCAGGCAGTAGCTACAGTCACCTGATCACCAGTGACCACCAATGTGCAGCCTGGATGACCGAGGCCCAATGCTTATAAATTGCACCAAAGTCTACCAGACCAGGGAGAGTTGTCAGAGTGCAGTTTGGTCACTCAAGATGAACACTAGCCTTCACCAAAGGCAACTGCTGGGTGTGCTGTGGCCGTAGACCAATATTGCAGTGGCAACTAGACTTTTGGTGGACCAAAGTGGACCTTGAGGGACATCAATCCTTGTGGCCAAAGTCACCTCACCTGGATCGTGGACCGAGAAGTAGCCCCAGGAAGACCACCCTCAACTGCACAGCATTGTTAGAATCATAGCATCTTCTATCACTTGCATTAGGACTACTCCATTGATATTTGTGGGAGTTCACCCATAGCACATGGAATTGGATATGAGACGGCTTTGGTGTCAAGATAACTGTCCTGCTACACTTCATTGCCCCCTCTGGCCCTCTGGGTGACCTGTCAAATTTGGTCACTAAAAGTGGGCTGGAGGAACCAAACGCAACTCTCCAAGTTTCCTAACTTTGGGCTTCCCAATCCTTGTATGCATTTTTCAGTGAAAAACTGAGATTTATGTTGTACTTAAAAATCTGTATCTCCAGATCCCTGTGGTGGATTTTGTTTATTTTGGTGTCTAAAAATTCATGAAAATAAGAACGAATTTTATAAATTGGTGTTTGATTTCTTTCATGTTTTGTGACTATATTATTTTGTTGCTTTGGTACTTCGAAATGCCTTGCACTGGTTCCTTTGTTTAAGCCTGGCTGCTCAAAGCCACAGCTAGCCAGGGTTGAGTTAAAGTGTAACAATGAACCTGATGCTACCTGATTGTTCCTCTTGGTACGAAAAAAAAAGTGCATTATTTTCCCTACAGAATCATTGTTTGGGTTCAACTGGATTAGAGACTACAAAAACTTTACAACTATTTTTCTTTTAGGGCAACTCTCCATTGTGATGGTGAAACCTCCTTTACAAGACCAAAAACTGCAACTCGTGCTCAATGTTTGCATCAGAATTAGCTAACACATTTCTTATCCATGGAAAATCTACAATATGCCTGGATTGCCTACAGTATATCATATCAAAGCTTTACCAAAGGCATTTTACCACTGTTTCTCTTCATCCACTTCTTGGCCCAAGGATTTTGTTTTGTCAAGAAACTTTGTGCTTCTTTGTGATTATTAATTTAAACTCATGCCTTATTGTTTTAATTTAGATTACGTTGTACAGCTGAAATCAACCTGCAGCATATATATTGACTTGTTTGATGAACTGGGGTAGCCATCAATGTGATTTTTCTTAATTTTAAAATAAGATAATGACCCTGGATTTAGCCCCCTGAAGGCTATATTTGAAATGGAACCTAGTGTGGTTCAAGCCCTCACAGTAAGTGAAGCCAAATAACTCCTTTATTGGTTCATGGCAATTAAGCTTATTTATCTAGGCAACTGTTTCAACCTGGTGTAATGAAAGCAATGTGTAGACTAGGGGTATGCAAAATGTGTTTGATTTACTCTTGTGGAATCATGCAAAAGTTCATGAAAATTACACATAAGTATGCTTTATTGAGCAGTATTAAAATCTGCTATTCAGCTCTATATTTTAGTGTGAAATGCGTATTCATGTAAATGTTTGCTGCAAAAAACTCACTTTATGTTAAAACATGAGCACCAGCTGCTTCAGTTCTAGCCATTCATGTTACACCCACACATTCTCTGTAAAATGTTGCCATGAATTTTGCCACATATGGCCCATAATTATGTAACTTGGCATAACAACATAATTTCAAATAAGCTCAATTCAAAATTCCTGAAATTAGGCCAGTTGGTGTTCAGGAGTAGACGTGTAGAAGTACACTCATTTGTGGAATGAACTTGAGATCGTTAATGGACTTCCACATAATCTTCTTTTTTTGCTATGGAACCTGCTTTTCAAAAGCTGGACCGAGCCCTGTTTTCTGACAGTGATCTTTGGAGCAGAGTTAGTCAGCCAAATTGTGAGGTTAAAATCCCATAAAGCTAATTGTTTAAAGTCCAGTGACATATTCATATGGATCGATGTTTAATTCCACATAGCAAAACATCCTCAGATTAAGATTTGTTTAAATATCCTCTGGGGAGTTTTGGAAAACCTAGAACTGTAATTTGATTTTTGGTCTTGCTGGTTGTTGAAAAGAGACAATGATTCATATTTTGTACTTCTACTCAATATTTTATGGCAAGAGAGTATGCTTGTTACAGTCTGTGATTGGTTTATTGGTTTTCGTTGTTTGGGTTTTAGTAACTATCATTTTAGATGGACCGTTAAAGCAAAAGATTAAGATGCTGGTTTCAACTACTTTTATTTTTATATAGCAATATCAGCTTCTCAGCAATAGACCATGTAATGCAATTATTTAAATATATAACTTAGCATTGCTAAAACTTGAAAAGAATAGAGATTAAGAGTCACTATAGTAATAAAATGTCATGATGTAGTCTATAAACGCAGTTTCAATATTTTTTGCTATTGCATTGTTTTTAGATATGGCTAGAAAGAGCTTTATCTGTTTTCCAGAATTAATGTGGTAGCAAAGAAGAGAACAGTGAGGGAGGCTTCCAGCACTGATTTAGGATGCTTTATATCTTGCATTGTGTTATTCCATTGCTGATGGAGCAAAAAAGTTATCCTCTTCTTTGATCACACTTCAAGGCTTCCCTAACACAGATACTTCCACTGGTGCTCCCTCAAATGCTGCCACTCATGCCCAGCAAGGACAGAGCAGCAAACAAATCAACAACCAGCAATGGTTTTACACCAAAATATTGAATCCAAAATAGCAACTCCATACTATCTTTATCATTATATTGTGACAAAAAATATCTTGAACCAAAAGATTAAAGGTAAGCATAGGATTTTAAGGATTTTGTCATTATTTTCTTTCTTTTAAATTATCTTGTTTATTGCTGAAGTATTTTTGAAATGTATATACATTTGCGTTGTTTATTGTGGATATTGTAGGTTGTGTTTTAAAAACAAATCTTATGTTAAACATTGTATTTGTTTATATTAGTTATGTATTTTAATTGTTGCTTATTTCTAAAACATGGTTAACACAGTTTAAAGTTTGCATTGAAATTTAATTTTGAGTTGTTGGATTTATTGAGGAATTTTTTGGGTAGCATTTTAATTTAGTTCCTAATTAATAATAGTTGTTTACTGTGGTAATTATGAAATGCAGTCTAATTATTTAATCATTTACTAAAGTTATGCATTCAATTTTAATTTCAGGCTATTGTTATTGTTAGTGTTTTAAAACATAAAATAATTGTTATTAAATGTATATGCTGCATTTAATTTGTGCATTGTTGTTTAGATGTTTAAATCTGAAATAATTGTATAACTTATGTGCTACATTTTAAATTTGGGCAATGGGTTTTAATGGAAGAATGGATAAAAGGTTCATTAATTAAAATTTTAACTGGGGATTAATTGTATCTTTTAATAAAAAATTGAGTGTGAGGTATACTGTTATTTAGAAAATGTTTCTTTAAAAATAGTTGCGTTTAGCATATTCAAAATTTGTTTTTTAAAGTATGTATTTTTATAATTTTGTAAAAACATTTTTAATGTTTAAATTGATAATTCTGTAGAGAAAATAACACAAATATATGATCTTTTCTCAATGTTGGTTAGATTAGAGTTACAATAGTAAATGTAGTCCCTCAAGTGTATGCATCTTAACCAATGTTTGTTGGGAGGGAGGTTGAGAATACATTTAAACCAATATATGAACTTTTTTCTAAATTGTTAGGTTGTAGTAAGAATATTGATTCTGCACTCACCCCATGTATGCACTTTCTCCAATACTTGTTATACTTCAGGCTTTCCCCACAGTGCCAGGTAGCAGGCAAGGGCCTTTTTATTGTTTAAAAAAAAAAATATAAGTAAATAGGGAACAAGGGGCTCCCTCGTGGTTCCAGAAACCCCATAAAGGCCAAAAAAAAAAAAAAAAAAAAAAAAAACAGCTCAGCTGAGCTTTGAGAGTTCGAGTCCAGCTGGACTCATTTCCTTTTTGTTTATGAAAGGAAATTATAGTTTTTTAAATAATAAATACATTTCTTTTAAAAATCCAACAGAAATATCTCATTCTAAGTGTTTGAAATATTAAAGACTAAAAACTCTCTTTCCCTCTCTTTCTTTCTCTTTTTCTGTCTCTCTTTCAATCAATTTCTCCCACTCACACTCCCACTCCCACTCACAGACCCACTGGCACCCTCAGGCACTCACTCACAGACCCATGGACACACTGACTCACCCACTAAAACACTGATGTACACACTCTCACACCTAGACAGTCAATCTGACAGCCACTCTTACCCCTATATAACCCTCTCACACCGATTCTCACAATGAGAGAAGCATCGACCAGCCCCTGCCGCGCACAGCCATATGGCTGTGCACAGCATGGTTTGGGTGGTTAGGGGGTGTTGGCCTCAGGGTCTTGTGGACAACCTCCTCTGTTCATGGGTGAAGGCTGTGTAGAGTGCAAGGTCGGTGGTTGGATTAAAATATAGTAATTAAAATTACTATAAGTAAAAAAAAAAACATAGAAATTCACTGAAAAAAAACAAAGGTTACAGGGATGTTATAGTTAGGAAATACAATTTAAAAAAACATAGGAATTCACTTAAAAATGCAAAGGTTACAATGACATTATGGTTAGGCTCACATTTTAAACGTACAAACCCACAGAATTTCAGCAGTTACAGTCAGAGTTATCTCAAGTAACTATAACTTGTGGCCTCGCCAGGCACTGCTAATTACCACACAAATTAAGTCACTAATGTCATCTTTCATAACATCATTAATAATATCAATGTAATATTTGCAGTAAAATTTTTGACGAAAAAACTGTGCATGGCGGGAGTGCGAGTTATAGTTCTCTTAGACCGCAAGTTACAGTTACTTGCGGTAACTCTAACTATAACTGGTGAATTTCTATAGTTTTGTACTACCTGTGTATCAGATTAGAGAATTCCCATAAATGAACAGGTCAATTGTTAAGGTGCACTATGTCCCTAAGACAAAAGGCAGGGGATATTTTAAGATTAGCTGGAAGATCTTCTAATTTTTCCATCACGCCAGCGATAGAAATATATAAAAGCCAAGCCAGATGGGGAGCGCTGTATGGTGCTGAGCTATGGGGCCATGGCAGAATTGCAATGCATGGTAGGAGCAGAGAACCTTTTCATAAAGGCCTTGTTAAAGATTCCATTGTGATCACTCACACTCCCAATTCACTTGGATCTGGACCTTGAATCTATTGCAGATGTTGCAGCCTTGAGGCTGCCACAGTACTGGATCAGGGTTCGGTCTACAGACATGCTAGATCCGTATAGGGTATGGTTAGGAGAGCTCCTTGGGGCGTCGCAAACTTAGAAAATTGCATGGTATAGTTATGTAAAAACTGCTTTTTCAAACTAGGGTTGGGGTCTTATTGGCTGGAACCCTTGCACCTTCCTAAAACACCCTAGAGAGCCTAAAGGATGCATATTGGGCTAGCGTGCAAATGGCCAAACTAGCATCAGCTCCATCTGGTAGTCTGACAGACAATTATTTATTAGCCAAGTGCTATTATGAATTTGAACATTATCTTAACACAGTTTTACACCCTTCAGCATGGGCATTTTATATTAGATTCAGAATTGGAAACTTACCTTTGTGAGATTTTGTTTCTAGATGGTAGCAAAATGGTGGTCTAACAGTTTCTTGCCCTATGGGATGAAAAAAAAGAAAACATCAGTAATATCCTATTTTATTGTGCTGCATATATTAAGCGGAGGACCTGTTGGATAAGACATCTCTGCCACTGTCTGGGCCTCAGGGATCATCATTCAGCCCTCGGGATCTGCAGACCAAGCACTCATGGCACTGTGGTGTGTGCTGTAGCAAGGTTTTTAGTAGCGATATGGCACATTAGAGCAAGATTCCTAAGCGTCAAGGAAGAAGTTTTAAATTAGAGGGTTTAAAATGAATTTTGGAATATTCATGTTTAGTATATTTGTGTTCATATTGTGTGTACATTTACATTTTACTAAGTTCTAATTCCCACATGTGATTGGAAGAATGTATGTCATTATATTTTAACTTTTGATGGATTTTGGTCCACAATATTCTTGCTGTCAAAATTCTGATGCTTTATTTTAAATGCATGTAAATATGAACCACAGCTGGAACAACATCACTCACAATAGCTAGCAGCAAGGCAGGGTCAACAACAGAGATCGCGTTTTTAAGTAAAGCAGGGATAATAGCAAAACAGTTCCTTCAATAGTAAGAACAACAGCAATGACAACAGCTACCACCACAGCAGGGACAACAACTTGTGCCAAGATAAGGACAAACCAGCAATAGTTGTAACCACAGAGAAAGATACCTAAATTAGTGTCAGCCAACTTTAATTCCTCTGGGCTGTAGTATAGTCTATCTTTGTTTATGATCAATACAACACTACAGACAGGGACCAACTTGATAAAAAAAAAAAAAACTTGATAAAAAAAAACTTTGGGCCGTATTTATACTTTTTGGCGCACAACTGCGCCAATGCAGTTGTGCGTCAAAAAAAATTACTTACACCAGGCAGCGCCGGCGTAGGAGAAAATGGAGCTTGGGCGCCAAAAAATGGGGCTAGTCAGGCTGAGGCAAAATTTTCGCCTCAACCCGATTAGCGCCATTTTCTTTTACTCCCAATCCCCATTGAAATGACTCCTGTTTTAGCAAAGACAGGAGTCATGCCCCCTTGCCCAATGGCCATGCCCAGGGGACTTCTGTCCCCTGGGCATGGTCATTGGGCATAGTGGCATGTAGGGGGGCACAAATCAGGCCCCCCATGCTACAAAAAAATAAAAAATAAAATACTTACCTGAACTTACCTTAAGTTCCCTGGGATGGGTCCCTCCATCCTTGGGTGTCCTCCTGGGGTGGGCAAGGGTGGCAGGGGGTGTCCCTGGGGGCATGGGAGGGCACCTCTGGGCTCCTTCCGAGCCCACAGGTCCCTTAACGCCTGCCCTGACCAGGCGTTAAAAAATGACGCTAAAACGGCTGGATGTCATTTTTTTTGACCCGCCCACTCCCGGGCGTCATTTTTGCCCGGGAGTGTAAATACGGCGCACATGCCCCGGAGTCATTTTTTAGACGGGAACGCCTACCTTGCATATCATTAACGCAAGGTAGGTGTCCACGCAAAAAAATTACGCAAACTCCAAGATCTTTGGCGCTAGACGGGTCTAAGGCCAAAGTATAAATATGGAGTTAGTTTTGCGTCGGAATTGCGTAAAAAAAAACTACGCAAATCCGGCGCAAACAGAGTATAAATATGCCCCTTTGTCCGGCTGCCTTTGGAACAGTCCTTCCTGGACTACTAAATCACGTCCTCTAGTAACAAGGAAAAAAACAACCCTAAACCAGTTTGGCTTGGTCACAGAGATGCACATTGACTCCAGCAGCACATCATTCACATGACTCATGTCTGGGTAACCACTTTGCACTTACTTTCGTCTAACTAAAGAAAAAAAGAAGCACTGTTAAGGCCAAATAATCGGGCTTCAATGTGCTTACACATGTAAACTTGTGCATGCACAGATTTATGAAGGCTACGCTTGCCTCCTGTCTATGAAGTCTGCCTCTTTCTGTGTCATAAGTTTTAGAGGACCCTTTTGTATGGTGCTACAAGCCCCAGGTGTGTAGCACCGTACAAAAAAGTTACACAATAAAGCTGTGCAAATGGTTTGTGTGCATTTGTGCATTCTTGTTTGAATACTTGTGGCAGCTCCCACAAATCTCAAGGGGAGGGGAAGGCGGGGGGACAATAAATAATAATAATAGTAACAAAAAAATATACGTACCTGTCCCTCTGCCACTGCCTGGCACCTTGCTCCACTGCTCTCCTGGTGTCCCAGGAGTCCCTGGGGCACCAGTACTGGCTCCCCACACAATCCTGGCACTGCTCTCATGCTATACCTAGCATGTGAGCAGCACCAGGATTAAAATGCGCAGCTTTGGAGTCCTATCATCACTATCTGTTTCCCCATCGGAGAGGCCGCTTCCTGCTTCGGTGGGTAAAACGGGCCCAAACGGGCCTCCCCATTGTTGGGGAAGGCCTCATTTGAAAGAGGAGATTCTCCCCCTTCAAACGAGGCCTTCCTGAAATGGTTTTCTGGATCGAGGGCCAGGAAACCACACTAGAGACCCGGGACTTCACTTTGCCCCCCCCCAGGGTAAACGTACATCTAAAAAAAAAATATGCCCGGGGTGAAGGTGGGTGGGGGTGGCATCCCGTTTCCAGAGTGAGCTCAAACGCCCGGGGCATTTAGTTTAAAAAAATGTAAGTTTACCCCAGGGTGGGCGGGGCACGATCGCACCCCCCCATGGGTTTTTTTTTTAAATGAAATTTACAGGGTGTCACCCGTGGGCAGGGCGACTGCCTGTGGGGGCAATTTTTTTTATAATAGTTGTATGGTTTCCCTGGGGGCCACTATATGAAAAATATAGATCTATATATTTATTTATATATACATATATATATATATATAGAGAGAGAGAGAGAGAGAGAGAGACAGAGTTATAGATATATCTATATAGATATGTATATATAAATAAATATGTGGATATTATATATATATATATATATATATATATATATATATATATACATATCAATATATATATATATATCAATATATCTTTTGTCAATTAGTATGGTTTCGCTGGGGAATGTGATCAGCCCCCAGGAAAACCACACCCACATATAAAAGTGATCTCTTTACATATATAAGTATATTCACCACCAGTTCTCTTGTAGTTGCAGCTTGCGTCTTCAAAGCAATACACATACTTAAACTGACGTGTTTCAACTGTAGCTTTTAGGCAGCAATAAAAAAGTCAATTAACTCTTGTGATTATGTTTCTGCTACAAAAGGATCTGACTTTTTGTCTAGTGGCAGTTTGATGCCATAAAGTATCGCAGAAGGTTTATAGGCCTACTGCAAAGATCAAATCTGTATTTTATGTAAATAGCTGAGTGGATTAGTAAAGCCAGCCCTTACCTGCGCTATAATACTAAGAAAATGTATGTGCGAAGAGGGCTATGGAGAGATGAAGGGTCCTTTTTCTGGGTGGTAGTGAGGGAATCCGAGGAGGAGTTCTTGGGAGTGGGAGCACAGATAATGATTGTTGGACTGGGTGCCACAGTTGCTAAAGACTGTGACGATTGGTATGTGACAAGGTGTAGTAAAAGTGTGTCTTTTTTGTTTTTTTGAGTGTCTTGAGAGAACGTGCTGATTGAGGGAAGAAGCAAAGGTAAGGTGACTGACCTTCATTGTTGTACGCATCTCACACACACCCACCAGCAATTTTGTGACTGTCTACGTAGGCTGGTGTTTTAGAGCAACAGTTTACCCAGTAGCACAGATGGCGTCTCATTCGATGACTGCTGCTCAAGCCCTAACTCTGCTTATAGAGGACAGCTCTGACGTAAGATCAGAGACTGAGACAGCAGATACTGAGACAACATCTGAGGGATAGGACAATGAGGCAGGCTCTGGGAGTGATTTTTCTGACAACTCCTCTTCCAGTGATTCTGAGGGAGGTGATGAGGACGGTCCTGCAGTCCCTTCACAAGCACAGTCTGTGCAGCTGAACAATAGCGGGTTAGCCCAACCCAGAAAGCCAGTGCATGTGGCGGCAAGCACACAGATTTAGTTCAGCTCCAAAATCCACAGCCCAAATTCCACAGCCCAAATCGTATTGTAAAGACATCAAAATTATCTATCACAAAATAACCTGGTTTTGTGAGGCAAGCACCTGCGTATTTGGTCACAGGCTCAGCGGCCATATAGAGAAACCTACCAATCCCACACATTTCTGGAAACTAAACACCTGGGGGAGTCCATAGAGGTGTGACTTGTGTGGATTCCCCAAAGTTTTCTTACCCAGAATACCCTGCAAACGTGAAATGTTGAATAAAAACTCTATTTCTTTCTTGCATTTCTGTCACACAAACTACAGGAAAACACTGGAATTCACAAAATACCTACCACCCAGTGTTTCCCCACCTGTCCTGATAAAAATGCTCCCCCACTTAAGTGCCTGTACCTAGTGCCTGCGTCAGGAATGGATCAACCCAGGGTCAACAGTTGCCCTCATGTAAGACTAACATTGACAATTGTGTGATCTATTCCTGACACGGGCACTAGGCCTAGCCACACAAGTGAGGTACCATTTTTATCAGGAGACTTGGGGGAATGCTGGGTGGAAGGAAGTTTGTGGCTCCTCTCAGATTCCATAACTTTCTGTCACCGAAATGTGAGGAAAAAGTGTTTTTTTGCCACATTTTGAGGTTAGCAAAGGATTTTGGGTAGCAGAACCTGGTGAGAGACCTACAAGTCACCCTATTCTAGATACCACAAAGTGTCTAGTTTTCAGAAATGTACAGGTTTGCTAGGTTTTCCTAGGTACCAGCTGGGCTAGAGGCCAACATCCACAGCTAGGCACTTTACAAAAAACAGGCCAGTTTTCTTTGGGAAAATGTGATGAGTCCACGTTGTGTTTTGGGGCATTTCCTTTTGTGGGCACTAGGCCTACCCAGACAAGTGAGGTACCATTTTTATCAGGAGACTTGGGGAAATGCTGGGTGTAATGAAGTTTGTGGCTCCTCTCAGATTCAAGAACGTTCTGTCACCGAAATCTGAGGGAAAAGTGTTTTTTGCCAAATTTTAAGGTTTGCAAATGATTCTGGGTAACAGAACCTGGTGAGAGCATCACAAGTTACCCATCCTGGATTCCCCTAGGTGTCTAGGTTTAAAAAATGCACAGGTTTTGGTAGGTTTTCCTAGTTACCGGCTGAGCTAGAGACCAAAATCCACAGCTAGGTACTTTCCAAAAAACACATCTGTTTTCAATGTAAAAATGTGATGTGTCCATGTTCGGTTTTGGGGTATTTCCTGTCACGGGAACTAGGCCTACCAACACAAGTGAGGTACCATTTTTATCTGGAGACTTGGGGGAATGCGGGGTTGAAGGAAAATGTTGGCCTCTCTCCGATTCCAGAACTATCTGTCACCGAAATGTGAGGAAAAAGTGTTTTTTTTTGCCAAATTTTGAGGTTTGCAAAGGACTCTGGGTAACACAACCTGGTGAGAGCCCCACAAGTCACCCCATCCTGGAGTCCCCTATGTGTCTATTTTAAAAAAATGCCCAGGTTTGGTAGGTTTACCTAGGTGCCGGCTGAGCTAGAGGCCAAAATCCACAGCTAGGCACATTCCAAAAAACACGTCAGTTCCAATGTAAAAATGTGATGTGTCCATGTTGCGCTTCCTGTCGCGAGCACTAGGCCTACCCACCCAAGTGAGGTACCTTTTTTATCGAGTGACTTTGGGGAACATAAAATAGAAAAACAAGTGTTATTTCCCCTTGTCTTTCTCTACATTCTTTCCTTCCAAATGTAAGACAGTGTGTAAAAAAAGAAGACTATTTGAGAAATGTTCTGTAATTCACATGCTAGTATGGGGATCCAGGAATTCAGAGATGTACAAATAACCACTGCTTCTCAACACCTTATCGTGTGCTCATTTTAAAAGAAAGGTTTCCTTGATACCTATTTTTGACTCTTTATATTTCACCAAATGAATTGCTGTATATCCGGTATACAATGAAAACCCATTGCAAGGTGCAGCTCATTTATTGGCTCTGGGTACCTAGACCTTTTGATGAACCTACAAGCCCTATATATCCCCACAACCAGAAGAGTCCAACAGGAGTAACAATATATTGATTTAAAAAATCTGCCATAGCCGAAAAAAGTTATAGAAAGAAAAGGTGGAGAGAATTGGTTGTTTTTTTCACCTCAATTTCAATAGTTTTTTATTTCAGCTATTTTTTCTGTAAGAAAACCTTGTAGGATCTAAACAAGTGACCCCTTGCTGAATTCAGAATTCTGTCTACTTTGCAGAAATGTTTAGCTGTCCGGGATTTAGCATTGGTTTCACACCCATTTCTGTCACTAACTGGAAGGAGGCTAAAAGCACAAACAAATATTAATAATGGGTGATGTCCCAGTAAAACGACAAAATTGTGTTGAAAAATGTGGTTTCCTGATTCAAGTCTGCCTGTTCCTGAAAGCTGGGAAGTTTGTGATCTTAGCACCGTAAAGCCTTTGTTGATGCCATTTTCAAGGGAAAAAACACATGCTTTCTTCTGCAGCCCTTTTTTCCCATTTGTCTGAAAAAAACTAAGGGGCATATTTATACTCTGTTTGCGCTGAATGTGCGTCAAAAATTTTGATGCACAATCGCCGCAAACCCTGCCCCATATTTATACTTTGACGTCCGACCCCGCGGGCGTCAAAATTCCACCATGTGCGTCATTTTTTGGAAGGGGGAACCAGCCTTGCGTTAATTATATGCAAGGTAGGCGTTCCCTTCCAAAAAATGACTTTAAGGCCTGTGCCCCATATTTATACTCTGACGTCATTTTGACGCACAGGAGGGGGTGGGCCTTAAAAAACGACGCACAGCCTGATGGGCACCGTTTTTTAACGCCTGGGTCTGGGCAGGTGTTAAGGGACCTGTGGGCTCGGAAGGAGCCCAGAGGTTCCCTCCCCTGCCCTCAGGGACACCCCATGCCACCCTTGCCCACCCCAGGAGGACACCCAAAGATGGAGGGACCCATTCCATGGAAGGAAAGGTAAGTTCGGGTAAGTATTTTTTCAGATTTTTTTCGTGGCATAGGGGGGCCTGATTTGGCCCCCCCTACATGCCACTATGCCCAATGACCATGCCCAGGGGACATAAGTCCCCTGGGCATGGCCATTGGGCAAGGGGGCATGACTCCTGCCTTTGCTAAGACAGGAGTCATGTCAATGGAGGTTGGGCATCAAAAAAAATGACGCAAATCCGGTTTGAGGCCTGAATTTTGCCTCAGACCTGACTTGCCCCATTTATTGACGCACAACCCCCATTTTCCCATACGCCGGCGCTGCCTGGTGTGAGTCATTATTTTTGACGCACACCAGTCCGCAGCGCCGGCTAACGTCATTCCATAAATAAGGCACACGCATGGCGCGTTGGAATGGCGTTAGCCGGCGGTAAAATTTTTGACGCACAACTGCGTTGGCGCAGTTGTGCGTCAAAAAGTATAAATATGGGCCCAAATTTTAGCTGTATTGTGGCTAATTTCTTGGTCTTCTCAGGGGACCCCACAAACGCTGGGTACCTTTAGAATCCCTACGATGTTGGAAAAAAGGACGCAAATTTGGTGTGGATAGGTTATGTGGACCAAAAATTATGAAGGCCTAAGCACAAACTTCCCCAAATAGCCAAAAAAGGGCACAGAACTGGGTGGTGGGTGGGCAGGCCCAACAGCTAAGAGGTTAATCACCTTTGGTGAGGAGCAGCATAATGTTTCTAGTTTGAAATGCATTGAAAATGCAGTAGTCTCTGCATTCAGCTGTTTGTTGAACACTGTTAGACCTGACAGCCTTGGGGTAGTCACCCCTAACTTTTTGCCTGCCTCCCTCCACTTTTTGGACACTGTTTTTGCTGGTTTATAGACTCTGCGCACTTTACCACTGCTAACCAGTGCTAAAGTGCATATGCTCTCTCCCTTAAAACATGGTAACCTTGAATCATACCTGATTGGACTATTAATTTACTTATAAGTCCCTAGTAAGGTGCACGTTATGTGCATAGGGCTGGTAAATTAAATGCTACTAGTGGGCCTGCAGCACTGGTTGTGCCACCCACTTAAGTAGCCCCTTTTTCTTGTCTCAGGCCTGCCATTGCAAGGCCTGTGTGTGCAGTTTCACTGCCACCTCGACTTGGCATTTAAAAGTACTTGCCAAGCCTAGAACTCCCCTTTCTCTACATATAAGTCACCCTTAATGTGTGCTCTAGGTAACCCCTAGGGCAGGGTGCTGTGTAGGTAAAAGGCAGGACATGTACCTGTGTAGTTATATGTCCTGGTAGTGTAAAACTCCTAAATTCGTTTTCACACTACTGTGAGGCCTGCTCCCTTCATAGGCTAACATTAGAGCTGCCCTCATACACTGTTGAAGTGGCAGCTGCTGATCTGAAAGGAGCAGGAAGGTCATATTTAGTATGACCAGAATGGTAATACAAAGTCCTACTGACTGGTGAAGTCGGATTTAATATTACTATTCTAGAAATGCCACGTTTAGAAAGTGAGCATTTCTTTGCACTTAAATCCTTCTGTGCCTTACAATCCACGTCTGGCTGGGCTTGGTTGACAGCTCCTTGTGCATTCACTCAGACACACCCCAAACACAGGGTACTCAGCCTCACTTGCATACATCTGCATTTTGAATGGGTCTTCCTGGGCTGGGAGGGTGGAGGGCCTGCTCTCACACAAAGGACTGCCACACCCCCTACTGGGACCCTGGCAGACAGGATTAAACTGAAAGGGGACCTGGTGCACTTCTTAGCCACTCTTTGAAGTCTCCCCCACTTCAAAGGCACATTTGGGTATAAAACAGGGCCTCTGCCCTACCTCATCAGACACTTGCTGGAGAAGAAACCTGAACCAGAACCTACATCCTGCCAAGAAGAACTGCCTGGCTGCTCAAAGGACTCACCTGCCTGCTTTCTACAAAGGACTGCTGCCTTGCTGTTGCCCTGCTGCCTTGCTGAACTCTTGTCTGGCTGTGAAAGTGCTCTCCAAGGGCTTGGATAGAGCTTGCCTCCTGTTCCTTGAAGTCTCAGGACCAAAAAGACTTCCCTCTTTTACTTGGACGCTCCGTGCGCCGAAAATTTCGACGCACAGCTTGTTTCGCGGCGAGAAAAACGCTGCACTCCGACGCTGATCGACGCGACGCTCTCGGGACGATCGAAGATCCGACGCACGGCCTTGCAAGGACAACGCCGCCCGACCGCTAGAGGAGAAATCGACGCGACGCCTGCCGTGAGATCGTAATTTCAACGCGCAGCCCCGCAGATCGAAGTCTAGAGGAGAAATCGACGCGACGCCTGCCGTGAGATCGTAACTTCGACGCGCAGCCCCGCAGACCGACACGCAGCCGGAGAACAAGCAGGAAAATCCACGCACAGACCCGGGACATCTGGTAATCCCCGCGATCCACAGAAAGAGACTGTCCACGCGCCGGAAACCGACGCCGACTTCCCCGCGTGGAAAATAACGACGCAAGTCCGTGTGTGCTGGGGAGAAATCGACGCACACACACCTTTTTCCACGCACCTCTTCGCTTGTGGCCCTCTGAGGAGATTTTTCCACTCCCAACCAGGTACTTGTGCTTGAAAGAGACTTTGTTTATATTCTAAAGACTTAAGACACTTTATATCACCTCCCTGTGATATTTCTACAATTTTCTACTGTAACTTTATTTCTTTTTGACCTACCATTATCCTGATAAATATTATATATTTTTCTAAACACTGTGTGGTGTATTTTTGTGGTGCTATATGGTGGTATTGTATGATTTATTGCACAAATACTTTACACATTGCCTTCTAAGTTAAGCCTGACTGCTCGTGCCAAGCTACCAGAGGGTGGGCACAGGATAATCTTGGATAGTGTGTGACTTACCCTGACTAGAGTGAGGGCTTTTGCTTGGACAGAGGGTAACCTGACTGCCAACCAAAAACCCCATTTCTAACAAACACCTTATCTTATTTTGTCATAAAACATAGACCTTCATGAGAAGGTACGCGTTTCCTGGTCATATTTCTTATATATATGGAATTCATTATGGAAGCCTCTATATTTCAAGCTATGTGAGGGTGATTTTGCCTCTAGAATGTATGGCGCACGTTTGCTTTCTTCGCTCGATGCTGACATGTCATTCCTTCCTGCAAATCAGGACAGGCTTCCTACAAGGTTCATTTTCTGAAAGATTCGACTGATGACATCCTGCAGCAGGCAAGCTGTGGTGTTTCTGGTTTCAAGGCTGTCATGCTGTGTTGTTGGATTGGCTTCTTTACCTGAAAGCCAAATCATCATGCGAGACGTATGACTTCGCAACTCGCCAGCGTGAAATGGCAGGTCACAGATACAGGAAGGAAATCGGACCACGCAGCGGCTGGGCGCCTGACTCTCAGCATCTGACAAATCCACATGAAAAAATGTAAGGGAAGTGGGAGCTTGTGGAAAGGAAGTTTTTATGCTATGGTATGCATACTATACTTGTGAGAAATGTCAGTACTCTTGATTGAGATTCTGTATGTAAGATGGTACCAGATTTCAACAAAGTTGCATACTTCACATAATTATTAAAAGCAAGGGGTGCAAAATTTTCGCAGTTTGTCCTTGCATCAAAGCACAAAATTTCGTGAACATTTCAAGAAGTTATGCACAGTTACATACAACGCAAACCTGTCATTTAGTGCTATGCTTCGGTGCGAAATGTCTTCTCATGTACATTTTTGAGAGAAGGACATATTTTGTTGCAGATTTATAGCACCAAAAACACAAATCAAATGGCATGAGCCACAGGCACTTGCATTCTGGCCGTTCACAATATTAACGAGCTCTCTCAGTACAATTTGGCACGAGACCTGTGATGCTGAGTAATGACATAATTTCAGGAATTTCGCATAAAAAGTGCAACATGAAATTCCCGAAATTACCTTAATTATGCCACAGTAATTTAGCCTGTGCCTAATAAAAAGTTGCATGTAGTTAGGAGCAAGCATGTTCTAAACTCTTCCTACTCGCTTTCGTCTGTTTTAAGACTAATTGTAGCAGCTAAAAAAAAAACATTGTTGCCTTGCTCTTGTGAGTCAAAATCGCATTAACAAATACAAGACACAAACACACACAATATTGTGGACATAAGAACATCTAAATCTAATCATCAACGCACTGATTGCTAAACACAAACATAATGATTCGAAATCAATACAAAAAAACGACCAGGGTGTAGGACAAAATAATGAGGAGTGTCAATGAAACTATAGAGATGGCAATAGAAACCTTCTTTTCACCTCCGATGTGGATAACAGAAACAGACTAGGCGAACCGGGGGGAGGGGGGGCGGGGGGGGGGGGGTGTTATGTGTCCCTGAGGAAGTGTAGCATGGTCAGGGGTAAGTGATCATGGGTGAACCGCAAAACACCTAAAAACCGGAAAACTACTGAATTTGGCAAGGTCTGCAGAAGTTGGTTGTTTAGAGAGAGATTTGTGGCACACTAGGAAACGGTTGGGCACGTAGACATTGATGCTGGTCTTAGAACACTGTTTAAGAAGTTGTTTTTCTGAGAGGTTTGACGTAAAGGTTCACCAGGCAGAAGGAGGTGGTATTTGAGTTGCACTTTACAGTTAGAATAACAATGGTAGGACTAACATTGAGAGGCTACATTGATGAAATGTTGACATTATCAATTTTACCCCTATAAAATCGAAAGTTATGACTTTGTGGGTCTTCACCGAAGTTGGCATTGCCCAATAATACAACTCTCTTACCCTTTTCACTCCCCAGCACAGACTTAGTCATGCTGAAACACACACCAAATATAATATTTTCTGCAGGTTTATGTACAATTTCCATTATTAAAAGTCCACAGATTGGAAACTGAGAATCCGTTTTTGTAATATACGAATAAAAAAAGCATGTTTTCTGCAGATATGTGACCTTTATGTGTGCAAAGTACTTTGTGAATGAGGTGGTCAGCATTCAGGTATGCCTGAGAGAGTGGTCAAAACCACCCAGGCTGATGCAGTACATGGTGCCACTTTGGAAGAGGTAGAAGGTCCTGAATCAAGTACCTGACACACTCTTTCCAGTGACTTAATTTGTTTTGTAAGATGATTGAACCTAAATGGTAACAAGAGGCACTCACATTGATGATCCAGTAACACTATGTCCAGAAAAGGCACTCCTCAACAATAGGAAGTCTTTAGTAGGGCGGGAATACCGTAGTGGCATCTCTATGAAGCCCAACAGACAATATTCCTTTAGAAGGACCAAAATGGTGCCTCTCCTGATGCTGCTGAATTTAATGCTTTTGAGATATACAAATGGTTTCTAAAACTTCTGCAGATTTTTTTTTTCATCTCAGTATGTAGATAGAACATTATTGCTGTTTAACCTAATCAACACAGATATTTCTATATCACTAAGACCAGGGAGAGTTCAAGGACTTTAGGGGGCCCTGCCAAAAAGGGAATATGCGAGGCCCTCTAATTAGCATACAACATGAAACATTCAGAGCTGTGTGCATCTCAAATAATGACCCTGCTCCTGAAGCTGCTTTATACATAATCCTCCTGAGCTGCAGGCCCTGCCCCTCAGCCACCTATAAGCACCCCATCTACACCTCGTAAAGGGCTGAAGTTGTGAGGTTACAACTGCAGGACAATGGGTGTCCTGTAGTGCCTCTGTATAGGCAGCAGAACAGGTGGAAAGATTGCAGGACAAACCTTCAGAATGTGTCTCCTTGCAACTGGGCCCATAGGAGAGGCACTCCCCTTTCCTTAATTCTCAGCAGGCTACACCATGGTTGCTAGGCTCAGCATGGGGACTCCCATGGGAACAAATGCATTGAGACACCTCTCTTATTTGGATGGGCATGGGTCTGGAGAGGACGGGTGTGCAGTGGCCTGGCTGTGTCACACTGCAGTAGGGTCTCATGTTTGTGGGCTGAGTGCAGGGCTCTCGGCAGCTGCCCATGTTGCCCATGCCTGGCTCTGGGCCTGACTAAGACAGCACTGTTTGCTCATATCACAAACACTTTTTCAAAGTATACGAATGGCCTGATTCTGAGTGCTGGACTTCTTTCGAGGGAGAGGCATGGGAGAGAAATAATATCATTGAAAAGTAACAGTTTTTCCTTGTATTTGTTTGGCACCAGATTCTGGATTTCCTCTTGGGAAATGAGGAATTATATATTGGATCTGTCCTTTCCAACTAAATGATCCAGTCATATTTTCCATGTTGGTATGGTTTTGTGGTGTGTGTTTTATTCGCCAAATTCTTATGCAATTATTTGAAAGTAAGTACAACATAAACAATACAATGGTGTGTTTGTCCTATTCACTCAAAACCAATTCAACTCCCACCACAAATTAAAATCACCGAAAAACTGTATTTAGGCCTGGTATTAGCCACAGCCTTTTGATTTTATGAAAAGTACTGAAGCTTGCTGAAGGCACCTCAAAAATATATTACCTGCATATAGAGGGTTGGGCAAGCCCTTTTCATACATTCATCTTTTGCTGTGTCAATCAAACATATCATCCGTCCCCTGCAGCATACAACATGAGGTCGTAACTAAGCCCACTTCAGTCATTGGGTGACTTCACTACAGGACATGGCATTCTTCCCGTTCACATAGAACACATCGGCACACAGAGTAGTGTGAACCACTATGGCAATGTGTCCATTTTGAGACCAAAGAAAATATTGTTGCATTCAGTTGATATATTTTTATGTTTAGGAACCTCTATCTACTTCCCCAGCAATAAAGTTTTAGAAAACCATAACTCAATAGGACAAGCATCGACAACGCAAAAAGTCTTGTAGCCTACGAAGACCTATTGGCTTTACCCATCCTTGTTTGATTTTGGTTACGTAGTTTTAATACCTCAGAGCGTGATTGCACAATTCTGCCTCTATGAGACCCTCATAAGGCACTCAGCCAATCTTACCGCAGAAATGTATGGCCTAATTTTCCCTCTGTTGAAATAGAAATCCGTTTTCTTTCAGGTCATAAAGTTGCACGCTGCAGCCGTGTGGCTCTATTGAACATGTAATTGAATAAGCATCGCCCATCTCCGCTGGTCGATGACATGCCACCAGTACATCTGGAGAGAACAAAGCCCGTAGGAGACAGCTTGCTAGCTGCGCAAGACAATACAGTGGGTTCCTCTATCCGGTGACTTATGGGGGATTTGGAAGGCTTTTCACCTCTCCCGCAGCATCCATACCAAATGAGAAACAGAAAAAAAATGTTCAAGCGTTTTCTGCTTCTGTTTATTTAGAGTTTCAAGGTCCTCGTGATGCCAACGACTCCAGGCCCGGGCTTCTCTTCTCATTCCTCTGGTGCAGAAGCTACGATGTCCTTGCTGATACAAAATACAGAAGCAACCTTGAGTGCACACTGTAGAAGAAAGGCTAATGTAAACTTCATGAATCAGTTCTGTAGAAAGAGCGCTCGCTTTTTGGGAAGCAAAGTCAAAGTAACAAGACAGGAATTCGATTTTTGTATAATCATAAAGGGTGAAGTCCTGGCTGATTTCTTGCTGAAAGCTTTTTTATACTAGATGTTACTGTACGTAGTTCTTAATGATTTTTTTTGCCTTTTCTTCTCTCTGTACTGCTTGAATATAAAATATAGTAATTTTGTGTATCTTCTCCGAACTTAAGATTTAAGTTTTAGTAGTAAGACTTGTTCTTAAATGAGTGCAAATCTTACTGTTCATTCACTAGGAACAAAAAGATCGTAATTTCAGACGCAGCTCGTGGGGCTTTGTCGGGTTGAGCAGGGGGCGCAGGGGCACGGGGCAGATGGGCGAGGGAGAAAATGCTGCTGCAGCAGGCACAGGCTCCCAGCCTGCCCTGTGGACAGTTCTGACGCTGCTCAGAGCAGCATCAGGATCGGCTGCGAGTGCCCAGCCAGGGCGCTCCCAGGCAGACTGGGAACCTGTGCAGGCTCTCTCCAACCCAGCAACCGTGCTGCTGGGCTGGAGAGAGCCTTGTGCGCATGTGTGTTTGGCCGGCCTGAAACGGCCAGCCAAACACACATGCGCTCTGAGGGGAGTGCACAGTGTGCTTCCCTTAGCTCATCACCCCGATGCCCCGCACCTTTCACAAGGAAAGGATAATAAACAGAGTTTGCTAGTGGGGGGGCGACGCTCCTTTGCCAAAACGGAGGAGCCGCGCCTGCGTAATTTACTGGGAACAATAGTGATTAATCAAGAATAAACAAATGCTATTGCTTTCATAGATGCCATAGTGGTAAAATGAAAGCAAATTAGTTGAGGAAGCAGGAAAGCAGTTTCCTAAACAAGCATTGGCAAAGAAAGTAAGTCTTCCTTTAATGTATTAAAACCTGTAAATAGGAGCATTTACCAATGGAGTTTTTATGTATTATATGAACACATGCAAAGAGCAAATTGTATTCAATATAGAATGGAAATAAGAGGTAGAGAATTGAATGTGACAACCAGTGTGATGATTGAGTGTACTTTTCAGATGAAAAACAGCCTCTTATGTAATCTAATGGAAAGACTTACTAAAAAGTTGCATTGTATACTAAACGGGCAATAGAATGAGGAGAGAGACAAATTCTACCTTGTGAATAGCCAAAGTCCTTATCTGAACATATTTTAAAGATGTTTGAAGAGATGGATGATGGATAAAATATTCTTATATTCTGCATAAACGCCATAAAAGCATAAGACATTAAATACAAATTATATAGTACCACAAAAGATTAATTTAATATACAATTTACAACCTCGTCAGTGATCTTAATTCATAACATTTCATGTTTAAAATAATCTTTTAAAAAGACTCATTTGCCTATCATTCCAATCTTTGCCATAAGATTTATAGACTTTAATATAGAAATGCCTAGAGCAAACTCGGCTTAACCCACAAATTTCTAATAAACATCTTAAGATTTAAATGTGACAGGTTGGTCTAAATAAAATGACACGTGCTTTTACATTAAAACAATCTAGCAACAATTAAATAAATAAATGGGGACAGAAGCTTAAAATCCTGCATCTAAGTTTCCGATTTCATTATAGTTTAAAATACACTTATAATCAAATATTAGATAGGAATTTGCCCTTTACATTGTTATAGCCTGCCTACTACACTCTTGCACTTTACAACTCCCCAGAAGGCCCTAACAAGACATCTCATATTTCAAATAAGAATCAGGCTAAGGCACAAGCCATTTTCAGAAATCTCATGTCTACCAGAAGGTTCAAGGCATGCTCCTGGTTATTGACGTAATATTCTTGAAAAATTGGTTTTAAAATTTTCTTTTGCTCTTCTAAAAACAATAAGCAATACAATAAAATATGTTGTACATTACATTTTCGTTTTAAACCACATGTACACAGACCTGAATCCTCCCTAATTGTGGCTTTTATTTTTTTTAAATTCATAAAACAAGGGTTTAACACAACCATGAATTTTAATAAAAGTTCCCTTAACTTAGCATTGGGTAGAGCCTCTATATAGGGGAAGTTTTCTTAATTTCTCCACCCGCGTACCAAAAACTGGGTGGAATTTTTCCCTTCTAAATAAACTAGAACTGCTTCGCTAGCGTTTTTCTTTGCTACGGCATGCAACTCCTGCTTTGGTATTAGTTCGTTACGCCATTGATTCTCAGCCACACCTAGGAGGACGCAAATATTCTCTAGCCATTCTCTCACTTCAGAGGCCCATTTCAATTTACTTGTCATAGCTTCCTTTTTACATAATTGTTCTATTTTAGTTGTCCAGACAGACTTACCCAAAATTTCAATGAGGCTTGTATTCCCTGATAACTCCAGACCACCATTTAGCATTCTGCCCTTATCACCTGAATCATACTTGAGGGGGGAAGCCTAAGCAAATGTTTCACGCCTTTGCTTTCTTCAGCATCCCAATTCAACTTCCCAGCAAGGGTTAGAACTTCCACACCTTATTGGAATTGAGGACGCACCATAGCGGTAAATGCAGAAAGTACAGGATGAAGAGACGGTCCTCCATACCTCTGCTTTAACTGCTGTAATCCCTGATGTCAATGCAGTGGTTTTTAGTGATTCTATGTGCTCTTTCCATCTTAATTTGGTATCAAACCACATACCTAAGTACTTGTATTTTCTGACCAATTCTACTTTATTGCTTCCCATATACCAAGAGAATGCCCATTTCCTTTTTCCTAGTACCATTCATTTTGTCTTATCCAGATTCACTGTAAGCTTTTTATTTTGACAATAATTATAAAAAGGTTTAATTTTCTTTGCAGTCCCAGCTACATCATGTCTACTATCACCACATCATCTGCATATAGTAAGCAGGTGCTATGGGTGCTATCCATTTTTAGGGAGAGCTTCCTAGCCTTCTTTAATGCATTTGATAGGTCCGAAAAAATATAGCAAACAACAGTGGGGCCAAGATGCAGCCTTGTCTCAGCCCATTCTTTATAGGAAACTCCTTTGATAATGATCCATCGACATCTAGGATCACTTGGGCCCAGTTTTGTGAATGCAATTTTTGTAGGAGAAATAATAGGTCAGAATCGACCTCGAGCTGCTTCAACATTTCCCATAACAGACTCCGGTCCACTAAATCAAAAGAGACTCAAAAATCGACAAAACAACAAAATAGGTGTCCTCGTACCACTATCAGCTTTTTTGCCAATGCCCAAAGACTAAAACAATGGTCTATTGTTGAGTGGCCTTCTTTAAACCCACCTTGTTCTACTGGAACTACATTTAAATCTGCCCACTCTTTCAATTGGCCTAATAGTAGTTTCGCAAAAACATTTTCACCCACATTCAGCAAGCTGATTAGGCGATAATTCTTTGGTTGTGTGGGGTTCTCTTTCTTGTAAATTGGCATAACTATTGCACCCTTCCAATTCCCAGGGAAGCATCCGGTATCTAGGATTTTGTGAAAAGTAACATCAAAAAGTTTAGCTCACCAATCTACATTATTTTTTATTATAATCGTTGGAAGTTTATCTGGGTCGGCTGCTTTAGTTACCTTGAGAACCACTATTATTTTCTTTATCTTTTGCATGGAGACAGATGACCATAGGGGCGACCTACCTCAACTTTATTTCCTTCCCTCATCCTTCCCTCCATGCAGAGTACACAGATGTTTATGCCAATCATCTTCTCCCACTAAGCACCGCAAATTCCCAGTGGCTTTTCTATCCCTCACCTACTGCCAAAACCCCTTAGTATAATGGGTTCCTATCACCTCTAACATAACTTCCCAATTAGTATTTAAATTCTCCAATTTCCACTTCCTCAAGATGTTTTCATCAATTTGCTTAGCCGAGCGAAGCCTCTGCTCTGTATCTTTGCTATGCCGTGTCTTAAATCCCCTTTCTAACTTCCGCACCTTCCGCTTCTGCATCCTACACTCTTGATTGTACCAGGGATTTTTATGATTCCTTCTGGCTTGTCCCTGGTGTTTATATTCCTGTGTTTTTTTTATTTACTCACAGGTAATCTACTACTAACTCACTTGCCCTTTCTTATGCTATACATATATCATTAGGGTCTTCCATCACCCTAAGGTCTCTTTAATTTACCATCATCTTGGTTAGTACTTTTAGACTATCTTCTGTAATACGGGTGGCTATTCGACATGGGTTATCCAGCTGCAGTGGCACTACCCTGTCTTATAAAACTGTATTCCCTGCCTTAAGCGTTAACTGTAGAGGCCAGTGAACACTACCGTCTAGCTGTATGACTTTGAATCTTGCTACATCCCCAAAGTGCCAGGCATTTACAAAGGCATAATCAATAGGGCAGCCTATTTGAAAAGTCTGCTTTGCTGGATGGTCTGTATCCATACAACCATTGAAACAGAATCATCTAAGGAGCCTAAGATTCTTACCAAGGCCCTGTCCTTAGCCGTTCTCTCTGATCTGGGAAAAATAGCTTCTGGTACTTGTGGAGTAGTCAGTAAATCTTTATTACATTTATCACCACATGTTGGATCTGATATATGATTGAAATCTCCACATAATAATATTCACTGCTCAGCTTTATCTATACTTATCACCTCTAAATCTTCCTCAAACAGACCAAGCTCGGAAACATAATCTGCTATCCTTCCCAGCTGAATATATACATTGATTACAATAAGCTGCTTTGACCCCCAATATCATTAAAAAGGTCTATATGGCCAGCTAGTAGCCAGCGACTTTTTGTTTTTATCTTTGTTAGTCTGCTGCCTGTCCCACTCGAGGCCAAAATAATGAGACCATCCAAGGGACGGCCTTGTCCTAGCCACGTAGCATCCTTGGAAAGCCTCAGAAAACCAGCAACTGGTTCAGGTTCTTCGCACAGCCATTTTTCCTGGAAATACATTATGTCATTCTTTACCAACTTCCTTTTAAATAAGTCTTGTTTTAGATGTTTCTTATATTCTCCTGACTTCCAGGAAAAAACCAAAGGGTCATGCGAAGTGATTAACCCCTAGTCCAATTCACTCAGCTCCCCCAGCTTTAAGTAACACAGCGGTTTAAGAGGGGCTCAAAGCGGTTCTCCCTCATTAGGCCTTTGGGGTCAGCCATACATGTTCTTACTTTTTAGGGCCTTTTAATCTATACTGTACCAGGTTTGGGAGCAGCCCTGCATGGCAATTGAGGGCTCTACGGTTGCTATCTCTGTTCTCCACTTTCATGGTTTGGACTAATCTTATGCTCTCATTCTCTAGTTCCTTAAAAAAGGGCCTTTGCACCTCACACCATTCAAGATTTGTAGTGAAACCTATTTGCCTTAGATCCTGTGACCCAGTCTTACACAGGCTAGAGCATTTACTCATCACTTCTAGTAAGTTTGAACAATTCAAGGGCTTAATCTTCCTCTATTGTTTCCTGCCAAAAGCCCTTCCCGAAGGTTTCAAGTACACCCACATACTCTGAATTCCATTATTATCATCCAGTCTCCTCATAGATTCCAATCCCCCAGGTAATATTCAGGTGCTCCAACCCTCCTGCCATTCTAATCTTTCTTCACCTCTACCTTCCCTACTTTTTAAATTCTTTTTAGTCTCCCTGATTTCCTTATTTTCCTCACTTTCCCTTGTTGCAATCAGTTGGGCATACTTCTTCTCTTTTACTAGCTGGTTACCTTCTTTACCTGCTACTTTAGGTCCCCTTTGAGGCACATTCCTTTTTTCCAGACTACTCCCTTCTTGACCCTGTTTTGGAAAAGTTCCTAATTTATTTTGCCGGACTTGCCTCCCCCCTTCCTTCATGGGGGGTTTCCTTTTGAGAATCCTATGTTTGATTCTTAATATATCACAACATGGGATGTACCCCCTTATTCTCCATCTTCGACTCCTTGTTATCACCAGCATTCCTTAGAAATATAATCCAAAGGAAACATTGTTAATTTTGTTTCATCTATTGAATCTCTTTTGTTACTTTCTTTAGGGGCACCTGTCCCCTGATCCTTTTTCTCAGGCACTGGTGGCACCAATATTGACATACAGCTATTTATTTGTTTTAGCTCTTCCATAATTCCGTGTAGCTGATTTTTATGTGATTTACTTAGCACATTATTTATTGTTAGTACCTCCAAAATAGCCTGTAGGGGTTTCTGCATTAGAAACATTACTTCTAATAAGTATGTTAAAGGGACTGCAGTGGTATCCAAGCCAAGAGTTGAATGCCTATCACTTGGTGAGGAGATAAATATTTTACTTGTTCTTCAGCATTCCTCTCCTGTACCGTCCTTCTCTAAAGCAGTACAAAGCGGGGTTTTTTCGTCCAACATGGAGTTATCCTCCATGAGGGAGAAAAGGCAAGGTGATGAGGATAGCCTAGGCCCTGATGAGAATGCCGCCCCTGAGTTCAGGTCCAACTCTCCTCCAAAAGATAAAACCTCATTCTGTAGGGAGTCTGATGTAATAGACCCACTTACTAAAAAGCGATAATCTTCTCTTTGATCAAATTTTTGCGATTTTTCCCTTTCTGTAACCTGAGACTCACTGGCTGAAAATATTTCCCCACAAATTCTTTAATCGATACACCCAATGGTGTTACAGCTGATCCTTCCCTGTAGTCTTTCGGGACATCCACCTGCAGTGACATTTTAGGTATATCTCCTCCCTCAAAACTAATATTAGTATCTCTTAAGGCACAAATCTCCTTGGTATTTCACTTTGCTCTGAGGGGACTTTTAATGCCCTTCTTTGGCCCATTTGCCCCATGTGTCTGCATTTTGTTCAGGTTCATCCTATATTTCTGTTCTCCTGGGAGTAGGTGGACTATATCATTTAAAAAAAAGACTTTTCATTTAACTCCTTATGCCACTTCCACCGCCTCCACATACCGTGAATCTTATCCACGAACAAAAATGTGGCGGGCACGAATGCGGTAACAGCAAATTATTGTGTCTTTTCTCCAACAAGATATCAACAATTCCCAGGTTAACTACCAATAGTTTAAATATTGTAGAATAATGATGAATAATGATGAGTAATGTTAAATAATGAAAAATGGTGTAAGTTACTTACTCCTGGCCACGACAAGAATAGTAAGCACTAGAAGATCCTCTTCTTCTCCTTCTCCTCTTCTCCTGTAGTTTCTTCCTTCCTTTTTAGCCAGCCAAGATGCACCAGAGCCCAGTCCAGACCAATTGCTATGGGCACCTGAACCCCCTGAGACGTAGGCTCTGACCCCGGGGTAAAAGATCCCTGCAACCTGCAGAAAAAAGCACCACACTAGCTGCAAGTGTCAGATGACATGAGATGGCCAACGCTCCTCCAGTCATCTCACCCAACTCTCCCCAACTCTCTCCCTGTCCTCCAGCCTTCTAGCCCCTCCGTTGGAATTCTGGGAACCACAGTGACAGGTACCCCAGGTAAACCATTGCCTGATGGTGGCCAAGGGACCAAGGGGACAGGGACCGGTGAAGGACGCCAAAGAGCAGGAGGCTCCACAATGGAGAAGGGCTTACAGAGGGGCCTCTTGCCCTGACTAGCCCACAAGAGGTTAAGCAATGGCCATGACATGGTCTACTGCAGACTGGGCTGTGGATTAGGCAATGAGCTGGTCAGGGCAAGGACAGGGCAAGGAGCAAAGAGCTCTAGCAGCTGAGTCTGTGACTACCGATGGAATCACCGGGACCACCACTCCCCCAAGCGCCTTCGCTTTGCTGCACAGCCACACAACTTCAACAGCCAAACAGCCAGCCTCTCCAGCCTCGATCCCCAATCTTCGGGCAGCCCACCGAACAACCAAACCACCTGACTCGACCCAACTGTCAAGCGGGAGGTAATTGCAGTGGCAACGAGGTGTCCGGTTGTCCGCTCATCCGGCTGTCCCTGAGGCAGCAACCTGCCGGCACCTCTCTCAGCGCCGGCAGCGGAGGCAGCCACCCAGCAACAATGGCAAGCAGCTTCGCTAGCATCAGCAGCAACAGAAGGAAGATACTGTGTCTGGATGATTTTCTGTCTCACCTGGAAATTGGGCCATAAGCCTACACCCCAGATGGTGACCTTATATAAATCAAATGTCTGTCTGCTGCAATATGTGGGATGGGCCTATAGGGCTACGCTAATGCTGATCCCCTGCAACACATGGAAAATACATTTGTTCACAGATTGCTGGGGTTGCCCAAGAGTGTTGCGAATATAATATTTCACGAGGAATTGGGTCTGCAGTACTGAGAGGACACAGTAGCAGTCTCCCTTCTTCTGTTATGGATTAGATACTGGAGTAGCCTAGAGGCGACTCTGGTATGAGACTGTATATCTAAGTGCCTACAACTGGCTAATATGCAACATATGGAAAATACATTTGTTCACAGATTGCTGGGGTTGCCCAAGAGTGTTGCGAATATAATATTTCACGAGGAATTGGGTCTGCAGTACTGAGAGGACACAGTAGCAGTCTCCCTTCTTCTGTTATGGATTAGATACTGGAGTAGCCTAGAGGCGACTCTGGTATGAGACTGTATATCTAAGTGCCTACAACTGGCTAATATGAACAGGATCCCGTGGCTTTCATACATTATAAGGTCATTCTGAAGTATGGGGCTCGACAACATGTTTACAGAGACTAAATCCCCGCTGAGTAATGCAAAGGAGATTGTCAAACAGTGCTTTAAAGAGCATGCTATATCCTGTAGACTACAAGGTGGTTTGCAGCTGAGAACACTAGAGCCCTTTATCTTGATCTCAACTACAGGTGCCATGGAACCCTACCTTCATTGGTTTGATGGTTCAACACCCAGTTCCCTTCTAACACTGTTACCAAGCAGGACTTCTGGCATAGAGATCTGCCACCTTGCTTGTGCGATGCTAAATCAAAGCAGAGTACCTGTCATTTTCTTTTATTTGGTACATAGTACTCTGACCCTAGGCGTCTTTTATTCTTCACTTGCTGCGTATGGCAAAAAATTTAAATTATAAGGAAGCAATGACATATGCTCAAAAGCTATTGAGGATTGAAACTTGCCATCAGATAATAAACTTTATTAGATCAGCCCTTGCTATAAGGAAACGCTATGAGCAGCTGAATGTACCTATAAACTTGTAATTATTCTGCCGCAAGATGTCCCTTTGGGCTTTTTAGGGGATGGCAGTTTGTTAAATCATTGATCTTAAGTTTATCTATGAAATTTATTTATTTGGATCATGTTTTTAGGTTTTATTTCTATTTAAATGTGTTTAAATGTGATTCTATGGCAATTGTCGAATAAAGATATTTTCACTTGTGTCTGGATTTTGGTAGCTGAAAAACTGGAACCGGATGAAAGCGACTTTGCGACAGCTTTGCTTCCGACCCTCGAACCTGAAGATGTGGTCAGTAGGTGCACAACTTACACCATTAGTGGGCGGTTGCCAGATCATGCCATGTCACCAACGATGTGGTGAGCCAGTCCAGAGTTTTCTTTTTCCACCCTAATGCATTCTGGGTGTGGTAGTCTTTGGTCGATCCAGGTGAAACATCAACGTTGCAAACTGTGATGTGTAAAGGGAAAGCCCAGGAGCAGAGCCCTGAGTTGTTGGTGACAAAGTGAACTATTCAGAGGCCTATGTATCCAGTCAGCTTGTACAGTGACTATACATGAATCCTGCTATGAATGAATGATTGCTTCACTGCAGCACTCTGGGGAATTGGCCTCAAAGTGCTAGCTCACACACATGAACACAGGGTTGTGCTCCCCTTTCCTCCTGCCAGACATTTACTTTGTCATTCCAGACAGAAAAAGATCCTTATATCTTTCAGCACAAATCAATTGTGAGTAGGATTAAGTTCCTATATGCCTGTGGTTAATGCCATTCAGCGTCATGGCAAGGATGTCTGGTGTCGCTGACTAAGGTTGATTTAGCTTTACAATCTTTAACCTTTAACTTCTTAGTTGTATTGTAATTAAATTATTAAAACCATTTCCTATTAATATATAAAGCATACGGAGCATTCAGATGGTGTCCTATTGCTCTTGGCAAATCCAGTGATGGCTTTGGGAACAGTACTTTGAATTGTAGAGTCCAATGTAGGGCAGTAATAGGAACTTTGGCAACTTTAGAAATCAGACTATGAATAAAATTAAGAAGTGCCTAAGTTGGTAGCAATGACTCTATATACGGGAAGATACATCAAAGGATTTAAGTAGCAGCTTGTTTACTGACTTGTTGTAGAGAATAGTTTCTTAAGTGCATGTTTAACTATGTTTGTTCTACAAAAAATCCTAAACTGGTTTACATGAGACGTGGAGCAGATACATTGGAAAGGAATTTAAGGATGTAGAGTGATGTTATATCTGGGATACGTTCTAAATGGCAACTGATATCCACTTTATCTAAGGTTAATTTGAATTTAAAAAAAAAGTTTTGGCCTTATTTGCAGCACTTGAAAAATTGTACAGTGTACCACTGTTCAATGGGGTAAAAGAGATCAGATTTTAAAAACTTTACCATGTGATACAACCTTGGATATTTGAAAATTTATTAGGGATGGTTAAATGTTTATATTTACACGTTGTGATGATCATACAGGGCTGATGCAATACATAGCTCACATGCTCCATATTGACGATTATCCTAACTGATAATCCCCTAAACTTTAACTCACAATTTCCCACCTGATTCCCTTCGCCCAAGATTCCATGTAAACAAGAAAATATGTGCAAGCTGTAATTGTTGTCTTTTATGTACTCTCATTGATTTGATCTTCTTACTTGCAATTATGAGAATCCTCATTTATAAAACGTGTCCTCTCCAACAGTTGATGTTCGTAGGTACCGCTTGCTTTTTTCTGTATGGCAACTTAAAAATAAATTATCGCGCTCCATATAGATATGTTTAAAATTAAACACATTCTTCAAATTTGATTTAAGATTTTTATAATCTCTTTTGCTAATAAGAAAGTTATGGTAAATATGAATTTTACCATGAAAATAAATACAGATCGCCTTGTCTATCAATGCTAAATAATTTTACCCTGGGTGTGGGAGAGCTATGGAGTTTTAGCTTGTTTGACAGTCCATATCTACCAATCCATGGCCTGATTTATACTTTTTGGTACAAAAACTGTACTAACACAGTTTTGCACCAAAAAGTTTAGCACCGGCTTGCACCATTTCTGTACACCAGCCAGGCACCATATTTATGGAACGGTGCAAGCCGGTGCAAAGGGCAGGCTAGCGTAAAAACTAATTACGTTAGTCAGGTGGGGCTGGCAGTATGGAATAAGAGGGTTTTGCACCAAAAGATGACGTTATGCAGGTCAGAGTAAAAAAAAATAACTCTATCCTGCCTAGAGTTATTTTCTGATGCAAAACTATCCATACCACATGACTCCTGTCTTAGAAACCAGTACCATGTAGGGGGATGCAATTTCAGTGCCCCCAATGGCACTTAAAAAAATACTTACTTATACTTACCTGGGATGGGGTCCCCCATCCTTTGCTGTCCCTCTGGTGTGGGTGGGGGTGTCCCTGGGGAATGGGGAGGGCATCTGGGGGCTTATTCCATGGTGTTCAACCATGGAAATAGGCCCACGGGTCCCCTAATGCCTGCCCTGACCCAGGTGTTAAAAAATGGTGAAAAGCAAGCTTTGCACCATTTTTTGACCCCTCCTGCATCCCGTGGTGATTTTAGCACGGGGGATAAATATGGCACTAAGGCCATAGAGTAATTTTTTGCACAGGAACACCTACTTTGCATTTCATTGCCCTAAAGTAGGTTTCCATGTCAAAACAATGTCTACATTTGTCACTAGATGGGTCTAGCGCCAAAATATAAATATGGAGTTAGTTTTGCACCGAATTTGAGTAAAAGAAAATGATGCAAATTCAGCGCAAAACAAGTATGAATATGCCCCTATAATCTGCAATGTGGCCCCTCATTCAACAGCTCGTGTTCTTTCAGGGAATGGTATCCAAAGAACCTCTTTGCTCTGCTTGTTTGCTGGAAGGAGAGGGAGATTTGAGTGTGACAAGTACATCTTCTTTAGCTGTACTGCATGTGTGCCCAAGTAGCTAAGAGCTACAAAAATAATGACTGTATATTGGACTCAGACCGTTCCATGACCCAGATTTGTTTATAGATCATAGCACAGAGGGGAGGTGGGATAAGGTGCAGTATGACTAAAGGGCAGCAGCGTATGAGAGTTGTGGAATGTTTGTGTTTTTATCTTTTTTGGAATCTATCATAGACTTTTTTCAATAAAGACATGTTAAGGAATTAGCATTGTAAAAGGCAACATTGCAAGAAAGATGAAAATAATTGACTGTTAATTAAAAAATGCAATCAAATCAGATTCCCCGAATTCTGAACAAAAATAGAGGATGCAGATTTCATAGATTATCACCTATGTTTCTTCGGTCAATTGTGTGCTAGTCATTACACCCACAGACCAATAAAACCATTTTTGTGGCTGGGAACACAGTATCAGGTAAACATGGATGCAGATCGAAATTGCTATTAATTACTCAAGCACTGACGGTTTGATCTCTCATGCTCAATTAATATTCCAAGTTCAAGAGCACAACTATTAAACCATTTTTAATGTGTTAGCCTAACATATGCTTGGAAAGTTTGTATCTAAACATAACTCGTTGAAAAAATTATTTTTCTGATTGTTTAACCACTCTAAACCAATTTTTATTTTTTTCTCAAATAAAAATGGATTTAGCTTACACATTCCTTGCAGTCATGGACACCTATTGGTCAACACAGATTCAAATTCTGAAAGAGTAATGAAATGTAAACAGAGCACGTATGTGCATATTGAAACACACATCTTTTTTTTCCCAAAACATAGACAGTTAAGGGAGTAGCGCGTAAAGTAAAATACCCCCAAATAAACCTGTGCAAGAGGGCGATGCAAACAAACTCAGCAGTTATTCGAAAGGTTACTCACGATAAGGAAATTCAGGAATTCCTTCACTTTCTCCATCCTCCCATCTCCATATAACCTACTTTTTGCACTTCCTTTTCTCGACCCTCCTTTCCGTCTTCTATGTATTGCTTTTGTCTTTCCATCCTTTTTGTGCCCTTTTTCATCACCCTTCCTCCCTCTCTAACTTCCTATTATCCAGCTTCCTCGTTCTCGGCTTCTTTGACTGTTTTCTTCCTCACATTTTCATCCATAATCCATCCTTCCTTTTTGCCATATACCCATCCATCTTATCTTCCTTCTCTCATTCTTTACACCATTCTTTCTTTTCTTTCATCCATTCATCATTTTCTCCATTCACCCCCTCTCCAACTGTCTACCCACCTGCCATTCTCATCTTCACCCATCATCTTTGAATCCATCCAGCCACCTCTACATTCATCCATCCTCCTTCACTCCTTATTTTCTTCCTTTATTCCCTCTCAAGCTACCTCCCTCCCTCCTCTCCTTCCTACCGTCTAGGAGAACGTAGCCACTGATCAAACAACAACGGAAATGTTTAATGTGACACAGAACTGCCTTGTGACACCTATGCCAACTCAAGCCGTTAAAGTTAGGGGTTAATGATGCCCCAGTATATAAAGTATTAGAATGTTAACTTAATATGAGTAGAGATGCGAAAACATTCCTGATTCACACAGTACATTAGTGTCACGATCGAGAAATTGACAATATATGCCTCAGTGACACTTTGCTATTGCATACAAACTAGTGTCCATGTAGGTGTTAAAAGAAACTGACAAATCGAATTAAAGATAAATGCAACCCATGCGTGTAATACAAGCTGCCCAAAACCATCATGGCATGGCCCTTTTTGTTTTAAGAATGCCCTTGGCAAGTGCACTCTATTGACAGGGCATGAATGTGCTAGGGGAGGGCAGGTTGTTTGCTGCCATGCTTCAGCAGTACTCATTCTACTTAAGAGGTTTTGTTTTGCTGCTGGCTCAGTCTCAAAACAAAGCCAAGAAAGAAGTGACTGCAAATAACTGTGAGCAGGCATGTCAGGCTTCTCTTGCAATCCTTTGCACTTTGCAGTAAGTAGCTCTCCTGTGTGCAACTCGGCCTATTATAATCTAAGATTTTGCTTGGTTGAATCAATATTTGTATGCCAAAAACTAAAGGTGTGTATTTCAGACGACAGCTGTGCATTTTCAGAACTCATATGCTGGTGTTTGTAGAAAAAGTGATACATTCCCAAAATGTATTTAAAGCTGATACTTCAAAGATAAATTATGTGGTGATGGGAACTGTGTTTTTCATATTATTATCTTTATGCATGGGACATTGCAGCTATGGCTGTTATGTGTTCCGAAGTAAAGGCACTCAAGTTTTGCAAAGTCTTTTCACATTACTGCTGGCAGCCCTCTTGTGCACTGAGATGATTACTGCTGGTAATCCTGCAGTTAGTGGCAACTGAGGTAATCTTGGCTGATTTGGTCACTATTACAACACTAATATTAGTAGCTTGGGATGATTTTCATTGAACAAAAGTAGCTCTTATTAAAGTAAAGGTCCTGGATCATGTCATTCTTATCAAAGGGGAAGGCCTTGGTCATAATAATAGTTGCAGTGATATAAAGTGGTGTAGGTCACCCTACAGATATGTCAGAGCACAGCAGATGAATAAGAGTAAGGATATTGATTCTAGGGGAGGAGGATTAAAGCTTTAGTGGTGTTGAGGGCCTTGTTCAAAATTCTTTTGTTGCTTTTGCCACTTAGGAAGAGGTCAGGTAAAAGTGGTCAACAACACACTATCTTTCAGGCTTTTTCTGACATACATGTTGGTTTTTTCAGTTCTTTGTGTCGTTGATGAGCAAATGTTTCTGTTGGGGATGAACTGCGGAGCAAGCTTTTTCACCTCTAATCACTAGAAGGCAATATAGTATTTTCAATGCTGGCTTTACATTTTCATGTACAGGTACAAGGGGATCTGCCTGATTTGGGAGCCTTTGAAACCCACCACTGAATTACTTTTGGGGCTCACTCTAGATGATGTTACAATAGACCATGCAAGCCATGATAATGGCTATTATTAGCTATACTGAGTAGTCGGTGCAGCATAATGTGAGGATTTTCCAAAGACGGATAGCAGCAAATTGATGCCATTGGGCACTGTGTTTACTAGGAAATGAGAGACATCTATGCATTCAAAGTGTGATACATGAAGTCTCACTAGAGACTGAGGTGGACCCTGTTCTTTACAGCATTAGGACTCTACTTTTCACTGAAATGAGTCCCAGTGTTCCATCCCTAACTACTACCATCTGTTTCAAGTCAAGATTTCAGGGCAGTGGAAGGAAGTTGGAGAGACAGTGTGAGTCAGGTGAAAGGTTTCCCATAATTTACATAATATATCCTAACTGTGACTCTATAAATTTTGGCCAAGTGTGAACTGTGGTGTCATGGAAACTCTAAATGCACAATATCAATAAAAAAGGATATGTGTGGTAGCTGGGACAAAATGGACATTACATTGCCTGCTTACTGGCACATTTTGATGACTTTGGAAAGAGTATGTGAACCAAGACATTACACAAACTGTGCAACATTTTATGGGTTGATGATAATGGACCTAATTGTGTACCCTAAATGGGTCATTTTCTGGATCTGTTCAATATTTACTAACTTAGAATGTATTAATAATGGAATGTTGGCTAATTGCAGTATTATTGAAAGGGCAAGGGATACCTAATGGGGTATAAAGAAAATCGTCAACGTATGTATGCTAAGATATCATGAATACAATGTGTTATATCAGGGACATTATTCAAGGTAGTATTATGTGGGAACTGCAGTACTATGAAAACTATGTGATGAGCACTAAATGGGGAATTTGACAAATATCCGCATATGTATATGTGGGAACCATACAAAATGGTAATGTGTGCATACTGCTACCTCATGGAAATTGAGATTGTTTGCCCACTAGGACATTAAGAACACTGTGCAATATAAGACAATTGGGGCATCATGGAAACCAGTGATGGTCACTAAGTCCAAATGAGAGGGGGTGGGAGTGGGGAGGCACACAAACATATGCACACTCACACCCATGCATTTACATGCAGACACACACACACACTCATTCACAACACTCACTCACAAATATACATACATTCATTCATACACGCAAGCATCAAACAGTCAATAAAAGACAACACTTACCTGCACTGCAGCTTGGGAAGAGAGACCCTGGTGGTGCCAGGAGAGTTGGGTCTGCTGCCTCCTTTCATTGGCTAACCTTAGGTCAGCCAATAAGGGGAGGTAGCAGTCGCTACCTCGTCACAAAGTAGGATGGGGTCAGAGAGACTGCTGACGCCACCCTCTCTCTGACAAAACACCAGTGATGCACACTCAGCCCAGGGCACTTCAGGGCTAAAACTTGAAAGCACCTGCTACGAGGCTATCACAGATGCTCTACCTCATCAGGAGGGGGAGGGCCTTGAGGACCTTTGCTGAGATGAGGAGGTCACATCCACAGGAGCTTTGACCTCCTCAGCCCAGCAAAGATCAGCTCAGGAAGCCAGGAGCTTGTGCATTTAGCACATGTTTCACTCCTGGCTGCCTGAACTGCCTGACCTGAAAATAAAGAGTGTCTGTCAGACTGACCTTTGCTCAGCCTAACAGACTCTCTTTGTGTCCAAAAAGTGCAGAGGCATGGCCTCTCTGCCCTTAAGGATGGGCCGCTGGTGATGGAAACTGAAAATATCTACTACCCAGGCCTTGTTGAAATAAGCATTTTTGTCTTTACTTTCAGTATACCTCAACAACCAAAGCAAACAGTATTCAAATATTATCAAATTGTGCAAATACTTTGGCCCATTATGCTTACCTTGTAAGAGAGCTTACAAATCTTTTTTGGGTGTTTTCTTTTTTGAGTGATTTAATATGCTTTTAGATGCCAATTTGACACCGATCTTCACAAAAAATCAATTTTAGAGTACCTCTAAGCTATACTGTAAATTCGGTAACAAAGTGAAACATTGTATAAGTTAAATGTACTTTCTAAAATCATATTAGCAAAATCAGCACCACTATTTAATAACAAAAAATATTTTAGGGATACCACTATCATTAGAGCATTGTTTTTTGGTTAAGTAGGAAGGTGATGGTGCCGAATTGCTGGTGGAGCACCAAGGGCCTGTTAGTACGCTTTGCAGGGGACAAGTCTGTTTTTGTTATGCCACAAATATGTATGAAAACATGTAGATGGATCACCGTAGATAGATGCCGCTGTAATAAAAGGCATGATAGCAAAAATGAGGATAAATATATACACATTCTGATAGGTGATTGAGAGCAAAATAGTTGGGCTGATTGATTGAAAAATACATGAAGGGACGTGCTACATGAGCAAACATGAGAGAGAAAACGAAAAGCAAGCAACGAGGAAGAGAAACGGAGTGAGTTATGAGTTAAATATTCAAGGAGGCACCGGGAGACCATGAGAAAGAGGTGTGATAAAGAACAGGAGGAAAGGAGGTAGAGGGTGTGACAGATGTAGGGGCAGAAAGACAGAAGGAATGGAATGAGAGAATTCAGTTAGAGAGCGGGGCAAAATGGAATGACAGAATGAGACAAAGAAACACAAAGAAAGCACATGAAAGCAGGCAGACATAATGTTAGTGATATAAAGTGTATGATATAAATTTAGAAAAAGCGTTCTGGTGTGTTAAGGGATATTGCAAGCCGTAACGGTTTTCTGCTTTCAATGCATTAATATGAGCTCCCTCTCACCCCAAACAAAAAAGTTAACAGCTTTGAAGGACTTGTCTGTCATTCCAAAGACGTTCACATCATTGTAGATTAATACCTTGAAATCATGAATTCTAGTCATAAAACAAAGTGCAACCCTTCTGCATATAAATGGGAAGAGAAGGCAGCAAGGGACATATAAAACTTGTGATTCTACACCTGGGATAGATTAAACAATTAAGCCAATTTACAAATGAGATTTGCTCATCCTTCATGAAGGAGGACGCACAACTGTTTAAGAAGAACAGACTCAATTTGAAAGTCTGAACCTATGTGAATTACTGTGCTCAAGGCCTGTTCAATGAGATCTTCACTGTTCAAAGTGATCACACATTCCTACTAGTCAGAAAATGGAAAGAATGTACTCCATTATGCAGGTGACTAGATGAAAAAATAAAGAGAAAGGAGCTGTCTTACAACATATACTTAGATATTATTTAGGCAACTGCAAACTGTTTCCAATCCTGCTAATTGATCCCTTATGTGGTAAATATTTTAACTTTATTATTTGGATATTAATGATAAACAAAATCAGTCAAATAAAAAAAAACCTAATTCATACACAAAATGTAGAGTACTTTACATGATTAATTCATCATACCACTTTATGCTACACCAGGGATTGAACTATTACTTTCGCCGTGGAAAGCATATTGTTGTCTGAGCCTCTGTGTTTTTTTTTTTACTTACGTGGTCTCTTTGGCATCACAGAAGACATACTGCAAGTATGTCAAGTCTTAAATATTGCACTGTTAAAATATTGTAGTCATATTATCTACTACAAAAATATCGTAAAGGTATGTATATGTAGGTTAGTATAGGTCTACTATACTTAATATCTTATATGTTTACCTTGGCGAAATACATACATTCAAAGTGCGTAGATGTGGAGTTGAGAATAGTTAATCCATATTTAGGAATATTACTTACCTTCATTGTATTTAGGGAGTCAATATTCTTTCACAAACAATAGGCATCCGTGCCATTCTATTGTCAATTTTGTAATGTATAATTAAGGTGCTGAACAAAAGACAATGATAATCATTTTGGTTCAAATGCCTATTCAATAGTTCTGGAATATATGCTATTTTTTTAAATAAAAAAGTTGTGCAATTAGACTCCTATATTGCCTGATACATCGGAGTATGCAGTATGTGGCACTCTGAATGGATGTTTGTGCGCTCTGGTATCCCGCTTTATGCCTTTATAGTAGCATAAACCGAAGTAGATCTCTATTTAAAAAATGAAGATATCTCATTTATTGAAATAAAGTGACTTTTTAAAAACATTTTTGCGGTGGTAGAAGTAGATAAAAGACACACCTGTCTTGCCTAAATTACAGACATAGAAATACTAGTGAACATATAACCACTGGCAAATGGCGAGATTTGCAAGTGCAGTGCCACTTCTCTTGCACCCCTTAGTGCCCCCCTAATGTCCTCAGGTGTGTGTCATATCTAAGATACAGTGCACTATGGTGGTAATTAGGGGAACTAGTGTTAAAATGTTTGACGGTAGTTCAGAGCTTTGCAGAATTAGTGTAAACATTTTGTAAGCAAATTCTGCAAAAGCCCATTGAGGCCAACTGTAACCAATGGTATGCCTCCTTTTAACACCTGCTTTGAACAGGCGTTCAAAATGCCGAAAAAAATGACGCCAAGAAATCTCTTACATTTCTTTTTGTCATTTGTTTGGCCCCCTAACGGGGCAACGCCCCCTTTGCATGCATTATGCCTGGCACAGGCTTAATGTAGCGCAAAGGGTTACAAAGTGGCACAATGCATGCATTGCGCTACTATGTAAATCTTGAGTGGTGATTTTGGCTTCGTTGGGCCACATTAGTGAAAAACATTATGCTAATGTGGCACAAAGAGGCACTAAGGGCTCTTAAATCTGCCCCTTAATATCTTAAGAACATGCTTCACATCAGTGGCAATGCTGGAGGTTCTGGGCATGCTGCATTATGTTTTTGCACAAGCTCCCAGCTCACACAATGCTTTTATATATTCATTTATTATGTATATGAGTGATATTTGTAAAGCACAAACCTGGCAGAAACATAGTGGAGTGCTGTTTAGGGTTAAAGGCAGATTCTAAGCGGGGGAGGGTGCGGAGGTCGGAGGGCATGCAGGATGGATTATTTATTCAGGTCTAGATCCAGGGTGCAATATATAGTAAGAATTATTAATGACTAAACACATGTAGATTTCCTAAAATGATAACTGTTCTTATGAAATTAACTGATTTTATATTTTGGTTATGATATGACTTGCTGCTACAAGTTCGTTTTTTATTGGATTTATTTCCTTTATTTATTTTTTCTTTGTATTTTGTTTTCACTTCATATTTTAGTTTTTATGTGTATAGTATACCGTAAAGTCTCTGCTTCCTGGTGGCTACATTTCCGCTGTGTAGAAGATTGACTAATGTAAAAAATAAATAAACCGTTGACGTGATATTATAGAACTTACTCGGATAAAAAATAAGGAAAATAACGCAGTAAATCTTTCCCAGTTACCGTTTGACAGTATGCACTAAACAAATCATCAGTAATTTGCAATTCTTGCAGAGAATCTAAACCATGGATAGGTTCTGGAAGTTATCTTGAAGATGACAATTTTGGCTCAAATTATGATTCAGTAGCTTGTCCTTGTATCACGTGCAAAACAGGTAGCAGTTCAAATCGGAAATCTACATGTAATAGATATTATCAAATTTTATGGCGCTCATTTTTCCGATTCTACAATATTGAACAACTCTTCCTTGCTGAGATCTGAATCTTAAATTCAGATTACAGCACATGTGAGCATTAAGTCACTGAATGTTTCTGGTTGGTTCAGTCCCCATTGCTTCCAAGGTCTTAGAATATTTTCTTATCATATTTGCACTGAGGGTGAGATGAGGCCACTCTATCTCAAAAGCTCATACTTTAATACAGGGTATCAACTCACCATAAACATCTGAAGCAAGAGACAAGCACCACTGACCTGGGAAAACTGTAGCCCACATGTATAATTTTTTTGCTCCGCATTAGCGTAATTTTTTGACACAAAAGCGGCGTAAACTTACAAAATGCAATTATATTTTGTAAGTTTGCACCGCTTTTACATAAAAAAATGACGCAAATGCGGCACAACAAAATTATAAATATGGTCCTGTGCTTCTTCCATGAGGCTTTATTATCGTGAAATTAAACAGAAAATCCCTGGTTTAAGTTTATAGCTTTCCCATCTGAACTCTACATATATATAGCACAGAATGAAAGCATCTGTTACAAACATCCTAATAATAGCATATCCCAAAAATGTTATGCTCTTACACAGATACGAGATAAAAGTTATCACAACTATAGTCGAGGCAGGAGTCTAAGTAGTCACGGCCAGAGACAAGTGGTATTTGCAGGCCCATCTACTATAATAGAATTTGACATAGAAATCCAAATGTGACACCACCACATGCAATAGCCAAATATACCTAACTATGGAGTTCCCCAGAATGACTTCCCTTTCATTTGACTTTACACATAACAACAAAATATTCTCAGCCTCATCACCTTCATGCCTTCAATTCAGGACATAATCCTGAATTGCTCCACCCTGAAAATTCCATTCTTGCTGTGTTAGCCTCCATCTTACTATGTAAATCATTCTGTATCTGGCCAGAGAGATTTGCACTTTATGAGCAGCAAGAAATGCTAGCAATGGGCTAGCACTGTATCTGCAAGTCATGTCTCTTAATGATGAGTTCATGCTGAATTAATGAAACAACATAGGCAGTCACCAAGGATGTGAATGACCAAACAAGCCAAATACACAAAGCGTACAACCTGAGAAACAAGCATTCCATAAAACCCCAGCATACACTTAGAAGATCCTGCATCATGCTTGCAGACAGGGAGTAAACTTAAGTTTCGAATGGCTTTATTAGTACCACACTACAACAAGCATTTGCAATGAAATAGGTCTCGCGTTTGCTTGAGTTAGAGCTATTTGCGTTGTAAACTCCTAACCAAACTTTTCTTATCACGTAAACTGAAAATGTTGGCTGCCATGAGCACAAAGCAGATAATCAAAAGGAAACAAAAGTATGCTTGCAGTGAAACATATTGGCAAAAGTGTAATTATCTATTTAACCAGCAAAAGTGCAATTATCCATGTAACATGGTCGATGCCATGCAAAGCGTTCAACTACTGTCCAGCTAGATTGCACTGCCTACAAAATAAAATGAAAAAGTAGTCCAGAAACCATATGTAAAACATGGAGCCTCGTAGGTTTTCAGTAGTTGGCCGGTGCGCTCAAGAAGAGCTACACACAGGAAAAGGCATGACGTATGCATGCCTTTCACTAATGAAATAAAGAGAATTTTAAAAGGCAAGCCCACGAACTAATGAAAGTTACGGACGTGACATGGACGTGGTTAAAGGCCCACAGAGAGATTACAACAGGGACAGTGTGCTTGCGTGCTCAACCCTAAAAGGGACCCTTGGCATTTAAGGTACGCCCAGTAGAAAAAATGTTTCAGAATAAAAATGTCTCCTTCCTTGAGAATTATAGTCAAGTCTGACCTCGTATGACTAGGGAAAAAGAAGATGGTGGACAGTAAAGTAGAGAAAAAGATTGATGTAGGGAACAGAGATGGCAGATTCATCAAGTTAGATGGTGACAGACAAGGAACCCATAGTGGGAGCTTTCCATCGCTCCAGTGCAATAGTTGAAGGGCCAGGTGGTCACAAGTCTATGAAACATGCTTTTAAGAGACATCCTGTGTTTCACCAAATTATCATCTGAACATCCTCCTTGGATGGCTCTGCATTTTGTGTTATCTACAAAGATGCAAAGCCCACTTTCACACCAATGCTGGCTCTCAGAATGCTTCTTAACCTAGGGAAAATTCAATTGAAGACACATACCAGTCAAAGATAAGCCTACTATTATCTGAAAGCCAGTGAATTATTTACAGCTCTCCATTCTTGCTAAACCCTTGATGTAAGCCAAAATGACTGACTGTGAAGTCTAGGCACAATTTAGGAACAGATCAGTGCCAACTATCTCATGTTTGACTATCTAATCATCTTCAGATCATGTTGCAGCATGGAGACAGCTATGCCACAAATCATAACACCCTCGTAACCACATATAAATTTGAATTTTGCCTCTGGATATTACTGGACTGCTCAGCTGCCTTTGACACCAGCAACCACTACTCCTCATCCATATTCTGAGGTCTCAAATAGGATTTGCTGAAAAACTCCTTCACTGGTTCTCATACCTAGATAACTGACATAAGTTCACAGAGGTAACTCCAGGTCCCAGAACATCCAGATTACTTGCAGAAAATACCACAGTTTCTCATTGTTATCATCTACATGGAGCCCTTTGGGCTCTGGTAACACATAACATTAAAATTCACCAATATACCAATGACACACAACTATATTTGAAAGTCTCCACTGCTTCAAATGCCCAACTCCTCAAACAGTACCTGCACCTAATTCAGACTTGGATGTACAGACTCTACCTGAATGTTAATCCTTCAAAACAGAAGCATCCCATTCGACAAGAACAACAAACAACAACTACACCAAATCTAGATCAATAACATAAACTGGGAATGATCAGAACCCCAACTTTTATCAAGTGCCAAATCACTCGGATTCACCATAGGCACAAATTACACACATTGTCAACAAACCTAGGTTGGCCTGTTACTAGCTGTCTCTATTAAAGTGCAACCATTGTTTCCAGAAAGTGACTCGGAACTGCTTTTAAACCCTACATCTAGATGCAGTAAATGTTCACAGTTTGCAAACTTTTACCTCATCTAGATGTAATGTTTTTAAAGAGGAGCTTCAGATTATTTAATTATTTCCTAACATCTCCTATTACAGATTTACTAAAACTTGCATTTTATCCTTTACAGTGCTCCTCTGCTTTCCAGGTAGTGTTGTGTTGTGTAAATACTACACACATAGATACATACACACATTTAGTCCTACATAGCAAGTCACTGATGAACAGGCACAAAAATACATTGAGGAATTCTACAGATGTAAGTCCATCTTAACTGTAGAAAAAACATGTGAAAGAACCTAAAATGTAACCTTGCAGAATGCATGTGAAAGATTTTACCATTTAGCTGAGCATGTACTTCGGGAGTCTGGGTTCATGCAAGCCTCTATAGATGTTTGCCTCACTATGCCCATGAAAGGATCCTTACTCAGCAATTAAACAGGTACATCAAATATCTTATTGCGCGTACTCAGGATCCTGAGATAAGGAGACCACACAAAACATCCCATAAATGGAAAAACATGGTTATTTTATGGGTACATGATTGCAATGTGAAAAACAGACTGTGGTATGAACTCACTACATTGCACAATAAACCCACTGGGATATTGCAAACACATTCTTCATAGCGAACATATCTTTTGACACAATAATCCTGAACAGGCATGTCCATGTTTAACATATTCAGCTTATAAAATGGATTTTAACCTGTCTGTAATTTATTATCATTCTTGACAGTGCAATGAGTTTCAAAAGAGCATAGCAAATCAAAGCAGATTTGCAGAAAAAAATAAATATCCACCAGTGAAATGATCTGGAAGCAATAAAGACTTATGGAAGGACATGAGGAAGGGATGAAAAGAAGTAAAGCAGCGAGGCACAGAGTGGAAAAGCAGATAAGGAGAAATAAATGATTAACAGAAAACATGCCTACAAGAAAAAGTGAGAGAGGTAAATGAAAGTGAGAGAAGGAGAGAGTAAGAGAAATAAATAGGGAAGGAGCCACAGAAAGACAATGTCAATGACTTAAAATCATATTAACTGCTGCACAATATAACATGATTCCAGTTGTTTTTATGGTGTGTTCTTCAGCATATCTCATCACACTTAAAGTACCATTCCCACTACACAAGTGATGCTTATCCTTCATATGAAAAATAATAAGCGGATTAGGCAAACATTCCCTCTACCCACCACCCTATGAAATAACATAACTTGTCTTTCACTGTTAGTGCATATTTTTGGAATTCATTTGTTCAAATTCTCCCACACCTCTTACTAACGACAATTGTCACTGAGCCATTGAAAGTAAAAGAAGAGCAATTTTCCTGTACTTTTTATGTAAGTTTTCTCTATTAATTTCAAACTTGTTGCCACACAAAATCCACACTGATACATGGAGAGACGTTGGTTATTCTAATTGTGTACTCTTCATATTCTAGGCAGTCAACAGTAATAAAAACCTGTAATCATTCCTATTGTCCAACTACTTATTAAGGTTCATTGAGCTTCTCAAACAGTAAGCATATGTTCATATATTTAAATGTGGACTCACAAAGCATCTTAACAAAATGGCCAATTGTCACTCAGTGTTTGGTTCATTCATTTATATAATTTGCATTTCTTTAGATATTTCTGTTTAAATGAACACAAAACATAAAATTAAATAATTTAGCATACAATAAAATGTGGAACTATCAAAAACCACATACACCATAGATTGAAAGCTAAACTAGAGCTCATTGTATTTATAGTTATACATTCTGCATATTTAAAAGGTATGAAATTTGAGCCTTGTGGTGATCAAAACAGAGAACACCATCAAATCTAATAAAAGACAAAAAGGTCATCAGAAATGATAGGGCTTATTTATCTACCTGAACAAAAAACTCCCTGACCAGGAGGAAATGTCCATCATTTGGTTAATACATTGATGTAGCACAGAAAAAAAATAATTATAACACTAATTGGAAGTAAAATGATTCAATAACTATTTTTTTCTGAAATTGAATTCCTATTTAATTAGCTCTTGTGGGGAATCGCCTACTTTAATCTTCAATTAAGATGCATTTTATTAGGATGTATTCATTTGAGAAAGTATCTGATCTACAAAGGATTCAAGGCAAGGTAGAACATTTCTATAATAACATAATTTACCTTCTTTTGAAAATGGATCCTTTCAAAGGGTATTAAAGTAAATGTTTCAGTATAAGACTATTACTTGGCTACAGAGAACAGTAGTAGATCGGTGGACCACAGCCCGGACAGCAGCCATATCATACTCATCCCTATGATTTTCTTATGCGTTTTGCTTTGACAGCTGATAACCTTTCTTTTTTACATGTACAGTTGAATCTGCTACGTGTATACATGCAGGTTTGAGGAGGGTAATTCACACTAAATCACAAGCTGATATGGCTTGGATCAATTATTTGGAAACAGGAGCTGCGTTATGCATCCTAGTACTGAGTTCAAGTAGATCCATAATCTTTGCCCTAAACATCAGTAAGTTTCATTGAGTTATATAGTTGCATGTCATCTGATGTTCACTCTCGAAATATTAACCAAAGACTGCCCTTATTTTAGCCATGTCCTACTAAAATATATGCATTTATTGAAAGCCTCAACTGCACTTATATTAGCCATGTTCTACTATACTATATGCATTTATTGATATCTGCACTTGTGATTATACTGCAATGTGTAAATATGAAAATGGCATTAAGGTAGATTACTTTCAATCACTACACTGTCAAAAATATAGACCACAAAAAGAAGAACTAAAATAAATTCACCTAGAAGACCTTTGATGTGGAGTATAAAATGTTTGGAGTATAATTCATCAAAATTCATGTGCTTTCCTTAGAAAAGCATACAAAGTAAAGTTTTGTACTTGAAAGTTTACACTCTTTGTATAGAAATGCATACAATATAAGTAGGGAATTTTATATCGTAAGACAGTGCATTGTTAGAAACCAGTCTCAGCTCCGTAATAAGCCTACTGAGATGTTGAAAGCTTGAAAGACTTTTTGTCAGGCACCATGATATGGTCCTCCAGACTGTGCTTTGAGCCATTTTTCTAACACAGTGTTGCTTGAATGAATATAGGAAATTGAATACCTTGCAGTAAATGTTTGTTTGGAAGCCTCTCAAAATGTAAAATTTACCATAATGTTAAAGTGACGGAGAAAGCCACCTTTAAAGTACAGTTAACACGAAAAGATGTGCACATTTAAATGTATATCTGGAATAAGCAAATAATCCAAATACTGATATCAGTGCTGAGCCAAAATAAGACTGAAAATAAATGGTCACATTTCCTATGCATGGGTAATGGTTTCACATGATTCAAATGTTCATTTAAAGCTTAATTAATGAAACGAACAGTAGTGTTTCAGGTTACCCACCACATGAAGTGCTCTGAGACAGGTTTTCTGACAGTGACATCACTCTTTCACAAAAAATAACTCTTTTAACTGTTTCTACGTGCTCCACTAACTAATGAAGACCTTTAGAAACGTATTTGTGTACTAATAGGTCTGTTCCCTAAGTTCTGATTTGGAGTGGGACGCAATCCAACCTACTTCATGAATATTATTGAGATAGGTCTCAAATTATGACTCACTCTGTCTGATTGGTGGCCATTACTGGGACCCCCATATCTGTGATCACCTCTCAATAATGTGATTTCCTTAAAGTGGGGTTGCAACAAACATAAAAATGCATGTTCATATGTAATAGCAACACCACAATCCAATAAAGTTGATCATTTTCACCCAAGAACTAGTCCATCTCCCTTAACAAATGCATTGCAGACGAATTAACTATCTCTCTCTATGAATTTAAAAGCCACTGGACGGACTTTATTTTCCATTCTTTAAAACATGTTTCCGTGGTACAATTTAATAAATACATTAAGAAGTTTGCTTTCCTTCGTGAGTATTCACAAACTTGAAAAGCACATAAATGTCATTTTAATCGTAAAATAGCTAAAAATGATTGTATCTTTGGCATGCTTTCAAATATTGAACTTCACAAAATGATAAAATTCCATAAATGAGATTTTTGAACGGACTAATACATTTCAAAGTAGTCAGCAGCTCTCTGCATTATTTGCGTTATTTGCAGCTACAGACATTTACTGTAATGAATTGACCAGTCAGTAAAAAGAGCACATAATAATTAACAGGTACTTGAAAACATTTCCCATGCAAACTCACTTGAGATTTTATGGTTGAGCGTTCACATCCAAGTTACAATTTGTTTGCAAATTCAAATCTGAACGTATTTAATTATGCAAAATGTGCATGTATATCACTTGCTCGAAGCCATTAGCAGGGATTACATAGTTCAAGGCAGAAAACGTTGATTGAGTTTGAGCCATCACATTTATATGTGCATGAAAGCTCTTTACGGATGGCAACACTCAGGCACAGACTTAAAAGGTTTTGCATTGGGTTTTTGTTACTTTTCTAAAGCAGACCCGATGCAAAATCTTTTTTTTTTTTTTTTTACAAACCAGCAAAAATTTGTATTTATGTTGGTTTGTAAGAAAAAGTAAAGCAAACCAGTGCAAAGTGCTGATTTACATTACTCTGCATCAGGGGGGCATTCCATAGGTGATAGATGGGCATTCCTGTGGAACTACCCCTCTTTTTGGCACAAAACCCTATCTACTAACAATAGTGTACAGTAGTTTGTGGCAAAAACTAATGCCACTTGAAAGCAGGCATTAAAAATAAGAAATGCTTTTATTTCTACTGACTTTTCCAACGTTAAAAATGTGCTGCACTGTAAAGCACACATCGAAAGTAAAAAAAAGTGGGAAAAGTTTTAAAGTTAATCTAAGCATAGTACTTTGTAATGGAAGGGTATGCTTCCAGTACAAACCATATGTTAGACTCACGCAGACACCTTTGTGCTATGCTGCAAAGGTGTGTGTGGAGCTTGGCAGCCTGATTGTGGGCCAGCCCTAGGGAGGGAGGAGGAGATTGACATATCTCTGCTCCCTCCCTGTCATGCAACACAGCGCAGCAACTTTGGGTGCTGGGCTGCATTATGTGACTGATTTGTAAATCTGGGCCTCATTATTTTATTTCACTTTCTTAGTAGCACACTAGCGCCCTTAGGCACAATTAAGCGCTTTACATGACACAATTACAAACAACCAGCTAGGTGAAAAAGCTAGGAGAGGGCAACTCAGCAAAATGTACAACATTCGGGTATCCTTCATTGCTGGTCAGAAAGCTATTTCTTTCAAAATATGATTTGCTTCTTTTACACAAGCATGTGTCTCTTCTTCCTTACCTCATGTGAAACTAATGTTGGCAAAGAGAAGATTCATTGACATCTCTCACTCATCGGGCTTAGTTATTGGCATTTCAACCATTTTAGCGACTGCTCCATAAAAGTATTTAAAAGAAGATTTACTTTAAAATGGGGTCTTAGATACTAAGGGCCTCATTATGACATTGGCAGTCCCGCCACGGGACCATCAATGCTGCAAGGAGGATGCCTCCACCATGCTGGTAGGGTCCCCCCAAGTCATATTACAATGTTCCAGCCTGGCTGTCCGTTGGGAACATTGCATTATGACGTTCCCGTCAGACTGACTGGCGGGAACAGGGCTAAGTTATTGGTCTTAGGTCCCTTAGGGAAGCAGAGGCCAACACCGTAGCACCCCATCACCCTCAGAATGCGCACAGTCTGCATTCAGATGGAGCTGGGTAGGGGGGCACTGCACCACACATGCCATGAACATGGACAGTGCACGGGTCCCCCTGTGGCCCACAGCACTGGCTTACTGCCAGCCTTTCCATGGTGGGGTCCCTGACGTGGAAAGGCTGGCTGTAAGTGGAGTTGTGATCAGCATGGTTCAGCTCTCACGTGGCTGAGCACAACCCTGTTTGACGTCTGCTGGTTGGGAACCATGTTCCTGATGTGATGGTGGTCCCCTGGCGGTCTGACCGCCAGAGTCATAATGTGGTGGTCAGACCGCCTGGTCCCGAATGTACACCGTTAGTCTGGCGGTCCTTGGACCGCCAGACTTGTAATGAGGCCCTAAGTTGGATTCTGTACAAAGGTAAGTGCAAATTCACCAAACAGCTATAAATGTCAAAGGAAGTGCACATATACATAGAACCCAGCAGGTTATAAACTACTGATTAGTTTCATGTTAATGTGTACCTGTAAAATGTTTGTGAAGTATGGGCCTAAATGGAGTCGTAGGTTTCTTTTCCATCAAAATAATGTTGGAACAGGTGTATTTTTATTCATAAAGTTATATTCTTCTGGAAAATGTGCTATGAACTACCTTCAAATCTATGGTTCCCAAGCGTGCTCTGCAAATATAAAGAAGTTGCTCAAAGGGGATAGAAAATGGGTGTCCAAATGAACAACATTAGGAATAAGGAGAAGACGCACAAAGTCACAGCTTTGTGAGAATTCAGGATTATTCTCAAAGGTGTTTCCCTGACCAATTAACTTTCCTCCTGCTAGCAACGGTATTAAGTATACAGAAAGGGTCACACATTACCTTAAACCTCCCATTAGTTCATGGCAATCAAAAGCAGCTTTGTATCACATTTACTTTTTTATTTTTATTTTTCTAAAGACGAAAAAGAGCAGACAACTTTAAAATTCACAATACTGTCACAAAAACTCCTGAAACATGATTCCTCGTTGGACAAGCCACATACATGGGTGAAAGGAAATCGTTTTACTCCTGGGAATTGGATGCATCTGTTTTATATTTTTGTGACTAGCTCTTGCTAATTTCATCCTATTATAGTTTAACTCGCATATAGGAAGAGCTACCAGTTAGAAACTGTCTTAAAACTGCCAATCCATTGAGCACTGAAAATTGCTATGTATAAATGTGAGGCATAACTGAATAAAGAAAGGTATACAGAAGTTAAAAATAACAGGCAAATGAATCGCTCAATTTTGCATTCTGGGCTCACATAATCATTCTTTTAACTGCTGCTGTTATTAGTTTTTGATGCATTTTTGGCACCCTTCTCTAGTGGAAAGCATTTCATTAAAATGCATAAGTGACAGAAGGAGTTTTGTAATAACATGTTTTCTCCCCATGTCAGTCATCAAAAGGCACTCAAATGCACATTTGTACAGATACTAAAAGGTTACCTTCACTTTTCGCTGAATTGCTCGAGATAAAGTCCATCTACTCATCTGCTAAGTGGTTCTGGATGAGAGAAAGGGACTGACTCAAAGTATACTCGAAGTACCACTGACCCAGTGCCATGACTGGGTAAATGTGTTAAAATTCTAACAATATGTAGCACACATTTCATCTAAAAAGAATACTTACTGCCAGATGTAAATTTTTGCCTGTAAGTGTTGACCACATACTGAGTAAATTTTGCTAACCTGCAGCTAACATCAGGTCCCTGTTACTGTGTATGTTTCTATGTGCTTTCATATTTTAGATTTCTTGACTGATGGCTAAGTAGCCCGATTCCCAATAAGTCTAGGGAAAAATGTAGACCTTTTCTGCCTTGGGACTGCATTTACGTTTGGTGATAATAGCCAACTTTTTTGGTATTCATACCTATTTCCTTTAACTTTAATACTCTTGGTAATCTAAAACATTTGTAGTATCCTAGGAATCTTCAGAGATAACATTTACTTATGTTGCGATTCCACCACATGTGCATTTCCACATATAAAAATGGAATGCCAACGTGCATTAGCAGTTGTAACTTATTCACATTACTATATGGGAAAAATATTTTCAGTTCTGCAGAATTCTGTTGTATGCACCCCCATTAAGCATGGAAGAACTCCTCACACTAATACTTGCCCTTAAAAGAAATACATATTGTGTTCCACGGTGGCACACCTATGGGTTTCTTGGTGCTCACCAATGTTTACAAGCTGATCATCTATAACTACATTTAAGAACGAGCTATTCTAGAGCAATGGACAATGTGCAACAAACTGTCAAGATTTAAGGAAAGTGGCTCTGCACCTAGTGCAGCACCACTTTACTTATGCCCCTTAGTGCCTCCCTACCACCCCCATGTGTGAGATGTATTTAAAATATGGTGCACCATGGCGTAGGGTAGGGGGCCAGAGCATAATTTTTTATGATGCTATTGATGTACTCTGCAGTAGTGCGAACACGTTGATGCTACTCCTGCAGAGTACAAAGGGGCCCAATATAGATAATGGTATGCCCCCTTTTAACGCCAGCTCTGAGCAGGTGTTAAAGGTGCCGAATAAAACGGTGCAAGGAAATCTGTTAGATTTCCTTGTGCCATTTTTTCAGCCCCCCCTAATGGGGTAACGCCCTGTAGGTGCAGGCATAATGTGGTGCAGGGGTTTACAGAGTGACACAATGCATGCATTGCACCACTTCGTAAATATGGCACAGGGAAAATGCCACTTTAGTGCCACCTTAGCAACACAAAAAAGATGCTATGGCAGCACTAAGGTGGCACCAGGGGCTCTAAAATATGCCCCAAAATGTTTTAAATATCTGCCTCAAAACAAACATCTGCTTCATTGACAAAAGAAACGTTCTCTGTTACTGATTCCATTTTGACCATGTAGCAATTCTGAAAGCCAAATGGATCCATATAAAAAATACTGTAGATTGAAATGGAGTAGCAAGCTCTAATGTTTTTGCTTTTCTTTCATACTGTTCATTATGTGTCAAAAATGTTTGATAATATTGGTGCATTGAACAGTATTGAAGAGTAATGCTTTTTATCAGTGGATTCCTCATCATTTCACTTCTTCCTTTCACCAAAGCACTATTCAATTCCACTCTTGGTACATCTCAAGGTTTTAATATGGCCGCACCCTTTTAAGCTTGGGTGGGACCCTGGACCAGGAATCACAAGGCAGAACAACTCTATCTAGTTTGGGCATCTTGAATGCAGTGGTGTGTTAGGCTATCTTTGGTGAGCGGGAGCTGGATTTGCCGATTTGACTACTGAGACATTGTGGATAAGGAAGCCAATGCAAAAACTCAACAACAGAGCCACAGGTGATATGGTAAAGGTATTGTGCTGTGCCCTCGTATTGTAGTGCTGAGTAAAGAGAGTGCTGATCGGACTGACTGGCAATAAGCCTTGGTGGTTTTAAGGTGGAAGACAAGCTATCTCCTCTTCCAGAGGTCCAGTGGAAAACGGTAGCTAACTGTAACTTGGCAGGGGGCTGGACTACACTTTCCACAATGCACTGGACCACCCCTGATGGCCAGCGCTTCTTCGGACATGGTAGGTGCTTTTTACCTATGGTGGGCAGGGAACTAGCTTCACTTGACTCACAATGGGTTTCCTCTAACTAGGGAAAGCAGTCTTTGGTCCAGGACTAGCTAAAGTCGAGCAGTTCCAGGAAGATTGCCACAGTTTCAAGATGTCACGCCTTTTGTTAGTGCAGGTTCCTGTTGCCATCAATGCCGGTCAACACTCGCAAATTGCTACAGAGGTTCTGGAGTCAAAGGAGCCTCTTAAATCCTGTATTTAGGGGCATTAAGAGTGTGGGTGCAAGTAAAAATTGGGATACTAGCCCCAGTGGCAAATTCAGCTCTGAGGTGACGACATCTGGGGGGTTTTGGCAACTTTTCTACCCAGCACCCTCTATTTTGCCACTTTCCAAGACCACTGGTGCCAGTTCTTAGGGACTTACAGGGATTAACATACTTTTCAAATGGGGTTACTAGGTCACCTTTATCTATTTAGGGAGAGAGCACCGATACCTGATTAGCAGGCTCCAGTGCACTTTCAGAGTCATAACTAACAGCACCTAGAGCAAAAAGTGTGAGGGTGACCATCCAAAAAGGGTGCTTTCCAACAACACTGTAAGGTATATTGAACTTGATATAACAAAGAAGTTTTTGCCAAACTCTGACTCGTACAATAAGAAACAAAAGTGTTAAAAGTAAAGAACACTATTTATCATAGGCGTGTTGATCAAGGGATTTGTGCTGATCAGAGAATGACTGCAACAGTGTTGACTAATGTAAAATATATAAAAATTATTATAGTAAGCAAGAAAATAAGATATCACTCCTCTTGAATATATTGTAGCTTGGTTTGATGTGACAGGGAATATACAAATGTGCATGTACATTTGGACAGTATTGGACCTGGCAACCTTGGTGTGGTATCACCTGATGTGTTTGCCTTCTAACCTCCTATTTGCTGAAATCATGTTTGCCAGCTTTCGGACTTTGGGCACTTTGCACTGCTAACCAGTGCCATTGTTCATGTGCTTTCTGCTTAAAACATGCTAACATTGGCTTATCCACACTTGGCATATTCGTTTTACTTATAAGTCCCTAGTAAAGTGCAGTACCTGTGCCCAGGGCCTGTAAATTGAATGCAACTACTGGGCCTGCAGCACTGAGTGTTCCATCCACTTCAATAGCCCTGAAACACGACTCAGGCCTGCCATTGCAGAGCCTGTGGATGCAATGTTAGACTGCCATGTTGACCTGACAAGCTAAGCCACTTGCCAGGCCCAAACCTTCCTTTTTAATACATATGTCACCCCTAATGTAGGCCCTGGGAAGTTCCCAGGGCAGGGTGCAGTGCATTTAAAAAGGTGCACATATACTTTTTAATTTTACCAGTTCCGGCATTCACTACTGCAAAGCCTATCTCTCCCGTGGGTTAACATTGGGATTGCCTTATTACATTTTAGAAGTGTCATTTTCAATTGTGAAAGGATAGGACCCCCAAGTTGGTGTTTCTGGAATCACAATGTAAAATCCCAACTGATGGTGAAGTCACATTTTAAACTGTAATCCTGAAAATGCCATATTTAGAAAGTGGGACTTTTCTTACTTTAACTATATAGTGCCTTCTGCCTGTCTCTGAATACACATCTGGGTGGGTGACAGCCAGACAGCAACACAGAAAGAGAGCGTAGTTGTGACTGAGTAGCCATCTGCATGTTGATGGGACATCCTTGGGAAGATGGGTGGGAGGAGTTAACATCCACCTGAATGGACTGTGTCCTGATCCCACTCAAAGGGCTGCATAACCTCCTACAGTGAGTTTGGATCCAGGGCAGGAAGGGCAGGGACTCTGTGCACCTGAAAGGCCTCTCGTTAAAGTCCCCCTACTTCAGAGTTACGACTGGGTATAAGAGCTGGACTTCTGACCCTACCAAATCAGTACAATTCTGCACCCGAGGACATTCTGCCCGGAAGAAGGCCTGCTGTAGTGTTGAAGGGACTGTCACTCTGCTGAACTGTGTTAGACTCCTGCTCTGCTGTGCCTGCCTCACTTCTCTCCTTGCCAGTGAGTGAGAAGGACTGGACCTGCAACTCTGCATTCCCAGAACCAAAGTGACTCCAAGGGCTTGCTGGCTTGCCTGTTCTGAAATCTCTGGGACATCGGAGACTTCACTTTATCCTGCAAGTTTTTTCCTGCCATATGGTGCCAATCCAGTCCTGGGACCCTGAAATTGGGCATACAATGCTGTAACACTAAAACCCACACATCACAGTTGATGTGCTGGTCAGAACTGATGCATCTCCCCTTGACGCTGACGCATCCCTGCAGCTGCTGAGGACAATGACATTGCATTACTTGCTGCATGACTTGACAATGACACATCACCTACATTGCTAAAGAACCATCAATGATGCATCGTGGATTGTGTGGCTTGGAACTGCCGCATCACCTACATCCAGCAGGATGGATTTGACATATCCCCTCCTCTTCTCCAAACACTGGATTGTGGTGCCTTCTTGGGCACGGTGCATACTTCTGCCAAGTAGAAACCCAATTCTTACAGACAGTTTGGGTAAATGTGGAAAACAAGCCATTCAATGGCAGTTGGAAAACTATTTAAAGAATGCCCGGAACCGAAATGGAAATTTTAGTGAAACTTGACATTGCACTATTTAGCTTCTATTTTCATTATCATTGAGACAGGCTCCTCCAAAGTTCTGAGGTTGTCATGTCTTCCACAGAAGAAGAGGTTGATAGTTCATACAGAGTGTAGGCACCGCTTAGTGTAAAGCTTCATGCCTGCAAATCTTGCATTACATGAAATGCACAAGTGGAGTCAAGACAGATTACATGCCCCATGCAATGATGGCAGCCATTGTGGATTCATTTAGTGTAAACTCCTCATGTTTCATAGAGTTATTTGCTTTGCAATTAAGATAGTTAGTTACTTCCAGTGGCACCTTATTGCTACAGATTAGAACTCAACGTGCTATGAACTGGAGCTATCAAAAACTTACTGGCTGCTGAGAAGTATTCTGAGATAAAACTGAAGCTCAATAATTTAGATTTTGTTATTTGCACACTATTCTTGGACTCATTCTCCCAAGGATTATGAACTCTAACTTTGCACTTATTCCTTCATGAGCAGAATGAGAGGAATCCTCAAGTGATACCGCCCCATTTACATTTCTTTTGAGTCAAATATGATATTAATGTATTGACGGTGGTGGGGAAGTATGTATTTGTTGCCAGGAAGAAAAGAACAATATCAATATGTATTCATTATATATATGTATTATTTTACACATTCATTGTCTTAAAATTGGTGAACATACCACTGGGAATCATTACGGATCACTCAGATCACAGACTATTTTTGTGAATACCTGAAGGTAGTTACCTGTATAGGAATGTATATTGTAGTATATACTAGTTATTAATCTGTTTTGGAGGTTTACTTTGTATTTAAGCTCCAGGTGTTCAAAAAGTTTCAATTTGCTTTATTATGGTATTATAAATAAGAATTCAAATGAAGAAATACTAAAAGGGTTATTTTTTGTTTTGAATATCAGCACCTCTGCATGGCATGCTAAGCCAAGTTAAAGGATCCAGTGTATCTAATTCAAACTCTTATCAAACTTCCAAATCTCAAAATTTGCTGCTGACCAGCAAAATACCATTTGTATGGTTATCAGTGCATTCAGGGAAGGATGGAGACTATAGAGATTATCATCACTGGATTCAAGGAAACAGGTTATTGCAAACTTGACACCTACCTCAGAGATATCTGAAAACATCTTGTAGTTTCAGATATGATATACTGTGTTAGTGTCTAATTACTAGAAATCATTAAAATTACAAGAGCTTCTAAAACAACAATATTAGGAACAATATTCTCTCATGATGTGATGTGTTCCACTCTGTCCCACAGATATGTCTAATGACTGAACATTGGTGTGACCTAGGAAAGAAATCCAACAATGACCAATAAAGAGCCTAAATGTAATGGATTGTACTGACAAAACCTTACCACATAAATGAGACACTTAGGGGGTCATTCCTACACTGGCGGTCATAGACCGCCAGGGTAGGTGACGGAGGAAGCACCGCCAACAGGCTGGCGGTGCTTCCGGGGGCATTCTGACAGAAAAGGGAAGCCGGCGGTTTCCCGCCGGCTTCCCGCTGCCCCAGGGAATCCTCCACGGCAGCGCTGCAAGCAGCGCCGCCATGGGGATTCTGACCCCCTTCCCGCCAGCCTGGTTCTGGCGGTTTTCACCGCCAGAACCTGGCTGGCGGGAACGGGTGTCGTGGGGCCCCTGGGGGCCCCACATTGATTTTCATTGTCTGCGTGGCAGACACTGAAAATCATGACGGGTGCAACTGCACCTGTCGCACACCAGCAACTCCGCCGGCTCCATTCGGAGCCGGCTTCCTCGTTGCTGGTGCTTTCCCGCTGAGCGGGCGGGCGGCCTTTTGGCGGTCACCCGCCCGCCCAGCGGGAAAGTCAGAATCACTGCGGCGGTCATTTGACCGCGTTGCGATGTTCTGGCGGGGGAACTTTGGCGGGCGGCCTCAGCCGCCCGCCGAAGTTAGAATGACCCCCTTAGAGTAGATACATCTAAATCCACTCAGTATGTTCATTATAAGATAATAAGATAGATATTTTCTGAGCACAACCCCATTAGTATTGCAGAAGCAGGTTTTGATACTACAGAGCTTATTTTAGTGTTTGAAATTGAAATACTGCTTTAAAATGGTGAGAAAGTGGTGAGATCAAAACTTTGGGAAATTGTTATATTTGCTACTTCAACAAACTTTCACCTGTGTTAGTAATACATGAACAAAAAAACAACACATCATCTGCTGCCTAGAAGTTTTTGGGTGATCCGTCAAGCGGGGGCTGAGTAAAAAGGGGAGGATGGGCAAATCATGTTTTCCACATGCAATTTCCCATAGGGATTTTAGGCATGGCTACGGCCTGGGCAACTGAACAGAACTACACTAAATTTGGCAGAAAGCTAGATCTTGGTCCAAAAAAATCTCTTTTTGAAACTTGGTGTAAATCCTTTCAGTAGTTTTGGAGTTATTAATATATATATAGGGGTGTCGATCAGTTAAGTATCCACCTGTGGTGCATCCGCAGATCCTGAGGTAAAGCAATATGCTGCCCGCAACTTGAGGGGTGCCATTTTTTTCTCACATTGGGCCAGGAGAATGAAAAATCAATAAAAAGCTAACATAAGGAGTCAGGATACAGGTATCCTGACTCCATAAAAGAGGTGGAGGGGTCCATGAAGGACCATTCATGGGCCGAAATAGAACCCATTTTTTTTTACAATTTGTGATCCATTGCAGCACTCAGTGGGCCCCCATGTAAACTTGTGACGGTTTGCGGATTAAAAAAATAATTAGAAAAATAAACACCCACTAACACACCAAAGGGTGTGCAAAGCTTAAGGTAGCATAATGTAGAGTGCATGCGGACGAGTTGGTCCTGAGGCAAACCCCCACCACACATGGCCAAAGGCTGTGAGCAACGGTGGTTGTATTAGCATGCGGTAATTAGATATTACTTTACAATACAAAACAAAGGTTACAGGGACATTATAGTTAGGTTGACTTTTTACCTGTGCAAAGCCATATAAATTCAATAGTTATAGTTATACTCATAGTTCTACTTGTCTGAGGAAACCATAACTTGTGCTGTAAAGTATCGTTAGACAATGAGTTTTAGTTTCTGAACATAAGTATAACTATAAATATAACTGTAACTGCTGGATTTCTATGGTTTTGTACGGGTAAAACATCAACCTAACTTACGTCACTATAACCTGTGGTTTATCCAGTAAAAAACTGACTATATATATATATATATATATATATATATATATATATATATATATATATATATATATTCTACATGTGGTTTCTAGTAGTTAGTTATACTTAGGATCACGTTTCCATAGAAAAGTAATTGTTTGACTTGCCTATGTCTTTGGCACCATTTGAAAAATCTTCAATTATTATTTTTTTTTTTTAAGTGGCCTAGTTATTCCTGATGTGCCTTGAAAGTTTTGGGGTAATCCGTCAAGCAGGGGCTAAGAAAAAGGGGGCTTAAAAAACATTGCATTTCCCATTTTAAATCCCATAGGATCTGTCAACACGTTTACAGCCCGAGCCACTGGATGGAATTACACCAAATTTGGAAGAAAGCTAGCTGTCAGTACACAGATTGTGCTTTTTGTTAATTGGTGTAAAACCATTCAGTAATTTTTTAGAAATTTAGGGAAATTCAAGTTTGCATATCTCTGGCCGCGAAGTATTCGCAAATAAAGACAAGCTCGTGCGGGGAAATGCATAGCTGTGATTGGCTGCCAACCCTTTAAACCAGGAAGTGATGGCAGCCATCTTGGGACTAGGCTTGAGCAGAGTCCCAGAAAAAAAGTCAAATAAAAAGAAAGGGGCCAGAGTAGGGACCCCCTGATCCATTAGCACTGGTGAGGGGTCCAAGAGGGACCCCGCCAAGTGCAGAAAAACATTTTCTTAAATTATTTTTTGCCACGAAATCGCAATATTCATGATTTTGCTATAGATTTTTTTTTTTTTTTTAAAGCATGGGCTCCCACCTTGTGTTTTTTGTAGGCCCCTCGGTCCGCCAGGTCCCGGGGGCATTACACATTTAGTTCAAACATTAATAGCACCAGTACAGAAGTAAAACTTCTTCATTTTTCATTCTTGCTATTTTATAAAACGAGTAACATAACTAACACCTCTACACAGCAGGACATACCAAACCACTCCACCACATTAAAATCAAAGAGAAAAAGGTTCAGTAAAAAGACGGTCACCCACATCAATCAGGCTTTCATAATTAGACATAAAGAGAATCGAAAATAAACTGTACTTGGACAGCTATAGAATGCATTCAGTTTTAACCAATAATTCATTGTCACAGCAACTCACTTCTATAAGGTCACTCATTTGCTTAAATCATACAACCAGAAATCTGTATTCACTGTGTTAACCTGTTTCTATGCTTTTAACATATTCTGACATTTACATCACATCTTAAAACATGAACTTTCATATCACCACTTAATTGAGACATTTGTGATATGTCTACAGCTACTGAGAGAGAAGAAACTGTTTTAATTTGACATCCCATGATATTTTCCACTCTGGCCTAAATACATTTCCAAAACGTTTGTATTGAATAATATAAAAATTCAGATTTTTAAATTATTTTACAACCCTGTCAATTTATGCCAATTTGTAAATGTGTCCACCATTCTCAATTTTTATGTTTAATATAGTAGAATCAAGAAGTGCAACGGAATAAACTTACAACAGTGAGTAATCAATCAATTATTACTTATTTTCCAATACAAAAATTTGGTCAGGATAAGAACCCTAAATTAAATATCAGTTAATTTGTGTTCAAAATATGCATGTAAAACTGTCACTATTGCAAGTGGGTTTTAAGATGGCTGTGATACTAGAAGGCATTTCCTGTAAGAATTGTAGCAAATAAATGATAATCACTAGTAATCTTAATTTCTCAAAACAAATATACTAATTGTGAAAAACAATTTAATGACTGTATGTGGAGCATTAAATCTGAAAGAAAGGCCAAGGCTCTCTGCTGCTAGCCTTTTCCACGGGCATCACATTATCAGACCTATTTATTAAGTTTTGCTTGCGTTGATGCTCTTAAAGCCATAGGTAAGGTTCATTGCATTAAATAAGAAGAACCGGGTGCAAAATGAGGAGATGTGGCGCTCAGGGTGCTCAATCCACCCAAGTATATAACGGGGAACCCCACTAGGGAATCACCCAACCCTTGGAGGTCAAACTACCTCATAACTCAGAAAATACACAACGAGGTGCCCCTGAAGTAAACGAAGAACAAAAACAATACAGAATTCACATATATATTGTTACGAAAATCAGTCCATGATGCCACCAGTAAGTTTTGGAGTAAATCAGTACGAAAAATAAATCAGTCCAGAGTTTATTGAACATATGACTTCATATTGGACAGTCAGCAATCCAAAACAATGTGTACTTCCAGCTTTCCAGCCAACACGTGTTTCGTCTTTGGGAGTAATTAACATCCCTTACGACTTCTTCAGGGCTAGAAATCATAAATAACATACACGAGTTAAGACCAATATGCTCAATCGTCAAATTCATGATAGAAATTTACCAGAGCCCAAAGGGAGGTGAAATAATAGTTGAAAATATACCCGGATTTAGTGAAAAGACAGTTAATCACATATTCAGGAAACCTCAGGAGCCATTACACAGATATCCACAATCACTAAACAAGTAGAGGCTAACCATATGCTACATATGTGTGAAAAATTATTCACGATAATCAGTAACTAACAAAAAACATGCCACCCATAGTGCTATAAAGACCACCAAAATAAAAATTGTTCTAATAAACAATACCTCAAAAGTCCAATATCACTATTAGCACTAGACAGTAATGTCAGATGATCCGAAATCGATATGTTGCAATATGAATATTCACCGAAAAGAAATTCAAATATACTGTCAACAGAAAAAACAAATAAATCTCAGAAAATTGCGCTTCATACAAATATACCCCTAATTTAACAACCAGTAGTAGTACATATCCTCCAGAAAACAATAGTATAAAATCCAAGGTAGGTGTCTGGTAATGTAGCTATAATGGTGCTCATGATTCTACAATCACTTGGACTATTTATGAAAATAACACCCACAACAATCTTTAAAGTAAAGTTAATTATTAAACAAGGTTATAAACCTCACCAACCTAATCAAGTCGGCCCGTGCACTTACCCCAAAATTCTTTAGTTGTTATCCCCAATGTTTGAAAACCGGCGCCTCCGTATTCGGACGCCCAGCGAGTGCGCTAGGAAAATTTATGTTGGAAGTACCATACGACCACTTAAAATTAGAATAGGAGAACATATGAGGGCACTCAAGAATGTTGATGTGAGATACCCTTTGGTGGCACATATAGTTTCCTGCAAAGCACAACCTAATCACAAAAGTTTTGAATTCTTTGGACTTGACCACATCCCTCGTGACCCTAGGGGTGGTAATAGGGAATTACGCTTACGTAGACAAGAAGCCCTATGGATCATGAGACTAAGAGCTGTAGAATCAGGTCTTAATTCCGACAGAGAATTAGAATTTTTCCTGGGTGATTAATTTCAGATTCAATGGTTGTTAGTATGTTTTCACTAATCATATTGTCAATGCTGCACATGTGTTCAAATGCTGTGTGTGGGGGCATCATTGTATAATTACTACATGATCTGTCTATATTTATGAGTTCTGTACCAAGATTCTCAAAACGTCATAAATTCAATGAATTTGGGGGTTTCTATTCAATTCAATGGTCTTTTTCAATCTGCAGTTTCTCTAATAATTTGCCATGTGGTGATTGACAGTTTGGCCATAGGGTGAGTGACTCCAGTATAATTGGGTCCACTCAAAATATGGATTGTTAATTTAAGTCATTATATTGTTCTCCTTATTATATTGAGTGATAATAAATAGGTAGTTTAATTGCAAGTATTCCATTTGGTGGCTTTTCAGTTAAACTAACGGGATTTAGCTTGGCACGCGTGGTGCGGTTTACATTACGGCCAACGATTGGTATAGTCAATGTGTACTGTGTGGTACGAAGCATGGTACCATCGTGAAGATATACGTACGAGTTGTTTTCGTTCAAGTAGTTTCGGGGCTGATCTGTAGTCCATCTCTTATTTCCCTGCTCCAACACGGAATGGGGAAGAACCCGGAAGTATATTTAAACTTCCGAGTTCGTGCGCGTTGCTAGCGCACTCACTGGGCGTCCGAATACGGAGGCGCCGGTTTTCAAACATTGGGGATAACAACTAAAGAATTTTGGGGTAAGTGCATGGGCCGACTTGATTAGGTCGGTGAGGTTTATACCCTTGTTTAATAATTAACTTTACTTTAAAGATTGTTGTGGGTGTTATTTTCATAAATAGTCCAAGTGATTGTAGAATCATGAGCACCATTATAGCTACATTACCAGACACCTACCTTGGATTTTATACTATTGTTTTCTGGAGGATATGTACTACTACTGGTTGTTAAATTAGGGGTATATTTGTATGAAGCGCAATTTTCTGAGATTTATTTGTTTTTTCTGTTGACAGTATATTTGAATTTCTTTTCGGTGAATATTCATATTGTAACATATCGATTTCGGATCATCTGACATTACTGTCCAGTGCTAATAGTGATATTGGACTTTTGAGGTATTGTTTATTAGAACAATTTTTATTTTGGTGGTCTTATAGCACTATGGGTGGCATGTTTTTTGTTAGTTACTGATTATCGTGAATAATTTTTCACACATATGTAGCATATGGTTAGCCTCTACTTGTTTAGTGATTGTGGATATCTGTGTAATGGCTCCTGAGGTTTCCTGAATATGTGATTAACTGTCTTTTCACTAAATCCGGGTATATTTTCAACTATTATTTCACCTCCCTTTGGGCTCTGGTAAATTTCTATCATGAATTTGACGATTGAGCATATTGGTCTTAACTCGTGTATGTTATTTATGATTTCTAGCCCTGAAGAAGTCGTAAGGGATGTTAATTACTCCCAAAGACGAAACACGTGTTGGCTGGAAAGCTGGAAGTACACATTGTTTTGGATTGCTGACTGTCCAATATGAAGTCATATGTTCAATAAACTCTGGACTGATTTATTTTTCGTACTGATTTACTCCAAAACTTACTGGTGGCATCATGGACTGATTTTCGTAACAATATATATGTGAATTCTGTATTGTTTTTGTTCTTCGTTTACTTCAGGGGCACCTCGTTGTGTATTTTCAAGGTTCATTGCATTGTCTTACAACTGAGTGTTAATGAGACAGCCTTTAACCTCTTAGCTGCTGGGCCTTCCCACCCCCCCCAGTGCTGAGGCCTTTTTTGGCTATTTGGGGTAGTTCGTGCTTAGGCCTTCCTAACTTTTTGTCCACATAAGCTATCCACGCCAAATTTGCGTCCTTTTTTTCCAACATCCTAGGGATTCTAATGGTACCCAGAGTTTGTGGTTTCCCCTGGAGGAGACCAAGAAAATAGCCAAAATACAGTGAAAATTTCGTTTTTTCCAAAAAAATTGGAAAAAAGGGCTGCCGAAGAAGGCTTGTGGTTTTTCCCCTGAAAATGCCATCAACAAAGGGTTTCTGGTGCTAAAATCACTATCTTCCCACCTTTCAGGAACGGGCAGACTTGAATCAGAAAACCACATTTTTCAACACAAATTTGGCATTTTACTGGGACATACCCCATTTTTACTATTTTTGGTGATTTCAGCCTCCTTCCAGTTAGTGACAGGAATGGGTGTGAAACCAATGCTGGATCCCGGAAAGCTAAACATTTCTGAAAACTAGACAACATTCTGAATTCAGCAAGGGGTCATTTGGGTAGATCCTACAAGGTTTTCCTACAGAAAATAACAGCTGAAGAATATTGAAATTGAGCTGAAAACAACAGCCATTTTTCATGTTTTACTCTGTAACTTTTTCCTGTGATGTCAGATTTCTGAAAGCAATATACCGTTTTGTCTGCTGGACTCTTCTGGTTGCGGGGATATAAAGGGCTTGTAGGTTCATCAAGAACCCTAGGTACCCAGAGCCAATAAATGAGCTGCACCCTGCATTTGGTTTTCATTCTGTACTGGGTATACAGCAATTCATTTGCTGAAATATGAAGAGTGAAAAATAGGTATCAAGAAAACCTTTGCATTTCCAAAATGGGCTCAAGATAAGGTTTTGAGGAGCAGTGGTTATTTGCACATCTCTGAATTCCGCGGTGCCCATACTAGCATGTGAATTGCAGGGCATTTCTCAAATAGACGTCTTTTTTACACACTCTCTTATATTTGGAAGGAAAAAATGTAGAGAAAGATAAGGGGCAATAACACTTGTTTTGCTATTCTATGTTCCCCCAAGTCTCCCGATAAAAATGATACCTCACTTGTGTGGGTAGGCCTAGCGCCCGCGACAGGAAATGCCCCAAAACACAACATGGACACATCCCATTTTTTTGACAGAAAATAGAGCTGTTTTTTGCAAAGTGCCTACCTGTAGATTTTTGCCTCAAGCTCAGCCGGCACATGGGGAAACCTACCAAACCTGTGCATTTTTGAAAACTAGAGACCTAGGGGAATCCAAAATGGGGTGACTTGTGGGGCTCTGACCAGGTTCTGTTACCCAGAATCCTTTGCAAACCTCAAAACGTGGCTAAAAAACACGTTTTCCTCACATTTCAGTGACAGAAATTTCTGAAATCTGAGAGGAGCTACAAATTTCTTTCCACCCAGCGTTCCCCCAAGTCTCCCGTTAAAAATGATACCTCACTTGTGTGGGTAGGCATAGCGCCCGTAACAGGAAATGCCACAAAACACAACGTGGACACATCCTATTTTTTTACCGAAAACAGAGCTGTTTTTTTCAAAGTGCCTACCTGTAGATTTTGGCCTCTAGCTCAGCCGGCACATGGGGAAACCTACCAAACCTGTGCATTTTTGAAAACTAGAGACCTAGGGGAATCCAAGATGGGGTGACTTGTGGGGCTCTGACCAGGTTCTGTAATCCACAATCCTTTGCAAACCTCAAAACGTGGCTAAAAAAACATGTTTTCCTCACATTTCAGTGACAGAAAGTTCTGGAATCTGAGAGGAGCCACAAATTTCCTTCCACCCAGCGTACCCCAAGTCTCCCAATAAAAATGATACCTCACTTGTGTGGGTAGGTCTAGCGCCCACGACAGGAAATGCCCCAAAACACAACGTGGACACGTCACATTTTTTCATAGAAAACAGTGCCTACCTGTGGATTTTGGCCTCTAGTTCAGCCGGCACCTGAGGAAACCTAGCAAACCAGCACATTTTTGAAAACTAGAAACCCAGGGGAATCCAAGATGAGGTGACTTGTGGGGCTCTGACTAGGTTCTGTTACCCAGAATCCTTTGCAAACCTCAAAATGTGGCTAAAATAACACATTTTCCTCACATTTCGGTGACAGAAAGTTCTGGAATCTGAAAGGAGCCACAAATTTCCTTCCACCAAGCGTTCCCCCAAGTCTCCCGATAAAAATAATACCTCACTTGTGTGGGTAGGCCTGGTGCCCGCGACAGGAATGGATCACACAACGGTCAATGTTGGTCCTTACATGAGGCAGCTGTTGACCCTAGGGTGATCCATTCCTGAGGCAGGCACTAGGTGTAGGCACTCAAGTGGGGTAGTGTTTTTATCAGGACAGGTGAGGAGTCACTGGGTGGTAGGAATTTTGTGTATCCCAGCATATTCCTGTAGTTTGTGTGAGAGAAATGCAAGAAAAATAGAGTTTTTATTCAACATTTCAGCTTTGCAGGGTATTCTGGGTAAGAAAACTTTGGGGAATGCACACAAGTCACACCTCTGTGTACTCCCCCGAATGTCTAGTTTCCAGAAATGTTTGGGTTTAGTGTGTTTCTCTATATGGCCGCCGAACCCAGGACCAAAAACACAGGTGCCTGCCTTACAAAACCAGTTTGTTTTGCCATAGATAATTTTGATGTCTCCACAATACGATTTGGGCGGTGGAATTTGGGGCTGAACTAAATTGGGGAGCTCCCAAGAGAGCACTCTCTCTCTCTCTCTGCTTGCCGCCGCATTCACCTGCTCTCTGGGTTGGGCTAACCCACTATTACCCAGTTGCACAAACAGCTTGCGAAGGGACAGCAGGACTGTCCTCATCACCTCCCTCATAATGTACTGGAAGAGGAGTTATCGAATGGGACTCCTCCGACTGAAAAATCACTCCCAGAGTCTGCTCCATTGTCCTATCCCTCAGATGCTGTCTCAGTATCTGATGTCTCAGTCTCTGATCCTATGTCAGAGCTGTCCTCTATAACCCGAGTGCCGGCATCAGTCATCCATCAAGATGCCATCTCTGCTATGGGCTAAACTGTTGCTCTAAAACACTAGCCTACGTAGACAGTCACAAAATCGATGGTGTGTGTGAGATACGTGCAACAGTAGAGGCCACCTTACATGTGCTTCTTCCCTCTATCAGCACGTTCTTTCAAGACACTCAAAAAACACCTTGTCACATAACATTCGTCACAGTCTTTAGCACCTCCTGCGCCCAGTCCAACAATCATTATTGGTGCTCCCACTCCCTTCTCCTCGGGTTCCCTCATTACCACCCAGCAAAAGTGCCCTTCATCTCTCCATAGCCGCCCTCCACCACGCACATACATTTCATTGGTATTATAGCGCAGGTAATGGCTGACTTTACTAATGTACTCAGCTATTTACATAAAATACAGATTTGCTCTTTGCAGTAGGCATATCAAACTTCTGCGCTTCTTTATGGCACTAAAACTGCCACTAGACAAGTCTGACCCTTTTGTAGCAGAAACATAGTCACAATACTTACTTGACTTTTTTATTGCTGCCTAAAAGCTACAGTTGAAAAGCGTCAGTTGAAGTATGTGCATTGCTTTGAAGACGCAAGCTGCAACTGCAAGACAACTGGCGGCAAATCTCAATATATATATTATATATATTTGGGTCTGGTTTTCCTGGGGGCCGATCGCAGCCCCCAGGGAAACCACACACATATTGACAAAAGTGATATATATGACAGCCAACCACCTGAAACTCAACTCAAGCAAAACCAAAATAATCCTCTTTGGCCCACACAAAAACACCTGGGACCCCTCATGGTGGCCCACCACGCTAGGCCCTGCACCCACCCCCGCCAACCACGAACGCAACCTCGGCATCATCCTAGACTCCTCCCTCTCGATGACCCAACAAATCAACGCTCTCACCTCCTCATGCTTCAACACACTCCGTATACTGAAAAAAAAACATTCAAATGGATCCCCACAGCGACCAGAAAAACTGTCACTCACGCACTCATCAGCAGCAGACTTGATTACGGAAACGCCCTCTACGCCGGCACCACTCTAAAACTCAAGCGCAGCCTACAGCGCATCCAGAACTCAGCAGCACGACTCATCCTCGACCTCCCCCAACACGAACACATCTCTCCACACCTCAAATCCCTCCACTGGCTCCCCATTGACGAAAGGATCACCTTCAAGATCCTCATCCTCGCACACAAATCACTCCACAACACAGGCCCTGCCTACCTCAACGAGAGTCACCTTCCACACCCCCACACGAAACCTCTGCTCAGCTGACCTCTCTCTCGCCTCTGTCCCCCGCATCAAACTCACCACCACCGGGGGCAGATTCTTCTCCTACCTTGCACCCAAAACCTGGAACGCCCTCCCAACCCACCTTCGCAAGACCCAAAACCTACTTCTTTTCAGGAAGGGCCTCAAAACCTGGCTTTTCGAACAGTGATCCTCCCAGCCCCTTTCCTCCCCGTCCCCCCCAGCGCCTTGAGACCCTCACGGGTGAGTAGAGCGCTTTATAAATCTCTTTGATTGATTGATTGATATATATATATATATAGATCTATCTCTATCTCTATATATATCTATCTACATAGATATATCTATAGATAGATCTATAGATATATATAGATATATATCTATATATATCTATAGATCTATCTATAGATATATCCATGTACATAGATATATCTACATAGATATATCTATCTATATATATACATCTATATATATATATATATAGATCTATTTTTTTTAGTTGTTGTATGGTTTCCTTGGTGGCTAAAATGGCCCCCAGGGAAACCCTACAACATCTAAAAAAAAGATTGCCCCCACAGGGGGTCGCCCTGCCCACGGGTGACCCCCTGTCCATTTATTTACTTATTTTTTGGAGAAAAAAAAAATTACCCTGGGGGGGCGCGATCGCCCCCCCCCCCCCCCCAAGAGGGCACCTACCTTTTTAAAAAAAAAATATGCCCCCGGGGGGGGGGGGGCATTTTCCGAGAGGGCCGACCCCCCTAAGTGAAATCCCTGGCATCTAGTGGTGTTTCCTGGCACCCGATCGCAGCACAGCTGCGACCGGGGGCCAGGAAACACTTTCAGGAAGGCCTCGTAAGAAAGGGGAGAGTCTCCCCTTTCTTAGGAGGCCTTCCCGAACGTGGGAAAGGCCGTTTTCCCCATTGGAGCAGGAAGCGGCCGCAAGGCTGCTTCCTGCTCCGATGGGGAAATCAACTTTGTTACGTCAGCACGCCTCGCGGCGCGCTGACATCACAAAGGGGCAGGTGGGGGGTAGGGGGGAGACACAGAAGCTTCCGTGTCTCCCGGGGTAAGAAAAAATTAAATAAAAATTATTAACCCCCTCCCTGGTGTCGGCCACTGGTCGTGACCTGCACCAGGGAGGTAGTGTGGGCGTCGGCCAGTGGGCGACGCCCGCATTGAAGGGGTTAACGGGCTCCAGCAAATTCAGAACTTTGGGCCAGATGTACGAAGCATTTTTCCAGTCACAAACGGCCCATCAAATCAAAGCAAAATGTGACTGATAACTTGTTTACCGTATGGCATTTTGCTTTTGCAATTCGGTATTAGGAAGGAGTGTGTTTCAGGCATCCCTGCCTAATACCGAATCGCACTGTCATGTAGGAATGTTTTAGACTGCGAATGCATTCATAAAACATTCACAGTTGCCACCAACTTCACGGTAGTGGTAACCCATTCGTAAACAGAAAGAGGTCCCCATGGACTCCTCATTTGTAAATGGAACGGTAAATATTTTTTCAGAGCAGGTAGTGGTCCCATGGACCACTGCCTACTCTAAAAAAAAAAAGAAAAAAATATATATATTTTTGAAATGCATCCCGTTTTCCTTTAAGGAAAGCTTGCTGCATTAAAAAAAAACTGTTTTATTTAAAAGCAGTCACAGACATGGTGGTCTGCTGTCTCCAACAGGCCAACATTCCTGTGAGTGTGGCCATTCTCAAAGGTGTCGCAAATTGCGACCTATCTCATGAATATTGATGAAGTAGGTCTTTGCGACCCCATTGGGAATTGCTAAATGTGTCTGAGACACATTTTTACATTTCGTTTTGCAGAAGATTACCACTGTCATACAAAGGTTTGGCATGACATCAGTCAGTTTTGATTGAAGTTAACCAAATTATTTTTCACCAAAGTGTGAATTTGGTATTAAAAGATAAAAAACTCAATGACCCCCACACCTGGGAGTTTTCTCCTAGGGCATGGGGGTTATTTGTATTTTTTTTCTGCTTTAAGGGACAGAAAAAAAGACTTTACAACATCCACCCTAATTAGGGGTTCTCTGAAGGCCACTATTGCATCAGGTCACTGGAAATGATTTTCGTTGATGGAGCTGATGGGGGTCTACATCAACGACAATATGGTGGTCTGTTCAACTCAAAATAAAGCAGGCTGGTTTGGTGGAAAGGGTACTCAGTCACATTTTCAGCAGAGTACCCTGTCTGACAAGCTCCAAATTAGGCTCCTTGTTCTATGACTGGCCTCACAATTTGTGACAGTAGTCTGCCATAAGAAAAACAAAATGAGTGGTTGCCAGTGAAAGAGAGGATATAATTCAATCCTCTTTGAATCATTAATGCACTTTGTAAGACATGGGGTTACTGGTTGAGGGGGTTGAAGCCCTACTCAAGCAGCAAACACAATCCTTGTCAGGATGAAAACAAAAGCAACCCCCAAATTAACCTGTGCTGTACCCTATGGTAGCTTGAGAACCGAGCAACCAGGCTTAACTTAGAGTCAATGTGTGAAGTATTTATGCAGCACTTTAAACAGTAATAAAGTGAAAACACAACACAAGAAAAATCCCACAGCAATTTAGGAAAATTGAGTACACTTTTTGAATAAATCAAGTGCAAAATGACAAAGATCCAATCAGCAGAACAAGAAGCATGCAAGATTCAAAGATTTAAGAGAAAATAGCACCAAAAAGCACCATGTGCAAACAATGGTTATCTGGTCACGCTGGCCCGGCACAAAGTCACAAGTTCATTCCAACTGTGTTGGAGTGCGGGTCAATCACTGAGACCCAGTTAGGAAGGCTGGACATAGTATCTTATTCCTGGTTGGGAAGAGATGTGCAGTCCAGTCTCGAGGATGTGTCGCACAGCAGAAACAATGAGAAGTTAGGGTGAGGAGATGCATCCTTCAGTAGTCATTCCAGGTAGCTGCAAAGTGTGATGCGATGTCCTGACATGGAGATGCATCATACAGCCATGGTTCAGAGGATTGCATTGAGTGGTGCAATGTTTTTACATGGTGTTGCATTGGCTTTGATGGGCTGTGGCAGCAATGCAAAGTCCTCAAAGCAGAGACAAAGCATTGGTTTGGCGGTTGATGCATCAAGCAGCAAAGGCAATGCACTGGTTCTGCAGTAGAAGTGGTGCACCTCGAAGGGGATGCATAAGCTCTGCTGGATCCACAGATGGAATGTCAGAGCACATTCAGGCACACTTCCAACGATCCAGGACTCAGGTGGAAACTTTTGGGAGCGTAGGACTCACAGATAGCAGAGTTCATGTGAGGGTTTGAAGTTGTTAGAAGCCTGTATGTCCCTGAAGCTTCTGATCAGGAAGCCTGCCTACTAGACCGTTGGGGTCACTTTGAGGTCCAGGGTTTAGGGATGCATGTCTAGGACTTCACATTCAGGCTAGAGGGCAGCAGGTCAGTGCAGCAGGGCAGAAGTTCTTCAGAGCAGCAGTCCAGCAGAGTGGCAGTCCTTTCAGCCACATAGCAGTCCTTCTTCCTGCCAGGATCCACAGGTTCATAAGTGTACTTAAGAGTTGGGGTCTGAGGACCAATATTTTTACCCAGTGCGCACTTTGAAGGAGAGGAAGCTTCTAGTGGTTCACCCGACGGCCAGACATACCCTTCCTCTCTGTCCTGGCTCTAGCTTGTCTGTGTTCATAACAGAATTGCGACATATCCTTTGTAAGAGTGCTCAGGCAGAGCCACTGCCAGCTACACCTAGTCAAAGGACCCAGGACCAGGCTTCAGGTACCAAATGGTTAGGACAAGAAAATGTAAACTTTTCACTTTCAGAATTGTGACTAAAAATCTGACTTTACCATTAAAGAGGGTGCTTAATTAAATGCCTATAGACACCAAACTCAAACTGTCTACCTGCTCCCTCTTGGAAGCTGCAGCTTAATAAATGTAATAAGGTAACTCTAATGTTAGCTACTTGAGAGGTGACATTGCAGTAGTACGAAACAAATTTAGGAATTTTTCACTACAAGGACATATAAAACATAAAAGCAGATTTCCAACTTTTTCATTTCATTGCACCCTGCCCTCTGGGCTGTTCGGGGCCTACCTTAGGGGCACTTATGTTTAATAAAAAAATAATGTTTGGTACTGGCACAAGGTTTATTTTGCCAGGTTGAAATGTCAGTTGAAAACTGCATCCATAGGCTGCAATGGAAGGCCTGAGACATGTTTAAAGGCCTACTTAAGTCAGTGGCACAAGTAAATTCAATAGGTAAATTGTGTATAAGCCAATTTCACTATGTTTTAAGGATAGAGCACAAATACTTTAACACTGGTTAGCAGTTGTAAGGTGTGCAGAGTCCTAAAGCCACCAAAAAATGAAGTTAGCAAAACACGAGGGTTGAATGCACAAATATAAGGGAGAACCACAGCTAGAATGTCAGGTCTAACACAATTATTTATAAGATGTCTGACTCATGTCTCTAAGATAAAATGTTTAAAAATGAGACAGGAATGCTTCATTCTAACTATCAATTACTTCATCAGATGCCCAGATTTGGTCTAGTGAAAGCCAGTGGGTTTTCTATGCATCACTTAAATCCTAGGCTATGGCTCAAACTCCATGTTGGTTTGATGAAGGTCTTGTACCACTCAGTCTACAAAAGGCTCTAAAAAGTTCCTGTTCTGCTAAATTATGTATGTGTTTTCCATCTCCAGTTTCTCAGTTCCTTTCTTTTTCCTTGTACCATATCAATTATGTTCACACTGCTGCTCCATGAGTGACTGTTTTGATTTACAAGTGAACAACAAATACATATTTCCTATTTCAAAGTTGGTCATGGTTAGTTTTGTATTTTAAAAGCCAGTAGTTCTTTTGGACAAATAATATTTTTTAGAGGTGTTTATGAAAGGGATGAATAATTTCATACAGACTTTCTCCATTGATGCCCACATTTGCATCTTGATACTATCTTTTGAACTCATTATTCTCATTATATGTGTGATCTGGAGCCTTCTAGTAAGAGCTACAACTTCCAGGTCACTTGTCCACAGTGAATTTGACCAATGTAACAATTTTCAGAACTATTTTTACACATCACAGTTTAAACCATATGGTTCATCAGAAAAATTTGCACAACAAAATACTCCAGTGGCAAACCGATATACAATTCTTAAAGAGAGAGAAAAAAGTTAATTTTCTATTCAGGAATACTTGAGTGGTGTTTAATAATAGATTTATTTTTATACAGTGCTCTGTGCTACAGGTTTAGAAATTGCTAAGTGCTGCAATAACAGGACTACTTTAATATTACGCCATGAGATACACTTCTCCAAATACTTTATCTAGTTTAATTGCTCAAGAGCTAGAGTGTTTTCAATTAATTTAGTAAAATGGAAAAAGATGCTGCAGCTAAACTTGGTTTTGACTTGCCGGTAATATCTGCATTATCTCCTGTTAGTGTGAAAACATGCCTGAAGAAGTTGATTAAATTAAGTAGCTCTTAACATTAATATAAACATTGTTTATAAATACATCATTTATTACCAATCTTTCATATAGCAACATGTGACGAAATGCAATTTAACTGTACTGTGAATATGATGATGGTTATTTAAAGATTAAAAGATTTTATTTCAATTTAAAAAAAATGCAGATTATTAGGCTGTGCACACTCCAGGCAATGCAAAAGTACAGCATGTACTTTATAATTTATTTGGCTGCCATACATATACATAGTTAGGAAATAGAATAAAAACCTTAGAAATTCACTTAAAAAAACAAAAGTAACAGGGACATTATAGTTAGGTTCTGAATTTACTCACACAGAACAAGAAAAATTCAGCAGTTATAGTTAGTGTCACGGCCTAAGGTTACTTTAACTTGTGCCCTCACCGTGCCCAGTTTTTTCTTGAATGATTAAACTTCTATGTTTCATTGATATTTTCATTGATGTTATAAATGTTGTCATAAGTGCTGTAATATTTTGGGTAATTAGCAGCGCATGACGAGGGCACAAGTTATAGTTACCTTAGGCCACACGTTATAGTTACTTGAAATAACTAACTAGAACTGCTGAATTTTTCTTGTTTGTGTGAGTAAATTCAGAACCTATCTATAATGTCCCTGTAACCTTTGTTTTTTAAGTGAATTTTTAAGGTTTTTATAATTCTATTTTTTATTCAATGAATATATATATATATGTAGGATGTGCAGAGGTTAGCCATGGACATATCACAACATAATAAGACATTTCTTTATGTAAAAAAAAAAAAAAAACTCAAATTCATTGAATAAATTGAAGGTTAAAGTGAAATTATATAAAGGTTTTCTACCAATCAACAAAAATTTACAATTTAAAAAACTCACATTTATACAGTTATCAGATATACGTAAATGATATATCTATAATTATTGTGATTTTAAAGTTATATCTTATGATGCATCTGTAGTCAACCCCAAGATGCATGCAGCCTTTGGATATGCATTATAGTGGGTTGACTGCAGGACCTGGTGGAGTCTAACCCCATGGATGGCCTACACCCACCATGCACGGCCAAATGGTATGCACCCAGCATCCAACCCCCTTGTGGGCGGCCAACACTCCTACAAGCAGTCAACTGACCACAGGCCACCCACCTCATATTATCTATTTGGGGGGGTTTAGGCTACAGAGGTCCCTTGAGAGCTTATGACCCCACACAAGTGCTGCACTGGCTGCCGTGGGAGTCCTGGAGAACCATGACAAACCAAAAACTTTGGTGGGGTTTTTGTCCCTGTGGTCTTTCCTGGGCTAACCTAAACAATGGCTTGGAGATCCGGGCACCCCTACCATGGCCCCTTATATATGTATTATGGGTATTCAGAAGTTGTTGCACAATCAAATACTTTGTTCTCAGTCCATTTCCAAACATGTGGTCAGTGGATGCAGATTTGGGCACAATATTTCCCCAAGAACGGTGAAGGTATTTGATTTGGATTAGATATTTCCATTCCTCAGGTGAGAATATATGACTCATAATTAACCTCCCCAGCTGTGCTGAGACAGAATTCCCAGTGCAAGTAAATCTTAACAGTTTTGGTTCAGATGGCAGGAACTAACCCATCATTCATGGAAGTTGAAACTGCTCCGACAAGTCACACAGCCTTGGCTGGCTAAAGTCTAGATGTGTGCAAGCCAAAAGGCTGTTAATGGAATTGTCACTATTGTGACCTGTAAGTATGTAAATACCAAACACAGAGGCCCTCATTCTGACCCTGGCGGTCGGCGGAGAGACGGCGGTCGGACCGCGAACAGACCGGCGGTATTAAAAATGGCATTCTGACCGCGGCGGTCCCCGCCGCGACCGACCGCTACTTCTCCACTCCGACCGCCGCGGCGGTCATGACCGCGGGGCTGGAGTTTGCGCACTCCGGCCCGGCGGTCGTCCCAAGACCGCCAAGGGTATTATGACCCTGCCTACCGCCGCGGTTTCTTGCGGGCGGGAACCGCCGTGCGAACCATGGCGGTAAGCACTATCGGGGCCAGGGAATTCCTTCCCTGGCACTGATAGGGGTCTCCCCCACCCCCCACTACCCACCCGAGTCCTCCCCCCACACCCTCCACCCCCCTGCCACCCCCCAGAGGTGGTACGAACCCCCTCCCCACCCCCACCCCGACATGCACATACATGTACCCCGACATGCACACACCCCCAACATGCACATATACACACCCCCTACACACACATACACAACGGGGACACATACCCGCACACATACATGCCGACATGCGCACCTGCCGAACAGCACACATTACCCATAGACACAGCAGCACCCCCCGCCCGCATACACGCACTCACACACCCCCTCTACACACTCACACGCACACCCCCATGCACGCCCACATCACACAACACCCCCCCACCCCCTCCCCTCACGGACGATCAACTTACCTTGTGCGTTGGTCCTCCGGGAGGCGACGGGAGCCATAGGGACGTGACCGCCAACAGAAGACCGCCAACAGAAGACCGCCAACAGAAGACCGCCACACAGAAATGTGGGTCGTAATTCTGTGGGCGGTGTTCTGCTGGCGTGGCGGTGGAGGTTGACCAGTCTCCACTTTCCCGCCGACCGCCAGTGTGGCTGCTGGCGGTTTTCCGGCGGAACGCTCCCAGCGGTCAGAATGCGCACAGCGGCACACCGCCGCGGTCGGCGGTCTTCACCGCGGCGGTAACTCAGCGGTCTTGCGAAAAGACCGCCAAGGTCAGAATGAGGGCCAGAATCTCTTAACAAATGCTAAATAATTCTCATGAAAGCAGGCAGTAATTATTCTGGAAAAGACCCACTCCTGCTACAACCCAAGAACAGAAAATAAATGCTAAGCCATGCCTCCAAATAGTAGCAAGCAATTTTCACTCTTCATGTGTTTGACAGCCACCATGTCATTTCAGGGTCTCCAGTCACTTGAACCTCTAGCAGCAGACAATCGTGGAAGTGAAGTAGGCAGGGCCACTTCATTTATCAAAGGTATAAGTTAACAGTAAATGATTTCCAGAAATATACAGATCTTGCAACACTTGATTAATTGACATTAAATAGAATTGCAATTCCATTCACTGTGTAGCCCAGCACTGCGCCAGTGTAGCCTAAGCTTGTTCCACTAGAATTTGTGCTTCACATTTTATTTACTTGACATTGCACAACCAGCACTTGAGACTCATCAGATGCAACTGAATAAAGGCACAAAATAATAAGATGCAGATGATGAAATACATGCTATAAACATATTTATGTTGATGTTATGTTGATGTTTACATAGATGACAAGAGAAGACTTGTCTATTAAGTGCCAGGTTCCTCGTGGTTAGGAACTAAATATTGCTGGACCATGCCAAGATTAATATTTTATGATCTATTTGAAATGAGGATTGGTATTTCCAGATGCATGTTCACATCTAGAGATACAGTATTAATAGGGTAATGCAGGGAATCTAACATAGGCACAAGAGGAATGGAACCCTTCCAGATGAGCTGGATAACTACTATCTAGAGCAGTTAAACATAGAATCATTACAAGAACAATTGTTTAGGTCAATATTATGAAACTCTTCCACAGATCTGGACCTTCTGAACCTATCTTGAATTCTACTGAAGGGACTTATAAAGGTTTAGGTATTCAACGTGATATATAGGATTGTAATGAATATAAACTGTATGCAAGGAATAGTGCACGTGTCATTGCCAGGCAGCTTCTCTATCTAGGGTGTTATTAGGATCCCAGCTCCCATTACCAAATACTGATTAAACTAAAAGTATCACAGTTTCTATCAACCAACATCTTTTATAAATGCAAAGCAGAAGCAGAATCACCACACAGTGTATTAGCAGAGTAGCTGGGACTTTCATAAGACAAGAGGTGTTTTTCTTCCTTAACTCTTCTCCTATCTCATGTTGGTAGACCTTTCCATGCTGTACAATAAAATCAAATGGATATAATGCATAACCGAATGCAAATATTTCTCAGTTGTCTACAAAAGATGAATTAATGGTTCATCATAGTCATAACACTGCATCAAATCATTATTGTCTGTGTTTAAAAAATATCTTGGTGAATCTGGTTATTGTAGGAGGCAGTTGACACTGTCCTAAGATCTTAGTGGTGTGTTGTAACTCAATTAGGTTTGCTTTCGTACCACCTTACTCACTTTTGAGCCAACGTTTTACAAACACTTTACATGTTCGTTCATTTCAAGATTATGTACTTCACTGAAATTTGTTTTAGCGTGAATTTCGATAAATGATAAAAATAACAATTTTGATTTTGGTCACATGATTTAAACGTTTTGGTCATAAATGGGAGTAACTGAACTGGTTCTAATGAGAATTTTTCTTGCAAGTTAATTGTAAATGAATTACTTGTGTGTCTAGATTTCCATGAACCTAATCTGCTCAAGTAAAGTATTAAAGAAGATGCTTTTTAGCATATGATCAACGATGGCCCTCATTTCGAGTGGTCTCTAAACTCTGATTGGGCAGGTAACAGCAGTTTCCAATCCCGTTGGAATTATGAGATCTGCAGAAACTGCAAGTTGGTTAACTTTCACTCAGTGATAGTGGCAGATAAAAGCAGCTGATATCGTTAAATAGAAGTTGGTCCAAAATGAGGAATTACCAGGGGAATCTGACCATGAGTTACAAATCCCCTGATAATTCCTTATTTATTAATAGACCCACTAGATCCATCTCATATTGGGCTGAGTTCCCCAACCTCTGGAGAAACAGGTACCTCTTGTATCAGAAGCAACAGAGATGGGGAAATCTGTTCCATTTTAGGGACTTAAGTGATGATTTGATGTGAGCAGCTTATTCACTCGAACAGAATTATTCCATTAAAGTTTGATTTGATTGATTGATTGAAACATGTATAAAGGGCTTGTACACTAACACAGATATCATAAGGAAGTATCTGAGAATGTTAAATCTTAGCCAAAACACAGCCTACAATTCTTTAAAAAAGGCGGCCTAATAAAAATTACATTTGTAAATCTTTCCTCAAGGTAAGATGTGAAAAATACTCTTTAAATGTAGGTGCAAGGCAGTGGCTGGTGGCAGTTTTAGGAGGGAGGGTGGCGGGCTGCACACTCATTCTTTCACAAGCACGCACATCCATCAACATTGCTCATCAACATTCAAACATGCATGGACGCACCAAACATTCATTAAAAAAGATCAGACACACACACACTTACTTTCAGCCTCGGAGGTCCCAGAGGGTTGGTACTGCTGCCTTCCCTCATTGGCTGACCTTTGGTCAGTCAATGAGGGAATGCTGCAGTCCCAACTTTGTCATAGAGTGGGATGGGGTCAGTGAGACGTCCGACCTCACCCCTCTCTGTGACAAGGTGTCATTGATTGACACTCGCCCTGGGTGCTTTAGGGCTTAAACCTGAAGCGCCCAGGTCAAAGTCAAAGGGTAACGTTTCCCTCGTCACCTGGGGCAGGGCCCTGAGGCACCTTTGCTGAGCCGTGGAGGTCACGCCCATAGGGACTGTGACCTCGTCAGCCCAGCAAAGTTCAGCTCAGGCAGCCAGGAGTCTGCGCAAATCGCGCATGTCTGCTCCTGGCAGCCTGACCTGAACATGAAGAGTGTCTGTCAGGCTGACCTTTGTTCAGCCTGACAGTCACTCTTCATGAGGGGCAAAAGGTGGGGGGGCGCGCCTGGTGCAAGGTATTCAAAGTTTGGGGTGAGATAACGAAGGAGGTTGCACCCCATACGAGAGAATTTCACACATGAGATGTAACTATACTGTTGATTGAAGACATCTCTTGAGAACGTAGTGAATAAAGCGCTGTGACGGCGATGAGTTTTCTATCTGATAAAAAATCCAGTGCATAAAACAGAGGGTTTTGAAAGTAATTTATCTTTTTGCCGGAAGCCAACTAGTCTGCGTAGCATGATCAAAATGAGTTTGCCAATAACAGTCACTGCCAAATTTCGAATCCTCTGAAGTATAGCCAAAGAAGAGACTGGCATTCCTCAGTAAACAATGTTACAGTAGTCTAGCCTGGATAGGATAAAGGCAGAAACTATTTGGGCAAGTGACAGGTAAGAATGGAAGGAGATTTATCATCAAATGCACAAATACAACAGAACAAGGAAAATAATGTTGATTTGGGGGGGAGGGGAGAGTCTTAGTCAAAGGTGACTTCTAATAATTTCACTTTATTTGCAGGAGGAGGAGCAGGGCAGCCAATGACAGAGGCTATGGAGAAGTGTACAGAGTAAGAGTTCTCATTTAAGGGCTTTCTGAATATACTCAGACTTTTGAAAATATTCTACTGATATCGATTGTGAAGGGAACTAAAGCTTTGGGCAGAACATACCGCAAAGGAAACCAATCAATATAAAACGTTCACAGTGCAAGCTATGCTATGATATTTCTACAACCTTTCTCAGTGATGATAAACAGGCCACAGAAAATATTTTCAGAGTGACTTGCAAATGTTCACTGATGATCATCTCATGTTTAGGGTGACCTAATAAGTATTTGTCGATCAATTTGTGCCCTAAACATTTGGGTACCTCCAAGAAAAAATGTATTTATATATTTTGATCAGTAAAAAAACATGCAATATAGTGCACAACCAAGCAGGGTAGTGAATAGGCTCCATCCTTATCGCACAATCCACACCTGTCGACATATCAGCAAGTAAAATAGAGGTTCCCCTATTACTATTAAATTAGAATAATAAAATAGGTCTATGTTCAGTAATACAGGAGGCAGTGCTATTATATTTACAGTGAAATATCTATTGCTTTTTCAACAATACTCATATTACTATGTCTAAAACACTCCAGACATAATGAAAATACTGTTGCATCCCAAATGATATTGAATTTACTTAATGGCTATAATGGCAGCTGGTGTGCTAGAAACGGAAAATATTTGTTCAGGGCAGCTTAAGCAGAAACCTGTGGACGTTTTCTTTCCCCTTCAGGGCATTTAAGGTATATATTCATTCTCAATGCCTAGTGATCTCAGCAAGTCATATTGTCATAGATTTGGCAGGCTTTCGAACACTGAAAACACCTGAAGATTGAGTTATTCAGGATTTGGACAAATACTTTCTCCTCTGCTTATATTCAGCAATTCAAGTGGCATGGTGTGTCTTTGGACAATCAAGGGAAATCTAATCATTACCACCTTAGACTGTACCTGTAAAATATGTTGAATCTTAAGACCCAGACCAAGGTCCACTTGCACATGATGTATGCTTTCAAATGAATGATTAGCAAATTAAACAAATTCAAGACCTCCGTCATCAAGTCAACTAACGTTCCACCATAAGAAGTGGAAAGTTTTACATTGGGTGACCTCCGCAGCCTAAGAAGCCAGAACATTGAGAGAGTAGATGTCAAGAAGTGCAAAAAGAAAGAACAAGTACATAACTTTTTCAAACTATGCACCAGGGATCTGTAGTACCTTCTCTCTACACACCGGCCTTGCATTTGCTAGCGCAGGTGTTTTAATAAAAATTATTAATGAGTGTTCATGTACTATGAGTAATGGATTTGCGTAGAAAAAGTAGTAACATAGAAAATTAATGCACGCATTTGAAAATGTGATCATGATGAGTGGCCGCCAATGTTCACGAAGTATACTTATTAATGGTTTACTAATATGAAATGTTGAGTATATGTTAGATTAATGTAGTAATATGTCATATTAAGAGTTATGCATCATGTATAAGCTTTATTGAATGTAGGCCTTGCCTTAGTGGAGGTCTTGGCCTAGTTTCCCTGCCTCATGTCAAGCTGTAATTCTTAGTGGTAAATAAAATGGCTGTCCTAGAAGATTAAACTGTGATTCCATTGTATTGTGTAAATGTGATTGTAGCTAAAAGTCTTTCTCAGGAGAACCGACTACTAGAAGATGCTGTTCTTGCTAAATGAAACACTTTGAGTGTAAACTGTGTGAAACTGACCTTCTCAGGAGGAGAACAATGAAGACACTGACTGGAGTATAAACTGCAACAATATTGTTACCTGATGAACCGGATGATGAGAACATTTCAGGAAAAGCCAATCAGTGACATCTGAACGGAGTAGTGGTAGAATTCATAGATTTGAAGTTTTAGTTTTATTGGACAAAGTATGAACATGCGATCCCTTGACCAATAGGGACTTGGGAAGTAGTTTTAGGAAATCTAACGTAGCCGGACTACACCAGGGGAAGGCGGACATTTGCTCAATTTCTTGCTGGCAGCAGCACCGCATCCTGACTCCTGCCGGAGGTCCCCCTGCAAGCAGGTAAGTCGGGTTCCCCGACAGGAGAGGGGGATTGGGGGTGGTGGGTGCATGTGTGGGTGTTGTGTGTGCGTGTGGGGGCTGTGTGTCTGTTTTTGAATGTGTGCATGTGGATGTGAGTCGCGTTGAATGAGTGTGCGAATGACTGATTGTGAGTGTATGTGTATGTTGTGTGTTGTGAATGTGTGTGTGCGACAATGTATGTTGGTGTGTGTTGCTGTGTGTGGTTATGTATGTGTGCATGCATGGATGGATGTGGGTATGCATGTGTGTATGAGTGTGTATGTGTGCGCATGTGGGTGTGTACAATTGTGGGGGGGCAGGAGAGGAGGTGGAGGGTGGGGGAGGACTCTGGGGAGGCAGAGAGGGGCGGGTGAGACCCCTATCAGTGCCAGGGAAGGAATTCTCTGGCACTGATAGTGCCTACCGCCATGGTTTTCCTGGCAGTACACTTGCCACGAAAACCATGGTGGTAGGTGGAGTCATAATCCCAAGGGTGGGATTGTGAAGGCCGCCTGGCTGGAGACCAAAGTCTCCAGCCCAGCAGCCGTTACCACCCTGGCGGATGGGGTGGTACATTGGCGGTTTGGCTTGAGCCAAACTACCAATGTCATGATTTGGGAAAAGGTACCGCCAGCCTATTGGCAGTACCTTTCTCCAAATTACCACTGACCGCCAGGATTGTAATGAGGGCCAACATGTTTTTGCGGGGGAAACCACATCAAGGATGTCAAGTCTAACAGCATGTGGTTTAACCAATGGACAAGGGAAATCAATTTAAAATACTGTACAGTAATTCTGTGTCTGCACAGTCATACCTTACTCTGGCGGGTTTTCAACTGAGGAGTAATAGTGTCCGGTTCCTGTATAATAAAGGTAGTTATGTGTGCAGAGTTAGCACTGAACCAGTATTGTGCAACTCTCAATCAGGGCCCAAGTGTAAAACGTTTTTGTAATGAGCAGAAGAATTTATGAAAGGATGAGCCAATTTAAAACAGATGAGGAAATGCAATGCTATTTGATCTGATGTGCACAGGTTGTTATAGTGAGTGCCTGTCAGAAAATGATTTCAATGGTGACAGGCTTGTTTTATTCTCATATTGTAAAAAATGAAAACAGCAAATACCACATTATTGGGAACTAATAGCTAAACGCCATTCAAATGCATGATATTTGCAGACCCCTCTCACCCAATCAATTGGAGTAAGCAATTCCACCTTCAGTAGCCCAGGCTCTTTTCTTATATCTCCTAAAGACTTGTTTTAAAAGTGTAACAAGCTGTAGTCATAAAGCCAAATGTAACCTACCACACTATTATCAAGAACAATGTATCACTCCCTTTTCTCTAATACCACAAATACATTCAATCAATAATGACCAATGACTACCTTTAATTGAAAAATATATCAAAATAATTAGTTGTTGAAACAACAGGCGTTACAAAAAGGTCTCTCAAAAGTATAATTGGAGGGATTTAATCTACACCTTATCAAAAGTACCATATCCCTAAGATTTCATAGACATCAGCCGCAATGTACGGTCCACATCACATACAAACAGAATACCATTGACTAGACTGATTGTAGTCTGAAAAGTAAAGAACTTTCTAAGAAAGGAGGACTGAAGGATGGAAGTTATTTCATCACGATTGAGGTAAGGTTTAATTGGCTAGTGCCCCTAAAGGCCAGAGTACACTACTGAAAAGTGTCTTCAGTGCAATTGTCTGGCTTATCAAAGGTTTTCCAAAGTTTCACAAAAATCTGGCTCTCAATCACAAGCACATCTCATAAATTGACTGTAATAGGCACAAAAAACACTGACAAAACTGACGTTTTGAAACAGTAACAAAGATTTCCATAGTCATTACACAGACATACACACGCGCACACACAACCTGCCCCCATAGGGAGCAGCAGTGGATGGCTATCTCATATTTATAACTTATAAAGCAAGGGTGCAAGCTTCCCTTGCACAACCAACATGCAGAGAAACCAGCCATGTATTTCCTCCATAAGCAGACATGTTGGCAGCATTTCTGATGCAGAGTAAGGGCAGCAGCAGATCTAGCTTATTTGCACTTATAGGCCTCGTACAACATGTGCAGCAGCAACAGTTTAATATTCCATATGACACACTGAGAGACAGAGTAGGCACAGTAAAGTTGGAACCATTATAACTTTTTCTGCGATCAAACATACTGGCCCCCGATCATCTTGACAAGATACACATTCCGGGTGTGGGTGGGTCCAGGGTAAGTGGTGTTACGTTCTCTGTAGATTGTAACGAGGCCTAACGTCATTGATATTGCCATACTAAAAGAAACAGAATACGCCGACACTGGTAATTAGTTACTGTCCACGAGGGCCCTTGGCCTTTTTATTCCTGCCGGTTCACGTCACTGGACACACCATTTGGTATTCAAAACACAGGGGAGATTATAATCATCTCCCCCCCTAGTGGACGTCATGGGATGGCCCATGACGAACATAACTAGTGGCACCTTCAAGCCACACCTCACATTGACAGGTATGCCTCTAAGTGGACAGAGAACAACGGGGACTCGATTTTTATGTGGGGAATGAGCACAGACAAAATAACTTTTCTCTCCTTGGGGGATTGCACACAAGCACACTAATCTAGTCCATTAAAAAAACTATATCTCTGTGATAAAGTTAAAACATATTTCATGTCGAAGAATATTATAGCATTGTAATGGCAATATTTCACGTAATGAAAACTGATATGCTGGTACTGTTTGCAGAGATGCTGCTCTCTGTTAAAAGCTGCTACAAAATTCTAAAATGGACATCTTCCGTTAAAGTGGTTTTATGAGGTCAAACAAAAAAAAACAAAAAAACATTGCCGGGAGATTCACACATTTGCGTGCTCTCCTAGCAGTGACATGTCCTTTATAATAATGCCCTATACAGGGAGTGCAGAATTATTAGGCAAATGAGTATTTTGACCACATCATCCTCTTTATGCATGTTGTCTTACTCCAAGCTGTATAGGCTCGAAAGCCTACTACCAATTAAGCATATTAGGTGATGTGCATCTCTGTAATGAGAAAGGGTGTGGTCTAATGACATCAACACCCTATATCAGGTGTGCATAATTATTAGGCAACTTCCTTTCCTTTGGCAAAATGGGTCAAAAGAAGGACTTGACAGGCTCAGAAAAGTCAAAAATAGTGAGATATCTTGCAGAGGGATGCAGCACTCTTAAAATTGCAAAGCTTCTGAAGCGTGATCATCGAACAATCAAGCGTTTCATTCAAAATAGTCAACAGGGTCGCAAGAAGCGTGTGGAAAAACCAAGGCGCAAAATAACTGCCCATGAACTGAGAAAAGTCAAGCGTGCAGCTGCCACGATGCCACTTGCCACCAGTTTGGCCATATTTCAGAGCTGCAACATCACTGGAGTGCCCAAAAATACAAGGTGTGCAATACTCAGAGACATGGCCAAGGTAAGAAAGGCTGAAAGACGACCACCACTGAACAAGACACACAAGCTGAAACGTCAAGACTGGGCCAAGAAATATCTCAAGACTGATTTTTCTAAGGTTTTATGGACTGATGAAATGAGAGTGAGTCTTGATGGGTCACATGGATGGGCCCGTGGCTGGATTGGTAAAGGGCAGATAGCTCCAGTCCGACTCAGACGCCAGCAAGGTGGAGGTGGAGTACTGGTTTGGGCTGGTAGCATCAAAGATGAGCTTGTGGGGCCTTTTCGGATTGAGGATGGGGTCAAGCTCAACTCCCAGTCCTACTGCCAGTTCCTGGAAGACACCTTCTTCAAGCAGTGGTACAGGAAGAAGTCTGCATCCTTCAAGAAAAACATGATTTTCATGCAGGACAATGCTCCATCACACGCATCCAAGTACTCCACAGCGTGGCTGGCAAGAAAGGGTATAAAAGAAGGAAATCTAATGACATGGCCTCCTTGTTCACCTGATCTGAACCCCATTGAGAACCTGTGGTCCATCATCAAATGTGAGATTTACAAGGAGGGAAAACAGTACACCTCTCTGAACAGTGTCTGGGAGGCTGTGGTTGCTGCTGCACGCAATGTTGATGGTGAACAGATCAAAACACTGACAGAATCCATGGATGGCAGGCTTTTGAGTGTCCTTGCAAAGAAAGGTGGCTATATTGGTCACTGATTTGTTTTTGTTTTGTTTTTGAATGTCAGAAATGTATATTTGTGAATGTTGAGATGTTATATTGGTTTCACTGGTAATTATAAATAATTGAAATGGGTATATATTTTTTTTGTTAAGTTGCCTAATAATTATGCACAGTAATAGTCACCTGCACACACAGATATCCCCCTAACATAGCTAAAACTAAAAAGAAACTAAAAACTACTTCCAAAAATATTCAGCTTTGATATTAATGAGTTTTTTGGGTTCATTGAGAACATGGTTGTTGTTCAATAATAAAATTAATCCTCAAAAATACAACTTGCCTAATAATTCTGCACTCCCTGTACAATTATAAACGTAAATTCCCAATACAATAGCTACAATTTGTGTACCACGAAAGCACCTCTACACCAAAGTTAAAAAGCTTGTTGAATGTTCCATTGCCTTCCAGGAAATTCAGAAAGACCATTCTGCAAGGATTAGAAACACAAACGTCATCCTCATCCACACTATACTCTCCCAAATAAAATACCTCTTTTTCAGCACTTCTTAAATCCTTTCTAGTAAAAATTCAACAAATGTCCTTAAAGTCTTTAAATAACACTTCATGCGCTTTCAGGCATCAGTTAGGAGTGATATTGAAATGTGTCAGATTCCTAAAGAGTACTTTCTGGTGGATATAGATAATCTTCCAGCATACTTCGCTTCAGGGTCTACCTGTCCCAGCTACCAAAGGGGACAAGGAAGTGGCCCTTTCAACACCACTGCACCTGCTGCCAATCACCCATGGATTACAGCACTATAAAGTGAATAGCAGGGACCTGAAGCATGGGATGCGCCCCAGTGCTGCCTGGGCAAAGACTAGGCCAAGAGTGGGCCAGTATGTGCCCGTCCGTGGCTGGACCACCCCTCTTGGCCTTGTGACCCGCCTGTCCAGTGCCAACAGTCAGGCTCAACTGAAAGTATGAACTGATGGGGAAAAGGAAATCCACAATGCTCATCTCCAAAGAGCGTCCACTAACCACAACTATCAAAACAACCTCACAAATCCCATGGGGGCAATTAATAGTGCGATTGAGAGTGTAGAGAGGCCTATGTTTACCTTGGTCTATTGCAAATAATGAAATCACCTCAGCCTCCAATTAATGCATCTTTAATGATGACCTCCTAATTGACACTAGCAGTAGTGAGATTGACCGTAATGGCCACACAAGTCCCCGTCCATCAAAAAAAGCAGAACATTCTGAGAGGAAAAGTGTCACCTGTTCCAAAAAGCCTGTAAGCTCTAGGAAACAAAAAGAAGCAATTGAAGCAGCAGGGAACCCTTAGGCACCATGGGAAGGATCTCTATGGGAAAGACTCAGCTTCTGATATATTTACAGCCACACTTAAGGACCAAATTTTAGACCCAGTACTAACAGCTCACAGGGGTATAGATTCCTCATTGAAAATTTCGATTGAGAAAGGGAATAGCAGGGGTGTTGGCAAGGACGTGGAAGTTGTTAAATCTTTACAAACTCAGAAATAATCCCATCTTGTAGCAACTTGTGCCGGGGTAAATGATGGCTTGGAGTTTGGCCATCAGGGACACCGAGGACCTCGGGTCTACTGTGGCCTTGCGAATCCTAACTTAAATTTGAGGAGGTTCGAACAGCGATCCCCATTCGGCCAGATGACCACCAGCAAATAGCAGGAATACTTCAGTGCAGTATTGACAGAGGGGATTCTAGTACTCAGAGTTTGGATCGCAGAGCTACTAACAGGTTACTTTAATGACCACTCGAGGCAAGGCCACTGGTGACAGTTCTAAAGAATGTGCCATCTTTAAAATTCAATCAGGAGGAGGGAAAGCATCAGTTTAAAAACAAAGTTGTGCACTGGCTGACAATGCAATAAGATATTTATAGCTCTGAGACTCTATCCAGTAATAAAGTAAATCGGGTTTACTGAGTAGGTCTCACTGAAAAATAGGAACCGGGAGATTGCATTGTTATAAATTTTAGGCACAAGCCTGCTGCAAGGACTTTTTGTGGTAAGGCTTTCCGTAAATCGCACCTCCTAAGGGCGCATCACAGCAGTCCCTAAAGGTTACTTTTATAAATCAACCGATATGAACACATTTAAATCTCTTGTGCAGAGATCCCAGTTTATAGGCCTTTTGTGATTTCAACATACAACCGGTTCTCCCCTCTGGAACAAGTCGACTGACTCTTGAATTTAGACCCACCATCGACTAGCCCTCTGCACACTGCTTGCTTGCGGGATATAACTGCCAATTCTATCTCTGTAGGAAGGTACATAGTTAGGCATGAATCCCCACCATTGCTTCCCCTGAAATTACAGTCCTATTCATGTGTAGCTGGCATACTCTTTACTGGCCCATGACATGTGGAGTTCATCCCCACAAGTGATTAGGCAGGTACAGATTACTCCCAATGCTGCCAGCTCTGCTATGAATGTACATGTGTAAACTCTACTTCAGAGCTGCTTGTCAACTCATAGGTTTTAGCTCTTAATTCAAGTGTATGTCCTGGAATCTGTCCGGTCTCTCCAGCAAGCTGGGAAATGTTGAATGGTTTGACACAATTAAAAACTTCAATATTGTGTGTGTATAAGAGACCTGGGCCTGTGAGGTGGTGTTTGTAAATGGGTTTTTATCAGTTCATACACTGGCAAAGCCTTCAAAGGGGGTCACACCATTAAGGTGGTCTTTTTCCACTGTAAGATTAAAATCATTGATTTCTCGATAGTGTCTATTTGTTTGAGTGATCGTTACCCTTTAGCCATCTCCCTCAATCTTGGCAGTGATAAGCAGGGTGGTGCTCCCATTGTAACTCCATTTGCCGTTTACCCTAACAAGGGTGTCTTGAACAAATGGGCCTCTTTGTATAGAGGAGTATGGAAAGGGTATAGAAGAGGTGATGGTGTGTATGGATACCAATTTGACCCTAAGTATGTGTTGCAGGCATTTGTAGGTATTTGTCATTGTGTGGATGGCTTTCCAACTACTGGGGTTTAGGCTAGGGACACCAAGCCACAGAGGTGGTTTGATGCCAAGTGTTCAAAAGCCCACATAGACCTTAGTCCCGCTCAGAAACAGGCACAAGTGACAGGGGGATGATGAGAACATGCAGGTTGAATTACAAGCAAACTATTGTGCATAGGAAGGATGGCATTAGGAGAGAAGCCCTGGGACCTGGGAAAAAGTGCATGAAGCAAGCAGAATAAATGACTCTTGGCACTTTTGGAAAACAGCCAATGCCCCTTATACACTCATAATAAGCCCACTGACGTTGCAATCCCACCAGATAAATGAGTTGAGCAATTTTCCAAGGATTCTGGTACAGATGCTGTTGGTGTTGGCTCTCCTAATGTCACCACATCTGCTTATCATCGGGCAGTTTAGAGTCACTATGTCTCACTTTGAATGAGGTTATATATGAGCTGGAACCGAGTGCTAAACTAAGGCGATAGGCCCTGCTGTGGTACAGTTGATCTTTTTATTGATAAGCCTGTTCCATGAGCCTCGCTAATGACTAATGTACTGGGATGTGTGATTGTCACAGCCCCCCCTAAATCATTATCTAATTCTATCATAGTTCCCATACCAAAAAAAGGTGATAGGGTGTGGTGTGTCCTCACTGCTATCGTCTGCTGATTTTGTTATTTGACTCAACCAGTAAAGTTCTGGGGGGAACCTGTTGAGTTGGTTGGAAACTTGGGCGGCTGAGTAGGGCTGCTTCTAAAGTGCAATATGGGTTTTGGAGGGGTCTCGGCACCATTTATCGAAGCCTTAATTTTCACCCTGCTATCAGCAAATACACGGTGTCAAAGCAAGGCTGTCTCCATCTAACGTTTATGGACCTCACCTCAGCTTTCGATTGAGTGAACAGGTAGAAGCTATGGCATAAAATGGTAGCTATGGGTGTAGATAAGGCTTTGGTCTTCTTTTTGGCTAGGTTACATGAAGATGTAACTGGCCGTATAAGATATGGCACGAATGGGGTGTGCACGGTTGAGATGAGATGTTGAGTGAGGCAGGGATGTGTGTTGGCACCATTTTTGTTTTGTCTACATAATAATGGTTTGGAAATTTGGTAAAAAGACGGTGAGGCAGACACACTTAGTGTATGTATCAGGAGACTTACTGCTCTGCTTTATGCAGATGATTGTGTTTTGATGTCACGGACTGGTGTAGGCCTACAGAAAATGATAAACAAATTTGTTCCATTTATGGATAATGTGGGTTTAAGGACCAACTCTGCCAAATAACAGGTGATGGTCAAGGAGAATACACACATTGGCCTGAGACCGCACTATATTTATGGAGATAAGTTCTCTGAAGTCCCGAACTTTACTTACTTGGGTGTACCATTTGATTGTAAAGGCAACTGGTTGCACCTAATAAGGCCAGATGATCTTGGTTTGACCAAATCATTGAGTTCCTGTTTAGATTTGCTGGGAAGCTGGGCTCCAAACCCCTGGATGCCATGATTACTATCTGTGAGGCACTTTGTCACTCCTCTGTTACATGCAAGGCTGGAGTCTGGGGCTATTGCAACATTGTGAATTTGCAAACCAAAGAGAATGCATTTCTGAGAAGGTTACTGTCCATACCCAATGGCCTGCCTATTTTCCTATGTCACACAGAATTATGCCTTTGTCCCCTGGAAGACCACATCAGACTTGCCCTGATTATGCTACGGTATTCAATATGGCCCAAACAAGACACCCTCCTTAATCAGAAGATTATAAATGACTGTCTATCCCTTGATCATACATTTCGTACCCATAACTAAGATAAATGAAGGAGCAATGTGTTGCAGTGGGGAGGTCTGATTGCTTTGATTGACCCCAGAACTGCTCCCAGACACCAAATGAAGCAGGATTTTTTTGTGCATTTTTAAAAAAGCAGAGAACGCACAGTGAAGGGAATGAAGAGGGTGGAGGGATATCTTCCTTTAGTGACTACAGATTATATTGAACAATACCTTCTGTTTCTATTCCATACCCCTGAAAGATTTTATCTGGTTAGGTTCAAGTTTAACATCGCTCAATATTTAGGGCCAGACTTATGGAAAGTAGAGCTGCACTGAGTGCAGAACAACTTTCCCGGCACCCTTTAGCACCCTCTACCGCCACCATGTATGCGCTATATTCAAAATAAGGCATACCATGGCGCAGGGTAAGGGGCAATAGCATCATTTTTCATGACACTTTCGATGTCCTCTGCAGGAGTAGCACCATAATATTGGCGCTACTCCTGCAGAGTACATAGGGGCCCTTTCTAAAGAATGGAAGACCCCTTCTAACGCCTTATCTTGAACAGGCATTAAAAGTGTTGTAAAAAATGGTGCAAGGAAATCTCATAGATTTCCTTACGGCATTTTTCCGGCTCCCCTAACGGGGGCATAATGTAGCACAAAGGGTTACAGAGTGGCACAATGCATGCATTGCCCCACTCTGTAAATACGGTGCAGGGATTTCGGCCTCGTTGGGCCACATTAACATCAAAAATAATTACGTTAATGTGGGGCAAGTATGTGCTAGTGGACTATAAATACGCCCTTAAGTATTATAACCAGAAAAGCATATTCTGACTCAGCTTCTGAATTTCGGCCCTGTGATTCATACTCAGCATAGTCTAGATTGCATTTTGTATTCTCTCGTAAATTATATGCTGACCCTAGAAGGAAATTTGTAATAACTTATTAAAAAGTTTTAAAGGTAGAAGGTGAAGACGGCCCTGTATTTTGTTGTGTTTTTATCTGCTTGTGTTTGCACATGACACTTCGTATGCCTATCCCTCGAGTATATTGAATGTTTCTCTGCAGATTGCAATATAGGTGAGCGTATGACATGTATCTGCATATTGCACTTTTGTATGTTATATCTTCTGTATGTTTTTAATCAATTCATGATTTTAGTCATTACTGCTTTGTCTTGCTGTTTTAAGATTTTTAACAAAATAAAGACTTTCTGTTGATGATGAAATCTTCCTCAACTGTTCATGCTGCATGAGTCTCACTTCGCGTTTTTCCCTCACAATTGGCTAAATCCTTTTTAAAGATGAATTGGAAGCCGCACTTGTATGTATTGAAAAAGGGGGTTGTTGCCCGTGACGCATGATTACAGACAAAGATCAAATCTGAAGCCATGTGAACATTTGTGAAGCAATACAAAACTCAACTAAACACTTAAACACAGATTTGAAAAACAAATATACATTTATGAGTGCACACTTAATTCTGCGTTAGTATTGTTTGGTAATAATAATGGTACACATTCAAATATTTAGCTCATGTACTCTTACAAGAACACATCTTCATTTTTACCCTGTTCTTGGTGGATTCTCCACCACCTAACAAGCAATCAGATAGAAGGTTTGGTGTAAGAGTTTGAGGTTGCACTATATAACTCTAGGGGTGTAACCAACACCCCCTGTCAAGGAATACCCCCTCAAACGCCTAAACCATTTATTGTTTTACACAAATGTAATGCGTGCAGGATAGAAGTCTACCTAAATACATTTAGTGAATCCTATGAAAGTTTGACAATACTAGAATTCCATACACTTTTGGGTGGTGACCCCTTCATCCATTTGAAGCCTTCTTGTTGTATAGGTAAGTAGTAAATGCAGACATATTGCTGGATGCTTTAACTGAGAAAGTGAGGGGTAGGAAATCAGTAGGAGCAGGTACAGGGACGTGAGCAATAAATAATACATGTCACTTTTTCCTATAGCTGGAATATATATTTTCTGCACTTTCTTGAAACAATGGTGGGGGTGGCTTTGCTATTTTTGCATCTGCTTTTTGCACATTTACTTCAGCACTAACGGTAGGTCTGAAAACATATAGGGTGTATTTGTGCATACCCACAGAACTAAAAACTTGTGAAAGCCCACCACTTCAATGGACACATTCTCCTCCCCTAGGAATGTCAAAAAGTCTAAGGCCCATATTTACACTTTTTTAGCGCTACATTTGTGCCGCTTTTTCACACAAAAGTGGCACAAACTTTCAAAATACAACTGTATTTTGTAAGTTTGCACCGCTTTTTGCGTCAAAAAATGACGCAAATGCGGCGCTAAAAAGTGATAAATGTGGGCCTAAGTTTAAAACTGAAGAAACAAGTCATGTCTGCAGAACCTCCACAGCGCTTTCTTCAACGGATGTAAATGTCCTCTGACACTAACACGGTAAACTTGATTTCCCATTCCACCCATGTTTTTCGGAAATATGTTTGGGCTCTAAATAGAGTTGAGAATAGGGAGGTAAGTAATTAAAACTGATAAGACAGTGAAAAAGACCAATGTAGCATTAGCCTTGACATACTGATTGTGTGTTTTCCCTAAATTCTAGGGTCACCAAGATCCTATGAGTGATGTCATGCATTCTGTTAGCGTGGCTAAGAAGAAGAATAGCGCATGGATGTGTCAAGTTATAAATGGGGACTATTTCTAGGTGTATGGACATTGCATGTGTAACACTAATAGTCAGTCTGTTGCTTAACAGGAAGCGTCAATATTTTTCAATCTCCTCTGATTGACACTCCAAGAGGCAGTACAAATGAACTACAATATTACCTCGACATGATGTCTTTCACCACTTGGCACTCTGACCTCTGACAAAGTGGAGAGAGCAGATGCAAAATGCATGCTGGATCTTAACTATTGGAAACGTCTACTTCACCATAATCTTAAAGTGTATACTTTTGTGCCCCTCAGAACAAATTGGTCATCCTTTATTAATTGAGAAACAACTTTCGGTCATCAAAGCACGTGCACTTTGTCTGCAGAATGTAATAACCAAAATATCATTGCCTTGGTTAGGTTGCCTTTGTGTGAACCAATGCCAAAAAGGCAAATGCTCAATGTTGCGACTTAGAGGTGTGCACCTTGAATATCGAACCCAGAATATCAGAGGTGGAAAATATAGAGGAAAAAATATTGAAAAAGAATATTAACAGGTAAGTCTAGATATTCCATACAAAGCTCCATGTATATGTACCAAAGCCGTACATATATTTTTAAGGTACATAGAAGTAGAGTTAGGAATAGTAGTACATCTACTTCCCCATATGTACTTACATTTTCAAAATTTGTCCCTCAATATTTTATCCTCAATATTTTTGTATCTCAATATTATAGGTGGCGATATATCGTAGTACAACCCAGAAAAGTTTGACAGACATGCTGACTACCTTGCTATCAGAGCTGATGCCCAGAAACAGACCTGGCCTATTATTGATTAGCTTATCTATTGTTAGAGCTAATGAAATGATAGAAGTATGGATATATATTCCATGCGTAGAAAGATTGTGTAGGTTTTGTAATCAATGTTATATAGAGACTCAGTTACATATTTCTCATCCTATCCATATAATAGAATTAGTCTTTATGTGCGTTTTGCTCATGATAATAGATGAAAAGACTGTATTATTATGCATTAAAGCAATCTGTAAGTCTTTTAAGATAATAATGATCTTTCTAGAAAGATGTATACAATGAACAGCATCTTCTCTGTATTTTTTAAATGCACAACTATGTATACAGAAAATGTTTTCATTGAAATAAAAGTGACATAACTGATAGATTGTTAAATTCCCTGTGGTGCTTTGAAAGTTCTACCAAAAGGCATGGATGGCATCAATAGCCTTATTCAAGTAAATGGTTAATGCAGTTAGATCTCATACCCAACCTTGTTTTGGGTTGTTATGTCTATAAGCTATCTTATACTACAAAGATTCTTAGTGGACTAATGTTTCTAATGCAATATTTATATCCCATGGGATTCACTCAACACAAAACTAAAAATATATATATAGGGGGTCATTCTGACCTCGGCGGTAAAAGCCGCTTACCGCCGGTCAGAAGGCCGCCACAATACCGCCGCGGCCACAGTCAGCCGCCACGGACATTCTGTCCCACAACTGCAAAACCTCCGAAAATCCGCCCTCCACTGCAGTACGCCACATCAGCGGCCAGCGGTAAACTGGAGAAGACCAAACCTCCACCGCCACGCCAACCGAAATACGCCCATCCCATTATGACCCGCAAATCCACGCGGCGGTCATTCAACCGCGGTATTCCATTGGCGGTAGACCCCGCCGCGGTCAAAATACACACACCTTTACAAACCCCTACCACATTGGACAATTTGAAAGGCACACACCTGAAACCCATACACACACCACTCCCACACATCCAATACCATATAAAACACACACCCACATCACCCACAAACCCCTACCAACAAAAACCAGAGACGAAGGAGAGAGAGACACACATCAGAGAATAGATAGCCAGACACACAGAGGCACACCGCAACATCACACACACCACATAGAAGCACAAAGCACCACACACCAACACACACATCATCACATACACCACCCCACACCTCATACACCCCACCCCATGGCACCACAAAGGCACCCACGCTTTTTGGACCAAGAACTCCGGGTCATGGTGGAGGAGATCATAAGAGTGGAACCCCAGCTCTTCGGCTCACAGGTCCAGCACACCACCATAGCGAGGAAGGCGGAGCTCTGGCAGCGGATCGTGGACAGGGTCAACGCGGTGGGACAGCATCCCAGAAATAGAGAGGACATCCGCAAACGATGGAACGACCTACGGGGGAAGGTGCGCTCGATGGTCTCGCGACACAACATCGCAGTGCAGAGGACTCGCGGGGGCCCCCCACCCACTCCACCCGAATTCACAACATGGGAGCAGGAGGTACTCAACATCCTGCATCCTGATGGCCTCGCTGGAGTACACGGAGGAATGGACTCTGGTAAGTACAAGGCCAACCACTTCACCCCACCCCCAGCATGCTAACCCCCACCCTCACCCCCAACCCCCCAGCACACATCCTCCCTGAGAATGTCTCCCCAGCACAACCCACCCAACACCAACCCCTGCATGCCACCCCCAAACTATGGACACCCATAACCTAAGCATGACCACTGCACATACCCATCACCCCCCCCCCCACAAAACACCCTCACAACACCTCCCCCAAGGGAATGCCAGCACTGGGGGACAAGGGCACCTATAAAACGCAAGCTAATGCACACACAGAAACAATAACCATACCCTCTTACCCCATGCAGGACCTGAACGACAACACACCGGTCAGGAGGGACCAGAAATGTCCATCCCACCCCCGGAACAGGCCACTAGTGATGACAGCAGCTCTGTCGACCTGGAACCTGACGACCAGCCCGGACCATCGGGGACCTCTGGGCAGTCGGTTCCCCTCACCCAGACACAGGCCACTGCAGACCAAAGCCCCTCTGGGAACAACCGCACAGCTCCCACCCAGCAGGCCCATGCCTCTGTCTCTAGGACAGGTCAAGCAGCGGTGTGTCTACCACTACAGGGCCCCCAGGGTAACCCACCAACCCAACAACAACAGGGACCTGGGGGCAGTGGGAGTGGGCACACCGTCCAGGGGTCAGAGGCCCAGGGAAACAGGGCAACTCGGAGGGCTGCTGTGCGACAGGGGGGGGAGGAGAGGCCCAGGGAACCCACTCTCCAAGAGGCCCTCACCACCATCATGGCTGCCTACCACCACTCACAAGAGACGATGGCGACGGTACTGGCCAGGTTCCAGGAGATCCAGGCACAGCAGGAGCAACGCTACATGGGGTTCAGCGACCAACTAACCAACATCTCAACCGCTATGGGGAGCATAGTCCAGGCCCTGAACCGCATAGAGGACACGTTTCGGGACCATGTGGCATCACACAGGGCCCCTGTCACTAGCCAGGAACAGGAACAGCCTACCACCTCCGCCGGCGCTAGTGGACAGGAGGCCCCACCACAACGACAGCCCCCCAGAACCCCACCTCCTGCTGAACAACAACCGCCCCGCAAAAGGAGCCTGACATCAAAAAAACCGACAGAGTAGAATGTCAAGTCCCCCGCCAGCATCACATACCCCCTGAAGTCCTCCCACTGTCCCACATGGCCACCCTGTCAAACCTTGAACTGCCCCATCCTGCCACAGGCGTATGGACAATGCACCTGTGAGACTGAGAACTGGACTCCGCCATGGACATTACTCCACCCCGACCCATCACTGTTTCACCATCATGTACCAATATCTATGCACTAATAATAAATCACACATTGCACTGAAATCAATCAGGACTCAGGCTGTCTTATTTACAAATGTATGACACATTACATATCAATTACGTATTGTGAACATTGTGAATTACACATACCGAGGTAACTTAGCATTAGTCCATGGGCCAACCAAGCCGAGGTCACGCAGTGGCTCATACAGCACAGAAAAGGGAAGGGAAATTCAAACATCATGTCCATAGGTCTGGGGGGAAACCGACAAAGTTGAGATGCAGGAGGCTTTCAGGAAATGTAAAATGGCATGGGTGATCATTACCTGTGTGCTACTGGAAATACTGTGCTATTACTCTGTCCCTGTTGTCTGTGTCGTCCTCTGAGTCTTCCTCCTCTTCACTCTCCGCAGGCTCCACAGCTACTTCAACACCACCATCTGCACCATCCTCCTGCAGGAAAGGGACCTGACGTCGCAATGCCAGATTGTGAAGCATACAGCAGGCCACGATGATGTGGCACACCTTCTTTGGTGAGTACATCAGGGATCCCCCAGTCATATGCAGGCACCTAAACCTGGCCTTCAGGAGGCCAAAGGTCCTTTCGATGATCCTCCTAGTTCGCCCATGGGCCTCATTGTACCGTTCCTCTGCCCTGGTCCGGGGATTCCTTACTGGGGTCAGTAGCCAAGGCAGGTTGGGGTAACCAGAGTCACCTATTAGCCACACACGTTGTCTCTGTAGCTGCTCCATCACATAGGGGATGCTGCTATTTCGCATCACATACGCGTCATGCACTGACCCTGGGAACTTGGCATTTACATGGGAGATGTACTGGTCAGCCAAACAGACCACCTGGACATTCATCGAATGATAACTTTTTCTGTTTCGGTACACCTGCTCATCGTCTTTTGGGGGTACCAAAGCCACATGGGTCCCATCAATGGCACCAATGATGTTGGGGATATGTCCAAGGGCATAGAAATTACCCTTCACTGTAGGCAAGTCACCCTCCTCTTGGAAAATGATGTAGCTCCGCATGAGTTTCATCAGGGCAGACAACACTCTACTCAAAATCTTTGAAAACATAGGCTGAGACATTCCAGATGACATGGCCACTGTGGTCTCGAATGACCCACTTGCCAAAAAATGGAGGACTGACAAAACCTGCACCAGAGGGGGAATCCCTGTGGGTTGGCGGATGGGGGACATCAGGGCTGGCTCCAGCTGGGCACACAGTTCATGGATAGTGGCTCGGTCAAGTCGGTATCGTAGTATGATGTGGCGTTCTTCCATTGTCGACAGGTCCACCAGCGGTCGGTACACGCGAGGATTCCTCCATCTCATCGCAAGTCTCAGCGGACGGTGCCTAGGAAGGACAACATGGAGCACAGAGTCAGCCAAACCACAGGTACGTACAGACAGCTTGCACAGTTAAAGAATGGCAATGGGTTGAAAGGCGTGTATGTGTGGCAATGCAAGGCCTAGGCCTGTGTGTCGCATTCAAAATTAAGCCATGTAGGCCCTTGAAATGGCGGCTGCCTGACCTGTGAAGTGGGACAATGGGATGTGAGGTCAATGCGCTGGCGGGGCACACCGTGGCGGTAGGCGGTCGAAGACCGCGGCGCAAAGCCGCATTGGTTAACATTGAAGCCTATGGGTTTCAGGAGCCAATGACTAAGTGCGCCGGCGGTCGCGGTACGCACCGCCGCGGTACGCACCGACGCGGGCGTGACCCCCATTTTCTATCTGCTTAATCACTCGAGACCTGATCATCCACAGGAGAGGACCTATACTGCAAGTGCTGCTGTGACCTCGGTCTGGAAGATACAATGGCTGCTGCGACTGGGGAAAGGGCCCCTGCCTTCACGTCTGAAGAGTTGGAGAAGCTCGTGGATGGGGTCCTCCCCCAGTATGCGGCACTCTACGGTCCTCCAGACCAACAAGTGAGTACACCGGGTGCACATGGAATGGGCTATGCCTGTGTGGATTGGGGTGGATGTAAGTTGGTGGGGTGGGGGGCGAATGAGGAGTGCAACGCCCGACACATGAGAGCATGTGCCATATGGCAAAGTTGGTGGGGGGGGCCAATCACATCTAACATGCAGGTCATTGATGAATTCCTCCTTTCCACCCTGTACATGTCAAATAGGTCAGCGCCCATCAGAAGATCGAGATTTGGCGTGCCATCGCCAAGGAAGTCCGGAACTTGGGGGTCCACAACAGACGGGGCACCCACTGCCGCAAGAGGTGGGAGGACATCCGCCGCGGAACAAGGAAGACTGCAGAAACACTGCTGGGGATGGCCTCCCAACCTAGGAGGGGTGCCAGTCGCACCATGACCCCCCTGATGTCCCGGATCCTGGCGGTGGCTTACCCAGAAATGGATGGGCGCTTTAAGACATCACAGCAGACACAAGGGGGTGAGTATCAGCACATTCTCCTATCTTTCTGCGCAGTGGAGGCGTCTGGGTGGGGGAGGAGGGCTGTGGGTGACATTAGGCCAGGGCGCTTTCTGTAGTGTAGTCCTCTCCCTTAGGCATGGCCCTGTGCCCCCGGCCCCCACCTCGGTAGGGTGACAAGTACAGCCATTGAAGGTCCAGCATCTCCCATGTGCGCGTTTGACGTCTCTTGGCCTGTTGTCCTAGTCAGTAGTACTGAGTAGTGTACCCCGAATGCGCAGCTTAGTGCATTAGGCTCCTGTGTCTGTCCTCTCCGCCAACGGTGTTGACATTGCATGCACTCAACCTGGTCTTCTTTTTTCTCCCCCCACCCTTTCTCTTCATCTTCTTGTGCATGTGTGCATTAGCATCATCAGGCGGAGGAGATTTGGGATCGGAGCACGAGGGAGCTGCAGGACACAAGGCCCCGGTGGGCCCAGGAACAGACACCGAGGGCACCAGTGATCCGGAGGGCGAGGGGAGCACCACGACGGGGACCGCTGGTGAGAGCAGCGAAAGCGACACGTCCTCGGACGGGAGCTCCCTAGCGGTGGCGGCAACATCGTGCCCCCCGCCTCTACAGGTACAGCCGCCACCCAGCGCACCAGCCCCGCCCTCCCAGCAGCCCCTCAGTCTTCGCTCCGAGCCGGTTCGCCCAGGAAGGCGCGCGTCTCCTTCACCCCAGGCACCTCAGCCCCTGCCCCTGTTGCCCCTGCTGCCCTCAGTGCGGAGCTCATTGACCTGGTAAGGACGCTCATTGTTGGGCAGACGACCCTTTTGAATGCCATCCAGGGTGTGCAAAGGGAGGTGCAACAGAGCAATGCGTACCTGGAGGGCATTCATTCGGGTCAGGCTCCCATCAACGAGCGTTCACTGCTCTGGCCTCAGCACTGACGGCAGCCATTGTCCCTGTTTCCAGCCTCCCTCTTCTTACTGCCTCCAGCCTTTCTCTGTCTCCTGTCCCTCAGCCTATCCCATCCACACCATCAGACCAGCCTGCACACACCTCAACACCCAAGAGCAGCTCATCCAAACACAAGCACCACAGATCCCACAAACACTCACCCAAGCAACACCCAGATGCAGACATGCCAACAGCCACTGCCACCCCTGTGTCCCCCTCCTCCTCGTCTCCCTCCTCCCTCCCTGTGACGTCTACACTCACACCTGCATGCACCCCAACATCAGCCAGTGCTTCCATCACCACCTCACCCTCCAGTACAGTCCACACTCGTGCAGTCACCACCCCCACTGCCATTTACACGTCCCCTGTGTCCTCTCCCACTGTGTCTGTCACCCCCTCTTCCAAGACACACAAACGCAGGCAGCCACCCACCCAACAGCCATCCACCTCACGACAGCCTACAGCACCAGCACCTTCACCCAATGACAGCACACCTGACTCTCCTACAACCACCTCCTCTACGTCCACTTCCATCTCCACTTCTCTTACCTTTTACCTTGGCCCTAAAAAACTTTTCCTGGCTAACCTTGACCTCTTTCCCCCCGATGAGCTCCCCCATCCATCTTCAAAGAGTCCCAAGAGCACCGCAGCCACCACCAGCCCAGCTTCGGGTGTCACTGTTGTGCATGGGCTCTGGAGCCCACCCTTTGCCAGCAGTGACACATCCATCAGCAGCAAGGACACGTCCAGCCCCCCCCCCGGCAAGAGGACCCGCAAAAACAAGGGCCGCCGTGCGAGGACCGACAGGGCTGCCCCCAAGGAGCAATGTGCGGCCACTTCACCACCCACACCATCTAGGGGAGGCAAGGGCCCGAGAGCCCCATCAAAGGAGCGGAAGAGCAGCAGGAGCACGGAGAAGGTGGACCCCACATGCCACATCCCAGCTGGGAAGGAGGACACTAAGGAGGCCAGGAGTCCGTCCCCGAAGGGTCCAGAAACGTCACGGTCCGAGGGCGACTGAGCCGGGAGTCCAGGCCAGGTCTGGCTCCCTTGACCTGCTGGATGAGCACCGCTGAACCGGGCCCGCAGGGCAGAAGAGCACCGCTGAACCGGGCCCGCGGGGCAGAAGAGCACCGCTGAACCGGGCCCGCGGGGCAGAAGAGCACTGCTGAACAGGGCCCGCGGGGCAGAAGAGCACCGCTGAAGTGGGCCCGCGGGGCAGAAGAGCACCGCTGAACCGGGCCCGCGGGGCAGAAGAGCACCGCTGAACAGGGCCTGCGGGGCAGAAGAGCACCGCTGAACAGGGCCCCGCCGTGGAGATAGGCACCGCTGAACAGGGCCCGCGGTGCAGAAGAGCACCGCTGAACAGGGCCCACGGTGCAGAAGAGCACCGCTGAACAGGGCCCCGCCGTGGAGATAGGCACCGCTGAACAGGGCCCGCGGTGCAGAAGAGCACCGCTGAACAGGGCCCGCGGGGCAGAAGAGCACCGCTGAACAGGGCCCGCGGTGCAGAAGAGCACCGCTGAACAGGGCCCGCGGGGCAGAAGAGCACTGCTGAACAGGGCCCCGCCGTGGAGATAGGCACCGCTGAACAGGGCTCGCGGTGCAGAAGAGCACCGCTGAACAGGGCCCCGCCGTGGAGATAGGCACCGCTGAACAGGGCCCGCGGTGCAGAAGAGCACCGCTGAACAGGGCCCGCGGGGCAGAAGAGCACCGCTGAACAGGGCCCGCGGTGCAGAAGAGCACCGCTGAACAGGGCCCGCGGTGCAGAAGAGCACCGCTGAACAGGGCCCGCGGGGCAGAAGAGCACCGCTGAACAGGGCCCCGCCGTGGAGATAGGCACCGCTGAACAGGGCCCGCGGTGCAGAAGAGCACCGCTGAACAGGGCCCCGCCGTGGAGATAGGCACCGCTGAACAGGGCCCGAGGTGCAGAAGAGCACCGCTGAACAGGGCCCCGCCGTCTCAAGCACCGCTCCGCTGGGCCCTTCATCTCAAGCACCGCTCCGCTGGGCACCGCTGTCTCTCCACCTCTCCGCTGGGCCCTTCATCTCAAGCACCGCTCCGCTGGGCACCGCTGTCTCTCCACCTCTCCGCTGGGCCCTTCTTCTCAAGCACCGCTCCGCTGGGCACCGCCGTCTCATGCACCGCTCCGCTGGGCCTTTCATCTCAAGCACCGCTCCGCTGGGCCCTTCATCTCATGCACCGCTCCGCTGGGCCCTTCATCTCAAGCACCGCTCCGCTGGGCCCTTCATCTCAAGCACCGCTCCGCTGGGCCCTTCCTGTCATGCACCGCTCCGCTGGGCACCGCCGTCTCAAGCACCGCTCCGCTGGGCCCTTCATCTCAGGCACCGCTACGCTGGGCCCTTCCTGTCATGCACCGCTCCGCTGGGCACCGCCGTCTCAAGCACTGCTCCGCTGGGCCCTTCTTCTCAAGCACCGCTCCGCTGGGCCCTTCATCTCAAGCACCGCTCTGCTGGGCCCTTCCTGTCATGCACCGCTCCGCTGGGCACCGCCGTCTCAAGCACCGCTCCGCTGGGCCCTTCATCTCAAGCACCACTCCGCTGGGCCCTTCTTGTCACGCACCGCTCCGCTGGGCACCGCCGTCTCAAGCACCGCTCCGCTGGGCCCTTCTTCTCAAGCACCGCTCCGCTGGGCCCTTCATCTCAAGCACCGCTCCGCTGGGCACCGCCGTCTCAAGCACCGCTCCGCTGGGCACCGCCGTCTCAAGCACCGCTCCGCTGGGCACCGCCGTCTCAAGCACCGCTCCGCTGGGCACCGCTGTCTCTCCACCTCTCCGCTGGGCTCTTCTTCTCAAGCACCGCTCCGCTGGGCACCGCCGTCTCAAGCACCGCTCCGCTGGGCCCTTCATCTCAAGCACCGCTCCGCTGGGCCCTTCATCTCAAGCACCGCTCCGCTGGGCACCGCCGTCTCAAGCACCGCTCCGCTGGGCCCTTCTTCTCAAGCACCGCTCCGCTGGGCCCTTCATCTCAAGCACCGCTCCGCTGGGCCCTTCCTGTCATGCACCGCTCCGCTGGGCACCGCCGTCTCAAGCACCGCTCCGCTGGGCCCTTCTTCTCAAGCACCGCTCCGCTGGGCACCGCTGTCTCAATCACTGTTTATGGTTCACTGTGCCCACCATGCCTCCTCCTTGACCAGTGGAGACTGTCATCCACCTGATGGACTGTGGCTTTGCACTCCCCAGGATGGTCCAGTGGGCAGCCCACCCACTGTAGAGACATTGAGAGACTGTGGCTTTGCACTCCCCAGGATGGTCCAGTGGGCAGCCCACCCACTGTAGAGACATTGAGAGACTGTGGCTTTGCACTCCCCAGGATGGTCCAGTGGGCATGGTGGCTCCTCGTGGATCTGGCGTCGTGGACTCATGTGGCTGTGGTGCCCCCCCCTTCCCTTCCCCCTGAGGTGCCTGTAGTTTTTACATCTGATGCCCCTGCAGTGTTCTCTCCAAAGGACTTAGGTCTCCTGTGTGGGCTTTGCCCTTATTTCTCAAGACTTTGGCCCACGGACATGATGAATTCGTAGGATGTGCAGGACTTGGTACTTCAGTTATACACTGATGTGTATGTCATTAGTTTTGTTGTGAATATCTTTCATGGTTGTACGATAATTTTCTGGAGCTTTTTGGTACATAAATATTTATTCCAAATTTGATTATGTCCTATCATTTTTCAGGGGTGTTTGGGTGGTGTCACTGTGACTTGTTGCTCTGCATTGGTGTGTACATAGTTGGGGGGGTCGCATATGTGTGTGCCCGTAACCTTTCGTCCTCCCCCTCCCGTGTGTCGTAGGTGCAGTACTCACCGTTGTCGTCTGCGCCGGACTTCGTACTCGTGGTAGATGAGAAGGTAGACGAGAGCAGGTAGGATGTTTAATTCGGGTTCCATGCTGTCCTCCTTCCTCCTGGAGTGCGTAGTGGTGAGCGTTTTCCCGTCCGTAGTCTGTTTCCGCCGTGTTTTTATCGGCGGTGCTCCCGCCCCGGAAAAGGTGGCGGATTGGTGAGTTGGAATAGTGTGGGCGGTACATTGGCTGCCGCCTGGCTGTTGGCGGTGACCGCCGCGCTGTTTGTTTGTACCACCGTGGCGGTCGGAGTGTTAAAGTTGCTGTCTGTGTTGGCGGTTCCCGCCAGGGTCAGAATCCCATATTTTTTACCGCCAGCCTGTTGGCGGGTTGGCCGCCGCTTTAACACCGACCGCCAGGGTTAGAATCACCCCCATAATGTTTAGTCAGGTAATTCTACTACATTTTATCATGGTGCATTGAGACTTGCGCGAATAAGCATGGTATCACCTAGTAAGAGGTCATATTTCCCTTTAAACTAATTCATATTTGTTGGAAATTGGGTCTCAAGTTTGCAGGGCTATGCACCCTGTCCAAGTAGGGACCACAATGCTAGTCAAGGTAAGTCAGATACACACCATACACTAACCTTTGCTCACCCTCTGGTAGCTTGTCACAGAGCAGTCAGGTTTAACTTAAGGGGCAATGTGTAAAGTATTTGTACAACATGTTTTAAATACACTGCACCCTGACCTTGGAGCTAACTAGGGCCTGCCTTAAGGGTGACTTATGTGTAATAAAAAGGAAAGGTTGGGCCTAGCAAGTGGCTGCACTTCCTTGGTCGAAATGGCAGTTTACAACTGCTAACAGAGGCTCTGCAGTGGCAGGCCTGAGACATGTTTAAAGGGCTACAGTGGGGGGGCACAATTGGTTCTGCAAGCCTACTGATAGAATTTATTTTACAGGCCTTGGGCACTTATAGTGCACTTTACTAGGGACTTACAAGTAAATTAAACACGTCAATTGTGGATAAGCCAAAGTTACCATGTTTAGAGTACAGAGCACATTCACTTTAGCATTGGTGCTCAGAGGTAAAGTGCCCAAAGTACTAAAGCCAACAAAAACAAATTCAGCAAAAAGTGGAGGAAAAATGCACAAAGTCTAGGAATAACCCTGCAGAAAGGGACAGGTGCACCAATATTACTTTAACATTGTGCCAGTTCTGCAGTATAATAATTCCACTGAACAAGGCCACACTTAAAGAAATTTACTGACCAGTCTAACGCTCTTGATTCTACAAATGGCTGTTAAACATCAGCAAAGGTTGAAGTGTCAGTATGTGTCAGTTTTATACTTTATGCTAACAAGACTTTACAAAGCACCCCAACCAACAATAAAATATAAATCTAAACCCTGGTGAAGCTTAAGTATCATCACCTTCAAGAACAAAACAGCACTAGCCATAGGCCCAGAAAACAGAATTGTGTCTTTATCCAGAAGGCTACCATCTCTGATTGATATCTCAAAAATGTCTCAAACAACCACGAGTCTAGTACTAAATTATATTGTAGTGTACATCATGCATTGGCAAATCAGTGGGTCTTGCTGGTGAAAGCTTTTGACTTTACCAATGATTATTGCTGTCCTAGCTACCTGCTCTGAATAAGAATGCATCCCCAGTGACCATGTGGAATGGCATTTTATAAAAACACATGAAATGCATGAAAACATGTCCATCATGAATGTAAATGCATCCACAAAACTCATTTTTTAATATGAATTCTTAAAATAACACAAACCTATTTGGAAATTTCTGCCTTTGATGTATGTTTATGCACCGGCTGACATTTTGGATTGATCACAAAACTATTTTAACGTTGTTGCCTGCTAATAGAGTATTAAAGGTAACAAAATATTGGCAATGTTAATAGGCATGGCTTTAAAGAATGTTGATTGGTAATGTGAAACATGACAAGTGTATAGCATGGGAATAGATATCCTGTAGAGACAAAGAACTGTAGAATAATATTGGTGGAGCTTAAAATGTCAAGGTGACAGTTGTACTGTCAATCCACATCTAGAACTTCATGTAGATTAAGGACTGCCCACCTCCCATCTGTGCTGCTGCCAGAGAAAAGCAAAATAAATTATCTAGTTATCTAAGAAACTTTAATAGCATACCAATGCCATAAGCGCACCCCTGAAGATCATGCTTAGGCAGCAGGATAAATAAACAAAATTATCTCAATCGTGTGGAGGGCAAGCAGTTTTTTTGTGGAAGCACACAACCTCTGCCCATTCAAAACATGTACTTGTGCCTCCCAACATGTGGGGAGAGCCAAACCCTTTTCTAGTGATGCTCACATAATGTTCTGGTGACAGCTGCTCTGTTAAGAAAGACCATAAAAAAGGGCTGCGGAAAGAGAACATTGATTGTGGGAGGCTAGGAATGGGGAAAGAGTAAGATGGAGGGGGTAGGAGGAACAAGGAGTGAGAGGGTCAAACAATAGTTCCTGTACCACACTACAAAACAAGGTCATCCATCTGCAGGAAAAGGGTAACTCATCCAATCATAACCCTTTGAGATGTGTTTGGAAAGAAACATGCAAGAATAATAAGAAAAGCCATTGAATCAAGAGCAGTGAAATGAGATAAAAAATAAAGCAATCCAATCATGAGCAAGGTGTTGGCCTAAGCCCAAACAAAGTATATGTAACATAATGGAAACAATAGCTAGTCCTCTTTTTAACTGAAACGTAAAACGGAGTTTGCAGAACCAATACACTATGGCCCTCATTCTGACCCTGGCGGTCGGCGGAGAGGCGGCGGTCGGACCGCGAACAGACCGGCGGTATTAAAAATGGCATTCTGACCCTGGCGGGACCCGCCAACACAGCCCGCCAACTTAACACTCCGACCGCCACAGCGGTACAAACAAACAGCGCGGCGGTTCCCGCCAACAGCCCGGCGGCAGACAAAGTACCGCCCACCCTATTACGACCCACCAATCTGCCACCTTTTCCGGGGCGGGAGCACCGCCGATAAGAACACGGCGGAAACAGACTACGAACGGGAAAACGCTCACCTCTACGCACTCCACGGGAGATTCCGGCAGTATGGAGCCAGAGTTGCAGGTCATCCCCGCACTCCTATTCCTCCTCATATACCAGGAGCACGCCCGGCGGCGCGGAAGACATCGGTGAGTACTGCACCTACGACACAGGGGAGGGAAAAGATTACCGGCACACACCCACCCACCCACACCCACTACAACACACACATCAATGCATTCCCACAGATCACTGTCACAACCCACAAACCACCCCCCTCCGAAATAATGCAAAGACCAAAAGAAGAGATCATAAACGGCCAGATATATTGAAAAAAACTATGTACAAAATATATACAGCTACTAAATGTAGTCCAACCACTGTCCGTGGATCACAGGGGTCCTGTGCAAAGGGGCAAGGCCCAGTCCCACGACAAGAACTCCACGGAGAGAACACTGCAGGGGCATCAGAAAGAAAATAGGACAGGCACCTCAGGGGGAAGGGAAGGGGGGGCACCTCAGCCACTTGAGTACACGACGCCAGATCCACGAGGGGACTCCATCACCACTGGCCCATCCTGGGGAGAGCAAAGCCACAGTCCATACAGTCCATACAGTGGGTGGCCTGCCCACTGGGCCATCCTGGGGAGAGCCAAGCCACAGTCCATACAGTCCATACAGTGGGTGGCCTGCCCACTGGGCCATCCTGGGGAGAGCAAAGCCACAGTCCATACAGTCCATACAGTGGGTGGCCTGCCCACTGGGCCATCCTGGGGAGAGCAAAGCCACAGTCCATACAGTGGGTGGCCTGCCCACTGGGCCATCCTGGGGAGAGCAAAGCCACAGTCCAAACAGTCCATACAGTGGGTGGCCTGCCCACTGGGCCATCCTGGGGAGAGCAAAGCCACAGTCCATACAGTCCATACAGTGGGTGGCCTGCCCACTGGGCCATCCTGGGGAGAGCAAAGCCACAGTCCATACAGTCCATACAGTGGGTGGCCTGCCCACTGGGCCATCCTGGGGAGAGCAAAGCCACAGTCCATACAGTCCATACAGTGGGTGGCCTGCCCACTGGGCCATCCTGGGGAGAGCAAAGCCACAGTCCATACAGTCCATACAGTGGGTGGCCTGCCCACTGGGCCATCCTGGGGAGAGCAAAGCCACAGTCCATACAGTGGGTGGCCTGCCCACTGGGCCATCCTGGGGAGAGCAAAGCCACAGTCCAAACAGTCCATACAGTGGGTGGCCTGCCCACTGGGCCATCCTGGGGAGAGCAAAGCCACAGTCCAAACAGTCCATACAGTGGGTGGCCCGCCCACTGGGCCATCCTGGGGAGAGCAAAGCCACAGTCCAAACAGTCCATAACAGACCCCACTGCCACTGGAGGAGGCAAGTTGGCCAGAGGACATCCTGCAGCCCTGCGCGAGATAGATCCTGCCCTGCCACGTCTGCCAAAGGGCCAGCGGTTCTTGCCTTGAAGGGCCCAGTTCAGCGGTTCTTGAGACGGCGGGGCCCAGTTCAGCGGTTCTTGAGACGGCGGGGCCCAGTTCAGCGGTGCTTGAGACGGCGGGGCCCAGTTCAGCGGTTCTTGAGACGGCGGGGCCCAGTTCAGCGGTGCTTGAGACGGCGGGGCCCGGTTCAGCGGTTCTTGAGACGGCGGGGCCCAGTTCAGCGGTTCTTGAGACGGCGGGGCCCAGTTCAGCGGTGCTTGAGACGGCGGGGCCCAGTTCAGCGGTTCTTGAGACGGCGGGGCCCAGTTCAGCGGTTCTTGAGATGGCGGGGCCCAGTTCAGCGGTTCTTGAGACGGCGGGGCCCAGTTCAGCGGTGCTTGAGACGGCGGGGCCCAGTTCAGCGGTTCTTGAGACGGCGGGGCCCAGTTCTGCGGTTCTTGCCTTGAAGGGCCCAGGTCAGCGGTTCTTGAGACGGCGGGGCCCAGTTCAGCGGTGCTTGAGACGGCGGGGCCCAGTTCAGCGGTTCTTGAGACGGCGGGGCCCAGTTCAGCGGTTCTTGCCTTGAAGGGCCCAGGTCAGCGGTTCTTGAGACGGCGGGGCCCAGTTCAGCGGTTCTTGCCTTGAAGGGCCCAGGTCAGCGGTTCTTGAGACGGCGGGGCCCAGTTCAGCGGTTCTTGAGACGGCGGGGCCCAGTTCAGCGGTGCTTGAGACGGCGGGGCCCAGTTCAGCGGTTCTTGAGACGGCGGGGCCCAGTTCAGCGGTGCTTGAGACGGCGGGGCCCAGTTCAGCGGTGCTTGAGACGGCGGGGCCCAGTTCAGCGGTTCTTGCCTTGAAGGGCCCAGGTCAGCGGTTCTTGAGACGGCGGGGCCCAGTTCTGCGGTGCTTGAGACGGCGGGGCCCAGTTCTGCGGTGCTTGAGACGGCGGGGCCCAGTTCAGCGGTTCTTGAGACGGCGGGGCCCAGTTCAGCGGTTCTTGAGACGGCGGGGCCCAGTTCAGCGGTGCTTGAGACGGCGGGGCCCAGTTCAGCGGTTCTTGCCTTGAAGGGCCCAGGTCAGCGGTTCTTGAGACGGCGGGGCCCAGTTCAGCGGTTCTTGAGACGGCGGGGCCCAGTTCTGCGGTTCTTGCCTTGAAGGGCCCAGGTCAGCGGTTCTTGAGACGGCGGGGCCCAGTTCAGCGGTTCTTGCCTTGAAGGGCCCAGGTCAGCGGTTCTTGAGACGGCGGGGCCCAGTTCAGCGGTTCTTGAGACGGCGGGGCCCAGTTCAGCGGTGCTTGAGACGGCGGGGCCCAGTTCAGCGGTTCTTGAGACGGCGGGGCCCAGTTCAGCGGTGCTTGAGACGGCGGGGCCCGGTTCAGCGGTTCTTGAGACGGCGGGGCCCAGTTCAGCGGTTCTTGAGACGGCGGGGCCCAGTTCAGCGGTGCTTGAGACGGCGGGGCCCAGTTCAGCGGTTCTTGAGACGGCGGGGCCCAGTTCAGCGGTTCTTGAGACGGCGGGGCCCAGTTCAGCGGTTCTTGAGACGGCGGGGCCCAGTTCAGCGGTGCTTGAGACGGCGGGGCCCAGTTCAGCGGTTCTTGAGACGGCGGGGCCCAGTTCTGCGGTTCTTGCCTTGAAGGGCCCAGGTCAGCGGTTCTTGAGACGGCGGGGCCCAGTTCAGCGGTGCTTGAGACGGCGGGGCCCAGTTCAGCGGTTCTTGAGACGGCGGGGCCCAGTTCAGCGGTTCTTGAGACGGCGGACGGTCTATGGCCAACTGGTAATTGCATGGTGGTGCCCTCCTGGGCAGCGGGGATGGTGCTCCTTCACTGCCCACCTGGGCTGTGGGTGGTGGGGCCCTCCTGGCCAGCTGGGCTGGGTCCTCCCTGGGCAGCGGCTATGGGGGTGGTGGGCTCTCCCGGGGCAGCGGCTATGGGGGTTGTGGGCTCCTCCTGGGCAGCAGGCCTGCTGCCTGACCTCTCCAACTTGCTGCCCTTGCCCTCCTTAGTCGTCGGCCTGTGGCCCTTGCCTCCCTTTGGAGCTGTGGCTGGTGACTGTCTCTGGGTGGTGTCCGGGGGGGATGTAGAAGGCGGGCTCCTGCGGCGCCCCTTCCGCCTTCTGCTCCTCTTCCCAGGGGGTGGGCTGGCTGTCCCCTTGCTGCTGGGTGAAGATCCAGACATGCGGGCTGGCGGGCTCCAATACCCCTGCACCCTTGTCAAGGGGGCTGCAGGGCTGGTGGTGGCTGAGGTGCTCTTCTTACCCCGACGAGAAGGAGGGGGGGGCTCAGGGTCAGGAAAGAAGTTAGTAGTGGCGAGGAAGAGCTTCTTGGGACAATGGAGAGTGGTAGGTACAGTGGGAATGGGAGTGGAGGGAGAGGATGTGGTTGTAGGTGAGTGACGTTTGCTGTCTTTGGGTGCTGGTGCAGGAGGGATAGGTTGTCGTGAGGTGGATGGCTGTTGGGTGGGTGGGTGGCTGCGTTTGTGTGGTGTGGAAGAGGGGGTGACAGACACAGTGGGAGAGGACACAGGGGACGTGTAAATGGCAGTGGGGGTGGTGACTGCACGTGTGCGGACTGGAGTGGAGGGTGTGCTGGTGATGGAAACACTGGCTGATGGTGAGGTGAATGGAGGTGTGAGTGTAGACGTCACAGGGAGGGAGGAGGGAGACGAGGAGGTGGGGGTCACAGAGGTGGTAGTGACTGTTGGCATGTCTGCATCGGAATGTTGCGTGTGTGAATGTCTGCGTGATCTGTGGTGCTTATGTTTGGATGAGCTTCTCTTGGGTGTTGAGGTGTGTGCAGGCTGGTCTGATGGTGTGGGTGGGACAGGCAGAGGGACAGGAGACTGGGAGGAGGGAGTTAGTAGAGGCAGGCAGGAGACAGGGACAATGGCTGCCGTCAGTGCTGAGGCCAGAGCCTGGAACGATCGCTGATGGGCAGCCTGACCCGAATGAATGCCCTCCAGGTACGCATTGCTGCGATGAACCTCCCTCTCCACCCCCTGGATGGCATTCAAAAGGGTAGTCTGCCCAACAATGAGCGTTCGGAGGAGGTCAATGACCTCCTCACTGAGGGCAGCGGGGGTAACAGGGGCAGGGCCTGAGGTGCCTGGGGCGAAGGAGATGCCCGGCTTCCTGGCAGAGCGGGCACGGGGCGAACGCGGAGGGGCTGCTGGGAGGGCGGAGATGGTGCGCTGGGTGGCGGCTGTACCTGTAATGGCGGGGGGCACGGATGGTGCCACCCCCGCAAGGGAGCCCCCTTCCGAGGACGTGTCCGTGTCGCTGCAGGCTCCAGTCGTCCCCGTCGTGGAGCTCCCCTCGCCCTCCGTCTCACTGGTCCAGTCTGACTCTGTGGCATGGCCCTCCTGGGCCATGTGAGATGCAGCTCCCTCCTGCCCCGATGCCACTTCTCCTCCGCCTGATGATGCTGATGCACACAAGCACAGAAAGACAAACAAAAAGGGGGGGGGAGAGAGAAATAAAGGGATATTGAGTACATGGATCTCCGGTACAGTTAGCGGACATGACAGACACAGATGCCCCCTGCACTAAGTTGCGCACTTGGGGTCCGCTACGCATTCCGTGGAACATGCTCTACACGCCTAGAGTTGTCAACTGCACCCATGGATGACACGGCCCAGGGATGGCTGTACTGACACACTACTGAGGGTGGTGGCTGGGGACACAGGGGCTTACGGGGGTGCCCAGCCTACAGATATCGCCCTGGCCTAGGGGGACCCCCAGCCCTCCTCCCCCACCCAGACACCTCCACTGCACGACAACAGAGTAGATGATGCTTCTACTCACCCCCTTGTGTCTGCTGTGCTGCCCTCACGCGCCCATCCAAATCAGGGTAGGCCACCGCCAGGATCCGGAACATCAGGGGGCTCAGTTGACGGCAGGCACCCCGCCTACGTTGGGAGGCCATCCCCAGCAGAGACTCGGCGGTCTTCTTGGTCCCGCGGCGGATGTCCTCCCACCTCTTGCGGCAGTGGGTGCCCCGTCGATGGTGGACCCCCAGGCCCCGGACTTCCTTGGCGATGGCACGCCAAATCCCAATCTTCTCATGGGCGCGGACCTATGTGACACGTACAGGGAGGGTGAAATACCACGTTCAAGTTACTCAGCATTTTCCTTTCCAGTGGCCCAACGCCCCCCATCCCCGCCAGGCCCCCGCCAGGCCCCCCGCCATGCCCAACATGCCCCCCATCCCCGCCAGGCCCCCGCCAGGCCCCCCGCCATGCCCAACATGCCCCCCATCCCCGCCAGGCCCCCGCCAGGCCCCCCGCCATGCCCAACATGCACCCCATCCCCGCCAGGCCCCCCGCCATGCCCAACATGCACCCCATCCCCGCCAGGCCCCCCGCCAGGCCCCCCGCCATGCCCAACATGCACCCCATCCCCGCCAGGCCCCCCGCCAGGCCCCCCGCCATGCCCAACATGCACCCCATCCCCGCCAGGCCCCCCGCCAGGCCCCCCGCCATGCCCAACATGCACCCCATCCCCGCCAGGCCCCCCGCCAGGCCCCCCGCCATGCCCAACATGCCCCCCATCCCCGCCAGGCCCCCGCCAGGCCCCCCGCCATGCCCAACATGCACCCCATCCCCGCCAGGCCCCCCGCCATGCCCAACATGCACCCCATCCCCGCCAGGCCCCCCGCCAGGCCCCCCGCCATGCCCAACATGCACCCCATCCCCGCCAGGCCCCCCGCCAGGCCCCCCGCCATGCCCAACATGCACCCCATCCCCGCCAGGCCCCCCGCCAGGCCCCCCGCCATGCCCAACATGCCCCCCATCCCCGCCAGGCCCCCGCCAGGCCCCCCGCCATGCCCAACATGCCCCCCATCCCCGCCAGGCCCCCGCCAGGCCCCCCGCCAGCCCCAACATGCACCCCATCCCCGCCAGGCCCCCAAGCCAGCCAGTGGCCCCAAATCTAGATAGAATTAAACTCACTTGTTGGTCTGGAGGACCGTAGAGTTGCGCATACTGGGGGAGGACCCCATCCACAAGTTTCTCCAACTCCTCTCCAGTGAAGGCAGGGGCCCTTTCCCCAGTCGCAGCAGCCATTGTCCCTTCCAGACCGAGGTCACAGCAACACTTGCAGTATAGGTCCTCTCCTGTGAAAGTTCAAGTCGCAAGTGGATAAGTAGATAGAAAATGGCGGTCACGTCCGCGGCGGTGCGTACCGCGGCGGTGCGTCCCGCCACCGCCGGCGCCCTTCGCCATTGGCTCCTGAAACCCATAGGCTTCAATGTTAACCAATGCGGCTTCGCGCCGCGGTCTTGGCCCGCCGCCCGCCGCGGTGTGCCACGCCAGCGCATTGACCTCACATCCCATTGTCACACTTCACAGGTCAGGCAGCCGCCATTTCCAGGGCCCACATGGCTCAATTTCAACTGCGTCACACAGGCCTAGGCCTTGCATAGCCACTCATACACGCCATTCACTGCATAGAGAATCGTATACTGTGCTAGCTGTGAGTACGTACCTGTGGGTTGCCTGACTGTGTGCTCCATGTTGTCCTTCCTAGGCACCGTCCGCTGGGTTGGGCGAGGAGACGGATGAATCCTCCCGTGTACCGACCGCTGGTGGACCTGTCGACAATGGAAGAACGCCACATTATCCTGACCTACCGTCTTAACCGTGCCACTATCCATGAACTGTGTGCCCGGCTGGAGCCCGACCTGATGTCCCCCATCCGCCAACCCACAGGGATTCCCCCTCTGGTGCAGGTCATGTCAGTACTCCATTTCTTGGCAAGTGGGTCATTTCAGACAACAGTGGGAATTGCTTCTGGGATGTCTCAGCCCATGTTTTCAAAGGTGTTATCCAGAGTGTTGTCTGCCCTGATGAAATCCGTGAGGAACTACATTATTTTCCCTGAGGTGGGCGAACTGGCTACAGTGAAGGGTGATTTCTACGCCCTTGGACATATTCCCAACGTAATTGGTGCCATTGATGGGACCCATGTGGCTTTGGTTCCCCCAAGAGACAGGGAGCAGGTGTACAGGAACAGAAAAAGTTACCATTCAATGAACATCCAGGTGGTGTGTTTGGCTGACCAGTACATCTCGCATGTAAATGCCAAATTCCCAGGGTCAGTGCATGACGCCTACATCATGCGGAATAGCAGCATCCCTTACGTGATGGAACAGCTACAGAGACACCGTGTATGGCTAGTGGGGGACTCTGGGTACCCCAACCTGTCGTGGCTACTGACCCCAGTAAGGAATCCCAGGACCAGGGCAGAGGAACGGTACAATGAGGCCCATGGGCGTACTAGGAGGGTGATCGAACGCACCTTTGGCCTCCTAAAGGCCAGGTTTCGCTGCCTGCATATGACCGGTGGATCCCTAATGTACTCACCTAAGAAGGTGTGTCACATCATCGTGGCCTGCTGCATGCTTCACAACCTGGCTTTGCGCCGCCAGGTGCCTTTCCTGCAGGAGGATGGTCGAGACGGTGGTGTTGTGGCAGCGGTGGAACCTGAGGAGAGTGACGAGGAGGAAGACGACGGGGCTGAAACAGACAACAGGGACAGAATCATTGAACAGTACTTCCAATAGGACACAGGTAACATTTCAAAGATAATTTAGTAAAAGTTAACTACTCTGCAGCATCTCTGCTGCCTGTCTATTTGCCCCAGTGTATGATGACTGAGTTGTGGCTTTTCCCTCCCTATTTCAGATCTGGGGTCCCCACTACGAGTCCTGTGCTTCGTTTCCCCATGGACTACAGCTTTGTGGCAGCTGTTTGTTGACTTCACCATGTACAAGGACATATTTGCACTGTCATGTCAATTACAATCTATTGAAATCACAGCCAGACTCCTGATATTTTGGTGCAAAATAGGTGTTTATTTAAGTGCTCAAAATGGGATGGGTGGTTTCAAGTGGGTGGGGGCTATGGTGAAGGAATGTCCATGGCAGAGTCCAGAGTAACAGTCACACAGGTGCATTGTCCAGAGGCCTGTGGAGAGATGGAGCATGGGCAGTTCGAGGATGGACAGGGTGACAATGTGGGACAGTGGGATGACATCAGGTGGTATCCATTGCTGGCGGGGGTCTTGACATCCTACTCTGTCTTGCGAGATCTCAGGGCCCTCTTGCGGGGTGGTTCTTCTCCTGCAGGAGGTGGGGGTCTGGTGGGCTGCTGCTGTGCGGGGGCCTCCTGTCCACTAGCGCCGGCGGAGGTGGATGGCTGTTCTTGGTCCCGGCTAGTGGCAGGGGCCCTTGGGTGTTGTTCAGTGTCCGCCCTGCTGTTTACGAGGTCCTGCAGCAGCCCTACCATGGTAACCAGGGTGGTGTTGATGGCTCGGATGTCCTCCCTGTACCCCCGATAGTGTTCCTCCTGCAGCACCTGGATCTCCTGGAACCGGGCCAGTACCGTCGCCATCGTCTCCTGGGAGCGGTTGTATGCTCCCATGATGGTGGTGAGGACCTCGTGGAGAGTGGGTTCCCTGGGCCTCTCCTCCCCCCCCTGTCGCACAGCTGCCCGCCGAGTTGCCCTGTTTCCCTGGGCCTCTGCCCCCTGGCCGGTGTGCCCACTACCACTGCCCCCAGGTCCCTGTTGTTGTTGGGGTGGTGGGTTATCCTGGGTGCCCTGTAGTGGTAGACACACCGCAGATTGACGCGCCCTGGAGACAGAGGCATGGGCCCGCTGGGTGGGAGCTGTGCTGGTGTTCCCAGAGGGGTTAGGGTCTATAGTGGCCTGTGCCTGTGTGAGGGGAACCGACTGTCCAGAGGTCCCCGATGGTCCGGGCTGGTCATCGGTGTCCAGATCGACAGAGCTGCTGTCATCGCTGACGGCCTCTTGGGTGGGGGGTGTGGATAATTCTGGCCCCTCCGCCGCGGTGTGTTGACGGTCGGGACCTGCAGGGGTATAGAGGTATGGTTATAGTTTCAATGTGTGGCATATGGGTGTATCTGTGGGTTCCCGTGTCCCCAAGTGCTGGCATTCGTGTGTGGGGGCTTTGGTGAGGGTGGCTTGTGGGGGGGATGTGTATATGCATTGGGCATGCTTTGGTGATGGGTGTCCATGCTTAGTGGACGCATGCAGGCCTAGGTTTTGGGATGTGTGGGTTGTGATGGTGAGACATTGGCGGGGAATAGGTGTGCTGGGGGTGGGGGTGAGGATGGTGGTGGGGGTGAGGATGGTGGTGGGGGTGAGGGTGGGGGTGAGGATGGTGGTGGGGGTGAGGGTGGGGGTGAGGATGGGGGTGGGGGTGAGGGTGGGGTTCGAGGATGGGGGTGAGGGTTGGGGTCTGATTTGGCATGCAGGTGGGGGGGAAGCAGTATTGAAGCTTCAACTTACCAGTATCCATTCCTCCGCCGACTCCTGCGAGGCCGTCAGGATGCAGGATGTTCAAGACTTCCTCCTCCCATGATGTGAATTGTGGGGGTTGAGGTGGGGGTCCTCCGCCAGTCTTCTGCACGGCGATGTTGTGCCTGGATACCATGGAACGCACCTTCCCCCGTAGGTCGTTCCATCGCTTCCTGATGTCTTCCCGATTTCTGGGGTGCTGTCCCACTGCGTTCACCCTGTCGACAATCCTCTGCCATAGCTCCGTCCTCCGGGCAATGCTGGTGTATTGGACCTGTGTGCCGAACAGCTGGGGCTCTACACGAACGATTTCCTCCACCATAACCCTGAGTTCTTCGTCTGTGAAGCGGGGTTGTCTTTGGGGTGCCATGGGGTGGTGTGTATGATGTGTGGGGTGGAGTATGTGTATTTAAGTGAGTTGAGTGTGGTGGTGTGTGTTGTTTTGTGTGTGGATAGTGTGTGGGTGATGGTGTTGAGTGGCTGTGGCTGTTATGTTTTGGATGCTGGTGTCTCTCTCTTGCCTTCTTTACGATTTTGTAAGCGTAGGGGTTTGCGGGTGATGTGGGTGGGTGTTTTATATTGTATTGTGTGTGTGGGAGTGGTGTGTGTATGTGTATCAGGTGTGTGGGATTCAAATCGTCCAATGTGGGTGAGTTTTGTTCGTTGGTGGGTATTCTGACCGCGCCGGTGTGTCCCGCCAATGGAATACCGCGTTTGAATGACCGCCGCGTGGATTCGTGGGTCGTAATGGCATGGGCGTATTTCTGTTGGCGTGGCGGTGGAGGTTTGGTCACCTCCACCTTTCCGCCGACCGCTGGTCTGGCGGTCTGTTGTGGCGGTCGGATTTTCGGAGGTTTGCCTTCTGCGGGTCAGAATGACCGTGGCGGGTTTCCGCGACCGCGGCGGGATTATGGAGGATTTCTGACCGGCGGTAGGCGCCTTTTACCGCCGAGGTCAGAATGACCACCTATATTCCTTAAAGGCTTTGAAACATCTTGGGCATTGAAAGAAGGACAGCGTCTTTAACTATTATTGCTGTTACTTGGTCCCCCTCTTATGATATTATCTAGATTAAGAGGCAGGCCAGGGCATAAAAAATCTTGTCAGTTTTGTCAGCATTTAAGATCCTTCAAAAAGAAATGTCTGAAAACATTCCATTCAATTGTCGTCTTACATCAGGGTATCGCTACTGCAATTGTCATCCTTGTAGTCCTGATCAACTAAGTTCCTTTATAACTTTAGCCAAAAGAAACACTTGTTTTAGTCGGGATGTGTAAAGACTACATACATTTAATTTAACTCAGAGTTTGGTACTTATGTTATTTCAGTCGTTGTGTTCTGTTTTTGTATCTGGGCAGTAATAAGCGCTCTTCAAACATCTATAAACTACATTTCTTTATTTAGAATTCCCAGTCCAGCCAGGCATTTTCAGAGGTGTGATTTCTCAAAGCTGTTCCCTTACATATTTTTACTTCTCTAATATTTTCAAGTTCATTTTTCATTCGATGTACTTTGGTATAACCACACTTCGCCCCTTTGGGATTTCTAAATAAGCGTTGCGTGTTCCTAATATGTGATAGAGCCTAGAGCCCTATCACTAATTGTGTGTCAGATTAACCATTTCTTCTCAGTTCAAAGGGGTGAAGGGTACAAAAAATCATCAAACAGTTTCTTTATAGCCCAAATGTCACATAATAACATTCAAAGTCAATTAATAGGGTTAAATGGATGTTATACAGACTCAAAGTCTATGTTACATAAATGAGTCTCAAAACCATAGTATAAACATATTGTGTAACTAAAGGAGAATGAAAGCATTGCACAATGTTAAACCTAGTTAGCATATGCAAAAACTAAAATTAAACTAAACTAAGGATCAGGAAAAGCATATGATTTTTGGTTACGTGAACCAAACTCTCCAGTCTAACCATCTAAACTAAACTCAGATCATTCTAATACTAAATATATTTGAGAAAGGTCTGCAAACCAAAATTTAGTCGAATATTCTGTTAAGAGAGGTGAGAGGGGATGAAGCCACATAGAATATGAGGTCTATACCTCAGAAGGGTCCGTTAACCTCTAAAGATAGGAAACATTCTGAATCTTCACTAAATAAACCCTCCTTAAATCACAGTTTCCCAGAACAATTACATCACAGTCAAAGCTTCTTAAATGACACCCTAATTAAATTTAATTTAAAGTTACATTTTCCAACCCTAGACGCATCCCATCTTGATAATCTTTGGTCTCAACAGATTCAAAAGAGTTACATATGCCAGGCTTCCAGAACACTCCCTTCATCCTTGCATAGTTCGTCCCGGGCCTTCTTATTTTTCACACACAATGAGATTCTTGTTGACTCCATCTCCGCTCCTAAAACCTGCATCTCGAAAGAAATTATTTAAAAACAACCCCACAAAGAATGTTAAGGGAAAAAGAAAATTATATGTGTAGGACTTCACTCCAGCCAAGGAAATAAAACACAAATGTATTTTCAAATTATATAAATTGTAAACATCAAATATAAGATCATGTAAGATGAATATACAAAATAATGCTATTAAAACATTAATCTTGAAAAGAGAATCATAAAATGGTGATTTTGTACCATTTACAAACATGCACTCCTCTCACATGCTTTGCAGTGCAAGAATTAAATGAATCATATTACATGTTACACAAAATGTAGCCACCATACTGTGACCACCAGAAAATGATCACCTCTTCATGTTCATTTTCCCAGAGACATAGTGGCACAGCCAAGTTACACTCTTTCACATCTCATCCTTTCTTAAGGGACTTGAAGGAACCAAAGGCAATGCTGATAAACTGCTTTCATTGAAACAAAATGCTAATTCCCTCTTTATCTTCACCATAGATAATGAGGGTCAAACCACTTGCAAATGAGGCTGCTGGGGTATATCTGTGGGTCACTGGACAAGCAAACACAAAGATAATGTTTATAAAAGACGCCGTAGTTGTATGCACTGCAGAGCAGCAAGCTGCTTTTGGCAGTGCGTGCAATCATCATGGGCAAACTCTGAATATATGTCTCTAACTGTTGTATTGTTGCAGAACTGAGGCACAAATTATACCAAGTTTAACTACAGGTGGATGAACTATCAAAGTTTTGAGGCAAATGCCAGGTTCTAACTTGGCCTGAGGTCCTGTAGGACCCTGGACCTTAAAACAAGCGAGTCGAGCATCTATCAAGCTTTATGACACCCTCAGTGCAGCAGAAGAGGTAGGGCAGGATTTTGAAATGATTTATCCCTTTCTAATCCATTGGCAGTGGGGAAGGACTGAGTGTTTGTGTGTGGGGGGTATAATTTCACGGTTTGAAGACCAGTTTTTTCAAATATGGAGGAAGCCAGCAGCGTCACTGTTCTGAAAAGCAAGGAAAGGATTGTGTGAGTAATGTAAACGAAGTGAGCTCTATTTAGTGCATTTATTAGGGTTTCTGGACCCAGCAGCTTGAACCTCTTGATTATAAAAGGAAGGACTGAGGAGGAATGTGATTGTCATAACTTAACATGGACCCTGTGGATTGGGGTGGGGAAGTCTGGGCACCACTAAGCAGATGTGATGGGGAAAGATCTGGAACAACGTGTCCGAAACCACACCTGTGTTGTTCACGCAAGCAGAACAACGCTTGCGTGAAAAATGCAGCCCTTTTTCTCTGCCTTAACCATGCGTGTGCTGAACAACGCACATGCGTGGTTAAGGCAGAAAATAAGGAAGATCCATCCGGAAAGTATGCGGTCAGGTAAGCGGGGCTGGGGCAGGGTTAGACATAGTTTTTAGGTGTGTGAGTGAAGGGGTTGTGGTGGTTATTTTATTTTTTTAAGGGGTGGGGGTCGGGGTTCGGTACTATGGTTTTTAGGTTGGGGTTGGGGGGTCGGGTTATTTTGTTTTTAGGGGCGGGGATGGGGGTCTGGGTAATTTTGTATTTAGGAATTGGGGGTGTCATGTTTTTAGGGGCAGGGGTTTGGGGTAATTTGTATTTAGGGTGGGTGAGGGTAGTTTTTTTTGGGGCGGGTGGGGGGTCAGGGTAATTTTGTATTGGGGGTTGGGGTAATTATGTTTTTATGTGGGTGGGGGACAGGTTTTTAGGGGCAGGGTGGGGGTTGGGGTAATTTTGTATTCAGGGCAGGTGGGGGGGTCAGCTTTTTAGGGGCAGGGTGTTGGGGTAATTTTGTATTCAGAGCAGGTGGGGGTGTCAGGTTCTCAGGGGCAGGGTGGGGGGTTCAGGACAATTTTGTATTTAGGGGTTGGGTAGTTTTATTTTTGGGGGTGGGGTCGGTTTTAGGGCTCTGGTTGGGTGGGGGTATCGGGGTAGTTTTTGAAGGTAGGGGTCGGGACCTCTGTTTTTAGGGGCAGGAGTGGGAGGGGTCGGGATAATTTTATTTTTAGGGGTTGGGTTTTTTATTTTTGGGGTGGGGGCGGTTTTAAGTCTCAGGGTGGGTGGCAGTATTGGACTAGTTTTTAAAGGTGGGGTCAGTTTTAAGGCTCAAGGTGTGTGAGGGGGTATTGTGGAAGTTTTTAAGGGTAGGGGGGTCGGGGTACTTCTGATTTTAGGGTGAGGGGTGGCATACGACAACCACGTGTGCTGTTTCCACACATGCCTTTACTAGGCATGCCTTTACAACGAAAAATCATTGTAAAGGCATGCGTGTTAAAGGCATAAGTGGAAACAACACGGTCGTTGTTCCAACTGCATTGTTCGGGCATGCGTGGTTGCCACATGTGTGGTTCCATCATACAACCGATGTGATGTGCGCAGCCTTAGGGAAGCAGAGCTGTTCCTGAAGTAAGCCGCTTTTAACACCCACGGTGAAACGGAGAAGGAACAGAGCAGGCAGCTACTTTCTTAGAGCTTTTTGTCTGCATTTGTATTTATGTATGTGCACACTTAGGCCCATATTTATACTTCTTGATGCAAAACTGCGCTAACGCAGTTTAGCGCCCAAAAAATTAGCGCCGGCTAACGCCATTCTGAAGCGCCATGCAGGCGCCGTATTTATTGAATGGCATTAGCCGGCGTTAGCCGACCGGCGCTGCCTGGTGTGCGTGAAAAAAAAACCACGTACACCAGGCAGCGCCGGCGTAGGGAAAAATGGCGTTTGGGCGTCCAAAAATGGGGCAAGTCAGGCTGAGGCAAAAAAAACGTCTTAACCCGATTTGCGCCATTTTTTTTTGGCGCCCAGACGCCATTAACATGACTCCTGTCTTAGCAAAGACAGGAGTCATGCCCCTTGCCCAATGGCCATGCCCAGGGGACTTCTGTCCCCTGGGCATGGTCATTGGGCATAGTGGCATGTAGGGGGGCACAAATCAGGCCCCCCTATGCCAAAATAAAAAAATAAAAAAAATACTTACCACAACTTACCTTTTCTTCCCTGGGGTGGGTCCCTCCATCCTTGGGTGTCCTCCTGGGGTGGGCAAGGGTGGCAGGGGGTGTCCCTGGGGGCTTGGGAGGGCACCTCTGGGCTCATTCTGAGCCCACAGGTCCCTTAACGCCTGCCCTGACCCAGGCGCTAAAATCCGGCGCAAATGCAGGTTTTTTAGTCCAGCCCTCTCCCGGGCGTCATTTTTGCCCGGGAGTATAAATCCGACGCAATAGCATCGGAGTCATTTTTTTAGACGGGAACGCTTACCTTGCATATCATTAACGCAAGGAAGGTGTTCACGCAAAAAAATGACGCTAACTCCATGAACTTTGGCGCTAGACGCGTCTAACGCCAAAGTATAAATATGGAGTTAGTTTTGCGTCGAATTTGCGTCGAAAAAAAACGACGCAAATTCGGCGCAAACGGAGTATAAATATGCCCCCAAGGCCCTGGTTTATACTTTTTGGGGCAAAACTGCACTAACGTCGTTTTGCACCAAAATGTTTAGCACCGGCTTGCACCATTTCTGTGCACCAGCTGGGCACCATATTTATGGAATGTTGCAAGTCTGCCAAAGGGTAGGCTAATGTAAAAAAAAAATAACGTTAGTCGGGTGGGGGTGGCGGTATGGAAGAAGGGGATTTTGCACCAAAAAATGATGTTAGGCAGTTTAGAGTTAAAAAAAAAAAAGACTCTAACCTTCCGAGAGTCATTTTCTGATGCAAAACCATCCATACCACATGACTCCTGTCTTAGAAAAGACAAGAGTCATGCCCACCACCCCAATGGCCAGCACAGGGGACCAGGGTCCCCTGGGCATGGCCATTCCACCCTGTGCCATGTATGGCGGCCCATTTCAGGGCCCCCTATGACACTTTAACAAATAAAATCAAATAAAATACTTACCTGTACTTACCTGTTCTTAACTGGGATGGGGTCCCCCATCCTCTGGTGTCCCTCTGGTGTGTGTGGGGGGTTTCCCTGGGGCCAGGTGTAGGAGGCTGGCCTGGCTTATAGTGGGTACCCTGTGGTACTTACACCCTGTGCCAGGTCCAGTTATCCCTTATTAGTAGAATAGAGGTGTTTCTAGCAGCTTAGGCTGATAGGAGGTAGCTATGGCAAAGCAGCTTATGCTGAACTAGGAGACATGCAAAGCTCGTACTATACCACTTATATCATATGCACAATATCATAAGAAAACACAATACACAGAGTTACTAAAAATAAAGGTACTTTATTTTTATGAAAATATGCCACAAGTATCTCAGTGAGTACCCTCAGTAAGAAGGTAAGTAATATACACAAGTTATATGTACACAAACCCAAAACAGGTAAGTAAGAGTAAGAAAAGTAATGCAAACAGTGTAGAATTACAATAGGATGCAATAGGTGAACATAGGTATAGGGGCAACGCAAACCATATACTCTAAAAGTGGAATACGAATCGTGAATGGACCCCAGACCTATGGGAGCTTGTAGAGGGTCGCTGGGACTGTAAAAAAACAGTCAGGGTGTCCAAGATACCCCACCCTAAGACCCTGAAAAGTAGGAGTAAAGTACACCCTACTACCCCAAAAGGACACAATAGTCGTGATAGGGGGATTCTGCGAGAATCACAAACACCAGCTAAGCACTGAAGACGGATTCCTGGACCCGAGGACCTGCAAGGCAATTGGACCAAGTCCAATAGTTGCAATAGTGTCCGGGGGACAGGAGCCCAGGAAACCCAGGATGAAGGCGCAAGGAAGCTGCCTCTGGATGGAAGAAGCTTGGAATTCTGCAACAACGAAGAGAGCTAGGAACTTCTCCTTTGGGTGGATGATGTACCACGGCATGCTGAAGGTTGCAGGAGTGTTCCCAAACAAAAATACCACAAACAAGCCTTGCTAGCTGCAAGGTAGAGGTTTATGGGTGCTGCTGGGAATCAGGAAGGACCAGGATGTCGCCCCTTGGGGGAGGAGACAGAGGAGGCACTCAGCAACTCAGAGAGCCCCCACAGAAGCAGGCAGTCCCCACAGAAGTACCCGAACAGGCACTTAGAAGATTTGTGAACCCAAGCTGGCTCAGAGTCAGAAAGGAGGGTCCCACAACGCCGGAGTTTAACTCAGAGGGTTGAGCACTGCAGGACGGAATGCTGGGGACCCAGGCTAGGCTGTGCATGAAGGAAGTCCTGGAAGAGTGCACAGGAGCCGGAGCAGCGGCAAATCACGCAGTACACAGGTTTGCAGTTTAGCGTGGGGAGGCAAGGACTTACCTCCTCCAAACTTGGACTGAAGGATCACTGGACTGTGGGAGTCACTTGGATAGAGTTCCTGTTTTACAGGGACCACGCTAGTCAGGATGAGAGGTGACACAGAGGACCGGTGATGCAGTCTTTTGGTGCCTGCGTTAGAAGGGGAAGATTCCGTCGACCCACGGGAGATTTCTTCTTGGATTCCAGTGCAGGGTGAAGGCAGATGACCCCCAGAGCATGCACCACCAGGAAACAGTCGAGAAAGCCGGCAGGATTAGGCGCTACAATGTTGCTGGTAGTCGTCTTGCTACTTTGTTGCGGTTTTGAAGGCGTCCTGGAGCAATCAGAAGTCGATCCTTGGCAGAAGTCGTAGAGGGAAGTGCAGAGGAACTCTGGTGAGCTCCTGCGTTCGTTATCTGAGGAATAGCCCAGAGGAGAGACCCTAAATAGCCAGAAAAGGAGGTTTGGCTACCAAGAAAGGTAAGAACCTTATCAGGAGGGGTATCTGACGTCATCTGCTGGCACTGGCCACTCAGAGCAGTCCAGTGTGCCCCCAACACCTCTGAATCCAAGATGGCAGAGGTCTGAGACACACTGAAGGAGCACTGGGCACCTCCCCTGGGAGGTACTGGTCAGGGGAGTGGTCACTCCCCTTTCCTTTGTCCAGTTTCGTGCCAGAGCAGGGCTGGGGGATCCCTGAACCGGTGTAGACTGCCTTATGCAGAGATGGGCACCATCTGTGCCCATCAAAGCATTTCCAGAGGCTGGGGGAGGCTACTCCCCCCCAGCCCTTCACACCTATTTCCAAAGGGAGAGGGTGTAATACCCTCTCTCACAGGAAATCCTTTGTTCTGCCTTCCTGGGACTGGGCTGCCCAGACCCCAGGAGGGCAGAATCCTGTCTGAGGGGTTGGCAGCAGCAGCTGCAGTGGAAAACCGGGAAAGGCAGTTTGGCAGTACCCGGGTTCTGTGCTAGAGACCCGGGTGATCATGGAATTGTCCCCCCAATACCAGAATGGTAGTGGGGTGACAATTCCATGATCTTAGACATGTTACATGGCCATGTTCAGAGGTACCATTGTGATGCTACACATAGGTAGTGACCTTTGTATAGTGCACGCGTGTAATGGTGTCCCCGCACTCACAAAGTTTGGGGAATTTGCCCTGAACAATGTGGGGGCACCTTGGCTAATGCCAGGGTGCCCACACACTAAGTAACTTGGCACCTAACCTTCACCAAGTGAGGGTTAGACATATAGGTGACTTATAAGTTACTTATATGTAGTGAAAAATTGCTGTGAAACAACGTGGATGTTATTTCACTCAGGCTGCCGTGGCAGTTCTGTGTAAGAATTGTCTGAGCTCCCTATGGGTGGCAAAAGAAAAGCTGCAGCCCATAGGGATCACCTGGAACCCCAATACTCTGGGTACCTAGGTACCATATACAAGGTAATTATAAGGGTGTTCCAGCGTGCCAATGAGAATTGTTAAAAATAGTCACTAGCCTGCAGTGACAATTTTAGAAAGCAGAGAGAGCATAAACACTGAGGTTCTGGTTAGCAGAGCCTCAGTGATACAGTTAGGCACCACACAGGGAACACATATAGGCTACAAACTTATGAGCACTGGGGTCCTGGCTAGCAGGATCCCAGTGACACATATCAAAAACACTGGCAACATAGGGTTTTCACTATGAGCACTGGGCCCTGGCTAGCGGGATCCCAGTGAGACGGTAAAAACACCATGACACATACTCACAAACAGGCCAAAAGTGGGGGTAACAAGGCTAGAAAGAGGCTACCTTCCTACACCAGGGGAGGGCACCAGCGGGCTTATTCCATGGTGTTCCACCATGGAAATAGGCCCACAGGTCCCCTAACGCCTGCCCTGGCACAGGCGTTAAAAAATGGGGCAAAGCCAGCTTTGCACCATTATTTGACCCCTCCTCCGCCCTGTGCGGGATTTTAGCACGGGTATAAATATGGCGCTAAGGCCTTAGAGTCATTTTTTGCATGGGAACGCCTACTTTGCATCTCATTGAGGCAAAGTAGGTTTCCTTGTCCAAACCATGACTTTAACTCCTTAAATGTGGCGCTAGACAGGTCTAGCAGCAAAGTACCCAAGTCAAAAAGGAAGATCATCCTAGAGTAATTCTGAAGTCATCTGATGACTTCAACTGGGCTATTCCTGTAATTATCTGGGGAAGTCATCCCAAGCCATCCTGAAGTATGCCTATAGGGCGAAATATTTAAATGAGATGACTCTAGAGTCATCACAGAAACTACTCCAGGATGGAGTCCTTATTACTTGAGTGAAAAACATGTGATGATCATTTACTACTGCAGGATGACCCCAGGATGATTTCTGGATTAGGCTGGATTACTCAAGGATGGGTTCCTGATTACTTAAGTGGAAAACATGTTTGATCATTTACTACTGCAGGATGATTTCAGGATTAGGCTGGATTAGTCCAGGATGATACTAGGAGTATTCCAGGATGGGCTTGTATTATTATAGAATGATGCTGCGATGACATAAAAATGAGGCTGCATTACTCAAGGATGGCACCAGGATAACTTTAGAATGAGGCCATATGATGACTTAATGATGGTGATGTATTACCCCAAGATAGCATTTGGCTGTATTACTCCATGATGATTTCAAGATGGGGATGTATTACTCTACAACAGTGGTTCTCAACCTTTTGACTTCTGTGGACCCCCTTTTAATCATCACTGGAACTCGGGAAACCCACTGCATTATTGCTGGAATATGGGGGCCGCAGGAGAGTCATCACTGGAAACCAAGGTCCACAGCTCAGCATTTACGATTTGAACAGCAAAACAATGCACAGCAAATAAAGAAACAGGGATTTATCAAACAAACACACAAGCGATAAAATGTTTTATTCATTCAAAAATATACAAAAATCAACATTTTAATAGGAATGTTGGTGCTTTTCCAAATTAATTTAGGTCACTCACCGTCCATACAATACTATATTCTATTTGATGCACTTGCAATGCTCCCACAAATAAATCGGAGGATTTACAGTTGTACATTTTGCTTCATTATTTTAATAAATTTTATTAGTCTGTTAACACTATTATTATTTTTTTAAGTAGTCGCAGTCCTCCTGAGTAAGGTCCCCCCCCCCTCCCAACCACAGGTTAAAAACCACTGCTCTAAGATGATAACATGATCTCGAATATTAATGGGTAAACTTTGTCTGACATGCTGCGGAAGTTAAAAATTCCATATTTTTATTAATTTTGTCTGCAATGCGGATCATGCTACAAAAAAAATACAGGTAAATGCTTCATGGGCTGTCCCCAAATAAAAAAGAGTGGATTCATAGTCTGAACATGAGAAAACCACATAACCTGCTCAATGGAAGCATGCACTGCCCATTTTAACTCTAAATGGGTAACATGCATCCCATTAGAAGGGTCTGGCCCAGGAGAACTATTCTGATTGTCTGAAAGCAGAAATTCAGAAAGAATGTAAAAAAAGGATGTGGTTTGTCTCTTTTGATTGACTTGTAGGAAGACATTCACCCTAGCACTGGCCTTGCTCACCAGTTACAGATTGTGATTAGCGGAATGGGCAGGTATTCCCTCAGCATTACATGGATCACCATAGGATATTTTTAGCTGTTCACTATGTTATGTGTGTACAGAAAACAGAAGAAGAAACAGGAAAAGGCAACTTTGCTTTAAATTCAATTCAGCTTACCACAGAAAATTTACCCAGCCTTACCTGTGAGGACTTCAACGTATGTTTAGGTTACTACAGGGCAATTTCACGATTACTACTTTATGAGTGTTTTGTGATCAACTTAATTGCACGGTGTGTTAAGCTGTTACACAAATTGGAGAACTACTAATAATATTTCACTCCTTTTAATCCTGTCTCACCTCTATTATTTCATTTTGATCTTTGTCATTTTAATCAAGTAATTTTGTTAACTAAATATGTTCAACAGTCACTGTAAGTGTAGGGGTTAGCACCATTAGTGCAGGAGTGGTGTTATGTGAGAAATTGTGCATGCATGAGACTGCAAGTTGTGATGTGAAGAAAAAAAAGTTGTGAGTGGCTTGGTAATGCTATCTAAGGCAAATACGGTTACGCAGAGCTATGGGTAAGATGTGACTGAGTGGCTCACGTGAATGATTACATTGGTGAATGATAGCTGAGATGGGTGAATGGTGTGAGCAAGTTAGACATTGCTTGAGTAGATGCAGCTTATTGTTGCTGTGAGTGAAGCATGTGATTGTGGCTTGTGTTGGTGGTGTGAATGACTGGTGTTTCTGACTAGCCGAGAATGGTTGATGCATGTAGCTGAAGGCAAGTGGTTCTTCTGATGAGGGGGTAGCTAGTGAGCAGTAAAGTGACAGAGGCAACTGGCTACTGGAGAAGTGTGTAGAGAAAGTTGTTTAGTCAAGAGATATGAACATAATAGTGTGGTGAGTGGTTAAAGTTAGTGGTGTTAGGTGCAACATAATGTGTGTTGTGAGGGGTCAGTGAAAGGGGGATGGAGGAAGGTGCTTTTGCATCTTGTATGCGTATAGTGTCTCAAACTTGTGTAAGTAGATGATGGGGAGTCAATGGTGTAAATCAGTGCTGTGAGTGGGTTATCACTTTTGCTGATGTTGCTGTGTAGTATTCAAAGTGATTGAATGGTGCTTTGTGTGAATGTTGTGGTGAGATGAGTGACTAGTGTTGTGAGACAGTTATATGAGTAGTGTTATGAGTGTAATGTGCTGTTAGCATGTGGATGAATGAGCTTTGCTGCACGTGGCTAAATTACGTTAGGGGTGAATGCTTTGAACAGGTGGTTGCATGTACAGTTAAAATAGAGGGTCGTTGTAGAAGACTGATAAATGAATTTTGTAAGAAATTAATTTTGCAAGAGGTGGGCGCTGACGGTAGTGTGGGAACACAATATTGCCTAGTTGTGCTACATGAAGCACAGTTGTGGTACTATTGGTTCTGTGCGAAAAGATGCCATGGCCAGTGAGTTCTAAACTGTATTGAGTGATGAATAGCAAGCATATGGTATGGCTGTTGAACAGGTAGATTATGAGTCTATGTAGGAGGTATAATCAATTAAATGGTGACAGTGAGCAGTGTCAAGGGTTAACAAATATTGAGTTAGAGGTGTGCGCAAGTGAAGTCTAATACTTTCAGTGATGGTGAGTGAGGGATGATGTAAGTGGGTGACTTTAGGCAAGTAATGTTTCAAGTGAATGTGGGTGAACAGGGGTGTCATGTAAAATTGTGAGCACGTACTAAGTGAACTGTGGATTGAGTAGGTTAAAAGGCTGTGGTCTGACACCATTCATTCAGTACCAAAACCTTCCAATCCCATCCTCCTCCTAGACATTCATACCTGTCCTCTTCTGTCATAATCCCTTCATTCTATTGCTGTCACACTCATGCTTTTCCAACAGCTTTTTTCCCTAAGGGAGTAGAGGGGAGTAGAGTTAAGTGGTTCAGAGGTAGAGAGTGTCGTGGGTGGATTGAAGTAGTGGAGTGGACTGGATTGAAGTACAGTGGGGTGAATTGGAGTGGGTGGATTTGATTGAAATTGGGTGAGGTGGATTGGAATGGGCCAATTACATTGGATGGATTAAATTGAAGTGATGGTACTGGGGCAGCGGTGGATTGAGGTAGGGTGGTCTGGATTGATTTGGAGTGGAGTAGATTGGACTGACTGGCGTGGGGTGGATTGGACTGACTGGCACGGGTGGACTGGAGTGAAGTGGGATGGGATGGATTAGATTGGATTTGACTTGTGTGGACTGGACTGAGGTGGAATGGAGAGGGGCAAATCTGATTGCACTCTGATGGATTTACACACACAACACTTGCAAGACACAGGAAACATGAAGTCTTCACAAGCATGCACCAAGACGCACAATCTGTGTAACACAGGCCTGTTAACAAATGTGTAAAAACTTTTTTGTAAACATGCACCCTCGTGGACACCATAATGCTCTCCATACTGTAGGAGATGCCCTGCATCACACTAACCTACACACACATTTTACACTTCTCTATTTTAGATAAATCCACAATCTTTACAAGTGTGCATTTTTTAGTTACATTGTGTACTAGAATGGGTTTAAAACCATTGTGCACAAAGTCTAGAATTCCCATATGTTTTTAGGTGTGGCCAGCTTTGCAATGTAACTAACAGCCATTTTAATTTTTTGCACATTCTGCCCAAATAGTGGACTTGTAGCGCTGCAGATAATTAAGAAGAAAACGCAGTGAATGGACTACCTAGATCTTGACCATGTGCCTTTCAGGTTGTGCCCAGGTACCAGCAGCAAGCCTTGGCCTCTTTTGTAAACCTAAAATCCTGCATTAACCCAAGAGAGATTTTCATACCTACTACTTACCTTTCGTAGAGACAAAAAATCCACTGCAGTTTGCTGTGTTGCGAAGGGTACTCACATACATCTCAGTGTAAAATCAGTAGCGTTGTGTAAAAGATCACATTGTTGTGGATGGCAGAGTCTGCTCAGAGCTTGTTTGCTCTTTATCCTTTATCCTGTAGGTAAAGTGTACAAATAATCACCAGAACGACCCACAGACTAAAATGTAACTTTAGGTTTCCTTTTACGAACGCTCGATTTCCTTGTCCAGTAAGAAAATAAAATGTTTAGTTTCTCTGACTGGGACATCGAAAATCTGCGGAAGCCCCTAGAACATCACCCACCCCCGGCTTCAAGCCACTAAATCACTTAAAAGAATATAAATGAAGATAAAGTAAAATGTGCAAGGGATTTAGCCCGTCAAAGGTTGCAGTTACTTAATACACCAGTTACTACCAATTACACCACGAGAAATTAAACCTATAAGTAACATTCAACTACATACAAGTTTTACAGAAATACAGTTTGTGCCATTAAGCGTCGCATTTAATTTCCTGAGATCCAGTGGAGTACTGGAAAAACGTCTCCTTGAGACGGCAATAAATCACCCAAACCTGAAAGCAATTATTACCGGACTGGTCCACCTGGCAGAGATGAGACTCAATCTCATCTGATCTCTGCGTGCGCACCTTCTAAAATATTTTCCCAACCACGCACTCAAAATTCGTCTGTTTGCAGAAAATGAAAAGCACAAAAAATACCACCCTTAGACGTTAAAAGCCCACAGTGGCTGTCCCAACAACTAACTCTCGCTGCTTTCACACCAGACAAAGGACTTGCAGAGGATGTAACTTCCGGCGGAACCGGAAGTGTGTGTGAGGCATACCTGTCGAACAGCTCTCGTATTTGTACTCGAAATAAGGCTGAAAAAGCGAAAACAAAGGTCATCCAGGGCAAAATAATGACAATGGTGAAAGATCCAGTCTCATTGGGGCAGCAATTTAGGTGGTTGCTGGGAAGTACCTCCAACAGGGTTGTTTTCCTAACACACATTGCATTCTGGGACATGTAGTTACGTATTTAACCCCTTCCCCGCCAGGGACGTAATGGTTACGTCCATGGCAGCGCCCGTGTGGCGCCATGGACGTAACCATTACGTCCTGGGACTGGCAGTCGGGGGAAGCGCTAGCGCTTCCCCCGAGGGCCGCCCCCCAACACCCCCAGGCCAGGGCTGAAAGGGGAATCCCTTCCCCTTTCACGCCCACCCCCCCCGCCGCCCCCATGACGTCAGCGCGCGATCGCGCGCTGATTTCATGGAAAGGGGGAAAGACGCGCTGGAAGCCATTTGCTTCCAGCGCGTCTAAGGGAGAAGGTGAGTTTTTCACCTTCGTGCGGGGTGGGGGTGCTCTGAGAGAGGCATCGAGGGAAAGGAAAGGGTTTTCCTTTCCCTCGAAGTCTCTTTGAGCATTCCTGCTGCCCGATCGCGATGCGATCGGGCAGCAGGAATGCCCACTAGACACCAGGGATTTCAGTATGTGTGTGTGTGTTATATTAGTGTGGGGGAGCGACCCCTTGGGCAAGGGTCACTCCCCTTTGGGGGCACATGTATTTTACGTCGTTTCTGCCCCCCCTGGGGGCAGATTGGCCCTATTTTTAGGCCGATCTGCCCCCAAGGGGGGCAGAAAGCCACTAGACACCAGGGATTTTATTGTTGATTTGTATTTTTTGTGTTGGGGGCGGCCCCTTGGGCAAGGGTCGCTCCCCTTTGGGGGCACATGTATTTTACGTCGTTTCTGCCCCCCCTGGGGGCAGATTGGCCCTATTTTTAGGCCGATCTGCCCCCAAGGGGGGCAGAAAGCCACTAGACACCAGGGATTTTATTGTTGATTTGTATTTTTTGTGTTGGGGGGCGGCCCCTTGGGCAAGGGTCGCTCCCCTTTGGGGGCAAATGTATTTTACGTCGTTTCTGCCCCCCCTGGGGGCAGATTGGCCCTATTTTTAGGCCGATCTGCCCCCAAGGGGGGCAGAAAGCCACTAGACACCAGGGATTTTATTGTTGATTTGTATTTTTTGTGTTGGGGGGCGGCCCCTTGGGCAAGGGTCGCCCCCAGGGGCCCTCATGTATTTTTGGGCAGTTCTGCCCCCCTTGGGGGCAGAGAGGCCTATTTTTTTTAGGCCTTTCTGCCCCCAAGGGGGGCAGAATCCCAATAGCGCCAGTGTTGGAAAATGGGTTATTGGTAGGGCAGGTAGGTACCTACACCTAGCAACAAGCCACTAACCTCCACATAGGTACAGTTAGGTCTCAGTAAATTAATCCCAGCTCAACCCTTGGTAGCTTGGCAACGAGCGTCAAGGCTTAACTTAGGAGACAAAGTGTAAAGCATTCAAATATCACAAAACAGTAATTAAATAAAACACAGGAAACAGTTTAGAAATCCAAAACCAATTTATAAAAATAGTTTATATTTTTATCTTTAAAATGACACAAAAACGATTAAAATCGGTTCAGGGGAACCGGAGATATGATTTTTTAAAGAATTATTACTTTTCTAGCGCTTAGAAACAAAAAGCGCCAATCGGGTCATCTGGTTGCACCTCGACAGGGGCAAAGTCAAACTTTCAGGCCGACCGCGATGGAGCCCTGCTCGGCTACAGGTCGCGGGAGGCCTCGGTTAAAAAGTTACCTTCTGACTTAGTCTTTATTTTGAAGTTTTTCTTCACCGGGACGAACCTGCCAGTTGAATCCGACCTCCTGGAGCCCTTGTCCGGATACGCGATGTGGGTTTCCTTGGTGGAGACTTTTACCTTCGGACTTAGTCGTTTTTTCGAGATGAAAATCCTTCGACCGGGGTAAACCTGGATCTTGATCCGACGTCCATGGAGCCCTTCTCGGATACGATGGCTGGGAGGTCCCGGTCAACTTTTTACGTTCGGACTTAGTCTCTTTTTTGGATGTTTTTCTTTACCGGGACGAACCACGAAGTCAGGCCGGGTCGCGGTTGAGGAAAGCCGGCTAGAATTTCCGCAGCGGGTCGGTCCCTCTCTGGAGCTTTTTTCCCAAAATTCTCAAATCTTTTCCAAACTTCTGAGGCTTCACCCAGATGTTCTTTTAAGGTTCTTTTGGGGTCCACAGCTCACCCCAAGGGTCCAGAAGTTCTGTGATGGTCCTTGGGGGGTGCGGACTTCAACTCCCAGAATGCACCTGGCGCAAACTCCTTTTTGGCCACTGGACAGTGGTCAGCTGGTCGCTTTCTTCAGGAGTTGGTGCAGGGGACTCTGGTTAGCAATTTTTCACCTGTAGCAAACAGGGAGTCCCTCCTTGAACCAGTTGAAGCCAGGCAAAGTCCTTCTTGTGGTGAAGCCCAAGTGTGCAGCTGGTGCAGTCCTTCTGAGTGCAGGTTCCAGGTGCAGGCCAGGGGTCCAGCAGGGCAGTCCTTCTTCTCCTTTAGTTCCTTTCTTGTTGAAATCTGGTAGGGATCTGAGGTGTGGGGTCAGGTCTGCCAGTTTTATCCTTGCTCCTGCGTGAAAAGCAGGGGGGTCCTGATCCTCCAAACAGGTACAGGGTCGTCCCCCTGTGATGACCACTTCCTGGGAAGTGTGGCAAAAATCCATCCCAAAAGGCAACAGTCTCTAAAAATCCAACATGGCTGAATCTGATTTTTGAAGGTTACATCTGGCTGAGCCCACCCACTGGTGTGGCTAAAAATCATAAACACACCCCTCTCCTGCCCTCTCCTAATCTAATCAAGGGGGCACCTAGTTGTCTGGGGTTGCAGGATGTGGGGGTGTTGCTGGGTGCTCCAAATGTCCTTCTCTGCCTTTGAAGACCAGTTTGGCCGCCCTCCCCCTTCCTGCCTCACCATCTGCTGAGGGGAGATTCTCTCCCCAAAGCACATTCCTTTGTGTGAAGTCAGGCCACTTCACACCTCATCAAGGCAGCCTGGCAGAAGCTGCTGCAGGCTGGCCAATCAGAGCACAGCAGCAAAAACAATGCAGAGCTGAAATTGGCAACTTTTTAGATAAAGTCTAAACTTTTTACCTGAACAAGTTATATTAAATCCCACAACTGGAAGTTGTGGGATTTATTACAAAAATTAATTTGATACCAAATTCTTGGTATGTAACATTTAAGGAGACTTTAAAATTTAAAATAAAGTCTGCCCATTCTAGCCTATGAAGGCCATTTATTTCAATGAGGGAAAAACGAATTTGGCTGTTTTTACCTCACCAGGGCTTATAAACCTATTTTTATAAAGTCCCTGCTTATAGTTACATGGCACCCAGCCCTAGGGGCACATAGGGCACACCTTAGGGGTGACTTATATGTAAAAATAAGGTAGTTTAAGACTTTGGAAGTACCTTTAATTCCAAAGTCGAATTTGCATATAACTTTAATTTAAAAGCAGCCAGCAAGGCAGGCCTGCTTTTAAAATGACACTGGGCACCTCAGCAGTGCACCTAGGTGTGCACCACCTATGCTGTGGTCCCTAAACCTACATGCCCTACCATATACTAGGGACTTATAGGTAGGTTCACTTAGCCAATTATAATTAGCCTAATTTGCATATTGATTTTACACAGAGCACAGGCCCTGGGACTGGTTAGCAGTACCCAGGGCACCATCAGAGTCAGGAAAACACCAGCATAAAGTGGAAAATGGGGGCAAAAAGTTAGGGGGCCTCTGCAATCAGCCCTGTTTTCCCACAGCCAGAAATAGTATGTATGTATGTGTGCTTTGTGTTGGGGGGTGGCCCCTTGGGCAAGGGTCGCTCCCCCTAGGGGCGCAATGTATTTATTGTCGTTTCTGCCCCCCTTGGGGGCAGATTGGCCCTATTTTTAGGCCGATCTGCCCCCAAGGGGGGCAGAAAGCCACTAGACACCAGGGATTTTATTGTTGATTTTTATTTTTTGTGTTGGGGGGTGGCCCCTTGGGCAAGGGTCGCCCCCAGGGGCCCACATGTATTTTTGGGCAGTTCTGCCCCCCTTGGGGGCAGAGAGGCCTATTTTTTTTAGGCCTTTCTGCCCCCAAGGGGGGCAGAATCCCAATAGCGCCAGAAAGATATGTTTGTATGTGTGCTTTGTGTTGGGGGGTGGCCCCTTGGGCAAGGGTCGCTCCCCCCCAAAGGGTGCAATGTAATCTGGGCGATTTCTGCCCCCTCCCCTTGGGGGCAGATTGGCCCTATTTTTACGCCGATCTGCCCCCAAGGGGGGCAGAAAGCCACTAGACACCAGGGATTTTATTGTTGGTTTTTCTTTTTTGTGTTGGGGGGCGGCCCCTTGGGCAAGGGTCGCCCCCAGGGGCCCACATGTATTTTTGGGCAGTTCTGCCCCCCTTGGGGGCAGATATGCCTATTTTTTAGGCCTTTCTGTCCCCAAGGGGGGCAGAATCCCCATAGCGCCAGGGATACTACATGTGTGTGTGTGTGTGTGTGTGCTTTGTGTGGGGGTGTGGCCCCTTGGGCAAGGGTCGCCCCCCCCCAAAGGGTGCAATGTAATCTGGGCGATTTCTGCCCCCTCCCCTTGGGGGTAGATTGGCCTATTTTTTTTTAGGCCCATCTTCCCCCAAGCAGAGAAGACTAGACACAAGGGAAAATGAAAAAATGGTTAGTGGCGGAGTGTTTGTCAACTGGCGAAGTATTTGCTTTTATGATAATAACAGTTTTTCTCCTTTTTGTTCTAGTTCAAAGCTTTTGCTGACTTTGCTGTGGCTTGTTGCAGTTTTGGCAGTAGTTGTCCTGCGGTTTGCATAGTTGCATGTTTTAGGTAAGGAAATAAATTTACTCCAAGTGAGTATTGTTGCAATGCATGAATGACATGTTTGTAGGTGGTGTACTGAATGCAGGATTGTGTGTGAAATTGTCCTTAGAGTTATGCACAATGATTATTGTGTTGTCTTATGTCTAATTTGCTTTTTTTTTTCTCTTTTTAGTGGGATATCGTTGGTGATTGCTGTGGCTGTGCAGAGTAGTTGCTGGTGAGTCAAGCTTTTTCAGGCAAGTGAGCAGTATGGTTTTTGAGTTTATAATTCTTAGTGATAAACCTATACTTTGTTACTTATCTTACACAGTGCTGGTAGTTGGTGGTGTATTTGTCCAGTTAATTTTTGTAGGAAGGATCATGGCCAGCCGTAGGATGACCGCTCAGCAGGTTGTTAGTGTGCTTTTTGAGTCATCTTCTGACCATGAATATGAGACTGACTCTGCATCTGAGGCAGAGGAGGAAGTGCAGGATTCTGGAAGTGAATTTTCTGTCAGAGATGAATCATCTGATGATGAAGCCACTCTCAGTGCTGATGAAGGGCCTGTTTTAGAGGAGGACAGTGATGTGCCAATGGTGCAGGAGCCAGCGGCTGAAAGGCTTCCCAATGGAAGACCTGACGCATGGGTTGCACTAAACATGGAGCAGCCACAGTTGCCTGCGTTTACTGGTTTTCCAGGGTGTCGAGTTAATACGGAAAACTTTTTGCCCGTCAACTTTTTTGAGTTGTTTATGGACGATATATTTTTGGAAGAGATTGTTGAGCAGACTAATTTGTATGCAGAGCAGTTTTTGAGGGACAACGCTGCCAGACTTAGGCCACACTCTAGAGGTAGCCGGTGGATTCCCACAAATCTGGAAGAGTTGAAAAAGTTCTTGGGTTTAACTTTTTTGATGGGGCTGATAAGGAAGCCGTCGCTGTCTTCATATTGGTCTACTAGTCCCTTGATGGCAACTGCTATATTTCCTGCCATCATGAGTCGTAACCGGTATGAGCTTCTTCTTCGGATGTTGCATTTTGTAGATAATGCTTTAGCCTTGCCACGAGATCATCCTGATTCTGACCGTCTTTTTAAGATTAGACCTGTCCTTGATCATTTGGTAGATCGGTTTTCAGAGATCTATGTTCCAGGGAAAGAAATATCTGTAGATGAGTCTTTGGTCCTGTTCAAGGGTCGTTTGGTTTTTAGGAAGTACATTCCTAGCAAGAGGGCACGGTATGGAATTAAATTGTATATGCTGTCAGAAAGTAGTACAGGATATGTTTATAATTTCCGGGTCTACACTGGTAGGGATTCCAATATTGACCCCCCTGGTTGTCCTCCCACTTTTGGAGTTAGTGAGAAAATTGTGTGGGAACTTGGTAGACGACTGTTTAACAAAGGTCACCATTTATATGTAGATAACTTCTACACTGGAGTTCGGTTGTTCAAGGAGTTGTTCAGAGTGGACACTGTTGCTTGTGGCACAATCCGCTCTAATTGGAAAGGCTATCCAAAAGAGCTTGTCTGTAAAAAACTTGAAAAGGGACAGTGCAGTGCCTTGCGGAATGATGAGCTGCTAGCTCTGAAATTTGTAGACAAGAGGGATGTATACATGCTAAGCACCATCCATGATGAGAGTACTTCACCTGTGGCTGTTTGGGGTCAGGTTGCCGAAGTGCGCAAACCTGTGTGCATCTTAGACTACAATAAGCACATGGGTGGTGTTGATAGAGTAGATCAGAGGTTAGAACCTTACACTGCTGCTCGTAAGTCTTATGTGTGGTATAAGAAATTAGCGCTTCACTTGTTCCACTTGGCAACTTTTAATGCTTTTGTTGTGTTTAAGGATAGTTCTCCAGAGTCAAGGATGACATTTGTGAAATTTCAGGAGTCTATCATAGCTAGCCTTGTTGTGCTGGAACAGGCAAGAGTTCCTAGAGAAGCAGTGGTGGAGGATGTGGCTAGATTGAAAGATCGTCACTTTGCTGAGCACATTCCTCCCACGGCCAAAAAAAACTTTCCTGCTAAGAGATGTAGAGTCTGTGCTCGAAGAGGTATCAGGAAGGAGACTAGGATGTACTGCCCTGATTGTCCTTCAAAGCCTGGGCTGTGTGTGGGTGGCTGTTTCAGGAGCTACCACACACAGAAGAATTATTGGGAAATTCCGTGAGCGTAAACTGGTGTTTTATATTTTTATATGTTCGGTTTCACGGTTGGCATTAGTCATGTATTCAGTTAGAGCTTTTGTGTTTGTAGTTTTGTACTAATTTATGATTAGTGGTTTCTTTGTTGTTTAAAAACAAAAAAAAAGGGGATGGCATGTGTAGAGTGGCGCTTGGCTGGCGGCGTGGGTGTGGTGGTGCTTGGCTGGCGGCGTGGGTGGGGTGGCGCTTGGCTGGCGGTGTGGGTGGGGTGGCGCTTGGCTGGCGGCGTGGGTGGGGTGGCGCTTGGCTGGCGGCGTGGGTGGGGTGGCGCTTGGCTGGCGGTGTGTGTGGGGTGGCGCTTGGCTGGCGGTGTGTGTGGGGTGGCGCTGGGCTGGCGGTGTGTGTGGGGTGGCGCTTGGCTGGTGGTGTGGGTGGGGTGGCGCTTGGCTGGTGGTGTGTGCGCTTGGCTGGCAGTGCCGGCCAAACGCCAGTCCACACACTCATCAGCTGGTGTGATTGCTGTATCAGGCATGTGGGCGTCTGAAAGTGATGGGCCCTTGACTGGCGCTGTCTGTGGATGCGAGTCTTGTAATGTGCTGGGCCCGTGGCTGGCGGCGTGAATGGTCTAGTGCATGTCATGTATGAAAGGTGTGTGAATGGACTGTAAAGCGGTTGGTGCCATGTCGTGGCTTTACAGCTCACGAGCTGTGAGTCATTGGTTCAGTTTTTTGGCCTTTCAGTTATTAGCAGTGCATTTCACTTTTGTGAAATCTCTTGTTAATAAAATTTGACCTACTGAACCATCACTCACCCTCGTGCCAAATCCAACCAGTATGTGTGGTACAAATGACAAAACCTGCTCCGCTGTAATCAGGCGTCGCAGCACACTTGAGACACGCTAGGTGCCTCGGGTGGGACCCCGATGATGAAGCATGCCACCAACTTGGTTGGTGGGTGAGGGGTCTTCTTCACATAACCTAAGTGTGTTTCTTTTCACAATTTTAGTGTTTGGCACATCACGGACGTATGTGCACACATCAAAGTGATATATTCCAAAAATACCTGTGTTTGGGGGGGAGGGCCCACCTATGTTTTTGGTCCTGGGTGCGGCCGTCATGTAGGGAAACCTACAAAACCCAGAAACTTTTTAAAACTAGGCCCCCCAAGGAGTCTAGGGAGGTGTGGCTTGTGTGGCTCCCCCAACATTTTCTTACCCAGACTCCTCTGTAAACCTCAAAATTTGCATAAAAAAGCATATTTTCCTGATTTTTCTTAGTAGTATCACCGCTCCAGCACAAAATTCCTACTCCCCAGTTTTCCCCTCAGTCTCTCAAGTAAAATGACACCTCACTTATGTGGGTCCCCAAAGCAGAGTCCGTCTAAAGATGTATAAAAGAATATGCCCTTATAAACTTGCTGTGCTATCCCTTCTATCCCTTCAGGTTTTGGGCCTTATTCTGTTGCAGGCACCTGGCCCACCCACACAAGTGAGGTATCATTTTTATCGGGAGACTTGGGGGAACGCTGGGTGGAAGGAAATTTGTGGCTCCTATCAGATTCCAGAACTTTCTGCCACAGAAATGTGAGGAACATGTGTTTTTTTAGCCAAATTTTGAGGTTTGCAAAGGATTCTGGGTAACAGAACCTGGTCCGAGCCCCGCAAGTCACCCCTCCTTGGATTCCCCTAGGTCTCTAGTTTTCAGAAATGCACAGGTTTGGTAGGTTTCCCTAGGCGCCGGGTGAGCTACAGGCCAAAATCCACAGGTAGGCACTGTTTTCTCCCAAAATTTTGGATGTGTCCACGTTGCGCTTTGGGGTGTTTCCTGTCGCAGGCGCTAGGCCTACCCACGCAAGTGAGGTATCATTTTTATCGGGAGACTTGGGGGAACGCTGGGTGGAAGGAAATTTGTAGCTCCTCTCAGATTCCAGAACTTTCTGCCACAGAAATGTGGGGAACATGTGTTTTTTTAGCCAAATTTTGAGGTTTGCAAAGGATTCTGGGTAACAGAACCTGGTCCGAGCCCCGCAAGTCACCCCTCCTTGGATTCCCCTAGGTCTCTAGTTTTCAGAAATGCACAGGTTTGGTAGGTTTCCCTAGGTGCCGGCTGAGCTAGAGGCCAAAATCTACAGGTAGGCACTTCGCAAAAAACACCTCTGTTTTTTTCCAAAATTTAGGATGTGTCCACGTTGCGCTTTGGGGTGTTTCCTGTCGCCGGCGCTAGGCCTACCCACGCAAGTGAGGTATCATTTTTATCGGGAGACCTGGGGGAACGCTGGGTGGAAGGAAATTTGTAGCTCCTCTCAGATTCCAGAACTTTCTGCCACAGAAATTTGAGGAACATGTGTTTTTTTAGCCAAATTTTGAGGTTTGCAAAGGATTCTGGGTAACAGAACCTGGTCCGAGCCCCGCAAGTCACCCCACCTTGGATTCCCCTAGGTCTCTAGTTTTCAGAAATGCACAGGTTTGGTAGGTTTCCCTAGGTGCCGGCTAAGCTAGAGGCCAAAATCTACAGGTAGGCACTTCGCACAAAAACACCTCTGTTTTTTTCAAAAATTTAGGATGTGTCCACGTTGCGCTTTGGGGTGTTTCCTGTCGCCGGCGCTAGGCCTACCCACGCAAGTGAGGTATCATTTTCATCGGGAGACTTGGGGGAACGCTGGGTGGAAGGAAATTTGTAGCTCCTCTCAGATTCCAGAACTTTCTGCCACAGAAATGTGAGGAACATGTGTTTTTTTAGCCAAATTTTGAGGTTTGCAAAGGATTCTGGGTAACAGAACCTGGTCCGAGCCCCGCAAGTCACCCCTCCTTGGATTCCCCTAGGTCTCTAGTTTTCAGAAATGCACAGGTTTGGTAGGTTTCCCTAGGTGCCGGCTGAGCTAGAGGCCAAAATCTACAGGTAGGCACTTCGCAAAAAACACCTCTGTTTTTTCCCAAAATTTAGGATGTGTCCACGTTGCGCTTTGGGGTGTTTCCTGTCGCCGGAGCTAGGCCTACCCACGCAAGTGAGGTATCATTTTTATCGGGAGACTTGGGGGAACGCTGGGTGGAAGGAAATTTGTAGCTCCTCTCAGATTCCAGAACTTTCTGCCACAGAAATGTGAGGAACATGTGTTTTTTTAGCCAAATTTTGAGGTTTGCAAAGGATTCTGGGTAACAGAACCTGGTCCGAGCCCCGCAAGTCACCCCTCCTTGGATTCCCCTAGGTCTCTAGTTTTCAGAAATGCACAGGTTTGGTAGGTTTCCATAGGTGCCGGCTGAGCTAGAGGCCAAAATCTACAGGTAGGCACTTCGCAAAAAACACCTCTGTTTTTTCCCAAAATTTAGGATGTGTCCACGTTGCGCTTTGGGGTGTTTCCTGTCGCCGGCGCTAGGCCTACCCACGCAAGTGAGGTATCATTTTTATCGGGAGACTTGGGGGAACGCTGGGTGGAAGGAAATTTGTAGCTCCTCTCAGATTCCAGAACTTTCTGCCACAGAAATGTGAGGAACATGTGTTTTTTTAGCCAAATTTTGAGGTTTGCAAAGGATTCTGGGTAACAGAACCTGGTCCGAGCCCCGCAAGTCACCCCTCCTTGGATTCCCCTAGGTCTCTAGTTTTCAGAAATGCACAGGTTTGGTAGGTTTCCCTAGGTGCCGGCTGAGCTAGAGGCCAAAATCTACAGGTAGGCACTTCGCAAAAAACACCTCCGTTTTTTTCCAAAATTTAGGATGTGTCCACGTTGCGCTTTGGGGTGTTTCCTGTCGCCGGCGCTAGGCCTACCCACACAAGTGAGGTATCATTTTTATCGGTAGACTTGGGGGAACATAGATTAGCAAAACAAGTGCTATTGCCCCTTGTCTTTCTCTACATTTTTTCCTTCCAAATATAGGAGAGTGTGTAAAAAAGACATCTATTTGAGAAATTCCCTATAATTCACATGCTTGTATGGTCACCCCGGAATTCAGAGATGTGCAAATAACCACTGCTCCTCAGCACCTTATCTTGTGCCCTTTTTGGAAATGCAAAGGTTTTCTTGATAGCAATTTTTTACTCTTTATATTTCAGCAAATGAATTGCTGTATACCCAGTATAGAATGAAAACGCACTGCAGGGTGCAGCTCATTTATTGGCTCTGGGTTCCTCGGGTTCTTGATGAACCTACAAGCCCTACATATCCCCCGCAACCAGAGGAGTCCACCAGACGTAACGGTATATTGCTTTCCATAATCTGACATTGCAGGGAAAAGTTACAGAGTAAAACGTAGAGAAAAATTAATGTTTTTTTCACCTCAATTTCAATATTTTTCTCTTTCAGCTGTTATTTTCTGTAGGAAACCCTTGTAGGATCTACACAAATGACCCCTTGCTGAATTCAGAATTTTCTCTACTTTTCAGAAATGGTTAGGTTTCTGGGATCCCAGAATTGGTTCATGCCCATTCCTGTCACTGACTGGAAGGAGGCTGAAAGCACAAAAAATTGCAAAAATGGGGTATGCCCCAGTAAAATGCCAAAATTGTGTTGAAAAATTGGGTTTTCTGATTCAAGTCTGCCTGTTCCTGAAAGCTAGGAAGCTGCTGAGTTTAGCACTACAAACCCTTTGTTGATGCCATTTTCAGGGGGAAATCCACAAGCCTTCTTCTGCAGCCACTTTTTCCATTTTTTTAAAAAAAAACGAAATTTTCACTGTATTTTGGCCAATTTCTTGGCCTCCTTCAAGGGAACCCACAAAGTCTGGGTACCTCTAGAATCCCTAGGATGTTGGAAAAAAAGGACGCAAATTTGGCTTGGTTAGCTTATGTGGACAAAAAGTTATGAGGGCCTAAGCGCGAACTGCCCCAAATAGGCAAAAAAAGGCCTGGCACAGGAGGGGGAAAAGGCCTGGCAGCGAAGGGGTTAAATTCATTCTCAACTTAAAAATCCATGTGAAAAAAAAGAGGAAAAGCGCACAGTGAGATAATTGACGCCTTGCTTAATAGGTTTTGAATCTACATAGCACAGAGGCCTTATTAGCTTTTTCCAACTATGCACTTTTTTTAAATAGAAATATAAGGCCTTTAACAACAATTGCTTAGCACTTTGAAAAATATGTCCGTAGCTCTGCCTTTAGGCACATCCGGTCAAAAACTTAATTCCTGGTACATTTGAAACAACCTTACAGCAAGCATACTCCACTGGGGAGAGCAAAGTTTGCTTCACAGTGCACACATTTCCAAGAGCACTTTGGTACCAGCTTTCCTAACCACATAAGCTTTGTTAAGTGTGTTGAGGACATTGTGAATGCTGATTGGTCTGTATCATGAATTCACTTCACTGGAGGCCCTCTGCAGCTGCTCTAGCATGCTTCCAGTGCAACTCCATTGCTTTGTAATTCCTGGGGCTCTACATATAATGCACCGCATGCATCATTATCAATATTATGTATTGAACGAATTAATACTGTGTATTTGCTTTTACTCGTTATTAATAAAAAGATTTAAAATCAAAAAAGTTAAAACACTGACCATTGATCTAATTTATACACAGTCCTCGGGAGCACATTGTATGCTTATTTGCTTGTAATACCAAAACTTGTGTAATATCTAAATGCTGTTCTTTATGCAGTACGAAGTTACTCATTTTTAAATCATCCAAAAGTTTCAACATTTCTAATAATAATAATAACTTAAGTAGTGGACATGCGCTAGAAGTAATCTGCAGTTGATCTTATCATTAAGAATAGTTTAATTTTATTGAAAATGGTGGTGCTACTGTAGTATTCAGATAATCATCCTCTGATCATCAGGAACAATCTCTTCTTGTGAAGTATCCAGGAAGTCATTTCTAAATCATCCTCATGTTATCGGGAACAATTCCATTCAGTATAGTAATCAGATAGTTATTTTCAAGTCATCCGCAAATCATCAGGCTCAAGTTTCTAATCACTGCTCATGACTTTAAGAGCTTGATGACGTCTGATGATGAGAAAATGACTTCTAATGTAGTTGGATGATCATCCAATGTCTCTGGGATGATTTCTAAAGTAATCCTGTTTGACCTGGGTATAAATATAGACTTTGTTTTGCATTAAAAAAAATACGCAAATGTGGCGCAAAACAAGTATAAATATGTCCCTTAGACGGTATTTAGATAGCGCAAACCTAAATAAAAGGCAACAGAAATGACATAATTACACTATTACCTGCATACTGTCCACCGTCACCCTGCATAATTCTTAGTGGAAACTGCTTCGTTCTATTTTGTTCATTTCTCGACAAGAGATGTGCATTGCGTTTAGCGAGTGTTCAACAGGATGGATATTCTTTGCTGTTGCTTTGCTGAGTGTCTATATGCACAATCAGGAGAGAATAGTGGCTGATATACGCGATCTCTAAATTGCCTAAGTGATACGGGAGTATTAGCAAGAGAGTGTTGTCAGGGAGGGTTGACCTCACTCAAGTCACAATACATCTCATTTCTTTGATTTACAAAATATTAGACATGACTTTTGTGGGCTCGGCTCATGCTTTGGCATTTAGAGGCAAACTGGATCCAGGGCTGGGTACTTACCATAAATTATCTTGCTCCCCTCCTCTTCAAGTGGACCCTGCTCAAGTAACAACACCGGGCTAAACCAAATCTGTATTTGTGGGCGGGGGCAAAACTGTTTTATGCTACCAGATTCTACCACTTCTTAACCGCGCTTTTATCAGACAAGCCTTCGTTCTGTCCCTTGGCGTTTGTTCTCGTGATGACACAAATACATATATACACCTTACATGAAAAGGGAACATCGACCTTGAAGACAAAGAAAAGAAAAACAGCAGCCTCCACCAGGGCCCAGGCACTGTCAACATGATTTCTTACTCCATTTTACAGAGGCAGTGGCGCGCTTTATCACTCGTGAGCTCATGTCTTTCAGCCAAGGCAGCTTACTTGAACTGCTAAGTTGTTTAGTTAAAGTATACACATGCTATTCACACTGTCAGTGTGATTTAATAGGGCAGAGATGGTCAGCGGGTAAATTACAATCGAAACACTCATGGGTACTAGAAACATTAAGAATGGAACGTAAATTTATTTTCCCTTCCTGTAATCTTTGCGGTTGCCTCTTTTTGCGTAGTTTATTGTCGGCATCAGGACTGGGACTCTGATGTCTTGTAGTCTGGGGAATTAGGTTATGATAATAGTACATGTTTAGATCAATGCTTCTGTTGCGTTATGTCATTCGTTGAATCCACATTTTTATGAGTTGTCTTCTAAAGCCCACCATATCCCAAAATACCGATTTCCTGCTGGGAGACGTCAGAATCAATGCCATGAGCTGACCTCGATTTTACTCTTAGAAGCTGATCGTTGCTTTGTCAGCAGCTCTTCTTTCCTTTGCGTTTTAGGGGCATATTTATACTCTGTTTGCGCCGGAATTGCGTCGTTTTTTTTGACGCAATTCCGACGCAAAACTAACTCCATATTTATACTTTGGCGTTAGACGTGTCTAGCGCCAAAGTCCATGGAGTTTGCGTCATTTTTTAGCTTGGACACCTACTTTGCGTTAATGATATGCAAGGTAGGCGTTCCCGTCTAAAAAAGTGACTCCGAGGCATGTGCGCCGTATTTACACTCCCGGGCAAAAATCACGCCCGGGAGTGGGCGGGTCAAAAAAAATGACGTCCAGCCGCTTTTGCGTCGTTTTTTAGCGCCTTGTCAGGGCAGGCGTTAAGGGACCTGTGGGCTCGGAAGGAGCCCAGAGGTGCCCTCCCATGCCCCCAGGGATCCCCCCTGTCACCCTTGCCCACCCCAGGAGGACGCCTAAGGATGGAGGGACCCATCCCAGGGAACATAAGGTAAGTTCAGGTAAGTATTTTATTTTTATTTTTTTGTAGCATAGGGGGGCCTGATTTGTGCCCCCCTACATGCCACTATGCCCAATGACCATGCCCAGGGACAGAAGTCCCCTGGGCATGGCCATTGGGCAAGGGGGCATGACTCCTGTCTTTGCTAAGACAGGAGTCATTTCAATGGGGGTTGGGAGTCGGAAAAAATGGCACAAATCGGGTTGAGGCGATAATTTTGCCTCAGCCTGACTTGCCCCATTTTTTGGCGCCCAAGCTCCATATTCCCCTACGCCGACGCTGCCTGGTGTACGTCATTTTTTTTTACGCACACCAGGCTGCGCCGCCGGCTAACGCCGGCTAACATCATTGAATAAATACGGCGCTCGCATGGCGCTTCAGAATGGCGTTAGATTTTTTGACGCACAACTGCGTTGGCGCAGTTGTGCGTCGAAAAGTATAAATATGGCCCTTAGTGTTTTCAGTATAGTTTTTGCACCATCGGTTGGATCGATTAGTGAAAATTTTATGATAGGGCGCTTCTCGAGTAAAAACATCAAGGGGCAGATTTAAGGAAAGTGGTGCTGCCCTCAGTTCATAGCCACTTTCCTTGAGCCCCTTAGCGCCCCCTACTGCCACCATGTATGAGCCGTATCTAAGGCACAGCGCACCATGGCGTGGGGGAGAGGGCAACAGTGTCAGAATGTTTGATGCTATTGGTGTACTCTTCAGGGTTAGCGCCAACATTTTGGAGCTAACCCTAAACAGTACAACCTCTTAGATTTCTTTGTCTCATTTTTTCAGCCTCTCACACATATTTGCATACGTTATACCTGGCTCAGGCGTAATGTAGCCCAAAGGGTTACATAGTGGCACAATGCATGCATTGCGCCACTTTGAAAATATAGCGTGGGGAAAAGGCCACCTCAGTGCCACTGTAACATTAAAAAAATGTTGCTTAAGTCGCACCAGGTCCTCTTAAATCCGGGCCCAAAGGTGTACAATATAGCACAGTGGGGGATAGAACTCATCAAACATTGTCGAAGATTTTTTGGGTGACCCAGAATTTTGAAAATGTTCCATTTCAAGGAGCTTTAGTAAAGCATGGCTGTATTTAGTGTCAGATAACACATCGATAAACACATTTTCGGAAGTGCCATAACCATGATTCCTAGGTAATGAAAAGGCTTTCATTTCATTAAGTCAATTGACAGAGGGCCAGGGGCTAACACAGGCTCCTTCAGCCAAATGGAACATTGGGGGGCACATTCCTCAATGGCGTTGCTTTCAGCTTAAGGTCTATTAATATGGGAAGGGCTGAGGCTCACAACATTCTGCACGGGGACTCCAGCATTTTATGTTACGCCACTGCAGAGTGCAATGACATCAGGTCTTCAGCAGCAGATTCAACTACGGCGATGCACTCAACACCGGCATAATCCAGAAACTCCTAAAGAAACTACAGAACATCCAGAACTCTACTGGGTTCAGCTGAGACGGTTTACTGTGGACAAACCTACTACAGTAGGAATATTTTCTGAGCCAAACATTTCTTCTAAAGCTTTGGCCCTGAAAGCAGGACTGGCTATAGGGTTGTGCGACCAGTGACGCCGCACTGGGTGCTGAACTGCAGGGGGGCAGGGACTGACCTCGGGGGGGGGGGGGGGGCCTGTGTTTTGTAATAGCTGACGATTAAAAGGCCCCTGATGCAGAGTTCCTTGTGTGTCCAGCTTTCAGGAAGCAAAAGATTAATGTTCCTGTTAAAGAGAGAAATCAGAGTTTTGTCTAGTGATAGTTTTGGCTTGCATAAAGTAGCACAGAATGTTAATATGCCTGCTGCAAAGAACAATGTTGTCTTTTATGTGGATAGCTGAGTGGATTTTGTAAAAACAGTCTTTACCAGCGCTTTAAAACAATTAAAATATATGTGAGAGAGGAGCTATGGAGAGATGAGGAACACTTTTGCAGGGTGGTAGGGAGGGAATCAGATGAGTATTTCATGGGGCACACCAAAAAGAAGCTGGCCCTGGCTGTAGGTAAGGATGCAAGGGAGGGTGGGTGCTACAGCATGCCCTAGAAATCACCAGCTGGAGTTTGGAAGTTGAATGAGCAACGTAGATGCCTTTACATTTTGGCATAAACTTGTCACATTTGATGTGTGTTCAAAGTCAAAAGACAAAAGTGAAATGTCAGTCTGTTAACATGGAGACTGGTGTTTACGTTTCATTCTTGGACTATTAGGTGAGAGCATTTTGTAAAGTCAACTATTTCACAATTTTGTTAGAATACAGCAATCATTAAAGGAAAGAATCTAAGATGTCAATTGTTTCAATATAATTTAAATGACTGTGCATGGAATGTTCAAATATGTCACAATATATAAATAGTTAAGAAATCACAAATTAAACAAATTTTTGGAAATTTTGAAGTGTGATGGCAACAAATATTTTTAATAGTATAACAAAAATCAAAATGCTTAGTGGTGTGAAAAGGATAATCATTTGCTAAAACCTGATTTCCACACATTGTTGTTCTGGCGCTGTATAGTTTTCTCAGTAAAACTACATATGTCCAAATTTAGTGGCCATTTCACTGAAAAATGTGCTGTATGTATATGGCAGTGCACTACCACATTATGCTTTAATAATACATTTGTGACAGTGGGCTATCAAATGCGTCACTGGCTACATTCCACAGGCTTTTCACTCTCCTGCTGAATGGGGGAGTTTCATTTGTTGTACTTTTTTTTGTGACACATGCATTTTTCACAATTCCTATGACTTTGATAATGTAACATTGATGGCAGCAACCCCACTCTGAAAAGTGCTCCACCACCACTGTTCTGAAGAAGCAGAAGGATCCAGAGTACAAAAATCAAATAGGCAGGACCACAAAACTGGTCCTACAAAACCAAAACAGATTTATCAGGACCATGTGCTTGTCTACAATTGAGGAAAAGGTCATCAGGTCTTTCTGGAGTGGGGGTTCATGAAAGGAAATGAGAATGATTCATTAGCCTGGATCATCAAAAAGTCCCTTTCAGTAACCATGGAGCTGAATAGTGCTTTCAGGTAAAATAAAATGTCTTTATAAGCTATAGCAAATCTTGTTTTCCGTTTCACTCCACCATCATGTAAAACAACATTCAGTGAAATGGATTCCAAAGTTGTCACTTCAGCGAACTAAATTTAATTTAGCATTTCTCACTTCTAGAAAAGAAGACTGGTGAAAAAAGAATTATTCAAGCTGGATGTCCATTTGTAGAATCAAAGAGACCATCTTGCAGAACTGGTACCACGATGTGTGGTGGACTAGATGAAAATTTAGGCCCATATTTATACTTTTTTAGCGCCGCATTTGCGCTGCTTTTTAACGCTAAAGCGGCGCAAACTTACAAAATACAATTGTATTTTGTAAGTTTGCGCAGCTTTTGCGTCAAAAAATGACGCAAATGTGGCGATAAAAAAGTATAAATATGGGCCTTAGTGTCTGGACACTGCAAGAGCAGAGGCATCTCAAGAGGTTTCCTTCACAGGTGATGTTAGAAATTGGGTTTCTGGTTCTGGTACGAGCTGGCGTTGGCAGTCACAAAGAGCCCAAAAGCTTGATTTCAAGAGCCAAAAAACATTTTCATTGACAGGTGATGTTAGAAATTGAATTTCTGGCTGGCAAAGGTATGCACCCTGTCCAAGCTGGAACCAAAATCCGAGTCAGGGTAAGTCAGATACACATCATACATTAATCTGTGCTCAACCCCTGATAGTTTGGCAATCTCAGTCTCAGACAAGGCCTGCTGAAGTTTAACCTTTTCAAGACTTGAGCCAAGAGTCCTGTTTACAGGGAAAAAGTTCTCCGGGAGCAAAGGAGGTCATTGCTGGTGGTAGCCTGCGGGTGCAAAGAGTAGGCCGGACATTGTGGAAGGGTGAACTGGAGCTTTGCATTTGTGAGCTCTGATGGTTGCTGTGTGGAGAGACAGACTTGCAGTGACTCACACTGATTCTTCAGGCAAGCAATGTGGTTTTTGTATGAGCTGGCCCGTTTGTGGTCACAAAGAGACCAAAAGCTTGATTTCAAGGGCTAAAATATATTTAAATTGAAAGGTTATGTTAGAAATTGGATCTCTGGTTGGCAAATGTATGCGCCCTGTTCAAGCTGGAACCACAATCCTAGTCAGGGTAAGTGAGATACACATCATAAATTAACCTGTACTTACCCCCTGATAGCTTGAAACAGAGCAGGAAGGCTTAACTTAAGACACAATGTGTAAAGTATTTTTGCAACACTTCAAACAGTAACACAGTGAAAGCACCACAAAAAGACTCCACACCAGATAAAAAAAATAGATTACATTTTTATGAATAAAACAAAACCAAAACCACAGCAAAAATCCAATAAGTAGAACTTGAAACACTAAGTTTTAAAGAATAAATTAAACTATAGTGCTTAAAAGCATAAATCACCAATGCAGTTCTGGCACAAGCTGGCCTGTTTGCAGCCACAAAGAGCCAAAAAGCTTGATATCAAGAGCCAAAAAGCACTTTCAAGGGTCCAGGACTGGAGTTGCTCCTCCTGGGGGTCGGAAGCTGGTTGAAGATAGGTCCAGGAAGAGCTGAAACTCTTTTGTGTCCCTGAGACTTCAGAAAACAGGAGGCAAGCCAGCAAGTCCTTGAAATCACTCTGGGTTCAAGTGAGATGGGTCCAGTCCTTCCTCAACAGGGCGGAGAGGGCAACAGGATGTTGATGGCCCATCAGTCACACCTAAGCTCCCTTTGTGTGTAGCTGTCTAGAGGGAATGCTCAAGCGCAGCTGCCACCCAGCCCAGACGTGTATTGGCGACAGGGTTCAGGCACACAGGCTAGGAGCAGGAAAATGCCAACTTTCTAAAAATGACATTTTCAACATTGTAACAATAAATGCAACTTTACCATTAAAGAGGATTTACTATTACAATTCCATAGGTACTAAACATGACAAATCTACTCCTTCCCAATTAGGAATTACAGCTTATTTAATGTGATAAGTGTAGGAAGTTGGCTCTGTATGTGCTATTTCAAAGTAAGGAATAGCATGCACAGAGTCCAAGGGTTCCCCTTAGAGGTAAGAAAGTGGCAAAAAGAGATAATGCTAATGCACTATTTTGTGGTAGTGTGGTCGAGCAGTAGGCTTATCCAAGGAGTAGTGTTAAGCATTTGTTGTACATACACACAGGCAATAAATGAGGAACACACACTCAGAGACAAATCCAGCCAATAGGTTTTGTTATAGAAAAATATCTTTTCTTAGTTTATTTTAAGAACCACAGGTTCAAATTCTACATGTAATATCTCATTTGAAAGGTATTGCAGGTAAGTACTTTAGGAACTTTGAAGCATTACATTAGCATGTATACTTTTTACATAAAACACAATAAGCTGTTTTAAAAGTGGACACAGTGCAATTTTCACAGTTCCTGGGGGAGGTAAGTTTTTGTTAGTTTTGTCAGGTAAGTAAATCACTTACAAGTCTCAGGTTTGGGTCCAAGGTAGCCCACCGTTGGGGGTTCAGAGGAACCCCAAAGTTACCACACCAGCAGCTCAGGGCCGGTCAGGTGCAGAGGTCAAAGAGGTGCCCAAAACGCATAGGCTTCAATGGAGAGAAGGGGGTGCCCCGGTTCCGGTCTGCCAGCAGGTAAGTACCTGCGTCTTCGGAGGGCAGACCAGGGGGGTTTTGTAGGGCACCGGGGGGGACACAAGTTCACACAAAAAGTACACCCTCAGCGGCACTGGGGCGGCCGGGTGCAGTGTAGAAACAAGCGTCGGGTTTTCAATGTAAATCAATGAGAGATCAAGGGATCTCTTCAGCGTTGCAGGCAGGCAAGGGGGGGGCCCCTCGGGGTAGCCACCACCTGGGCAAGGGAGAGGGCCTCCTGGGGGTCACTCCTGCACAGGAGTTCCGTTCCTTTCGGTGCTGGGGGCTGCGGGTGCAGGGTCTTTTCCAGCCGTCGGGAAGTGGAGTTCAGGCAGTCGCGGTCAGGGGGAGCCTCGGGATTCCCTCTGCAGGCGTCGCTGTGGGGGCTCAAGGGGGACAGCTTTGGTTACTCACGGTCTCGGAGTCGCCGGAGGGTCCTCCCTGAGGTGTTGGTTCTCCACCAGTCGAGTCGGGGTCGCTGGGTGCAGTGTTGCAAGTCTCACGCTTCTTGCGGGGAGTTGCAGGGGTCTTTAAGTCTGCTCCTTGAAACAAAGTTGCAGTTCTTTTGGAGCAGTGCCGCTGTCCTCGGGAGTTTCTTGTCTTTCTCGAAGTCGGGCAGTCCTGAGAGGATTCAGAGGTCGCTGGTCCCTTGGAAAGCGTCGCTGGAGCAGGCTTCTTTGGAAGGCAGGAGACAGGCCGGTAGGACTGGGGCCAAAGCAGTTGGTGTCTTCTGTCCTTCCTCTGCAGGGGTTTTTCAGCTCGGCAGTCTTCTTCTTCTTGTAGTTTCAGGAATCTAAATTCTTAGGTTCAGGGAAGCCCTTAAATACTAAATTTAAGGGCGTGTTTAGGTCTGGGGGGTTAGTAGCCAATGGCTACTAGCCCTGAGGGTGGGTACACCCTCTTTGTGCCTCCTCCCAAGGGGAGGGGGTCACATCCCTAATCCTATTGGGGAATCCTCCATCTGCAAGATGGAGGATTTCTAAAAGTTAGAGTCACTTCAGCTCAGGACACCTTAGGGGCTGTCCTGACTGGCCAGTGACTCCTCCTTGTTATTCTCATTATTTCCTCCGGCCTTGCTGCCAAAAGTGGGGGCCGTGGCCGGAGGGGGCGGGCAACTCCACTAGCTGGAGTGTCCTGCGGTGCTGGCACAAAGGGGTGAGCCTTTGAGGCTCACCGCCAGGTGTGACAGCTCCTGCCTGGGGGAGGTGTTAGCATCTCCACCCACTGCAGGCTTTGTTACTGGCCTCAGAGTGACAACGCCACTCTCCCCATGGGGCCAGCAACATGTCTCGGTTGTGGCAGGCTGCTGGAACTAGTCAGCCTACACAGATAGTCGGTTAAGGTTTCAGGGGACACCTCTAAGGTGCCCTCTGGGGTGTATTTTACAATAAACTGTACAATGGCATCAGTGTGCATTTATTGTGCTGAGAAGTTTGATACCAAACTTCCCAGTTTTCAGTGCAGCCATTATGGTGCTGTGGAGTCCGTGTTTGACAGACTCCCAGACCATATACTCATATGGCTACCCTGCACTTACAATGTCTAAGGTTTGGCTTAGACACTGTAGGGGCACAGTACTCATGTACTGGTGCCCTCACCTATGGTATAGTGCACCCTGCCTTAGGGCTGTAAGGCCTACTAGAGGGGTGACTTATCTATACTGCATAGGCAGTGTGAGGTTGGCATGGCACCCTGAGGGGAGTGCCATGTCGACTTACTCGTTTTTGTTCTCACCAGCACACACAAGCTGACAAGCAGTGTGTCTGTGCTGACTGAGGGGTCCCCAGGGTGGCATAAGATATGCTGCAGCCCTTAGAGTCCTTCCCTGGCATCAGGGCCCTTGGTACCAGGGGTACCAGTTACAAGGGACTTACCTGGATGCCAGGGTGTGCCAATTGTGGAATCAAAAGTACAGGTTAGGGAAAGAACACTGGTGCTGGGACCTGGTTAGCAGGCCTCAGCACACTTTCAATTCAAAACATAGCATCAGCAAAGGCAAAAAGTCAGGGGGTAACCATGCCAAGGAGGCATTTCCTTACAATAAGGAACCCCTAATGTTAACCTATGAGAGAGGTAGGCCTCTCAGTGGTGAAAAATGAATTTGGGAATTTTTCACTACCAGGACATGTAAAGCTTAAAAGTATATGTCCTGCCTTTTAATTACATAGCACTATGCCCTATGGGGTACCAAGGGCCTACATTAGGGGTGACTTATATGTAATAAAATGGTAAGAGTAGATAAGAGTTTTTAACTGTCAAGTCGACATGGCAGTGTATCTGCACACACAGGCTCTGCAGTGGCAGGCCTGAGACTTGTTTAAGGGCTACTTCAGTGGGTGGCACAAGAAGTGCTGCAGTCCCACTAGTAGCATTTAAGTTACAGGCCCTGGGCACATGTCATGTACTTTATTAGAGACTTATAAGTAAATTAAGTATGGCAATTGTGGATGGATGTACCAACCAAACCATGTTTAGGGGAGTGAGCACCTGCACTTTAGCACTGGTTAGTAGTGCTAAAGTGCTCAGAGTCCGAAGGCCACCAAAACGAAATCAGCAAAAATGTGAGGCAAACAGGCAAAGGTTTTGGAGAAGAGCACCCTAAGGCTGTCATGTTTATCAAGTGTCAGTTACTGTCGGCACCAAAGACTCCAGAAAGATACAGGGACTTTTATAACTATTATTCTGATTCCAGTGTCCCGGTATAGAAGTGGCAAATAATTCCTGTGATAGCAGTGCATTGGAAAAGTTGCTCTATGTAAGGCGGGTCATCCAACATGATTTTTCCTACCCATGATTGCAGTGCAAAACATGCTGTAGGCCCACATGTAGAGGGAGATAATTCCCTCCATGTCAGATTGATTTTCCTTTATTGCAGAAATAAACTCCCATTTTGTGTGGGTTGTTTCTGATATAGAAAAAATATGTCAACTATTTTCTAGGACATGGTGTCCAGTCGACATCTTTTATAACAAAGCTGTTTCAGCTGCTTTGGCTCTCTAATTGTGACCAAAATGATTCCCACCAAGCTGGCGGCAAACTCTAAAGGCAGAGAGCAGTCTCATGCAGGTCAGGCAAAGGTAAGTGATCACCCATGCAGGTAAAAAAACTACTGAATTGAGTGATGGTGGAAAATCCCTTGACTTCAGGAAGAAGGACATCATTTGTAGAATAATCTAATGGTGACAATTTTCCACCATAAAATTCCTATAGTACAGAAAATTCTGCTGACGAATTCACCTCTCATTTTCTCCCACAAAGAAGATGATTGTAATTTGCCATCAGATACTAAATCAGATCCTATGCTCCTCTACTGACTATAGCTATTCCTAATGAAACTCAGCATATTTTTTAAATCCTAGAAGAACCACATTCTTTATTAAACATTTTTTATGCAAAAAAGTTTGATAGTAAAGTATTACCATAGCTTCCAACTTTGTGACGAATATGTTCTATATGTAGAAAAAGTATCACCAAAACCAGTGCAGGTTTCTGCATATTCATGATCATAAAATAAGACTGACGGATAAATAAAAGGGCCCCCTTCAAACATATTTAATTTAGTGTTAATTTTAGTTCAGTAGGGTTACTGATTTAGTAGGTGAAAGACTACGCAAGACCGACCACTTATCATCGGCAATAACGCAAACAAATTTCCATAATTTTTGGGTGGGGAAACTGTTATGATGGGCGGAGTGGCGAGTGTCCATCCAAAGTGCCCAGAGCAATCCCAAACTCAGTGTTGTAGTTATTCACAAGCATTTTTCTAGTACGTTTCCTATCCTGGAATAACATGCGAAACAACTTCTATAGAAGGTAAGTGTACTTCCAGGTCGGGAAAGGGAGGGAAGGGTACTCACCTCAAATCTCTTAGGGAAATGGTTTTGTCCAGAAAGGAAAGAAATTACTAAAGGGTAAAGAATGCTTGCTTCACAAATACATACATCTGCTGCACTTATGCATGTTGATTGTTCACTCTGCAAAAAATCCCTAAAAGAAAGTTACAGGGAGAACACATTGTATGGAAATGTATCAAATATGTATATTTTCTCTTGGTGTACTACGTAGTTTTTGAATAATCAGACATTCAAATTATAGGTTTATGTCTATATTTTGCAGATTTTTCACATCCAACTTAATTTTTGTCACTCTACCCTTTGAACTTACGGGCCGACGACAGGGATGTCAGTGACTGTGTGATGTAGGCATTCTGCTTCTTTGAATATTATTTGCTTTCAGTAAAGAGTTGTACACTTCTTTTCCCTTATCATAAGTGAATGTACAGGCTCTCACTTGTGTTTCGAGAGCTTTGCACTCTTCTACCGTAGTGAGTAACCATTTGCAGTCACGTATCTCTTGGTAATTGCTGCCTGACACAAATTCACAGATTCATACCCACCCAGCTCCATTTTCATCCTTAACAATTATGCAGCGTCCTTGGCAAAGTGGACCAAAATCACTACAATTATCATATGAATAATACAAAAACACTTCTGATTCATAATTGAATATTCACTAAAAAGATAAAGCGATGATGCAGAAAGTGATTGTTGATCTCACCCTTCCAAGATCATCGGGGCAAATTTAGAAGAAAAAAATGACTAAACATATAAATGCTAATTAATGTTTTTTATTTTTTAGGGACGTTTTCCACAAGTTAGATTTAAATATATTTTTGGTGCTCTGAGGTGCAGTAACGGTATGAAGCCGGTATGTAGCCGACAGTAGCAACAAGAGATTAAAACATACCTAAAGATTTACTAAACGCGGCATCAGAGCAACCTGTGCACAACTTCCTTTCAGAATGAGTATGAGCATTTCAGGGAGGAGCTGCTATGGAAGCTTTGGCTGGACTGTTCCCTTGGGGAGCAGGGTCATGACAGATTTGCAAATTGCTGGTTCCAAACTGGGGTGGTGTGGTGGGCAAAAAAACGGTGGATTAAACCCAGATCTTTGTGACTAGGGGTGAATGTTTTCATTGTTCAGCATTCTATTCATCATCTGTTTTTTTTTGCTTTTGTCACCCTAAGTGGGAAGTCTATGCCCAGACTGGGGTGCCATGCTCACTGTGCCAGTGGATTCAAGGTAGCTTGGCGGATAGGGGGGTGATACTCTGAAATTGGTCCCAAGATGCCTGCTTCCACTCAAGGGAGGTCCTGGCGTGGTAGTTCGGGCTGAACTGTTCCCATGAGGAGCTGAGTCAAGACTGATTTGCATATGGGTGGGTCCAAATTGGCGTGGCATGGTGGGCAAAAAAAACAATGGATTGAACCTAGGTCTTTGTGAGTGGAGCTGAATGTTTGCATTGTTCAGCACTGTTCAGCATTCTGTCCATTATTTGTTCTTTTTGCTTTAGTATTAATTCCATTATATATGGGAAATGCTCTAATCATCATTATAACCATTTAGGTACAGTTGGATACATTAGGAGCTATTTGTCACTGCTAAACAACAGAGACACAGTTACATCTATATGAACATGAAACAAAAATAGCACAAACAAGAGATACCGTAACTCACTGTTTAAAAAGATTCATGTGTGGTATCACAAATATCACAAATATCTGATTTACCCTATGAAATACATGATATGCTGGGAGCATACTACAGTAGCAACCAACAAATTGATATAATACAATATATTTGCAACCAGAGTGGGAGGAATCAAAGAATAAACTGGAGCAAGCAAATTGCAGACATTTGTAAAATGTATATTACAAAACCTTTGGTGCGAATCCTGCAGAGTACACAGGGTGACTTTGAAAACAATGGTGTGCCCCCTTTTAACACCTGCTCTGTGCATGCATTAAAAATAGCCACTAAACATGGCACAGTGGAATCTCATTGATTCCTCTGTGCCATTTTTGTGGTCCCCCTAATAGGGGAACACCCCATTGCATATATTATGCCTGGCACAGACATAATGAAGCCCAAGTGGTTACAAAGTGTCACAATGCATGCACTGCACCACTTTGTACATATGGCATGGCAAATTTGGCCTTGTTGGGCCATATTAGCATCATACGAATTGATGCTAATGTGCCACAAGGAGGCGTTAGGTCCTCTTAAATCTGGGCCTAAGTGTCCTAAATGCATTTTTCTGAAAGCAGATGTCTTACATATGTTTGCTTCCTGCCCAAAGCTCAGTAGGTTTTGGGTGGGTGTTTGTCGTCATGTTGGGCTACAGATCATGTACTAACGTGGGACTGGCAGGATTGTTTTCCATTGTTATTGTAACAGCACAGCTCTTTATCCCTAGAGCCTGGATTTCCACATTACCTCCTAAGGTGGAGGAGTGGTGGGCTATTTTGAATGAGACTTATGAGCAAGAACTTGTGCTAGCTAAGTCTAGGGGCATACACTTATAAAATTTGATCACATTTGGTCTACGTTTAAGGGGGGCCCTTAGCTCACATTAGTCTGTCATAGCGTGCCTAATGGTACACAAGTTGCATTAGTATGCCCTTGCTTTTTCCCTCATCTTTAATGCTGTCAGAGGGGCAATTATTTTCTTTACCTGGGCATGACAAAGTTTTTTTTGTATAACTATTATCTGATTTTGCTTGACAATAATAACAAGAAATAATAAAAAAACAAAACAAAAACTAATGCAATAGTCAAAAGAAGTAGCAGTGTTTGTTAATTTATTGTAAGGTTCATGAGATGTTATTTAAGACATTTATATATGGACCCACTTCAGGGTTATTGTGTGATTAATAACTCCAGCCAAAGTCAATCAATGTGCACTCAGCCCAGTGCTATTGTTTTGTGTGTCAACTGACAATCACTCAATCAGCACACCTGGTTGTAATTCTTCAAGTCCTAACCTCTTTCAATCAGACTTAAGCCATTTCAATCCTGGGCCCTTAATACCCAAGGACACAATTTTCCTGTTTGAGCCATGGCGCACCTTTATATAGGCGTGACACCACAAACAAGCACAGTACACTGAATCACAGAGAATGCGCAGCTCTCAGGAGAGACGCAAACGTGTGCTGCCCTGGGAGCAACACAATCAAGTGAAATAAGGAGAGGCTGCTTCAAAGCCACTTTGTTTCACTAGGCAGGTGGCAACCCACCCACACTCTGAGGAGGGGTTAAAGATCCCATTGCATGCAGGTGCAGTTGCTGTCTCCACCTGCCTGCAAGTGAATGTCTGGTGGAGTGTCCAAGGTGTGCTTTACCCCCTTCAGAGGGCTGCCATTATGTGGCACACTTTTTTTCTTTGCCTCTGCACCAAGCATCTACGGCTCCTTCTGTAATGCCAAAGTGATGCGGGATGCACAAAGCATACACACGTGTCCATTTTGTCCCCAAGGCACTTTCTGTAATATCACTCCCAGTGTTAATTTAATGGACATAAGTGTTCGTGCTACCCTGACTAGGTTTGAATCTACTTCAGTGAAGTAACATGACAAGCTAGCATGTTTTCCATGAAATATCCTGCTCCAATGTGTTTGTTCTCCCACTGTATTTAGATTGGTACAAAACAGTACAGCTTTAAAATAACTCATGAAAGACAGGGTTATGTTAACTGGCCACACTAGCCGAAAGCTCCAGTTTTATCAATAATTTGTGATTTTTCTTTCAATAAATTTCTCTTCGGCACACATCTATCTCATTATTTCTAGCTCGTATTGTTTAAACATCCATTACCCCTCTATAACACTTCCAGTCATGTATATATGTATCAATAAAAACACACTTGTCCCAGTGGACTCTCTTCTCATTTATTTCCTCAAAGCAAATGTGGACTGTCTTCTCATTTATTTCCTCAAAGCCAATATGGACATAAAATGTCCTACCCATTCATGAAAACAAAAAGAGTGTGATAAAAAATTTAATATAATCCATTGAATAGCACTGATATGTATAGATCGCTTACAACTCCTCACAAGGCGTTGAATGTATATTTACCAGAACTCCACAAGTAATACAAAAGGGCTGACTGGGGTGAACTGGTTGTTAGAAAAAGTGTTTCATTGACGATTGTCTTTTCTGTTGTGTTTTCTTACCTGTTGCAATGCCAGTAACGATGGCTCTAAGGGCATATTTGTGTTAATGGAGTTGGTTATAAGTATGGAAATCCAGTCATAATGTAATGCCAGTTCTCTGCTAAAGATAACTAAAATGTTTGAAAGATAATAATGTCACTGGAATGTTGATAAACGCATAATGAAACACATTATTTCAGCCTCAAGTATGTGAAGTGTTATAGAATACCAATAAAGTGTAATACAATATGATAGTTTTAAGACTAAGGAACTTTTATTATTTCAAGGAAATAATTCCAGAGTTAACCCTTTGAACCAATTGCAATGTTATTAAAGTACATTGAGTGAAATAACACCACAGAAAAAGTGCGTAGGTTCATAAGACCTCCTGTTCTTTGAACTTGTTGCTGACTAGCTCCTGACCACCAGTGGTCCCTGGATGGTGGCAGGGCCACTCTCACCACCTTGGCCTATAACAAAGTTCCTGCCACTACCCAAGAAAAACTGGCACTTTCGAGAAGCTGTGCAGTAAAAATTGTTTATTCAATGATGCAAGGTGAAAACATCTATGCGTTTCGGCTTCCACCAACACCTTGTTCACTATCAAGTTTGTAAGTGATGAAGCTGAAATGAAGGTTTTACATTTATTAGCGCATAAACGTAGTGTAGAAATAATCAAGTGTGACTTTAATCGAACTAAATAAGATTGTACGGGGACAAATGTGCCTTCAGAGTAGTTTGCCAACATTTATAAGCGTGCTTCATATAACGTGATGTATTAGAATTGTACTAGTTTGACATAATCGTAAACGTGTGCCATGATTTGCTTGTTAGAAATGCTTTAGCTTAGCATAACTTTAGTGGAGGCTTTGGCCTAGTTGCCTTGTCTCACGGTTTAGATGCTCGTATTTTTCCAACGTGCTAATAAACGTGTATTTTTGCTTGAAGCTGTACTTTTCCAGTGGGATCGTTCACATGCTTATCTTAAGGTTTCGTGCCAGCCTGGCATCTTTCTTCTTCACTCCAACGTCAATCTGCAGGTGCAGACAATCGACACTCTGAAAGTGAGTTAATTGGTAAAATATGTTGCAACTTACGTTCCCGACTCCAAGGATAATGTATGCTTAAGTAAAAGCTTGAGAACTGTTGTTTTTGATTGGACAATTTGAAGCTAACCTATGAACCCTCCAATGGAAGACCCTACTGGATTTGAACTGTTGTCTATTTAAACCAGGTGCACGAGAAGAAAGCAGCCATTTGCCAGCGATTACGAACATTTGGATATTGCAGCTATTATGGCCCATTTTGCTGCGACGCCATTTTGAGAGACTTTGATGCTTTCTCTAATCGAGAGAAAGAGACTTTTAAGTAATTCTCGCCCTAGAGACTTTAACTGTGATTTGCCCCTTTGCATGAAGTAATAGTTGTCCTTTTATCTTGCCGCTGTGAGGCAATTGCCCCGTCCACCCTGCCCCTTTGCCCCGTCCCATGCTGATCGGAAACCGGTACCTGTGAGACGAAGACTTCCTTGAATGCTGATTGAATTTGGTAAATATGAAAGGAAATTGTACAATTGCATTGTGTTTTCTTTTTAGGTAACCAACTGCTGATTTTGATAAGAGCCCTAGTTAGGAGTTTTTCCAAATTAATGTTGCTAAATTGTTTTTGCATGAAGACCCACATGCTGATGCTAATTTGAGGTTAGATGAGGATTCATTTGATGCACGATGCAATTTGAGACCTTGTTATGCTGACTAAATGTATGCAATTAGCCCATTACAGATTGTAGTTTTAGTGGTTTGCGTTGCCATCATAGAAGGCATTGTTATTCAAATGCTGCATAGATTGCATCTGTTTCGCCGTTATGGACAGCTATTAATGTTCATTTTCATATATCATTTGGTGCTGAGACACATCTACATTGTGCTAGCTTTGTTAATATAGGGAAATAAATTCATTAACTTTGCATAAACTGGTGTGGTTATTCATGACCGAAAGGTCATGGTTTCGCCGAAATGTATTCTGGATTAATTGTGAAGTGTTATGTTGATCAAGGTATTGCTTATGTTCGTTATTGATTATTGATTGTTGATTTGGATTGATTACTTAAGAGTGAAGAAAGTCCCACTAGGTCAAAAGATTCATCGACCCCAAGAGCGTCCAAATACAGGTAAATTATTAGGTCGGAACGCTCTACCAGTAGATGGTAGCAGAGGACGGTTACGCCCTTTGGGACCCATTAGTCTTAAAGTACATGGTGTTGAATTAACGGTTACGCCCTTTGGGACCCATTAGTCTTAAAGTACATGGTGTTGAATTAACGGTTACGCCCTTTGAGACCCCACTCGAGAAGCTGAATTAGATTTTTCTTGGATAAAACAGATTGAGAGAATGATGATGGGCTAAGTCCCCCGCGACTTTCCCGGGATCTCGGAGCTTGCGAATGGAGAGAACGGAGGTGTGGAATCGGCGTGGGCAGTACTAGTGATGGTATGAGAGAAGTTAGGATTTTGCGCTTGCACAGCTTATTGCCGCAGATTGTGTGAAAAGGTTGCGAGGATTTTAGAGAGTAGCGGAGGTGCGACTCCGAGTGTAGAAGTAGGGAAGTCGTCGAACTTCATAGAAATAGCGGAGGTGCGACTCCGAGTGTGAGAGTAGGGAAGTCGTCGAACTTCATATGCGTGTGGCGCTTTGTGCAGAAAAAGGTCCACATGGTTGTTGTTGTTGAGACGGGCCCTGCGAGGTCAAGAGACTCCGGAGTATGTTGAAAAGTGTATGAGACACTTGTTTATGTTGTGGTCTGGTCGGTTTAGTAGGTTGATCGGGCGTGGTCAACGAGTCGGTACGTGTGTTAAGGGAGTGAAAGAAACTTCGACTTCGGGCTTTGACAAATTCTAAGTGCACTAGAATAGATCATTGACAAGTTGAGAGCAGAGTCTGCTGGTCAGATTTGCTTGCGAAAGTGGGGACCGAGAAAGATGGAATAACTGCCGAGGCTAGTGAAAAATCCCTAAGGTCCTGAAGCGATTGTGTTACCCTTCCTGTAGTAAACCGACAGATCTGTTTTACTATTTTTTTTTTGGGTTGCTCGCGATACAGGCTAGAAGTTGTTACGAGAGGAGCTGAGTGAAGGAGGACAAGCCGCGAGGCTTTGTCAGCCGCAGTGTGTGTGAGTGTGACGTCACTAGGAGCCGCGCTGGGATAGGTTGGTTGCAGAGAAGGGTCGCGCACGGATTGGACGCAGTCCGTGAGGCTCGATTGGAAGGGGAAAGGCAAGCGAAGAGTATTCCGGGAATTAAAGTCACCTATTGATTACATATTTTGTGAAATAAAAGACGAGAAAATGAAATTTTTTAAAGCATTAAAGAGTGCGATGAAGGGAGAGTCTTACATTAAAGCGAGCGTAGGAGAGGAGACGCCACCCGAAGGTACACCAGCTTACATTGTAATGGAGGAAAAAGGGGTAGCCCCGTGTCTTTGGCTAAAGCAATGGCACAAGCTGACAGAGAAACATGGGAGCGTAGCGTTCCCGATTCATGGGACATTCAATATAAGGATCCTAGAGAATTTGAGATTCGCGATGTACGACATGAAGGTGCCTCCAAGGCCAGCTCAGTTTGAGGCTCTAGCAATTTGGGAACTAATGGCTAGACAGCAACAGCAAAAGAAGTTCGAGACCAGGATGAGAAAGGTAGAAAAAACACTAGCCGACGCTAGGTGGGATAATGCACAGAAGGTGTGGAGGTCAGATGTATTGCAGGGGATAAAATTGTTTCCTGCAATTGCTAAGGAAGAAGAGGAGACAGGCAAGAAAGCTACCTGTAAGACAACCGGGAGGTGTTCCAAAGATAGGGAAGAAGAGTCAGATGATGAGGAGTTCATCATGCAATTGCTGAACGACCGTCCACCGCCTTATGCAGAGAGTGGACAAGGTCCAAGTACCAGTTCTGCCCATCCGGCACCAGTACAGAATAATGAAACTCCGAATTCAGAAACGCCATCGGGATCTAAGGACCCGAGTTTACTGTTCACCCCGCAGATACCGCAGGTTAGGAGAATATATCCAGATGTACCTATATTGAAACCAGCAGAAAATTATCAGCCGCAGGTCCCAAGGTACTACAGCAGTGACAACAGTGCAGGAATGATTCTAGATCCAACCATAATGGGAGTACAGAATGGTTGCAATACAACATTGGCACAAGCTGAATCAACCCAGTTTTTGATGCCCCAAAAGCAGATGCAAGGGGGAACCCCACATACTCAGATGACGGGGAGTCAGATGGGCATGCCGGCAATGATGACCCATGGTGTGGGAATGAACATGCCTCAGAACCTGGGGAATGGACAGAACCCAGATGCGATAACCCTACCCATTACTGTAGGTCCACCGGTACCTTTGTATACCCAGCCTAACTTAGGTATGAGCAGTCAGGGATCAATGCTGCAGAATGGGACGGAGAGGAGGTGCATAGAAAACACTCCCGAGGTAACTCCGATAGCAGCTCAGCCAACTGGATCTGGGTCCTTGATGGAGTTTAGTCCCATATGTGCTCAGTCAACAGTGGTGAGGTCGAGTCCCCCACTGATAATACCTCTAACGTCGAACACTGAAAAATTGCCGCAACCATCAATGGCAGTCGATGTGAATGCTACACTGATGGGGTTGAATGCGCAACAGCTAACACAGTGGTTCAACAGTCTGAATTCCACACAAAGCTCAACAAGTGGGAAGGGGGAAGACTACCTGAATAGGGTAAGGTTGAGCATGGAAGCAGAAGAGTTGGTGGAAGGGACTATGGGTGTGAATAGGCTAGAGTCCTACTCGGAAGAAGAGCTGAGGTATCTATGTCCCAGGATTACGAGAGAAGTGAATAAGGTACACAGGAGGTTGCAAGAGATAGCTGACAAAAAACGGGATTGAGATAGACAAGACAAAACACTTGAGCAGGAGCTATAGATTGGATTTCGGGACCACAGACTTTGAACACATGAGGTCAGCAGGCATGAAGACGCACCTTAGAGAATTGCTGCAGAGTGCACAAGTGTGGAGGTGCTTAGACAAATGGGAAAGCAGGTGGGCGAAGAAAAAGGAAAAGAAGAAAGACAGTGTCCCAGAGCACAAGGAGAAAAGACCACAGAGTAGTGATGCGGTAACCATGTTACCAATGAGGGAGACAGCAGGGGGGAAATTAGTACATTTACCGTGGCACAGAAGTGGCATTCAGTCTTTTACGGACGATTTTCCCAAATTGAGAGAGAAACCGATTGAATGGTATCAACAGACTGATAGGTTTGTGAAGCTTGCAAAATGTCTTTGGGAAGACCTGAACACCCTCTTTGAGATTGTGGTTCCGGCAGATTTGTGGGAGGAATGCAAAAGGGCTGTAGGTTGGCCGACAAGTGAACCAGAGAGAGACAGGGATACGGGTGCACCATCACCTATGGTGATGAGCTTGTACCACAAGGTGATTGAGCACTTGAAGATGAAGGTTGCCGCGAAAAATGTGGATTGGCAGAAGATTGATCGAACTGCCCAAGAGGCTAAAGAGTCGGTTCATGGTTACTATGAGAGGTTGTTGAAGGCGTTCAAGAACTACAGTGGCACGGAAACAATAGAGGCGAAGGACATGCTTCATTTTGTGTTTAGATTTGTGGAAGGGCTGAGACCAGAGATAAGTCAGATGATAAAGACGCATTTGATTTGTTGGCAGTCGAAACCGATTGATGAGGTGTTGAATTATGCGAAATACTGTAGTGACGAGATTGAGGTGAAACAGAAAAGGTTGAAAGGGAAGGTGATGATGATGCAGCTTAAAGCAGCTCAGACAGGTCTGCAAGGGTTGCAAGGGTTCCAACAGCAGATACCGCAACTGCAGCCGCAGCCGCAGGGAAATATGGTGTTCCAGCCACAGGCGAGAGGCAGAGGCAGAGGAGGTTTCGGGAGTAATGGTCCGGATTTGAGCACTGTAGTGATTCAGAATGGTGTGCAGGCAATGAAAAAGGTGATGCCGTGTCACGTGTGTGGGATTGTCGGACATTGGAAACGCGAGTGCCCGATGATGGTACAGGAAGGTGCAGGTGTTGGTCAGCAAAACAATGATGTCAATGCATTCCAGACCATGAGGGGACCAAAAATGAGAGGTCCAAACCCAAATTTTCAGACCATAAATCAGTTGCAAGGATTACAGCCTATGCAGCCGCAGCAGATGCAAATGCCCTGTATGCAGATGACGCAAATCAGCCAATGCAGCAGCAGTTACCCATGGTACCTAATCAGCAAATGCAAATACCTTTGGCACCAATGAATCAGCAGCAGGTGATGGTTCCTCCACAGGTCTCGAGTCAGGTGATGAATACGAATGGCACAGTACAACAGTTCCCATTACACAGTGAGAGTGGAATAAACAATGTATGGGAGAGTGAAAGTTCAGATGAGGAGGGAAATTGTGTGCTTGCAGCATCCTTGGAAGTTGATCAAAAGGGTCCATATGCAGAGGGAAAAGTTATGGGTCATCGTGTTTCATTCTTGGTGGACACAGGAGCCACACGTTCAACTGTTAGGAGCATTGAAGTACCAAATTTGCCCCTCTCAGGGAGAACAGTTCAAGTGGTGGGAGTAGCAAACAGGTACCTGACGAACCCAATCACAGATCCAGTGCCAATCAGCATTGGTAACTATCAAGGGTTACATAATTTTGTGGTATGTGACTCAAGCCCGATAGCACTGTTAGGGAGAGACCTATTGTGCAAATTGGGATGTTCGATTATGTGTTCGTACAATGGAATCAGAATTCAGACAAGCAGTGATGGGGAAGAGGAGGACAGTGTAGAAGGGGACGAGATGGAAGTTGTCGATGAAAATTACCCTCTGATTACCCTTCTTCCGATGTTAACTGAAGAAGATATTCCGGCTGAATTAAGGGAAACGGTCGGAAAAGAAGTGTGGGATATGACAGGAAAGGAGGTGGGATTTGTGAAAGGAGTGGAACCAGTGAAAGTGACAGTAAAACCCAATGTAACCTTTCCCCAGACCCCACAATACCACATGGCACAAGACACCCTCATGAAAGTCGCCCAACTAATTGACGAGTTTGTAAAACAGGGAGTACTGAAAGAAGTGTTAAGCAGTCCATGTAATTCACCGATCATGGGACTAATAAAGCCGAGTGGAAAGGTCCGAATAGTGCAGGACTTGAGGAAAATAAATGACATCATAGTCAAATGCTGCCCTGTAGTACCGAATCCAGCTGTGATAATGTTTCAAGTCCCTTGCGATGCCGAGTGGTTCTCAGTCATCGACTTGTCACAAGCTTTCTTTTCAGTGCCTCTTCATGAGGACAGCCAATTTCTCTTTTGTTTCAAATTCTTAGACAGAGTCTACAGTTGGTGTCGAATTCCTCAAGGGTTTTCTGAGTCACCGTCAATTTTCAATCAGATTCTAAAGAAAGACTTGGAAGCGTTAGAATTGCCATTCGAGTCAGTCCTAGTACAGTACATTGATGACTTACTGATTGCATCCAAGACAGAAAATGGCTGCACAGCCGACACCATTGCCCTACTGAACCACTTGGGAAGGAATGGACACAAGGTGTCACCTTCAAAGTTGCAGTTCTCTCAGAAGAAAGTGAAATATTTGGGTCACCAAATTGAGAAAGGGTCACGGAGGATAATGAAGGAAAGAATAACAAGTGTACTTCAAATGAGTCCACCAAAGACGAGGAAGGAGGTGAGGAAGTTTTTGGGGATGGTGAGCTACTGTCGCCAGTGGATCCCCAACTTCTCAACTCTAGCAAAGCCTTTACTGAAGCTGACCCAGAAGGATGCCTTGGATGAAATTGAGCTGAAAGGAGATGAGATGGATGCTTTCATTGAGTTGAAAGAATGCATGTGTAGGGCTCCAGCTTTAGGTATGCCTGATTACACAAAGCCTTTCACATTGTTTTGTCATGAACGTGATGCATGTTCTTTGTCTGTCTTGACCCAAGCCCATGGTGGCATAAACAGACCAGTAGCATATTTTTCAGCTACTTTGGATCCGGTCGCAGCAGCACTACCTGGGTGTTTGCGCGCCGTAGCAGCAGTTGGTATCAGCCTCACTCAGAGTGAAGGAATAGTGATGGGACATCCATTAACAGTCATGGTCCCTCACTCAGTTGAGATACTTTTAACCCGCTCCCGAACGCAACACATGACTGGAGCAAGACTCACAAGGTATGAAACAATAATTCTGGGCTCACCGAATGTGCAGCTGAAAAGGTGCACTACGTTGAATCCAGCCACCTTACTTCCCGGAGAAAATGCGGAAGTTGAGAACGCTGAAGACGTCGAGCATGACTGCCTTCAGGTGACTGAATTTTGCACAAAACCCCGACCTGACATTAAGGATACTAAGCTTGATGAAAATGACCAAATTATTTTTGTTGATGGGTCATGTTTAAGAGATGCATTGGGAGTATTGAAAGCAGGATATGCTGTATGTACTGTAACAGGTGTCTTGGAAGCGTCCTGGCTTCAAGGAGTCTATTCTGCACAAGTAGCAGAGCTTGTAGCCCTTACAAGAGCATGTCAACTGTCCACATTGATGAAGGTTACCATTTACACTGATAGTCAGTATGGGTTTGGAATTGTGCACGATTTTGGGCAACTATGGTCGCAGAGAGGTTTCCTGACTTCTTCAGGGTCACCAGTGAAAAATGGGGAGAGGATAAGGGAATTGTTACACGCCATTCAAATGCCAGCCGAAATTGCAGTGGTAAAGTGTAGTGCTCATACAAAAGGACAGGACTATGTTTCTCTGGGAAATGCATATGCGGATCAAGTCGCAAGATTTTGTGCCTTGAACTGTATACTGCTCAGGGATGAATGGAATTCGATAAGTGAGCCAGAGCTTGAACCAGCTGAAGCATTTGCTTTAAAGGTTGTGGATACAATGGATGAACTAAAAGCATTACAGAATAGTGTCAGGGAGGATGAAAAGGCTTCCTGGATTAAATCACAATGTACCCAGAGACCCGATGAGTTATGGGTTTCAAATGAGGGAAAATATGTTTTACCAAATTGTTTTTTATCGCAGCTAGCGCGGTTCTATCATGGGCAGGCTCACCTAGGGAGAGATGCCATGATAAGATTGTTCAAAACTGATTGGTTTAACCCCAGATTTCGTCAAGCTGCAGAAGCAGTTTGCCATCGTTGTGTCACTTGCCAGCAGATGAACCCAGGAAAGGGAACAGTTGTGAACGCGAGCCACATTGGCAGGGCCAGTGGCCCGTTCAGCAGAATGCAGATGGACTTTATTGAGATGCCTGTGCATGGAGGTCTGAAGTATGTGTTGGTGATTGTGTGCATTTTTAGTCACTGGATTGAAGCATACCCCACACGTAGAAATGACAGCCTTACAGTTGCAAAACTATTGTTGAGGGAGTTGATACCACGTTTCGGATTCCCGATCTCTTTAGAATCAGATAGGGGAAGTCACTTCAATAACGAGGTGATAAAGTTACTTTGCGCAGCGCTGAACATTGAGCAAAAACTGCATTGTAGCTATCGCCCTGAAGTATCAGGACTGGTGGAGCAAATGAATGGTACACTGAAATCAAGAATGGCGAAAATATGTGCATCGACAAATTTGAAATGGCCTGACGCATTGCCTTTGGTGTTAATGTCAATGAGAAACACCCCCGACAGAAAGACTGGATTGTCTCCGCACGAAATTCTCATGGGCAGGGCCATGAGACTTCCTGCAGTTCCCGCAAACGCGCTTTTGAATATTACAGATGATATGGTGTTAGACTACTGCAAAGGTCTGGCTGACGTGGTTCGCTCTTTCTCTCACCAGGTGGAAGCAACCACCTTGCCACCGATCCAAGGTCCAGGACACACACTGAAAGCAGGTGACTGGGTCGTGATAAAGAAGCACGTGAGGAAGTCGTGTCTGGAACCCCGTTGGAAAGGCCCTTTCCAAGTGATCCTGACAACAACTACCGCTGTGAAGTGTGCGGGAGTTCCCAACTGGATTCACGCCAGTCACACAAAGAAAGTGTTGTGTCCCACAGATGAGGAAGTTGAAGCGCTGAAACTGCCAGTACCAGATAATAAAGTGCCGAGCGCTGAGACAGAGCAAAACAGAACTAGAAGCGAACAGGCAGACATAGAGGAGAGAGAAATATTCTCTGAGGACGAAGCAACAGACTCACTTGGGGAAGACCAAGGAGAAACCTCAGACAGCGACGAAGAAGCTGAGGGTGACAAAGAACCTGGAGCAGCTGAAGGTAACAAAGAGCCTGAAGCAGCCGAAGGTGATAAACAGCCTGAAGTAGCTGAAAGTGACACAGAGCCTGAAGAAAGTAACGGTGACAAAGGGCTCGAAAGAGGTGAAAGGGCAGGAGAGCTTGATCAGAGGAGGGCTTTCCCAGAAGCAGACGGTACAGAAAAAGAAAAGCAAAACCTGATTGTCTCCCCAGAAGGAGAGGACAGGGCAGAACAGAACGAAACTGCTCAAATTTCTTCGGAAGAGATCGCAGGTCCCTCAAGTGGACATAGTGCAAAGAAAAGACAAAGTAGATCTCCAGTAAAAGTAGGAACTAGAGAAAAGTTGAATGACGAAGGGCCAAAAGTGAAAGAGAAAAGAAAAGAGGTGTCTGTCGTGGTACCAACCTCGAGTGAAGGAAAAGGCTTGACCAAAGAGGAAAGTACCAGTGAAGCAGAGTCAAAGAGAGATGCAAAATTGAAAAGGAAAAGGATACCGAACAGGAGATATTCCGGTCCTGAATGGGCATATGTAGTCCATGACGATTGGACTGACGAATTTGTATCTCTCAGCCTCGAGAACGAAGAAGAAGAAATACCTATAGAAAAGAAAAGTTTTATGGACACTGTTGATTGAAAAGCTGATAAATGACATTGCTTGCCATAATCTAACGTGATACAACCAGCTGAGACATTGCTAAACCGGATGAGACATTTGCTAACCTGATAAGACTTTTGAAAACCTGATTGACTCTTAAACACGATTTGAGACAACGTTGCTAACAGAAAGAAAAAAAAAAAGAGAGAGTGAGTTATTGAACTTTGAAAAAAAATAAAAAAATAAAAAAAAAACTGAGTTATTGCCGAATTGAGACTGAGTTACTGCCGAATTGAGACAAATGCTGCTAACCGATAAGTGACTTGGCTCCTGAAGAAAACTGTGTGAACATTGCGCTCGTTCAGCTTTGTAACTGAATTGCTAAATAGTTTCTTTTACAGGTGCTTCTAGCTCTCTGATTCTATACAGATCATGACTAGGTACGCTACACAAAATAGTAGAAAGAAATATTGTAAATATGTGTGTATAGGCTTGGTAATTGCATGTATACTAATAATAATGATAATGGTGCTTGCAATGCATGGTAAGGGTGAGAATGAGAAAATTGATGCTTCTACTTTTGCTCCTGTTACTGTCACTGAACTAACTGCACTGAAAAGACTAGAATTAGATGAGAGACACTTGCATGAAAAGAAGGAACTCTCGTATAACGTTTTCTATCGCCTGCTAACAGAATATGTTGAGACTATGGATGCGAAAGATTGTTATGTGTGTACACAGATACCGACATCGGTAACGGAAGGGGTGACTTATCACCACATGCCTCTTACATATGGGATTACATGTAGTATAGTAACTTCTAGATTTTATGGTCAAACCAACATACAGTATTTTTATTCAAATTATGATGTTACTTTTGCATATGTTCCTATAATCACGCAGCTTAGCCAGATTGCTAAAGATTGGGATGCTAAAATAATGAGGGAATTTTTCGAGCCAATGCAACCTTTTGAAAAGGCTCACGCTCATAGGGAGAATCTTACCTGCTCCCTCTCTGCAGTAGAAATAAGCTTTTTAGATCGCACAGATGATAGAAGGGCACACATGAATGCGAAATTAGAAAAAGAGCTATATAAGAGGACTTCAGTAGACAATTATGACTTTGCCGCAATAAAAACACAAGGGAGAATAGCTTTAGATGCTTGGCATGTAGGAAAATTTTGTATATATCGTGGTGAATCTTATTATGACAACATTTTTGTAGGAGCGAGTGAGTGTAAACATACGTTTATCTTTAAAGCCAAATGGACATTCATGCTGAACGGACTTGACCCTGTCATACCAGGTGTATATTACATTTGTGGGCATAATGCCTATTATCGTCTTCCAAAGGGATGGTGGGGGAGATGTTATTTGGGTATAGTGTTCCCAAAGGTTTATCAACTGGATGACCTATCGATGATTCCAAAGACATCTGGATCCCATCGTATCCAGAAAAGAGAGACCGCAGCTGCTGTGGTAGGAGATATATTTGGAGCCATGATTCCTTCATTGGGAGTTGTGTTGAATTCCATCAAAATAAGAAAGTTGTCTACTATAGTGGATAACATGTTGACAAAGTTTTCAGGTGCTATAATCCTGATAGATGCTGAACTTGCAGCGGAAAGAGCTATGACTCTTCAAAACAGGCTTGCCTTAGACATTCTTTTAGCAAAGGATGGCGGCGTTTGCAAAATGCTTGGTGCGCGACACTGTTGCACGTATATACCAGATAATAGTGTGAAGATTAAAACAATGCTTGCTCATCTAACAAAAGAGAGTGCAGATTTGAAGGAATTGAAAGAACCAGGAGTGTGGGAGAAGGTTGGAAAGGGACTTGCTTCAGTGGGAAATTGGCTTGGTGGCATTTGGAATGGAATATTGCTAAAAATAATACAGGGAATTCTAATAGTTCTAATTTGCATATTTGGAATTTGGGGAATAAAAAGAGGAATATTAATGATCATGGAAAGAATTAAAAGAAGGAAGGAAGAGAAAATGATGAAAAGAATGGCAGAAGAATACAAAGCAAGGACAAGGGGAACTAAAAGGCAGAGAGAACTGACAGAATTTTAATGGAATAAAATTTGTGGGAATAGTTTTGTGTGATGACAAGTAGTCATCAGAGGAGGGATTGATGAAGCTGAAATGAAGGTTTTACATTTATTAGCGCATAAACGTAGTGTAGAAATAATCAAGTGTGACTTTAATCGAACTAAATAAGATTGTACGGGGACAAATGTGCCCTCAGAGTAGTTTGCCAACATTTATAAGCGTGCTTCATATAACGTGATGTATTAGAATTGTACTAGTTTGACATAATCGTAAACGTGTGCCATGATTTGCTTGTTAGAAATGCTTTAGCTTAGCATAACTTTAGTGGAGGCTTTGGCCTAGTTGCCTTGTCTCACGGTTTAGATGCTCGTATTTTTCCAACGTGCTAATAAACGTGTATTTTTGCTTGAAGCTGTACTTTTCCAGTGGGATCGTTCACATGCTTATCTTAAGGTTTCGTGCCAGCCTGGCATCTTTCTTCTTCACTCCAAGGTCAATCTGCAGGTGCAGACAATGGACGCTCTGAAAGTGAGTTAATTGGTAAAATATGTTGCAACTTACGTTCCCGACTCCAAGGATAATGTATGCTTAAGTAAAAGCTTGAGAACTGTTGTTTTTGATTGGACAATTTGAAGCTAACCTATGAACCCTCCAATGGAAGACCCTACTGGATTTGAACTGTTGTCTATTTAAACCAGGTGCACGAGAAGAAAGCAGCCATTTGCCAGCGATTATGAACATTTGGATATTGCAGCTATTATGGCCCATTTTGATGCGACGCCATTTTGAGAGACTTTGATGCTTTCTCTAATCGAGAGAAAGAGACTTTTAAGTAATTCTCGCCCTAGAGACTTTAACTGTGATTTGCCCCTTTGCATGAAGTAATAGTTGTCCTTTTATCTTGCCGCTGTGAGGCAATTGCCCCGTCCACCCTGCCCCTTTGCCCCATCCCATGCTGATCGGAAACCGGTACCTGTGAGACGAAGACTTCCTTGAATGCTGATTGAATTTGGTAAATATGAAAGGAAATTGTACAATTGCATTGTGTTTTCTTTTTAGGTAACCAACTGCTGATTTTGATAAGAGCCCTAGTTAGGAGTTTTTCCAAATTAATGTTGCTAAATTGTTTTTGCATGAAGACCCACATGCTGATGCTAATTTGAGGTTAGATGAGGATTCATTTGATGCACGATGCAATTTGAGACCTTGTTATGCTGACTAAATGTATGCAATTAGCCCATTACAGATTGTAGTTTTAGTGGTTTGCGTTGCCATCATAGAAGGCATTGTTATTCAAATGCTGCATAGATTGCATCTGTTTCGCCGTTATGGACAGCTATTAATGTTCATTTACATATATCATTTGGTGCTGAGACACATCTACATTGTGCTAGCTTTGTTAATATAGGGAAATAAATTCATTAACTTTGCATAAACTGGTGTGGTTATTCATGACCGAAAGGTCATGGTTTCGCCGAAATGTATTCTGGATTAATTGTGAAGTGTTATGTTGATCAAGGTATTGCTTATGTTCGTTATTGATTATTGATTGTTGATTTGGATTGATTACTTAAGAGTGAAGAAAGTCCCACTAGGTCAAAAGATTCATCGACCCCAAGAGCGTCCAAATACAGGTAAATTATTAGGTCGGAACGCTCTATCATAAGTTAGACTGCTTCCACTGAATCAGCAATCTGTGATGAGACTGTGACCACACAACTTATTTGAGAAAGCCTTCCATACGTGAGTTCTGACTTTACAACAACAAAACCTTGCAAAGTCCCAATAAAGAACGGATGCTTGTTTTTACTTGCTGATTGCTAGACTCGGTGTGTGATACAAAGCTACCCGTTTTCTCACTGGAGGAAGTGTTGATCTGTGTGGAAAGGAGAGGTAGGTGGGATAATAGAAAGGAAGCAATAAGGAATACAAACCAGCATTTTCAAAGCAAATAGGTTTTGCATTTCTAGAATGCATACCACAGACACACAGCATCTTACAAAAAATGTTACAAACTGCACGTGATACAAAAAATGCAGAGTAGCATACTAACAAACATTTATGCCTACACAGAAGAACACATACACAGCAACTCAAAGTCAGAGAAAAAACACCCAAGCAAACAGACTTAACGTACCAATATGCAAAGACCATTTAATCTGTAGCTACCCATACACACACTGAACAAGTATCGTGTTATTTTGCTTCCACTGTTGGCATTTTATGCTGTTCTAAGGCAATCTGCATGTGGTAGATATGGCAGGAGATTAGAAAGAAGGGAGCAAAAGAGAGAGGGAATGTGGAATAAAACTTGTCAATGGAGAAGAATGTAGGTTGCAGGAGAAAGAAGGAGGTGTATGTCAAAAGATAGGGCATGACGGTTGTCGAGGAATGAGGCAGTTAAACAGACTAATACACACAAACGCTAAACCTACAGCTACACTTAGAGTCTCACACAGTGAAGAAACAGAGGCAAACATACATGAACGACAGAAAGAAGGACGGATGTACGGCTGAAGGTTTAATATCCAATTAGTATTCAGAATCTTTGCTTACGAAATAAAAACAGAGATAGGGAAAAATAGGTATCAATCTCCAATCAATATTAATCCTGCCGGGGAGAAACCACTTGTTATTGCTTGAAGGAATACTTCAGTCACCTGCTCCTGCAATCATGGTTGTCCTTGAAATAGTTATCTGCCGGTGACAATGCACATCTTCCTTAAGCCCAACTATTGTAGTCTTTGCTACAGTGATACATGCATAGCCTTACAATCCAGTACTATAATTTCTGTAGTATAAATATAAGGCACAAGTAGGCTTACCTGATCACATAATTTACAACAAACATTTTGTTTTTATGAGTTTCTCCTCATGCCTAGCTCATTCTGTTACCATGGTGTTCAGCTGAATCATAGGGGTCTGGAGATTCTGAGGAGCGCTGTGGTGGCGGTTATTCCAGAGCAACGGAGCAGACAAGGGAGCCTTAACTATGTGGCCGAAGATCAATAAAGTCACTCGTTAATAGCGATTGTAGTGGATTTGTTACTACACATTTTGCATCCAGTTATTAGTTTTTCTTTTGCATGGCATTTTTATTAAATGAATTAATTGATGTAAAGGAAGTCACAAGTTCTACAAACCACTGATTTCTTAAATGAAAGCACAAGGCCTAAAACATTTTGTTCACAATATACATAGAAAGATAGTTAAAATTTACTTATGTCCATTTCAAATGAAATACTTCTTGGCATTTCAAAAGGTGAAACAATACAGTAAAATGGCACACATTCATTTAAATTCTTTTACTGTGCTAAATAATCATTTGGTGTTTAACTTACATTAAACGTTTTTACGATTGGCTACCATATATAGGATTTTTTCATTCTCATACCATGCCCAGCTATCAGCATTCATCTATTTGACTGAAAGCTCCTTCCATGCAATTTCAAGAACAGGGGGAGAACTCTGCTTTGAGAATATGTAACCATCTGCTAGCCACATAGTGATAAAAGTCACAAACTTAGCACAAGCTGTGTGTGCCACAGAGGGATCTTGCGGCAAATACACTTCATTTCTATCAGTACCAATGGATCCCCAATGAAACACTATATAACAAAATTAATTCATACAAGATATAAAACATGTGTATCCTTCTCTTAATAAAACACCAAGGTAATTCTACTGACCTAACCCCAGTTCCTTTTGCTTTAAATTGTAGGCAGATATTTGCCATGAAAAACATAAGAAAATTAAGTAAATCCTAAGCATATGTTACCTAAGAACAGAGATAGAATGGTTTAATACTAGACCTGGCCTTTTTTTGTAGAGTCAACCTCTGACTTTTCCATTCTGCTGCTGATACCGTTTTTGTTGCCATCAGGAATCTAATCTGCACTGTTTTCCTGTTAACCAGTGGAAAAATGCTTCTGCTCTTTCCCCGAAATATGGTACAATTGCCATCTACATGATTGGTACATTTATTTTAATAGTATGTCCCCAGTAGAAATGGGATCGCTAGTTGGCAGTGGTGCATACCCTGTCTAAGTAGGGACCCTCACTGTAGTCAGGGTAAGGAAGTCACACACCAAAGATAACGTCTGCTTATCCCCTTGGTCGCTTGGCTCAAACCTTCAGGCTTATCTCAGAGACAATGTGTTAAGTATTTGTACACACACACACAGTAACAAAGTGTAAACACTACAAAAGGACTCAACACCACTTTAGAAAAATAGCCAATATTTATAGCCATTATTTATCTGAGTCAAACAAGGCCAAAATGACCCAAAAAAAACATACACAAGCAAAAATATGAATTTTTAAAGATTAAATCTTAGTATAGTGCTTAGAAACATAATAGCTCCAACTAGGGCTATCACTACTTCCTGATGGAGTCATTCCCAACAGTCCCATGCCACTTGTGATGGAGTTGCACCTACCCCAAGTATAGTACCTTGAAAAATGAGGAAACAAAGATATTGCATGGAGTTGGGGATGTGAGGTGTTGCTAGAGCCGGGGTTGTGTTGGTTCCTTACTGCTATCAGGGAGGTGAGGCATCAGATCCTTACTGCTAGGCAGGGTAGGTGAGGCATCGGTTCCTTACTGTTAGAAATGGGGTCTTTGGTTGGCAGTCAGGTTGTCCCCTGTCCATGCAAGAACCCTCCCTCTAGTCACGCACAATCCAAATTATCCTGTGCCCACCCTCTAGTAGCTTGGCACTGAGAGGCCAGGCTTAACTTATGAGGCAATGTGAAAAGTATTTGTGCAATAAATCATGCAATAACACAGTAGAACACCACAAAAATACACCACACAGTGTTTAGAAAAATATATATTTATCTGGATAAATGCAGGTCAAAACAATTAAGATGCAAGAAGTATATGTTGAGATATCACTGTAAAAATGACATAAAGTGTCTTTAGTCTCTTAAAAGCAATAAATGTCTCTTGCAAGCACAAAGTACCTGGTTTGCGTTCAAAATCTATGCAAAGAACTGCAGAGGAGGAGTTGCTTGGAAAACAGGGAGGTGTGTGTTGATTTCTTGGGCCGCACCTGGCGATGCATCGTTTATTTTTCACGCAGGGAAGGCTTTGCATCGATTTCCGGAGCTCGGTCTTGTATCCTCTTCAGGTTGCAGGGTTTTCAGACGTCCCAGGGATGATGCGTGGAAAACTGGCACTGGCAGGACGAAGTCACAGGGGCTGCATCGATCCGGTGGGCGTTGTGTGGAAAATTCTACCATGCAGGAGGTGCTGCATCGATTCCTCTCAGGAAGTCGGGCTGCGTCGTTCCAGCTCGGCTGTGCGTTGATCCAGTGGGCCATGAGTTGAATTTCCGGACACTACACTGGTGCTGCGTCGATTTTCTTCCTGCAAAGTTGGGCTGCATCGTTCAGGTTTAGCGTGCGGTGAATTTTTCACCACGATGCAGGCTGTGCGTCATTTTCTGCCAGTGGTAAGTCGATTTCCGCAGCACAGGGAGCTCTTCTTGAGAGAAGAAGTCTTTTTGGTCCTAAAACTTCAGGGAACAGGAGGCAAGCTCCATCCAAGCCCATGGAGAGCACTTTTCAGCACAGCCAGAGAGCAGCAAGGCAGCACGGCACAGCAAGGCAGCAGTCCTTCACAGCAGTCAGATGAGTCCTTTAGGCAGTCAAGCAGTTCTTCTTGGCAGGTTCTGGTTCAGGATCTCTTCTCCAGTAAGTGTCTGTGACAATAGTGTCTTGTCAAGAAGTGTCTGAGTTGGTAAGGTCAGGGACCCTGCTTAAATACCCAAATGTACCTTTGAAGTGGGGGAGACTTCAAAGAGCGGCTTAGAAGTGCACAAGGTCCCCTTTCAGTTCCATCCTGTCTGCCAGGGTCAAAGTAAGGGGGTGTGGCAGTCCTTTGTGTGTGGGCAGGCTAATGTCCTTTAACACGTAAGTGTCAGGCCCTCCACCCTCCTAGCCCAGGAAGACCCATTCAATATGCAGATGTATGCAAGTATGAATGAGCATCTGGTGTTTGGGGTTTGTCTGAGTGAATGCGCAAGGCAGCTGTCAACTAAACCTATCCAGACGTGGATTTGAAGGCACAGAAGGATTTAAGTGTAGAGAAATGCTCACTTTCTAGAAGTAGCATTTCTAAAATAGTAATATAAAATCCAAATTCATCATTAAGCAGGATTTTGTATCACCATTCTGGCCATACTAAATATGACCTGGCTACCTGTTAGAAATGGGGTCTTTGGTTGACAGTCAGGTTACCCCCCTGTTCAAGCAAGGACCCTCACTCTAGCCAGGGTAAAAGAGAATCACCCTCAGCTAACCCCTGCTTACCCCCTTGGTAGCTTGGCAGAGTAATAGGCTTAACTTCCGAGGGCTAGGTGTAAAGTATTTGTACCAACACACACAGTAACTTAGTGAAAACACTACAAAATGACACAACACCAGTTTAGAAAAATAGGAAATATTTATCAAACAAGACCAAAATGACAAAAATCCGACATACACAAGTCAAGTTATGAATCTTTAAAGATTAAACTCAAAAATAGCACTTAGAAACACAAAATGCTTCGATGAGTTGTTAACACAACATCGTAACGGAGTCGTTCCCAACAATCCAACACTAGCGGTGCCAGACACGGAGTCGCGTAGACCCCAGGTACAGTACATTGGTGAAGAAATTAAAACAAGCCAATGCGCGAAGTCGGGGATCGTGGCATTTGTGAGAAACATTGAATCCGAGCAGCGTCGGTCACGACGTGGAGAGGTGACTTCCACGGAGTCACAGACTTTGGCGGGGCTGCAGCGATGTCGGGCCTGCGAAGGTCGTCGCATTCCAGCGAAGATCACGGAGTCGGGTGCAGGCGGCGTCACCAGATTCAGCAGCGGCGTCGGTCCGAAGTCGGCCGAAGTCGATTTCCTTGGATTTTCACCAGCTTTCCTTTCAAGGGCCCGGGACTGGATAGGGAACCACTTGGAGTCTCTCCAGAGACTCCAGGTGCTGGTAGAGAGAAGTCTTTGCTTTCCCTGAGACTTCAAACAACAGGAGGCAAGCTCTAAATCAAGCCCTTGGAGATTTCTTCACATGATGGAAGGCACACAAAGTCCAGTCTTTGCCCTCTTACTCTGGCAGAAGCAGCAACTGCAGGATAGCTCCACAAAGCACAGTCACAGACAAGGCAGCTCTTCTTCCTCAGCTCTTCAGCTCTTCTCCAGGCAGAGATTCCTCTTGTTTCCAGAAGTGTTCTAAAGTCTGTGGTTTTGGGTGCCCTTCTTATACCCAATTTCTCCTTTGAAGTAGGCCTACTTCAAACTAAAGTCTCTTTTGAATGTGAAATCCTGCCTTGCCCAGGCCAGGCCCCAGACACTCACTAGCGGGTCAGAGACTGCATTGTATGAGGACAGAAACAGCCCTTTCAGGTGAAAGTGACCACTCCTCCCCTCCCTCCTAGCACAGATGGCTCATCAAGATATGCAGGCTACACCCCAGCTCCCTTTGTGTCACTGTCTAGTGTGAGGTGCAACCAGCCCAACTGTCAAACTGACCCAGACACGGAATCCACAAGCAGGCAGAGTCACAGAAATGGTATAAGCAAGAAAATGTTCACTTTCGAAAAGTGGCATTTTCAACTTTACTAAAAGATGTATTTTTAAATTGTGAGCTCAGAGACCCCAAACTCCACATGTCCATACGCTCCCAAAGGGAATCTACTCTTTAATCAGATTTAAAGGTAGCCCCCATGTTAACCTATGAGAGGGGCAGGCCTTGCAACAGTTCAATATTTTACTGTCAGGACATAAAACACGTTACTATATGTCCTACCTCAACCAGACACTGCACCCTGCCCTTGGGGCTACCTAGGGCCTACCTTAGGGGTGTCTGACATGTAAGAAAGGGGAAGGTTTAGGCCTAGCAAGTGGGTACACTTGCCAAGTCGAATTTACAGTTAAAACTGCACACACAGACACTGCAGTGGCAGGTCTGAGACATGATTACATAGCTACCTATGTCGGTGGCAAAACCAGTGCTGCAGGCCCACTGGTAGCATTTGATTTACGGGCCCTGGCAACTGTAGTGGACTTTACTAGGGACTTACTAGTAAATCAAATATGCCAATCCTGGATAAACCAATCAACAATACAATTTACACTGAGAGCATATGCACTTTAGCATTGGTTAGCAGTGGTAAAGTGCTCAAAGTTCAAAAGCCAACAGCAACATGTCAGAAAAAATAGGCAGGAGGCAAAAAGATTGGGGATGACCCTGCATAAGCAAAAAAGCCCAACACTACCCCTTTCAGGTCAGGATCTACCACTCAGGCAGTATATAAGGGTAGACCTAATGCTATCCTATGACAGGAGCAGGCCTCACAGCAGTGTAAAATGAATTTATAAATTTTACACTACCAGGACATATAGGACACACATGTTCATGTCCTGCCTTTTACCTACATACCACCCTGCCCGATGGGCTACCTAGGGCCTACCTTAGGGACGACTTATATGTAGAAAAAGGGGAGTTTAAGGCTTGGCAAGTACTTTTAAATGCCAAGTCGAAGTGGCAGTTAAACTTCACACACAGGCACTGCAGTGGCAGGCCTGAGACATGGTTAGGGGGCTACTTCATGTGGGTGGCACAACCAGTACTGCAGCCCACTAGTAGCATTTAACTTACAGGCCCTGTGCACATGTAGTGCACTTGACTAGGGATGTACAAGTAAATTAAATAAACCAATTGGGTATGAGCCAATGTCACCATGTTTTAAGGAGAGAGCATATGCACTTTAGCACTGATTAGCAGTGGTAAAGTGCGCAGAGTCCTAAAGCCAGCAAAAATGAGGTCAGAAAAAGAGAAGGAGGAATGCAAAAAGTTTGGGGTGACCCTGCAGAAAGGCCATTTCCAAAACTTACGGTTGCAGGGGAGGTGGTGAGGTGTTGGTTCCTTACAACAAGGCGGGGTTGATGAATACAATAGATCAAGACACAAAGCATCAACTTTGCGGTGTCGTGATCATACCACAGGGCCACAGATGCTGCAGTGGAGATGGAGTTGGGTGTTACTGATGTCATTGACACGGTACTAGGGACTCATGCTGTGGCAGGACTTTGGAGGTGCTGCGACGGTGTCAAGCCTAAAGCATCAGTTGTGGTCATTGCACTCAGTGGAGACCACTTCTCCAGTGCAGGAAGCGGAGTGGATCAGGGCAGCGGCGTCAGATCCGAAGTTGATCTGGAGTTGATGTACTTGTTTCTTCTTGGAACACACTCCCAAGGGCCCAGGAACCAGATTTGGCACCACTTGGCAAGCCAGGATACTCAGCAAGAGAACCCAAGTGCTGGCAGATGAAGTCTTTGATGTTCCTCATACTTCTTAACAGGAATCAAGCTCAGTCGATGCCCGTGGAGAACCTTTGGAAGCAGGATATAGAAAGTAAAGTACAGTCCTTTCAGTCCCAGGACAGAAGCACCAAGCAGCAAGCCAGTACAGCAAATCAACAGACAGAGTGGCAATCCCTCCCACAACATCCAGCTCTTCCTCCTTGCAGAATGTCCTCAGTCCAGAAGGATTTTAACTCTGTGGTGTCAAAGGTCCAGTACTTGTACCCATTTCTATTCTTGTGGTAGGTAAACTTCAAAGAGAAGTCTTTGTAGTCTACAAGGCCCAACTTTCCCTGCTCTGGCCCAGACACACTTCAGGGGGTTGGAGATTTCTTTGTGTGAGGACAGCCACAGCCCTATTCAGATTCAAGTGTTAACTCTTTCCCCCAATCTGATGGGCCATCAGGATATGCAGGACACACCTCAGCTCCCTTTGTCTGATTGTCTAAAGTAAATACATAAATGGCCCAACTGTCATCCTGACCCAGATGTGTATTGAGCAGACAGGCAGAGGCACAGAATGGTTAAGCAAGAAAATGCCCACTTTCTACATGTGGCATTTTCAAACTTACAATTCAAAAGCCAACTTCACCAAAATATGTATTTTTGAGTTATGAGAATAGAGATCCCAATCTCCACCTCACTATCTGCTCTCAGTGGTAATTTACACTTAATAGATGTTTCAGGCAAACACCATGTTACCTTATGGGAGACATAGGCCTTGCCATACTGAAAACTTAATTTAGCAGTATTTCACTTTCAGGTCATGTAAAACACACCAGCATATGTCCTACATATTAAATACACTGCACCCTGTCCATGGAGGTGCCTTGGGCCTACTTTAGGGGTGACTTACTAAAAGGGAGGGTTGGGCCTGGCAAGTGGGTGCACATGCCAGGTTGATATTGCAATGTAAAACTGTACACACAGGCACTTCAATGGCAGGCCTGAGACATGTTTGTAAGGTGGTACAATCAGTGCTGCAGGCCGACTAGTAGCAACTCTTTTAGAGGCCCTGGGCACACCTGGTGCACTATACTAGGGACGTAATAGTAAATCAAATATGCCAATTATTGATAACCCAATCATCACTACATTTTAGCACTGGATAGCAGTGATAAAGTGCCCAGAGTCCAACAGCCAACATAAACAAGTCAGAACAATTAGGAGGAAGAAGGCAAAATGTGTAGGGTAACCCTACGAAAAGGGCTACATCCATCAATACAGCATTACATGTATGCAGGGTGTGTAGATTAAATGCTACTAGTGTGCCTGCACCACTCATTGATCAACCCACTATAGCAGCCTTTTAAAAATGGTTCAGGTCTGCCACTGCAGCTCGTAATGCAGCTAAACTGTCATTTCAACTTGATAAAATAAACCTTTTAACAGGCCGTAACCTTCCATTTAATACAAATCTGTCACCCCTAAGATAGACTAAAGGCTCATAGGGTGAGGTACCTTGTAATCAAAATGTAGAATATGTGAGTTTAAGCTTTACACGTCCTGATAGTGAAAAACACCTGAAGTTCATTTTCACTACTCTAAGGCCTATCTCTCCAATTGTTCTTACACTGGGTCATCTTATTACATTCAATAAGGGCTAACTTTGGATTGGGAGCAGGTAGAGATGTCAGGTTTAGACTAAAACAAATTGTAATTTAACATTTTCTTTACTGCTAAAGTCAGATTTTATGTCACAGCTCAGACAATGCCACCTTCAGAAATTTGGCATTTTCTTGTCCTAACCATGTGTGCCTTTTACCACTGTTCTGAGTCACAAGACTGTGAAGCACTCTACTGTTGAGGTTTGTGTATTCTTTCCAGACAGTGATACAAAGGAGGCTAGATGTAGGCAGGATGGTAGTTCCTACCAGTATGACCGGTGGCAAAACTGTGCCCTGCTGGACTTACACTTCAAGGGGCTTGCCTCCAGCACACATAAAGGAATCTGACTCTGGTATTTTGTCACTCCAGGCTTTTTGGAGACATGACAGGGGAAGGGATGAACTTCCAGAACAAGATGTGATGGTATTTTAGGGTATTCCTCCACTTCAAATGCTAGCACCTCCAGAGACTCTCATCAGTACATTTATTGACCTGTGAATATTACAGAAGAAGGATTGCCTTGCCTTGCCTCCCATATGACTACCCTACTGCTACCTGAGGGCTCCCCTACTGCTTGAGGACTGTCTTGCTCTCTCTGAAGGAAGCCTGAATTGATCCCTTTATCCCAGACTAACCTGAGTTGCAACAAGGGTCAGTTGGCTGCCCTCCTGTCTGACTTACAGGGACACATCATACTCCAGAGGCTTCCCTGCAACTACCCAGATAACCTAATGCACTGGACCTGTCTGGATCTGCAACTTAACCTGCCTGAGTCTTGCTAGCCTCTGCTGGAGTGAGTTTCTGATTCCCAAGAAGTTTATCTCCAGATTCTGGACGCATGGCTGACATCAGTTGAGCTCCTCCTGTGAAATAGGGAAAAATCTGAAGCTTTAGGCTCTTTGTGACCTCCAACTAGTCTGACTGCACCAAGACTCTGTGATTACCACTGATGGGAAGCTCTAGTGAACTCAACTCTTTGCGATATAGTGACTGCCAATGACGACCAGTATCGCAACATCTGAACTTCAGGCTGCAGCAACAACAGCCCAAGGTGACCACCAATGTGAAATTCCAGCCATGACTGTCCACAATGGCTGACCAGCTCTTTGTGCCACAGTGGCAATAGAAGTGGAGATAGAAAAAAGATGCATAAACGAATCTAGGGAAAGGAATGCTCGTTAAAGATTACAGGTAAGGGAGAAGACAAGTGGGAACAAAATAAATACAGAAAACACCAAAATGTCTTAAAAAGAGATGCATAAAATGGGAAAAAGTAAGATGAACTAGATAACTGCAGAAAAAGAGATGGAGAAACAGCAGGTATCAAAAATCTTAGGAGCTCCTGCTTGAATCAAGGGAGGCAGAAGCATTAAGAAACAATATTCCAAAATGAAAAAGAATTACAGAAAAATGAAACATTAAAAAAATTAGGGTTTTTGGAAGTGAAGTTTGAAGGAAACACTGATATATTGTTAGCGTCAAATAAAACCTGTGTAGAATTTAAAAACATATTGTTAATCACCTCAAAGGACTGTGATTTTATGATGGGAAATTGACTAGTGACCATATAACATTGAGGTCCTGATTTAGATTTCCCACCTGCGGAATTATAAATCCCATTATTCCCTATGGGATTTATCTTTTGTAGGAGAAGATATTTGGCACCGTTGTGATGGAGTAACCCGCTCGCAGAGCCTAAAGCAGGCCCTGAGGGATACTTTATTCCTTACATAACACAAGCTGACTTTGAAATATGAGTATTCAGTTTAAATTGTGTGACTTAAAAGTAGTAAATGTTATTTTGTTACTGTTCTGCTACCCAAAAGAATACCTTTCTGTCTCTACTACACACTTGGGTTAAACATGCTGCCATCAGAGCTCAACAAAATGAGGGTACATATTTTGGCTGTTTCTGACGTCCCTTGGGGGTAGATTGGCAAAAGTCTTAGGCCTATCTGCCCCAAAGGGGGGCAGAAAACCACTAGACACCAGGGAAAGTTTCTGTATGTGTGTTAACTGGAGATCAGCTAATGATCTGCATGTACTGGTGTTAGGCTGGCTGGGTGTGTACTGGCATTTGGCTAGTCCTGTGGGTGGACTTGCGCTTGGCTGGTAGTGTGTGAGGATTAGCACTTGCCTGGCGGTGTGTATAGACTGGCGCTTACCTGACATTGTATGTTAAGAGGCACTTGGATGGCAGTGTGTGTGACTGGCACTTGGCTGGCGGTGTTTTTGAACTGGGGATTTTACTGGCAGTGTGTTAATTATTTTCTGGCTGGCCATGTCTGTGGCTGGCATTTGGATGGTGATGGGTAGACTTCATAGTGTTTTATAATGTTAACTGTTTTATTTCTTGTCATCATTTGCATTTGTAATGGTAATGTTTTATTTGTCCTTTTTATTCTAGTGCAAAGCATTTGAGTTCCTTTGCTGAGTCTCCTGCTTGTGCTTTTGGCAGTGGTAGATCTGCAATTTATATAGTTGCCTGTGTTTGGTAACAAAAACATTTTTCTTCACTCCAAATAAGTAATGTTGCCCTGCCTGAATTTATTTTTTTAAATGGTGTACTAATAGCAGCATATTTAGCTTATTTTTTATTGTGGGTGAAATTCTCCTTGGATTGTCTTGTCTTATGTTTAATTTTCTTTTGTTTTTCCTTTCTAGTGGGATATTGTTCATGCTAGCTGTGTCTGTGCAGAGTAGGCGCTGCTGATCCTGATTCTAGCTGTATTTCTGGCAAGTGAGTGGTATAGTTTTTGAGTATATAGGTATTTCTGTGCTTTGCATTGATTGACTTTTCCTTCAAGAATACTATATGCCAATAGTTTTACTTTTGTTTGATTAAGCCGCACTTTGTTTATTACTATATACACTGTGTTTTTATTATTGACTTATTTGTTGTGTTACTTTTATTAGTAAGGAATATGGCTAGCCACAGGATTATTGCTTTTGGAATCTTCCTCTCCCCATGGTTCTGAGAATGACTCTGCATCAGAGGCAGAGGAGGAAGTCCAAGATTCTTGCAGTGAATTTTCTGTCCGAGGGGAATCATCTGATGATGAAGCCACTCTCAGTGCAGAGGAAGTGCCTCTTTTAGAGGAAGACATTGGTGCCCTGATAGTGCAGCGAGAGGCATGTGGATTGCACCCTGGGGCTAAAAGGCTTCCCATTGGAAGTGCTGAACTCTGAGTTGCCCCAACCATGGTGCAGTCTATGTTGTCTGCCTTTACTGGTGTCAATGGTTGTAGATTAAATACTAAAAACATTTTGCCTATAAATATCTTTCAGTTGTTTACGGATGATGTATTTTTTGATGAGACTGTTGACCAGACTAATTTGTAAGGTGAATAGTAGTTGAGGGATAACAGTGCCAGACTTAAGGCGCACTCTAGAGCTAGCCAGTGGACTCCCACAGATCAGGATGAGTTAAGAAAGTCCTTGGGTTTAACTTTTTTGAATGGGCTTGATAAGGAAGACGTTGCTGTCTTCATATTTGTCTACTAGTCCCTTGATGGCAAAAACTATATTTCATGCAACCATGAGTTGTGATCAGTATTTGCTTCAAATGCTGCATTTTGTTGATAAAGCTTCAGCATTGCCACAGGATCATTCTGATTGTGACTGTCACGTCACGGGTTCGTCTTGTCCTGGGTAATGATGTAGTTTGCTTTTCAGAGATCTATTAGTCCTGTTCAAGGGCCATTTGGTTTTAAGCAGTACATTCCTAGCAAGAGGTTACACCATGAAATTAAGATGTATATGCTGTCTCAGAGTAGTTTTGGATATGCCTATAATTACAGGGTGTACACTGTAGGGATTCCACTATTGACCCCTACCTTATTGTCTGTCCACTTTTAGAGTCAGTGAGAAAATTGTGTGGAACTTGGTAGTGGACTCTTTAATAAAAGACACCATTTGTACATAGATAACTTCTACACTGGTGAGCAATTGTTAAAGGAATGGTTCAATGTGGACACTGTTGCACATGGCACAATCTGATCTAACCGTAAAGGTTACTCTAAAGAGCTTGTTGGTAAAAACAACTTCAAAGGGGACAGTGCAGTGCCTTACATGGTGATGAACATCTAGCTGTAAAATGTTCAGACAGGAGAGCTGTCTACAAGCAGACTACCGTTCATGATGGAAGTACTTCTCCTGCTACTGATTGGGGTCAGGTTGCTGAAGTGCCAAAGCTATGTGCATTTTAGATTAAAATAAGAACATGGATGGTGTAGATAGAGTAAATAAGAGGTTGAAGTCTCACAGTGCAGTTTGTAAGTCATACATTTGGTAGAAGAAGTTAGCTGTACATTTGTTTCATTTGGCAACCATCAATGCTTTTGTTGTATTCAAGGATTGGTCCCCAGATTCAAAGATGTATTTTGTTCAGCTTCAGCAGTTTGTGATAAGGCTGCCTCCTTATGGCTGAGCAGGCAAGTGTTCCTAGAGTTAGAGTGGTGAAGGATGTGGCTAAATTGAAAGATCACCACTCTCCTGATTACCTTCCGCCCACACCCAAAAAAACGTTCCCTGTAGGAGATGTAGAGTCTGTGTCCGACAAGGTGTGTGGAAGGAGAGTCATATGTACTGCCTTGCTTGTTCTTCTAATCCTGGGCTATGTGTACTCACATGTTTTAAATCGTACCACATGCAATTGAGGTTTTGAGAGCAACCATGAGAGTAAAAATGAACTGACTGGTCTGAATCATTTTGATCAGATTTCACAGTTGGCAGTAGTGTGATGTATTTAGTTACAGCTGTTGTGTTTTTAGTCATAGTTTTTCATCTACTTCCAATTGGTTTGTGTTTTCTTTTTTGTTACAAAAAACGTGATGTCAATGTATATGGACTGGCGCTTGGTTGGTGGTGTGCATGAAATGGCACATGGCTGGCAGTGTGCGTGGACTGGCACTTGGCAGGTAGTCTGTGTGGAATGGCGCTTGACTGACGGTGTGCCTGAACTGGTGCTTGGCTGGCAGTGTGCATGTACTGGCACTTGGCTTGTGGTGTATGTGGACTGGTGCTTGGCTAACTGTGTGTGTGAATTAGCACTTAGCTGTCATTGTGCATAGACTGGCTCTTGGCTGGTGGTGTGTGCAGACTGGCACTTGGCTAACAGTGTGCGTGAACTGGTGCTTTGCTGGCTATGTGCATGAACTAGCGCTTTGCTGGTGGTGTGCATGGATTGGTCCTTAGCTGGCATTGTATGCATACTGGTGTTTGGCTACCAGTGTGTGTGGACTAGCACTTGGCTGGTGGTGTTCATGGACTGGTGCTTGACTGGTGGTGTGAGTGGATAGGCACTTGATTGGCAGTGTGTATGGAATGTTGCGTGGCTGGTGGTGTATGTAGACTGGTGCTTGGCTGCTGTGGTTTGTAGACTGGTGCTTGGCTGGCAGTGTTTGTAGCATGGCACTTGGTTGGACTGGTGATGTGGTGGTGGCTGGTAGCCGTATGTGTACTGACTTGACTGAGGTTTGTTTGTCATTTTGCTGATCTTTGGGTGCTTGGTGGTATGATTGGTGTGTTAGTCCTGTTGGCGTATGAGAGTAATAGCCCTTGAATGACACTGTTTGTAAATGTAAGTGTTGTATTGTGTTGGACTTGCAGCTTGTAGTCTGAATGGTTTTCTGTGTCTGACACATGAAAGGTGCGTGAATGAACTGTAAAGCAGTTGATGCCTTGACGTGGCTTTACAGCTCACAAGTTGTAAGTCAATGATTCACTGTTCTGACTTTGAAATTGTTAACAATTACTTTTGCAAATTTTAATTCTTAACCTTTTCAATGCCTCCCTGGTGCGGGTCATGACCAGTGGCCGACACCAGGGAGGGGGTTAATAAATCCTCGGGTGCGTCGCACCCGAGGATTTTTTATTTTTTTTTGTGTCCCAGGGAGACACGGAAACTTCCGTGTCTCACCCCGCCCCCCACCCGCCCCTTTGTGATGCGGCGCGCTGACGTAACAAAGTTGATTTCCCCATCGGAGCAGGAAGCAGCCTTGCGGCCGCTTCCTGCTCCGATGGGGAAAACGGCCTTCCCCACGTTCAGGAAGGCCTCGTAATAAAGGGGAGAGTCTCCCCTTTCTTACGAGGCCTTCTGAAAGTGTTTCCTGGCCCCCGATCGCAGCACAGCTGTGATCGGGGGCCAGGAAACACCACTAGACGCCAGGGATTTCACTTGGGGGCGTCGGCCCCCTCGGAAAACGCCCCCCCCCCCCCCCAGGCCATATTTAAAAAAAAAATTTAGGTGCCCCCAGGGGCAATTTTTGTATTTTTTTAAAAATAAAATAAATGGACAGGGGGTCGTCTGTGGGCAGGGCGACCCCCTGTGGGGGCAATTCTTTTGTTGTTGTTGTTGTAGGGTTTCCCTGGCCCCCAAGTAAACCATACAACAAAAACAAAAAATAGATCTCTATATATACATATATATATATATATCTAAATATGTAGATATATCTATGTACATGGATATATCTATAGATAGATCTATGGATATACATATAGATCTATCTATAGATATATCTATGTAGATATATATATATATATATATATATATATATATATATATATATAAATACACACACACACATATATATGTATATATATATATATATCACTTTTGTCAATATGTGTGTGGTTTCCCTGGGGGCTGCGATCGGCCCCCAGGAAAACCAGACCCACATATAAAAGTGATATATGTATATATATATATATATATATATATATATATATATATATATATATATTTAAGAAAGAAGTGACTCAAACAGATGATCTCACTAAAGAACAAAAATATATTTCTACTACAACGTTTCAGCTTCCGCCTTCCTCAGGTAGTACAAGATGGTTTGCTCAGTGGCTGCACAGCTGACACTGGTGGATTTTCAAAAATCATCATGGGTGAAGATTCCAATTGGAATGTGGAATCAATGCAGTCCTGAGAACTCTTCAGATATGCAGAAATCAAGTGGTGTTATCAGTGATGTTCAGTCCATCTGGATGCAGTGATTTTAAACGGTACATCCAGAAATTTTCTCTGATGTCCAGTAGTTCTTCCTTTAAAACATGTTCCACAGGGAAAATCTTCAAATCTGATAGTTAATGGTCCACAAGGTTAAAATGGTTGGCTACAGGCTGGTCAAGTTTCTTGTTAATTATTGCCGATTTGTGGTTCCTGAATCGTGTACGGAGATCATTCACAGTTTGACCTACATATTGTTTTTTACAGCTTTGACGTTGGCACTGAATCACATAAATAATGCATCTAGAGCGACATGTAAGATGCTGTCTTATTCCATAGGTCCTTTTTGTAACAGAGCTAGTTACTGATGATGTTTGTAAAAGGTATTCACATGTGATGCACCTTTTGGAATCACAGCAATGAACTCCTGCATTTGTTACAGCTTGCTTAAGTTCAGCTCTCACAGTAAGTGATCGTAAATTGGGAGCTCTGCGGTAAGCAATGACTGGCGGTTTTGGAAAAAGCTTTGCAATTTTTCACAAGTAGATAGTAAGGGAAAAGTTGTTTGTATTATATTTCTGTAGTTGGGAGCTGATGGATGATAGTCAACCACAAAAGGGATTCTGTCACTTTTGTTTCTTCTGTTGTTATTCCAAATAAGTGCTTCCCTGGGTAACTGCAAAGACTTGTCAATGTGTTGCAGAATAATATGCAGAGGATAAACTGGCTGTTGTTTTCTTGTGGTCCTGCATCTTCCAGTATATATATTTATTTCTATATATATATATTTATAAATAGATTTGCCGCCAGTTGTCTTGCAGTTGCAGCTTGAGTCTTCAAAGCAATGCACATACTTCAACTGACGCATTTCACCTGTAGCTTTTAGGCAGCAATAAGTAAGTCAAGTAAGTATTGTGAATATGTTTCTGCTACGAAAGGATCAGACTTTTGTCTAGTGGCAGTTTTAGTGCCTTAAAGAAGTGCAGAAGTTTTATATGCCTACTGCAAAGAGTAAATCTGTATTTTATGTCAATAGCTGAGTACATTAGTAAAGTAAGCCATTACCTGCGCTATAATACAAATGAAATGTATGTGCGGGCGGCTATGGAGAGATAAAGGGCACTTTTGCTGGGTGGTAATGAGGGAATCCGAGGAGGAGGGAGTGGGAGCACCAATAATGATTGTTGGACTGGACGCAGGAGATGCTAAAGACTGACGAATGGTATGTGACAAGGTGTTTTTTGAGTGTCTTGAAAGAATGTGCTGATTGAGGGAAGAAGCGCAGGTAACGTGGCCTCTACTGTTGCACGTATCTCCCACACACCATCGATTTAGTGACTGTCTACGTAGGCTAGTGTTTTAGAGCAACAGTTTAGCCAATAGCAGAGATGGCATCTTGATGGATGACTGCTGTCGGCACTCGGGTTATAGAGGACAGCTCTGACATAGGATCAGAGAATGAGACATCAGATACTGAGACAGCATCTGAGGGATAGGACAATGGCGCAGACTCTGGGAGTGATTGTTCAGTCGGAGGAGTCCCATTCGATAACTCCTCTTGCCATACATTATGAGGGAGGTGATGAGGACAGTCCTGCTGTCCCTTCGCAAGCAGTCTGTGCAACTGGGTAATAGTGGGTTAGCCCAACCCAGAGAGCAAGTGAATGCGGCGGCAAGCAGAGAGAGAGAGTGCTCTCTTGGGAGCTCCCCAATTTAGTTCAGCCCCAAATTCCACCGCCCAAATCGTATTGTGGAGACATCAAAATGATCTATCGCAAAACAAACTGGTTTTGTAAGGCAGGCACCTGTGTTTTTGGTCCTGGGTTTGGCGGCCATATAGAGAAATACACTAAACCCAAACATTTCTGGAAACTAGATATTCAGGGGAGTCCACAGAGGTGTGACTTGTGTGGATTCCCCAAAGTTTTCTTACCCAGAATACCCTGCAAAGCTGAAATGTTGAATAAAAACTCTATTTTTCTCGCATTTCTGTCACACAAACTACAGGAATATGCTGGGATCCACAAAATTCCTACCACCCAGTGATTCCTCACCTGTCCTGATAAAAACACTACCCCACTTGAGTGCCTTCACCTAGTGCCTGCGTCAGGAATGGATCACCACAGGGACAACAGCTGCCTCATGTAAGGACCAACATTGACCGTTATGTGATCTATTCCTGTCGCGGGCACCAGGCCTACCCACATAAGTGAGGTACCATTTTTATTGGGAGACTTGGGGGAATGCTGGGTGGATAGAAATTTGTGGCTCCTCTCAGATTCCAGAACTTTCTGTCACCGAAATGAAAGGAAAAAGTTTTATTTTGGCCACATTTTGATGTTTGCAAAGGATTCTGGGTAACAGAACCTGGTCAGAGCCCCACAAGTCACCCCATATTGGCTTCCCCTAGGTCTCTAGTTTTCAAAAATGCACAGGTTTGGTAGGTTTCCCTAGGTGCCGGCTGAGCTAGAGGCCAAAATCTACAGGTAGGCACTTTGCAAAAAACAGCTCTGTTTTCTGTCAAAAAATGGGATGTGTCCATGTTGTGTTTTGGGGCATTTCCTATCGCGGGCGCTAGGCCTACCCACACAAGTGAGGTATCATTTTTATCGAGAGACTTGGGAGAACGCTGGGTGGAAGGAAATTTGTGGCTCCTCTCAGATTCCAGAACTTTCTGTCACCGAAATGTGAGGAAAACGTGTTTTTGTAGCCACGTTTTGAGGTTTGCAAAGGATTCTGGGTAACAGAAACGGGTCAGAGCCCCACAAGTCACCCCATCTTGGATTCCCCTAGGTCTCTAGTTTTCAAAAATGCACAGGTTTGGTAGGTTTCCCTATGTGCCGGCTGAGCTAGAGGCCAAAATCTACAGGTAGGCACTTTGCAAAAAACAGTTCTGTTTTCTGTCAAAAAATGGGATGTGTCCACGTTGTGTTTTGGGGCATTTCCTGTCGCGGGCGCTAGGCCTACCCACACAAGTAAGGTATCATTTTTATCGGGAGACTTGTGGAAACATAGACTAGCAAAACAAGTGTTATTGCCCCTTATCTTTCTCTACATTTTTGCCTTCCAAATATAAGAGGGTGTGTAAAAAAGAAGTCTATTTGATTAATGCCCCACAATTCACATGCTAGTATGGGCACCCCGGAATTCAGAGATGTGCAAATAACCACTGCTCCTCAAAACCTTATCTTGAGCCCATTTTGGAAATGAAAAGGTTTTCTTGATACCTATTTTTCACTCTTCATATTTCAGCAAATGAATTGCTGTATACCCAGTATAGAATGAAAACCAACTGCAGGGTGCAGCTCATTTATTAGCTCTGGGTACCTAGGGTTCTTGATGAACCTACAAGCCCTTTATATCCCCACAACCAGAAGAGTCCAGCAGACATAACGGTATATTGCTTTAAAAAATCTGACATCGCAGGAAAAAGTTACAGAGTAAAACATAAAGAAAAATGGCTGTTGTTTTCAGCTCAATTTCAATATTATTTTATTTCATGCTGTTTTTTTCTGTAGGAAAACCTTGTAGGATCTACACAAATGACCCCTTGCTGAATTCATAATTTTGTCTAGTTTTCAGAAATGTTTAGCTTTCTGGGATCCAGCATTGGTTTCACACCCATTCCTGTCACTAACTGGAAGGAGGCTAAAAAGCACCAAAAATTGTAAAAATGGGGTATGTCCCAGTAAAATGTCAAATTTGTGTTGAAAATTGTGGTTTTCTGATTCAAGTCTGCCCGTTCCTGAAAGGTGGAAAGATGGTGATTTCAGGACCAGAAACCCTTTGTTGATGGCATTTTCAGGGAAAAAACCACAAGCCTTCTTCGGCAGCCCTTTTTTTCCATTTTTTTGGAAAAAATGAAAATTTTACTGTATTTAGGCTAATTTCTTGGTCTCCTCCAGGGGAAACCACAAACTCTGGGTACCATTAGAGTCCCTAGGATGTTGGAAAAAAAGGACGCAAATTTGGCGTGGATAGCTTATGTGGACAAAAAGTTATGAAGGCCTAAGCGCAAACTACCCCAAATAGCCAAAAAAGGGCTCAGCACTGGGGGGGGGGGGAAATGGCCCAGCAGCTAAGGGGTTAAAGTCATTGGTGAATAATCTTTTTTTATGAACCATTTACTTGCCGTTTTGCCAAATCCAATCAGTATGCATGTGATTGACTAGTGTATAGGTGTGCAATGATGTTTTGGAGTGTGTTTGCATTTTACTGTCACTGAATACTCTCTCTGCAGTGAACACCATCTGCTCTCACATCTTTTTGGATACTGGTTAGTAAGGGAATACCATGTGCCATGTTTTATGTGCCTCCCAGAAGGTTTACTTACGCAGAAGTTCTTGTAAATTTGAATCATAGATAAAAAACATATTTTTCCTCATATTTCAGTGTGGGAAAGTTGTGGGATGACGGGGCTAGAACACATTTTCTATCACACAGTGTTCCCCCAGGCCTCCTGCTAAAAATGCTTCCTCACTTGTGTGGGGGTCCAAGTGCCCACTACAGGGAAGGGCCAAAAATGTATTGTGGCGATAATGTTAACTATGGTAGGTGTACTAATTAGTTGTGGGGTCAGCAACCATGCAGGGAAACCTATCAAACCCAGACATTTCTGAAAAGTAGCCATCAAGTGGAGTCCAGGTAGGTGTCGCTCATGTGGATCATTCGGGTGGTAGGAAATTTGTGGCAGCCCGTCATACTGCAACCTTCCCACACAGAAATGTGAGGAAAATGTGACTTTGTAGCTAAATTTGAGGTTTGCAGAGAAATCTAGGTAAAAAATTGTTGGGGGATTGACGCAAGCCACACCTCTTTGTACTCCCCTGGGTATCTAGTTTTCAGAAATGCCTGGGTTTGGTAGATTTCCCTAGATAGCTGACGAACCTGGGACCAAAAATGCAGGGTCTCACCTTGCAAGACCAGATTTTTTTGTGGCCCACCCACACCAGTGAGGCACTGTTTTTGTTGTGAGACTTGGGGGGATGTTGGGTGGTATGGAATTTGTTGCTGTCTGTAGATTCCAGGACTTTTCCACACAGAAATTCAAGGGAAATGTGTTTTTCAGGCACAGTTTGAGATTTGCAGATTATTGAGGGCTAAAAAACTTGGTGTGAGCCATGCAAGTCACTCAACACTGGACTCCCACCGGTTTCCATAGGTGCCGGCTGCATTCACCCAAAAAGCACTCTGCTCTACATACAGGGCACACCAAACAAGCAAAACTTTCTACTCTACACAGGGCTCACCAAACAACTCCAATTTTATTCATGCATGCATGTGTCTGCAAGACCTTGCACAGTAATGAGGCTTCAGGGTGACAATAGTAGCTGAAAAGCAATATACACATGAAAATAGCATAAGATCATGAGTTTAAACTGCATGTAAAAAAAAAAGAAAAAAAAAAAAAGAATTTTTTCAATTGTTCAAACATTTCTCATACAAATGAGCAGGCTATCTGTGTGGAAAAAATCAGAAATGGGGGCTATATTTATACTTGTTGACGCAAAGCTGCTCAAATGCAGTTTTGCATCAAATAGTATAGAGCCAGCTTGCGTCATTCCACAGCTCCATCCGGGCACCAAAATCATGGATATCCGCAAGAAGGTGATAAGGGTGGGCTAGCGTCTGGTAAAATGATGCTAGCAGGGTGGGGGTGGGGGTAGTGGCATGGGTTTTGCCTCAAAAAATTACGCTAGGCTGGTTAGAGGCAAAAAGAATGCTGTTAACCAGCCTAGCATCATTTTCTGATGCAAAAGCATCCATACCACAAGACAGGACTCATGCCTACCACCCCAATGGCCAGCACAGGGGACCATTTTCCCCTTAGCATGGCCATTGCACCCAGTACCATGTAGGGGGCCCATTTCACGGCCCCCAAAAACACTTAAAACATTTTTTTAAAATACTTACCTATATTTACCCAACTGACCTGGGATGGGGTCCCCCATCCTCTATTGTGGGTGGGGGTGTTCCTGGGGCTTGGGTGGGCACCTGTGGGCCCTTTCCATGGTATTTGGCCATGGAATGGGTCCACAGGTCCCCTAACGCCTGCTCTGACCCAGGCGTTAAATAATGGCGTTAAACAGGCTTAGCGCCATTCTTTAGGCCCGCCTCCCACCCGTGCACCATTTTGCCACGGGAGGATAAATAAGGCGCTAGGGGCTTTGAGTCATATTTTGGATAGGAACGCCTACCCTGCATCTCATTGACACAAGGTGGTTTCACGCATCTACAAAATGATGTAGACTCCAATATTTTGATGCTAGATGGGTCTAGCATCAAAATATAAATATGGAGTTAAGTTTGTGCTGAATTTGAGTTAAAAAAATGATGCAAATTCAATGCAGAGTATAAATATGCCCCGCAGGTTCTCTGATGGATGTTACTAATTTATTTTCAAGAGTTCACTCTTTGAGTCTATTCACCATACATACTAGGTCCAGAGGCAGTGGACCAATATTACAATGTTGCTGGTGCAAAGAAAGAATTTGTTTTTTTGTCAGGCTGACCAAACACCCTGGATTTACATGCACAGTCCAAGTTTTTTGATATAACTTATAGAAGTACGGCTAAATTTAGACAAATATTTTATTCATATATGTGTGTGTATGTGTGTGTGGATGTGCAGAACCTCCTGACTTTTTCTTCCAAAAGTCCAATAGGTAAAGGCAATTGCGAGTTGTGTTTGACTTGTTTGAGTCTTTTTTATTTTTCACAGAGTCTGCTGTGATGTGCTTCAGCTGTATCCATAGCCTTGTTCACATAACAAAGTGCCATCTAGTACACATTATTTGAAGTGCTCATATGCAGGCAAAATCATTAACATAGAAAACATACTGTTAACCTTGCTACTACTTACTTCACCAGTGTGAAAAACATGTTGTTAATTGCAAATAATGTAAGTTCATAGCTCAAGCAACCTATTTTACACAATTCCAATATTTACAAACTAATTCAAAAAAATTCCAAATAAATATATACTCATAGAAATAATGCTAAAAAATGTCTTACCTGTGTAAATTGTGCCAGTGATTACAATCTTAACCTTCTGGTGTAAATTCAGTTTGTCTGCTTGTCATATACATCTGTTATTTCAGAACACATTCCAAATTCACTTTTGTATCTAAATCACAACTTTCGTCCTTATTACATATTACAATTTAAAACAACAACAGTCTCACTATCATAACTTTTATTCAGTATGAAAAGAAATTCATCCATTACAATAAATAATCTCCAATACATTTGTTAAAATTAGCAATAAAACCATAAATAATAAGAACACCCATCAAGAATAAAAAACATATATAACACATGCATAGAAACAATAAAATAGTAAGATTCATTCTAAAAACTCTACATTGTTATGCCAAGTAATAGCTCCCTTCAGGAATGAACCCAGCCCTTTCCACACCAATACATCGGAGGCCATCTGCAGCCACATAAAAGCAGGACGATACTGCACAAAACCCTTGGGCCTTAGGAGAGGTAATAAAAAACGAGTTCTGAATGGTGCATAAAAAACACAAAACAAAGTAAAATGGGGCAAGGTCTGTTGGGACACCCCATCACAGGGGCAGGGTCTAATACATTTGTCCCCATACTGACCTAGCGGGAAACACATGTTACTTCTGATGATCCCCAAACGGAAACGGGTTATGAGAGACCTTTCCCTCACATCCTTTATCTCTAAGAGATAGCGCTCAGGGCCTACCCACATCTTTAGCATAATGAAATCCCTGATCGATTTTTTCCCTAAGGCCTCCCCCTCCCTCCTATTCTTCTGGATTCTTAAAAAATTCTCCTTAACCCATTTCTTATCACACCTGGTCAGGCCTTCAGGATGATCAAACAGATCAGGCCGCCCTAAATCACGAGCCATCTTCCTTATGTGCATCAACCAGGGAATATTCTTTACATTGTCACAAGTCAGACAATCCTTTAAGATATCCCTATTCAGAGTGGCATGTTCATTAGTCCAAATTGAGATCCATAGCAGGAGGGGAGCCAACTGAATGGTGTCCTGGACAAACTCAAGCTCCAACTCCAAATGAAGGCTAAAACCAGGGATATTTTGTCCAACTCCCAATAGCCTTCTACAGAACCGATATTCTTCCACTGTAAGGGCTCGGGAGTCCACACCCCCCCAAAGTGCAGCACCATACAGCAGGACGGGTAGGTATTTCCGCCTATAAATTTCAAGCAGAGGCTTGATGGGTTTACTACCTACCCTAACAGCAAAATCAAAAGTCGCGCCAACTGCTGCATGAAAAAGCGCACCGCTTCTGGCAATACAAGGTTTCCAAGATCCTTTCTCATCAAAAATAATCCCTAGGTAAGGAAACTCATGTACCCTACTAATAATTTGATCCTCCATCCTTAGCTCCCCCACCCTACTCAGGGGTTTTCCACACACCAAAAAATGAGATTTCTTAAAATTGACCTCTAAACCCAATGCTGACATAAAGGAGGCATAAGCTCTAACTATTTCCCGGAGACCATTCATAGTACGGGCCATGAGGACTGCGTCATCCGCGTACGTTAGCACAGGGATATCAGTACCATTCACCTTTGGAACATCCCTACAATGTTTCATCAGAAAGTCAGACAATCCATTTGTATATAGAAGGAACAAAGTAGGAGCCAGAACACACCCCTGGCGCACACCCCTTGAAAACTTAAAGGCCTCTGAGCATTCCCCATTCGACCCCACCCTCACATTTGCAACCGTCCCAGAATGTAGATATCGGAGCAACTTTACAATATTAGGATCCAGCTCTAGCTGAATTAATCTCTCCCATAATATAGACCAGTTCACCTTTTCGAAGGCACAGCTAAGATCCATAAAAGCAAGATAGAGCGTACCTTTCCTAGCCTGCGTGTATTTGCCGATCAGCATCAGTAGGTTGAGACATTGGTCACGCGTGCCAAGGCCTTCCCTGAAACCATACTGGTCCCGGCTTAAGATATCATTCCCTATCATCCAGGACTCCATACGCCTTAAAATAATCCGGCCCAGAATCTTCACCGAAGAGTCAAGTAGAGAAATAGGGCGGTAGGACTTAGGATCATTTCGGTCGCCCTTTTTAAACACTGGGACAATACATGCCAATCTCCAAGAGGCAGGGGTACCCACAGTAACTGCTGCATTAAGGACATTTAAGAGAACAGGTGCCCATAACTGGGGGTTCGCTTTATATAAGTCCATAGGGCTCAAATCCGGGCCCAGAGCTTTATTGCTCGCACTACTCTGTATCGCATCCATAACCTCCTGGAGCGAGAACCTAATTGCTAGGTTAGGAGCCATCTCATACTCGTTCTCCCGGTTATTTTTTACGGGAGAACCCTCAAAAATACTACAAAAGTGAATTACCCATGCTTCCGGAGCGATGTTACAGCCAAGGCCCTCAGATGTATCTGTACCAAAGGAACCTCTATTTACCACTTTCCAAAACAGGCCAGTATCCTTCAGAGCTATGGCACGTTCTAATTCTTCCCAGTCTCACTAGCTATTGTCTATTGCTGAGGCTCACATTTATCACATTCTGCACTTTTTTCTAACTTATTTGTGTTGGGCAAGTGTCCTTAGTTCTGTTTGATTACTACCCAAAAAGTCAGTTTCTTTATCTGTACTATATTGCTAGTATCTAAACCTTTTCGTATTCTCAACCCCATTAGCTATGCGGTAGTGCTGATGCTCAAAAACGCATTCTGCATGTTTTTGTAACATATGTATTGGACAAGTGTCCCTTGGTTCTGTTTGATTACTACCTACAGAAAGTCAGTCTCTTTATCTGTACTTTGTTACTAGTATCCAGCCCTTTCACATTCAGCACTTCCTCACTTGTCCAATACATACCGAATGAGCATATAAAGTGCAGAAAATGAAAGGTTTGGATACTAAAAATATAGTAAAGACAAAGAGACTGACTTTCTTAAGGTAGCAATCAAACATAATTAAGGGACACTTGTCCAATACACATACGTTGGATTCAAGTACGGAATGGGATACATTTTACCATCAGTAATGCCGTATACTTAATGAGGCTGTTTTGCTTTAAAATTGCAATTCATAATAGAGAAGAAAGTTGAAATTTTCTTTCAGCCTTTTGTGAACAATCATTTTGACCGTGAACTATCTAGCATACTGAAAGCTGATGATGATTTAAGAAGCAATAACAGTGGATTTGTTGTTACCGAATATTTGAATATCGATTGGGGAATATTGAAAATGCTTGCATATGTTGCGCTATAAAGAGAATGCATAAAATAGCAATACTATTGTGGTAAAAATAAGAGATTGACAAAGGTGGATCATTTTATTTTAAGATGAGAAGTGATGCTAAGTTATATGTCTGTGTGGCTCCCAATATGGATCTTTTAAGTGTATACACTTTGCTGAAAATGCTAAATCAATCATGCAATAAGTGGTTTATGTCAGCCTTGAAGACAGACATGACAAGCCAAATGGAGATGGTGCTATACATTTTCAGAAAATAGTAAAATCCGTCCTTTTGATGGAACTTCACCCAGGCTAAAGCTAGTTGTACCAGGGTAATATTTGATATTGCAAGAAAGGATCTTGGGCTGGATATACGAAGCATTTTTGGGGTTGCAAACAGCCATTTCACAGAACCTGAGTTCACAGAATCGAACTGTTTGTGACCTCAGAAATGCTTTACAGGATGTACAAAGCCCAAATTGCAATTTGGTAACTTGTTACTGAATCAGTTTAGGTTTAGTATTTTGGTATTTGGAAGGGGCGTGTTGATGGAATCCCTTCCTCATATTGATTCAAAATGGTATGTACGAATGTTTAACAACCAAAATGGGGTGGTCACAAAACATTTACACTTCAGCATCAACTTTAAGTTGATGGTAACCCATTTGCAACTGGGACCAATTTGAGAATGGTTGGGAAAATATTTTTTTAAGAGCAGACAGTGGCACCAGGGACCACTGCATATTCTTAAAAAATGAAGCTTCATAGTTTAAATGTGTTCATGTTTTAAAATATATTGCCTTATTTGTAAGGAATCACAGACATTGGGGTCTGCTGACCTCAGCAAGCCACCATCCCTGTGATGGCTGCGAATCCAATGGGTCGCAAATTGTGAGCTACCTAATTAATATTCATGAGGTAGGTTTATTTGTGACCCACTACTAATCACAAATGTAACTCAATAGAGTTTAAGAAATTAGGAATACCGATTTCCTAAATGTGATTCACAGGAAATCACAATTAGGACATTGCTACTCCTATTCTTTGTACATGTTGCCCCTGCATTCTGTCCCTTCGTCTCCATCCCTATGCTGTTTGGTTGTTAATATTGTTACAGACAAGATCCAGTCAATATTTGAAAGCATCAAGCTGAGCAGAAAATGTATTGGGGGTTTACAAAATATGTGGACAATAAATTAGCCGTGGGCAATCGTTTTTCAAAAAGAGTATACATCTTTCTTCACATTTCTTTTATCTTGTTTTTATTTTTCAAACCTGCTTCCTGCACATCTTTTCTCAATAGCCCATCCCTGAGAACCTACTTAGAAGGTACAGGGTGGTTTCACAAATCTGTCAAGCCTTAGTCTCCAGTTCCTCTCTACTAGAGGACCTTGATCCCAGGAGGAATACTCCTTACACATCAAATTTCAGGACCCATGCCATCAACAGTTTCCTATGCAATATATCCAATATCCTTGCCCTTCTTCGTTTGGATACCATTTCAGTGATATTCTATGTGAACAATTGGAGGGAAGACATGGTACAAATCTCTGAACTCTCTCTTCTTGCGCCTCTGAAATATGTGCCTGGAAAGAAACCTCTCAATCAAAGAAAAGTGCCTTCCAGGCAACTTCCATTTTGTAGTGCACTGATTTTCCCATCAACTTCTTAAAGCCAGTGACTGGATGCTGAATCCCTACATTTTCTCAATATTTTTTTCCTCTGGGGTATGTTAAAGGTAGACTGGTTCATCTCCCGGCTCAACAAGCAGCGTCGGGCATTTGGGAGCTGGAACATGGATCTGGATGTCCAATCAGTAGATGCCTTTTCTCCACATCTGGAATCTTCTACTGGGTTATGCATTTACCCCTTTCTACCTACCTCTACATGTTCTTTTTCACATTCATTGTTGTTATGCATAGTTGGTCCCTGTAACCCCTTTCTGGCCTTCAGAAGCTTGGTTCACTCATCTCCTAAAGTTGGTCACCAATTTTGCACAACACCTTTGATCCTTCTGAGGCCTTCTAACAGACCCAGAGGGGATCCTTCACTCTCTAGTCCTAAGCATTCACCCTCCCCTGCTAGCTTGACTAGTCTATGGCATAACAGAACAGGGATCCACCTTTCTGTAATGCATTCCCAACTCCTGGAAGTCTTGTGGGAACCAAAAATGTTTACCAATCAAACTGGACCAATTGTGAGGGAACAACCGTTCATGCTACCCCCCTATTAATACTGTCTCTGGAACATCAACTCAGTTCTAATGGGCCTCTCAGCTTTGTACCCCAACTCAGATTTGTCCCCCAAGCAACTCTGCCAAGCTACCATTCCCCTCTGCTTGATTTCCATTAAATGGGTATGAATTGTCATGGCCTTAGCTGTACTCCAGTTCTCCTTCACTCCTGAAGGAGTAGTTATTTTCATCTCTGAAAGGACCAAGCCCAACTCCTGTTCCATGCTTTACCCTTATTTGTTCGAGCATGTACTGCTTTGTGACACTAGATTCCTTAAGGTGTACAAAAGACCTACTAGTTCACATACACCCTCCTGCACTAATTTACTATATTTCTTAGATGGCTAGATTGAAAGCCTCCATCACTTCCACCTGTGGTAGTACACAGATACTGGACTGCAGAGCAATGGACCAACCCATCTGGAAAAGTAAAGTAATCCTAAGCAGTACTCTACAAGGTAGCCTTGTGGGTGCATTTAATAAGCAAGCAATAGATGCAGTAATAATATGACGTTAGTATATAGGTAACAAGTCTCTGTAAACAAAGTTGCATTAGGCACTGGTTCAGGGGGATAGCATGATACTGTTACAAAATAATAATCGCTATAAAAATCTCAATGCTTTGGATCATAAAACATTTCTTACATTTTCAGATATAAATGGAGTTTCATGAATACCTAATTTTGTCTAAAACAGAATGACCCTGTATTTAATACTCTCCAAAAGAAGAATACATCATGAGGTGTGGAAATTGCAGCAAATATATACTGATATTGATGACAAAGATGTTGTTCTTTCACACCAGATGTATGGCAAATGCCCCGTGATTTATTCTATTTTTTCCATTAACGTTTGAGTGAAGGCAGCCTTATTGGTTTAACAAAGGACTCTTTTGGCAACGTGCATAGTATGTGTCGCCGCTGGTTTGGTACTGTGTATGTGTGTTTTCTGTGCTCCATTATTTTTAGCAGTCAGAATGCTCTTGACTAGTTAGCTTTACTGCTGAGTAATGGGAGTATTCCATTCCATGGTGGCCTCAAATATGTATGCTCCTTGTGACCATCAAAAGATCCCTATGGTTACAATTGCATGCACTGGAGTCACAAATTATATTCTACCTAGACTGTAGTTTGACATCATGGACTGATCTGGTACGAAAATACTGTGAGTATGCCACAGTTCTCACACACACCTCCTTGAGAAAGTTACATGTGCCATATGCACCTACACAATGAAAGTTCGTTCAGTATTACACAGTATTTTGGTTCCTTGTCCAGAGGAGTGAACATTTCTATAGCATGTTTCCCTCTGAGGTTTTATTAGAATACCTATATTATTTGTACAATGTTACACTTAGGGAGTTGTTTTTATCACTTTCCTTACGTAAAGGCCATTTTCTGCAATTACGCTATGATTAAGGATTATTATGTGCCTTGTTTTCAGGCAGTCAGAGTGGAACCCCGGCTGCAAGTTATACCTTGTCATGGCTACAACAGCACAGGAATTTTACTAAAATTGGGAACGGTGCAAATCCTATTAGCAACAGAGGCTAAATTGTATTGTAACTTGTGGTAGTCTCCCACAGCAAAAGCACAAAGGGGCAGATTTATCATTGTTTCACGCAGTGCAGTAAGCCACCTTGCTGTGTTGCGCTGAGTGAAAGGGCAGGAGTTTGCAGAATTTATCATGATATGGCACATTCTTGGCCTTTCCTTGTGCTGGCACACAATTTGCTGCCTTTCACCAATGCAGGCAATCTTGCAAGATGATGCAAGGGTGTTTGGGTTGAAGGCAGAATTGTTTTTATGCAGGAAGAGAAACCTTCCTGCACACAATCCTCAGAGGCATTTTCCTTTTTCGACATGTGCTGAAGAATGCCTCCTGTTAGAAATGGGGTTTTTGGTTGGCAGTCAGGTTACCCTCAGACCAAGCAAAAGCCCTCACTCTAGTCAGGGTAAGTCACACACAATCCAAGATTATCCTGTGCCCACCCTCTGGTAGCTTGGCACGAGCAGTCAGGCTTAACTTAGAAGGCAATGTGTAAAGCATTTGTGCAATAAATCATACAATACCATAATATAACACCACAAAAATACACCACACAGTGTTTAGAAAAATATATAATATTTATCTGGGTATTTGCAGGTCAAAACGATCAAAGATGCAATATGAATTTGTAAAGATATCACTAAAAAGTGATATAAAGGGGGTCATTCTTACTTTGGCGGGCGGCAGAGGCCGCCCGTCAAAGTAACCCCGTCAGAACACCGCACCGCGGTCGAAAGACCGCTGCGGTGATTCTGAGATTTGCCCTGGGCTGGCGGGTGGCTGCCAAAAGGCCGCCCGCCAGCCCAGGGCAAATCAACCTTCCCACGAGGACGCCGGCTCAGAATTGAGCCGGCGTAGTGGGAAGGTGCGACGGGTGCAGTGGCACCCGTCGCGTATTTCAGTGTCTGCATAGCAGACACTGAAATACTTTGCGGGGCCCTCTTACGGGGGCCCCTGCAGTGCCCATGCCATTGGCATGGGCACTGCAGGGGCCCCCAGGGGCCCCGCGGCACCCCCTACCGCCATCCTGTTCATGGCGGGTTTCCCGCCATGAACAGGATGGCGGTAGGGGGTGTCTGAATCCCCATGGCGGCGGAGCGCGCTCCGCCGCCATGGAGGATTCAGAAGGGCAGCGGTAAACCGGCGGGTGACCGCCGGTTTACCCTTTCTGACCGCGGCTGAACCGCCGCGGTCAGAATGCCCTTCGGAGCACCGCCGGTCTGTCGGCGGTGCTCCCTTGGCCGGTGACCCTGGCGGTCACCGGCCGCCAGGGTGAGAATCACCCCCAAAGTGTCTTAAGTCTTTAAAAAGCAAACAAAGTCTCTTTCAAGCACAAAGTACCTGGTCTCTGGTGGAAAATCTCCGCAGAGGGCCGCAGAAGAGGAGATGTGTGGAAAAATGGTGTGTGTGTCGGTTACGCCCCTTCACACACGGACTTGCGTCGTTATTTTTCACGCGGGGAGACGTGCGTCGTTCTGCGGGAGGAAAAATGGTGTGTGCGTTGGTTGCGTCCCCTTCGCACACGGACTTGCGCCGTTATTTTTCACTCGGGGGAAGACGTGCGTCGTTTTCCGGCATGCGGACCGTCTCCTTCTATGGTTCGCGGGGATTACCAGATGTCCCGGGTCTGTGCGTGGATTCTCCTGCTTGTTTTCCGGCTGCGTGTCGTTCCGCGGGGCTGTGCGTCGAAATTTCGCTCTCACGGCAGGCATTGCGTCGATTTCTCCTTGGAAGTCAGGCGGCGTTGTCCTTGCGAGGCCGTACGTCGAAGTTCCGGTCGTCCCGAAGGCGTTGCGTCGATCAGCGTCAGTGTGCGGCTTTTTTATCACCACGGAACAAGCTGTGCGTCGAAATTTCGGCACACGAAGCGTCCAAGTGAAAGAGAGAAGTCTTTTTGGTCCTGAGACTTCAGGGAACAGGAGGCAAGCTCTATCCAAGCCCTTGGAGAGCACTTTTACAGCCAGACAAGAGTTCAGCAAGGCAGCAGGCCAACAGCAAGGCAGCAGTCCTTTGTAGAAAAGCAGACAGGTGAGTCCTTTGAGCAGCCAGGCAGTTCTTCTTGGCAGGATGTAGTTTCTAGTTCAGGTTTCTTCTCCAGCAAGTGTCTGATGAGGAAGGGCAGAGGCCCTGTTTTATACTAAGTTGTGCCTTTGAAGTGGGGGTGACTTCAAAGAGTGTCTAAGAAATGCACCAAGCCCCCTTTCAGTTCAATCCTGTCTGCCAGAGTCCCAGTAGGGGGTGTGGCAGTCCTTTGTGTGAGGGCAGGCCTTCCACCCTCCCAGCCCAGGAAGACCCATTCAAAATGCAGATGAATGCAAGTGAGGCTGAGTATCCTGTGTTTGGGGTGTGTCTGAGTGAATGCACAAGGAGCTGTCAACTAAACCTAGCCAGACGTGGATTGAAGGGCACAACAAGATTTTAGTGCAAAGAAATGCTCACTTTCTAAAAGTGGCATTTCTAGAATAGTAATATTAAATCCGACTCCACCAGTCAGCAGGATTTTATGTTACCATTCTGGCCATACTAAATATGACCTTCCTGCTCCTTTCAGATCAGCAGCTACCACTTCAACAGTGTATGAGGGCAGCCCCAATGTTAGCCTACGAAGGGAGCAGGCCTCACAGTAGTGTAAAAACGAATTTAGGAGTTTTACACTACCAGAACATATAACTACACAGGTACATGTCCTGCCTTTTTCCCACACAGCACCCTGCTCTAGGGGTTACCTAGGGCGCACATTAGGGGTGACTTATATGTAGAAAAAGAGGAGTTCTAAGCTTGGCAAGTACTTTTAAATGCCAAGTCGAAGTGGCAGTGAAACTGCACACACAGGCCTTGCAATGGCAGGCCTGAGACAAGGTTAAGGGGCTACTGAAGTGGGTGGCACAACCAGTGCTGCAGGCCCACTAGTAGTATTTAATCTACAGGCCCTAGGCACATACAGTGCACTCTACTAGGGACTTATAAGTAAATCAAATAGCCAATCATGGATAAACCAATCAATAGTACAATTTACACAGAGAGCATACGCACTTTAGCACTGGTTAGCAGTGGTAAAGTGCCCAGAGGTCAAAAGCCAACAACAACAGGTCAGAAAAAATAGGAGGAAGGAGGCAAAAAGCCAGGTACAACACCTCCCCAGGTCCTGAACTCTTGGGTGGCATAAGAGTGTACTCCTCCTTCTTAAGACTGCAACTGCAGGTGAAAATGTAGACGTTTGGGGCAAGAGTCAACTCACTTTAGCAAAAGCTGCTTTGCCTCCTGCCAATGAAAGGTTCCAAAGGGGAACTGCTCTTCACATCAAACAATGACTACTTGGTCCTCGTGACAACAACTGTCTCAGCGTGGACCCCACCAGTGCGACTCAGAGAAAGTTTACTCTTCACTGCGATGAACCTGGTCCCTTTATCTGACCCCTGCTCCATCGTGGTCAGCATGAACTTGTGCCTCTGACCCTATGCAGCACTACCAGATAACCATGAGTGGCACTTTGTGTTTTTTGGAGCAATTTTCATGCATAATTTAAAAGCTCATAGCTCTGGTGCTACTTTCAGGATTTTTGTAAATTTGGTGTATTTTTACTCATTAAGTTTCAATATATTTTCCTAAGCTGGTTTGAGATTTTACTTGTATTGTGTTATCACTTTATTATTCTTTGAGTGCTGTATACATACTTCACACATTGCCTCTAGGTTAAGCCAGGTCGTTTTTTGTGCCAAGTTTCCAGAAGGTTAAGCATAGGTTTGCTTAGTGACTTTTGTGGTTTCACCCTCTTGAGGATTGTGTTTATTAATTGAGTGGTGCCCTCAGACCCCTCAACTAGTAACTCAAATTCTTACAAAGCCTATATGAGTAGGTATATTGTTTTAGTAAAATCAAAAGAAAGCACGGAATTCATTCACCTGCTGTATGTTCCTTTGAGCATCATAGCTACAAATTCATATTAGTGCAAAGAAGAAATACCCCGTTTATGGCACAAGTTTCACTATAAACTTCGCTTTGAGAATTTTCAATTTCTTATTGTGCTAAGGAAGTCAACTTCAAAAGAAACTGTGAAATGGATTAAATGTGGTAAAACGTGAGGTTGCTTTGTGTTAAGGGAAAACATTTTTAGAGTTTCAAGACAAATGGAATTTTCATGAAGCCTTATTTATGAAATATGAGTTCCATTTAATAGTGAAAAAAAAGTTTTTCATGATTTATAAAAACTTTTTAAAATTAGTTTGAAAACGAAAATGTTATCAGTGACTTTAAAATGTATATTTTTCCGGGTTAGAAGTGATGTGGACTGGAGGGAGTTTAATTTAATTAATATCAGCCTGAGTGTCCCCAGTAGTGCTTCTACTTTCTTAACTGCTAAAGCCAATATACACTTACCCTTCTACCTCTGAACCGCAACCCACTTACCGGGGAAACGTTTAAACTCAAGTCAAAGTACCCGGAACAGGCTTTTCCCTAAGTTTTAATTTGATCCTTATTATTACTGCAATGTGGTTCTTAAAATCCAGGTATTTCATGGGATACAAGTACTAGCACTAACTAGGCGACGATCCAGCAAGAATGCCAAAAGAATTGGACCTTGGCGCTTCCATGATTGCCTAACCGCCCTTTTAATCAGTGTAGCCGAGGACACACAGCCTGGAAACTCAGCTGTTGGTTTTGTAAGTGGTCTTCATTGATGTCACAAAAGCTAATCTAAAAGAGAAACTGCCAACTGCCACGCTTCTCCAGCATACATTGCACATTCTGACAAATTCCAGAATCCCTAAACCATAGTCTTCATTTGCAATCATATGTTCAGCAATGGATAAACATTCAGATGCAGAATGGTGTTATATAACGTCAATTGCACAAAGATTTCAGGGCTGCACAGAAATGCCCTCCACAGAAACGTCCTTTCCCCCAGGAAATTATATTTTAGACAATTGACCGAGAAAAAGGAAACATGCATTTCCCTTTCATTAGCATATGATCACTGCGGCCAGCGAGCTAATTACGGATCAATAAAGGAAGAAAACGAAGGACACAGTTGAAATAGACTCATGTACTTCTTCTAGTAAACCAAACTGTTTTGCAAGTAATTCCAGTGAATCAATCAAACCAGACTCCAAGGCTACATCATTCCCTTATGCAACATCAATCCCACATGCAGCATTTGATTGAACAGGTTGTCATTCAATCTTGGCTGAAACCTATTCAGATCAAACTACTTTCATTTCAATAGCGGGCACTGACCTTTCCTGAGCCCTCAATCATCGCAGATTGACTTCTTTCCTGCTAAAATGGCACCAAACAAAAAATACCATATATTTTACTTTCTGTTCACGACAAACATTAAACAAATAGATGGCAAACTACGTGTTTGTAAATCAGACCTCATACACTTCCCGATCAACCTAAATAATGTTTCTCCAGGTTTTTAGTCTTTTTTTCTTGCACGTTGGTGCTCAAAAAGATTACAGCTTGGATGTTATTAATGTGATTGACATGAAGCTTTTATGTTCTATAGGTTCACTATTACAGAGAAGTCGCAGATATGCTGCTCCTTTACATACTATTTGGTATCTTTAAAAACGTTTCACACCCAGATCCAGCAAAATATTTTAAGATTTGTATAAATCACTGAACCACATTTAGCTACCACCGAGAGACAGGCTATACATTTGGGAAATTCACTGAAAAAACACAAAGGTTACAAAGGTTACAGGGACATTAAAGTTAGGAAATAGAATTTTAAAAAAACATAGAAATTCACTTAAAAGCCCAAAGGTTACAGGGACATTATAATTTGGTTCTGAATGTACTTGCACAAAATGATAGAAATTCAACAGTTAGAGTTATTCAAAGTAACTATAACTCGCGCCCTAAGGTAACTATAACTCGCGCCCTCACCATGCACTGCTAATTACCGCAGATATTACATCACTCATGACAACTCTTATAATGTCAATAAAAATATCAGTGAAAGATTAGCAGTCAAATTATTGACGGCAAACTGTGCATGGCGGAAGCATGAGTTATAGTTTACTTAGGGCACGAGGACATATGTATTTACTGCAATACCCTGCTAGGAGGGGTAATAGAAATATTAGAAAGGTTTCCGGTCCTTCAAAACCATCCATCCCAAGCAGATACGGGTGCTCCTGGAGAGAACACATCATATCAATGCAATAAAATACTATAATGACTCTTCGAACTTTCTAACTGCTGGCTAATGGGTGAACACAATTAAAACTTTGACTGGTTCCACAATGCTCTTTACAGAATGGCCATTACTTATCAAAAGAAAGACATTTTAGCCTTTAATAAAAGAGCTACCCCTTGAGATTAAGGCCCAGATTTAAGAGGGCCTAGCACCATTCTAACGACACATTTACGTCATTTTTTTAATGCTAATGTGGCGTTAGATGGCCAAAAACGCTGCGTCATATTTACAAAGTGGCGCAGTGCATGCATTGCGCCAGGCATAATGCATGCTGAGGGGGGCATTCCTCCATTAAGGGGGCCGAAAAAATGACACAAAGAATCTTAAAATCTAAGAGATTTATTTGCGTAACTTTTTCAGCACTTCTAATGCCTGATCTGAGCAGGAGTTAAATAGAGGCTCCCATTGATTACAATGGGCCTCTGAGTGCTTTGCAGGATTACCGTCAACATTTTTGACGCTATCCTGTAAAGCGCTGAACTAGTGTCAAAAAGTATGATGCTAGTTCCCTAACTACCACCATGGTGTGCTGTATGTTAAATATGGCCTTAGGGGGCGCTAAAGGGCACTAGAAAAGTGGCACTGCACCTTGTGCAGCACCACTTTTCATAAATATGCCCCTACATTTTATAATCTGACTGAAAAAACAAACAACATTTATAAAGGACTGGGCTGGAAATAAATTATTTAGTTGCCATGAATCCGAAGTCCACTGGAACATCTACGAGTTTAAAAAACACACTGCTCTTTGTTTGGAATTTGAACAATTATTTGTTCCAGCTCAACATGTGCCCAATGTTCAGCTATTGTCTGCAGCAAAGGAGTTTAGAGAGGATTGACGAAGCAAGTCTGCCCCTCACAACATGCTTCTATGAAAAGGGAATTTATAAAATGCATGCATCTTTATTGTTGAAATCATACACCTTTTACTCAAATTTCATAACCTTCCTTGTACTTTTCTAGTCTTCTTAAAGTAATTTCTAGCCTATGCTGGCCAAAATTGAAATCTCAGGACATGACTTATGAAAGCATGGTTAATTTGAGTTGGACCTACAACATTGGTAATTTTATGTATGCCTCCTTTCACTACTACCTTACCCAAATACATAGATGAAACAGTTTGTGATATAAACTTTCAGCACGTCTGGAGGATTCTTTTGTTTTGACCGGCAGTATTCAAACAGTGAACATAGTATTATTTAATTGAGTAATAGGAACAGTTGTTATTTACAGCTCTTAACCCCTTCGGTGCTCATTACGGAACTGTTCCGTCTTGATCACTGGTGGGCATGTGCTGAGGATGGAAACATTCCATCCCTGCACCGGCCCACGGGAAAGAGCTGGTGCTCCCCCCATGGGCAGCACATTTTCACCCCCCTCCCACAGAGGATGGCAGTGGAAGTGCTTCTGCTGCCACCCCGAACCCCCCGTTGGTGATATGATGATGTCAGTGTGCTCGCGGCATGCCAATGTCATCACATGCAGCCGGAGACCTGCTGGATGCCATTGGCAGGGATTCTATTTTTGTAAGTCTGGTAGTGCCCCCTTAGGCACGGGCACTCCCCTTTATTAAGGCAATGTTTTGGCTGTTTTCTGCCCTCCTTGGGGACAGATTGGTCATATTTGTAAGCACATCTGCTCCCACGAAGGGCAGAAAGCCACTAGTCACCAGGAATTTTATTTATATGTCAGGGAGTGGCCCCTTTGGCAAGGGTAGCCCCCCCCCCCTTTTGTGGGGCATGTATTTTGACCATTTCTGTAGGCCCATCTGCCCCCAGGGAGGCAGAAAACCACTAGACATCAGGGAAAGTTTCTGTTGGTATGTGAACTGGAGTTCAGCTGATGGTCTGCGTGTGTGTCCTAGTGATTGGCTAGCGGTGAGCGTGGATTAGTGCTTGGCTGGTGGTGTGCATGGGCTAGTGCTTGGCTGGTGGTGTGTATGTACTGGAGCTTAGCTGGTGGTGTGCATGACCTGGCACTTGGCTGGTTCTGTGCATGTACTAGCATTTAGTTGGGGGTGTGTGGAGTGGTGCTTGGCTAGAAGTGTGCATGGACTGGCACTTGTCTGGCAGTTTGTGTGGGCTGGCAGTGTGTGTGGGCTGGCACTTGGCTGGCAGTGTGCATGCAGTGGCTCTTGGCTGGTGTTATACATGGACTGATGCTTGGCTAGCAGTGTGTGTGGACTGGCACTTGGATGGTGGTGTGCCTGAAGTGGCACTTGGCTGATGGTGAGTGTGGACTGGCATTTGGCTGACAATGTGTGTGGCTGGCATCTAACTGATGATGAGCAGACTTCATAGTGTTTTATCTTCTATTTCTTGTCATCATCTGTTATTATAATATTTTATATCTCCTTTTTTCTAGTGCAAATCTTTTGTTTTCCTTCGCTGCAACTCCTGCTTGTGTTTTTGGCACTGTTTGATCTGCACTTGCATGTGTTTGGTAAGAAAACATTTTTGTACTGTTAACTACAAATGAGTATCATTGCCCTGCATGAATGTGTTTTTTGAAAATACTGTAATAATAGCAGCACATTTAGCTTCTGTTGGATTGTGTGTGAAATTCTCCTTGGATTTGTGTACAATGTGATTTCTTTTGTCCTTTGTGTAATTTTCTTTAGTTTTTCCTTTCTAGTGGGATATCGTTGGTGCTTGCTATGTCTATGTGGAGTAGGTGCTGGTGAGTCTAGTCGTCTCTGGCAAGTGAGTGGTATCGCTTTACAGTATACAGGTCTTTGTGTGCTTTACCTTGCAATTGCTATATGCTAGTAGATTAACTTTTTGTTTGATAGAGCCACACTTTGTGTAGTCCTTATTTTACACTGTTTGGTTATTGCTGACTTAGTTGTCAAGTTACTTGTATTAGTAAGGATTATGGTTAGCCAAAGGATAACCGCTCAGCAGGTTCTTGGTTTGCTTTTCAAATCTTTTCGAATCTTTTCAAATCTTCCTTTAACAATGATTATGAGATTGGCTCTGCACCTGAGGCAGAGGAGGAAGTGCAAGTGAATTTTCTGTCCAAGAGGAATCATCTGATGTTGAAGCCACTCTCAGCGTGGAGGAAGTACCCCTTTTAGAGGAGGACACTGATGTGCTGATAGTGTAGCAAGAGGCACCTGGATTGCAGCCTGGGGCTGCAAGGCTTCCCACTGGAGGAGCTGAACTCTGGGTTCCCCAAACATGGGGCAGCCAGCGTTGCCTGCCTTTACTGGTGCAGAATGAATACAGAGAACATTTTGACTATAAGTGTCTTTCAGTTGTTTATGGATGATGTATTTTTAGATGAGATTGTTGAGCAGACTAATTTGGATGCTGAACAGTATTTGAGGGACAGCAGTGCCAGAATTAAGCTCCACTCTAGAGCTAAGCAGTGGACTCCCACAAATCTGGATGAGTTGTAGAAATTCTTGTATTTAACTTTTTTGATAAGGAGGCCATTGCTGTATTCATATTGGACTCCTAGTACCTTGATATCAACAGCTGTATTTCCAGCAACCATGAGCCGTGATCCATGTTTGCTTCTGCTTTGGATGCTGCATTTTGTTGATAATGCTTTACCATTGCCACGAGATCATCTTGATTGCGACTGTCTTTTTAAGATTCGGCCTGTCCTTGGTCACTTTGTATATTGTTTTTTAGAAATCTATGTTGCAGGCAAAGAAATAGCTGTGGATTTGTCTTTGGTCCCGTTCAAGGGCTGTTTGGTTTTTAGGGAGTACATTCGTAGCAAGAGGGCATGTTATGAAAATAAGATGTTTATGCTGTCTGAGAGAAGGCCTGGATAGGTCTATAATTGTAGGGTGTACACTGGTAGAGATTCAGTACTGGCCTCCCTGGTTGTCCACTTTCCGAGTTAGTGAGAATATTGTGTGAGAACTTGGTAGAGAACTTTTTAACAAAGATCACCATTTATGCGTAGATAACTTCTATACTTGTGAGCAATTGTTCAGGGAATTGTTCAAAGTGGACACTATTGTATGTGGCACAGTCCTCTCTAACCATGAAGGTTACCCAAAATAGCTTGTTTGTAAAAAACTTGAGAGGAGACAGTGCAGTGCTTTGCATAGTGATGAACTTCTAGCTGTGAAATCGGCAGACAGGAGAGGTGTCTACATGCTGACTACCATCCATGATGAAAGTACTTCAGCTGTGACTGATTGAGGTCAGATTGCTGAAGTGCGCAAGCCTGTGTGCATGTTAGACTATAGGTAGTGTAGATAGTGTATATCAGCGGTTAGAAACTGAACAATGCTGTTCGTAAGGCTTACATTTGGTATAATAAGTTGGCTATCCATTTGTTCCACTTAGCAACATTTACTGCTTTTGTTGTATTCAAAGATTGTTCTCTAGAGTCAAGGATGACATTTGATCACTTTCAGCAGTCTGTTATTGGCACCTTTGTTGTAGTGAAACAGGCAAGTGTTCCTAGAGTTGGAGTGGTAGAGGATGTGGCTAGGTTGAAGGATTGTCACTTTCCTGATCACATACGTCCCAAAAAAGACATTCCCTGTAGGAGATGTAGAGTCTGTATATGAAGAGTTGAATGGAACGAGAGTCATGCATACTGCTCCGACTGTCCTTCTAAACCTGCCCACTGTGTGCCTGCATGTCTTAGACTGAACACCACACAAACGTTTCTGGAAGCAACCATGAACACAAAAGTGAATTGCCTGGTCTACATCATTTTATATTTTTTGTTTTGTTTCACGGTTGGCTTTAGTGTGATATTTTTATTTAGGTCTGCTGTGTTTGTATTGTTGTATTTACTTACAATTGGTTTGTGTTTTCTTATGTTTTAAAAAATGTGATGGAGGTGAGCGTGGACTGGTGCTTGGTTAGCTGTGTGTGTGGACTGGCACTTAGCTGGTGGTGTGCACGGGCTGGCGCTTGGCTGGTGATGTGCATGGAATGGCTGATGATGTGCATTGACTGGCAGTTGGCTGACAGTGTGCATGGACTGGCACTTGCTGGTTGCATGTGTGAGCTGGCATTTGGCTTGCAGTGTGTGAGTAATGACTTGCTGCTTGTCACGACTCACACTGCGAGCCAAACGCCAGTCTACACACTCCTTCAGCTGGTGTGATTGCTGTGTCAGTCATGTGGGCGTATGAAAATGATGGACCCTTGAATGGCGCTGTCTGTTGATGTGAGTGTTGTAATGTCCTGGACCCACGGCTGGTAGTGTGAATGGTCTTGTGTGTCACATATGAAAGGTGTGTGAATTGACTGTAAAGCGGTTTGTGCCTTGGCACGGCTTTACAGTTAACGAGCTGTGAGTCACTGGTTCAGGTTTTAAACCTTTCAATTTTTAACTGTGTATTTCATTTTTGTGAAATCTCTTGTTCATAAAATTTTGTAAATTGAACCATCAGTGAACCTCATGCCAAATCCAACCAGTGTGCGTGTATAGTTCATGAATAGATGGTAGTGCAGTAATAATTGTCTTTTCTGTCTTTCTCGGCCAGGGTGCACATTGTCTCTACATTGTCTCTTGATGTGAGTGTTGTAATATGCTGTGCCAACGGCTGGTGGTGTGAATGGTCTTGTGTGTGCTACGTATGAAAGGTGTGTGAAAAGCTTGTAAATCAATTGGTGTCTTGTTGCAGCTTTACAGCTCACTAGCTGTAAGTCATTTGGTCAGTTTTTTGACCAATCAATTATTAACAGTGCATTTCATTTTTGTTAAATCTCTTGTTAATACAATTTTATATTTTTACCCATCACACCCTTGTGCCAAATCCAACCACTATGTGTCTGTACCTGAGAAGAGAGAGCTCGCTCGCTTTCCCAAAATTACTATCTGCACACACCGCCTGCTAACAAGTGTCTTACTTCTGTGATGTCCCAAACACTCAAATTATGAAATCACTGTTTCTAACCTTTGTCCAATGTAACCACAATGTAACAGGGTAAAACACTCCTTATCGGTGGGCAAACACAAGATAATATTATTGCACTTCTCCTCTCAGATGGGAATTCAATTAATAAAAAAAAAACTCCACTGTAACCAGGCCTCGAAGCACACCCATGACATTCTAGGTGTCTCGAGTGGCATCCCTAAGATGAAGCATGCCACCAACTAGGTTGATGGGTGAGAAGTCTTTTTTACAAAACCTTAGGGCATTGTTTTCACAATTTCAGTGTTTGGCACATCATAGGAGTATGAGACATGGTAGTGTGTTCGCTTCTTGTCTAGCGAAAATCTACCAACGCAAGATATGTTAAAAAACTAGACACCAATGGGAGTATAGGGTGGTATGCCTCTCATAGATCCCAACAAGTTATCTTACCCACAATGCCCTGCAAGCCTCAAAATGTGCCTAAAATTGCACGTTTTCCTTTCATTTCTCTGCCATATTCTTTCATAATCAGAAATAAACCACAAATGTCCTACCACCCAGCATTTCCCTTGGTCTCCCAATGAAAATTATACCTCACTTGTGTGGGTACCCAAAGCAGAGTTAGCCTAAAAACATACTTTAAAAAAAGCCCCTTTAGACCCACTTTTGTTCCCCCTCAAACAGTAAAAATACATTTTTAGCCCTTCCCTGTCGTAGGTACATGGCCCACCCACAAAAGTGACATTTCATTGTTTTTGGGTACTGAGGGGAATGCTGAGTGGTGGGAAGGTTGTGGCTCCCCTCAGATTCCACAACATTCCACCACAGAAATGTGAGACAAATGTGTGTTTTAGACAAATGTTGAGGTTTGCAAAGGACTCTGGGAGACAACCTGGTGACTGCCACACAGGGCACCCCATCCTGGCTTTCCCTTGTTGTCTAGTTAAAAAAAAATTATTTAGGTTTGCTAAGTTTCCTTAGGTGCCAGGTGAGCTAGGGTCCAAAATCAACAGCTAGGCACATTACAAAAAGGGTCAGTTTTCAGTGGAGAAATTTGATGTGTCCATGTTCCCTTTTGGGCTGTCACAGCCACTAGGCCTACCCACACAAGTGAGATACCAATCTTATTGGGATGCTTGGGGGAATGCTGGGTGGAAGGAAGTTTGTGGCTCTTCTCAGATTCCAGAACTTTAAACCACAGAAATGTGAGGACAATGTGTGTATTTAGGCATATTTTGAGGATTGCAAAGGATTCTGGGTGACAGAACCTAGTGAGAACCACACAAATCACCCCATCCTGGATTCCCCTAGGTGTCTAATTTCCAAAAATGTACAGGTTTGCTAGATTTCCCTAAGTGCCGGCTGAGATAGGGCCCAAAATCCACAGCTAGACACTTTGCAAAAAAAAGGGTCCATTTTCAGTGGAGGAGTGTGATGTGTCCACGTTGCGCTTTGGGCCACTTCCTGTCGCAGACACTAGGCCTACCCATACAAGTGAGATACCATTTGTATTGGGAGACTTAGGGAAATGGAGGCTGGGAAGAAGTTTGTGGCTACTCTCAGAACCCAGAACTTCAAACCACAGAGATGTGAGGAAAATGTGTTTTTTAGAATAAGCTGGTGGTTTGGAAAATATTTTGGGTGACAGAACCTGGTAAGAACCACACAAGTCACCTTATCCTGGATTCTCCTAGGTGGCTAGTTTTCAAAATTGTACAGATTTGCTAGGTTTCCCTAGGTGCTGGCTGTGCTAGGGCCCAAAATCCACAGCTAGGCACATTGAAAAAAAGTCTCAGTTTTCAGTGGAGAAATGTGATGTGCCCACGTTACGTTTTGAGCCATTTCCTGTCACAGTTCCTAGACTTAACCACACAAGTGAGGTACCATTTTTATCAGGGGACTTGCGGGAATACAGAATAGTAGAACAGGTGTCATTACCTATTGTCCTTCTCTTCATTTGTGGCTTCCAAATGTAAGACAGTGTGTAAGAAAGAAGTCATTTTGAGAAATGCTTTCTTAATTCACATGCTAGTATGGGCATCCACAAATTCAGAGATCAAAGATGTGCAAAAACACTGCTTCTAAACTCCATATCGTGCTCATTTAGAAAATACATAGGTTTCCTTCATACCTATTTTTCACTTTCTATATTTTACCAAATGAATTGCTGTATATTCAGTGCTTAATAAAAAACTATTGCAAGGGCTAGCTCGGTTATTGGCTCTGGGTACCTCGGGCTCTTGGCGAACCTACAAATTCTATATATCTCCACAACCAGAAGTGTCCAGCGGATGTAACAGTATATTGCTTTTGCAAATCTGCCAAAGTTTGAAAAAGTTAGAAAAGCAAACATACTGGCTGTTATTTTTTAACTCAATTTCAATGTTTTTTTAAAATTTCAACTGTTACTTTCTATAAGAAAACCATGAGGGGTCTACACATATGACCGCTTGCTGAATTTTGAATTGTGTCTACTTTTCGGCAATGCATAGCTTTCCAGGATCCATTATGGATTTCACACCCATTTCTACCACTAACTGGAAGGAGGTTGGAGCACAAAAAATTGGAAAAATGAGCTATGTCATAGTATAATGCCAAAACTGGGTTGAAAAATTAGGTTTTCTGATTAAAGTCTGCCTATTTCAGAAAAGCTGGGAACATGGTGATTTTAGCACTGCAACCCCTTCATTGATGCTGTTTGCAGGGGAAAATAACAGATGCTTTCTTCTGCAGCACTTATCCCCCCAAACAAAACAAATGTAGCTGTATTTTGGCTACTTCCTTGTCCCCTCCAGGGAGATCCACTAACCCTGAGTACCTTTAGAACTTCCAGGATGTTGGGAAAAAAAGACATCAATTTGTTGGGGATCGCTTACGTGGACAAAAAGTTATAGTCGCCTACATGCAAACTATCCCAAATAGCCAAAGAAAAGCTTAGCCGGGAGGCTAGCAGCAAAAGGCTTAAAAATCACATAGTGGGGGTGTTAGAAATGGGGTTTTTGGTTGGCAGTCAGGGTACCCCCTGTCCAAGCAAAAGCCCTCACTCTAGTCAGGGTAAGTCACACACAATCCAAGATTATCCTGTGCCCACCCTCTGGTAGCTTGGCACGAGCAGTCAGGCTTAACTTAGAAGGCAATGTGTAAAGTATTTGTGCAATAAATCATACAATACCACCATATAGCACCACAAAAATACACCACACTGTTTAGAAAAATATATAATATTTATCAGGATAATTGTAGGTCAAAACGAAATAAAGTTGTAATGTGAATTTGTAGAGATATCACTGAAAAGTGATATAAAGAGGGTCATTCTGACCCTGGCGGCCGGTGGCCGCCAGGGCCACCGACCACGGGAGCACCGCCAACAGGCTGGCGGTGCTCCAATGAGCATTCTGACCGCGGCGGTTCAGCCGCGGTCAGAAGCGGAAAGTCAGCGGTCTCCCGCTGACTTTCCGCTGCTCTTTGGAATCCTCCATGGCTGCGGAGCGCGCTCCGCAGCCATGAGGATTCTGACCCCCCCTACCGCCATCCAGTTCATGGCGGGAAAGCCGCCATGAACAGGATGGCGGTAGGGGGGGTCGCGGGGCCCCTGGGGGCCCCTGCCGTGCCCATGCCAATGGCATGGGCACGGCAGGGGCCCCCGTAAGAGGGCCCCGAAAAGTATTTCAGTGTCTGCCTTGCAGACACTGAAATACGCGACGGGTGCCACTGCACCCGTCGCACCTTCCCACTCCGCCGGCTCGATTACGAGCCGGCATCCTCGTGGGAAGGTCGTTTTCCCCTGGGCTGGCGGGCGGTTTTACTGGAACCGCCCGCCAGCCCAGGGGAAAACTCGTAATACCCGCCGCGGTCTTTTGACCGCGGCGCGGTAATTTGGAGGGCGGGATCCTGGCGGGCGGCCTCCGCCGCCCGCCAGGGTCATAATGAGGCCCAAAGTGTCTTAAGTCTTTAAAAAGCAAACAAAGTCTCTTTCAAGCACAAAGTACCTGGTTTGGAGTGGAAAATCTCCTCAGAGGGCCACAGAAGAAGAGATACGTGGAAAAAGGGTGTGTGCGTCGATTTCTCCCCAGCAGACACGGACTTGCGTCGTTATATTCCACGCGGGGAAGTCGTGCGTCGTTTTCCGCCGCGCGGACAGTCTCTTTCTGTGGATCGCGGGGATTACCAGATGTCCCGGGTCTGTGCGTGGATTTTCCTGCTTGTTTTCCGGCTGCGTGTCGTTCTGCGGGGCTGCGCGTCGAAATTTCGATCTCACGGCAGGCGTCGCGTCGAGTTCTCCTCTGGAGGTCGGGCGGCGTTTTCCTTGCGAAGCTGTGCGTCGAAGTTCCGGCCGTCCCGAAGGCGTCGCGTCAATCAGCGTCGGTGTGCGGCGTTTTTCTCGCCGTGGAACAAGCTGTGCGTCGAAAATTTCGGCGCACGGAGCGTCCAAGTGAAAAAGAGAAGTCTTTTTGGTCCTGATACTTCAGGGAACAGGAGGCAAGCTCTATCCAAGCCCTTGGAGAGCACTTTCACAGCCAGACAAGAGTTCAGCAAGGCAGCAGGCCAACAGAAAGGCAGCAGTCCTTTGTAGAAAGCAGACAGGTGAGTCCTTTGAGCAGCTAGGCAGTTCTTCTTGGCAGGATGTAGTTTCTGGTTGGGTTTCTTCTCCAGCAAGTGTCTGATGAGGTTGGGCAGAGGCCCTGTTTTATACCCAAATGTGCCTTTGAAGTGGGGGAGACTTCAAAGAGTGGCTAAGAAGTGCACCAGGTCCCCTTTCAGTTCAATCCTGTCTGTCAGGGTCCCAGTAGGGGGTGTGGCAGTCCTTTGTATGAGAGCAGGCCCTCCACCCTCTCAGCCCAGGAAGACCCATTCAAAATGCAGATGTATGCAAATGAGGCTGAGTACCCTGTGTTTGTGGTGTGTCTGAGTAAATGCGCAAGGAGCTGTCAACTAAGCCCAGCCAGACGTGGATTGTAAGGCACAGAAGGATTTAAGTGCAAAGAAATGCTCACTTTCTAAAAGTGGCATTTCTAGAATAGTAATATTAAATCCAACTTCACCAGTCAGCAGGATTTTATATTACCATTCTGGCCATACTAAATATGACCTTCCTACTCCTTTCAGATCAGCAGCTACCACTTCAATACTGTATGAGGGCAGCCCCAATGTTAGCCTATGAAGGGAGCAGGCCTCACAGTAGTGCAACAACGAATTTAGGAGTTTTACACTACCAGGACATGTAAACTACACATGTACATGTCCTGCCTTTCACCCACACAGCACCCTGCTCTAGGGGTTAGCTAGGGCACACATTAGAGGTGACTTATATATGGAGAAAGGGGAGGTTTAGGCTTGGCAAGTACTTTTAAATGCCAAGTCGAGGTGACAGTGAAACTGCACACACAGGCCTTGCAGTGGCAGGCCTGAGACAAGGAAAAGGGGCTACTCACGTGGTTGGCACAACCAGTGCTGCAGGCCCACTAGTAGCATTTAATCTACAGGCCCTAGGCACAGAGAGTGCACATTACTAGGGACTTATAAGTAAATTAAATAGTCCAATCAGGTATGATTCAAGGTTACCATGTTTTAAGGGAGAGAGCATATGCACTTTAGCACTGGTTAGCAGTGGTAAAGTGCGCAGAGTCTAAAAGCCAGCAAAAACAGGTCCAAAAAGTGGGGGGAGGCAGGCAAAAAGTTAGGGGTGACCACCCTAAGGCTGTCAGGTCTAACGTGTCCCCCCCAGCTGAAAGTAGGGAGAGCTACCCGACCTCCTGGGAGCTCTCATCGCTAAGGCGGAAGTATCTGGAGAGACCATCAGCATTGGCGTGGTCAACCCCGGGGCGATGTTCCACCGTAGAGTCCATCCCCTGTAGGGAAATGGACCACCTCAAGAGTTTTGGATTCTCACCCCTCATCTGCATGAGCCATCTGAGGGGCCTGTGGTCTGTCTGAACCCGGAAGTGAGTCCCAAACAGGTAGGGTCTTAGCTTCTTCAGTGCCCAGACCACAGCAAAAGCTTCTCTTTCAATAGCACTCCACCTCTGTTCCCGTGGTAATAGCCTTCTGCTAATAAATACTACTGGTTGGTCTAGGCCCTCCTCATTTAGCTGTGCTAGGACCGCTCCTATGCCATGCTCTGAAGCGTCTGTCTGCACAATAAATTCCTGGGAGTAGTCAGGGGCCTTGAGCATGGGGGCCGTGCACATGGCTTCCTTCAGGGAGTCAAAGGCTTTCTGACAAGCCTCTGTCCAATTCACCAACCTAGGTTGTTTCTTGGAAGTGAGTTCTGTCAAGGGTGACTCAATGGTACCATAGCCCTTGACAAGTCTGTGGTAGTATCCGGTGAGGCCTAAAAAGGCTCTCACCTCAGTCTGAGTTCTAGGTGGTTGCCAGGCCTTGATAGTTTCAATCTTAGCCTGGAGTGGCTGCACCTTGCCACCACCCACTAGGTGTCCCAAGTACACCACGGAACCCTGCCCAATCTGGCACTTACTAGCCTTGATGGTCAGGCCTGCCTGTTGCAGGGCCTGAAGCACCTCCTTGAGGTGGAGCAGGTGTTCCTCCCAGCTGGAACTGTAGACAGCTATGTCAACCAGGTAGGCTGCACAGAAGGCATCCTTGCCAGCTACGACCCCTTTACCCAACCGTTGGAAGGTAGCGGGGGCATTTTTCAATCCAAATCGCATCACCCGGAACTGGTAATGGCCATCAGGGGTTGAAAATGCGGATCTCTCTTTAGCCCCCTCAGTCAGGGCGATCTGCCAGTACCCTGAAGTAAGATCAAACCTACTCAGGAACTTGGCAGCGCCCAGCCTGTCAACGAGCTCATCAGCTCGGGGGATGGGGTGAGCATCAGTCCGGGTGACTGAGTTGAGACCCCGGTAGTCCACACAGAACCGGAGTTCTGGCTTCGCACCTGGGGCAGTAGCCTTAGGGACCAACACCACTGGGCTGGCCCAGGGACTACTGGATTTCTCGATAACCCTTAAAGCTAACATCTTGGAGACCTCCTCCTTGATGCTGGCTTTCACCTTATCCGATAACCTGTAAATGTTGTTCTTTACAGGGAGACTGTCACCGGTGTCAATGTCATGAACACAGAGGTGCGTCAGTCCAGGAGTAAGGGAGAACAGGGGGGAGAACTTCTCCAACAGCTCATAGCAGTCTCCTTTCTGGTTTAGAGTCAGGGAGTCAGAGAGGATGACCCCTTTCACCGACCCATCACCTTCTTGGGCAGAGAGGAGGTCGGGGAGAGGTTCACTCTCCTCTTCCATTCCTTCATCTGTGACCAGAATCATGTTGACCTCAGACCTCTCAAAATGAGCCTTTAGCCGGTTGACATGGAGCATCCTTAGGGGGTTCCTAGGGGTTTGGAGGTCCACTAGGTAAGTGGCCTCCCCTTTCCGCTCCTTTACTTCAAATGGGCCAGACCAGCGGTCCTGGAGAGCTCTAGGCACTACTGGCTCCATTACCCACACTTTGTCTCCAGGTTGAAACTCTACCAGGGTGGCCTTCTGGTCATACCAGCATTTCATTACCTCTTGACTGGCCTCAAGGTTACTTTGGGCCTCTTTCCAGAAGCGGGTCATCTGGTTGCGGAGGGTGAACATGTAGCTGACCACATCCTGAGGGGTTGCCTTTGGAGCTCTCTCCAACCCTATCTTGACAATGCTTAAGGGTCCCCTGACAGGGTACCCATAGAGAAGCTCAAAGGGACTGAACCCCACTCCCCTCTGGGGGACCTCTCGGTAAGCAAAGAGAAGGCATGGTAAGAGGACGTCCCACTTACGCCTCATGGCCTCAGGTAGGCCACCAATCATGCCTTTCAAGGTCTTGTTGAATCTCTCCACAAGACCATTAGATTGGGGGTGATAGGGTGTTGTGAACTTGTAGGTTACACCACATGCATCCCACAGAGACTTCATGTATGCAGACATGAAGTTAGTGCCTCTGTCAGACACTATCTCCTTTGGGAATCCCACACGGGTAAATATTCCCATCAGAGTTCTGGTCACCACCGGTGCAGTTACGGTCCTCAGAGGGATTGCCTCTGGGTAACGGGTGGCATGGTCCACCAAAACCAGGATGAACCTGTTGCCTAAGGCAGTTTGGGGGTCCAATGGACCAACAATGTCGATGCCCACCCTTTCAAAGGGGGTGCCAACGACAGGAAGTGGAATCAGGGGGGTTTTAACCCTTTTCCCTGCTTTACCACTGGCCTGGCAGGTAGGACAAGATCTACAGAACTTATCTGAGTTTGTCCACATTCTGGGCCAATAAAAGTGGGTGACAAGCCTGTCAAAAGTCTTGCCTTGCCCCAAATGTCCTGCCAGGGGAATGTAGTGAGCCAGACCCAGTAGGAAGGTTCGGTAACAGTGGGGGACCACCAGCGTATGCGCTGCCCCAAAGGCCGGAACCTTAGGCTCACTGTAGAGGAGATCATTCTCCCAATATATGTGGTGATCGCCAGAGGCTTCACCTGCCGCCTGGTCTGAGGCTTGCTTCCTCAGACCCCCTAGAGTGGGACATTCTTTCTGCGCCTTGCAGAATTCCTCCCTGGTGGGTCCACCCTCAACTTGCCAGCCAGCAAGTTTCGGTAGGTCACCTAGGGTGGCAATGTCTTCCCCAGTTGGCTCGGGAGCCTCCTCCTCAGGAGCCCTGTCAACCACTGCGGGAACTTCTGGGACCGGTTTCCCGCGCCCCTTGCCCCTCCTCTTGGCAGCTCTCTGGGCCCTTGTTCCAGGCTCCAGACGCCCTTGACTTCCCTCTCGGTCAGCCATGGACTGTGTGGTCATGCAGACCAACTCAGGTAACCCTAACATCTCCAGGTGAGATCTGAGCTCCACTTCTTTCTAAGCAGTATGCTCAAGATCATTGCCTAACAGACAATCTACAGGCATGGCAGGACTCACAGCTACTTTCAGAGTACCAGAGACCCCCCCACACTCAAAGGGAACCAGAGCCACCGGTAGGTGACTCTCAAGATTGTCAGCGACTATGACCTGGTGGAATGTATTAGGGACTATCTGCTCTGTTGACACCAGCTGACTCTTGATAGTAGTCATACTGGCTCCTGTGTCACGCAGAGCCTCCACCTTCTGCCCATCAATGGTGACCCACTGCCTGTACTTGGAAGTATTTTGGGGCATGTGGGCTTTGGGCACCATTTCTCTGTCTCCCAGGGACACTAGGGAAATCTCCACCTGTTCCCCAAAGCTATCTGGGTCCATCTCCCCCCGAGCGCTATACTAGTCAGCCCAGGTGTCTGTCCGGTAGTGGACGGTGCTCTCTTGGAGCACTGGGGGTCGCCTTTATAGTGACCATACTGGTAACACTCCATGCATTTGGGGTTGGATTTCCCTGACCTATCATATGTCCCTGGCTTTTTCCCAAATCTGGAAAAGGAATGGTTGCCACCCCCTCCCTGGGAATTCTTTTGGGGGCCTTTGGAGAGTTCCTTATCTGTAAGTTTATCTCCCCCCTCTTTCTTCTGTTGGGAACCCTGACCACCTTTGTGGGTGTCCCCCCCAGGTACCTTCTTGGACACTCTGGTGCTAACCCAGAGGTCCGCCTCCTCAGCAAGCTTCCTGGGATCAGTCAGCTTACTATCCACTAAGTGCTGGCGCAACTCTGTAAAAGTAGTATTAAGCATATGCTCTCTCAGTATCAAGTCATATAACCCTTTATAATCATCTACTTTGTTGCCCCGCACCCATCCATTCAGTGCCTTACTGGAAAAGTGAAAGAAATCTACCCATGTTTGTGTGGTTTGTTTGGTGCTGTCCCTGAACCTCTGACGGTATCCCTCAGGGGTCAGCCTAAACTTGGCAAGTAAAGTGGCTTTCTGAAGTGGGTATGTGTTTTGATCAGGTTGATCCAATGTGAGAAGTGTGTCCCTCCCCAATGGCGGCACATAACCCCACATAGCTACCCCCCATTGCCCTTCAGGAACCTCATGAGCCCTTAGTGCAACTTTATAAGCAGCTAACCATTTATCTATGTCATCTCCCACCACAAAACTGGGCACCACATTTTTGGGTATACGAACCTTCTTTTCTCCAGCAGGTCCTGTCTGTATGCTGCCACCATTATTGCTGGATTCAGACTGTCTTGCCTTGATCTCCAGCCCCTTGAGACTCAGTTCATGAGCCAACAATAGTTTATTTTCAGCCAAAGCTCTCTCAGCTTCCACCTGTTTGGCTGCTCTTTCAGCTTCAGCTTGTTTGGCTTCTCTTTCAGCTTCAATTTGTTTGGCTGCTCTTTCAGCCTCAGCTTGCTTGGCTTCTCGCTCAGCCCTTCTTTCCTCCTGTTGAGCCACAATTTTCAGTTTTGCCATTTGCAATTGGAACTCCCTTTCCTCTCTCCTTTCCTCTGCGGTCAGGCTTTGCACAGAGACACTGCTCCCTGGTCTGGAAGGGGGCACAATTGCAGTGGTAACATCATCCACAGATAGCAACAAATTCTCTGAAGGGCCATTTTCTGGCTCCTCTTCCTCATCATCCTCTTCTAAATGGGCTTCTGCCCAGGCCCTCAGGGCCACTTGAAAGTCCTCCTTTTTGGAGGCCCCTTGGGTGGGTACCCTCATTGCCCTGCAGAACCCTCTTAGCTGTTTGACCGTATATGTATCCAACAGGACTAGGTCAAAGTCTCCCATTTGAGACCCAGTCAGAGACATGTTGAGTGAGGATTTAGTTTTTGAAAATTGTCAGGAAGAAAAAAAATGAAATTTTGCAAAAAGAGATAAAAATCAAGTTGACCTTCAGCTGTGGGTAGGTAGTGAAATACTTAGCTACTGTATGTCACTGCACAAACACAAGTCCTATCCTCACCGCTGATCACCAATGTTAGAAATTGGGTTTTTGGTTGGCAGTCAGGTTACCCCCTGTCCAAGCAAAAGCCCTCACTCTAGTCAGGGTAAGTCACACACAATCCAAGATTATCCTGTGCCCACCCTCTGGTAGCTTGGCACGAGCAGTCAGGCTTAACTTAGAAGGCAATGTGTAAAGTATTTGTGCAATAAATCCTACAATACCACCATATAGCACCACAAAAATACACCACACAGTGTTTAGAAAAATATATAATATTTTTCAGGATAATTGTAGGTCAAAACGAAATAAAGTTGTAATGTGAATTTGTAGAGATATCACTGAAAAGTGATATAAAGTGTCTTAAGTCTTTAAAAAGCAAACAAAGTCTCTTTCAAGCACAAAGTACCTGGTTTGGAGTGGAAAATCTCCTCAGAGGGCCACAGAAGAAGAGATACGTGGAAAAAGGGTGTGTGCGTCGATTTCTCCCCAGCAGACACGGACTTGCGTCGTTATATTCCACGCGGGGAAGTCGTGCGTCGTTTTCCGCCGCGCGGACAGTCTCTTTCTGTGGATCGCGGGGATTACCAGATGTCCCGGGTCTGTGCGTGGATTTTCCTGCTTGTTTTCCGGCTGCGTGTCGTTCTGCGGGGCTGCGCGTCGAAATTTCGATCTCACGGCAGGCGTCGCGTCGAGTTCTCCTCTGGAGGTCGGGCGGCGTTTTCCTTGCGAAGCTGTGCGTCGAAGTTCCGGCCGTCCCGAAGGCGTCGCGTCAATCAGCGTCGGTGTGCGGCGTTTTTCTCGCCGTGGAACAAGCTGTGCGTCGAAAATTTCGGCGCACGGAGCGTCCAAGTGAAAAAGAGAAGTCTTTTTGGTCCTGATACTTCAGGGAACAGGAGGCAAGCTCTATCCAAGCCCTTGGAGAGCACTTTCACAGCCAGACAAGAGTTCAGCAAGGCAGCAGGCCAACAGAAAGGCAGCAGTCCTTTGTAGAAAGCAGACAGGTGAGTCCTTTGAGCAGCTAGGCAGTTCTTCTTGGCAGGATGTAGTTTCTGGTTGGGTTTCTTCTCCAGCAAGTGTCTGATGAGGTTGGGCAGAGGCCCTGTTTTATACCCAAATGTGCCTTTGAAGTGGGGGAGACTTCAAAGAGTGGCTAAGAAGTGCACCAGGTCCCCTTTCAGTTCAATCCTGTCTGTCAGGGTCCCAGTAGGGGGTGTGGCAGTCCTTTGTATGAGAGCAGGCCCTCCACCCTCTCAGCCCAGGAAGACCCATTCAAAATGCAGATGTATGCAAATGAGGCTGAGTACCCTGTGTTTGTGGTGTGTCTGAGTAAATGCGCAAGGAGCTGTCAACTAAGCCCAGCCAGACGTGGATTGTAAGGCACAGAAGGATTTAAGTGCAAAGAAATGCTCACTTTCTAAAAGTGGCATTTCTAGAATAGTAATATTAAATCCAACTTCACCAGTCAGCAGGATTTTATATTACCATTCTGGCCATACTAAATATGACCTTCCTACTCCTTTCAGATCAGCAGCTACCACTTCAATACTGTATGAGGGCAGCCCCAATGTTAGCCTATGAAGGGAGCAGGCCTCACAGTAGTGCAACAACGAATTTAGGAGTTTTACACTACCAGGACATGTAAACTACACATGTACATGTCCTGCCTTTCACCCACACAGCACCCTGCTCTAGGGGTTAGCTAGGGCACACATTAGAGGTGACTTATATATGGAGAAAGGGGAGGTTTAGGCTTGGCAAGTACTTTTAAATGCCAAGTCGAGGTGACAGTGAAACTGCACACACAGGCCTTGCAGTGGCAGGCCTGAGACAAGGAAAAGGGGCTACTCACGTGGTTGGCACAACCAGTGCTGCAGGCCCACTAGTAGCATTTAATCTACAGGCCCTAGGCACAGAGAGTGCACATTACTAGGGACTTATAAGTAAATTAAATAGTCCAATCAGGTATGATTCAAGGTTACCATGTTTTAAGGGAGAGAGCATATGCACTTTAGCACTGGTTAGCAGTGGTAAAGTGCGCAGAGTCTAAAAGCCAGCAAAAACAGGTCCAAAAAGTGGGGGGAGGCAGGCAAAAAGTTAGGGGTGACCACCCTAAGGCTGTCAGGTCTAACGTGTCCCCCCCAGCTGAAAGTAGGGAGAGCTACCCGACCTCCTGGGAGCTCTCATCGCTAAGGCGGAAGTATCTGGAGAGACCATCAGCATTGGCGTGGTCAACCCCGGGGCGATGTTCCACCGTAGAGTCCATCCCCTGTAGGGAAATGGACCACCTCAAGAGTTTTGGATTCTCACCCCTCATCTGCATGAGCCATCTGAGGGGCCTGTGGTCTGTCTGAACCCGGAAGTGAGTCCCAAACAGGTAGGGTCTTAGCTTCTTCAGTGCCCAGACCACAGCAAAAGCTTCTCTTTCAATAGCACTCCACCTCTGTTCCCGTGGTAATAGCCTTCTGCTAATAAATACTACTGGTTGGTCTAGGCCCTCCTCATTTAGCTGTGCTAGGACCGCTCCTATGCCATGCTCTGAAGCGTCTGTCTGCACAATAAATTCCTGGGAGTAGTCAGGGGCCTTGAGCATGGGGGCCGTGCACATGGCTTCCTTCAGGGAGTCAAAGGCTTTCTGACAAGCCTCTGTCCAATTCACCAACCTAGGTTGTTTCTTGGAAGTGAGTTCTGTCAAGGGTGACTCAATGGTACCATAGCCCTTGACAAGTCTGTGGTAGTATCCGGTGAGGCCTAAAAAGGCTCTCACCTCAGTCTGAGTTCTAGGTGGTTGCCAGGCCTTGATAGTTTCAATCTTAGCCTGGAGTGGCTGCACCTTGCCACCACCCACTAGGTGTCCCAAGTACACCACGGAACCCTGCCCAATCTGGCACTTACTAGCCTTGATGGTCAGGCCTGCCTGTTGCAGGGCCTGAAGCACCTCCTTGAGGTGGAGCAGGTGTTCCTCCCAGCTGGAACTGTAGACAGCTATGTCAACCAGGTAGGCTGCACAGAAGGCATCCTTGCCAGCTACGACCCCTTTACCCAACCGTTGGAAGGTAGCGGGGGCATTTTTCAATCCAAATCGCATCACCCGGAACTGGTAATGGCCATCAGGGGTTGAAAATGCGGATCTCTCTTTAGCCCCCTCAGTCAGGGCGATCTGCCAGTACCCTGAAGTAAGATCAAACCTACTCAGGAACTTGGCAGCGCCCAGCCTGTCAACGAGCTCATCAGCTCGGGGGATGGGGTGAGCATCAGTCCGGGTGACTGAGTTGAGACCCCGGTAGTCCACACAGAACCGGAGTTCTGGCTTCGCACCTGGGGCAGTAGCCTTAGGGACCAACACCACTGGGCTGGCCCAGGGACTACTGGATTTCTCGATAACCCTTAAAGCTAACATCTTGGAGACCTCCTCCTTGATGCTGGCTTTCACCTTATCCGATAACCTGTAAATGTTGTTCTTTACAGGGAGACTGTCACCGGTGTCAATGTCATGAACACAGAGGTGCGTCAGTCCAGGAGTAAGGGAGAACAGGGGGGAGAACTTCTCCAACAGCTCATAGCAGTCTCCTTTCTGGTTTAGAGTCAGGGAGTCAGAGAGGATGACCCCTTTCACCGACCCATCACCTTCTTGGGCAGAGAGGAGGTCGGGGAGAGGTTCACTCTCCTCTTCCATTCCTTCATCTGTGACCAGAATCATGTTGACCTCAGACCTCTCAAAATGAGCCTTTAGCCGGTTGACATGGAGCATCCTTAGGGGGTTCCTAGGGGTTTGGAGGTCCACTAGGTAAGTGGCCTCCCCTTTCCGCTCCTTTACTTCAAATGGGCCAGACCAGCGGTCCTGGAGAGCTCTAGGCACTACTGGCTCCATTACCCACACTTTGTCTCCAGGTTGAAACTCTACCAGGGTGGCCTTCTGGTCATACCAGCATTTCATTACCTCTTGACTGGCCTCAAGGTTACTTTGGGCCTCTTTCCAGAAGCGGGTCATCTGGTTGCGGAGGGTGAACATGTAGCTGACCACATCCTGAGGGGTTGCCTTTGGAGCTCTCTCCAACCCTATCTTGACAATGCTTAAGGGTCCCCTGACAGGGTACCCATAGAGAAGCTCAAAGGGACTGAACCCCACTCCCCTCTGGGGGACCTCTCGGTAAGCAAAGAGAAGGCATGGTAAGAGGACGTCCCACTTACGCCTCATGGCCTCAGGTAGGCCACCAATCATGCCTTTCAAGGTCTTGTTGAATCTCTCCACAAGACCATTAGATTGGGGGTGATAGGGTGTTGTGAACTTGTAGGTTACACCACATGCATCCCACAGAGACTTCATGTATGCAGACATGAAGTTAGTGCCTCTGTCAGACACTATCTCCTTTGGGAATCCCACACGGGTAAATATTCCCATCAGAGTTCTGGTCACCACCGGTGCAGTTACGGTCCTCAGAGGGATTGCCTCTGGGTAACGGGTGGCATGGTCCACCAAAACCAGGATGAACCTGTTGCCTAAGGCAGTTTGGGGGTCCAATGGACCAACAATGTCGATGCCCACCCTTTCAAAGGGGGTGCCAACGACAGGAAGTGGAATCAGGGGGGTTTTAACCCTTTTCCCTGCTTTACCACTGGCCTGGCAGGTAGGACAAGATCTACAGAACTTATCTGAGTTTGTCCACATTCTGGGCCAATAAAAGTGGGTGACAAGCCTGTCAAAAGTCTTGCCTTGCCCCAAATGTCCTGCCAGGGGAATGTCGTGAGCCAGACCCAGTAGGAAGGTTCGGTAACAGTGGGGGACCACCAGCGTATGCGCTGCCCCAAAGGCCGGAACCTTAGGCTCACTGTAGAGGAGATCATTCTCCCAATATATGTGGTGATCGCCAGAGGCTTCACCTGCCGCCTGGTCTGAGGCTTGCTTCCTCAGACCCCCTAGAGTGGGACATTCTTTCTGCGCCTTGCAGAATTCCTCCCTGGTGGGTCCACCCTCAACTTGCCAGCCAGCAAGTTTCGGTAGGTCACCTAGGGTGGCAATGTCTTCCCCAGTTGGCTCGGGAGCCTCCTCCTCAGGAGCCCTGTCAACCACTGCGGGAACTTCTGGGACCGGTTTCCCGCGCCCCTTGCCCCTCCTCTTGGCAGCTCTCTGGGCCCTTGTTCCAGGCTCCAGACGCCCTTGACTTCCCTCTCGGTCAGCCATGGACTGTGTGGTCATGCAGACCAACTCAGGTAACCCTAACATCTCCAGGTGAGATCTGAGCTCCACTTCTTTCTAAGCAGTATGCTCAAGATCATTGCCTAACAGACAATCTACAGGCATGGCAGGACTCACAGCTACTTTCAGAGTACCAGAGACCCCCCCACACTCAAAGGGAACCAGAGCCACCGGTAGGTGACTCTCAAGATTGTCAGCGACTATGACCTGGTGGAATGTATTAGGGACTATCTGCTCTGTTGACACCAGCTGACTCTTGATAGTAGTCATACTGGCTCCTGTGTCACGCAGAGCCTCCACCTTCTGCCCATCAATGGTGACCCACTGCCTGTACTTGGAAGTATTTTGGGGCATGTGGGCTTTGGGCACCATTTCTCTGTCTCCCAGGGACACTAGGGAAATCTCCACCTGTTCCCCAAAGCTATCTGGGTCCATCTCCCCCCGAGCGCTATACTAGTCAGCCCAGGTGTCTGTCCGGTAGTGGACGGTGCTCTCTTGGAGCACTGGGGGTCGCCTTTATAGTGACCATACTGGTAACACTCCATGCATTTGGGGTTGGATTTCCCTGACCTATCATATGTCCCTGGCTTTTTCCCAAATCTGGAAAAGGAATGGTTGCCACCCCCTCCCTGGGAATTCTTTTGGGGGCCTTTGGAGAGTTCCTTATCTGTAAGTTTATCTCCCCCCTCTTTCTTCTGTTGGGAACCCTGACCACCTTTGTGGGTGTCCCCCCCAGGTACCTTCTTGGACACTCTGGTGCTAACCCAGAGGTCCGCCTCCTCAGCAAGCTTCCTGGGATCAGTCAGCTTACTATCCACTAAGTGCTGGCGCAACTCTGTAAAAGTAGTATTAAGCATATGCTCTCTCAGTATCAAGTCATATAACCCTTTATAATCATCTACTTTGTTGCCCCGCACCCATCCATTCAGTGCCTTACTGGAAAAGTGAAAGAAATCTACCCATGTTTGTGTGGTTTGTTTGGTGCTGTCCCTGAACCTCTGACGGTATCCCTCAGGGGTCAGCCTAAACTTGGCAAGTAAAGTGGCTTTCTGAAGTGGGTATGTGTTTTGATCAGGTTGATCCAATGTGAGAAGTGTGTCCCTCCCCAATGGCGGCACATAACCCCACATAGCTACCCCCCATTGCCCTTCAGGAACCTCATGAGCCCTTAGTGCAACTTTATAAGCAGCTAACCATTTATCTATGTCATCTCCCACCACAAAACTGGGCACCACATTTTTGGGTATACGAACCTTCTTTTCTCCAGCAGGTCCTGTCTGTATGCTGCCACCATTATTGCTGGATTCAGACTGTCTTGCCTTGATCTCCAGCCCCTTGAGACTCAGTTCATGAGCCAACAATAGTTTATTTTCAGCCAAAGCTCTCTCAGCTTCCACCTGTTTGGCTGCTCTTTCAGCTTCAGCTTGTTTGGCTTCTCTTTCAGCTTCAATTTGTTTGGCTGCTCTTTCAGCCTCAGCTTGCTTGGCTTCTCGCTCAGCCCTTCTTTCCTCCTGTTGAGCCACAATTTTCAGTTTTGCCATTTGCAATTGGAACTCCCTTTCCTCTCTCCTTTCCTCTGCGGTCAGGCTTTGCACAGAGACACTGCTCCCTGGTCTGGAAGGGGGCACAATTGCAGTGGTAACATCATCCACAGATAGCAACAAATTCTCTGAAGGGCCATTTTCTGGCTCCTCTTCCTCATCATCCTCTTCTAAATGGGCTTCTGCCCAGGCCCTCAGGGCCACTTGAAAGTCCTCCTTTTTGGAGGCCCCTTGGGTGGGTACCCTCATTGCCCTGCAGAACCCTCTTAGCTGTTTGACCGTATATGCATCCAACAGGACTAGGTCAAAGTCTCCCATTTGAGACCCAGTCAGAGACATGTTGAGTGAGGATTTAGTTTTTGAAAATTGTCAGGAAGAAAAAAAATGAAATTTTGCAAAAAGAGATAAAAATCAAGTTGACCTTCAGCTGTGGGTAGGTAGTGAAATACTTAGCTACTGTATGTCACTGCACAAACACAAGTCCTATCCTCACCGCTGATCACCAATGTTAGAAATTGGGTTTTTGGTTGGCAGTCAGGTTACCCCCTGTCCAAGCAAAAGCCCTCACTCTAGTCAGGGTAAGTCACACACAATCCAAGATTATCCTGTGCCCACCCTCTGGTAGCTTGGCACGAGCAGTCAGGCTTAACTTAGAAGGCAATGTGTAAAGTATTTGTGCAATAAATCCTACAATACCACCATATAGCACCACAAAAATACACCACACAGTGTTTAGAAAAATATATAATATTTTTCAGGATAATTGTAGGTCAAAACGAAATAAAGTTGTAATGTGAATTTGTAGAGATATCACTGAAAAGTGATATAAAGTGTCTTAAGTCTTTAAAAAGCAAACAAAGTCTCTTTCAAGCACAAAGTACCTGGTTTGGAGTGGAAAATCTCCTCAGAGGGCCACAGAAGAAGAGATACGTGGAAAAAGGGTGTGTGCGTCGATTTCTCCCCAGCAGACACGGACTTGCGTCGTTATATTCCACGCGGGGAAGTCGTGCGTCGTTTTCCGCCGCGCGGACAGTCTCTTTCTGTGGATCGCGGGGATTACCAGATGTCCCGGGTCTGTGCGTGGATTTTCCTGCTTGTTTTCCGGCTGCGTGTCGTTCTGCGGGGCTGCGCGTCGAAATTTCGATCTCACGGCAGGCGTCGCGTCGAGTTCTCCTCTGGAGGTCGGGCGGCGTTTTCCTTGCGAAGCTGTGCGTCGAAGTTCCGGCCGTCCCGAAGGCGTCGCGTCAATCAGCGTCGGTGTGCGGCGTTTTTCTCGCCGTGGAACAAGCTGTGCGTCGAAAATTTCGGCGCACGGAGCGTCCAAGTGAAAAAGAGAAGTCTTTTTGGTCCTGATACTTCAGGGAACAGGAGGCAAGCTCTATCCAAGCCCTTGGAGAGCACTTTCACAGCCAGACAAGAGTTCAGCAAGGCAGCAGGCCAACAGAAAGGCAGCAGTCCTTTGTAGAAAGCAGACAGGTGAGTCCTTTGAGCAGCTAGGCAGTTCTTCTTGGCAGGATGTAGTTTCTGGTTGGGTTTCTTCTCCAGCAAGTGTCTGATGAGGTTGGGCAGAGGCCCTGTTTTATACCCAAATGTGCCTTTGAAGTGGGGGAGACTTCAAAGAGTGGCTAAGAAGTGCACCAGGTCCCCTTTCAGTTCAATCCTGTCTGTCAGGGTCCCAGTAGGGGGTGTGGCAGTCCTTTGTATGAGAGCAGGCCCTCCACCCTCTCAGCCCAGGAAGACCCATTCAAAATGCAGATGTATGCAAATGAGGCTGAGTACCCTGTGTTTGTGGTGTGTCTGAGTAAATGCGCAAGGAGCTGTCAACTAAGCCCAGCCAGACGTGGATTGTAAGGCACAGAAGGATTTAAGTGCAAAGAAATGCTCACTTTCTAAAAGTGGCATTTCTAGAATAGTAATATTAAATCCAACTTCACCAGTCAGCAGGATTTTATATTACCATTCTGGCCATACTAAATATGACCTTCCTACTCCTTTCAGATCAGCAGCTACCACTTCAATACTGTATGAGGGCAGCCCCAATGTTAGCCTATGAAGGGAGCAGGCCTCACAGTAGTGCAACAACGAATTTAGGAGTTTTACACTACCAGGACATGTAAACTACACATGTACATGTCCTGCCTTTCACCCACACAGCACCCTGCTCTAGGGGTTAGCTAGGGCACACATTAGAGGTGACTTATATATGGAGAAAGGGGAGGTTTAGGCTTGGCAAGTACTTTTAAATGCCAAGTCGAGGTGACAGTGAAACTGCACACACAGGCCTTGCAGTGGCAGGCCTGAGACAAGGAAAAGGGGCTACTCACGTGGTTGGCACAACCAGTGCTGCAGGCCCACTAGTAGCATTTAATCTACAGGCCCTAGGCACAGAGAGTGCACATTACTAGGGACTTATAAGTAAATTAAATAGTCCAATCAGGTATGATTCAAGGTTACCATGTTTTAAGGGAGAGAGCATATGCACTTTAGCACTGGTTAGCAGTGGTAAAGTGCGCAGAGTCTAAAAGCCAGCAAAAACAGGTCCAAAAAGTGGGGGGAGGCAGGCAAAAAGTTAGGGGTGACCACCCTAAGGCTGTCAGGTCTAACGTGTCCCCCCCAGCTGAAAGTAGGGAGAGCTACCCGACCTCCTGGGAGCTCTCATCGCTAAGGCGGAAGTATCTGGAGAGACCATCAGCATTGGCGTGGTCAACCCCGGGGCGATGTTCCACCGTAGAGTCCATCCCCTGTAGGGAAATGGACCACCTCAAGAGTTTTGGATTCTCACCCCTCATCTGCATGAGCCATCTGAGGGGCCTGTGGTCTGTCTGAACCCGGAAGTGAGTCCCAAACAGGTAGGGTCTTAGCTTCTTCAGTGCCCAGACCACAGCAAAAGCTTCTCTTTCAATAGCACTCCACCTCTGTTCCCGTGGTAATAGCCTTCTGCTAATAAATACTACTGGTTGGTCTAGGCCCTCCTCATTTAGCTGTGCTAGGACCGCTCCTATGCCATGCTCTGAAGCGTCTGTCTGCACAATAAATTCCTGGGAGTAGTCAGGGGCCTTGAGCATGGGGGCCGTGCACATGGCTTCCTTCAGGGAGTCAAAGGCTTTCTGACAAGCCTCTGTCCAATTCACCAACCTAGGTTGTTTCTTGGAAGTGAGTTCTGTCAAGGGTGACTCAATGGTACCATAGCCCTTGACAAGTCTGTGGTAGTATCCGGTGAGGCCTAAAAAGGCTCTCACCTCAGTCTGAGTTCTAGGTGGTTGCCAGGCCTTGATAGTTTCAATCTTAGCCTGGAGTGGCTGCACCTTGCCACCACCCACTAGGTGTCCCAAGTACACCACGGAACCCTGCCCAATCTGGCACTTACTAGCCTTGATGGTCAGGCCTGCCTGTTGCAGGGCCTGAAGCACCTCCTTGAGGTGGAGCAGGTGTTCCTCCCAGCTGGAACTGTAGACAGCTATGTCAACCAGGTAGGCTGCACAGAAGGCATCCTTGCCAGCTACGACCCCTTTACCCAACCGTTGGAAGGTAGCGGGGGCATTTTTCAATCCAAATCGCATCACCCGGAACTGGTAATGGCCATCAGGGGTTGAAAATGCGGATCTCTCTTTAGCCCCCTCAGTCAGGGCGATCTGCCAGTACCCTGAAGTAAGATCAAACCTACTCAGGAACTTGGCAGCGCCCAGCCTGTCAACGAGCTCATCAGCTCGGGGGATGGGGTGAGCATCAGTCCGGGTGACTGAGTTGAGACCCCGGTAGTCCACACAGAACCGGAGTTCTGGCTTCGCACCTGGGGCAGTAGCCTTAGGGACCAACACCACTGGGCTGGCCCAGGGACTACTGGATTTCTCGATAACCCTTAAAGCTAACATCTTGGAGACCTCCTCCTTGATGCTGGCTTTCACCTTATCCGATAACCTGTAAATGTTGTTCTTTACAGGGAGACTGTCACCGGTGTCAATGTCATGAACACAGAGGTGCGTCAGTCCAGGAGTAAGGGAGAACAGGGGGGAGAACTTCTCCAACAGCTCATAGCAGTCTCCTTTCTGGTTTAGAGTCAGGGAGTCAGAGAGGATGACCCCTTTCACCGACCCATCACCTTCTTGGGCAGAGAGGAGGTCGGGGAGAGGTTCACTCTCCTCTTCCATTCCTTCATCTGTGACCAGAATCATGTTGACCTCAGACCTCTCAAAATGAGCCTTTAGCCGGTTGACATGGAGCATCCTTAGGGGGTTCCTAGGGGTTTGGAGGTCCACTAGGTAAGTGGCCTCCCCTTTCCGCTCCTTTACTTCAAATGGGCCAGACCAGCGGTCCTGGAGAGCTCTAGGCACTACTGGCTCCATTACCCACACTTTGTCTCCAGGTTGAAACTCTACCAGGGTGGCCTTCTGGTCATACCAGCATTTCATTACCTCTTGACTGGCCTCAAGGTTACTTTGGGCCTCTTTCCAGAAGCGGGTCATCTGGTTGCGGAGGGTGAACATGTAGCTGACCACATCCTGAGGGGTTGCCTTTGGAGCTCTCTCCAACCCTATCTTGACAATGCTTAAGGGTCCCCTGACAGGGTACCCATAGAGAAGCTCAAAGGGACTGAACCCCACTCCCCTCTGGGGGACCTCTCGGTAAGCAAAGAGAAGGCATGGTAAGAGGACGTCCCACTTACGCCTCATGGCCTCAGGTAGGCCACCAATCATGCCTTTCAAGGTCTTGTTGAATCTCTCCACAAGACCATTAGATTGGGGGTGATAGGGTGTTGTGAACTTGTAGGTTACACCACATGCATCCCACAGAGACTTCATGTATGCAGACATGAAGTTAGTGCCTCTGTCAGACACTATCTCCTTTGGGAATCCCACACGGGTAAATATTCCCATCAGAGTTCTGGTCACCACCGGTGCAGTTACGGTCCTCAGAGGGATTGCCTCTGGGTAACGGGTGGCATGGTCCACCAAAACCAGGATGAACCTGTTGCCTAAGGCAGTTTGGGGGTCCAATGGACCAACAATGTCGATGCCCACCCTTTCAAAGGGGGTGCCAACGACAGGAAGTGGAATCAGGGGGGTTTTAACCCTTTTCCCTGCTTTACCACTGGCCTGGCAGGTAGGACAAGATCTACAGAACTTATCTGAGTTTGTCCACATTCTGGGCCAATAAAAGTGGGTGACAAGCCTGTCAAAAGTCTTGCCTTGCCCCAAATGTCCTGCCAGGGGAATGTCGTGAGCCAGACCCAGTAGGAAGGTTCGGTAACAGTGGGGGACCACCAGCGTATGCGCTGCCCCAAAGGCCGGAACCTTAGGCTCACTGTAGAGGAGATCATTCTCCCAATATATGTGGTGATCGCCAGAGGCTTCACCTGCCGCCTGGTCTTAGGCTTGCTTCCTCAGACCCCCTAGAGTGGGACATTCTTTCTGCGCCTTGCAGAATTCCTCCCTGGTGGGTCCACCCTCAACTTGCCAGCCAGCAAGTTTCGGTAGGTCACCTAGGGTGGCAATGTCTTCCCCAGTTGGCTCGGGAGCCTCCTCCTCAGGAGCCCTGTCAACCACTGCGGGAACTTCTGGGACCGGTTTCCCGCGCCCCTTGCCCCTCCTCTTGGCAGCTCTCTGGGCCCTTGTTCCAGGCTCCAGACGCCCTTGACTTCCCTCTCGGTCAGCCATGGACTGTGTGGTCATGCAGACCAACTCAGGTAACCCTAACATCTCCAGGTGAGATCTGAGCTCCACTTCTTTCTAAGCAGTATGCTCAAGATCATTGCCTAACAGACAATCTACAGGCATGGCAGGACTCACAGCTACTTTCAGAGTACCAGAGACCCCCCCACACTCAAAGGGAACCAGAGCCACCGGTAGGTGACTCTCAAGATTGTCAGCGACTATGACCTGGTGGAATGTATTAGGGACTATCTGCTCTGTTGACACCAGCTGACTCTTGATAGTAGTCATACTGGCTCCTGTGTCACGCAGAGCCTCCACCTTCTGCCCATCAATGGTGACCCACTGCCTGTACTTGGAAGTATTTTGGGGCATGTGGGCTTTGGGCACCATTTCTCTGTCTCCCAGGGACACTAGGGAAATCTCCACCTGTTCCCCAAAGCTATCTGGGTCCATCTCCCCCCGAGCGCTATACTAGTCAGCCCAGGTGTCTGTCCGGTAGTGGACGGTGCTCTCTTGGAGCACTGGGGGTCGCCTTTATAGTGACCATACTGGTAACACTCCATGCATTTGGGGTTGGATTTCCCTGACCTATCATATGTCCCTGGCTTTTTCCCAAATCTGGAAAAGGAATGGTTGCCACCCCCTCCCTGGGAATTCTTTTGGGGGCCTTTGGAGAGTTCCTTATCTGTAAGTTTATCTCCCCCCTCTTTCTTCTGTTGGGAACCCTGACCACCTTTGTGGGTGTCCCCCCCAGGTACCTTCTTGGACACTCTGGTGCTAACCCAGAGGTCCGCCTCCTCAGCAAGCTTCCTGGGATCAGTCAGCTTACTATCCACTAAGTGCTGGCGCAACTCTGTAAAAGTAGTATTAAGCATATGCTCTCTCAGTATCAAGTCATATAACCCTTTATAATCATCTACTTTGTTGCCCCGCACCCATCCATTCAGTGCCTTACTGGAAAAGTGAAAGAAATCTACCCATGTTTGTGTGGTTTGTTTGGTGCTGTCCCTGAACCTCTGACGGTATCCCTCAGGGGTCAGCCTAAACTTGGCAAGTAAAGTGGCTTTCTGAAGTGGGTATGTGTTTTGATCAGGTTGATCCAATGTGAGAAGTGTGTCCCTCCCCAATGGCGGCACATAACCCCACATAGCTACCCCCCATTGCCCTTCAGGAACCTCATGAGCCCTTAGTGCAACTTTATAAGCAGCTAACCATTTATCTATGTCATCTCCCACCACAAAACTGGGCACCACATTTTTGGGTATACGAACCTTCTTTTCTCCAGCAGGTCCTGTCTGTATGCTGCCACCATTATTGCTGGATTCAGACTGTCTTGCCTTGATCTCCAGCCCCTTGAGACTCAGTTCATGAGCCAACAATAGTTTATTTTCAGCCAAAGCTCTCTCAGCTTCCACCTGTTTGGCTGCTCTTTCAGCTTCAGCTTGTTTGGCTTCTCTTTCAGCTTCAATTTGTTTGGCTGCTCTTTCAGCCTCAGCTTGCTTGGCTTCTCGCTCAGCCCTTCTTTCCTCCTGTTGAGCCACAATTTTCAGTTTTGCCATTTGCAATTGGAACTCCCTTTCCTCTCTCCTTTCCTCTGCGGTCAGGCTTTGCACAGAGACACTGCTCCCTGGTCTGGAAGGGGGCACAATTGCAGTGGTAACATCATCCACAGATAGCAACAAATTCTCTGAAGGGCCATTTTCTGGCTCCTCTTCCTCATCATCCTCTTCTAAATGGGCTTCTGCCCAGGCCCTCAGGGCCACTTGAAAGTCCTCCTTTTTGGAGGCCCCTTGGGTGGGTACCCTCATTGCCCTGCAGAACCCTCTTAGCTGTTTGACCGTATATGTATCCAACAGGACTAGGTCAAAGTCTCCCATTTGAGACCCAGTCAGAGACATGTTGAGTGAGGATTTAGTTTTTGAAAATTGTCAGGAAGAAAAAAAATGAAATTTTGCAAAAAGAGATAAAAATCAAGTTGACCTTCAGCTGTGGGTAGGTAGTGAAATACTTAGCTACTGTATGTCACTGCACAAACACAAGTCCTATCCTCACCGCTGATCACCAATGTTAGAAATTGGGTTTTTGGTTGGCAGTCAGGTTACCCCCTGTCCAAGCAAAAGCCCTCACTCTAGTCAGGGTAAGTCACACACAATCCAAGATTATCCTGTGCCCACCCTCTGGTAGCTTGGCACGAGCAGTCAGGCTTAACTTAGAAGGCAATGTGTAAAGTATTTGTGCAATAAATCCTACAATACCACCATATAGCACCACAAAAATACACCACACAGTGTTTAGAAAAATATATAATATTTTTCAGGATAATTGTAGGTCAAAACGAAATAAAGTTGTAATGTGAATTTGTAGAGATATCACTGAAAAGTGATATAAAGTGTCTTAAGTCTTTAAAAAGCAAACAAAGTCTCTTTCAAGCACAAAGTACCTGGTTTGGAGTGGAAAATCTCCTCAGAGGGCCACAGAAGAAGAGATACGTGGAAAAAGGGTGTGTGCGTCGATTTCTCCCCAGCACACATGGACTTGCATCGTTATTTTCCACGCGGGGAAGTCGTGCGTCGTTTTTCGGCGCGCGGACAGTCTCTTTCTGTGGATCGCAGGGATTACCAGATGTCCCGGGTCTGTGCGTGGATTTTCCTGCTTGTTTTCTGGCTGCGCGTCGTTCTGCGGGCTGCGCGTCGAAATTTCTATCTCACGGCAGGCGTCGCGTCGAGTTCTCCTCTGGAGGTCGGGCGGCGTTGTCCTTGCGAAGCCGTGCGTCGAAGTTCCGGTCGTCCCGAAGGCGTCGCGTCGATCAGCGTCGGTGTGCAGTGTTTCTCGCCGCGGAACAAGCTGTGTGTCGAAAACTTCGGCGCACGGAGCGTCCAAGTGAAAAAGAGAAGTCCTTTTGGTCCTGAGACTTCAGGGAACAGGAGGCAAGCTCTATCCAAGCCCTTGGAGAGCACTTTCACAGCCAGACAAGAGTTCAGCAAGGCAGCAGGTCAACAGCAAGGCAGCAGTTCTTTGTAGAAAGCAGACAGGTGAGTCCTTTGAGCAGCCAGGCAGTTCTTCTTGGCAGGATGTAGTTTCTGATTCGGGTTTCTTCTCCAGCAAGTGTCTGATGAGGTAGGGCAGAGGCCTTGTTTTATACCCAAATGTGCCTTTGAAGTGGGGGAGACTTCAAAGAGTTGCTAAGAAGTGCACCAGGTCCCCTTTCAGTTCAATCCTGTCTGCCAGGTTCCCAGTAGGGGGTGTGGCAGTCCTTTGTGTGAGAGCAGTCACTCCACCCTCCGAGCCCAGGAAGACCCATTCAAAATGCAGATGTATGCAAGTGAGGCTGAGTACCCTGTGTTTGGGGTATGTCTGAGTGAATGCACAAGGAGCTGTCAACTAAGCCCAGCCAGACGTGGATTGTAAGGCACAGAAGGATTTAAGTGCAAAGAAATGCTCACTTTCTAAAAGTGGCATTTCTAGAATAGTAATATTAAATCCAACTTCACCAGTCAGCAGGATTTTATATTACCATTCTGGTCATACTAAATATGACCTTCCTACTCCTTTCAGATCAGCAGCTACCACTTCAATACTGTATGAGGGCAGCCCCAATGTTAGCCTATGAACGGAGCAGGCCTCACAGTAGTGGAACAACGAATTTAGGAGTTTTACACTACCATGACATGTAAACTACACAGGTACATGTCCTGCCTTTCACCCACACAGCACCCTGCTCTAGGGGTTACCTAGGGCACACATTAGAGGTGACTTATATATGGAGAAAGGGGAGGTTTAGGCTTGGCAAGTACTTTTAAATGCCAAGTCGAGGTGACAGTGAAACTGCACACACAGGCCTTGCAGTGGCAGGCCTGAGACAAGGAAAAGGGGCTACTTAAGTGGTTGGCACAACCAGTGCTGCAGGCCCACTAGTAGCATTTAATCTACAGGCCCTAGGCACAGAGAGTGCACATTACTAGGGACTTATAAGTAAATTAAATAGTCCAATCAGGTATGATTCAAGGTTACCATGTTTTAAGGGAGAGAGCATATGCACGTTAGCACTGGTTAGCAGTGGTAAAGTGCGCAGAGTCTAAAAGCCAGCAAAAACAGGTCCAAAAAGTGGAGGGAGGCAGGCAAAAAGTTAGGGGTGACCACCCTAAGGCTGTCAGGTCTAACAGGGGGATATGACCAATTATATCAAAATCACTGCTGTTATTATTGATATTAGTTCTTCATTTCTTATATGTACTGAAACAGGCCCAGGTAAGTAGACTTCATGTGGTGCAAAAAGCTTTTTATAATCTGAACTCTCCTTCCTTATGGAAGTTTTTTTTACCTTATCTTCAGCCTTTAAGCCACTTAAAATTTCCACTTTTCATCTTACCCCTTTATGGTCCCCGACATTTGAATTTGCTGATGTGAAAGATGAGAGCCCTGAAAGCCTGTTGATCATCCAAAAGGGGCTAAATTCACAGCTTTTCTGTAAACAACTCTCAGGAGTAGAATGCTTATTGTCTGTCTGTCTGTATTTCTTATTTTCACTCAATTTTGGTGTTATGCTCTTAGGGCATATTTAAGAAAAGTGGCACTGCACACAGTGCAATTGTGAGAGTGTAGGTTTTAGTGATAAAAATCTAGAATTATTATGTAATCATTTTGACAGACTAATGTGTGATTTAACTTTGATGAATAATCGTATTAACAAAACGAGTGACTTTTTGTAACGGCCACCACCTTATAATGACTTATGATAACTTAAGCTAAACAGAGTTATTTTTCATTATTCAGTTTTTTAGGAGAAGAGCGTACTTCTTAACCAATAAATGTGTTAATAATGACATCTGCAGGACCAACGCAGAAGCAGATGCAAGGTCATTGTGTAATGCAGCTAATGGAAATGTTTCAACTGTCTCTCTAAGTTTGAATATCTCATTGTTAGAGAAATGTTATTAACATGTGTATTTTCCTTGAGGGTGGAAGTAAAAGAAACAGTGTTAATCATTCTTCCTGCGTGTTCGTATTCTTGGTGAAGTGGGAAAAAAGGATCCATAGATGAGACGGAAGAGAAAGAAACCAAGAATATAAAATGTATTAGTTAGGTTCCGTCAATAGAGCAATAGCAAATAAAGAACTTGGTGTAAAACTAATGTATAATTTCTAGATATCTGTTAATATTCTGATTGGTCATAATTTTCTCCCCTTATGTCTCATCCAATCATTTTCACTGACAAGTTTAACTTAATGTTCTGTCACCATTGTCTGGGGCAGCCTTTGGGACAGTCTTCGGACACTTCAGTTCTTCGTGGATCAGTCACTCTGTCAGATCTTTTGGGAGTTCATGTGTTCCTACTATATTATTGTTTGTAATGTTTTAATGGTTTAGTGTATCCTATAGTCCAAAGTCTAAACAATTACCCCTATCCTGAATCCTAATGCTGATTGCTGATGGTGTCCCTCTGATGAAGTAGACGTAGTTGCTATTATCTGTGGTGCATTGGTAATGTATGAACTATAATTTGTTATGTGTCTTTTGTTTTTCAGATACCAACTGCAACTCATTAATTAACTGCTGCATGTCATTTTTTTATACAGCCTGAGTTAGATGTTTTCCAACATTTTTGTTACTAAAACTTTTACATGAAGCCCAAGATGTTAATGCTAATTAGTGGTTAGTGAAGGTAGTGTTTTCTCACATGCTCATGATATGTTTCTGATACTTTTTCATTTATCATTATACTGATGTATTCAGTCTCTCTTGCTCAGATGCTGATGCTATGGGTTTGTGTTATGACCCTTGAGTTGATTTGTCCACTTGCATTGATTAAACTCAGATATATATGGTGTTTGAAACTGCCTTTGTTGTCACTCTATATGTATCATTTGTGTTTGAGAATCATTTTCGTGACGCTAGCGTTATTAATATAGGGAAATAAAATTGTTAATTTCTTAATAAACTGGTGTGGGTATTGAAGTGTTAATGAGATTGTATTGATTCAAATATGTTGTTGTGATGTTTATGACGTATTACAATTGACATCCCCTCTAAACAATGTTGGTTCGGTTCATCGGCCTGATGCGTGAAATCCACTATTCAGTCTAAGATAATAGCTAGGGTTTCTCTGTGTTCATACAGCACCACTTTTCTTGCGCCCCTTAGCACCTCACTAACGCCACAATGAGTGTGCCATATTTAAAATAGGGTGCACCATGGCAGTACTTAGGGGACTAGCATCAGAATTTTTTACGCTAGTTCAGAGCTTTGCATGATTAGCATCAACAATTTTGACGCTAATCATGCAAAGCTGATTGAGGCCCATTGTAAACAATGGTGTGCATCTTTTTAAAGCCTGCTCTGAGCAGATGTTTAAAGTGCCAAAAAAAAATGCTGAAAAGAAATCTCCTAGATTTCTTTGTGCCATTTTTTCAGCCCCCAGGATGGAGGAACACCCCCTTTGCATACATTATGCCTAGTACAGGCATAATGTAGTGCAAAGGATTACAAAGTGGCGCAATACCTTCATTGCGCCACTTTGTAAATTTGACGTAGCAATTTTGGCATCATTGGGTCACATTGGCATAACAAATTACGTTAATGTGGTGAAAGTTGGCACAAGCGGCTCTTAACTCTGCCCCTTGGCTGGGTGCTGCACGCTTCACACCCTTTTCCAAGATGTTTTAGAAACTTAATTAAAAATGACTTCACATGAATTTTATAGAAGTTGTTAAAATTCTGGGGCAGATTTAAGTAAAGTGGCACTGCATCCAATTCCCCCCCTAACGCCACCATGTGTGTGCCGTATTTAGGATACAGCACACCATGGAGGAAGTTAGGGAACTAGTGTCAAAGTTATTGACACTAGTTTGGTGCTTTGCCGGATTAGCATAAAAAAAACCTTGACACTAGTCCTGCAAAGTACATAAAGGCCCATATTAATAAATGGTGTGCCTCCTTTTAACATGTGCTCACAGCAGGCGTTAAAGAGGTTGCAAAAAAGGAGCTAAGAAATCTTTTAGATTTCCTTGTACAATTTTTGCGGCCCCGCTAATAGAGGAATGCCCCCCTTGCATACATTTTGCCTGGCTCAGGCATGTGGCGCAAGGGGTTACAAAGTGCTGCAATGCATGCATTGAGGCACTTTGTAAATCTGACAGGGGGATTTTTGAAGCCTAACCCAACATTAGTATCAAACAAAATGACGCTAAAGGGGTGCTAGAGCTTCTTAAATCTGGGCCTTTATGAAAATTTGAAATTTGTAGTGGTTCCTAAAAATCTATTAAAATAGTTATGGGTAGAAGAAGGATAAAAGCCTGTAGCTAAAGCTTTTAGTACAGTTTGATGTGACATAAAAAGCTGCTTCTGAGGGACCTAATCAACTCTCTGTGGTAGCACAATGAGCAAGTTAAATGTGAGAGGACATCTACTCATCAGAAACATCTCTCATTACATAATATTAAGTGAAACCTAAGGATTTTAATGTAATATTGTAATCTTTACTTGACCACAGATGCTATCGCCCCAATTTGTGAAGCACCTAGTCCCAGCTATCGCCACGTTAGCGTAATTTTTTTTAACGCTAATGTGGTAATAGTTTTTACAAAGTGGCGCAATGCACATGTTGCACCACTTTGTAAATTCTTGCACTACATTATGCCTGGGCCAGGCACAATGTATGCAAGGGGGGCATTTCCACATTAGGTGGCCTGCAAAAATGGAACAGTGGAATCTATAGGATTCCACTGAGCCTTTTTTAGTGGCATTTTTAACACCTGCACAGAGCAGGCATTAAAAAGAGGCACACCATTATTTTTAATGGGCCCCTATGTACTGTGCAGGATTAGTGCCAAACTTTTTGTCAGTAATCCACCAAAGTGCAACAATAGCATCAAAAATTAAGATGCTACAGTCCCTAACCTGCACCATGGTGTGCTGTATGTTAATTATGGTGCACGCATGGTGGCGTTAGGGGGGAGCAATAGGCTGCAAGGAAAGTGGTGCTTCATGACAGGGAGAGACACTTTTCTTAAATCTGGGTCCATATTTCCTGTTTCACTGGCCATTCCATGCATCTTTAGTGCAACCATTATACTGTGAAACTGACCTATCCTGCACAGGGACACCTATATGGTTCAGCGATGTATGTAAAGTTAATAGCTATTATTCGGCACAACAAAGGACCTTGTCCAGAAGCTGGGTGCATCGTGTACATAGTCCAGATATAAGGTCCTTGCGGATTATTGAGCCACATTGAGCTATCAGACACTTTAAAGTTCCAGGCTCACTTCTCTTCGTCATCTCTCGGACTAGTTGGAAGCTCATTATTTGATTTTTCACAAAACAAGAGTGGTTTTGTTTGAAATGAACAATTTTAAAATCAAATTAGTTTTTGTCTTTTCATTGTGGATAGATGGTTATTTTAACATCTAATATTTATCCTGGCTCAAGTAATTTCTGTAAAACATTAATCACAAGGGTGAGCGAGAAGCATCATTGATTTAGTCTATGCATATGGTCAAGCTGAAGTAGAGCCACTTTTGGATGATCAAAATCTTTGATGGGACAAAGAGCAGGAGAGTTGGTTTTGTTAGGGATTAAGGGTCAGATGTGCAAAGCACAGTTCGCAAAATGCTGGTCACAATTTGTGACCAGTATTTTTGCAGTCAGTGTGTCTTGGATTCACTACCTACTCTTTAAAAAATTGTTAAGATTTACAAATGGGAAGGAGTCCCTGGAGAACCCTTTCCTGTTTGTAAATGGGTTATCATAACATGTTTCTAGTTATTAAAGTTTTATGATTTGTGACCAGATTTTGTTCACAAAACATTAATACATACCATTACAATTCTCTATTTGGAGGGGATGCTCTAAACATGGCCTTCAAAATACAGAATCAGTATTTGGTGGTAAACTCAAATTGTGTTTTTTTGTTACAAGTTACTGAATCACAATTTTGGTTTCACACATAACAAAAAGATTTTTTGAGGTCCAAAATGGCCAGACTCTGCATATCGAGCATCTTGTTAATGAAAAATGCTTAGTACAGCTGACCCTAGCATCCTACAATCCTCATGTGCTCCCTCTCTCTCACCTTTCTCTCCCGCATTCTCTTTGTAAAATGGTGTAACCAACACAATATTATGTTTCCCATTTGTAATATTATTAACATGTGTAACATACATTTTTAAAAAACGAATAAAATTGCATACCCAATTGCTCACTCTGTATGTAATATGCGATAAGAGCCACTGCATGCCAACAATTAACAGAACAATGTGCACCGACGTGAGTCATTTAAAGCAGAATAGAATAAAACAAGAACACCACATGCATAACTCTCTTGTGCAGAATTGCAGGCTGAAAAACAGCCAACACAAAGGTTATTCTAATTGATTTGAGCGACTTTAATAGTTTGCCAGGAGTTTGGAATACTTACCTGTATTAATTTAGATACTGTTCTGTAAATGCATCAATACATTTTCAAATTAGGTTTGTAGCCGAGCTAAAGGAGTAAAAGTTGTTTCAATGATAACCCAGCAGATAAAGGCCCAGATTTAAGAGGGCTTAGCACCTCCTTGTGCATGCATTGCGTCACTTTGTAATCCCTTGCGCCACATTATGCCTGTACCAGGCATAATGTATGCATGAAGTGTGTTTTCCCGTTAGTGGGACCACAAAAATGGTGCAGAGCAATTTAAGAGATTCTACTGCAGCATATTTTGTGGCTATTATCTACGACCGCACAGAGCAAAGGTTAAAAAGTGGAACACCATTGCTTTCAGTGGGCCCCTAGGTACTGTGCAGGATTAGCGCCAAAATGTTGGAGCTAATCCTACACAGTACATCAACAGCATCACAAATGTTGACGCTGTTGCCCCTACCATGCACCTGGTGCACCAAATTTTTAATTTAATACGGCGCACACATGACGGTGTTAGGGGGGCTAAGGGGTGCAAGAAAAGTGGTGCTGCATTGGATGCAGTGCCACTTTTCTTAAATCAGGCGCATAATTCTTCCGAAACAGTTCTTACTGTAACAGCCTATGGGTAAACTCATAGAGCACTTGACTGAAACTGTTACATGTCCTTGAGGGTAGGTTAGCGCAGTGCTTGGTGTAAATACTTTTTGCCACTGTTGGACATGGCATCCTTGGCATGGTCTCCCCTAGATCTTGCTTCTGCATACCAGGTTGTTTCTGTGTGCTGGACTCTGTTTTTGCTGTTTTGTTTGCTCTGGACACTTTACCACTGCTGATCACTGCTGAAGTGTAAGTGTTCCCTGTTTAAATTATATGTGTAATTTGCTTTCCATGATTGGCATATTTGATTTACTGATAAGTCCCTAGTAAAGTGCACGAGAGGTGCCTAGGGCCTGTAAATCAAATTTTTCTGGTGGGCCTGCCGCACTGGTTGTGCCACCCACATGTGTAGCCCTGTAAACATAGCTCAGACCTGCCACTGCAGTGTCTGTGTGTGCAGTTTTAAACTGCTAATTCGACCTGGCATTACATGTAAGGCACCACTAAGGTAGGGCCTAGGTAGCCCCATGGGCAGGGTGCAAGGTATGTTAAATGTGGGACATTTACTGATGTGTTTTACATGTCCTAACAGTGAAATACTGCTAAATTCAGTCTTCACTGTAGCAAGACCTATCTCTCTCTTAGGTTAACATGGGGGCTGCCTTTAAATAACTTTAAACTGTAAATTCCCTTTGGGAGCAGATAGAAATATGGAGTTTAGGGTCTCTGAACTCACAATTTAAAGATGCATCTTTTACTGAAGTTGGTTTTTAGATTGTTAGTTTGAAAATGCCGCTTATAGAAATTAGGCGTTTCCTTGCTTAAACCACTCTATGACTCTGCCTGTTTGTGGATTGCCTGTCTGAGTCAGTTTGACAGTTGGTCTGTTTGTGAATCCCCTCTGAACAGTGAGACAAAGGGAGCTGGGGTGTAGCCTACATATCCTGATGAGCCGTTTGTGCTAGAGTGGAGGGAGGAGTGGTCACTTAAACCTGGGTGGGCTGCGTCTGCCCTCACACATGATGTGGCTGACAGCGTTCAATTGGTGAGGCGGTGCTGGTGGTAGCAGCGCCCATCTGATTGCTGCCGGATTTCCACCCTTTTTGTGGCAGAAGTCCGGCAGTGCTCATAGTCTGGCAGATGGATGGTAGCCGCAGTGGTGGTATTTTGTCAGCCGTCACCGAGGTGGTAGGCGGGTTTTACCACTAATGTCTAAATGACCACCTAAGACTCATAGGCCCAGATTTATACTTTTTCACACAAAACTCCGTTAGCGCAGTTTTGCATGAAAAAGTGTAGCACCGGCTAGCACCATTCCAGGACGCCGGGCGGGTGCCATATTTATGGAATGGCGCTAACCGAGGCTAATGCCCTGCTGCTGACATCATTATGATAAACATCAGCAACGTGGTATGAAATGGATACTTTGAAAAATCAGTATTAGAGAGTAGAAAGGAGCATTGAACAAGTTTGCAATGTTAAAAGGCTTTAAAATATGATGTTGAACAGAAAATACACAGTTAAACAATCATTTGCAATATGCTTAAGGTAGAGCTATTGGAGTAAATTCACAACTGGACTTTTCTTGTCACATAAATTGGTCAACCCTACCACTTAACTTGGTCTTCACCAGGCACATAATTCCAGTGGCCCTGAATATAACTAAAGCACTTCCATTCCCCTTCTTCCTCAATCTATATTCCAATAGAATACCACTTTCACAACCCAACCATCAGAGATTCTGGCTGGCTAAGACAATTCCAAAAAAGAGACACCAGACAGCCACGGAGGAGGAACGAGCGAAATAAATTAGAAAGGTCACCCAAATATATCAAGAATGCTCAAACAGTCATAGTTTAATGAGGATGTTAAGTTGGCCTGAATCATGGTCATAATTGCAATAAAGAGAGATTAATAAAACATATACAGTTATCATATAAACCCAATAAAAACCTTTATCAGAAATAAGCTTTTGGCATTAGACTTTAATGCTCAGAACAGCCCATACAGGACAACACAATGAAAATAACATTTGTAAAAATAAAACATGATCATGCAACCATACTGTTAGCCCCTAGACGATATAACCACAAGAAAAGACAATGACCAAAAGTAATGCAGTGTAACCATATACTTTGCCCCAGAAAACATAGAGGCATATTTATACTATGTTTGTGCAAAATTTGCGGCATTTTGTTATACACAAATTGAGCATAAACTCAACTCCATATTTATATTTTGATGCTAGACATGTCTAGCATCAAAATATTGGAGTTAGCACCATTTTTTGGATTTGTGTACCTACCTTGTGTCAATGAGATGAAAGGTAGGTGTTCACATCTAAAAAAAGGTGCTAACCCCTTATCCTCATATTTATCCCCTGTGCTAAAATGATGCATGGGTGGGAGGAGGGGCTCAATAATGGTGCAAACTTGCTTTGCACCTTTATTTAATGCCTGGATCAGACCAGGTGTTAGGGGACCAGTGGACTCATTTACATGGTTAAACACCATGGAATGGGCCCACTGGTGTCCACCCCAAGCCCCAGGAACACCCCCACCCACACCAGAAGGCCACCAGACGTTGGGGGACCCCATCCCAGGTAAGTAGGGTAAGTATAGGTAAGTATTTTAAAAGAAAATTAAGTGCCATTGGGGAACCTTACATGAGCCCCTCTGCATGGCACTGGGTGCAATGGCCATGCCCAGGGGACACTGGTCCTCTGTGCTGGCCATTGGGCTGGTCGGCATGACTCCTGTCTTCTATAAGACAGGAGTCATGTGGTATGGGTGGTTTTGTGTCAGGAAATTATGTTAGGCTGGTTAACGAATTTTTTTTGCCTCTACCCAGCCTAGCATACTTTTTTGAGGCAAAACCCCCTTCTCCCATACCGCACCTCCACCCGGCTAACGTTATTTTTCCTGACGCTAGCCCATGCTGAGTGCCGGCTTGTGGAATTTGGGGGTCGGCTGGCACTCTGAAATAACGCAAGCCAGAGCTGTACTTTTTGCAGAAAAACTGTGTTTGCACAGTTTTGTGGCAAAAAGTCTAAATATGGGCCATAGTGAATTACACATTTGTAGAGTTTGCAGGCCTACTGCAATGATATTATAAACAAGACCCTTAAAACTCAAATTACTCTCAGCTGTAAAATGAAAGTTACAGCCATGAAAGAAATTTAAATATACTGAATGTTGGGAGGGGTTTCTATAACCTAGACAGAAAGAGCAGGTTGTGGTGAACGTTTTGAAGATGGTCCCATAATTCTAGGACCACCACATTCTGAGTTATAAGCAAAAATGTTTTGTAAAAGAATCCCCTGCAAAGCATTATGGGACAACTGAGTGCAGCAAATATTGTAGTATGTTGACTGTAATGCTCAGAACAGCCCCTAGAGGAAACCACAGTAAAAATATAATTTGTAAGAAACATGGTCACGTAACCAAATAGTTAACAACTAGAAGGCATAACCACATGAAAACAGATTAACAGAAAATAATACACTGCAATAATATATTTGACCCCTAGAGAACAAAACATCTTATACAAGTCAGTCCTACTACAATACTAAGCACCTAACAACACAAACTCCTCCCAGCTGTAAAACAAACGTACAAGACATAAATAAGCTAAAAAAAAATCTTTTAAAGGACTGGATGCTGAGGGGGTTATTATTTTGGGGGTCCCCCCTAACCTAGTGTGGGGACCCAGAGATGACCTAATCAGGAAGAATGCATCATGTGGAATGTTACCAATGACATCACATAATCTTGAAAAGACAAGCCCACTAATGACTGAAAGTAATAGGAATGAGATGGGTGTGGGTAAAAGCCCACAGATAGATAACAACAGGTCAGAAAGTGCTTGCATGCTTGACCTAAAAATTATGAAGTGAACTATGTGAGAATCAAACAAACAACTGGTCTGTGCAGTTATTTTCAGAGATGTAAAGTGCACAAGAAAATGAATAGAAATGAAAAACGTATAACCAACATTTGATAACAGGGTTGGTCCTGCTTAAATGGTCTATAGATATTTAAATTTTGACACAAATCGCCCCTAACCAGCAGTTAACAGCCAATTCGATCAATTGTATTTTTTTCATAAGTCGGCAAATGCTGTATGTAATCCTTCGACTTATTACAGAGCTTTGTCTGAGAGATTAAAATGTTAAATGTAAATGAAGCAGCCATGAGTTTCATAATAGCATGGCTTGAGCTTTCCAAATTTTATAATATCATTGATGAGTCATCCGAGGCTGTAATTGTAGTGGTGCTAAATGAAGACATAACTTAGTCCCTTTCCTTAAAAAAGCATACACGAGTAGAACAGGACAAAAATATGTAGCAACCAAAAATCTACTAGGCAAGTCTCCTTCCCTAAAGAGAAGTGTCTGCTACAACTGGGATCTTGGCGGTACTTGACACTTACTAAAAGTACTACACCTGATTAAAAATTAAAAGGACCATACCTTATCTGAAATACAACTGGGAACAAGTTGCAGGGTGCATAGCTGTCACACCATTGAAAGGGACAGCAAATAAAATTAAACACAGGTGAACTAAAATGGATGCTTTACCCAAGAAGAGGAGGTAAAATGAAGAAAAATTGACATTTCACATCTTGGGGCAACTCTTACATTTTAGGTATTGTGCTTAGACAAGCAGACATGTTCTGCAATGTGATGTGTATTTGTATAGTGCACAAATCACCAGGGAGGGTATCCTGGTACTGAAACAGAAGCAGTATGGGCTGAGCTAAGGGTAGCTGAAGAGTCGGTCTTCAGTTTCTTGGGGAATTCAAGAACTCAGGAGACTGCTTTGATGTGCAATTGGAAGATTGTTTCAGACTTCAGGAGTGGGTAGAAGGCATGACCTCTGGCTCTGGTTCTGCATATGCTGGGGTGTGTGCAAATAGGAACCCAGCTGAACAGATGTATTTGGTAGGTTTTTTATTCTGTTGCTGAGGTATGTGGGGGCTGTAAGATTGTGAATTTCTCTCATATGTTTATTAATGATTTTCTAATGTATTAATCATATAGTGAATTAACATGTAAAATGGGTGACTTTTGAAAATGGTTGCCATAATTAATTTTGTTCTCTGGCTTAGGAAAATTCTAACTGAAGTCATAGTTATTTTCTGTTGCTCAATGCTTATATAAAAAAGTGTGCTAAATAGCTTAATAAATGTGTAAATAGCTACCCCTAGCGGGTTGCTGCACTATGTCCTACAAGGTCAGATTTATTAAGTTATAAAACTAGTTGAACGTTCTATTGTTTGAAATTGTCACTAATACGTGGTTTCTTCCTCGAGGATGGAAGTAAATGTTTCAAGTTGAGAAGTTTCTTCCTGAGAAGAGAAGTTTAGTTACTGTCATGAAGGAGTCCTGGTTATTGCTAATGTCATTGTGTTTTAGGTAATCAATTAGAGCGACTATTGGTTGAATCGTGAACCACCCGATGTACTGACCAATCATAAACTTTTTGAAGATTAGTATAACAACCTGAGTAGGATTTTCTAGAGGGAGATTCGGAGATTTCTGAGATTCTTAGTTCGAGTTATTCTTAGTTCGAGTGTTCAAGAGTTCCTGATGATGGTTCAAGTCGCATTAGCGGTGTGGGTTTAGCTGTCAATAGGCACGATTCTCTGAAGACTTAACTGATGGTGTCCCTTTGCTGAAGTAGACTGCATGTTGTTGTTCTATGGGTAGTGTATGAAATTGCATTAATATAAGTGTCTCTTTTGCTTTGCAGGTACCGGCTGCAACTTATAGTTTAATTGCTCCATAATAATAATAATGTTTTATATATTAACCCGAGCTAGTATGTTTTTCTAAATTTGTGTTTCTGAATTAGTTTACACGAAGTCCAACATGTTGATGCTAATTTGTGGTTAGTGAGGGAATCTACCTTCATATGCTCAAGGTTCATATTGACACTCTTTGATTGTTTATGCTAATGTATACTTTACCTTTGTTGCCAATTCTAGCATTATTATTCAGTGTTATGATACTTGAGATTATTTGCTTGATTGTTTTGATTAAACTCAGATATATAAGATATTCTAATCAACCACTATTGATTTTATATGCTTATCAATTGTGTTTGAGAGTTATATTTGTGACATTAGCATTGTTGATCTAAGGAAATAAATCTATAATCCTTCTTAATAAACTGGTGTGGTTATTGTTTGAGGTTCAGATCTTTGAATATATTGATTACTGTTGATGGTTACATTACTCATTGATGACATCCCTTCAGTCCTTTGTTGCGTCCATCCATTGACCTGTTGCGCAGAATCCACTATTCAGTTTAAATTATAGCTAGGACTTTGTGGCACTACAGCAGGGCCAATGTTGTATAGGGCTTTGTATGTTTTGCGAGAGGTGTTCGAAGAGTATTCATGTGGATTGGAAGCCATTGCATCTCTTTGAAGTGTGGAGTGATGTGTGTGTGGAGTCTTCTAGACAGTTGAGAATTGATTCTTGCATGTAGTGTATTTCCGGTGATGAATGCTTGGGTGAAAGTTCTACAAATGTTGGTAGGGAGACATTTGAAGATTTTCTTAAGCATTTTGAGTGTTTGAAGTAGCAGATCGAGACTACATTCTCTTGGCAGGTCATGGTGAGTTTTCTGTTGATTACGATTTTGAGGTTCTTTGTGTGATTATAAGGAGGGATTTGGGTCTGAATTCGGCAGACACTAGTATAGTAGTTGTCTAAGTAGTGGCCACAAAAGTCCAACAAAGACAACTCAGAGCTACAGGACATTCTCTTGACTATTGTTTGTTCATAAACCTCGCTATGTCACGCTTACCCTGCACTAGCCTCTCCCCCTCCATCCCCACTTCTTGTCTTCCTATCAGATGGGGGATAGTCATTGTTGTCTAGTTCAGTGTTGACTTTCTGGGTCCTATTGTCCTTCTGCAAACCTATACAAGTATGTCAGACTGCTGCCAATTTAAGGCAGACGGTTTACACTGTCACACATACAACAACTATCCAGTCCACTTTATGACAAATGCATTATATCCTATGGTAATTGTGTTACGTCAGACTGATCTCTGTTACATTTGTGACAGAGTAACACATCTGTCAACCTACAGATAAGGCTTTAGTTATCTGATACTCATATTCTGAGCAAGGCCACACTGGGGAACCAAAAGCAGCTTAACAAAAATGCTCAAACCAGCATAGCTCCTGTCATCTCTTCATGCTGTCCCTCGCAATATCCACTCTCTCTCTCTCTCTTTCTCTTCTATTTTCTCCCTCTCTGACTCTTTCTCTTTACCTTCCCCCACTCTGCCTCTCTTTTTCCCTCTCTCTTTTGAAGCCTCCTCGTGCCTGCTGAAGTTAACCTTGGAGAGCTAGGGAAAAAGGCACCAGGAGCGGCCCTGGCCTTTCTAAGATAGATGCCAAAGGCTCCATGCCATCGGGAAATTGCCCAGTGGAAATCAAGGCCTGTGGAGCCCTGTACTTAAACATTTTTTTTAGGAAAAACACTGTTGGGGAAAGTGGAAAGAGCAAGCATGGAAGAACTGGCGTGAAGGTCTGATACAAATACAGCTAGCAATATTGAAGAACGACCAAGATTATTTAAATTTAAATAAAGGAAAAGGTAGGTTAACACTGGACTACTTAACATCGTATGTTAACAGGAAATTGTACTTTTTAACAAGAGCTCAAAATATCCTGGGAGTTTAACTCAAGCACTTGGCTGACGATTAATCGGAGCTTGTTATGGCTCCTCTTCCACAAATGCTTCACAAATAAAATGAGAAGATACATGAAAGTAACTTCTGTCCTTATGGCTGCTTCATGCGGCAGCTCCCGTGCTGGTCGCCCAGTTTACATTCATAGACAAAACAGATAAAAAGTGCAATACTACTCATTAATCAGTTCGAAACCCCAACTTGTAGGGTGACATTTTATTTTAGAACATATCCCTGGATGTAGCCTGTACTTAAAGATAGGGTAAGGTTGGGGTGGCATTCGAGTGCAACGCTGCCCGCCCTTCCTGGGCAGGATTCATGCTTTGCCAGTGTATATTAGCCAAATGAAGAGCAGCAGTTTCCGAGTTAAAATATGCATGCCCATTGATCACGGTAAACTAGGAAGAGAAATGCCACGCAGTTATTTCAGAGAACAGTGGCTTGATTAAAAATAGCTGACCTTAGGAAGCATTTGTAAAAACTGTCTCGCAGAAGGCGGTGCCCAAGGGGGGTCTTCAGAATGGACGGCAAGAAAAGGCTGAATAGTAATGAGCTTGCCAACCCCACTCATCCATTAACCCTGGCACCCTCGAAAACTGGGTCTTTCATCCCGTATGACTAATTGTATAATTAATCCACACGGAAGACATGATGACGACTCTATAATTTGTTCTAAGATCTAAAGGGGAAGAGTCTGAAACATTTACTTCGCGGGATACTTTGGCATGCACATCTTAGTGAAGCCACAGTGAAGCCAGCAAGCAGTATAAAATATATACATATATATATAAATATCAGGCTTAAAATAAACAGTTATAAAGCTAATATTTCAAGAATCACAGGTCACCCTCCTGCACTGATCAGCAGCACCACCTACAGATCACATGTCTTGCATTTACCACACCACACAGAGGTTTTCAACCCAGATCTAAAATTAGATTTTGAACATAAATTCTCTCACCAACAAATGGGATGTGTAAAATGTCCGATTTTTTCTTCAAAAAATACATATATTTTTTGTGAAATTATATGTATATGCGAAATACATTTTGCGGGTGTGGCAACTAACGTTTTCTCACAAAGGTGTACCTTGTTCAGAAAAGTCATGCGAGATGCCTGCAGAAAACATCATGTTCGAAGGGAAAATGTCCATTTATGAGGCACTTTCTACTCAAGACATTCCTCCTTGATCAAAATTCACATAAAATCTTGAGTTGTGAAAAATTAGCATGTTTGACATGATGCAAAATGTAGAAATTAAGCAAGGTTAAACTGGGGCAACAAAAATTTCAAACAAACCTAACCAACATGTGCGCTGGTCTTATCAGCTGCCTGTGGAAAGAGTGCAATGAGCAATCTTTTGCATAGCAGGTGATATGCAGCACTATTGAAACTAGAAACAACTCCAGCTACAGTATAACTGTACTTCTCCTCATTATCCTTCCTCTGTGGTTGCCAGCACACACCCATGCTCTATTTTTCATCATTATCATTGAAGCTATCAGATCTGAAGACGGACGAGGGTACTTTGTTTGTGCTGAAAACCTGACATGATCATCTATGAACCAGCAATGCAAACATAAAATCAGCAAGACGTGCTAACCTTTTACAAGCTAAGGCCCCGAAATACTGGCATCTTTACATCAGTTTCACAATCCAATCTGTCATCCAAATAATCTATGGTGGTTAAAGCTTTGGAGATAGATGGTATTGGCCTTCGTTGACATGCACATTTATGCAAATGTTCTTTGTATGGCATTCTATGCCTAAGTGAATTTGGGTTCCAATAATCAAAATACTCTGCAGTATCTCTTAACAGTATGTACCCTGACAGCATTACCCTTTTAATTAAAGCACTCCCAGCAGAATACTTCAATCTCATAATACATGTCCCTATTTCCATAGCTGAAGCTGTCCATATGATCAGCCAGTCTACTGCTGTGCAGTACGTACCTCACCACGCTTTGAACAAAACTATGTTTCGGTGGACAGTGATTTCTGCTGGTGAGAAAATGCTGACTATGGAATTTTAAGTTAATCACTAGCAATTATTGGTGTGAACCACGCCTCTTTGCAGTGCTTAACTTGTAAAAAAAAATAAGTACTAGGGCTCTTGTCAAGAGGCCACTCTAGCTTGCACCAGACATTACCCCTGCCATGCTGCAAATGATAGTAACAATACAACTTCTAACCATCCCAATCCTAAAATATGACAATTCAGACTATTCTAGGCCCCCAAAGCTATAAAAATGGTCTGCGCGGCTGGGAATAGACACTTTAAATACTGAATTAATAGTTATCTGTTGTTGTGGCCATCTCTAAATTAGCCAGACAGCTCACCTTGTGGGAGATTGTCACAAGCACTGGTGTTGACAATTAAGTGCCAGTGCTGAGCACCGAAAACCACTGGCTTAAATTCAGCACTTCCTCTTTGATCTTTTTGCCTTTCCAGTTATGACTCCATATTCTGAAATGGTATTATATACCTGTTAGGAGATGGGCACTGTCCAGCATTTTTCAGGGTGCATCAACATCAAACCTGATTTTACTGGTTGGAAATTCCAGACACTAAAATTACTTTTGAAAAGGGCTGTAGTGAAGCCTAGATCCATTGGCAGGTCGTGGGCTGACCCTCCACCAAACATGCAATATTTCTTCTACGGGCTACATTTTGCCCTAATCTTTCACAGCCACCCCACACCGATCACATAACCTCCACCCTAGCACTATGTGGAAGTTAACCACCTGCTCAAATCAAGAGAAAAAAGTCATCCCTAGGCCCCAACAAATTGCACATCATGTGAAATTCTGCCAAAATCAGAATCCACAGAGCGTTTTCCCATTACTTTGGATTTAACTTAATATAGGGTTACTGATGTGAGGATATTCAGGTGAGTAATGACATTTTCCGGTATTTCTGCACATAATTTATCCTCATTGCTATTCAGGGCCTCTGTGTGTTATTTTATTATTTGCATCTACATTATATCTTTTATCTAATAACAGTTATGAATTCCATCAGTCTGTAATTCAAGCCTTAGGGCCGTCTTTAAGTTAACTATTGACATTGTCCAAGCTACCAAAACCTGATCATGTCAAAAGGAGCTTTCATTTATATTTGACAGTGACAATGCATTTTCTGAAGTGGTAATAAGATTTTCTTAGGGCAAAACTCTAAAAGTTTTTAGCAAGGCAAAAAAATCCGTGGGAGAATTAGATAATTTTGAAAAACAATTTAAAAAAATGCATATTATGCAGCAAACATTGCCAACAAATGCTTATGAGAAGTACCTACCTACTCTATGCTATTTCTTGTCAAATGTTAACTACACATGAGTGTTAACCCTTGATAGATAGATAGATAGATAGATAGATAGATAGATAGATAGATAGATAGATAGATAGATAGAGAGATAGAGAGATAAAAAGAAATATAGACATTGATACAGATATATATAGATAGATTGATATAGATATATTGATATGTGTGTGTATGTATGTGTATATGTACATATGTACATATACTATATATAATAAACAATATATAACATACAGAGAAAGTATCTGTCAGGCTCATGCAGAGACAAATGGACAGAAAATTGATTAATATAGGTTGCAAAGAAATCTTTTTTCAAAACTGAAGTTTTACCACCTGTAGCTTAAATCACATTAGTTTTCTCAAATGTTACCATTGATTCATCTGCAGTTTCATACTTTCTGAAACAAATGACCTGATTCACAAATGTAATTATGCACATTCATATTTACTCATTGTATATTCACTCCTACACCTGGGTGTAACTCTCCATATTTTTGCTATTAGCCATTTTGAGTAGGAATTTACACGAAAGAAACTCTGTCTGCCTAACTCAACATTTAACACTGTCTCCCTCCACCCCACGTCTATTTAAAGATATTGGGTAAAGACAGGGTAGGACACATTTCAACAGTTTTTTTTAGATATTGTTTCTGATAGTTCACCATTTAATTCAACATCGTTTGTAATCATGTGGGCATGAAATAGAAGAAAATCAGGAAAACAAATAAAAGTTTTTTTGAACGGTGGGTTCTAAAGTAACACATGTCTCTTCCTCCAAAAACCTTAAGAAGACACTGTACGGGATACTGATATTTACTATTATGAGGCAGGGGTATTTCAGGTGTCTATGTATCTACATTTTAGAAACTTTCAGCAACCAAAAATGGGTAAGAGATTGGAATGGCCCTACCTAATGGAAATAACATGTAATATCTGGGAATAAAATATGCTGCTATCAGAGGACACCGTTCTTCATTTGGAAATGTTACTATTTGACAATGCAAAACACGTGAACAGGAAGTGACTCTTCAACCTGAAACTATAAAAGAAGTAAAGGATTTTAAAAATCAAGAACAGTGTCACACCGGGGGAAAGGGGGTATATTTTCTTGTATTGGGAGATGTGTTCCACCTAATGTGTACCCAAATCCAAATCATCCCCAGGTCAAGGCATGCTCGTGAAAATCTTCCCTTAAAACAGGTAACACATGCAGATATTCTATAATAACAAAGGAGCTAGCTAATTGCAGCAGCTAGAGAGGCCTAATTTCCAAACCTCATGACCCAGGAATCAAAAAACCATAATGAAACCAAAGTCAAATAGCACAAAATTGATGCGGAAAACGAAACTAAGTTGTAGTAGCAGAGTCTATCAATAGAAACAAAGTATGGCTGGGGGAACATGCATTAGACATACACAGTACAAGATCTAAGGAAACTGTATTGAAAGACACCTAAGAAACTGACAAAAACTTTAGTCTAAATTATAAACGTTGCATGTGGAATTAAAATTATTTATTCAATTTAGTTTGAAGACACCCCAGCACAAAATATTGGTACAATTTCTGGAACAATTTATTTTTATTTTTCATGGGAAATGGTCCAGAAAATTAAATAGTAGCTGATCCTCATGATTTCAATGGAGTGGGAAAAACTCCAGTAACGTTATAGGTAGCTGGACTCTGTAATGACAAAAGCCAAACAAGTGGCACTACTAAAGTGGAAAAAGAGGGCTACACCATTGCTGACTATGAAGAACAGGGAACGAGCTCTCTCCTACTATTAGCACCATAAACCCATTTATGTCAATGTGCCTTCTTTCTTGTTTGTTTAACATATTTTGAAAGTTTGAAAGTGAAAGGACATATTAATCGGACCACATTCTTTGAGACACTGTTTTTTTAGTACAAAACTTTTGAATTTTTATTGGTCGCTAACCAACTGTCATTTTGTCTTTGAAAGCTTGCAACAGTAAAGTATTGATAGGGTAGACTCTATTTATTGTACCTTATGTGTAATGACCATTTTATTTGTTTTGACTATTTCTGTTGCTGATTGAACCTGGGGTTGTTTTGGATCTTCAAAGTGTATGATTTTTTGGAGCTATTCAAGTGTTTCAATAGCAAAAGGAATTCAAGGAAAGAAGCAGTAAACAGAAACACATAAAGAACTGTGGAAGTCAAAAACCATCTTAGAAAACATTCTTAAAATTACAGTATGTCTTCTTCATTTGGGAGGATCAGCTAACCAGGCTTGTGACTGGCTACGTTTGGTCTGTTGTTATGGGTGTGGTATGGTGGGAAAAGTTGCCTTAACTATTAGAGGTTGTCCTGGACCTCAAATACCTCTAGTGGTGATTGCATGGTGACTGTTTTCAAAATAACTTCTGTGCAGTCCGAGCTCTGTGCAGGATCTAGGCACCTCCTGACATACATAGAGATTTGTAGGGCTATCTACAACTTTCTGCTGTTCTTTTGCAGTTTTTGTAAAACTTAACTTCTCTAGTAAGTAATGATCACATGTCAAGGGTAAACAAATTTTACAACAGCACGGGTGCAGCCTCCAGAGAAGAGATTTTTGGAACTGCGAATAGCTCTGAGAAGTATCCGCTGTGAGCGGTGCATAAAGAATTTAGCGGTGACCGCCACGTAACACAAGGGGAGGGGCGGAAGGATGGTGGGGGGCAGAGACAAGGTCAAAATAAAAAATAAAACACTTACCTTGCCTCTGTCCCTGCCGCATCCTGCCGCCTCCGTCTCCTCTTCCTCTGGTGACCCAGCATTCATTGCTGGGACACTGGCACAGGCTCCCCCAGCAATCCTAGTTCTGCTTTCATGCAAACCCTTGCATGAAAGCAGTACCAGGATTGGTCTGAGCAGCAGTGACTGCAGCTCAGGCACAGCCCTCGGTCTGTACAGTTTCTCAAACCCCGCTGTGTATACAGCCAGGCTGGAGAAACCTAAACGCTCATGTGTGTTTGGCTGGTCTGAGATGGCTGGCCAAACACACATGCGCACTTAGGTGCACTCACTCCTCATCCCACTTCCACCTCCCGTGGCCCAGCCTCGCCTTTCCCTGCACTGCAGGCTGTGCCAGAAGCAGACAAATAAAACGATCTATGGTTTTGTTTGTCTGCTTCTGGCACAGCCAGTGGGGTGACGCTCCTTCCCCTTAGCAAGGAGCCTACACTGGGAGAATTTGTAATTTCCGTACCATTCACTTTTATTCTACTATGCAGAGTTCTCTGAGCTCAACCCCTGGATTAAGGATCGTGACATCACGAGATCCAGAATACTTCGAGAGAGGAATTAGTCTTTTACTAAGGCAAGTATTAAAAGCTAAGCTTTGTTGCAGACAGAGAAACTTAACATAAACTCCATTTTTGACGCCCATACTGAAAAGGAACCTCTAACCTGCTGCATCTATTAGGTTGAGAATTAAAATGTAAAGTCTTCCGCTCCTCGTCTTTCGGCATCTTCGTGTTTGACTTCTGTTCGCTTGGGAGGTTTTAGATTCAAAACAAATACAGCTGCAGGTTTATCAAACCGGAAAATGAATGCGTGCAGGACGCTCCACACCATTCCAAGAACCATGAAAAAAGCAGGATTGGTGTCGCGCTTTCACTAAAACTAATCCGAACGAACCAACTCATTCTTTCCTATTTCTTCTTCTCTCCCTTGCAGCTAGCTCTTCCTCACCTCATCCTAATTGGCGCACACTTTCTAGCGGCTGCTGTGTTTTGCATACGCCTCCTTTTTCAGTTTCCTGATGTAGTGAGCAGCAGGACGCATTGCTAAAGCGCGGCTTTCAGAGAGTCCTCTTTGTAACATGACAGTTTTTGCTTTGTTTTTCATTACATCGCGTGTCTTTTCCCCGCGAAGATTTGCCTCTGGTGGTGGTATAATATTCTAATTTACAACTGGAATGGTAACCTGCCTCCTCTGTCAGCGGTAATCAGAGTGCTCTGGGCGAACAGCTGCATGGTGGCCTACTTCTAAGGGGCCAGGGAGAGCTCAGATGATGCTGATGCCTACATAAATGTGCTATTTCTAATCGCCGACTCAAAGGATTAATCAAGGATCACAGTGTTCACAGGTTCCTGATTGTTGTTGATACTGCCATCCTGTCATGTGATGCGTCTGTTTGCAGCCCACTGCGTACAGGGGGTGAGAAGCTCTGTTATTTTCTTATTTTGGCATAACGTAAAAAAAATAACGATGCATAGCTATTGAAAGGCAGGTTATTTTTCCACCGAGGTCCAAGAGACATCAAACGAAAATGACAGCCTCGCTCCTATCATGTTCCGAGAAACTCAAGGAAAAACAACATTAATGGCAAATGCCCATATACTAATTTATGTCGTGGGCTGCCTCCCAAATTGTGTTACCCTGCTAAGCTGATCCCATGGATCAGCCCTGCAGGGGGAGAGGAGTAAGAGCATGCCACTCTCTCTTAATTGTAACCTTAAAAGTAAAGCAGACCCGGTGCCTTTCCACACACTGCCTTTAAACTGGTTATTGTTTTCTCCTCCATAAAATACACCAAATATATCTGATGTCCAGGCACCCTTTTACACCTTCCTTGTTAGTACCCTCGCCTGCATGCAATAATGCAAATACACCTCCTGTTTTATTTATACACACCCTATGCACCCCTTGATAATACCCTCCTCAACCCTTTTCTAATATATATAAAAACATGCTCTCTCCCACGACCCTCGACCACTCACTCCTTCAACTTATTTCAGTATTGTACAAATGTAGTACCTGGTGGTGTCATGTTACCATCTCCCACCACCATCTTGGTTTTGCAGCCACTTCTGCACCCAAATGCTCACTGTAAGCGTGAGACAATAGAAATATGGCACTGCATTGCGAGAGGATTTAGAAGAGCTGGTGCCAGAGTAGATCATAGTCTCTTGTTAGTTACTGATGTTGATTCATGCAGCTGAGATGGAAGAAGGCAGATCAAGAGTGCCATCCTCATTCTCCAGCCTCCCTGGGTTCTATGGAAATTTGAAAGAGGAGGGAAAACGTGCACAAGATTGAGGGACAGTCAACCACCCGTTCACTTCCTTCACTGAGGCTCTGGGCTCCCAAGTGAAGCAAATGATCCGCTATTGCACCAGTGTCAGAGACAAGTTAGTTTGTGAGTTCTGTGACAAATCAGAGCATGAGAGCAGTAAAAAAAAAGTAACATGTTTTTTTCATTGCCCTGACATCAGGGTAGTCAATAACAGGTTTTCAAATCTTAAATTCTTAATGGTGGCTTTCTAAGCTTTCATCAATAATATAATTATTGAAGTGAAATAGACAGATACCAAAAGCCTTTTGGCAATGTTCTTGTCTGGTAACATACCAAAAACCTTGATTTAGGTATTGGTGGTCAGAGAAAATCTGCATTGTTTTGGAGGAAATTCAACATAATAAAACTTCACAGGTAGAACTTGCTTGGTCATACCACCTCAGAGGTGAAAGAAATTTGCTTAGGGAATTATTCTCTGGATTTGAATTGCCGTTTAAAATCTGATCCTTATCCATGATTACCCAACTAAGAATAAGACCAGGGGTTAGTTAGGAAAAACCTTGCTGGACTACATCTACAACCACATAACCTCAGGAGGAATTAAGTAATAGTAATGGCGGATGATAGTGAGGGGCAAAAAGTAACACTCGTTCCCAATAGTGTTTTAATGTTTTACTATCCAACCATCAGAGATCAGAGAAAATCATTATCAGAACACATCCTCCATTTTCTATAAAAACGAAGTGTGCTTGTGAAATTACATTTACTATGTTTAAATAACTACGTTTCAGAGAAACTTAACAAAACAATGTTTTTGCATAAGTACTGAACAACATAATGTACACTAGAAGTGGAAATATAAATGTTTTTTGTAGTGACTCCAGAATAAGAGATGATAAACATCTTCAAGAGCTTGGTCCTCCTTCAGGGCCTTTGCTCTCTATTTCTCTACTAAGGTAAATTTAGTTTGGCACAGCTTCCAGAGGCAGGAGAGCAGATGATGTGCCCCACCCCCTACACGGTCATCTTTGTAACACGGGTGGGTGTGAAACTTTGCATACTTGAACTGAGTGAACTTATCTGAAGCATGTCTCAAATATTAATAATAATAATAAGAAGAAGAATAACAACAGCAATAATAACAACAGCAATAATAACAATAATAACAATAACAACCACAATAATAATAATAATAATAACAACATGTTTTTATGAAGAACAATAGTGCTGTTCCTACAAACTGTAAATGACATTCATTCACATATTACAACTTAATAGTACTCCATTTACAACCTACAAACAGTTGAAGATTGAAGTGTCCATGTCAGGATTTAAGGTTTGTCTGGCAATTCACTTCAGATACCATAGTAGAGCATTCGCTCACCAAGCCGCCTTCTCAGATAAATGAAATAACAAATACCAGCTCATAGGATGAGATCCCTAGCAAGCTGTGGTCGAGGAAGGGAGTGTTAATGATGTTTGTAGAGCACCATTGTTTGTACGTAGTGAACAAGAACATTCACTATTAGAAGGATAGTTTTGAGGCACCACAGTTAAGTCACAATTCAAAAGTTAGATCTGAATGATTAATCTTGATAATTGGAAATTCATGAAACATATCAAGTCTCTCATGTAGAAGTACTGGGATTCTCTTCCAAAGGTTATAAGAAGAGCAAGATAGTTCAAAATAGAAGATGCAGTGGCCAGATACATCATATTAAAAATAATGAAACTGCATCAATGCTCCAGTAGACCGGTCTAAAACAACTGGAAGGTTGTAGTATTTGAGCATTTTGGTGAAAACACATGTAATTTGATAACCAATTCCCTTTTCTAGAAGAAGCAAAGTTGATGGAAATGCAGGAATGTAATTAAATATCAGACAATCAAATAATCTACTGTGTAAAGCAATAATGTTTGTGTTTCGTTTCATATATTAATTGCAATGTTATATTTCTTATTGGTTTCACTTTTGCTAAACAGCCTTAGATTGGGCCTCAGCCTATGGGCAGGGAAGGCTTCACCTTACATCTGTGTTTCAGCTGGCACTGATGGAACAAAAAAACAGTTTTGAGGTGCAAATGAAATGGATGGAGACCTTTAGAAGTCTTGTGGTTGATCTTGCCTCCCATACATGAATTTTGAGATTGTCCATCTGCTACTTCCAAGCAATGAAAACCCTTTTCCACAATAATGGAGAAACAGCTTTCTCAATGATCTTGGAGAATTTTGGATGTCCTATTGGAATTAGGGGAAATGCCTCTGCTGAAGCCTTAAGCCATCCTAGACTGCCCAGTCTTTGAAACAAAGTCCCCTCTGACATGCTCCAACTACAACATCCCTTGAAATCAAACTTTTGTGGAAATACCATAGGTACCTCAAACTAAGATTCTTGCAACCAAAGGCCTGATACCACATTTGCCACAAATATGACATCTGGTTGAAAAATATGGCCCACTGATTCTGGGGAGCATTTGTGCTGATGGCTCACCCTACTTTCAACCTTGCACCATCCACCATTGCTTTCCTTATCTGAGCATTTGACTCTAAAGCATTATGGCAATACTGTGGGTCTGATTTGCAAAGAGCCTCCGCAGTTGTGGCAATGTCTTGACAATCTTGTTTGAATCTCAACACTGTAGTTTCTCATTGCAGTGATTCAGCCACGGGTGAGGAGACTCCATCACAATGGTGGAGCCTCCTCTACAACTGCAGAGGTTCTTTGTAAATCAGGCCCACAGTCAATATTAAGAGACTATCATAAGCATTCAAAGCATTCATGAGTATTTCAAAGGTAACCAAATTTCGTTATCAAAGGAGAACATGGGAAAAGTTTACCGAGCTATCAATCAATTACATATTGGTATGACATTTAAATAGCTCATACATTCCTTTTTTTTAAGAAGGATAGAAAAAAAAAAATAACCCCAATTTTTCCCCAGACTGTACGACATCATTTATAAGAATCAGTGGGGCAGAGCCATAAATGACTAAGCCTTATATCAAATTCAGATGAGCAAAAATAAATTTCCAAAGACATGGAGGTGGTAATGAGGGAAAAGAAGGTGTGCACAATTGTTGTGTGACATTTTGTTGTGGGGGATGTATCATTTTCTTGGGCATTGCTGAAATCCGATGTGTTGTTCTGTGGTCGCTGTGTTGCATTTACACTTTGACTGTCTTTTGTTCAGCACCCTTATGTTTTGATTTTATTGTGATGTTGTAATGTGTACATTATTGTTTTATGTTCTGTTGTTTACATTAGAGATGACAAAATAGTATTTTTTTTCCCAGCCATGTGCTGCTCGTTTTAAGATTTCTGTGACAAGCAACCATATACCACAGTGTAAGGCAGTAAATTAGCACAGCTCCAGCACCTCAACTGCTCAAAACACCAGTCAGTCCAAACCTCTGCCAGAGACCAGGTGCCCACTTTATGTGATACGACCCAAAGGACCCAATATGTTACCACATTCCCTAGATTATGGATTTTCAACAATGTATATATACAGTAAATTACGAAGAAAATCATAATAATTTGCAAAGAATTACGGGTATTGTAAAAAAGACATTGCAAAAAAATAGGAATCTGGCAAACTTCTTATCAGAAATATAGCCTAAAGCAAGTTTCATGCCATTTAGAAAATGATTACGCATTTATTTCAACCTACTTCAGTATTATTTGGAAAAAAGTAAGACATAAGGTATTGTTATTCTAACTTCAACTTCTAGATTCTAAAAGCAGGTAGATAACACTCATGCAAGAGCAATATTCAGAGGTAACCTCCACACATCCTTCGTGGTGTCTCGGCTGGCACAAGTAGGATGACACGGAGGGGCAAAGGAGGAGCATTGGTAGTAGAGAATGCATCTTGGTTTGAGGAACGATTTGGCTGCAATAACTGCAAAGAACTATCACTGCCAAGGCCTCTGCTTCACTCAGTAGGAGAAAGAATAGCAGCGGTGTACTGTATTAGAAAATAGTGCAACATTAATGGAGTCCAAGCAGAGTATGAGAGGAACCAGATGATGTGCTACATATTTCAATCTTATTTCAAACAGAGTTAATTCACTGTTCTATAGAAGACGTCTGGCTGATTCAACAGATAACTGTACTTGCTGATACGCCGAGCAACTCGTGTCTAAATCTCTACCGATGGTACACAGGGAAAGGGGATATATGTAGAAAATCCTCAGAAAGTGGGCCCGGTCTCTGGCGCCTTGCAATCTGAGCTCGCAGGATTTCTGGGGCGCTATTTCATTTATATCTTCCCAAGTTGTTTCCAAGGTGCACCGGGAATTAAGTGCATCCTCTCCTTTCTTGCAACGATTGTGCATCGCAAGAGATGAGTGTGTAAGACAATGTTTAAAGGCTATTTAACATTAGTTTTACTGTTTTGTTTTTTTCATTTTAACTTGGGATTGTATCACAGAAGTTGGGCGGTTATTTGATTGGACTTGACACCAGCTAGTTTGTATATTTTCAACCTGAATCTCTGGTGATTTTTTTTTTTTTTTTACTTTTTTCATTATTTGTAGCCATCTTGTTTCTCGAGAAAGGTTCCTATATTTAAAAGCACTCGTGAACATTTTGTAAAACTCTGAAGAATCCCTTGACAGTATGTTACAGCAGTCAATGTGTGATGACAAAGAGTTACATTGTGATGGTCATTGTGATTTCTAAATCATCACAGTTGTGCGGCCCTTGGTACATGCTGGACTGTCACTATGACCAGATTCCTTTACTATGATGAAGGGAAAATGTCGGTGGCCAACATAAGTTTTTACCCCGCTAAGGGATGAGTTGGACCTCCTTGTGAAGTGCAGCCAGGGATAGAAACTTTCACCTCCAGTACTTTTTGAAATCCCAATTGTAAACACTTACAAAGCTACCCTTCAAAATGAAACTGCAAGTTGCATGACTCCACCAAACAAACAGCCAAGAGTCTAGATTTCCAAGATACTTCACAAATATATCTTTCAGTTTCTGATTAAATTTACATTCTTGTGTGTGTACAATAAAGAAATGACTAAAGGCCTCATTTTGAGTTTGGCGGGCGGCGGAGGCCGCCCACCAAACTCTTTTGGACGGAAAACCACCACTCCGGTTTTCCGCCTGTCGTCCCAATTATGAGTTTTCCGATGAGCCAGCCGAATACTCACCACAATATTGACATTACGAGCCAGTGGCAATGTTGCGGTGCATTGTGTGTAGCAGCACCTGTCGCACTTTTCACTGCCTGTATTTCAGGCAGTGAAAAGCACAACAAGGCTGTCTAGGGGACCCCTGGCACCCACTTTCCGCCATCCTTTGCATGGCAGTGGAACCTCCATGCAAAATCTGGCTGAAACGCGGGTCATAATCTGGAGGGAAGTGTTGCTTTCAGCACTGCCCTCGTGGATTGGGACCACTTGTACCACCAGGCCTTTGACTGGCGGCAACCTTTTGGTGCCTTCGGTCAGGCCATGGCAGCTCTGCCATGGTCATAATATGGTGGTCGGACTGCCCCTGTCGGAGGTGGTCCGAGTGCCACCGCAAGTCTGACGGTCCATAGACCACCATACTCGTAATGAGGCCCTCCGTCATGTAACCTAAGGTGAAGTTTACAGATTAGTATTTCCCATTTAAAAGCTCAACTATAGCATTAAAAATAAAAAATCTTACTCAAGTATATCTTGACTGTAATCTGCATCAAAATACTAAGCCACTTCCCCTCCCTTTGAAATCACAAGGAATACTAGCATTAATCGACTTCCTTGGAGCTCTCTAAGGAACAGTCTATGTCCCTGTGGCACAATAAACTGTGAACTAAGCCTTTGTGTCTGTTCCTGCTTGGGGGGGTGGCTGACGATATTTGCAAGGAGAGAATTGCGGGGGTGGTGGTTAGTGCACAACTCAAAACTCCAATGCCTGAACATATTTCTGCTTGCCTAAGAATCAAAATGCACCCCTGTATGCAGACTCACGCCTAAACATTAGAGGATGCCTCGGGTGGTAAAATATGTACTACAACCAGCAAGTTTGCAGCTGCCGGATAAAAGATATTGAACCATCCCTGACATTGGCTCTTACATTTCTTTATATTGTGCTGCGTGTAGGCTGACTTTTCTTCTAATAAAGACAGCACTACGATTAAATAGGAATAACTTGTTATTTTATCTCACGCCTAAGATGTTCAACTTGAGACATCTAGAAGTACAAATGAAAGTAAGTACCGTGGATATAATAGTCTTTATGTGGACTTCTGCCATACAACACATTATTAACCATCCCCACACCATCCAAAGTGTGTTTTATAACACTTGCGCCGCGTTGTACCCTTCTGAGCTGTCGCCATAGAGAGGAATGCCGCTCTACAGACAGGTGCATTCAATGGGGCTTGTTAACTCTTAGACCAGCTGCAGTGAGCGCCTGGTAGTTGGTACACTAAACTATAGCTATTTAAAACAGGGGCGTAGCTATTGTTAGTGCTTCGGGTGTAGTGGAACCGGGTCCTAGGGATTTGAGGGAGGCCATCTGGATCCCAATTATGGCTACATATTGCTACAAAACTGTGGTCAGGGGGCATTTTCCTGTGTTGCGTGTGGGACTCTGACACCCTTTATACTCCACTAAAAACCAGTGAGCAATAATCAGTAGAATGGTGAACTATTTTTAGAAGGTTTTTTTTTTTTTTTGCAGACTTAAAACTCGATTGAAATAACTGTTCAGTTCATTATGTAAAAGGCGTTAACGCCGAAGTGTTGAATTAGCGGATTACACATCTCAGAGCACACCACAGAGCATTCGTCTGAATCCTGAGGGTGCTGGTGCCGTTTTCCTTGTCCCAATAAGCTGTAATTGTGTGCCCTGTTTGTTGGACCTTGTATTTGCCACTTTTAGCACTTTCAAAGCGCAGAAACCCTATCCACCGCTTATCAGAGTGGCTTGCACACCACTGAATCCTGTAAGAGATGTATGTGGATGCCATTGTGTCAGGGTACGGAACACTGCTGCCATCTGGGCTGCTTCAATCCCACCACCAACAAGGGAACCTCTTTAACTGGGCAATGCACTCCGGGACTGCTGGACGTCGCTTCCTAAAGATTGTAAAAAATATATCCCCAGTTTAACAGGAGTGTCATCCCCCATACACTGTGTGAGTTTTTGCAGTGTAACGAACAGTCTGTGTAACATTATGACGCCCTACATTTCTATAGTAACATATACTTTACACAATATAATAGACTGGCTTTGCTGTTTCTGTGTTTATGCACGTGCCTGTGTGTGTGTGTGTGGGGGGGGGGGGGGGGAGGGGCGGGAGGCGGGTTCGTGTGTACGTTAGTTAATTTGTCGGTGCCCTTGAATACACGTTTATGCACCCACATGACCCCCTAAACACTGATAATACAGTTCAAAGTAAAACAATGAAAACTGCGTATTGGACCCGTTTTTTCACAATTTCAACCTTTGCCTGACCCTTACTTCTGAACTGCACCTCCCTAGATGTCAGGGGAAAAGACGTAGGACCCAGGCCACCTTCCTGGCTTTGGAATCGGAAGATTAGGGTTCAAACCCTCAAGATCAGACGTTGCCTGAGTGTGCGAATTACCATCCCAGCTGTCTCTGACTGAAAATGATAGCCGGTGCAGAATCAAACCATATACATTCACTAATCCACTCCGCCCCTGACCTATTGTCGTATGTACTGCCCTGTTCCTCTACATGTCGTTTCTCATTTACATGCTATAGTCGCTAATACATACATTTAAATATATTATATGGTCACTCTGGACAAACCGGGGGCTGTGCCAACACGGATGACAGAATGACCCAAAAAATCATCAGCCACCAGCTTTAAAGTGATAACAGAAGAAGCAAAGCTCTCAAATCGTGGACAGCGAAAGGAAAATATCAACAGACCGTGTTCAATGAGCACTTTTAGCATCCCCGTTCCAGAGCAGAAACTGCAGGGGCTCCGCTCTTCCGCGCCACAGGCCAGATTAACCGACCAAATAACCGCAGCAGCGCTATCCTCGGCGGAGGGCAGGAAGCGGTAAACTGCGCCTCAGAGTGCAGCGCTCGGACCAGAGACCGTAAAGCGCCTTAATTACACGATACCGGCGCGAGGTCGGGCTGTAAATACTGTTTTTTCTGATGGTGCCTCTCGTTTGCCCTTTAAAGAGCATGGGTAAACCCGGTAGGTCTCACTGTAATGTGCTTTGGTATGCATGCACCCGCGCGTGTTTGAAGTGGGGACGGCACTTTATTTCTACAATAACCTGTAGCAGATGGTCCTGGTGGACTGTAGAGCACCAGCCAGCAGCGTGTGCCTGGGAATGAGGGTCAAGCCCACCTACTGCCTTGTGTTTACGTCACCAGCTGAAGCCAGGCCACTGGCGACCGGAATCCAGGTCCTTTGATCGTTTTAGGCTTTCAATCGATTTTGTTCTTCTTAAGACAACTCAAGTTACAGGTAAAAGAAACGCACCGAAAGACAGAATGCAGTGGCTTGGGAGAATGGGTTTATGCACCACGCACGCCATGCCCCTTGATCCAAAAGGGCAGAACCTATAGACAGGGCCACTGGAATTATGCAGCAGGACTAGATCGAATTATACGGCAACAAAAGGCAGGTTAGGCACCATAATGCTGCACATTTTGTGATAGCATTACTACATTATTTCATAATTTTGGCACCTGTTAACAATGTCTGGGCAGAGGGTTCGCCTTATTAATACTAGTTCAACGCCAAAATACAGCAAGTAACAACGGAGAGGTCACGGTGAACCTTTTAGGAAGGATCTCTCACTATGTAGGTAACACGTGTGGCAGTGATTTTAATAACTTTTAATCCGGTTGAGCTAGAAATATTGTGTTGAAATCTGCGGATTATACAGAAAATTATGGTTTATGCGGAAAACGTGGCAAATCCATACGTATGCAGAAAACACAGCGGCTGCAGAGTCAAATAATTCCAATACCCCTGGTATGCACGAGTGCATAACCCAGCAGAGATAGGTGTTGGTTAAAGGCAGTAAGGGGCATATTTATACTCTGTTTGCGCCGAATGTGCGTCAAAATGTTTGACGCACAATCGGCGCAAACACTGCCCCATATTTATACTTTGACGTCCGACCCCGCGGGCGTCAAAGTTCCACCATGTGCGCCATTTTTTGGAAGGGGGAACCAGCCTTGCGTTAATTATATGCAAGGTAGGCGTTCCCTTCCAAAAAATGACTTTAAGGCCTGTGCCCCATATTTATACTGTGACGTCATTTTGACGCACAGGAGGGGGCAGGCCTTAAAAAACGACGCCCAGCCTGATGGGCGCCGTTTTTTAACGCCTGGGTCAGGGCAGGCGTTAAGGGACCTGTGGGCTCAGAAGAAGCCCAGAGGTGCCCTCCCATGCCCCAAGGGACACCCCCTGCCACCCTTGCCCACCCCAGGAGGACACCCAAGGATGGAGGGACCCATCCCAGGGAAAGAAAGGTAAGTTCAGGTAGGTATTTTTTTTTGTATTTTTTTTGTGGCATAGGGGGGCCTGATTTGTGCCCCCCTACATGCCGCTATGCCCAATGGCCATGCCCAGGGGACGTAAGTCCCCTGGGCATGGCCATTGGGCAAGGGGGCATGACTTCTGTCTTTGCTAAGACAGGAGTCATTTCAATGGGGGTTGGGCTTCGAAAAAAATGGCGCAAATTGGGTTGAGGCCAAAATTTTGCCTCAGACCTGACTTGCCCCATTTTTTGACACCCAATCTCCATTTTCCCCTACGCCGGTGCTGCCTGGTGTGACTCTTTTTTTTTTACGCACACAAGTCCGCAGCGCCAGCTAACGTCATTCAATAAATACGGCGCCCGCATGGTGCGTTGAAATGGCGTTAGCCGGCGGTAAAATTTTTGACGCACAACTGCGTTGGCGCAGTTGTGCGTCAAAAAGTATAAATATGGGCCTAAGTATCTCATGACTACAGGTGCCTGATGGCCGGCTCATCTCGTGGAATGTCTGCACTAACCCAAACCCTGTATAGGTTTTTGCAGCCTCAATGGCCCAAAACAGCATGTGCCGTTTAAAAATATAAAACCAACATACTGAAGTGCCTTTTGAGCGCACGGCTCCACTCAGAATCGGCATTGTGGTCATTGGGCTCAAAATACCACTGCAACTCCACATCCACAGTCAGTTAACACAGACGCGTTGTATCTCGTTGGGTGGCCACATGCAGACTGCCATAGTCACTCCATAGCAACTTTTATTTATTTAAAGCCACGAAAGTCACCCCTTGGACGTATTCCTGCACGGTACCATTACATCGCCAAAGCTCTCAAGTTGTCCCACACAGGTGTAACGCAGTCAGCTAGTACCGTCTTATAAGGGGTCACCGCTTTGCATTCTGGTGTATGTAGTTGTAATCTTTAGGCTAGCAATGAACGCCTACAAGCACCCTAATCTAAAGCGAGGAAGAGAAGGCGCCTGACACGGAACAGATGTATTTCTCTCCCGCTCTCCATATAAATGCCTCTCAGTCCTACAGGACTAGGCGAACGGTGTCTCAGTCATAACCCTACGCCATCAGCCTGGCAGCCTTTGCATTCCTGCACGGTGCACGCAACTGCACGCCGCAGCCCTGACACGAACTAGCTGTCATCACGGCGAGCACACGGGCTCCTCGCTACGGGGCCAGCAGCACCTGACCAGCGCACAACTCCCATTAACAACAAAACATTTTCCACACACGGAGGACCCAGCACCCTCTAGTCAAGTGGGGTTGCAGACACGCAGCACCCGCTGTCCACGCAGGGCGCCTTCAGGGCGACATGCGTCCATCCACATATGTGAGAAGATGTAGGGTTCTCATGTGGGAAGCTGGTGGAATTACTGATGGATACCTTTCTCAAAATATTCCTAATTCCTAGTTTAGACTGAGCACTACAGCATACTTAAGCGCGGCTGGCACACGTTAAAAACACGCAGAACAAGTAACACTACTCCTTTCATCGATACAACGATACTTCCCGGGACACCGACAGCCGCCTCATGACACTGCAAGCCTCGTCGCCTGCTGCAGTACAGACTGCCATCAAAGTCCCAACTTTCACCTCAGGCAGGACCCGACCGCCGTATAGACCTGCACTTACCTCACGCGGGACGCTTCCCCTCGCAGGACTGTGGTGTCTGCCAAAGCGCCGGCGAGTCAGAGGTAGGCGAGCGGTGGAAGTTTTCAGTTGAAAGGCATCCAGGTATCCGCGCAGCCCGGACCCCCTCTGCTCTCTGTGCTGGTGCAAAAATAAACCCTTCTCCGTCGGAAAATGGCAAGCGATAAAAGCCGAAATCCTCCGACTCCGGCGGGGAGGAAGTGATGGGAAGGTCCGGGAGATGCTGATGCTGCCGCCGAGACTGCTGCTCCGATAGGCTGCTGTCACGTCCCCCGAGCCGAGAGATGATCACTGACCTGATTAGCACTGAGCGGCTCCCTGCATGGAGCCCGAGTAGCGGTGGATGCCTGGGCAGCGGGGGCACCGGGGGAGAAGGCAGCGGGGCCACTGGGGAGCCCTGTCGATGGCAGACTAATGGACGCGCCGCGGCGGAGGCTGGGGGCTCAGTGCGAGAGGAGGCGCTGCACCGTGTTAACCATCTGAGGGCTCACAGCCAGAGCCTGCAGTCCGCGCAAGGTGCATCCCGCGCAACAAAGGCTCCGGACCAGTAATTAGGGAGCCTGGAGCCCGACCAGAGCTCCGGATCTCAAATATGCTTTTTTTTAATACCCCTGTAAGCTACACGATAAAGAAGATTAACACGCTCGCTTTCTTGACCCCTGGGGACTTGGTTCGCGGCTCTCGCCTGGGCTAAGTGAAATGAGTGAGGTGAGCGCCTCATTCCCCAGCTGGCAATTGTCTGCCATAAGAAAATACAAGATGCGTGCAGTAAATAAGCGTATTTGGCAGTTGTTTAAAACAGGCTATGAAGCTGGTGGGTAATTATTACTGCACGGGGGGAGGGGCGCGTACAAGGCTGTGGCGGAAGAGGCAGGGGCTAGCATGGCTCCGTTATCCTGGAAGTAGCCCACTGTTTGTTGCCTGATCAGATAACAGATGAAACACGGAGCTTCTTTAATTAATTAACGCGAGCAGAGAAACAGCGGCCTCCGCGGGGGACCTTGCACGAGCTGCGGGCAAGATGCAGCTGTGTTACCACAGTGGGCCTGTCATCAAAGCCAAGTTTATTTAAAACAAAAAGGAAGATGAATACATGAAAGGGAGCACAACTACACCTTGGGTGCAACATTGCAGCCCAAGTCAACGTAAATTGACTTCTTTATGGCTTGTCAGAAGGCAACTGGCAAATATTTAAGTCCCTCTACGGTGACCTTTGACCTGTGATGAAACCATACAATTATCCAGAGAAGAGAGATCGACAAAAACACTATCTATATAGGTCCTCAGAGGAAGCCTGAGCCGTGTGGCACAGTAAGTGCTAGTGGGCCTGCTCGGAGGAAGTCCCAATTTAATAAATGTTAACACTGGCCGCTTTTGGCTGCTCGGCATCATCTTGTATGCCACGCCCGGTCCACCTGGCACCAACGGGGAAGAGCAGCAGTTTGTCGCTCCCTGTGATGACGTGAACAGCTTGGAAGGAATGAATGTCGGTGAATACAAATGCACATCTTTAAAATATATTTACGGTTATTGTTGCTGCTCCATCAATGTCATTCGATTACTCCCGATCGATGATTGCGCCGGTTCCAAAGACATACACGTCTCAGGCCAGAAATTTCAGGCTTTCAGATGCAGTTGGCAGAAAAGTATATGGACTTTTTTTTCTATTTTCATCGCAAATGCAGCACGTTCTTGACATGGACGTCAGTTCACTGAAATGCCAGGGGTAGCGAAAGTGACATCATACCCACTAGATCTCCACTTTCACTCACAGGCAAACAAATACTTACACATACGCACAAATTCACACTTTCTCTCTCATATATAAACACTCTCTCCCGCGCACAAACACACATTTTAAAGTATTTTTTACTTAGCTCAGTTGACATGGAAGGGCAAATTCCAGCAAATGGTACTCCATTTCCTTACACCAAAAAAAAAGCATTATTATTCACTATGAGGATAATAAAAAAATGTCAGAAAGCAAAAAACGTGGCGTCCCCAACTGACCTCAATAAGGAGGAGCTGCCACTCTGTTCCTAGCACTGAATTTGCCACCCCTGAGGTCAGTGGTCGCAAAGGCAGTGCCAGGGGTCGCAGAGGGGAAAGCAGGGGTCGCAGTGATTCCCACATAATGGGAATCACTTTTGTCTTTCTCTATTCATCCTTCCCTCACCCACTCCACTGTTACTCCTGTAGTTCTTGCTGTCCTTAAATTAAATGTTTTAATTTAAATGTCCCTATTTGGAGGAGCCATCAGCAGCCACCTGCTGCCAGACATACATTCCCAAAAACCTTTTGTGTGCATCTGTTGCTCCCTTGCCCCTGGCTACGTCCCGTTGCTTCCCTCTCCTGCTTCCCCACCCGATGCTCAATTGCTACTTGACCACTCGTGATCATTTACATATTTTTTTAAAGTTTTTTTGGAGGCTTGTCAGTTGCCATTTGCTGCCTACCCACTCTGGCATTCAAAGTGCAGCTTCACACAAATACTTTGTAAAAATATTTATCAATCTAAGGAACGGCCTCCAACTCAGATTGTTAATACAAAATAGAAAAGTTCACCCATGTCATTACGTAGGTATGAGGATGTGTGGAGGTGGCAGATTTCATACCTTAATTCGATTTGTCTTCATAAGAACTAGAGTTGGATCTCCCATACAGCTCATAGTCACAGGTGAAGAATGTGTTCGTAGACTAGGCAGAGACATCCATTTGTTCTTTTCCTTTGATTTCATCATTTAATTGCAGCAATAACACCAATAAACTAAATATGTTATTAGGAGGTAGCACAAGCACATTTTCATTTAAAACCACAACTTCTTTGAAATAGTTTTTTGTCCACATTATGACACTGGAGCTTCGGATTTTGGAAAACACTCATGTTTCAGTCTACGGTTAGGGGTGGGCGAAGAACTCGCCTCCGCAGGCGGAGTTTGCAGTGTTTTCCCACTCCGCACTCTGTGTGGAGTTCCGAAAAACTCTGTGAAGTGATGTGGATTCGAGTTTTTCCTCTCGCTTGTGCTGGCCAATGTTAAGTTGGTGAGCACGAGCAAGAGAAATCACAAGGTTGGCGAGCAAGATTTCTGAACCTGAGTGGTTGCAGTTGGCGCCACCGCTCACGATGAGAACGCTGACCCTTGCATTGAGGAAGCTGCCGCAAGAGTACAAAATCTACTCGAGTGGCAAAAAGAAGCTAGCGCCCTCTGGCGCTCCACGTGATGTCGTTTACACTGAGTTTACAGCGTGGGAGACACTCCAGTGTTGAAAATCAGTGTGACAGCACACCTTGCCCAAACTCTTATGCTCACAGAACTCCACGTACTGGTGCAGTTTTTTTTCTGCACTTTGCAGAGTTATTCATAACAGAACTCAGCGAACTCCGCCCAGGGCTTTATACAATATGGTATGTTCATGTCGAAGTGCCATCCTTTGCAAACCTAACCATGACAAATTAAATCTAAAACCTATTTTTTCTTCATTAAATTTCTAAAAAGTGTTGCACTTTTGGATGTAACTTATGTCAATTTCACACTTAAATAGCCGGACTTTGGCTACAAAACAGGTTCAAAGATGTTAGTGATTTGCAAATTCTACTGTCACTTCATGCATCAGCAGATTTTGCAGACCTTAAATGATAAAACACAGCAATATGCCACTGTTGTAGTTACCACTGTGTTCAAACACTTGAGCATAGCATGCTATCAATCCACAGGTTTGAAAGAGGGTGTAAAAATTGAAGAAGTAGATGAAAATGAAAATAAAGAGCAGAGTGAAGCGAGACGAGTAACAAACAGACTAAAACACAGGGAAGAAACAAAGTAGTATATTACCTCAAATACAGGACACAGTCTCTCAACCAGAGAGGAACACATTGGATTCCATCTGTATACAGATAGAATAAATACAATATTATTCAATCAACAATTAGGAAGCAGCAAATAATGCACCCCCAGACTGATCGATTTCCACTGATGAGTCACATATACAAGAAACATGAGCCAAGAAACGTCCAGCACTAATTGTTCACATGTTTAATGACAATTGCTAAATGTGAACTCAAGGGAAAGAATATATTAAAAATGCATTCGGGAGGTCTAGTACAAGCATGTCAGAGGATGGACTACTTCACTGAACAAGAAATGGCGAAGCCTAAAGGTCCTGCCATTACCTTCCTGCCTTTTGGCTTTGATAGTGCTTGTTCTGTTTTTTCATGGTTTTACATATTCAATTCAATATAAAAAAATATAGATTGGTTTTAAATCAAAACATTTTTAGGCCCAGCGAAGCACATTTTGGTTTAGTAGTCTCTGGTACTGGAGGGAACTACTTTGTGTGCATTTGCATTTTGGTTTAGTAGTCTCTGGTACTGAAGGGAACTACTTTGTGTGCATTTTCTCTTTGTGAAAGAGTAAAATTCTGCCTCTTACAGTGAAGTAAGTCAGTTGCTGAAGTGGGCTGACCCACTGTGCAATGCTGTATGCTATGAAATGCAGAAAATGAGAACAACACAACAGCAGCCTAATGGTTACAAAGGACTGGGTGAAAACCCCTATAGATAAATATATCACATTAAACACTTTAGTAAAATCATAAGGTCCAAGCTCAAGTCCGTCCCCATTCTCACTATATCCTGTTTCATTTCCATGAAACTTTAATAAAGAAGTGCAAAACAAAAGGTCCTGGCTCATGTCAGATCTAAAATGATAAACTACTCTGTCCAGTGAGTTTGAATTTATTAAAGTGCTTTTAGCACATACTACAAAACATTTCTGCCTTTCAGACATACAATTAAAAACAAAATATAAAAGTTTAAAAATGTATTTAAAAACAAAGTTGAAATACTATAGACACTAAAACAAGAACCAAATATGACAGACCCAAGAAGTCAAGGCGCATAGAACAATAATTCTATTGAAGCAACCCACAATGCAATAATAAACAGGATAGAAACTGAACATGTTCTTTTTAAGCATTCTGGAGTTTTGTACAGATCTCCCAATAGGAATGGCGTAGCAAGCAAACAAACCAAAAAAAAAAAAAAAACAATGCATTTAGGCCCAGTACTTTGACTGGGGGTGAATGATTGACATTGTTTAGCGTTCGGTCCATCATCAGTTTTTTTATGCATTTGTCACCCTAAGTGAGAAGTGTATTCCCAGACGTGAATCCTGTGCTTGCTCTACCACCAGATTCTAGCTAGCCTGGCTGCTAGGGGGTGATACCCCTAAACCGGTCCCAGGATGCTTGTTTGCGATCCAGGGAGGATCAGGCCTGGCAGTGCAGGGTGGACTGTTCCCATGGGGAGCTGGGTCAAGAATGATTTGCATATGGATGTTTGTAAACTGGAATGCGTGGCAAGCAATAAAACAATGGATTTAGGCCCAGATCTGTGACTGGGGTGAATGTTTGTCATTTTTTAACATTCTGTACATCATCTGTTCTTTTTACTCATGAGCCTCAAATATAGGCCTTTTGCCCTAATCACATACCCTACAAGGTCACGTAATAAGAAGAATGTTTGGACTGCTTTATTTCCAGGTTGCTCTTTGCGTGGGATCTTAGGGCCAGATGTAGGAAGCCTTTTGCGCCTCGCAACTGGCGAAAAAAGTAGTTTGCAAGGTGCAAAAGGCCTTCCGCGATGCAGAGTCACATTTTGCGAGTCAGTACCGACTCGCAAAATGTGATTCAGACTCGCAAATAGGAAGGGGTGTTCCCTTCCTATTTGCTACCGCATCGCAATGCTGAGTTGCTTTGTGACCGCGAATGCGGTCGCAAACCAACTCGCAGTTACCATCCACTTGAAGTGGATGGTAACACATTCGCAAAAGGACCCCTTCCCCTTTGTGAATGCCCACAAAAATATTTTTTCAGAGCAGGCAGTGGTCCTATGGACCACTGCCTACTCTGAAAAAAACGAAACAAAAAGGTTTCAGAATTTTTTCGTTTTGCAGCTCGTTAAAATTTTTAAAAAAACTGCTTTATGTAAAAGCAGTCACGGACATGGTGGTCTGCTGTCTCCAGCTGGCCACCATCCCCGTGAGTGCCTAGACTCGCTATGGGGTCGCAAACTGCGACCCACCTCAGTAATATTCATGAGGTGGGTCTTTGCGACCCCATAGTGAGTCGCAGAAGGTGTCTCGTATTGCGAGATGCAATTTGCGAGTCGCTATGACTCGCAAATTGCAAGTCGCAATTTGTTACTTACCTACATATGGCCCTTAGTTATTGTGTTGGACCTAGCCTTGCGGCAATGGCCGCAAATCAGCGTAAAATATTCCAGATCCTGTTTTTTACCATAAAGGGTTGATTTGTTTTTAATTATATTTAGGGACAGACGCCCTAACCCTGGCTTGGGCAAACAATATTGGATCAAATCAAACAAGCCAATGTGTTTTTTTTAAGTTTCCAAGGGCAACTGCTGTTTCTTGGAATTTTAAAAGCGATAATTGCTTATTTAGTGTGGCATTTTGGGGGTCATTCCAACTTCGGCGGGGTCCCCCGCCAGAAGACCGCACCGCAGTCAAAAGACCGCGGCGGTCATTCTGGCTTTCCCGCTGGGCTGGCGGGCGACTGCCAAAAGGCCGCCCGCCCGCCCAGCGGGAAAGCACCAGCAACGAGGATGCCGGCTCCGAATCGAGCCGGCAGAGTTGCTGGTGTGCGACGGGTGCAGTTGCACCCGTCGCGATTTTCAGTGTCTGACAAGCAGACACTGAAAATCAATGTGGGGCCCTGTTAGGGGGCCCCTGCAGTGCCCATGCCAGCGGCATGGGCACTGCAGGGGCCCCCAGGGGCCCCACGACACCCGTTCCCGCCAGCCTGGTTCTGGCGGTGAAAACCGCCAGAACCAGGCTGGCAGGAAGGGGGTCGGAATCCCCATGGCGGCGCTGCTTGCAGCGCCGCCATGGAGGATTCACAAGGGCAGCGGGAAACCGGCGGGAAACCGGCGGGAAACCGCCGGCTTCCCTTTTCTGACCGCGGCTTTACCGCCGCGGTCAGAATTGCCCTTGATGCACCGCGAGCCTGTTGGCGGTGCATCCTCCAACCCCGGCCCTGGCGGTCCATGACCGCCAGGGTCGGAATGACCCCCTTTGTCTCTTATGTGGTAGCAAATTTAAGTTTGAAGATGGAAATATTCCCAACCTTTCAGCTTCCTTGTTCCATTGAATCACATAACTAGATTTAGGCTGCATGGAGATTTGCTCTTCCCAGCCTTTCTCAACATGAAGGGGGCTATCTGACATTTGCACACAATTGATGAATAACCAACATCCACTTCCAAAACCACTGTCAGGAAGCTTGCTCGTAATTTAAGTAAAGGTTTCCCAAACATCCTCTCCTAGTGTCCTAATCATTCGCTTCACCTGTCAAGGCCCCACAGCTCTACTCCATAGGAAATTCGACTTCCCACTTTTGCTTGAAAATCATTGTTGATGAAGCTGGAAAACCTATGACTGTACTTATACACCATCCTCAAAATTGGATGTACTGCCTCTTCAGAATTACTAATGGTAGTTTGGGCAACTTAATCCCATTTTGCTGCAAGGGGGTTAAGTTTTTAAAACTATTTCAAAAGAAACTGACCAAGGTTGATCCGGGCCAGTAGCCATGACATTACTCATTCACATGGGTCCAGGGTTTTATCTTATTTATTTCGAATGAACGTTCAGATTTTGTACAACATTGCAATGGTTTTTATTAATCAAGCAATAAAGATTATCTAATGGTAGTATGAATATTGTTAGACCTGACATGCTTTAGGGTGGTCACCCCTAACTTTTTGACTGCCTCCCTCCACTTTTTGGACTCTGTTTTTGCTGGCTCTTAGACTCTGCACACTTTACCACTGCTACCCAGTGCTAAAGTGCATATGCTCTCTCCCTTTAAACATGGTAACTTTGGATCATACCCAATTGGACTATTTAATATACTTATAAGTCCCTAGTAATGTGCACTGTATGTGCCTAGGGCCTGTAGATTAAATGCTACCAGTGGGCCTGCAGCACTGGTTGTGCCACCCACTCAAGTAGCCCCTTTACCTTGTCTCAGGCCTGCCATTGCAAGGCCTGTGTGTGCAGTTTCATTGCCACTTCGACTTGGCATTTAAAAGTACTTGCCAAGCCTCAAGCTCCGCTTTTTCTACACATGTCACCTCTAATGTGTGCCCTAGGTAACCCCTAGAGCAGTGTGCTGTGTGGGTAAAAGGCAGGGCACGTACCTGTGTAGTTTACATGTCCTGGTAGTGTAAAACTCCTAAATTCGTTTTTACACTACTGTGAGGCCTGCTCCCTTCATAGGCTAACATTGGGGCTGCCCTCACACATTGTTGAAGTAACAGCTGCTGATCTGAAGGGAGTAAGACGGTCATATTTAGTATGGCCAGAATGGTAATACAAAATCCTGCTGACTGGTGAAGTTGGATTTAATATTACTATTTTAGAAATGCCACTTTTAGAAAGTGAGCATTTCTCTGCACTTAAATCTTTCTGTGCCTTACAATCCAGGTCTGGCTAGGTTTAGTTGACAGCTCCTTGTGCATTCACTCAGACACACCCCAAACACAGGGTACTCAGCCTCACTTGCATACATCTGCATTTTGAATGGGTCTTCCTGGGCTGGGAGGGTGGAGGGCCTGCTCTGACACAAAGGACTGCCACACCCCCTACTGGGACCCTGGCAGACAGGATTGAACTGAAAGGGGACCTGGTGTACTTCTAAGCCACTCTTTGAAGTCTCCCCCACTTCAAAGGCACATTTGGGTATAAAACAGGGCCTCTGCCCTACCACCGCAGACACTTGCTGGAGAAGAAACCTGAACCAGAAACTACATCCTGCCAAGAAGAACTGCCTGGCTGCTCAAAGGACTCACCTGTCTGCTTTCTACACAGGACTGCTGCCTTGCTGTTGGCCTACTGCCTTGCTGAACTCTTGTCTGGCTGTAAAAGTGCTCTCCAAGGGCTTGGGTAGAGCTTGCCTCCTGTTCCCTGAAGTCTCAGGACCAAAAAAGACTTCTCTTTTTCATTTGGACTCTTTGTGTGTCGAAAATTTCGACGCACAGCTTGCTCCGCGGCGAGAAAATCACAGCACACTGACACTGATCAACGCAACACCTTTGGGGTGACCGGAACTTTGACGCACTGCCTCGCAAGGACAACGCCGCCTGACTTCCAGAGGGTAAATCGACGCAACGCCTGCCGTGAGAACAAAAATTCCACGCACAGCCTCCTGTAACGACGCGCAGCAGGAAAACAAGCCGAAGAATCCACGCACAGACCCCGGGACATCTGGTAATCCTGTGAACCACAGAAAGAAACTGTCCGTGTGCGGGAAAATGACGCACAACTTCCCCGCGTGAAAAATAACGACGCAAGTCCGTGTGTGCAGGGGAGAAATCGACGCACACACCATTTTCCATGTATCTCTTCTTCTGCGGCCCTTGGCGGAGATTTTCCACTTTAAACCAGGTACTTTGTGCTTGAAAGAGACTTTGTTTGCTTTTTAAAGACTTAAGACACTTAGGCGGTCATTCCGACCCTGGCGGTCATGGACCACCAGGGCCGAGGACCGCGGGAGCACCGCCAACAGGCTGGCGGTGCTCCCAAGGGCATTCTGACCGCGGCGGTGCAGCCGCGGTCAGAAACAGAAAAACCGGCGGTGTACCGCCGGTTTTCCGTTGCCCTGGGGAATCCTCCATGGCTGCGCAGCTTGCTGCGCCGCCATGGGGATTCCGACCCCCATACCGCCATCCTGTTCCTGGCGGCCGGTATGGGGTGTCGTGGGGCCCCTGGGGGCCCCTGCAGTGCCCATGCCTATGGCATGGGCACTGCAGGGGCCCCCGTAACAGGGCCCCACTGAGAATTTCAGTGTCTGCATAGCAGACACTGAAATTCGCGACGGGTGCAACTGCACCCGTCGCACCCTTTCCACTCCGCCGGCTCCATTCGGAGCCGGCATCCTCGTGGAAAGGGGTTTCCCGCTGGGCAGGCGGGCGGCCTTCTGGCGGTCGCCCACCCGCCCAGCGGGAAACACAGAATAACCGCGGCGGTCTTCTGACCGCGCACCGGTATTCTGGCGGCTCCCGCCGGCACCGCGGTTACAGCGGCCGGCGGGAGTCAGAATGACCCCCTTAATATCACTTTTCAGTGATATCTCTACAATTTGACATTGCATCTTTATTCGTTTTGACCTACAATTATCCAGATAAATATTATATATTTTTCTAAACACTGTGTGGTGTATTTTTGTGATGCTATATAGTGTTATTGTATGATTTATTGCACAAATACTTTACACATTGCCTTCTAAGTTAAGCCTCACTGCTCAGTGCCAAGCTACAAGAGGGTGGGCACAGGATAATTTGGATTGTGTGTGACTTACCCTGACTAGAGAGAGGGTTCTTGATTGGACAGAGGGTAACCTGACTGCCAACCGAAAACCCCATTTCTAACATTGGTGATCAGCGGTGAGGATAGGACTTGTATTTGTGCAGTGACATACAGTAGCTAAGTACTTCACTACCTACCCACAGGTGAAGGTCAACTTGATTTTTATCTCTTTTTGCAAATTCATTTTTCCTGACAATTTTCAAAAACTAAATCCTCACTCAACATGTCTCTAGCTGGGTCTCAAGTAGGAGATTTGGGCCTAGCCCTGTTGGAGACATATACTGTCAAACAGCTAAAAGGGTTCTGCAGGGTGATGAGAGTACCCACCCAAGGGGCCTCAAAAAAGGAGGACTTTCAAGTGGCGCTGAGGGCCTGGGCAGAAGCCCATTTAGAGGAAAGTGATGAGGAAGAGGAGCCAGAAAATGGCCTCTCAGAGGATTTATTGCCATCAGTGGGTAATGTTACCACTGCAATTGTGCCCCCTTCCAGACCAGGGAGCAGTGTCTCTGAGCAAAGTCTGACCGCAGAGGAAAGGAGAGAAGAAAGGGAGTTCCAATTGCAAATGGCAAAACTGAAAATTGAGGCCCAACAGGAGGAAAGGAAGGCGGAAAGAGCAGCCAAACAGGTGGAAGCTGAAAGAGCTTAAGCTGCAGCTGAGCGAGCTTTGTCTGAAAAGAAACTATTGTTGGCTCATGAACTGAGTCTCAAGGAGCTGGAGATCAAGGCGAGACAGTCTGAATCCAGCAATAATGGTGGCAGCATACAGACAGGACCTGCTGGAGAAAGGAAGGTTCGTATACCCAAAAACGTGGTGCCCAGTTTTGTGGTGGAAGATGATATAGATAAATGGTTAGCTGCTTATGAAGTTGCACTAAGGGCTCATGAGGTTCCTGAAGGGCAATGGGGTACAGCTATATGGGGTGATGTGCTGCCATTGGGGAGGGACACACTTCTCACATTGGATCAACCTGATCAAAACACATACCCACTTCAGAAAGCTACTTTACTTGCCAAGTTTGGGCTGACCCCTGAGGGATACCGTCAGAGGTTCAGGGACAGCACCAAACAATCCACACAAACATGGGTAGATTTCTTTGACTTTTCCAGTAAGGTGCTGAATGGATGGGTGCGGGGCAACAAAGTAGATGATTATAAAGGGTTATATGACTTGATTCTGAGAGAGCATATGCTCAATACTACTTTTACAGAGTTGCGCCAGCACTTGGTAGATAGTAAGCTGACTAATCCCAGGAAGCTTGCTGAGAAGGCGGACCTCTTGGTTAGCACCAGAGTGTCCAAAAAGGTACCTGGGGGACACAACCACAAAGGTGGTCAGGGTTCCCAACAGAAGAAAGATGGGGGAGATAAACTTACAGATAAGGAAGGAACTCTCAAAAGCCCCCCAAAAGAATTCCCAGGGAGAGGGTGGCAACCATTCCTTTTCCAGATTTGGGAAAAAGCCAGGGACATATGATAAATCAGGGAAATACAACCCCAAATGCATGGAGTGTTACCAGTATGGTCACTACAAAGGTGACCCCCAGTGCTCAAAGAGGGCACCGTCCACTACTGGACAGACACCTGGGTTGACTAGTGTAGTGCTTGGGGGGAGATGGACCCAGATAGCTTTGGGGAGCAGGTAGAGATTTCCCAAGTGTCCCTGGGAGAAAGAGAAATGGTGCCCAAAGCCCACATGCCCCGAAATACTTCCAAGTACAGGCAGTGGGTCACTATTGATGGGCAGAAGGTGGAGGCTCTGCGCGACACAGGAGCCAGTATGACTACTATCAAGAGTCAGCTGGTGTCAACAGAGCAGATAGTCCCTTAGACATTCCACCAGATCATAGTCGCTGACAATCGTAAGAGTCACCTACCGGTGGCTCTGGTTCCCTTTGAGTGGGGGGGTCTCTGGTACTCTGAAAGTAGCTGTGAGTCCTGCCATGCCTGTAGATTGTCTATTAGGCAATGATCTTGAGCATACTGCTTGGAAAGAAGTAGAGCTCAGATCTCACCTGGAGATGTTAGGGTTACCTGAGTGGGTCTGCATGACCACACAGTCCATGGCTGCCCGGGAAGGGAGTCAAGGGTGTCTGGAGCCTGGAAAGATGGCCAGACAGCTGCTAAGAGGAAGGGCACGAGGCACGGGAAACCCGCCTCCAATGTTCCCACAGTGGTGGACGAGGCCCCTGAGGAGGAGGAGGCCCCTGAGCCAACTGGTGAGGACATAGCTGAAAAGGGTAACCTACCTGAACTTGCTGGCTGGCAAGTAGAGGGGGGCCAACCCGGGCAGCATTCTGCAAGGCGCAGAAGGAATGCCCCACCCTTGAGGGTCTGAGGAAACAGGCCACAGCCCAATCAGCAGGTGACGCCTCTGGCACTCACCATATTTACTGGGAGAATGATCTCCTTTACAGTGAGCGTAAGGTCCCAGGTCCTGGGGCACCCCGTGTGCTGGTGGTCCCCCAGTGTTACCGGAACTTCCTACTGGGCCTGGCTCACGACATCCCCCTGGCAGGACACCTGGGCCAAGATAAGACCTTTAACAGGCTTGACACCCACTTTTATTGGCCCAGAATGAGGACAGCCTCTGATAACTTTTGCAGAGCTTGCTCCACCTGCCAGGCTAGTGGGAAGACAGGGAAATGGCTTAAAGCCCCCCTACTCCCACTCCCAGTCGTTGGCACCCCCTTTGAAAGGGTGGGCATCGACATTGTTGGTCCCTTGGACCCCAAACTGCCTTGGGCAACAGGTTTATCCTGGTTTTGGTGTACCATGCCACCCGCTATCCAGAGGCAATCCCTCTGAGAACAGTGACTGCACCGGTGGTGACCAGAGCCCTGTTGGGAATATTTACCTGTGTGGGATTCCCTAAGGAGGTTGTGTCTGACAGGGGCACAAACTTCATGTCTGCATACATGAAGTCCATGTGGGATGAGTGTGGGGTGACCTACCGGTTAACCACCCCTTATCATCCTCAATCCAATGGGCTTGTTGAGAGATTCAACCAGACCCTGAAAGGCATGATTGGTGGCCTGACTGATGCCATGAGGCGTAAGTGGGACGTCCTCTTACCCTGCCTGTTGTTTGCTTAAAGAGAGGTTCCCCAGAAAGGGGTGTGGTTCAGCCCCTTTGAGCTTCTCTGTGGTCACCCTGTCAGGGGACCCCTAAGCATTGTTAAGGAGGGCTGGGAGAAAGCTCCCAAGTCACCTCCCCAGGATGTGGTCAGCTACATGCTGGCCCTCCGCAACCAAACCCAACGCTTCTGGAAGCAGGCCCAGAGTAACCTCGAGGCCAGTCAAGAGGTGATGAAGGAGTGGTATGACCAGAAGGCCACTCTAGTTGAGTTCTCACCTGGCGACAAAGTTTGGGTGATGGAGCCAATAGAGCCCAGGGCTCTCCAGGACCGCTGGACTGGCCCCTTTGAGATCAAGGAGCATGAAGTGGAGGCCACTTAACTAGTGGACCTCAAGACCCCTAGGCACCCCCTAAGGGTCCTCCATCACAACCGGCTCAAATCTCACTTTGAGAGGTCTGAGGTCAGTATGCTCCTGGTCACAGATGAGGGCATGGAAGAGGAGAGTGAACCTCTCCTCGACCTCCTCGCTGTCAAAGAAGGGGATGGGTCATTGGGGGGTGTCATTATCTCTGACTCCCTGACTCTAACCCAGAGAGGGGACTGCTATGAGCTGTTAGAGCAGTTCTCCCCCCTGTTCTCCCTTACTCCTGGACTAACCCACCTCTGTGTTCATGACATTGACACATGTGACAGTCCCCATGTGAAGAACAAAATTTACAGGTTCTCGGATAAGGTGAAGGCCAGCATCAAGGAGGAGGTCTCCAAGATGTTGACTTTAGGGGTTATTGAGAAATCCAGTAGTCACTGGGCCAGCCCTGTGATATTGGTTCCTAAGGCTACTGCCCCAGGTGCGAAGCCAGAACTCCGGTTCTGTGTGGACTACCGGGGTCTCAACTCAGTCACCCCGACTGATGCTCACCCCATCCCCCGAGCTGATGAGCTCGTTGACAGGCTAGGCGCTGCCAAGTTCCTGTGTACGTTCGATCTTACTTCAGGGTACTGGCAGATTGGCCTGACTGAGGGGGCTAAAGAAAGATCAGCCTTTTCCACCCCTGATGGCCATTACCAATTCCAGGTGATGCCATTTGGGCTTAAGAATGCCCTGCTACCTTCCAACGGTTGGTTAACGGGATCCTAGCTGGTAAAGATGCCTTCTGTGCAGCTTACCTGGACGACATAGCTGTCTACAGTTCCAGCTGGGAGGAACACCTGCTCCACCTCAAGGAGGTGCTTCAGGCTCTGCAACAGGCAGCCCTGACTATCAAGGCTAGTAAGTGTCAGATTGGGCAGGGTTCCGTGGTGTACCTGGGACACCTAGTAGGTGGTGGCAAGGTGCAGCCACTCCAGGCCAAGATTGAGACTATCAAGGCCTGGCAACCACCTAGAGCACAGACCGAGGTGAGAGCCTTTTTGGGCCTCACTGGATACTACCGCTGATTCATCAAGGGTTATGGTACCATTGTATCCCCCTTGACAGAACTCACTTCCAAGAAACAACCTAGGTTGCTGAATTGGACAGAGGCTTGTCAGAAAGCCTTTGATTCTCTGAAGGAAGCCATGTGCACGGCCTCCGTGCTCAAGGCCCCTGACTACTCCCAGGAATTTATTGTGCAAACAGACGCTTCAGAGCATGGCATAGGGGCTGTTCTAGCACAGCTAAATGAGGAGGGCTCAGACCAACCAGTAGTCTTTATTAGCAGAAGACTATTACCACGGGAACAAAGGTGGAGTGCTATTGAGAGAGAAGCATTTGCTGTGGTCTGCATACTGAAGAAGCTAAGACCCTACCTGTTTGAGACTCACTTCCGGGTTCAGACAGACCACGGGCCCCTCAGGTGGCTCATGTAGATGAGGGGTGAGAATCCAAAACTCTTGAGGTGGTCTATTTCCCTACAGGGGATGGACTTTACGGTGGAGCATCGCCCAGGGGTTGAACCACGCCAACGCTGATGATCTCTCCAGATACTTCCGCCTTAGCGATGAGAGCTCCCAGGAGGTCGGGTAGCTCTCCCCACTTTCAACTGGGGGGGACACATGTTAGACCTGACATGCTTTAGGGTGGTCACCCCTAACTTTTTGCTTGCCTCCCTTCACATTTTGGACTCTATTATTGCTGGCATTTAGACTCTGCACACTTTACCACTGCTAACCAGTGCTAAAGTGCATATGCTCTCTCCCTTTAAACATGGTAACTTTGGATCATACCCAATTGGACTATTTAATATACTTATAAGTCCCTAGTAATGTGCACTGTATGTGCTGAGGGCCTGTAGATTAAATGCTACTAGTGGGCTTGCAGCACTGGTTGTGCCACCCACTCAAGTAGCCCCTTTACCTTGTCCCAGGCCTGCCATTGCAAGGCCTGTGTGTGCAGTTTCACTGCCACTTCGACTTGGCATTTAAAAGTACTTGCCAAGCCTCAAGCTCCCCTTTTTCTACACATAAGTCACCTTTAATGTGTGCCCTAGGTAACCCCTAGAGCAGGGTGCTGTGTGGGTAAAAGGCAGTGCATGTACCTGTGTAGTTTACGTGTCCTGGTAGTGTAAAACTCGTAAATTTGTTTTTACACTACTGTGAGGCCTGCTCCCTTCATAGGCTAACATTGGGGCTGCCCTCACACATTGTTGAAGTAACAGCTGCTGATCTGAAGGGAGTAGGAAGGTCATATTTAGTATGGCCAGAATGGTAATACAAAATCCTGCTGACTGGTGAAGTTGGATTTAATATTACTATTTTAGAAATGCCACTTTTAGAAAGTGAGCATTTCTCTGCACTTACATTTTTCTGTGCCTTACAATCCACGTCTGGCTAGGTTTAGTTGACAGCTCCTTGTGCATTCACTCAGACACACCCCAAACACAGGTTACTCAGCCTCACTTGCATACATCTGCATTTTGAATGGGTCTTCCTGGGCTGGGAGGGTGGAGGGCCTGCTCTGACACAAAGGACTGCCACACCTCCTACTGGGACCATGGCAGACAGGATTGAACTGAAAGGGGACCTGGTGTACTTCTAAGCCACTCTTTGAAGTCTCCCCCACTTCAAAGGCACATTTGGGTATAAAACAGGGCCTCTGCCCTACCACCTCAGACACTTGCTGGAGAAGAAACCTGAACCAGAAACTACATCCTGCCAAGAAGAACTGCCTGACTGCTCAAAGGACTCACCTGTCTGCTTTCTACAAAGGACTGCTCCCTTGCTGTTGGCCTACTGCCTTGCTGAACTCTTGTCTGGCTGTAAACGTGCTCTCCAAGGGCTTGGATAGAGCTTGCCTCCTGTTCCCTGAAGTCTCAGGACCAAAAAGACTTCTCTTTTTCATTTGGACTCTTCGTGCAGCGAAAATTTCGACGCACAGCTTGCTCCGCGGCGAGAAAATCGCCGCACACAGATGCTGATCGACGCAACACCTTTGGGGCGACCGGAACTTTGACACACAGCCTCGCAAGGACAATGCCACCTGACTTCCAGAGGGGAAATCGACACGACGCCAGCCATGAGAACGAAAATTCCACGCACAGCCTCCCGGAACAACGCGCAGCCGGAAAACAAGCCGAAGAATCCACGCACAGACCCCGGGACATCTGGTAATCCCACTAACCACAGAAAGAGACTGTCCGCGCGCCAGAAAACGACGCACGACTTACCCGCGTGAAAAATAACGACGCAAGTCCGTGTGTGCAGGGGAGAAATCAACGCACACACCATTTTTCCACGTATTTCTTCTTCTGCGGCCCTTGGCAGAGATTTTCCACTTTAAACCAGGTACTTTGTGTTTGAAAGAGACTTTGTTTGCTTTTTAAAGACTTAAGACACTTAGGGGGTCATTCCGACCCCGGCGGTCAAGGACCGCCGGGGCCGGGGATGCGGGAGCACCGCCAACAGGCTGGCGGTGCCCCGCAGGGCATTCTGACCGCATCGGTTTGGCCGCGGTCAGACCAGGAAAACCGGCGGTCTCCCGCCAGTTTTCCGCTGCCCTGGGAATCCCCCATGGCGGTGCAGCTTGCTGCGCCGCCATGGGGGATTCCGACCCCCTCACCGCCATCCTGTTCCTGGCGGTTCCGACCGCCAGGAACAGGATGGCGGTGAGGGGTGTCGTGGGGCCCCTGGGGGCCCCTGCAGTGCCCATGCCAATGGCATGGGCACTGCAGGGGCCCCCGTAAGAGGGCCCCACTCTGAATTCCAGTGTCTGCTTTGCAGACACTGGAATTCGCGACGGGTGCCACTGCACCCGTCGCACCTACCCACGCCGCCGGCTCCATTCGGAGCCGGCTTCCTCGTGGGGAGGGGTTTCCCGCTGGGCTGGCGGGCGGCCTTCTGGCGGTCGCCCGCCAGCCCAGCGGGAAAGCCTGAATGGCCTCCGCGGTCTTTCGACCGCAGAGCGCCCATGTGGCGGCTCCCTCCAGGCGGGCGGCTCCCGCCGCCCGCCGGGGTCTGAATGACCCCCTTAGGGGGTTATTACAACTTTGGAGGAGGTGTTAATCCGTCCCAAAAGTGACGGTAAAGTGACGGATATACCACCAGCCGTATTACAAGTCCATTATATCCTATGGAACTCATAATACGGCTGGTGGTATATCCGTCACTTTACCGTCACTTTTGGGACGGATTAACACCTCCTCCAAAGTTGTAATAACCCCCTTAATATCACTTTTCAGTGATATCTCTACAATTTCACATTGTATCTTTATTCGTTTTGACCTGCAATTATCCAGATAAATATTATATATTTTTCTAAACGCTGTGTGGTGTATTTTTGTGGTGCTATATTGTGTTATTGTATGATTTATTGCACAAATACTTTACATGTTGCCTTCTAAGTTAAGCCTGACATTTCAGTGCCAAGCTACCAGAGGGTGGGCACAGTATAATTTGGATTGTGTGTGACTTACCCTGACTAGAGTGAGGGTTCTTGCTTGGACAGAGGGTAACCTGACTGCCAACCAAAAACCCCATTTCTAACAAATATGAGTTGTCCATTTTAGTATTTTACTGATTATAACACATAGGTGTTGGGAATAGCCCTTCTTGCAGGACTAACCCTAAACCGTTTGCCTCTGACCTCTTGTTTTTGACTGTGTGCTGCATTGTGTTTTTGCTGCCTGAAGGACTCCGAATACTTTGCCACTCTTGACCGGTGCTAAAATGTAAGTGCTCCCTGTTCAAATAGTATGGGTGATTGGTTTCTCCATGATTGGCAAATGTGATTTATTAGTAAGTCCCTATTATAGTGCACCAGGTATGCCTAGGGCCTGTAAATCAAATCCTATTAGTGGCTTTGCTAGGATGTGTCTGAGTACAATCAAATAGGGGTGCTTTCTATTTCAATATTCTGCCCTCATGATGACCCGCCTGAATTTCTTTGATTGGGGTCGAAACATAGAAACGTCAACATTGTATTAGAAATTGTGGGTTGTGTTTTGAAAAATTCAGCAAGCTCACAGTACCTATGGCTATAGGTGCTTATTTGAGACCTCCTGCTTTTAACCACAGTTTGGTTTTAGCTTTAATATAAAAAGAACTGCAACACTTATGCTAACACATAATTTGCTCACACTGCACCGTTATAAAGGAGCACCTCGATTGCTTTACTTTGAATTGTTGAATTTATGTTTCTAATAAATGTGATATATTACTCACAAACCTCATCGGCACAGAAAGTTCTTTATGGTGCAACCACTGTCGCGGAGTTTAACTCATATCCTTCCCCCAGAGGGACCGAAACATTTTTTGTTATATTATTAACTGCTTCAGCTAAGCTAGCAAGGGGGTGGCAAGGGTTTATCTTAGTTGTGTGGCTCCCTTACCCTGACTAGCTTGAGGGTCCCTACTCGAACAGGGTGCAAACCATTTATAGACCTCATTTGTAACACTAGGTATTTGAAAGCTACCACTTTCTCTAGGTTCTCATGATTTAGGAAGAATGAAAACTTTGTTGGTGCTTGCTCTAAAGATCATTATCTTTGTATTACTGGTATTATGTACTAAATTATTCATCTTGCAGTAGGTTTCCATCGTGAGGACTTAAACCTCCAGGGCTTTAGGGTTTGTTTGCTATGAGAATTGAGTCATCAGCATAGAGTAAAGCTGGAATCTTAAAGCCATTGGTGGAACTTCAGCTGACACTTTTAGGGCTTCTTCGTATATTTTGTTAATGTAGAGAGAGAACAGAAGGGGTGCAAAGAGACAGACATGCTTGACCCCTATATTAGTGTATAATTTTATGCTAGTATACCACTTTTGCCTTCATCTCACACGAATGGATATGCCAGAGTATAATATTTGAATTAATGACAGAAGCCCTGGCTCTATGCTCAGCATATACAATTTTTTCCACAGGCAGTTTCTTGATAGCAGATAAAGGGCAGATGAGAAGTCCACAAATGACACATGAAAGGGCATTTTTGTCACTGTATTAGTCTTGTAAATGAAGAGTAAGAAAGTCGAAATCTGGTCAATCAAGGAAAGACCTTCTCCAAAACCACTTTATATCAGTGAGAGTATGTTCTTATTACTGACACACTCATCAAAGGCCATCAATACAAGTAAAAAAAAAAATGTACAGTCAATGTCAATCAAACTTATCGGTCTGTAGGACTTTGGTTGTCTTTCTTGTCTATTTTGTTTACTGGAACAATAATACTAGTTAGCCTGGAACGCAGGTGGTAATGAAGTGCTACTATTGCCCTAAAGGCTTCTATGAGGATCTCCCACAATTTTAATTCAGCAAGGAAGATGTCTGAGGGAATCATATTAAGGTCCGGCATCGTTCTTTTATGAAGTTTGATTTATAAATTCACTTTTTTGTCTGTTGTGAACACTTCCATCTGGCTAGTACTTGGCACACTGCAGCAGCGGTACTAGGCTGGGTGGTTTGACTCCTGCCTTTGGTCTGTTGTAGCATTAAGGATTACCATGAAATGTCTTAGCCCATGCTGCCTCAAAGAAATTAGCAACCAGGAAGTTCTTCCTTACTCCAAGGCCTTCCGTTGTCATCCTCCAAAATGCCTGTGTATTTTTCTCTACAGCAAATGTTTTCCAGCTCGAGCCACTGACTATTTGCAAATTCTACCTTCTTTTCCTTAATTAGTGACTTATAACTAAGTGCCTGATCACAAGTTTTGCTGTATTGTCATCGCCATCACAGCGGTGTCAGAAACCCCGACTACCGACTTGGCAGTCCATTAGCGGAATTATGATGTTGGTGGTTTGCTGAACTAGAGTCTGCCGGAGTCCTGCTGACACTGCCTGCCATTCGCCGACTGCCATGACAACAGCTGGGGAATAGCAGCTGTCAGAGGGTGGTATAGAAAATGGTACCGCTGTCCACATTATGATGTGCTTTTCTGTCAAGACGACTGTGGCAGGGAGATCATCTGCTTTGAGTGGCAGAATTGAAGGAAATGGGGTGCAAGCTCCTCCATTTCATTCTTTTCCCTTCAGTCTCTGACATGGCTCCCTTTGTCCAGGCCCCCCTTTTCACAGCAGCACCTTCACCTCAAAATAAGACCAACAAATACAGGTAAGTACCTTTTGCATTTTGTATTGACTGGACTGAGCATATATGGCCCAGTCTCCCGCAATGAAATGGTATTTGTACACGTGTCATGCATATGTGTACCTTTTGGTCAAAATGAACACACCTGCATCAACACAGATAAAAGATATATCTTGTATTGCTAACTGTTTCCCTCACTGATTTACAGCCATCAGGAACATCGCCACTGGGCCAGTGGTAACATTATAATATAGCGAGCAAGAGACCGTCGGCTTGGCAGTCTTTTTCTGACCGCCGCCTTGGCAGTCTTTTTCGGACCGCCGCCTTGGCAGTATGGTAGTCCAACTGCCAAACATGTAATCAAGTTTGGCTGCTCTTATAACATGTTTGGAGAAGTCACTGGGAAGCACACTTTGTAATTCTGATTTAATTGTCTTGCATGCATCATCATACCATCCCATTTTCCAAAGTTTTTTTTGGTTCATATAAGATTCTTGAAAGGTGCAGGATCGTTAAATGATTGGGGTTAGTGATTTCAGCAAAAGATCATAAAGGGATAACATGGTATCCCCACTTGCTCCATTCGCTATCTGAGTCCGAAAGTCTGCTGTTGAGGGCTCTTATTTCCAGTTTTCCATTTTGGATTCAAGATTAGTGCTACATTTTATTCTGACTTGTCCCGCATGCTCCCACTTCTGACTTAAATTCCATATTTATCTTGGTTAGGAGCCAGCATGTGATTTTGCCTCTATTAACAGGGGAATCTGGTGGCTTTCCTGATTTTAACTTCATGTTTTTGAACCTGTGCCAGTGAGTAATCCTAATCTTAATATAATCAATTACAGACTAAGCTTTGCGGACGTTGTAGGTAAGCATGGTAAATGTGTCGGGGTCTTCATTTTCATGGAAGTTGCAAACTGAGATGAGACCTTTAACTGAGCAGAACTGGGCCAGACTTTTCCCTTTAACATCTGTTTTTGGGAAGCAATGTCGAATTGACAGAGTATGCTATTTTTAATTTGGATATTGCCTCATTTCATTTTCTCTTTCTCCCATCTTACAGTTTAGGTTGCCACAAATGAAAGGTGTGTACAACTTTCAGAGACAATTTAATGCTTCCTTGAATACCTTCAGGAAGCTGACTATCTTCTTCTGTTGAACATACATATTTATTATTCTCATGGTGGATTTGCATAAGAATTGAATGTCAATGACATAGATCCCTATGTGAATCGTCCCAGGCATTGACTAGTATGCATAAACTTACTCTACATGATACCTGTAGGCCACCATTATTTCTAGTTGCCCCCAACACATTAATCTGCTTTATGTGGGTAACATAAGTGGAACTAACTTGTTGGATTATCATCACATCATGAGAACCAATATAGGTTAGAAGTTTGGCATCACCCAAATTTCTGAGATGTTCCTGCAATGTTCCAGGAAATAGTTGAACTGTTTGGGAGCTGATTGTGGCACTTTTGAAGGTTTGTCGCATCGCTCTGGGATAGTCAACCTGAGTTTTCATTTTGGACTATTCCTTCTTTGTGGCAGATAAAAATACAAAGGTTTTTCAGCAAATGTGTTACTTCTTTGTGGTGCCTTCTCGGGTGCCATTTTGCTATGCAGGTGTACTGAAGGGTTTGAGCTCTTGGTACTCTCTTTGTTAATAGATGGATGTAATTCTTTATTCTGTGCTTGATGCCACCTATTCAGATTTCCATCAATCAATTAATCCTATTTGTAGAGCACTGCAATATCACCCCTTGGGGTATCTGTGTGCTAGTGTTTGAGGTCTCTGTCAAAAGCAAGGTCTTGATTTTCTTCCTGAAGTCTGCTAGCGAGAGTGCTATTAAAAGGTGGAGCGGTAGGAAGTTCCAGATTCTAGTGGCGATGTAAGAGAAGGAACGGCCACTGCTGTGGCTGCAAAGGATATGGGGGGTCATTCTAACCCTGGCGGTAAAAACCACCAGGGCGACTGACTGCGGTTGCACCGCCAACAGGCTGGCGGTGCACCGCTGGGCATTCTGACCGTGGCGGTTCAGCCGCGGTCAGAAGCGGAAAGTCGGCGGTGTACCGCCGACTTTCCGCTGCCCGTCAGAGTCCTCCATGGCGGCAGAGCGCGCTCCGCCGCCATGGGGATTCTGACACCCCCTACCGCCATCCTGTTCATGGCGGTTCGCCTGCCATGAACAGGATGGCGGTAGGGGGTGCCGCGGGGCCCCCGTAAGAGGGCCCCAAAAAGTATTTCAGTGTCTGCCCAGCAGACACTGAAATACGCGACGGGTGCAACTGCACCCGTCGCACCTTCCCACTCCGCCGGCTCAATTCTGAGCCGGCATCCTAGTGGGAAGGTTGATTTGCCCTGGGCTGGCTGGCGGCCTTTTGGCGGCTGCCCGCCAGCCCAGGGCAAATGTCAGAATTACCGCCGCGGTCTTTCGACCGCGGTGCGGTGTTCTGACGGCGGTACCTTGGCGGACGGCGAATGACCGCCATGGTGTGTTTATGTGTGAGGGCTAGCCTGGTGGAGTTCAAGTGTCTGATAGATCAGTGTAAGTTCATTCGGTGGTTGATGTAGGCCCGCCCATGATTGTTTAAGGCTTTAAACTGACATCGCTTCTGGATGGGAAGCCAGGGGAGGTCTCTTAGATGGGGGGTGATGTAGGCTCGTTTGGGAGGACCAGGATGAATCTAGCACTTGTGTTCTGTATAGACTGGAGCCTTTCGAGGAGTTGGGTGGAGATGCCGGCGTAGAGTGCAGTGCCGTAATCTAGGGGGATGGTGACTAGGGCCTGGGTAACAGATTTTCTGGTGATGACTGGGATCCATCTGAAGATTCAGCCGAGCATGCAGAGGATTTGGAAGCAGTAGAAGGCAACTGAATTGATTTGTCTCATCATAGTCAGTTTGCTGTTGAAGGTGATGCCGAGTTTGCGTGCATGGTCCGTTAGTGTGGGAGAGGGCTGAGTTCTGTTGGCCACTGTTAGAAATGGGGTCTTTGGTTGACAGTCAGGTTACCCCCTGTTCAAGCAAGGACCCTCACTCTAGTCAGGATAAAAGAGAATCACCCCCAGCTAACCCATGCTTACCCCCTTGGTAGCTTGGCAGAGCAGTAGACTTAACTTCTGAGTGCTAGGTGTAAATTATTTGTACCAACACACACAGTAACTTAATGAAAACACTACATAATAACACAACACAGGTATGGAAAAATAGGAAACATTTATCTAAACAAAACAAGACCAAAACGGCAAAAATCTACAATACACAAGTCAAGTTATGAATTTTTAAAGATTAAATTCAAAAATAGCACTTAGAAACACAAAATGCTTCGATGAGGTGTTAACATGGCATCGTGATGGAGTCATTCCCAACAATCTGACACCAACGGCGTCGGACACGGAGTCATGCAGACCTCCAGGAACCGTACCTTGGTGAAGAATTAAAACAAGCCGATGCGCGAAGTCGGGGATCGCTGCGTCTGTGCTAAACGTTGAATCCGCGCACTTCGAGTGGTGTCAGTCACGATGTGGTGTGGTGACTTCCACTGAGTCACGGACTTCGGAAGGGCTGCAGCGGTGTCGGGTCTGCGAAGGTCAGCGCGTTCCAGCGAAGATCACGGATTCGGTTGCAGGCGGCGTCACCGGATTCAGCAGCCGCGTCAGTCCGGAGTCGTCCGAAGTCGATTTCCTTGAATTTTCACCAGCTTTTCCTTTTAAGGGCCCAGGGACTGGATAGGGTACCACTTGTCAGGGCAGGAATCTCAGCAGAGAGTCCAGGTGTTGGTAAGTGAAGTCTTTGATGGCCCTGAGACTTCAGGACAGGGGGCAAGCTTCGTCCAAGCCCCTGGAGAGTCCTTCTCAAGCAGGAATATACCACAAAGTCCAGGCTTTGTCCCCTTGCACAGGCAGAAGCAGCAACTTTAGGATAGTTCCACAAAGCACAGTCACAGGCAGGGCAGCACTTCTTCTCAGCTCTTCAGCTCTTTTCCAGGCAGAGGTTCCTCTTGATGTCCAGAAGTGATCTAAAGTCTGTGATTTTGGGTGCCATTCTTATTCCCAATTTCTCCTTTAAAGTATGCCTACTTCAAAGTAAAGTCTCTTTTGAATGTGAAATCCTGAGACTTCAGGACAGGGGGCAAGCTCCGTCCAAGCCCCTGGAGAGTCCTTCTCAAGCAGGAATATACCACAAAGTCCAGTCTTTGTCCCCTTGCACAGGCAGAAGCAGCAACTGTAGGATAGCTCCACAAAGCACAGTCACAGGCAGGGCAGCACTTTTCCTCAGCTCTTCAGCTCTTTTCCAGGCAGAGGTTCCTCTTGATGTCCAGAAGTGATCTAAAGTCTGTGGTTGTGGGTGCCCATCGTATTCCCAATTTCTCCTTTAAAGTACGCCTACTTCAAAGTAAAGTCTCTTTTGAATGTGAAATCCTGCCTTGCCCAGGCCAGGCCCCTGACACTCACCAGGGGGTTGGAGACTGCTTTGTGTGAGGACAGGCACAGCCCTTTCAGGTGTGAGCGACCGCTCCTTCCCTCCCTCCTAGCACAGATGGCTCATCAGGAAATGCATACTACACCCCAGCTCCCTTTGTGTCACTGTCTAGTGTGAGGTGCATCGAGCCCAAATGTCAAACTGACTCAGACAGGGAATCCACAAACAGGCAGAGTCACAGAAATGGTATAAGCAAGAAAATGCTCACTTTCTAAAAGTGGCATTTTTAAACACACAATCTCAAAATCAACTTTACTAAAATATGTATTTTTAAATTGTGAGGTCAGAGACCCCAAACTCCATATGTCCATCCACTACAAAAGGGAATCTGCACTTTAATCAGATTTAAAGCTAGCCCCCATGTTAACCTATGAGAGGGACAGGCCTTGCATCAGTGAAAAATGAATTTAGCAATATTTTACTGTCAGGACATATAAAACACATTACTATATGTCCTATCTTAACCATACACTGCACCCTGCCCTTGGGGCTACTAGGGCGTTCCTTAGAGGTGCCTTACATATAAGAAAAGGGAAGGTTTAGGCCTGGCAAATGGGTACACTTGCCAAGTCTAATTTACAGTTAAAACCGCATACACAGACACTGCAGTGGCAGGTCTGAGACATGATTGCAGAGCTACTTATGTGGGTGGCACAACCAGTGCTGCAGGCCCACTAGCAGCATTTGATTTACAGGCCCTGGCACCTCTAGTGCACTCTACTAGGGACTTACTAGTAAATCAAATATGCCAATCATGGATAAGCCAATTACATACACATTTTGTAGAGGAGCACTTGCACTTTAGCACTTGTTAGCAGTGGTATAGTGCTCAGAGTAACAAAAACAGCAAAATCAGAGTCCAGCACACATCAACAACCTGGGGAACAGAAGAAAAAAGTTAAGGGAGACCACGCCAAGGATGAAAAGTCTAACAGCCACCAGCTGTGGTCCCATATGGATGCATTTCTCCTGATGATCAGTTCTTCTGTCTTGTTGGATTTGAGTTTAAGGGAGTTTGTCCTCATCCAGTTGGCTAGGTTGGTTATTTTGTTGCAGAGGTTTGTTCTGGCAGTGGTAGAGTCTTCATTGAGCTAGAGAATGAGCTGTGTATTGTCTACGTAGGATATGATGTTGATACCGGGGATCTGATGATGTCTGTGAGGGGGATCGTACAGGTGTTGAACAGCATGGTGCTGAGGAATGATCCTTGGGGTACACCATATATGATATTTCTGGGTTTGGAGGCAAAATGGGATAGACTGATGCTCTGAATGCATCATGTCAGAAAGGAGGTGATCCATTTTAGGACTTTCTGTTGTATTCCTATGTTGTGGAGTCTGTTGATGAGGGTGTGGTGAGACATTATGTCGAAAGCTGCTGAGATCTTGAGGAGGATCAGGGCAGCTGTCTCCCCACGGTCGGGGAGTTTTCTGATGTTGTCCATGACTGTGATGAGAGCTGTCTCCATGCTGTGGTTGGCCTGGAATCCTGATTGGAAGACATCAAGCAGGTTGGGAATAGAGATGTCCTGCTTTTGGGAAACGGTTCCGCCAAATCAAGTGCCTGTTTGTCCAAGGTTGCTAGTGGACTTAGCATTTTTCTAAAGGCTAAGGATGGATTTGAAAATGCCACTGACTTGATCATATATGTAATTAAATTTGCACCACCGGTCCCTATCTAGTATGCAACTAGAATTTATTACTGTGCTGGATTGAGGACGCTTTACGATTTGCAAATCATTCCACCTAACCACGCTGTTCCCAATGCATTTTGAACAGCTATTTATATGTCTTGTTTCTCAGTGACTCTCTTCCATCTTTTTCAGACTCTATGTGCAAATTACAGATGGCAAAATTACTAGGTCTTTTATCCTGTTTGACACCATTTGGTCTACACTTCTTATTCCTGATCTTCATGCAGGAGAAGACTTGCTTGAAAGCATGGAGACATGGTGCCAGGCCAATCAGTTTCCCTTACTTTATACTTCAGGAGGTAGTCCAATTTATCTAATTCATCCAGTGGCCCTCTGACAGGTGCATCACATGATGCAACTCTCCCTTCTTTAGATGGAGTATCCTGTTTGGGGATTACAGTTGATTTTATGTACCTCCTGTAGGGGAAGCTGGTTAGGCTGAGCAGGGGTTGATATATTTGTATCCCAATTGTCTGTAGGTGAACAGTATGTGTTGAGGCTACATGGCCTTTTGTGTGTGTATATACCACATTTTCACCTATTCATCTTCTCCATCTGCTCAGTTTGTTTTAACTCTTTGAATTCCCTCCTTATGTTAGCGATGTCACAAAGGAGTTTATTTATTAAGCCTCAGAGTTCAGTGCAACTGTCACTTCCTACCAACCTTTCCTGTGATGTGGTCATTGAATAGTCTTAAGTTCCACTAAAAGTTCAGGGGTCTAGAACAATGTGTGAGTTGTTTCTTGTTATAGTTCCTGACTGTATTGTTTTTGGGTCATTGTTAGACCTGAAAGCCTTAGGGTTGGCACTCTCAACTTATTGCCTGCCTCCCTCCACTTCTTTACACTGTTCTGCACACCTTACCACTGCTAACCAGTGCTGAAGTGCATATGCTCTCTCCCTTAAAACATGATGACATTAGCTCGTACCCAGTTGGCATATTTAATTTACCTCTAAGTCCCTGGTAAAGTGCACTACATGTGCCCAGGGCCTGTAGATTAAATGCTACTAGTGGTCCTGCAGAACTGATTGTGCCACCCACATAAGTAACCCCTTAACCATGTCTCAGGCCTGCCATTGCAAGGCCTGTGTGTGCAGTTTCACTTCAGTTCAGTTACAAGTACTTTCCATGTCTTACACTCCCCTTTTTCTACAAGTAAGTCACACCTAAGGTAGGCCCTAGGTAACCAATAGGGCAGGGTGCTATGTAAGTACAAGGCAGGACATGAACATATGTGTTCTAGATGTCCTGGTAGTGTAAAACTCCTAAATTCGTTTTACACTGCTGTGAGGCCTGCTCCTTTCATAGGCTAGCACTAAGGCTACCCTGAAAGTGATAAACAGGTCATATGTAATATGGCCACAATGATAATACAAAGTCCTGCTGACTGGTGAAGTTGAATTGTATATTACTATTTTAGTAATGCCACTTTTAAAAAGTGAGCATTCCTCTGCACTCAACCTTTTGTGTCTTACAATCCACATCTGTGCTGGGCTGGTTTACAACTCTGTTGTGCATTTCACTCAGACAACCACAAACACAGGATGCTCAGTCACACCTGCATACATCTGCATGCTGAATGGGTCTTCCTAGGCTTGAAAGGTGGAGGGCCTGGCACTTACATTTCAAAGGACACTGGCCTGCCCTCACACAATGGACTGCCAAAACCCCTACTGGGACCCTGGCAGACAGGATTGTACTGAAAGGGCACCTTGATGTAGTATCTACTCTCCGTTTTATTATTTCTTTTTACATTTCTATCTTGTAGAATGTTACGTGCCTCTATGATGTATGCATTGTTCTCATGTGGAATCCTGCCTGCCAAGTAAAGGCAGTTGGTTCCTACACTTGCCTGGTAAACAGCGATTCTCCTTGGGTCCTGTATTTATGGAAATAAGCTCCACAAAAAGAAGTTTCCTCTCTGTCTTCGTCTGTTGTTCATCGGATGTTACACTTGTGCACTCCTAAGCCACTCTTTGAAGTCTCTTCCACTTCAAAGCCACAGTTGGTCATATAAACTGTGTCCCTGACCCTACCAACTCAGACACTTCTTGACAGGATACCTCTTGGTAAAGTAACTCTGAACCAGAACCTGCAACCTGCTAAGAGAAGGACTCACCTGACTGCTTGGCTGTAAAGGACTGCTGCCTTGCTGTTGCCCTGCTTCCTTGCTGCCCTCTGGCTTTCCTGAGAAGTTCTCTCCAAGGGCTTGGATTGAGCTTTCTTCCTGTTTACTGAAGTCTCAGGGCTGCAAAGAACTCTTTGTGCAGTGAAAATCGATGAACATCCTGCCCTGCAGTGAAAAAATCACTGCATCACTGAACCGGAATGACACAGGCCAGCTCCCCGAGTGGAGATCGACACAGTACCAGCATTGCAACTGTAACTTCAATGCATGGCCCAGTGGATCGATGCATTGCTGAGCCAGAACGACGCAGCCTGACTTCCTGTGAGAGGAAAAGACGCAGCACCTGTTGTGCAACAGAAATTTCCCCACATCACACACCAGATCAGCGCAGCTCCTGTGACTTTGTACCGCATGCCCAGCATTTCTCTGCATCGTCTCCGGGGCGTGCAAATGCCCTGCAACCCCAAGAGGATCCAATCCTGAATGCTGGAAATCAATGCAAAGCCCTTTGTGAAATGGGCCCTGCATACAAAAAATGATTTATCAAAGGATTAAGTAAGTTTACTTTATTTCCTTTAAACCCCAGCCATCCGACCTCCTTCAACCGTCGTTCTCCGCAAAGCCTCGCTCTCCGTGGAGACCGCTCGAGATAAACACACTCAGCGTCTCCGTGGAGACCGGCTGCACGCGGGAGCGGCGGCAATACACCACACATCTCCCCCTTTATAATAACAAACAAATTCACATTAAGAACTGCGTTACGTACATACAAAATTTTGACGCACCATAAATTAGAGGATGCAATACTATCACTAAAAAAAAAATACAAAGTAAACCATCCTATCATTACCATAGTACAATTACAATCAATTTAAAACATAGGGGGTCATTCTGACTTTGCCGCCCGCCAAAGTTACCCCGTCGAAATACCGCTCCGCGGTCAAAAGACCGCGGGGGTCATTTCGACTTTCCCGCTGGGCCGGCGGGCGGCCACCAAAAGATCGCCCGCCGGCCCAGCGGGAGAGGCCCTGCAACAATGAAGCCGGCTGCGAATGGAGCCGGCGGAGTTGCAGGGATGCGACGGGTGCAGTTGCACCCGTCGCGATTTTCACTGTCTGCAGTGCAGACAGTGAAAATCCTTGTGGGGCCCTGTTAGGGGGCCCCTGCACTGCCCATGCCAGTGGCATGGGCAGTGCAGGGGCCCCCAGGGGCCCCACGACACCCGTTCCCGCAATCCTGTTTCTGGCGGTGAAAACCGCCAGAAACAGGCTGGTGGGAAGGGGGTCGGAATCCCCATGGCGGCGCTGCAAGCAGCGCCGCCATGGAGGATTCCCCCAGCCGGGGGAAATCCGGCGGAAAACCACCGGACCCGGCTGGGCGACCGCGGCTGTGATAAGAAATGAAGCACCGCCAGCCTGTTGGCGGTGCTTCAGCCGGCCTCCACCCTGGCGGTCATAGACCGCCAGGGTCAGAATGAGGCCCATAGTCTTTAAGATGCTCAGGAGAGACTTTCCTCCGACTACTTCTCCTCATCCCATCACATCTTGTCACACCATCAGAGCTGTCATTATGTGTTCTTGACCAAAATCTTCCTCTGTTATTGTCTTCCATATTCGATTCTGGTTGAACCACATCCTTAATCCGAACAAATCGGTTCATGTTCCAAATTCTCCCATCGGAAGTTTTTATAGCATTTTTAAATAGTTTAATAACTACATAGGGTCTTGTGAATTTTGATCCTTTTACACACCCTATAGGTGCCCTTATCTTCACTATATCACCCACAGATATGTTCACATTTGAAACCTTTTTCCTCGCATCGAATTCTTGCTTTCTCTTCTAAACGAGTCTTAGTTCTCTATCTCGCCAATCAGAATTTTCTAAATTGAAACCATTTTTCTTCCACTCCATCTAACCGGGACACAACTTGGTATTAGGTAACCTTTTCTTGAACAGTACAAAAGGTGATTTTCCAGTGGTAGCATGCGGAGAGAACCGATAAGTTGTAATCCTCTTCAACAACTCTACTCGCCAATTCAAAAAGTTCGCCTTTGCCAGTTGGATACTTTCTTTGAGAAATTTATTAAATCTCTCTAGTGCACCATTTGTCTCGGGATGATATATTGCTGATTTCTTGTGCTTGATACCGCACTCACACATATATTTCTCAAAAATCGTGGAACAAAATTGTGGACCATTGTCTGATAACAAAGATTTTGGAAAACCTTCTTTCCTAAAAATGTCTTCTAAAAAACTGGAAGAGGAAACATCACCTACATTTTTTACTTCTACCCACCTGGAATATATATGTCAATTAACACAATCAGATATGGGTTAAAATGTTTCCCTGATAATTGGCCAACAATGTCTATAGCGACCTCATCCCAAGGTTTGCATGGCAACTTCCTACAACACATCGATACATTGTGAGTTTTTAATATTTTATCGCTCTGTGAACATTTGAATACACTCTCTGACTATTCATTCCACCTGCAAATCCATTCCTGGCCACCAGAAATTTTCCCTCACATTTTCTTTTGTTTTAACAATACTTAGATGGCCTTCATGTGCTTGGTTCATGATCTTAGCCCTTAACACTTCAGGTGGCACTAATCTCGTGCCTCTCAACAGCATTCCATTATACACTGCTAATTCATTTCTTATCAAATTCCATACTCTATCCAGTGATCTAAATCTTCCATTTTCTAATGCTTTGCACACCTCAGTTAGTTCAACATCATCCTTCACAGCTTTTTTCCACTCGCTCTCAGTTATCACCCCACATGAAATTTCGCATACATCACAGAATGAATCACAAGCATCATCCTCCTGCCCAGGTAATACTTTACATTCACCCTCCTTCTCATCTTTCACAACTAATCTGGACAAACAATCCGCACTAAAATGTAATGTGCCCGGAAGATATTCTACTTTAAATTTGAATTCTTGTAAAGAAATGATCCACCTTCGGATCCTTGCAGATAAACAATTCAAACCTTTGCTGCTAAACACCTCCACTAAAGGTTTGTGATCAGAAAACACTACAAACTCCGTACCCCAAACAAAATGAGTGAATTTCTTTAGTGCCCAGTGTATAGCCAATGACTCTCTTTCGATTACTGAGTAATTATACTCGGCACCACTCAGAGCTTTAGATGCACAAGCAATCAAACACTTCTTTCCCTTGTCATCTTGCATCAAAATCGCACCCAAACCTTTGGCACTGGCATCAGTGACAATAATAGTAGGTCTGCCCGGTTTAAAAGCCTGAAGACACGGAGCGTTATTCAGTTCTTCCTTAATTTTTACAAATTGATTTTCACATTCAGTGTCCCAAATGAACTCCTCTCCCTTCTCTAAAAGTCCTCTCATGTTCTCCGTCTTCTCTGACAAATTCCTGATGTATCTCCCATAGTACTCTACCATCCCCAAAAGGGAACTCACTTCATCCTTGGTTTGAGGACTTGATAATCTTTTTATTGTCATAACCAACTCAGGTTTGGGTTTTACGCCTTCTCCTATGATCAAATGTCGCAGGTACTCCACTTCTGTTAGACCAAACCTACATTTCTTCCTTTTGAGAGAGAAACCTGCATGACTTAGTCTACTCAACACCACCCTCACACGCTCCCAATGTTCTGTCGCTGTATCTGCAAAAACCAAAGTGTCATCCTGCTAACACTTCACTTCACCTACATTTCCCAAAATCTTATGCATAATGCGTTGGAACACAGAGGCTGCCGATACGAGTCCAAAAGGCATCCTCTTAAATTTAAAGGCACCAAAAGGTGTAATAAATGCCGTCAACTCTTGCGAATTTTCCTCCAACTCTACCTGATGATCCGCCGATGTTAAATCTAGCGTCGAGAAATATTTTGCTCCCCCAACTGTGGACACAATTTCTTCAATATTAGGAAGGGGAAATTTGTCAACAATAACCTCTCTGTTCAAAGCTCTAAGGTCCACACATAATCTGATGTCTCCATCTCCCTTCCTTGCTACAACTATGGGCGCCAACCATTCTGTTGCTTCCACTTCTTCAATAATACCCAAATCCTGCAGTTTTTTAAGTTCCAACACCACTAAATCTTGTAGCGCCTACGGAATTTTCCTCACTTTGGATACTACCGGAATGGCACCCTTCTTCAGTTTAATTCTATGTTTGTATCCTTTTAAACACCCTAACTTCTCCACAAACACTTCAGGAAATTCAGAGACTAACTCCCCTTCAATACCGTTAATACACTGCACTTGCACTTGTGGTTGTGCATTTGGATTCAACACAACCCCTAGCAATCTCTGATGTGTCCAACTTAAAAGGTTGTCCCACTGGTTGGACACATAGGGGGTCATTCCGACCCCGGCGGTCAAGGACTGCCGGGGTCGGCGGGAGCACCGCCAACAGGCTGGCGGTGCCCCGCAGGGCATTCTGACCGCAGAGGTTTGGCCGCGGTCAGAACAGGAAAACTGGCAGTCTCCCGCCGGTTTTCCGCTGCCCTCAGGAATCCCATGGGGATTCCGACCCCCCATACCGCCATCCTGTTCCTGGCGGTTCGCCCGCCAGGAACAGGATGGTGGTATGGGGTGTCGTGGGGCCCCTGGGGGCCCCTGCAGTGCCCATGCCAAAGGCATGGGTACTGCAGGGGCCCCCGTAAGAGGTCCCCACAAAGAATTTCAGTGTCTGCTTAGCAGACACTGAAATTTGCGACGGGTGCAACTGCACCCGTCGCACCTTCCCACTCCGGAGCCGGCTTCCTCGTGGGAAGGGGTTTCCCGCTGGGCTGGCGGGCGGCCTTCTGGCGGTCGCCCGCCAGCCCAGCGGGAAAGCCAGAATGGCCTCCGGCCATATGGCGGTTCCCACCAGGCGGGCGGCGCCCGCCGCCCGCCGGGCTCAGAATGAGCCCCATAGACCTTTCCAACTACATGTCTCCCTTTTAATTCAAGATGACCCTCAAAATATCCTAACATTTTTATAGGTTGTCCAACATAACCTCCTGGACGTACATCCATTTCTTTTAACACTCTATCCTTATTTGTTAATAAATCAAAACTCTTTTTTGAAATAATTGTTAACTGTGAACAGGAATCAAACTTCATCAACAAATCAACACCCTCTACATTCACTACCTCACTCGGATGTTCCTCACTCTTACCACCTGTTTTAACTTGAAAAACCACCTCCTGAGACACCTCTTTAATCTCTCTCGTCATGCTGCTACTTCCATTCCTTTTCTTCTTATTACGGCAACATTTATAGTTATGACCTTTCCTCCCACACCCATTGCACACCACATTCAATGCTGGACAATTGCTAGCATTAGCTTTGTGGCCACTCCTCCCACAACAAAAATATTCTCCTTTAAACTTATACTCATCCTCTTTTTTCTTCAATACACTAAGGGGCATATTTATACTCCGTTTGCGCCGAATTAGCGTCGTTTTTTTCGACGCAAATTCGGCGCAAAACTAACGCCATATTTATACTTTGGCGTTAGACGCGTCTAGTGCCAAAGTATGAGGAAAGAGCGTCATTTTTTTGCGTGAACGCCTTCCTTGCGTTAATGACATGCAAGGTAGGCGTTCCCGTGTAAAAAAATGACTGCGCCGCAAATGCGTCGTATTTATACTCCCGGGCAAAAATGACGCCCGGGAGTGGGAGGGCCAAAAAACCCCGCATTTGCGCCGGATTTTAGCACCTGGGTCAGGGCAGGCGTTAAGGGACCTGTGGGCTCAAAATGAGCCCACAGCTGGGCTCAAAATGAGCCCACAGCTGCCCTCCCATGCCCCCAGGGACCCCCCCTGCCACCCTTGCCCACCCCAGGAGGACACCCAAGGCTGGAGGGACCCACCCCAGGGACATTCAGGTAAGTTCAGGTAAGTATAAAAAAAAAAATTGTTTTATAATTTTTTTTGGCATAGGGGGGCCTGATTTGTGCCCCCCTACATGCCTCAATGCCCAATGACCATGCCCAGGGGACATAAGTCCCCTGGGCATGGCCATTGGGCAAGGGGGCATGACTCCTGTCTTTACTAAGACAGGAGTCATGTAAATGGCGTCTGGGCGTCGTTAAAAATGGCGCAAATCAGGTGGAGGCGATTTTTTGCGTCAACCTGACTTGCACCATTTTTAAGACGCCCTAGCGCCATTTTTCCCAACGCCGGCGCTGCCTGGTGTACGTGGTTTTTTTCCACGCACACCAGGCAGCGCCGGTCTGCTTGCGCCGGCTAACGCCATTCAATAAATACGCGCCCGCATGGCGCTTCAGAATGGCGTTAGCCGGCGCAAAACTTTTTGACGCTAAACTGCGTTAGCGCAGGTTAGCGTCAAAAAGTATAAATACGGGCCTAAGTTCTTTGCTTTTCACTTCACATACTACCTCATCCACCTTCGGAAATTCTCCAGTCATACCCTTGTTACAATTTAATTCTTTAGCACACTTAAGCATGTGCTCAACTCCTTTTGCCACTAATATTACTTCTTCCAAAGGTGGTTCGTCTTTTAACCACAATTCCTCCCTTATTTTGTCGCTACTGCACCTTAGTACAAATTGATCTCTTATTCTTTCATCCACTAACGTTCCAAATTTACAAGACGCAGCTAGTTTCCTCAAACTTGTAATGTACTCCTCCACCGATTCATCTTTTCCTTGTTCTCTTCTGCCAAAATAGTATCTTTCCATTATCGTACTGACTCTCGGAATATAATGTTTGTCTAATTTCTTAATGCAGAGTTCATATTCATTTAGATTTCTAGACTCTTCAATACTTAAATCTGGTAAGTTTTCCAGTACCTCTTGACCCTCAGCCCCCAAACAGTGCAGCAAAAGTGCATGTTTCCTCTCCGCGCTGAGTGCCGGTCCACACACCCTAGCGTAATGAACAAACATTTTCTTCCACTTAGTCCACGGATATGTAGGATCTCCTGGACTACTTAAGAAGAAAGGAGGGGGTGTTACATTCTGCATTATTCTTTTTTTATAAAGATACTCTTTAGTAACCAACCCAAAACACTTCCCAATAAATACTGCTAGACTGATGCTATTACAAAATTCTGAACCCCCCAATAACATCAAACACTTTCCATTAAATGAGTGTTTGTACAAAATCAATACACCACATGCAAATACGTCGCAGTTACTGTACAATGTACTCAACGATGTAAAATGCTCTTAGATGATCAAAGTGTGCCTGTCACTGTACAATGTAGGAAACAGGCTAAAGTGTTCTTGAAGGTTTGCCTGTCACCGTATGCAGTTGTCACCATCCAGCCACTTTTCCTTTGAAAATGTCCATGACAGCTGAACAGCAAAGAATACAGTTGTCACCATCCAGCCACTTCTCCTTTGAAAATGTCCATGACAGCTGAACAGCAAAGAACACCTTCCCCTTTAATGCTGTAGCTTAGACCATCCCTTTAAGGGAAAGAAAAAAAAACTTAGGCCACGACTCCAGGAAACAGCATACCAGGAATAACACTCGACAAAAACAGCTCTGAATATCTTCACTGCTGAGCGCTCCTCACGTCACTCACTTCGGGCTACACTCAGCCTGTTGTTTAACACGGAGATTAAAAAAAGAAATCAGCTGAACTTCCTCGATCTTTTGAAATATCCAATATGATGTTGGGGCACCTTGAGCCACAGTTGTCGCCAATGTGAAATGGGTCCTGCATACAAAAAATGATTTATCAAAGGATTAAGTAAGTTTACTTTATTTCCTTTAAACCCCAGCCATCCGACCTCCTTCAACCGTCGTTCTCCGCAAAGCCACGCTCTCCGTGGAGACCGCTCGAGATAAACACACTCGGCGTCTCCGTGGAGACCGGCTGCACGCGGGAGCGGCGGCAATACACCACACCCTTGCTGTGTGGAAAAGCATCAATGCATCATCTGTGTGTGCCCGGAGAAACCGCCGCACACCTCTATGTTTTCCACGCATTTCCTCCTCTGCGGTACCGTGCGGATAATTTAGACTCAAACCAGGTACTTTTTGCTTGCAAGAGACACTTGTTGCTTTTTAAGAAATAAAGACTCTATTTATCATTACAAAAGTGATACTTCTGCTTGTATTTATCAATTCTTGATCGTTTTGACATTAATCTACTCAGATAAAAATTCTATATTTTTCTAAACCTGTGTGGTGTATTTTTGTGGTGTTATACTGTGGTATTGCATGATTTATTGAACAAAAACTTTACACATTGCCTTTTAAGTTAAGCCTGACTGCTCATTGCCAAGCTACCAGAGGGTGGGCACAGGATAATTAGCATTGTGTGTGACTTACCCTGACTAGAGTGAGGGTCCTTGCTTGGACAGGAGGTAACCTGACTTCCAACCCATTTCTAACAGTCATCAAATGGGTTTGCAAAATTTCTTTGTTGCAAAATCTCTTTGGCCAGACTCCAATGAGTTATCTTATTTAGTTTTTCTTCCCTACCAAGGCTTGTGGCCATTACTCTATTCAATGAGAAGTTGGAGTTTCCTGGTTATTTGTATCCCTATTGGAATGGGTGTCCCAACTGCTGGGAGTGGCATTATACCTAGAAAAATCACAGGAGTCCAGAATAGTGGTTTGGTGGAGGGTAGACATGAAGTCAGTTGGTCTATCCCCCCTCAAGCTCCCAGCCTCAACCTCAACAAGACAAACCTGTTGAAATATTGACCAGGTCATCAGAAGTTGCTGGCAGAGGATTGTCGGTCACAGACTGAAATACTAAACAAGCACGGCCTCCATCTGACCTGAGAGCCTTTACAACTTAATGAGATTTACCAGGCTTTGGCACTTTGTCTGTGACTGAATCTGTGTCCTTTTCTGTGTCTGAGACTCCTCGTCCGCCCGGCCTGGGAAGGTCAATATGGTTTGCTGCCATATGGTGAATTTCATTAAGCTGAAAAGGGTCTCAAGTCAGATGGAGGCCGTGCTTGTTTAGTATTTCAGTGGGAATAGATGCATGATTCATATGCCCCCACTGTGTCACTGCCAAACCTGGGGCATAGTAAGGGAACAGAGAAGCCATTTTACAAGCATGTGCTTGACACTCATCAATATGAGTTTCACAGCTACTTGATGGCCACTCTGTACCCTGGATTGTTTTGTTTCAAACAACTCAGAATGATAAATCCAAACTTGTAAAAGTATTGGATTTATTGCAAAATGTACACAGGAGTCACCTTTGAGTTGCCCTCTGCAAAAGCTAACTACCCTGGCATGGTTGCTATCTGGTCACAACCAGACTGCCAGCGCAAAGACAGGATTCTGGAACCTAGGGTGAAAGACTGTGCTCTCTGGTCCGGAGAATAAAGCCCTTCCTGAGCAGAGGTGTTACATCTTCTCCTCCAGGAATGGAAATATTTTACCACAGTTGGAGGAATCTCGTGAAATTTTTCTCTAACTCATCAGAATTCCACAGAGTGAAACTCCGCGAATTCCGCCCACCCCTAGTAAAATGCCCTATTCACATTCCTGAGATGGGTGCAATGGCACCAAACTTTGGATCTGTGCTTACAATGCTTACAACATCAGTGTAGGATAACATTATCTAAGGAGGGCTCCCCTTCATTCTACATTTTTCATCAAATTACATAGCCTTAAAATCTTAAGCAAAGCTCTGGAAATCAAAATTCCCAACTTATAATGTCTTTGCTGAAGAGAATTTGCATATAGCACTGCATTAATATTAATTAACATGTCCATGTGCCCGTACAGCCACAAGTGGATGCCCTTGTGGCAGCAAAAGATTTTAACTTTCTCACAAAGATTTTGGAACATGCTTTGGCTTTAAGACTCGACCTACCTCTAAACTTAACTCTGCACCCCACTTCAGCTGTGCTCAATCTTTATCTTATTTAACACAGAGGAATAATTGCACCTCACATTTTAGTGATAGGATCATTGTTTGTGGATAAAAAGGAAATGGTAATTAACTTATCTAAATATAAATTATCCAAACCTGAACAAGAAATTGTGGCACTCGAACTCTCATTTTGGCCAGAGACATCATACAACTACACACAAACTAGAATTGATGTTTTAAATTTATGAGGAACCCGAAATTGTCAAAAATGTCAAACAAAAAAAGAATGAACAAATATGATTGGGTCTAATGCCCAGTGGGACAATTTATTTATAGATAAGTGATGTTGAAATGATGGGTATTCTGCTAGATTTGAAAATCAGTGGTGTAATATGTGAGGTCATAAGCAGAGCATCACAGTGGTGCAATTTATACTTATGTAATTTATTTATAATTGGCAAATTTCCCTGGCTTTATGATTTGTAAACAATACTGTAGTTCTTTTCAGTGAATTTCTAAGAGTTTTTTAATGCAAGTTAATATCCTACTACCTTCCTCCCATATAACCCCACTCTAACCTTTGTTTTTGTCAGTGGGTTTACATGTTTTTTTAACATAAACAATATCATTTTTATTATAACTTTTCAACCAGCAATTTGCAGGGGAGTTGGTGCCTCACCACACACAACCTTCCGCTACTGGCACCCCCCCACCTTTTTATTTACATGTTGTTTGGTCCCACAGGACTGCTGTGATAGTCCAGGAGAGGTCCCAGGGGACATTACATAGGGCTTGCATTGGTGGGGGTCTCAGCGGGGACGGAGCACTGGCTCTTGTAGGAGTCCAGCTAGACGGTGGTAAACGCAAAGTTTTTTGGGAGGATATTTGGCCCAGCGGTGCCATTTAACAAATCTTCACAAAACATTTTAAAAGAAAATAAAATAGCGGGTCCAAAAACTGTTTTCTCAATGCACTATAGGAAAATTGAACAACACTACTGCTATGAATGGGGTCTTTGGTAGGCAGTCGGGTTACCCCCTGTCCAAGCAAGGACCCTCACTCTAGTCAGGGAAAGTCACACATAATCCAACTTATCCTGTGCCTACCCTCTGGTAGTTTGGTACTGAGCAGTCAGGCTTAACTTAGAAGGCAATGTGTAAGTATTTGTGCAATAAATCATGCAATAACACAATATAGCACCACAAAAACACACCACACAGTTTTTAGAAAAATATATAATGTTTATCTGGTAAGATGCAGGTCAAAACAATTAAAATGCCATAAGTATATGATCAGATATCACTGTAAAAGTGATATAAAAGTGTCTTAAGTCTTTTAAAAGCAAACAAAGTATCTTTCAACCAGAAAGTACCTGGTTCACGTACAAAATCTCTGCAAAGAACCACAGCGGAGGAGATGCGTGAAAACAAAGGGGTGTGCGTTGATTTCTCAGGCTGCACACGGCGGTGCGTTGTTTAGTTTTCACGCAGGGACGGCTGTGCATCGATATCCGGCAGGATCCTCTTCGGGTTGCGGGGTTTTTGGACGCCCCTGGGACGATGTGTAGATTTCCTGCACTGTCAGGGCGAAGTCACAGGAGCTGCGTCGATTCGGTGGGCGTTGCGTTTAATTTTTTACCACACGGCCGTCGATTCCTCTCTGGAAGCAGAGCTGCGTCGTTCCGGATCGGCTGTCTGTCGATCCGCTGGGCCATGTGTCGAATTTCAGGTCACTACACTGGCACTGTGTCAATTGTCTTGATGCAAAGTCAGACTGCTTCGTTCCGGTTCAGCGTGTGGTGACATTTTCACAACCGTGTAGACTGTGCGTCATTTCTGGCAGGCTGTGCATCAAATTTCACTGCACAAAGAGTCCTTCTTGTAGAGATGAAGTTTTTTCGGTCCTGAGACTTCAGGGAACAGAAAGCAAGCTCTATCTAAGCCCTTGGAGAGCACTTCTTCACCACAGCCAGAGAGCAGCAAGGCAGCAGGGCAACAGCAAGGCAGCAGTGCTTCACAGAAAGCAGAGAGGTGAGTCCTTTGGGCAGCCAGGCAGTTCTTCTTGGCAGGATGCAGGTTCTGTTTCAGGTTTCTTCTCCAGGAATGTCTGTGAGGTAGAGTGTCTACCCAAGAAGTGTCTGAAGTCTGTGGTTTTGGGTGCTCTTCTTATACCCATTTTGGCCTTTGAAGTAGGCTTAGTTCAAAGGAAAGTCTCACTTGTTTTTGAAACCCTGCCTTGCCCAGGCAAGACCTCAGACACACACCAGGGGGTTGGAGACTGCATTGTGTGAGGGCAGGCACAGCCCTTTCAGGTGCGAGTGACCACTCCTCCCATCCCTCCTAGCTCAGATGGCTCATCAGATTATGCAGGCTACACCGCAGCCCCCTTTGTGTCACTGTCTGGAGAGAGGTGGAAACAGCCCAACTGCCAAACTAACCCAGACAGGGAATCCACAAACAGGCAGAGTCAGAAAATGGTTCAAGCAAGAAAATGCCCACTTTCTAAAAGTGTCATGTTCAAACACACAGTCTCAAAACCAACTTTACTAAAAGATGTATTTTTTAATTGTGAGTTCAGAGGTCCCAAAATCCACATGTTTATCTGCTCCCAAAGGGAATCTATGCCTTAATCATGTTTAAAGGCAGCCCCCAGGTTAACCTATGTGAGAGATAGGCCTTGCAACAGTGATAACCAAATTTGGCAGTATTTCACTGTCAGAACATATAAAACACATTAGTATATGCCCTACCTTAACCATACACTGCATCTTGCCCATGGGGCTACACAGGGCCTACTTTAGGGGTGTCTTATATGCAGGATCATGGAAGGGTTAGGCCTAGCAAGTGGGGACACTTGCCAAGTCGAATTTATAGTTTAAAACTGCACACACAGACACTGCAGTGGCAGGTCTGAGACATGATTACAGAGCTACTTATGTGGGTGGCACAACCAGTGCTGCAGGCCCACTAATAGCATTTGATTTCAGGCCCTGGGCACCTCTAATGCACTGTAATAGGGACTTACCAGTAAATCAAATATGCCAATCATAGATAAACCAGTCAACAGTACAATTTACACAGAGAGCACATGCAGTTTAGCACCGGTTAGCAATGTTAAAGTGCTCAGAGCTAAAAAGCCAACAAAAACAGGTGAGGAAAAATAGGAGGAAGGGGGCATACATTTTGGGGATGACCCTGCAAAAAGGGCCAGGTTAACATGACCTCCCACCAGCCTAAAGATAGATGAGAACAATCACTATCCTGATGTACTTCCTTGACTGAGGCTATAGAAAAGGACCCAGGCCCATAATAGCAGGTGCATGTTCCAGTTCTACGCCTTCCTGGCTCCAGTTGGATCCCTCTGTCCATACTCTCAGGGCCCACTAAGCTAACCCATGGGGAACCATTTGTCTCTCCTGCAGATACCCTCTGTGGAGCACCTAACCTTACTTTGCTCACAGATGTATCCCAGGGGCCGGATAGTACCACCAGGGCCAACACAGTGGTGTTGCCCACTCCAACCCTGGGGTGTGACTCCTGGTAACAGCCCCCAGGGCAACTTTGTCCACCAGGAGAGCAAGCCACAGTGGCCACTGACAGCTATCAGGGATGAGAGCCAGGCCCCAGGCCTCTCAAGGATCTCTAACCACTGTGACTGTGGAGAGTGGGGAGTGGTAGCTCCAGGTGCTGGGCACCCTTTGACTACTATCCCTTCCACCAGGTCAGGGATGACAGCCTGACTCTAGTCCTCCCCTCTTGGGCCTGGTACCCTCCCTCCTGGAGCAGCACCCCCAGAGTCCAAAATTGTCAGGGTGCTTATAGAAGCAGTCCTGCACAATTCTACCACCAATGCAGGGGTGTTAACCTGCAACTGGTCTTCCAACCTGGGGTCTGTACCTTCAGGTTGAACTAGGGCCAGGGGTGAGTCTTCCCTTCCCCTGCCCTCCCTTCTGGGGTCCTGCACCTCCCAGCTAGGTGTGGTCCCCCCAGAAGACAACATGGTAGGGGCACTGTTAGCAGTAGACCCTTCCTCCTGTTCAGGGTGGACACCCTGAACCTGGTCGTCCAGTCCAGGGTCTGTACCCTCGGACTGGACCACTGTCTGAGAACACAGGACTTCATGAGGGCACACCTACCCCCCACCAGGTCAGAGTTTACCCTCTGAAACTGATCCTTCAACCCAGAGTCACCACCCTGAGGTTGGACCATTGCCTGGCACACCAGGACTTCCTGGGGGGCACACCCACCCCCCACCAGGTCAGAGTTTAACCCCTGAAGCTTGTCATCCAACCCAGAGTCACCACCCTGAGGTTGAACTATTGGCTGGTACACCAGGACTTCCTGGTGGGCACACTCACCCCCCACAAAGGACACACCATCCCCAAGGACCACACAAGAGTCTGGCTGGTACAGGTCTCCTGACACCTGCCCATCTGGCAGAGTCTGGATCCCCCCAAACCAAAAATGGTCTCACCTCGGTCATTTCTGGGGGTCTCTGCTCTCAGAGCTGATCCCTGACCCTCTAGGTCCTCCACTGGGGTTTGCAGCCCCCTCTCAAACCTCTGTCTGGCCATCCTGCAACCCCTCACTAGGAGTGGTACCGCCAAACACCAGAACTGGTGGGATGCTGGATACAGTCACCTCCCCACTGACACTGTGGGGTCTTCCTCAACAGATGGCCCTTCGGTACACACTAGGCTCCCCTCCTGGTGTTCCCTCATGGAACCCTCCAGGACCTGTGACTGTATTTCGGGTACCCTGGGCCTCAGCCCATCCACATTCCCTCTCCTCTGAGACTGGACATGGGGTCCCTCACCCATCCCACTACAATGGGACCTACCTGGGACACTGCAATCCTTTCCCACCTCACCTGGTTGAGAAACCATCTGGACCACTCACTTCATGAGCACCCCCAAATGCCTCTTCAGACTCTCTGGTACACACCCAGAGGTCTGCCTCCAGTGTAAGTTCCCTGGGGTCAGAGAACTCACACTCCACCTGGTGTTGGCACAGCTCTGGAAAATTAGGACTAGACATATGCTCTCCAGCAATTACATCACTCAGCCCCTCACGTGAATTAACCAAATTACCTTTCACCCAACCATCCAGTGACTCAGCCTTGAAAAAGTACCCCACATCACCCTCCTAAGACTGGTGAGACAGTACCTGACTGTCCCTGACACTCAACCCACACCCTCCTGGGAAGTTTCCACACTCCATAACCAGGACTTCCACCTGGGGGGGAACTCTTCTCCCTGTCACTCTCATCTAGAGCCAGTAAAGTATCCCTCCCCTCAGTAGAACTATGACTCCCTGTGCAAGTTCCCCAATCCACCTCAGGGACTCTGTGCATTACGGGAGCTACCTCATACTCCTAACCTCCTGGTGTGTGTCAACTCCCTCCTTCAAGTAGGGCACCACATCTCTGGGCATGTGCACTTCTTCAGCAGTACTGGATACAAGACGTTTGCTGCCACCATCTGAACTGGACTCTGCCCTCCTGGCTTCCAGTTTCAGGTCTTCACAGCTCAGCTCCTGAGCTGCCATCCTTTCTTTTTTCCGGGCTAAGGCTCTCTCCGCCTTAGCTCTCTCAATCTCTGCATCTAGCTTTTTCCTCCACTGCTCCTGAGCTAGGAGCCATTCATCTTTCTCTTGTCCCCTTTCCTCATCCAAGTAGTCCTCCCCCTCAGACTCATCTGGTAGTTTTACCATCCAGCGTTTCAACTCATACTGAAACAGGGCTGACTCAAGATCCTCCCTTCTGGATTTCCTCTTTACAGTCAGTCCCCTTTCCTTGCAGAATACTCTTAGCTCCTTCCATTTATAGATGAATAGGTGCCAAAAGTTGACTTCCATTCTGCCAAGGCATCACAGGTGCAACCCCAAAACAGAGTCCAAAAATATCAACAAAATATCCAGGGGGACATCAGAGAACCAAAAGCAAAAAGATGAAAAATCAAGTTGACCTTCAACTGTGGGTAGGTTGCGAATACTTAGCTACTGTATGTCACTTCACAAATACAAGTCTTATCCTCACCACTGATCACCAATGTTAGAAATGGGGTTTCTGGTTGGCTAGGATATGCAGCTAAACCATGCAGAACCCACCCACTCTAGTCAGGGCAAGGGAGTTACACGTCCAAGATAACCCCTGCTCATCCCCTTGGTACCTTAGCACGAGAAGTCAGGCCTAAACCAGAGGCAAAGCATAAAGCATTGGCATAACACACACAACACAGGTGACGCAAGATGTGCACCACAAAGTAAATACAACACTGAACTATGTAAAAATAAATTATATTGCAAAAAAAATAAGTAGACCAAACATTACACATAAATAATACCCTGCTACTTTAGCAGTTGTCAGAATGTTACACAAGTTACTAATACTCTGCAAGAAAAAGCAGTTGTCACAATGGAACACGTAAGGACTCAGGATTCTGCAACATAAGCAGTAGTCAGGAACCACAGTGAATAAATGTACTTGTCATATATAAATCATACATATCCCTAAAAGGAACATTAGAGCACATATGGCAAGACATAAAGAAAATTTAAATCTTTAGGAAGATAACCCTGGGGCATACCACCCTCCCAGTGTCCCCAAAAGTACCTTCTTTGGTAGAACATGGCACTCTTAGTGCCTGGAAGGTCGTGGTAGGGGCCCCCGGTGCTCCTATGTGCTCAACGGAGGCCACACGTGACTCCTAGGGGAGAGGGGCAGTCGGCACCCTCTCTGGTTTCCTAACAGGCCCCTCCTGGGGCCTGTGATCTCTGTGGGGCCCCCCTGGGCCTCACCTGGCCCTACCACCAAGAAGAGGGGGGACAAGGCAGCCCCACAAAGCAATGGGGGCTACAGAAAGGGGGCCTCTGGTGAGGCCTCCCTTCTCCGTTTTCATCAAGCCCAGGTCAGGCAACCAGGAAGTGGAGCTCGGCGGCTGGGGGACCTCCGATGAGGATTTCCATCCCCAGTCCGCGAGCAGGTGCCTTTCAGCACCTTCCAAGGGCTTGGGGGGAGCCTCTCCGATGAGGCTTCCCGTCTGTTTACACACGCGGCTGCGCCGGACACGGTGCGCGAGCTGCTCTGCTGTTTTATGTCGTCTGCGAGGAAGGCAGCACAAAAACACGTGCTGATCTGTGCCCTGGGGGCACTTCTCAAAGCGCGCTTCCCCCGGGGGGCACAATAGGAGCCCGCTCGCTCCTTTCCATGAAGGAGAAGTGCCCCGGGGTTCCAAGGGCAGCACAACACTCGGGCCGAAGGAAGGCAGTCTCCTGGGTTGCGGCATTGATCCTTATCGGCACAGGAGCACTTTTCAAAGTGCAATGGCACTTTTATTTAGCCTGGGCCTTCTGGAGTGAATTTTCCTCACAGTGTCTGCGTTTAGAAAGTGCAGAGCGGCACAGCCAAGCACTCTCCAGATGCTAAAGGTGAAAACAAGAAGCACTCCTTGTGCTTCGGATAATTACAAGGGTCACAGGCCACAGCACCCTGCCCCTGGAGACAAAAGGGAGGGTAGCACAGTGCTACATGGCCCCAGCAACAGGCCAGCACAAGGGATGCAGATGGTGGCAGTTCCTCCTAGTGACCAGGCAGGTCACAGGTCAGCACAGCAGCAGCAGTCCAAGGTGGTCCTGGTGAGTCCATTCAGCAGCATCCTGTGTCCAGTTTCTAGTAAGTCTTTGGAGTCCCAAGAATGCCTAACTTGTGGGGAAAATTACCCTGTACTTATACTCAGTTTACAGTGTCTGTCAATTAGGAGGAGAGGGGGTTCCAACCAGTTACAACTGGTTCTGGGAGTGCCCTTTCTCTCCTCCAGCACAGGCTCCAAACATCAGTGGGGGGTAAACGACCCTGTTGTGTGAGGCCAGGGCCCAGCCTTTACAAATGCAGGTGTGCCCCACCTATCCCTTCCCTCAGCCCTGGACGACTATACAAGATGTAGATGCACCTCTGTGACACCTCCACCCTCCCTGTGTACAGGCTGTCTGAAAAGTATGCACAAAGCCCCAACTGTCAGTCTGCCCAGATGTGGATTGGAGTCAAGCTGCAAAAACACCAGAGTCATAAGCACAGATAAATGCACACTTTCTAGAAGTGGCATTTCTGTAATAGTAATAAAAAGTACACCTACACCAGTAAGCAGCATTTCTTATTATTATTACAACCATACCAAACATGCCTACGCTACCCCTCATAAATAAGACAATGCCCCTTACACATCAGGCAGGGCATTTCTAATGCAATCCTATGAGAAGGCAGCATTCACAGCAGTGAGACACCAAGTTAGGCTGTTTTTCACTACCAGGACAAGCCATGCTACATGGAACATGTCCTGCCTTCTACATACATGGCACCCTGCCCATAGGGCTAGCTAGTGCGTACCTTAGGGGTGACTTACATGTAGTAAAAGGGGAGTTCTGGGCCTGGCAAGTAAATTTAGTTGGCAGGTCCCTGTGGTAGCAAACTGCACACACAGGCCCTGTGCTAGCAGGCCTGAGATAGGTTTGAAAGGCTACTTCAGTGGGTGGCGCAAGTAGCGCTGCAGGCCCACTAGTAGCATTTAATTTGCAGGCCCTGGATATAGAGGTACCACTGTACATGGGACTTACAGGTAAAATAAATATGCCGTTCAAATCATTAAATCAAATCATTAACATTTATAAAGCGCGCTACTCACCCGTGCGGGTCTCAAGGCACTAGGGGAAAGGGGGGGGGTTACTGCTGCTCGAATAGCCAGGTTTTTAGGAGTCTCTGGAAAGCGGGGTGGTCCTGGGTGGTCCTGAGGCTGGTGGGGAGGGAGTTCCAGGTCTTGGCCGCCAGGAAGGAAAAAGATCTCCCACCCGCCGTGGAGCGGCGGATGCGAGGGACGGCAGCGAGTGCGAGACCAGAGGAACAGAGGAGGCGGGTGGGGACGTAGAAGCTGAGGCGTCGGTTGAGGTATTCCGGTCCCTTGTTGTGGAGGGCTTTGTGTGCGTGGGTGAGAAGTCGAAAGGTGATCCTTTTGCTGACTGGGAGCCAATGCAGGTGTGTCAGGTGTGCGGAAATGTGGCTGTTGCGGGGTACGTCGAGGATGAGACGTGCCGATGCGTTTTGAATGCGTTGCAGGCGATTTTGGAGTTTGGCTGTGGTCCCGGCGTAGAGGGTTTGATCCCGGCGTAGAGGGTGTGGTCCCGGCGTAGAGGGTGTGGTCCCGGCGTAGAGGGTGTAGGTATAAGCCAATCATACCAATTTCACAAGGGAGAGCACATGCACTTTAGCACTGGTTAGCAGTGAAAAAGTGCTCAGAGTCATAACGTCAGCCAACAAAGGTCAGAAAAATAGAGAGGCAAAAAGCAAAAAGTCTGAGGAATGACCCTGTAAAAGGGCCAGGTCCAACAAATACATTAAAAACTCCGGAATGGAATTAAGCAAAATTTGGCAGAAAGCTATATTTTTACACAGAAAGTGTTTTTTTGTGATTTGATGTAAATCTACTCATTAGTTTTTGAGAAGTTAAGGTTCAAATTGAATGTATAGTCGGGGACTCAGTCTGTGTCCTAAAAAAGGTTAAAAAAGTATATAGGGGGCAGGGTAGGGGTACCATGACCGAAAAGACATGATAGGGAATTCCCAGACAGACCACCCTGGGGCCAAAAACAGAAATTTGTTAACTGTACCCGGTACAGTAAAAAAAAGAACATGCTGCCACCTTTTTGTATCTAAAGCCTCCTGAGTGTGTTTTTATATTTGTTTAATAATTACGGCAGTGGGAAAGCTTTGGAATCCCACCCAGTACCAGAATGAGCCCTGGAGACCTCATCGCCTGAGGCTGGAAGCCAAAAACATTTTGTTTATTGGGGAGATGGGTCCAGTGTTTGCCTCCCTCCCTGAGCCAATTATAAGTCATGGGGGCCCCATCCCCATTAGGCATGGGTAAATATAGCTCCCACCTTGGGTGGAAGCAGAACTGCCCCTACTGGGTGGGAGCAAAGATTTATTTCTCTTCTGTGCCCAGGAGCCTGAGAAGAGAAGACTGTGCCTTCTGTGGGACAAACGCTGTAAATGCTCTCACAGGACTGCAGCACTTTTTTATTTGCTGTCTCCAAACATTTATAGGATAATTTCTGGCTGGGGAGCCAGCATGAGTTGCAGTGGATCCACAGTTGGTCTCCAACATATAAAAAGGTTGTAGGTGCCTTAAATGGGACCAGGACACCCACAGTCAAAAAAATATTAAAAGTCAGATCCCGCTGGCACCCAGAAGAGGTGTTATCTGGGAAGCCAGCAGGGTGCCTGGAACCCTTGGCACTCTCTCGCAGCCTCCAATGATACATAGATGGCGTGTGTCCCCAAAAAATGAATAATAAATTAACAGCAGGAGCCACTTGTTTATTATTCACTGTTCCCCGCCAAGAGTGCTTCATAATGACCTTTGAGACCTCATTTACATATTTTGTGCTGTTTTGTGGTGCCCCACTCTGGTTACGCACATCACCAACATGTTACTAAAGTGGTCTGAGGGAATACAAGAAGCACAACAGCCCCCAGGATTTTTTTTAAACAAACTGTAAGTCTCCTGGGTCAAGAAATACATGACCCCAAGATGAGTTTACCATTATTTTCAAAGCACTCCAAACTGGAACTGTATGCTCATCAGGTGGAGTGCATGACCCTCATGTGTTTGGCTCTATGACTGTTTTTTGTGGTGTGACAAGCAGTAAAGAGAGAATCATATATACATTTAAATATATTTGGAATAAAACTGTTTAATTTTAAATAGTTTTGAGAAAATAATTTTTAAGGACTGTCATGTATGTATTTATAAGGATTACTTTGGAATATGCCTATTGGTAAATTATTGTGGCGTCCTTTTCACAAAGCCAATGAGCCTGCTTTATAAATGTTGATGTGCTTACCCCGTGCTAAAGCCAATAGTCCTAAAATTTAATATTTTAGTGTCTCTTTCTATTGTTACTTTACATTTTTTTTAAACTCAGAAATTCACTGAAAATAAACACAGGTTAAAGTGACGTTATAGTTAGGTCTGGTAATAATATCTTACATTAAGTCAAAAAAAAGCCCTAGAACTTAACTAGAAAAAAAGGTTAAAGTGATATTATACTTAGGTGAAAATGTCAAGTAAAATGTAATGTTTTAATTTTTTTTTTAAACTGAAATTTACTAGATATATTTAACTGAAGTAACTATAATGTGCGCCCTCGTCATGCACTACTTATGACCCCACATATTACAACACTCATGGCATGTTCTATGACATAATTTATAACTGATCATAACTAAAATTCTATCACTGATGACAACGCAGTATATGGTAATGGAGCGAGTTATATTTACTTCAGTTAATTAAAACTGGTGAATTTCAGTGTTTATCTATATTTGACTGTATACATCTATATGTATTTTTATATATAAACACGCGTCTAACGCCAAAGTATAAATATGGAGTTAGTTTTGCGTCGGAATTGCGTAAAAAAAAACGACGCAATTCCGGCGCAAACAGAGTATAAATATGCCCCTAAGGGTGTTTGACAGGTGCTGCTCCTCCGCTAGGGCGGAAGAGTGTTGGCCCCCGCCAGTAGCAGCACTGCAAATCTTTTACTATAAAATGATAATAAACCATGTTTATTATCTTTTTATAGTAAAAGAGGCGGAGCCACAGGCTATGACGAGGGTGGAGGGGGAGTGCACAGCTTTCCCCCTCAGTAAGCGTGTATGTTTGTCCGGCTATCTTGGGCTGGCCAAACACACATGTGCACTGGGCTTTCTCCAACCCGGCACTGTATTGCTGGGCTGCTGTTGGGCTGGAGAGAGCAGGTAGAGACTTCCACTCTGCCTCAGGGAGCCCTGGCTAGGCGCTCCGGACAATCCAAACGTTGATGTAATGCTGCAAGCAGCATGACAGCAACGTTTGGATTGGCTGCAGGCAGGCTGGGAGCCTGTGCCTGCAGTTGAGCAGAGGAGCAGTGTGTTGGTGGTGGCGGCGATGGAGAGTTAAGGTAAGTGTATTTTTTAAATTAATTCCCTTCCCTCCCCCGGAGGCGCTGTCTGACCTACCCCTTCAAAGTGCTACAAGCCTCTCCTGGTGTTTGTACAGAAATATTAGCACCCTAGTGACCCCACAGAGCGCAAAGAGACAAAAAATGTAGAAACTGTTTCTTGAACTGTGAAAATGCCTCTTTTCCACTGCAATAAGCCATTCCTCAGAGAAGTAAATAATATGCACCAATTTTTGATGATTTGTGACACATTATTCCAGCAAAGGTCCATGGTAAATATCGGGGCGTAGCTAGGACAGTATTATTTTGGGGGGGTGTTAACTTAGTATTTTCTGACAATCACACAAACACATGATGTTAAACTGCATATACAACAAGAAAGGCACACAATAGGGGCTTAAGAGGCATTGGAAAGGGAGAGGAATGAGAATAGGTAGGAGTACTAAGTGAGAGAAACCACAATAATTTGTGAAATAACCAACAGTCTTGAAGTTTCTCCAAAAAGAGGGAGGGAGAGAGTGTGTGTTTTTGTCTACCCGTGTAAAAATTCCTACTGAAATCCGACAGACACCTTACCATACCCGAATGAAAGCACCTGCTCCCAATGATTTATCACAAAACACATTTATTAGGGCAGTGTAACACCCCACACACATTCCCTGAAGCTACCCCCCTGGTAAATATGGGCCTTGGACTAGCGGAATATATGTTTTATTGTATCGATATCAGCCGGACAACTGAGTAAGTCCTATAAAAATATGTGATTGAATGTTTTGTTAATGGTTTTATAACCATCGTAGAGTATGTTCCACAGATGTAACAGGTGTGAACTGTTTTTCTAGCCTCTATAACATTATGGGCCCAGTAATTTATGTGAAATGACTGGACCCCCTGAGAAAGTGGTGAGGAGTCCACGGAGACTCCTACATCTCATAGACATTCATAGGCCTTAGGCTAGCTGAGCGTGGGACTCTCCGAAGGGTGGAGGCCCTCTTGCACCTCAGAGGCCAGTGTTACCCAGCTGATGGACACCCATCATCATTTTCTGAAGTCTTGCTGTCCTGTAACTCCCTGGATTGCCTTCTGAACACACCAACGCATAGTCCAGTATTTGAGAATCTGCACTTCTCATCAATACCCAGTGTTAGAACTGACACCCTTAGGGTGGTCATCCCCCAACTTTTTGCCTCCCTCCTCCCTTTTTTCGAACCTTGTTTTTGCTGGTTTTAGGACTCTGTGCACTTTACCACTGCTGACCAGTGCTAAAGTACATGTGCTCTCTCCCCTAAACATGGTAACATTGGTTCTTACCCAATTGGCATATTTGTTTTTACCAATAAGTCCCTCGTAAATAGCACTACATGTGTGCAGAGTCTGTAAATTAAGTGCTATTAGTGGGCCTGCAGCACTGAATGTGCCACCCACATAAGTGGCCCCTTAACCATGTCTCAGGCCTGCCATTTCAAGGCCTGTGTATGCAGTTTCACAGCCACCTCAACTTGGCATTTACAACTAATTGTCAAGCTTTTAACTCTCCTCTTTCTACATATACGTCACCCCTAAGATAGGTCCTAGGTAACCCATATGACAGGGTGCTATGTTAGTAAAAGGCAGGACAGGTACCTTTGTGTTTTACATGTGCTGGTAGTGAACAGTTCATAAATTCATTTTCCACTGCTTTAAGGCCTGCTCCTCTCATAGACTAGCCTTCAAACTGATCTCATATACGTTTTAGTGGTAGATTCTGATCTGGAAGGAGCAGCCCAGTCTGTCATGTTTGGTATTGCCAGAATTGTAATATAAAATCCTACTTACTGGTGAAGTTGGATTTAATATACTCCTATTTAGAAGTACCACTTTTAGAAAGTGGACATTTCTCTGAACGTACTGCCATCTGTGCCTTACAGCACTGTCTCCAATTCAAGCATGGTCTGTGCTGATTGACAGCTCCCCTTGTGCATTCCACCCAGACAGCCATAAACACAGGACGCTCAGTCACATCTGCATTCAGCTGCATACTGAATGGGTCTCCCTGGGCAGGAAGGGTGGAGGGGCTGTCTCTTACATTTCAAAGGCCAGTGGCCTTGCCTCACACAAAAGACTGTTAACCCCCCCCCCCCCACAGAGATCCTGGCAGAGAGGACTGGACTGAAAGGGGAACTTGTGTACTTCAAAATCACTCCTTGAGGTTTCCTCCACTCCAATGACTTTTTTGGGTATATAAACCGAGTCCCTGACCCCACCAAATCAGATGCTTCTGGATCCACACCTAAACTCTGTCAGAGGAACTGCCTTTGCTGAGAAGAACTGTTGCCCTGTTGTCTGCTGGCCTCTGACTGTGCTGGAAGGACTCTGCCTTCCCCAAAAGTGCTTGCCTGGGGCTTGGAGTGAGCTTGTCTCCACTTCTGAAGTCTCAGGGAAAGCAAAGACTTCATATGCTAGCTTTTAGCTAGTTTTCTGACTTCAGCGATACCAGGAACGACTTAAGCGACTCCAGCACCAATGCCACAGCCTGCTATCACTCTGTGGACATCGCTGCACGCAATGACCATGGCCTTCAACGCAAGTCTGACGTTGCTGCAACACCGCTGACATCGCACAGTATCATCGCAACCCTGTGAAGTCAACACATCACGTCTTGACCGACTGGATCTTTTGTCCCTGCTGGGTCACAAGGAACCGACACGTAACGACCAACACAGCACCAGCTCCCCCTGCAACCAGACGAAGCCTACCCTTCACCTCCCCTGCCTCACAGTACAGAACTGATGCTTCATCTCCCTAGACGCTGTAAGGGACTGGCACAGCACCAGCCCCAGTGACACCTCACCTCCACGACTCCAAGCAATGTCTTTGTTTCTTCATTTACAAAGGTACTGTACCTGAGGGTCAGTGCAACTCCATGACCAGCATCTGTGGCGTTAGACTATTGGGGACAACTCCATCAATGACTCTGTGATATACCCAGTTGGAGCTATTGTGTTTCTAAGCACTTTAGTGGGATTCATTCTTTAAAAATTCATAATTTTCCTTTTGAACATTGCATTTTCATCGTTCCAACCTTATTTTAGTCAGATAAGTATTATATATTTTTCCACACCTGTGTGGTGTATTTTTGTGTTTTTTTCACTGTGTTACTGTACGAGCTATTGCACAAATACTTTACACACTGCCTTCCAAGTCAAGCGTGCCTGCTCTGTGCCAAGCTACCAGAGAGTGAGCACAGGATAATTTGGGTTGTGTTGTGACTTATCCTGACTAGGATTGTGGTCCCAAATTGGACAAGGGTGTATACCTCTTCCCACTAGAGAACCAATTTCTAACACACAGTAATGAGGCTTGTGAGACATTTTACAACCACATTATGGCCATAAACCAGTTTTATCAGTTTGGAAAGTTACACTTACTGATTAAAGGCTGGATCTTCTCATGCAGAATAGGGAAAATATTATCTGCTTCTGAATGCCAACAGCTTAACAAGATAAACTTCAGACAACAAAACAATGCAGATCACCTGCCTCACTAAATCGCCTGCAGGCTCTGAAAAACGGCAGATGCATTTCATCACATTATAATGGGGAATTATTATTATTATTGCTATTATAATTGGTATTAAACGTAGTATAATTATTATTATTGTTGTTGTTGTTGTCTTCCTATAGCGCAGACTTCACAATATTTTTAGGAAACTTGACCATTCATGCTTTTGTCGGAAAAGGAGTATATATTTGAACAAAAGATTTTAATCAGTTAATTACACGTAATCTACGATCGCATATCGATTTCTTGCAATCAATAAAAAAACAATTAATTGTACTGCGAAAGCTACATTCCAGTCCAATTAAAACAAGAGAGTTCTGCATCCTATGGTAATGTACTGGTACTACTACTGAGGGTGAATGAATGTTCGAGAAAGAGGAATTATGTTTTCAAGATGTGTACAGAAATCCACATTGAAAATTATTGCAAAAAATCTATAGTTGAAAGGAAATATAGCGCTGTTTAATTAATGTTTTCCTTACTCAGGAACCACGGAGGAAGCAATTTCAATACTCTTTTAAGACTGTGCATGCACTTGTTTTGTTAATGAACACATGAGCTACCTGTGTTTATGTTTAAGTACTGGAGACTTGGCGATTAGCCACGTCCAACTGCATAGTAGGATAATCTGGAATATAGCCAGCCAAAGCAAGAACATTTCTAGAATCCTCAGTGCTCCAAGACAATTGCCCAGATTTAAGAAAAGTGGCACTTCATTACATGAAGTGCCACTTTTCTTGCACCCCATTGCTCCCCCCTAGCGCCACCATGTGTGCACTGTACTAATGATATGGTGTACCATGGTGCACATTAGGATCAATAGCATCATGATTTCCGAAGCTATTGTGGTACATTGCAGGATTAGTGCCAAAAATGTTGGCACTAATCCTTTAAAGTACATAGAGGCAAATTATAATCAATGGTGTTCCTTCATGTAACACCTGCACTGAGCAGGCATTAAAAGTGACGAGAAAAATGGTGCAGTGGAATCTCATAGATTCCACTGCACCATTTTTCTGGGCCTCCTAAGGGAGGAACATCCCCCTTGCATACATTATGCCTGGCGCAGGCATAATGTGGCACAAGTGTTTACAAGGTGGCACAATGCATGCATTACATCACTTTGTAAATTTGGCGCAGTGTTTTTTGCCAACCTAACAGCCCATTAGTGTAACAAAAATTACACTAGTGTGGCGCTAGGTGGTGCTTGGCCCTTCTTAAATTAGGTCAATGTGCCTTCTTGACCACTTTAAATATGCATTTTATGGGCCTTGAACAGCAATTCAGTATTGCCACAAGGTGGCACCCTTGTAAGGCTACTTCCTTACCTCGTCTTATGAAAGTGATGGTTCTTATTTGAGTATTAGAGTACCGAGGCCAAAACTCTTTTAGGAGGCCCATTATAATGTTTCAAAAACGTTTGAATAGAAAAACAAATTGCAAACATTTTGCAAGACTGATTGTTTGCAGTGTGACTATCATAGTCAATTGAGAGGGCAAACTCCTCACTGTCGGAGGAACAGACATGTGGGCCTTTGGAGAGCATTGTAGCATTTGATTATATTTCTTATTATGTTCTCCAAATTTGCTTATCAGTACATTAATGAGAAGTATCTCTCCAAAGCTTTATTACTGTCAAACATTTTAGATACATCCAACTAGGGAAACCACAGATATAGTAAACTTGTCAGCGATTTGTGAAAATCTTTATTAGCTATTGGTCTTTGGCTGATACTTCTGAATTGGCACTTCCTGTAGATTATGTGCACTTTCTGTGTACTTATATGGAATCCCTGAATCTATGAAATGGGTTCATCAGAAACAATTGTCACATTCCCACAGTTTCTTCCCGTCCATAGATTTTCTGAGCAGTCTCTTGATGACAGTCTGCAGGGATTTAGGGCCACATGTTCAAAACTTTTTGCACATCGCAAACAGCAAATTTTGCTGTTTGCGACGTTCAAAAAGCACATTGCAATGCCCAATCCCAGTTCTGCGAGTCGGTAACATGGTTACCGATTTGCAAAACGGGACTGCGAGTCGCAATTAGGAAGGGGTGTTACCCTTCCTAATTGTGAGTTACAGCGCGATGCTGTATTGTTTTGTGAGCGCGAACGCGATCACAAAACAATCGCAGTTAGCACCCATTTCAAATGGGTGCTAGCCATTCGGAAAAAGGAAGGGGTCCCCATGGGACCCCTACCCCTTTGTGAATGGCATTGAAAACATTTTTTCAGAGCAGGCAGTGGTCCTATGGACCACTGCCTGCTCTGAAAAAATTAAACAAAAACGGTTCATTTTTAAGTTTTGTAATGCATATCATTTTCCTTTAAGGAAAACAGGCTGCATTACAAAAAAAAAAAAACTGCTTTATTTAAAAGCAGTCACAGACATGGTGGTCTGCTGTCTCCAGCAGGCCACCATCCCTGTGAGTGCTGCGAGTCTCAAGTGGGTCGCAGATTGCGACCCACCTCATTAATATTAATGAGGTGGGCCTTTGCAACCCCCATCCTACATTCTGAATTGTGACTCGCAAATTGCGAGTCTCTCTGACTCGCAATTTGCGAGTCGCAATTCAGAAAGTACTTACATCTGGCCCTTAAGGTTTAAGAAAACTTTGAAAGGATCTATCAAAGCATGACAAAGACTCATAGGGACATATTTATGAGCCCCTAGCGCCACCTTATGCACCATTTACAGCATTTATTTTGACGCAAAGGTGGCGTTAAGGTAGCATTTCTCAGGTGCCTTATTTACAAAGTGGTGCATTGCATAAATATAGCACTATCATGGTGGCATTAGGGGCCCCTAAGGGGCACTAGAAAAGTGGCACTGTACTATTTGCAGTGCCACTTTTCATAAAAATGCCCCTTAGGGTCATCAGATGGTTATCAACTGCTGATTAGTTCTCAAATCATTTAACCAGTTTATTTATTAGCAGTTTTAGACAGTACAAACAAGACCTAATAACAATAGTGACAACACTTTACAGAGGTTCACATTATGTTGACACAGGAATATTATAGATGGAAAACAACAGGAAAATGAGAAAATAGACAAGAATCTGCAACACACCACAGTGCCCATCATATGTATAGTTTAGAGGAATCTTGGGGGACAGAGCAGAGGAAGAAATGGATAAAGGAACCCTATTCACAGCAATAGTTAGCTCTGAGCCGTCCTGATTTGTAAGATGAAATTGTGAATAGTCATTTATAGGAGAAAATTACATTGCCGCATTGCACCCAGCTAGTCAGAGTTGAAAACGTTAAAAGTTCACATCATTCCCAAGTCTTTTTAAGTATATTGCATATATCTTCTTGCATGTGCTTCAATCTTTACACGAAGAAGACGTGAAGGACGGTGTGTGCCAGTGTGGTATCCTAAGGAACCCAAGGCCCAAAGATGGATCAGTGAGGTAACTGTTCACAACTAACATATGGTGATAAATAAACCACGATTTTGAAACCTGGTAAGGATAACCCATCCTTTGCCACTTCTGCATTAAGTAAATTGAATAGGGTAACAGTAACAATTATTTACAGGGCGAAGAATCAGAAGCAGGGTGGTGTGAAGTGACAAAATACAAACTGCTGTTTTTACTACGCCATTTCTTAGAGAATGTAAGGGCTCGAAAACCATACCATAAATTTCCGGCATAGGTTTTATGTTAAAACTTAATGTACGTTGAAGCCTACACATAACAAACATTATCTGAAACATTGCAGTCCCCCCACCCTCCTTACCAGGATGAAAAAAAATATTTCCCTCTACTTGAATACAGAAGTATAGAAATAAGTTCTCCCCAGACCAAATGATAGAAATGTGCTGCTGACAGTCTTTAAAAGTAGACGCATTTAAATCGACGTGTCTTCCTGTTTAAGAGTATTACAATTTTAAAGATGTTGCAAAGCAGGTCGGTGTCTGAAATGGTACGATTGGCACTCAAGGGAAACTGGAGGTAAGTAAACCCATTCCTGTTCAAAGCAGCAGAAATTATCAAATGATAAAATCTAGTTTAAATTGAGCAACGAAATAGCAACATAAGTATACACATATTCAAGATAAAAACTATTTTACTAGATTTTTTTTTTTATTTTCCTTCTATGATACAGTGTTTACAAATCACTACTGTTTTTCTTTTGCATGCGGGGCAGGGGCTCTTCAAAAGTTGCTAATGTACAGACAGAGCGACCGACTGATAATCTAATTGCCACAAACCAGTGCGTGCCAATTTGTAATATATACTAATCACAAAAGCCCAATCGTAAATTTAAATTGAGAATTTCCTGCAATCCTCCAACACAACTGTCCTTCGAAATTGTTGAAATTACACAGAATTTTGCTACCAAGTTGGAGTAGTTGGCATGTGTAGAAGAATGGCCCAAAGGTGCATTATATCTTCTCTAAATCGGGACCCAGATTTATAAATGCTTTGCTTGGCTTGCTTTACTTTTCTAATGCGAATATGATGCAAAGTGTTATGATGGAATTTACTATCCTATGGAGATCGTGGTTTCCATTGGATGGTAACCCAGAGCAGTGCAAAGTTGTGCAACGCGTTGCTTTGTATTACTATGTATCAAGCAGGAGTTCCATGGGTGGTGCATGGGAATACCCGTGCAACCACCCATGGATTTAGACACAAATTCATCTCTTCAAAGATAGGGGGTTGCACCAAAATTCTGCAACTCCTCGAGGTAGCCACAGGGAGCAGAAATATTTTCATTTTTCCACGTTTTTCCCAATTTTCTTGTGCGCTGTATTGATTGGCACACATACAAAGGGAAAAAAAGCCTTAAAGCATTGTGTTTGGACTGCAATGGACCCCTTCCAGCAAATGCAGATACCCTTGCACTATGGCGGAAACATGTCTGCGGTGGTACGTGGCTGCACAAAGTGCACCAGCACTTGGGAGAAAGCAGAACTGCACCACATCTCACTAGATGTGAGGCTGTTCTGCTCTTCCCTTTTACTCAATGCTGCACAACAACTTTACTTGCTGCCCTGCACTGCATGACATCTATATATAGCTGGACCTGGGTGTGGAAAGCATACAAAAAGGAGTGACATAGCCACTCACATGTACCTAAGTGTAAGTTAGACTGCAGCAAGGCCGCTTCACAAAAAGAAACACCCACTATTACACAATTAGAACTACAAGCCAATCAGTGTTAAAATTACAGACATTCAAGCTTGAAGCATGTCACACATTAGACACAGACCATGCATAGAAAACACAATGGAATTGTACACCAATGGCGGTGAGGAGTAACAATAAGATGATGAAAGAAAGAAAAATGATATGAAATGAACGGTAGATAAATAATTAGGTAAGTAGTACATCAGTAGACAGAAAATCAGAGTGACCATAATGACATAATTTTCAGACAAATGTTTCAATTTACAATTTGAACAAAAATTTCTTTTTAAAAGAAAAGCTGACAACTACTGTCAATCACAACAAAAGACGTTGTTTGTCTTCTGAATAAATAAAACAGAAATGTCGCATCAGCATATAACGCTGCAAAATTCATACAGTAACAGCAGAAAACCTACAGAAAATGCATAGTAAAAATTACAGACACAGAGCAATTGAAGAGGGCTAATTGAGAGCACCTGCAATACACACCAACACACCATTATTCATCAGTTCACCAACCATTCAAGCTAAAATGAGCACCACAATAAGCCTAGTCAAACTTTCCTTAATGATGGAGTCATTGATTGTTGCACTCCCGCTGATTCATAAGAACAAATACTTAGGAAGGACAGAGAGGACATACAACAAATAATTTATATTTCCATTTCTAAGGCAGGGACATTGGGAGATTCCTTTTCCTCCACGAGTGATCATTGACATGGTTGCAGAGTGGGAGGAGCTAGTAACATCTGCTCCCTTGCTGTTGCTGCTGCCCTCCATTCCCCAATTGCTGGACTTTCCCGAGGACTACTGGTGTCACAGCTGACATCTCATAGGAAAGCCAGGAAGCACATCCCCGTGCTTGCACCAGGTACTGAGCTGCATTACCGGCTGTGATCAGCAGTGTATTTCCATGTCACAGACAGAGCAGGGCAGACCGCGGATGGATCGCCAGGTTTTCAGTAGCTTATTTCTCCAGTTGTGACGCTTATATCTTTTGACAGAACACAGAAACCACTTCAGCTGGTCTGCAGATGACACACCTGTATTGCAACTGCTACTGCTGACACATACGTGTGCCTGCTGCCTATGACTCCAGAGGCTGCTTCGTATGTCTATACTGACCTTCCAGGTGAAAAAAACGAAGTTTCACATTCTATCAGTTGCTGGTTGGACACCAATTGAATGCTGGGAATTATAAAGACATAGGGTTGCTAAGCACAGCAGACACACACAAGACATTGATGTTTACATGATGACTATCATACCCCACAATACTGTTTCCCTATAAACAATGACGTAAACTGTAAATTCATGGTTAAATGAAATGTGAATATATGCAAATTAAGGCAATCTCTAACCCAGTATTCCTTCTGGTTTTCACTGGTGAATGTGTAAATGGCCTCTCTTCATCCTTTTCAGATATTCAATCACAGAGTCTCAATAGAGGTATAACAAAGAAAGCACACAGTGGTGGGAGCATAGAGCATACATTTTCCATCATTAGGTCGAGCTTCAGATGTCTTGATTACACAAAAGAAGCTATTACTTCATTGCTCTGGAACGGTCTGTAAGATCATCGTTGTATGTTTCAAGTTGCACAAGATCAACTTGTGATTGGCAAACACGTGGACAAAAATTAATCACTTTTGCCAGCTTTCCCAATGTTGAGGGCTGCATGCATGCAACCTGTTGGACCTGGCCTTTTTACAGGGTCATCACCAAACTTTTGGCCTCCTTCCTCCTATTTTTTCTGACCTGTTGTTGTTGGCTTTTGAACTCTGGGCACTTTACCACTGCTAACCAGTGCTAAAGTGCACATGCTCTCTGGGTAAATTGTACTGTTGATTGGTTTATCCATGATTGGCTATTTGATTTACTTGTAAGACCCTAGTAGAGTGCACTATATGTGCCTAGGGCCTGTAGATTAAATGCTACTAGTGGGCCTGCAGCACTGGTTGTGCCACCCACTTACGTAGCCCCTTAACTTTGTCTCAGGCCTGCCATTGCAAGGCCTGTGTGTGCAGTTTCACTGCCACTTCGACTTGGAATTTAAAAGTACATGCCAAGCCTAAAACTCCCCTTTTTCTACATATAAGTCACCTCTAATGTGTGCCCTAGGTAACCCCTAGAGCAGGGTGCTGTGTGGGTAAAAGGCAGGACATGTACCTGTGTAGTTTATATGTCCTGGTAGTGTAAAACCCCTAAATTCGTTTTTACACTACTGTGAGGCCTGCTCCCTTCAAAGGCTAACATTGGGGCTGCCCTCATACATTGTTGAAGTGGTAGCTGCTGATCTGAAAGGAGTAGGAAGGTCATATTTAGTATGGCCAGAATAGTAATACAAAATCCTGCTGACTGGTGAAGTTGGATTTGATATTACTATTTTAGAAATGCCACTTTTAGAAAGTGAGCATTTCTCTGCACTTAAATCTTTCTGTGCCTTACAATCCACGTCTGGCTAGGTTTAGTCGACAGCTCCTTGTGCATTCACTCAGACACACCCCAAACACAGGGTACTCAGCCTCACTTGCATACATCTGCATTTTGAATGGATCTTCCTGGGCTGGGAGGGTGGAGGGCCTGCCCTCACACAAAGGACTACCACACACCCTACTGGCACCCTGGCAGACAGGATTTAATTGAAAGGAGACCTGGTGTACTTCTTAGCCACTCTTTGAAGTCTCCCCCCACTTCAAAGTCACATTTTAGTATAAAACAGGGCCTCTGCCCTACCACCTCAGACACTTGCTAGAGAAGAAACCTGAACCAGAACCTGCATCCTGCCAAGAAGAACTGCCTGGCTGCTCAAAGGACTCACCTGACTGCTTTCTACAAAGGACTGCTGCCTTGCTGTTGGCCTGCTGCTTTGCTGAACTCTTGTCTTGCTGCAAAAGTGCTCTCCAAGGGCTTGGATAGAGCTTGCCTCCAGTTCCCTGAAGTCTCAGGACCAAAAAGACTTCTCTTTTTCAACTGGACTCCTTGTGCACCCAAACATTTGATGCACAGTTTGCTCCGCGGTGAAAGATTTACCGCACGCAGATCCGGAAAGACGCCACTCAACGCGACGCCTGCAGTGCTACCGGAACTTCGAAGCACGGCCCGCCTGGACAGCGCAGCCCGACTTCCAGACAGGAAATCGACGTGACGCCTGCCATGAGGAAGAAAATTCCACGCACAGCCCAACAGAACGACGTGCAGCCGGATAACAAGCTGAGGATTCCACGCACAGACCCTAGGACATCTGGTAATCCTGCGACCCACAGAAGGAGACGGTCTGCAAGCCGGAAAACGACGCACGTTTTCCCAGAGTGAAAAATAACAACGCAAGTCCCTGTGTGAAGGGGCGAAACCGATGCACTTGCCATTTTTCTTCCCGTAGAACGACACACGTCTCCCCTCGTGGAAAATAACGACACAAGTCCGTGTGTGAAGGGGCGAAACCGACGCACACACCATTTTTCCGCGCATCTCCTCCTCTGCGGCCCTCTGCGGAGATTTACCACTCCAAACCAGGTACTTTGTTTGCTTTTTAAAGACTTAAGACACTTTGGCGGTCATTCTGACCCTGGCGGTAAAAATCGCCAGGGCCGTGGTCCGCGGGAGCACCGTCAACAGGCTGGCGGTGCTCCTTTGGGCATTCTGACCGCGGCGGTTCAGCCGCGGCCAGAAATGGAAAGTCGGCGGTCTCCCGCCGGCTTTCCGCTGCCCAGGAGAATCCTCCATGCGCCGCCATGGGGATTCCGACCCCCATACCACCATCCTGTTCCTGGCGGTTTAGGCCGCCAGGAACAGGATGGCGGTATGGGGTGTCGTGGGGCCCCTGGGGGCCCCTGCAGTGCCCATGCCAATGGCATGGGCAGTGCAGGGGCCCCCGTAAGAGGGCCCCACTTAGAATTTCAGTGTCTGCTTAGCAGACACTGAAATTTGCGACGGGTGCTACTGCACCCGTCGCACCCCTTCCACTCCGCCGGCTCCATTCGGAGCCGGCTTCCTCGTGGAAGGGTGTTTCCCACTGGGCTGGCGGGCGGCCTTTTGGCGGTCGCCCGCCAGCCCAGTGGGAAACCCAGAATGACCGCGGCGGTCTTTTGACCGCGGTGCGGTCTTCTGGCGGTTCCCGCTTGGCAGGCGGCTCCCGCCGCCCGCCAAGCTCAGAATCACCCCCTTTATATCACTTTTCAATGATATCTCTACAAATTCATATTGCACCTTTGATCGTTTTGACCTGCAAATATCCAGATAAAATTATATATTTTTCTAAACACTGTGTGGTGTATTTTTGTGGTGCTATATTGTGTTATTGTATGATTTATTGCACAAATGCTTTACACAGTGCCTTCTAAGTTAAGCCTGACTGCTCAGTGCCAAGCTACCAGAGGGTGGGCACAGAATAATTTGGATTGTGTGTGACTTACCCTGACTAGAGTGAGTGTTCTTGCTTGGACAGGGGGTAACCTGACTGCCAACCAAAAACCCAATTTCGAACATTGGTGATCAGAGGTGAGGATAGGACTTGTATTTGTGCAGTGACATACAGTAGCTAAGTATTTCACTACCTACCCACAGTTGAAGGTCAACTTGATTTTTTCATCCTTTTGCTTTTGGTTCTCTGATGTCCTCCTGGATATATTATTGATATTTTGGACTTTGGTTTTTGGTTTTGCCTGTGATACCTTGCCAGATTGGGAATGGTACCTACTGTGTGTCATTCGTTGTGCCTGTTGCATCCCTCACCATGGCTGAGCTAAGGAGGCTTTGCAGAAAATGGGGACTTCCTATGTCAAGGAGATCCACTAAGATGTAACTGCTAGATATGTACATAGCCTGGGGGGAAGTCCAATGGGCAGAGGAACAGTCAGCAAAAAAACAAAAGACTGAGGACTGCTCAGATGAGGAAGTGGACTGCTCAGATGAGGAGGAGGACTACTCAGATGAGGAAAGAGAACCAGTGAGAGATGAATGGCTCCTAGCTGCAGAGCGGTCGATGGAGGAGCTAGATGACTTTATTGAGAGGACTGAAGCAGCAAGAGCCTTAGCCCGGGAAAAATAAAGGATTGCAGCTCAGGAGCTGAGCTGTGAAGAGCTGAAACTGGAAGCCGGAAGGGTTGAGTCCAGTTCAGATGGTGGCAGCAAAAATCTTGCATCCAGTGCTGCTGAAGAAGTGCACAGGCCCAGAGATGTGGTGCCCGACTTGAAGAAGGGAGTTGACACACACCAGGCGGTTCAGGAGTATGAGGTAGTTTCCGTTATGCACAGGGTCCCTGAGGAGGATTGGGGAACTGGCACAGGGAGTCATATTCCTACTGGGGGGGAGGGACACTTTACTGGCTCTAGAAGAGAGTGACAGGGAAAAGGGTTCCCCCCTGGTGGACCTACTGGATATAGAGTGTGGAGACATCCCAGAAGAGTATGGGTTGAGTGTCAGGGTCAGTCAGATACTGTCTCACCAGTCTCAGGAGGTTGATGTAGAGTGCTTTTTCAAGGCTGAGTCACTGGATGGTTGGGTGAAGGGTATTTTGGTTAATACATGTGAGGGGCAGAGTGATGTAATTGCTGGAGAGCATATGTCTGGTTCTTATTTTCCAGAGCTACGCCAACACCAGGTGGAGTGTGAGTTCTCTGACCCCAGGGAGCTTACAATGGAGGCAGACTTCTGGGTGAGTACCAGATAGTCTGAAGAGGCATTTGGGGGTGCTCCTGAAGGGAGTGGTCTAGGTGTTTCCCAACCAAGTGAGGTGGGAGAGGATTGTAGTGTCCCAGGTAGGTCCCAGGTCCTAGAGGGTTCCATGAGGGAACGCCAGGCGGGAAGCCTAGCCTGTACCGTAGGGCCACCTGTTGAGGGAGACCCCGCAGTGTCAGAAGAACTTGGGGGCGTGACTGTAGCCAGCATCCCACCAGTTCTGGTGTCTGGCAGTACCACTCCTAGGGAGGGGGTGCAGAAGTCCAGACAGAGGGTATAGGGGGGTTGCGAACCCCAGTGGAGGTCCTGGAGAGTCCGGGGTCAGCTCTGAGAGCAGAGCCCCCCAGGAATGACCTAGGTGAAACCATTTATGGTTTGGGGGAAATCCAGACTCTGCCAGATGGGCAGAGGTCAGGAGACCTGCGCCAGCCAGACTCTTGTGTAGCCCTTGGGGATGGTGGGTCCCTTGTGGGAGGTGGGCGTGCCCCCCAGGAAGTCCTGGCCTTCCAGGCAATTGTTCAACCTCAGGGTGGTGACTCTGGGTTGGGTGACCAGGTTCAGGGGTTAAACTCTGGCCTGGTGGGGGGTCAGTGTGCCCCCCAAGAAGTCCTGGTGTGCCAGGCAATTGTTCAACCTCAGGGTGGTGACTCTGGGTTGGATGGCCAGGTTCAGGGGTTAAACTCTGACCTGGTGGGGGGAGGTGTGCCCCCCAGAAAGTCCTTGTTTACCAGGCAGTGATCCAGTCTGAGGGTACAGACCCTGGGCTGGAAGACCAGGCTCAGGGTATCCCCCCTGACCTGGAGGAAGGGGCTACTGATAACTGTGCCCCTACCATGTTGTCTTCTGAGGAGGCCACTCCTAGTTGGTGTGTGCTGGACCCCAGAGGACCAGTTGGTTAACAGCCCTGCACTGGTGAAGGAATGGTGCAGGGATGCTTCTATAAGCACCCTGACCATGTTGGACTCTGGGGGTGCCGCTCCAGGAGGGAGGGTACAGAGCCCCAGAGGGGAGGACCAGTTTCAGGCTGTCATCCCTGGCCTGGTGAAAGGGAGAGTGGTTAAAGGGTGCCCAGCACCTGGGGCTACCGCCCCCCACTCTCCACAGTCACAGTGGTTAGGGAGCTTTGAGAGGCCTGGGGCCTGGCTCTCATCCCTGACGGCTGTCAGTGGCCACTGTGGTTTGCTGTCCAGGTGGACAGAACGATCCCTGGGGAGGGGACAAGAGTCACATCCCGGTGGTAGAGTGGGCAACACCACTCTGTTGGTCCTGGTGGTACTATCCGGCCCCTGGGATACCTCTGTGAGCGAAGTAAGGTTAGGTGCTGCACAGATGGTATCCGCAGGTAAGGAGAAAGGTTCCCCATGGGTTGGCTTAGTGGGCCCTGAGAGTATGGACAGAGGGACCCAAGTGGAGTCAGGAAGGCGAAGAACTGGAACATGCCCCTGCTGTTGTGGGCCTGGGTCCTTGTTCTCTCGCCACAAACAGGGAAGCACATCAGGATAGTGATTGTTCTCCCCTGGCTTTAGGCTGGTGGGGGGTCATGTTGGACCTGACCTTTTTACAGGGTCATCCCCATAATTTTGGCCTCCTTCCTCCTATTTTTTCTGACCTGTTGTTGTTGGCTTTTGAACTCTGGGCACTTTACCACTGCTAACCAGTGCTAAAGTGCATATGCTCTCTGGGTAAATTGTATTGTTGATAGGTTTATCCATGATTGGCTATTTGATTTACCTGTAACCCTAGTAGAGTGCACTATATATGCCTATAACAAGACCCATGAACTTCTGGGGAGCAGTGGAGTTGCTTCTCTGCATTTTGCAGGCACCCAAAGACAAATGTGAGGACTCTGTGCCACAGAAAACCCAACACCAGAAAGAAGCACTGCACCCATGCTGCATAGCCCGAGTTGAAGTAGGCCAACAGTGCCAACGTGGTTCCTCAGTCCTCCAGAGACACCTTGGACTTGCCCACAGTGGACTCACCGACGCTGCCTGCAGCTTTTGCTGCAGGATTTCTGAACCATAAGTGCTCTCTATGGAGAAAACCGGACGCCTCAGGACACCTCTTCACCAGTCGCCCCAGCCCATGGAGAAGATGACCAAATGTGTCCCTCTGTCCCCAAGAATCTCAAGACTTGAACCCACCTGAGGGTCCTCCAGACTGGACTCCCTGTCCGGACCTGCAGCCCCTTTTCAACCGGACCTATCCCCCTTGAGTAACATTGGGCACCTGATGCCGTACTTCACTCTCCACACAGCCACCCCAGTGCTGCCTGGTGTGACAAGTTGGTGTGGTTCTCACCCTTGCACAATACTCACTTTAAGTCCAGGGGATTGGTCGTGTAAGTAGCTGTACAATACCTGAATTAAGTACTTGTTTTTTTCTCTTCTTAGGATAAAAGTGCAGCTTTTCAGAAATTGCACTGTGTTGACTTTTCAAAACTGTAAAGATTTCTCTTGAAACACTTACCTGAACATATTGATTTTAGTGCAAAAACATACATAAAGATGTTTGTTATTTTTATAAATTGGTGTGAATCTCCATTGTGAAACATGTGTTATTATTGACTATGTGTATTGTCAGATATCTAACACTTTGTTCTGATTTGCATATTTGATTTACTAGTAAGTCCCTAGCAAAGTGCATTAGAGGTGCCCAAGACCTGTAAATCAAATGCTACTATTCGGCCTGCAACGCTGATTGCGCCCCCACTTGAGTAGCCCTCTAAACATGGCTCAGACCTGCCACTGCAGTGTCTGTGTTTGTAGTTTTAAACTTCAAAAGTCGACCTGGCAAGTGTACCCACTTGCCAGGCCCAAACCTATCTTTTTGCACATGTAAGGCACCCCTAAGGTAGGCCCTAGGTAGCCCTATGGGCAGGGTGTAGTGCATGTTAAAGGTAAGACATGTGCTAAATTAGTTTTTCACTGTTGCAAGGCCTATCTCCCCCATAGGTTAACATGGGGACTGCCTTTAAATATTTTTTAAGTGTAGTTTCCCACTGGGAGCAGATAGAAATGTGGAGTTTGGTGTCTCTAAACTCACAATTTAAAAATACATCTGTTGGTAAAGTTGTTTTTTAGATTGTCAGTTTGAAAATGCCACTTTTAGAAAGTTGGCTTCTTCTTGCTTAACCATTCCATGCCTCTGCCTGCTTGTGTATTCCACATCTGGGTCAGACTGACAGTTGGGATGTTGTGAACTCCCTCTAGATGGTAACACAAAGAGAGCTGGGGTGTAGACTTCGTATCCTGATGAGTCTCCTGGGCTACAGTTGGGAGGGGGGAGCTAACACTTACACCTGAAAGGGCTGTGTCTGTCCTCACACAATGCAGTCTCCAACCCCCTGGTGTGTGTTTGGGGCCAGGCCTAGGCAAGGCAGGACCTTGTCAAAAACTGAAAATTTTGCCTATTTCAAAGGCAGAAAGGGGTATAATTATTGGACCCAAAACACCAGATTTTTAGAACACTTATGGATTAGGAGAAACCTATGCCAAAGAGAACAGCTGAAGAGCTGGAAGAGGAGTACTGCCCCTTTGTTATGCGTGCTTTGCTGGGTTGACCTGCAGTTGCTGATTCTGCCTTAGAGGGGGCAAAGACAGGACTTTGCTGTGTATCCTCCTCGTGAAGTTTCTCCAAGGGCTTGGACTGAGCTTACCCGCTGTTCTGAAATCTTAGAGCTATCAAAGACTTCCTCTGCCACCACCTGGACTCTCTTGCTGAGACTCCTGCACTGTGGTGCCTAATATAGTCGCTGGACCCTTGGAAGGAGAAGCTGCTGAAAAACTAAGAAAAAACAAGTGCACTGGCTTTGGTCGATGCCCGGACTGAAGCCGCTGCCAGATCCTGTGACACCACCTGCAACCGAAACCCTGGTACCTGCTGGATTTCAACGACCCTGACCGACCCCTCAGGCCAGACTCTGCCACAGCCTCACTGAAGTCCACAACTCTATCAGTCCCAAAGTGTTGTGTCATCGACGTTTGTGACACCCAACTCTGCCGTAGCACCTGCAGCCTCGTGGCATGACCGCGACCCCTTGAGTTCGCCCCACTGTGTCTTGGCCACCGGACATCAACCCCGTAAGGAACTGATGCTTTGCACAACTGCGGTCTCATCTCTACAGCTCTGCAGCAAGGACCCAGTGCCTCACACCAATGCCTCCGCTCCTCTGCTCTGCAGCACTGGAACTGATGCCACACCAGATCCAGCAATGCTTATCTCTTTGACTCAGTGAACCTTCTTGTTCCCTGACTTTCACAAGGTACTGTACCTGCGGGTCCGTGTGACTCCAAGAACGGTGCCATTGGCATTGGATTGTTGGGAACAACTCAGTCATGACGCTGTTATAACACCAAATTGAAGCATTTGTGTTTCTAAGTTCTATATTTAAGTTTAATATTTGAAAAATCATGTCTTTGCTTCTGTATGTTGGATTTGTGTCATTCTGGTCTTGTTTTACTCAAATATTGGCTATTTTGTTCTGAATTGGTGTTGTGTCCATACTGTAGAGTTTTCACTGTGTTACTGTGTGTGTTGGTACAAATACTATACACATTGCCTCTCAGATAAGCCTACCAAGGGGATGGGCAGGGTTTATCCTAGGTGTGTATCTCCCTAACCCTGACTAGAGGGAGAGTCTCTGCTTGGACAGAGTACAAACAGACTGCCAACCAGAGACCTCATTTCTAACAGATTGTGAGCACAAGTCCCTGTCCACTAGTAAGAGGGCCCCTGGACTCTTTGCATGATATATCTCATTTTGATATGTCATATAAGAGCCAGCTGCCTGCAGACATACATTTTATATTGCTACTGTGTGGTTTCAGTTTATCTTTGAAATGACAGGAAAGCAAGCTCTCATAACAAGAAGTAGAGCTCACAGGCCCAGCCAGTATTGATGAATTCCTCAGGTGTGCAGGGAGAGGAGCAAACACAGATGAGCTTAAAAATATGCCTCACCAGTTCAAAGTGTCTTTGTTGCCTGTACATCCTTGTCTGGCTGTTTTTTCCATACAAGATGATGGGAGGATATTAAATTATTTTTGAAGTATATAATCCTGTGGATTGAGAAAACATATGTACTCTTGCCTCAAAGCTGCAACTGAAAAGAACAATGAGTCTATAAGTTCACTGAAGGAGAAAGCTCTGAAAGCAAGAAAAAAGAAAACCTCACCTGGATCTTTGCCACAGCAAGAGTCAAGGAGGGGTGAATACAATTTGAGGAACTGTGAAAAAATAAAAAAAACTGGGTTAGTATCAGTATAATGGAAACCAACTTTCCTCTTCTGTAGAGGTCTGTGCGGAGAGTGATCAAACAAAATGAGCAGACAAGCTGAGTATCACAGGAAAGATGAGTATATCAGACCAAAATGCAGAGAAGAACACTTAAATGACATTGAGGTTAGAATTAAGAAGGAAGAGAAACGTTTAACATCAAAAGCTCATCTTAAGAAAACAATAGTGCATGGCCTCACAAAGAAAGGAAGCATGCATCAGAAACTATAAATACTTCAGCAAAGCAGGACATGGGCTGTAGTGCTTCTGGACAGAGCAGCAGAAGTACTGACAGCGCTTGAGTTTCCTGCTCCAGTGGGTAAGTTGGCTTCAGCATTCAGTTTCCCGAGGGGTTTCGATATCTGAAGGTGGTCAAACTGCAAAACAAGTATCAACTTAATTTGTAGAAAAATATTGGGAAAGGCATTGTCTTCTCCTAGTAGAACATGTTACACTGGTCTTCTGTAAGACTATTTGATGCAGTCTTTTAGTATTTTGCATGGATGACCCTCTCTCCCAAATTCCTATCTTGTATCCTATATCACATGCCCACTGACTTATACATTTACTCTCTCTGAATTCTCTCTGGTTCACAGGGCTAAATACTCAAGACCTTGTTGGACTAAATTCCCATTGTACATGTGGAGGATAGTCATGTATCCCCTCCAACATATTTAAACATCTGTAAGGTATCTTCCCACATGATTGCAGTACGTGAAATATTTACTTCCTGATATAAACCAAGGTAATTTCTGTTCTTTTACTACTGTATTTCTAAAATGAATATTTTTTATTATGCTCCGTGTTGATTTTCTGTGCTCCTCACCAACGTTTCCTAAAGAATTTATTGAGATATCGCAAATCTATGACATTTCCTACACCTTGTACATACAATCTCAAGCACATTGTATCACAATAATCAGTCAGTAACCCAGCAAATCTTAGGGTTTAATGAATTAACCAAATTAGATGGCATATCTCCCCTAATAATATTGTCTCAAATGTAAAGATATGTTATTGTTCAAACTGCACATACGAAGCTGGGCCACCACTTACCTAGGACCTAAGAATATTGAACCAAGAAATATACTCTCTTCCACTGCATTTGGCCTATCAGTTTTAGGTGTTCTACCTTTCAACTTGGCCTATCCCTTCCCTACCCCCTTTCATGAAAGGTTCTTTTTCATTCATAAAAGTATTACACGTCATACGCATCATGTCAACAATAACAAAATGAATTCAATAAAACAAGTATTTTTTTATGGGAGTCACATTCTCTAACAGATACATTGGCATAGTATGTCCAGCCCTCTTCCCCGTCTCCCAAGAGGGACCCAGATTACATATAAAATGCTCTATGGGCTGAAGTGTTTGATGAAAAAATAATTAGGATGATAATAACAATTATATTTTGGACCTTTCAAGATGTCTGCCACTTTTCTCCCTCTCCCTGAAAGATTCAACACTGACCACAAGACTACAAACAGGCCAACCATTGCTCCCTGGAAACACCCATTTTGGATCACATTGCAAGAAATTTATTTTTCTAAATTTTGCAGTAAACAGCATTCTGTTTTCTTTTCCCCTCATGGGAAATAAAATGAACAGCTGTAAAATAGCTAATTGTGATGTACCTTTCCACTTTCTTTCCCAGCCCAAGCACCCAAATGACAATGATAATAATGATGAATTTAATGGCAGTTTTTCCTTCCTCTTTGACGTGTGCCTCCTCCTGCCCTACCTTAATCATATAATATATTTTTCTTTTTTCTTACCTATATTTCACACACCCCTATACTACTGAATACAATCACAGTTATGGTCCTTGTGTGTATACGGTTGCCGTGCCACCAGCATTCATGTTCACATTATTTATGAATGCTCTATATAGTATTTATAGTATTTTATATTAACATAAATATTTACAGCCTCGAGAAAGTGTAGTATTATCTTCAGATGAACGGAACAGGAGAACAAGGATGGAGGATAAAACATAAGTTTATTCAACGTAGTGACCTGCAAAAAATTACAGCCTCACAATATCTTCCCCTGGTTTCAACTGACTAATTGATTCTAGTTGAATCAAAACATTTCCCTAAGCACTCTCAGCATTCTATGGACTATTCAGTGAAGAATTCCATTTAACACCGCAACTTGTAATCACAAAATACTACATTACTTCTCCCCTTACATAACAAACAAGAACAGTATTGTATGCATAACACTTTTAACAGTATAGAGGGAAAGTATCATACATAAGCTATAAGAAGAGAAATTATTACTAATATGGCATGATCCTACCTACAATGCCTAGGTTACTACTGTGTAACTATGAACTAAGATACAAAGAATAGTGAAGTAAGAACACAAATTAATAAAACAAATCCCAGAAACAGAAATAGCATATACTTTGGACTGAATATTAGCATGAAAGCTTCCTAGTGAAAATCACTAATACTGTAAGAAAACAGATTATCTAAATCAGATTGGTAACTTTCTTACCCGTTTACTACTACGAACCCCCACATTAACATCATGTAAGGTAGAGGATTGGGACCATCCATATTCATTGGCTCTGTTACAACATCCCCCTGTGGATCCTGCTCTTTCTGATCACCACCACCCTTTGCCACTCTTCCAAATTCCACCAATTGCTACCATTTATTTTGACTGCATTTCTACAGACTTTGGTCAACCACGACAGGACCATTGAACTTTTCTCCTCCTTTTTTGACATGCACCCCTTTTGTGATGCAAATTACATCGCCAATCTTTATTTTAATCTCACTCAACCTAGATCGACTGTTATAGTTTTTTTGTTTCAACTAAGCGATAGCTGTATTCCTCTTGACTGCCACATGATACTCCTCCAATGACACACCAAACTTTGTGCATTTGCCCATCCATCTTGGGCATATCTTGGTAAACTGTGTTCTTCCTCTCAACACTTCAAATGGTGATACCAAAGTTGAACTTTGTGGGCTAGTACGATAGAACCAAATCATAGAGCTCATCTGCATTCATGACCACAAAGTTGTTAGCAACTGCCCTCAGAACACACTATACTAACCCAAGATTCATGCGGTCCACTTGACCATTATTTTGGGGATGGTACGGTGAAGTCTTCAGATGTTTAACATCTCCTGTCTTCAACATATTTTCCCTTCTTCATTCACAAATTGGACCCCATTGTTGGACAATAGAAACTGTGGAAAATCTTCTCTCATGAATATACTCTTTAAAAATTCAATTACAGTTTAAGGATTTGGCTCCGACTCAAATTTCACTTCAGGCTATTTTGAACATAGGTCAACCAAAACCAATGCATAACAGTATTGACAGTGAAGAGCATAAATTTGACCAACCAAATCTATATCCACCTTTTCCCATGCATGAGATGGGCACTCAAATGGATGTAAAGGTGGCTTCCTTACCACAAAACGTTTCTCTGAAGTGGCGCAAATTGTACATCTGCTGTCAAACTCATCAACTTCCAGTCTATTGAAGGCCACAAAAAATGTTGCCTTTACATTTGTTTTGTAAATGACCTTCAAGTGCCAACTGGATCAGTTTGTATCTCAACCCACCAGGAGGCGCCAATGTTCTCCAGTCTGAGTAATAAACCATCCTCTACTGACAACTCCTCTGCTACTTTCCAAAATGGTTGACATACTACCTCTACTGATTTTTCCCTAGGCCAACCTATACTGATATATTTGCTTGTCTGCTTAATGACCTCCTCAACTGTAATTTCTGCCCTCCTTTCAGTTTCAATTATGGCACTTATCTCCTCCACACCAATAGCTACAGTCAGACAACTTTCCTCACCCTCTTCATCATCCACATCATCCTTATTGTGTGATTAACCTTTTGACAATAAATCAGCTCTTGTATTTTTCGCACACTGAATATGTACTGTGTCAAAGTGAAATTGCAGAAGCTTCATAGACCACCTGGCTATGTGAGGGGTTTGATCCTTTATCTTGTCCCACTCAATATTGTGACCAAAGGTTTATGATCAGTCTGTACAGTAAACTTGGTTCACCACACACACAGGTTACATTTTTGAATGCCCAACCAACACACCAACAATTCTTTTTCAATGGTTGAGAAATGTGTTTCATGATCCCTGAGTGTTTTGGTTGCATACCCAATAGTGTGTTCCATTCCTTCTTCATTATGAGTAAACACCACCCCGATCCATGATTGCTGGCATCAGCAGTTATACAACAAGATAAATTAGGATTGAATTGCTTTAGGACTTTAGAACTTGCTAACTGATGCTTATTCCAATCAAATGCCTCCTGACACTTCTCATCCCAGATGAACAATGCATTTTTCTTTAACAATCCTGTCAACGCATTGATGTGAGAAGCATAGTCAGGCATGAACTTGGAGTAGAATTCACTTAAACCCATTAATGACTGCAAGGTTGTATTTTCTGTGGGTGCCACTGTATTGATGATGGCATCAACCAAACCCGGTGTTGGCTTGATACCATCACCCAACACCATGTTAATCAGATATTCTATTTTATCTTGGAGAAATACACACTTCCTCAGTTTGACCACTACTCCTTTTTACTAAAAGAAATGGACAGCACTTTGTCAAAAAAATCTGTTATGTTCTTCTAAGGAATTTGCAAATAAGAGTAATTTGTCTTGGAATTATGCCACTCCCTTTACCCCTTTAAGAAGTTTGTACATTCTCTGAAGGAGGCGGTGAGTGAAGCCAAACCAGACAGCATTCTGCAGTACTGGAATGAGTCCACAGGGGAAACAAAAGCCCGATAGTGTCCTGAACTAGGTTCCAATACCACCTGATGGTATTCAGAGGTGAGGTGTAACTTGCTGAACCATTTTGTTCCATGTATAAGTGCCAAGAAGTCTGAAATCTTGTGAAGTGGATGAGACTCTACCCAAACCGCTTTGTTTCAGCTAAGCAAGTCTATACAAACCATCAAATTTACCTCACATTTGTGTGCAACTACTAATGGAGATAACCAAAGAGACAACTCATTAGGCTCTATTATTCCTTATCACACAAGTCCTTCAACTCTTTCTCCAGATCATCTCTTACAGAAAAAAGAACACTGCATAGTTTATGTTTAATAGGGATTAACCCTTCCTTGATTTTTATCTTATGACAAACCCTTTGATAGTACTTGCTTACTTGGAAAACACTAAAGGAAAAGACTTGATCTCAGTTCCTGGTCTCAACACCATTTTGAAAAGCAGTGAAGATTAAGGCAATAATGACCATTATTTAGCTGCACATTCCTATTATTGTGAATGTCTAAAACTCCAGTGCTCAGACACTAAACACATACCTGTTGCCAAAGTACATATACTGGAATAAAACACATTTAAACCAGTTATTCATATACTGAAAAAACAGTTAGTGGAGCACTTATATATGTAAATTGCATAAGTTGTAACCAAAAACAATATTCAACTGGCTGTCTTCTACAAACTAATTATCCACTTATAAAGTATTTTTATACAAAAATAGAATAGGGTATGTGACAACTTAAATCAAATACAAAATGTATTAAACACAAAACATAAATCCATATCAAAATACAATAATTATCTTACAAACCAAAAATAATATTGAATAATATACAAATATTTTGGCCAAATTCAATCAAACAATCACCTAATATGACCAAAAAATGTAAGAGATTCAGCTAGAAGCAATCTTCACAGATGTTAACAGGATTCAACCAATGGATAAAGTTGACAGGATTCAGCCGACACGTGTTTCGTCCTGTTATAGGACTTTCTCAAAGCTCTTGATATGGTTAATGATCCATTCGGCAACAGACTTAGGGCCTGATTCTAACTTTGGAGGACGGTGTTAAACCGTCCTAAAAGTGGCGGATATACCACCTACCGTATTACGAGTCCATTATATCCTATGGAACTCGTAATACGGTAGGTGGTATATCCACCACTTTTGGGACGGTTTAACACCGTCCTCCAAAGTTAGAATCAGGCCCTTAATCCAGAATCATCCTTTTGCATAGGCAATTTCATCTCAGGTATAGCCGTTTCTTGTTCTGAGAGATTAAATCACTAGTCCCTGCAACCCTCAGTAGGCTCCAGCTTCTGACGGCCCGGGCCCTGCGGGTGGTGGGGCGGCGCATGCTGAAGCAGCACATGCAATACTGGTCCGTATTGCATGTGCTGCTTCAGCGTGCGCTGCCCCTGCAGGGGCTAGTGATTTAATCTCTCAGAACAAGAAACGCCTACAGCATTGTTGGACAAAATATATGCCATAAGTACATCATTGATGTGGAAGCAAACCTTTTTTGTATTTGTCTTATTTTCAACTGACACAATTGACTACTTATACCAAATAATACTGCCTGCTTTTTAATTATCCTGGACAGTTTAACATACAGATTTACTTATAGGTACTGCAGTATTCTTGTGATAATCGTTTCCACTTTATCTATGAATTTCCTGTATTGAAGTGTTGCTGTCAATGGATAGCTATTAGTAACTGATAAGTGACTCACAATTGTAGTTCTCAATGTGTTATTTCTGGTAGAGCCTGAAATGTTTCAGCATCCAAATAGCTTTTGGTTAAAAGGCAAGAGTGACCAGAGGTGCCACAAATCAAATATGATTTTAATTATCTTCAATTCTGCAGATGTAAAAATATATATATAAAGTTTGAAAACGTGCTTGCAAGCACTGTAGTTCTGGTAACGCAAACAAGAGTGGCATAAGCTAAAAGGAAAGGAACAATCTTAATTTAGTAGCTTTGCTACCTTAGATCATGTTGTATTGTTGTTAACTTCTCGGATAACGCAACATTGTGTTGCCTTCTTCAATAAGAAAGTCAAGCGTCAGACCCTCCCACTGCATTTTCTTCAGAAGTAACTTTAACTTGTGGCAGTGGAGCAAAAGCTGTGTTATCACAGACAATGGCTATTTACCAGTCAGATGTGTTTTCCGGTGTGTATTGATTTCAACTGAAAACACCGCATACCTCTTATTTTATGTAAAGATGTCAGGTGTGAGAATCCATGCGTAGTTTAACAAACCTGTGTCTGTTTTTTATTGGTTGTTTGGTTTGCTGAATTGAGGATTTTGCCCTTGCAGATAGCCGAGGTCTGTCAAATGTGTTTAGTTTGGTAACACTGAGCCTCTGTTTACGGTTGATAAAACTTGTAAAATCGTCTAAATGTGCTACGTTTGCTCAATGCTATGTTTGCCTCTCTCTTACACTGTACAGGAGTTTGGTACTATATTGGTTGGGAGATCCTTGAATAACATTTTCCTTACGATTTCAGCTTTGCTCAATCATGGCTAATATTTTCAGTTGTGCTAACTATCTGATCCTTTAAGGTAGGTGTTTGCATGCCTTCTTGATAGCCAGACTGGAAGGAAGCAGTAAGAACTGATTTTTTATACTGGCAAGTCTGGTAAATTTTCAGTGTTTCAAAGACAGCAGACTCTGATGGCTCCTCCTTCCAACCACTAGTCATCTTTGGCGATTGTGTCAAAAAGCTTGTTTGAAATGTTAGGCTCAAAAGAGGGTGTATGTTGGTTTACCTGTAAGTTAATCAGTGCTCACCTGAATGGTACCCTGAAGTTGCAGTTATCTTAACTGGCTTCTGTTAAAGATATTGTCACATCTCAGTCTAGCTATGGTTACATTTAATTTGTTTCCAATAAAGTTAACTACCACATGTCCTCGTACTATCATTCTTTCTGAAAATATAGCAACCAACTACTTCCATGGGTAGAGTCGATGGTGGTAACGAGATGATACGTCTTGTATCTGTGAGCTTCACAAATCTCTACTGCAGCTGTATGCTATGACAGGCGCTTCTCTGTCGCTCAATCAGTCTCTTTTTTATAATTTCACTAATGGATCCATCTGTTCCACAAACACAAAAAGTGGCTCTGCCAAGGACTCGCACTGTGACTTCAAAGTGCTCCATCTAATCCTTCTTGATAAAATAGGCAGAGCAATATCTCCCAATGCAGGTTGTTGGTCTTCCTAAGAGTTTCTTGCGTTTGAGGTAGTAAACATTCAAACACACAAAAGGTTGATTTACACCTTGTGCACACATTTCTTACAGCATGTTGCAACGTCTTACTGCTCTGGTGAGTTCAATGTCACTGAACAGTGAGTATTTGCAAAATGTTAATTTGCAGTTCACACCATGTTTGTAGGGTTAATGCTTTCCTGCATAAAAATGAACAGGACATGTAAGCATTCAGTCCAGCATGGAGCTAGTTGTGAAGCACACACTGGGTCTGATTAAAAAACAAATTGGTATGACTTGCTGTTGTAGCGCCCCTGGCTTAATAATAAATTGTAGGAGTGAGCCAAAACCATGGTTGGCTAATTAGTAGAGTTCAGGTATAAGTCAGAAGCACAAGAGTTAAGTCCCAATGGCTAACAGGAAAAATCTTTCTGAATCAGGTCCTCTGTTATTGCTCCATTATATGATCCCACAGAGTTTAGATAGATCTTTAGTCACGTAGGCCCTTTCAGCTTTTTCAAAATGTTATCTCCAATGTAGCTTCTGTTGAAACACGTAAAATACATTTGTGGTATTGGTTGAGAGGGGTGGAAGCCCACGCAGACAACAATCACTATCTCTGACAAGGTGAACCACAAAAGTAGTCTGTGCTTAACCCTCTGGTAGCATGGAACAAAGGAAGCCAGACTTAACTTAGATGCAATGTTTACAATATATCTGCAGCACACACAAACAGTAATACATTGAAAACATAACAGAAGAAAAATAGAGTAAATATTAATAAATAAAATGATACCAGAATGACAAAAATCAATTCAGGAGACCCAGAGCTATGCAATTGTAAAGATGTCTGCAAAAATTGTAACTAATGCACAATGCACTAACTGTGATAAACTGGCCATGCCAATCTGAGAAAGTCACAAGTTCAGGACAACTGTAATGGGGTGCAGGGTACCAGGTTGGTCCTATGGATAGTTGTGCCTTATGTCCTTGATGCAAGTCTTTGTGTTACTCGGCTTCAGTTCCAATTAGTAGCTGCAAGATACTGCAATGGGAAGCCATGCTTCAAGTTATGTCATACTATATCAGTTCCAATCAGGAGTTGGAAGGGCTTCAATATGAAGACTTATTGCATAAGTTCCAATAAGACCACCAACCAGGAGCTGCGAGGGGCTGCTATGCGATATCCAGCATTGAGCTGTGCCACATTGCATCAGATATGATTGAACCCATAGTTAGGCAGGGAGTAGTATGCTCTGATGGCAGCCAAGGGTCCAGGGGGGCACCTCTTGAGGATGAAGGCTCACTCCAAGCATATGCTAGCACAGGGCCTCAGGCATATGCCCGGTCCAGCCATTTCCAGTGCAGCAGGTGGGCTCAGTAGTTGCAGGTAGGCTTTCGAAGCTTGCTGTGTTTCTGTAGCTCACACATGAGGTCATCAAACTGTCTTTTGAAGTCACTCTGGTTAGCCTGGGATGATGCCAAGCAAGTACAGACTTCCTCATACAACAAGGCAATCCTCCTAGCAGCTTGGCAGTCCTCTCTGCAGGATAGTCCTTCTTCTGTAACTTCCACAGATGTAGGTTTGTTCTGAATAAGGGATCTGGGGGTCTAATATTTATACCTGGTTCCAGCCTTTGAATGGGGGGGATTTCTCTACCCCACATCTGGTTCTGGAAATCTCTCTCCTTTTCCCTGTCAAAGTTCCAAACTTTCTGGGGGTGACAAAGGGCAGTGAAAGCCTGTTGTCATATTTGTGTGTGAAAGAGGCAAAACACTTTGAAGGGTAAGTGCGGATGGGTACAGCTCCTCCAGTCATCCTGCCAAGTTGGCCCTTTCTCTCCAAACCTAAGGCCCCTTTGTGTTACTGTCAATGCAATACACAAACAAAGCCAACAAAGCCATTCACAGTCATGTGACCCAGGACACTAGCGGAGGGCAGAAATGGTTGTGCCAAGAAAATGCCAACTTTCTAAAAACGGTATGTTCAGAATTGCAACTTAAAATCCAACGTTACCATTAAATAGAATGTTAAAGTAGACTTTCTCTGAGTGTAAAAAGTGTATTTGAAGCAGCTCTCAATTCAAAGTTAGCACTTACTACATGTACTAAGGTAACCCAGTGTTAGCCAACGGGAGACGCAGGCCTTACAGCAGTGAAACATTAATATATGTGTTTTTGATTGTCAGAACATGTAAAATGCAAGTACAGAAGTCCCACTTATGAAGTACAATGCAGCTTGCCTTTGAGCGATCTGGTTTACTTTAGCTCTGATTTATAAATAGTAAAAGCAAAGATTTATGCCTAGCAGAATGTTTATTTTGACAAGTCAAAATATAATTTTAAAACTGCACTGCAGGCTTGCAATGGCAGGGCTGAGACATGTTTTAAAAGGCTATGTGGCAGGCCTGAGACAACTATATTAATTGGTGACTCTTGTGAAGAACACAGGATCTGATAAAAACATCAAAAGATCTAATTTGCTAAAACAGTTTTGCCTGTAAAGCCAAGGAAGGACAGATCAAAGGAAAGATACATTCCAACTAAGAGGCAGGGGTCGGGGCCTGAGAGGCAGAGGAAGAGGAACCGTGCAGCGAAGATACAAAGAAGGAAAAGAAGGTCCCATGACAACGGGAGTGACAACAAGGGCAAGGAAGATAACACAATGACTGTAGTAAATCTTTCTAGCAGAGTATTGACTGATGAGGAGAAAGGTCTTTTAGCCTTGTGCTTATCCTTTTGTACCAGTAATAATTTTGATTATGTTCAAACAAGCATAGATCTTTTTCACTTTGTGAGGACATTGAAGCTAAAGAAGTGGTATCAAACCAAAGTAACAGTGAAGCCTGGTTTATCAGAAAAGGCTAAAGCTAGCAGACTATGTATCTCAGATATAGAAATGTTACATATGTTATCTATTTTAGATCATGGTACAGATGAACATGCTGATCTACTTTTGAATTTGGAAATTTTGGGATTAAAGACAGGTATGTCATGTCCCAGACCTTTCAAACCTAAATTGACCTTCCTACCAGTTATAAATAGTGATGCTATAGAGGTCTCTGAGAAGGATGTGATCAGACAGCTTACGAAAATAAGATATGGATCTAAAAATAAGAAATATGATAATCTCTCTGTCTCGCAAAAATTGGCCCTTGATAATTTAAAAAAGGATACCATGAAGATCTCATGGTGAATGTACCTGTACACTAACTAAGCAAGGAGGATAGACTTGAAACCATACATATGACACAAGTCACATAGCAAGCATTTGGAAAACAAAGTACGTTGCAAGGAAACTGCCACAAACAAAGCAACATCATTAAGGTGGGATGCTTCAAAAGCTATATCATCAAGCAGCTTTTAGCTGATTATTGCAGAGTATTAGTTCCCTAGTTATATCCAAAACACTCAATTCAAAATAGTCTCACAACTACAGTTCATCATACAGTCACAGTCATGACATCTCAAGACATCCTTACACTCTTGAGAAGTAGCTGTGAATGACATCTTCTCGCAAGTCAGCTCCTTCCTCTTCACCACTGTAATCCTCAGTTAGCATTTCAGGATTCTCACCTGGTGCAACTGCAGGCTCCCCCTCCTCAGGGATGTACGAGATATTCCTCTGCAGGGCGATGTTGTGGCGCATGAAGCATGCCACATTGATCTGACACATTTTCCCAGGTGAGTAGAGGTGGGATCCACTGAGCCGTCCAGACACCTAAATCTAGCCTTGAGGAGCCCAAAAACCTGCTACACTGCCCACCATGTTCTTCTGTGGGCCTCATTGAAATGGACGCCCCCGGCATAGTTGGATGTCTCAGCGGCATCAACAACAAAGGATGGTTTGGATATGCTGAGTCTCGTGTTAAGGAACGGGACATATGTGAACCAATGATTGTAGCACCTGACATTGCTCTCACAAAGTCAGGACAGACCTGACTTAACAACTAGCCAGGCCCTCTCTGGGTGCAGTTATGACAGCTGGATTATGGTGCTGTTCCGCATTATGAAAGAATCATGTGCTGAACCTGTAGAAAGGGCACACACCTGAAATGTAGAGATCCGCCAAACAGGCAACTTACACGTTAATGGAATGGAAGTTCTTTCTGTTGCAATAGACTTGTTCAGTGGCCTGTGGTGGCACCAAGACAACATGTGTGCCATCAGTGGCCCCACTGCATGTGGGAGGTGAGCAAAACTATAAAAGTCAGCTTTCACATTGGCTAAATCCTCACATTCGGGGAGCGTGATATAGCTGTCAATGTGTTTCACCACTGATGAGAGGAAATCCTTCAACACCAGACTCAACATAGGTTGGGACATACCACCAGATAGGACCACGTTATGTTGGAAGGACCCTGTGGCCAGGAAGTGCAATATGGACATGACTTGTACAATGGTGGTATGCAGGTTGGATTACTATTAGCTGGCATCAGATTTGACTGCAACTGACAGCATAAGTCCGCTATTGTTTGCCTATTCATGCAGTATAACTGAATTATATGCTATTGCTCCAGGTTCTGAATGTCTTGCATTGGAAGGTAGACAGGAGGTTGTCACATCCTCCCTCTCCTAGGGTACTTATGTGTGAAAAGACATGATTTGTAACATTAGTCAGTATGTCCACATCAACATAGATAACGCATGCCAATAATGTCATGTGAGAAAGCGTTTCTGACTGGATAGACTTGATACACAGTACACATCCCAGCTGACAACTACACATGGGTCACATGTAACCCCCATTGTTGTCAACAAATGTGTCCATACCATGGATTTGGATGAAACTCAACTAACTGCTGAACAAGTGCCCCTCGAAATGTGACTGTATTCTTCGACCACCAAAAAGACCATTGGTTGTAGCGGACCATGCACCACCTTCAAAAGCCGTGTATGCCCTGCAACACACTACACTGGTGGCTGTATAGAAGGACGTACATGACAAGACATAATAAGGATGTTTTTAGTGCTACATTACATGTATTGTACGTGTGACACAGTTCTCAAAGCCTATTGCCCAAATGACTTCCGCCGGCAGTAGTAGGTTGTTCCTAATGTCCAGTGGAGGAGGTCAGGCATTCACCATTTTGGCAGCCTGAAATACTGAATTAATTTCAGGCTGCCAGAATAGTGGATGCCTGACCTCCTCCACTGGACATTAGGAACCACTTTCTACTGCTGGCGGAAGTAATTTGGGCAATAGGCGGTTCCAATTGTGGCGGATACTGCTATAGGCTAACATTGCTGCCTGTGGTGGTCGCGACCCAATGGCTGAGTCCGTTAGCACTGATGATCGCGTACGTGACAGACGTGACCACCATGTTCTAAAAATTCACTCACTTGACTCATGACATTTCTGCCAGCAAATTCTCCACTACTTGAACTGATCTGTGCCACCTCTGGGAGCAACCATGACATGTCCAGAAGGTGATACGGCCCCTGCCTTCTATCCAGAAGAGCTGGAGAGGCTTGATAATGAGGTCCTCCCTCTGTATCAACACCTCAATGGCTCACCAGAGGAGCAGGTCAGTACCTCATGTGCACAATTGACTCTGTTCAACACGATCCTTCCCCTCCTCATAGGCTACAATGTGCTCTTGTGTGCCAGTTAGACTTCTTATGTGCCTGTTGTTGTAGTCTTTGTGGCAACAATGGGATGTACATTTTGCAGGTATTGGAGGTCATTACTACATGTTGTGTTCATGAACATTGTGTTGTGTGATGTTTTTTGTGGTCTTAGATCCTCCTTGTGTTGGATACACATAACTAGGCAAGGAGACTTTACTGCCATCCAATGACGTCTCTTTCTTCATAATGGTCATGAATGTCAGAAAACATATAAGTGCATGACAACATGAGCTGTGTATGCATCTTGCCTACATTATTTGAGGATCTTTTAAGCAATGTGTACAGTACCTCAGATCTTTCAACCAACATCTGGCCTTGCAAAACTGTTGTCTGGAAGGCATATCATGACTCACTCTGCCCTTCAGGTTGTCACACAAACCACATGCCACATTGCTGATAAATACATGATGTACTGTCATGCATGTAAGTGATGGAAATGTGAATGGGGTGGAGGTTTTGGATCTCCCAGTATGGGACCTAGTTCAGGCTGTGGGAGAGTCAATGTGGCTATGCAACTGTGGCACACTGCGTACTCCATGTAAACCAACAGAGCCTGTCATGTGGACAATATGTTGCTCTAGTGGCAAAACTTGCCCTAAATGCTTCTTTCCATGGACTAGATTAGTAAGGGGTATTCAAGTACATCACAGAAGTAGTTCATCTGTGCATTTGCATCATTGTCAATGTGTGTCTTTGACTCATGACAGGTCCCTTATTTCCATGGCTCTGTTGTCACCTTCACATAAGTCATAATTGTACAGTAAAGGCTTATTGCACAAATGACAGACCTACAGTGCAGACAGTGTGCTGACTCCTGTGAGGCTATTACATTTGAGTCAGTAACTTGGTCACATATCAGAAATAGTACAATGCAAACCTTTGTTTGTTGGATGTCATCTCTGTAGGATAGACACAAAGGACTGTTCTGTGGTACAGGTACATACCAGAGAATTTCCCCCATAAAGTGGCATGAGTCTACATTTGTTAGGCCACAGGCCTACACATGCACAGGGATGGCACTTTCGGTACCTACCATGCCAGCCCCTTCAATGTCACTCAAGTGTACAGGTGAAGTCTGTTCTATGGAATTTGCTAGTAGGGACTCTGTGCAGTGAATCAATCTCACAGAATGTGAATGTGTTGGTCCATTAGGGCCTAAGGAGTTTACCTTTCAGAAGCCACATATGTTTCTAGTGTTTCATTGCGGTCATATCACAGTATATGTTGCTGGAATATGGGCTACCTGATGTCTGTAGAGTTGCTTTGTCATTTTAGGCCTTGATCCGGGTAGTGGTTCAGTCTGCAGATGGATACAAATGTCTTTAGTCATATCCCTGTACTTGACTTCTGTACTTTACACATGTGGTGTGTTGAAAATTGAACACTTTTAGCTTGGTGCCTGGTGTGTGACACAACTTGTGATTGTAATCTCTTGATTTGTCCCTTACATCCATGCAGATCAACGTCTATCAGATGAAGGAGATATGGAGAGCCATCACCAAGAAGGTGTGGACCCTGGGGGCCCACAGCCCACAAGTTGCCAATGTTTCAATAGGTGGGAGGACCTGAGACGTTGGGCCCAGAAGATCGCGGAGGTCCAGCTGTGGCTGTCCTTCCAATGTGGGTGGGGTGCAGGTTTGACCATGACCCCTCTAATGTCCCGCGTCCTGGCACTGGTTAACACAAACCTTGATGGGCGTTTGGGGGAGCACAGCAGCCACAAGGGGTTGAGTACAATGCATTTGCATTATTGACCATTTAAAAGGTGATTGAGTGAGGGACAGACTGATCGCCTTGACAATGTGGGATGTGTCATGTTTCACAGATCATCTGTGATGCTTTAGATTTTGACAAGCCATGGGTTCCCAACTGGTGTACTCAACCTTCAGGGTCTGGGAGCTGGTACTAAACTGTGGGGACTCCTCAGTCAAGTTGTGTATAGTATTACATTATATTGCTTTATCTACCCTGGATGGGTGATAGTTTCTGACAAAAGATCACTCCCCCCAAATGTCACAGTACCACAGTGTCTAAAATGTGGCTCACTGTCCTCTGCCAAATATCTGGGCATATGCCTAGGTGGGATTCTCCAAGCCATGGACACGTTTTCACCTTTGTATGTTGAGTGTTCATATTTTACTGTAGTCTGTGATGCATGGTACATGTGGCATGTCTTACATGACAAAAAGGTTGTAGCTGCAACAAAGAGATTTTCATTTGTAAATAGGGTATATGCATTGTCATGGATGAACTCACATAAGTGTGGACAACATACCTTCTGCGTACCTGTGTGATAGTGTGACATTTCTACTATGAGACATCTACATGCATTGAATGTGTGCAAGTGCTAAACTTGCAGGTGGCATGATGTCTGAAATCTCTCACATGTATGTCCATTGGCTCCTGCCGTCGTTATGATACTTCTACAATGTTTATCCATTCACTGTGAAACACCAAACTGGACTGTGTCACCATCATATGTAGTTAGATACATTATTGCCTTAAAACGTGTAGTTTGTCATTTGTAACTGCATTGGCCATGATGGACATGAAAGGTAGGGCCAGGGTGTTTCTCCAGGTCATGATCGATTGTAACCTTGATTGGGTATGTTGTAATAGGTGCACAACACCTGTGGGTTGTTCATAAAGTATGCCCAGAACATTGGGATGCATCATGGAATTATGTGCAGTGATGTTTGCATGACTTATGTTGAGGGTCAGATAATCTTCCACAGGCAGATGCCATGGTTGTCATGTCTGATATGTGGGTAGTAATGTTGTTTCTCAATGTACAACAATGTGGTGTCCTGCTGTTAGTGATTGCAAGGTCTGTCTCTCTCCTTGCAGCGCAGGACAGTTGTCAACTACAAATACAATCAGAAGTTGACATGGAAATGAGTATGGGACATTGGTGGGGGCTATCCTGGGCCTTACAAAGCTACTATTGTAGGTTATGTTGTGAAATTTCTCCTTGATGTTTTTGACCTGGCTTCATTTTTGTTCCCAGCAACACCACATGTTGTGCACATTGGCATGAGCTTGCTACCACCACCCTGACTCACTTAGGTCAAGTGTTGTTTCTAAAGCTGTCACTTGTTGGGATGTGTCCATAGTGACATTGATGTTTCCATGTCACCTAGAGAAGTAAGGGTATTTTTGGTACCAGTGTTGTCTTCCTTTCCCTATCAAATTCTCTTTTTGTTGATACTTGACTTCAGTACAAGGTAGATGTGTGCATAGCATGCATGTGTGCAATTGGTAGGGTACCATACAATGGTATCCAATTGTTGCCTACTGGTTCACTGTCTTTTGCTACATGTGGCACAGGTTTGGGGTAGAGTGGTCACCTATTTGTGGGATGGTTATTGTGGTAGCTTGACTTCATCCCTGCATTTATAGTCAACTGTGACCAAGAATTGTTCCAGTGTTACCTTTATAATTCCAAGTGGCATGCATTTTAATGTTTTGGCACATGATGATGCCAGTTAACTGTCACTTCACGTGGGAGGGGGTACTTGACATGATGATATGATTTGTCGCTTGGTGTTATGATTGGAGTGTCAACATGTGCATGTTGTGACTCTACTTGGCTTTCTTTTGGCAGCACCAGCAGATGAAGGAGATAGGGACGAGCCAAGTGGGGAAGCATCTGACCAAGGGGACCACAGGTCAAAACACCACCCACAGCTAGGGATTCAGTGGCCCAGAGTGTGAGAGGAGTGACACAGGGAGATGGATCAGTCTCTACATCATCTGATTCCTCCTCCAGTAGACACTCCCTGATGATGGTGGACCCCAGTACCATCTTTGTCTGCCACCCTTCATTCTATGACTGCCCTCCCTGTTGCTCCCCACCGAGTTGGGCGTGCCTGCTCACTCAAGAGGGTGGGCGTCTCCTTTGCCACAGGCACCTTTGTCCTATCCTCTGTTAGCCCTGCTGCCCTCAGTGAGGAGGCTATTGGCCTCATGAGAACCATATCTGTGGGTTAGTCTGCCATTGTGAATTCCATCCAGGAACTGGTGACACAACTCCAGCAGACAAACCCTTTCCTGGAGGGCATTCATGGTGCAATGACTCACCTACAGAGATCTTTTCAGGCTACGGCCGCCACACTGCCAGCAGCCAATCACTCCTTGTCTACCATCCCCCCACCTTCCTCTTTCCAGTCCAACACCCTCCTTCCCAGACCTAGCCAAAGCACACAGTCAGACTCACATGCATCCATCTCATCAGACAAGGGTACCGCACAGAAACTCAAGCATCACAAGACACACCACCAGCACTCACACAAACATCCACCTGCAGACACGGCAATGGTCGTGACTTGCCCTGACACCCCTTATCCCCCAGCATCACGCACACAACATCTGGCCTATCCACAGACACCACCAAAACAGTCACTGATACAGCCACCACACCCATCCTACCTGGAGACACCACACCAGCAGACCCTCAGACATCCACCCCCGTCACCACACCTGCAGGCACCACCACTGACACACTTACATGCAGCACATCTAACAGACCCCCACCCACCCACCATGGCAACCCCCAGCAACGCCACACACCCTCAGGCCAGGACACGTAAATGCCCTCACTCACCCACCCAACAGACATCCACCACACACAAACACTCCTCCCACAAGCATGAACCCTAAACACCCCCTCCTACACATCATACAACCACTCCATCACCCTAAAAAATCCCCACACCCTACTGATTACCATCCCCATTTGCCTAAGAAACTTTTCCTCTGTGACCTTGACCTTTCCTTTGTTTGCCCACGTGACACCCCAAAAGATCAGTTTTCATCCCTAAGACCATCCCTTCTACCTCCAAGGCCTACTCCTGTGCCCTCTGAAAGCACCCAGGCCCCTCCCCACACCAAGAAGAAGCCTACCTATCCCCATAAGGTTCCCCCTTCCCAATCCTAAACCCAAGCCCAAACCAAATCCATCCCTCCTCAGCCCCACCCCAGTTGATCCCTGAGGTGCCTTCCGTCCCGCTTAATGTCCATACCTGTGGAGGTTACATGGCAGTCATCAGATGAGGTGGGACCATCATTTGCATCCTTTGGGCTTAATAATTTGGACTGGTTTATGGCCTTGAACTGATTTTGCCCTTCATAAGTTATTTTAATTAAACCCAACCAGTTGGTGGTGTTTTAGATACAGCTTTATCCTGAATTTCCTTCCATAGGTTTATGTTGTTCAAGGCTGTCATTGGTTGTGTGCAGTAGTTGTGTTGCGGTTGCTATGTGTGTGTATGTTGGGTGGCCTTAAGTGTCCCTGGGTCTATGCTATGTATCCATGTGTATATGTGTTGTATTGCCCTGAAGTGTGTCTGAGGTGTGTATGTTGTGAATGTGTAGGTGTCTTTGATGCAGTATGTGGGTATGTGTGTCTAGAATGATAAGTGTAGCTGCTACCCGTCACCACCCGATGTGTTTGTCGGTACAGTGTGCTGTTTTTAAAAGATTAATATTCAAGGTAAGTGTGTGTACTTACGGTAGGTGTTCCCCAAGTCGGTGTTGATGTTGTTGTCTTTCGGCGAGCAGGAACACTGACATGACATCGAGCAATGGCTCCATGGCGGCTCTGGATGTGTTTGTCTGTTTGCAGGTAGTTGTCTCCCTTTATGCTGTTCGTTTCTGCCTTGTGATACGTGGTGGTTGGACTGCTGCAGTCACATTGGTGTGTGCAACCTTCTAATAGGCCCGGCGGAAACATGGTCTGGGCCGGGCTGTTTGTGGGTCAGATAGGCCATGGTAGTCTGTTATGCGTGGTGGTCTTCTGTTGCTTCCATCGCTAAACTCCTAAAATTGCGGTATGCTTCGCCTGCCTGTTCGCGGTCGAACTGCCACCGCCAACGTGACAGTCCTCAGACTGCCAAACTCATAATCAGGCCATTTTCCATGTATTCTATGTATTTAACATTGAGCTTAATGTTTTTAAGTGTACTTTGGTTTGCACTAGGGTTATAGGTGTTTTTTGTTCATAGGGTACATGTTTTTCCTTTACAGATTTACATTTTTGGGACGCTGGACTTTATTTTTAGGATGAATGAGTTTTAATTTTTTTTTTCAAGGAAAAAGAGTTGTTTATTTTTTAACCAAAATTATATATCCTCCTGCAGCGTAGCAGCAGCCTTAGGGAGTCTTACAAGTGAGAAAAAGAAACACAAAAACAGGTTTGTCCTCTTTAAATTTCTGTTTAAAAAACTGACAAAGTCCTGCCACTGCTCCCTTTAAGTGTGTGCTCCTGAAAGTGACTCTGAGGTACTCCCACAAATTTACTGGTAAGGAAGGAAAGTTCTAGGCAACAAACAGAAAGGATCATGTCACTCTCTAGCCTTTCACTGAGATGTCACTTAGGCCTCCTGACCTAGGGAAACAAGGGTTGCCTGGTATTAGACCTGACTGCCATTGGTGTGGTTTTCTCATAAACTTTTAGCCTTCTCTCCTCTTGTCGGCTGACATTTCTTTTGAAGGCTATAGGACTCTGTGCACTTTGCCACTGATTACTAGTGCTGAAGTCTTTAATCATTAGAAAATTGGCCTACACCTGATTGGTATGTTCAATTTACCTTTATGTCCCAGGTAAAGTGGTACTACCTTTACCAGGTTCAGAGAATTAGATTGAAGTGGGCCTGCAGCACTTATTGTGCCACCCCCTACTAGATATTTCAAATATGTCTCAGGCCTGCTATAGCAGTCTGTGTGCAGTTTTAAACTGCCAATTTGACCTGGAAAAAAAAAAATCTTTTGTCAGGCCTAAAACTCTTTTTTAATATTTATGTTACTCTATAAGAGGTCCTACACAGTCTATACAGCAGGGTGCAGTGTATTTTAAATGCTGAACATGTACTATTAAGTTTACAATGCCATGGCACTGAAAAACTCCCAAATTTGTCTTTCACTACTGCAAGGCCTACCTTGCTTATATGTCCTGGTACCGAAAAGCTCCCAAATGTGCTTTACACTCCTGAAAGGCCTACCTCTCAAGGGGGTAACTTTGTGTTATCTTATTATAAATAATAATTGCTATCTTTTGATAGGCAACAGGTAGAAATATAATTTTGGTCTCAAATAATTTAAAACCCTCTCAATTCTGAAAATACTACTTCAGTAAGTTGCCATTTTGTTTTCATAACCATTTGCTATCTGTAACCTGTGTCCTAGGTCACATGATTGTGATTAGATGGCAGCTGGCCCTTGCATATTCCCCCTAGGCCATGAAACCAAGGTGGGGCTAGGTGTTGGATGGGTGGACAATCCTGCAAGGATGGGTGGGGCAGAGCTGTTCTATGCCTCACTGATATTTGAAAGCGCTCCTGACAGCACACTCACAAAGGAAACTGACAGTAGGAGCCTGGGCAGGGGAAGGAAGGAAGTTTCTGAACCAGATATGGGGGTGGACTACATGTTATTCCCACTTCAAATGCTGATACAAACTATTGGACCCTCATACCAACTCTTCATTTAACGTCTTGACCTGGGGAGGAGACTCAGAAGTTCTGCCTTGTATACCAGAGGACTGCCCTGCTGCTTGGGGCCTCTACTGTACTTTAGAGGAATGCTATGCTGCTACCAGAGGACTGTCCTACTTCTTGAAGCCTGCTCTCTTTCCTCAGAGGACTGCCCTAGTGCTTGAGGCCTTCCTTGCTGCTTGAACACAGGTCTCCCAGGGTGACTCCAAGGGCTAATTGGCTACCCTCTTGTTCTGAGCTACAGTGACACAACAAGCTGGAACAACCTTGAACCCTGCACCTGGACTCTGCCTGTAGTGAGTCTTGACCTCCAAGATGTGCTGACCCAGTCCTGAACCCTGGTAAGTAGTGTTTAAGCCTGAAACCTGTGGCTTGGAAAATGTTCCACCAAGAAGTTGCCTGAGAAATGGCAGGAGACCGGGCTCTACCTGTTGGCCAGTCCACCCAAAGTGCTTTTCCAATTAACCCCGCTATGTTCTTCTACGTAGCAGCAAATCCTGTTCAATGGAAGCTCTCATGAAGTGCACCCGGCCTCAGTGGGCCCTTCTTGACTAAACCTTGCAGCTTCGTCCCGCTGGAGATTTTCGACTTCCAAACAATTCAAAGTCAGACCATAGAAGGCTTCACTGTGACTCCACCATGCAGTTTCTTGCTGATAATGCTGCCTCCTAGGACACTGCAAACTGCCTTGCACCACTAAAATATACCTACTCAGAGACATTTAAAAAAAAAATTATTCTAAGTTCGAAGGTAAGCTGAGACCAAGACAAATCCACCCCAGTTATTGAGAACGTTCTCTATTGTGTTTGGCCTTTACTTATGACTTTGCCCTGGTCTCTTGTGACCAGATGCCTGCAGTTGACGATTTGATCTTTTGGTCACTACTTTTTACTTAAAACATAAAAAAATCATAAATCTGGTTCTAATAATTAGATTTATTTTAATTTATTTTAATGTATTTCAATTTAACTTATTGCAATTTAATTTAATTGTATTTTATTTAATTTGTTAATTTATTTTAATGTAGTGCAATTTAATTTATTTTGTTTTGGTATCAAATTATTTAATTCATTTTGTTCTATTTTCTTAACTTGGTCACAATAACCATTTTAGTGACACTGTTATTCAATTATACCTATCTGATACCAGACTCTGGGTGAAGCAAAAGTTGACCCAAGGAATTCAGTAATACATCACAATACATCCAAGACCCAGTGCTAGTATACTGTGGTGATCCCCATCTCCCAGGGCCACAATGAGCTCACTAGCTGTTCCTTCCAAACATATCCTGTGCTGCGGAAGTCTATAGGTGCGTGTGTCATACTGCTCAAAACACATGAACTACTCTGGGAAAGGATGTTAAATTACATGTGGTTCTCACACCTGGCTAGGGTAACTGAGTGTGAGCACACACACACAAACACAAACACAAACACAGACATACAGCGGACACTCATGCATACATACACAGTGCTACACATCTAGGATGTATTATGAGAACATTCATTTTGTAGACACGTACACCTATTAGCTGGACACAGGCTGCAGATAATTAGGTGGCGAAGTAATATGGTAGTTACCCACCACTATGTCAGCTATAAAACAAACTAACACACTCATTAGATGATGTCATCAGTGAAATCGTCAATGATGTCAGTTGAGATGTCATCAGCAATATCATAAAATATGTCATAGAACATGCCATGAGTGATGTAATATGTAAGGTCATAAGCACTTCACAGCCGGGGTGTAACATAGTTAGCTCTACTAACTATGACTGGTGAATTTCGGTGTTTTTGAGTTCAAAACATTAATGTTATCCCTGACATATTTAACTAAGTATAACGAAAGTGGAACTTTTTGTCAGACCTAACTATGATGTTACTTGAACCTTTGTTTTTTAGTGAATTTCAACAGTTTTTTTTAATAGAAAGTATTATTTTATCACCACACGTAAAGCCAACCTCACGCCAGGCACAGCGTACATGGTTTATGGATGGCCTTTAGGACCCATCTCCCAAGTTAAACCATATATATTAAGAGGAGGGGCATGCAGCCCCCTCCCTAAGCCTTAGTTAGCCTGAGGAACCCCATCCTGCGGGGCCAGTTCCAATAAAAAGAGGAGGGGTCTGCAAGGCCCCCATTCTCAAGCATTAAAAGGTTCTAGCGACCTCATCCCCTGGGAAAAACATCTAAGGTGAGGTTAGCAAGCAGCCCCCCTCTCCAAGGCTTAATTGACTATGGAAATGGTGACCACAGCCAAATAAATAATAATGGCGAGATGGGCTGTGCATTTGGGGAAAGCCACCACCCAAGCCAAATATAAAAGCCTTCTCATCCTGGAGTATCCTTTTATTTAGAATTGTACAGCCCACATAATGCAGCACGCATGGGCACATCAAGATATATTTCACATACTCACTCTTAACATTAATATGATCCTTTGAAGTAGCATGTTTTATATTTGTAAATTGTTTTGAAAACTCTCCTTTTATTGGCTCAGTTTTCAGTTTTCACAATATATGGGTTATATTTCACCTACCAATCTTTCACTGAACTTACTCTTCTAAAGGTCAGCTGTGATTTTCTAGGGACTCTTTTCCCTATTTTGGGGCAGTTCTTTAAAAAAAATACCAATGTTTCTGGAATTTTTCAAGTTGGTCCCTTGTCTTTAAATTAATGTTTTTTTTCTCATTCTTTTTGATTTATTTTCTACTGATTAGTTGACTCTCTCTTTTTCTAAGTGTGACAAAGTGGATTATTAGTTGAAGTTGATGGTGGTCCTCTCCATGTATGACACTATCCCCTACTGGGTCCAGTTAGATCTCAACAATTTAAACCTGAGCTCAAAAGTTGGTAGTTGTAACATAAAGCAGGCAGGATTAACTTAGGATATATATGTAAAACATTTATCACTAACAGTTAAAATAAGGCAACGCAACACAATAAATTTGCACCTCCAAATTACAAAAGTAGTAATGAGCAAATAATCAACAAAATGAAAAAAATCAGATGCAGGGAACCAGAGATATGATTTTTGAGAATGTTAGAAGTTTCTGGAGTCAAAAACTCAAAGTGCTAACCAGGAGTACTTGATCATGCTGGAACACGTGAAAAGGTAGGGCTGATGGTGCAAGTTGGATACAGGGACCAGGTTCGATTGGGTGTAGAGTTTTACCTTTTGACTTAGTCGCTGGATTGGAAGTTGAAAATCCTCAATGGGTCAAGGCAAGCAAGCTGTGTCTGAGAGAAGTCCAACGAGTCTAAATAGCTGTCAAAGGAAATCCGTTGATGCTGTTGGCTTTTGGTGGGAAAGTTTTATGTTGGAGAAACTTGAAGTTCATGCACAAGAATGTCCCTCTCCAGCTGTATACTTTTAACACAAGTGCAAGGTGAAGGTGAAAATGTCTATTTTCAAACTTTGAAACTATTTGTGGAATTCAGGATCCTTTCAGTGGGGCATGCCAGCAAGTTGAGTCCTACCAGCAGTGAGCTGTCAGGGGCCTCAGCCTTTGGTTCTTTTGTCAAAAGTCATTGAAAAAGTTTCTAAGTCCCAGCATGAAGGGTTAGGCAGGAGGAGTACACTCTGACACTTATCCGAGGGCCCCATGACCTCAGGGACACCACTGGGGGGTAAGGGTTCATTCAAAGTAAAACCATTGGCGGGGTTCAGAGCAAGTCCTGTTGGAACTGGACTCTTCGGGAAGGTGAACTTCTCCTAGCTTTTGGAGTAGGTCCATCCCTTGGGGTTTCTTACAACAGGGTACAGTGGGTGGAGTCCTCTTTCTGACATTAAAAATTACTTTAGCAGGTGTAGTCCTTCTTCTGCTATCCTCAGGCCCAGAAGTATGCTGAAAAGAAATTCAGGGGTGCCACTTTCAGGCCTGGCTCTAGCTTGAATGGAAAAATACTATTGGCCTGATTTATAATTTTTTTGCGCCATATTTGCATCATTTTTTGACGCAAAAGTGGTGCAAACTTACAAAATTCAATTATATTTTGTAAGTTTGCTCCACTTTTGCATCACAACACAAATGTGGCACAAAAAAGTATAAATCAGGCCCTATGTCCAATGCAGAAAATGTTTCTTCAACTTTGTTCCTGTCTCAAGGAGGCATTATGTTTTGACAGCAAGCCCAGTCCAACAATTGTAGTAGATATGGTTTTGCGTCAGTTGATTGCACTGGAATTCCCATGTACCACCCATGCATGCAATTTAATGCTCTAGCAATATAATAAAATCCACATTTTATAAAGCTAAATGTCCAAGCTCAAAATCATGATTTCTCAAAAAACAGAAATATGCTTCCCTGAACTGCAAGTTAGACAGTGGAGTTTTAGACGATTTCCATTCTATATATCTTAGTATGGCATTTTTTCTAAATCTATCTGACTTTTCACATACAGAGAAATCCATTCTGAAAGCCATAGCATCCAATCCTATTGCTGATCCCTGGGAAAAAGGCATATTTAGTATTTTTTATGAATATATATGTTTTAAAGATACCATCCACTCTTTAATTCGCAGTTGAATATGTTGGTGTTGTACACTGTTCTTTCCTTTGCAAAGTTGAGGGAAAGACATAATAAAGTACTGCAGTTTAAGGAAACCTGCACAAGAAGAAAATGCTCCCTTGGAACATGGTCAAACAAGCATCTATTTCAAGATGTTGGAATCAATTATACTTTGGGGATATGTAACATATACTGTACTCAGCAATTCGTTAAGGGTCCTGGTAAAGAAGGGATTATCTTTGGAAAACTGCATCTCTTATAAATTCCAGAATAACATTGCTCTTGACGTGCAGTAACAGATGTCTCCTTTAAGAACATTAAGACATGTAGGCCCATATTTATACTGTTGACACAAAACTGCACAAACGCAGTTTTGCATCGAAAAGTATAGCGCTGGCTTGCGTCATTCCAGAGCGCCAACCGGGTGCCAAATTTATGGAATCCCACAAGCTGGCGCAAAGGATGGACTAGCGTCTGGGAAAATGACGTTAACCGGGTGGGGGTGTCGGTATGGGGGAAGGGGATTTTGCACCAAAAAATGATGTTAGGCTGGTTAGAGGCAAAAAAAAATGCCTTTAACCAGCCTATCATCATTTCCTGATGCAAAACCATCTGTCACATGCCTCCTGTCTTATAAAAGACAGGAGTCATACCCCTCACCCCAATGACCAGCACAGGGAACAAGTGTCCACTGGGCATGGCCATTTCACCCTGTGCCATGCGCGGCCGAAGTTGAGCCCCAATGGCACTTTAGTTAAGAAAAATACTCACCAATACTTACCCTACTTACCTAGGATGGGGGTCCCCCTTCCTCTGGTGTCCCTCTGGTGTGGGTGGGGTGTTTCTGGGGCTTGAGGAGGGCAGCTGTGGACCTATTCCATGGTGTTTAACCATGGAAATTGATCCACAGGTCCCCTAATGCCTGGTTTGACCCACGCATTAAATAATGATGTAAAGCAAGCTTTGCACATTTATTTAGCCCCTCTTTCCACTCGTGCATCATTTTAGCAAAGGGGGATAAATATGGGATTATGGGAATAGCACCATTTTTTAGATGGGAACACCTACCTGCACCTCATTGACACAAGGGAGGTTCACACATCTGAAAAATGGTGCAAACTCCAATATTTTGATGTTAGATGAGTTTAACGTCAAAATATAAATATGGCATTAGTTTTACACTGAATTTGCGTTAAGAAAATGAGGCAAATTTGGTGCAAATGGAGTATAAATATGCCCCGCAGTTCCTTAAATCACACGAGACTGTATATAAAGCAAGACTGAAAAAGCAAGTTTCATGACAGGCATTATTGTATTGTATTGTAATCGTATTTATATAGCGCTTACTACCCCTGACGAGGCGTTGAAGCGCTTTTCGATGAGTAGCACGCTACTCTGGAACCCAACAAGAATTAGTGATGGATTACTATCGGGAAATAATGAGTACAGTTTTAGTATTATTATGAGTTAATTTGAGCCGCGGATATGAGAGTTTGTTAGTTAGATTGACTGAAGTAATGGAGGGGTGGAGGAGGAAAGAAATCCAGAAGTATTAATTGGGAGTATATCCTTCATTTACTCAACCCAAAGGCTTGGGATGAGTAAAGGGGGGTGGAGGAGGGAAGAGTATGTGAAGGGGTTAGGGAGAGCATAGTAGCAGGGCGAGATAAATGCGGGAGAATTTAGTAGGGTTGTGTGGGAGGTCACAGTAGTAGAGTGAGGTTTGGTGAGTTAAATGTGGAAGCGGAGGGAAGAGCTTAGGCAGAGTTATTTAGGAGATTAAAGTAGTAGAAGGGATTTGTGATGAGTCAGAGTGAGAATGGAGGATAGTTTAATAGAGACATGACATATGCTGATGAGTAGATAAGTGTGATAAGATGAGAGCAGGAATTCGTAGATATCTAGTATAGCAACCCACCCAGGAGCCATGCAATGATCCACGAAACATGCCAAGCACAGAAACAACATATACACATACATACATATATATATATATATACACACACACACACACACACACACACATGAATACACACACATATGCACATACAACACATAATTAGAACCATGGGTAAAAAATACTTAGTCAAACAGGTTTAAAGAGTGTGTGTGTATTTTATTGTTATGACATAGTAGCGATACATATTTTCTAAAGAAACTATAAATAAATAGAAATATACACATAATCTGAAAAAATATTTATCATCATAGGCATATACAGTTCATAGTTGTTTGAATATGGTGGTTATGAAGGAAAGAGCCAACTCTTGAGTAGTTTTCCGAAGACAAGAAAGTTGTCTGTGGCTCTTATAGTTGGGGGTAATGAATTCCATAGTTTGGATGCTTGGACGGAGAAGGAAGTCCCACCTATAGTCTTTTTCTTGTATGGTGGTGTTCCAAGGCGGGGTGCCAATCTTGAGTGGAGGTTTCTTTGTTGGAGGTATTTGGTAATTTTCTTTCTGATAAAAAGCGGTCCTGTTCCATGTATAGCTTTGTGGGTGATACAAAGCAGCTTGAAAGAGCATCTTCTGGCAACGGGTAACCAGTGTAGTGCTCTCAAGGTAGGGGAGATGTGGGCTTGCGGCTTTACATGTAATAGTAGCCTGGCTGTAGAATTCTGGAAACGTTGTAGTTTTTTCATAACAGATAGAGATGATCCATGGTAGAGGCCATTGGCATAATCCAGTTTGGATAGTACAAGCGAGATAGTAGCTTGCACCTTGTGTGGAAATCCGAGGTGGGGGAAGATGCGTCGTAAAGTCTTAAAGGTGATGAAGCTTGTTTGTGCTAATTTGTCCACTTGGGCATTCATAGTTAACTTGGAATCCATAGTGATTCCTAGGTTTTTAACTTCCTTGGATAATTGAGGAGGTGGTCCGAGATCGTCAGGCCAGCCGCACAGAAGGTCATAATTTTTCCAATCACCACATATGAGTATTTATGTTTTGGAGGTATTTAGGGGCATATTTATACTCTGTTTGCGCCGAATTTGCGTCGTTTTTTTTCGACGCAAATTTGACGCAAAACTAACTCCATATTTATACTTTGGCGTTAGACGCGTCTAGCGCCAAAGTTCATGGAGTTAGCGTCATTTTTTTGCGTGAACACCTTCCTTGCGTTAATGATATGCAAGGTAGGCGTTCCCGTCTTAAAAAATGACTGCGATGCATATGCGTCGTATTTATACTCCCGGGCAAAAATGACGCCCGGGAGTGGGCGGGACAAAAAAACCCGCATTTGCGCCGGATTTTAGCGCCTGGGTCAGGGCAGGCGTTAAGGGACCAGTGGGCTCAGAATGAGCCCAGAAGTGCCCTCCCAAGCCCCCAGGGACACCCCCTGCCACCCTTGCCCACCCCAGGAGGACACCCAAGGCTGGAGGGACCCATCCCAGGGAAGAAAAGGTAAGTTGTGGTAAGTATTTGTTTGAATTTTTTTTTGTGGCATAGGGCGGCCTGATTTGTGCCCCCCTACATGCCACTATGCCCAATGACCATGCCCAGGGGACATAAGTCCCCTGGGCATGGCCATTGGGCAAGGGGGCATGACTCCTGTCTTTTCTAAGACAGGAGTCATGTTAATGGCGTCTGGGCGCCAAAAAAAATGGCGCAAATCGGGTTAAGACGATTTTTTTGCCTCAGCCTGACTTGCCCCATTTTTGGACGCCCAAACGCCATTTTTCCCTACGCCGGCGCTGCCTGGTGTACGTGGTTTTTTTTCACGCACACCAGGCAGCGCCGGTCGGCTAACGCCGGCTAACGCCATTCAATAAATACGGCGCCCGCATGGCGCTTCAGAATGGCGTTAGCCGGCGCTAATTTTTTTGGCGCAAAACTGCGTTAGCGCAGTTTTGCGTCAAAAAGTATAAATATGACCCTTAGTTTGAGATGGCTCCAGGTCATCCACTGATCAACGGCTCTGAGGCAACTGAAGATTTGTGAGTTTTCAATGTTTTTGGGGCATTCTAATTTAAGTAGTATTTGTGTGTCATCTGCATAGTTGTAGCATGTGAGATGGAAATCATTTATCAGTTCTGGTAAAGATATCATGTAGATGTTGAAAAGCAAAGGTGAGATGATTGACCCTTGGGGGACCCCTGCTTTTGTGAGGTAGGGTTCAGACGAGAAAAGTGGATGATATTCGATCTTTTTTGAAGATAGGAAGTAATCCAGTCGAGAGCAATCCCCTGTATGCCGGCTTCGTGGAGTCTTTAAGTTAAGGTGCCATGGTCAACTGTATCAAAGGCAGCTGAGAGGTCCAAGAGAAGTAGTGCAGCAACTCCATTTCGGTCGACTGTGTTTTTAAGATCATCCCAGATTGCTATGAGTGCTGATTCAGTGCTTCTTCCTGGGCGGAATCCAGTTTGGAAGTCTGAAAGTATAGAATTGTCTTCAATGAATTGTGATATCTGGGCGAATGCTGCTCTTTCTATCAATTTGCCCAGGAAAGGTCCATTTGTGATTGGTCTGTAGTTGTTGGGGTCTTGCGGGTCTAGGTTTGTTTTCTTTAATAAAGGTCGTGTGTATGCCTTTTTCAGGTCTGCAGGAAAAGTTCCTGAAGTTAAAGAGCTGTTGATGATTCTTCTTACAGGTGTGGCAGCAGAAGTAGATAGAAGAATGTTCTTGAAGATTTGTGGTGGGCAAGGGTCAGAAGGGCAACCAGAAGGTCTGCTTGCTTTGACCAAGTCCATAAATTCATCCTGGGATATTTGTTTGAAGGACTGTAGAGGTTGGGTTGGTTTATTCTTAAAGGGTATTTTAGGAAAGGGGTTGGTGCTGATGCTTTTCTTCTGTTTTAAATAGGAGTCCAATGTGTCTGCCTTGGTTGTGTAGTGAGTTGCCAATTTGTTTGTGAAATCTTGAGTAGTGGGATGACTTCCTTCCATGCATGTAGGTTTTCGAAATTCATTGAGAATTTTATAAAATTCCTTGGTTGTAGATTGAGCATTTTGAATTCTGTCTAAGTAGTATCTTTTTTTAGCTTTTTTGATTGATGATTTCTATATCCTGTTAAGTTTTTGTAGCTGCAGTTATCTACTTCTTAAGACAGAGTTTATATAAAATAGTGACTATATGCAATTTTGAACGCATGTTTCAGATGTTTATTTTTATTGATGACTGTGTGAGTACCAGATAAGTCAGTTATGAGTTTTTGATTAGAAAAGAATTTGGAAAAATGTTACTATATTTTTTGTAAATACCATATCCAATGTTCACTAACAACAGGATAACAAATGTGAAAGAAGTGTTCCCATATTTGAAGGCACTTTTCAGATTTTTATTTTTTAAATTTTTTATCAATGTATTACATTTTTATTTGTAAATACTTATGCATAATCTACATGCATGTAAAATGTGTTAATCCGCTCTGAGATCAAGAATGAAATAAACTAAACTGCACTCAATATATGACTGTATCATCTTGTTTTAATCCTGGATTTTACACATAGATAGATATGTGATTTGAATGTGTGCAATGGAACATTAATACATGTTCGGTGACTTAATGGAGTGGTGAGTTGATAATGGTATGAGTAATGCATTTGTCTCTAATGACAATGTAATCTATCATGCATATGTACATGTACAACTAAAATGGGATTAATAAATCCTTACAGCAGTAATACATAAATTCCTCCAGTTCATCCTGTTCCTTACAGGATGATCCACTGCTGCTCTCTTGATCCCCATGGGATTTCCTACACGCTTGCAAATGTAGATGGTTCAAAGTTTCCCTCTATGATGAAGTGTATTTTACATTCCAATTTATGTTTCCCAATTAAGAGTGGATAGATCAGGGTTGTTATCAAGGTGGGTGTAATTTCTTTATCACTCTTGTATGGCCTCTCACTGAGGGCAAGCATAATATCACAATAAGGACCTGTATTATACTTTTTTAGCGCTGCATTTGTGTCATTTTGTGATGCAAAAGGGGCGCAAACTTAAAAAATATAATTGAATTTTGTAAGTTCGTGCCGCTTTTGCGTCAAAAAATGACGTAAATCTGACGCTAAAAAAGTATAAATCAGGCCCTAAGTGCCATGCAAATTAAGAGGCTAGTCTTGTGATGAAGATGTATCCTTGTGCTGGTGCTGAGGACACAGCTGTTTCATTAGGTCAGCATATTTTTGATGGATCTGTTCATGACTGATCACAAATGAGTGATGTTTAGAAACAGTTGACACTCATCCGCCATTCAATATAAATCAGAGTTTGTCGTTACTAAAACCTGCTCTCTGGTTTTTTGGTTCATCCTGCAGACATTTGCACTCAATGGCATGTGGAAGAAACTGAAATTTGAGGAAGCTGATGTACTCCTTAAAGCATGCTGCTTGGGTATTGAGTAAATATGCAGGAAAATGGAGTTTGTTAAATATCCTGTCAACTGATATGGAAACACACTACTGCAATTAAGTGAAATACGAACGGAAATTTTATAATAAGCAGCATAGCTTTACCGATACGTTCATCTCTTGGTACTTACGTACATCTTCCATAAAATGGATGACCGTGGCCGTGTCTAACCTATACATGCTTGAGGCATGTGCTGTTCCAGCATGTGCCATAGAAAAGATAATAGCATGCTCATCTGTGTTGCTCTCCAGCCCTTGCCATAAGCATGCGTGGTGTGTTCTTGTCTTCCTCGAGCACGGCCATATCCAGCAATAGCAATATCCTACTCTCCAAAAGGGATTTCACTGCAATACCATCCATCCTGTATTGCGACTCTGCAGCTAGCTTTCTTTCGGGGTACAAGTCTCATTTCAGCCAGATATCGTGTGGTAGTATTTGTATTTCCTCACACAAGTTTGTTTTATTATTTGGGGCATTTTAGTCAGGTTTTCTTGCTGCATTGGTAGGTTTAGTGGGGCAATAATTAACATATTTGTTCTGATGCTTTGGCATCAGTTCCAGAGTTATCTAAATCGTACTCTTAATCGCTGGTGCCGTTAGTGTGCCTGCTTTTTAATAACATCGACACGCTTAAAATAAAGGTAGACTTTGATGCAGTCGTCTCCAATATTAGTCAGAAACGTCAAACGAAAAAAAGAAGTAAAGACGAGTGGGTACAGGAATCTAAGGGGCATAGTTAAGAGCTCAAATCCCAGCGCCATTTTTACAAAGTGGTTCAATGCATGCATTGCGCCACATTGTAACCCTTTGTACTACATCATGGGTGTGCCTAGTATACTGTATGCAAAGGGGGTGTTCTCTCACTAAAATGGCGCAAAAAATCGAACAGATTTCTTTGCTGCACTTTTTTTCAGCACTTTTACCGCCTGCTCAGAGCAGACGTTAAAAGGAGGCACACCATTAATTGCAATGGGCCTCAATGAGCTTTGCAGGATTAGCATCAACTTTTTTTACGCTAATCCTGCAAAGCTCCGGACTAGCTTACATTTTTTTGACACTACTGCCATGGTGCAACGTATTTTAAATATGGCACACACATGGTGGTGGTGGGGGGGCGCTAAGGGGTGCAAGAAAAGTGGTGCTGACTGTGTGCAGCACCACTTTTCTTAAATATGCCTCTAAGACTGGTGGGGGTGTTAAGAACCCTGCAATGTAACATTTGGGGCCACATTTATTGTTCACAAATTGTCCACTTTTCTTTCTGGACACGATTAACAACATTTACTCTGATTTCAAAGAAAATACAAACTATGGCCCATATTTATACTTTTTGACGCAAAACTGCGCCAACGCAGTTTTGCGTCAAAAAATTAGCGCCAGCTAACGCCATTCTGAAGCACCATGCGGGCGCCGTATTTATTGAATGACGTTAGCCGGCGTTAGCCGCCGGCGCTGTCTGGTGTGCGTTAAAAAAAACGACGTACACCAGGCAGCGCCGGCGTAGGGGGAAAATGGCGTATGGGCGTCCAGAAATGGTGCAAGTCAGACTGAGGCAAAAAAATCGCCACAACCCGATTTGCGCCATTTTTTTACGACGCCCATCCCCCATTGAAATGACTCCTGTCTTAGCAAAGACAGGAGTCATGCCCCCTTGCCCAATGGCCATGCCCAGGGGACTTCTGTCCCCTGGGCATGGTCATTGGGCATAGTGGCATGTAGGGGGGCACAAATCAGGCCCCCCTATGCCACAAAAAAAAAAAATACTTACCTGGACTTACCTTAATGTCCCTGGGGTGGGTCCCTCCATCCTTGGGTGTCCTCCTGGGGTGGGCAAGGGTGGCAGGGGGTGTCCCTGGGGGCAGGGGAGGGCACCTCTGGGCTCATTCTGAGCCCACAGGTCCCTTAACGCCTGCCCTGACCCAGGCGCTAAAATCCGGCACAAATGCGGGTTTTTTAGACCCGCCCACTCCCGGGCGTCATTTTTGCCCAGGAGTATAAATACGACGCATATGCATCGCAGTCATTTTTTAAGACGGGAACGCCTACCTTGCATATCGTTCACGCAAAAAAATGACGCAAACTCCATGGACTTTGGCGCTAGACGTGTCTAACGCCAAAGTATAAATATGGAGTTAGTTTTGCGTTGAATTTGCGTCGAAAAAAACGACGCAAATTTGGCGCAAACGGAGTATAAATATGCCCCTATGATTCCTCCACAATATTCCGCAGTTAGCTACTTTGGAGAAGATATATTTGACTGACTCAGAAATGATCGTTCGAAAACCTAGATCTGGTTCCCCTTGAACGCTTTTTTTCTCAAACTTTAATGCGGGCAGTCTCTCCATAAACCCGCACATTAAGGGCCTTATTTATACTTTTTGGTGCAAAACTGCACTAAGGCAGGTTTGCACCAAAAATTTTTGCACCAGCTTGCACCATTTTTTAGCACCAGCTGGGCACCATATTTATGGAATGGTGCAAGCCGGTCGAAAGGGTAGGCTAGCTTAAAAAAAATTATGTTAGGCAGGCTTGAGTCAAAATAAATGATTCTGACCAGATTAGCATCATTTTTTGACGGTAAGGGGCATATTTACACTCTGTTTGCACTGAATTAGCGTCATTTATTTTTACTCTAATTCAGTGCAAAACAAACTCCATATTTAAACTTTTGTGCTAGACCCGTCTAGCGCCAAATTTATGGAGTTAAAGTCATTTTTTGAAAGTGGAAACCTACCTTACCTTAATGAGATTCAAGGTAGGCGTTCCTGTGCAAAAAATGACTCTATGGTCTTAACACCATATTTAGGGGCATATTTATACTCTGCGGCATATTCATACTCTGTTTGCACCGAATTAGCATCATTTTTTTTACTCTAATTCGGTGCAAATCTAACTCCATATTTATACTTTGGTGCTAGACCAGTCTAGCACCAAGGCCCTGATTTATACTATAAATTTGGCACTGGAGGGGTCTAGCACCAAAGTATAAATATGGAGTTAGTTTTGCACCAAATTAGAGTAAAAAAACATGACACTAATTCAGTGCAAACAGAGTATAAATATGCCCCTAAGTGTTTTTTTACTTAATCTACACTTTGACTCCGAATAAATGCCCACAAGCTGGAAACGGACACTGGTGTTTCCATTTATTAAAAAAGCCAGTCGTGAGCTGCTAAATTCTGGTAGTTAAAGACCCAACTCAGCCTTAGGGAAGATGCTTGAGTCTTTGGTCAATCACTAGATTACTAGACTAGGGGGCATATTTATACTCCGTCTGCGCCGATTGTGCATAAAACACTTTGACGCACAATCAGTGCAAACGTTGCCCCGTATTTAAATTTTGACGCCCGAGCCCGCGGACGACAAAATTCCGCCGTGTGCGTCATTTTTTGGATACGGCAACCCGCCAGAAAATGACGCACAGCCCGATTTGCGTAAAAAATTAACGCCTGGGTCAGGGCAGGTGTTAAAATGGGGCAAACACACCTGTATTTAATCAGAACACACAGAACAAAGAGCAGAGCACCAGAGCAGCAACAGGGAGCCATGGAGGTGATACTAATCCAGAGTGCACACAGACGCAGAGCCCAGCAGCAACAACAGCAGCTACAACAACACCAGCAGGGACCCCAAAGGCAGCGCAGAAGGCAGGAGAGGATATTCCGCCCAAGAACCACCCTTCAGGGACTCAGGGAACACAACATCATCCAGGGGTACCGGTTGAACTGGCAGGCAATTCAGCAGCTGCTGCGCAACATTGAACAGCAGTTGGCCCCCACTTTGGTGACACCCCTAACCATCCCAACAGAAACCAAGCTGCTTGCTGTACTTCATATGCTGGCAAGTGGCTCTTTCCAAACAACTGGTGCCCTGGTTGGCGGAATATCACAACCATCATTCTCCGCCTTTTTGCCCAAAGTACTGGATGCCATAATTCGACTGACACCCCGCCACATTTGCTTGCCTAACATACTGCCGAAGCAGCAGGAAACAAAACAGGTGTTCTACCTCATCAGTGGCTTCCCACACATTCTTGGTGCAATCGACTGCACACATGTACGCCTTGTGCCACCTGCTGCAACTGAACACCTCTACCGCAACAGGAAGCACACACATTCCATCAACGTGCAGGCCATAGTCGATCACCAGGGATTGATCACCAAAATCGTGGCTAAATATCCTGGGAGTGTACATGACTCCTTCATCTTCCGTCACAGCACCATCAATGAACACTTCTAGGATGGACAGTATGGCAATGGACTACTTGTTGGTAAGTACAAAAACCTACTTATATACACACTGCACAGCAACTCTCTAGGACACACAACACATACACCACAACAGCAACATGTGAACAGGAACACACTGAGGTTGTGACATCGCTAGCCATGTTTCTTAGGTCACCATTGAACCTGTCACACATCTGAAATTAGTGTACAGCCTAATGTTAAGACGTCAAAGATCACAAAGTGTGGAGTGGGTTGCCTAAATGTCACCTTGCAAATTGTAAGTGTCCCAATGACCTTTACATTAATCCATTGCATAAGTTTCAAGGTATGGGATGTCTAGGGTACATTGATATGAACGTGTTAACAACACTTTCAATTTTAACTGTGCATGGAACTATAATCTCACCCCCAGTGAAGACACACGGACACCTGTATCACAAGTCACAATGCTAGGGATGGCACAGTGTACTGCAAATCCCAAAACATACTGCTGACAAACGGTTAGCAGACAAACACTCATTCAGCCAAAGAAACAACACAATACAGATGGTACAGCCTACAAGCATAGGATGCCACATTAGTACACAAAAGAGTCACAGACAACACAAGACAACTACTACCATGAAAGGTCTTTTCAATAGTGCCAGCTACATCAACATGATCCCATTCATTTTCTCTTGCAGCTGATCAGCGGTATGGCATCCAGCCATGGATTATGACACCATTTGGCAACCCAAGTACTGCTGCAGAGCGTGCACACAACGACGCCCATAGGAGGACACGCAGCATTGTTGAGCGGACCTTCGGCATCCTCAAGTCAAGGTTCCGCTGTCTCGACATCACTGATGGTAGCCTCCTATATTCCCCCGAGATGTTCTGTAGGATCATCCTCACATGTGCAATATTGCACAACATTTGTATCAAAAGAAACATTCCCCTCCTGGGACCAGAGCCACACATGCCTGAAGAGGAGGAAGAGGAGGATTCTGGCCTGCAACAGGAGGGGGAACTACAGAACACAGCCGCTGGTATACGCAGGCGGCAACAGATTGTAAATAATTTCTTCTGAATATGATCACCTTCACCACTTTAGTTAAAGAATTGAAATAAACACCTATTCTAATCACCATATCATGGTCTGGCTATTCCTTTTTGCACACCTTCATCTCTACTTATCAGAATAAGAGTGTTGCCTCATGGAGCATTGCTGAGATACTGAGTAGGACACGGAGCATCCCAGAGCTAATGTGATGCCTAACATACAATGGTCACATACACACACACTCTTAATGACATATATCATGTATATATCTCCTTTGAAGGCCAATAGCAGAGGACCACAACTATTTCACACATACATGTTGAAAGCAAGGTCCAACGCAGCATCTGGCACACAACTAAGACACCATCACTCAATAATAGGAAAACAAGCCTCATACATGAGGCAGTCAATGTGCTTTGGCATCAGTAACAGGAATGCCTGACCAGACCCTTGACAGCAGTAAGTCCAACTGCATCCAATATTTGCAAGGACTATCTGTGACTAGAGTTCCCTAGAAGCAGAACATAGACAGCAGAAGTGCCACACATATGACATGCATTACGCACATGACATTCCATGTACATGTCACCCCATTTCCTAACTCCTGACACACCCATGCACCTGGTCACAACCCACCTGTCGGAAGAGGTCCCTTGAATACTAAGATGTGTACCCTGATATTACCTCCTCTACACACACAGACCAACATTAGCAAACCAGTGTGCTACACCCTTTCCTATGGTATGCCATTGTCATAGAACATCTGACTGCAAGGACGTCAGGTCAATTTATACACTGTCTTCTAGTTTCAAAGCCCTGTTAGCACATGTAGATTGCTTCCCCTTCTGAAAATGTCTGTTGGCCCTTAGAATGCAAGTCTCACCTACAGGACTGGTGAGAAACAGATGCAGCCCACACCTGTGGTCACCTCCATGCACAACACCCATTTCAAAAAGCACTGCCCCTGATGATGCCTGGAACAGCATAGGAGTTGCCATTATGTCAAATACACCGTCAAGCATTGATACTAATTAAGCTGTGTAACACAGCCCTTGGGTTCATTTGTCACCTTCAAAAACACAGGACGTACACAGTTTGACATGTCAACTGTCTAGTTTGTCCTCAAAACAGTCTCAGTCAGACCACTGATTAAGTAACTTGTCAAGTAACTGGATCCTGAATCACCTTGCATTCTGTCAGCCTGACTGGCAACTGTCTGTGCGTCACACTAAAGTATCCCTGTGTCTACATATGTACCACACTTGCGTTAGCAAACCTCTCATTCATCAGGGGGCATTGGGCATGGGCTTCTTCCATGCATACCCAAATACGTTGTATTGCATCATCTGCCTTTTAACTGTACCATTTGAGTTACATCCTCTTGGGAAAGCAAAATTCATGGCCCATCCCTTGTCTGGGTTGCATTTATGCATAAATGACAAAGTGTGACAGTGTCCCAGGGCCGTAGACAGGGATTGGGTACGGGGCTTTCAGCACAACCAGCAACCTCTGATAATGTCCATGAATAATACACAAATGTCAGGACCCTGACAGCTCACACACAGCATCACAGGGCGCACAACATAGTGATGGGCCGTGTGTGGTGAATAGCTGTGAGAACTATCAGCACAGAGGCTATGATGTTCCCAGATGCAGTTGGAAGTGCAGAGGCCAACCTGTGTACAAATGTTGTAATGACACCTGCCGGAACATGACACCTGAGACATTATCTCACTCAGCACACCAAGGTTGCCCTGTTGACTGTCTCATTACATGTCTTTAGTGCCAGGGTGGGACCATCCACATGTTGGTTCACATGTCCACATCTACTTTACTCGCATTGATCAACCAAGGATACTCATTAGATACAGGAATAGCTGCCAATGACTCATGATTAGTCCTGGACCGAACTGTGACAAATTACACCCCAAACAATCTACAGGAGCATCATTGGACCACACACATGAACAAGACACCTATGTGCAATTGATCACTGGAAATAAGTGGACACGTGCTGTCTTGTATGCTGGTCCACCACAGCCACTTGATAGTTGGGGCTCACTTCTATGGCCTCAACTGTGGTGTCATCATACATATGAGATTCACCCTTGTCTGTCTGTGCAAACAACATGGTACCCACTTCCTCAATACATGTGTATGACCCCCTGTGGGATTCTCCAAGTAGTGCCAAGGAAGCTGTTACCAATACTCTAGGAAATAGGATGTAGAAAATGTGGACCATTGACATGAACAAGCGTCTGCCATCCATCTGGTGCATGCTATGTCACATGTGGTGTCTATCTGACCCTAAAACTTGGAAGTACACTTTACGGGTGTTGTTACATGTATGACTAACACATGCCCTCGATTATTTTCACTTTGACTTGCATCTAAGGATTGGACACATGGACGTCACATTCATACAACCATATGTACAATTATGCTTCATGTGATACACACACACTTGGTCAACCAACACATTTGCTGACTGTGTGTAATGCTGGGGAAATATAAGGGGATCATTGATGCACTATGGCAAGGATCACAATTGCTAGCTGTCAGGTAGCACGTGCTCAGCAAACTAACAGGTTACTTTTCCATGAAGGAAATTGGTGCGGCCTTTTTGTCAGAACAGCTAACAAAATATGAGCCAATCATGTCTATATAGGGTACTATTGACAGAGAAGTACTGATGTACCAACATTTAGGCCAACTATGTTGACGCAATTGCTAGACTGACTTTAGAATCACTACATGATGCTGAAAATTAGTGCTGCCTTCACGTCAATTGATAATAGCAAAGTGGCTCAGACATATGTCTCATGTGATGTCTGGTGAGTGTGGAATGAAAGCGTTCACAGAAGTACTATGAATGTGTGGGATTATTGTGTTCCTTGACCTTTTTGGATACATGTCAGTTCGTGATTTGAAAACATCGTGAAAAGGTGTAAGGTGCCCTCAGCTAACATCTTAAGATGTTTGTTGGAGTTAGTTGAGCCACAATCCAAATATGGATGGCAGTCCAAGTGTATGCAAATGGCCTCACATCTCCATGGTTGGTGCAAATCACCATAGCTGGTCCACATCAATTGACTATACTGTAACAACAGGATGGCTTACAAAAGTCCCTGCCCCTCCCTCTGTACATTGGGCCTATGTGCAATAAATGTGTCATGGCCACAAGGCATTTTTTACTGGTAATGCAGTCCTCAAGTAACCAGGCTTTGGATGTCTCTCTTGGATGCACATGATGAGACGATTACACTCCATATTTTTTAGTGCTCACCAATTATGGGGCATGTTTGCAACCACATGATAGTTAGGGCCAATGTATGTGTGCAGATATGTGTGTAACTGTCACAGGAGACCCATGCTATGTACAAGTTGGCCATGATATATCAGATCCAGTACTATCATGTCTGAGTGGCTGCCATTTCATTATTAAGCCTACACATTGTAAACGTTTATGAAATTGTTGCACTGTGCACAGATTTTGAGCACATTTCTTCCTTCCATACCTTACAGGTGGACCGGCACCCTACACTGTGGGAGAGGTGGCGACATTTGAGGACCCCGACCACTCCAGTAAGTGTTGATATGTCTGTTATGTGTTGTGTTTGCTGGTTATGGACTCGTGTGAGTTGGACACATAGCAAGGTGTGATGCGTTGGACAAGCTTTTCTCTTGTTCCATGAGTGGGAATGCAGTTCTCACATGTTTTGAGTTTGCCAATGCGTATCTAATGGTATCATGTTGGGATTGTAGGACATCCCTGTAGGCCCCACTGTGAGTACAGGGGATAGTCATGTGTATGACACTTGTATCACCAAGAGTCGCAATGCAAGTCAGCCCCAATTTAGTCAGCCTGTCAGACCCACATTCTCTAAGATTGGTAGAGCTAATAGCTTTCCAATACACATCTGCTTCCCTATTTACCTACGTTATTTTGAAACAGTAGGTAAAGCCTCCTAGCAGCATGTACTTCCACATGTAGTGCAACAAGTCTGTGGAACCTGAGTGCAATGGCCTAGGTGTGCATGCAATTCATGATCATGGGTGTTCTAGCAACTCTGTGTCTGATGTAAGTCAGGCCTCACTGGAAGTATATGTTGTGTACTAAGTTCTGCATTTCCTGACATGTCTGACCCTATGAGTGCTCTAGGGGTTGCTGACTCCTAATTGTAGATAGACCTTACCTGTGGTGTGTCTGTAGAGACAAACATGTGTGGAGTTTCCTATACACTCCTCAGTGTACATGTTGTTGGCAAATCATAGTTGTGTATCCACCGCCCCCCCTCAAACACGGCCATGGGTTTGTGAATGGGGTACCTAATACTGATGCTACCAGTATGTTACACATACATGTGAATAAGTGACGGTTTGGTTGCATACTAGTATACACACTCAGGTTTGGCACTTGGTACTATACTGGCAAGTCCAGTTACAACTTGCAGACCATGTGGCTTTAGTTTTGCTTTCCGTACACTGACATTTGTAGCCCAGCTCTTGGCAGAGGATGTGCAGTATGATTCTTAGATGATAACTGTCAGAACTCAGATTGCAAGTCAAAGCCAGTTATTACCCATCTTGTAGGTTATGGATGTGCTTTGTGTGATGTGACCTTTGTAGTCTGGCCTGCCATATAATTTCTCAGGGACATTCAATGCTCTGAATTGTGATATGAGCTGTTACAAGTACAGTAGATGTAATGTCTGATTAACTTGCTGTGCCATTTCACACAATGCAGTTACTAATGTAGAATATCTGCATTTGTCTTCACAGCTGCTAACATGACTCCAGACCAGGTCCGTGAATTTCAGTGCTGGGACATGCGATATCAGTACATCCTGCTGGTGGAGTCGGGGTTCCGGAGGATGGCCGGGCGATATCGCCATGGACGGGCCTCCGGGGCATGGCCAGCCTTCCCACATGGTGGGCCTACTTTGCCCACCACAGCCACCACCAGCACAACCACCAATCAGAGCCAGGTGGCCCCACCCACAGCTGCCACTGTTGGTCCAACATCTGCTGGACTTCCTGGCCCCAGCATTGCCACTGGTGCAGGACAGCCCACTAGGCCTGGCACCACACCCAAACAGACCTCCTCCACCGGTACACAGACTGCCACTGCTCCATCTGTTGACCCTGCAGCCTTCAACAGAATGGAACATAAGATGGACAAAGTGCTGCGCAAGTTGAGCCACCTGAGCTGGGACGTGTGGCACATTAACCGGTGGGTCAAGGACATTAAGAGGACCCTCCGGAGGGCCAACCTCTAGACACTTTTTTTGATGGACATGATTCCCTCCCCTCCCTCCTCTTTCCTTGTTCTTATAGTTAGTGGGCTTAGGGGGCTTAGTATTAGGTTAGTATAGGCTGTTAGTTTAGTTAGTGTTGGTGTGCGGGGGTGGAGGGTCCTCATTCTTTATATTTTTACTTAAATGTGGGGTCCTATGTTGGGGTTCTTGTGTGTTAAAAAAATAAAAAAAATAAAAAAATACCAAAAGAATATATATTTGTTTAGGATAGTATGGTATGTGTTTAGGTTAGTATGTGTTGTCCTCCATGTGTCCCGTCTCATAAGGGGGGGTGGGGGGTAGATGTTTAGAACGTTTCGTTTCATGTGATAAGTAAGTGTAGCTTAGGTTAGTTAGGGACAGTTGTGGGTAATGAGTAGTCAGGGTAGATTAGGGTAGGTAAGATTTTTCCCTCAGTTTCCTCATCTGTGATTAGCATTTAATAAATATTTACCCCTTAATATTATGGCCCTCATTCCGAGCCTGGCGGGCGGCGGAGGCCGCCCGCCAGGCTTCCCCCCTCCGAAATACCGCTCCGCGGTCGTAAGACCGCGGAGGGTATTCCGAGTTTTCCCCTGGGCTGGCGGGCGGTCTTCACAAGACCGCCCGCCAGCCCAGGGGAAAACTCCCTTCCCACGATGACGCTGGCTCGTAATAGAGCCGGCGGAGTGGGAAGGTGCGACGGGTGCAGTTGCACCCGTCGCGTATTTCAGTGTCTGCTTTGCAGACACTGAAATACTTTTAGGGGCCCTCTTACGGGGGCCCCTGCCGTGCCCATGCCATAGGCATGGGCACGGCAGGGGCCCCCAGGGGCCCCGCGACTCCCCCTCCCGCCATCCGGTTCCCGGCGGGAGAACCGCCAGGAACTGGATGGCGGGAGGGGGAGTCGGAATCCCCATGCCGGCGCAGCATGCTGCGCCGGCTTGGAGGATTCCTTTGGGGCAGCGGGAAACCGGGGGGAGACCGCCGGTTTCCCTTTACTGACCGCGGCTAAGCCGCCGCGGTCAGAATGCCCCGCGGGGCACCACCGGCCTGTCGCCGGTGCCACCGTGTCCCACGGCCCTGGCGGACTTGTTCCGCCAGGGTCGTAATGACCCCCTTTGTGTTGAATGGTACTTGATCGTGGGTTTGGATTCAGTGTACATCAATTTGGTACTATAACATCTGTGTCCTATGCTACAAACAAATCCCAACTGAGCTATACGATTGGCAGCTAGCCCAGAGCTACCTTGCAAAGTGTTGACCCTTTGTTGCAACCACCAATCACAGTTAATATGGATCCCAATGTGTTTCTGTTGATAAGTGTGTTTTCAAAGTCACTAACAGTGCTTCCAGACTTGATATTGGGGAAACAGTTTTAGGTCTGACTGCAGTGTGATGATCATGCACACCCTATAAGATGAGTTCTCATTGGCAATCTTGTATTCTTGTCTTCATGACCCTCATACATCATTTGTGACACAGTTCGGCATGATTACCTATTTGTATGTTAACTCAGACACCTTCATTTGTGCAGTTTTTGTAGTTTTTACTTAGATTAGTGTGGCATGTTTATTGTGTTATTTTTGCATGTTTACAACATTTTGCGACCACTATTTGATGACTTAGTTATCCCCTGAGGAAGCATTCCTCTGTCCAACACAGCATGGTGGTATATGGTTTCTCACTTCATCCGATTTGTCCCTCAGGAAGGGCAGAGTATGATGCAATCATGGGCACTGTGCAGAATTCTCTGACTACATATTATCAGGACGGTTGTATTGACAAGCTACGTAATTTGACAGTAGGCACATTTCAGTGCCTACTTCACAGTTGATATGTCACATTACCCAGAGACAGATTTGTTGTGTAAGTGCTATTTATTGAAATGTGCTGTAGTGCTATCTGTACATTGTCCATGATTGTGAGTCCATTATAGTGACATTTTAAATTGGGATCCAACACAAGGGGTTACGGAAATGCTTTTGACATGCTGGGGTTGATGTTTCAGACAGTGCAGAGGGACAGGATTTGGCAATGAGTAGGAGAGAGACAATCACTGGGCTGGGTGACAAGATATACAGTGGTTTGCAGAACAGTGCTTGAGTAAAGTTGTTGCAAGACTGGCAAGTTACAATGCGCAGGACCTTGGTAAATGTGGGCCATGTGGCAGGGACTAGTGCTTCCGGGTCATTTTCCTTGTGACTGTGATCTGTTCCATGTCTTCTTCTTCTGATGTATGTGTTGCCTCCTCTGTTCTTGGTGGTGGTGGTCGTGAAGGGGCAACACACACCTCAGTGTTAGAAGACGTGGAGTCAGACATCCCGGTCGCTGCTCCCTGTGAAGGTCTTAAGGGCAGTACTGCAGCAAGGAGGGTCTGCTGGTTCTTGAGAATAGCAGCCACATCACAATGGTAAGCAGCCAGGTCAGCCCTGAGGGAGTCATGATTGCATTCGTGCATGCAGTGGAAGGTTTGGGGTGCGAGGTGTTTTGGCAACTACCTTACTGCAGTGGTGAATTCCTTGACAGTTTCTTGTAGTCCTTGCAGTATGGATGTTAGGGCTTGAATAGCTGCTGCCTGATCTGCAGATGACATCATGCACGAACGCACCCCCTCAAGGCTGACTGCCATAGTTTGCATCCCCACCCGCACCTCCTTGGCCAGCTCCCGCTGTACTCCAAACTACAGTTCTCTCAAAGCTGGTGCCAGTGTTGTCAGAGTCCTCAGCTGTATTGGAGCTGGCAGGTCTTACAATTGGGTGGTGGGTGGATCCTCTGCGATGGCTGCATGTTCTGTGCTCCTCCTTGTGACTGAAGGTGGGGTCTGGAGGGTTTCAAGGACTTTCTGGATAGTCTCCTGGGGAATGTTTATCGGCTTGTCATCCATGTCATCAGGGAAATCTTGGACAGGCATATCGGCAGGAGATCCATCTTCCTCTGCAATGAAACAGGGTACAATTAGTGTGTCTGTGTTGTGGCAATTTTGATGTGATGTGCCTGCCTCTTGATGAATTCACTTTGTGATCTTGTTTTGTGTTAATTTCTCCAGTCCTTCAGATGGGCATTCTTCCAGGCCTATGGGCCACCTGTGTGTCACATGTATGTAATTGAGTTATCAGACTTGTCAACCTCATTGCCTCTAGGTCTTGATTTATGCCAAATGGAGAATGGCCACCTTCTTTTCCTATTCGACCCTCCGTGTACATCCATTCTCATCGTGAGACCTTTCAATGGCTGTGGGTGTACTGATGGCCCTGGCAGCACACTTAACAATCTGGACCTGCCCCAATCTCTGATCGTTCACATCCACTTAAATGTAATTGACATGTGGCATATCCTATGCCTTGCAATGTTATGATCCGATATGGATGTTGACATTGTTAATGTGTCCTGCTGATGTTGGGGAATGTGTGTTACATTGGATTGCCCTGATAGTCGTATCAGTGTCCTATTTCATCCTCTGACTGTGCAGGTGTATTTCAGTGACCAGTTACATGTGCCCCCTCCTCAATGCTGTTGTCTGATCAGTATGACATTTGTGATGTTGCCTTGTTACCCAGGCACAGGATGGACCCTGACATATGCAGCATGGGTGTGTCCTTAGTGCTGTGTAGCTCCTATTGTTGTTTACATTGGCTGACGTTTGTGAAAACTATGGGCATTGACATTTGAGAGTACTGGGGCCTTTGTCTTGTTTCTTTGGATTGTTGCAGTTGTCATCCTCAACCCATAATTTAGGTGTGTATGATCCATGGGGAGGTTACTGCCATTGGCTACTTGAGCTGCACACAGAGCAGAGGTGGTAGTGGCAACTGTTGTCGCTGTTACATTCCAGTTGTCGGTATGGCTAGAGGATTGCTAATAGGGCCCTAGTTAATGTAGGGGGTATGTTGGCTGACGTGTGCCAGGATGTCAGTTTGACGTAGTGGCCTTTCCTCCTTGCGTGGCTTTCCCTTTGCTCCATCGTTGGCATGACAGCATGCCCCCATGGGACTGTTGTTGGTGTTGTGTAATGGTGTGCCCCAGGTCTTCTCAGAACAGGACATGCCCCCCTGCCGTGCCCCTTTACCCATGCCACTCCATGTATTAGATGACTTCCATGCATTTAGTGGTCGGTTTCCCCCCCAGTTGTAGATGACATTATTGCATTTTAATTCCCCACTGCGATTTACCCTGCATGTGCGTTGTCTCCTGGTAGTCTGCGCTGTCCTCTCCTTGAATCCCTGTGACGATCTCCTCAGGGATGACGGCTGCGACCATCTCCTCCATGTGGTCCAGGGCCTACTGGTGTGCTGGACTCCCACCTCCAGTCTGCATTGCTGCCTTCCTGGTCCTGGCCATCTTTTCCTTGGTCCTGCGCTTGCAGTCATGCCAGCGTTTCTTGCACTCTGTTGGAAGGTGGGTCATTAGTTGTGTGGCCTGCACAAGTAACGAGTCCGCACACGACCGCCACTGGGAACCAAACACCCCATTGTAGCGCTTGACTCTCATAGGGTAGCGTTGCAGAGCAGTCCAAGGCTTACTCAAGGGAGGTGGTGTGGGCTAGTAATCCACATTCACAAGCACGCAAGCATGACTCTTAATAAATGAATGTCCAGTCTGTGCTTTTTCTTTTGATAAAGCAAAAGTACATTTATTATTCACACACACTACTCAATACTATGCAACAATCTACAAATATATACAAAGTGATAAAATCACTCTGGACCAACAGTATGTAATCGTTCAGGTCTCCTTAAGGGAGATTATAATCCTACAACCCACATGGCAAAACAATCCCAGTGCCCCCCTTTGCGACATTTGAACATTCTGACAGTATTCAACAGTACAGTGCAATGATGACAACTACATTTGTGAATAAATACTTTCATCCTGCCAAGATGTGACTGTCAGTATCATTATTCAAATTAGCATAATCAGGGAACATAAGAGACCAAATTCTAGCATTCTAACCATCAGGATTACTTTTAGATTACTTTTGGATTACTCTTATTTAAACATAAAATAACAGTAGAATACATGGGGCCATACCAACCTACACCTATAGTAGGCACCCGTGCACAAACCAGAACAAAAGTTCACTGAAGCTTGTGCTTCAAATATCCAGCCAACCCTGGAGGGGTTATCTCCCAGGTGTCCCACCCTACCTAGGGTGGGGACACCAACAGATGTTGGGGGGAGGCTGCGCTGCTCCTGCAGCTCCCCCTGTCTCACAGTTCTCGTTGGTGGTGGCCCCCATCTCCCTGGGACCACTACAGGCATTTTAGGGGCTCAATAAGCAGCCCCAGCCCCGCAAAACATGCTGGGGCGGCTGCATAATTGATGAGCGGCTCTCCCGCTGTGCTGGGGAGAGCCGCAATGCCTTTTCCTTTCTTCCCTGGTTGTTTTCCTTTCTTTTTGGGGGTGCCGGTCCCACCCGGACACCCCCCACACCAAAACAAGGATCCCTCGTGGGAGGGCGGCTCAGGGAGCCCACCCCTGGCCGCCCCAGCCGGCTCCCCGCACGGCCAGCACCTCCGGGTGCTGCCGCGGGAGCCGGCCAGCTGATTTGGAGTCTACCCGCTCCGGCGGGCAGACTCGAGATGCTGGCGGCCGCTCGGGCCGCGTGGGGGGGAGTGCAGCGGCACTCCCCCTGCCTCCTGGCGTCGTCGGGTTCCCGGGATGGGGTCCGGGGCCCCTCCTCTCCACGACGGGGAGCGCGATGGCGCTCCCCTTAGTCCTCCTGTTCTCGGGGCCCCGGGATGGGGTCCGGGGCCCCTCTCCTTCGTAGGGGGGAGCGCAACGGCGCTCCCCAGGCCCTCTTCTGTGTGGGGCCCCGGGATGGGGTCCGGGGCCCCTCCGGCCATTTTCACGGGGAGCGCGACGGCGCTCCCCGGCTTTTCTTCGGCTGGGGGTGCACGACGGCGCACCCCCACCCCCGCCTCTTCTCGGGGGCCCGGGATGGGGTCCGGGGCCCCAGGGGACCATTTTCACAGGGAGCGCGACGGCGCTCCCCGACTTCCCTTCTGCTGGGGGGTGCGCAACGGCGCCCCCCCCATTCACCCTTTCTTCACGGGGAGCGCGACGGCGCTCCCCGGCTTGTCTTCGCTGCCGGGGGCCCCGGGATGGGGTCCGGGGTCCCCTTTCCACAGCAGCAGGGGGGTGCGCGACGGCGTCCCCCCTTCTTAAACCTCCAAAGGACCAGGCTTCACGGGGTCCTGGGATGGGGCTCGGGGTCCCTTTCTCTTGTGCGAGGGGGAGAGCGACGGCACCCCCTTGCTCCTCTTTCTCCTGGGCAGTCCCCCAGGCCCTGGCCCACCCTGGGGGCACAGTCTCAAGCAGCTGCGGAGCTCCACGCGCTTCGTAGCTGCTTTCACAAAGGTCAAAGGTCGCCATTCTTTGTCCTGTGATATCTCAGGCCCCCAAGGGCTGATTTTCTTCATTCTTGTGTCGTTCCGCTCCTGGTGACAAGCCCTTGCCTCCAGGAGTACTCTCCTTAGGCCTCCTGGCCTGGAAGGGTCCCAGATCTTCAGGGAGCCAGTTCCACTGACTCCTGCGCCAATCTTTCCTCTGGGTTTCCTCTTTTCCTTCTGGGCTGCGCGCTCTCCTTGCGCCAGCTCAGTCTTTCCCCCAACTAGTCCTCTGGGGGGGTAAGGGGGCCAGCTTGCCTGGCCCTGGCATTCGCCTCGCTGGCCTGGGATCCTTCAGGGGCAGAGTCCCTGCCCCAAGGGCAGTCAGGAGGTTCTTCCTTCCAGTTGTCCATGACGCCCGTCTGCAGTCCCAGTGTCCAGCAGTGAAGCACAGCCAAGAGAGAGAGCTCTCCCCTGTGCAGGACCTTTTAAGTGGGGGCGGAAGTGTCCAGCAGGTCTGCACCTCTGGCCTATCCAGATGTGCCACATCACTTCCTCGCTCCCATCCCCTCCTTCTTGCACAGTCTTCTGGGATAGCTCAAGATGGCATCCTCCAGGAGTTAGTTGCCACATGTGCTCTGAAAGTCTCAGCCCCTCCTACCTGACATTCCTCGCAGGGCTTCTCCAGCCTGCTCCTGGCACCGAATGACAGCTGGCTGATTGATGCTAGGCCCTGCTCCAGCAACTGGACAGAGCAGTAATTGGCCCTAATCCTGAGCTGAGGCAGAGAAATATGACATCCCTAGATGACCCATAAGTTGTACAACTATGCTCCTGTAACCTACTGCATCATTCTTTTCTTACAGGTTACAGTGTACTTTGGGGTGACTCTGGTCTCGGTGGACCCCAGAGAACTGGAGTTGCACCCTAGGCCCTCCTTTCACATTGACATTCAATGGAGTATCCCCCAATGCAAATACCTTACGCACCCTGACATTGGCATTGAACTGGGCGTCCCTACAGTGAAAAGACAGTAAGCACACTGACTCTCCCTCACATGTATACACCCCTCTCATGAGACCTACTCCAGGTCACCACCCACTCTGCATAGTTCCTCCGGCGCCAAGACTATCTAAGCGCAGTTCTAGGGCTGCGCACACTAGGAATTCTCCTCCCACAGCCCTCACATGGGTGCACATCCATGCGCACACATGATCACATGTAACCTGCCTGGGGCCTCCTGCCTTGCTGCGCCACAGCAGCCTTTCCTTAGCACGGCGACACCAGCGGTAAACACGTGCGGTCCATTTTACCATGTGTTTATTGTGCTGTAGTCACCTCATAGGAGGCTTCCTCACAGTAAACATTCAAAAACCAGGTGGTCAAAAATCGAAAAATCAGGGCAGTCCTGATGGTCAGAACCGTCCTCTAACACACTCGATGACTGTTCTGCGTACTTCAGCCACACTGTTAATCTTGTCGACAATTTGTTGCCATATGGACTCTCTCCTACTGATTGGCAACTTTGACGTGACAAACAGTTGGTGCTGGTGTTCCGTCACCTCTTTAACCAGAATTTCCTGCTCCTCTGCACTAAAGCGACACTGTCTTTTCTTCTTAAAAGTGTCCTGGTTCTTGAGTGGGTCCTCCTGGCTGGTTCCTTGTCTGCTGTCATCTTCCTGGGGTCTGTAGTGGCATCTGGGATCTATTTTGGCTCTCCTCTGGTGAAATGGCTGTGTTCGTTGTTTTTTTTTACGCTATTGCATCAAAAAAAATGGCGCATATCCGGTTTGCGGTGTCGTAAATCGACCCACAGTAATTTCCGCCGCGTTAACGTCGTTTTCCTTCACGACTTGACGACGCAGTGTGCGTCAAAAATAATGACTCCCACTTGTTGTTTGCGCCGCTGTGCGTCAAAGTATAAATATGACGCCCGTACGGCGCACCAAAATGGCGTTAGCCGGCGGTAATATTTTTGACGCAAAACTGCGCTGGCGCAGTTTTGCGTCAAAAAGTATAAATATGGGCCCAAGGGCCATATGCACGAACACTTTTTCCCGCAGACACAGAATGGGTAAAAACCTTTGCTACATCTGGCCCTAATTTTCTAATACTAATCTTCTGCCCAGCTTTCATGCTGGTTTCAGTATAGAATCATCCCTTTTAGATGTAACAGAATTAATTACAACCAGGATTGATCTCAGAAACAAAATCTGTAGTAATACTGCTTGACTTATCTGCCTCCTAATATGGTGCCTCATGAGTTCTTAATACAGCAGTTGAACAAAACTGGTATACTTGGCACTGTTTGGAAATGGATAAAATCTTTCCTCTCCAACAGGAAGCAAGCAGTATTCATACCTCCCTGCACTCTGTGATATAAGTTAACTGCAGTTTTCCACAAGGATTGGTCCTTGGTCAAACTTTATTTAACATCTCTTTAGCCCACCTTGCCTCCATTGTATAATCCTGGGTCTTTATTGTCGTGGCTTTTGCAGATGACAGTCGGCTGATGTATGTCTTCAATCAACTGGGTGACTCTGTCACAGCCAGCTTCCAGGGGTGCCTTGTGGCAGTAGCCGAGTTGTCCCTCCCTAAACTCAGATAAATTGGTGATTCTGGCATTTGGTACATCTTCTCCAATTGGCATGGTCAAAATTTGGCGAACTGAGTTGGGAGAGCCTCCTGCTCCCACATCTGTGACATTCAAACCCCAGGTCAAGTATACTGTCAGAATCTGTTTCTTTTGCTGAAATCTATGAGAAAGACTCCATAATTTCTGCCAGAGACCACTCAGAAGGACATTGCCCATGCCTTAATTACATTAAGTTTGGATTATGGCAACGTCCTTCTCCTTGGGTCCCCACAAGAGCTGATCAACAGACTACAACAGGTACAGAACTCGGCGGATCGACTGTTATTGAACATTCCAAAACGAAACTCAATTCAACAGGTTCTGAGCTCTGCATTGGCTACCAATCAGCCAAGTAATAAAAGTCAAAGCACTTATGATCACTAACAGGACTGTACAACAGATGGGCCCTACTTCAGGTATAGGGCAAAAAGTACTGCCCCTCCAACACCCTGCGCTCTGCAAGCCAAAACCTTTTGTGCATTCTTAGGATTCATAAAGTGAGAGCTGGTGGTAGCTGATTCACTTTTTTAGCCCCTAGTCTGCAGAACTCCCTTCCAGAACATATTTGCAGTGCCTCCTCAGAGTCTGCCTTCAAGGCTCTTTTGAAGGCACACTTCTTCTGAGAAATATGACTCGGGCTTTCCGTTAATCTCAGAGACACTACAGTCCATCAGGAGACTCAGACTCTTGGTTTTCCTCAACTTTGCACTGGGGCGTTCCGGTTGGAGCAGCTGTTGTACTTTAGAAACATGCCTCATTCAGTCATTCATTAATTCATTCATGCATTGCTTATGTTTGTTTTGGTTGAAATGGCATGCACACAGATATATTCTAATGTTATCAAAGATTAGGGCACCGCAGTATTTTAACAATTGTGTTTTCATCTCACAAGCAAAACTCACCATAGCCAATGCAATTTTTATTCTTCATAAAAAAAAAACAATCGCAGCTAAGGAAAAAATACAGCACATCCAACCCCTTCCCACATAATCCGTATGTGCCCACACTGAGTAACACCGGCTGCTATAAAGTCTGCTGCTGAAGCAACAGTGAGGCATCCAAATGAAAGTGCATGACATTCAGCACACAGGCATGGCAATAGTAGCTCAATTCATGACTTCTATATTGAATTTCCTTTACAAAGCAATATAGCCACAGCGTTTTATTCTAACGAACGTCTGCAGAGTGTGCATGTATACAGTAGCATAGGTATCTAGCCTAACACTGGACCAATGTGCAGGAACTCCCCTACAACCTTTTGGAACTATTGTTTGATTGACGTATGTGGACACCCATATCCGTGGCAAACACTGAACGTCAAGGATGGCGTTTTGTACCGTACAAAAAAAGGAATTCAAGTAAAAAGCCTTATGAATCGAACTACTATTGTCATGCCTGTATATTGAAGGTGATGGACTATAGAAATAATTGCTTGCATTATGATTAATTGAATACATTAACATCTACGAAGATTGCATTTGTATTAGAACCCATAAGCCTTAAGTTAGTGTGAGTCGAAGAAGTAGCTGTGTAGCTCTCATATTAAAGCATATTTTTCTGTTTCTCCAGTGTGCTGACTCGCAAAAGGCCATGACCCAGCATGTGTTCTTTCTTTGTTTCATGTAGCAAACTTAAGCTTGTTCCCATCTGCATGCTAGCTGCTTTAGTATAAGTTTTATACGTTTTTGCAACATTTATTGAAACATCCAAGGACATTCAACCATGAAGAAGAGAACTTTTGACCCGAAAAATGTGCCAGAAAATGAAGTAACCCCGGATGTGCCACCTACGAAAAACTTCAATTATGAAGACCAATCAAAGTGTTATAAATTATCATGGAATGACAAATGCATTACTTAATGTATAATTTGATAGGTTGAAGATAGTGGGGTGTAGCGACTATCCAATAGGATTTTGGGGGAAGGTATTGAGAAAAAGGGATAAAAACTCATGACACAAGAGACTCGGAGAACTAGGTAGGGAATGATATTGATTGCATCCAGAAACTCTGTCACTCTGTTTGGTGATTTGAGACTTAAAACCATCCTCATCCATAGACTGCCCCATTACACTTTTCCTCCTTATGAGGGAAGTGTCCCCTGTCCCTTAGACTAAATAGATTGACGGCGATCCAACTGATGTCCTGAAGACGAAGACTGATCCTGTATGCTGACTCATTCCGAGGAGGGTAATTATGACAATTGCTATTGTGATTTGTCTGAATGCTTTTCCTTTCTAGGTACCAACTGCTGTATTTTTGGTTAGAGACCCTAGTTTAGATGATTTCTAAATTGTTTGCATGAAGTCCAACATGCTAATGCCAATTAGTGGTTAGTGTAGGGGTCCACCTTGACTGATGCGCCGAACATGACTGACGTTGTACTATGCTGAACTGGGTTTATATGATGTTCTATGCATTCTGATCTATGTATCTCCTATGTTAGTGTCTTAATGGTTGTGATCTTTGCATAGGCAAAATCCTATCATAATTGCCATATCGTGACTATGCTCTTTTGCTTTTTGGTTTTGAGATTAATACATTTGCTATTAGATTGTAATCAATAGAGAATAAAATTCACAAAACTTCAATAAAGGTGTGGTTATTCATGACTGAAAGGTCATGGTTGCGTCGACAGTTTAACCAATGTCTAAAGTGAAATATATTGTGGTGATATATGTTGATAATATTATTGAGATATTGCTTGACATATTGATCAGTTACCTCGTCTTACGGTGTCTCACCACTGGGTCAATAGATTCATCGGCCTAAAACGAGTCCTAATGTGTATAAATTGACATAGAAGGACACGTTAACAGTTCTGGTAGCAGAGCGACGGTTTGGCCCCTGGGGGCCCTAGGACGGAGATTCATTGTTTAATTTGTTTTTCTGTGATAATGCAATTCGGAGGTATGATGGGTTTCTAAGTTCGCCATGGCTTTCCTGGGATCTCAGAGCCTGCCTAAATGAGTTGGGAATGTTCTCGGCGCCATAGTGTGCATGGTTAGGGTCTTTGCGCTTGCCTAAGCTTATGCATTTTGCAGGTGATTGTGAAAATCTGGGTGTATTTAGGCCAAATTAAGTGTTGTTTAGCGGGAGTAGGCATATTCCACAGTATGAGAGTAGGGAAGTCGGCGTACTTCATGTGAATGTAGCGCTTGTTGCTCAAAAAATTATCCACGTGGTTGGTTATTGTGTATGGACCTGTTGAGGTCTAAGACTCCGGAGTATGAAGATAAATGTGGTTTATGTTGAAATCTGTGCGGTTTAATAGGTCAATCGGGCGTGATTGACAAGCCAAGTTTGAGTTATAATGTGTGTATGAAACCTTCGATGGAGATTTGACAAACTCTAAAGTGCACTAGAGGGAGTCATTGACAAGTCGAGAGTAGAATTTGCGGGTCGAATTCTGCTTGCGTATGCGTGAACTGATAAGGAGAAAGTAGCGGCTGAGGCTTCAAGTGAAATCTCTGTAAAGTTCTGAAGCGAGTGTGTTAGCCTTCCTGTAGTAAACCGGCAGATTTTTGTTGTCATTTTAAGGTGCTCGCAATAATTTGCATTAGTTTGTATGATTATAAGGGTCAGTGAGGAGCAGCTGCAGTGTGTGTGAGTGTGACGTCAGTGGTGCCGCGCTGAGATAGGTCCGATGTTGAGAGGGGTCGCGTACGGATTGGCTGCTGTCCGTGAGAGGCAATAGGTCGAGAAAGGGCGGGTGAAGAGTATCCTGGGAATTAAGCCATTTCTGATTAAACACAAAATAAGAGAATTGCAAAAATGAATTTTGTCAAAGCATTCAAGAGCGCTCTAAAGGGAGATGTATATATTGTCGCAACCGATGGGGAACCTACACCACCTGAGGGTACTCCAGCCTATACGGTTATGGAAGAAAAGGGTGTTGCACCTTGCTTATGGATGAAACAGTGGCGCAAATTAACAGAGAAAGAAGGGTGTCTAGCGTTCCCAGAACATGGGACGTTTAATACAAAGGTACTAGAAAATCTAAGGTGGATGTTAAGTACGCAGAAACCACCTCCGAGACCGGCACAATACGAGGCTTTGGTGATCTGGGACTTGATGGCTCTTAAACATAGACAAGAAAGGTTTCAGAGAAGACTGAGAAGGGCAGAGAAATCCTATGCAGAGGCTAGATGGGACAATGAGAGCAAAAAGTGGAGACGGGGAATTGTAGATGGGCTGAAGTTATTCCCAGCAATAACTCAGGGAGAAGAAACACAGGGAAAGAAAGCCTCCTGTAAAACGGACAAAGATTCAGGCAAAACTAAAGAAAATTAAAGATCCTGGGAAGAGGAAGATGATTCAGACGATGAAGAATTCATGGATAGACTGTTACATGATCGTCCGCCACCTTATGCGGTGAGCAACAGCTCTCCAAGCACTAGCTTAGATCCTGGGAACCAGACGCAGGAAAAGGGAGTTACTGATACAGCACAGACTAGTGATACAGCTTTGATACAGAATGGTGTCAGTGTACCCACTGCGCCCGACATGCCGATACAGTTGCAGCCTCCACCGCAGATAAAGAGAATCTACCCTGATGTTCCAGTGCCTGAGACTACTACAAACTTGATAGTGCCGCCAGACCCGATATACACAAAGCCAAAACTAATACAGATTGAATTGACTCCGAAATTAATGTCTCAACCACTACCACAGCTGATACCAGGGTATAACCGTGTAGCAGGACCACCGTTAGTACCTGTTCCGGGTACATTGGAACAGACATATGGAGTTGAGGCTCCAAGAAGTCTGGGTCCAGGTCAGACACCTGCCGCTATATCATTACCTATTACTGTTGGTCCCCCCGTACCATTGTATGCACTAGGTAAAGCAGGGGTGTGTGATCAGGGAGTGATGACTCAAGAAGCGATAAGAGGAGGGCATATGGGAACTCCACAGATAATGGCCCCTGGAGAGCAAGCAAATGAGCAACCAAGACCCTTAATGGACCTTAGTCCAGTGGGGGCACCTCTCGAAGCAATGCGTCAAGCAGGGTTGGGAGTTCTAACTCCGCAAACCCTGAGTACGAATACCTCACACTCTCCAATGATACATGCAGGGAACATTTCACTGCAGGGATTTACGGTACAACAGTTAAACGAAGGGTTAGAGAAAACCTATACTTCGCAAAAGACTACAGTGACCACAGTTGAACCCGAGGAAGAGAAACAAGACGAATACCTGAACCTTGCACGACTAGGGGCAGAAGCTGCCGAGTTAGTGGAAGGGACAATGGGAGTAAATAGATTGGAATCATACACAGAGGCAGAATTGAGATACTTATGTCCCAAGATTACCAAGGAAGTAGGCAAAGTACATCAGAGATTAGCAAACTTAGCAGACAAATACAATATCGATATCGGAAACACTAAGCATTTGAAAAGGAGTTACAGACTAGATTTTGACTCAAAAGATTTTGAACACACGAGATCTGCAGGCATGAAGGCACATCTGAGAGAGCTGTTGCAGAGTGCACAAATTCAGGGTGCATTGGAGAAATGGGAAGGCAGATGGGCAAAGAAAAGAGATAAGGGAAGGAGTGATAGTCCAAGGTCTAATAAAGCTAGGACCTCACCTGATTTGGATTCGGTAAAAATATTACCTATGAGAGAGACAGCTGGTGGTGTTTTAGTACATGTGCCATGGACTAGAGGAGACATTCTATCTTTTACTAACGATTACCCTAGACTGAGAGAGAAGCCGATCGAATGGTATCAACAAACTGACAGGTTTGTGAAACTTGCAAAGTGTCTCTGGGAGGATTTGAATACTTTGTTTGAGATCATTGTTCCGCCTGATTTGTGGCTCGAGTGCAAGAGAGGGGTAGATTGGCCGACGAAGGAACCGGCGAGAGATAAGGTGACCGGAGCACCCTCAGAAGAGGTGATGAAATATTATCATAAAGTGATTGAGTTTTTGAAACAGAAAGTGTTGCCGAAGGTGACTGATTGGCAGAAAATCGATCGGACCTCTCAAGAGGTTAAAGAGTCAATTAATGCTTATTACGAGAGATTGTTGAAAGCATTTAAGCATTACAGTCGTACTGAGACACTTGAACCAAAAGACATGAATCACCTTATGTTTAGATTCGTCGAAGGATTGAGACCAGAAGTTAGTCAAATGATTAAGAATAATTTGATCTGTTAGCAAGCTAAACCGATTGATGAGGTATTGCAGTATGCAAAGTACTGTAGTGATGAGATCGAATTGAAGCAGAAAAAGTTGAAGGAAAAGGTGATGGTGATGCAGATAAGGGCTGCACAGGCTGGAATACAGGGATATGGAGTTCAGCAGATGATACAACAACAACCTCAAATGAATGGTGTGTTTCAGGCACAACCAAGAGGCAGAGGTCAAGGGTTTGTGAACCGCGGTTTGGATATGAATAATGTTGTTGTTCAAAATGATGTTCAAGGAGCGAAAAAGATGTCACCATGTCAAGCGTGCGGGGGCGTGGGGCATTGGAAACGGGAATGTCCGAATATGGTGCAGGATGGTGCAGTTCAGCAGAGCACAAACGTTGGTACATTACAAAATTTACGAGGTCCAAAAATGAGACATCAAAACCTGAATTTTCTGAATAATTTGGTACAAATGCAAGGGGAACAGCCCATGCAGCAGATGCAAATGCCGCGTTTTCAGTCAATACAAATGCAACCAGTGCAACAGCAGATTCCCATGGTGCCTAGACAGCAAATGCAATTACCAATGGCTCCGATGGGACAGCAACAGGTGATGCTTCCTCAGCCGGCCACAGGTCAGGTAACAAATCAAAATAACACTGTACAACAGTTTCCATTACAAGGTGGAAATGTCATGAATGAGGACTGGTCGGATGATAGCTCAGACAGCGAACAGTGCAGGCTTGCAGCATCCCTAGAGGTGGATCAGAGAGGCCCATATGTAGAGGGAAAGGTGATGGGCTATAAGGTTTCATTTTTGGTTGACACAGGAGCTACAAGCTCTACAGTTCGAAGTGCAGAAGTTCCAAGGTTACCTCTCTCAGGGCGTACTATACGAGTGGTTGGAGTAGCAAATCAGTATTTGACTAACCCAATTACTGATCTGGTGCAAGTTGAAATTGGCAATTTCCAAGGGCTGCATAAATTTGTTGTATACGATTCAAGTCCAGTATCCCTACTAGGAAGGGACTTACTGTGCAAAACAAAATGTTCAATTACCTGTTCCAACGATGGAATTGAGGTACAGACAAACAGTGACGATGAGGGAGATGAGATTCAATTTATAGAGGAAGAAGCAGGAACAAATGAAGACTACCCTTTGATTACTTTATTTCCAATGCATACATTGATTGACTTACCTGTTGAACTACAGGGAACAGTGAGAGAGAAAGTGTGGGATTTGACCGGGAAGGAAGTAGGATTAATAAAAGGAGTAGAACCAGTCAAAGTTCAGATAAAACCAAATGCAGTATTCCCACAAGTATCACAATGTCATATGACCCAAGACGTACTAAACGAAGTGTCACAAATAATTGCAGATTTTCTCAGACAGGGAGTTCTGAAAGAAGTCTTGAGCAGTCCATGTAACCCTCCCATCATGGGTTTAAAGAAGCCCTGTGGAAAAGTTCGAATTGTACAAGATTTGCGAAAAATAAATGAAATTGTGATAAAATGCTGCCCTGTGGTACCTAACCCAGCAGTAATAATGTTCCAAGTTCCCTGTGATGCTGAATGGTTTACCGTAGTAGACCTATCACAAGCCTTCTTTTCGATACCTCTTCATGAGGACAGCCAATTCTTATTCAGTTTCAAATTCTTGGATAAGGTGTACAGTTGGTGCAGAATTCCTCAAGGGTTCTCAGAGTCACCATCCATCTTCAATCAGATACTGAAAAAGGATTTGGAACCTCTTGTGCTGCCTTTTAATTCAACTCTCATGCAGTACATCAACGATTTGTTAATTGCATCCAAAACCAGAGACAGTTGTAAATACGACACTACTGCATTACTGAATCATCTGGGAAAGAATGGACACAAGGTGTCGCCCAGAAAGGTACAATATTGTCAGAAAGAAGTAAAATACTTGGGACATTTGATTGAGAAAGGGTCCAGAAGAATATCAAAGGAAAGGATAACAGCTGTTTTGCAGATGAATCCTCCAACAACAAAAAGAGATGTCAGGATGTTTTTGGGAATGGTGGGCTACTGTCGTCAGTGGATACCCAACTTCTCAATCATCTCAAAGCCGTTAATAAAATTGACAGGAAAGGAAGTCAAAGATGAGCCATATACTATAACTTTGTCAAAAGAGGAGCTTGAGTCATTCGTAGAATTAAAAGAATGCATGTGCAGGGCACCAGCATTCGGAATGCTAGACTATGAAAAACCTTTTCTGTTGTTTTGTCATGAACGTGATGCTTGTTCTTTGTCTGTCTTAACACAGGTCCACGGAGATGCAAATCGCCCTGTAGCATATTTTTCAGCTACTTTGGACCCTGTCGCAGCAGCCTTACTGGGTTGTTTGCGTGCAGTTGCAGCAGTTGGTCAGAGCCTTTTACAATGTGAAGGCATAGTCATGGGATACCCTCTGACAGTAATGGTTCCACATTCAGTTGAAATTCTGTTGACACGAACTAAGACTCAACACATGACAAATGCACGTCTCACTAGGTATGAGACGGTCATACTGGGGTCACCGAATGTCACTCTTAAAAGATGCACTGTACTGAACGCAGCAACCTTACTTCCTAATGAAAATACTGAAATCAAAGATGGGGAAGAATTTGAACATGATTGTCTTGAAGTGACTGAACTCTGTACCAAACCTCGCCCAGACATACAGGATACCCAGTTAAAAGAAAATGACTGCATTATGTTTGTTGATGGGTCCTGTCTAAGAAATTCAGCAGGGACATTGAGAGCCGATTACGCGGTATGTACCATAACTGGCATTGTCGAAGCCTCCTGGCTCGAGAGAGTGTTCTCTGCACAAGTGGCAGAATTAATCGCCCTTACTAAGGCATGCCATGCAGCTGTAAATTTGAAAGTCACTATCTATACTGATAGCAGATACGGATTTGGAATTGTGCATGATTTCGGCCAACTTTGGTCACAGAGGGGTTTTATGACCTCCTCTGGTTCTCCTGTGAAAAACGGCAAACAAATAAGAGATTTGTTGCATGCGATTCAGTTACTTCAAGAAATTGCCGTGGTGAAGTGCAGTGCTCACATCAGATCACAAGATTTTGGGGGTGATTCTGAGCTTGGCGGGCGGCGGTAGCCGCCCGCCAAGCGGGAACCGCCAGAAGACCGTACCGCGGTCAAAAGACCGCGGCGGTCATTCTGGGTTTCCCACTGGGCTGGCGGGCGACCGCCGAAAGTCCGCCCGCCAGCCCAGCGGGAAACACCCTTCCCACGAGGACACCGGCTCAGAATTGAGCCGGCGGAGTGGGAAGGTGCGACGGGTGCAGTTGCACCCGTCGCGAATTTCAGTGTCTGCTAGGCAGACACTGAAATTCTTTTTGGGGCCCTCTTACGGGGGCCCCTGCAGTGCCCATGCCATTGGCATGGGCACTGCAGGGGCCCCCAGGGGCCCCGCGGCACCCCCTACCGCCATCCTGTTCCCGGCGGGAGAACCGCCAGGAACAGGATGGTGGTAGGGGGTTTCAGAATCCCCATGGCGGCGGAGCGCGCTCCGCCGCCATGGAGGATTCTCAAGGGCAGCGGAAAGTCGGCGGGACACCGCAACTTTCCGTTTCTGGCCGCGGCTGAACCGCCGCGATCAGAATGCCCAGCGGTGCACCGCCAGCCTGTTGGCGGTGCTACCGCGGTCGTTCACCCTGGCGGTTTTTACCGCCAGGGTTAGAATTACCCCCTTTGTGTCTATGGGAAACGGCTATGCAGATCAAGTCGCAAGATTTTGTGCATTGAACTGTATATCGTTTAAGGAACAATAGGAATTGTTACCACAATCTGAAAACAACACATGTTTAAATATGGCATTACGAGTGGTTGACACCTTAGATGAACTGAAAACATTACAAGGTCGTGCAAGCAAAGAGGAGAAACGCTCTTGGCAAAGAATGCAATGTGTACAAAGAGCTGATGACTTATGGGTTTCAGAAGAAGGAAAATTGGTCTTGCCAAATAGCCTTTTGTCACAGTTTACCCGGCTCTATCATGGGCAGACACATCTAGGAAGGGATGCCATGATCAGGTCCTTTAAGATTGATTGGTTCAATCCAAAATTCAGACATGCCGCAGAAATAACTTGCCACAGGTGCGTCATCTGTCAACAGATGAATGCTGGAAAAGGAACTGTGGTAACTCTGAGCCACATTGGGAGAGCTGGAGGTCCATTCAACAAAATGCAAATGGATTTTATCGAAATGCCTATTTGTGGAGGATTGAAGTACGTGTTGGTTATTGTGTGTGTTTTCAGTCATTGGATTGAGGCATATCCCACACGCAGGAATGACAGTCTTACAGTTGCAAAACTACTACTCAGGGAACTGATACCAAGATTCGGGTTTCCAGTTTCTATAGAATCAGATAGGGGAAGACACTTCGACCGCACTCAACATTCAACAAAAGCTGCATTGTAGCTATCGCCCTGAAGCCTCAGGATTGGTAGAGCAGATGAATGGTACTTTGAAATCAAGGATGGCAAAAATATGTGCAGCAACTAACATGAAGTGGCCAGATGCCTTACCTCTAGTGCTGATCTCAATAAGAAACACACCAGACAAGAAAACAGGATTGTCACCCCATGAAATCCTCATGGGCAGAGCAATGAGATTACCAGCAGTACCTGCCAATGCACTAGTAAATATTACAGATGATATGGTGTTGGATTACTGCAAAGCTTTGGCTGACGTGATTCGCTCTTTTTCTCACCAGGTGGAAGCTAACACGTTGCCACCGATTGGCGATCCAGGTCACTCTCTACAAGCCGGTGATTGGGTGGTTGTCAAGAAGCATGTGAGAAAATCGTGTCTAGGACCACGTTGGAAAGGACCGTATCAAGTAATATTGACGACCACCACAGCTGTGAAGTGTGCCGGAGTTCCCAACTGGATACATGCCAGTCACACGAAAAAGGTAACGTGTCCTGTTGAAAAGGAACTTGAAGTTTCTGGTACCGCAACTTCAGGAAGAGAAGTCTCAGAGTCAGAGAACAGTCAAGAAGGAACTGAGACTACTGGAAAGCCCACTGAGAACAGCCTTGTCCCTCAAGCAGTCAATGAGTTCGAGAGAGGTGACAGAGTGCCTATCTCAGTAAAGGCACCAGGAGAACTAAGTCAAGGAGAGGTTCTCCCAGAAGTAGACGAATACGGGTTATAATCTGAACCCAACACTGAACTAGAGGAAGAAAGAGAAGGAGAAACTATAGATACAAATCAAAGCGTGTCAGAGTATCCTGAACCAGTGGCAGGTCCGTCAAGAGAAAACACCATATTACAAGAGGAGGGCGCTGTCCAACATTCTGAAGGAAAACATCCAGGAAAGACACATAGAGGCGACAATTGGCCAGACAAGTCACCATCTAAAATAAGAGAGGTATCAAATGACACAATCATAGAAGAGAGTGATACCTCACAAGCAAACGATTTGAGTGAAGAAGAACAACAAGGTGAACGAAGATTAAAAAGAAAAAGAATCACGAACAGAAGATATACAGGTCCTGAATGGGCGTATGCTACAACCTCCGAATGGCAACAAAAACTCTTAGCATTCTGTTTTGATCGAGAAGTACCAGGCCAGTATTACGGTACCTGAACAAAACTCAAGGAAGACTTGGCTAAATTTGAAATTTGAAAACCGAAAAAGAGACTTTATAAATTATCGGAAGTGACATTAGAAAACCGGATTTGACTTTTAAAGAAACCTGATTACGACAAGCTGCTAACCTGAATTGACAAAAAGGGTCCTAGAGTGAGTGAAGACGCTGTAATATACGCAGAAAGAAAAGAAAAAAAAAAGAAAAAAAAAAGGTTTATCCTCAAGTTGATTGTTGATCTGCTATACTGATTCTATACAAACATGGCTTACAATAGAAATAGTAGCAAAGGGAGTAAGGTGTGTGGTTGGTTAGGTCTTATAATAGGTGTTGTGTGTGCAGTGATGGATATGGAATGGAATTAGTTGTAGCTTGCTACTAACAGGATTCTATAATCAAGAGCATGTGCAATACTTTTATTCGAACTTGGATGTTGTGTTTTCTTTTGTGCCTGTGATTGAATTTTTGAATAAATTAGCTAAAGAGCATGATATAAAAATAGTAAGAGGATTCTTTGAGCCAACACTTACATTTGGGACTGCTTATGCACATCACAATAATTTGACTTGCTTATTGTCACCTGTAGAAAAAAGCTTTTTAGATCACACAGATGATAGACGCAAAGCACTGAAAGAAAGATTAGAAAAAGGATTAGAGAAACGTACATATGGAAATGATTATGCTTACACTGCAATCAAGACGCAAGGCAAATTAGCTATAGATGCATTACATGTAGGAAGGCTTTGTATATATATGCCAAAATCTGATCAGGATAATTTGTTTGTGGGAACAAGTGAATGCAGACATGTGTTTTTGTTTCAGAGTAAATGGACCTTTATGCTGAATGGACAAGATCCAGCGATTCCTGGAATCTATTACATCTGTGGGCTAAATGCTTATTACCGTCTCCCTAAGGGATGGTATGGGACATGTTATTTGGGAATAGTATTCCCAAAGATATACCAGATTGATGACTTAAAACAAATACCTAAAACGTCTGAATTACAACATCCTAGACAAAAACGAGAATCAGTGGCGGCTGTCATTGGTGATATATTTGGAGCCATAACCCCATCAGTAGGGGTTATTTTGAATTCTATGAAAATTCAAAAGTTGTCTACTATTGTGGATAACATGCTGACAAATTTTACAGGGGCTATACTCCTGATGGATACTGAACTTGCTGCAGAAAGAGCTATGACTCTTCAAAATCGGCTTGCTTTAGACATTCTTTTAGCAAAGAGTGGAGGTGTCTGCAAAATGCTTAATGAGCGTCATTGTTGCTCATTTATACCTGATAACAGTAAGAAAATTAGAAGCATGCTTACTAACCTTACTAGAGATAGTACAAATTTGAAAGATCTAAAAGAACTTGGTTTTTGGGAGAAATTTGGAAAGGGAATTGCCCGAGTGGGAAGCTGGTTTACCAACATTTGGAATGGGGTACTTGCAAAAATTCTCATGGGTTTACTGATTGTTTTGGTTTGTCTATTAGGACTGTGGGGGGTATGTAAAATAAATGACAAGGTAAAAAGAAATTGGACCAAAAGAACCAGACGAAATGAAGAAAATGAGAGAGAGAACATGTTCAATGAAATATGGGAAAGTTCTCATAAAGGGCAGGATGTTGAAATGCGCATAATGCGCAAGGTGAAAAATTAGAAATGGAAGATCAACGAGAGATTTGTGTGATGACGAGCGTCATCAGAGGAGGGACTGAGAGAGTGTAATCTAAACATTACCTATTTTAGATGTGGAAATGCTTATACTTAACAAATGCTGCATTATTAATAAAAATATTATTCATTGAAATGTATTTTAAACATGGGGAATTTTTGTATACATATACTAATGTCAGCTATGAGAAATGATTGCTTGCATTATGATTAATTGAATACATTAACATCTACGAAGATTGCATTTGTATTAGAACCCATAAGCCTTAAGTTAGCGTGAGTCGAAGAAGTAGCTGTGTAGCTCTCATATTAAAGCATATTTTTCTGTTTCTCCAGTGTGCTGACTCGCAAAAGGCCATGACCCAGCATGTGTTCTTTCTTTGTTTCATGTAGCAAACTTAAGCTTGTTCCCAACCGCATGCTAGTATAAGTTTTATATGTTTTTGCAACATTCACTGAAACATCCAAGGACATTCAACCACGAAGAAGAGAACTTTTGACCAGAAGAATGTGCCAGAGAATGAAGTAACCCCGATTGTGCCACCTACGAAAAAAGTCAATTATGAAGACCAATCAAAGTGTTATAAATTATCATGGAATGACAAATTCATTACTTAATGTATAATTTGATAGGTTGAAGATAGTGGGGTGTAGCGACTATCCAATAGAATTTTGGGGGAAGGTATTGAGAAAAAGGGACAAAAACTCATGACACAAGAGACTCGGAGAACTAGGTAGGGGATGATATTGATTGCATCCAGAAACTCTGTCACTCTGTTTGGTGATTTGAGACTTAAAACCATCCTCATCCATAGACTGCCCCATTACACTTTTCCTCCTTATGAGGGAAGTGTCCCCTGTCCCTTAGACTAAATAGATTGACGGCGATCCAACTGATGTCCTGAAGACGAAGACTGATCCTGTATGCTGACTCATTCCGAGGAGGGTAATTATGACAATTGCTATTGTGATTTGTCGGAATACTTTTCCTTTCTAGGTACCAACTGCTGTATTTTTGGTTAGAGACCCTAGTTTAGATGTTTTCTAAATTGGTATTCTAAATTGTTTGCATGAAGTCCAACATGCTAATGCCAATTAGTGGTTAGTGTAGGGGTTCACCTTGACTGAAGCGACGAACATGACTGACGTTGTACTATGCTGAACTGGGTTTATATGATATTCTATGCATTCTGATCTATGTATCTCCTATGTTAGTGTCTTAATGGTTGTGATCTTTGCATAGGCAAAATCATATCATAATTGCCATATCGTGACTATGCTCTTTTGCTTTTTGGTTTTGAGATTAATACATTTGCTATTAGATTGTAATCAATAGGGAATAAAATTCACAAAACTTCAATAAAGGAGTGGTTATTCATGACTGAAAGGTCATGGTTGCGTCGACAGTTTAACCAATGTCTAAAGTGAAATATATTGTGGTGATATATGTTGATAATATTATTGAGATATTGCTTGACATATTGATCAGTTACCTCGTCTTACGGTGTCTCACCACTGGGTCAAAAGATTCATCGGCCTAAAACGAGTCCTAATATGTATAAATTGACATAGAAGGACGCGTTAACAGACCAAATTATGTGGCAGGGCAAATTATGTGGCAAATTAAGTGGCACAATGCGGAACATTTTATAACGGTATTACTCTATTATTTTGTTATTCTTTCTCATCTTGACACTGTATGTGTGAAGGAGTTATTTCATCAGAACCAGTTTAACAACCAAACACATCAATAAGCAACTGAAATGTGACTAGTCCACTATGATGCAGAAAACGCAGCATAATCACACAATTCCAGCGGCGCTGACAATAGGAAATACTGGGCAAGGAGAAATACTTTTGCCAGAGTCAGTGCAAAAGTCATCGCTCTGAACAACATTTGAAGGCAAACTATCCTGTCTGAAACTAAGAACAAGATGTATAATGCCCCTGGGTTGCAAAACATTTGCTGTTATTGCACAGCAATGGTTTGCAGTCAAGGACTTATTTTGTGCTGTGATTAATAGAATGGTCCATGGCAGTGCAAGTAACTGAAATACAATCAAAGTTATTAGCAAATCACAAAATGTTTTTTTCTCCCTTTACCCCCCCCCCTTCCGTTCAAAACTGAGATCCATGCACTGGCATTAGCATGCTAATAGTTTGCCAAATGTCAAGCAGAGCCATTAAAGAGCACCAAGGGTATTAGCACCACACACTTTTTGATTGCTCCAATTAAACTCTACCCCACTCCCTTTAATGGATTTACATGAATTAATTTGCAGAATGGATAGGGCATGTGAGGGATAGCTTGCAGACAGAATTTATAATCCAGTATGCCACATGGATGGAGAATCTTTTGAGACTTGCTTTGGAAACAACCCAGTATTTACTTCTATTCTAAATTCCATATGGCTGTTGATGTTCCATATTTCTTTGGGAGCGCGCTCTAGGATTTGCATGTCTTGGCACGAAAAAGGTGCTTCAACAAATGCAGAAGTAGGTAGGCCTTCTGTTGGCAATGCTGTTACGTCACACGTTTATTAGAACAGAGTTCTACTATTTGTAGTGCTGTTAAGATACCAGTGAACAGATTATGGAGTCCACCTAGTTGTGGAATAGACATAAAGTCCTGGATCTGTCAGTTAAACCACATTTAAGGTACTAACATATTTTGATAGACTCCATAAAAATTGAGGTATAGCTTAGAAAAGTTAGTAAGGCTGTAAGGTCAGGCTCATGATTCCTGTCGAAGAGGGCTTTTAGTTTAAGCAAGAAATGAGGATGAAAATATGAGAGAAAAAAGACAGGTTTTGGAGGAAGTGTGTAGGATTTCTGGCCTGATGTGCATTTCAGTCCTTTAGGACGCTCACGCTGGGATGTCATCACAGGATGTCACCCTTAAACTCTCTACTCTTTACCTGAATGCTTGGGCTAGACTCTTTGCGAAGAAAGTTTAAGATGGCTACCGCTGAATGTCAATCACCCTCTTAATCAGCCAGTTAGGCTTACATCTGCTCTAGTCAGGCTTCAGAGATTAGAACGAAGGGATGCCAAGTTGGGAGGAGTAAACCTGTTGAGATAAAAACTGTGAAAATCATAACTCATTTTCCAGTTATCTACTGCTCACTACCACTCATGATTTTGCTAAGCACTTCAATGTTGACATACAATATGACATCGTAGATGACATCACAAATGACAGATACAACATCAGTTTAAGAACAAGGATGATGTGCAATGAAGAGCGTGTGCATTAGAGTGCAATGCAAATTGTGTAATTTAATTCCCCACACAACATATACCCTCCTGGAACTCAGTATGACTCCTCACTCTGTGCACGTCATACTTGGTGGAATGGTTGAAACTGCATGTGATGATACACCCAAAAATCCAACTCCACAGAGCAATCTCTGCCATATGTAGCGAGGTTATATCTAGTGGGGCATGTATGTGCATGTTACATACAAATCAGACATAAATATATGTAAACATGACCACACTAATGTATGGGAAAGGCCTAAACGCCTAATATGTTGAATTGTGAAATAACATGCAAGATCACCATAGTATAGTATGAAAAGGCTGACAGGCACACTAACAAAAATAGCAAAAATAACGAAAATGCAGTGAAAAGGAAATCTTCCATTCTGATGTTTAGAAACACACTGTAATGTTGTGTGACTGAACATAGAGCTCATGTGCAAGGAGCATGTTTTGATACAATTGCTTTCTTTTCAGAAATGTCCTCAACTGAGACATTGTTAAAGTAGTGATGCAGATTTAAGGATCAGCACATCGACTCACTATCCCCTCTCAATAGGGGACCAGTCAACAGAGCGTTGAAAAGAGATCTAAAAATTTGAACGAGACAGGCACAAAGACTAGTTGCATGGGGAGAATGCTGGAGACCTGATATCCTACTAGTGACCTAAAAGCTTCTTAGAGGTGTGGGGTATATTACATGGCTTGGCATAAAGCAGTGGAGGAAGTACTAATACTAATAATTATGATGCTGATAATAACATAGATATAAAAGGTATGTGGTGACTGGACTAGTTATTACAGATAGGGACAATATGCAATATAAGATGCTTTGGATTTTTGTAATATTCATCGTGTTTGATATTATGGCTGCAGAGAGTACAATAGTAATGCTCATCATTCTGATACACATTTGTGTGGTGATTACACATAGTAAATGAGTCAATCATCACCAACGCTGATTGCTGTGTGTCTATTGTGTTTGTCTACTGCTTTCAGGCATCAGGGTGAAGGTCTGCACAAGTATAAATAACCGTTAGAGATAACAGCATCTCTGACAATGTTGTCTGACTCATAAAACTCTAAATGTAGAGGAGCCCATAGAGAAAATTTAGGAACACCTGACCATTTCCTGTTGTCTGAAGGGGAGCCAATAAGCAAATACTCTCTGGGACGATTCGTTTTGTGCACTTTAGAGCAGGGCAAAAGTTAGCCCTTATCCACATTCTGTTCCCAGACCTGTATCGTCTCACAGAAGTTGATCACGACCTAGTGCCATGTGCAGCTTGTTTTGGATGTAAAATGTCTATAGCATCTGCACACACCTTTCACAATTAGCGAGCACCAAAATGACTGACTGTGGCTCTGTATGCCTCCAAGGAATGGAACATAACCTCACACTATGTGCAAATAATGCTGGGAAAAGCTAAATTCACTGCTATGACACACCCATTTTAGGAGCGCTAAAGACACTGAGATTTAATCTGACTGAAGGGATCTAATTTCTTGTACTCTAGTCCCTGTTAAATATCTTTGTTCATTATATATGCAAATATAAAGTCAGCATGGTTTGAACTATATATTTACACATAGAGAGAGTAACATGATCATTTATAGCATAGTGGAGGGAGGAGATGGACATCAAAACAGACTTATGGGCTAATTACGTGGCTTTTGGTCCTAGGAACAGCAGCCCTGCAGTTGCAGTCGGACCCGCCTAAAGTCGGACCCGCTTGTCACCACCAAGAACATGGTTCTTGACGTAGTGATGGCAGTTGGGCTTGTAGCCAGCCAAGGCGGCGCTGAAATCAGCACCGCCTGGGTGATTACAAACCTACTTTCACCAGTGTTTTTATGGTGGGGAGCCCGCCACGAAAAAGCTAACGGAAAGCCAGGGCCACAGGGTGGTCCTTGCACTGCCCATGGCATGGAAGATGCAGGGGCTCCCTGCACCGCAGACAGTACGCATTCCGAGGGTGCTGGAGTGCTAGGATATAGGCCTCAGCTCTCTTAAAGGAGCCTGGCAGGAGTCAGCCTAGCAGGAACATGTATCAGAACGTTCCCACAGCTCAGCCCAGCGGGAACATTGTAATACGCTTGGGTGATGGGCATTTGAGGGGGACGTCACCACAATGGCAGATGGGTCCTTCCCTTGAGTTTGCCAGTCTGGCAATGGGACTGCAAAACTCATAATGAGGCCCTTAATGCTTTGCCTTTTTGAAGTCATTGAGCTATCTGACACTCTGCAATTGTTAAAATTGCTATATTAAGCCTTTCATGTATAAATAGATATAATAAGTCACTATGTACCATGTGGTGCCATATTGCCTTTAAGGGGCCTGATAGTATTCCAAACAATGATGCCTTTTGCCTCTAAATGTATAAATATAAATATCACCAGATCCCAGATTTGGAAGTGTATGACAATACTACATATCACACAGTATGCATTTTTATATTATGTTTATTTTGAAGCAGTTAGCATGACAAATAGTCGAACAAGGAACACATACAAAATTGTAATTAGAACAATGAACTCGGCTGGTTTGTTGTATGCAAATAAATGAAAAGAACTACAGTAATTTTGTGCTGTTCCGAAGGTGGAATTTTATTAAATCAATTTCCTGCTTAGAAAAGTTCTGCCTGTATAAGTGGTCTTATTTGAAATTCAAGTGTTCTGGATTTTGAAACAGGGAAACAAATATTGAAACAGTATTTCAAATACCGAACTGTACTGTTTGGTCACTGTAAAAGAAATACATAAATAACTATGTTAACCTGATGTTGTTCAGATAGTAGAATTTTTGTGAAAACTGATATTCAGTGTTAAAAAAGTATTCTACCATGTAATAAACTTGATTGCAATTAAAATGCAATTATTTAGCTTTTATAAAGAAGATTTAAGAAAGAATAATTTTGATGCAGCTCTGAGTAGTTGTGTGCTTTCATTGTCTAAATACAATGAAGGAAAAGAAACCAGACCAGCTTTTACTGCCATATGTACAAACACATTTCCCGATAGACACAGAATGGAAAAAACCCTTTGATACATCTGGCCCTTAGACTCCTGTTAGATGAGATGCAGATGTTCCATATTTAAATGAAGGAAAGTGATGATTGAATCAAAGACATAGGTGAGTGGATGCCTTTCTTTTCTGCCTTACTAATTACAGCAGACATAAAGAGTACAGTGAGACCAAGATCTCTCATTAGTTCCATCCACAATAGTCTTTCTTCTTTATTGCACAAAAGGTTCTTCAAGTTTGTTAAAAAATGAAAGTAAGATCAACATCTGCCAGGTAATGAACAAGAAAAGAGTTATAATTAATTAGCTGTCATCTCTACAGTATTCATAAAGACTATGGCACCATTGGAATAGCAGGTAGGTGTAAAGCTGATTTATATAATAGCGTGGGACAAAACTCTTCAAAATGTACCCTCATGCAGAAATATACAGAGGGGATAATGTTTACCTCTGTGTCTAACAAAATCAGGACTTTTTTGTCAAACTTGGAAAATCTTCATTTTATGGCAAGACAATGCTTGTTTTATACTTGACAAAAGTCGAAGAAGCTTTTCATTCTTATTATTGTTGTGTTGTTTGCATTATTGTATGTCCATAAGTGTTTTCATCAATTAATTTTTTGTGCTGGGTCTTTGAAGTCTCATTTGATTTACGATATATGTACTTATATGTTTATGCTCAATTCTAGTGGGTGTTTCCATAGGGTATGTAGTTTTCAGTTATCAAGGCACAAGTGTGTAATACATTTCCTCCCACAATTTGCACTGAACCCAATCTTTTAAGTCCTTAAAACCCTTTTGTTCTATTTCTGTCTTCCCCAACAATAATATTAGTCCTCATTTCTGTTCCTGTTTCTGAATTCTCACTTAAGCACTGGAATACCTCTGGGTAACCGCATGTTTTATAAACCAAAATAAAATTAAAGCAAATATATTTTTCTTGAAGAAATAGAAAGCAAATCTTCATGACTAGATTTGTCTAAGTGATAAATCAAATTATGTGACATAGGAAGCTAATACATTTTTCCTACAGACAGACAGGAACGTATCATTCCAGAAATTAAGTAATTGAAGCAGAAGATTAGCATTCCACTATTGGGATGTGGAATTGCAATTGGGAATAGAGATAATACTTAGCATTATTCCCGTTAAGAGTCTGCAAATCAACAGATGTTAGACATTTTCTTTGCAGTATTTATGATCTAATGAACCTACTGATTTCAGTAGTTCACTGTCTTGGTCAACGTTCATTTGGAAACTAAAACACTGAAAATATTAGCAGCACATTTCAAATCTGATGCAACATTATTAACACTTGATTTAAAGCACCAACTTGACTACGTGGACAAAATTAATGTGGAGAAGATTAATTTAGTCAGAACTGCAGTGTCAGAGGGTTTCAGAAAATCTGCAAACCAGATCTGAGCAGTCCATAATGGATTTGTCATCATCAATAACCATCTCTAACTTCTCAGCCTGGAGAGGCTTTTGGATGTTATTAGGCCCATGTATAGTTTTCATTTTTGTGAGCATGACCTCTAATGTTCACAAAATTGTACATGATTTAAAATATGTGCCATATTTGAAGTTTCACATAACATTACATTTCAACAGATTTTGTTGTCCCAAGAAGACTGGAATGAGCACAGATTAATTTTCTTCTTGCTCAGTCTCCTGTCAGTCTCTCTAGTAACATTTCTGTAAAAGGATTGTCCCTTCTTAGGAAAGTAATGTGAGACAGTGGGGTAACACGTTTTATCAACATTTTGTGATTTCAGGTATTTTAAAATAATTTTCTTCCAAACTGCATGACATTTCAGGAAAAAATTAACATGTTACTCATTGGTCTAACTAGCTTCAGACACAATGAAGTGAAATAATGGAGACTTAAACACTAAGGTTAGAAGGATGCATTTGTGGTTAGAGCAATTGGAGTTGCCCTCACGTAGTAAAATGTTTGAAGTTTCATGTTGATATGAGAGGTGTTGGAAAATGGATAATTGGTAAGGGTAAATAAGTACCTACATTTAGCAATAGGCCACTAATCTCCACCTAGGTCTAGTTAGGTCTCAATAAATTAAACCCAGCTCAACCCTTGGTAGCTTGGTAACGAGCAACAAGGCTTAACTTAGGAGACATATGTTGAAAGCATTTAAAAATCACAAAACAGTAAATAAGTAAAACCCAAAACACAATGAAAATCCAACACCAATTTAGAAAAATAGATTATATGTTATCTTTAAAATGACACTAAAATGAATAAAATCGGACAAGGGGAACCGGAGCTACGAATTTTAAAAGAATTAATCCTTTTTAGCACTTAGAAATGAATATTGCCAATATGGTCATCTGGTCGCACCTCAACCAAGGCAAAGTCAAAGTTTAAGGCCGACCACGATGGAGCCATGCTTGGCTATAGCCCGTGGAAGGCCTTAGTCAAAAGTTCACCTTTGGACTTAGTCATTTTCCTGAAGATTTTCTTCAGCGGGAGAAAGTCGCCAGTCCAATCTGACTTCCTGGAACTCTTCCTCGGATACGCATCGTGGAGCCCTCAGTGGAGATTCTTACCTTCAGATTTAGTCATTTTTTCTAGGTGAAAATCCTTCGACTGGGGCAAACCTGAATCTTGATGCAACGTTATAGTACTTTACATCCTTGTATTGCAATACAAAAAGGAAAATAACTGTATAACAGTGACACAACTCCCCAATTCAAGAAAATGATCCATTGCAATAATATAATTCTTGCCCATTCTCTAGGACTCCCAGGTCCTCATTGATTATTATGTGTAGGTCCTCCCATTCAAATCCATTCTTGCGAAGCCAGATACTTTCCAATGACCATGAATTTATTTTCCCCTCACTACTCGCCCATCACAATTGTATTCTATCTGGTCCTTGTCAACCTCTCCTTCATTCCCCACCTCCTCAAATGTGAGCAGAATTTCTCCTCATACCTTTAGATTCTCAGCTACCTTTTCATCTCTGCAAGATAATGTAATATGTGGCTTTCAATGGCATCCCACACCCAGAGCCTCACCTCTGGTTGCATGTTCCCCTGCCAGCCCATGGGCATCTGCCTCTTTACCAGGAGGAGCGTAAGGTGGAGAAACTTCAATTGCATCTTCCCTCTCTTGGGTCTGCTTACAAAACTGTATATAGGTGCCAAGTCAAGGGGGACAACATTCTCCCTGAAACCATTCAACCACCACCTTCTAATATGAAAACACCCTGTCTCAGTGCCATGCCAAGTGAACAAAAGAGGCCCTCTCCCGCCCATAGCATGGGCAGGCCAAGGAGCTACCAACATAAATCCGATGCAGTTTGATGGACATAGGATATATGCTGTGGTGTCTTCACAAGAATTTAAATTTTGGTGCCCTAAAAGTGGCTTATAGGTTGTTTATTCTTAACAGAAGTAAAGAATGAGGATGGTCTTTTGTGAAAAGTTTGAATTACAAATGAGTCTGTAAGCAGTTCTGAGTATTTCTTCTGAGATCATGCCCTGTCAGTTGAGAACTGGCATATTTATCACCCAAGCATGACAAAATGGCATTGAATTCTAATAGCATGTCTAGATCAGAAATGAATTTTTTTCTTTCTTACATGTCCAAAGATATTCCAGCCACCTAGATGTCTTTTCTGCTTCTAGTTCTATTGGAATCATACTTCAACATATCACCTCATTTCTCAGGTGTTAGATTTTTAACCTCTGTAGAGCACAGTTGGCCAAGCCCCTCAGGCATGTCACTTGAATGAAAAATGTTAACAGGCCATCGGTCCTGGGAAAGTGATAGAGCATATGTGATCAAATTGCATTGAAAACTTCAGAATCCATGAACTAAACTGGTTTCATCACATGCTTTTCCTGATTGATTAGATTATGAAAGGAAAAACCTTCTTAAAGAAAAATAACCCGCCAAGGCAGATAAAGAAAAAACGGTTTCTTCTGGGCCACGGAAATAATAGTATCTAAATTAATGGGATTTCAGGTGATATATATCAGACATGAGTAGCCAGCTGTAAGACCAAAGAACCGAGGAAAGACCTAAAGGTGAAAAAGGAATAATGATATAAATTTTGAAATAGTGATAGATTACAAAATAATAGAAATGTTAGAGATTTGCCAGGGGACAGAGCTTTTTGGTTTTAAATTCGATACTGAAAACATTTTGCTTAAGTAGTAGATTAGGTACAATGCATTAATCTCCACTGCTCCCTTGTCTGAAAGATCTATGACTTCTTAATGACTAAATCGTGTTTCTGAACATGAAAGATAAAAAAGTTAGGGGTGAAAGTTTACAGTGACAGGGTGTGAACCACTTTTAGTTTTGAATTAACAATGAGGTTGCTTAAATAGAATTAGTTCTTCAAAAGTAAGGTGATGAAAATCCTAAAAAGTTTGCAAATGGTTGCACACTTATCATTGTTACAGGTAGCTCCGGTTTGACCCCTTTGGATTTGATCATGGGAGTCACCAGGATGTTGTGGAATGAAGGTTGGTCTTGTGTATTGATTACCAAATGTGCCTAATTGGAATTGAACTGGAGCTGACTATCGTGTCCATAGGAACCAGTATGGTGACTCTTGCTAATACCAGTCCAGGAAAAATACAGGATTCATATAACTTCCATAATGAAGGCTGGGATTTGGAATCGTAGAAAGAGCTGTCAGATAATTAGAAATGTCATTATTTATTTATCCCCTTTGTATCCCCTAATAGAAGGCTGTGAACTCTGAGGTCAGCTTCTGTAAAAAAAAATCTGGTTAACTTTGAGTCTGTCTTAATTATCAGCTCACAGCAGCACTCAGGAAAGATAGAGAACTGATGTTTCAAATGAAACAAATAACTCCTATCTGAGTATGGAGCTTTAGCAGATCAGTAGATAATCTGCCACTTAAAAATTTTAATTACTGAATCCATCATGTCTACCACTTTGTCTTGTCCCCCTGACCACAACACCTAGTTAATGGCTTTCTTGAGCTCTCTCCTATTTGGAAAAAAAAAGTGAATAACCTTTGATCTGTGTCTGGAGTAGCCAAGGGTAGGCCACTCTGCTTCAACATTTTGCAAACATATTCCACCAAAGAGGATCATATTCTGCTTCTGACATATCTAAAAAGTGTGCCTTGTGGGATGGGTCAGAGGGAAAGGAATACAAATTAACATGGGTACAAACTAAGGGTCACAAGAACTGACCAGTATATTTGAAGGACCTCGGAGGGCCATATTTACGTTCCCAAATTAAGAGGTTCCCTTCTTTTTTATTTGGCCTAAATAAATAAAAGTCAGTGTCATCATCATTAGCAGGTGTAAATACAAACACATCACATTTAATATATGTTTCATCATTGAGTAGAACAACTGTCAGGAATGGGATGATTAATTTGGGAGAGGACCAATTCTACTAATTCAATAAACCAATATAGAAAAATACACAAAACATTAATGAGCATAAAGACACCAATATGGTTAAAATATGCTGAGGAAAACCAGAGACATCATTTAAGAAATAGGGCAAAATGTGCCAAGAAATAGTAAACCATCAGTCAAAAAGGACAGTTTTTGTGTGACATTAAACCCGGTTGTGGATCAAGTTCAAGAGTTAAGGAGCAGAGGTGAAGTTACACCAAGCGAGTCATCCCTGTCAAAATTTTTAACTTGGGGCTCAATTTCTCAGAATAAAGTCAAAATCCTCCAGGAAGGCAAGGTTCAAGTTTTGGCTGGCAAGAATCTCCCAAAGCCAGGTATGTCATCACCAAACTCTTGCTTAAACCACTGGTTTTTAGTGCCAAAAAGTCTAAGTGGGATAAACCTGCAATAAACAGCCATGAAGTCACTTTGTGGGTCAAATAGATTTTGTGCCTCACACCGATCCAAGAATTTACCTTCAGAATTCTTCACTTTTTGGAGTCAAAATCCTCTTGCAGAAAAAAGGCTGGAACCTATGGCCAGGGTTGCCTCCAATGGGCAACCTTTGCCATGATGTCCCTCTGAATCAGTTTTGACTGTGGGGAAAAAGCTATGAGCAGGAGAAATCTGGAGCACCATTTCCCAAAGTTTTACACAGTTACAAATTCTCATAAAGTGACGCAAACTGGCACAAAGTCTTGATTTGCTCCCTAAAGTGTCCCTTAAGTAATTCAAAGAGCTATACTTAGCACTGTTTTGCATCAAAGGGGTGTCATATAATTGATGGATGTGCATTCCATTTCACCCACCCATGAGTTTTGATGCAAAGTCCATTCAACTAAGAATTGAAGACAGGGATTTATACCAAATAATTACAGCTCCTTGAGGCAAGTATAGAGTTGGAGAAAAGTTTTCTTTTTTGCAGAACTTTCTTACCTTTGTATGTATACAGTACTGTAGAGTACACATACAAACTTGAAAATGTTTTAAAGTATGTCTAAGCACAGCATTTTTAACTAGAAGAATTCCCTTCCAGTGAAAAAAGTATGCTAGACATCATGCATGTGCAACACACCATAGCAACTTTCTTTACTGAGCTGCAATGTGTAACTGCCTAATTACGAATTTTGCAGTGTTGCGACTGCCAAACCTGCGTTGACGTTGGGACTGCCTCAGTCCTGGTGGTCCCACCACCAGATTACGACCCTGATGGTCTGACCACTAGGGGACCACCTCTATTACCAAGATCATGGATCCTGATAGGTTGGCGGCGGTCGAAGTCGTGGTCAGCCACGGCGGCGCTGAGATCAGTGCTGCCGTACTGATTGTGACTTCCCTTTCTGTCAGCCTTTTCATGGGCGGGTCCTTGCCATGAAGAGGCTAGCTGAAAGGCAGTACTAGGGGCCACGGAGGGGCCCTGCACTGCCCATGACCATGTCACTCCCCATGTAACGTGCAGTGCCCCCACTGCCCAGGTCCCTCAGAATGCACACTGTCTTCTACGGCAGACAGTGTGCATTCTGAGGGAGCTGGGGGGGACCTCTATGCAATGGCATTGGTCTCTGCTCCCTGAGGGGGCGAGGTCAATGCTGCCGCACTGTTTCCACTGGGCTGACCATCAGAAACCTCAGAATTAGGCCAGCTCAGTGGAAGTATTGCAATTGGGCCGGGGGAGATCCCCAGCTCTGCAGCAGTCTCTTCCCCACAGGTCAGACGGGCCTACAGTTGGCCCACCAACTCGTAATCAGGCCTTAAGTTCCTTGTAAATTTGCCCTCTGGTTTTCTTCTACACCTTGGGTGCGACCTTGCTGGGCAAGCCTCAGCACCTTGTAGCAGTCCTCTGGAGGTGTAAAAAATTAGTGTATCACAGCTTTTTAAAAGTTTTTGAAAAACGTTACTCCTGGTAAGTTCTGCAGCTTCTAGATCACCAGGGCAGGTTCCTAAGAACCAAGGACAAGATGTACAAAATGATTTTGCATTTCTTAATGGACCGAATCACTGTTTCAGGCTGTTAGGAAATGTAAAATATGCATTCAGTATGTGCGAATGCCAAAAACATGGTTGCAAAATGTGATTCATACGCTGTAGGAATAGCATTTTGGAAATTGCTAAAATAGGGAATAGCTACCGCATGGACTAAGGATTTCCTATTTGCAACTGGGCAAAAAATGGGCTTTTTAAGAAATACAATTACCACTGACCTGATAAGGGTGGTAACCATGTGCAAACTATAAAAAGACCCCCAAAATGCATCTGACTCTCTAACAATGGTGGCATTATACATCTTGGTGAGAAGGATGAGGATTCACACTGTGAGGGTCAGGAGGAGGAGACAGGAGAGGATATTTAGGGTGAGGGTCACCGTCTTCAACTTGACAGAGAAGGAGATAATAGACAGGTACAGACTGACTAGCTAGGTCATTCTTGATATACAACCGCAGCAACAGGCCCCTACACTGAGGAGCAACGCCATGCCTCCCCACGTGCAGGTATTGTGTTGCCTACATCTCCTTGCATCAGGGAGTTACCAGTCGGTCAAAGCAGTGGCAGGGGTGTCACAGAGCACATTTCAAGGTTCTTGATATAATGGTTAGTAAGCTGAACCACTACATCATTTTCCAAATACATTTCAAGCATTGCAGCAGACAAACATAACGTCTATAGGGTTGGTGGCATTGTTCTTCAATGTTATTGGCTGTGTGTACAGCACACATATTGCTACATGCCCCACCTTCAACATCAGAATACATTTACAGGAACATACAATCCTTGAATGGGCAGATGGTGTGTGATACCTCCTGTGTCATCACTGACCTTGTTGCCAGGCACCCAGGCAGCACACCCAACTCTTTCATGTTACTTCACAGTGGAATACACAACCGACTGGCAGAGGGGGAACTTGGAGAGGATTTCCTGCTAGATAAGAGGATCTCAAACTCACTAAACGCACTGGCCAGAAGTGTATGTGTGATCTGACCTCATGGTTTTCCCTACAGTGTAAATTCCTTATGCCCCTGGATCCTCACACCTTACCTGACCCCCAGGATACCAAGTGAGAAATGTTACAACAGGACACACAAGTCAACAAGCTCAATTAGAGAAAGAACATTTGGCATACTCAGGCCCCCTTCAGGGTCATCCACAAGACTGTGGGGGGAGAGGGGACTTCTCTACGGGCCACACACTTGCTTTCATCCTGCACAGCACTGCAATGAAGAGGGGGGGTACACAATGTCACCAGTGATCCAGATTCTGATGATGGCCAACAGCCACTAAAGGGACAACATGACGGAACCGATGCAGCTGAGGGATGGGAAAGATGCACAGATATAACAAACAACCATTTCTGAGGTAAGGCATGACAAGGTAGTAAGGAAACATCATACAGGAGGCAGTGCTTGGTGCACAACTCTGTGAACACCTTTTATTCGGATGGATCAGACAAATCAAAAAGCAAACATGTATATGTGGTGTGGTGATACCGACTGTGCCAAACAGAGAGAAATCAAATGGAGTTCAGATGGAGTCACCTTTTGTGTCCCCTTGTTGCGCCTTGCTTCTCAGATTCACTCTGGCCCTGATCCTGTCTCAGACCCAGAGGGATGTTGGTGGGTACAACCAGTGGAGCAGGCCTCATGAGCAGACACACCACTCATGCTCCTTGCTTGCAGGTGCTGGTGGGATGGGGAGCAGCGTCACGTTTTGTGTCTGAATGTTGCAATCATGACCTGGATGGGACATAAAGGTAGATGACACCCTCGCTGATCCCTGCTGAGAGGGAAGTGTTTATGTCCCCAACACCAGTGACACTCAATGGTTCTAGGGTCCACTCAATCAGGCGCTCCATGTCTGTCGTGGGGTTGCGTAGATAGTCCACCTCCAATCCCACATCCCTCTTCCATCCTGCGGGCCAACTTATCTTTGGTCCTGGAGTGCAGGTCATACCATCTCTTCCTCAGTTCAGGGATGGTCCTCTGTGTCGCCCCCAAGGAGTTTACTTTCTCCAGTATCTACTGCCAATATTGTATTTTCTGGAACTGAAAAGGATGCCTTGCCAAACATCTGGTCCATTTTTGCTACTTAATCATCTGTAAAGCACTTCTAGCTCCCTCTTTGAAACCTTTTTTTTGTTTTCTTGCTGCCTCCAGCTTCCCTCCCCTCCTCCGCAGCCATGGTGTGGTGTGCTTTGGCTTCCCTGTACCTGCAGTAGGGTATCTGCACCACTCCCTACTTCCTGTAGGTGTGTTAGGCCTCTGGGTGGTAGCCATGCCCTGTAATTGACTTCCACCTGGGCTCTGACATCACCGAACAGCCTCCAACTGCAGTTTGGGCTTTGTTTCCTCAACTACATTTTCTTATTAAGAAATCACAATTTAGTAATTTCTTAAATACTGATTTCCTAATTGTGATGTCTACCCTGTAGAAATAGCTAACTTTGTACATACCAATTTGCAACTCATAAATAGCGATTTCTACAGGGTCACTGCTTGCGAGTTGCAAAATTGGAATTTCGCACATCTAGGTCCGAGTCTCTTGAAAGCCTGGTTTTCATGAGGATCCACGTTCCTTCATGGCCAACTAGACCCACAGGGACTCAGCAGCCCTTCTGCTTTTTGTGTCCCTTAAGCATACAAACTAAATGTCAACCACTTGGAGGTCAACAAAGACCATTTATTTAAAAAGGTTTTAAATGTTAATACTGAATAGTCAGTATTAATTCATGCAACATTTACAGCCTTTAGGCCACCATTACGTGCAGCCATTTGAAAATATTTATGATGGTGTTTCTGATGAATGTATTACATCATGATGGCAAGCAAAACCTCAATTTAACAATATCAATAGAAAACATATATTCATTAACATTTAAACATTTAAATCAACATATCACAAAGATAAGAACTTATTACAGTTATGAGGTGCCAGAGGCAAATGCTCTGAATATTGTTAATAATTATTGTTGTTGGTAGATTCACTGAAGAATCATGAACCGCTGTGGAATTAATTTGATATGTACACCCCTATTCATTTTTGAAGGGCTACTCTAAACATGTGAATCGTTTATGTGTTTTATATAAGCTACACTTATTCTAATAAAATAAGACATAAAGAAGGATTGGCATGGGTGGAATCTTTCCTAATCACTTTCGGCAACTGATCACATGATGAGCCAATTTCCTATTATAAAGAGCACCGGTGGAATCATTTATTGGAAAACATAAGGAATCAATTAGTCCATGCCTCTAGGTCACCCAAAAGACATTTCATGGAACCAATGAAGAATCTGCTTCAGTGATTTTCCCTCATGTTTCCTGAGGATAAGTTATGAAATTTCCACTGGATATGTAAAAATGTTTACTGTTTTGGACTCCGAGGGTAATCTGGTCCTGCAGCACAGTATGTAGATGTTTGTGTGATGCCTCATACAGTACCCATTGCACAGGAACAAGGTTATCTATCGTCCATGCAATGCAGGGTTGTTGTTCCCTCATTTGCTTGCAGCTTGTCCCCATATAAATCAAAGACTGTTTTGCCTCTGCACTTGCACTCTATCACAGGTAAAGAAGCACGAGCAAAATTCAATTGAAGGCATGCACTATATGCATGTTACATTTGATGGCAAACAATACTCTTTAGATGGAAGTGAACAGAGAGAAATCTAAGCAACGAATTTATCATTTCAACATCAGAGACATTAACCATCTCTCAAGCAACCAAAGTAAGAAGCTCTCAGGGTAATATTTATGATCGTTTTAAATCAAGAACAACGTGTTACTTATGGGGAGCTTTTTAAATTCTAAACTGTTAGATATCCCTCTGTACAGTAGTCAATAAATAGAATATGAGGTCTACTTCATTCTTGAATTCTGGTTATTCAACAATAGTTTACATGTCTGTATCAAAGGGTATATCATAATATCCACATATATTATGGTAAATTGGTAACAACACTTAAGAAGGCAGAGTGAAAAGTGAATAAGCGCTGGCTGCATCTAAACAATTAAAAAATGGTGCAATTAATATATGTATTCACAGCGAACTGACAGCTCTTAATACATGCAACAGTTCATGAATCATTAACACAGTCCAGAGCAATGCTCTCTCCAATTGTTTTCTTTTGTATGCAGCAATAAAGGATCTGTGTGCACTGCAACCAAGGTGGTGTGTGTTGAAGACATGCAACATGAATCAAGCCACCATACAAGAGTGTGTAGTGGGCACGCTACCAACATCAGTGGTATTTGACACTCTAAATAAGGACATTGAGCAATGGTTGGTGGCTGTGTGTACAGTTAGAATAAAGATTTATATATGGGAATAATTTAAAATAAGAAGGACACTTCAAACCATTTTTAGCCTCTCTCTTAGGCTGCAGGTTACACTGTTCTTGTACACCTGTTGCCCTTCGGGAGAGGTCACATGTGACACTGTTTGGGAAAACACTTGAAAACTGAGTTGTACATCCAGTATTTTAATAGATGTTTTCCCATTGGCATCCCCTCTTCTTAACTTCATCCCTTAATCTCAAAAAAGGAGTAGGCATCAGCATGACAAGCCACATACTGTGAAGCACTTTCAACAATCATACAACAACAGGCACATTTTGCCTAAAGGCTCCAGAACTGGACTATCTCTGACATTTCTATCATCAGCCAAACAAAAAACAAATACTTTCTGTTCTAAGACGTACCATTGCACAGCCATAAGATGACATGTTTAGCACAGATGAAAAGCAGGGAGGCCATGTGGCAAATACATTATGTGTGTACAGGAATGCAAAATAAGGGTATTTTTTCAAACAAATGTGTCAGGAGCCGGTGGCTGGATAGCAGCTTCAAACTCAACACAGACTTTGTAGTGGGGAGCAAAGTGGTGCAGCTGTGTGCTCACACTAACATATTTTAATATTTTTGTTAGTGATGTAAATGCAGCTCATAGCCAAGCAAAAAGATCACAAATTGTCCGTATGAAGTGTTATCTGCCCCATACTTTGATGAAGACTAGTGCAGATGTGGTTGCTGATGAAATACAATGTATGTTCTAGAAAAACATACATTCTCAACTTTTCTTATTTCACTCTCCCGACCCATGTCATTTCTTGCTGTGTCCCCTCTACATCCCGTTAGCCTTAAAAGATCAATTTATGATGTGTTTGTTGTCTATTTTAGTGGGATTGTTGTGGAGCAACATAGAGCAATTCATACCCCAAACATTTTAATATTTCATAGAATAATGTAGTGATTTAGGGAATCAAGAAGGCTGGAAAGGATATGGCAACATAGATGTCAACAGCAGCTTTTATTAGTGACTTAACCAAGCCAGGTTTTCGGCTGACAGCTTCCAGTATGATGGGGCTTTTAACTTTTCTAGTCAAAACTATTGACCTAGAATTGGCAGGATGCTTAATTTTCTTGGTCCAAAAAGTGGAAATGGCTGAAAGTAACCTTCATAACTCGGTGGAGGTTAAAATGTGAACACTTAAATACAACCATAAGAGATAGCAATGGACTTTTATGAATAAAATGTTCACCTGTGGGCACCTATTATTACTAACTTCCTAAGTGCTGCTACAATGCAAGGCTTAACCCAATCTAGGTGAACGGTATGTATATTGTTTTGTAGAAGCAGCTACCTCACTCTTGAAGGTGCAGGGCCGGAACCGGCCAGAATGTGCTGTAAGAGAGACTCGAGGGCCCACCATGGGTGTAAAAGGATTTACTGGGACACCCACCTCCCGGTTCTTTGATTGTTCTATCATAACCATGCTGGTGAGTCCTATTCTACATCTTTTGGTGGCTGGGCCAGCTATTAGTTATGGGCGAGCGCAAATTGAGTGGAGGGAAGGATTGCACCTCTACTTATTTTAAAACTGGCACAATGATGTACTCTTTCCTGGCTTGAGCAGCAAGCATTGACGCTAAGGAAATAGAAATTGGCAGAGAGATGTTTGTTCCATGAAATTGGGGAGGGGTCTAGTTTTGTTTCATCGAGCAGGGTTTTAATCACAGTCTGGTACCCCAGAGGTAACCCCTGCAAGGTGCTGCAAGTCACCCCACCTAAGGCCATTAGTCATGTTAACCAGATTACCTTGGATAAGGAGCCCTCTTTGGTCATGCTTGATTTCTCTGATTTGCCAGCAAACACTAGCCTTTGCGAACCAGGAAGAAGAGGAACACTAAACAAGATCCTATTCCTGGCCAACTTAAGAAGCAGGGGGCTATTCTCCGTTCCACCACTAGTTCATATAAATCTGCTGGCCCAAGTCCTACACAAGTGGATCTGGCATCAATTACCAATATCAATGTGAGTGATGGGGGGCCTAGTATGTCTTGGGAAAGCATCTAGGATCAAGTTAAATCTATTGTGACATACGCAAATGCTCCCCTTGTGGATAGGTTATGCATCTTGGAAGGGGATATAGGGACCTTCCTTCCTAATTGAGGCATCTACTGCCACCTATAGACCCCATCCAAGTACATAGCCAAGCACGTACTAATAAGGGGGTCAGCACTATAATTTCTAATCGCAACGTTGGTGTTCAGAGGCTCATGTCCCCCGTGGAAATTGCTGGTCCAAGTCAAAATACATCTACTATAGTACCTGGGGTAGGGTCAATGTCTGTGATAAGTTGTGATTTAGTTGGCCATGGGCAAAAAGGACTCACTGCTGGACTCAATGGTGAAGATCTTGGGGCATTATTTTGCGCAGAACCGAGAGTTGGGATCAAGATAATGCTATTATGAGTCCAAGGCTGTATGAATTTTGGGATGGTCTCGGGACCCAGGAGCAATTTTGAAAATTGCATCTGTTAATTGGGAAGTACACAATTGCCAAGAAAGGAACTTTGGGGCATATTTATACTCTGTATGTGCCGGAATTGCGTCGTTTTTTTGACGCAATTTCGACGCAAAACTAACTCCATATTTATACTTTGGCGTTAGACGCGTCTAGCGCCAAAGTCCATGGAGTTTGCGTCATTTTTTAGCGTGGACACCTACTTTGCGTTAATGATATGCAAGGTAGGCGTTCCCGTCTAAAAAATTGACTCCGAGGCATGTGCGCCGTATTTACACTCCCGGGCAAAATTCACGCCCGGGAGTGGGCGGGTCAAAAAAAATGACGTACGGCCGCTTTTGCGCCATTTTTTAGAGCCTGGAAAAGGCAGGCGTTAAGGGACCTGTGGGCTCTGAAGGAGCCCAGAGGTGCCCTCCCATACCCCCAGGGACACCCCCTGTCACCCTTGCCCACCCCAGGAGGACACCCAAGGCTGGAGGGACCCATCCCAGGGACATTAAGGTAAGTTCAGGTAGGTATATATATTTTTTTTTGTGGCATAGGGGGGCCTGATTTGTGCCCCCCTACATGCCACTATGCCTAATGACCATGCCCAGGGGACAGAAGTCCTCTGGGCATGGCCATTGGGCAAGGGGGCATGACTCCTGTCTTTGCTAAGACAGGAGTCATTTCTATGGGGTTTGGGAGTCGAAAAAAATGCTAACTGCGTTAGCGCAGTTTTCCGTCAAAAAGTATAAATATGGCCCTTTGTACCTTGCATTCATGGACCTCAGTATGGTGTTTGATACGGTTAACCATTCTAAACTTTGGGGAATTTTACTCAAGCTGGGTCTTGAAGAACCAGAACCTTATGGGCCTGGCGGCGCAGGGTACGCCTGAAATCTCCTTGGATTCACCTTCCTCAACTAACAGAGACACGGGACACTCTGTCAGGCGTAAAAGATCAGATTTTATTAGCTGCAGCTAGTACAGTTGTCCAAGAAGTACACAAGGTATGTTCTCAGGAGACTGCCACTTTACTTTGTGGCGCACAATCTTATATACCGTATAAAAACCATTTATTAACTACATACACTCCCAGAACACATAGAAAGGAGCCAGTAAGAATAATGTAAAGATAGAACAGAGCCAATAGAAATGTCGGAAAACAAGACAGCACCAATAGAAGGAATTGGAAAACAAAGTATCAAGTGACTTAAGGTTGCCTCCCCTCCAGCTGTGTTTGTCACCCCTCCCTTGAACTAATTCATTAACCGATCCACAACGAAGTTGCATGTGGTGTGATAAGTTTGTGTGCGTTTGGAGGACAGTTGTGAAATGAGAGAATACTAGCAAAGGACAGCGAAGGCCAGACGATAAGATACGATCGGCGGAGAATAGTGTGAGCCTACAGATAGTTGAAACAAGGATTAGAAAACCAGACAGGGATTAGTGTACTCGGTCAGACCTTAATACCAGCCTTGTAAAGATAGAGGCAGAAGGCTGTTTTGAACACCATGTTGCAGAATAAGCAGAAAAGGCAAAATGGACTTCGTTCGCTGTGCTGCCTGAGTGAAGGCAACATAAAATGGCGGCGGGCCACAAAATGGCGGGTCGATACGATCGTATTAAAAATCGAATTTCCTCAGACCCTCCTTTTGCCAGAACTCAGGCAAGATACACAAACTCATGTTAATCTGAGTCGATGTCTATGGCCATGAGGTCATCAAGCTGTTGCTGTACCATCATTTTGATATTCTCTGCTCTTTGTGACTTGGGTTTGGGAATACATGCAGTAGCACATAGGTTACAGATGGCAGGACCGCAGTGCATACAAAGACAACAAGAGAATATAAAAGCTAAAATTACTCCAAAGAATGTCAATACCTTCCAACCCCATTTGGACAGTAATCCCCAAAACCACTCTGAAAAGGACCAATCTCCTTCGTCCTGATGAATCGACTCGGAGATTATGTGTAATTTAGAGATAGCTTGGTATACTGTCGGAGCGTCATTAGGTATGAAAATACAGCAACTTGATCCGATCAATTTGCATACTCCACCACGGTCCGCAAGAACAAAGTCTAAGGCAACACGGTTCTGCAAGGTCATAAGACGATCAGCCTGTAGTTCAGCTGTAATGTTACTTAAAGCTCCTACAGTGATGTCTATGGTGGTTTCTACGACACAAACCAATTGCCTTATATTTCTGCTGTTGGCCATTGGACCCCAGAAGGGAAGAAATCCTTTGAGGAAATCTCCTCCCTCTTGTCCTGCTGTGTCTTTCGAATCCACAATCCCTCTGCCATATCTATTTTTATGATGGTTCGCAGGAGCGGTGTATGTAGGGGGAAGAAGAAAGGCTATATAACAAGTACCAGAGAAATCAGCTGGCAACCATGTATAAGCCCTATCGTGGCAAACGAAGTATGTACCTTGAGATGGTACTAACGGCAGTGGATTCAGGGCTGAATAAACATATGTATGGGAACATAAACTTTCTCTTTGTCCGGTGTTTGGAGTTCTACCATTTATTTGCAGACAGAAATTTCCTTGTTGGGGTATGACCCGTATCGGAGGAGATTTTCCTTGCTCAACCTTATCATTGAGGCTGGAAATGTAATTAGTTATGTTCCAATTGGTATATGCTTTTCTTTCATCTATGGAAGCTTCACTTTTTTCCATGATTTTAGCCATAGCTACCATTCCCTTTATCAATAAACTATGACTGAAATCTGAACCAACACTATGTGAACTGACAGGTTGTTTAATTTTACTTTGATATGCATTATTGAAAATGACAAAATAAGCCCAAGCGGAACCTTCATAGGAGAATGGAAGAACTAAATATGGCATTCCTTTTTCTACCGTATGTGGTATGAGTCCACACACCCAACAGTCAGTTGTATTGATCACTAACTGATGTTGATGTAACAACTGGACGAAGGAATTGTTAAAGTATTCAGTTCTTCTGATGAGTTCATGCTGGGGAAGAGTGTGAAATAGGTGCGGAGAGATAGTAGAAGAAGATGTAGAGGTAGGAGAAGAGACAACTTTTTGCTGCAGAGTAATAATGATCCAGTTTACAGATGCCAAAAGAATACACGACAATATAATGACGCATAGAGCAATACTACAACGACTATATATTTCTTTACAATTATTCTTTACATTTTTACTTTCTCTTTTATCTAATGTAGCCTCCATCTTTCTAAGTGGATGCTCACGGCAATCTTCCTCAATCACTGTAGTCACGATTATCTACCGTCCTATGACACTGTGAGGTCCTGCAGGCCTATTGCCACTTACTCAGGTCGTAACTAAGACTCCTACCGTGACCCTGCAACCGGGATAGAGTACTACATAGGAGAGAAATTTACAAGTTCTTTGGTCTTGGTCTCAAATTATAGCGTTCCTGTCCAGAGGCAGTCTGGTTTTGAAACAATGTTCCTGGATTTGTCGTGTTCAAGCGACGATGCGATGGTATTGCTTCTTGAAGGATGTCGTCGTCCTCTTTCTCAGAAAGTGTTCCAATTAGACGCGCATCACTGAATGGTACAAATTGCGGAACTTTCTCACTTTCAGAGTCACTGATGCCTCTACGGACCCACTGATCGAAAGGCAAGGGCAAAGGCACTTTCTTGCAGTGCACGGCATGCACCCAGTTTTTCTTTCCTTCGACTTTAACTGCTGTTCTTGTGGTCAAAAGAACCAGGCGTGGCTCTCTCCATCTGGGCTCCAAATTTCTCTGTCGTTGGAAATTTTTCGTGCAGACCCAGTCACCTGGTCGGATGGAATGACCTGGGTCTGTGGAAGCCTCTGGTAGAGCACTCTGAACCTGTTGATGAAGAACACGCAATTTAGTTGTAAGGTCATGCAAGTAGTCAATCAACATCGGGTATGGCAAGTCTGAGTATTTCTTAGGGCGAGGAACTCCCCATACATTAGCTGGGCGACCAAATATCACTTCGTAAGGGCTAAGCCGCAAACGAGAGTGTACTGCTGTTCTGGTGTACAGAAGAGCCAATGGTAAAGCATCAGGCCAATTAAGTCCTGTGCTAGCTTGCACCTTAGCAATTTTAAGCTTCAAGGTTCCATTGTAGCATTCTACTAAACCAGCCGACTGTGGGTGATTCGCCGCGTGGAACTTCTGTTTTATGCCAAGACCTGCACAAACTTTTTGCATGACTTGACCCACAAATTCGCTCCCATTGTCACTCCAGACAATGCGCGGCAAACCAAACCTAGGGAAGAATTCTTTCAAAAGTATTTTGGCAGTTGATAAAGCAGTATTGTCCTTCAGAGGGTAGGCTTCTACCCATCTAGAAAAAGCACATACTACCACCAGAACATATTTGAGGTTGTTGCATCGTTCCATGTGAATATAATCGATCTGCAACACCTCAAATGGATATGTTGGAGGAGCAAAATGACCTGCTGGAGTTGGGGTTCCCTTTCCCGGGTTGTACATCAAGCAAACAATACAATGTTTTACTACATTATTTGCACACTTTGGGATCCCCTCATTTTGCCACACTGGAGCCAGAAGTTTACATATTCCTTTTGCACTTAGGTGAGCTGGACCATGTGCCATAGTAACTACAGGTAGTACATAAGCATCTGGTAACAGCCAACGTTGATGTTCTGATAATTCAACCCAACATCCCATCTCATCTAACATTCCTGTACTTTCCTTCCACTTTCTCAACTCATTCTCCGTAGCCTCTCCTTGAATTGATTTCACACTCTCTACTGTATCTTCACACATTCCCTTTTCTCTTACGCAGTTTGCGGGACCTCCAACATACATTCGACATGTGTTGTCTCTGGCTGTCTTTTTCGCTACCTCATCTGCAAATGCATTTCCTCGACCAACATCGTCCACAATCTTTTTGTGTGCACTACACTTCACGATCGCTATCTGAGTAGGCATTGTAAGTGACTCAAGAAGTTCAGTCACTAATTGACCATGTTGTATCTTAGTACCATGGGAAGTAAAGAATCCTCTTTCCTTCCATAAACGCCCAAAGTTAAACGCTACACCAAAAGCGTATTGGCTATCAGTGTACACGTTTACTCTTTTTCCTTTGGATAACACACACGCTCTAGTTAAGGCTATCAATTCAGCTGCCTGAGCTGAATTATGTCTAATGCGTGCTGTCTCCACAATCGTATGCAAAGTAGTAATAGCGTAGGCTGAAACTGTATCTCCATTCGGGAGCTTGAAACAAGAACCATCTACCCATAGTGTTCCATCTGGATTCACTAATGGCGTGTCTTTTAGGTCAATTCTACCCTTAGTCTCTTCTTCAGTACGGAGAAAACAATCATGCTGTTCAGAGACATCTCTCTCTTCTGGAAGAGGCAACAAAGTAGCTGGATTCAGGGTATTACATCGTTTGATGTGTATGTGACTAGTCAAAAGCGTCAGCTCATATCCGGACAACCGAGCACTCGTAAGATGCTGCGTTTTTGTCCTATTTAGTAAAGTATCCACTGCATGTGGCACCATAACAATGAGAGTATTATCTAGCACTACTCCAGCAGACTGTCGAATAGAAATTGCTGCTGCCGCTGTCGCCTTAAGACAACTAGGCAATGCTTTAGCTACTGGATCTAACGTAGCTGAGAAATATGCGCATGGTCGCTGTTGATCTCCAAAACGCTGCGTTAAGACTGACAATGCACAACCCTCTCTTTCGTGGACATAGAGCGTAAAGGGCTTACTGTAATCAGGAGTACCCAATACAGGAGCAGAACACAAAGCAATACGCAAATCAGTAAAACTCTTCTGACATTCGTCAGTCCACGGAAGAGGCTGAGGCGTATCTTTTAAAGTTAGCGCCAACAGCGGTTTAGCCAATAAAGAGAAACTCGGAATCCACTGTCTACAATAAGAAGTAATGCCCAAAAAAGCACGTACCTCTCTTTGTGTGGATGGCACTGTCATTTGTGCAATTGCCTGAATTCGTTCGGGGGTCAATCGTCGTCCCTCCTTTGACAAGAGATGACCCAAATAAGTCACCTCGCGACAGACATATTGTAATTTAGAAGGAGAAACCTTGTGATTCAGATCAAACAAATGACGCAACAGTGCAACGGTCACGTTTTTGCAAATCTCCTCTGAATCAGCGGCAACTAATAAGTCATCCATGTACTGAATGAGAGGGGCACCGGACGGTAAGGAAAAGGCATCAAGATGACATTTTAGAGCTTGACTGTAAATAGAGGGACTTTCACAATAACCTTGAGGTGCGCGTTTAAACCGGAAGCTTCGGCCTCCGAGGGAAAAACCAAAAATATCTCTACTCTCTTCGGCGATGGGAATACTAAAGAAAGCATTCTTTAGATCAATAACTGAAAACCAAGTCGCTGTAGAAGGTATCATCGTCAACAGAGCAGTGATATCTGGGACTACAGGAAACTGCGGTACGACAATCTTGTTTACCTCCCGAAGATCAATTACAAAACGATAAACAGGAGGCTGAGAAGGATCAGTACGTTTAAGAACCGGAAGAACAGGACTGTTACATGTATTTCCTCTCGTTTCCTCAACCACACCCTTCTGAATCAAATCATGGACAATTTCCAGAAGTGCTTTCTCACCTTCAGTAGAGATTCTGTATTGCGGAATACGTGGCATTTCAGCATTGGGCTTAAGAGTAACAACATAAGGTGGGATCTCAAGACAACCAACGTCATTCGGACCCGTAGCCCAAAGCGTTTCGGGAAGAGAAAGCAATTCAGGTGGGAATTGATCTTTTGATAAGTACATTGGACTAGTCATTTTCTGTCCTAGAGTGAGGTATACACCAGAAGGTGAACAATATATCGTAGCATGCATTCTTTTTAATAGATCTAAACCCAACAGATTTTCACCACAACCATTCGTCAGAAGAAGCGGAGCTTCTAAATCATAAGGGCCTATTGAAACAGGCAAAGGGCAAGAAACTGGATTGCGAACAGGGGCGCCAGAAAATCCTACAGATACATTCGTTAAGCCAGACAAAGGTGCGCCAGGGAGTTTAGAATGAATGATAGAGCTTCTCATGGCACCAGTATCTAAAAGAAATGGCTCTGAAACACCCATTGTAGTGACATTAACATAAGGTCCATTCTGATCCACTGGAATTGACGTAACCCCCTTACTTTGTCCATGGCTGTCCTATTCAAAATGAAGACTTTCATTCCCTCCTTCAATATACTGATCCTCACTGTAATACTGTGTAGACCTAACATTTTGCTGGTCAAAGTAATTTCCGGAATTTGGAGGAACAAAAGAACGCTGCTCTTGGGTTAACACACCTCGACCTCTACCTCTATTTGCTGACTGAGGACCACCACGACCTCGTGAAGCAGATGTTGCTCCATTACGCTGCAACAATGCCGGACAACTGTTCTTAAAATGACCTTCCTCCCTACAATAAGCACATTGATTGGGACCTAGCAAAGGTCTTGGAATGAATGGTTCAGGCTTTTGATACAACCTCTGAAGCTGCGGAGGCTGTTGAAACTGAGGCTGAACATAACGAGGAGGATAAGCCTGTTGCAAGAGAACTTTAGTTTTTAATTCTTTCGTCTTTTTCTCTTGTTTTTCCCTTTCTTCTTTGTCTCTATTTTCATAATATTGTGCAGTAGCCAATATCTGGGCGGAAGAAGAAACTGCCCATGAACTCTCGGAGTCTTTTAGCTTGTGTGATAGTTCAGGAAGCAAGTTATATACGAACTTATCCACAAATAATCGCTGTCCCCCTTCTGTAGCCATATCTTGACCACTGTGATCAATGAATGTCTCCTCGAATCGGGTAAAGAAATCGGAAACACTTTCATCTTTCTTTTGTTTACATACTGCTAGCTTATCCCAATTAACTCTCAAAGCAGGCATCATTGTTTTCATTAATGTAATAATCCTACCAGGGAGTTCTGAGATCAAAGCGTCGGGTTTTGCACCACCTACTTGACCTCTATCTGCGGCAATAATAGCGTTCCAATCGCCGCCTAATTCTTGAGCGTGATCCTCTCTACGAATTTTAGCCCATATTGTCTGTGGAACTACATTTCCCATCAACATGTCAATATCTGCTAGATTCATAGTACATGCATCAACTGTTTGCGACAACTCTTTATAGTAACCAGCAGGATTTTTGCGTGGATCTGGTAGTGACTGTTTAAGTGCTAAAACTTCACACCTTTTCCAGGGGACATGTATCCATATGCGCTGAAAATGCGCAGGAATAGCTGGATTAGCACCTGCTGCTGCAACTTCTTCCTTCCATATTGGAGAAACCTCTCTCATGGGATAGTTTTTCAGTGCTGTCCTAACTGAAGGATCAGAATCAGGAAAAGTCTGTGAGAACAATAGGGATCTGAAAGAAATAAGTGTTCTGACAGCGTTTTCAACCTTAGGACCCACAATAAGTCCTTTGTCAAAGTCAGCCTGAACATCTAACAGATCCTGTGGGACCGAACCCAAATTCATATCCTCCCATTCTTTAGCGAGAGTATCGCACATAACTTTAAAAACATATCTCTGCGTAGGTGCATTCCATTGCAGGAAGGTGGACATAATATCAGACGTACTATATTGGGGACCCTTCTTGATCCATCTACAAGCAAGTGAGTCCAATTTTTCTCGCTCTTCGGAGTCTGGGAATTGACTACGAGACTGTCTTCGAGAAAAAGCTGGAGACACGTTTAAAGCTTCAAAGAAAGGTGATAAGAGACCAGAGACAGTATCTGCAAATCGCTTACGCATAGATGGAGAATTTGACATAAGGATAGGGGACAAGGTATTAGGTGAATTAACTAAAGGAGCATTAGGAATTGCCAAAGGAGCAGAAGGCAAAGGAGTTAAAGGCAAAGCTGGCATAGGCAATACTTGAGGAGGCAAATGTGGAAAAGCTGGAGCAGGCGGAAGCACAACTGGCGGCTGAACAGGCTGTAACATCGGGGGTGCATTAGCACCTTGTACATAGGGCGGAGGCAATTTCAATAAGTGGGACATTAAGGAATCTTCCTCAAAATCTTTTCTCTTATCAAGGGAAGAGATAGGCAACGTCGGATAGCATTTATCTATTGCCATTCGATGCTGTCTGTCTGAAATTTCCATTGCATTATCTATTTCATCATCTTTGAATTGCTGAGCAGCCTGTATAATCGTCATTCCCTGTGTTTTCCTATCTCGTTTCGCTTGTTTAATTTCTCTCTGTTTGGCTTCCTTACGCCAAAGGCGAAAAGAGTCAAACATTGCCGGCCGGGCTTTTCTTTTAAATAACGTTGCTTCTAAATTATCTAGCACATCAGTTTCGAAACTACCATTTTCTGGCCATTTTAAAACACCATCTTTCTTTGTATATCGGGTCCATGTCTTATTAAAGGCAATAGGACCAACACCATGTTTAGAATAGAGCTCATATGTGGGAGTTCCAACCGAAGGAATCGGACAGGAGTCCTCAAGCTGGGAGTCCCTATTACAACCAAAGCAACAAAGTTTTCCAAACTTAGTCAGACCAGACATCTCACGATTTTTACTGGCTGTTCACAAACATCAAGGGGGTAAAACTTTCAGTTTACACAGCACAAATGCACTTACCCCTCGGCTTTGGCCACTGCAATGGCCAAATCTAAGGACCTAAGGACAAAGCAAAGACCAAAATTTGTGGGCGCGACCCACCAAATACTTAACTAAGGATGTCTTCTTACACCAACAGAGGCCCGTCTATCGTCTCGCTTTACAATACATCATCAAAGAAAGGGCCAAGGCAGGGCGGCAGTCAGGGCAGCAGTCGTCAGTAGCCGTCAGGAAGGAGTAACCGCGCTGAAAAAGACCTTCGGACCACTTCGACATACAGGGGTCGCTTGACGTGGCTCGCGATTCCTCCAGAATTTTCTTGCGGGGTTCCTCACGACCTTCAGGCAGAACCGGTACCGCTGAAGCCGCCCCACGTTGGGCGCCAGTTGAAGAACCAGAACCTTATGGGCCTGGCGGGGCAGGGTACGCCTGAAATCTCCTTGGATTCACCTGCCTCAACTAACAGAGACACGGGACACTCTGTCAGGCGTAAAAGATCAGATTTTATTAGCTGCAGCTAGTACAGTTGTCCAAGAAGTACACAAGGTATGTTCTCAGGAGACTGCCACTTTACTTTGTGGCGCACAATCTTATATACCGTATAAAAACCATTTATTAACTACATACACTCCCAGAACACATAGAAAGGAGCCAGTAAGAATAATGTAAAGATAGAACAGAGCCAATAGAAATGTCGGAAAACAAGACAGCACCAATAGAAGGAATTGGAAAACAAAGTATCAAGTGAATTAAGGTTGCCTCCCCTCCAGCTGTGTTTGTCACCCCTCCCTTGAACTAATTCATTAACCGATCCACAACGAAGTTGCATGTGGTGTGATAAGTTTGTGTGCGTTTGGAGGACAGTTGTGAAATGAGAGAATACTAGCAAAGGACAGCGAAGGCCAGACGATAAGATAAGATCGGCGGAGAATAGTGTGAGCCTACAGATAGTTGAAACAAGGATTAGAAAACCAGACAGGGATTAGTGTACTCGGTCAGACCTTAATACCAGCCTTGTAAAGATAGAGGCAGAAGGCTGTTTTGAACACCATGTTGCAGAATAAGCAGAAAAGGCAAAATGGACTTCGTTCGCTGTGCTGCCTGAGTGAAGGCAACATAAAATGGCGGCGGGCCACAAAATGGCGGGTCGATACGATCGTATTAAAAATCGAATTTCCTCAGTCTGCCCCACCCTATAGAGGATTTTTCACAGGTGCTCCACGATGGAGTTTTAGCCTCAGTTAGATATGACATGAGGGTGAGTGCACTGAATTTTTTTAATATTTTTTGGGTGCATTTTAGCTTTCATTTTATTTCTATTACATATTAAAAATGTGCACTCTTTTTTAGTCTCTCAGTGCAAAGATTTCTCAAACACCAAACGATCTATGGGGATCTGTTGCTGCCTTTTTAAGATATATGGATGATCTGAACTTAGAGGTTAATATATCTAAAGCACACTACATGCTGTGTGGTAAGCCCCAGAGCACGCCAGATCCGGTCGTGATTAAAGGCCAAGTAATCAGCCGAGTCCATGAGTTTTCTTACCTGGGAATAACCTTCAATTCTAGTGCAAGTTCGTAACCATGTATCTCAAAACGGTGCACTTGTTTTAATGCCCCAAACTTGTGTCTAGAGATGGCAATAAGCCAATCTTGCCCTTGTTGGGGATGATCAAACTAAAATGCCTACCCATTCTATGCTTTGGGGCCTACATTTGGGAATATCGAAATTACCATATAATGCAGCAGGAAGAGAATCATTTTTGCCTGCTTTTGCTTAGGGTTGGGCTTGATAGTCCATATTTTGCAGTACACAAAGGGCTTAGACCATGAGGAAGACAATGTTTAGTTTGCTCCCTTGCTTTTTTGGATCTCGATATGGAGGAATATGCAAGCAGTGCTTAACAGGTAGATTATTCTAGACTGTCTGTTCTGTGATCTGGGTCTGAAAATACCCTGTCTAAATTACATCAGAATTATGGCCAATAGCCTGAGTCAGCCTGATCTATTTTCATCCCCATGTTTATTGGAACGGCGGGTTTGGCCAAGAAGGAATTCCAGAGATTAGTGGCGACTGCTAGGGAATCAAAGGAATTGGAGAAATCATCTGTGAGAGCCTTGGCTATTGATAAGCCCTGTCGGGGCACAGAGCCTACCTTTTACCGATTAATATTGGATGGGAGAAGTTGTTCTTAACCAGGTTCTGGTTGGGCTCCATTAGGTGTAATATCTGTTCCTGCTGGGGCGTTTCGATTCAAAATGTTTTCTTGTGTACCCTTGTGATGATACTTCCTTTTAGACACTGTTGTGTTTTACCCTGGTGTGCAAATTTTATCAACCTTTTGGGCGAAGAGTTTCATTAACTATTTTATTAAGGGAGGGGTTTTATCAGGGCAGGGCAGGTTTTTATTTTCTCTGCATGCTAGCGGATGATACAGTCTGTGATGTCACGAAGTGGGAGCTTTTCTTAAATATGCAATAGGTTGGTATAACTCTGTTATGAGATGTTTGTTCTTTTATAATTATTTTTATGCAGAGCAGAGTTTGCAGACTTCTGCTATGTGGAACTCCGCAAAGTGCCAAAAGATCTCTGCTGTGGTATGCAGTGTTCCACAAGTGACATACTTTGGGTGAGTTGAGTGGTTCGTGTTGATTTCCAGCACCAGGAGTTTTTCCCGCACAGCAAAATAAGCACAAAAGGCATCATGTGGAGTGCCAGAGGGCGCTAACTTCTTTCTGCTGCTCAAGTAATTTTTTTTTTTTAGCAGCAGCTTCCTCAACATGAGTGGCAGCATTCTCAACGCGATCACCCACATTCAGAAATCTTGCTCGCGCTCGCCAACTTAGCAATTTCTTTCACTCACGCTTGCCAACTTAATGTTGATGAGCCGCCTGAGAAAAAAGCTCTGCCTCATTTCACTAAGGGCCAGATGTAGCAAAGAGATTTTGAGTAGCAAACAGCGAAAATCTCCGTTTGCGAGGTGCAAATGCCTCTTTGCTATGTAGAAATGCATTTTGAGAGTCGGATCCGACTCGCAAAATGTAATCCTGACTCGCAAATAGGAAAGGGTGTTCCCCTCCTATTTGCGACTCGCAATGCTATGCAATTCCATTTGCGACCGCGAAAGTGGTCGCAAATGGAATCGCAGTTACCATCCACTAGAAGTGGATGGTAACCCATTCGCAAACGGGAAGGGGTCCCCATGGGATCCCTTCCCCTTTGTGACTGGACTTAAAAAAATTTTTTCAGAGCAGTTAGTGGTCCAAGGGACCACTACCTACCCTGAAAAAATCCGAAACAAAAGTTTTTTTTTTTTTTCAAAGTGCAGCTCGTTTTCCTTTAAGGAAAACGTGCTACACTTTGAAAAAAAAAAACTGCTTTATTTAAAAGCAGTCAAGGACATGGTGGTCTGCTGTCTCCAGCAGGACACCATTCCCGTGAGTGCCTAGACTCGCTATGGGGTCGCAAACTGCGACCCACCTCATAAATATTTATGAGGTGGGTCTTTGCGACCCCATAGCGAGTCGCAGAAGGTGTCTGAGACACCTTTCTGCATCGCAAATTGCGAGATGCAATTTGCGAGTCGCTATGACTCGCAAATTGCAAGTCACAATTTGTGACGTACCTACATCTGACCCTAAGTTTTTTGGAAGCCCACAGTCTGCACACAGTGGGAAAAACTTTGCAAACTCCACCAGCGGAGTGGAATTCTTCGCCCACACCTAACTATTTTTAATAATTGAATAAAGAGATTTGACTGATGACTGACAAATACACTTCTGCTTTTCCAGTTTTTAACTTTACAGTAGAGGCGGTTACTAAACTTTGGATTGTGTGGAAGAAGCACCATGAACAGATGGTGAATTTCTACATTTATTCCTCACTTATGAGTGTGAAACCTATAATAAGGCAATCATCCTTTATCCTGAATATTTCTTGTAGATGAACAAGATCATTAGTTTGTGCCTCTTTCGTCACTTTTTCACGCACAACCAGAAATTCTCCATAGAATAGAACAATAGCATTTCACCTGAGTACCGCCTATAGTTTTAAATGTGTTCAGAATTTCTTAATTGAGCAAGTTTATTTGTACCTGCCTGCTTCCATTGGAAAGAAATATCAAAGTTTAATTATTCACTGAGCCAGTCCCAACAAAATGGGCCAGTTTCAACTCATGAATCTTTATTGTTTTCTTTGCTGAGGAATATTAATTATTAGATATAGCTGTTTGCTGATTCCAAAACAGATCTTGGTTGATGCAGGATTAAAAAAACACACATTGACTACTTTGTACAAGAACAGGTAGTGGTGGTCAGTATTGTGCAGCATCTCCCTAAGTGTCAATTGTGTAAACATGAACCACTCAATAGGTGACAGCAGCACTCCACTACCTCAGTAGTGCCATATAGTATGGGAAAACTTCTCACATCAAACATACACATAAAGTGCACCTAGAGCAATAATACAGCAATCACAAAGTGAACAAGGACCATTCAATCAGTCCAGTTAAAACATCTCTCCAATGTAAAAGGAGAAATGTTTTTATTCCACGATATGCAGACAGCCATAGGAGGATCAAATCGTATTAACTAATATAGGCAATCCAACCAAGGTTATTCAGTTTACCCTGCACACTCACTGTTCTAAGATAGAGCAGAAATGGTGCCCCCTGGAAATTTCAGTTTACCTTCGCTGGGATTTTCACACACCACTGAGTTGCCATTTTTTTCCTTTGCCCATCAACTACGCACTGCCGGGTCTCCCCCGTACCTGGGGTGAAAAGTACTTGTCTCCCAATTTGTCAATCTATGTTCTTGAAGTCTGTGAGGGACTCAAAACGATTTTTAGTTGGAATAGTGATAGCCCCAAAGATTCTCCTAACCTATTCTGAACCTGATTTGAGGACCTACTAGCATGACCCAGAGGTCTGTAGAAAAACCCTGATGGTAAGGCCTGAATGCATTAGCTGGAAAAATACTAATGAGTGAGCTGATATAATAATGTTGCCACTACTTTTGGGGTGTTATAATTTACCACAACACAGTCTAGATGGAAGCTATACAGGGCATACCCAACTTTCTTAAACTGTGTCACAAGAATAATCTTGTCATACAAAATTTGTGTAATACATCCATGATGTTTTTGGTGTGGGTATTGGTGTCATGTATGGGAATAGTTTTTGCGCTATATTGTGTTTAAATATAGTTCCCTTCAATATTTTATTTTTGGAGCCTTGAAAAAGTTGGCATTCCAAGTCGCAATTTGGTATGCAGAAAGGTGTCTCAGACACCTTCTGCAACTCGCAAAGGGGGTCGCAAAGACCCACCTCATTGTTATTAATGAGGTGGGTCGCAGTTTGCGACCCCATTGCGAGTATGGGCACTCACGGGGATGGTGGCCTGCTGGAGAAAGCAGACCACCATGTCCGTTACTGATTTTTAATAAAGCAGTTTTTTTTTTTCTAAGTGCAGCCCTGCACTTTGAAAAAAAAAACGAAACCTTTAGTTTCGGATTTTTTCCGGGGAGGTAGTGGTCCATTGGACCACTGCCTGCTCTGAAAAAATCTTTTTTTTACCAGTCACAAAGGGGAAGGGGTCCCATGGGGACCCCTTCCCGTTTGCGACTGGGTTACCATCCACTTCAAGTGGATGGTAACTGCAATTCCATTTGCGATCGCTTTCGCGGTCGCAAATGGAATTGAATTGCATTGCGAGTCGCAAATAGGAAGGGAACACCCCTTCCTATTTGCGAGTCGGAAATGCATTTTGCGAGTCGGATCCGGCTCGCAAAATGCATTTCTGCATACCGGAGAGGCTTTTGCACCTCGCAAACGGCGTTTTTCGCAGTTTGCGAGGCGCAAAACCCTTTCTACATCTGGCCCCTAGTTATCAATTATAGTAAGAAAATACAAAACCCGTTTAGATTCAGTAAAGGGTTGTTACCCAAAATAAGAAAAGCGTTAACTGTATCAGACTCCTTTATGAAGATCACACAATAAATTAATAGAAAATCATAGTATAACACCCTTTACTGCTGATTGATAGATTTGGGTTTCCACACTTTTGACACTTGGAAAGAAGAACGTATCCTTGCAATGATCCTTCAAGGGGCTAGCTACCAAATACCAAGTCACAACTAGTAGTTGGTTTCTAGCATTTTGACACGAGAAGCACTAACTAGTTGTATTTTGTTCCTACAAAAAATCAAATACTTACCTTAAATGCCCTTAATTCAAAAGGGTTTTAAATCATTTTTGTTACATTCGTTATACAATTATTCAATGATCACTACACTTATCACTGGTAGAGCCCTTCAGTGCCTAATTCTGCATTTTGTTAGATAGTGGGTAATCTAGTGATAGTAAATACTGCGCACTGGTAGTCCGGGTCAGGCTATACTGATACTGTGGGTATTTTACTACCCCTGTGCAGCCAATGTGGTTCAAAAACAATTGCTGTAGTTATTATTATGACAGGTTTGCTCAAAGTTTCCCTTTTACCCAACTAACTCATGTAATATGGAAATCTGAGTTTCTAAAACCCCCTGTTCTTGACTGTGTACATCACATTTTAGCCTCAACTGTAGTAGCACAAGAATTGCAACATCCTCTTCTTGGCCAGTATAAAAATTGATGTTAGCTGCTAAAAATGCATGTAAATGACCATTTATTATAGTAGCAATACTGAGTACTCTTTTTATGGGCTGCGTATTCTAGCCATGTCAGCTACATCCATATGTTTCAAGTGTAAAAGTAATAACCACAGACGGAAAGCTTGCAATCATAAATGATTGTGATGATAGCTTCACTGGGCTCTTACCTTAACTCAATATAAGTTCCAGATTAAAGTAGATTTTCCCCAAGTAGCATAAAAGGATAATATCTCAATCTGGTCAGCTTGTGGACGGAACATAACAGCTGCCCATTTTTAGGTCTGGCGATAGTCAAGACCTTTTGATTTTGCTAAAATTATGTGCATCACATAGTTAGTTGAAGGCACTAGCAATACCTCTTCATTTATTGGCCTACTATTGTGTCATTCACATTTTTCTTCTGCACACTACAGCATACAACATGAGACAAATAGTCAACACACTTCAGCCATTGGGTATCTTCAGTGTTAGTGAAGGCATACTATTCTATCACAATAAGCAAGCCCATACAAAGTGGTTCCCTTCAGTGCCAGAGTCTGCTACACCAATTGGTGCTTTTTGAGATCAAAAAAATATTTTAGTTTTTAGGCAATTTTTGTGTAGATTGATGAGCTTCCTCAACAATAACATTTTGCAAAAAACATGAAAAACAAAAAAAATGCATTGGCGCAGGCAATAATCTGGCAGCCAATGCAAGCCCTATTGGCTTTGCCAGTGCTTCTTTAAAGAATGATCAATAGGAATCATCAAATCAGAAATTACGTTACTTGGAGCAGTCTGTAACTTATTATTAGTAATTTTCAACCACCTGTGAATTATTCATCTGCTCTTCCAATTTTAACTTTGGATCATGGAACATTTCCAAGTGCACTTTGACTGACTAATGGGACCTGGAGTGATAATATATGCAGGTGTTGTATACAATTCGTACCCCAAGTCAGAGGAATGTAATTGTTATTGGTGTGGTTCAACTGTTTTAGACCTTATTCCCCCGCACAGATATCACTATGTTTGCCCTGGCAAAGCTACGTGAAAAATTTAATCTGGAGTGTGGTTTCCCCACACAATTTTTAATCCAGCTTCAGCAGTAAACACGTTTACAATTTAATCTGTGTTACTATAAACACATATTTATGGAGTAATCTGGATAACCATAACTGTTTTGTGTCTTTTGTTGTGTTTTTTTCAAAATATTATAGTTGAAGAAGCTATTGGCCTTTCTAAATCTAAAGAAAAATTGGCTAAAAAATACCTGCAATGCCCCAGGATTTTCTTGACCAGGAAAGGCCTGTGTAGACCCTGCTCCAATGCATCTGAGGCTTTTGCCTCACTCCATCTTCCTCTCTGTTGATTTCTGTCTCTCTGCTGCTCCTTGTTTCTTTTAGGTTTGTTTTTTCCTGTTGACACTGTTCCTTTACTTCTTTTTCTGATTTATTGCTACTACTTTTCTGCCTCAAAGTGCGTGTCTCTGTTGTATTTCCATTTTCCACATTCGAACATCTGTGCTTGTTCTCAATTTGCCACTTTCCATTTATCACTTTTGCTAATTTCTGCATACATGCTTTCTTTTTGATACGTTTGCTCATTTCTGTTTTGTCTTTCAGTTGTCTCTTTTTCTCACTTCAGCCTTGTTTTCAATATGTCACTTTTTCTCTTTCCTTGCTCATCCTTTGTTCTTCCCCCCTTCTTTGGCCTTTCCACACTCTTTACTCTCCCTCTGACCCACTTTCTTGGCCTTTTCTCAATTGATAGCCTTCCTCTGCCATCCTGCCTATTCTTTATCTCTTTTTCTGCCTCACATGCTCTACTGTCCTTTCGCTTCCTGCATCTTGGGCCCACAACCAGTCCAGCTCAACATTCCCTGGTCTCCTCCCTTCTCCAAGGCCCTATTTAATGGCAACCTCAGCGGGTATGGTGCTGGCATTTCTAAGATAAGCCTGTCTGTGTCCATTCACACACCGCCTGTGCCCAGTAGTAGGAATCCTTGTCTTCCCCATCTGCCACTACCCTGCCACAACATATCGCTCTATCAACTCTGAACACTGAAGGGGTGTTCTCCTACGCCACATGCAAATTCTCCTGTGCTTCCACATGCAAACCTCGCATCACCCAACAACAGCACCCAGCTCATGCACATCTCACACTCATACCCACCAGCACTGGCTGCAAAATACTCTGAAATTTCCTGCATACTCCTCAACATCCACTTTCTCACTAAACATGCCACAAAGATTGGATTGTCCCTGTAACAGATTTCACTAAGACCTGGCTAAGCTGTGCATCTGTCTCCAACATCATCACAGCCATCCTTCCTGGATAGAAGGTCAATAGGGAGGACAGACTTTACAAGATAAGTGGCAGGATGGACTTCATCTTCAAGGACATCATCTGCTGCACTCATTGGACACAACCTCCAACAACATGGAACACCGGGCATTTAAGCGCCACATCAGAGCCAACTTCACCCTCATCTACAAACCAGTGGGACCCCACACCAACTTCACTTACACATCACAGACTTTTCCCATCCCCTCATCCTCCACCCTTAATGCCTTCATCCTCCTTGGAAACTTGAAATTCCACATGGAGGACCACAGTGGCTCAAACACGGCAAAACATCTCGAAGACCTAGAGAACTTTGACCTCATCCAACATGTAAAAGGCCCAACACACTCCACAGGGCACCTTCTTCAGCTCATATTCACCACATTCAAATACATCTCAGTCAACAATCTTATGCCAATCCCCTGACCTTCGTCAAATTCACTATCTTCATCCCACTCAAGCAAAGAACCACCACCAAACCAGAATGCCAAGACTGGAACAACATTTCCAATGGAGACAAGACAACCAGACTTATTGAACAACAGCCTGAAAACAGCAGCAGCCTACACAATGCCACCACAAAATTCAACAACTATCTCACCATCTGTCCTGACACCCTACCCTCCTCAAACCTAACAAAAAGACAAGATCCAAGCCGCAGGCTGGTTAGTACACTAAGGAACTCAGGATTGCGTAGTGCAACTGCAAACAACAAGAGTACAGATAGAAAGTGACCTAAGACAACTTGGACAAGAGCTCCTTCAAATCTGCTCAGAAACTGCCATCAGCAGATCTAAACCACTAAACATTCCACACTTACTAAATACATTGATGCCAGCACCAACAGCAGCAAAAAGATCTTCTCAATTGTGATAGATTTCAACTCCTTAAACCCCTGATCCACCAATATTACACCCCACAGGACTTCTACACAACATTCTCCCATCTCTTATGCAACACGATAACTAGCATATAGAGCAATTTTAAATTCCAACTAGATCAGACAGGCCTCGCTTCTTGCCTCCCCATCTTCCCCAAAGAACAACACCACACTGCCCATACTGCCCACCATGTCCACAGAAGAAACTGCGTCCACCATGCAGTCCATCTATTCTGGGGTTCTTTCAGATCCATGCCCCCATCATGTAGTTGCCAAATAACTTCATTTCATCAACTGAGCACTCACCCCAATACTGAATGCCTCCATTGCTACAGATGCCTTCCCAGATTAATAGAAACAGGCCTCAGTACTTACCCTGCTCAAGAAGCCTTTTGCGGACACAACAATGATATTTCCCTACTACTGTGTCCAGCCAAAGTCCTGGAGAAACCTTCAGCCTGATTTAGAGTTTGGTAGGTGGGTATACTCCATAACAAATGTGATGTGTATCCCGTCCGCTATAATACAATTCCATTGGATAAAATGGAATCATAATACAGCAGATGCAATATCCGTCATGTTTCTGATGAACTAATCCCATCCACCAAACTCTATATCAGGTCCTAATTCAAAAACAAGTAACTAACCATCTCAAGGTGCACAAACTCCTCAACGTCACCCAACTTAGCTTCAGACACAACCACAGTTGACTATATGGACCTTCATCGGCATGGGAGAAATTGACTCGACCATGCAGTACATCCATTCCACGATCCCTTTGAATCCATGTCCCCACCATGTACTCACTAACCATCTCAAGGCACACCAACTCCTCAGCATCACCCAGTTTGGCTTCAGGCATAGAATATATCCTGACACTATGGCTCACCATCTTCGTAGAAGAAGCTGCCTACTCCATGCAGTCCATCCATTCAGGAATCCCTTCGGATCCATGCCACCAGCATGTAGTCACCAAAGGACTTCAGTCCATCAGCTCAGCGCTTACCCTAACCCTGAACACTGAACACGTCATTGCTTCAGCAACCTTCTCGGATGCATGGATACAGGCCTCAGTACTTATTCCGCTCAAGAAGTCTACTGGGGACTCTTGCCAACTATAGACCTATCACCCAACTACTGTATCCAACCAAAGTCTGGGATAACTAACTAGACAAAATCTAACAAACTATATCAAGGCACACCAACTGCTTGACATTGCCATTGCCCAATTTAGCTTCATACACAACCATGTCATTAAAACTGCTCTCATCTGCATCACAGATGACACACAGATGATTCCCTACTACTCAAATACTCTCAGCCTCATCTGTGGAGTACCGAAATGATCCACTCGAAGCCCAAACTCTTTTGGTGTCCTCTCCTACCCGATGACACTCAACACATACTTTCCCCCCTTTTATAAGACAAACAACATCAAGACCAAGTTCCCCACCTGCATGACCAAAGTTGCCGACTGGATGAAGACCACCAGTCTCAAATTAAACTCTGACAAGACAGAAGTGTAGATCTCCAGGAAGAATTAAAAATTCTGTGACACCAACTAGTAGCCACCTAAACTCAGGCCCACTCCCACCCCCCAACCCAGGCCAAGAATCTCAAGATACCTACTAATAGCCATCTCACCATGACAACCCAAGTCAAAGGTATCACTGCTTGCTGCTTTCGTAGTCTGAAGTTGCTGGGGAAATCTTCAAATAGCTCCCAACCATTATGAACAAATCTGTCACCTACACCCTTGTCACATGGTCTTTGGGAACACACTCTATGTTGGAATCAGCAAACATCCCACCAGATGACTCCAAGCCATTCCGAACTCAATAGCCACAGTCACACACAACCTGCCATTCCACACACAGATTACACCACATCTAAGGGAGCTCCACTGGCTCCCAATACACAAACTCCTCCCATGCACTTTCAAAGCCCTACCAACATGGAACCAGCCTACCTCAGCAAATAAATCGCACCAGACATCTACACTCAGCTGGACTTCTACTCGCACATATTCAACGCATAAGCAGAGCTGCAGCCAGTGAGTAGGTTTCTCCTACATCACTCCCAAAGCCTGGAGCAACCTGCTTCCACACATCAGAGCCTCCTGATTCATCTTTGGGTTCTGTAAGAAGCTGAAGATGTGGATCTTCTAATAGACCCACTTGCCTGCCCTTAGCCCGCCTAGACTTGCACCAGAATGCAATGCCAGAATACCCTCAAAGGTGATAGCAAACTTTACAAATTCAACTAACATAACATAACAGCAATGGAGATGGTGGACATAATGGTTTGAAATAATGTGACTTGGTGTGTCTCTTTCAAGTGCGTTATTGGACTTTGCCTGCTCCCTTCCCTACATAATGCAGCTTCCTGTTTATGGTTATCTTGTCACAAAAGGGATGACTGCTGTAAAATGCTGTCTGCTTTTCCAGTTGTGGCAATGGATATCCATTATCATTTATGAGGATACTGATTTTCTCTTTTCAGATCACGTTTTGTTTCACTTAGTCATGTGTATTGTTTATGTCAAAATTAAATTGCTAAAACTTACTGATGTACCAGATTTTTGTGACAGCACATTTTGGTATTACCAAACGTTAGGGCCCCAAATGTATGGCTAAATATCCTAGCTGATATTTTACAGTTTGAAATTACAGATGGATATGTCCCCATTCGAATGTAGCCATTTCCAATGCAAGGGAGGTGCCCATCAATGGTTGAGGCAGTACAAATGTCCAGAACTATTCTACGTCTGAGGTAAATAGTAGGCATTATAAAAAATATTAATTTTCAGACAACATTATGGAGCTAGGATTACTTATGTGTGATAAACTCACCAACAATTCATTAGAGCACATTTAAGAGCATGGGACAGCTTTTCAGGACTTCGTAGCAAAACAATATTAAAGTTATGAAAGCACTTAACGAGGGAGAAAGTGCAGATTGAAACCAGACAAACACTGGCAAAGATATTAGGCTTTGCTTTTGAGATGTATTAGCACTGCCAAAGCCTATTGTTCATTCTGTGCAACACTGGCATTGCTGATGCTGTACAGCTTAAGCAAAAAAAAAAAAAATGGTGACATTGCCAAAGTGGATGCATCATTTTGTATGTATGAGCATGTGCCATGATATATGAGAAGTAAGTTTTAGCTACTTTAGGGCACGAGTTATAGTTACTTGAAATAACCATAACGATAACTGATGAATTTCTATGGTTTTGTGCAAGTAAATTCAGATGCTAACTATAACGTCCCTGTAATCTTGTTTTTTTCAGTGAATTTCTATGTTTTTTTTAATGTAAAACAATTTTATTAACTATACGTCAATGCAGTTTGGTCGACAGTAGGTAGTTATAGTTGGGACAATGTTGCCACAGGAAAACCATTATTTGGCTTGCCTATATCTTTGTCATCATTTGACGAATCTTCACAAAAACGTTTAAAAAGTGTGCCTGTGATTCTTGTTGCACATGGAAAGTTTTGCAGTGGTCTGTCAAGCGGAGGCAGGGAAAAAAGTGGGTCAAAAAAGGTGTTTTCCCCATCCTAATTCCCATAGGAGTTTTGAACACGGCTACAGCCCAAACCGTTAAATGGGAATCACACCAAATTTAGCAGAAAGCTGGATTTTCCTCCACAGATTGAGTTTTTTGTTATTTGTTGTAAATTTGTTCTTTAGTTTTTGAGAAATTAAAGGGAAAATAAATGTATATATCTGGTGAAGGCTAAGCACAGATCGAATGGTGAGATCTGATTGGCTGTCAGCACTACAACTGGAAAGGGATGGCAGCCATCTTGGGACAAATATACATGAGAGCACCCCATTGAAATGCATTGTAGTGAATGGCAGGTTTGAGGGTCACAAAAAGCAGAACGTATAAAGGATGACAGGAAATGTTAGTTGCAATATAAATCATTTGTTGATGGTACAATGTTAATTTTAGGAATTGTGGTGTGTTCTAAGGTGATTTTACCCTGCTGAGATTTCATAAATAATGTTTGAGAGACAACTGTTTCTCATGATTTTCCCATAGAGGTTATGGAAGGTGCTCCAGAAGCTAAAATGAGAGCATATTTTCTGTAAATTCACAGTATCTTTCTCAGCAATATGAGAATGAAGTCTGGCATTCTTCGTAAACCATGTATTTCCAACAGAAGCAGCATGTCAGTTGATTTCCTTGTGTTCTACTGCAGTTGCCCAAGATGTTCCAAAGAACAACTAGAGAGCTAACAGTCTTACTTTTGACAAAACCTGCAAAAAAATCCCAAGTCATTTTAAAGGGTGTCAAACTAGATGACATAGAAACCTTTTCATATCTTGGTATTATGTTCAATAATAAAGGTACCTGGTTGCAAGCCATCAGGTCTAGGAAATTACTATTTACGAAAACTATTATGGCTGTAAAAAAAAAATCAAAAAAGGTCAGTAGGGCTACCCCCAAAGACATGATGGCAATCTATAACGCAAAATGTGTCTCTGTTGCATTGTATGGGGCAGGCCTCTAGGGATATAGGAAATGTAATGCCCTACAGCTAGCCGAAAATTATTTTTTAAAGTCCATCTTAAGTGTGCCAAAATCCACTTCAACCTTGGTGTGCCATACAGAAATGGGGGTAAGATACATTATAGACCTAATGAGCAAGCAACCAATTTTACTTTGGCATAAAGTATGGACTTCCGATTTTGCTAGCATGAATAGGGCCATTATAGAAGATGCTCAATCATTAAGCCATTGACTGCAAATTCCATGGCTGAATTATATAAAGAACTTCCTTACGGACCTGGGCCACCCTGAGTTATACTTTACACCAGAAAAAATGGAAACACTTTCTAGGAAAGATCTGAAAAACATCTGTCTCACTTACCTGGCTGACTCGAGGTGGGCCATTGAGTCAAAGAAATCTAGTGTAAGGAGGAATCTCCTGTTGCAGCAATTAGATGGCATGGAACCATATTTAAAATATGTATCGAACTTGAGGCATTGATATGTCCTCACAGGCCTAAGACTAGAGACATTTCACCAACTCGTCAGTTTTCTGCTTACCAACGACTGGACTCCAGTTCTGGGAAAATGTCCCTGTGATTCAGTGTCAGACCAAAGCACAATGCATATAGTTTTTTTTTGCAAATTTTATTCTGATTTAAGGAAAGTGATTGTGACTCCACTTTTAAATTCCATGCTCTTTAAACAGTGACGCCCAGCTTTTATTTACCTGCTGTCCCTTCGATCAATTATAATCTGTAATGGATTAGCTCTATATTTATGTGCAGTAATTAAGGCTAGATTATATTTTTAGGCAAATTATGGAGGTCTTTTATCTTCAAACGTTTTTAGTCGGGACAACAGTCCCTGCTTTTTAAACATGTTGTTTTATTGACTTTATGCTGTTTTTTAGAAGAATAACAGGACTTATTTTCTTGCATTGAATTTTATCACATGGTATCAATTGTTGTATGTTTTGATTTACTTTAGTTATTTATTTTATGTGGTTGTTGATTGGTGTTATTTGTATGTTTTATCTGCTTTTATGATTGTGAGATACAATCGAATAAAGTATTTTGATGATGACAAAAGTGTGGTACACCTGAAGCCATCTTGATTGAATCAAAATGGTAACATTTAATTCAAAAAGGAACAAAATGAGGGGCTCAGTTTGTAATAGAAACTATGGTTAGTGCCATAGAAAGTATTAAGCCCATGTTTTGAGTGAGTTCTCAAATATCTTTCTCTTCTATTTCATTAAAACATTCATACTTAGGGCTGGTGATCAGCAGCTTACAGTATTCTAATGAGAATTAGAGCATTCTGAATTTATGCCAAAAGTGAGACACAGCTGAATGGCATTTTGATGAAATGCCAAAACTGGAAAGCTGAAAGCATATATTACTGAGGATACTGCAGAAAATAAGGACATTAAAGAGCCAGGCCCAACATCTAACCCCCCCACCGTGCATTCCGATGGGCATCGTACTTAACATTAAAAAACACTCTAGAGATTCACTGAAAGCACACAAGGTTACAGGGGCATTATAGTTAGGAAATCAAATTGAAAAAAAAACTTAGAAATGCACTTAAAAATCAAAGGTTATAGGGATGTTATAGTTAGGTTCAGATGGTATATACACACAACCATAGAAATTCAGCTATTATTGTTATTTCAAGTAACTATAACTAGTGCCCGAAGGCAACTATAACTCACGCCCTCACCTTGCACTGCTAATTACTCAAGATATTACTTTGTTCATGACATCTTCTTTGACATAATTGATAATATCACTGTAACAGTTGCAGTTAAATTATTGATGAGAATACTGTGCATGGAGAGGGTGCGAATTATAGTTACCATAGGGCACGAGTTATAGTTACTTGAACTAGCTCTGCCTTTAACAGCTGAGTTTCTATGGGTTTGTTCTTGTAAATTATGAACCTAAATTTAATGTCCCTGTGTGGTCTCCACTAGCTATAGTCAGGACCATTTTTAACTTAACATAACTTTGCCGGCGATTGCTGAATCTTCAAAAAAATTTCAATACATATACTTTGGTCACTTCATCTGCTGCCTTGAAAGTTTCATTGTGATCGGTCAAGCAGGAGCCAAGAAAAAGGGGGTACCAAAACACTTTTTCCCCATTCTGTCAATGGGATTTTTCTAATTTTTGAACATAACTACAGTCTGAACCACTGAACGGAATTACACCAAATTTTGCAGAAAGCTAGCTCTTTTTCCTGAAAGCATACTTTTTTGTAATTGGGTGTAAATCCGTCCACTAGTTTCTGCGATATTCTAGTTTAAAATATATACATATTTAGGGCTGTGGATCCTCCACCGAGATAGATTTTCAAATCTGGATTTGGATCCTAGGATCCAGAGGAATAGCAGGGCCCTGATTACCTGGCCACAACCTGACAGTAAAGTTGCAGCCTCCATTTTGTTTACTACATCGGCTCTAGGATGGGAAAAGAAGAGCACTCATAAGAGGTTAGTGTACGAAAGTACCCTCTTTTTGGCATGTTACCCCCAATTTCTGCCTGATGTTAGTGTGTTTTACTGTGTCACTGGGATCCTGCTAACCAAGACCTCAGTGCTCATGCTCTCTCTCTTCTAACTTTTGTCACTCCATACTGGTAACCCAGTATTTCACCCATAATTGGCATACTAGTCACCCTTTATAAGTTCCTAGTATATTGTACCTAGGTACCCAGGGCATTGGGGTTCCAGGGGATCCCTATGGGCTGTGGCATTTATTTTGCCACCCATAGGGAGCCCATGCAAAGGCTTCTACATGACTACCATTGCAGCCTGTGTGAAATGGCGAATGCACCCTTTCACTGCCATTTACACTGCACATGGTCACTTATAAGTCACCCATATGCCAGGCCTTCCAACTCTGAAGGCTGGGTGCAGAGTTCTTGTGTATGAGGGCACCACTGCACTGGCAGAGGTGCTCCCACATCATCCAGGACCATTTTCCCAGACTTGGTGAGTGCAGGGATGCAATTTTACACATGCACTGGACATAGGTCGCTACCTATGTACAGCTTCACAACGGTAACTCTGAATATGGCCATGTTTGGTATCAAACATGTTGGAATCATACCCAAAGGCTTTTGCAAGCATTGGTTGTATGATTCCATGCACTCTGGGGGCACCTTAGAGGACCCCCAGTACTTTCAGTACAGCCTTCTGAGGTTTGCCAGGCAGCCCCAGCTGCTGCCACCTCACAGAGAGGTTTCTGTCCTCCTGTTGCTCAAGCAGCTTGAGCCCAGGAATGCATAACAAAGCATTTCCTTCGGGAGAGGGGTGTTACACCCTCTCCCTTTGGAAATAGGTGTTACAAGCATGGGAAGGGTAGCCTCCTATAGCCTCTGGAAATGCTCAGTCCCTGCTCTGGCGCGAAACTTGACGAAGGGAAGGGGAGTGTCCACTCCCCTGTCCACCACCACCACAGGGGTGGTGCTCAGAGCTCCTCCAGAGTGTCCCTGGGTTTTGCCATCTTGGATTCCAAGTTGGCAGGTCACTCTGGGAGCATCTGAGTGGCCAGTGCCAACAGGTGATGTCAGAGCCCTCCCATGATAGGTGCTTGCCTGTTTAGCTGACCAAGCCCCCTTTCAGGGCTATTTAGGGTCTCTCTCTTGGGTGGTTCTTCAGATTTGGATTGTAAGACTCTAGCAGGAATCCTCTGCATCCTTTACTTCACTTTCTTACCAAAGACACCGCACCCGGACCCTCAAGGAACTCTACAGACTGCAACAAAGAAGCAAAGACAACTTCTGCAACATTGTATCTTCAGCTCCTGCCAGTAACTGCAACTGTTTCCAAGTCGTGCATCCTCCGGGTACTTCCTGTCTTCAGCCAGCACCAGAAGAACGAAGGAATCTCACTTGAAGTGAAGTAGTCACTCCCCTGCTTCAGCAGGTATCCCTCTGCAGTGACAACCGGTGGCTTGGGTCCCCTCTCCTGAAGAAGTGCATGGAGCCAGCAACCCAGGTGGTGGACTGAAGTGGTCCCGATAGTCCAGACGTCCAAATGTCCAACTTTGGTTAAGGTATGAGCTTGCCTCCCCACACAAAACGGTACCCCCATGCACCACATGTTCTGCAGTTGCCAAGGCTTGTTGGCATCCTTCCACAAAGTGCACCATGCAGCTCCAGCCTCCAGCACTCCTTCCTGCAATGCACAGCCTCCTGTGTGGTTCTCCCATGGTGTGGGATCCTTTTGTGTAGTGCTGCAAGGGTCTTCTTTTGCACCTTCTTTGTCCCCATGCTTTGGGACTCCTGTGCACACTGCCTGGTCTTCTGAGGGTTCTCAGAGTTGCTCAGAGCCCCCTCGATCCTCCCCTCCTAGGTAGAGGCCACAAGGTCCCTCCTTGTCCCAGAACAGCCCCATTTACCACTAATCGCAAGCTTTACCTGGGCCAAGGCTTGTTGGCAGAAACCAAAAATGAAAACCAGACTGCTGTCATCCATCCGGCGTGGGACAATTTCTGCACCAACCAGGAACCTGCATCTGTGCTCTTGGGTGCAGTACTAACTGCTGATATTCACCTGTGGTTCTTTTTTTGTACCTTCATCTGGGTTAGCAGGGCCTCCTGTTCTCCCTGGACTCTTCTGTGCATCTTTGACTTGGTCCCCTTCTTCTACAGGTCTTCAGGTCCAGGAATCCATTGTTGGTGTCTTGCAGTCTCTTCTGTTCTTGCATAATCTTCTTTCTCATGTACTTGTGTGTTCTAGGAAAGTTATTGTGATTTACTCCTGCTTTCTTGGAACCTGGAATGGGTTATATTGCTTACCTTTGGTGTTTTCTAATACTCCCAGCACCCCCCTACACACTACACTTGCCTAGGTGGGAAACTGACTTTTGAATTCCACTTTCTTAGTACATAGTTTGTCTTCCCCCAGGCCCATTTCTAACTATTGTAATTTCCACTATTTGCACTGTTTTCTAACTGTTTTTACAGCTATTTCTGCATACAAGTGTATATAATTTGTGTATTACTTACCTCCTCAGCGAGTATAGTCCCTATGGTATTTTTGGCATTTGTGTCACCACAATAAAGTATCTTTATTTTTGTATTTTCTTTCATGTGTATGAGTACTGTGTGACTACAGTGGTATTGTATGAGCTTTTCATGTCTCTTAGTTAGGCCTTGGCTGCTTATACATAGAGAGCCTGGCTCATAGACACTGTCTAAATTTCACTAATACGGTATAACTGGACCTGGTATAAGGTGTAAGTACCTTTGGTACCCACTACAAACCAGGCCAGCCTCCTACATTGGTGGTGCAGCAGTGGGATAAGTACTTACAATTGCCTTATCACTCTGTCACCGGTGCTTTCCACAGGAAAGAGTACTCTGTACCTAGAGACATACACATATAACTGGTTACAGGGCCTAGTCTCTTACTTTCCTTTCTAAGAGACTAGAAGTTAGGTAGAGTAGTTATTTTACACTACACTAACACTCACACTACATAATGTCTACTGCTGGGCCTAGCTCTGAGGTAGGGCATGACCTTCAAAGAACTGAAGGTGCTTTGCTCAGAGAGAAGCTTAGATGTAGGGAAGAACCCCAGCAAGAATTTTCTGTTGAGCCTTCTCCTCCAGGATGATCAGGAGCATGCTGATAACCAGGAGGAGGAGAGGGAGGGAGATTCTGACTCCTTAGAGTCAGGGAATCATCCTGAAGACTCAGGGGAGGGCTCTTCCAAAGATCTTCCCCCTAGCAAACTTTCTAGTGTAGCTGGCAGTAGGAGGGGTAGTCACCCTGGGAGGGCTCTCTTCACACCTAGAGGTCAGGTTACTAGGGTTAGCAAAGTTAAGGAAAGATGTACCCCTGCCCATTCTCATACTACCTCAGTTTCTGAGGGATCCCATGGGCCCACTTCAGGTGATGACTCCATAGACAGGGAGATCAGGAAACCGAGACTGGAGGAGGCCAAGCTGACGCTGCAGCAGCAACAGCTAGCCCTAGACAGGGAGGCCTTGGCTGTGGAGAGGGAAAGACAGGGGTTGGGGTTAGTTCCCCGTGGTGGAAGCAGCCGTTTCAGGAGTTAGGGAGGACACCATTGACTCTAGGAACTTGCATAAAAGTGTTCCCCCATACAAGGTGGGGGATGACATCTACAAGTGGTTTGCTGCACTTGAGAGGGCCTGCAAAGTTCAGAGGGAGGGTCCTTCAAAGACAGTGGGCTGCTATTCTGTGACAGTCTTTTTCTGACAAGCGGAGGGATAGACTTCTCACTGTCAGCGAAGAAGACTCAGACAACTACAGTATTCTTAACCTCTTAGCTGCTGGGCCTTCCCCCCCGTGCTGAGCCCTTTTTTGGCTATTTGGGGTAGTTCGCGCTTAGACCTTCATAGCTTTTTGTCCACATAAGCTATCCATGCCAAATTTCTATCCTTTTTTTCCAACATCCTAGGAATTCTAAAGGTACCCAGAGTTTCTGAGTTCCCCTGGAGGAGACCAAGAAATTATCCAAAATACACCTAAAATTTCATTTCTTTTTTTTTTAAATGGGAAAAAGGGCTGCCGAACAAGGCTTGTGGTTTTTTCCCTGAAAATGGCACCATCAAAGGGTTTGCAGCACTAAAATCACCATATTCCCAGCTTTCAGGAACAGCAGACTTGAATGGAAAACAACACAATTTTGGCATTTTACTGGGACATTCTTCATTTTTACTATTTTTGGTGTTTTAAGCCTCCTTCCAGTTGGTGACAGGAATGGGTGTGAAACCAATACTGGATCCTGGAAAGCTAAGCATTTCTGAATTCAGCAAGGGGTGATTTGTGTAGATCCTACAAAGGTTTTCCTACATAACATAACAGCTGAAATAAAAAAATATTGAAATTGAGCTGAAAAAAACAACAATTTTTCTCCACGCTTTACTCTGTAACTTTTTCCTGCAATGTCAGATTTTTTAAAGCAATATACCGTTACATGTGCTGGACTCTTCCAGTTGTGGGGATATATAGGGCTTGTAGGTTCATAAAGATCCCTAGGTACCCAGAGCCAATATATGAGCTGCACCTTACAATTGGTTTTCATTCTATTCCGGTATACAGCTATTCATTTGCTGAAATATAAAGAGTGAAACATAGGTATCAAGAAAACCTTTGTATTTCCAAAATGGCCACAAGATAAGGTGTTGAGAAGCAGTGGTTATTTGCACATCTCTGAATTTCGGGGTTCCCATACTAGCATGTGCAATACAGGCAATTTCTCAAATAGATGTCTTTTTTACACACTGTCTTACATTTGGAAGGAAAAAATGAAGAGATAGACAAGGGGCAAGAACACTTGTTGTGCTATTCTGTGTTCCTCCAAGTCTCCAGATAAAAATGGTACCTCACTTGCGTGGGTAGGCCTAATGCTCGCAACAGGAAAGGCAATATGGTCACATTACATTTTTACACTGAAATCTGACGTGTTTTTTGCAAAGTGCCTAGCTGTGGATTTTGGCCTCTAGCTCAGCCGGCACCTAGGGAAACCTACCAAACCTGCACATTTTTGAAAACTAGACACCTAGGGGAATCCTTGATGGGCTGACTTGTGGGGCTCTCACCAGGTTCTGTTACACAGAATCCTTTGCAAACCTCAAAATGTGGCCAAAAAAACACTCTTTCCTCGCATTACGGTGACAGAAAGTTCTGGAATCTGAGAGGAGCCACAAATTTCCTTCCACCCAACGTTTACCCAAGTCTCCCGATAAAAATGGTACCTCACTTGCGTGGGTAGGCCTAGTGCCCGCTATAGGAATAGATCACACAACGGTCAATGTTGGTCCTTACATGAGGCAACTGTTGACCCTGGAGTGATCCATTCCTGACGCAGTCACTAGGTATAGGCACTTAAGTGGGGTAGTGTTTTTATCAAGACAGGTGAGGAATCACTAGGTGGTAGGAATTTTGTGGATCCCAGCATATTCCTGTAGTTTGTGTGAGATAAGTGAAAGAAAAATTGAGTTTTATTCATCATTTCAGCTTTGCAGGGTATTCTGGGTAAGAAAACTTTGGGGAATCCGCACAAGTCATACCTCTGTTGACTCCCCCGGATGTCTAGTTTCCAGAAATGTTTGGGTTTAGTATGTTTCCCTATATGGCCACCGAACCCAGGACTAAAAACACAGGTGCCTGCCTTACAAAACCAGTTTGTTTTGTGATAGATAATTCTGATGTCTCCATAATACGATTTGGCCAGTGGAATTTGGTGCTAAACTAAATTAGGGAGCTCCCAAGAGAGCACTCTCTCTCTGTGCTTGCTGACGCATTTACCGGCTCCCTGGGTTGGGCTAACCTACTATTGCGTGTTGCACAGACTGTGCTTGCGAAGGAACAGCAGGACTGTCCCCATCACCTCCCTCATAATTTAATGGAGGAGGAGTTATCCAAGGGGACTTCTCTGACTGAAGAATCACTCCCAGAGTCTGTGCCATTGTCCTATCCCTCAGATGCTGTCTCAGTATCTGCTGTCTCAGTCTCTGATCCTATGTCAGAGCTGTCCTCTATAACCCGAGTTACGGCATCAGCAGCAGTCATCCATCAAGATGCCATCTCTGCTATTAGCTAAACTGTTGCTCTAAAACACTAGCCTACATAGACAGTCACAAAATTGCTGGTCTGTGTGTGATATGTGCAACAGTAGAGGCCACCTTACCTGCGCTTCGTCCCTCAATCAGCACGTTCTTTCAAAACATTCAAAAAACACCTTGTCACATACCATTTTATCACAGTCTTAGCACCTCCTGCGCCCAGTCCAACAATCATTATTAGTACTTCCACTCCCATGTCCTCCTCCTCGGATTCCTTCATTACCCTCCAGCAAAAGTGCCTTTCATCTCTCCATAGCCGCCACTCATCCCGCGCGTACATTTCATTTGTATTATAGCGTAGGAAATGGCACACTTTACTAATGTATTCAGCGATTTACATAAAATACATATTTGCTCTTTGCAGTAGGCCTATAAACCTTCGGCGCTTCTCTATGGCACTAAAACTGCCATTATGGAAAAGTCTGATCCTTTTGTAGCAGAAACATAATCACAAGCCTTTCTTGACTTTTTTTATTGCTGCCTAAAAGCTACAGTTGAAATGTGTCAGATGAAGTATGTGCATTGCTTTGAAGACGCAAGCTGCAACTACCTGACAACTGGTGGCAAATTATATATATATATATATATATATATATATATATATATATATATATATATATATATATTCTTCACACCAAGTTGACAATTAAGTCAGGAATGCGGCACTCACAGGATTGAATCAGACTTCTTTCATTACATCACAAGACCCCAAACAAACTGACACCAACGCGTTTCGACCTTCCCGGTCTTGATCACAGTGATTATCCAATCCAATGCAAGCACTATTTATACTGTTCCTCTAACCCATGGGTACTCACAAACTTTTTCTCGGGGGCCAAAATTGCAGTATGGTTTGCGGCCGAGGGCCGCACTGAAGTGACAGCGGGGCGGGGGCGGGGCTTAGAGGGGGCGGGGCTTAGAAGGGGAACAACCACCGCCGCCTTTTTCAAAACATTGTAACACACACAGCGCCATCTGCACACAGCGCCATCAGCACTCACCCCTACCCCAGTAACACACACAGCGCCATCTGCTCTCACCCCTACCCTAGTAACACACACAGCGCCATCTGCACACAGCGCCATCAGCACTCACCCCTACCCCAGTAACACACACAGCGCCATCTGCACACAGCGCCATCTGCTCTCACCCCTACCCCAGTAACACACACACAGCGCACACACACAGCGCCATCAGCACTCACCCCTACCCCAATAACACACACAGTGCCATCTGCACACAGCGCCATCTGCTCTCACCCCTACCCCAGTAACACACACAGCGCCATCTGCACACACCCCTACCCCAGTAACACACACACAGCGCACACACACAGCGCCATCTGCTCTCACCCCTACCCCAGTAACACACACAGCGCCATCTGCACACAGCGCCAACAGCTTGACACAAATGTCAGTCAGCACCTATGTTCCTTAACTAATGTTATGCTTAATTTATTAATTTCATGATTTTGAACTCCTAGGAGGTCCACATTAAAAACAAACGAAAAATAAGATCACAATGAGGAAAATCAATAACGGACGAGACAAGATAGAATAAAATGTAAGAATTATTACAAAGTGCAACACTATTAAAACTTCAAATATTCACTAAAATGGTCAATATACATTTAAAAATGCTCTAAATAAGTTAAAAATCTGAAATCAAACCATTTCATTTGGGTTGTTATATAGCCACGTTACTCAAAGTACGGCTCGCGGGCCGCCAAGGTAGGTCCGTGGGGCCGCTGGCGGCCCGTGGGCCGTACTTTGAGTAACGTCGCTCTAACCCATGCCCTTATGTGGCATTCTGGGATATGTAGTCTTTATAGTGTATACTATTTCTAAACACACCGCCATGCCTTTTTGACACCCCAATGTGTACTGCTACTACCAAAGAAAAAAAAAAGGACTGAAAAAAAATAATAATTGACCAACCTAGTGCACATAAAGGATAATAAAACAATAAACAACAAACATAACCACAGCTTCTCTACTTATCATGTGAATTTGTTAATATATTACACTATTTGCAGTGTTTGTATTTCCAACTTGGTTCTCTTTGCTATAATCTAAAATTAATCTAATCTCATTCTTTTCCAACATTGATTCATCTGGTACATTTCTGTTCTTCATCATTACCTGTGCTCGAGTCTTATTCCTTGCCTTCATCTCTCCCTGTTTGATACATTTCAGTGTATATCCCCTATTTAGGAATCTCTGTCTGGTCTCATCAAATTAACATTCATATCTGGTTCATTTGAGCAGTTTCTTTTAATACGAATAAACTCTCCATAAGGAATGCTTCTGATTAATGATCTTGGATGAAAACTAGTTCCATGTATGATACTGTTAGTTGCTGTGGGCTTCCTATGTAATGTGGTCTGTAATTCTCCATCTACAATGTACACTAATACATCTAGGAATTCAATAGAGCTTTTACTAATCTTATGTATAAAATGTAATCCAACATCATTTTTGCTCAATATATCAAAGAATTCCTCAAATTCTTCCATGGTTCCCTGCCAGATTAGAAACAAATCATCTATATATCGTAGCCACATGATAACTTTATCCATGTATCTATCATCCTCTTGGCTCCAAGCTATGCATCTCTCCCACCACCCCATCGTGAGATTTGCATAGCTTGGCAAAAAGGACACTCCCATCGCTGTCCCACAAATTTGATTGTAGATCTGATGGTTAAACAAAAAAAAATTATTATTATCATTTCCAATAGCATCTCAGAATGTCTTAGGAAATGAATGCTCTTTGAATTTGACTGCATTAATCCCCACTTGATGTGAGATCGAAGTATAAAATGAGACCACATCTATCGTTACCAACAGATAATCAGAATGCCACACTACCCCATTTACTGCTCTCAAGAAGTCCCCCGCACCTTGTATATATGAATTCAAATCTTTCACCACAGGGGCTATTCGCAAAAAAGCCCATTTTGCACTTCCAATTTACCACTAACTCAGAGCAGGTGGTAACCATTACCACAGTATAAAAGGAGACCCAGAAGGCATCTGGGTTACTCAAGATGGCGGAGATATATGTGATAGGAATGAGGAGGAGAGCCCACGCCGCACAGCAGAGGAGAAGGAGGAGCCAGAGACAGGAGAAGATATACAGAACCAGGCAGACACTTTTCCAACAAACTGAGGAGGAGAGTTATGATAAATATAGACTGAGCAGTGCAGCAATACTAGATTTAATAGAATTACTCAAACCACAGCTACAACGCCAGACTGTGCGCGGCTGCACCATCCCTACGCATGTGCAAGTGCTTTGCTCACTGCACCTCTTGGCCTTGGGTAGCTATCAGGGGGTCATTGCCGTGGCAGGTGGGGTATCCCAAAGTTCACTCTCACCGTTCTTCAGGGCATTACTAGATGCCTTACTCACACACATGTCCAGATACATATATCTACCCAGGAATGAGGCAGAAATCAACAGCACCAAGTTGGAATTCTACAGGATTGCCAACTTCCCCCATGTCATAGGGTGTGTAGACGGGACACATTTACAAATATGCCCTCCTGCAAATCTGGAATATCTGTTCCGCAATAGGAAGTGTACCCACTCACTCAACATCCAGGTGGTATGTGAAGCCCATTATGTTATCACTGACATGGTTGCCAAATTTCCTGGGAGTACACATGACTCCTACATTTTCAAAGACAGTGGGATACACCAACGCCTAGAATGTGGGGAGTTTTGAGACGGATACCTCCTAGGTATAGCTGAATACACCAGGCAGACATACACACAGGTCAATGTGGAACCCATCTATGCCCTGCTAACATTGTGCATTTTGTGCCAAACAGGTGACAGTGCATATGCACTTCGACCATGGATACTCACCCCGTACGTAACACCCATCAATGAGACAGAGAGGCAATACAACAGTGCACATAAGAGGACCAGAAATATCATCGAAAGGACCTTTGGACTGCTGAAAGCAAGATTCAGATGCTTCCACAGAAGTGGAGGTGCCCTCCAGTATACCCCAATAACAGCTTTCAAGATTGTTGTTGCATGCGCTATACTGCACAACATTGCCACCAGCCGTGGGCTACCTCTCACCCCTGAAGACCCAGATTCAGAGGATGAAGAGCAAGAGCTACCACATCGCCATCATGGGGATAGAAGCATCGCTAAATCAAGGCAGACTGAGATGGGAACACATTGCAAACCAATACTTTGGAAGGTACGTGCTAACTGTCACCACACTCACTAATGTCACACACAAAGAGTCCAGGTGTTAAGTGGAACTAACAAGTGATTTAATTTGTGCAACCAAAAAAACTATATACATTGTCAACAGTTCAGGGGCTGTAACAGTCCTCCTGGCATGAGGACACATTGACCTCATGTGCCCCAACCCCAGGACAGTGTGGAGCTCAGATCCTACACCGGCCTCAGCCAGCATGGCTGGTACCAGGGGTGACAGCAGTGCCCTGCCTTGCGCTTCCACTGCACAACACCCTGGTGTCACTGGCAGAGACACTGCTGATGGTGGAGCCCTCCTCGCTGTCTTGCGGCGTGTCGGCCGCGCCCCTGGCCACCTGCTGTGCCTCCATTATGTCAACAGCGTGGCTGAGACGGCCCAGTCCACGTGCCACATCACTGGCAAAGTGGCCCATGTCAACTTGGAGGCTGACTGTGCGCCTAGAAAGGCCAGTAGTGTTCACAGCCAGCCTGACTATGGAGGCAGACATGCGGTCCAGCCGGTTAAGTAGCTGCCTGTCACGACGCCTTGCACCCTCTGTCTGAGTTAGGAGTCCAGCCACAAGTTCTCGCATGGAGAGTGAAAGGTCGCCCATATGTGTGTTCATTTGTGCCAACTCCGTGTGCACAAGCTGCATGCTACTGCCTTGGTTTCGCTCCATGCGCCGCAATGCCCCTGTAATTCTCCTAATCTCCTGTGTTTGCAGGCACTGACCCCGTAGGAGTGCGGCCTCAGCACGTGACACGGAGGCGTCCCCTGACTCTGTCTGCCGCTGTGATGGTACATTTACACGTCGCCTGCGACGCAGTGGAGGCTCCGTGTCTTCTACAGTGGCACTGTGGCTGGGACCAGGTGCTGGATCAGACACCAGTATGGCAACTGGTGCATCATGAGGGGACTGTGTGTTGGTGGTGCAGGTCTCAGTGGTGGCTGGTCCTGAGTCATCTGTTGGCTGTTGGCTGACCATTGGCCCCTGGATGCTTTGGCTGGTGGGGGTGTCTTGTGGGAGACCTGTGGGACATAGGGAACACACTGTCAGTATCTACTATCTGTTTTCAACTTCCTAATAAACTCTTGCCTATCAACTGCCTACTTGACTACATTGCCCATAATGCACCATTCTGGTGGTTGCAACTCTGAAATGGAGCTATTTTGGTTGTGCATGCTACTGTGTACAAGGTGGGTGGGGGTATGGCATTTGGTACTCAGCGGTTGATGGTCCTGGCTCTGATGTATCCAGGTCTCCCATCCTGCACACTGCCTCAGGCTCAAGGGTCTCCTCTACTCTTTCCTCCAGGGGTGTGGGTGTTGGTATTGTGGACGGACGGTCCCCCTCCAGTGCCCCTCATCCCCCGGAGCCGCTCTGCCACCCTCTCCTTGGTCCGGGAGCGCAGGTCATACCACCTTTTTTTGAGTTCTTCGAAGCTCCGGTGGCTGACACCCAGGGAGTTCACTTTGTCTTGGATGTCCATCCATATTTTTCTCTTTTCCACCTCTGGCACGGTGAGGGCTGCCCTCCCAAATAGTTGGTCATGGTGTTGACAGCACTCCTCTGTCAGCACCTCCAGCTCTTTCTCTGCAAATTTAAGTTTGCACTTCCTTGGTTTCTCAGCCATGGTAGCTGCTGTTCCCTCAGTTTGCAGTTCTGCTGTTAAAATGGGTGTGGTCCTCCCTCCTCCCAGGTGTATTTGTAATCTTCCTGGCTGTGATGTCATCATCATGAGCCAGGAAGTGTTTTCCAGAGTGTTCTGCAGCACCTGCATTCAATTTGCAGCACAGTCGCAATTTGCGACACCCACTCCCAAATTGCGTGTTCGTTTTTAGCGCGGTCGCAAAAAGCACCCTCGCAAACAGCAGGCTCGCAATCTGCGGTGCAACTTCATTTGCGAGTCGCAAATTTAAGTCACGTTTTCTTCTTGGATACCATTTAGCGAGTCGGAAATTGCGAGTCGCAATTTCTGACTCGCTAAAGTTTTCCTACCTACATCTGGCTATAAGTCCCTTCTGTAATACTGATGTTTATACCTTATTCAGTTCATAATTTGATTTACAATCAAGTTTTCTGGTTGCTCCACTGATGTCTTCGAGATCATGGTTCCTTCCGACTGTGTAACATATAGGGGGTCATTACGACCCTGGCGGTCAGTGGTAAAGCGGCGGTAAGACCGCAAACAGGCCAGCGGAAACAAAATGTACTGCCGCGGTCATCCGCCACTTCACCATTCTGACCGCCATGGCGGTGAAGACCGCTGCACTGGAGATTACAGTCTCCAGCCTGGTGGTCGGCACTAGACCGCCAACGGTATCAGGACCCTGCATACCACCATGGATCTCGGGTGGTTGGGAACCGCCATGAGATCCATGGCGGTAGGCACTATCAGTGCCAGGGAATTCCTTCCCTGGCACTGATAGGGGTCTCCCCCACCCCCCACGAATCCTCCCCCACACCTCCATCCCCCTGCCACCCCCCAAAGGTGCCACAACCCCCCTCCCCACCCCGACGCCGAACATGCACATATACACACCCCTACATGCACACACCCCCAACATGCACATATACACACCCCTACACGCACACATACACCCCGACAACACTTACCTGCACACATACAAACAGACATGCACACGTCCGACCCCCACACATTTCCCATACACACAACACCCCAGCACGCATACACTCACTCACTCACCCCCTCTAGACTCTCACACGCACACCCCCATGCACGCACACAACACCCCACCACCTCCTCCCCTAACGAACAATCAACTTACCTTGTCCGTTGATCCTCCGGGAGAGGACGGGATCCATGGGGGCAGCTCTGCCACCAGAACACCGTCACAAGAACACTGCCACACCGAATCATGGGACGTGCTTCAGTGGACGTGTTCTGTTGACGTGGCGGTGGAGGTTGAGCAACCTCCACTTTCCCGCCGTCCGCCAGTATGGTTGCTGGCAGCTTTCCGTACCAAAAAGGATGGCGGGCTGCCAGCGGTCATAATACGCGGCGTGGAAGACCACCACCACTGGCAGTCTCCAGCACAGCGGTACCTCAGCGGTCTTGCGAAAAGACCGCCGAGGTCACAATTACCCCCATAGTCTTTTCCTTTTTCCCCTCCTCGTCTTCCTCTTCCAATGGGGTCTCGCCACCCCGACCTCTGCCTCTTCCTCCCCTTCCTCTGTTTTTCGGAGTTGTTTGATACAGATACACCAATTTAATTTTGTCTAAAAAAGTTGTTTTTCTTATGTTCTTACTTGATCCTTCACCTTCACTCAGATCTGTTTCCGATCCACTTGTTTCTGTATTCTTTGTTTGGTCCAAATCGATATGTCCTGAATATACCTGTTGTTTCAATATGTCAAATCTTTTCCCAAAGGTTAAGATGCGTCCTGATTCATAATCTTGAGCATCCCTCAAAAATTTGCTCTTTTTCCATTCCTCTATTTGATTTTCATATTTATCTAAGAACGTATTCATAGTTCTTTTACATTTCTCCTTCTCTTCTTCCTGATCTAGCATTCCAATCTGTTCCTCCAGTTCTTTAATATTCTGTCTCAGTTTTTCGATGTCTTTTTCAACATATTTAATCAAGATCTCCATCATGCGTTTGGAGCACTCCATGGTATTCATGTCCCATTCTTCAAGCATTTCAGGACTTATATCTGAGTGATTTGGTAATATAAAAATCCTCAATCCTCTTGGGACTCTCCCCACTTGTATATATTTTTGCAATGTCATTATTTCCCAACTTTTCGATATTTCCTTTTTCATAAGAAGTTCTAATTGCAAAAATGGGGGGCATATTTATACTCCGTTTGCGCCGGATTTGCGTCGTTTTTTTTAACGCAAATTCGACGCAAAACGAACTCCATATTTATACTTTGGCGTTAGACGCATCTAGCGCCAAAATTCATGAAGTTTGCGTCATTTTTTAGCGTGAACACCTTCCTTGTGTTAATCATATGCAAGGTAGGCGTTCCCGTCTAAAAATTGACTCCCAGGCATGTGCGCCGTATTTATACTCCTGGGCAAAACTGACGCCCGGGAGTGGGCGGGTCGAAAAAAATGACGTTGAGTCGCTTTTGCATCATTTTTTAGCGCCTGGTCAGGGCAGGCGTTAAGGGACCTGTGGGCTCGGAAGGAGCCCAGAGGTGCCCTCCCATGCCCCCAGGGACACCCCCTGCCACCCTTGCCCACCCCAGGAGGACGCCCAAGGATGGAGGGACCCACCTCTGGGACATTAAGGTAAATGCTGGTAAGTATTATTATTTTTTTTTTTTTGTGGCATAGGGAGGCCTGATTTGTGCCCCCTACATGCCACTATGCCCAATGACCATGCCCAGGGGACATATGTCCCCTGGGCATGGCCATTGTGCAAGGGGGCATGACTCCTGTCTTTGCTAAGACAGGAGTAATTTCTATGGGGGTTGGGAGTCGGAAAAAATGGCGCAAATCGGGTTGAGGCAAATATTTTGCCTCAGCCTGACTTGCCCCATTTTTTGGCGCCCAAGCTCCATTTTCCCCTACGCCGGCACTGCCTGGTGTAAGTCATTTTTTTTTACGCACACCAGGCAGCTCCGCCGGCTAACGCCGGCTAACGTCATTGAATAAATACTGCGCCCGCATGGTGCTTCATAATGGCGTTAGCCGGCGTTAACTTTTTTGACGCACAACTGCGTTGGCGCAGTTGTGCGTCGAAAAGTATAAATATGGCCCTAAGTATTTCATATTATTCCTTTGGGCTGTTCCAGCATTTGTTGATATTTGTCCTTGAGTTTGAGTGTTGCTAGTAACCTCAAACACTGACTCTGCACTCTGTATACGTTTCGCTAGTCTTTCTTCCATGTTTTTCGTCAGCTGAATTTGCTTTTACCAACCAACAATTCGTATATATATATATATATATATATATATATATATATATATATATCACTTTGATATGTGGGTCTGGTTTTCCTGGGGGCCGATCGCAGCCCCCAGGTAAACCACACATGCATTGACAAAAGTGATCTATATATATATATATATATATAGAGAGAGAGATTGATATACATCTATCTCTATATAGATATATCTATCTACATGGATTTATCTATAGATAGATCTATATCTATCTATATATCTATCTATCTATCTATCTATATATATATATATATATATATATATATATATATATATATATCTATATAGTAATCCATGTAGATAGATATATCTATCTACATAGATAGATATATCTATATCTATATATATGTATAGATCTATATATATATATATATATATATATATATATATATATATATATATATATATATGTATATATATATATACATATATATATATACATAGATCTAATTTTTTTTAATAGTTGTATGGTTTCCTTGGGGGCCAAAATGCCCCCCAGGGAAACTCTAAACTACAAAAAAAAAGTATTGCCCCCACAGGGGGTCGCCCTGCCCACGGGTGACCCTCTGTCAAATTATTATTATTATTAATTGCGCTCGATTGCGCCTCCCAGCTGCCACCTACCTTGTTATTTAAAAACAAATGACCGGGGTGGCCCGTTTTCCAAGGGGGCTGATCCCCCCATGTGAGATCCCTGGTGTCTAGTGGTGTTTCCTGGCCCTCGATCGAAGCTGTGCTGCGATCGAGGGCCAGGAAACGCATTCAGGAAGGCCTCGTATGAAAGGGGAGAGTCTCCCCTTTCATACGAGGCCTTCCCGAATGTGGGGAAGGCCGCTTGGGGCCCTTTTCCCCATCGAGGCAGAAAGGCTCCGATGCGGAAAACGCTGACGTCACAAAGGGGCGGGTGGGTGCCGGGGAGACACGGAAAAGCTTCCATGTCTCCCGGGTAGTGGGGAAAAAATAAAGCCTCGGGTGCAACGCACACGAGGATTTTCTTACTCCCTCCCTCGTGTCGGTCGGTGGCCTACGCCCGCACTCAACGGGTTAAAACTTCACCCTTGGATTGATTTGGCTTAACCACTAGACAATACAGGATAAATTTCAGACAAACCAGAAAAGAGTCTTCACAAGATTGGATAGACTTTGTGGACTGTTCTGTGAAGGCTTTAGAAGGTTGGTTACATGGCAGCAGTGTCTGACGATGAGGGTCTATATAATCTAATATTGAAAGAGCATGTTCTGAATAACTGTGTGTTTGATTTGTTATACCAGTACGTGGTAGACTCAGATCTGACCTCTCCCTAAGAATTGGTAAAAAAGGCAGACAATTGTCTCAGAACAAGGGTGAGTAGGAAAGCTCATACAGGGGGTGAAAAATACAAGAAGAAGGATGGTAAGTCACATGACAACGGTGGGGACAAAGATAAAAAGCAAGAGTCTTTATCAGTCCCACAAAAAACTAGTATTAAAAAGGGTAAAATATTATCCATAATCCCTCCCTCCACTGAAGATTCCCCTTTTGTGAAAGAGGATTCTGCTACCTATTTTTCGGTGCAGGGAGGAGCCTGCCATGGAGGAGTTGAGTGTTGCTCAGCAAATCTGTCCCACACTTGAGGGTTTAAGACAGCAAACTGTCAAACAGGAAGCAGGGGATGTCAGTGACACTCACAGAGTGTAGTGTGAAAATAATCTCCTATACACCGAGGCAAGGGATCCAACACCTGGTGCTACCAGGAGACTGGTCATTCCCTTGTAGTATAGGGAGTTTTCTGACACTGGCGCATGACATTCCCCTTGCTGGACATCTGGGACAAAGCAAGACCTGGAACAGATTGGTTCCTCACTTTCACTGGCCTCACATATCAGAAGACACAAAAGACTTGTGTCTCTCTTGTGTCACTTGCCAAGCAAGTGGTAAAACTGGTGGCACCCCTAAGGCCCTCTTGACCCCACTGCCAGTGGTTGGGGTGTCCTTGGAAAGGGTAGGGGTTGACAATATTGTCCCCCTTGACCCTCCTACTGCTTCTGGCGGTAGGTTTATCTTAGTGGTAGTGGACCATGCCATCCACTAGATATCCAGAAGCAATACATTTGAGGACCATTACAGCTCATGCAGTGGCAAAGGCCCTCCTGTGTATATTTTCCAGGGTGGACTTTCCAAAATAGGTGGTGTCAGACAGAGGTAGCAACTTCATGTCTGCATACCTGAAGCAATGTAGAAAGAGAGTGGTGTAATCTACAAGTTCACCACACCTTATCATCCCTAGACAAATGGGTTGGTTTAGAGGTTTAATAAAACTCTCAAAGGTATGATTATGTGACTACCTGAAAAGCTCAAAATGAAATGGGATGTCCTGTTACCTTACCTACTTTTTGCCTGCAGGGAGGTACCTCAAAAGGGAGTGGGCTACAGCCCATTTGAAATCCTTTTTGGTCACCCTGTTAGGGGTCCATTAGCTCTTGTAAAAAAAAGGTGATAGCAACCCTTGAAACCCCTAAACAAGATATAGTGGACTATGTGCTTGACATAATATCTAGAATGGCTGACTACATGAAAAAGGCCTCAAGAAAATGTAGGCAAGCCAGGAGTTACAGAAACAATGGCATGACCAAAAGGCTGTCCTGACAGTGTACCAACCAGGACAGAAGGTGTGGGTACTGGAGTCTGTGGCACCTTGGGCACTCCAGGACAAATACAGTGGTCCACACTTGATAGTGGAAATGAAGGGTGATGTCACTTATTTAGTGGACCTAGGCACTCCCAAAAGTCCTCTTGGAGTACTTCACGTGAACCGCCTGAAACCCTACTATGATAGAGCTGACTTAACCCTACTCATGGCCACTGATGAGGGACAGGAAGATAAGATTGACCCTCTCCCTGATCTCTTCTCCAACACTGCAGCTGATGGCTCAGTGGAAGGGGTTATTCTTGCGGACTGTCTTTCTGCAGAGCAGATCGAGGACTCCAGGATCCCCTTAAGTACATTTTCTGAACTTTTCTCTCTGACACCTGCTCAGACCGCTTGGCGTGAGCACACCATAGATACTGGATACAGTTTACCTGTCAAAAGTAAGATTTATAGACAGCTTGACCATGTCAGGGACTGCATTAAGTCTGAGGTTCAGAAGATGCTGGACTTAGGAGTGATTGAGCACTCAGATAACCCCTGGGCCAGCCCAGTGGTGATTGTACCCAAGCCTCATTCTCAAAGTGGGAAAAAGGAGATAAGGTTCTGTGCAGATTACAGAGGGTTCAACACAGTCACCAAGACTGATGCTCACCCTATACCAAGGGCATATGAGCTTACTGAAACACTTGCATCTGAAAAGTATCTCATCACCTTCTACTTAACTGCAGGGTATTGGCAGATCAGAAGATGCCAAACCAAAAATTGCATCCTCTACCCTTAGAGGGCGTTATCAGTTTACTGTTATGCCCTTTGGTTTGAACAATGCACCTGCCACTTTTCAGAGGCTGGTGAGCACAGTCCTTTAAGGTCTGAAAGCTTTTAGTTGAGCATATCTTGATGATATTGCTGTCTTCAGCTCCATGTGGGATGACCACCAGGTCCACCTCTGGAAAGTTGTAGAGGCCCTGCAAAAGGCAGGCATCACTATCAAGGCTTCAAAGTGCCAGATAGGGAAGGGAAAGGTGGTTCATCTGGGATACCTAGTTGGTGGAGAACAGATTGAACCACCACAGGGGAAGAGCCAGACTAACTGCTTTGGTGCAGTTTTGCACCAAAAAGTATAAATCAGGGCCCGAATCTTTGAACTTCTAAAGAGCTGTTGACAGTAGGTTGAAAAGGTCAAAGACAATGGGACTCAATAAGAACTAGGGCCCTGATTTACACGTTTTGGTTCAAAACTGCACCAACGCAGTTTTGCACCAATAAGTTTATCACCGGCTTGCACCATTCCTGAGCACCAGCCAGGCACCATATTTATTGAATGGTGCAAGCCAGTGCAAAGGGTAGGCTAGCGTAAAAACGATGACAATAGCCGGGTGGGGTTGGCGTTATGGAAGAAGGTGGTTTTGTACCAAAAAATGACGTTAGGCAGGTTTGAGTAAAAAAAATGACTTTAACCAGCCTAGCGTCATTTTCTGATGCAAAACCACCCATACCACATGACTCCTGTCTTAGAAAAGACAGGAGTCATGTCCACCACCCCAATGGCCAGCGCAGGGGACCAGAGTCCCCTGGGCATGGCCATTGCACTCCGTTCCATGTAGGGGGGGGCCCACTTCAGGGTCCCCAATGGCACTTAAAAAAATACTTACCTGTACTTACCTATACTTACCTGGGATGGGGTCCCCCATTCTCCTCTGTCTCTCTGGTGTGGGTGTCCCTGGAGCCTTGGGAGGACACCTGTGGGCTTCTTCCATGGCGTTCCACCATGGAAATAGGCCCACAGGTCCCCTAACGCCTTCACCCCTTGTGTTATTTTAGCGCTGGGGGATAAATATGGTGTTAAGGCCATAGAGTCATCTCTTTGATGCAAAGTAGGTTTCCACATCCAGAAAATGACTTTAACTACATAAATTTTGCGCTAGACTACTATTATAGCTTGATGTAAAAGAATGGAGTTATGGTGTGCTCCGCAATTGTTTTGTTTGTGTGCATGCTCGTTGTGGGTCTTGTGGTGCTTGTGTTTGCATTCTGTACCTTGGATGTTAAGGTGGATGTATGCTTGTCTGTTTGTGTGCTTTAACTGGGTCAGGGAAGAGAGGTTTGGGATTGGGAAGAGGAAGGTGGAGGGGGACGTCAGACAAAGTGTGACTGGCTGCCGTCAGTGTGGAGGCCAGAGCGTGAAAGGGTCTCTGTAGGCCAGGCAGTGCACTATGAATGACCTCCAGGAATGCATTACTCTGCTGGACCTAAGTTGCCAGTCCCTGGATGGCATTCATAATGGTCGACTGACTCACAGAGATCGACCTCAGGAGGTTAAAAGCCTCCTCACTGAGGGCAACAGGGCTGAAAGGGGGAGGGGCAGAGTTGTCTGCTGCAAAGGAGATGTCCACCCTCCTGGGTGAGCGGGCATGGACAACTGGGTGTATATCTACAGTGAGGACGATGGTAGTAAGGGGGTTGTGGAAAAAGATGGTGATGGGGTGTTCCCAGATTGGTCTGTCACCACCAGAAAGTGTCCACTGGAGGAGGATTACAAGGATGATGATGATGATCCTGGGTCCCTCACTGTCGTTGGTATCAGCACTGTGGGTCCCATAGGCAGCAGCATCCCCCTTGCCTGTGCCCCGTCTCCTTCACCTGCCAATGTTGGTGCACACAAATAGAGAGAGATGGAGGGAGAGATGGAGAGGGAGAGAGAGGGTCATCACATTCTTCACATACACACATTACAGCATGCACAAGTGTAGGTATACATCACCTGGCTAGGCAATCCCACATAGAAAACCACATATGTTACATCATGCCACAATATGTTACTTCTATCCACCCCTTTATGTCATCTCTCTCACCAACATCAAAATCCATATAAGGTAGCACAACTGGAGCATTCCATCAAATCACTTGGAACGCTATATCAGCATACTAATTATGCCCTGGCTAAAACTGGAATTACGTCCTAATCTTGGTCATAACTCACCATACTCCTATCACCTTTAGGAAAACTAGTTTACTGATCACACGATATCATGCATGACAAATAGTGGTTCAGCCAAACAATAACATCTCGAAATAAGAAGAGACCCAAAGCCATTTCCTGACCAACACGTCCACATCAGCTAGGCTAAGGGTAGCAATGATTGTTCCACTCAACAACATCTGCCCCAAGTAACCATTGTGACATGATGTACATGACTAATACCATATGTTACACTGGTATTGGTAGGCCATTGACATTTATAGCATGGACATTGCACACTGTCAGAGGGTAGGACAGTCTCATCACTGGCCTCCTCTAAAGCAAGGGCATTGGGATAATAGTGAATCCCTTATAGTTTAATGCCATGGAAATGCATGGAAAGGCCAAATATTAACAATCAGACAGCCATGGTTGTATGTCCTTCCGTTACAACCTTCAAATGCCCCATAGTATTAATATGAAGGGACAATGGGGACACCTCCACAAACCCATATGTACAATCCTATACTGTCCATATCTGTTGACTGATTGAGATGCCAGCCTCACATCGCTCAATGCAAAAGGTAACTAGGCCCTGTACCAAATATGTCAGGCACTCAGTAGCAAATACAGGTGATCTACACAGTGGAAGTGGTCTGACACCTTAGAGCTACATATTCACATATTCAGATGTATGGATCTGGAAATACTAGATGGGTAGGATGATACAGCAGCTTACATACATATATACTCTGGGTGGAGTCACACATGTGGCAATGTCAATTGTGCATCTCCACATGCAGTCATAGATATGCCTTGACAAAGGTGATCTAAACATACACATGGCCAACCCTAATGCCAGATCTCCATCTATTAGTCAGGCAATGTGAGTACTATGTATTCCCACTAGTCTACATACATGTAGTACCTACTGCGTATTACAGCTGCTAAAGTGCGACAGCAAGCATAATACTACCAAATTCAAGTACACAGATACAGTCAGTAGTTACCTACTCGTGGCTGCTGTGCTGCTCTCAAACACCCATCCACCTCAGGGTAGGCCACTGCCAAAATGAAGGCCATTGGGGGGTCAGGGTCTGATGGGCACCCCTCCCTCGTTGGGAGGACATCCCCAGCTGGTCCTCAGCAGTCTTCCATGCCCAGCATCTTAGGTTACCCACTGCTTTCTACAATGGGTGCTCTGCTGGCTGTAGAACCCCAATGTCCGCACTTGCCTGGTGATTGCACACCAAATCCCCTTCTTTGATGGGTGTTGAAGTGCATGGATGACATAGACAAAAGGAGAAACTCATGTAGACATGCACCATACCAAAAGGAGTGGTCGGTACACATCAGTCACAGCAAGAAGGCACACATATCCATCCTCTCTGCTCAGACACCTTCACATTATGCCATCTGTACGCATCTACACCCTCACATGTTCACATGCTTCATGCAATGTCACACACAACACCTATCACACATGGCTAGACCATTGGACTCAACTGCTCCTCTGGTGCTTCATATAGCTGTCCATACCAGGGGTAAGACCTCCTTCACTAGCCTCTCAAGCTCTTCTGGGCAAAGGCAGGGACTCTATCACCTGCAGGACGTGGGAGAGGCAGTACACAACAGCTCACATCATGGAGGTCTTGCTGGAAACGGTATCAAGAGTCAAGTGAGCAATACTGCAGAAAATGGGTCTCACAGCTCCCACTCACAAGACCGTAACCGCTGGCTTTCATGGCCATTGGCCCAAGTCCGCCAAAGGTAGCAATGTTAACCAATGGCAAGTTGCATGGTGGTTGCGACTGCCAACCACCATGACGACTTCAGCGGCAGACTTAGGTCACTTCCAACTGTCCACTACAGTAGGTCAGGCACCTGCAATTTTGAGCACATATCATCAATGGATGTGCTTAGTTATCTGCGTCAATCACTTACTCCCCCAAAATGCTGTGTATCCGTTTGTAGTGCCATCATCGTTGTGCAACATATTGTGCCAAATTTAACAAAATGATGTGTTTAGGGGGAATATATGGTGAGAACTAAGTAAAGCTAATCTGAGGTACATAGGCAACGGGTAGATATTGGTAGAAACTGAAACATATGTGTGATTATTGCAGGAAAGCTAAGTCTTACACACATGTACACTAAAATTAGTTTCATTTGTACAATCCCATTCATATGTTGGCCAATGTGCAACAATCAGGGTGAATTAGGTGCATACTTATGGGCTTTACTGTATATGTCATAAGTGCTATGCATCTTCTACAGGTGTTAGGTGTCAGGTGAAATACAATGTGTTAATGATGTGGGCATACTGCATAACTTATTTTATATTGTGTTCTCTCAACATAGATATCCTGGCATGAGGCGAGTGAGACAACCACAAGTGTACCATCCAGTAGTAGACCTGGAAACAATGGAGGAAAGGCATGTCATCCAGACATATCATCTGAATCGTCTTACCATCATGTATCTTTGTACTCAGGTGGAGAAAGAACTTATGCCTGCCATTCGCAATCCCCATGGCATACCTCTATTGTTCAAGTCTTGTCAGTGCTACACTTCCTGGCCACAGGGTCCTTTCAGAATACTGTCGCCTTAACAGCAGGAATTACTTAGCCCATGTTCAGTCTAGTGTTGGAGGATGTACTGTGTGCATTGTTGAAACACCTGGACAGCTATATCAGGTTTGCCCATCAAGAGGATTTGGCCTATGTTAAGGCAGACTTTTATGAGATGGGACACATTCCTCATGTGGTAGCAGCCATTGAAGCGACCCATGTAGTCCTGGTCCCCCCGTGCCAATGAACAGTTGTATAGGAACAGGAAGAACTACCACTTAATAAACATGTACGTGGTGTGTCTGGCAGACAAGTGCATTTTACAAGTCACAGCCAAGTTTCCAGGATCTGTGCATGATTTCTACATCATGCTTAACACCAATGTCCCTCATCTGATGGCATGACTATAAACAGAGATGACCTGGCTGCTTGGTAAGTTTGCATTGTTTTTTGTGTTTGTGTGTTATGTCTCCTGCCATCACAATATAGCCAGTCACAGGAACTATTAATGACTTGTTCTACCATTGTGTTCACAGGTGACTCAGGCCATCCAAACCATCCTTGGCTGTAGACACCAGTGAGGTACCCATCCACGCCAGGGGAACTCCATTATAATGAGGCCATAGGAGGTCAAGGAATGTAATCAAGCTAACATTTGGGCTCCTGAAGGCAAGATTCAGGTGCCTGGACCATCTGGAGGAGCCATCCACTACTCGCCCCACAAGGTATGCCAAATAATCATTGCCTGCTGCATGCGCCACAATCTAGCCCTGAGATGTCAGATACCAATGATAGCACATGAGGGGGAGGCAGCTGCAGACATGGCTGGAAATGATGATATGTCAAGAGATGAAGAGCCAGAGGAAGAAGGAGCAGTTGATTCTAGGGCAGATCTAATCAATCAGTACTTTCACTGACACACAGGTATGTGAAGTGGACATTTTGATGTGTTGAATGTCCTCAACTTGAAGTAGATGGGTGCCATTGCACCTCCTGACTTGATTCATTAGTGGGGGTGCCATGAGGTCCAATGCCTATGTGTGAGTTGTGGATGCATACTGATAGACTGTAAAGTGTACAGTACAATATGGCCTGCTATATCATGTATTGTTACATCTGATCCTAACATACATTTCTGTAATGGACTACTCAATATTTAGGTATGTTTCTTGCATTCTCCCACCCTCTTTTCCTTCCACTCACTGAAATTGCTATTTCATGTTTGGCTCTGCAACCTAAGCCTGAGACATTCCTTGTCGGTAGCCAATGGTAATTGCTGACAGACATGAAATGTGTACTTGACAGATAGCTGGTAAAATGGATACAGTTACAGTGCGATTTTACCTTGTTAGTACTTTCTTCGTACAAGTGGAATTGTGACTGCTTAGTCCTTTCCTATTACCAGTGGGGTTGGGGCAATGTGAAACGGTGTGTTACATGTCAGTTAAATTTGTGGCCCTTGTGTGATGATTAGATCATGGCCTCTGGCTTCCCAATGGGTGGGGTACTTTGTGATGATCATGGAACCTAGATGTGTTTGTATTCTGACATTGCTGTCCAAGGTACAGCTGATGACCATTACACTGGCTGTTAGATGCAGGGGGGAATGACCAGGCCACAATTGCCAAGCATGGCAATTATTGATGTATTATAAAAGACACCTGTATAGTAGCTGTGCTCAATTGTGATTTATTGTGCATATCCGAATACTAAAAGTCAAAATAAAAGTGCATAAATTAATATTAAGGTGATGTGAAAGGTCATGGTAGATGGATTCATCAGAGTAGCTGCTACTCCAGTTGGTTACACAGGTCCAGTGTCATTGTACCATGGGAAAATGGAGTTATGTCTTAGAACAGTCTACAGAGTGTCTCAGTGGCTGGATGTCTGAGTGGACGTCCACGTTTGCGGGGCGTTCTTTTGCTACATGGGGAGGGGTGTCTGCCTTGTGTTTCCCCTGGCAGGGGATCCATTCCACTAGCTGCTGTAGATGCAGGGGGCAGATGTTACGTTGCTACTGTAAGGGGCTTGGTGGTCTGTTGAGAAACCAATCAGGGTGGTATTTATGTCCTGCAGCAGCCCTGCAATCAAAGCCATGTGGGAAGTTTGTGCCTGCCACTGCTGCATGAATTCCTGTTGGTATTCCCTCTGCAGCCTTTGATTTTCCGCCAACATGGTGATTATTTGGCCCATCCTGTCCTGGGACCTTTGATATGCTTCCAGGACTTAGGAGAAGGTTTCCTGGTCAGTGGAGTCCCTTTGAGACCCCATCCTCTGGCCCACAGCATCCTTCCCATGCACCTTACCCCCAGGTGCCTGGGCCCCTGGCTCAGTGTGACCACTCCCAGTGGTAGCAGGTCCTTCATTATCAAGAATGTCAAGATTCGGCTCAGATCCCTGTACTATGGGGCACATAATTGATTGAACAGTCCTTGGGACACAGGTTTGGCAGTGAATGGTTGCCTGTGATGTGGATGCAACAGGGGTGAAAGGGGTTGATGTTGGCAGGGTGAGACAGGGCGTCATTGACTGTCCAGGTGTCCCAGATGGGACAGGTTGTTCGTCATTGTCCGGACATCCAGGGGTGTTGTCCTCACTGGGGCCTTCATCCTGACGGGTACTGGCAGGCTCAGGTATCATTTCCATGGAGGCAATAGCAGGGTTACCTGTGGAGAGAGTGAGACACAGAGTTCAGGTTAGAATGTGTGTTTGGTTGCCTCTTTGTGAGATGCTGACAGTGGCTTTACATGTTTCCCTGCAATGACATTGACCGATGCTACACAGGATACTTTTTTTGTTTACACAACTCTGAGACTTGATTTACATAATCCATGTTGGGAGCTGTCATACAAGCCTGATACAGATTGCACTTTAGATGGGTTCTGGTTTTGTCTGATAATTGACATTACTGTTTACCTCTGTTACCTAGTGAATAGTCAGGCTTGCTAGATGTCACACATTAAAGCTGCACAATGCACAAAGATGTCCTAGTGGGAACACAGTATGTGAGTATGCAAGGGTAATAGTCCTATATCTAGATGTTGTGCATGTGCATCGACACAGCCATCTTACTTTCCAACCCAGGTCAGTCTATTTTTGGCTTGGGATATTTGAACTGTGGCCATTAGGGGTGTTGCTTTGTTTGCTATTTTGATTGTGCCATTTGATTGCTGTCATTGCTATGTACTGGTCCTCTCTAGAGCAATCTATATGGTGTAGCTAGTACTTTAGCTGTACATGCATTATATATGATGTGTTGTGCACATTACAGGTTTTCACAATGATGGGTTAGTGCATTCTGGGAGGCATAGTGATATGATTAGCCAGCAGTTAACCTCCCCTTTGACAAAGGCTGTGAGGGCAGTTGGACTGAGTGCAGTGGTGGCATGCAGGAGAGGAGCATTAGGTGATTAGGTGGGAGGTGTAGTGGGAAATGTAGTTAATTAGGGAGTATTCGGGTAGTGAGGAAGCATGCAGGACAAGACAAATGTGTGACATGACTGTTGCGGGTACTTACCAGACTCCAGCCCCCAGGTATGCGGTATGTTCATGACCTTCTCCTCCCACTATGTGAATTGTGGGGCAGGAGGTTGGGGCCCACTGACAGTCTTCTGCACGGCTATCTGGTGGCGTGATCCCATAGAACATACCTTGCCCCTCAGGTTGTTCCTCCTCTTCCTGATGTCCACCCTTGTGCGTGGATGGCTGTCTACTGAATTGATCCTGTGGACTATCCTTTGCCACAATTCCACTTTCCTGGCAATCGATGTTTGTTGGATCCATGCTCCAAACAGTTGTGGCTCTACCCTGATAATTCAATCCACCATGACCCTCAACTCATCATCTGTGAAACTTGGGTGTTTTTGTTGGGATATGGTTGTGGTTGTGTATACGGTGTGTGGGGGTGTTGTGAGTGTAAGGGTGCAGTGGTGGGCAACTGGTGAGGTGTGGGGGTTGCGTTGTGGGGCTGAGACGATTGTCACAGATTGTGTGTGCTAGTGGTGTGTGTATTGTGTTAGTTGTGCTAATGTGGGATGTGTGCTGAGTGTGATGTGTATGAGTGCCTATTGTGTAAAGGTGCTATATCTATAAAATTGCCTACCCTCTGGGTATCTGAATGGTGATTTTTTTGGGAAGGATTGTGGGTTGTGTAAAGGTGTGTTATGTAGTGCAGTGAGTAGGTGTGTCAGGTGTGTGGATGTGTGTGGTATTCAAACTATCTAAAGTGGTGTGGTGTTCTGAATGATGCGGGTTCTGAACGCGGCGGTTTGTACCCGCCAATGGTTTTCTGCCATGAAAGAACCACTGTGGTGATTTGTGGCTCGTAATCTGGTGGGTGGATTTTTGTCAGGCAGGCAGTGCTCATGGTGGGATTGCCTCTTTCCCGCCCTTCAGTTGTCCTGGCGGTTTCAGATTTTTGGCAGAATTTTGTCACTTTTCACATTGTGACTTTTAATACGGCGGTTGGATAACTGCCAGCATGGCAGTCGGTTGGTGGCTGCCACCGCGTCTATCTTCCTCAAAGACCGCCTAAAAGACCGCCAAACTTGTAGTGAGGCCTTCAGTCCGAAGGTAAACGTTTGATCGAGGCCTTGCTTGCCGTAGCTGAGCAAGGCTCCATTGCAGTCAGACTCAAATTTTGACTTCGCCCGGGTCAGGTGCGACCAGATTGGAGCTTTTAGTTTCTATGAGCTAAAAAAACATTAATTATTTAAAAATTCATATCTTCAGTTCCCCTTATCCAATTTAAGTACTTTTGGTGTCAGTTTAAAGATAACTGGACCTAGTGGAGGTTAGTGGCCTTTTGCTAAGTGCAGGTACTTACCTGCCCTTACCAATAATCTACTATCCAACAACTAATAACAATGGCAAAATCTTAAAATGCATATCTATCTAGCACAATTTAAATTATATATCAAATTTAAAACCTATCACTTTTACTGCATCCTAAAATAACCTAGCAGTTAATTAAAACATCATTCATCAAAAAGAGCAAGCTATTACGACTTTATGGCAGACTTTAAAAACTGACCAAAAGTAAAACACACTTCAATAGAAGATAACATTTGTAGGAAAATTAACGCAGATCCACATCTCACAAATCCTAGGGCCACATGTAGCAAAGTTCCGATTTGCGACTCACAAATTGCAAGTCAGAGTGACTCGCAATTTGCGAGTCACAAATCCGAATGTAGGGTAGTGTCTTTGACACTAATTGCGACTCGCAAGGGGGTAGCAAATGCCCACCTCATGAATATTCATGAGGTAGGTCGCAATTTGCGACCCCCATGGGAATGGCGGCCCTCACAGGGACGGTGGCCTGCTGGAGACAGCAGACCACCATGTCTGTGACTCCTTTTCAATAAAGCAGTTTGTTTTTTGTAATGCAGCCCGTTTTCCTTAAAGGAAAATGAGATGCATTACAAAAACAAAAAATGTAATGTTTTTGTGTCATTTTTTCAGTGACATTCACAAAGGGGAAGGGGTCCCAGGTGGACCCCTTCCCGTTTGCGAATGTGTTTCCACCATTGTGACACTGGTGGTAACTACGATTGCTTTGTGACCGCGTTCGCAGTCACAAGTCAATCCTACATCGCACTGCAAGTCACTATTAGGAAGGGAACACTCCTTCCTAATTGAGGGTTAAAAACCCGAATCACAGAACTGGGTTTGTGCATTGGGAAGTGCTTTTTGCATGTCACAAACAGCCAGATTAGCTGTTTGCGAGGTGCAAAATGCATCGTACCCCTAGTCTCTTAAAAATCAGAAATTAAAATGTATGTGAGAATAGTCCACAGAATGTACAAAAAAAATAAATTGAATCAATGTCTGAGGCGAGAATTCATTGCATTGGCATCTGTGTAAAGAGGCCATGACATATTGACATAGTGGAAAACAAAGTTGCCATCTAAGAGAACCCAGTCTGTACCGAGTAAGAAGCATTCGCTCCCATGAATGTGTGATTAAGTCGAGATTAGTTCTAAACCTATAGTTGTTTGAATCACTACATGTCCCTTAATAGAAGGATTCAAACGTCTCACCACATTTCTCCCTTGATGCCTAGTCTCCATAAAAGGCTGTGTATACCAGGCATTGTCTTTAGACGTCAAATCTGATGGCTTTGTAAAAATGTGATCTACTTAGTTTTGCAGTAACTACTTTAAAATATTGTACCAGGGAACCTTAAGGCCAAAATCGCAGGATAAACAGTCTCCAATCATTTCTTTGTTGAGGTAGGTGATAAGTTTACACCATATCAAGAATTGGAACAATGAAGGAACTCATTTAAAGTCTTCCATTTAGCCCAAATCTAGCTATTCTTGGATGGCATTATGTGGGCTGCACAAAGGAAACCCCAAAAATGCCAACAGAATTTTTTTTTTTCCACTTACTAAGATGTCCCTGGTCAAATTACTTCCAAAGAGACAGACTCTTTCTGAGGCCAAGGTTCATGGTTACTTTTTACTTCTATCATTATAGTGTACATTTTTAAGGTATTGCCAGGGTTCTAAACTTAGACCAAAAGTCTAAATTTATTATGAATTAGGTTAGACTTTAGCTCTAAACTTCAACTTTGTTGTAAAACTTAGGCTTTTGGTCTAAGTTTACCTTTGTGAGCCAGGCCCCAAAAGTCAAAAGTTTTGACCTAAAGTCTAACTTTACTCACAGTAAAGGTAGAATTTTTGTTTAAGTTTAGACTTTTGGTGTAAGTTTAGACCAAATGCCTAAACTTATACCAAAAGTCTAACTTTACTATGAACAAAGACTTTTGGTGTAAGTTTAGACTTTTGGTCTCAGTTTAGATCAAAAGTCTAAAATTAGATCAAAAGTCTAACTTTTCGAGTAAAGTTGGACTTTAAGTCTACACTTTGTGGCTTGTAATCTGGTGGGTGGATTTTTGTCGGGCTGGCAGTGCTGGTGGTGGGACCACCTCTTTCCCCCCCCCAGAGTCCTGGCGGTTTCAGATTTTTGGCTGAATTTGAAAATGTGGCGGTAGTACCACCAACAGACTGGCAGTACATACCATGGAAATCCAAATACCATTGTTTTCTGTGGGTATTTAGATTTTGGAGGACAGGATATCTGTCACTGTTGCGACGGCGTATTCCCTCCACTGAGATCTACATCAGTCCCTTGGTGTGTTCTGTCCACCTCAAGGTCATAGGCTAGGTTTTCTAAGATCTGAAACCTTAGTTGTGGTACAGCATGTTTGTAGTTGCTACAGTGTGCGCTTACAGAGGATCTAGGATTTCTGTTCCTGCTGTTGGTTTTATGTTTGTTGAGATTTCTTTTTATTTTCCTTTCTATTTTACCTTTCTATTTTACCTCTCTATTTTACTTTTCTAGGTAAGGTGCAGTGTGCAAACAAGCGTCGGGTTCGCATTAGAAATCAATGGGAGACCAAGGGGTCTCTTCAGCGATGCAGGCAGGCAAGGGGGGGGGCTATTTGGGGTAGCCACCACCTGGGCAAGAGAGAGGGCCACCTGGGGGTCGCTCCTGCACTGGAGGTCAGATCCTTCATGTCCTGGGGGCTGCGGGTGCAGAATCTTTACCAGGTGTCGGGATTCCCTCTGCAGGCGTCGCTGTGGGGGCTCAGGGGGGTCAACTCTGGCTACTCACGGTCTCATAGTCGCCGGGGAGACCTCACTGTGGTGTTTGTTCTCCACAAGTCGAGCCGGGGGCGTCGGGTGCAGAGTGCAAAGTCTCACGCTTCCGGCGGGAAACGTGTGTTGTTTCAAAGTTGCTTCTTTGTTGCAAAGTTGCAGTCTTTGGTGAACAGAGCCGCTGTCCTCTGGAGTTCTTGGTCCTTCTAGATGCAAGGTAGTCCTCTGAGGCTTCAGAGGTTGCTGGACCCTGGGAACGCGTCGCTGGAGCAGTGTCTTTAGAAGTGGGGAGACAGGCCGGTAGAGCTGGGCCAAAGCAGTTGGTGTCTCCGTCTTCTCTGCAGGTTTTCAGTTCAGCAGTCCTCTTCTTCTTAGGTTGAAGGAATCTGAGTTCCTAGGTTCTGGGGAGCCCCTAAATACTGAATTTAGGGGTGTGTTTATGTCTGGGGGTTAGTAGCCAATGGCTACTAGCCCTGAGGGTGGCTACACCCTCTTTGTTCCTCCTCCCTGAGGGGAGGGGGGCACATTCCTATCCCTATTGGGGGAATCCTCCATCTGCAAGATCACCTCAGAGTTACCTCAGCTCAGGACACCTTAGGGGTTGCCCTGGCTGGCCAGTGACTTCTCCTTGTTTTTCTCATTATCTCCTCCGGCCTTGCCGCCAAAAGTGAGGCCGTGGCCGGAGGGGGCGGGCAACTCCACTAGCTGGAGTGCCCTGGGGAGCTGTAACAAAGGGGGTGAGCCTTTGAGTCTCACCGCCAGGTGTTACAGTTCCTGCAAGGAGAGGTGTGAAGCACACCCACCCAGTACAGGCTTTGTTACTAGCCACAGAGTGACAAAGGCACTCTCCCCATGTGGTCAGCAACATGTCTGGTGTGTGGCAGGCTGCTAAAACTACTCAGCCTACACGGATAGTCGGTTAAGGTTTCAGGGGGCACCTCTAAGGTGCCCTCTGGGGTGTATGTATCAATAAAATGTACACTGGAATCAGTGTGTATTTATTGTGCTGAGAAGTTTGATACCAAACTTCACAGTTTTCAGTGTAGCCATTATGGTGCTGTGGAGTTCGGGCATGACAGACTCCCAGACCATATACTCTTATGGCTACCCTGCACTTACAATGCCTAAGGTTTTGCTTGGACACTGTAGGGGCATAGTGCTCATGCACTTCTGCCCTCGCCTATGGTATAGTGCACCCTGCCTTAGGGCTGTAAGGCCTGCTAGAGGGGTGACTTATCTATACCTGTAGGCAGTGTGAGGTTGGCATGGCACCCTGAGGGGAGTGCCATGTCGACTTAGTCGTTTTATCCCCACTAGCACACACAAGCTGGCAAGCAGTGTGTCTGTGCTGAGTGAGGGGTCCCCAGGGTGGCACAAGATATGCTGCAGCCCTTAGAGACCTTCCCTGGCATCAGGGCCCTTGGTACCAGGGGTACCAGTTACAAGGAACTTACCTGGATGCCATGGTGGGCCAATTGTGGAAACAAAAGTACAGGTTAGGGAAATAACACTGGTGCTGGGCCCTGGTTAGCAGGCCTCAGCACACTTTCAAATCAAAACTTAGCATCAGCAAAGGCAAAAAGTCAGGGGGTAACCATGCCAAGGAGGCATTTCCTTACATTCATCATGATTTTTAAAAGTATTATTTACTCAGAATACTAGAACTACTCAAGATACTAATACTACCAGACCCTTAATCCTACAGCTGTGCTTGGGGTAACAAAGTGTTCTGAATTGTGCTGTAACTGCATCCAACATTATACACATTCTATGGCATGTTCTCACAAAAACCACACAATTACGAAGGTGATAGAGAAGGTATCCTTCTTATAATATTGCTCAGCACCAACATCAACATCACTTCCACATTCCTAAAACATCATTCAGTTTTATTTATTTTTTTATTGCCCCTTTCAAAGTCAAAATTGTTATTGGGGAAGCCTGACAACTCATGAATTTTCTTGTAAAATGTCAGTGAAAGCTTGCAAAATGTGGTGTCTCTGTTTTTCATACTTTGGCATTTGTTTTATGGGCTTATATTTGTTTGGCAACTTAAATATATAGGATATTTGTGTTTCTCTGAGAAAAGGTTCCATTTTCGGTGGTCATTTAGGGCCTGATTCTAACTTTGGAGGACGGTGTTAAACCGTCCCAAAAGTGGCGGATATACCACCTACCGTATTACGAGTCCATTATATCCTATGGAACTCGTAATACGGTAGGTGGTATATCCGCCACTTTTGGGACGGTTTAACACCGTCCTCCAAAGTTAGAATCAGGCCCTTAGTCTCTGCTCTGGAGTGTCACTGAGAGATATTATGCGATGTTTATCTAGAATGTGCAATCGAATATCTTTGTGTATGTGTGTATCATTTTCTCATCCCATCATTTAAGATTCCGAAAAAGTAACATACTTTGATGATGAATGGATAAATATTGCCGGCAAACAGCAAGATGCAATCTCCCAGTTCATACTTAGCTGAACCTGACATATGTAGAATGAAAAGGAAACAGTGATATGGAGCATTTGACAGCTATTTTAATAGCCAATGGTGGATTAAGATTTGACCCAGTAAGAAACAAAGCAATGCTTTACAGCCGTCTAGGAACTGAGGGTGTAAGAATTCTTGACCATTTGCTAATTGTGACACCGCCTACTCTACTGAATTGGGATGAATTTGTAAAAGCAGAAAATAGACTAGAAAATCATGTTAAGGATTATTGAAGCATAATTGTTGAAAGACATAGATTTTTCATTCACCGCAAGCCCCATCATGAAAGAAATAATAGTTTTCCGATGGAGCAAAGAATATTAGCCTCCAATTATGTATTTGATAGTACATTAGACAAATAACTTAAGAAACCAGTTAATTGTCAATTTTTTGACAGAACACGAGTAACATTGTTCTATTGCAATAACCCTTCACTAGGAGAGTCATTTGAGATCTCTGGAGGTATTCAAAGATCAGAGATGGTATCCAAAGAATTAGGTAAACTCAAACTTAATAGTGAACCTGCAACTGCAAATGCCATCTCTACCAAACTAACAAACCCAAATTAAACAAGTATGCCTCTTCTGGAATGAAGAAAGCAGACAAGGATGGCTCGAAGAATAATGAGTAGTGTTTTAAATGTGGTTCCAAGAATCATATTGCAAATTCCAAATCATAAATAGCCTTTGGCAAGGCCTGCATGAAGTTTCTGAAAATTGAACACTGTGTGATTATGCAAGAACTCTCGACAAGTGAACTTTGGTAATGAACAATAGACTTCAAGCAAGAAAAGAATGCAGGAAGAACGCTGTATAGAAACTGGAAGCATGGGTGGCCAGAGCTAAGCCTTGACCAGGATGGCACTCTTGAAGCTCACTCCGCTGCACCCAACCTGAGTACTGCTGAATCCAGCTGCTCTGGTCATATTCCAGGAAGCCTTCTTGCCCCCACCACCACTCACCACCCACTCACTGACAGTTCCACAACCTGCAGTGAGTGACCTCAGTCGTGTTTCACTTCACCTGATCGGAGCAGCCTTCACTAGGTCACATGACCCTGCAGTGCAATGTGACCACCTCCCTGATCCACACAGTTGGAGCAGGATCATCACAGACAGGAGCCTCTAGGTGCTGATGCTGTCACGTGTCCACTGCCCCAGTAAGCCATCTGCTCACCCCATTGTAGTTGCTGCTTTTTCTGCTGGAGGGCTGTCCTGTGAGAGTCCTCACTCCTCCTGATGGCTCTTCTCCAGGCAGTGTTGGCTACCTTAATCCCTTGCTTCATCTACTACTTGATACAATGGGGATTCTCAGTTGCTGCTGGGTAAGTGTGTCCTCCAAAAAGTCACTTGTCCACTACTCCACCTGCTTCCTTCTTTGTGGGAGCTGCTTCTTCATTTTAGTGGCCATCTTAGATTGGGACAGGTGTCCCAGACTTAACTTTCCATTCTGCTGGCCCAAAGACCCCAGTCTTCAGCTACTGGACCTACTGCAACGTAGCTATTCATTTTGCAATCATCCCACCTGGCGCACCCACCTGACCGCTCCTGCCTCACCTGCTCTCTATTTTGGTGGAGCCTTTTCACTGTCCTGATGGCCATTTTTGATTGCGATAGGCACCCTTGCTTTCTGGCTCTTACCACATGGACCTTTTTCAGCACTGCTCACCCTCCTCAAATCTGAAGTCTGCCATTTAGCCTACAAAGGTGATCCACATTGTTACCTTCCCCCTACTGCAGAGGGCTATGTTAAATTCTGCTACCAAAGCTCTTTCACAACTTTTCTTTTCAGAGGCAGAATCAGGCCAATGACCAACATTTGCACAAGCCCCTCTTCCCTCAATGGAACCAACTACTCTGAATATGATCCTTGTGGAGCCCAAATTTACCAAGGTGGGTATGACGATCGTGGAGAAAACCACATCAATGGTAACCATGGAGCTTAAAAGTCTCCTCTCAGCATTACTCTCTTTCAAGGACTGACCTCTTCCTCCTTCAAGGCACACTAGTCTCAATGCTTCTGGCCTGTGACATTATCCCTGTCACTGTTTCAGATCATGCCCTCATCTATGGACTCCTGGACCTGGTCATTTTCCACGCACCGTGCGGCATTTGGAAAATGCTGACACCGAAGTTCAAAGACCAAAGACGAAACAAATCCTTCATGCCCACCTACATGAATACTTAAAATCCAATGATGGCTTTGTATAATCCCCTTAGATGCTATGGGTGACAAACAAGGCATTTATGTGAGGACAACTCACGAAGGAATCAGCTTTGCAAACCAGCATGCTAGCCAACACTAAACAACAAATGCAACAAACAATTCTATCTTTACAGAAAATCCAATGTATAACACAAGCCAAAATGAACTCATACCATGGCAGATAAAGTACTGGCCCAAATTAAACATCACCATTTGGCAAAAGTGGAAACAAGGTGGTGCTATCAATAAAAATTATAGCTCTTAAAAATAATGGCTATAGAAAGTGAGGTCCTGTTTGTGAAATAAAGACAGATGAAGTCTTGCTACATGTCACTATTAACTCTGATTCTCCCATCATGATTGAGAGGCAAATTCTATAATTGCAGGAGTGGAGTCACAAAAGCCTGCCACCCCAGATATTATTTCTGCAGCTGAAATTGATATGATAGGATTTTTCCAAGATAACATTCTATAAACTCAAGGGTTTTCACTCTCACACCTAGCTCTATGATGCAAATATGTTTTATAACTACCTTGCTTGGAGAGATATAGGTGCCTTTAGAATGGTCTAAATCCTGGTACTGAGCACCCTATATCGTTGGTGGACTTCTGTTCTCCTCAAGTTAAATCACTGGATCAGCCTATATTTGAGGCTGCATCAGGGATCAACTAAAAAGAAAATAGAGAAGCTATGCAAGGAGAATATTATTGAGCCTGTTGACTCATCTCAGTTAATTTGTCTGATATATGTGTCATTGAAGAAGTTAGGGTAACATAGCTGCAACCTGCATCTTGCCACAATTCCATCTATGGAAACCAGGATTTGAGAGTGTTTTCACAAATGGCTTGAGAAGAAGACCGCAGCCAATATCAAAATGTTAAAACTTACCCTGGCCACACTACCCTTGAATCACAATAATGCCACCTCAGCATATTTCCAAAACATCACTACCTCACTCCATTCTCATCCACAATTACTAGTATGCATAATTAATTGGGAAATGAGACTCTGTGTGGACCTCAGATCCCTCAAAAAAACACATATTGGCAGACAGCTTCCCTGTTTAAAAAATTCATGAGATAGTGGTGCAGTTGGGAAAACCTAAGGTGTTTTCATTGTTTGACCTTCATGGAGCCTTTCCACCAGGTGCAACTCATTGAAGAATCAAGGTAATTTATTGTTTCCAATACTTGTTTTGAAGTATGCAGTTCCTACGCATGCTGTCTGGTTTACCCTTGGCTGTGTCTTTTAAAAGTTGACGCACCAAATTTTGGGGAGGTAGACAGGTGCTTATCATTTCCAAGTGTTAGATAAAGGAATTTTGAGTAGTCATGAGGTCACAGTGAAAAAAGAGAAATGTCAATTTCGGGTCAATTTCTGGTGAAATAAGTACAATGTTTAAAAATTCACAGCCCAGATTTATTCATTATGAAGCAAAACTGCGCAAACGCAGTTTTCTGTCAAAAAGTATAGCACCAGCTTGTGCCATTCCTGAGCGCCAGCTGGGCACTAAATGTACGGAAGGGTGCAAGCCGGCACAGCGAGTGGGCTAATGTCATTGAAAATGACGTTAGCTGGGCAGGGGTGGCGGTATGTGAGAATGGATTTTTGCACCAAGAGTAAAAAAAGATGACTCTAACCAGCCTACGTAATTTCTTGATGCAAAACCATCAATACCACATTACTCATGTCTTATAAAAGACAGGAGTCACGCCCACCACCCCAATGGCCAGCACAGGGGACTCCTGGGCATGGCCACTGCACACAGTACCATGTAGGGAGGCCCATTTCAGAGTCCCCAATGGCACTTTACAAATCTTAAAAAATGACTTACCTCTACTTACCTATACTTACCTAGGATGAGGTAACCCTCCCCTGGTGTCCCTCTGGTGTGGGTGGGGGTGTTCCTGGGGCTTGCGGAGGGCACCTGTGGGCTCTTTCTGTGATGTTTCACCAAGGAAATGGGTCCACAGGTCCCCTAATGCCTGCTTTGACCCAGGAGTTAAATAATGGCGCTAAACAGGCTTAGCGCAATTATTTAGGCCTGCCTCCCTCCCGTGCACATTTTTGCACAGGAGGATAAATAAGGCGCTAGGGCCGTAGAGTCACTTTTTCGACGAGAACGCCTACCTTGCATCTCATTGATGCAAGGTAGGTTCATCCATCCAAAAAATGACTTTTACTACAATATTTTGGCGCTATACCTGTCTAGGTGCGTGGATTTTCAATCTTGGTATGCCAGCTTCACCTGTCAAGGCCCCAGGAAATGGATAGGGCACCACTTGGCAGGGCAGGAGTCTCAGCAGAGAGTCCAGGTGCTGGCAGGAGAAGCCTTTGATGGCCCTGAGGCTTCAACAACAAGAGGCAAGCTCAGGACAAGCCCTTGGAGATTTCTTCACAAGCAGGAATGCACAACCAAGTCCAGTTTTTGTCCCATTGCACAGGCAGAAGCAGCAACTGCAGGATAGCTCCACAAAGCACAGTCACATGCAGGGCAGCTCTTCTCCTCAGCTCTTCTCCAGGCAGAGGTTCCTCTTGATGTCCAGAAGTGATTTAAAGTCTGTGGTTATGGGTGCTCTTCTTATACCCATTTTAGCCTTTGAAGTAGGCTTACTTCAAAGGAAAGTCTCTCTTGTTTGTGAAATCCGGCCTTGCCCAGTCCAGGCCCCAGACACACACCAGGGGGTTGGAAACTGCATTATGTGAGGGCAGGCACAGCCCTTTCAGGTGTAAGTGGCCACTCCTCCCATCCCTCCTAGCACAGATGGCTCATCAGGATATGCAGGCTACACCCCAGCTCCCTTTATGTCACTGTCTAGAGAGGGGTGCAAACAGCCCAGCTGTCAAACTGACCCAGACAGGGAATCCACAAACAGGCAGGGTCACAGAATGGTTTAAGCAAGAAAATCCACACTTTCTAAAAGTGGCATTTTCAAACACACAATCTCAAAACCAACTTTACAAAAATATGTATTTTTAAATTGTGAGCTCAGAGACCCCAATCTCCACATGTCTGTCTGCTCCCAAAAGGAATCTATGCTTTAATCATATTTAAAGACAGTCCCCATGTTAACCTATGAGAGAGATAGGCATTGCAACAATGAAAACCGAATTTGGCAGTATTTCACTGTCAAGACATAAACAACACATTACTATATGTCCTACCTTAAACATACACACTGCACCCTGCCCATGGGACTACCAAGGGCCTACCTTAGGGGCGTCTTACATGTCAGAAAAGGAAAGGTTTAGGCCGGGCAAGTGGGTACACTTGCCAAGTCAAAATGGCAGTTTAAAACTGCACACACAGACACTGCAGTGGCCGGTCTGAACCATGTTTACAGGGCTACTAATGTGGGTGGCACAACCAGTGCTTCAGGCCCACTAGTAGCATTTCATTTGCAGGCCCTGGGCACCTCTAGTGCACTGTACTATGGACTTACCAGTAAATCAAATATGCCAATCATGGGAATCCAATTACACATACATTTTATATTGGAGCACTTGCACCTTAGCACTGGATAGCAGTGGTAAAGTGCCCAGAGTAACAAAAACAGCAAAAACTAAGTCCAGTACACATCAAAAACCTGGAAAACAGAGGCAAAAAGTTAGGGGAGACCATACCAAGGATGCCACATCTAACAGTAATGAGTATACAATTGTGTTTACCGCTAGATAGTTGTATAATTGCTGTAGAAAACAATTGAGAGGAAGGCGTTAGGCTGTATATGGGTGACACACAATTTTTCAACAAATTTGTGGGGAAGAGAATTCTCTTTAGTTACAGACCACAAACACCTTGTGTATCTATTAAGTGAAAATGGTGTAGGGAACACTAGCCCAAGTTTACTTAGGTTGCGTTCCAAAATGTATGGTTTAAATTATAGAGTCATGCATATTGCTAGAGAAAGGAACTACAGAGAAGATTTTGTATCCATTAGATATTAAGTTGAATGATTCCTATGCTGAAGAATTGTGGCATATTTTATGAGCAATTGATGGAATGTTAATCACCGAAAATATTACCTCACACCGAGAGTGAGAGAGTAGCTCGGGAAGAGAAACATGTCACAAGTTATTCAAAAGGATTATTTGCCAAGGGTGGCCTAGAGAGAACTGTATAGCTAACTAATTGAAAGGATATAGTACAATTAAAGGCAAGCTGAGCATGAGGTACAATTTGGTAATTCACCCAGGTGATTTGAGAACCTGTTTGATCAGAATGGCACATCAGTGTCATGTGAGACTGACCGGAAGTGAGAAAAGACGGAGGCTATGCTATTGGTGATCTTGAATAGAATCTGAGGTGGATGGTATCTTGGGTGCTTGCACTAATTGTTTGTACAGAGACAAATCCCTTCATATGAACAATATGCCTTTATGGTCTATGAAATTTCCCATATTCTCTTGGGTGTTTGCTCTGATGGTTTGTATAAAGACAATTCCATTCATATGGACAATACATCTTCATGTCCTGTGAAATTTCCCAAATGCTTGTGGAAAAGATTGGTATGGATGTTTTGTACCAATTCTTTCCCTGAGTAAGAATTCGATATTTCACCTTGTGATAGTAGATGTTCACTCAATGTGGGGTTCTTGAACATTTGTAAGAGAGCCAAATACTAGCAATGGGCTTGTGCATTTGAATGACTTGTTTCACTCTGAGGCTGTTCTAAAATGTTTGGTAACTGAAAATGGAGACCAAATAAAATCTCATGAGATGGAGACTTTCTGTTATCAGTGCTGGGGCTTAAACATCTGTCTACTACACTGAAAAGTCCACAAAGGAATGGCATGATAAAAAGTGAACTTTATGTTGAAAGAAACAATGCAGTTTTGCAGTCCCCCCCGGTGTGAATGTACAAAAGGCAGGGTCTGAAAGAATTTTAGTTATCACAACACTCCTTACCCAACCACTGAAATTGCTCCTTTTTTCCCACAGGGAAAAGTGCATCTAATAAATTGGCTCCCAGTTGGATTCTCAAACAGACTCAGGTAGACAATACTTGTTCTATTTGCAATGAAGTAAGTTCAAGAGTAAAAGATGCACAAGTGCGGAGTAATAGCAGATGTGACATTAATAAATTAAGGAAACGTGGAGATCCAAGTAAGTGATTTTGGTAAAATGCAAAGGCTGCCAAGTTCATCCAATGTGAGTTCCTAATTCTATTCAATAATGGGTATTGTTCAGTTATCCATAAATGTAGTCATGGTAGAGAATGGGAAATTGTGGAGTGAAAGGTGTGTAGCTAAGATGCCTAAAGGAATAGAAGAATTCGCCAGGGAAAGAGAAGTTGATAGATTATTTTGAGACTAAGAGGAGTTTGGGTGGATTTAGTAAGTTTTCAAACAAGCATGATGTGGGGGTAAATTTAGTGAGAGGAAGTGAGTCTGAGGTTGATGTTGTTATTATGATGAATCTCTGGAAGACATGCTTATAAATGTCATTCAGGAATGCCTTCCTTTCCCTGAGATTGCCAACTCAAATAAGTGGGTATTAAAATTACAAGACATGTTAGCAAACCTAAATATTTGAAAGATTGTGTGTGATCCTAATTTCTAGTGTTTTTGGTGTAAGGAATTTTTGGTTTGTAATTATTCTAAGAGGTGCCCTTTCTGTTTTTGTGGTATAAGGAGTGAGATGTGCTATTGGCTTATATTTATTTGGTTACTTTACATTATAGAATGTTTGTATTTGTTTGTACCACTTCTTTGAGCAAAGGTTACATCTTCCGTGGTCAGAAAGACTCTGGACTGGAGGGATCACTAAGAGATGTTGAGTTCTGCTTATCTAAAACATACAATAAAACATCTTTAGATTCACCTGCTCATCATGCGTCATTAGTTGATATACCAAAAACATAGTATTGCTGCACATAAAATATCACAGAACTTACAGATACACGAAAGGTTCAGAGAGAAAATTTCTTAGTGCAAAATATTTTGTGTGCATTCAATCTCATGTGGCCAAAAATTATTATTCCTATCACGCAATGCAACATATTGAAATATTTCAAGCTTTTGCATCACCCAAAATTTGGTAATTTCAGCAACATCATTTACATTTTGCCAAGGTCCAATTGTGACTTTTTTTTTCGGTCCAGGTGATATTGTACTTGTTTTTTGACAAACTGACTTCTTTCCTTAACATACTCCAATCAACTACTCCTCTTATCATCCTCTCAGGGCCCCATGTACAACTGTCAGCCTTTGCAACTGTCAAATTGTGATCTTTAGCGACTCCCAACCTGCGAGTTGCAAAAGCTGATGTACATCAGTGTCTCAGACACTGTTTGTGATTCCCGAAAGAGTTACAAGGGACCTACCTCATTGCTATTCACAAGGCAGGTCACAATTTGCAAACCATTGGGAATGGCCGGCGCTCACAGAGATGGTGGCCTGCTGGGGTCAGCATATCACCATGTCTGTGACTGCTTTTTAAATAAAGCAATCTTTTTTTTGTATTGCAGCCTGTTTTACTTAAAGGAAAACGGGATGCATTACCGAAAGGAAACTGAAAACATTTCTGTTCATTATTTTAAGAGCAGGCAGTGGTCCTCGGACCACTGCCTGCTCTTAAAACAAAATGTCACCCACATTCACAAAGGGTGATGTAGTCCTTGGCCGCCTTCCCTTTTGAAAATGGGTTACCACCTCCTCCACGAAGTCAGTAAAATATATATATTTTGTGACCGCATTCCAGTCACAAAACATTCATACATACCAGTGTGACTTGCTATTAGGAAGGGACGTCCTCTGCACGCCCCTTCCTAAGAGCTACTTGCAAACCCTCTTTTGTGAGTCAGTAATAGGTTACCAACTCGCAAACTATAGATTGTACCTGGCAAAATGAATTTGCCGTTTGTAACCAGTAAAATGTTTCGTTCATCTGGCCCTAAGATTTTAACTTAAACTTCAGGAATACCTACTACTGAATACACTTTTTCCTATCTATTTTTAGATCATTTGTAACCCATATACACTAGTCACCCACGCAAACAGGGAAAGCCCTCAGACCAGATGTTTATTTCTAACTTAATTATTCACTTTCTTCCCACCATGGCTCTCTCCTTGTGACTATGCTGTCTTACACGTACAAATCAGCATCACTCATGCCAGTCCTCCTTTTGCCATCAACAATTAATCTAAATAAAAACACTTACAGGTTTCCCTCACAGACTTGCTTAACCACAGTTCACAATGACTTCATAGCACTGCATCGAAAGATGTCATTTGACACTTTAGTAACTCCCTTAGGCAAGCTTTTAAATTGCAGTTTCCTCTGAGCACTTTCTCTCCAGAAGCGTGTAGCCGCAACCTGGATCTTGACGCAATTCCATCCATGAAACCCAAGATTTGAGAGTGGTTTCACAAAAGGCTCAAGACAACGGCAGTGAATATCAAACTGTTAAAACGTGCCCTGGCACGCTATCTTGAACCACAATAATGGAGGCTCGGCATATTTCCAAAACATCAGCACCTCACTCCATTCGCATCCATAGTGACTAGTATGCATAATTAATTGTCTAAAAGCTCAATTCTGAGATTTTTACTTTTTCTTTCTGTACACCACCTCCTTCCGTAGAGTCATGCATTGCCAACTATTAATTGTCACTTGTGGGCTCTAAGGTAACTATTGTTGACTGCATCCAGAACTGAGATCATGTAGGTTCCATCCTCATTTATACCAAAGTCCCTATAAATGCTGCCAGTATCCTGTCTAATGTCTTGGCTTTTACAAAAAAAATTCAGTGTTCCTTCCAAACCTATTTACATTTTGCATTTTTCAACAGTACTACAAGCATTAAAGAACTGTACCAAGTTCTACATTTAAGAATTGTTTGTCTCCATATACTATTCCACATTGATAAGCACTGATCAACTCACAGGTACTCAGTAATTCAGATTATTGTAGCTGTTTATTGGTAGTTACTAATAGTTACTCTCCCCTCTTTCCCTAATGAACAGTACGCTCCCATCTGAAACCTTCTAATGATTATTCAAACCATTCTAGTTTCACCCAAATCTCCTTGTGATGCATGTAGGTTCTGTTCCCCCCCTTCTGTCGCTGAAATTCATATCCTTCTATCATGCACCTTGGGCATGACAAGAGCCTAAAAGAATATTCCAGTGCAACTAGATTACAGAGCAATTATCACTTTGCACAACCATTGTATATTGTAAATATGTGTAGTGAGGAATGGATAATATTATTTTTTCGTCAACCACCCCTTTTGTTTGTCAACAGCAGTGTCTGTGAGCTTTCTAGATTCTGATCCCTGTTTGGTCTTTGTTAACCATCCAATCTCCATTTTTCTTATGTGCTGTCGTGCTTTTTTTACAGAATTTTGTTAATCCCTTGCTTTGACTGTCAGTAGATATGAAATACAAAATAAATTATTTTGTTAATCTGCCTCCTGCACCTTTCTTATGGTTATGATGGCTGTACGTTTTTGCTGTGATGTACTTAATGCAATACTTACCACACATTCTCAGTCATTAACAAGATATGGTCAGACACAAGTCAGCAAAACTAAATTGAGAACTCTAATTTCAATACCGGAATAGTATATAACTTTTTGGTTCTTTCATCTTAATGGGACACCCTTTGTAATTTACCTACAGACTAATGTGGTAGCGCATTGGTCAGAGTGACCCCCATCTGGGTTCGAGCCTCAGCGCAACATCCTGTGATTCTGGGCAAACCACATAATCTCCCTATGCCATGGACAGCGCCTTGAGACCCTCACGAGTGATAAGCCACGCTATGTAAATCTATATTTCATTTCAGAATTCATGACCTTTTTTTGTATAGACATGTTATTTTTTATCTTCAGCAGTTTTGGACCATAGTCCTCCTGTTTCGTAGTCTTGGTTTTGACTTTTGAAATTCGGCCAGTTCTTTACAGAATTTAAAAGCTCCTGACCATCTATAGCAGATGTAAAGTATCTTGCCATTTCCTGTTGGTTCCATTCCATTTGTGTCCAGATAAGCTATTTCCACTCTTTATGTTAATGATTCAAAACGTACTGATGTTGTTTTGTCATATGTATCAAGAATGACAGACCCCTCTGCAGAACATCGGAGACACGTATTTACTTGACAACACTTAGGGGCATATTTATACTCCGTTTGCGCGGAATTTGCGTTGTTTTTTTCGACGCAAATTCGACGCAAAACTAACTCCATATTTATACTTTGGCGTTAGACGCGTCTAGCGCCAAAGTTCATGGAGTTAGCGTCATTTTTTTGCGTGAACACCTTCCTTGCGTTAATGATATGCAAGGTAGGCGTTCCTGTCTAAAAAAATGACTCCGATGCTATTGCGTCGGATTTATACTCCCGGGCAAAAATGACGCCCGGGAGTGGGCGGGTCTAAAAAACCCGCATTTGCGCCGGATTTTAGCGCCTGGGTCAGGGCAGGCGTTAAGGGACCTGTGGGCTCAGAATGAGCCCAGAGGTGCCCTCCCAAGCCCCCAGGGACACCCCCTGCCACCCTTGCCCACCCCAGGAGGACACCCAAGGATGGAGGGACCCACCACAGGGAAGAAAAGGTAAGTTGTGGTAAGTATATTTTTTTTATTTTTTTTTGGCATAGGGGGCCTGATTTGTGCCCCCCTACATGCCACTATGCCCAATGACCATGCCCAGGGGACAGAAGTCCCCTGGGCATGGCCATTGGGCAAGGGGGCATGACTCCTGTCTTTGCTAAGACAGGAGTCATGTTAATGGCGTCGGGGCGCCAAAAACAAATGGCGCAAATCGGGTTAAGACGTTTTTTTTGCCTCAGCCTGACTTGCCCCATTTTTGGACGCCCAAACGCCATTTTTCCCTACGCCGGCGCTGCCTGGTGTACGTGGTTTTTTTTCACGCACACCAGGCAGCGCCGGTCGGCTAATGCCGGCTAACGCCATTCAATAAATACGGCGCCCGCATGGCGCTTCAGAATGGCGTTAGCCGGCGCTAATTTGTTGGGCGCAAAACTGCGTTAGCGCAGTTTTGCGTCAATAAGTATAAATATGGCCCCTAATGTTAGTATGGCAAAATGTAGGTCTGAACTATTAGTTTTAAATGAAGCTTAGCTTGTTACATTTTTCTATAAGCCAATAGCTAGTATAGTATTTTCAGAACACGTTATTAATGAAATATTTAATGATTTGCATAACTTCTAGTATCCTGTGTTTCCCTTGTTCTAGTTATGACCTCATTGGTTTGATTATGCAAGGCAACGGTTCAACCAAAGCTCATTCAATGAAAATGCAGAATGAATAGCAAATACATTTCTATAACCTGTTAATGTTGCCCGTTAAACAGCAAGTCATTGGCCTAGCCGCTGTATGTCCAAACACCAGTTTAATTATTAAAGAAATCAGTTACACAAATAGTCATGTGGTAAAGTAGCCATACAAAGCAAAGAGGATGGTCGATGTCCCCCGGTAATTACATGACGAAGAAAACAGTGCAAATACAAATGAATGTGTATATAAGAAAGTAAAATAAACAACGGTGTATGAACTATGGAACTGCATGAAACAGGATTAACTGTTCGCAGCAAAGACCATCAAATGGTAATCAAAGACCAAGTCTGAGTGTTGAACTGTCCATGCCACTTAGAGTTTCTGGGGTTACTTGGGAGATCTCAAAAGAACAAAAATAGATTGGGACACCTCTACAGAAATTAATAAAGCAATAGTTAAAAACGAATTATACAGTTCTATAATGAGGTGGTGTAGTAATTATTCAGTATTTACCTCTCTTTGAATGAAGACAATTGGCCTTTAAAGGGGCCGCCGATAGAGGATATTAGTAAATGCAGGATAGTTTATAGGCTGTAAATAAATATATAAATGTTTAATACTGTTGTAGGCACTCATTGAATACTTCACAACTCCCAGGGAAGCTAGAATTTGTCATAATGTAATTATGTACCCAGTCATCACATGATACCGCAGAAGGAAGAAACAAAACATATATGTTCATGTTTCATATGGCTTTGGGTTATGGGAATTGAATGATTCTCAGGGCTCACAATCTTGTGAGATAGGTCCTGTGCTCTTCTCCCTTGTCATTAATTCAGTGTACTTGTATGATGTCACATTTTTAGATAATTATTTATACATATATATATATATATATATATATATATATATATATATATATATATATATATATATATATATATATATATATATATATTGAACAATATCTTGGTCTATATATTTTATGTGTTGGTGTTTTTAATTATGAGCAAGAAAAACAGCAAAGCCCCTATTTTGATGATCAAAATGCAACATGCATCCTTCATTGTTGTACCATGTCCCTCAGCATCAGGTGACTTGTACTTGTTTATCACTCTCTATTGGGTACTCGTGTAATTAGATTTTCATTGAACTGTGGAAGCCTTGTACAGTATTCCCCAACTGGCTGTTTCAATATAATGCCTTTATTAATTTATACAACTAATTATTACATTGTAAATTGCTTCTGTATGTGAAAGGTTGTTCCATGGGCGTTCTCATTTCCTTGAATTGGTGCATAATACTTACATCTATAATGTAGCTGTGCAATTCGTGGATAGTATACCTAAAATATTTTCTTTTTGTAAAACAAAATATAAACACAAAGGGACAGGCATAGGGCCTCATTCACAAAGGTAAAATTATACTTGTTAGGAAGTGCATGATTGTTTGGTGTTCACAAAGGGATTTATGAGTTGTATCTTTAAGAATGCCGAGTTTCCGCACATAAAAAGATAGGACTGTCCTATCTTTTTATGTGTGGAGATTTCACACTGATAGATCTATCTATCTATCTATCTATCTATCTATCTATCTATCTATCTATCTATCTATCTATCTATCTATCTATCTATCTCTCTTTATATATATATATATATATATATATATATATATATATATAAATATATAAATATATATATATATATATGAACCTTTGTGAATACCTAAACTTACACATTATGAATCAGGCCCAAGAGTTCCGCTCAAATATTTTATGGCTTAGACTAACCACTATGTTCATTATAATGTAACTTCTATGGAACTACCTCAGTCCGATTTCGTTATCCGTTTTTCCAACATAGCTGATTTGAAACAGATTGGAAAACTTGGGTATAAACCCTGTTTGCTCACCCTAAGAAGAATGACAGACAACAAATACCAAAGTAGGTTGAAAAATGTCTTGGAAATTCAGTCCAGACCTAAGTGTGCAGAGTTTTCCTGCACAACAAAAACAAAACTTTAAATGAGACCCAGTCATTTTGACTTTCACCATTAATGTGAGAATTTCTAAAACAATTAAAGCACATCTTCCACTTTTTCCCCTATCATGTCGCTGAGGTTTATCGCTATCACAGAATGTGACAGATTTGTTGCTATATGGGCCCACCTCATAATGATCGCATCAGTAATCTTAGGCACCCAAAGATTTGTCCCTATTTAAGGGCCTGTTCTGACGGTTCACTCTGTGAGATCCTTCTATGTTAAGTGTGCTATTGCCTTGGACTTGACTCTGCATGTACACGATAAAATCACACAATGGTGTTGTCATATCACTTGTAAGGGTGGTAATAACAGCTGGCACTGTTTATGTTGTACCTTCGTTTAGTCAGTTCTCTCTTCATTCTTCATTATCTGGTAGCCTCACTATTACCTTACTTGTATTTTCAAACAAAGTTACAGTTACTCGACTTTGGGCGTTATGGTAATCCAAACCCACAATTTAGCTAAAGATTACAAAGATTCCTGCTGTGGTGTTATACTTAGAAACCATTGCTGTCCTCAGATTCGCTACTTCAATTTTTCAAATTATGGCCTTATGACCTATTCAGTACAAGTGAAGGTAACTACTTAGTAGAGTTGTACTTTTTTAAAGAAATTACTTTTTTTGAGAAATTTGTACTTTTTGTGCGAGGGCATGAATTTAAAGTGGTTTGACATTCCATGTGTCTTTGAAAGGATCCTGGAGGCAGGATCATTCAAATTTTGTTATGTGCCTTGATAGGATTTTTGCAAGGACTGAGTTTTAGAGCGTAATTGGTGGTTTAGAATAGTCAAAGACTGAGTTCTATTTTATTAGTGCCACTGTTCTCGCATCAGACTTTTAATTTTGAAAGAGTATCTGTGCAGGACACTTACGGGCCAATAACTCGCCTGCAATTTCTCCAGCTCCTCAAAGCTGTCTTTGAACACTTAGGGCCCAATTCACTAAGGGACTCATGTGTAATAAAGTTACAAGTCCAGATTCTCCATGCTTGTGACAGAATCTCCACACTCCGGGCAAAATCATTCTGCAGTGTGCTATGCAGATATTCCGCCACAAGTGCAGAGACACTGCCACCACTTCAGAGACTACACATACGTCCCATTGTGAATTAGACCCTTATCAGATGCATTATTATTCAGATATTCCACAACAGCTTATCAAATATCTAAAGAATGTGGAGACTAGTGTTGGGTCATCCTGCAGTATTTGCAGCAAAATAAGATGTGTCTGTTTCCATATATGTGGGTAAGAATGAGGGGTGCACAGAGACTAATCAGAGATTGCATAAACCTGTTGACGAAACATATTTTAAGTAAAGTATGGGAGGCCTTGATTATTCTCCTAAATTACTTTCTTCTAAACTCAAAAAGTGTTTTGGTTCTTCTTGGAAATTTTCTGTTCCTGCATTTTAGCCCTGCTAACCAGTGATGGTGTGCTTGTGCTCTTCTTTTTAAACATGTTAAAATTGGTATACACCTGATTGGCACATTTAATTGGCTTGTACGTCCCTAGTATGAGGTACCAGCTTTACCCAAGGCCTGTAAATCAAATGCTACTCTTGATTTGCAGCACTCACTGTGTATCCAGTCCTGCCACTGAAGCCTGGGTGTGCAGTTTTGCACTTCTATTTCGACCTTTTGCCAGTCCTACACTTTCCTATTTTAATGCTTAGAAGTGACCCCTAACTAGGCCCTACACACCCAGAGGGAAGAGTGCATGGTATTTAAAAAGTTGAACATGTGAATTTAATGTTTTACATGTCCTGGCAGTGATAAGCCTTCAAAGTCAATATTCACTGTGGCAAGGCTGGCTCTCCCATAGGTTAACACTGATTTACATTATTACCTTTAATACATGCTATATTCAGTTTGGAAATAGATGGAAAAATGTTTCAAGGACTTATGGTTAATAATACTTTTAAGAATTATTTATGGTTGGGTTGTTAGTGGCAGGGCATGAGGATAATTGATTAGTACAGTTTGGTTTTGACCCTACTGGTTTGAAGGAGTGCACGGTCCTTGTAGTATTAATTTTGTCAATTATGCTTGCACAGTGCACTTTCAGCTTGACTAGTTGCCTGCAAGAAGGCTTCCACAGCACACTTTGCAGTTAGGCTGTATATTTGGGGTTCCAGAAAAGGTTTGTCCCATCTATTGTATTAGTTTGAATTTTGTCCCTTAGGTGCACAGCACACTATTAGAATGGCTATCTGTCTGGTTTCTGCATGTAAGCATGTACAATGCACTTTTCATTTGGGCTGAGTATATTAGGGCCCAGGAGAGGCTTGATCCTCCCACTGTATTATTAAACCACAATCACTTTGCGCAAGTGACTAGGCACGAGGGATTGGTAGACGGTATAGCAAACTAGTTAGAATTCTTAGCCCTATAAATGGTTGGATGACCTTATTAGTAATTAGGTGGTCACCCTAAACCTTGTTAGATCTACAAAACCGTCACCAGGTAACATAGGTGATTTGGTAAATGATTGTTGTACATGATTTTTCACAGTTTTATTATTTATGGAACTTATGATTTTAAGATATTTGTTATTGTATGTGTATGGCTTTAATTAACTAATAACATTTACTTTACACGCACACACACCTGAACCTGTGAAGAATCAGAAGAAGGACTGCCCTGCTGTCTAAACAACCTGCTTGCCTTGAACACACGATCCCAGAAGTAACTCCAAAGGTCAGTCAGATGACCTTTTGTTTAGGCTACAGGGACACAACAGGTTTCCAGAGGTCCTATCACTGTAACTGCCCAGTTGACCAGTACCAACTGGACCAGCCCCTCGACTCAGCAACTGGCAACTGTTGGAATGTATCGTAATGCCCATTGACCCTTAGATTGTGTTAGAGTGTACTCCTCCTTTTCCCAAATATCAAAATGGAGGACTTAGAAACTTGAAGCCACTTTTCTGCCTGGAGAACCAACAGAGAAAGTGGTCACCTTCAAAGCTTGCTGGCTTGCTCCACTGTAGGAGATGTGGCATCCAGAAAACTTTCTAAGCCAGAAAACCGAGGGCCTCATTGTGGCCAAGGCTGACCAGCATTCAATCAATGTAGAGGCTTTCCCAGTCACTGACTTCAGGTATCACCCCCTTAGACCTTTCCCACCTTTGTTGATGACGGCACCGAGATCCTGCTATTCTCCACCAGGATGAACCTAGGCCCCTTAATCTGATCTGCACTGCATGGCGGTCAGCCTTAACTCTGGACCTTGATCCAGAGAAGCATGACCAGATATCTGTGGTTAGCACTTTGTACTTTTTGGCACTATTTTTTATTCAAAATGTAAACATTTCTATCTCCGGCTCTACTTCTTGGATTTTTGTCACTTTGGTCTCATCTTATTTGTTAAGTTTACTCTGCTTCTAATTTGTTTGGGAATTTTTAATGTGCGGTGTTTTTACTTTCTTACTGTTTGAGTGCTGTTTAAATGCTTTACACGTTGCCTCTCAGTTAAGCCTAACTGCTTAGTCCGAAGATACCAGAGAGTTAAGAACAGCTTTATTTAGTGACTTTGCTGGTGTATCCTTGCAAGGACTGTCAAATTATTTGAGGTGGGTTCTTACTTCTTGCAAGTCTTAGAAGGAGTTGGAAAGAAATATACAGTTACCATACATGCAATACAATGATAAGTGACACAGTAAGAAATACCAAGAATAGTAACAAAGGTGTTGTGAGTTGCTCAAGTAAAACCTCACCTACACATAAAACAGCTCTTCCCCATAGCAGTGGAAAACAAAACTGGAGAAAACTAGCCTGAAGACTACATGTAGGTAAAAAATCCCTTATACTGAATTTCTAACATAGGGAAAACCCTTTGATCTGAAATGCCTGAATACTATATAAAACTCACAGCAATATGTTTACAGGAATAAGCAAACAGCACAAACAATATATCAAGGATTCTATGGAATAGTTAGGTTTAACGGTACTAGATTCTATCAGTGGTTCTAGGGTATAGGAAGGGGTAGAAACACCAGGGTTTAAGTAGCGGTAAAGGAAATAGAGTTAAAGTAATCTTATAATTTATAGATATGGATAGTAGTACTAGTCCATAGATAGAGAAGTTGGGTGTTGTTTGAATCGTGTGGTATGAGATTGTAGGCAAAGCTATAAGCAGGGCCATTGAAATCATGTGGTGCTGCAACTGTGCATTTTCTGCATAATTATTAATTGGATGTATTTTCCCCACAATACATCATCTGCTGTATAATTTGTGGGTCTTGACAACAAAATGTGTTTCTATCTCAAATTGATCAAACATGACAACAAATTAGGGAACATGTCACCTGTTGCCATGGAAAGACCTTCACAAAGGTTGACTGCTCACCTTTCAACTGCTTTTTGGTGTGTTTGGTTGTTAAACTGGTACTAATGAGGTATAATCTTTGCCCAGATAGTGATGTGTTAACGTTTAAAAATGAAAAAATAATGAATCTATATTATCGCAAAACGCACCACATTACGCTGCATAATTTGTATTTTCTTTCTGCTCAATTTAGCCAATCAGGCCACATAATTTGGTTCTCTCCTTTTGCATAATTCTAGTGGACCTAGTTGTAAGCATTGTTGAATAAATAGTGGAAGGACACTAATGTGTATGCATGGGCAAATTACAAAATACAAAAAAGTGATCAATGGTATTCTTGAATTAATCTTACCCACTGGTAATTGCTCAGGTTCACATCCCAGTTCATTGTGGTTTTGCACACCATGCCCCCTCAGTTTGGACCCAGTCACATGCAAATCGGTCTTGTTCTTGCTCCAATGCGAAGAGTGGAGCACAAACTGCCAAGCCACATCCTCTCTCACCAGAACGCAATCAGCTGAATAGAACTTGGTTCCACTCGCACATTGTACACAGGACCGATGTCTGGGCATATCCAGCCCACTTATGGTGTCACACTGAAGTATACAAAAAAGTGATGGATGGAATGCTTGAATTATTCTCAGTTCTCAGTCTCTGGTAGGTTAGTGTAGCCATTTTTAGTGCCATTTTAGTGTAGCGTTATGCACGTTAGGTTTTCATATTAGGCCTCTGTGCACTTTACCCTAGTTTTTATTTCGCCTCGCACTGTTATTTTATAATAACCAGTTTTACTGTCTTGTTTTATTCTTTCTATCACACTGTTTAGCCTAGTTCAGCTCTGTGTTCGCTAACACTGCATTCTTTCTCACTCTGTGCTTCAGTCAAGGCTACAGTCTGGTACACTGCAGGTACACGTGGTAGAAGTTTAGTCTCTGGTGTTCGTAGACGATACACATCCTTACGTAGGGATCTCTTCTTAGAACATCTGCGTGTTAGTTATAAAATCACTTTCTGGTCCTAGTACAGGCAGAGGGAGATTCCGACCAGGAACCTACAACTAGATGCTGACTGCCCCGTTGCAGATGATCATGCAACTTACAGGCCTTTGCTCAGGTATGAGGGTTGATGTCCTCCCGGGGAAACCTGAAAGGCAGGCTTAGAGCTTCCCATGCTGTGCTCATAATATAACTTAGAGAGAACTTAATATAGTTGCACTATGATAGCCTTATTCTTGTGCTTCACTCTTACCGTCACTATTTTAATCCTACTGTGTTGTTTTGTTCTGGTTATCGTAGCTCATGCCTTACTATATAAAATGCAGTCGTTTTATTAAACTAAACCAATCTTTAAAACTTTAACTGCCTTTGTCATTTTTATATGAGACTGTACTATGTATGAGAGCAACGGTTGTGACCAGAGTGACCACGACTTCCCTGGGAAGTAATAAGATGTCATGCACCCGGCTGCCCAATTGTCCCTTCCCTTCAGGAGAGATAAGGCACTGCTAGTTAGCCGGAGCATAACCCAGATTTGGGGTGACAAGGGTCCTTCATCGTGGGTCAGACTTAGTCCCTCACACTGTGAACGATCTTGCCACCCAAAAATCCAGTAATCTCATTAGGATAATGAGAGCCTACGCGACAGTAGCTACTATGCATGGGCAGCAGTACTACTGTTGAGGTAAGAAAAAACGCATTGGAAACCAAAGTCACCCTGGCAAAAATATTCAAGCCTGCTCCTTACTGCTGATGGCAGCTAATATGATGGCAGTGTTTAATTCGTAAAAGTCTGAGTGTCAGTGTCCAAATATCTGCTCAGAAGCCAGTGACTGACACTTTTAAAAATCACCACACTGAATACCAAGGCTGTATAGCTTTGTATCCACCTGATGGTATTTTAATGCACTACCTACCAAACACTCACTACCCCTTAACTCACTCTTGCAGGTTCCTACCTCCTCCCTTTGTCACGTTTTTATTTCTTTATCTTCCTCTTTTTTTCACCTTTATGTGTTTTCCCATTTCTTGCTTTTGGAAAATATCAGATGAGGAAAATAAGAAATGGTGCTGAGAAATGAGTGGCGAGCGGGTATAATAGGCTGTGGGAGCATGGTTTGGTCATGAAAGCCTATAATGCTCTGAATGTGGCTCAAACTTACAGTCCACTGTAGAAATACCAGACTATCGGAATGACCAGCCTAGGCCTGGAACTAAGGGTAGAGATTCCAGGATATATATTTTGGTAAGAGAAGAAGTACTAGGGTTGTAATAGAAATATTATTTTAGAAGTAGGGTTAGAGGTCCAATGGTATGTGGGGGGGGTGAAGGCACAAGGGACAGAGTTACTAGGGAATAGGGAGTGGTAGAAGCTGTCGAATATATCTAGCAATAGAACTAATAGGGTCAAGGTGGAGGTTCTAATGTACAGTGGGGATAGGAATGCTAGGACAGAAGCAGGAGTAGAAGTAGTAAAGTTTAAGATAAGGGTATGTGTTTTAGAGTATCAGTGAGGTAAAATTCTAGGTTATAGACACAAGAATATAGAAAGGGGAAGAGGAACTGGATTACAGGCTGGTTGGATGTATTCATGATAGAGATATATAGGTATATTGGTACAGGCATACAGACAGGGGTAGAAGACAGGAAGAAAGAAAACAACATTTATCATATAAAAGAGAGAAGAAGCAATTTGGTTCTATGGAAAGAGGGATGTTATGAGAAAAACAGGGGAATGATGTGGTTCCTCCCATCTACAAATACGACCAACAGAGGGTAATCAGTGATGGGCAAATGGGGACAGGGGATCCCCATATAAGACCATCAAATTATCTATATGACCCTTGAGAACAGACAATTCAGGGTGTTCTCTCACCACAGAAGGCACTCACCTGTAGAGATGAGAAATTCTTGAAATTCTATTAATTTTGAAAAATGTAACAAAATGGTTAGTGTAAAGGGTTTCTCCAAGATAGTTTCCCTTTAATATTTTTTTTTTCAAAATCACGTACAACCATAGAAACAATGATGTGTTTCATATCATCATTATTTTGTCTCCATACCTTACTAAAGACATGCTTTAAGGAAAGCCAATGTACGTCTGCAGCAATAAAAGGCCAAACTATGAGGTTGTAGTGGTGTTAGGACATTTTCAAATGTATAGTTATTATCGCATGCAACAAATCCCTATGATTTAGAAGCCACCGTCTTTTGTTGAAATACAGACAGAAACATTCAGCAGAGCGGATATAAAATGTTATTGACTATTATGAACTGTGTTCATTTAATATACTCAATCAAGGCTAAAGTGAAATTATGGTTAGCTTTGTTTAGTTTTTTATTTAACCCTTTCGCTGCTAGGCCTTCCACCCAACCCTTCTAACCCACCCCCAGTGCTGAGCCTTTTTTCACTATTTGGGATAGTTTGCTCTTAGGACTCCATAACTTTTTGTCCATATAAGTTAACCACACAAACTGCACGTCCTTTTTTTCCAACATACTGGTAATTCTAAAGGTGCCCAGGGTTTGTGGATTCCCTTGGAGGGGAACGAAAAATTTGCCAAATTACAGCTAAAGTTTGGGTTTTAGTGAAACATGGGAAAAAGTGCTGCAGAAGAAAGTGTCTGTTTTTTACCCTGCAAATGGCAGCAACAATGGGTATATGGTGACAAGCAGACTTGAACCAGAAAACCAACATTTTCAACACCATTTTTACATTTTACTGAGAGATAGCCTATTTTTCCTATTTTTTGTGCTTTTAACCTCCTTCCAGTTACTGGTAGAAGGGGTGTGTTTTGTAAACCCAATGGTGGATCCTGGAAAGCTACATATTTCAGAAAATTCTGAATTCAGCAAGGGGTCATTTGTGTAGGTCCTATAAGGTTTCCCTATGGAAAGTAACAGTTGTAATAAAAAAATATTAAAATTGAGTTGAAAAAAACAGTCATTTGTGTCTACATTTTCATCTGTAATATCTTCTAACTATGGCAGATTTTCAAAAGCAATATACTCTTATGTCTGCTTGACTATTCTGGTTGCGGAGATATATATGATTTATAGGGTCAATAAGAACCCTAGGTATCCAGTGCCAATATCTGAGCTGCAACTTGCAATGGTTTTACATTGTGGACCAGGTATGCAGAAATGTATTTGGTAAAACATAAAGAGTGAAAAATAGGCATCAAAGCAACCTATACATTTCTGAAATGGGCACAAAATATGAAGTTTAAAAGGGGTGGTTATTTGCACATCTCTGAATTTGGATTTCTCATACTAGCATGTGAATTACAGGGCATTTCACAAAATTACTTCTTTCTTACACACTGTCTTACATTTGAAAGGTAAAAATGTAGTGAAAGTCAATTGCCAATAACACTTGTTCTTCTATTCCGTGTACCCCCAAGTCTCCCAATAAAAATGATACCTTGCTTGTGTAGGTAGGCTTAGTGCTGCAACAGGGAAGGACCCAAAGCACAATGCAGACACATCACGTTTTGCCATCCATAACTAAGGATTTTTTTCTCTGTGCCTAGCTGTGGATTCTGGGCCCCAGCTCAGTCGGCATCTAGAGAAACCTAGCAAACCTGTAAATTTCTGAAAACTAGACACATAGAAAAATCTAGGATAGGTGACTTGTGGGGCTCTCACTACGTCCTGTCACCCAAACTCCATTATAAACCTCACAATGTGGCTTAAAAACACTTTTCCATCCCATTTCTTTGATGGAAAGTTATGTAATCTGAGGGGAGCCACACATTTCCCTCCCCCCTAGCATTCTCCCTTTTTCCCATCAAATATTATGCTACTCACTTGTGTGGTTGGGACAAGTGCCCACAACAGGGAAGGGCCCAAAACATATTGTGGACAAATCAAAATTATCTATCAGAAAACAACCTGTTTTTCCAAGGAAGATACCTGCTTTTTTTGGTCCTGGGCTCGGCAACCAACCAGTAAACCCTTCCAAAACCAGACATTTCTGAAAACTAGACATCAAGGGGTAGTCCAGGGAGATGTGGCTTGTGTTGATACCTATTAGATTTGCCATCCTTGGCGTGGGCTCCCCTAACTTTTTGCCTCTGTTTCCCAGGTTGTTGATGAGTGCTGGACTCTGTTTTTACTGTTTTTTGATTCTCTGGGCACTTTACCACTGCTAACCAGTGCTAAAGTACAAATGCTCCTATGTAAAATGTATGTGTAATTGGCTTGTCCATGATTGGCATATTTGATTACCAGTAAGTCCCTAGTAAAGTGCACTAGAGGTGCCCTAGCCCTGTAAATCAAATGCTATTAGTGGGCCTGCAGCACTGGTTGTGCCACCCACTTTAGTAGCCTTATAAATATGGCTCAGACCTGCCACTGCAGTGTCTATGTGTGCAGTTTTAAAATGCCAATTGAACTTGGCAAGTGTACCCACTTGCCAGGCCTAAAACCTTCCTTTATATACATGTAAGGCACCCCTAAGGTAGGACTTAGGTAGCCCTATGGGCAGACTGCCGTGTATGTTAAAGGTAGGACATGTACTGATGTGTGTTACATGTCCTAACAGTGAAATACTGCTAAATTCAGTCCTCACTATTGCAAGACATATCTCTCTCATAGTTTAACATGGGGGCTGCCTTTAATAATTATTAAAGTGCAGATTGCCTTTGGGAGCAGATAGAAATATGGAGTTTAGTGTCTCTGAACTCACAATTTAAAAATACATTTTTAGTGATGTTGGTTTTTAGACTTTTAGTTTGAAAATGCCACTTTTTAGAAAGTAGGAATTTTCTTACTTAAACCATTCTGGCCATTTCGTGACTTTGCCTGTTGTGGATTTCCTGTCTGGGTTAGTTTGACAGCTGGGCTGTTTGCATCTATCCTCTAGACAGTGACACAAAGGGAGCTGGAGTGTAGCCTGCATATCCTGATGAGCCATATGTGTTTGGAGGGGAGGGAGGAGTGGTCACTCACACTTAAAAGGGCTGTGCCTGCCCTCACACAATGTAGTCTCCAACCCCCTGGTGTGTGTCTGGGGCCTGGCCTGGGCAAGGCAAGATCTTGTGAACAACAGAGACTTTCCTTTGAAGTAGGCCTACTTTAAAGGCAGAAATGGGTAGAAGTAATGGAACCAAACCCCTGAAAATTAGATCACTTCTGGATTCAAGATGAAGCTCTGCCAAGGAGAAGAGCTGAAGAGCTGAGGAGAAGTTCCGCCCCTGCATTTGACTGTGCTTTGTTGGGCTATCTTGCAGTTGCTGCTTCTGCCTTTGAAAGGGGACAAAGACTTAACTTTGTTGTGCATTCCTGCTCGAGAAGAATCTCCAAGGGCTTGAACTGAGCTTGCCTCTTGTTTTGAAGTTTCAGGGTCATCAAAGACTTCCTCTGTTCACAATTGGACTCTCTGCTGAGACTCCTGCCCTGCCAGCCTCTGGGCCCTTGAAAGGAAAAGTTGGCAAACAAGAACTGAAAATCCATGCACAGAACGCTGTGCAGGGCAATTTATGATGCACCATCTGCAACACGGCTGATAAACGACACATCGCCAGCCTCAAGGATAAAATCAACGCTCCATCTGCATCGCAGCTAAAAGATCGATGCATTGTGGCTTGAGAAACGACGCGCAACACCCACTTGCGGATGCTGATAACAACCCAAACGCCATACAGCGTGGTTTTATAACACCGTGCAACGGGATTTTTCACGCATCGTTCCTGGGCATCAAAGTCAACAGACCTTTGCGTGGATCTGAGGGCCCCCGTCAGGAAATCGACACATCGCTCTCTTACGAGGGAGAAAAATAACACATCGCCAACCCGACCACAGAACAAATGTTTCATGGCCTCCCTCACAACGAAGAAATCAACGCATCTCTGCCCTTTTCCAATGCATACTCGCCAGTGTGGCTTTATTTTTGACGCTAACCAGGTACTTCGTGTAACAACAGCATTCTCAATGTTTTCTAAGGATTAAGACTCTTATTCTTTTGAAAATTCATATTTTAACTTCTGTATGTTGGATTTTTGTCGTCTTAGTCTTGTTTGATTTAGATAAATATTCCCTAGTTTAATAAACATGTTTGGTGTCCATTTGGTAGTATTCTCACTGTACTACTGTATGTGTTGGTACAAATACTTTGCACATTGCTTCTGAAGTTAAGCCTGCCTGCTTGTGCCACGCTACCAAGGGGGTGAGTGGGGATTAACTGAGTGTGATTCTGCTTTACCCTGACTAGGGTGAGGGTCCTTGCTTGGACAGGGGATAACCTGACTGCCAAAGTTTCCCGATAAAAGAAATACCTCACTTGTGCAGGGGTGCCATGTGTCTGAGACAGGGAAGTGACAAAAATGTGTAGAACTAGAGAGGAGACCAAAGCAGGCCCAAAAGAGCAATTTTTGTAATGCAACTTTAGGCTGACTCTGCTTTGGGCACTGTAGGAGGCTGGCCTGATTTGTAGTGGGTACCTTGAGTATTTACACCTTATACCAGGTCCACTTATCCCTTATTAGTGAAGTAGTAGTGTTCTTGCAGCTTAGGCTGATAGAGGTAGCTATAGCAGAGCAGCTTAGGCTGAACTAGGAGACATGCAAAGCTCATGTAATACCACTTATAGTTACACAGTACTTGTACACAAATAAAGACAATACTCATTGTTTATGAAGGTATTTATTTAGGTGACACAGCACCAAAAATATCTTAAAGACAATAGTCCTTCTGGAGGTAAGTATTATACACAATATCTTCACTAGACACCAACATTAGACAGGTAAATAGTCATAAAACAGTGCAAACAATAGGAAATGCTATAGAATGCACTGGGAGAAAATAGGTCTAGGGGCAACACAAACGTATAGTAAGAAAGTGGAATGCGAATCACGAATTCCCCTATTGACAAGTGTAGTGTGTGCAGAATCACTGGGAGAGTACAAATACAGTAACGGTAAGTAAATTACCCCACCTCAGAACCTAGAAAAGCCAGAGTGAAGTACTGCAAGTTTCCTTAGGGCACACTACACCTCGTGATTGGGATTTTGCAGTACCCAACCAAGTCTGAAAACAGCAACTGCTGGATTCCTGGACCAGAAGACCTGCAAAAGAAGGAGACCAAGTCCAGAAGTCAAAAGAAGTTCCAGGAAAGACAGGAGCCCCTGCCAACACAGAAGAGGGTGCCAAAGAAGAGTCCTTGGTTAGTCGAAGACTGCAGGAATGCATCCTAGGAAGATGCCAGCAGGTTCCTGCATGATGCAAAGGATGTCCCACGACATGAAGATGGATGCAGTCATGATTTCGTGTTGGAAGTCACCAACAAGCCTTGGTTACGACAAAAGTGTGTTTTGCCTCAAAATGGCACTGGCTGGACCCAGGAGGGTCCTAGGGGCCTCAACTCTATGTGGGGAGGAAGAAGGGTCTCTCAGCACTTTAGAGAGCCCTCAGGATGCTAGGCAGCACCCACCAGAGTCCCAGGACACGGGGACAAAGAAGGTGCAAAACACAGTTGGTGCAGCACAACAAAGGAAGGTCCCACGCTGCCGGAGAACAATTCAGCTTGTTGAGAGTCACAGGATGGAGTGCTGGGGACCTGGGCCAGGCTGTGCATGAAGTAATTTTACAATTAGTACACAGAGGCCTCAAGAGGTGAAGAAGACGCAGTACACAGGGGTACTGTCGCTCTCAGGGAAGGCAAGGTCCTACCTCCTCCAAATTGTATCAGCAGGACCTCAGGACAGTCTATGTCGATGGGGTCCAACCTCTGTGTCCTTAGCAGCATGCTCGTTGCTGTGAGAGGAGTCCAAGGGTACCGGGCGTCGTCTTCCTTTGCTGTTATGCCTCTTTACACTGGTCTCCAAACCCCACTAGAATTAAGTTTAAGGATCTCTCTTTGGTTCACCATGCCTTCGATCACTCAGGTGCCAGTTTTCATCAATATTGATTAACTCACTACAAAAGTATCTATTTACTTTAATCAACTTAATATATGCTCACATTTCCTAAACTCCACCTTACTCTTTCCTGTTGTTATTCCTTTCTTTTCTGGCAGCCAGAGACTAGAAAGCCATTCCTTCCGCTCTGTGTCATATTGACAACTAGCTTGTATTCTGCAAGGCACTGAAGCCCAGATTTATAAGGGATTTAACCATTTTGTGTCTATGGGAAAATGTTTTGTTTGTACATAAGGCCCCAAAATCTTACCTTTTCACATCCTCCATCCAACCCTCATTTCAGCAAGGTCAGGTTTCCCGTTTAGGTATATGATGCACTCACTGGGAGAAAGTGTGCTAAATAACATAGAAACATTCTGCTCACATTGTTTTTTCATCAAGCTGGATCTTTGGTCTTATTAGGAGCACCATGTTGAAATGTTGTGTTAATGTCTTTTTTAAGAAAATTAAATAGTTTTCCTCTATTTTGTTTTAAATTTGTTTATAAATGCAGATTTCCCTTTATTCTGGAATGATTACAGTTCTGCCTAATCCAGCATGAGAGACGCAGGATAATCTAGACTCCACCCTATTTATGTCATGGATATACATGTAGGTGCTCATATGTGACATTTATATTCAATGAGTGGTTTACCCTTATTAACATGTGTGATACATTTAAATGAATTAATAGTATGTAGCATTGCAACCACTAAGAGTTTACATATAAGTGAATTAGGTTGATGATGTATTGAAGTAATCATGTTTGTTGCATATTCATGTTTAATAATGATTGCTTGCTTTCACTCAATTATAATTCTGTAATGTGTATCTGTTTTGGTTCTCGAGTTAACGTAGCCCGACATTAGGCCATACCTGAAAATATTTGTCTTCACACTGCCAGTATTTTGCTTTTTTTTAAAAGGTGTGTGATCATGTTTCCTGCTAGCTAGAGAAAGGCTTATTGTATGTAAATGGCTGCTGATAATGAGGCTTTGGAGGAGGAAGTTGGCAACAAGAGCGTAGTGCTGATAGTGAGGAAAAACCTTCTGTTCATGGTGTACCAAGAGGATGAAACATTCAAAGCCAACAGATGCACTCCTGACCATGAAGAGATGGGAACTTAGGGACTATAATACTCCCCTCACTTGTGGTTACATGATTGACTCTCAGTGGTGGGAATGAGATATGGATGTTGTAGATATTGTTAGTTGCATTTTTAATTGGTGTTTCATAGTTAGGTAGGACTTATTCTGACTTCAAGATGGAACATATCTCTCTATGCTGGGCGTCTCTGAATGTGAACTTCAAGCTGAGCACTCTTCCTAATTTTGAGAACTTCTACTGAAGTCCAGCACAATGCTGACACCTTCTATGCTCTTCTGAGGAAACATTCTTTAGAATTTGTCTCAGCATAAGATTAGAAAGGGAAGGTTTCTTTGTGGAGCACCTCATCACATCAGTCACATCAATCTGTCTCCTTTGCATCATTGCTGTTACTATTTTGTATCTCTTTTTTATGACTTAATTTACTGTCACACTTTAGTCTTCATATGTTATACCTTCTGAATTTGTTTATGCTAAGCATATATACCAGCTAGATTACTGTTCTATAATAAACCTATATGGTTTAATGATTGAATCAATTGATTTTTGGTCTTCAGTGTGGAGTTACATTGGCTTCACAAATTTGAAAATGTATTTCTGATGTTAGTTCCCTTACGTCGCTTCAAGTTGACCAACAACGGTCCATACGACCAATGGGGAAATATATTTGATGATTTCAGTAACAGATTGAGGTTCAGAAATCCTCATTCCATCAGGATGAAAATTACAACAATGAGTTGTTTCTGAGACGAAAATGTCCTTAGAGGACCAAAAACTGCATTGCATTTCCCATGCAGCATATTATATGACTCTTGGTGGCTTTCCTGTTGAAGTTGGAACAAGCTGCTGCAGGTGTTAGTTTATGTGGAAAATCCCTAATTATAAAAAATTACCAAACAATTCCATTAGCCTTGAAATAAGGGTAAACATGAGTGATTTTACAAAGTGTGCCACAATTATAAAAGTGCAACTTGAAAGCAGAATGGCATGAACATCAATGTTGCCAATATACATGAGGAGGTGACAGTGATGTCAGACATCCTTCAGCCCCCAAATGACATTAGACCGTTGAGATGACATCTGTCTCACTCTCAGCCCCCGAAAAGTCTCCTATCTTCTAAACAACGGTTAAGTGATGACTTCAAATGACAGCTACTGAAAATAGAGATGAGTGCTGATCCCTGGATACTTTCTTTCCCCGCCACTTCCTGCTTCCACTACCCTACTTTTCTGTCACTTTATCTTACTTTTGCAAATGTTTATTTTACTGTTTTCCATCTTTGAAACTGTTTCCCCTTTCTTTTTCTTCTTCTTCCTCCTTTTCACGAGTTTCCCTTCTTGCTCTGGGACACAGTCTGTTAAAAAAAATCGAGGTTTCCAAAAATGAGGGCCAAGTCCCCAAACAGCTGCAACGGCGACGCCATACTTGCAAGGGCAATGCCAGGAGTGCAAAACGTGCACGACAAAAGCGGCAGCTGCTTCCTCTGGTGACCTTTAAGTGATGTCTGTGCAGATTGGAACATTGATGTATGTATTTTAGAATATCACTTTCTCACCGTATGACACAGCTATGACGGCCTGCAACCCTTAAACATAAAGGAAATATTAGAGAGAGCTGTATGTCAAACAGTGAAACGCTGGGGTTTAAGGGTTCCCACTAAGAAGACTGGGCTGCCTATTACGGCGACAGAACTTGGGACCAGAGGACTGGAAGACCTCAAGACACCAGAGTGTGACATTTCAGTACCCTGAGGCACTTTCACCCGACTTAAAAATACTGTTACCCAATTTATCATTTCTCCAAACATTACCTTCTTTCCCTACCTGTTACCAATGTTTCCTACGTGCACCTGCACCAAGTTTGCACTCAGAAAGTTCAGCATAGATGTTTTCGATTAAGGGGCGTAACGCAGGCCCAGTCGCGCAGCTGTGCCGTCAACGGTTTAGTGACCCTGAGCTCTTTGGCATTCACCTGAACTCCAGTGACTGTCTGTGCGATCTGAGAGACTCGGGCATCCCTCTCTTCACGTTATGCGGAGGAGGCGGGAGACAGTGGGTTCTCTTTGCGTTAAGACAGTTTCGAGTCAGTTTCATTGCCCGGCGTGCCCACGGAATCTAATTGTAATAATGATACTGCACTGCAGATAGCCAGACAAGAGGGCAGTGCTCTAATCTACTTTGGGTCACAAATTCAGTTAGTGCATCAAGGAATGGGCACTGATGACAAGATAAGACTTCAAATATAATTACTAGCTCTTCAAGTAAACCCTGTGACGCTCTACTGGGGAGAAAATGCGAGCCTGCTGCCACCGTGCAATTAATGGGAGGCGTGTGCCTAATTGCTCATGCACCTCTCTAGCAATTTATCTCTTAATGGCTCCATGTCACCTTGCGAGAGCACAAGATGTAATGAACGCACGAAAAAAGCTGGACATGACAAGTCTACTCTGCTTTGCTATTCAGCGGTGACAAAGGCTAAAGATATCTGCGCGCTCAGAGCTGACACGTATGTGGTGCTCTAATTATATGGTAATGGAAGTCACTGCTTAGCAAGGGTGGCAAAAGCTTTCAATGTGAAATAACCCTAATTTGCAGATGCTTCTAACTCCAAATGAGCAAAGTCCAGCCACCTCAGCTTTTAAGAAGCTAGCAAGGGGCAGATAGTTACAGGCGCAAAATTTGCTTTAGAAACCTATATTTTTTGCTTTGTAATGTTCGGAGGGAGTGGTGGTTAACTACAATACAGATCCTCGAGTGCTGCATTATTTGATGAGAATGAAAAGGTGTTAGAATGGGATTTTTGCTTTAAAATGGATCAGGAAGAGAGTGGTTTCACAGCAATCAGTGAGCAAGGGACTGAATATTACAGAGCCTGGGATTGAAGTAGCGACTTGAGGTATCGTCTTCATCTGTATTTATGTCCCAGTACCTCGCTTGGCAGTGACTGTACATTGAAGTACTTTCTCTCAAGAAAAAAAGAGAAAACAGTGCGATCACTGAACCTCTGGATGGGAGTTCAATATTAAAAAGACGCCATTCAGATCTTCTTTTTCTAGGCTTTATTCAAGACAAGAAAAGTACTACCAACCCTGGCAGACACCAACGACAACTGCCAGGACAACAGCCCCTCAACATACCTTCCCACTACTTTGCTAAGCAATATTACATCCACAGCATTCCATCATAAAACCCATCATATCTCCTTCCCAAACTAACAAAAAAAATGTTTCTGGCATGAAAATTACAAAATAACATATTTACATTTAAACTATGTAATAATTAAGATACTTTCACATACTATTTAATAATTACCTACATCTACCTACAACTAGACTACAACATAGTCATTTAAACTACATAGAGGGTCATTCTGACCCTGGCGGCCAGTGGCCGCCAGGGCCACCGACCACGGGAGCACCGCCAACAGGCTGGCGGTGCTCCAACAAGGATTCTGACCGCGGCGGTTCAGCCGCGGTCAGAAGCGGAAAGTCAGCGGTCTCCCGCTGACTTTCCGCTGCTCGTTTGAATCCTCCATGGCTGCGGAGCGCGCTCCGCAGCCATGAGGATTCTGACCCCCCCTACCGCCATCCTGTTCATGGCGGGAAAGCCGCCATGAACAGGATGGCGGTAGGGGGGGTCGCGGGGCCCCTGGGGGGCCCTGCCGTGCCCATGCCAAATGCATGGGCACGGCAGGGGCCCCTGTAAGAGGGCCCCGCAAAGTATTTCAGTGTCTGCCTTGCAGACACTGAAATACGCGACGGGTGCCACTGCACCCGTCGCACCTTCCCACTCCGCCGGCTCGATTACGAGCCGGCATCCTCGTGGGAAGGTCGTTTTCCCCTGGGCTGGCGGGCGGTTTCTCAGCAACCGCCCGCCAGCCCAGGGGAAAACTCGTAATACCCGCCGCGGTCTTTTGACCGCGGCACGGTATTTTGGAGTGCGGCATCCTGGCGGGCGGCCTCCGCCGCCCGCCAGGGTCATAATGAGGCCCATAATCTTTAAGATACTCTGGACTCTTCACAACTCTCTTCTCTCTTCCCTTCAATCCCCCATGGCTCTCCTCACGTCCACCATCCTCTATTTCATTTTTCCATCTCCTCAACTCTAACTCATTGCACTTTACCACACTTTCCACATTCCACCTCCTTCCATCCTCCAGTTCCACACTGTATCTCCTCACCTTCACAATACGTTTAGGAATAGACCACTTGGAACCACCTTTCTTAGTTTTGTCCCAAACCTTAGTTCGCACCCAATCACCAACTGCCAACTCTCGTTCCATCACACTTCCCATAGCCTTACCTTTGTACTTTCCCTGCACATCCGTCACGGGACCTATTAAAACTCCCTCATCCACTCTTTTCCTACCTGCCTTGCCCATCCACCCTGGAACTGCTCTGGTACAAGGGTTTCTACCTTTCAACAACATGAATGGGGTCTCCATCGTAAGGGAATGTGGGGTGGTGCGGTAACTCCACAACATATCTTTGACCTCCTTCCTCCAATTCAACCCACTTTGCAATGCCAACTGGATGTTTTCTCCTAACACTCTGTTGAATCTCTCTACCAATCCATTCTCTCTAGGATGTGCTATAGCCGTCTTGATATGTTTCACCCCACAACACTCTAAATAATTCTCAAACTCGCTAGATGTGAATTGTGGACCATTGTCAGTTACCAGTACCTCAGTATAACCCTCTCGCTTCCATATTTCTTCACACAACTCAATGATCACACTTGATCTGACGTCACGGACTAAACTGACCTCAGGCCATTTCGAGTGATAATCCATCATCACAATGGCAAAAGTTTTTCCCTCACCCTCCAAATTAAATGGACCACACACATCCATACCTACCCTTTCCCATGGTTTATGTGGAAAAGGAATGGGAACCACAGATGTACTCTTGCCAATATGCGTCTTATCACTGCATGCACAACACATACAATTTCTGACACTTTTCAACATCTCGATCCATATCCGGCCACCAAAAATCTTCCCTCGCCTTTCTTTTCATTCCTGACATACCCCCATGGCCCTCATGCAGCATTCCCAAAATATTTTCTCTCAACTTGTGCGGCACAAGCACTTTGTTGCCCCTTCTTAACACTCCTCCCTGCTCAGATAATTCCGACCACACATATTTAAAATTTGATATCAACTGCACTACATCCTCTCCCAGTTCCCATCAATGTTTATTCAAATTGGTTAATATCGTTTGCATCACTACATCCTCCAACATTGATGTCTTCCATACCTCCTCCTTTATAGCCCTTGTCTCTATAGCGTGTATATCTGCCACAACCCAATCTCCATCCTCTTCGTATTCCACCCCCTCCATAGGTAGTCTAGACAAACAATCAGCGTTCACGTTTGCCATACCCGGAACATATTCAATAGCAAAATTATATTCCTGAAGTCTATATAACCACTTTGCTATCCGAGGTGATGCACGGCTGGCACCCTTGGTTGTAAAAATATCCACCAATGGTTTGTGGTCCGTACGCAAGTCGAATTTTCTCCCCATACATAATTCCTGAAATGTTGCACCCCCCACCAACAAGCAAGTGCTTCTTTCTCAATAGCAGAGTAGGTCGTTTCCGACCCCCTAAGTGTCCTTGAGGCAAAGGCAATTACATTTTCCTTGCCTTTCCTCACTTGCACCAAAACCACCCCCAAACCGTACATGCTAGCATCAGTATAAATAACGGTATGATCACTTGTCACAAAAGGTTTTAGTTCCACAGCATTTATAATGTTCTTCTTAAGTTCAATAAATGCTTGTTGACACGCCTCCGACCACTCAAACGCCTGTTTCTTCTTCATTAATGCACGTAGAGGATGAGCTATGTCCGCAAAATTCCTCACAAATTTCGCATAGTACTCCTCTAAACCCAAGAACGATCTTAGTTGATCCTTATCCCGTGGATTCAGTGCTTTCTCAATCGCATCCATCAATCCTACCCTGGGTTTTATTACATCCCCAGACACCGTATGACCCAGATATTCCACACTCTGGCATTCAAACTTGCACTTTTTCATCTCAACACTCAAACCTGCCCTTTCCAAAATCGAACACACCCTAATCAGCACCTTATCATGTTCCACACTATTCTCTGCCCATACTAACACATCATCCTGGACAAACGTCACATTCTTAACCTTGCCCAACAAACACTGCATCACTCTTTGGAAAACTGCAGAAGCGGATGCCATGCCAAACAGAATTCGCACAAATCTATACGCACCCTCAGGCGTGATAAACGAGGTGAGATGTTTGGAGTCTGGGTGTAATAAAATTTGGTGATATGCATTAGATAAATCAAGGGTGGAAAATACCTTCCCCCCATGAATACTTGCCAGCAACTCGTTTATATTCGGTATGGGATGTCTGTCTATCCATATGTTCTCGTTTAAATCTCTCAGGTCTATGCACATTCTAATTTTCCCATTAGATTTCCGAGCTAACACCACTGGGCTCAACCACTCCGAAGACTCCACCTCTTCTATTACGCCCAATTGCAACAACCTTGCTAACTCAATCTTTAATGCGTCCCTTAATGCCAACGGTACAGCTCTCACTTTGTGCACTTTGGGTATAGCACCGTCCCTCAAAACAATCCTATGTTGAAATTTCTTAAGGCAGCCCAACTTCTCCCCAAACAATAATGGAAACTTGGATCTCCACTTCTCTATCTTAGGGTCTTCATGTAACACAGTCAACACCTGTTCCTCTGAGTTTGGGTTCAACACTATACCTAATGCTCTTTGCTCACTCCAACCCAACAAGCATCTCCCTTTATCCACAACATACACACACCCAATGGTCTCTCTCCGTTTGAAAACAATATTCCCCTGAAAACATCCGACAACAGGTATTTTGGTACCTCCATAGCCCACTAAATCAATCTTAGATTTAGATAACTCCAACTTTCCCACCTTGAGCCACGTGTCTTTGTCAATAAGTGTATGTGGAGAACACGAATCTGCCAACACGTCAATTGCTACACCATTCAAGCTTATACTACATTTTGGAGGCCTGTAACACTCATTCCTTATCTGCAACACACTGTCCGCAACTGGTATTTTTTCCGTAGGGGCATCACTTAACAACAATATTTGTATGTGGTCTTCTTCATCATCAGAAGACGTTCTCTCCACCTTTTTACTGTCGCCCTGCAAACAATTTACACTTTTCTTTTTCATTGCCATTCCACTTTTCTTTTGGTTACACACTTTAGCAAAGTGACCCATTCTATTACAATTAAAGCACTTAGCATAAGTAGCTGGGCAATTCCCAGAGAATGCTAGATGTTTCATACTACCACATCTATAACACTTTTTCTTTTTTTCTTCCAACTTATTATCATTACTGGTGCTTGTAACTCTGTCAACTTCTTGCACAGTCACATTCTCTGCCGTGCTTTTGCTCAACTCTTTTATATAACATGATGTGTCTTCGATACGTCGTGCAATAAGTATTGCTTCATCCAAAGATGGATCCTTTAAACTTAAAAGTTGTTCCTGGATTTTCAAATTCCTCGTGCGATTAATTAATTGGTCTCTAATTATTTCCTCATGCAGGTCCCTAAATTTGAAGCTGTTAGCCAAAGTTCTTAATGCACTTACAAATTGGTCAATCGATTCACCATGCGCTTGTGTCCTGGAAAAAAACTTGTGGCGTTCCACTACGATACTCACTTTCCTGCTAAAATGACTTTCTTACGCTTGTATAGCTCTTACATATACATCATCACCTTCCCCTTCTTCATCAGATCCTTCATCATTCTCAACAACAGCATTGTATGGCAAGGTTTTCAATACTTTCCTGCCTTCAATACCTAAATTATGCTTCAATAAGGCCAATTTCCTTTTTGCTGTGAATATAGCTCCTCCTAATGCCTCCAAATATGTTTCAAAGGTTTCTTGCCAATCTTCCCATGGTATAAGGGGGTAACCAGGGAGCGGTAAAAATGCAGGTGGTGGCGATATGGACTGCATAGTGTATGATGTATGAAGGTGTTGCCTTAGATTCTTTTCTTTCAGCTGCCTAAACAGGACACTCTTTTTTTTTTATATTTGTCTTAATACTCTTTTACTTCTGTTGTCTGAATGTTCCTTTTCGATCCCTTTTTATTCCAAGCAGAAATTCTCCTCTTTATTTAAAGACTCAACAACAGCGACCTCAGCATCGATTCTTTTTTTTTTTATTCTTGTTTAAAGCTTGAAGCGTGAAACAGCGTGGCACGCAACGTGTTGCCCTGGAAACGCTAATAGCAACACGCTCGCAAAAGCTCTAGCGCGCGACCACTCCCACCTTGGCTCGCACTGGCACGAGTAGAGACAGACGATAGCAGCCTTTGAAGGCAAACAAGTCTCTGCGTGCGGTTACACCGTTGCTGCGGCCGCCGTATATCTAAGCGCGAGCAGATTCACTCCGCGCGCACCAGTACCAATGACTGGCTTCGAAGATAAATAATCCAGAGCGTGATGCTCCATAAGTAAGTAACTTCAGCCAATGAATGTTAAAACACAGCCTCCATACAGCGCTCAATTAGTTAACTTGCACTAAAGCGATGCTCGATTTGCTGTACCTCAATTTTACGGCATCCCTTGAATCACCGACCTTCTTCACAAATCTCTTCAGGCCGAATATCACCTGACGTTATGCAAGTATAACACAGCGCCAAGCTTACCACAAGTCAGGCAACTTTGTCACACGCTGAAACTTCTCTGCTGGGAGCATGGAACTCGTAAAGCCTGGATCCTCTTTTCTTCGTGATGTAGGGATGTCGCTCCACCAGGGTTGGTCACCTGTGGTATCCCATCCTCGTCGCCACTAAAAAGACGCCATTCAGATCTTCTTTTTCTAGGCTTTATTCAAGACAAGAAAAGTACTACCAACCCTGGCAGACACCAACGACAACTGCCAGGACAACAGCCCCTCAACATTCCTTCCCACTACGTTGCTAAGCAATATTACATCCACAGCATTCCATCATAAAACCCAACAAATATCTCAATGCATTTAGGATGCTAACAAATCAATACCATAAAACCAGGTGCAAAATTGATAGCACAAGGTCAATCTTCTACATGAACACAAATATACTGTGTATTGGTTGCTGATAAATTAAGTTTCAAAGGGATGACTTTGTCATGGGGCCTGTGGAGATTATGTGTTTGTCAGAAATCCTACTCTTTTAGTTGGGAGGCTGACAGACATCAAGAGAAGAAGGAATCCCTAGATGGTATCTGCCATCGTCCACTTTGTGGTCTTTACCAGTCTCTCGGTGTCCTGTGCAGAAGAACCTAGTCGTGATTGTTTGCTCTTCACTAAGGGCTCCACGTGCTAGAGACCTGTGGCTGCAGGTGTCCAGCTATGTCTCTCAGGATGGCAGTTGTGACAGCTTTTGTAAAAAAACATCTAGCAAGTGATTTCTCATTCAGATTTTCTATGTGTAAAAGTATTGCTTGTGATTATCGTTGAAAATTGGCTGAGGGCTTCTTGGATATGAATTGAGCACCACAAGACTATGAGGCCACAGGTAAACCCATTTATGTCTATTGTGAATGCGTCTTGAGCATTTAACCATGAGGAGCTTAATCAAATATTAAAACTATGCCCACACATATTTTCACAAATTGTGTATCCTGCAGCTAGTGACCAGACAAGTGAAGATAACATAGTCCAACATCAAACAAAAATGTCTACTTTTGTTCCTAAGTAAACCCTTTTCATCATAGAAATAAGAGCAACATTTGAAAAACGTTAATCATAAAAGTGCCTCAGGAGACGAAAGCTATTTGATTTGAAGCGTGGCTCTGGAAAGTAAAAGATGGTAATGACTTGTACAATGTAGGTTCACTCATGGCCCTCCAATACCGCTGCCAATGTTTTTCCATCACAAATGACTGATTAAGTGTAGATGGCTCCTTCCACTAATAGTCGGTCGTTTATCTATCAGATACTGTATTCCGAAGACGAGTTTTGACTAAATTTGTCATTATTTGAGAAAATGAAGCTGTCCTCACTCCCCTACAACAAGATATATATTTAGCTGGAAAATGCATATTCTCAGCCTGTCACAAATATAGGGAGCAGGGGTTTTCATGAAATTTTACTCACATTTGAGACTTCAACATAGAATGTTTTTGCCTGCTTTGTGTCACAATTGATAAAACATAATTGACAGTATTTGCTATCGTTTATTATGGAATCTAATATTCAGATACTAGGATATAGATACTGGGATAAGACTAGGCAGGGAGGCACTGGGAAAGGTAGCACTCCAAACAATAACGTGTATGTGAAACAACTAGGTTTGATTTCATGGCTTTAAAGACTTGTCCACTTTCTCCTTTAAGGGCCACTTCCTGAATGTCCTCTCACCATTTTCTTTTTTAAATGTTAATGATAGACAATTGTATTATTTACTTTCTGGGGGTGTGGCTACACAATCTGTACCATATAACTGGAGCATCCCTTATATTGTTTTTTCCAAAGTGTAATAATTCAGTAGCAAATAAAGACACCAAGAGTGGACTTGTAAGGTAGCAAGGGTCAATATCTGATGCGAGGCAGTCATTCTAGGGTACTGCACTGATCATAAACAGTTTTACCATCTAAACATCTAAACACCATTCTGATCAGTACAAATGGATGTATTGCAGGCCCCTGCAGTGCATGATGGGTCCATTATTTTGTGGTATTCCACTTTCCATAAATTGTGGCCCTGTGCATTTGCACAGAAAACATTGAAGAATATACACCTCAACGAGATCCTTGTAGAGCGTGCTTTATACATGCTGCGCACTCAGATACAGATGTTTGCAAGAGATTAGGAAATTAGAGAGAAGGGGTCAATGGAGTTAGTCCTAACATGCTTGGTGGGACCACAGCAGTCCTTTAGATCAACAGATTGTCACATATAACCAGGGACGGATTGGCAATGCGGGCAGTCGGGCATTGGCCAATGGGCCAGTGTCTCACTGCCATTTGTGGGCCGGTTTGTTTTTCTCCTTCCCAGGTCACTGAGTGCACTGGACAAGAGAAACAGAGCAGCCTCGCTCTGGAGGCCGTGTGACGTGGCCATTCATCGATCGGCGGCTGTGGCCTCTCCGTGACACCCTCCCCTGCTGGGCAATCACCCTGAGGCAATAGTGAGCTGGGGAGGGGTTGATTATGTGCAAGATTCTGCCTCCCTGGGGGCCAGGTGCTGCTCTGACATTGAGCCATTCTCACCTCGGCCTGAGGGTGTACACAGCCCATAAACAATGCTTTTCCTTGCTACCTCGCCCTAAGGCCCTTCACATTCCCCACTGTGGATGGGGGGAGTGGGTTTATGCTGGGGCCTCGCTCTGGGGGCCAGGTGATTTTGTGGCCTTGGGCCATCTTCACCTCAGCCCCTGCCTGCTTCATGGATGGCCCAGCAGCTGTGTTTTGCCTTAATCCCTCCCCTGCCAGGGCTTAAATAAAAGAAGGGGCCTCTCTGTTGTTCTGTACAGTGCTGGCTCTAGGGGATGCCAGTGTACCTGTGATTTTAAAAGCACCTCCTGCCATGGTTCCTTGCCTCCAGCTAAATTTCAGGCAACAATAAAAATGTCAAGATGCATGATTAATGTTCTTTCTGGAGAGAGATCATAGGGCCAGATACACAAAGCTTTTTGCATGGCGCAAACATCGAAATTTGCTGTTTGTGCCATGCAAAAAGCACATCGCGATGCTCATTCACATTTTGCGAGTCGGTAACCTGGTTACCGACTCGCAAAATAGGAATGCGACTCGCAAATAGGAAGGGGTGTTACCCTTCCTATTTGTGATTCGCAGCGTGATGCGGAATTGCTTTGTGACCGTGAACGCAGTCGCAAAGCAATTCGCAGTTACCACCAGTGTCACACTGGTGGTAACCCATTCGCAAATTGAATGGGTCCCCATGGGACCCCTTCCCCTTTGTGAATGGCCCTGCAAACATTTTTTCAGAGCAGGCAGTGGTCAATAGGACCACTGCCTGCTCTGAAAAAATGAAACAAAAACGTTTCATTTTTACTTTTGTATTGCAACTCGTTTTCCTCTAAGGAAAACGGACTGCAATACAAAAAAACAAAACTCTTTTATTAAAAAGCAGTCACAGACATAGTGGTCTGCTGTCTCCAGCAGGCCACCATCCCTGTGAGTGCTAAGAATCGCAAGGGGGTCACAAATTGCAACCCACCTCATTAATATTAATGAGGTGGGTCTTTGCGACCCCCTTGCGATTCACCGATGGTGTCAGGGACACCATCCTGCATCCGGGTTTGCGACTTGCAAATTGCGAGTCGCTCAGACTCGCAATTTGCAAGTGGCAAACTCGGAAGTTGCTACATCTGGCCCATAGTTCTGTCTAGTGGAAGTTTTGACTCATCATAAAAGGGTGACTATATAAAAGGGTTACTATGTCTGCTGCAAAGAACGTGTACCATGCAGATCGCAAAGTGCATATAATTAAAAAGGTCAGAGTGTTACTGCTTTTGTCAGAGAGATCCTTTTGTTACATGCGGTTTATAAATTAAAATCCTAATATATAACAGTAAGCTATAAGCTGTCATTTAAAAACTGTATGCAAACAGCAAGGCATACATTACAGTGTCATGATTTTTTCCCCAGTCTTTCATTATCCTAATGTTGCAAAAAGGGTTCATTTATGTAGCAATCAATTCTTATTATTAAAGAGAACCCACAACTCTGGTGTTACTTTTTTAATTATGAGTTTGTGCTTCTCCAAAACAAGCACTATTAAACTTTACTGCCTACCAGTATGGATGGATGACCTTTAAGTCCTGTACCTTGTAGTACCCTGTATTATGTAACATTTCCTATACACTAATTCACACACATTGGATTGATAATCTCTATGCTCTGACACCCTACCTACATTGGTATGAGTGATGCTGTAAAACTAATTACATTCATTTGAGATATAGTGGTTATGTAGACTTGAGTGGTTCTGTCAAAGGGTGGTAGTGAGGAAATCGATGGTGGTCATTGGGAGGTGGCTACATTCATCCTATGGTCTTTTCTTATTCAGGGAAATTCAGCTTGCACTAAGATAACAACATTTTGCTGTGTTCATATTTTCCACTGACTCCCTCCTCAGTATGCAATGGGGAATGTTGTTTGCTGATGTTTGTGGCTTTCCTTTTCCAACAGTAAGAGATGTTACAATTTCCTGCCTCACCTCCATATGGCGACACTCCTCCCTCACTGCCTGCATGAGTGGGAAAACAGCAGGTCTATGGGTTTCTGCCAAGCTGCTCTGACCACACCCTCTTTCTCAGTCAGCCAGTAAGTCGCAGTTTCTGGATTGAAGTGGGGGTGAGAATGCATAGATTTCCACCCCACCTCATGATTACCACACCCACATTAGCCAGGAGAGGGACATAAAAGCAGCAGGCCTGCATCTTGCATCAGACAACCTCAAGTTGGACTCTACAGCACCCACCACCAGGAGGTTAAAACGAAGAACTGCCCAGCCCCCAGGAGCCCAGAAGCCCTGCTTCAGCAGGCTACTGCTTCGGCTTACTTCTTCATTTCTTTAGGCCCAACCTTTTCCTTTCCTTTCCAGAGGTAGGAATCCATGCTTAGGCTTTCAGTGGCCAAGTCCAACTCCTGAGTCTTAGGCAGAAGGCAGTCCCAACCCTCTGATACAGAACTGCTGAGTGTTCACTCAGCCTTTCCCTCTTAGGTAATCTATCCAGATGCACCACAAGGCCAAGCCCCTACTCCAGGGGGGGCATCTAATCCTCTTGGCACCCCACTCTCCAATTAGCTGACCAAAGCAGGCTGAGTAAAGCAGTACTCAAAGCCACATCTAGTGCTCTGCAATTGCGGTCCCACCATATCCAGAAAAGCTTTACTGACTTGCCACACCCAGCACCAAGCTACCCAGAAATGCAGTGTATTGCTAGTTGATCCTTTCCTATGAAGCAAGAAGGAACAGGTCTGAACCATTTTTACTATTTTTTTAACCAATTCTTTTCAAAATTAAACTGAGTCATGTGGGTCACAGTCAAACGTTTAGCTCTATTTTAAAGGCATCATGCAAAATGCAGACAAGGGACTTATTTCTTCATATGCCAGGAATATTATTCAGTAATGTTTGGTTAATTTTGGTTGTAGTTTGTAGGTCATTCTACTAGACTCTTATTTAGATATCAGGCTAAAATGTTGCAACATCTATGTGTTGATTTCAGGATATGTTTAAGACTTTGTGTTAATATGCTTTCTCAAAAGAGAACTGGTTGAGCCTCATTCGAAGCTATGCCCTGCTCAAGGCCTAAGTAAAATTTGCAAAATTGATACTTCTTTCTCTGTGCAGCAGGGTTACCTCTTCCAGGATGTTGAGGTTATATGTCCTTTTTGTTCATTTTCTATGTTTTTCATGGTTATTGCAATCCATAGAGGAGCTTTTCAGCAAGATAATTGCCTCTGGTATGTTTAAGGGCTTAGACCCTGTTATGACCAAACAAGTGGCTCTATTCTGCCTGGAAGAGGAGAGCTATATGGTATTGCACAATTTTATTCTGGTTGGTTCTGTTTTGTTATCATGCATGTGGCCCGCAGAACATGCGTAGTATAAATAATTATGTTTGACCACTGACTTTGTGTTTCACCACTGTGCATATTAGTTGTTCAATGTTCACCAGTTGTACATTACATTCTGTATTCAGTTTAGCTGCCTATTGGCTTTATCGTGGCATCAGACATTGCAGTTGAGACATTGCAAATGATCTGTGTTTTTCTACATCGTAAACCAAGCTTGTGTTTTTCGTATTTTCTCTCACCGGACACTAGCATGATAAGGAAGCGCATATTATGCGGGTCATTCCGACCCTGGCGGTCGGTGGCCGCCAGGGCCACCGACCACGGGAGCACCGCCAACAGGCTGGCGGTGCTCCTACGAGCATTCTGACCGCGGCGGTTTAGCCGCGGTCAGACGCGGAAAGCCAGCGGTCTCCCGCTGACTTTCCGCCGCTCGTAGGAATCCTCCATGGCTGCGGAGCGCGCTCCGCAGCCATGGAGGATTCCGACTCCCCCTCCCGCCATCCAGTTCCTGGCGGTTCTCCCGCCGGGAACCGGATGGCGGGAGGGGGAGTCGCGGGGCCCCTGGGGGCCCCTGCCGTGCCCATGCCTATGGCATGGGCACGGCAGGGGCCCCCGTAAGAGGGCCCCTAAAAGTATTTCAGTGTCTGCAAAGCAGACACTGAAATACGCGACGGGTGCAACTGCACCCGTCGCACCTTCCCACTCCGCCGGCTCTATTACGAGCCGGCGTCATCGTGGGAAGGGAGTTTTCCCCTGGGCTGGCGGGCGGTCTTGCGAAGACCGCCCGCCAGCCCAGGGGAAAACTCGGAATACCCTCCGCGGTCTTTCGACCGCGGAGCGGTATTTCGGAGGGGGGAAGTCTGGCGGGCGGCCTCCGCCGCCCGTCAGACTCAGAATTAGGGCCTTTGTGTTTTTCTCTAGTGCAGCTTGGGAAAGACAGCCTTGAAAACTTGTCCAACTTTCAATGCTTGTTTTCTTCCAACTCTGACCTACAGTAGCCAGCATGTTTTGACTATTAGAGGAAAGGGCCTTTCAGCAGGGTTTTTCATTATTTAATCTATAAAAGGTGTCCCTGAGCAGCAGCGAGGGGAATTTTCCGAGACTTCAGTCAGGACTGGATATCAGCTGCCTGACCTGTCCCGTATGGGTGGACAATCTCCTTCTCGCAGTTGAACAGGAGTCATCAACTTGTCGGCATGAGAAAGATGACGAGCAGTGATAGGCCCTACGGTGATGAATTTTGACTTTTATTCTTTGCTTTGAAGTTATGCTATATTATAATCACATGTATTTGCTGTGTACATTGCAATTGAGAATCACTTTGATATATCTTCCTTTCATTGCTGTGACTATTTGTAAACGTGTACCTCCAGCCTACTAATCTTTCTCAGGAACCTCGTGGTGAAGTAATAATAAATGTCTTCTTTAAACTAAGAAGTGCATTCCAAAGATTGTTTTCAGCTCGGTCATTAGTGAAATCAAAACAACATGCTTCAGATTTAGTGCTACAGCATGTGTCTTACACATGGAGGGGCATGTGAACAATTGTGAGGGGTTGTTATACAGATGAAATAATTAAACCAATATCACTAGTTGGCTGCAGGTCACTTGAACTATGATTCTAAGAACAGAGGGTGTTTATTGCTTCTTCTGAATTCCGTGTGGCATTTGATACATAATCTCTTTGGAAAAGTGCAGAAAGTGCACTTTGTTGGTTTGCATGTGTTTTTCTATGATAATAAAGTATTATCTATATCTCTTACAATCATTATCTACCTATCTCTTCCTCTATCTATACCTATGTATCTTTTCTTTTGTCTACCTGATCTTTCCGTCTCTAAATTATGTCTCTCCCCATCACTCCTATCAATATCTAATTTCCAGTTCTAGTTCTCCTCTCTCGTTATACTGTCTCTTTACTTCTCTGTTCACCTCTTCTTTTCCCCCAGCCATCCAGTTATTACTACCCAGAAGAACTGAGGATCATTATCAAACCAGAGTAGTGCACACAAAGAAAGAGGGGAAGAGGGACAAGGCAGGGAAAAGAAATAAGGAGAAAATTATTAAATTTAATCCAATGGAAGGGTGAAAATCCTCAGAACAGCGCTTTGGTTTCCATTGTTGCTGTAAGAATGACCTTAGTAAACATAACTAAAGCTACTCTTGCAAACACGATGCCCATGTGCTTTACTGTGATATTATGTGCTAGCTCACTAATCATCAACCAAATCACCCTTAAAGTATCACAAAAAATGCGCAGAATAGGATGGTTACACACAGAATTCCACGTAAAATGTTATTGTAATTTAATGTACAGAGTATTATTAATGTGCACAATTCACCCAAGGAATGATTTTGAAGCTTCATTCCAGATTGTATTATGTTATGACATAGGCTTGAACATGGGTAATCACAAACAATGTTTTGAAGACCCACAAAGTTCGGTCTGTGATGTGACCGAAGGCTGCATTGATACCAGCAAGGTGGCGGTCCAGAGGGGTGTGGGGGGAGTTTGACAGTAAGGTGAGTGTAAGGGAAGTGAAGCATATACATCTAGAGTCTGAATTATACAATGTGAAACCAAAAACTTGGGATTAATCCAAGACTTCTCAATTTCATCAGATTTTGTGATCCTGGGCAATTGTTTTGTTTCACTTTCCCTCCTATTTCTTCATTATCACATATGAGGGACTTGAAATACATGACTTCCGGATGTGTGCTGAACAAAACCGTCTCCTGTGTTTGATTTAATAAACTATAATGTTGTTCATGTATTATAGAATCCCAAGTCAGCCAAAGATTGCACATAAGGACTGACTTGCCTCTAAGTACACTACTGGCATTGCTGTCAGGGTGCCAGGGAAGAGTGAATGTTTCCGAGTTCATGTTTTAAAACTATCACTTCTAAAAATACTTCTCAATGTACTGATATAATTTTATGTACAAAGAAGAAGCAGTTCTGCGTGGTAATGAAATACACTATTTGAATTTTAAACAGACTTTATCACACTTTTAAACTTTTGCTGCAAGATATCCTTAAAAAAGAAGATGTATCTAAAGTTGAGCGGTGCAGGATACCCTACTTATTTCCTTTCTTTAACTTCAATACATACTTGCCTGTTTATTTAGTATCTTTTATTGTTAGTGCTGAGTCAAGTAAAGAGCAACCCAGTGCCGCAAGTTAAGGTCAGGAGGGCTGCATGTGGCCTCTGGGAAGTACTTTTACTATCACTGGGCTAAAATGTGTTTTCTTTAAGTATCATTGGCATAAAATACTTTCTTTGCGCTGTGTTCTTACTAAAAAATTTAAAACTGTTAAAATAAAATGACAAGTTATGTTTAGCAAATAACCATACTGCACTAGAAGTCCAGGAAGATGTATTCGTTATTAGTTTTCCTCTTTTCTGGTTGTTCTCCCTTAGCCTGAATTAATGAGATAAACAACAGGATGTTTTATTTGCCTAGGGAAAAAAATGGAACAGAAGAAAAGAAAACGGGGTGCTGAAAAATTATGAGAGAAGAAGACAAGACAGTTTGAAGAAGACATGAGAGAAAACAGGAACATTTTCAACAGGTTCACAATCCAGACCAAAAATCTGTTTTACAATGCTTGTACCACAGCAGTGGGTTCTCTATCGCCATGTGCAAATATTTTGGCCATTACTTTGACAGAACACTCCTCTTGCAAGCAAATGATAGAACAACATGATTCTGAAAGAACAGAGGATGTACAGTCAGAGGAAGCAGGACTCTTATTACAAAAAAGGAGGGAACAGGGAGATTATTGGTCCAGTGTACATACTCCCAACTACAGTAAATGAAAAATTTACAACGTACACTGTTCCATAAATGAAAAGGAATACAGATATACACAGGGCTAATGATAGTCAGTGGCTAAGGAGAGCCCTCACACACCCAATAGGATGTCAAGCTTCATCACTGGGCAATCTCCTCGTCAGACCGGCGCTGCAATGTCTGACGGGCCACACCTATTAAGGTGGTGCTACTTAACCGGAGAAGCAGGAGTCTTGTCTGCTGATGCAACTAAAGGTGTAACAAGTGATGAGGAGTCACAAATCAGTATTTCTGCAATACCTGCAGCAAATGCAGAGGAAGCAACCAAATCCAGTGCAACAGCCACTCAAGTAGATAATGCAACTAAATCCACTGTGTCAGGGAGCTCTCTATCCATCTTTCTGCCAGAAGCTGGGATCCAAGATATGACAGAGACACAAGGAATGGACCAATCACAGATAGCTGACTTCTTAATTCAAAGGCCGAGGCATGATAAGTTTTCTGAATTCTTTCATTATCACCAGATCCAACCTTCCAAATGTCAACAGTTTAATGGGCAGTTGGCATTTATGAGAAAAGATGGGAGAATCCAACACTGGTTAAGCTTTTCAGAAATCCAAAAAGCTTTCTTTTGCACAGTTTGCTTGGCGTTTAGCAAATGTGAAGTGGTCCATTTATTCGAGGGATGAAACATTTTAGGCACTTGTACATGCGCATTACAGAGCATGAGGCATCCCAATTCCATAAAAGATGCACTGATTCATACAGGATGACCATCTCTGGAGTTGACATAACCACTCTCTTCTCTTGGCAGACAACAAATCGTGCACTACAAGTCAGAAGAAGAAGGCAAATATTGGAGCGTGTGGTTGAAGTTATTAAAGTGATTGGTAAAAGAGTGCTCAGCTATTGTGAGAAATCAGTCTATTTTTGAGTTGGATAATAATTTGCTTGAACATGGAAACTTTCTTGAACTCATCTTTCTCCTGTCAAAATATGACCAAATTCTTAAACAACACATTGAGTCTCTCACTTCCAAAGCAACACAGAAAGGTGGCCGTGGTGTGTCAGTGACTTTCATGTCAAAGACCACTATTGGCTATGTAATAGAAACAATTTCCAAACTGATAAAAAGACACATTACTAAAGAAATACACGATGAAGGTATTTACTCAATCCAGATCAACTCAACTCAAGATATAACTGTTACTGACCAGTGTTCAGTTATCTTCCAATATGCCACAGACACTGTACATGTACATAGCAGTCAGAACTTGCACTTTATCAACTGGAAATGGATTGTTCAAGTTGGTACAAACTGCAATTCTTCACATAGCTAAGTGCATTGGAAATTCGACTGATGGTGCTTCCAGCATGCAAGGCCAGTACAATGGACTCAGTACTTGGCTAAGCAAAGAATCCCCAAGCCAAATACATGTCTGGTGCTATGCACATGTGTTAAACCTAGTACTTATTAATGTGACCCAGGCATCTACAGCTTCTACCTCTCTCTTTGGACTGCTACACTCTTGTGCAGCCTTTCCCTGGGATTCATATAAAAGGATGGATGTGTGGCGTGAACTGGCAAAGGATGGTCGGACAGGCCAGATCATTGGAGAAAGAAGGTAGTGGTCAAAAAATGCTGCTCTCAAGAAGGTTTTTGGCTCTTTCAATAACCCTGCCAATGCTATGTTTATTGATTTGGTCAAAGTCCTTCGTAATATTTCATCTGACAATCTTAGATTTGTTCCAAATGTTCCAACCCTTACAATATGCTGAGGGGCTATGAAAATTTCAAACAGTCCTAACAGCCCAATTGTATCTTTGCAATTTTTGCATCACACCTAAGTATCTCCAAACAAGTGGAATGGATATCCTGCAAGCACAGAGAATGGTGTCAGACACTATAAAACGTCTTACCACAGATTCCTGCAATTTTGAAACTGTTTAGTCTGCTGCCAAACAATTTGCAGAGTGGGCCAACACAGGCCTAGAAGAAGGAACTGTGACCAAAAAGTAGAAATGGTACTTCTTGAATGGAGGGTGATTTAGTACTGGGATGTACAATACAGTAATGGACATGGTTATTCAAAGTCTGACCACTTGTTTCTAGACCCACTTAACTTTAGCAGCAGATATAGCATGCCTGGACCCAAAGAACTTCAATCAGAGTTTCCCAGGCAAAGCTCTTGTGAAACTTTGTTCCTTGCTGCAAAACATAGATAGCTCCATAACTGTGCACACTTTGCAGGAAGAACTTCAAGATTTTGCTGCTAAATGGGCAAATTTAAAAAGGACGCTACCTGAAGAGTATGACAGAGAAGACCAGACTAATGTAGACCCATCACTGCAATTAGAAGGATTTGACCAAGAACCTGAGGCTGGACCTACAAAGTGCAATACTTGCAGTGACGGTATTGTCTGTTGTCACTCTAGCTTGAAAAAGTACTTGCTTTTCAGCAGTGCCTACAAGCATTTGTATTTGGCATACAAATATGTCTTGACCTTATCCTGTACACAAGTAGCCTGTGAGGGAAGTTTTCTAAACTTAGGTGTGTCAAAACCCGCCCAAGAAACCAAATTGGTCAGGAAAACCTTGAAGCCTTTATGCTCATGTCAGTTGAATGGAATGTGCCGTCTCAGTTGAAAAACGATGACATTATAGATTTAGTTGCAAAAAATGTGCATTGCTGCAGGAATTCTTCATTGAGTAATGGACAGTCTCTCCACAGCCCAGACTTAAAAGCAGCAACAGATGTGAACAAAACTGTCTTTTTCTGTATATGAACATCAACTGCAGGCTTTAGAGCAAATTTACTACTAGATTGTATGGGTACTTTTTTTTAGCATTCTTTACACTCCAGACTTCCTTTTCCTCGTTTGTGAATTCAAAAGATTTATCAAAATAATTGGTATGAGAAGCCACACTGATTTCAAAGCTGTTCTTTTTACTAAGCATCACTCAATCCTCTGGAGAAGACCCAGTGAAGAGTTTGGCTAGAAGCTGCAAATGTTTAGATAAAAAAACACATATACTACAAAATCAGATGTTATGTATGTTGCTCAGTTTTGCATAATTTTGTTTTTATTATTTACTTTTTTCTGTTGGTACAGGTTATATTCTACAGAGCCTCTGTACTTAATTTGAACAAGAGAAGTGTCTACATGAATGGTGAAAACAGTAATGAGATTCACTCTAGTCCTGTGCTGACAGCCTAGTGAGGACATTTGGCAGCAGGTACATACATTCAGGTAAATGATAGCAAATTATGCTGGCTTGAGTTAACTTTTAAATTTTCTGGGAATATCCTTTGGTATGTCCTAATCAAGTGTTGTTTTCTTTCTACAGGTTCTTTTCTCTACTAGCCTACTCCTCTTTCTCATGTGAAACAGGACCTGACAAAAATCCACAGAAATTCCAAATGCACTCTAGCCCTTCAGGGATAATCCTGTGAAATACTCTGGAGAAAAGCTGCTTCCTTTAAGAAAAAGATCAGGTGTTGTGATTGAGCTACATTACACATTTTGGAGGTTTTGTAAGGGTACTTTCTGCAGGTGACATTTAGATATTGTTTTTGTTGTTTCTCTATTGTTCCAGTTCTGTTTTCTGAAGTCCTACACAGAGAAGCTGACCAAGGGTATTATTAATATTCATCATCATCATCAAACAGACTTTATTCGGCTTTCAGCAGGCCATAAAAGTATCAAGTAATAGTACATTGATAAATATGTAAAAAATAGAAAAAATTATAAATAAATAGGGAAGATAATAAAACACATCGTTAAATCATCAAGGACAGATATATAAAACTTGATAAATTTACATCAGTGCAAAATCGAGATCAATTACAGTATTTTCTGGAAAGTGAGGAGTTTACCGGAAATTCCAAATTTTTCAAATAAAATTAGTTCAGTACGCCCATAGACTTCCTTACAGAGAGTACTGTACATAAAAAGTTTGCTAAAATTCCACACATTTCAATAGAGGATAAAATCTGTAAGCTAAAATACGCGTCGCGGCACTGACGCAAATTAGTCGATCTTAAAAAAGGCAATAAAATACGTTTTCTTGGGATATCATAAAATTTACAAAAGAGGACCACATGCATTGTAGATTGGAGAGCTTTTGCATCACATGGACATACTCTTAAGACTGTACTCTAGTCGCACATAATCGGAAAGGTTACTAGTCGATGGAAGATATTTAAGCGGAATCTTGTAAGGACAAATCGATGTCGGGGATTTGCCACGCTTACTAAGTAGGGCTGGACTGCATCCGTCAACAGAATTAGTTGGTTAGACATTACAGTAGATTTTTTTGATTCCACTTCCCATCTCTGTTCATCCAAGTACTTCAAAGTCAGAGCCCTCAAATCTCTCCTGGTTATTTTTTCCAGTGATTGTGGGTTTTGGTAATATGCTTCGCAGCCCATATTTTAAAAAAAGGTTATAATATATCTTAGCCAGGGGACTCTAAGCGAGTGTGTTAGATTCATGCAGTCGGATAGTATGGCCTGGTTTAATCCGGTATGCTCAGAGGTCCACACTTTATGCCATAATAATAGAGGCTGTATCTTAATTAGATCAGTTACAAAGTGGACCCCTAGTTCCGAATGGCTAATATATGATGACGTGCTATTTGGTGCCATTAGCAGGTATCTCAGGAAGTCATTTTCCACCAACTGAATCGCATGGCAGTTCGTATACCCCCAGATACATGCTCCATAAGTAGCCGCCGGGATACATTTGGCCTTGTAGATTTTTACCATATTTGACGGGGAGATCCCCCTAGTTTTTTGGAAAAAATCTTCAAGGCCGCCGTTGTTTTAATAATCTGGTCTTTTTTTGTTTTCACGCAGTGTGCCCAAGTGGCCTGTTTGTCGAACATTATGCCCAAATATGAGAAGGTGGGAGCTATCTTCACCTTGTCCTCGTGAATAGTGATTTTATAGGACTTGCTCAGTTTCCTGCCACAGCTCATTATGAACATTTTCGAACGGTTGACTGTGAGGCCCAGGGCTGTCATGTAATTTATACAAGTGGTTAGGAGTTTCTGGAGGGCTAGCGGTGTCCTGGCCATGAGTACTGCATCATCTGCGTAAAGGAGTGCAGGGACGGGGCGATTGCCTATTTGTGGAAGGTCTTTACAATTGCTTATCAATTCACTTTATAGATTGTTTATGTATAGTGAAAATAGAAGTGGTGCGAGAACACAGCCTTGGCGCACCCCTCTGTATATGCCAAAAGACTTAGTGCATTCCCCTCTCATCCCGTACCTTACACTTGCTCTGCACCCAGTATACAGATCTCTTATGAAATGGACTATCGTTAGTTCGACCCCCATGCTTATTAGGATATCCCATAACTTTTCATGCAAAACACAGTCAAATGCTGAGGACAAATCTATAAAGGCCAGGTGCAAATTGCCCTCTCTGGTCTTCGTATACTTCCCCACTAGGATAGTTAAGTTCAGAGCCTGTTCCACTGTACCTAGTCCTGTGCGGAAGCCATACTGCACTGGGGATAGAATGTTATTTTCTTCCGACCATATTTGGAGTCTATTTAGGATTATTCTCCCCGCTAATTTGGCTGATGTATCGAGGAGAGAAATTGGCCTATAACAGGCTGGGTTAAGGCGATCCCCCTTTTTGTATATGGGTATGATGATAGAGTGGCGCCATGTTGATGGTGGGCCTCGTGTGCTAATGGCCCTCAGTACCTGCGTCAATAGAGGGCCCCATAAGTCGGTGTTGGTTTTATATAGGTCAATTGGAACACCATCGGGCCCTGGCGCTTTCCCGGCTTTGCTAGTGTTTATAGCTTCTACTACCTCCTCTAAGGTAAACTGAGGTGATACTGCTAGGTGTCGATCTTCCGCTGAGTCTGGGACTTTTGGAAGGTCCAGAGGAACTCTGTCATTGGGTTGACAGTATATCTTGGAAAAGTACGTGATCCAGTCCTCTTCCGAGATTGCAATTTCCATTCTAGGGGTATTATTGTCCCCTAGAACGGGAGTATTTATTATTTTCCAGAAGAGGGCATTGTCTTTCGTCAAACTAGCTCTGTGTAGATTGTCCCATAGCTTTCCCTCTCAAAGCGAGTTTCCTCTTTTTTGTGGCTGTCTTGTATGCCAGTCTGCAGGTGCGTATTTCGGTCTGACATCTTATGGAGGCACTTAGGGCTTTTTTTAGTCTTGTGTGCGCTTTCGTACAATCATGGTCAAACCAGCCGGTTTCCCTTTTCTTGCCCCCTGCCCCTCCTGTCCTAGACGTGAGGGCTTTTTTTACGGCGTAGGTTATCTGTTGGAAAGCACTTAGACATTGTCCTGGGGCCGTGTCATCACTAAGGCAATCAAGGAACACTTGGGTATGTTCACGTAATATATCTTTTAATAATGCCTGAGGGTCAGTCTGAGTCCATCTCAATATATAACCATTACACGGGGCTAGTGCAATATCATTTACCATTGTTGCCTCTCTGGCATTATTAATATTAATGCAAGAGCGTCTGGTGCTGAGACAATCTAGCCTTGCAGAGAAAGGCCAGTGAAAGCATTTGTACATCCAGGTAAAAGACTACACATTGTGATAGATCTAGATTTCTTGCTTCAGCATTACTAAAGTATATATATTTTTGTTGTCCCTCATCAGATATATATTATTTGTGCCCTTGCAGGTTCTGTTTTCTACAATGTCTTCTCTATTGACCAGGGAAAGGAAAGGATGCTCAGAAATTTCAAATCCACTCTAGCCCTATAGAAATTTTCCTGCAATTCTGTAGGACAAAATCTGCATACTTTTAGGTGAAAATCAACAATTGTGAGCGGGCATAACTGTATATATCTATGAATTTGTTACTCCCTTTTGGAGTTGGTGTCATTTCTCTTTCTCTTTATATTACAGGTTCCCTTCTCTCCCAGTAAATTAGGAGGAAGGAATAATTCACTGAAAATAGAAAGGGGTTGCAAACTATACTTGTGGGTAAAATGATATATTTTATCTTTTTTTTAAAAAAAATCTGCAAGATCTATTTCATGTATAGATAAAAAGTAAAGTTACTCTGTTTATTTTTGTTGCAGGTTATGTTTCCCTAAGTCCCTTTATGGTGAATTGGCTGGAGAAGAACTCATGAGAGTTTAAGACCTGTTCTTTCTGTGCCATTGTAGGTTCTGTTCCCAGATATCCTGACTTAACCTTTTCCCATTTGACTGTGTGTGAGATTTCTGATTTGTATAATGATCAATGTCCAGCACAACGTTGTTTGAGAATGGGTATATTTCCACTTTGTGCAAGATGTTTAATTAACAAAGGTATTATTTTTTCAGCACCAGTCAGGAGATGTTCCAGAAAATACTTTGTCAAAATCTACATAAATTTGGGTTAAAGCCAGACTTGTGAGGACACTAGATTGTTAATATTGGGGAGCTTTAGTCTCTCTTTCCCATAGGTGACTTCTACATTCTCTCTCTCTCTCTCTCTCTCTCTCTCTCTCTCTCTCTCTCTCTCTCTCTCTCTCTCTCTCTCTCTCTCTCTCTCTCTCTCTCTCTCTCTCTCTCTCTCTCTCTCTCTCTCTTTTATTTGTTTGATTCTCAGAGGCCCAACCAAGAGGACCATAGAAGAGGTAGCATAGCCAAGGCTTTGAGCAAATGGTAGTTGCATTCAGGAAAAAGTGCAAAATTTGTGAGGCAGCTAGATTTAATTTCTTGTGAGTGTTTTGCAAAATGTTTTTATGGCTGATATGAGAGGACCACAGCTGATCTTTCTCTTATTTTTTAATATGACATGTTCTATTCCCAGAGATTCTAGCCTAACCCTTTCCCCTTGACTTTGCACTAAATTTCTGATTTGTGTGATGATCAGAGTCAAGGGCATAGCGGGTTGGGAAAGTGTATCTAACTACACTGTGCAGAGTGTTAAGACTGTTAAGTAATCAGTTTTCAGAAATGCAGTGCTCCTAGTCTTCACCAACGTTACTGTCTCTATAAGCTATAAAATGCTTAATTTCATAAACATTTCTCTAAAATTGAGACCTCTGAGAGTAACCAAATGGTGTTTCATTAAAAGCGCACGCTGCACGAATGTGGGCCACTTTTTTTGTCAGTGCCCGGGCCAAATTGTGATCCCAATCTGACCCTGCATATAACCGTTGTCACATGAACCATCAATCACATTTCATGCCAAAAAGAAGATGACATGACACCAAAGATAAATAGAGGCCAAGCATATCCATGAAAAGTATAAATTTCTAACTGCATTTTTAAGCTAACATCAGATGTGTTCAAGTGAAGAGCCGCCATTACTAAAGCATTGCACGATCTGTACTTGGAGAGTTTTTTTTAGGAAGTGTGGAGTGCTTTTAAAGGAATGGAGAAATGCTTAAAAGCTCTAGTTGGCCACAGTTCTCTGCATATAAAGAAGTATGATAATTATATAGCTCCCAATTGAGGTAACTCAGACGTGGGCGCTAGAGATAAAATTGTCACAAACTGTATCTGAGACGATTTTAGGAATAATGAACTTGAGCGCATGTTATACTGGTGTGTGCTTGTCTCTGGCAATTACCTCCTACCCTTTTATTAGATAGTGAATGACCACTTAAGCAGTGAAAATATGTAATTTACCAAGGTAAAAAGATGAACAAACTTTATCCACACAACACAACTATTTTTTTTCCCCACAGAGTTATAGATCAGACACTAAAACTCAACCTAAATCATCTGCAAATATTGTTGCACCAAGGTCTTTTTGCACTAGGGACTAGATTTATACTCTGTTTGCGCTGAATTAGTGTAATTTTTTTTAACGCTAATTCAGCGCAAACCCAACTCCAAATTTATACTTTGGCGCTAGACCCGTCTAGCGCCAAAGTTTTGGAGTTAAAGTCATTTTTTGCTAGCAGGAAACTACCTTTTGTCAATGAGATGCAAGGTAGGCATTCCCAGGCAAAAAATTACTCTAAGGCCCAGGTGCCTTATTTATCCTCCTGTGCAAACATGGTGCACCCAGCTCCCCTTCCATTTTTATTGTTAATTGATACACTTTATACTCTCTGTTGTCATGTGCTTGTCCTCGCCCACCTCCCAATGCCCATTATGTGTACTGGTCCGCAACTGGCCACCCTCTGTGTTGCCTCATGCACCTTGTCTGTGTTGCCTTCTGGTTTCTTTCCCTCCTTGCATGTTGCCTCCCACTATGTAACAAACAAAAAGGCCGCAATGACACAAAAAGTGCTAGCCACATTATAATGCTTTTTTCTTACACCCTCATTCCCTGTTGCTGCCCCCACATGCCCGCCCTCAGTGTTGTCATAACATCTATTGTGTGCTTACCGGCCCACCAGCAATAAAAAAAAGTGCTATAACACCACAAGCGATGTCCATTTCATACCAGTATTTTTAAACCTTCAGCCATGCTGCACAGCAGCTGTGCTGCTGGTCAACACAGATAAAACACATTGCGAAAACAAATAGCTTTGTCACAGGTGAGACATAGAATGTATGTCGGAACAACGCAGATTGAAACCACGCATGCCTGAACTATGCGGTCGAAACAACAACCAGGTTGTTACCACTAATGCCTTTACCACGAATGCCTAAATAACAATTTTTTCATTGAATAGGCATTCCTGTTAAAGGCATGCGTGGAATGGCATGCATGCAACCCACCACCCTGCCCCTAAAACTACCCCAACCCCCACCCTTAAAATTACCGCAACCCCCACCCTGCCCCTAAAACCACTCCAACCCACCACCCCACCCCTAAATTACCGCAACTCCCCACCCCGCCCCTAAAACCACCCTAACCCCCCACCCGCCCCTAAACTACCACACCCTCACACCTAAAACTGCCCCAACCCCCACCCCTCTCCTAAAACCTAAACTACCCCAACCCCCCACCTCCACCCCTAAAACCACCCTAACCCCCCACCCTGCCCCTAAAATTTAGCACCCCCACCTGTCCCTAAAACCTAAAACCACCCAAACCCCACTCCGCCCCTAAAACCACCCCACCCCTAAAATTACCGTGACCCCCCACCCCTTCCCCTAAAATTACCACAACCCCCATCCTCGCCCCTAAAACCTTAAACCACCCCAGCCCCCCACCCCTGCCCCTAAAACCTAAACTACCCCAACCCCCACCCCAAAAAGTAAAAATACCACCCACCCCGCCCCTAAAACTAAAAATGCCCGACCCCCACCCCTAATCCTAAACCACCAGACCCCCACCTCCAAAATCTAAAAATACCTCAACCCCCACCCCACCCCTAAAACTAAACATGCCCGACCCCCCAGCCCCTTATCCTAAACCACGCGACCCCCATCCCCAAAAACAAAAAATACCACGACGGCCCACCCTGCCGCTAAAACCTAAAACTACCCCAAGCCCCACCCCGTCCCTAAAATTATAGAGACCCCCCTAGCCCACCCCTAAAACCTAAAACCACCCAAACACCCCACCAGCCCCTAAAACCAGCCCAACCCCACCTCTAATATTACCGTGCCCCCACCCCTACCCCTAAAACCCAAAACCCCAAACCTCACCCGCCCCTAAAATGACCGCAATCCCCCATCCCCACCCCTAAAACCATAAACCACCCCAACCCCCGCCTCTAAAACCTAAACTACCCCAACCCCCACCCTGCCCCTAAAATTAAAAAATACCCTGACCCCCACCCCACCCCTAAAACTAAAAATGCCCCACCCCCTGCCCCTAATCCTAAACCAGCTGACCCCCCACGCCCCAAAAAACTAAAAATACCATCACCCCCACCCCGTCCCTAAAACTAAAAATGCCCTGACCCCCCCACCCCTAAAACACCCCGGAACCCCCACCCCCAAAAACTAAAAATACCCCCACCCCCGCCCCGGCCCTAAAACAACCCCAGTCCCAGTCCCGCTTACCTGCTTACATCCTCCTCCAAAGCCGATTCCCTTCTTTTCTGCCTTAACCATGCATGTGCAAGCGTTGTTCTGGTTTTGTTGTCCATGACTTTGTTGTTCAGGAGTCGTGGTTTAGGCTGCTTCCTGTGAGACATATCATCTTTGCCAATGCTTGTTTTTCGGTCTGGTTGGACCACATCATGTCGTAAAACCAAACACTACTGCAGCCTTATACAGAGGCTCACATTTCACAGAGTTCTGCCAGCCCATTGTCATGCATAAAAAGTACAATGAGCTGGCACTGCTTGTGATGTTAATTGTGGTTAACCATGAAGCACAGGCCTTGAGGGGATTCTCGGACTGCAGAGGGAAGTTGAACAGAAAATAACAAAAATGTTGAGAAAAATCCCAAATAAGTGAGATAAATCATCAAAAACAAAACAATACAAAACCAAAGGAAAATGGAACAATATGGAGGTGCTGTATATTTCAGTTTAAAATTCTCAATCAATCATTATTGTTGTCAGTTGACATCCTTAACAATACAATGTATCAAATGTATAATAAATTTTGTTCACACAGAATTTTCAGATATTTAATGACTAATTAAAGAGAATAAGAGGTACACTGCTCTTTTAACTTTTTGTATTTCATTTTTTTTTTTTTTTTTTTTTTTTTTTTTATTTGAAGATGCACAGTATACAAATACCAAAAACAGAACGAAGGCTGAATAAATACAATGAATCCATTAAATAAATACATATAATTACATAAATTCATTTCATCAATCTACAGCAGACATCAATACCACTGAAAAGGGGCATATGAAATAGCCTGTTCACAACCTTAGAATACAAATACCTTAGAATACAAATAAAGTGCCAAAATTGAGCGTGATTAAATAAATAAATAAATAGATCCCCTACAAGCCTGATTCAATTATTGCTTAGCCACTGTGCAAACGGGGCCCAGATAGCTTCACCCATCCGTTTACGCCCGCGGCCTTTACATGCATAAGAACCCATCTCTAAATAAAACAATGAGCACATCCGAGCCAGCCAATGGTTAAAAGTTGGCGGACTTGCCTCCAACCAATCAGATGCAATGCAGCAGCGGGTCACAGACATAGCTAAAAACCAAAACCTCCGTGAATATTCTGGGTATACCGCTCCATCAGTTCCAAGTAATACTAATTGCGGCGTAATTTCCACCTCCCGATAGTTTAGCCTAGTTAAAAAATTAGCAATATCAGTAAAAAATGTATGTAGCCTGCTGCACTTAAAAAACATATGTACTAGGTCGGCTGATACACTTTTACATCTGGGACACACCACACCCCTTGTGCTGCCCCAGTTAAATAGCTTAACAGGAGTATAGTATAAATGAAAAATAGTCTTATAATGTTGGGCTTGTGGTCCAGCAGATAATATAAAACGCTGTGCCATATCTAAAGAAGTACGTACTGATACTTCAGAAGCTCCAATATTCCGAGCCCACCTCTCCGCCTGTTTACTCAAGTCATCTGGCATTAAGTTCAAAAAGAGCGGATAAAGCGAGCAAACCCGCCATCTAGTGGAATTATGAAGAACCTCCATAACTGGGATTCTATCCCCCACCTGGCCGGATGCTGATCTAAAATTTGCCCCCAAAAAATGTCTGATTTGCAAATATTTAAAAAAATCCTTAGTGCTCAATGAGAATTCGCTTATTAGTTCTTCAAAAGATTTAAGGAGGGTGTTCCCATAAAAATCACCAATACACCGAACACCAAGCTGTGCCCACCTGCCACAGTATTCATCCTTAAAAATATCAGGAAGTACCGACGAATTCAAAATTGGGGTATAAAAGTTAATCCGGCCAATTCCAATTTTTTTTTTAACATTGGTCCATACCTTAAATGCAGCCCAGACAGTCTTAAACTTCACTTTTTTAAAATAACTAGGCTCCACTGTTCTCAAGAAAGCTGCATTAGCATGCCTTCCCCAAATCATATTATATATAGTAGGACAAATTTCGCCAGAATCTTGATTATCAACCTGTGGATTTATTAATGGTTGGATATATTGCAATGCAGATGCCCAGTAATAAAATAGAAAATGAGGGGCCGCCCACCCCCCCCCTCTCTCTGGGTAGCACTAAATACTTATATGCCCGCCGTACTTTTTTAAAAGACCAAATGAAACTAATCGCTAAGCTCTCCATATGCTTAAACCATTCTTTGTTAAATTCCAGTGGAATAGTGCGGAAAAAATATAGGACCCTAGGTAAAAAAATCATTTTAATGAGATTGCATCTACCCATAATTGTTAAATGCAGATTGTTCATATGATGCAACTCTTTCCTAGTTTTAGCTAAGACAGGAGCAAGATTGCTTTCTACTATCAAATCCAAGTTAGCCGACAATCTGACACCTAGATAGGTCACTTGGTTGGCCCTCCTGTTGTCTTCAATAATGACCCACTCATTGCCCAATATTTGGCACTTACTCCTATTTAATGCATAGCCTGAAATTTCCCCAAACTCCGCAGCTAATTTCTCTATTTGTTCGATCGCCTTCCCTGGTTCAGGGGTAGTGACGGCTATGTCATCAGCATATGCCAAGATTTTGAACCTGCCCTCCGCCATTACCATAGGCGAGATCAATGTACTTTGCAATAGCTTCTGAATCAAGGGGTTTATATAAAGTGCAAACAATAAAGGGGAACAGGGGCAGCCCTGCCTAGTTCCTCTTGTAATGTAGAAGGGTTCTGAAATTGCCCCGGCTAATTGAATTCGAGCAAGGGGCTTCTGATATAGACCTTGTATAGCCTTAATAAAACCAGCACCTATATTAGCTTTACTGAGCACTGTCCATAAGTATTTCCAATTGACCCGATCAAAAGCCTTTTCGGCATCTAGTAATATTAATGCCATAGGGGCCTCCATAGCCTGAGATGCATCTAACATGGTGATAACCCGCCTAACATGATCAGCGGTCCCCCGCCCGGGGATAAACCCATGTTGCCAAGGGGAAACAAGCCCACCAATAACTCGACTAAGCCTAACCGCAAGGATTTTGGCATACCATTTAGCATCCGCGTTTATCAATGAGATAGGTCGATAGGAGCCTGGCAAAAGTGGGTTCTTCTCTTTTTTTAAAAATATGACAATGTTAGCCTCCAGCCATGAGCCCGGTGCGCGCTCTCCAGCCTGTACTGACGTAAAAAGTGCCATGATATCATCCTTCAATTCCTCAAAAAACGTTTTAAAGAATTCTATTGGGATCATATCAGGGCCAGTAGCTTTCCCATTAGATATAGCAGTTAGAGCCGAGACAATCTCCTCCAACTCAATAGGGGCAGTCAACTGACAGCCCTCTTCTTGCGGTAGCTTTGGGCTTGACATGTCACTCAAATACTGAGCCATCCTTTCGTCTCTCTCATCCGAGAAGAGGTTTTCCTGCTGGTACAATGCGGAATAATATTCTTTAAACACCTGTAGTACTAACGTATCTCCATACACAATCTGCCCCAGCCTATCTTTAATTGCCAAAATGGTACTCCGAGCCGTCTTTTGTCTAGTCTTATATGCAAGCACCTTACCCACCCTCTCACTCAACTCATAACATTCCTGCGTACGAATCTGGGCTTTAATGATGTCTTAATCTAAATACAACTGAATGATCTTGGCCTTCACGACCGTAATCTTATCCAAAGTATCTTGTATTGGAGCATTATTCCTAGCAAACCCCACTATCTGACTCTCCAGAGAAGCCAATTCGGTCTGGGCCGCAGATATAACTAGGTGCCGATGTTTCTCCCGCCTAAGGGCGTAACTCAGAGTTTCCCCGCGGATAGCAGCCTTTAAAGCATCCCATAACACCTCCGGTGGAACCGTACCCCTGTTAAAGCCCAAAAACTCAGTTAACCATATTTTCATCCGTGACACATAAGCTGAATCAAGCAGCAAGCCCCGGTCAAAAGACCAGGGTCTCAAATGTCGCTCCTTTCGCAAGTCCGAGAGTTGTACTACCAAGGGATTATGGTCAGATATGACCCTAGGAAATTTTTCCACCAGAATTCCTTCGCATAACGATGGAGACAAAAAAAAATAATCTAACCGGACGGACTTCCGGTGGGGGTATGAAAAGAAGGTGTAACCAGGATCCATAGGCATACAATGCTGCCAAGCATCCACAAGACCATGGGTCTGCACCAACATTTGTAAGGCGCGAAACACCTTCGGCTTTCGTCCAACATATGGATCCTGATTCTGTAAGGGGATATTAGTCTCAGTATGTATATTAAAATCCCCACATACAATAAGCGGTAAGGCCCAGAGCGCAAGTTCAGTATTCAACATATTAATACCAGCTGGATCATCAGCATTAGAGCCATAAATAGAACATACAGTAAAATTTGATTGCCCCATAACACACTCTATTATCACCCATCGGCCCATATTATCCACCTTTTTCTTGACCACCTTAAGAAGAAGATCTCGCCCTGTAAGTACTGCAACCCCTCTAGTATTCGTTTCTTGGGTGGTGTACGCGACTGATTGGAAACCAGGAAAATCTAACAAATACTTTTTATGCAGCTGGATGTTACCTGAGGCAAGATGGCGGCCGCGAGTAGCTAGCGGTCAGTAAGCTCTCCTTCCCCCCGGCTCCTGTGTGGCGTTTTTTGCTGTTTCCCCCGCGAGGAGGATTATGCGGGCGGCTCCAGACGCTTACATCTGCGGCAGTTACCTGCCAAGCAGCATTACACGCGGATTCGGCGGAATCGGCGGATTTATTAGGAGTTCCCTGGGTGATTTCGCCCATAACGGCCGTGGCTTCCTCATCTCGACATTCGCTATTTTTTTACCCCCTCGTGGTAGGCAGTGGCGGATGGCCCCGAAAGCTGCGCGTGGTAGCCGGTCGAAACCAGGGCTGCAGGAACGACGACCTCTGGATCCCCAGCCCCTCGTCCGGGGGGGGATCACCAAGAACAGCGGCTTTGGAAACACCGGCGGCGGTGATAATGTGCCTGAGGGCAGGCAGCCAGCTTTTGGGAACTTTGCGGCTTTGGGGCAGACGCACAAGGCAAAGAATGGCGCAAAGCAGATTGGAGAAAAGGAGGAAGTGGTGACTATACCCGGATGTTTAAAGCCCTCCATAACTCAACCCCTATGGGGGGCAGTACTACTGTAAGGGACTCTGACACTGGTGCAACAGAATCGGCTGGGGATGGCGACAGCACTGGTCTAAGATGTCTAGCTTCTTCAGATAATGGGGGGCCGCCGCAGGTAAAAACCAGTGTTGGTAGCCGCTCTTTGGATGGACATCAAACTGTAAGTTGCATTGCTGGGGGATCCCCACAGGTCTCTGTTTTTTGTGTGGGGGGTAATGCGCTTGCAGCAGTATCTGAGGGGGAAATTGACCGGCCATTATATGCCCCTAGGTCTCAAAGTAATGTAGGGCTGGCGCAAGAAGTGGTGACAGGGGCAGGGTACTGCGAACAAGCAGCAGCAGTAGCATGCTTATCGCCAAACACCGACCCGGCAACTCCGGCTTGTACTCCGGAGGCGACTCGTGACCACCGGCAGGGTAGAGGGGACTTATTAGTTCAGGGGGAGCCTGGAGACAACTTTTTTTCCCTGTCAGATCAATCTCAAGATTCGGATGAGGACAGCACCTGTCCCTCCATAGACTCAGAGACTGGGGATAGTTCTACAGCGCCTTTAACCCCTACTTCTGCGTTGAGGGGCAACATAGTCAAACGCCAAGCAAAACAGACCGAGGTATTAAGACGAGACAAAGCTGGTGAGTCCAGTCAGAAGAGGGAAAAAAAAAAGAAGAAGGTGTCTAGGTCGAGAGCTATGTCCTGGGACTACACAGAAACACAACAACTGCTGCGTAGTATGGGTGATCTTTCAGTGGCTCCAGCTCAGACAGAGGTTAATGTTCTGAATGTAGAGACTGTGCCTCCTTCCCCTTCTCTGCACCTTATTTACCAGACCATCACGTCACAGCATAAGCAAACGCAGAGGGACAGCAAGAAAGCCAGGGTGGCCACGAAGCAGTTACAAGTGGCAGTCAGTAAGGTTGCGAAGACATGCTCTGAAATTGGGGAGCGGATCGCTGCTATTGAATGCCGGGCGGACGCACTGGAGTCAGATCTCGGGGTGGTGACAAAACAAGCCGCTATGCATGAGAGTCAGCTTTCGGATATTCAGTGGAAAGTAGAGGACTTTGAAAACCGGCAACGTCGTAACAACTTGCGCTTAATTGGGATACAAGAAGGCGTAGAAGGGCAGGATTCAAGAGCCTTTATAATTAGATTGCTTAAAGCAGCACTCCCCGAGCAGACTGGATGGGACTGGGAGAAAGAGATACAGAGAGCCCATCGGTTTCCACTACGTCTGAGAAGTCAACAATTAACAGGAGCAAGTGGAACAGCCCAGCAACAGCCTAGAGCTTTTATAGTCTATTTTGGCAATTATTTGCTGCGCCAAATAGTCTTTGAGAAAGCCCGCCCGGATGCTAGGATCAGCGGTGAAGGCTGTACATTCTTCCCCCGCCCCGACTTTTGCCATGCTACGGTAGAGAGACGATGGCGTTTGAGACAACTGATTAGCCCCTTCCAGGAGAAGGGAGCGGAAGCCTATTTACTGTCCCCGGCTCGACTTAAAACTATATATAATGGGATGATACGAGTGTTTGCATCCGAGATTAAAGCTAAGGAGTACTTGCAGTCTTTGACTTAACTATTGACATATGGCTAAAAAAAAAAAAAAAAAAGAGAGGGGCTTAAAGTATTATTATTTTTGAGAAGGGGAAAAAGAGGAAAGGGGAAAGGGAAAAAAAAAAAAAGGAAAAGAGAATGAAAAATTATCGAAATGGTTGGTTGCTGGGGATCTAGTCTCTTAGGGGAAACAATTCTTCTTTGGTTAGTAAATTTGTTTAATTTAGGAGTCACTGCAGGAGCCATCAAGGGGGGAGGGCCGCTAGTCCATCTTACAGACTACAGTCTGGAAGCCTCATTTGGTTGGGTGGGGGGTGGGTGGGAGGTAGGGGTTTCTTTTGTGGGTGGGGTGGTGATTGGTGGGGTGGGCTGGGGTTGGGTAGGTTTTGCACGGGAGATGCACAGAAATATGCATTTGAAGGCACAGGAGATTATTAGGTGTATGATGAAACAAGTTGTAAGTGTGGGTATATTTGCTACAGTTTTCAATGGGGGAACGTAATATCTTACGGATAGCTACCTTAAATATATGTGGGCTAAATGATTCTAAGAAAAGACGTCTTGTCACTCATGAGCTCAGAATATTAAGGGCAGATATAATTTGTTTGCAAGAGACACATGTTACCCCGGCTAACTTTTTGTATTTCAAATGCTGTGCCCATCATCAATTTGTTATGAATGTCTACTGGGCTAGATTATGATTGAGGATGAAGTATAGCTCAATTAGCATTCAGACCATAATTGGGGCACAATTAGCATGTGGTGGTTTAAAATATGTTGCTGTTTTAAAAGCTCTGCACCAAAAGTGTAATTAAAGAGGGGCACAAGACAAGGTACAATCAAAAGGTGATGGGAGGCTGTTTGCAAAACCTCTAACCACTGGCAGTCACTCAGGATAGCACTCCAATCCATCATTCTTTTTCTCACCATGTCACCTCAGTTTCGACCAAGCCATATGCAGATTGGTCTTGACCCTGCTCGTCATGGGAACAGTCCAGCCCAAACTGCCAGACCCTTCCTAACCCGGAACACAAGCAACGCAAGAATGTTTTTGCAATAGTTAAGGGCTCATCAACCAGGTACAGCTTGGTTCCAGTGATACATTGAGCATGGGACCTACCTCTGGGCAGATCCATACCACTTAGGACAATACATGAAACTTACAAAAGGTGATGGGAGGCTGCTTGCGAAAAGTCTAACCACTGGCAATTACTCTGGGTAGCTCTCCAACCCATTGTTCTTTTACTCACCATGCCTCCTCAGTTTGGACCCAGCCATATGCAAAGCAGTCTTAACGCTGCTCCTCATGGAAACAGTCCAGCCCAAACTGCCAAGTTAGGTCCTCACAGGCAACCCAGGACTGGTTTGACTCTAACTTTAGGCTCATCAACTGGGTATAGCTTAGTTCCAGTGACACAGAGAGCATGGGGCCCATGTAAGGGCATACCCATGCCACTAAGGCCCATATTTATACTTTTTTAGTGCTGCATTTGCACTGCTTTTTGACGCAACAATGATGCAAACTTACAAAATACAATTGTATTTTTGAAGTTTGCGCTGCTTTTGCGTAAAAAAATCATGCAAATGCGGCGCTAAAAAAGTATAAATATGGGCCTAAGGGTGGTTCATGAAGCACACAGTGATGGTAGGCTGCTTGCCGAAAATCTAATGGCTGGCAATCGCTTGGGGTAGCACTCCAACCAATTATTCTATTGCGCACCATATCAATTTGGTTGAGGGGGCTGTTAACCCATCTGAAGCATCAACTATAATCCTTGTCAGAATGATCCACAAAAGCTAGTAAATTAACTTGTGCTTAATGCTTAGCACAACAGCTGTCAGGCTTAACTTAGTGGAAATGTATATTCATGCAGTGCTTTGTGTTATTCTGTGTTATTTCCAATAAAGCTTACAGCTGTAAGGTGAGGCTTTGTATTGTTTGGTGTTATTTCCGATTAAGTTTTCAGATGTGCGGCAAGACCTTGCGGGCATCACATCGCTTCACTCCTGATATGATGGAACATTAAGTTAGAGTCAGATGAGTTCTCTCTGATGCCAGCCAGCGATCCAGGACCTGGAGAGGCACCAATATTTTGTTTTTGCAATTCCTGCACTGGATTCACTTATGGTTCTTGGGCTGGCCTAGTAATTGTCACAGCCTATTGCTTTTAGAGTTGTTTCAACATGGTTCAGCCGTTCACTTTTATGCAGAACTGGCTACCATCATCGACTCCATCAGGAAAATTGTATATGGGATGGATAAATTATTCGACTATATACGCACCCAAAAGAGAAAATGTCTTCACTGTATTATGTGTTCTATTAGTTTTAGGTCCAGTGCAAGCTATAGAGCTTTTGATAGGTGCTCCCAGACCAGGCCAGGTTTAACAGAGATCTCAGAAATCAGTTTTTGATCTTTTGGAGAGCCTTAATTTTACTGTAGGCCCACAAATCTGTGACATAAGTTACTGCTTAGAATGCTTTCATTCTGTACACATCTAAATAAGGTGTATTGAAGATCCACCAATTTTTTCCTTCTAGAGTAATATGGCCCCTCATTTTGGTTTATAGAGATAATTGCATACTCCAATTGCTTGCTTTATATCATTTTATGATTGAGGTATACACCCAGGTAATCAAAATGTGTGACTTGCTCCAAAGTAATTCCATTTACAAAGAAGGTGCTTCTCATATTATTTTTTAGTTTATGACCATATATGTCTGCTCTGCTTGCTTGCTTTTGAGTAGGTACAGTATGTCTCAATGCTGTTCAGAAGGCGATGCATAGCTAACTCCATCTGTGAGAACAGTAACATCAGAAAAAGGAGGAAAATTCCAATTGTCAAACTCATGGGGAGGAGGCAGCTGTCATACCAGAGACCGACTCTCCCTCCCTACAGTTGTATTACAATGTTCCTACTGGGCTGATCGGCAGTAACATTGTATTATGACATTCCCGCCGGTCAGACCAGTGAGAACCTGCTACAATATAGGTCGGCTCCCTTAAGGGATCCGTGGACAATACCATGGCGCACTAGCACCCAAGGCAGACAGTGCACATTCTGAGGGTGCTGGGCAAGGTGGTCCCCTGCACTGTGTTTCCAGCAGTGAAAGGCTGGTGGAAAAAGGAGTTATGTTCAGCACTGCAACTCTGGGTTCAGTACCGATGTGGCTGGCCACACGTCCGACCTCCGTCAGCACATCTGGAACCTTGTTCCCAGTGGAGACGGCGGTCCCCTGGTGGTCCGGCAGACTCGTAATGAGGCACTTAGGATGTGGTTTCCCTTGAAGGAGCTTCTTGCTCGGGAGTTAGACTTAGTGCGTTCATTTATAGTACGTAGGCCCCTACTGCCGTCGGAGTTGCAAACTTGCTTCCCCACTTGGATCTTGTAGACCACTTCATTTTCAGCTCAAATAGGTTTCATGTATTCTTTTATTCTATTAGATCTGTTTCAAGAAGTCTTGCAGACGTTTTTGTGTTGATGTCTCCACAGATTGTGTTGCAATCCCCACTGATTTCCTTTGGTGTCATTTTTCCTAGAGTAAGCATTCACATGTTTTGGTGTCTTAAATATTTTCTCATTTGTCTTAATTTTGCAGGGGGTGAAAATAGGCATTGTACTAGAGTAGGTTCCAGTTTTTGGCAATAACAGTTGTTTATGAGGACTGTCTATTCTTTGAGTTTGACTAGTACGGCCACAGCAACCCAAACTGCAAGGCCACCTATCGGCCCCACTTTCCTGATTGCTGTTGTTGGGACAATTTATAGTGTATAGCCATCCATTAAAATGTCCTTCTTTGCCCACGTTTCTTGGAAGCAGGGAATGTCAAAGTATTTTATATTATCTTCCCAGTCGTTACCTTCAAGTTTTGTTTAAACCCAGAAATATTCCAATTTAGCAAGCTTATTGACCTTCCAAGGGTCCCTGTAACACTTGCTTTCTAGTTAAGATATCTGAGGATGACCAGGATAGCAGTGAGTCCCATGGCGAAGTGACTCTTGCACACAGCAAGACAGACCCCTTCCAGCCCCATTCTTAGTTTAAAATTAAAGATAAATACCACAAGAGTGGTAAAACATTTGCAAAATTCTGTGTTTAATCTACAAGACTCAGCTTGTAGTCACTGTCGAGAATAAGATGTGGTGTACATGTCGGAGATACTAATCCCACTTCAGAACACTATAGGCAAATGAGCCTATGACAGATATCTTTCTGTATTCTGTTGCTCACAGATTCTAATCCTGGTAAGAAAGTTAAGTGTGTTAATGTAGATATTGCAGAGATTTGTGTGAGCATCTATATTACTACAGCTTTAAATGCTAGTAAGACAACTGCCTCCCAACAGTGCACTGACAGTGAGCGATCTGCATATGCAAGTATAGACTATTAAAAACATGACGTTTAAAAACTGAAGCATTACTTCTAAATCACACCAATGTTGCATCAAAGACAGACTTAAACTCTAAACATAAACTAATGCCCTACTTCACACACCACCCAGAATCTGGGCCTTCTGCATGATTCTAGTCTTAAATACCTGACTGATCATGTCACATAACCCTAGCTATCCCTGCCAACAGCAGATTTGTTTTGAATAGAGGGCATAGAATGCAATATAGGTCACATGAAAGTGAAGGGAGTAGGTGAGTTAATCTGGAGATGATTGAGAGAGAGAGAGAGAGAGAGAGTGAGAGAGAGAAAGAGGAGGTTGTGGTAGAATGTGCATTTCCCATGAGAAGAGACTAAGGAGGCATAAAAACGAGGAAACTAGGGTTCAGCAGGGAGTATGAAGAATAATCGATGAGTGGCGTAGACAGAGAGTGACACAACCAAAGCTTTCAGATGACAAATGTATATTTTGTAAGTTAATTAGGAGCCCTTGCTCTATCTCTTTCTCTACTTGCACCAACTGACCTTCTCAGAGTTCACATTCTCAAGCATAAAAACTCAAATATTTTAACCCAGAACATGATGCAGTCTCCATGGGGCACGAGGCTAAAGGTAGTATAAAAATAGGCAAAACAAATAACAGTGGTAAACATGTAACATACAGAAACAATTACAACTTCAAAGAATGATACAATACCATGGATGTAGTGGAATCTGACTCCATACCTTGATTAGGAGAAAGTGAATGAGACAGAAAAAAGTGGAGAAGGATACTGGGAAATGGTAAGTGGCTACGATGGTCAGGAGTGCCATAGAAAAACGGAGAGTCTGTGGAGTTGGAGAAAGTGGGAGAATCCGGCTTCTTAGGGAAGTCAGAGGAAGTGGAAAGACAGGTTTGAAGGAGTGGGTAAAATATCTTATGAAGAGACCTGGTTAGAAAGTGGCAAGGAAAAGCATTGCTGGATAGTTGGGTTAGGTTGGGGGAACAAGAGTGTCAGGAGCAAGGAGAAAGAGTAGATAGATAGATGGAGAGAAAGGATAGCTAGTGTGGCTGGAAAGCGAGGGGCAAAAACATGTCTAACAGCCCAGGTATCTTGTATAGCACTCCAATGCTCTCAGACCAAGTTCAAGCTATATAAAACTGCAAAAATAAAAGTAGTAAACTCAGGACTACTGACAGACGAGATAAGATAGGTTGAGGAAAGAATACCAGAGGAGAAGTATAGAGAGAGTGTAACCGGACGTCTCCGGACGCCGGCCTTCAAAATATTGTGACGGCCGCCATTGATGGGGCCCGACACACTCGGGAGGGACGCAAGCCTATGACGTCAGACGCCTTCGGCGTCTGGACGACGACCGAAAGAAAAGACGGACCAAAAGGAAAAGGAGAGTGTGAGACTGAGGAAGACGCCCGGCAAGCGCGACCCGAGGAAGAGGAAACCCGGACACCGAGGACGGAGAGGAAGGAGCCCGTTGAAGGATCGGGAGATCCGCTGGAGAGAGAGAAGCACCGGGGCCCTCCCGCCCCCGTCAGAGAAAAGCCGGGAGACTGCCAAAGTGCCGGCCGCGTCCCTGGAGGGGCGTGGCCACCTCAGGTACGTTCGTACCACAGCTGGGGGTTCGCGAGAGGGTGGTTATTAGGAATAGGGGGGGATAAGGGAAAGAGAGGGAGGTCCTGCAGGGAAGGGGAGACTATATGACAAAGAGCCCTAAAGTAAATCTAACCTCACAAAGAAACCGACAGCCAGAGGATTTCTGCAAAGAAGGGAATGTCTGAGAACACCTATAGGGAAAACCACAAACTAAAGGACAGTTATACCCTCACTTCCCGTCACTCATACCTATTCCCCCACCACCCTACTAACCCTATATACTGACAGTATATATATCCCACTTACCTGTTTTGTTGTCCTTCTTCTATTTTTTTTTGAGAGCCTGGCCCACTGACGTAGAGGAAGATCGGAGACCTTCCCAAAGCTGGACCCGGTCACTTATGGACTATCACCAAAACCCTGAAAGAGAAGGAAAAGGAAACTTTGTTAATTTCTTTGGACTACAAGTGCGTTATCCTTGTGAACAAGAAACATGGGATAAAAAAGCTCCATCCTTAAAACCAAAGCAAGAATAAATTGGCTAAACCCTCACCTTCTGCACCTGTCAATTATTCCAATATCCCCTTTATTTGTTTCGGGATAAAGAACCCATTACAGTGGTGTCAGAAGTGGGATATTGGAACAACGACAGGTAACCTAAAACGATGGAGGGTGCACCCACCCTATCAGAGATGATGCAGCAGCTAGCTGCAGGGCAGAGGCATCTACAAGTAGTGTGGGAAGAGCAACAGAAGGAGGCTAAAGTGGAAAGGGAGGCCCTACAAAGCGCTCTTAAAAGTCAGGCCACTATCATGGCCAACAATCAGTTGGTCCATGAGACTGCAATCAAAAACCTCACGGACACTATTGCCGCCACCCGGGTGCATCCGAACGTACCCAGTTCGGTCCTGCAGCGATATCAGGAAGGCGAAGACCCGGATGCCTTTTTCACCAATTTCGAGCGGGTTGCTACTTCCGCCACCTGGCCCCAGGATAGGTGGGGCCAATATATCGCCCCGTTATTAACAGGAACTCTCCAAGCGGCGTATCAAGCGGTAAACCCAGGCGGAACGACACCCTATCAGGATATTAAAAAGAGTATCCTAGAGCGAGTGGGGTTTGATACCGAACATTACTGAGTCCGGTTCAGGAAAGCCAAATGGGGACCCTCCGAGAATCCCCGGGCCCTGTATTTCCGGATTAAGGACTTGGGACTCAAGTGGCTAGGTCCCATTGGGACCAATAGGGAGGATATCATTGAGGTTGTTCTCTTAGAACAATATCTAGACGCCCTACCTACCAATACCCGTAATTGGATCAAGCAACACCCAAGTCCAGATACTAACACCACTATTGAATTAGCCTGTGCCTTTCACCGCTCCCTCGAGTTCAAAATCCCTCCCGTACTGCCAACACTTAACCCCATCCGACAGAACCCCGGACCCTCCCCATCCCTGGGGTGGAAACCAACCGAGGATCCGGGAAAATTGCGAGGATTAGAAAGATCCTATATGCAACAACCACAGTGTTTTAGCTGTGGAGAGTGGGGACATATCGCCCGGGTTTACCCGCTGAAAATGGAAAAATCAGAACTGATGGAAATAGGAGTCACTAGGGGGAGAGTCTTCTATACAGGCGGAAAGGAAACCCGATACAAGAAGAGACTTGTTGTCAATGGAAGAACCACAGTGGCACTCATTGACTCAGGTTGCAGTCAGTCTGTAATTCGTGCTGATTTACTGGAAAGCCCCCCTTTTACTTCAGGACTTACGGTATCCATATGTTGTATTCATGGAGATACAAAAGAATACCCCCTAATCTGGACAACCCTGTCCTGGGATGGAAAAGAAGTCCCCATAAGGATGGGGGTGGTGGAAAGGCTAGTCGAAGAAGCTATCATAGGAACCGACTTCCCTGACTTTTCGGAACTTCTTGACAGTACAAAAGACTCTGGAGACATGAGTACATGGTGGAAAAGAGCTCCTTTTTCTAGTACGCCTATAACACCACCGGTGGTTAGATACAGACCCTCCCGAAAAGAAAAAAGAGAAACCAGAAAAGTCTACGCCCAAGGAAACATGAGTCCAAATAGGGTAATTACAAAGGTCCTTACCCTTACTGACCTTCCCCCATTCCGTAGTTGTCAAAGAGAAGATCCGAGTTTGATCCATGCCTGGAAAAGTGCACGACCCCGGAACCCCCAAGACAAAAGCCCTTCTTTTACCATAATCAAAAATCTGTTATACCGTGTCACTGGTAACAACCGAGAAGAAAAGAAGCAGCTATTAGTCCCCGAACCTTATAGACCACAAGTCCTGCAACTAGCCCATAGCCAGCCGGGGGGGGGGGTCACTATGGAAGAGAGAAAACTGAAGAATATCTGTTGAGGAAGTTCTACTGGCCGGGGGTCTTTTCACAAATTAGGAGATTCTGTCAGCAATGTCCTAAATGCCAAATGATTGATCCGGGTCCCAAAATAAGAGCTCCCTTGCAACTGCTTCCCATTATAGACATCCCTTTTTCAAGAATAGGAATGTACATTGTAGGCTCTCTCCTACCTTCTTCTAAAGGATACCGTTATATACTAGTATTGGTAGATTATGCCACCAGATACCCAGAAGCCATCCCACTCAGCAGTATTAACTCCAAGAGCGTAGCCCATGCAATGATAGGGTTCTTCTCTCGAATAGGCTTTCCCCGAGAAATCTTAACAGACCAAGGTACCCAGTTCATGTCCAACTTGATGTCACAAATATGTCAACTTCTGGGGATCAAACAGTTGCGAACAGCGGTTTATCATCCTCAAACGGATGGTTTGGTGGAAAGGTATAACCGCACTCTGAAAACTCTACTAAAGAAATCTATTTCAGAGACAGGTAAGGACTGGGATAGAAAACTCCCATTAGTGTTATACGCTATCAGGACCCATTAGCAAGCATCCACGGGCCATAGTCCATTTGAATTATTGTTCGGAGGACAGCCCAGGACCTTGTTAGATATGGCTGCAGAATTATGGGAGGAGGAGGATGGAGAAAAATCCCTCTTAGAATATACCCAGGAGTTAAAAACCAACATCCAAAATGTGTGGGAAAACGTGAGGGAACATATGGAGAAGGCTCAAGAAAAGCAGAAAAGATATTACGACAGGAATACTCAATTAAGGACCTTTACCCTAGGTGATAAGGTGTTAGTGCTTCTCCCCAGTTCAGACAACAAGTTGCTGGCAAAGTGGCAGGGACCCTATAAAGTGATAGGGGTAGTAACACCCGTGACCTATAAGGTCCAGCTCACAGACAGTTCCAACCGGTCACAGATCTTTCATGTCAATCTATTAAAAAAGTGGGAAGAACCACAGGGAGAACCAACCCGGGGATGCCTAGTTAACACCGTTAAGGAATTGGAGATAGGGTGGTGTCCCACTGAGCAGCCTAGCGGAAAGGAGATGCCTCCCATGAATAGTGAAATCTCGATCCAACAGAGTGAGCAATTAACCCAGCTCCTCCATGATCATGCCCATGTGTTCTCCTCGATACCAGGCAGGACCAAGTTGGTGCATCATCAAATCATAACCCCACCTGCCAAGGTCATACGCTTACGGCCATATTGTATCCCTGAAGCTAGAAAGATCCTGGTAGAAAACGAAATAGAAAAGATGTTAGACCTAGGCATTATAGAGCCTTCCCAGAGTCCCTGGTGTTCACCGGTGGTATTAGTGCCAAAGCCCGATGGGTCTATACGTTTCTGTATTGACTTTAGACGAGTCAATTCTATATCCCAGTTTGACACATATCCCCTTCCAAGGGTGGACGAACTCTTAGAGAAGTTGGGAAAAGCTAAGTACATGTCTACACTCGACTTGACCAAAGGTTACTGGCAGATTCCTTTGACGCCAGAAGATAAAGAGAAAACGGCTTTCTCTACTCCCTCTGGGCTATATCATTTTAATGTTCTCCCTTTCGGGTTACATGGGGCACCCGCCACCTTCCAGCGTCTCATCGACACCATTCTACGACCTCATACCAGGTACGCTGCCGCGTATCTGGATGATATCGTTATTCACAGCGAGACTTGGGAAGACCACTTGGCACATTTAAACAAAATCTTTACAGCGTTACGAGGGGCTGGATTAACAGCCAACGCCTCCAAAAGCCGGTTGGCATTCAATGAGATCTCTTATCTAGGATATCATATAGGGAAAGGTATACTTAGACCACAAATGAATAAAGTTGAAGCCATCCTACGGATAGATACACCCACAACGAAAAAGGAGGTCCGGTCATTCTTAGGCTTGGTAGGGTATTATCGAAGATTTATACCCCATTATTCCACCGTGGCCGCTCCCCTAACCGATCTCCTGAGGAAAGGCCAACCCAAAAATATCACGAATTTAAACCCAGTACAATCCCATAGTTACCATACCCTACAAAGATATCTCACTACCCAACCGATTTTAAAATGTCCTGACTTCACTATCCCATTTCACCTCCAAACGGATGCCTCAGACGTGGGTCTGGGGGCCGTACTTTTTCAGAAAGATGAGAGAGATATTAGTCACCCCGTGGTCTTTATTAGTCGTAAACTTTTTCCCAGGGAGCAAAAATATCCCATTATAGAACGAGAATGTCTCGCCATCAAGTGGGCGATTGAAAGCCTCCAATACTACCTCCTAGGAAGATCCTTTCTATTATATACGGATCACGGTCCCCTCACCTGGCTCTCGAGATATAAAGATACTAACAGTCGCATATTGAGATGGTTTATGGAGCTTCAACCTTTCTCCTTCCAGGTTTGCCATCTCCCTTGTGATCTTATGGGACAGGCTGACTATTTATCCCGGTTCCCAGGACCTTTGGGTCTCGAACAGCCCCATTCAAGGGAGGGGATGTGTAACCGGACGTCTCCGGACGCCGGCCTTCAAAATATTGTGACGGCCGCCATTGATGGGGCCCGACACACTCGGGAGGGACGCAAGCCTATGACGTCAGACGCCTTCGGCGTCTGGACGACGACCGAAAGAAAAGACGGACCAAAAGGAAAAGGAGAGTGTGAGACAGAGGAAGACGCCCGGCAAGCGCGACCCGAGGAAGAAGAAACCCGGACACCGAGGACGGAGAGGAAGGAGCCCGTTGAAGGATCGGGAGATCCGCAGGAGAGAGAGAAGCACCGGGGCCCTCCCGCCCTCGTCAGAGAAAAGCCGGGAGACTGCCAAAGTGCCGGCTGCGTCCTTGGAGGGGCGTGGCCACCTCAGGTACGTTCGTACCACAGCTGGGGGTTCGCGAGAGGGTGGTTATTAGGAATAGGAGGGGATAAGGGAAAGAGAGGGAGGTCCTGCAGGGAAGGGGAGACTATATGACAGAGAGCCCTAAAGTAAATCTAACCTCACAAAGAAACCGACAGCCAGAGGATTTCTGCAAAGAAGGGAATGTCTGAGAACACCTATAGGGAAAACCACAAACTAAAGGACAGTTATACCCTCACTTCCCGTCACTCATACCTATTCCCCCACCACCCTACTAACCCTATATACTGACAGTATATATATCCCACTTACCTGTTTTGTTGTCCTTCTTCTATTTTTTTTTGAGAGCCTTGCCCACTGACGTAGAGGAAGATCGGAGACCTTCCCAAAGCTGGACCCGGTCACTTATGGACTATCACCAAAACCCTGAAAGAGAAGGAAAAGGAAACTTTGTTAATTTCTTTGGACTACAAGTGCGTTATCCTTGTGAACAAGAAACATGGGATAAAAAAGCTCCATCCTTAAAACCAAAGCAAGAATAAATTGGCTAAACCCTCACCTTCTGCGCCTGTCAATTATTCCAATATCCCCTTTATTTGTTTCGGGATAAATAACCCATTACAGAGAGGCTTTAGTATGTTGAAAAGTGGGAACAACTTCTGTGTAGGAGCCACATGGAGATGTTCTGCAGTCAGAGGAAGGGGAAGAGCAAGTCTATGTATTTAAAACGAAGGAAATCAAGAGCTGATAAATATAAGTGGAGACTGGGTCAGTAGCGAATGAGGTGGTTGAGGTATGAGAGTGATACCGCCTCTGACCTTAATAAGTAAACTTACAAGGGGACGCGAATAGGTTGATGAACCCTTTGACATGCAATTAAGATGTTCCCACCATAGCTCCAGAACATGCAGATCAACAATCAATAATTAAGTCAATATCATCAACAATGAAAGACAATCAATAAAATTAGTTATCAATAGTCAGTAATTGTCACACACCATGACCTCTCAGTCACGAATAACCACACCCTTTAGTAAAAATTAGAATATTTATTTCCCTATATTAACAACGCTAATATTACATAAAATAATCTCAAGATCAAATGAAATACATATAGAAACAAAACTGGCTGTCCAAACCTGGAAAGAAATGCAATCTAATCAAAGCTTGAAATACTACACATTCTAAGGTTACAATGCAAATTAATAATAAGAACAATTGCGCTGACGATATCACATACATTTAGATTATAGCAAAGAAATTAATCAAACTTTGTTCCCTATTAGCAGATTTCCATTAGTGAGAATCCTTAGCTAACACAAGATTAGCATCAGCATGTTGGGATTCATGCAAAACAATTTAGCAAACACAAATTTGGAAACCATCTAACTATGGCTCTATCAAAACCATGCAGTTAGTACCTATAAAGAAAAAGCAAATAGGCATAACAAACATATGGGTGCAAGAATACATCTCCTCAATTGGATCGGCAAGCTAAGATAGTCTTCGTCAGCAGGACATCAGTTCGGTCAGCAAGGCATCAGTATTCAGGATCAAAGTTTAGAAAATGCAAAGTCTTTAAACAACTCGAAAGAATAGAGGTAAACCCTTAAGAAGAATAGAGAGAATGGCTTGGCAAAATGACAAAATACGCAATGCTGGTTTCTTCCCAGTGCAGTCCTGTTAAGTTAAATTTCCTAAAACGAATTCCTAAGTCCCTATTGATCAAGGGATTGCATGTTCACACTTTGTCCAATAAAACTAAAACTTCAAATCTATGAATTCTACCACCACTCCGTTCACGTGTCGCTGACTGGCTTTTCTTGTAATGTCCTCATAATCCGGCTTGTCAGGAAAACAATATTGTTGCAGCTTATACTCCAGTCAGTGTCTCCATTGTTCTCCTCCTGAGAAAGTCAGTCTTACACACATTACACTCATAATGTTACATTTAGCAAGAACAGCATCTTCTAGCAATCGGTTCTCATGAGAAAGACTTTTAGCTATGAGCAAAGTCAGACAAAACACTGGAAAATCATAGTTTAATTTTCTAAGATGGCCATTTCATTAAACGTTACAAAATACAGCTTGACATGAGGCCAGGCACCTAGGCGAAGACATCCGCTAAGTTAAGGCCTACAATTAATAAAGCTAATACATGATGCATAACCCTTAATATGACATATGACCACATTATTCTAACATATGCTCCACATTTCATATTAATAAACCACTAATAATTACACTTTGTGAACATTGGCGGCCACTCATCGTGATCACATTTTCAAATGCGTGCATTATTTTTCTACTTTGTTGTATTTTCTATACAAATCCATTACTCAAAATACATGAACTCTTGTTAAAAACATGTCTATTAAAACACCTGCGCTAGCAAGAGTCAGAAGAAGAGGGAGTGTTTATGTTTTGGATGATTGAAGAGGCGTAGTTGTCAGATGGGGAGAGACGTCATGAGGCATGGTAGATATAAAGGTGAACGAGAGAGAGCGGGTAAAATGGGAAGCATAAGTCTTGCAGTGGAGGAGATAACAAGGAATGCGGAGCAGGACGTGGACTAAGGAGTCGTTGAGAGGAACAATGAGAATGTAGATGAAAAAGTGACACACATTGGAGAGGATAGGGCCATAGGCTATCCAGAAGAAGAAAGGTGATTGGGTCTTGGGAATTATGACAAGGTGGGGTAGATGATACTGAGAAGGAGAGCCTGAAAAAGCTGGAGGAGCATTGTAGCCCGAGGAAGAGAAGATTCAAGGGAAAGGAGTGGAAAACTGTCATGTCGGGGAAAAAGATGCTATGTAGGGGAAAGCCAGTGAAACTGGGAGAGGCTTGGATGTCAGGCCAGTAGAAGGGAGGAGACTTATTTGCAAGGGTCGGAGAAAGGGAAGATGGTGCTAGGGGGCATGAACAAGGAAAGTGGGACTGGTATGGGATTTAGGGTTAAAGGAGGCTAAGGACTCCTAGAAAAAGAAAGCTGAGTAAAATAGAGATCCAATGAAATTAGAGAATCAAGGAAAGAAGCCATTTTAGGAATCAAAGGAATCGGGTGGGTAAGGGTCATAGAGAGAAGGGTTTTACCAAAAAGAAGGGCAGAGAGAGAGGTTGGGAAGCGCTTTACACAGAGGGGAACTGAATAAAGATCAGAAAATGAGAAACACACATGAGGAAGTGATAATACAGAGATGGTGATAGACAGTTACTGAGAGAGCTGAAAGGACATGGGGAGGGTGAATTAACTGATTCAGAATGAAGAAATAAAAGAGCAAAGATCATCATGGGTGAACATAGGAACACAGAGAATTTGGAGGCACAGACACAGAAAAGAGACGGACAGAGTGGAATAGAACTTATATAAAGTGACAGCACAGATGAATGCAGATGCATTTATAGTCATGAGCAAAGTGGCCACTGACCCAGGGCCTTGCCTTTCAGGGGGGGCCCTGATAGTGCCACCTCTGCTATACAAAGTCTTGCCCTGATGACCTTGAACAACTCATTGTTTTTAATGCAGGTTTCCTTTATTTTGTGGGGGATGTCTGAAATTCTATTGCAAGCATTTTGCAGATACATTTTTGACCCAATTCACAAAGGTAAACTTGGACCAAAAGTCTAAGTTTAGACGTAAAGTCTAACTTTACTTTCAGTAAAGTTAGACTTTTGGTCTAAGTTTTGACTTTTGGTCTAAGTTTAAACATGATATGATATGAAACGAAAAGGCAAGCTTGTCATTAGGAAACTTGCATAGACTGCCCTGAGTTAAAATGGTCTCAGAGGATTACCCTTCCATTTGGAATCCTTATAGGATCAAAACGATTTAAAGGGCCTGATTTAAAGCTGGATGGCAGTAGTACATTCTCAGATTTATATAAACCCTAAACCTAGAGGGCAATCCACCACAGGAATTTCTTCCACCATACTACATAAATCCAATGTATTCAAAATACAAAACTAAGGCTCAAAGCAGAATGAGACAGTTCACTCAAAACTTCGAATTTCACTCACTTCTAGAATTTGGAAAATGTAACAACCATTTAGCTGATCCTGCATCTCTGCGCTTCTGGAGAAATGCAAGTCTCTTTCAGAGTGACACACTGCAGAATATGGAGCCCCCATGCTAGGACCTGAACATGTGTGTCACAACAAAGGATATGGAAACAACAGTTGCTCCTTTTCCAAAGTCTTGAGAACCTGCAACTAACAGCTCATCACTGTTGCCTTTTAATGTCATAGAAAACCTAATTCAAAACCAAAGCAATAGACAATTTAGTTCTAGGCCGCAGAATACTTTGTGGACTGCCAGAGGAATTAGCCCGGAGGATGAGCTTTGAGTAGTGTGTATTAATGGCTATAAAAATAATTACATTTAACATGAGTTCAACGTGGAAAAAATACTAAAGGAAAAGGGTGGAGTAGTGGATTTATATTACTGCTAGACTCAAGGAACAATTTTTCAGAAGTTGCCTGGGATGTTGCTTCATATGACATGTATACAGGAGTTGCCATTTCCAATAGGTCTGCTGTACTGCTGGATAATAGGAAGCACAACATGTTCACATTTATTTTCTCCAAGAAGTGATATGGCAGTGTCCTCATAAATATAGAAGGCTGCAAATAAGCAATGTGTCTTGGTGTGGTGCAGAACTGAGTTATTTATATGTTACTATGTTGGCAGTCTGGTGGGTTGTCTCTCGCTCATAAAGATAATCCTCTTAAAGCAGTGGGGTCATATTCAAAAATCCATTTTCAATCATAAACATGTTTGTGACTGGGAATTGCCTCATTTACACATGTCAGGTATTTAAAAAACTATGGGCCTGATTCTAACTTTGGAGGACGGTGTTAAACCGTCCCAAAAGTGGCGGATATACCACCTACAGTATTACGAGTCCATTATATCCTATGGAACTCGTAATACGGTAGGTGGTATATCCGCCACTTTTGGGACGGTTTAACACCGTCCTCCAAAGTTAGAATCAGGCCCTATATCTAGTGGACATAAATGATTTTATATCTGCTTAATTGTATGCAGCAACTACGTAGAGTTATGCTGAAATAAATCTCACAGACGCGGTTGTTGGATCATGTTGTGGACTGCCATGAGCAATTGCAACATGTTTGTGGGCATTCCCGGACATTTACCTAACTCTTCCTCTGACTTGAAATGGTGAGAGATTTTCTCCAGAAAAGAGCTGGAGTACATCTCCTTCCAGAATGTGGAGGGGGCAGATCACCCCTAAATTCAGGGGTTTTGAGGAAGGGGTTAGCCACTGGAAAAATGCAAATGATTGCCCCATGAATCAAAAAATAGAATACAAATGTGCATTTGCACTACAGGCTACTTCTTCCAAAGATGATGTTCTACTGTGTCTATAATGACACACTGGGAAATACCAACCCAAAACAATAATACCTATGGCATCCCTAGACGTATTCCAGAAAACCTCAGACCAGCATACATTTTTAGCCAGTGCAGTGGTAATTTCAAGATCTGTGCTTAGTGATTCACAAGTATTATTTGCTACTCAGCCCCATAGTAATTCCAAACTGGAAAGTAGTGTATTGTACATCAATGTCTTCTCTGAGATGCTTCTTTCTATCCTTGCAGAGGACAACAACCAATCTTCTCTCTGAACAAGTTGGTCATTATGGATATCTTTACATCTTGACCTTTGTGTCCTAAATTCCTCCAAAAAAGAAAGCGTCTTTTCAAATTGTCATTCAAAAATAGATCAAAACCCAAGCTCAAGTTCAGAGCAATGACCTTAGCTGGTTTGTTTTCCGGGGACAATCAAATAACAACTTTCATCATAGCCCACTTGGGATGGGCTGATTCCTTCATGGTTGAATATGATTCATCTATGACCTTTCACCTTAGAACATTTTCAATCCACACAGAGCTCATTTTGACGTCTAAATATAGGTATGCTCAATTCCCTTCAGTGATCCTCCAGCTGAGACACTGCTTCCCAACATGACTGGATACCACTCTTAACAAACAATTCAGACAGTGTACTCCCATTAAATAACAAATTAATAAAAATCATCTACCATTGCTAGCGTGTCTGACCTCAGTAAGTAAACTTACAAGGGGACGCGAAGAGGTCGATGAACCTTTTGAATCGCAATTAAGATGTTCCCACCATAACTCCAGTACATGCAGATCAATAATCATTAATTAATCAATGATCAATGGCATTAGTAATCAATCGAAGTCAGTAATTATCACACAACGTGACTGAAAGGTCATGAATAACCACACCTTTTAGTAAAAGTTAGAATATTTTTTCTCTGTATTAACAATGCTAATTTCATGAAGATAATCCCAGCTCAAATAATACACATACAGAAACATCACTGGCTGTCCAAAGCAGCAAAGAAGCGTAATCAAATCAAAGCTTGAGCCACTTCACATTCTAAAGTTACAGTGCAATTTGATTAACAAGAACTATGTGCAAAAGATATCACATACATTTATTCAGCAAAGAAAATACATCAAACGTCACTCCATGTAGTGAACTTCATTAGTGAGGAATCCTTATCTAACACCAGATTAGCATTAGCATGTTGGGAGTCATGCAAAATTATTTAGTAAACATAAATTTGGAAAACATCTAATCATGACTCTATCACAATAGTGTGGCTGATAACTAGAAAGAAAAAACAAATAGTCTCAAAAAAATACATCAGTAATAATATACCTCTCCTAAATGGATAGGGAAGCTAAGATAGTCTTCGTCATCAGGACATCAGTTCAGTCAGCAAGGCATCAGGATTCAGCATCAAAGTTCAGAAAACGCAAAAAGTCTTTAAGCAGTAAAGTTCAGCATGTCTCTTGTCAAGATGTTCAAGAAAGTGACAACCTTTCGGCGAGAAATAAAATGGGAAAATGGGCTAGGCAAAAGACAGATGCACAATGGCAGCTTCTTCTCAGTGCAGTCTGACTAAGTTAGATTTCCTAAAACTACTTCCCAAGTCCCTATTGGTCCAGGGAACTCATGTTGGTCTTCACTATCCTGTATCACCTGAGTGAGTTGATAGTTAAATTTCTAGTACTCATCTCACAAAGGGTGGCATTAGGGAGGAAAATAGTGGCTGGCCTCCAGTTACCATCTATCTTACCCCAACCCCCCCAGGTAGCACAAAGATGCTATTTAATCACTAGATTGACCATGCTACTTTCACCCGGTCAGTCATAAATTTGAAATACTGGTGCTTCAGCCCAATGAAAATGCTCAGTGGATGCAACTCTGGCATGCTAAAGGAGGACCAACTGCACCCATCCAGGTCTGCGTCGCACAAATCGCCAGAAACACTGGCCAAATGATGAATTTTAAGTGCTTCTTATCACAGATTAATAAATTAAGACCCATAGTTAAGGATTACGAATCACCTCAGCACTAAATAGCATTACTCCTCTTAAACAGAATAAGCCCAGAAGAACACTCCCCTTGGTCCCCTGGTATAAATGTTACCCTTGTCAATACAAACAGTGGTGTAAACAACTTGAACAGAGAAGGTAAAAAGATGACAGCCCAGAAATGAAAGCCATGTACTGAAATGCTATCCCCAAATACAATCAGCTCTTAAAAAGTGTTAGGTCTGATTCTGTTCCTCACATCTGACCTCATCACGTTACCCCACTAAGGAACTTTTTCAAATAGGTAATCTTGGTACACCAAAATCTAGCTCAACCCCCATCATTAGAAATCAGATCCTACGTGGTAAGTTGCCCATCTTTTTCTCAGAGAAAATAGAAACGATTTAGTTCTCTTTCACTGCTATAGTAGATTCAGACCAAAAGGCTGTCAATCATGACAATACCTGGGAGCTCGCCTAGGCCCTGCAAGGAAACTACTCTTTGTGCATAATCACCCCCACTGTTTTGGACGGATGCTGCTGGTGTTTTGACTTTGACAGTGTGCTGAATCCTGCTAACCAGACCTCAGTGCCAATGTTCTAACTGTTTACAAAGTATATGTTGAATTGGTTACACCTAATTGGCATATGTTAACTTACTTATAAGTCCCTAGTACAAGTTCCAAGGTATCCAGGACCTGTAAAATAAAGTGTCCTCTCAGAGCTGCTCAGTGCACTGCAGCAGTGATTGTGCCACCCTGAGTGTGATAAACTACAAAATGGCTCCCAGCTTGCCACTGCTGCCTAAAAGAGCAGTTTTAAACTGCTAGTTCAATTTAAACCAATGATAAAGCCCATCATTCCCTTAACAATATATAGGTCTCTCCTTGAGAAGGCCTATTGAGCCTGAAGACATGAAGCTGTATGTTCTTAAGAAGGACACACATTTTTATAGGTCCTAAAAAAACAAAAAACTAAATTGTCATTTGTACTTTGGATAACCCAGTATCCCCATTGGGCAGAACAGAGTTACACACTGAACCTTTAGCTGTGCTCCCTTTTGAATGGGACCACCAAAATGGATACTTCAAGGTATCAAATTAATCTTGGCATTAAACCCGAGTTGATGCTAAAGTTGAATCTAATGTCTCTTTTAAGCAAAGACATTGTTTAGAAAGTCGCTCAGTGTTTACAGTGGCCACTTGTGGTTGCTGGCCATCAGATAGCCTCATGTGAATGACTCCTCAGCCCTATAAAATTAATGGTATGCAGCAGAGGGAGGTGTTACCTCCCCCTCACAGGAAGCTTCATATGGTGTTGGTTCAAAAGCCAAGCTTCAATGGAGAAACCACCTGTGATGGGAAAATCGCAACAACCCTCAAGAGGACCTGCTATTTTTTCCAGGTAGACAGTCTGTCAGCAGTAACAGGCAGGGGAAGCCAATTGCCAAACTGCTTTTTATGTGTGTGTGTAGCCCACAGGCAACCACACATCTAGGGTGGGCTACCAAACTCATCACAGAAACAGAGGGCTTCAAACATCCTATGAGTGGGCAAAATAGTGCACTCTGTGATTGCTAGATTCCATACATAGTCAGAAGTAATTATAAGGTGTGGGGGATCCTGGTATTTCAATGGCTAAAGACAGCATAATCTACCCAGGAACCTTTCTGGGCATAAACTTGGCATCCCTGGCACCCTGAGCCTCAGAACACATCTGGACTGGAAAGAGGGCCAAAGATGGACAGTCCTGCTGTCCTGGATTGGCAAGAGAGGCTGCACCAACCGCTTGACTGCATCTGCTGCTCCTTGAGTTAGTGAAGAGAGGGCTGCACCTGTGGTGCCTGGTTAGTGGAATCATCTCTCCAGAGCTCCAGACAGAAAAGGTGAACTCCAAAGCTCAGTCGGCTGACTACCTGTTACAGCACCATAAAAACTGAATTAGCCCATGTTGGCTAGTCAATAGCCACTTCTGAAGAATTGCTGCTGACCACTGACGGCAGCTAAGAAGACCACTCCTCTGTAATCAAAAGTTCCACCTGCATCTTCCAGATTAGTGAGTCCCCAGAGGGCAGATTGGGCATCCAAGAACAACACTAGCCTGCACCAAAGGAGACTGCTGGGCCTGCTGTGACCAGAGACCTGTGACCCAACCATTGCTGGACTTCTACTCACTCAAGGAGGGCTTTGAGGGACCCCCTCGAAACCCCTGGACTTCTACTCACTCAAGGAGGGCATCAAGGGACCCCAACTCCCAGGGCCAAAGTTGCCCTACCTCTACTGTGTCAAGGAATAACCCCAGAAAGGGAAGACCGCTGCTGACTGCACAGAACCGAGAGCAACTTTCAGCATCCTCAGGATTCTGTTTCAGCAGCTTCAGGACCACACCATTGCAGTCTATGGTGGTCTTTGTGTAAAGTGTGGAACTGAACTTGAGACTGCTTTGATGACCAGGTATCTGGCCAAATATTCCTTGTTGGACTTCCTGGCCTTCTGCTTGCTGGAATTGGTCGCTCAGTCTGGGCCGTAGTAGAGAAACACAACTCTTTAAAACTTTCCAAAAACTTCCAATCTTTATAGATACCAATGCTTGTTTGCACTTTGGATTGAAAGCTGAGAAATACGTTCTATAACTCTGGAACCCTCAGTGGATTTTGCTCACCTTGCTTTCTAAAAATTAATAAAAATATAATCTCTTTTTATGAATTGGTGTAGTATTTCTTTTATGTTGTGTGACTACCTTATTCTCTTGCTTGGTGCTTCTAGGTGCTTACAGTAATTCTTTAGGGAAAGCCTTACTGCTTGAAGCCACAGGCCTCCAGGGTTGAGGTTTTACAAATGGGCCTAACTGGACCCAAGATGTTTTTGTGTGTATATTACATGGTGATGTCTCATAACCACACCATATAATACAACACAATCCTTATAGCCCCCCTCCTCTCCAATGTAAACGGGAGACAAAGATATCAATGAGAGAGGAAGTCTAACATACAGGGTGTTAGCCTCTCTTCTGCTAATCATTTCACTCTCAGGAATTTGGATACCCTCTTAGAGAACGAAGTTGCAAACCTTCTGACTTTCATAAAAAGATGATCCCCACTTGACCTCTGCTGTCCAGAAATGTTATGTCTAGGCAGAGATGACACGCTTATTGAAAGAATACCCACAGCTGAACAAGCCACTCTGTCAAACTACAGACTGATTTTGCTTCTCTCACTTCCCTAGAAATCACAGAGAAAGCTTGTGTTGGACTTGATAGTTTCTGCAGGGGCATCCCAAAAGGTTTTTGCTTCACCCTTCTGTTTTCTGAGCCTATTTATTTTGGCTTTTAGGAGTCTGCGCACATTACCACTGATAACCACTGCTATAGTGCCTGTGCTGTATTTTTAAACATGGTAACATGGTAACATTGACTTACACCCAATTGGAACATTTAATTTTCTCCCTAGCAAAGTCATGCTACATGTACCCATGGCTTATATATTAAATGCTATTAGTGGTCCTGGAGCACTGATGGTGCCACTCACTTAAGTAGCTCTTTAGATATGCCTCAGGCCTTCCTGTTGTGGGTGCACTTGCCCATCCAAGAGCTTGACTACAGTAAGGTGCTGTTGCTTGCAACATTAAGACTTATTTGGGTATATTCATTACATCCTTGAATATCAAGTTTGCAATAACCAATGCTAGTTAGATATCTCATTTATTATAAACAATGCTTGTTGATTATACACATTGTATTTCACCTGCTAAACATTGTGCCAAATGTAACTGCCAAAACATGTGCTCTTCACAATTTGATCTGTATGTAACATGTGCCACAATCAGGAGGATAATTGTTCATTTCCTTAACAAGCAATTGATTGCCAAAAAACACATGTGCACATTTGCTTATTTAAGGATGCTTTTGAGTCTGAGGCCTTGCTTGGCTTCGTACCTATTGCTGTGCTCACCTGTTTCCAGTCAAGTCAAGTTCCTTGTCCTCTAGCCTTCTTCCAGTGGAGTTCAAATGCAAGTCAAGTTCCTTATCCTCCAGCCTGCCTCGAGTCGAGTTCCAGGGTTCCTCGTTCTCCGGCCAGCTTCCAGTCAACTTCCAGCATTTCTTGCTCTCTGGGCAGCTTCCAGTCAAGTTCCGGCGATCCTCGCCCTCCGGTCGGCTTCCTGCAGAGTGCTGGCTCTCCTCTTCGTCTTCTGCCTATGATCCAATATTTCCTATAAAAGAGAGAAAATAAGAAAGGTGAAAAATTCAGTTTTGGATATTCTGAAATGTTCAAGCAAGTAACTTCATTTCAACGTAAAGATTAATCGCTTAAATGAAACAAAACAGAACTCTGTCTTTTAAATAATTTATGACACTAAGAACTAGTGTGATTTATCGTTTGGGTGAGAATCCGAGATACCGCTAAACAGACATTAAGGAAAGACATATTTCCTGTAACAAGCTCTTACCTGAGAATTAGGAGATTGGAAATAGAGCACTGCTTCAGGGACTCTGAAAGTATTATAAAAAGAGGAAGAGACCTGTTCAGCCTTATAGAAATGGATGCACAATGTGTCAACAATAACTCACATTTTAAAATAGTGTATGCAAATTCAATGTATCAATAAAGTAATTATTTTGCATCCCAGAACCCTAAAGCCAAGAACCCACTATTTTGTGAAATCAGAAGTCCTGACGCTCAACACAACATTCAGTCCTGGGTACAGAAGTCTGATTCTGCAGTCCATGAAGCAGAAGCTGGTATTTTTTCTTTTTCTCTTCCCAAAAACCCCTTCCCTTTGAGGACCTGCGAGAGGGCGATGTACTCTTCATTGCGGTCACGTTAGTCCTCACCGGGAATGGGAATTGTCATCACCCCATTGGAATGCCTGGAATTCAGGTCAGTGGCTCGCACAGAACAGTAAGCCAAGCCACAACATTAAAGTTCCCTTGGGGCAAAGTCATCATGGATGACGAGTCTGTCACTGATTCAGACCATTTATTCCCTATTGAACATTCAGCAGTTGTAGGAAAAAATGTACAGGAACAAGTCCTGAAATTACGAATTGAAATCAGGAGCTCAGGAAGACTCTAACACGTTACACATCCTTCACGCAATGGAGGGATCCCTCAGGTCCAGGGTCCATTATCAATCCCTCAAAATTTGGTACTCGAACCTCCATTTCCACTCCTGCTAATCCCTCTGACCAGAATGTATATGTAACAGTGACCACTCCAACATCTATGCCGTTGGCCAACCCTGAAAAATTCACTGGGGATAGTTCTCGCTTTGCTCCTTTCATGAGTCAATTCCAACTGCTTTTTTTGTGTAAACCTCATATATTTACATCTGTTACTGCTAAGGTAGCTTTTGTAGTGTCCTATCTTGGTGGTGTTGCCACCATTTGGTGTATTCCACTCATTTAAAACAATGATCCCTTCCTATATAATTTTGCTGCCTGTAAGGCAGCCCTAACACAATTGTTTGTGAAACATGTTTTTATCCAGTCTTGTGATAACAAATTATCAAATTTACGACATGGGTCCAAGGACCTCCTCACTTACATTACTGCTTTCAACCGGTTAATTACTGAGACTATACTCCAAAAGGTGGTGCACTGCGAACTGTACAAGAAACAGTATACAAAAGGACAAACCAGTATAATGATGTAACTAAACAAAATTTCCTATTTAATATTTTGTTAACAGTCCAAAATGTTGATTTTACACAACCCAGATGGGCAGTGTAAGTTGTGACCACAGATTGTACAGAACAAAAAGCCTTATATCCTTGCAATTACTGCAATTTCATGGACAAATGATATGTTCACAATGAATGGCCGACGCGTTTCGCCCAACATAGGGCTTCTTCAGGTCTGTAACATAACCAGAAACAACATATATATTCTATGCTATAATACAAGAAGTGTATCTAGATATGTAAGTACAAAAGTGCCATAAACAGGAAATAAAGATAAAAATAAATGTGACAGGGAAAAATCCAATTGTGTACCAACACATTGATAATAGTGGCGAACCCATGCGCAACGTTCTCTTGATCATGCACTCGCATATCATACAGCGTGTATCAGTAATGAAAAAGTAAGTTAGAATATGTATAAAGTAAGACCAATCCCATAAATATGTGTGTAACAACTGGTAATAGGTGTAATAAGAGGAAAATCCCAAAAGTCGAAAAGGCGACTAAGTATCAGGTTGTGCAAGGGAAACAAACTCCAGAAAAACGTACCCTGAATGGTATCCAGTCAGTTGTAATAACGACAAAACATATTAGTGTGTCAAATCCCTAAAAAACGAATTTCAAAATAAGTAAGATAAATTGAAATAAAATAGAATGACCTGTGAGATATGACTTAGTAAAGTCTCATGGTCCAGAGACGTATAGATAAGGTGAAGAGAAAGAAGCTTACCGCTATAAGGTCATTCGGAAAAGTTACTCCCAAAAAGCGATCCAAAAGATCGTAAAAATTCACATGTGGCCAGCCAAGTATATCACGGGAAATGTAAAAATACACCTAAAGAACGAAATCCAAAAGTATAAAATAATATAATATAGAAACGAATTGCAAAGCACAAAATCGGAAAATGAATTAATAAGTGCAAAATCCCCAGCGCTTACCGCCCTTCCAAAACCAGCAGTATGAAAAAAAGAGAAAAGAGCTTGAGGGCGAGTGGGGAGTGGCACGATTGTGCACACATTACTATTTTCGGGTTCCTCCTGTCGTTCCACTCCCCATTCGCCCTGGCGCTCTTTTCTCTTTTTTTCTCTATCATTATTACTATTATTTTTCCTTCTCTTTCCCACTGTCACCTTTCACTTTTACTGATCACGTTTTACATTCTTATTCTTAATTTTCCTGGCTCTTCGCAGTCCTCTTTTGGTAACCAGTCAGTTATCTCCTTGTTTTTTCTGTCACAATAATATCGTTTGTAATTTTCTAAAATATATACATTTTTTATCGTCATTTTCTACAATATCTTTTGCCTTTCTTTAGCTCTATGTCTTCTTTATTCCTTGCTCCCAGTTTCAAATAATTATTCAAATATGGCGTGTGCCCTTGTCCTATTTGTCCATCTTTTATTTTATTTTATTCCACTTATTTACTGTTGTCACCAGCCCCAATATGGCAGTGTTTTTGGTCCTACTTTTATTTTTACTCTAGGGAGATTGGTACTCCCATTTCCGGGTTCCGGGCACATATACTGTGCACACCGGGACCAGAATTCAGGCTTTTTGGCGTTTACGCGTCGCGGCTGGCTAATTTATAGCAGGCAGGCCACACTTGTTCTCTGGCTGTCGTTCGGACCACGTTTTGAACTTAATTTGGAGCTTTCTTATACTGCTGGTTTTGGAAGGGCGGTAAGCGCTGTGGATTTTGCACTTATTAATTCATTTTCCGATTTTGGGCTATGCAATTAGTTTCTATATTATATTTTTTTATACTTTTGGATTTCGTTCTTTAGGTGTATTTTTACATTTCCCGTGATATACTGGGCTGGCCACATGTGAATTTTTATGATCTTTTGGATCGCTTTTTGGGAGTAACTTCTCCGAATGACCCTATAGCGGTAAGCTCCTTTCTCTTCACCTTAGCTATACGTCTCTCGACCATGAGACTTTACTAAGTCATATCTCACAGGTCATTCTATTTTATTTCAATTTATCTTACTTATTTTGGAATTCGTTTTTTAGGGATTTGACACACTAATATGTTTTGTCGTTATTACAACTGACTGGATACCATTCAGGGTAAGTTTTTCTGGAGTTTGTTTCCCTTGCACAACCTGATACTTAGTCGCCTTTTCGACTTTTGGGATTTACCTCTTACACCTATTACCAGTTGTTACACACATATTTATGGGATTGGTCTTACTTTATACATATTCTAACTTACTTTTTCATTACTGATACACGCTGTATAATATGCGAGTGCATGATCAAGAACACGTTGCACACGGGTTCGCCACTATTATCAATGTGTTGGTACACAATTGGATTTTTCCCTTTCACATTTATTTTTATCTTTATTTCTTGTTTATGGCACTTTTGTGCTTACATATCTAGACACACTTCTTGTATTATAGCATAGAATATATATGTTGTTTCTGCTTATGTTACAGCCCTGAAGAAGCCCTATGTTGGGCGAAACGCGTCGGCCATTCATCGTGAACATATCATTTGTCCATGAAATTGCAGTAATTGCAAGGATATAAGGCTTTTTGTTCTGTACAATCTGTGGTCACAACTTACACTGCCCATCTGGGTTGTGTAAAATCAACATTTTGGTCTGTTAACGAAATATTAAATAGGACATTTTCTTTATTTACATCATTATACTGGTTTGTCCTTTTGTATACTGTTTCTTGTACAGTTTGCAGTGCACCACCTTTTGGAGTATTTTTCAGTGGAGCTGTTTTCAGCCCCGTTGAGTTCCTTATTGCAGTAGGAACTATGGTGTAGTTGCACGGTCTTTTGTAACTCAATAATAGTGTTTGTGTTCTCTACTTATATTCCTGTACAAGGGGGTATTAATAGGGATAGTGCGTTGTTGATGAGCTTACTGCATATTTTATGTTTGTCTGCTTAATTACTGAGACTAGATGGTCTGAAGAAAAATGTCCCTCTATTTCACAGATGCCTGAGGGATGATTTAAAAGATAGTTTATACCATATTGTTGAATTACCAGAAGATTGCAGTGAATTTATTGATTTAGTAGTGAGACTAGATCATCAGTTAGGAGAAAGGAAATCTGAATGTCCTCAAGTGAACCCAGGGTCGTTGTTTTAAAAACAGATAAAAATGTAATAGAAGAAAAAGCACAAGAACCAGTGCTAAGCTAATACGCCTTATGTCCTTGAAGGTTGTGCACTACACTGTTGTTGTACTACGGAGCAGATGAGTATGCCCAATTCTACATAATACAAGCTTTAGATTCATGATGCCTGGAGACAGCTGTGCACTGCTACCATCTGAGACTCCATGGGATTTTGCAACTTCTGCTTCGTGCCTCCTCCACGTGAAACACAAATCTAAAACATTTGTGATACAAGCTTTAAAAACTGTTCATACAGAGGTCCAGCACAAGCAGGACAGAGTGTCTCTAAAGGCTTCTGACTCTGCAGGCTTGTAATTTCCTGATTAGCCAGCTATATTCCCCTATCAAAAGTTACCATCCAGTGCTAAAAAGTACATAGCGGTTGTGAAAGTGAAGGACATAGCAAAAAGGAAACAGGTTTCAAAAAATCTGTGAACACCAGCTGGATATTGTTACTTAGACCACCCCCCAACTCCATAAAGCATAACTTTAAACATGTGAGGCTTAAGTAAAGCACAAGTGTATATGTTAGGAACACTAAGGCATTTAATGGTTGTTGATATTGTTGGTTTTGTATGCCCCAAATGTTGTTGATGCAGAAGATCTTGGCTTCCAAACTCTCTTGGCATGTCTTAAAATGCCAAGAGAAGAATAAGGTGGCTATCGAGAAAAGCACTAATGAAAAGAAGAAGCCTCTACACCTGCCACTCCTGTCTCTAAATTAAATATCACTGTGGCATTTACCAAACTGGATGAAGTAAAGAGGTAACCTGAGCTACTCTCTCTCATATGTTTTTCTTATTGTTACTCCTGAGAATTTCCGAACTTGTTTCAACAAACGGTTTCTGCTTTGGATTAGTAACACTTCGACTTGCCATCCCAGACTCAAGGTCTAAAAAAATACAAATGGACTTATTTATAGTTTGGCAGAGGGAGTTACTCCGTCACAAACGTGATGGATATCTAGTCCGCTGTATTACGATACAATAATAACCTATGGAGATCGTAATACAGCGGATGGGATACCTGTCACGCTTGTGATGGAGTAACCTGTCCTCCATACTCGAAATCAGGCCCAAATTGTTTAGTAAAGCTACATCTAATAATCTTGTGTTTAATAAGCATAGTAAGATATTTTTGGACAGCAGTATGAAGTTCTATAGGTGAGGGAAGATCAGGACAGTTGGGGATCTCAGCATTGCTCTTTTTTAAAGTGAGAGTATGAGTGGAAATAGTTAGCAGGCCTTGTTTGGGAGATGACAAAAGCTTTGACTGAAGACATCATGCCTGTTTAACGTAGTATGCTGTTGGTCTGGTAATGTCTTCTGCTTGGTATTCAGGCATATTGCCCTGCCATGAGTGCTACAGTGCATGTGAAATTAGCATTTTGCCTTTATATTCGTTCACCCTCCAACCACACAAATCTGGCATGTACTTAGATGCCTAGATTTAACAATGGTAACACAAGATCCCAAGCCTGTTCTGTGATATGGAGGAGAGTATCAAGCATGTTCTCACAACCAAAACTGAGACTACTGTCCGTGCCAGGATTTATCACACAAAACAGTGGTGATAGTATACCATGTGTTTGAATTGTTACCCTTTACAAGACATTTTTTTAGTGTTTGAGGAGAGTGTTAGTTACTAACCTCACTCAAGTATAATTCCACTTTTTAAGTGACCCCCAGGATCTGTGCTGACATTCAGTGCCCATGTCTAGTGCTTAAAAGTGTGATTGATGCAGCACATTGTATTGTATTGTAATAGTATTTATATAGCACTTACTACCCCTGACGAGGCATTGGAGTGCTTTTCAGCGAGTAGCACACTACTCCGGAACCCAAAAGGAATTAGTGGTGGATTAGTATAGGGAAATATGAGTACAGTTTTAGTATTATTCTGAGTTAATTTGAACTGCGGATATGTGAGTTTGTTAGTTGGATTGACTTGAGTAATGGAGGGGTGGAAGAGGGAAGAATCCAGAAGTGTTAATTGGAAGTTTATGGTAATACGATTTAGGCTTGGGATGAGTAAAGGGGGGGTGGAGGAGGGAAGAGTCTGTGGAAAGGGTTAGGGAGAGCGTGGTAGCAGGAGGGGCTTTGCATGACTTAAAGGTGAGATAAACGAGGGAGAATTTAGTAGGGTTGTTTGGGAGATCATGGTAGTAATGTGAGGTTTAGGTGAGTTAGATGTGGAAGAGGAGGGAAGAGCCTAGGCAGGGTTATTTAGGAGATGAAAGTAGTAGAATGGATTTGGGATGAGTCAAAGTGGGAATGGAGGATATATTGATAGAGACATGACATATGGTGGAGGGTAGACAAGGTGTGATATAAAATGAGAGCAGGGATTCATAAGTATCTAATATAACAACTTATCTAGGAGCTATGCAATGACTTATGAACATGTTAAGCATAGAATAACTTATATATATATATATATGTATATATATATATATAGATATGCATACACACATGAATACACACGCATATGCACACATATATGTACATACATATACATATTTAAACCATGAGAAAATATACATTAGTTAAACAGGTTTAAAGAGTATGTGTGTAGTTTATGTTATGACATAGTAGCGATACATATTTTCTAAAGAACTATACATAATGAGAATATACACATAATCAGATAAAACATATTTATCAACATAGGCATATGCAGTCCATAGCTGTTTGAATATGGTGGTCATGAAGGAAAGAGCCAACTCTTGAGTTGTTTTCTGAAGACACGATAGTGATCTGTGGCTCTTATATTTGGGGGTAATGAATTCCATCAAACGGAGAGGGATGTACCACCTATCGTATTTTTCTTGTATGATGGTGTTCTAAGGCGGGGGCAATCTTGAGCGGAGGTTTCTTTGTTGAATGTATTTGGTTATTTTGTTTCTGTTAAAAAGCGGTCCTGTTCCATGTATAGCTTTGTGGGTGATACAAAGCTGCTTGAAGGTGCATCTTCTGGCAACGGGTAACCAGTGTAGTGCTCTCAAGGCAGGGCAGATGTGGGCTTGTGGCTTTACATGGAATAATAGCCTGGCTGCGGAGTTCTGAATACGCTGTAGTTTTTTCATAATAGATAGAGATGATCCATGGTAGAGGCCGTTGGCATAATCCAGTTTGGATAGTACAAGCGAGATAGTAGCTTGCACCTTGTGTAGAAATCCGAGGTGGGGGAAGATGTGTCGTATAGTCTTCAAGGTGATGAAGCTTGTTTGTGCAAATTTGTCCACTTGGGTATTCATTGTTAACTTGGAGTCCATGGTGATTCCAAGGTTTTTAAGTTCCTTGGATAATTGAGGAGGTGGTCTGAGATCGTCAGGCCAGGCACAGAGTGGGTCATCATTTTTCCAGTCACCACATATGAGTATTTCTGTTTTGGAGGCATTTAGTTTGAGATGGCTCCAAGTCATCCACTGATCAACGGCTGTGAGGCAACTGAAGATTAGTGAGTTTTCAATGTTTTTGGGGCATTCTAATTTAAGTAGTAATTTTGTGTCATCTGCATAGTTGCAACATGTGAGATGAAAATCATTGATCAGTTCTGGTAATGATATCATGTAGATGTTGAAAAGCAAAGGTGAGATGATTGATCCTTGGGGGACCCCTGCTTTTGTGAGGTAGGGTTAGGACGAGAAGGGGGAGAATAGATGATATTAGTTCTTTTTGAAGGTAGGATGTAATCCAGTCAAGAGCAGTCCCTTCTATGCCGGCATTGTGGAGTCTTTGAATTAGGGTGTCATGGTCAACCGTATCAAAGGCAGCCGAGAGGTCCAAGAGAAGTAGTGCAGCAAGTCCATTGCAGTCGACTGTGTTTTTAAGATCATCCCAGATTGCCATGAGTGCCGACTCAGTGCCTCTTCCTGGGCGGAATCCAGTTTAGAAGTCTGAAAGTATAGAATTGTCTTCAATGAATTGTGACATCTGGGTGAATGCTGTTCTTTCTATCAGTTTGCCCAGGAAAGGTCCATTTGTGATTGGTCTGTAGCTGTTGGGGTCTTGCGGGTCTAGGTTTGTTTTCTTTAATAACGGTTGTATGTATAACCTTTTCAGGTCTACAGGAAAAGTTTCTGTAGTCAAAGAGTTGTTGATGATTCTTCTTACAGGTGTGGCAGCAGAAGTAGATAAAAGAATGTTCTTGAAGATGTATGGTGGGCAAGGGTCGGAAGGGCAACTGGAAGGTCTGCTTGCTTTGACGAAATACATAAATTCACCTGGTGATATGTGTTTGAAGGGCTGTAGAGGCTGGGTTGGTTTTTTCTTAGAGGGTATTTTAGGAAAGGGGTTGGTGCTGATGGTTTTCTTCTGTTGCAAATAGGAGTCCAATGTGTCTGCCTTGGTTGTGTAATGAGTTGCCAATTTGTTTGTGAAATCTTGAGTAATGGGATGATTTCCTTCCATGCATGTAGGTTTTCGAAATTCATTGAGAATTTTATAAAATTCTTTGTTTGCAGATTTAGCATTCTGAATTGCTTAGTACCTTTTTTTGCTTTTTTGATTGATGATTTGTATATTCTGTTAAGTTTGTGTAGCTGCAGTTTGTCTTGACTGTTGTTTGTTTTGAGGCAGGTCCGCTGCAACTTTCTGATTTGTTGCTTTATCTTTTTAAGTTCTGTGTTTCTCCAAGTTGTTGGTTTTCTTTTGTCCTGTTTAGTTTTTCTGAGTGGTATTAGGATATCAAAAGCTTCCTGTAGCACTCATAATGTTTTGGAACAGAATTAATTGTATCTAGATCTGTGTTGGCTGTTAGTTGTTTTTCTCAGTCATCAAAATTGAGTTTTCTCCAAGGTTAATAGGTACATGTAAGTAGTTGTGGGGTGGGTTGATTTGTGGTGTTTTATGTCGAAAATTATCAAATTTTGGTTTGACCATGTGTTTGGTGTGATGCTATGAATGGTAACTAGTTCAGGCTTGGCAAAAAATTACATCTAGGATGCGTCCTGCGACGTGTGTGGGATTGTGTACAATCTGATGCAGGTTAAATGCAACTAGGCAAGGGGGGGTAGCTTTTGGATAGGGCATAGTGGATTTGTCAAACCAAATGTTAAGGTCCCCAAGAATGCATAATTTTGAGTATAATATAATAAGGTTTGAAACTGTATATAGAAAAGTGTCTGGGATTGTAGAGTTGTTCGGTGGAGGTCTGTAAAGAAGGAGAAAGTTGCAGGAGGAAGTTGGAGTAGGGTGGCTTCTGGTGTGGAGGGCTTCACAACCCTGTATGGAAATGTTGTCTATTTTAATAAGATTAATTGCCTGTTTGAGTATAATAGCTAGTCCACCTCCTCTCTTGCCTATACGGTTTTGTGTGATGGTTTGATAGTCCGGAGGAAGGGTTTCATGCAACATTGGGGCTATGTCATCTCCCAACCATGATTCTGTTAGGAATAGTAAGTCAGGTTGTGTGTCTGTGAGCAGGTCATAGATGTGGTGCTTGTTTTTTTAGAGTGACCGAGCAGTTATGAGCTGGCAGTTTAGAAGAAGTGTGTTAGTGGCGGTGTTGTATTGTTTAGGAGAAGGGTGAGCAGTATATTTTGAGCTTGTAGCAGGTGTGTTGTTAGTTGTGATAACTGTGTGAGGATCACAATAGTCTTGTATTTCAAAATAGTGTTGCCTCTTCCATCAGATTTAGGAGGCATTTTGTCAGGTCTGTGTGTGGTGGACTTGGTGGCAGAGAGAGACATGAAGAGTGTATTGTTTTTGTAGGGTAGCCTTATTATGTAATAGACAAGGGGATGCGAAGTTATTAAGAGTAGCATGTTGTTCATTTTGTTTGCGTCTGCTTATTGTGGATGGAGTATGGGTTGGGGTGGTGGAGGAGCATGTGGATCATAATGTAAGGCTCTAAATTGTGCAATGGATGAGATGTGGGTGAATGAATGTTGCTGTGTTGGGGTGCTTGTGGTAGATGTTTGTGAAGAGTGAGAATGTAGGGGTAAAGATTGGACGGGATTTGTATTCTTTGTGTAGTCATGAGGGTAAGAGTGGGTGTGACGATAAGTATAATGAAAGTTTGCGTTGATTTGATGTGCTGATGTGTGTGGTCTGTATTGTTTTTGCGGAATAGTGAAAGGGGATATTGATGTAGTGGTTTTCAATGACTGATTTGTATGTGAGTTAGTGCTGGTGAGTGGAATTAGAGTATTACAGGGGGTGTTGATGTGTTTTGGAGATGAATGTATGAGGTGTGTAAGAGGGGATGTATGTGTGTCAGGAGAGTTTGTATTAGTTGTGATGACTGGAAGAGGTAATATGTGTGGTGGAGTAGAGTGTGAGGATTGTATGGTTGACTGTAATTGGTGAAGAGAGGGGAGGGGTGGTTGTAGATGGTGTGTTGGAAGACTGGGTTTAGGAATTGTCATGATGAAAGGTGGTCTGTGTGGAACAAATAGAGTATAGTGTTGTTGGTTTGTATGAACAGGGAGTATGTATCTGGAAGGCTGAAAGTAATGTATAGTGTGGTTTTGTGTTGTGTGGGTGATTGCAGGTTGTGTTAGTGGGAGTGGACAGAGTAGTGTTTGCTGTGAGAATGAAGGTGTCTTACTGTTGTAGTTGTGGTGGATATGTGTATATGTGTTATATATGGGGTATCGTGTTGGATGATGAGACATTGTAATCTGTATGCAGTCAGTTTGTGATGCAGGAGTTTGATGTCTTTACAGATAATGTATTTGCATGTTGATTGATGTGTAGGGAGTAAGGTCCTTTCTGATAAGTGGGGAATTGGGCAGCATTTCTGGCCCTAGACTCGACCAGTCCTGAACAGGCCCAAACAGGAAGCTGCCCTTGTCTTCTCCGCCCTTAGCCATGACGCCTGGGCTGAGACACCCTGAGCCGTAGCCTTAAATAGCCCTACTGGCCAATAGAAACCTAGTCCTAACCCTAACCAATCAGATTTGAACCCTAATTCAAACAACCAATGGGAGACCCAGCCCTAATCACCAATCATACCCCTAATCCTGACAACCAATCACAACAACAACCCTAGAACCAGGAACCAATCAGAATCTCAACCCTACTACCAATCACAACCCCAGCCCTAAAACCAGGAACCAATCAGATTCTCAGCCCTACTACCAATTACAAACCCAGCCGTAAAAACAAGGAACAAATCAGAATCTCAGCCCTACTACCAATCACAAGCCCAACTCTAATCCCTAAACCAATAGAAAGACCAGCCCCCAACAACCTATCACAACACCAAATGCAACAACCAGTAGAAACCTATAGAAGGGCCAAGTTAATTGAAGCCCAGTGCCTGTGGGAAGGGAGGGGGAAGCTGCTGCTTTATTCAGAATCTCCTTGGATACAGACAGGCTGAATCCACACTTCCAAGCTAGAAGAGTCTACTTTCCAGGTAAAGGGGAGATTGTAAAACAAAACTGAAATACTGCTTGTCGCGCACTCTGAAATGTGGCTTTTTTAAGGCAAAAAACAGGGGATGCAGACAGTTTCTAAACACAATTTAAATCACTGAAACAGATTAAGCAGTCTCCTAAACACGCTCTGCAAGATGTATGTAGCCTTTTTTACTTAGAAAAGAGGGCAGGGGGAGCTTTATGCAGTCTTGTGCCACAAACTAGGAGAGAAATTTCACACAGTGACGGCTAACAAACAGCACTTTAAAAGGCCAAGCTGCCTGTAACACAGAGAGCCTACAGTAAACAGGCATGGGTAGCAGTAAAAAACACTTTTAAACAAATAAGATTTCCCAGAAAAGTCTGGGGCTCCTTACCTAGGTCTTTTAGGAATTCTTGATCATTGGGCTTAATTAGGGCACAGGAAAAATACTGGGCTCACAAAATGGAGGTGGTTGTCTTGGGGTTCCCTCCACAAACATAAGGGGCCAGAGCAGGTGGGGGAGGAGGGCTCAGGTTGCCTGGGACTCAGAGAGCCAATCTGCTAGGTCCAGCCCCTGTGGGAAGGGAGGAGGCAGCTGCTGCTCTATTCAGAATCTCCTTGGATACAGACAGGCTAAATCCACACTTCCAAGCTAGGAGAGTCTATTTTCCAGGTGAGGGGGGGATTGTAAAAAAAACACTGAATTACTGATTGTCACGCTCTCTGAAATTTGACTTTTTTGAGGCACAAAACAGTAGATGCAGACAGTTTTTTACTACAATTTAAATTACAGAAACAGATTAAGCAGTCTCCTAAACACACTCTGCAAGATGTATGTAGCCTTTTTACTTAGAAAAGAGAGGGCGCTTTATGTAGTCTTGTGCCACAAACTAGGAGGGAACAGTCACGGCTAAAAAACAGCACTTTAAAAGGCCAAGCTGCCTGAAACACAGAGAGTCTACAGTAAACAGGCACGGGTAGCAGTAAAAAACATGTTTAAACAAATAATATTTCCCTGAAACTTCTGGGGCTCCTTACCTAGGTCTTTTTGGAATCCTTGATCACTGGGCTTTATTAGGGCACAGGGAAAAATGCTGGGCTCACAAAATGGAGGAGGCTGTCTTGGGGTTCACTCCACAAACTTAAGGGGCCAGAGCAGGTATGGGAGGAGGGCTAAGGTTACCTGGGACTCTGTGTTTTTAGTAAGATTCTGTATATGATGAGAGCTGAATACTAGCACCAGTGGGATCAGTTTTGAATAGTGTTTGTTTTAGTATGGCCAAGATGAAAGGTGGAAAACGTTTCCCAAAACAGAAGACTGACTGCATTCATGTCTCTGTTGGGTGGAGACTCAGACATTGAAATGAATTGTGGAACGATGGGGACAGAGCTAGCCTTACAAATTCAATGAATTTCTTCTTAGCGAAGAGCTGCTTAACTGATTGTCGTGTGAACTGCCATATGCTAGTTGTTAGGGTTTTGGGGTGGGTTAAAAGCGTTTGTTATTAAATCTGAAGACTTTTCTAGACAGGGGCTGACATTTTGCCTGTCCCTGACTAATACATCAGGAAAGCTGATGGCAACCAGATGAAGCAATCAGACACCTCACTGTCCCAGCATTAGTGCTAGCTCCTGTGAGAGCTGACATCTGGTGCAAATGTTGTGTCTGAGCTACATCCAAAAAATAACAACCAAAACAAATTCTAGAAACTTAGATTGTACCCCCACAGTTTGAAGTCTTTCCTACTGAAGGAAGTACGTATAATGCAGAGTACTCAAAGGACTGATGTGTGATCAGGACTGGTGCCTGTTTGGCATGAGGCCTCCAATAGATGAGAAGACATTTCCTAAAGGCTGCAAGCTGGAAAGGCTACTCAGACTGGGAAGAAGTGTTCCTGTTCTTTAGAAGGGGAGACTGTCCAAGATGTGAAGCCTAGTGGGTTTCTACTGCCTATTTATGACCAAACAACATCTAAAAATGTTTTTGAACCTAATGTTCCTTCACTTCTCTCTGTCCTCATTTTGTGCAGACATTTATTTAGAAGTAAAAATGCCCTCACAACTCCAGTGACTAAGGGGCATATTTAAGAGCCCCAAGCACCCCTGGAGTGTCAGTTTACATGACTCTCCAGTGGCGCTAACCTCTGCTCCATATTTACAAGGAGGTGTAACACCACTTTTGTGGTTTACTCCTCAATGTAAATATGGGCCCTTCAGATGCAGTTTTCTACCTCAGAGGGGCATGCACTGGTTGTTGCTGTTGGCGTGCCACAGCAACACCCATTGCATTTTGATGCTGCCTCAGATTTACAAGATTTTGAAAATCTAATGCCACCGCAATGGTGGTGTTAGCAAGGCGCAACAAAGAAGAATACTTTTATTTCTCCTAATTTTTTGCTTTTTCAATGCGTGTTGCATTCTGCAGTATGCAAAGAAAGAGCAAAATGCCATTAAATATTGTTTATGTGGGGAAGGTGTCCCTTCCTGCACATAAACAATCATTTCAAAATGATGCTTTGGCACTTAAGCACCATTCATGATTGTTTATGTGCAGGAAGGGACACCTTCCCACACAAAAACAATCACAACCCTCAATGCAGACATCCTTGCACAATGGTGCATGGATGCCCGTGTTGGCAATGGCAGCTGAATTTAATGCCAGTGCAGGGGACAACTCAGGGGTGCGCCATATTCAATGAAATACAGCGCATCCTTTTGTTGTGAAAATGACAGAGTCCGGTGCCACCAATTTTGGCGTATCGTCGTGCTCCATCATTTGCCCATAAATATGGGCCTTAGTCTTTTTGTCTTTTGTTTTTTTTGTCTAGACTTTTTGTCTAGGCTAGGGTTCAACTAGGATTGTTTTCATCATGAATTGCACATTTTTATGATGGGCGTCGTGTTTCTGATACCCAAATATATACATATATTTAATAAATGATTTTCCTTCTTTCTTTCTTCACTGTGTTATCATCATTTGAATCAAGCATAATTTCCTATTTTAATCTTTAGTTGGGTGTGAAGCTCATGGATAGGCTTATGCATAAAAGTTCAAATAGAATGAAAACATTTAAATAACAATACTGCATGATTGTAAATGTATGTAATGTTATTTCATGTGTTGTTTTTCTCTTTGATCAATTCTAAGGGCTATTACTAGGGGAAAAATATACCATAACTTCGCATAAAATAATACCTCAATAAAAATGCTGTTGTTACCAGTATAGACTGTTCCGGTTTCAGGGAGGATTACAGGCAACTTCCATTGTGTGTTACTCTGCAAACAAATCCAAGTCTCTGATTAATCTGTAGCATAACTCTGTTCCTGTAATATAAAGTTTTTCAAATACTCATTTTAATTATTTGATGGCAGGGATTTGCAACTACTCTACCCAAACACTTTGCTTCATGATATTAAGAGCTGAACACCTAATGCCTGAAGTTGAATGTATTTTCAGTGAGAATATTCATGTTATTAGTAATATCAGAGAATGTCTAGTGTAAATTCATTCTAATTTTATGGTGTCAGAGGTCCAGTACTCATACCCAATTTCTGCCTTTGAAGTAGGCAAAATTCAAAGGAAGTATTTGTAGTGCATAGGACCCTGTCTTTCCTGATCCCAGACACACTCCAGAGGTCTGAAGACTGCTTTGTGTGAGAACAGGCACAATCCTATTCAGGTGCAAGTGTCAGCTCCTCCCACCACTCTAGCAGAGAAAGACCCATCAGGACATGCAGGGCACACCTATGTTCACTTTGTGTGACTGTCTAGAGAGAATTCATAGACAGCCCAACTGACAACCTGACCCAGATGTGTATTCAGCAGACAAACACAGGCACAGAATGGTTAAGCAAGGAAATGCCCAGTTTCTAAAAGTGGCATTTTCAGAATTACAATTTAAAAACCAGCTCCACCAAAACATGCATTTTTTAATTGTGAGTTCAGAGACCCCAAACTCCAGATCTCTATCTGCACCCAATGAGAAAATACACTTGAAAGATATTTCAAGGCAATCCCCAGGTTACCCTATGGGAGAGACAGGCCTTGCAATAGTGAAAACCGAATTTAGCAATATTTCACTATCAGGACATTTAAAACACACCGGTACATGTCCTACTTTTTAAATACACTGCACCCTCCCCATAGGGCTGTCTTGGGCCTACCTTAGGGGTGACTTACATGTAGTAAAAGGTAAGGTTTGGGCCTGACAAGTGGGTGCACTTGCCAGGTTGAAATGGCAGTTTAGAGCTGCCCACACAGACACTGCAGTGACAGGTCTGAGATTTGTTTGCAGCGCTACTCTTGTGGGTGGCACAATAAGTACTGCAGGCCCACTAGTAGCATTAGATTTACTGGCCCTGGGTACACCTGCTGCACTATACTAGGGACTTGCTAGCAAATCAAATATGCCAATCATGGAGAAACCAATTGTCAATGTAATTTAGACAGAGTGCATTTGCACTTTATCACTGGTCAATTGTGGTAAAGTGCCAAGTGGCCTAAAGCAAGCAAAAACGAAATTCGGCTCCAGATCAAAAACAGGAGGTCCGATCAAAAAGACAGGGGAAACCACACCAACAGCTGACAGATCTAACGATCGTCAAAATGAAGTTTCCCATGTTCTGCTACAGGGACTAATGATGTTTCAGACTCTATCATTGTAAATCTCATGTGAGATGTTACATTGATGAATATATCAAACAGCATATTATTTGTAACAAAATATATCTTTGCAATTATCTGCATCTATATAGGGGTCACTATCTTCAAACGACGCATGTGCTTTTAGATCAGAAATCATTTGCTTAATAGAGAAGTATCCAGTGTGCTTGCATAGGTTCCTGGAGAGATAATATCATCCCAATTATGATGAAAAAGTATTCTACCTGCCCAGTGTCTGTTGGACCTCAGCTCTAAAATTTGATTTTAGTCAAATAGATGCCGACATTTGGCAGAATTACAGTGAGATTCCTTGAAAATGTGCTTTTTGAATGCCTTTAGCTATGGCTATTTTCTACTTCAAAGAGATGTGTGCTGTAAGCCTTCAATTATACCAACATGCATAGGAAGGTACTCTGACCAGAGTGAGCCGAGAATAATGCGGTTTGAAAGGCAAGTTTAAAAAACTGCGCCTTTGGCACTGAAGGAAACAGTGACATTAAGAAGAGTCAGTCTCCTCAGAAGAATTTCCTACTGACATATGAGAAAATATAAAGAACAGAGGTGAGTAGACTTATGTGGGCATGGGGTTTGTCCAAACCTTTTTTGCAAGCTGGGAGCGTACCATATGACTAGACTGAAGTGGATTAACATGAGAACGTTACTTCCAAGGGGCCATTTCCACTTATGCGAACCATAAGTAAAAGCGTGGAGATCCTTTTTTTTTTTAAAGATCTGATTAGAGTAGCAGATGAATATTAATTCCAAAAAAAGCCAAAGTCATTGAGAACAGGCAGATACCTCTATTATGAAGTTATCAGTGCCTACCTTTGTAACCAGTTAATGACAACAAACACTCCACTGCCTTAGAAAATCTAGGCTGGATCACTGACTTATTCTTAGAGAAGGCAACATGGGCATAATTGTTGAAAAATTCACTATGGAATGGATAATAGAAAGTTATAGATGTGTATCTTTGAGTTTTTCTTGCTTAATAGTTAGCAACGCAAAACATTTGTATACGTGATCTGGCACCAGTCCTTTTAATCTGTGTTGGTCACCCCAGAGAAACGCAGCCTGTGCTGGCCTTAAAATGTCGTTCTTTTGAAATGATTGATCAACTAGTTGGTTGCAACTGCTTTCTGTGTTATTCATGCAGCTTATTACACCAATCAAAATAACATGGCCCGTATTCGTTTAATGCCGCAGCCAGGGGCTACCTGTTTCACATGTGTATGCACTTTAGATGACTGCATACTTAATTCTCACTGTAGTTGTATATGTTACGGTCATAAAAAATCAGTGTAAAAGTTTTGTACGTATTATAAAAAGGTCTAATTCACAAGGAAATGCATAGTGTCTGTTTTTTTTGCATATTTTAGCCATGCAGTGCTTGTGAAATAGCCCACTTTGTGAATGAAATCATCATGGCCTGTAGGACAAGTGGATATGCAGATTTAAAGAGGGGTGTACACAGGGGCATGTTAAGTGGCACAGACCCTAATAACACTGGAAGTATGCCATAGAGATCTTGATCAATGTGACGTGATGTGCTGGAAAGTTGTGATGAGTAAACGTTAGCAGCTCAGTATGGACGTGAACAGGGCAGACATCTGCACTGGGTTGACTTTGGGATGCCTTAATGTCTTATTGTGTTAAATTTAGTAGCTATAAACAAAGGTGTTTAACTTTAACCAGCATTAAAGATGTTAAGTCCTTGAAGTGAGATACAATCACAATACCTTGGTCGTGTGAGCATGGCCCCATTTGTTTTCTTGTGTAAAGTTTTTCTAGAGTGACATTTGTGAGGCATTATTCAGTGTTTTCTAAAATCAATTACTCTCCAGTTTACAAATCTCATACATAATCTCTCAGATTTAGGGGCATATTTATACTCCGTTTGCGCCGAATGTGGGTCGTTTTTTTCGACCCAAATTCGGCGCAAAACTAACGCCATATTTATACTTTGGCGTTAGACGCGTCTAGCGCCAAAGTATGGGCAAATAGCGTCATTTTTTTGCGTCAACGCCTTCCTTGCGTTAATGAGATGCAAGGAAGGCGTTCCCGTCTAAAAAAATGATGGCGACGCAAATGCGTCGTATTTATACTGCCGGGCAAAAATCACGCCCGGGAGTGGTCGGGTCAAAAAACCCCGCATTTGCGCCACTTTTTAACGCCTGGGTCAGGGTAGGCGTTAAGGGGCCTGTGGGCTCAAAATGAGCCCACAGGTGCCCTCCCCTGCCCCCAGGGACCCCCCCTGCTACCGTTGCCCACCCCAGGAGGACACCCAAGGATGGAGGGACCCATCCCAGGGACATTCAGGTAAGTTCAGGTAAGTATAAATTTCATTTTTTTTTTTTTTTTGGGTGGCATAGGGGGGCCTTATTTGTGCCCCCCTACATGCCACTATGCCCAATGACCATGCCCAGGGGACATAAGTCCCCTGGGCATGGCCATTGGGCAAGGGGGCATGACTCCTGTCTTTACTAAGACAGGAGTCATGTAAATGGCGTCTGGGTGTCGTTAAAAATGGCGCAAATCGGGTGGAGGTGATTTTTTGCGTCAACCTGACTTGCACCATTTTTAAGACGCCCTAGCGCCACTTTTCCCAACGCCGGCGCTGCCTGGTGTACGTGGTTTTTTTCCACGCACACCAGGCAGCGCCGGTCTGCTTGCGCCGGCTAACGCCATTCAATAAATACGGCGCCCGCATGGCGCTTCAGAATGACGTTAGCCGGCGCAAAATTTTTTGACGCTAAACTGCGTTAGCGCAGTTTAGCGTCAAAAAGTATAAATACGGGCCTAAATACCATATTATCCCTAACGCTATGTAAGAGATTTTCAAGTATGCATTGTTATTTAATTGCATTGTGCGTTTAGGTTGTTTACAGTGATAGAGTGAGCATTGGATTTGGTGTGCAGCATGTATATCTAAAGAATGCAATGGATAATGTCTCTTTTGATAATGCACCTCCCAGTTTAAATATTAAAATATATTAAAAATAAAAAGGGAGAATGCCAAGAGGGTTCAAGCATGTCTGCGTCAATTTCACATCTTGGAAGTTTCCTTATTTGAAAAATTGCATGAGCGTGGGATTGCCAATGGCTCTACTACTCTGTTGTCAAAGCACCAGGACCATGGCTTTGTAACCATTTCACAGGCATGATGTGCCCTTTATTCACGAAGTAGAAAACCCTTGGCCCACATCAACTAGAAAATATGCAACATAGTGCTAAATGAAAATCAGCAGTGATGCATGTGCAAGTGGGAAAAATGTGTACAGAGCAAGAATGAGTTATGTACCAATTACCTTATCTACCATTCGATCGCGAGGACAAGGGACAGATTTACCAAAGTTTTGCATTGTCCTTATGACCCACACAAGGTAACGCAAGGCCAACGCAAAATCTAGATGAGATTTACCTGGCTACGCAAAGCCACTTTTGCGTGGGTTTGTGTGGCTTGGTAAATACGGAGTAACGCTAGGCTGTGCTATTCTATATGGTGGGAGCATTATATGGGTGGAACAGGGGTGTTCCAACACATCCACCTATGTACACAAAGGCATTCCCAGATTTTCAAAAACTGGTAGATGTGGGAATGAGTAAGATTTGTACGCCTTCCCACCAAAGGCGCAACAAGGAGAAATATCTCAATTTCTCCTCATTGTTTCTGTTTTTAAGAATTGCATTTGTGCAGGAAGTTGTCCCTTCTTGCACAATCCTGCTTTTAACGCAGACACCACTGCGTTGATGCTAGGCTCCTACGTGTGTACCAGCATAGGCAGAGGACAGGAATGTGTCATATGTTGATAGATATGGCACATTTCTGCCTTCTCTCTTTCAGCAGCACAGCAAGGTGTCTTATTGTGTTTCACTGCGTGAAAGTGTGAGAAATCTAGTCCCTAGTGTTGTGTTATTGTGGAAAGGTGACCCATGTGTGCATTACATTAGATCTATATTAGAGCACTGGATGGATCCCTGCCTCCCATCGCACCCTTGGGCGAATGGCAGCACAACAAAGGCAGGACACAAAACAGAGGCAGAGAATACGAGATAGCATAACAATCTCATGTGACAGGGATCAGGGGCTCCAGGCAGTGGCGCATCTCACTCAGACCAAGGACAGGGACAAATCGTGATCTCCTCTGAAGCTCGCCCCCACTGCATGCTGACACCACTGTGGTCTACTGCATCCTATCCACACCCATGCCTTGGTGCAGGACCAGGAGAACTGTGTCCACCACTACCCCATCCTACAGCTGAGTATCCAGCTGCATGCCTGTATATGTCATGATCATTTTATGTTGCACATTGTTTTGAGCCGCTTCACTTTTAATGGCTTGCTGTACGCTATGCCACTTAACTATGTTATGCTATGTGCCATGGGGCTGTTTCCATCCTTCACATCGTTATACTTGTTCAGTAGATCTGAAATGCCGAGCTGCCCACTGCTGCCTGACTCTGTACCCTTCCCACCTTGGGGACACTCTGGGCCCAGGGACAGCCCCCCCAACGTGCAAGGCCTGAATGGACCTGGGTGCCTTGGATTTGCCCTGGTTTTATCTCTATCTCTGCATTCATTCCCTATGCTCCCCTCTATACCCTCTGACCTGCACCACAAGCGCCTCACTGTCCTGCTTGGGCTGTGAGCAGTACCCAGGTGTCCCAGGCCTGGAATGGCCCCTTGGGGGTTTCTCCTATCTTTTCTGTTGCTCCTGCCTCTCTCTCGGCTCTGCCGGGCCCCCCCCACATCATCCTCATCCCTTCTTAGTCCTATCTATATATCCCTGCCTCCTTAGGGGCCTCCCCTGGCCCCCTGGCTCCACAAGCTTGGACCCGCAGTCTACAGGCCTAGGTCCTTTGGCCTTTGCTCCCGCTCAGTGCTGGGTATTTAGTCACCCTTATTTGCCCTCTGTTTCCTCTCCCTGTCTACCCTTTACATTTATTTCATTTTATTTTATTTTTGCTTTCTTCTCTGAGCACTCCGTGGCCCATCCCAGATGGGGTCCAAAGAATTCCCATCCGTGACACTTAACCCACTCTTTCTCACTCCCCCTCTACTTCTTTTCCTCCATCTTTCTGCCTAGTCTTCTCTTTCTCTCTGCTCTCTCTCTCTTCCCCTGCCACACTTCCATACCACAAAAATGCCCGTCTCAGTCTCTCCCGCCTCCCACCGTCTCAGTGTTCTTTCGTGGAATGTCAATAGGCTGACACATTACGTAAAATAAAAAAATGTACTCTCTTACCTACAACTCAACTGCCTCCTCATAGAGAGTGGGACTTCCCAGTACCTGATCGGGGTGACTGGAACCTAGCCCAAAACACAGTGCTCGACAGGACCGGCCCTTTACACATATGCAACAACTCAGATAGAGCATAATATGTAGGACATAATCTTGGACCATGGACTTGTGGACCACTGGAGACTCGCCCACCGGGGGTACAGAGGGTACACATTCCTTTTCCTGGTGCACTGCTCCCAGTCATGACAAAATTACTTCCTCATCTTGCAAAGGGTGCTGGCCCACATTTGGTATTTTCGGATTCTGTAAACCATGCACTCCAATTATGCTCCGGTCCTGCTATCTATGGACGTGGGTCTTGACTCTCCGGGTTGCAACCACTGGTGCCTGACCATGCAATGCTACTGCACCCCCGGAGTAAATCCTAATTGAGGGTGCACGTCTCATCATTTCTGATTGACAACAAGTGGTCAGTGACATCCCATAGGGCACTCTAGGCAGCTGCATTAGCAACCGTCCAGGGACAACTGATGCGGGATGCAGCACTGTCCAACAAACAGAAGGTGGCCTGCCACAAAGAACTGGAGGATGACATCATGTCCCTTACTCCCCTATATACGGTCCGCCCTTCACTTTCCAAATGCCGTCGTATGGAACAAGTACGTATGGCTCTCAATGAACTGTACACATCCATGGCGGATATGCGTTGCAGCTTCTGAAGGACCGTCATTATGAATGGGGAGAAGGCAGGACGGCCCTTGGCTGCTCAACTATGTCAGCTGGAGGCGGCGCAGGCTATCTCTGCCATTCATTCCTTGAGCGGGAGGTTCTCACCTGCCCACAGGACATTGCTGATGAGTTTGCAGCATTTCATCGTAAAGCTATACACCCCAGAATTGATGGCGGGTGCCGATTACGTGGAGGCCTTCATGGAGGGTGTACGACTCCCCCACCTGTCGTATGAGGCCTTTGACTTTTTGAATGGTGAGATCAATAAGTCTGAGATAGCGTAAGCTGTCTCCAAACTCCCATATCATAGAGCCGCCTGGGGAAGATGGTTTCCCCGTGGAGTTTTATAAATGGGCCCTGGATGAAGTCATTCACTCCCTTCATGCTGCTTTTTCAGGAGGCTGACCACACGGGCTCCCTGGGGTCTATCTCCAACAAAGTAGTGATAGTGGTCCTCCCTAAACTGGGGAGGGCCCTCATCCTATGTGGAAGCTACAGACCCATGTCCCTCTTAAACGGGAATGTCAAAATCCTCGCCAGCGTCCTGTTGGCCCGTCTCTGCAATGTCATCCTATCCCCGATACACCATGCCCAGGTAGGTTTTGTACCAGGATGCACCTCTCCCATGTCTCCACTCTGTCCCATGTCCTCTGGGGGCTGGGGACATGCCGGACGAGGCTTTGGCAATATCCCTCAATACTGAAAAGGCATTTGACTGTAAAGAATGGGGGTACCTTTTTGCAGCCTTGTGGAGGTTCGGTCTGGGAGACCAATTAATTGCCAAGTTTCACTTGTTGTATGACTGCCCCATGGCCCAGGTCAACTGCGGCAGCTTCTTGTTGGACCCTTTCTTGATACGAAGGGGCATGTGGCAGGGCTGGCCACTTGGCTCATGTGGGAGCTTAAGACTCCCATCGATTGAATACAATGCTCTGGCCCTCCACCTCTCACAATTTGTGTACATGCTCCCAGAGACACTGGACCTGCCACAATGGGTCATTACTGAATGCCTGTTACATTCCAGCCAGCAAAGCCTAGACCCTCTATAGAAGGGCAGTCCCCTGTCAACCTGATGCTCCAGGACACTAACAAAACCTGGCTCACAGCACATGGCCTTTTAGGTGTGCCCCCCAGCCTCCACATGCGGGCCACCTTAAGGGGCAATGACTGTCTGGGCAATGTGGGGGAGACTCTTAATTGGCAACAGTGGCGCATGGCGGGCATCCGCAACCTAGATCAGGTCCTGGATGGAGGTGATCTTTAGCTATTCGAGTGACTGCAAGAGGAATTCAGCCTCCTGCCTTACCAGATTTGTGGCACATACAGTTTCAGCTTTGCCTATGGCAGTGCTAGAGAGCCCAGCTATGGAATCTACAGACCTTGTCTGTGCTTTCCCATCTTAGAACCTGGGGTTGCTTCAGGGGTGTGATGCAGGGTCTCCGTTGACATTCTCCGTACCAAGTGGCAGTCCTGCTTACAGATAGAAATTAAAGATAACGACTGGACAGGTACCATAGAGGCTCTGGACAGGAGTACGTAGAAAGCCCATTTGAAATTCTGCCTTTACAAGACACTCCATGAACTGCACTGGACCTCAGCGAAGCTTCACAGGTCTGGCTTACTGCTCCATGTGAACTACCGGCAATGCCCAGCCACCCGCTGCAACCTCGCGCATTTCCTCTGTGAATTCTCCTCAATCCAGCCTTTCTGGATTGTGGTTGGGTCCACCCTGAGGGCCTCCATGATGCTTCAGATGCCCCTTCCCCACTCTCTAATTCTCCTACATTATTTGGAGGACTCCCAAGATCTATCCAGCCCACAGCGCTGCCTTCTGCACACAGCCCTTGCGATCACCAAAATTTGCATTCTTCACCATCAGTGATCCCCCATTCCACCTTCGTCAGAGGACTGGACTTTGGCAATGCTACAGACGGCACGTGTCATCTACAATCTACAAGATCAGTCAGCTGCATTCCTGCAGTCATTCGTGCTTTTCCTTTGGGACGAATCCAAGCCTACCAAGTAAATCGTATCACTGAGTTGGCGTATCCTGACCCTGACACCTCTCTCCCCCACCACACCACACACCCTCCCTTCTTCCCACCTATTCTCTCCCTGTCATCTCTTTCCCCTACTACCCCTCTCTCCAACTCTCTTATTCTCTCTCTACTCCTCCAAATTGCTAGATCTGCCTCCCTCACCTAATCCCCCTTCTCTCCCTTTCTTCCCCCCTTCTCTCTTTCCTATTTCTCCTCCTCTTCCTCCCTCTCTTTGCCCCTCCACGCCCTCCTTCCCTCCCCTTCTAACCCACCACGTAACCCTGTTATATTCAGGGCCCACTCCTACTTCTCCAACTTCATATCTGTTTCCGCCCCCATTCCCGTCTCCTGCACTGTTGGGTGCCCCTTGTCACCAGGCCGGGACATTTTTCGCTCTTCTTCACCACTCTAACTCTCTCACTCCTCCATTCATTCTCTCACACCCCCACACCCCCAACATTGGGAACTCCTGTCCTCTCCTCTTAGACATCTCTGAGTGCTGTCCCTCACAGTGGGGCCCGAGGTCCCCCCTGTTCACAGATATTGGGTCTTTTCATCTTTTTTTTGTGATTCTTCATATGTAGCGTGTGCTGTCCCTCTCTTTCCCCGCCCTTCACCTTCACCTCCCCCCGATGCATTTTGTTTACAGTTTTGCATTGTATCATATTCAAGAGCCAGTGCTATAATTTTTCAATTACAAACTGCGACAGAAGAATCCACAGCCGTTCAAGCTATGCCTTGTTCTGGGCAGTGATATTAACAGGTTCCCTTCACTTTTAGTTATTACATTTGACATCTGTTAACAAGGTTCAGAGACATCACTGGCCATGTACCCTACACGTATCTATTTTATTAATAGAAGCTTTCCCACAATAGGATTCTGTGGACGTGATCAGACTTTCTTATTGCTTTGACAATATTTGCTTTCATTAACATAAGTGAACTTCCGTCAAGAAAATGGGAAGTCATTATGCAATAATAATATCCCTCATATAATTGGAAAGCTATTTCAGTGGCATTTTTAATCCTCCATTTCTTCATAGCTGCTATTGTTACAATGGTGATTGGCATTTTGGATGTGAAAAAATTATGGTTTGAAAAGAATTGTTCCGAACCTGGTTCCTGTTAAGGGTGCTGTGTAAAGATCTGCTCAGGGGGCTGTTCTTTGGTGTTTGCAGCTAATTATGTGAATTTGCCGTCTTTAACTGCATTCTATACATTAACAAGGCATCGCTTGGCATCTTCGATTATTACAATTGTTTGGTGTGAATTAACAGGAGAGATAGTTATAGTTTCTCATTAGTTGTGACTGGTTATATGAAGTCTACTTCACTAATGTAAGAACTACCAAAACAGTTAGAAAAAAATGATTTCTTGCCACGAAAATTGTGTTTTCTTTAAAACTGTTGGAAGGAATCACAGAGGCACGGCTCTCGAAGCGTGAGTTGACTCGGATATCTCTGGGTATGCGATGAGCTCAATTTCATGTCCCCACCAGGAAATGTGCATACAAACTAAAGTGGAAAATGCCCAGGTACCTAGAACATGACTACATTTGTTTCTATCAGTGAGGAAGCCGTGTAGCATAGGTTAATGGGAAATTCTGCACTAGTATTTGACCCGAGCGAAAATGGAATGTAGTATTTCGATAGACCGATCACTGCAAGAAGCACCATTTCACCTACTAAAATTATATTTTGTACAAATTGACAATAATTTGAGTGGGTGGTGGCTGGTGGGCACCACCGGCACTTATTAATGGGCATCGGGATTCTTGTAAGTGGCCACACCAGTGCCGCCACAATCATCCTCCCTCCAGGTAAATGAAAATGTGGTCCCTGACTGCCTATCCTGTCACATGCACTGACAGAACCAAGTACTGTCACTGAGACCCAGCTTTATCTAGGGTTTCCATTGCCCTTGCATCACACAAGGAGACGCAAGGCAACAAAAGCGCTTGATTTAGATTGACTATGCCACACAGAGACATGCGAGTACAACTGGAGTAAGACAAGTTGCTACCACTGTGGGGAAGGCATTCCATTCGTGCAGCGTGGGTGCTCCCAAGCATCCACCCATGGTTTTTGGTGCATTCCCAGATTTTCTAAGTCAAATAAGCCAGGGCATGCATCAAAAGGCTCTGCCTTCCTGGGTGAGGTGTAATGAGAAAAACTTTTATTTCTCCTCCTTATTTCCTCTTTCTACGTGTGCTGCACTCTACATCACCCATAAAAAGAGGAAAATGCCTCTTGTTCTTTTTGTGCAGGAGGGTAACCCTTCCTGCACAAAACAATCTTGGCTGTAACACAGATACGTGCACCATGGAACAAGAGTGCTTGCATTGGCGCTTGACAGCCACAAGTGCTCTGGTAAAAAGAGAGAGCAGGAACGCACCATATGTTAGTAATCATGGTGCATTCCTTCTCTCTCCATTTGACACAGCAAATTGTCTTGCTTTATTGGGCTGCATCAAATGCAAGTATATCTGGGCCTGAGTGTTAACTTCAGACAGGCTTATTTCATCTAATGCAGTTTCTCAGCTGAGTGACTGCTCAGGAGGGACAGTAGTAAGACACACACTCGCACCTAGTGATATTTTCTAGGATTCCATTACCTACCTGGGACAGGTCCATCAGTGTGCAGGCCTCACCCAGTCATCTCTCCTGGTCTAATGGCAACTTTTTAGGCAGCTGCTCAGGGCCTTTCAGCTTAACAGTAGCCCATGACCTATCACAGTTAGTGGTTAACAGCAGGTATCAATTTTTCTGAGAGCCTTAACAATAGACTATTGCTGTTTATATCGGATAAAAATACTTGCTTTCACTGGGACAACTAATGACCCTTCACAGACCGTCTTTGGGAAACTGTCTTTTCATTAAAAAAACTGTTTATTTGCCTGTTTTTCTCCGAATTCCCCAAATCAACTCATCTTGTCTTCTACCTTCCTTTTCCGCGTAGTAGTGGACTGAGGAGTAGTGAGTTTTGGCTCACTAGAACTCTTCAGCACTTTCTAATGGACGAACATGACATGTTCTGCTGGTAGGTGCTATTCACAGGGCTAGGATGGGGGAACAAACATGCAACCTGTCAGCATCCTTTACCTTCTGTGACATGAGATGTACCAAGCAGAGGTCTACGACTTCTCTCCTTTGCAGAAGATGAAAGTATCATCCTCCTTTTGATGTGCAAATGTGTCCTATTCAGGTCAACTGCCTTGAGGTGGAAGTCCAGTGCAGATAGCACTCATTGGGTACACTCCTAATGAATGGGTATTTTCTTCTCAGTAAAGAACCAAGGTGTCTTTCTGACATTAGGCTCAATTCAACTAAACCTCTGTCAAAGCACTGCAAATGTGTCCCACTACTGAGCCCAAAACAGGGCAAAGACCATCTATGATTGCTCAATGTCTTAAGGACTAACTTTCCTGGGCATGCAGGGTCACTTTGGAGTGTCCCTATTTCTAGATTATGACACATCTCTAAGCTTTTACTGGAACTCTCAAACAAAAAAAAAGAGTGGTTCCACAGAACATCAATTGATGTTATTAGCATCCATAGTACTTACTGTAAACAGTAGGGATCTCAAAGTAGGTTACTCACAGTTAAGTACACAAAGTGCTTTGTAAAGCACCCCTTTATGAAATTAATCCTGCTCCAGCACTTCTAGGTCCAGATTTACTAAAATGTCATGTAACATAGCGCAGCAACTCACGTTGCTACACAGCATTGCATGAAAAGGAGAGAGCAGACCTGCACAATATCTTCTAGGATGTGGTGCTGTTCTCTGTCTCTGCGCTGGTGCACTTTTGGCAGGTATGCTCCAAAGAAGATACCAACGTGACATGGAGCAGGGGTGCCTTAGTTCTCTAAAGCATAGGTTTTGGACTGAAGGGTGTCTCTTTTGGTATAAACATGATGCTCTAAGGATTTTCCCACTCTGTATGTGTACTGTACAATGCAACACACATACAAAGTAGAAAAAGATAGGAAAAATTAAAACATTTCTCCTTGGTATGCCTGCCTTGAGGGCCAGATGTACTAATGGTTTGCTTAACTTTGGAATGCAATCTCTATGCAAAGTATTAAGGGAGGGCGTTCCCATTCAGCCTCCCATTAAGTTTGACACAAATACCTATCTACATAGTAACGTAGATGGGCATTTGCACCAAAATTCTATGCCATGGAGGCACAATGAGGAGAAATGTGTAGGGCTAGTTAGTAATAGCAAGCTCTAGATAATGGCTGAACGTGGAATTTTGAAAATAGACTTTGTTGTGCTAATGAAATGGCAAATAGCTCATTGATACAGGTAGGTATTATATGATAAATAAAGTGGAAATGACAAACCTAAGATATCACAGTGAAGCACAAATGCTAGGGTTTGACAAGAAGTGGAAAAGCAGGAAACCCAGAGATTTATCTCAATGAGTGTGTCAGCAGTGATGGTTGGGTGCAGATCATGCTTACTATATTTATCCAGAATAAGAAAGCAACTGAAGTAGCATATCTAGGGAAAGAGTCAAGTGTCAAGCATCATGGAGGGACTAGGTCATAAAAGGGACTGCATGTAAAATGAGTTCTATATGTCTGGGAAGCTACAACAGTACTTTCGTACTATCCTCCAGCAATAAGATATGATAAAGCATAGAGTGTAACTTGATCTCATGTCAAAAACAAAGTTGGTTCTGGTCCCTCTGTGAGGAAGCAAAAGATATGCTGGCTAGCCTCTGTTCAAAATGGATGGAGCTTGAGCAATGCTCATAGTAGCTCACAATCCATGCAGAGGGATGATGACAGACTATCATTTTATGGCAAGTTATATCATAGCTTGGCTAATGATCAGAAGGGAATTAAAATTATGACTTATGTTTGACAAATATATTTCACCCCAGAGAGCAATGGGAGATTAATTATCCAAACCTCTTGATAGGAGAGTGAGTTTAGGGGAAGATAGGTGCAGTTTTTATTCCAATAAAAAGGCCAACGGTTAGTCACATAGAGGCAGCATGAGAAGGGAAAAGACCGGGGACCAGAAAGTGTCTAACGACTTCACCATTAGCCACTACTAAGAGAGAAGAACACAGCGTAGTGGACTGGTGGAGGAAAAACTCAGAATGGCCTGATGACAGTTTGTGAGTCAAAATTAATTTGTGATATTGGTCCATCTTCTGGTTCTTAAACTATGACCTACAATCATAATGGCAACTGGGGCACAAGTACTTCATTATAGCATCAATAGACCTTCTTACCAGGTCTACAGATTTTAGAGTTATTGTCAGTTGTGCAAGTGATCACAACCCCCTCTCCTTTTCTAATAATTTAAATCTGAGGGTTGATTGTAGAACAAATGACGTGGGAGGCTATTGATTATGCAGTTAAAAGGGATTGAGACTCACATGGCACAGAACTGATGAAGAACACATTATTAGTAAACTAATTACAAATAGCGAGGCAACTCTAAGGGTTTGTCTGTTGTCTGAAGTAGACACACGTATGATCATAAAAGGCTTTGGTTTGTTATGCTATCCTATTACACAAATGTTTTAGCTAAGATATCTCTGAACAGAGTCTACCCATGTAGATGGTTCAACTCAGCAAGTACTGCTGCACATAGACAACTTGAGTCAACTCTCAAATCCCTGTCTAGAAGTAATGAAGACATTAAACTTACCCACCAGGCATACAAGGAAGCTTTAGAGAACTGGAAAGAAGTGATTAGAAGGAAAGCTTTGGACATCAAAGCTGCAGGGAGAACTCATGACAGCAGGGGGTCCTGAGATGTAGTCAATTGTCATTTTTAACAGGCTATGTTGCCCCTAAGGTCAAGTGTTTAATATTGGCCAATACATCTCAAAGGGTTTTGATTCAGAACATTTCAATAACCAATCATCTAGTGAGGGAGGAAATGAAAGAACTGATTCTGTAGCTGCCCATGGTCTGAATCAAACTATTGACATTAAAGAAGTTATAACAGCAATTCAAAATTTTAAAACAAGTCCCATAAGGAAGAAGCCAGGACCCAATGGATTCCTCAAGGTCATTTTCAAAGAGAACATTGTGTTGTGGGCACCAACAATAAAGAATGTATTGTGAACTGTGATGATTGGCACAATTATTCGGTCTTTGAAAGAGGCAATAATAGCATCCATTTTTAAGAAAGTGTACACAAATCAACCTAGGTTTTATCATCCAATATTTTTACTGGACTCCACTATTAAAATCTTGGGTGAAGTCCTCCTTTGCAGAGTAAAGGCAGGGTTGAAGGAAACAACATCCTGTCTGATGTCCAATTTGGACTTTGTTCGACATTGGCATAGGTGAGCTATGCCTTAATCTGTCACTCCTAATGGGGAAGTATGTCAAAGTTAGGAAATGTGCCATTTATACCGTCTTTATTGACTTATACTGTGCTTTTGACATTGTAAACCAGTCCAAACTATGGTTAAAAACATAGGGGTAGAGAGGGCACTTGTCACACTACTCAAACACCTACATTGGGACATAGAGGGAAATTAGTAGGAGGAGCTGAGAAAATGGGAATTGGGATGACCTTTGAATAGCTGCAAAACAAAAAGATAGACACATATTTTGGCATTTTGTAGCACAGGGGAAAAATACAATTCTACTAATGTGATAGATTATATGCACCCTCAAAAATGGGTGCAGGACTTAACCAACCATGATTCCCCTGATCCTGATGGAAAATCTCAATATGTGAACCACTGGGCAGGGTCACGCTGTCACGACTATAAGCAAGTAGCATTTATATTTCTTTCTCTTCAGGACACAGTGAAGGCCATTAAAGTGCCTAAGAGAGGGGATAACAGGTGAGTTATACAGTGACTAGCCTGTGATCTGGGCTCCTTTCATAAATTATCTATCTAATGCCTTCCTCGGAGGGGCCATGATCCCTGACACTTTGAAGGGAGCTGAGATCATCCAAGTCTATAAGAAGGTAAATAAGGATGACCCGTTCAATTATGGACCGATATGCCTGGTAGACAATACGCATAGGGGGTCATTACGACCTTGGCGGTATAAGGCGCTTACCGCCATGCAGAAGACCGCCAATACACCGCTGCGGCCACGGAATTCCGCCACAGCTATTATGACACACATCTCGGAATCCGCCGAAATTCAGACACCCACACAACACCGCCACACCAAAGGTCAGCGATAAACATGCGGAAACAAATCCTCCACCTCCACGCCAACAGAAACACGCCCATGCTATTATGACCCACGAATCCACGCAGCGGTCTTTCAAACGCGGTATTCCATTGGCGGTACACACCGCTGCGCTCAAAATACACACACATCTCCAAAACACCGCCACATTGGACAATTACAAATACACACACCTGATACACATACACACACCACTCCCACACACCCATTACTATATAAAACACACACCCACATCACACACAAACCCCTACGACCACAATTTCTGAGAGAAGGCCAGAGAGAGACAGCACAGAATAGAGAACCCCATCACACAGAGGCACACTACACCATCACCCACACAACACCCACGCACAAAACACCACATACCACAACACTCACCACACTCATCAACACATACACCACCCCACCCCACACATCACACACACCACCCCATGGCACGCCAAAGACATCCCCGCTTCCCCGAGGAGGAGATCAGGGTCATGGTCAATCATCCGGGTAGAGCCACAGCTATTTGGCTCACAGGTACAGCACACATCAATAGCCAGGAAGATGGAGCTATGGCAAAGAATAGTCGACAGGGTCAACGCCGTGGGACAGCACCCAAGAAATAGGGATGACATCAGGAAGAGGTGGAACAACCTACAGGGGAAGGTGCGTTCCACTGTATCCAGGCACCACATCACGGTACAGCGGACTGGCGGCGGACCCCCACCTCCTCCCCCACAACTAACAACATGGGAGGAGCAAGTCTTGTCCATCTTGCATCCTGAGGGTCTCGCAGGAGTCGTTGGAGGAACGGACACTGGTAAGTCAAATTTTAACTATCATATCCCCCACCCTACCTGCATGCTATCACACACCCCCACCCTCACACCCTCCCCTATCACTCCAAATCCTCACCTATCTACCCATGACACCAACCACCCATCCCAACCCCAAGACCTGCATGACATAACTAAGCATGGATACCCATCACTAAAGCATGCCCACTGCACAGACCCACAACACCCCCCAACCATCACCACACAAGCCCCCACACAGGAATGCCTGCACTGGGGTACACGCACACCCAAACATTGCACATCATGAAACACACACACATCATTTACTCATACCCCGCAGGAACCCGAAGGAACGTCACCACACCAGAGGGTCCAGACAACACCACTCCACCCCCAGAAGAGGCCCACAGTGACAACAGCAGCTCTGCCCCACTGGATCTTGATGACCAGCCCGGACCACCGTGGGCCTCAGGACAGTCGGTTCCCCTTGCCCAGCAACAGCCCAACATGGAACTGCCACCCTCTGGGAACACCAGCACAGCACCCACCCAGCGGGAGCCAAACCTCCCTACCCAGGACAGGTCAATCAGCGGTGTGTCACCACTACAGGGCACCCAGGCTAACCCAACACCCCAACAACAACAGGGACCTGGGGGCAGTGGTAGTGGGCACACGGTCCAGGGGACGGAAGCACAGGAACACAGGGGAACTGGAAGGGCTGCTGTGCGACAGAGGGAGGACAGGCCAAGGGAACCTACTCTCAACGAGGCCCTCTTCTCCATCATGGGAGCATACCACCACTCCCAGGAGACAATGGCTACGGTACTGGGCAAGTTTCAGGAGACCCTGCGTCTGCAGGAGGAACAGTATTTGGGGTTCAGGGAGGAGCTCAGGACCATCGGCTCCACCCTGGGCACCATTGTAGGGGTGCTGACGGACATTCAAAAGACCTTGAGGGACACCGTGGCACTCCAAGGGGCCCCTGACACTAGCCAGGACGATGAACTGCCCACCACCTCCGCCGGCGCTAGTGGACAGGACGCCCCGCCACAGGACCAACACACCAGCACCCCATCCCCTGAAGATAGACAACCACCACGCAAGCGGGCCCTGAGATCCAGGAACAGGACAGAGGAAGATGGCAAGACCCCCGCCAGGAAATAATACCAGCCTGATCGTCCTCCCACTGTCCCACTTTGTTACCCTGTCCAAATCGGAACTGCCCCAGCTCCACTTCCAATGGCCAGATGTGCAATGTACCTGTGAGACTATTAGACTGGACTCTGCCATGGACAGCCGCCCCTCGGCGTGTGTCCCGTGCCCGCTCACCCAGAAGGGTGGGCATCACCTTCGCCCCAGGCACCTCAGGCCCTGCCCCAGTCACCCCTGCTGCCCTCAGTGAGGAGGCCATTGACCTCCTCAGGTCACTCACTGTTGGGCAGCCTACCATTGTGAATGCCATCCAGGGTGTAGAACGAGAGTTGAAACACTGTAATGCATTCCTGGAAGGCATCCATTCTGGTCAGGCTGTCCTTCAGCGAAACCTGCAATCTCTGGCTTCAGCACTGATGGCAGCCATTGTCCCTGTGTCCAGACTCCCCCCTCCAACTTCCTCCACCCAGACCCAGTCCCCTGTACCCCAGCCCATCCGAAGCACACCTACAGACCAGCATGCACACAAGTCAACAACCAAAAGTAGCTCAAGCAAACATAGGCACCACACACACACCACAGGCACTCACACAAGCATCACACCCATACAGACACAGCAACATCCACTGTCTCCACTGTGTCCCCCTCCTCCTCTTCTCCCTCCTCCCTCCCAGTGTCGTCTACACACACACCTGCATGCACCACATCTACAGGCACTAGGACTCGCACCAGAACACCCAGCACCACAAGCCGCTCACCTGCACTCACCACCTCCACTGCCATGTACACGTCCCCTGTGTCCTCTCCCAGTGTGTCTGTGATGCCCCCTCCCAAAGTACACAAACGCCGGCAATCACTCACCCAACATCCATCCACCTCACGACAGCCTCCAATACCTGCACCTGCACCCAAAACACCGAAAGTGACACCTCCTACAACCACCTCCTCTACCTCCACTCCCAGACCCCCGCCAGCTACCCATCCCAGTGTCCGTCAGAAACTGTCCCTCTGTCAAATTGACCTGTTTGCCCCCACCCCCCCTCCAGTTCATCAGTCCCGTCATAGCGCCTCAGCCAAAAAGCCTCCAGTACCAGTGGTGCGTGTTCCAGGTTTTTGGAGTGCACCGTCCACCAGGGCAGGCAGTAGGACCCGGAGCCAAGGCACTGTCAGCCCACCCCCTGTAAAGGCACCGAAATTGGAGAGTGGACGACAGGACCGTGTCAAGACTCCTGATGGGACAACAAGTGAAATGGGATCGAAGGCGATTGGTGAGTCAGCTGTAACTCCAAAGAAGGTGGGGAAGGTTCCGAGGAAGTCTGCCCAGCCTGTTGTGAGTGTCACGGCGGAGAAGTGCGCCATCATTTCCGGCGGTCCAGACACAACCGCCAGCACCGTCGTTACTGGTCAGGAGACCACCGCCAGAGTCAGTGCCCAGGAGGGCCCAAGTATCGTTACTGGTCAGGAGACCACCGCCAGAGTCAGTGCCCAGGAGGGCCCAAGTATCGTTACTGGTCTGGAGACCACCGCCAGAGTCAGTGCCCAGGAGGGCCCAAGTATTGTTACTGGTCGGGAGACCACCGCCACAGTCAGTGCCCAGGAGGGCCCAAGTATCGTTACTGGTCGGGAGACCACCGCCAGAGTCAGTGCCCAGGAGGGCCCAAGTATCGTTACTGGTCGGGAGACCACCGCAAGAGTCAGTGCCCAGGAGGGCCCAAGTATCGTTACTGGTCGGGAGACCACCGCCAGAGTCAGTGCCAAGGAGGGCCCAAGTATCGTCACTGGTCGGGAGACCACCGCCGGAGTCAGGGGCCAGGAGGGACCAGGATCCCACAGCCCCGCTGGGCGATGATGGAACGTCAAGCCACACCCCAATGTCCAGTGTGGAGTTCTTCATGCCACACCCCAATGTCCAGTGTGGAGTTCGTCATGCCACACACCAATGTCCAGTGTGGAGTTCGTCATGCCACACACCAATATCTGAACCGCCATCTCAGGCCACCGCTGAACAGTCCATAGCCAGCCATGGCAAAGCACCGCTGAACAAGGCCAAGACCGCCATGGTGAAGACCGCTGAGCAGTCCATAGCCAGCCATGGCAAAGCACCGCTGAACAAGGCCAAGACCGCCATGGTGAAGACCGCTGATCAGGGCAAACACCATGTGGGTATGAATAGGCCGCCACATCAGGCATCCTTCTCCCATGTGCAGCTGGGACAGTGACAGGACAGGAACTTTCACGGGGAGACTCATCCAGTCTGGCCACCAGTCCCACCCAGTACCAGTTGAGAACTGCATCTACTTGCGTCAATGTGGCTTTGCACTCCCCAGGATGGTCCAGTCGGCAACCCACCCACTGTAAAGACTTGAGAGACTGTGGCTTTTCACTCCCCAGGATGGCACAGTGGGCAAGCCACCCACTGTAGAGACTTGAGAGACTGTAGCTTTGCACTCCCCAGGATGGTCCAGTGGGCAACCCACCCACTGTAAAGACTTGAGAGACTGTGGCTTTGCACTCCCCAGGATGGCACACTGGGCATACCACCCACTGTAGAGACTTGAGAGACTGTGGCTTTGCACTCCCCAGGATGGTCCAGTGGGCAACCCACCCACTGAAGAGACTTGAGAGACTGTGGCTTTGCACTCCCCAGGATACATCAATGGGCATGGTGCCCCGTCGTGGATCTGGCTTTGCAGTCATGTGGCTGAGGTTCCCCCCCTTCCCTTCCCTCTGAGGTGCCTGTAGTGTTTCAATCTGATTCCCCGGCAGTGTTCTCTCGGATTTGGTCAGGTATCTATTGTGGGCCTCGCCCATGCATTGTTGGACTGTTGGTGCACGGACATTGTTGTGTACATATCTGCACTACTTCTTGTATTGTATATATAATTATGACAGATTTCGAGATATGATTCAGTATATTTTTATATGACATGTATATTGGCACATTACAATATTTGAACGGATCTCGCTTTGTCTTTGCATTCTTCCGGGGGGATTGTGGGTTGTTCATGTGATATTTTTGACTGCATTGGTGTGTATGTTGTAATATGCGAGGGTGGGGGTGTTTGGTGGGTGTCCCCCTAACTTTTGCCTCCCCCCTCCCCGTGTCGTAGATGCAGTACTCACCAGTATGTTCTGCGCCTACGTCGCTGTTGTTCGTAGAGGAGCAGAAAGACAAGGGCAGGTAGGATTTGGAGTTCCGGCTCCATGGAGTCGTCGTTCCTCGTGGAGTGTGTTGAGGTGAGCGTTTTCCCATAGCAAAGGCTGTTTTCGCCGTGTTTTTATCCACGGTGAATCCGCCCTGGAAAAAGTGGCAGATTGGTGTGTTGTAATAGTGTGGGCGGTACATTGTCTTCCGCCTGTCTGTTGGCGGTGACCGCCACGCTGTTTGTCTGTACCGCCGTGGCGGGCGAAGTGTTAAAGTGGCTGTCTTTGTTGGCGGTTACTGCCAGGGTCGTAATTCCCTTTTTTTGTCCGCCGGCCTGTTTGCGGTATTTCCGCAGCTTTAACACCGTCCGCCAGGGTCGTAATGACCCCCAAAATGTCTTTTCCAGACAATTTCTGGATACATTTCTAGACTAGTTGAAACTAAATCATATTATATCACCTCTCCAAGCAGGCTTTCACTCAAAGATCCGTAGCGTTGACTAGGCCTTTCTCTCTTCCTTAATTCAGTAGAAGTGCATGTCAACTTACATAGAAACCTTATATGTGGATTTTGCAGACCTTATAGCCACTTTCGTTATGTTGCCTTGGGATTCATTATAGAAGGCATTAAGGAACACCTGAGTCCAGAATACTTGGTATTTTGTGGATAAGAAGCTTTCTTTAAAAAAAGTTTATCTAGGAAATTTTGTAAGACAAAGGAAAACACGAAGGCTACAAAGTTGTAAGTATAAGTACAATATATGGCATTCCAAAAAGAAAGGGGGGAGCAGAGCAGTGAACAAGAGAGAAAAAAGAGTGGGGGAACATTAGGATGGAGATGGAGGTAATATGGCAAAGGCTCTTAGCATGTGTGAAAGAACAAATCGTGGCAACGAGTAAACCGGACTGTAGAACCATAACAGCAGGAGCAAAGACATATTGAACAAAATAGAAAACATCATTATGGAGATGAAGAAAGATCCTCCCCGTCATCACCAGCCACAGGGGTTAGTGTTAATAGATAGTCTATGAGTGGCTGCCATATGCCTTTCGGCCTGGAAGTTGGAGATTTTAGTGGGGCAGAAAGTTCACTGGTGTTATCTCAGTAAGACATGTCTCGTAGCCAAGCTGCCATGGTAGGGAGCATGTCACAACCCCAGTGGAGGCCTACCTGATGTTTAGCCAGTAGCAGTGCGATGGCAGCAAAACATTGTATGCCCACAGGAAGCGGCTTAACATGACCAATTAGGGCCATAAGTGGGTCTGTGGTGAACACTTGTTCTGTCATACAAGACTAAATGGAATGAATGCCCCCCCAATATGGATCAGAATGCAGTTCCAAGGTAAGTGAGCAAAATCAGCATGGTCCGCTGAGCATATGGGGCAGTGGTGTCATCTAATGGGGTCTATGTTAGCTAGCTCTTCAGGGCTTGTATAGGCATGATGCAAACATTTATAATATAGAAGTATATGACTGTGGTTATTGGAAATCAGTTTAGTTTGAATGCAGCAATAATACCAGAATTTATCAGGGATGGGGTACCCCAAATCTTGTTCCCAAGCAGCCCTCCTCTTCTGGGCACCAATACATCTCAGTTGTAGAGAAATATGATATTTGAAATATGACATAAGTGGGATATCAGGTGGGAGTTGTCAGGGCAGAGATAATTATTGTGAAGAGAGGGAATTCCCTCCATTCTTCAGGGTAAGCAGGCAGGACATCACACAATGTGCTGTACAAGTGGGGAAATATGAACCTCTATCCATATGTGAAGTATTTCATCCGCCTGTCACGGGGGAAACAGATTGGAGGGCATAACTGAAAAACAGGTCTCCCATATTATGCGGCTGATATGTGGTAAGTGAGCATTGAGTCTATCTGCTTCAGGTAAGTGGGAGCCATGGGTTGTTGAGAAGAGGGATATGCGGGGAATAGAGATTATCATAAACTATATAATGGAGAAGTTTGGACCATGCCCAGTAGGTAGTAGGAACTGTTTGTATCTCCACCGGGTTCCTGGGTAGCCCCTGAGGTAGAATCCCTGGGTAGCCCCTGAGGTAGGGTGGTAGAGAGGGGTAGAGTAAGGGTGTGCCTTTTTCTGGCTTTAGGTACTGGATCCTGGCATCTGGATGGTACCAGTACTATGTAAAATGTGATTGAGTGACCAGATCATAGAGGTGAAAGTCGTGGACCCCAAAGCTGCCATGATCATAAGGAAGTGTTAATGTGTCTCAACGTATAGAGCGGCGGCAGCCAGCCATATGAACCATGTTAGTAGACTGCACAGCGTGTCAAAGAAACTACTAGCCAGGGCAATAGGTATATTTAGAAACAAGTATAGAAACCGTAGGAGAACCACCATTTTAAATATGGTGATGTGCCCTGCCAGTGACACATGTAACTTGATCCATCCTTCAACTTGGGTCTAAAGTTTGTCCACTGTGGGGCCATAAATGCACCAAATCACCTCAAAGCTTTCTCTGTGCAAATAGATACCAAGATATTTGGGGGACTCCGAGCACCATTGTAGGGATAATCAACAATACAGGGGGCTGCTACATCAGTCAGTGAGAAGAGTTCCAACTTATTCCAATTAAAGAACAAGTCAGAAAAGGTCCCAAGGCACACCACTTCTTTTATTAGGAGAGAAGATTGACCACAGAATAATAATATATAACCTGCATATAATGAGGCCAATAATGGACCATCATTAAACCTGGGCCCCAATCTAAGTGACATTCCTGAAAGTAATGGAGAAGAGGGTTCATGGCAATAAAGAATAAAAGGCGGGAAAGTGGGCAGCCTTGGCAGGTTCCTCATGTTAAGGGGAAAAACTCAGAGAGCATGCAATTGACCTGCAGACACACTAACGGGGCCTCTTAAAGCAGTTTAATCAGGACTCTGAATCCCCTAGAGAGCCCCAGTTTCATTAATATAGCATGTAAAGATGACTGTTCCAGAGAATCAAATGCTTTATCAGCATCTAATGGAGCAACCACTGCAGGGAGATCTGAGAAAATCTGTTGATAACTGCAAACACCATGCAGAGATTAATTTAGGGGGAGCGATGCTGAACAAACCCTGACTGCATGGGGGAAATTTTCCGATCCATTAAGAGGGAGAGGCTGGTAGCAATAACCTTGGCCAGTATTTTATTGTTGTCGTTGAGTAATGACAAAGGCCTATAAGATATGCAGAGATGAGGGTGTTTTCTGGGCCTAAGAAGCAAAGTAATAATGGCTTCTCAAAGGATGGGCTGGGGGATACCCAGTTCTAAGGATTAGGTGTACACTTCCAGTTAGTGTGGAGTTAAAAATAGTTTTTTCTGCCTTATAAAAGTCACCCCTAAGTCCATCCAATCCAGGGGCTTTAGAGACACTCAGCACATCAATGACTTGGGACATCTCTTCACAGTTTATGGCAGAGGCTTAGAATAGTTGTGAGCCATTGTCTAGGCACACAATGGCAATTTCAGATGGATAGTCCACCAAAGCTGCTTCGGACATACTGGTGAAGGAGGTATATAGTTGCCTATAAAATGCCACAAATGTAGTCACTATGGTGATATTAACATTGGTTATTGTGTCATCCACCTGGAGTAACCTTGATACATATGAGGCCTGGTAAGGCCGAACCAAAAGCTGAGCCAATGTACGTCCAGGCCTCTCTCCCTCCCCATATCTGTTGAGACAGGGCCAATTACCTGAAAAGCAGGATGTCTGCACAGGCGATGGTACGCCCCGACCTCCTGGAACACCTCTCGGCACTTCCTGGTGGACACAGAAACCCCAGCAGGTGTCTCAAAAGGAAAGGAGGAGTGGAAGAGAAGGAGACAAAACACTGCCACGTCTTGCCGGCCCAGCAAGGCACCCTGTATCTTTGGGGGGCGGGTCGTTGTTGACAGAGCGATAGTAGAATTTGTGTACTCAGCTTCCTTGAAACTGAATCTCTCTTTCTGATATGGGCACAAGAGCGGTAGAAGAACACCGGGATGCTCCAGCACTTTTCTTGGATAATAACTGTTGGCACAATCACTAAGATTACATTACCAAAAACCCAAACTGAGTACCATAACAATAAGTACTGCGACACTAGGGCTGGCTTCACAGAGATGCACTGTTGCACACAACAATAAGAACTGTGGTTGCACTTATCATGCACAAGAAAGAAAAACAAGGGCAATAATCATATCATATATCTTTTTCCTGCATGCATAGGGTTAAACTAAAAGGAACAAAAACAGTCCAAGAAATGCAAATGTCCACTCTGGGTTCAAACAGTTAGGGTGGCACAGTTTGGTTTGGTTTCACTCTGTGTGTGAAAAACCCTTCAAAAAGCAAATTCCTCAAACCTGAAACACAGGCATGGATGACACAATTTAAATCCAAGAGTTATGCTATTAGAGAAAGAAAAGTCACGTAAATACTCTTTTAAAATTGCACTGTCACTTTTTGTGGTACTTGAACAGATTTCCTGAAGCACATGTTCGCTTGAGTGAAAGTAAGGGAGAAAATTTCCGGGGTGACACACGCTTAGTGGTGCTTAAAACTGAGAAAAAGGAGTCCACCATTCCCACTCATGACACACCTGAGCCCATGCAAATGGGCAGTGTGTGGGGCTCACTATCTAAGGAAGAAAAAGAACGTAGGAAAAAATTTAAACTGTGTTTATACTTCGGTAAGGCAGGGCATTTTGCTTGGGAATGTCCTAACAAGCCTACTTCTCCAAATAAAGCCATCGGAGAGGGCCTGAATTCTCTCTTCCTGACCAGGCGGAAAACTAACTGGCTCGATAACTTCTGAGACCATTTTATTGAGTGCTTCTTTCAAAATGGTTCTGGCTAATACCACCAGTCCAGTACCTCAACATCTAACTCTTATTGTGACTTTAGTGTTGTCCCCTTAGGTTCGTAAGGTCATACCCATACTGCTTGACTCTGGGGCTACCGGAAACATTTTAGACTTGGGTTTGGCTGAAACCCTAAATATTATGACTGTCAGAAAAGACGCCCCTGAACCAGTCAGAGCTGTAGATGGCTCAGAATTGTCCTCCGGGCTTATCGTTTATCAAACAACACCCTCGTCCATGCTTTGTGCAAACAACCATACAGAACAAATTCAGTTTGACTTCATAGATACCCCCGTATTTGGAGCCATTTTGGGGATACCCTGGCTTCAGTTACACAATCCCAAAATTGACTGGGCAGCAAGGACAGTGAAATTAGACTCTAAACATTGATGGCACTCCTGTTACCAAGACAAGCCATTACTAGTGAAACCCTTGCATTGTGGGTCCTTACATAGTATGGCTATCAAGCCGGGCGACACACTGGCCATTCCTACACCGTATAAAGACTTTGATTATGTCTTTAGTGAACAGAAGGCCACCCAGCTGCCGCCACATAGGTCATACGATTGTCGTATAGACTTGATTCCATGGGCAATGCTACCATGTAGTAGGGTGTATGCTCTTTCTGAGCCTGAGAATCTATACCTACGAAAGTACCTGGATGATCTAAGGGTTTCATTCGTCATTCAACGTCACCAATATCGTTGTCTTTGTTCTTCGTGCCCAAGAAGAATCGAGAGCTGCACGCCTATATAGATTATCGCGCAGTGAACAAAGTGGCTATAAAAAAAGGTATCCTCTTCTGTTGATCCCGGTACTTTTAGATCAGGTTCGGATTGTGGCCCCCAATTTATATCACGGTTTTGGCATAGCTTCTGTTCCTCTGTTGGTATGGATGTCTGCTTGTCCTCTGCATATCATCCACAAACGGATTGGCAGAAGGAACGTGCCAACCAATCGCTGGAGCAAATCCTGAGATGTTACATTGACACATGGTCTACTGAGTGGGATAAGGCTTTACCTCTTGTTGAATTTGTATATAACAAAAGTGTCCACATGGCTACAGGAGTATCCCCATTTTACCGTTTGTTTGGTCTGCACCGAAGAATGCTACCTATAACTGGGTCCCAAACATCCACAAGAGTCCCATCAGTACAGACACACCATAAAGAGTTACAGGAGAATCAAAAACAAGTACAACACCATTCAAAACTCTACCAAGCTCAAGCAAAAAAAACAAGCAGACAAAAGAAGGAGACCTGCTCCCTCTTATCAGATAGGGGATCAGGTGTGGCTCTCATAAAAAAATCTCCATCTTGCAGGATCCAGAAAATTAAACCCCTTATTTCTAGGCCCCTTCCCTATTGCCAAAATCATCTAATCCTGTCGTAGTAGAACTGATATTGCCAGATGATTTCAAGGTACACCCCTGGGGCCCCTGCACTGCCCATGCACTTGGCATAGGCAGCACAGGGGCCCCTGTGCAGTGCCCCATCGCGCAGGTCACTTCCCGATTTACAGGCAGTGATCTGCACTACGGGTGCAGCTGCACCCGCCGCACAGAGGTATTGACGGCAGCTCCACGTGGAGCCGCCGGCAATTATCTGGCCAGGCATTCTGCTGGGCCGGCAGGCGGAAACAATATTTTCGCCCAGCAGAATGTACATTGTGTGGCCGGCAGGGTGGCAGGGGGGCTGGTGGTCAGTTAAATGACCACCAGCATGAACACAGCGTTTAACACTGCCGTGTTCAAAATGAGGGCCTATATCTGATGCGTTTACGTGTACGCCTAAGCACACTGCACTTTCTGTTAGCTTTCCAGTTGCAGCTTAACTGGTTCCTGAACCTTTCTAAATGCCCTTATGATAATCTATCACACCAAAGCACTGCTCACTTCATGCTTTTTTGCACTTAATACAAAAATTTCCGGGTATCCGCTTTCTGACACCGATCTTGCGAGCTACCAACATTAAGCATTCTAAGATGTTTACAGCAGCTAGGGTCTTTCGAAATCTATAATGCAGTTGTTAAATGGAACTTAGTACAAGATTATTCTGAAGGGTTTAGAGCCCTCAGAGGTGCCTTGCCCTTTTTCAGTATGTTTCTAAATATCCATTTTACTGTTTAAACTGTTTTATAATAATTGTGTATTGCTGTTGTGAAGTTCTAAGGCCTCCTAGCCGAATAAAAGAATATTGGTTGAGTGGTTGGTTGAGCCTCTCAGAGTGGTAGTGCACAGGGTGGAGAGCTGCAAAGTCAACCTGAGAGGTCTTAGGTGGACATAGAATCCAATGGTTTAAAGGCAAGATGGCCAAACGTAACAATATAGTTTGGGACGGAGCAATAAGCGAGAAGACAAAGAAATGAAGATAAATACAGAAAGGTGACTGTGTGGTCGACTAAGAAGACCTTCTGTAAGGTGATGACAAAGATGTCACACCTGTTAATGTTTGAAAAGGAGGCACTTTCTCTGGCAGCAAGGATAACATAGTAAGCTTTTCACAGATGCTGACTGTTGAAGTAGGTAACATATTACTGGGTGGGAAGGTGATAGCACTCTCCCCAAAGCAGTAAAAAAAAAGTTGAAAGGACACAATCTATCAATGAACACAAAAGGCTCTTAAAGTCGAGCATAATAAACATTTTGGAAGCCAGGTATGTGGCATATATAAAAGTTTAAAGGAGGAAAAGAGATATGAACCAGCAACCAAGAATGTATATGCCACATCAAAAGATGTAAAAATATTAATGTAAATAGGAAAGAAGGAAGCATTGGGTTACATGTTTGTCTATTCTGATTATTATTAATATTGATGTTATTATTATTATTATTATTATTATTATTATTATTATTATTAATTGTTGTTATTAATAGCAGTAGCACAAGCAGTAGTGCTAGTAGTAGGTTAGTAGTAGTATTTGCTCATGTAGTAGAAGGAGATACACAAGGACTTGTGGTCTAAATGTATGACCGCAGATATGATATTAATAGCCCATTTTACTACTGGCAACTTGTTCTTGCCCCATCAAACCTTGCAGCGGAATACCTCCCACAACATGGCTAGAACAAACTAAAATATATATGATATTCTGACTGCATTCTGCACAAAGGCAGTGATCCAAATGTAGTGTCAGGCACACAGTCCTGGAATGTGAATGGGAGCTGTGGCAAAAGGTTTGAGCATTTTGGTCCGTGGCGAGGGAGCGCAATTAGGGTTAGAATAAAGGCCTCCTATTCACTTACAATTAGGTATATGTCAGGGTAGTTAGTTCAAAACAATGGAACAACAGAACGGGGTTTCAAATTAGTGGACATTTTTTTACACTGAGAATTTAGGACCTTATAGAAATATTGCAAAAGAAAAAGATGGGACATTACTATTTGCCGCCGTAAGAGGGCCAAGTCAAGCACTTCAAATCCAATGTGATGAAAAATAATGGTGATTAAGATGTGGAAAGTTGATGGCATGGTGAGTTTTAACACCAGTTCGCTCATTAACGTCAGCTGATGTTCATTTATTAATTTTATGTGAGATCCTTCGTTATTATTGGAGTTCAAAGTATGAACGCCACAAAGTAAATAAAACAGTGCCTTTTTAGTTAATTGCAGTTTCAGTGACTACATCTGAGCGTCAGAGTGGTTATAGCACAAATACATGTTTTTCTACGGGGAAATAAGAGTGAAGTATTTGAGCAGCATGAAACCAAAATTAGTAACAGGAATCCAACTGATAATATTTGAAAAATAATTTAGGAAAAGGAAGAAAATGGAATGGGTTAAATTAGTGAAATGGCAAAAACATCATCAGCGTTGGATTAGGGAAAATGAAGATATGCATTTTTAAAGCTTAAATGCCAAAACGTGTTAAGAAATAAAACAGAAGCAATTTAAGTCGAAGGACATCAATGATCCAGACCTAAATTCCCTTTCAGGCTGACCCCGCAGGGATCTGGCCCTCGCCCTGGTGGTTAACCCGGCTAACAGTATTACATTCTGACTTAGATGCAATTATTGGTATGAGAAAGTTAAATATTAGTTTGGGGGGGGGGCGATAGTCTTCCATAATTCATAATATCACTATTCTAATTTGGTCATGTAAAGTTTTCAATAATTTAAAGCTTAGCCCAACCCCTGGTAGCTATGACACAGAAAAGACATACTTAAGAAAATGTGCAAAGCATTTAGAAAGTACCAAAACATATACAAAGTTGAAAACTCAACTTAAAAAAAACCCAATTCAATTTATAAAAATTGAGAATATTTTAATGAACAAAATAACATTAAAGCACCAAAAATCCAATGAGGGGAATAGGAGATAGAATTTTAAAAATATTATTTTATTAAATATAAATAGGATCAAAAAGGACATAGGGCTAACCACGAGGAACATGTTACTCTGGACTGGGACAAAGGTAAGTTTTAAGGTTGACCACAATGGAACATGGGTCGGATATGAGTCCCACGTTGGTCTTGGTCAAAGAGTTACCTGAAGTCATAGACATTTTCTGAAAAGTTAGATTTGTAAGCAGTGCAAGGCAGCAGGCTGGATCAGAAGACACGGCTGTCAAAGGGCAATTTCTAGGTGAAGCTATCGACAAAAGCGGGTAAAGTTCAGTGCAGAAAATCCAAAGTTCGGCCACAGGAAGCCACCAATGTCATTTGGATGCTGCTCGGTGCCAGACCTAGTGAAGATGTCTACATACAAACGTTTACTCTTTTCTGTGAGTTGAGATCCTTCTGTGAGCAAGGCTGTAGCCGAAGAGGGATCAATGTTGTTGGATGTTGGATGGCGTTGGGACCACTGACTCAGATTTGCTGCTGCAAAGAATAATATAGCAGCAGCTGCAGTGAAGTCAGGCCCACCGGCGATGCACCCTCGGGGATTGGCTTGATAGGTTGGTACCAGTCGTCTTTCATGTCATCAGGCCAAAATTCTTTAAAAGTTTCTAAGTTACAGGTTTTAAGAACAAGCAGGAAGAGTACACTCTCATACCAGCCAAGAGTTCCAGGCCCCCAAGACCAGCACTGGGGGTTTGGGACTCCAACAGGAGCCACAAGGAGGGTCCAGGGAAGGTCTAGCTGAAACTAGTTAGCTGGGTTCCTTCAGGAAAGTGGGCTTTTAGGAGATGTAAGGTTCCTGCAACTTACCAGGACTTCCGCCAGCTGACCCTTGGAGTCCATTTCTTTGTGAAAGCAGTTCCAGCCCTTAGGGTGCTCCTTACAGGTTGCAACAGCTGTTACAGTCCTTCTTCTGTCTTCCATGGGGCTACTAGTGTTCTGAAGAGGGTGTCCCGGAGTTCCACATTCTTCCTTGGCAGTAGTCTGTGGTTGGGGTGATTCCTGGCCCCTCCTTCTCCAACAGGAAAACACTTCCAGTGGTAACCCTACCCAGTTAACAGCAATTCTTGTATGCTCCACTGCAAACAAACCCATAGTGTCCCTCTATGGCTAAAGCCACCATTGCAGAACCTTTATTCTCCAGTGTAGCGCCCCTGTGTCCAACCCAGAGGTGTGGTGAGGGAAATGAGCTACCCAACTTCTGTGGTCACTCAAAAGTGGCTCTGGGGCAGCTCTTTGATGAAATGAGATAGGGAGAAGAAGAGAGGTTGAAGCCCGGGTGTTCGCTACATCTTCCTGTGACAATATAGGCCTCTTTCAAGTTAATGAGTATCCTGGGCACTGTCCCGATGGTCATCCTGTCAGAGGAACAAAACACCTCCCCTCACCCAAAGCTTTGTCTCATCTCTTGGAGCAAGTTCACACCACATCAAGGTGCTACCCAGCTACCCAGCTCTTGGGTGGCATTGGGAATCTCATGTAGATGGGCTACTGTGTCTTTATGCAGGTTAAAGGTGAATTTTGAAAGGTTCCTTTCAAAAAATATTTATTAATATATGTCAGAACATATGCAGTGGGCCTGGTTAGCAGAGTCGCAGTGCAAAGACAACATCACCAGTCGAAACAATGAGAATAATTAGTCATAAAAGTAATTTTCTTTACAAACAAATTAAAATGCCCTATTGCAGCACACCTGAATTGAGGGGCTGGTGATGGTCCCACAAAGTGATATGTTGAATATGGGGTCCTGCTGAAGCTAACAGAAATGACAGCTATACATTTCCCAATTATCGAGACATACATCTACAAAACCTAACTGCTTTTGATTATGACACATTTGAGGATCTCATCATACAAAAGAATCTTGCTTCTGTAAGAGACGTAATCAGAAAGCCCTGACAGATATGCAAAATCAGAAATGTCTTAATTCTTATATTTGCTTAAACTGCACTCATGGCTGGATTTTTCATTAAAAAACAGGAAACTCTAAATTTGAGCTGGAGCTTGAAGTTTTCAAAGCCATATAAATAGGTAATGCGTAGAGTTATAAAACTTCTCATTAAGTATCTGAAGGGACTAAAACTATTAAACTGCTGATAGTACGCCTTGAAGCTTTTCTTGAACTTAATACTTGAATATCTTCTAGCCATGATAAACCTTAAGGCAATAGCAAAAGTTTGTATTGACCAGTGAATATGGCAGTAGGGCCAATCAATATGGCACTAGACATGAGATTGTTATAAAGGACCAAAATTAATGCAAAAAGAATAGTGAATGGTGCTACACAAGCATGGTTGGTTGAAGGGTGGCCAGAGAGTAAGGTGAATTGTGAGGAAGGTTTTATGGTATGAAATTAAGGGCCTGAACTAGAGTTTTGTGGATGGGTTACTCCGTCACCAACGTGATGATATCCAGTCTGCCACATTACGATTTCCATAGTATGTAATGAAATCGTGATACGGCGGATGTGATATGCATCATTTTTGTGACTCAGTAACCCCATCGAGCAAACTCTAAATCAGGCCCTAAGTCAGTTGCTCATCTCACCTGTTTCTCTCACCTGCTGGGCTTCTGTTCATTATTACTAAGCATGCATCACTCTTTTCTGCATGTCTGTCTCTCTCTCCAAAGTGATGTTCTCTTTACTGCAGTTCCTTTATCTATGTTCCTTCCTTCTGCAGGTAGTCTTCTCTTTTCTTCAGGGAACATTTCTTTCATCGTATATTTACCCCTTTCCCATGTCGACTGAAGTGCTTCCTCTACCATTTGAAAGAAGTCTTTCTCTCTCATACATGTCCTTCTGATTTCACTTTGACATCTCATTCTGTGTTAACCCACTATGTATTGCATGATTACCAGTGCTCCTTCTTCAGGAAGATATCCTTCCTTAGTTCCCTTGTTGCTCTTTGCTGTGGCAAATCTGTAATCAGCTGTGGCACTTTGTTGGGGATGGGAAGAGGTGCATAACAGCACAGGATTTTTCTGATCTATGTGCTATGGGAGACCTCATTGCCTGAGGCTAGTCTCCATCTTGGGTTCAAGTACATAATACCAGGAGATCTTATCTGAGGCACCACAGTATCAGCACTTGGACGACCAGCCAAGTATAGGGTCTGAATGAAGAAAATATAGCTGGGCAAAAAGTTTCTAAGAATTCTTTTATGTATGCATTTATGTATGTATGTATGTATGTATATGTATATCTGTATGTATATAGGTATATGGTATTTCTATAGTGCAAACCTAGCCAAAAGACATTGGAGCACTGTGCATGGTCAAAGGCAAGCATAACATCAATGGGAATGAGGAAAGGAAGCTGGGTTGTAATGCATTGTTGTAGGAAACTGGGTTACTAGTTGAGGGAGGTGAAACCTTACTCAATCAGTAACCACCATTTTTGTCAAGGTGAAACACAAGAAAAACCCAAAGTAACTTGTTCTCAGCCCTCAGGTAGCTTAGCACAAAAGTTGCCAGGCTCAACCTGGAGTCAATTTGTAAAGTATTTAGCAGCACTTCAAACAGTAATAAAGTGTAAACACAACACAAGGAAAATTCCACACTAACTCATAAACATAGAGTAAAATTTAATAGATTATTTGTGACCAAAACAACAAAAATCAAATAAGAAGGACTGGAGATATGCAGTTTTAAAAATGTATGTGAAAATAGTGCTAAAAACCACAAAGTGCCAACTGTGGTTATCTGGTTGCCCTGGACTAGGACAAAGTCACAAGTTCAGGCCTACTTCAATGGAGCGTGGCCCAGATCGAAGGACTATATTAGGCCTGCTAGACAAAGTACCATAAATCTTGGTGTGAAGTCTGTGTTACGTGGCTTTGTGAGTCTACAAGTTGTCTGGCATCAGTTGCACGGGGCTGCAAGGGCTGTGATGTGAGGTCCTTCATCAGGTTACAATCTGCTGCATTAGTTCCAATGAAGCTGGGAGCAAGCCGTGGCGATGCTTTGCATCACTGAGCATCAATTCCGTTGAGGATGAAAGCTGTGTAGCGAGGCTCTGCAGAGCTCTGCATCGCTCAGAGTCAGTTCCGATGAACCTTGTAGCTGTGGGGCAAAGCTTTGCAATGCTTCACACTGCTTTGCACCAGAATTGGTGAAGATCGCTGCCGGGCTGGCCAGAACCCTCTATCCCAAATTCCAAGGGTCTGGGGCAGGAGAGGCACCACTTGTAGGGTTTGAATTCACTGCAGGCAGAGTCTAGGTGCAGGGATCAAGAGAGTTGGAGCCTTTTCTGTCCTTAAGGCTCTGATCAGGAGGCAGGCCAACGAGCCTTTGGAGTCACTCCTGTGGTTCTGGTTTAAGATGCGGGTACAGTCTTTTTCACTCAGGCAGCAGAGCAGCAGGGCAGCAGAGTCACAGGTCAGTAGGGTAGCAGTCCTTCTGGCAGCAGAGCAGCACAGCAGTCCTTCTTCTGAGTCTTCCATAGGTCCAGGAGTGTGCTGAAGAATTTGTGCTGAGGGTTCACTATTTATTCTTGGTGCCAGCTTTGAAGTGGGAGAAGCTTCTAATGGGTTCCACCCTCAGAGGTGTCTAGAATTTCCTGGGTCACTGACCTGGTCCCACTTAGTGCGGGGCACAAAGACAAGTGTAAAACCCTTTGTGAGTGTCCTGAGGCAGTCTTTGTGATGTGCAAATGTAATAGGTGAATGCTCTGCTCCCCTATCAAGTCAGAGATGGCCTATCCATCAAACACCTATTATCCCTTTGTCTCACAGTCTGAGAGGAGTACACAAGGATGAACTGCCAGCTATACCCAAGTTACAGGCTGCAGACCTTAAATGGTTGGGACAAGAAAATGGCAACTTTCATAGAGTGGAACTTTCAAAATTATGACTTAAAATACAACGTTACCATTAAGGAGCATTTTGAATTGCAATTCTTTAGACAACAAACTTGGCATGCTTACCTGTTCCCAATTGAAAGCTATCACTTATTAAATTTAATAAGGTAATCCAATGATATCCCATAGGAGAGGTAGGCCATGCAGTAGTGAAATACAAAAACAGAGTTTTTCACTACTAGGATATGTAACATTTAAAAGTACCTGTCCAACCTTTTAAGTACACTGCACCATGCACTGTGGGCTGTCTAGGACCTACCCTAGGTGTGACTTATATGTATTAAAACGGAAGGATTAAACTTGGGAAAAGGTTTATATTACCAGGTCGAAAAGGCAGTTTAAAACTACACACACAGTCTACACTGGCAGGCCTGAGCCATGTTTAAAAGGCTACTTAAGTTGATTGGACAATGCGTGCTGCAGGGCTCACTAGTAGCATTTAATCTACAGGCCATGGGTACATGTAGTACCCCTTTACCAGGGATGTATAAGTAAACTAAATCTGCACATAGACAATCATTAATGGCTTTTTGCTCTCTCTATGCATGCTGCAGAGCACAGCATACATAGAAAAAGCAAAAACAAGGGGTAATAAGAGTATTTCTCCTTGTTGCTCCATTCTAATGCCACCCCTGGAGTGGCGTTAGTTTTTGACACTGTCTCAGAATGTTCTTTCCTTGTAAATCTGGGGCAGTGTCAAAAAGCAATGGATGCTGCATGGGTACACCCACAGCAACATCCATTGCAAGCCTCTTTGCAGCAGAAAATTGCATTGAGGGGCCCAGATTTACAAGGCGTCATTAAGCCACAAAAAGTGGCTTAATGCTGTCTTGTAATTATGGCGCAGGGCAGAACGCCACTGGAGCGTCACAAAAAGTGACACTTCATGGTCTAGGGGCTTGTAAATATGTCCCTTAGTTTGATCTTACACCTGTGGTTTTGAGACCACTCTTGCCTCACAGGGTTTATTTTTCATGGAAGCTGAGCTAAGAGTAACTCAACAGAGTGGAAGTATGGAATACAGAGACACTGCTCAATTTGAAATCTGCCTTTAGTCCTTTAATTTCTGTCAAATCCATATTTAATAGCACTTTGAGGTCTACACAACACACCCTTAAATGCTGCTGTTGCAGAAGAGCTAACAAATCTCAGCATTCAGTATCTTTATGCACTGTTTTGAGTTGAGCCTGTCTTGATATGCATAGAGTCATTGTTGAACTCAAGCTAGAAAAATACAACAATTCTTGTTTGTTAAGCAAGTATCCGGGAGAATCATACTGATGTCACCTGCAATCATTATATAAAGATCTGCTCTATTCTGATAGCTTTGTAGGGAAAACCCATTTCCACCCAAATATGAATATCATCCAGTAGCCTTGCTTTCTGTTCAAGGATTGCAGGGGACACACACTAAGTAGTGCCACGTATATCTGTTGTATTGATTGCCTTCTCCAACTTAATCAGCTCGTCCACAGTCTTGGACTTCATGCGACATAGGATTGTGTACTGACCTTGGACAATGCCTTTCAGTATCATTAATGTGCAGAAGGATGTGGTTGTTTCCCAGACTGTTAACCCTATGAAGCAATCAGTTAAACCCCTCAGAATCCACAGCAGATTGTAGCTGCTGTTAAAATCATACAAAATCAAATCCATATCAAAGGCTCAAAGATGGCTCATTTAAATCTTATGCCCAACCATGACTATATAGATGTTTCCTGGCATAGGGGAACTTGCAATCCACGTGTGAATTGAAAACATGGACATTGGATACACGTGAAAGCTTTGCAGACAATCCAGACATCCTGAAGCTTGAGTGAACAAGCGACCCAAAACCAGTGCCAGCCATCACAATCGATACAGGAACAAAGCTGGTCAGTATTAGCTTGAACTCGGTCATACTGTCAGAAATTGAGTCTTTGGTTGGCAGTCAGGTTACCCCCTGCCCAAGCAAGGACCCTCTCCCTAGTCAGGGTAAGGCACACACAATCCAAATTATCCTGTGCCCACCCTCTGGTAGCTTGGCACTGAGCAGTCAGGTTTTTACTTAGAAGGCAATGTGTAACGTATTTGTGCAATAAATCATGTAATAACACAGTAGAACAGCACAAAAATACACCACATAGTGTTTAGAAAAATATATAATATTTATCTGGTAAGATGCAGGTCAAAATGCTCAAGATTCAGTACGTATAGTGTTGAGATATCACTGTAAAAATGAATTAAGTGTCTTTAATCTTTTAAAAATCAACAAGTGTCTCTTGCAAGCATAAAGTACCTGGTTTGTGTTCAAATTCTCCGCAACGGACCGCAGAGGAAGAGATGCGTGGAAAACAGGGAGATGTCTGTCGAATTTTCCCGTGCACACAGACGATGCATCATTGAGTTTTCACTCAGGGCAGGCTTTGTGTCAATTTCTGGCAAGTAGACTGGGATCCTCTTCGGGTTGTGGGGTTTTCAGATGCCCCGGCGATGATGCGTCATCCAGGGCGTGCAGGACAAACTGACAGGGGATACGTCGATCTGGTGGGAGATGCGTGGAAATTTCTGCTGAACGGCAGGCACTGCGTAGATTCCTCTCAGGAAGTCAGGCTGCGTTGTTCCAGCTCGGCTTTGTGTCGATCCAGTGGGCCATGTGTGAAATTTCCAGTTGCAACACTGGTGCTGCGTTGATCTTCTCCTGGAGAAGTTGGGCTGCATCATTCCGGTCCGGCGTGCGGTGATTTTCTCACCGCGATGCAGGGTGTGCGTCGTTTTTTGCAGGCTGTGCGGCGATTTCTACCTCACAAGGAGTTCATTTGCAGGAATGAAGTCTCTTTGGTCCTGAGACTTCAGGGAACAGGAGGCAAGCTCTATCCAAGCCCTTGGAGAGCACTTTTCAGCACAGCCAGACAGCAGCAAGACAGCAGGGCAACAGCAAGGCAGCAGTCCTTCTCAGAAAAGCAGGCTAAGTGAGTCCTTTGGGCAGCCAGGCAGTTCTTCTTGACAGGTTGTAGGTTCTGGTTCATGGTTTCTTCTCCAGGAAGTGTCTGAGTTGGTAGGGTCAGAAAACCTGCTTAAATACCCAAATGTGCCTTTGAAGCGGGGGAGACTTCCAAGAGTGGCTTAGAAGTGCACAAGGTCCCCTTATAGTTCCATCCTGTCTGCCAGAGTCCCAGTACGGGGTATGGCAGTCTTTTGTGTGAGGGCAGGCTACTGTCCTTTGACATTTAGTGTCAGGCCCTCCACCCTCCCAGCCCAGAAAGACGCATTCAATATGTAGATGTATGCAAATGTGACTGAGCATCCTGTGTTTGGGGTTGTCTGAGTGAATGCACAAAGGAGCTATCAACTAAACCTAGCCAGACGTGGATTGTAAGGCACAGAAGGATTTAAGTGCAGAGAAATGCCACTTTCTAAAAGTGGCATTTCTAAAATAGCAATATTAAATCCAACTTCACCAGTCAGCAGGATTTTGTATCACCATTCCGGCCATACTAAATATGACCTAGTTACTCCTTTCAGATCTGAAGCTACCACTCAAACAGTAAATGAGGGTAGCCCTAATGTTAGCCTATAAAGAGGAGCAGGCCGCACCACAGTGAAAAATGAATTTAGGAGTTTTACACTACCAGGACATGTAAACTACACAGGTACATGTCCTGCCTTTTGTCTACACAGCACCCTGCCCTATGGGTTACGTAGAGCCTACATTAGGGGTGACTAATATGTAGAAAAAGTAGATTTTTAGGCTTGGCAAATACTTTTAAATGCCAAGTCAAATTGGTAGTGAGCCTACACACACAGGCCTTGCAATGGCAGGCCTGAGACAAGGTTAAGGGGCTACTTAAGGTGGTGGCACAATCAATGCTGCAGGCCCACTAGTAGCATTTAATCTACAGGCCCTGGGCATATGTAGTACACTTTATGAGGGACTTATAAGTAAATTAAATAAGCCAATTGTGTATGATCCAATGTCACCATGTTTTAAGGGAAAAGAGCATATGCACTTTAGCACTGGTTAGCAGTGGTAAAGTGCGCAGAGTCCTAAAACCAGCATAAACAGTGTCCAAAAAGTGGAGGGAGGCAGGCAAGTTAGGGGTGACGACCCTAAGGCTGTCAGGTCTAACATGTCCCCCCCCCCAGTGAATGTGGAGAGAGGTACCCAACCCCCTGGGAGCTCTCATCGCTAAGGCAGAGGTATCTGGAGAGACCATCAGCGTTGGAGTGGTCAATTCCCGGGCGGTGCTCCAACGTAAAGTCCATCCCCTGCAAGGAAATGGACCACCTCAAGAGTTTAGGATTCTCGCCCCTCATCTGTATGAGCCATCTGAGTTGCCTGTGGTCTGTCTGAACCCAGAAGTGAGTCCCAAACAGGTATGGTCTCAGATTCTTCAGTGCCCAGACCACAGCAAATGCTTCTCTCTCAATAGCACTCCACCTCTGTTCTCGTGGTGATAGTCTTCTGCTAATAAAGACTTCTGGTTCGTATAGGCCCTCCTCATTTAGTTGTGCCAGAACAGCCCCTATGCCATGCTCTGAAGCATCTGTCTGCACAATAAATTCCTCGGAGTAGTCAGGTGCCTTGAGCACGGGGCCATGCACATGGCTTCCTTGAGGGAGTCAAAACCTTTCTGACAAGACTCTATCCAGTCCACCAACCTCAAGGGTGACACAACGGTCCCATAGCCCTTGATGAATCTATGGTAATAACCAATGAGGCCCAAGTAGGCCCTCACCTCAGTTTGGGTTCTAGGTGGTTGCCAGACCTTGATAGTTTCAATCTTGGCCTGGAGAGGCTGCACCTTGCCACCACCTACTAGGTGTCCCAAGTACACCATGGAACTCTGTCCAATCTGGCACTTACTGGCCTTGATGGTCAGGCCTGTCTGGTGCAGGGCCTGCAGCACCTCCTTAAGGTGGAGCAGGTGTTCCTCCCAGCTGGAACTATAGATGGCTATGTCATCTAGGTAGGCTGCACAGAAGGCATCCTTGCCAGCTCGGACCCTGTTAACCAACTCTTGGAAGGTAGCGGGGGCATTTTTCATTCCAAAGGGCATTACTGTGAACTGGTAATGGCCCTCAGGAGTGGAGAAAGCAAATCTCTCTTGAGCCCCTTTAGTCAAGGTGATCTGCCAGTACCCTGATGTGAGGTCAAAGGTACTAAGGAACTTGGCAACACTGAGCCTGCATATGAGCTCATCAGCCCTCGGGATGGGGTGAGCATCTTTCTTTGTAACAGAGTTCACACCATGATAGTCCACACAGAACCTAAGCTATGGCTTGTCACCAGGAGCAGCAGCCGTGGGAACCAACACCACTGCGTTGGACCAGTGACTGCTGGACTTCCCTCTCACCCCATGAGCCAGCATCTTGGAAACTTCATCCTTGATGCTGGACCCTCACTTTGTCTGACACCAGGTAAATGTTATTCTTTACAGTTGGACTGTCTCCTGTGTCAATGTCATGGACACACAAGTGTGTGAGTCCAGGAGTGAGGGAGAACAGGGAAGAGAACTGCTCCAACAACTCGTAGCAGTCTCCCCTCTGATCTAGAGTCAGGGAGCCAGAGAGATTAACACCCTCCACTGACCCATCACCTTCTTTGGCAGAGAGGAGGTCAGGAGAGACTCACTCTCCTCTTCCATGCCCTCATCTGTCACAAGTAGCATACTGATCTCAGACCTCTCAAAATGAGGCTTCAGTCTGTTGTGGTGGAGAACTCTTAGGGGGAGTCTAGGGGTCTTGAGGCCCACTAGGTAAGTGGCCTCCCCTTTTCGCTCTTTGATTTCAAATTGGCCAGTCCAGCTGTCCTAGAGAGCTCTAGGCTCTACTGACTCCATCACCCACACTTTGTTGCCAAGTGAAAATTCAACCAGAGTGGCCTTCCGGTCATACCACTCCTTCATCACCTCTTGACTGGTCTCAAGGCTGCTCTTGGCCTGATTCCAGAAACACTCTGTCTGGTTGCGGAGGCCCAGCATGTAACTGACCACATCCAGGGGAGGTTTCTTGGGAGCTTTCTCCCATCCTTCTTTTACTATGCTTAGAGGTCCCCTGACAGGGTGACCATAGAGAAGTTCAAAGGGGCTGAACCCCACCCCTTTCTGGGGCAACTCCCTATAAGCAAAGGGGAGGCATGGGAAGACGATGCCCCACTAATGCCTCATGGCCTCAGGTAGGCCAGAAATCATGCCTTTTAGGGTCTTGTTGAATCTCTCAACAAGCCCATTGGATTGAGGATGGTAAGGGGTGGTAAACTGGTAGGTTACCCCAAACTCATCCCACATGGACTTCATGTATGCTGACATGAAGTTTGTACCTCTGTTAGACACAACCTCCTTTGGGAACCCCACACGGGTAAATATTCCCATCAGAGCTCTGGTCACCAACGGTGCAGTCACTGTCCTCAAAGGGATTGCCTCTGGGTAGCGGGTGGCACGGTCCACCAAAACCAGGATAAACCTGTTGCCTAGGGCAGTTTTGGGGTCAAAGGGACCAATGATGTTGATGCCCACCCTTTCAAAGGGGGTGCCAATGACGGGGAGTGGGATCAGTGGAGCCTTAAGCCTTTTCTCTGTCTTCCCACTAGCCTGGTAGGTTGGGCAAGCCCTACAGAAATTATCTGAGGCTACCCACATTCTCGGCTAATGGAAGTGGGTGATAAGCCTGGCAAAGGTCTTGTCTTGGCCCAAATGTCCTGCTAGGGGGTTGTCGTGAGCCAGGCCCAGTAGGAAGGCCCGGTAACACTGAGAGACCACCAGCACATGTGCTGCCCCAATGGCCAGAGCCTTAGGCTCACTGTAGAGGAGATCATTCTCCCAGTATATATGGTGATTGCCAGAGGCTTCACCTGCTGCTTGGGTGGATGGCCTCAGACCCTCAAGAGTGGGGCACTCCTTCGGGGCTTTGCAGAATTCTTCACTAGGTGGCCCGCCCTCCACTTGCCGGCCAGCAAGTTCAGGTAGGCTACCCAGGTAGGCGATATCTTCCCCAGTTGGCTCAGGGGCCTCATCTTCTGGGACCTCGTCAACCACAGCAGGAATATCTGGGGCAGGATTCCCTTGCCCCTGGCCCTTCCTCTGTACAGCTGTCTGGGCCATTGTTCCAGGCTCCAGACGCCTTTGACTCCCTTCCCGGGCAGCCATGAAACCTGTGGTCATGCATACCCACTCAGGCACACCTAACATCTCTAGGTGGGATCTGAGCTCTACCTCCTTCCAGGCAGTATGCTCAAGATCATTGCCTAACAGACAATGTATAGGCATGGCAGGACTCACAGCTACCTTTAGAGTACCAGAGACCACCCCCCCCCACTCAAATGGAACCAGAGCCACTGGTAGGTGACTCTCGCGATTGTCAGTGACTATGACCTGGTGGAATGTATTAGGGATGATTTGCTCTGCTGACACCAGCTGTCCCTTGACAGTAGTCATACTGGCTCCTGTGTCACTCTTTGCCCATCAGTGGTGACCCACTGCCTATACTTGGAAGTATTGGCTGGCATGTGGGCTTTTGGCACCATGTCCTTATCTCCCAGGGATACTAGTGACACCTCTATCTGCTCCCCAAAGCTAACTGGGACTGTCTCTCCCCCAAGCACTACACTAGCCAACCAGGGTGTCTGCTCCCCAGCAGGGGGCTGAAACTGGGAGTCGCCCTTAGAGTGTCCATGCTTGAAGCACTCTAAACATTTGAGGATAAATGTCCCTTGCTTTTTGTCAAAGTATCCTGGCTTTTTCTCAAACGCAGGTTGGGACTGGGTAGCACCACACCCCTGGGAATTGTTTTGGGGACCTTTGGAGAATTTCTTATGTTTAAGTTCCCCCTCTTTCTTCTGTTGGGAACCCTGACAACCTTTGTGGGTGTCTCCCCAGGTACCTTTTTGGACACTCTGGTACTATCCCAGAGATCCGCCTCCTCAGCAAGCTTCCTAGGATCAGTCAGCTTACCGTCTACTAAGTGCTGACGCAACTCTGTAAAACAAATACTGAGCCTATGCTCTCTCAGAATTAAAGCATATAATCCTGTGTAATCATTTACTTTGCTGCTCAACACCCATCCATTCAGTGCCTTATTGGAGAAATCAAAACAGTCTGCCCAATTTGTGTGGAGAGTTTGGTGCTGTCGCTGAACATCTGATGGTATTTCTCAGGAGTCAGACCAAACTTGGCAAGTAAAGCGGCTTTCATGGGTACATATACATTTTGATCTTTGGATCTAGTGTGAGAAGTGTGTCCCTCCCCACTACTGGTACAAAAACCACAAGGCTGCCCCCCATTTCTCCTAAGAGATCCCACGAGCCCTTAGTGCAACTTCAAAAGCAGCCAACCACTTATCAATGTCATCTCCCACCACATAACTTGGCACTTCACTTTTGTGTATACAAACCTTCTTTTCCCCATCAGGGGACACTGCTGGACTCAGACTGTCTTGCCTTAATATCCAGCTCTTTGAGACTCAGCTTATGAGCCAAAGGAATCTTCTTCTCAGCCAAAGCCATTTCAGCTTCAGCTTGTTTGGCTGCTCCCTCAGCTTCAGCATGTTTGGCTTCTCTCTCTGCCCTCCTCTCCTCCTGTTGAGTTTAAATTTTTAACTTTGGCATTTGTAATTGAAATTCTCTCTCCTCCATCATTTCCTCTGCGGTCAGGCCATGGCTAGACACACTGCTCCCTGGTTTGGCAGGGGGCACAATCACAGTGGTAACATCCTCCACCACTGGCAAGAAATCCTCTGAGGGGCCATCCTCTGGATCCTCCTCCTCAACATTTTTATAAGAATGGGCTTCTGCCCAGGCCTTCAGCACCTTTTGGTATTCCTCCTTTCTGGAAGCACCCTTGGTGGGTACTCCCATATCTTTGCAGAACCCTTTCAGCTGGTTAATAGTGTATGTCTCCAGCTTGGCTAGGTCAAAGTCTTCAGCTCCTGCTTGAGATCCAGCCAGAGACATGTTGAATGAGGATTTTAGTACAAAATGTCAGGCAGAAAAAAAACGAAATTACAGAAAAAGATATAAAAAATCAAGTTGACCTCAACTGTGGGTAGGCAGTGTACACTTAGCTATTGTATTTCACTGCACAAATACAAGTCCTATCTTCACCGCTGATCACCAATGTTAGAAATGGAGTCTTTGGTTGGCAGTCAGGTTACCCCCATCTAAGAAAGGACCCACTCTCTAGTCAGGGTAAGTCACACACAATCCAAATTATCCTGTGTCCACCCTCTGATAGCTTGGCACTGAGCAGTCAGGCTTAACTTAGAAGGCAATGTGTAAAGTATTTGTGGAATAAATCATGCAATAACATAGTAGAACACCACAAAAATACACCACACAGATATCACTGTAAAAATGATATAAAGTGTCTTTAGTCTTTTAAAAAGCAACAAGTGTCTCTTACAAGCTCAAAGTACCTCGTTCGCGTTCAAATTCTCCTCAAGGGAGTGCAGAGGAGGAGATGCGTGGGAAACGGGGAGGTGTGCGTTGATTTTTCTGGCGCACACAGATGACACTTCGTTGAGTTTTCACGCCGGGCAGGCTTTGTGTCAATTTCCGGTGTGTAGACTGGGATCCTCTTTGGGTTGCGGGGTATCCGGATGCTCCGGGACGATGCGTCGAAATCCTGGGCGGGCAAAACAAAGTCACAGGGGCTGCATCGATGCAGTGGGCGATGCGTGGAAATTTCTGCTGCATGGCTGGCGCTGCATCAATTCCTCTCATGAAGTCGGGCTCCCTCATTCCGGCTCGGCTTTGCGTTGATCCAGTGGGCCGTGCGTCGAATTTCCGGTCGCAAAATTGGCACTGTGTCGATCTTCTCCTTGTGAAGTCAGGCTGCATCATTCCGGTTCGGCGTGCAGTGATTTTCTCACCACGATACAAGCTGTGCGTCGTTTCTTGCAGGCTGTGCGTCAATTGTCGCCACACAAGGAGTTCTTTTGCAGGAATGAAGTCTTTTGGTCCTGAGACTTCAGGGACTAGGATGCAAGCTCCATCCAAGCCCTTGGAGAGCACTTCTCAGCACAGCCAGAGAGCAGAAAGACAGCAGGGCAACAGCAAGGCAGCAGCCCTTCTCAGAAAAGCAGTCCAGGTGAGTCCTCTGGGAAGCCATGCAGTTCTTCTTGGCAGGTTGCAGGTTCTGGTTCAGGGTTTCTTCTCGAGGAAGTGTCTGAGTTGGTAGGGTCAGAGACCCTGCTTAAATACGCAAATGTGCCTTTGAAGTGGGGGAGACTTCAAAGAGTGGCTTAGAAGTGCATAAAGTCCCCTTTCAGTTCCATCCTGTCTGCCAGGGTCCCAGTAGGGGGTGTGGCAGTTCTTTGAGTGAGGGCAGGTTACTGTCCCTTGACATGTAGTGTCAGGCCCTCCACCCTCCCAGCCCAGGAAGACCTATTCAATATGCATATGTATTCAAGTGTGACTGAGCATCCTGTGTTTGGAGTTGTCTAAGTGAATGTACAAGGAAGCTGTCAACTAAACCTAGCCAGACGTGGATTGTAAGGCACAGAATGATTTAAGTGCAGAGAAATGCCCACTTTCTAAAAGTAGCATTTCTAAAACAATAATATTAAATCCAACTTCACCAATCAGCAGGATTTTGTATCACCATTCCGGCCATACTAAATATGACCTGGTTACTCTTTTCAGATCAGAAGCTACCACTCAAACGGTATATGAGGGTAGCCCTGATGTTAGCCTATGAAGGGAGCAGGCCTTATAGCAGTGTAACATGAATTTAGGAGTTTTACACTACCAGGACATGTAAACCACACAGCTACATGTCCTGCCTTTTGTCTACACAGCACCATGCCCTATGGGTTACCTAGGGCCTACCTTAGGGGTGACTTATATATAGAAAAAGGAGAGTTTTAGGCTTGGCAAGTACTTTTAAATGCCAAGTCGAATTGGTAGTGAAGCTGCACACACAGCCATTGCAATGGCAGGCCTAAGACAAGTTTAAGGGGCTACTTAAGTGGGTGGCACAGTCAGTGCTTCATGTCCACTAGTAGCATTTAATCTACAGGCCCTGGACACATGTAGTGCACTTTACCAGGGACCTATAAGTAAATTAAATAAGCTAATGGGTATTATCCAATGTTGCCATGTTTTAAGGGAAAAAGCATATGCACCTTAGCACTGGTTAGCAGTGGTGAAGTGCGCAGAGTCTTAAAACCAGCAAAAACAGTGTCCAAAAAGTGGAGTGAGGAAGGCTGAAAGTTAGGGGTGACTACCCTAAGGCTGTCAGGTCTAACACATACTATTTGATTTATGTCTGTGTGCTTATCTACTCTTCCTCTTCTAGTGAAGGAGCCCGTTTTATTATCTAAACTGGGCCATCATTCTTTGCAAGTTAGTAAGAGCAAGGTGCTCACACCTGTAAAGATATTTTCCTGCTAAATTTGCTCTAAACAAATACAACATACATACAACAGTCGCTGTATCATGGTGCGGTGAACTGCCTCAGTGCAATTCTGAGCACCTGTTTTTTTGGGTCTGAGGCGTCTAAAGTTTATGAATATGTGAATGCCTGAAATTTAGACAGAATAAGTCGAAAGCAGAGAGCTTGCCCCTCTCTGGCAGAGGTCAGTGTATTTGTACGAACTTTAGACGCCTTGGACACCCAAAAAACAGTGGCTTCTGGGCTGAGCTGGTGCATCTCATTATGATACTGCCCCAGGCTGTCTCAGAGTAACTACTATGGATATTTATGTCTGGGACCATCACTCTGAAAAATTCACGTGCGAGCAGGTCCCCTCTAGTTTCTAATCTCCTCAAGACTGAGTATGTTTAATATTAATGGCCTTTGAAATTTTAGACAAAATATAATGTTATCAAAAGATACAAATTCTACAAACCTGTCCAAATACATATTTTCACCTTTCCAGTGAAAATGTGAAAGTCAAAGAAAAAAAGGCAATTTCACATGCTCCCCAGTGGTTGAGTTCAATAACCTCTGCTTTGAGCTTTCTTCGCCTTTCCCGTTTAAAGAATCCAGTCCCTCAGCACATTGCAGGTTCCTATTTTAATTCTGACACACTTCAGTGCATAGGAGGGACTTAACCTGGATGTGCAGGGAATGCACGCAGTGCTGTTCTGTGATGTTAATAGCAGGTGGCAGCGTTCAAGGACAGGGACAAGATGAGCTTTTCCATCCCTTCTTTGTATGAAGACGAGAAGCTGACTGCTGATGTGATATGAGGTACTTATGCTCAACATATGCGTCATATCTGATCGAGTAAGACTGCTCTAGGTATGGGTCGCTGCATTTCTTTGTGCTGCGCAATAAAATAAATACAACAGAAATGTACTGGGTGAATCTTTTAGGTTTCCAGACACCCACCCTTCAGACATAATGCCACTGACGAAATACTGTAGGGAATAGGGCTTCTGCTGCAAATATTAATGTGGAAACAGAAAACAGAAAACAGAAATAATGTGCCTCTGCAGTAATCTTTCTGTAAAACGTATTAGGGAAAAAGCTTCATATTTCTCTGTATGTACGGATTTTACCGAAATTCGTTTTCATTTATTTGCTTGTGTTTATTTTTCGGGTAAATGTATAAAAGTGCTTTGTGAAAAAGGATGTATTGCTGTAAAAGAGTTCGCAAACCTGAGATTACTGAGGAGCTACTGGTTAAAAAGCGTCAAACTCAATGATTGCTTAACTTGCCTAATCTGAGTAATGTAAAGGGAATATAAAATTCCTAGTAATGCCATTATGTTTTTCTATTAAGTGTTTCATGATGAATAGGATTTGCTTGACTGCTTGAGGTCTTACAATGGGGAAAACTTGAAGGGGATGGTTAGTGTCATTGACAACTCTGGAACGGTGATGGTGGCTGCCATTGTGGTATTCCGCTGATATTTTCTACATTAGAACAACAAAGCGCAGAAAAGATAATATTTAGCCTTTGCATCTGTGCAATGTGCACAATGTACTCATCCATCAAAATATTGTGTGTAAGGTTAAACGAACAGAATTCCTCCAAAAGCCAGCAAACCTACAAACCACTCACCCATGTATCATCCCCATTCCACTCACACATTGCCTGTGCGAAAACGGCAAAATAATTTGACTTTTTGAAAATAATCTTTTTGAAGGCTACTGCTTGATTTAGCGAATTAAGGCTTGAACCGGATGGACAATAAGTAGTCCTGGTTCATTATATTATAACATATGTGGATTCCATGAAATATATTTCCAAAAGACTGTGGAAATCAAGGAAAGTATTTCTGCTAATATTTGGATCGGTTTGGATGATTTGATTTGGCATTAATGAGGCTTGGTTTAATAAGTTTTGGGAGCATATTTTCTAGTCCTGAAGAAGGTGGTGAAAAGGTCTGGAAGTCCACCGAAACTCGTCAACGCTATAGTTTATTACTGGACCCACAGGAGGAGGCCGTTATCGAATCAGGATTGATAACAACAATCAATTGGCCTATGCCTACCAGAATAGGGACAGTTTTAATTTTAATAGACTATTGTATATGTCTTTTTATGGTCTCACTTTGATTGAATTTATTTGGTTTTTTTGATGGTTTTGATTATTGGTTTAGCTTTGTGATTATGATGATATTGGGTTTTGATTTGGGATTATATTAAATATATACCTTAGATTCCTTTGTTTTAAGATTGATCATTAGAGAGATTAATTGATTGTGAGTGTGTGGGGTGATTGTATTGCTTTCCCTTGGGGGAATTTGTTTACTTCACTGTGTTACGAAACCGAAATGAAGTGACAATGTAAAAAAATGATTACAATTTGTAATGGCACATCTGAGAAAACTTCCCTAGTTTACCAAATAGCAAATTAAAGCAGCCACTTCTGAAAATTGCAAAAGATTTCTGATTTATGTATTTTTGGAAAATGTTACACACACGTGACTGCTTTTGCATTCTCTGTAATCAGACTTCCAGCTGCACTAGCCAAACATTATCCAGATCTCACCAGTGCGCTCTTTGCTGTGCCACAGCTAATGTCAAGCACAGAGGGCGTGCGCCGTGAGGCACCATTGAGATACAATACCGCTTAACCATCAAAGGAAATATAAAGTGCTGCTGTTTGAAATGTCTTGACATCTGCTTGGGTCTATGAAGCACGCTAGTGTATTTGTGTGTTTTCCCATCCACCTAGAGCTGCATTCAAACTTACATGTTGCTTAACATGAGGTGAACCAAGGAGGAAACATGTATCAATGAATTATCATTAGGATTCTAACAAATCTGCTGCTTTTGATTACTTATAACTATTGGCAATTGAGATCTTGGTTTATTATAAGAATTATTTTCCTTAATATTGAATTATATATATTTCGTTGAACTATTATGCATTTACTGCTGGTACTAACTAATGAGGTTTGGAGTAAGTTATCGCTGCTACTGAATGTTTGCAATGAAAAGCTCTGAGTTACTCTTATGGCCAGATTCACAAGCCTCCAAAATGACGTTGCTAGCTGCAAGAAATTGTGCTACTGGTTGGGGGGGAGAAACCCTTCTCTGTCAGCTACTGCAATTCTTAGTGGTGAAGTCACAACAAAACCCTAAATTAACCTGCGCTCAACCCTTGTGTAGCTTGGCATAGAACAGTCAAGCTTAACTCAGAGGCAATGTGTGAAGCAGTTGTGCAAAACTTCAAACAGTAACACTGTGAAAACACACCACAAAAGGAGCCTGCAATAGAGATAGAAAAATAGAGTATTTTTTCATAAATAAATCAGGACCAAGACAACAAAAATCAAATTATTAGACCTGGAGTTATTACATTTTAAAGATTTTAGTGAAAGATAGCTCCAAAAAGTGTAAAGCGCAATATGTGGTTATTTCGTCACACTGGACCGGGGCAAAGTCACAAGTTCAGGCTCACTGCAATGGAGCAGGGGCCTGCTCCAAGGACTCGCTTAGGTCCATTGAACACAGTACCTTAAATCCAGGTGCATAGCCTTCGCAGTGTTGTCTGGCGTCGGTTCCACAGAAGCTGTGTGGCGAGGCTTTGCGGGACTTGGCGTCACTTTGTGTCAGCTCCACTGAGCTGACAGCTGTGAAGTGAGGCTTTGTTTTACTCTGCATCAATTCTGATGAGGCCAGAAGCTGTGCGCTGAGGATTCCTGCTGCTTTTTGTCTCTTCCATCAGTTCTGATGGGGACCAGAGCTGGGCTTGGCAGACCACCTTCAGACCTACCTTCCAGGGTATAGGACTGGGGTGGCACCACTTGGGAGGACAGGCTCACACATGTCATAGACCAGGTGTTGGGTTCATGATTGTTAGAAGCCTGTTAGGGTCCTGAGTCTTCAGATCAGGAGGCCAGCCAGCTACCTCTATGAGTCACTCTGGGGTTCTGGGTTCAAGAGATGCAGGTCTAGTCCCTATCACCCAGCAGCTCCAAAATCCCTTTTCCTTGCAGAGTAGCCACAGGTCCAGAAGTGTACTTAAATGGCGGTATCTGAAGTGTAGTATTTACACCAGTTCTGCCTTTGAAGTGGGGGTAGAAGCTTCTAGAAGTTTCCCTTCAAACTCCTCCTGACTTTAAAGACACAAGACTCCAGTCTAACTAGAGGGGGTCTGCAGCCCTTTCTGCGGAGGCAGGACTCAGCCTATTCAAGTATAAGTGGAGCTGTGCCCAGATCCTCCCTCCCTTCCTGCTAGTGATGGCCCACCCAGGAATACACAAAACTCATTTATCAGTTACACAAAGTCATGTGACCCAGGTACAAGTTACAGACTCTAAAGGCCTCATAACGACCCTGGCGGCCTAATAACCGCCAGGGTCACGGTGGCGGTCGGACCGCCGCCAATGTTACGGTCCGAGCATCATTTTGCGACCGCGGTGGTAGTGCCACAGTTGGACTGCCAGCACCACCAGATTAGGATTTGCTGTCGGCCTGGCGGTAGTGGTGGTCCTAATCCGCTGGGGCAGCACTGAAAGCAGCACTGTACTGGGGATTATGACCCCCTTCTCTGCCAACAGTTTCATGGCGGAAGCACCACCATGAAAAGGCCGGTGGAGACGAGGTGCAGGGGTCCCCAGGGGGACACCTGCACTGCCCATGCACTTGGCATGGGCAGTGCAGTGCCCCCCTCTGACCATCCCCATGGCAATGTTCACACAGGTGCTGGTGCACCCTACGCACTACAGCATTGCCACAGTTCTATTATAAGCTGGAGGCAATGTTGTAGGCCGTTTCCCGCTAGCTCAGTGGGTGGAAACTGAGTTTCTGCCCGCTGGCCAAGTAGGAAACTTGTAATGGGCCTGGTGGGGAGGCTGCCACAATGGCGGCAACCTACCCATCGGGACTTCGTCGGACGGGCTTTTCCATCTGCAGAAGTCATATTAAGGCCGTAACTGGCTATAGCAGGAAATTGTAAACTTTCTATAATGGCATCTTCAAAATTATAATTCAAAATCCAAGTTCACCATAAGTTAGGATTTTTCATTGCAATTCCAAAATACCAAACATGAACTAGTTGTGTGCTCCCATTCTTAAATTACAGATTTTTAAATGTAATAAAGCAACTCCAGTGTTAGTCTATGGGCGAGATAGGCCTTAAAGTGGTGAAAAACGAATTGAGGACTTTATCACTACTATGACATGTAAGACTTAAAAGTACATGTCCAACTTTTTAAATACACAGCACTCCACCATCTGGGCAGTCCAGGGCCTGCCCGAGGAGTGACCTACTGTATTAAAAAGGGAGGTTTGTGTCTGCAAAAAGGATAATATGCCAGGTTGAAATGGCAGATAAAAATTGCACATACATGCTGCAATGGCATGCCTGAGACGTGTTTAAAGGGCTACTTAAGTGGGTGGCACAAAAAGTGCTGTAAGCCCACTAGTAGTATTTAATTTACATGCCCTGGGCACATGCAGTACCCCTTTAATAGGGAATTACAAGTAAATTAAATATGCCAATTGCGTATAAGCTAATCTTGCCATGTTTAAAAACGTGAGCACATGCACTTCAACACCGGTTAGCAGAAATAAATTGGAGAGAGTCCACAGCCCAGCAAAAATGGAAGAGGAAAGACCACCCTAAGCCCGACAGGTTTAACACTACGCATCCACCTGCATTTGTGCAGCAATCATTACAATATGTCCTTTCTGCTGGTTCTCAATTAAAATTTTCAATGGCCTTTCTGCAGGGTCACCCCAAAACTTTTTGCCTTCCTCCTTCTCTTTTTCTGACCTCATTTTTGCTGGCTTTGGGACTCTGTGCACTTTACCACTGCTAATCACTTCTAAAGTGCATATGCTCTCTCCCTAAAACATGGTGACATTGGCTCATACCCAATTGGCATATTTAATGTACTTGTAAGTCCCTAGTAAAGTGCACTACATGGGCCCAGGGCCTGTAAATTAAATACTACTAGTGGGCCTGCAGCACTAGTTGTGCCACCCACATAAGTAGCCCTTTAAACACGTCTCAGGCATGCCACTGCAAGGCCTATGTGTGTAGTTTCACTGCTGTTTCGACTTGGCATTTAAAAGTAATTGACAAGTCTTAAACTCCCCTTTTTCTACATATGTCACCCTTAAGGTAGGCCCTAGGTAGCCCATAGGGCAGGGTACTATGTAGGTAAATGGCAGGACATGAACATGTGTGTTCCATATGTCCTGGTAGTGTAAAACTCTTAAATTCGTTTAACACTGCTGTGAGGCCTGCTCCTTTCATAAGATAGCATTAGGGCTACCCTCATATACTTTTGAGTGGTATATTCTGATCTGAAAGGAGTAACCAGGTCATATTTAGTATGGCCAGAATGGTAAAAGAAAATCCTGCTTAATGGTGAAGTTGGATTTATTATTACTGTTCTAGAAATGCCACTTTTAGAAAGTGGGCATTTCTCTACACTTAAATCCTTCTGTGACTTCCAATCTCTGCCTGGCTAGGTTAGTTGACAGCTTCCTTGTGCATTTCATCCAGACAACCTCAAAGACAGGATGCTCAGTCACACCTGTACACATCTGCATATTGAATGGGTCTTCCTGGGCTGAGAGGGTGGAGGGCCTGACACTTACATGTCAAAGGACAGTGGCCTGCCCTCACACAATGGACTGCCAAACCCCCTTCTAGGACCCTGGCAGACAGGATGGAACTGAAAGGGGACCTTGTGCACTTCTAAGCCACTCTTTGAAGTCTGTCCCACTTCAAAGGCACATTTGGGTATTTAAACAGGGCCTCTGACCCTACCAGCTTAGACAACTCCGCACAAGATACTATTGGGAAATAAACTCTGAACCAGAACCTGCAATCTGCCAAGACAAGCTGCCTGGCTGCCCAAAGGACTCACCTGACTGCTTTGCTGAAAGGGACTGCTGCCTTGCTGTTGCCGTGCTGCCTTGCTGCCCTCTGGCTCTGCTGAGAAGTGCTCTCCGAGGGCTTGGATTGAGCTTGCCTCCTGTTTCTGAAGTCTCAGGGCCAAAAAGACTTCATCTCTGCAAAGAACTCCTTGTGCGGCAAAATTTCGATGCAAAGCCTGCCAGAACCGACGCACAGCCTGCATTGTGCTGAGAAAATCACTGCACGCTGAACCAGAACGACACAGCCCAGCTCCCCAAGAGCAAATCGATGCAGCACCAGCGTTGCAACCAGAAATTCGACGCATGGCCCACTCCATCGACGCATAGCCGAGCCAGAACAACGCAGCCCGACCGCCTGTGAGAAGAATCAATGCAGCGCCTGCCGCACGGCAGAAATTTTCATGCATCACCCCACCAAATCGACACAACTTCTGTGACTTCATCCTGCACGGCCAGGATTTCTCTGTATCGTCCCCAGGGCATACAAATACTCTGCAACCAGAAGAGGATCCACGTCTGTGCGCTGGAAATCAACGTAAGGCCCGAGTGCATGAAAAATATTGACACATCATCTGTGTGCGCCTGGAGAAACCGACGCACATCTCCCTGTTTTCCACGCACCTCCTCCTCTGCGGTCCCTTGCGGATAATTTAGACGCAAACCAGGTACATTGTGCTTACAAGAGACACTTATTGCTTTTAAGAACTTAAGACTCTTATCATTCTCTAAAGTGATATTTCAATGTTTACTTATCAAATCTTGATCGTTTTGACCTTATTTTATATAGATAAATAACCTATATTTCTCTAAACCTGTGCGGTGTATTTTTGTGGTGTTATACTGTGTTATTGCATGATTTTTTGCACAAATACTTTACAGATTGCCTTCTAAGTTAAGCCTGACTGCTCAGAGCCAAGCTACCAGAGGGTAGGCACAGGATAACTTGGATTGTGTGTGACTTACCCTGACTAGAGTGAGGGTCCTTTCTTGGACAGGGGGTAACCTGACTGCCAACCAAAGGCGCCATTTCCAACATGGCTGGACTGCGGAGGCATAAGGTTTTAATGCATTCCTAGGTTTACAAGTCTTTGTAAATCTGAGAGTGCATCAAAACCCATGGATGTTGCTAGGGAAAACACATTACAACACCCATGGGATGCTTCCCCAGAGCAGAGTAAGCTAACGTAGCGACTTTCTCTGCCTTGCCTTACTCCAATCTATGAGGCCATTCAAAGCCAACCAAAGTGGCTTTTCGTGACCTCATAGAAATGGTTGAGAAGATTGCGCTGCCGCTGCATCACTAACAGTGACACAACGGCAGTACAAGCCTCTCATAAATATGCCCCTGTTTTTTCTGGAGTATTTAAAAATTATGATGTCTGCTCATTCATATTGTAGTGCCTTCAGACTTAAGTGAGTAATCACAGTATTGTAAATCACATGGAGTGGCTGTATAAAGACTAACGCTGATCTGAACTGTATTCAGTAAAATCTATGGAGCCCAGAGCCAAATGAAATGGATAAACTTGTGCAACGCATATTAATAGAGTCGAGCACTGAGCATTTCATTAGCTGTGCTGTTTCAGCACTAAGCACTGCACCACCGTATAATGGTGAGCAAGCAATGCTATGTATCATGTTTGTACTTGCCATACGCCCTTCAGTCTAAAGTCGTGCTTAATAACAAGCAATCAAGGGTGAGCCACATTAAATATTTGATTTTGCAAACTTAAATGTTACATAAGAACACGGTGCAAACCATGCAATATTTTGCTTATCTATTGTTTTGTCCTGGTTATGTTTGGAGCTAGGATACCACAGAAAGCCTGGCCAAGCTATTTTAGTATCTTGCTCTTTTGGGGGGCAATCCTAGGAGGGTGTTAACTATTCCCAGCATTTTATGACCCATTTATCACGGATTTAGCACGACACCACACCAAACCATTTGCAATTGGGCTTCCATCAGATTTTTGGCCCAATATATATTTTGCGCAGGAAAGTTGATTAACACTGCTGTTTGTGTTGCGTTACATTACCAGAGCTACTGTGCAAATGTATAGTAAATCTGTGCCTTTGTGACAAGCGACATTGAACTGCAAACGAGTTAAGGTAAGAAAATAGTTGTGGGAATTTCACACAGAGATATCAATAATACAGCTGAAAATCTAGGTTTCAATACTGTTTGTCTATTGATAGATTTGGTAATGCAACCTCTTATAAAACTAGAAACAGCAGATAACTACTTTGATTTTTAATTTGTATCTGTTTTATTAAAAGAGGCAGATGCCAGAATTATACTGACACTTAGTGGGCAAAAACGTCTAGAAAGATTAGAAATAAAGAAATGACTCTGAGGTGATCTAATATATGTGTGTTCATTTAGTCATTCATTTGTTCATTCGATTGTGGGCACAATGACTCAGCACCCTATAGCTGTAAAGAAAGTTTCATTTTGAAAACATTTCTGAAATTCATTTAAACGCCCAAGGGTATGAATTCATATGAAAACAGAGCAGCAATATTATTCTTAAAAAAATCGCTGAGGATTTTCAGCACTTTAGGTCAGTGACACACACATCACAATTTATGACAAACTCCTTGGTTGAAGGAATTATTCACTGTAAATAAGGTAAGAGTCGGGGGATTAGGTTGATTAAACCTATTGTTCTCTTCTAGAAGTAAATCTATTATTTAGCCATATGAAAACAATGACTGCCAACTATGAATTAATAACAATAAAAAAGTCCAATATCTCTATGTAAATTTAAATCCGTGGACAATCCGAGAACTAGCACAACTGTGGGTGGACATAGTATTTAATGAGATATAGAAACGCTTATAAAATAGGCTACTATTTCTGTCATTAAAAATATGTGTCTAGTAATACACGAATACACTGGAACGGATTCATACAGCCATTTTCAGGAGTGCATTTACATTTAGGACCAGAAGGCTCAATTTACACCTGTCAGATACCTACAAAAGGAAACCTAACAGGCCTAAATGAAAGTACTAAGGTTAGCTGTACATTATGGGCCAGATTTACTAAACTGTGAAACATTGCAATGCCAAAAGGAATGTTGCTGCGCAGCTTTGTGTGGGAAGAAAGCAGAAATGCGTCAATTCTTCTGCACAAAACCTATACTTAATGATGTTTTTTTCACTTTGTACATGTGCTGCAAAATCCCCTACACATGCAAAGAGAAGGTAGGGAGGAGAAATAAAGGTATTTCTACTCAGTACACCAGCCTCAGGTAGGCACACCATTTTTACTTACTGACTTAAGTAACAATGGGATTGCTGAAAAATACATGGGCGGATGCACTTTATCACCCATGCTCCACCATTGTAACACCTCCTCAGCTCAAGGTAATGCAATGCAGAGCTATGATTTGCCTTGTGTTACTTTGGGAGTAAACCCCATCAAAGCTATACAAGCATTGATTTACATAGCTTGGTAAATCTCAACACGGATTTTGCATCAGGGTTGCACCACAAAAGTGTTGCAACCCTGATGCAACATCTTAGTAAATTGGTACTGTAACCTACATACAACAAGGCAGTATTAAACTTCATGCAATGAATGAGGAGTGGGCATATCAATGAGTGGTTTGCCTTGAGAGTTTGTGAATGTATTGAGAATATACCAAGTAACTTAAATTGCTCATCAGTTCATTTGGAAAGATGAGACTGACGCAGCTTTCCGGGCATAGGGGCTATTTACAAACTGCACTCTGAGTCCATAAAGTAGGACTATAGTAGTTCTACTCACATACTACAATACGCTGTTTACTAACCTAGAGGCAGAGACCTCCCTCCACCTCTCCTATCATTTCTATGTGTAGACCTCTGCCACAGTGGTGGTGATCTCTACACACATAGATATATGTTTCTTTAGTAAATGTGGAAGGGTAAGAGAGAGTGTCCGAACAATGAGGTGCACTTACTACTAAATGAAGGGGTTCAGAGAAATTTGAGGAGGCATACAGGGGTTTGCTAATAAAAATGCACATCTACAAAACAATAAGACCATTGCTCTTCCACTACTAAAATTCTAAAAATATGACAGCTCTAAAGGTGCCAAAATAAGTGTACTCCAGCCTTGCCCTAGAGGAAATCAAGCACTACACCTGGCCACAAACAGGTACTGCAACACACTCTCATAGAAAACAATTAAAACAGGGAAATAAAGTAACATCCAATGACAGCTAATTTGATGTGTTTTTGGCTAATAACATGCTAAACAGCACTTGTTCATGCAACACAGGCAAAGATAATTTGTGAATGCCTGTGTTTCCATGTGTTGGCACTTTAAAGCCAGACATACTGACTTTCAAATGTTTCTTTTTCTTACACACTCCCTAATTAGTGCTGTTTTTCTCTCAGGAAGCTATTATGTTTCTAAATTGAAATATCCACGATTATGCCTTTTTGACTAGAAATCTCTAGATGGTATCTTACACCAACTCATCACGCCATCTCATCCGACAAACTCATCACACTGGATTTGATTTGAGACAGGGTGGAGTACTATGACTGAAATATAATTCAAGGTCAGTGATACACTCCCAGGGAGTAAATGAAGTAGCTCACTGGAAGCAAGAGACCTCTGTGGTCATATCTATTGGGAGGCCTGGTAAGGCATGACTGGTCTTTATTACTGACAACCTCTCCTAAGCTCACTACCCCACCTCATGTTCCCTAACATTATTCTCCCTTTTCAGGGTCATTAACTTGAACCCTTCTATTTTGGTGGAAGACTTGTTGATGTCCACTGTAATATTTATGTAGTGTGGTGGGTGTCAATGGAATGTCCACTGGGTAGGGGTGTGAGGGAACCTGCAGTGTTTGCATTGGAGGCTTCTGCCAATTGATTTCTTTATTTCAGCAAATGTCGAACTGCTTCCATGCAGGACGTGAAGCCAATACTTCAAATGTTTTGCCTAATGGCTAATTTTATAATTTTTCTGGATGAGAACTTCCTTGAGGAAATTATGCACCAAACAAATTTGTCCTCTGATCTATCTCTGAGCATAGAGTTACTTTGGCACCTTCTAATAGGGCAACGGTTTAGATTCCCACTTTACTTGGGGAGTTGAAATACGTTCTGGGTCAACATAGAGCTAGTGCACAAACCAACTGGTCAGTCTTACTGGTCTACTCGTATGGTTGGGGGAACACCCAGATTCACACCAGTCACACCAATCACAAACAGAGACAGGTTTTTGATTCTGTAGTGTATGTTGCATTTTAGGGATAGCTGTGTGGCATTGCTTTGAGGTCATAAAAGGCAGTTCAGAATTTAGCCTGCCATGGAACGTTTGTCTGTCATGTTTCCACAGACATATTCCAGGAAAGAATACGTAGGCAATGAATCATTGAGTCTTTACAAGGGGTGGCTGCTGTTCAGGCAGAAGATACCAAGTGAAAGAGTTTATAATAGCATTGCAATGTACTTGTTGTGCAAGTGCTACACTGATTACTTATACATCTTGACAAAATATACAGGGAATTACTCCACTATAAATTCTGCAGGCAACCCTTTCACATTAGGAATAAGAAAAGTGTACATAAACTTTCGCAAACAGACCTTCATCAAGGTGATAACACTTAGTGTAAACAACGTCTGTACATACGTCCAGCTAGTCAGTGAGCTGTACAAAGCTGGCACTGTGGGTTTCAGTACAATGTGAAGTGACAATGAATAATTCCATCAGGAGCTTGTTTGTAAGAATCTTCAAAAAGATCAGAGAAGGGAGTTGCATTGCAACAAACAGCTCAATATCAAATTCTCAGACGGGTGGAATGTATATGTGTTCACTACAATTCATGATGAGGGCATGTTGGAAATGGCCATTGTTTCAGTAGTATTCCCAAAGATTGTTGCCTTCTGTTGCTGAAGCTGTTTTTGTGGCCATTAACCTTTATGCGCTTTACCTATGCCAACCAGTAGTAAAGTGCTAGTGTTCTTTTTAAACATGGTAAAATTTGCATTTACCTAACTGGCACATTTAACTTACTTTCAAGTCCCTATTATATGGTAATAACTGTACAGAGGGCATGTAACTCAAATGCTACTAGTGTGCAGCAGGGGCAGCAGGGTCATTGTGCAGTAGCCCTGTGAAGCATGTCTCCAGGCCTGCCACCACATCAAGGGTGTACAGATTTGAACTGATATTCCAACCTGTCAAACTCACCATTTGACAGGCATAAACCTTCATTTTTAATATCTGTGAGTCATCAGTAAGGTAGGCCTTTTTGCCAATAACGTGGGTGCATGCTATTTAAACATAGGTAATGTAGACATTTTGTACATGTCCTGGCAGTGAAAAACACTCAGAGCAATTTTTCACTGTGGCAAGGCTGACCCTTCCATCAGAAAACACTGAGTTACACTACAACAACTTATAATGCCTTATTTCAGTTTGGGAAGTGGAAGAAAAATGATTCAGGGACTCATTTATTGGTCATTTGAAATCCATTTTAGTGGTAAGTTCATATTTTATATCACTGTTAAGAAACATACTATTGTCTAGCAAAATACACTTTTAAAAAGTTGTCTCTTTTCTGCCTAGCATTTTGATCCATACAGAGTGTGACATTTATATTGACAACCCACATTAAAGAACTGCTGCTTGCATTAGGAAAATGCTGATCATGTTGGCACCGATCACATTGTTTGCAAGTGGCCCTCATTGGGATTTTTCCCCAAAAGGAATTCTCATTATGTGACATAGGGTTACCCTGTTTTGTACTCTATGGCGTCTCTGAAATATGATTGTTTACTCAAAGCCTTTCCTGACATAAAAGTCTTCATGTAGGGATAGCCCTGTGGCTCAATGGCTAGTGTTTTACTCTACCATTCATTTCCTGTGAGGCGAAACCTCTGATCTTCTGGTACCTATTGGTTTGGAGGCTTCAACATTTTTACAAGGTGGTTTCCCTTGATGTAGTACTGGCAGTTAGTAGCATAATTCTGTGTGGATCCTTTGCTTATCCAAGAGATGTACTGCATAGATGGCAATAAATAAGGAGCTCAACATTGGGTTCCATGCTTTGCAAGCTGAGTGACTAAATAGTAACTAAAAGAACAAACTCAAGACGTAGGAGGAAGTGTTTCATCACAATCCTATTGTGTTTAAATGCCTCTGTAGCTGGATATCTTCGCTTCACTCTTAGCTGCGACATCTAAGCATTTTAAAAGCGCACACTGATGGTGCAGAGTTGTAGCAGAGAAAGGGCATTGAAGACTGCCTGTGTCAACTTATACCTCACTTCTGCCTTACTGCATACTATTGCCTGGACCTAATGTGAGGAGCACAATGGCTCAGCTGACTGCAACTTTCCACAATGGGCACCTGGCTTTCCTGACCAGGAGTGAAGTCTGGGACTTGCAAGTAGACATGCATTCTCACACTCTGACTCTGATCTTTCCAAGTTTGAGACCCATGAAGGCCAACCCTTATAAACCTCTATGGATGACATATTGTGTATGTGGGCTGAGCATGCAAAATCTGATAAAAAATGAGCTGAGAAGGGAAGTTGGTAAACAGAGGTAGTACTGGAGAGAGAATGAAAGAGATTCAGGGAGTTGTGGTACAAAAGAGGGAGGGAAGGCAAACTGCAACAATCATCAACTACAGGAACATGTTCTGTCCTAACTCCACGTTCTAAGGTGAGAGGAGGGTGGAAAAAGCTTGCGGGATATGTTTCTGCAGCTCAACAGTACTGAGACTGAGTGTCTGAGGACAGGGCATGCCATGAACGTGATTATTCTATGAAGTTACTGTGTGCTTTTGAAATACATAGATGCCACCACTAAGAGTGAAGGGAAGGTATGCTGCTGCAGAGAGATTAAAACACAATAGGATTGTGATGAAAAACTACCTCCTACATCTTTATTTTTTTCTTTTAGTTAGATCCCACTGTCTTATCACTATTTAAATCTGCAGTGTACCTACCTTGCAAAGCATAGAAACCAACGTTGGGCTCCTTCATTATTTTCGTCCATGTAGTATATTTCTTGCATAAAAAAAGAATCCATACAATGTTAGGCTACTATTTTCCACTACTACATCAAGGATGACGTCCCTAGGAGAGCAGTGACATATTCTTCAACAGGAAGCCTTCAAATCAATTAGTACTAGACGTCAGAGACTGCATCTCAGAGGCACGTAATGTTAGAGCACAACACTAACCACTGAGCCACAGGGCTATCCCCACATAAATACTTTTATAGATGGGAAGGCTTTGAGTATAAAATCATATTTCAGAGACAGCAACAGTACAAGTCAGGGTAACCTATAATCAAAGGAATAATAAACCACTAGTCAGGGATTACATAAAACAGTGAAAATAATGCACTTTTAATAGAGCATGCCTGCAAACACAGCAGGGTTAGGGGTGGTGTGTATGCGGCTAGAGACAATGGCATATGCTGTGCGTAACACTGAATGTTTCAACAGCATGTGTAGCAGTACAATTCTAACATTTCATCCACTGGTCCTGAACGTTCTCCAGTATATTTGGCAACTGTTTTGTGTGGCCCCTGATGATGTGGGTTATTTCCACTTGAAAAGTTATGCTCCTCAGATTTACTGATTTGGTGTACTCCTAAAGGAAATAACTTTCAATGATTTCCACTCAGTGGATTGTAAGGGGTGGCCCTGATTGGACCTCCCAGACACAACCTGGCTGGTGGTAGCATTTTATATTTTTTAAGTGACAAAGCTGTATTAAGTGGAACAGCCAGCCAGAATCGCAGTGTAAGTTTGTATATTTATCTATCCATCCATATTGCACATCGCTAGCGTTAGCACGCCTTGTCCTTAGTAAGTAAACTTACAAGGGGACGTGTATAGGTCGATGAACCCTTTGGATCGCATAGGGTATCCTAGTTAAGTGTTATGAGTAGGTAACAACCACAATAATAATTGTAATCAACACATGATACCAAGACTATTCTAATAAAAAAATACCATCACTCATGAGAAAGTTAGTTTGATTTATTCCCTATTAATTACAAATTCTAATCAAAGCCTTTATTCGACAAAACCATGATTACCAAACTTTATTAGCAACATGAGCAATGAATTATCAAGATTTTTAGTAATATGCCACCAACATTAATCAAAGCATAGCGATTGATGCACATAGAATAATTCAGCAATAAGAGTCAGTCAGTCTGAAAGTCAAAGTCACCCTTGTGTCGCCCTTGTCTGCCTGCCTGTCTCAAATTAGCATCAGCATGTGGGTCTTCATGCGAAAATAATTTAGTAAAAAACCAATAATTTGGAAAAATCTAACTAAAAGAGAAAAACATTTTTAAAACAGTGCAGTTGGTACCTAGAAGGAAAACACACATTAGTTGGTTGTGTTATAGCTACCTATCCAATATAGATCAGCAGCAAGTCAGTCTTCGTCTTCAGGTCATCAGTCATCAGTTAGGCTCAGGCTCACAGGGAGCAAGCCCAATTTTCAGCACTTCGGACAGCGTCTCCTGACATCATCAACTTTCACCTCTCCGTTCTGATTTTTCCTCTCTTGTCATGATTTTTTATTAGGGTCTCTCAGTCTGTCCCTCAATTTGCCCATTGGTCAACCTTATCAGGGGTTATGACTCTAACCTATAGTTTTTGTTTACCACTTGTCCACGCTATTTTGAGAGTCAAGTTCCATTAACATGATTGGTCCTTTTGTCGATGAGGACATCATCCGGCTCTTCAGGTAACAAAATTGTTGCCCCCCAGCTCTTAGTCTGTAGCTCCATTGTTCAAGTCCTGGGACAGTACATTTGGCCTACTCTACACATAATTGTATCAATTTGTTCTGATCGTCTCCTGCCCGCTGGTGAGTTTGCAGATTTTTCTAGCAGTGCTCAATGGTGAACTCTGTACAGTTCAAGGTCCCTTTCTCCAATTCCAGTCTGCAGCAGCTCATCATGTCTCCACGTTTAAGCAAGCCTGGCCCAGCACTGACCAGGCCTCTGGGGTAGCTAATTTAAGAATATGAATCACCAAAACATACATTTATATCCTTCATTATAGCATATTAATACAAAATATTAAACTTTCACATTATTTTTGTACTTATAACACAGATGGTGACCACTCACCGTGGGCACATTTTGCACATTCCACGTTATTTTCGATTTCTGTTAATCAAATGTCAAATTTTCTCATTAGTCAATATACGCAACTCATTAGTATATTCTCATATTAGTATATCAGCTGCAACACTAGTCACAAATGTGAAGTTATGTTTCAGCTGTGGTTTCCATTGCAAAGGCATTTTTCTGGGCCTAGACTGAATTTCCATTACACCAACATAACTTGACATAATCTCAGCAACTTTTGTAATGGAATGTACACATAATACCCAAAATTACACCTTATGCCATGTCACATATTGAGAATATCTTTCAGGGAAAAATCCTAATATGAGAAGCATGGAAACAATGTATTGGACAGAAACATGATCAGCATTTTTCAAACGCAAGCAGCATTTCTCTAATGTGGACTGTGAATATACATTTGACTCTCTTGTATGAATCAAAATGCTAATAAATGATGAAAAGCAACATCACCAAACTGTCGGCCTTCCTCACCAACAATCTGAGAAGAATCTTGCTAATTTCCTGTCCTTCAACAATCTCCAGCCAGGAACTGCTCACCAGATGCAAGCAAAGGAGCATGGGTATCAAAGTTATGTGAAGAGGCTAGAGATAGATAGGACACACAATGAGATGAGAACAATACTTTTATCTCAAGACTAGCTCTCTAATGGAAACCAAAAGGCAAACAGAAGTGAATCAGAGTGAAGAACACCTGGAGTTGAACCATGGAAACAGAACTGAAGACCCTAAACCATACGTGGCACATTGTGCGGAAACATGCCCAAGGCAAACAGAAGTCAAGGTTTCTCAATGCTGCCTTACATGCCCTCAGGCATAAATGGTGGTAGTAGTAGAAGTAGCAGTCAAAGTGAAATTCAGATTGATTTTTTTACCTGAGCAGACCATTCAGGTACTTGTTTGAGCAGAACACTTCATAAACATGGGTTGCAGTTCTTTTAAGGTGAGTACCTGAAAATCAACTCAAGCATACATTTTTAATTGCTTTTATATCTAAGCAGACAGTTTGATTAATGTTTTCTCACACAAGACAAATTTTTCCTATATTTTGTTTTACAGCAGGAAAGTGTCATACAGACTGAGAGGCATACTGCACATATGATAGCGACTGCCCCATTCATGTCCGTAAGACTCCTCCCTCTGCTTTGTTTACCTCTTGGTCATTTTGGATTTGGCTCTAAAGGGGAGGCATCACTCTCTTTTTCTCTGCAATCTCTACTGTATCCACACCCTTGAAATATTTATTTTTTCCTTAAAAAGCAAGTAAGTTCAATGCTGTAAGTTGCATAAAAGTTTGTTGTTTGAGGGAGGGCAACCACCACTTTTGTAGCTCTTTTTGGCTTTTTGTCCTGTTCTTCGCTTGTTGCTGGATGGCAAGGAGTTTTGAGTAGCGTCCACTGTGGAATAAAGATTTTTCATGGATAATAATTGTGCATTTTTTAGGATGGTAGGAGCCTGTGGGGAAAAAAAAATATATATATATATTTATACATATATATATATATATTTATATACATATATATATATATATATATATATATATATATATATATATATATTCTCCAGGGGTGTGCAAAATTTGCTTTTGTGTAATTATGAAAACCTAAATCCAATAACTAGAGCAATATTTTAGTACAAAATGTGTTTTTATGTTAATGTTTGACACAAGAACACATTTCAAGCTAAAGTATAGAGTAAAGCACAAAAACACTATGAACAACACTTACTCACGTTCTGTTGTTTGTGTACGTTTGTGGTAAATATTTACAGAAATATAGCACTGAAAGTATAATTTTATCACAGGGGACGTGGTGTTAAATTCCCTAAGGTATGTGAATTAGGCCTCTGTAATTACCGTTTCACCCAAGCCTTAAAATCTACATTCCTTGTGTTTTTTGGGAATTTTGTATAGCCTTGTTAATCGCTTTGCTGTGTTGTCATTTTACTGTTTGGGCATAGTCTGCTCTGCATTAGGCCTTGGGTGTATTTTCGAGGTATTTTTCACATTCTCACTACTCCTCTGCAATAGGTGTTTTAATCATTTTAGAGGCTTGTTGTAAGCCATGGATTCATGCAAAATGTAGGTTATATTTTGACTGCATGTGCCTGGTAGAAGCAATGGACAGGGTGGCTTCTGGAGTCCCTGCCCATATAGCCATGTCCTTTTCTTTGTTCTCACCTTGCCTAGGTGCTTGCCCACTGGTTTTGTGAGTTTTCATAAATGTGAGACAGTTAATATTTATTCTCTGCAACTTTTAAAAGTATTTCGGAAAGGTAATTGATGTTGCCTTGGTCTGTTCGGGGTACTGCGTCTCATTTTCGGAATATTTGACAAAAAACATTTTGCAGTGCCTAATGTGTGTGTGTGTGGTGTGTGTGTCTGTGTGTGTGCATATCTGCATTTGTATGTCTGTGATAGCTTTATTGTCTTTGTTTTCCATTCCTCCTTCTTTACTGGCCATGTGCTGATTTGCAACCACCATGTTGTGGAGTCAATGTGTGCATCAATAATTTTATTCCACTTTTAAAAGCTGTATTCTAAGAACATTATTAGAAGGACTTCTTATATGATTTGTTCTTTTTTGCTTTTTAACTCATATATGTATTTGTACTTGTCGATGAATGTAGTAGTCTGTAGAACACCGTTGTTTTGATTTACATTTTTAATAGTTAATCTTTTCCTGTCCCCCATGATTCCTGGAAGGATACCAAGTATTTTTTAATTAATTTATTCATGTATTGTTTTCTTCCCGTAGAGGTCCCATCGACCCTGGAGGGACACCAGCTATCATTCAATTAACTTAGTTGTTTTTTCCATGGCTCTCGCTGGCTCTCCCGGCCTCCCACAGGGGTCCCATGGGTCCACGAGGGACAACAAATTAGGTTTTTCAGTGTAATGTCCAGCAAAAAATAAAGTTGGTTTACATATAGCTGCACTGTTGTTAAACATATTTGATGACGGTGCCTTGTATTATATCAACTTGATTGCCCAAATCTTGCAGACTTCCTTCTTACTTTTTATTGTCTGCAGGTGCATAGAACCGCACTGTGAGAGAACATGGCTGATTGCAGAGGCCCCCTAACTTTTTGGCCCCATTATCCACTTTTTCCAGGGTTTTCCTGACTCTGATGGTGCTCTGGGTACTGCTAACCAGTCCCAGGACCTATGCTCTGTATAAAATCAGTATGCAAATTAAGTTAATTATAATTGGCTCAGTCAACCTACCTATTTCTCCCTAGTATATGGTAGTTACTAAAAAAGGGGGGGGGGTCCTATAACCCTAACCTGCCTAGGGTCAATATAACATCAACAAATAGGCGACAGGTAGGGACAAATCTAATCCTAAGTTTAAAGAACAGTACTTGATTCTGTTACTTTTGAGTTCATTTCTTTCTCATATTTATTTCAAACAATTTGAAAAAAGGAGCTTTGGTTGTTCAATACATAAATAAACACCACATCAAATGCAAACACACATAATTAATACATAAACAATAGACAGAACATTACTCACATTACTAACAAATGATTAGGGTTTAACAGTATAAGGAACCCACGGAGGGTTGTGCCCTACACATTTAATCAGTGGTCACTATCGTGTGAATACACTTGTGATCCACTCCTACTTGCTAAGGTTATGGGCTTTAAATGCACTTAGCTATCATAACGCTGTGTATTTCTTTCCCACAGGCATTATATGGTGCGTCTCAAGTCTTGGAATTATAATCCATTGTTTAGCAAGCCCACACACTTGCAAGAAAAAAAGTCAACGCGTTTCGGCCTTCTGATTTAGGGCCTCATCAGGACTGGAGAAGGGCAATATCATCTCTAGAAAAACAATAAAAAAACTTTTTCAACTAAACATTCAATACCTTTCAAGTGGTGTTATAGTGATATATACAGCAATATAGGGCATGCTAGTGACAACAGATTGCCTTATGTGACTTATTTTCCGTTATTTCATTATTTTCCTTATTAAACTGACAATGGAGCACACAAAAGAATTCACAATTTCTACTGTTATTAATGTATACCTAACTATGACATAATGTTTAACCATATTTACTATTACATATATTCACAACTATATTACACGTTGTATGTCAAACAACAAGCGTTACCTGAACTATAGGTGAAGGGGGGGAATTGCTGCATGCCATCCTCTAGTGTTTTAGTGTACAATCCTTGTTAATCGGTTTGTTTTCACGTAAGCATGACGCCGGGACTCAAACCCTTTACCTAAGAAGAGGGAAAACGGTATACCATACAAAGATGTTTTTACTCAAACTCGCACTCAATTATACTAACTAAAGTCCCAAAATCATCGCAATCTTACCGCGAACGGCGTTAGACAGTGTCCACACACATCACGGCAAACCTGCCTCAAGACGTGTCTTCCGGATTGTTTTGTTGCTAAGTAGCGGCGCGCTCTCTGTGGCGCGCTCGCTTCTCCTATATCAGGGCCCACCGAATGTAAAGAAAATGACTATGTGAGTCACCTTCCTTGTAGCAGCACACGGGGAAGTGAGGCGGCCATCTTAGTCGATGCACATTTCTACACCCTTCCCTTCTTAAAAGTGTCTCTTTCTCGTCTGACGCTATCTACCTGGCTACCAATTGTTATAAAAGATGTAAACTATTGGGGTATAAAGATCCCTGAACTAACAGTCAGATTGCGGCTATTCTTTTTAATTCTTGGTCAAGAACGTCCGCCATCTTAGATGTACCGAAATCATACATTATTTGTACTAGAAGTATCTATTCTAAATCAAGTGGCATTATCATCTAACCAGTAGTCACATGCTATATATATATATACAAGTTGGTAACAACTGACTCTATTCTACACCCTTATCAGTAACTATTCTTGTAAATATTTTAAACAAAAGGAGCACACTCTTTCTTAAAAGTCAACTAGACCATATTGTTCCAAAGACAACTCAACGTCCCTGGCACTACATTATTAGTTGTTAAGAGTAGTGCAATGTCATTCTGTCAGTGCGAACATGTATATCTTACACTTATCTTTTGAAAATACTATATATCCAGTGTAAACCACAAGATAAAATAAACTAAAATAAAAGGCTCAATTAATTAGAGCCCACATTTCATTGTTGTCATGTAGTCCAGTTTAGGCTGTATGAAATCTCTCAATGAACCTCGCTTCCAATTTCAATAGTTTCCTTGTCATTGTGGATCCATCCGATTTAGATTGTATTACTACTAGTACTGTCCACCAGATATCTTCTGCTGTATGCGTACAATCTAGAAAATGCTCAACTAATGGTGCTCCTTTAACTGCACATTTAATTCTGGACCGGTGCTGGAGAATCCGAGTCTTTACTGGTTGCGAGGTCTGTCCAATGTAAGCTTTCCCACAAGGGCACATAATGTAGTAAATCACATTTTTTGTGTTACAGTTAGTGAAATCATTTTGTACATGTACTATGCCATTTATTTTAACCTCTAACCTTTAACCTTTTGGCATGCTATACATTTGCCACACCTATAGTGCCCTTGAATTGCTGGGAGCTGCAAGATAGTTCTCAGATCTTTCTTTCTTTCAGGTTGTTTCTGTGCCGCCTGTACCCATTGATCCTTTAAGCTACGTGCCTTCTTGAAAGAGAAAAGCGGTTTGTCTATATTCAACTCACTGATAATTTTCCAATTTCTTTCAATAATAGAACGTATTTTATTTGCCTTAGGGCTAAATGTAATGACACATGTCAGAGGAACGTCTTTTGTTTTTTCTTTTGGGACCAGTAGTGTTTCTCTTGGAGTAAACCAAGCTCTTTTGGCTGAATTTTTGACCAATTTTTTGGGGTACCCTCTATCAATCAGTTTCTTGGTCAGTTCTTCCGCATTATCGAAGTAATCTGTTTTTTCAGTACAGTTCCTCCTAATTCTTAGAAATTGCCCATAAAGCAGATTTTGTTTAAGTATACGTGGGTGCCCGCTTGCAAAATGTAACAGAGTGTTGCGGTCTGTGGGTTTTTTATATAAACTAACTGCTAGTTTTCCATTTTTATTCCAGATCCATAAGTCAAGGAAATTGATTTTGGTTTTATCTTTGTTCATAGTGAATTTAAAATCAACTGTGTGGTGATTAAGCCAGTTAAGAAACAAATCTAGAGTTTCTTCCGTCCCTTGCCAGATCATCAGAATATCGTCAATATAACGGAACCAGTGGTTAATGTGTCCCCTATAAAGATTGGTTTGTGGATAGATCCATTTCTGTTTGAAATAATCCATCACCAAGTTGGCAATCTCCGGGGCAAACCTGCATCCCATTGCAACTCGTTTCACTTGGCGATATAACCGATCGTTATATTTAAAGAAGTTGTTTTTCAGACATAATGTAGCTAACTCCACTAAGAAATCTGCAGGGGGAGTGTTTGGTTGGATATTATTATTCAGAGTCTGTTTAATAATCTCTATTGCTTCATCTTGCGGGATGTTGGTGTAGAGCGACTCAATATCAAAAGTAACCAAAAGCTGACTATTCTCCTCAAATGTTAGATTTTCTAGCTTATTAATAATGTCCATTGAGTCTTGTACGTAAGCTGGTGTCTTAGCTACAGCAGGTTTTATAAAAACATCGACAAATTGGGCAAGGGGTTCTAGAATAGATCCACAAGCTGAAACTATTGGTCTGCCCGGTGGATGCTCTGTGTTTTTGTGAATCTTGGGCAGAATATAAAAAGTAGTTCTTCCCTCGTTTTGGTTCAGAAAATCATGTTCTTTTTTGCTTATCCATCCTTGTTCTTTAGCTATAGCTGTAAGTGTCTCAATTTTATTGCTGACCTGTTTAGGTGTATCCTCTTCTATTTCTCGGTAGTGTGATTGGTTACTCAATTGTCTCATGACTTCTTGATTGTATTGTTCTATATCCCAAATCACAATCCCACCTCCTTTATCTGCCGGTTTTATGATGATTTCTTTATTTTCGGCTAAATCATTGATGGCTTCTTTTTATATTTTGGAGCAATTGTCATTGTAATGAATTCTTTTAGAATTGAGTAAATCCAATTCTTTCAGCACTAGATTTTCAAATACTTTTATTTCATCAGGCAAATCATTTCTCTCTGGTAGAAAGGTAGATTTAGGCCTGAGTCCACTGTACTCATTTTCATCTTGTATTGGTATTGAGCTAAAAAAAGCTCTTAGTCTCACCTTGCGAAGAAATTTAAATATTTCTATTTTACTTTCTACAGGATCTTGGTTCCTAGTAGGAACAAACGAAAGTCCTTTACTAAGAACCTGTTTCTCTATTTGTGATAGGGGGTATGAAGACAAATTATAAATGGGGATTGGGTCTTCCGGTCTCATTATTGTCTTCTGTAGGCTCTCCTTCTGGTTCGGAAAAATTTTTGATCTTGAAATTGGCCTCTGAGATTGCCACCCCATTGGATCCACAATGACAAGAAAACTATTGAAATTGGAAGCGAGGTTCATTGAGGGATTTCATACAGCCAAAACTGGACTAAATGACGACGATGAAATGTGGGCTCTAATTATTTGAGCCTTTTATTTTATTTTATTTTAGTTTATTTTATCTTGTGGTTTACACTGTATATATTGTATTTTCTAAAGATAAGTGTAAGATATACATGTTCGCACTCACAGAATGACATTGCACTACTCTTAACAACTAATAATGCAGTGCCAAGGACGTTGAGTTGTCTTTGGAACAATATGGTCTAGTTGACTTTTAAGAAAGAGTATGCTAGTTACTGATAAGGGTGTAGAATAGAGTCAGTTGTTACCAACTTGTATATATATATATATAGCATGTGACTACTGGTTAGATGATAATGCCACTTGATTTAGAATAGATACTTCTAGTACAAATAATGTATGATTTCGGTACATCTAAGATGGCGGACGTTCTTGACCAAGAATTAAAAAGAATAGCCGCAATCTGACCGTTAGTTCAGGGATCTTTATACCCCAATAGTTTACATCTTTTATAACAATTGGTAGCCAGGTAGATAGCGTCAGACGAGAAAGAGACACTTTTAAGAAGGGAAGGGTGTAGAAATGTGCATCGACTAAGATGGCCGCCTCACTTCCCCGTGTGTTGCTACAAGGAAGGTGACTCACATAGTCATTTTCTTTACATTCGGTGGGCCCTGATATAGGAGACGCGAGCACGCCACAGAGAGCACGCCGCTACTTAGCAACAAAACAATCCGGAAGACACGTCTTGAGGCAGGTTTGCCGTGATGTGTGTGGACACGGTCTAGCGCCGTTCGCGGTAAGATTGCGATGATTTTGGGACTTTAGTTAGTATAATTGAGTGCGAGTTTGAGTAAAAACATCTTTGTATGGTATACCGTTTTCCCTCTTCTTAGGTAAAGGGTTTGAGTCCCGGCGTCATGCTTATGTGAAAACAAACCGATTAACAAGGATTGTACACTAAAACCCTAGAGGATGGCAGGCAGCAACTCCCCCCCTTCACCTATAGTTCAGGTAACGCTTGTTGTTTGACATACAACGTGTAATATAGTTGTGAATATATGTAATAGTAAATATGGTGAAACATTATGTCATAGTTGGGTATACATTAATAACGGTAGAAATTGTGAATTCTTTTGTGTGCTCCATTGTCAGTTTAATAAGGAAAATAATGAAATAACGGACAATAAGTCACATAAGGCAATCTGTTGTCACTAGCATGCCCTATATTGCTGTATATATCACTATAACACCACTTGAAAGGTATTGAATGTTTAGTTGAAAAAGTTTTTTTATTGTTTTTCTAGAGATGATATTGCCCTTCTCCACTCCTGATGAGGCCCTAAATCAGAAGGCCGAAACGCGTTGACTTTTTTTCTTGCAAGTGTGTGGGCTTGCTAAACAATGGATTATAATTCAAAGACTTGAGACGCACCATATAACACCTGTGGGAAAGAAATACACAGCGTTATGATAGCTAAGTGCATTTAAAGCCCATAACCTTAGCAAGTAGGAGTGGATCACAAGTGTATTCACACAATAGTGACCAGTGATTAAATGTGTAGGGCACAACCCTCCGTGGGTTTCTTATACTATTAAACCCTAATTATTTGTTAGTAATGTGAGTAATGTTCCGTCTATTGTTTATGTATTAATTATGTGTGTTTGCATTTGATGTGGTGTTTATTTATGTATTGAACAACCATAGCTCCTTTTTTCAAATTGTTTGAAATAAATATGAGAAAGAAATGAAAGAAATGAAGAAATGTAACAGTTTCAAGTACTGTTCTTTAAACTTAGGATTAGATTTGTCCCTACCTGTCGCCTATTTTTTGACCTAGTATATGGTAGGGCATGGAGGTTTAGGGACCCCAGCATAGGTAGTGCCCCCATAGGTGCACTACGGAGGTGCTTGGTGTCATTTTAAAGGCAGGCCTGCCTTGCTGGCTGCTTTTAAATTAAAGTTATATGCAAATTCGACTTTTGAATTAAAATTAGTTCCAAAGTCTTAAACTACCTTATTTTTACATATAAGTCACCCCTAACGTGTGCCCTATGTGCCCGTAGGGCTGGGTGCCATGTAACTATAAGCAGGGACCTTATAAAAATAGTTTTATAACCCCTGGTGAGGTAAAACAGCCAAATTAGTTTTTCCCTCATTGTAGTGAATGGCCTCCATAGGCTAGAATGGGGGGACTTTATTTTAATTTTAAAAGTTCCCTTAAGTAACAGATACCAGAAGTTTGGTGTGAAATTAATTGTTTCCAGTTGTGGGATTTAATATAACTTGTTCAGGTAAAGAGTTTTAAACTTTACCTGAAAAGTTGCCAACTTCAGCCGTGCAGTGTTTTTGCTGCTGTGCTCCGATTGGCCAGCCTCTGGCAGCCTGACCAGGCTGCCTTGATGAGGTGTGAAGTGGCCTGGCTCCACACAAAGAGATGTGCCTGGGGGAGGAGATCTTCCCTCAGCAGATGGTGAGGCAGGAAGGGGGAGGGCTGCCAAACTGGTCTTCAAAGGCAGAGAAGGACATTTGGAGCTACCCAGCAACACTCTCACATCCTGCAAACCCAGACTCTTAGGTGCCCCCTTGATTAGATTAGGAGAGGGCAGGAGAGGGGTGTTTTTAGGATTTTCTAGGCACACCAGTGGGTGGGCTTAGCCAGATGTAACCTCTAAAAATCACTTTAAGACATGATGGATTTTTAAGGAATGTTGCTCCCTTGGATTGATTTTTGCCACACTTCCCAGATAGTGGTTATCACAGGGGGAAGGACCCTGCACCTGATTGGAGAACCAGGACCCCCCTGTTTTTCACCCAGGAGCAGGGATAAAACTGGCAGACGACCTGCACCCACACCTCAGATCCCTATCAGATTCCACTAAGGAAGAACTACAGGAGAAGAAGGACTGCCCTGCTGGACCCCGGACCTGCACCTGGACACTGCACTCCGGATGACTTCACCAGGTGCACACTTGGGCTTCACCACTAAAAGGACTTTACCTGTCTTCTACTGCTTCAAGAAGGGACTCCCTGCTTGCTACAGGTACAAATGAGCTGCCCAGAGTCCCCTGCATCAAGTCCTGCAAGCAGAGCCCAGCTGACCAGCGTCCAGTGGCCATTTGAGGATTCTGACCAGGTGCATTCTGGGAATTGTAGTTCCAACTCCCAAGGAACAACTCAGAGCTTCTGGAACCTTGGATCAAGTTATGGACACTTCAAGGACACAAAAAGGGCCTCTGGAAGAAGATCAAGAAGTTTGGAGATGTTTGGAGCAACTCCATAAGTTGAAGAGGTGCATTGTGGGAGTTGTAGTCCCAGACCCCAAGAGGCACACCAGAGCCTCTGAACCCTTGGCTGGTGCTGTGGACCACTTTCTTGAATCAAACACTTTTGAAAGCAAGTGTGACAGTGTTACCGCGTGGGTGGCCTGAACTCTGGACTTTGTTCCTTTCCAGTGTGACTTTTTTTAACTCTTTGAGCACTAGTTGCTTCTATGCGCTAGAAAGCATTAATTCTTTATAAATTCATATCTCCGGTTCCCCTTATCCAATTCTATTCATTTTGGTGTCATTTTAAAGATTTTTAAACTGTGTTCTGTGTTTTATTTAATTACTGTTTTGTGATATTTGAATGCTTTACGCTTTGTCTCCTAAGTTAAGCCTTGTTGCTCGTTGCCAAGCTACCAAGGGTTGAGCAAGGTTTAATTTACTGAGACCTAACTGGACCTAAGTGGAGGTTGGTGGCCTATTGCTAAGTGTAGGTACTTACTGGCCCTTACCAATAACCCATTTTCCAATACCCACAAATAATATTGTTGTGCAAATTAGCTGACAATGACACCAGAGTTGTCTGCTAAGCACTTATGCTCATGCCGAGTGCTTATCGATATAAGAAGTAAGGAAGATGGTCTCACAGAATGAGGTTCCTATCAAAAAGTGGCTAGTGATGACAAGAAGAAATCTGTTGGCAGTGATACCAGTGACTTCATGCCCTTATCTTTTTTCCAGAAATGCAATGTGTCGGTTGTAGGACAAGAGCAGGACATTGAGCTTGCCACAGAACAGGATGTTGTTGTAACTGGTCTTAAATTGGACACATGACCTTCATGATCTCTGGCAAGGAAAAGAAAGGGTACTTGTTGTTGGTGTTGTTGTTGTTGTTCTTCTTCTTCTTCTTCTTCTTCTTCTTCTTCTTCTTCTTCTTCTTCTTCTTCTTCTTCTTCTTCTTCTCCAACCCCCTCCTGGCCATGTCACCCCTCCTACTCACACAAGGAAGTTCATAGTACAGACAAAAAATTGCAAAAATGACTGGTCAAGGATAAACAGTGTACATTTGTTCCCCAATTTCTACCCCGACTACTGTAAATAAGCCTAAATTGACCAGTGTAGATGGCACAGATAGTCAATCATGGATGCACAGCTATGTTTTCCTAGGACCAACTGAGCGGTGAGAGGTGAGAAAGACTAATTCAACCTTTGGTTTAACCATAAACTTTGAAATGAACAGTGGTATCAGTCTGCAATGGAGGCGTCCATTTCAGGAAAAGAACAAGAAGATGCCTGTCTTCCCTATCCTTTTCTCTAGTCCAATTCTGGACTGCCAGTGAGAATTCAAGAGATTGCACTGCTTATATTATTATATATCGATTCATGTGACAGACACATATGTAAATAAACATCACACTTAGATCAGGTAACTTGCACCAATTAACACAAATGATGATCATTCAGGTGACGACTGGGAGGATCTCTTAAAGGTAAGCCAAACTTGTTTTTTAATGTTTTGATTATCATTCTAGATTACCAATGCTCCCATGTGCTCCACATTGTTTAGTTATGTCCATCAACTTTATATTCTTTTGAGACCACTTAGCTTACTCAGTCTATATCAGGACTCGATTCATATTAATTTCCATGCACTGTGATGGGCCAGATATGGGGAGCCGTCTCTGTCATACTTTTTTGGTGGTCAATCTTTTTTTGGAAAGAAAAACAATGTCCAAGTACCTTTGACAACTGTGAGAAGATGAACTAATGCCTATCTACTTTCTTTTATGAGAAAAAGGAGGACTCAAAGGGGCCTACCCCTGTGGACTGGAGTGATGCCTGCTAATTAGGATGCAGACTTGTGGCTCGGTGGCAAACTTTAATTAAGTGGTTATGGTCTGGGCATGTCACATGATGGACACAGTTACATTTTTTTGATTGTTTGGTAAATCAGTCAGGTACAACCTGCCATCTGTCTGGTTGTCTGGGATAGGTATGAGACTGGCTATAGTTAAAGATGAGCCACTGCACCAGCCTATGCTGTGCCCTTTGGCTCATCATGGTTATTTTGACTCTCCAATATTGTCATTGTCTCTTTAAGAGGAAATAATTTATCTGTCCCTGAGTAAAGCCGAATAGCCTCCAGAGGAGTATGTTTCTTCTTCATTGTGAGTTGCGAGTGGCAAAGCAGGACATCCTAATCATCCATGAAAGAGTCACAGGTGTAATAAAGCAACAATTTTGCTCACTGTGGGAGATGTGCTATGACTGATCACACAGCTGCCATCCTAGCTCCATCCACTGTTAAAAAAGTCAAAGCTATGAATACAGTGATACTACAGGCAAAATCCTGGCCATAAAGCTATGCAAACAAAAGTCTAGAAAGAGGATTGAAGCTGTATATACCCAAAAGGGATATTTGGTTACTGGTCCAGCGGAGATAATACGAGTGTTCTAAAATTATTGCCACTATATATATTAGGAGGCCCACTATCCCATGCCAGATAAAAGATGAGATAGAAAACCTGGGTCACAATGATTTACATAAAAAGTCTGTTCTTCAAAAATGATGAAGAACTTGTTCATTGTACCTATGGTCAGTGGTGGGCATTCAACAAAGGTTTGGGCCTATGCAGGCAAAGTTGCTATAATGGCAAAGTCATTGAGACTAGCAATTGAGACTATTGAATCAGAGGCAAATAAGTTTGGAGTTCTATTAGGTTATCTGTTGAACAAAAATCAAACACATATACTGGTCAACACATAGATTAAAGAACATGATAATCATATAGTTCAGACCCAAGGTGCTTGGAAGCTAACTTAACAATGAACTTCAATCAGAGTTTAAAATTGAACTATTATCCACTTTTAGTTAAGAATAAAAATAATCTTAAAAAATGGAATAATCTACATTTGACAATTTTTGGTTGCTACAATATTATTAGGATTGTGGTTTTACCCAAATTGCTATATCTGTGTCATAGTCTGCTACTTAAACTGCCTACTGTATGGCTCAAGAAAACCGACTTTGTGCACTAGTTTAATCTGGGAATTTAAACACCCTAGAAAAGCATTAAATATCTTGAATACCTTTAGTTAAAGACGGTTCGGTGTTTCCCAATTTTAGGTTCATATTTTTTCTTCCATGATATTTCATATTCGTTTCTATTTACAAGCGAAATCTTGAAGATTCTAGACAATGTGTAATAATAATTCATTTTCTGAATTAAGTTTAGGTAAAGCTGCCAACAGATGTTTCCTCTGTTTTATAGGACTGTGCTATTTTATGAAACTACAGTTTACATTGGTCTGTAGCATCAATAAAATAAACGGAACATTTGGACAAAAAATATCTAGTATTACTTCATATTGCTATTGACAATTGTCTTTAATCCCCTTCATTCTACAAGATCCATACACAAAGTATTGGGACATTGCTGGGCTCAAATGTCTTGGACATATGTGAGACCAAACCGCAATGTGATCATTCTTTCAACTCCAGAGAGAGGTATGGGTTATCAAAAGAATCATATCAGAAATATCTTCAAATTAAAACTGTTATCCAACAATAATTTCACGTATAGGATTTGTGTGGAGCAGTGCTCTCGTTTAAATAATTTGGTTAAATCCAGCAATCAAAATATTAGGCATTTTATTTGAATACATTATTTTTACAACCATGTCAGATGATTTAGGGGCTCAAGCAAAAAAATAGACCATTATGTTAGATACTAGCATTCACATTTCTCAACTAAGTGAATCAATTAAATTAGAAAATTCTTTATTACTCTCTGCGAACTTGAAAAGGAAAAATACCAAGACCATATTTAATATTTACTATACACCACAATGTTAGAAGTAGGGTTTCTGGTTGGCTAAGCTAAGCTAGGCCGAACCCACCCACTATAGTCAGGGCAAGGGAGTTACACATCCAAGAGAACCCCTGCTCACCCCCTTGGTAGCTTGGCATGAGCAGTCAGGCCTAAACGGGAGGCAATGTGTAAAGCGTTCGCACAACACACACCACACCCATGCCACAATAAATACACCACAAAGGAACACAACACCAAGTTGAGTAAAAATAAACTGTATTGCACAAAACATAATTAGACCAAACACAACATGTCAGTAATATCCTGCTACCTAAGCAGTTGTCAGAACCTTACACCATAGTTACTCTGCAGAAACCAGCAGTAATCACATATAACACATAGGTTAATTATTATTCTGCAACATAAGCAGTAGTCAGGAATCACATTACTAGAGAAATACACTTGTCATAAAAATTACCATAAATGCCCAACCAGGAACATTAGAAAGCACATGGCAAGTCATAAAAACATATTAGCATAGAATGCCCATAAAAGGAACATAATCACATATATGACACATCATCAAAAGAGACAGGTTAACATATTAGTCCCAGTATGCCCATAAAAGGACCAGTGGCAAAGCACATGTCCATTAAAAGTACCTGTGGTTGATGAAAAGGCACCTCTAGTGCCACAGAGCACACCAGGGGGCCCCCAACACTCTTTGCGCACAACGGGGGCCTTGTGGTGATGTTAGGGGGGAGGGGGCAGCACGCACCCCCTTTGGATTTTATATGGGCCTCTTCTGGGGCCTGCGATCTCTGGGGCCTCCAGAACACAACGGGCCCTCCCAGGGGTGGGGGCAAAGCCCACAACAACAAGGGTGCCCAGCAAGGGGACCTTGTGGTGCGGGGGGCCTCCGGAAAGGCTTTCACCACACCCGCGGTCTCTGCGAACTCAATCAGGGGTTCCGGTGGGGCGGGGAGCCTCCGATGAGACTTCCCTCCTCGCCCGTATCTGCTGGGCAAAAAAGGGGCTCCGGTAGGGGCGGGGACAGTGCATCTCCGGCGTGCTTCAACTTGAGAATGCCCGGGTCGCGGTGATATCGGGATTCCAGGATGCACTTTCAGAGTGCAATGGCCATCCAAGAAAAGCGCTCTCGAAGCACTATGAGGCAATTAAAGAGAGTGCTCTCAAAGCGCTGGGGGCATGAAGGGAAGCACTCTTCTAAGCGCTTCAACAGAGGATAGCAGGGGTCAGGGGCCACAACACCCAGCCCCAGGGGGACACAGCAAAATGGAGAACAGGGTGGTAGGGCCCAGCAGCAGGCCAGCACAAGGTGGATTCAGGCAGTGGGGAGTTCCTCCAAGTGACCAGGCAGGTCACAGGTCAGCACAGCAGTTTAAGGGGGTTCCTGTGGAGTCCCTCCAGCAGCATTCTCTGTCCAGTTACAGCTTAGTTTCAGTTCCAAAGTGTCTCCAAATTGTGGGGAAAAATCCCCTGTACTTATACTCATTTTTGCAAAGCATTTCCAATGAGGGGGAGAGGGGGTTTCAACCAGTTACAACTGGTTCTGAGAGTGTTCCCTCTCTCCTCCATCACAGGCTCCAAACATCAGTTGGGGGTAAATGACTCTTTTGTGTGAGGCAAGGGTACAGCCTTTACAGATACATGTGTGCCCTGCTCCCCCCTTCTCTCAGCCCAGGAAGACCATTCAAAATGTAGATGCACCTCTGTGACATCTCCTCCCTCCCTGTGTACAGGCTGTCTGAAAAGTATGCACAAAGCCCAACTGTCACTCTGCCCAGACGTGGATTTGAGTCAAGCTGCAAAACACCAGAGTCATAGGCACAGAGAAATACTCACTTTCTACAAGTGGCATTTCTGTAATGATAATAAAAAATCCACCTACAAGCAGCATTTCTCACTACCATTACAACCATACCAAACATGCCTACGCCACCCATCATAAATCAGACAATACCTCCTAGACATAAGGCAGGACATTTCTAATACAATCCTATGAGAAGGCAGCACTCACAGCAGTGAGAAACCAAATAGGCTGTTTGTCACTACTTTACAGGCCATGCTGCTAGGCACATGTCCTGCCTTCTGCATACATAGCACCCTGCCTAGCTAGGGCATACCTTAGGTGTGACTGACATGTAGTAAAAGGGGAGTTCTGGGCCTGACAAGTAGATATAGATGCTAGGTCACTGTGGCAGCAAACTGCGCATGCAGGTCCTGCAATAGCAGGCTTGAGACAGGTTTGAAAGGCTACTTCAGTGGTGGCGCAAGCAGCCCTGCAGACCCACTAGTAGCATTTAATTTACAGGACCTGGGTATAGAGATACCACTGTACAAGGGACTTACAGGTAAATTAAATGAGCCAATCAGGTTTAAGCCATTCAAATCAAGTTTACAACGGAGAACACATGCACTTTAGCACTGATTAGCAGTGATAAAGAGCCAAGAGTCATAACTGCAGCTAAAAAGGGTCAGGAAAATTAAGAGGAGAAGGCAAAAAGTTTGAGGAATGACCCTGGAGAAAGGGCCAGGTCCAGCACACAATAACATGTTCTTTGGAGGCAGAGACCAAATAATAACTGCCCACAGTATTTAATGTCCAGGGCAAATATACATATGTTCCATGGTTGCGTCAAGTTGCAAACTTTTTAGATGGGAATGTTTTGGCTTTCATGGCAATCTATCAAATTTACATACTGAGGGATCTTTGAAATTAACAATGCTAGGGGTTGAGCATGAGGTTGATATTGCAGCTAAGGATGTGTCCACAAATTGAAATATGATTTTTATAGCTAATGTCATTTTCCTCATTTGCATAGAGGAGAGTTGGCTTGGTACTTTTCCACCAACATTTTCATAATTGCAGCATTGTTGTCTTGCTAGTTTTTATATTTAATATTGTTTATATAAATGTAAGTGAAAAGCTGCTTCCAAGAGGGAAGCTAAGGTTTGAGGACCTTTATTCTGATGTTTAACTATATTGTGTTTGATAAGAAATGAATGATGAAGTAGGTCATATTCCTTTTTTATTTACGGCACACATATGGAAAGTCCATGAATTTTCTGTTTATGTGCACTGTGCTTGTTTACTTCCAGTTTTTTAAAGTCATATAATGTACTCTGTGGAATGAATGTACAGATATAATAAAAAAGGTAAAATATATGAAAAGTTTAAATGGTTGCTTGGACTGGCATGTTCTTAACACAGAAGGTGTTAATAATTAATCACTGTTAATAATTAATCACTGAGCTGAAAAAGATACATATATGTTGTCAGAGGAAATATGGTGCATGACATTTATGCTGCACAATGTTTTGACTATATATTGCACAACATTCATTTAAGCAATCTGGCAGAGCTGTTTGTTTTGTAAAAGTAATGGCATGTCATAATAAATTCAAAGGCCCTGCTCTTATCCTACTCTCTCCTAAATCCCGCCCTTAGTCTACACTGAAGCCCACACTGCACCTCCCATCCAATTTCACTAAATGTTTGACAAATATGTTATTCCTGGACTATGGAGCAAGTGTGTGTTGGGTAACATCTAATAGAACACCAAGGCTTGGGCTAGGTATAGCATCAGCTGTGAACAGGTGTGTGAAAAGTGGAAGATGGAACAATAGTAAAAACATTGAAAAGAAGACACTGAGGCAGAAACTGTGGGCAACTGGCCCCTCTTTACACACTCTTTCGTTACACACAAGGTGGGTTGGCCATAGAGCATAGCCTATGTACCTCCCCTGCACCCAACCTGTCTCAGCTGTCTAACTTCCGTATCCCCAATCCACTCTAGCTCCACAACCCCCATTCTACACATCCTTCTGTCAAGAGAGGAATTTGGCTTCTGCAACTGTCATTCAATCAGTCCTTGCACTCAGTCTACATCTGGCAGACAGCCCTGTAATCTCTGTTATTCAGGGCATTCAGATGTGCTTAGAAGGGTGGTCCTCGTGTTATAAGCATCAGGCATGCTTTGCACCAAACACATTGGTTTTGTTTGTTTCTGTTCTGCAATTTGTGTGGTTAGGTTGAGGGATGTCACCAGTGATGTTAGTGATGATGTAATAGGTGAAGTAGTCAATGATGTGACTTGTGATATTGTATAGGATGCCATACACAGCACAGGAAGGTGAGGCAAGATATGCTCACCCAGCAAACCCTGAAATTGGGCTCCTGCATGGCACTGGGTACAATTGCAATGCCCAGGGGACCCTTGTCCCCTGTGCTGGCCATTGGGGTGCTGGGCATGACTCCTGTCTTTAATAAGACAGGAGTCATGTGGTATGTATGGTTTTGCATCAGGAAATGACTCAAGATTGGTTAAAGGCATTTTTTTGCCTCTAACCAGCCTAGCGTCATTTTTTGGTGCACAAACCTCTTCCGTAATACCACCACCCCTACCCGGCGACCGTCATTTTCCCAGATGTTAGCCCAACCTTTGCACAGGCTTGCGGGATTCCATAAATTTGGCACCTAGCTGGCGCTTTGGAATAACACAAGCCAGCGCTATACTTTTTGATGCAAAACTGCATTTGCACAGTTTTGCGGCAAAAAGTATAAATATGGGCCTCACTATCCTAGTGCCACATCACACAGCCGTGTGCCATACACGACTGAGATTGATTATGGGTTGCTTAACCTCGTGTCATGCATTTGCATCCATAGTGGGGCCACCATGTTTAAGACACAATATTTGTGCTCTCTATAACCTCGGTGTTAGGGAGCATTATGAGCCGAATACTGAAGGAGCTACATGAAATGGTAATTACGCGTTGAAATCTGTGGTACAGTGTCATGTTCCACATTTAATACAGAAATTCGAGCCTCATTTTCTGGCATATATTCCACCTGCTTTTAGCAAGTGAAAATGTGCTCACAATTCCATGAAGTTTTAATGAACCTGAGAATACATGGTGCAGTAACACTGTACCAAATTTTACCATGTTTGGCCTTTTTCTGTCATAAAATTGATTACTGGGCCATTCATAATAAGGGCCCTTGTATTTCACCCCCTGACCTACTCCACCCCATCCCTACTTTATAATGCCACTATTGGAGGGAATGAACTCAAGACACAGACTCCTTGCTGGGCGCTTGGAGATTTGTCAATCTGCCACAGCAGTGAGTATATTTTAAAATATTACAAAATGGTCTGTCTGGATCCTTGATTTCAATATTAAACAGAATGCTGCTTATTGCACAAAATTATTTGCATTAAGCATACTTGCCACTTTTTGGGTATTTTGCACTTTCCTAATGCGTAATTTGCAGCAAAATTGATTTCCAGTGCAAAACATAACTGGAAAAGGGACAAGCAGTAGAGTGATACATATTTTTCGCTGTTTCCTTTACTGGAGATTTCAGAACACACAGCTCATGTTAGCTATGGCCAATTGGTTTCACAGCTGGATCCTTTGTGTAAGCCTTTGAAAACATTGTCCCAAATGGCCAGAAAAAAGCAAAACAAACAACAGCATGTACTCATTTAGGAAAAAGTATAGCAGGCATGACATTTCTTCCTTTTAAAAGCTGCATTCCCTTGAACAGAAGGTTCAATAAAAGAAGGATTAAGATATCTATATATATATATTCTCTCTCGCTCTCCTATATATATATTGTATATATATATACATACATATATACATATATATGTGTATATATATATATATATATAATATATATGTACTGATTAATACAAAATGCTAGAAGAGTGTCCCTAAAGTGCGTAGTTTAAGACCCAAATGTGTGCACTAAATAAGCAGACATAAAATACAGGGAATGTCTTTGTACCATATGCAGTTTTTATAAGCAGAATTGTTGTGTACACATCAGTGGAGCAATAGGAAGTAGATGTCGACAGAAATGTATATTTGGTTTCACAACCTCTCATGTAATAAGGGTTTGTAAGAAAATTGTTTAGGAATTTTCATGTCAGCAAAACATGACAGAATGCTATTCCAGCTGATGTTGTGAAGTGGCAAACGCAGGCCTATGAATGCAGAAAGGCTGGCAGTTTGTTACAGCCGCATGAATAATAGAAAAGATAGAACCTTGTCTGAACGCATTCGATGTGCCCTGAAAGTCATTAATTCTGAGAACACAGGGAGAATCTGTATTCAGCTTCCCCGACTTTACTCTCTGCTGTCTGGCCGACGCTTGGCTGCAACATAGCCACATGTGAATTGCTGCATGACACTAAAACAGACATTCATATTGAGCACAGTGTGGTTGTTTGGCAGTGAAAACAAAAGACCTTCGATTGTATTCACGATTTCCAAAAGGCCTGTGTGACGATAAAAGACTTGAGCATTTTGTCTCTCATGGAATTGGTGTTGCAAGTGAAACCCTCTGATCTATCTGTTAAGAAGCCACAATATCCTCGTTAGGTATGTGGAGGTGTACTTTTGCAATAAATGTTTGCGCACATGGACATAAGGACAGGAGGACACTACTGCGAATGATGTTTTAGGATTATGAACAAGGCTGACTATAAAGAGTAGGTCTGAATGACACATGAAAACTTTATCCATAACCTTTAAGTATCGACTATGTTATGTCACACAATCGTGAAGATAAATTATTCTTCACACAAACTCCAAAGACAAGCCATCTTTATTAGCCTTCAACCACATCCCTGTAACTTTGAGCCTGATTTAGATCTTGCCAGTGTTATTGCCAAGCTGCTTCAATGATGGATCTGAGAAGACTGTCAAGTTGATGGTGTTCCACCCTCTGTATTTAGATGTACAGCTCTGAAAGTGAAGGACCAGCAACAGATTGCTGACAGAGGGAGACTGTGCAATTGGGTCAGCTATGGAATAGAGGTAAGTGACACACACACTGTCCCTTAGCTATAGGTGTCCCCATGCACTACACACTACAAAACACACCACATACACACCATCATCCATTACAATTCCAACTCAACCCGCACGTGCTGAAAACACACATTGACATTCATCCATGACACAGCACACACACACAGTTAAAACTACTCCCACAAATGACACAACCACTACAACCAACACAATTACACACTCATCTGCACAAACGCACACCCAAGCACAACTACACACATCACAACAAGGTACACCACACAATGGCCCCACTCACCTGAATGTGTCACACAGCAACACAACATACACAACATCGATCTCACATGCAAGTGACACACATACAGACACAACCACATCACCCACTCCAGCTCCCTTCACTTCAACTAGCTAACACACACACACACACACACACACACACTTACTGATTCACACACACAACTTGCATCACAACATGAAAGTTATAGGTCTCCTGGCAATGTACACACATGAACATAGGTGTGAATGTACCATCATTGTGGTGCCAGCATTGATTTGCCAATGAACAGTGGCACCATAATGACAGTTGTATATGTGTGGGATACTTGTATCGTACCAGTGAGACCCCATGAATGTCTGACCACTTGTGTCCCCAACATATGCATGTCACAGTGATTAATTTTTTTTATTGTGACATGTATATGCCTGCACTGCCCACTCAATGTAACCTGGCAATGGGGCATCCCTACCTTCGAGTTTGGCGATGGGGGGCTGTTAGACTTTTCATCCTTGGCATGGTCTCCTTTAACTTTTTGCCTCTGTTCCCCAGGTTGTTGATGTGTGCTGGACTCTGATTTTACAGTTTTTGTTACTCTGGGCGCTTTACCACTGCTAACCAATGCTAAAGTGCAAGTGTTCCTTTCCATGATTGGCATATTTGATTTACTAGTAAGTCCCTAGTAAAGTGCACTGGAGGTGCCGGGGCCTGTAAATCAAATGCTACTAGTGGGCCTGCAGCACTGGTTGTGCCACCCAACTAAGTAGCTCTGTAATCATGTCTCAGACCTGCCATTGCAGTGTCTGTGTGTGCAGTTTTAACTGTAAATTCGACTTGACAAGTGTACCCACTTGCCAGGCCTAAACCTTTCTTTTTCTTACATGTAAGACACCCCTAAGGTAGGCCCTGGGTAGCCCAAGGGCGGGGTGTAGTGTATGGTTAAGGTAGGGCATATAGTAATGTGTTTTATGTGTCCTGACAGTGAAATATTGCTAAATTTGTTTTTCACTGTTGCAAGGCCTGTCCCTCTCATAGGTTAACATGGGGGCTACCATTAAATCTGATTAAAGTGTAGATTCCCTTTGGGAGCGGATGGACATGTGGAGTTTGGGGTCTCTGAGCTCACAATTTAAAAATACATATTTTAGTAAAGTTGATTTTAAGATTGTGCATTTGAAAATGCCACTTTTAGAAAGTGAGCATTTTCTTGCTTATAGGATTTCTGTGACTCTGCCTGTTTGTGGATTCCCTGTCTGGGTCAGTTTGACAGTTGGGCTGGTTGCACCTCACACTAGACAGTGACACAAAAGGAGCTGGGGTGTAGTCTGCATTTCCTGATGAGCCATCTGTGCTAGGAGGGAGGGGAGGAGTGGTCACTTACACCTGAAAGGGCTGTGCCTGTCCTCACACAATGCAGTCTCTGACCCCCTGGTGAGTGTCTGGGGCCTGGCCTGGGCAAGGGAGGATTTCACATTCAAAAGAGACTTTACTTTGAAGTAGGCCTACTTCAAAGGAGAAATTGGGTATGAGAAGGGCACCCAAAACCACAGACTTTAGAACACTTCTGGAAACAAGAGGAACCTCTGCCTGGAGAAGAGCTCGAGAGCTGAGGAAGAAGAGCTGCCCTGCATGTGACTGTGATTTGTGGAGCTATACTGCAGTTGCTGTTTCTGACAGAGTAAGAGGGCAAAGACTGGACTTTATGTGCCTTTCATCTTATGAAGAAATCTCCAAGGGCTTGATTTAGAGATTGCCTCCTGTTGTTTGAAGTCTCAGGGACAGCAAAGCCTTCTCTCTGCCAGCACCTGGAGTCTCTGGAAAGACTCCTGCTCTGACAAGAGGTGCCCTATCCAGTCCCTGGGCCCTTGAAAGGAAAGCTGGTGGAAATCCAAGGAAATCGACTTCGGACGACTTCGGACTGACACCGCTGCTGAATCCGGTGACGCCGCCTACAACCGACTCCGTGATCTTCACTGGAACGCGACGACCTTCGCAGGCCCGACACCGCTGCAGCCCTGCTGAAGTCTGTGACTCCATGGAAGTCACCACACCACGTCGTGACCGACGCAGCTTGAAGTGCGCGGATTCAATGTTTTGTGCAGATGCCGGGATCCCCGACTTCGCGCATCGACTTGTTTTCACTCTTCACCAAAGGTACTGTACTTGGGGGTCTATGCTACTCGGTGTCCGGTTCCGCTGGTGTCGGCTTGTTGGGAACGACTCCGTCATGATGCCGTGTTAACACCTCATCGAAGCATTTTGTGTTTCTAAGCGCTATGTTTGAGTTTAATCTTTAAAAATTCATAACTTGACTTGTGTATGTTGGATTTTTGTTGTTTTGGTCTTGTTTTGTTTAGATACATATTTCATATGTTTCTAAACTGGTGTTGTGTCATTTTGTAGTGTTTTCATTAAGTTACTGTGTCTGTTGGTACAAATATTTTACACCTGCACTCTGAAGTTAAGCCTACTGCTCTGCCAAGCTACCAATGGGGTAAGCAGGGGTTAGCTGAGGGTGATTCTCTTTTACCCTGACTAGAGTGAGGGTCCTTGCTTGAACAGGGGGTAACCTGACGTTCAACCAAAGACCCCATTTCTAACAGGGGGGGTATGTTTTCTTTTTGAGTCAGTGGCAGCAATGATGGCAGGTGTTGTCCAGTCATGTCCAATCAAAGATGGAGTGGAAAGGGAAAAAGTTTGAGTTTTTATCCCTTCCCCCCTCCCAATCCGCCAACTCAGACTTGGTGGTCGGACAGCCACTTTTTTCTTGGTGGTAAAGCACATCCAAATCTACAAGATGGGAACAGTGACTGGGGTCTTTCAGGCAGCCCTTTTTCCCTTTCCCACCATTGACGCAGGCAATATTTCCTTGGTGAAAGTGGGGGTTCCAGTGCGGGCTTACGTCTATGGGACTGCCAACACCAAAATAGGGAGGCAGACTGTCACACAGGGGACGGGTTTTCAGTCGAAAACTCGAAGGCAAGCCCATTACGGCTAACATCTAAATCCGGCCCTTAATATCAGTTTATGTTGCCATTATGCTGGGTCACATCAACAGCACGCTCGTATGTTCCTTTTTTGTACCAGTGTATGTAAGCTAAATACTGCTACGTGTACATAACACAATGGAGTGTGCACACGGTATGCTATTGGTTTGCCCTCAGTGTTGTTTGTATGCATACCCTAGAGTTGTGCATGCATAACCATTAATCCATATGTCTTGGATATTAGTTTAAATGTGCAATATTTTAGGTTGCACTCGCAATGGTTGGGTAAAATGGACACTTGTTTGAATGTGTATTGTGCTCTGATTTGCACAACTAAGATGAGTCCACATTTTTAATACATTGGTTTAAAAGTTTAAACTATTGGTTTGAAAGCATGACATTATGTTTTGCAAGCATGTACTGGTCCCAAGCATATCCTACTAGTCTGCATGTATACCATACTGATCTGCATACATTATATGCTGGTAGAATACATAAACGTATGATTCTCATAGACAATAATTAGCTCACTCTTCTCATGTCTTAGGATAATGCCCATGGAACCTGTGAAACACTCACTGGTAGCCCTCAGAAGTATTGTGCAATGAGTTTTGACTTTTGCAGTTTGTTGTCATGTTAAAGATTATGATTTACATTATAAACCTTTTTGGTTTACAGATTTGAAGCATGCCATAGCAGATTGCAAAATAGTTGACTTTTTAACATCATTTTAAAGAATGAGCTGAATGTTCCAACTATTTTCAGCAGAACTTAATTCCGGGACAAAAAGTGTTTTAAAATGTTCTGATAGTTGACATATTCAAACCATTTACAACAAAACAAATAGCATAGCTTACAACTGATCCTTCTGAGTTTTTCTAAAACTACCACTTAATTTTTAAGTGGTTTTCAATGCTTACACTCAGGTCAGTATTTCATTAGGATGCCCTTTCTATATTCTTCTTTGTTAGTTCATACAATCATTTCCCTGTATTTATTCCGTTTTGCTTCTATAGTATCTCTCATATTTGCTCCCCAGCCTCGTAGATTATGCTCATTGGTTTATGTGCTGTTTCTCTTTGTCTCTCCTTTGCAGTCTCTAAATCCTTTTTAATCCCAGACTCTTGCTTGCTACAGTTCCTGGAATCCATGTGTGTGTGTGTCATGTCTCCAGTTTTTCCTTGATTTCTTGTATCACTTGTTTGACTTTTAGTCCTATGATTACAGTTTCCTCTGCCTATTTGTTGACATTTCTGCCCCATCCTTTGGGGTGTGTTGCTTGTAGTCTTAATTGTCTAGTGGAAATTTTCTATTTTCTAATGAATGTCCACTGCAACCAGCTGGACCCAATGGGAGCATGTATTATGTATGTCTGCACAATCCTTATTTGTGCCCTAGAGTCCAGATATAGAATAGCTTCTGCTTTCATTTTTCTATGGGGCTTGAAGTGTGACTACCTGTACAATAAACGGCAGAGGCATTGGCTTTACCTATTGCTGTGGGAATCTCTGAGTCTTACCTGTTAACACCCCCATGTGTTTGCCCATTATTGATTCATTTCTCTATTTGTTACTGTTACCTTGCCTTCTGTATCCTGTCCTTCTCCAGTCCTGTGCCCTGCTTGTGTCTATTCGTACCTGGCATATTCCTTTGCCTGCTCCTCTGCCTCGGAACACCACTTCAGTAGCCAGATTTTCCTTGAACTTAAGGGGTGCTTCCCCGCCCGGAGCCTCATAATAAGATGTACAACGTTATTGCAATTTTCCTTTTTTAACCATCCTAAAAAATATTTGGAGTGCATTTAGAATTATGCCAATTGTCTCTAACTCACCCCAAAATCCAAATTGTGATTCTAGGACATTGGTATTATAAAAATAACCCACAAATACATACTTTTATCATCGTGACATATCATCCATAACAAACACTGGTTGAACATGATGGTGTCTGTTAGGCCAGTCAGTCTTACGGTGATCTTCCCGCAAACATTTCGACTTACTCCTCCATTTTTGCTGTTCTCGTTTTTGTGGGCCTTAGGACTCTGTGCACTTTACCACTGCTAACCAGTGCTAAAGTACATGTGCTCCATATTACAAACATGATGAAATTGCCTTACACCCAACTGACACAATTAATTTGCTTGTAAGTCCCTAATAAAGTTGTACTACATGTACCCAGGACCTGTAAATTAAATGCTACTAATTAAGTAGCTCTTTAAACATTTCTCAGGCCTGCCACTGGAGCCTGTGTGTACAGTTAAGCTCCCACTTCAACCTGGCAAAATAAACCTTTTGCCAGGCCTAACTTTTTCTTTTTAATACTTGTAAGTCACTCCCAGTTTAGACCTTAAATGGTCCACAGGGCAGGGTGCAGTGTACTTAAAAAGTTGGACTTGTACTTTTAACTTCACATGTTTTGGTAGTGGAAAACTCCTACATTTGTGTTTTACTACTGCAAGGACTACTTCTCCCATACAGTAGCATTACAGTATTTAATAAGTGGTAAATTTCAAGTGGAAGCAGACCAGAATGTCGAGTTTGATGTCTATGAAATTGTAATTTAATACCCTATTTAAAGGTAAATTTAATGTCACAATTCTGAAAATGCCACCTTTAGAAATTGTCATTTTGTTGTCCCAACTTTTTGGTGCCTGCAGCCTGTATCCTGGGTCACATGACTACCTGTAGTGGGCAGTTTGTCTTTGTGCACTGCTCCCAGACAGTGAGACAAAGAAGAAATAGGTGTTGGCAGGATGGGCATTTCTGACTTGATGAGGGGCAGGAGCTGTCACCTACCACACCTGCACATCACAAAGGCTGTGCCTGAGCACAGACTCAAATGGTTTGACACTAGTCTTTGGTGACCAGAAACAAGCTGGGGCCAGGACAGGGAGGCAGGACCTCCAGAGTGGTTTCCTACTTCAAAATTACCACCAGGTACACATATTGTACCTTCAGACCCAACTCTTCAGTAGACCTATGGACCTGTGGATAACTCAGAAGGATTTCTGTGCTGCCATGCAAAAATTATTGCTACTGTGTTGCCTTTCTGCCTGCTACCCTGCTACCTGAGTGAAAGGACTGGACTTGCATCTTGATCCCAGGACCACTAGAGTCACTCCAAGGACTAGGTGGCTGGCCTTCTGATCAGAACCTCAGGCAAAGAAAATGTCTCAAGCAACTTGAACCCAGAACCTACTTGCTGTGAGTCTTGCCCCAACTGGTGCCTCCCACCCCTGTCTTGGACCTTTGCATGTGGGCCTGAATGTACCCTGTCATCCCAGGTGTGGACCTTGGAGCAGAACAGATGCAGTGTGATGCATCTTCTCACAGCCACATCAATACCGCTGTAGCGCAACTCATCCATGACTCTGGACCTCACATCACAACACATAGGCTCCTCAGAACTGCCACTGAGCGATGGATCCTTAACACAGGCCTTCCTATCACAAGCCCCTCATTGACGGCATCCTTTACAATGATATAGGACTCCACATCACAGCCCTACAGTTCCTTCCGAACCACTGGGGCACAATACATGACTTCGCATCACAAGTCCATTGTCAACTGCATCCTTGATGATAACACTCTGCATCACAGCCCTGCAGCTACTCTGATCCGCAGCTGTGCAGCGCATCCTCAATGTTGGGTGCCACAACGCTCCCCAAACTAGGAGTTAAGATACTTTGTTCAACGGGCTTAACCAGGTTCCTACATCTGGACCACACTCAAACACGGACAGCCTGAACTTGTGAATTTGTACTGGCCTAGCACAGCCAGATAACCACAGTTGACGCTTTGTGATGTTAGGCATTTGTTTCACTTAAAACTTTAAAATTGCATATATCCGGTTCAACTGTTTAGAGATTTGTCATATTGATCTCGAATAATAAATAAATATTTTTCTGTTTTAAATTGGTTTGGGATTTGACTTGTGCTGTGTTTTCACGTTATTACTGTTTGAAGTGCTGCATAAATACCATACACATTGCCTCTAAGTTAAGGAGGATGGATAAGAAAGTCTTGGCATAATCTTTGACCTCAGGATTTGTTTCCTGGGAAAGTGGATTTGATTCTTACATTCCATATATCACTTTTGTCAGTAGGTTTCTTTTCCATCATGTGAGTGATGCCCAGTTCTGGGGAAAGCCCACTGTACACATTGCAATAATGAAATTGACTAAGTGATGCCCCCCTAACAAAAGAGTCAGCTTTCCTCTCTTAGCAAAAATTAACCCAAGATTTTCTTGACACTTTGCGCCCAATCAGCCCAAGAAGGAAAACACACTGGACATTAGAGAAGTTTAAAAGATGAGAACAGCTCCCCTGGGAAAGCGGAGAACTGTCAACCACAGTAAAAATGGCATCAAGATTTTTCATCATTTGTTTGGTGGAGTTCTCCCGAGAATGGGCTGCCTGCGGCTACGCAAGCCATGGCCACTAGTGAAAAATGAGAGGAGTTGCTCTCTCATTTTCGGTCCCCTCATTGTCTGAAATGCATTGACATCATTGTTTTGCTGACCAATACCTGCACCTGCACCTGCACCTTCCTGCACCACCATCGGGCACTCGCGTTTCCAATGACCGACAATTCCGCCCACGTGACATGGCATCACCTTCTTCATTGCCTGCACACCCGTCACAACAGTGTTCAAATCCGGACCATTATTCACAAAACCTCCTCTGCCTCTGCCTCTGGCCTGTGGCTGAAACGCCATGTTTCCCTGCAACTGCGGCTGCTGTTGCGGCACCTGCTGTTGGAACCCTTGCATCCCTTGCAAACCTTGAAAACCTGTCTGAGCTGCTTTAAGCTGCATCATCATCACCTTCTCTTTCAGCTTTTTCTGTTTCACTTCAATTTCGTCACTACAGTATTTCGCATAATTCAACACCTCATCAATTGGTTTCGATTGCCAACAAATCAAATGCGACTTTATCATCTGACTTATCTCTGGTCTCAGCCCTTCCACAAATCTGAACACAAAATGAAGCATGTCCTTCGCCTCGATTGTTTCCGTGCCACTGTAATTCTTAAACGCCTTTAACAACCTCTCATAGTAACTATGAATAGATTCTTTAGCCTCTTGGGCAGTTCGATCGATCTTCTGCCAATCCACATTTTTCGCGGCTACCTTCGTCTTCAAATGCTCAATCACCTTGTAGTACAAGCTCATCACCATAGGTGATGGTGCACCCGTCTCCCTGTCTCTCTCTGGTTCACTTGTCGGCCAACCTACCGCTCTTTTGCAATCCTCCCACAAATCTGCTGGAACCACAATCTCAAAGAGAGTATTCAAGTCTTCCCAGAGACATTTTGCAAGCTTCACAAACCTATCAGTCTGCTGATGCCATTCAATCGGTTTCTCTCTCAGTTTGGGAAAATCATCCGTAAAAGACTGAATGTCACTTCTGTGCCATGGTACATGTATTAATTTTCCCCCTGCTGTCTCCCTCATTGGTAACATAGTTACTGTATCACTGCTCTGTGGTCTTTTCTCATTGTGCTCTGTAGCGCTGTCCCTCCTCTTTTCCTTTCTCTTTACCCACCTGCTTTCCCACTTGTCTAGACACCTCCACACTTGGGCACTCTGCAGCAATTCTCTAAGGTGTGCCTTCATGCCTGCTGACCTCATGTGTTCAAAATCTGTGGTCCCAAAATCCAACCTGTAGCTTCTGCTCAAGTGTTTCATCTTGTCTATGTCAACCCCGTTTCTGTCAGCTGCTTCCTGCAAGCTCTTATGTACCTTGTTCACTTCCTTCGTAATCCTGGGACATAGATACCTCAGCTCTTCTTCCGTGTAGGACTCTAACCTATTCACACCCATAGTCCCTTCCACCAATTCTTGTGCTTCCATGTTCAACCTGACCCTATTCATATAGTCTTCTCCTTTCCCACTGGCTGAACTTTGTGTGGAATTTAAACTGTTGAACCACTGTGTCAGCTGTTGCGCATTCACCCCCATCAGCGTAGCGTTCACATCGACTGCCATTGATGGTTGCGGCAACTTTTCAGTGTTCGATGTTAGAGGTATTATCAGTGGGGGGCTCGACCTCACCAGTGTTGACTGAGCACATATGGGACTAAACTCCATCAAGGACCCAGATCCAGTTGGCTGAGCCGCTATCGGAGTTATCCCTGGAGTGTTCTCTATGCACCTCCTTTCTGTCCCATTCTGCAGTATTGATCCTTGACCGCTCATACCTAGGTTAGGCTGACTATACAGAGGTACCGGTGGACCTACAGTAATGGGTAGTGATATCGCATCTGGGTTTTGTCCATTTCCCATGTTCTGAGGCATGTTCATTCCCACACCATGGGTCATCATTGCCGGCATGCCCATCTGACTCCCCGTCATCTGAGCATGTGCGTTTCCTCCCTGCATCTGCTTTTGAGGCATCAAAAACTGAGTTGATTCAGCTTGTGTCAATGTCTGGTTGTGACCATTCTGTCCTCCCCTAACGGTTGGATCTATAATCATTCCTGCACTGTTGTCACTGCTGTAGTACCCTGGCATCTACGGCTGATAATTTTCTGCTGGTTTCAGCATGGGCACATCTGGGTATATTCTCCTCACCTGCGGTATCTGCGGGGAGAACAATAAACTCGGGTCCTTAGATCCCGATGACGCTCCTGAACTCTGGGTTTCACTGTTCTGTACCGGTGCCGGAGGGGCAGAACTGGTACTTGGACCTTGTCCATTCTCCGCATAAGGTGGTGGACAGTCGTTCAGCAATTGCATTATTAACTCCTCATCCTCTAACTCCTCTTCTCTTCTCAACATTTCCTCGTCCTCTCTATCCTTGGAACACTTCCTGTCCGTCTTACAGGTAGCTTTCTTACCTGTCTCCTCTTTTTCCTTAGTAATTGCGGGAAACAATTTTATCCCCTGCAATACATCTGACCTCCACACCTTCTGTGCATTATCCCACCTAGCATCCGCTAGTGTCTTTTCTACCTTTCTCATCCTGGTCTCAAACTTCTTCTGCTGTTGCTGTCTGGCCATTAGTTCCCAAATCGCTAGAGCCTCAAACTGGGCTGGCCTTGGAGGCACCTTCATGTCGTACATCGTGAATCTCAAATTCTCTAGGATCCTTATATTGAATGTCCCATGTATCGGGAACGCTACGCTCCCATGTTTCTCTGTCAACTTGTGCCATTGCTTTAGCCAAAGGCACGGAGCTACCCCCTTCTCTTCCATTACAATGTAAGCTGGTGTACCTTCGGGCGGCGTCTCCTCTCCTACGCTCGCTTTAATATAAGACTCCTCCTTCATCGCACTCCTAAATGCTTTAAAGAATTTCATTTTCTCGTCTTTTTTATTTCACAAAATTTGTAATCAATAGGTGACTTTAATTCCCGGAATACTCTTCGCTTGCCTTTCCCCTTCCAATCGAGCCCCACGGACTGCGTCCAATCCGTGCGCGACCCTTCTCTGCAACCAACCTATCACAGCGCGGCTCCTAGTGACGTCACACTCACACACACTGCGGCTGACAAAGCCTCGCGGCTAGTCCTCCTTCACTCACCTCCTCCCGTAACAACTTCTTGCATGTATCGCGAGCTACCAAAAACTAAAACAGATCTGTCGGTTTACTACAGGAAGGGTAACACAGTTGCTTCAGGACCTTAGGGACCTTTCACTAGCCTCAGCCGCTATTCCGTCTTTCTCGGTCCCCACGTTCGCAAGCAAATCTGACCTGCAGACCTACTCTCAACTTGTCAATGATCTATTCTAGTGCACTTAGAATCTTGTCAAAGCCCGAAGTCGAAGTTTCTTTCACTCCCTAACACACGTACCGACTTGTTGACCACGCCCGATCAACCTACTAAACCGCCCAGACCACAACATGGATCAACATACTCCGGAGTCTCTTGACCTCGCAGCGCCCGTCTCAACAACAACAACCACGTGGACCTTTTTATGCACAAAGCGCCACACGCACATGAAGTTCGACGACTTCCCTACTCCCACACTCGGAGCCGCACCTCTGCTATTTCTGAGAAGTTCGACGACTTCTCTACTTCTACACTCGGAGTCGCACCTCCGCTATCCTCTAAAAAAAAAAAAAAAAATCCCTCGCACCCTTTTCACACACCCTGCGGCAATAAGCTGTGCAAGCGCAAAACCCTAACTTCACTCATACCATCACTAGTACCGCCAACGCTGATTCCACACCTCCGTTCTCTCCATTCGCAAGCTCCGAGATCCCGGGAAAGTCGCGGTGGACCTAGCCCATCATCATTCTGTCAATCTGTTTTACCCAGGAAAAATCTAATTCAACTTCTCGAATGGGGTCTCAAAATGCGTAACCGTTAATAGCGGAGGTGCGACTCCGAGTGTAGAAGTAGAGAAGTCGTCGAACTTCACAGAAATAGCGGAGGTGCGGCTCCGAGTGTGGGAGTAGGGAAGTCGTCGAACTTCATGTGCGTGTGGCGCTTTGTGCATAAAAAGGTCCACGTGGTTGTTGTTGTTGAGACGGGCCCTGCGAGGTCAAGAGACTCCGGAGTATGTTGATCCATGTTGTGGTCTGGGCGGATTAGTAGGTTGATCGGGCGTGGTCAACAAGTCGGTATGTGTGTTAGGGAGTGAAAGAAACTTCGACTTCGGGCTTTGACAAGATTCTAAGTGCACTATAATAGATCATTGACAAGTTGAGAGTAGGTCTGCAGGTCAGATTTGCTTGCGAACGTGGGGACCGAGAAAGACGGAATAGCGGCCGAGGCTAGTGAAAGGTCCCTAAGGTCCTGAAGCGATTATGTTACCCTTCCTGTAGTAAACCGACAGATCTGTTTTATTTTTTGGTAGCTCGCGATACATGCAAAGGTTGTTACGAGAGGAGCTGAGTGAAGGAGGACTAGCCGCGAGGCTTTGTCAGCCGCAGTGTGTGTGAGTGTGACGTCACTAGGAGCCGCGCTGGGATAGGTTGGTTGCAGAGAAGGGTCGCGCACGGGTTGGACGCAGTCCGTGGGGCTCGATTGGAAGGGGAAAGGCAAGCGAAGAGTATTCCGGGAATTAAAGTCACCTATTGATTACAAATTTTGTGAAATAAAAAGACGAGAAAATGAAATTCTTTAAAGCATTTAGGAGTGCGATGAAGGGGGAGTCTTATATTAAAGCGAGCGTAGGAGAGGAGACGCCGCCCGAAGGTACACCAGCTTACATTGTAATGGAAGAGAAGGGGGTAGCTCTGTGCCTTTGGCTAAAGCAATGGCACAAGTTGACAGAGAAACATGGGAGCGTAGCGTTCCCGATACATGGGACATTCAGAGGATAGCAGAGGTGCGACTCCGAGTGTAGAAGTAGAGAAGTCGTCGAACTTCACAGAAATAGCGGAGGTGCGGCTCCGAGTGTGGGAGTAGGGAAGTCGTCGAACTTCATGTGCGTGTGGCGCTTTGTGCATAAAAAGGTCCACGTGGTTGTTGTTGTTGAGACGGGCCCTGCGAGGTCAAGAGACTCCGGAGTATGTTGATCCATGTTGTGGTCTGGGCGGTTTAGTAGGTTGATCGGGCGTGGTCAACAAGTCGGTACGTGTGTTAGGGAGTGAAAGAAACTTCGACTTCGGGCTTTGACAAGATTCTAAGTGCACTAGAATAGATCATTGACAAGTTGAGAGTAGGTCTGCAGGTCAGATTTGCTTGCGAACGTGGGGACCGAGAAAGACGGAATAGCGGCCGAGGCTAGTGAAAGGTCCCTAAGGTCCTGAAGCGATTGTGTTACCCTTCCTGTAGTAAACCGACAGATCTGTTTTATTTTTTGGTAGCTCGCGATACATGCAAAGGTTGTTACGAGAGGAGCTGAGTGAAGGAGGACTAGCCGCGAGGCTTTGTCAGCCGTAGTGTGTGTGAGTGTGACGTCACTAGGAGCCGCGCTGGGATAGGTTGGTTGCAGAGAAGGGTCGCGCACGGATTGGACGCAGTCCGTGGGGCTCGATTGGAAGGGGAAAGGCAAGCGAAGAGTATTCCGGGAATTAAAGTCACCTATTGATTACAAATTTTGTGAAATAAAAAGACGAGAAAATGAAATTCTTTAAAGCATTTAGGAGTGCGATGAAGGGGGAGTCTTATATTAAAGCGAGCGTAGGAGAGGAGACGCCGCCCGAAGGTACACCAGCTTACATTGTAATGGAAGAGAAGGGGGTAGCTCCGTGCCTTTGGCTAAAGCAATGGCACAAGTTGACAGAGAAACATGGGAGCGTAGCGTTCCCGATACATGGGACATTCAATATAAGGATCCTAGAGAATTTGAGATTCACGATGTACGACATGAAGGTGCCTCCAAGGCCAGCCCAGTTTGAGGCTCTAGCGATTTGGGAACTAATGGCCAGACAGCAACAGCAGAAGAAGTTTGAGACCAGGATGAGAAAGGTAGAAAAGACACTAGCGGATGCTAGGTGGGATAATGCACAAAAGGTGTGGAGGTCAGATGTATTGCAGGGGATAAAATTGTTTCCTGCAATTACTAAGGAAGAAGAGGAGACAGGTAAGAAAGCTACCTGTAAGACAGACAGGAAGTATTCCAAGGATAGAGAGGACGAGGAAAAGTTGAGAAGAGAAGAGGAGTTAGAGGATGAGGAGTTAATAATGCAATTGCTGAACGACCGTCCACCACCTTATGCGGAGAATGGACAAGGTCCAAGTACCAGTTCTGCCCCTCCGGCACAGAACAGTGAAACCCAGAGTTCAGGAGCGTCATCGGGATCTAAGGACCCGAGTTTATTGTTCACCCCGCAGATACCGCAGGTGAGGAGAATATATCCAGATGTGCCCATGCTGAAACCAGCAGAAAATTATCAGCCGCAGATGCCAGGGTACAACAGCAGTGACAACAGTGCAGGAATGATTATAGATCCAACCGTAAGGGGAGGACAGAATGGTCACAACCAGACATTGACACAAGCTGAATCAACTCAGTTTTTGATGCCTCAAAAGCAGATGCAGGGAGGAAACGCACATGCTCAGATGACGGGGAGTCAGATGGGCATGCCGGCAATGATGACCCATGGTGTGGGAATGAACATGCCTCAGAACATGGGAAATGGACAAAACCCAGATGCGATATCACTACCAATTACTGTAGGTCCACCGGTACCTCTGTACAGTCAGCCTAACTTAGGTATGAGCGGTCAGGGATCAATGCTGCAGAATGGGACCGAAAGGAGGTGCATAGAAAACACTTCAGGGATAACTCCGATAGCGGCTCAGCCAAATGGATCTGGGTCCTTGATGGAGTTTAGTCCCATGTGTGCTCAGTCAACACTGGTGAGGTCGAGCCCCCCACTGATAATACCTCTAACATCGAACACTGAAAAGTTGCCGCAACCATCAATGGCAGTCGATGTGAACGCTACGCTGATGGGGGTGAATGCGCAACAGCTGACACAGTGGTTCAACAGTCTGAATTCCACACAAAGTTCAGCCAGTGGGAAAGGAGAAGACTATATGAATAGGGTCAGGTTGAACATGGAAGCACAAGAATTGGTGGAAGGGACTATGGGTGTGAATAGGTTAGAGCCCTACACGGAAGAAGAGCTGAGGTATCTATGTCCCAGGATTACAAAGGAAGTGAACAAGGTACATAAGAGCTTGCAGGAAGCAGCTGACAGAAACGGGGTTGACATAGACAAGATGAAACACTTGAGCAGAAGCTACAGGTTGGATTTTGGGACCACAGATTTTGAACACATGAGGTCAGCAGGCATGAAGGCACACCTTAGAGAATTGCTGCAGAGTGCCCAAGTGTGGAGGTGTCTAGACAAGTGGGAAAGCAGGTGGGTAAAGAGAAAGGAAAAGAGGAGGGACAGCGCTACAGAGCACAATGAGAAAAGACCACAGAGCAGTGATACAGTAACTATGTTACCAATGAGGGAGACAGCAGGGGGAAAATTAATACATGTACCATGGCACAGAAGTGACATTCAGTCTTTTACGGATGATTTTCCCAAACTGAGAGAGAAACCGATTGAATGGTATCAGCAGACTGATAGGTTTGTGAAGCTTGCAAAATGTCTCTGGGAAGACCTGAATACTCTCTTTGAGATTGTGGTTCCAGCAGATTTGTGGGAGGATTGCAAAAGAGCGGTAGGTTGGCCGACAAGTGAACCAGAGAGAGACAGGGAGACGGGTGCACCATCACCTATGGTGATGAGCTTGTACTACAAGGTGATTGAGCATTTGAAGACGAAGGTAGCCGCGAAAAATGTGTATTGGCAGAAGATCGATCGAACTGCCCAAGAGGCTAAAGAATCGATTCATAGTTACTATGAGAGGTTGTTAAAGGCGTTTAAGAATTACAGTGGCACGGAAACAATCGAGGCGAAGGACATGCTTCATTTTGTGTTCAGATTTGTGGAAGGGCTGAGACCAGAGATAAGTCAGATGATAAAGTCGCATTTGATTTGTTGGCACTCAAAACCAATTGATGAGGTGTTGAATTATGCGAAATACTGTAGTGACGAAATTGAAGTGAAACAGAAAAAGCTGAAAGAGAAGGTGATGATGATGCAGCTTAAAGCATCTCAGACAGGTTTGCAAGGTTTGCAAGGGATGCAAGGGTTCCAACAGCAGGTACCGCAACAGCAGCCGCAGTTGCAGGGAAACATGGCGTTTCAGCCACAGGCCAGAGGCAGAGGCAGAGGAGGTTTTGTGAATAATGGTCCGGATTTGAACACTGTTGTGACGGGTGTGCAGGCAATGAAGAAGGTGATGCCATGTCACGTGTGCGGAATTGTCGGTCATTGGAAACGCGAGTGCCCGATGGTGGTGCAGGAAGGTGCAGGTGCAGGTGCAGGTGTTGGTCAGCAAAATAATGATGTCAATGCATTTCAGACAATGAGGGGACCGAAAATGAGAGGTCCAAGCCCAAATTTTCAGACCGTAAATCAGTTGCAGGGATTGCAACCTATGCAGCCGCAGCAGATGCAGATGCCTCGTATGCAGATGACGCAAATGCAGCCAATGCAACAGCAGTTACCTATGGTACCTAATCAGCAAATGCAAATACCCTTGGCACCAATGAGTCAGCAGCAAGTGATGGTTCCTCCACAGGTCTCGGGTCAGGTAATGAGTACAAATGGCACCGTACAACAGTTCCCATTACACAGTGAGAGTGGAATAAACAATGTATGGGAGAGTGAAAGTTCAGAAGAAGAAGGAGATTGTGTGCTTGCAGCATCCTTGGAAGTTGATCAAAGGGGTCCGTACGTAGAGGGAAGAGTAATGGGTCATCGTGTCTCATTCTTGGTTGACACGGGAGCCACACGTTCAACTGTTAAGAGTAGTGAAGTACCAAATTTGCCACTCTCAGGGAGGACAGTTCAAGTGGTGGGAGTAGCAAACAGGCACCTGACGAACCCAATAACAGATCCGGTACCAGTCAGCATCGGTAACTATCAAGGGGTACATCAGCTTGTGGTATGTGACTCAAGCCCGATAGCACTGTTAGGAAGAGACCTATTGTGCAAATTGGGTTGTTCGATCATGTGTTCGAACGAAGGAATAACAATACAGACGAGCAGTGATGGGGAAGAAGAGGACAGTGTAGAGGGGGATGAGATGGAAACGGTAGATGAAGAGTATCCTCTGATTTGTCTTTTCCCGATGATAAATGAAGAAGATATTCCAGCTGAATTACGGGAGACAGTCGGAAAGGAAGTGTGGGACATGACAGGGAAAGAGGTGGGATTGATGAAAGGAGTGGAACCAGTGAAAGTGACTGTAAAGCCCAATGCAATCTTTCCCCAGACCCCACAATACCACATGGCACAAGACACCCTCATGAAAGTTGCTCAACTTATTGACGAATTTGTAAAACAGGGGGTACTGAAAGAAGTGTTAAGCAGTCCATGTAATTCACCAATAATGGGACTAATAAAGCCGAGTGGAATGGTCCGACTCGTGCAGGACTTGAGGAAAATAAATGACATCATAGTCAAATGCTGCCCAGTAGTACCGAATCCAGCTGTGATAATGTTCCAGGTCCCTTGCGATGCTGAATGGTTCTCAGTCATCGATTTGTCACAAGCGTTCTTTTCGGTGCCTCTTCATGAGGACAGCCAATTCCTCTTTTGTTTCAAATTCTTAGACAGAGTGTACAGTTGGTGTCGAATTCCTCAAGGGTTTTCTGAGTCACCGTCAATATTCAATCAGATCCTAAAGAAAGACCTGGAAGCATTAGAATTGCCATTCGAGTCAACCCTAGTACAGTACATTGATGACTTACTGGTTGCATCAAAGACAGAAAGTGGCTGCACAGCCGATACCATTGCTCTGTTGAACCATTTAGGGAGGAATGGACATAAGGTATCTCCTTCCAAATTACAGTTCTGTCAGAAGAAAGTGAAATACTTGGGTCACCAAATAGAGAAAGGGTCACGGAGAATAATGAAGGAAAGAATTACAAGCGTACTTCAAATGAGTCCACCAAAGACAAGGAGGGAGGTGAGGAAGTTTTTGGGAATGGTGGGCTACTGTCGCCAGTGGATTCCCAACTTCTCGACTCTAGCAAAGCCTTTACTGAAACTGACCCAGAAGGATGCCTTGGATCAAATTGAACTGAAAGGAGATGAGATGGATGCTTTTGTTGAATTGAAAGAATGCATGTGTAGGGCTCCAGCTCTAGGTATGCCTGACTACACAAAGCCTTTCACATTGTTTTGCCACGAACGTGATGCATGTTCTTTGTCTGTCTTGACTCAAGCCCATGGTGGCGTAAACAGACCAGTAGCGTATTTTTCAGCTACTTTGGATCCGGTCGCAGCAGCACTCCCAGGGTGTTTGCGCGCCGTAGCAGCAGTTGGTATCAGCCTCACTCGGAGCGAAGGAATAGTGATGGGACACCCAGTAACAGTCATGGTCCCTCACTCAGTTGAGATACTTTTGACCCGCTCCCGAACGCAGCACATGACTGGAGCAAGACTCATAAGGTATGAAACGATAATTCTGGGCTCACCGAATGTGCAACTGAAAAGGTGCACTACGTTGAATGCAGCAACGTTGCTCCCTGGAGAAAATGCCGAAATTGAGAACGCTGAAGACGTCGAGCATGACTGCCTTCAGGTGACTGAATTTTGCACAAAACCTCGACCGGACATTAAAGATACTAAGCTTGATGAAAATGACCAAATTCTTTTTGTTGATGGGTCATGTCTAAGAGACGGGATGGGGATTTTGAAAGCAGGATATGCTGTATGTACTGTAACAGGGGTCTTGGAAGCGGGGTGGCTTCAAGGAGTCTATTCTGCACAAGTAGCAGAACTTGTAGCCCTTACCAGAGCATGTCAACTGTCTGCATTGATGAAAGTCACCATTTACACTGATAGTCAATACGGGTTTGGGATTGTGCATGACTTTGGACAACTATGGTCACAGAGAGGTTTTCTGACTTCTTCAGGATCCCCAGTGAAAAATGGAGAGAGAATAAGGGAATTGTTACATGCCATTCAAATGCCAGCCGAAGTTGCAGTGGTAAAGTGTAGTGCTCATACGAAAGGACAGGACTATGTTTCTCTGGGAAATGCATATGCGGATCAAGTCGCAAGATTTTGTGCCTTGAACTGTATATTACTCAGAGATGAATGGAATTTGATAAGTGAACCAGAACTCGAACCAGCTGAAGCATTTGCCTTGAAGGTCGTAGATACAATAGATGAATTAAAAGCATTACAAAATAATGTCAGGGAGGATGAAAGAGATTCCTGGATTAAATCACAATGTATAAAGAGACAAGACGAGTTATGGGTTTCAAATGAGGGAAAATTTGTTTTGCCAAATAGTCTCTTATCACAGCTTGCGCGGTTCTATCATGGGCAAGCTCACCTAGGGAGAGATGCCATGATAAGATTGTTCAAAACTGATTCGTTTAACCCCAGATTTCGTCAAGCTGCAGAAGCAGTTTGCCATCGATGTGTCACTTGCCAGCAGATGAATCCAGGAAAGGGAACAGTTGTGAACGCGAGCCACATTGGTAGGGCAAGCGGGCCTTTTAGTCGAATGCAGATGGACTTCATTGAGATGCCTGTGCATGGAGGTCTGAGATATGTGTTGGTGATTGTGTGCATTTTTAGTCACTGGATTGAGGCATACCCCACACGTAGAAATGACAGCCTTACAGTTGCGAAGCTATTGTTGAGGGAGTTGATACCACGTTTCGGATTCCAGATCTCTTTAGAATCAGATAGGGGAAGTCACTTCAATAACGAGGTGATAAAGTTACTTTGCGAAGCGCTGAACATTGAGCAAAAGCTGCACTGTAGCTATCGCCCTGAAGCCTCAGGACTGGTGGAGCAGATGAATGGTACACTGAAATCGAGAATGGCGAAAATATGTGCATCGACAAATTTGAAATGGCCTGACGCATTGCCCTTAGTGCTAATGTCAATGAGAAACACCCCTGATAGAAAGACTGGATTGTCTCCGCATGAAATTCTCATGGGCAGGGCCATGAGACTTCCTGCAGTTCCTGCAAACGCGCTTTTGAATATTACAGATGATATGGTGTTAGACTACTGCAAGGGTCTGGCTGACGTGGTTCGCTCTTTCTCTCACCAGGTGGAAGCGACCACCTTGCCACCAATCCAAGGTCCAGGACACGCACTGAAAGCAGGTGACTGGGTCGTGGTAAAGAAGCACGTGAGAAAGTCGTGTCTGGAACCCCGTTGGAAAGGCCCTTTCCAAGTGATCCTGACGACAACTACCGCTGTGAAGTGTGCGGGTGTTCCCAACTGGATTCACGCCAGTCACACAAAGAAAGTGTTGTGTCCCACAGAGGAGGAAGTTGAAGCGCTGAAACTGCCAGTGTCTGACAAAACAGTGCTGAGTGCTGAGACAGAGCAAAACCGAACTGAAAGCGAACAGGTAGAAACGGGAGAGAAAGAGATATTCTCTGAGGACGAAGAGACCAACTTGCTTGGGGGAGACCAAGGAGAAAGTTCAGACAGCGACGAAGCAGCTGAAGGTGACAGAGAACCTGAAGCAGCTGAGGGTAGCAAAGAGCCTGAAGCAGCTGAAGGTGACAAAGAACCTGAAGCAGCTGAAAGTGATAAAGAGCCTGACGAAAGTAACGGTGACGAAGGGCTCGAAAAAGGTGAAAAAGCAGGAGAGCCTGATCAGAGGAGGGCTTTCCCAGAAGCAGACGATACAGAAAAAGAAAAAGAGAACGTGATTGATTCCCCAGAAGGAGGGGACAAGTCAGAACTGAATGAAAAGGTTCAAGATTCCTCAGGAAAGATCACAGGTCCATCAAATGGACATGGTGCAAAGAGAAGACTAAGCATATCACCAATAAAACAAAGGACTGAAGAAAGTTTGAACGAGGGAGGAAGGCCAAAAGTGAAAGAGAAAAGAAAAGAAGTAATTGTCGGGGCGTCATCCCCGAGTGAAGAAAAAGACTCGACAAAAGAGGAAAGTACCAGCGAGGCAGAATCGAAAAGGGAAGCCAAATTGAAAAGGAAAAGGATACCAAACAGGAGATATTCCGGTCCTGAATGGGCATATGCAGTCAATGACGATTGGACTGACGAGTTTGTATCTCTAAGCATCGAGAACGAAGAAGAAGAAGAGATACCAATAGAAAAGAAAAGTTTTATAGACTCTGTCGATTGAAAGAGTAATAAATGATATTGCTTGCTACAATCTAACGTGAAACAAACAACCAGCTGAGACATTGTTAAACCGGATGAGACTTGCTGAACTGATAAAGACTGAGTTATTGCCGAATTGAGACAAATGCTGCTAACCGATAAGTGACTGGCCTCTTGAAGAGAACTGTGTGAACATTGCGCTTGTTCAGCTTTGTAACTGAATTGCTAAATAGTTTCATTTTATAGGTGCTTCCAGCTCTCTGATTCTATATAGATCATGACGCAAAACAATAGAAAGAAATATTGTAAATATGTGTGTATAGGCTTGGTAATTACATGTGTACTAATAATAATGGCAATTGTGCTTGGAATGCATGGAAAGGGTGAGAATGAGAATATTGAGGCTTCTACTTTTGCTCCTGTTACTGTCACTGAACTAACCGCATTGAAAAGATTAGAAATAGATGAGAGGCTCTTGCATGATAGGAAGGAGCTTTCGTATAACGTTTTCTATCGCTTGCTAACAGAATATGTTGAGACTATGGATGCGAAGGATTGTTACGTGTGTACACAGATACCGACATCAGTAAAGGAAGGGGTGACTTATCACCACATGCCACTTACATACGGGATTACGTGTAGTATAGTAATGTCTAGGTTTTATGGTCAAACTAACATACAGTATTTTTATTCGAATTATGATGTTACTTTTGCTTATGTTCCTATAGTAGCGCAGCTAAGCCAGATTGCTAAAGATTGGGATGCTAAAATAATGAGGGAATTTTTCGAGCCAATGCAACCTTTTGAAATGGCTCACGCTCATAGGGAGAATCTTACCTGCTCACTCTCTGCAGTAGAAATAAGCTTTTTAGATCGCACAGATGATAGAAGGGCACAAATGAAGGCGAAATTAGAAAAAGAGCTACATAAGAGGACTTCAGTAGATAATTATGATTTTGCTGCAATAAAGACACAAGGGAAAATAGCTTTAGATGCTTGGCATGTAGGGAAATTTTGTATATATCGAGGTGAATCTTATTATGATAACATTTTCGTAGGAGCAAGTGAGTGTAAACATACGTTTATCTTTAAGGCCAAATGGACATTCATGATGAATGGACTTGACCCTGTCATTCCAGGTGTATATTACATTTGTGGGTATAATGCCTATTATCGTCTTCCAAAGGGATGGTGGGGGAGATGTTATTTGGGTATAGTGTTCCCAAAGGTTTATCAACTGGATGACCTATCGATGATTCAAAAGACATCTGGATCCCATCGTATCCAGAAAAGAGAGACCGCAGCTGCTGTGGTAGGAGATATATTTGGAGCCATGATTCCTTCATTGGGAGTTGTGCTGAATTCCATCAAAATAAGAAAGTTGTCTACTATAGTGGATAACATGTTGACAAAGTTTTCAGGTGCTATAATCCTGATAGATGCTGAACTTGCAGCGGAAAGAGCTATGACGCTTCAAAATAGGCTTGCTTTAGACATTCTTTTAGCAAAGGATGGTGGCGTTTGCAAAATGCTTGGTGCACGACACTGTTGTACATATATTCCTGACAATAGTGTGAAAATTAAAACTATGCTTGCTAATCTAACAAAAGAGAGTGCAGATTTGAAGGAATTGAAAGAACCAGGAGTGTGGGAGAAGGTTGGAAAAGGACTTGCTTCAGTGGGACATTGGATTGGGGGAATTTGGAATGGAATATTGTTAAAAATAATAGAGGGAATTTTAATAGTTATAATTTGCATATTTGGAATTTGGGGAATAAAAAGGGGAATAATAATGATTATGGAAAGAATTAAGAGAAGAAAAGAAGAGAAAATTATGAAAAGAATGGCAGAGGAATACAAAGCGGAAACCAGGGGAATTAAAAGGAAAAGAGAACTGACAGAATTTTAATGGAATAAAATTTGTGGGCATGATTTGGTGTGATGACAAGGAGTCATCAGAGGAGGGATTGATGAAGCAGAAAATGAAGGTTTTACATTTATTAGAGCGTAAACGTAGTGTGAAATAATCATGTGTGACTTTAACCGAACTAATAAAGATTGTACGGGGACAAAATGTGCCCTCAGAGTAGTTTGCCAACATTTATACGCGTGCTTTATATAACGTGGTGTATTAGAATTGCACTAATCCGACATAATCATAAACGTGTGCTACGATTTGCTTGTTTGAAATGTTTTAGCTTAGCATTACTTTAGTGCAGGCTTCGGCCTAGTGGCCTGGTCTCACGGTTTAGATGCTCGTATTTTCCAATGTGCTATTAAACGTGTATTTTTGCTTGAAGCTGTACTTTTCCACTGAGATCGTTCACATGCTTATCTTAAGGTTTCGTGCCAGCCTGGCATATTTTCTCTTTACTCCAAGGTCGATTTGCAGGTGCGGACAATGGAGGCTCTGAAAGTGAGCTAATTGGTATACAATGTTGCAACTTGCGTACCCATCTCCAAGGATAATGTATGCTTAAGTAAAAGCTTGAGAACTGTCGTTTTTGATTGGGCAATTTGAAGCTAACCTATGAACCCTCCAATGGAAGACCCTACTGGACTTGAACTGTTGTCTATAAAACCCAGGTGCACGAGAAAAAGGAAGCCTTTTGCAGCCATTACCAGCTTGATACCCGCCATTTTGCAGACTTCGTAGCTATTATGGCCCACTTTGCTGCGACGCCATTTTGAAAGAGACTTTGATGCTTTCTCTAATCGAGAGAAAGAGACTTTAATGATTCTGGCCCTAGAGACTTTAACTTTGATCCCTTGCATGAAGTAGTAGTTTTACCTTGCCACCGTGAGGCAATTGCCCCGTCCACCCCTGCCCCTTTGCCCGTCCTATGCTGATCGAAACGGTACCCATGCTGATCGAGAAACAGTACCTGTGAGACGAAGACTTCCTTGTATGCTGATCGTAATTGGTAAATATGAAAGGAAATTGTAAAATTGCATTGTGTTTCCTTTAGGTAACCAACTGCTGATTTTTGACAAGATCCTTAGTTAGGAGTTTTTTTCTAAATTAATGTTGCTAAATTGTTTTTGCATGAAATCCTACATGCCGATGCTAATTTGAGGTTAGACAAGGATTCCATATGTCGCACGATGCAATTTGAGATCTTGTTATGCTGACTAAATGTATGCAATTAGCTCATTACAGATTATCGTATTAGTGATTTGCATTGCTATTATCGAATGCCTTGTGATTCAAATGCTACATAGATTGCACTTGTTTCGCCGTTATGGACAGCTATTAATGTTCATATATGTTTATCATTTAGTGTTGAGACACATCTACATTGCGCTAGCTTTGTTAATATAGGGAAATAAAATTCACTAACTTTGAATAAACTGGTGTGGTTATTCCTGACTGAAAGGTCAGGGTTCGCCGAAATGTATTCTGGATTAATTGTTAAGTGTTATGTTGATCAAGGTATTGCTTATGTTCGTTATTGATTATTGATTTGATGCAATCGATCGATTAAGAGTACGGAGAGTCCCACTTAGTCAAAAGATTCATCGGCCTAAAGAGCGTCCGAAAACAGGTAAAATTATTAGTACGGACCGCTCTATCACTAGCATGAATCACGCTCACCCTTTTCACTTTCACAGGATGCTAATAGATGTACATTTAACTCTAATCTACACTATCAGGTTTGAAAGTCTTTGTGTGTAATGAAAATGTATTCTGGTAGGGCTTTATGGTCCATGTGTAATCGCCAAACATGCTTCTCGTTGGAAACAGTGACCTTGACTCGGAGAAGCAGATCCTCGTGTACAAGGATTGATGCCACTCATTCACATTGTTTCCTCTGCACAGACGGCATATCAGCCATTACCTACCAAACACCCCAGCCTATGGGAATGTAAAGTTAAAAAAGCAGATGTTTTGCCACGTATCAAGAGATAAGAAAGGGGCATGATTACAGAATGCCCGGCACACAGGGAAAGGAACTTCTGGAAAGTGGAGACTAGCGATTTTTCGAAAGTGTGGGAGCAGTAGTTTCTGTAAGATGTGCAAATCCATGTGCAATAAGTATGGACATTCTAATTTTTACACCACAAAGGGCAAACCTTGTTTCCAATATCTTCAAAACATGGGTGCAGTTTTTACTTGTTGAACTTAATCTGGCCAGCCAAACATGTGGCTTAATTTTGGTACAATGATGCAAACAGCCCTCAGCTCTCATTTCAGCATACTAGCACCAGTAAAGAGGAGATGGACATAATACTTGAAGGGCCAGATGTACGACCTCTTGGTAATGCGACTCGCAATTTGCGAATGTCACAAATGACCTACCTCATTAATATTCATAAGGTAGGTCGCAATTTACGACCCCATTAGGAATGGCCGCATTCACAGGGATGGTGGCCTGTTGGGGACAACAGACCACCATGTCTTTGACTACTTTTGAAATACAGCAGTATTTTGTTTTTAAATGCAGCCCGTTTTTCTTAGTGGAAAACGGAATGCATTTCAAAAACAAAAATAACAAGTTTTCTTTTCATTTTTTCAGAGCAGGCAGTGGTCCCTGCTCTGAATTTTTTTTTTTTTGCATGCATTCACAAAGGGGAAAAGGTCCCATTTGCGAATGGGTTATCACCAATTTGAAATTGGTGCTAACTGCGACTGTTCTTTGACCGCATTCACAGTCAGAAAACAATCATACATCTCACTGCAACTCGCAATTAGGAAGGGAATGCCCCTTCCTAATTGCGACTCCCAAACCATTTTTGCGATTCGGTAAAGAGATTACCCAATCGCAAAATTGACTTTGGGCATCGCAAAATGCTTTTTTTTGTTGCAAATGGACGATTATGCGAATCGGGCCATTTGCGATGAAAAAAAAAGCTTTGTACATGTGGCCCTTAGTGTTGCATTAGGTGCCCTTGTTTCAGCTTAGGGATTATTTGCATCTCCATTTTCAACGAATGAGACTGGAATGCGAGAAATTCTTTCTTGAGTAGGTACCCTCATCCAGCTGCATCATTGGGTATCTGTAGATTGTCTTTACTCAACACCAGTTGTCAGAAATCACTTAACTTGTGGGCAGGACCACTTTAGGGAGGACCAGGGCTGACAAAAGCACATGGCCCAGGGGAGGTTCTAAGAGAGCAGACACTACAAACACAATAGGAGCTCTTAGTATATCTCCATGTAGCTGGGGTGTCTAATCATGTGGGAGGGAGGTGAATAATAAAAACATAAAATAGCCACCCACCCTTAACAGTGTTATTAAGATTTGTTTTTCCAAGCTCACCTGTAAGGAAATAGCATAAACTTCGTCATAGCTAGAGGAACCAGGTTATGAAGCCTGTTATCCTTTCTAGAGAAATCTCCTGCTGAGGTTTTCAATTAATAACAGCTGTAGGTAAATACACTGTCTGTCGCTAGCCAAACTCAGAGAGATCCACCCTTTGTGTTGTCTCATTATTGGCCCAATCATTTTTGTGCCTAAATCAATCTTCTAAGAAACAGCTGCTTTTCTACCACCTCAACCTAAGGGCTCCAAACAAAATGAAATCCCCACTGATCCACATGTCTTTTGAGTAAGCCTTTGAAGTACACTGTGGTTCTCTATGAGTCCAGAAACTTTCCTATTTTAGAAAACAAATGGCCACCAGTTCTGGGCAAAGCTCTAGCACTGCCCCTCCATCCTCTAGGACTGCCACCTATTCAATCACATTTTCCCATTTTTTAAATCACTTTCTTGCACACCCTATGTTAGACCCATTTCTGAAAATATGCAAGTTGAGGTTCCCTGGACCTATCCTAACTCTTCCACTGATGTCATTGTTAATTTAAGAAATATGTACTTGAAGTGTTTCTTCGCACCACACACCTTGTCTTGTTGTTCCTTCAGCTTGCATTCTTCCGTGAGCAAACTTGCTTTTTTATGGTCACCTTTGTAGCTGATATGGGTTATATGATGATGAATTCTGAGAGGGGGAAAAAGTAAGCTTGCTTTAAAAAAAATAGGCTCTCTTCTTATGTTCTTTCTTTGATCGTAGAAGGAAAAAATAACTATTGTCACTGATGGCTGGAAACATTATAAACTTAAAGCACTTTATGTTGGAACACACCTTGCTGTATATAAAAGTCTCTCGTAGTGTACCAAGGCCCATATTTATACTTCAGTTGTGCCAAATTTGCGACATTTTTTTTACTCAACTTCGGCGTAAACTTAACTCCATATTTATATTTTGACGTTAGACACGTCTTACGTCAAAATATAGGAGTATGCACCATTTTTTGGATGCGTGCACCTACCTTGTGTCAATGAGATACAAAGTAGGCATTCCCATCTGAAAAATGGTGCCATCCCCATAGCCCAATATTTATCCCTCCATGCTAAAATGATGCACGGGTAGGAGGAGGGGACAAATGATGGTGCAAAGTTTGCTTTGCGCCATTATTTAATGCCTAGGTCAGACCATGCGTTAGGGGACCTGTGGACCCATTTCATAGGTTAAACACCATGGAAATGGGTCCACAGGTGTCCTCCCCAAGCCCCAGGAACACCACCACCAGAGGGACACTGGAGGATGGGGGACCCCATCCCAAGTAAGTAGGATAAGTATTTTTTGTTCTTTTTTTTTTTGCCACTGGGGGCCCAACATGGGGCCCCCGGCATAGCACAGGGTGCAATGGCCATGCCCAGGGACACTGGTCCCCTGTGCTGGCCATTGGGGTGGTGGGCATGACAGTCACGTTTTTGGTGGTTGTGCACCAGGAAATGGCGCTTGTCTGGTTAGAGGTATTTTTATTGCCCCTAAGCAGGCTAGCATCATTTTCTGATGCACAATCACCTCCTTACCCACCATCACCCCCACCCGGCTAGCGTCCTTTTTTAAGACGCTAGCCCAATTTTAGTGCCAACATGCGCCATTCTTTTTACATGGCTCCCGGCTGGCGCTGTGGAATGGCTCAAGCCGGCGCTATACTTTTAGCGTCAAAACTGAATTTGTGCAGTTTTGTGGCAAAAAGTATAAATCTGGGCCTAAGAGTATACTCACCATCATATCTGAGACAAGAGTACGTAGCAGAAGGTCTCTTGAACAAAGTTGGGTAGCGCAGTGCTTTGACGGGATTGTAAAAATTACCCCGGATTGCACATTTACATTTTTGTGCCATTTCAGTCACCTATCAGAGGACATCCTGGCTCCTGCATTTCATGCCATTCTGTGCAACTGGAGTTGCTAAGAAGAGCTCCAGCAAGCACACCCTTGCTCTAACGCATGCACCAATAATGTCAGCTAGCTGAGGCCTGGTGAACAAGGTCTACCAGTGGTCCTACATTCCTTCCCAATAAACCTGAACAGTGCAATACCCAAACTTCCACCCCAATTGGAAAAACTTCATGCTGTATGCTATTTCGAAGTAATGTGGTTGTGTGTGACCGCTTCTGGGGTGCATCACAGAGCACACAGGAGCTACGTGGCCCCTCCTGTGTTGGTTGATGTTGTAAGCCACTTTTTGTAAGCCACTTGTGTCCCATGGCTCATCATAATATGGCTCTATAAACTGAGCCAGGTACACCTTTCCACATTTGAGTGTCAGTATTGTGACTCTGAACAGTCCACTGCAAGTCAGGGAGGTAGTATAGTAGGTACAGATTTAGAATTCAAATAATACTGTAATGTATATTTAGGGCCTTATTTATACTTTTTGGTGCAAAACTGCACTAAGGCAATTTTGCCCCAAAAGGTTTTGCACGGCTTGCACCATTTTTTAGCACCAGCTGGGCAACATATTTATGGAATGGTGCAAGCCGGTGCAAAGGGTAGGCTAGCTTAAAAAAAAATGACGTTAGGCAGTTTTGAGTCAAAATAAATGATTATGACCAGATTAGCATAATTTGTTGACGCTAAGGGGCGTATTTATACTCTGTTTGCACTGAATTAGCGTCATTTTTTTAAAACTCTAATTCAGTGCAAAACTAACTCCATATTTATACTTTGGTGCTAAACCCGTCTAGCACCAAATTTATGGAGTTAAAGTCATTTTTTGGAAGTGGAAACCTACCTTGCCTTAATGAGATGCAAGGTAGGCGTTCCCGTGCAAAAAAATGACTCTATGGCCTTAACACCATATTTATACTCCCATGTAAAAATGGTGCAAGGGAGGGAGGAAGGGTCAAAAAATGGGGCAAAGCTTGCTTTGCCCCATTTTTTAAGACCTGGGTCAGGGCAGGTGTTAGGGGACCTGTGGCCCTATTTCCATGGTGGAACACCATGGAATAAGCCCAGAGGTGCCCTCCCTAGGCCCTAGGGGCACCCCCACCCACACTAGAGGGACTGCGAGGATGGGGGACCCCATCCCAGGTAAGTACATGTAAGTGCATTTTATTTTTGAAAGTGCCATAGGGGGCCCTGAAATGGGCCCCCATACATCGCACCGGGTGCAATGGCCATGCCCAGGGGACCCCTGTCCTCTGTGCTGGCCACTGGGGTGGTGGGCATGACTCCTGCCTTTTCTAAGGCAGGAGTCATGTGGCATGGTAGGTTTAGCACCATAAAATGACGCTAATCTGGTTAGAGTCATTTTTTTTACTCTAACCTGCCTAAAGCCATTTTTTGGTGCTAAACCCTCTTCTTCTATACTGCCAGCCCCACCCGACTAAAGTCATTTTTAAAACTCTAGCCTACCCTTTGCACCGGCTTGCACCATTCCATAAATATGGTGCCCGGCTGGTGCACAGAAATGGTGCAAGCCGGTGCTCAACTTTTTTGGTGCAAAACTGAGTTAGTGCAGTTTTGCAGCAAAAAGTATAAATAAGGGCCAATATTTTGTAAATTTGCGCCACTTTTGTGTCATAAAATGACGTTAATGCAGTGCAAAAAAAGTTTAAATCAGGGCCTTGGTGCTAGATGGGTCTAGCACCAAAATATAAATATGGAGTTAGTTTTGCACCGAATTAGAGTAAAAGAAAATGACACTAATTCGCTGCAAACAGAGTATAAATATGCCGCAGAGTATAAATATGCCCCTAAATATGGTGTTAAGGCGATAGAGTCATTTTTTGCACGGGAACGCCTACCTTGCATCTCATTAAGGCAAAGTAGGACTCCACTTTCAAAAAAATGACTTTAACTCCATAAATTTGGTGCTAGAGGGGTCTAACACCAAAGTATAAATATGGAGTTAGTTTTGCACCGAATTAGAGTAAAAAAAAATGACACTAATTTGGTGCAAACAGAGTATAAATATGCCCCTTAATGTCCAGTAAAATGAATGTCGTTTATAAAAAAAGATAAGTATTTTAATCTCACAGAAATTAATACATTGCACACAGATTAGGCAAATATATAGGGATGCACAATGGGGTCTATGATTTCTCTACGAAATATAAACCTGGAAGTAATCATGATTAATGTATAGGTACAGACTCACTGAGTTGGAGCAAAGTAGCCTCCTTGCATTCTGTGTAAAGTAGGTTAGTCTATAGAAAAAGGCTATTCTATTCCTGTGCAAGGATAGCAATGTTCGAACATGTTTCCTCTACCAAATTTGGGTCCATATTTATAGGAAAATTGGCAGCGCTGCGCTCCGTCATTTTCACAACACAGGGATGCGCCGTATTTACAACCCCTGTGTTGTCCCCTGTGCTGGCGCTAAATTTGGCTGCCAATGCCAAAGCAGGCATCCTTGCACCATTGTGCAAGGATGTCTGCATTGAGGCGTGTAATTGTTTATGTGCGGGAAGGTGTCCCTTCCTGCACATAAACAATCACTAATGGCAATTTGGCACTTCTGTGTATACTGCAAAGTGCAGCACACACAGGAGTGCCAAAGAGTCATTTTCAAATGATTGTTTACATGCAGGAAGGGACAACTTCCCGCACATAAACAAATATTTCTGTAATTTTCCTTTTTTTATGCATGCTGCAGAATGCAGCACACATAGAAAAAGTAAAAAAACGAGGAGGAATAGAAGTATTCCTCCTTGTTGCGCCAAGCTAAGGCCACCCCTAGGGTGGCGTTAGATTTTGGCTCTGCTTTAGGTATATGAAAACTCATAAATCTGAGGCAGCATCAAAATGCAATGGGTGTTGCTGTGGCACGCCCACAGCAACACCCATTGCACGCCCTTCCACGCAAAGGGCTGCATGTGAAGGGGTCGTATTTACAAGGTGGCGTTCAGCCACAAAATGTGGCTAAACGCCACCTTGTAAATACAACGCAAGGCATAGCACCACCGGAGAGATACGAAAAGTGATGCTCCGGGTGCGCTAGGAGCTCATATGCCCGTATATTTTCCAAAAAGTTTGCAGTCAATGTCTCTCAGGGATATGGAATTACCTAATGTTGTGTGCACTCAGAATTACAAAGTCCACAAGTTCTGGTGGGTCGGCCATGGGTGATTGGGCTCACTCACCAGAGATCATTTGCTTAATCCTGCCTCCTTCTCTCTGCGTTCTGACGGCTGGTTTGGCACCGGATCCACAAAGTTGCTTCCGTTAGTCTACTTCAGCGGTAGAAAGATCTTCCACCTTGGATCTAGGGTGCTAGTGTTGTCGCTGAAGCGCAACAAAGATCTTTATCTGTGTCAGTCTCAGAATCAGACTTTACTTATTTTACGATTGACATTGGTGAGTTGAATAGAACCTTAACTCGACATTTGGGCTAAAAGACCGGATTTAACCTGGCCATTTCAGTGGTTTACTCAGCATTCTCTGCAGAAACCTGGGGACGTCCCTTCGCCTGCGGGACAAAGGCTATCATTGAGATCGGTCCCGGAACACTCACTATGCTTCTGTTCTCATGAGGGAAGAATTACATTCATTTGTAATATACCGAGGAAGTAATGCAATCCATTTAAATTTCCAGTCATTATATTTATTTATGCGTGCCTTGCTCCGTATCTCCAACATTGTTAGCCTGATATGTATTTCCTCAAATCATTATAATGGTATTTATGATGTTCTTAATGTCATTACAAAAATGATTTTAAAACCAATTATGTTTGTCTATTGAAAGAGTCTTTGAAATTAATTTGAGGCTAGGGCACGGTGAAGTTAGTCACTTTGTTGAGAACTGAGGATGTGTAGGAAAATGTCTTTGTTCTTACATTTTAATGTTGGCATTTTCTATATCTGTTATTTTTTCTAGTGGAATCCTCAAGTGATATAATGAGGCATTTGGGCCCATATTTCTACTTTTTTTGCATCGCATTTGAGTCACTTTTTGATGCAAAAGTGGTGCAAACTTAAAACATAAAGGGCCACATGTATCAAGCCTTTTTGCATTTGCATACGGTGCGAATACCCGTTAGCGAATGCAAAAGTGCCATTCAGAATGTATGAAAGGCATTGGCAATGCAATTTTTAAGCAATCGCTAAAATAGCAATTCCTTAAAATTGGGAGCCCTTTTAGAGAATCGCATATCACGATTCTCTAAATAAGGAATCGCAAATAAGGAATCCTTATTTGCGATTTCTTAAGCACACGTATGAAGCTTTTCCTTAATGCGAATTGGGCATTAAGGAATCGCAATTACCACCAAGTAAAACTTGGTGGTAACCATGTGCAAAATTTTAAAATGCATTAAAAATGCATTTTTAAAATTGACATAAACACACACCTGCACCTTGGCATGTGTGCGCTTTACATGTCCTAAAATATTTTTTTGGGGTGCAGCAGAGGGGGCCTTAGGCCCCCAGCACCCTGGGGTTTTTCATTTCCTAAATTGCGAATTCCAGTTAGGAATTCGCAATTTGGGAAATGCCAAAAAATCGCAAATATGAAGGCCCATAGGTGCAAATGGGCTCAGAATCCTATTTGCGATTCGGTAATAGCATTTGCGATTTTTAAGAAATCACTATTACCGAATTGCAAATATGATACATACCATTATGTGGCTCAGAAATAGCGATTTCTTAAAAATCGCGATTACCGAATCGCAAAAGGGTTAGATGATGCATCTGGCTCATAATTATATTTTGTAACTTTGCACCACCTTTACGTCAAAAACTGACGCAAATGGGGTGCAAAAAAAAGTATAAAGATGGGACTTGGCCTTTTGTCACTTCCCAGTACAATTATCAAGGACTTCTATCTATCCACTTCAGCTCGGTTGATATTTCTTATTTATTAAGTGCAATCTCTTGTGCTTTATAACGCGTATACTGAGATTGCATTCTCACAGTTTGTATGTTCTGTACTACTCAGAAAGGTTCCCCCTTATAGATGTTACTGCCTTCTGTGTGGCCTTTATTCACAGCCTCCATAAAAGAGTGTGCCGGTCTCTCTCTCAGAAATATATGCTCTTGAACACTTTTTTGTCAGGTCGAATGCCCACAATGGGTGGCTCATCTTCATACATGTTTTCAAGCACATATTCCTGTGATGGAGGACAGAACTTACTCAAGTGGGCCTGTAGACATTGTAATCCTTGAACAAGTAAAAAGGGCTTGTTCAGTTACTGATCAGTAATACAAGGTATGTTTTCACCACCGCTCATTGTACGTGCCCAGGCTCAAAAACCATGGTCTCGTGCCCAATCAATGGTATGTGTTGAACAGCCCTCCATATACTAAGAGCCAGGGACCTTAATGTCTATTTCGTGCCAGTCAGGAAGCGCACATACAGGATTTTGTGTGTGCTGAAGCCAAAAGTCAGGATACCAGATTCACTTGCAGATGAGCCACTCAGGGCAAGGTTGCATGCCCTTTATAATGCAGGAGGATATACCTATTGAAACAGTTCACTTCTGAGAAAAGCTTAAAAATGTGACAACCCTCAGCACCAGACCCCCTAATAAATCTAGTGGACGTACATGTATTGGCAAGTACTGGAGACTTTTGTACGAACTAGACACGTGATGAGCCTTAGTCAGGTTTATCTCCACATGGTGATAACATCCCGTTCATCCCGAATTCCCTTGCTTGACTTCTCTCACTGGATAATTTTCAATTCCTAATACTTAGATTGAGTATACTACTGATTGCCATAATCCTGTATCCAGGCTTTAGCAATCAATATCATCTGATTAGTTCATTGTTCAGTGTCTTATCAGACACAATGACTTCACAACATCAGACTGATACCCTAAAGGAAGAAGACATAATGAATGTCACACTCGACACCCTCTGAACAACCAATTATTAAGGCTTCTATTGGCTCTGTTTAGGACAAGTTGGCTGCTTTGGACAAAGAGATCCAATCACAGAAGACGCATGTCGCTACATTCAACAAAATAACTTGATACAACTGAACAACATGGAAATACAACTGTTGAACTACATCATATCACTACATACCGAGGTCACTGTATGTTGAATATTAATTAGGAAACGTACAGATGAACGGCAGTAACCAAGGTAATAACTAATGTCTCGATGAAATGTGATGGTGGCGGCCTTATTCTTTTACTACAAAGTTTCATCCAAAACATTACTCTACTTTTGCTTTGTTTCAGTGGTACGAATAAAAAGAACCTACCAGATACCTACCAAAAACCGACTGACAAAGTGATTTCCAAAAGCCCATAACTGCCTGCTTCCATTACAACAATTTCATCTAGTCTTAACCACTGGAAGAGCGTCATTTAGAGATGATCTAGTTTGATGTGGAGGATATGCCATAAAAATGGCAGACAACCATCCCCCAAACATTTGGTTCTCCTAGTGCTTGATTTCTAAATAAAAACGTTCCGGTGCCCAAAGCCCTCCTCTTAAACACGCAGCTTTTGCATTTAAATGTGGGAACACAGAATACTGAGGCAGCGTAATCCTGAAACCATCTCGGGCCTCTTCAATCCATATAAAGCCACTCGTTGCCTCTTCAGCTCACTTTTGCAGCTTTCTACTTTCTCCCTTTGTGACGCTTTTTTGTTTTTCCCTTCTTCTGTCTTTCCCATATGAGTCTTTTGCTCGCATCAAATGCTCGAGACAGAAGAATAAGCCCCGGCCCTCAAAAATAAGTGCTGGTGCTCAGCACCAGAAACAACAAGCACAAATTAAGCACTGGGTTCTTCTTCCTTGTTTAGAGGAGGGGGAAATCTCATCTAGGTGTTGGCCTGCCAATGGATTGCTCGGCCACAGTGGAAGTTCCCCTATCCTAGTTAATGAGAGGCAGGCTCACTGATTTGTCCTTAGCAAGTCTACCAAGCAAAACATTTTGGTGCCAAGAAAAAAACTCTGAACATGTGAGATAAAACGTCCTGTGCAGCAAATACATCAATATTTGCCTTTTCAGCAGCAACTCCCTGCTTTGGGCTATGTTTTTGAAAAGCAATAGAGAATGTTTAGTGGGTTATAAATCATGGCTGACTGGTTTGAAACCAACAGTGTTAAAAGGGTTTCTGCTGCTTAGGTCGATACGTGCTCACCAGCGAGGCATGGTCGGGGGTCCTCCGACAGGGGAGCAAAGGCACAGCCCTACGGTGGCCTGGAAGTCTGGTGTACCAACTAAGGCCCTGATTTATATATTTTTTGCACCGCATTACAGTTCTTTATTGACGCCATTAAAGCCACTAATCAAGGCTGTTATATTGCAACACCTAAAACTTGATACCGAAGATTCAACTAGCAACCCACCCCACATTGCAGCTTCCCAGCTTACTTACAACAAGTACATATCATTATTTACACCTCCACATTCCCTATGGGTCTATTTACTTGCATCACTCAAGACCAAAAACGGGTCCATGTCACTAAAAAAACCTTCTGACCCAAGAAGACACCTTTTAAATACAAAATGGGACACTGCCTCAGGAGGTGGAAGTGACTTAACAGATGGTATCTGACCAGACAAAGTAAAACTAAGGAATGTTGGAAAATTGCCCTCCTTGAAGGGTCTCTCCACACTTTTTGCCTTCCTTCTCCTCTTTTTCTGACCTTGTTTTTGTTGGCTTTAAGACTGTGGGCACTTTAGCACTATTAACCAGTGCGAAAGTGCACGTGCTCTCTCTCTAAAACATGGTAACATTGCCTCCAACCCAATTGGTTTATTCAATTTACCTATAAGTCCCTAGTAAAGCGTATAATATATATGCTCCACACCTGTATATTAAATGCTACTAGTGAGCCTGCAGCACTGATTGTGCTACCCACATAAGTAGCCCCTTAACCAAGTCTCAGGGCTGCCATTGCAGCCCTGTGTTTGCAGTTTCACTGCCACTTTGACTTGGCATTTAAAATCGCTTGCCAAACCTTAAACTCATCTTTTATTACATATAAATCACCCTTAAGGTAAGTCCTAGGTAGCCTATAAGGCAGAGTGTTTTGTAAGTAAAAGGCGGGACATGTACTTGTAGGTTTTTTATGTCCTGGTAGTGAAAAACTCCAATCGTCATTTTTCACTATTTTGAAGCCTGCCACCTGCATAGGCCAGCATTGGAAGTTCCTTTATATCCTTTTAAGTGGTAATTTCTAATCTGAAATGAGTGCTTTGTCACGTTTGTTATGGTTGGAATGGTAGTGAGGAATTCTGCTAACTGGTGAAGTTGGATTTAACATTACAATTTTGGAAATGCCACTTTTAGAAAGTAGTCATTTCTCTGCACTTACTGCTCTCTATGCCTTACAACCTGTCTCCAATCCACGATTGGTCTGTGCTGGTTGACAGCTCCTCTTGTGCATCCCACACAGACAGCCATAAACACAGGGCGCACAGCTGCATCTGCATTCATCTGCATACTGATGGTTTTTCCTGGACATGAAGGGTGGAGGGGCTCTTGCACTTTAAAGGCTAGTAGCCTGACCTCACACAAATGACTGATAACCCCCTCTGCCCCAGCCCCCCCACAGAGCTCCTGGCATGGACCTGGGTTGAAAGTGGAACTGGTACACTATAAAACCACTCTTTGAAGCCTCTTCCACTTCAAAGGCACATGTGGATATATAGACTGGGTCTTTGACCCCCTGAAATTAGGTACTTGTGGACCTACAACTGGATTCTTTCAGAAGGACTGCAGTGCTGCCCAAAGGACTCATCTGGATCGCTTTTCTGGAAGGACTGCTCTCCTGCTTGTTGCCCTGCTGCTTGCTGTTCCCTGCCTCTGCTGGAAGGACTTTGCCTCCCACCCACAAGTGATCTCCAAAGGCTTGTCAGCTTACCTCCTGTTAAGAAGTCTCAGAGCCATCAAAGACTTCACCTAAGAGAAAAAATCCACTGCGTTGGAAAAATTGATGCAACACTGCAGAACTGATGCAGTGACTGTGTTGCAGCTGTAAAACCGTCACAGCACCTGTAGAATCAAAGAAGACTCTGTTTCATCATCACAGCACCTTTGGATCTTCCATGCATCATCCCTGGGTGTCAATTTGTCTTCAAACTCCGCACCAAAGTAAGGAACCAAGGCTACATGCCTGGAAATCAACGATTCACCTTGCTTGCGAGGAAAGAATCAATGCATCACCTCCACCGCACCAGAAAAATCGACACATGGCTTCATTTTCTAATGCCTAATCTCCTCTGCCGCCCACATCATTGTTATTTTTTAAGCATCCCAGGTACTTTGCGCTAAGGAGATACATCCATTGATTCTTATGGATTCAGACTTATGAATAAAAAGTGATATTCTGACTTATGCATATTGGATTTTTGTCATATTGGTCTTGTTATTAAGATAAATAATATCTATTTTTCTGAACTGGTGTGGAGTACTTTTTGTGGTGTTTTCACTGTGTTACTGTATGAGTTATTGCACACATACTTTACACATTGCCTTTTAAGTTAAGCCTGCTTGCTTTGGGCCAAGCTACCGGAGTGTGAGCACAAGACAATTTAGGTTGTGTTGTGACTTACCCTGACAAGGATTGTGGTCCAGACATGGACTGGTTGCATACCTCTGCCAAATAGAGACTTGGGGACAGATGTAGCGAACATTTGCGAGTCGCACATGGCCCGAATCGCTATTTGCGACCTCGCAAAATCCGAAATAAGATGCAGAAATCCCATTTCTGAAGTGCAAATAGCGATTCAAGACATTACCTACTCGCAAACTATGCGACCTGATTATGCGACCCGCAAATAGGAAGTCGCAATTTGCGAGTCGCAAACCATATGAAAAAGCCTGTCGCAATTTGCGACTAGTGGCAAAAAGCCCATTTTGCACATCCAGATTACCACTGATTCAGAGCCAGTGGTAACCAGAACCAAAGTATAAAAGTAGGCCCAAAAGGCATCTGGGTTACTCAAAACGGCTGAACTGTATGTGATAGCATGGAGGAGGAGAGTCCACGCTGCCCAGCAGAGGAGGAGGAGTAGGCAGAGACAGGAGAGGACATATCGAACAAGGCAGACACTATTCCAACAAACTGAGGAGGAGATTTATGACAAATATAGACTGAGCAGTGCTGCAATCTTAAAATTAATTGAACTACTCAATCCGCAGCTTGAACGACAGACAATGCGCGGCAGCGCCATCCCTACACATGTGCAAGTGCTATGCTCACTGCACCTCTTGGCCTCGGGTAGCTATCAGGGGGTGATTGCTGTGGCAGGTGGGGGATTCTTCAGATCATTCCTAGATGCCATACTCACACACACATGTCCATATATATATACCTACCCAGGAATGAGGCAGAAATTAACAGCACCAAGTTGGACTTTTACAGAATTGCCAACTTCCCCCACATTATAGGGTGTGTGGACGGGACACGTATACAAATCTGCCCTCCTGCAAATCTGGAATATGTGTTCTGCAATAGGAAATTTACCCACTCACTAAACATCCAGGTGGTATGTGATGCACATAATGTCATTACTGACATTGTAGCTAAATTCCCAGGGAGTACACATGACTCATACATATTCAGGCACAGTGGGATACACCAACGCCTAGAGTTTGGAGACGGATATCTATTAGGTATTGCTGAATACACCCTGAAGCCTTACATACAGGTCACTGTGGAAACTATTCATGCCCTGCTAACATTGCTTATTTTTGTCAAACAGGTGACAGTGCATATGCACCAAGACCATGGGTACTTACCCGGTACCTAAACCTGGCAATGAGAACGAGAGGCGTTATAACAGTGCCCATCGACGAACCAGAACTGTCATTGAGAGGACCTTTGGATTGTTAAAGGCAAGATTCAGGTGCCTCCACAAAAGTGGAGGTGCACTCCAGTATGCCACAGAAACAGCATTCAAGATTGTCGCCGCCTGTGCAATCCTACACAACATTGCCACCAGACGTGGGCTACATCTCGCCCCTGAAGACACAGATTCGGAGGATGAGGAGCAAGAGCTACCACACCGACAGCCTGGGGATAGAAGCATTGCAAATCAAGGCAGACAGAGACAGAACCACATTGCAACCCAATACTTTGGCAGGTAAGTGGCAACCATCACCACACTCACTAATGTCAGACACACATAGCCCAGTTGTGTTGTGAAACAAACAAAACCTTTTTATTTCTAAACTATATGGGGAAAGAAAAGTGCTGTCTGTTACAGTCTGTACTTGTCCAAATGTGATGAGGACACATTATGTGTCATGTGCCTCATGAACCGTGCTGTATGGTGGCTCACACCCTCCTCCTTGAGCGCCCAGCATGGCTCATCCCTGGTAGTTCCCCTGACCTCTGCTGTGCATTTCCGTAGACACGCTACTTATTGTAGACCCCTCCTCACTGACCTGAGGGGTCTCCCCTGTGCCCCTTGCCACCTGCCTACTTTCCATCAGGTCCACAGCATGGCTGATGCAGCCAAGTCCACGTGCCACATCGCCAGCAAAGTGCCTAAGTTCAACTTGTAGGCTTACTGTCTGTCTAGACAGACCAGTTGTGTTGGTTGGAAGACGCCCAATGGATGCAGCCATGCGGTCAAATCGTGGCACTGTGTGGCGCTCCCTTCGCCTTGCATACTGTCGGTCTGCCACCAGTTCTGTCACCAGTTGGCGGATGGCCTGGGTGAGATCCCCCAAATGATTGTTCATCCTTGTGAACTGACTGTTCACTTCAGCCAGCCCAGTGGTCATGCTGCTCTGCATCCTGTTTAGGGTTCTTGATATTGACCTCAGTTGTCTATTTTCCAGGCGCTGACCATTGATGAGGGATGCCTTCATTCCTGCAAAGCCTGCTTCCCCTACCTCCTCCTGGGGCACTGCCAGAACTCTGCACCGGCGTCTGCGCCTTTGACCTGCTACTGGCTCTGATTGACTTGCTGTGGGGCTGGGCCCTGGGGTTGTGTTAGCTGCCCCCATTTCCTGTGCATGTTCCTCATAAGACTCTGGTGGTGTCCTGCTGGGCCCAGGAATTTCAGCAGCAGCCTCCTGCAGTGTCTCTGGCCCATGGTCTCCTCCCTGCCTGGTGTCGCTGCTGGGGGTGTCTTTTGGGAGACCTGTGGGTCATAGGAAATACACTGGCAGTCTCTGACATCTGTTTTATGCCTCATAATAAACATTTGCCTATATTCTACAGTACTACATTTCCCATAATGCACTATTCTAGAGGTTGCTAGACTGGAATGGAGCTAGTCTGGTTGTGCCTGTTGCTGTGTACTGGGAGAGTGTGTATACTGCATTTGTGGGTGTAAATGCATATCTCATGTTACTTACTTTTGGATGTCCCTGGCACAGAACTGTCCACTTCTCCCATTCCAATGACGGCCTCTGGCTCCAAGGTCTGCTCGACCATTGCTTCCATGGCTGTGGGTGGTGGGACGGTGGATGGGCCTCCTCCGGTGCCCCTCTTCTCTCTCAAGCACTCTGCAACCCTCTTCTTCGTCCTAGAGCGCAGGTCATACCACCGTTTCCTGATTTCCTCAAGAGTGCAGTGGCTCACCCCTATGGCATTTATCCTGTCCTGGATTTGCTGCCATATCATTTTCTTTTGAGTGTCTGGGACAATCATGGCTGCCTTCCCAAATAGTTTGTCGTGGTACAGGCAGCATTCCTCTCCCAGCACCTCCAGTTCTTTATCAGAAAATGTGACCTTCCTTCTCCTTCCTGTGGTACTGAAAATTCTGGACCCGTGTTATAAACATCGTCGTATCACAACGATTTTGGTATCAGCAGACCGAGAATTATTAGAATAGTATGCACAAGCATTGTATTCATATTCGGGTAACAAAATCACCCGAATATCAGAGTTTCCGTCCTGAACCCTTGTGTTCCATTTAAACGACAGCCATTTTGTGATTGCCCTCACATAGGCCAATGTCTAATGCTGAAAACGAGTCTGAAGGACACGTACATCTTTGCTGACTCCTCTGTGACCTGGGCAAGCTGACTCCACTGCCTGAAGCCAAACCTGTTCGGCCAGTTTCTTTCCCAGTGGCCGAATGAGATTAGTATCAAGGGTCAACACATCATAAAACCTTTCATCACACACAAACCATGCCTAATCTTACACACACCTGTCCCTGTTTCTTTCTTTATGACTTGCTTTACAAGGAGGAGGTGCCTGTTTATATTGGGGGTCTGTTGATATCTGATGAAAGTACTAAGCCTTGCCGGGTAATTGATTGAGGGCTGGACAAACTGAAATATGGGCTTGTCATCATAACCCTGCTATTTCTTTGTAGTGAAAAAATGTGAATGGTCAACTGTAAAATAAGGAATGTTTGCCCAAAGCATAATATTTTGTATAAAAGAGAAGGTTAGCTTTGCAAGAGGAGCAGTCTCCTGAGAATATACACCGTGTTGTACTTCTAGGATACCTGTTACTGGCTGCAGCCAATAAACAAGATCTTTGACTTCACCAAGAAGACTCTGTGTTTCTGTAGTCTGAAACAGGAAGGACTCGAAGTCTTAGGGTGTGTTCCCTGGCACCACTGGGTTCTGAAAAACCCAGTACTTCAGTTGGCGCCCAACGTGGGGCGATTTCAGCGGTACCAGTCCAAGCCAGAGGTTCGTGAGGAGCTTCGTGTGAAAATTCTGGAGGGAGGCCGCCACTTCATCGACCCCTGTATGTCGACGTGGTCCGAAAATTTTTGCTGCGAGGTTCCCCGCTTCCCGACGGCTACGAAGGACTGCTGCCCTGACTATCGCCCTGTTTTGGACCCTTGATGATTTGGTAGAGCAAAACGATAAACGAGTCTTCTGGTGACGTCATCGATACCTCAGTTAAGTATAAGTGGAGCGTCTCCCAGTCCTTAGTTTGGTTCTTAGTTTGGTATCCCCTTGGGATCTTTGATTTGGAACTTGCAAGTACCAAAGCCGAGGGATTCGTGTATTGACGAGGCTATCGTATTCGATTATCCTTTGAAGTTTGACCCTAGACTAGAGAGCGAAGATGCCTGGTCTTAGCAGACATGGAATTTTTTTTTGTCTTGGTTATAATAGGGATTCCCGATTAGAGGACTCGTGTCCGGTTCCTCCGATTGGAACTCCAGCCTATGAACTATATGTGAAACATGGCATAGGCCCCCTCACATATAATGAAGTATGGATCCGATACACCATGAAAGATGGTGTTTTAAAATGGCCCCAATATGGTAGTTTTGACACAGAGATTCTGAATAATCTGGAGGTTAAACTTTTCAAGAAGAAAGCCCGGCCGGCGATGTTTGACTCTTTCCGCCTATGGCGTAAGGAAGCCAAACAGAAGGAAATTAAATTAGCAAAGAGAAATAAGAGGGAAGAGGGTATCTCGATAATGCAAGCTGCCATGCAGTTTAAAGATGATGAAGAAGAACAGATGAATGAGCAGTTGCACAGGCAACGTAAATTGGTGACCGATAAATGTTATCCAGTTTTTCCGCTTCTTCAGCAAGATGCAGCAAAAGAACTTGAGAAAGATCCTTTAATGTCACACTTGTTGAGTTCGCCACCCCCTTATGCGCAGAATGCTACAGCACCTCCGCAACCTTTAGCTGTGCATCCTCCGGTTATTGTGCCTCAGGTTCTTCCACAGCCGCCAGCTCCTCTTCAGTTGGCTCCTACTACTATGGCGCAGCCCCTTCAAGGGCCGCCGACTTCTCTACCTGCTTCATCTGTACCTCCTGCGACTTTATGTACTACATCGACTGCCTCTTCTGGTGTTCTTCCTGATACTGCCTCTGCGTCTGCTTCTGCGTCTGCCTTGCCTCCCTCTGTTTTTCCTCCTGTTCTTTCATCAACTTCTCCTCCTGTCCGACAGAGAATGACAGATACTGTTGCCAGCCTTATATTTCCTCTCTTTGGGTCGTCTGATGTGACCCCAGATTCGGAGCGTAAACAGTCACGTAGTCAACTGCCTAATTCTCAAGAGAGAGAAATGTTTGACCGTATGGCGCGTAAATGGGTTGTTTACCCTTTAAGATACGATGTAGAGTCTGTTATGGATGTCTTCCGTCAATGGGGAGCACCGAAACAAAGATAAGTTTTTGAGAAAATGTGTGCTTTCCTTTGTGAGGAATTGGAGGATAATGATTTGGAAACAAATCCGCCTGATTTGTGCCGTGTACGGTTTGAGTTTGAAAAAGGCACGATTGTGGGTCCCGATGTTGAGAAAGCAGTTGCGACGTTGTTGTCCTTTAGAAATAAGGATCCATCTCAGTCATTGTTCCAACATGACTCCTCTGTTAAAAAAAAGGTGCGACAGTACCCAATGAGAGAAGTCCCTCCGGTATGGAAGGACGCCGTTGCGGCTGATGTTGCTAATCAAATTGATGCTGTCCCAGCTAATTTTCAGCGTGTTTGGGTACATGTTCCGTGGAAGCGAGCTGAAGTTTTAGCCCTTAAGCAGACATTGCCTGATCCCCGTAAAAACCCTGCAGGGTATTATAAGGAATTATCACAGACTGCAGACCCATGCATTATGAATTTAGCCGACATAGACATGTTATTTGAGAATGTTGTTCCACAGCCTTTGTGGGGATTGATTCGCCATACAGATCATGCGCAAGAGTTAGGTGACTCATGGGCTAATATTAGTGCTGCAAATGATAGACAAGTTGGTGGTGCCAAGCCTAAGCCTTTGGTAGCAGAACTGCCTGCTAGGATCATTACTTACATGAAGACTTTAATGCCTGCGATGCGTGTGAATTGGGATAAATTGTCTGCGTGTAAGCAGAAGAAAGATGAAACAGTGTCTGATTTCTTCACAAGGCTTGAGGAAACGTTTATCGACCACAGTGGTCAAGATATGAGTACAGAAGGTGGTCAACGGTTGTTCGTCGACAAGTTTGTGCACAATTTGCTTGCCGAGCTGTGTAAGAAATTGAAGGATTCAGAGAGTTCTTGGGCCGTTTCCTCTTCAGCACAAATATTGGCTACTGCACAGTACTACGAAAATAGGGATAAAGATGAGAAGGATAGAGCAGACAAGAAAACTAAAGAATTCAAGACGAAGGTTCTTTTACAACAGGCGTATCCGCCACGTGGTGGTCAGAGTAACTATCAGCAACCTCAACAGTTCCAGAGAAACTCGCAAAGGTTCGAGTTTTCTCAACCACGTGTTCCTGTAGGTCCCAATCAGTGTTCATATTGTAAAGAAGAGGGTCATTTCAAGTATAGTTGCCCTATTTTGTTACAGCGTACGAATGGTGCTTCTGGCGCAAGAGGTCGAGGTGTTCAACAAGCTCCTAAAGGTAGAGGACGTGGAAGTTTTCCCCAGAACACGCGTTCCTTTCCATCTCAAAACTCAATGAATAGTTTTGACCAGCACCATAACGCGTCTGGTAGGACGGCTCAGTACTATGCTGACGACTACTATGCAGAAGATGAGAACTTGGAAGGTAATAATTGCTAGGACAGCCATAGACGAAGAGAGGGAATTTTTTTAGTTCCAGTGGATCAGAATGGACCTTATGTTAAGGTGATTACATCAGGTGTGTCTGAGCCTTTTCTGTTGGATACTGGTGCTACAAAGAGTTCTATTATGCACTCAAAACTCCCTGGCGCACCTTTGTCTGGTGAGATGAATGTTTCAGTAGGTTTTTCTGGCGCCCCAGTTAGGAATCCGATTTCTAGTCCTATGTCCCTTTCTGTTGGATCTTGTGAATTGGAAGCACCCCTTATTCTGACGACAGGTTGTGGTGAAAACTTGTTAGGATTGGATTTGTTGAAAAGATTGTATGCAACATTATATTGTTCTCCTTCGGGAGTACAACTTACACTGGGTAGGAAATTGGTCTCTCCAATGTATTTGTCGAAGGATAAACTTCCGACCGAATTGTCGTTTCTTCCTGATACCATTTGGGCTACTGGTCCTAATGACGTGGGTCTTTTGAAAATACCGCCTTATGTTGTGACATTGAAAGCCAATGTTAAATTACCACGCATTCAACAATACAAGATCTCTAGTGAAGGTGAAAAGGCGTTGCTAGCGATCATTTATGATTTAATTTAAAAAGATGTAATTGAAGAGACAAGAGGCAACGTTTGTAATAGTCCTGTTCTGCCTGTTTTGAAACGTACTGACCCCTCTAAGCCACCTGTTTACAGGCTCGTGATTGATCTTAGAGAGGTAAATAAAATAGTTGTGCCACAGTTTCCAGTTGTTCCTAATATCACTGCCCTATTGACTATGATTCCAGCTTCCGCCACCTGGTTCTCGGTGATTGACTTAAAGAATGCTTTCTTCAGCATCCCGATTGCAGAGGAGAGCAGGGATATTTTTGGCTTCAGTTTAGGAGGCCGAAGTTTCCGCTTCAAACGCGCTCCACAAGGCTACTGTGAAAGTCCATCAATATATAGTCAGGCTTTAAAAACACAGCTTCATGCAATTGTTTTACCTGACGGCGCTATGCTTATTCAGTACGTCGAGGATTTGCTAGTCGCTTCAGATACTGAAGAGATTTGTAAAGAAGCCACCTTGTCATTGTTGCGTCATTTATCTGATTTACATCACAAAGTGTCACTTTCAAAACTGCAATATTGTCGACAAGAAGTGACCTACTTAGGTCATCTCTTATCGAAGGAGGGAAGGAAACTGACCTCAGAAAGAATTCAGCCAATTGCAAAATTGAGTGTGCCAAGGACACAAAGAGAAGTACGTGCTTTCTTGGGCATTACATCATACTGCAGACAATGGATACCAAATTTTTCTTTGCTGGCCAAACCTTTGGTAGCATTGACCTATAAAGATACACCGAACCCCGTTCCGTGGTCTGAAGACTGTCAGAGAAGTTTTTCCGAATTGCATAATGCATTGTGTTCGGCTCCTGTGTTGGGTACCCCCGACTACAGTAAGCCCATTACACTGTATGTCCATGAGAAAGAGGGTTATGCATTGTCAGTGCTGACACAGTCTTTTGGAGACAAGCAGCGCCCATGCGCATATTTTTCGTCAACTTTGGATCCGGTAGCTAAAGCATTGCCGAGTTGCTTGAGAGCCACAGCGGCCGCAGCTGTTTCTATTCAACAGTCTGCTGGGATAGTGATGAATAATATGTTGATTGTGATGGTTCCACATGCAGTGGACACGTTGTTAAACAGGACCAAGACGCAGCATTTAACTAGTGCTCGATTGTCAGGTTACGAGTTGACACTGTTAGCGAGTCATGTGCACATAAAGAGGTGCAATACGTTGAATCCAGCCACGTTATTGCCGATTTCAGTAGAGACAGATGATGTTGAACAACATGATTGTTTTCTTAGGACAGAAGAAGAAACAAAAGGGAGAGTAGATCTTAAAGATACTCCTCTTCTAAAGTGTGATGGTACCTTATGGGTGGATGGTTCATGCTTCAAGCTTCCGAATGGTGATACGACTGCAGCATATGCTGTCACAACTTTGCATACGATTGTTGAAGCTGCACGTATACCACATAATTCAGCTCAAGCAGCAGAGCTGACTGCACTTACGAGAGCGTGTGTGTTATCGAAAGGAATGAAAGTGACCATATATACCGACAGCCAGTATCCGTTTGGTGTGGCCCATAGTTTTGGACGATTGTGGAAAGAACGTGGGTTCCTGACTTCGCATGGAGCTAAAATTCAGCATGGTCAGTTGGTGAATGAGCTTCTTGAGTCACTGACCTTGCCATTACAAGTTGCGATTGTGAAATGCAGTGCACACAAGAAGGTTACTGATGATGTCAGTCGTGGCAATGCATTTGCTGACGAAATCGCAAAAGAAACAGCAAAAGATGTGATGAATCGAATGTATGTTGCAGGCCCCGCAAGATGGGTTGGTGACGTTGGAATATGTGAAGATACGATAGAGGGTGTGAAGTCTCTTCAAGCTGAAGCTTCAGAGAAAGAGTTGAGTGTGTGGAAAGAAAGTACGGGTAAATTGGATGAAAATGGTTGTTGGGTTGACTTGTCAGAACATCAGCGATGGTTGTTACCCGATGCGTATGTGCTTGCAGTGGTGACAATGGCTCATGGAATGGCCCATATCAGTGTGAAACGGATTTGTAAGTTGTTGGCTCCAGTATGGCAAAATGCTGGAATTCCTAAATGTGCAGAGAATGTGGTCAAGAATTGCATGGTGTGTCTGAAATACAATCCTGGTAGGGGAACCCCAACTCCAGCTGGTCATTTTGCGCCTCCAACGTATCCGTTCGAGGTTTTGCAGCTAGATTTCATCCACATGGAAAGGTGCAACAATCTGAAATACGTACTCGTTGTTGTTTGTGCTTTTTCAAGATGGATAGAAGCATATCCCTTAAAAGACAACACTGCCTTATCCACAGCTAAAGCCCTTGCCAAAGAATTCTTCCCTAGGTTTGGAATGCCGAGAATGGTCTGGAGGGATAATGGGAGTGAATTTGTGGGTCGAGTGATGAAAAAAGTATGTGAGGGGCTAGGTATCCAGCAAAAATTCCACGCTGCAAATCACCCCCAATCAGCTGGACTAGTAGAGTGCTATAATGGCACGCTAAAACTGAAGTTGGCAAAGATACAAGCGAGCTCTGGTCTTAAATGGCCTGACGCTCTGCCTTTAGCACTCCTATCAACAAGAATGATTGTGCATTCGCGAGTGGGACTTAGGGGGTCATTCTGACCCTGGCGGTAATTACCGCCAGGGCGGAGGTTGGCGGTAGCACCGCCAACAGGCTGGCGGTGCACCGCCGGGCATTGTGACCGCGGCGGTACAGCCGCGGCCAGAAGCGGAAAGCCGGCGGTGTACCGCCGACTTTCCGCTGCCCATGGGAATCCGCCATGGCGGCGCAGCTTGCTGCGCCGCCATGGGGATTCTGACACCGCATACCGCCATCCTGTTCCTGACGGTTCGCCTGCCGGGAACAGGATGGCGGTATGGGGTGCCATGGGGCCCCCGTAAGAGGGCCCCACAAAGAATTTCAGTGTCTGCTTTGCAGACACTGAAATTCGCGACGGGTGCAACTGCACCCGTCGCACCTTCCCACTCCGCCGGCTCCATTCTGAGCCGGCGTCCTCGTGGGAAGGGTGTTTCCCACTGGGCTGGCGGGCGGACTTTCGGCGGTCGCCCGCCAGCCCAGTGGGAAACCCAGAATGACCGCCGCGGTCGGTCTTCTGGCGGTTCCCGCTTGGCGGGCGGCGGCGGCCAACATATGGGGAGTACCAAGACCAACAAAATTCAGTGAGATCGAACACCCTGTACTGCTTGATTATTTGTATGAATTGACGGCTAAATTGCGTGTTCTACACCAACAGGTTCACAATACTCTGCCTCAGGTCTCTGAAGCTCCAGGACATCTTATCGATCCTGGATCATGGGTGCTGGTCAAGAACTTCCAGCGGACAAAGAATGACCAGCCCGTTGGACCGGCCCCCACCTCGTCCTTCTCTCAACAAGATCAGCTGTTCGAGTGGAAGGGAAAAAGAACTGGATCCACGGCGTACACTGCAAGAGGGTCCCTTTTCCTCTACCGTACGACCGGTGGGTCCAGGAGAGGATCGCTGACTCTGAGACTGAGACTGTGCCTCATTTTTTGCCATTTAGCGATGCACGTGTAAAAGGAACAATTTCTGAACTAGAAAGTGACAATAATTTGCAAGAAGCTGTGCTACCGTCAATTCGATTGAACACTACAGAGCCTGAACTCTTGTTCCAGAACCAGACAGTACCTGGAAAAAGCCGTTATAATTTGAGACCAAGAACTAAGGACAAATAATTTTTTTCCCGTTCCTTTGCTATTTTTTTTTTTTAAAGTGCGGCTCTCTCATCTGAGAAACTTTCTTATTTTTATTTTTTTTCTTTTCGAACCGCCATCCGGGTTCAGCTGTAGGGTCGTGGTTGCCCAAGTCTTTGGAGTGCAGCTGAAGACGTTAGGTCGACAGTTCTGGTCGGTCTAAGGGAGTTGCCCTGGACTGACAGAAGCATTCCCTAGCATAGAACACCCTACCACCACGAGCAGCAATTAGAGAGGATGGAGTTTTTCAAGAATGAGAGACCTGCCAGACAGATGGACTTTAAAGCCAGAATGTGTATAATAATGACAAAGAAACAATTTTTGATATTATGTATTTTCATGTTGCTTAGTGTAATGACGTTTTTAATAGGATATGTTTTATTCTCTTTTCAAGTGACATTTGCACCCATTACACAGCCCATACCTTCTTCTACTGTTTCCTCGCATTCTTTTCACCCCCTACCTGAACACGAGTCTGCCAGAAGATTAGAATTTGTCAACAATTCATTCATTCAGCTTCTACACCAACACCAATTAGTAGTGAACACAACTAACTGTTGGGTGTGTGGTCTTATGCCTCATACTACTGATAAAGGTATCCCTTATCTGGTCCTGCCTTTCAGCCATAATGGTTCTGTGTGGGCATATAGAACAGTGTTCATATACGCGTATGAAGCCAACCCCCTACGTTCTGTGAAAGATAATCCTAAGAATAGTGCTCTAGCTAAGGGTATAGTAGATATGATTAGGGAAGATATTTCCTATGAGACTATCCCGAGAGATGAGACACTAGCATATATTGGATGGAACATAACAGGATATAGAGTTACTCTGAGTGGGAACCAGCGAACAAAGAGATCCTCCCCGATTTGGATTGTACCCCATCAGGGTCACCTATGTCTGCAAGGTAATGGCAAGAATCCCAGAGCTCAGTTAAGGAAAAGTATCTGCACTGAAACATATGTTTTTGCGTCTCAGACTTCTCCTTCGTTCTTAGCAGCTAAGGGTACCTATTTCATCTGCCATAATAGAGCCTATACATGGTTGCCCCCTGACTTCTCAGGCACATGTTTTGTTTCGTTCCTGTTACCTCCCACCTACACGGCCACGGCAGATTACCATAAGACAAGGATAGTTAGAGGTGTCATAAGTAAAGAAGACACTACAGGACAAGAATTTGGAGATTTCGTAAAGGGTTTTCTGCCGTTTTGGGGTCCTATGGTTAACAGCAGGAACATAAGGCAATTGACAAAGGTGGTTGAATCCACGGTAGTTGAAACCGCCGGTGCCCTTGGTAATTTGACTGCTGAGCTCCAGTCGGATCGCCTTATGACTCTTCAGAACAGGGTCGCATTAGACGTCATACTTGCAGACCGAGGTGGGGTATGTAAAGTGATCCAATCAAGTTGCTGTGTTTTCATCCCAGATAACGCTCCGACAGTCTGCCAGTCCATTTCCAAACTGCATAAGATCTCTGAGTCTATTCACGTGGATAAAGGAGATTGGTCATTGATGGGGTGGTTCTGGAAGCTGATATCCGCCTGGGGATGGAAGACTCTGGTAGTCATTGGGATGATCTTAGCCATTCTTTTCCTGTTCTGTCTGTGTGTACAGTGTGCTCCTGCAATATGTGGCCTCTGTGCTACATCGTGTGTAAGGAAACCTGTATCAAGGGACGAGCTAGGTAATAGGATGATGCTACAGCAACATCTCAACGACTTTATGAATATAGACCTGGACTCAGATTAGCGTGAGTATAGGTTATTGCCTATGTAAGGGCAAAAGGAGGGTCTGTGGTACTGAAAATTCTGGACCTGTGTTATAAACATCGTCGTATCACAACGATTTTGGTATCAGCAGACCGAGAATGATTAGAATAGTATGCACAAGCATTGTATTCATATTCGGGTAACAAAATCACCCGAATATCAGAGTTTCCATCCTGAACCCTCGTGTACCATTTAAACGACAGCCATTTTGTGATTGCCCTCACATAGGCCAATGTCTACTGCTGAAAACGAGTCTGAAGGACACGTACATCTTTGCTGACTCCTCTGTGACCTGGGCAAGCTGACTCCACTGCCTGAAGCCAAACCTGTTCGGCCAGTTTCTTTCCCAGTGGCCGAATGAGATTAGTATCAAGGGTCAACACATCATAAAACCTTTCATCACACACAAACCATGCCTAATCTTACACACACCTGTCCCTGTTTCTTTCTTTATGACTTGCTTTACAAGGAGGAGGTGCCTGTTTATATTGGGGGTCCGTTGATATCTGATGAATGTACTGAGCCTTGCCGGGTAATTGATTGAGGGCTGGACAAACTGAAATGTGGGCTTGTCATCATAACCCTGCTATTTCTTTGTAGTGAAAACATGTGAATGGTCAACTGTAAAATAAGGAATGTTTGCCCAAAGCATAATATTTTGTATAAAAGAGAAGGTTAGCTTTGCAAGAGGAGCAGTCTCCTGAGAATATACACTGTGTTGTACTTCTAGGATACCTGTTACTGGCTGCAGCCAATAAACAAGATCTTTGACTTCACCAAGAAGACTCTGTGTTTCTGTAGTCTGAAACAGGAAGGACTCGAATTCTTAGGGTGTGTTCCCTGGCACCACTGGGTTCTGAAAAACCCAGTACTTCATTCCAGCACTGCCTGTCTCCTCCATTGTAGCAGCAGGTCCTCTCTCCTGGGTGTGGCACAGCAGTTTGGAAAGAGTGTGGTCCTCCCTCCTCCCGGGTGTATTTGATGACTTCCTCGTTCTGATGTCATCATCAAGAGCCAGGAAGTGGGTTTCCAAACTGTTGTGCAGCACCTGCAGCCAATTTGCGATTCACTCGCAATTTCCAACACCCTTCTCGCAATTTGCGACCTCGCTTTTAGTGAGGTCGCAAATTGCGGTGCGTCACCTATGCGACTCGCCAATTGGTATCACAATTATTTCTTGGATTTCATTTTGTGAGTCAGAAATAGCGATTCGCATTGAATCGCTATTTCCGACTCACAAATTTTAACCTACCTACATATGGCCCTACATTTCTAACATGGGTGATCAGTGGTGACAATAGGACTTGTGTTTTTGCAGTGTTATACAATAGCTGTGTGTACACTACCTACCCACAGATAAAGAAAAGTTTGATTTTTTTGCTTTTTCAGCAATTTTCCCAGCTTTGCATTTTTAATCCTCTGTATCATGTCTCTGGCTGGTTCTACAAGTGAAGCCATGGAGATTGAGCTGGCTAAGCTGAAGCAGTGCACAGTCAATCAGTTGAAAAGCTGTTGCAAAGCAATAGGGGCACCTGCCTGAGGAGCCACCAGGAAGTGAAGTTTCAAATGGCTCTGAGGGCGGGGCAGATTCCCGCTCCCAAGAGAATGTTGAGTTAGGGGAGCATGTGAATGGCTCTTTAAATGAGTTACCTGCAGCAGTTGAAGGGGACACTCCTGGATTTGTGCTACCCTTGAGAGCAGGAAGCAGTGCCTCTAGTCATGGTCTGACCCCAGAGGAAAGGAGACAGGAGAGTAAATTCAAGCTACAGTTGGCAAAATAAAAAAAAAGGGTGAGAGGGAAACCAAGCAAGCTGAAAGAGACTTAGCAGAAAATAAACTAACTCTGGCTCATGAACTGAGTATAAAGAGTTGGAACTCAAGGCCAGGCATGCAGATTCCAGCAGTGATGATGGCAGCATACATACAGTACCTGATGGAGGCAAGAAGGTTTGTATACCCAAGGAGTTGGTGCCAGGTTATTTGGTGGGAGATGATATTGAAAAATGTTTTTCTGCTTATGAAGTTACTGAGGTTACTTGGGGTTCCTGAAGAGCAATGGAGGGTGGGTGTATGGAAACATGCCAACACCTGGCAGGGACATACTTCTAACATTAGAGGTTGGGGTCCAAACCAAATTCACTCCCATTAAAGCAATTTTGACTACCAAATTTGGACTGACCCCTGGGAAATATCACCAAAGATTCAGGGACAGCCAGAAGCTCCCTAACCAGGCCTGGATAGATTTAATTGATTACTCAGTAAGGCACTGAATGGCTGGGTGCGGGGCAACAAAGTCAACAATTATGTTTGGTTGTACAATTTAATCTTAAGAGAGCACATGCTCAGTATCTGTTTTACAGAGTTGTGCCAGCACCTCGTTGACAGTAAGCTGACTTACCCCAGGAAGCTCGCTGAGGAGGTGATACTCTGGGCTAGCACCAGGGTGTCCAAAAAGGTACCTTGGAGTGACCCCAAGAAGGGTGGTTCTGATTCCCCCAAGCAGAGTGAGGGAGAGGTTAAAGATAACCTAAAAAAGTCCCAGGGTAAGGGGGAGGAAAGGGTTTCCATTCCACATCTGAGAAACAGGATGGTGGTTCTGGTGGGCGGTGCCCAGGGCACCTCATTTCCAACCCTGCTGCTATGAGTGCTCCCAGCTAGGACATAAGCAGGGAGACTGTCCAAAGAAACCACCCACAGGTGGGTCCTCTACATGGGTGGCCACTGTGGCCTTTGGGTCAAGTAGTCCCTAGGGCCAGGTCATAGACCATAAGCAGAAATATCAGATGATGGACGGAATGCTGAACAATGTCAAACATTCACCCCAACTCACAGATTTCAGTTTCATCCATCATTTTGTTTACTTACCACTCCACCACAATTTGGACCCAGCCATATGCAAATCAGTCTTGACCCTCCTCCCCATGAGAAAAGACCAGCTCAAACTCCCAGGCAAGGTTCTCAATGGCCCAGAATCAAGCATCATAGGACCCAGTTCATGGTATCACCCCTCATCAACCAGGCTAGATTGAATCAAGTGGCACAGTGAGCATGGGTCCCATGTCTGGGCATACCCTTCCCACTTAAGGCGACAAAAGCAAAAAGAACAGATGATGAATGAAATGGTAAACAATGTCAAACACTCAACCCCAGTCACAGATCAGGATTTAAACCATCGTTTTGTGCTCACATTGCCACCACAGTTTAGACCCAGCCATATGCAAATCAGTCTTGACCCTGCTCCCTGTGAGAACAGTCCAGTTCGAACTGCCAAGCCAGGTCCCCGCTGAACCGGAATCAAGCATTCTGGAATTAGAATTTGGGGTATCACCCATCATCAGCCAGGCTAGCTTGAATCCAGTGGCACAGTGAACACGGGATCAATGTCTGGGCATACCCTTCCCACTTAGGGTGGCAAAAGCAAAAAGAACAGATGGTTTCAATCTTCTTCACACCTTCTAGCAAAATCTTCACCTTTAGTTTCCTACCTATTTCCCTGAAGCCCCCCAACCTGAAAATTGTAAAACACAATATCAGACTTTTTTAACCCGATCTACCAATTTACTACATTGATAATCTCTAGCACTCAAAAAAAAGTCAGACATACCCTCCACTGAAAACTCTGCCTAAGGATCATATCATTCAGCGTGAGTGGATTGGATAGTCATATTAACGGGAACAAAATCCTTCATGCCTAACCTTAAATTGTCAAAACATTAGTATAATACAGAAAACCCATGCACCAAAATTCTATAAAGAGGGTGGATTGGCAGAATTTTGAAGAGGACAGGAATACCACATGTGGCAGACAACACAGATTGCAGCATAAACAGTAATTCGCACACCGAATATTGAAGATCTTGGTTGAGACAGATGGCTGCTCTGTGTCTGCCAATGTGGAATTAAAAAGTTCCATTACATACATGGGCTCCTATGCGCCCAAAAAGAAATATTGGATTTCCTCACTGAAGGCTTAGGAGTTTTCATGGATCTTCAAAAAAATACCTGTTTTAATCAGAGGGTCTTAGAGATACAGCTCAAAAAGCAGGCATGGCACACATTAGAGGGATAGGGATACTGTGAGATTTGATACATAACAACACACTACTGCTTCAACAGTATTAACAACTATTGCTTTGTCTCTTGTTTCCATGCTACGTGTTCTGGGATATATTTTTTGTGACATCATTATCTCTGCAACATAAAATTGTGGGATGCTCTGCTTAAACTTGATGTGAACATTTTGAAACTGCTCCCAAAAAGTATACAATAAAATCATTCTACTATAAAGACACAATGGAAAGAAATTGTCCTGGATTACTTTTTTATTTTATTTATGATTTTATTATATAGCATGAACAAGAACTAAAAGAATATCCGAGTGATATACATGCAAACAGCAACTGCAGCATACAAGCAGTTTACCAAAGAACTTCAACAGAGGAATATGGGAATATATTGACACTATCCTCTATGACAGCATTAAAACTCATTTTATATCAGTGTCTGCAACTGCTGCACAATCAGGGGCGGCTCCTACATATGAGTGGATGAGCATGCTGTAGCACCACAGAATCCTAGCTATTATCTATACTGCAAACTGGATTCTGTGCTAGAGGTCAATGGATCGAACAACATAGGTCTGAGGGGATGTCATCAATGTGTAATGTAAGCATCAACAATAATCAGCATAATCAATTATATTAAACCTCAAACAATAACTACACCAATTTATTAAGAAGAATCATAAAATCTATTTCCTTAGATTAACCATGCTAATGTTATGAAAATAACTCTCAAACACAAATGGTAAGCATGTAGAATTAATAGTGGTGGATTAGAACGTCTTATATATCTAAGTTTAATCAAAACAACCAAACAAATAATCTCCAAAAGAATTACACTTAATAATAATAACAGAACTGGTAATAATGACAAAGAAAACATTAGTACAACACTCAAAAGATGTCGATATAAACCATGAGCATTCCTAGTTAATACCCTCTCTGATTACAAATTAGCATTAACATGTTGGGCTTCATGTAAAAATAATTTAGAAACACAAATTTAGAAAAACTCATCAACTGGGGTATTATTAAGAAATATTATTAATATGCAGCAATTCAATTATAAGTTGCAGCTGGTACCTGGAAAGCAAAAGAGACACATTTAACATCACAACATCATACTTTACCCCCAAACAATTCCAATAAGCAGTCTACTTCAGCAAGGGGACACCATCAGGTATGTCTTCAGAAGAATCGGGCCTAACATCAGCTAAACCCTCACTGCTAATATGACTCAAACCATCAGCAGGAACACTAGAATCTAACGACTTCAGTCTGCAGTCTACCGTCTGACTCTTCACATCTGCCTCTAGAAAATCTTACGTAGGTTGTTATACTAGTCTCTAAAAAACATATGTTTGGTCAGTTCATGGGCTGGTTAAGTTTCAGCCAATAGGAAAATTAATTGATAACCTAAAATACGACAACATTACATTTTCTCAACAGTAACTTTTCTTCTTCCTTCTTGTCTTTAGCCCCATTGTTCCATCTCGACTAAACTTCTCTTCTCAGGAAGAAACTTTTACAGTTGCAACCTTCACTTCCATCCTCAAGGAAGAAATCATGTAATAGTAACACTCTCAAACAATAGAACATTCTACTTATGCAATGCTCAGTTAAAACATGGCCTTGTAAGACAAAATGCAGCAACCCTCTAAGGGTAGCTGTGGACACATCTACTCAAACATCGAATACACTTTTATGTAAGCACTTAGGGGCATATTTATACTCTGGTTGCGCCGAATTTGCGTCGTTTTTTTCGACGCAAATTAGACGCAAAACTAACGCCATATTTATACTTTGGCGCTAGACGCGTCTAGCGCCAAAGTTCCCGGAATGTGCGTCATTTTTTAGCGTGAACCCCTTCCTTGCGTTAATGATATGCAAGGGAGGCGTTCCCGTCTTAAAAAATGACTCCCAGGCCTTTACGTGGTATTTATACTCCCGGGCAAAAATGACGCCCGGGAGTGGGCGTGGCCAAAAACGGCGCATTTGCGCCGCTTTTTAACGCCTGGGTCTGGGATAGCGTTAAGGGACAAGTGGGCTCAAAATGAGCCCAGAGTGCCCTCCCCTGCCCCCAGGGACCCCCCCTGCCACCCTTGCCCACCCCAGGAGGACACCCAAGGACGGAGGGACCCATCCCATGGACATTAAGGTAAGTTCAGGTAAGTATTTTTTTATTTTTTTTTTGTGGCATAGGGGGGCCTGATTTGTGCCCCCCTACATGCCACTATGCCCAATGACCATGCCCAGGGGACAGAAGTCCCCTGGGCATGGCCATTGGGCAAGGGGGCATGACTCCTATCTTTACAATGATAGGAGTCATGTTGATGGGGGATGGGCGTCGAAAATAAATGGCGCAAGTCGGGTTACGATGATTTTTTCGACGCAACCTGACTTGCCCCATTTTAAGACGCCCATGCGCCATTTTCCCCCTACGCCGGCGCTGCCTGGTGTACGTGGTTTTTCTCGCGCACACCAGGCAGCGCCGGTCTGCTTGCGCCGGCTAACGCCATTCAATAAATACGGCGCCCGCATGGCGCTTCAGAATGGCGTTAGCCGGCGCTAATTTTTTTGACGCAAAACTGCGTTAGCGCAGTTTTGCGTCAAAAAGTATAAATACGGCCCTTAATTATGGAAAATAACCACAACATTTAGTTAGAATTTTTGCTCAGTTAGGAACATAAAATGAACTGTGACAACCATTTTCAAACGTCACCTGTTTTACATGTTAATTCATTATACATTTAGTATACCAAAATCATTAATGAACATATTACAAAATTCACACTCTCACAATCCCTCCTCTGATGTCTATTTATGTCACCACATCAACCTATAATAAATTAATTTATTATTATTAATTTTCAAAATGTGGTCTAATTTATTTTTGTATTATTTTTCTTTTTCCTTTTATTTTCTCCATAACATTTATTCATTTGAATTTGAAAATGTCTTCTATTCTTTTCCAATGTTCTTCTTTTTAAACATTTTATCATTTTATATCCTCCCAAATTCCAATTAGACAAAATACAATTATTGACACCCATTTTGCCATTGTCAAAATAATACTTCTTCCCACATTACTAAACACATTTCACACAGCTTTAATTCCCTTCCCAGTTTTTTCCCAATCTGTGGTTTCTGTTAGTTCTTTTAAATCTTCTTTGTTAATTGTTATATTTTTAATCAATTCTTTAACTTTTGCTGAGTTGTCAGGTACAAATGAACAACAATGATTTGAACCAAACAATTTACAAACTCTACTCTCTTTTGCTAAACAAATATCTAACGCAAGGCGGTTCTGAAGTGCCATAGTTCTTGTAGCAGCCAATTCTGTGTCTAGGAGAATAATAGCTCCAGAATATCTTGTCAACATGTTATCCACTACTATGGGCAACTTCTGTATTTTTATTGAATTCAAGACTACTCCCACTGAAGGAATTATAGCCCAAAAATTGTTTCTTACAATGCTAGAAATTGATTCTCGCTTGTGTCTCGTTTGAAATTTCATTGTTTCATGAATCTTACTCCAGTGTTCCAACTAATACATTTTCGGAAAGACTATTCCCAAATAACATGTTACATACCATCCTCTAGGAAGACGCTAATTTGCATTTCACCCACAAGTATAATAAATTCCGGGTACTGGTGGGTCCTGTCCATTCATCATAAAATTGCACTTACTCCTAAACATAAAAACATGTCTACATTCACCCTTTCCTACAAACACTCTATCATTCTTTCTCCAAGGTCTGTGTATACAAAGCTTTTCCACGTGTTCAACATCTATTGTTAGTTTTCTTGTTTAGTAATTTCAGTATAAGCATAATCAACTCCAGGCTTTCTACTTATTATTCCCTTATCTATCTTTGCCTTTATTTCTCTTTTTCTATCTTCTGTGTTATCTAAAAATTTATTTTCTACAGGAGTTAGTAAACATGTCAAAATATTTCTGTGAGCAAAAGCAGTAGCAAAAGTTAAAGTAGGCTCAAAGAAACTTCTCATAATAACTATGTTATTATCTTTGGCTATTCTATTCAAATAACCTTTGATTGGTACAAATGATAATACCATGTCATAACATAATTTTAATAGAAATTATGGATATATTCTTGATTATAGAAACTCGTAAGCAAAAGACTGCAACTTATAGCGCAAGTAACAGGCAAACTATAGTAAGTAGTTCCTTTTCAACTGAAGTCGGAATCTGGGTACATACACAACAATCTTTAGCGTCCATCACCTCAACATACTCATGCAATAAGCAATAAAAAACATTAGAAGAAAGCTCTTTCTCTTCATGTAAGTATTTGACATCTATTTTAAATTTATCTCTTGTTAGTGATGTATCAATTATATCTAAAGAAGTATCAATGTTCATAGTCTGGTTGGCTCCATTCATCTCATAAGCAGTCACCCCTATGAACAACAATAAACACATTAACACACTCAGTACCGCCAATCCAATACTTAAGAATTTACAGCAACTAATTCTACTGTTTTGGTCATGTAAGTTTCTCATATTTTCCATAGTCTAAAAGAAAAAAAAAGAATATTTCAACATTCAAAACAAACAATCCCTCCTACTTTTTCTTTTTTTTTCAAAAATGAATTCACTCTGGGCAGTCTCCTTCTCAATTTCAGTATAGCAGCTTGTCAAATCCAGTTATTTATTTGTCAATTCCAGTAAGTATTAATGTCTCTCTTAAACACGACTTTCATATATTTTCCAAAAGTCTCTTCTAGCAATCTTCACGTGCCAAAATAAAAACGTACAATGTCTCTGTCAAAACAATAGCTCAAAAATGATTTTTGCCAGTCATTTGTAATTGTGTACGCCCATTGTGGCCCTGCATATCTCTTGCTTCCAACTCTTTTTCTTTTCAGTCTTCTGCCACTTTGACCTTCTTCTCTACTAGTATTTTCTCCTTCATGCAATTCCTTTTCCTCTTGAATTGGTGGAACTACATTAACCCTTCCACTCTTTAAGCTTTTCTCTGGCCAACTGTCTCCTTTCAATGTCTGTTTCATCACCAATTTTCTCAAGATTGAGTCTTCAATTGCCTGTGAACCTTTTTCTTCTGCCGTTCCTACAACTGGTTCAGGAAGAGTATAATCCACTTGGACGGGACTACCCTCTATGCCTTTCCCAATGGAGTCTGTCCTTTCTTCAGTTTGGTATGTCAAACCACCTGCTTCTGAGGACTCCCTCCTCTGAGCAGATTTTCTCTCAGTCGATTCTATCTGATCACTCTCACAACTGCATTTGCAGGTATTTCTGGCAATCTCATTGCTCTCCCCATCAAAATCCTGTGTGGAGACAACCCAGTCTTCTTATCAGGAGTGCTTCTCATTGACATTAGCACTAGTGGCAAAGTATCTGGTCATTTTAAATTTGTTGACCCACATACATTTGCAAATCGTGATTTTAATGTTCCATTTATTTGCTCTACAAGTCCTAATGCTTGTGGGCGATAACTACAATGTAGTCTCTGCTGAATGTTTAATGCTGAAAAAAGCAATTTTATCACTTTATTATTGAAGTGGGTTCCCCTACCTGATTCTATAGAAACCGGAATACCATGACGTGGAATTAGTTCTCGCAAAAGTAACTTAGGGCCAGATGTATCAAAGTTTTTACCCATTCTCTGTCCATGGCAAAAAGTGTTCGTACATATGGCCCTTAGCTACTGTACGACTGTAATTTCTCCTTGTTGGAGATGCCTCAATCCAGTGACTGAAAATGCGCACAATCACCAATGCATATTTCAAACTAGCACACGCAGGCATTTTAATAAAATCCATTTGCATTCTACTGAATGGACCTCCCACCATACCTCTATGTCCCATGTTGACAATTGTTTCTTTGCCGACATTCATCTGCTGGCAAATCACTCACCTATGGAAAACCAGTTCAGCCACTTGCCTGAATTTTGGATTGTACCAAAACTGTTTAAAGCTCCTGATCATCGCATCTCTCCTTATATGTGTCTGACCATGATAGTATTTAGCCATTTGTGTTAACAAACTGTTTGGTAAGACTATTTTCCCCTCTACTATCATCCAAATTTCATCTTCCCTTTGAATGCAACGATGTTTTATCCAATTCCTACGCTCTTCTTCTGGAACATTGTTCTGTGTAGCTTTTAACTCCTCTAATGTCTCAACAATCTGCATTGTAAAATGTGCATACACATCATAATTTTCAGACATAAATTCCCAATTTCGTTTGAATGAAATTCCATTCAGAGCACAACATTTTGCAACCTGGTCTGTATAAGCAATACCCAATGTTACATAATCTTGTCCTCTGGTGTGCACTTCATTTAACCACAGAACTTTTCTCAGGCTTCTGTACAGCTTGTAATAAATTATGTATTATTTTTCAATTTCTCACAGGTGAGCATGATGAAGTCAGGTCCCCCTTTGTGACCACATTTGCCCAAAATCTGTAATATACCAAATCCATACTGACTATCAGTGTAGATCATCACTTTCGTCTGTTCTGACAATAGTCATGCCCATGTAAGAGCTACCAATTCTGCAACTTTTCTCCTTTAAGCCATGAAGCTTCTAATATTCCAGTAACTGTACACACTCCATATCTTGCTTTTAAGGCACCCTTGTTGTCTCCTAAGCAAGAACCATCGACAAAGAGAATTTGATCATTGTCATTGTCTTCCAAACAAGTGTCTTTAATGTTTTTTCTTGGTTTGGTGCATAGTTCTGTCACCTCCAAACAAATATGTTCAATATCATCTATTTTATTTGGATCTTCTCCCTCATTTGGTAATAATGTTGCCGGGTTAAGCACTGTGCACCTTTTGATTGTTATATTTGGTGCTCCAAGAATCACTACCTCATATTGTGTTAACCTTGCATTTTTCAGGTATTGCGTTTTTGACCTGGTCAATAGAATTTCTATCAAATGAGGTACCATCACTATCAGAGGATAACCCATCACAATGTTTTCCCTTTGAGTTATACTCTGCTCAACTGATGCAACTGCTCGTAAGCATCATGGTAAAGCTGCTGCAACATTATCCAAAGTAGCTGAAAAATATGCTACTGGATGATTGACACCACCATGTGTTTGTGTCAAGACTGACAAGGAACATCCATCTCGCTCATGACAAAAAAACAAGAAAGGTTTTGTGTATTCAGGCATACCTAAAGCTGGAGCGTGACACAAACTCTCTCTCAGTTCAGTAATTGCTCTCATGCATTCCTCATCCATCGTTGTGGGATCTGAAACATCCTTATGTATCAATCTCTGCAGTGACTTAGAAATAGCTGAAATTTTTTTAATCTACTGGCGACAATATCCTACCTTTCCCAGAAACATCCTCAGCTCTTTCTGTGAACTCAGTATTTTCATTTTCATTATTGCAGCTACTCTTTCTCTTGAAATTCTCCTTGACCCTTTCTTGTTCAAATGTCCCAAATATTTCACCTCTTGTTGACAATAGTGTAGCTTAGTAGGAGATATCTTATGACCATTGTCACCCAGAAAGTTGAACATTGCAATTTTATCCTCTCTACAACCTTCCTTTGTCTTTGATGCAATCAAAAAATCATAAATTTACTGCACTAATGTTGATTGGTAAGGCATTACCAATGGCTCCAGGTACTGTTTCAAATTGAAAATTGATGGTGATTCTGAAAACCCTTGAGGAATTCTACACCAGCAATAGACTCTGGTCAGCAACTTGAAACAAAAGAGATATCTGCTGTCTTCATGTATAGGTACTGAAAAGAAAGCTTGGCACAAATCAATTACTGTGAACCATTCTGCATCACATGGAATCTGAAACATTATCACTGCTGGATTTGGCGCAAGTGGACAACATTTCACCACAATGTCATTTATTTTCCTCAAATCCTAGACAAGTTGAATTTTCCCATTCAGCTTTTTCAAACCCATTATTGGTGAATTACACGGACTGCTCATCACTTCTTTCAAAAGTCCCTGTTCCAAAAACTGTTCCATGAAAGATCTTATCCCTTCAATTGCCTCATTTGTCATTGGATATTGTGCAATCTGCGGAAACATTACATTCTGTTTCACTCCTTCGACTCCCTTAATCAAACCAATGTCTTTTCCTGATGAATCCCAAACTTTTGACTCAACTCTTTCCTGTAAATTGATTGGCAGATCTTTTTTTTCAAAAACTGGAAAGAAATTAATTAAGGCTACCGAATTGTGATCCTCATTTGCCTGCTCATTTTCATATGTCTGATCATCGAGATTTAGCAAAGCAAATTCTCAAGACACTGTCCTATTTCCAACATCAGCCGACAAATGTTCTTCTTCTTCACTGTTTGTCTCAATGTCAATCCCTTTAGTTGCACACAAAATTGAACAATTTATTTTGCACAGTAAGTCTCTTCCCAATAATGACACTGGACTAGAGCCACAAATAACAAACCTATGATAATCTCTAATATTTACAACTTTTACAAGAAATGGTTCTGTAAGAGTATTAACCAAATGTTTATTTACAATTCCTACTATTTGCACTGTCTTTTCTGAAATCAGTATGTCTGGAACTTCTACAGTTCTTACTGTTAAGCATGTCGCTCCTGTATCGACTAGAAAATTAACCTCATGGCCATGTACCTCACCTTTCACATAAGGACCTCTCTGATCCACTTCTAATGATGAAGCCATCATACACTCATTGTCCGAGCTATCCAACGGCCATTCAGCATTTATTTCATTCTCACTGTGTAAAGGAAACTGTTCCGCTGTTTCTACACTTTTGTTCTTAGCCTGATTTGTGACCACTTGCGAAAGCATGACCTGTTGTTGATCCCTAGGGCTTTGTATCATTTGAGCCTGTCACAGCATGTGATTTGCCGTACAGGCTGCATTTGTTGCATTTGTGGCATTTGTGCCTGATGTACCTGATGTTGTGCATTCTGTACCTGTTGCATTGGCTGTAAAGGTTGAAAACCTTGCATCTTATTCAAATTTTTCTGGAAATGTTGTTTATGACTCCCCATCCTAGGTCCTCTCATGCTCTGATCTGAATTGACACCATTTGTCTGTTGTACAATTCCTCCTTGATTTAACATCGGGCACTGTCTCTTCCAATGTCCAATTACTCCGCAAATATGACAAGGCAACACCTTTCACCTTTGCTGCTCATCCTGCATCACCACTACCGGATCTATTGATTACCGGAAGCATCATTCCACCTCGACCTCTGCCTCGACCTTGACTCAGAAACAAATCATTTCCCTGTGGCAGTTGTTGAAAATGTCCTTGTAATTCTGTCTGTGCAGCCTTGATCTGCATCACCATCGCTTTCTCTTTCAGCTTTTTCTGTTGCATTTCAATTTCATCACTACAGTATTTAGCATACTGCAACACCTCATCAATCGGCTTTGCTTGCCAGCAAATTAAAAATGATTTTAATGTGATTTATTTCTGGTTTTAACCCTCCAACAAACTTGAACACCAAATGATTCATTCTCTCTTTCTCAATTGTTTCCACACCACTGAATTGTTTTAACGCCTTCAACAACCTTTCATAATTAGCATGAACTGATTCCTTACCTTCCTATTATTCTATCTATGCGTTGCCAATCAACATTTTTCGGCGAAACTCTCGTTTTCAAAAACTCAATGACCTTCTTGTAATATTTCATTACTTCAGGAGATGGTGCACCTGTTTTCAACTCTCTTTGCGGTTCACTCATTGGCCAATCAACACTCCTTTTGCATTCAATCCACATGTCTTCTGGAACAACAATATCAAAATGTGTATTCACATCTTCTCACAGACACTTTGCAAGTTTCACAAACCTATCTGTTTGCTGATACCACACTATTGGTTTCTCTCTCAACCTCAGGTAGCCATTTGTAAAACTTAAAATATCACTCCTATTCCAAGATACATGTATAAAATTCCCTCCTGGTGTTTCTCTCATTGGCAGCATTTTTACGGTCTCTCCTGCCCGTGTCTCATCATCTTTATTTGGTCTTTCTCTTTTTCTTGACCCATCTGTATTCCCATTTATCTAATGCTCTCCAAACCTGTACTTTCTCAAGTAATTCTCTAAGATGTGTTCTCATCCCTGTAGATCTCATGTGTGTAAAACCTTCTTCCTCCATGTTTAATTTGTAACTTCTTTTTAAAGTTTTCATTTTTGACAAATCAAGGTCACAATCATCTGCTACTTCTTGTAACTGATGGTAAACTCTCTCTGCTCCTCTAGTGATTATTTTACATAGCTATCTCAATTAGCCTTCAGTATAGGACTCAAGTCTGTTCACTCCCATGGTCCCTTCCAAGAGTTCACTTCCTTCCATGTTGAATCTCACTCTGTTAATTGTTTTTTCCTCTCTATTTTTTTTCTCTTGCATTTTTGAATCACTTAAATCTTCCAACCATTTTGTTATTTCTTGTGCAGACAAACCTTTCAATGAAATTCCATTAGCTTGTGCACCTAAATCTTGCTCTTGTCCTGAACTTGCGCATTGTTGTGGAACAATTACTTTCTGTCCCTGACTATTAAAGAATATAGTCCCAGAATTCTCAATAGGAGACAAATCTATTAAAGAATTAGTCTCATTCGAACTATGTCCTTGTCTAGGAACTGATTTTTCCATAACTCCATTCTGAATATTAATCTATGAACTCACTCCACTATTGTCTACACGCGCTTATAATGGTGTTACCGGACCCCTCGTAATAGGTACAGTAATTGCATCTGGATTAGCTAATGATCCAGTCCTGCGCCCATGCTCTGCATTTGTGGAATCTGTAATTCAACAGGCTCTCTTATGTTCATTCATTGCTTACCTTGTGACAACACTAAATTAGTAGTCATCCTCACAATCTGAGCCTCTGGCTGTATTTTAGGAATATTTAGTTCGAAATGCTGTCTGTTGTCCAATAAATCATTGAAACTACTCTGCATCTGAACTCTCTCGTTGTTTAGGATACCCCTTGATAATTCAGATGTGGATGGTCCACTCCCACTTGATCCATTATCATTACTCTGATTTGCATTTGGTGGAGGATAAGTCTCTAAATTCTGAGAAACTATCTCATCTTCACCCATCTCATCGTCATCATTAAATGTGACTCGTTTCAAGTCTTTCAAATTTTGTTCTTTAGTCTGCGTTGAACCCTTTTATTTTTCTTCCTATCTTTTGTTTCATTCTCATTCTCCTTTGTTCTTGCAGGAAATAATAGAATTCCCTGTAATGTTTCTATGCTCCACCTTTTCTGCTCTTCATCCCATCTAGCTTCCGCTAATGTCGTTTCCACTCTTCTCATATCTTTTCAAATTTTAATGCATGTTGCTGTCTGGCTACCAGTTCCCAAATCGCTAAAGCTTTGTATTGTGCTGGCCTCGGTGGAGGTTTTAAACTGTACATTTTTGACCTCGAATTATCCAAAATTTTCAAATTGAACAATCCATTTACCAGAAAAGCCAAACAACCCTCTTTTCTTGTAATTGTAACCCAATGTTTCAACCAAAGACACGTTCCTACACCCTTGCCCTCACACACAATATATGCCGGAGTATTTTGTGGCAGACAAATTTCTCCTTCGATTGCCGAAATATACTCATCACCTCTCAGCGCGCTTCTCAAAGTCTTGAAAAACGTAATTTTTGACTGAAATTTATTTAACCCTGATGTCCACAACAAAAATTATTTACGAACATTATTAAACTAAGCACATATCAATATTAATTTGAATGAAAAACAGAACAACCAATCAAGAAAAGTGACTAGGATCCCACAATTCCCTTCGACCCTCTCACCTTCCAATCGTGTTACTCTACTGTCGGACTGATTGACGAATCCGTGCGTGGCCCTTCTCACTAATCAACCAATCCAGCACAAAACCACTTACGTCATAATAACACATACACCCCTCTTCAGTTCGCTCCCTGAGACACTGACCAAACCTATCTTTCCGATACCTTTCACAATCCACACATAAAGTCAATGCAATATTAATTCATGAGCTAACTTAAACCAAAAAATTAGAAAACAAATTTGCTCATTTAATACAGATAGGGTAATACAATTACTTCAGAACCTTCCAAAGTAAACTCAGCTTTCACCTACTCTTTTTCACAGTTCCCTCAATCGCAAGTAAAATTTGACCTGCGAAAATTCACTCCTCAACTGATCCTTGGACTGTCATCCTAGTGCACTCAGGGGCATATTTATACTCTGTTTGCACCAAATTAGTGTCATTTTTTTTTTACTCTAATTCGGTGCAAAACTAACTCCATATTTATACTTTGGTGCTAGACCCCTCTAGCACCAAATTTATGGAGTTAAAGTCATTTTTTGAAAGTGGAGTCCTACTTTGTCTTAATGAGATGCAAGGTAGGCGTTCCCGTGCAAAAAATGACTCTATGGCCTTAACACCATATTTAGGGGCATATTTATACTCTGCGGCATATTTATACTCTGTTTGCACCGAATTAGTGTCATTTTTTTTTACTCTAATTCGGTGCAAAACTAACTCCATATTTATACTTTGGTGCTAGCCCCATCTAGCACCAAGGCCTTGATTTAAACTTTTTTTGCACTGCATTAACTTCATTTTATGACACAAAAGTGGCGCAAACGTACAAAATATTGGCCCTTATTTATACTTTTTGCTGCAAAACTGCACTAACTCAGTTTTGCACCAAAAAGTTGAGCACTGGCTTGCACCATTTCTGTGCACCAGCCGGGCACCATATTTATGGAATGGTGCAAGCCGGTGCAAAGGCTAGGCTAGAGTTTTAAAAAATTACTTTAGTCGGGTGGGGCTGGCAGTATAGAAGAAGAGGGTTTAGCACCAAAAAATTGCTTTAGGCAGGTTAGAGTAAAAAAAAATTACTCTAACCAGATTACCGTCATTTTATGGTGCTAAACCTACCATGCCACATGACTCCTGCCTTAGAAAAGGCAGGAGTCAAGCCCACCACCCCAGTGGCCAGCACAGAGGACAGGGGTCCCCTGGGCATGGCCATTGCACCCGGTGCCATGTATGGGGGCCCATTTCAGGGCCCCCTATGGCACTTTCAAAAATAAAATGCACTTACCTGTACTTACCTGGGATGGGGTCCCCCATCCTCGCAGTCCCTCTAGTGTGGGTGGGGGTGCCCCTAGGGCCGAGGGAGGGCACCTCTGGGCTTATTCCATGGTGTTCCACCATGGAAATAGGGCCACAGGTCCCCTAACACCTGCCCTGACTCAGGTCTTAAACAATTGGGCAAAGCAAGCTTTGCCCCATTTTTTGACCCTTCCTCCCTCCCTTGCACCATTTTTACATGGGAGTATAAATATGGTGTTAAGGCCTTAGAGTCATTTTTTTGCACGGGAACGCCTACCTTTGCGTTTCATTAAGGCAAGGTAGGTTTCCACTTCCAAAAAATGACTTTAACTCCATAAATTTGGTGCTAGACGGGTCTAGCACCAAAGTATAAATATGGAGTTAGTTTTGCACTGAATTAGAGTAAAAAAAAAATGACGCTAATTCAGTGCAAACAGAGTATAAATACGCCCCTTAGCGTCAAAAAATTATGCTAATCTGGTCAGAATCATTTATTTTGACTCAAAACTGCCTAACGTCATTTTATTTTAAGCTAGCCTACCCTTTGCACCGGCTTGCACCATTCCATAAATATGGTGCCCAGCTGGTGCTAAAAAATGGTGCAAGCCGGTGCAAAACTTTTTGGGGCAAAACTGCCTTAGTGCAGTTTTGCACCAAAAAGTATAAATAAGGCCCTTAGTACTCACCAAGGGGGTCATTCTGACCCTGGCGGCCGGTGGCCGCCAGGGCCACCGACCACGGGAGCACTGCCAACAGGCTGGCAGTGCTCCCACGAGCATTCTGACCGCGGCGGTTCAGCCGCGGTCAGAAGCGGAAAGTCAGCAGTCTCCCGCCGACTTTCCGCTGCTCGGGGGAATCCTCCATGGCGGCGGAGCGCGCTCCGCCACCATGGGGATTCTGACACCCCTACCGCCATCCTGTTCATGGCGGGAAATCCGCCATGAACAGGATGGCGGTAGGGGGTGCCGCAGGGCCCCGTAAGAGGGCCCCGCAAAGTATTTCAGTGTCTGCTTTGCAGACACTGAAATACGCGACGGGTGCAACTGCACCCGTCGCACCCCTGCAACTACGCCGGCTCAATTCTGAGCCGGCGTCCTCGTTGCAGGGGCATTTCCTCTGGGCCAGCGGGCGCTCTTTTGGAGAGCGTCCGCTGGCCCAGAGGAAATGTCTGAATGGCCGCCGCGGTCTTCTGACCGCGGTGCGGTCATTTGGCGGCGGTACCTTGGCGGACGGCCTCCGCCGTCCGCCAAGGTCATAATCAGGGCCCAAGTCTTCAGTATAGTTTCAATCACACCAATTATCTCACAAACTCGACTTACCAATCAAGCCGGATCGGTCTATTAAATGAACGAATTTCAACATATACCAAGTGTCTCACTACACTTGTCAATATACTCTGCAGTCCCAGACCTCTCTCCTTAGGTCTGTCATCAACAACCACGTGGATAATTTTCCTGCATCAAGCACCACACTCAAATGAAGAACGCCGCTTCCCTACTCTCATGCCTATAGGAGTACGCCCACTCCATCTAAAATCTACCTGAGTATCTCCACTCCTCTAAACTCATATTCACCTCAGTCATCTGCAAATTAGCTAAAGCTGTGCACGCGCAAATCACTCCACTCAATTCAACCAAACACCGCTAAGAGCATGCCCTTCAACCTAGAGGGTCTCCAAGAAGCGGGGAAAGTCACTTGAGGTAACTAGCAACTCATCTTGTTAAATCCGTATAACAGTTTAGAAAAAGAAAACTCAACAAATTTTATTTTCCTAAAGAGAACCTTACATTAACCTCATTATGACATCATCAAACAATGACGTAACTGTAATCTGCTACCAAAAACTTCTGCAGCACCACAGAATCCTAGCTATTATCTATACTGTATAGTGGATTCTGCGCTAGAGGTCAATGGATCGAAGCAACATAGGTTTGAGGGGATGTCATCAATGTGTAATGTAAGCATCAACAATAATCAGCATAATCAATGATATTAAACCTCAAACAATAACTATACCAATTTATTAAGAAGAATCATAAACTGTATTTCCTTATATTAACAACGCTAATGTTACGAAAATAACTCTTAAACAAAAATGTTAAGCATATAGTATTAATAGTGGTTTATTAGAACATCTTATATATCTAAGTTAAAAAAAACAACCAACCAAATAATCTCCAAAAGAATTACACTTATTAATAATACCAGAACTGATAATAATGGCAAAGTATGCATTAGTACAACACTCAAAAGATGTCAATATAAACCATGAGCATTCCAAGTTAATACCCTCTTTAACCACAAATTAGCATTAACCTGTTGGGCTTCATGTAAAAAGAATTCAGAAACACAAATTTAGAAAAACTCTTCAACTCAGGTTATTATTAAAAAATATTACTAATATGCAGGAATTAAATTATAAATTGTTGCTGGTACCTGGAAAGCAAAAGAGACACATTTAACATCATATTTTACCCCAAACGATAGCAATAAGCAGTCTACTTCAGCAAGGGGACACCATCAGGTATGTCTTCAGAAGAATCGGGCTTAACATCAGCTAAACCCACACTGCTAATATGACTCGAACCATCAGCAGGAACACCAGAATCTAATGACTTCAATCTGCAATCTACCGTCTGACTCTTCTCATCTGCCTCTAGAAAATCCTACCTAGGTTGTTATTCTAATCTCTAAAAAGCTTATGATTGGTCAGTTCATGGGGTGGTTACGTTTCAGCCAATAAAAAATGTAATTGAGAACTTAAAATACGACAACATCTCATTAACTAAAACATTTTCTCAACAGTAACTTTTCCTCTACCACCTATAGCTCCATTGTTACGTCTCGACTAAGCGTTTCTTTTCAGGATGAAACTTTTACAGTTGGAACCTTCACTTCCATCCTCGAGGAAGAAATCACGTATTAGTAACATTCTCAAACAATAGAACATTCCACTTATGCAATGCTCAGTTAAAACATGGCCTTGTAAGACATAATGCAGCAACCCACTAGGATTAGCTCTGGACACATCCACTAAAACATCAAATACACTTTTATGTAAGCATTGAATTATGGAAAATGACCACAACATTTAGTTAGGAACATTAAGTGAACTGTGGCAATCATTTTCAAAAGTCACCCATTTTACACATTTATTAATTATACATTTAGTATACCAAAATCATTAATGAACATATTCGAAAAATCACACTCTCACAAGCGTCACCCCCTGCCAGCAGCAGAAGTTGCAAAGCTTTCACCACAAAGAAATAAAAAACTAGCTTTATTATTCCTTTGTGGCGAAAGGGGCGGTGCATAGGGAATGACAACCTCGGAGGGGAGTGCACAGAACACTCCCCTTAGATCACATGTGTGTTTGGCTGGCCATCTCCAGCTGGCCAAACACACATGCGCTGTAGGCTCTCTCCATTGCTGGGCGGCAGAGATCCTGCACAGGCTCCCATTCTGCCTGAGTGCGACCTGGTGGGGTGCTTCCAGCCAATCCTGGAGCTGCTTTGAGCAGCATCAGGATTGGCGCAGGGCAGGCTTGGAGCCTGTGCCTGCAGGAGCAGCGACAAGGACAGAGAAGCGGCGGCAACGGAGGAGGTATGTTTTTTTAAATGTCTTTTATTTTTATTTTGTATTATTAATTGTCCTGCTTCCCTGTGTGCCGCACCCGCCCCACCTTTTCAAATTAGAGTGAGCTGCAACTATGCACAATGTAAGAGGAGAACTGCAGCTGTTAATTCCACCCATATTAATACATATCTTTTGTGCAAGTAACCTTGACAATCTTGTCAGTAAAGTCAAGGTTCCCATGCCATTCGTGCAAATGTTGCATGGATTGGTGCAGAAAAGATTGTCCTTGAACTGCTTACACATGCGGCACTCTCACTGCCTGCATTTGCCCGCTGCAGAGCTTCACAGTGTCCATGTTTTTTTTATTGATCTGTGTGCCTGTATAGAGTAGTACTCAGAAGACTACTGTGCTTACTCTTCAGGTTCACTCATTCTGTTGTCTTTGCTCAATCGTGATTAGGCAAGGACAGACCAGAAAAAAAACAAAGACAACAAAAGTGCTGTACAGAGAAGGTCTTTTTTTGCAGTTTATATGGCACAAATTCAACCAGAAGGTATTGGAGCGCTTTACATGAGAACCAATTACATTACACAAGGAGACTTTCCTTTTTTTGTTTGTTTAGGCAACAGGAGATTAAGGGCCTGATCTAGATTTTGGCGGATGGGTTACTCCATCCCAAAGATGATGGATACCCCACCCGGCGAAACATAAGTCCCATTATTTCCTTCAGGAATTATTTTTTGGCAGACAGGATATCCGTCACCATTGTGACAGAGAAACCTGTCAGCCAAAATCCAAATCAGGCCCTAATTGATTTGCCCAGGGTCACAGTGTGTTGAGCTGATGCTGAGACTGGAACCTGGTTCCTCAGTTTTGTAATGTCTTCCTCATGCTGACGTGCACAGGCCTAGCAGCAGCACAATGAAATAACTGTACAAGCACACAGGGTCAATAGGTGCAATAGAGCAGTGGCCCAGATTGACCACTCCGCCCTTGATTTACCCCCTTGGATGGCATCAGGCCCTCGGGAAGTGGTTTGTATATGTATAGTTGCGGCTGGGAGGCACTTAACCTCCCTACCAACTTTTATTACAACAGAACATTTCTGAATTATTTCCTAGGTACATAACCGACATGGGGCTAGATGTATCATTATCCCAGTTTGGATTTCCTAAATAGCGATTTTTAAGAAATCGTTATTTAAAAAATGCAAAATGGGATGTATGAAAATTGCGATTCGGTAGTAGAGATTTCTTAAAAGTCGCAATCACTATTACCGAATCGCAATTAGGAAATGGGAATCCATTCATCCCTATGGGCATGTAGGGCCAAACTGGATTTGGTGGTAATTGCATTTCCTAAATGCCCAAATAGCATTTAGGAAATCCATGATACATGTGCTTAGGAAATTGGAATTCCCTATTTAAAGAATCGCAATTTGTGATTCCCTAAATGGAGTCGCAATTTCAGGGAATCGCTATTTTAGCGATTCCTTGAAATTGCACTGAGAATGGCTTTCATAAATCTTGAAAGGTATTTTTGCATTCACAAATGGTCTAATTTTGCGATTTGCACCGTTTGCGAATGCAAAAAGCTTTGATACATCTAGCCCTTAGGGCCTTATTTAGATCTCGGCGGAGGGGTTACTCTTTCACAATGGTGTTTATGTCCCATCCACCAAAATATTAATACCATTGTTTTCTATGGTATTTAGATATTGGAGGATGGGACATCTGTCACACATGCCCTTTCACCCTGTGTGTTGGCTCTTGCTGCAGGTTGGGCATTTCACCATCTCCACCTTGCATCTCGTCCACCTCCTCTTGGCTGTCATTTTGTTCCCCCCATCCGGGGATTCAACTCGATTGAACCATGAGATGTTCCTGGCAACTGATGATTGCTCTCGAGGAACGCTGACCTTTGTACCCTGGATGTACACAACTTTCCACACCTTCTCGAACCAAGTACGGTATTTCCTACCTGGGTGTCGATCCTGCATGATCTCATTGCACTCTACAGCCAAATAAGAAGCCATCGCTTTGCGTTCTCAGCTCACCTGTTCATTAGTGAATTTCCTCTTCTCCTGTGCAGCCTGTAATTCAAGGACAGTTGGACTCCAGCTGGAACCACCTGGAATGATGGCTTGGGTGTGTCTCCGCATCAGCAGAACACTCAAGACACAGTTTGTGGTTCAGTGCAGTGTTTACTGGTACACTCTCAAGAAATGGTGCAGCAACACTCTGTGTCTTCCCCTTTGTGAACTGCGATCTGCAGAGCCCTGTTCAGAATGATGTATAGAGCGCTCCACTTCCCTGTTGGCTTGAGTCCATTGTGAGGTCACTTTACAGTGTCTGATGTTGAGACTCTTGGGATATGACTGGAATACTGCCACTGGACAGGATGCCCATTATCAGTTTTGACCTCTTCTGGGTAAAGTAAAGATCTTCTCCGGTACCATCTTCTCCTTTGAAAACTCTGTGGATGATACCAACTCCACAAATGGATTCTTGAAATGACTGTCAATCATCACAGCCATGAGATGGCCATCCTGGAAACTGCCAAAGTCCATATTGACACAGGGCCACAATGTTAGACACTGCTCCTCTGTGATTATTGGAACAGATGGGGGTGCCCTGCTTGTTATTATGCACGAGTGACAGCATCAGGCTTTGCCATCCACCCCCTTGTCCATGCCAGGAAACCATACTTTGTCCCTTAGCCTGGCCTTTGTCTTCACAAAGCCTTAATGACCTTGGTGGACCAGGTCAACAACTCGCGTCCATGTGCTCTTGGGAATAATGATATGCCTTGCTCAGAGAAGCAGGCCCTCAGAACTTGTACTTAGCTCATCTCTGACACTCCAGAGTTGTCCCATTGTTGTCTTCTCCACAGCTATTAGTGCCGTGAGGCCATCTAGGAAGTTGTGGTACTGTTTCTTTAGAAGTGCTTCTTTTTCCTTGGATATACTCGTGTCTAGGGGAGGTCAAAAAGATTTGCTCTACTGGTGCAGTTCACAGATTTTTTCCCATTCCACATTCCACTTGGAGCTGGGAGTTCCAGCAAAACTAACCAATCACCATGTTGTGGTGTTTTTGCTCATGTGTGAGTTACCAACGATAAGTTGGTGAGCACAAGTGAGAATGAGTACTGATTTTTAGACTCTAAAACACCTCCTGGCAGGATTTCTCAACACAGGCAGTTGAGGCAGGTTGTGACCATTTGCTTTGAGAAAGAGGAGAAAATCTACTCGAGCAGCAGAAAGAAGTAGCGGCTCTGGGTGTCACATGGTGCCATTCACACTGATTTTACAGTCCGGAAAATGCTCCTGATGTTAAAAATCTGCAACAGCAGCGTAACGCCCCAAATTCCACCTGCTTGCACAGCTCCGAGAAATCTCATGGAGCATTATTGTACTCTGTGGAATTCCAAAGAGTATAAACTCAGCGAGTTATTCCCACCCCTACTCACGTCCAACTCAGTTGCCTTCTGGAACTCCTCAAGAGATATCACTCAAGGACAGGCATCATGAACCACTATCTTCACAAACTGTTTGGCCCCTTCATCTTCCTCCATCTCTTGGAAACCAATCTGTGCCTGCGGATGTCTCGACAAATAGCCTGCAGGGTTATTCACTCTGGGACAGTACAGAACATCATACGTGTGCGGCTGAAGCTGCCCCAGCACACTTTTCAACATAGGGGAGGCATTCTGAGATGTTCCAGCAAACAGTTGAACTAATAGCTTATGGTCTTATGACTTTGAACAGCAGGCCACAGAGGTACAAGTGGAAATGGTGGCAGACCCACTGATTGCCAGTGCCTCGCGCTCAATCTGCACGTACCTTATCTCAGTGTTTGTCAGTTCTCCACTTGTATAAGCAATCTGGACCCATGACTCCTCATGCTTTTCCTACAGGAGAGCTGCTTCCAGCCCACTGGGACTCGTGTTTACCAGCAGTTCGCTAAGGCACCTTGGGTTAAAGTATGCCATGGTGGCATCTGCCAACAGTGCTGCTTTCACACTCCAGACAGCCAGGTCATTGTGGGAGTCATGTCATACGCCCATAGGACATCATTGCTCATCAGATTTTGCAGTGGCTCTGTGAGGGTGGGTACGTTTGGGATGAATCGCCCACAGTAAGTGCCCATTCTTAGGAAACTTGTCACCTCTGATGCATTCTACCAGGCATCTGCATTTCTGGTTGCTTCAACCTTCCTTGGATCTACCTGCAGTCCATCTCTAGAAAATATGTATTCATGGAACTCTATAAAGATTTCATATAATGAGCATTTCTGTTTGTGTTGGGTTAGCCCAACAGTCTACCAACCACTTTAGGGCTGCTGTCAAACATACATGGTAGTCTTTCTCTATGCCGGACAATATTAGAATGTTGTTGCTGATTTTCAGCACCCAGATAAGGCCAGAGAGGGTCTCAAAGTGTTCTGAACCAACTCTGCTGCTGACAATATTCTTAAGTTTTATCTTTTGTACCAGAGGAGTCTGATCTGCATTGAGAAATTGGTGATGTAGCAGCTAGAGGGGTCGCGCCCCAGATGGTTGCATCCCGCATTGAAGTCTAGCTTAAAAAAACATTAGGCTACGTTTAGGTTGCCACAATGTGATTGACTGTCAGGGTTATGTGTCTCTCCCTACGGATGACCTTATTTTGGAGCTGCATGTCCACATATAGTCTGACCGCCCTGAGCTGCATTGGCTTCAGTGCAATCACCATTTGCCTGGTTCTTTCTCAATCATCCCCAGTTGCTCTAGGTGCGTCAGTTCTTTCTCCACCAGTGGCCGAAAGTGGAATGGGACTCGCCAGTGGTGGAGTGCCATGGGCCTCACCATGTGATCAATCTGTAGCTTTATTTTGAAGGGAAATTTGTGTAGAATATCTGCAGCTTAAATAGACTTGGTGTGCAAAGGAAATGAGCCCCAGGTCTTCTGCCATATTGCGTCCAAGGAGGGTGCTGGCGTCGCATTCAGTCATGTGGAACTAGGCTTGTGATGATGTTCCATTGCTCATTACCCTGGCCTCCATGAGTCCTCTCAGTGGCGGTGGTACAATGCCTCCATAGGTGTAAATTATTGTATTTGTTGGTGCTGTTTAGGGGGGTACTGTGATCTTGCTGAACTGGGCCAAGTCCATAAAATTAACAGAGGCTATTAACGCCTTGACTTTGGTGCCCTTGACAGTGACAGTACACATCGGTGGTGGTCCCATATGTTTCCCTTTCTTGGTAGCAAAATAGATGGCAAATACCTCTTCATCATCGGCATCCTCCTGGTGCTTTACTGAGCTGGCTGCTTTTGTTTGGTGCCTGACTACTCTTCCTACAGAGATAGTTGTCCTAAGATCATTTTATGCCTTCCTCTGTATCCAACACTTCCATTGTGCCCACTACTTCTACACACCTTGGGAATGTGGTTCATGTGTGTGCATCTTGAACATGATTTACCTTGCACCGGGCACACATTTGGCATGCAATGTGACAGACAAGAGTTGTTGCACCCCTTCTCAGGCAGTTTGGGCACGTTTACAGTCTGGAGCTGAGCAGGCCATCTCTGAATGGCATTCACCTTCTCTTCCTATACCTTTACCGCCCAAGCTGTGCCTGCTGGGGCTGCACCGCCCCCAAGTGCTGCCTTCATGTTCCATATCTGCCAACCGAGGTGACCGTGCCAATATCAATATATTGTCCAGCAGGATACCTGGCTGGCACAGTATGAGTTTCCATAGGATGGTCAACTGGCAGCTTTGGATCAGTTGGGCCATTATCTCATCAGGTTTGTTGATGTCAGTGGAGATGCTTGCCAGTCTTTTGAATCTGCATAGAAGACATCAACTGACTCATTCTTAGCTTGCCAGCTTAAATCTCTCATAGTCAGTGTTGAGCTGAGGGTCAAAATGGTGCCACTGCAGCATTAAAGTCATCATTGCCACCTGAGTTTGGGAGGTGGTCAAACAAGTCATATAGTTTAGTACTTTTGACATGGAGCATCATTGAGCCCTTCACTGCCCCATCTGTTTTGTGTGTGGCATGAAAATAATGCTGCAGGCACCGATTCAGTGGGTACAGTGCGCAGGCCAGTTAGGGCAGGATTGTGCTCCTCTTCTGACATATTGCACAACCCATGAGTCTTTCTCGCAGGTGGCATTTCGAGTGGTTACTAGGTGGTGGCATGGTCCTTTCTTTTTGAGGCAGACAGTGGGGCTTGCCCCTGGCCCCAGTATGAGCAGCTTATAGGTTTTTTTTTTCAAAACACAGTCTCCTCAGTCTTTGGTGCATGTACCTTTCAGTGGTGTTGAAAGATCATGTAGTTCAATGATCAGTTATTTCACACTCTCCCTGAGTTGTACCACCACACTCACACTGATCTCCCCAATTCTTTTTATTTTATTTTCTAGGTATGGGCTAGGCTGTACCTTTATCCCTCTTTTGGCCTATGATACAATTTCTCCAGCACATGCTTTCTCATGGGGCACCCTTTCCAAGGCTGTTCACCACCTCTCATGATGTCACCACTAGGCTTGAGACAAGGCAGGGTGTGATGCCCTTGCCTGCTTCTAGGTGGCACTGCTGCTGTCCTTCAATGTAGTACTGGGCCTCACAAGGGCTACGCGTGAACTAGGGGGTGGCCACCGGGCCTCAGGTTTAAAGGTGCTGCATTGGGGAATCATTGTGTGTTGGAGGTGGCACGTTCTGGTTGGTTGAGACAAGGCCTTGGCTAGGCAGAACCTACCACTCCTATCAGGTTTGGGTGATTACACTCACTGTATAACCTGCACTAACCCTTGGGTAGCTTGGCACTGAGCAGTCAGGCTTATCACAAGGGCTATGTGTAAAGCATTGGCACAATACTCTTCCACAATAAAGACATTGAGCATCACAAAAGAGACTTCACACATTGTGTAAGTAAAGATGAGTTGTAATCAATACACACATTATTTAAATCAATATGTAAATAAAGTACTTTGGGGCATTAATCACATTCAGAAATATCACCAGCAGTACTAGGCCCAATGGTTTTAAAATGACATCAGCAATATGTACACTTGGGAACAATCTTGCATTCCCTCCCAACACCTTCATGCACTGCAGAATTGTGTCAACACAAGACCCACCCTAGTAATTATTCCAATTCAACACCACACAGTTATAGAGTGCAACCCGGGTTCACAACAATAGCAGCAATGTGTACACACCAATAATTGCAGCACTGTACAATAGCCTAGTGGGCCTAGGTTGCACTGGCAAAAACCACTGTCAACTGCAAAACTTTTATCAAGGAAACACCATGTACAGCAACACCGCTGTAGAGTAAGTTGATTACAGTCGCTCCCACACACACTGGATATCAGGCAGATTCATATAGCAAGCACTTGCACATACTCGCTCCCAACACCCTAATCTGGTGCACCGATATTCAGCAGGTCAGTTGTTACTGTACTCACAGACCCCTTGGGCCCGAACCCTCCTCCACCCTTCGCCCAACACCTCAGGCTAGAGATGAAAGAAACCTTTCCCCGGGTACTAAGCCGATTGCAACCAGAGTCACACTTATTCAGGGTACCGGGGGAAAGGTGGGGAAAAAGAATAGATAAGAGGATTGTAGGAAAGTACCATCTTGCCTGGCATGTTACCCCCACATTTCACTGTATATATGTTGTTTTAGTTGTATGTGTCACTGGGACCCTGCCAGCCAGGGCCCCAGTGCTCATAAGTGTGCCCTGTATGTGTTACCTGTGTTATGACTAACTGTCTCACTGAGGCTCTGCTATCCAGAACCTCAGTGGTTATGCTCTCTCACTTCTTTCCAAATTGTCACTAACAGGCTAGTGACCAATTTCACCAATTTACATTGGCATACTGGAACACCCTTATAATTCCCCAGTATATGGTACTGAGGTACCCAGGGTATTGGGGTTTCAGGAGATCCCTATGGGCTGCAGCAATTCTTGTGCCACCCATAGGGAGATCTGACAATTCTTACACAGGCCTGCCAGTGCAGCCTGAGTGAAATAACGTCCACGTTATTTCACAGCCATTTACCACTGCACTTAAGTACCTTATAAGTCACCTATATGTCTAACCTTTACCTGGTAAAGGTTGGGTGCTAAGTTACTTAGTGTGTGGGCACCCTGGCACTAGCCAAGGTGCTCCCACATTGTTCAGGGCAAATTCCCCGGACTTTGTGAGTGCGGGGACACCATTACACGCGTGCACTATACATATGTCACGACATATGTATAGCGTCACAATGGTAACTCCGAACATGGCCATGTAACATGTTTAAGATCATGGAATTGTCACCCCAATGCCATTCTGGCATTGGGGAGACAATTCCATGATCCCCGAGTCTCTAGCTCAGACCCGGGTGCTGCCAAACTACCTTTCCCGGGGTTTCACTGCAGCTGCTGCTGCTGCCAACCCCTCAGACAGGTTTCTGCCCTCCTGGGGTCCAGCCAGGGTTGGCCCAGGAAGGCAGAACAAAGGATTTCCTCAGAGAGAGGGTGTTACACCCTCTCCCTTTGGAAAAAGGTGTCAGGGCTGAGGAGGAGTAGCCTCCCCCAGCCTCTGGAAACGCTTTGATGGGCACAGATGGTGCCCATCTCTGCATAAGCCAGTCTACACCGGTTCAGGGATCCCCTGGCCCTGCTCTGGCGCGAAACTGGACAAAGGAAAGGGGAGTGACCACTCCCCTGACCTGCACCTCCCCTGGGAGGTGCCCAGAGCTCCTCCAGTGTGCTCCAGACCTCTGCCATCTTGGAAACATAGGTGCTGCTGGCACACTGGACTGCTCTGAGTGGCAGGTGATGTCAGAGACTCCTTCTGATAAGCTCCTTCAGGTGTTAGTAGCCTATCCTCTCTCCTAAGTAGCCAAACCTCCTTTTCTGGCTATTTAGGGTCTCTGCTTTGGGGAATTCTTTAGATAACGAATGCAAGAGCTCATCAGAGTTCCTCTGCATATCTCTCTTCACCTTCTGCCAAGGAATCGACTGCTGACCGCGCTGGAAGCCTGCAAAACTGCAACAAAGTAGCAAAGACGACTACTGCAACCTTGTAACGCTGATCCTGCCGCCTTCTCGACTGTTTTCCTGGTGGTGCATGCTGTGGGGGTAGTCTGCCTCCTCTCTGCACTAGAAGCTCCGAAGAAATCTCCCGTGGGTCGATGGAATCTTCCTCCTGCAACCGCAGGCACCAAAGAACTGCATCACCGGTCCTCTGGGTCTCCTCTCAGCACGACGAGCGAGGTAAGTCGTTGTCTCCCCACGCTAGACTTCATTGCTGGGAACCACGTGTTTTGCACCTACTCCGGCTCCTGTGCACTCTTCCAGGATTTCCTTTGTGCACAGCCTGGGTCCCCGGCACTCTAACCTGCAGTGCACGACCTCCTGAGTTGTCCTCTGGCGTCGCAGGACCCTCTTTTGTGACTTCGGGTGAGCTCCGGTTCACTCCACTTCGTAGTGCCTCTTCCGGCACTTCTGCGGATGTTGCTTGCTTCTGAGTGGGCTCTTTGTCTTGCTGGACGCCCCCTCTGTCTCCTCACGCAATTGGCGACATCCTGGTACCTCCTGGGCCACAGCAGCATCCAAAAACCCTAACCGCGACCCTTGCACCTAGCAAGGCTTGTTTACGGTCTTTCTGCACGGAAACACCTCTGCACGACTCTTCACGACGTGGGACATCCAGCCTACAAAGGGGAAGTTTCTAACCCTTGTCGTTCTTGCAGAATCCACAGCTTCTATCATCCGGTGGCAGCTTCTTTGCACCCACAGCTGGCATTTCCTGGGCATCTGCCCACTCCCGACTTGATTGTGACTCTTGGACTTGGTCCCCTTGTTCCACAGGTACTCTCATCAGGAAATCCATTGTTGTTGCATTGCTGGTGTTGGTCTTCCTTGCAGAATTCCCCTATCACGACTTCTGTGCTCTTTGGGGAACTTAGATGCACTTTGCACCCACTTTTCAGGGTCTTGGGGTGGGCTATTTTTCTAACCCTCACTGTTTTCTTACAGTCCCAGCGACCCTCTACAAGGTCACATAGGTTTGGGGTCCATTCGTGGTTCGCAATCCACTTCTAGAGTATATAGTTTGTGTTGCCCCTATCCCTATGTGCCCCCATTGCATTCTATTGTGACTATACATTGTTTGCACTGTTTTCTATTGCTATTACTGCATATTTTGGTATTGTGTACATGTATCTTGTGTATATTTGCTATCCTCATACTGAGGGTACTCACTGAGATACTTTTGGCATATTGTCATAAAAATAAAGTACCTTTATTTTTAGTATATCTGTGTATTGTGTTTTCTTATGATATTGTGCATATGACACTAGTGGTACTGTAGGAGCTTCACTCGTCTCCTAGTTCAGCCTAAGCTGCTCTGCTAAGCTACCTTCTCTATCAGCCTAAGCTGCTAGACACCCCTCTACACTAATAAGGGATACCTGGACCTGGTGCAAGGTGTAAGTACCCCTTGGTACCCACTACAAGCCAGGCCAGCCTCCTACAAGGATGATCAGGTAGCAGTTGACAAATGAGGTTTGGTCCCCACTCGGGAAGTTCAATCAAAGGTCTCTGCACCGTGCCTCCGACACAGGCCCTGGTCTGCCAAGCACAGAGAGAGGGTAACTGTGGGATACATGCCGTTCACAATAGTGTCAAGCCAAGCCATGCACTCCAGTACAAGAAGCCACTCCTCCACCCCCCCGGAAATGGAGAATAATGTGCGATGACTTGTGTTGCAGCAGACAGTTCCGATCCCAAATGAAGAGTTGCCAATTCTTTGCCTCCCTGGAATGAGACACAATGCCTGGTGCATGATGCCTTGAGTCACACCAACAATTCCAATCACAGACGGAGAGTTACCAATTCCATACCTCCCTGGAATGAGGAACAATTTTGAGTGTCCAATGACTTGAGTTGCATTAGACAATTCCGGTCACACATTACGAGATACCCATTCCGTACCTCCCTGGAATGAGGCACAATATCTGGTGCACAATGACTTGAGTCACACCAGACAATTCCAGTCCCACAAAGAGACACAAGTTCAATGGTGCCAAACAAGGTAGGATGTGGCACTGCTAAGGGTAGTCCCCCACCTTCGATGGTTGCAACCTGTGAATCAGACACCGCATGCATGTCGCACATGAGAAATGTGGCACAATAGAGGAAGCAGGCCATGTGAGGTTCTGCAACCGGTGAATCCTCTCACCATCAACAAGAAACTTATGTGTGTTGAGGTCCCATGATAAAGGGCCACACTACTTGAATGCAGGCCTTATTTTAGGGCTCCGCACCAGACAATCCGGTCTCCAGGCACAATACTTAATTCCACGCTCACACCTCTGCTACCCCTTGGAATCCAGCTGATGATGCGGGCACTTAGGATTGTACCGCTCTCCAGATGTCACAGATAGAAGGTGTTAGTTCCTCACAGGAGGTCCTTGATGTCCCTTAGATCTCCACTGGAGGATAGGGGCAAGCCAACAAGCACTTGGCCAGCCAGGATTCAGTAAGGGTGCGCAGTCTCTTTCAAGGGCAGTAATTTCTCCTTGTGCACAACAGATTCCTCTGACAGTGTGACCATATAGTTCAGTATCTCTGGTCCTGTGTTCCCACAAGCATATCTCTAGTTTGCTGCAGTGTGGGACCAGTAGTTATATTGTAGTGTGTCTTTGATGTCAGTTGAGTTTCTCTTTGAACCACAGATGTCTCCCCTAAATTTCAGTCCTGTCTGTCCTTGGACTGTGGAATGCGGATCTAAATCTTTAGTGGGGCCATGATCTGACCAGAAGGGCCTAGTGTCACAAACTCTTTTGCCAATCTATCCAGCCAGGCCCTCAAATGGCAGAGGAATGCTGTTCCAGTTGTGTGCCCATACTTTATAGCTGTTGCTGGGGAATACACAGATGTGCTCACCCAGCCTCCATGTAGAGTAGAGTTGAATTTGAAAAGCAGACAAAAGTGTTTTAGAGCATAGAAATGCCACATTATAGAAGTTGCATTTCTAAGTTATTATTGGCAAAGCTACCTTTACCATAGGAAGGGATTTGTCAGGACAAATCCAATGATAGGAAACATTATGAGGCTTCTCCACTGCAATCCACTATTGCAGATAGGAGTAATTATAACCTTCTCCCATGTTAACCCATGAGCAGTACAGCTCTCATATGTAGTGAAAACACACATGAGTATTCTTCACTCCCTGGGCATACTTGCCCTTGGGCACATAGAAGCCTGCATTGGCAGGCTGGACACGTGTTTCAGAACACTATAGGTGCACGTGTGCACACCCAGGCCTGCTATGATAGGCTGGACACATATTTGAGAACACCAGTGTGCATGCTTGCACATACTGGCCAGTGTAACTTTCTAACATATGTTGGAAATGCATGCACACTTTCAAACTGTTCTTAAAGTGGGAAAGCGTCTAGGGCTCTAAGGCCATTGGACGCCGGCACCACACTCAAACTCACACACAAACTGCAGAGAATCCAGAACATAGCCGCGCGCCTCATCCTTGGCTTCCCCCACCACGAACGAATACCACCACACCTCAAAACCCTTCACTGGCTCCCCATAAACAAGAGAATCACATTCAAGATCCGCATCCACGCACACAAATCCCTCCACAACACCGGCCCGACATACCTCAATGAAAGAGTGAACTTTCACACTCCCACCCGCAACCTCCAATCAGCCAACCTCGCCATAGCCACAGTACCCCCACTAACACAGGAGGCAGGTCCTTCTCTTACCTCGCCCCCAAAACCTGGAACTCCCTCCCCACCAACCTCCGCAAAACCAAAGACCTCCTACTCTTCAGAAAGAACCTCAAAACATGGTTGTTTGAACAGTGACCCTCCTGCCCCCCCCCCAAGCGCCTTGAGACCCTCACGGGTGAGTAGCGTGCTTTATAAATCTTTTTGATTGATTGATTGATTGACTGGATAGAGAATCAGCAAAACCCTATGAGAAGTGCTGAGTCCTTAGGTAGGGAAAACGCATGTGGGGGGTTCTTCACTACTAGGACATGTAACACACATGTGTACCTGCCCAGCCTTCTGTCTACCACCTGCTCTGCCCTTCAGGGGATGCTCTAGGGGTAGCAGAGGGCCCATACATGATGAGCTATGGAGTTAATTAAAAGTGGCAACCTGGACACATCATAACTGCGCGTCCACACATACATGCTTGACAGGCTATTCTGGTGGGTGGCACACTCAGTGCAATGTACCACTATTAGTCAGGGTGGTGCCCACCCTGGGCATATAGTGTACCTTTAACAGGGCACTCCTGGGTACAGCCCATCACATAAGCACTCCCTCCTTTCATGTGTAGAAAGGGCGCATGCACTTTCCCACTGTAGTACAGTGAGAAAGTGCCCAGAATCCTAAGGCCATACAAAGAGTCAGCAAAGAAAGAACTAGGAGGAAAAAACAAAAGGTTTCATGGAAATCCCCTAAGAAGGGCCATATCCAACACCATGACTCAGGAAATATTCCAACTCACCTGCCATTAACGTGGTGTATGTGGGCGGGACTCTTCTTTACACAGATGAGATGGAAGGCCTGCTGGTCACAGAACACCAGCATGTGGCCCCTCAGGAGTGTGACATGTCTCTCCATCCTCAGCAGACTCTGCAGGTGGGCTGTTCAGGACGTGGACATAGTATGGAGGACACAGCATGAATGGGCAATTCCATCCTCATTACCAGTGAAATATGTGCTTCATGCTGATGTGCACAGGCCAAGCAGTGATGCAATGAAATAATTGCACGGGAACACAGGGACAGTAGGTGCAATCACAGAGTGGCCCTGATTGACCACTCCACCCTTTATTTATCCCCTCGGACGGCTTCCAGCCCTTGAGGTGGGGATGACAAACAATATGTAAAAGAGGCCAAGTGGCATTCCACAAGTTTGATTGTGGGCAGCTCTTGCCATTACACCACATTTTCTCCCTTGCCTAAGTTAAGCCCATAAAGTAATGCTAAGTGTGCAAAATGTGCAAACTCAGGAGGCTAAACAAAGCTGCCCCTCAGAAAATAAAACAGCTAAAAACAACTTTCAGCAGTTATTGGCAGTGATTAAAAATAAGTGACTAAAAGCAGGCAGAATGTACAGGAAAAGATCACGCAGAAGAAAGGTTGTAAAATAAAAATCCTAAGTAACTCCTCCTCTCTGCAAGTTTGAAGATGTGTATTTGAAGCCTAATTCTGTTGTAATAATGGATGGATGTCAGTCACAACCGCAGCAGTGGTTCCTACAGCAGCTGTGCAGTTGCACAGTCTCCCTCTTTTCAAAGTGATCCTGGTGACTGCACATGCTCAGAAGCACCTCAAATACATGAAGGCTGACCATTTGTGCTCACAGCCTACGACATCCCTGCACAACCACCATTAGGTGGGGACAGACCAGAGGTGGAAAGGAGACCAGCAAACTGCTGTACAGAAGAGATTCCTTCGCCTAGGCTGAGCCCTATACTTGTACTAAGTGGCTGAATTAAGTGAGAACGTGTGTAAACTGAGTATGCTTAAAAAAGCTAGCCCCTCAATAAAAAAAAAACAGATGATAAGAACTCCCAGGATTATTATTGGTGATTCAAAACAAGTGATTAAAGCAAGAAGAGTGCAAGAAGTATTCATGCAGAAAGGTTTGATTAAAAACAAAACCCTAGGCAACTTGTGTTCTTTAAAACATAAAGGAGTGCATCCAGAGCTTAATCCCAATATAATAATTGATGAACAGTCAATAATCACAGCAGGATGTGAAGAGGTACATAAAATGTGTTTTGACCAGTGGCGGCTTGTGACATTTCAAAGTGATGGGGCATAAAGTTGGGGACAAGTAGCAAGCGAAGCGAGTGAGTCTTACTGATGTAAGTTATTCAGGGTTATTCTCCCTCAGAGAAAATGTTGCAAAGGCTGTATTTTGAAGCAAATTTTAATAAAGAATTTAGGCCCTCATCATGACATTGGTGGTAAGTGATAAAGTGGCGGTGAGAACTCCCATAGACAGCCAATGTACCACACCACCCGCCAGTGTGTTAACACCACACATGATGGCGGTCGCCATCAACAGCCAGGCCGAAGACAAAGTACCACCCACCATATTATGACACAGGAAACCACCACGAATTCCGGGGCAGTGCCGACGCCATCAGAAGCCTGGTGGAAACAGAACACAGAAAATGAAAGACTCACCAACAAGTACACAGAAGACTCCGCCGCCACCATGGAACCGGAACTTCAAGTCTTCCCAAAGCTCATCTACGCCATGCTTCACTTGGAACACCAACGCTGATGAGGATGGGGATGGCCGCCTAGCAAACAAGGGAGGGAGGGAGGGAGGAAAACGAGAGTGTCACACACAAGCACAACACACACCAGACACACACACCGTACATGCAACCAGCTGCAGATATAAACCAATCACACACAACGCATGACACAATAAAACAAGGACCAGATTTCAGAAGTACTGAAAATGTATTAGCAAGGGAAAGCCACCACTTGAACCTGATATGTACAATTGTCCACAAAGGGCCAATGCCCATTCGAAAGTACAATGGGCCCACATGGCCACAGGGCACAGTCCAAGGCCCAACTTGTCTTCTGACACCAACTGCAAGGAACTCTGCAGGGGCATCATTTTACAAGAGGGCAGGCACTTCAGGATGGGGGTGGGGGGCACGTCAGCTGAATTTGGGAACTTTCCCACTGGTTCTAGAAGGGGCTCAATGCCCAATGCTCTGTGCTGGGGAATGCAAGGTCACAGTCTCTCAGATGGGTGACTTTCCCACTGGTTCTAGAGGGAGCTCCTTGTACAGCTGTCCCAGGAGGATAGCCTACATGCCCTCTGCTGGAGGCGAGGGCTGCACTGTCTCATCTGGAGGTGAGGGCTGCACTATGTCAGCAGGTGAAGGTACCTCCTGGGCAGCCCCTGCTGGAGGTGAGGGCTACACTGTCTCAGTGGGTGAAGGTGCAGCGTCTGCAGGAGGAGAGGGCTGGACTGCCTCAGCTGGAGGTGAGGGTTCTGTGACCACTGGTGGTGGTGCAGTAGTGGTGTCATCCTGCCAGCCTCTGCTGGAGATGAGGGCTGTACTGCGTTAGCAGGTGAAGGTGCCTCCTGGGCAGCCTCTACTGGATGTGAGGGCTGCATTGTCTCAGCTGGTTAAGGTGCAGCATGCAGGAGGAGTGGGCTGCACTGTCTCAGCTGGAGGTGAGGGCTCTGTGACCACTGGTGGTGGTGTCATCCTGCCAGCCTCTGCTGTAGTCGAGGGCTTCTCCCCCTTCATGGCAGACATTGAGGGCTTCTTCCCCTTCATGGTAGGAGTAAAGGGATTCTTCCCCTTTATAGCAGAAGTTGAGGGCTTCTTCCCCTTCATGGCATGAGTCGAGGGCTTCTTCCTGTTCATGGCAGTGGCTGAGGGATCCTTTCCCTTCCTTGCTTGTGGAACCATCACTGTCTTGCCTCCACGACTACGAGTTACCTCCACTGTCCATGTGGACTGTTTGGCTGAGGTGCAGGGCTTGGTGGTTGGGTCCCTGCTCTGACGGGCAGGACAGGGAGGGGAACGGAAGAGGTCAAGTTAGGCAAGGATAAGCTTTTAAGGAACAGTGGTGCAGGAAGAGGGAGGAGGGATGGGAGTGGAGGTTGAGGGAGTGGTTGTAGGAGGAGTACATCTGCTGGACTTGGGTGCAGGTGCATGGGGAGTGTGCTGATGTGGGGTTGATGGCTGTTGGGTGTCTGAGTGCTTGCGTTTGTGACCTTTAGGAGGAGGATGGACAGACAGGGTTGGAGAGGACACAGGGGACTTGTGCATGGATGTTGTGGAGGTGTCTGCTAGTGTGGTGTATATGCTGCTTGGTGTGGTGATACTGGTGGTAAATGTTGAAGCAGTGCATGCAGGTGTGAATGCGGATGTGACTATGAGGGAGGTGGAAGAGGAGGGGAGAGAGTGGAGGCAGTAGATGTGGTTGTGTCTGCAACTGTCTGGAGATTGCGTGAGTGCTTGTGTGCTGAAGTGTGGTGCCTGTCCCACTCTTGTGTGTTGTCTTGTGTGCATACTTGTCTGTATGTGATAATGGGATGAGTTAGGGCTGAGGAGACTGAGACTGGTAAGTGGTAGTTGGAGGGGGGATGGTAGGGACAGGTACAAAGGCTGCCATCAGAGAGGAGGCCAGAACCTCAATCGATCTCTGTTGGGCCATCAATCCACCGTGGATGCCCTCCAGGAATGCATTGTATTGCTGCATCTGGGATGCCAGCCCCTGATGGCATTCACAATGGTTGACTGCCCTACAGAGCTCGATCTCAGGAGGTCAATAGCCTCTTCACTCAGGGCAGCAGTGCTCACTGGGACAGGGCCTGAGGTGCCGGGGTGAAGTAGATGCCCACCCTCCTAGGTGAGCGGGCACAGGCAACTGAGGATTGAGCACTATGCATTCCACTGCCATTGATTTGGGTAGATGCCACAGCAAGATGAGCGCCAAACACCGCCAACTGCACATCTCCTGAGACCCACTAAGCCTTTTCTGACATGGAATGCAACTTAACTAGGTTGCCTTGTTTTCCCTTTGAACCATTACCCTGGAGCTGGATCACGCTGCAATGCCTGGCCTGGAATTAAGGGGCCCCACTAACTGACACCTACCACCCAAATTATTGTTGTAACAGCCACTGTACTCACTCCCTTGTGGCTGCTGTAATGCCCTCAAGCACCCATCCATCTCTGGATAGGCCACTGGCAGTATAAAGGCCATCAGGGGGATCAGGTTCCCACTGACACCCCTTCCTCATTGGGAGGTCATCCCCAGCTGGACCTCTGCGGTCTTCAGTGTCTCAAGTCCTCCAACTGCTCCACCTGCCATAGACTCCCAGGGTCTGCACGTCCCTGGCGATAGCACACCATAATCCCTTCTTTTGATGGGTGCTAACCTGCAGAGGCGATACAGATGGGAGGACACCATTACACATACAATCCAGCCTGACACACATGTGGCCCACCAATCCTGTTTCCATCACCATTGGCACACACATCGGCCGGTGCTTGCCATGTACACCACCACATGACATCACCCCTCCATGACACGATGCTTGCACAAGGATCTGAATGCATCCTTCACACATGCATCGTGCCCAAGGTTTACTCACCTGTTGGTCTGGAGGCCCATACAGCAGTCTGTACTGGGGTAGGACTCCATCCACCAATTGATCCAACTCCTCCGAAGTGAAGGTAGGGGCCCTTTCCCCGGTCACACGGGCAATTGATAGGTTTCAGACACAGGTCACAGCAGCACACGAACTGTAGGTGTTCTCTTGTTGAAGGTCACGAAACAAGTGAGGAATCAGATAGAAAATGGCGGTCACGTCCACGGCGGTGTACACCGTCACCCCCGGCACAGATTCCCATTGGTCACTGTACTCCATAGAGCCCCATATTATCCAATGAGGAATTGCATGGCGGTGCAAGACTGCCTTCCGCCACGACGCCCAATGTCAGCAGAGTTACCTCACTTCCACCTGTCCCTACATACAGGACAGGCGGTCACCATGTCATGGTGATGGACAACCATCAGATTAACTTTTACTGCATCATTGCTATAATTTACACATACCTTGCCATTCTCACTGTCGCATCACATAAATGCAACATGTACACTGAGGTTGTGGTTCCATTGTTCAAACTGTGAAAGCCTACTCACTCTTGTGTCCCCTAGATACCTACCACTGCAGATGAATGGGGGAGTAGACGAGCCCCTGTATACAGACCACTTGTGGACTTGGCTACACTGGAGGGCAGGCACATTATATTGACTTCTAGACTGGACAGGGCCACAATCACAGAGCTGTGTGCCCAATTGGTGCCTGACCTGATGTCAGCTATCCGTCATCCCACTGGGATCCCCCCTCTTGTGCAAGTGCTATCAGTGCTCCATTTCCTGGCAGCTGGTTCTTTCCAAGTGACAGTGGGCTTCGCAGCTATAGTGTCACAGCCAATGTTTTCTATTGTGCTGACAAGGGTCTTGTGTGCCCTGGAGAAACACATGTGCAGTGACATTGTTTTCCCCCAGGTGGAAGATTTGACCACTGTAAAGGCAGAATTTTATGAAATGGGCCATATCCCCAATATAATTGGTGCGATTGACAGTACACACATTGCGTTAGTCCCCCCACCAGAATGAACAGGTGTTCAGGAATCGTAAGAGTTTCCACTCACTGAATGTGAAAATGGTTTGCCTGGCAGACTAGTACTTCTCCCACGTCACTGCTAAGTACCCTTGGTCGGTGCATGACGCCTTCATCCTGAGGAATAGCAGCATACTAAATGTGATGTCCCAACTACAGAGGCGCAGGGTGTGGCTAATAAGTGAGCCAAATCCCCCACCCACTGTATGTCAGTGTAAGCCTACATTTTGTCCCTCAGTACCTGCAGGTGACTCTCGCTATCCAAACCTATCGTGGCTGCTAACCCCTGTGAGGAATGCCAGGACAGAGGTTTAAGACCGTTATAATGAGGCACATGGACGAACCAGAAGAATAATCAAGCAGACCTTCAGCCTCCTGAAGGCCAGATTCAGGTGACTCCATCTGACAGGTGGATCCCTGTGCTACTCACCCAGAAAGGTCTGCCAAATAGGAGTGGCATGCTGCATATTGCACAACCTTGCCTTCAGACGACATGTGCCTTTTATCCAGGAGGAGGGGACTGGAGATGACCATGTGGTAGCAGTGGAATCTGAGGACAGTGAGAATGAGGAGACAGAGGATGAGAATGAGGACAACCGAACATCAGTTATACGACAATACGTCCAATGACAAACAGGTGAGACAGTGGAACTGGCCATTACTCTGACTATAGATTTATTTGTGTGCCTATGGCATGGTGGCATTCACTTCCTTTGCATCTCGACTTACTGTCATAAGACAACATTGTCCTGATGTGATCACTAGACAGTTCCAGGTCATTATTTGTTAGTGATCACAGTGTTCCAATCATTTGCACTGGTTCCCACAAATGTACATTTAAGACACATAAAACAGTGTTACTCAAATTGTGCTCAAGGGTGTTTATTGTAGTGCTATAAAAGTGAGGGTAAAGTGCAATGGAATGGGGTAATGGTGGAGGAAAGTCCAGCATATTGTTCCAGTCTGTTTGTAGCATAGGTCCTGTGTCCAAGGGGCCATAGAAAGGGGAGAAATGGCAGTTCAAAGTGGACAAGGTGACAGGATGGGACAAAAGGGGACAATCAGGAGAGTCTCATTTCCTGGCGGTGGTCTTGGTCTTGGCAAGTGTTTCTGGCTTCTGTCTGGTTCGCAGGGAACGTTTGCTGGGTGGTTCACCTTCCTCAGAGGAAGGGGTGCTGGTGGTCTGCGGGTCCTGTGGCAGGGCCCCCTGTCCACTGGCTGCAGCAGAAAAGGAGGGCTGGTCAATAGACTGGCTAGTGGTAGGGGTCTGCTGCTGTGCAGTCCATTCCCTCATGATGTCGGCCCTGTCTGCCAGCACCCCTGCTATGGAGATCATGGTGTTGTTGAGGGCCTGCAAGTCCTCCCTGATCTCCTGATGGTGTTCCTCCTGCAGCCGCTTGTTTTCCTGCATGTTGTTCAGGATTTGGCCCATCGTGTCCTGGGATTATTGGTAGGCCCCCAAGACATTAGTGAGTGACTCTTGCAGAGTCAGTTCCCTGGGCCTGCCCTCCCCCTGGTGCACAGCGGTCCTCCCAGTGTCCCTGTTGCTCTGTGCCCCTGTTCCCTGTAAGGTGTGCCCACTGCTACTGACCCCAGGTCCCTGATTGTCTTAGGTATGAGATGTGGACTGGGGACCCTGTACAGGAGGGCACACTGCTGATTGACGTGTCCTGGGGACAGAGGTGGGGGATGCTGGGTGCATGCTGTGGTGTTGGTAACATGATGGGAGAGGCTCTGTGGTGGACTGTGGGTGGGCTGGGGTGACCAACTGTCCAGTGGTTCTTATTGGGCCAGGTTGTTGATCCAGATACGTTGCATTCTGTGACTTGTTTTGTGTTTTTTTACCTATAGGCATCGTTCTTTGAATCTCAAACGGTAACCCATTCATGGCTGAAAAGCCATAGTTAAGTTTCACATTTGACATGGTCACCTAGCAGGTGTGACCTAGCAGGTGTGCATTCTTTTGAGGATTTAAGATACATTATAGATAAGATATGATAGGGTACAATAAGCTACCCTGAATGAATCGCCAGACGAGTAGAGTAAGTTACAGCAAGTGTATTTCCATAAAAATATATTTGTTGGCCCTCACACCTCCCCCACCACCAGCTAATAAAACCCATACCACAACTGACATTTAAACGTTTTTCTTCTTCAGTATGGATTTGACAGCCTGTGTCCTGCCCCTGGTCATTTCACCTGGGAATTTCGCCTGGTTGCCTCTCACTGTGAGTGTTCCCTCATCATCTCCATTTGTTTGGGTCTCTATTTATAGACGACTCTCCGCATAATGTAATAGTCTGTTTAAAAAAAGTAAAACTGCAAATGATTGAGACAAAGGAGCATATTTATACTCTGTTTGCACCAAATGTGTGTCAAAAATTTTGACGCACATTCGGCGCAAACCGTGCACCATATTTAAACTTTGACACCCGCAAATGCCAAAATTCTGCCATGTGCGTCATTTTCTGGATGTGGTAAACTGCCTTGCGTTAATGACATGCAAGGTAGGCGTTCCCATCCAAAAAAAGACTCAAAGCCCTGTGCGCCTTATTTATCCAATCACGCAAAAATCCTGCACAGCCGGGAGGCGGAGTCGGAAAATGACACGCAGCCCAATTTGCGTAAAAAATAACGCCTGGGTCAGGGCAGGCATTAAAATGGGGCAAACACACCTGTACTTAATGAAAACACAAAGAAGCAACAGCAGAGCTCCAAAAGGAAGACATGGACGTGCTTTTCATCCGGTATGCATGCAGACGCAGAGCACAGGACCAACAACAGCAGCTTCCACAACACCAGCAGGGACCCCAAAGGCAACACAGAAGGCAGGAGAGGATATTCTGCACCAGGACAACCCTTCTGGGACTCCACCAACAAGACATCATCCAGAGGTACAGGCTCAACTGGCAAGCCATTCAGCAGCTGCTGCACAACATTGAGCCACAGTTGGCACTCAGCTTGCAGACACCCTGCACCATTCCACCAGAAACCAAGCTGCTAGCTGTACTCCACATGTTGGCAAGTGGCTCCTTTCAAACCACTGGTGCCCTGGTTGCCGGGATGTCACAGCCCTCATTCTCCGCCTTCCTACCCAAGGTATTGGATGCCATCATCTCGCTCACACTCCGCCACATCAGCTTCCCCAACACACAGCAGAAGCAGCAGGAGACAAAACAGGGGTTTTACCAAATTAATGGCTTCCCACACATGCTTGTTGCCATTGACTTCACACATGTACGCCTTGTGCCACCTGCTGCAACAGAACATCTACACAGCAACAGGAAGCACACACACTCCATCAATGTGCAGGCCATTGTCGATCAATGCGGTTTGATCACCAACATCGTGGCAAAGTATCCTGGGAGTGTACATGATTCATTCATCATCTGTCACTGCACCATCAATCAACACTTCCAGGATGGATGATATGGAAATGGCCTACTTGTTGGTAAGTTCAGAAACCTTCTTATATATACACAGCACAGCAACCCTCTAGGACACACAACACATACACCACGACATCGACACGTGGCCAGGAAGACACTGAGGTTGTGACACTGGTAGGCATGTGTGATATCCTGACCCATTTGGATATAGACCTATGGACAAATGACAGTGCCAAATAACAACAGATGCCACTCCACAGACACAAGGGAACAATTTAAAACAACACAGTGACAATGACATGGCCTTAACTGGCAGTAAAATTTGGAAGATTAATCTTTCAATATCACATCAATAACACTCCATCAAACACCTTTCAAACCAATGCGTACTGTGTAAGGGGTGTGTAATGTGTTATGCTGCAGGTCAAATACCATGACACACATGGCACGATGATGACTACAATGAAGGTGACATGCAATCATTCAGGCTGTACCAATATCTCACATCACTCCTGCTCTCACATTGCTCACTGCCAATAAGCAAGTGGACTGTACAAAGGACACATATTGATGTGACAATATTGAAAGTGCACATTCCTACACACAGATTGAGACAATTTCACACACACACAACAGATGTACAGGCATAAGGACCATCTGACACTCAAAATGACAACCTCACAACCAAGTTAGCCAGCTGAACTAGAACATGTTCAGATGTATAGGTACACGTTACAACTTGAGTCGACTTGGCAAGGGCAGAGAAATAGGTCTGCTGAAAATTTGTCACACATGTGAAATTAGTGCATAGTCAATTGTCAACACGTCAGTGCTGACAACGTACGGAGATGTGTTGTACATTGTCACCTAGCCAAATCTAAGGGTCGCACTGATGTTTAAATAATTCTATTGCATATGTGAAATTGGATGGGATGTCCAGGGTATATAGATGCAACTGTGTTACCACCACTGTGGAATTGATTCTGTGTATGGAAGTATCGTCTTACCCCAGTTAAGACACAGGGACACCTCTTTCACATGACATAATGCAAGGGAGGACACAATGTACTGCAACTCTACAAAAATACTGCTGACATCCGGTAAATGAGCCAAACACCCGTTCAGATAAAGAAACAACCCAATGCTGATGGTACATCCTAGAAGTCTAGGATTCCACACAATAACGCAAACACAGATGAGTCACAGACAACATAAGAGATCAACTGCCATGCAAAGTGATAATCATGGTGCAAGCTACATCAGCATGTTCTCACTCATTTTCTCTTTCAGCTGATCAGGGGTATGGGATCCAGCCATGGATCATGAGCCCATTTGCAAACCCAGGCACTGCAGCACAGCGTGCCTATAATGAGGCACATCGGAGGACACGCAGCATAGTCGAGTGGACCTTTGTCATCCTGAAGTCAAGATTCAGGTGTCTTGACATCACCAGAGGCAGCCTCCTATCTCACCAGAAATTGTGTGCAAAATCATTTTGACCTGTGCCATCCTGCACAACATATGTGTAAGAAGGAACATTCCCCTATATGAACCCGACCCACAAATGCCTGAAGAGGAGGAAGAGGGGGATGCTGTCCATCAACATGAGGGGGAACATCCAAATACAGCCACTTTTAACTCTACTCATCCATCACCACTGTCTTACCATATGTCAATAAACACCTATTCTAATCACTATATCATGGTCTGGATAAATGTTTTTGCATAATATTATCCCTAACTATCAGAATCAGAGTGTGGCCTCATGGAGCATTGCACAAATACAGATTAGGATACAGAAAAATCGACATTAATTTTGATGCGTATGAATGTACAGGCAAATTCACACACACTGTAAATGACATTTATCCTGTACATTTAACATTTGAAGGGCAATAGCAGAGGACCACAGCTATTTCACACATACATGTTGGCAACATGGTTCATCGCAGCATATGGCACACAACTAAGACACCATCAGTCAATAAGGAAAGAAAAATGCCTCATACATGAGGCAGTGGATGTGCTATTGCATTGGTGACAAGAAGGTATGACCAGACCCTTGACAGCAGTAAGTGTTACATCAGCTATCTTTGCAAGGAGTATGTGTGACAAGATTTCCATATAAGCAGCAAATTGATAGCACAAATGCCCCAGGTATGACTAGCAGTCCTCACAAGACATCCCCTGCACATGGCAGCCCAGGTCCTAAGTCCTGCCATACCCATGTTCCCTGTCTCACCCCACCCTTCTTCAGAGGTCCCTGGAAAGGGAATATGTGTACCCAGATAATCCTTTCTCTACACACACCCAGACTCACAATGTGAATCCAGTTTGCTTCCCTCTTTAGTATGGTATGCCATAGTCACTGTACTTCTGTCTGCATGGAGCTCTGATTAAATAATGCACTTCCTTGTAGTCTGTACGACCTGTAATCACCTGTACATTGCTTCCCATGTGAAAGGTACTGTTGGCCCTTTGAACTTGATTCTCACCTACAGTACTTGTGAGAGACTGAAGCTGCACACACCTGTGAGCACCTCCATGCAGAACAGCCATTTGAACATGAACTGCCCTTGCAGCTGCCTGGAATAGCATAGAAGCTGCCATTTTATGTATAACACTGTATTGCACTGCCGTATAAATCAGCTGTGTAACACAGCCCTTGGGTTATTGTGCTACTTTCCAACACACAGGAGAAACACATTTTTCATTTTCCACAGTGTTGTTTCACCTTTGATCAGTCTCAGTCTGCTTACTGTGCATTTGCCTTGTTAAATTTATTGATCCTGATTAACCCTGCATCCTGTTAGCCTGACTGGTTCCTGTCTTTGCGTTACCATAAAGTTTCCCTGTGGCTACATTTGTATCATAGTTGCTTTCCTAGCCCTCACTTTCCTCCTGCGGTATTGTGTCAGGTGGGTCTACAATGCATACTCAAATACATTGTATAGCATAATCAGTTTTCTTATCGTACCATGAGGTGGAACTTGTCTCCAAATAGCCTAATCATGTCCCATTCCTTGTCTGTTTTCATGTATGCATGACTGACAAGTAGTGACTGTGTACTATAGCTGTATGCATGGATTGGGTATGGTGCCTCCAGCACAACAAACAATGTCAGATAATGTGCATGAAATGTCAACACATGTTAGGACCCTGACAGTCCACACGGTGATTCACATTGCCCCCCAAATATTGATGGGGCTTGCGTGGTAAATAGCTGTGAGATTAATCAGCACAGAGGCACTGATGTTCCCGGATGCAGTGGGAATTTTAGAGGCCAACCTGTGTACAAATGTTGTGAGCAAACCTACCGGTTTAAGAATCCTGATCCATTAACTTTGTCAGCACACCAAGGTTGCCCTGTTGTCAGTCTCATAACATGTCTGCAGTGCCATAGCTGGACTATCCGCGTGTGTGTTCTCAATTCCTCATTGGCTTTCCTTCAATTCAGCTGTGAAGGATAGTTTGTAAATGCAGGAAATGACTCCACAGACTCATGACTAGACCTGCACGTAACTGTGACAACATGGACACCAATAATGATAGAGGCTAAACATTGGCCGACACACTTGAACCGGACACCTTTGTGCATTTTATCACTGGAAAGATGTGAACATGTGCAGCTTGGTCTGCTGGTCCTCCACTGCCACAGGAGAGACATGGCTCATTTATATGACTCCAAGTGTGGCGTGACATGACATTTGTGGATTGTATTTGGGACTTGGTGTCACAAACATTGTACCCACACAGCATTATCCCGTGCCTGACTCATGGGGAGTAAACAAACAAGTGCCTAAGAAGTAGTATCAAACATTCCAAGACATGTGATGGCTTAGTTTTGGAACATTGCCATGATCAACCATCTGCTATCTATCCTGTGCATGCTTTGTCATTGGTTGTGCTTATGTTAAAAAAAAACTAGGAAGTGCACACAGCAGGTGTTGCTATGTGTATGACAAACACATTTCCTCTCTCATTTCCACACTGAATAGCATCAAAGGGTTGGACACATTGGCTCCACATGCATACAAGCAGATTTGCAAAAATGCGTCTTGTGATGTTCACCCAGTAGGACAACTACAATAGTAAGAGCCAAATCACACACATTGACCCATAGGCATTGAGTTACTGTATTGAGTTGCGTCACCTTGCTATCCTCTCTTGACGCAAAACATGCCCAAACTTGGTAATACCTAATTGTATTCCACACGTTTGGCCATCTATTGCCTCAGTGAAGAGTGCAAGCCGGTACAACAAGTAGAGGATCATGTGCCCATACACCGGAATGCACAATGTTGGTGCAATCAGCCCATCTCTGTTTTGTCACACCTGTCATGTACTATTACAAATGAGAAATTACCCACACCCAGTTAAAGACAGAAATGTTGACGCATACGCATCAAAAAAAGACTGTAAGCGTTATAATATTTTGACACATAAGATAAAAAACGCACTGCATTTGAGGCAGGAAGTGATGTAATAGGATATTCTCTTTGCAGAATTGGTACAGTGGGTGTACTTTCACTTTGCAGTCTGTGATATTTCCTGACTGCGTGGCTGTGTTTTGACTTGTCTCTCTGTGCATTTTGTGAATGTGTCTCCTATGTGCTCTTTAAATTGTCTTTTTGTGTTTCCTAAGTGTCTGTGGTATCCTGTGTTAGTGTTTGGTCATTTTTGGTGTCTACATTTGTCTTTGTACTGTTGGGAGTCTGTTGTGGGTAGTGTTAGTTTGGGGATAGTTGGGCTGTGTTCTGTTAGTTTTTTTTGCATTTCCCTGTCCTACTTTCCCTCCGTTCTCCTCTGTACCCCTTTATTCCCTTTTTTTGGTGCAAGCATGTTGGGTAGGCCGCGTCTTGTCAGGATGGAGAGGAGGAGCTGGGTGGCTTTATTTGGCTGGTGTGCCACTTCTTACCATTAAAGATTGAAGCAGGTGGTCTTGTGATACAGGGCTATCACACAGAGGCAAGGAGGCTCCGGCTGGCAAAGGTCATGTACCATCTACAGCGAATCTACAACACACCGCGCAATGACCACCAGCTGAAACACTGTTGGGCTGACCTGGTTGCCCTGAACAAGACCTGTTGGACCACCGGGGGTTTGTGATTGGTGGCCCCGTTGGTGAGTACAAATCAAAGTAATGAGCACATTTAAATGCTCTGTAGTGACAGTAGCTGATTTGTTCATATGCTGCAGGCAAGTTAAACATACAGGCCCATATTTCTACTTTATTAGCACCGCATTTGTGTCATTTTTTGAAGCACAAGCGGCACAAACTTGCAAAATACAATTGTATTTTGTAAGTTAGTGCCACTTTTGCATCAAAAAGTGGCACAAATGCGACGCAAAAAATGTATAAATATGGGCCACAGTTGCTTGTGAGATATACAATAATTCCTACACATTACCGTCATTTGTTGACGCAACAGCTAGACTAACTTACAAAACACAACAGAAGCCTGTAAATTAGTGCTGCCTTCACGTCAATTGATGATGCTAATGTCGCTCTAACATATGTTTCATGCATGGTCTGTTAGTGTATTAGGAAAAACATATTTTAAATCCAGATTTTTACAGGAAATATTGTGTTCCTCAATGATTTGGGATACATGTCTGAAATGGATTCTGACACATACGTAACAAGTTGTAGCTGACTTCAGGTAGCATCTTAGACTGCCATTTGCCACATTTAAATTAGGGATGGATGCCAAAAGGTATGCACGCAGGTTCATATCTCTATGGTTGGTGCAACTTGCCATAGCTGTGGCACATCAAATGAAAAAAATGACACAAATTGAGGGCTAACAACTGTCCCTGGCCCTCTGTACATTGTACCTGTGTGTTTTAAATTGGTCTTAGTCACAATAGCTGGGTAACTGGTATTGCAGTCCTCCCGGAAAGTGGCTTGGCATGTCTCTCAAGGATACACATGATGAGAGGAATACACTCCAAGAATTAGTCTGCTAACTAATGAAGGAGCATGTTTGCTACCACATACTAGTTAGGGCCACCGCATGTGTGCAGATATGTGTGTATCGCTCACTGGAGTCCCCAGGTCTGAACATGTTTGCAGTGGTATGTAGGATGCAATATCATCATGTCTAAGAGGACTGACTTTCTGAATTAATATTACACATAGTATTTGTATTTGGAAGTGTTGAACAGTGCACAGACATTGAGCACATTTCTCCCTTCTAGGCTGTGACCGTATGGTAGTGGATGAAACACTCTGACAGAGTTCCAGTTGTGACAACAAGGAAGTTTTATTTGGAGTAATTTATGTGGAAATGAGCAGGTACGTATTTGTTAGTCTTTGAATGCTGGCTATAGGGTGGTGGGGTGTTCTTCGCAGTCTGGTCTTCACACTTCTCTTTTCTGTTCCCTTTCCGTAGGGTGCTCCCCAGGAGGCACATGTGGAGAGAAGTGAACAATATCGGTAAGTGGACTAGGTACTCTTGTCTATTTGCTCATTACGTTTAAGTCTTCCTTATGTTTCTTTCCTATCTCGTTGTTCTTTTCACGGGTACATTTCTCCGGGTGGTTCTTAATTTTAATGTATGTGCTTCCTGTCTTGTTATTCCTCTGCAGTGCTCATTATCCTGTGCGCGGTGACTTCGGTGGCCTATTCTGGTTATTGTGCTCTACGGTGTTCAGTGGTAAGTTCTATGTCAACCCCAGTTCGATTCCGATCCTTCCACCCCCTCCCCTTTTGTGTTGTGCTCGTGCCCCCTTGTCTGTCGCTCTCTCTCTCTCCCCCCCCCTTCACTCCAATCTCTCACTCGGGTTCAGGGACGTGGTCCCACACACCTGTACTGCCACGCTTCTCCGGAAGCGTGGCAGGATGCAGCGGCTCGTCCTCCCGGTTGCTGGGTATCGGGGCTTTCGGCAATTGTCTCCAGCCGTCTCCTCCAGTATACGAATGTTCCCGCTGTCTCCGGCTCCTACTTGGGCTCTGTTCTCTGCTTTCGTCGTCTGCCTTGCTTTCTCCAGACTCCTCCTTCGAGGAATGGTTCACGGTTCCTCTCTCATCTCCAACTCCTTCCTCACAACCACCGAACGCCATACGTTCGGGCATCGGCGGTTTTGACTTCCTGACATCCCTCCACTCCCGATTGTCCAGCCAATCACGGGATGGGAAGCCGGGCTGCCTGTGGCCACCAGTGGCAGCGTCAGCACAAGCGAAGTCCGAGTGCGGGCGAACAGGTTCCAGCCCGTCACATATGCCTTACAGGTGGACCTGCCCCCTACACTATCGGAGAGGTGGCTCATTTTGCGGACGCAGACATCTCCAGTAAGTGTTGATATTTCTGTTCTGTGTTGTGTTTGCTGATGATGTGTGATTGACTCCTGCGTCTTGGATACATAGCAAGGTGTGATGAGCTGGGTCAATGATCAGATATGTTCCTTGAGTGGAGTATCATCTTACCCTTATCTTTGAGTTGGCCAATCATTAGCGTATTGTCATCATTTGGGATTGTAGGTCAGTCCTGTAGGCACGGACATGTGAATAGGGATGAGTTTTATGGCTAAAACTTAAAATTAGAAAATGTAGCAGAGGACCATATTTGTGATTTAGTCATCAAGTCAGACCCTGATTCTCACCGAATAGGGATGCCAAAGTCTTACCCACAGACTTCAGCTTCCCTATTCACTAATGAACATGTTTGGATGTATGTTTGACTTCCTAGCAGCATGTAGCTCCACATGTTGTGCTACAAGTATGAGGCACTTGAGTACAATGGCCTCGGTGTACATTCAGCTCATGGCCAGATGTGTGCTTGCATCTTTCTGCCTGTTGTAAGTCATGTGTTACTGGTAGGAAATTATGTTGACAATTGTCTGCATTTCCAAACATAAGTGTGGATGGGATTGTCCAAGTTTTGGGTGTATTGTAGTTGGACTTCCTCCTTACCTGTGGTGGGCTGCCCAAACCCATGTACAGCTGTCCAAAGCTTCCTGGGTGTCCTTGTTGTTTGACTGCATTTGTTGCCCTCCCACCTCAGGCACAGGCGTAGGGTTGTGAAAAGTGTACCTAGGATTGATGACCCAAGTTTAGTACACAGACATGTAAATCTGTAAGTCACTTTTCCAAACCTAGGACACCCACTCATGATTAGCAACTGCATTCTATCCTGGCAATTCCATTTACAACTCGCAGATCTTGTGACCTTTGATTGTCATCAAGAACATAGTAATTAGTTGGCCTGTCAGTGGTGGAGGACTTGCAGCATTATTTTTACATGACAAATGGCTGAACAATGATGCAAAAGTCATTCAAGTTGTTACCCATCTTTTAGAGTATTGCTGCTCTGTTTGATGATAGGACATGTGTAGGCTCCATTGGCATGTACTTCCTCAGGGACAATCAGTGATCTGTATGATGATATGGCCTGTTTCTGGTACATTAGATGTATTGTCTGATTTACTTCTGGAGCCATACCACACAATGAAGTACCTAATGTTTGGTTTTATATTTGTTTTAACAGCTGCCAATATGAATCCCATCCAGAGTCGGGAGTTTCAGCGCAGGGCGATGTGTTACCGCCACATTCTGGATGTGGAGTCGGGGTTCTGCAACATGGCAAGGCGTTATCGCCATGAAAGAGCCTCCAGAGTGTGGAGGGCATTTGCCCAAGGGGACCCTTCCATGTCCACCACAGCCACCACCACCAGCACCACCACTATCACCCGGGTGGCACCAAAATTATCAGGCACCTTTGCTGGACCGTCAACATCCACTGCTCCAGGACCTGTCACAGCACCACCTGCACCTCCTCCTACAGACATGGCACCGACAAGGGTACATACTTCCTCCACTGGAACCCAGACCACCCCTGCTTCAGTCATAGACCCAGCAGCTTTTCTACAGATGCAACAAAATTTGGACCGTATGTTGTGGAAAATGACCAGACTACAGCAGGAGGTGTCATAATCAAAATGAGGGACGGGGAGAATTAAGGTCCAGTGCACGGTCTCCCTAGGCATATAATAGACAAAAAGAGGGGGGTGCACTGTTCCTAGAACATGTAGAAGGGGAAACCTGTTGATTTAGGAGCAAGAGCCCTCACACATCCATTAGGATGTCATGCTTCATCATCGGGGTGCTCCTCGTCAGACCGGCGCTGCAATGTTTGACGGGCTCCCCGTTAGGGGGCTCTTTGCCGGAGATCTTTTAAAGTAGCTGCTGTGGTCTAATATGAAGAATTAGTACCTACTGGCAGACAAATGGCAGGAGAGAAAAATATAAAATTGGTTCAGTACCTCATCGGGAATCGCTATTCAATAATCAATCAAAGGGTTCAGACCAAGGTTAAAAGCAGTAATAAGAAAGTGATAAAATGAGAGATGATGCTCAAACACTTTCAAAAAATGTAAGGAGAGGAACGGAAGCTATCACTGGACCCCTAAAGACTGGTCAACATGTTTCACGTCTGGCGGTCATGACAGATCCAGCGACGCTTCTTCAGGACCATTAATGATTAGAAACTTCTCCTGTGTCAAAAAACAAGGGGGAGTATCCCTATGAAAATCTGATTTAATACAATGAGTCAAATAAATAGTCAGACTAATACCAAGCAGTCACTTACACTAAAGCGTACTGTCCAAAAGGTCACTAAACAATCAGGTCGCCCATCAACAGCAGTAGGAATGGCTCCTTGGGATGTATGAGCCTAGGATTGTCACTATTCTAGCGGTGGCAATCCGACTATCGACACCTACCCCGGCATCTCCTCCCGAACAGCAGGAGGTGGCACAAGTAAATCGGAGGGTGCATGCCATCAAAAAACCCTGCAGGGGGCCAACTTGTAGACAATATACCCTCAGCCATGATTCCCTCCCCTCCGTCCTATTTCCTGGTTCTTTTAATTAGTGGGTTTAGGGGGCTTAGTGTTAGGTTAGTATAGGCTGTTAGCTTAGGTAGTAGTAGTGGGTAGGGGGTGGGGGTATGATACTTTTTATATCTGTTTTTATTACGTGGGTGGGTAGGTGGGTGGGGGATGATGTTGGGATTTTGGTGTTTTTCCATAAAAAAATATATATATAAAAAACAAAATTACTAAAAATATATATATTTGTTTAGTATAAGATAGTATGTGTTTAGGTTATTATATGTTGTCCTCCATGTGTCCCGTCTTATAAGGGAGTTGGGGGGTTGATGTTTCGATTGTTTCGTTAAATGTGATAAGTAAGTTTAGCTTAGGTTAGTTAGGGCCAGTTGTGGGAGATGTGTAGTTAGAATAGTTTAGATTAGGTAAGGTGTTTCCCCTGGTTTTAGCTTTTGTTTTTACTGTTTAATAAGTATTTAGGTAACCCTTTACAGTATGTGTCAAATGCTTGGAGATCAGGCCTTGGCATGAGTAAACAGTGTCTCTTCTGTATTAGCTTTTGTGCACCATGCTGCAACCAAATCCCAACTGAGCTGTTACATTGGCAGCTACACCAAAGCTACTTTGCTAAGATTCTGCCACCCATTGCACCGACCACTCATGGTTACTATGGATCCCAAAGTGTGGGTAATTTGTGATGTATGTTTTCAATGTCACATACTTTGCTACCAGATTTGGTATTGAGGACACTGTGTTAAGTCTGTCTGCAGCCTGATGTCCAAGCGAATCCTTATAAGATGAGTGGTAGTATGCTCTCATGTAGTATGGTATAAATAACTCACACCTATCATTTGTTACAATGTTCAGCCCGGTGACATATTTGTATGGAAACTCCTACACATCCATTCATGCAGTATGGTGTGTGTTAGCTAAAATTTGGGGCCAATGTCACATACGTAAGTTTTGGCTTGAAGAAAAAATTGAAGGCAATATTTTCTGGCTTAGACATTCTTTGAGGAAGCGTTCTTCTGTCCAACACAGCATTATGGTGTATAGTTTCTATTTTCCTCTGAAATAACCCTCAGGAAGGGCAGATGATGGCACAATACAGACCACTGTGCATAGTTATCAGCCAACATTCGTTCAGGTCAGGTGTATTGAAAATCAATAATCATTGACCTGAGGTAAACATCACTGACCTACCTCATGGTTGATGTGCCACAGAGACAAAGTTGTTGGGTAAGTGCTATTTATTTTAAAGTGTTGTAGTGCTATATGTACATTGTCCATGATTGTGAGTCCATTAGTGTGACATCTTCCATTGAGATCCTACACAAGTGCAAAAGGACATGTCATTGGACATGCTGGGGTGAAGTGTCAGACAGGATTTGCCAATGAGCTAGTGAGACACAATCACAGGGCAGGGTGACAAGATAACCAGTAGGCTGAAGAACAGTGCTTGAGTACAGTTGTTGCAAGATTGGCATGTTACAAAGCACAAGACCTTGGCAATAGGTGTCCATGTGGCTGGGACTAGTGCTACCGGGTACTCTTACAGGTGAAGGTGATCTGTTCCACGTCTTCATCTTCTGATGTGTGTGCTGTCTCCTCTGCCCTTGGTGGAGGTGGTTGTGAAGGGGCAACACACACCTCAGTGTTGGAAGACGTGGAGTCAGACATCCAGGTAGCTGCCAACAGTGGAGCTATTAAGGGCAGTACTGCAGCAAGGAGAAACTGCTGGTTCTTAGGAATAGCAGCCACATCACTGTGGTAGGCAGCCAGGTTGGCCGTGAGGGGTTCAATATTGCATTCGTGCATGCATTGACAAGATTGTTGCTGTAGGTGTTGGGTCAACTCTATTACAGCTGTGCTGATTTCCTTCAACCTTTTTTCAAGTTCCTGCAAAGTTGTTGTTTGCCCTTGCATGGCTGATGCCTGTTCTTCAGGTGACATCATGCACAAATGCACCCCCTCTAGTCTGGCTGCCATAGTTTGCATCCCCACCCCCACCTCCTTGGCCAGCTTCTGCTGTACTCCATCTACAGTTCTCTCAAAGCTGGTGACAGGGTCGTCAGACTCCTCAGCTGTGTTGGAGCTGGCATGTCGTACAATTGGGGTGGTGGGTGGCTCTTCTGTGATGGCTGCTAGTTCTGTGCTCCTCCTTGTGACTGAAGGTGGGGTCTGGAGGGTTCCAAGGACATCTTGGAGGGTCTGCTGACTGATGTTTGTCAGCTCATCATCCATGTCATCAGGGTAGTCCTGAACAGGCATATCCGCAGGAGAGCCATCGTCCTCTGCAATGAGATATGGTACAATTAGTGTGTCTGTGTTGTGGGATTTGTAATGTGACATGCCTGCCTGCCTTTCTAATATTTTCACATTGTGATCTGGGTTCCTGTTCATTGCCCCACCTGCATGTCACATGTATTGTGGTCAGTTTGTGGACTTATCAGCATCACATCCTCTAGGTGTTGGTTCTGGCCAAATTGTGAATTGCCACCTCCTTGTCCTACTCAACCCTCTGTCTACCTCCATTCTCATGGTGAGGCCGTTCACTGGCTGTGGGTGTTCTGATAGCACTAGTACCACACTTAACATTCTGGAACCTCCCCAGTCTCTGATCTTTCACCTCCACCTATATGTTTCTGAGATCTAGCATATACTATGTATGGCTCTGGTATGGCATGATACCGATGTCAGCATTGGTAATGTGTACTGCTGATGCTGGGAAATGAGTGCTATATTGGATTGCACTGATGGTCCTAGCAGTGTTCCATTTCCTCCTCTGACTGTGCGGGTGTATTTCTGTAACCAGTAACATATGTCCTCCCCCTCAATGCTGTTGTCTGAGCAGTATGACATTTGGGATGTTGCATGGGGTCATTGGAGCTATTGTGACCCAGGCATAGGGTGGACCCTGACATATGCATCATGGGTATGGCATTAGTGCTGTGTACCTCCTAATGTTTATGACAACGGCTGATGTTTGTAGCAACTATGGAGAATCACATTTGACAGGATTGGAACATTTGTATTGATTTCAGGGGATTGATAACGTTGTCATCCTGAACCCTCTAATTTGAATGTGTTTGATCCATGGTGACATTACTGCCATTAGCTACTTGACCTGCACACACAGCAAAGGTGGTAATGGCAACTGTTGTCAATGTTAAATTCCACTTGCAGATATGGCCAGAGGTTGTTAATTGGGACCTAGTTCATGTAGGGAGAATACTGGTTGACGTGTGACGGGCTTCCAGTTTTACGTTGTACCCTACCCTCCTGGCCTGGCTTTACCTTTCCAACATCCTTGGCATGGCAGCATACCCCCATGCAAAGGTAGTTGGTGTAGGCGCAGTTTTGCGTCAAAAAGGATAAATATGGCCCAAAGTCTTTGTTAACAGGAAGATGGATTTTTAGCAGCAAATTTCCGAATGCTTCAGAGGGCTACAATAAATCTGTGTGCAACATAACATAGACAGCCAAAGTAATCAACCATCAACTCTGCAGAACTAGAGGCGAAAGGACATCAATTAAAATGATTTACCTGTGAATCATGGATGCCACACCAGGGCCGCCACCATTTCCTTTCCTCATGCATGCCTGGAGTGTACTCACTCGTGCTCTGAATATGGGCCTGCACCAAGACGTGTAATTAGAAGAAAGTTTTACCAATGTATGTTGATTAATCTTGTTTAGTCAAATTCATACCTTTCCTAGTATATTCATTTGGCTCCACAAAACAAACTACTTATTTGGTAGATAAACATCGATTTAGGAAATTAATACTTTACTTGTATCCTCCTTTTTGAATAAAAGGATAGCCTTAGATGTTTATAATAATAATTATTTTTTTTATCAAGTTCTGGAAAGATTGGTCTGGGTAGTGGATAGTGATATTGAGAAAAATAATTTCCAGTCATACTTATTGGGATTCACTTATTTTAGGAGAGCTCCTCAAAGACCACAACATTTCCAATTTTAGTAGATGAGACTTTAAGAATGTTTTAAAGTGGTAAGAGAGGAGTGTAGTCTGTAGTTTTGAGTTGGGTGTATACAAAGGAAGAGGTGTGTGCAATAAGATATGTCACCGAAGCAGAGGCAGAGGATTATGGAAGACAAGTTTTCAGATTTTGGGGCACATATACACAAGGCTGCAGATACACTCACTTCTGAGTCATGTCCTGCAGCAACAGTAGAGCAATCGCATTGGTTCTAGGTTTCCATAAATACAGTCACAACTAGCAATATGGCACCAGGAAATGTTTTGTTTGTTGTAGGTCACCCTCTATTGGTTAGTTCGTCACAGACTTTGCATCTCTCACCTTTCTTATTTTGGGTTCCCACTGTGGTTCTCATATCTGTCTGTTACTCTCCCATCTTAGAGACTCCATAAACTTTTTTCTTGTTTCCTCAACTATGAAAATGTTGAATTTCAAAACCATTTAGTAGTGGTCTTAAGGCATCTAAAGTTCTTTGGTGTTGGGCTCTCAAAGGTTTTTCCGGATGACTGCAGGAGTTCAACATTGTTCAATCTTCTGAATAATATGGTGAGTGACTTGATACACGTGCATGGCATACATGCTGGGTTCTGGCCTAATCCATATAATAATAGTGTTATTCCAATTGTTATATTAAGGAGCAATTCAAACCAAATGTTACTAGGCAATACCATTATCTCTACCAGTGCTGAGAAGACCTGCGACCGAAGACAAAAGGTGTGTTCTGTCTTCTCCTTCTTTCCTCAACTTGAACTCCTTTTCTACACCCACAATTTTCTCTTAACGTTGTAGACAATCACTAAACACTAGGGTTCTAAGTTCTTCAAGATTGTGGGATTAACATTGGAACCCGTTCTATCTCTCTCCCTAGCAGGATAGGGACTTTCCTTGTATGGAGGAAATTTCAGCTGCCACTCCATTCAAGAGTCAAAATCCAAATTGCTTGAATGAGCAGATTTGCTCAGAGATCTTTATGACATGCAAAAAGGTTTGGGTGGTCGAGCAAAGGTTAGTGAGTGTGGCTATCGGTTCAGCATTTGTAATAAGTAGCTGGAAGATAGGGGTTTTAAGGTTTGTATTTCATAGCAGGTAGCTTTTTGATGATACCCAGATTGTTTAATGATGATAGTGGAGTGTAGGTGTGTGTCTGGGGAGGTTATAAAACGTGTCTGTTGCAAAGTCTGGAACTTTGTCCAGTGGTACTAACAAGTATTGAAGAAAGACAAATAGTAGGATATTGCTCAGGAGGAGCTTGTAGAGTCGTGTTTTCACCGTGTGTATAGGGATGTTGGGACATATTTTATAAATATTGTGTACTTGTATCTGAGAGCAGTTGAGGTGCATGGGATAAAGAATTCCAACCTTACGGTCCGCTTGAATAATAGACCAAGTTTTCTGGCTGAAGATGTAGGTATGGGAGGGTCAGAGGACAGAACAGGATTTTCAAGATGCATGACTTATGACTTTGCTGTTAAGTCAATGTCTTCCATCCTAGAGGAGCTAAGCATAACACATTTTCATCCATTGTTGAATTTTTGTTAGACAATTTGATACTTAAAAGCCTTGGAGAAGAACCATTGCATCCCATTGATATAAAAGTTATATGAAAGTAGGCCAATTCAGATGCCATTTGTTGTTGCATCAGGTCTGGTTCAGCCACGATGAGTGTTCTCATGAGCCCCCCACCTTCAAATATTATATGTTCATCGCTTGATGACTGGTTAGCTCTTCATACCCTCCCCTTCTTAGTCCATTGGGTCAGTTTAGATACCTTTTGTTGTTAGTGCCACTGTGCTCCAGCCACCATGCTTGAAGCTGTGGGGCCCCAGAAATTCAAATGTAATATATTTACCTCTTGATGAGTGGATGGTTCTTTACACATCCCTTGGTACTGCTGATCTGTCTTCTCCATTAGAAATTGTCTGTAAGAAACCTCCACCCTTCACTATCCTGTTAGTATCCTGACCTGGAATGTTGCTGGCAGCAGGACTCCACTATCCTGAAGGCAGACTACTCTCTTTGCTTCACTCCCCAAGCATCCACAGGCCTTAAGCATCTTTTAGGATGCCTGTGCATCCAGAAAGACCCTCTAGTATCCACTACTATGTCCACTACAAATAGGGGCAGTCTGCAGAAGTCCAAGGGTGGCCCTATCCTTCAAGGTCCCCATCAAGTCCACCCTCTGCTGGCCCTGAGACAGAGGTAGGGAGTTCATGCCACAAACCCTGGAAACAGAATGAATAATAAGTCCCAGAAGTACAAACCCAGAGTGGGTAATGTTGTAAGAAACCAGGCTAAGCAGGTTTCCTCCACTTGTTGTCCCACTTTGGACTGCTAACTGCTGTGTTTTCGACTCTTAGAGTACACAGGGCCTACTAATAAGACCTCAGTGCCTGTGTTCTAATCCCTTTAAAACTGTATGATAAATTGACTATTGGCAATTTTCAACAACTGACTTACCTAAAAGTCCCTAGTAGATGGCACCCAGAGAACCAAGGACATGTAAGTCAGAATGTCCACCCAGGGCTTCAGCACTGATTGTACCGCCTGTATGTGACAAAGTACAAAATGGTTCCCAGCCAGCCACTACATTCTAGAAGAGCAGTGGTCACGCTAATGGCAAAGTCACCACTTCCTTTAATCATATATGTAAGTCTTCCCTAAGGAAGGTCTATGGAGGCCTACGGAGCCCATGTTAGGTAGGACATGTATTTTCATATATTTATGTCTTACCAGCAACACCTCTATATAGTCATTTTGTTGTGGAATAGCCCCATTGGCTAACACAAGGTTACCCGCTGACCCCTGAGCCCAACTAACCTCTAAATAGGACTACCTAGCTGGGTAATGTAAGGTATCAAATTAATCATGACATTAAACCCGACTTGATGCCGAGATTGAACTTACTGTCACTGTTAAAGAAATGCAACTTTTAGAAAGTTGCCACTCTGTGACTCAGACTGTCCGGTTGCCTCACATGGTCTCTGGCAACCAGATAGTATTCTGCTCACCTGGCGAGTTGTGTGAACAAATCCTAGGCTTAGGAACAAAAGTAGCCTGCTGCACGGCGTGGTGTTACCTCTCCTTAACAGAAGCTATTTAGGGTGTTAGCCCAAAAGATGAGCCTCAAAGGCGAAGCCTCCTTTTGTGGGCAAATGGTGATTACACCATTGAGTGGCTGCCCTTTGTTTAGGTAGACAGACTAGAGACAGGGATAGAGAGGGGAGAGCAGGGCCTAAACCATTTTTTCCATGGGCATGTAGTCCCAGGTGGCCACACTTATAAAGTGGGCCACCAAGCTCCCCACAGCCAAGGAAAGATTCCGCCATCTTAAGAGTGGCCAGAATAATGCACTCTGGAATGGCCAGATGCCACAAGTAGTCAGAAAGTTGTCTCCAAGCAGGTGGGGACATGGCAGCCTATTTGCTAATGACCGCATCAACTTCTCAGGGTGCTTTCCTGGGATAAATATGGCACCCCTGGCACCCTGAGCCTCAGATCACATCAGAACTGGAACAAGGACCAAAGAAGAACTGTCCTGCTGACGCTTGAGCCACACCAAGAGAGGCTGCACCATCTGCTGGAAGGCAACTGCTGCACCTTAGGGTAGCCAAGAGAAGACTGTGCCTCATCCTCGGCTCCAACCGCTCCGCATGGGACAGCTCCTAGTGGCCAGCCACCCTAGGAGCTGCACCAACGCCCACCAACCATTCACACAACTTAGGTTTCATCCTAGACTCAGCGTTCACCATGACCCAGCAAGTCAACAAACATCTTCCTGATTCAACACCTTCAGCATGCTCCGCAAGTTCTTCAGATGGATCCCCACCAAAACCAGAAGGACGGTCACCCACGCCCTCATCAGCAGCAGACTGGACTACGGCAACCCACTCTACGCAGGAACCACGGGCAATCTCCAGAAAAAATTGCAGCGTAAACAGAACGCCTCCGCATGCCTCATCCTCGACATCCCACGCCGCAACCACATCTCAGCCCACCTGAGAGACCTACACTGGCTCCCTGTTAACAAGAGGATCACCTTTAAACTCCTCATCCACAATCACAAAGCACTCCTGTTAGACCTGACAGCCTTAGGGTAGTCACCCCTAACTTTTTGCCTGCCTCCCTCCTCTTTTTGGATACTGTTTTTGCTGGTTTTTAGACTCTGCGCACTTTACCACTGCTAACCAGTGATAAAGTGTATATGCTCTCTCTCTGTAAACATGGTAACTTTGGATCATACCTGATTGAACTATTTAATCTACTTATAAGTCCCCAGTCATGTGCACTCCAGGTGCCTAGGGCATATAGATTAAATGCTACTAGTGGACCTGCAGCACGGATTGTGCCACCCACTTAAGTAGCCCCTTTTCCTTGTCTCAGGCCTACCATTGCTAGGCCTGTGTGTGCAGTTTCACTGCCACCTCGACTTGGCATTTAAAAGTACTTGCCAAGCCTAGAACTCCCCTTTTTCTGCATATAAGTCACCCTTAATGTGTGCCCTGGGTATCCCCTAGAGCAGGGTGCTGTGTAGGTAAAAGACAGGACATGTACCTGTGTAGTTATATGTCCTGGTAGTGTAAAACTCCTAAATTCGTTTTTGCACTGATGGGAGACCTGCTCCCTTCATAGGCTAACATTGGGGCTGCCCTCATACACTGTTGAAGTGGCAGCTGCTGATCTGAAAGGAGCAGGGAGGTCATATTTAGTATGGCCAGAATGGTAATACAAAATCCTACTGACTGGTGAAGTCGGATTTAATATTACTATTCTAGAAATGCCACTTTTAGAAAGTGAGCATTTCTTTGCACTTAAATCCTTCTGTGCCTTACAATCCACGTCTGGCTAGGTTTAGTTGACAGCTCCTTGTGCATTCACTCAGACACACCCCAAACACAGGGTACTCAGCCTCACTTGCATACATCTGCATTTTGAATGGGTCTTCCTGGGCTGGGAGGGTGGAGGGCCTGCCCTCACACAAAGGACTGCCACACCCCCTACTGGGACCCTGGCAGACAGGATTGAACTGAAAGGGGACCTGGTGCACTTCTTAGCCACTCTTTGAAGTCTCCCCCCCTTCAAAGGCACATTTGGGTATAAAACAGGGCCTCTGCCCTACCTCATCAGACACTTGCTGGAGAAGAAACCGGAACCAGAAACTACATCCTGCCAAGAAGAACTGCCTGGCTGCTCAAAGGACTCACCTGTCTGCTTTCTACAAAGGACTGCTGTCTTGCTGTTGCCCTGCTGCCTTGCTGAACTCTTGTCTGGCTGTGAAAGTGCTCTCCAAGGGCTTGGATAGAGCTTGCCTCCTGTTCCTTGAAGTCTCAGGACCAAAAAGACTTCTTCCTTTCACTTGGACGCTCCGTGCGCCGAAAATTTCGACGCACAGCTTGTTTCGCGGCGAGAAAAACGCCGCACACCGACGCTGATCGACGCGACGCCCTCGGGACGATCGAGACTTCGACGCACAACCTCGCAAGGACAAAGCCGCTCGACTTTCCAGGAGAAATCGACGCGACGCCTACCGTGAGTGCGAAACTTTGATGCACGGCCTCGCAAGGACAACGCCGCCCGACTTCCAAGGAGAAATCGACGCGACGCCTACCGTGAGATCGAAACTTCGACGCGCAGCCCCGCAGAACGACGCGCAGCCGGAAAACAAGCAGGAGAATCCACGCACAGACCCGGGACATCTGGTAATCCCCGCGATCCACAAAAAGAGACTGTCTGCGCGCCGGAAAACGACGCCCGACTTCCCCGCGTGGAAAAGAACGACGCAAGTCGGTGTGTGCTGAGAGGAAATCGACGCACACCCCCCTTTTTCCACGCACCTCTTCACCTGTGGCCCTCTGAGGAGACTTTCCACCAGAAACCAGGTACTTTGTGCTTGAAAGACCCTTTATTACATTCTAAAGACTTAAGACCCTTTATATCACTTCCCTGTGATAGTTCTACAATTTTCCATTGCATCTTTATTCTTTTTGACCTACAATTATCCTGATAAATATTATATATTTTTCTAAACACTGTGTGGTGTATTTTTGTGGTGCTATATGGTGGTATTGTATGATTTATTGCACAAATACTTTACACATTGCCTTCTAAGTTAAGCCTGACTGCTCGTGCCAAGCTACCAGAGGGTGGGCACAGGATAATCTTGGATAGTGTGTGACTTACCCTGACTAGAGTGAGGGCTTTTGCTTGGACAGGGGATAACCTGACTGCCAACCAAAAACCCCATTTCTAACATTGGTGATCAGCGGTGAGGATAGGACTTGTATTTGTGCAGTGACATACAGTAGCTAAGTATTTCACTACCTACCCACAGTTGAAGGTCAACTTGGTTTTTATCTCTTTTTGAAAATCCGTTTTTTTTCCTGACAATTTTCAAAAACTAAATCCTCACTCAACATGTCTCTGACTGGGTCTCAGACAGGGGACTTTGACCTAGTCCAGTTGGATACATACACGGTCAAACAACTAAGAGGATTCTGCAGGGCATTAAGGGTACCCACCCAAGGGGCCTCCAGAAAGGAGGACTTTCAAGTGGCGCTGAGGGCCTGGGCAGAAGCCCATTTAGAGGATGATGAGGAAGAGGAGCCAGAAAATGGCCCCTCAGAAGGATTTTCACTATCTATGGATGGTGTTACCACTGTAATTGTGCACCCTTCCAGACCAGGGAGCAGTGTCTCCATGCAAAGCCTGACCGCAGAGGAAAGGAGAGAGGAAAGGGAGTTCCAATTGCAAATGGCAAAACTGAAAATTGAGGCACAACAGGAGGAGAGGAGGGCAGAAAGAGAAGCCAAACAAGCTGAGGCTGAAAGAGCAGCCAAACAGATTGAAGCTGAAAGAACAGCCAAACAGATTCAAGCAGAAGCTGAAAGGGCAGCCAAACAAGCAGAAGCTGAAAGAGCAGCCAAACAAGTGGAAGCTGAAAGAGCGTTGGCTGAAAAGAAACTATTGTTGGCTCATGAACTGAGTCTCAAGGAGCTGGAGATCAAGGCAAGACAGTCTGAATCCAGCAATAATGGTGGCAGCATACAGACAGGACCTGCTGGAGAAAAGAAGGTTCGTATACCCAAAAATGTGGTGCCCAGTTTTGTGGTGGGAGATGACATAGATAAATGGTTAGCTGCTTATGAAGTTGCACTAAGGGCTCATGAGGTTCCTGAAGGGCAATGGGGGGTAGCTATGTGGGGTTATGTGCCGCCATTGGGGAGGGACACACTTCTCACATTGGATCCACCGGATCAAAACACATACCCACTCCAGAAAGCCACTTTAACTACCAAGTTTGGGCTGACCCCTGAGGGATACCGTCAGAGGTTCAGGGACAGCACCAAACAAACCACACAAACATGGGTAGATTTCTTTGATTTCTCTAGTAAGGCACTGAATGGATGGGTGCGGGGCAACAAAGTAGCAGATTATAAAGGTTTATATGACTTGATCCTGAGAGAGCATATGCTTAATGTTACTTATACCGATTTGCGCCAGCACCTAGTGGATAGTAAGCTGACTGATCCCAGGAAGCTTGCTGAGGAGGCGGACCTCTGGGTTAGCACCAGAGTGTCCAAAAAGGTACCTGGGGGGGACTCCCACAAAGGTGGTCAGGGTTCCCAACAGAAGAAAGAGGGGGGACATAAACTTACAGATAAGGAACTCTCTAAAGGCCCCCAAAAGAATTCCCAGGGAGGGGGTGGCAACCCTTCCTTTTCCAAATTTGGGAAAAAGCCAGGGACATTTGACAGGTCAGGAAAATCTAGCCCCAAATGCATGGAGTGTTACCAATATGGTCACTACAAAGGCGATCCACAGTTCCCCAAGAGGGCACCGTCCACTACCGGACAGGCACCTGGGTTGACTAGTGTAGCACTCGGGGGGGAGATGGACCCAACTAGCTTTGGGGAGCAGGTAGAGATTTCCCTAGTGTCCCTGGGAGAAGGAGAAATGATGTCCAAGGTCCACATGCCTAAAAATACTTCCAAGTACCGGCAGTGGGTCCTCATTGATGGGCAGAAGGTGGAGGCTCTGCGTGACACAGGAGCCAGTATGACTACTATCAAGAGTCAGCTGGTGTCCACAGAGCAGATAATCCCTAATACATTCCACCAGGTCATAGTCGCTGACAATCGCGAGAGTCACCTACCGGTGGCTCGGGTTCCCTTTGAGTGGGGGGGGGTCTCTGGTACTCTGAAAGTAGCTGTGAGTCCTGCCATGCCTGTAGATTGTCTGTTAGGCAATGATCTAGAGCATACTGCTTGGAAAGAAGTAGAGCTCAGATCTCACCTGGAGATGTTAGGGTTACCTGAGTGGGTCTGCATGACCACCCGGTCCATGGCTGACCGAGAGGGAAGTCAAGGGCATCTGGAGCCTGGAACGATGGCCCAGAGAGCTGCCAAGAGGAGGGACGAGGGGCGCGGGAAACCGGCCCCAGAAGTTCCCACAGTGGCTGACGGGGCTCCTGAGGAGGAGACTCCCGAGCCAACTGGGGAAGACATTGCCACCCTAGGTGACTTACCTGAGCTTGCTGGCTGGCAGGTTGAGGGTGGACCCACCAGGGAGGACTTCTGCAAGGCGCAGAAAGAGTGTCCCACTCTAGAAGGGTTGAGGAAACAAGCCTTAAACCAGGGAGCAGGTGACGCCTCTGGCAATCACCACCTATATTGGGAGAATGATCTCCTCTACAGTGAGCCTAGGGTTCCGGTCTTTGGGGCAGCACGTGTGCTGGTGGTCCCCCAATGTTACCGAGCCTTCCTACTGGGTCTGGCTCACGACATTCCCCTGGCAGGACATTTGGGACAAGACAAGACCTTCAACAGGCTTGTCACCCACTTTCACTGGCCCAAAATGAGGACACACTCAGACAAATTCTGCAGGGCTTGTCCTACCTGCCAGGCTAGTGGTAAAGCAGGAAAGAGGGTTAAAACCCCCCTGATTCCACTTCCTGTCGTTGGCATCCCCTTTGAAAGGGTGGGCGTCGACATTGTTGGCCCCTTGGACCCCAAAACTGCCTTAGGCAACAGGTTTATCCTGGTTTTGGTGGACCATGCCACCCGGTACCCAGAGGCAATCCCTCTGAGGACCGTAACTGCATCGGTGGTAGCCAGAACCCTGATGGGGATATTTACCCGTGTGGGATTCCCCAAGGAGATAGTGTCTGACAGAGGCACTAACTTCATGTCCGCGTACATGAAGCATCTGTGGGATGCGTGTGGTGTAACCTACAAGTTCACCACACCCTATCACCCCCAGTCTAATGGGCTTGTGGAGAGATTCAACAAGACCCTGAAAGGCATGATTGGTGGCCTCCCTGAGGCTATGAGGCGTAAATGGGACGTCCTCTTACCATGCCTTCTCTTTGCTTACAGAGAGGTCCCCCAGAAGGGGGTAGGGTTCAGTCCCTTTGAGCTTCTCTATGGGTACCCCGTCAGGGGACCCTTAAGCATTGTCAAGGAGGGATTGGAGAACGCTCCAAAGACATCCCCTCAGGACGGGGTCAGCTACATGTTGGCCCTCCGCAATCAGATGACCCGCTTCTGGAAAGAGGCCCAAAGTAACCTGGAGGCCAGTCAAGAGGTGATGAAACAATGGTATGACCAGAAGGCCACTCTGGTAGAGTTTCAACCTGGAGACAAAGTGTGGGTAATGGAGCCAGTAGAGCCCAGAGCTCTCCAGGACCGCTGGTCTGGCCCATTTGAAATAAAGGAGCGGAAAGGGGAGGCCACTTACCTAGTGGACCTCCAAACCCCTAGGAACCCCCTAAGGGTGCTCCACGTGAACCGACTAAAAGCTCATTTTGAGAGGTCGGAGATCAACATGCTTCTGGTCACAGATGAAGGAATGGAAGAGGAGAGTGAACCTCTCCCTGACCTCCTCTCTGCCCAAGAAGGTGATGGGTCCGTAAGCGGGGTCATTCTGTCTGACTCCCTGACTCTAAACCAGAAAGGAGACTGCTATGAGCTGTTGGAGCAGTTCTCCCCCCTCTTCTCCCTTACTCCTGGACTGACCCACCTCTGTGTTCATGATATTGACACCGGTGACAGTCTCCCTGTGAAGAACAAAATTTACAGGTTGTCAGATAAGGTAAAGGCCAGCATCAAGGAGGAGGTCTCCAAGATGTTGACGCTAGGGGTTATTGAGAAGTCCAGTAGTCCCTGGGCCAGCCCAGTGGTGTTGGTCCCCAAGGCTACTGCCCCAGGCGCGAAGCCAGAACTCCGGTTCTGCGTGGACTACCGGGGTCTCAACTCAGTCACACGGACTGATGCTCACCCCATCCCCCGAGCTGATGAGCTCGTGGACAGGCTAGGCGCTGCCAAGTTCCTGAGTACGTTTGATCTTACTTCAGGGTACTGGCAGATCGCCCTGACTGAGGGGGCTAAGGAAAGGTCCGCCTTTTCCACCCCTGACGGCCATTACCAGTTCCGGGTGATGCCGTTTGGATTGAAAAATGCCCCCGCTACCTTCCAACGGTTGGTTAACGGGGTCCTGGCTGGCAAGGATGCCTTCTGTGCAGCCTACCTGGATGACATAGCTGTCTACAGTTCCAGCTGGGAGGAACACCTGCTCCACCTCAAGGAGGTGCTTCAGGCCCTGCAACAGGCAGGCCTGACCATCAAGGCTAGTAAGTGCCAGATTGGGCAGGGTTCCGTGGTGTACTTGGGACACCTAGTAGGTGGTGGCAAGGTGCAGCCACTCCAGGCCAAGATCGAAACTATCAAGGCCTGGCAACCACCTCGAACCCAGACTGAGGTGAGAGCCTTTTTAGGCCTCACCGGATACTACCGCAGGTTTGTCAAGGGCTATGGTACCATTGTGTCCCCCTTGAGAGAACTCACGTCCAAGAAGCAACCTAGGTTGGTGAATTGGACAGAGGCTTGTCAGAAAGCCTTTGACGCCCTGAAGGAAGCCATGTGCACGGCCCCCGTGCTCAAGGCCCCTGACTACTCCCAGGAATTTATCGTGCAGACAGACGCTTCAGAGCATGGCATAGGGGCAGTCCTAGCACAGCTAAATGAGGAGGGCCAAGATCAACCGGTAGTCTTTATTAGCAGAAGGCTATTACCACGGGAACAGAGGTGGAGTGCTATTGAAAGAGAAGCTTTTGCTGTGGTCTGGGCACTGAAGAAGCTGAGGCCCTACCTGTTTGGGACTCACTTCCTAGTTCAGACAGACCACAGGCCCCTCAGATGGCTCATGCAGATGAGGGGTGAGAATCCAAAACTTCTGAGGTGGTCCATTTCCCTACAGGGGATGGACTTTACGGTGGAACATCGCCCAGGGGTTGACCACGCCAATGCTGATGGTCTCTCCAGGTACTTCCGCCTTAGCGATGAGAGCTCCCAGGAGGTCGGGTAGCTCTCCCCACTTTCAGCTGGGGGGGACACATGTTAGACCTGACAGCCTTAGGGTAGTCACCCCTAACTTTTTGCCTGCCTCCCTCCTCTTTTTGGATACTGTTTTTGCTGGTTTTTAGACTCTGCGCACTTTACCACTGCTAACCAGTGATAAAGTGTATATGCTCTCTCTCTGTAAACATGGTAACTTTGGATCATACCTGATTGAACTATTTAATCTACTTATAAGTCCCCAGTCATGTGCACTCCAGGTGCCTAGGGCATATAGATTAAATGCTACTAGTGGACCTGCAGCACGGATTGTGCCACCCACTTAAGTAGCCCCTTTTCCTTGTCTCAGGCCTACCATTGCTAGGCCTGTGTGTGCAGTTTCACTGCCACCTCGACTTGGCATTTAAAAGTACTTGCCAAGCCTAGAACTCCCCTTTTTCTGCATATAAGTCACCCTTAATGTGTGCCCTGGGTATCCCCTAGAGCAGGGTGCTGTGTAGGTAAAAGACAGGACATGTACCTGTGTAGTTATATGTCCTGGTAGTGTAAAACTCCTAAATTCGTTTTTGCACTGCTGGGAGACCTGCTCCCTTCATAGGCTAACATTGGGGCTGCCCTCATACACTGTTGAAGTGGCAGCTGCTGATCTGAAAGGAGCAGGGAGGTCATATTTAGTATGGCCAGAATGGTAATACAAAATCCTACTGACTGGTGAAGTCGGATTTAATATTACTATTCTAGAAATGCCACTTTTAGAAAGTGAGCATTTCTTTGCACTTAAATCCTTCTGTGCCTTACAATCCACGTCTGGCTAGGTTTAGTTGACAGCTCCTTGTGCATTCACTCAGACACACCCCAAACACAGGGTACTCAGCCTCACTTGCATACATCTGCATTTTGAATGGGTCTTCCTGGGCTGGGAGGGTGGAGGGCCTGCCCTCACACAAAGGACTGCCACACCCCCTACTGGGACCCTGGCAGACAGGATTGAACTGAAAGGGGACCTGGTGCACTTCTTAGCCACTCTTTGAAGTCTCCCCCCCTTCAAAGGCACATTTGGGTATAAAACAGGGCCTCTGCCCTACCTCATCAGACACTTGCTGGAGAAGAAACCGGAACCAGAAACTACATCCTGCCAAGAAGAACTGCCTGGCTGCTCAAAGGACTCACCTGTCTGCTTTCTACAAAGGACTGCTGTCTTGCTGTTGCCCTGCTGCCTTGCTGAACTCTTGTCTGGCTGTGAAAGTGCTCTCCAAGGGCTTGGATAGAGCTTGCCTCCTGTTCCTTGAAGTCTCAGGACCAAAAAGACTTCTTCCTTTCACTTGGACGCTCCGTGCGCTGAAAATTTCGACGCACAGCTTGTTTCGCGGCGAGAAAAACGCCGCACACCGACGCTGATCGACGCGACGCCCTCGGGACGATCGAGACTTCGACGCACAACCTCGCAAGGACAAAGCCGCTCGACTTTCCAGGAGAAATCGACGCGACGCCTACCGTGAGTGCGAAACTTTGACGCACGGCCTCGCAAGGACAACGCCGCCCGACTTCCAAGGAGAAATCGACGCAACGCCTACCGTGAGATCGAAACTTCGACGCGCAGCCCCGCAGAACGACGCGCAGCCGGAAAACAAGCAGGAGAATCCACGCACAGACCCGGGACATCTGGTAATCCCCGCGATCCACAAAAAGAGACTGTCTGCGCGCCGGAAAACGACGCCCGACTTCCCCGCGTGGAAAAGAACGACGCAAGTCGGTGTGTGCTGAGAGGAAATCGACGCACACCCCCCTTTTTCCACGCACCTCTTCACCTGTGGCCCTCTGAGGAGACTTTCCACCAGAAACCAGGTACTTTGTGCTTGAAAGACCCTTTATTACATTCTAAAGACTTAAGACCCTTTATATCACTTCCCTGTGATAGTTCTACAATTTTCCATTGCATCTTTATTCTTTTTGACCTACAATTATCCTGATAAATATTATATATTTTTCTAAACACTGTGTGGTGTATTTTTGTGGTGCTATATGGTGGTATTGTATGATTTATTGCACAAATACTTTACACATTGCCTTCTAAGTTAAGCCTGACTGCTCGTGCCAAGCTACCAGAGGGTGGGCACAGGATAATCTTGGATAGTGTGTGACTTACCCTGACTAGAGTGAGGGCTTTTGCTTGGACAGGGGATAACCTGACTGCCAACCAAAAACCCCATTTCTAACAACTCCACAACGCTGGCCCTGCCTACCTCAACGAGCGACTCTCCTTCCACACTCCCAACGGTCAACTCTGCTCCGCCAACCTCGCTGTTGCCACTGACCCTCGCATCCACCGAACCACAGCCGGTGGCAGATCTTTCTCCTACCTCGCCGCCAAGACCTGGAACTCCCTCCCCATCCACCTACCACAGACCCAGGACCTGCTGACCTTCAGGAAACGCCTCAAGACTTGGCTGTTTGAGCAATAGCACCCCCCCCTACTTTCAGAGCCTTGAGACCCTAGCGGGTGAATAGCGTGCTCTACAAATGATTGATTGATTGATTGTGGCTCCAGGCTCAGGGTAAAGTCATGCCTCAGCCCAAATCAGTGACTTCAAGGGTTGGCTGACTTCCTGGATCCAGCTTCAGGGACAAAAGAGCTGAAGCAGCCAAAACCAGCCATTCATTAGCCACTTCAGAATAATCCCCTCTGAATGCCGCTGGGTGATCCAAGATACTGATTCTCGATTGACAAAAGTTGCAACAAATCAGCCATACCCACAAGTGTCATCTGAGTCCAGGTTGGATGCCCGAGAGGGACACCAGCTTCCACCAAAGGATACCTTTTGAAGCACTGTGTCCTGAGACTGGTAGCCCAGCCACAGCTGGCTTTCAACTGGCTCAAAGAAATCTTTTAGGGACTCCAACATCTGTGTCTAAAGTCACCCCAACTGACCCGTGGACTGAGGAATAACCGCAAAGGTATCCCCATCAACCGCACAACACTTGGAGCATCCATGAGCATCTTTATCTACTGAATCCTCAGCATCAGGACTACTCCATTGAGGTCTATGACGGTCATGTTGTAAAGTTGGGAACTGGACTAGAAAATGCTCTGATGATCGGGTAACTAAATGCTACTCCATTGGCTCCCCAGACCTTCTTCTTGCCAGATTTGGTCACTCAAGCACACCCAAGCCAGGCTGGAGTCACCAAACTCAATTTGACAAAATTTTCAGAAGTTTTCAAAGTTGAAATTGACCAATGCTCATTTGCGGTTGGATTAAAAGTAGATACATCTTTAAATATTTGCATTTCTGGAACCCTCTTGTGGATTTTTCACATCGAAAGTCTAAAAATAAAAAAATATACATAATCTATTTTTTTATAATTGTGGTTCTTTCGTGATGTGAGTATTTCTTATTTCAGTGCTTGGTTCTATTATATGCTTAACACTGAGGGCCAGATTTATGAAAAAAGTGTGCAGTGCAGCACAAGTCACTTTGCTGGAATGGGCCATATTTAAGAAATATGGCGCATTCCTGTCCTTTACTCCTGCACTGGTGCACAGTGAGTTGCCAACACAGGCACCCTTGCATCATGGTGCAGGGGTGTCTGGGTTGTCTGCAGGACTGTTTTGTGCAAAAAGGGACATCTTCCTGCACAACAACAATCATGAGGGGCTTTATCCTCTTTCCATGTGTACTGAAGAATGCAGCATGCATAGCAAAAGAAAAAAAGGAGGAGAAATAAAGATATTTCTTCTCATTGTGCCTCCTCTGGGAGATGTAAGGTTTGGCACATCCCCATAGTTACAGGCTCTTGTAAATCTGGGGATGCGTCAAAGTCTATGGGTGCTGTGTGGGAATGCCCATTGAATGGCTCCCTAACCCAGAGAAAGGCAATGCAGCGATTTACACTGACTTGCCTTACTCCATATCTATGACGCCATTCAAAACCAAGCAAATTGGCTTTGCGTGGCCTCATAGATATGGCTGAAAGGTTTGTTCCGCCATTGCATCACTAAGGGTGATGCAACGAAGGGACAAGCCTGTCATAAATATTCCCCTAAGTTCCTTTGTGCAAGCCTTGCTGCTTGAAGCTGTAGCTACCCAGGGTTGAGCTTAAGGTTGTTCAAACTGGAATGACTGAACCCAAGACAGTTTTCACAAGTGTATTCCATGGTAAGGCTGCACAGCCATACCATACAATATACCCAAATGCTCACAAATGCACACTCCTGATAGGGGTTCACCCACTGTGCAGATCAATCCTTCTTTTATTCATAGGTTTTTAAACGATTGGACACTGTGCAGGTGCTGAAAATTGTCTTGAATAGGTCGTAAAGATTGTAGTAGCTACACAATATAAGGATGCCATATCAACTCTCCACCCCTTGCTAGCACTTCCAGGGAGCAGTCTTTTAGCTGTCAAGACACCCGCACAGCATTCTAGGAAGAAATAGTTTCTCAAACAAACTGGGATAGAACCCTCTCTCTGAGGCTAAATTCACACACTCGGGTCTATTTATTCCCCCCTTGGCTTCAAAGAAAGCCCCGTGTGATAACTGGAACCAAAGGTCTGCTGTCCTGCTTTTGTCCATGTTGAAACATCCCAAGAGTGCTTGTCAGCAAGGTGTCAGCTTATGGATATTTCCCTCGCCCCCGTTCTCTGCCAGGAGAAGATTAATCTTCCAGTATGGCCCTATTATTCTCAGGGAGCTCTGAACAGCTAGCTGAAGAGCTAAGTAGTTACTTTGTCAAACAGGGTAGCTCAAAGCATTGATTAAATTACATATGACACACAGAGCGTTGTCAAATTTTATATCTACGTAAATAAACTCAAATTTATTAAATCAGACCCTTAACATGAATTGTAGAGCCAGTGCTTTGTAGAAAAACACGACGGTTGCCTTCTCTTCTCAAGAGATACCTTTCAGGCACACTTTCCCCAAAGTGTAAAAACATCTGAAACACTGCACATTTTGCACATTAAGTCACACCCAAGGTTAGCATATTTTTTGGATTCCCAATTGAATTATATGGCCCTGGTAGGCACTAGCCACGTTATTCTGGGTCCCCTCTGTAACAGTTCTGTTTATAGTTGATCAAGCAGTCCCTCTCCCAGCTTCAATACATGTGCACAAGTGTTTAAACACGCCACTTGCATGCTGATCAGAGCCCTTTTCCCCAATAGTGCTCAGCAACCATCCTTATTTTAAAAAATAGGTGCTAACTGTTGCAGTTCAAAACCCTTAAATCAGAAGCTCGAAGTAGGTGAGAGCCCATTAGGGACACTCACAGAAGAGATACAATAACAGTTGTCCTTGGCAAGAATACTTGGGCCTTTGATGGGTCAGATTTGACTTCCCTACAAGCACCCCACATAAACGATATGCCATTTCCTTTTCATAGACACAGTAATATTAATTATTAGCAATCTCTTAGTATCCCTTATTAGACAGGCATATTAGAGCTGGCGATACTATAGACCAGATGTACAAAGCATTTTTCCAGTGGCCATTGGCCCATCGGGAAAAATGCTTTTTACACTGTACAAAAGGCAAAATTTGACACATTAACTTGTTGCCGAATTGCATTTTGCTTTTGCAATTAGGTATTAGGGAGGGGCATTTTTAGGGCATCCCTTCCTAATACTGAATCACACTGGCATATGTGAATTTTTTGTGACTGAAATGTGGTTGCAAAACATTCACAGTTTCCGACTCCTTGAAATAAGTGGTAACCCATTAGCAAATGGGAAGGGATCCCAAAGGGAATGCTTCCCCTTTGTGAATGAGCGTGCAAACATTTTTTGAAAGCAGGCATTGGTCATAACGGACCATTGCCTACTCTTAAAAAATGAAAAAACAATTATCATTTTTGTTTTTATGATGCATCCCCTTTTCCTTCAAGGAAAACGAGTTGCATTACAAAAAACATAGTTTTATTTGAAAAGCAATCACAGACATGGTGGTCTCCAACAGGCCACCATCCCTGTGATTTTGGACATTCACAGTGGGTCGCAAATTGAGACCTGCCTCATGAATAATGAGGCAGGTCCATTTGCAAGCCACCGGGACTTGCTAACAGTGTTGAACACACTGTTGTACTTCACAGTTTGTGATTTCTTAATAGAGAATCGATATTAAGAACTCTCAAACGCCCAATTTTGTACAACTGGCCCTAAATTTGTTCTGCGTGAGGATCCAGGCACCACAAGCTTGCAAGAACACAAGCATGTTACAATGGCATTGACTCTACAGTGCAAGTTTCATAACTCTAGCAGACGCACTGTGCACATATGTAAGGCCTCTGCCTTGCAGAAAATACCATACCGAGATGATGTGAACAAGGAAATTTAGAAAGTAGGGAAATCAAAAGGCTCAGAAGTGAACAAGGCATTTATGCAGATTAATCAAGATTAGTAAACAAGTACACTTTCCTTCAGACTTGTGTTGATCTAGAAGCAGACACACAGGTGACATAAGCACAAGGCATGATTACATTGCAGTACAAATGAGAGAAAGCACAATCATAGTCTAGAAAGTGCAGAGCACAAGTCTTCTTTCAATGATGTCAATGTGAAAGCTGAATGTTATATAATGAACAATGTTTTTAAACTCCTATTCTAATCTGAAACACACTTAATAAATAAGTTAAGGAGGACTTCTCTCAACCTGGAGGTAGGGAATCCCACTCCAGCTCTGAATCTGTTTGGGTGCTTCATAAACCTAGAACTGGGAGTGCTTGGACGTACAGCTTCCCCCACAAGTATAATTTTGATATTTGAAGTTTGAATCGGCAATGTCTTTTTTATTTCTTTATTGCGGAGGAGCAGCGAAATTCCAATACAAAGCCATAAAAAGTAGAAAATATACCCCATCCCACCTAATCTGCTCCTGAAGTCGTATTATCCTCTGTAGAGACCATAAAACGACTCCAAAGTTCATAAAATTGTTTAGATCGCCTGACCCTCTCTGCGTACATGTTCTCTCTGTCACTAACTCTCTGCATTTTCTCCCAACCAGTCGCCTGAAAGATGAAACATTTTTTGACCTCCAGTTTTGTGAAAGTAATGACCTGGCCACCTGCATTGAGAAAAATATAATCTTCTGCATGATTTAAATAGTGCAACATCGCTTAAAAATAAAAAATGTTATTACTGAAATAAATGTTTGTATTTTTTAATGAATCTGAGTAAATCTATCGATACATTTTCGTGAGAACCTGACAGTTTGCTGTACCAAAACATATTTTAGAGTTTCACCTTTTAGTTATGTATGTAAATTTATTCTGTGTGTTAGACATGATCAAATCATGTAAATTAAACTGAAATTAATCCTGCGAATATATATGGTTCTATATACTGCCATTTGAGTTAGGCATGCTGATGGTAAAATTGATTCTCATGAACGTTGCTATCTTAAAACATAATTCAGTTGCACTTCTTTGCTGTCTTGTGACATGTTATAGAAGCCCGGGTATATGCATAGCTGTTTTGATATTATTACCCCAAATAAATGTAAATTCTAGACGCATCGCAATCCTTCCACTGTTGAAACACAGGCATTTCCACAACACTCCTTTAAACTCTAAGGGCCATATTTATACTCTGTTTGCGCCGGATTTGCGTCGTTTTTTTTAACGCAAATTCGACGCAAAACGAACTCCATATTTATACTCTGGCGTTAGATGCGTCTACCGCCAAAGTTCATGGAGTTTGCGTAATTTTTTTGCGTGGACACCTACTTTGCGTTAATGATATGCAAGGTAGGCGTTCCCTTCTAAAAAATGACCCCGAGGCATGTGCGCCGTATTTACACTCCCGGGCAAAAATGACGCTCCGGGAGTGGGCAGGTCAAAAAAAAATGACATCCAGCCGCTTTTGCGTCGTTTTTTAGCACCTGGTCAGGGCAGGCGTTAAGGGACCTGTGGGCTCGGAAGGAGCCCAGAGGTGCCCTCCCATGCCCCCAGGGACACCCCCTGCCACCCTTGCCCACCCCAGGAGGACGCCCAAGGATGGAGGGACCCATCCCAGGGAACTTAAGGTAAGTTCAGGTAAGTATTTTTTTTTTTTTTTTTTGTGTGGCATAGGGGGACCTGATTTGTGCCCCCCTACATGCCACTATGCCCAATGACCATGCCCAGGGGACATAAGTTCCCTGGGCATGGCCATTGGGCAAGGGGGCATGACTCCTGTCTTTGCTAAGACAGGAGTCATTTCAATGGGGGTTGGGAGTCAAAAAAATGGCGCAAATCGGGTTGAGGCGAAAAATTTTCCTCAGCCTGACTTGCCCCATTTTTTGACGCCCAAGCTCCATATTCCCCTACGCCGTCGCTGCCTGGTGTAAGTCTTTTTTTTTTACGCACACCAGGCAGCTCCGCCGGCTAACGCCGGCTAACGTCATTGAATAAATACGGCGCCGCATGGCGCTTCAGAATGGCGTTAGCCGGCGTTAGATTTTTTGTCGCACAACTGCGTTGGCGCAGTTGTGCGTCGAAAAGTATAAATATGGCCCTAAAGGTTTGAAAGGTAGTCTGTCCATTGCTATTTCAAACGTTAATTTATTGATTAGATTAAATGTTCCAACCATTATTATGTGGTGGCTGCTAATCAGCAACTACGTGCAGGCAATGAAAGATCAGCCCTCAGACCAGAGTTCAGTTGACATATGCTATTTTTAAATTTGGTTTAAGTCAAAACACTTTGTTTAAAAAATGTAAATTACCCATATAGTAAGCTTTTGGTCAGCCTTCTTCAGCCATAGGCTTATTTGGCTCAGAAACATGCAGTTAATGACTTGACACATTGTCAAGTCACATCCTGGATCACCCACAGAAGTATTTTAATCTCACTGCCTTTCTATTGGCTATTTTAGTGTATGCCTCCATCGTTTCTAGAATGCAGAAATCACTACTTCAGATCTCAAAGGTACACTCAATCATATTACACAAAATTATTTGTGCTGTGAATGAGTCTTGTTCTCCATTGGTTCTTCAGGCAGAAAGTTGCCAAAAAGTTTCTAAGTCCTACTATTTGGAGTTTGGGGACTAAGGGAGTAGACACTAACACCTGCCAAGTGTGTAGGATCTGTGGGACCCCACCTGGGGGGCTAAGACTCACTCCAGCTGAGGCCAACAGTAGGAACCAGTGCAGTTCCAGTTGGTACTGGTCTGCTGGGCAGATGAAGGAAAAGGGCCTCTGGAAGCTTGTTGTGTCCCTGTAGCTCGGGCAATAGATAAGACAAGTGACCCTTGGAGTAACTATTGTGCTCCTGGGTTTAAGACAAACATGCCCAGTTGGGTTCCTCAGACAGAAGAAGAGTCATTTTTCTATTGTTCACTGGTCTAGGTGTTTTCTGAGAGGCCAGTGGTGTTCCAATTTATGCTCAGTGGCAGTCTGTGAGTGGAGGACAAGCCTTTGTCCACCCCTAATCCAGTTCTGATCAGTTCTTCCCATCCCACTGGAAGTGGTGTCAGTCTGACTCAAGCGACAAAAAGGGGGGGGGGAGGGGAGAGGCTTAGGTGTATTCTTCATCTGCCAAGGACACTGTAGGCATCCTTTGAAAATAAGGAAGGGCTGGATAGAGCCCTCCCCCGCCCCCAGTCATCCTCCTCACAGAAAGAAAAATGCTTCCCATATCTAAACCCTTTGTCAACTGTCTGATAGCAGTACACATCTCATCACAAACTAGCCATCAGGGGTCAAGTGACATCTGAAAACTGGCAGGAAAGTGCTTTTGGCTTAGGTCGGAAGTTACAATTTTCTAAAAGTGTCATTTCCAACATACTAATACAACATCAGATTTGAGCATTCAGTTGGATTTCAAATTACTATTAACATGAGTCCTTGGATCATATTTCTAACTGCTCACAGCCTGAAATTAGGCATTATAAGTAGTTATAATGTAACCCAGTGTTTTCCCATGGAAGAGCCAACCTTGACACACTTAGAAGCAACCTTGGTGATCTTTCACTGTCAGGACATGTAAAACTTTAAATACACGTCTTCCTCTTTAAATAGAATGAACCCTGCCCTATGGGCCTTTATGACCTACCTTATAGGTGATTCATAAGTTTTAAAAGGGAAGGTTTAGGTCTGGCCAAGGGGTTAATTTGAAGGTTGGAATGGCAGTTTAAATCCGCATATGCAGGACGGGGGGCAGGCGTATAGACATATTTAACAGTCAACTTTAGTGTGTGACACATTGAGTGCTGCAGCCCACTAGTAGTACTTAATTTTCCGGCCCTGAATAAAGGTGGTACCATGTACTAGGACATTACAAGCTCATTAAATCTGCCAATTTGGTATATACCAAATTTAGCATGTTTGAAAAACAGGGTGCAATCTCTTTGCTCCTGATTTGCAGGGGAGAAGTGCATAAAATTCTACAGCAAACAAAAATAGGGTTCAGTAAGAGGCAACAAAATCCTCAGTGACCCTGCAGGAGGGGCACATCTCTTCACTTTGCCTAAAGTACTTTGCCAGTGGCTGTTTAGACATTAGTAACTGTTCTACTGTAACTGTAAACTCCCATTCAAACAGCTGGTTTGATTGTGACACAACGTTTTACATTGTAGAAATATAATCTAGACTAAATGTATGGGGTAGGGTATGTGGTAGCAATCAATGAACTCCATAGCTCTATGAACTGATGCATTTGGCACTGCGCTGTTTTTCCTAAAGTTTCTATTTAAATATCTTTCACTGATGATACATAATGAGAGTGGGCCAGACACACTGCAATGGATATCTGATCCTTCCATCACATAGCAGTGAAAGCTTTCTATGTTCCAAGGCTGTTCACTGAAGCAACTTGCCAATCATGTTACTAAACACGCAGAAAAACAATCAGTGAACCTGAACTTTAATGAGAGGGATTCACTCTCTTATAGACCCATTACAAGACTGCTACATACTCAAGGGCTGCAAGTTGACAAGCCCAGCTCAAAGGTTTAACCATTTGAAGCCAACAAAAATTCCAGAATAGTGAGTAGATCATAGTTTGTGAGCACTGCCACCAGGGCAGTATGCACCTTTTATTCCACTGGGAATTTCTCAGTGAGCGGGAACCCTTGGAACCCAGTTTTAAAAGCCTTAACCTGCTTTTGGTCCCTCTGTCACTTTTGTCAGCTCCCTGAGTTTAATTAGAAGAGGCAGAGAGAGGTATCAAGAGAAATAGAGGGAGGGGTAAGACAAAAAGAAAGCGATCAGAGAGAGAGAGATGGGAAAGAAGAGAAAGAGATCCTAGATGGTTTGAAAGAGATAGATTGTGCAAGGAGTAAAAGGGAGCAGGCTGAGTTGAGAATTTTTGCAAGGTATGCTTTTGGTTCCTCAGTCTGACCCTGACTAACATGTAGTTTTGAACTGACCATATTATAAGAGAGAGCATTAAGGCAACCATCTTTAAGAAACAGATAGTTTTGACAGGGTTGCAAAAGGTGGTCTGGGAAAGCAATGGTTGCATGGGTGCAATTCAGCTCTCCCAACCCCAATTAAAAAAGACCAAGTAAGTCACATCCTGTAGTAGTCCTTTATATAAACGGAACTCTCTGAGTGAAAAAGTATCTCCTGTTCAAGGATTACATTGGGTCACAATCCTGTTCAAGTGAGAGAATTCTTTTGGCCATGCATGCACTCTATGGGGCTCATTTACATGCCCCTAGCACCACCAGAGGGTCACTTTCAGAGATGCTCTGGCGGCGCTGTGCCCTTTTCCATATTTATAAGGTGGCGCTAAGCCACTTTGAGTGGCTTAACACCGCCTTGTAAATATGGTACCCCCAATGCAGTTTTATGCTGCTTTTGACCCTGCCCCAGATTTACGATGAATCATAAACCTGAAGCAGCACTAAAAACAAACACCATCTCATGGGTTGCATTAGAATGGCACAACGAGAAGAAATTATTTTATTTCTCCTCACTTTTGCTTGTTCTATGAGCACACAATGAAAGAGCAAAACACCATGAATGATTGTTTATGTTCAGGAGGATGTCCATGCACATAAAAAATCAGTCAGAATAGCTTGAGGTGCTATGGGTGTAATGCTATTAGAACATTATGCTCACTTAAGGTATAAAGTTCTAAAACAGGGAGAAACAGAAAGATAAGTATTAGAAATGGGGCCTTTGGTTGGCAGTCAGGTTACCCCCTGTCCAAGCAAGGACGTTACTCTAGTCAGGGTAAGCCACACACATTCCAAATTATCCTGTGCCGACCCTCTGGTAGCTTGGCACTGAGCAGTCAGGCTTAACTTAGAAGGCAAGGTGTAAAGTATTTGTGCAATAAATCATGCAATAACACAGTATAGCACACAAAAATACACCACACAGTGTTTAGAAAAATATATAATATTTATCTGGACAAATGCAGGTCAAAACGATTAAAATGCAATAAGTATATTTTGGAATATCACTGTAAAAATGATATAATGTGTCTTTAGTCTCTTAAAAGCAACAAATGTCTCTTCTAAGCACAAAGTACCTGGTTTAAGTTCAAAATCTCCGCAAAGAACCGCAGAGGAGGAGATGCGTGTAAAACAGGGAGGTGTGTGGCGATTTCTCGGACCGCACACGGCGATGTGTCATTTATTTTCCACACAGGGAAGGCTGTGCATCGATTTCCGGCGCTCAGTCTTGGATTCTCTTCGGGTTGCGGATTTTTGGACACCCTGGGGGCGATGCGTGGAATTCCTGTGCTGACAGGATGAAGTCACAGGGTCTGTGTTGATCCGGTGGGCATTGCGTGGAAGGTTCTACCGCACAGCAGGTGCTGCGTTGATTTCTCTCTGGAAGTCGGGCTGCATCGTTCCGGCTCAGCTATGCCTCAATACAGTGGGCTGTGCTTCGAATTTCCGGTCGCTACGCTGGCGCTGTGTCTATCTTCTCATTGCGAAGTCGGGCTGCGTTGTTCCAGTTCGGTGTGCGGTGAATTTCTCATGCAGGCTGTGCGTAATTTCTGGCAGGCTGTGCGTGGATTTTTGCTGCACATGGCGTTCTTCTTGTAAGGATGAAGTCTTTTTGGTCCTCAGACTTCAGGGAACAGGAGGCAAGCTCTATCCAATCCCTTGGAGAGCACTTCTCAGCACAGCCAGAGAGCAGCAAGGCAGCAGAGCAACAGCAAGGCAGCAGTCCTTCACAGAAAGCAGTCAGGTGAGTCCTTTGGGCAACCAGGCAGTCCTTCCTGGCAGGTTGCAGGTCATGGTTCAGGTTCTCTTCTCCAGGAAGACTCTGAGTTGGTAGGGGCAGATGCCCTGTTTAAATACCCAAATGTGCCTTTGAAGTGGGGGAGACTTCAATAAGTGGCTTAGAAGTGCACAATGTCCCCTTTCAGTTAAATCCTGTCTGCCAGGGTCCCAGTAGGGGTGTGGCACTCCTTTGTGTGAGGGCAGGCTACTGTCCTTTGACATGTAAGTGTTAGGCCCTCCACCCTCTGAGCCCAGGAAGACCCATTCAAAATGCAGATGTATGCAAGTGAGGCTGAGCATTCTGTGTTTGGGGTTTGTCTGAGTGAATGCACAAGGGAGATGTCAGCTGAACCTAGCCAGACGTGGATTGTAAGGCACAGAAGGATTTAAGTGCAGAGAAATGCTCACTTTCTAAAAGTGGCATTCTAAGATAGTAATATTAAATCCAACTTCACCAGTCAGCAAGATTTAATATTACCATTCTGGCCATACTAAATATGACCTTCCGACTCCTTTCAGATCAGCAGGTACCACTCAAACAGTATACGAGGGTAGCCATAATGTTAGCCTATGAAAGGAGCAGGTCTCACAGTAGTGCAAAACGAATTTAGGAGTTTTACATGACCAGGCCATGTAAATTACACAGGTACATGGCCTGCATTTTGTCTACACAGCACCCTGCCCTAGGGGTTACTTAGGGCCTACCTTAGGGGTGAATTATATGTAGAAAAAGGGGAGTTTTAGGCTTGGCAAGTACTTTTAAATGCCAAGTCGAATTGGCAGTGAACTGCACACACAGGCCTTGCAATGGCAGGCCTGAGACAAGGGCTACCTAAGTGGGTGGCACAATCAGTGCTGCAGCCCACTAATAACATTTAATCCACAGGCCCTGCATATAGAGCACTTTACTAGGGACTTATAAGTACATTGAATAATCCAATTGGGTATGATCCAATGTCATCATGTTTAAAGAGAGAGAGCATATGCACTTTAGCACTGGTTAGCAGTGGTAAAGTGTGCAGAGTCAGAAAACCAGAAGAAACAGTGTTCAAAAAGTGGAGGGAGGTAGGCAAAAAGTTGGAGGCTGTCAGGTATAACAATAAGCATTGGTATCCTGAAGCAGAAGGTGCTTACCAACCATTTTGAGGCCTGAGCCACTTCATTGTTTTCAGTGGACCATACAACATTCCAATGTTCTAATTAAAATAACATAAAAATGTCTCACTTTGGATTTAATTTCCTTTGAACGAGGTTGATTACCCCGTCTTACTCTGAAAGTAATGTATTCCCTTTACCGCCCTGCTAGTTCTCCTGATGGAGAATAGCATGTGGGCATGTCTTCATTGACCGCAGCATGGCTGGCAGTATCAAAAGGAAGATTAGAAGAGTCTTTTATGTTAATGAGGCCAGCTTTTGGTCTTTTTCAGGCAGTGTCTCATCCATGAACACTTAATGAGCCTTAAATAGAGTAAAAAAAGGGAAACGCGTACATCTCATCTGTTAATTTATGTTCTAGACACGGGAAAACAAACCTCTTTATGATAAATAATGCGCGTGGTCCCGAAGCAGTGAATTGATTTTTAAATGGGTTATTAGTGTTACCTTTCGAAAAATAATGCTACCACCTTTGTAAAATGTCATTGTGTTTCCTTCCACTTTCACACGTTCGCTCGCTTGACTGTAGTTGGTGCTGATTTGATTAATGCAGGCCCCTAATGCTCTTATATGCCACAGAAGAGTAAGCTACAGTCTGGGCTAATTATGTCAACGTAACAACAAACAAGTCACCGAGGTTGTATCTCACATAATAAACCCGCAAAGTAATCAGATGCTTATTGATTCGAAAAAGAAAAATCTCAACACTCGGGAGACCAGCATGAAGCATGATATCTTTTTATTTCTATAGAGGGTAAGTAAAACCCTTTACGACCCATATATGTGGTCCACATATACAGGAAAGGGCTGAGTCTGTTAAGGAGGAGAGGGTTTGGGTCCAGGGTCTGATACAACGTGGTGCATCTTCCCGCTCTCCAGCCATAAGCGAGATGCATCGCTTCTTCTCATGGTCAGGTGGCCACAGTCGGCGAAAGCTTCTGGTACCGCAGGGAGGCTACTCCTTTGCAGTTCATGCAAGTAAGGTGATGGACCAACAGTGCCAACAGTCCTTGTGGCCCTCTAATGGCACACTAGAGTGACAGGCAAGTGCGACGGCCACCAACTATGTTGGTTGTACCTGATGATGGCCCTATTCTTCCATGGGAGATAGCCCCAACAGTCCTAGTGCCCCACCTGTGGCCATATTGGGGTCACAGAAAAGGGAGCGTATACACTGTTTTTGCTTTTTTACTTTCATGGGAGACTGCCCTAAACTTCACAGCAGCCTCAACAGGGGTTGCCGACTTTTTGCAAGAGGGCAACGACTCTCTGTAGCAACAAAAGTCTTCACTGGACCACATGCCTCACACTTCTCTCAGCAGGACCTACTTTCCAGGATTCCTACACACTGGGCCTTGCTCCCTCCAGGCTCTCTACTCCTCATATCGCACACTGGTTTTAGCAGGCAGCCAGAAGGCAGGTACTACAGGCACAGGGCCAGTGAGTGCCCCCTCACCCAGCTGGGAGACTAGGAAACCTTTGTCCCCTGGTACTGGTTGCAGCATTTTGAAGTCATGGTAATCTTCTTTCAGCTGATGAACATATTGTGGGACTCAAGCTCCTACTTCCATAGTTCATTTGTAGACACAGATGTGATTTCGTGCCTAGTCCTTTACAATTTGTGTTGCGGGTGTCAAATCCTTTAAAGTCCTCACTCCTCTGACTTTTGTCAAAGGGACAATCCACTACAGCAAGAACATCTGTAACTTGGATTGGCCCACATCTCAGACCAAAGGAGAAACTAGGAGCACACCTAGTTGTCCACTGAAATACGTCTCACAGAGATCAAGGGCCTAAACCATCCCTGCTATTATAATTGCTTAAACCTACAGTGCCAACTTTTTCAAACCCATCATCTCACCTGATAATGAGCCCAGGCCCCACTGACCAGTAAGTCTTCCTTGGATCAAAAAGACCCTTGGTGTGCAAAGAAGATGCTCTTCTTTCCTTCCTCCAGTGTATGTGTTCTCACCACAGCCCTATAATATAAGCAATCCATTTCTCCTTTATAGGGTTGGAGTCCTTACTCCCAACTAGCCCTTGTAGGCCCTTAGTTTCCAAAATGGAACCCGCAGGCCTCCATGTCATGTACCAAGCACAAACACAAATGCAAGACAGTATGCAATCACAAGCATCACACGCTGAATGGTGCTACATACTGTCATTTAGGCCAAGGATGAGTTAAGTGCACCACAGCGGATCTTTACATGTGTGGACCAGAAGGTGGCCATCCAGTGACAGGTGAAAATGCATCTTCACATTACTGTCTTTAATGAAACACAAAACGGGTATGCTGCCACCACCACACTCCTGTTACTTAAATCCTGGCGAGAGAAGTGATTGATACTCCACTCCCAGTCCAATAAGACCACATTACCATGAGACAGGCCTACGTCATGGGAGACACACATGATCAGTGTTTGCCCATAAACAAAAATCAGTACTAGGGGCGCAGATATCCATGCAGCTTTGGCACCAATGGCAGGGGTGCACTTCGTCCCCATGAAGGGAACTTTTCCATCCCAACACATACCATCTGCATTGTAAAAAGCTGTGATTATACTTTTTCCGGTGCAGGCCCCAGTACCTAAGGCTGTACCTAAAGCTCAGATGTCGCCTGAGGCAGACATAAGTCCTTTATATAGCTGCCTGCAGTGTACACCGTTACTAGAGGTTTCATAAGTTAGAAACAGACCTGTTGTAAGCATACTGCAGCACCATAAGCTGTTACTAGAGGTTCCACAGACACCCATCGCTGCCCTTCAAAATTAGGATATTAGAGAATCATGAACAGAGAAGATGATATTGAATGCTTTATATTGTTGAAAGGGTAAGAATAAAATGGTAAGAGTCAACTGTGCACTGGTTTTGAGCATAGGTATTATTGAAAGGATATGGGTTCAATGTTTAATTGTGCATTCTCACTTTTATATGCGTAATGAGAACTACTTGTTCGCGATGTACTAAACTAATTTGCCAATGCTGGGTTACGATGAGAATAGTAAATAATTTTGTGAGTTCATCTCCTGTGAGGTCAGGATGAAGTCAATATCATATTGTTGGATATTAACAGTCACTTGTCTATAGAAATTATATCTAGATCAAGTCTGTATTTAGAAGGGCTCCTTAGCTGTTTTGTAAATGCTTTTAGTGCAAGGAACACATATGATTGATGCTCAGAGCATGGCTAAATACACCTACAGCTATATATAGCAGTACTGAACTTTACACCCACAATACATCAACTGTAGCTTGCACCTTCTCAATGCACTGATTATACCCTTTCAGATTTATATCATTTATACCACCTAAAACTATAGCAGTTACAGCAACACCTATGGTATCGCAAATGACATCATTTTTTAAAACGGAGTGTATGGTAGAGTGGCGAATTAGAGTTAATGTATTGTGGATATGGAGATGAATACACTGTGTAGGGAGTTAAAATAGTTTGAAGGTTTTGGGTAAACTATAAATTAAAGGTATTGGTATGAATTTAGAATTTCAAAATTTTGTGTAATTTGGGTTTGGATTGTATAGAAAGAATAAATAAAGCTAAAGTAATTTACAAGTGGTGCCTTAATTATATATTTAAGGTACAACTGTAAGTTGCAAGTTTCTAATGTTGTCTAGTTTGAGTTGGTTTGTATAGAAAGAATAAATAGTTTCCCTAAGTATAACAATGGTTTATTCTTTGGTTTTTCAGTGAATTAGATTTTTTTCAATAAAAACATGTTTCAAATCATAGTGTCCAGTGTCATAGAGTAGAGTGTCAATAAGAAGAGTATCACATAGTAGAGTGTCATATAGCGTAGTGTCAGAGTGCAGTGTTGTAGAATGGAATAGAGTGAAGTGGCATAGAATACAGTGGACTAACGTGTCATATAGTGCTGTGGAATGTTGTATAGTACAGCGGAATAGCGTGCACTAGAGTGGTTAGTTGTGGTATAGAGTCTAGTAAACTGTTATACATTGGAGTGGCATATTGTACAGTATGGTGGAATGATGTATCATAGAGTGTTGGAAATTATCATGGAGTGGAGTAGAGTATTGTATAATGGAGTGTAGGGGTATAGAGAGGAGTACAGTGGGGTATAGTGGCACAGAGTGTATTAGAGTCTTGTGGAGTGGAGCTGCACAGAGATGAGTAGATTCTGGTAGAGCAGAGTGGTGTACAGTGGAGTGGTGTAGCAGAGAGTGGAGTAGCATGTTCTATAGCAGACTGACCTGGAGTGGAGTAGAGTGGACTGGCATCCATACAGTAGAGTAAAGTGTTGCAGCATGGAATGGTGTGTTGTACAGTGATGTGGACTGGCGTGTTGTAGAATGTTGGAAAGTGTTGAAGAGTGGAGTGCCATTGAGTGTATTACAGTGTTATACAGTGGAGTGGCGTGGAGTAGGGTAAAGTGTCATAGAGTGTTATAGAGTAAAAAAGAGTGCTGCAGAATTGCATTGACAGAAGTACAGTGTTGTACAAAGGAGTGCTATAGAGTGGAGCAAAATGTGATAGAGTGGAGGGGTATAACCTGTTCCTGAGTGGAGTACAGTGTTGTTGAGTAGAGTTCCATGGAGTGGCGTGGAGTGGAGCTGTGTAGGGTGGAGTGGCGTACACTGTAATACCTTACAGTGGAGTGGCATAAAGTGGACTGGCAAATTGAGTGGAATAGCTTACTGTGATGTGGGGCAGAGTGAAGTTATGTACACTCGAATAGCATAGAGCAGAGTGGATTACAGTGGAGAAGTGTACAGTGGAGTGATGGTAATTGAAGTGGCGTGGAGTGGAGCGGCGTACAGTGAAATAGTGCACAGTGGAGTGGTGTAGAGAAGAGCAGAGAGGAATGGAGTGGCACACAGTGGAATAGCATAGAGAGAAGTGTCTTCCAGGGGAGTGGGGTAGAGTGGAATGACACAGTGAAAAAGTGTACAGTACTGTTGTGTACACTGAAATAGCACATAGTGGAGTAGCGTCAAGTGGAGTGGCGCACAGTGCAGTGGAGTGGACTAGAGTGGCATAGAGTGGAATAGTAAACAGTGGAGTAACATACAGTACAGGAAGGTAGAGTAGAGTGGTTTAGAGTGGAGTTGGGTACAGCATTTAGTCGAGTGGCACAGAGTAGAGTAGGGCAGGTTACAGTGGTGTAGAGTGAAGTAGCGTGCAGTAGAGTGGTGTAAACTAGAGTGGCATAGATTGGAGTGGCGTAGAGTGGAATACTGTAGAGCAGAATAGTGTAGAGTAGAGTTATGTAGAGTGGAGTGGTGTAGAGTAGAGTGGTGCAGAGTGGAGTGGCATAGAGTGGAGTTGAGTTAAGTGGATTAGCATAGAATGGAGTGGTATAAAGTGTAGTGGCATACAACAGAGTGGCGTAGACTGGAGTGGCATAGAGTGAAAGGGCACACATTGGAATAGCATAGAGTTAAGTGGCATAAAGGGAAGTGGGGTAGAGTGGAATGACATTCGGTGAAAGATCATACAGTAGAGTTGTATCCACTGAAATAGTGCATAGTTGAGTTGTGTAAAGTGGAATGGCATAAAGTGCAGTAGAGTAGCCTAGAGTGGCATAGTGTAGAGTGGAGTAACATAAAGTACAGGAGGGTATAGTAGAGTGGTGTAGATTGGAGTGGGGTACAGTGAAATAGCATGTAATTGAGTGGCATAGAGGGGAGTAGGGTAGGCTACAGTGGTGAAGAGTGGAGTGGGGTGCAGTAGAGTGGTGTAGACTAGAGTGGCATAGGTTGGAGTGGCCTGGATTGGAACAGTGTAGAGCAGAATTATGTACAGTGGAGTGGGGTAGAGTAGAGTGGTGCAGAGTGGAGTGTCATAGAGTGGAGTTGTGTCTACAATGGAATGATGAATAGTGGAATAGCATACAGTAGAATCCCAAAGAGTGGTGTGTTGTAGTGTGTAGCAAGGTAGAGTGTAGTGGGGTAGACTATAGTGGCATATAGAGTAATAGTATAGAGTGGAGTGACATAGAGTGGAGTGGCATACAGTGGAGTTGCATACATTGGAGTGCCATAGAGTGGAGTGGTATGCATTGGAATAACATACAGTAGAGTGTTGTACAGTGGAATACAATTGAGTCTAGTGGCATACAGTGGAGTGATGTAGAGTGGAGTGCCATATAGTGGAGTAGTGTAGAGTAGAGTGTGCAGAGTAGAGCATCATACATTGTAATATCATGGAGTGTAGTAGCGTGGAGTGGAGTGGCATACAGTGTAATAGCGACAGTGGAGTGTTGTAGAGTGGAATGACATACAGGGGAATAACATACAGTGAAGCAGCGTACTCTGAGTGGCAGAGAGTAGAGTGGCATAGAGTGGAATAGCATAGAGTGGCATGTCATGGAGTGGAGATACATACAGTGAACAGGGTAGAGTGGTGTGGTGTACAGTGGAGGACTGTGCAGTGGAGAAGCGTAGGCTGGTGTGACATAAAGGTTTGTGGGGGAGAATGTAATAGCATACAGTGGAGTGGTGTAGAGTGGAGTGGGTAAACTGGAGAGATGTACAGTTGATTTACATCGGGTGGAGAGGTGTATAGTGGACAGACCTAGAGTGGAGTTGTGGAGCGTGTATCAGCATACAGTGGAATGGTGTAGAGTGGAGTAGCATGGAATGGAGTGGTGTACAATGGAGTGGTGAATAATGGAATAGCATACAGTAGAAGCCCAAAGAGTGGAGTGGTGTAGAGTGTAGCAAGGTAGAATGTAGTGGGGTAGACTATAGTGGCATACAGAGTAAAAGCATAGAGTTGAGTGATGTAGAGTTGAGGTACTGGGTTTTTCAGAACCGGTACTGATCTGGTAACCCAGCGGTGCCAGGGTACACCCAAAGACCTCGGGTACTTTCCTGATTCAGACCACAGAAACTCAGAGTCTTCTAGGTGAAGTCAAAGATCGAATTTATTGGCTGCAACCAAGTAACAAGCGTCCTAGAAGTACAACAGCACGGTTTGTATGTTCTCAGGAGACTCTGGGGATGATTCTAACCCTGACGGGCGGCGGAGGCCGCCCGCCAGAGTTCCCCCCTCCAGAACACCGCTCCGCGGTCATAAGACCGCTGCGGTGATTCTGGGTTTTCCACTGGGCTGGCGGGCGACCGCCAAAAGGCCGTCCGCCAGCCCAGTGGAAAACAACCTTCCCACGAGGACGCCGGCTCAGAATTGAGCCGGCGGAGTGGGAAGGTGCGACGGGTGCAGTTGCACCCGTCGCGAATTTCACTGTCTGCAATGCAGACAGTGAAATTCCTTGTGGGGCCCTCTTACAGGGGCCCCTGCAGTGCCCATGCCATTGGCATGGGCACTGCAGGGGCCCCCAGGGGCCCCACGACCACCAATACCGCCATCCTGTTCCTGGCGGGAGAACCGCCAGGAACAGGATGGCGGTATGGGCTGTCAGAATCCCCATGGCGGCGCAGCGAGCTGCGCCGCCATGGAGGATTCTAATGGGCAGCGGAAAACCGGCGGGAGACCGCTGGTTTTCCACTTCTGACCGCGGCAAAACCGCCGCGGTCAGAATGCCCTGCGGGGCACCGCCAGCCTGTTGGCGGTGCTCCCGCCAACCCTGGCCCCGGCGGTCCATGACCGCCGGGGTCAGAATGACCCCCTGTGTTTCAATGCAAAGTCAGGTTTCCTTATATACAGTTTTTTAAGCTTCAGGCAAACATTCTTGACATTTTGGTTGGTCATTCACATGTTTTCACTACAAAGGAAAAAACAGTGTCATGATGAAACCTCATATTTCATGTCATCCAACCCATAATAAATTACCCGGCAAGGCCTAGTATTTTACATCAGATAAGTGTGGACCCCCAATAAAAACGGGCACCTCCCCTTCGTAAAGTATGAAGAAGAAAAGAGCAGGTGCAGGTGTGAGCAAGATTAGGCAGGGTGTGTGAGCGATAATAAGGGTTTTATGGCATGGTGTGCCTTGATGCTATCTGATTCGGCCACTGGGAGAGGGACTGACCAAACAGGTTTGGCCTGAGGCAATGGTTCCAGCTTGCCTAGGTCAGAGAAAAGTCAATCAAGGTGTACGTGTCCTTGGAATCAAATCTGACTGTATTATAAGCCTATGTGAGGGCAACTTTTAAAATGGCTGCCGTGTATAAAATGGGAGCCACGAGTGCAGGACGAAAATGGCGATTTCGAGGTGAAAACGCTGCTGGAATTGAGCGAAAATGCTCATGCTTAGTGTACTAGTCATTATCGGTCTTTTGATACTAAAATCGTACTGCTGTGGCAAAGTAAATTACATGGGCCAGAATTTTTAGAGCCACAGAGTGGAATGCCATATAGTGGAGTAGTGTGGAGGGGAGTGTGTGGAGTAGAGCATCATACACTGGAATAGCATAGACTGTAGTAGTGTGGAGTGGGGTGGCACACATTGGAGTGACATTGATTGGAAGGGTGTAGGGTAGAATGGTGTACAGTGTAATAGTGACAGTGGAGTGTTGTAGAGAGGAATGGCATACAGGGGAATAACATACAGTGGAGTAGCATACACTGAGTGACATAGAGTAGAGTGACATAGAGTGGAATAGCATAGAGTGGCATGTCATAGAGTGGAGTTGCATACAGTTAACATAGTAGAGTGAAGTATTGTTCAGTGGAGGGCTGAGCAGTAGAGTAGTGTAGACTGGTGTGTCATAGAATTTTGTGGTGGAGAATGTAATACAATACAGTGGAGTGGTGTAGAGTGGAGTGGGTAGATTGGCGTGGTGTACACTTGATTTGTAGAAGGTGGAGAGGTGTATAGTTGAGTGACCTAGAGTGGAGTTGTATTGGATGCAATATCATACAGTTGAATGTCAGAGAGTGGAGTAGTATAGAATGGAGTGGAGTGCAGTGGATTGAGGTACTTGAAACAGACGTAACATGAATGGATGTAAATGTAATGTGACAGGAATGCATATTATGAGGTGTTAAGGGTTATTTTTGTTAGTAATCATATACAGTTTATGTGTTGTTAAAATTAAGAGTATTAAAATATATAGGCCCTCATTATGACATTGGCGGTAAATCCCGTTTACCGCTGCAGTGACGGCTGCCAGCACACTGCCGCGGTGGTGAATATCCATTCGCCATATTATGACACATACACACACACCAATCTGACAGAATACAGCCACATACACAAATAGGCCAGCCCAAAGGTCAGTGGAAAAGTGGCGGTCACAACACCCATACCGATACACCAATAAAACAATGCCCATCACATTATGACCCACGATTCACCAGGGTGAACATTCAACGGTGGTAAACCATTGGCGGTACATATTGCCGTGGTCAGAATGGACACCCACATATCATACAACACTACATTAGCCAATACTGAAAACACACACCTCACAGTCATACACACACCACGCCCACAGCACTATAAAACGCACACCAACATTACCCACCACCCTTTACGAATACAAATTATTGCCACCAGACTGACACCAAGACCACTGTGACAACAAGACATACACACCACTTACACCCATACATCCCTCACGCATCACACACCCCACCACATTACTCAACACACTCTCACCAGCACACACCTCACAACACCCATGTCCCCACAAAGGCACACCTGTTTCACAGATGAGGAGGTAAGGTTCATGGTGGTGGAAATTGTCAGGGTAGAGCTACAGCTGTTTGGAGCACAGGTACAGCAAATATCCATTGCAAGGAAGATGGAGAATTGTGGAAAGGATGAATGCCATGGGACAACATCCAAGAACAAGGGACGACATCAGGAAGAGGTGGAATGACCTTTGGGGGAAAGTACATTCCATAGCAGCAAGGCACCAGCTTGCCATGTAGAAGACTGGCGGTGGACCCCCACCTCCTTCCCCACAGCTCACAGCATGGGAGGAGCAAGTCTTGGCAATACTGCAGCCTGAGGGACTCGCTGGAGTAGCTGGAAGACTGGACACTGGTAAGTCAACATTTATCACTCATCAACCCCCTACCTCCTTGCCATCTCACACCCTCACCCAGACTCCCATCACTCCATCACATCCCACATACTTCACCTACACATATGACTCACCCCAATGCCAAGCCCTGCATGCTCTACCAATGCATGGACAGCCCTCCCAGCCCTTCATGGATACCCATCACTAAAGCCTGCACAGCATAGGGGAACTAACAATTGCACAATACATCATCATACACAAGCAAAAGGTGGCAGGGCAACATCAAGAAAAGAGGGGAAGATAGGTATATACAATATGTCACAGACATGAAGCATAATACATCACTTACATCCCCACAGGTGCTCTGGACTTCAGGATCTGGACCAACAACCTGGCCCATCAGGGACCACTGGACAGCCGGCCACCCCAGCCTACTCACAGTGCACCACAGAGCCTCCCCCATCAGTATCCAACACCACAGCACCCACCCAGCATACCCACACCTCTGTCCCCAGGACAGGTCAATCATAAGTGTGCCCACCTGGACAGGGACCCCAGTCATACCCAAGACAATCAGGGACCTGGGATCAGTGGCAGTGGGCACACCATTCAGGAGACAGAGGCACAGGCCATGAGGGACACTAGGAGGACTGTGGGGGGACCAGGGGGAGGACAGGACCAGGGAATTGACTCTCCAGGAGGCAATCACGGAGATCATGGGAGCCTACCAACATTCCCAGGACACGATGGGCCAGATCCTTGACAACGTGCAGGAGAACAGGTGGGTGCAGGAGGGACAGCATCAGGGGTTCAGGGAGGGCTTGCAGGCCATTAACACCACCCTGATCTCCATAGCAGGGGTACTGGCAAACATGGCCAACATCATGAGGGAGGCAACAGCACTGCAACGGGCCCCTACCACTAGCCAGTCCATTGACCAGCCCTACACATCCACTGCAGCTAGTGGGCAGGATGACCCACCACAGGACTCACAGGCCACCAACACCCCTCCCCCTGCAGAAGGCGAACCAACCTGCAAATGTTCCCTGTGAACCAGACATAAGCCAGAGACACTTGCCAAGACCACCGCCTGGAAAGGAGACTCTCCTGATTGTCCCCCTTGTGTCTCATACAGTTACCTTGTCTACTTTGAACTGCCTGTGCTCCCCTTCTTATAGCCACTTGGACAATGGACCTGTGATACAAACAGACTGGAACAATACCCTGGACTTTCCTCGACCATCACCCCATTCCATTGCACATTTACCTCAATTTCATAGCACTACAATAAACACCTTTGAACACAACTTGACAACTAGTGTTTTCTGTTTTGAAAATGTGCATTTATGAAAACAGTCACATCTAGTGCAAATGATCTGAACACTGTGAGAGCACAGAAATAATTACCTGCAGCTGTCTGTAGTCATCACATCAGTACATAGTTGTTAGATCACCAACATCTGTAAAATGACAAGCCATGAGTGACAGTAAGTTGAGATGCAAGGGAAGTTCATGCCATCATGCTACAGCCACACAGAATACACCTATAGTCATAGGAATGGTCCGTTGCTCTGTCTCACCTGTGTGTCATTGGAAGTATTGACAGATAACTGATGTTCGGTTGTCCTCATCCTAATCCTCAGCCTCTTCATCCTCACTGTCCTCAGGGTCTACTACTGCCACAGCAGCATCTCCAGTCTCCTTCTCCTGCAGAAAAGGTACATGGTGTCTGAGGGCCAGGTTGTGCAACATGCAGCATGCCACTACTATCAAGCAGACTTTCTTGGGTGAGTAGCACAGGGATCTACCTGTCAGATGGAGGCACCTGAACCTGGCCTTCAGTAGCTCAAAGGTCTTCTCGATGATCCGTCTGGTTTGCACATGTGCCTCATTGTAACATCCTCAGCCCCTCTCCTGGCATTCCTCACAGGGGTCGGCAGCCACGATAAGTTTGGGTAGCAAGAGCCATCTGCAAGTATTGAGGGACCACAGAGATAACAGATAACAGAGTAAGGGGAATTGTTTTATGGGCAATTTTTTACCTTTTACCTTTTTCTGGTGTATTTAAAGTCTTTTTAATTGAGCACTCAGCGCTACTTTTAATATTTTAATATTTGATGTGCTTTACCTTCATTAATACATTGTTTGAACACCAAGCTGGGGCTTACCCGTGGTATTTATTTTCCGGGGCTCATTTTTGCTTACGGCAGAGTTCTCCCTCTGCTGATCTGCCACTTGCCGAGAGGTTTGGGCCTGTTAGAGCCCACCTCCTTCTAGGCATTTAGAGGGCAGACATATTAGGGGTATTTTAGGTCAGCAGGCTAGTTGCTTGCTGACGCTTTGATTTCTGGGGGGCATTCACTTCAAATGCTGTTGCAGACGCGTGCAAAGGACGCGCCGCTGGCGCGCCAAAGGCAAGCCCGTCCGAGCCCGTCCGCGTCCGGAAGGAGCCGGGGGCCGGACATTATGCTGCTAATCAGTATGTTTTCTATTTTAGTCAGGACTTACTGACTTTAAATGAAACCCCTGCTAACCACTGCTGCAGACGATTTGATCCTGCAGTAGATTTGAGCGCTATTTGTAATCATTGCTACTGGAAGCCTTCGCTTAAATTGGAAGAAGGTGATGTTTTAGACTCGCATAGTGAAGAGAAGCCTTCCAAGCAAAGCACGTCATGGGGTTTGATTAATGCCCGCTCTTTAATTAAACATGCCCTTGAAATTAATGAACTGATTATGTCAGATAACTTGGACTGCCTTTTTGTTACGGAGACTTGGGCCAGAGAGGACTCTGACCCGGACTTTTTAATTGCCTCGCCTCCAGGCTACTCCTTTGTTAGACACGATAGAGTAGGAAAAAGAGGAGGAGGGTTAGCCATCATTTTTTAAAATGACTTAAGTTGTTCCTTAATAGAACCTAAAGCTGCCCCCAGATATGTGAAAGAACTTACTTCAAAATTAAAACTCAGAATAGCCAGGTTAACGAAGGCCTACTTTTATGCAGACCACCAGGCCGAAAGAATGCTTTTCTGGCGGCCTGGCTGTCAATGTTGGAACCATTGATCTTAGTTAAGAATGCTTTGGTATTAGGTGATTTTAATCTTCATTTAGATGATCTCTCTGACCCTAGTATGGTGGACTTTACTAGCTATATGTAGAGTTTGGATTGGCTTTCTGGAGATAGCGTTCCTTTGCACACGGCTGGCAATAGGCTGGATGCCATTTTTTCAAGATCAGGATTGATCTCTAGGAACGATAATAGGGAGGTAGACTGGTCTGATCACTCTCTATTATCTTTTACACTCTCTCAGACACCGCCGATACCTAAACCCCCGCCTAGTATTGACCAAAAAGGACCATGGCATAAAATCAATGAGTGTAACCTTTCACAGGCCCTGAAAGCGGGTTGAGCCCAAGCTAAGTTATTAGGAGGCTCTCACCTTGAGATTTTTTATTTGGGTTTGAAAAGGGCCATTGACGAGCTTGCACCTCTGGCCAGGATAAATCCTAATGGCCGACGGGTGCAGTCTGCACCCTGGTTTTCGGAGGAGTTGAAAGGTCTCCAAAGAAATTATCTTAGGCAGGAGCATAAATGGCTACTGAATAAATCCCACCTAAATAGAGGAAATCTTGAGGAAGTATAAAGCAGCCATTAAGCTAGCAAAAACTTTGCATTTCTCTAAAGTAATTAGAGGAGCCATGAACTCGTCAAAAGAACTGTTTAATACAGTTTATGCCTTAACATCTTCTTCATCAGCTGTCTTGCCGTTAGAAAATTCCCCTCAATTCTGTCAGTCAGTGGCAGATATTTTCAATAATAAAATTACTAATTTGCTGATGAACTTTAGTCTCCCTCTCCCTGATTCAGAGGACATAGCTTCTTCGTGCTTGTCAAAACCATTGCAAGTACTGGATAGCTTTCAACCTCTTTCTGTTAATTAAATCTGTGATTTTCTTATTGCTCTAAAATCAGGTGCACCCACAGATCTCTGTCCACCTCATATCCTAAAGTTAGCCCCTCAGTTGGTGGCCGAGGCCTTGGAACCTGTGTTTGCGGAGATTTTGCAGGAAGGGATTTTTCTGGCAGCTTGGAAGCAGGCCAGAGTGATCCCTCTCATTAAAAAAACGGGAAAATAAGTGGCGGATCTTATTAACCTTCGCCCGATTTCATTACTCCCGGGGTTGGCCAAAAATTAGAAAAACATCTTAACTATGAGTTATCGGTTTTCCTTCAGGAGAATGGTAAACTGGACCCTTCGGAGCATGGCTTTCTGTGTGCTCATAGTATGGAAACTGCACTCATCTCTACTTCTGACATTATTCGTCGTAGAGGCGATTTGGGAGAAGGTTCGATCTTGGTCCTGTTAGACTTATCAGCAGCTTTTGATACTATTTCTCCTACTATTTTAGGTAACCGGTTTGCCCAAGCTGGAGTGAGAGGGAAGGCCTCGCAGCTTCTCAGCTCTTTCCTCACGGATAAAACAATCATGGTGGCATGTGGTGATCATCGGGCTTCTCCCTTCCATCTACCGTGTGGCGTTCCGCAGGGATCTTCCCTTAGTCCGACACTCTTTAATTTATATATGGCGCCTTTGGCGAACCTGGTACGGTCATTTGAGGCCCAGATTGTCTCTTATGCAGATGATACACAAATGATTGTGCTCATTTCTCACAATTGGGAGGACACTAAGGAGAATTTTCAACGCTGCATGTTAGCAATTAACAATTGGATGACTTGCAATTGGCTGAAACTTAATGGGGACAAGACAGTGATTATGTGTTTTGGCTGTAACAACTCTCCTTGGGACAATGGTTGGTGGCCTCCCGCCTGTGGGGGCTGCCCATCTCCCGTGCCTGCCGCAAACAATTTAGGCATCATTTTTAATGATACTCTCTCTTTTAAGTTACAGATTAATCATATGGTCAAGGTCTGTTTTTGGATATTAAAAACACTCAAGAAAATTTTACAGCTTCTAGAGGATGACTTAAGACGGCCAGTGGTCCTGGCGCTAGTCACCTCTAGATTGGATTATTGTAATTTGCTGCTGCTCAATGCAAATAAATATCCTTTAGATAAATTGCAGTCAATTCAGAATGCGGCAGCACGCTTAACCTTGAATCTCCCTCAGTATATATCTGCCAATAGATGTGCTTCATCTTTACACTGGCTTCCGATCAAGAAGAGAATAATTTTTTAAAACACTCTGTCTTACGCACAAAGCACTACAGTCAGGTGGATGCGATTATTTGAAGTCTACTTTGTTTTTTTATCAACCTTCGAGACACCTGAGATCTTCCTCCAAATTTATGATCAAGGTGCCTCGCTGTAATAAGGCCAGATGGGGAGACCAGGCTTTTTCGGTGGAAGCGGCTAGGCTTTGGAATAGCCTGCGCCTTTCACTGCGTCAAACAACGACTCATTTCTCCTTTAGGAAAAGCCTCAAAACCTGGCTCTTCGCTAATTAGATTCTTTTGGTAGTCTGTGTTCTTTTTTCCTGTATCTCTGGTCTGACTAGCGCTTCGATGCTTTGGCCGGAATGCGCTCTACAAATAACCCCAATGCAATACCACATTTAGCCTCACACAGTCCTATGGGGGGAACACCTGAAGGCATACACTAACATATATTGGGTGGGGCCAAAGCTCACCTATTAGCCACACCCTGTGCTTCTGTAGTTGGGCCATCACATTTGGGATGCTGCTATTCCTCAGAACAAAGGCATCATGCACCAACCCAGGATACTTAGCACTGATGTACTGGTCCGCCAGGTACACCATCTGCACATTCAGTGAGTGGAAACTCTTCCTGAACACCTGTTCATTCAGGTGGGGAGGGGCAAACGCAATATGTGTCTCATCAATCGCCCCAATATAATTGGGGATATGTCCCATTGCATATAATCTGAGCTTCACATTGGCCAAATCTTCCTCCTGGGGAAAAAAAAGTAGCTGCACATGTGTTTTACAAGGGTAGACAACACTCTTGCCAGCACTATTGAGAACATTGGCTGTGACATTCCTGCTGCCAAGCCCACTGTCACTTGGAAAGAACCAGTTGCCAAGAAATGTAGCACTGATAGCGCTTGCACATGAGGGGGGATCCCAGTCAGTTGATGGATAGATGAGATCAGGTCTGGCTCCAATTGGGCACACAGCTCTGTGATTGTGACCCTGTCCAGTCTATATGTGAGTATAATGTGCCTGGACTCCAGTGTAGCCAAGTCCACAAGGGGTCTGTACACGGGGTTATGTCTCCACCTCATATCCATCAGCAGCGGTAGGTATCTAAGGGACACAAGAGTGAGTAGGCTGTCACAATTGGAACAATGGAACCACAACTTCAGTGTCCATGGTGCATTTATGTAATGGGACAGTGTTAATTGCGAGGTATTTGTCAATCTAATCTGTGACGCAGTTAAGGTTGATAGAACCGTTGGTGCCCCCTGTAATTTTGACCGCCTGTCCTGTATGTAGGGACAGGTGAAAGTGAGGTAACTCCACTGATGTTGAGCATTGTGGCAGAAGGCGGTCTTGCACCGCCATCCAATTCCTCATTGGATAATACGGGGCTCTATGGAGTACAGTGGCCAATGTGGATCTGCGCTGGCAGTGACGGTGTACACCACCACGGACGTGACCGCCATTTTCTATCTGATTCCTCACTTGTTTCTTGACCTTCAACACAAGAACACCCACATAGCGCGTGCTGCTGTGACCTGTGTGTGGAACCAACCATGGCCCGTGTGACCGAGGAAAGGGCCCCTGCCTTCACTTCAGAGGAGTTGGAGCGACTGGTGGATGGGGTCCTACCCCAGTACGGACTGCTGTATGGGCCTCCAGACCAACAGGTGAGTACACATTGGGCATGATGCATGTGGGAAGGATGCATGGAGATGTGTGTGCAAGCATCATGTCATCGGGGGATGTGGGATGTCTTGTGGTGGTGTACATGGTGTGTGCCGGGTGATGTGTGTGCCAATGGTGATGGAAGCGGGAATGGGGGGCCGTTTGTGTGACAGGCTGGACTGTTTGGTTAATGGTGTTTTCCTGTCTGTATTGCCTCTGCAGGTCAGCGCTCATCGAAAGAAGGGATTATGGCGTGCCATCGCCAAGCATGTACAGACTCTGGGGGTCTATGTCAGGCGGAGCACCCACTTTCTGAAGACCGCAGAGGCCAAGCTGGGGATGGCCTCCCAACAAGGAAGGGGTGCCCGTCGGAACCTGACCCCGTCTGATGGCCCGCATACTGACGGTGGCCTACCCAGAGCTAGATGGGCGCTGGAGGGAATCACAGCAGCCACAAGGTGGTGAGTACAGTGGGTATTATCCAACAAATTGGCAGGTTTGGTGGGATCCGGGTGGTGGATGTAAGTTAGTGGGTGCCCCTAAGGCCAGGCCAGACATTGCAGTGTGGGTCAACTCTAGGTTAATGGGTGCATGGCAAATGAAGGTAACCTAGCTTGTTAGCATTCCATTTCAGGCAGGGCTTTGTGGGTATCAGGAGGGGTAGAGTTGGTGGTGTGTGGCCCTCATCTTGCCTTAGCATCTAGCCAAACCACTGGCAGTGCAATGTATAGTGCTTAAGCCTGATCCCTGTGTGTGACGGTGCTGTGTGTGCCAACTGTGGTGTTGGTGCAGTCATTGACCCAGTGTTTCCTTTTTTCCTCTCCCCCCCTTTTTGTTCTGTCATCCTGTCCTTGTGTTTAGTAGCATCATCTGGCGGAGGAGCAGGGGTACCGACGACATAGGGAGCTCCATCCAACAGGACCCAGGAGGCAGAGTCCATTGACATCGAGGGACGGAGGACAAGGGGAGCACCACAGCGGAGACAGGATGTGACAACACAGACTCAGATACCTCCTCCGATGTGAGCTGTCTGGTGGTGGTGGACACCTCTGTGACCACCCCCGCTGCAGGGACAGCCACCACCTCCGTACCAGCACCACCCTCCCAGTAGCCCCACAGTGAGTTGCCCTTGCCTTCTCACCCAGGAGGGTGGGCATCTCCTTCGCCCCAGGCACCTCAGACCCTACCCCAGTGAGCCCTGCCACCCAGAGTGAGGAGGCTATTGACCTCCTGAGATCCATCTCTGTAGGGCAGTCAACCATTGTGAATTCCATCCAGGGGCTGGCATCCCAGATGTAGCAATGCATTCCTGGAGGGCATCCACTGTGGATTGGCGGCCCTATAGAGATCAATTCAGGCTCTGGCATCCTCTCTGATGGCAGCCATTGTCCCTGTTTCTACCATCCCCCCTCCAACTACCACTTCCCAGTCCCAGTCTCCTCAAACCCAACCCATCCCATGCAGACATACTGACGAGCATGCACAGAAGACAACACCCAGGATTGGCAAAGGCAAACACAGGCACCACACTTCATCCCACAAACACTCATGCAAACACCAGACAGATGCAAACACAACAACATCCAATGCCTCCGCTGTCTTCCCCTCCTTCTCCTTCTCCACCTCCCTCCAAGTTACATCCACACTCACACCTGCATGCACTGCACCAACATCTACCACCAGCATCACCACACAAAGCAGCACACACACCTCACTAGCAGACACCTCCACAACATCCATGCATGCGTCCATTGTGTCCTCTCCCAGTGTGTCTGTCCCCCCTCCTAAAGGACACAAACGCAAGCACTCATACATCCAACAGCCATCATCCTCCATCAGCATTTTGCCCATGCACCTGCACCCAAAGCCAGCAGACATGTACCTCCAACATCCACTCCCTCAAACCTAACCCATCCCATGCACACATACTGGCGAGCATGCACAGAAGTCAACACCCAGGAGTGGCACAGGCAAACATAGGCACCACACTTCATCCCACAAAACACTCACTCAAACACCAGACAGATGCAAACACAACAACATCCAATGACTCCACTGTCTCGCCCTCCTCTTCCTCCACCTCCCTCCCAGTCACATCCACACTCACACCTGCATGCACTGCACCAACATCTACCACCAGCATCACCACACCAACCAGCATCCACACCTCACTAGCAGACACCTCCACAACATCCATGCATGCATCCCCTGTGTCCTCTCCCACCGTGTCTGTCCCCCCTCCTAAAGTAAACAAACGCAAGCACTAACACACCCAATAGCCATCCACCTCACATGAGCATACTGCCCATGCACCTGCACCCAAATCCAGCAGACATGCACCTCCAAAAAACACTCCGTCAACCTCCACTCCCATCCCTCCTCCACCCTCCTGTTTCACCGTCCCTAAGCAGCTTTTCCTTGCCCAACTTGACCTCTTCCCTCCCCTCCTCCCTGTCCTGCCCGTAAGAGCAGGGTCCCAACAACCCGTCCCAGCACCCCAGCCAAACAGTCCACGAGGACAGTGGTGGCACCACCTAGTCGTGGTGGGAAGGGTACCATACCTCCAGCCAAGAAGGGAAAGGAGCCAGCACCTCCAACCAAGAAGGGGAAGGAACCTACACCCCCAGCCAAGAAGGGGAAGAAGCCATCAACCCCTGCCAAGAAGGGTAAGGATTCCACGCCCCAAGTCATGGAGAGAACGAAGCCCTCTACTACAGCGGAGGCTGTCAGGGTGACACGTACGCCATCACCAGTGGTCATGGGGTGGTCATGGGGCCCCCACCGACAGCTGAGGAAGTGCAGCCATCACCACCTGCAGAGGCTGCCCAAGAGGCACCTACATCTGCCACAACAGTGCAGCCATCACCACCAGCAGAAGCCATGTAGGCCACCCTCCATGGGCTGCTGTACGAGGCACACAATCCAGAACCAGTGGGAAAGTCAGACACTCCAGAGACTGTGGCCTTGCACTCCCCAGGACAGAGAAATGGGCATGGAGCCCCCTCCAGAACCAGTGGGAAAGTCACCCACTCCAGAGACTGTGGCCTTACATTGGTGTATATCTACTTCACGGACAATTGGATTATTTATTAATTGTTGATATTAATTCATTCACCTTGGTGCATTCCTGTTGTCCTTGCATTATTCTGCTGTGTATCATGTGCAAATTGCTTTTTGTGTGCAGCTAGTAGTGTGTATGGTGTCTGTGTCGGGTGTGTGTGTCATGCGTGTGTGTGTCACTCTCGTTTTCCTCCCTCCCTCCATTGTGTGCTAGGCGGCTGTACTCACAGTCGTCGTCTTCATCAGCATTGGTGTTCCAGGTGGAGCATAACATAGAAGATCATCAGAAAAACGTGCAGTTCAGGTTCCATGGCGGCGTTGTTCTTCCCTGTGTCTCCGATGGGGAGTCTTTTCTCTTCTGTGATGCGTTTCCGGCAGACTTTTGATGGCGTTTATACTGCCCTGGAATACGTGGCGGATTGCAGGGTCTTAATATGGTGGGCGGTACTTTGTCTTCCGCCTGGCTGCTGACCGCTACCGCCGTGGTGAGTGTTGTGTCCGCCCTGGCGGTTGGTGTGGTACATTGGCTATCTGAGGGAGTTCTCACCTTCATGGTCATAATTTGGTGGTAGTTACCGCCAGCTTGCTGGTGGTATTTCCCCCACTTTATCACTCACCGCCAGGGTCATAATGAGGGCCATAGTCACATATTGTGCCACAGTATACTGCTATAACTTTCTGTTATACCGCAGTACCTATCTGATTGGCTGATCGCTGTTTTTGCAAAACGCAAAAGGGAGACACGTAGTTTTCAGCTCACTTTCACTGTGTTCTGATTTAGGGCCATGAAAACCATGGCAGTAGGCCCTATCAGTGACAGGGAATTTCTTCCCTGTCGCTGATAGGAGGCTCCCCCACCCCCAGCTCATCAGACACCCCCACCTCTCCAGACACCCCCACCCCCTACATCCACGCCCCCAATCACACACACGCAGACACACATTCATTCACACATACATACATGCATGCATTCTTCCATTCACACACACAACCGCACACACTTCAAAACATGCAAGCAGACTCACATTCCTATTTCCATACATACATGCACTCACACTTCCATACATTCACACATGCAATCAACACTAATCACACACCCGCATTCACACACACACTCACACATAGATGCACACACCCCCTCACACACACAACACCCCCCACCACCTCCAATGTCGGACCTACCTGGATCTAGGGGATCTTCCGGCAGGAGACAGGTCAAGGTATTGCTACCGCCAACAGCACCCGCCAGAAGAACACCACCAGGCCATATTACTTGTCATAATACGACTGGCGGGCAGTCTACTGACGTGGAGCTTCTGGTGGTAGTAGCGCCACCTTACCGCCATCTGACAGTATGGCCACAGCCAGATTTCCGCCCTTCTTGTGGCAGAAATCCGACTGTGGTCATATTTTGGCGGATGGATGGTAGCTGCAGCGACGGTCTTTTGGCGGCCGTCACCACGGCGGTAGGTGGTTTTTACCGCCAATGTTATAATGATGGCCTATATTTGTATTTTTCATTTTTCATCACATTTATTTAAAAAAAAAAATGTGTATATACAACAGAGCTTCTTAGGAAGTACTGCTATGTCCCATACAGATTTGTCTAACTTTTAAACATTTTCCTTACCCCTTACCTCTTTAATAAAGTGGAAATTGTAAAGGAAAAAATATAAAAACCTAATACTTACCTATATCAAAGACCGTTACCCATAACACAGCCAGGGTGTACATAAAATAACATGGCTACCATTAACTTTTGTAAATGCAGTCATTAGTCAATCACATAATGCCTTGCCATTGCTATGTATTGCAGTACTTTCCCGAAACACCGTGAAATTTCTCAAAATTAGCACAGCTACAGATATCACAAAGGTAACATGCCTCATAACTTAAAAAATACTTACCTGTAGTACCACAAAGGATCACTTGCAGACCAAATGTTTTAATCCTGCCAAATTTCATGGAAATTCATTTAATCATTTTCAATCTACATCAAGTAGAAAAGTCTATGGAAATGTATTGGGGAAAAAAGCATTTTGGGACCCACCTTCTTGCTTTGCACTCCCGCTGACCAATCACCATGAAACTTTGCATCTTCTGCCAATGTAGAAAACGCTATGGGTCTGGAAAGGTTGGTGAGGATTTGTTATTTAAATTGATCACAAATTCCTCCGCTAGTGTGTGAATATACATATATATATATATGATGTTTTTTAAGTGCAGAAGGATGCTCACTTTCAAAACTGGCATTTCTAAAAGAGTAATATAAAATCCAACCTCACCAAATAACAGGATTTTCTATTACCATTCTGGCCATGCTAAATATGACCTGATTACCCCTTTCATATCAGAATCTCCCACTGAAAAAGATTATGAGGGCAGTTCTAATGCTGGTCTATAAAAGGAGCAGGCCTCAGACTAGTAGAAAACAAGTTTAGGAGATTTTCACTACCAAGACATATAAAACACATATGTACATGTCTTGCCTTTTACCTACATAGCACCCTGCACTATTGGGTACCTAGGGCCTACCTTAGGGGTGAATTATATGTAGAAAAAGGGGAGTTTAAGGCTTGGCAGGTACTTTTAAATGCCAAGTTGAAGTGGCAGAGAAACTGCAGACACAGGCCTTGCAATGACAGGCCTGAGGCATGGTTAAGAGGTTACTTCTGGGAGAGGCACAATCAGTGCTGCAGGCCCACTAGTAGTATTTAATTTGCAGGTCCTGGGCACATGTAGTGCACTTTACTAGGGACTTATAGGTAAATCAAATATGCCAACTGGGGATAAACCAACGTTACCATGTTTAAGGGAGAGAGCACATTCACCTTAGCACTGGTTAGCAGTGGAAAAGAGAGCAGAGTCATAAAACCAGCAAAAACAGTGTCAGAAAAGTGGAGGGAGGCAGGCAGGCAAAAAGGTGGGGGGTGACCACCCTACAGCTGTCAGATCTAACAGTTACTATAACTCGCACCACCATCATGCACAGTTTTTTAATCCAAAATGTTACTGCAGATTTTACATTGTTATTATCACTGATGTTTTCAAAGATGTCATGAGTGTCGTAATTTGTGGGGTAATTAGTAGTGCATGGCGAGGGTGCAAGTTATAGTTACCTTAGGGCATGAGTTATAGTTACTTGAGATAACTATAGCCAATCTCAGCCCAAGTATCTCATCCCCTGGAGCCTGGCCTAAACATTTAATTATTTTGGAGGGCCCCCTCCCCAGACAGATCTTGGCCCCAGTGACCCCGTTCCCTGAGGCTTGGCCTAATTTTCATTTGGAAGGGAGAGGGACTATGTGGTCCCCCCTTCCCAGGTCAATCACGGCCCTAGGAACCCCATGCCCTGAGGCTTGGCCTAATTTCTTGGGGGTGGAGTGGGCCACACAGCCCCCCTCCCTAGGCTGATCTTGGCCCCAGGGACCCCACCCCCGGTGCCCGTCCCCATGGTTCCCCACCTACTGTGAGAGCCAGCATTGCTGTCATAGAGAGGGAGATACTAAATCAGCTCCCTATCTGTAAGAGCAATGTTTCATCTGTCAGAACACCTGCATCTCCGTTGCCATGCAGAACATGGAAACCTCTGCTCAGATGAGGGGAGAGCTGTTTGACAGAGCAGAATGTTTGGTGTGGCTTGGTGGCAGCTTCAAAGCCCCAGGGAAGTGGTGGTCCCAGGGGCTGCAGGGGGGTGAAACAGACTCTGATCTCTTTTTTAAAATGAGCTCCGGGGAGGTGGTGGTCCCTGGGGCTGCTGGAGTTGGGGCAGTCAGCCCACCCCCACACTTCAATAAGCATGGACCCCAGGACTTGGCCAACCCAGGGGCTTCAAAATGACAAAACGCAGGAGCCCGCACTTTGATTCTTAAATTGTTTTTGTGGGATTCCGGGATCCACCACGAAAGGTGGCAAATAAATGTAAAAAAAAAATGCTTTCTTGTTCTGGGGGGCCCCTCTGAGACCCCAGCATCAGGACAAAGGGGTCAGGATGACTCTACCCTGTCCCCTTTTGATTTGTTAACACTTTTTTTTCTGGGACTCAGCTGAAGCCGAGTCCAAACATGGCTGCCAACACTTCCTTGTTCAAGTGTTGGCTGCCAATCAGATCTCAGCACTAGATCGGGAGGGGTCATGAATCTTTTGCACATATATATATATATATATATATATATATATATATATATATGCATGCTACATGCTCTTAGAAGTTCTCCATGATCGCTACTTGCTTGCAGTCTATTTGCAGCTGGTCTAAAAGATAGTGCCTCATTCCGACCCTGGCTGTCATGGACCGCCAGGGCCGGGGACGGAGGAAGCACCGCCAACAGGCTTGTGGTGCTTCTTGGGCAATTCTGACCGCGGCGGTAAAGCCGCGGTCAGAAAAGGGCAACCGGTGGTTTCCAGCCGGTTTACCCCTGCCCCAAAGAATCCTCCATGGCTGCGCTGCTCGCAGCACCGCCATGGGGATTCCGACCCCCTTCCCGCCATCCTGGTCCTGGCGGTAAAAAACGCCAAAACAGGATGGCGGGAACGGGTGTCGTGGGGCCCCTGGGGGCCCCTACAGTGCCCATGCCACTGGCATGGGCACTGCAGGGGCCCCCTAACAGGGCCCCATAATGATTTTCAGTGTCTGCTTAGCAGACACTGAAAATCGCGACGGGTGCCACTGCACCCGTCGCACCCCTTCAACTCCGCCGGCTCCATTCGGAGCCGGCTTCATTGTTGAAGGGGCTTTCCCGCTGGGCCGGCGGGCGGCCTTCTGGCAGTCGCCCGCCGGCCCAGCGGGAAAGTCAGAATGACTGCCGCGGTCATTTGACCGCGGTACGGTCTTCTGGCGGTTCCCGACAGGCGGGCGGCTTCCGCCGCACGCCGGGGTCGGAATGACCCCCATAGTGTTTCCTGCTGTTGATTTCCTAAATAGCTCTGTACAAATAATGTTATTCCTGATTTTTATTCTCACATCCAAAAAGGAAATACTTTAATTACAGATCTTGGAAGTATATGTGAGGATATACTCACTCTTATTTAAGTTGATCACAAATTCCTCCACTATCGTGTGTGTATGTAAATACACATATGCAAGTGGCACACATGTTGACCAACCAAATCACCCACTACACCTCTCTCCATCTCACAATGGCCAACCAACCAATGGCATCAAACACACACATTAAAAAAAATTAACATGATGTATATGTCTACATTGGTCCCTTGCCCATGTGCAGTGGTGCCCTGCTGTACACATCCAAAACGGGTTGCCTTCCTTTGTGTCCAGCGATGAGGGGGTCATGTTTACTCTGAGGTCTCATGGCAGCAATGGAGGGTACTGTCCACTCATGTCTAGCAGGAAACAGAAGTGGAATCAGGAGAAAAGGTGAGATATCAGCCTGTTACCGCCCCACCTGCCAAGTCAGAAGTGTAGGTTGGATTGCCACTTTTTGCTTGGTCGTATGGCCCATCCAAATCATCTCAGCTGAAAGTGTGGCTGGAGTCCCGCCATCAGTCACACTTTCCTATGGCACTGTCTTAGTGGACGGGAATCCTTGGCGGAGTCGGCAGGACTCGGGTGGGTCAAGTCTATGGGAACATCTAAATACGGCAGGTGGACTGTCATGACGGCAGACGGGTTTTCGGTCAGAAAACCGATGGTGGGAACATTACAGCCAAGATCTAAATCAGGCCCTTCATTTATTTTCTGGAGCTTTTCCTCTCTTCATCGAGCGTGGCTGCTCTTTAGACCAGCTTGTGATGCAACAGCATTTTCTTGTCTCAACGGAAGGTCCTGCTCAACTCCTGGGGGTCTCATTGATGAGGAAAACCTCACGAGCTTCAGCAGGACAAACCCGAAATTCAGGCTGAGTCCCAGTTCAATGTAGCAGGCTTGGCTCTTGTCGAAGGATCAGTTACCTTATGGAGATTTTTTTAATAATGTTGCTCCAAACTTTCCAACATTCTGGGCTTTCTTACAGATGTCCTTTTTGGGGTCTTGCAGGGTTTACAAACTTGGTCCAAGGTTACAGAAGCTCTGAGTTGATCCATGGGATTTGGGACTACAATTCCCAAAAGGCATCTCTTTAGAATCCTCAAAAGGCCACTGAACGGTGGTCAACTGGGCTTTTCTTGCAGGACGTGATGCGGGGGACTCTGGGTAGCTCATTTGTACATATTGAGTCCACTCCTGGCTCTTCATAAGTAAGGGAAAGTATTTTTGTGCAGAAGTCCAAAGTGCGTGCTGGAGCAGTCATTGTGGTTGCAGACCTTCAGGTGGTGACCAGGGGTTCAGCAGGGCAGTCCTTTTTCTTCAGTCTTTTCTTCTACCAGGGATCTGAGATGCTGGGCAGCTCTTCCATATTTATCATTACTGCTGGGTTGGCAAGCAGAGGGCCACCCCTGACTTATGTGGTGCAGGGAGCCACTCTCTGGGGTGACTACTTCCTGTGAAATGTGGCAAAAGTCAGTCCTAGAAAGCACAATTGTTCAGAAATTCGAGATGGAGAAAGTATTGAAAGTATCTCCGGGGTGGTTCGGTCTGGCTGAGCCCACCCACTGGTGTCGCTGAGTTTCCCTAAAAAGCCCCTACAGCCCCTCTCCTCATCTGGCTGGGGGAGCAGGAAATAGGGGAGGTCTGGTTTCTATCCCAGATCGCTTCACCTCCGTTGAAGACCAGTTTGTCCACACTAATCCTTCCTGCTTTGCCTTCTGCTACAGCAGTTCTCCTCAAAGAGATGCTTCCCTTGTTTCACACCAGGCCACTTCACACTTCATTAGGGTTGCTTGGCTCAGGCTACCAGAGGCTGACCAATCAGAAAAGGGCAATTTGGGGCTAATTTTGGTAACTTTCAGAAAGAGTTCTACAACTCTTTCCCTGTCATAGTTATATCAAATCCAACATTGGCAAGTTGCTGTATTCATTCTAACTGTTAATTTGATATCAAACATGAGATCCTTACTCTTTTGTAGCAGGAATGAGACTTTATTATTTTAAAATAAAGGCTTCCAATGTTAGCCTATAGAGCTAATGCACTACAATGGGGAATACAAATTTGGCACTTTTTCCGTCACAAGTGCTTACATCTTTTATATAATGTTTCTACTTATATTTGCACTGCACGCAAGCCATAGAAGTGACCTATATTCAAAAGTAAGGTAGTTTGAGACTTTTAAATCCAAAGTCGAATGTGGGGTTAATTTTAATTTAAAAGCAGCCAGCAAGGCAGGCCTGCCATTAAAAAATGACACCAGACACCACAGTAGTGCACCCTTGGGTGCCATAACTCCACTCGGGTCCCTGAATGTACATGTACTACCATATACTAGGGACTTAAAAGTAAGTTGTCAGAGCCAATTATAATTATGCCTAATTTGCAAATACCGTTTGAACAGAGCATTGGCCCTGGGACTGGTTAGCAGTGTCCAGGGCACAGCCTGAGTCAGTAGCCACCAGTATCAGTCAAAAAGAGGGTGATCTGGGCCAAAAGGATGACTTTTCTCACACTGCCCTCAGATAAAAAACAATTAGTACTACCCTACACCCTGGTAGTCCTCATCAGCTAAGTGGAAAAACCTGGATAGTCCATCTGCACTGGCATGGTCACTCCCAGGTGCATGTTCCATTGTAAAGTCCATCCTCTGTGGGGAAATGGACCACTTCAACAGTTTTGGATTTGCCTCCTCCACCCACCTCGTCTGCACAAGCTATCTGAGAAGTCTGGGGTCAGTTTGAACACAGAAGTGAGTTCCAAACAGGTATGGTCCCAACCTCTTCAGGGACCAGACCACAGCAAAGGCTTCCGCTCCATCTTTGTTCTCTCAAAAGTAGTTACCCGCTAATTAAAAAGCAACTGGCTGATCTTAGCCCTCATCATTTACTTGTGACAACACTGCCTCAATCACTTGCTCTGAAGCATCTGTTTGTACAATAAATTCCTTTTTGTTGTCAGGGGCCAGTAACACCAGTGCTGAGCACATATCCTCCTTCAGAGTGTCAAAGGCCTTCTGACACTCTGGGGTCCAAATGACCTTTTTGGGGTGCTTTTTGATGTGGGTTCTGTCAAGGGAGCCACAATGGCCTCATAGTTCTTGACAAATCTCCTGTAATACCCAGTCAGACTACAAAGTCAGGGTTTTTGGAGCCTTCCAATCCAGGATGGTCTGGATTTTGGTCTGGAGAGGCTGTACATGGCCTCCATCTTCAAGGTGGCTAATGTAGACCACAGAACACTGCACTATCTGGCATTTCCTTGCCTTGATGGTCGGGCCTGCTTGATGTAGGGCCTGAAGCACTCCCCTCAGGTGAACAAGTTGATCCTCCCAGTTGGAACTGAATACAGCTATATCATCAAGATAAGCCGCACTAACTATACCAACACAGACAAGACTCTATTTACCACCTTTGGAAGGTGGCAGGGGCCACAGAAAAGAGTCTGTTTACCAACCTTTGGAAGGTGACAGGGGCATTCTTCAAATCAAAGGGCATCACCTTGAATTGAAAGTGGTACTCTGGAGTACAAAATGTTGACCTCTCCTTTGCTGCTGGAATTGGGGCAATCTGCCAGGACCCTGAGGTCAGTTCAAATGTGCTCAGGAACTTGGCAGCCCCCAACCTATCCATGATCACATCAGTTCTAGGTATGGGGTGTCAGTCTTGGTGACAGCATCCAAACCTCTGTATTCTACACAGAATCTCAATTTGTTCTTCCCACCTTTGGGATTAGGCTTGGGTACCAGTACCACTGGACTGGCCCAGGGACTATCAGAGGGCTCAGTTACCCCCAGCTCCAACATCATTGGTACCCTAACCCTGATGTTGGCTCTGACCTGGTCAGACAAACTGTACAACTTCGTTTTGACAGGTACTCTGCCATCAGTGTCAGTGCCATAGACCCACCAAGTAGTAATCTACGGGTCAGGGAGAGCAGCCCAGAAAAATGCTCCAACACTTGTTTGCAGTCTATTTGCAGCTGGTCTGTCAGCTTGGGAGAGAATACAACTCCCTCCACTAACCCATCTTGCTGATTGGTAGAGAGAAGATCTGGCAGAGGTTCACTCTCCTCCTGTCTTCCCTCATCTGTGACCATCAGCATTGTATATCTGTCCTGTCTTGGTGGGGTTTAATTCTGCTTACATTTTGGATCGTGTGGGGATTCCCAGGGGAGCCAAGGTCCACAACATAGATGACCTCACCCTTTTTCTCTAGTATGGGGTAGGGGCCAGTCCATTTTATCTGGGGGACTGTGGCAGCCACAGGTTCCAACACCCACATCAACTGACCTGGATAGTACTTAGGCATAGTATCCTTCTGGTCATCCCAGAGCTTCACGAGCTCTTGGCTGGCCTCCAAAATTGCTGCTTGTCTTCTTCGTGTACTCTGCTATGTGAGACAACAGGCCTAACACATAGACAAGTACATTCTGCTTGGACTCTTTGAGAGGCTTCTCTCAAGACTCTCACACCAAACAGAATGGGCATCTGGCAGGGTGCCCAAACAGCAACTTAAAGGGGTTGAAGCCAACTGTCTTTTGTGGCACCTCTTTGTAAGCAAATAGTAGGCAATGGAAGGGGAACATCTCATCTTGATTTTGTCAGACAACCTCAGTATCATGCCCACAGGGTCTTACTAAATCTTTCCACCAAATCAATAGTCTGGGTATGATATGGGGTGATGAATTTATAAGTAACACCACATTCATCCCACAGATCCTTGACGCTATTGATCCTAATCCTGCTATAGCGCATAATATCAATACGGCACACACATGGTGGCATTGGGGGGGGGTGCAAGAAAAGTGGTGCTGCATTGGATGCTGTGCCACTTTTCTTAGATTCGATCCTTACTTTGGTACCCTGTATCCAGCCCTTTAGTACCTTTAACTGAGGTGTTTACAAAGTCAACCCAAGACTGGCTATTGACTTTCTGGGTGTCCCTAAACGTCATCCTAAACTGCTCTGGGGTGAGACCAAATTTCTTAATGAGACATCTCTTAATCCAGGGGTAGGATTCTGCCTTAACTTCCTCTAGAGTCAGGAGCCTATCCCTCACAGATACTGGGATAAATTCCCACAGAAGTAAACCCCAATCCCGAGAATGAACCCTTATCATCCAGAGAGCTGTCTCAAAAGCTGCAAGCCACTTATCTATGTCATCAACTCCTGAAACTTAGGGACAATTCCTGGGGTAGTCTGAGGTCAAACCCACCAACCCTGGATACCTGAAACTCTAATTTGCTGCCACCGTCTCTCTGTTCTTCTTGCCCACTTTTTCTTCTCCAGGGCCAACTTCTCGGCTTCTAAAGCTATATAGGCTAGATGTGCCTCAAGCTCTCTTTTCCTGAGGGAGAAACCTTCTCCTTCTGAGGGTAATTCTCTCCTCCAAGTAGCTCTAGGCAGGGCCCTCATCACTGTGTTGCTGGATGACCTCTCTCCCATGATGTATTACAACCAGATCTGTGAATTGGGGTGAAGGTTTGCATTGTTCGGCATTCCATTCATCATCTGTTCTTTTTGCTTTTGTTGCTCCAAGTAGGACGTTTATGTCCAGACAGGGGTCCCCTGATCACTGTGCCACTGGATTCAAGCTAGCCTGACTGATGAGCTGTGATACCCAAAACTTGTCCCACAATGCTGGCTTCTGGTCAAGGGAGGACCTAGCTTGGCAGTTTGGGCATGGTGAGAAAAAAATGATGGCTTAAACCGAAATCTGTGATTGGGGGTGAATGTTTGCATTGTTCAGCATTCCATCCATCATCTGTTCTTTATGCCTTTCTTCCTTCTCAGCACTGAGGTCTAAGGGTTCCTGCCCCCTGGAAGAGTCATCCTCCCTCTCCCCTTCTACTTTTGGAGCGTCCTCTGTGCCTTCCTGCTGGACCTCCACCTAGGCTCTAAGGGACTTAACATTTTTTGGTATTTCTAAAGTTAGTAGCTGGTGATAATCCCCTGTCCTTATACGAGTCCCTAAGCTGAACTACAGTAAGTGTAGGTAGGCTAACCAGATCAAGCTCCATTGTATCCCTATGCTTTGAGTTACACAAAAAACTTTGCAGAAATTGAAATTAATTAAATGTAGTCCAAATTAAAAATAAAAAACATTTTTTCTACTAGGACAATTTAGAGGACAATTTAGAGGATTTTTGATTTGCTTCACTTATACACTGTATGGTGATATTAAACAGAAGTACTGGATCCCACCCCTGCACGCCAAACATGTTGGAAAGTTGATTATTAGTAAAGGCAGGTAGGTGACTAGTAATAAGTTACAATCTCAGATACGGTTAAGTCAAGGTCTCAATAAATGTATCCTTGCTCAACCTTTGGTAGCTTGGCCCATGAGCAGTTAGGTTTAACTTAGGAGACAAGTGTATAAAGCATTTAATATCAACAAAACAGTAAATATAAGTAAAACACATCATACAACAAAAAATCCAACACCAATTTAAAACAATAGAAAATATTTTTCTCTTTAAAATTATAACAAAATGACAATAATCCTATGTAGGGGGACCAGCGATATGAATTTTTAAAGATTAAAAGTAAAAAGGTGTCTTTTAGTGCCTAAAATAAAAAAGTGCCAACGGCGGGCATCTGATCACGCTTGACTGGGGCAAAGTCAAAGTTTGAGTCTGACTGTGATGAAGCCCAAGTCGGATATACTGAGCAGTAGGCCTGGGTCATAATTTTATATTCGAACTGAGAGCCTCATTTACAAGGATGTTGGTGCACTTTACCATCATTTTTTCTGATGTTGCAGTAGCGCTAACTCCAGACCTACAAAGTGATGCTAGAGGCCTTTCTAGGTCTGTAAATATTAGTCCGGAACTGCAACAGTTGGTCAGTATGAGATATGTGTCAAATCAATGGGTGAAAGCTTCATAGCACTGCTGACAACTCACAACATCCACCTCTTTTGCACTCACATGTACGACAAACAGTAAGTGGACAGTACATCTGTATGTGTAGCACAGTGTCCGACAAATCAGTGATCATCTTGCATGTATGCCAATTAATGTCATAGCATGCCTCATACTGTTGGCAGTAGGTCTGAATACATCAGGGCATATAATTAATTGCATATGTCTGTGGGACTATTAACTGTAAAGACCAGTACCCCCAAACCACACCTACTCACTGTGCAGCTGACGAAGGATAGAGGCTGGAGCTGTGGGTGACTACTCCTCAGAAACAAACCCATAAGGAAGCCCAGCAGGGTCCACATCATGGCCTAAAAAGGTCCTGCTACATTGTGGAGGGGACTCCCAGAGTACCTGAGTATTACTCCTGGAGTCAGGTCAGGTTTTGGGACCATTTACTCCCCATTTGTACTCCCCACAAATAGCCACTAAACCAATACTACTGTGCTGTATATTGCCTAACACATGTGCAGGCCATACTCTCCCATGGCCCAATGACAATGAGGAGCAGGAGCAACTGGATGATGAGTATGTGGAAGACAGAGAGCAAACATAAAATGTAACATCAATAGCAGCAACATTGCTAAGTTAAAAAGTAGTCATGTTTGTGGTACATGTGTGAGTGGCTCACAAAATGTCAGTGCTGCCTTAGTGTAAAAAAAAGTACACCATGGCAACGGTAAGGTGGCACTAGGGACTCTTAAATATGCCCCAATTAAATTTTACAAGACTGCAGTCCCTCACTCCATTGTCTTCACTGCAGTGGGACTATGGTGACAAGGCCATTGAACGTAATTTCCTTAACAGTAAATGGCCTAACTAAATATATTAAAAGAAGAAGATCCTATCCTACTTCGCATCTTTGCAAGTAGACACAACCCGCTAGAATGGAGACTGAGAAACTTAAAGGTCACCTTTAGCTGCAGAAGAAATGTGGGGCAGTAATCTCAATAAATAAATCCCTTCCATGCACAGTGCTACCATCCTGGGTGAACTAGGAAGGGAGATATGTATTTACTAAATTGAGAATAGACATCAGAGTTTTCAGTGTGGGATCAATATATGCCCTGAATAGAGCTTACATGACCTTTCTCCTCAGGTTGAACAGAGATGTAGCCTAACTGGGCACCACATATACAATTTGGGGGGGGGGGTTAGAACCTGGCAGTGGAAACAGTTTTGGAGTGTACATGTTCCCATGTTGTAGCTAATAATAAAGATGGGCTGCTGATGAGAGACGTAATGGAGGATCAGGATCTTAGAGATATACACTGTGTTTGCATATCCTAGAGAAAGAATTGCTCCTTACGGCTTACAATCCAGGCTGGATTTGATTTTGCTTTCCCAGTCAGGCACCACCTGTTAGCCCTGACAGCCTTAGGGTGGTCACCTCTAACTTTTTGTCTACCTCCCTCTACTTTTTGGACACTGTTTTTGCTGGTTTTAGGACTCTGCACACTTTACCCCTGCTAACCAGTGCTAAAGTGCATATGCTCTCTCCCTTAACACATGGTGACATTGGTTCATACCCAATTGGCTTATTTAATCTACTTGTAAGACCCCAGTAAAGTGCACTACATGTGCCCAGGACCTGTAGATTAAATGCTACAAGTGGGCCTGCAGCAGATTGTGCCACCCACATAAGTAGCCTCTTAACCATGCCTCAGGCCTGCCCTTGCAAGGCCTGTGTGTGCAGTTTCATTGCCACTTTGACTTAACATTTAAAAGTACTTGTCAAGCCTTAAACCCCTTTTTCTACATTTATGTCACCCCTATGGTAGGCAGTAGGTAACCCTTAGGGCAGGGTGCTATGTAGATAAAAGGCAGGACATGTACCTGTGCAGTTTATATGTCCTGGTAGTGTAAAACTCCTAAATACATTTCTACACTGCTGTAAGGCCTGCTCCTTTCATAGGCTAACATTAGGGCTACCCCCATATACTGTTTGAGTGGTAGATTCTGATCTGAAAGGAGTAACAAGGTCATATTTGGTATGGCCAGAATGGTAATACAAAATCCTGCTGACTGGTGAAGTTGGATTTAATATTACAATTTTGGAAATGGCACTTTTAGAAAGTAAGCATTTCTAAGCACTTAAATCCTTCTGTGCCTTACAATTCACATCTGGCTAGGTTACTTGACAGCTCCCATGTGCATTTCACTCAGACAACCCCAAACACAGGATGCTCAGTCACACCTGCACACATCTGCTACTGAATGGGTCTTCTTGGGCTGGGAGGGTGGAGGGCCTGACACTTACATTTGAAAGGACAGTGGCCTGCCGTCACTCAATGGACTGTCAAACCACCTAATGGGACCCTGGCAGACAGGATGGTACTGAAAGGGTACTTTGTGCACTTCTAAGCCACTCTTTGAAGTCTCCCCCACTTCAAAGAAACATTTGAGTATTTAAACAGGGCCTCTGACCCTACCAACTCAGACACTTCTGGACAAGATACCACTGGTGAAGAAACTTTGAACCAGATCCTGCAACCTGCCAAGAGGAACTGCCTGGGTGCCCAAAGGGCTCACCTGACTGCTTTTCTGCAAAGGACTGCTGTCCTGCTGTTGCCCTGCTGCCTGTCTGCCCTCTGGCTCTGCTGAGAAGTGCTCTCCAAGGGCTTGGATAGAGCTTCCCTCCTGTTGCTTGAAGTCTCAGGACCACAAAGACTTCATCATGCAAAGAACTCCGTGCGCAGCAAAAATTCACTGCACAGCCTGCCAGAAACAATGCACAGCCTGCATCGTGATGAGAAAATCACAGCACGCCGAACTGGAATGACCCAGCCCGGATACCCCGATAGGAGATTGACGCAGCACCAGTGTTTCGACTGAAACTTCGATGCACAGCCCACTAGATCAAAGCAAAGCTGAGCCGGAACAACGCAACCCTACTTCCTGTGAGAAGAATCAATGCACGTGTGACATAAATTTCCAGGCATCTCCCACCGGATCGATGCAGCTCCTGTGGCTTCGTCCTGCATGCCCAGGATTTCTCTACATCATCCCCGGGGCGTCCGAAAACCTCATAACCCGAAGAGAATCCAAGTCCACATGCCAGAAATCGATGCAAAGCCTTCCCTGCATGGAAAATTATTGATGCATCGTCTGTGTGCACCCAGAGAAACCGATGCACACCTCCCTGTTTTCAATGCACCTCCTCCTCTGCGGTCACTTGCAGATAATTTGAACCCAAATCAAGTACTTTGTGCTTGCAAGAATCACTTGTTGCTTTTTAAAGACTCTTTTTATCATTCTCGGAAGTGATCATTCAACTTGTACTTATCAAATGTTGATCGCTTTGACTTGCATTTAACCAGATAAATATTATTTATTTTTCTAAACACTGTGTGATGTATTTTTGTGGTGCTATACTGTGTTATTGCATGATTTATTGCACTAATACTTTACACATTGCCTTCTAAGTTAAGCCTGACTGCTCAGTGCCAAGCTACCAGAGGGTGGGCACAAGATAATTTGGATTGTGTGTGGTTTACCCTGACTAGAGTGAGGGCCCCTGCTTGGTCAGGGGGCAACCTGACTGCCAACCAAAGACCCCATTTCTAACACCACCCTAATTCTATGCTGCAATATTCTGGAGTGTTCCCTTATGGAACATGCACCCATCGGCCTGAATGCAGACTAGAATCTTATCAAGCCCATAAGAAAACTATGGTCTCTCAATATTGCCCAATAACAAATTTCCCCTGAATACACAAAACTGAAATCCCATGTGGCCGATATTAAGGAACTGTTGAATTCAACCCACATTCTATGGGCAGCTGCTAAAGTTACCATAAGGGGACAATTCATGCAATACTCTGCACTAGCCAACAGAACGATGGTGGTGCAGCAAACCACTCTAGACCACAACATCAAACCCCTTAGTAGAAATCAATCATTGGCAACCAGGCACAAGCTGGAAAAAGCTAAACTGGACCTGAACTCTCTGTACACTACCAAAACTGAATATATGCTATACAGATTAAATGCACAGCATTATGAACATAGGGAAAAAGAAGGTCCTATATTGACAGCATAGCTAAGTCAGAGTGGTGATGGTAGCCAACCCTGTGAGACATGGTGACATGGGTCAATTGATTCAAGGACCACAGGAGATAGTTTTAACATTTGCAAAAATATTACAGCAACTCCACAGCTCTGAACTGGTGAGAGATGAGAGCCAGGGAGAGACTATTTTTCAAGAATCTCAAACTCCCTTGTATCAATGGCAAAGGTATAGCATTCCTAGAAGGAGACATCACTGCAGATGCAATTGCACAAGCCCTCTCTGAACCACTATACAATAAGGCTCCTGGGAAAGATGGCTTCCCAGGGGAAGTCTAGAGGTGGACAAAAACAGAGGAGACAGAATCGCTCCATGGTGCGTTTAATGAGGCAGAGGAGAGCAGCAGCTTATTCTCTATGTCCAATACATCACTGATTGCGGTTCTACCAAAGCCAGGGAAGGACTTTTTGCATTGTGGTAGTTGTCATTCAATATCTCTCCTTAATGTGGACATTAAAATTCGGGCAGAGATAATGGCCTCTCGGCTTAAGAAAGTCATTCCTGAGGGGCGTGGTCTGGCCACGATCCAGGATGGCCACCTAGGAGCCGAGCTCTGCGAGGCGACGGGCCGCGGGACGATGGTGGAGGCGCCGGGGGCGCACCAGAGACCCCCCGGGCAATGTTGGAGCACATGCGAAGGGTCAGAGGCGATGGGGGGCCGACGCCCGGTGAGAAGGAGAAGCGCTCTCCCCTTACGCACCGTAGGGAGAGCATGGACCTGAGGCCTGCGGCAGGAACACAAGCCGCAGCCTCGAGTGACGGACCGGCCCGCGATGGAGAGACGTGCCTCCCGGAGTCCTGCGGTAAGAGGTGCGCCTCCCCCTGCCCTCGCTGCCGCGACCATCACTGGAGGAGGCGTCGAGCGGCCGACACCTCGCCCGCCTGCCCCCGCGAGCTGTGACCACTCTCCCCTGGGCTTGGGGGGAGCGGAGGACGGGGCACAGATCCGTGACCCAGAACAGAGGGGAGGCCTGGCACAGGAGAAGCGCCTCCTTTCTCCTTGGACCCCAAGGGCGGCGGGTGTTGCCGGGCTCCCCCGCCGGCCCCAACAGCATCCCCCCCCAACCTAGCCTTACATCTACAGCCTTGTGGTGTGCTGCGCCATAGCAGAGACCTGCAAGGGGGGGAACAAAACAAAACAAAATAAAACAAACCGAAAAACAAAGCAAAGGGAAAACAAAACGAAGCAAGAGGCAGAAAAAGATGACGGGGCACCCACAGTTCCCCAGAAGGAAGAAAAGCGCAACAACAATTAACCAAAAAGGAAGGAGGGAAGGAAAAGAAAAAAACAATGAACACTGAAATAAAAGGGGGGTGCAACAAGGGACAAGAGGAGGGGGAAACCATCCACGGCAATAACGACAAGAGACCACGCAAATACAGCACGGCAAAGGAAAGGGGGCACAGACAGTGAGAGAGGAGAACAGGGGGGGAGGAGGAAGGCTGGGAACATCCACAGCAAAAGTGCTTCAAGCAACCAGGAGGCCCACCATAAGAGACTCACCTCATCCTCACTCCTACTCCTTCTCCTTCTCCTTCTCCGCGACCTCCCAAATCAATGCAAGGTGTGGAGGACGGCAAGAGGCCTCGCTTTCACACGACTTTCCCCCCCCTGAAACGACGAGGCATGTCTACATTGGAGCCCGTGGACAGACTTCAACTTTTACTCTGTCCAAACAACCGGATGCCTGCTCCCGAGGTCGCTCAGGGGGACCAGCTATTGCTCACTCAAACTCGCTGTTCAACTAGGGCTCCCTCTCTCCTCTCTCCCCAGTCCCCCCCGTGTGTCATTTTCTACACTCTGAGCTCGTGCTAAGACCAGGACAAGTACCCTCCAGGCACCATCAGCACGTGGAAATCTGCAATGCCCAGAGGCAAGACGACGGGCAAAGCATCGGGTAAACCAGCCCGTCAATTACTTTTCTCCGAAGCCCTGCGCCAACAGAAACACTCCCCCATAGTAGACCCCCTAACCCCCGCATACCAACATGACAGAGGATACGCAAGGTGCGTCAATGGATCGAATACTGCAGGAGATATCGGCGGTGGGACGCAAACTGGAAGGTATGGACAATGCCATGGTGGTGCTAACGGCAGAGACAAGATCTATGCGCCTAGAAATAGCAGGATTCCAGTCGCAAATCTCCAGGCTGGACCAACGAATGACGACAGTGGAAGCCCAAGCGGCCTCCTGGACCAACAGAGACCAGGAACTCCTGCACCTTCATAACAGGCTAACCGATCTAGAGGACAGAAGCCGCAGAAACAACATTCGCCTTCTCGGGATTCCGGAAGGGACAGAGGGCGCAGACATCCCCTCTTACCTACGAGACATGCTCCCCAAATTAACCGATACAACATTTGACCCACCTCTGGAATTCCAACGGGCGCACAGACTCAGTCCCAAGAGACAGGATGGAAAAGGCCGCCCTCGGCCAATCATAGCCTGCATGCTGCGCCATGGACAGGCTCGCCAACTGCTACAGACAGCCCGAACACAAGGCCCACTCCGGTTGGATACCCTAGAAGTACGGCTTTCCGCTGACTTCTCCAGAGAGACTGCAGAACGTAGGAGAGCTTTCCTCTCCCTTCGCCCCCGTCTTCTTCACCTAAATGTGAAATTCGGCCTATTCGAACCAGCTAGGATGTGGATCACCAAGAACAGGGAGTCACGGACCTTTTATGACAGAGAGGACCTGAGAATGTTCCTAGAAGGGTTGCATGACACGTCCCAAACCATGGAAACAACGGCACAGTCCTCCCCCCATCTCAGGACGCACAGGGCCAAGCCCTGGGAGGTGGCCAGCCAGACACTGTACTAAACCCTGACAGAAGAACAGCCACGGATTCCCAAACCAGGGGGAGAGACCTGGAGAGACTAACAAAAAACTATGACGACAGGGGTCAAGTACTACAGGCGGTGGCGATGTATGCACAGCTGTCCGATAGAGATAAATCCCAATCCCCTTTGAAACCCACAATGCCCTCCACCTGAGGCCAGGAGGGCACAACGCCCCCCCTACGGGTCTCCGCTATCTTGAACCATGGGCTATCATACAAACTCCACAGAGGCCCCACAGCGGAGAAGGCCAGATGGAGATATGAGTATCGGTTTTCTGTGCATCTCTAAGACACTATGACACTGAGTGCCAGTGCCCTTAATAGACCTCGAATGTTTTGATTGTTTTGAATGTCTTTTCTGACTGTTCTTGATTGCTTCTTATCGCCCTTGTTTACTTCCATAGCTCCTGGGAGCCCCTCCCTGCCCTCCCCTCACTCGGAGACCCAGAAACTTCCATCCCTCCCCCTGTCCTGCCCCCCCCACTTCGCTCTCTCTCAGAAACAATAACCCTACCTCACCTCATCTACCCTCTCTGGAGTACTGGTCTTGTGCATCTCCTAGGACATGCGGGACTCATTTTATCATTTTATAATTTTATCATCTTATCAACATATTACTCCCACCTATGGCCAGTTTATCCCGATTAGGGATGGGGCGCCAGGTATGAGGGGGGGCTCAAAACTCAAGATCCAAGTCCCTGGTTCCCAAGTGAGTGCCATAGAGGGTCCGCCATGGGTGATGGGGAGGGAGTAGAGCAGATCACGGACATATCTACCTAGCACAAAGGAACATCCCACTGCCAGATCTGGGTTGCCATAGGAGTAGTGCACACCCTCTACGCAACCCCCCCTCTCTCCTCCCCCCCTTCTTGGGCCACCTGACTACACCGGGCACGACCCAGATCCTTGCGCGGACGGGGATCCCTGGGCAGGGGGGGCCTGGGCGCCTCGCGTGCGCCGCCTCTCTCGGCGCAGGGCCCGCTGGCCGAGCATCGATGCTCATTTGGCCTAGGTTTTAGACCCGCCGGTTAAAGTTCACAGATATCGGGACCCCAGTCTTGATCTCTTTCTTTATCTTCTTAGACTCCCATTAGTTCTCCCTTTTCCACTGATACGCCTCTTCTTCTCTTTCTCTTCCTACTATCCTGCACGCCTGCTACCTCCTCCCCCTCCTTTCTTCCTCTATCCTCTCTCTCCATCTAAAGACCCCTACCCCTGTCCCCACTTACCTTCATCCCCCTGACCGCTACCCATATTCCACTACCCTACCTCACGTGCTCATACCCCCGGGTGGGCCGACAAAAGAAAGGAGGATGCCCAACGTGAATAAGGCACCAGCAGTACCCCTACGGGTAGTTTCATGGAATGTAAACGGCCTCACCCACTTCATTAAACGGAAAAAAGTCTTATCCTATCTTAATTCCAAACAGGCTGACATTGCCCTATTGCAAGAGACACACCTAGACAGACTCGAATCGGATAAACTACGGAGGGACTGGGTTGTTACCACTCTGTTTAGTTGTAATCCACCTCTATCCAACACGGAGAGCACCGCAAGAAAATGTGGGGTGGCGATCTTACTGCGCAAAACCCTCCCTTTCACGATCATCAAATCATGGACCGACCCTGAAGGCCGCTATGTATTCATCAAACTAAAGATTGGAGACTCTACACTATGTGTGGGCTCCATATACGCACCAAAGGGTCCCAAATGCCTCTTCTTTCTACAGCTCAACAGACTCCTGACCGAGATAGGGGCATCTCGCTATGTAATAGGAGGTGACTGGAACATAACTAGATACGCAGTACTGGACAGAACGGGACCCCTGGACACATGTAACAACACAGACAGGGCCCTACAGACTAATATACTTTCGGACAATGGCCTAGTAGACCACTGGAGGCTGACTCACCCGGCTGAGAGAGAATTTACTTTTCTCTCACCAGTACATGGTACCCAATCCCGGCTTGACTACTTTCTTCTCTCTCACAATCTAGTAGCCCATACTGTTGACGATAGCATACTGGAAAGAGGCCTTTCGGACCATGCTCCCATTCTTGTAGCCATCCAGTTGGGTCTAATATCTCCGAGCCGCAAACCCTGGAGGCTACCAATCCATCGCTAGCGATCCCCCCAGGGTAAGCTACAACTGCAGGACCATGCAACCACTTTCACCCAGGATAACCTGGGCACTGTAAATTCAAGTCGAACCATGTGGGCCGCAGCCAAGGCCTCGATACGAGGCCAGCTCATGCGAGATGCTGCATTGGCGAATAAAGATAGGAAAGAGCAAAAGGCGGCACTGGAACTCGACATCCGTCGACTCACCAGGCAATATACGGCGCATCCCTCCCTTTCAGGACGCCGAAAACTAGAGCGCGCCCAAATGGCTCTTAACTAACTATATACCACCTAGGCTGAATATGCACTGCAGAGGCTTCAAGGGAGACACTACGAACAAGGTGAGAAGGCTGGACGGCTGCTGGCAAAGAATCCGGAAACAAACAACAAACAATAACACAACACCACCCCTCCCTTCCAAATTCAGCTGGCTCCATAATGTCCTTATCACTCAGGTTAATTGGAGAGACTTTCTACGAGATAATTTACCCATTTGTAGGGGAACACAAAATAGTGCCCTTTGTTGGCTCTGCTATTCCTGTTGACTTTTAAATCCCTGTCGGTGGCCATTCCTCAATCTGCCAATGCAGTCGGGATCCTTAACACAGTTTTACCCTAAAAAATACTATTAAATGCAGATGAAATAGTACTCACGCTTACTGATTTAAACCATTCTTCCCGGACCCTTACCAACTATCACTGATTTTCCTGGTTCCCAGAGTATAGAGTTAACTAGGATAAAAGTGCAGCACTACCTATGTACCAGGACACTACAAAGTCCACCAATGGAAACCCAACCACCTCAAATACCTAGGGATATCTGGGCCTGGAGAAAACAGTATCTAAAATCCTTATACATTATGAAAAGTGGTCCCACATGTATCTGTGACTTTGCAGTAGGATACAAGCTATGGAGATGGTGGTTTTTGGACCTGGCCCTTCTGAGGGGGGTTTCTTGAAACCTTTTGCTTTTTCCTCCCTGTTTTGTGCTGACTCTATTCGTGTAGCCTCAGGAATCCGGGCACTTTCCCAATGTATTGCAGTGGGAAAGTGCATGCACCCTTCCTACATATGCCAGGAAAGAGCTCACATGTGCATGGATGCAGTGCTGTACCAGGAGTGCCCTGTAAAAAGGGCACCACATACCTAGCCAGTACAGACCTGGCTACCAGCGGGATGCTGCAAAGAGTGTGCCACCCACTAGGAGAGCCTGTCAACCATGTTTTAGGCCCGACAGTGTAGACCTGCGGGGGTGTAATCTCCCATGCCATAGGCAACCCTGAGTAGACTTTACACTTCTCCTGGAGCACCTCCTGGAGGGCGGAGCAGGTGGTAGGTGTGAGGCAGGACAGGTAAAACAAGGTATGCAATGCCTTGGCAGGGAAGAACCCCCACCTGGGTTTTCCCTACCTCGGGGGTCAACCTTTCCCATAAGGTTGGCTGATCCTCTGGTAGTAGCAATAGGACCTTGGGTACTGTCCCCCTGTGTGTACAGGGTGGAAGTGCACGCATCCTTTCTCCACCAGTTAGGAAGTGGCGCTAACCAGCATGTATTGCACCTGCCACTGTAGATCACTGTTTGTGCATTTGTACCATGGTGCCTTACGATACACTGACCTGTCACTGCAGATACACAATGATGTTTTAATGTATGCTGAGCCTGACACAGCAGGCCTGTGTGTGCACACTTGCATGATAGTGTTGAATAAGGTACTGAGCCTGCCATTGTTTCCCAGTGTGCACACTTGCACTTTAGTGTTTTCATCTATATCCTGAGTCTGACACAACTTGCCAGTGTGTATATATATATATATATATATATATATATATATATATATATATATATATATATATATATATAGATAGAGATATATATACAGAGCCTATCACAGCAGGCCTGTATGGACGCACTTGCATCTTTTTTGGTATTCCTAATATTCCTAAACTTGGGCTTGCACCAGGGCACATGTGCCCAGGGAGTACAGAATACCCATGTGTGAGCTCACTGCCCATGAGAGCTGCTCTGACCATAGGTTAACATAGGGTAAAGTTTATAATTAATCCTGGTTTGCAGTGAAGCAGCCTCATGATGTGACATCTATAAAACTGAGGCAATTGGAATGACAGAACTCTGCCATTTGAGTACTTGACTTGATAGAGTGGAGTGAGAGGTTCTGACACTTGATCTCTAACATCCAGATCATGACACCACTAAAGATAATGGTCTGTATTCCACGGCCCCATGTCAAAGAGGACTGAAATTTAGAGAAGACATCTGTGGTTCAAAAGGGACCCTATGCATCACCCCCCACTTAAAAGACACACTTCAATATAACTACAAGTACCACACTCCAGCAACTTAGAGAGACAGTAGCAGTGACGTGGGACCCGTATCGCTGGACCACGTGGTGCACACTGCCAGGGGAATCTGTTGTGCACAGGAGCAATTACTGTCCTTGGAAGGGATTTGCGCACCCTTCATGCATTGTGGCTGGCCTGAACAGATTGCCGGCTGTGCTGCTGTGTGGCACTGTGAAATGTACTCTCCAAGGGCTTGTTGTCTTGCCCCTGTTCTTTCTGGAGGTCTCAGGGACGGCAAAGACCTCCTGCGAGGGACCTACACCATTTACTGGTGTCATCTGGAGAGCAGTGCTCTACTACACACCTATATTGTATGTTGGACTCCACTTGGTAGCACCAGTGTGAGTGTGGAAGAAGTACTGAACCTGGAGACTGGAATTGCATGGTGCATAGCCTTCAAAATACTGTCCACACTTAAGAAGTGTAGCCCTTTATTATGGGGCCACTGCATGCATAAGCTTCTTGTTTCTTGTGAGCGGATTCACCAGTCTTGGAACCCCACATGGCCCACCTTTGTTGAGTGTGTTGCAGTTCTCTCATGTGACACCCTACTGCATTCTCATTGTGTGTGGTGTTTGATTTATAGGTTGCAACCCTCGGTGGTGGGGGTGCATCCGGAGCAATGGTGCATTTTATCTCATGTGGCACCACTAAACTTGTTTTGTGTGTGACTGGTTTGTCTGGTGTGACTCAAGTCATTGCGCACCAGACATTGTGCCTCATTCCAGGGAGGTATGGAATTGGAGCTCTTTGTGTGTGACTGGATTGCCTGGTGCAATTCAAGTCATCGTGCACCAGATGTTGTGCCTCGTTCCAAAGAGGCATGGGATTGGAGTTCTTTGTGTGTGACCGGATTGTCTGGTGTAACTCAAGCCTTCACACACCAGACATAGTGCCTCATTTTCCAGGGAGGTACAACATCAGTGTTCTTCAGGTGATTCTTTGGAATGGTCTGGTGGGACTCAAGTCATCACGCCCCAGAAGTTGTTCCTCATTCCAGGGAGGTACGGCATTGTGTACTTTGTGTGTGAGATCAGAATCATCTGCTGCGACTCAAGTCATTGCACATCAGATGATGTGCCCCCTTCCTAGGAGTTGTGGACCTGGTAGCTCTTCATGTTCAACCACAACTGTCAGGGTGGCTCAAGTCATTCACGCCCCAGACATTGTGCCTTCTTCCTGGGTGGTGCAGAATTGGTAGCTATTTGGGGATTGGAGTGTCTGGCTTGGTGCTGTTGTGACTAGTGTGTGGTCCCAGGTACCCTCTCCCGTGCTTTGCAGACCTTTGAGTGAACCTCCAGAGTGGTGCCCAAACCTCCATGTGTTAACTGTTGCCTGATCAGCCATTATCTCTTTCTTACCCTCACCTTGTCCTCCGGATTCTGATCACAGTGTGACTTTGGCTGCAAGCTGTCTAGTATTCAGGCAAACATTGCTTTTATCTCCAGCTCGTGGGGTGGTGGGGTAGCAGCAACTGGTTGGTGGTTGGAGGGTGGTTTGGGGCCCAGGATGTCTGCAAACACAGTTACATTTACTGTCCAGATATAAGTGCACTGCATTAGGGTGCTAGGAGCAAGTGCGTGAGTGCATGGCTATGACCCGTCTGATATCAATGACAATATGTAGCGGTGCAGAGTGAATGTAAGGGAGTGAGTGTGGGTGATTGATAAACCAACACAGTGGTGTTGCCATACATGCTATTTCTTGTCAGAGGCCTCTTATGTTTGACATTGAGTTTAAAAGTGCTGCAAGTCTCTGTATGTATGTATTGCTACTAGTGTTGTGAACTGGGGTAATCACTAGGGGTGGTCTCATGCTGACAAAATTTGGCACTGCATGAGGGTTCTGGGAGTGAAAGTATTATTTTCTCATGTGTACATGCTGTTTATGGTGTTTAACACAATTGGGCATAGTACTGCTAGTGACATTTCTAAATGTCATTTATTTTTGTTTAATTGATGATCATGCTGCGTTAATAATGTGTGTGTTGAATACAAATTATATTTACATGCAACTCGTGTGAAGTTTCTTTTGTGACACTCAGTGTAATTGTTGTGTAGAAATATTATGCCATTGCTTTACACATTGCGCCTGTGATAAGCCTGACTGCTCTGTGTCAAACTAGCCAAAGGCAAGCACAGGTTATGCAGTGATTACCTACCCCTGATGGGAGTGGTAAGTTCTACCTGGCTAAAGCCTCACCTCAGCCAGCCATATGTGATGCCTCCAACCTTGGTGATCCCTCATGTTACATACATCCTGGGTATGCTAGAGTAAGATACCATTATTAGTTAAGATCACTCTTATGTGATGTATTGGCAAAGGAACTAAGGAATTTCTTTGGGGTGACATGAAACCTAAATTGAGCATTTCAAGATTAGTAGCCCGCAGAGGACGTGGGAGCCCTAGACACCCATGCATCGCGCATTATTAGACAGCTCCTCACCTTTCCCAGCTTATGCACCTGTGGCTAAAGATAGAGTATCGCAGCTGTGGGTCCTCATCAAACACAGCATTACTCACAGTGATCCAAGTCTCCATTTGTTATATAGGCATAAGACACCTTCCTCATTGGCATCAAATCCCATGAAACAAATCGCCGTGTGGAACTGGATACGTTCAAATAAACTACTACAATCTAACGCCAAATTGCATGGCAGCCAACCCATCTGGAAGAACACCATCATATGCATGAGAGGCTAATTCATACAGTGGGGGCTATCGCAGAATTCTGACCTTCTCACTCTAGACTATTTACTGAAACAAAAAGAGCTAAAATCCTTAAAAACACAAAAAGAAAAATTCAGTTTGCCCTTGTCTCAGAAGTGGATATATATGCAGCAGATCCATTGCCCCACCAAACGACTGGTGGAGCCACCAAGGTATATCCCACATTCCTCTATTTACAAACATCTAAAGCAATGGAGATTGTAAAAAGGGGTAACAGCAGGATTCCATAATTTATTTATATATCAGTTACACTCTAAACCTCTCTTTCAGACACTTACAAACGGAATATACAGAAAATTAGTGGGAAAACATACTTGAAATTCTGTCTTTTTACACAATGCAAGATTGTTACTGGACACAAAATAAATCATCAATTGCAGGACTGCTGCATCAATCATCATCATCATCATTCGAGCTTTATTTTGGCAACAAGTACCATAAAAGCAATACAAATACAAAGATAAAACCAAATTCACAAAAACATATATAAAAATAAAATAGTGAATAATCACAGTAAAACTGGTGAGATCTTCAAGGTAAGAAATATTTCACATTATCAATGTCCAGGGTGTGAGAATCACTCACCAAAATCTCTGTCGAGAACATGAATGGCTTATTCCCTTATAATTTGAGAGCCTATGCTAAGTGATTGTTGAAAATTGGATTCTCAGACAAACAACACCAAATAGGACTTGAGCGAATACATTTAAATTACTCAAAACCTATGAATTTCCTCCCTATGTTAAAAAAGTTTAATATAATAAAAGCATATATTCAAAATCAAACATTTTGAATAGTAGACAATAGAAAACACATTTGCTACCCTTAAATACATATTATATCAATTTATAAAACCTGCTCTATAACGCCAAATAGCTGCTAAAAACTAAAGGGCTGAGTGACGGTCCCTGATGCCCAAGATCTTACAGAGGGGTCTTATCCAATGAGCCCTTTGCTTTTTAAATGCTGGACAATGGAATAAAAGGTGACTAGTAGTTTCTCTGGCATTGCATCCCATCGGGCAAGAAATTGACAAACTAGTAGATTGCATCCATCTAGCGGTAAGATCGCGCACTGGTAAGGATCCCAGTCCAAATCTTAAATAAAGCGCACGCGTCACTGGGTGTGTAATAGTATCCAAAAAGTGCTCATACTCATAGTGACACTTGAAAGATAGGAAGCTATCTGTCATACTACCCGACGAGACAGCTGCCATAGTTAATGTATGTACATTCTCCCAATGTGCATCCTTCAACATCTGGGGGCATTTTTTTGAAGATGAAAAGGGTCTACCCAATAAGACCGCAACCCAAGTTAAAAAAAAACTTTTTTACATACTTGTACAATGGGATTTTATCAACTTGCGAATCTCTTAAAAGCACTGTTAGCCATGTCCTGTAAGGATCTAAGGCTACTGTGGACCAAATCCGAATCCATTATTGGAGCGCTCGCAGAGCAGCAATATTTACAATAGAATGCATGTTTAGATCCATTCGGATAGGCAAAGTTGGAGAACTTGATGGAACTTTTAGCAAGGCCTTAATAAAGAGATTTTCTGTTCTTCCTATATCATGGAGTTTGGCATGCCCCCACAGCTCAGCACCATATAAAACACCTGCTGTAGCTTACACTTTGTAAATATCCATTGCAGGAGTAATGGGAAAGGCGGGCATTTTAGCAGCAAATCTCAAAATGCCTCCTGTCTTGTTTGAGGGACATAACAGACTTTGACAGATGTGATGTCCAATTATGGGAGTTGTCTAACCTAATTCCCAAATAATCAAAATCACTGACACGTTCAAGAACCTCGCCATCAAGAACTATTTTTTTCTTTAATCTAAATTTTCGGTCACCAAATAACATACATTTGGTTTTGGTGCAGTTTATTTGTAAACCGTAATCCTTGCAAAAATCCGATTTTTATTCCAAAAGCCTAGATAATCCAGAGGCAGTTTGGGATAAGAGCAAGGTATCATCAGCAAACAACAGGCATGTGGTCTTGATACTACCCAATTTCGGTGCATCGTTTTGGGTATCAAGCAAATATAGAATACATGCATTTATAAAGAGCAAAAAAAGAGTTTGAGCTAACACACAACCCTGTCTAACGCTATTCTGCAGGGGAAACTCGTCAGATAGTTCTCCATCCTTTCCCCACCTTACTCTAGCAAAACTATCTGAGTAGAGTTCCCTAATCAAATGTAACAATGGACCCAGGACTCCAATTTTGGCCAAAGTCTCCCACAGCTTGGGACGGGAGACCAGATCAAAAGCAGATTGAAGATCAACAAAGGAGACAAAGAGCCTGCCACCATCCAGGTCCACCACCTTCCATTTTATTGTGAGAAAGTGAAAGATCTTGTCCATCGTGGCCATTCCTCGCCTGAAACCTGCCTGAAAATGGCTCAAGGCCCCATTATCTTCAATCCAGGCTCTAAGCTTTCCCAACACTTGAAAAGAAAAGATTTTTTGGAGGTTATCTAAAAGGCTAATTGGTCTATAATTTCCTGGGGCCAATTTGTACCCTTTTTTTATAGATGGGAACAATTATTGCACCCTTCCACTAGTGAGGAAAGATATTAATCTCCAAGACAGCATTTGAAACTTTATTGATATAAGGGCCCCATAGTGTCAGTTCAGACTTATACAAATCAGATGGAATCCCATCTAACCCCGGAGCCTTTCCTGGTTTTTGGGCCCTAACAGCTGTCTCAGTTTCTTTCATAGTGAAAGGTGCAATAGCACCTGCCCAGTTAATCCCAGCCATAGGCACCTCCTCTGAACCTACTAAAAAGTCAGAATCCTGGCTATAGAGTTTGGTAAAATAAGAGACCCAAGTATTTGGGGGAATGTGGCAGTGAGGCCCAGGGCTCAAATTCCTTCCTTCATTAGAAACCAGGGACCAAAAGCACCTTGTATTTGAATCCCTGGCTGCTACCAACAATTCTTGCCATATATCCTCTGTTAGAAATGGGGTCTTTGGTTGGCAGTCAGGTTACCTCCTGTCCAAGCAAGGACCCTCACTCTAGTCAGGGTAAGTCACACACAATCCAAATTATCTTGTGCCCACCCTCTGGTAGCTTGGCACTGAGCAGTCAGGCTTAACTTAGAAGGCAATGTGTAAAGTATTTGTGCAATAAATCATACAATAACCCTAAATAGCACCACAAAAATACACCACACAGTGTTTAGAAAAATATATAATATTTATCTGGATATCTGCAGATCAAAACGATAAAAGATGCGACAAGAAATTGTAGATGTAGATGTATGCAAGTGAAGCTGAGTATCCTGTGTTTGGGGTGTGTCTGAGTGAATGCACAAGGAGCTGTCAACTAAACACAGCCAGACGTGGATTGTAAGGCACAGAAATATTTAAGTGCAAAGAAATGCTCACTTTCTAAAAGTGGCATTTCTGGAATAGTAATATTAAATCCAACTTCACCAGTCAGCAGGATTTTGTATTACCATTCTGGCCATACTAAATATGACTTTCCTACTCCTTTAAGATCAGCAGCTACAACTTCAATAATGTATGATGGCAGCCCCATTGTTAGCCTATGAAGGGAGCAGGCCTCACAGTAGTGTAAAAACAAATTTCGGAGTTTTACACTACCAGGACATGTAAACTACACAGGTGCATGTCCTGCCTTTCACCCAAACGGCACCCTGCCCTAGGGGTTACCTAGGGCACCCATTAGAGGTGATGTATATGTAGAGAAAGGGGAGGTTTAGGCTTGGCAAGTACTTTTAAATGCCAAGTTGAGGTGACAGTGAAACTGCACGCACAGGCCTTGCAATGGCAGGCCTGAGACAAGGTAAAGGGGCCATTTAAGTGGGTGGCACAACCAGTGCTGCAGGCCCACTAGTAGCATTTAATCGACAGGCCGTAGGCACATATAGTACACATTACTAGGGACTTATAAGTAAATTAAATAGTCCAATTGGGTATGATCCAAAGTTACCATGTTTAAAGGGAGAGAGCATATGCACTTTAGCACTGGTTAGCAGTGTCAAAGTGCACAGAGTCTAAAAGCCAGCAAAGACAGTGTCCAAAAAGTGGAGGGAGGCAGGCAAAAAGTTAGGGGTGACCACCCTAAGGCATGTCAGGTCTAACATCCTCCACTCACTGCGCCTTGCTAACCTTGATTCCATCCGCATAGTCGCGCCTTGCCATTACTATAGCAGGTCTGTCCTGTTGTTTATCTGCTTCCAAAGGCCGCTTTTGGCTTTCCTGCAAGCATTGTTAAACCATGGATTTGATTTAACAAATCTGGGCCTCCCCTTTCCCTGTTTTCTCTAATAAAAAGAGCCTTCAGAGAAGAAGAAAACTCAATATGTTTAGCCACGGTCTGATCGGCAGAATAAGTATTGGGTGCTGCATATCTCAAAACCAAATCAGACATCTGGGCTACCAAGACACCTTTGTTCACAAAAGTCTCCCATCTTAATGCAAGCTGATTACTGGCCACCTCCAGGGCGGGTGTAACTCTCTCGGCTTGCTTTGTTGGCTCAGTCTCAGCAAACCACCTATCCCACTCCAACAAAAGGAGAAAATTATCACTGTAGCGATGGTCTCCCACTTTAATATCCTTAATTTCATGCCAAATCCTGATATCAATAAGCAAATAGTCAATCAAGCTACTGTAGGACCCTCTAGAAAAAGTACAATGTGCTGGAAACGCCCGCTTCCTGGTGTAGGCCATATAGCAGCATTAGCTGGATAATCTGCTGTACCCTCGGATTAGATTTTAACTGATTTCTCGACGTGTGAAAAGATGGAATTTCCCATATTTCATCCTCTTCCTGGACTAGCTCTGCAAAAAGTGAATTGGGCTCTAATAAAGCATTAAAGTCACCAGATATAAAAATAAAAGGTGAAGGAAGTAAATCAGCCACAAGAGTATTTAGCAAGGACATAGTTTCTGAAGTTTTGCTGGAAGAACCTGGCCTATTGTAAAGATTTACACACAAAAGCAAGGGACCCAGTTTTGGTTTAATTGAAGCAGCAAAATGTCAGGTGAATTCACAATGATTTCCTTCACTTCCCTTACCTTGGAGATCTTTATCCATGTGATATATCCCCCTCCTGCCCTCCCCGCAGAAGAGAGGATAGCCTCTTTGCAAAATGATATAAACCCTTGCCTATATATATGTGTAGTGGCCCATGTTTCCTGGAAGAGGCAAATACTACAGGAATCGATAAGAGAGCCCCAGACTGGATCACCAATCTTGTTTCTTAAACCAGCTATATTCCAAGAAATTACAGTGGAATGGGGAGGCCTGGATCTAAATGGATTCCCACCCTCATACAATAAAACAGTAATCCACTGTGCTTATTCTTCTTTGAGTCAATCAATGTCTAATGAATTTTAACTTAGCCTTTTGCTTGGAGATTTAAGCCGCTTAGCCCACGTCTCATGCTCCCTCCAAGGAATATCCGAAGTAGGGGTCATTGGGGTAAGAGAAAGTAGATCAAAAGATCCCATAGTAGCCACCCTATTTATCGGGGTGGCCACAGGTTCCCTATCAGAAGTATCCCCAGAAGGACGATTTTGTTGAAGAGTGATATTCGATCTGTTCCGTAGTGGGTTTCGTGCCTCTATGGATAACCGGCCATTGGCCAAGTCAGGAGTCGCTAATACTAGCTCAGCTGTGTCCACATGGCCTATCTTGCCTATGTGACGCTTTGCAAAGATAACATCTGAATGAATAGTGGAGGCACAATTCCTGACATGTCTAATCCAATGAATAGCCTTATTTGTTAACGACATGCTGTCTTCATACAAATTTGATACTAATTTCAGAACGTTACACATATATATAGAATGACCACATTTATGGTTTTAAATTTCCCCTGTGCGTTGCCTAATGGGAATATTCTGTGTATCTCCAATGTGGGAGCTAGACTGAGGGAAACGGTTACTACAGCTGGATATTCTAGAAGTTTTCATGGGACCCAAAAGTGGGCCTTTGCTAGACGATAGTTTTGGCATCCGGGCGAAATAAAGTAAGAGCCTCAGTCAGCATCCGTTTAAGGACGTTTATCTCTTGCTTTAGATCTACAATTACATTAACGACTTCTGCCTGGGAATTTTCACCCACAGACTGACTAGCAGACATTTGTAAATTGGAATCCGGGAAACTTTATTCTATATTTAGATCAAGGTCTCCTAAAACAGAAAAACAATTTGAACAGGGTATGTCATGGACTATATTACTTCCACCAGCAACACCCATATCTTGCATTTGGGTAAGGTCTTTGCTTGGAGCCACTAGATCGACTACACCATCTGACCACGTTCTAGGTACCAGGCTTGGGACAAGGTCAGTGGAGCCCACTGCAGTGGGCCTTTTTGGTGCTCTAGTTTTAAAAAAGGATGAAAAGGGGACACTGGTTTGTTCTTTGGAAGCTCGACTCTCCTTCCCATTTAACAGTGATTCCACTTCCTCAATTAATGTATCAATCTCATTGATAGTGCAATTTGTTAGTCTTTTTTAATTTTTTGAGACTTAGGAATTTTAGATAATGTAGCTGCTACCGCAGGACTACCTTGCGCTGTGCGCTTTCCCATCTTGTAGATGTTATCAAAAAAGCTGGTAAGTATATGAAAAAACAGTTGAAAGATTGAACAACAAAACGTCTCCCTTGGGGCCAAAAGATCTGGCCTGGCCCAGGCTCTTCCGGTCAGTGACGGGCAGGGATGGGCCCACCCTTGGCCTGGGCTTTGCCCGGGTGTGGCCCGCACGCATCTCGCGTGGACTTGGGGCGCGATGCATTTAGTAGCACTTGTACCTTTGGCTCTGCACCCTTCCTGGACCGGTGAGTTGTGGGACGCTGAGTCCCCTGGCAGGCAGCAGAAGGCAGCACAGTCGGAGCAGAGAGATCCCCGCATTGCAAGCGGGTACAACACGCTTAGTAGCGTTCGTGCCTTTGGCTCCACCCCCTTCCTGGACTGGTGAGTTGAGGGACACCGAGTCCCCTGGCAGGCAGCAGCAGGCAGCACAGTCAGAGCAGAGCAATCCCTTCATCATTCGAATTGCTGAAGGTGTAACCAGTCAGGATGTGAAACATTACACATTCTCTTTGACTGTCCAAACCTACACAACATTTGGCCCCAGATTTGTCGCACACTCAATGAAACAATAGAGATCAACTTACCCATGGCAAGAAAATGTATCACCATAATTGACAAAGCACAAACATCACCTATTGACAACAGCCATAACAACAGCAAATATCTGTTTTTTGCTCCACTGCTGATCACCACACCTGCCACAATATGGCTATTGACCTATTGAAGTGTATAAGATAGACTCCTACAAGAGGCTTGTTTGCAAACTACAGGACTCCATGGAGAGCTTTCAAACTATCTGATAACTTATAGGTATCACAAGTGACTTTAACACTTGATGCAAAGTAACTATAGCTCCCACTCCCACCATGTACAGTGCTATTATCAATTATATAATTTTAAATGTTACAATGATGTTATTAAATATGTCATAGAACATGTCATGAGTGATGTAGTATATGAGGTAATTAGCAGTACATGACATGGTTGTGATTTGTCGTTACTTTAGGGCACAATTTATAATTACTTGAGATAACTACAAGTGGTTAATTTCAGTAGTTTTGTTAGTATAAAATGTTATGTTTAAACTGACATTTTCACCTAACTATAATTCCCCTTTAACCTTTGTTTTTTAGTAATGCAAAGTCAAATAATATTTGATTTCCTATTTGCCATGGGTGCTATGTAGTGGCCACCAATCACATTTTATCTTCAGATCTCTGGGCTCTGCATCTTTATATACATAAAGTTAACCATTAATTTCTCAATGAGTATTGTAGAAATGGGGTCTTTGGTTGACAGTCAGGTTACCCCCTGTTCAAGCAAGGACCCTCACTCTAGTCAGGGTAAAAGAGAATCACCCTCAGCTAATCCCTGCTTACCCCCTTGGTAGCTTGGCAGAGCAGTAGGCTTAACTCCAGAGACTCCAGGTGCTGGCAGAGAGAAGTCTTTGCTGTCCCTGAGACTTCAAACAACAGGAGGCAAGCTCTAAATCAAGCCCTTGGAGATTTCTTCACAAGATGGAAGGCACACAAAGTCCAGTCTTTGCCCTCTTACTCTGGCAGAAGCAGCACTGCAGGAAAGCTCCACAAAGCACAGTCACAGGCAGGGCAGCACTTCTTCCTCATCTATCAGCTCTTCTCCAGGCAGAGGTTCCTCTTGGTTCCAGAAGTGTTTCTAAAGTCAGTAGATTTGGGTGCCCTTCTTATACCCATTTTAGTCTTTGAAGTCACCTTTCTTCAAAGGGGACTCACACCTACATGTGAAATCCTGCCTTGCCCAGGCAAGGCCTCAGACACACACCGGGGGGTTGGAGTGGCATTGTCAGAGGCAGGCACAGTCCTTTCAGATGAGAGTGACCACTCCACCGCTCCCTCCTAGCAGAGATGGCTAATCAGGAAATGCAGGTTACACCCCAGCTCCCTTTGTGTCACTGTCTAGTGCGAGGTGAAAAACAACCCAACTGTCAAACTGACCCAGACAGGGAATCCACAAACAAGGCAGAGTCACAGAATGGTTTAAGCAAGAAAATGCTCACTTTCTAAAAGTGGCATTTTCAAACGCACAATCTTAAAATCAACTTTACTAAAAGATGTATTTTTAAATTGTGAGTTCAGGGACCCCAAACTCCACATGTCCATCTACTCTCTAGGTGAATCTACACTTTAATCATATTTAAAGGTAGCCCCCATGTTATCCTATGAGAGAGACAGGCCTTGCAACAGTGAAAAACGAAGTTGGCAGTATTTCACTGTCAGGACATATAAACCACATTACTATATGTCCTACCTTATCCATACACTGCACCTTGCCCTTGGGGCTACCTAGGGCCTACCTTAGTGGTGTCTGACATGTAAGAAAAGGGAAGGTTTAGGCCTGGCAAGTGGGTACACTTGCCAAATCGAATTTACAGTTAAAACTGCACACACAGACACTGCAGTGGCAGGTCTGAGACATGATTACAGAGCTACTTATGTGGGTGGCACAACCAGTGCTGCAGGCCCACTAGTAGCATTTGATTTACAGGCCCTGGCACCTCTAGTGCACCTTACTAGGGACTTACTAGTAAATCAAATATGCCAATCATGGATAAACCAATTACATACAATTTACACGGAGAGCATATGCACTTTAGCACTGGTTAGCAGTGGTAAAGTGCTCAGAGTTCAAAAGCCAACAGCAACAGGTCAGAAAAAAAATAAGAGGCAGGAGGCAAAAAGATTGGGGATGACCCTGCATAAGCAAAAAAGTCCAACACGACCCCCTACCAGCCTAAAGCCAGGGGAGAACAATCAATACCTTGATGTACTTCCCTGATTGGGGAGATAGAACAAGGACACAGGCCCACAACATCAGGGGCATGTTCCAGTTCTACTCCTTCCTGACTCCAGTTGGATCCCTCTGTCCATACTCTCAGGGCCCACTAAGCTAACCCATGGGGAACCCTTCCCCACATCTGCAGACACCATCTGTGCAACACCTAACTTTAATTTGCTCACAGATGTATCCCAATGGGCAGATAGTACCACCAGGGCCAACACAGTGGTATTGCCCACTCCACCCCCAGGGTGTGACTCTCGCCCCCTCCCCAGGGGCAACTCTGTCCACCAGGACAGCAAGCCACGATGGCCCCGGACAACTGTCAGGGATGAGAGCCCAACCTCAGGCCTCTCCAACCACTGTGACTGCGGAGAGTGGGGGGCGGTAGCCCCAGGTGCCTGGCACCCTTTGACCACTCTCTCTTCCACCAGGTCAGGGATGACAACCTGACCCTGGTCCTCCCCTCTGGGGCTCTTTACCCTCCCTGCAGAAGCGGCACCCCCTGAGTCAAAAACTGTCAGGGTGCTTGTAGAAGCAGTCCTGCACAATTCTTACACCAGTGCAGGGCTGGTAACCTGCAACTGGTCCGCCAACCTGGGGTCTGTACCTTTGTGTTGGACCAGGGCCAGGAGTGAGGCTTCCCTCCCCCTGCCCTCCCTTCTGGGGTCCTGCACCCCCCAACTAGGAGTGGCCCCCTCAGAAGACAACATGGGATGGGCACTGTTAGCAGTAGCCCCTTCCTCCAGGTCAGGGGGGACACCCTGAACCTGATCCTCCAGTCCAGGGTCTGTACCCACAAAGTGGACCACCGCCTGGCAACCCAGGACTTCCTGGGGGGCATACCTACCCCCCACCAGGTCAGACTTTACCCTCTGAACCTGGTCATCCAACCCAGAGTCACCACCCTGCGGTTGAACCACTGCCTGGCACACCAGGACTTCCTTGGGAGCACACTTACCCCCCATCAGGTCAGAGTTTACCCCCTGAACCTGATCATTCAACCCAGAGTCACCACCCTGCGGTTGAACCTTTGCCTGGCACACCAGGACTTCCAGGGGGGCACACTTACCCCCCTCAAGGGACACACTGTCCCCAAGGGCCACAAAATATTCTGGCTGGCGCAGGTCCCCTGACCTCTGCCCATCTGACAGAGTCAGGATTCCCCTCAACCCAGAAATGGTCTCACCAAGGTCATTCCTGGGGGGCTCTGCTCTCAGAGCGGACCCCTGACCCCTGACCCCTGACCCTCCAGGTTCTCCACTGGGGTCCGCAACCCCCTCTCAACCCTCTGTCTGGACTTCTGCACCCCCTCACTAGGAGTGGTACTGCCAAACACCAGAACTGGTGGGAAGCTGGCTACAGCCACCCCCCCCCCCCAAGTTCTCCTGACACTGTGCGGTCTCCCTCAACAGATGGCCCTGTGGTACAGGCTAGGCTCCCCTCCTGGTGTTCCCTCATGGAACCCTCCAGGACCTGGGACCGGATCTCGGGCACCTTGGGCCTCAACCCATCCCCATTCCCTCTCCTCTGAGACAGGACATGGGGTCCCTCACCCATCCCACTACACTGGGACCTACCTGGGACACTACAATCCTTCCCTACCTCACCTGGTTGGGAACTACCTAGACCACTCCTCTCAGGAGCACCCCCAAATGCCTCTTCAGACTCTCTGGTACTCACCCAGAAGTCTGCCTCCATTGTAAGCTCCCTGGGGTCAGAGAACTCACACTCCACCTGGTGTTGGCGTAGCTTTGGAAAATAAGGACTAGACATATGCTCCCCAGCAATTACATCACTCAGCCCCTAACATGAATTAACCAAAGTACCCTTCACCCAACCATCCAGTGATTCTGCTTTGAAAAAGCACCCCACATCACCCTCCTGAGACTGGTGAGACAGTACCTGACTGTCCCTGACACTCAACCCACACTCTTCTGGGATGTCTTCACACTCCATAACTAGGACTTCTACCTGGGGGAACCCCTCTCCCTGTCACTCTCACCTAGAGTCAGTAGAGTGTCCCTCCCACCAGTAGGAATATGACTCCCCATGCCAGTTCACCAATTCACCTCAGGGACCCTGTGCATCACTGGAGCTACCTCATACCCCTGAACCTCCTGGTGTGTGCTAACTCCCTCCCTCAAGTAGGGCACCACATCTCTGGGCATGTGCACTTCTTCAGCAGCACTGGATATACAATTGTTGCTGCCACCATTCCAGCTGGACTCAGCCCTTATGACTTCCAGCTCCTTCATTTTGAGCTCATAAGCCCAAATCCTCTTTTTGATCTCTAAGTCCCTCCTCCTTTCTTCCAACTCCTTCTCCCTTTGCATCCTCAACTCCTTGAACTTAAACCGGCAAGCCCTCTCTGCCTGTCTGTCCTGTAACTCTTCAGGAGTCAGACCCTTGGATGACACCCTGCTACCCCTCCTGGGGACCCTCCACCCAGGCGTAACAGGTACCTCCACTACACCACTGTGTATCCTCTGCACTTCCCTACCCATATTCTCCTCCTCTGTGTGCCCTCCAGCCTCCTTGATTGTCACCCAGGCCCTCTGTGCCTTTTGCAGCTCCCCCTCCCTGGTGCAGCTCTCAGTGGGACAGTCAAGATCTTTAAGGAACTGTTTCAATTGAGCAACTGAGTTCTCCTTCAGTTTCTCTATTTCAAACACAGCTCCAGCTGTTGCATCTCCAGATTGAGACATGATGGTCACAAGTGCAAAGTTCCAAAGTCAGATAATAAGTTCCCAATGAAGTAAAAAGAATCTGTCAAGGGATCAGCAAAATCATGGAAGTAGAACAAAAAGGAGTCCTTAAGAGAAAAAGCAAAAGATCATCAAATAAGTAGTATGTGGTCACGTAGTGGTCTGAACTCAAACAGTAGTGTACACTTAATTACTGTATGTCAAGTACAAATACAAGTCCAATCCCAACCGCTGATCACCAATGGTAGAAATGGGGTCTTTGGTTGACAGTCAGGTTACCCCCTGTTCAAGCAAGGACCCTCACTCTAGTCAGGGTAAAAGAGATTTACCCTCAGCTAACCCCTGCTTACCCCCTTGGTAGCTTGGCAGAGCAGTAGGCTTAACTTCAGAGCGCTAGGTGTAAAGTATTTGTACCAACACACACAGTAAATTAATGAAAACACTACAAAATGGCACAACACCAGTTTAGAAAAATAGGAAATATTTATCTAAACAAAACAAGACCAAAACGACAAAAATCCAACCTACACAAGTGAAGTTATGATTTTTTAAAGATTAAACTCAAAAATAGCTCTTAGAAACAAAAATGCTTCGATGAGATGTTAACACGGCATCGTGACGGAGTCATTCCCAACAAGCCGACACCAGCGGCGCCAGACACAGAGTCGCGTAGACCTCCAAGTACAGTACCTTTGATGAAGAGTGAAAACAAGCTGATGCACGAAGTCGGGGATCGCGGTGTCTGTGCGAAACGTTGAATCCACGCACTTCGAGCGGCGTCGGTCACGACGTGGTGCAGCGACTTCCACGGAGTCGCGGACTTCAGCGGGGCTGCAGCGGCGTCGGGCCTGCGAAGAGCGTCACGTTCCAGCGAAGGTCACGCCGTCAGGTGCAGGCGGCGTTACCGGATTCAGCAGCGCGTCGGTCCAGAGTCGTCCGAAGTCGATTTCCTTGGATTTCCACCAGCTTTCCTTTCAAGGGCCCAGGGACTGGATAGGGCATCACTTGTCAGAGCAAGAGTCTCTCCAGAGACTCCAGGTGCTGGCAGAGAGAAGTCTTTGCTGTCCCTGAGACTTCAAACAACAGGAGGCAAGCTCTAAATCAAGCCCTTGGAGATTTCTTCACAAGATGGAAGGCACACAAAGTCCAGTCTTTGCCCTCTTACTATGGCAGAAGCAGCACTGCAGGAAAGCTCCACAAAGCACAGTCACAGGCAGGGCAGCACTTCTTCCTCAGCTATCAGCTCTTCTCCAGGCAGAGGTTCCTCTTGGTTCCAGAAGTGTTTCTAAAGTCTGTAGATGTGGGTGCCCTTCTTATACCCATTTTAGTCTTTGAAGTCACCTTTCTTCAAAGGGAACTCACACCTACTTGTGAAATCCTGCCTTGCCCAGGCAAGGCCTCAGACACACACCAGGGGGTTGGAGCGGCATTGTCAGAGGCAGGCACAGTCTTTTCAGATGAGAGTGACCACTCCACCCCCCCCTCCTAGCAGAGATGGCTAATCAGGAAATGCAGGTTACACCCCAGCTCCCTTTGTGTCACTGTCTAGTGCGAGGTGAAAAACAACCCAACTGTCAAACTGACCCAGACAGGGAATCCACAAACAAGGCAGAGTCACAGAATGGTTTAAGCAAGAAAATGCTCACTTTCTAAAAGTGGCATTTTCAAACGCACAATCTTCAAATCAACTTTACTAAAAGATATATTTTTAAATTGTGAGTTCAGGGACCCCAAACTCCACATGTCCATCTACTCTCTAGGGGAATCTACACTTTAATCATATTTAAAGGTAGCCCCCATGTTATCCTATGAGAGAGACAGGCCTTGCAACAGTGAAAAACGAAGTTGGCAGTATTTCACTGTCAGGACATATAAACCACATTACTATATGTCCTACCTTATCCATACACTGCACCCTGCCCTTGGGGCTACCTAGGGCCTACCTTAGGGGTGTCTGACATGTAAGAAAAGGGAAGGATTAGGCCTGGCAAAAGGGTACACTTGCCAAATTGAATTTACAGTTAAAACTGCACACACAGGCACTGCAGTGGCAGGTCTGAGACATGATTACAGAGCTACTTATGTGGGTGGCACAACCAGTGCTGCAGGCCCACTAGTAGCATTTGATTTATAGGCCCTGGCACCTCTAGTGCACCTTACTAGGGACTTACTAGTAAATCAAATATGCCAATCATGGATAAACCAATTACATACAATTTACACGGAGAGCATATGCACTTTAGCACTGGTTAGCAGTGGTAAAGTGCTCAGAGTTCAAAAGCCAACAGCAACAGGCCAGAAAAAAAATAGGAGGCAGGAGGCAAAAAGATTGGGGATGACCCTGCATAAGCAAAAAAGTCCAACAGAGTGCTAGACAGATTTACCCAAATCATAAAAAGCATGCTTTCTGGAACATGATCTATCTTCCTGACAAATTTGGTGTACTTTTGTTAGGCTGTTTTGGCTGTATCTGTATCAAATTTTCTCAGCCTCCACTTCAGAGCCACCCCGAAACGTTCCAACTTTCCAGGAAAGAGCTGAGATGGATGAGCCTTTTTTTGTAAAGTTTTGTAGTTTTGTGAAGATTCCTCAACTGCCACACATATACATATATGTATTGTTGGATTATTGGTAATGGCAGGTAAGTACCTACACTTAGCAATAGGCCACATACCCCCTCTAGGTCCAGTCAAGTTCTCAATAAATTGATCCTGACTCAAACCTTGGTAGCTTGGCAATCAGCAGTTAGGCTTAACTTAGGAGGCAGGTGTGTAAAGCATTTAAAATCAACAAACAGTAAATAAGTAACATTCATAACATAATACAAATCCAACACCAATTTAAAAATTAGATCATATTTCTATCAGTAAAATGACACCAAACCAACAGAAATGATTTTTTAAAGATTACATGTTTTCTAGTGCCTCAAAAGCAAAAGCATTAATTGGGACATCTGGTTGCACTCTACTGGGGCAAGGTCAAAATTTGAGGCTGACCGCAATGGAGCCCTGCTTGGCTACACTGAGTGGGTGGCTTTGGTGCAAGTTTTACCTTCAGACTTACAAAACATTTGAAGATTTATCACTGACCGGGCAAGGTCACCAGTGAGGCCAACCTAACTGGAGCTTTCCTCAAATATGCGTTGTGGGGGACCTCACATACGGTCTACATGTAGACTTAGAAACTTTTTCGGGATGGAAATCTTCATCTGGGACCAAGTTGAAAGTTGAATCCAGCCTCGCTAGAGCCCTCCTATATTATACTGCGTGGGAAGCCTCTGTAAAATTTTATCCTTCGGACATAGAACATTTTCTGTAGTTTTTCCTCCCCGATCTCGGGCGACCCTCCACAGCAAAGGGATTTTGATGCAAGATTGTTGGATTGCCTTTCCACAAACCCCCATTCAAATTCAGAAAATATATATATCTAGATCTAGGGTCTTTTTGTACATGGAAAGTTTTGGAGTAATCCGTCAAGCAGGAGCCAAGAAAAAGGGGGAGGGTTAACAAAGTGCATTTTTGCATGTTAATTCCCAAAGACATTTTAAAACAACTGCAGCCCAAACCGCTGAAGAGGATTACACCTAATTTGGCAGGAAAGTAGCTCTTGGTCCAAAATGCACGTGTTTTCTTAATTGATGAAAAACCGTTAAGTAGTTTTTGAGATCTTAAAGGAAAACCAAATTTGTACATCTGGGTTGCACCTAAGCACAGATCTCATGGTGAGATCTGATTGGCTGCTAGCACTTCAACCAAGAAGTGCTGGCAGACATCTTGGGACCAAATAGATGATAGCATCCCCTAAGGTAACTATAACTCGGACCCCTACCATGCAGAACTTTTCATCAAAACTTTTACTTCAAATATTACATTAATATCAATGATGTTATCAAAGATGTCATGAGTGCTGTAGTTTGAGGAGATATTAGCCGGGAATGGCAAGGACGCAAGTTAAAGTTAGCTTAGGGCATGGGTTATAGTTACTTGAGATAACTCTTACTATAACAGATTAATTTGTATGGTTTTGTGAGTTTAAAATGTGAGCCTAACTATAATGTCCCTGTAACCTTTGGATTTTTAAGAGAATTATTATGTTGTTTTTTTTAATTGTATTTCCTAACTATAATGTCCCCGTAACCTGTGTTCTTTTTGCAGTGAATTTCAATGTTTTATTAACACAAAGTAATTTTCATTACTATACGTTAATGCATTCACCGCCATGCACAGTCAAACTTTAATATCTCAAAAACTACTGAACAGATTTATACCAAACAACTGAAAGCATAATCTGCATACCCCCCTTTTTCCCAGCCCCCGCTTCACAGATCACCCTAAAACTTCCCATGCTCAACAAGAATCACCAGCACATTTTCTTTGGTAAATTCAGGAAGATTCATCAAACGCTGCCAAAGATATAGGTAGGTCAAGAAACGCTTTTTCTATGGAAACATATATATGTATGCAGCACCCCGTCAACAAACCGGAAGTTGTAAAACTGATTACTATGTTTATTGCCTGATCTGCCCACATATTAACTTATATGTGGGCAGCACTATTCACAATGCTAAAAAAGTAGTTTGGACACAATGATCATCATTACCCATTAGCCAGGCATTTTAGTGAATTACACTTTCAAAATGACAATCTGGTCTGTTTTGTTGTGATTGACGCAGTAAGATAGGACGTCAGGGGAGGTGACAAAGAACACAAACTGTGCATTTTAGATTCAAGATACATCCTCAGTTTTGATACCAAATTCCCTTGGGGTCTAAATTCAAGTGAAGAACTGTCTGCACATGTGGGTTGAATAGATGGTCATCGGCATCTATTGTTTGACATATTTTTGCCACTTAACTTTGAATGTGTTATGAGAGTGTTTTTACCTTCTGCAACTATTTTTTATAGATAATTTTTTATATTTATGTTTTGCACTCAGGTAGGGTTCTACACACACATGGTCTTTGAGTTGAGCAATGCAATTGGCTGTCACTGCACTGTCTGCCTGAGCTCACTGACTTCACGTGTCACAGAATGAGTAGGGGATTGTACATTGAAGACTATAACATGTGGAATCGATAAGCACTATCAAATTCTTCTGTGCATTTAGAGTGTACCCGAAGTATGTGAGCAAAGTACAGAGATAATTCCCTAGGACCTAAGGGGGAACTCCTGTACTATCAGTCACTACCACTGCCTGACCAGTCTTATATACGTTATAACTAGAGCCACAGCCCACTGGGACTTGATTACGTATGTTATGTGGCACAACCATATAGTGATTATGTGGCACAATCATATAGTGATCACATACTTATAGTGACAGGTAGACTTATTATCCATTTGATCTACCTGCAAACCTTGTAGGAGAATGTTAGTCCATGGTATGATATTCTGGCTCTGCTTAATTTAGCTGATATACTTTGTGACACTGGTCTGAAAATGGGTCAATGCACATTGAATTGAGAGCCTTCTATTAAGATTATGAAGGTCTCCACCATCACCTAGGATTTATACCCAGTATCTGCAGCAGCCAGCATGTCAGGGATACTCACTGCTTCAACACGGATAGTCCGGAGATCTAAACAAGGAGAATGCTGTCCATTCTGTTGCACTTCCACACTAACAGGAATAGTGTGAAATGACAGTACCCAGAATGTCCAATGGGGTAAAGATTGGAGCCAAAGGAGTGAAAGGGTGATATTGTTCAACATCCAGGGTGTGAGGAGGTCAGGTTATTTACTGCTGCTATACAGAGGGTGTATAGATCTATACCACTAGTGAGGGGACTCTTCTAGTATATTGCAATATGACTATGAATTGTCCCACGTATGAACAACTTGGGTTAATAGTGGTATCAGGCCTCTTCAGCACTACACCATCTAGAATGCTAGATAGGCATGATTATCTCCAATGGAGGGCAGTGCACATATTTGTATAATGGGATGCTTGGAATTAATTATTGTAATCCCAATACATTGTTTGTACTAATATTACTCTGCTTTTTATTACAAACACATGCAGATGCTGTTAACTTAATGTATGCAAATAGAATTTATCTCCCAGTATTAATATTTATATTTGGTGAATCAGGCTGCTATCACATTTTTTAATACTATCCAATACGTTACTCACTGGCGTGAGGGAATGTGAGGGAAAATGTAATATGTATTCACTGTGGTCCTTTGTTTGTGTTGATGAAAATGTTTCATGCATTAAAATTGTGTGTCAGTCTCCTGCTCAATACTGTGATCAAGGCTACGGCCAAAATGCGTTGGGCGTGGAGGCGTTTGTTGCCAATAAATCTGAATTGAGATCTTGAGATTAGAGAGTCTGCCTTAATACTCATTGGGATGGTGTTAGTTTGATATAAATACACCTTGCTCATGTCACTGATAAAATCACAGATGGCCGTTTTTGAAGAAAAACCTGTTACTTGATTGGGCATAGGAAATGAAGATGTGCTAAACAGCATTTCTCCATCGGTGTTTGTCAGACGCAGTACGTGTGAGTGTGACATCATTGGAGCTGTGCTGGGATTGGTTGGTTAGTGAGAAGGGTCGCGCAGGGATTGGCAGCTATCTGTGAAGCGCAATTGGTTGAGAAGGTAGGTGAAGAGAATTCTGGGATTAAAAGTCACTCCTTGAATTGATCTTGAATAACTTAAAGGTAGCAAAAATGACATTTTTCAAAGCTTTAAAGAGTGCTTTAAGGAGAGATACGTTCATTACATCAAGTATAGGGGATATTGCACCACCAGAAGGTACACCAGCTTACACTGAAATCAAAGAGCAGGGTGTCGTGCCATGTCTTTGGTTGAAACAATGGTGCAAAGTGACAGAGAAAGATGAGAGCTTAGTGTTTCCTGCCCATGGAACATTTAATTTGAGGAAACTAGATATTCTGAGGAGGGTGCTAAATGATCTGAAACCCCCTCCGAGGCCAGCACAGTTCGAGGCAATAGCAATCTGGGAGGTAGTAGCCAGACAGCAACAGCAACAGAAATTTGAGAGGAGAATGAAAAAGGCAGAAAAGACACTAGCGGAAGCTAGATGGGACAGTGGTCAGAAATTGTGCAGAGACAGGACTTTACAGGGGATTAAAATGTTTCCAGCTATTACACAAGACGGTGATAGAGAAGGAAGGAAAGCTACCAGAAAAACAGAGAGTAGGGAGTGAAGATCAAAGGAGTCTAGGAAATCTTTGACATTTGAGGAAGAGTCAGACGATGTTGAGTTTATTTTACAGTTATTGAGAAATCGTCCCCCACCATATGCAGCACAAGAGAATGGTCAGAGCACTAGTGTAAATCCTTTAGCTCCGACTCAAGTTAACATGACTACGGGTCCAGTGCAGATTAATCCTAGCATGGCACAGAGCCCAATGCAGAGCAGTCTTAATGCACATTTTACTACAGTAGCAAAGAATCATGTGCCACAGTCAAATGTTCCGAGAATTTGCCCTCATGTACCTATGGTGGAAACAGCCATAAACCTAATAGTGCCTACGGGACAAGTTTTCCCAAAACCGATGTTGGTTCAGACAGAGCCAACTCTACTTTTGCTGCCTCAAGTGCAATCACAAGCAATGCGAACATAAGCTCCGATAATAGGCACACAGTCAGACAGGTCTGTACTGATGAGTCAGAATATGGGAACTATGCACCCACAGAACTTGAGTGTCTGACCAAGCCCAGATGCTGTATGTGTACCTGTTACAGTTGGTCATGTTGTACCTTTGTTCGCACAAGAGAAAACCAGTGCAAATGGACAGGGAGTCCTGAGTCAGAATTTATTAAGGGGATGACTTAATGAGAATATATGAGTAGTCTCTCCTATGGGACAGACCTTTGACGGATCGAGATCATTTGGATTTCCTCCGGATACTGTGATAGGGTTGAATGTTAGTCAAAGTCTGAAGCTAATGACACCGCAGTCCTCGAATACAGTTGTGCAACAACTACCACATGCCCAGACCAATAACATTTCACTGCAAGGTTTGACTGCCCAACAAATAACTGAATGGTTAGACAAGCTGAATACCCCACAGAGTTCTCCTAGGGAAGAAGAGTACTTGAACTATCCAAGACTAGGGATGGAAGCAGGTGAGCTTATTGAAGGGACTATGGGTGTGAACAGATTGGAGTCCTATACAGAAGCAGAACTGAGATATCTGTGCCCACAAATTATGAGGGAAGTGAGCAATGTGCATCAAAGGCTAGAGGACCTGGCAGAGAAGTACGGCAAGAAATAGAGAAAACAAAACATTTGAAAAGGCGTTATGGGTTAAATTTCAACACAAAGGATTTTTAAACACATGAGATCCACAGGAATAAAGGCACACCTTAGGGAGTTACTTCAAAGTGTCCAGACATGGGGAGCATTAGACAAATGGGAAGGCAGATGGGTGAAGAAAAGAGATAAAAGAAAAGGGGATTCTACGGAACTGACTGCAAATATGCAGCAGGGCAAAGATCCAGTGAACATTTTACTAATGAGAGAGATTCCAGGAGGGAATTTTGTTCATGGCCCTTGGAGCAGAAGTGACATTCTGTCCTTTACGAATGATTATCCCAGATTGAGGGAGAAGCCAGTAGAATGGTACCAGCGGACAAACAGGTTTGTGAAACCTATGAAATGTCTGTGAGAAGACTTGAACACCCTATTAGAGATAGAAGTTCCAGCTCATTTGTGGATGGAGTGTAAGAGGAGTATAGATTGGCCGACAAAAGAACCAGAGCGAGATCCGAATACGGGTCCGCCATCTCCTGAATTAATGAAATATTACTATAAAAGTGATTGAATTTAAAAAAAAAAGAATTTCGCCCAGAAACATTGACTGGCAGAGAATAGATAGGACAGATCAGGAAGCAAAGGAGTCGATACATGCGTATTATGACTGATTGTTGCAGGCATTTAAGCATTACAGTGGTACAGAAACGATTGAGCCGAAAGATATGATTCATTTTGTATTCAGATTTGTGGAAGGATTGAGACCTGAAACTAGCCAGATGATTAAGAGTCATTTGAATTTCTTGCAAGCAAAACCAATTGATGAGGTGTTGCAATATGCACAATACTGTAGTGACGAGACTGAATTGAAGCAGAGAAAGTTGAAAGAAAAGGTGATGGTGATGCAGATTAAAGCGGCACAAACAGGGATGCAGGAAAACTTTCCACAGTAGCAGCAACAGCAGCAGGGAAATGTGTTGCTTCAAAATCAGATGAGAGCTAGACATCACAGAGGAATTGGTAATGGAAACCGTAGCCCCGATTTGAGTATCATAGTGGTTGAGAATGATGTGCAAGGAATGAAGAGAGTGTTGCCTTGTAACGCTTGTGGAGCGGTCGGGCATTGGAAGCGGGAGTGTCTAATGATGGTGCAGGAAGGTATCGTTTAGCAAATAGGTGACATCAACTCATTTCAAGAGGACCGAGAAAGAGAGGTCATAATCCAAATTTTCATAATAATGAGAATCAAATGCAGAATTTTCAACCTATGAAGGAGGTGTAAATGCCACGTGTACAAATGACACAGTTGCACAGCCAATGCAACAGCAGGTTCAAATGGTACCTAAACAGCAAATTCAAATACCTCAAGCCCCAATGGAACAGCAGCAGATGATGCTTCCTTAGCAGGTCACAGGTCAGAAGTTTAACCAGAGTAATAACACAGTATACCAATTCCCATTACACGGTGAGAATGGAATAAACAATGATTGGGTGAGCAAGAGTTTGGATGAGGAGGAATGTGTGCTTGCAGCTTCATTAGAAGTAGATCAGAAAGGGCCATATGTCAAGGTAAAGGTAATTTGTGGGAATGAGTGAATGTAGGCATTTGTTTTTGTTTCAGAGTAAATGGACATTTATGTTGAATGTACAGGATCCAGCGATTCCTGGTATATATTACATTTGTGGACCTAATGCTCATTACTGTCTTCCAAAAGGATGGTATGACATCTTACTTGGGGATAGTTTTCCCAAAGATTTTCCAACTTGATGACTTGAAAAGATTATCAAAATTAACAGAGTTACATCACAGTAGAGAAAAGAGAGTGTTTCCTTCTGGTATAGTCTGAGATACATTTGGAGCAATGATTCCTTCAGTAGGAGTTATTCTGAATTCTATAAAGATTTGAAAGGTGTCTACTATTGTGGATAACATGCTGACAAATTATTCAGGAGCCATGATCCTAAAAGATACGGAATTAGCAGCGGAAAGAGCTATGACTCTTTAGAAACGCCTTGTGTTAGACATTCTTTTTGCAAAAGATGGCAGAGTTTGCAAAATGCTTAATTCAAGGCATTGCTACACATACATTCCTGAAAATAGAAAAGAAATTAGAAGCTTACTTACTAATCTGACTAATGAAAGTGCTGATTTGAAAGAGTTGCAAGAACCAGGTATTTGGGAGAAAGTTGGCAAAGGATTTGCTTCACTGGGAAATTGGCTCAGCAACATTGGGAAAGGGATAGTATTGAAAATAATACAAGGGATATTGATTATTGTAATTTGCCTAATTGGAGCATGGGGAATTTGTAAATTATATAGAATGATTAAATTGAAGAAAATAAAAAATGATTAGATTAGGGAAGAAATGAAAAGGAAAAATTTGTTTAGGGAAAATGCAAAAAATGAATGAAGATTTAAGGGGATAGAGATGACAACATTTTAAGCTGAAGGAAAGGGAACATTTTGTGCTGGAAGATTTGGTGTGATGACACATTTAGTCATCAGAGGAGGGATTGTTAACGCTGAGTTTATTGATGACTATTCATGTATTCAGAGTGTTGAATTTGCATAGAAAATGTATTAACTTTGAGAAAAGTAACGCACAAATCTGAGTGGCCGCCAGTATTCACCAATTGTACTTAATAATGGCTTATTAATATGAAATGTTGAGCTTATGTTCGATTAATGTAGTAATATGTCATATCAAGCTTTGTGTGTTACCTTTATTAATTGTAGGCCTTAACTTAGCGAGGTCCTGGGTCTAGTTGCACAGCCTCCTGTCAAGTAGAATTTTCGAGTGTTTTAAAATATGGATGCTTAGAAAATTAATACCCTTATTATGACTTTGGCAGTCTCAAACCGAGACCGCCAAAGCCTTGGGTGCCAGAAGATGGCCAGGTCTGGCAGACTTCCGTCCACCTTAATATGGTTACTGCTGGATTTCTGCCACATTTAGGGTGGAAATCTGGCAGTAGCCATGCTGGTGGACAAGGCAATTGGACGGTGCTACCACCTGCACCACCGCCCTGCCAGTAGGATGCCGCCAGCCTCATTTTTACCAATCCAGATGGCCTGGAAGTGTCCTGCTGGTGGGGTGCTTCTGGCAGTAGCAACACCCCTTCCTGTCCCCTGCTGGATGACCTCCTCGCCGGACAAGGTAAGTTGGGCGTCCGACAGGGGTGGGGAGTGGGGGGTGTTGTGTGTGAGTGTGTGGTGTCTGCATATGTGTATGAATGTGTGTGTGTGTATGCATCTGTGAATGTTGTGGTGTATACATGGTTGTATTCATGTGAGTGAATGCATGTATGTATGTTACAGTGAATGCATGTCTGAATGTCAGTGTGTATGCGTGTGAGTATGTGTGGATGAATGCGTGCCTGGAAATGGTCGTGCATGGGTGTACGCATGGTGCATCTGGGTGTGTGTGTGCATGATTGCAGGCAGCTGGATTGGGGGCAAGGGATTGGGGGCGCTGTGATTCTAGTGCGGGTGGGGAGTTAACTGATTGCTGGGAGGCGTAGGGGAGCCTTCTAATAGTGACATTGAAGGAATTCCCTGTCACCAGTAGCCCTACCGCCATGTTTTTTGTGGCGGTGGTACTGCAACGAAAACCATGGCGGTAAGCTGGCTCATGATACCTCTGGCAATCATGTGTGGGCCACCAGGTCGGAGATGCACATCTCCGGCCCAGCGGTTCATACCACCATGGCGGTATGAGTGGTGATGTGACAGGTTGGCTGCAGCCATCCTGCCACACTCATAAAGTGGAGGTATACACCACCAGTCTGTTGGTGGTGATACCGCCACATTAACCCTGGCAGTCAAAAGACCACCAGGATCAAAATGAGGGCATAAGTTGTGATTTTCCACTGTATTGACCATGTGCTCATAGCTGAAGTTAGTTCTTATGAGGAACTGCTTGCTAAAAGATATTATACTAGCTAGGGAAACAATGTATATCATAGTATTTGTAAGACTGACCTTCCCAGGAGAAGACAATGGATACACTGACTGGAGTATAAGTTGCAACAGTATTGATACCTGACAAGCTGAACGATGGGAACAGGCGAAGAGGAGCCAATCATCGACATGTGAACCATGTGCTTGAGAATTAGTAGATTTGGGGTTTTATTCTCAATGGACTGAGTATAAACATACAATTCTTTGAACAATGAGGACATCAGAAGTAGTTTTAGAAAATCTAGCCAGACTGCACCCAGAAGAGAGAACCCCACTTTTCCATTATTCTTTTACGAACTGCCTAAAGAGTCTTTGCTTTTTCTGAACTTTGATGCTGAATCCTGATGTCTTGCTGACCGAACTGATGTCCTGTTGACAAAGACGATCACAGCTTCACTGAACCATATTGAGGAGAGGTATAAAATTACGTTACTGATTGTTATGTGTATTTGCTTTTGTTTCTAGGTACCAACCGCTATTTTGAGCGAGCCACAGTTAGATGTTTTCCAAATTTGTGTGAGTAAATTGCTTTGCATGAAGCCCAAACATGTTGTTCTAATTTGATGTTAGTTAGGGTCCTCACCGATAAAGTTCACTATGGGCCTGATTCTAACTTTGGAGGACGGTGTTAAACCGTCCCAAAAGTGGCGGATATACCACCTACCGTATTACGAGTTCCATAGGATATAATGGACTCGTAATACGGTAGGTGGTATATCCGCCACTTTTGGGACGGTTTAACACCGTCCTCCAAAGTTAGAATCAGGCCCTATATGTATTAACAGTTGATGTCTTTTCTTTGCTGAACCTAAATGTACGCTATTTTGTTTGCGCAGTTATTCGTATTATTAATTTATACTGTAACGTTGAAATGTGTGGTAGCTCAAGCTTTGATTAGATTGCAATTCTTTCCCTTCTTTGGTCAGCTAGTATTGTTTTTGTATGTTTATCATTTCATTTTGAGATTAAGTTATGTGACATTATCATTGTTAATATAGTGAAATAAACATTTAAACTTTTACATAAAGGTGTGGTTATTCCTGACTGAAAAGGTCATGGTGCATCTAAGTTAATGACTCCTATGGATTATTAATGTCATTGATTGATATTGCTATTGACTTGTATTGTTAGAGGATTCCTGGCAGGAAAAACTTGAAGCGCGGTCAAAAGGTCCATCAGCCAATTCACGTCTCCCTTGTAACAATGACATTACCATAACAGAAGAGGAGAGGAGAGGCCCAGCTGTGCTAAAAGTCTTAGCCTTCAGCCAAGGGGCAGTCACGTCACAACAGTGAGGGTAAGTTACCTCTACATGAAATCTCAAATGGGAAGATTCACAAAAGCATTTATGAATACAGGAAGTACTACCTCAGGAGTACTTTTTATGTACCGTTGGGAATTGGCCCCAAACATCCAGCCACCTATTGGTAGTGGCAGCACTCACGCTCGCTTACTGTGCTTGCTTGCTGTGCTTGTACCTCTGGCTGTTGCTGTAGCTGGGTCCGTGGAACCTAGGGTGCTGTAGAGTCAGGAGGCTAGCACAACCTAGAGACCTCATGGGACAGCCTGTAGTCCCGGGATTCAGTGGACCTGTGGCATCAAATCATCAAATGTGTCAAAAGCTGGGAGCCTGTCATCATGTGGTTCTGTCACGCCTTCCTGAAGACCACTGACCTGCACTCTGCAGTTTTTGCGGGGAAACTCAGCCCCCTCGAGATGGACCACAAGTTGCTTGCTTCTTGGTGGGAGGATTGGGCGGCACGACCAGTGGATTAACCGGCTACAGCAACAGTAGGGCAGTTGTTGCAGTCGGCGGTCTACAACGGCCTTCAAATGGCCATCAAATGAATGAGGCTCACAACTTGCTTGCGGCTCAGCTCAGCGCTTGTGGCTCCTCCTCCCACATTTCCACGTCTTCGTCAAGTCTCTATTAGTAGATAAGCAATAAGGGCACTGCCAGTTTTTACTAATTGTATGTGCATATTCCAAGAGTTTTCCCATGTTAGTTTCATTTTTGATGTTTTGGGGCAAGTTACAAAGTCATGTCTGAGTGGTTAAAAAAGGAATACAGGAGTACTGCTTCATGTACACTAAAATGGCTCTATGGATATCAGCCTTGGTTAATTATATGGCATGACACCCTTAGTAGAGCAAGCATGGACGCTTTTTTTATATCCTTTCATTTTGGAAACTCCAGAAACGTATGGTATCATAATAACGGAACCAAAATATTTCTTACAGGAATGTTGTATCCTAAATATTGTTTAAAAAAATATAACCAAATTGGAGTTAATAATAAACAATCTTGCAGCAAAGGTAGCAGTATTCTCGTAAGTGAAATTTAGGACTCATCGTTTATTAGACAATATTTTTGCTGAAGATTTTCTGACCTACCACAGCCACTAAAACAGCAAAAAAACACTGTAACTGAAAATATTTGAGTCAGCAATATTTTAATGACTGGAAGTATTCTGGGTAGTGTAAGATTGCTTTTCTTTTTTACTCACATATTCTATTACAGATAGAGCAAAGCATTTAAAAATCATCCTGAGTACAGATGAGTTCTCTAGATTAGTTCTCTAGCATTGTCCTTCACCAGCAGCGGCAGCTGAAAAACTTTTACCCAAAAATGATAATAAACTCTATTTATTATCGTTTTTGGTTAAAAGGGCGGGGCCATGAGGGTGACAAGCAGAGTTCAGGTGAGTTTGGCCAGCTGTCTTGGGCCGGCCAAACACACATGCACAGTAGGCTTTCTCCAGCTGGAGAGAGCCTCCACAGGCGCTCAGTCTGCCTGGGAGTGCCCTGGCTGGGCGCTCTATGCCAATCCTGAACCTGCTTTGAGCAGGGTCAGGATTGGCTGCAGGGCAGGCTTGAGCCTTTACCGGCAGCTAGGAGATGGAGGAGCAGTTTGTGGCACTCTGGTAAGTGTTTTAAAAAAATATATATTTAATTCCGCCCCCCTGTGCTCTGCCCCTCTCCTTCTGCTTCCTGCTTGCTGCAAGCTGCTACTGTTTTTTACACTAGTGCATTTTCACCTACCAGCTCCTGGGTATTCAAGGACAGCAAAACATAAACAAATGGTATTTTTTTTTGAGAATGGTAACCAACCTACGTGTCTACTGTAGATGAAACTCAATCAGTAACAAATGTGTTTAGTCATTTTAACTCACACTGGTGGCCTGAAGGATGGGTCCCATATTACATTAAGCATATGGGGCAAGATGTATCAAGCAATTTTGCATTCGCAAATGGTGCGAATCACAAAATTCAGCCATTTGCTAATGCAAAAATGCCTTTCAAGATGTATGAAAGACATTTACTGTGCAATTTTCAAGAATTGCTAAAATAGCGATTTCTTAAAATTGCGTCCCCATTTAGAGAATCACAAATTGCGATTCTCTAAATAGGAAATCGCAAATAGGGAAATTCTATTTGCGATTTCCAAAGCACATGTATCAAGCATTTCCTAAATGCGAATTGGGCTTTTAGGAAATGCAATTCCCATGAAATCCGATTTGGTGGTAAGCATGTGCAATTTTTTAAAATGCATTATGAATGCATTTTTTAAAATGACATGTCGCACACACATGCCCATTGGGCATGTGTGTGCTTCACATGTCCGCAAATATTTTTTGGGGGGGCATCCGAAGGGGCCTTAGGCCCCCAGCACCCTGGGGTTTCCATTACCTAATTTGTGACCATTAGCACCTATGGACCGACAGGCCCATAGGGATGAATAGAGTCCCATTTTCTAATTGCGATTCGGTAATAGCGATTGCGAATTTTAAGAAATCGCTATTACCGAATCACAAATTTCATACATCCCATTTTGCATTTCTTAAATAGCGATTTCTTAAAATTCACTATCTAAGAAATGCAAAACAGATCTTTGATACATCTGGCCCTAGGTGTACATTTGGCTGGCCATCTGATTTAAATACACTCAATAATGCGAGAGAAAATTGATGGACATAAAGTTTAAAATAGTGCTTTGTTATCAGGGTAGACTGGCCTATAGGGCAATCAGTCAGTTCTTAAAGGGCTAGTCGGATAGGTCAGTGTGTGGGCAAATTTTGTTTTTAGGTTTCTGGATCTGTTTTGTGGTCTGGTGAGCCAGTTTTTACTGTTGATTTCCCTGATATAGGACAATCAGGCAGTGCCTGATGAGCTGTCTGGTAGGTTAGTGTATGGGCCATTTTTGAGGTTTGTGGGTCTGTTTCATGGTCTGGTGGGCCTGTTTATATGTATGTATATGGAGATTTATATACAGCGTTCCGGCCTTAGCATCGAAGCGCTCGAGGACATAGATAACGAGAAGGCGACCGAAAGCCAGTGACCCTACCGTGGAAACAGCCACGTTTTCACCCGCTTCCTAAATATTGTGAAATTGTGTTCTTTCCTGATGTGTAGCGGAAGAGCATTCCAATATCTGGCAGCCGCCACTGTGAAAGCTTTATCTCCCCACCTGACTCTACGCGTTCAACAAACCTGAATCAGGTAGGAATTGTCTGATCTTAGGACTCTTCCTGGATGATACCACACAAGTCTATCAGCCAGGTGTTGAGCACCGCCCCAATAAAGTGCTTTAAAGGTTAGGCAGAGGGCTTTAAAAATAATTCTCTTGCCAACCGGAAGCCAGTGAAGACATTTTAGGCTATGGGAAGCCGACACTAAGCGTGGAAGTGCCAAAATCATACGGGCTGTATTATTCTGAATTAGTTGCAGTTTCCTCAAAGAACTCTCATCAATATCTAACAACAGAGAGTTGGAATAATCCAATCTGGAAATGATCAATGCTAACAATTATACTGTTGATTTTCAGGATATTACCATAAAAATTGCCTTTAGCAGGCACAAATGCATCCATCCCTTGAAAACCACATGTGGAATACATCTTTACAAGTTCAAAACTGCCCTATTTGCACATGTGGACCACTTTTTAGCTATCTTGAGCAACAATGGCTAATGGAGCCACTTTTATATTAGTGCCCAGACCTATTTTCTTTCCTAGCCCGACCCTGTTTGTTATCAGCAGTCAGTTTTTGCCAGTGGGCCCCATTTACAATCATTTGAGAGTACCAGGGCTCTTTTGTTCACTCCTGCAGTGATCAGTCTGCGAGTGTTAGAAAAGAAAGCAAAAGGGGTATCAGATAAACACAGAGAGGGAAATGGAGAGAACTGTAGTTGTGAATATAGGTGAGTCAGGAGTTTAGTTTGGCTGGATTCTTTGCACCAGCAGCATTTAAAAAACAGACTTAAAGACCCTGGCCCTCATTCTGACCCTGGCGGTCGGCGGAGAGACGGCGGTCGGACCGCGAACAGACCGGCGGTATTAAAAATGGCATTCTGACCGCGGCGGTCCCCGCCGCGACCGACCGCTACTTCTCCGCTCCGACCGCCGCGGCGGTCATGACCGCGGGGCTGGAGTTTGCGCACTCCGGCCCCGCGGTCGTCCCAAGACCGCCAAGGGTATTATGACCCTGCCTACCGCCGCGGTTTCTTGCGGGCGGGAACCGCCGTGCGAACCATGGCGGTAAGCACTATCGGGGCCAGGGAATTCCTTCCCTGGCACTGATAGGGGTCTCCCCCACCCCCCACTACCCACCCGAGTCCTCCCCCCACACCCTCCACCCCCCTGCCACCCCCCAGAGGTGGTACGAACCCCCCCCCCACCCCCACCCCGACATGCACATACATGTACCCCGACATGCACACACCCCCAACATGCACATATACACACCCCCTACACACACATACACAACGGGGACACATACCCGCACACATACATGCCGACATGCGCACCTGCCGAACAGCACACATTACCCATAGACACAACAGCACCCCTCTACACACTCACACGCACACCCCCATGCACGCACACATCACACAACACCCCCCTACCCCCTCCCCTCACGGACGATCAACTTACCTTGTGCGTTGGTCCTCCGGGAGGCGACGGGAGCCATAGGGACGTGACCGCCAACAGAAGACCGCCAACAGAAGACCGCCACACAGAAATGTGGGTCGTAATTCTGGGGGCGGTGTTCTGCTGGCGTGGCGGTGGAGGTTGACCAGTCTCCACTTTTCCGCCGACCGCCAGTGTGGCTGCTGGCGGTTTTCCGGCGGAACGCTCCCAGCGGTCAGAATGCGCACAGCGGCACACCGCCGCGGTCGGCGGTCTTCACCGCGGCGGTAACTCGGCGGTCTTGCGAAAAGACCGCCAAGGTCAGAATGAGGGCCCCTGTCTTTAAAGTAATTCATTTTTACAAGCAAACATAGGGCCTGATTACAAGTTTGGCGGTTGATGGACCACCATGGTTGCAGCGGTACGACCGCCATCGGATTGGCGGTTGGACCACCGTATTACGATGCATGCAGTTACATAGAGGAAAGAATGCTGCGGTCCCGCCGGCACCGCCAGGCATCCAGACCACTGCAGTGGCAAGACAGGCCAATAAGGCCATCGAAGACAGTGCTTCAGCCAAACCCATGATGTTGCCTTCTGCCGATGTGGCCATGGCGGTCAAACCATCCCGTTCCAGCAAGCAGAAATGGAGAGTATAAAGGAAGAAACTCACCTGCAGGCAACATCGTGTCTTGTGCTGCCAGGGAGCAGATAAAACATGTCCTGCCGCTGCTCCTGCTCATGGATGGAGCACAAATTCCACACCCCAAGGAAGGCAACTGATTGTACAAACAAACACCTACCTTTGTCATTAAGCTCAAAAACAGATCATTGCGCTGTTATCCACATGATATGGGGGTCACGCTGCGTGGACCAAGTACACTTGTTATTGACGCCTGGGTCGAAGTTATTCACAGTGAATGACACATTCACAGCCATAAAACACCCCTTTTGGGCAGGTCAGTGGCAATGCACCACCACGTTTCACAATAACACAGATCTGCTCATCTTAGTGACAGGGACAGAGAAGTGTACAGAACATTGTGTCACACAACAGCAACACCAAATCAACATCACACATAATTCAACTGACACCCTCACATTGCTCACATGCCATGGACTGTCATCAGATTGAAGCCACATATGTATGGACGTGTCATTTAATACAAACACCCCTCCAATTAAACATCCCTGTAATGGACCCATAAACATCACCCACATTGCAACACAAAGGAAGGTCAATGAAATACACAACATTTTGTGAGGCAAATATCCAAAGCTCACAATGCAAATCCTGGAAGGATGCTGCCCTGGGACACATTTCACTTTGCACATGCCCCAAAACACCAACTGCACAGGAACTGACCCTATATGTATCTCAGGGACAAATGCTAGTAGAGCCAAGTGACATGACAATCTGTCAAATGTGTAATTGCAAGTCAAGTAAGCAAATACATCAGCAACAGCATGGGCCATACATGTAAATGAAGTAGCTAGAAGATACACACATCAAAATGTAAACATGTTCAGTCAAATGTAAAGGAAGATAGCACAATTAAACACCCTCCATGTGTGGACAAACAAAAATCTAGCTTCCACACATGAAACAAATGTACAATCCATATCAGGGGACAACTCTAACATTATGCATGCTGACATTGGCCAACCCAAGATAAAATACTTGCCATATCAAACATGACACAATGCAATGATACACCAATTAGATTAACACATATCCATACAGTGAACATCTTCCCTTGTCCTGGGTGACACCAGCACTGCCCACAAAGACAGATTTTGTCAACAACAACAAATGGATCAGCAATCAGGGTGAAACATACACAACTGTAGGCATACAACACAATTTACTCAGGAACAACAAAAGGGTAGAAATGTAATGGCCGGACAAATGCGTACCCAACAAAACAACAAACTGGGATTATTAACAACAAATGCCTGAGAGCAAAGGCTTGTAGCCAGTACTAATACAAGTCCATGCCCATGATTGTGCCTAAGCTTGACTCCTATCACTGGGGGGGAACATCCACAAAAAGGGGCATCAAGTGGGCATGTAGGCATCTGAGGGGTTATGCTTGGGTGGGGTGGGGTCATATTTATGATCTGTGTGTCTGGGTTTGGGAGGGGTGGGCTGTTTCTTCAGAGGGCTGGGTTTCTTCTTTGGGGGTGGGCATGGGTGCTAGCAGGGGGGCAGTGGTGGCAGGGGAGGACTTGGATGTGGAAGGGATGGTTTGGGATGTGTGTGGGGGCCTCGGGGTTGAGGGGATAGAGGTAAAAGGGAAAGGTCAAGGTCAAAAAGGAAACTTTGTTTGGGAAAACAGGTAGGGTCATCAGAAGGGATTGGGGATTTGGAGGTTGAGCGAATGGCTGTCTTGCATGCAGGTGCTGATGCATTTGGAGTATGTGTGAGGTATGGTTGTGTTTAGGTGGTGTCTGGTGTGTGTGTATGTGTGTGTGTGGGTGTTTATGTGTTTTGGGGGCTGTGAGAAGGGAGGTGCTTGGTGATGTAAGAGTAGTGGATGTGTCTGTGTGTTTTGGGGTGGTGTCTATTGGTATGGTGAATGTGGTGCATGTGTCTGTGTGTGTTGTGATGGTGTCTAGGGGTATGGTGTCTGAGGTGTGTGGGTCTGTGAGTTGTGAGGTGTTGTCTGGGTGTATGGTGTGTGTGGTGGATTTGTCACTGGGTGTTGTGGTGGTGTCTGTGGGTATGGCGGTTGTGGTGTGTGGGTCAGTGGGGCTGGTGAGGGTTTCTCTGGAAATGATGGCTCTTGTGGTGTCTATAGGTGACTGTTGCATGCTTGTGTGTCTTGTGGTGATTGTGTCTATGTTTGCTGCTTGTGTGTGTTGAGGTGGGCGCATGCGGATGTGTCTGTGTGCTTGGGACAGGTAGAGGAATAGGGAATTTGGATTTGGAAGAGTGAGGTGGTGGAGGAGGATTGTCTTCGGTGGATAGCTGACATCAGTGTGGAGGCCAGAGCCTGAAAAGATCTCTGTAGGACAAACATGTTACCATGAATGCCTTCTAGGTATGTTTTTCTCTGCTGAAGTTGGCAGGCCAACCCTGGATGGCATTCACAATGGCAGTCTGCCCCACAGAGATACTCCTCGGGAGGTCAATAGCCTCCTCACTCAGGGGAGCAGGGGCAACAGGGGCTACGGGAGAGGTACCTGGGGCAAAGAAGATGCCCACCCTCTTGGGTAAGTGGGCACGGCCAACTGGATGAGAAGCAAAAGGGAGGGTGGCAATAGAATTGAGGGTGGTGGACAAGGATGGTACAGGAGCATGTCCTGATGGGTCTGTCACCACTGGGTAGAGGCCATAGAGGTAGAATCAGATGATAGCAAGATTGATCCTGTGTTCTCCTTGGCACTCCCCTCTGGACCACTGGGTCCCTCTGTCACTGGTGTCATGACTGGAGGAACAGTGACCAGATGCTTCCACACTTGGTTCCACCTTGAGACCCGCACAGGTGAGTAGCGCGCTTTATAAATGTTAATGATTTGATTTGACCCTGTGTCCTTCAGTTGCCTGGGATGATGCTGCAAACAAAAAGAGAAATAGGGTCACTACATGTTCCTGATCACACTTGAACAACAGCTGTGATTTCCAAACATTATCATTACATAAAGTAGGCCCCAGCAACAAAGTCCATCAAAGTGGCTCCTACGTTTACCACACCATATGCATGTATGCCACATGAACTGTTAACAGTTGCCCACAGGAAAATTAGAACCTCAGACAACTCCAATTGCATGGGTGAAGCTATTCAAAACAGTAACTAGTGAATAAGTAAGAGACCTCATGCCCTTCAATGGTTTGCCTCAGGTAGCATACCTCTGTTACCTCTTGTCATACATTAGTATGCCAATGCCAAGTTCATTCCCACAGATCCCACACAAAGTCATGCATACATCTATTTGTCACATACACAATACCACAATAATAAGAAATGATGGTCCAAAATCCTGGCATGTTGCTGACAGACGTACAGTGGCATGATGAAGGTTACATGGAAATACTCATGTCACACTGGAAAAGAAACAAAAATGCTTACTTCACCATGTGTAAACTGTCCTAATGGAGTCATAAAAGCTGTAGTAATGTTGCTCATATATACTGCACATCCAGCATGGAAGGGTACACTGTAGAACATTGTGCAAAATGTCAGGGAGTTATTTTTCCAAAAGCCACAACACAATGAATCAGCTTGCCCCAGGGAAATCATCGCTCTTGAATGGCACCCCTGACAATGACATACTCTGATCGCATCTGTAGAAGCCAATAACCCTTTGATTGTTAGAGAGACCAAGGGATTCTCAAGTACTTGTAGAAGGCCCTCAATATGTTGGCCAATGGGAAGCTAGATCACTGTCTCCATTTTAGTCCTGCAAACCCAGATTTCCATGGATGATTCGTTGTGCACAATCACATGAGACTCCCACTTAACTGCAAGTCACTCCATGATGCATGCCAAGTAAGGTAACAAACCTTCCCCATTTCACATGTGCAGAGCAGTTTGCTACATGATGCCTCATCAGTGGCATGGAAATGCACATTGTGGGTAAAGAACTGTATTCCTAACTGTTGCCCTTCATTGCTACTGTAATTGTACATGCCAAATAACATGCAATGACAGGTTAGGGTATGTCTGAACCACCAATCAATGGTGACACACTTCTGTCTGTGGCACCACATGAAATGTACCCCCATGACATCCGTCCAATTCATGCAGGCATATGTGAGGGAATACATAAATCATCTCATGAACACAGGTAGACCATACATGAAACAGCAGTAAAAATAATTTGCCAAAAGAGAAAGGAACACAAGCTAACATATAGGCACAAGACAAGGAATGTTGACAACACTAATGTCACACAAATCATGTCAATGGGCATTCCTCACTTACCAAGGGAAAGTATTGATGGGTAGCTACACCCAAACAGGAATGTATGCTCTGTCACATGTATGATGGCCACCGTCACATGACAGACAGTGTTGAGGCACCAGCACCTGTGACACACTGAAGACAAGTGGCCCCTGCGGGCAGATGCCAGTTTACTCACTTGAGTAGACGCATGGCTGAGGGCAGTGACCAATCAGTTCATTTGTCAAACTGAAGAGTAGTGGACTGTTGTGTACAAATTATTCCCATAACAACAACTAACACTGCTTGATTAATGACTGTACACAGACATGTGTTTGCCCTGGAGAGCAGTTTGTGGACTTTACTCGGTTGTGTCTTAAGCTCCTGGGCTAATAGGCAAGGCACATAAGCACGCACAAACTTCCTTACCTACACAAATAGTTACTTAACTTGTGTGTCACACACGGCCCATCCCCAATTCTCAGGGGGAGATGGCTGAACCTAACACATCAACTTGACAATGTAAAAGGCAGGAATATGCCCTGGACTCACCCCCTTGTGACTGATGTGCTCTCCTCACATGCCCATAAAGCACCAGTTAGGCCACCACCAGGATGCATGCTGTTAGGGGTTAAGGCTCTGACATGCACCCTGCCCACGTGGAGAGGGGAGCACCAGTTGGACCTCTGTGATCTTCTGGGACCAGCGCCTCAGGTCCTTCCACCTCTTCCAAAGTGGGTGCTCTGCCGGCTATGGAGCCCATGGTCCGCACCTTTCGGGCAATAGCTCTCCAAGTCCCCTTCTTCCAGTGGGCATTCACCTGTATGGATGCAGGAGACAAATCAAAAGGTTACAAACACATGTTTTTGCATAAATGGTTGTGTCACCCATATGTCAGAAACACAAAGCACAAAATGTGCAATTTGTCAATGCACCACAAGTGTAAAGCACATATGCTGATAAGTACAGTGACATGACTACACTCTTTTGGAGTTATCTGCAGACTAACCCAGTACCCTGCTCATGATCTACAATATTTAAGTAAGCCTACTGAAAACAGGTAGCCCAGGCTCCAGCAACATGTACTGTAATGTGAGCCACGTGATACATACACACCAATGTACGTTCTGAAGGGTAAACTTCTTGGGCCTGACTGGATCAATACATTTACATGCTGCAATATTGACTCAGTGCATACAGTCCCTAAGGTAACTACCATAGTACAGACTTCACCCTAAGACTTGGTTTACAATGAAAGGAATGGTATGGTAGGCACAGAAAGACTCTACCCTGTGTATATGTGGACAGTTGGCCTACCAAATACCGACTCATGGGGCTTCAGGGTGGGTTTCTGTGGTATGTACCTGTATGGGTGGAGTGTTGAACAATGCAAACACTCACCCCCAGTCACAGATCTGGGTTTAGTCCATCGTTCTTTTGCTCACCATGCCACTCCAGTTTGGACCCTGCCATATGCAAATCAGTCTTGACCCTGTTCCTCAGAGGAACAGTCCAGCCCGAACTATCAAGCCAGGTCTTCTCTGGACCAAAAACAAGCATCCTGGGACCGGTTTTCAGGGTATCACCCTTCATCAGCCAGGCTAGCTTGAATCCAGTGGCACAGTGAGCAAGGGACCCACGTCTGGGCATACCCTTCCCACTTAGGGCAACTCAGGTCCTCCCGTCCAGTCCAGTCCTCCAGTCCAGTTCAGCCCAAACTGGCTTAGCAGACTGTTCCCTTGAGGAACAGGCTCAAGACTGATTTGCATATGGCTGGTTCCAAACTGGGGTAACGTGGCAAGCAAAATAATGATGGATTAAACCCAGATCTGTGACTAGGGGTGAGTGTTTGAAAAGTTTCAACATTCCATCCATCATTTTATTTGGTTTTGTGATGTTAGTAAAGTCTCCTTGCCTAGATATCTGCATCCAACACAAGGAGGATCTAGGGCCTCAAACACATCGGACAACACAATGTGAAGGTCCAAACCATGTAGGCCCTAATTATGATCCTAGTGCCAGGGTTAATGTGGCGGTAATACCGCCATCAGGCTGGCGGCACATACTGCCACATTATGAGATTGGCGGGTTGGCTGGAGCCAACCCACCACTTCTCCACTCATTTTGCCAAGGCAGTATGAGCCGCTGGGCCGGAGATGTGAACCTCAGACTTGGTGGCCCACAGAATACCGCCCCTGTCATTATGAGCCAGCCTACCGCCATGGTTTTCGTGGCATTAGAAATGCCATGAAAACCATGCCAGTAGGCCCTACGGGTGACAGGAAATTCATCCCATTGTACCGGTAGGCGGCTCCCCCACACCTCAACACTCACCTGATGCCCCCCAACCACCTCCATCCAAACTCACTCCTACCCACCCCGATCGAAACAACCCCGCCCCTTGACATTCAAACTCACCCCCACCCACTCCCATACACACACTAAGCCCCACCCTGATACACAAACTAACACCCCCACCCCCATACATGCACATACCTGCAGACACGCACACACCACACAACTGCCCCCACCTCCCACAACCACACACTCATACATCACCCCCCACTACATTCACAGCGCCCCTCACCCCATCCCTCGCATACACACACGCAGACACCCACACACACCACGCAGACACCCATTCGCTAACACTGACATACACGCGTTCATACGCACACTGGCATACACACATTCATACACACACTGGCATATACACATTCATACACACACTCACACATTCATGTACACACTCAGACTCACACACAACACCCCCCACCGGCTCCCATGTCGGAAGCCTGACTTACCTTGGTCGTGGATGGTCTTCTGGCAGGAAACGGGAATGGGCACTGCTAGCGCCAGTGGCTCCCTGCCAGAAGAAAACCGCCAGGCCATATTACTATATGGCTGCAGCATCAATTGGCATAATTGTGCGTCCACCACCCTGAGCACTGCCAGATTTCCGCCATTAATATGACGGAAGTCAGGCAGTGCTCATAATATGACGGACAGATGGTAGCCACGGTGGCGGCATGTTGGTGGCAGTCACAGCTGCAGTAGGTGGTATTTACCACCAATGTTGTAATGACCACCATAGTATGGTTCTCCAATACCTGCATCATGTACATTGTATGGATGCCTCACAAACTGCAAAAACAGGCACACAAGAAGTCTAACTGGCACACAGGGACATATTATAGCCTATTAAGGAGGGAAAGGATGGTGTTGAACAGTCAACTGAGCCTATGAGACTCTTATCTGCTCTTCTGATGAGATATAGAGCTGATCATACAGGGGAGGACCTTGTCCACATGCCTCTACAGCTTCTCTGGAGAGAAGACAGGGGCCCTTTCACCTACTGGTCGTGGCATGATTGCTCCCATAGGCAGCACCCAGCAGCTGATGTGGTGGAGGTGTTGCTGGCTCAGTGTCAGGAGTCAAGTGACGAATTTTGCAAAACGAAACATACATGTATACCACATGTGCGGGCTTCACCATCGATAGCCACAGTCATTGGCCCGTTACCACCACAGGCGGCAACGTTAGCCTATGGCTGTGTCCACCATGGTTGGTAACCCCCCTCTGAATAGACGACTTCCACCAGCAGCCACAGGCGGTTCCTAATGTCCAGTGGAGTGGGTCAGGCATCTGCCATTTTGGAGGTTGGAAATACAGTATATGGAACTGTTAAATGCATCACAGCAACAAGATACGTGTGGGATCATCACAAATATCCCAAATAAGTCTTGTTGTGTAGGTCCTACTAAACACTCACCAGTGTAGTGTGTTGCTAGGCACAGATGCATATGACGACGGTGCATGTCCACCGCCGCTACTGGTATTTTGACTGTCGGAAAATACTGTTAAATTTTGAGGGGCATTTGAATAGCAGATGTAGGAAAGTACCATCTTGCCTGGCATGTTTCCCCCATTTTTACATGTATGTAAGTTTATTTTTTCCTGTCTCACTGGGATCCTGCTAGCCAGGACTCCAGTGCTCATAGTTTGTGGCTTGAATGTGTGTACCTGTGTAGTGACTAACTGTGTCACTAAGGCTCTGCTAAACAGAACCTCAGTGCTTATGCTCTCTCAGCCTTTAAAATTGTCATTATAGGCTAGTGACCATTTTCACCAATTCTAACTTCACACTGGAACACCCTTATAATTCCCTAGTATATGGTACCTAGGTACCCAGGTTCCAGGAGATCCCTATGAGCTGCAGCATTTCTTTTGCCACCCACAGGGAGCTCAGACAAATCTTACACAGGACTGCCACTGCAGCCACTTTTCACTGCACTTAAGTAACTTAGAAGTCACCTATATGTCTAACCTTCACTTAATGAAGGTTAGGTGCAAAGTTACTAAGTGTGAGGGCACCCTGGCACTAGCCAAGATGCCCCCCACATAGTTCAGGGCAATTTCCCCGGAATTTGTGAGTGCGGGGACACCATTACACACATCCACGACATATAGGTCAATACCTATATGTAGCTTCACAATGATAACTCCGAAGATGGCCATGTAACATGTTTAAGATCATGGAATTGCCCCCCATGCCAAATATGGTATTGGGGTGCCAATCCCATGCATCCCCGGGGCTCCACTATGGACCCCGGGTACTGCCAAACCAGCTCTCTGGAGTTTTCTCTGCAGCTACCACTGCTGCCACCCCACAGACAGGGTTCTGCCCTCCTGGGGTCTGGGCAGCCCAGCCCCCGGGAGGGCAGAACAAAGGATTTCCTCTGAGAGAGGGTGTTACACCCTCTCCCTTTGGAAATAGGTGTTAAGGGCTGGGGAGGAGTGGCCTCTCCCAGCCTCTGGAAATGCTTTGAAGGGCACAGATGGTGCCCTCCTTGCATAAGCCAGTCTACACCGGTTTAGGGAACCTCCAGCCCCTGCTCTGGCGCGAAACTGAACAAAGGAAAGGGAAGTGACCACTCCCCTCTCCATCACCACCCCAGAGGTGGTTCCCAGAGCTCCTCCAGTGTGTCCCAGACGCCTGTCATCTTGAATCCAGAGGTGTGAGGGCACAATGGAGGCCTCTGAGTGGCCAGTGCCGGCGGGTGACGTCAGAGACCCCTCCTGATAGGTGCTTACCTCACTAAGTGGCCAATCCCCCTCTGGGGGCTATTTAGGGGGTCATTCCTACCCTGGCGGTATATGACCGCCAGGGTAGGTGACGGAGGAAGCACCGCCAACAGGCTGGCGGTGCTTCCGGGGGCATTCTGACCGCGGTGGTAAAGCCGCGGTCAGAAACGGGAAACCGGCGGTGTCCCGCCGGTTTCCCGCTGCTCCAGGGAATCCTCCACGGCGGCGCTGCAAGCAGCGCCGCCATGGGGATTCCGACCCCCTTACCGCCATCCTGTTCCTGGCGGTTTTGACCGCCAGGAACAGGATGGCGAGAACGGGTGTCGTGGGGCCCCCTAACAGGGCCCCATTAAGATTTTCAGTGTCTGCTATGCAGACACTGAAAATCGCGACGGGTGCCACTGCACCCATCACACCCCTTCCACTCCGCCGGCTCCATTCGGAGCCGGCATCCTCGTGAAAGGGGGTTTCCCGCTGGGCGGACGGCCTTCTGGCGGTCGCCCGCCAGCCCAGCGGGAAACTCAGAATGACTGCTGCGGTCTTTTGACCGCGGTACGGTCTTCTGGCGGTTCCCGCTTGGCGGGCGGCGGTAGGAATGACCCCCTTAGTGTCTCTCCTCTGGGCTTTTCCTCAGATAACGATTTGCAAGAATTCACCAGAGTTCCTCTGCATCTCCCTCCTCAACTTCTGCCAAGGAACGACTGCTGACTGCTCCAGGACGCCTGCAAAACTGCAACAAAGTAGCAAGAAGACTACCAGCGACATTGTAGCTTCTAATACTGCTGGATTTCTCGACTGTTTCCTGGTGGTGCATGTTCTGGGGACTATCTGCCTTCACCCTGCAATGGAAGCGATTAAGAAATCTCCCGTGGGTCGACGGAATCTTCCCCCTGCTCCAGAAGGCACCAAACTGCAGCGTCACCAGTACTCTAGGACCCCTCTCATCCTGACGAGCGTAGCCCCTGGAACACAGGTGACCCAGACTGTCCGGTGGTCCAACTGTCCAAATTTGGAGGAGGTAAATCCTTGCCTCCCCTCTCCAGACAATAATCCTGTGTACTGCGTGAACTGCAGCTGCTAGGGCTTCTGTATGCTTTTGCAAGGAATCATTCATGCACAGCCTAGCCCAGGTCCCCAGCACTCCATCCTGCATTGCTCAACTCGCTGAGTTGACCACCGGCTTCGTGTGACCCTCTTTTGTAGTGTTGAAATGACCGCCATGCTCAGTTTTCTTGAACCCATATTCCAGTACTTCTGCGGGTGCTGCCTTCTTGTGCGTGGGCTCTCTGTGTTGCTGACGGCCCCCTCTGTCTCCTCTTCCAAGTGGCGACCTCCTGGTCCTTCCTGGGCCCAGGCAGCACCCTTTTTCTTCAACTGTGACCTTTGCAGCTAGCAAGGCTTGTTTGCAGTTTTCTCCAAAGAAACAATGCCGTATCCTCCAGCACTCTGTAGGACATTTTCTGCACAAAAGAGAAGTTCCTGGCACCATTCTTTGTTGCAGAATCTTCAACTTCTTCCATCCGGAGGCAGCCATTTTGCACCTTCATCCAGGGTTTAGTGGGCTCTCCCGCCGGACACTTTTGTGACTCTTGGACTTGGTCTTCTTCCTTTACAGGTCCTTAGTTTCAGGAATCCATCTTCAGTGCTTTGCAATCTGTTGTGGTCTTTGCAGAATCTTCTATCTCGAGTTTAGTGTGTTTCTGGGGAAGTAGTATCACTTTACTCCTACTTTTCAGGGTCTTGGGGTGGGGTATGTTGGACACCCTAAGGGGCATATTTATACTCCGTTTGCGCCGGAATTGCGTCGGTTTTTTTGACGCAATTTCGACGCAAAACTAACTCCATATTTATACTTTGGCGTTAGACGCGTCTAGCGCCAAAGTCCATGGAGTTTGCGTAATTTTTTAGCGTGGACACCTACTTTGCGTTAATTATATGCAAGGTAGGCGTTCCCGTCTAAAAAATCGACTCCGAGGCATGTGCGTCCGATTTATACTCCCGGGCAAAAATCACGCCCGGGATGGGCGGGTCAAAAAAAATGACATACGGCCGCTTTTGCGGCGTTAAGGGACCTGTGGGCTCTGAAGGAGCCCAGAGGTGCCCCCCCATATCCCCAGGGACACCCCCTGTCACCCATGCCCACCCTAGGAGGACACCCAAGGCTGGAGGGACCCATCCCAGGGACATTAAGGTAAGTTCAGGTAAGTGTTTTTTTTTTTTTGTGGCATAGGGGGGCCTGATTTGTGCCCCCCTACATGCCACTATGCCCAATGACCAATGCCCAATGACCATTGCCATTGGGAAAGGGTGCATGACTCCTGTCTTTGCTAAGACAGGAGTAATTTCTATGGGGGTTGGGAGTGGAAAAAAATGGCACAAATCGGGTTGAGGCGAAAAAATTGCCTCAACCTGACTTGCCCCATTTCTTGACGCCCATGCCCCATATCCCCCTACGCCGGCGCACACCAGACGGCACCGGCGGCTACCGCCCGCTAACGACATTCAATAAATACGGCGCCCGCATGGCGCTTCAGAATGGCGTTAGCCGGCGCTAATTTTTTTGACGCAAAACTGCGTTAGCGCAGTTTTGCGTCAAAAAGTATAAATATGGGCCTTAGTGTTTTCTTACACTCCTAGCAACCCTCTACACACTACACTAGCCTAGGGGTCCATTTTTGGTTCACATTCCACTTTCAGAGTATATGGTTTGAATTGCCCCTAGGCCTATTGCATCCTATTGTATTCTACAGTGTTTGCACTACTTTTCTAACTGTTTACCTACCTGATTTTGGTTGTGTATATATTTTGGGTATTTTACTTACCTCCTAAGGGAGTATATCCTCTGAGATATTTTTGCCACATTGTCACTAAAATAAAGTATCTTTATTTTTAGTAACTCTGAGTATTGTGATTCTTAGGATATAGTGCTATATGATATAATTGGTATAGCAGGAGCCTTGCATGTCTCCTAGTTCAGCCTAAGCTGCTCTGCTATAGCTACCTCTACCAGCCTAAGTTGCTAGAACACTACTAATCTACTAATAAGGGATAACTGGACCTGGCACAAGGAGTAAGTACCATCAGGTACCCACTATAAGCCAGGCTAGCCTCCTACAGCAGATAGTTGGGCGTTGCATGAATCCATGTTGTGGACACATGTCTTGTCAACCATGGGGTGTCACATTTGACCCATTTGTAGTTGACAGCTTTGATGTGTACTGGATGCAATGTATTTCAAGTCTGAAATGCTTTGTCACTTGATTTTGTTGGTATACATCATGTATGTTGCTGTAGACACAGTGACCAATGCTCCCACTCATGTATTGTCACACATAGGTACCCAGGGACAGGGAGGATGCAATAAGCTCCAGTGTACCATCTATTGCCAGACCTCCAAACCATGAAAGAATGCCACATAATTCAAGTATACTGTCTGAATGGGCAAACAGTAGTGGATTTATGCCGTCAGTTGAAGCTAGATCTGATGCCTGAGAACACTAATCAAACATGCATACCACCCATTGTGGGAGACCAATGGCAGTATTGCACTTTCTGGCACCGGGTCCTTCCAACATACAGTGGCCATATCTGGTGGTATGTACCAACCTATGTTCAGTCTTATATTGAGAGATTTCCTATCAGCAATGTTGAAACACATTAACAGCAATATCATGTTCCCTTGATGTGAGGATTTGGCCAATGTGAAGGCTGACTTTTATGGTTTGGCCCACCTCACACATATGGTGGGGCCATTGATGGCACACATGTTGCTTTGGTGCTACCGCAGGCCACTGAAGAAGTCTATTGCAACAGGAAAAGCTTCCATTTAATCAACCTGCAAGTTGTCTGTTTATCTGATCTCTAAATCTCAAACGTCTGTCCCTGTTTCCCTTGATCAGCCCATGATTTCCTCATAATGAGGAAAAGCACCATACCCAAGCTGATGTCACAACTGCAACCAAAGGGGATCAGCTGCTAAAGAGGAAGGCATGTCTGTGGGTAGTTGTGCCTCTGGCACAGCATCCCTTCCTGTGGCCGACACCGTTATACATGGGCTTGATGTCGTTGACCCAAAGGAAGGGGATGGTTTGTTTGGCAAAGCCCCGCTCAGGGTAGTATGAATGCCCCTCAGCACCCCCGTTCGGAAGACAGTGTTTGAATTGTGGGTCTCCATTTGTTCACACATGTCCCTGTGCATGTCCCTCTGAAGCTACTTGATTTCCTGGAGTTTGGCCAACACCTGGTGCCATAATGCCTTGGGACTACTGATAGACACGCTACGACATTGCTGATGGTGTCCTGGCCAAAAGCAGCCCCAATGGCCTCACTCTGCTGGCCTATAGCATCCCTCACACGCACCTTACCCAACAAGCCTGTGCCCTTGGCACATGGCACCGTCTCGAATTGGGACCTGGACCCTCAGTGTTCAAAGTGTCTAGTTGCACCTCAGGATCCAGGTCTTGGGAGCACAAAATGGTGGAAACTGTGCTAATACTCAGGTTGGGGGGCGAATTGTTGACTGGGATTTTGAAGCAGCATGGCCGAGAGCTGACATTGTGGCCACAGTGAGACTCACTGTTGCTGCCTGACCAGGTTTCCCATTTGGGCAAGGACCTTCCTCCACATCCACAAGTCAAAGAGCGTTGTCGTCACTGAGGGCCTTATCAAGGGGGGGAGTGGTAGTCTCTTCTGTGGCTTCTGTATGCTCAGCAGCAGTGTTACCTGTTGATGAAGAATGTATATTGTTAAGGGTTGAATTGCGACATTTACCTCCAAACGTTTTGTGTTACAGTTAGCAGAGACAATGGACATAGTCAAGTTCTAGGTAATCCATGTCAAGTTACCATGGTATTGGTTTATTTGACATGACATGTGTGAAGAATGCATAAACTATTTGACTCAAGGAGCTGATGAGATGTGCAGATCAGTTGCACTTTGTAAGATGGACTGAAAATGACAACTTACCACCAGTGAAGCCAACACAGTGGAGAAGCAACATGTGCATTTGATCATTTGAAGGCCTAGTTGAGTGAGATACAGGCAAACACAGGACTTTGTTGTATATGTGACTGGAGTCATCATGTGCACAGTGATTTGTCAATGTGTCTGCTGCCAATACCTATCTGGTGATGTAGCTTGAGGCCTTAGGAATGCTTGTTGAACACGCTGGGTAAGGTGTCATTCCTGTCCTCAGTAGTTTTATCTTGGGTTAACAGGTCAAGATGGAGCTAGGTAGACAGAAACATCTCTGAGTTGAGCATTATCTGTATCCTGGTCGCCCCCAAGTGAGGAAACTATAGGTGAGTTACCAAAAGGGGGTAATTGGACAAGTGACCACTGGGCTGGTGTTTGGAGTTACTCACACAAGGCCTCCTGGGAGTTGCAGTCTGGTCACTCTCTCTACTACACACACCATACAAATGGTATCCTTCCAGTTGAGTACACTTCAATTGAGAGTTACTAAACAAGGGTATTTGGACAAGTACACACCAGGATGGTGTTTGGATTTACAGAAACAAGGCTCCTGGGAATTGCAGTCAGGGCACTCTCTCTACTACTTACATTATACAAACGTTATCCTCCCAGATGACTATACTTCAACTGAGAGTTACCAAACAAGGGTATTTGGACAAGTGCACACTGGGCTGGTGTTTGGAGTTACAGGCACAAGGTCTCCTGGGATTTGCAGTCAGGTCGCTCCCTCTACTACACCACTATACAAATGGTATCCTCTCAGGTGAGTACACTTCATTTGAGAGTTAAGGCAATGGGGTTATTGGGCAAGTGAACACTGGGCTGGTGGTTGAAGTTCAAGAAACAGGTCCTATTGGGCTTTGCAGTCAGGTCACTCCCTCTGTTTCACAACACTTGACAAATGGTATACTCCCAGGCAAGTAAACCTAATTTGAGAGTTTACTAATATATGTATTGTGGAAAGGGAACACTGGGCTGGTAGTTGGAGTTAGGGAGACAGGGCCTATTGGGCTTTACAGTCAGGACATTCCCTCTACTTCCCAACACTTGACAAATTATATCCTCCCAGGTGAGTAAACTTCATTTGAGAGTTCACTAACAGATGCATTGGAGCAGGTGAACACTGGGATGGTGGTTGGAGTTAGATAAACAGGTCCTATTGGGTTTTGCAATCAGGCCACTCCCTCTGCTTCCCAACACTTGATAAATAGTATAATCCCAGGTGAGTAAACTTCATTTGAGGGCTCACTAACTGATGTATTAGGGCAAGTGAGCAATGGGCTGGGGGGTTGGATTTAGAGAAACAGGGCCTATTGGGCTTTGCAGCCAGGTCACTCCCTCTACTTCTTAACACTTGATAAATGATATCTCTCCAGGTGAGTAAACGTTATTTGAGCGTTCAATAGCAAATGTATTGGGGAAAGTGAATACTGGGCTGATGGTTGGAGTTAGAGAAAGAAGGCCTATTGGGATCTGTAGTCAGGTCACATCCTCTACTACCCAACACTTGACACATGGTATCCTCTACGGGAAACTTCATTTGGGAGTTCACTAACAGATGTATTGTGGCAAGTCAACAATGGGTTGGTGGTTGGAGTTAGAGAAACAGGGCCTTTTGGGGTTTGCAGTCAAGTCATGTTGTAGGTGCACCAGCAAACCCAAGAGCTCAATTACAGTAAGATGCTGTTGCTTGCAAGATTCAGACTTATTTGGATATATATTACATCCTTGAATATCAAGTTTGCAATAACCAATGCTTGTTAAATGTCTCATTTATTACAAACAATGCTTGTTGATTATTCACATTATATCCCACCTGCTAAACGTGTGCCCTCTGTAACTGCCAACACATGTGCTCCTCCCAATGTGATCTATATTGAACATGTGGCTCAATTAGGAGTATAATTGCTCACTTCCCTAACAAGCAACTAACTGCCTTTCCACCTGCTCCAACTGTAACTGCCCAAACTTGTGCTCTTCACAATGTGATCTGTATTGATCATGTGCCACAATCAGGAGGGTAATTGCTAATTTCCTTAACAAGCAATGAACTGATAATTTAAGGATGCTTGTGAGTCTGAGGCCTTGTTTGGCTTCAGACACATTGCTCTACTCGCCTGTTTCCAGTCAAGTCAAATTCCTTGACCTCCAGCCTGCCTCCAGTGGATTTCCAGTGAAAGATAAGTTCCTTGTGCTCCAGCCTGCCTCCATTCGAGTTCCAGCATTCCTCATTCTCCGACCAGCTTCCAGTTGAGCTCCAGCATTTCTCGTCCTCCGGGCAGTCTGTAGTAGAGTTCCGGTGATCCTCGCCCTAAGGGCAGCTTCATGAGGAGTCCCAGCTCTCCTCTTCCGTCTTCTGCTGATGATCCCGTATGTCCTGTAAAAGAGGGAAATTAAGAAAGGTGAAAAAAAAATAGTTTGAGTTCTTCTGAAAATTTCAAGCAAGTAACTTTATTTCAAGGTAAGGAAGGATTATTCACTTAAATAAAACAAAACATAGCTCTGTCTTTTAAATAATTCATGACAATAAGAATGAGCATGATTTACTGTTTGGTGGGAATCCAAGATATCAAGGAAAGACGTATTTATTGTAACAAGCGCTCCCGTGAGAATTAGGAGGTTGGAAATAGAGCCAGTTTATCAAACGTATTATTGGCAAGAGATTATGCCTGAACACAAGGAAGCACTTTAGTCAAGTTGATTGTTTTTGAGTTTGGACATTGCTTCAGAGACTCTGAAAGTATTATGAAAAGAGGAAGAGACTTGTACGGCCTTATAGAAATGCATGCACAATGTGTAAACAGTAACTTGCATTATGCAAGGTCCAATAGTTTATGCAAGTTCAATGTATTAATAAATTCATTCTTTTGCAGCCGAGAACTCCAAAAAAAACAAGAACCCAGTAGTTTGAGAAATCAGAAGTCCTAATGCCCAACACAACACACAATCCAGGGTCCAGCAGTCTGATTCTGCCGTCCTCAAAGCAGAAGCTGTCATTTTCTCTTTTTCTCTTCCCAAAACCCCCGTCCCCTTGAAGACTTGTGAGAGGGCAATGTACTCTTCATCGCAGACACGTTAGTCCTTAAAGGGTTTGTGGAATTGTCATCGCCCCATCGAAATGCCTGGATTTCAGGTGAGGGGCTTGCACAGAACAAAAAGCCAAGCCGGAACATTGACGTTCCCTTGAGGCAAAGTCATGATGGATCACAAGGCTGTAACTGAATCAGATAATTTAACCCCTACGGAGCAGTTGTCAGGTTCCAGTACACAATTTACAGGAACAAGTCCTGAAATTATGAACCGAGAATCAAGAGCTCATGGAGACCCTAACACATTCCACATCCTTCACGGAATGGAGGGAACCCTTATGCCCAGGGCCCCTTATTAATTTCCCAAAATCTGATACTCAACCCTCCACTTACACTCCTGCTATTCCCTCTTACCAGAATTTACATGTAACAGTGACCATCCGACATCTGTGCCTTTGGCCAACCATGAAAAATTTAATGGGGACAGTTCTCATTTTGCTGCCTTCATGAGCCAATGTCAACTGCCTTTTTTGTGTAGGCCTCAAATAATCGCATCTGATGCTGCTAAGGTAGTTTTTGTTGTTTCCCATCTTGGTGGTGTTGCCACCAATTGATCTATTCCACTTATTGAAAACAATTATCCCATCCTATTTAATTTTGCTACCTTCAAGGCAAGCCTAACACGATTGTTTATGAAACATGTTTTTATCCTGTCTTGTGAAATTGAATTATTAAATGCACGACAAGGAGCTCCTGACTTACATTACTACTTCCAACCGGTTACTTGCTGAGACTAAATGGCCTGAAGAAAAACATAGCTTCAGGGAAGATTTAAAAAGTTAATTTATCCCATATCATTGAATTACCAGAAGATTGCACTGAATTTAATAATTTAGTAGAGCGACTAGGTCATCAGTTAGGAGAAAGGAAATCTGAAAATCTGAACATCCTTGGAGTGAACCCAGGATAGTTGTTTTAAAAACAGCTAAAAAAAAATCTAAGAAAAAGCACAGGAACCAGAATTCATGGAAATTGTGGAACTGGAGTTCCTTTTTCTATTAAAGAGAAGAAAGGGTGCCATATGGCCAATCTATGCCTATGCATTGTGGTAAACCCAGTCACTTTGCACAAGACCGCACAGTTAAACCTAAAAAGAAAAAAGTTGTTGCACGTTCTAGTGTTCCCGAACTGCATCAGGAAAAGTAATGCTCTTGTAGAAAACTGAGATTGCCTCTCTGAGAGGGTCTCTTTACCAGAACTCCCAATACTTGACTAATATCCTAAACCATGTACCTACACACCTGACCATTAGAGTAACCCTCATTCCATCTCCTCAGAATAGAAAAAGGCCCTCATCATTACATTGGTGGTAAAAAACGCTTACCGCCACGCTGACGGCTGCCAACATACCGCTGCGGTGGTGAATATCCGTTCGGCATATAACGACACACACACACCAAACCAACAGAATACATCCACATACACAAATCGGCCAGCCCAAAGGTCAATGGTAAACTGTCAGTCCCAACACCTATACTGTTACGCCAACAAAACAACACCCACCATATCATGACCCATGAATCACCACTGCGGATATTCAATGGCGGTAAACTATTGGCGGTACACACCATCGCACTCAGAATGGACACCCAAATTCTAAACTACACAACACTGGCCAATTCAAACAACACACACCTAACACCCATACTCACACCACACCCACCAAATGACACCACTATAAAACACACAGCCACATTACCCATAACCCTTTATGAATACTAATCATTGCCACCAGACAGACATCAAGACCACTGCGACAAATACAAACACACCCACACATCACTCATGCACTCCACTGCTCACACCCAATCACACCACCCAACACCCACACACTTACACACATCATACAATACCCATGGCCCCACAAAGGCACCACTGTTTCACAGATGAGGAAATAGTCAGGGTAGAGCTACAGCTGTTTGGAGAACAGGTACAGCAGAAATCCATTTCAAGGAAGATGGAGCTATGGTGGAGAATCGTGGACAGGGTGAACGCTGTGGGACAGCATCCAAAAACAAGGGATGACATCAGGAAGAGGTGGAACGACCTACGGGGGAAGGTGCGTTCCGTGGCAGCAAGGCACCAGCTCGCCATACAGGGGACTGGTGGTGAACTACCCCTCTTCCCGTACAGCTCACAGCATGGGAGGAGCAACTATTGGCATTACTACATTCTGAGGGACTCGCTGGAGTAGCCGGAGGACTGGACACTGGTAAGTCAACATTTATCACTTATCACCCCCCATACCTGCATGCCATCACACCCCCTCACCCTCACTTCCATCACTCCGCTCCATCCCACGCACTGTACCTACACATATGACTAACTTCAATGCCCAGCCCTGCATGCCATACCAATGCATGACCAGCCCTCCCAGCCCTGCATGGACACCCATCACCAAGCATGCACAGCATAGGGGAACTAACAATACCACAATACATCACCATACACAATCAAAGGTGGCAGGGCAAAAGCAACCATAGAGGGGAAGATAGGGATGTACAACATCACAGGCATGAAGCATAATACATCACTTACATCCCCACAGGTGCCCCAGCCAATCTCAGTGAAGAGGAGGTGCCACAACTACCCAGTCCCCCAACAGAAGATGCCCCTAGTGATGACAGTAACTCTGAACTCCAGGCACTGGATCAACAACCTGGCCCATCAGGGACCACTGGACAATCGGTCCCCCCAGCCCACTCCCAGTGCACCACAGAGCCTTCCCTTCAGTTACCAACACCACAGCACCCACCCAACATACTCACACGTCTGTCCCCAAGACACGTCAATCAGCAGTGTGCCCACCTGTACAGGGACCCCAGTCCACACCTCATACCAAAGACAATGAGGGACCTGGGTCAGTGGCAGTGGGCCCACCGTTGAGGGGACAGGGGCATAGGGCAAGAGGGATGTTGGACTTTTTGCCTTACACAGGGTCATCCCCAGTCTTTTTGCCTCCTTCCTCCTGGTTTTTCTGACCTCTCGCTGTTGGCTCTAGGACTCTGAGCACTTTATCACTGCTAACCAGTGATAAAGTGCAGGTGCTCTCCCATCTAAAGTTGGTATGATTGGCTTATACCTAATTGGCATATTTAATTTACCTATACGTCCCTTGTACAGTGCTATCTCTATATCCATGGCCTGCAAATTAAATACTACTAGTGGGCCTGCAGTGCTGCTTGCGCCACCACTGAAGTAGACTTTCAAACCTGTCTCAGGCCTGCTAGCTCAGGGCCTGTGTGCGCAGTTTTCTGCCACAGGGACCTGGCATCTAAACTTACTTGCCAGGCCCAGAACTCCCCTTTTACTACATGTAGGTCACCCCTAAGGTACTCCCTAGCTGGCCCTATGGGCAGGGTGCCATGTATGTAGAAAGGCAGGACCTGTGCCATATTGCATGGCCTGTCCTGGTAGTGACAAACAGCCTAACTTGGTGTCTCACTGCTGTGAGGGCTGCCTTCTCATAGGATTGCATTAGAAATGCCCTGCCTTATATGTAAGGGGTATTGTCTGATTTATGAGGGGTAGCGTAGGCGTGTTTGGTATGGTTGTGATGGTGATAATAAATGCTGCTTACTGGTGTGGGTGTATTTTTTATTACTATCACAGAAATGTCACTTCTAGAAAGTGCACATTTATCTGTGCTTATGACTCTGGTGTTTTGCAGCTTGACTCCAATCCACGTCTGGGCAGAGTGACAGTTGGGGCTTTGTGCATACTTTTCAGACAGCCTGTACACAGGGAGGGTGGAGGTGTCACAGAGGTGCATCTGCATACTGAATAGTCTTCCTGGGCTGAGAGAAGGGAGAGGCGTGGCACACCTGCATTTGTAAAGACTGTGCCCTGGCCTCACACAATAGGGTCGTTAACCCACCACTGATGTTTGGAGCCTGTGCTGAAAGGAGAGAGGGGGCACTCCCAGAACCAGTTGTAACTGGCTGGAACCTCCTCTCCCTACCATAGTAAAACACTGTAAGAACTGACTATAAGTACAGGGGAATTTTCCCCACAATTTGGAGACTCTTGGAATCATCTTGGAACTGGACACCAAAGGCTGAAAGGACTCACCAGGAACCGCCATGGACTGCGGCTGCTGTGCTGACCTGTGACCTGCCTGGTCACTGTGAAGGACTTGCCACTTGCTGCCTTTCCCTTGTGCTGGCTTGTAGCTGGGCCCTCCACCTGAGGACCTTGTCTTAAGATTCTGCTCCCCAGGGGCAGGGTGCTATGGCCCCTGACCCCTGCATCCATTTCTTCACGAGGGGTGCTTCTCCGTGGTTGCGGCTGCCATTGCGCTGATTGCAGCGCGCTTATGGAGCTTTGGGAGCTCGTAGGCTCCTTGCTGCATTGTGCCCCTTTAAATAAGTTCACCGCAGCAGCCCGGGAAGCTGGAAGAACACTTGCGCACCGCATCAGGTGCAGGCGAGTGTCTGATCGGGCCCCAGGAGCGGTCTGATCTTCTTGTGGCTTCACGGCAGAACCAGGGGAAGGCGCAGGGAGTGCCCCCTGGCCTCTGTGTTAGGAGCAGGACGCTCCTTTTCTGCTGTTAGGTAAAACAGGCATTATTGTGCCCCCCCCAGCTCGGTGGAAGGGCCAGTGGAGGCCCGGGGGGCCCCGAGAGATCCCGGGTCCCGGGAGGGACCTGTCATTAAACCGGAGGGGGTGCGTGGTGCCCCCCTCCTGCCCTAACTTCTTTTTACTGGCTTTGGCCCCCCTCGTGAGGGCCGGTTGAGGCCCCGGGGGGGCCCCAGTAATCACCGTCCCCAGAGGGGCCTGTCTATAAAAGAGAGGAGGTGCATCTCACCCTCCTCTGACCCCGAGTATAAGGGAGGCCCACGTTTTGCACATAGGAGCGCCGGGGGCCCCATTGTTCGCCTTCTAGGCACTGGAGGTGCCTTCATCCAACCAGGTATTGTTTAAAGGACCAATATAGTTGCAATCCAAAGTTCTTTCTACAGACTTTTGTTTGATTCATATATTACCTACCTGCGTTTGATGTTTTTACATATGTGTATGCAAATGTTCCTTTTATGGACATGCTTGCTAATATGTTTTTCTAACTTGCCATATGTTTTCTAATGTTCCTACTATGGGCATTTTATGATATTCTTATGACAAGTGCTGGGATGTAATAATGTGTTTCCTGACTACTGCTTATGTTGCAGAATACTGAGTAACCTGTGTGTTATGTGTGACTACTGCTAATTTGTAGAGTAACTAATGTGTAACGTTCTGACAACTGCTAAGGTAGCAGGATAGTACTGATATGTGATGTTTGGTCTGATAACTGCGTTGTGTACAATACAGTATATTTTCATATAAGCTGGTGTTATGTTTCCTTTGTGGTGGGGATATTGCGTCACATGTGTGTGTGTGTTGTGCAAACGCTTTACACATTGCCTCTGGGTTAAGCCTGACTGCTCGTGCCAAGCTAACAAGGGGGTGAGCAGGGGTTATCTTGGACGTGTAACTCCCTTGCCCTGACTAGAGTGGGTAAGTTCTGCCTGGCTGAGGTGCATACCCTAGCCAACCAGAAACCCCATTTCTAACAAGGGACAATAGGGGGACTGCCGTGCGCCAGGGGGAGGACAGGCCCAGGGAACCGATTTTCCAGGGGGCACTCACCAATGTCATGGGTGCCTACCAACAATCCCAGGACACGATGGGCCAGATCCTGAACAACATGCAGGAGAAAAAGCAGCTGCAGGAGGAACACCATCGGGAGATCAGGGAGGACTTTCAGGCCCTCAACACCACGATGATCTTCATAGCAGGGGTGCTGGCAGACATGGCCAACATCATGAGGGAATGGACTGCACAGCAGCGGGCCCCTACCACTAGCCATTTAGTCAACGGGTGGTTTAAAGGAGTGTTTGGCGCTTCCTGTCACCTATATGTTACAATTTTACCACAATAGTTTTCAGTGCTCTTTATAGGAAAAAACACCCCAAATACCTGCAAATCAACAATCAGTGATTCCCGATAACAATCTCTATATACAAAGGCACACGTCCCACCAATGTCCAATGTTATTCAATCTTCACAGTTTATTCCGTATTCCTCCTCCAATCAAAATTCAGCTTCAGTTCAAACTCCAGCCACTCTTGACAACACGTGTTTCATCTGGGGAATCACCCAGTGACTTCATCAGGGCTGAAACTACACATATACATCATATTGTATATCTAGCATTCTGTCAAGGATATTCTTTTACAGAATAGTCTATCTCCTGTGAAGCAAGTGGGAACCTCTAATGATTTCCATCACCTTCTTTTCCCCATTTCCGTGTATTGTGTGACCATAAGACATATCTACATACATATATCCATTCTCTTTATATAATGAATCTTATAAGTGATTTTTAAGATAATTTAAATTAATTTGAGATAATTTCCTAGCATACATGAATACACATGTGAGACCCTACTAAATTGCCATACTCCTGTATTCTGACAGATTGAACACACTACAACCATCACCCATAAAATGTACCTGTAGATTCATTCATTTTATATATAAAGCTGTTGTCCAGTTTTCATCCTTATTTTATACTCTTTCACCCATAATCTTCGTATGTTTTTCAAGTGTTCATGAGTCTCCAAATCTCCCCTCATATCTGGGTTCTCTGTAAACATAATCTCTCATTAACGTCTCCCTTATCATATTGCTATACAGTCCAATCCAGTCCAAATTCCTCACCTATAGTTACCATGGTCTTCTCCATCTCACCCATTTCTAAATATTGTAATGCGCGCCCACAATACTGTGTGTTCTCATCACCCCTTCTTGCTCTATTTCCAACAGAACCTATAAATCAGCTGTCTCATAGACCACCTCGGCATATCCTCCTTTAATGTTTTTCATTCATATGTAATTAAGGTTTAATCAAACTCTCGCCAGTTACGCCCTGTTTATGTATACATTCTCTGTCACTTTATCCTCCTCTCTTTACCTCCTTCGTTTATACTGATCTCACGCAATGCGTACAGTACTCTTCATTCCCTCGATTAGCATTCCAACTGCAATGTTTTTCAAAATCCATACTGAATTAACACAAAACCGAACTAAGGGGCATATTTATACTCTGTTTGTGCCGGAATTGCGTCGTTTTTTTTACGCAAATCCGACGCAAAGCTAACTCCATATTTATACTTTGGCGTTAGACCCGTCTAGCGCCAAAGATCTTGGAGTTTGCGTCATTTTTTAGCGTGGACACCTACCTTGCGTTAATGATATGCAAGGTAGACGTTCCCGTCTAAAAAATGACTCCAAGGCATGTGCGCCTTATTTAAACTCCCGTGCACGGGAGTGGGCGGGTCAAAAAAAATGGCGTCCAGCCACTTTTGCATCATTTTTTAATGCCTGGTCAGGGCAGGCGTTAAGGGACCTGTGGGCTCGGAAGGAGCCCAGAGGTGCCCTCCCATGCCCCCAGGGACACCCCCTGCCACCCTTGCCCACCCCAGGAGGACGCCCAAGGATGGAGGGACCCATCCCAGGGAACTTAAGGTAAGTTCAGGTAAGTATTTTTGTTTTTTGTGGCATAGGTGTGCCTGATTTGTGCCCCCCTACATGCCACTATGCCCAATGACCATGCCCAGGGGACATAAGTCCCCTGGGCATGGCCATTGGGCAAGGGGGCATGACTCCTGTCTGTGCTAAGACAGGAGTCATTTCAATGGGGGTTGGGAGTAAAAAAAAATGGCGCAAATCGGGTTGAGGCCAATATTTTGCCTCAGACCTGACTTGCCCCATTTTGTTGACGCCCAAGCTCCATTTTCCCCTACGCCGGCGCTGCCTGGTGTGGGTCATTTTTTTTTACGCACACCAGTCAGCTGCGCCGGCTAACGTCATTCCATAAATAAAGCGCCCGCATGGCGCTTTGGAATGACGTTAGCCGGCGTTAAAACTTTTGATGCACAACTGCGTTGGCGCAGTTGTGCGTCAAAAAGTATAAATATGGCCCTAAGTTCCCGCTCTCTCTTGAGCTGCACCTCTCTCAAAATCAATCGTAATGGAACCTTACTTTGCATCACTGCCCTCATTCCAATCGGCCCCCGCCTATCCGAGTGCCCTCCAGGTTGTTGTAGCCACTACCACTAGCCTGTCTATTGACCAGCCCTCGACTTCAGCTGCAGCTAGTGGACAGGAAGGCCACCCACAGGACCCACAGGCCACCTGCACCCTTCCCCCTGCAGAAGGGAAACTGGACCTGTGCTACAAACTGACTGGAACAACATCTTGGAGTTTCCTCCACCACCACCCGCAAATGTTCACTGCGAACCAAACAGAAGCCAGAGATACTTACCAAGACTACCGTCAGGAAATTAGACTCTTGAGATTGTCCCCCTTGTGTCCCACCCTGTCACCTTGTCCACTTTGAACTGCCACTGCTTCCCTTCCTATGGCCCCTTGGAAACTGGACCTGTGCTACAAACTGACTGGAACAACACCCTGGACTTTCCTCCACCATCACCCCATTCCATTGCACTTTGCCCTCAATGTTATAGCACTACAATAAACACCCTTGAACACAATTTGAGTAACACTGTTTTGTGAGTCTTAAATCTGCATTTGTGGGAACAGTCACATCGAGTGCAAATGATCTGAACATTGTGATAGCTAACTAATAATGACCTGGAACTGTCTGTAGTGATCACATCAGGGCAATGCTGACATATCACCAACATCTGGAAAATGAGAAGCCATAGGTGACAGTAAGTTGATATACAAAGGAAGTGAGTGCAATCATGCCACAGGCACACAGATAAATCAATAGTCAGAGTAATGTTCAGTTCCACTGTCTCACCTGTTTGTCATTGGAAGTATTGTTGTATAACTGATCTTCTGTTGTCCTCATCCTCACGGTCCTCAGGGTCCACTGCTGCCACAGGGTCATCTCCAGTCCCCTCCTCCTGCAGAGAAGGCACATGTCGTCTGAGAGCCAAGTTGTGTAACATGCAGCATGCCACTACTATCTTGCAGACCTTTCCGGGTGAGTAGCACAGGGATCCACCTGTCAGATGGATGCACCTGAACCTGGCCTTCAGGAGGCCAAAGGTCTGCTCAATTATTCTTATAGGTCACCCATGTGCCTCATTATAACAGTTCTCAGCCCCTGTCCTGCCATTCCTCACAGGGGTCAGCAGCCACAATAGGTTTGAGTAGCCAGAGTCACCTGAAAGTATTGAGGGATAACATTTAGCCTTACACAATCCTATGACAAGAGCACCTGAAGGCATACACTGACATACAGTGGGTGAGGGATCTGGCTCACCTATGAGCCACACCCTGTGCCTCTGTAGTTGGGCAATTACATTTGGGATGCTGCTATTCCTCAGGACGAAGTCGTCATGCACCAACCCAGGATAGTTGGCAGTGACATGGGAGAAGTACCAGTCCGCCAGGCAAACCATTTGCACCATCTGTGAGTGGAAACTCTTACAATTCCTGAACACCTGTTCATTCTTGTTGGGGGGACTAACGCAAAATGTGTACCGTCAATCACACCAATTATAATGGGGATATGGCCCATTGCATGGAATCCTGCCTTTATAGTAGCCAAATCTTCCACAAGGGGGAAAACAATGAAGCTGCACATGTGGGCAAGACCCTTGCCAGCACTATTGAAAACATTATCTGTGACATTCCAGTTGCCAAGCCCGCTGTCACTTGGAAAGAACCAGTTGCCAGGAAATGGAGCACTGATAGCACTTGCACAAGAAGGGAGATCCCAGTGGGATGACGGATGGCTTATATCAGGCCAGCCTCCAATTGGGCACACAGCTCTGTGATTGTGGCTTTGTCCAGTCTATAGGTGAGTATTTTGTGCCTGCCCTCCAGTGTAGCCAAGTCCACAAGGGGTCTGTACATGGGGGTTTGTCTTCTCCTCCCATTCATCCACAGCCGTAGGTATCTAAGGGACACAAGAGAGAGTAGGCTGTCACAATTTGAACAATGGAACCACAACCTCAGTGTACATGTTGCATTTATTTGTTGGGACTGTAAGAATGACAGTTATGTGCAAATCTAGGCAGTGACGTAGTAAAGGTAAATCTGATGGTTGTCCATCACCATGACATGGCGACCGCCTTTCCTGCATGTAGGGACTGGTGGAAGGGAGAGAACTCCGCTGAAGTTGGGCGGTGTGGTGGAAGCCGGTCTTGCACCAACATGCAATTCCTTATTGGATAATATGGGGCTCTATTGAGTACAGTGGCCAATGGGGATCTGTACTGGCAGTGACGGTGTACACCCCGCGGACGTGACCACCATTTTCTATCTGAATCCTCACTTGTTTCCTGACCTTCAACAGGAGAACACCTACACTACGTGTGCTGCTGTAACCTGTGTCTGGAACCTACCATGGCCTGTGTGACCAGGGAAAGTGCCCCTGCCTTCACTTCAGAGGAGTTGGAGCAATTGGTGGATGGGGTCCTACCCCAGTACAGACTGCTTTATGGGCCTCCAGGTCAACAGGTGAGTACACCTTGGGTATGATGCATGTGTGAAAGATGCATGGAGATGTGTGTGCAAGCATTGTGTCATGGGGAGTGATGTGATGTGGTTGTGTACATGGTATATGCTGGGGAATGTGTGTGCCAATGGTGAAGGACACAGAATTGGTAGGCCATATGTGTGGCAGGCTGGATTGTATGTGTTATGGTGTCCTCCCATCTGTATCTCCTCTGCAGGTCAGCACCGATCAAAAGAATGGATTAAAGCTTGCCATCGCCAAGGACGTGTGGAACCTGGGTGTCTATTACTGGCAGAGCACCCACTGTTGGAAATGGGGGGAGGACCTGAGATGCTGGGGACAGAAGACCGCAGAGTCTGATAACAACTCTGGGGATGGCCTCCCAACCAGGAAGGGGTGCCCATTGGAACCTGACCCCCCTGATGGCCCGCATACTGGCTGTGGCCTACGCAGAGCTGGATAGGCACTTAAGGGCATCACAGCAGCCACAAGAGCTGTGAGTACAGTGGGCATTACTACAATAATTGGTAGGTGGCATGGGATCCGGGTGGTGTATGTCATTTAGTGGGTGCCCCTTAATGCCAGGCCAGACATTGTAGTGTGATCCAGCTCCGGGTTAATGGTTGAAAGGGAAAACAAGGTAACCTAGCAAGGTTGCATTTCATGTCAGACCGGGCTTCGTGGGTCCCAGGAGGTGTGCAGTTAGCGGTGTTTTGGCCCTCATCTTTCTGTGGCATCTAGCCAAATCAATGGCAGTGGAATGCATAGTGCTCAATCCTGATCCCTGTGTGTGACGGTGATGTGTATACCAATGGTGGTGTTGGTGCAGTAATTGAGCCAGTGCTCTCTTTCCCTCTCCCTTCTTTATCTTCTGTCATCCTGTCCATGTGTGCATTAGGATCATCTGGCGGAGGAACATGGGCACCGGTGACAGAGGGAGCTGCATCCCACAGGACCCAGGAGGCAGAGTCCAACAATGCTGAGGGAACCAGTGGGACAGAGGGCGAAAGGAGCACCATGGTGGTGACAGGAGATGAAAACACAGACTCAGATACCTCCTCCGATGAAAGCTTCCTGGTGGTGGCGAACACCTCTGTGACCACCCCAGCTGCAGACACAGCCACCACCGCTGTACCAGCACAGCCCTCCCAGAAGTCCCTCAGTGAGTTGCCAGTGCCTGCTCACCCAAGAGGGTGGGCATCTCCTTCGCCCCAGGCATCTCGGGCCCTGCCCCAGTGAGCCCTGCTGCCCTGACTGAGGAGGCTATTGACCTCCTGAGATCCATCTCTGTAGGGCAGTCAACCAATGTGAATGCCATCCAGGGTATGGCATCCCAGATGCAGCAATGCAATGCATTCCTGGAGGGCATCCACGGTGGATTGGGGGCCCAAAAGAGACCAATTCAGGCTCTGGCCTCCTCTCTGGTGGCAGCCATTGTCTCTTTCTCTACAGGCCCCCCTCCAATTACCACTTCCCCGTCCCATTTTCCTGAACCCCAACCCATCCCATGCACAAATACAGATGACCATGCACACAAGACAACACACAGGAGTAGCACAGTCAAACACAGGCACCACACTTCAATACACAAGCACTCACCCAAACACCAGACAGTTGCAGACACAACCACATCCACTGCCTCCACTGTCTCCCCCCCTCCTCCTCCTCCAACTCCCTCACAGTCACGTCCACACTCACACCTGCATGCACTGCTCAACATCTACCACCAGCATCACCACAGCAAGCAGCACACACACCTCGCTAGCGGACACCTCCATAACATACATGCATGTGTCCCATGTGTCCTCTCCAACCCTCTGTGTCCCCCCTCCTCCTAAAGATCACAAACGCAAACACTCAGACACCCAACAGCCATCCACCTCACATCAGCACACTCCCCATGCACCTGTACCCAATTCCAGCATACGTACGCCTCCAGCAACCACTCCCTCAACCCCCACTCCCATCCCTCTTCCCTCTCCACCATCCCTAAAAATCTTTTCCTTGCCCAACTTGACCTCTTCCCTCCCCGTACCCCTGTCCTGCCTGTAAGAACAGGGTCCCAACAACCCAGCCCAGCACCTCAGCCAAACAGTCCACGCGGACAGTGGAGGTACCTCCTAGTCCTGGAGGCAAGAGAGTGATGGTTCCCAGCCAGGAAGAGTAAGGATCCCACAGTCACTGCCATGAAGGGGAAGAAGCCCTCAACTCCTGCCATGAAGGGAAAGAAGACCTCGAACCCTGCCAAGAAGGGGAAGGAGGCCGTACCTCCACCCATGAAAGGGGAGGAGGCCACTCCTCCTGCCATGAAGGAGAAGAAGCCCTCGACTACAGCAGAGGCTGGCAGGATGACACCACCACCACCACTAGTGGTCACAGAGCCCTCACCTCCAGCTGAGGCAGTGCAGCCCATGCCTACTGCAGAGGCTGCACCTTCACCCGCTGAGACAGTGCAGCCCTCACCTCCAGCACATGCTTCCCGGGAAGCACCTTCACCTGCTGACATGTTACAGCCCTCACCTCCAGATGAGACAGTGCAGCCCTCACCTCCAGCAGAGGGTATGTAGGCTACCCTCCTGGGACTGTTGTACAAAGAGATCCCTCCAGAAGCAGTGGGCCTGTCAGCCACCTGAGAGACTGTGGCCTTGCACTCCCCAGCACAGAGAAATGGGCATGGAGCCCCCTCCAGAAGCAGTGAGCAAGTCACCCATCTGAGAGACTGTGGCCCTGCACTCCCCAGCACAGAGAAATGGGCATGTAGCCCCCTTTAGAACCAGTGGGAAAGTTCCAGATTTCTGCTGAGGTGCCTCCCACCGCCATCCCCCTGAGGTGCCTGCCCACTTGTAAAATGATGCCCCTGAAGAGTTCTGTGCAGTTGATGTCAGGAGAGAAGTTGGGCCTTGGACTGTGCCTTATGGCCATGTGGGTCCATTGTACTTTGGAATGGGCATTGGCCCTTTGTGGACAATTGTACATATCAGGGTCATGTGGTGGCTTTTCCCTTGCTAATACATTTTCAGTACTTTCGAAATCTGGTCCTTGTTTTATTGTGCTGTGTGTCGTGTGCGATTAGTTTACGTCTTTAGCTGATGGTATGTGTTGTCTGTGTGTGTCACTCTCGTTTTACTCCCTCCCTCCCTTGTGTGCTAGGTGGCTGTACTCACCGTCGTCGGCTTTGGTGTTCCAGGTGGAGCATGGCATAGATGAGCATCAGGAAGACATGAAGGGGCATACTTATACTCTGTTTGCAATGAATTGGCGTCATTTTTTTTACTCTAATTCAGTGCAAAATTAACTTCATATTTATACTTTGGCGCTAGACTCGTCTAACGCCAAATTTATGGAGTTAAAGTCATTTTTTGAAAGTGGAAACCTACCTTGCCTTAATGAGGTGCAAGGTAGGCGTACCCATGCAAAAAATTACTCTATGGCCTTAATGCCATATTTATACTCCCGTGCAAAAATGGTGCACAGGAGTAAGGAGGAGGAGTCAAAAAGTGGTGCAAAACTTGCTTTGCTCCATTTTTTAAGACCTGGGCCAGGGCAGGCATTAGGGAACCTGTGGGCCTATTTCCATGGTGGAACACCATGGAAAAGCCCACAGGTGCCCTCCCCAGGCCCCAGGGACACCCCCCTCCCCACACCAGAGGGACTGCATAGGATGGGGGACCCCATCCCAGTTAAGTACAGGTATGTACAGGTAAGTAATGCAATTCATTTTTAAAGTGCCATAGGGGGCCCTGAAATGGGCCCCCCTACATGGCACTGGGTGCAATGGCCATGCCCAGAGGACCCTGGTCCCCTGTGCTGGCCATTGGGGAGGTGGGCATGACTCATGTCTTTCCTAAGACAGGAGTCATGTGGTATGGATGGCTTTGCATCAGAAAATGATTCTAAGCATGTTAGAGTCATTTTTTTTTTACTCTAACCTGCCTAACATCATTTTTTGGTGGAAAATCCCCTTCTTCCATAGAGCCAGCCTCAAACGACTAATGTCATTTTTTTAATGCTAGCCCACCCTTTGCACCGCCTTGCACCATTCCATAAATATGGTGCCTGGCTGGTGCACAAAAATGGTGCAAGCTGGTGCTAAACTTTTTGGTGCAAAACTGCATTAGTGCAATTTTGCACCAAAAAGTATAAATCAGGGCTGAAGTTCCGGTTCCATGGTGGCTGTGGCAGTATCCTCTGTGTCCCTGAAGGTGAGTCTTTTGTTTTCTGTACTGTGTTTCCACCAGGCTTTTGATGATGTTGGCACCTCCCCGGAAATTCTGGCTATTTCCTGTGTCATAATATGGTGAGCGGTACTTTGTCTTCTGCCTGGCTGTTGATGGCGACCGCTGTGGTGCGTGGTGTTAACGTCCTGGCGGATGGTGTGGTACATTGGCTATCTGTGGGAGTTCTCACCGCCATGGTCACAATTTGGTGGTAATTACCGCCGGCCTGTTGGAGGTATTTCCGCCACTTTATCACTTACAGCCAATGTCATAATGAGGGCCAAAGTCTGTCAGTGCTCATAGGCTCAGCTGCTACAGGTAACTTCCTTGATCTGTCCCTAGCGGCCAAGCTGGGAGTATCATGTGTTACCAAGGCAATACCCAACCAGTTAGGGTATTTGATGGCTCAGCCTTGTCCTCTGGCCTTATTCGGCTTCATGCTAATCTGTTAACCATAGTATGTGACAATGGTCATACAGAAGTTACAACCTTTGACCTAATTGAAACCCCCACCTTTGGCGTTATTTTTGGCATTCCCTGGCTGGAATGCCATAGTTCTAAAATTGATTGGGTTTCTCGAACAGTCACCTTGGACTTCCCCATCTGCAGAACCACGTGCTATCAGGAAGTCATCTGTCATATAACACCCCTACATTGTGCCACAACCAATGACCCTTTTCTCACTATTCTAGCAGAAGAATATCGGGATTCTTTGACCCAGTAAAAGCAGCTCAGTTGCCACCCCATAGTGTTGATGATTGTCAGATAGACCTAGTTCCTGGAGCAGTCCTTCCTTGCAGTACAGTATATACATTAACAGAACCTAAAAATCAATATCTGCGCAAGTATTTGGATGAGTTGTTGGATTTGGGGTTTATAAGACATTCTACTTCTCCGGTTTCGTCACCTTTTTCTTAGGGACAATAGTTAGTACAGGAACCATCAAAAATCATTACCCCTTTGCCACTGTTATCGGTCCTGTTGGACCAAGTCCGGGGGTCCACCATTCACACCAAGCTAGACATGCTCAGTGCATATCACCTGATCCATGTCAAAGAAGGAGGCGAATTAAGACTGCCTTTCAGAAAAAGTTTGGTTTGTTCGAATACACCATGATGCCCTTGGGCTTTGCAATTCCCTAGCGGCATTCCAATACTTTATCAGTGATGTATTACTTGAGTTCCTAAATGTCTGTGCTGTTGTCTATTTAGATGACATCATGATATTCTCTGAAGATGAGCAAGAACACACTCAGCAGGTTAGCGCCATTCAGCAACATCTACATTTAAATGCGCTAAACCATTGGTGGTACATACTGCAGCGCTCAAAATACACACACTCAAACAAAACACCACCACATTGAACAATTTGAATAATACACACCTGACACACATACACACACCACACCCACACACCCACACCACTATAAAACACACACCCACATTACCCATAACTCTTTCCAATACAAACAATTGCCACAAGAGAGAGAGCAAGACCACAGACAAGACCACACACCACCATCCCCTATACACCATCCATGCACATTACATCACACACCCCAACACATCACCCCACACACCCTCATCCACACCACTCACACCACACCCATGGCACCACAATGACACCCCAGGTTCTCAGAGGAGGAGCTAAGGGTCATGGCGGAGGAAATCATCCGGGTGGAGCCACAGCTATTCGGATCACAGGCGCACCAGACATCCATTGCTAGGAAGATGGAGCTATGGCGGAGAATCGTGGAAAGGGTCAATGCAATGGGACAACACCCCATAACAAGGGATCACATCAGGAAGAGGTGGATGACATACGGGGGAAGGTGTGTTGCACAGCAGCAAGGCAGCAACCAGCTGTACAGAGGACTGGCGGTGGACCCACACCTCCTCCCCGCAACTAACAACATGGGAGGAACAAGTCTTGGCAGTCATGAATACTGAGGACCTGGCAGAAGTAGGAGGAGGACTGGACTCTAGAAAGTCAAATCCCTATTACTATCACCCCCGTACCTGCATTCCCTCACAAACACCAACCCTTACCCTCACTCCCATCACTCCACCACCTCACACACACACACCACCATTACAACTCACCCCTCCCAATACCAAGCCCTGCATGTAACACCAATGCACGGACCCCCATCACAGACCTGCATGGACACCCATCACTAAAGCATGCACACTAGAGAGGATCACCTAGTCCACAAAATAACTACTCACACAAGGCAAAGCTGCCAGGGCAATAACAACCATAGAGGGAAACACACCTATGCACAAGATGACACACACAAAAACAATAATACTGCATTTACATCCCCACAGGTCCCCTACCCAACGTCACCAGAGAGGAGGTGCCAGAAACATCCAGTACCACCAGAAGAGGCCCACTGTGATGACAGCAGCTCTGGATGCCTGTATCTGGATGACCCAACTGGCCCATCAGGGATCTCCGGAGAGTCAGTGACCCAGGCACAGTCCCATACCACCACAGAGCCTAACCCCTTTAGAAACACCAGCACAGTACCTACCCAGCGGGCCCATACCTCTGTTCCCAGGACACGTCAATCAGCAGTGTGTCCACCACTACAGGGACCCCAGGCCACCCCACAAACACAGGACGATCAGGGACCTGGGGTCAGTGGCAGTGGGCACAAGGTTCAGGGGACAGAGGCACAGGACAACAGGGAAGCTGAGAGGATTGCTGTGTGACAGGGGAAGGACAGGCCCAGGGAACCGACACTCCAGGAGGCACTCACCAACATCCTCGTAGCATACCACCATTCCCAGGAGACTATGCGCCAGAAACAAGACAAGTTGCAGGAAACCCAGCGGCTGCAGGAGGGTCAGTACCTGGGGATCAGGGAGGACTTGAAGGACATCAACACCACCCTGGTCACCATTGCAGGGATGCTGGCAGACATGGCCAACACCATGAGGGAGGCAGTTGCACACCAGCGGGCCCCAGACACTAGCCAAACTGATGAACAGCCTTCCACCTCCGCTGCCGCTAGAGGACTGGAGGCCCCGCCACAGGAACAACAGGCCACCTACACCCCCCCGCAGAAGGAGAACCATCCCGCAAATGTTCCCTGTGATCCAGGCACGAGCTAGAGACTATTGCCAAGACCCCGTCAGGAAATAAGTCTCTTCTGATTGTCACCCTTGTGTTCCACTCTGTCACCCTGAACACCTTGAACTGCCATTGCTCCACTTCCTATGCCCCCTTGGACAATGCACCTGTGAACTGCATAGACTGGACTCTATCCTGGACATTCCTCCACCATTACCTCAGCCCATTGCACATCCCCCTCTACTTATAAGCACTTAAATAAACACCATTTGAATAAATACAAGTATGGAGTCTGTCAAATGATTGAACTACTATTGGTTTAACAAGCTTTAAAATACAACTGTACAGTAATGTATTTGTAGGAATGACCCATAATTGGCTGCAGTCAACACACCAGGAGCGAAAGTGGGGAACAAATATCTGAAAATAGAGATGCCAAAGGGTACAGTAAGTGGCAGTAGAAGTGGGAAAATCAGCCTGCCAGTGACAGTGTCAAACACAAAACTTTCAATGTAAAGTGAATTTACAGTGTCTTACCTGTGTATCATTGGAAGTATTGTCGTATTATTGCACTGATATTCTCCTCATCCTCTTCCTCCTCATCTTCAAAGTCCACAGGGTCCACTGCTGCCACATGCGCATCTCCAACATCATCCTCCTGCAGAAAAGGCACCTGGTGACATAAGGCAAGGTTGTGCAACATACAGCATGCCACGATGATCTGGCACACCTTCTTGGGTGAGTAGTACAGGGATCCACCTGTTAGATGGAGGCAACAAAACCTGGCCTTCAGGATGCAGAATTTCCTTTCTATAATCCTTCTTGTTCGTCCATGTGCCTCATTGTAACGTTCCTCTGCCCTTGTACTGGCATTCCTCATAGGGGTCAGTAGCCATGAGTGGTTGGGGTAACCAGAGTCACCTGCAAATATCGAGGGACAACTGTTAGCCACACCCTAACCCTTAGGGCCCACAACATACCCATATACCAACATCCACTGGGTGGGAACCAGGGCTCACCTATTAGCCACACCCTGTGCCTCTCGAGTTGAGCCATTACATATGGGATGCTTCTATTCCTCAGGATAAAGGCATCATGCACAGACCCAGGATACTTTGCATTGATATGGGAGATGTACCGGTACCCCAGGCACACTATCTGCACATTCATGGAGTGAAAGCTCTTTCGATTTCAGAACACCTGTTCATTTCTCCGGTGGGGGGACAAATGCAATATGTGTAACATCTATTGCCCCAATAATGTTAGGGATATGTCCCATTGCATAGAAATCAGCTTTCACTGTGGCCAAATCCTGCACCTGGTGGAAAATGATGTAGCTACGCATCTGTTTAATCAGTGCAGACAACACTCTGGTCATGGCTATTGAGAACATTGGCTGAGACACTCCTACTGCCAAGCCTACTGTCACTTGGAAGGAGCAAGTTGCCAGGAAATGGAGCACTGATAGGACTTGTACAAGAGGGGGCTCCTGGTGGGCTGACGGATAGCAGATATCTGGCCAGGTTCCAATTGGGCACACAGCTCTGTGATTCTGGCCTTGTCCAGTCTATAGGAGAGGATAATGTGCCTGTCCTCCATTGTTGCCAAGTCCACCAGGGGCCTGTACATGCAGGATGTCTCCATCTCCTATTCATTGGCAGCGGTTGCAATCTAGGGGGCAAACGGTGAGCAGCTGGTCAGTATTCCATATTTCCAAACACTACACTGCATTGCATGTGGTGACTGTAAAGGTATATTGTTGGATAGACCCAAATGGTGCCTATGTGTACTGTGACGCAGTTAGGTGCCGTGCCTGCCCTTCCCCCCTGAAATGGTGTCCACCTGTCCTGTATGGAGGGACATGTAGAAATGAGGTAATTCTGCTGATGTTGTGTGTTGTTGCGGGAGGCGGTCGAGAACTGCCGTGCAACTCCTCATTGGATACCATTGGGCCCTATGGGTTACAGCGGCCAATGGTGATGTACACCGGCAGTGACAGTACGCATCGCCACGGACATGACCACCATTTTCTATCTGTTCACTCACTTGCTACCTGACCTTCAACAGGAGAGGACCTACACTGCAAGTGCTTCTGTGACTTGTGTCTGGAACCGACCATGGCTCGTGTCACTGGGGAAAGGGCCCCTGCCACCACCACTGCAGAGTTGGAGAGACTGGTGGATGGGGTCCTACCCCAGTACCGAACGCTTTATGGGCCTCCAGACCAACAGGTGAGTAAACTGTGAGCACGATGCATGGGGCATGAATGCATGGAGTGCTGTGTGTGAGGGCCTCGTGTGAGGGGGGTTGATGGAAGTGCCTTGGGCAGCGTGCTGCATGTATGGTGGGCAATGTCTGTGCGTAAGGGGATGTGAGTGCTATAGTGGGCCATGAGTGGCCCACCATAGCAGGAGGGTCAGTCAGGACGGTCATACTGATACCTTTCCTATGTGTATTTCTCTGCAGGTCAGCACCCATCAAAAAAGGGTATATGGCATGCCATCACCAAGGACGTGCGGACCCTTGGCGTCTATGGCGGGCGGAGCACCCACTGTCGGAAACGGTGGGAGGACCTGAGACACTGGGTATTGAAGACGGCGGAGGCCCAGCTAGGGATGGCCTCCCAATGAGGAAGGGGTGCCCGTCGAACCCTGACCCCCCTGATGGTCCGCATACTGGCGGTGGCCTATCCGGAGCTTGGGTGCATCACAGCAGCCACAAGGGGGTGAGTACAGTGCCCCAATATTCTACTTGCACCTGATGGGGTAGCATCTGGTTGGGGGATGTGGGCCCGTGGGTGCCCCTAGGCCAGGCTGGACATTGCAGGGTAGGGCCCATGTTGGGCAGGGTCTGATATAAACCTCCTCCAACTAAGCTAGTAGGCATCCACTACAGGGCAGGGTCTGTGGGTCTCAGGTATGCTGCAATTGGCGTTAGGTATCCCTGTCCATGAGCTGGTGGCTAGCATTGTGACTGTTAGTGCATTGCCTAGTGCGTATGGCTGTTCTCTGTGTGTTTGTTGTGTACGCCAACTGGGGTATTGTTGCCGTCATTGACCAAGGGTAGCTTTTGTCTCTCCCCCCTTTTTGTTTTGTCACCCTGTCCTTATGTGCATTAGCATCATCTGGCAGAGGAGCACAGGCACTGGCGATGGGGAGAGCTGCATCCCACAGGACCCATGAGGCCGAATCCACCGACGGTGAGGGCACCAAGGGGACAGAGGGTGAGGGGAGCACCATGCCGGAGACTGGAGGGGACAGTTCTGACAGTGATACCTCCTCCGATGGAAGCTCCCTGGTGGTGGCTGACATCTCTGTGCCCACCCCAACTACAAGTACAGCCGCCACCCCCATACCAGCACCACCCTCCCAGCAGCCCCTCAGCGTGTTTCCCGTGCCCGCTCACCCAGGAGGGTGGACATCTCCTTCGCCCCAGGCATCTCAGGCCCTGCCCCAGTTAGCCCTGCTGCCCTGAGTGAGGAGGCTATTGACCTCCTGTGATCCATCCCTGTAGGGCAGTCAACCATTGTGAATGCCTTCCAGGGGCTGGCAGACCATTTGCAACAAAGGCCTTCCTGGAGGGCATTCACTCTGGCATGGCTGCCCAACAGCGATCAATTCAGGCTCTGGACTCCTCCCTGATGGTAGCTATTGACCCTGTTTCTAGCCTCCCCCTCTAACTCCCTCTGCCCAATCCCATTCCCCTCAAGCCCAACCTTTCCCAAGCACACAGGCAGAAGAGCATGCACCCAGGACAACTCACAGGAGTGGTTCAGGCAAACACAAGCACCACACATCATCCCACAGACACTCAAACAAACACCATCCAGATGCAGACATACCAACATCCACTGCCTCCACTTTGTTCCCCCCTCCTTCTCGTCCACCTCCCACCCAGTAGCATCTACACTCACACCTGCATGCACAACATCCTCATCCACTACCACCATCACACCTATCACTACATGCCCCTCACTGGCAGTCACCACCCCCACATCCATGCACACGTCCCCTGTGTCCTCTCCCACTGTGTCTGTGCCCACTCCTCCCAAAGTACACAAACGCAAGGACTCAGACACCCAACAGCCATCCACCTCATAACAGCAACCAGCCAATACACCTGCACCCAAACACAGCAGACAGACACCTCCTACAACCACTTCCTCTTCCTCCACTCCCAAACCTTCACCCTCTTCCACCGCTGACCTTCTCATCGGCCAGGCTGGTCAGAACCCAGGCGAGCACCTCAGCCATTCAGTCCACGGCCACAGCAGTGTCGACAGCTACTTCAGGTGGCAGAGGATCCCAGGGACCAGGCAGCAACACTGACAGGGTGCCTGCACCAGGTGCATCAAGGAAGGGCAAGAAGGCACAACCAGCTGCGACAGGGAAGGTCAAGGAGGCACCACCAGCAGCGTCTAGGAAGGGCAAGGAGGCGCCACCAGCTGCAGGAGGTAAGGGCAAGGAGGCACCACCAGCTGCAGGAGGGAAGGGCAAGGGGAAACCCCCGGCTGCTGACAGGAAGGGCAAGGGTCCTGCACCAGCAGGCAGGAATGAGAGGAGGCCTGGTGCTGGGACTCATTCTGAGCCCCCACCACCAACCAAACGTGGTTCAGCCATCCGAGGCTGAAGGGGAAGGGCTGGAGCCTCCCCCCACCACTGCCAGCACGGCCACCAGCACCACTGCCAGCGACAGCAGCCCCAGTGGGCAGCCATCAAAGGCTGCACGGGATGGACTGGAGCCTCCCCCCACCAAAGCCAGCACTGGCACCAGCACCACTGACAGCAGCAGCCCCAGTGGGCAGCCGTCCAAAGCTGTAGGGGATGGGCTGGAGCCTCCCCCACCACTGCCAGCACCACCACCAGCACCACTGCCAGCAGCAGCAGCCCCAGTGGGCCGCCGTCCGAGGCTGCAGGGTATGGGCTGGAGCCTCCCCCCACCACTGCTAGCACCAACACCAGCCCCTCCACTGCCACCACTGAGCAGCCTTCACTGCCTGCGGACAGTGTGTAGTCCTGCCTCCATGGGCTGTTGTGAGTCCTGACCTCAGCATATCCTGTGGGTCTGACACCCAGGTGAGAGACTGTGACCTTGCACTCCCCAAGATCTGTATCACAGGGCACAATGCCCCCTCCAGAACCAGTAAAAGATGCCATCCACTTACCCCATCCTTCCCAGGATGAAGCACACTGGGCACAAGGCCCCCACCAGAACCAGTGGAGATGCTATCCACTCACGCCATCCTACCCAGGAAGAAGCACACTGGGCACAAGACCCCCTCCAGAACCAGTGGAAGAAGCCATCCACTTACCCCATCCTTCCCAGGATGAAGCACACTGAGCACAAGGCCCCCTCCAGAACCAGTGGGAGAAGCCACCCACTAGAGAGACTGTGGCCTTGCACTCCCAGGACCAAGCAGTGGGCAAACCACCCACTTGAGAGATTGTGGCCTTGCACTCCCCTGGACCAAGAAGTGGGCAAACCATCCACTTGAGAGACTGTGGTCTTGCAGTCCCCAGGACCAAGCAGTGGGCAAACCACCCACTAGAGAGACTGTAGCCTTGCACTCCCCAGGACATCACACAGGGCATGTAGCCCCCTCCAGGACCAGTGGCGTTGTACCATCTTCCGGCTGAGGTGCCCCCCCATTCCCCGTCCTCCTGAGGTGCCTGTGTGTTTTCGACCTGATGCCCCTGCAGTGTTCTCTCCATGTTGTTGCAAAAGTGAGGTGGGGCTTTGGCCTATGTATTTTGGCCCTGTGGCCCACGGACATTGAGGACTGTGTGCATTGTCCCTACATTTGTAAATATGTATATAGGTTTGTATTTTGATGCACTTCTTCATGTTATTTTATCATATTACACTCACTTTCTTCCAATCATTTTGTCCTTGCATTATTCCTGAGGGGTACGGGGTGGATGTGTAATATTTGTGCATCTGATTGTGTGTATGGTTTTGGGGATGGCGGTGTTGTGTGTGTGTGTCACTCTCTTCCCCCCCTCCCTTGTGTGCTAGGGGGCAGTACTCACCGTGGTCGTCTTTGCCGGCATTGGAGTTCATAATGTGGTACATTGTCTTCTGCCTTGCTGTTGGCGGTTACCGGTGTGGTGCTTGTTGATACCGCGGATGGTGGTCGGTGTGTTAAAGTGGCTGTCTGTCTTAGTGGTTTCGGCCGTGGTCATAATTCCATTTTTGTTACTGCCGGCCTGTTGGTGGTATTACCGCCGGTTTATCACCGACCGCCAGGGTTGTAATGAGGGCCAAAGTGCTAGCTCTAACCACAATAGATACCTTCAAACGCAATGTCAAGATGGCATCTCATGACCTCCCCTGCGAACAGTGGCTCAGAAAACCATATATTACAATTGAACAGGACTATTACTTACATGCAGGGAAATTGTACATTCCAACGCAGGAATAGCAACTTCAAGTACTAGTCTGGAGTTGTGATTCTGTCCTGGATGGACACTCAGGTACACAAAGGACTTTTCACAAAACGTTTGGTGGAAAACCATGCGTCAAGAAGTTTATGACCATGTAAATTCTTGCCCAACCTGTGCTCGGAATAAATCTTTACACTTTGCTCCAGCTGGTCTTCTCCAACCCTTGCAATTCACCCTAAACCATGGCACACAGTCAGCATGGATTTTATTACAGACTTACCAGAATCTAAAAACATACTACCATGTTAGCTGTAGTAGATCTCTTGTCAGATATGGCACATTTCGTTTCACTCAAGAAACTACCAACATCTGCTGAACTTAGCTTTCTGTTCCTACACTATATAGCCAAACTCCATGGCTTGCCACGAAAATTATCTCCGATCATGGAGGTCAACTCACATCAAGATTCTGGAAGGCCTTTTGTTCTTCACTGGACATGGAAATAGCCCTATCCACTGCTTACCACCCTCAAATGGATGGTCAAAAGGAGAAAGTTAACTAGACACTAGAAAAAACACTCAAGTGCCTCCTATCCTCACTAATAGGGACTTGGGACCAAGCCCTACCATTGTCAGAATTCACATATAATAACTTGATCCACTAAGAGTTAGGGTGCTCACATTTTTATTTTCTCACTGGCACCCATCCACGGAATCTCCCAGTAACCCTTCCGGACTTAACTCCTTCGGTCCCCTTCATCACTAAACGATTAAAGATTTTACAGGATATCCAATTGAAAGAGAAAAAGAAGCTAGCTAAACACTAGACCCAAATGAAGTTACAAGCTGACAAACACACAAGCCCTAAACTCACACACCAAATTGGAGATTTAGTATGACTCTCTGCTCGTAACATTACCTTAGCAGGTCCAAATAATTGTAACCACATTATCTAGGACCATTCGAGATCACACAAGTCTTAGGACCAGTTACAATGAAGCTTCAACTACCTCCCGAATATACGATACACCCAGTATTTCATTTATCTCTTTTATAACCCTACCACCCAAACACTAGACCTGACTCACCACCCCTCCAGTCATTGTCAATGGGCATCAGAAATACGAGGTATGTCTCATTTTAGACGCTAAGTGAATCCATGGTAAATTGCATTAACTGACAGACTTGAAAGGATATAATGCTGCTGAGCGTTCTTGGAAACCTGTATCTTTCGTTCATGCCCCTCGTTTGGTGCGACAATTAATCTGTTAAATCCTATGAAACCACACCCAGCATGTCTTCCTTTGGGGGGTGGAGAACTGTTGTGGGTACACTAGCACACCCAAGAGCTCAATTACAGTAAGATGCTGTCACTTGCAACATTCAAACTTATTTGGGTATAATTCATCGCATCCTTAAATATCAAGTTTGCAATAACCAATGCTTGTTAAATGTCTCATTTATTATAGCCAATGGGTGTTGATTATGCATATTGCATCCCACCTGCTAAACTTTGCCAACTGTAACTGCTAAGATGTGTGCTTTTCACAATGTGATCTTTATTGTACATGTGCCACAATCAGGAGGATAATTGCTCATTTCCTTAACAAGCAACCAACTGCCTTTCCACCTTCACAACCTGTAACTGCCAAAATATGTGCTCTTCACAATGTGATGTGTTTTGAACATGTGTAACAATCAGAAGCGTAATTGCTCATTCCCTAAACAAGCAATCAACAGCCAGAAAAGGCACATGTGCACATTTGATTATTGAAGGATGTTTGTGAGTCTGAGGCCTTACTTGGCTTTGTACCTATTGCTCTGCTCACCTGTTTTCAGTCAAGTCAAGTTGCTTGATCTCCACCCTGCGTCCAGTAGAGTTCCAAACACAAGTTAAGTTCCTTGTTCTCCAGCTTGCCTCCAGTGGAGTTCCAGGGTTCATCGTTTTCCGACCAGCTTTCAATTGTGTTCTAGCATTTCTCATCCTCTGGACAGCCTGCAGTCGAGTTCTGGCAATCCTCGACCTCAGATCAGCTTCCTACAGAGTCCCGGCTCTCCTTTTCTGTCTTCTGCTGATGATTCTTCATTTCCTGCAAAAGCGAGAAAATAAGAAAAGGAAACCACCAGTTTGGGTTATTCTGAAAATATTCAAGCATGTAACTTCTTTTCATGGTAAAGAAAGATTAATCGCTTAACTGAAACAAAACAGGGCTCTATGTTTTTAATAATTTATGACAATAAGAACTAGCTTGATTTATAATTTGGGTGGCAATCCAAGATACCACTAGACAGACATTAAGGAAAAACGTATTTCCTGTAACAAACACTCCCCTGAGAATTAGGAGAATGGAAATAGAGCAAGTTTATCAATACTATTATTGGCAACAGATTACGCCAGAACACAAAGAAGTCCTTTAGTCAAGTTGATTGTTTTTGAGTTTGGACATTGCTTCAGAAACTCTGAAAATACTGTAAATAGAGGAAGAGACATGTTCAACCTTATAGAAACGCATGCACAATGGATCAACAGTAACTGACATTATGCAATGTTCAATAGTTTATGTAAGTTCAATGTATTAATGAAGTAATTCTTTTGCAGCCCAGAATCCTAAAAAAACAAGAACCCAGTATTTTGAGAAATCAGAAGTACAGACGCCCAACACAACACCCAGTCCAGGGACCAGCAGTCCGATTTTGCAGTCCACAAAGCAGAAGCTGGTATTTTCTGTTTTTCTTTTTCCAAAACACCCTTCCCCTTAATGTCTTGTGAGAGGGCAATGTACTCTTCACCCTGGTCATGTTAGTCCTCACCGGCATTGGGGAATTGTCATCGCCCCATCGGAACGCCTGGAATTCAGGTGAGTGGCTCACAGAGAACAGGTCACCCCCTCTACTTCACAACAGTTGTCAAATGGTATTCACACAGGTGAGTAATTTTCATTTGAGAGTTCACTATGAGATGTATTGGGGCAAATGAACACAGGGCTGGTGGTTGGAGTTACTGACACAAGGTCTCCTGGGAGTTGCAGTCAGGTCACTCCCTCTACTGCACACACTAAATAAATAGTATCCTCTCAGGTGAGTACAGTTCAATTGAGAGTTAAGATACAGGGGTAATTGGGAAAGTGACCATTGGGCTAGTGGATGGAGTTACAGAAACAGGGCCTATGGGGCTTTGCAGTCAGGACACTCCCTCTACTACCCAACACTTGACAAATGTTGGGTATTGATTATCTGTATGCAGGCTGCATTCAGGTTTGAGCATACATTTACATTTTGGGACATACCATGAATCCTTGAATTCTTTTGATATTGTAAGATTTACTAGCTCCATCTGGACATATGGCATGTGGTGTACCTCGGTAGCTGTGATGTTGGGTCCAATAATACACATTGACAGTATTAAAACTCAGATACTCTGGCCCATATTTATACTTTTTGACGCAAAACTGCGCCATCGCAGTTTTGCGTCAAAAAAAATTGCGCCGTCTAACGCCATTTGGATGCGCCATTCGGGCGTCAAATTTATACTTTGACGTACGGCGGCGCAACCAACAGGTGGGAGTCATTATTTCGTGACGCAAACAGCGTCGGTCTGTCGTAAGGCAAACCCACGTAAAAGTGACGCAAATCACTGTGGGTCGATTTACGACAGCGCTATCGTGAATACGCCGTTTTTTTTCACGCTATTGAGTGACATTTTTGCGCGAAAACTGCACTTACAGGAGAGGAGACCCAAAATGGATCCCAGATGCCCCAACAGACCCCAGGAGGATGAGAGCAGACCAGGACCCAGCCAGGAGGAAGCACACAGGAACCAGGACATGTTAAAGAAAAAAAGAAAGTGTCGCTTCAGTGCAGAGGAGCAGGAAATCCTGGTGAAAGAGGTGACGGAACACCAGCACCAACTTTTCATATCCTCAAAATTGCCACTCAGTAGGAGAGAGGCCATCTGGAAAGAAATTGTGGACAAGATAAACAGTGTGGCTGAAGAACGCCGGACAGTCACCGAGTGTAAGAAACGCTGGCATGACTGTAAACGTAGGACCAAAGAGAAAATGGCCAGGAACAGGAAGGCAGCAATGCAGACTGGAGGGGGGAGTCCAGCACAACAGGAGGCTCTGGACCACATGGAGGAGATGGTCGCAGCCGTCATCCCAGAGGAGATCGTCACAGGGATACAAGGACTGGACAGCGCAGACTACCACGACACTACGCACATGCAGGGTAAGTCGCATGGGGAATTACAATGCAATAATGGGGACTGTAAGCAGGGGGGGGATACCTACTACACAATGCATGTAACTTAGCACATATATGAAGTGGCATGGGGAAAGGGTCACGGCAGGGGGGAATGCCCAGTACTGACCATAGCCGGGGCACGACAAAATACTGCCACCACTACAGTCCCATGGGGACATCCTGTAATTACAACAAGAGAGCCAAGGGAAACCAGTGACAGGTGGGAAGGACACTACCCTGAATCCACATCCAGGCACTTGTTTTGCACAAACTATTCCCCATCAACTAGGTCCCTACCTGTAATGCAGTAGCAAATACAACAACTGCAACTTAACTGCCACCACAGTTGACAATAACACCTCTCATCTCTGGGCAGCTATAGTACCAAATGGCAGGAACCCCACCCTGGAACATACATTCCTAAATTAGGGGGTGAGGATGACATCTGCAACTACTCCTAGAAATAAGACAAAGCTACCAGTACACTTAAATGCCGAATGTCCATAACTGACACATACATAAGCCTAAGTAAACAGCAATAGGAGCCACACAGCTCTAACGACACACACATGCTGCATACGTCAGGGTACCTCACGTGCCTGCCTAACAATGTTACATCACAAATGTCATACTGCTCAGACAACAACATTGACGAGGGGACACAGGCAACTGGTCAATGAAACACATCTGCACAGTCTAACCAAAAAATAGGACATTCATACGATAAACAGGCCAATCCAGTAAGACACACATGAGACCCCATCAGATACAAACATCAACAATGTTTACATCCATACCACATCCTAACATTGACATACATAGGTCATGCCACCTAACATGTACAGATCATGCAATGTGAATAAAAAGTGTATGGTGCAGGGCCTGTGAGGCAAGTGTGCTGGCAGGGCAGTCACAACACCCACAGTCAGTCAAAGTGTAGCGTGGCAAGTGAAACGTATACTTTGCGCAATAGCCTCAGGCTGGAGGCCTTTGTGCATCTTACCCTGAATGTACTTATACTCATTTGCTCACATCTAAGTGCCTCAGAGCACTTTGCACTAAATGAATCTCATTGCCCTTCCTATCAGTTAATGTAGCAAATAGTCAGTCCTAAGGTGTTGGCAATTAGTCAAATCACCCTGTTTTGCCTACTTCTGCACTGGAGTTTGCCAGAACATATTCACTCTGTGGCCCAGTCAAGGATACCGTCTGGTTCGTTGATGAGAGATATGGTAGGGGTTAAGGTTTGCCATTCCTGCGTAGGGAAACTTTGTCATCACAATGACATATGTCTTTTAAATTCACTTCCTCGTCCCAAGACACGCATGGGGGAGTTTACAAACAGAAAATCACATCTAGATGCTGCCTGCCTTGCTGCTGATGCACAACCAGATCCCAGCCCATTCCTCTGATATGAGGGATGATGTCTCCCCTGTGATTCAGACAGACAAGCTCCAAACTTAACATGCAGTGCTATATATAGAACAAGCAGAGGGAGAGTAGAAACTGTTAGGCACCATGATAGCTGTGTACCAATGTATTACTCTCCTGCGGACTATTTCAGTTCTAACTGTGTGTATTGTTTCGGTTATTGGGGCTCACACCGAAATTCAGTTGTACAATGAAACTTCATATCCAACAAATACTGTCTGTGTCATTTGTGTATGGGAACATACCGGAAAAGATATAAATGTGTAGGACCTGAGTGACCACCACTTCCCTGAGAAGTCCCAAAGATGTCATGGGCTTGGACTTCTAAACATTCCTCTGTTGTGGGAGACCAGAGGCACTGCTAGTCTGTCTGAGCTAAATACAATATCTGGGTGACAGAGTTATTTACAAGTGGGTCAAACTTAGTCCCCCACACCATTAGCTATCCTGCTGCCTAGAAAGCCAAGAATCACATGTAGGATAATGAGAGCCCACCCAAACAAATGTCCCTCCATAACAATAGTGAAACACCGAGGGAGGAGTAGGACAAAAAAATGCATATTCCAAAATAATTACAAATCAACACCTAGAGATGTCCTGGCAGGCATGTCTGATAGCTCCATATCATATATGTGACACACAGGTGGGCCATAGGCCTACAACAATGCCCTATGACAGACAGCAGATACCAAGACAAAATCAGAGTACAAAGTAAAGGCATCCAAAGGCTTGTATCTTAGTGCTAAATGATCTCAACACAGACACACTAATTGTACCCTGTTTCTTTGCAGAGGAACACGGATCTCCTGCCGATATGCCTGTCCATGAGTTCCCTGATGACATGGATGACGAGAACATCAACCTCACACAAGAGACCATTGACATGGTCCTCGAAAGCCTCCAAACCCCCCCTTCAGTAACAAGGAGGAGCCAAGATGAAGCAGCCACCACAGTAGAACCACCCGCCACCCCAATTGTAAGACCTGCCAGCTCCAACACAGCTGAGGACTCTGATGACACTGGCACCAGCTTCGAAAGAACAGTCGTTGGGGTCCAGCGGGAGCTGGCCAAGGAGGTGCGGGTGGGGATGCAAACTATGGCAGCCAGCCTTGAGGGGGTGCGTTCGTGCATGCTGTCAACTGCTGATCAGGCAGCTGCAATGCAAGCCAGAACATCGCTGTTGGAGGAACTTTTAGTAACACAGAAGGCAATCTGCACAGCTGTCATCCAGTTGACCAAACAACTCCAACAGCAAGCCAGTCAGCGTGTGCACGAATGCAACATCGAACCCCTCAGGGCAGACCTGGCTGCCTACCATCGGGATGTGGCTGCCATTCTGAAAAACCAGCACGCTCTCCTTACTGCAGTACTGCCCTTCATAACTGGACAGGGATCAGCCCCCGGGATGTCTGCCTCCATGTCTTCTGACACGGAGGTGTGTGTTGCCCCTTCAAAACCAACAACAACAAGGACACAAGGACACACCAGGCAACACACACATCAGAAGAAGAAGACATGGAACAGATAACATTCACACGCAAGAGTACCCGGAAGCCCTAGTCCCTGCACCATGCCCCACTCTGACCAAGGTCCTACGTTTTGACACATGCCAGCCTCACTCCAACTACCCTCAATGACTGTTCGGCAATCTACTGTTTAACTTGTCCACATTGGCTGTAAATGTTTCTCTCCTACCATTTGGCAATTCCTGTTCCTCTGCAAAGTCTGTGACATCACCCCAGCATGTCAGGAGCATCATCCACACCCTGTAAATAGGATCACCATTTAAGAATGCACCAGAACGGACTCACCTAACATTGTTAATGGACTTTTTGCACTACTCCACCTAAAAATAAATATCACTTGCACACCAATTGTGTCTCTGTGTCATTTCACACTTCAACTGTGCAGTACATAACTCCAAAGTGGCTGTGTGGCAACCATGTTGATTCTCTAGACTACTGTCCTGATTTCATGTCTACTGAAACATCTGTGCAGTGGCCAGGATTGCATCATAGCTTTACTAGACTGAGGAAAATAACTGATGTAGGGACTAAGCACACACAATCATGCTGTGTTGGACAGAATGAGGCCCCATCCATAGCTATTCTAGACAACTAATGGTGGATGAGAAATGTAGGCACCTTGCGATACTAACACAATACATTATGCTGTAAAATGAAAGGAATGATAACCAAATTACACTGCATCAATCACCCTTACAGCGTATACTACCATGAAGGAAAGTCATGCTCAAGCAGTACACACATGATGTAGGTCAGCAATGACAGCAACAAGACAAGAGTGTGAACAAATACTCATCTACAAAGCTCTCCCTGAACTTCACAATGCTGTCCGACCTATCTATTTACCTACAAAATCAACTCTGGAAGCACTCTTTGTGAAGTAGGATACATACCAACCCCAAATCTGGATGATCTATGCACACTACCAATGGTGGCTCTCCCACACGGTGGATACTTACCAAGTTAGCACACGGGTAGCTGGCATGTTAAACCTCAATAGCCTGGGGATAGCGAGCATAGGACACAAATGTCGTACTAAAACTTTCTGCTACACTGATGTCAAGGCCATGAAAAGGTAGCACCTAACGCAACTGGTAAAGGGTTAACAAATTTTTTATTTCCAATAAGTAAGAAAAGAGGCAACTAAGGGAAAGATAAACCTACACTAATCTAACCTGACTACTACTAACCCACAACTGTCCCTAACTAACCTAAGCTAAACTTACTCTACACATGTAACGAAACGATCTAAACATCAACCCCCCACCCACCATTATGAGACAAGACACATGCAGGACAACACTTACTAACCTACACACATACTATACTATCCTAAACAAACATATATTTTTTTGTTTTCTTTTTTTTTTTAATATTTTTTTTATTTTTTTTTATCAAAGAGGAATCCCAACATTGCCCCCCACCCACCCACCCACACAAAAATATTAGATAGAAAGTATAAGGACCCCCCACCCTCTTACCTAACACTAACTAAGATAATTACCTATACTTATCCTACAACTAACCCCCCAAACCCAACTAACAGTATGAAAAGAGGAAAGAGGGGAGAGGGGAGGGGTAAAAGTTCAGGAGGGCAAAATAACTAAGGATTTGCCCTCTGAAGTGTGCGCCGGATGGAGCGCACCTTCTTTTTAACCTCCGCCATGTCCTCCGTCAGGTTGTCAACCTTTTGGATTAACCTGTCCAGTTTCCTAGACAATGCCTGGAAGGCTGCAGGGTCAATTGGAGGGTCACTGCTGGTCTGCGTGCCAGTGGAGGTGGAGATTGTTGCTGGAGTGGAGTGGCCACGGGACAGCCCTGCTCCCAACACACGGCTGGGTCCAGGTCTTGAGGAAGATGGCTGGTCCGTCGCTGGGTCCCCTTGGGCAGACCTGGTGGTTGTAGGTGGCACCGTTGGTGGAGCCTGTGGTGTGGCATACCACGCCCCGGAGGCCCGTTCCGAATTGTATCTGCGGGCCATCCTCCGATACCCACACTGCACCTGCAGGATGTGCCTGTACCTCATTGCACGGCGCTCAAACTGGTTGCGAGCTGCGGCACTCAGGTTTGCAGCTGTGAAGGGAAAAGGCAAATATTGAGCATAGAATTTACAGTGGGTTGAATACCACAATGGGTAATTTGACCATTACTAGCAATGTATTGGTTGCAGCAATTGTTACAACATATGTCACGGGAAGGCTCAGAGGAAGTACATGTGAATCATGCATACTGAAGGGCATATCACATATAGCATATCCATGTCTCTACATGATGGATGACATCACCCTAAACTACTCCTACAATTCATACCTAAGCCATTATACATTATGGCACCAGCTCGTCCGCATACTGACTTCACTACATATGTCATTCTATGTGATAAGAATCACACTCCTCACTCAATGGCATTTCGAAATAGTTGTGTGCTAAGATTGAACCCCTGGCCATGAATCATATGTCGACACTATGGGCCAGATGTAGGAATTGATGGGAAATCAACTAGCAAATTGCAAAGCTGAACGGTGTCTCTGACACCGTCTGCGAGTCACTATGGGGTCCCTAAATCCCACCTCATGAACATCAATGATGTGGGTTCCAACTTGCACCACCTTAGCAACTATGGGCACTCACGGGGATGGAGGCCTGCTGGGAACAGCAGAACTCCATAGACGTGACTGCTTTTAAATGAAGCAAGTTATTTTTCACCAAGTGTAGGCCCTTTATCTGAAAGGAAAATGAGCTGCGATTTGTTTAAATTCACAACAATTGATTGTTCGTAATTTACACAATAATTATTGCTCCCCTAGACCACTGGCTGTTTTGTGCAGGAGTATTTTGGTCCACTCACAAAGGTGAAGGTTCACAATGAGGACCCCTTCCAGTCAGCAAGTTGGTTAGCAGCCACTTCAAGTGGATGATAACAGCTACTCACTTTGCAACCACGTACTCGTTAGCAAATGGGATTGCCTACCACTGTGATTTGCAAGTAGGGCTGGTAAACTCCTTTATTTTTTTACTTTAGAAAAGCATTTTGCGAATATGTACATGACCACCAAAAACATTTCGGATTAGGAAACAGATGTTTGCAACTCACTAACATCAAATTATGCTATTTGCAATGTGGAGACATTTTGCTACATCTGGACCTAGGTACAAACTCAAGTCACAAAAGGTGTTAAGTACGAGTAACATACTGGTTGCTACAGTCCTAGGTACCCTGTTTCACAGTAACATCCCAGTCTTTGTGGGTGGTGTGGGAAGAACAAACAACAATCCCATGATCAATGCACAACCAGGAGTGTACAGAAAGTGCAACAAGCATGTGCCTTCACACACAACACCTATGAAGGGCTAGCAACACGTTGGAGTCAGCCCAACCTTGTCACATCCCAGGTCCACACATGTCAAAATGATATGACTTAGCCAAACATAACATACTATTAGTGAGGCATGTTTTACAACACACACAGAGGAGGTAGAACACCCATTCACATGATTCAACAGAACGCCTAGGCCATTGCACTCAAGTCACACACACTTCGAGGTCACCTTGTGGAAGTACATGCCCCCGGAAGATCCGACCTACAGTGTACACAGTCCATCCTCAACTAGGAAGAAGCACTTGTCATCGAAGCCATGTGCCTAAGCTATCTGGGAGACTGTCAGTCTGATATGCTGACTCAGTTAATGGCAAGTTCCTGACCAAGTCTAACATTGACCAGTGTGTTCAAAATGAGTCATGCTATTCCCAATAGTCGCACTAATTGAATGACCTACTGCCCCTCAATCTGAGAGATGACTAGGGATTGCTTTACCGAAACATTATTCAAATTTGATATCACACCAAAACAACAAAGCCAATGAACGGCCAGCACATCATATCATGAATTGTCCTGAACACACAGTAATCCATCATGCTTCATTTCCAAACAATGTAAATAGCACTTAGGCAACACTCACTGTAGGTATCGGGGTCGTCAAAATGGGCTACCTCACCAATGGTGTACGGGGCTGGTCCACCTGTAAAGCATGAAAGGAAGATTATACTCAGACTGGGTGAACAGACAAATAATTTCTGTTACAATGACAGTGTGTGAATATTACATGGTAATGATACACTTTCACACATGCTCATCCTGCCTGGCTGACTTTGTATTCTAGATTATCATTGGATGAGTCTCCTGCTCCAGTGACACACCCTACTACACTCATGCAGTGGCCAGGACAGTCATGTGTCGTCCAAGTTACTCCTCCATTAGTAGGCCCGAACAATCATGTGATCCATACATCTCAGCATGTGCTTCCCAGAGAGAAACATTTCACAACTGGTTCCATGAGGACTGCATGACCACTCACAATCAAACAGGCTATGGGGACAGGTTCAACACACAGCAACCAGACACACATGTGACATATGTGTGGACAACATGACTAACTTCATGTGACGTGAAGGCAACACACAGGTGTTGCATCATCATGTGTTTGCAATTTTCGGTCTAGCTATGGCGTCTACATATGTAGGTATGTTGTTTCTACATGACGTACTCACTGGCCATTATGACCAGTAGAGTACAAATTGAGCAGTTCACGTGTTGCTTTTCAGACACAAATGCAACACTACATTCCATGCAGCTACAGCCATCTGGTATGTGTTGCAAAGATAAGGCATCGGCCTGGTAGCATAGGTCTTCATACACACCCGGCAACAAATACACATTTGGACACATATGTATACCTTTGTAGCGCAGCATTTGCATCATTTTGTGATGCAGAGAGGGGGCTACTTAGCAAAATACAAATAGATGTTGCATTTTACTGCTGTTATTGGGTGTACATGTGTAGCAAAAATGGGGATTTATGTGTATGCCCATGGGCCTAGGTTTCCCTAGTATAACACGCAGTCAGCTACTTATTTTGCAGATTGGCTACCAATCATCACATGTTCACGCACACATTCCTATTATTCCCATGTAATTGATTATTACTCACCAACATAGCCACCAATCCGGAGTCCCAGGTGGTCCAGCAGGTCTTGTTCCCTGCTGATCAGATCTGCCCAGCGGTGCTTGAGTTGATGGACATTCCTCATACTCCCGTAGACCCGGACCAGGTGATGGCGCACCTTCTCCCAACGTATTTTCCTCGCCTCCGTGTGATACCCCTGTATCACACGGCCCCCAGCCTCCAGCATCAGTGGGAGGAAATGGCTTACGAGCCATATGAAGCCCCCCAATTCGTCCTCACCCATCCTGGACAGGCGAGGCCTACCTGACATGATGCGAGGTGTAAAAATAGTACCAAAGAAAAATGAAAGAAAAAGTGGGAAATGGGGAAAGGTAGAGGTGTGAAAGAAAAAGAAGAAGGAGAAAAATAGCCCAACTAACACCCCAAACTATGCTACCCACAACAGACTCCCACAGACAATACAAACTATCACAGGTATAGACAAAACAACACTAAACAGACTGAGACAATGTTTGACAACAATAAAAGATTGACACAAAGACAAAATACAAGGCACACAGGACACTAAAGCAGTAAAACACAGGACAACACCTTTCACACAACCACACAGTCTAGATAACTCTGAGACTGCAAAGTGAAAGTGAAAGTCAACTCCCAGTACAGATTTGGTAAACAGGATATCCTATTACATCCCTTCCTGCATAAAATGGCCGCCGTTTTTATTTTCGCGTAATGCGTCATATTTTCACGCATACACAGATGTGCGTCATATTTTTTTGACGCTTTACAGTGCACATGATGCGGAGTGTAAAAATATGCTATGAATATTAATATTTCAAATTGTACATGAGATGACCAACATATTGTGCATGTAGCGTCAATTACACCACGCATACATCATGGGCGTCGTTTTTTTTACACGTACAGTGGTGCACATGATGCGGAGTCAAAAAATATGATATGAATATTAATAATTGATAATGTACATGAGATGACCAACATATTGTCCATGTAGCGTCATTTTGACCACGCATACATCATGTGCGTGGTTTTTATTACACGTACAGTGGTGCACATGATGCGGAGTAAAAAAAAATGCTATTAATATTAATAATTAATACTGTACATGAAATGAGCAATATATTGTGCATATAGCGTCATTTTGACCACGCATACATCATGTGCGTGGTTTTTATTACACGTACAGTGGTGCACATGATGCGGAGTCAAAAAAAATGCTATTAATATTAATAATTAATACTGTACATGAAATGAGCAATATCTTGTGCATATAGCGTCATTTTGACCACGCATACATCATGTGCGTGGTTTTTATTACACGTACAGTGGTGCACATGATGCAGAGTAAAAAAAAATGCTATTAATATTAATAATTAATACTGTACATGAAATGAGCAATATATTGTGCATATAGCGTCATTTTGACCACGCATACATCATGTGCGTGGTTTTTATTACACGTACAGTGGTGCACATGATGCAGAGTCAAAAATATTGTGGATGTAAATAATAATTTGAAGGTGAAATATCAAGACACTTTTGAATACATTTGTATCTGACTCTGCATTGTGTGCACTCATGTACATGAACAAATTATGACGGCCATGCTGTATGCGTAGAATATGGAGCAAATTGATCCAAATGTCTTCATGTGTTTAGCTTTGGAAAGGTGATTTGTCATGGTAAAACGGTGCGATGTGAGACACATTTGTGTTTGTATCTGACAAATGTCCGTACTTTTATGTATAGACGGCCTTCACACTGTGATGTTTGGGATACGTTAACTAATGTATTGACCATATTTGACAACATATTTGGTGTAATTGCTGATGGCTATTTGGAAATGAGGTTTTTGATACCATTATGTATTCCGTCTCCAAAATGTCCCCACCTTTATGATGGGGATGCTTTTATCTGTAGTCCTAACAGGGAGTGGGAGAGTCACTTTCAGTTTTTAGGGGGCTGACCATGTCCCATTATGATTTTGTGTTTCATATTTGTGTAGGACTTGTGACATTGAGGCCACATATGTGCCTTATGCATGTGTTTAGTTCACAAGTACATGATTCCTGTATGTTCTGGGGGTGGTAGAGGTGGAGTTAGTCCCCCAGCACCCTAGGATTTGACCATCCAGAATAGCTACTGTATCCATGGAGTATTTTTATCATATCCTGGCACACCTGCAGCAGCGGGCGAATGTAAGGCCATATGGTATGAATGACTGTTGACCATTCATTCATCTCATTAGCCCATTTGACGTTTGCAGTATTGATGATTTGGAGCTAAGTTGCATACCATTTTCATATGACTAAGGGGGTCATTCTGACCGCGGCGGGCGGCGCTCGCCGCCCGCCAAGCGGTTCCCGCCGAAAGACCGCGGCGGTCATTCTGGCTTTCCCACTGGGCTGGCGGGCAACCGCCAAAAGTCCGCCCGCCAGCCCAGCGGGAAACACCCTTCCCACGAGGACGCCGGCTCAGAATGGAGCCGGCGGAGTGGGAAGGTGCGACGGGTGCAGTTGCACCCGTGGCGAATTTCTGTGTCTGCAAAGCAGACACTGAAATTCTTTGTGGGTCCCTCTTACGGGGGCCCCGCGGCACCCCCTACCGCCATCCTGTTCCTGGCGGAAGACCCGCCAGGAACAGGATGGCGGTAGGGGGAGTCAGAATCCCCATGGCGTCGGAGCGCGCTCCGCCGCCATGGCGGATTCTCAAGGGCAGCGGGAAGTCCGTTTCTGGCCGCGGCTGAACCGCCGCAGTCAGAATGCCCATCGGTGCACCGCCAGCCTGTTGGCGGTGCTACCGCCGACCTCCGCCAGGGCGGTGATTACCGCCAGGGTCCGAATGACCCCCTAAGTTTGCAAGACTCTCAGCGTTCACGATGTGATAATGCGAAGATTGTTTTGCTTGTCTGTGTCCCTTTCTGCATAAACTGGTTTAGTGTCATGTTACAATCTTCCTGCTAGGTTCAAACTGGGACACAACTGTGATGGTCTACTTTCAAATATTAGGTTGGTTGTATGACATATGTGTACATGTGTGTGGGAATGTGGATCCAGTATGACCTGTCTGTGTGTATGTTGTCACTGTAACTTCAAGGTCTCCTCCTGAGTTAGTGGCAGCTGATGTTGTTGCAATTGTGTATTGCTCACATCATACACTTGAGAGAAGCCATTGATGACATGTTCACGTACACATGGATGGTCCCACCCTGTCTCTGAACCCGTGTGATGTGACTTTCCAATGATCTCCAATTTTGGGCTGGATGAGAGACTGTTTCAGTTGTTTGGATCCGGCATGTCTAATTGTCACATTTGTACTCTTGTTGGGCTCTGTGTATGGTAATGTAACATGTCACATCCTACCCTCTGTGCATACAGTTGTGATGTTTATTTTTGGTGTGATGATTTTTAATGGCATTCTTGATCAATGAGACGACATTCATCTTCAGCTATTTCAAACTAAAGGTGGTCAGAAATGAATAGGCCAAAGCATGATGTGGTGTTTGTGATCTGTGTTTATTTACAAGTGTGGAATACAAGTGATTATAATGACTTAAGTAAAAAAATTGTTCACAAGCTGTTGGCGCCTACGCACTCCTGCTGCGGTGTTAGGTTGTTCCCCCTCCTGTTGCAGGCCAGCATCCTCCTCATCATCATCCTCAGGCATGTCTGGGTCCGGTTCAAGGAGGGGAATGTTCCTTTGTACACAAATATTGTGTAATATGGCACAAGTGAGTATAATTTTGCATACCATCTCTGGGGAGTATAGTAGGCTTCCGCCAGTGATGTCAAGGCAGCGGAACCTTGACTTTAGGATCCCAAAGGTCCTCTCCACAATGCTGCGTGTCCTCTTGTGGGCGTCATTGTATGCCCGCTCAGCAGCAGTATTTGGGTTCCCATATGGTGTCATTATCCAAGGCTGGATGCCATACCCCTGATCAGCTGAAAGAGAAACACAGAAAGGTATCAATTAGATGTAGGAGGCACTGTTGTACGTATCTTTGATGGCAGTAGTTGTGTTGTGTTGTCTGTGACTATTTTGTGTACTAATGTGACAACCTATGGTTGTTGGTGGAAACTTTGGCATTGTTTTTTTTCCTTGGCTGAGCAAGTGTTTGTTGTCTAACTGTTTGTCAGCAGGATGTATTGGTTTCTCAAGTACAGTGTGCCCTCCCTTGCATTGTGACTTGTGACACAGGTGTCCGTGTGTCCTCACTGGGGGTGTGATGATAGTTCCATGCAGAGTTGAAACATGAAAGGGTATTAGAAACGTCCATATGAACATAGCCAGGCCATCCCATCCCTTAAAAGTTATGCATTGTATTAGTGTACAGGTTATTGTGAGACTTCCAATTTGCAAGGTGACATTTAGGCAACCACAGTCATGAATGTCTTCACACTAAGCTGTGGAGTAAATTCAAATGTGTGAGAGGTTCAATGGTGACTTGTGACACATGGCTAGTGATGTGAGTACCTCAGTGTGTTCCTGTCTAGGTGTTGCTATTGTGGTGTATGTGTTGTTTATCCTAGAGGGTTTCTGTGCAGTGAGTATATAAGTAGATTTTTGTCCTTACCAACAAGTAGTCCATTGCCATACCGTCCATCCTGGAAGTGTTGGTTGATGGTGCAGTGACGGAAGATGAATGCATCATGTACACTCCCAGGATATTTAGCCACGATGTTGCTGATCAGTCCTTGGTGATCGACTATGGCCTGCACATTGATGGAATGTGTGTGCTTCCTGTTGCGGTAGAGGTGTTCACTCGCAGCAGGTGGCACAAGGCGTACGTGTGTGCAGTCGATTGCACCAAGGACGTGCGGAAAGCCACTGATGGCGTAGAACCCCTGTTTTGTTTCCTGCTGCTTCTGCAGTGTGTTAGGGAAGCAGATGTGGCGGGTGTCAGTCCAATGATGGCATCCAGTACTTTAGGCAGGAATGCGGAGAAAGATGGTTGTGAGATTCCACCAACCAGGGCACCAGTTGTCTGAAAGGAGCCACTTGCCAGCATGTGAAGTACGGCAAGCAGCTTTGTTTCTGTTGGGATAGTGCGTGGAGTCACTAAAGTGGGGGCCAATTGCTGTTCAATATTTGTCAGCAGCTGCTGAATGGCCTGCCAGTTCAACCGGTACCTCTGGATGATGTCTCGTTCCCTGAGGCCATGCAGGGTTGTTCTTGGGCGGAATATCCTCTCCTGCCTTCTGCGCTGTCTTTGGGGTCCCTGCTGTTGTTGTTGTGGCTGCTGTTGTTGCTGCAGGGCTCTGCGTCTACGTGCACGTTGAATAAAAAGCACCTCCATGTCTCCCTGTTGCTGCTCTGCTGCTCTGTTGTTTGTTCTGTGTGTTCTGATTAAGTACAGGTGTGTTTGCCCCATTTTAACGCCTGCCCTGACCCAGGCGTTAAAATGTCACGCTATTCATGCTTTGCGCCATTTTTTTGCGCCGCCTGCCGCGCAGGAGTGATTTTTGCCATGGAGCATAAATACCACGCACCGCTATGTGCGTCTGTTTTTAGACGGGAACGCCTTCCTTGCATCTCATTAACGCAAGGAAGGCGTTCACGCAAAAAAATGACGCTATTTGCCAATACTTTGGCGCTAGACGCGTCTAACGCCAAAGTATAAATATGGCGTTAGTTTTGCGCCGAATTTGCGTCGAAAAAAACGACGCAAATTCGGCGCAAACGGAGTATAAATACGGGCCTCTGGGTATTGAATGTTGGTGAGGTAAATGAACAAGACAGTGTCAATAGCTGAGCTGTTGGCATTCATGGCATTACAATTTTGCAACAGTTTTTGTGTTGTAGCTTCCTAGACTCCCTCTCTCCCAGGTATTCCTGTCAAGCCCTCAGGATGCAGGATTGTCAAGACCTCCTCCTCCCAGGGAAAGAGTATTAATGGGACACTGGGAGGGCCACCACCAGTCTTCTTGGTCTCCAGCTACTGGCTGGAGACCATGGAATGGATTTTGCCCCTGAGGTTGTTCTACCTCTTTCTAATGTCCTCCTTTGTATGCAGGGTGGTGCCTGCAGCATTCACTCCATCAACTACGCTGTCCCACATTTCCATTTTCCTACTGAGAGAAGTATGCTGGAGTTGGGCTCCAAGCAACTTTGGCTCTACTCTTATGATTTCATCCACCATGACTCTCAACTTATTTTCTGAAAAATGGGGATTTTTGGAACGAGACATGGTGTACAACTAGTGGGTGGCAGGGACTTACTTAAATGGGAAAGTGCAATAGGGAGTGAATGGACAAAAGTGTGTGCAGGGAGTTCTATGTGATGATGAAAAAAGGGGTGCCTAACCTATGAAAAATTCTAAACACGGTGGTTGGGGTTCTTTAAATCCCTGTGGAAATGCAAAGTATTGTGGTCTGTTAAGTGGTGGGTTTTATAATGTGACTTGCAGGTGTGTTCACTGGACCAAATGTGTGACAGCTGTGTTGTTTCCAAAGTCATCCAATGTGCACTTGTCTGTTACTTTGCTGGATGCGTACCATGGTGGTTGACTGCCATTGGTAGACCATTGCCAGGAAACCACCAGCACGACTGTGTGGTTGTCATAAGCTTGGTGGTTGGTTACGACACTGATAGCGCTGGAGGTCAGACTACGTAGATACAACCTGTTACACCTCTGATGGTTTGCTTTTTTTGCTTGGTGGGTGGTGGGCCTGACTGTTTGCATTGTAATACGGCAATGCCGGTGCAGCGGTCTTTTTAGGACGTTCAAAATGGCAGTCTGGTGGTCCGAGGCCAAACTCGTAATGAGGTCCACAATGTTTTTTTTTTTAATGTATGAAAGACCCCTTATGGTAACCGAATTCAGTGATGCATTTATTGCTACATTTCATACATTTAATTCATCCTCCATGATAGATGTTTCTGCATTTCCCAAAAGTGTTTTCTTTTCCCAGATTGTGTTACTGCAGTTTTGTTTTTCATGTAACATAAGAGTGCATGCTGCAAACCGAGTTACTCTAAGGTGTTGGTAAGGGTGCTGGAAGTCAGTAGGAGTTCTTGAGAGTACTACATAGAGTTCTGGAGTTGAAGCTGCAGGCATTGTCATAAATGTGTCTTTACTACAACAGTACAATGGCAAGGTGGCCACCAACAGTACAAGCTTCATCATGGCAGCCCGTCATAGGCTTATTCTTTGGCCTGCCATTGTCCACATAGCCAGAGTGGCACCAATCTGGGGGTGCGGCTGTTTCAGAACTGATGTATTGGTGAGGTTGTCAATTCCATAGACACATTTCAGAAGTATGTCCACCCGCAAGCTAGTAACAGGCATAAAAGTGGCACTACTGCATACCTCCTCCAGCATACTGTTTGACTTGAGGACAAGAGAAGAAGGATTGATCCTACTGAACCCTGGATTTAGAAAGAGTACAACATCTGATGTTTCCTGTGGGGAGAAACCCCAAGGGCTGGACATGGTCCCACCTGAATCCAGGACAGAAGAGTGCACTCCAAGAGCCAGTTAGCTAGTCTCCAGTTAAGCTCCAGGGACACGGAAGCTGTGAGAAGTCCGAGCTCTTTTGAGCACAGCTGACCACTTCCAACTGGATTTTCCCTGGATCCTAACAATAGCCTCTGGGAGCTAGAGTCCTAACCCCCAAGAGGTGCCCAAATGATCCTGGCTCCTTGGCTGGTAATGACTGGACTCTCTGCCTAACAACAACTGCTAAACTAGACAGATGGAAAGCGTTTTCCAAACTTTTTCCAAAGAGAGCCAGAGGCTACCACTGGACCACTACCAATTAGTAGTCACCACCATTGTAAAACTGGTCAGATATAAAAGCTGGTTTACCCCACCAAAAGAAGTTTGAATTCCAAAAACATTTCTAAGTCTGAAGGTAGAAATCTTCACCTAAATAAGACTCTAAAAGTATCCGGCTGCTTAGGTACCTTCTTTGGACTTGAATTTCTCCCAATCAATTTCCCGCCAACCATCAACAGCTTTAATGAGACTTCGTCCAGTGGCTATCCAGCTTCGTGGAACCCATCTCAAACACAGCCTCCTGCCTTATCCTTCTGAGGATTTTTGACTTTCAAAACCATTTTTAAGTCAGAAGGTAAAACTTTCTACCAGACCTGGTTGCTCAGTCCAACTCACGCTCCATCACAGTCGGCCTTAACTAGTGCAACCTGATACCAGTGGTTGGCACATTGCCCTTTTTGGCACTAGAAACATTTAAAGCTTTGAAAAATTCATATCTCCTGTTCTCTTCATCTGATTTTTCAAATTTTGATGAATATTTGCTCATTAAAAAAGTCTCTATTTTTCTAATTTGGAGTGATGTTTTTTGCTGAGGTTTTCACTTTTACCTGTTTTGGTACTAAAATCCTCTTTACAAATTTCTCCTAAGTTAAGCCTGTCTGCTTTGTGCTACAGCTTCCAAGTGTGGAGCACCGGCTTAAAGTATTGAGATCTAACTGGACCTAGTCATGAACAGTGCCATTATTACTTGAAGAGGACCATCATCCACTTAAACTAATCATCCATCGTCTCACAGTAACATATTCAACACATGCTTGAAACACACAATAGGCTATAGCTCACTAGGTTCTGGGGGATGGGGAGACATAGTACCGTAGACATTTCCAGCTCTCACAAAGGAAATTAGTAGGTTTCACATTCAACTATTTCTCCTGGTCACAGTCCAACATTTGAACATCAGATCAATGCCCACGTCAATATTAGTATTTTAATCTCCAAATGTACAGAACATAATTTTACTGGGAGAGCCACCTTGCCATTTGTGGCATTTGATAGCTGGTGGTGGCATTTTCAGAGTGGAAAAGTAGGAAGTGTCTTTGGGCCAACACGCTGAATTACAGAGATGGGTGAGCCAACAAATGAACTTGGCCCGGAGCAGAGCCAAGGGTTGTTTCTGTCTCTAAGTGCTCGTGCATCAGCAGAGCATTGAAAGTATTTGCTGTATGTGTCTTCAAAATTAAAAAAATAGTGATTTCTTAAAGATGTGGAAGTGTTCCATCTTTGTACATCAGATTATTTGGAAAGTATTTATTAAAAGTGAGAGTTTTCAAAAATGACTTGAAAAACATTTCTGCCCTAACACTGATGACAATGCTAATAGTGAATGTTAGAAATAGGGTCTCTCTTTGGTTGGCAGTCAGGTTACTCCCTGTCAAAGCAAGGACCCTCACTCTAGTGAGGGTAAGCCACACACAATCCAAATCATCCTGTGCCCACCCTCTGGTAGCTTGGCACTGAGCAGTCAGGCTTAAATTAGAAGGCAATGTGTAACGTATTGGTGCAATAAATCATACAATAACACAGTATAGCACCACAAAAATACACCACACAGTGTTTAGAAAAATATATAATATTTATCTGATAAAATGCAGGTCAAAACGATTAAGATGCTATAAGTGTATGTTGAGATATCACTGTAAAAGTGATATGAAGTGTCTTTAGCCTTTTAAAAGCAATAAATGTTTCTTTCAAGCACAAAGTACCTGGTTTGCGTGCAAAATCTCCGCAAAGAACCGCAGAGAAGGAGATGCCTGGAAAACAGGGAGGTGTGCGTTGATGTTTCGGGCCGCACACGGTGATGCGTCATTTAGTTTTCACGGCGGGATGGCTGTGTGTCGATTTCCGGCGCTCGGTCATGGGTTCTTTTCAGGTTGTGGGGTTTTCGGACGCCCCTGGGGACGATGAGTGGATTTCTGGCACTGATAGGATGAACTCACACGGGCTGCATCAATCCAGTGGACATTGAGTGGAAATTTCTACCGCACAACAGGCGCTTTGTCGATTGCTCACTGGAAGTCGGGCTGCGTCGTTACAGCTCGGCTATGTGCTGATCCAGTGGGCAGTGCGTCGAATTTCCGGTCGCTATGATGGCGCTGCGTCGATCTTCTTGTTGCAAAGTCGGGCTGTGTCGTTCCGGTTGGGCATGCAGTGAATATTTTACCGCATTGCAGGCTGTGCATCGATTTTCGCTGCACAAGGAGTCCTTCTTGTAGAGATGCAGTCTTTTTGGTTCTGAGACTTCAGGGAACAGGAGGTAAGCTCTATCCAAGCCCTTGGAGAGCACTTCTCACCACAGCCAGAGAGTAGCAAGGCAACAGGGCAACAGCAAGGCAGCAGTCCTTCTCAGAAAACAGTCAGGTGATTCCTTTGGGCAGCCAGACAGTTCTTCTTGGTAGGATGCAGGTCATGGTTCAGATTCTCTTCTCCAGAAAGTGTCTCAGTTGGTAGGTATAGAGGCCCTGTTTAAATACCCAAATGTGCCTTTGAAGTGGGGGATATTTCAAAGAGTGGCTTAGAAGTGCACAGGGTCCCCTTTCAGTTCAATCCTGTCTGCCAGGGTCCCTGTAGGGGGAGTGCCAGTCCTTTGTGTGAGGGCATGCTACTGTCCTTTGACATGTAGTGTCAGGCCTATCACCCTCCAAGCCTAGGAAGACCCATTCAAAATGCAGATGTATACAAGTGAGGCTGAGTATCCTGTGTTTGGGGTGTGTTTGAGTGAATGCACAAGGGAGCTGTCAATTGAACCCAGCCAGACATGGGTTGTAATGCACGGAGGGATTTAAGTGCAGAGAAATGCTCATTTTCTAAAAGTGGCATTTCTAAAATAGTAATATTAAATCCAACTTCACTAGTCAGCAGGATTTTGTATCACCATTCTAGCCATACTAAATATGACCTTCCTACTCCTTTCAGATCAGCAGCCACCACTCAAACAGTATATGAGGGTAGCCCCAATGTTAGCCTATGAAGGGAGCAGGCTTCACAGCAGTGTAAAATGAATTTAGGAGTTTTACACTGCCAGGACATGTAAACTACCCAGGTACATGTCCTGCCTTTTGTCTACACAGCACCCTGTCCTATGGGTTACCTAGGGCATACCTTAGGGGTGTCTTATATGTAAAAAAGGGGAGTTTTAGGCTTGACGAGTACTTTTAAATGGCAAGTCGAATTGGCAGTGAAACTGTACACACAGTCATTGCAATGGCAGGCCTGAGACAAGGTTAAGGAACTACTGAAGTGGGTGGTACAATCAGTGCTGCAGGCCCACTAGTAGCATTTAATCTACAGGCCCTGGGCACATATAGTGCACTTTAGTAGGGACTTATAAGTAAATTAAATAATACAATTGGGTATGATCCAATGTTACCATGTCTAAAGGGAGAGAGCAAATGCACTCTAGCACTGGTTAGCAGTGGTAAAGTGCGCAGTCTTAAAACCAGCAAAAACTGTTTCTAAAAACTGGAGGGAGACAGGCAAAAATTTAGGGGTGACCACTCTAAGGCTGTCAGGTCTAACATTTGCCCCCCTCAGGCAAACCTAACATCTCCAGGTGCGATCTGAGCTCTACCTCTTTCCAGGCAACATGCTCAAGATTATTGCCTAACAGACAATCTTTAGGCATGGCATGACTCACAGCGCTTTTAGAGTACCAGAGACCCCCCACTCAAAGGGAACCAGAGCCACCGGTAGGTGACTCTCGCAATTTTCTGCGACTATGACCTGGTGGAATGTATTAGGGTCTATCTGCTCTGCTGACACCAGCTGACTCTTGACAGTAGTAATACTGTCTCCTGTGTCACGCAGAGCCTCCACCCTTTGCCCATCCATGGTGACCTACTGCCTATACTTGGAAGTATTTACAGGCATGTGGGCTTTTGGCACCATCTCCCTCCCTCCCAGGGATACTAGGGACACCTCTGTCCGCCCCCCAAAGCTAACTGGGACTGTCTCCCACCTGAGCACTACACTAGCCAACCCAGGTGTCTGGCCTCCAGTGGTGGGCTGTGCTCTCTTGGAACACTGGGAGTCTCCCTTAGAGTGTCCATGCTGGTAGCACTCTAAGCATTTGGGGATGAACTTCCCTATCTTCTTATTGAAGTACCCTGGTTTCTTCTCAAACGTTGATGAGGAATGGTTACCAACCCCCCTTGGGAATTGTTTTGGGGGACTTTTGAGAGTTCCTTATCTTCATGTTCCTCCCCCCCTCTTTCTTCTGTTGGGAACCCTGACCACCTTTGTGGGTGTCCCCCCAGATACCTTTTTGGACACTCAGGTGCTAACCCAGAGGTCTGTCTCCTCAGCAAGCTTCCTGGGATCAGTCAGGTTACTGTCTACTAAGTGCTCGTGCAAATACAAAACAAAACAAATACAAAACAAATACTGAGCATATGCTCTCTCAGAATCAAATCATATAATCCTTTGTAATAATTTACTTTGCTGCTGCACACTTAACCATTCAGTGCCTTATTGGAGAAATCAAAACAGTCTACCCAAGTCTGTGTGGAAAGTTTGGTGCTGTCCCTAAACCACTGACGGTATTTTTCAGGGGTCAGCCCAATCTTGGCCAGTAAAGCGGCTTTCATGGGTGCATAGACAGTCTGATCATGTGGATCTAGTGTAAGGAGTGTGTCCCTCCCCACTGCTGGTACATAAAACCACAAGGCCACCCCCTATTGTTCCTCAGAGGTCAATGAGCCCCTAGTGCAACTTCATATGCAGCCAACCACTTGTCAATGTCATCTCCCACCACATAACTTGGCAACATATTTTTGGGTATACGATCCTTTCTCTCCCCAACAGGTCCTGCATGTATGCTGCCACCATTGCTGCTGGACTCAGACTGTCTTGTCTTGATCTCCAACTCCTTGAGACTCAGTTCATGAGCCAACAAAAGTTTATTGTCAGCCAACGCTCTCTCAGCTGCAGCCTCAGCTCTCTCAGTTTCAATTTGCTTGGCTGCTCTCTCAGCTTCAGCCTGTTTGGCTTCTCTCTCTGACCTCCTTTCCTCTTGTTGAGCTTCAATTTTTAACCTTGCCATTTGTAATTGGAATTCTCTCTCCTCTCTCCTTTCCTCTGCGGTCAGGCCCTGATGCGAGACACTGCTTCCCGGTTTGGCAGGGGGGCACAATTGCAGTGGTAACATCCACCACCAATGGCAAAAAATCCTCGGAGGGGCCATCCTCTGGACCCTCGTCCTCAACATTCTCATCAGAATGGGCTTCTGCCCAGGCCCTCACAGCCATTAGGAATGACTCCTTTCTGGAGGCCTTCTGGGTAGGTACTCCCATATCCTTGCAGAACCCCTTTAGCTGTTTAACAGTGAATAGTGCTAGCAAATGGCCACCTAAATTTCAAGGTTCTGATTGCAAATCAATGTTTGGATCTCAGTTCTTCAAAAGGTACATACCAGGGAAAAAGTGATTTCATATAGGTGACCTAGATTGTATCGTTTACAGTTTTTGTTGCACACACACAATGCCATGAACAAGCATCTCTTGTATATTGTGAGCCAGTGCAAATTTTGTAGATGCCTAGAAACAGATGCATCTCTCCTGAGACTTAGAATCAGCCTTGCAGCTGTGTCTTACAAAAGGTGAATATGTTGGATCAGGTATTTAGATACCTTACCTTAATGTTCCCTAGATTTTTATTGTAAATGGAAGTACATTATATGCTAGTATATGAAACACAATCAAGATGTTTTTACAACGTACATCCTGATCTTGCATATTTGAAGGTGCTCTCATATGAGATAATGAAAAAAGGAGCGTTGGTAAGTAAATTATTTGCAGAAGAACACCAAAATTGGTCAAGCAGGACAGCACGGTGCAGTTCAGCCACAAAAGGTATGCGTCTTTTTTGCCATCAAAGATTAATGTTTTGTCCTTAATCTTTGAAGGTGAGACTAGAGTCGGGGCTTTGTAGGCGTGCATGAGAATCTAGAATAGGCATCTTTTGTGGATGGGGAGCCAGTGTAGTTTTCCCAGGAGGGAGGTGATGTGGGCCAGTCCGGGGAGGTCTAGGATGAGCCTGGCTGCTGAGTCCTAAATGATCTGTAGTCTCTTCAAGAGGTGTGTCATGATTTTGGTGCATAGTGCTTTGGCATAGTCCAGGAGGCTGGTGGTGAGGGCTCAAGAAACAGTTCATCTAGTGGAGACTGGGAGCCATTTGAAGATATTTCAAAGCATGCAAAGGGTAAGGAAGCAGCCAAAGTAGACAGCGTTGACCTGGTTCTTCATGGTGACTTTGCAGTCCAAGATTATACTAAGGTTCCGAGATTGTTCTGTGAGGATGGGTCCAGGTCCGCATGCCACCTGGAGTCGTCCCACAGTGAGGCGGTGTTTCCGAACATCAGAACCTCCGTCTTGTCTGAGTTGAGTCTGAGGCAGTTGCCTTGCATCCAGTTGGCGAGACTGGTCATGCAGAGGTGGAAGTTGTTCTTAATGGTGGAGGGGTCTTCGGACAGCGAGAGGATGAGCTGGGTGTCATTTGCATAGGAGATAATATTCAGTTGGTGGTGCTAGCCTTCAGTGGCTCATGCCACTCTACTGACTTTTACAGTTCACATTTCAGAGTGACCGTCCTTTCAGAAATGTCCTTAGAGAATAAAAGCCACTTCCTGGAGAATTTATGGTGTTATGTGGTTTACCAACAACACAGATTCATTGAAGTCTAAGGCTTCAGTTCCTTCGGATAATTAGTTCTGTCTCTACTGTTACTTGTCTTTTGCTTCTGAATGTGTAACATGGATTATCAGAATGTTTGTGTCCTTCTGCATCACCCCCTCTTTTCCCTGTAGCATTCCTCCCCCAAATCCTACACAACCGAAATCCAAGTATCTCTTGTCACTCTGTTGTTTTGCATGTCAATTTGAAGCTTGCAACTTTTAACAATGCCAGTTTTTATGAATGTCAATTCACCAAAATGCCAGGGGTAGCGGATTAGACCTCACACTCCATTTGACCTTTACTTTCACATGCACACACATGCTTACATCTATGCACACATTTACACATACCCACACTCTCACATTAACACACTCCCACCCCAAGCACACACATAAAATACATTTAAAACCATTTTTTACTTACCTCCGCTGCCAGGGAGTGTCATATTCCAGCTAATTGCACTCCATTCTTTATTAAACTAATAGTGAATAATATAACATTACCTAGACACCCCTAAAAAAGTGGATAGGTGAGAGAGGATTGGGGCAGAAAATTCTGGGAGAGCAGTGAATGATACTGATATGTTTCAGGAATCTTTCATTTACTCAATATAAATCAATAGCACATGATAATTTGTATATGCGGAGTTGCTGACTTCTAGCAATTCCCCTTGAACCTTTAGCACTAACAGAATGACAGCTTCAGGAAATAAATGTATTTCAGCCTTTAAAGCAAGGCTAAATGAAGACCTGAAACAATAAATATCACACTGCGCATTCTGTAATTCAGATATTTAGCAACATTCCAGTTCTGGGACGAATTAGAAAATAAATAGAAATTACGCATGCATGCTGTTCTGAATACTTATTCAATTGTGATATATACTGATATAATGATAAAAAATATTGTTCTTGATTTCCTCTGTAATTTCACACTGAAAAACTAGAATAAATTGGGAAATCTAGACTGCCAAACTATTGTAAATGTGGTTTTCCTAGTGTTAATAGATCACCTTGAACAAAGAAGTCATAAAATAAATGCATGTGTTTTCTTCTAATATAATCCCTTATAAGAAATACAAAGGTAAAACAAAAGCTCAGCCAGCCATACACTTTAAATAGCTATTGTCAAAAACCTACACAATTAACCAACTATTACTGTCAGAAATCCTAGCTTACACATGTTAATAGTGACTGGAGGAGGCTATTTCAATTATTTCCCCAATTAATTTTATGTATTATAGTTGTGAATTAGCAGTAATAGTTAAAGTTATGTGGCAAATAACAAAGTGAATTTAAACTCCATGTTCTTATCTAGTATGTCACTGAATTGCTAATAGCCTTCTGGCAAGGTGTTTTAGCTATCCGCTAGTGAGAAGCAACACCATCATTGTTTATATGTTTATTTTACCATGAGACATTACTCCAGTGTTTCCCAGAGGGTGGGTCACAACTCACTGGGGGTCATGAGCTAATTTTTAGTAGGTCGGTAAAGTAATAGCAATAAATGAAGATGACTGAAAATACTATGGGGCATATTTATACTCTGTTTGCGCCGGATTTGCGTCGTTTTTTTTTTTACGCAAATCCGACGCAAAACTAACTCCATATTTATACTTTGGCGTTAGACCCGTCTAGCGCCAAAGATCTTGGAGTTTGCGTCATTTTTTAGCGTGGACACCTTCCTTGCGTTAATGATATGCAAGGTAGGCGTTCCCGTCTAAAAAATTACTCCGAGGCATGTGCGCCGTATTTATGCTCCTGGGCAAAAATGACACCCAGGAGTGGGCGGGTCCAAAAAAATGGCGTCCAGTCGTTTTAGCGTCATTTTTTAGCGCCTGGTCAGGGCAGGCGTTAAGGGACCTGTGGGCTCGGAAGGAGCCCAGAGGTGCCCTCCCATGCCCCCAGGGACACCCCCTGCCACCCTTGCCCACCCCAGGAGGACGCCCAAGGATGGACGGACCCATCCCAGGGAACTTAAGGTAAGTTCAGGTAAGTCTATTTTTTTGTTTGTGGCACAGGGGGGCCTGATTTGTGCCCCCCTACATGCCACTATGCCCAATGACCATGCCCAGGGGACACAAGTCCCCTGGGCATGGCCATTGGGCAAGGGGGCATGACTCCTGTCTTTGCTAAGACAGGAGTCATGTCAATGGAGGGTGGGAGTAAAAAAAAAATGGCGCAAATCGGGTTGAGGCAGATTTTTTGCCTCAGACTGACTTGCCCCATTCTTTGACGGCCAAGCTCCATTTTCCCCTACGCCGGCGCTGCCTGGTGTGGGTCATTTTTTTTTACGCACACCAGTCAGCTCCGCCGGCTAACGTCATTCCATAAATAAGGCGCCCGCATGGCGCTTTGGAATGGCGTTAGCCAGCGTTAAATGTTTTGACGCACAACTGCGTTGACGCAGTTGTGTGCCAAAAAGTAAAAATACGGCCCTATGTTTAACTTGTCACATTTGCCAGTGATGCAAAGACAGAGTTCAAATGTCAGGCTAGTTTATTCTTTAAAAATAGGGACTGGTGTTTACTTTTCTTGCTCTGACTGCAAAGTGAGATGAGTTTTAAAAGTGAGTTATGTGGCAATGTAGGGTGTTACTTTTTGTAATGCAAAAAATGTAAATACTTGTAAGTGAACGGTATGTGTCCAGCAGTTAGGAAAGCAACAGTTAAGCACTGTTTTGTTATTCTGAAGTGTGCTGGAAACGGAGATGTTAAAAACAAATCAAGATGCTTACTTGATGATGTAGTGATGTACAATTGACAAATATTAATATTCAGATTTCTACCCATTATGTTTTGTATTCCCTATAGTTATATCAGTAAAACGGCATGAGTAGTCATATTTAGTGGCCATTTCAACAGAAAATGTATTGTATGTTAATAACAGTACCCTTCTTCACAATGCTTTAGCTACATTAAACAATTGCCTGGTTCATGTCCATTAAAGGTAGCGGGGTCATGAAAGTTAGTTGTTCTATAAAGTGAGCCTTGATTCTAAAAGGTTTGGGAACCATTGGGTAACACTATCTAGAGCTGACTAAATTCACGAATATGGACTGAAAAGAAGAATAAGACACTATGGGGCAAATTTTTTACGCACAATCAGCTCAAACCCTGCCCCATATTTATACTTTGATGTTCGACCCCGCGGGCGTCAAAATTCCACCATGTGCGTCATTTTTTGGAAGGGGGAACCAGCCTTGCGTTAATTATATGCAAGGTAGATCTTCCCTTCCAAAAAATGACTTTAAGGCCTGTGCCCCTTATTTATACTCTGACGTCATTTTGACGCACAGGAGGGGGTGGGCCTTAAAAAACGGCGCACAGCCTGATGTGGGCCGTTTTTCAACGCCTGGGTCAGGGCAGGCGTTAAGGGACCTGTGGGCTCGGAAGGAGCCCAGAGGTGCCCTCCCCTGCCCCCAGGGACACCCCCTGCCACCCTTGCCCACCCCAGGAGGACACCCAAGGATGGAGGACCCATCCCAGGGAAGTAAAGGTAAGTTCTGGTAAGTATTTTTTTCCGATTTTATTTGTGGCATAGGGGGGCCTGATTTGGGCCCCCCTACATGCCACTATGCCCCATGACCATGCCCAGGGGACATAAGATCCCTGGGCATGGCCATTGGGCAAGGGGGCATGACTCCTGTCTTTGCTAACACAGGAGTCATGTCAATGGAGGATGGGCATCAAAAAGAATGGCGCAAATCCGGTTTGAGGCCTGAATTTTGTCTCAGACCTGACGTGCACCATTTTTGACGCACAACCCCCATTTTCCCATACGCCGGCGCTGCCTGGTGTGGGTCATTTTTTTTTACGCACACCAGTCCGCAGCGCCGGCTAACGTCATTCCATTAATAAGGCGCCCGCATGGCGCGTTGGAATGGTGTTAGCCGGCGGTAAAAATTTTGACGCACAACTGCGTTGCCGCAGTTGTGCGTCAAAAAGTATAAATATGGGCCTATATTCATCTATCAGTACTATATATGAAGGTCCTTTTGACATATACCTTTCAAATGTGCGATTGGCCATAAGCTTGCTTAAAATCGTTCTAAGGAGAGACTACATCAAAAATGAGAGACAGCACCCCCTAAAGAGTACCCCTCTCCATTTTAAAAGAAATAATACAAACACCATTCATCAAAAAATGCCTTAGAACCTTGCTATAGTACCTAGATCAGTATAACAAAAATGACAGGGGAGCCAAAACAATCCAGTGACTCATGAAACCAAGATCCTGTTTGAAGGAGTTTTCCCTATCCACACTGAGGCTGAATTTCAGTTAACATTCAGATGTAGAAGATACAATAATCAAACCTACAAGATAAAAAATACTAACCTGAAGAAATCTCACTTTATTAAATTTAGTCAATAATGGACCAATATTTATGTGATTACATTTTTCACTCTAAAGACTTGGATACAGGTTAGTGTTTCAAGTGGGAAGTTTAGTAAATAAATAGGCATGAAAGCAAATTGTATTTTAAGGGCACTACAATTTGGTAAGGGTATTTCAAATGCCATGATGATTAAATAAATGGGAATGTAAATTGAAGAATGGGACTAATACAGTAATTTGTTGAAATTATATGCTGTAGAGAAGATTTGGGGATTAGAAATCTTTTGATTCAATCACAATTACTATACTGGATTTATATACATTGATGTGTTTCTATGCATATATGCATATGTTCAATTGTGTTACAGTATGTTATGGTTTTGCGTATCCTTGAAGGTTGGGATTTCTCCTGCCCTCTCCCGAAGACCTAAAGTTTAGGCGGGGAATATCCTCATATTAGGCACACAATGTGGCAATTCAATTCAAATGGAAGATCCACCCTTTTCAGATGGATATTCACCCTGTGCAAAACCAGATTGCTGGTTCTACATGGACAGCTTTTGAAACATGTGGGTAAATGAACATAACCACTCAAGAACTTGGAAGATCAAAGTGATGTTCCATCATACATTCAGGTAAGGGTTAACTTCAAGGCCTTCCCCAGCGTTATCCCTTTGTGGAGCAATTTTGATCTCACAAATATCTCTAATATGATCACCCTAAAGGTACCTCTGAGGATGATGATCCATTCGTAGCTAAAGTTAACTTTTGTGGTTCACTTTAATATACTTCTAAAAGGAAGGCTGGCACCATGAGTCTGGTTTATTTTAAAACACATTTAGACATTTTTTAAATGCACATTAAATTAGTGTTTTTCTTATAGATTTTGTTTCTTTCCTTACTTTCTGTACAATGTCTGGTGGTTTTAGAGAAGATGGAATTATATTATTGAGATAAAATGTTAACAAATCTGAAAAATCAAAATAGCCAGCACAGCAAACATCTTGCCCTAGCTTCAGACTTTGATTGATCATTGAATTAAACTTTGAGGATTAATAATGCATTATTATTGAGCAGTGTTGGAGTCTGGTTAAAATATATGACATAACAATTGGACTGGCATAATGTAGTCTCAAAAAGAATGTGACTCTTCACCCATTGGCGGTGAACTGGAATACTGGGCTTCAGCCTAATACTTGTTTCCTTAAGCCTGAAAATCAGTTTTGGGTCAGCTTAGTGTCTAATCACTCTAAGACCACAGGAACAGAGGGTTTACCAGCCCATACGTTCTCTTGGGGACCAGGCAGGATTTTTCACAATTTTCAGAAATATTGGTTTTAAGAGGTATGGAGCAGATGCACTAAGCCACAAACACCATGGGGCATATTTATACTCCGTTTGCGCCGAATTTGCATCGTTTTTTTCAACGCAAATTCGACGCAAAACTAACTCCATATTTATACTTTGGCGTTAGACGCGTCTAGCGCCAAAGTTCATGGAATTAGCGTCATTTTTTTGCGTCAACACCTTCCTTGCGTTAATGATATGCAAGGTAGGCGTTCCCGTCTTAAAAAATGACTGCGATGCTATTGCGTCGGATTTATACTCCCGGGCAAAAATGACGCCCGGGAGTGGGCGGGTCTAAAAAACCTGCATTTGCGCCGGATTTTAGCGCCTGGGTCAGGGCAGGCGTTAAGGGACCTGTGGGCTCAGAATGAGCCCAGAGGTGCCCTCCCCTGCCCCCAGGGACACCCCCTGCCACCCTTGCCCACCCCAGGAGGACACCCAAGGATGGAGGGACCCACCCCAGGGACATTAAGGTAAGTTCAGGTAAGTATTTTTTTTTATTTTTTTTGTGGCATAGGGGGGCCTGATTTGTGCCCTCCTACATGCCACTATGCCCAATGACCATGCCCAGGGGACAGAAGTCCCCTGGGCATGGCCATTGGGCAAGGGGGCATGACTCCTGTCTTTGCTAAGACAGGAGTCATTTCAATGGGGGATGGGCGTCGTAAAAAAATGGCGCAAATCGGGTTAAGACGATTTTTTTGCCTCAGCCTGACTTGCCCCATTTTTGGACGCCCAAACGCCATTTTTCCCTACGCCGGCGCTGCCTGGTGTACATGGGTTTTTTTCACGCACACCAGGCAGCGCCGGTCGGCTAACGCCGGCTAACGCCATTCAATAAATACGGCGCCCGCATGGCGCTTCAGAATGGCGTTAGCCGACGCTAATTTTTTTGGCGCAAAACTGCGTTAGCACAGTTTTGCATCAAAAAGTATAAATATGGGCCCATGAGTTGATAAAATGGAGGGTTAACAGCTACAAAATGGCATTTTGATTTTCATGAAACCCATTTTCGATCCAGTAAAGATTTTCTGAATCACAAAATGATTTAGAAATTCATACCGAATGCCAATTTGAAAGGGGTGTGTTTAGAGTGTCCCTTCCAAATTACAATTCAGTAGCAGATGTACAATGGTTTGCAACCAGATTTGGGGTGGCAGAAGGAAGCGGTCCCCTTCGTGAACTTTAGAAAACGTTTATTGAAGACTAGGTGGTGGCCTACGTGACCACTAACAAATCTCAAACAAACTTTTTAAAAAAGAAATGGTAAACCTTTCTTCTTAAACACCCCCGAATTATTTAAGGAAAAAGGGCTACATTTAAAAAAGTGTACTTTATAAAAAGGCTGACTCCAGCAGGTCACTATCCCTATGATAGTCTCCAATCAAAGGGAGTCACAATATGTATACTCCATCAATAATAATTATGTTGGCTGAATTGGGATCTACTCCTGTTAGTACACAGGTTGGTACTTAAAATCAGAATCGTTTCTCGAAAAGTCTGTGAGCAATTTGCAACTGCATTTTGGAAATTTATTTATTATTACTACATATGCACCCTATGTCTTCAAACAGTGGAGCAGCTGGAGAGTGGTATCAAGTGTTGTGAAGAAACATTGTAATTTGGCCCTAGCGTCTAACAAACTCTAAGGACCCAACAAATAAAGGTATCACCTCATTAAAATTCTATTAACCCCTTAGCTGCTGGGCCGTTTCCCCCCCCAGTGCTGAGCCCTTTTTTGGCTATTTGGGGTAGTTGGCGCTTAGGCCTTCATAACTTTTTGTCCACATAAGCTATCCACGCCACATTTGTGTCCTTTTTTCCAACATCCTAGGGATTCTAATGGTACCCAGAGTTTGTGGTTTCCCCTGGAGGAGACCAAGAAATTTGCCAAAATACAGTGAAAATTTAGTTTTTTTCAAAAAAATGGGGGAAAAGGGCTGCCGAAGAAGGCTTGTGTTTTTTTCCCTGAAAATGGCATCATCAAAGGGTTTCTAGTGCTAACATCACCATATTCCCACCTTTCAGGAACGGGCAGACTTGAATCAGAAAACCAAAGTTTTCAACACAAATTTGGCATTTGACTGGGACATACCCCATTTTTACTATTTTTGGTGCTTTCAGCCTCCTTCCAGTTAGTGACAGGAATGGGTGTGAAACCAATGCTGGATCCCAGAAAGCTAAACATTTCTAAAAACTAGACAAAATTCTGAATTCAGCAAGGGGTCATTTGTGTAGATCCTACAAGGTTTTCCTACAGAAAATAACAGATGAAATTACAAAAAAATTGAAATTGAGCTGAAAACAACAGCCATTTTTCTTTCTGTTTTACTCTGTAACTTTTTCCTGCGATTTTTTAAAGCAATATACCGTTATGTCTGCTGGACTCTTCTGGTTGTAGGGATATAAAGGGCTTGTAGGATCATCAAGAACCCCAGGTACCCAGGGCCAATAAATGAGCTGCACCCTGCAGTTGGTTTTCATTCTATACTGGGTATACAGCAATTCATTTGCTGAAATATGAAGAGTGAAAAATAGGTATCAAGAAAACCTTTGCATTTTCAAAATGGGCTCAAGATAAGGTTTTGAGGAGCAGTGGTTATTTGCACATCTCTGAATTCCGGGGTGCCCATACTAGCATGTGAATTGCAGGGCATTTCTCAAATAGACGTCTTTTTTACACACTCTTCTATATTTGGAAGGAAAAAATGTAGAGAAAGATAAGGGGCAATAACACTTGTTTTGCTATTCTATGTTCCCCTAAGTCTTCCGATAAAAATGATACCTCACTTGTGTGGGTAGGCCTAGCGCCCGCGACAGGGAATGCCCCAAAACACAACGTGGACACATCCCATTTTTTGACAGAAAACAGAGGTGATTTTTGCAAAGTGCCTACCTGTACATTTTGCCCTCTAGCTCAGCCAGAACCTAGGGAAACCTACCAACCCTGTGCACGTTTGAAAACTAGAGACCTAGGGGAATCCAAGATGGGGTGACTTGTGGGGCTCTGACCAGGTTCTGTTACCCAGAATCCTTTCAAACCTCAAAAGGTGGCTAAAATAACACGTTTTCCTCACATTTCAGTGACAGAAAGTTCTGGAATCTTAGAGGAGCCACAAATTTCCTTCCAACCAGCGTTTCCCCAAGTCTCCCGATAAAAATGATACCTCACTTGTTTGGGTAGGCCTAGGGCCAGCGACAGGAAATGCCCCAAAACACAACGTGGACACATCACATTTTTTCATAGAAAACAGTGCCTACCTGTGGATATTGGCCTCTAGCTCAGCCGACCCCTGGGGAAACCTAGCAAACCAGCGCATTTTTAAAAATTAGAAACTCAGGGGAATCCAAGATGGGGTGACTTGTGGGGCTCTGACCAGGTTCTGTTACCCAGAATCCTTTGCAAACATCAAAATGTGGCCAAATAAACACTTTTTCCTCTAATTTCGGTGACAGAAAGTTTTGGAATCTGAGAGGAGCCACAAATTTCCTTCTACCCAGCATTCCCCCAAGTCTCCCGATAAAAATGGTACCTCACTTGTGTGGGTAAGCCAGGTGCCCATGACAGGAATAGATCACACAACGGTCAATGTTGGTCCTTACATGAGGCAGCTGTTGACTCTGGGGTGATCCATTCCTGACGCAGGCACTAGATGCGGGCACTCAAGTGGAGTAGTGTTTTTATCAGTACAGGTGAGGAATCACTGGGTGGTAGGAATTTTGTGGATCCCAGCATATTTCTGTAGTTTGTGTGACAGAAATGCGAGAAAAATAGAGTTTTTATTCAACATTTCAGCTTTGCAGGGTATTCTGGGTAAGAAAACTTTGGGGAATCCACACAAGTCACACCTGTGTGGACTCCCCTGAATGTCTAGTTTCCAGAAATGTTTGGGTTTAGTGTGTTTCTCTATATGGCCGCCGAACCCACAACCAAAAACACAAGCGCCTGCCTTACAAAACCAGTTTGTTTTGCGATAGATAATTAAATGTCTCCACAATACGATTTGGGCGGTGGAATTTGGGGCTGAACTAAATTGGGGAGCTTCCAAGAAAGCACTCTCTCTCTCTTTCTGCTTTCTGCCGCATTCACTTGCTTACTGGGTTGGGCTAACCCACTATTACCCAGTTTCACAAACTGCTTGCGAAGGGACAGCAGGACTGTCCTCATCACCTCCCTCATAATGTACTGGAAGAGGAGTTATCGAATGGGACTCCTCCGACTGAAAAATCACTCCCAGAGTCTGCGCCATTGTCCTATCCCTCAGATGCTGTCTCAGTATCTGATGACTCAGGGCCATATTTATACTTTTGACGCAAAACTGCCTCGGAGTCAATTTTTTAGACGGGAACGCCTACCTTGCATATCATTAACGCAAAGTAGGGGCCATATTTATACTTTTTGACGCAAAACTGCGCTAACGCAGTTTTGCGTCAAAAAAATTAGCGCCGGCTAACGCCATTCTGAAGCGCCATGCGGGAGCCGTATTTATTCAATGACGTTAGCTGGCGTTAGCCGCCGGCGCTGCCAGGTGTGCGTGGAAAAAAACGACGTACACCAGGCAGCGCCGGCATAGGGGGATATGGAGCTTGGGCGCCAAAAAATGGGGCAAGTCAGGCTGAGGCAAATTTTTTGCCTCAACCCGATTTGCGCCATTTCTTTCGACTCCCAACCCCCATAGAAATGGGGTGGGCAAGGGTGACAGGGGGTGTCCCTGGGGGCATGGGAGGGCACCTCTGGGCTCCTTCAGAGCCCACAGGTCCCTTAACGCCTGCCTTTTCCAGGCGCTAAAAAACGGCGCAAAAGTGGCCGTACGTCATTTTTTTTGACCCGCCCACTCCCGGGCGTGAAATTTGCCAGGGAGTGTAAATACGGCGCACATGCCTCGGAGTCAATTTTTTAGACGGGAACGCCTACCTTGCATCTCATTAACGCAAAGTAGGTGTCCACGCTAAAAAATGACACAAACTCCATGGACTTTTGCGCTAGACGCATCTAACGCCAAAGTATAAATATGGAGATAGTTTTGCGTCGGAATTGCGTCAAAAAAACGACGCAATTCCGGCGCAAACAGAGTATAAATATGCCCCTAGGTGTCCACGCTAAAAAATAACGCAAACTCCATGGACTTTGGCGCTAGACGCGTCTAACGCCAAAGTATAAATATGGAGTTAGTTTTGCGTCAAAATTGCATCAAAAAAACGACGCAATTCCGGCGCAAACTGAGTATAAATATGCCCCTCAGTCTCTGATCCTATGTCAAAGCTGTCCTCTATAACCCGAGTGATGGCAGCAGTCATCCATCAAGATGCCATCTCTGCTATTGGCTAAACTGTTGCTCTAAAACACTAGTCTACGTAGACAGTCACAAAATCGATGGTGTGTGTGAGATACGTGCAACAGTAGAGGCCACCTTAACTGCGCTTCTTCCCTCAATCAGCATGTTCTTTCAAGACACTCAAAAAACACCTTGTCACATACCATTCATCACAGTCTTTAGCACCTCCTGCGCCCAGTCCAACAATCATTATTGGTGCTCCCACTCCCTCCTCCTCGGATTCCCTCATTACCACCCAGCAAAAGTGCCTTTCATCTCTCCATAGCCGCCCTCCACCCCGCACATACATTTCATTTGTATTATAGAGCAGAGAATGGCTGACTTTACTAATGCACTCAGCTATTTACATAAAATACAGATTTGCTCTTTGCAGTAGTCATATAAACCTTCTGCGCTTCTTTATGGCACTAAAACTGCCACTAGACAAGTCTGACCCTTTTGTAGCAGAAACATAATCACAATACTTACTTGACTTTTTTATTGCTGCCTAAAAGCTACAGTTGAAAAGCGTCAGTTGAAGTATGTGCATTGCTTTGAAGACGCAAGCTGCAACTGCAAGACAACTGGTGTCAAATCTATATATATATATATATATATATATATATATATATATATATATATATATATATATATCACTTTTATATGTGGGTCTGGTTTTCCTGGGGGCCAATCGCAGCACCCAGGGAAACCACACATATATTGACAAAAGTGCTATATATATATATATATATATATATATATATATATATATATATATATATATATATATCAATCAAACCAAGGCCCTTTCAGGGTTAGAGTGACGCATAAATTATGCAAAAAACAAAGGAGAACTCTGGGAAGTTCCCAATTTTAGGTGGAGAGCTGCTCCACTAAGGAGCACCCTGCAACACCAGCGACACTCTAAATTTGCTTACCTCAAATGTCTGCTTATCTAGCAAAGTTTTTAAGCATAGGATTAGCACAGTGCTGTCCTCGCCGAGCTAGATAGTGACAAAGTCTTTTGCCATTTGTACAGCAAAATCTTTAAGCATAGGATTGACATAGTGTCATCCTCGCCAAACTATAAAATGACAAAAGCCATTTACCACTCCAGGCACAGTATTACAGCTTTGGACTGGTCAAATACCGTCCAAGCCAACCTGGAATGAATAAAGCAACCCCTGACACATTTTTTGCTCTCATTAGAGCTCTAAAGAGGAGTATAGCTTTGTCCAGAAACAAGGGAGCACCCAGTATAATTCAAACCAAAGTCCTTTCAGGGTTAGAGTGATGCATAAATTATGCAAAAAACAAAGGAGAACTCTGGGAAGTTCCCAATTTTAGGTGGAGAGCTGCTCTAGTAAGGAGCACCCTGCAACACTCTAAATTTGCTCACCTCAAATGCCTGCTTATCTAGCAAAGTTTTTAAGCATAGGATTAGCACAGTGCTGTCCTCGCAGAGCTAGATAGTGACAACGTCTTTTGCCATTTGTACAGCAAAATCTTTAAGCATAGGATTGACATAGTGTCATCCTTGCCGAGCTATAAAATGACAAAAGCCATTTACCACTCCAGGCACAGTATTACAGCTTTGGACTGGTCAAACACCCTCCAAGCCAACCTGGAATGAGTAAAGCACCCCCTGACACGTGTTTCGCTCTCATTAGAGCTTTTCAGAGGAGTATAACTTTGTCCAGACACAAGGGAGCACCCAGTATAAGTCAAACCAAGGCCCTTTCAGGGTTAGAGTGACGCATAAATTATGCAAAAAACAAAGGAGAACTCTGGGAAGTTCCCAATTTTAGGTGGAGAGCTGCTCTAATAAGGAGCACCCTGCAACACCAGCAACACTCTAAATTTGCTCACCTCAAATGTCTGCTTATCTAGCAAAGTTTTTAAGCATAGGATTAGCACAGTGCTGTCCTCGCCGAGCTAGATAGTGACAAAGGGGGTCATTCTGACCCTGGCGGTAAAAGGCAGTTACCGCCGGTCAGAAGACCGCCATAACACCGCTGCGGCTGCGGTAACCCGCCAGGGTCATTCTGACCCACAACTGCCAAACCGCCAAAAACCCGACCTCCACTGAAGGCCGCCACATCAGCGGTCAGCGATAAACTGGAGATGACCAAACCTCCACCGTCACGCCAACAGAAATACGCCCATGCCATTACGACCCACCAATCCACGCGGCGGTCTTTCAACCGCGGTATCCCATTGGCGGTACACACCGCCTCACTCAAAATACACACACCTTTACAAAACACAGCCACATTGGATAATTCAAAATACACACACCTGATACACATACAAACACCACTCCCACACAATCAATACGATATAAAACACACACCCACATCACCCACAAATCGAAATTCAGAGACAAGGCGCAATACACAGAGAGAGAGAGCACAGGGAACGCAAACCACAACACACACAGGAACCCAACATCATCCCCCACACTACATCTACGCACAAAGCACCACACACCACTACACTCATCACCACAAACACCACCCCACACCTCATCCACACCACCCCATGGCACCCCAAAGACACCCCAGGTTCTCAGACCAAGAACTCAGGGTCATGGTGGAGGAAATAATTAGGGTAGAGCCCCAGCTCTTCGGCACACAGGTGCAGCACACCACAATAGCCAGGAAGGCGGAGCTATGGCAAAGGATCGTCGACAGGGTCAACGCTGTGGGACAGCATCCCAGAAATCGGGAAGACATCCGAAAGCTCTGGAACGAGCTACGGGGGAAGGTGCGGGCGATGGTGTCAAGACACAACATCGCTGTGCAGAAGACTGGCGGCGGACCCCCACCCACTCCACCCGAATTCACAGCATGGGAGCAAGAGGTCTTGAACATCCTGCATCCTGAGGGCCTCGCTGGAGTAGGCGGAGGAATGGACTGTGGTAAGTCTAATCTCAACTACTTCCCCCCCTCCAACCACCAGCATGCCAACCCCCACCCCCACCCCCACCCTCACCCCCAACCCCCCAGCACATATCCTCCCTGCTAATGTCTCACCAGCACAACCTACCCAAACCAACACCAACCCCTGAATGCCAACACAAACCATGGACACCCATCACCTAAGCATGACCACTGCACATACCCATCCCCCCCCCCAAACCACCCTCACCACTCCTCCCACAAGGGAATGCCAGCACTGGGGGACAAGGGCACCCACAATTCGCACGCCATGGCACACACAGAAGCAATAACCATCCTCTTTTACCCCTGCAGGGCCCGAACGCCAAGACACCGGCCCGGAGGGTCCAGAAATGTCCATCCCACCCCCAGAACAGGCCCCCAGTGATGACAGCAGCTCTGTCGACCTAGAACCTGATGACCAGCCCGGACCATCGGGGACCTCTAAACAGTCGGTTCCCCTCAGGCAGCCACAGGCCACAGCAGACCTACCCCCCTCTGGAAACCCCAGCACAGCACCCACCCAGCGGGCCCATGCCTCTGTCTCCAGGACAGGTCAAGCAGCGGTGTGTCTACCACTACAGGGCACCCAGGGCAACCCACCACCCCAACAACAACAGGGACCTGGGGGCAGTGGTAGTGGGCACACCGTCCAGGGGATAGAGGCCCAGGAACAAAGGGGAACTGGGAGGGCCGCTGTGCGACAAAGGGAGGACAGGCCTAGGGAACCCACTGTCCAAGAGGCCCTCACCACCATCATGGGAGCGTACCACCACTCCCAAGAGACGATAGCGACGGTCCTGGCCAGGTTCCAGGAGTTCCAGGCCATGCAGGAGGGCCAGTACATGGGGTTCCGGGAAGAACTGCGCAGCATCAGTTCCGCAATGGGTACAATCGTGGTGGCACTCAACCAGATTGTCACCACATTGCGGGACCATGTGGCCCCCCAAAGGGCCCCTGCCACTAGCATGGAGGAAGAACAGCCCACCACCTCCGCCGGCGCTAGTGGTCAGGAGGCCCGACACAACAGCAACGGGCCACCCGGACCCCACCCCCTGCAGAACATGAACCACCCTGCAAGAAAGGCCTGAGATTGAGGAAGAAGACAGAGTAGGATGTCAAGACCCCCGCCATGCACGGATCCCCCCGGATGTCATCCCACTGTCCCACTTGTTCACCCTGTCCAACCTTGAACTGCCCCTGCTCCACCTTCCACAGGCATATGGACAATGCACCTGTGCGAACGTGAGTCTGGACTCTGCCATGGACATGCCTCCACCATCACCCATCACCCTTTTTGAACTATACACCAATTTTTGCACTTCAATAAACACAATTATTGCACAAAAACCATCAGGAGTCTGCTATTTATTTTTCTAAACCAAATGTATTCGATATAACCAACCAAAAATGTCCAAATACATTGTGATGACAACATACCAGTGTCACACAGCGGTAGTCCATGGGGAAATAAACCAGAGGGCACTCCGTGGGGACCACATCACTGAAATAGGAAGGCAAATTCACAACTAAGTTACCATACATTGGGGTGAAAGGTCAGACAGTAGAGAGCCAGTACTGTTACAGATATAATAAAATGCAGGAGTAGATTCTTACCTGTGTGTTACTGGAAATACTGCAGTATCACTCTGTCCCTGTTGTCTGTGTCGTCCTCTTCGTCTTCCTCCTCTTCACTCTCCGCAGGCTCCACAGCGGCCACAACACCACCATCTGGACCATCCTCCTGCAGGAAAGGCACCTGGCGTCGCAAAGCCAGGTTGTGAAGCATGCAGCAGGCCACGATGATATGACACACCTTCTTTGGTGAGTACATTAGGGATCCACCTGTCATATGCAGGCACCTAAACCTGGCCTTCAGGAGGCCGAAGGTCCGTTCGATCACCCTCCTAATACGCCCATGGGCCTCATTGTACCGTTCCTCTGCCCTTGTCCTGGGATTCCTCACTGGGGTCAATAGCCAAGGCAGGTTGGGGTAACCAGAGTCACCAATTAGCCACACACGCTGTCTCTGTAGCTGTTCCATCACATAAGGGATGCTGCTATTTCGTATGACGTACGCATCATGCACTGACCCTGGGAACTTGGCATTTAAATGGGAGATGTACTGGTCAGCCAAACAGACCACCTGGACATTCATCGAATGATAACTTTTTCAGTTCCTGTACACCTGCTCATTGTCTTTGGGGGGGACCAAAGCCACATGGGTACCATCAATGGCACCAATGATATTGCGAATGTGTCCAAGGGCATAGAAATCACCCTTCACTGTAGGCAAGTCACCCACCTCAGGGAATATGATGTAGCTCCGCATGCATTTCATCAGGGCAGACAACACTCTGGACAATACCTTTGAAAACATAGGCTGAGACATCCCAGATGAAATGGCCACTGTAGTTTGAAATGATCCACTAGCCAAAAAATGGAGTACTGACAGCACCTGCACTAGAGGCGGAATCCCTGTGGGTTGGCGGATGGGTGACATCAGGTCTGGCTCCAGCTGGGCACACAGTTCCTGTATAGTGGCAATGTTGAGTCTGTAGGTGAGTATGACATGTCGTTCTTCCATTGTCGACAGGTCCACCAGCGGTCTGTACACGGGAACATTCCTCCGTCTCCTCGCAAGTCCCAGCGGACGGTGCCTAGGAAGGACAACATGGAGCACAGAGTCAATCAACCCACAGGTAAGTTCCCACAGCCTGCACAGTACACGAATCTCTCTGGATTGAATAGCTTGTATGAGTGTCGATGCAAGGCCTAGCCATGTGTGACGCAGTAGGAATTAAGCCATGTGGGCCCTTGAAATGGCGGCTGCCTGACCTGTGAAGTGTGACAATGTGAAATGAGGTCATTGCGCTGGCGTAGCACGCCGTGGCGGTAGGCGGTCGAAGACCGCAGCGCAAAGCAGCATTGGTTAACATTGAACCCTATGGGTTTCAGGAGCCAATGACGATGTGCGCCGGCGGTCGCGGTACGCACCGCCGCGGTTCGCACCGCCGTGGGTGTGACCGCCATTTTCTCTCTGCTTAATCACACGAGACCTGACCATCCACAGGAGAGGACCTATACTGCAAGTGCTGCTGTGACCTCGGTCTGGAAGTGACAATGTCTGCTGCGACTGGGGAAAGGGCCCCCGCCTTCAGTTCCGAAGAGTTGGAGAAGCTCGTGGACGGGGTCCTCCCCCAGTATGCGCTACTCTACGGTCCTCCAGACCAGCAGGTGAGTACACGGGGCCAATGCATAGTGGGCAATGCCTGTGATGAGTGGGGTGGATGTACGATGGAGGGGAGAGGAGCGAATTACGAATGCATGGCACGACAGATGAGAGCATGTGCCACCTGGCAAGTTTGGGGAAGGGGGGCCACTCACATCGAGCATGCAGAAAAGTGATGATGTTTCTTTTCCCCCCCTGTACATGTCACATAGGTCAGCGCCCATCAAAAGATCGATATTTGGCGTGCCATCGCCAAGGACGTCCGGGCCCTGGGGGTCCACAACAGACGGGGCACCCACTGCCACAAGAGGTGGGAGGACATCCGCCGCGGGAGCAGGAAGACCGCCGAGGCTCTGCTGGGGATGGCCTCCCAACCTAGGAGGGGTGCCAGTCGTACCTTGACCCCCCTGATGTCCCGGATCCTGGCGGTGGCCTACCCCGATTTAGATGGGCGCTTGAGGACATCACAGCAGACACAAGGGGGTGAGTACCAGCACATTCAGCTAAATTTGCGCGCAGTGGAGGTGCCTGTGTGGGGGAGGAGGGCTGTGGGTATCCCTAGGCCAGGGCGATTTCTGTAGGCTAGGCCCCTCCGTGAGGTATGGTCCTGTGCCCCCGCCCCCCACCTCTGTAGGGTGCCTAGTAACGCTATTCATGGACCTGTGTATTCTGTGTGGGCAGTTGTCGCCCATAGGCTTGTAGGGCATGTCCCAGGGAATGAGTAGTGTACCCCAAGTGCGCAGCGTAGTGCAGGGGGCTTCTGTGTCTGTCCTCTCCGCCAACAGTGTCCCCAATGCATGCGCTCAACTTGTCTTTATTTCTCCATCCCCCCCCCATTTTCTTTGTTTTTCGGTGAATGTGTGCATTAGCATCATCAGGCGGAGGAGAAGTGGCATCGGCGCAAGAGGGAGCTGCATCTCACATGGCCCCGGAGGGCCATGCAACGGACTACGACATGACCAGTGAGACGGAGGGCGAGGGGGGCTCCACCACGGGGACCCGTGCAGACGTCAGTGACACCGACACGTCCTCGGATGGGAGCTCCCATGCGGTGGCGGCAACATCCGTGCCCACCGATACTACAGGTACAGCCGCCACCCAGCGCACCAGCTCTGCCCTCCCAGCAGCCCCTCGGCCTTCGGCCCGTGCCCGCATGGCCAGGAAGGCGGCCATCTCCTTCGCCCCAGGCACCTCAGGCCCTGCCCCAGTCACCCCTGCTGCCCTCAGTGAGGAGGTCATTGACCTCCTGAGGACCATCATTGTTGGGCAGTCTACCCTTTTGAATGCCATCCAGGGTGTGGAGAGGGAGGTGCATCAAAGCAATGCATACCTGGAGGGCCTTCATTCGGGTCAGGCTGCCCATCAGCGATCGTTCAACGCTCTGGCCTCAGCACTGACGGCAGCGATTGTCCCTGTCTCCAGCCTCCCTCTTCTAACTCCCTCCACCCAGTCCCACTCCCCTGTTCCTCTGCCTATCCCATCCACACCTACAGACCAGCCTGCACACACCTCAACACCCAAGGGAAGCTCATCCAGACATAAGCACCACCTAACACACAAGCATTCACACAAGCAACATACAGATGCAGACATGCCAACAGCCACTACCTCCTCTGTGTCCCCCACCTCCTCGTCTCCCTCCTCCCTCCCTGTGACGTCTACACTCACACCTGCATGCACACCACCATCAGCCAGTACACTCAACACCAGCACACCCTCCACACCAGTCCGCACACGTACAGTCACCACCCCCACTGCCATGTACACGTCCCCTGTGTCCTCTCCCAGTGTGTCTGTCACCCCCGCTTCCAAACCACACAAACGCAGGCAGGCACCCAACCAACAGCCATCCACCTCACGTCAGCCTCCAGCCCAAGCACCTGCACCCAGAGACACCAGACTTGACTCTCCTACAACCACATCCTCTTCATCCACTCCCATACCCACTCCAGCTACCCTTCCCATGGCTCCTAAAAAAACTAATCCTCTATAAACTGGACCTCTTTTCCTCACCTGACCCACCCCCTCCATCTCGTAAGAGTTCCAAAAACACCTCAGCCACCACCAGCCCAGCAACTACCAAGAACGTCGTGGCTGGTTTTTGGAGTCCGCCCTTTCCTTGTGCAGGGACATCGGCCAGCAGCAAAGGCACAGCCAGCCCCCCCCCCTGGGAAGAGGAGCAAAAAACTGAAGGGCAGGCGTGACAGGCCTGATACGCCTGCCCCCAAGGAGGGTAGTCTTGCACCGTCACCTGCCACATCGGGTAAGGGAGCCAAGGGCCACGGAGAGTCTGCCAAGGAGGGCAAGGGCAGCAAAGTGCAAAAGACAGGGAGCAGCCGACCTGGCCATGAGGGCCCCACCAGCCCCATTCCGGGGGTATCGGAGGAGACCCAGGGCCCCAGGACTCCATCACAGGAGGGCCCCGCAACAGAAAGGTCCGATGCTGACTGAGCAGGAAGTATTGGCCAGGTGTGGTTCACTCGAAACAAAAGACAGGCACCGCTGAACAGGGCCCCGCCAAGACAGGCACCGCTGAACAGGGCCCTGCCGTGAGGAGCACCGCTGAACAGGGCCCCACCAAGACAGGCACCGCTTAACAGGGCCCCGCCATGAAGGGCACCGCTGAACAGGGCCCCGCCGTGAAGGGCACCGCTAAACAGGGCCCCGCCGTGAGAAGCACCGCTGAACAGGGCCCCGCAGTGAGAAGCACCGCTGAACAGGGCCCCGCCAAGACAGGCACCGCTGAACAGGGCCCCGCCGTGAAGAGCACCGCTGAACAGGGCCCCGCCGTGAGAAGCACTGCTGAACAGGGCCCCGCCAAGACAGGCACCGCTGAACAGGGCCCTCCTGTCAAGCACCGCTCCGCTGGGCCCTCCTGTCAAGCACCGCTCCGCTGGGCCCTCATCTCAAGCACCGCTCCGCTAGGCCCTCCTGTCAAGCACCGCTCCGCTGGGCCCTCATCTCAAGCACCGCTCCGCTGGGCCCTCCTGTCAAGCACCGCTCTGCTGGGCCCTCCTCTCAAGCACCGCTCCGCTGGGCCCTCATCTCAAGCACCGCTCTGCTGGGCCCTCCTGTCAAGCACCGCTCCGCTGGGCCCTCATCTCAAGCACCGCTCCGCTGGGCCCTCCTGTCAAGCACCGCTCCGCTGGGCCCTCCTGTCAAGCACCGCTCTGCTGGGCCCTCATCTCAAGCACCGCTTGGCTGGGCCCTCCTGTCAAGCACCGCTCCGCTGTAATCCACCCGATGGACTGTGGCTTTGCACCCCCCAGGATGGCACAGTGGGCAATCCACCCACTGTAGAGACTTGAGAGACTGTGGCTTTGCACTCCCCAGGATGGCACAGTGGGCATGGAGGCCCTTCGTGGATCTGGCGTCGTGGACTCATGTGGCTGAGGTGCCCCCCCTTCCCTTCCCCCTGAGGTGCCAGTTTTTTATTTTTGTGATGCCCCAGCAGTGTTCTCTCCAATGGACTCGATCTCGTGTGTGGGCTTTGCCCATGTGTTGGTGCACATTGGCCCACGGACATTTGGACTTTGCAAAACTGTGCCAGACTTTTGCTACTTGTATATATATAGTTCTAGATGTGTATTAATTCTTTATATATTGGTAAGTTCGCTATACTTAATTATTGATGTAATATAGTTCTATTTTTACAATCATTGCCTTTTGTCTTTGCATTTTTGTTTTGGGGGTTTGGGGGTGTCACTCTGACTTTTCAATCTGTATTGGTGTGTAGGTATTTCGGTGGGGGTGAGGGTGGGGGTGGGTGTGTGGCGTATGTGTGTGCCCGTAACCTTTCCTCCTCCCCCCTCCCCTGTGTTGTAGGTGCAGTACTCACCGTTGTCGTCTGCGGCGACGTTCCTGATCCTGGAAGAAGAGCAGGAAGGCAATGGCGGGGAGGATGTGGAGTTCCGGTTCCAAGCTGTCCCGATTCCGCGTGGAGTGTGTCGAGGTGAGCGTTTTCCATTGGAAATGTCTGTTTCCGCCGTGTTTTTATCGGCGGGGCTCCCGCCCCGGAAAAGGTGGCGGATTGGTGAGTTGTGATAGGGTGGGCGGTACATTGTCTGCCGCCTGTCTGTTGGCGGTGACCGCCGCGCTGTTTGTTTGTGCCGCCGTGGCGGTCGGAGTGTTAAAGCGGCAGCCTGTGTTGGCAGTTCCCGCCAGGGTCAGAATTCCATTTTTTGGACCGCCAGCCTGTTGGCGGGTTGGCCGCCGCTTTAACACTGACCGCCAGGGTCAGAATGTCCCCCAAAGTCTTTTGCCATTTGTACAGCAAAATCTTTAAGCATAGGATTGACATAGTGTCATCCTCGCTGAGCTGTAAAATGACAAAAGCCATTTACCACTCCAGGCACAGTATTACAGCTTTGGACTGGTCAAATACCGTCCAAGCCAACCTGGAATAAGTAAAGCAACCCCTGACACGTGTTTTGCTCTCATTAGAGCTCTTCAGAGGGGTATAGCTTTGTCCAGACACAAGGGAGCACCCAGTATAAGTCAAACCAAGGCCCTTTCAGGGTTAGAGTGCCGCATAAATTATGCAAAAAACAAAGGAGAACTCTGGGAAGTTCCCGATTTTAGGTGGAGAGCTGCTCCAGTAAGGAACACCCTGCAACACCAGCGACAGTCTAAATTTGCTCACCTCAAATGTCTGCTTATCTAGCAAAGTTTTTAAGCATAGGATTAGCACAGTGCTGTCCTCGCCGAGCTAGATAGTGACAAAGTCTTTTGCCATTTGTACAGCAAAATCTTTAAGCATAGGATTGACATAGTGTCATCCTCGCCGAGCTGTAAAATGACAAAAGCCATTTACCATAATTTATGCGTCACTCTAACCCTGAAAGGGCATTGGTTTGACTTACACTGGGTGCTCCCTTGTGTCTGGACAAAGCTATACTCCTCTGAAGAGCTCTAATGAGAGCGAAACACTGGTCAGGGGTTGCTTTACTCATTCCAGGTTGGCTTGGACGGTATTTGACCTGTCCAAAGCTGTAATACTGTGCCTGGAGTGGTAAATGGCTTTTGTCCTTTTACAGCTCGGCGAGGATGACACTATGTCAATCCTATGCTTAAAGATTTTGCTGTACAAATGGCAAAAGACTTTGTCACTCTCTAGCTCGGCGAGGACAGCACTGTGCTAATCCTATGCTTAAAAACTTTGCTAGATAAGCAGACATTTGAGGTGAGCAAATGTAGAGTGTCGCTGGTGTTGCAGGGTGCTCCTTACTAGAGCAGCTCTCCACCTAAAATTGGGAACTTCCCAGAGTTCTCCTTTGTTTTTTGCATAAATTATGTGTCACTCTAACCCTGAAAGGGCCTTGGTTTGACTTATACTGGGTGCTCCCCTGTGTCTGGACAAAGCTATACCCCTCTGAAGAGCTCTAATGAGAGCGAAACACGTGTCAGGGGTTGCTTTACTCATTCCAGGTTGGCTTGGACGGTATTTGACCAGTCCAATGCTGTAATACTGTGCCTGGAGTGGTAAATGGCTTTTGTCATTTTACAGCTCAGCAAGGATGACACTATGTCAATCCTATGCTTAAAGATTTTGCTGTACAAATGGCAAAAGACTTTGTCACTATCTAGCTCGGCGAGGACAGCACTGTGCTAATCCTATGCTTAAAAACTTTGCTAGATAAGCAGACATTTGAGGTGAGCAAATTTAGAGTGTCACTGGTGTTGCAGGGTGCTCCTTACTAGAGCAGCTCTCCACCTAAAATTGGGAACTTCCCAGAGTTCTCCTTTGTTTTTTTGCATATATATATATATACATATATATATATATATAGATCTATCTCTATATATCTTATCTATCTACATAGATGTATCTATAGATAGATCTATATATGTATATCTATAGATCTATCTATAGATATATCCATGTACATAGATATATCTCTCTTTGTAAATCGTATGATTGATTGGTTTATCCATGGTTGGCATATTTGATTTACTAGTAAGTCCCTAGTACAGTGCACTAGAGGTGCCCTGGGCCTGTAAATCAAATGCTACTAGTGGGCCTGCAGCACTGGTTGTGCTACCCACATAAGTAGCTCGGTAATCATTTCTCAGACCTGCCACTGCAATGTCTGGGTGTGCAGTTTTTAACTGTAAATTCGACTTGGCCAATGTACCCACTTGCCAGGCCTAAACCTTCCCTTTTTCCACATGTCAGACACCCCTAAGGTAGGCCCTAGGTAGCCCCAGGGGCAGGGCACAGTGTATGTTTAAGGTAGGACATATACTTATGTGTTTTATATGTCCTAACAGTGAAATACTGCTAAATTCGATTTTCACTGTTGCAAGGCCTATCCCTCTTATAGGTTAACATGGGGGCTGCCCTTTAATATGATTAAAGTGTAGATTCCCTTTGGGAGCGGATAGACATGTGGAGTTTTAGGTCTCTGAGCTCAAAAATTAAAAATACATCTTTTAGTAAAGTTGATTTTAAGATTGTGTGTTTGAAAATGCCACTTTTAGAAAATGAGCATTTTCTTGCTTAAACCATTTCTGTGACTCTGCCTGTTTGTGGATTCTCCGTCTGGGTCAGTTTGACAGTTGGCCTGTTTGCACCTCTCTCTAGACAGTGACACAAAGGGAGCTGGGGTGTAGCCTGCACATCCTGATGAGCCATCTGTGCTAGGAGGGAGGGGAGGAGTTGTCACTCACACCTGAAAGGGCTGTGCCTGCCCTCACACAATGTAGTCAATAACCCTCTGGTGTGTGTCTGGGGCCTGGCCTGGGCAAGGCAGAATTTCACAAACAAGAGAGACTTTTCGTTAAAGCAAGCCTACTTCAAAGGGCAAAATGGGTATAAGAAGGGCACCCAAAACCACAGACTTTAGAACACTTATGGAAACCAAGAGGAACCTCTGCCTAAAGAAGAGCTGAGGAAGAAGAGCTGCCCTGCTTGTGACTGTGCTTTGTGGAGCTATCCTGCAGTTGATGCTTCTGCCTGTGCAAGAGGACAAAGACTGAACGTTGTGTGCCTTCCTGCTTGTGAAGAACTCTCCAAGGGCTTGAACTTGAGCTTGCCTCCTGTTGTTGAAGTCTCAGCAACAGCAAAGACTTCTCTCTGCCAGCACCATGAGCCTCTGCTGAGACTCCAACCCTTCACAGTGGTGCCCATCCAGTTCCTGGGAACCTGAAAGGAGAAGCTGGCACAACAAGAGTAAGAAATCCACTCACAGACCACTGTGCGGGGAAAAGATCGACGCAACTCAGAGACGTGCCTGAAAAATCTGCGCTCATGGATGTAGAAACGACGCGCAGCATCGCTGATGGAGGCTGGTGAGATTGCAACCTACGCTGCGTGTTTTTCAATTCATTGTGCAGCAGGATTTCCGACTCAAAGATCGTTAGGCATGTAAAAACGATGCAAAGCCTGCCGGGACCCGAAAGTGCTGTTTGGATCGAAGCATCACTCTCCTTCGGAGAGAAGAAATGATGCACACCGACCCAACCGAAGGAGAAACGACGCACAGTTTCACTTGTGAGTGATATTGACGCCTCGCATGCCCCTTTTGACACACACTCACCCTTGAGGGGTTATTTTTGACGCACCCAAGTACATTCCCATGCTAACAGCATTAGCGTTGTGTTTAAAATCACATGAAGACTCTTTTTGGTTTTTAATTGATAACGTGACTTGTGTATGGTGGATTTTTGGCGTTTTGTTCATGTTATGTTTAGATAAATATTTCCTATTTTTCTAAACCTGTGTTGTGTCATTTTGTAGTGTTTTCATTAAGTTACTGTGTGTGTTGGTACAAATACTTTACACCTAGCACTCTGACATTAAGACTACTGCTTGTGCCAAGCTACCAAGGGGGTGGGTGGGGGTTAGCTGAGGGTGATTCTCTTTTACCCCCGACTAGTGTGAGGGTCCTTGCTTGGACTAGGGTTAATCTGACTGCCAACCAAAGACCCCATTTCTAACACTGATGATCAGCGGTTGGGATTGGACTTGTATTTGTACTTGACATACAGTGATTAAGTGTACACTATTGTTTTGAGTTCAGACCACTACGAGACCTAATTCTGCTTGTCTTGTGATTTTTTCTTTTCTCTTTCGGGCTTCTTTTTGTTCTACTTCTTGCTGATTCCTTGTTTGACTTTTTTTTTTCATTTCATTTGGGAACTTGTTTTTCTGCCTCTGGAACTTTGCACCTTTTTAACTCTTCTTCATGTGTCAATCTGGAGATGCATCAGCTGGAGCTGCTTTTAACATAGGAAAATTGGAGAGCTACACAGTGGTTCAGTTGAAGCATTTCTGTAAGGATTTTGCCTGTCCCATTAAGAGCTCATCCAAGAAGGAGGAGCTGCAAAAGGCGCTGAGGGCCTGGATGACAGTCAAACAAGTTGAGGGTCACACAGAAGAGGAGCAGGAAGGGGAGGATGGTGGTGCAAGTCACTCACAATGATAAAGTGGGTGGGCATGGGATGTCCAGGGAGAGAGTCTTCAGGGCAGGTTGCCGTGTGTCCTCCAATGGTCTGACACCTGAAGAGTTACAGGACCGACAGGCAGAGAGAGAATACCAATTGGAGCTGAAAAAGATCAGTCTAGAGATGGAAGAGAGAAGGATGGTCATTGAGGAAAGGAAGATACTGCTGGCTCATGAGCTTAGCTGAAAGGAATTAGATCAAAGGAGCCAGTCTAGTAGAGATGGTGGCAGCAACAGCACAGTGCAGTCTGAAGGAGGGTGTACATTCCTAAAGACCTTGTGAAGGATTACAAGAGGGAGGATGACATATACTTGTGGTTCTAGGGGTATGAGTCTGCTCTCCACATGAATCTGGTCACTGAAGCTCACTGGGGGTCTGTGGAAGCACTTTGAGGTAGAGGGGAGGGATACACTGACAGCCTTAGGGGATGCTCAGAATCTCACCTACACTATCAAGAAGGGTGCCCTACTCACAAGATATGGTCTCACCCCTGAGCAATATAAAGAGAAGTTTAGGTCCTATAAGAAGAAGGAATCCCAAAAATGGTTAGAGTGTGTTGATTCTTTTTGCATGTCACTGGATGGTTGGGTGAAGGGCAGTAAGGTAACAACGTATGAGGGGCTTTACAATTTGATTGCTTGGGAGCACTTGTACAGTTTATGTTTTCCAGAGCTGCACCAGCACCTGATTGACAGCAAGCTGACTGATCCCAGGAAGCTTGCACAGGATGCAGACCGCTGGGAGAGCAACAGGGTCCAAAAGAGGAATGGGGAAGATCATGCCAAGGGTGGGCAGGGACCTCTCAGAAGAAGGGGAAGGTTAAGGGTAAACAGGGGGAGTTCTTTAAAGGGCCCCAAACTGATTCCCAGGGTAAAGATTCCCAGCCCCCCAGTAAGAAGAAGCAGTGGTTCTCCAAAGGGAAGCCAGTGGTGTGGGGTCCCCCATGTAAGTGCTATGCAAGTGTCTAGGTGGGTCATGTGGGGGGGTGGACCCCAAATATCCCAAGTGTACACTGGCACTCACTGGTGCACAGTCCCAGGGTTTGGCTGGTGTAGCGCTTGGGGAGGAGATGGTTCCAGGTGGGAGGGAGCCAGCTGAGATGACCCTTGTCTCACTAGGGGACAGTGAGATGGTCCAGAGAACCCTCATGCCTGAGAACACTAAAAAGTACGGGCAGTGGGTGACCATCAATGGACAGATGGTGGAGGCTTTGAGAAACACAGGAGCCAGTGTGACTACAGTGAGTAGTCAACTGGTGCCTGAAGAGCAGATTGATCCCCAGGTACTTCACCAAGAAGCTGCAGTAGACAACTCAGAGCACCTGTGCAGAGAGGCGCAGGTTCCCTTTGAATGGGGGGGTCTCAGCCCAGGTTCCTTGAAAGTAGCTGTGAGTCCAACCATGCCTGTAGATTGTGTGCTTGGCAGTGACCTGGAGGATTCCCCTTGGAAGGAGGTGGAACACAGGTCACACTTGGAGATGCTGGGTCTACCTTGGTGGGTATGCATATCTACCAGGTCAATGGCAGCCCATCAGGGAGGTCAAGAGCCCCTGGAGCCTGAAACAGTGGCCCAGGGGATCGCCAAAAAGAGGAAGGGCAGGGGGTGCGGTAAACTGGCCCCAGAAGTTCCCACGGTCTGGGAGCAGGCGGAGCCTGGGGTGATGCCCCAGAGCCTACAGTGGAACAGGTGGCTGACCTGGCAGAGGTCCCTGAGCTGTCGCAGTGACAGCAGGAAGGGGGGCCCACCAGGGAAGCATTCTATGCAGCACAGAAGACTTGACCCACTCTGGAGGGTTTGCAGCAACAGTCTGCGGACCAGGCGGCTGGCAAGGAACCAGGATCTCACCTGATCTACAAGGAAGATAGCCTCCTGTATGTGAGACTAGGGTTTCTGAGCCTGGATCAGCTTGTGTGCTTCAGGCCTTCCTACTGGGGTCGGCTCATGAGGTGCCTTTAGCAGGACATTTGGGGCGGGACAAGACCTTGAGAGGCTTTCACCTACTTTCACTAGCCCCTAATGCGCAGGCACTCAGATGCACATTGCAGGTCTTGACAAACTTGTCAGGCAAGTGGCAAGAGTGGGGGGAAATGTAAGGCTCCCCTTCCAACCTTTTCCTGTTGTCAGTACCCCCTTTCAAAGGGTTGGCATTGACATTGTGGGGCCTCTGGATCCCAAGGCAGCCATGGGCAACAGGTTTATCTTGGTCTTGATGGACCATGCCACCCGGTACCCAGAAGCCATTCCTCTGAGGTTAGTCACTTCCCCTGTGGTGGGTTGTGTTTTGATGGGGGTCTTTACCCGCATGGGGTTCCCCAAGGAAGTGCATTCTGATTGCGGTACCAACTTCATATCCACGTATATAAAGTCTCTGTGGTAAGAGTGTGGGGTAATCTACAAGTTTATCACCCCTCACCACCCGCAAAGTAATGGTCTGGTTGGAAGATTCAACCGCACATTGAAAGGCATGATTATGGGCCTGTCAGAGCCCTTGAGCTGGAAGTGGGACATCCTCTTGCCATGCCTTCTGTTCACCTACAGGGAGGTGCCTCAAAAGGGACTTGGGTTTAGTCCTTTTGAGCTCATCTATGGCCACCCTGTGAGGGGACCTTTAAATCTGGTGAAGGAAGCTTTGGAGAAACCTCCTAGTAAACCCCCAAGGATGTATTTAGTTACATGCTGGCTCTGAGAAACCAGACTGCTCACTTCAGGAGTCTCGTACAGGAGAACCTAGAAGCAAGTCAGGAGGATATCAAACAGTGGTATGACCGGAATGCCACTCTTTCAACCTGGTCAAAAAGTGTGGGTGATGGCACCAGTGGAGCCTAAGGAGCTCCAAGACAAGTGGACTGGGCCTTATGAGGTGGTGGAGCGCAAGAGTGAAGTCACCTATCTGGTGGATTTGCAGACTCCCAGGAACCCTTTAAGGGTCCTGCATGTTAACCACCTCAAACCCCACTTTGAGTGGACTGAACTGTGCATGCTCCTTGCAACAGATGATGGAGTGGAGGAGGAGAGTGATCCTCTTCCTGACCTCCCTTCTGGGGGAGAAAAAGATGGGTCTGTGGAGGGAGTGACCCTCTCCCCCTCCCTGACTGAAGAGCAGCAGAGAGACTGTTGCCAGGTGTTGGGACAGTTCGGCTCACTGTTTTCCTTGATCCCAGGGGTCACAAACTTGAGCACACATGATGTGGACACTGGGGACAGTCAACCCATTAAATAGAAAGTTTACAGGGTGACTGACAGGGTCAGGGCTAGAATTAAGGATGAGGTATCCAAATGTCAACCACAGTGGGTTATTGAGCATTCCAGCAGTCCTTGGGCCAGCCCAGTGGAATTGGTTAAAAAAGGCTGCTGCACCTGGTGCCACTCCAGAACTCAGGTTCTGTCTGGACTACCAGGGACTCAATGTGGTCAGCAAGACTGACGCACACCCCATCCCCCAAGATGATGAGCTCATTGACCGTTTGGGAGCTGCTAAGTACCTCAGTACGTTTGACTTAACATCTGGGAATTGGCAGATTGCCTTGACTAAGGGGGGCAAGGAGAGGTCTGTGTTTTCTACCCCAGATGGACACTTTCAATTCAAAGTGATGCCATTTGGGATAAAGAATGCCCCTGCCACCTTTCAGAGGTTGGTCAACCAGGTGTTGGCTGGGCTGGATGAGTTCATTGCTGCCTACCTCGATTACATTGCTGTTTTTGGTTCCTCTTGGGAGGAACATCTGCTACACCTCTGCAGAGTGTTGGAGGCCCTGCAGAAGACAGGCCTCACTATTAAGGAAAGCAAGTGCCAAATAGGGCAGGGTTCTGTGGTGTACTTGGGACACCAGGTAGAGAGTGGCCAGGTGACACCCCTACAGCCAGAAAGTGACACAATTCTGGCTTGGGAGCCCCCCAAAACCGAGACTGAGGTGAGAGCTTTTTTATGTCTCACTGGCTACTACAGGAGATTTGTCAAGGGATATGGTACCATTGTTACCCCCTTGACTGAGTTGACTTCTAAGAAGCAACCAAAGGAGGTCATCTGGACAGAGGCTTGCCAGACCGGTTTTGATGCCCTGAAGGCTGCCATGTGCACAGCACCTGTGCTGAAGGCACCTGACTACTTCAAGGAGTTTGTTTTGTAAACAGACGCCTCAGAGCATGGTATTGGAGGAGTACTCTCACAGTTTAATGAAGAGGGCCTAGATCATGAAGGAGGTTACTTCCTAGAGAACGTAGTTGGACTGCCATAGAATGTTAAGCGTTTGCTGTGGTCTGGGCACTGAAGAAGCTAAGACCCTACTTGTTTGGGATTCACTTCTGGGTTCAGACAGACCACAGGCCCCTCAGATGGTTAATGCAGATGAGAGAGGAGAATCCAAAACTGTTGAGGTGGTCCATTTCCCTACAGGGGATGGACTTTACAGTGGAACACCGGCCTGGTACAGAACACACCAATGCTGATGGTCTGTCCAGATTCTTCCGCATTAGTGATGAAAACTCCCATGAGGTTGGGTTGTTGCTTCCCATTTTCAGCTGGGGGGGACACATGTTAGACTTTTCATCCTTGGCATGGTCTCCCTTAACATTTGGACTCTGTTTCCCAGATTTTTGATGTGTGCTGGAATCTGTTTTTGGTGTTTTTCGTACTCTGGGCACTTTACCACTGATAACCAGTGCTAAAGTGCAAGTGCTCCTCTGGAAAATGTGTATGTAATTGATTCATTCCTGATTAGCATATTTCATTTGCTGTTCAGTCCCTAGTACAGTGCACTAGAGGTGCCCAGGGCCTGTAAATAAAATGCTACTAGTGGGCCTGCAGCACTGGTTGTTCCACCCACAATAGTTGCTCTGTAAACATGGCTCAGACCTGCCACCGCAGTGTCTGTGTGTGCAGTTGTAAACTGCAAATTCAACTTGGCAAGTGTGCACACTTACCAGGCCTAAATCTTCCCTTTTCTCACATGTAAGACACCCCTAAGGTAGACCCTAGGTAGCCCTGGGGGCAGGATGCAGTGTCATTAGGGACATATACTAATGTTTTTTATATGTCCTAACAATGAGATACTGCTAAATTCAGTTTTCACTGTTGCAAGGCCAATCCCTCTCATAGGTTAAAATGGGGGCTGCATTTAAATATGATTAAAGTGTAAATTCCCTTTGGGAGCAGATAGACATGTGGAGTTTGGGGTCTCTGCGCTCACAATTTAAACATACATCTTTTAGTAAAGTTGATTTTAAGAGTGTGTGTTTGAAAATGCCACTTTTAGAAAGTGAGCATGTTCTTGCTTAAACCATTTTTGTGACTCTGCCAGTTTGTGGATTCCCTGTCTGGGTCAGTTTGACAGTTGGGCTGGTTGCACCACTCACTAGACAGTGACACAAAGGGAGCTGGGGTGTAGCCTGCATATCCTGATGAGCCATCTGTGCTAGGAGGGAGGGGAGAGTGGTCACTCACACCTAAAAGGGCTGTGACTGCCCTCACACAATACAGTCTTCAACCCCCTGGTGTGTGCCTGGGGCCTGGCCTGGGAAAGGCAGAATTTCACAAACAAGAGAGACTTTTCGTTGAAGTAAGCCTACTTCAAAGGGCAAAATGGGTATAAGAAGTGCAACCAAAACCACAGACTTTAGAACACTTATGGAAACCAAGAGGAACCTCTGCCTGGAGAAAAGCTGAAGAACTGAGGAAGAAGAGCTGCCCTACCTGTGACTGTGCTTTGCAGAGCTATCCTGCAGTTGCAGCTTCTGCCTGTGCAAGAAGACAAAGACTGGACTTTGTGTGCCTTTCTGCTTGTGACGAACTCTCCAAGGGCTTGAACTAGAGCTTGGCTCCTGTTGTTGAAGTCTCAGGGACAACAAAGACTTCTGTCTGCCAGCACCTGGAGCCTCTCCTGAGACTCCTACCCTGCCAAGTGGTGGCCATGCAGTTCCTGGGAACCTGAAAGGAGAAGCTGGCAGAACAAGAGTAAGAAATCCACTCACAGACTGCCGTGCAGGGAAAAGATCGATGCAATTCCGAGACGCGGCTGAAAAACTGATGCTCGCGGCTGGTGAAATGACGCACAGATCGCTGACGGAGGCTTGTGAGATTGCAACCCGTGCTGCGTGGTTTTCGAATCATTGTGCAGCAGGATTTCCAACACAAACATCGCTGTGCGTGTAAAAACAACGCAAAGCTTGCCCGGACCCGAGAGTGCTGTTCGGATCAACGCATCGCTCTCCAGCAGAGTGAAGAAACTACGCACGTCTCGCTCGTGAGTGATATCGACGCATCGCAAGCCCATTTTGACGCAGACTCACCTGTGCGGGGTTATTTTTGATGCACCGAGGTACATTCCCAAGCTAACAGCGTTAGCGTTGTGTTTCAAATCACATGAAGACTCTTTTTGTTTTTTAATTGATAGCTTGACTTGTGTATGGTGGATGTTTGTCGTTTTGGTCTATTTTATTTTCCTAAACCTGTTTTGTGTCATTTTGTAGTGTTTTCATGAAGTTACTATGTGTGTTGGTACAAATACTTTACACCTAGCACTCTGAAGTTAAGCCTACTGCTGGTGCCAAGCTACCAAGGGGGTGAGCGGGGCTTAGCTGTGGGTGATTCTCTTTTACCCTGACTAGAGTGAGGGTCCTTGCTTGGACAGGGGGGTAACCTGACTGCCAACTAAAGCCCCTTTTCTAACACTTACCAAAACATATATAATGGACAAACCCACAGAGAATCAAACTGCCACAAACAAATTCCTCTATATATGTTTCATGGTCAAAAATACCCTGCTTACACTTGACAGGAATTCACAATAGGATTCTTGGCAGGAATAGAATAGCTGTTTGTCAGCATCCACAAACCAAAGTCCTCTCTTTCACTTTTTCACCCTGGAAAGGGTAACAGTTTTATTCCAGCAAAGGGTCGATGTATATTCTTCTCCATCACGGGAAGGGGAATACATTAGCTTGCTTTCAGTTTCACAATTGATGACAACAGTGTGAGCAGCATACTAATAACCACACAAATAAACCTTCAGCTGCACGGAAAGTGTTTCATTAAACGCTGAGGTAAGTTTTTCAGAGAGAAAGACAGAAATCCCTCTGGTGCCAGCACCACTGGGAGTCTCATTCCTGAGTGCTGTGACATGCCTCCTCATGAACAGTGCAAAGGGTTGAAATGTGGACAGAGAAGATGTATCGATAGTGTCTATAGCATCCAAGGGGTTAAATATCAGGGAGCTAAGACGCACTTAAGAAAAGGTCATCACAGTTTCCTGTGTTGAGCTCAATTCCACTGATGGCTTCTGTTAGCGCAGCCCTCCAATCACTGGTGCTAATCAAGTAAATATCAAGCACATAAAACTAGGGGACATATTTACAAGAAGCTGGGACATCAGCACTGATGCACCACTTTTCTTGTGTTGCCCCTTCCCCACCTAACAACACCAAGCGTACGCCATATTTACAATATGGTGCATTATGGCGGTTGTTAGGACAATAGCATCAGACTTTTTTACACTATTGTTGCGCTTTGCTGCACTAGCATCAAAACATTTGACGGTAGTGCAGCAAAGTGCAATGAGGCACATAGGTTACTATGTGTGCATCATTTTAATGCCTGCTCTGAATAAGTGTTAAAAATTACCCCAAAAATGGTGCAGTGAAATCTTGCCTGACACAAGCATAATGTAGCGCAAGGGGGTGCAAAGTTGGGCAATGCAAGCATTGCGCCACTTTATAAATACAGAGCTGCAAAAAGGCCTCCTTTACGGCATATTAACATAAACAAATGATGCTAATGTGAAGCAAGGAGTCTCTAGGGGCTTGTAAATATGCCCATAGGTATTTAAATATTTTAGGAAGAGAAAAACGTTTCCTTCAATATTGTTTGGCCAGCACCAATATAATGAGGCCAAATTAGCCAATTCCTGGTAGCACAAAATATACATTTTTTGGTAAGTAATTTTCTTGATTCTGCTAGGTCAGAGTAAATGGAAGGATTTCCCAGACTCGTTTGGGCAATGCGTTTTCATGCCTCATTCAAATCAATTAAATACTTGGTACAATGAAGTATGTTAATTGTAATTCTATGCAAAACCCTATGGAAACCCTGTCAATCCTGAATGGGAATATGCTGTCATAGAGCGGAATGGGAGAAAAACATATTTTACTGAACTGTTAAACTCCTTTCCTTTTGTTCACTTGGATCAGACAGAATTTGAAAGTGCATTATAACTGTTTTCTCTCAACTTTGCACAGGTGCTGCTATCTATTTTCACTTGTGAGGAGTCTGAAGTGCTTCCCTGCTAGGCATTTCTAAGGTCGCTCTTCAGGAAATAATATTTTTTTTTAGGAAATGTCAGTATCTGTAGTCTGGATCAGGTCATGGCTTAGATAGTTTGAAAGTGAAACATGATTTAGAACAATAATGAAGTTTTGCAGTTTTTGTGTGTTAACTATCTTGCCTCTTCTAGGGCGATTAGCATATTATGTTATCATTTTATCTCCAAATGGGTAACTCTCAACAGAATCATACAATCGCCTCAACAGAGTCATAAAATCACGTAAGAACTATAAATATTTTAGTTGTGATATTTTACACAGTATAGACCTCATTCACAAAGGTAACATAGAAACATGTGAGTCATTTATATTTTGGGTAAATTTACTACTGTTTTGGTGTTTCCAAAATATGGGTGTAAATTTACTCGAAAAGTGTAACTTATATCCCTTCACCAAATCGAAGGATCTGGGGGCAACACACCTTTGAGCAATTTACATTTTTGAGTAAATTTACAATTTTTTGTTATTTGGATAAATCTTTGTGGAAGCACTTTTGGAATACATTTATAATCAGATGGTGTAAATAGCCAACAAAGTGCTAAACATACTCAAAAGTGTAAATTACTCAGAAGAGCAATCACACTTGTGAATCATGCCCTCAATGTAATGCCCTTACTATGTGATAAATGACGCCCAAAACATTGTTATTCAGCTCCTCTAAAATCAAATGAACTAATGGTTGTGAAGAAGAAAACCCCATATGTCATGAATGGCATTTGCAACGTAATTATTTATTACTTTAATGTGGGCTTATGAAAACACTTGCAACAAGTAATGGCGGAAGTGGCTGGCCTACTGATCTTCGTGCATTGTGTATTAACAGTATAAGCTCTGGGAGACAGATAACTCTGATTTTAACCATACCTAAATGTGATAGTGAAAAAGAGCAATGTAAACTACTTGAACTTTATTGTTCTGCTTGCAAGTGACTGGGAATCTATGTCAATAGTCAGACAAGTACAGTCCGCAATCTTTACTCAAGAGGACTGGTTCTGAGGACTAGCTGTGGGTGTGTGTCTGTGCGTTTGTGTATGATTGTGTTTATGTGTTAGTGGAGAGTTTGTGTGTGTGATATTCGAGTCTTTCTCAGAGATAAGAGCATTATTGTAAGTTATGTTTCAGATAAAGCATTAAAATAAATCGGAAATTGTGTTTTGAAATCTAAACTACCTGAAAAGGTCCTGATGAACTTAAATATTGTTACTTAACAATAAAGGATGTAATTTTAGAATGTCCACCTTTGTTTCTGCAGTATGCAGGCATTTCAAAATGTTTGCCATCGTTCCACTATTGCCGAAAAAGTTAGAGAAGCAATATACTCAAAAAATTGCTGAGTGGCAAATCAGTCGCACCTTTGTGGTGAAAACGTAAACTTGAGGATGCAAAGTATGAAAGGTGAAAAACCATGGATTTATAGCTACATTTTGTGTGGTGTTCAGGGGGATGGGCTGCTGGCGATGCATCAGAAGTGGAGAAGGCAGAGCGAGAGTACATTTGGGGTCAACTCACTAGAGTTGAGCAAAGGAGGAGGAACCATATGCACAGACTCAGCAGACCAGTATACATGCTCTCATTGATGAACTGAACCGAGTAATAGGTAGGAACACCCAATGAAGAAAAACAATAGCATATGCAGACCCTTCAATGCATCTCTGCCTCAGGCAGTTTTCAGGACATTGTAGCAACAGCTGATGTGTACCAGAGTGTGGTGTCTAGGTTTTCATTGTATTTCCTGGATGCTAAGCTGTTCAGGACTGATAACCACATTTTGGGGCATATTTATACTCCGTTTGCGCCGAATTTGCGTCGTTTTTTTTTACGCAAATTCGACGCAAAACTAACTCCATATTTATACTTTGGCGTTAGATGCGTCTAGCGCCAAAGTTCATGGAGTTAGCATCATTTTTTTGCGTGAACACCTTCCTTGCGTTAATGATATGCAAGGTAGGCGTTCCCGTCTTAAAAAATGACTCCGATGCTATTGTGTCGGATTTATACTCCCGGGCAAAAATGACGCCCGGGAGTGGGCGGGTCTAAAAAACCTGCATTAGCGCCGGATTTTAGCGCCTGGGTCAGGGCAGGCGTTAAGGGACCTGTGGGGTCTCAGAATGAGCCCAGAGGTGCCCTCCCCTGCCCCCAGGGACACCCCCTGCCACCCTTGCCCACCCCAGGAGGACACCCAAGGCTGGAGGGACCCACACCATGGACATTAAGGTAAGTCCAGGTAGGTATTTTTTTTTATTTTTTTTTGTGGCATAGGGGGGCCTGATTTGTGCCCCCCTACATGCCACTATGCCCAATGACCATGCCCAGGGGACAGAAGTCCCCTGGGCATGACCATTGGGCAAGGGGGCATGACTCTTGTCTTTGCTAAGACAGGAGTAATTTCAATGGGGGATGGGTGTCGTAAAAAAATGGCGCAAATCAGGTTGTGGTGATTTTTTTGCCTCAGCCTGACTTGCACCATTTCTGGACGCCCATACGCCATTTTCCCCCTACGCCGGCGCTGCCTGTTGTACGTCGTTTTTTTTAACGCACACCAGACAGCGCCGGCGGCTAACGCCGGCTAACGTCATTCAATAAATACGGCGCCCGCATGGCGCTTCAGAATGGCGTTAGCCGGCGCTAATTTTTTTTACGCAAAACTGCGTTGGCGCAGTTTTGCGTCAAAAAGTATAAATATGGGCCTTCATGTTCAAAAGCTCCGGTGGAAATACACGCATCCAAGCTGCAAATTGTGAGAGTTTCACTTTTCTCCCAAGTGATATGATGTGTAGAGAGAACATATTTCTTATTTTGCTCTTTCCCGTTACAAAATATCTGTACTGTAGCTGAAAAACAATCAGCATTCCTTAAACTCCTTAAACACACAGGGTCAGTGCCAGGAACTTGATCAAAGACCTTGTGACAAGGAACCCTGGCAGCACATGATTCTTACATGTTCGGGACACTGCAGACATCTGCAGTTGCTTATAAGGTTTACACATGCACTGATATGGATGTAAACAGCCTTGCAGTTAAGATTAATGGTATCTATTCATGCATTTGCCACACTTGCCAGGATTCCCAACGCAGACTTGAATAAGTGACTCACAGTGAAGAGAGTTTCAGTGTAGCTCACAGGTCTGGTGCACATGTTAAGTAGATGAATGTAATCTGGGCTAATGAAGAGCAGGTTCTGATGTCAGCACAAAAGTGGAGGTGCACTATAGAATTCACCTCAGAGTGTATGAACGATTGTTTCTGGTTTTGACTGTTACAAAACATCGCCCGGAGGCCTTCTCATTGTATCAGATGACAAAAACTCTGGCAAAGAAGATGCACGTAAACAACAAAATAAATTCGAGAAGGATGACCAGTTTTTGTTTCACTTATTTTTGTGTCCCTTGTTCGCAATGATTCTTGTGTTTTTGACCGTCTCTAGGTCCTGCAGCCTCCCCACTGCAACATCTAATACGCTGCCCCATATGAACCTCGGACACTGATGTACCTCTCATGCGAGACGCCTCCTCACTTTCATTTGCAGGGCTACATATGTTCCCAGGATGTTTTTGTTTAGTCTGTAATAATCCCAGGGCTGTTTCCACCAGTCCAGACCCTTGGCAAAACTAAATATGCAGTGTGCTAACAAAACCTAAATGTCAGTTGTGTGACATTAGAGGACACTGCTGGCTGTGGCCAGTCTCTCTGCCGATCTGCCACTTCCCTTCATACCTGCAAGCATGTTCCAGTGCCGATGCTTTTGTGTGAGGCTATCATCACAAAGGGCACAGCAAAGTGCTGTTATGGTCTCCATCACGGAGTCCATAGTGGATAATATGGTACTAAATCCATTGCTGAGTCATGTACCTTACTCCACAGTGCCACCATGGTTGACTGGCAGTCGTTTACACTACCAGCATGCATTTTTTGAATGGCAGGAATTCACCACTTAGAGAGATCCTCACCACTGCCTTGCTGTCCTAAGTGTAGCCCTCTCCTGCATTAGATCTGCATTCATAGGTAGGAGTACCCGTGTAGGAGCACATGCTTAGGGTCGGTGGAGGGGAATACTCTGACACAAATCTGCTGTATTACGATCTCATTCTATCCTATCGGGATCGTAATTTGGTGGACTGGATATCTGTCACATTCGTCAACATCTAAATCGGGCCCTTAGACACAAGGTTGTGCCAATTGCCACCTCCACAGTGGTGCTTGTGTCCTCTCTACTGAAGGCAAACTCCTCCTTTGTCCAGAAGGACCTATCATACCATCTTTTTGGAATTTCATCAATGCACCAAGTGCCAAATTCCATGACATGTATTTGATCCTACATCCTTTACCATATGGTACAGGTCAACAGCAGACCCATGCAACGCAATCATTTTTGGCCACACATTCCTTTGCAGGAGCTCCATTTCGAAAAACATTTTTTTCTCTTCTGGGCATCTGCTGCTTGTTCAGGCTCTGCAATTGCAAATTCTGCCACCCTGTGCAGTCACGCGGGTCTCAGCTCCTTTCAGTAATCCAATGTTGACCCGTACTACGGCTAGTGTGGTTCACTTTCTGGTTGTGATGTTACCAGGAGGTACCAGTGTGATGTTTGCTGTTTTGGAATCGCAATTCATAAAAATCACTATTTTTACCAAATCACAAAATTAAGAAATAGCAAATTGTAATTTGTGATCTTTAAAGAATCCTTCTTGATCTTCCCAATGGTACTCACAGAACATTTATGATGAAGTTTTTGCGATGTATTAACATTCAGTAGTACTGAATCGCAAATATCTGCGTTCATACATGTGGGCGTTGGTTCTCATTTTATAAGATGAAAACAGAGGACAGCCCAAGTCAACCTAATTGGGGACTCAGAACTCTGCACTGTAAATTAAATACAGTAGGGAAAAAAGGGCGCACTAACCCACGGGGCAATATTTCGTTCTGTTCTTTCAGCAAAGCTTTTTATAGAGAGTTAATTATAAATGATATGCTAGCACAACTGGAATGAACCATGGAGAACGGTAGCGGCCGAGTGAGCTTGGAGCTCCAGGCCATTCTAATTTGTAACATGCACGCAATACAGAGTAACTAATTATCAGTGCTATTTAGATACATTGGTGTCTTTGAACATGCTTACAACAGAGGTTGAACTAATTTGCCATGTGAAAGGTGTTTATACAAATTTGGCACGTTAAATGTGATAATCAGGGATGGATAATTTATGCATTTTATTTCTTGCACTTTGAAATCTGCAGCGTAAGCAGTGTACCCGTTTTTAAGTTCTACAAAATACAGTTGCTGATCGCAATAGCAGAATCCATCTCTTCGTAATGTTACTTTTGAAAATGCGCAACCATCACAGGGGTCTGTTGACACAGTCGTGGGTGTCTCGTACTGTTTCTGCTTCACTCTCCACAGGTCGCGGTCAAGAGCTAATGGTTATATCAGCATAGGCTGTGTTCACAGAGTGCAATCCACTAAAGAGGCCACCAGCTTGCATGTATGAAAAGCACCCCATGGCTCCCTAAACCTTGGCGCTATACAGTTCTTCCTGCCCGCCCCATTCCATTATCTTGAACCCGGCCCAAGCCTTCTTCCTCTAGCGCACATGGATGTGTTGCTGTGAACTCACAGAGCGTCATAGAGCAGAAATGGAAGTGGGCGTCAGTCAGAGCTCTCATGACCAAAATCAGGCGACCAATGTCGAAAGGAGTTCTGACCATTGAAGGATGCATATGAAGAAAACATGCATTTAGCAAAACATAGTAATGTGGTAGAGCACATCTGATTTTAATAAAGTATGTTGATCTATTATACAATTTTGTGGTGCAAAAATACATTTCTTTCACTTTGGGAAAGCTACGAGTTACCAAATATGTTTTTTTTTATTACAACATTTTATCGATGTTTTCGCAGATAAAGCATAGACTATAGACCGTTCCAAGAGCATCACATAGACAACATTACACTACATTCAATAACAACAGGGCTGAAGACGAGGTGGGCCACCTTCAACTCATGGGGAGTCCAAGTCCAAAGTACACCAATCACTTTCCCCGGATCGTGTCATGCTTCTGCGGACATCCTTGCACCTGTTAACCGGCAGTTCCCTCATGGCCTACCAGTCCAACCTCTTTTGCCACTTGGCCAGGGTGGGGGCTTCGGACTACTTCCACCTATGGGCGATCTTCATTTTTGCAACCAGGGTAGCTACCGCTACTAAGGTAGGTTCAGCTCGAAGCCATCTCGGGTCTTCCAGGATATCCACAAGGCTAATCCACAGTGTTAGTTCCAATTCCCTCTCCAAGACCTGGGTGAGGGCTGCCTCCACTCACCGAATATGTTGTTAAAGAATGTTTGAATATTTAATGGGAAGTTAGGGAACATATGACATCAACATGTCAATCTGATTTACTTAGGCAGTTATTAGAGTTTTTTTTTAATATAGATGTCAGATATAGTGCAAGTTATTGGGCTGTTTTAAAGATCTGGCCAATTGTAAAATATCATGTTCTAATGATCTACATGTTGGCATGCATTTTTCTATCCATACTGGAAGGATTTAATTAAATATAACCTTATGAGCATCAATCAGTTATAGGACAATGCTTTTGCAACAGTAGTTCATGGGTATGGAAATAATTCAAAACACTGTGGCTCATTCACGAGTATCCCACCAGGAAATGTGGAATTTAACATTTGCTATCAAATTTAGCCATAGATGTTGGTGCAACGTATTGCTAAACTTGTTGGTCAGGCTCAGAATAGAACTGTTGTCAAACATGATATTGCTTCCCAGATTTATTTGTATGTGTGCACTACTAGCATAGCATCAACCTAGCCGAAAGGCAACAGAGCACTGTGCAAGTTTGAAGTAACAGATATTATCAGAGAATGGACCTGCAGAAGGTGATAGGTCTTGGAAGGGAGGGAACCTTCTACTGCTTCCTGGTGCAGTGTCTTTAGAGGTTATCTTCAGCTCTTTCTTAAATTTAAAAATAGTTGGTTGGCCCCTGGGATGTTATTTCAGATCCTGGGAATGTAGATGGAGAAGTCCTGTTGTCTAGTTTTTTTCATTTCTAATATTCTCCAGTGTGATGGGTACCAGGATGCAGGTATACTGAGAGTCACTGGATATTTTGTGCTAGTCAAGCAGATAGGGGTGCCAATTAAGATGACTTTGTAAAAGATACAGCTGAACATGAAGATGATTAGTGCCATCAAGAATAGCTGGTGGATTTTCATCAGGATGCAGGTGATGTGTTGATATTTTTGAGATCCTTGATGAGTCATGTTGTGAAATGTACACTGCCCTTAACAGAGGTCATCAGGGAGTATGGGAGGCCACAAAGCAGAGCGTTCACTTCATCCAGAAGTGTGAGCATGAGGGTTTTACTGGCAGTTTTCTGCTTTCTGGTAGGAACAGTTTCACTTTAGTAGCGAGAAGTGATATATGGTGTCTTAGTTTTCTTGTTGATGTGTTCTTTGAAAGGGATGTTCGTGCCAGGGATGAATCTGAGTGAGTTGTTATTTTTTAAAACTTGGGGCTGAATCATCCAGGGCCATGTCATTAAGCCACATTTGCATTAATTGTTGCTGCTGTTGTTGGCATATGAATTGATATTAGTTTTAGTTGGATTAAGTTTCAGACAGGTACTGGACATTCAAGCCGAGAGAAGTAAAAGGCAGTGTTTGAGGCATTAAGGGGCATATTTATACTCCGTTTGCGCCGAATTTGCGTCGTTTTTTTTTACGCAAATTCGACGCAAAACTAACTCCATATTTATACTTTGGCGTTAGACGCGTCTAGCGCCAAAGTTCATGGAGTTAGCGTCATTTTTTTGCGTGAACACCTTCCTTGCGTTAATGATATGCAAGGTAGGCGTTCCCGTCTTAAAAAATGACTCCGATGCATATGCGTCGTATTTATACTCCCGGGCAAAAATGACGCCCGGGAGTGGGCGGGTCTAAAAAACCCGCATTAGCGCCGGATTTTAGCGCCTGGGTCAGGGCAGTAGTTAAGGGACCTGTGGGCTCAGAATGAGCCCAGAGGTGCCCTCCCCTGCCCCCAGGGACACCCCCTGCCACCCTTGCCCACCCCAGGAGGACACCCAAGGATGGAGGGACCCACCCCAGGGACATTAAGGTAAGTCCAGGTAAGTATTTTTTTTTATTTTTTTTGTGGCATAGGGGGGCCTGATTTGTGCCCCCCTACATGCCACTATGCCCAATGACCATGCCCAGGGGACAGAAGTCCCATGGGCATGGCCATTGGGCAAGGGGGCATGACTCCTGTCTTTGCTAAGACAGGAGTCATTTCAAGGGGGATGGGCGTCGTAAAAAAATGGCGCAAATCGGGTTGTGGCGATTTTTTTGCCTCAGCCTGACTTGCACCATTTGTGGACGCCCATACGCCATTTTCCCCCTACGCCGGCGCTGCCTGGTGTACGTCGTTTTTTTCAACGCACACCAGACAGAGCCGGCGGCTAACGCCGGCTAACGTCATTGAATAAATACGGCGCCCGCATGGCGCTTCAGAATGGCGTTAGCCGGCGATAATTTTTTGGGCGCAAAACTGCGTTAGCGCAGTTTTGCGTCAAAAAGTATAAATATGGCCCTTGATGTATTAAGTGTAGCAGCCTTTCATGTAAGGGTGTGTGTCATTGGCAGGAACATGGATTTTGATGATTCTAACATGAGTACCATAGGCCTCAATATAGACGTTGAAGGTGACAGGGAGCACGCATCTCATTAATTGTTACTGCTGTAAAGTTAAAAAGCACTTTTGAAGAAATTAGTGTTGCTTCAGAGAAGGCATCTGAGAGGGTGTCTTCCTATTTGTATTAGTAATGTTGGCAATGTTTGAATATAATGAATATTTGTCAAGATTGCCAAATACCTTTATGTACCTGAGAACCTGAGAAGGACCACACAGTGGTGAATTTTTTATTATCAAGAGTATTAAGATAAATGGAGGTACCAGGATCGCTATCAACTATCTCCATCTTTATTCACAGTCTGAAGCCTGTAAAAAAATATTTGAGTAAAAGCAAAGGGTTCAGAGACCGTACTCAGAAGCAAAGGTGACAAAATACCCTTTAACCGAAATGAAGGTCTGTTTGCCTGATTTACAGATGGGTAGACTGTTGTAACTGAGCAATGTAGGTATGTACTAACAAATGACCAGTTCCATTAATTAATTGTTGTAACCAAACAATGTATGTATGCACACCTTGTTCATATTAACCTGTATTATAGTTATTGGTTTAGGACAATATGGTTAAACATATAAATCAGCGTATAATATGCATCTCACATGTTAGTATTAATTTGGTAAAGTGTAATAGTCCAAGAGCTCCCAAGAATGTTGGGCATTGGAATGCCCGGGAGCTTGCCTTAGAATGTTGGGGAAAGGCTGTTGGCTTTCTGGAGTTGAGGAGACAATGAGTGAGGAGTTTAATGAATTAAACAGGTTAATTCAACAGAACTGAGCACGTTTCCTTCATTCTTTATGCGAAGCTAACCTATGGAACACAACATCTTTTGATGGCGACGAGGATGGGATACCTGTGCAGGGGGCAGTGCAACTCCTCACCCCTGATTGCCTTCATCATCTCTTCTGGAGACCCAAGAGCTCCAGTGTGGTGTGGGCGCCTTATTCTAAAGAACTCACTTGGATATTGATGGATAGTGAGGCAGTAGCTGTGCTGTTCCAGCCCGTTGTGGCATCCAGAGTCCATTGTTGTTTGCTGTGAGTGCCCCGGGGTTCAGGCATTTCGCGTTCGTCGAGCGTCCTGAAGTGTTCCGCCCAGAACGCACTGAAGAACGTCCCGGCGACTGGTGAGGGTCATCGGAGGAAGTACGGCGTCAGTATCTCAGCGACGCAGCAGGAAGATAGTATTGCCGGGTGGGCGGACCTGGCTGCATATTGCCACGTCACGCATTGGCGTGGTGTAGTGAGGAGGAGGTGCGACCCCAAGCAGAGGGGCGTCGCATCTCGATTCAAGCAGCATTGACGCTACGAAGGTGGATTCCGGCGTCCGATATTGATGCGGAGAGGCGGAGCCCTACATTCCCGGCATAACGCCAACCATCATTGCGTTACCAGGAAGGAGATAGTAAACAGAGGTAACGCGGTGCTGAGCGCCTAGGAAGTACAGGGCGTAAGGTGCCTGGGGGAAATAGTACTACATGACTGTACGAGCACTGTCAAGTAAGACATAAATTCATCTGAAGGATTTCTTTTCCTTTTGTTACAGATTTTGCCTGCTGGCATTTTGTTTTTGAGAGACGAGAATTATAGAGAAAAAAAAAAACAGTGTTGGAGTATAGGTGTTCAGATACTCTTAAGTCAGATTCCTCTTGGATCATAGTGACAACTTACAAAATGGCGGCGACTGGTATGTCACAGCCCCCACCATTTTTTAATGATATTGGTGAACCAGTCCTTCCCTGGAAAGAGTGGGAGAAATTATTTGAATCCTACTTGATAGCAATTGGAGGAGAAAAATTCTCGGCGTTGAGGAAGCAACATATTCTGTTACACAATTTAGGAGTACATGGACGAAAGGTGTATGAAAATTTAACAGACCCTGATGATGTATTGGAGGGTGAGGGGGATGGCTTAAATGATTACGAGAAAACGGTCAGGAAGTTAGAAAATCATTTTGGTCACAAAGTCAATGTAGTGCTTGAGAGACATACATTTTTTAGTAGAACGCAAGGTAAGGATGAAAAAATAGCCAGCTATATTGCGTGTTTGAGGGGACTGGCTAACACCTGTGAGTTGGTAACCTTGAGGATTCCTTAATATGTGACCAGTTAGTAAGGTGTACCAATAACTTGAAAATTCAGGAAAAATTGTTAGTTTACAATCCTACCTTGAAGGAGGATGTGGATATAGCAAAGGGAATAGAGCACACGGTGGAATGCATGAAACTAATTAAATGTTCCTCGGGGGAAGAAGATGTCAAAGAAGTTAAAGTTTATCCCAAACTAGAGAGTAATGCACCTAACCTAGAAGAAGATTGCAAAATTCATGAAGTTTCTCTCAAGAAAAATACCCTGAGTAACATGGAGGGGATTAAAAGCAAGTGTTTTAGGTGCGGGAACAGTAGACATCTGGCCAACAATCCTATGTGTCCGGCCCGCAACTGTGTGTGTCGTAAGTGTGGTGCGAGGGGACATTATGCGAGGATATGCAAGAATGAGAGGGGTGAGCGTAGTGAGAAAAAGAATGTACATATTGTTGAAGAGACCCAAGATATTAAGAGCAAATTTGTGCTGCAGTTGAAAAACCTGAATGAGAGCGGAAAAGGAGGTACTTTATACCCTACGTGTGTTATCGAACTGGAGGGGGTGTGTGTAAGGGCATTTGCAGACTCCTGTTCTCCATTTACATTTATGGATTACAGTGTTTTTGAAAGGAATTTAAAAAATAAGGGGTATAAACTTCAACCTGCAGACATCTCTCCGGGAGGTTACAATAATGACCCTATACCTCTGAGAGGTATGTTATGTCTCCGAATAACCTTTAAAGGTCGACATACTAAAGGGAAAGTGTACTTCACAGACAAGGGTTCCAATCTTTTAGGGTGGAGACATCAAAGGGAATTAGGAATTCATCTTGACCCCAACAATGATGAACCAGTACTTCAAGTGGGTGAGTCTAGATGTGGCATGAGAGTTTGTGAGGAATTTCCAGAATTGTTTGGAGATAGGTTGGGGTTGCTGAAGAACTACCAACATAAGATAAAGGTGAAGGAGAATGCTATGCCGAAAGTCCTTAAGGCCAGACTGATCGCCTACCTAATGCAGGAATCTCTTAAACAAGAACTGAACAAACTGGTAGAATTAGGAGTTATAGAACCTATTGAAAGTTCATTATGGTTGGCCCCCATTGTAGTCACTAGTAAATCGGGAGGAAGAGGAATCCGTTTATGTGTTGACCTTAGGGACTTAAATGCCAACATATGGGTGGACAGGTTTCCCTACCCAGGATTAATGAGATGTTGAGCACTATGGGCCCAGCCAAATTCTTTAGCATGATAGACCTGTCCTCAGCATATCACCAGGTTGAACTTAATCCTTCCTCTCGTTCTCTCACCTCTTTTATCACCCCATATGGAGCGTTCAGATTTTGCAGAATGCCTTTTGGCTTAGCCTCGGCGGCGGCTGTTTTCCAGCGTATCATGCAAAGCATATTGCAGGGTATAAACCGGGTAATGTGTTTCCAGGACGATATTCTTGTTTATGGTGTTACGGAGAGCGAACATGATGTTACCTTGCGGAAGGTGTTTTCGGCACTGGAACGTGCTGGCATGACTATCCGTAGAGATAAATGCCTAATTGGAGTAGAGTCAGTTGATTATTTGGGCCATAAAATCACAAAGGATGGGGTGGAGCCTAAATTGGAAATGGTGGTTGCTGTGAAAGAGGCACCTGCACCTACCAACAAGCAGGAACTCAAATCCTTCCAAGGCTTAGCTGAGTACATGGCCAAGTTTGTACATAATTTTGCCGAGTGCACAGCTTCCATGAGAGCATTGTTAAAAAAAAAAATGTCCCATTTGAATGGAATATGGAATGTCAGGAGGCTTTTAGCAAGGTGAAGGAGGCCATTGTGAATTCTCCTAATCTAGGAAAATTTGATTTCAAAAGGAAAACATGGGTCAATACTGACGCTAGTGGAAAGGGTCTTGGAGCCACCCTTTCCCAAGTTGTGGAGGGACAGGAAAGAATCATAGCATTTGCATCCAGGTCACTGACAGCAGCAGAGGTGAACTATTCCACCATAGAGAGAGAAACATTGGCATGCTATTGGGCTATCAATCATTTTAATTTCTTCCTTTGGGGTCTACCTTTCACAATTAGAACTGATCACAAACCTCTCACCAGTGTATTCACCACCAAAGGAAAAGAACATGCCACTCCACGCATTGCCAAGTGGATTTTAGGATTAAAAGGATATAATTTTGGGGTGGAATATGTTCCTGGCAAAAATAACGTGGTGGCTGACTTCCTATCCAGATCACCGAGGGGGTTGGAAATGGAGGAAAAGAGTGACACACTAGAACCTTTCCTACACATAGAATTGGCCGGCCTTACAAGAGATGAATGGGTAGAGAAAAATTCAAATGATCATATATAAAAAATGCTCTGGGAAAAATTAGTCAAAGGGTGGCCAGAGAAAGCTAGATTTCTGGAAGAAGAGCTCAAAGGATGTTGGGAAGTGAGATCAGAACTCCACATATCCGAGGACATGGTAATTAGAGGTGAGTGAGTAGTACCTTCATGTGAGTTGTAGGACAAATTAGTGGGTTTGGATCACGAAGGGCACCTAGGGAGGAACCTTACCAAGAGTAGACTTTGAGCATCCTATTGGTTCCCCACTATGGATAAGTTGGTGGAGAACGCAGTGAGAGATTGTATCAGCTGTGCCCAGAGTGACAAGACTAATGTTACAACTAGGGCTCCATTGTCCCCTATTCCTGTTCCACTCAAACTGTGGGACAAGCTGGGATTGGATATTTTAGGACCTATATCACAAATAGGTGTCAAAGGCAGGTTCATATTTGTGCTAGTGGACTACCACTCGCACTGGATGATGTTCAAGATAGTGAATCAGGTGACTACCCAGGATGCAGTTGATTTCCTATCGGAGGCATTCTTGAGGGAAGGATTACCCAGCAACTTAGTGACCGACAATGGTGTGCAGTTCACCTCAGAAGCCCTGAGAGAGTTTTTGTTGAAGTGTGGTATACACCATTTTAGAACGGCTTTATACAACCCCTGTGCTAATGGTCTAGTTGAGAGAGCCAACAGGATGGTTAAGGAGTGCTTGCAATTGGCGTTAACAAACCACGTACCAGGTGATATAGCTCTTAAGCAAATCTTGTGGTCGTATCACACCGCACCGAATTTGGTTACGGGAATTTCACCATTCTTTTCACTGAAAGGAAGGCACCCGGGTACCAAACTTAGTCCTAATTGGCTGAAGGAGGGGGAATCATTTATTAAGCAGTGAAAGGAAGCTGCAGCTAAAGTCAGGCATCATCAAGAGAAATACAGGAAGTGGTATGACGATCGCTTTCGCAACCGGTGGAGACCATGGAGGGTGGGACAATGGGTTAAAGTTAAGCTTCCTGAACCTATAAAAAGGGATGGTAGCAAGTTTTCTCAACCACAAAGAATCATTAAAGTACAAAAGAATGTTGTAACGTTAGAAGATGGCAGGGTGTGGAGAATGGACAGAATTTCTTGTAGCAAAGAACCAACGGGTATGTCAGGACAGATTCCAGACGATGAAATGGAAGACGTGCAGGAGCGCTACCCCCGAAACAGACACGCCAGGACCACCAAGCGCCCGACATGGCACAAGGACTTTGTCTTTGAACAGTAAGGAAGGGAGATATGTTGTAACTGAGCAATGTATGTATGTACTAACAAATGACCAGTTCCATTAATTAATTGTTGTAACCAAACAATGTATGTATGTACACGTTGTTTATATTAACCTGTATTATAGTTATTGGTTTAGGACAATATGGTTAAACACATAAATCAGCGTATAATATGCGTCTCACATGTTAGTATTAATTTGGTATAGTGGTATAGTCCAAGAGCTCCCAAGAATGTTGGGCATTGGCATGCCCAGGAGCTTGCCTTAGAATGTTGGGGAAAGGCTGTTGGCTTTCTGGAGTTGAGGAGATGATGAGTGAGGAGTTTAATTAATTAAACCGGTTAATTCAACAGAACTGAGCACGTTTCCTTCAAGAGTATTAAGATAAATGGAGGTGCCAGGATCGCTATCAACTATCTCCATCTTTATTCACAGTCTGAAGTCTGTAAAAAAATATTTGAGTAAAAGCAAAGGGTTCAGAGACCGTACTCAGAAGCAAAGGTGACAAAATACCCTTTAAGCCGAAATGAAGGTCTGTTTGCCTGATTTACAGATGGGTAGACCTTCACTAGGAAAACGACATTGACTACTCTGCCATCTACATACCTCTTCGACAGCCTAACCAAGTAAGGGTAGTTGGAGGTTTGGTAATTTGTCCGCCTGCTGATTTGGAGTGAGCAGATGCATGTACAGTGTTTACTTTTACAATCTGCCACCCAAAACATGATGGTAAATAAAAGTAAAAACTTTTCAGTGAAGCTACCATGGGAGAAAAAAAACATGGCAAGGAGCTCATTGCTTTTTTTCCCAAAGTCAAAATCCCGCTTTGGGATTTGTTTTTGAAGATTTAAAAAAAGGAAAGTCTGCTGTGTGGTGCTATCATGTTGATGGAGCAGCACAGCGCATTTTCAATGCATTTACAGGAACCCCCACAACAGTGGTTCCAGTAAATGCTAGAAATGTCAGCTGGGTTGGCAGACATCTGTAAATTCAGCAGGCAGAGCACCTTCACTATAGTGGTAGGAAAGTACTCCATCATGGCGAAGCTACTAACTCCGCCCTCCAAACTCTATATCGGCCCCTAAGTTTCCATTGACATTTTGTAAGATAAATCCAGGGCTATCAAGCAAGAGAGCCCTCGATATACACTGATGATTACGTGATGGAACAATCTATTTTCTACATATGGAAACAAATCGTGTGCACAGAAAACCATGAAACAATAAAATGTATGACTTTGCAAATGCATTAAGTTTTATGGGTACAAAGGAAGTTGTTCTGAATGTTTGATTCAGTCAAGTGACACAATTAGGGGAAGGCTCAAAGATCAGGGGGCATAATTATACTCCATTTGCATCGAATTGGCATAATTTTTTTATGCAAACTAGGGGCAAAACTAACTTCATATTTGTAGTTTGATGTTAGACCTGTCTAACGTCAAAGTATTGGAGTTCGCACCATTTTTTAGATGCGTAAACCTACCTTGCACCTATGAGATGCAAGGTAGGTATTATCATCTAAAAAATTGTGCTATCCCCATAGCCCCATATTTTTCCCCCATGTTAAAAAGACACATGGGTCAGAGGTGGGGCTAAAGAATGGTGCAAAGCTTTGTGTGCACCATTATTTATTGCCTAGGTCAGACAAGACGTTAGGGGACCTGTGGATCAGTTTCCATGGTTAAACACCATGGAATGGGTCCACAGGTGCCCTCTTCTAGCCTTAGGAACACCCCCACCCACACCAGAGGGACACAGGAGAATGAGGGGCCCATCCCAGGTAAGTAGGGTAAGTATAAGTAAATATTGTTTTAAAAATTAAAGTGCCATTGGCCCAGCTTGGGGGCCCTTTGCATGGCACAGGGTACAATTGCCATGCCCAGGGGGCACTGATCCCCTGTGCTGGCCATTGGGGTGGTGGGCATGACACTGGTCTTTTCTAAGACAGAAGTCATGTGGTATGGATGGTTTTGCATCAGAAAATGATGCTAGGCTGGTTAGAGGCATTTTTTTTTGCCTCTAACCAGCCTGACGTCATTTTTTGGTGCAAAACCCCCTTCTCCAATACCACCACCCCCACCCGGCAAACGTCATTTCTTTTTACAATAGCCTACACTTTGCACGGCTTGCTCCATTCCATAAATACGGCACCCGGCTGGTGCTCAGGAATGGTGCAAGCCAGTGCTAAACCTTTTGATGCAAAACCGCGTTATTGCAGTTTTGCATAAAAAAGTATAAATATGCCCCAAATATTAGCAACAGTGAAATATTTTTAGATTTTGACATTGCAGATATTTTTAACTGAAAGGCTGTATCTTGTAAAAATGTAAATCTAAATGTAATCAACTTTGTTATTTTAATGTATTTCTACATAACCCACTTAGAAATTGTGCCTTATAATCACACTGACACAATGTATGCCTTGGGTTTTTATGTGTGACTCTCAATGAATGTGTAAACAATAATTACACTTTTTTGTCGGAGGAGTAAAAAATCAGAAAGGCACAGTTGTTCTTAAAAAGTTTTACCTTGCCACACTCTTAGGCCCATATTTATACTTTTTTAGCACTGCATTTGTGCCATTTTTTTACGCAAAAGCAGCGCAAACTTACAAAACACAGTTGTATTTTGTATTATGAAAGTTTGCGCTGCTTTTGCGTCAAAAAGCGGCGCAAATGCGGTGCTAAAAAAGTATAAATATGGACTTTAGTACCTTGTACTAACAGTTACACATAAACAACAAATGTGACTACCCAATTGAGCTATCTTGGGACCTTTATTCAAAAACCTGCCTGTGGAAGTCTAGAAGCACCGTTTTATTTTCTAGAAATTACATCAGTATTTTATATATTGGATATGGCTGTCTTAGGTGTATCAGTCAAAACAGGAGCAAGAATGTTCTCCAAGCAATGTCCCGTAACATTCACCAAAAAGCTATATAGTTGAGCATAACAGTGCACTGTTTACTTAACCTCACACTTTTTAGGAATACTATGCATCACTCCCATTTATGTTATGCTTTACTGGAATGTGCACATGTGCACAAAACCCTACACTACACGCAACATTGCTTTATGGATCAGGCTGACAGACATATCAATCAGGTGGTTTGATTTCTTTCCTTCCAATAGGATGATTGGGGTCAGTACTGGTGAGGTCATGGCTCCAGTGGAGACTGTTCAATATATAGGGTTCTTGTATCTCACAGCTGCTGTGTAAAAGTGATGTCAGTAGAAACACAAGCTTACCCTTTATTCCTCAGAACGAGGGTTTCATGTGCATTATATTAACAAGGTGGTTCTTACAGAAAAAGTGCTGAGAACACGAATCCTTATAGTAAAGTGAAACAACCATCTCCACAACAATAGTGCTCATAAAAACAAGTGCACGGGGACGATCCAGTGAGTTGCGAGCAAATGAAACACAAAGTGAAAAAGACAGCTCAGATACACTTGATATTAAGAATGTCAGACTGAGCATTTAAAAAGTAAATTAGGGTAAGTTTCCTAAATAAAGTTCAACCCAGTTGGTTGTAAATCTAAACAGTGGCAGTCCGATAGTCAAATAGTGTTGCTGTTTTGACTTCAAAGGGACATAGATTCACGTTGATTTACAAAACTGTACATGGAAACAAAATTGTTGGGGAGGAAGTTATTAAACTTTTGTTTGAGGAAGGATTACAGACCCGTTTAGCATATAAGTTTTGGAGTTAGGGTAATTTTTTGCTGGCGGGAAACTACCTTGTGTCAATGAGATGCAAGGTAGGCGTTCCCATGCAAAAAATGACGTTATGGCCTTAGCACCTTAATTATCCCCCTGTGCTAAAATCACCCACAGGGCTAAAGGGGCCTTAAATAATGGCGCTAAGCTTGCTTAGTGCCAATATTTAACGCCTGGGTCAGCGTAGGTGTTAGGGGACCTGTGGGCCTATTTCCATGGTCAGAGACCATGGAATGGGTCCACAGGAGCCCTTCCTTAGCACCAGGGACACCGCCACCCACACCAGAGGGACACCAGAGGATGGGGGGGTTCCCATCCCATGTAAGTAAGGTAAGTACAGGTAAGTATTTTTTTTTTTTTAAAGGTGCCATAGGGGGCCTTACTTGGGCCCCCCTACATGGCACTAGGTCCAATGGCCATTCCCAGGGGACAAATGCACCCTGGGCATGGCCTTTGGGGTGGTGGACATGACTCCTGACTTTACTAAGATAGGAGTCATGTCCATAGAGGTTGTACGTCAAAAAATTACACTGGTCTGGTTAGAGGCATTTTTATGCCTCTAACCAGACTATTGTCATCCTTTGATGCACAACCTCCTGTTCGCCCTACGCCTTCCCCACCTGACTTGCATCCTTTTTTATGACACTAGCCAGGCCTTACTGCCGGCTACCGTCATTCCATAAATATGACACCTGGCCGATGTCTTGGAATGGCGCTAGCCGGCGGTAAACATTTTCACACAAAACTGCGTTAGTGCAGTTTTGCATGAAAAAGTATAAATCTGGGCCACAATTTCTAAAACTATTGATGTTGTCTTCATGTTGATGAATGGCGTGGCCAACGATCTTAGAAATTAGAATACGTTTTCTAAAATTCAGTTCAATGTGAATAAGGCAAATACAGAGTCCCTGGTAAAAGCCGCTGATAAATGACTTCAGCTAGAGAATGCAATATAGTTATTTTAATGTGGGCGTTATCAGGAATGGAGTAAAAGATGCGCTATGAGGTACTGGAGTCACAGTGGCTTAAGACATGTATGCACATTAAAATAATTACTGCCTTTCCCTTCTGCCTCTAAAACACAGAGAAGATATATTACCTTCTGGAGGAAAAAGACAGGAATAAGACAGCCAAAGACAAAATAGCATTTAAAATGTATTTCAGGAACAAGGTCCAAAACCACCTTGTGCAAGAAGTCCCACATTTCTGTGTTGTAAAGAAATATGCACTCACTCCCAATTACTCCTACAAGAGAATTTAAAAAACCTATAACCCACTTTAAACACTAATTATAACTTAACCATTATGGAAATGTCTTAAGATCAGCCAGCAAAATATTCATTATTTCACCAAAGAACAAATTTAAAATGCCAGATGTCAGACCTTTTCAGCTCTCTCAATAATTCACTGCCTGATGAGATGTCAAGCATCAGCCTTCTCCTTGTATTCAAGACTATGTTAAAAACATGCTTGTTTTAGGGAGACAAGAGGCTATTGCTAGTTCTTTGATATCTCCTGAACTTCTATTGCTTTGTAAATTGATTAAATGATTGATTGATTGGTTGGTTGCTAATCTGGCCACTGGTGAGTTAACTGGGAAATTGTTAGCATTTCCTTTCAAATCCTTTTTGGATAATGGAGGGTCTGAAGATGATAAATCTCCTTCTTCAGATATTCTCATGACGGAAGTCATAAGGTAAGAATCACAAATATTTTTCCATGAGAGAGCATAAAATACTCATATATGATTTACTCTCAGACTTTTGGCAGAGGCTACTTTTGGAAGAAGTTTTGTTAATTAGACTGTTCATGGCAAATTTGTAAGGTTGCTGACCTAAATTCAGTTATCTCCCACACTCACTACATGTACACACTACACCCTTACCAGTAACACTCCTATGTACATTATCAAGCCATCAATACTGTGATTTTGTTTTTTTTACTTAGATGTTTTGTAAAGCCATAGTTGTCATCTTCCTATAACGTTATAGTTCTTTCTGTACGGGAATTAAAGTGTGTTAAAAAATTATGCAGTATTTTGGGGTTTTTTACACTCTAGCACAAGGAAGAGAAAACCATCAACCTTCATAGTTCAGTTCAACTACCAGTCAGATTAGATTTGGTAAAGTGATACATTGAGGAGTTTCCTGAATTGGAGGACGTTTTCTTCACTTGACTTAGAGGCCCTGGATGATCCATGGTTTTGTAGCCCAGTACTTCCAGAGATCGTCACTGCATTTAAGCTGTTAGTACAAACATTGCAGGGGTAGGTATTGTGAAATAGAACAATGGAACAACATTTTTTTGTTTGGAATGTTGTGTGGGGCAAATTTTGTAGATGTTTTGCATATTTATTCCAATGGGCTTCACAGTGTTAATGAACACTGTCTTAAATTGACCCTAGAATCTACTGATCAAGGGTCAACTATTCCTACTTGCAAGGTTATTATAATATCTTTCAATACTTTTTTTAAAGTTTTTGTTGATAACATACTTAAAGCTGTAATACACATTTCGAAATAATTGAGAACTAATATAAGCAATTGTGTTTGATGGTTTAAGAATGAACAGAGCTTTTCTAAATCCTTACTTTATTTCCAGAATGACAACCAAAATCAGTAATCAACTTGTTAAGCACAAAGAATAATTGACAAGGATTTAAGTTCTAAACTAACATATAATTGGTGCACAAAGCAATTCTTCTCTCCCCTCTATTAAAACAAAAATGAAATGTAGCTTTATCCTGCCCTAAAGCATGGGAGAATTGCTCAATCAACAGGACAGAATGCAATAGGTAATGCTTCCCTTCTTACTAAATATAGCCTAACCTTAATAATCCTATTAATCAACATGGTGACAGATAGGATAAAAAATAGTTATTTAATTGTTTGGATAAACAAGTGTCCTATTCCAAAAAATAACAGGATGCACCAAAGAAACTGCCAGTTGACAGAGTCAAAAACCTTAGAGGCATCATAATCTCTAAATGAAAACTGATCCACGCACCAATAAAAGCGGTTGTCAATACAAACAGGTGCCTCCTTGCTCTGACACCTTTCTGATCATTCCAAATGACAGGGCTTATTTGCATGCCTGTGGTGCTGGACAGTGAAGCAAGTTACCTTGCTGTGCTACCCAGCACCACAGAGAATGAGCAGAAATGCACCGTATCTACAAGCTACAACACATTTCTGTCTTCTACCATTGCGCTGGCACACAATGGGCTGCCTAGCGCCGATGCAGTCAACCTTGCACCATGGTGAAAGGATGCCGGCATTGCAGACAGGATTGTTTTTATGCAGGAAGAGACACCTTTCTGCACATAAACAATCCATGGAGGTTTTTTCCTCTTTCTATGTGGGCTGTAGAATGCACCACACATAGAAAGAGGAAAGAACAAGGGGAAATAAAGATATTTCTGCTTGTTGCACTTCCCCTGAGGAGGCATAAGGTTTGGACGCATTCCCATGTTTACAGATTCCTGTAAATCTGGGAGTGTGTCAAAACCCATAGGTTTTGTGTGGGAAAAACCCACTGCAACACCCATGGAACACCTCCCTGATGCAGTGAAAGGCAACAAAGCGATTTGCCTTGTGTTGCCTTACACCATATTTACAAGGCCATAAAAAGCCAGGAAATCTTTGCATGACCTTGTAGATGCGGGCCAGCACTTTGCCTTGTGGTGCATAGGGATTGTAAATAGGCACCCACGTTTGTGAGCACTTTGTTTAGTATAGACATAGGATTTTTTTTAGAATATTGCAGCATTATTGTTAAGGATGGAGATGCGATAAGAATGTTAAAAAGACAAAAGACAAGGTTTTACATTTATTGATATGGTGATGTCACCCCAAATCTAAACCGGTTGTAAGACAGTACAAGGAATGCCATGACAAAGCATACCTATACCATTCGTCTATTACAACACAATACCTATACCACACATTGCTGTTACCACGGAAGTCATTACCATGCATAGGCCTTTACCATGCATGCCTTTACAACGAAATAGTAAATATGTATCAGGTAAGTGAAACACTCTCTCTCTCCCTTAAAATGCCCTTACCCACCCTAAACATATGTACACATATACATATATATGCAATGTGTGGTAAAGGCCTTGCATGGTAATGAATGAGTGGTAAAAACATTGTTGTGGTAAAGGCCATGTTGTAAATAACATGTCCCCCCTCCAAACTAGCTTATTTAAACCATTTAGCCATAGCAATAGAGTTTTTCATCTCATCTAATGTGATTATATTTTCAACTCCTCAAACCTTATTCAGCCTTAATTTTAGAAAGAGCTAGTCGAGGCAGACATGGGTCTACTCCTTCATTTTCTGGACTCTTCCCTATAACTTTGCTGAAAATATTCCCTTATCTCAGACCCTGAAAATATTATTTTTAAAATAGTAGGCCAATTCATCAGATAAATAGTATTCCTATTACAAATGAATTTAATTTTCAAGCAAGTAAGCAGCCTCTTCTTTCTTAATGGCAGGGCCACTGGAATTATGCAGCAGGGAAGGGCCAAGGTATATGGCAGGGTTGACTACATTTTTCAGCACTTTCAGGCAATTGATGCCACTTAATGAAGCCCTTTTTCAGTTGTATAACTTCATTATTTTGTACTTTTACTACTTTACACTACCAGGGCAATGGGTGCACCTCACTTGTATCCATTTAACACAAATATAGCAATAAGCAACAGAAAGATGACCTTTCAAACTTTGCAAAGGGCCTTCTACTGAACAGCAGCATGTGTTATTGCATGTATGGTAACTTTAGAAACATTTGAGCTAGAAACAACATGTATGTTTTGTTAATATCTGCATTTTATGCAACGGATGATGGATTAAGTGGCAAATGCACCAAAGCCATAATGGTGCAAAATATGGCAGGATGACCCTTTCCCAGCTGTACATCCAGGCCCTATTGTTCATTGTCAGGGCCCAACACCCATTCCTGACGAGGGAGCAACTAACAGGCCAAGGCAGTTGTAAACTCCCAGAAGGCCTCAGAAAGTGTATTGGTGGAAAATGCAAACTATTTAAAAGCAGCACTTCCCAAATTGTAATCTAAAATCTGACTTTGACATTAAAGAAGGTTTAAATCACAATTCATTTCAGCCCAAATAAGACATTTCTACCTACTCCCAATGAAAAATTAGAAAATATGAAAAAGTAATAAGGTACTCAATGTTATCCTGTGGGAGAAGTAGTCCTTACAGTGGCGAAAACAAATTTAGAGGGATTTCACAACCAGGACATGCAAAAACTTAATAGTACATGACCAACTTTATAAATACAATGCCCTCTGACCTGTGGGTTGTTTAGGGCCTTAACCTTGGGTTGAAATTTTATTATAAAGCAAGGTTTGGCCTGGGAGAAGGTTTATTTTTCCAGGATGAAATGACAGTTTAAAACTCCACAGAGGCTTCAATGGCATCCCTGAGACATGCTTTAAAAGGAATACTTAAGTGGGTGGTACAATAAGTGCTGCAAGCAATCCCACTAGTAGCTTATGTGAGAAAATTGGTTGTTGGTTGACTGGAATGTGAGCTCCGGTCAAGCAAGAGCCACAACCCCTTGCAGAGTACACCACAAAAAGTCACTAAATTAACCCGTGCTTACCCCTGAGTAGCTTGGCACAAAGGGCAGTATTCTCAACTTAAAGGCCATATGTAATGTATTTATGTAGCACACATACATTAATAAAGTGAAAACACAATTAAAGAAAAATCCCAAACCAACTTGGAAAAATAAAGTACATTTTAATAAATTATTTGACATCAAAACAACAAAAAATCCAATTAATAGAACTGGAGTTATGAATTCTTAAAGCATACGTTTCAAAATAGTGCCTAAAAGATACACATGCCAATCATGGATATCTGGTCACATTTAGCACAAAAACCAATGGTCCAGGAGTCTATGGGGACCTCCAGGGGGTTCAGCTTTTACTCAGGCTGGGTCCTGCTCTGGGTTCAAGATGGTGGGAGCCTAATACATTCCTATGGTTCTGAACAGGAGGCCAGCAATTTAGCCGTTATAGTCACTTCTGGTAGTTCTGGATGTGGGTGTGGAAGCTGGGGGTCAACACAAGTGTTTGCCTCTGAGAGTTCAAGACAGGCTCCAAACAGTAAAACAATTCTTCAGATACAGCAGAACTCTGGTAGACTTCACTATAGGCTACAGTGACTGGCAGTCCTCAGAGAGTTCTTCCACAGGACCAGTAGTGAACTGAAGAGTGGGCCTGAAAGCCTTATTTTCATACCTTGGTGTCCTGCTACTAGAAGGTGGGAAACGTTTCTGGAAATCTTCTTTGAAGTTCAGGGTGCTTTCTTTCTCCCCTGACCAGGCTCCAAGCCAGTTCCACTGACAATACAGGGTTGGTAGGCCTATTGTGAGGAGACAGGGCACAGCCTATTCAAGTATAAGTGGGGCTGTGCTGAGCTCCATCCCCCATCCTGCTAGGTGATGGGCCATTAAGCATCAGGCCACCTCCTCTGTTTAAGTGTGCAATATAATTCTCCCAGCCTCCGTTGTACTGCAGTTCAATGTGGCTTTGGAGGGTCGTTCTGCCACAGGTCTGTACGAGCAGTTCTTCTCTGCCCATTCACCCCAAGGTCAGTCTCTCAGGGACGGTTTGCTCTAGGGCACCTTATTCGAAATGTGACACATTTCTTCATGGAGGATCACGTTTTTCCTGTCTCTCTTGTATTACATCTGTTTCCTGCAAAGCCTCATCTGCATTTAAGATACAGTCACTCCTGGTGCCTCCCTTTTCTCCTTTAGCCCTGTGCGATCCATGCTACTTTCTTTGAAATGCTTGGTCCACCCAAAGAACACTGGAGCCAGTGGATAAAAAGTTTCAAAATGCACCTTGTGGCCATTGATGGGAAAAAGATTAGTCCAGAACACAAACAAACAAACTTAGTCATATAAAAGCCTAGACAGAAGATTGATAACACTACATCTGTTGTACTACCCATCAAAGATGATGAAGATTGGGACATTTACACTTAAGTCAAGAAAAGGCTGGAGGAGATTTTGACACTATTATAAGCATCATAATGGAGCAGCACAATGTTTATTATAGGTATCAGGAGAGTTGGTTGAAGCATGTGCTGCAACAGTACACATGCTTGCATCTTCACATGCATTTCCCATCATGGATGAGATGATTACAGATCAAGTAGTCATGGGCACAACATGTACTAAACCCCCAAAAAAGTTGTATCACAAAATCCCAGACCTCCACAAAGTAGCCAGTACCATTAAGAGCAGTGAGCAATTTGTTTGAGGCTTGAAAACCTGAAGAATATTGCGACAAAGTGAATTCATTGCTCAATGGCAGAGGCAACTTTAGGCCACAGGAGAATGTTTCCACTGTGGCTCCAGCAATTACATTGCATTATACAAGAACTCTCCTGTAATTGGCAACGGTGCTGCAAATGTAGCAAGATGGATCACTTTGCAAAAGGTTTAACGAGCTGGAGCTAATTTCTAAAAAGTCCTAGCAGCTAAAGATGAAGAAAGAACATCTGATATTGAGAAGACCTTGGAGGATCTAGATTTGCTTGTAGCACTTCTTGGCAAGGTTAACTTGGGCAACAAACCCAGATGCTGTGTGAAAATAAATCAACATAATGTAGCAGTTTTGGTTGGTAACAGTTCTCAACTCATAATTATTTCAAATTAGGAATTCAACAATCTAGCTAACAAAAGCACATTATGGCCAATTCACATAACACATGTTGCTTATCTTGGTTGTTAGACCTGGCAGCTTTAGAGTGGTCACCCCTAAGTTTTTGCCTGCCTCCCTCCACTTTTTAGATACTGTGTTTGCTGGTTTTAAGACTCTGCACACTTCACCACTGCTAACCAGTGCTAAAGTGCATATGCTCTCTCCCTTTCAACATGGTAACATTGGATCATACCCAATTGGATCATTTAATTGTATAAGTCTCTAGTAAAATGTACTATATGTGCCCAGGGCCTGTAGATTAAATGCTACTGGTGGGCCTGCAGCACTGATGGTGCCATACACAGAAGTAGCTCCTTAACCTTGTCGTAGGCCTGCCATTGCATGGCCTGTGTGTGCAGTTTCACTGCCAATTGGACTTGGCATTTAAAAGTACTTGAAAGCCTAAAACTCCTGTTTTTCTACATATAAGTCACCCTAAAGGTATGCCCTACGTAACCCATAGGGCAGGGTGCTGTGTAGGCAAAAGGCAGGACATGTACCTGTGTAGTTTACATGTCCTGGTAGTGCAAAACTCCAAAATTCATTTTTACACTGCTGGGAGGCCTGCTCCCTTCATAGGCTAACATTAGGGCTGCCCTCATATATTGTTTGAGTGGTAGCTGGTGATCTGAAAGAAGTAGGAAGGTCATATTTAGTATGCCACAATGGTGATACAAAATCCTGCTGACTAGTGAAGTTGGATTTAATATTAATATTTTTAAAATGCCTCTTTTAGAAAGTGAGCATTTCTCTGCACTTAAATCCTTCTGTGCCTTACAATCCACGTCTGGCTGGGTTCAGCTGGCAGCTCCCTTGTACATTCATTGAGAAACACCCCAAACACAGGGTACTCAGCCTCACTTGCATATATCTGCATTTTGAATGGGTCTTCCTGGGCTGGGAGGGTGGAGGGCCTGATACTTGCATGTCAAAGGACTGTAGCCTTCCCTCACACAAAGGACTGCCACACCCCCTACTGAGACGCTAGAAGACAGGATTGAAGTGAAATGGGACCTTGTGTACTTCTAAGCCACTCTTTGAAGTCTGCCCCACTTCAAAGGAACATTTGGGTATTTGAACAGGGCCTCTGCCCCTACCAACCCAGACACTTTTGGAGAAGAAACCTGAACCAGAACCTGCATCCTGCCAAGAAGAACTGCCTGGCTGCCCAAATGACTCACCTTTCTGCTTTCTGTGAAGGACTGCTGCCTTGCTGTTGCGCTGCAGCCTTGCTGCTCTCTGGCTGTGGTGAAGAAGTGCTCTCCAAGTGCTTGATTAGAGCTTGCCTCCTGTTCCCTGAAGTCTCAGGACCGAAAAGACTTCATCTCTACAAGAAGGCCTCCTTGTGTGATGAAAATCGACACAAAGCCTGCCAGAAATGACGCACAACCTGCACCGCGGTGAAAAATTCACTGCATGCCAAACCGGAATGATGCAGCCCGACTTTGCAAGATGATCGACGCAGCGCCAGCGTAGTGACCAGAAATTCGATGCACGTCCCACTGGATCGATGCACAGCCGAGCCAGAACGAAGCAGCCCGTCTTCCAGAGAGGAATCAAAGCATCGCCTGTTGTGCAGTAGAAATTTCCACGTAACGCACACCAGATCGACACAGCCCCTGTGACTTCATCCTGTCAGCACCGGAAATCCACGGAACGTCCCCAGAGCATTCGAAAACCCCGCAACCCGAAGAGGATCTATGACTAAGCTCCGGAAATCGATGCACAACCATCTCTGCGTGAAAACTAAACGACGCATTGGTGTGTGCGGCCCAAGAAATCGACGCACACCCCCTTTGTTTCCTCACATCTCTTCCTCTGTGGTTCTTTGCGGAGATTTTACTCACGAACCAGCTCCTTTGTGCTTTATAGATACCTTTATAGCTTTTTAGAGACTAAAGACACTTTATATCACTTTTACAGTGACATCTCAACATATACTTATTGCATTTTAATCGTTTTGACCTGCATCTTATCAGATAAATATTATATAGTTTTCTAAAACACTGTGTGGTGTATCTTTGTGGTGCAATACTGTGTTATTGCATGATTTATTGCACAAATACCTTACACATTGCCTTCTAACTTAAGCCTGACTACTCAGTGCCAAGCTACCAGAGGGTAGGCACAGGATCATTCGGATTGGGTGTGACTTACCCTGACTAGAGTGAGGGTCTTTGCTTGGACAGGGGTAACCTGACTGCCAACCAAAGACCCCATTTCTAACAGTGGTCATAAAATTCATCAACTGAAGCCAAGATATATGCCGTAGACAGTGGTGTGACCATTCTGGGATGGAATGAACAACAGGCACTAAGGATGCTGATCGAGCCTTGTAAAGCCTCTTACATTTTCAGCATATCTGGATAGTCATTTAAATATAGTGAAGAAAGTGTTCAAGTGTATTCTTGCAAGTGGCTTAATGCTGAAGAAGGAGAAATGCAGATTTTGTAAAGATCGAACTGCAGAATTTTTGCCACACTTTTGGTGGAAATCCGGCAGTAGTCGTGCTGGCGGGTGGAGGCACTCTGCCGGTTCTACCACCTGCCCTGCCCTGCCAGTAGGACACCGTCTGCCATATTATGGGCCATAATACGGCCTGGCGATGTCCTGCTGGTGGGGAGCTGCCAGCGGTGAAAGCGCCCCTTCCCATTACCTGCTGGACGACCTTCTCCCCGGAGCAGGTAAAGTGATCATCTGACAGGGGAGGAGGGTGAGAGGGTGGGGGGTGTTGTTTGTGTGTGTGTGAGTGCGTGGTGCCTACATGTGTGCATGAATGTGTGTATGCGTGGTTGTATGTATGTCTGAATGTTGAAGTGAGTGCGTGTCTGCATGTGTGTATGCGTGTGAGTATGTGTATTTGGATGGGTGTGAGTATGCATGCCTGAATGCATGTATGAATGTTGTTGTGAATGCGTGTTTGTATGCGTGTGAGTGAATATGTGTATGTAAGTGTTGGTGAATTGGTGTATGTGTGGTGCATGTGGTTGTCTGTGTGTGCGTGTATGCATGCGGGGAGGGGGTGCTATGTCTGAAGGGGGCTACGGGATGGGGTGCTGTGGGTGAAGGACGGGTCTAGTGATTGACTGGGGGTGGGGGGGGGTCGTCTACCAGTGACAGGGAAGAGATTCCCTGTCACCAGTAGCCATTCCACCATGGTCGGTGGTGGTGCTCATCTCTGGCCCGGCGGTTCCAACCGCCATGGCGGTAAGAGTGGAAATAGGACGGGTTGGCAGACGTCAACCCACTACACTCATAATGTGGCAGTCTGCACCGCCAGCCTGTTGGCGGTGGGAACGCCACATTTACCCTGGCAGTCAAAAGACAGCCAGGGTCATAATGACCACCTATGTGATTACTATGCACATTTTTTTAAAATTATACATAAAATGTGGAACAAACGCACAGGTTGGTCAAGAAGGATGTTGATTTTGAATGGAGAGCAAATGGACTGATAGTATGCACATTTTGAAGGAGGAACTAGAAAATGCATCCTAGTTACAATCATTTGAAGGTTTTTTGCCATCTATTGTATCAGATGATGCCAGTCAAGAGGATCTTGGGGCAGTGCAGAGTCAGAAAACACTTGAAGGAATTCACCCAATTAATTGCTTTTGCTTCTAGTAAATCAAAGGGGTCAGAAGAGAAGTATTCATTAATAGGAAGTGAGTTGCTAGTGTTAGTATGTATGCAAAGGGGGAGTTCCACCATTAAGGGGGCCGAAAAAATGGTGCTAATTAATCTATGATATTTCCAAGTTTCATTTTTTTGGCACTTTTAACGCCTGCTAAGAACAGGCGTTAAAAGGGGGCTTCCATTCTTTAGAATGGGCCCCTATGTACTCTGCAGTAGTAGCACCAATATTTTGGTGCAGAGTACATCAAGAGCGTCAAAATTGATGACGCTATTCACCCCTAGTCTGTGCCATGGTGCGCCATATTTTATATACTGTGCACGCATGGTGGCGGTAAGGGGGTACCACTTTCCATAAATGCGCCCCTTAATGAATTGTTAAGAGGAAGATTTGCCTCCACCTTCATCTAGTCACATTGGTTCAAGAAGAGTGGCGAGGGTATTAACACTAAGGGGTATGTTTATACTCCATTTGCGCCAAATTTGCTGCAGTTTTTTTTTAACGCAAATTCAGTGCATAACTAACTCCATATTTATATTTTGACATTAGACCATTGAAGTCAAAATATCAAACTTTGCTCTTTTTTTTAGATGCACAAACCTACCATGTGTTAATGTGATGCAAGGTAGGCGTTCCCATCTAAAAAAAAGTGCTAACCCAATAGCCCCATATTTAGAAGGGGCTAAATAATGGTGCAAAGCTTACTTTGCAACATTATTTAAGGCCTGGTCAGACCAGGCGTTAGGGAACCTGTGGACCCATTTACATCGTTGTACACCATGGAATGAGTCCACGGGTGCCCTCCTTAATCCTCAGAAACACCGCCACCCACACCAGAGGGACACTGGAGGATGGGGGACCCCATCCCAGGTAAGTAAGGTAAGTATAGGTAAGTATACATTTTTGGGGGATTAAAGTGCATTGGGGGCCCAACTTGGGGCTCCCTGCATGGCACAGGGTGCAATGGCCATGCCCAGGGGACCCTTATCCCCTGTACAGGCCATTGAGGTGGTGGGCATGAGTCCTGTCTTTTATAAGACAGGAGTCATGTGGTATGGATGGTTTTGTGTCAGAAAATGGCGCAAGGCTGGTCAGAGGCATTTTTTTCCTCTAACCAACCTAACGTCATTTTTTGATGGAAAACCCCCTTCTCCCATACTGTCACCCACACCCGGCTACCAGCATTTTTTTTCCTGTAGCCCACCCTTTGCGCTGGATTGCGCCATTCCATAAATTTGGCACCCGGCTGGCATCCTGGAATGGCGCAAGGCAAGCCGGCGGTAGACTTTTTAATGCAAAACTACGTAAACGCAGTCTTACGTCAAAAAGTATAAATATGGCCTAAGATTCCTGTTCAGGGAGCTGCTAATGTGTCAATCTGTAGGAGAGATGAGAAGTGTCAAGCTAAAAGGAAACATCATTATGAACAAAAATGTCAGCCATTCCAAGTATGATAAGTATTGGAGACATGGTCAGGATTAAGAAACCACATGAACCGCATGGCAAGTTCAGTGGTAACAAGTTTGGTGACCCATTAAAAGTGATCAAGGCCAATGGTTGGGCCATAATGCTTAGGCACGGTAGTTGGTGAAACAAACAAACCTTGAGCTTTTAAGGCTGCACCTAATCAGTCACATTCTCCAGCGCTGTTTGGGTTCCCTCAAATAGCCACTGTGATAAGTCCATTCCTATGTTAGTCTAGCCTCCAGTCAATCATCACTGACCAGTACGTCAACACTTGACAAGGGCATGAATGTTAACCCCAACACTGCTGTACCAGATGCCAGCAAAATGTATTGAAAGCCTTCAAGGAATGTGAGTACCCAAGTTAAATTCAAAGACTATTGGTTAGAGTGAATTTTCTATAAAGAGGCGAAAAGATGTAGGCCCGTATTTATACTTTTTTAGCGCCGCATTTGCGTCACTTTTTGATGCAAAAGCGGCGCAAACTTGCAAAATACAATTGTATTTTGTAAGTTTGCGCCGTTTTTGCGTCAAAAAGCAGCGCAACTGCGGCGCTAAAAAAGTATAAATACGGGCCGTAATGTTCTTAAGGTTCAAATGTGTGTTAAGCCTTTTGCGTTCCTCTTTCCGCATACCCTTTCACCCTCTGGTGTCTGTGTACCCGAGCATGCGCACACATGGCTTTTGGAATGTTGAAGATTGATGACGCAGAAAAGAAGGTCCAACATATATTCATACATATCACGTAATCAAAAGCGTATAATGTAGTGTGATTTTACTAAAGAAAATAACGTACGAGGGAAATTGTGCCCTCGGGGTAGTTCGCCATCATTGTAAACAAGCTTTATTAATCATGAAGAATTGAAAATTGTAGTAATCCGTCATAATTACAAATGTATGCCATGATTTCTTATTTGAAAACTGTTTTGCTTAGCTTAAATTTAGTAGAGGCTTTGGCCTACTTGCCTGGTCTCAAATTCTAACTGCGTGGCTTTTCCTTGAACTAATGAAACATATATTCTTGCTTGAAGTTGTATTTTTCCAGCAGAGATGACTAATACACTTATCTCCAAGGTTTCGTACTAGGCCGGTTTCATCCCCTTTGATCAAGGTCAGTCTCTGCAGGTGCGGACAATGAAGGTACAGATAGTAAAATAATTGGCAACCCATGTTACAACTTGTGTTCCAAGGCTCCAAGGACAGTGTATGCATAAATGAGCGCTAGTAAAAAGACAATTTTCATTGGACAATTTGAAGCCAACCTATGAACCCTCCAATGGAAGACCCTGCAGAATTTGGAATGTTTCTTATATAAACCCACTGGACAAAGAGAAGTGAGCCATTTTCCTTGATGCCAATTTGAAGCCAGATGCCAGACTCCATTTTGGACGACACCCTGATGCCCTTTTCTCTAGCTGGGAGAAAGAGACTTTAAGAATTCTCACCCTAGAGACTTTAACTTTGATTTGCCCCGTCTTGCCAATGAAGTAACTTTGCCCCATTCTCCTTGCCGCTGCAAGGAAGCTTGCCCTTAACTTTGCCCTTTTAAACCTGCCCCATGCTGATCGAAGCGGTACCTGAGGGACGAAGACTTTCTTGAATGCTGATTGTATTTGGTAAATATGAAAGGATAAATGTATTATGCATTGTGTTTTTCCTTTTAGGTACCAACTGCTATTTTTGATAGGGCCCAAGTTAGAAGTTTTCCAAATTTGTGTTGACTAAATTTGTTTTGCATGAAATCCCACATGCCAATGCTAATTAGAGGTTAGTCGAGGGATTCATTCGATGTACCATGTTATTTGAAATCTTGTTATGCTGACCAATGTATGAAATCAGTCAAATACAGTTAGTCATATTAGTGATTTGCATTGCCATAACTGAGTGTATCATTATTCAGATTTTGCGTAGATTGCGTTTCTTCCGCCGCTATGGACAACTAGTAATGTTCATATACATATATCATTTGGTTTTGAGACTTATATACATCGTGCTAGCTTTGTTAACCCCTTCGCTGCCAGGCCTTTTCCCCCTCCTGTGCCGAGCCTTTTTTTGGCTATTTGGAGCAGTTTGCGCTTAGGCCCTCATAACATTTTGTTCACATAAGCTACCCACGCCAAATTTGCGTCCTTTTTTCCCAACATCCTAGGGATTCTAGAGGTACCCAGACTTTGTGGGTTCCCCAGAAGGAGGCCAAGAAATTAGCCAAAAAACAGTGAAAATTTTGTTTTTTTCAAAAAAATTTGAAAAATGGGCTGCAGAAGAAGGCTTGTGGTTTTTTTCCTGAAAAGGGCATCAACAAAGGGTTTGCGGTGATAAAATCACCAGCTTCCCAGCTTTCAGGAACAGGCAGACTTGAATCAGAAAACCCAAATTTTCAACACAATTTTGGCATTTTACTGGGACATACCCCATTTTTACGATTTTTTGTGCTTTCAGCCTCCTTCCAGTCAGTGACAGAAATGGGCAGGAAACCAACGCTGGATCCCAGAAACCACAACATTTCTGAAAAGTAGACAAAATTCTGAATTCAGCAAGGGGTAATTTGTGTAGATCCTACAAGGGTTTCCTACAGAAAATAACAACTGAAAAAGAAAAATATTGAAATTGAGGTGAAAAAAAAAAACTTTTTCTCTACGTTTTACTCCGTAACTTTTACCTGCAATGTCAGATTTTTTAAAGCAATATACCGTTACGTCTGCTGGACTCTTCTGGTTGCGGGGATATATAGGGCTTGTAGGTTCATCAAGAACTCTAGGTACCCAGAGCCAATAAATGACCTGCACCCTGCAGTGGGTTTTCATTCTATGCCGGGTATACAGCAATTCATTTGCTGAAATATAAAGATGAAAAAATAGCTATCAAGAAAACCTTTGTATTTCCAAAATGGGCACAAGATAAGGTGTTGAGAAGCAGTGGTTATTTGCACATCTCTGAATTCCGGGGTGCCCATACTAGCATGTGAATTACAGGGCATTTCTCAAATAGACGTCTTTTTTACACACTGTCTTACATTTGGAAGGGAAAAATGTAGAGAAAGACAAGGGGCAATAACACTTGTTTTGCTATTCTATGTTTCCCCAAGTCTCCCGATAAAAATGATACCTCACTTGTGTGGGTAGGCCTAGCGCCCGCGACAGGATATGCCCCAAAACACAACGTGGACACACCACAGAAAACAGAGCTGTTTTTAGCAGTGACTACCTGTAGATTTTGGCCTCTAGCTCAGCCGCCACCTAGGGAAAACTACCAAACCTGTGCATTTCTGAAAACTAGAGACCTAGGGGAATCCAAGATGGGGTGACTTGTGTGGCTCGGACCAGGTTCTGTTACCCAGAATCCTCTGCAAACCTCAAAATGTGGCTAAAAAAACACATGTTCCTCACATTTCTGTGGCAGAAAGTTCTGGAATCTGAGAGGAGCCACAAATTTCCTTCCACCCAGCGTTCCCCACGTCTCCCGATAAAAATGATACCTCACTTGTGTGGGTAGGCCTAGCGGCCGCGACAGGAAACGCCCCAAAGAGCAACGTGGACACATCCAAATTTGTGAAGGAAAACAGAGGTGTTTTTTGCAAAGTGCCTACCTGTAGATTTTGGCCTGTAGCTCAGCCGCCACCTAGGGAAACCTACCAAACCTGTGCATTTCTGAAAACCAGAGACCTAGGGGAATTTAAGGTGGGGTGACTTGTGTGGCTCGGACCAGGTTCTGTTACCCAGAATCCTTTGCAAACCTCAAAATTTGGCTAAAAAAACACATGTTCCTCACATTTCTGTGGCAGAAAGTTCTGGAATCTGAGAGGAGCCACGAATTTCCTTCCACCCAGCGTTCCCCCACGTCTCCCGATAAAAATGATACCTCACTTGTGTGCGTAGGCCTAGCGCCCGTGACAGGAAATGCCCCAAGGCGCAACGTGGACACATCCAAATTTGTGACGGAAAACAGAGGTGTTTTTTGCAAAGTGCCTACCTGTAGATTTTGGCCTGTAGCTCAGCCGCCACCTAGGGAAACCTACCAAACCTGTGCATTTCTGAAAACTAGAGACCTAGGGGAATCCAAGATGGGGTGACTTGTGTGGCTCGGACCAGGTTCTGTTACCCAGAATCCTTTGCAAACCTCAAAATGTGGCTAAAAAAACACATGTTCCTCACATTTCTGGGGCAGAAAGTTCTGGAATCTGAAAGGAGCCACAAATTTCCTTCCACCCAGCGTTCCCCACGTCTCCCGATAAAAATGATACCTCACTTGTGTGGGTAGGCCTAGCGCCCGCGACAGGAAACGCCCCAAAGCGCAACGTGGACACATCCAAATTTGTGAAGGAAAACAGAGGTGTTTTTTGCAAAGTGCCTACCTGTAGATTTTGGCCTGTAGCTCAGCCGCCACCTAGGGAAACCTACCAAACCTGTGCATTTCTGAAAACTAGAGACCTAGGGGAATCCACGATGTGGTGACTTGTGTGGCTCGGACCAGGTTCAGTTACCCAGAATCGTTTGCAAACCTCAAAATTTGGCTAAAAAAACACATGTTCCTAAGATTTCTGTGGCAGAAAGTTCTGGAATCTGAGAGGCGCCACAAATTTCCTTCCACCCAGCATTCCCCCACGTCTCCCGATAAAAATGATACCTCACTTGTGTGGGTAGGCCTAGCGGCAGCGACATTAGACGCCCCAAAGCGCAACGTGGACACATCCAAATTTGTGAAGGAAAACAGAGGTGTTTTTTGCAAAGTGACTACCTGTAGATTTTGGCCTGTAGCTCAGCCGCCACCTAGGGAAACCTACCAAACCTGTGCATTTCTGAAAACTAGAGACGTAGGGGAATCTAAGGTGGGGTGACTTGTGTGGCTCGGACCAGGTTCTGTTACCCAGAATCCTTTGCAAACCTCAAAATTTGGCTAAAAAAACACATGTTCCTAACATTTCTGTGGCAGAAAGTTCTGGAATCTGAGAGGAGCCACAAATTTCCTTCCACCCAGCGTTCCCCCACGTCTCCCGATAAAAATGATACCTCACTTGTGTGGGTAGGCCTAGCGGCCGCGACAGGATACGCCCCAAAGCGCAACGTGGACACATCCAAATTTGTGAAGGAAAACAGAGGTGTTTTTTGCAAAGTGACTACCTGTAGATTTTGGCCTGTAGCTCAGCCGCCACCTAGGGAAACCTACCAAACCTGTGCATTTCTGAAAACTAGAGACCTAGGGGAATCCAAGGTGGGGTGACTTGTGTGGCACGGACCAGGTTCTGTTACCCAGAATCCTTTGCAAACCTCAAAATTTGGTTAAAAAAACACATGTTCCTAAAATTTCTGTGGCAGAAAGTTCTGGAATCTGAGAGGAGCCACAAATTTCCTTCCACCCAGCGTTCCCCCATGTCTCCCGATAAAAATGATACATCACTTGTGTGGGTAGGCCTAGCGGCCGCGACAGGAATCGCCCCAAAGCGCAACGTGGATATATCCAAATTTGTGAAGGAAAACAGAGGTGTTTTTTGCAAAGTGACTACCTGTAGATTTTGGCCTGTAGCTCAGCCGCCACCTAGGGAAACCTACCAAACCTGTGCATTTCTGAAAACTAGAGACCTAGGGGAATCCAAGATGGGGTGACTTGTGTGGCTCGGACCAGGTTCTGTTACCCAGAATCCTTTGCAAACCTCAAAATTTGGTTAAAAAAACACATGTTCCTAACATTTCCGTGGCAGAAAGTTCTGGAATCTGAGAGGAGCCACAAATTTCCTTCCACCCAGCGTTCCCCCACGTCTCCCGATAAAAATGATACTCCACTTGTGTGGGTAGGCCTAGCGGCCGCGACAGGAAGCGCCCCAAAGCGCAACGTGGACACATCCAAATTTGTGAAGGAAAACAGAGGTGTTTTTTGCAAAGTGACTACCTGTAGATTTTGGCTTGTAGCTCAGCCGCCACCTATGGAAACCTACCAAACCTGTGCATTTCTGAAAACTAGAGACCTAGGGGAATCCAAGATGGGGTGACTTGTGTGGCTCGGACCAGGTTCTGTTACCCAGAATCATTTGCAAACCTCAAAATTTGGCTAAAAAAACACATGTTCCTCACATTTCTGTGGCAGAAAGTTCTGGAATCTGAGAGGAGCCACGAATTTCCTTGCACCCAGCGTTCCCCCACGTGTCCCGATAAAAATGATACCTCACTTGTTTGCGTAGGTCTAGCGCCCGTGACAGGAAATGCCCCAAGGAGCAACGTGGACACATCCAAATTTGTGAAGGAAAACAGAGCTGTTTTTAGCAAAGTGACTACCTGTAGATTTTGGCCTCTAGCTCAGCCGCCACCTAGGGAAACCTACCAAACCTGTGCATTTCTGAAAACTAGAGACCTAGGGGAATCCAAGATGGGGTGACTTGTGTGGCTCGGACCAGGTTCTGTTACCCAGAATCCTTTGCAAACCTCAAAATGTGGCTAAAAAAACACATGTTCCTCACATTTCTGTGGCAGAAAGTTCTGGAATCTGAGAGGAGCCACAAATTTCCTTCCACCCAGCGTTCCCCACGTCTCCCGATAAAAATTATACCTCACTTGTGTGGGTAGGCCTAGCGCCCGCGACAGGAAACGCCCCAAAGCGCAACGTGGACACATCCAAATTTGTGAAGGAAAACAGAGGTGTTTTTTGCAAAGTGTCTACCTGTAGATTTTGGCCTGTAGCTCAGCCGCCACCTAGGGAAACCTACCAAACCTGTGCATTTCTGAAAACCAGAGACCTAGGGGAATTTAAGGTGGGGTGACTTGTGTGGCTCGGCCAGGTTCTGTTACCCAGAATCCTTTGCAAACCTCAAAATTTGGCTAAAAAAACACATGTTCCTAACATTTCTGTGGCAGAAAGTTCTGGAATCTGAGAGGAGCCACAAATTTCCTTCCACCCAGCGTTCCCCCACGTCTCCCGATAAAAATGATACCTCACTTGTGTGGGTAGGCCTAGCGCCCGCGACAGGAAACGCCCCAAAGCGCAACGTGGACACATCCAAATTTGTGAAGGAAAACAGAGGTGTTTTTTGCAAAGTGCCTACCTGTAGATTTTGGCTTGTAGCTGAGCCGCCACCTAGGGAAACCTACCAAACCTGTGCATTTCTGAAAACTAGAGACCTAGGGGAATCCACGATGGGGTGACTTGTGTGGCTTGGACCAGGTTCTGTTACCCAGAATCCTTTGCAAACCTCAAAATTTGGCTAAAAAAACACATGTTCCTAAAATTTCTGTGGCAGAAAGTTCTGGAATCTGAGAGGAGCCACAAATTTCATTCCACCCAGCGTTCCCCCACGTCTCCCGATAAAAATGATACCTCACTTGTGTGGGTAGGCCTAGCGGCCGCGACAGGGAACGCCCCAAAGCGCAATGTGACACATCCAAATTTGTGAAGGAAAACAGAGGTGTTTTTTGCAAAGTGACTACCTGTAGATTTTGGCCTGTAGCTCAGCCGCCACCTAGGGAAACATACCAAACCTGTGCATTTCTGAAAACTAGAGACCTAGGGGAATCCAAGATGGGGTGACTTGTGTGGCTCGGACCAGGTTCTGTTACCCAGAATCCTTTGCAAACCTCAAAATTTGGCTAAAAAAACACATGTTCCTAACATTTCTGTGGCAGAAAGTTCTGGAATCTGAGAGGAGCCACAAATTTCCTTCCACCCAGCGTTCCCCCACGTCTCCCGATAAAAATGATACCTCACTTGTGTGGGTAGGCCTAGCGGCAGCGACAGGAAACGCCCCAAAGCGCAACGTGGACACATCCACATTTGTGAAGGAAAACAGAGGTGTTTTTTGCAAAGTGACTACCTGTAGATTTTGGCCTGTAGCTCAGCCGCCACCTAGGGAAACATACTAAACCTGTGCATTTCTGAAAACCAGAGACCTAGGGGAATCCAAGGTGGGGTGACTTGTGTGGCTCGGACCAGGTTCTGTTACCCAGAATCCTTTGCAAACCTCAAAATTTGGTTAAAAAAACACATGTTCCTAACATTTCCGTGGCAGAAAGTTCTGGAATCTGAGAGGAGCCACAAATTTCCTTCCACCCAGCGTTCCCCCACGTCTCCCGATAAAAATGATACTCCACTTGTGTGGGTAGGCCTAGCGGCCGCGACAGGAAGCGCCCCAAAGCGCAACGTGGACACATCCAAATTTGTGAAGGAAAACAGAGGTGTTTTTTGCAAAGTGACTACCTGTAGATTTTGGCTTGTAGCTCAGCCGCCACCTATGGAAACCTACCAAACCTGTGCATTTCTGAAAACTAGAGACCTAGGGGAATCCAAGATGGGGTGACTTGTGTGGCTCGGACCAGGTTCTGTTACCCAGAATCATTTGCAAACCTCAAAATTTGGCTAAAAAAACACATGTTCCTCACATTTCTGTGGCAGAAAGTTCTGGAATCTGAGAGGAGCCACGAATTTCCTTGCACCCAGCGTTCCCCCACGTCTCCCGATAAAAATGATACCTCACTTGTGTGGGTAGGCCTAGCGCCCGCGACAGGAAACGCCCCAAAGCGCAACGTGGACACATCCAAATTTGTGAAGGAAAACAGAGGTGTTTTTTGCAAAGTGTCTACCTGTAGATTTTGGCCTGTAGCTCAGCTGCCACCTAGGGAAACCTACCAAACCTGTGCATTTCTGAAAACCAGAGACCTAGGGGAATTTAAGGTGGGGTGACTTGTGTGGCTCGGCCAGGTTCTGTTACCCAGAATCCTTTGCAAACCTCAAAATTTGGCTAAAAAAACACATGTTCCTAACATTTCTGTGGCAGAAAGTTCTGGAATCTGAGAGGAGCCACAAATTTCCTTCCACCCAGCGTTCCCCCACGTCTCCCGATAAAAATGATACCTCACTTGTGTGGGTAGGCCTAGCGCCCGCGACAGGAAACGCCCCAAAGCGCAACGTGGACACATCCAAATTTGTGAAGGAAAACAGAGGTGTTTTTTGCAAAGTGCCTACCTGTAGATTTTGGCTTGTAGCTGAGCCGCCACCTAGGGAAACCTACCAAACCTGTGCATTTCTGAAAACTAGAGACCTAGGGGAATCCACGATGGGGTGACTTGTGTGGCTTGGACCAGGTTCTGTTACCCAGAATCCTTTGCAAACCTCAAAATTTGGCTAAAAAAACACATGTTCCTCACATTTCTGTGGCAGAAAGTTCTGGAATCTGAGAGGAGCCACAAATTTCCTTCCACCCAGCGTTCCCCACGTCTCCCGATAAAAATGATACCTCACTTGTGTGGGTAGGCCTAGCGCCCGCGACAGGAAACGCCCCAAAGCGCAACGTGGACACATCCAAATTTGTGAAGGAAAACGGAGGTGTTTTTTGCAAAGTGCCTACCTGTAGATTTTGGCCTGTAGCTCAGCCGCCACCTAGGGAAATCTACCAAACCTGTGCATTTCTGAAAACTAGAGACCTAGGGGAATCCACGATGGGGTGACTTGTGTGGCTCGGACCAGGTTCTGTTACCCACAATCCTTTGCAAACCTCAAAATTTGGCTAAAAAAACACATGTTCCTAAAATTTCTGTGGCAGAAAGTTCTGGAATCTGAGAGGAGCCACAAATTTCATTCCACCCAGCGTTCCCCCACGTCTCCCGATAAAAATGATACCTCACTTGTGTGGGTAGGCCTAGCGGCCGCGACAGGGAACGCCCCAAAGCGCAATGTGGACACATCCAAATTTGTGAAGGAAAACAGAGGTGTTTTTTGCAAAGTGACTACCTGTAGATTTTGGCCTGTAGCTCAGCCGCCACCTGGGAAACATACCAAACCTGTGCATTTCTGAAAACTAGAGACCTAGGGGAATCCAAGATGGGGTGACTTGTGTGGCTCGGACCAGGTTCTGTTACCCAGAATCCTTTGCAAACCTCAAAATTTGGCTAAAAAAACACATGTTCCTAACATTTCTGTGGCAGAAAGTTCTGGAATCTGAGAGGAGCCACAAATTTCCTTCCACCCAGCGTTCCCCCACGTCTCCCGATAAAAATGATACCTCACTTGTGTGGGTAGGCCTAGCGCCCGCGACAGGAAACGCCCCAAAGCGCAACGTGGACACATCCAAATTTGTGAAGGAAAACAGAGGTGTTTTTTGCAAAGTGCCTACCTGTAGATTTTGGCCTGTAGCTCAGCCGCCACCTAGGGAAACCTATCAAACCTGTGCATTTCTGAAAATTAGAGACCTAGGGGAATCCAAGGTGGGGTGACTTGTGTGGCTCGGACCAGGTTCTGTTACCCAGAATCCTTTGCAAACCTCAAAATTTGGCTAAAAAAACACATGTTCCTAACATTTCTGTGGCAGAAAGTTCTGGAATCTGAGAGGCGCCACAAATTTCCTTCCACCCAGTGTTCCCCCACGTCTCCCGATAAAAATGATACCTCACTTGTGTGGGTAGGCCTAGCGGCAGCGACAGGAAACACCCCAAAGCGCAACGTGGACACATCCACATTTGTGAAGGAAAACAGAGGTGTTTTTTGCAAAGTGACTTCCTGTAGATTTTGGCCTGTAGCTCAGCCGCCACCTAGGGAAACATACCAAACCTGTGCATTTCTGAAAACCAGAGACCTAGGGGAATCCAAGGTGGGGTGACTTGTGTGGCTCGGACCAGGTTCTGTTACCCAGAATCCTTTGCAAACCTCAAAATTTGGTTAAAAAAACACATGTTCCTAACATTTCCGTGGCAGAAAGTTCTGGAATCTGAGAGGAGCCACAAATTTCCTTCCACCCAGCGTTCCCCCACGTCTCCCGATAAAAATGATACTCCACTTGTGTGGGTAGGCCTAGCGGCCGCGACAGGAAGCGCCCCAAAGCGCAACGTGGACACATCCAAATTTGTGAAGGAAAACAGAGGTGTTTTTTGCAAAGTGACTACCTGTAGATTTTGGCTTGTAGCTCAGCCGCCACCTATGGAAACCTACCAAACCTGTACATTTCTGAAAACTAGAGACCTAGGGGAATCCAAGATGGGGTGACTTGTGTGGCTCGGACCAGGTTCTGTTACCCTGAATCATTTGCAAACCTCAAAATTTGGCTAAAAAAACACATGTTCCTCACATTTCTGTGGCAGAAAGTTCTGGAATCTGAGAGGAGCCACGTATTTCCTTGCACCCAGCGTTCCCCCACGTCTCCCGATAAAAATGATACCTCACTTGTTTGCGTAGGTCTAGCGCCCGTGACAGGAAATGCCCCAAGGCGCAACGTGGACACATCCAAATTTGTGAAGGAAAACAGAGCTGTTTTTAGCAAAGTGACTACCTGTAGATTTTGGCCTCTAGCTCAGCCGCCACCTAGGGAAACCTACCAAACCTGTGCATTTCTGAAAACTAGAGACCTAGGGGAATCCAAGATGGGGTGACTTGTGTGGCTCGGACCAGGTTCTGTTACCCAGAATCCTTTGCAAACCTCAAAATGTGGCTAAAAAAACACATGTTCCTCACATTTCTGTGGCAGAAAGTTCTGGAATCTGAGAGGAGCCACAAATTTCCTTCCACCCAGCGTTCCCCACGTCTCCCGATAAAAATTATACCTCACTTGTGTGGGTAGGCCTAGCGCCCGCGACAGGAAACGCCCCAAAGCGCAACGTGGACACATCCAAATTTGTGAAGGAAAACAGAGGTGTTTTTTGCAAAGTGTCTACCTGTAGATTTTGGCCTGTAGCACAGCCGCCACCTAGGGAAACCTACCAAACCTGTGCATTTCTGAAAACCAGAGACCTAGGGGAATTTAAGGTGGGGTGACTTGTGTGGCTCGGCCAGGTTCTGTTACCCAGAATCCTTTGCAAACCTCAAAATTTGGCTAAAAAAACACATGTTCCTAACATTTCTGTGGCAGAAAGTTCTGGAATCTGAGAGGAGCCACAAATTTCCTTCCACCCAGTGTTCCCCCACGTCTCCCGATAAAAATGATACCTCACTTGTGTGGGTAGGCCTAGCGGCAGCGACAGGAAACGCCCCAAAGCGCAACGTGGACACATCCACATTTGTGAAGGAAAACAGAGGTGTTTTTTGCAAAGTGACTACCTGTAGATTTTGGCCTGTAGCTCAGCCGCCACCTAGGGAAACATACCAAACCTGTGCATTTCTGAAAACCAGAGACCTAGGGGAATCCAAGGTGGGGTGACTTGTGTGGCTCGGACCAGGTTCTGTTACCCAGAATCCTTTGCAAACCTCAAAATTTGGTTAAAAAAAAAAAAGGTTCCTAACATTTCCGTGGCAGAAAGTTCTGGAATCTGAGAGGAGCCACAAATTTCCTTCCACCCAGCGTTCCCCCACGTCTCCCGATAAAAATGATACTCCACTTGTGTGGGTAGGCCTAGCGGCCGCGACAGTAAACGCCCCAAAGCGCAACGTGGACACATCCAAATTTGTGAAGGAAAACAGAGGTGTTTTTTGCAAAGTGCCTACCTGTAGATTTTGGCTTGTAGCTGAGCCGCCACCTAGGGAAACCTACCAAACCTGTGCATTTCTGAAAACTAGAGACCTAGGGGAATCCACGATGGGGTGACTTGTGTGGCTTGGACCAGGTTCTGTTACCCAGAATCCTTTGCAAACCTCAAAATTTGGCTAAAAAAAACACATGTTCCTCACATTTCTGTGGCAGAAAGTTCTGGAATCTGAGAGGAGCCACAAATTTCCTTCCACCCAGCGTTCCCCACGTCTCCCGATAAAAATGATACCTCACTTGTGTGGGTAGGCCTAGCGCCCGCGACAGGAAACGCCCCAAAGCGCAACGTGGACACATCCAAATTTGTGAAGGAAAACGGAGGTGTTTTTTGCAAAGTGCCTACCTGTAGATTTTGGCCTGTAGCTCAGCCGCCACCTAGGGAAACCTACCAAACCTGTGCATTTCTGAAAACTAGAGACCTAGGGGAATCCACGATGGGGTGACTTGTGTGGCTCGGACCAGGTTCTGTTACCCAGAATCCTTTGCAAACCTCAAAATTTGGCTAAAAAAACACATGTTCCTAACATTTCTGTGGCAGAAAGTTCTGGAATCTGAGAGGAGCCACAAATTTCCTTCCACCCAGCGTTCCCCCACGTCTCCCGATAAAAATGATAGCTCACTTGTGTGGGTAGGCCTAGCGCCCGCGACAGGAAACGCCCCAAAGCGCAACGTGGACACATCCAAATTTGTGAAGGAAAACAGAGGTGTTTTTTGCAAAGTGCCTACCTGTAGATTTTGGCCTGTAGCTCAGCCGCCACCTAGGGAAACCTATCAAACCTGTGCATTTCTGAAAATTAGAGACCTAGGGGAATCCAAGGTGGGGTGACTTGTGTGGCTCGGACCAGGTTCTGTTACCCAGAATCCTTTGCAAACCTCAAAATTTGGCTAAAAAAACACATGTTCCTAACATTTCTGTGGCAGAAGGTTCTGGAATCTGAGAGGCGCCACAAATTTCCTTCCACCCAGTGTTCCCCCACGTCTCCCGATAAAAATGATACCTCACTTGTGTGGGTAGGCCTAGCGGCAGCGACAGGAAACGCCCCAAAGCGCAACGTGGACACATCCACATTTGTGAAGGAAAACAGAGGTGTTTTTTGCAAAGTGACTACCTGTAGATTTTGGCCTGTAGCTCAGCCGCCACCTAGGGAAACATACCAAACCTGTGCATTTCTGAAAACCAGAGACCTAGGGGAATCCAAGGTGGGGTGATTTGTGTGGCTCGGACCAGGTTCTGTTACCAAGAATCCTTTGCAAACCTCAAAATTTGGTTAAAAAAACACATGTTCCTAACATTTCCGTGGCAGAAAGTTCTGGAATCTGAGAGGAGCCACAAATTTTCTTCCACCCAGCGTTCCCCCACGTCTCCCGATAAAAATGATACTCCACTTGTGTGGGTAGGCCTAGCGGCCGCGACAGGAAGCGCCCCAAAGCGCAACGTGGACACATCCAAATTTGTGAAGGAAAACAGAGGTGTTTTTTGCAAAGTGACTACCTGTAGATTTTGGCTTGTAGCTCAGCCGCCACCTATGGAAACCTACCAAACCTGTACATTTCTGAAAACTAGAGACCTAGGGGAATCCAAGATGGGGTGACTTGTGTGGCTCGGACCAGGTTCTGTTACCCTGAATCATTTGCAAACCTCAAAATTTGGCTAAAAAAACACATGTTCCTCACATTTATGTGGCAGAAAGTTCTGGAATCTGAGAGGAGCCACGAATTTCCTTGCACCCAGCGTTCCCCCACGTCTCCCGATAAAAATGATACCTCACTTGTTTGCGTAGGTCTAGCGCCCGTGACAGGAAATGCCCCAAGGCGCAACGTGGACACATCCAAATTTGTGAAGGAAAACAGAGCTGTTTTTAGCAAAGTGTCTACCTGTAGATTTTGGCCTCTAGCTCAGCCGCCACCTAGGGAAACCTACCAAACCTGTGCATTTCTGAAAACTAGAGACCTAGGGGAATCCAAGATGGGGTGACTTGTGTGGCTCGGACCAGGTTCTGTTACCCAGAATCCTTTGCAAACCTCAAAATGTGGCTAAAAAAACACATGTTCCTCACATTTCTGTGGCAGAAAGTTCTGGAATCTGAGAGGAGCCACAAATTTCCTTCCACCCAGCGTTCCCCACGTCTCCCGATAAAAATTATACCTCACTTGTGTGGGTAGGCCTAGCGCCCGCGACAGGAAACGCCCCAAAGCGCAACGTGGACACATCCAAATTTGTGAAGGAAAACAGAGGTGTTTTTTGCAAAGTGTCTACCTGTAGATTTTGGCCTGTAGCTCAGCCGCCACCTAGGGAAACCTACCAAACCTGTGCATTTCTGAAAACCAGAGACCTAGGGGAATTTAAGGTGGGGTGACTTGTGTGGCTCGGCCAGGTTCTGTTACCCAGAATCCTTTGCAAACCTCAAAATTTGGCTAAAAAAACACATGTTCCTAACATTTCTGTGGCAGAAAGTTCTGGAATCTGAGAGGAGCCACAAATTTCCTTCCACCCAGCGTTCCCCCACGTCTCCCGATAAAAATGATACCTCACTTGTGTGGGTAGGCCTAGCGCCCGCGACAGGAAACGCCCCAAAGCGCAACGTGGACACATCCAAATTTGTGAAGGAAAACAGAGGTGTTTTTTGCAAAGTGCCTACCTGTAGATTTTGGCTTGTAGCTGAGCCGCCACCTAGGGAAACCTACCAAACCTGTGTATTTCTGAAAACTAGAGACCTAGGGGAATCCACGATGGGGTGACTTGTGTGGCTTGGACCAGGTTCTGTTACCCAGAATCCTTTGCAAACCTCAAAATTTGGCTAAAAAAACACATGTTCCTCACATTTCTGTGGCAGAAAGTTCTGGAATCTGAGAGGAGCCACAAATTTCCTTCCACCCAGCGTTCCCCACGTCTCCCGATAAAAATGATACCTCACTTGTGTGGGTAGGCCTAGCGCCCGCGACAGGAAACGCCCCAAAGCGCAACGTGGACACATCCAAATTTGTGAAGGAAAACGGAGGTGTTTTTTGCAAAGTGCCTACCTGTAGATTTTGGCCTGTAGCTCAGCCGCCACCTAGGGAAACCTACCAAACCTGTGCATTTCTGAAAACTAGAGACCTAGGGGAATCCACGATGGGGTGACTTGTGTGGCTCGGACCAGGTTCTGTTACCCAGAATCCTTTGCCAACCTCAAAATTTGGCTAAAAAAACACATGTTCCTAAAATTTCTGTGGCAGAAAGTTCTGGAATCTGAGAGGAGCCACAAATTTCATTCCACCCAGCGTTCCCCCACGTCTCCCGATAAAAATGATACCTCACTTGTGTGGGTAGGCCTAGCGGCCGCGACAGGGAACGCCCCAAAGCGCAATGTGGACACATCCAAATTTGTGAAGGAAAACAGAGGTGTTTTTTGCAAAGTGACTACCTGTAGATTTTGGCCTGTAGCTCAGCCGCCACCTAGGGAAACATACCAAACCTGTGCATTTCTGAAAACTAGAGACCTAGGGGAATCCAAGATGGGGTGACTTGTGTGGCTCGGACCAGGTTCTGTTACCCAGAATCCTTTGCAAACCTCAAAATTTGGCTAAAAAAACACATGTTCCTAACATTTCTGTGGCAGAAAGTTCTGGAATCTGAGAGGAGCCACAAATTTCCTTCCACCCAGCATTCCCCCACGTCTCCCGATAAAAATGATACCTCACTTGTGTGGGTAGGCCTAGCGCCCGCGACAGGAAACGCCCCAAAGCGCAACGTGGACACATCCAAATTTGTGAAGGAAAACAGAGGTGTTTTTTGCAAAGTGCCTACCTGTAGATTTTGGCCTGTAGCTCAGCCGCAACCTAGGGAAACCTATCAAACCTGTGCATTTCTGAAAATTAGAGACCTAGGGGAATCCAAGGTGGGGTGACTTGTGTGGCTCGGACCAGGTTCTGTTACCCAGAATCCTTTGCAAACCTCAAAATTTGGCTAAAAAAACACATGTTCCTAACATTTCTGTGGCAGAAAGTTCTGGAATCTGAGAGGCGCCACAAATTTCCTTCCACCCAGTGTTCCCCCACGTCTCCCGATAAAAATGATACCTCACTTGTGTGGGTAGGCCTAGCGGCAGCGACAGGAAACGCCCCAAAGCGCAACGTGGACACATCCACATTTGTGAAGGAAAACAGAGGTGTTTTTTGCAAAGTGACTACCTGTAGATTTTGGCCTGTAGCTCAGCCGCCACCTAGGGAAACCTACCAAACCTGTGCATTTCTGAAAACTAGAGACCTAGGGGAATCCAAGGTGGGGTGACTTGTGTGGCTTGGACCAGGTTCTGTAACCCAGAATCCTTTGCAAACCTCAAAATTTGGCTAAAAAAACACATGTTCCTAACATTTCTGTGGCAGAAAGTTCTGGAATCTGAGAGGAGCCACAAATTTCCTTCCACCCAGCGTTCCCCCACGTCTCCCGATAAAAATGATACCTCACTTGTGTGGGTAGGACTAGCGGCCGCGACAGGATACGCCCCAAAGCGCAACGTGGACACATCCAAATTTGTGAAGGAAAACAGAGGTGTTTTTTGCAAAGTGACTACCTGTAGATTTTGGCCTGTAGCTCAGCCGCCACCTAGGGAAACCTACCAAACCTGTGCATTTCTGAAAACTAGAGACCTAGGGGAATCCAAGGTGGGGTGACTTGTGTGGCACGGACCAGGTTCTGTTACCCAGAATCCTTTGCAAACCTCAAAATTTGGTTAAAAAAACACATGTTCCTAAAATTTCTGTGGCAGAAAGTTCTGGAATCTGAGAGGAGCCACAAATTTCCTTCCACCCAGCGTTCCCCCACGTCTCCTGATAAAAATGATACATCACTTGTGTGGGTAGGCCTAGCGGCCACGACAGGAAACACCCCAAAGCACAACGTGGATACATCCAAATTTGTGAAGGAAAACAGAGGTGTTTTTTGCAAAGTGACTACCTGTAGATTTTGTCCTGTAGCTCAGCCGCCACCTAGGGAAACCTACCAAACCTGTGCATTTCTGAAAACTAGAGACCTAGGGGAATCCAAGGTGGGGTGACTTGTGTGGCTCGGACCAGGTTCTGTTACCCAGAATCCTTTGCAAACCTCAAAATTTGGTTAAAAAAACACATGTTCCTAACATTTCCGTGGCAGAAAGTTCTGGAATCTGAGAGGAGCCACAAATTTCCTTCCACCCAGCGTTCCCCCACGTCTCCCGATAAAAATGATACCTCACTTGTGTGGGTAGGCCTAGCGGCCGCGACAGGAAGCACCCCAAAGCGCAACGTGGACACATCCAAATTTGTGAAGGAAAAGAGAGGTGTTTTTTGCAAAGTGACTACCTGTAGATTTTGGCTTGTAGCTCAGCCGCCACCTAGGGAAACCTACCAAACCTGTGCATTTCTGAAAACTAGAGACCTAGGGGAATCCAAGATGGGGTGACTTGTGTGGCTCGGACCAGGTTCTGTTACCCAGAATCATTTGCAAACCTCAAAATTTGGCTAAAAAAACACATGTTCCTCACATTTCTGTGGCAGAAAGTTCTGGAATCTGAGAGGAGCCACGAATTTCCTTCCACCCAGCGTTGCCCCACATCTCCCGATAAAAATGATACCTCACTTGTGTGCGTAGGCCTAGCGCCCGTGACAGGAAATGCCCCAAAGCGCAACGTGACACAGCCAAATTTTTGAAGGAAAACAGAGGTGTTTTTTGCAAAGTGACTACCTGTAGATTTTGGCTTGTAGCTCAGCCGCCACCTAGGGAAACCTACCAAACCTGTGCATTTCTGAAAACTAGAGACCTAGGGGAATCCAAGATGGGGTGACTTGTGTGGCTCGGACCAGGTTCTGTTACCCAGAATCATTTGCAAACCTCAAAATTTGGCTAAAAAAACACATGTTCCTCACATTTCTGTGGCAGAAAGTTCTGGAATCTGAGAGGAGCCACGAATTTCCTTCCACCCAGCGTTCCCCCACGTCTCCCGATAAAAATGATACCTCACTTGTGTGGGTAGGCCTAGCGGCCGCGACAGGAATCACCCCAAAGCGCAACGTGGACACATCCAAATTTGTGAAGGAAAACAGAGGTGTTTTTTGCAAAGTGACTACCTGTAGATTTTGGCTTGTAGCTCAGCCGCCACCTAGGGAAACCTACCAAACCTGTGCATTTCTGAAACCTAGAGACCTAGGGGAATCCAAGATGGGGTGACTTGTGTGGCTCGGACCAGGTTCTGTTACCCAGAATCCTGTGCAAACCTCAAAATTTGGCTAAAAAAACACATGTTCCTAACATTTCTGTGGCAGAAAGTTCTGGAATCTGAGAGGAGCCACAAATTTCCTTCCACCCAGCGTTCCCCCACATCTCCCGATAAAAATGATACCTCACTTGTGTGGGTAGGCCTAGCGGCCGCGACAGGAAGCACCCCAAAGCGCAACGTGGACACATCCAAATTTGTGAAGGAAAACAGAGGTGTTTTTTGCAAAGTGACTACCTGTAGATTTTGGCCTGTAGCTCACCCGCCACCTAGGGAAACCTACCAAACCTGTGCATTTCTGAAAACTAGAGACCTAGGGGAATCCAAGATGGGGTGACTTGTGTGTCTCGGACCAGGTTCTGTTACCCAGAATCCTTTGCAAACCTCAAAATTTGGTTAAAAAAACACATGTTCCTAATATTTCTGTGGCAGAAAGTTCTGGAATCTGAGAGGAGCCACAAATTTCCTTCCACCCAGCGTTCCCCCACGTCTCCCGATAAAAATGATACCTCACTTGTGTGGGTAGGCCTAGCGGCCGCGACAGGAATCACCCCAAAGCGCAACGTGGACACATCCAAATTTGTGAAGGAAAACAGAGGTGTTTTTTGCAAAGTGACTACCTGTAGATTTTGGCTTGTAGCTCAGCCGCCACCTAGGGAAACCTACCAAACCTGTGCATTTCTGAAACCTAGAGACCTAGGGGAATCCAAGATGGGGTGACTTGTGTGGCTCGGACCAGGTTCTGTTACCCAGAATCCTGTTCAAACCTCAAAATTTGGCTAAAAAAACACATGTTCCTAACATTTCTGTGGCAGAAAGTTCTGGAATCTGAGAGGAGCCACAAATTTCCTTCCACCCAGCGTTCCCCCACGTCTCCCGATAAAAATGATACCTCACTTGTGTGGGTAGGCCTAGCGGCCGCGACAGGAAACGCCCCAAAGCGCAACGTGGACACATCCAAATTTGTGAAGGAAAACAGAGGTGTTTTTTGCAAAGTGACTACCTGTAGATTTTGGCTTGTAGCTCAGCCGCCACCTAGGGAAACCTACCAAACCTGTGCATTTCTGAAAACTAGAGACCTAGGGTAATCCAAGATAGGGTGACTTGTGTGGCTCGGACCAGGTTCTGTTACCCAGAATCCTTTGCAAACCTCAAAATTTGGCTAAAAAAACACATGTTCCTCACATTTCTGTGGCAGAAAGTTCTGGAATCTGAGAGGAGCCACGAATTTCCTTCCACGCAGCGTTGCCCCACATCTCCCGATAAAAATGATACCTCACTTGTGTGCGTAGGCCTAGCGCCCGTGAGAGGAAATGCCCCAAAGCGCAACGTGGACACAGCCAAATTTTTGAAGGAAAACAGAGGTGTTTTTTGCAAAGTGCCTACCTGTAGATTTTGGCCTGTAGCTCAGCCGCCACCTAGGGAAACCTACTAAACCTGTGCATTTCTGAAAACTAGAGACCTAGGGGAATCCAAGATGGGGTGACTTGTGTGGCTCAGACCAGGTTCTGTTACCCAGAATCCTTTGCAAACCTCAAAATTTGGCTAAAAAAACACATGTTCCTAACATTTCTGTGGCAGAAAGTTCTGGAATCTGAGAGGAGCCACAAATTTCCTTCCACCCAGCGTTCCCCCACGTCTCCCGATAAAAATGATACCTCACTTGTGTGTGTAGGCCTAGCGCCCGCGACAGGAAACGCCCCAAAGCGCAACGTGGACACATCAAAATTTGTGAAGGAAAACAGAGGTGTTTTTTGCAAAGTGCCTAGCTGTAGATTTTGGCTTGTAGCTCAGCCGCCACCTAGGGAAACCTACCAAACCTGTGCATTTCTGAAAACTAGAGACCTAGGGGAATCCAAGATGGGGTGACTTGTGTGGCTCGGACCAGGTTCTGTTACCCAGAATCCTTTGCAAACCTCAAAATTTGGCTAAAAAAACACATGTTCCTCACATTTCTGTGGCAGAAAGTTCTGGAATCTGAGAGGAGCCACAAATTTCTTTCCACCCAGCGTTCCCCCACGTCTCCCGATAAAAATTATACCTCACTTGTTTGCGTAGGTCTAGCGCCCGTGACAGGAAATGCCCAAAGGCGCAACGTGGACACATCCAAATTTGTGACGGAAAACAGAGGTGTTTTTTGCAAAGTGCCTACCTGTATATTTTGGCCTGTAGCTCAGCCGCCACGTAGGGTTACCTACCAAACCTGTGCATTTCTGAAAACTAGAGACCTAGGGGAAACCAAGATGGGGTGACTTGTGTGGATCGGACCAGGTTCTGTTACCCAGAATCCTTTGCAAACCTCAAAATTTGGCTAAAAAAACACATGTTCCTAACATTTCTGTGGCAGAAAGTTCTGGAATCTGAGAGGAGCCACAAATTTCATTCCACCCAGCGTTCCCCCAAGTCTCCCGATAAAAATGATACCTCACTTGTGTGGGTAGGCCTAGCCCCCGCGACAGGAAACGCCCCAAAGCGCAACGTGGACACATCCAAATTTGTGAAGGAAAACAGAGGTGTTTTTTGCAAAGTGCCTACCTGTAGATTTTGGCCTGTAGCTCAGCCGCCACCTAGGGAAACCTACCAAACCTGTGCATTTCTGAAAACTAGAGACCTAGGGGAATTCAAGGTGGGGTGACTTGTGTGGCTCGGACCAGGTTCTGTTACCCAGAATCCTTTGCAAACCTCAAAATTTGGCTAAAAAAACACATGTTCCTAACATTTCTGTGGCAGAAAGTTCTGGAATCTGAGAGGAACCACAAATTTCCTTCCACCCAGCGTTCCCCCACAGCTCCCGATAAAAATTATACCTCACTTGTGTGGGTAGGCCTAGCGGCCGTGACAGGAAACGCCCCAAAGCGCAACGTGGACACATCGAAATTTGTGAAGGAAAACAGGTGTTTTTTGCAAAGTGACTACCTGTAGATTTTGGCCTGTAGCTCAGCCGCCACCTATGGAAACCTACCAAACCTGTGCATTTCTGAAAACTAGAGACCTAGGGGAATCCAAGATGGGGTGACTTGTGTGGCTCGGACCAGGTTCTGTTACCCAGAATCCTTTGCAAACCTCAAAATTTGGCTAAAAAAACACATGTTCCTAACATTTCTGTGGCAGAAAGTTCTGGAATCTGAGAGGAGCCACAAATTTCCTTCCACCCAGCGTTCCCCCACGTCTCCTGATAAAAATGATACATCACTTGTGTGGGTAGGCCTAGCGGCCGCGACAGGAAACGCCCCAAAGCGCAACGTGGATACATCCAAATTTGTGAAGGAAAACAGAGGTGTTTTTTACAAAGTGACTACCTGTAGATTTTGGCCTGTAGCTCAGCCGCCACCTAGGGAAACCTACCAAACCTGTGCATTTCTGAAAACTAGAGACCTAGGGGAATCCAAGGTGGGGTGACTTGTGTGGCTCGGACCAGGTTCTGTTACCCAGAATCCTTTGCAAACCTCAAAATTTGGTTAAAAAAACACATGTTCCTAACATTTCCGTGGCAGAAAGTTCTGGAATCTGAGAGGAGCCACAAATTTCCTTCCACCCAGCGTTCCCCCACGTCTCCCGATAAAAATGATACCTCACTTGTGTGGGTAGGCCTAGCGGCCGCGACAGGTAGCACCCCAAAGCGCAACGTGGACACATCCAAATTTGTGAAGGAAAAGAGAGGTGTTTTTTGCAAAGTGACTACCTGTAGATTTTGGCTTGTAGCTCAGCCGCCACCTAGGAAACCTACCAAACCTGTGCATTTCTGAAAACTAGAGACCTAGGGGAATCCAAGATGGGGTGACTTGTGTGGCTCGGACCAGGTTCTGTTACCCAGAATCCTTTGCAAACCTCAAAATTTGGCTAAAAAAACACATGTTCCTCACATTTCTGTGGCAGAAAGTTCTGGAATCTGAGAGGAGCCACGAATTTCCTTCCACCCAGCGTTGCCCCACATCTCCCGATAAAAATGATACCTCACTTGTGTGCGTAGGCCTAGCGCCCGTGACAGGAAATGCCCCAAAGCGCAACGTGACACAGCCAAATTTTTGAAGGAAAACAGAGGTGTTTTTTGCAAAGTGCCTACCTGTAGATTTTGGCCTGTAGCTCAGCCGCCACCTAGGGAAACCTACCAAACCTGTGCATTTCTGAAAACTAGAGACCTAGGGGAATCCAAGATGGGGTGACTTGTGTGGCTCGGACCAGGTTCTGTTACCCAGAATCCTGTGCAAACCTCAAAATTTGGCTAAAAAAACACATGTTCCTAACATTTCTGTGGCAGAAAGTTCTGGAATCTGAGAGGAGCCACAAATTTCCTTCCACCCAGCGTTCCCCCACATCTCCCGATAAAAATGATACCTCACTTGTGTGGGTAGGCCTAGCGGCCGCGACAGGAAACGCCCCAAAGCGCAACGTGGACACATCCAAATTTGTGAAGGAAAACAGAGGTGTTTTTTACAAAGTGACTACCTGTAGATTTTGGCCTGTAGCTCAGCCGCCACCTAGGGAATCCTACCAAACCTGTGCATTTCTGAAAACTAGAGACCTAGGGGAATCGAAGATGGCGTGACTTGTGTGGCTCGGACCAGGTTCTGTTACCCAGAATCCTTTGCAAACCTCAAAATTTGGCTAAAACAACACATGTTCCTAACATTTCTGTGGCAGAAAGTTCTGGAATCTGAGAGTAGCCACAAATTTCCTTCCACCCAGCGTTCCCCCACGTCTCCCGATAAAAATGATACCTCACTTGTGTGGGTAGGCCTAGCGGCTGCGACAGGAAACGCCCCAAAGCGCAACGTGGACACATCCAAATTTGTGAAGGAAAACAGAGGTGTTTTTTGCAAAGTGACTACCTGTAGATTTTGGCCTGTAGCTCACCCGCCACCTAGGGAAACCTACCAAACCTGTGCATTTCTGAAAACTAGAGACCTAGGGGAATCCAAGATGGGGTGACTTATGTGGCTCGGACCAGGTTCTGTTACCCAGAATCCTTTGCAAACCTCAAAATTTGGTTAAAAAAACACATGTTCCTAATATTTCTGTGGCAGAAAGTTCTGGAATCTGAGAGGAGCCACAAATTTCCTTCCACCCAGCGTTCCCCCACGTCTCCCGATAAAAATGATACCTCACTTGTGTGGGTAGGCCTAGCGGCCGCGACAGGAAACGCCCCAAAGCGCAACGTGGACACATCCAAATTTGTGAAGGAAAACAGAGGTGTTTTTTGCAAAGTGACTACCTGTAGATTTTGGCTTGTAGCTCAGCCGCCACCTAGGGAAACCTACCAAACCTGTGCATTTCTGAAAACTAGAGACCTAGGGTAATCCAAGATAGGGTGACTTGTGTGGCTCGGACCAGGTTCTGTTACCCAGAATCCTTTGCAAACCTCAAAATTTGGCTAAAAAAACACATGTTCCTCACATTTCTGTGGCAGAAAGTTCTGGAATCTGAGAGGAGCCACGAATTTCCTTCCACGCAGCGTTGCCCCACATCTCCCGATAAAAATGATACCTCACTTGTGTGCATAGGCCTAGCGCCCGTGACAGGAAATGCCCCAAAGCGCAACGTCGACACAGCCAAATTTTTGAAGGAAAACAGAGGTGTTTTTTGCAAAGTGCCTACCTGTAGATTTTGGCCTGTAGCTCAGCCGCCACCTAGGGAAACCTACCAAACCTGTGCATTTCTGAAAACTAGAGACCTAGGGGAATCCAAGATGGGGTGACTTGTGTGGCTCAGACCAGGTTCTGTTACCCAGAATCCTTTGCAAACCTCAAAATTTGGCTAAAAAAACACATGTTCCTAACATTTCTGTGGCAGAAAGTTCTGGAATCTGAGAGGAGCCACAAATTTCCTTCCACCCAGCGTTCCCCCACGTCTCCCGATAAAAATGATACCTCACTTGTGTGTGTAGGCCTAGCGCCCGCGACAGGAAACGCCCCAAAGCGCAACGTGGACACATCAAAATTTGTGAAGGAAAACAGAGGTGTTTTTTGCAAAGTGCCTAGCTGTAGATTTTGGCTTGTAGCTCAGCCGCCACCTAGGGAAACCTACCAAACCTGTCTATTTCTGAAAACTAGAGACCTAGCGGAATCCAAGATGGGGTGACTTGTGTGGCTCGGACCAGGTTCTGTTACCCAGAATCCTTTGCAAACCTCAAAATTTGGCTAAAAAAACACATGTTCCTCACATTTCTGTGGCAGAAAGTTCTGGAATCTGAGAGGAGCCACGAATTTCTTTCCACCCAGCGTTCCCCCACGTCTCCCGATAAAAATGATACCTCACTTGTTTGCGTAGGTCTAGCGCCTGTGACAGGAAATTCCCAAAGGCGCAACGTGGACACATCCAAATTTGTGACGGAAAACAGAGGTGTTTTTTGCAAAGTGCCTACCTGTATATTTTGGCCTGTAGCTCAGCCGCCACGTAGGGTTACCTACCAAACCTGTGCATTTCTGAAAACTAGAGACCTAGGGGAAACCAAGATGGGGTGACTTGTGTGGATCGGACCAGGTTCTGTTACCCAGAATCCTTTGCAAACCTCAAAATTTGGCTAAAAAAACACATGTTCCTAACATTTCTGTGGCAGAAAGTTCTGGAATCTGAGAGGAGCCACAAATTTCATTCCACCCAGCGTTCCCCCAAGTCTCCCGATAAAAATGATACCTCACTTGTGTGGGTAGGCCTAGCCCCCGCGACAGGAAACGCCCCAAAGCGCAACGTGGACACATCCAAATTTGTGAAGGAAAACAGAGGTGTTTTTTGCAAAGTGCCTACCTGTAGATTTTGGCCTGTAGCTCAGCCGCCACCTAGGGAAACCTACCAAAACTGTGCATTTCTGAAAACTAGAGACCTAGGGGAATTCAAGGTGGGGTGACTTGTGTGGCTCGGACCAGGTTCTGTTACCCAGAATCCTTTGCAAACCTCAAAATTTGGCTAAAAAAACACATGTTCCTAACATTTCTGTGGCAGAAAGTTCTGGAATCTGAGAGGAACCACAAATTTCCTTCCACCCAGCGTTCCCCCGCAGCTCCCGATAAAAATTATACCTCACTTGTGTGGGTAGACCTAGCGGCCGTGACAGGAAACACCCCAAAGCGCAACGTGGACACATCCAAATTTGTGAAGGAAAACAGGTGTTTTTTGCAAAGTGACTACCTGTAGATTTTGGCCTGTAGCTCAGCCGCCACCTATGGAAACCTACCAAACCTGTGCATTTCTGAAAACTAGAGACCTAGGGGAATCCAAGATGGGGTGACTTGTGTGGCTCGGACCAGGTTCTGTTACCCAGAATCCTTTGCAAACCTCAAAATTTGGCTAAAAAAACACATGTTCATAACATTTCTGTGGCAGAAAGTTCTGGAATCTGAGAGGAGCCACAAATTTCCTTCCACCCAGCGTTCCCCCACGTCTCCCGATAAAAATGATACCTCACTTGTGTGGGTAGGCCTAGCGCCCGCGACAGGAAACGCCCCAAAGCGCAACGTGGACACATCCAAATTTGTGAAGGAAAACAGAGGTGTTTTTTGCAAAGTGCCTACCTGTAGATTTTGGCTTGTAGCTGAGCCGCCACCTAGGGAAACCTACCAAACCTGTGCATTTCTGAAAACTAGAGACCTAGGGGAATCCACGATGGGGTGACTTGTGTGGCTTGGACCAGGTTCTGTTACCCAGAATCCTTTGCAAACCTCAAAATTTGGTTAAATAAACACATGTTCCTCACATTTCTGTGGCAGAAAGTTCTGGAATCTGAGAGGAGCCACGAATTTCCTTCCACCCAGCGTTCCCCCACGTCTCCCGATAAAAATGATACCTCACTTGTGTGCGTAGGCCTAGCGCCCGTGACAGGAAATGCCCCAAGGCGCAACGTGGACACATCCAAATTTGTGATGGAAAACAGAGGTGTTTTTTGCAAAGTGCCTACCTGTAGATTTTGGCCTGTAGCTCAGCCGCCACCTAGGGAAACCTACCAAACCTGTGCATTTCTGAAAACTAGAGACCTAGGGGAATCCAAGATGGGGTGACTTGTGTGGCTCGGACCAGGTTCTGTTACCCAGAATCCTTTGCAAACCTCAAAATTTGGCTAAAAAAACACATGTTCATAACATTTCTGTGGCAGAAAGTTCTGGAATCTGAGAGGAGCCACAAATTTCCTTCCACCCAGCGTTCCCCCACGTCTCCCGATAAAAATGATACCTCACTTGTGTGGGTAGGCCTAGCGCCCGCGACAGGAAACGCCCCAAAGCGCAACGTGGACACATCCAAATTTGTGAAGGAAAACAGAGGTGTTTTTTGCAAAGTGCCTACCTGTAGATTTTGGCTTGTAGCTGAGCCGCCACCTAGGGAAACCTACCAAACCTGTGCATTTCTGAAAACTAGAGACCTAGGGGAATCCACGATGGGGTGACTTGTGTGGCTTGGACCAGGTTCTGTTACCCAGAATCCTTTGCAAACCTCAAAATTTGGTTAAATAAACACATGTTCCTCACATTTCTGTGGCAGAAAGTTCTGGAATCTGAGAGGAGCCACGAATTTCCTTCCACCCAGCGTTCCCCCACGTCTCCCGATAAAAATGATACCTCACTTGTGTGCGTAGGCCTAGCGCCCGTGACAGGAAATGCCCCAAGGCGCAACGTGGACACATCCAAATTTGTGATGGAAAACAGAGGTGTTTTTTGCAAAGTGCCTACCTGTAGATTTTGGCCTGTAGCTCAGCCGCCACCTAGGGAAACCTACCAAACCTGTGCATTTCTGAAAACTAGAGACCTAGGGGAATCCAAGATGGGGTCACTTGTGTGGCTCGGACCAGGTTCTGTTACCCAGAATCCTTTGCAAACCTCAAAATGTGGCTAAAAAAACACATGTTCCTCACATTTCTGTGGCAAAAAGTTCTGGAATCTGAGAGGAGCCACAAATTTCCTTCCACCCAGCGTTCCCCCACGTCTCCCGATAAAAATGATAGCTCACTTGTGTGGGTAGGCCTAGCGGCCGCGACAGGATACGCCCCAAAGCGCAACGTGGACACATCCAAATTTGTGAAGGAAAACAGAGGTGTTTTTTGCAAAGTGACTACCTGTAGATTTTGGCCTGTAGCTCAGCCACAACCTAGGGAAACCTACCAAACCTGTGCATTTCTGAAAACTAGAGACCTAGGGGAATCCAAGGTGGGGTGACTTGTGTGGCACGGACCAGGTTCTGTTACCCAGAATCCTTTGCAAACCTCAAAATTTGGTTAAAAAAACACATGTTCCTAAAATTTCTGTGGCAGAAAGTTCTGGAATCTGAGAGGAGCCACAAATTTCCTTCCACCCAGCGTTCCCCCACGTCTCCTGATAAAAATGATACATCACTTGTGTGGGTAGGCCTAGCGGCCGCGACAGGAAACGCCCCAAAGCACAACGTGGATACATCCAAATTTGTGAAGGAAAACAGAGGTGTTTTTTGCAAAGTGACTACCTGTAGATTTTGTCCTGTAGCTCAGCCGCCACCTAGGGAAACCTACCAAACCTGTGCATTTCTGAAAACTAGAGACCAAGGGGAATCCAAGGTGGGGTGACTTGTGTGGCTCGGACCAGGTTCTGTTACCCAGAATCCTTTGCAAACCTCAAAATTTGGTTAAAAAAACACATGTTCCTAACATTTCCGTGGCAGAAAGTTCTGGAATCTGAGAGGAGCCACAAATTTCCTTCCACCCAGCGTTCCCCCACGTCTCCCGATAAAAATGATACCTCACTTGTGTGGGTAGGCCTAGCGGCCGCGACAGGAAGCACCCCAAAGCGCAACGTGGACACATCCAAATTTGTGAAGGAAAAGAGAGGTGTTTTTTGCAAAGTGACTACCTGTAGATTTTGGCTTGTAGCTCAGCCGCCACCTAGGGAAACCTACCAAACCTGTGCATTTCTGAAAACTAGAGACCTAGGGGAATCCAAGATGGGGTGACTTGTGTGGCTCGGACCAGGTTCTGTTACCCAGAATCATTTGCAAACCTCAAAATTTGGCTAAAAAAACAGATGTTCCTCACATTTCTGTGGCAGAAAGTTCTGGAATCTGAGAGGAGCCACGAATTTCCTTCCACCCAGCGTTGCCCCACATCTCCCGATAAAAATGATACCTCACTTGTGTGCGTAGGCCTAGCGCCCGTGACAGGAAATGCCCCAAAGCGCAACGTGACACAGCCAAATTTTTGAAGGAAAACAGAGGTGTTTTTTGCAAAGTGACTACCTGTAGATTTTGGCTTGTAGCTCAGCCGCCACCTAGGGAAACCTACCAAACCTGTGCATTTCTGAAAACTAGAGACCTAGGGGAATCCAAGATGGGGTGACTTGTGTGGCTCGGACCAGGTTCTGTTACCCAGAATCATTTGCAAACCTCAAAATTTGGCTAAAAAAACACATGTTCCTCACATTTCTGTGGCAGAAAGTTCTGGAATCTGAGAGGAGCCACGAATTTCCTTCCACTCAGCGTTCCCCCACGTCTCCCGATAAAAATGATATCTCACTTGTGTGGGTAGGCCTAGCGGCCGCGACAAAGATCACCCCAAAGCGCAACGTGGACACATCCAAATTTGTGAAGGAAAACAGAGGTGTTTTTTGCAAAGTGACTACCTGTAGATTTTGGCTTGTAGCTCAGCCGCCACCTAGGGAAACCTACCAAACCTGTGCATTTCTGAAACCTAGAGACCTAGGGGAATCCAAGATGGGGTGACTTGTGTGGCTCGGACCAGGTTCTGTTACCCAGAATCCTGTGCAAACCTCAAAATTTGGCTAAAAAAACACATGTTCCTAACATTTCTGTGGCAGAAAGTTCTGGAATCTGAGAGGAGCCACAAATTTCCTTCCACCCAGCGTTCCCCCACATCTCCCGATAAAAATGATACCTCACTTGTGTGGGTAGGCCTAGCGGCCGTGACAGGAAGCGCCCCAAAGCGCAACGTGGACACATCCAAATTTGTGAAGGAAAACAGAGGTGTTTTTTGCAAAGTGACTACCTGTAGATTTTGGCCTGTAGCTCACCCGCCACCTAGGGAAACCTACCAAACCTGTGCATTTCTGAAAACTAGAGACCTAGGGGAATCCAAGATGGGGTGACTTGTGTGTCTCGGACCAGGTTCTGTTACCCAGAATCCTTTGCAAACCTCAAAATTTGGTTAAAAAAACACATGTTCCTAATATTTCTGTGGCAGAAAGTTCTGGAATCTGAGAGGAGCCACAAATTTCCTTCCACCCAGCGTTCCCCCACGTCTCCCGATAAAAATGATACCTCACTTGTGTGGGTAGGCCTAGCGGCCGCGACAGGAATCACCCCAAAGCGCAACGTGGACACATCCAAATTTGTGAAGGAAAACAGAGGTGTTTTTTGCAAAGTGACTACCTGTAGATTTTGGCTTGTAGTTCAGCCGCCACCTAGGGAAACCTACCAAACCTGTGCATTTCTGAAACCTAGAGACCTAGGGGAATCCAAGATGGGGTGACTTGTGTGGCTCGGACCAGGTTCTGTTACCCAGAATCCTGTTCAAACCTCAAAATTTGGCTAAAAAAACACATGTTCCTAACATTTCTGTGGCAGAAAGTTCTGGAATCTGAGAGGAGCCACAAATTTCCTTCCACCCAGCGTTCCCCCACATCTCCCGATAAAAATGATACCTCACTTGTGTGGGTAGGCCTAGCGGCCGCGACAGGAGGCGCCCCAAAGCGCAACGTGGACACATCCAAATTTGTGAAGGAAAACAGAGGTGTTTTTTGCAAAGTGACTACCTGTAGATTTTGGCCTGTAGCTCACCCGCCACCTAGGGAAACCTACCAAACCTGTGCATTTCTGAAAACTAGAGACCTAGGGGAATCCAAGATGGGGTGACTTGTGTGGCTCGGACCAGGTTCTGTTACCCAGAATCCTTTGCAAACCTCAAAATTTGGTTAAAAAAACACATGTTCCTAATATTTCTGTGGCAGAAAGTTCTGGAATCTGAGAGGAGCCACAAATTTCCTTCCACCCAGCGTTCCCCCACGTCTCCCGATAAAAATGATACCTCACTTGTGTGGGTAGGCCTAGCGGCCGCGACAGGAATCGCCCCAAAGCGCAACGTGGACACATCCAAATTTGTGAAGGAAAACAGAGGTGTTTTTTGCAAAGTGACTACCTGTAGATTTTGGCTTGTAGCTCAGCCGCCACCTAGGGAAACCTACCAAACCTGTGCATTTCTGAAAACTAGAGACCTAGGGTAATCCAAGATAGGGTGACTTGTGTGGCTCGGACCAGGTTCTGTTACCCAGAATCCTTTGCAAACCTCAAAATTTGGCTAAAAAAACACATGTTCCTCACATTTCTGTGGCAGAAAGTTCTGGAATCTGAGAGGAGCCAGGAATTTCCTTCCACGCAGCGTTGCCCCACATCTCCCGATAAAAATGATACCTCACTTGTGTGCGTAGGCCTAGCGCCCGTGAGAGGAAATGCCCCAAAGCGCAACGTGGACACAGCCAAATTTTTGAAGGAAAACAGAGGTGTTTTTTGCAAAGTGCCTACCTGTAGATTTTGGCCTGTAGCTCAGCCGCCACCTAGGGAAACCTACCAAACCTGTGCATTTCTGAAAACTAGAGACCTAGGGGAATCCAAGATGGGGTGACTTGTGTGGCTCAGACCAGGTTCTGTTACCCAGAATCCTTTGCAAACCTCAAAATTTGGCTAAAAAAACACATGTTCCTAACATTTCTGTGGCAGAAAGTTCTGGAATCTGAGAGGAGCCACAAATTTCCTTCCACCCAGCGTTCCCCCACGTCTCCCGATAAAAATGATACCTCACTTGTGTGTGTAGGCCTAGCGCCCGCGACAGGAAACGCCCCAAAGCGCAACGTGGACACATCAAAATTTGTGAAGGAAAACAGAGGTGTTTTTTGCAAAGTGCCTAGCTGTAGATTTTGGCTTGTAGCTCAGCCGCCACCTAGGGAAACCTACCAAACCTGTGCATTTCTGAAAACTAGAGACCTAGGGGAATCCAAGATGGGGTGACTTGTGTGGCTCGGACCAGGTTCTGTTACCCAGAATCCTTTGCAAACCTCAAAATTTGGCTAAAAAAACACATGTTCCTCACATTTCTGTGGCAGAAAGTTCTGGAATCTGAGAGGAGCCACAAATTTCTTTCCACCCAGCGTTCCCCCACGTCTCCCGATAAAAATGATACCTCACTTGTTTGCGTAGGTCTAGCGCCCGTGACAGGAAATGCCCAAAGGCGCAACGTGGACACATCCAAATTTGTGACGGAAAACAGAGGTGTTTTTTGCAAAGTGCCTACCTGTATATTTTGGCCTGTAGCTCAACCGCCACGTAGGGTTACCTACCACACCTGTGCATTTCTGAAAACTAGAGACCTAGGGGAAACCAAGATGGGGTGACTTGTGTGGATCGGACCAGGTTCTGTTACCCAGAATCCTTTGCAAACCTCAAAATTTGGCTAAAAAAACACATGTTCCTAACATTTCTGTGGCAGAAAGTTCTGGAATCTGAGAGGAGCCACGAATTTCCTTCCACCCAGCGTTCCCCCACGTCTCCCGATAAAAATGATACCTCACTTGTGTGGGTAGGCCTAGCGGCCGCGACAGGAAGCACCCCAAAGCGCAACGTGGACACATCCAAATTTGTGAAGGAAAAGAGAGGTGTTTTTTGCAAAGTGACTACCTGTAGATTTTGGCTTGTAGCTCAGCCGCCACCTAGGGAAACCTACCAAACCTGTGCATTTCTGAAAACTAGAGACCTAGGGGAATCCAAGATGGGGTGACTTGTGTGGCTCGGACCAGGTTCTGTTACCCAGAATCATTTGCAAACCTCAAAATTTGGCTAAAAAAACAGATGTTCCTCACATTTCTGTGGCAGAAAGTTCTGGAATCTGAGAGGAGCCACGAATTTCCTTCCACCCAGCGTTGCCCCACATCTCCCGATAAAAATGATACCTCACTTGTGTGCGTAGGCCTAGCGCCCGTGACAGGAAATGCCCCAAAGCGCAACGTGACACAGCCAAATTTTTGAAGGAAAACAGAGGTGTTTTTTGCAAAGTGACTACCTGTAGATTTTGGCTTGTAGCTCAGCCGCCACCTAGGGAAACCTACCAAACCTGTGCATTTCTGAAAACTAGAGACCTAGGGGAATCCAAGATGGGGTGACTTGTGTGGCTCGGACCAGGTTCTGTTACCCAGAATCATTTGCAAACCTCAAAATTTGGCTAAAAAAACACATGTTCCTCACATTTCTGTGGCAGAAAGTTCTGGAATCTGAGAGGAGCCACGAATTTCCTTCCACGCAGCGTTCCCCCACGTCTCCCGATAAAAATGATACCTCACTTGTGTGGGTAGGCCTAGCGGCCGCGACAGGAATCACCCCAAAGCGCAACGTGGACACATCCAAATTTGTGAAGGAAAACAGAGGTGTTTTTTGCAAAGTGACTACCTGTAGATTTTGGCTTGTAGCTCAGCCGCCACCTAGGGAAACCTACCAAACCTGTGCATTTCTGAAACCTAGAGACCTAGGGGAATCCAAGATGGGGTGACTTGTGTGGCTCGGACCAGGTTCTGTTACCCAGAATCCTGTGCAAACCTCAAAATTTGGCTAAAAAAACACATGTTCCTAACATTTCTGTGGCAGAAAGTTCTGGAATCTGAGAGGAGCCACAAATTTCCTTCCACCCAGCGTTCCCCCACATCTCCCGATAAAAATGATACCTCACTTGTGTGGGTAGGCCTAGCGGCCGCGACAGGGAGCGCCCCAAAGCGCAACGTGGACACATCCAAATTTGTGAAGGAAAACAGAGGTGTTTTTTGCAAAGTGACTACCTGTAGATTTTGGCTTGTAGCTCAGCCGCCACCTAGGGAAACCTACCAAACCTGTGCATTTCTGAAACCTAGAGACCTAGGGGAATCCAAGATGGGGTGACTTGTGTGGCTCGGACCAGGTTCTGTTACCCAGAATCCTGTTCAAACCTCAAAATTTGGCTAAAAAAACACATGTTCCTAACATTTCTGTGGCAGAAAGTTCTGGAATCTGAGAGGAGCCACAAATTTCCTTCCACCCGGCGTTCCCCCACATCTCCCGATAAAAATGATACCTCACTTGTGTGGGTAGGCCTAGCGGCCGCGACAGGAAGTGCCCCAAAGCGCAACGTGGACACATCCAAATTTGTGAAGGAAAACAGAGGTGTTTTTTGCAAAGTGACTACCTGTAGATTTTGGCCTGTAGCTCACCCGCCACCTAGGGAAACCTACCAAACCTGTGCATTTCTGAAAACTAGAGACCTAGGGGAATCCAAGATGGGGTGACTTGTGTGGCTCGGACCAGGTTCTGTTACCCAGAATCCTTTGCAAACCTCAAAATTTGGTTAAAAAAACACATGTTCCTAATATTTCTGTGGCAGAAAGTTCTGGAATCTGAGAGGAGCCACAAATTTCCTTCCACCCAGCGTTCCCCCACGTCTCCCGATAAAAATGATACCTCACTTGTGTGGGTAGGCCTAGCGGCCGCGACAGGAAACGCCCCAAAGCGCAACGTGGACACATCCAAATTTGTGAAGGAAAACAGAGGTGTTTTTTGCAAAGTGACTACCTGTAGATTTTGGCTTGTAGCTCAGCCACCACCTAGGGAAACCTACCAAACCTGTGCATTTCTGAAAACTAGAGACCTAGGGTAATCCAAGATAGGGTGACTTGTGTGGCTCGGACCAGGTTCTGTTACCCAGAATCCTTTGCAAACCTCAAAATTTGGCTAAAAAAACACATGTTCCTCACATTTCTGTGGCAGAAAGTTCTGGAATCTGAGAGGAGCCACGAATTTCCTTCCACGCAGCGTTGCCCCACATCTCCCGATAAAAATGATACCTCACTTGTGTGCGTAGGCCTAGCGCCCGTGAGAGGAAATGCCCCAAAGCGCAACGTGGACACAGCCAAATTTTTGAAGGAAAACAGAGGTGTTTTTTGCAAAGTGCCTACCTGTAGATTTTGGCCTGTAGCTCAGCCGCCACCTAGGGAAACCTACCAAACCTGTGCATTTCTGAAAACTAGAGACCTAGGGGAATCCAAGATGGGGTGACTTGTGTGGCTCAGACCAGGTTCTGTTACCCAGAATCCTTTGCAAACCTCAAAATTTGGCTAAAAAAACACATGTTCCTAACATTTCTGTGGCAGAAAGTTCTGGAATCTGAGAGGAGCCACAAATTTCCTTCCACCCAGCGTTCCCCCACGTCTCCCGATAAAAATGATACCTCACTTGTGTGTGTAGGCCTAGCGCCCGCGACAGGAAACGCCCCAAAGCGCAACGTGGACACATCAAAATTTGTGAAGGAAAACAGAGGTGTTTTTTGCAAAGTGCCTAGCTGTAGATTTTGGCTTGTAGCTCAGCCGCCACCTAGGGAAACCTACCAAACCTGTGCATTTCTGAAAACTAGAGACCTAGGGGAATCCAAGATGGGGTGACTTGTGTGGCTCGGACCAGGTTCTGTTACCCAGAATCCTTTGCAAACCTCAAAATTTGGCTAAAAAAACACATGTTCCTCACATTTCTGTGGCAGAAAGTTCTGGAATCTGAGAGGAGCCACAAATTTCTTTCCACCCAGCGTTCCCCCACGTCTCCCGATAAAAATGATACCTCACTTGTTTGCGTAGGTCTAGCGCCCGTGACAGGAAATGCCCAAAGGCGCAACGTGGACACATCCAAATTTGTGACGGAAAACAGAGGTGTTTTTTGCAAAGTGCCTACCTGTATATTTTGGCCTGTAGCTCAGCCGCCACGTAGGGTTACCTACCAAACCTGTGCATTTCTGAAAACTAGAGACCTAGGGGAAACCAAGATGGGGTGACTTGTGTGGATCGGACCAGGTTCTGTTACCCAGAATCCTTTGCAAACCTCAAAATTTGGCTAAAAAAACACATGTTCCTAACATTTCTGTGGCAGAAAGTTCTGGAATCTGAGAGGAGCCACAAATTTCATTCCACCCAGCGTTCCCCCAAGTCTCCCGATAAAAATGATACCTCACTTGTGTGGGTAGGCCTAGCCCCCGCGACAGGAAACGCCCCAAAGCGCAACGTGGACACATCCAAATTTGTGAAGGAAAACAGAGGTGTTTTTTGCAAAGTGCCTACCTGTAGATTTTGGCCTGTAGCTCAGCCGCCACCTAGGGAAACCTACCAAACCTGTGCATTTCTGAAAACTAGAGACCTAGGGGAATTCAAGGTGGGGTGACTTGTGTGGCTCGGACCAGGTTCTGTTACCCAGAATCCTTTGCAAACCTCAAAATTTGGCTAAAAAAACACATGTTCCTAACATTTCTGTGGCAGAAAGTTCTGGAATCTGACAGGAACCACAAATTTCCTTCCACCCAGCGTTCCCCCGCAGCTCCCGATAAAAATTATACCTCACTTGTGTGGGTAGGCCTAGCGGCCGTGACAGGAAACGCCCCAAAGCGCAACGTGGACACATCCAAATTTGTGAAGGAAAACAGGTGTTTTTTGCAAAGTGACTACCTGTAGATTTTGGCCTGTAGCTGAGCCGCCACCTAGGGAAACATACCAAACCTGTGCATTTCTGAAAACTAGAGACCTAGGGGAATCCACGATGGGGTGACTTGTGTGGCTTGGACAAGGTTCTGTTACCCAGAATCCTTTGCAAACCTCAAAATTTGGCTAAAAAAACACATGTTCCTCACATTTCTGTGGCAGAAAGTTCTGGAATCTGAGAGGAGCCACGAATTTCCTTCCACCCAGCGTTCCCCCACGTCTCCCGATAAAAATGATACCTCACTTGTGTGCGTAGGCCTAGCGCCCGTGACAGGAAATGCCCCAAGGCGCAACGTGGACACATCCAAATTTGTGACGGAAAACAGAGGTGTTTTTTGCAAAGTGCCTACCTGTAGATTTTGGCCTGTAGCTCAGCCGCCACCTAGGGAAACCTACCAAACCTGTGCATTTCTGAAAACTAGAGACCTAGGGGAATCCAAGATGGGGTCACTTGTGTGGCTCGGACCAGGTTCTGTTACCCAGAATCCTTTGCAAACCTCAAAATGTGGCTAAAAAAACACATGTTCCTCACATTTCTGTGGCAAAAAGTTCTGGAATCGGAGAGGAGCCACAATTTCCTTCCACCCAGCGTTCCCCCACGTCTCCCGATAAAAATGATACCTCACTTGTGTGGGTAGGCCTAGCGGCCGCGACAGGGTACGCCCCAAAGCGCAACGTGGACACATCCAAATTTGTGAAGGAAAACAGAGGTGTTTTTTGCAAAGTGACTACCTGTAGATTTTGGCCTGTAGCTCAGCCGCCACCTAGGGAAACCTACCAAACCTGTGCATTTCTGAAAACTAGAGACCTAGGGGAATCCAAGGTGGGGTGACTTGTGTGGCACGGACCAGGTTCTGTTACCCAGAATCCTTTGCAAACCTCAAAATTTGGTTAAAAAAACACATGTTCCTAAAATTTCTGTGGCAGAAAGTTCTGGAATCTGAGAGGAGCCACAAATTTCCTTCCACCCAGCGTTCCCCCACGTCTCCTGATAAAAATGATACATCACTTGTGTGGGTAGGCCTAGCGGCCGCGACAGGAAACGCCCCAAAGCGCAACGTGGATACATCCAAATTTGTGAAGGAAAACAGAGGTGTTTTTTGCAAAGTGACTACCTGTAGATTTTGGCCTGTAGCTCAGCCGCCACCTAGGGAAACCTACCAAACCTGTGCATTTCTGAAAACTAGAGACCTAGGGGAATCCAAGGTGGGGTGACTTGTGTGGCTCGGACCAGGTTCTGTTACCCAGAATCCTTTGCAAACCTCAAAATTTGGTTAAAAAAACACATGTTCCTAACATTTCCGTGGCAGAAAGTTCTGGAATCTGAGAGGAGCCACAAATTTCCTTCCACCCAGCGTTCCCCCACGTCTCCCGATAAAAATGATACCTCACTTGTGTGGGTAGGCCTAGCGGCCGCGACAGGTAGCACCCCAAAGCGCAACATGGACACATCCAAATTTGTGAAGGAAAAGAGAGGTGTTTTTTGCAAAGTGACTACCTGTAGATTTTGGCTTGTAGCTCAGCCGCCACCTAGGGAAACCTACCAAACCTGTGCATTTCTGAAAACTAGAGACCTAGGGGAATCCAAGATGGGGTGACTTGTGTGGCTCGGACCAGGTTCTGTTACCCAGAATCATTTGCAAACCTCAAAATTTGGCTAAAAAAACACATGTTCCTCACATGTCTGTGGCAGAAAGTTCTGGAATCTGAGAGGAGCCACGAATTTCCTTCCACCCAGCGTTGCCCCCCATCTCCCGATAAAAATGATACCTCACTTGTGTGCGTAGGCCTAGCGCCCGTGACAGGAAATGCCCCAAAGCGCAACGTGACACAGCCAAATTTTTGAAGGAAAACAGAGGTGTTTTTTGAAAAGTGCCTACCTGTAGATTTTGGCCTGTAGCTCAGCCGCCACCTAGGGAAACCTACCAAACCTGTGCATTTCTGAAAACTAGAGACCTAGGGGAATCCAAGATGGGGTGACTTGTGTGGCTCGGACCAGGTTCTGTTACCCAGAATCCTGTGCAAACCTCAAAATTTGGCTAAAAAAACACATGTTCCTAACATTTCTGTGGCAGAAAGTTCTGGAATCTGAGAGGAGACACAAATTTCCTTCCACCCAGCGTTCCCCCACATCTCCCGATAAAAATGATACCTCACTTGTGTGGGTAGGCCTAGCGGCCGCGACAGGAAACGCCCCAAAGCGCAACGTGGACACATCCAAATTTGTGAAGGAAAACAGAGGTGTTTTTTACAAAGTGACTACCTGTAGATTTTGGCCTGTAGCTCAGCCGCCACCTAGGGAATCCTACCAAACCTGTGCATTTCTGAAAACTAGAGACCTAGGGGAATCGAAGATGGCGTGACTTGTGTGGCTCGGACCAGGTTCTGTTACCCAGAATCCTTTGCAAACCTCAAAATTTGGCTAAAACAACACATGTTCCTAACATTTCTGTGGCAGAAAGTTCTGGAATCTGAGAGTAGCCACAAATTTCCTTCCACCCAGCGTTCCCCCACGTCTCCCGATAAAAATGATACCTCACTTGTGTGGGTAGGCCTAGCGGCTGCGACAGGAAACGCCCCAAAGCGCAACGTGGACACATCCAAATTTGTGAAGGAAAACAGAGGTGTTTTTTGCAAAGTGACTACCTGTAGATTTTGGCCTGTAGCTCACCCGCCACCTAGGGAAACCTACCAAACCTGTGCATTTCTGAAAACTAGAGACCTAGGGGAATCCAAGATGGGGTGACTTATGTGGCTCGGACCAGGTTCTGTTACCCAGAATCCTTTGCAAACCTCAAAATTTGGTTAAAAAAACACATGTTCCTAATATTTCTGTGGCAGAAAGTTCTGGAATCTGAGAGGAGCCACAAATTTCCTTCCACCCAGCGTTCCCCCACGTCTCCCGATAAAAATGATACCTCACTTGTGTGGGTAGGCCTAGCGGCCGCGACAGGAAACGCCCCAAAGCGCAACGTGGACACATCCAAATTTGTGAAGGAAAACAGAGGTGTTTTTTGCAAAGTGACTACCTGTAGATTTTGGCTTGTAGCTCAGCCGCCACCTAGGGAAACCTACCAAACCTGTGCATTTCTGAAAACTAGAGACCTAGGGTAATCCAAGATAGGGTGACTTGTGTGGCTCGGACCAGGTTCTGTTACCCAGAATCCTTTGCAAACCTCAAAATTTGGCTAAAAAAACACATGTTCCTCACATTTCTGTGGCAGAAAGTTCTGGAATCTGAGAGGAGCCACGAATTTCCTTCCACGCAGCGTTGCCCCACATCTCCCGATAAAAATGATACCTCACTTGTGTGTGTAGGCCTAGCGCCCGTGACAGGAAATGCCCCAAAACGCAACGTCGACACAGCCAAATTTTTGAAGGAAAACAGAGGTGTTTTTTGCAAAGTGCCTACCTGTAGAATTTGGCCTGTAGCTCAGCCGCCACCTAGGGAAACCTACCAAACCTGTGCATTTCTGAAAACTAGAGACCTAGGGGAATCCAAGATGGGGTGACTTGTGTGGCTCAGACCAGGTTCTGTTACCCAGAATCCTTTGCAAACCTCAAAATTTGGCTAAAAAAACACATGTTCCTAACATTTCTGTGGCAGAAAGTTCTGGAATCTGAGAGGAGCCACAAATTTCCTTCCACCCAGCGTTCCCCCACGTCTCCCGATAAAAATGATACCTCACTTGTGTGTGTAGGCCTATCGCCCGCGACAGGAAACGCCCCAAAGCGCAACGTGGACACATCAAAATTTGTGAAGGAAAACAGAGGTGTTTTTTGCAAAGTGCCTAGCTGTAGATTTTGGCTTGTAGCTCAGCCGCCACCTAGGGAAACCTACCAAACCTGTGCATTTCTGAAAACTAGAGACCTAGCGTAATCCAAGATGGGGTGACTTGTGTGGCTCGGACCAGGTTCTGTTACCCAGAATCCTTTGCAAACCTCAAAATTTGGCTAAAAAAACACATGTTCCTCACATTTCTGTGGCAGAAAGTTCTGGAATCTGAGAGGAGCCACGAATTTCTTTCCACCCAGCGTTCCCCCACGTCTCCCGATAAAAATGATACCTCACTTGTTTGCGTAGGTCTAGCGCCCGTGACAGGAAATTCCCAAAGGCGCAACGTGGACACATCCAAATTTGTGACGGAAAACAGAGGTGTTTTTTGCAAAGTGCCTACCTGTATATTTTGGCCTGTAGCTCAGCCGCCACGTAGGGTTACCTACCAAACCTGTGCATTTCTGAAAACTAGAGACCTAGGGGAAACCAAGATGGGGTGACTTGTGTGGATCGGACCAGGTTCTGTTACCCAGAATCCTTTGCAAACCTCAAAATTTGGCTAAAAAAACACATGTTCCTAACATTTCTGTGGCAGAAAGTTCTGGAATCTGAGAGGAGCCACAAATTTCATTCCACCCAGCGTTCCCCCAAGTCTCCCGATAAAAATGATACCTCACTTGTGTGGGTAGGCCTAGCCCCCGCGACAGGAAACGCCCCAAAGCGCAACGTGGACACATCCAAATTTGTGAAGGAAAACAGAGGTGTTTTTTGCAAAGTGCCTACCTGTAGATTTTGGCCTGTAGCTCAGCCGCCACCTAGGGAAACCTACCAAAACTGTGCATTTCTGAAAACTAGAGACCTAGGGGAATTCAAGGTGGGGTGACTTGTGTGGCTCGGACCAGGTTCTGTTACCCAGAATCCTTTGCAAACCTCAAAATTTGGCTAAAAAAACACATGTTCCTAACATTTCTGTGGCAGAAAGTTCTGGAATCTGAGAGGAACCACAAATTTCCTTCCACCCAGCGTTCCCCCGCAGCTCCCGATAAAAATTATACCTCACTTGTGTGGGTAGACCTAGCGGCCGTGACAGGAAACACCCCAAAGCGCAACGTGGACACATCCAAATTTGTGAAGGAAAACAGGTGTTTTTTGCAAAGTGACTACCTGTAGATTTTGGCCTGTAGCTCAGCCGCCACCTATGGAAACCTACCAAACCTGTGCATTTCTGAAAACTAGAGACCTAGGGGAATCCAAGATGGGGTGACTTGTGTGGCTCGGACCAGGTTCTGTTACCCAGAATCCTTTGCAAACCTCAAAATTTGGCTAAAAAAACACATGTTCATAACATTTCTGTGGCAGAAAGTTCTGGAATCTGAGAGGAGCCACAAATTTCCTTCCACCCAGCGTTCCCCCACGTCTCCCGATAAAAATGATACCTCACTTGTGTGGGTAGGCCTAGCGCCCGCGACAGGAAACGCCCCAAAGCGCAACGTGGACACATCCAAATTTGTGAAGGAAAACAGAGGTGTTTTTTGCAAAGTGCCTACCTGTAGATTTTGGCTTGTAGCTGAGCCGCCACCTAGGGAAACCTACCAAACCTGTGCATTTCTGAAAACTAGAGACCTAGGGGAATCCACGATGGGGTGACTTGTGTGGCTTGGACCAGGTTCTGTTACCCAGAATCCTTTGCAAACCTCAAAATTTGGCTAAATAAACACATGTTCCTCACATTTCTGTGGCAGAAAGTTCTGGAATCTGAGAGGAGCCACGAATTTCCTTCCACCCAGCGTTCCCCCACGTCTCCCGATAAAAATGATACCTCACTTGTGTGCGTAGGCCTAGCGCCCGTGACAGGAAATGCCCCAAGGCGCAACGTGGACACATCCAAATTTGTGATGGAAAACAGAGGTGTTTTTTGCAAAGTGCCTACCTGTAGATTTTGGCCTGTAGCTCAGCCGCCACCTAGGGAAACCTACCAAACCTGTGCATTTCTGAAAACTAGAGACCTAGGGGAATCCAAGATGGGGTCACTTGTGTGGCTCGGACCAGGTTCTGTTACCCAGAATCCTTTGCAAACCTCAAAATGTGGCTAAAAAAACACATGTTCCTCACATTTCTGTGGCAAAAAGTTCTGGAATCTGAGAGGAGCCACAAATTTCCTTCCACCCAGCGTTCCCCCACGTCTCCCGATAAAAATGATAGCTCACTTGTGTGGGTAGGCCTAGCGGCCGCGACAGGATACGCCCCAAAGCGCAACGTGGACACATCCAAATTTGTGAAGGAAAACAGAGGTGTTTTTTGCAAAGTGACTACCTGTAGATTTTGGCCTGTAGCTCAGCCGCCACCTAGGGAAACCTACCAAACCTGTGCATTTCTGAAAACTAGAGACCTAGGGGAATCCAAGGTGGGGTGACTTGTGTGGCACGGACCAGGTTCTGTTACCCAGAATCCTTTGCAAACCTCAAAATTTGGTTAAAAAAACACATGTTCCTAAAATTTCTGTGGCAGAAAGTTCTGGAATCTGAGAGGAGCCACAAATTTCCTTCCACCCAGCGTTCCCCCACGTCTCCTGATAAAAATGATACATCACTTGTGTGGGTAGGCCTAGCGGCCGCGACAGGAAACGCCCCAAAGCGCAACGTGGATACATCCAAATTTGTGAAGGAAAACAGAGGTGTTTTTTGCAAAGTGACTACCTGTAGATTTTGTCCTGTAGCTCAGCCGCCACCTAGGGAAACCTACCAAACCTGTGCATTTCTGAAAACTAGAGACCAAGGGGAATCCAAGGTGGGGTGACTTGTGTGGCTCGGACCAGGTTCTGTTACCCAGAATCCTTTGCAAACCTCAAAATTTGGTTAAAAAAACACATGTTCCTAACATTTCCGTGGCAGAAAGTTCTGGAATCTGAGAGGAGCCACAAATTTCCTTCCACCCAGCGTTCCCCCACGTCTCCCGATAAAAATGATACCTCACTTGTGTGGGTAGGCCTAGCGGCCGCGACAGGAAGCACCCCAAAGCGCAACGTGGACACATCCAAATTTGTGAAGGAAAAGAGAGGTGTTTTTTGCAAAGTGACTACCTGTAGATTTTGGCTTGTAGCTCAGCCGCCACCTAGGGAAACCTACCAAACCTGTGCATTTCTGAAAACTAGAGACCTAGGGGAATCCAAGATGGGGTGACTTGTGTGGCTCGGACCAGGTTCTGTTACCCAGAATCATTTGCAAACCTCAAAATTTGGCTAAAAAAACAGATGTTCCTCACATTTCTGTGGCAGAAAGTTCTGGAATCTGAGAGGAGCCACGAATTTCCTTCCACCCAGCGTTGCCCCACATCTCCCGATAAAAATGATACCTCACTTGTGTGCGTAGGCCTAGCGCCCGTGACAGGAAATGCCCCAAAGCGCAACGTGACACAGCCAAATTTTTGAAGGAAAACAGAGGTGTTTTTTGCAAAGTGACTACCTGTAGATTTTGGCTTGTAGCTCAGCCGCCACCTAGGGAAACCTACCAAACCTGTGCATTTCTGAAAACTAGAGACCTAGGGGAATCCAAGATGGGGTGACTTGTGTGGCTCGGACCAGGTTCTGTTACCCAGAATCATTTGCAAACCTCAAAATTTGGCTAAAAAAACACATGTTCCTCACATTTCTGTGGCAGAAAGTTCTGGAATCTGAGAGGAGCCACGAATTTCCTTCCACTCAGCGTTCCCCCACGTCTCCCGATAAAAATGATATCTCACTTGTGTGGGTAGGCCTAGCGGCCGCGACAAAGATCACCCCAAAGCGCAACGTGGACACATCCAAATTTGTGAAGGAAAACAGAGGTGTTTTTTGCAAAGTGACTACCTGTAGATTTTGGCTTGTAGCTCAGCCGCCACCTAGGGAAACCTACCAAACCTGTGCATTTCTGAAACCTAGAGACCTAGGGGAATCCAAGATGGGGTGACTTGTGTGTCTCAGACCAGGTTCTGTTACCCAGAATCCTTTGCAAACCTCAAAATTTGGTTAAAAAAACACATGTTCCTAATATTTCTGTGGCAGAAAGTTCTGGAATCTGAGAGGAGCCACAAATTTCCTTCCACCCAGCGTTCCCCCACGTCTCCCGATAAAAATGATACCTCACTTGTGTGGGTAGGCCTAGCGGCCGCGACAGGAATCACCCCAAAGCGCAACGTGGACACATCCAAATTTGTGAAGGAAAACAGAGGTGTTTTTTGCAAAGTGACTACCTGTAGATTTTGGCTTGTAGTTCAGCCGCCACCTAGGGAAACCTACCAAACCTGTGCATTTCTGAAACCTAGAGACCTAGGGGAATCCAAGATGGGGTGACTTGTGTGGCTCGGACCAGGTTCTGTTACCCAGAATCCTGTTCAAACCTCAAAATTTGGCTAAAAAAACACATGTTCCTAACATTTCTGTGGCAGAAAGTTCTGGAATCTGAGAGGAGCCACAAATTTCCTTCCACCCAGCGTTCCCCCACATCTCCCGATAAAAATGATACCTCACTTGTGTGGGTAGGCCTAGCGGCCGCGACAGGAAGCGCCCCAAAGCGCAACGTGGACACATCCAAATTTGTGAAGGAAAACAGAGGTGTTTTTTGCAAAGTGACTACCTGTAGATTTTGGCCTGTAGCTCACCCGCCACCTAGGGAAACCTACCAAACCTGTGCATTTCTGAAAACTAGAGACCTAGGGGAATCCAAGATGGGGTGACTTGTGTGGCTCGGACCAGGTTCTGTTACCCAGAATCCTTTGCAAACCTCAAAATTTGGTTAAAAAAACACATGTTCCTAATATTTCTGTGGCAGAAAGTTCTGGAATCTGAGAGGAGCCACAAATTTCCTTCCACCCAGCGTTCCCCCACATCTCCCGATAAAAATGATACCTCACTTGTGTGGGTAGGCCTAGCGGCCGCGACAGGAAACGCCCCAAAGCGCAACGTGGACACATCCAAATTTGTGAAGGAAAACAGAGGTGTTTTTTGCAAAGTGACTACCTGTAGATTTTGGCTTGTAGCTCAGCCGCCACCTAGGGAAACCTACCAAACCTGTGCATTTCTGAAAACTAGAGACCTGGGGTAATCCAAGATAGGGTGACTTGTGTGGCTCGGACCAGGTTCTGTTACCCAGAATCCTTTGCAAACCTCAAAATTTGGCTAAAAAAACACATGTTCCTCACATTTCTGTGGCAGAAAGTTCTGGAATCTGAGAGGAGCCAGGAATTTCCTTCCACGCAGCGTTGCCCCACATCTCCCGATAAAAATGATACCTCACTTGTGTGCGTAGGCCTAGCGCCCGTGAGAGGAAATGCCCCAAAGCGCAACGTGGACACAGCCAAATTTTTGAAGGAAAACAGAGGTGTTTTTTGCAAAGTGCCTACCTGTAGATTTTGGCCTGTAGCTCAGCCGCCACCTAGGGAAACCTACCAAACCTGTGCATTTCTGAAAACTAGAGACCTAGGGGAATCCAAGATGGGGTGACTTGTGTGGCTCAGACCAGGTTCTGTTACCCAGAATCCTTTGCAAACCTCAAAATTTGGCTAAAAAAACACATGTTCCTAACATTTCTGTGGCAGAAAGTTCTGGAATCTGAGAGGAGCCACAAATTTCCTTCCACCCAGCGTTCCCCCACGTCTCCCGATAAAAATGATACCTCACTTGTGTGTGTAGGCCTAGCGCCCGCGACAGGAAACGCCCCAAAGCGCAACGTGGACACATCAAAATTTGTGAAGGAAAACAGAGGTGTTTTTTGCAAAGTGCCTAGCTGTAGATTTTGGCTTGTAGCTCAGCCGCCACCTAGGGAAACCTACCAAACCTGTGCATTTCTGAAAACTAGAGACCTAGGGGAATCCAAGATGGGGTGACTTGTGTGGCTCGGACCAGGTTCTGTTACCCAGAATCCTTTGCAAACCTCAAAATTTGGCTAAAAAAACACATGTTCCTCACATTTCTGTGGCAGAAAGTTCTGGAATCTGAGAGGAGCCACAAATTTCTTTCCACCCAGCGTTCCCCCACGTCTCCCGATAAAAATGATACCTCACTTGTTTGCGTAGGTCTAGCGCCCGTGACAGGAAATGCCCAAAGGCGCAACGTGGACACATCCAAATTTGTGACGGAAAACAGAGGTGTTTTTTGCAAAGTGCCTACCTGTATATTTTGGCCTGTAGCTCAACCGCCACGTAGGGTTACCTACCAAACCTGTGCATTTCTGAAAACTAGAGACCTAGGGGAAACCAAGATGGGGTGACTTGTGTGGATCGGACCAGGTTCTGTTACCCAGAATCCTTTGCAAACCTCAAAATTTGGCTAAAAAAACACATGTTCCTAACATTTCTGTGGCAGAAAGTTCTGGAATCTGAGAGGAGCCACAAATTTCCTTCCACCCAGCGTTCCCCCACGTCTCCCGATAAAAATGATACCTCACTTGTGTGGGTAGGCCTAGCGGCCGCGACAGGAAGCACCCCAAAGCGCAACGTGGACACATCCAAATTTGTGAAGGAAAAGAGAGGTGTTTTTTGCAAAGTGACTACCTGTAGATTTTGGCTTGTAGCTCAGCCGCCACCTAGGGAAACCTACCAAACCTGTGCATTTCTGAAACCTAGAGACCTAGGGGAATCCAAGATGGGGTGACTTGTGTGGCTCGGACCAGGTTCTGTTACCCAGAATCCTGTGCAAACCTCAAAATTTGGCTAAAAAAACACATGTTCCTAACATTTCTGTGGCAGAAAGTTCTGGAATCTGAGAGGAGCCACAAATTTCCTTCCACCCAGCGTTCCCCCACATCTCCCGATAAAAATGATACCTCACTTGTGTGGGTAGGCCTAGCGGCCGCGACAGGGAGCGCCCCAAAGCGCAACGTGGACACATCCAAATTTGTGAAGGAAAACAGAGGTGTTTTTTGCAAAGTGACTACCTGTAGATTTTGGCCTGTAGCTCACCCGCCACCTAGGGAAACCTACCAAACCTGTGCATTTCTGAAAACTAGAGACCTAGGGGAATCCAAGATGGGGTGACTTGTGTGTCTCGGACCAGGTTCTGTTACCCAGAATCCTTTGCAAACCTCAAAATTTGGTTAAAAAAACACATGTTCCTAATATTTCTGTGGCAGAAAGTTCTGGAATCTGAGAGGAGCCACAAATTTCCTTCCACCCAGCGTTCCCCCACGTCTCCCGATAAAAATGATACCTCACTTGTGTGGGTAGGCCTAGCGGCCGCGACAGGAATCACCCCAAAGCGCAACGTGGACACATCCAAATTTGTGAAGGAAAACAGAGGTGTTTTTTGCAAAGTGACTACCTGTAGATTTTGGCTTGTAGCTCAGCCGCCACCTAGGGAAACCTACCAAACCTGTGCATTTCTGAAACCTAGAGACCTAGGGGAATCCAAGATGGGGTGACTTGTGTGGCTCGGACCAGGTTCTGTTACCCAGAATCCTGTTCAAACCTCAAAATTTGGCTAAAAAAACACATGTTCCTAACATTTCTGTGGCAGAAAGTTCTGGAATCTGAGAGGAGCCACAAATTTCCTTCCACCCAGCGTTCCCCCACATCTCCCGATAAAAATGATACCTCACTTGTGTGGGTAGGCCTAGCGGCCGCGACAGGAAGTGCCCCAAAGCGCAACGTGGACACATCCAAATTTGTGAAGGAAAACAGAGGTGTTTTTTGCAAAGTGACTACCTGTAGATTTTGGCCTGTAGCTCACCCGCCACCTAGGGAAACCTACCAAACCTGTGCATTTCTGAAAACTAGAGACCTAGGGGAATCCAAGATGGGGTGACTTGTGTGGCTCGGACCAGGTTCTGTTACCCAGAATCCTTTGCAAACCTCAAAATTTGGTTAAAAAAACACATGTTCCTAATATTTCTGTGGCAGAAAGTTCTGGAATCTGAGAGGAGCCACAAATTTCCTTCCACCCAGCGTTCCCCCACGTCTCCCGATAAAAATGATACCTCACTTGTGTGGGTAGGCCTAGCGGCCGCGACAGGAAACGCCCCAAAGCGCAACGTGGACACATCCAAATTTGTGAAGGAAAACAGAGGTGTTTTTTGCAAAGTGACTACCTGTAGATTTTGGCTTGTAGCTCAGCCGCCACCTAGGGAAACCTACCAAACCTGTGCATTTCTGAAAACTAGAGACCTAGGGTAATCCAAGATAGGGTGACTTGTGTGGCTCGGACCAGGTTCTGTTACCCAGAATCCTTTGCAAACCTCAAAATTTGGCTAAAAAAACACATGTTCCTCACATTTCTGTGGCAGAAAGTTCTGGAATCTGAGAGGAGCCACGAATTTCCTTCCACGCAGCGTTGCCCCACATCTCCCGATAAAAATGATACCTCACTTGTGTGCGTAGGCCTAGCGCCCGTGAGAGGAAATGCCCCAAAGCGCAACGTGGACACAGCCAAATTTTTGAAGGAAAACAGAGGTGTTTTTTGCAAAGTGCCTACCTGTAGATTTTGGCCTGTAGCTCAGCCGCCACCTAGGGAAACCTACCAAACCTGTGCATTTCTGAAAACTAGAGACCTAGGGGAATCCAAGATGGGGTGACTTGTGTGGCTCAGACCAGGTTCTGTTACCCAGAATCCTTTGCAAACCTCAAAATTTGGCTAAAAAAACACATGTTCCTAACATTTCTGTGGCAGAAAGTTCTGGAATCTGAGAGGAGCCACAAATTTCCTTCCACCCAGCGTTCCCCCACGTCTCCCGATAAAAATGATACCTCACTTGTGTGTGTAGGCCTAGCGCCCGCGACAGGAAACGCCCCAAAGCGCAACGTGGACACATCAAAATTTGTGAAGGAAAACAGAGGTGTTTTTTGCAAAGTGCCTACCTGTAGATTTTGGCTTGTAGCTGAGCCGCCACCTAGGGAAACCTACCAAACCTGTGCATTTCTGAAAACTAGAGACCTAGGGGAATCCACGATGGGGTGACTTGTGTGGCTTGGACCAGGTTCTGTTACCCAGAATCCTTTGCAAACCTCAAAATTTGGCTAAAAAAACACATGTTCCTCACATTTCTGTGGCAGAAAGTTCTGGAATCTGAGAGGAGCCACGAATTTCCTTCCACCCAGCGTTCCCCCACGTCTCCCGATAAAAATGATACCTCACTTGTGTGCGTAGGCCTAGCGCCCGTGACAGGAAATGCCCCAAGGCGCAACGTGGACACATCCAAATTTGTGACGGAAAACAGAGGTGTTTTTTGCAAAGTGCCTACCTGTAGATTTTGGCCTGTAGCTCAGCCGCCACCTAGGGAAACCTACCAAACCTGTGCATTTCTGAAAACTAGAGACCTAGGGGAATCCAAGATGGGGTCACTTGTGTGGCTCGGACCAGGTTCTGTTACCCAGAATCCTTTGCAAACCTCAAAATGTGGCTAAAAAAACACATGTTCCTCACATTTCTGTGGCAAAAAGTTCTGGAATCGGAGAGGAGCCACAAATTTCCTTCCACCCAGCGTTCCCCCACGTCTCCCGATAAAAATGATACCTCACTTGTGTGGGTAGGCCTAGCGGCCGCGACAGGGTACGCCCCAAAGCGCAACGTGGACACATCCAAATTTGTGAAGGAAAACAGAGGTGTTTTTTGCAAAGTGACTACCTGTAGATTTTGGCCTGTAGCTCAGCCGCCACCTAGGGAAACCTACCAAACCTGTGCATTTCTGAAAACTAGAGACCTAGGGGAATCCAAGGTGGGGTGACTTGTGTGGCACGGACCAGGTTCTGTTACCCAGAATCCTTTGCAAACCTCAAAATTTGGTTAAAAAAACACATGTTCCTAAAATTTCTGTGGCAGAAAGTTCTGGAATCTGAGAGGAGCCACAAATTTCCTTCCACCCAGCGTTCCCCCACGTCTCCTGATATAAATGATACATCACTTGTGTGGGTAGGCCTAGCGGCCGCGACAGGAAACGCCCCAAAGCGCAACGTGGATACATCCAAATTTGTGAAGGAAAACAGAGGTGTTTTTTGCAAAGTGACTACCTGTAGATTTTGGCCTGTAGCTCAGCCGCCACCTAGGGAAACCTACCAAACCTGTGCATTTCTGAAAACTAGAGACCTAGGGGAATCCAAGGTGGGGTGACTTGTGTGGCTCGGACCAGGTTCTGTTACCCAGAATCCTTTGCAAACCTCAAAATTTGGTTAAAAAAACACATGTTCCTAACATTTCCGTGGCAGAAAGTTCTGGAATCTGAGAGGAGCCACAAATTTCCTTCCACCCAGCGTTCCCCCACGTCTCCCGATAAAAATGATACCTCACTTGTGTGGGTAGGCCTAGCGGCCGCGACAGGTAGCACCCCAAAGCGCAACGTGGACACATCCAAATTTGTGAAGGAAAAGAGAGGTGTTTTTTGCAAAGTGACTACCTGTAGATTTTGGCTTGTAGCTCAGCCGCCACCTAGGGAAACCTACCAAACCTGTGCATTTCTGAAAACTAGAGACCTAGGGGAATCCAAGATGGGGTGACTTGTGTGGCTCGGACCAGGTTCTGTTACCCAGAATCATTTGCAAACCTCAAAATTTGGCTAAAAAAACACATGTTCCTCACATGTCTGTGGCAGAAAGTTCTGGAATCTGAGAGGAGCCACGAATTTCCTTCCACCCAGCGTTGCCCCCCATCTCCCGATAAAAATGATACCTCACTTGTGTGCGTAGGCCTAGCGCCCGTGACAGGAAATGCCCCAAAGCGCAACGTGACACAGCCAAATTTTTGAAGGAAAACAGAGGTGTTTTTTGCAAAGTGCCTACCTGTAGATTTTGGCCTGTAGCTCAGCCGCCACCTAGGGAAACCTACCAAACCTGTGCATTTCTGAAAACTAGAGACCTAGGGGAATCCAAGATGGGGTGACTTGTGTGGCTCGGACCAGGTTCTGTTACCCAGAATCCTGTGCAAACCTCAAAATTTGGCTAAAAAAAACACATGTTCCTAACATTTCTGTGGCAGAAAGTTCTGGAATCTGAGAGGAGACACAAATTTCCTTCCACCCAGCGTTCCCCCACATCTCCCGATAAAAATGATACCTCACTTGTGTGGGTAGGCCTAGCGGCCGCGACAGGAAACGCCCCAAAGCGCAACGTGGACACATCCAAATTTGTGAAGGAAAACAGAGGTGTTTTTTACAAAGTGACTACCTGTAGATTTTGGCCTGTAGCTCAGCCGCCACCTAGGGAATCCTACCAAACCTGTGCATTTCTGAAAACTAGAGACCTAGGGGAATCGAAGATGGCGTGACTTGTGTGGCTCGGACCAGGTTCTGTTACCCAGAATCCTTTGCAAACCTCAAAATTTGGCTAAAACAACACATGTTCCTAACATTTCTGTGGCAGAAAGTTCTGGAATCTGAGAGTAGCCACAAATTTCCTTCCACCCAGCGTTCCCCCACGTCTCCCGATAAAAATGATACCTCACTTGTGTGGGTAGGCCTAGCGGCTGCGACAGGAAACGCCCCAAAGCGCAACGTGGACACATCCAAATTTGTGAAGGAAAACAGAGGTGTTTTTTGCAAAGTGACTACCTGTAGATTTTGGCCTGTAGCTCACCCGCCACCTAGGGAAACCTACCAAACCTGTGCATTTCTGAAAACTAGAGACCTAGGGGAATCCAAGATGGGGTGACTTATGTGGCTCGGACCAGGTTCTGTTACCCAGAATCCTTTGCAAACCTCAAAATTTGGTTAAAAAAACACATGTTCCTAATATTTCTGTGGCAGAAAGTTCTGGAATCTGAGAGGAGCCACAAATTTCCTTCCACCCAGCGTTCCCCCACGTCTCCCGATAAAAATGATACCTCACTTGTGTGGGTAGGCCTAGCGGCCGCGACAGGAAACGCCCCAAAGCGCAACGTGGACACATCCAAATTTGTGAAGGAAAACAGAGGTGTTTTTTGCAAAGTGACTACCTGTAGATTTTGGCTTGTAGCTCAGCCGCCACCTAGGGAAACCTACCAAACCTGTGCATTTCTGAAAACTAGAGACCTAGGGTAATCCAAGATAGGGTGACTTGTGTGGCTCGGACCAGGTTCTGTTACCCAGAATCCTTTGCAAACCTCAAAATTTGGCTAAAAAAACACATGTTCCTCACATTTCTGTGGCAGAAAGTTCTGGAATCTGAGAGGAGCCACGAATTTCCTTCCACGCAGCGTTGCCCCACATCTCCCGATAAAAATGATACCTCACTTGTGTGTGTAGGCCTAGCGCCCGTGACAGGAAATGCCCCAAAACGCAACGTCGACACAGCCAAATTTTTGAAGGAAAACAGAGGTGTTTTTTGCAAAGTGCCTACCTGTAGAATTTGGCCTGTAGCTCAGCCGCCACCTAGGGAAACCTACCAAACCTGTGCATTTCTGAAAACTAGAGACCTAGGGGAATCCAAGATGGGGTGACTTGTGTGGCTCAGACCAGGTTCTGTTACCCAGAATCCTTTGCAAACCTCAAAATTTGGCTAAAAAAACACATGTTCCTAACATTTCTGTGGCAGAAAGTTCTGGAATCTGAGAGGAGCCACAAATTTCCTTCCACCCAGCGTTCCCCCACGTCTCCCGATAAAAATGATACCTCACTTGTGTGTGTAGGCCTAGCGCCCGCGACAGGAAACGCCCCAAAGCGCAATGTGGACACATCAAAATTTGTGAAGGAAAACAGAGGTGTTTTTTGCAAAGTGCCTAGCTGTAGATTTTGGCTTGTAGCTCAGCCGCCACCTAGGGAAACCTACCAAACCTGTGCATTTCTGAAAACTAGAGACCTAGCGTAATCCAAGATGGGGTGACTTGTGTGGCTCGGACCAGGTTCTGTTACCCAGAATCCTTTGCAAACCTCAAAATTTGGCTAAAAAAACACATGTTCCTCACATTTCTGTGGCAGAAAGTTCTGGAATCTGAGAGGAGCCACGAATTTCTTTCCACCCAGCGTTCCCCCACGTCTCCCGATAAAAATGATACCTCACTTGTTTGCGTAGGTCTAGCGCCCGTGACAGGAAATTCCCAAAGGCGCAACGTGGACACATCCAAATTTGTGACGGAAAACAGAGGTGTTTTTTGCAAAGTGCCTACCTGTATATTTTGGCCTGTAGCTCAGCCGCCACGTAGGGTTACCTACCAAACCTGTGCATTTCTGAAAACTAGAGACCTAGGGGAAACCAAGATGGGGTGACTTGTGTGGATCGGACCAGGTTCTGTTACCCAGAATCCTTTGCAAACCTCAAAATTTGGCTAAAAAAACACATGTTCCTAACATTTCTGTGGCAGAAAGTTCTGGAATCTGAGAGGAGCCACAAATTTCATTCCACCCAGCGTTCCCCCAAGTCTCCCGATAAAAATGATACCTCACTTGTGTGGGTAGGCCTAGCCCCCGCGACAGGAAACGCCCCAAAGCGCAACGTGGACACATCCAAATTTGTGAAGGAAAACAGAGGTGTTTTTTGCAAAGTGCCTACCTGTAGATTTTGGCCTGTAGCTCAGCCGCCACCTAGGGAAACCTACCAAAACTGTGCATTTCTGAAAACTAGAGACCTAGGGGAATTCAAGGTGGGGTGACTTGTGTGGCTCGGACCAGGTTCTGTTACCCAGAATCCTTTGCAAACCTCAAAATTTGGCTAAAAAAACACATGTTCCTAACATTTCTGTGGCAGAAAGTTCTGGAATCTGAGAGGAACCACAAATTTCCTTCCACCCAGCGTTCCCCCGCAGCTCCCGATAAAAATTATACCTCACTTGTGTGGGTAGGCCTAGCGGCCGTGACAGGAAACACCCCAAAGCGCAACGTGGACACATCCAAATTTGTGAAGGAAAACAGGTGTTTTTTGCAAAGTGACTACCTGTAGATTTTGGCCTGTAGCTCAGCCGCCACCTATGGAAACCTACCAAACCTGTGCATTTCTGAAAACTAGAGACCTAGGGGAATCCAAGATGGGGTGACTTGTGTGGCTCGGACCAGGTTCTGTTACCCAGAATCCTTTGCAAACCTCAAAATTTGGCTAAAAAAACACATGTTCATAACATTTCTGTGGCAGAAAGTTCTGGAATCTGAGAGGAGCCACAAATTTCCTTCCACCCAGCGTTCCCCCACGTCTCCCGATAAAAATGATACCTCACTTGTGTGGGTAGGCCTAGCGCCCGCGACAGGAAACGCCCCAAAGCGCAACGTGGACACATCCAAATTTGTGAAGGAAAACAGAGGTGTTTTTTGCAAAGTGCCTACCTGTAGATTTTGGCTCGTAGCTGAGCCGCCACCTAGGGAAACCTACCAAACCTGTGCATTTCTGAAAACTAGAGACCTAGGGGAATCCACGATGGGGTGACTTGTGTGGCTTGGACCAGGTTCTGTTACCCAGAATCCTTTGCAAACCTCAAAATGTGGCTAAAAAAACACATGTTCCTCACATTTCTGTGGCAAAAAGTTCTGGAATCTGAGAGGAGCCACAAATTTCCTTCCACCCAGCGTTCCCCCACGTCTCCCGATAAAAATGATAGCTCACTTGTGTGGGTAGGCCTAGCGGCCGCGACAGGATACGCCCCAAAGCGCAACGTGGACACATCCAAATTTGTGAAGGAAAACAGAGGTGTTTTTTGCAAAGTGACTACCTGTAGATTTTGGCCTGTAGCTCAGCCGCCACCTAGGGAAACCTACCAAACCTGTGCATTTCTGAAAACTAGAGACCTAGGGGAATCCAAGGTGGGGTGACTTGTGTGGCACGGACCAGGTTCTGTTACCCAGAATCCTTTGCAAACCTCAAAATTTGGTTAAAAAAACACATGTTCCTAAAATTTCTGTGGCAGAAAGTTCTGGAATCTGAGAGGAGCCACAAATTTCCTTCCACCCAGCGTTCCCCCACGTCTCCTGATAAAAATGATACATCACTTGGGTGGGTAGGCCTAGCGGCCGCGACAGGAAACGCCCCAAAGCGCAACGTGGATACATCCAAATTTGTGAAGGAAAACAGAGGTGTTTTTTGCAAAGTGACTACCTGTAGATTTTGGCATGTAGCTCAGCCGCCACCTAGGGAAACCTACCAAACCTGTGCATTTCTGAAAACTAGAGACCTAGGGGAATCCAAGGTGGGGTGACTTGTGTGGCTCGGACCAGGTTCTGTTACCCAGAATCCTTTGCAAACCTCAAAATTTGGTTAAAAAAACACATGTTCCTAACATTTCCGTGGCAGAAAGTTCTGGAATCTGAGAGGAGCCACAAATTTCCTTCCACCCAGCGTTCCCCCACGTCTCCCGATAAAAATGATACCTCACTTGTGTGGGTAGGCCTAGCGGCCGCGACAGGAAGCACCCCAAAGCGCAACGTGGACACATCCAAATTTGTGAAGGAAAAGAGAGGTGTTTTTTGCAAAGTGACTACCTGTAGATTTTGGCTTGTAGCTCAGCCGCCACCTAGGGAAACCTACCAAACCTGTGCATTTCTGAAAACTAGAGACCTAGGGGAATCCAAGATGGGGTGACTTGTGTGGCTCGGACCAGGTTCTGTTACCCAGAATCATTTGCAAACCTCAAAATTTGGCTAAAAAAACACATGTTCCTCACATTTCTGTGGCAGAAAGTTCTGGAATCTGAGAGGAGCCACGAATTTCCTTCCACCCATCGTTGCCCCACATCTCCCGATAAAAATGATACCTCACTTGTGTGCGTAGGCCTAGCGCCCGTGACAGGAAATGCCCCAAAGCGCAACGTGACACAGCCAAATTTTTGAAGGAAAACAGAGGTGTTTTTTGCAAAGTGCCTACCTGTAGATTTTGGCCTGTAGCTCAGCCGCCACCTAGGGAAACCTACCAAACCTGTGCATTTCTGAAAACTAGAGACCTAGGGGAATCCACGATGGGGTGACTTGTGTGGCTTGGACCAGGTTCTGTTACCCAGAATCCTTTGCAAACCTCAAAATTTGGCTAAAAAAACACATGTTCCTCACATTTCTGTGGCAGAAAGTTCTGGAATCTGAGAGGAGCCACGAATTTCCTTCCACCCAGCGTTCCCCCACGTCTCCCGATAAAAATGATACCTCACTTGTGTGCGTAGGCCTAGCGCCCGTGACAGGAAATGCCCCAAGGCGCAACGTGGACACATCCAAATTTGTGACGGAAAACAGAGGTGTTTTTTGCAAAGTGCCTACCTGTAGATTTTGGCCTGTAGCTCAGCCGCCACCTAGGGAAACCTAGCAAACCTGTGCATTTCTGAAAACTAGAGACCTAGGGGAATCCAAGATGGGGTGACTTGTGTGGCTCAGACCAGGTTCTGTTACCCAGAATCCTTTGCAAACCTCAAAATTTGGCTAAAAAAACACATGTTCCTAACATTTCTGTGGCAGAAAGTTCTGGAATCTGAGAGGAGCCACAAATTTCCTTCCACCCAGCGTTCCCCCACGTCTCCCGATAAAAATGATACCTCACTTGTGTGTGTAGGCCTAGCGCCCGCGACAGGAAACGCCCCAAAGCGCAACGTGGACACATCAAAATTTGTGAAGGAAAACAGAGGTGTTTTTTGCAAAGTGCCTAGCTGTAGATTTTGGCTTGTAGCTCAGCCGCCACCTAGGGAAACCTACCAAACCTGTGCATTTCTGAAAACTAGAGACCTAGGGGAATCCAAGATGGGGTGACTTGTGTGGCTCGGACCAGGTTCTGTTACCCAGAATCCTTTGCAAACCTCAAAATTTGGCTAAAAAAACACATGTTCCTCACATTTCTGTGGCAGAAAGTTCTGGAATCTGAGAGGAGCCACGAATTTCTTTCCACCCAGCGTTCCCCCACGTCTCCCGATAAAAATGATACCTCACTTGTTTGCGTAGGTCTAGCGCCCGTGACAGGAAATGCCCAAAGGCGCAACGTGGACACATCCAAATTTGTGACGGAAAACAGAGGTGTTTTTTGCAAAGTGCCTACCTGTATATTTTGGCCTGTAGCTCAGCCGCCACGTAGGGTTACCTACCAAACCTGTGCATTTCTGAAAACTAGAGACCTAGGGGAAACCAAGATGGGGTGACTTGTGTGGATCGGACCAGGTTCTGTTACCCAGAATCCTTTGCAAACCTCAAAATTTGGCTAAAAAAACACATGTTCCTAACATTTCTGTGGCAGAAAGTTCTGGAATCTGAGAGGAGCCACAAATTTCATTCCACCCAGCGTTCCCCCAAGTCTCCCGATAAAAATGATACCTCACTTGTGTGGGTAGGCCTAGCCCCCGCGACAGGAAACGCCCCAAAGCGCAACGTGGACACATCCAAATTTGTGAAGGAAAACAGAGGTGTTTTTTGCAAAGTGCCTACCTGTAGATTTTGGCCTGTAGCTCAGCCGCCACCTAGGGAAACCTACCAAACCTGTGCATTTCTGAAAACTAGAGACCTAGGGGAATTCAAGGTGGGGTGACTTGTGTGGCTCGGACCAGGTTCTGTTACCCAGAATCCTTTGCAAACCTCAAAATTTGGCTAAAAAAACACATGTTCCTAACATTTCTGTGGCAGAAAGTTCTGGAATCTGAGAGAAACCACAAATTTCCTTCCACCCAGCGTTCCCCCGCAGCTCCCGATAAAAATTATACCTCACTTGTGTGGGTAGGCCTAGCGGCCGTGACAGGAAACGCCCCAAAGCGCAACGTGGACACATCCAAATTTGTGAAGGAAAACAGGTGTTTTTTGCAAAGTGACTACCTGTAGATTTTGGCCTGTAGCTCAGCCGCCACCTATGGAAACCTACCAAACCTGTGCATTTCTGAAAACTAGAGACCTAGGGGAATCCAAGATGGGGTGACTTGTGTGGCTCGGACCAGGTTCTGTTACCCAGAATCCTTTGCAAACCTCAAAATTTGGCTAAAAAAACACATGTTCCTAACATTTCTGTGGCAGGAAGTTCTGGAATCTGAGAGGAGCCACAAATTTCCTTCCACCCAGCGTTCCCCCACGTCTCCCGATAAAAATGATACCTCACTTGTGTGGGTAGGCCTAGCGCCCGCGACAGGAAACGCCCCAAAGCGCAACGTGGACACATCCAAATTTGTGAAGGAAAACAGAGGTGTTTTTTGCAAAGTGCCTACCTGTAGATTTTGGCTTGTAGCTGAGCCGCCACCTAGGGAAACCTACCAAACCTGTGCATTTCTGAAAACTAGAGACCTAGGGGAATCCACGATGGGGTGACTTGTGTGGCTTGGACCAGGTTCTGTTACCCAGAATCCTTTGCAAACCTCAAAATTTGGCTAAAAAAACACATGTTCCTCACATTTCTGTGGCAGAAAGTTCTGGAATCTGAGAGGAGCCACGAATTTCCTTCCACCCAGCGTTCCCCCACGTCTCCCGATAAAAATGATACCTCACTTGTGTGCGTAGGCCTAGCGCCCGTGACAGAAAATGCCCCAAGGCGCAACGTGGACACATCCAAATTTGTGACGGAAAACAGAGGTGTTTTTTGCAAAGTGCCTACCTGTAGATTTTGGCCTGTAGCTCAGCCGCCACCTAGGGAAACCTACCAAACCTATGCATTTCTGAAAACTAGAGACCTAGGGGAATCCAAGATGGGGTCACTTGTGTGGCTCGGACCAGGTTCTGTTACCCAGAATCCTTTGCAAACCTCAAAATGTGGCTAAAAAAACACATGTTCCTCACATTTCTGTGGCAAAAAGTTCTGGAATCTGAGAGGAGCCACAAATTTCCTTCCACCCAGCGTTCCCCCACGTCTCCCGATAAAAATGATACCTCACTTGTGTGGGTAGGCCTAGCGGCCGCGACAGGGTACGCCCCAAAGCGCAACGTGGACACATCCAAATTTGTGAAGGAAAACAGAGGTGTTTTTTGCAAAGTGACTACCTGTAGATTTTGGCCTGTAGCTCAGCCGCCACCTAGGGAAACCTACCAAACCTGTGCATTTCTGAAAACTAGAGACCTAGGGGAATCCAAGGTGGGGTGACTTGTGTGGCACGGACCAGGTTCTGTTACCCAGAATCCTTTGCAAACCTCAAAATTTGGTTAAAAAAACACATGTTCCTAAAATTTCTGTGGCAGAAAGTTCTGGAATCTGAGAGGAGCCACAAATTTCCTTCCACCCAGCGTTCCCCCACGTCTCCTGATAAAAATGATACATCACTTGTGTGGGTAGGCCTAGCGGCCGCGACAGGAAACGCCCCAAAGCGCAACGTGGATACATCCAAATTTGTGAAGGAAAACAGAGGTGTTTTTTGCAAAGTGACTACCTGTAGATTTTGGCCTGTAGCTCAGCCGCCACCTAGGGAAACCTACCAAACCTGTGCATTTCTGAAAACTAGAGACCTAGGGGAATCCAAGGTGGGGTGACTTGTGTGGCTCGGACCAGGTTCTGTTACCCAGAATCCTTTGCAAACCTCAAAATTTGGTTAAAAAAACACATGTTCCTAACATTTCCGTGGCAGAAAGTTCTGGAATCTGAGAGGAGTCACAAATTTCCTTCCACCCAGCGTTCCCCCACGTCTCCCGATAAAAATGATACCTCACTTGTGTGGGTAGGCCTAGCGGCCGCGACAGGAAGCACCCCAAAGCGCAACGTGGACACATCCAAATTTGTGAAGGAAAAGAGAGGTGTTTTTTGCAAAGTGACTACCTGTAGATTTTGGCTTGTAGCTCAGCCGCCACCTAGGGAAACCTACCAAACCTGTGCATTTCTGAAAACTAGAGACCTAGGGGAATCCAAGATGGGGTGACTTGTGTGGCTCGGACCAGGTTCTGTTACCCAGAATCATTTGCAAACCTCAAAATTTGGCTAAAAAAACACATGTTCCTCACATTTCTGTGGCAGAAAGTTCTGGAATCTGAGAGGAGCCACGAATTTCCTTCCACCCATCGTTGCCCCACATCTCCCGATAAAAATGATACCTCACTTGTGTGCGTAGGCCTAGCGCCCGTGACAGGAAATGCCCCAAAGCACAACGTGACACAGCCAAATTTTTGAAGGAAAACAGAGGTGTTTTTTGCAAAGTGCCTACCTGTAGATTTTGGCCTGTAGCTCAGCCGCCACCTAGGGAAACCTACCAAACCTGTGCATTTCTGAAAACTAGAGACCTAGGGGAATCCAAGATGGGGTCACTTGTGTGGCTCGGACCAGGTTCTGTTACCCAGAATCCTTTGCAAACCTCAAAATGTGGCTAAAAAAACACATGTTCCTCACATTTCTGTGGCAAAAAGTTCTGGAATCTGAGAGGAGCCACAAATTTCCTTCCACCCAGCGTTCCCCCACGTCTCCCGATAAAAATGATACCTCACTTGTGTGGGTAGGCCTAGCGGCCGCGACAGGATACGCCCCAAAGCGCAACGTGGACACATCCAAATTTGTGAAGGAAAACAGAGGTGTTTTTTGCAAAGTGACTACCTGTAGATTTTGGCCTGTAGCTCAGCCGCCACCTAGGGAAACCTACCAAACCTGTGCATTTCTGAAAACTAGAGACCTAGGGGAATCCAAGGTGGGGTGACTTGTGTGGCACGGACCAGGTTCTGTTACCCAGAATCCTTTGCAAACCTCAAAATTTGGTTAAAAAAACACATGTTCCTAAAATTTCTGTGGCAGAAAGTTCTGGAATCTGAGAGGAGCCACAAATTTCCTTCCACCCAGCGTTCCCCCATGTCTCCTGATAAAAATGATACATCACTTGTGTGGGTAGGCCTAGCGGCCGCGACAGGAAACGCCCCAAAGCGCAACGTGGATACATCCAAATTTGTGAAGGAAAACAGAGGTGTTTTTTGCAAAGTGACTACCTGTAGATTTTGGCCTGTAGCTCAGCCGCCACCTAGGGAAACCTACCAAACCTGTGCATTTCTGAAAACTAGAGACCTAGGGGAATCCAAGGTGGGGTGACTTGTGTGGCTCGGACCAGGTTCTGTTACCCAGAATCCTTTGCAAACCTCAAAATTTGGTTAAAAAAACACATGTTCCTAACATTTCCGTGGCAGAAAGTTCTGGAATCTGAGAGGAGCCACAAATTTCCTTCCACCCAGCGTTCCCCCACGTCTCCCGATAAAAATGATACCTCACTTGTGTGGGTAGGCCTAGCGGCCGCGACAGGAAGCACCCCAAAGCGCAACGTGGACACATCCAAATTTGTGAAGGAAAAGAGAGGTGTTTTTTGCAAAGTGACTACCTGTAGATTTTGGCTTGTAGCTCAGCCGCCACCTAGGGAAACCTACCAAACCTGTGCATTTCTGAAAACTAGAGACCTAGGGGAATCCAAGATGGGGTGACTTGTGTGGCTCGGACCAGGTTCTGTTACCCAGAATCATTTGCAAACCTCAAAATTTGGCTAAAAAAACACATGTTCCTCACATTTCTGTGGCAGAAAGTTCTGGAATCTGAGAGGAGCCACGAATTTCCTTCCACCCATCGTTGCCCCACATCTCCCGATAAAAATGATACCTCACTTGTGTGCGTAGGCCTAGCGCCCGTGACAGGAAATGCCCCAAAGCGCAACGTGACACAGCCAAATTTTTGAAGGAAAACAGAGGTGTTTTTTGCAAAGTGCCTACCTGTAGATTTTGGCCTGTAGCTCAGCCGCCACCTAGGGAAACCTACCAAACCTGTGCATTTCTGAAAACTAGAGACCTAGGGGAATCCAAGATGGGGTGACTTGTGTGGCTCGGACCAGGTTCTGTTACCCAGAATCCTGTGCAAACCTCAAAATTTGGCTAAAAAAACACATGTTCCTAACATTTCTGTGGCAGAGAGTTCTGGAATCTGAGAGGAGCCACAAATTTCTTTCCACCCAGTGTTCCCCCACATCTCCCGATAAAAATGATACCTCACTTGTGTGGGTAGGCCTAGCGGCCGCGACAGGAAACGCCCCAAAGCGCAACGTGGACACATCCAAATTTGTGAAGGAAAACAGAGGTGTTTTTTACAAAGTGACTACCTGTAGATTTTGGCCTGTAGCTCAGCCGCCACCTAGGGAATCCTACCAAACCTGTGCATTTCTGAAAACTAGAGACCTAGGGGAATCGAAGATGGCGTGACTTGTGTGGCTCGGACCAGGTTCTGTTACCCAGAATCCTTTGCAAACCTCAAAATTTGGCTAAAAAAACACATGTTCCTAACATTTCTGTGGCAGAAAGTTCTGGAATCTGAGAGGAACCACAAATTTCCTTCCACCCACGTTCCCCCGCAGCTCCCGATAAAAATTATACCTCACTTGTGTGGGTAGGCCTAGCGGCCGTGACAGGAATCGCCCCAAAGCGCAACGTGGACACATCCAAATTTGTGAAGGAAAACAGGTGTTTTTTGCAAAGTGCCTACCTGTAGATTTTGGCCTGTAGCTCAGCCGCCACCTATGGAAACCTACCAAACCTGTGCATTTCTGAAAACCAGAGACCTAGGGGAATCCAAGATGGGGTGACTTGTGTGGCTCGGACCAGGTTCTGTTACCCAGAATCCTTTGCAAACCTCAAAATTTGGCTAAAAAAACACATGTTCCTAACATTTCTGTGGCAGAAAGTTCTGGAATCTGAGAGGAGCCACAAATTTCCTTCCACCCAGCGTTCCCCCACGTCTCCCGATAAAAATGATACCTCACTTGTGTGGGTAGGCCTAGCGCCTGCGACAGGAAACGCCCCAAAGCGCAACGTGGACACATCCAAATTTGTGAAGGAAAACAGAGGTGTTTTTTGCAAAGTGCCTACCTGTAGATTTTGGCTTGTAGCTGAGCCGCCACCTAGGGAAACCTACCAAACCTGTGCATTTCTGAAAACTAGAGACCTAGGGGAATCCACGATGGGGTGACTTGTGTGGCTTGGACCAGGTTCTGTTACCCAGAATCCTTTGCAAACCTCAAAATTTGGCTAAAAAAACACATGTTCCTCACATTTCTGTGGCAGAAAGTTCTGGAATCTGAGAGGAGCCACGAATTTCCTTCCACCCAGCGTTCCCCCACGTCTCCCGATAAAAATGATACCTCACTTGTGTGGGTAGGCCTAGCGGCCGCGACAGGATACGCCCCAAAGCGCAACGTGGACACATCCAAATTTGTGACGGAAAACAGAGGTGTTTTTTGCAAAGTGCCTACCTGTAGATTTTGGCCTGTAGCTCAGCCGCCACCTAGGGAAACCTACCAAACCTGTGCATTTCTGAAAACTAGAGACCTAGGGGAATCCAAGATGGGGTCACTTGTGTGGCTCGGACCAGGTTCTGTTACCCAGAATCCTTTGCAAACCTCAAAATGTGGCTAAAAAAACACATGTTCCTCACATTTCTGTGGCAAAAAGTTCTGGAATCTGAGAGGAGCCACAAATTTCCTTCCACCCAGCGTTCCCCCACGTCTCCCGATAAAAATGATACCTCACTTGTGTGGGTAGGCCTAGCGGCCGCGACAGGATACGCCCCAAAGCGCAACGTGGACACATCCAAATTTGTGAAGGAAAACAGAGGTGTTTTTTGCAAAGTGACTACCTGTAGATTTTGGCCTGTAGCTCAGCCGCCACCTAGGGAAACCTACCAAACCTGTGCATTTCTGAAAACTAGAGACCTAGGGGAATCAAAGGTGGGGTGACTTGTGTGGCACGGACCAGGTTCTGTTACCCAGAATCCTTAGCAAACCTCAAAATTTGGTTAAAAAAACACATGTTCCTAAAATTTCTGTGGCAGAAAGTTCTGGAATCTGAGAGGAGCCACAAATTTCCTTCCACCCAGCGTTCCCCCACGTCTCCCGATAAAAATGATACCTCACTTGTGTGGGTAGGCCTAGCGGCCGCGACAGGAAGCACCCCAAAGCGCAACGTGGACACATCCAAATTTGTGAAGGAAAAGAGAGGTGTTTTTTGCAAAGTGACTACCTGTAGATTTTGGCTTGTAGCTCAGCCGCCACCTAGGGAAACCTACCAAACCTGTGCATTTCTGAAAACTAGAGACCTAGGGGAATCCAAGATGGGGTGACTTGTGTGGCTCGGACCAGGTTCTGTTACCCAGAATCATTTGCAAACCTCAAAATTTGGCTAAAAAAACACATGTTCCTCACATTTCTGTGGCAGAAAGTTCTGGAATCTGAGAGGAGCCACGAATTTTCTTCCACCCAGCGTTGCCCCACATCTCCCGATAAAAATGATACCTCACTTGTGTGCGTAGGCCTAGCGCCCGTGACAGGAAATGCCCCAAAGCGCAACGTGACACAGCCAAATTTTTGAAGGAAAACAGAGGTGTTTTTTGCAAAGTGCCTACCTGTAGATTTTGGCCTGTAGCTCAGCCGCCACCTAGGGAAACCTACCAAACCTGTGCATTTCTGAAAACTAGAGACCTAGGGGAATCCAAGATGGGGTGACTTGTGTGGCTCGGACCAGGTTCTGTTACCCAGAATCCTGTGCAAACCTCAAAATTTGGCTAAAAAAACACATGTTCCTAACATTTCTGTGGCAGAAAGTTCTGGAATCTTAGAGGAGCCACAAATTTCCTTCCACCCAGCGTTCCCCCACATCTCCCGATAAAAATGATACCTCACTTGTGTGGGTAGGCCTAGCGGCCACGACAGGAAACGCCCCAAAGCGCAACGTGGACACATCCAAATTTGTGACGGAAAACAGAGGTGTTTTTTACAAAGTGACTACCTGTAGATTTTGGCCTGTAGCTCAGCCGCCACCTAGGGAATCCTACCAAACCTGTGCATTTCTGAAAACTAGAGACCTAGGGGAATCGAAGATGGCGTGACTTGTGTGGCTCGGACCAGGTTCTGTTACCCAGAATCCTTTGCAAACCTCAAAATTTGGCTAAAACAACACATGTTCCTAACATTTCTGTGGCAGAAAGTTCTGGAATCTGAGAGTAGCCACAAATTTCCTTCCACCCAGCGTTCCCCCACGTCTCCCGATAAAAATGATACCTCACTTGTGTGGGTAGGCCTAGCGGCTGCGACAGGAAACGCCCCAAAGCGCAACGTGGACACATCCAAATTTGTGAAGGAAAACAGAGGTGTTTTTTGCAAAGTGACTACCTGTAGATTTTGGCCTGTAGCTCACCCGCCACCTAGGGAAACCTACCAAACCTGTGCATTTCTGAAAACTAGAGACCTAGGGGAATCCAAGATGGGGTGACTTATGTGGCTCGGACCAGGTTCTGTTACCCAGAATCCTTTGCAAACCTCAAAATTTGGTTAAAAAAACACATGTTCCTAATATTTCTGTGGCAGAAAGTTCTGGAATCTGAGAGGAGCCACAAATTTCCTTCCACCCAGCGTTCCCCCACGTCTCCCGATAAAAATGATACCTCACTTGTGTGGGTAGGCCTAGCGGCCGCGACAGGAAACGCCCCAAAGCGCAACGTGGACACATCCAAATTTGTGAAGGAAAACAGAGGTGTTTTTTGCAAAGTGACTACCTGTAGATTTTGGCTTGTAGCTCAGCCGCCACCTAGGGAAACCTACCAAACCTGTGCATTTCTGAAAACTAGAGACCTAGGGTAATCCAAGATAGGGTGACTTGTGTGGCTCGGACCAGGTTCTGTTACCCAGAATCCTTTGCAAACCTCAAAATTTGGCTAAAAAAACACATGTTCCTAACATTTCTGTGGCAGAAAGTTCTGGAATCTGAGAGGAGCCACAAATTTCCTTCCACCCAGCGTTCCCCCACGTCTCCCGATAAAAATTATACCTCACTTGTGTGTGTAGGCCTAGCGCCCGCGACAGGAAACGCCCCAAAGCGCAACGTGGACACATCAAAATTTGTGAAGGAAAACAGAGGTGTTTTTTGCAAAGTGCCTAGCTGTAGATTTTGGCTTGTAGCTCAGCCGCCACCTAGGGAAACCTACCAAACCTGTGCATTTCTGAAAACTAGAGACCTAGGGGAATCCAAGATGGGGTGACTTGTGTGGCTCGGACCAGGTTCTGTTACCCAGAATCCTTTGCAAACCTCAAAATTTGGCTAAAAAAACACATGTTCCTCACATTTCTGTGGCAGAAAGTTCTGGAATCTGAGAGGAGCCACAAATTTCTTTCCACCCAGCGTTCCCCCACGTCTCCCGATAAAAATGATACCTCACTTGTTTGCGTAGGTCTAGCGCCCGTGACAGGAAATGCCCAAAGGCGCAACGTGGACACATCCAAATTTGTGACGGAAAACAGAGGTGTTTTTTGCAAAGTGCCTACCTGTATATTTTGGCCTGTAGCTCAGCCGCCACGTAGGGTTACCCACCAAACCTGTGCATTTCTGAAAACTAGAGACCTGGGGGAAACCAAGATGGGGTGACTTGTGTGGATAGGACCAGGTTCTGTTACCCAGAATCCTTTGCAAACCTCAAAATTTGGCTAAAAAAACACATGTTCCTAACATTTCTGTGGCAGAAAGTTCTGGAATCTGAGAGGAGCCACAAATTTCATTCCACCCAGCGTTCCCCCAAGTCTCCCGATAAAAATGATACCTCACTTGTGTGGGTAGGCCTAGCGCCCGCGACAGGAAACGCCCCAAAGCGCAACGTGGACACATCCAAATTTGTGAAGGAAAACAGAGGTGTTTTTTGCAAAGTGCCTACCTGTAGATTTTGGCCTGTAGCTCAGCCGCCACCTAGGGAAACCTACCAAACCTGTGCATTTCTGAAAACTAGAGACCTAGGGGAATTCAAGGTGGGGTGACTTGTGTGGCTCGGACCAGGTTCTGTTACCCAGAATCCTTTGCAAACCTCAAAATTTGGCTAAAAAAACACATGTTCCTAACATTTCTGTGGCAGAAAGTTCTGGAATCTGAGAGGAACCACAAATTTCCTTCCACCCAGCGTTCCCCCGCAGCTCCCGATAAAAATTATACCTCACTTGTGTGGGTAGGCCTAGCGGCCGTGACAGGAAACGCCCCAAAGCGCAACATGGACACATCCAAATTTGTGAAGGAAAACAGGTGTTTTTTGCAAAGTGACTACCTGTAGCTTTTGGCCGGTAGCTCAGCCGCCACCTATGGAAACCTACCAAACCTGTGCATTTCTGAAAACTAGAGACCTAGGGGAATCCAAGATGGGGTGACTTGTGTGGCTCGGACCAGGTTCTGCTACCCAGAATCCTTTGCAAACCTCAAAATTTGGCTAAAAAAACACATGTTCCTAACATTTCTGTGGCAGAAAGTTCTGGAATCTGAGAGGAGCCACAAATTTCCTTCCACCCAGCGTTCCCCCACGTCTCCCGATAAAAATGATACCTCACTTGTGTGGGTAGGCCTAGCGCCCGCGACAGGAAACGCCCCAAAGCGCAACGTGGACACATCCAAATTTGTGAAGGAAAACAGAGGTGTTTTTTGCAAAGTGCCTACCTGTAGATTTTGGCTTGTAGCTGAGCCGCCACCTAGGGAAACCTACCAAACCTGTGCATTTCTGAAAACTAGAGACCTAGGGGAATCCACGATGGGGTGACTTGTGTGGCTTGGACCAGGTTCTGTTACCCAGAATCCTTTGCAAACCTCAAAATTTGGCTAAAAAAACACATGTTCCTCACATTTCTGTGGCAGAAAGTTCTGGAATCTGAGAGGAGCCACGAATTTCCTTCCACCCAGCGTTCCCCCACGTCTCCCGATAAAAATGATACCTCACTTGTGTGCGTAGGCCTAGCGCCCGTGACAGGAAATGCCCCAAGGCGCAACGTGGACACATCCAAATTTGTGACGGAAAACAGAGGTGTTTTTTGCAAAGTGCCTACCTGTAGATTTTGGCCTGTAGCTCAGCCGCCACCTAGGGAAACCTACCAAACCTGTGCATTTCTGAAAACTAGAGACCTAGGGGAATCCAAGATGGGGTGACTTGTGTGGCTCGGACCAGGTTCTGTTACCCAGAATCCTTTGCAAACCTCAAAATGTGGCTAAAAAAACACATGTTCCTCACATTTCTGTGGCAGAAAGTTCTGGAATCTGAGAGGAGCCACAAATTTCCTTCCACCCAGCGTTCCCCACGTCTCCCGATAAAAATGATACCTCACTTGTGTGGGTAGGCCTAGCGCCCGCGACAGGAAACGCCCCAAAGCGCAACGTGGACACATCCAAATTTGTGAAGGAAAACAGAGATGTTTTTTGCAAAGTGCCTACCTGTAGATTTTGGCCTGTAGCTCAGCCGCCACCTAGGGAAACCTACCAAACCTGTGCATTTCTGAAAACTAGAGACCTAGGGTAATCCAAGATAGGGTGACTTGTGTGGCTCGGACCAGGTTCTGTTACCCAGAATCCTTTGCAAACCTCAAAATTTGGCTAAAAAAACACATGTTCCTAACATTTCTGTGGCAGAAAGTTCTGGAATCTGAGAGGAGCCACAAATTTCCTTCCACCCAGCGTTCCCCCACGTCTCCCGATAAAAATTATACCTCACTTGTGTGTGTAGGCCTAGCGCCCGCGACAGGAAACGCCCCAAAGCGCAACGTGGACACATCAAAATTTGTGAAGGAAAACAGAGGTGTTTTTTGCAAAGTGCCTAGCTGTAGATTTTGGCTTGTAGCTCAGCCGCCACCTAGGGAAACCTACCAAACCTGTGCATTTCTGAAAACTAGAGACCTAGGGGAATCCAAGATGGGGTGACTTGTGTGGCTCGGACCAGGTTCTGTTACCCAGAATCCTTTGCAAACCTCAAAATTTGGCTAAAAAAACACATGTTCCTCACATTTCTGTGGCAGAAAGTTCTGGAATCTGAGAGGAGCCACAAATTTCTTTCCACCCAGCGTTCCCCCACGTCTCCCGATAAAAATGATACCTCACTTGTTTGCGTAGGTCTAGCGCCCGTGACAGGAAATGCCCAAAGGCGCAACGTGGACACATCCAAATTTGTGACGGAAAACAGAGGTGTTTTTTGCAAAGTGCCTACCTGTATATTTTGGCCTGTAGCTCAGCCGCCACGTAGGGTTACCCACCAAACCTGTGCATTTCTGAAAACTAGAGACCTGGGGGAAACCAAGATGGGGTGACTTGTGTGGATAGGACCAGGTTCTGTTACCCAGAATCCTTTGCAAACCTCAAAATTTGGCTAAAAAAACACATGTTCCTAACATTTCTGTGGCAGAAAGTTCTGGAATCTGAGAGGAGCCACAAATTTCATTCCACCCAGCGTTCCCCCAAGTCTCCCGATAAAAATGATACCTCACTTGTGTGGGTAGGCCTAGCGCCCGCGACAGGAAACGCCCCAAAGCGCAACGTGGACACATCCAAATTTGTGAAGGAAAACAGAGGTGTTTTTTGCAAAGTGCCTACCTGTAGATTTTGGCCTGTAGCTCAGCCGCCACCTAGGGAAACCTACCAAACCTGTGCATTTCTGAAAACTAGAGACCTAGGGGAATTCAAGGTGGGGTGACTTGTGTGGCTCGGACCAGGTTCTGTTACCCAGAATCCTTTGCAAACCTCAAAATTTGGCTAAAAAAACACATGTTCCTAACATTTCTGTGGCAGAAAGTTCTGGAATCTGAGAGGAACCACAAATTTCCTTCCACCCAGCGTTCCCCCGCAGCTCCCGATAAAAATTATACCTCACTTGTGTGGGTAGGCCTAGCGGCCGTGACAGGAAACGCCCCAAAGCGCAACATGGACACATCCAAATTTGTGAAGGAAAACAGGTGTTTTTTGCAAAGTGACTACCTGTAGCTTTTGGCCGGTAGCTCAGCCGCCACCTATGGAAACCTACCAAACCTGTGCATTTCTGAAAACTAGAGACCTAGGGGAATCCAAGATGGGGTGACTTGTGTGGCTCGGACCAGGTTCTGCTACCCAGAATCCTTTGCAAACCTCAAAATTTGGCTAAAAAAACACATGTTCCTAACATTTCTGTGGCAGAAAGTTCTGGAATCTGAGAGGAGCCACAAATTTCCTTCCACCCAGCGTTCCCCCACGTCTCCCGATAAAAATGATACCTCACTTGTGTGGGTAGGCCTAGCGCCCGCGACAGGAAACGCCCCAAAGCGCAACGTGGACACATCCAAATTTGTGAAGGAAAACAGAGGTGTTTTTTGCAAAGTGCCTACCTGTAGATTTTGGCTTGTAGCTGAGCCGCCACCTAGGGAAACCTACCAAACCTGTGCATTTCTGAAAACTAGAGACCTAGGGGAATCCACGATGGGGTGACTTGTGTGGCTTGGACCAGGTTCTGTTACCCAGAATCCTTTGCAAACCTCAAAATTTGGCTAAAAAAACACATGTTCCTCACATTTCTGTGGCAGAAAGTTCTGGAATCTGAGAGGAGCCACGAATTTCCTTCCACCCAGCGTTCCCCCACGTCTCCCGATAAAAATGATACCTCACTTGTGTGCGTAGGCCTAGCGCCCGTGACAGGAAATGCCCCAAGGCGCAACGTGGACACATCCAAATTTGTGACGGAAAACAGAGGTGTTTTTTGCAAAGTGCCTACCTGTAGATTTTGGCCTGTAGCTCAGCCGCCACCTAGGGAAACCTACCAAACCTGTGCATTTCTGAAAACTAGAGACCTAGGGGAATCCAAGATGGGGTGACTTGTGTGGCTCGGACCAGGTTCTGTTACCCAGAATCCTTTGCAAACCTCAAAATGTGGCTAAAAAAACACATGTTCCTCACATTTCTGTGGCAGAAAGTTCTGGAATCTGAGAGGAGCCACAAATTTCCTTCCACCCAGCGTTCCCCACGTCTCCCGATAAAAATGATACCTCACTTGTGTGGGTAGGCCTAGCGCCCGCGACAGGAAACGCCCCAAAGCGCAACGTGGACACATCCAAATTTGTGAAGGAAAACAGAGATGTTTTTTGCAAAGTGCCTACCTGTAGATTTTGGCCTGTAGCTCAGCCGCCACCTAGGGAAACCTACCAAACCTGTGCATTTCTGAAAACTAGAGACCTAGGGGAATCCACGATGGGGTGACTTGTGTGGCTCGGACCAGGTTCTGTTACCCAGAATCCTTTGCAAACCTCAAAATTTGGCTAAAAAAACACATGTTCCTAAAATTTCTGTGGCAGAAAGTTCTGGAATCTGAGAGGAGCCACGAATTTCCTTCCACCCAGCGTTGCCCCACATCTCCCGATAAAAATGATACCTCACTTGTGTGCGTAGGCCTAGCGCCCGTGACAGGAAATGCCCCAAAGCGCAACGTGACACAGCCAAATTTGTGAAGGAAAACAGAGGTGTTTTTTGCAAAGTGACTACCTGTAGATTTTGGCCTGTAGCTCAGCCGCCACCTAGGGAAACCTACCAAACCTGTGCATTTCTGAAAACTAGAGACCTATGGGAATCCAAGGTGGGGTGACTTGTGTGGCTCGGACCAGGTTCTGTTACCCAGAATCCTTTGCAAACCTCAAAATTTGGCTAAAAAAACACATGTTCCTAACATTTCTGTGGCAGAAAGTTCTGGAATCTGAGAGGAGCCACAAATTTCCTTCCACCCAGCGTTCCCCCACGTCTCCCGATAAAAATGATACCTCACTTGTGTGGGTAGGCCTAGCGGCCGCGACAGGATACGCCCCAAAGCGCAACGTGGACACATCCAAATTTGTGAAGGAAAACAGAGGTGTTTTTTGCAAAGTGACTACCTGTAGATTTTGGCCTGTAGCTCAGCCGCCACCTAGGGAAACCTACCAAACCTGTGCATTTCTGAAAACTAGAGACCTAGGGGAATCCAAGGTGGGGTGACTTGTGTGGCACGGACCAGGTTCTGTTACCCAGAATCCTTTGCAAACCTCAAAATTTGGTTAAAAAAACACATGTTCCTAAAATTTCTGTGGCAGAAAGTTCTGGAATCTGAGAGGAGCCACAAATTTCATTACACCCAGCGTTCCCCCACGTCTCCCGATAAAAATGATACATCACTTGTGTGGGTAGGCCTAGCGGCCGCGACAGGGAACGCCCCAAAGCGCAACGTGGACACATCCAAATTTGTGAAGGAAAACAGAGGTGTTTTTTGCAAAGTGACTACCTGTAGATTTTGGCCTGTAGCTCAGCCGCCACCTAGGGAAACATACCAAACCTGTGCATTTCTGAAAACTAGAGACCTAGGGGAATCCAAGATGGGATGACTTGTGTGGCTCGGACCAGGTTCTGTTACCCAGAATCCTTTGCAAACCTCAAAATTTGGCTAAAAAAACACATGTTCCTAACATTTCTGTGGCAGAAAGTTCTGGAATCTGAGAGGAGCCACAAATTTCCTTCCACCCAGCGTTCCCCCACGTCTCCCGATAAAAATGATACCTCACTTGTGTGGGTAGGCCTAGCGCCCGCGACAGGAAACGCCCCAAAGCGCAACGTGGACACATCCAAATTTGTGAAGGAAAACAGAGGTGTTTTTTGCAAAGTGCCTACCTGTAGATTTTGGCCTGTAGCTCAGCCGCCACCTAGGGAAACCTATCAAACCTGTGCATTTCTGAAAATTAGAGACCTAGGGGAATCCAAGGAGGGGTGACTTGTGTGGCTCGGACCAGGTTCTGTTACCCAGAATCCTTTGCAAACCCCAAAATTTGGCTAAAAAAACACATGTTCCTAACATTTCTGTGGCAGAAAGTTCTGGAATCTGAGAGGCGCCACAAATTTCCTTCCACCCAGCGTTCCCCCACGTCTCCCGATAAAAATGATACCTCACTTGTGTGGGTAGGCCTAGCGCCCGCGACAGGAAACGCCCCAAAGCGCAACGTGGACACATCCAAATTTGTGAAGGAAAACAGAGGTGTTTTTTGCAAAGTGCCTACCTGTAGATTTTGGCTTGTAGCTGAGCCGCCACCTAGGGAAACCTACCAAACCTGTGCATTTCTGAAAACTAGAGACCTAGGGGAATCCACGATGGGGTGACTTGTGTGGCTTGGACCAGGTTCTGTTACCCAGAATCCTTTGCAAACCTCAAAATTTGGCTAAAAAAACACATGTTCCTCACATTTCTGTGGCAGAAAGTTCTGGAATCTGAGAGGAGCCACGAATTTCCTTCCACCCAGCGTTCCCCCACGTCTCCCGATAAAAATGATACCTCACTTGTGTGCGTAGGCCTAGCGCCCGTGACAGGAAATGCCCCAAGGCGCAACGTGGACACATCCAAATTTGTGACGGAAAACAGAGGTGTTTTTTGCAAAGTGCCTACCTGTAGATTTTGGCCTGTAGCTCAGCCGCCACCTAGGGAAACCTACCAAACCTGTGCATTTCTGAAAACTAGAGACCTAGGGGAATCCAAGATGGGGTGACTTGTGTGGCTCGGACCAGGTTCTGTTACCCAGAATCCTTTGCAAACCTCAAAATGTGGCTAAAAAAACACATGTTCCTCACATTTCTGTGGCAGAAAGTTCTGGAATCTGAGAGGAGCCACAAATTTCCTTCCACCCAGCGTTCCCCACGTCTCCCGATAAAAATGATACCTCACTTGTGTGGGTAGGCCTAGCGCCCGCGACAGGAAACGCCCCAAAGCGCAACGTGGACACATCCAAATTTGTGAAGGAAAACAGAGATGTTTTTTGCAAAGTGCCTACCTGTAGATTTTGGCCTGTAGCTCAGCCGCCACCTAGGGAAACCTACCAAACCTGTGCATTTCTGAAAACTAGAGACCTAGGGGAATCCACGATGGGGTGACTTGTGTGGCTCGGACCAGGTTCTGTTACCCAGAATCCTTTGCAAACCTCAAAATTTGGCTAAAAAAACACATGTTCCTAAAATTTCTGTGGCAGAAAGTTCTGGAATCTGAGAGGAGCCACAAATTTCATTACACCCAGCGTTCCCCCACGTCTCCCGATAAAAATGATACATCACTTGTGTGGGTAGGCCTAGCGGCCGCGACAGGGAACGCCCCAAAGCGCAACGTGGACACATCCAAATTTGTGAAGGAAAACAGAGGTGTTTTTTGCAAAGTGACTACCTGTAGATTTTGGCCTGTAGCTCAGCCGCCACCTAGGGAAACATACCAAACCTGTGCATTTCTGAAAACTAGAGACCTAGGGGAATCCAAGATGGGATGACTTGTGTGGCTCGGACCAGGTTCTGTTACCCAGAATCCTTTGCAAACCTCAAAATTTGGCTAAAAAAACACATGTTCCTAACATTTCTGTGGCAGAAAGTTCTGGAATCTGAGAGGAGCCACAAATTTCCTTCCACCCAGCGTTCCCCCACGTCTCCCGATAAAAATGATACCTCACTTGTGTGGGTAGGCCTAGCGCCCGCGACAGGAAACGCCCCAAAGCGCAACGTGGACACATCCAAATTTGTGAAGGAAAACAGAGGTGTTTTTTGCAAAGTGCCTACCTGTAGATTTTGGCCTGTAGCTCAGCCGCCACCTAGGGAAACCTATCAAACCTGTGCATTTCTGAAAATTAGAGACCTAGGGGAATCCAAGGAGGGGTGACTTGTGTGGCTCGGACCAGGTTCTGTTACCCAGAATCCTTTGCAAACCCCAAAATTTGGCTAAAAAAACACATGTTCCTAACATTTCTGTGGCAGAAAGTTCTGGAATCTGAGAGGCGCCACAAATTTCCTTCCACCCAGCGTTCCCCCACGTCTCCCGATAAAAATGATACCTCACTTGTGTGGGTAGGCCTAGCGGCAGCGACAGGAAACGCCCCAAAGCGCAACGTGGACACATCCACATTTGTGAAGGAAAACAGAGGTGTTTTTTGCAAAGTGACTACCTGTAGATTTTGGCCTGTAGCTCAGCCGCCACCTAGGGAAACCTACCAAACCTGTGCATTTCTGAAAACTAGAGACCTAGGGGAATCCAAGGTGGGGTGACTTGTGTGGCTCGGACCAGGTTCTGTTACCCAGAATCCTTTGCAAACCTCAAAATTTGGCTAAAAAAACACATGTTCCTAACATTTCTGTGGCAGAAAGTTCTGGAATCTGAGAGGAGCCACAAATTTCCTTCCACCCAGCGTTCCCCCACGTCTCCCGATAAAAATGATACCTCACTTGTGTGGGTAGGCCTAGCGGCCGCGACAGGATACGCCCCAAAGCGCAACGTGGACACATCCAAATTTGTGAAGGAAAACAGAGGTGTTTTTTGCAAAGTGACTACCTGTAGATTTTGGCCTGTAGCTCAGCCGCCACCTAGGGAAACCTACCAAACCTGTGCATTTCTGAAAACTAGAGACCTAGGGGAATCCAAGGTGGGGTGACTTGTGTGGCACGGACCAGGTTCTGTTACCCAGAATCCTTTGCAAACCTCAAAATTTGGTTAAAAAAACACATGTTCCTAAAATTTCTGTGGCAGAAAGTTCTGGAATCTGAGAGGAGCCACAAATTTCCTTCCACCCAGCGTTCCCCCACGTCTCCCGATAAAAATGATACATCACTTGTGTGGGTAGGCCTAGCGGCCGCGACAGGAAACGCCCCAAAGCGCAACGTGGATACATCCAAATTTGTGAAGGAAAACAGAGGTGTTTTTTGCAAAGTGACTACCTGTAGATTTTGGCCTGTAACTCAGCCGCCACCTAGGGAAACCTACCAAACCTGTGCATTTCTGAAAACTAGAGACCTAGGGGAATCCAAGGTGGGGTGACTTGTGTGGCTCGGACCAGGTTCTGTTACCCAGAATCCTTTGCAAACCTCAAAATTTGGCTAAAAAAACACATGTTCCTAACATTTCTGTGGCAGAAAGTTCTGGAATCTGAGAGGAGCCACAAATTTCCTTCTACCCAGCGTTCCCCCACGTCTCCCGATAAAAATGATACCTCACTTGTGTGGGTAGGCCTAGCGGCCGCGACAGGAAGCACCCCAAAGCACAACGTGGACACATCAAAATTTGTGAAGGAAAACAGAGGTGTTTTTTGCAAAGTGCCTAGCTGTAGATTTTGGCTTTTAGCTCAGCCGCCACCTAGGGAAACCTACCAAACCTGTGCATTTCTGAAAACTAGAGACCTAGGGGAATCCAAGATGGGGTGACTTGTGTGGCTCGGACCAGGTTCTGTTACCCAGAATCATTTGCAAACCTCAAAATTTGGCTAAAAAAACACATGTTCCTCACATTTCTGTGGCAGAAAGTTCTGGAATCTGAGAGGAGCCACGAATTTCCCTCCACCCAGCGTTGCCCCACATCTCCCGATAAAAATGATACCTCACTTGTGTGCGTAGGCCTAGCGCCCGTGACAGGAAATGCCCCAAAGCGCAACGTGACACAGCCAAATTTTTGAAGGAAAACAGAGGTGTTTTTTGCAAAGTGCCTACCTGTAGATTTTGGCCTGTAGCTCAGCCGCCACCTAGGGAAACCTACCAAACCTGTGCATTTCTGAAAACTAGAGACCTAGGGTAATCCAAGATAGGGTGACTTGTGTGGCTCGGACCAGGTTCTGTTACCCAGAATCCTTTGCAAACCTCAAAATTTGGCTAAAAAAACACATGTTCCTAACATTTCTGTGGCAGAAAGTTCTGGAATCTGAGAGGAGCCACGAATTTCCTTCCACGCAGCGTTGCCCCACATCTCCCGATAAAAATGATACCTCACTTGTGTGCGTAGGCCTAGCGCCCGTGACAGGAAATGCCCCAAAGCGCAACGTGGACACAGCCAAATTTTTTAAGGAAAACAGAGGTGTTTTTTGCAAAGTGCCTACCTGTAGATTTTGGCCTGTAGCTCAGCCGCCACCTAGGGAAACCTACCAAACCTGTGCATTTCTGAAAACTAGAGACCTAGGGGAATCCAAGATGGGGTGACTTGTGTGGCTCAGACCAGGTTCTGTTACCCAGAATCCTTTGCAAACCTCAAAATTTGGCTAAAAAAACACATGTTCCTAACATTTCTGTGGCAGAAAGTTCTGGAATCTGAGAGGAGCCACAAATTTCCTTCCACCCAGCGTTCCCCCACGTCTCCCGATAAAAATGATACCTCACTTGTGTGTGTAGGCCTAGCGCCCGCGACAGGAAACGCCCCAAAGCGCAACGTGGACACATCAAAATTTGTGAAGGAAAACAGAGGTGTTTTTTGCAAAGTGCCTAGCTGTAGATTTTGGCTTGTAGCTCAGCCGCCACCTAGGGAAACCTACCAAACCTGTGCATTTCTGAAAACTAGAGACCTAGGGGAATCCAAGATGGGGTGACTTGTGTGGCTCGGACCAGGTTCTGTTACCCAGAATCCTTTGCAAATCTCAAAATTTGGCTAAAAAAACACATGTTCCTCACATTTCTGTGGCAGAAAGTTCTGGAATCTGAGAGGAGCCACGAATTTCTTTCCACCCAGCGTTCCCCCACGTCTCCCGATAAAAATGATACCTCACTTGTTTGCGTAGGTCTAGCGCCCGTGACAGGAAATGCCCAAAGGCGCAACGTGGACACATCCAAATTTGTGACGGAAAACAGAGGTGTTTTTTGCAAAGTGCCTACCTGTATATTTTGGCCTGTAGCTCAGCCGCCACGTAGGGTTACCTACCAAACCTGTGCATTTCTGAAAACTAGAGACCTAGGGGAAACCAAGATGGGGTGACTTGTGTGGATCGGACCAGGTTCTGTTACCCAGAATCCTTTGCAAACCTCAAAATTTGGCTAAAAAAACACATGTTCCTAACATTTCTGTGGCAGAAAGTTCTGGAATCTGAGAGGAGCCACAAATTTCATTCCACCCAGCGTTCCCCCAAGTCTCCCGATAAAAATGATACCTCACTTGTGTGGGTAGGCCTAGCGCCCGCGACAGGAAACGCCCCAAAGCGCAACGTGGACACATCCAAATTTGTGAAGGAAAACAGAGGTGTTTTTTGCAAAGTGCCTACCTGTAGATTTTGGCCTGTAGCTCAGCCGCCACCTAGGGAAACCTACCAAACCTGTGCATTTCTGAAAACTAGAGACCTAGGGGAATTCAAGGTGGGGTGACTTGTGTGGCTCGGACCAGGTTCTGTTACCCAGAATCCTTTGCAAACCTCAAAATTTGGCTAAAAAAACACATGTTCCTAACATTTCTGTGGCAGAAAGTTCTGGAATCTGAGAGGAACCACAAATTTCCTTCCACCCAGCGTTCCCCCGCAGCTCCCGATAAAAATTATACCTCACTTGTGTGGGTAGGCCTAGCGGCCGTGACAGGAAACGCCCCAAAGCGCAACGTGGACACATCCAAATTTGTGAAGGAAAACAGGTGTTTTTTGCAAAGTGACTACCTGTAGATTTTGGCCTGTAGCTCAGCCGCCACCTATGGAAACCTACCAAACCTGTGCATTTCTGAAAACTAGAGACCTAGGGGAATCCAAGATGGGGTGACTTGTGTGGCTCGGACCAGGTTTTGTTACCCAGAATCCTTTGCAAACCTCAAAATTTGGCTAAAAAAACACATGTTCCTAACATTTCTGTGGCAGAAAGTTCTGGAATCTGAGAGGAGCCACAAATTTCCTTCCACCCAGCGTTCCCCCACGTCTCCCGATAAAAATGATACCTCACTTGTGTGGGTAGGCCTAGCGCCCGCGACAGGAAACGCCGCAAAGTGCAACGTGGACACATCCAAATTTGTGAAGGAAAACAGAGGTGTTTTTTGCAAAGTGCCTACCTGTAGATTTTGGCTTGTAGCTGAGCCGCCACCTAGGGAAACCTACCAAACCTGTGCATTTCTGAAAACTAGAGACCTAGGGGAATCCACGATGGGGTGACTTGTGTGGCTTGGACCAGGTTCTGTTACCCAGAATCCTTTGCAAACCTCAAAATTTGGCTAAAAAAACACATGTTCCTCACATTTCTGTGGCAGAAAGTTCTGGAATCTGAGAGGAGCCACGAATTTCCTTCCACCCAGCGTTCCCCCACGTCTCCCGATAAAAATGATACCTCACTTGTGTGCGTAGGCCTAGCGCCCGTGACAGGAAATGCCCCAAGGCGCAACGTGGACACATCCAAATTTGTGACGGAAAACAGAGGTGTTTTTTGCAAAGTGGCTACCTGTAGATTTTGGCCTGTAGCTCAGCCGCCACCTAGGGAAACCTACCAAACCTGTGCATTTCTGAAAACTAGAGACCTAGGGGAATCCACGATGGGGTGACTTGTGTGGCTCGGACCAGGTTCTGTTACCCAGAATCCTTTGCAAACCTCAAAATTTGGCTAAAAAAACACATGTTCCTAAAATTTCTGTGGCAGAAAGTTCTGGAATCTGAGAGGAGCCACAAATTTCATTCCACCCAGCGTTCCCCCACGTCTCCCGATAAAAATGATACCTCACTTGTGTGGGTAGGCCTAGGGGCCGCGACAGGGAACGCCCCAAAGCGCAACGTGGACACATCCAAATTTGTGAAGGAAAACAGAGGTGTTTTTTGCAAAGTGACTACCTGTAGATTTTGGCCTGTAGCTCAGCCGCCACCTAGGGAAACATACCAAACCTGTGCATTTCTGAAAACTAGAGACCTAGGGGAATCCAAGATGGGATGACTTGTGTGGCTCGGACCAGGTTCTGTTACCCAGAATCCTTTGCAAACCTCAAAATTTGGCTAAAAAAACACATGTTCCTAACATTTCTGTGGCAGAAAGTTCTGGAATCTGAGAGGAGCCACAAATTTCCTTCCACCCAGCGTTCCCCCACGTCTCCCGATAAAAATGATACCTCACTTGTGTGGGTAGGCCTAGCGCCCGCGACAGGAAACGCCCCAAAGCGCAACGTGGACACATCCAAATTTGTGAAGGAAAACAGAGGTGTTTTTTGCAAAGTGCCTACCTGTAGATTTTGGCCTGTAGCTCAGCCGCCACCTAGGGAAACCTATCAAACCTGTGCATTTCTGAAAATTAGAGACCTAGGGGAATCCAAGGTGGGGTGACTTGTGTGGCTCGGACCAGGTTCTGTTACCCAGAATCCTTTGCAAACCTCAAAATTTGGCTAAAAAAACACATGTTCCTAACATTTCTGTGGCAGAAAGTTCTGGAATCTGAGAGGAGCCACAAATTTCCTTCCACCCAGCGTTCCCCCACGTCTCCCGATAAAAATGATACCTCACTTGTGTGGGTAGGCCTAGCGCCCGCGACAGGAAACGCCCCAAAGCGCAACGTGGACACATCCAAATTTGTGAAGGAAAACAGAGGTGTTTTTTGCAAAGTGCCTACCTGTAGATTTTGGCCTGTAGCTCAGCCGCCACCTAGGGAAACCTATCAAACCTGTGCATTTCTGAAAATTAGAGACCTAGGGGAATCCAAGGTGGGGTGACTTATGTGGCTCGGACCAGGTTCTGTTACCCAGAATCCTTTGCAAACCCCAAAATTTGGCTAAAAAAACACATGTTCCTAACATTTCTGTGGCAGAAAGTTCTGGAATCTGAGAGGCGCCACAAATTTCCTTCCACCCAGCGTTCCCCCACGTCTCCCGATAAAAATGATACCTCACTTGTGTGGGTAGGCCTAGCGGCAGCGACAGGAAACGCCCCAAAGCGCAACGTGGACACATCCACATTTGTGAAGGAAAACAGAGGTGTTTTTTGCAAAGTGACTACCTGTAGATTTTGGCCTGTAGCTCAGCCGCCACCTAGGGAAACCTACCAAACCTGTGCATTTCTGAAAACTAGAGACCTAGGGGAATCCAAGGTGGGGTGACTTGTGTGGCTCGGACCAGGTTCTGTTACCCAGAATCCTTTGCAAACCTCAAAATTTGGCTAAAAAAACACATGTTCCTAACATTTCTGTGGCAGAAAGTTCTGGAATCTGAGAGGAGCCACAAATTTCCTTCCACCCAGCGTTCCCCCACGTCTCCCGATAAAAATGATACCTCACTTGTGTGGGTAGGCCTAGCAGCCGCAACAGGATAGGCCCCAAAGCGCAACGTGGACACATCCAAATTTGTGAAGGAAAACAGAGGTGTTTTTTGCAAAGTGACTACCTGTAGATTTTGGCCTGTAGCTCAGCCGCCACCTAGGGAAACCTACCAAACCTGTGCATTTCTGAAAACTAGAGACCTAGGGGAATCCAAGGTGGGGTGACTTGTGTGGCACGGACCAGGTTCTGTTACCCAGAATCCTTTGCAAACCTCAAAATTTGGTTAAAAAAACACATGTTCCTAAAATTTCTGTGGCAGAAAGTTCTGGAATCTGAGAGGAGCCACAAATTTCCTTCCACCCAGCGTTCCCCCACGTCTCCCGATAAAAATGATACATCACTTGTGTGGGTAGGCCTAGCGGCCGCGACAGGAGACGCCCCAAAGCGCAACGTGGATACATCCAAATTTGTGAAGGAAAACAGAGGTGTTTTTTGCAAAGTGACTACCTGTAGATTTTGGCCTGTAACTCAGCCGCCACCTAGGGAAACCTACCAAACCTGTGCATTTCTGAAAACTAGAGACCTAGGGGAATCCAAGGTGGGGTGACTTGTGTGGCTCGGACCAGGTTCTGTTACCCAGAATCCTTTGCAAACCTCAAAATTTGGCTAAAAAAACACATGTTCCTAACATTTCTGTGGCAGAAAGTTCTGGAATCTGAGAGGAGCCACAAATTTCCTTCCACCCAGCGTTCCCCCACGTCTCCCGATAAAAATGATACCTCACTTGTGTGGGTAGGCCTAGCGGCCGCGACAGGAAGCACCCCAAAGCGCAACGTGGACACATCAAAATTTGTGAAGGAAAACAGAGGTGTTTTTTGCAAAGTGCCTAGCTGTAGATTTTGGCTTGTAGCTCAGCCGCCACCTAGGGAAACCTACCAAACCTGTGCATTTCTGAAAACTAGAGACCTAGGGGAATCCAAGATGGGGTGACTTGTGTGGCTCGGACCAGGTTCTGTTACCCAGAATCATTTGCAAACCTCAAAATTTGGCTAAAAAAACACATGTTCCTCACATTTCTGTGGCAGAAAGTTCTGGAATCTGAGAGGAGCCACGAATTTCCCTCCACCCAGCGTTGCCCCACATCTCCCGATAAAAATGATACCTCACTTGTGTGCGTAGGCCTAGCGCCCGTGACAGGAAATGCCCCAAAGCGCAACGTGACACAGCCAAATTTTTGAAGGAAAACAGAGGTGTTTTTTGCAAAGTGCCTACCTGTAGATTTTGGCCTGTAGTTCAGCCGCCACCTAGGGAAACCTACCAAACCTGTGCATTTCTGAAAACTAGAGACCTAGGGTAATCCAAGATAGGGTGACTTGTGTGGCTCGGACCAGGTTCTGTTACCCAGAATCCTTTGCAAACCTCAAAATTTGGCTAAAAAAACACATGTTCCTCACATTTCTGTGGCAGAAAGTTCTGGAATCTGAGAGGAGCCACGAATTTCCTTCCACGCAGCGTTGCCCCACATCTCCCGATAAAAATGATACCTCACTTGTGTGCGTAGGCCTAGCGCCCGTGACAGGAAATGCCCCAAAGCGCAACGTGGACACAGCCAAATTTTTGAAGGAAAACAGAGGTGTTTTTTGCAAAGTGCCTACCTGTAGATTTTGGCCTGTAGCTCAGCCGCCACCTAGGGAAACCTACCAAACCTGTGCATTTCTGAAAACTAGAGACCTAGGGGAATCCAAGATGGGGTGACTTGTGTGGCTCAGACCAGGTTCTGTTACCCAGAATCCTTTGCAAACCTCAAAATTTGGCTAAAAAAACACATGTTCCTAACATTTCTGTGGCAGAAAGTTCTGGAATCTGAGAGGAGCCACAAATTTCCTTCCACCCAGCGTTCCCCCACGTCTCCCGATAAAAATGATACCTCACTTGTGTGTGTAGGCCTAGCGCCCGCGACAGGAAACGCCCCAAAGCGCAACGTGGACACATCAAAATTTGTGAAGGAAAACAGAGGTGTTTTTTGCAAAGTGCCTAGCTGTAGATTTTGGCTTGTAGCTCAGCCGCCACCTAGGGAAACCTACCAAACCTGTGCATTTCTGAAAACTAGAGACCTAGGGGAATCCAAGATGGGGTGACTTGTGTGGCTCGGACCAGGTTCTGTTACCCAGAATCCTTTGCAAACCTCAAAATTTGGCTAAAAAAACACATGTTCCTCACATTTCTGTGGCAGAAAGTTCTGGAATCTGAGAGGAGCCACGAATTTCTTTCCACCCAGCGTTCCCCCACGTCTCCCGATAAAAATGATACCTCACTTGTTTGCGTAGGTCTAGCGCCCGTGACAGGAAATGCCCAAAGGCGCAACGTGGACACATCCAAATTTGTGACGGAACAGAGGTGTTTTTTGCAAAGTGCCTACCTGTATATTTTGGCCTGTAGCTCAGCCGCCACGTAGGGTTACCTACGAAACCTGTGCATTTCTGAAAACTAGAGACCTAGGGGAAACCAAGATGGGGTGACTTGTGTGGATCGGACCAGGTTCTGTTACCCAGAATCCTTTGCAAACCTCAAAATTTGGCTAAAAAAACACATGTTCCTAACATTTCTGTGGCAGAAAGTTCTGGAATCTGAGAGGAGCCACAAATTTCATTCCACCCAGCGTTCCCCCATGTCTCCCGATAAAAATGATACCTCACTTGTGTGGGTAGGCCTAGCGCCCGCGACAGGAAACGCCCCAAAGCGCAACGTGGACACATCCAAATTTGTGAAGGAAAACAGAGGTGTTTTTTGCAAAGTGCCTACCTGTAGATTTTGGCCTGTAGCTCAGCCGCCACCTAGGGAAACCTACCAAACCTGTGCATTTCTGAAAACTAGAGACCTAGGGGAATTCAAGGTGGGGTGACTTGTGTGGCTCGGACCAGGTTCTGTTACCCAGAATCCTTTGCAAACCTCAAAATTTGGCTAAAAAAACACATGTTCCTAATATTTCTGTGGCAGAAAGTTCTGGAATCTGAGAGGAACCACAAATTTCCTTCAACCCAGTGTTCCCCCACGTCTCCCGATAAAAATGATACCTCACTTGTGTGGGTAGGCCTAGCGGCCGCGACAGGAAATACCCCAAAGCGCAACGTGGACACCTCCAAATTTGTGAAGGAAAACAGAGGTGTTTTTTGCAAAGTGACTACCTGTAGATTTTGGCCTGTAGCTCAGCCGCCACCTAGGGAAACCTACCAAACCTGTGCATTTCTGAAAACTAGAGACCTAGGGGAATCCAAGATGGGGTGACTTGTGTGGCTCGGACCAGGTTCTGTTACCCAGAATCCTTTGCAAACCTCAAAATTTGGCTAAAAAAACACATGTTCCTCACATTTCTGTGGCAGAAAGTTCTGGAATCTGAGAGTAGCCACGAATTTCCTTCCACCCAGCGTTGCCCCACATCTTCCGATAAAAATTATACCTCACTTGTGTGGGTAGGCCTAGCGGCCGTGACAGGAAACGCCCCAAAGCGCAACGTGGACACATCCAAATTTGTGAAGGAAAACAGGTGTTTTTTGCAAAGTGACTACCTGTAGATTTTGGCCTGTAGCTCAGCCGCCACCTATGGAAACCTACCAAACCTGTGCATTTCTGAAAACTAGAGACCTAGGGGAATCCAAGATGGGGTGACTTGTGTGGCTCGGACCAGGTTCTGTTACCCAGAATCCTTTGCAAACCTCAAAATTTGGCTAAAAAAACACATGTTCCTAACATTTCTGTGGCAGAAAGTTCTGGAATCTGAGAGGAGCCACAAATTTCCTTCCACCCAGCGTTCCCCCACGTCTCCCGATAAAAATGATACCTCACTTGTGTGGGTAGGCCTAGCGCCCGCGACAGGAAACGACCCAAAGCGCAACGTGGACACATCCAAATTTGTGAAGGAAAACAGAGGTGTTTTTTGCAAAGTGCCTACCTGTAGATTTTGGCTTGTAGCTGAGCCGCCACCTAGGGAAACCTACCAAACCTGTGCATTTCTGAAAACTAGAGACCTAGGGGAATCCACGATGGGGTGACTTGTGTGGCTTGGACTAGGTTCTGTTACCCAGAATCCTTTGCAAACCTCAAAATTTGGCAAAAAAAACACATGTTCCTCACATTTCTGTGGCAGAAAGTTCTGGAATCTGAGAGGAGCCACGAATTTCCTTCCACCCAGCGTTCCCCCACGTCTCCCGATAAAAATGATACCTCACTTGTGTGCGTAGGCCTAGCGCCCGTGACAGGAAATGCCCCAAGGCGCAACGTGGACACATCCAAATTTGTGACGGAAAACAGAGGTGTTTTTTGCAAAGTGCCTACCTGTAGATTTTGGCCTGTAGCTCAGCCGCCACCTAGGGAAACCTACCAAACCTGTGCATTTCTGAAAACTAGAGACCTAGGGGAATCCACGATGGGGTGACTTGTGTGGCTCGGACCAGGTTCTGTTACCCAGAATCCTTTGCAAACCTCAAAATTTGGCTAAAAAAACACATGTTCCTAACATTTCTGTGGCAGAAAGTTCTGGAATCTGAGAGGAGCCACAAATTTCCTTCCACCCAGCGTTCCCCCACGTCTCCCGATAAAAATGATACCTCACTTGTGTGGGTAGGCCTAGCGCCCGAGACAGGAAACGCCCCAAAGCGCAACGTGGACACATCCAAATTTGTGAAGGAAAACAGAGGTGTTTTTTGCAAAGTGCCTACCTGTAGATTTTGGCCTGTAGCTCAGCCGCCACCTAGGGAAACCTATCAAACCTGTGCATTTCTGAAAATTAGAGACCTAGGGGAATCCAAGGTGGGGTGACTTGTGTGGCTCGGACCAGGTTCTGTTACCCAGAATCCTTTGCAAACCTCAAAATTTGGCTAAAAAAACACATGTTCCTAACATTTCTGTGGCAGAAAGTTCTGGAATCTGAGAGGCGCCACAAATTTCCTTCCACCCAGCGTTTCCCCACGTCTCCCGATAAAAATGATACCTCACTTGTGTGGGTAGGCCTAGCGGCAGCGACAGGAAACGCCCCAAAGCGCAACGTGGACACATCCACATTTGTGAAGGAAAACAGAGGTGTTTTTTGCAAAGTGACTACCTGTAGATTTTGGCCTGTAGCTCAGCCGCCACCTAGGGAAACCTACCAAACCTGTGCATTTCTGAAAACTAGAGACCTAGGGGAATCCAAGGTGGGGTGACTTGTGTGGCTCGGACCAGGTTCTGTTACCCAGAATCCTTTGCAAACCTCAAAATTTGGCTAAAAAAACACATGTTCCTAACATTTCTGTGGCAGAAAGTTCTGGAATCTGAGAGGAGCCACAAATTTCCTTCCACCCAGCGTTCCCCCACGTCTCCCGATAAAAATGATACCTCACTTGTGTGGGTAGGCCTAGCGGCCGCGACAGGATAGGCCCCAAAGCGCAACGTGGACACATCCAAATTTGTGAAGGAAAACAGAGGTGTTTTTTGCAAAGTGACTACCTGTAGATTTTGGCCTGTAGCTCAGCCGCCACCTAGGGAAACCTACCAAACCTGTGCATTTCTGAAAACTAGAGACCTAGGGGAATCCAAGGTGGGGTGACTTGTGTGGCACGGACCAGGTTCTGTTACCCAGAATCCTTTGCAAACCTCAAAATTTGGTTAAAAAAACACATGTTCCTAAAATTTCTGTGGCAGAAAGTTCTGGAATCTGAGAGGAGCCACAAATATCCTTCCACCCAGCGTTCCCCCACGTCTCCCGATAAAAATGATACATCACTTGTGTGGGTAGGCCTAGCGGCCGCGACAGGAGACGCCCCAAAGCGCAACGTGGATACATCCAAATTTGTGAAGGAAAACAGAGGTGTTTTTTGCAAAGTGACTACCTGTAGATTTTGGCTTGTAGCTCAGCCGCCACCTAGGGAAACCTACCAAACCTGTGCATTTCTGAAAACTAGAGACCTAGGGGAATCCAAGATGGGTGACTTGTGTGGCTCGGACCAGGTTCTGTTACCCAGAATCATTTGCAAACCTCAAAATTTGGCTAAAAAAACACATGTTCCTCACATTTCTGTGGCAGAAAGTTCTGGAATCTGAGAGGAGCCACGAATTTCCCTCCACCCAGCGTTGCCCCACATCTCCCGATAAAAATGATACCTCACTTGTGTGCGTAGGCCTAGCGCCCGTGACAGGAAATGCCCCAAAGCGCAACGTGACACAGCCAAATTTTTGAAGGAAAACAGAGGTGTTTTTTGCAAAGTGCCTACCTGTAGATTTTGGCCTGTAGCTCAGCCGCCACCTAGGGAAACCTACCAAACCTGTGCATTTCTGAAAACTAGAGACCTAGGGGAATCCAAGATGGGGTGACTTGTGTGGCTCGGACCAGGTTCTGTTACCCAGAATCCTGTGCAAACCTCAAAATTTGGCTAAAAAAACACATGTTCCTAACATTTCTGTGGCAGAAAGTTCTGGAATCTGAGAGGAGCCACAAACTTCCTTCCACCCAGCGTTCCCCCACATCTCCCGATAAAAATGATACCTCACTTGTGTGGGTAGGCCTAGCGGCCGCGACAGGAAACGCCCCAAAGCGCAACGTGGACATATCCAAATTTGTGAAGGAAAACAGAGGTGTTTTTTGCAAAGTGACTACCTGTAGATTTTGGCCTGTAGCTCAGCCGCCACCAAGGGAATCCTCCCAAACCTGTGCATTTCTGACAACTAGAGACCTAGGGGAATCGAAGATGGCGTGACTTGTGTGGCTCGGACCAGGTTCTGTTACCCAGAATCCTTTGCAAACCTCAAAATTTGGCTAAAAAAACACATGTTCCTAACATTTCTGTGGCAGAAAGTTCTGGAATCTGAGAGGAGCCACAAATTTCCTTCCTCCCAGCGTTCCCCCACGTCTCCCGATAAAAATGATACCTCACTTGTGTGGGTAGGCCTAGCGGCTGCGACAGGAAACGCCCCAAAGCGCAACGTGGACACATCCAAATTTGTGAAGGAAAACAGAGGTGTTTTTTGCAAAGTGACTACCTGTAGATTTTGGCCTGTAGCTCACCCGCCACCTAGGGAAACCTACCAAACCTGTGCATTTCTGAAAACTAGAGACCTAGGGGAATCCAAGATGGGGTGACTTGTGTGGCTCGGACCAGGTTCTGTTACCCAGAATCCTTTGCAAACCTCAAAATTTGGCTAAAAAAACACATGTTCCTCACATTTCTGTGGCAGAAAGTTCTGGAATCTGAGAGGAGCCACGAATTTCTTTCCACCCAGCGTTCCCCCACGTCTCCCGATAAAAATGATACCTCACTTGTTTGCGTAGGTCTAGCGCCCGTGACAGGAAATGCCCCAAGGCGCAACGTGGACACATCCAAATTTGTGACGGAAAACAGAGGTGTTTTTTGCAAAGTGCCTACCTGTATATTTTGGCCTGTAGCTCAGCCGCCACGTAGGGAAACCTACCAAACCTGTGCATTTCTGAAAACTAGAGACCTAGGGGAAACCAAGATGGGGTGACTTGTGTGGATCGGACCAGGTTCTGTTACCCAGAATCCTTTGCAAACCTCAAAATTTGGCTAAAAAAACACATGTTCCTAACATTTCTGTGGCAGAAAGTTCTGGAATCTGAGAGGAGCCACAAATTTCATTCCACCCAGCGTTCCCCCAAGTCTCCCGATAAAAATGATACCTCACTTGTGTGGGTAGGCCTAGCGCCCGCGACAGGAAACGCCCCAAAGCGCAACGTGACACATCCAAATTTGTGAAGGAAAACAGAGGTGTTTTTTGCAAATTGCCTACCTGTAGATTTTGGCCTGTAGCTCAGCCGCCACCTAGGGAAACCTACTAAACCTGTGCATTTCTGAAAACTAGAGACCTAGGGGAATTCAAGGTGGGGTGACTTGTGTGGCTCGGACCAGGTTCTGTTACCCAGAATCCTTTGCAAACCTCAAAATTTGGCTAAAAAAACACATGTTCCTAACATTTCTGTGGCAGAAAGTTCTGGAATCTGAGAGGAGCCACAAATTTCATTCCATCCAGCGTTCCCCCACGTCTCCCGATAAAAATGATACCTCACTTGTGTGGGTAGGCCTAGCGGCCGCGACAGGGAACGCCCCAAAGCGCAACGTGGACACATCCAAATTTGTGAAGGAAAACAGAGGTGTTTTTTGCAAAGTGACTACCTGTAGATTTTGGCCTGTAGCTCAGCCGCCACCTAGGGAAACATACCAAACCTGTGCATTTCTGAAAACTAGAGACCTAGGGGAATCCAAGATGGGGTGACTTGTGTGGCTCGGACCAGGTTCTGTTACCCAGAATCCTTTGCAAACCTCAAAATTTGGCTAAAAAAACACATGTTCCTAAGAATTCTGTGGCAGAAAGTTCTGGAATCTGAGAGGAGCCACAAATTTCCTTCCACCCAGCGTTCCCCCACGTCTCCCGATAAAAATGATACCTCACTTGTGTGGGTAGGCCTAGCGGCCGCGACAGGATAGGCCCCAAAGCGCAACGTGGACACATCCAAATTTGTGAAGGAAAACAGAGGTGTTTTTTGCAAAGTGACTACCTGTAGATTTTGGCCTGTAGCTCAGCCGCCACCTAGGGAAACCTACCAAACCTGTGCATTTCTGAAAACTAGAGACCTAGGGGAATCCAAGGTGGGGTGACTTGTGTGGCACGGACCAGGTTCTGTTACCCAGAATCCTTTGCAAACCTCAAAATTTGGCTAAAAAAACACATGTTCCTAAAATTTCTGTGGCAGAAAGTTCTGGAATCTGAGAGGAGCCACAAATATCCTTCCACCCAGCGTTCCCCCACGTCTCCCGATAAAAATGATACCTCACTTGTGTGGGTAGGCCTAGCGGCCGCGACAGGAAACGCCCCAAAGCGCAACGTGGATACATCCAAATTTGTGAAGGAAAACAGAGGTGTTTTTTGCAAAGTGACTACCTGTAGATTTTGGCTTGTAGCTCAGCCGCCACCTAGGGAAACCTACCAAACCTGTGCATTTCTGAAAACTAGAGACCTAGGGGAATCCAAGATGGGGTGACTTGTGTGGCTCGGACCAGGTTCTGTTACCCAGAATCATTTGCAAACCTCAAAATTTGGCTAAAAAAACACATGTTCCTCACATTTCTGTGGCAGAAAGTTCTGGAATCTGAGAGGAGCCACGAATTTCCCTCCACCCAGCGTTGCCCCACATCTCCCGATAAAAATGATACCTCACTTGTGTGCGTAGGCCTAGCGCCCGTGACAGGAAATGCCCCAAAGCGCAACGTGACACAGCCAAATTTTTGAAGGAAAACAGAGGTGTTTTTTGCAAAGTGCCTACCTGTAGATTTTGGCCTGTAGCTCAGCCGCCACCTAGGGAAAGCTACCAAACCTGTGCATTTCTGAAAACTAGAGACCTAGGGGAATCCAAGATGGGGTGACTTGTGTGGCTCGGACCAGGTTCTGTTACCCAGAATCCTGTGCAAACCTCAAAATTTGGCTAAAAAACCACATGTTCCTAACATTTCTGTGACAGAAAGTTCTGGAATCTGAGTGGAGACACAAACTTCCTTCCACCCAGCGTTCCCCCACATCTCCCGATAAAAATGATACCTCACTTGTGTGGGTAGGCCTAGCGGCCGCGACAGGAAACGCCCCAAAGCGCAACGTGGACATATCCAAATTTGTGAAGGAAAACAGAGGTGTTTTTTACAAAGTGACTACCTGTAGATTTTGGCCTGTAGCTCAGCCGCCACCAAGGGAATCCTACCAAACCTGTGCATTTCTGACAACTAGAGACCTAGGGGAATCGAAGATGGCGTGACTTGTGTGGCTCGGACCAGGTTCTGTTACCCAGAATCCTTTGCAAACCTCAAAATTTGGCTAAAAAAACACATGTTCCTAACATTTCTGTGGCAGAAAGTTCTGGAATCTGAGAGTAGCCACAAATTTCCTTCCACCCAGCGTTCCCCTACGTCTCCCGATAAAAATGATACCTCACTTGTGTGGGTAGGCCTAGCGGCTGCGACAGGAAACGCCCCAAAGCGCAACGTGGACACATCCAAATTTGTGAAGGAAAACAGAGGTGTTTTTTGCAAAGTGACTACCTGTAGATTTTGGCCTGTAGCTCACCCGCCACCTAGGGAAACCTACCAAACCTGTGCATTTCTGAAAACTAGAGACCTAGGGGAATCCAAGATGGGGTGACTTGTGTGGCTCGGACCAGGTTCTGTTACCCAGAATCCTTTGCAAACCTCAAAATTTGGCTAAAAAAACACATGTTCCTCATATTTCTGTGGCAGAAAGTTCTGGAATCTGAGAGGAGCCACGAATTTCTTTCCACCCAGCGTTCCCCCACGTCTCCCGATAAAAATGATACCTCACTTGTTTGCGTAGGTCTAGCGCCCGTGACAGGAAATGCCCCAAGGCGCAACGTGGACACATCCAAATTTGTGACGGAAAACAGAGGTGTTTTTTGCAAAGTGCCTACCTGTATATTTTGGCCTGTAGCTCAGCCGCCACGTAGGGAAACCTACCAAACCTGTGCATTTCTGAAAACTAGAGACCTAGGGGAAACCAAGATGGGTTGACTTGTGTGGATCGGACCAGGTTCTGTTACCCAGAATCCTTTGCAAACCTCAAAATTTGGCTAAAAAAACACATGTTCCTAACATTTCTGTGGCAGAAAGTTCTGGAATCTGAGAGGAGCCACAAATTTCATTCCACCCAGCGTTCCCCCAAGTCTCCCGATAAAAATGATACCTCACTTGTGTGGGTAGGCCTAGCGCCCGCGACAGGAAACGCCCCAAAGCGCAACGTGACACATCCAAATTTGTGAAGGAAAACAGAGGTGTTTTTTGCAAATTGCCTACCTGTAGATTTTGGCCTGTAGCTCAGCCGCCACCTAGGTAAACCTACTAAACCTGTGCATTTCTGAAAACTAGAGACCTAGGGGAATTCAAGGTGGGGTGACTTGTGTGGCTCGGACCAGGTTCTGTTACCCAGAATCCTTTGCAAACCTCAAAATTTGGCTAAAAAAACACATGTTCCTAACATTTCTGTGGCAGAAAGTTCTGGAATCTGAGAGGAGCCACAAATTTCCTTCCACCCAGCGTTCCCCCACGTCTCCCGATAAAAATGATACCTCACTTGTGTGGGTAGGCCTAGCGGCCGCGACAGGGAACGCCCCAAAGCGCAACGTGGACACATCCAAATTTGTGAAGGAAAACAGAGGTGTTTTTTGCAAAGTGACTACCTGTAGATTTTGGCCTGTAGCTCAGCCGCCACCTAGGGAAACATACCAAACCTGTGCATTTCTGAAAACTAGAGACCTAGGGGAATCCAAGATGGGGTGACTTGTGTGGCTCGGACCAGGTTCTGTTACCCAGAATCCTTTGCAAACCTCAAAATTTGGCTAAAAAAACACATGTTCCTAAGATTTCTGTGGCAGAAAGTTCTGGAATCTGAGAGGAGCCACAAATTTCCTTCCACCCAGCGTTCCCCCACGTCTCCCGATAAAAATGATACCTCACTTGTGTGGGTAGGCCTAGCGGCCGCGACAGGATAGGCCCCAAAGCGCAACGTGGACACATCCAAATTTGTGAAGGAAAACAGAGGTGTTTTTTGCAAAGTGACTACCTGTAGATTTTGGCCTGTAGCTCAGCCGCCACCTAGGGAAACCTACCAAACCTGTGCATTTCTGAAAACTAGAGACCTAGGGGAATCCAAGGTGGGGTGACTTGTGTGGCACGGACCAGGTTCTGTTACCCAGAATCCTTTGCAAACCTCAAAATTTGGTTAAAAAAACACATGTTCCTAAAATTTCTATGGCAGAAAGTTCTGGAATCTGAGAGGAGCCACAAATATCCTTCCACCCAGCGTTCCCCCACGTCTCCCGATAAAAATGATACATCACTTGTGTGGGTAGGAATCTGAGAGGAGCCACAAATTTCCTTCCACCCAGCGTTCCCCCACGTCTCCCGATAAAAATGATACCTCACTTGTGTGGGTAGGCCTAGCGGCCGCGACAGGAAACGCCCCAAAGCGCAACGTGGATACATCCAAATTTGTGAAGGAAAACAGAGGTGTTTTTTGCAAAGTGACTACCTGTAGATTTTGGCTTGTAGCTCAGCCGCCACCTAGGGAAACCTACCAAACCTGTGCATTTCTGAAAACTAGAGACCTAGGGGAATCCAAGATGGGGTGACTTGTGTGGCTCGGACCAGGTTCTGTTACCCAGAATCATTTGCAAACCTCAAAATTTGGCTAAAAAAACACACGTTCCTCACATTTCTGTGGCAGAAAGTTCTGGAATCTGAGAGGAGCCACGAATTTCCCTCCACCCAGCGTTGCCCCACATCTCCCGATAAAAATGATACCTCACTTGTGTGCGTAGGCCTAGCGCCCGTGACAGGAAATGCCCCAAAGCGCAACGTGACACAGCCAAATTTTTGAAGGAAAACAGAGGTGTTTTTTGCAAAGTGCCTACCTGTAGATTTTGGCCTGTAGCTCAGCCGCCACCTAGGGAAACCTACCAAACCTGTGCATTTCTGAAAACTAGAGACCTAGGGGAATCCAAGATGGGGTGACTTGTGTGGCTCGGACCAGGTTCTGTTACCCAGAATCCTGTGCAAACCTCAAAATTTGGCTAAAAAAACACATGTTCCTAACATTTCTGTGGCAGAAAGTTCTGGAATCTGAGAGGAGCCACAAACTTCCTTCCACCCAGCGTTCGCCCACATCTCCCGATAAAAATGATACCTCACTTGTGTGGGTAGGCCTAGCGGCCGCGACAGGAAACGCCCCAAAGCGCAACGTGGACACATCCAAATTTGTGAAGGAAAACAGAGGTGTTTTTTACAAAGTGACTACCTGTAGATTTTGGCCTGTAGCTCAGCTGCCACCAAGGGAATCCTACCAAACCTGTGCATTTCTGACAACTAGAGACCTAGGGGAATCGAAGATGGCGTGACTTGTGTGGCTCGGACCAGGTTCTGTTACCCAGTATCCTTTGCAAACCTCAAAATTTGGCTAAAAAAACACATGTTCCTAACATTTCTGTGGCAGAAAGTTCTGGAATCTGAGAGTAGCCACAAATTTCCTTCCACCCAGCGTTCCCCTACGTCTCCCGATAAAAATGATACCTCACTTGTGTGGGTAGGCCTAGCGGCTGCGACAGGAAACGCCCCAAAGCGCAACGTGGACACATCCAAATTTGTGACGGAAAACAGAGGTGTTTTTTGCAAAGTGACTACCTGTAGATTTTGGCCTGTAGCTCACCCGCCACCTAGGGAAACCTACCAAACCTGTGCATTTCTGAAAACTAGAGACCTAGGGGAATCCAAGATGGGGTGACTTGTGTGGCTCGGACCAGGTTCTGTTACCCAGAATCCTTTGCAAACCTCAAAATTTGGCTAAAAAAACACATGTTCCTCACATTTCTGTGGCAGAAAGTTCTGGAATCTGAGAGGAGCCACGAATTTCTTTCCACCCAGCGTTCCCCCACGTCTCCCGATAAAAATGATACCTCACTTGTTTGCGTAGGTCTAGCGCCCGTGACAGGAAATGCCCCAAGGCGCAACGTGGACACATCCAAATTTGTGACGGAAAACAGAGGTGTTTTTTGCAAAGTGCCTACCTGTATATTTTGGCCTGTAGCTCAGCCGCCACGTAGGGAAACCTACCAAACCTGTGCATTTCTGAAAACTAGAGACCTAGGGGAAACCAAGATGGGGTGACTTGTGTGGATCGGACCAGGTTCTGTTACCCAGAATCCTTTGCAAACCTCAAAATTTGGCTAAAAAAACACATGTTCCTAACATTTCTGTGGCAGAAAGTTCTGGAATCTGAGAGGAGCCACAAATTTCATTCCACCCAGCGTTCCCCCAAGTCTCCCGATAAAAATGATACCTCACTTGTGTGGGTAGGCCTAGCGCCCGCGACAGGAAATGCCCCAAAGCGCAACGTGGACACATCCAAATTTGTGAAGGAAAACAGAGGTGTTTTTTGCAAATTGCCTACCTGTAGATTTTGGCCTGTAGCTCAGCCGCCACCTAGGGAAACCTACTAAACCTGTGCATTTCTGAAAACTAGAGACCTTGGGGAATTCAAGGTGGGGTGACTTTTGTGGCTCGGACCAGGTTCTGTTACCCAGAATCCTTTGCAAACCTCAAAATTTGGCTAAAAAAACACATGTTCCTAACATTTCTGTGGCAGAAAGTTCTGGAATCTGAGAGGAGCCACAAATTTCATTCCACCCAGCGTTCCCCCACGTCTCCCGATAAAAATGATACCTCACTTGTGTGGGTAGGCCTAGCGGCCGCGACAGGGAGCGCCCCAAAGCGCAACGTGGACACATCCAAATTTGTGAAGGAAAACAGAGGTGTTTTTTGCAAAGTGACTACCTGTAGATTTTGGCCTGTAGCTCAGCCGCCACCTAGGGAAACATACCAAACCTGTGCATTTCTGAAAACTAGAGACCTAGGGGAATCCAAGATGGGGTGACTTGTGTGGCTCGGACCAGGTTCTGTTACCCAGAATCCTTTGCAAACCTCAAAATTTGGCTAAAAAAACACATGTTCCTAAGATTTCTGTGGCAGAAAGTTCTGGAATCTGAGAGGAGCCACAAATTTCCTTCCACCCAGCGTTCCCCCACGTCTCCCGATAAAAATGATACCTCACTTGTGTGGGTAGGCCTAGCGGCCGCGACAGGATGCGCCCCAAAGCGCAACGTGGACACATCCAAATTTGTGAAGGAAAACAGAGGTGTTTTTTGCAAAGTGACTACCTGTAGATTTTGGCCTGTAGCTCAGCCGCCACCTAGGGAAACCTACCAAACCTGTGCATTTCTGAAAACTAGAGACCTAGGGGAATCCAAGGTGGGGGGACTTGTGTGGCACGGACCAGGTTGTGTTACCCAGAATCCTTTGCAAACCTCAAAATTTGGTTAAAAAAACACATGTTCCTAAAATTTCTGTGGCAGAAAGTTCTGGAATCTGAGAGGAGCCACAAATTTCCTTCCACCCAGCGTTCCCCCACGTCTCCTGATAAAAATGATACATCACTTGTGTGGGTAGGCCTAGCGGCCGCGACAGGAAACGCCCCAAAGCGCAACGTGGATACATCCAAATTTGTGAAGGAAAACAGAGGTGTTTTTTGCAAAGTGACTACCTGTAGATTTTGGCCTGTAGCTCAGCCGCCACCTAGGGAAACCTACCAAACCTGTGCATTTCTGAAAACTAGAGACCTAGGGGAATCCAAGGTGGGGTGACTTGTGTGGCTCGGACCAGGTTCTGTTACCCAGAATCCTTTGCAAACCTCAAAATTTGGTTAAAAAAACACATGTTCCTAACATTTCCTTGGCAGAAAGTTCTGGAATCTGAGAGGAGCCACAAATTTCCTTCCACCCAGCGTTCCCCTACGTCTCCCGATAAAAATGATACCTCACTTGTGTGGGTAGGCCTAGCGGCTGCGACAGGAAACGCCCCAAAGCGCAACGTGGACACATCCAAATTTGTGACGGAAAACAGAGGTGTTTTTTGCAAAGTGACTACCTGTAGATTTTGGCCTGTAGCTCACCCGCCACCTAGGGAAACCTACCAAACCTGTGCATTTCTGAAAACTAGAGACCTAGGGGAATCCAAGATGGGGTGACTTGTGTGGCTCGGACCAGGTTCTGTTACCCAGAATCCTTTGCAAACCTCAAAATTTGGCTAAAAAAACACATGTTCCTCACATTTCTGTGGCAGAAAGTTCTGGAATCTGAGAGGAGCCACGAATTTCTTTCCACCCAGCGTTCCCCCACGTCTCCCGATAAAAATGATACCTCACTTGTTTGCGTAGGTCTAGCGCCCGTGACAGGAAATGCCCCAAGGCGCAACGTGGACACATCCAAATTTGTGACGGAAAACAGAGGTGTTTTTTGCAAAGTGCCTACCTGTATATTTTGGCCTGTAGCTCAGCCGCCACGTAGGGAAACCTACCAAACCTGTGCATTTCTGAAAACTAGAGACCTAGGGGAAACCAAGATGGGGTGACTTGTGTGGATCGGACCAGGTTCTGTTACCCAGAATCCTTTGCAAACCTCAAAATTTGGCTAAAAAAACACATGTTCCTAACATTTCTGTGGTAGAAAGTTCTGGAATCTGAGAGGAGCCACAAATTTCATTCCACCCAGCGTTCCCCCAAGTCTCCCGATAAAAATGATACCTCACTTGTGTGGGTAGGCCTAGCGCCCGCGACAGGAAATGCCCCAAAGCGCAACGTGGACACATCCAAATTTGTGAAGGAAAACAGAGGTGTTTTTTGCAAATTGCCTACCTGTAGATTTTGGCCTGTAGCTCAGCCGCCACCTAGGGAAACCTACTAAACCTGTGCATTTCTGAAAACTAGAGACCTTGGGGAATTCAAGGTGGGGTGACTTTTGTGGCTCGGACCAGGTTCTGTTACCCAGAATCCTTTGCAAACCTCAAAATTTGGCTAAAAAAACACATGTTCCTAACATTTCTGTGGCAGAAAGTTCTGGAATCTGAGAGGAGCCACAAATTTCATTCCACCCAGCGTTCCCCCACGTCTCCCGATAAAAATGATACCTCACTTGTGTGGGTAGGCCTAGCGGCCGCGACAGGGAACGCCCCAAAGCGCAACGTGGACACATCCAAATTTGTGAAGGAAAACAGAGGTGTTTTTTGCAAAGTGACTACCTGTAGATTTTGGCCTGTAGCTCAGCCGCCACCTAGGGAAACATACCAAACCTGTGCATTTCTGAAAACTAGAGACCTAGGGGAATCCAAGATGGGGTGACTTGTGTGGCTCGGACCAGGTTCTGTTACCCAGAATCCTTTGCAAACCTCAAAATTTGGCTAAAAAAACACATGTTCCTAAGATTTCTGTGGCAGAAAGTTCTGGAATCTGAGAGGAGCCACAAATTTCCTTCCACCCAGCGTTCCCCCACGTCTCCCGATAAAAATGATACCTCACTTGTGTGGGTAGGCCTAGCGGCCGCGACAGGATACGCCCCAAAGCGCAACGTGGACACATCCAAATTTGTGAAGGAAAACAGAGGTGTTTTTTGCAAAGTGACTACCTGTAGATTTTGGCCTGTAGCTCAGCCGCCACCTAGGGAAACCTACCAAACCTGTGCATTTCTGAAAACTAGAGACCTAGGGGAATCCAAGGTGGGGGGACTTGTGTGGCACGGACCAGGTTCTGTTACCCAGAATCCTTTGCAAACCTCAAAATTTGGTTAAAAAAACACATGTTCCTAAAATTTCTGTGGCAGAAAGTTCTGGAATCTGAGAGGAGCCACAAATTTCCTTCCACCCAGCGTTCCCCCACGTCTCCTGATAAAAATGATACATCACTTGTGTGGGTAGGCCTAGCGGCCGCGACAGGAAACGCCCCAAAGCGCAACGTGGATACATCCAAATTTGTGAAGGAAAACAGAGGTGTTTTTTGCAAAGTGACTACCTGTAGATTTTGGCCTGTAGCTCAGCCGCCACCTAGGGAAACCTACCAAACCTGTGCATTTCTGAAAACTAGAGACCTAGGGGAATCCAAGGTGGGGTGACTTGTGTGGCTCGGACCAGGTTCTGTTACCCAGAATCCTTTGCAAACCTCAAAATTTGGTTAAAAAAACACATGTTCCTAACATTTCCTTGGCAGAAAGTTCTGGAATCTGAGAGGAGCCACAAATTTCCTTCCACCCAGCGTTCCCCCACGTCTCCCGATAAAAATGATACCTCACTTGTGTGGGTAGGCCTAGCGGCCGCGACAGGAAATGCCCCAAAGCGCAACGTGGACACATCCAAATTTGTGAAGGAAAAGAGAGGTGTTTTTTGCAAAGTGACTACCTGTAGATTTTGGCTTGTAGCTCAGCCGCCACCTAGGGAAACCTACCAAACCTGTGCATTTCTGAAAACTAGAGACCTAGGGGAATCCAAGATGGGGTGACTTGTGTGGCTCGGACCAGGTTCTGTTACCCAGAATCATTTGCAAACCTCAAAATTTGGCTAAAAAAAAACACATGTTCCTCACATTTCTGTGGCAGAAAGTTCTGGAATCTGAGAGGAGCCACGAATTTCCTTCCACCCAGCGTTGCCCCACATCTCCCGATAAAAATGATATCTCACTTGTGTGCATAGGCCTAGCGCCCGTGACAGGAAATGCCCCAAAGCGCAACGTGACACAGCCAAATTTTTGAAGGAAAACAGAGGTGTTTTTTGCAAAGTGCCTACCTGTAGATTTTGGCCTGTAGCTCAGCCGCCACCTAGGGAAACCTACCAAACCTGTGCATTTCTGAAAACTAGAGACCTAGGGGAATCCAAGATGGGGTGACTTGTGTGGCTCGGACCAGGTTCTGTTACCCAGAATCCTTTGCAAACCTCAAAATTTGGCTAAAAAAACACATGTTCCTAACATTTCTGTGGCAGAAAGTTCTGGAATCTGAGAGGAGCCACAAATTTCCTTCCACCCAGCGTTCCCCCACGTCTCCCGATAAAAATGATACCTCACTTGTGTGGGTAGGCCTAGCGGCTGCGACAGGAAACGCCCCAAAGCGCAACGTGGACACATCCAAATTTGTGAAGGAAAACAGAGGTGTTTTTTGCAAAGTGACTACCTGTAGATTTTGGCCTGTAGCTCAGCCGCCACCTAGGGAAACCTACCAAACCTGTGCATTTCTGAAAACTAGAGACCTAGGGGAATCCAAGGTGGGGGGACTTGTGTGGCACGGACCAGGTTCTGTTACCCAGAATCCTTTGCAAACCTCAAAATTTGGTTAAAAAAACACATGTTCCTAAAATTTCTGTGCAGAAAGTTCTGGAATCTGAGAGGAGCCACAAATTTCCTTCCACCCAGCGTTCCCCCACGTCTCCTGATAAAAATGATACATCACTTGTGTGGGTAGGCCTGGCGGCCGCGACAGGAAGCGCCCCAAAGCGCAACGTGGATACATCCAAATTTGTGAAGGAAAACAGAGGTGTTTTTTGCAAAGTGACTACCTGTAGATTTTGGCCTGTAGCTCAGCCGCCACCTAGGGAAACCTACCAAACCTGTGCATTTCTGAAAACTAGAGACCTAGGGGAATCCAAGGTGGGGTGACTTGTGTGGCTCGGACCAGGTTCTGTTACCCAGAATCCTTTGCAAACCTCAAAATTTGGTTAAAAAAACACATGTTCCTAACATTTCCGTGGCAGAAAGTTCTGGAATCTGAGAGGAGCCACAAATTTCCTTCCACCCAGCGTTCCCCCACGTCTCCCGATAAAAATGATACCTCACTTGTGTGGGTAGGCCTAGCGGCCGCGACAGGAAGTACCCCAAAGCGCAACGTGGACACATCCAAATTTGTGAAGGAAAAGAGAGGTGTTTTTTGCAAAGTGACTACCTGTAGATTTTGGCTTGTAGCTCAGCCGCCACCTAGGGAAACCTACCAAACCTGTGCATTTCTGAAAACTAGAGACCTAGGGGAATCCAAGATGGGGTGACTTGTGTGGCTCGGACCAGGTTCTGTTACCCAGAATCATTTGCAAACCTCAAAATTTGGCTAAAAAAAACACATGTTCCTCACATTTCTGTGGCAGAAAGTTCTGGAATCTGAGAGGAGCCACGAATTTCCTTCCACCCAGCGTTGCCCCACATCTCCCAATAAAAATGATACCTCACTTGTGTGGGTAGGCCTAGCGGCCGCGACAGGAAACACCCCAAAGCGCAACGTGGACACATCCAAATTTGTGAAGGAAAACAGAGGTGTTTTTTGCAAAGTGACTACCTGTAGATTTTGGCCTGTAGCTCACCCGCCACCTAGGGAAACCTACCAAACCTGTGCATTTCTGAAAACTAGAGACCTAGGGGAATCCAAGATGGGGTGACTTGTGTGGCTCGGACCAGGTTCTGTTACCCAGAATCCTTTGCAAACCTCAAAATTTGGCTAAAAAAACACATGTCCCTAACATTTCTGTGGCAGAAAGTTCTGGAATCTGAGAGGAGCCACAAATTTCCTTCCACCCAGCGTTCCCCCACATCTCCCGATAAAAATGATACCTCACTTGTGTGAGTAGGCCTAGCGGCCGCGACAGGAAACACCCCAAAGCGCAACGTGGACACATCCAAATTTGTGAAGGAAAACAGAGGTGTTTTTTGCAAAGTGACTACCTGTAGATTTTGGCCTGTAGCTCAGCCGCCACCTAGGGAAACATACCAAACCTGTGCATTTCTGAAAACTAGAGACCTAGGGGAATCCAAGATGGGGTGACTTGTGTGGCTCGGACCAGGTTCTGTTACCCAGAATCCTTTGCAAACCTCAAAATTTGGCTAAAAAAACACATGTTCCTAACATTTCTGTTATCAGAAAGTTCTGGAATCTGAGAGTAGCCACAAATTTCCTTCCACCCAGCGTTCCCCCACGTCTCCCGATAAAAATGATACCTCACTTGTGTGGGTAGGCCTAGCGGCTGCGACAGGAAACGCCCCAAAGCGCAACGTGGACACATCCAAATTTGTGAAGGAAAACAGAGGTGTTTTTTGCTAAGTGACTACCTGTAGATTTTGGCCTGTAGCTCAGCCGCCACCTAGGGAAACCTACCAAACCTGTGCATTTCTGAAAACTAGAGACCTAGGGGAATCCAAGATGGGGTGACTTGTGTGGCTCGGACCAGGTTCTGTTACCCAGAATCCTTTGCAAACCTCAAAATTTGGTTAAAAAAACACATGTTCCTAACATTTCTGTGGCAGAAAGTTCTGGAATCTGAGAGGAGCCATACATTTTCTTCCACCCAGCGTTCCCCCACGTCTCCCGATAAAAATGATACCTCACTTGTGTGGGTAGGCCTAGCGGCCGCGACAAGAAACACCCCAAAGCGCAACGTGGACACATCCAAATTTGTGAAGGAAAACAGAGGTGTTTTTTGCAAAGTGCCTACCTGTAGATTTTGGCCTGTAGCTCAGCCGCCACCTAGGGAAACCTATCAAACCTGTGCATTTCTGAAAATTAGAGACCTAGGGGAATCCAAGGTGGGGTGACTTGTGTGGCTCGGACCAGGTTCTGTTACCCAGAATCCTTTGCAAACCTCAAAATTTGGCTAAAAAAACACATGTTCCTAACATTTCTGTGGCAGAAAGTTCTGGAATCTGAGAGGCGCCACAAATTTTCTTCCACCCAGCGTTCCCCCACGTCTCCCGATAAAAATGATACCTCACTTGTGTGGGTAGGCCTAGCGGCAGCGACAGGAAACGCCCCAAAGCGCAACGTGGACACATCCACATTTGTGAAGGAAAACAGAGGTGTTTTTTGCAAAGTGACTACCTGTAGATTTTGGCCTGTAGCTCAGCCGCCACCTAGGGAAACCTACCAAACCTGTGCATTTCTGAAAACTAGAGACCTAGGGGAATCCAAGGTGGGGTGACTTGTGTGGCTCGGACCAGGTTATGTTACCCAGAATCCTTTGCAAACCTCAAAATTTGGCTAAAAAAACACATGTTCCTAACATTTCTGTGGCAGAAAGTTCTGGAATCTGAGAGGAGCCACAAATTTCCTTCCACCCAGCGTTACCCCACGTCTCCCGATAAAAATGATACCTCACTTGTGTGGGTAGGCCTAGCGGCCGCGACAGTATAGGCCCCAAAGCGCAACGTGGACACATCCAAATTTGTGAAGGAAAACAGAGGTGTTTTTTGCAAAGTGACTACCTGTAGATTTTGGCCTGTAGCTCAGCCGCCACCTAGGGAAACCTACCAAACCTGTGCATTTCTGAAAACTAGAGACCTAGGGGAATCCAAGGTGGGGTGACTTGTGTGGCACGGACCAGGTTCTGTTACCCAGAATCCTTTGCAAACCTCAAAATTTGGTTAAAAAAACACATGTTCCTAAAATTTCTGTGGCAGAAAGTTCTGGAATCTGAGAGGAGCCACAAATTTCCTTCCACCCAGCGTTCCCCCACGTCTCCCGATAAAAATGATACATCACTTGTGTGGGTAGGCCTAGCGGCCGCGACAGGAAGCGCCCCAGAGCGCAACGTGGATACATCCAAATTTGTGAAGGAAAACAGAGGTGTTTTTTGCAAAGTGACTACCTGTAGATTTTGCCTGTAGCTCAGCCGCCACCTAGGGAAACCTACCAAACCTGTGCATTTCTGAAAACTAGAGACCTAGGGGAATCCAAGGTGGGGTGACTTGTGTGGCTCGGACCAGGTTCTGTTACCCAGAATCCTTTGCAAACCTCAAAATTTGGTTAAAAAAACACATGTTCCTAACATTTCCGTGGCAGAAAGTTCTGGAATCTGAGAGGAGCCACAAATTTCCTTCCACCCAGCGTTCCCCCACGTCTCCCGATAAAAATGATACCTCACTTGTGTGGGTAGGCCTAGCGGCCGCGACAGGAAGCACCCCGAAGCGCAACGTGGACACATCCAAATTTGTGAAGGAAAACAGAGGTGTTTTTTGCAAAGTGACTACCTGTAGATTTTGGCTTGTAGCTCAGCCGCCACCTAGGGAAACCTACCAAACCTGTGCATTTCTGAAAACTAGAGACCTAGGGGAATCCAAGATGGGGTGACTTGTGTGGCTCGGACCAGGTTCTGTTAGCCAGAATCATTTGCAAACCTCAAAATTTGGCTAAAAAAACACATGTTCCTCACATTTCTGTGGCAGAAAATTCTGGAATCTGAGAGGAGCCACGAATTTCCTTCCACCCATCGTTGCCCCATATCTCCCGATAAAAATGATACCTCACTTGTGTGCGTAGGCCTAGCGCCCGTGACAGGAAATGCCCCAAAGCGCAACGTGACACAGCCAAATTTTTGAAGGAAAACAGAGGTGTTTTTTGCAAAGTGCCACCTGTAGATTTTGGCCTGTAGCTCAGCTGCCACCTAGGGAAACCTACCAAACCTGTGCATTTCTGAAAACTAGAGACCTAGGGGAATCCAAGATGGGGTGACTTGTGTGGCTCGGACCAGGTTCTGTTACCCAGAATCCTGTGCAAACCTCAAAATTTGGCTAAAAAAACACATGTTCCTAACATTTCTGTGGCAGAAAGTTCTGGAATCTGAGAGGAGCCACAAATTTCCTTCCACCCAGCGTTCCCCCACATCTCCCGATAAAAATGATACCTCACTTGTGTGGGTAGGCCTAGCGGCCGCGACAGGGAACGCCCCAAAGCGCAACGTGGACACATCCAAATTTGTGAAGGAAAACAGAGGTGTTTTTTACAAAGTGACTACCTGTAGATTTTGGCCTGTAGCTCAGCCGCCACCAAGGGAATCCTACCAAACCTGTGCATTTCTGAAAACTAGAGACCTAGGGGAATCGAAGATGGCGTGACTTGTGTGGCTCGGACCAGGTTCTGTTACCCAGAATCCTTTGCAAACCTCAAAATTTGGCTAAAAAAACACATGTTCCTAACATTTCTGTGGCAGAAAGTTCTGGAATCTGAGAGTAGCCACAAATTTCCTTCCACCCAGCGTTCCCCTACGTCTCCCGATAAAAATGATACCTCACTTGTGTGGGTAGGCCTAGCGGCTGCGACAGGAAACGCCCCAAAGCGCAACGTGGACACATCCAAATTTGTGAAGGAAAACAGAGGTGTTTTTTGCAAAGTGACTACCTGTAGATTTTGGCCTGTAGCTCACCCGCCACCTAGGGAAACCTACCAAACCTGTTCATTTCTGAAAACTAGAGACCTAGGGGAATCCAAGATGGGGTGACTTGTGTGGCTCGGACCAGGTTCTGTTACCCAGAATCCTTTGCAAACCTCAAAATTTGGCTAAAAAAACACATGTTCCTAATATTTCTGTGGCAGAAAGTTCTGGAATCTGAGAGGAGCCACAAATTTCCTTCCACCCAGCGTTCCCCACGTCTCCCGATAAAAATGATACCTCACTTGTGTGGGTAGGCCTAGCGGCCGTGACAGGAAACGCCCCAAAGCGCAACGTGGACACATCCAAATTTGTGAAGGAAAACAGAGGTGTTTTTTGCAAAGTGACTACCTGTAGATTTTGGCTTGTAGCTCAGCCGCCACCAAGGGAAACCTACCAAACCTGTGCATTTCTGAAAACTAGAGACCTAGGGGAATCCAAGATAGGGTGACTTGTGTGGCTCAGACCAGGTTCTGTTACCCAGAATCCTTTGCAAACCTCAAAATTTGGCTAAAAAAACACATGTTCCTCACATTTCTGTGGCAGAAAGTTCTGGAATCTGAGAGGAGCCACGAATTTCCTTCCACCCAGCGTTGCCCCACATCTCCCGATAAAAATGATACCTCACTTGTGTGCGTAGGCCTAGCGCCCGTGACAGGAAATGCCCCAAAGCGCAACGTGGACACAGCCAAATTTTTGAAGGAAAACAGAGGTGTTTTTTGCAAAGTGCCTACCTGTAGATTTTGGCCTGTAGCTCAGCCGCCACCTAGGGAAACCTACCAAACCTGTGCATTTCTGAAAACTAGAGACCTAGGGGAATCCAAGATGGGGTGACTTGTGTGGATCGGACCAGGTTCTGTTACCCAGAATCCTTTGCAAACCTCAAAATTTGGCTAAAAAAACACATGTTCCTAACATTTCTGTGGCAGAAAGTTCTGGAATCTGAGAGGAGCCACAAATTTCATTCCACCCAGCGTTCCCCCAAGTCTCCCGATAAAAATGATACCTCACTTGTGTGGGTAGGCCTAGCACCCGCGACAGGAAACGCCCCAAAGCGCAACGTGGACACATCCAAATTTGTGAAGGAAAACAGAGGTGTTTTTTGCAAAGTGCCTACCTGTAGATTTTGGCCTGTAGCTCAGCCGCCACCTAGGGAAACCTACTAAACCTGTGCATTTCTGAAAACTAGAGACCTAGGGGAATTCAAGGTGGGGTGACTTGTGTGGCTCGGACCAGGTTCTGTTACCCAGAATCCTTTGCAAACCTCAAAATTTGGCTAAAAAAACACATGTTCCTAACATTTCTGTGGCAGAAAGTTCTGGAATCTGACAGGAACCACAAATTTCCTTCCACCCAGCGTTCCCCCATGGCTCCCGATAAAAATTATACCTCACTTGTGTGGGTAGGCCTAGCAGCCGTGACAGGAAACGCCCCAAAGCGCAACGTGGACACATCCAAATTTGTGAAGGAAAACATGTGTTTTTTGCAAAGTGACTACCTGTAGATTTTGGCCTGTAGCTCAGCCGCCACCTATGGAAACCTACCAAACCTGTGCATTTCTGAAAACTAGAGACCTAGGGGAATCCAAGATGGGGTGACTTGTGTGGCTTGGACCTGGTTCTGTTACCCAGAATCCTTTGCAAAATTCAAAATGTGGCTAAAAAAACACATGTTCCTCACATTTCTGTGGCAGAAAGTTCTGGAATCTGAGAGGAGCCACAAATTTCCTTCCAACCAGCGTTCCCCACGTCTCCCGATAAAAATGATACCTCACTTGTGTGGGTAGGCCTAGCGCCCGCGACAGGAAACGCCCCAAAGCGCAACGTGGACACATCCAAATTTGTGAAGGAAAACAGAGGTGTTTTTTGCAAAGTGCCTACCTGTAGATTTTGGCCTGTAGCTCAGCCGCCACCTAGGGAAACCTACCAAACCTGTGCATTTCTGAAAACTAGAGACCTAGGGGAATCCACGATGGGTGACTTGTGTGGCTCGGACCAGGTTCTGTTACCCAGAATCCTTTGCAAACCTCAAAATTTGGCTAAAAAAACACATGTTCCTAACATTTCTGTGGCAGAAAGTTCTGGAATCTGAGAGGAGCCACAAATTTCATTCCACCCAGCGTTCCCCCACGTCTCCCGATAAAAATGATACCTCACTTGTGTGGGTAGGCCTAGTGGCCGCGACAGGGAACGCCCCAAAGCGCAACGTGGACACATCCAAATTTTTGAAGGAAAACAGAGGTGTTTTTTGCAAAGTGACTACCTGTAGATTTTGGCCTGTAGCTCAGCCGCCACCTAGGGAAACATACCAAACCTGTGCATTTCTGAAAACTAGAGACCTAGGGGAATCCAAGATGGGGTGACTTGTGTGGCTCGGACCAGGTTCTGTTACCCAGAATCCTTTGCAAACCTCAAAATTTGGCTAAAAAAACACATGTTCCTAACATTTCTGTGGCAGAAAGTTCTGGAATCATAGAGGAGCCACAAATTTCCTTCCACCCAGCGTTCCCCCACGTCTCCCGATAAAAATGATACCTCACTTGTGTGGGTAGGCCTAGCGCCCGTGACAGGAAACGCCCCAAAGCGCAACGTGGACACATCCAAATTTGTGAAGGAAAACAGAGGTGTTTTTTGCAAAGTGCCTACCTGTAGATTTTGGCCTGTAGCTCAGCCGCCACCTAGGGAAACCTATCAAACCTGTCCATTTCTGAAAATTAGAGACCTAGGGGAATCCAAGGTGGGGTGACTTGTGTGGCTCGGACCAGGTTCTGTTACCCAGAATCCTTTGCAAACCTCAAAATTTGGCTAAAAAAACACATGTTCCTAACATTTCTGTGGCAGAAAGTTCTGGAATCTGAGAGGCGCCACAAATTTCCTTCCACTCAGCGTTCCCCCACGTCTCCCGATAAAAATGATACCTCACTTGTGTGGGTAGGCCTAGCGGCAGCGACAGGAAACGCCCCAAAGCGCAACGTGGACACATCCAAATTTGTGAAGGAAAACAGAGGTGTTTTTTGCAAAGTGACTACCTGTAGATTTTGGCCTGTAGCTCAGCCGCCACCTAGGGAAACCTACCAAACCTGTGCATTTCTGAAAACTAGAGACCTATGGGAATCTAAGGTGGGGTGACTTGTGTGGCTCGGACCAGGTTCTGTTACCCAGAATCCTTTGCAAACCTCAAAATTTGGCTAAAAAAACACATGTTCCTAACATTTCTGTGGCAGAAAGTTCTGGAATCTGAGAGGAGCCACAAATTTCCTTCCACCCAGCGTTCCCCCACGTCTCCCGATAAAAATGATACCTCACTTGTGTGGGTAGGCCTAGCGGCCGCGACAGGATACGCCCCAAAGCGCAACGTGGACACATCCAAATTTGTGAAGGAAAACAGAGGTGTTTTTTGCAAAGTGACTACCTGTAGATTTTGGCCTGTAGCTCAGCCGCCACCTAGGGAAACCTACCAAACCTGTGAATTTCTGAAAACTAGAGACCTAGGGGAATCCAAGGTGGGGTGACTTGTGTGGCACGGACCAGGTTCTGTTACCCAGAATCCTTTGCAAACCTCAAAATTTGGTTAAAAAAACACATGTTCCTAAAATTTCTGTGGCAGAAAGTTCTGGAATCTGAGAGGAGCCACAAATTTCCTTCCACCCAGCGTTCCCCCACGTCTCCCGATAAAAATGATACCTCACTTGTGTGGGTAGGCCTAGCGCCCGCGACAGGAAACGCCCCAAAGCGCAACGTGGACACATCCAAATTTGTGAAGGAAAACAGAGGTGTTTTTTGCAAAGTGCCTACCTGTAGATTTTGGCCTGTAGCTCATCCGCCACCTAGGGAAACCTATCAAACCTGTGCATTTCTGAAAATTAGAGACCTAGGGGAATCCAAGGTGGGGTGACTTGTGTGGCTCGGACCAGGTTCTGTTACCCAGAATCCTTTGCAAACCTCAAAATTTGGCTAAAAAAACACATGTTCCTAACATTTCTGTGGCAGAAAGTTCTGGAATCTGAGAGGCGCCACAAATTTCCTTCCACCCAGCGTTCCCCCATGTCTCCCGATAAAAATGATACCTCACTTGTGTGGGTAGGCCTAGCGGCAGCGACAGGAAACTCCCCAAAGCGCAACGTGGACACATCCAAATTTGTGAAGGAAAACAGAGGTGTTTTTTGCAAAGTGACTACCTGTAGATTTTGGCCTGTAGCTCAGCCGCCACCTAGGGAAACCTACCAAACCTGTGCATTTCTGAAAACTAGAGACCTATGGGAATCCAAGGTGGGGTGACTTGTGTGGCTCGGACCAGGTTCTGTTACCCAGAATCCTTTGCAAACCTCAAAATTTGGCTAAAAAAACACATGTTCCTAACATTTCTGTGGCAGAAAGTTCTGGAATCTGAGAGGAGCCACAAATTTCCTTCCACCCAGCGTTCCCCCACGTCTCCCGATAAAAATGATACCTCACTTGTGTCGGTAGGCCTAGCGGCCGCGACAGGATACACCCCAAAGCGCAACGTGGACACATCCAAATTTGTGAAGGAAAACAGAGGTGTTTTTTGCAAAGTGACTACCTGTAGATTTTGGCCTGTAGCTCAGCCGCCACCTAGGGAAACCTACCAAACCTGTGCATTTCTGAAAACTAGAGACCTAGGGGAATCCAAGGTGGGGTGACTTGTGTGGCACGGACCAGGTTCTGTTACCCAGAATCCTTTGCAAACCTCAAAATTTGGTTAAAAAAACACATGTTCCTAAAATTTCTGTGGCAGAAAGTTCTGGAATCTGAGAGGAGCCACAAATTTCCTTCCACCCAGCGTTCCCCCACGTCTCCCGATAAAAATGATACATCACTTGTGTGGGTAGGCCTAGCGGCCGCGACAGGAAGCGCGCCAAAGCGCAACGTGGATACATCCAAATTTGTGAAGGAAAACCGAGGTGTTTTTTGCAAAGTGACTACCTGTAGATTTTGGCCTGTAGCTCAGCCGCCACCTAGGGAAACCTACCAAACCTGTGCATTTCTGAAAACTAGAGACCTAGGGGAATCCAAGGTGGGGTGACTTGTGTGGCTCGGACCAGGTTCTGTTACCCAGAATCCTTTGCAAACCTCAAAATTTGGTTAAAAAAACACATGTTCCTAACATTTCTGTGGCAGAAAGTTCTGGAATCTGAGAGGAGCCACAAATTTCCTTCCACCCAGCGTTCCCCCACGTCTCCCGATAAAAATGATACCTCACTTGTGTGGGTAGGCCTAGCGCCCGCGACAGGAAACGCCCCAAAGCGCAACGTGGACACATCCAAATTTGTGAAGGAAAACAGAGGTGTTTTTTGCAAAGTGCCTACCTGTAGATTTTGGCCTGTAGCTCATCCGCCACCTAGGGAAACCTATCAAACCTGTGCATTTCTGAAAATTAGAGACCTAGGGGAATCCAAGGTGGGGTGACTTGTGTGGCTCGGACCAGGTTCTGTTACCCAGAATCCTTTGCAAACCTCAAAATTTGGCTAAAAAAACACATGTTCCTAACATTTCTGTGGCAGAAAGTTCTGGAATCTGAGAGGCGCCACAAATTTCCTTCCACGCAGCGTTCCCCCATGTCTCCCGATAAAAATGATACCTCACTTGTGTGGGTAGGCCTAGCGGCAGCGACAGGAAACACCCCAAAGCGCAACGTGGACACATCCAAATTTGTGAAGGAAAACAGAGGTGTTTTTTGCAAAGTGACTACCTGTAGATTTTGGCCTGTAGCTCAGCCGCCACCTAGGGAAACCTACCAAACCTGTGCATTTCTGAAAACTAGAGACCTATGGGAATCCAAGGTGGGGTGAGTTGTGTGGCTCGGACCAGGTTCTGTTACCCAGAATCCTTTGCAAACCTCAAAATTTGGCTAAAAAAACACATGTTCCTAACATTTCTGTGGCAGAAAGTTCTGGAATCTGAGAGGAGCCACAAATTTCCTTCCACCCAGTGTTCCCCCACGTCTCCCGATAAAAATGATACCTCACTTGTGTCGGTAGGCCTAGCGGCCGCGACAGGATACACCCCAAAGCGCAACGTGGACACATCCAAATTTGTGAAGGAAAACAGAGGTGTTTTTTGCAAAGTGACTACCTGTAGATTTTGGCCTGTAGCTCAGCCGCCACCTAGGGAAACCTACCAAACCTGTGCATTTCTGAAAACTAGAGACCTAGGGGAATCCAAGGTGGGGTGACTTGTGTGGCACGGACCAGGTTCTGTTACCCAGAATCCTTTGCAAACCTCAAAATTTGGTTAAAAAAACACATGTTCCTAAAATTTCTGTGGCAGAAAGTTCTGGAATCTGAGAGGAGCCACAAATTTCCTTCCACCCAGCGTTCCCCCACGTCTCCCGATAAAAATGATACATCACTTGTGTGGGTAGGCCTAGCGGCCGCGACAGGAAGCGCCCCAAAGCGCAACGTGGATACATCCAAATTTGTGAAGGAAAACAGAGGTGTTTTTTGCAAAGTGACTACCTGTAGATTTTGGCCTGTAGCTCAGCCGCCACCTAGGGAAACCTACCAAACCTGTGCATTTCTGAAAACTAGAGACCTAGGGGAATCCAAGGTGGGGTGACTTGTGTGGCTCGGACCAGGTTCTGTTACCCAGAATCCTTTGCAAACCTCAAAATTTGGTTAAAAAAACACATGTTCCTAACATTTCCGTGGCAGAAAGTTCTGGAATCTGAGAGGAGCCACAAATTTCCTTCCACCCAGCGTTCCCCCACGTCTCCCGATAAAAATGATACCTCACTTGTGTGGGTAGGCCTAGCGGCCGCGACAGGAAGCACCCCAAAGCGCAACGTGGACACATCCAAATTTGTGAAGGAAAACAGAGGTGTTTTTTGCAAAGTGACTACCTGTAGATTTTGGCTTGTAGCTCAGCCGCCACCTAGGGAAACCTACCAAACCTGTGCATTTCTGAAAACTAGAGACCTAGGGGAATCCAAGATGGGGTGACTTGTGTGGCTCGGACCAGGTTCTGTTACCCAGAATCATTTGCAAACCTCAAAATTTGGCTAAAAAAACACATGTTCCTCACATTTCTGTGGCAGAAAGTTCTGGAATCTGAGAGGAGCCACGAATTTCCTTCCACCCAGCGTTGCCCCACATCTCCCGATAAAAATGATACCTCACTTGTGTGCGTAGGCCTAGCGCCCGTGACAGGAAATGCCCCAAAGCGCAACGTGACACAGCCAAATTTTTGAAGGAAAACAGAGGTGTTTTTTGCAAAGTGCCTACCTGTAGATTTTGGCCTGTAGCTCAGCCGCCACCTAGGGAAACCTACCAAACCTGTGCATTTCTGAAAACTAGAGACCTAGGGGAATCCAAGATGGGGTGACTTGTGTGGCTCGGACCAGGTTCTGTTACCCAGAATCATTTGCAAACCTCAAAATTTGGCTAAAAAAACACATGTTCCTCACATTTCTGTGGCAGAAAGTTCTGGAATCTGAGAGGAGCCACGAATTTCCTTCCACCCAGCGTTGCCCCACATCTCCCGATAAAAATGATACCTCACTTGTGTGCGTAGGCCTAGCGCCCGTGACAGGAAATGCCCCAAAGCGCAACGTGACACAGCCAAATTTTTGAAGGAAAACAGAGGTGTTTTTTGCAAAGTGCCTACCTGTAGATTTTGGCCTGTAGCTCAGCCGCCACCTAGGGAAACCTACCAAACCTGTGCATTTCTGAAAACTAGAGACCTAGGGGAATCCAAGATGGGGTGACTTGTGTGGCTCGGACCAGGTTCTGTTACCCAGAATCCTGTGCAAACCTCAAAATTTGGCTAAAAAAACACATGTTCCTAACATTTCTGTGGCAGAAAGTTCTGGAATCTGAGAGGAGCCACAAATTTCCTTCCACCCAGCGTTCCCCCACATCTCCCGATAAAAATGATACCTCACTTGTGTGGGTAGGCCTAGCGGCCGCGACAGGGAACGCCCCAAAGCGCAACGTGGACACATCCAAATTTGTGAAGGAAAACAGAGGTGTTTTTTACAAAGTGACTACCTGTAGATTTTGGCCTGTAGCTCAGCCGCCACCAAGGGAATCCTACCAAACCTGTGCATTTCTGAAAACTAGAGACCTAGGGGAATCGAAGATGGCGTGACTTGTGTGGCTCGGACCAGGTTCTGTTACCCAGAATCCTTTGCAAACCTCAAAATTTGGCTAAAAAAACACATGTTCCTAACATTTCTGTGGCAGAAAGTTCTGGAATCTGAGAGTAGCCACAAATTTCCTTCCACCCAGCGTTCCCCTACGTCTCCCGATAAAAATGATACCTCACTTGTGTGGGTAGGCCTAGCGGCTGCGACAGCAAACGCCCCAAAGCGCAACGTGGACACATCCAAATTTGTGAAGGAAAACAGAGGTGTTTTTTGCAAAGTGACTACCTGTAGATTTTGGCCTGTAGCTCACCCGCCACCTAGGGAAACCTACCAAACCTGTGCATTTCTGAAAACTAGAGACCTAGGGGAATCCAAGATGGGGTGACTTGTGTGGCTCGGACCAGGTTCTGTTACCCAGAATCCTTTGCAAACCTCAAAATTTGGTTAAAAAAACACATGTTCCTAATATTTCTGTGGCAGAAAGTTCTGGAATCTGAGAGGAGCCACAAATTTCCTTCCACCCAGCGTTCCCCCACGTCTCCCGATAAAAATGATACCTCACTTGTGTGGGTAGGGCTAGCGGCCGTGACAGGAAACGCCCCAAAGCGCAACGTGGACACATCCAAATTTGTGAAGGAAAACAGAGGTGTTTTTTGCAAAGTGCCTACCTGTAGATTTTGGCCTGTAGCTCAGCCGCCACCTAGGGAAACCTACCAAACCTGTGCATTTCAGAAAACTAGAGACCTAGGGGAATCCACGATGGGTGACTTGTGTGGCTCGGACCAGGTTCTGTTACCCAGAATCCTTTGCAAACCTCAAAATTTGGCTAAAAAAACACATGTTCCTAACATTTCTGTGGCAGAAAGTTCTGGAATCTGAGAGGAGCCACAAATTTCATTCCACCCAGCGTTCCCCCACGTCTCCCGATAAAAATGATACCTCACTTGTGTGGGTAGGCCTAGTGGCCGCGACAGGGAACGCCCCAAAGCGCAACGTGGACACATCCAAATTTGTGAAGGAAAACAGAGGTGTTTTTTGCAAAGTGACTACCTGTAGATTTTGGCCTGTAGCTCAGCCGCCACCTAGGGAAACATACCAAACCTGTGCATTTCTGAAAACTAGAGACCTAGGGGAATCCAAGATGGGGTGACTTGTGTGGCTCGGACCAGGTTCTGTTACCCAGAATCCTGTGCAAACCTCAAAATTTGGCTAAAAAAACACATGTTCCTAACATTTCTGTGGCAGAAAGTTCTGGAATCTGAGAGGAGCCACAAATTTCCTTCCACCCAGCGTTCCCCCACATCTCCCGATAAAAATGATACCTCACTTGTGTGGGTAGGCCTAGCGGCCGCGACAGGGAACGCCCCAAAGCGCAACGTGGACATATCCAAATTTGTGAAGGAAAACAGAGGTGTTTTTTACAAAGTGACTACCTGTAGATTTTGGCCTGTAGCTCAGCCGCCACCAAGGGAATCCTACCAAACCTGTGCATTTCTGAAAACTAGAGACCTAGGGGAATCGAAGATGGCGTGACTTGTGTGGCTCGGACCAGGTTCTGTTACCCAGAATCCTTTGCAAACCTCAAAATTTGGCTAAAAAAACACATGTTCCTAACATTTCTGTGGCAGAAAGTTCTGGAATCTGAGAGTAGCCACAAATTTCCTTCCACCCAGCGTTCCCCTACGTCTCCCGATAAAAATGATACCTCACTTGTGTGGGTAGGCCTAGCGGCCGCGACAGGGAACGCCCCAAAGCGCAACGTGGACACATCCAAATTTGTGAAGGAAAACAGAGGTGTTTTTTACAAAGTGACTACCTGTAGATTTTGGCCTGTAGCTCAGCCGCCACCAAGGGAATCCTACCAAACCTGTGCATTTCTGAAAACTAGAGACCTAGGGGAATCGAAGATGGCGTGACTTGTGTGGCTCGGACCAGGTTCTGTTACCCAGAATCCTTTGCAAACCTCAAAATTTGGCTAAAAAAACACATGTTCCTAACATTTCTGTGGCAGAAAGTTCTGGAATCTGAGAGGAGCCACAAATTTCCTTCCACCCAGCGTTCCCCCACGTCTCCCGATAAAAATGATACCTCACTTGTGTGGGTAGGCCTAGCGGCCGTGACAGGAAACGCCCCAAAGCGCAACGTGGACACATCCAAATTTGTGAAGGAAAACAGAGGTGTTTTTTGCAAAGTGCCTACCTGTAGATTTTGGCCTGTAGCTCAGCCGCCACCTAGGGAAACCTACCAAACCTGTGCATTTCAGAAAACTAGAGACCTAGGGGAATCCACGATGGGTGACTTGTGTGGCTCGGACCAGGTTCTGTTACCCAGAATCCTTTGCAAACCTCAAAATTTGGCTAAAAAAACACATGTTCCTAACATTTCTGTGGCAGAAAGTTCTGGAATCTGAGAGGAGCCACAAATTTCATTCCACCCAGCGTTGCCCCACATCTCCCGATAAAAATGATACCTCACTTGTGTGCGTAGGCCTAGCGCCCGTGACAGGAAATGCCCCAAAGCGCAACGTGACACAGCCAAATTTTTGAAGGAAAACAGAGGTGTTTTTTGCAAAGTGCCTACCTGTAGATTTTGGCCTGTAGCTCAGCCGCCACCTAGGGAAACCTACCAAACCTGTGCATTTCTGAAAACTAGAGACCTAGGGGAATCCAAGATGGGGTGACTTGTGTGGCTCGGACCAGGTTCTGTTACCCAGAATCCTGTGCAAACCTCAAAATTTGGCTAAAAAAACACATGTTCCTAACATTTCTGTGGCAGAAAGTTCTGGAATCTGAGAGGAGCCACAAATTTCCTTCCACCCAGCGTTCCCCCACATCTCCCGATAAAAATGATACCTCACTTGTGTGGGTAGGCCTAGCGGCCGCGACAGGGAACGCCCCAAAGCGCAACGTGGACACATCCAAATTTGTGAAGGAAAACAGAGGTGTTTTTTACAAAGTGACTACCTGTAGATTTTGGCCTGTAGCTCAGCCGCCACCAAGGGAATCCTACCAAACCTGTGCATTTCTGAAAACTAGAGACCTAGGGGAATCGAAGATGGCGTGACTTGTGTGGCTCGGACCAGGTTCTGTTACCCAGAATCCTTTGCAAACCTCAAAATTTGGCTAAAAAAACACATGTTCCTAACATTTCTGTGGCAGAAAGTTCTGGAATCTGAGAGTAGCCACAAATTTCCTTCCACCCAGCGTTCCCCTACGTCTCCCGATAAAAATGATACCTCACTTGTGTGGGTAGGCCTAGCGGCTGCGACAGCAAACGCCCCAAAGCGCAACGTGGACACATCCAAATTTGTGAAGGAAAACAGAGGTGTTTTTTGCAAAGTGACTACCTGTAGATTTTGGCCTGTAGCTCACCCGCCACCTAGGGAAACCTACCAAACCTGTGCATTTCTGAAAACTAGAGACCTAGGGGAATCCAAGATGGGGTGACTTGTGTGGCTCGGACCAGGTTCTGTTACCCAGAATCCTTTGCAAACCTCAAAATTTGGTTAAAAAAACACATGTTCCTAATATTTCTGTGGCAGAAAGTTCTGGAATCTGAGAGGAGCCACAAATTTCCTTCCACCCAGCGTTCCCCCACGTCTCCCGATAAAAATGATACCTCACTTGTGTGGGTAGGCCTAGCGGCCGTGACAGGAAACGCCCCAAAGCGCAACGTGGACACATCCAAATTTGTGAAGGAAAACAGAGGTGTTTTTTGCAAAGTGCCTACCTGTAGATTTTGGCCTGTAGCTCAGCCGCCACCTAGGGAAACCTACCAAACCTGTGCATTTCAGAAAACTAGAGACCTAGGGGAATCCACGATGGGTGACTTGTGTGGCTCGGACCAGGTTCTGTTACCCAGAATCCTTTGCAAACCTCAAAATTTGGCTAAAAAAACACATGTTCCTAACATTTCTGTGGCAGAAAGTTCTGGAATCTGAGAGGAGCCACAAATTTCATTCCACCCAGCGTTCCCCCACATCTCCCGATAAAAATGATACCTCACTTGTGTGGGTAGGCCTAGTGGCCGCGACAGGGAACGCCCCAAAGCGCAACGTGGACACATCCAAATTTGTGAAGGAAAACAGAGGTGTTTTTTGCAAAGTGACTACCTGTAGATTTTGGCCTGTAGCTCAGCCGCCACCTAGGGAAACATACCAAACCTGTGCATTTCTGAAAACTAGAGACCTAGGGGAATCCAAGATGGGGTGACTTGTGTGGCTCGGACCAGGTTCTGTTACCCAGAATCCTTTGCAAACCTCAAAATTTGGCTAAAAAAACACATGTTCCTAACATTTCTGTGGCAGAAAGTTCTGGAATCGTAGAGGAGCCACAAATTTCCTTCCACCCAGCGTTCCCCCACGTCTCCCGATAAAAATGATACCTCACTTGTGTGGGTAGGCCTAGCGCCCGTGACAGGAAACGCCCCAAAGCGCAACGTGGACACATCCAAATTTGTGAAGGAAAACAGAGGTGTTTTTTGCAAAGTGCCTACCTGTAGATTTTGGCCTGTAGGTCAGCCGCCACCTAGGGAAACCTATCAAACCTGTGCATTTCTGAAAATTAGAGACCTAGGGGAATCCAAGGTGGGGTGACTTGTGTGGCTCGGACCAGGTTCTGTTACCCAGAATCCTTTGCAAACCTCAAAATTTGGCTAAAAAAACACATGTTCCTAACATTTCTGTGGCAGAAAGTTCTGGAATCTGAGAGGCGCCACAAATTTCCTTCCACCCAGCGTTCCCCCACGTCTCCCGATAAAAATGATACCTCACTTGTGTGGGTAGGCCTAGCGGCAGCGACAGAAGACGCCCCAAAGCGCAACGTGGACACATCCAAATTTGTGAAGGAAAACAGAGGTGTTTTTTGCAAAGTGACTACCTGTAGATTTTGGCCTGTAGCTCAGCCGCCACCTAGGGAAACCTACCAAACCTGTGCATTTCTGAAAACTAGAGACCTATGGGAATCCAAGGTGGGGTGACTTGTGTGGCTCGGACCAGGTTCTGTTACCCAGAATCCTTTGCAAACCTCAAAATTTGGTTAAAAAAACACATGTTCCTAACATTTCTGTGGCAGAAAGTTCTGGAATCTGAGAGGAGCCACAAATGTCCTTCCACCCAGCGTTCCCCCACGTCTCCCGATAAAAATGATACCTCACTTGTGTGGGTAGGCCTAGCGGCCGCGACAGGATACGCCCCAAAGCGCAACGTGGACACATCCAAATTTGTGAAGGAAAACAGAGGTGTTTTTTGCAAAGTGACTACCTGTAGATTTTGGCCTGTAGCTCAGCCGCCACCTAGGGAAACCTACCAAACCTGTGCATTTCTGAAAACTAGAGACCTAGGGGAATCCAAGGTGGGGTGACTTGTGTGGCACGGACCAGGTTCTGTTACCCAGAATCCTTTGCAAACCTCAAAATTTGGTTAAAAAAACACATGTTCCTAAAATTTCTGTGGCAGAAAGTTCTGGAATCTGAGAGGAGCCACAAATTTCCTTCCACCCAGCGTTCCCCCACGTCTCCCGATAAAAATGATACCTCACTTGTGTGGGTAGGCCTAGCGCCCGCGACAGGAAACGCCCCAAAGCGCAACGTGGACACATCCAAATTTGTGAAGGAAAACAGAGGTGTTTTTTGCAAAGTGCCTACCTGTAGATTTTGGCCTGTAGCTCATCCGCCACCTAGGGAAACCTATCAAACCTGTGCATTTCTGAAAATTAGAGACCTAGGGGAATCCAAGGTGGGGTGACTTGTGTGGCTCGGACCAGGTTCTGTTACCCAGAATCCTTTGCAAACCTCAAAATTTGGTTAAAAAAACACATGTTCCTAATATTTCTGTGGCAGAAAGTTCTGGAATCTGAGAGGAGCCACAAATTTCCTTCCACCCAGCGTTCCCCCACGTCTCCCGATAAAAATGATACCTCACTTGTGTGGGTAGGCCTAGCGGCCGTGACAGGAATCACCCCAAAGCGCAACGTGGACACATCCAAATTTGTGAAGGAAAACAGAGCTGTTTTTAGCAAAGTGACTACCTGTAGATTTTGGCCTCTAGCTCAGCCGCCACCTAGGGAAACCTACCAAACCTGTGCATTTCTGAAAACTAGAGACCTAGGGGAATCCAAGATGGGGTGACTTGTGTGGCTCGGACCAGGTTCTGTTACCCAGAATCCTGTGCAAACCTCAAAATTTGGCTAAAAAAACACATGTTCCTAACATTTCTGTGGCAGAAAGTTCTGGAATCTGAGAGGCGCCACAAATTTCCTTCCACCCAGCGTTCCCCCATGTCTCCCGATAAAAATGATACCTCACTTGTGTGGGTAGGCCTAGCGGCAGCGACAGGAAACGCCCCAAAGCGCAATGTGGACACATCCAAATTTGTGAAGGAAAACAGAGGTGTTTTTTGCAAAGTGACTACCTGTAGATTTTGGCCTGTAGCTCAGCCGCCACCTAGGGAAACCTACCAAACCTGTGCATTTCTGAAAACTAGAGACCGATGGGAATCCAAGGTGGGGTGACTTGCGTGGCTCGGACCAGGTTCTGTTACCCAGAATCCTTTGCAAACCTCAAAATTTGGCTAAAAAAACACATGTTCCTAACATTTCTGTGGCAGAAAGTTCTGGAATCTGAGAGGAGCCACAAATTTCCTTCCACCCAGCGTTCCCCCACGTCTCCCGATAAAAATGATACCTCACTTGTGTCGGTAGGCCTAGCGGCCGCGACAGGATACACCCCAAAGCGCAACGTGGACACATCCAAATTTGTGAAGGAAAACAGAGGTGTTTTTTGCAAAGTGACTACCTGTAGATTTTGGCCTGTAGCTCAGCCGCCACCTAGGGAAACCTACCAAACCTGTGCATTTCTGAAAACTAGAGACCTAGGGGAATCCAAGGTGGGGTGACTTGTGTGGCACGGACCAGGTTCTGTTACCCAGAATCCTTTGCAAACCTCAAAATTTGGTTAAAAAAACACATGTTCCTAAAATTTCTGTGGCAGAAAGTTCTGGAATCTGAGAGGAGCCACAAATTTCCTTCCACCCAGCGTTCCCCCACGTCTCCCGATAAAAATGATACATCACTTGTGTGGGTAGGCCTAGCGCCCGTGACAGGAAACGCCCCAAAGCGCAACGTGGACACATCCAAATTTGTGAAGGAAAACAGAGGTGTTTTTTGCAAAGTGCCTACCTGTAGATTTTGGCCTGTAGCTCAGCCGCCACCTAGGGAAACCTATCAAACCTGTGCATTTCTGAAAATTAGAGACCTAGGGGAATCCAAGGTGGGGTGACTTGTGTGGCTCGGACCAGGTTCTGTTACCCAGAATCCTTTGCAAACCTCAAAATTTGGCTAAAAAAACACATGTTCCTAACATTTCTGTGGCAGAAAGTTCTGGAATCTGAGAGGCGCCACAAATTTCCTTCCACCCAGCGTTCCCCCACGTCTCCCGATAAAAATGATACCTCACTTGTGTGGGTAGGCCTAGCGGCAGCGACAGGAAACGCCCCAAAGCGCAACGTGGACACATCCAAATTTGTGAAGGAAAACAGAGGTGTTTTTTGCAAAGTGACTACCTGTAGATTTTGGCCTGTAGCTCAGCCGCCACCTAGGGAAACCTACCAAACCTGTGCATTTCTGAAAACTAGAGACCTATGGGAATCCAAGGTGGGGTGACTTGTGTGGCTCGGACCAGGTTCTGTTACCCAGAATCCTTTGCAAACCTCAAAATTTGGCTAAAAAAACACATGTTCCTAACATTTCTGTGGCAGAAAGTTCTGGAATCTGAGAGGAGCCACAAATTTCCTTCCACCCAGCGTTCCCCCACGTCTCCCGATAAAAATGATACCTCACTTGTGTGGGTAGGCCTAGCGGCCGCGACAGGATACGCCCCAAAGCGCAACGTGGACACATCCAAATTTGTGAAGGAAAACAGAGGTGTTTTTTGCAAAGTGACTACCTGTAGATTTTGGCCTGTAGCTCAGCCGCCACCTAGGGAAACCTACCAAACCTGTGCATTTCTGAAAACTAGAGACCTAGGGGAATCCAAGGTGGGGTGACTTGTGTGGCACGGACCAGGTTCTGTTACCCAGAATCCTTTGCAAACCTCAAAATTTGGTTAAAAAAACACATGTTCCTAAAATTTCTGTGGCAGAAAGTTCTGGAATCTGAGAGGAGCCACAAATTTCCTTCCACCCAGCGTTCCCCCACGTCTCCCGATAAAAATGATACCTCACTTGTGTGGGTAGGCCTAGCGCCCGCGACAGGAAACGCCCCAAAGCGCAACGTGGACACATCCAAATTTGTGAAGGAAAACAGAGGTGTTTTTTGCAAAGTGCCTACCTGTAGATTTTGGCCTGTAGCTCATCCGCCACCTAGGGAAACCTATCAAACCTGTGCATTTCTGAAAATTAGAGACCTAGGGGAATCCAAGGTGGGGTGACTTGTGTGGCTCGGACCAGGTTCTGTTACCCAGAATCCTTTGCAAACCTCAAAATTTGGCTAAAAAAACACATGTTCCTAACATTTCTGTGGCAGAAAGTTCTGGAATCTGAGAGGCGCCACAAATTTCCTTCCACCCAGCGTTCCCCCATGTCTCCCGATAAAAATGATACCTCACTTGTGTGGGTAGGCCTAGCGGCAGCGACAGGAAACGCCCCAAAGCGCAACGTGGACACATCCAAATTTGTGAAGGAAAACAGAGGTGTTTTTTGCAAAGTGACTACCTGTAGATTTTGGCCTGTAGCTCAGCCGCCACCTAGGGAAACCTACCAAACCTGTGCATTTCTGAAAACTAGAGACCGATGGGAATCCAAGGTGGGGTGACTTGCGTGGCTCGGACCAGGTTCTGTTACCCAGAATCCTTTGCAAACCTCAAAATTTGGCTAAAAAAACACATGTTCCTAACATTTCTGTGGCAGAAAGTTCTGGAATCTGAGAGGAGCCACAAATTTCCTTCCACCCAGCGTTCCCCCACGTCTCCCGATAAAAATGATACCTCACTTGTGTCGGTAGGCCTAGCGGCCGCGACAGGATACACCCCAAAGCGCAACGTGGACACATCCAAATTTGTGAAGGAAAACAGAGGTGTTTTTTGCAAAGTGACTACCTGTAGATTTTGGCCTGTAGCTCAGCCGCCACCTAGGGAAACCTACCAAACCTGTGCATTTCTGAAAACTAGAGACCTAGGGGAATCCAAGGTGGGGTGACTTGTGTGGCACGGACCAGGTTCTGTTACCCAGAATCCTTTGCAAACCTCAAAATTTGGTTAAAAAAACACATGTTCCTAAAATTTCTGTGGCAGAAAGTTCTGGAATCTGAGAGGAGCCACAAATTTCCTTCCACCCAGCGTTCCCCCACGTCTCCCGATAAAAATGATACATCACTTGTGTGGGTAGGCCTAGCGGCCGCGACAGGAAGCGCCCCAAAGCGCAACGTGGATACATCCAAATTTGTGAAGGAAAACAGAGGTGTTTTTTGCAAAGTGACTACCTGTAGATTTTGGCCTGTAGCTCAGCCGCCACCTAGGGAAACCTACCAAACCTGTGCATTTCTGAAAACTAGAGACCTAGGGGAATCCAAGGTGGGGTGACTTGTGTGGCTCGGACCAGGTTCTGTTACCCAGAATCCTTTGCAAACCTCAAAATTTGGTTAAAAAAACACATGTTCCTAACATTTCCGTGGCAGAAAGTTCTGGAATCTGAGAGGAGCCACAAATTTCCTTCCACCCAGCGTTCCCCCACGTCTCCCGATAAAAATGATACCTCACTTGTGTGGGTAGGCCTAGCGGCCGCGACAGGGAACGCCCCAAAGCGCAACGTGGACACATCCAAATTTGTGAAGGAAAACAGAGGTGTTTTTTACAAAGTGACTACCTGTAGATTTTGGCCTGTAGCTCAGCCGCCACCAAGGGAATCCTACCAAACCTGTGCATTTCTGAAAACTAGAGACCTAGGGGAATCGAAGATGGCGTGACTTGTGTGGCTCGGACCAGGTTCTGTTACCCAGAATCCTTTGCAAACCTCAAAATTTGGCTAAAAAAACACATGTTCCTAACATTTCTGTGGCAGAAAGTTCTGGAATCTGAGAGTAGCCACAAATTTCCTTCCACCCAGCGTTCCCCTACGTCTCCCGATAAAAATGATACCTCACTTGTGTGGGTAGGCCTAGCGGCTGCGACAGGAAACGCCCCAAAGCGCAACGTGGACACATCCAAATTTGTGAAGGAAAACAGAGGTGTTTTTTGCAAAGTGACTACCTGTAGATTTTGGCCTGTAGCTCACCCGCCACCTAGGGAAACCTACCAAACCTGTGCATTTCTGAAACCTAGAGACCTAGGGGAATCCAAGATGGGGTGACTTGTGTGGCTCGGACCAGGTTCTGTTACCCAGAATCCTTTGCAAACCTCAAAATTTGGCTAAAAAAACACATGTTCCTAACATTTCTGTGGCAGAAAGTTCTGGAATCTGAGAGGAGCCACAAATTTCCTTCCACCCAGCGTTCCCCCACGTCTCCCGATAAAAATGATACATCACTTGTGTGGGTAGGCCTAGCGGCCGCGACAGGAAGCGCCCCAAAGCGCAACGTGGATACATCCAAATTTGTGAAGGAAAACAGAGGTGTTTTTTGCAAAGTGACTACCTGTAGATTTTGGCCTGTAGCTCAGCCGCCACCTAGGGAAACCTACCAAACCTGTGCATTTCTGAAAACTAGAGACCTAGGGGAATCCAAGGTGGGGTGACTTGTGTGGCTCGGACCAGGTTCTGTTACCCAGAATCCTTTGCAAACCTCAAAATTTGGTTAAAAAAACACATGTTCCTAACATTTCCGTGGCAGAAAGTTCTGGAATCTGAGAGGAGCCACAAATTTCCTTCCACCCAGCGTTCCCCCACGTCTCCCGATAAAAATGATACCTCACTTGTGTGGGTAGGCCTAGCGGCCGCGACAGGAAGCACCCCAAAGCGCAACGTGGACACATCCAAATTTGTGAAGGAAAACAGAGGTGTTTTTTGCAAAGTGACTACCTGTAGATTTTGGCTTGTAGCTCAGCCGCCACCTAGGGAAACCTACCAAACCTGTGCATTTCTGAAAACTAGAGACCTAGGGGAATCCAAGATGGGGTGACTTGTGTGGCTCGGACCAGGTTCTGTTACCCAGAATCATTTGCAAACCTCAAAATTTGGCTAAAAAAACACATGTTCCTCACATTTCTGTGGCAGAAAGTTCTGGAATCTGAGAGGAGCCACGAATTTCCTTCCACCCAGCGTTGCCCCACATCTCCCGATAAAAATGATACCTCACTTGTGTGCGTAGGCCTAGCGCCCGTGACAGGAAATGCCCCAAAGCGCAACGTGACACAGCCAAATTTTTGAAGGAAAACAGAGGTGTTTTTTGCAAAGTGCCTACCTGTAGATTTTGGCCTGTAGCTCAGCCGCCACCTAGGGAAACCTACCAAACCTGTGCATTTCTGAAAACTAGAGACCTAGGGGAATCCAAGATGGGGTGACTTGTGTGGCTCGGACCAGGTTCTGTTACCCAGAATCATTTGCAAACCTCAAAATTTGGCTAAAAAAACACATGTTCCTCACATTTCTGTGGCAGAAAGTTCTGGAATCTGAGAGGAGCCACGAATTTCCTTCCACCCAGCGTTGCCCCACATCTCCCGATAAAAATGATACCTCACTTGTGTGCGTAGGCCTAGCGCCCGTGACAGGAAATGCCCCAAAGCGCAACGTGACACAGCCAAATTTTTGAAGGAAAACAGAGGTGTTTTTTGCAAAGTGCCTACCTGTAGATTTTGGCCTGTAGCTCAGCCGCCACCTAGGGAAACCTACCAAACCTGTGCATTTCTGAAAACTAGAGACCTAGGGGAATCCAAGATGGGGTGACTTGTGTGGCTCGGACCAGGTTCTGTTACCCAGAATCCTGTGCAAACCTCAAAATTTGGCTAAAAAAACACATGTTCCTAACATTTCTGTGGCAGAAAGTTCTGGAATCTGAGAGGAGCCACAAATTTCCTTCCACCCAGCGTTCCCCCACATCTCCCGATAAAAATGATACCTCACTTGTGTGGGTAGGCCTAGCGGCCGCGACAGGGAACGCCCCAAAGCGCAACGTGGACACATCCAAATTTGTGAAGGAAAACAGAGGTGTTTTTTACAAAGTGACTACCTGTAGATTTTGGCCTGTAGCTCAGCCGCCACCAAGGGAATCCTACCAAACCTGTGCATTTCTGAAAACTAGAGACCTAGGGGAATCGAAGATGGCGTGACTTGTGTGGCTCGGACCAGGTTCTGTTACCCAGAATCCTTTGCAAACCTCAAAATTTGGCTAAAAAAACACATGTTCCTAACATTTCTGTGGCAGAAAGTTCTGGAATCTGAGAGTAGCCACAAATTTCCTTCCACCCAGCGTTCCCCTACGTCTCCCGATAAAAATGATACCTCACTTGTGTGGGTAGGCCTAGCGGCTGCGACAGCAAACGCCCCAAAGCGCAACGTGGACACATCCAAATTTGTGAAGGAAAACAGAGGTGTTTTTTGCAAAGTGACTACCTGTAGATTTTGGCCTGTAGCTCACCCGCCACCTAGGGAAACCTACCAAACCTGTGCATTTCTGAAAACTAGAGACCTAGGGGAATCCAAGATGGGGTGACTTGTGTGGCTCGGACCAGGTTCTGTTACCCAGAATCCTTTGCAAACCTCAAAATTTGGTTAAAAAAACACATGTTCCTAATATTTCTGTGGCAGAAAGTTCTGGAATCTGAGAGGAGCCACAAATTTCCTTCCACCCAGCGTTCCCCCACGTCTCCCGATAAAAATGATACCTCACTTGTGTGGGTAGGCCTAGCGGCCGTGACAGGAAACGCCCCAAAGCGCAACGTGGACACATCCAAATTTGTGAAGGAAAACAGAGGTGTTTTTTGCAAAGTGCCTACCTGTAGATTTTGGCCTGTAGCTCAGCCGCCACCTAGGGAAACCTACCAAACCTGTGCATTTCAGAAAACTAGAGACCTAGGGGAATCCACGATGGGTGACTTGTGTGGCTCGGACCAGGTTCTGTTACCCAGAATCCTTTGCAAACCTCAAAATTTGGCTAAAAAAACACATGTTCCTAACATTTCTGTGGCAGAAAGTTCTGGAATCTGAGAGGAGCCACAAATTTCATTCCACCCAGCGTTCCCCCACGTCTCCCGATAAAAATGATACCTCACTTGTGTGGGTAGGCCTAGTGGCCGCGACAGGGAACGCCCCAAAGCGCAACGTGGACACATCCAAATTTGTGAAGGAAAACAGAGGTGTTTTTTGCAAAGTGACTACCTGTAGATTTTGGCCTGTAGCTCAGCCGCCACCTAGGGAAACATACCAAACCTGTGCATTTCTGAAAACTAGAGACCTAGGGGAATCCAAGATGGGGTGACTTGTGTGGCTCGGACCAGGTTCTGTTACCCAGAATCCTGTGCAAACCTCAAAATTTGGCTAAAAAAACACATGTTCCTAACATTTCTGTGGCAGAAAGTTCTGGAATCTGAGAGGAGCCACAAATTTCCTTCCACCCAGCGTTCCCCCACATCTCCCGATAAAAATGATACCTCACTTGTGTGGGTAGGCCTAGCGGCCGCGACAGGGAACGCCCCAAAGCGCAACGTGGACATATCCAAATTTGTGAAGGAAAACAGAGGTGTTTTTTACAAAGTGACTACCTGTAGATTTTGGCCTGTAGCTCAGCCGCCACCAAGGGAATCCTACCAAACCTGTGCATTTCTGAAAACTAGAGACCTAGGGGAATCGAAGATGGCGTGACTTGTGTGGCTCGGACCAGGTTCTGTTACCCAGAATCCTTTGCAAACCTCAAAATTTGGCTAAAAAAACACATGTTCCTAACATTTCTGTGGCAGAAAGTTCTGGAATCTGAGAGTAGCCACAAATTTCCTTCCACCCAGCGTTCCCCTACGTCTCCCGATAAAAATGATACCTCACTTGTGTGGGTAGGCCTAGCGGCCGCGACAGGGAACGCCCCAAAGCGCAACGTGGACACATCCAAATTTGTGAAGGAAAACAGAGGTGTTTTTTACAAAGTGACTACCTGTAGATTTTGGCCTGTAGCTCAGCCGCCACCAAGGGAATCCTACCAAACCTGTGCATTTCTGAAAACTAGAGACCTAGGGGAATCGAAGATGGCGTGACTTGTGTGGCTCGGACCAGGTTCTGTTACCCAGAATCCTTTGCAAACCTCAAAATTTGGCTAAAAAAACACATGTTCCTAACATTTCTGTGGCAGAAAGTTCTGGAATCTGAGAGGAGCCACAAATTTCCTTCCACCCAGCGTTCCCCCACGTCTCCCGATAAAAATGATACCTCACTTGTGTGGGTAGGCCTAGCGGCCGTGACAGGAAACGCCCCAAAGCGCAACGTGGACACATCCAAATTTGTGAAGGAAAACAGAGGTGTTTTTTGCAAAGTGCCTACCTGTAGATTTTGGCCTGTAGCTCAGCCGCCACCTAGGGAAACCTACCAAACCTGTGCATTTCAGAAAACTAGAGACCTAGGGGAATCCACGATGGGTGACTTGTGTGGCTCGGACCAGGTTCTGTTACCCAGAATCCTTTGCAAACCTCAAAATTTGGCTAAAAAAACACATGTTCCTAACATTTCTGTGGCAGAAAGTTCTGGAATCTGAGAGGAGCCACAAATTTCATTCCACCCAGCGTTGCCCCACATCTCCCGATAAAAATGATACCTCACTTGTGTGCGTAGGCCTAGCGCCCGTGACAGGAAATGCCCCAAAGCGCAACGTGACACAGCCAAATTTTTGAAGGAAAACAGAGGTGTTTTTTGCAAAGTGCCTACCTGTAGATTTTGGCCTGTAGCTCAGCCGCCACCTAGGGAAACCTACCAAACCTGTGCATTTCTGAAAACTAGAGACCTAGGGGAATCCAAGATGGGGTGACTTGTGTGGCTCGGACCAGGTTCTGTTACCCAGAATCCTGTGCAAACCTCAAAATTTGGCTAAAAAAACACATGTTCCTAACATTTCTGTGGCAGAAAGTTCTGGAATCTGAGAGGAGCCACAAATTTCCTTCCACCCAGCGTTCCCCCACATCTCCCGATAAAAATGATACCTCACTTGTGTGGGTAGGCCTAGCGGCCGCGACAGGGAACGCCCCAAAGCGCAACGTGGACACATCCAAATTTGTGAAGGAAAACAGAGGTGTTTTTTACAAAGTGACTACCTGTAGATTTTGGCCTGTAGCTCAGCCGCCACCAAGGGAATCCTACCAAACCTGTGCATTTCTGAAAACTAGAGACCTAGGGGAATCGAAGATGGCGTGACTTGTGTGGCTCGGACCAGGTTCTGTTACCCAGAATCCTTTGCAAACCTCAAAATTTGGCTAAAAAAACACATGTTCCTAACATTTCTGTGGCAGAAAGTTCTGGAATCTGAGAGTAGCCACAAATTTCCTTCCACCCAGCGTTCCCCTACGTCTCCCGATAAAAATGATACCTCACTTGTGTGGGTAGGCCTAGCGGCTGCGACAGCAAACGCCCCAAAGCGCAACGTGGACACATCCAAATTTGTGAAGGAAAACAGAGGTGTTTTTTGCAAAGTGACTACCTGTAGATTTTGGCCTGTAGCTCACCCGCCACCTAGGGAAACCTACCAAACCTGTGCATTTCTGAAAACTAGAGACCTAGGGGAATCCAAGATGGGGTGACTTGTGTGGCTCGGACCAGGTTCTGTTACCCAGAATCCTTTGCAAACCTCAAAATTTGGTTAAAAAAACACATGTTCCTAATATTTCTGTGGCAGAAAGTTCTGGAATCTGAGAGGAGCCACAAATTTCCTTCCACCCAGCGTTCCCCCACGTCTCCCGATAAAAATGATACCTCACTTGTGTGGGTAGGCCTAGCGGCCGTGACAGGAAACGCCCCAAAGCGCAACGTGGACACATCCAAATTTGTGAAGGAAAACAGAGGTGTTTTTTGCAAAGTGCCTACCTGTAGATTTTGGCCTGTAGCTCAGCCGCCACCTAGGGAAACCTACCAAACCTGTGCATTTCAGAAAACTAGAGACCTAGGGGAATCCACGATGGGTGACTTGTGTGGCTCGGACCAGGTTCTGTTACCCAGAATCCTTTGCAAACCTCAAAATTTGGCTAAAAAAACACATGTTCCTAACATTTCTGTGGCAGAAAGTTCTGGAATCTGAGAGGAGCCACAAATTTCATTCCACCCAGCGTTCCCCCACATCTCCCGATAAAAATGATACCTCACTTGTGTGGGTAGGCCTAGTGGCCGCGACAGGGAACGCCCCAAAGCGCAACGTGGACACATCCAAATTTGTGAAGGAAAACAGAGGTGTTTTTTGCAAAGTGACTACCTGTAGATTTTGGCCTGTAGCTCAGCCGCCACCTAGGGAAACATACCAAACCTGTGCATTTCTGAAAACTAGAGACCTAGGGGAATCCAAGATGGGGTGACTTGTGTGGCTCGGACCAGGTTCTGTTACCCAGAATCCTTTGCAAACCTCAAAATTTGGCTAAAAAAACACATGTTCCTAACATTTCTGTGGCAGAAAGTTCTGGAATCGTAGAGGAGCCACAAATTTCCTTCCACCCAGCGTTCCCCCACGTCTCCCGATAAAAATGATACCTCACTTGTGTGGGTAGGCCTAGCGCCCGTGACAGGAAACGCCCCAAAGCGCAACGTGGACACATCCAAATTTGTGAAGGAAAACAGAGGTGTTTTTTGCAAAGTGCCTACCTGTAGATTTTGGCCTGTAGCTCAGCCGCCACCTAGGGAAACCTATCAAACCTGTGCATTTCTGAAAATTAGAGACCTAGGGGAATCCAAGGTGGGGTGACTTGTGTGGCTCGGACCAGGTTCTGTTACCCAGAATCCTTTGCAAACCTCAAAATTTGGCTAAAAAAACACATGTTCCTAACATTTCTGTGGCAGAAAGTTCTGGAATCTGAGAGGCGCCACAAATTTCCTTCCACCCAGCGTTCCCCCACGTCTCCCGATAAAAATGATACCTCACTTGTGTGGGTAGGCCTAGCGGCAGCGACAGAAGACGCCCCAAAGCGCAACGTGGACACATCCAAATTTGTGAAGGAAAACAGAGGTGTTTTTTGCAAAGTGACTACCTGTAGATTTTGGCCTGTAGCTCAGCCGCCACCTAGGGAAACCTACCAAACCTGTGCATTTCTGAAAACTAGAGACCTATGGGAATCCAAGGTGGGGTGACTTGTGTGGCTCGGACCAGGTTCTGTTACCCAGAATCCTTTGCAAACCTCAAAATTTGGTTAAAAAAACACATGTTCCTAACATTTCTGTGGCAGAAAGTTCTGGAATCTGAGAGGAGCCACAAATGTCCTTCCACCCAGCGTTCCCCCACGTCTCCCGATAAAAATGATACCTCACTTGTGTGGGTAGGCCTAGCGGCCGCGACAGGATACGCCCCAAAGCGCAACGTGGACACATCCAAATTTGTGAAGGAAAACAGAGGTGTTTTTTGCAAAGTGACTACCTGTAGATTTTGGCCTGTAGCTCAGCCGCCACCTAGGGAAACCTACCAAACCTGTGCATTTCTGAAAACTAGAGACCTAGGGGAATCCAAGGTGGGGTGACTTGTGTGGCACGGACCAGGTTCTGTTACCCAGAATCCTTTGCAAACCTCAAAATTTGGTTAAAAAAACACATGTTCCTAAAATTTCTGTGGCAGAAAGTTCTGGAATCTGAGAGGAGCCACAAATTTCCTTCCACCCAGCGTTCCCCCACGTCTCCCGATAAAAATGATACCTCACTTGTGTGGGTAGGCCTAGCGCCCGCGACAGGAAACGCCCCAAAGCGCAACGTGGACACATCCAAATTTGTGAAGGAAAACAGAGGTGTTTTTTGCAAAGTGCCTACCTGTAGATTTTGGCCTGTAGCTCATCCGCCACCTAGGGAAACCTATCAAACCTGTGCATTTCTGAAAATTAGAGACCTAGGGGAATCCAAGGTGGGGTGACTTGTGTGGCTCGGACCAGGTTCTGTTACCCAGAATCCTTTGCAAACCTCAAAATTTGGTTAAAAAAACACATGTTCCTAATATTTCTGTGGCAGAAAGTTCTGGAATCTGAGAGGAGCCACAAATTTCCTTCCACCCAGCGTTCCCCCACGTCTCCCGATAAAAATGATACCTCACTTGTGTGGGTAGGCCTAGCGGCCGTGACAGGAATCACCCCAAAGCGCAACGTGGACACATCCAAATTTGTGAAGGAAAACAGAGCTGTTTTTAGCAAAGTGACTACCTGTAGATTTTGGCCTCTAGCTCAGCCGCCACCTAGGGAAACCTACCAAACCTGTGCATTTCTGAAAACTAGAGACCTAGGGGAATCCAAGATGGGGTGACTTGTGTGGCTCGGACCAGGTTCTGTTACCCAGAATCCTGTGCAAACCTCAAAATTTGGCTAAAAAAACACATGTTCCTAACATTTCTGTGGCAGAAAGTTCTGGAATCTGAGAGGCGCCACAAATTTCCTTCCACCCAGCGTTCCCCCATGTCTCCCGATAAAAATGATACCTCACTTGTGTGGGTAGGCCTAGCGGCAGCGACAGGAAACGCCCCAAAGCGCAATGTGGACACATCCAAATTTGTGAAGGAAAACAGAGGTGTTTTTTGCAAAGTGACTACCTGTAGATTTTGGCCTGTAGCTCAGCCGCCACCTAGGGAAACCTACCAAACCTGTGCATTTCTGAAAACTAGAGACCGATGGGAATCCAAGGTGGGGTGACTTGCGTGGCTCGGACCAGGTTCTGTTACCCAGAATCCTTTGCAAACCTCAAAATTTGGCTAAAAAAACACATGTTCCTAACATTTCTGTGGCAGAAAGTTCTGGAATCTGAGAGGAGCCACAAATTTCCTTCCACCCAGCGTTCCCCCACGTCTCCCGATAAAAATGATACCTCACTTGTGTCGGTAGGCCTAGCGGCCGCGACAGGATACACCCCAAAGCGCAACGTGGACACATCCAAATTTGTGAAGGAAAACAGAGGTGTTTTTTGCAAAGTGACTACCTGTAGATTTTGGCCTGTAGCTCAGCCGCCACCTAGGGAAACCTACCAAACCTGTGCATTTCTGAAAACTAGAGACCTAGGGGAATCCAAGGTGGGGTGACTTGTGTGGCACGGACCAGGTTCTGTTACCCAGAATCCTTTGCAAACCTCAAAATTTGGTTAAAAAAACACATGTTCCTAAAATTTCTGTGGCAGAAAGTTCTGGAATCTGAGAGGAGCCACAAATTTCCTTCCACCCAGCGTTCCCCCACGTCTCCCGATAAAAATGATACATCACTTGTGTGGGTAGGCCTAGCGCCCGTGACAGGAAACGCCCCAAAGCGCAACGTGGACACATCCAAATTTGTGAAGGAAAACAGAGGTGTTTTTTGCAAAGTGCCTACCTGTAGATTTTGGCCTGTAGCTCAGCCGCCACCTAGGGAAACCTATCAAACCTGTGCATTTCTGAAAATTAGAGACCTAGGGGAATCCAAGGTGGGGTGACTTGTGTGGCTCGGACCAGGTTCTGTTACCCAGAATCCTTTGCAAACCTCAAAATTTGGCTAAAAAAACACATGTTCCTAACATTTCTGTGGCAGAAAGTTCTGGAATCTGAGAGGCGCCACAAATTTCCTTCCACCCAGCGTTCCCCCACGTCTCCCGATAAAAATGATACCTCACTTGTGTGGGTAGGCCTAGCGGCAGCGACAGGAAACGCCCCAAAGCGCAACGTGGACACATCCAAATTTGTGAAGGAAAACAGAGGTGTTTTTTGCAAAGTGACTACCTGTAGATTTTGGCCTGTAGCTCAGCCGCCACCTAGGGAAACCTACCAAACCTGTGCATTTCTGAAAACTAGAGACCTATGGGAATCCAAGGTGGGGTGACTTGTGTGGCTCGGACCAGGTTCTGTTACCCAGAATCCTTTGCAAACCTCAAAATTTGGCTAAAAAAACACATGTTCCTAACATTTCTGTGGCAGAAAGTTCTGGAATCTGAGAGGAGCCACAAATTTCCTTCCACCCAGCGTTCCCCCACGTCTCCCGATAAAAATGATACCTCACTTGTGTGGGTAGGCCTAGCGGCCGCGACAGGATACGCCCCAAAGCGCAACGTGGACACATCCAAATTTGTGAAGGAAAACAGAGGTGTTTTTTGCAAAGTGACTACCTGTAGATTTTGGCCTGTAGCTCAGCCGCCACCTAGGGAAACCTACCAAACCTGTGCATTTCTGAAAACTAGAGACCTAGGGGAATCCAAGGTGGGGTGACTTGTGTGGCACGGACCAGGTTCTGTTACCCAGAATCCTTTGCAAACCTCAAAATTTGGTTAAAAAAACACATGTTCCTAAAATTTCTGTGGCAGAAAGTTCTGGAATCTGAGAGGAGCCACAAATTTCCTTCCACCCAGCGTTCCCCCACGTCTCCCGATAAAAATGATACCTCACTTGTGTGGGTAGGCCTAGCGCCCGCGACAGGAAACGCCCCAAAGCGCAACGTGGACACATCCAAATTTGTGAAGGAAAACAGAGGTGTTTTTTGCAAAGTGCCTACCTGTAGATTTTGGCCTGTAGCTCATCCGCCACCTAGGGAAACCTATCAAACCTGTGCATTTCTGAAAATTAGAGACCTAGGGGAATCCAAGGTGGGGTGACTTGTGTGGCTCGGACCAGGTTCTGTTACCCAGAATCCTTTGCAAACCTCAAAATTTGGCTAAAAAAACACATGTTCCTAACATTTCTGTGGCAGAAAGTTCTGGAATCTGAGAGGCGCCACAAATTTCCTTCCACCCAGCGTTCCCCCATGTCTCCCGATAAAAATGATACCTCACTTGTGTGGGTAGGCCTAGCGGCAGCGACAGGAAACGCCCCAAAGCGCAACGTGGACACATCCAAATTTGTGAAGGAAAACAGAGGTGTTTTTTGCAAAGTGACTACCTGTAGATTTTGGCCTGTAGCTCAGCCGCCACCTAGGGAAACCTACCAAACCTGTGCATTTCTGAAAACTAGAGACCGATGGGAATCCAAGGTGGGGTGACTTGCGTGGCTCGGACCAGGTTCTGTTACCCAGAATCCTTTGCAAACCTCAAAATTTGGCTAAAAAAACACATGTTCCTAACATTTCTGTGGCAGAAAGTTCTGGAATCTGAGAGGAGCCACAAATTTCCTTCCACCCAGCGTTCCCCCACGTCTCCCGATAAAAATGATACCTCACTTGTGTCGGTAGGCCTAGCGGCCGCGACAGGATACACCCCAAAGCGCAACGTGGACACATCCAAATTTGTGAAGGAAAACAGAGGTGTTTTTTGCAAAGTGACTACCTGTAGATTTTGGCCTGTAGCTCAGCCGCCACCTAGGGAAACCTACCAAACCTGTGCATTTCTGAAAACTAGAGACCTAGGGGAATCCAAGGTGGGGTGACTTGTGTGGCACGGACCAGGTTCTGTTACCCAGAATCCTTTGCAAACCTCAAAATTTGGTTAAAAAAACACATGTTCCTAAAATTTCTGTGGCAGAAAGTTCTGGAATCTGAGAGGAGCCACAAATTTCCTTCCACCCAGCGTTCCCCCACGTCTCCCGATAAAAATGATACATCACTTGTGTGGGTAGGCGTAGCGGCCGCGACAGGAAGCGCCCCAAAGCGCAACGTGGATACATCCAAATTTGTGAAGGAAAACAGAGGTGTTTTTTGCAAAGTGACTACCTGTAGATTTTGGCCTGTAGCTCAGCCGCCACCTAGGGAAACCTACCAAACCTGTGCATTTCTGAAAACTAGAGACCTAGGGGAATCCAAGGTGGGGTGACTTGTGTGGCTCGGACCAGGTTCTGTTACCCAGAATCCTTTGCAAACCTCAAAATTTGGTTAAAAAAACACATGTTCCTAACATTTCCGTGGCAGAAAGTTCTGGAATCTGAGAGGAGCCACAAATTTCCTTCCACCCAGCGTTCCCCCACGTCTCCCGATAAAAATGATACCTCACTTGTGTGGGTAGGCCTAGCGGCCGCGACAGGGAACGCCCCAAAGCGCAACGTGGACACATCCAAATTTGTGAAGGAAAACAGAGGTGTTTTTTACAAAGTGACTACCTGTAGATTTTGGCCTGTAGCTCAGCCGCCACCAAGGGAATCCTACCAAACCTGTGCATTTCTGAAAACTAGAGACCTAGGGGAATCGAAGATGGCGTGACTTGTGTGGCTCGGACCAGGTTCTGTTACCCAGAATCCTTTGCAAACCTCAAAATTTGGCTAAAAAAACACATGTTCCTAACATTTCTGTGGCAGAAAGTTCTGGAATCTGAGAGTAGCCACAAATTTCCTTCCACCCAGCGTTCCCCTACGTCTCCCGATAAAAATGATACCTCACTTGTGTGGGTAGGCCTAGCGGCTGCGACAGGAAACGCCCCAAAGCGCAACGTGGACACATCCAAATTTGTGAAGGAAAACAGAGGTGTTTTTTGCAAAGTGACTACCTGTAGATTTTGGCCTGTAGCTCACCCGCCACCTAGGGAAACCTACCAAACCTGTGCATTTCTGAAACCTAGAGACCTAGGGGAATCCAAGATGGGGTGACTTGTGTGGCTCGGACCAGGTTCTGTTACCCAGAATCCTTTGCAAACCTCAAAATTTGGTTAAAAAAACACATGTTCCTAATATTTCTGTGGCAGAAAGTTCTGGAATCTGAGAGGAGCCACAAATTTCCTTCCACCCAGCGTTCCCCCACGTCTCCCGATAAAAATGATACCTCACTTGTGTGGGTAGGCCTAGCGGCCGTGACAGGAAACTCCCCAAAGCGCAACGTGGACACATCCAAATTTGTGAAGGAAAACAGAGGTGTTTTTTGCAAAGTGACTACCTGTAGATTTTGGCCTGTAGCTCAGCCGCCACCTAGGGAAACCTACCAAACCTGTGCATTTCTGAAAACTAGAGACCTAGGGGAATCCAAGGTGGGGTGACTTGTGTGGCACGGACCAGGTTCTGTTACCCAGAATCCTTTGCAAACCTCAAAATTTGGTTAAAAAAACACATGTTCCTAAAATTTCTGTGGCAGAAAGTTCTGGAATCTGAGAGGAGCCACAAATTTCCTTCCACCCAGCGTTCCCCCACGTCTCCCGATAAAAATGATACATCACTTGTGTGGGTAGGCCTAGCGGCCGCGACAGGAAGCGCCCCAAAGCGCAACGTGGATACATCCAAATTTGTGAAGGAAAACAGAGGTGTTTTTTGCAAAGTGACTACCTGTAGATTTTGGCCTGTAGCTCAGCCGCCACCTAGGGAAACCTACCAAACCTGTGCATTTCTGAAAACTAGAGACCTAGGGGAATCCAAGGTGGGGTGACTTGTGTGGCTCGGACCAGGTTCTGTTACCCAGAATCCTTTGCAAACCTCAAAATTTGGTTAAAAAAACACATGTTCCTAACATTTCCGTGGCAGAAAGTTCTGGAATCTGAGAGGAGCCACAAATTTCCTTCCACCCAGCGTTCCCCCACGTCTCCCGATAAAAATGATACCTCACTTGTGTGGGTAGGCCTAGCGGCCGCGACAGGAAGCACCCCAAAGCGCAACGTGGACACATCCAAATTTGTGAAGGAAAACAGAGGTGTTTTTTGCAAAGTGACTACCTGTAGATTTTGGCTTGTAGCTCAGCCGCCACCTAGGGAAACCTACCAAACCTGTGCATTTCTGAAAACTAGAGACCTAGGGGAATCCAAGATGGGGTGACTTGTGTGGCTCGGACCAGGTTCTGTTACCCAGAATCATTTGCAAACCTCAAAATTTGGCTAAAAAAACACATGTTCCTCACATTTCTGTGGCAGAAAGTTCTGGAATCTGAGAGGAGCCACGAATTTCCTTCCACCCAGCGTTGCCCCACATCTCCCGATAAAAATGATACCTCACTTGTGTGCGTAGGCCTAGCGCCCGTGACAGGAAATGCCCCAAAGCGCAACGTGACACAGCCAAATTTTTGAAGGAAAACAGAGGTGTTTTTTGCAAAGTGCCTACCTGTAGATTTTGGCCTGTAGCTCAGCCGCCACCTAGGGAAACCTACCAAACCTGTGCATTTCTGAAAACTAGAGACCTAGGGGAATCCAAGATGGGGTGACTTGTGTGGCTCGGACCAGGTTCTGTTACCCAGAATCATTTGCAAACCTCAAAATTTGGTTAAAAAAACACATGTTCCTCACATTTCTGTGGCAGAAAGTTCTGGAATCTGAGAGGAGCCACGAATTTCCTTCCACCCAGCGTTGCCCCACATCTCCCGATAAAAATGATACCTCACTTGTGTGCGTAGGCCTAGCGCCCGTGACAGGAAATGCCCCAAAGCGCAACGTGACACAGCCAAATTTTTGAAGGAAAACAGAGGTGTTTTTTGCAAAGTGCCTACCTGTAGATTTTGGCCTGTAGCTCAGCCGCCACCTAGGGAAACCTACCAAACCTGTGCATTTCTGAAAACTAGAGACCTAGGGGAATCCAAGATGGGGTGACTTGTGTGGCTCGGACCAGGTTCTGTTACCCAGAATCCTGTGCAAACCTCAAAATTTGGCTAAAAAAACACATGTTCCTAACATTTCTGTGGCAGAAAGTTCTGGAATCTGAGAGGAGCCACAAATTTCCTTCCACCCAGCGTTCCCCCACATCTCCCGATAAAAATGATACCTCACTTGTGTGGGTAGGCCTAGCGGCCGCGACAGGGAACGCCCCAAAGCGCAACGTGGACACATCCAAATTTGTGAAGGAAAACAGAGGTGTTTTTTACAAAGTGACTACCTGTAGATTTTGGCCTGTAGCTCAGCCGCCACCAAGGGAATCCTACCAAACCTGTGCATTTCTGAAAACTAGAGACCTAGGGGAATCGAAGATGGCGTGACTTGTGTGGCTCGGACCAGGTTCTGTTACCCAGAATCCTTTGCAAACCTCAAAATTTGGCTAAAAAAACACATGTTCCTAACATTTCTGTGGCAGAAAGTTCTGGAATCTGAGAGTAGCCACAAATTTCCTTCCACCCAGCGTTCCCCTACGTCTCCCGATAAAAATGATACCTCACTTGTGTGGGTAGGCCTAGCGGCTGCGACAGCAAACACCCCAAAGCGCAACGTGGACACATCCAAATTTGTGAAGGAAAACAGAGGTGTTTTTTGCAAAGTGACTACCTGTAGATTTTGGCCTGTAGCTCACCCGCCACCTAGGGAAACCTACCAAACCTGTGCATTTCTGAAAACTAGAGACCTAGGGGAATCCAAGATGGGGTGACTTGTGTGGCTCGGACCAGGTTCTGTTACCCAGAATCCTTTGCAAACCTCAAAATTTGGTTAAAAAAACACATGTTCCTAATATTTCTGTGGCAGAAAGTTCTGGAATCTGAGAGGAGCCACAAATTTCCTTCCACCCAGCGTTCCCCCACGTCTCCCGATAAAAATGATACCTCACTTGTGTGGGTAGGCCTAGCGGCCGTGACAGGAAACGCCCCAAAGCGCAACGTGGACACATCCAAATTTGTGAAGGAAAACAGAGGTGTTTTTTGCAAAGTGCCTACCTGTAGATTTTGGCCTGTAGCTCAGCCGCCACCTAGGGAAACCTACCAAACCTGTGCATTTCAGAAAACTAGAGACCTAGGGGAATCCACGATGGGTGACTTGTGTGGCTCGGACCAGGTTCTGTTACCCAGAATCCTTTGCAAACCTCAAAATTTGGCTAAAAAAACACATGTTCCTAACATTTCTGTGGCAGAAAGTTCTGGAATCTGAGAGGAGCCACAAATTTCATTCCACCCAGCGTTCCCCCACGTCTCCCGATAAAAATGATACCTCACTTGTGTGGGTAGGCCTAGTGGCCGCGACAGGGAACGCCCCAAAGCGCAACGTGGACACATCCAAATTTGTGAAGGAAAACAGAGGTGTTTTTTGCAAACTGACTACCTGTAGATTTTGGCCTGTAGCTCAGCCGCCACCTAGGGAAACATACCAAACCTGTGCATTTCTGAAAACTAGAGACCTAGGGGAATCCAAGATGGGGTGACTTGTGTGGCTCGGACCAGGTTCTGTTACCCAGAATCCTGTGCAAACCTCAAAATTTGGCTAAAAAAACACATGTTCCTAACATTTCTGTGGCAGAAAGTTCTGGAATCTGAGAGGAGCCACAAATTTCCTTCCACCCAGCGTTCCCCCACATCTCCCGATAAAAATGATACCTCACTTGTGTGGGTAGGCCTAGCGGCCGCGACAGGGAACGCCCCAAAGCGCAACGTGGACATATCCAAATTTGTGAAGGAAAACAGAGGTGTTTTTTACAAAGTGACTACCTGTAGATTTTGGCCTGTAGCTCAGCCGCCACCAAGGGAATCCTACCAAACCTGTGCATTTCTGAAAACTAGAGACCTAGGGGAATCGAAGATGGCGTGACTTGTGTGGCTCGGACCAGGTTCTGTTACCCAGAATCCTTTGCAAACCTCAAAATTTGGCTAAAAAAACACATGTTCCTAACATTTCTGTGGCAGAAAGTTCTGGAATCTGAGAGTAGCCACAAATTTCCTTCCACCCAGCGTTCCCCTACGTCTCCCGATAAAAATGATACCTCACTTGTGTGGGTAGGCCTAGCGGCCGCGACAGGGAACGCCCCAAAGCGCAACGTGGACACATCCAAATTTGTGAAGGAAAACAGAGGTGTTTTTTACAAAGTGACTACCTGTAGATTTTGGCCTGTAGCTCAGCCGCCACCAAGGGAATCCTACCAAACCTGTGCATTTCTGAAAACTAGAGACCTAGGGGAATCGAAGATGGCGTGACTTGTGTGGCTCGGACCAGGTTCTGTTACCCAGAATCCTTTGCAAACCTCAAAATTTGGCTAAAAAAACACATGTTCCTTACATTTCTGTGGCAGAAAGTTCTGGAATCTGAGAGGAGCCACAAATTTCCTTCCACCCAGCGTTCCCCCACGTCTCCCGATAAAAATGATACCTCACTTGTGTGGGTAGGCCTAGCGGCCGTGACAGGAAACGCCCCAAAGCGCAACGTGGACACATCCAAATTTGTGAAGGAAAACAGAGGTGTTTTTTGCAAAGTGCCTACCTGTAGATTTTGGCCTGTAGCTCAGCCGCCACCTAGGGAAACCTACCAAACCTGTGCATTTCAGAAAACTAGAGACCTAGGGGAATCCACGATGGGTGACTTGTGTGGCTCGGACCAGGTTCTGTTACCCAGAATCCTTTGCAAACCTCAAAATTTGGCTAAAAAAACACATGTTCCTAACATTTCTGTGGCAGAAAGTTCTGGAATCTGAGAGGAGCCACAAATTTCATTCCACCCAGCGTTGCCCCACATCTCCCGATAAAAATGATACCTCACTTGTGTGCGTAGGCCTAGCGCCCGTGACAGGAAATGCCCCAAAGCGCAACGTGACACAGCCAAATTTTTGAAGGAAAACAGAGGTGTTTTTTGCAAAGTGCCTACCTGTAGATTTTGGCCTGTAGCTCAGCCGCCACCTAGGGAAACCTACCAAACCTGTGCATTTCTGAAAACTAGAGACCTAGGGGAATCCAAGATGGGGTGACTTGTGTGGCTCGGACCAGGTTCTGTTACCCAGAATCCTGTGCAAACCTCAAAATTTGGCTAAAAAAACACATGTTCCTAACATTTCTGTGGCAGAAAGTTCTGGAATCTGAGAGGAGCCACAAATTTCCTTCCACCCAGCGTTCCCCCACATCTCCCGATAAAAATGATACCTCACTTGTGTGGGTAGGCCTAGCGGCCGCGACAGGGAACGCCCCAAAGCGCAACGTGGACACATCCAAATTTGTGAAGGAAAACAGAGGTGTTTTTTACAAAGTGACTACCTGTAGATTTTGGCCTGTAGCTCAGCCGCCACCAAGGGAATCCTACCAAACCTGTGCATTTCTGAAAACTAGAGACCTAGGGGAATCGAAGATGGCGTGACTTGTGTGGCTCGGACCAGGTTCTGTTACCCAGAATCCTTTGCAAACCTCAAAATTTGGCTAAAAAAACACATGTTCCTAACATTTCTGTGGCAGAAAGTTCTGGAATCTGAGAGTAGCCACAAATTTCCTTCCACCCAGCGTTCCCCTACGTCTCCCGATAAAAATGATACCTCACTTGTGTGGGTAGGCCTAGCGGCTGCGACAGCAAACGCCCCAAAGCGCAACGTGGACACATCCAAATTTGTGAAGGAAAACAGAGGTGTTTTTTGCAAAGTGACTACCTGTAGATTTTGGCCTGTAGCTCACCCGCCACCTAGGGAAACCTACCAAACCTGTGCATTTCTGAAAACTAGAGACCTAGGGGAATCCAAGATGGGGTGACTTGTGTGGCTCGGACCAGGTTCTGTTACCCAGAATCCTTTGCAAACCTCAAAATTTGGTTAAAAAAACACATGTTCCTAATATTTCTGTGGCAGAAAGTTCTGGAATCTGAGAGGAGCCACAAATTTCCTTCCACCCAGCGTTCCCCCACGTCTCCCGATAAAAATGATACCTCACTTGTGTGGGTAGGCCTAGCGGCCGTGACAGGAAACGCCCCAAAGCGCAACGTGGACACATCCAAATTTGTGAAGGAAAACAGAGGTGTTTTTTGCAAAGTGCCTACCTGTAGATTTTGGCCTGTAGCTCAGCCGCCACCTAGGGAAACCTACCAAACCTGTGCATTTCAGAAAACTAGAGACCTAGGGGAATCCACGATGGGTGACTTGTGTGGCTCGGACCAGGTTCTGTTACCCAGAATCCTTTGCAAACCTCAAAATTTGGCTAAAAAAACACATGTTCCTAACATTTCTGTGGCAGAAAGTTCTGGAATCTGAGAGGAGCCACAAATTTCATTCCACCCAGCGTTCCCCCACATCTCCCGATAAAAATGATACCTCACTTGTGTGGGTAGGCCTAGTGGCCGCGACAGGGAACGCCCCAAAGCGCAACGTGGACACATCCAAATTTGTGAAGGAAAACAGAGGTGTTTTTTGCAAAGTGACTACCTGTAGATTTTGGCCTGTAGCTCAGCCGCCACCTAGGGAAACATACCAAACCTGTGCATTTCTGAAAACTAGAGACGTAGGGGAATCCAAGATGGGGTGACTTGTGTGGCTCGGACCAGGTTCTGTTACCCAGAATCCTTTGCAAACCTCAAAATTTGGCTAAAAAAACACATGTTCCTAACATTTCTGTGGCAGAAAGTTCTGGAATCGTAGAGGAGCCACAAATTTCCTTCCACCCAGCGTTCCCCCACGTCTCCCGATAAAAATGATACCTCACTTGTGTGGGTAGGCCTAGCGCCCGTGACAGGAAACGCCCCAAAGCGCAACGTGGACACATCCAAATTTGTGAAGGAAAACAGAGGTGTTTTTTGCAAAGTGCCTACCTGTAGATTTTGGCCTGTAGCTCAGCCGCCACCTAGGGAAACCTATCAAACCTGTGCATTTCAGAAAACTAGAGACCTAGGGGAATCCAAGGTGGGGTGACTTGTGTGGCTCGGACCAGGTTCTGTTACCCAGAATCCTTTGCAAACCTCAAAATTTGGCTAAAAAAACACATGTTCCTAACATTTCTGTGGCAGAAAGTTCTGGAATCTGAGAGGCGCCACAAATTTCCTTCCACCCAGCGTTCCCCCACGTCTCCCGATAAAAATGATACCTCACTTGTGTGGGTAGGCCTAGCGGCAGCGACAGGAGACGCCCCAAAGCGCAACGTGGACACATCCAAATTTGTGAAGGAAAACAGAGGTGTTTTTTGCAAAGTGACTACCTGTAGATTTTGGCCTGTAGCTCAGCCGCCACCTAGGGAAACCTACCAAACCTGTGCATTTCTGAAAACTAGAGACCTATGGGAATCCAAGGTGGGGTGACTTGTGTGGCTCGGACCAGGTTCTGTTACCCAGAATCCTTTGCAAACCTCAAAATTTGGTTAAAAAAACACATGTTCCTAACATTTCTGTGGCAGAAAGTTCTGGAATCTGAGAGGAGCCACAAATTTCCTTCCACCCAGCGTTCCCCCACGTCTCCCGATAAAAATGATACCTCACTTGTGTGGGTAGGCCTAGCGGCCGCGACAGGATACGCCCCAAAGCGCAACGTGGACACATCCAAATTTGTGAAGGAAAACAGAGGTGTTTTTTGCAAAGTGACTACCTGTAGATTTTGGCCTGTAGCTCAGCCGCCACCTAGGGAAACCTACCAAACCTGTGCATTTCTGAAAACTAGAGACCTAGGGGAATCCAAGGTGGGGTGACTTGTGTGGCACGGACCAGGTTCTGTTACCCAGAATCCTTTGCAAACCTCAAAATTTGGTTAAAAAAACACATGTTCCTAAAATTTCTGTGGCAGAAAGTTCTGGAATCTGAGAGGAGCCACAAATTTCCTTCCACCCAGCGTTCCCCCACGTCTCCCGATAAAAATGATACCTCACTTGTGTGGGTAGGCCTAGCGCCCGCGACAGGAAACGCCCCAAAGCGCAACGTGGACACATCCAAATTTGTGAAGGAAAACAGAGGTGTTTTTTGCAAAGTGCCTACCTGTAGATTTTGGCCTGTAGCTCATCCGCCACCTAGGGAAACCTATCAAACCTGTGCATTTCTGAAAATTAGAGACCTAGGGGAATCCAAGGTGGGGTGACTTGTGTGGCTCGGACCAGGTTCTGTTACCCAGAATCCTTTGCAAACCTCAAAATTTGGCTAAAAAAACACATGTTCCTAACATTTCTGTGGCAGAAAGTTCTGGAATCTGAGAGGCGCCACAAATTTCCTTCCACCCAGCGTTCCCCCATGTCTCCCGATAAAAATGATACCTCACTTGTGTGGGTAGGCCTAGCGGCAGCGACAGGAAACGCCCCAAAGCGCAATGTGGACACATCCAAATTTGTGAAGGAAAACAGAGGTGTTTTTTGCAAAGTGACTACCTGTAGATTTTGGCCTGTAGCTCAGCCGCCACCTAGGGAAACCTACCAAACCTGTGCATTTCTGAAAACTAGAGACCGATGGGAATCCAAGGTGGGGTGACTTGCGTGGCTCGGACCAGGTTCTGTTACCCAGAATCCTTTGCAAACCTCAAAATTTGGCTAAAAAAACACATGTTCCTAACATTTCTGTGGCAGAAAGTTCTGGAATCTGAGAGGAGCCACAAATTTCCTTCCACCCAGCGTTCCCCCACGTCTCCCGATAAAAATGATACCTCACTTGTGTCGGTAGGCCTAGCGGCCGCGACAGGGTACACCCCAAAGCGCAACGTGGACACATCCAAATTTGTGAAGGAAAACAGAGGTGTTTTTTGCAAAGTGACTACCTGTAGATTTTGGCCTGTAGCTCAGCCGCCACCTAGGGAAACCTACCAAACCTGTGCATTTCTGAAAACTAGAGACCTAGGGGAATCCAAGGTGGGGTGACTTGTGTGGCACGGACCAGGTTCTGTTACCCAGAATCCTTTGCAAACCTCAAAATTTGGTTAAAAAAACACATGTTCCTAAAATTTCTGTGGCAGAAAGTTCTGGAATCTGAGAGGAGCCACAAATTTCCTTCCACCCAGCGTTCCCCCACGTCTCCCGATAAAAATGATACATCACTTGTGTGGGTAGGCATAGCGCCCGTGACAGGAAACGCCCCAAAGCGCAACGTGGACACATCCAAATTTGTGAAGGAAAACAGAGGTGTTTTTTGCAAAGTGCCTACCTGTAGATTTTGGCCTGTAGCTCAGCCGCCACCTAGGGAAACCTACCAAACCTGTGCATTTCTGAAAACTAGAGACCTATGGGAATCCAAGGTGGGGTGACTTGTGTGGCTCGGACCAGGTTCTGTTACCCAGAATCCTTTGCAAACCTCAAAATTTGGCTAAAAAAACACATGTTCCTAACATTTCTGTGGCAGAAAGTTCTGGAATCTGAGAGGAGCCACAAATTTCCTTCCACCCAGCGTTCCCCCACGTCTCCCGATAAAAATGATACCTCACTTGTGTGGGTAGGCCTAGCGGCCGCGACAGGATACGCCCCAAAGCGCAACGTGGACACATCCAAATTTGTGAAGGAAAACAGAGGTGTTTTTTGCAAAGTGACTACCTGTAGATTTTGGCCTGTAGCTCAGCCGCCACCTAGGGAAACCTACCAAACCTGTGCATTTCTGAAAACTAGAGACCTAGGGGAATCCAAGGTGGGGTGACTTGTGTGGCACGGACCAGGTTCTGTTACCCAGAATCCTTTGCAAACCTCAAAATTTGGTTAAAAAAACACATGTTCCTAAAATTTCTGTGGCAGAAAGTTCTGGAATCTGAGAGGAGCCACAAATTTCCTTCCACCCAGCGTTCCCCCACGTCTCCCGATAAAAATGATACCTCACTTGTGTGGGTAGGCCTAGCGCCCGCGACAGGAAACGCCCCAAAGCGCAACGTGGACACATCCAAATTTGTGAAGGAAAACAGAGGTGTTTTTTGCAAAGTGCCTACCTGTAGATTTTGGCCTGTAGCTCATCCGCCACCTAGGGAAACCTATCAAACCTGTGCATTTCTGAAAATTAGAGACCTAGGGGAATCCAAGGTGGGGTGACTTGTGTGGCTCGGACCAGGTTCTGTTACCCAGAATCCTTTGCAAACCTCAAAATTTGGCTAAAAAAACACATGTTCCTAACATTTCTGTGGCAGAAAGTTCTGGAATCTGAGAGGCGCCACAAATTTCCTTCCACCCAGCGTTCCCCCATGTCTCCCGATAAAAATGATACCTCACTTGTGTGGGTAGGCCTAGCGGCAGCGACAGGAAACGCCCCAAAGCGCAACGTGGACACATCCAAATTTGTGAAGGAAAACAGAGGTGTTTTTTGCAAAGTGACTACCTGTAGATTTTGGCCTGTAGCTCAGCCGCCACCTAGGGAAACCTACCAAACCTGTGCATTTCTGAAAACTAGAGACCGATGGGAATCCAAGGTGGGGTGACTTGCGTGGCTCGGACCAGGTTCTGTTACCCAGAATCCTTTGCAAACCTCAAAATTTGGCTAAAAAAACACATGTTCCTAACATTTCTGTGGCAGAAAGTTCTGGAATCTGAGAGGAGCCACAAATTTCCTTCCACCCAGCGTTCCCCCACGTCTCCCGATAAAAATGATACCTCACTTGTGTCGGTAGGCCTAGCGGCCGCGACAGGATACACCCCAAAGCGCAACGTGGACACATCCAAATTTGTGAAGGAAAACAGAGGTGTTTTTTGCAAAGTGACTACCTGTAGATTTTGGCCTGTAGCTCAGCCGCCACCTAGGGAAACCTACCAAACCTGTGCATTTCTGAAAACTAGAGACCTAGGGGAATCCAAGGTGGGGTGACTTGTGTGGCACGGACCAGGTTCTGTTACCCAGAATCCTTTGCAAACCTCAAAATTTGGTTAAAAAAACACATGTTCCTAAAATTTCTGTGGCAGAAAGTTCTGGAATCTGAGAGGAGCCACAAATTTCCTTCCACCCAGCGTTCCCCCACGTCTCCCGATAAAAATGATACATCACTTGTGTGGGTAGGCCTAGCGGCCGCGACAGGAAGCGCCCCAAAGCGCAACGTGGATACATCCAAATTTGTGAAGGAAAACAGAGGTGTTTTTTGCAAAGTGACTACCTGTAGATTTTGGCCTGTAGCTCAGCCGCCACCTAGGGAAACCTACCAAACCTGTGCATTTCTGAAAACTAGAGACCTAGGGGAATCCAAGGTGGGGTGACTTGTGTGGCTCGGACCAGGTTCTGTTACCCAGAATCCTTTGCAAACCTCAAAATTTGGTTAAAAAAACACATGTTCCTAACATTTCCGTGGCAGAAAGTTCTGGAATCTGAGAGGAGCCACAAATTTCCTTCCACCCAGCGTTCCCCCACGTCTCCCGATAAAAATGATACCTCACTTGTGTGGGTAGGCCTAGCGGCCGCGACAGGGAACGCCCCAAAGCGCAACGTGGACACATCCAAATTTGTGAAGGAAAACAGAGGTGTTTTTTACAAAGTGACTACCTGTAGATTTTGGCCTGTAGCTCAGCCGCCACCAAGGGAATCCTACCAAACCTGTGCATTTCTGAAAACTAGAGACCTAGGGGAATCGAAGATGGCGTGACTTGTGTGGCTCGGACCAGGTTCTGTTACCCAGAATCCTTTGCAAACCTCAAAATTTGGCTAAAAAAACACATGTTCCTAACATTTCTGTGGCAGAAAGTTCTGGAATCTGAGAGTAGCCACAAATTTCCTTCCACCCAGCGTTCCCCTACGTCTCCCGATAAAAATGATACCTCACTTGTGTGGGTAGGCCTAGCGGCTGCGACAGGAAACGCCCCAAAGCGCAACGTGGACACATCCAAATTTGTGAAGGAAAACAGAGGTGTTTTTTGCAAAGTGACTACCTGTAGATTTTGGCCTGTAGCTCACCCGCCACCTAGGGAAACCTACCAAACCTGTGCATTTCTGAAACCTAGAGACCTAGGGGAATCCAAGATGGGGTGACTTGTGTGGCTCGGACCAGGTTCTGTTACCCAGAATCCTTTGCAAACCTCAAAATTTGGTTAAAAAAACACATGTTCCTAATATTTCTGTGGCAGAAAGTTCTGGAATCTGAGAGGAGCCACAAATTTCCTTCCACCCAGCGTTCCCCCACGTCTCCCGATAAAAATGATACCTCACTTGTGTGGGTAGGCCTAGCGGCCGTGACAGGAAACTCCCCAAAGCGCAACGTGGACACATCCAAATTTGTGAAGGAAAACAGAGGTGTTTTTTGCAAAGTGACTACCTGTAGATTTTGGCTTGTAGCTCAGCCGCCACCAAGGGAAACTTACCAAACCTGTGCATTTCTGAAAACTAGAGACCTAGGGGAATCCAAGATAGGGTGACTTGTGTGGCTCAGACCAGGTTCTGTTACCCAGAATCCTTTGCAAACCTCAAAATTTGGCTAAAAAAACACATGTTCCTCACATTTCTGTGGCAGAAAGTTCTGGAATCTGAGAGGAGCCACGAATTTCCTTCCACCCAGCGTTGCCCCACATCTCCCGATAAAAATGATACCTCACTTGTGTGCGTAGGCCTAGCGCCCGTGACAGGAAATGCCCCAAAGCGCAACGTGGACACAGCCAAATTTTTGAAGGAAAACAGAGGTGTTTTTTGCAAAGTGCCTACCTGTAGATTTTGGCCTGTAGCTCAGCCGCCACCTAGGGAAACCTACCAAACCTGTGCATTTCTGAAACCTAGAGACCTAGGGGAATCCAAGATGGGGTGACTTGTGTGGATCGGACCAGGTTCTGTTACCCAGAATCCTTTGCAAACCTCAAAATTTGGTTAAAAAAACACATGTTCCTAATATTTCTGTGGCAGAAAGTTCTGGAATCTGAGAGGAGCCACAAATTTCCTTCCACCCAGCGTTCCCCCACGTCTCCCGATAAAAATGATACCTCACTTGTGTGGGTAGGCCTAGCGGCCGTGACAGGAAACGCCCCAAAGCGCAACGTGGACACATCCAAATTTGTGAAGGAAAACAGAGGTGTTTTTTGCAAAGTGACTACCTGTAGATTTTGGCTTGTAGCTCAGCCGCCACCAAGGGAAACTTACCAAACCTGTGCATTTCTGAAAACTAGAGACCTAGGGGAATCCAAGATAGGGTGACTTGTGTGGCTCAGACCAGGTTCTGTTACCCAGAATCCTTTGCAAACCTCAAAATTTGGCTAAAAAAACACATGTTCCTCACATTTCTGTGGCAGAAAGTTCTGGAATCTGAGAGGAGCCACGAATTTCCTTCCACCCAGCGTTGCCCCACATCTCCCGATAAAAATGATACCTCACTTGTGTGCGTAGGCCTAGCGCCCGTGACAGGAAATGCCCCAAAGCGCAACGTGGACACAGCCAAATTTTTGAAGGAAAACAGAGGTGTTTTTTGCAAAGTGCCTACCTGTAGATTTTGGCCTGTAGCTCAGCCGCCACCTAGGGAAACCTACCAAACCTGTGCATTTCTGAAAACTAGAGACCTAGGGGAATCCAAGATGGGGTGACTTGTGTGGATCGGACCAGGTTCTGTTACCCAGAATCCTTTGCAAACCTCAAAATTTGGCTAAAAAAACACATGTTCCTAACATTTCTGTGGCAGAAAGTTCTGGAATCTGAGAGGAGCCACAAATTTCATTCCACCCAGCGTTCCCCCAAGTCTCCCGATAAAAATGATACCTCACTTGTGTGGGTAGGCCTAGCGCCCGCGACAGGAAACGCCCCAAAGCGCAACGTGGACACATCCAAATTTGTGAAGGAAAACAGAGGTGTTTTTTGCAAAGTGCCTACCTGTAGATTTTGGCCTGTAGCTCAGCCGCCACCTAGGGAAACCTACTAAACCTGTGCATTTCTGAAAACTAGAGACCTAGGGGAATTCAAGGTGGGGTGACTTGTGTGGCTCGGACCAGGTTCTGTTACCCAGAATCCTTTGCAAACCTCAAAATTTGGCTAAAAAAACACATGTTCCTAACATTTCTGTGGCAGAAAGTTCTGGAATCTGAGAGGAACCACAAATTTCCTTCCACCCAGCGTTCCCCCATGGCTCCCGATAAAAATTATACCTCACTTGTGTGGGTAGGCCTAGCGGCCGTGACAGGAAACGCCCCAAAGCGCAACGTGGACACATCCAAATTTGTGAAGGAAAACAGGTGTTTTTTGCAAAGTGACTACCTGTAGATTTTGGCCTGTAGCTTAGCCGCCACCTATGGAAACCTACCAAACCTGTGCATTTCTGAAAACTAGAGACCTAGGGGAATCCAAGATGGGGTGACTTGTGTGGCTCGGACCAGGTTCTGTTACCCAGAATCCTTTGCAAACCTCAAAATTTGGCTAAAAAAACACATGTTCCTAACATTTCTGTGGCAGAAAGTTCTGGAATCTGAGAGGAGCCACAAATTTCCTTCCACCCAGCGTTCCCCCACGTCTCCCGATAAAAATGATACCTCACTTGTGTGGGTAGGCCTAGCGCCCGCGACAGGAAACGCCCCAAAGCGCAACGTGGAGACATCCAAATTTGTGAAGGAAAACAGAGCTGTTTTTAGCAAAGTGACTACCTGTAGATTTTGGCCTCTAGCTCAGCCGCCACCTAGGGAAACCTACCAAACCTGTGCATTTCTGAAAACTAGAGACCTAGGGGAATCCAAGATGGGGTGACTTGTGTGGCTTGGACCAGGTTCTGTTACCCAGAATCCTTTGCAAAATTCAAAATGTGGCTAAAAAAACACATGTTCCTCTCATTTCTGTGGCAGAAAGTTCTGGAATCTGAGAGGAGCCACAAATTTCATTCCACCCAGCGTTCCCCCACGTCTCCCGATAAAAATGATACCTCACTTGTGTGGGTAGGCCTAGTGGCCGCGACAGGGAACGCCCCAAAGCGCAACGTGGACACATCCAAATTTGTGAAGGAAAACAGGTGTTTTTTGCAAAGTGACTACCTGTAGATTTTGGCCTGTAGCTCAGCCGCCACCTAGGGAAACATACCAAACCTGTGCATTTCTGAAAACTAGAGACCTAGGGGAATCCAAGATGGGGTGACTTGTGTGGCTCGGACCAGGTTCTGTTACCCAGAATCCTTTGCAAACCTCAAAATTTGGCTAAAAAAACACATGTTCCTAACATTTCTGTGGCAGAAAGTTCTGGAATCGTAGAGGAGCCACAAATTTCCTTCCACCCAGCGTTCCCCAACGTCTCCCGATAAAAATGATACCTCACTTGTGTGGGTAGGCCTAGCGCCCGCGACAGGAAACGCCCCAAAGCGCAACGTGGACACATCCAAATTTGTGAAGGAAAACAGAGGTGTTTTTTGCAAAGTGCCTACCTGTAGATTTTGGCCTGTAGCTCAGCCGCCACCTAGGGAAACCTATCAAACCTGTGCATTTCTGAAAATTAGAGACCTAGGGGAATCCAAGGTGGGGTGACTTGTGTGGCTCGGACCAGGTTCTGTTACCCAGAATCCTTTGCAAACCTCAAAATTTGGCTAAAAAAACACATGTTCCTAACATTTCTGTGGCAGAAAGTTCTGGAATCTGAGAGGCGCCACAAATTTCCTTCCACCCAGCGTTCCCCCACGTCTCCCGATAAAAATGATACCTCACTTGTGTGGGTAGGCCTAGCGGCAGCGACAGGAGACGCCCCAAAGCGCAACGTGGACACATCCAAATTTGTGAAGGAAAACAGAGGTGTTTTTTGCAAAGTGACTACCTGTAGATTTTGGCCTGTAGCTCAGCCGCCACCTAGGGAAACCTACCAAACCTGTGCATTTCTGAAAACTAGAGACCTATGGGAATCCAAGGTGGGGTGACTTGTGTGGCTCGGACCAGGTTCTGTTACCCAGAATCCTTTGCAAACCTCAAAATTTGGCTAAAAAAACACATGTTCCTAACATTTCTGTGGCAGAAAGTTCTGGAATCTGAGAGGAGCCACAAATTTCCTTCCACCCAGCGTTCCCCCACGTCTCCCGATAAAAATGATACCTCACTTGTGTGGGTAGGCCTAGCGGCCGCGACAGGATACGCCCCAAAGCGCAACGTGGACACATCCAAATTTGTGAAGGAAAACAGAGGTGTTTTTTGCAAAGTGACTACCTGTAGATTTTGTCCTGTAGCTCAGCCGCCACCTAGGGAAACCTACCAAACCTGTGCATTTCTGAAAACTAGAGACCTAGGGGAATCCAAGGTGTTGTGACTTGTGTGGCACGGACCAGGTTCTGTTACCCAGAATCCTTTGCAAACCTCAAAATTTGGCTAAAAAAACACATGTTCCTAACATTTCTGTGGCAGAAAGTTCTGGAATCGTAGAGGAGCCACAAATTTCCTTCCACCCAGCGTTCCCCCACGTCTCCCGATAAAAATGATACCTCACTTGTGTGGGTAGGCCTAGCGCCCGCGACAGGAAACGCCCCAAAGCGCAACGTGGACACATCCAAATTTGTGAAGGAAAACAGAGGTGTTTTTTGCAAAGTGCCTACCTGTAGATTTTGGCCTGTAGCTCAGCCGCCACCTAGGGAAACCTATCAAACCTGTGCATTTCTGAAAATTAGAGACCTAGGGGAATCCAAGGTGGGGTGACTTGTGTGGCTCGGACCAGGTTCTGTTACCCAGAATCCTTTGCAAACCTCAAAATTTGGCTAAAAAAACACATGTTCCTAACATTTCTGTGGCAGAAAGTTCTGGAATCTGAGAGGCGCCACAAATTTCCTTCCACCCAGCGTTCCCCCACGTCTCCCGATAAAAATGATACCTCACTTGTGTGGGTAGGCCTAGCGGCAGCGACAGGAAACGCCCCAAAGCGCAACGTGGACACATCCAAATTTGTGAATGAAAACAGAGGTGTTTTTTGCAAAGTGACTACCTGTAGATTTTGGCCTGTAGCTCAGCCGCCACCTAGGGAAACCTACCAAACCTGTGCATTTCTGAAAACTAGAGACCTATGGGAATCCAAGGTGGGGTGACTTGTGTGGCTCGGACCAGGTTCTGTTAACCAGAATCCTTTGCAAACCTCAAAATTTGGCTAAAAAAACACATGTTCCTAACATTTCTGTGGCAGAAAGTTCTGGAATCTGAGAGGAGCCACAAATTTCCTTCCACCCAGCGTTCCCCCACGTCTCCCGATAAAAATGATACCTCACTTGTGTGGGTAGGCCTAGCGGCCGCGACAGGATACGCCCCAAAGCGCAACGTGGACACATCCAAATTTGTGAAGGAAAACAGAGGTGTTTTTTGCAAAGTGACTACCTGTAGATTTTGGCCTGTAGCTCAGCCGCCACCTAGGGAAACCTACCAAACCTGTGCATTTCTGAAAACTAGAGACCTAGGGGAATCCAAGGTGTTGTGACTTGTGTGGCACGGACCAGGTTCTGTTACCCAGAATCCTTTGCAAACCTCAAAATTTGGTTAAAAAAACACATGTTCCTAAAATTTCTGTGGCAGAAAGTTCTGGAATCTGAGAGGAGCCACAAATTTCCTTCCACCCAGCGTTCCCCCACGTCTCCCGATAAAAATGATACCTCACTTGTGTGGGTAGGCCTAGCGCCCGCGACAGGAAACGCCCCAAAGCGCAACGTGGACACATCCAAATTTGTGAAGGAAAACAGAGGTGTTTTTTGCAAAGTGCCTACCTGTAGATTTTGGCCTGTAGCTCATCCGCCACCTAGGGAAACCTATCAAACCTGTGCATTTCTGAAAATTAGAGACCTAGGGGAATCCAAGGTGGGGTGACTTGTGTGGCTCGGACCAGGTTCTGTTACCCAGAATCCTTTGCAAACCTCAAAATTTGGCTAAAAAAACACATGTTCCTAACATTTCTGTGGCAGAAAGTTCTGGAATCTGAGAGGCGCCACAAATTTCCTTCCAACCAGCGTTCCCCCATGTCTCCCGATAAAAATGATACCTCACTTGTGTGGGTAGGCCTAGCGGCAGCGACAGGAAACGCCCCAAAGCGCAACGTGGACACATCCAAATTTGTGAAGGAAAACAGAGGTGTTTTTTGCAAAGTGACTACCTGTAGATTTTGGCCTGTAGCTCAGCCGCCACCTAGGGAAACCTACCAAACCTGTGCATTTCTGAAAACTAGAGACCTATGGGAATCCAAGGTGGGGTGACTTGTGTGGCTCGGACCAGGTTCTGTTACCCAGAATCCTTTGCAAACCTCAAAATTTGGCTAAAAAAACACATGTTCCTAACATTTCTGTGGCAGAAAGTTCTGGAATCTGAGAGGAGCCACAAATTTCCTTCCACCCAGCGTTCCCCCACGTCTCCCGATAAAAATGATACCTCACTTGTGTCGGTAGGCCTAGCGGCCGCGACAGGATACACCCCAAAGCGCAACGTGGACACATCCAAATTTGTGAAGGAAAACAGAGGTGTTTTTTGCAAAGTGACTACCTGTAGATTTTGGCCTGTAGCTCAGCCGCCACCTAGGGAAACCTACCAAACCTGTGCATTTCTGAAAACTAGAGACCTAGGGGAATCCAAGGTGGGGTGACTTGTGTGGCACGGACCAGGTTCTGTTACCCAGAATCCTTTGCAAACCTCAAAATTTGGTTAAAAAAACACATGTTCCTAAAATTTCTGTGGCAGAAAGTTCTGGAATCTGAGAGGAGCCACAAATTTCCTTCCACCCAGCGTTCCCCCACGTCTACCGATAAAAATGATACCTCACTTGTGTGGGTAGGCCTAGCGGCCGCGACAGGAAACACCCCAAAGCGCAACGTGGACACATCCAAATTTGTGAAGGAAAACAGAGGTGTTTTTTGCAAAGTGACTACCTGTAGATTTTGGCTTGTAGCTCAGCCACCACCTAGGGAAACCTACCAAACCTGTGCATTTCTGAAAACTAGAGACCTAGGGGAATCCAAGATGGGGTGACTTGTGTGGCTCGGACCAGGTTCTGTTACCCAGAATCATTTGCAAACCTCAAAATTTGGCTAAAAAAACACATGTTCCTCACATTTCTGTGGCAGAAAGTTCTGGAATCTGAGAGGAGCCACGAATTTCCTTCCACCCAGCGTTGCCCCACATCTCCCGATAAAAATGATACCTCACTTGTGTGCGTAGGCCTAGCGCCCGTGACAGGAAATGCCCCAAAGCGCAACGTGACACAGCCAAATTTTTGAAGGAAAACAGGTGTTTTTTGCAAAGTGCCTACCTGTAGATTTTGGCCTGTAGCTCAGCCGCCACCTACGGAAACCTACCAAACCAGTGCATTTCTGAAAACTAGAGACCTAGGGGAATCCAAGATGGGGTGACTTGTGTGGCTCGGACCAGGTTCTGTTACCCAGAATCCTTTGCAAACCTCAAAATTTGGGTAAAAAAACACATGTTCCTAACATTTCTGTGGCAGAAAGTTCTGGAATCTGAGAGGAGCCACAAATTTCCTTCCACCCAGCGTTCCCCCACATCTCCCGATAAAATAGATACCTCACTTGTGTGGGTAGGCCTAGCGGCCGCGACAGAAAACGCCCCAAAGCGCAACGTGGACACATCCAAATTTGTGAAGGAAAACAGAGGTGTTTTTTGCAAAGTGCCTACCTGTAGATTTTGGCCTGTAGCTCAGCCGCCACCTAGGGAAACCTACCAAACCTGTGCATTTCTGAAAACTAGAGACCTAGGGGAATCCAAGATGGGGTGACTTGTGTGGATCGGACCAGGTTCTGTTACCCAGAATCCTTTGCAAACCTCAAAATTTGGCTAAAAAAACACATGTTCCTAACATTTCTGTGGCAGAAAGTTCTGGAATCTGAGAGGAGCCACAAATTTCATTCCACCCAGCGTTCCCCCAAGTCTCCCGATAAAAATGATACCTCACTTGTGTGGGTAGGCCTAGCGCCCGCGACAGGAAACGCCCCAAAGCGCAACGTGGACACATCCAAATTTGTGAAGGAAAACAGAGGTGTTTTTTGCAAAGTGCCTACCTGTAGCTTTTGGCCTGTAGCTCAGCCGCCACCTAGGGAAACCTACTAAACCTGTGCATTTCTGAAAACTAGAGACCTAGGGGAATTCAAGGTGGGGTGACTTGTGTGGCTCGGACCAGGTTCTGTTACCCAGAATCCTTTGCAAACCTCAAAATTTGGCTAAAAAAACACATGTTCCTAACATTTCTGTGGCAGAAAGTTCTGGAATCTGAGAGGAACCACAAATTTCCTTCCACCCAGCGTTCCCCCATGGCTCCCGATAAAAATTATACCTCACTTGTGTGGGTAGGCCTAGCAGCCGTGACAGGAAACGCCCCAAAGCGCAACGTGGACACATCCAAATTTGTGAAGGAAAACAGGTGTTTTTTGCAAAGTGACTACCTGTAGATTTTGGCCTGTAGCTCAGCCGCCACCTATGGAAACCTACCAAACCTGTGCATTTCTGAAAACTAGAGACCTAGGGGAATCCAAGATGGGGTGACTTGTGTGGCTTGGACCAGGTTCTGTTACCCAGAATCCTTTGCAAAATTCAAAATGTGGCTAAAAAAACACATGTTCCTCACATTTCTGTGGCAGAAAGTTCTGGAATCTGAGAGGAGCCACAAATTTCCTTCCACCCAGCGTTCCCCACGTCTCCCGATAAAAATGATACCTCACTTGTGTGGGTAGGCCTAGCGCCCGCGACAGGAAACGCCCCAAAGCGCAACGTGGACACATCCAAATTTGTGAAGGAAAACAGAGGTGTTTTTTGCAAAGTGCCTACCTGTAGATTTTGGCCTGTAGCTCAGCCGCCACCTAGGGAAACCTACCAAACCTGTGCATTTCTGAAAACTAGAGACCTAGGGGAATCCACGATGGGGTGACTTGTGTGGCTCGGACCAGGTTCTGTTACCCAGAATCCTTTGCAAACCTCAAAATTTGGCTAAAAAAACACATGTTCCTAACATTTCTGTGGCAGAAAGTTCTGGAATCTGAGAGGAGCCACAAATTTCATTCCACCCAGCGTTCCCCCACGTCTCCCGATAAAAATGATACCTCACTTGTGTGGGTAGGCCTAGTGGCCGCGACAGGGAACGCCCCAAAGCGCAACGTGGACACATCCAAATTTGTGAAGGAAAACAGAGGTGTTTTTTGCAAAGTGACTACCTGTAGATTTTGGCCTGTAGCTCAGCCGCCACCTAGGGAAACATACCAAACCTGTGCATTTCTGAAAACTAGAGACCTAGGGGAATCCAAGATGGGGTGACTTGTGTGGCTCGGACCAGGTTCTGTTACCCAGAATCCTTTGCAAACCTCAAAATTTGGCTAAAAAAACACATGTTCCTAACATTTCTGTGGCAGAAAGTTCTGGAATCGTAGAGGAGCCACAAATTTCCTTCCACCCAGCGTTCCCCCACGTCTCCCGATAAAAATGATACCTCACTTGTGTGGGTAGGCCTAGCGCCCGCGACAGGAAACGCCCCAAAGCGCAACGTGGACACATCCAAATTTGTGAAGGAAAACAGAGGTGTTTTTTGCAAAGTGCCTACCTGTAGATTTTGGCCTGTAGCTCAGCCGCCACCTAGGGAAACCTATCAAACCTGTGCATTTCTGAAAATTAGAGACCTAGGGGAATCCAAGGTGGGGTGACTTGTGTGGCTCGGACCAGGTTCTGTTACCCAGAATCCTTTGCAAACCTCAAAATTTGGCTAAAAAAACACATGTTCCTAACATTTCTGTGGCAGAAAGTTCTGGAATCTGAGAGGCGCCACAAATTTCCTTCCACCCAGCGTTCCCCCACGTCTCCCGATAAAAATGATACCTCACTTGTGTGGGTAGGCCTAGCGGCAGCGACAGGAAACGCCCCAAAGCGCAACGTGGACACATCCAAATTTGTGAAGGAAAACAGAGGTGTTTTTTGCAAAGTGACTACCTGTAGATTTTGGCCTGTAGCTCAGCCGCCACCTAGGGAAACCTACCAAACCTGTGCATTTCTGAAAACTAGAGACCTATGGGAATCCAAGGTGGGGTGACTTGTGTGGCTCGGACCAGGTTCTGTTACCCAGAATCCTTTGCAAACCTCAAAATTTGGCTAAAAAAACACATGTTCCTAACATTTCTGTGGCAGAAAGTTCTGGAATCTGAGAGGAGCCACAAATTTCCTTCCACCCAGCGTTCCCCCACGTCTCCCGATAAAAATGATACCTCACTTGTGTGGGTAGGCCTAGCGGCCGCGACAGGGTACGCCCCAAAGCGCAACGTGGACACATCCAAATTTGTGAAGGAAAACAGAGGTGTTTTTTGCAAAGTGACTACCTGTAGATTTTGGCCTGTAGCTCAGCCGCCACCTAGGGAAACCTACCAAACCTGTGCATTTCTGAAAACTAGAGACCTAGGGGAATCCAAGGTGGGGTGACTTGTGTGGCACGGACCAGGTTCTGTTACCCAGAATCCTTTGCAAACCTCAAAATTTGGTTAAAAAAACACATGTTCCTAAAATTTCTGTGGCAGAAAGTTCTGGAATCTGAGAGGAGCCACAAATTTCCTTCCACCCAGCGTTCCCCACGTCTCCCGATAAAAATGATACCTCACTTGTGTGGGTAGGCCTAGCGCCCGCGACAGGAAACGCCCCAAAGCGCAACGTGGACACATCCAAATTTGTGAAGGAAAACAGAGGTGTTTTTTGCAAAGTGCCTACCTGTAGATTTTGGCCTGTAGCTCAGCCGCCACCTAGGGAAACCTACCAAACCTGTGCATTTCTGAAAACTAGAGACCTAGGGGAATCCACGATGGGGTGACTTGTGTGGCTCGGACCAGGTTCTGTTACCCAGAATCCTTTGCAAACCTCAAAATTTGGCTAAAAAAACACATGTTCCTAACATTTCTGTGGCAGAAAGTTCTGGAATCTGAGAGGAGCCACAAATTTCATTCCACCCAGCGTTCCCCCACGTCTCCCGATAAAAATGATACCTCACTTGTGTGGGTAGGCCTAGTGGCCGCGACAGGGAACGCCCCAAAGCGCAACGTGGACACATCCAAATTTGTGAAGGAAAACAGAGGTGTTTTTTGCAAAGTGACTACCTGTAGATTTTGGCCTGTAGCTCAGCCGCCACCTAGGGAAACATACCAAACCTGTGCATTTCTGAAAACTAGAGACCTAGGGGAATCCAAGATGGGGTGACTTGTGTGGCTCGGACCAGGTTCTGTTACCCAGAATCCTTTGCAAACCTCAAAATTTGGCTAAAAAAACACATGTTCCTAACATTTCTGTGGCAGAAAGTTCTGGAATCGTAGAGGAGCCACAAATTTCCTTCCACCCAGCGTTCCCCCACGTCTCCCGATAAAAATGATACCTCACTAGTGTGGGTAGGCCTAGCGCCCGCGACAGGAAACGCCCCAAAGCGCAACGTGGACACATCCAAATTTGTGAAGGAAAACAGAGGTGTTTTTTGCAAAGTGCCTACCTGTAGATTTTGGCCTGTAGCTCAGCCGCCACCTAGGGAAACCTATCAAACCTGTGCATTTCTGAAAATTAGAGACCTAGGGGAATCCAAGGTGGGGTGACTTGTGTGGCTCGGACCAGGTTCTGTTACCCAGAATCCTTTGCAAACCTCAAAATTTGGCTAAAAAAACACATGTTCCTAACATTTCTGTGGCAGAAAGTTCTGGAATCTGAGAGGCGCCACAAATTTCCTTCCACCCAGCGTTCCCCCACGTCTCCCGATAAAAATGATACCTCACTTGTGTGGGTAGGCCTAGCGGCAGCGACAGGAAACGCCCCAAAGCGCAACGTGGACACATCCAAATTTGTGAAGGAAAACAGAGGTGTTTTTTGCAAAGTGACTACCTGTAGATTTTGGCCTGTAGCTCAGCCGCCACCTAGGGAAACCTACCAAACCTGTGCATTTCTGAAAACTAGAGACCTATGGGAATCCAAGGTGGGGTGACTTGTGTGGCTCGGACCAGGTTCTGTTACCCAGAATCCTTTGCAAACCTCAAAATTTGGCTAAAAAAACACATGTTCCTAACATTTCTGTGGCAGAAAGTTCTGGAATCAGAGAGGAGCCACAAATTTCCTTCCACCCAGCGTTCCCCCACGTCTCCCGATAAAAATGATTCCTCACTTGTGTGGGTAGGCATAGCGGCCGCGACAGGATACGCCCCAAAGCGCAACGTGGACACATCCAAATTTGTGAAGGAAAACAGAGGTGTTTTTTGCAAAGTGACTACCTGTAGATTTTGGCCTGTAGCTCAGCCGCCACCTAGGGAAACCTACCAAACCTGTGCATTTCTGAAAACTAGAGACCTAGGGGAATCCAAGGTGGGGTGACTTGAGTGGCACGGACCAGGTTCTGTTACCCAGAATCATTTGCAAACCTCAAAATTTGGTTAAAAAAACACATGTTCCTAAAATTTCTGTGGCAGAAAGTTCTGGAATCTGAGAGGAGCCACAAATTTCCTTCCACCCAGCGTTCCCCCACGTCTCCCGATAAAAATGATACCTCACTTGTGTGGGTAGGCCTAGCGCCCGCGACAGGAAACGCCCCAAAGCGCAACGTGGACACATCCAAATTTGTGAAGGAAAACAGAGGTGTTTTTTGCAAAGTGCCTACCTGTAGATTTTGGCCTGTAGCTCATCCGCCACCTAGGGAAACCTATCAAACCTGTGCATTTCTGAAAATTAGAGACCTAGGGGAATCCAAGGTGGGGTGACTTGTGTGGCTCGGACCAGGTTCTGTTACCCAGAATCCTTTGCAAACCTCAAAATTTGGCTAAAAAAACACATGTTCCTAACATTTCTGTGGCAGAAAGTTCTGGAATCTGAGAGGCGCCACAAATTTCCTTCCACCCAGCGTTCCCCCATGTCTCCCGATAAAAATGATACCTCACTTGTGTGGGTAGGCCTAGCGGCAGCGACAGGAAACGCCCCAAAGCGCAACGTGGACACATCCAAATTTGTGAAGGAAAACAGAGGTGTTTTTTGCAAAGTGACTACCTGTAGATTTTGGCCTGTAGCTCAGCCGCCACCTAGGGAAACCAACCAAACCTGTGCATTTCTGAAAACTAGAGACCTATGGGAATCCAAGGTGGGGTGACTTGTGTGGCTCGGACCAGGTTCTGTTACCCAGAATCCTTTGCAAACCTCAAAATTTGGCTAAAAAAACACATGTTACTAACATTTCTGTGGCAGAAAGTTCTGGAATCTGAGAGGAGCCACAAATTTCCTTCCACCCAGCGTTCCCCCACGTCTCCCGATAAAAATGATACCTCACTTGTGTCGGTAGGCCTAGCGGCCGCGACAGGATACACCCCAAAGCGCAACGTGGACACATCCAAATTTGTGAAGGAAAACAGAGGTGTTTTTTGCAAAGTGACTACCTGTAGATTTTGGCCTGTAGCTCAGCCGCCACCTAGGGAAACCTACCAAACCTGTGCATTTCTGAAAACTAGAGACCTAGGGGAATCCAAGGTGGGGTGACTTGTGTGGCACGGACCAGGTTCTGTTACCCAGAATCCTTTGCAAACCTCAAAATTTGGTTAAAAAAACACATGTTCCTAAAATTTCTGTGGCAGAAAGTTCTGGAATCTGAGAGGAGCCACAAATTTCCTTCCACCCAGCGTTCCCCCACGTCTACCGATAAAAATGATACCTCACTTGTGTGGGTAGGCCTAGCGGCCGCGACAGGAAACGCCCCAAAGCGCAACGTGGACACATCCAAATTTGTGAAGGAAAACAGAGGTGTTTTTTGCAAAGTGACTACCTGTAGATTTTGGCTTGTAGCTCAGCCACCACCTAGGGAAACCTACCAAACCTGTGCATTTCTGAAAACTAGAGACCTAGGGGAATCCAAGATGGGGTGACATGTGTGGCTCGGAACAGGTTCTGTTACCCAGAATCATTTGCAAACCTCAAAATTTGGCTAAAAAAACACATGTTCCTCACATTTCTGTGGCAGAAAGTTCTGGAATCTGAGAGGAGCCACGAATTTCCTTCCACCCAGCGTTGCCCCACATCTCCCGATAAAAATGATACCTCACTTGTGTGCGTAGGCCTAGCGCCCGTGACAGGAAATGCCCCAAAGCGCAACGTGACACAGCCAAATTTTTGAAGGAAAACAGAGGTGTTTTTTGCAAAGTGCCTACCTGTAGATTTTGGCCTGTAGCTCAGCCGCCACCTACGGAAACCTACCAAACCAGTGCATTTCTGAAAACTAGAGACCTAGGGGAATCCAAGATGGGGTGACTTGTGTGGCTCGGACCAGGTTCTGTTACCCAGAATCCTTTGCAAACCTCAAAATTTGGCTAAAAAAACACATGTTCCTAACATTTCTGTGGCAGAAAGTTCTGGAATCTGAGAGGAGCCACAAATTTCCTTCCACCCAGCGTTCCCCCACATCTCCCGATAAAATAGATACCTCACTTGTGTGGGTAGGCCTAGCGGCCGCGACAGGAAACGCCCCAAAGCGCAACGTGGACACATCCAAATTTGTGAAGGAAAACAGAGGTGTTTTTTGCAAAGTGACTACCTGTAGATTTTGGCCTGTAGCTCAGCCGCCACCTAGGGAAACCTACCAAACCTGTGCATTTCTGAAAACTAGAGACCTAGGGGAATCCAAGATGGCGTGACTTGTGTGGCTCGGACCAGGTTCTGTTACCCAGAATCCTTTGCAAACCTCAAAATTTGGCTAAAAAAACACATGTTCCTAACATTTCTGTGGCAGAAAGTTTTGGAATCTGAGAGTAGCCACAAATTTCCTTCCACCCAGCGTTCCCCCACGTCTCCCGATAAAAATGATACCTCACTTGTGTGGGTAGGCCTAGCGGCTGCGACAGGAAACGCCCCATAGCGCAACGTGGACACATCCAAATTTGTGAAGGAAAACAGAGGTGTTTTTTGCTAAGTGACTATCTGTAGATTTTGGCCTGTAGCTCAGCCGCCACCTAGGGAAACCTACCAAACCTGTGCATTTCTGAAAACTAGAGACCTAGGGGAATCCAAGATGGGGTGACTTGTGTGGCTCGGACCAGGTTCTGTTACCCAGAATCCTTTGCAAACCTCAAAATTTGGTTAAAAAAACACATGTTCCTAACATTTCTGTGGCAGAAAGTTCTGGAATCTGAGAGGAGCCATAAATTTTCTTCCACACAGCGTTCCCCCACGTCTCCCGATAAAAATGATACCTCACTTGTGTGGGTAGGCCTAGTGGCCGCGACAAGAAACACCCCAAAGCGCAACGTGGACACATCCAAATTTGTGAAGGAAAACAGAGGTGTTTTTTGCAAAGTGCCTACCTGTAGATTTTGGCCTGTAGCTCAGCCGCCACCTAGGGAAACCTACCAAACCTGTGCATTTCTGAAAACTAGAGACCTAGGGGAATCCAAGATGGCGTGACTTGTGTGGCTCGGACCAGGTTCTATTACCCAGAATCCTTTGCAAACCTCAAAATTTGGCTAAAAAAACACATGTTCCTAATATTTTTATGGCAGAAAGTTCTGGAATCTGAGAGGAGCCACAAATTTCCTTCCACACAGCGTTCCCCCACGTCTCCCGATAAAAATGATACCTCACTTGTGTAGGTAGGCCTAGCGGCCGCGACAGGAGACACCCCAAAGCGCAACGTGGACACATCCAAATTTGTGAAGGAAAACAGAGGTGTTTTTTGCAAAGTGACTACCTGTAGATTTTGGCTTGTAGCTCAGCCGCCATCTAGGGAAACCTACCAAACCTGTGCATTTCTGAAAACTAGAGACCTAGGGGAATCCAAGATGGGGTGACTTGTGTGGCTCGGACCAGGTTCTGTTACCCAGAATCCTTTGCAAACCTCAAAATTTGGCTAAAAAAACACATGTTCCTCACACTTCTGTGGCAGAAAGTTCTGGAATCTGAGAGGAGCCACGAATTTACTTCCACCCAGCGTTGCCCCACATCTCCCGATAAAAATGATACCTCACTTGTGTGCGTAGGCCTAGCGCCCGTGACAGGAAATGCCCCAAAGCGCAACGTGGACACAGCCAAATTTTTGAAGGAAAACAGAGGTGTTTTTTGCAAAGTGCCTACCTGTAGATTTTGGCCTGTAGCTCAGCCGCCACCTAGGGAAACCTACCAAACCTGTGCATTTCTGAAAACTAGAGACCTAGGGGAATCCAAGATGGGGTGACTTGTGTGGCTCAGACCAGGTTCTGTTACCCAGAATCCTTTGCAAACCTCAAAATTTGGCTAAAAAAACACATGTTCCTAACATTTCTGTGGCAGAAAGTTCTGGAATCTGAGAGTAGCCACAAATTTCCTTCCACCCAGCGTTCCCCCACGTCTCCCGATAAAAATGATACCTCACTTGTGTGGGTAGGCCTAGCGGCTGCGACAGGAAACGCCCCATAGCGCAATGTGGACACATCCAAATTTGTGAAGGAAAACAGAGGTGTTTTTTGCTAAGTGACTATCTGTAGATTTTGGCCTGTAGCTCAGCCGCCAACTAGGGAAACCTACCAAACCTGTGCATTTCTGAAAACTAGAGACCTAGGGGAATCCAAGATGGGGTGACTTGTGTGGCTCGGACCAGGTTCTGTTACCCAGAATCCTTTGCAAACCTCAAAATTTGGTTAAAAAAACACATGTTCCTAACATTTCTGTGGCAGAAAGTTCTGGAATCTGAGAGGAGCCATAAATTTTCTTCCACACAGCGTTCCCCCACGTCTCCCGATAAAAATGATACCTCACTTGTGTGGGTAGGCCTAGTGGCCGCGACAAGAAACACCCCAAAGCGCAACGTGGACACATCCAAATTTGTGAAGGAAAACAGAGGTGTTTTTTGCAAAGTGCCTACCTGTAGATTTTGGCCTGTAGCTCAGCCGCCACCTAGGGAAACCTACCAAACCTGTGCATTTCTGAAAACTAGAGACCTAGGGGAATCCAAGATGGGGTGACTTGTGTGGCTCGGACCAGGTTCTGTTACCCAGAATCCTTTGCAAACCTCAAAATTTGGCTAAAAAAACACATGTTCCTCACATTTCTGTGGCAGAAAGTTCTGGAATCTGAGAGGAGCCACAAATTTCCTTCCACCCAGCGTTCCCCCACGTCTCCCGATAAAAATGATACCTCACTTGTGTGTGTAGGCCTAGCGCCCGCGACAGGAAACGCCCCAAAGCGCAACGTGGACACATCAAAATTTGTGAAGGAAAACAGAGTTGTTTTTTGCAAAGTGCCTACCTGTAGATTTTGGCCTGTAGCTCAGCCGCCACCTATGGAAACCTACCAAACCAGTGCATTTCTGAAAACTAGAGACCTAGGGGAATCCAAGATGGGGTGACTTGTGTGGCTCGGACCAGGTTCTGTTACCCAGAATCCTTTGCAAACCTCAAAATTTGGCTAAAAAAACACATGTTCCTAACATTTCTGTGGCAGAAAGTTCTGGAATCTGAGAGGAGCCACAAATTTCCTTCCACCCAGCGTTCCCCCACATCTCCCGATAAAATAGATACCTCACTTGTGTGGGTAGGCCTAGCGGCCGCGACAGGAAGCACCCCAAAGCGCAACGAGGACACATCCAAATTTGTGAAGGAAAACAGAGGTGTTTTTTGCAAAGTGACTACCTGTAGATTTTGGCATGTAGCTCAGCCGCCACCTAGGGAAACCTACCAAACCTGTGCATTTCTGAAAACTAGAGACCTAGGGGAATCCAAGATGGCGTGACTTGTGTGGCTCGGACCAGGTTCTGTTACCCAGAATCCTTTGCAAACCTCAAAATTTGGCTAAAAAAACACATGTTCCTAACATTTCTGTGGCAGAAAGTTCTGGAATCTGAGAGTAGCCACAAATTTCCTTCCACCCAGCGTTCCCCCACGTCTCCCGATAAAAATGATACCTCACTTGTGTGGGTAGGCCTAGCGGCTGCGACAGGAAACGCCCCATAGCGCAACGTGGACACATCCAAATTTGTCAAGGAAAACAGAGGTGTTTTTTGCTAAGTGACTACCTGTAGATTTTGGCCTGTAGCTCAGCCGCCACCTAGGGAAACCTACCAAACCTGTGCATTTCTGAAAACTAGAGACCTAGGGGAATCCAAGATGGGGTGACTTGTGTGGCTCGGACCAGGTTCTGTTACCCAGAATCCTTTGCAAACCTCAAAATTTGGTTAAAAAAACACATGTTCCTAACATTTCTGTGGCAGAAAGTTCTGGAATCTGAGAGGAGCCATAAATTTTCTTCCACCCAGCGTTCCCCCACGTCTCCCGATAAAAATGATACCTCACTTGTGTGCGTAGGCCTAGCGCCCGTGACAGGAAATGCCCCAAAGCGCAACGTGGACACAGCCAAATTTTTGAAGGAAAACAGAGGTGTTTTTTGCAAAGTGCCTACCTGTAGATTTTGGCCTGTAGCTCAGCCGCCACCTAGGGAAACCTACCAAACCTGTGCATTTCTGAAAACTAGAGACCTAGGGGAATCCAAGATGGGGTGACTTGTGTGGCTCAGACCAGGTTCTGTTACCCAGAATCCTTTGCAAACCTCAAAATTTGGCTAAAAAAACACATGTTCCTAAAATTTCTGTGGCAGAAAGTTCTGGAATCTGAGAGGAGCCACAAATTTCCTTCCACCCAGCGTTCCCCCACGTCTCCCGATAAAAATGATACCTCACTTGTGTGTGTAGGCCTAGCGCCCGCGACAGGAAACGCCCCAAAGCGCAACGTGGACACATCAAAATTTGTGAAGGAAAACAGAGGTGTTTTTTGCAAAGTGCCTACCTGTAGATTTTGGCCTGTAGCTCAGCCGCCACCTATGGAAACCTACCAAACCAGTGCATTTCTGAAAACTAGAGACCTAGGGAAATCCAAGATGGGGTGACTTGTGTGGCTCGGACCAGGTTCTGTTACCCAGAATCCTTTGCAAACCTCAAAATTTGGCTAAAAAAACACATGTTCCTCACATTTCTGTGGCAGAAAGTTCTGGAATCTGAGAGGTGCCACAAATTTCCTTCCACCCAGCGTTCCCCCACGTCTCCCGATAAAAATGATACCTCACTTGTGTGTGTAGGCCTAGCGCCCGCGACAGGAAACGCCCCAAAGCGCAACGTGGACACATCAAAATTTGTGAAGGAAAACAGAGGTGTTTTTTGCAAAGTGCCTACCTGTAGATTTTGGCCTGTAGCTCAGCCGCCACCTATGGAAACCTACCAAACCAGTGCATTTCTGAAAACTAGAGACCTAGGGGAATCCAAGATGGGGTGACTTGTGTGGCTCGGACCAGGTTCTGTTACCCAGAATCCTTTGCAAACCTCAAAATTTGGCTAAAAAAACACATGTTCCTAACATTTCTGTGGCAGAAAGTTCTGGAATCTGAGAGGAGCCACAAATTTCCTTCCACCCAGCGTTCCCCCACATCTCCCGATAAAATAGATACCTCACTTGTGTGGGTAGGCCTAGCGGCCGCGACAGGAAACGCCCCAAAGCGCAACGTGGACACATCCAAATTTGTGAAGGAAAACAGAGGTGTTTTTTGCAAAGTGACTACCTGTAGATTTTGGCCTGTAGCTCAGCCGCCACCTAGGGAAACCTACCAAACCTGTGCATTTCTGAAAACTAGAGACCTAGGGGAATCCAAGATGGCGTGACTTGTGTGGCTCGGACCAGGTTCTGTTACCCAGAATCCTTTGCAAACCTCAAAATTTGGCTAAAAAACACATGTTCCTAACATTTCTGTGGCAGAAAGTTCTGGAATCTGAGAGTAGCCACAAATTTACTTCCACCCAGCGTTCCCCCACGTCTCCCGATAAAAATGATACCTCACTTGTGTGGGTAGACCTAGCGGCTGCGACAGGAAACGCCCCATAGCGCAACGTGGACACATCCAAATTTGTGAAGGAAAACAGAGTTGTTTTTTGCAAAGTGCCTACCTGTAGATTTTGGCCTGTAGCTCAGCCGCCACCTATGGAAACCTACCAAACCAGTGCATTTCTGAAAACTAGAGACCTAGGGGAATCCAAGATGGGGTGACTTGTGTGGCTCGGACCAGGTTCTGTTACCCAGAATCCTTTGCAAACCTCAAAATTCGGCTAAAAAAACACATGTTCCTAATATTTCTGTGGCAGAAAGTTCTGGAATCTGAGAGGAGCCACAAATTTCCTTCCACCCAGCGTTCCCCCACGTCTCCCGATAAAAATGATACCTCACTTGTGTGGGTAGGCCTAGCGGCCGCGACAGGAGACGCCCCAAAGCGCAACGTGGACACATCCAAATTTGTGAAGGAAAACAGAGGTGTTATTTGCAAAGTGCCTACCTGTAGATTTTGGCCTGTAGCTCAGCCGCCACCTAGGGAAACCTACCAAACCTGTGCATTTCTGAAAACTAGAGACCTAGGGGAATCCAAGATGGGGTGACTTGTGTGGCTCAGACCAGGTTCTGTTACCCAGAATCCTTTGCAAACCTCAAAATTTGGCTAAAAAAACACATGTTCCTAACATTTCTGTGGCAGAAAGTTCTGGAATCTGAGAGGAGCCACAAATTTCCTTCCACCCAGCGTTCCCCCACGTCTCCCGATAAAAATGATACCTCACTTGTGTGTGTAGGCCTAGCGCCCGCGACAGGAAACGCCCCAAAGCGCAACGTGGACACATCAAAATTTGTGAAGGAAAACAGAGGTGTTTTTTGCAAAGTGCTTACCTGTAGATTTTGGCTTGTAGCTCAGCCGCCACCTAGGGAAACCTACCAAACCTGTGCATTTCTGAAAACTAGAGACCTAGGGGAATCCAAGATGGGGTGACTTGTGTGGCTCGGACCAGGTTCTGTTACCCAGAATCCTTTGCAAACCTCTAAATGTGGCTAAAAAAACACATGTTCCTCATATTTCTGTGGCAGAAAGTTCTGGAATCTGAGAGGAGCCACGAATTTCTTTCCACCCAGCGTTCCCCCACGTCTCCCGATAAAAATGATACCACACTTGTTTGCGTAGGTCTAGCGCCCGTGACAGGAAATGCCCCAAGGCGCAACGTGGACACATCCAAATTTGTGACGGAAAACAGAGGTGTTTTTTGCAAAGTGCCTACATGTATATTTTGGCCTGTAGCTCAGCCGCCACATAGGGAAACCTACCAAACCTGTGCATTTCTGAAAACTAGAGACCTAGGGGAAACCAAGATGGGGTGACTTGTGTGGATCGGACCAGGTTCTGTTACCCAGAATCCTTTGCAAACCTCAAAATTTGGCTAAAAAAACAAATGTTCCTCACATTTCTGTGGCAGAAAGTTCTGGAATCTGAGAGGAGCCACAAATTTCATTCCACCCAGCGTTCCCCCAAGTCTCCCGATAAAAATGATACCTCACTTGTGTGGGTAGGCCTAGCGCCCGCGACAGGAGATGCCCCAAAGCGCAATGTGGACACATCCAAATTTGTGAAGGAAAACAGAGGTGTTTTTTGCAAAGTGCCTACCTGTAGATTTTGGCCTGTAGCTCAGCCGCCACCTAGGGAAACCTACTAAACCTGTGCATTTCTGAAAACTAGAGACCTAGGGGAATTCAAGGTGGGGTGACTTGTGTGGCTCGGACCAGGTTCTGTTACCCAGAATCCTTTGCAAACCTCAAAATTTGGCTAAAAAAACACATGTTCCTAACATTTCTGTGGCAGAAAGTTCTGGAATCTGAGAGGAACCACAAATTTCCTTCCACCCAGCGTTCCCCCATGGCTCCCGATAAAAATTATACCTCACTTGTGTGGGTAGGCCTAGCGGCCGTGACAGGAAACGCCCCAAAGCGCAACGTGGACACATCCAAATTTGTGAAGGAAAACAGGTGTTTTTTGCAAAGTGACTACCTGTAGATTTTGGCCTGTAGCTCAGCCGCCACCTATGGAAACCTACCAAACCTGTGCATTTCTGAAAACTAGAGACCTAGGGGAATCCAAGATGGGGTGACTTGTGTGGCTCGGACCAGGTTCTGTTACCCAGAATCCTTTGCAAACCTCAAAATTTGGCTAAAAAACACATGTTCCTAACATTTCTGTGGCAGAAAGTTCTGGAATCTGAGAGGAGCCACAAATTTCCTTCCACCCAGCGTTCCCCCACGTCTCCCAATAAAAATGATACCTCACTTGTGTGGGTAGGCCTAGCGCCCGCGACAGGAAACGCCCCGAAGCGCAACGTGGACACATCCAAATTTGTGAAGGAAAACAGAGCTGTTTTTAGCAAAGTGACTACCTGTAGATTTTGGCCTCTAGCTCAGCCGCCACCTAGGGAAACCTAAGAAACCTGTGCATTTCTGAAAACTAGAGACCTAGGGGAATCCAAGATGGGGTGACTTGTGTGGCTCGGACCAGGTTCTGTTACCCAGAATCCTTTGCAAACCTCAAAATGTGGCTAAAAAAACACATGTTCCTCACATTTCTGTGGCAGAAAGTTCTGGAATCTGAGAGGAGCCACAAATTTCCTTCCACCCAGCGTTCCCCACGTCTCCCGATAAAAATGATACCTCACTTGTGTGGGTAGGCCTAGCGCCAGCGACAGGAAACGCCCCAAAGCGCAACGTGGACACATCCAAATTTGTGAAGGAAAAAGAGGTGTTTTTTGCAAAGTGACTACCTGTAGATTTTGGCCTCTAGCTCAGCCGCCACCTAGGGAAACCTAAGAAACCTCTGCATTTCTGAAAACTAGAGACCTAGGGGAATCCAAGATGGGGTGACTTGTGTGGCTCGGACCAGGTTCTGTTACCCAGAATCCTTTGCAAACCTCAAAATTTGGCTAAAAAAAACACATGTTCCTAACATTTCTGTGGCAGAAAGTTCTGGAATCTGAGAGGAACCACAAATTTCCTTCCACCCAGCATTCCCCCACGTCTCCCGATACAAATTATACCTCACTTGAGTGGGTAGGCCTAGCGGCCGTGACAGGAAACGCCCCAAAGCGCAACGTGGACACATCCAAATTTGTGAAGGAAAACAGGTGTTTTTTGCAAAGTGACTACCTGTAGATTTTGGCCTGTAGCTCAGCCGCCACCTATGGAAACCTACCAAACCTGTGCATTTCTGAAAACTAGAGACCTAGGGGAATCCAAGATGGGGTGACTTGTGTGGCTCGGACCAGGTTCTGTTACCCAGAATCCTTTGCAAACCTCAAAATTTGGCTAAAAAAACACATGTTCCTAACATTTCTGTGGCAGAAAGTTCTGGAATCTGAGAGGAGCCACAAATTTCCTTCCACCCAGCGTTCCCCCACGTCTCCCGATAAAAATGATACCTCACTTGTGTGGGTAGGCCTAGCGCCCGTGACAGGAAACGCCCCGAAGCGCAACGTGGACACATCTAAATTTGTGAAGGAAAACAGAGCTGTTTTTAGCAAAGTGACTACCTGTAGGTTTTGGCCTCTAGCTCAGCCGCCACCTAGGGAAACCTAAGAAACCTGTGCATTTCTGAAAACTAGAGACCTAGGGGAATCCAAGATGGGGTGACTTGTGTGGCTCGGACCAGGTTCTGTTACCCAGAATCCTTTGCAAACCTCAAAATGTGGCTAAAAAAACACATGTTCCTCACATTTCTGTGGCAGAAAGTTCTGGAATCTGAGAGGAGCCACAAATTTCCTTCCACCCAGCGTTCCCCACGTCTCCCGATAAAAATGATACCTCACTTGTGTGGGTAGGCCTAGCGCCCGCGACAGGAAACGCCCCAAAGCGCAACGTGGACACATCCAAATTTGTGAAGGAAAACAGAGGTGTTTTATGCAAAGTGCCTACCTGTAGATTTTGGCCTGTAGCTCAGCCGCCACCTAGGGAAACCTACCAAACCTGTGCATTTCTGAAAACTAGAGACCTAGGGGAATCCACGATGGGGTGACTTGTGTGGCTCGGACCAGGTTCTGTTACCCAGAATCCTTTGCAAACCTCAAAATTTGGCTAAAAAAACACATGTTCCTAACATTTCTGTGTCAGAAAGTTCTGGAATCTGAGAGGTGCCACAAATTTCCTTCCACCCAGCGTTCCCCCACGTCTCCCGATAAAAATGATACCTCACTTGTGTGGGTAGGCCTAGCGGCAGCGACAGGAAACGCCCCAAAGCGCAACGTGGACACATCCAAATTTGTGAAGGAAAAAGAGGTGTTTTTTGCAAAGTGACTACCTGTAGATTTTGGCCTGTAGCTCAGCCGCCACCTAGGGAAACCTACCAAACCTGTGCATTTCTGAAAACTAGAGACCTATGGGAATCCAAGGTGGGGTGACTTGTGTGGCTCGGACCAGGTTCTATAACCCAGAATCCTTTGCAAACCTCAAAATTTGGCTAAAAAAACACATGTTCCTAACATTTCTGTGGCAGAAAGTTCTGGAATCTGAGAGGAGCCACAAATTTCCTTCCACCCAGCGTTCCCCCACGTCTCCCGATAAAAATGATACCTCACTTGTGTGGGTAGGCCTAGCGGCCGCGACAGGATACACCCCAAAGCGCAACGTGGACACATCCAAATTTGTGAAGGAAAACAGAGGTGTTTTTTGCAAAGTGACTACCTGTAGATTTTGGCCTGTAGCTCAGCCGCCACCTAGGGAAACCTACCAAACCTGTGCATTTCTGAAAACTAGAGACCTAGGGGAATCCAAGGTGGGGTGACTTGTGTGGCACGGACCAGGTTCTGTTACCCAGAATCCTTTGCAAACCTCAAAATTTGGTTAAAAAAACACATGTTCCTAAAATTTCTGTGGAAGAAAGTTCTGGAATCTGAGAGGAGCCACAAATTTCCTTCCACCCAGCGTTCCCCCACGTCTCCTGATAAAAATGATACATCACTTGTGTGGGTAGGCCTAGCGGCCGCGACAGGAAACGCCCCAAAGAGCAACGTGGATACATCCAAATTTGTGAAGGAAAACAGAGGTGTTTTTTGCAAAGTGACTACCTGTGGATTTTGGCCTGTAGCTCAGCCGCCACCTAGGGAAACCTACCAAGCCTGTGCATTTCTGAAAACTAGAGACCTAGGGGAATTCAAGGTGGGGTGACTTGTGTGGCTCGGACCAGGTTCTGTTACCCAGAATCCTTTGCAAACCTCAAAATTTGGCTAAAAAACACATGTTCCTAACATTTCTGTGGCAGAAAGTTCTGGAATCTGAGAGGAGCCACAAATTTCCTTCCACCCAGCGTTCCCCCACGTCTCCCAATAAAAATGATACCTCACTTGTGTGGGTAGGCCTAGCGCCCGCGACAGGAAACGCCCCGAAGCGCAACGTGGACACATCCAAATTTGTGAAGGAAAACAGAGCTGTTTTTAGCAAAGTGACTACCTGTAGATTTTGGCCTCTAGCTCAGCCGCCACCTAGGGAAACCTAAGAAACCTGTGCATTTCTGAAAACTAGAGACCTAGGGGAATCCAAGATGGGGTGACTTGTGTGGCTCGGACCAGGTTCTGTTACCCAGAATCCTTTGCAAACCTCAAAATGTGGCTAAAAAAACACATGTTCCTCACATTTCTGTGGCAGAAAGTTCTGGAATCTGAGAGGAGCCACAAATTTCCTTCCACCCAGCGTTCCCCACGTCTCCCGATAAAAATGATACCTCACTTGTGTGGGTAGGCCTAGCGCCAGCGACAGGAAACGCCCCAAAGCGCAACGTGGACACATCCAAATTTGTGAAGGAAAAAGAGGTGTTTTTTGCAAAGTGACTACCTGTAGATTTTGGCCTCTAGCTCAGCCGCCACCTAGGGAAACCTAAGAAACCTCTGCATTTCTGAAAACTAGAGACCTAGGGGAATCCAAGATGGGGTGACTTGTGTGGCTCGGACCAGGTTCTGTTACCCAGAATCCTTTGCAAACCTCAAAATTTGGCTAAAAAAACACATGTTCCTAACATTTCTGTGGCAGAAAGTTCTGGAATCTGAGAGGAACCACAAATTTCCTTCCACCCAGCATTCCCCCACGTCTCCCGATACAAATTATACCTCACTTGAGTGGGTAGGCCTAGCGGCCGTGACAGGAAACGCCCCAAAGCGCAACGTGGACACATCCAAATTTGTGAAGGAAAACAGGTGTTTTTTGCAAAGTGACTACCTGTAGATTTTGGCCTGTAGCTCAGCCGCCACCTATGGAAACCTACCAAACCTGTGCATTTCTGAAAACTAGAGACCTAGGGGAATCCAAGATGGGGTGACTTGTGTGGCTCGGACCAGGTTCTGTTACCCAGAATCCTTTGCAAACCTCAAAATTTGGCTAAAAAAACACATGTTCCTAACATTTCTGTGGCAGAAAGTTCTGGAATCTGAGAGGAGCCACAAATTTCCTTCCACCCAGCGTTCCCCCACGTCTCCCGATAAAAATGATACCTCACTTGTGTGGGTAGGCCTAGCGCCCGTGACAGGAAACGCCCCGAAGCGCAACGTGGACACATCTAAATTTGTGAAGGAAAACAGAGCTGTTTTTAGCAAAGTGACTACCTGTAGGTTTTGGCCTCTAGCTCAGCCGCCACCTAGGGAAACCTAAGAAACCTGTGCATTTCTGAAAACTAGAGACCTAGGGGAATCCAAGATGGGGTGACTTGTGTGGCTCGGACCAGGTTCTGTTACCCAGAATCCTTTGCAAACCTCAAAATGTGGCTAAAAAAACACATGTTCCTCACATTTCTGTGGCAGAAAGTTCTGGAATCTGAGAGGAGCCACAAATTTCCTTCCACCCAGCGTTCCCCACGTCTCCCGATAAAAATGATACCTCACTTGTGTGGGTAGGCCTAGCGCCCGCGACAGGAAACGCCCCAAAGCGCAACGTGGACACATCCAAATTTGTGAAGGAAAACAGAGGTGTTTTATGCAAAGTGCCTACCTGTAGATTTTGGCCTGTAGCTCAGCCGCCACCTAGGGAAACCTACCAAACCTGTGCATTTCTGAAAACTAGAGACCTAGGGGAATCCACGATGGGGTGACTTGTGTGGCTCGGACCAGGTTCTGTTACCCAGAATCCTTTGCAAACCTCAAAATTTGGCTAAAAAAACACATGTTCCTAACATTTCTGTGTCAGAAAGTTCTGGAATCTGAGAGGTGCCACAAATTTCCTTCCACCCAGCGTTCCCCCACGTCTCCCGATAAAAATGATACCTCACTTGTGTGGGTAGGCCTAGCGGCAGCGACAGGAAACGCCCCAAAGCGCAACGTGGACACATCCAAATTTGTGAAGGAAAAAGAGGTGTTTTTTGCAAAGTGACTACCTGTAGATTTTGGCCTGTAGCTCAGCCGCCACCTAGGGAAACCTACCAAACCTGTGCATTTCTGAAAACTAGAGACCTATGGGAATCCAAGGTGGGGTGACTTGTGTGGCTCGGACCAGGTTCTATAACCCAGAATCCTTTGCAAACCTCAAAATTTGGCTAAAAAAACACATGTTCCTAACATTTCTGTGGCAGAAAGTTCTGGAATCTGAGAGGAGCCACAAATTTCCTTCCACCCAGCGTTCCCCCACGTCTCCCGATAAAAATGATACCTCACTTGTGTGGGTAGGCCTAGCGGCCGCGACAGGATACACCCCAAAGCGCAACGTGGACACATCCAAATTTGTGAAGGAAAACAGAGGTGTTTTTTGCAAAGTGACTACCTGTAGATTTTGGCCTGTAGCTCAGCCGCCACCTAGGGAAACCTACCAAACCTGTGCATTTCTGAAAACTAGAGACCTAGGGGAATCCAAGGTGGGGTGACTTGTGTGGCACGGACCAGGTTCTGTTACCCAGAATCCTTTGCAAACCTCAAAATTTGGTTAAAAAAACACATGTTCCTAAAATTTCTGTGGAAGAAAGTTCTGGAATCTGAGAGGAGCCACAAATTTCCTTCCACCCAGCGTTCCCCCACGTCTCCTGATAAAAATGATACATCACTTGTGTGGGTAGGCCTAGCGGCCGCGACAGGAAACGCCCCAAAGAGCAACGTGGATACATCCAAATTTGTGAAGGAAAACAGAGGTGTTTTTTGCAAAGTGACTACCTGTGGATTTTGGCCTGTAGCTCAGCCGCCACCTAGGGAAACCTACCAAGCCTGTGCATTTCTGAAAACTAGAGACCTAGGGGAATCCAAGGTGGGGTGACTTGTGTGGCTCGGACCAGGTTCTGTTACCCAGAATCCTTTGCAAACCTCAAAATTTGGTTAAAAAAACACATGTTCCTAACATTTCCGTGGCAGAAAGTTCTGGAATCTGAGAGGAGTCACAAATTTCCTTCCACCCAGCGTTCCCCCACGTCTCCCGATAAAAATGATACCTCACTTGTGTGGGTAGGCCTAGCGGCCGAGACAGGAAACGCCCCAAAGCGCAACGTGGACACATCCAAATTTGTGAAGGAAAACAGAGGTGTTTTTTGCAAAGTGACTACCTGTAGATTTTGGCCTGTAGCTCAGCCGCCACCTAGGGAAACCTACCAAACCTGTGCATTTCTGAAAACTAGAGACCTAGGGGAATCCAAGATGGGGTGACTTGTGTGGCTCGGACCAGGTTCTGTTACCCAGAATCATTTGCAAACCTGAAAATTTGGCTAAAAAAACACATGTTCCTCACATTTCTGTGGCAGAAAGTTCTGGAATCTGAGAGGAGCCACGAATTTCCTTCCACCCAGCGTTGCCCCACATCTCCCGATAAAAATGATACCTCACTTGTGTGCGTAGGCCTAGCGCCCGTGACAGGAAATGCCCCAAAGCGCAACGTGACACAGCCAAATTTTTGAAGGAAAACAGAGGTGTTTTTTGCAAAGTGCCTACCTGTAGATTTTGGCCTGTAGCTCAGCCGCCACCTAGGGAAACCTACCAAACCTGTGCATTTCTGAAAACTAGAGACCTAGGGGAATCCAAGATGGGGTGACTTGTGTGGCTCGGACCAGGTTCTGTTACCCAGAATCCTTTGCAAACCTCAAAATTTGGCTAAAAAAACACATGTTCCTAACATTTCTGTGGCAGAAAGTTCTGGAATCTGAGAGGAGCCACAAATTTCCTTCCACCCAGCGTTCCCCCACGTCTCCCGATAAAAATGATACCTCACTTGTGTGGGTAGGCCTAGCGGCCGCGACAAGAAACACCCCTAAGCGCAACGTGGACACATCCAAATTTGTGAAGGAAAACAGAGGTGTTTTTTGCAAAGTGACTACCTGTAGATTTTGGCCTGTAGCTCAGCCGCCACCTAGGGAAACCTACCAAACCTGTGCATTTCTGAAAACTAGAGACCTAGGGGAATCCAAGATGGGGTGACTTGTGTGGCACGGACCAGGTTCTGTTACCCAGAATCCTTTGCAAACCTCAAAATTTGGCTAAAAAAACACATGTTCCTCACATTTCTGTGGCAGAAAGTTCTGGAATCTGAGAGGAGCCACGAATTTCCTTCCACCCAGCGTTGCCCCACATCTCCCGATAAAAATGATACCTCACTTGTGTGCGTAGGCCTAGCGCTCGTGACAGGAAATGCCCCAAAGCGCAACGTGGACACAGCCAAATTTTTGAAGGAAAACAGAGGTGTTTTTTGCAAAGTGCCTACCTGTAGATTTTGGCCTGTAGCTCAGCCGCCACCTAGGGAAACCTACCAAACCTGTGCATTTCTGAAAACTAGTGACCTAGGGGAATCCAAGATGGGGTAACTTGTGTGGCTCAGACCAGGTTCTGTTACCCAGAATCCTTTGCAAACCTCAAAATTTGGCTAAAAAAACACATGTTCCTAACATTTCTGTGGCAGAAAGTTCTGGAATCTGAGAGGAGCCACAAATTTCCATCCACCCAGCGTTCCCCCACGTCTCCCGATAAAAATGATACCTCACTTGTGTGTGTAGGCCTAGCGCCCGCAACAGGAAACGCCCCAAAGCGCAACGTGGACACATCAAAATTTGTGAAGGAAAACAGAGGTGTTTTTTGCAAAGTGCCTACCTGTAGATTTTGGCTTGTAGCTCAGCCGCCACCTAGGGAAACCTACCAAACCTGTGCATTTCTGAAAACTAGAGACCTAGGGGAATCCAAGATGGGGTGACTTGTGTGGCTCGGATCAGGTTCTGTTACCCCGAATCCTTTGCAAACCTCAAAATTTGGCTAAAAAACACATGTTCCTCACATTTCTGTGGCAGAAAGTTCTGGAATCTGAGAGGAGCCACGAATTTCTTTCCACCCAGCGTTCCCCCACGTCTCCCGATAAAAATGATACCTCACTTGTTTGCGTAGGTGTAGCGCCCGTGACAGGAAATGCCCCAAGGCGCAACGTGGACACATCCAAATTTGTGACGGAAAACAGAGGTGTTTTTTGCAAAGTGCCTACCTGTATATTTTGGCCTGTAGCTCAGCCGCCACGTAGGGAAACCTACCAAACCTGTGCATTTCTGAAAACTAGAGACCTAGGGGAAACCAAGATGGGGTGACTTGTGTGGATCGGACCAGGTTCTGTTACCCAGAATCCTTTGCAAACCTCAAAATTTGGCTAAAAAAACACATGTTCCTAACATTTCTGTGGCAGAAAGTTCTGGAATCTGAGAGGAGCCACAAATTTCATTCCACCCAGCGTTCCCCCAAGTCTCCCGATAAAAATGATACCTCACTTGTGTGGGTAGGCCTAGCGCCCGCGACAGGAAACGGCCCAAAGCGCAACGTGGACACATCCAAATTTGTGAAGGAAAACAGAGGTGTTTTTTGCAAAGTGCCTACCTGTAGATTTTGGCCTGTAGCTCAGCCGCCACCTAGGGAAACCTACTAAACCTGTGCATTTCTGAAAACTAGAGACCTAGGGGAATTCAAGGTGGGGTGACTTGTGTGGCTCGGACCAGGTTCTGTTACCCAGAATCCTTTGCAAACCTCAAAATTTGGCTAAAAAAACACATGTTCCTAACATTTCTGTGGCAGTAAGTTCTGGAATCTGAGAGGAACCACAAATTTCCTTCCACCCAGCGTTCCCCCATGGCTCTCGATAAAAATTATACCACACTTGTGGGGTAGGCCTAGCGGCCGTGACAGGAAACGCCCCAAAGCGCAACGTGGACACATCCAAATTTGTGAAGGAAAACAGGTGTTTTTTGCAAAGTGACTACCTGTAGATTTTGGCCTGTAGCTCAGCCGCCACCTATGGAAACCTACCAAATCTGTGCATTTCTGAAAACTAGAGACCTAGGGGAATCCAAGATGGGGTGACTTGTGTGGCTCGGACCAGGTTCTGTTACCCAGAATCCTTTGCAAACCTCAAAATTTGGCTAAAAAAACACATGTTCCTAACATTTCTGTGGCAGAAAGTTCTGGAATCTGAGAGGAGCCACAAATTTCCTTCCACCCAGCGTTCCCCCACGTCTCCCGATAAAAATGATACATCACTTGTGTGGGTAGGCCTAGCGCCCGCGACAGGAAACGCCCCAAAGCGCAACGTGGACACATCCAAATTTGTGAAGGAAAACAGAGCTGTTTTTAGCAAAGTGACTACCTGTAGATTTTGGCCTCTAGCTCAGCCGCCACCTAGGGAAACCTACCAAACCTGTGCATTTCTGAAAACTAGAGACCTAGGGGAATCCAAGATGGGGTGACTTGTGTGGCTCGGACCAGGTTCTGTTACCCAGAATCCTTTGCAAACCTCAAAATGTGGCTAAAAAAACACATGTTCCTCACATTTCTGTGGCAGAAAGTTCTGGAATCTGAGAGGAGCCACAAATTTCCTTCCACCCAGCGTTCCCCACGTCTCCCGATAAAAATGATACCTCACTTGTGTGGGTAGGCCTAGCGCCCGCGACAGGAAACGCCCCAAAGCGCAACGAGGACACATCCAAATTTGTGAAGGAAAACAGAGGTGTTTTTTGCAAAGTGCCTACCTGTAGATTTTGGCCTGTAGCTCAGCCGCCACCTAGGGAAACCTACCAAACCTGTGCATTTCTGAAAACTAGAGACCTAGGGGAATCCACGATGGGGTGACTTGTGTGGCTCGGACCAGGTTCTGTTACCCAGAATCCTTTGCAAACCTCAAAATTTGGCTAAAAAAACACATGTTCCTAACATTTCTGTGGCAGAAAGTTCTGGAATCTGAGAGGAGCCACAAATTTCATTCCACCCAGCGTTCCCCCACGTCTCCCGATAAAAATGATACCTCACTTGTGTGGGTAGGCCTAGCGGCCGCGACAGGTATCACCCCAAACCGCAACGTGGACACATCCAAATTTGTGAAGGAAAACAGAGCTGTTTTTAGCAAAGTGACTACCTGTAGATTTTGGCCTCTATCTCAGCCGCCACCTAAGGAAACCTACCAAACCTGTGAATTTCTGAAAACTAGAGACCTAGGGGAATCCAAGATGGGGTGACTTGTGTGGCTCGGACCAGGTTCTGTTACCCAGAATCCTTTGCAAACCTCAAAATGTGGCTAAAAAAACACATGTTCCTCACATTTCTGTGGCAGAAAGTTCTGGAATCTGAGAGGAGCCACAAATTTCCTTCCACCCAGCGTTCCCCACGTCCCCCGATAAAAATGATACCTCACTTGTGTGGGTTGGCCTAGCGCCCGCGACAGGAAACGCCCCAAAGCGCAACGTGGACACATCCAAATTTGTGAAGGAAAACAGAGGTGTTTTTTGCAAAGTGCCTACCTGTAGATTTTGGCCTGTAGCTCAGCCGCCACCTAGGGAAACCTACCAAACCTGTGCATTTCTGAAAACTAGAGACCTAGGGGAATCCACGATGGGGTGACTTGTGTGGCTCGGACCAGGTTCTGTTACCCAGAATCCTTTGCAAACCTCAAAATTTGGCTAAAAAAACACATGTTCCTAATATTTCAGTGGCAGAAAGTTCTGGAATCTGAGAGGAGCCACAAATTTCCTTCCACCCAGCGTTCCCCCACGTCTCCCGATACAAATGATACCTCACTTGTGTGTGTAGGCCTAGCGCCCGCGACAGGAAACGCCCCAAAGCGCAACGTGGACACATCAAAATTTGTGAAGGAAAACAGAGGTGTTTTTTGCAAAGTGCCTACCTGTAGATTTTGGCTTGTAGCTCAGCCGCCACCTAGGGAAACCTACCAAACCTGTGCATTTCTGAAAACTAGAGACCTAGGGGAATCCAAGATGGGGTGACTTGTGTGGCTCGGACCAGGTTCTGTTACCCAGAATCCTTTGCAAACCTCAAAATTTGGCTAAAAAAACACATGTTCCTCACATTTCTGTGGCAGAAAGTTCTAGAATCTGAGAGGAGCCACGAATTTCTTTCCACCCAGCGTTCCCCCACGTCTCCCGATAAAAATGATACCTCACTTGTTTGCATAGGTCTAGCGCCCGTGACAGGAAATGCCCCAAGGCGCAACGTGGACACATCCAAATTTGTGACGGAAAATAGAGGTGTTTTTTGCAAAGTGCCTACCTGTATATTTTGGCCTGTAGCTCAGCCGCCACGTAGGGAAACCTACCAAACCTGTGCATTTCTGAAAACTAGAGACCTAGGGGAAACCAAGATGGGGTGACTTGTGTGGATCGGACCAGGTTCTGTTACCCAGAATCCTTTGCAAACCTCAAAATTTGGCTAAAAAAACACATGTTCCTAACATTTCTGTGGCAGAAAGTTCTGGAATCTGAGAGGAGCCACAAATTTCATTCCACCCAGCGTTCCCCCAAGTCTCCCGATAAAAATGATACCTCACTTGTGTGGGTAGGCCTAGCGCCCGCGACAGGAAACGCCCCAAAGCGCAACGTGGACACATCCAAATTTGTGAAGGAAAACAGAGGTGTTTTTTGCAAAGTGCCTACCTGTAGATTTTGGCCTGTAGCTCAGCCGCCACCTAGGGAAACCTACTAAACCTGTGCATTTCTGAAAACTAGAGACCTAGGGGAATTCAAGGTGGGGTGACTTGTGTGGCTCGGACCAGGTTCTGTTACCCAGAATCCTTTGCAAACCTCAAAATTTGGCTAAAAAAACACATGTTCCTAACATTTCTGTGGCAGAAAGTTCTGGAATCTGAGAGGAACCACAAATTTCCTTCCACCCAGCGTTCCCCCATGGCTCCCGATAAAAATTATACCTCACTTGTGTGGGTAGGCCTAGCGGCCGTGACAGGAAACGCCCCAAAGCGCAACGTGGACACATCCAAATTTGTGAAGGAAAACAGGTGTTTTTTGCAAAGTGACTACCTGTAGATTTTGGCCTGTAGCTCAGCCGCCACCTATGGAAACCTACCAAACCTGTGCATTTCTGAAAAGTAGAGACCTAGGGGAATCCAAGATGGGGTGACTTGTGTGGCTCGGACCAGGTTCTGTTACCCAGAATCCTTTGCAAACCTCAAAATGTGGCTAAAAAAACACATGTTCCTCACATTTCTGTGGCAGAAAGTTCTGGAATCTGAGAGGAGCCACAAATTTCTTTCCACCCAGCGTTCCCCCACGTCTCCCGATAAAAATGATACCTCACTTGTTTGCGTAGGTCTAGCGCCCGTGACAGGAAATGCCCCAAGGCGCAACGTGGACACATCCAAATTTGTGACGGAAAACAGAGGTGTTTTTTGCAAAGTGCCTACCTGTATATTTTGGCCTGTAGCTCAGCCGCCACGTAGGGAAACCTACCAAACCTGTGCATTTCTGAAAACTAGAGACCTAGGGGAAACCAAGATGGGGTGACTTGTGTGGATCGGACCAGGTTCTGTTACCCAGAATCCTTTGCAAACCTCAAAATTTGGCTAAAAAAACACATGTTCCTAACATTTCTGTGGCAGAAAGTTCTGGAATCTGAGAGGAGCCACAAATTTCATTCCACCCAGCGTTCCCCCAAGTCTCCCGATAAAAATGATACCTCACTTGTGTGGGTAGGCCTAGCGCCCGCGACAGGAAACGCCCCAAAGCGCAACGTGGACACATCCAAATTTGTGAAGGAAAACAGAGGTGTTTTTTGCAAAGTGCCTACCTGTAGATTTTGGCCTGTAGCTCAGCCGCCACCTAGGGAAACCTACTAAACCTGTGCATTTCTGAAAACTAGAGACCTAGGGGAATTTAAGGTGGGGTGACTTGTGTGGCTCGGACCAGGTTCTGTTACCCAGAATCCTTTGCAAACCTCAAAATTTGGCTAAAAAAACACATGTTCCTAACATTTCTGTGGCAGAAAGTTCTGGAATCTGAGAGGAACCACAAATTTCCTTCCACCCAGCGTTCCCCCATGGCTCCCGATAAAAATGATACCTCACTTGTGTGGGTAGGCCTAGCGGCCGTGACAGGAAACGCCCCAAAGCGCAACGTGGACACATCCAAATTTGTGAAGGAAAACAGATGTTTTTTGCAAAGTGACTACCTGTAGATTTTGGCCTGTAGCTCAGCCGCCACCTATGGAAACCTACCAAACCTGTGCATTTCTGAAAACTAGAGACCTAGGGGAATCCAAGATGGGGTGACTTGTGTGGCTCGGACCAGGTTCTGTTACCCAGAATCCTTTGCAAACCTCAAAATTTGGCTAAAAAAACACATGTTCCTAACATTTCTGTGGCAGAAAGTTCTGGAATCTGAGAGGAGCCACAAATTTCCTTCCACCCAGCGTTCCCCCACGTCTCCCGATAAAAATGATACCTCACTTGTGTGGGTAAGCCTAGCGCCCGCGACAGGAAACGCCCCAAAGCGCAACGTGGACACATCCAAATTTGTGAAGGAAAACAGAGCTGTTTTTAGCAAAGTGACTACCTGTAGATTTTGGCCTCTAGCTCAGCCGCCACCTAGGGAAACCTACCAAACCTGTGCATTTCTGAAAACTAGAGACCTAGGGGAATCCAAGATGGGGTGACTTGTGTGGCTCGGACCAGGTTCTGTTACCCAGAATCCTTTGCAAACCTCAAAATGTGGCTAAAAAAACACATGTTCCTCACATTTCTGTGGCAGAAAGTTCTGGAATCTGAGAGGAGCCACAAATTTCCTTCCACCCAGCGTTCCCCACGTCTCCCGATAAAAATGATACCTCACTTGTGTGGGTAGGCCTAGCGCCCGCGACAGGAAACGCCCCAAAGCGCAACGAGGACACATCCAAATTTGTGAAGGAAAACAGAGGTGTTTTTTGCAAAGTGCCTACCTGTAGATTTTGGCCTGTAGCTCAGCCGCCACCTAGGGAAACCTACCAAACCTGTGCATTTCTGAAAACTAGAGACCTAGGGGAATCCAAGATGGGGTGACTTGTGTGGCTCGGACCAGGTTCTGTTACCCAGAATCCTTTGCAAACCTCAAAATTTGGCTAAAAAAACACATGTTCCTAACATTTCTGTGGCAGAAAGTTCTGGAATCTGAGAGGAGCCACAAATTTCATTCCACCCAGCGTTGCCCCACATCTCCCGATAAAAATGATACCTCACTTGTGTGCGTAGGCCTAGCGCCCGTGACAGGAAATGCCCCAAAGCGCAACGTGGACACAGCCAAATTTTTGAAGGAAAACAGAGGTGTTTTTTGCAAAGTGCCTACCTGTAGATTTTGGCCTGTAGCTCAGCCGCCACCTAGGGAAACCTACCAAACCTGTGCATTTCTGAAAACTAGTGACCTAGGGGAATCCAAGATGGGGTGACTTGTGTGGCTCAGACCAGGTTCTGTTACCCAGAATCCTTTGCAAACCTCAAAATTTGGCTAAAAAAACACATGTTCCTAAAATTTCTGTGGCAGAAAGTTCTGGAATCTGAGAGGAGCCACAAATTTCCTTCCACCCAGCGTTCCCCCACGTCTCCCGATAAAAATGATACCTCACTTGTGTGTGTAGGCCTAGCGCCCGCAACAGGAAACGCCCCAAAGCGCAACGTGGACACATCAAAATTTGTGAAGGAAAACAGAGGTGTTTTTTGCAAAGTGCCTACCTGTAGATTTTGGCTTGTAGCTCAGCCGCCACCTAGGGAAACCTACCAAACCTGTGCATTTCTGAAAACTAGAGACCTAGGGGAATCCAAGATGGGGTGACTTGTGTGGCTCGGATCAGGTTCTGTTACCCCGAATCCTTTGCAAACCTCAAAATGTGGCTAAAAAAACACATGTTCCTCACATTTCTGTGGCAGAAAGTTCTGGAATCTGAGAGGAGCCACGAATTTCTTTCCACCCAGCGTTCCCCCACGTCTCCCGATAAAAATGATACCTCACTTGTTTGCGTAGGTGTAGCGCCCGTGACAGGAAATGCCCCAAGGCGCAACGTGGACACATCCAAATTTGTGACGGAAAACAGAGGTGTTTTTTGCAAAGTGCCTACCTGTATATTTTGGCCTGTAGCTCAGCCGCCACGTAGGGAAACCTACCAAACCTGTGCATTTCTGAAAACTAGAGACCTAGGGGAAACCAAGATGGGGTGACTTGTGTGGATCGGACCAGGTTCTGTTACCCAGAATCCTTTGCAAACCTCAAAATTTGGCTAAAAAAACACATGTTCCTAACATTTCTGTGGCAGAAAGTTCTGGAATCTGAGAGGAGCCACAAATTTCATTCCACCCAGCGTTCCCCCAAGTCTCCCGATAAAAATGATACCTCACTTGTGTGGGTAGGCCTAGCGCCCGCGACAGGAAACGGCCCAAAGCGCAACGTGGACACATCCAAATTTGTGAAGGAAAACAGAGGTGTTTTTTGCAAAGTGCCTACCTGTAGATTTTGGCCTGTAGCTCAGCCGCCACCTAGGGAAACCTACTAAACCTGTGCATTTCTGAAAACTAGAGACCTAGGGGAATTCAAGGTGGGGTGACTTGTGTGGCTCGGACCAGGTTCTGTTACCCAGAATCCATTGCAAACCTCAAAATTTGGCTAAAAAAACACATGTTCCTAACATTTCTGTGGCAGTAAGTTCTGGAATCTGAGAGGAACCACAAATTTCCTTCCACCCAGCGTTCCCCCATGGCTCTCGATAAAAATTATACCACACTTGTGGGGTAGGCCTAGCGGCCGTGACAGGAAACGCCCCAAAGCGCAACGTGGACACATCCAAATTTGTGAAGGAAAACAGGTGTTTTTTGCAAAGTGACTACCTGTAGATTTTGGCCTGTAGCTCAGCCGCCACCTATGGAAACCTACCAAACCTGTGCATTTCTGAAAACTAGAGACCTAGGGGAATCCAAGATGGGGTGACTTGTGTGGCTCGGACCAGGTTCTGTTACCCAGAATCCTTTGCAAACCTCAAAATTTGGCTAAAAAAACACATGTTCCTAACATTTCTGTGGCAGAAAGTTCTGGAATCTGAGAGGAGCCACAAATTTCCTTCCACCCAGCGTTCCCCCACGTCTCCCGATAAAAATGATACCTCACTTGTGTGGGTAGGCCTAGCGCCCGCGACAGGAAACGCCCCAAAGCGCAACGTGGACACATCCAAATTTGTGAAGGAAAACAGAGCTGTTTTTAGCAAAGTGACTACCTGTAGATTTTGGCCTCTAGCTCAGCCGCCACCTAGGGAAACCTACCAAACCTGTGCATTTCTGAAAACTAGAGACCTAGGGGAATCCAAGATGGGGTGACTTGTGTGGCTCGGACCAGGTTCTGTTACCCAGAATCCTTTGCAAACCTCAAAATGTGGCTAAAAAAACACATGTTCCTCACATTTCTGTGGCAGAAAGTTCTGGAATCTGAGAGGAGCCACAAATTTCCTTCCACCCAGCGTTCCCCACGTCTCCCGATAAAAATGATACCTCACTTGTGTGGGTAGGCCTAGCGCCCGCGACAGGAAACGCCCCAAAGCGCAACGTGGACACATCCAAATTTGTGAAGGAAAACAGAGCTGTTTTTAGCAAAGTGACTACCTGTAGATTTTGGCCTCTAGCTCAGCCGCCACCTAGGGAAACCTACCAAACCTGTGCATTTCTGAAAACTAGAGACCTAGGGGAATCCAAGATGGGGTGACTTGTGTGGCTCGGACCAGGTTCTGTTACCCAGAATCCTTTGCAAACCTCAAAATGTGGCTAAAAAAACACATGTTCTTCACATTTCTGTGGCAGAAAGTTCTGGAATCTGAGAGGAGCCACAAATTTCCTTCCACCCAGCGTTCCCCACGTCTCCCGATAAAAATGATACCTCACTTGTGTGGGTAGGCCTAGCGCCCGCGACAGGAAACGCCCCAAAGCGCAACGAGGACACATCCAAATTTGTGAAGGAAAACAGAGGTGTTTTTTGCAAAGTGCCTACCTGTAGATTTTGGCCTGTAGCTCAGCCGCCACCTAGGGAAACCTACCAAACCTGTGCATTTCTGAAAACTAGAGACCTAGGGGAATCCACGATGGGGTGACTTGTGTGGCTCGGACCAGGTTCTGTTACCCAGAATCCTTTGCAAACCTCAAAATTTGGCTAAAAAAACACATGTTCCTAACATTTCTGTGGCAGAAAGTTCTGGAATCTGAGAGGAGCCACAAATTTCATTCCACCCAGCGTTCCCCCACGTCTCCCGATAAAAATGATACCTCACTTGTGTGGGTAGGCCTAGTGGCCGCGACAGGGAACGCCCCAAAGCGCAACGTGGACACATCCAAATTTGTGAAGGAAAACAGAGGTGTTTTTTGCAAAGTGACTACCTGTAGATTTTGGCCTGTAGCTCAGCCGCCACCTAGGGAAACATACCAAACCTGTGCATTTCTGAAAACTAGAGACCTAGGGGAATCCAAGATGGGGTGACTTGTGTGGCTCGGACCAGGTTCTGTTACCCAGAATCCTTTGCAAACCTCAAAATTTGGCTAAAAAAACACATGTTCCTCACATTTCTGTGGCAGAAAGTGCTGGAATCTGAGAGGAGCCACGAATTTCTTTCCACCCAGCGTTCCCCCACGTCTCCCGATAAAAATGATACCTCACTTGTTTGCGTAGGTGTAGCGCCCGTGACAGGAAATGCCCCAAGGCGCAACGTGGACACATCCAAATTTGTGACGGAAAACAGAGGTGTTTTTTGCAAAGTGCCTACCTGTATATTTTGGCCTGTAGCTCAGCCGCCACGTAGGGAAACCTACCAAACCTGTGCATTTCTGAAAACTAGAGACCTAGGGGAAACCAAGATGGGGTGACTTGTGTGGATCGGACCAGGTTCTGTTACCCAGAATCCTTTGCAAACCTCAAAATTTGGCTAAAAAAACACATGTTCCTAACATTTCTGTGGCAGAAAGTTCTGGAATCTGAGAGGAGCCACAAATTTCATTCCACCCAGCGTTCCCCCAAGTCTCCCGATAAAAATGATACCTCACTTGTGTGGGTAGGCCTAGCGCCCGCGACAGGAAACGGCCCAAAGCGCAACGTGGACACATCCAAATTTGTGAAGGAAAACAGAGGTGTTTTTTGCAAAGTGCCTACCTGTAGATTTTGGCCTGTAGCTCAGCCGCCACCTAGGGAAACCTACTAAACCTGTGCATTTCTGAAAACTAGAGACCTAGGGGAATTCAAGGTGGGGTGACTTGTGTGGCTCAGACCAGGTTCTGTTACCCAGAATCCTTTGCAAACCTCAAAATTTGGCTAAAAAAACACATGTTCCTAACATTTCTGTGGCAGTAAGTTCTGGAATCTGAGAGGAACCACAAATTTCCTTCCACCCAGCGTTCCCCCATGGCTCTCGATAAAAATTATACCACACTTGTGGGGTAGGCCTAGCGGCCGTGACAGGAAACGCCCCAAAGCGCAACGTGGACACATCCAAATTTGTGAAGGAAAACAGGTGTTTTTTGCAAAGTGACTACCTGTAGATTTTGGCCTGTAGCTCAGCCGCCACCTATGGAAACCTACCAAACCTGTGCATTTCTGAAAACTAGAGACCTAGGGGAATCCAAGATGGGGTGACTTGTGTGGCTCGGACCAGGTTCTGTTACCCAGAATCCTTTGCAAACCTCAAAATTTGGCTAAAAAAACACATGTTCCTAACATTTCTGTGGCAGAAAGTTCTGTAATCTGAGAGGAGCCACAAATTTCCTTCCAACCAGCGTTCCCCCACGTCTCCCGATAAAAATGATACCTCACTTGTGTGGGTAGGCCTAGCGCCCGCGACAGGAAACGCCCCAAAGCGCAACGTGGACACATCCAAATTTGTGAAGGAAAACAGAGCTGTTTTTAGCAAAGTGACTACCTGTAGATTTTGGCCTCTAGCTCAGCCGCCACCTAGGGAAACCTACCAAACCTGTGCATTTCTGAAAACTAGAGACCTAGGGGAATCCAAGATGGGGTGACTTGTGTGGCTCGGACCAGGTTCTGTTACCCAGAATCCTTTGCAAACCTCAAAATGTGGCTAAAAAAACACATGTTCCTCACATTTCTGTGGCAGAAAGTTCTGGAATCTGAGAGGAGCCACAAATTTCCTTCCACCCAGCGTTCCCCACGTCTCCCGATAAAAATGATACCTCACTTGTGTGGGTAGGCCTAGCGCCCGCGACAGGAAACGCCCCAAAGCGCAACGTGGACACATCCAAATTTGTGAAGGAAAACAGAGCTGTTTTTAGCAAAGTGACTACCTGTAGATTTTGGCCTCTAGCTCAGCCGCCACCTAGGGAAACCTACCAAACCTGTGCATTTCTGAAAACTAGAGACCTAGGGGAATCCAAGATGGGGTTACTTGTGTGGCTCAGACCAGGTTCTGTTACCCAGAATCCTTTGCAAACCTCAAAATTTGGCTAAAAAAACACATGTTCCTAACATTTCTGTGGCAGAAAGTTCTGGAATCTGAGAGGAGCCACAAATTTCCTTCCACCCAGCGTTCCCCCACGTCTCCCGATACAAATGATACCTCACTTGTGTGTGTAGGCCTAGCGCCCGCGACAGGAAACGCCCCAAAGCGCAACGTGGACACATCAAAATTTGTGAAGGAAAACAGAGGTGTTTTTTGCAAAGTGCCTACCTGTAGATTTTGGCTTGTAGCTCAGCCGCCACCTAGGGAAACCTACCAAACCTGTGCATTTCTGAAAACTAGAGACCTAGGGGAATCCAAGATGGGGTGACTTGTGTGGCTCGGACCAGGTTCTGTTACCCAGAATCCTTTGCAAACCTCAAAATTTGGCTAAAAAAACACATGTTCCTAACATTTCAGTGGCAGAAAGTTCTGGAATCTGAGAGGAGCCACAAATTTCCTTCCACCCAGCGTTCCCCCACGTCTCCCGATAAAAATGATACCTCACTTGTGTGGGTAGGCCTAGCGGCCGCGACAGGGAACACCCCAAAGCGCAACGTGGACACATCCAAATTTGTGTAGGAAAACAGAGGTGTTTTTTGCAAAGTGCCTACCTGTAGATTTTGGCCTGTAGCTCAGCCGCCACCTAGGGAAACCTACCAAACCTGTGCATTTCTGAAAACTAGAGACATAGGGGAATCCACGATGGGGTGACTTGTGTGGCTCGGACCAGGTTCTGTTACCCAGAATCCTTTGCAAACCTCAAAATTTGGCTAAAAAAACACATGTTCCTAACATTTCTGTGGCAGAAAGTTCTGGAATCTGAGAGGAGCCACAAATTTCATTCCACCCAGCGTTCCCCCACGTCTCCCGATAAAAATGATACCTCACTTGTGTGGGTAGGCCTAGCGGCCGCGACAGGTATCACCCCAAAGCGCAACGTGGACACATCCAAATTTGTGAAGGAAAACAGAGCTGTTTTTAGCAAAGTGACTACCTGTAGATTTTGGCCTGTAGCTCAGCCGCCACCTAGGGAAAGCTACCAAACCTGTGCATTTCTGAAAACTAGAGACCTAGGGGAATCCACGATGGGGTGACTTGTGTGGCTCGGACGAGGTTCTGTTACCCAGAATCCTTTGCAAACCTCAAAATTTGGCTAAACAAACACATGTTCCTAACATTTCAGTGGCAGAAAGTTCTGGAATCTGAGAGGAGCCACAAATTTCCTTCCACCCAGCGTTCCTCCACGTCTCCCGATAAAAATGATACCTCACTTGTGTGGGTAGGCCTAGCGGCCGCGACAGGGAACACCCCAAAGCGCAACGTGGACACATCCAAATTTGTGAAGGAAAACAGAGGTGTTTTTTGCAAAGTGCCTACCTGTAGATTTTGGCCTGTAGCTCAGCCGCCACCTAGGGAAACCTACCAAACCTGTGCATTTCTGAAAACTAGAGACCTAGGGGAATCCAAGATGGGGTTACTTGTGTGGCTCAGACCAGGTTCTGTTACCCAGAATCCTTTGCAAACCTCAAAATTTGGCTAAAAAAACACATGTTCCTAACATTTCTGTGGCAGAAAGTTCTGGAATCTGAGAGGAGCCACAAATTTCCTTCCACCCAGCGTTCCCCCACGTCTCCCGATACAAATGATACCTCACTTGTGTGTGTAGGCCTAGCGCCCGCGACAGGAAACGCCCCAAAGCGCAACGTGGACACATCAAAATTTGTGACGGAAAACAGAGGTGTTTTTTGCAAAGTGCCTACCTGTATATTTTGGCTTGTAGCTCAGCCGCCACGTAGGGAAACCTACCAAACCTGTGCATTTCTGAAAACTAGAGACCTAGGGGAAACCAAGATGGGGTGACTTGTGTGGATCGGACCAGGTTCTGTTACCCAGAATCCTTTGCAAACCTCAAAATTTGGCTAAAAAAACACATGTTCCTCACATTTCTGTGGCAGAAAGTTCTGGAATCTGAGAGGAGCCACAAATTTCATTCCACCCAGCGTTCCCCCAAGTCTCCCGATAAAAATGATACCTCACTTGTGTGGGTAGGCCTAGCGCCCGCGACAGGAAACGCCCCAAAGCGCAACGTGGACACATCCAAATTTGTGAAGGAAAACAGAGGTATTTTTTGCAAAGTGCCTACCTGTAGATTTTGGCCTGTAGCTCAGCCGCCACCTAGGGAAACCTACTAAACCTGTGCATTTCTGAAAACTAGAGACCTAGGGGAATTCAAGGTGGGGTGACTTGTGTGGCTCGGACCAGGTTCTGTTACCCAGAATCCTTTGCAAACCTCAAAATTTGGCTAAAAAAACACATGTTCCTAACATTTCTGTGGCAGAAAGTTCTGGAATCTGAGAGGAACCACAAATTTCCTTCCACCTAGCGTTCCCCCATGGCTCCCGATAAAAATTATACCTCACTTGTGTGGGTAGGCCTAGCGGCCGTGACAGGAAACACCCCAAAGCGCAACGTGGACACATCCAAATTTGTGACGGAAAATAGAGGTGTTTTTTGCAAAGTGCCTACCTGTATATTTTGGCCTGTAGCTCAGCCGCCACATAGGGAAACCTACCAAACCTGTGCATTTCTGAAAACTAGAGACCTAGGGGAAACCAAGATGGGGTGACTTGTGTGGATCGGACCAGGTTCTGTTACCCAGAATCCTTTGCAAACCTCAAAATTTGGCTAAAAAAACACATGTTCCTAACATTTCTGTGGCAGAAAGTTCTGGAATCTGAGAGGAGCCACAAATTTCATTCCACCCAGCGTTCCCCCAAGTCTCCCGATAAAAATGATACCTCACTTGTGTGGGTAGGCCTAGCGCCCGCGACAGGAAACGCCCCAAAGCGCAACGTGGACACATCCAAATTTGTGAAGGAAAACAGAGGTGTTTTTTGCAAAGTGCCTACCTGTAGATTTTGGCCTGTAGCTCAGCCGCCACCTAGGGAAACCTACTAAACCTGTGCATTTCTGAAAACTAGAGACCTAGGGGAATTCAAGGTGGGGTGACTTGTGTGGCTCGGACCAGGTTCTGTTACCCAGAATCCTTTGCAAACCTCAAAATTTGGCTAAAAAAACACATGTTCCTAACATTTCTGTGGCAGAAAGTTCTGGAATCTGAGAGGAACCACAAATTTCCTTCCACCCAGCGTTCCCCCATGGCTCCCGATAAAAATGATACCTCACTTGTGTGGGTAGGCCTAGCGGCCGTGACAGGAAACGCCCCAAAGCGCAACGTGGACACATCCAAATTTGTGAAGGAAAACAGGTGTTTTTTGCAAAGTGACTACCTGTAGATTTTGGCTTGTAGCTCAGCCGCCACCTAAGGAAACCTACCAAACCTGTGCATTTCTGAAAACTAGAGACCTAGGGGAATCCAAGATGGGGTGACTTGTGTGGCTCGGACCAGGTTCTGTTACCCAGAATCCTTTGCAAACCTCAAAATTTGGCTAAAAAAACACATGTTCCTCACATTTCTGTGGCAGAAAGTTCTGGAATCTGAGAGGAGCCACGAATTTCTTTCCACCCAGCGTTCCCCCACGTCTCCCGATAAAAATGATACCTCACTTGTTTGCGTAGGTCTAGCGCCCGTGACAGGAAATGCCCCAAGGCGCAACGTGGACACATCCAAATTTGTGACGGAAAATAGAGGTGTTTTTTGCAAAGTGCCTACCTGTATATTTTGGCCTGTAGCTCAGCCGCCACATAGGGAAACCTACCAAACCTGTGCATTTCTGAAAACTAGAGACCTAGGGGAAACCAAAATGGGGTGACTTGTGTGGATCGGACCAGGTTCTGTTACCCAGAATCCTTTGCAAACCTCAAAATTTGGCTAAAAAAACACATGTTCCTAACATTTCTGTGGCAGAAAGTTCTGGAATCTGAGAGGAGCCACAAATTTCATTCCACCCAGCGTTCCCCCAAGTCTCCCGATAAAAATGATACCTCACTTGTGTGGGTAGGCCTAGCGCCCGCGACAGGAAACGCCCCAAAGCGCAACGTGGACACATCCAAATTTGTGAAGGAAAACAGAGGTGTTTTTTGCAAAGTGCCTACCTGTAGATTTTGGCCTGTAGCTCAGCCGCCACCTAGGGAAACCTACTAAACCTGTGCATTTCTGAAAACTAGAGACCTAGGGGAATTCAAGGTGGGGTGACTTGTGTGGCTCGGACCAGGTTCTGTTACCCAGAATCCTTTGCAAACCTCAAAATTTGGCTAAAAAAACACATGTTCCTAACATTTCTGTGGCAGAAAGTTCTGGAATCTGAGAGGAACCACAAATTTCCTTCCACCCAGCGTTCCCCCATGGCTCCCGATAAAAATGATACCTCACTTGTGTGGGTAGGCCTAGCGGCCGTGACAGGAAACGCCCCAAAGCGCAACGTGGACACATCCAAATTTGTGAAGGAAAACAGGTGTTTTTTGCAAAGTGACTACCTGTAGATTTTGGTCTGTAGCTCAGCCGCCACCTATGGAAACCTACCAAACCTGTGCATTTCTGAAAACTAGAGACCTAGGGGAATCCAAGATGGGGTGATTTGTGTGGCTCGGACCAGGTTCTGTTACCCAGAATCCTTTGCAAACCTCAAAATTTGGCTAAAAAAACACATGTTCCTAACATTTCTGTGGCAGAAAGTTCTGGAATCTGAGAGGAGCCACAAATTTCCTTCCACCCAGCGTTCCCCCACGTCTCCCGATAAAAATGATACCTCACTTGTGTGGGTAGGCCTAGCGCCCGCGACAGGAAACGCCCCAAAGCGCAACGTGGACACATCCAAATTTGTGAAGGAAAACAGAGCTGTTTTTAGCAAAGTGACTACCTGTAGATTTTGGCCTCTAGCTCAGCCGCCACCTAGGGAAACCTACCAAACCTGTGCATTTCTGAAAACTAGAGACCTAGGGGAATCCAAGATGGGGTGACTTGTGTGGCTCGGACCAGGTTCTGTTACCCAGAATCCTTTGCAAACCTCAAAATGTGGCTAAAAAAACACATGTTCCTCACATTTCTGTGGCAGAAAGTTCTGGAATCTGAGAGGAGCCACAAATTTCTTTCCACCCAGCGTTCCCCCACGTCTCCCGATAAAAATGATACCTCACTTGTTTGCGTAGGTCTAGCGCCCGTGACAGGAAATGCCCCAAGGCGCAACGTGGACACATCCAAATTTGTGACGGAAAACAGAGGTGTTTTTTGCAAAGTGCCTACCTGTATATTTTGGCCTGTAGCTCAGCCGCCACGTAGGGAAACCTACCAAACCTGTGCATTTCTGAAAACTAGAGACCTAGGGGAAACCAAGATGGGGTGACTTGTGTGGATCGGACCAGGTTCTGTTACCCAGAATCCTTTGCAAACCTCAAAATTTGGCTAAAAAAACACATGTTCCTAACATTTCTGTGGCAGAAAGTTCTGGAATCTGAGAGGAGCCACAAATTTCATTCCACCCAGCGTTCCCCCAAGTCTCCCGATAAAAATGATACCTCACTTGTGTGGGTAGGCCTAGCGCCCGCGACAGGAAACGCCCCAAAGCGCAACGTGGACACATCCAAATTTGTGAAGGAAAACAGAGGTGTTTTTTGCAAAGTGCCTACCTGTAGATTTTGGCCTGTAGCTCAGCCGCCACCTAGGGAAACCTACTAAACCTGTGCATTTCTGAAAACTAGAGACCTAGGGGAATTCAAGGTGGGGTGACTTGTGTGGCTCGGACCAGGTTCTGTTACCCAGAATCCTTTGCAAACCTCAAAATTTGGCTAAAAAAACACATGTTCCTAACATTTCTGTGGCAGAAAGTTCTGGAATCTGAGTGGAACCACAAATTTCCTTCCACCCAGCGTTCCCCCATGGCTCCCGATAAAAATTATACCTCACTTGTGTGGGTAGGCCTAGCGGCCGTGACAGGAAACGCCCCAAAGCGCAACGTGGACACATCAAAATTTGTGAAGGAAAACAGGTGTTTTTTGCAAAGTGACTACCTGTAGATTTTGGCCTGTAGCTCAGCCGCCACCTATGGAAACCTACCAAACCTGTGCATTTCTGAAAACTGGAGACCTAGGGGAATCCAAGATGGGGTGACTTGTGTGGCTCGGACCAGGTTCTGTTACCCAGAATCCTTTGCAAACCTCAAAATGTGGCTAAAAAAACACATGTTCCTAACATTTCTGTGGCAGAAAGTTCTGGAATCTGAGAGGAGCCACAAATTTCCTTCCACCCAGCGTTCCCCCACGTCTCCCGATAAAAATGATACCTCACTTGTGTGGGTAGGCCTAGCGCCCGCGACAGGAAACGCCCCAAAGCGCAACGTGGACACATCCAAATTTGTGAAGGAAAACAGAGCTGTTTTTAGCAAAGTGACTACCTGTAGATTTTGGCCTCTAGCTCAGCCGCCACCTAGGGAAACCTACCAAACCTGTGCATTTCTGAAAACTAGAGACCTAGGGGAATCCAAGATGGGGTGACTTGTGTGGCTCGGACCAGGTTCTGTTACCCAGAATCCTTTGCAAACCTCAAAATGTGGCTAAAAAAACACATGTTCCTCACATTTCTGTGGCAGAAAGTTCTGGAATCTGAGAGGAACCACAAATTTCCTTCCACCCAGCGTTCCCCCATGGCTCCCGATAAAAATTATACCTCACTTGTGTGGGTAGGCCTAGCGGCCGTGACAGGAAACGCCCCAAAGCGCAACGTGGACACATCAAAATTTGTGAAGGAAAACAGGTGTTTTTTGCAAAGTGACTACCTGTAGATTTTGGCCTGTAGCTCAGCCGCCACCTATGGAAACCTACCAAACCTGTGCATTTCTGAAAACTAGAGACCTAGGGGAATCCAAGATGGGGTGACTTGTGTGGCTCGGACCAGGTTCTGTTACCCAGAATCCTTTGCAAACCTCAAAATGTGGCTAAAAAAACACATGTTCCTAACATTTCTGTGGCAGAAAGTTCTGGAATCTGAGAGGAGCCACAAATTTCCTTCCACCCAGCGTTCCCCCACGTCTCCCGATAAAAATGATACCTCACTTGTGTGGGTAGGCCTAGCGCCCGCGACAGGAAACGCCCCAAAGCGCAACGTGGACACATCCAAATTTGTGAAGGAAAACAGAGCTGTTTTTAGCAAAGTGACTACCTGTAGATTTTGGCCTCTAGCTCAGCCGCCACCTAGGGAAACCTACCAAACCTGTGCATTTCTGAAAACTAGAGACCTAGGGGAATCCAAGATGGGGTGACTTGTGTGGCTCGGACCAGGTTCTGTTACCCAGAATCCTTTGCAAACCTCAAAATGTGGCTAAAAAAACACATGTTCCTCACATTTCTGTGGCAGAAAGTTCTGGAATCTGAGAGGAGCCACAAATTTCCTTCCACCCAGCGTTCCCCACGTCTCCCGATAAAAATGATACCTCACTTGTGTGGGTAGGCCTAGCGCCCGCGACAGGAAACGCCCCAAAGCGCAACGTGGACACATCCAAATTTGTGAAGGAAAACAGAGGTGTTTTTTGCAAAGTGCCTACCTGTAGATTTTGGCCTGTAGCTCAGCCGCCACCTAGGGAAACCTACCAAACCTGTGCATTTCTGAAAACTAGAGACCTAGGGGAATCCACGATGGGGTGACTTGTGTGGCTCGGACCAGGTTCTGTTACCCAGAATCCTTTGCAAACCTCAAAATTTGGCTAAAAAAACACATGTTCCTAACATTTCAGTGGCAGAAAGTTCTGGAATCTGAGAGGAGCCACAAATTTCCTTCCACCCAGCGTTCCCCCACGTCTCCCGATAAAAATGATACCTCACTTGTGTGGGTAGGCCTAGTGGCCGCGACAGGGAACACCCCAAAGCGCAACGTGGACACATCCAAATTTGTGAAGGAAAACAGAGGTGTTTTTTGCAAAGTGCCTACCTGTAGATTTTGGCCTGTAGCTCAGCCGCCACCTAGGGAAACCTACCAAACCTGTGCATTTCTGAAAACTAGAGACCTAGGGGAATCCAAGATGGGGTGACTTGTGTGGCTCAGACCAGGTTCTGTTACCCAGAATCCTTTGCAAACCTCAAAATTTGGCTAAAAAAACACATGTTCCTCACATTTCTGTGGCAGAAAGTTCTGGAATCTGAGAGGAGCCACAAATTTCCTTCCACCCAGCGTTCCCCCACGTCTCCCGATACAAATGATACCTCACTTGTGTGTGTAGGCCTAGCGCCCGCGACAGGAAACGCCCCAAAGCGCATCGTGGACACATCAAAATTTGTGAAGGAAAACAGAGGTGTTTTTTGCAAAGTGCCTACCTGTAGATTGTGGCTTGTAGCTCAGCCGCCACCTAGGGAAACCTACCAAACCTGTGCATTTCTGAAAACTAGAGACCTAGGGGAATCCAAGATGGGGTGACTTGTGTGGCTCGGACCAGGTTCTGTTACCCAGAATCCTTTGCAAACCTCAAAATTTGGCTAAAAAAACACATATTCCTCACATTTCTGTGGCAGAAAGTTCTGGAATCTGAGAGGAGCCACGAATTTCTTTCCACCCAGCGTTCCCCCACGTCTCCCGATAAAAATGATACCTCACTTGTTTGCGTAGGTCTAGCGCCCGTGACAGGAAATGCCCCAAGGCGCAACGTGGACACATCCAAATTTGTGACGGAAAATAGAGGTGTTTTTTGCAAAGTGCCTAACTGTATATTTTGGCCTGTAGCTCAGCCGCCACATAGGGAAACCTACCAAACCTGTGCATTTCTGAAAACTAGAGACCTAGGGGAAACCAAGATGGGGTGACTTGTGTGGATCGGACCAGGTTCTGTTACCCAGAATCCTTTGCAAACCTCAAAATTTGGCTAAAAAAACACATGTTCCTAACATTTCTGTGGCAGAAAGTTCTGGAATCTGAGAGGAGCCACAAATTTCATTCCACCCAGCGTTCCCCCAAGTCTCCCGATAAAAATGATACCTCACTTGTGTGGGTAGGCCTAGCGCCCGCGACAGGAAACGCCCCAAAGCGCAACGTGGACACATCCAAATTTGTGAAGGAAAACAGAGGTGTTTTTTGCAAAGTGCCTACCTGTAGATTTTGGCCTGTAGCTCAGCCGCCACCTAGGGAAACCTACTAAACCTGTGCATTTCTGAAAACTAGAGACCTAGGGGAATTCAAGGTGGGGTGACTTGTGTGGCTCGGACCAGGTTCTGTTACCCAGAATCCTTTGCAAACCTCAAAATTTGGCTAAAAAAACACATGTTCCTAACATTTCTGTGGCAGAAAGTTCTGGAATCTGAGAGGAACCACAAATTTCCTTCCACCCAGCGTTCCCCCATGGCTCCCGATAAAAATTATACCTCACTTGTGTGGGTAGGCCTAGCGGCCGTGACAGGAAACGCCCCAAAGCGCAACGTGGACACATCCAAATTTGTGAAGGAAAACAGGTGTTTTTTGCAAAGTGACTACCTGTAGATTTTGGTCTGTAGCTCAGCCGCCACCTATGGAAACCTACCAAACCTGTCCATTTCTGAAAACTAGAGACCTAGGGGAATCCAAGATGGGGTGACTTGTGTGGCTCGGACCAGGTTCTGTTACCCAGAATCCTTTGCAAACCTCAAAATTTGGCTAAAAAAACACATGTTCCTAACATTTCTGTGGCAGAAAGTTCTGGAATCTGAGAGGAGCCACAAATTTCCTTCCACCCAGCGTTCCCCCACGTCTCCCGATAAAAATGATACCTCACTTGTGTGGGTAGGCCTAGCGCCCGCGACAGGAAACGCCCCAAAGCGCAACGTGGACACATCCAAATTTGTGAAGGAAAACAGAGCTGTTTTTAGCAAAGTGACTACCTGTAGATTTTGGCCTCTAGCTCAGCCGCCACCTAGGGAAACCTACCAAACCTGTGCATTTCTGAAAACTAGAGACCTAGGGGAATCCAAGATGGGGTGACTTGTGTGGCTCGGACCAGGTTCTGTTACCCAGAATCCTTTGCAAACCTCAAAATGTGGCTAAAAAAACACATGTTCCTCACATTTCTGTGGCAGAAAGTTCTGGAATCTGAGAGGAGCCACAAATTTCTTTCCACCCAGCGTTCCCCCACGTCTCCCGATAAAAATGATACCTCACTTGTTTGCGTAGGTCTAGCGCCCGTGACAGGAAATGCCCCAAGGCGCAACGTGGACACATCCAAATTTGTGACGGAAAACAGAGGTGTTTTTTGCAAAGTGCCTACCTGTATATTTTGGCCTGTAGCTCAGCCGCCACGTAGGGAAACCTACCAAACCTGTGCATTTCTGAAAACTAGAGACCTAGGGGAAACCAAGATGGGGTGACTTGTGTGGCTCGGACCAGGTTCTGTTACCCAGAATCCTTTGCAAACCTCAAAATTTGGCTAAAAAAACACATGTTCCTAACATTTCAGTGGCAGAAAGTTCTGGAATCTGAGAGGAGCCACAAATTTCCTTCCACCCAGCGTTCCCCCATGTCTCCCGATAAAAATGATACCTCACTTGTGTGGGTAGGCCTAGTGGCCGCGACAGGGAACACCCCAAAGCGCAACGTGGACACATCCAAATTTGTGAAGGAAAACAGAGGTGTTTTTTGCAAAGTGCCTACCTGTAGATTTTGGCCTGTAGCTCAGCCGCCACCTAGGGAAACCTACCAAACCTGTGCATTTCTGAAAACTAGAGACCTAGGGGAATCCAAGATGGGGTGACTTGTGTGGCTCAGACCAGGTTCTGTTACCCAGAATCCTTTGCAAACCTCAAAATTTGGCTAAAAAAACACATGTTCCTCACATTTCAGTGGCAGAAAGTTCTGGAATCTGAGAGGAGCCACAAATTTCCTTCCACCCAGCGTTCCCCCACGTCTCCCGATACAAATGATACCTCACTTGTGTGTGTAGGCCTAGCGCCCGCGACAGGAAACGCCCCAAAGCGCATCGTGGACACATCAAAATTTGTGAAGGAAAACAGAGGTGTTTTTTGCAAAGTGCCTACCTGTAGATTGTGGCTTGTAGCTCAGCCGCCACCTAGGGAAACCTACCAAACCTGTGCATTTCTGAAAACTAGAGACCTAGGGGAATCCAAGATGGGGTGACTTGTGTGGCTCGGACCAGGTTCTGTTACCCAGAATCCTTTGCAAACCTCAAAATTTGGCTAAAAAAACACATGTTCCTCACATTTCTGTGGCAGAAAGTTCTGGAATCTGAGAGGAGCCACAAATTTCTTTCCACCCAGCGTTCCCCCACGTCTCCCGATAAAAATGATACCTCACTTGTTTGCGTAGGTCTAGCGCCCGTGACAGGAAATGCCCCAAGGCGCAACGTGGACACATCCAAATTTGTGACGGAAAATAGAGGTGTTTTTTGCAAAGTGCCTAACTGTATATTTTGGCCTGTAGCTCAGCCGCCACATAGGGAAACCTACCAAACCTGTGCATTTCTGAAAACTAGAGACCTAGGGGAAACCAAGATGGGGTGACTTGTGTGGATCGGACCAGGTTCTGTTACCCAGAATCCTTTGCAAACCTCAAAATTTGGCTAAAAAAACACATGTTCCTAACATTTCTGTGGCAGAAAGTTCTGGAATCTGAGAGGAGCCACAAATTTCATTCCACCCAGCGTTCCCCCAAGTCTCCCGATAAAAATGATACCTCACTTGTGTGGGTAGGCCTAGCGCCCGCGACAGGAAACGCCCCAAAGCGCAACGTGGACACATCCAAATTTGTGAAGGACAACAGAGGTGTTTTTTGCAAAGTGCCTACCTGTAGATTTTGGCCTGTAGCTCAGCCGCCACCTAGGGAAACCTACTAAACCTGTGCATTTCTGAAAACTAGAGACCTAGGGGAATTAAAGGTGGGGTGAATTGTGTGGCTCGGACCAGGTTCTGTTACCCAGAATCCTTTGCAAACCTCAAAATTTGGCTAAAAAAACACATGTTCCTAACATTTCTGTGGCAGAAAGTTCTGGAATCTGAGAGGAACCACAAATTTCCTTCCACCCAGCGTTCCCCCATGGCTCCCGATAAAAATTATACCTCACTTGTGTGGGTAGGCCTAGCGGCCGTGACAGGAAACGCCCCAAAGCGCAACGTGGACACATCCAAATTTGTGAAGGAAAACAGGTGTTTTTTGCAAAGTGACTACCTGTAGATTTTGGTCTGTAGCTCAGCCGCCACCTATGGAAACCTACCAAACCTGTGCATTTCTGAAAACTAGAGACCTAGGGGAATCCAAGATGGGGTGACTTGTGTGGCTCGGACCAGGTTCTGTTACCCAGAATCCTTTGCAAACCTCAAAATTTGGCTAAAAAAACACATGTTCCTAACATTTCTGTGCAGAAAGTTCTGGAATCTGAGAGGAGCCACAAATTTCCTTCCACCCAGCGTTCCCCCACGTCTCCCGATAAAAATGATACCTCACTTGTGTGGGTAGGCCTAGCGCCCGCGACACTAAACGCCCCAAAGCGCAACGTGGACACATCCAAATTTGTGAAGGAAAACAGAGCTGTTTTTAGCAAAGTGACTACCTGTAGATTTTGGCCTGTAGCTCAGCCGCCACCTAGGGAAACCTACCAAACCTGTGCATTTCTGAAAACTAGAGACCTAGGGGAATCCAAGATGGGGTGACTTGTGTGGCTCGGACCAGGTTCTGTTACCCAGAATCCTTTGCAAACCTCAAAATGTGGCTAAAAAAACACATGTTCCTCACATTTCTGTGGCAGAAAGTTCTGGAATCTGAGAGGAGCCACAAATTTCTTTCCACCCAGCGTTCCCCCACGTCTCCCGATAAAAATGATACCTCACTTGTTTGCGTAGGTCTAGCGCCCGTGACAGGAAATGCCCCAAGGCGCAACGTGGACACATCCAAATTTGTGACGGAAAACAGAGGTGTTTTTTGCAAAGTGCCTACCTGTATATTTTGGCCTGTAGCTCAGCCGCCACGTAGGGAAACCTACCAAACCTGTGCATTTCTGAAAACTAGAGACCTAGGGGAAACCAAGATGGGGTGACTTGTGTGGATCGGACCAGGTTCTGTTACCCAGAATCCTTTGCAAACCTCAAAATTTGGCTAAAAAAACACATGTTCCTAACATTTCTGTGGCAGAAAGTTCTGGAATCTGAGAGGAGCCACAAATTTCATTCCACCCAGCATTCCCCCAAGTCTCCCGATAAAAATGATACCTCACTTGTGTGGGTAGGCCTAGCGCCCGCGACAGGAAACGCCCCAAAGCGCAACGTGGACACATCCAAATTTGTGAAGGAAAACAGAGGTGTTTTTTGCAAAGTGCCTACCTGTAGATTTTGGCCTGTAGCTCAGCCGCCACCTAGGGAAACCTACTAAACCTGTGCATTTCTGAAAACTAGAGACCTAGGGGAATTCAAGGTGGGGTGACTTGTGTGGCTCGGACCAGGTTCTGTTACCCAGAATCCTTTGCAAACCTCAAAATTTGGCTAAAAAAACACATGTTCCTAACATTTCTGTGGCAGAAAGTTCTGGAATCTGAGAGGAACCACAAATTTCCTTCCACCCAGCGTTCCCCCATGGCTCCCGATAAAAATTATACCTCACTTGTGTGGGTAGGCCTAGCGGCCGTGACAGGAAACGCCCCAAAGCGCAACGTGGACACATCCAAATTTGTGAAGGAAAACAGGTGTTTTTTGCAAAGTGACTACCTGTAGATTTTGGCCTGTAGCTCAGCCGCCACCTATGGAAACCTACCAAACCTGTGCATTTCTGAAAACTAGAGACCTAGGGGAATCCAAGATGGGGTGACTTGTGTGGCTCGGACCAGGTTCTGTTACCCAGAATCCTTTGCAAACCTCAAAATTTGGCTAAAAAAACACATGTTCCTAACATTTCTGTGGCAGAAAGTTCTGGAATCTGAGAGGAGCCACAAATTTCCTTCCACCCAGCGTTCCCCCACGTCTCCCGATAAAAATGATACCTCACTTGTGTGGGTAGGCCTAGCGCCCGCGACAGGAAACGCCCCAAAGCGCAACGTGGACACATCCAAATTTGTGAAGGAAAACAGAGCTGTTTTTAGCAAAGTGACTACCTGTAGATTTTGGCCTCTAGCTCAGCCGCCACCTAGGGAAACCTACCAAACCTGTGCATTTCTGAAAACTAGAGACCTAGGGGAATCCAAGATGGGGTGACTTGTGTGGCTCGGACCAGGTTCTGTTACCCAGAATCCTTTGCAAACCTCAAAATGTGGCTAAAAAAACACATGTTCCTCACATTTCTGTGGCAGAAAGTTCTGGAATCTGAGAGGAGCCACAAATTTCCTTCCACCCAGCGTTCCCCACGTCTCCCGATAAAAATGATACCTCACTTGTGTGGGTAGGCCTAGCGCCCGCGACAGGAAACGCCCCAAAGCGCAACGAGGACACATCCAAATTTGTGAAGGAAAACAGAGGTGTTTTTTGCAAAGTGCCTACCTGTAGATTTTGGCCTGTAGCTCAGCCGCCACCTAGGGAAACCTACCAAACATGTGCATTTCTGAAAACTAGAGACCTAGGGGAATCCACGATGGGGTGACTTGTGTGGCTCGGACCAGGTTCTGTTACCCAGAATCCTTTGCAAACCTCAAAATTTGGCTAAAAAAACACATGTTCCTAACATTTCTGTGGCAGAAAGTTCTGGAATCTGAGAGGAGCCACAAATTTCATTCCACCCAGCGTTCCCCCACGTCTCCCGATAAAAATGATACCTCACTTGTGTGGGTAGGCCTAGCGGCCGCGACAGGTATCACCCCAAAGCGCAACGTGGACACATCCAAATTTGTGAAGGAAAACAGAGCTGTTTTTAGCAAAGTGACTACCTGTAGATTTTGGCCTCTAGCTCAGCCGCCACCTAGGGAAACCTACCAAACCTGTGAATTTCTGAAAACTAGAGACCTAGGGGAATCCAAGATGGGGTGACTTGTGTGGCTCGGACCAGGTTCTGTTACCCAGAATCCTTTGCAAACCTCAAAATGTGGCTAAAAAAACACATGTTCCTCACATTTCTGTGGCAGAAAGTTCTGGAATCTGAGAGGAGCCACAAATTTCCTTCCACCCAGCGTTCCCCACGTCTCCCGATAAAAATGATACCTCACTTGTGTGGGTTGGCCTAGCGCCCGCGACAGGAAACGCCCCAAAGCGCAACGTGGACACATCCAAATTTGTGAAGGAAAACAGAGGTGTTTTTTGCAAAGTGCCTACCTGTAGATTTTGGCCTGTAGCTCAGCCGCCACCTAGGGAAACCTACCAAACCTGTGCATTTCTGAAAACTAGAGACCTAGGGGAATCCACGATGAGGTGACTTGTGTGGCTCGGACCAGGTTCTGTTACCCAGAATCCTTTGCAAACCTCAAAATTTGGCTAAAAAAACACATGTTCCTAACATTTCAGTGGCAGAAAGTTCTGGAATCTGAGAGGAGCCACAATTTTCCTTCCACCCAGCGTTCCCCCACGTCTCCCGATAAAAATGATACCTCACTTGTGTGGGTAGGCCTAGAGGCCGCGACAGGGGGCACCCCAAAGCGCAACGTGGACACATCCAAATTTGTGAAGGAAAACAGAGGTGTTTTTTGCAAAGTGCCTACCTGTAGATTTTGGCCTGTAGCTCAGCCGCCACCTAGGGAAACCTACCAAACCTGTGCATTTCTGAAAACTAGAGACCTAGGGGAATCCACGATGGGGTGACTTGTGTGGCTCGGACCAGGTTCTGTTACCCAGAATCCTTTGCAAACCTCAAAATTTGGCTAAAAAAACACATGTTCCTAACATTTCTGTGGCAGAAAGTTCTGGAATCTGAGAGGAGCCACAAATTTCATTCCACCCAGCGTTCCCCCACGTCTCCCGATAAAAATGATACCTCACTTGTGTGGGTAGGCATAGCGGCCGCGACAGGTATCACCCCAAAGCGCAACGTGGACACATCCAAATTTGTGAGGGAAAACAGAGCTGTTTTTAGCAAAGTGACTACCTGTAGATTTTGGCCTCTAGCTCAGCCGCCACCTAGGGAAACCTACCAAACCAGTGAATTTCTGAAAACTAGAGACCTAGGGGAATCCAAGATGGGGTGACTTGTGTGGCTCGGACCAGGTTCTGTTACCCAGAATCCTTTGCAAACCTCAAAATGTGGCTAAAAAAACACATGTTCCTCACATTTCTGTGGCAGAAAGTTCTGGAATCTGAGAGGAGCCACAAATTTCCTTCCACCCAGCGTTCCCCACGTCTCCCGATAAAAATGATACCTCACTTGTGTGGGTTGGCCTAGCGCCCGCGACAGGAAACGCCCCAAAGCGCAACGTGGACACATCCAAATTTGTGAAGGAAAACAGAGGTGTTTTTTGCAAAGTGCCTACCTGTAGATTTTGGCCTGTAGCTCAGCCGCCACCTAGGGAAACCTACCAAACCTGTGCATTTCTGAAAACTAGAGACCTAGGGGAATCCACGATGGGGTGACTTGTGTGGCTCGGACCAGGTTCTGTTACCCAGAATCCTTTGCAAACCTCAAAATTTGGCTAAAAAAACACATGTTCCTAACATTTCAGTGGCAGAAAGTTCTGGAATCTGAGAGGAGCCACAAATTTCCTTCCACCCAGCGTTCCCCCACGTCTCCCGATAAAAATGATACCTCACTTGTGTGGGTAGGCCTAGCGGCCGCGACAGGGAACACCCCAAAGCGCAACGTGGACACATCCAAATTTGTGAAGGAAAACAGAGGTGTTTTTTGCAAAGTGCCTACCTGTAGATTTTGGCCTGTAGCTCAGCCGCCACCTATGGAAACCTACCAAACCTGTGCATTTCTGAAAACTAGAGACCTAGGGGAATCCAAGATGGGGTGACTTGTGTGGCTCGGACCAGGTTCTGTTACCCAGAATCCTTTGCAAACCTCAAAATTTGGCTAAAAAAACACATGTTCCTAACATTTCTGTGGCAGAAAGTTCTGGAATCTGAGAGGAGCCACAAATTTCCTTCCACCCAGCGTTCCCCCACGTCTCCCGATAAAAATGATACCTCACTTGTGTGGGTAGGCCTAGCGCCCGCGACAGGAAACGCCCCAAAGCGCAACGTGGACACATCCAAATTTGTGAAGGAAAACAGAGCTGTTTTTAGCAAAGTGACTACCTGTAGATTTTGGCCTCTAGCTCAGCCGCCACCTAGGGAAACCTACCAAACCTGTGCATTTCTGAAAACTAGAGACCTAGGGGAATCCTAGATGGGGTGACTTGTGTGGCTCGGACCAGGTTCTGTTACCCAGAATCCTTTTCAAACCTCAAAATGTGGCTAAAAAAACACATGTTCCTCACATTTCTGTGGCAGAAATTCTGGAATCTGAGAGGAGCCACAAATTTCCTTCCACCCAGCGTTCCCCACGTCTCCCGATAAAAATGATACCTCACTTGTGTGGGTAGGCCTAGCGCCCGCGACAGGAAACGCCCCAAAGCGCAACGAGGACACATCCAAATTTGTGAAGGAAAACAGAGGTGTTTTTTGCAAAGTGCCTACCTGTAGATTTTGGCCTGTAGCTCAGCCGCCACCTAGGGAAACCTACCAAACCTGTGCATTTCTGAAAACTAGAGACCTAGGGGAATCCACGATGGGGTGACTTGTGTGGCTCGGACCAGGTTCTGTTACCCAGAATCCTTTGCAAACCTCAAAATTTGGCTAAAAAAACACATGTTCCTAACATTTCTGTGGCAGAAAGTTCTGGAATCTGAGAGGAGCCACAAATTTCATTCCACCCAGCGTTCCCCCACGTCTCCCGATAAAAATGATACCTCACTTGTGTGGGTAGGCCTAGCGGCCGCGACACGTATCACCCCAAAGCGCAACGTGGACACATCCAAATTTGTGAAGGAAAACAGAGCTGTTTTTAGCAAAGTGACTACCTGTAGATTTTGGCCTCTAGCTCAGCCGCCACCTAGGGAAACCTACCAAACCTGTGAATTTCTGAAAACTAGAGACCTAGGGGAATCCAAGATGGGGTGACTTGTGTGGCTCGGACCAGGTTCTGTTACCCAGAATCCTTTGCAAACCTCAAAATGTGGCTAAAAAAACACATGTTCCTCACATTTCTGTGGCAGAAAGTTCTGGAATCTGAGAGGAGCCACAAATTTCCTTCCACCCAGCGTTCCCCACGTCTCCCGATAAAAATGATACCTCACTTGTGTGGGTTGGCCTAGCGCCCGCGACAGGAAACGCCCCAAAGCGCAACGTGGACGCATCCAAATTTGTGAAGGAAAACAGAGGTGTTTTTTGCAAAGTGCCTACCTGTAGATTTTGGCCTGTAGCTCAGCCGCCACCTAGGGAAACCTACCAAACCTGTGCATTTCTGAAAACTAGAGACCTAGGGGAATCCACGATGGGGTGACTTGTGTGGCTCGGACCAGGTTCTGTTACCCAGAATCCTTTGCAAACCTCAAAATTTGGCTAAAAAAACACATGTTCCTAACATTTCAGTGGCAGAAAGTTCTGGAATCTGAGAGGAGCCACAAATTTCCTTCCACCCAGCGTTCCCCCACGTCTCCCGATAAAAATGATACCTCACTTGTGTGGGTAGGCCTAGCGGCCGCGACAGGGAACACCCCAAAGCGCAACGTGGACACATCCAAATTTGTGAAGGAAAACAGAGGTGTTTTTTGCAAAGTGCCTACCTGTAGATTTTGCCCTGTAGCTCAGCCGCCACCTAGGGAAACCTACCAAACCTGTGCATTTCTGAAAACTAGAGACCTAGGGGAATCCACGATGGGGTGACTTGTGTGGCTCGGACCAGGTTCTGTTACCCAGAATCCTTTGCAAACCTCAAAATTTGGCTAAAAAAACACATGTTCCTAACATTTCTGTGGCAGAAAGTTCTGGAATCTGAGAGGAGCCACAAATTTCATTCCACCCAGCGTTCCCCCACGTCTCCCGATAAAAATGATACCTCACTTGTGTGGGTAGGCCTAGCGGCCGCGACAGGTATCACCCCAAAGCGCAACGTGGACACATCCAAATTTGTGAGGGAAAACAGAGCTGTTTTTAGCAAAGTGACTACCTGTAGATTTTGGCCTCTAGCTCAGCCGCCACCTAGGGAAACCTACCAAACCAGTGAATTTCTGAAAACTAGAGACCTAGGGGAATCCAAGATGGGGGGACTTGTGTGGCTCGGACCAGGTTCTGTTACCCAGAATCCTTTGCAAACCTCAAAATGTGGCTAAAAAAACACATGTTCCTCACTTTTCTGTGGCAGAAAGTTCTGGAATCTGAGAGGAGCCACAAATTTCCTTCCACCCAGCGTTCCCCACGTCTCCCGATAAAAATGATACCTCACTTGTGTGGGTTGGCCTAGCGCCCGCGACAGGAAACGCCCCAAAGCGCAACGTGGACACATCCAAATTTGTGAAGGAAAACAGAGGTGTTTTTTGCAAAGTGCCTACCTGTAGATTTTGGCCTGTAGCTCAGCCGCCACCTAGGGAAACCTACCAAACCTGTGCATTTCTGAAAACTAGAGACCTAGGGGAATCCACGATGGGGTGACTTGTGTGGCTCGGACCAGGTTCTGTTACCCAGAATCCTTTGCAAACCTCAAAATTTGGCTAAAAAAACACATGTTCCTAAAATTTCAGTGGCAGAAAGTTCTGGAATCTGAGAGGAGCCACAAATTTCCTTCCACCCAGCGTTCCCCCACGTCTCCCGATAAAAATGATACCTCACTTGTGTGGGTAGGCCTAGCGGCCGCGACAGGGTACACCCCAAAGCGCAACGTGGACACATCCAAATTTGTGAAGGAAAACAGAGGTGTTTTTTGCAAAGTGCCTACCTGTAGATTTTGGCCTGTAGCTCAGCCGCCACCTATGGAAACCTACCAAACCTGTGCATTTCTGAAAACTAGAGACCTAGGGGAATCCAAGATGGGGTGACTTGTGTGGCTCGGACCAGGTTCTGTTACCCAGAATCCTTTGCAAACCTCAAAATTTGGCTAAAAAAACACATGTTCCTAACATTTCTGTGGCAGAAAGTTCTGGAATCTGAGAGGAGCCACAAATTTCCTTCCACCCAGCGTTCCCCCACGTCTCCCGATAAAAATGATACCTCACTTGTGTGGGTAGGCCTAGCGCCCGCGACAGGAAACGCCCCAAAGCGCAACGTGGACACATCCAAATTTGTGAAGGAAAACAGAGCTGTTTTTAGCAAAGTGACTACCTGTAGATTTTGGCCTCTAGCTCAGCCGCCACCTAGGGAAACCTACCAAACCTGTGCATTTCTGAAAACTAGAGACCTAGGGGAATCCAAGATGGGGTGACTTGTGTGGCTCGGACCAGGTTCTGTTACCCAGAATCCTTTTCAAACCTCAAAATGTGGCTAAAAAAACACATGTTCCTCACATTTCTGTGGCAGAAATTCTGGAATCTGAGAGGAGCCACAAATTTCCTTCCACCCAGCGTTCCCCACGTCTCCCGATAAAAATGATACCTCACTTGTGTGGGTAGGCCTAGCGCCCGCGACAGGAAACGCCCCAAAGCGCAACGAGGACACATCCAAATTTGTGAAGGAAAACAGAGGTGTTTTTTGCAAAGTGCCTACCTGTAGATTTTGGCCTGTAGCTCAGCCGCCACCTAGGGAAACCTACCAAACCTGTGCATTTCTGAAAACTAGAGACCTAGGGGAATCCACGATGGGGTGACTTGTGTGGCTCGGACCAGGTTCTGTTACCCAGAATCCTTTGCAAACCTCAAAATTTGGCTAAAAAAACACATGTTCCTAACATTTCTGTGGCAGAAAGTTCTGGAATCTGAGAGGAGCCACAAATTTCATTCCACCCAGCGTTCCCCCACGTCTCCCGATAAAAATGATACCTCACTTGTGTGGGTAGGCCTAGCGGCCGCGACACGTATCACCCCAAAGCGCAACGTGGACACATCCAAATTTGTGAAGGAAAACAGAGCTGTTTTTAGCAAAGTGACTACCTGTAGATTTTGGCCTCTAGCTCAGCCGCCACCTAGGGAAACCTACCAAACCTGTGAATTTCTGAAAACTAGAGACCTAGGGGAATCCAAGATGGGGTGACTTGTGTGGCTCGGACCAGGTTCTGTTACCCAGAATCCTTTGCAAACCTCAAAATGTGGCTAAAAAAACACATGTTCCTCACATTTCTGTGGCAGAAAGTTCTGGAATCTGAGAGGAGCCACAAATTTCCTTCCACCCAGCGTTCCCCACGTCTCCCGATAAAAATGATACCTCACTTGTGTGGGTTGGCCTAGCGCCCGCGACAGGAAACGCCCCAAAGCGCAACGTGGACGCATCCAAATTTGTGAAGGAAAACAGAGGTGTTTTTTGCAAAGTGCCTACCTGTAGATTTTGGCCTGTAGCTCAGCCGCCACCTAGGGAAACCTACCAAACCTGTGCATTTCTGAAAACTAGAGACCTAGGGGAATCCACGATGGGGTGACTTGTGTGGCTCGGACCAGGTTCTGTTACCCAGAATCCTTTGCAAACCTCAAAATTTGGCTAAAAAAACACATGTTCCTAACATTTCAGTGGCAGAAAGTTCTGGAATCTGAGAGGAGCCACAAATTTCCTTCCACCCAGCGTTCCCCCACGTCTCCCGATAAAAATGATACCTCACTTGTGTGGGTAGGCCTAGCGGCCGCGACAGGGAACACCCCAAAGCGCAACGTGGACACATCCAAATTTGTGAAGGAAAACAGAGGTGTTTTTTGCAAAGTGCCTACCTGTAGATTTTGGCCTGTAGCTCAGCCGCCACCTAGGGAAACCTACCAAACCTGTGCATTTCTGAAAACTAGAGACCTAGGGGAATCCAAGATGGGGTGACTTGTGTGGCTCAGACCAGGTTCTGTTACCCAGAATCCTTTGCAAACCTCAAAATTTGGCTAAAAAAACACATGTTCCTAACATTTCTGTGGCAGAAAGTTCTGGAATCTGAGAGGAGCCACAAATTTCATTCCACCCAGCGTTCCCCCAAGTCTCCCGATAAAAATGATACCTCACTTGTGTGGGTAGGCCTAGCGCCCGCGACAGGAAACGCCCCAAAGCGCAACGTGGACACATCCAAATTTGTGAAGGAAAACAGAGGTGTTTTTTGCAAAGTGCCTACCTGTAGATTTTGGCCTGTAGCTCAGCCGCCACCTAGGGAAACCTACTAAACCTGTGCATTTCTGAAAACTAGAGACCTAGGGGAATTCAAGGTGGGGTGACTTGTGTGGCTCGGACCAGGTTCTGTTACCCAGAATCCTTTGCAAACCTCAAAATTTGGCTAAAAAAACACATGTTCCCAACATTTCTGTGGCAGAAAGTTCTGGAATCTGAGAGGAACCACAAATTTCCTTCCACCCAGCGTTCCCTCATGGCTCCCGATAAAAATTATACCTCACTTGTGTGGGTAGGCCTAGCGGCCGTGACAGGAAACGCCCCAAAGTGCAACGTGGACACATCCAAATTTGTGAAGGAAAACAGGTGTTTTTTGCAAAGTGACTACCTGTAGATTTTGGCCTGTAGCTCAGCCGCCACCTATGGAAACCTACCAAACCTGTGCATTTCTGAAAACTAGAGACCTAGGGGAATCCAAGATGGGGTGACTTGTGTGGCTCGGACCAGGTTCTGTTACCTAGAATCCTTTGCAAACCTCAAAATTTGGCTAAAAAAACACATGTTCCTAACATTTCTGTGGCAGAAAGTTCTGGAATCTGAGAGGAGGCACAAATTTCCTTCCACCCAGCGTTCCCCCACGTCTCCCGATAAAAATGATACCTCACTTGTGTGGGTAGGCCTAGCGCCCGCGACAGGAAACGCCCCAAAGCGCAACGTGGACACATCCAAATTTGTGAAGGAAAACAGAGCTGTTTTTAGCAAAGTGACTACCTGTAGATTTTGGCCTCTAGCTCAGCCGCCACCTAGGGAAACCTACCAAACCTGTGCATTTCTGAAAACTAGAGACCTAGGGGAATCCAAGATGGGGTGACTTGTGTGGCTCGGACCAGGTTCTGTTACCCAGAATCCTTTGCAAACCTCAAAATGTGGCTAAAAAAACACATGTTCCTCACATTTCTGTGGCAGAAAGTTCTGGAATCTGAGAGGAGCCACAAATTTCCTTCCACCCAGCGTTCCCCACGTCTCCCGATAAAAATGATACCTCACTTGTGTGGGTAGGCCTAGCGCCCGCGACAGGAAACGCCCCAAAGCGCAACGTGGACACATCCAAATTTGTGAAGGAAAACAGAGGTGTTTTTTGCAAAGTGCCTACCTGTAGATTTTGGCCTGTAGCTCAGCCGCCACCTAGGGAAACCTACCAAACCTGTGCATTTCTGAAAACTAGAGAACTAGGGGAATCCACGATGGGGTGACTTGTGTGGCTCGGACCAGGTTCTGTTACCCAGAATCCTTTGCAAACCTCAAAATTTGGCTAAAAAAACACATGTTCCTAACATTTCAGTGGCAGAAAGTTCTGGAATCTGAGAGGAGCCACAAATTTCCTTCCACCCAGCGTTCCCCCACATCTCCCGATAAAAATGATACCTCACTTGTGTGGGTAGGCCTAGCGGCCGCGACAGGGAACACCCCAAAGCGCAACGTGGACACATCCAAATTTGTGAAGGAAAACAGAGGTGTTTTTTGCAAAGTGCCTACCTGTAGATTTTGGCCTGTAGCTCAGCCGCCACCTAGGGAAACCTACCAAACCTGTGCCTTTCTGAAAACTAGAGACCTAGGGGAATCCAAGATGGGGTGACTTGTGTGGCTCAGACCAGGTTCTGTTACCCAGAATCCTTTGCAAACCTCAAAATTTGGCTAAAAAAACACATGTTCCTAACATTTCTGTGGCAGAAAGTTCTGGAATCTGAGAGGAGCCACAAATTTCCTTCCACCCAGCGTTCCCCCACGTCTCCCGATAAAAATGATACCTCACTTGTGTGGGTAGGCCTAGCGCCCGCGACAGGAAACGCCCCAAAGCGCAACGTGGACACATCCAAATTTGTGAAGGAAAACAGAGCTGTTTTTAGCAAAGTGACTACCTGTAGATTTTGGCCTCTAGCTCAGCCGCCACCTAGGGAAACCTACCAAACCTGTGCATTTCTGAAAACTAGAGACCTAGGGGAATCCAAGATGGGGTGACTTGTGTGGCTCGGACCAGGTTCTGTTACCCAGAATCCTTTTCAAACCTCAAAATGTGGCTAAAAAAACACATGTTCCTCACATTTCTGTGGCAGAAATTCTGGAATCTGAGAGGAGCCACAAATTTCCTTCCACCCAGCGTTCCCCACGTCTCCCGATAAAAATGATACCTCACTTGTGTGGGTAGGCCTAGCGCCCGCGACAGGAAACGCCCCAAAGCGCAACGAGGACACATCCAAATTTGTGAAGGAAAACAGAGGTGTTTTTTGCAAAGTGCCTACCTGTAGATTTTGGCCTGTAGCTCAGCCGCCACCTAGGGAAACCTACCAAACCTGTGCATTTCTGAAAACTAGAGACCTAGGGGAATCCACGATGGGGTGACTTGTGTGGCTCGGACCAGGTTCTGTTACCCAGAATCCTTTGCAAACCTCAAAATTTGGCTAAAAAAACACATGTTCCTAACATTTCTGTGGCAGAAAGTTCTGGAATCTGAGAGGAGCCACAAATTTCATTCCACCCAGCGTTCCCCCACGTCTCCCGATAAAAATGATACCTCACTTGTGTGGGTAGGCCTAGCGGCCGCGACACGTATCACCCCAAAGCGCAACGTGGACACATCCAAATTTGTGAAGGAAAACAGAGCTGTTTTTAGCAAAGTGACTACCTGTAGATTTTGGCCTCTAGCTCAGCCGCCACCTAGGGAAACCTACCAAACCTGTGAATTTCTGAAAACTAGAGACCTAGGGGAATCCAAGATGGGGTGACTTGTGTGGCTCGGACCAGGTTCTGTTACCCAGAATCCTTTGCAAACCTCAAAATGTGGCTAAAAAAACACATGTTCCTCACATTTCTGTGGCAGAAAGTTCTGGAATCTGAGAGGAGCCACAAATTTCCTTCCACCCAGCGTTCCCCACGTCTCCCGATAAAAATGATACCTCACTTGTGTGGGTTGGCCTAGCGCCCGCGACAGGAAACGCCCCAAAGCGCAACGTGGACGCATCCAAATTTGTGAAGGAAAACAGAGGTGTTTTTTGCAAAGTGCCTACCTGTAGATTTTGGCCTGTAGCTCAGCCGCCACCTAGGGAAACCTACCAAACCTGTGCATTTCTGAAAACTAGAGACCTAGGGGAATCCACGATGGGGTGACTTGTGTGGCTCGGACCAGGTTCTGTTACCCAGAATCCTTTGCAAACCTCAAAATTTGGCTAAAAAAACACATGTTCCTAACATTTCAGTGGCAGAAAGTTCTGGAATCTGAGAGGAGCCACAAATTTCCTTCCACCCAGCGTTCCCCCACGTCTCCCGATAAAAATGATACCTCACTTGTGTGGGTAGGCCTAGCGGCCGCGACAGGGAACACCCCAAAGCGCAACGTGGACACATCCAAATTTGTGAAGGAAAACAGAGGTGTTTTTTGCAAAGTGCCTACCTGTAGATTTTGGCCTGTAGCTCAGCCGCCACCTAGGGAAACCTACCAAACCTGTGCATTTCTGAAAACTAGAGACCTAGGGGAATCCAAGATGGGGTGACTTGTGTGGCTCAGACCAGGTTCTGTTACCCAGAATCCTTTGCAAACCTCAAAATTTGGCTAAAAAAACACATGTTCCTAACATTTCTGTGGCAGAAAGTTCTGGAATCTGAGAGGAGCCACAAATTTCATTCCACCCAGCGTTCCCCCAAGTCTCCCGATAAAAATGATACCTCACTTGTGTGGGTAGGCCTAGCGCCCGCGACAGGAAACGCCCCAAAGCGCAACGTGGACACATCCAAATTTGTGAAGGAAAACAGAGGTGTTTTTTGCAAAGTGCCTACCTGTAGATTTTGGCCTGTAGCTCAGCCGCCACCTAGGGAAACCTACTAAACCTGTGCATTTCTGAAAACTAGAGACCTAGGGGAATTCAAGGTGGGGTGACTTGTGTGGCTCGGACCAGGTTCTGTTACCCAGAATCCTTTGCAAACCTCAAAATTTGGCTAAAAAAACACATGTTCCCAACATTTCTGTGGCAGAAAGTTCTGGAATCTGAGAGGAACCACAAATTTCCTTCCACCCAGCGTTCCCTCATGGCTCCCGATAAAAATTATACCTCACTTGTGTGGGTAGGCCTAGCGGCCGTGACAGGAAACGCCCCAAAGTGCAACGTGGACACATCCAAATTTGTGAAGGAAAACAGGTGTTTTTTGCAAAGTGACTACCTGTAGATTTTGGCCTGTAGCTCAGCCGCCACCTATGGAAACCTACCAAACCTGTGCATTTCTGAAAACTAGAGACCTAGGGGAATCCAAGATGGGGTGACTTGTGTGGCTCGGACCAGGTTCTGTTACCTAGAATCCTTTGCAAACCTCAAAATTTGGCTAAAAAAACACATGTTCCTAACATTTCTGTGGCAGAAAGTTCTGGAATCTGAGAGGAGGCACAAATTTCCTTCCACCCAGCGTTCCCCCACGTCTCCCGATAAAAATGATACCTCACTTGTGTGGGTAGGCCTAGCGCCCGCGACAGGAAACGCCCCAAAGCGCAACGTGGACACATCCAAATTTGTGAAGGAAAACAGAGCTGTTTTTAGCAAAGTGACTACCTGTAGATTTTGGCCTCTAGCTCAGCCGCCACCTAGGGAAACCTACCAAACCTGTGCATTTCTGAAAACTAGAGACCTAGGGGAATCCAAGATGGGGTGACTTGTGTGGCTCGGACCAGGTTCTGTTACCCAGAATCCTTTGCAAACCTCAAAATGTGGCTAAAAAAACACATGTTCCTCACATTTCTGTGGCAGAAAGTTCTGGAATCTGAGAGGAGCCACAAATTTCCTTCCACCCAGCGTTCCCCACGTCTCCCGATAAAAATGATACCTCACTTGTGTGGGTAGGCCTAGCGCCCGCGACAGGAAACGCCCCAAAGCGCAACGTGGACACATCCAAATTTGTGAAGGAAAACAGAGGTGTTTTTTGCAAAGTGCCTACCTGTAGATTTTGGCCTGTAGCTCAGCCGCCACCTAGGGAAACCTACCAAACCTGTGCATTTCTGAAAACTAGAGAACTAGGGGAATCCACGATGGGGTGACTTGTGTGGCTCGGACCAGGTTCTGTTACCCAGAATCCTTTGCAAACCTCAAAATTTGGCTAAAAAAACACATGTTCCTAACATTTCAGTGGCAGAAAGTTCTGGAATCTGAGAGGAGCCACAAATTTCCTTCCACCCAGCGTTCCCCCACATCTCCCGATAAAAATGATACCTCACTTGTGTGGGTAGGCCTAGCGGCCGCGACAGGGAACACCCCAAAGCGCAACGTGGACACATCCAAATTTGTGAAGGAAAACAGAGGTGTTTTTTGCAAAGTGCCTACCTGTAGATTTTGGCCTGTAGCTCAGCCGCCACCTAGGGAAACCTACCAAACCTGTGCCTTTCTGAAAACTAGAGACCTAGGGGAATCCAAGATGGGGTGACTTGTGTGGCTCAGACCAGGTTCTGTTACCCAGAATCCTTTGCAAACCTCAAAATTTGGCTAAAAAAACACATGTTCCTCACATTTCTGTGGCAGAAAGTTCTGGAATCTGAGAGGAGCCACAAATTTCCTTCCACCCAGCGTTCCCCCACGTCTCCCGATACAAATGATACCTCACTTGTGTGTGTAGGCCTAGCGCCCGCGACAGGAAACGCCCCAAAGCGCAACGTGGACACATCAAAATTTGTGAAGGAAAACAGAGGTGTTTTTTGCAAAGTGCCTACCTGTAGATTGTGGCTTGTAGCTCAGCCGCCACCTAGGGAAACCTACCAAACCTGTGCATTTCTGAAAACTAGAGACCTAGGGGAATCCAAGATGGGGTGACTTGTGTGGCTCGGACCAGGTTCTGTTACCCAGAATCCTTTGCAAACCTCAAAATTTGGCTAAAAAAACACATGTTCCTCACATTTCTGTGGCAGAAAGTTCTGGAATCTGAGAGGAGCCACGAATTTCTTTCCACCCAGCGTTCCCCCACGTCTCCCGATAAAAATGATACCTCACTTGTTTGCGTAGGTCTAGCGCCCGTGACAGGAAATGCCCCAAGGCGCAACGTGGACACATCCAAATTTGTGACGGAAAATAGAGGTGTTTTTTGCAAAGTGCCTACCTGTATATTTTGGCCTGTAGCTCAGCCGCCACAAAGGGAAACCTACCAAACCTGTGCATTTCTGAAAACTAGAGACCTAGGGGAAACCAAGATGGGGTGACTTGTGTGGATCGGACCAGGTTCTGTTACCCAGAATCCTTTGCAAACCTCAAAATTTGGCTAAAAAAACACATGTTCCTAACATTTCTGTGGCAGAAAGTTCTGGAATCTGAGAGGAGCCACAAATTTCATTCCACCCAGCGTTCCCCCAAGTCTCCCGATAAAAATGATACCTCACTTGTGTGGGTAGGCCTAGCGCCCGCGACAGGAAACGCCCCAAAGCGCAACGTGGACACATCCAAATTTGTGAAGGAAAACAGAGGTGTTTTTTGCAAAGTGCCTACCTGTAGATTTTGGCCTGTAGCTCAGCCGCCACCTAGGGAAACCTACTAAACCTGTGCATTTCTGAAAACTAGAGACCTAGGGGAATTCAAGGTGGGGTGACTTGTGTGGCTCGGACCAGGTTCTGTTACCCAGAATCCTTTGCAAACCTCAAAATTTGGCTAAAAAAACACATGTTCCTAACATTTCTGTGGCAGAAAGTTCTGGAATCTGAGAGGAACCACAAATTTCCTTCCACCCAGCGTTCCCCCATGGCTCCCGATAAAAATTATACCTCACTTGTGTGGGTAGGCCTAGCGGCCGTGACAGGAAACGCCCCAAAGCGCAACGTGGACACATCCAAATTTGTGAAGGAAAACAGGTGTTTTTTGCAAAGTGACTACCTGTAGATTTTGGTCTGTAGCTCAGCCGCCACCTATGGAAACCTACCAAACCTGTGCATTTCTGAAAACTAGAGACCTAGGGGAATCCAAGATGGGGTGACTTGTGTGGCTCGGACCAGGTTCTGTTACCCAGAATCCTTTGCAAACCTCAAAATTTGGCTAAAAAAACACATGTTCCTAACATTTCTGTGGCAGAAAGTTCTGGAATCTGAGAGGAGCCACAAATTTCCTTCCACCCAGCGTTCCCCCACGTCTCCCGATAAAAATGATACCTCACTTGTGTGGGTAGGCCTAGCGCCCGCGACAGGAAACGCCCCAAAGCGCAACGTGGACACATCCAAATTTGTGAAGGAAAACAGAGCTGTTTTTAGCAAAGTGACTACCTGTAGATTTTGGCCTCTAGCTCAGCCGCCACCTAGGGAAACCTACCAAACCTGTGCATTTCTGAAAACTAGAGACCTAGGGGAATCCAAGATGGGGTGACTTGTGTGGCTCGGACCAGGTTCTGTTACCCAGAATCCTTTGCAAACATCAAAATGTGGCTAAAAAAACACATGTTCCTAACATTTCTGTGGCAGAAAGTTCTGGAATCTGAGAGGAGCCACAAATTTCATTCCACCCAGCGTTCCCCCAAGTCTCCCGATAAAAATGATACCTCACTTGTGTGGGTAGGCCTAGCGCCCGCGACAGGAAACGCCCCAAAGCGCAACGTGGACACATCCAAATTTGTGAAGGAAAACAGAGGTGTTTTTTGCAAAGTGCCTACCTGTAGATTTTGGCCTGTAGCTCAGCCGCCACCTAGGGAAACCTACTAAACCTGTGCATTTCTGAAAACTAGAGACCTAGGGGAATTCAAGGTGGGGTGACTTGTGTGGCTCGGACCAGGTTCTGTTACCCAGAATCCTTTGCAAACCTCAAAATTTGGCTAAAAAAACACATGTTCCTAACATTTCTGTGGCAGAAAGTTCTGGAATCTGAGAGGAAACACAAATTTCCTTCCACCCAGCGTTCCCCCATGGCTCCCGATAAAAATTATACCTCACTTGTGTGGGTAGGCCTAGCGGCCGTGACAGGAAACGCCCCAAAGCGCAACGTGGACACATCCAAATTTGTGAAGGAAAACAGAGCTGTTTTTAGCAAAGTGACTACCTGTAGATTTTGGCCTCTAGCTCAGCCGCCACCTAGGGAAACCTACCAAACCTGTGCATTTCTGAAAACTAGAGACCTAGGGGAATCCAAGATGGGGTGACTTGTGTGGCTCGGACCAGGTTCTGTTACCCAGAATCCTTTGCAAACCTCAAAATGTGGCTAAAAAAACACATGTTCCTCACATTTCTGTGGCAGAAAGTTCTGGAATCTGAGAGGAGCCACAAATTTCTTTCCACCCAGCGTTCCCCCACGTCTCCCGATAAAAATGATACCTCACTTGTTTGCGTAGGTCTAGCGCCCGTGACAGGAAATGCCCCAAGGCGCAACGTGGACACATCCAAATTTGTGACGGAAAACAGAGGTGTTTTTTGCAAAGTGCCTACCTGTATATTTTGGCCTGTAGCTCAGCCGCCACGTAGGGAAACCTACCAAACCTGTGCATTTCTGAAAACTAGAGACCTAGGGGAAACCAAGATGGGGTGACTTGTGTGGATCGGACCAGGTTCTGTTACCCAGAATCCTTTGCAAACCTCAAAATTTGGCTAAAAAAACAGATGTTCCTAACATTTCTGTGGCAGAAAGTTCTGGAATCTGAGAGGAGCCACAAATTTCATTCCACCCAGCGTTCCCCCAAGTCTCCCGATAAAAATGATACCTCACTTGTGTGGGTAGGCCTAGCGCCCGCGACAGGAAACGCCCCAAAGCGCAACGTGGACACATCCAAATTTGTGAAGGAAAACAGAGGTGTTTTTTGCAAAGTGCCTACCTGTAGATTTTGGCCTGTAGCTCAGCCGCCACCTAGGGAAACCTACTAAACCTGTGCATTTCTGAAAACTAGAGACCTAGGGGAATTCAAGGTGGGGTGACTTGTGTGGCTCGGACCAGGTTCTGTTACCCAGAATCCTTTGCAAACCTCAAAATTTGGCTAAAAAAACACATGTTCCTAACATTTCTGTGGCAGAAAGTTCTGGAATCTGAGAGGAACCACAAATTTCCTTCCACCCAGCGTTCCCCCATGGCTCCCGATAAAAATTATACCTCACTTGTGTGGGTAGGCCTAGCGGCCGTGACAGGAAACGCCCCAAAGCGCAACGTGGAACCATCCAAATTTGTGAAGGAAAACAGGTGTTTTTTGCAAAGTGACTACCTGTAGATTTTGGCCTGTAGCTCAGCCGCCACCTATGGAAACCTACCAAACCTGTGCATTTCTGAAAACTAGAGACCTAGGGGAATCCAAGATGGGGTGACTTGTGTGGCTCGGACCAGGTTCTGTTACCCAGAATCCTTTGCAAACCTCAAAATTTGGCTAAAAAAACACATGTTCCTAACATTTCTGTGGCAGAAAGTTCTGGAATCTGAGAGGAGCCACAAATTTCCTTCCACCCAGCGTTCCCCCACGTCTCCCGATAAAAATGATACCTCACTTGTGTGGGTAGGCCTAGCGCCCGCGACAGGAAACGCCCCAAAGCGCAACGTGGACACATCCAAATTTGTGAAGGAAAACAGAGCTGTTTTTAGCAAAGTGACTACCTGTAGATTTTGGCCTCTAGCTCAGCCGCCACCTAGGGAAACCTACCAAACCTGTGCATTTCTGAAAACTAGAGACCTAGGGGAATCCAAGATGGGGTGACTTGTGTGGCTCGGACCAGGTTCTGTTACCCAGAATCCTTTGCAAACCTCAAAATGTGGCTAAAAAAACACATGTTCCTCACATTTCTGTGGCAGAAAGTTCTGGAATCTGAGAGGAGCCACAAATTTCCTTCCACCCAGCGTTCCCCACGTCTCCCGATAAAAATGATACCTCACTTGTGTGGGTAGGCCTAGCGCCCGCGAAAGGAAACGCCCCAAAGCGCAACGAGGACACATCCAAATTTGTGAAGGAAAACAGAGGTGTTTTTTGCAAAGTGCCTACCTGTAGATTTTGGCCTGTAGCTCAGCCGCCACCTAGGGAAACCTACCAAACCTGTGCATTTCTGAAAACTAGAGACCTAGGGGAATCCACGATGGGGTGACTTGTGTGGCTCGGACCAGGTTCTGTTACCCAGAATCCTTTGCAAACCTCAAAATTTGGCTAAAAAAACACATGTTCCTAACATTTCTGTGGCAGAAAGTTCTGGAATCTGAGAGGAGCCACAAATTTCATTCCACCCAGCGTTCCCCCACGTCTCCCGATAAAAATGATACCTCACTTGTGTGGGTAGGCCTAGCGGCCGCGACAGGTATCACCCCAAAGCGCAACGTGGACACATCCAAATTTGTGAAGGAAAACAGGGCTGTTTTTAGCAAAGTGACTACCTGTAGATTTTGGCCTCTAGCTCAGCCGCCACCTAGGGAAACCTACCAAACCTGTGAATTTCTGAAAACTAGAGACCTAGGGGAATCCAAGATGGGGTGACTTGTGTGGCTCGGACCAGGTTCTGTTACCCAGAATCCTTTGCAAACCTCAAAATGTGGCTAAAAAAACACATGTTCCTCACATTTCTGTGCAGAAAGTTCTGGAATCTGAGAGGAGCCACAAATTTCCTTCCACCCAGCGTTCCCCACGTCTCCCGATAAAAATGATACCTCACTTGTGTGGGTTGGCCTAGCGCCCGCGACAGGAAACGCCCCAAAGCGCAACGTGGACACATCCAAATTTGTGAAGGAAAACAGAGGTGTTTTTTGCAAAGTGCCTACCTGTAGATTTTGGCCTGTAGCTCAGCCGCCACCTAGGGAAACCTACCAAACCTGTGCATTTCTGAAAACTAGAGACCTAGGGGAATCCACGATGGGGTGACTTGTGTGGCTCGGACCAGGTTCTGTTACCCAGAATCCTTTGCAAACCTCAAAATTTGGCTAAAAAAACACATGTTCCTAACATTTCTGTGGCAGAAAGTTCTGGAATCTGAGAGGAGCCACAAATTTCATTCCACTCAGCGTTCCCCCACGTCTCCCGATAAAAATGATACCTCACTTGTGTGGGTAGGCCTAGCGGCCGCGACAGGTATCACCCCAAAGCGCAACGTGGACACATCCAAATTTGTGAGTGAAAACAGAGCTGTTTTTAGCAAAGTGACTACCTGTAGATTTTGGCCTCTAGCTCAGCCGCCACCTAGGGAAACCTACCAAACCTGTGCATTTCTGAAAACTAGAGACCTAGGGGAATCCACGATGGGGTGACTTGTGTGGCTCGGACCAGGTTCTGTTACCCAGAATCCTTTGCAAACCTCAAAATTTGGCTAAAAAAACACATGTTCCCAACATTTCTGTGGCAGAAAGTTCTGGAATCTGAGAGGAACCACAAATTTCCTTCCACCCAGCGTTCCCCCATGGCTCCCGATAAAAATTATACCTCACTTGTGTGGGTAGGCCTAGCGGCCGTGACAGGAAACGCCCCAAAGCGCAACGTGGACACATCCAAATTTGTGAAGGAAAACAGGTGTTTTTTGCAAAGTGACTACCTGTAGATTTTGGCCTGTAGCTCAGCCGCCACCTATGGAAACCTACCAAACCTGTGCATTTCTGAAAACTAGAGACCTAGGGGAATCCAAGATGGGGTGACTTGTGTGGCTCGGACCAGGTTCTGTTACCTAGAATCCTTTGCAAACCTCAAAATTTGGCTAAAAAAACACATGTTCCTAACATTTCTGTGGCAGAAAGTTCTGGAATCTGAGAGGAGGCACAAATTTCCTTCCACCCAGCGTTCCCCCACGTCTCCCGATAAAAATGATACCTCACTTGTGTGGGTAGGCCTAGCGCCCGCGACAGGAAACGCCCCAAAGCGCAACGTGGACACATCCAAATTTGTGAAGGAAAACAGAGCTGTTTTTAGCAAAGCGACTACCTGTAGATTTTGGCCTCTAGCTCAGCCGCCACCTAGGGAAACCTACCAAACCTGTGCATTTCTGAAAACTAGAGACCTAGGGGAATCCAAGATGGGGTGACTTGTGTGGCTCGGACCAGGTTCTGTTACCCAGAATCCTTTGCAAACCTCAAAATGTGGCTAAAAAAAACACATGTTCCTCACATTTCTGTGGCAGAAAGTTCTGGAATCTGAGAGGAGCCACAAATTTCCTTCCACCCAGCGTTCCCCACGTCTCCCGATAAAAATGATACCTCACTTGTGTGGGTAGGCCTAGCGCCCGCGACAGGAAACGCCCCAAAGCGCAACGTGGACACATGAAAATTTGTGAAGGAAAACAGAGGTGTTTTTTGCAAAGTGCCTACCTGTAGATTTTGGCCTGTAGCTCAGCCGCCACCTAGGGAAACCTACCAAACCTGTGCATTTCTGAAAACTAGAGACCTAGGGGAATCCACGATGGGGTGACTTGTGTGGCTCGGACCAGGTTCTGTTACCCAGAATCCTTTGCAAACCTCAAAATTTGGCTAAAAAAACACATGTTCCTAACATTTCAGTCGCAGAAAGTTCTGGAATCTGAGAGGAGCCACAAATTTCCTTCCACCCAGCGTTCCCCCACATCTCCCGATAAAAATGATACCTCACTTGTGTGGGTAGGCCTAGCGGCCGCGACAGGGAACACCCCAAAGCGCAACGTGGACACATCCAAATTTGTGAAGGAAAACAGAGGTGTTTTTTTGCAAAGTGCCTACCTGTAGATTTTGGCCTGTAGCTCAGCCGCCACCTAGGGAAACCTACCAAACCTGTGCATTTCTGAAAACTAGAGACCTAGGGGAATCCAAGATGGGGTGACTTGTGTGGCTCAGACCAGGTTCTGTTACCCAGAATCCTTTGCAAACCTCAAAATTTGGCTAAAAAAACACATGTTCCTCACATTTCTGTGGCAGAAAGTTCTGGAATCTGAGAGGAGCCACAAATTTCCTTCCACCCAGCGTTCCCCCACGTCTCCCGATACAAATGATACCTCACTTGTGTGTGTAGGCCTAGCGCCCCGCGACAGGAAACGCCCCAAAGCGCAAAGTGGACACATCAAAATTTGTGAAGGAAAACAGAGGTGTTTTTTGCAAAGTGCCTACCTGTAGATTGTGGCTTGTAGCTCAGCCGCCACCTAGGGAAACCTACCAAACCTGTGCATTTCTGAAAACTAGAGACCTAGGGGAATCCAAGATGGGGTGACTTGTGTGGCTCGGACCAGGTTCTGTTACCCAGAATCCTTTGCAAACCTCAAAATTTGGCTAAAAAAACACATGTTCCTCACATTTCTGTGGCAGAAAGTTCTGGAATCTGAGAGGAGCCACGAATTTCTTTCCACCCAGCGTTCCCCCACGTCTCCCGATAAAAATGATACCTCACTTGTTTGCGTAGGTCTAGCGCCCGTGACAGGAAATGCCCCAAGGCGCAACGTGGACACATCCAAATTTGTGACGGAAAATAGAGGTGTTTTTTGCAAAGTGCCTACCTGTATATTTTGGCCTGTAGCTCAGCCGCCACATAGGGAAACCTACCAAACCTGTGCATTTCTGAAAACTAGAGACCTAGGGGAAACCAAGATGGGGTGACTTGTGTGGATCGGACCAGGTTCTGTTACCCAGAATCCTTTGCAAACCTCAAAATTTGGCTAAAAAAACACATGTTTCTAACATTTCTGTGGCAGAAAGTTCTGGAATCTGAGAGGAGCCACAAATTTCATTCTACCCAGCGTTCCCCCAAGTCTCCCGATAAAAATGATACCTCACTTGTGTGGGTAGGCCTAGCGCCCGCGACAGGAAACGCCCCAAAGCGCAACGTGGACACATCCAAATTTGTGAAGGAAAACAGAGGTGTTTTTTGCAAAGTGCCTACCTGTAGATTTTGGCCTGTAGCTCAGCCGCCACCTAGGGAAACCTACTAAACCTGTGCATTTCTGAAAACTAGAGACCTAGGGGAATTCAAGGTGGGGTGACTTGTGTGGCTCGGACCAGGTTCTGTTACCCAGAATCCTTTGCAAACCTCAAAATTTGGCTAAAAAAACACATGTTCCTAACATTTCTGTGGCAGAAAGTTCTGGAATCTGAGAGGAGCCACAAATTTCCTTCCACCCAGCGTTCCCCCACGTCTCCCGATAAAAATGATACCTCACTTGTGTGGGTAGGCCTAGCGCCCGCGACAGGAAACGCCCCAAAGCGCAACGTGGACACATCCAAATTTGTGAAGGAAAACAGAGCTGTTTTTAGCAAAGTGACTACCTGTAGATTTTGGCCTCTAGCTCAGCCGCCACCTAGGGAAACCTACCAAACCTGTGCATTTCTGAAAACTAGAGACCTAGGGGAATCCAAGATGGGGTGACTTGTGTGGCTCGGACCAGGTTCTGTTACCCAGAATCCTTTGCAAACCTCAAAATGTGGCTAAAAAAACACATGTTCCTCACATTTCTGTGGCAGAAAGTTCTGGAATCTGAGAGGAGCCACAAATTTCTTTCCACCCAGCGTTCCCCCACGTCTCCCGATAAAAATGATACCTCACTTGTTTGCGTAGGTCTAGCGCCCGTGACAGGAAATGCCCCAAGGCGCAACGTGGACACATCCAAATTTGTGACGGAAAACAGAGGTGTTTTTTGCAAAGTGCCTACCTGTATATTTTGGCCTGTAGCTCAGCCGCCACGTAGGGAAACCTACCAAACCTGTGCATTTCTGAAAACTAGAGACCTAGGGGAAACCAAGATGGGGTGACTTGTGTGGATCGGACCAGGTTCTGTTACCCAGAATCCTTTGCAAACCTCAAAATTTGGCTAAAAAAACACATGTTCCTAACATTTCTGTGGCAGAAAGTTCTGGAATCTGAGAGGAGCCACAAATTTCATTCCACCCAGCGTTCCCCCAAGTCTCCCGATAAAAATGATACCTCACTTGTGTGGGTAGGCCTAGCGCCCGCGACAGGAAACGCCCCAAAGCGCAACGTGGACACATCCAAATTTGTGAAGGAAAACAGAGGTGTTTTTTGCAAAGTGCCTACCTGTAGATTTTGGCCTGTAGCTCAGCCGCCACCTAGGGAAACCTACTAAACCTGTGCATTTCTGAAAACTAGAGACCTAGGGGAATTCAAGGTGGGGTGACTTGTGTGGCTCGGACCAGGTTCTGTTACCCAGAATCCTTTGCAAACCTCAAAATTTGGCTAAAAAAACACATGTTCCTAACATTTCTGTGGCAGAAAGTTCTGGAATCTGAGAGGAACCACAAATTTCCTTCCACCCAGCGTTCCCCCATGGCTCCCGATAAAAATTATACCTCACTTGTGTGGGTAGGCCTAGCGGCCGTGACAGGAAACGCCCCAAAGCGCAACGTGGACACATCCAAATTTGTGAAGGAAAACAGGTGTTTTTTGCAAAGTGACTACCTGTAGATTTTGGCCTGTAGCTCAGCCGCCACCTATGGAAACCTACCAAACCTGTGCATTTCTGAAAACTAGAGACCTAGGGGAATCCAAGATGGGGTGACTTGTGTGGCTCGGACCAGGTTCTGTTACCCAGAATCCTTTGCAAACCTCAAAATTTGGCTAAAAAAACACATGTTCCTAACATTTCTGTGGCAGAAAGATCTGGAATCTGAGAGGAGCCACAAATTTCCTTCCACCCAGCGTTCCCCCACGTCTCCCGATAAAAATGATACCTCACTTGTGTGGGTAGGCCTAGCGCCCGCGACAGGAAACGCCCCAAAGCGCAACGTGGACACATCCAAATTTGTGAAGGAAAACAGAGCTGTTTTTAGCAAAGTGACTACCTGTAGATTTTGGCCTCTAGCTCAGCCGCCACCTAGGGAAACCTACCAAACCTGTGCATTTCTGAAAACTAGAGACCTAGGGGAATCCAAGATGGGGTGACTTGTGTGGCTCGGACCAGGTTCTGTTACCCAGAATCCTTTGCAAACCTCAAAATGTGGCTAAAAAAACACATGTTCCTCACATTTCTGTGGCAGAAAGTTCTGGAATCTGAGAGGAGCCACAAATTTCCTTCCACCCAGCGTTCCCCACGTCTCCCGATAAAAATGATACCTCACTTGTGTGGGTAGGCCTAGCGCCCGCGACAGGAAACGCCCCAAAGCGCAACGAGGACACATCCAAATTTGTGAAGGAAAACAGAGGTGTTTTTTGCAAAGTGCCTACCTGTAGATTTTGGCCTGTAGCTCAGCCGCCACCTAGGGAAACCTACCAAACCTGTGCATTTCTGAAAACTAGAGACCTAGGGGAATCCACGATGGGGTGACTTGTGTGGCTCGGACCAGGTTCTGTTACCCAGAATCCTTTGCAAACCTCAACATTTGGCTAAAAAAACACATGTTCCTAACATTTCTGTGGCAGAAAGTTCTGGAATCTGAGAGGAGCCACAAATTTCATTCCACCCAGCGTTCCCCCACGTCTCCCGATAAAAATGATACCTCACTTGTGTGGGTAGGCCTAGCGGCCGCGACAGGTATCACCCCAAAGCGCAACGTGGACACATCCAAATTTGTGAAGGAAAACAGAGCTGTTTTTAGCAAAGTGACTACCTGTAGATTTTGGCCTCTAGCTCAGCCGCCACCTAGGGAAACCTACCAAACCTGTGAATTTCTGAAAACTAGAGACCTAGGGGAATCCAAGATGGGGTGACTTGTGTGGCTCGGACCAGGTTCTGTTACCCAGAATCCTTTGCAAACCTCAAAATGTGGCTAAAAAAACACATGTTCCTCACATTTCTGTGGCAGAAAGTTCTGGAATCTGAGAGGAGCCACAAATTTCCTTCCACCCAGCGTTCCCCACGTCTCCCGATAAAAATGATACCTCACTTGTGTGGGTTGGCCTAGCGCCCGCGACAGGAAACGCCCCAAAGCGCAACGTGGACACATCCAAATTTGTGAAGGAAAACAGAGGTGTTTTTTGCAAAGTGCCTACCTGTAGATTTTGGCCTGTAGCTCAGCCGTCACCTAGGGAAACCTACCAAACCTGTGCATTTCTGAAAACTAGAGACCTAGGGGAATCCACGATGAGGTGACTTGTGTGGCTCGGACCAGGTTCTGTTACCCAGAATCCTTTGCAAACCTCAAAATTTGGCTAAAAAAACACATGTTCCTAACATTTCAGTGGCAGAAAGTTCTGGAATCTGAGAGGAGCCACAAATTTCCTTCCACCCAGCGTTCCCCCACGTCTCCCGATAAAAATGATACCTCACTTGTGTGGGTAGGCCTAGCGGCCGCGACAGGGAACACCCCAAAGCGCAACGTGGACACATCCAAATTTGTGAAGGAAAACAGAGGTGTTTTTTGCAAAGTGCCTACCTGTAGATTTTGGCTTGTAGCTCAGCCGCCACCTAGGGAAACCTACCAAACCTGTGCATTTCTGAAAACTAGAGACCTAGGGGAATCCACGATGGGGTGACTTGTGTGGCTCGGACCAGGTTCTGTTACCCAGAATCCTTTGCAAACCTCAAAATTTGGCTAAAAAAACACATGTTCTTAACATTTCTGTGGCAGAAAGTTCTGGAATCTGAGAGAAGCCACAAATTTCATTCCACCCAGCGTTCCCCCACGTCTCCCGATAAAAATGATATCTCACTTGTGTGGGTAGGCCTAGCGGCCGCGACAGGTGTCACCCCAAAGCGCAACGTGGACACATCCAAATTTGTGAGGGAAAACAGAGCTGTTTTTAGCAAAGTGACTACCTGTAGATTTTGGCCTCTAGCTCAGCCGCCACCTAGGGAAACCTACCAAACCTGTGAATTTCTGAAAACTAGAGACCTAGGGGAATCCAAAATGGGGTGACTTGTGTGCCTCGGACCAGGTTCTGTTACCCAGAATCCTTTGCAAACCTCAAAATGTGGCTAAAAAAACACATGTTCCTCACATTTCTGTGGCAGAAAGTTCTGGAATCTGAGAGGAGCCACAAATTTCCTTCCACCCAGCGTTCCCCACGTCTCCCGATAAAAATGATACCTCACTTGTGTGGGTTGGCCTAGCGCCCGCGACAGGAAACGCCCCAAAGCGCAACGTGGACACATCCAAATTTGTGAAGGAAAACAGAGGTGTTTTTTGCAAAGTGCCTACCTGTAGATTTTGGCCTGTAGCTCAGCCGCCACCTAGGGAAACCTACCAAACCTGTGCATTTCTGAAAACTAGAGACCTAGGGGAATCCACGATGGGGTGACTTGTGTGGCTCGGACCAGGTTCTGTTACCCAGAATCCTTTGCAAACCTCAAAATTTGGCTAAAAAAACACATGTTCCTAACATTTCAGTGGCAGAAAGTTCTGGAATCTGAGAGGAGCCACAAATTTCCTTCCACCCAGCGTTCCCCCACGTCTCCCGATAAAAATGATACCTCACTTGTGTGGGTAGGCCTAGCGGCCGCGACAGGGAGCACCCCAAAGCGCAACGTGGACACATCCAAATTTGTGAAGGAAAACAGAGGTGTTTTTTGCAAAGTGCCTACCTGTAGATTTTGGACTGTAGCTCAGCCGCCACCTAGGGAAACCTACCAAACCTGTGCATTTCTGAAAACTAGAGACCTAGGGGAATCCAAGATGGGGTGACTTGTGTGGCTCAGACCAGGTTCTGTTACCCAGAATCCTTTGCAAACCTCAAAATTTGGCTAAAAAAACACATGTTCCTAACATTTCTGTGGCAGAAAGTTCTGGAATCTGAGAGGAGCCACAAATTTCCTTCCACCCAGCGTTCCCCCACGTCTCCCGATACAAATGATACCTCACTTGTGTGTGTAGGCCTAGCGCCCGCGACAGGAAACGCCCCAAAGCGCAACGTGGACACATCAAAATTTGTGACGGAAAACAGAGGTGTTTTTTGCAAAGTGCCTACCTGTATATTTTGGCCTGTAGCTCAGCCGCCACGTAGGGAAACCTACCAAACCTGAGCATTTCTGAAAACTAGAGACCTAGGGGAAACCAAGATGGGGTGACTTGTGTGGATCGGACCAGGTTCTGTTACCCAGAATCCTTTGCAAACCTCAAAATTTGGCTAAAAAAACACATGTTCCTAACATTTCTGTGGCAGAAAGTTCTGGAATCTGAGAGGAGCCACAAATTTCATTCCACCCAGCGTTCCCCCAAGTCTCCCGATAAAAATGATACCTCACTTGTGTGGGTTGGCCTAGCGCCCGCGACAGGAAACGCCCCAAAGCGCAACGTGGACAAATCCAAATTTGTGAAGGAAAACAGAGGTGTTTTTTGCAAAGTGCCTACATGTAGATTTTGGCCTGTAGCTCAGCCGCCACCTAGGGAAACCTACCAAACCTGTGCATTTCTGAAAACTAGAGATCTAGGGGAATCCACGATGGGGTGACTTGTGTGGCTCGGAGCAGGTTCTGTTACCCAGAATCCTTTGCAAACCTCAAAATTTGGCTAAAAAAACACATGTTCCTAACATTTCTGTGGCAGAAAGTTCTGGAATCTGAGAGGAGCCACAAATTTCCTTCCACCCAGCGTTCCCCCACGTCTCCCGATAAAAATGATACCTCACTTGTTTGGGTAGGCCTAGCGGCCGCGACATGAAACACCCCAAAGCGCAACGTGGACACATCCAAATTTGTGAAGGAAAACAGAGGTGTTTTTTGCAAAGTGACTACCTGTAGATTTTGGCCTGTAGCTCAGCCGCCACCTAGGGAAACATACCAAACCTGTGCATTTCTGAAAACTAGAGACCTAGGGGAATCCAAGATGGGGTGACTTGTGTGGCTCGGACCAGGTTCTGTTACCCAGAATCCTTTGCAAACCTCAAAATTTGGCTAAAAAAACACATGTTCCTCACATTTCTGTGGCAGAAAGTTCTGGAATCTGAGAGGAGCCACAAATTTCCTTCCACCCAGCGTTCCCCACGTCTCCCGATAAAAATGATACCTCACTTGTGTGGGTTGGCCTAGCGCCCGCGACAGGAAACGCCCCAAAGCGCAATGTGGACAAATCCAAATTTGTGACGGAAAACAGGTGTTTTTTGCAAAGTGCCTACCTGTAGATTTTGGCCTGTAGCTCAGCCGCCACCTAGGGAAACCTACCAAACCTGTGCATTTCTGAAAACTAGAGATCTAGGGGAATCCACGATGGGGTGACTTGTGTGGCTCGGACCAGGTTCTGTTACCCAGAATCCTTTGCAAACCTCAAAATTTGGCTAAAAAAACACATGTTCCTAACATTTCAGTGGCAGAAAGTTCTGGAATCTGAGAGGAGCCACAAATTTCCTTCCACCCAGCATTCCCCCACGTCTCCCGATAAAAATGATACCTCACTTGTGTGGGTAGGCCTAGCGGCCGCGACAGGGAACACCCGAAAGCGCAACGTGGACACATCCAAATTTGTGAAGGAAAACAGAGGTGTTTTTTGCAAAGTGACTACCTGTAGATTTTGGCCTGTAGCTCAGCCGCCACCTAGGGAAACATACCAAACCTGTGCATTTCTGAAAACTAGAGACCTAGGGGAATCCAAGATGGGGTGACTTGTGTGGCTCGGACCAGGTTCTGTTACCCAGAATCCTTTGCAAACCTCAAAATTTGGCTAAAAAAACACATGTTCCTAACATTTCTGTGGCAGAAAGTTCTGGAATCTGAGAGGAGCCACAAATTTCCTTCCACCCAGCGTTCCCCCACGTCTCCCGATAAAAATGATACCTCACTTGTGTGGGTAGGCCTAGCGCCCGCGACAGGAAACGCCCCAAAGCGCAACTTGGACACATCCAAATTTGTAAAGGAAAACAGAGTTGTTTTTTGCAAAGTGCCTACCTGTAGATTTTGGCCTGTAGCTCAGCCGCCACCTAGGGAAACCTATCAAACCTGTGCATTTCTGAAAACTAGAGACCTAGGGGAATCCAAGGTGGGTTGACTTGTGTGGCTCGGACCAGGTTCTGTTACCCAGAATCCTTTGCAAACCTCAAAATTTGGCTAAAAAAACACATGTTCCTAACATTTCTGTGGCAGAAAGTTCTGGAATCTGAGAGGAGCCACAAATTTCCTTCCACCCAGCGTTCCCCCACGTCTCCCGATAAAAATGATACCTCACTTGTGTGGGTAGGCCTAGCGGCAGCGACAGGACACGCCCCAAAGCGCAACGTGGACACATCCAAATTTGTGAAGGAAAACAGAGGTGTTTTTTGCAAAGTGACTTCCTGTAGATATTGGCCTGTAGCTCAGCCGCCACCTAGGGAAACCTACCAAACCTGTGCATTTCTGAAAACTAGAGACCTAGGGGAATCCAAGGTGGTGTGACTTGTGTGGCTCAGACCAGGTTCTGTTACCCAGAATCCTTTGCAAACCTCAAAATTTGGCTAAAAAAACACATGTTCCTAACATTTCTGTGGCAGAAAGTTCTGGAATCTGAGAGGAGCCACAAATTTCCTTCCACCCAGCGTTCCCCCACGTCTCCCGATAAAAATGATACCTCACTTGTGTGGGTAGGCCTAGCGCCCGCGACAGGAAACGCCCCAAAGCGCAACGTGGACACATCCAAATTTGTGAAGGAAAACAGAGTTGTTTTTTGCAAAGTGCCTACCTGTAGATTTTGGCCTGTAGCTCAGCCGCCACCTAGGGAAACCTATCAAACCTGTGCATTTCTGAAAACTAGAGACCTAGGGGAATCCAAGGTGGTGTGACTTGTGTGGCTCGGACCAGGTTCTGTTACCCAGAATCCTTTGCAAACCTCAAAATTTGGCTAAAAAAACACATGTTCCTAACATTTCTGTGGCAGAAAGTTCTGGAATCTGAGAGGAGCCACAAATTTCCTTCCACCCAGCGTTCCCCCACGTCTCCCGATAAAAATGATACCTCACTTGTGTGGGTAGGCCTAGCGGCAGCGACAGGACACGCCCCAAAGCGCAACGTGGACACTTCCAAATTTGTGAAGGAAAACAGAGGTGTTTTTTGCAAAGTGACTTCCTGTAGATATTGGCCTGTAGCTCAGCCGCCACCTAGGGAAACCTACCAAACCTGTGCATTTCTGAAAACTAGAGACCTAGGGGAATCCAAGGTGGTGTGACTTGTGTGGCTCGGACCAGGTTCTGTTACCCAGAATCCTTTGCAAACCTCAAAATTTGGCTAAAAAAACACATGTTCCTAACATTTCTGTGGCAGAAAGTTCTGGAATCTGAGAGGATCCACAAATTTCCTTCCACCCAGTGTTCCCCCACGTCTCCCGATAAAAATGATACCTCACTTGTGTGGGTAGGCCTAGCGGCCGCGACAGGAAACGCCCCAAAGCACAACGTGGACACATCCAAATTTGTGAAGGAAAACAGAGGTGTTTTTTGCAAAGTGACTACCTGTAGATTTTGGCCTGTAGCTCAGCCGCCACCTAGGGAAACCTACCAAACCTGTGCATTTCTGAAAACTAGAGACCTAGGGGAATCCAAGGTGGGGTGACTTGTTTGGCTCGGACCAGGTTCTGTTACCCAGAATCCTTTGCAAACCTCAAAATTTGTTTAAAAAAACACATGTTCCTAACATTTCTGTGGCAGAAAGTTCTGGAATCTGAGAGGAGCCACAAATTTCCTTCCACCCAGCGTTCCCCCACGTCTCCCGATAAAAATGATACCTCACTTGTGTGGGTAGGCCTAGCGGCCGCGACAGGAGACGCCCCAAAGCGCAACGTGGACACATCCAAATTTGTGACGGAAAACAGAGGTGTTTTTTGCAAAGTGACTACCTGTAGATTTTGGCTTGTAGCTCAGCCGCCACCTAGGGAAACCTACCAAACCTGTGCATTTCTGAAAACTAGAGACCTAGGGGAATCTAAGATGGGGTGATTTATGTGGCTCGGACCAGGTTCTGTTACCCAGAATCATTTGCAAACCTCAAAATTTGGCTAAAAAAACACATGTTCCTCACATTTCTGTGGCAGAAAGTTCTGGAATCTGAGAGGAGCCACGAATTTCCTTCCACCCAGCGTTGCCCCACGTCTCCCGATAAAAATGATACCTCACTTGTGTGGGTAGGCCTAGCGCCCGCGACAGGAAACGCCCCAAAGCGCAACGTGGACACATCCAAATTTGTGAAGGAAAACAGAGGTGTTTTTTGCAAAGTGCCTACCTGTAGATGTTGGCCTGTAGCTCAGCCGCCACCTAGGGAAACCTACCAAACCTGTGCATTTCTGAAAACTAGAGACCTAGGGGAATCCAAGGTGGGTTGACTTGTGTGGCTCGGACCAGGTTCTGTTACCCAGAATCCTTTGCAAACCTCAAAATTTGGCTAAAAAAACACATGTTCCTAACATTTCTGTGGCAGAAAGTTCTGGAATCTGAGAGGAGCCACAAATTTCATTCCACCCAGCGTTCCCCCACGTCTCCTGATAAAAATGATACCTCACTTGTGTGGGTAGGCCTAGCGGCCGCGACAGGAATCACCCCAAAGCGCAACGTGGACACATCCAAATTTGTGAAGGAAAACAGAGCTGTTTTTAGCAAAGTGACTACCTGTAGATTTTGGCCTCTAGCTCAGCCGCCACCTAGGGAAACCTACCAAACCTGTGAATTTCTGAAAACTAGAGACCTAGGGGAATCCAAGATGGGGTGACTTGTGTGGCTCGGACCAGGTTCTGTTACCCAGAATCCTTTGCAAACCTCAAAATGTGGCTAAAAAAACACATGTTCCTCACATTTCTGTGGCAGAAAGTTCTGGAATCTGAGAGGAGCCACAAATTTCCTTCCACCCAGCGTTCCCCACGTCTCCCGATAAAAATGATACCTCACTTGTGTGGGTTGGCCTAGCGCCCGCGACAGGAAACGCCCCAAAGCGCAATGTGGACAAATCCAAATTTGTGACGGAAAACAGGTGTTTTTTGCAAAGTGCCTACCTGTAGATTTTGGCCTGTAGCTCAGCCGCCACCTAGGGAAACCTACCAAACCTGTGCATTTCTGAAAACTAGAGATCTAGGGGAATCCACGATGGGGTGACTTGTGTGGCTCGGACCAGGTTCTGTTACCCAGAATCCTTTGCAAACCTCAAAATTTGGCTAAAAAAACACATGTTCCTAACATTTCAGTGGCAGAAAGTTCTGGAATCTGAGAGGAGCCACAAATTTCCTTCCACCCAGCATTCCCCCACGTCTCCCGATAAAAATGATACCTCACTTGTGTGGGTAGGCCTAGCGGCCGCGACAGGGAACACCCGAAAGCGCAACGTGGACACATCCAAATTTGTGAAGGAAAACAGAGGTGTTTTTTGCAAAGTGACTACCTGTAGATTTTGGCCTGTAGCTCAGCCGCCACCTAGGGAAACATACCAAACCTGTGCATTTCTGAAAACTAGAGACCTAGGGGAATCCAAGATGGGGTGACTTGTGTGGCTCGGACCAGGTTCTGTTACCCAGAATCCTTTGCAAACCTCAAAATTTGGCTAAAAAAACACATGTTCCTAACATTTCTGTGGCAGAAAGTTCTGGAATCTGAGAGGAGCCACAAATTTCCTTCCACCCAGCGTTCCCCCACGTCTCCCGATAAAAATGATACCTCACTTGTGTGGGTAGGCCTAGCGCCCGCGACAGGAAACGCCCCAAAGCGCAACGTGGACACATCCAAATTTGTGAAGGAAAACAGAGTTGTTTTTTGCAAAGTGCCTACCTGTAGATTTTGGCCTGTAGCTCAGCCGCCACCTAGGGAAACCTATCAAACCTGTGCATTTCTGAAAACTAGAGACCTAGGGGAATCCAAGGTGGGTTGACTTGTGTGGCTCGGACCAGGTTCTGTTACCCAGAATCCTTTGCAAACCTCAAAATTTGGGTAAAAAAACACATGTTCCTAACATTTCTGTGGCAGAAAGTTCTGGAATCTGAGAGGAGCCACAAATTTCCTTCCACCCAGCGTTCCCCCACGTCTCCCGATAAAAATGATACCTCACTTGTGTGGGTAGGCCTAGCGGCAGCGACAGGACACGCCCCAAAGCGCAACGTGGACACATCCAAATTTGTGAAGGAAAACAGAGGTGTTTTTTGCAAAGTGACTTCCTGTAGATATTGGCCTGTAGCTCAGCCGCCACCTAGGGAAACCTACCAAACCTGTGCATTTCTGAAAACTAGAGACCTAGGGGAATCCAAGGTGGTGTGACTTGTGTGGCTCAGACCAGGTTCTGTTACCCAGAATCCTTTGCAAACCTCAAAATTTGGCTAAAAAAACACATGTTCCTAACATTTCTGTGGCAGAAAGTTCTGGAATCTGAGAGGAGCCACAAATTTCCTTCCACCCAGCGTTCCCCCACGTCTCCCGATAAAAATGATACCTCACTTGTGTGGGTAGGCCTAGCGCCCGCGACAGGAAACGCCCCAAAGCGCAACGTGGACACATCCAAATTTGTGAAGGAAAACAGAGTTGTTTTTTGCAAAGTGCCTACCTGTAGATTTTGGCCTGTAGCTCAGCCGCCACCTAGGGAAACCTATCAAACCTGTGCATTTCTGAAAACTAGAGACCTAGGGGAATCCAAGGTGGTGTGACTTGTGTGGCTCGGACCAGGTTCTGTTACCCAGAATCCTTTGCAAACCTCAAAATTTGGCTAAAAAAACACATGTTCCTAACATTTCTGTGGCAGAAAGTTCTGGAATCTGAGAGGAGCCACAAATTTCCTTCGACCCAGCGTTCCCCCACGTCTCCCGATAAAAATGATACCTCACTTGTGTGGGTAGGCCTAGCGGCAGCGACAGGACACGCCCCAAAGCGCAACGTGGACACTTCCAAATTTGTGAAGGAAAACAGAGGTGTTTTTTGCAAAGTGACTTCCTGTAGATATTGGCCTGTAGCTCAGCCGCCACCTAGGGAAACCTACCAAACCTGTGCATTTCTGAAAACTAGAGACCTAGGGGAATCCAAGGTGGTGTGACTTGTGTGGCTCGGACCAGGTTCTGTTACCCAGAATCCTTTGCAAACCTCAAAATTTGGCTAAAAAAACACATGTTCCTAACATTTCTGTGGCAGAAAGTTCTGGAATCTGAGAGGATCCACAAATTTCCTTCCACCCAGTGTTCCCCCACGTCTCCCGATAAAAATGATACCTCACTTGTGTGGGTAGGCCTAGCGGCCGCGACAGGAAACGCCCCAAAGCACAACGTGGACACATCCAAATTTGTGAAGGAAAACAGAGGTGTTTTTTGCAAAGTGACTACCTGTAGATTTTGGCCTGTAGCTCAGCCGCCACCTAGGGAAACCTACCAAACCTGTGCATTTCTGAAAACTAGAGACCTAGGGGAATCCAAGGTGGGGTGACTTGTTTGGCTCGGACCAGGTTCTGTTACCCAGAATCCTTTGCAAACCTCAAAATTTGTTTAAAAAAACACATGTTCCTAACATTTCTGTGGCAGAAAGTTCTGGAATCTGAGAGGAGCCACAAATTTCCTTCCACCCAGCGTTCCCCCACGTCTCCCGATAAAAATGATACCTCACTTGTGTGGGTAGGCCTAGCGGCCGCGACAGGAGACGCCCCAAAGCGCAACGTGGACACATCCAAATTTGTGACGGAAAACAGAGGTGTTTTTTGCAAAGTGACTACCTGTAGATTTTGGCTTGTAGCTCAGCCGCCACCTAGGGAAACCTACCAAACCTGTGCATTTCTGAAAACTAGAGACCTAGGGGAATCTAAGATGGGGTGATTTATGTGGCTCGGACCAGGTTCTGTTACCCAGAATCATTTGCAAACCTCAAAATTTGGCTAAAAAAACACATGTTCCTCACATTTCTGTGGCAGAAAGTTCTGGAATCTGAGAGGAGCCACGAATTTCCTTCCACCCAGCGTTGCCCCACATCTCCCGATAAAAATGATACCTCACTTGTGTGCGTAGGCCTAGCGCCCGTGACAGGAAATGCCCCAAAGCGCAACGTGACACAGTCAAATTTGTGACGGAAAACAGAGGTGTTTTTTGCAAAGTGACTACCTGTAGATTTTGGCTTGTAGCTCAGCCGCCACCTAGGGAAACCTACCAAACCTGTGCATTTCTGAAAACTAGAGACCTAGGGGAATCAAAGATGGGGTGATTTATGTGGCTCGGACCAGGTTCTGTTACCCAGAATCATTTGCAAACCTCAAAATTTGGCTAAAAAAACACATGTTCCTCACATTTCTGTGGCAGAAAGTTCTGGAATCTGAGAGGAGCCACGAATTTCCTTCCACCCAGCGTTCCCCCACGTCTCCCGATAAAAATGATACCTCACTTGTGTGGGTAGGCCTTGCGGCTGCGACAGGAAACGCCCCAAAGCGCAACGTGGACACATCCAAATTTGTGAAGGAAAACAGAGGTGTTTTTTGCAAAGTGACTACCTGTAGATTTTGGCCTGTAGCTCACCCGCCACCTAGAGAAACCTACCAAACCTGTACATTTCTGAAAACTAGAGACCTAGGGGAATCCAAGATGGGGTGACTTGTGTGGCTCGGACCAGGTTCTGTTACCCAGAATCCTTTGCAAACCTCAAAATTTGGTTAATAAAACACATGTTCCTAACATTTCTGTGGCAGAAAGTTCTGGAATCTGAGAGGAGCCATAAATTTTCTTCCACCCAGTGTTCCCCCACGTCTCCCGATAAAAATGATACCTCACTTGTGTGGGTAGGCCTAGCGGCCGCGACAAGAAACACCCCAAAGCGCAACGTGGACACATCCAAATTTGTGAAGGAAAACAGAGGTGTTTTTTGCAAAGTGACTACCTGTAGATTTTGGCCTGTAGCTCAGCCGCCACCTAGGGAAACCTACCAAACCTGTGCATTTCTGAAAACTAGAGACCTAGGGGAATCCAAGATGGCGTGACTTGTGTGGCTCGGACCAGGTTCTGTTACCCAGAATCCTTTGCAAACCTCAAAATTTGGCTAAAAAAACACATGTTCCTAATATTTCTGTGGCAGAAAGTTCTGGAATCTGAGAGGAGCCACAAATTTCCTTCCACCCAGCGTTCCCCCACGTCTCCCGATAAAAATGATACCTCACTTGTGTGGGTAGGCCTAGCGGCCGCGACAGGAAACCCCCCAAAGCGCAACGTGGACACATCCAAATTTGTGAAGGAAAACAGAGGTGTTTTTTGCAAAGTGACCACCTGTAGATTTTGGCTTGTAGCTCAGCCGCCACCTAGGGAAACCTACCAAACCTGTGCATTTCTGAAAACTAGAGACCTCGGGGAATCCAAGATGGGGTGACTTGTGTGGCTCGGACCAGGTTCTGTTACCCAGAATCCTTTGCAAACCTCAAAATTTGGCTAAAAAAACACATGTTCCTCACATTTCTGTGGCAGAAAGTTCTGGAATCTGAGAGGAGCCACGAATTTCCTTCCACCCAGCGTTGCCCCACATCTCCCGATAAAAATGATACCTCACTTGTGTGCGTAGGCCTAGCGCCCGTGACAGGAAATGCCCCAAAGCGCAACGTGGACACAGCCAAATTTTTGAAGGAAAACAGAGGTGTTTTTTGCAAAGTGCCTACCTGTAGATTTTGGCCTGTAGCTCAGCCGCCACCTAAGGAAACCTACCAAACCTGTGCATTTCTGAAAACTAGAGACCTAGGGGAATCCAAGATGGGGTGACTTGTGTGGCTCAGACCAGGTTCTGTTACCCAGAATCCTTTGCAAACCTCAAAATTTGGCTAAAAAAACACATGTTCCTAACATTTCTGAGGCAGAAAGTTCTGGAATCTGAGAGGAGCCACAAATTTCATTCCACCCAGCGTTCCCCCAAGTCTCCCGATAAAAATGATACCTCACTTGTGTGGGTAGGCCTAGCGCCCGCGACAGGAAACGCCCCAAAGCGCAACGTGGACACATCCAAATTTGTGAAGGAAAACAGAGGTGTTTTTTGCAAAGTGCCTACCTGTAGATTTTGGCATGTAGCTCAGCCGCCACCTAGGGAAACCTACTAAACCTGTGCATTTCTGAAAACTAGAGACCTAGGGGAATTCAAGGTGGGGTGACTTGTGTGGCTTGGACCAGGTTCTGTTACCCAGAATCCTTTGCAAACCTCAAAATTTGGCTAAAAAAACACATGTTCCTAACATTTCTGTGGCAGAAAGTTCTGGAATCTGAGAGGAACCACAAATTTCCTTCCACCCAGCGTTCCCCCATTGCTCCCAATAAAAATTATACCTTACTTGTGTGGGTAGGCCTAGCGGCCGTGACAGGAAACGCCCCAAAGCGCAACGTGGACACATCCAAATTTGTGAAGGAAAACAGGTGTTTTTTGCAAAGTGACTACCTGTAGATTTTGGCCTGTAGCTCATCCGCCACCTATGGAAATCTACCAAACCTGTGCATTTCTGAAAACTAGAGACCTAGGGGAATCCAAGATGGGGTGACTTGTGTGGCTCGGACCAGGTTCTGTTACCCAGAATCCTTTGCAAACCTCAAAATTTGGCTAAAAAAACACATGTTCCTAACATTTCTGTGGCAGAAAGTTCTGGAATCTGAGAGGAGCCACAAATTTCCTTCCACCCAGCGTTCCCCCACGTCTCCCGATAAAAATGATACCTCACTTGTGTGGGTAGGCCTAGCGCATGCGACAGGAAATGCCCCAAAGCGCAACGTGGACACATCCAAATTTGTGAAGGAAAACAGAGCTGTTTTTAGCAAAGTGACTACCTGTAGATTTTGGCCTCTAGCTCAGCCGCCACCTAGGGAAACCTACCAAACCTGTGCATTTCTGAAAACTAGAGACCTAGGGGAATCCAAGATGGGGTGACTTGTGTGGCTCGGACCAGGTTCTGTTACCCAGAATCCTTTGCAAACCTCAAAATGTGGCTAAAAAAACACATGTTCCTCACATTTCTGTGGCAGAAAGTTCTGGAATCTGAGAGGAGCCACAAATTTCCTTCCACCCAGCGTTCCCCACGTCTCCCGATAAAAATGATACCTCACTTGTGTGGGTGGGCCTAGCGCCCGCGACAGGAAACGCCCCAAAGCGCAACGTGGACACATCCAAATTTGTGAAGGAAAACAGAGGTGTTTTTTGCAAAGTGCCTACCTGTAGATTTTGGCCTGTAGCTCAGCCGCCACCTAGGGAAACCTACCAAACCTGTGCATTTCTGAAAACTAGAGACCTAGGGGAATCCACGATGGGGTGACTTGTGTGGCTCGGACCAGGTTCTGTTACCCAGAATCCTTTGCAAACCTCAAAATTTGGCTAAAAAAACACATGTTCCTAACATTTCTGTGGCAGAAAGTTCTGGAATCTGAGAGGAGCCACAAATTTCATTCCACCCAGCGTTCCCCCACGTCTCCCGATAAAAATGATACCTCACTTGTGTGGGTAGGCCTAGCGGCCGCGACAGGAATCACCCCAAAGCGCAACGTGGACACATCCAAATTTGTGAAGATAAACAGAGCTGTTTTTAGCAAAGTGACTACCTGTAGATTTTGGCCTCTAGCTCAGCCGCCACCTAGGGAAACCTACCAAACCTGTGAATTTCTGAAAACTAGAGACCTAGGGGAATCCAAGATGGGGTGACTTGTGTGGCTCGGACCAGGTTCTGTTACCCAGAATCCTTTGCAAACCTCAAAATGTGGCTAAAAAAACACATGTTCCTAACATTTCTGTGGCAGAAAGTTCTTGAATTCGGAGAGGAGCCACAAATTTCATTCCACCCAGCGTTCCCCCAAGTCTCCCGATAAAAATGATACCTCACTTGTGTGGGTAGGCCTAGCGCCCGCGACAGGAAATGCCCCAAAGCGCAACGTGGACACATCCAAATTTGTGAAGGAAAACAGAGGTGTTTTTTGCAAAGTGCCTACCTGTAGATTTTGGCATGTAGCTCAGCCGCCACCTAGGGAAACCTACTAAACCTGTACATTTCTGAAAACTAGAGACCTAGGGGAATTCAAGGTGGGGTGACTTGTGTGGCTCGGACCAGGTTCTGTTACCCAGAATCCTTTGCAAACCTCAAAATTTGGCTAAAAAAACACATGTTCCTAACATTTCTGTGCTAGAAAGTTCTGGAATCTGAGAGGAACCACAAATTTCCTTCCACCCAGCGTTCCCCCATGGCTCCCGATAAAAATTATACCTCACTTGTGTGGGTAGGCCTAGCGGCCGTGACAGGAAACGCCCCAAAGCGCAACGTGGACACATCCAAATTTGTGAAGGAAAACAGGTGTTTTTTGCAAAGTGACTACCTGTAGATTTTGGCCTGTAGCTCAGCCGCCACCTATGGAAACCTACCAAACCTGTGCATTTCTGAAAACTAGAGACCTAGGGGAATCCAAGATGGGGTGACTTGTGTGGCTCGGACCAGGTTCTGTTACCCAGAATCCTTTGCAAACCTCAAAATTTGGCTAAAAAAACACATGTTCCTAACATTTCTGTGGCAGAAAGTTCTGGAATCTGAGAGGAGCCACAAATTTCCTTCCACCCAGCGTTCCCCCATGTCTCCCGATAAAAATGATACCTCACTTGTGTGGGTAGGCCTAGCGCCCGCGACAGGAAACGCCCCAAAGCGCAACGTGGACACATCCAAATTTGTGAAGGAAAACAGAGCTGTTTTTAGCAAAGTGACTACCTGTAGATTTTGGCCTGTAGCTCAGCCGCCACGTAGGGAAACCTACCAAACCTGTGCATTTCTGAAAACTAGAGACCTAGGGGAATCCAAGATGGGGTGACTTGTGTGGCTCGGACCAGGTTCTGTTACCCAGAATCCTTTGCAAACCTCAAAATGTGGCTAAAAAAACACATGTTCCTCACATTTCTGTGGCAGAAAGTTCTGGAATCTGAGAGGAGCCACAAAATTCCTTTCACCCAGCGTTCCCCACGTCTCCCGATAAAAATGATACCTCACTTGTGTGGGTGGGCCTAGCGCCCGCGACAGGAAACGCCCCAAAGCGCAACGTGGACACATCCAAATTTGTGAAGGAAAACAGAGGTGTTTTTTGCAAAGTGCCTACCTGTAGATTTTGGCCTGTAGCTCAGCCGCCACCTAGGGAAACCTACCAAACCTGTGCATTTCTGAAAACTAGAGACCTAGGGGAATCCACGATGGGGTGACTTGTGTGGCTCGGACCAGGTTCTGTTACCCAGAATCCTTTGCAAACCTCAAAATTTGGCTAAAAAAACACATGTTCCTAACATTTCTGTGGCAGAAAGTTCTGGAATCTGAGAGGAGCCACAAATTTCATTCCACCCAGCGTTCCCCCACGTCTCCCGATAAAAATGATACCTCACTTGTGTGGGTAGGCCTAGCGGCCGCGACAGGAATCACCCCAAAGCGCAACGTGGACACATCCAAATTTGTGAAGATAAACAGAGCTGTTTTTAGCAAAGTGACTACCTGTAGATTTTGGCCTCTAGCTCAGCCGCCACCTAGGGAAACCTACCAAACCTGTGAATTTCTGAACACTAGAGACCTAGGGGAATCCAAGATGGGGTGACTTGTGTGGCTCGGACCAGGTTCTGTTACCCAGAATCCTTTGCAAACCTCAAAATGTGGCTAAAAAAACACATGTTCCTCACATTTCTGTGGCAGAAAGTTCTGGAATCTGAGAGGAGCCACAAATTTCCTTCCACCCAGCGTTCCCCACGTCTCCCGATAAAAATGATACCTCACTTGTGTGGGTTGGCCTAGCGCCCGCGACAGGAAACGCCCCAAAGCGCAATGTGGACAAATCCAAATTTGTGACGGAAAACAGAGGTGTTTTTTGCAAAGTGCCTACCTGTAGATTTTGGCCTGTAGCTCAGCCGCCACCTAGGGAAACCTACCAAACCTGTGCATTTCTGAAAACTAGAGATCTAGGGGAATCCACGATGGGGTGACTTGTGTGGCTCGGACCAGGTTCTGTTACCCAGAATCCTTTGCAAACCTCAAAATTTGGCTAAAAAAACACATGTTCCTAACATTTCAGTGGCAGAAAGTTCTAGATTCTGAGAGGAGCCACAAATTTCCTTCCACCCAGCGTTCCCCCACGTCTCCCGATAAAAATGATACCTCACTTGTGTGGGTAGGCCTAGCGGCCGCGACAGGGAACACCCCAAAGCGCAACGTGGACACATCCAAATTTGTGAAGGAAAACAGAGGTGTTTTTTGCAAAGTGACTACCTGTAGATTTTGGCCTGTAGCTCAGCCGCCACCTAGGGAAACATACCAAACCTGTGCATTTCTGAAAACTAGAGACCTAGGGGAATCCAAGATGGGGTGACTTGGGTGGCTCGGACCAGGTTCTGTTACCCAGAATCCTTTGCAAACCTCAAAATTTGGCTAAAAAAACACATGTTCCTAACATTTCTGTGGCAGAAAGTTCTGGAATCTGAGAGGAGCCACAAATTTCCTTCCACCCAGCGTTCCCCCACGTCTCCCGATAAAAATGATACCTCACTTGTGTGGGTAGGCCTAGCGCCCGCGACAGGAAACGCCCCAAAGCGCAACGTGGACACATCCAAATTTGTGAAGGAAAACAGAGTTGTTTTTTGCAAAGTGCCTACCTGTAGATTTTGGCCTGTAGCTCAGCAGCCACCTAGGGAAACCTATCAAACCTGTGCATTTCTGAAAACTAGAGACCTAGGGGAATCCAAGGTGGGTTGACTTGTGTGGCTCGGACCAGGTTCTGTTACCCAGAATCCTTTGCAAACCTCAAAATGTGGCTAAAAAAACACATGTTCCTAACATTTCTGTGGCAGAAAGTTCTGGAATCTGAGAGGAGCCACAAATTTCCTTCCACCCAGCGTTCCCCCACGTCTCCCGATAAAAATGATACCTCACTTGTGTGGGTAGGCCTAGCGGCAGCGACAGGACACGCCCCAAAGCGCAACGTGGACACATCCAAATTTGTGAAGGAAAACAGAGGTGTTTTTTGCAAAGTGACTTCCTGTAGATATTGGCCTGTAGCTCAGCCGCCACCTAGGGAAACCTACCAAACCTGTGCATTTCTGAAAACTAGAGACCTAGGGGAATCCAAGGTGGTGTGACTTGTGTGGCTCGGACCAGGTTCTGTTACCCAGAATCCTTTGCAAACCTCAAAATTTGGCTAAAAAAACACATGTTCCTAACATTTCTGTGGCAGAAAGTTCTGGAATCTGAGAGGAGCCACAAATTTCCTTCCACCCAGCGTTCCCCCACGTCTCCCGATAAAAATGATACCTCACTTGTGTGGTTAGGCCTAGCGGCCGCGACAGGAATCACCCCAAAGCGCAACGTGGACACATCCAAATTTGTGAAGGAAAACAGAGCTGTTTTTAGCAAAGTGACTACCTGTAGATTTTGGCCTCTAGCTCAGCCGCCACCTAGGGAAACCTACCAAACCTGTGAATTTCTGAAAACTAGAGACCTAGGGGAATCCAAGATGGGGTGACTTGTGTGGCTCGGACCAGGTTCTGTTACCCAGAATCCTTTGCAAACCTCAAAATGTGGCTAAAAAAACACATGTTCCTCACATTTCTGTGGCAGAAAGTTCTGGAATCTGAGAGGAGCCACAAATTTCCTTCCACCCAGCGTTCCCCACGTCTCCCGATAAAAATGATACCTCACTTGTGTGGGTTGGCCTAGCGCCCGCGACAGGAAACGCCCCAAAGCGCAACGTGGACAAATCCAAATTTGTGACGGAAAACAGGTGTTTTTTGCAAAGTGCCTACCTGTAGATTTTGGCCTGTAGCTCAGTCGCCACATAGGGAAACCTACCAAACCTGTGCATTTCTGAAAACTAGAGATCTAGGGGAATCCACGATGGGGTGACTTGTGTGGCTCGGACCAGGTTCTGTTACCCAGAATCCTTTGCAAACCTCAAAATTTGGCTAAAAAAACACATGTTCCTAACATTTCAGTGGCAGAAAGTTCTGGAATCTGAGAGGAGCCACAAATTTCCTTCCACCCAGCGTTCCCCCACGTCTCCCGATAAAAATGATACCTCACTTGTGTGGGTAGGCCTAGCGGCCGCGACAGGGAACACCCGAAAGCGCAACGTGGACACATCCAAATTTGTGAAGGAAAACAGAGGTGTTTTTTGCAAAGTGACTACCTGTAGATTTTGGCCTGTAGCTCAGCCGCCACCTAGGGAAACATACCAAACCTGTGCATTTCTGAAAACTAGAGACCTAGGGGAATCCAAGATGGGGTGACTTGTGTGGCTCGGACCAGGTTCTGTTACCCAGAATCCTTTGCAAACCTCAAAATTTGGCTAAAAAAACACATGTTCCTAACATTTCTGTGGCAGAAAGTTCTGGAATCTGAGAGGAGCCACAAATTTCCTTCCACCCAGCGTTCCCCCACGTCTCCCGATAAAAATGATACCTCACTTGTGTGGGTAGGCCTAGCGCCCGCGACAGGAAACGCCCCAAAGCGCAACGTGGACACATCCAAATTTGTGAAGGAAAACAGAGTTGTTTTTTGCAAAGTGCCTACCTGTAGATTTTGGCCTGTAGCTCAGCCGCCACCTAGGGAAACCTATCAAACCTGTGCATTTCTGAAAACTAGAGACCTAGGGGAATCCAAGGTGGGTTGACTTGTGTGGCTCGGACCAGGTTCTGTTACCCAGAATCCTTTGCAAACCTCAAAATTTGGCTAAAAAAACACATGTTCCTAACATTTCTGTGGCAGAAAGTTCTGGAATCTGAGAGGAGCCACAAATTTCCTTCGACCCAGCGTTCCCCCACGTCTCCCGATAAAAATGATACCTCACTTGTGTGGGTAGGCCTAGCGGCAGCGACAGGAAACGCCCCAAAGCGCAACGTGGACACATCCAAATTTGTGAAGGAAAACAGAGGTGTTTTTTGCAAAGTGACTTCCTGTAGATATTGGCCTGTAGCTCAGCCGCCACCTAGGGAAACCTACCAAACCTGTGCATTTCTGAAAACTAGAGACCTAGGGGAATCCAAGGTGGTGTGACTTGTGTGGCTCAGACCAGGTTCTGTTACCCAGAATCCTTTGCAAACCTCAAAATTTGGCTAAAAAAACACATGTTCCTAACATTTCTGTGGCAGAAAGTTCTGGAATCTGAGAGGAGCCACAAATTTCCTTCCACCCAGCGTTCCCCCACGTCTCCCGATAAAAATGATACCTCACTTGTGTGGGTAGGCCTAGCGCCCGCGACAGGAAACGCCCCAAAGCGCAACGTGGACACATCCAAATTTGTGAAGGAAAACAGAGTTGTTTTTTGCAAAGTGCCTACCTGTAGATTTTGGCCTGTAGCTCAGCCGCCACCTAGGGAAACCTATCAAACCTGTGCATTTCTGAAAACTAGAGACCTAGGGGAATCCAAGGTGAGGTGACTTGTGTGGCTCGGACCAGGTTCTGTTACCCAGAATCCTTTGCAAACCTCAAAATTTGGCTAAAAAAACACATGTTCCTAACATTTCTGTGGCAGAAAGTTCTGGAATCTGAGAGGAGCCACAAATTTCCTTCCACCCAGCGTTCCCCCACGTCTCCCGATAAAAATGATACCTCACTTGTGTGGGTAGGCCTAGCGGCAGCGACAGGACACGCCCCAAAGCGCAACGTGGACACTTCCAAATTTGTGAAGGAAAACAGAGGTGTTTTTTGCAAAGTGACTTCCTGTAGATATTGGCCTGTAGCTCAGCCGCCACCTAGGGAAACCTACCAAACCTGTGCATTTCTGAAAACTAGAGACCTAGGGGAATCCAAGGTGGTGTGACTTGTGTGGCTCGGACCAGGTTCTGTTACCCAGAATCCTTTGCAAACCTCAAAATTTGGCTAAAAAAACACATGTTCCTAACATTTCTGTGGCAGAAAGTTCTGGAATCTGAGAGGATCCACAAATTTCCTTCCACCCAGTGTTCCCCCACGTCTCCCGATAAAAATGATACCTCACTTGTGTGGGTAGGCCTAGCGGCCGCGACAGGTATCGCCCCAAAGCGCAACGTGGACACATCCAAATTTGTGAAGGAAAACAGAGGTGTTTTTTGCAAAGTGACTACCTGTAGATTTTGGCCTGTAGCTCAGCCGCCACCTAGGGAAACCTACCAAACCTGTGCATTTCTGAAAACTAGAGACCTAGGGGAATCCAAGGTGGGGTGACTTGTGTGGCTCGGACCAGGTTCTGTTACCCAGAATCCTTTGCAAACCTCAAAATTTGTTTAAAAAAACACATGTTCCTAACATTTCTGTGGCAGAAAGTTCTGGAATCTGAGAGGAGCCACAAATTTCCTTCCACCCAGCGTTCCCCCACGTCTCCCGATAAAAATGATACCTCACTTGTGTGGGTAGGCCTAGCGGCCGCGACAGGAGACGCCCCAAAGCGCAACGTGGACACATCCAAATTTGTGACGGAAAACAGAGGTGTTTTTTGCAAAGTGACTACCTGTAGATTTTGGCTTGTAGCTCAGCTGCCACCTAGGGAAACCTAACAAACCTGTGCATTTCTGAAAACTAGAGACCTAGGGGAATCCAAGATGGGGTGATTTATGTGGCTCGGACCAGGTTCTGTTACCCAGAATCATTTGCAAACCTCAAAATTTGGCTAAAAAAACACATGTTCCTCACATTTCTGTGGCAGAAAGTTCTGGAATCTGAGAGGAGCCACGAATTTCCTTCCACCCAGCGTTGCCCCACATCTCCTGATAAAAATGATACCTCACTTGTGTGCGTAGGCCTAGCGCCCGTGACAGGAAATGCCCCAAAGCGCAACGTGACACAGTCAAATTTTTGAAGGAAAACAGAGGTGTTTTTTGCAAAGTGCCTACCTGTAGATTTTGGCCTGTAGCTCAGCCGCCACCTAGGGAAACCTACCAAACCTGTGCATTTCTGAAAACTAGAGACCTAGGGGAATCCAAGATGGGGTGACTTGTGTGGCTCGGACCAGGTTCTGTTACCCAGAATCCTTTGCAAACCTCAAAATTTGGCTAAAAAAACACATGTTCCTAACATTTCTGTGGCAGAAAGTTCTGGAATCTGAGAGGAGGCACAAATTTCCTTCCACCCAGCGTTCCCCCACGTCTCCCGATAAAAATGATACCTCACTTGTGTGGGTAGGCCTAGCGGCTGCGACAGGAAACGCCCCAAAGCGCAACGTGGACACATCCAAATTTGTGAAGGAAAACAGAGGTGTTTTTTGCAAAGTGACTACCTGTAGATTTTGGCCTGTAGCTCACCCGCCACCTAGGGAAACCTACCAAACCTGTACATTTCTGAAAACTAGAGACCTAGGGGAATCCAAGATGGGGTGACTTGTGTGGCTCGGACCAGGTTCTGTTACCCAGAATCCTTTGCAAACCTCAAAATTTGGTTAATAAAACACATGTTCCTAACATTTCTGTGGCAGAAAGTTCTGGAATCTGAGAGGAGCCATAAATTTTCTTCCACCCAGTGTTCCCCCACGTCTCCCGATAAAAATGATACCTCACTTGTGTGGGTAGGCCTAGCGGCCGCGACAAGAAACACCCCAAAGCGCAACGTGGACACATCCAAATTTGTGAAGGAAAACAGAGGTGTTTTTTGCAAAGTGACTACCTGTAGATTTTGGCCTGTAGCTCAGCCGCCACCTAGGGAAACCTACCAAACCTGTGCATTTCTGAAAACTAGAGACCTAGGGGAATCCAAGATGGCGTGACTTGTGTGGCTCGGACCAGGTTCTGTTACCCAGAATCCTTTGCAAACCTCAAAATTTGGCTAAAAAAACACATGTTTCTAATATTTCTGTGGCAGAAAGTTCTGGAATCTGAGAGGAGCCACAAATTTCCTTCCACCCAGCGTTCCCCCACGTCTCCCGATAAAAATGATACCTCACTTGTGTGGGTAGGCCTAGCGGCCGCGACAGGAAACCCCCCAAAGCGCAACGTGGACACATCCAAATTTGTGAAGGAAAACAGAGGTGTTTTTTGCAAAGTGACCACCTGTAGATTTTGGCTTGTAGCTCAGCCGCCACCTAGGGAAACCTACCAAACCTGTGCATTTCTGAAAACTAGAGACCTAGGGGAATCCAAGATGGGGTGACTTGTGTGGCTCGGACCAGGTTCTGTTACCCAGAATCCTTTGCAAACCTCAAAATTTGGCTAAAAAAACACATGTTCCTCACATTTCTGTGGCAGAAAGTTCTGGAATCTGAGAGGAGCCACAATTTCCTTCCACCCAGCGTTCCCCATGTCTCCCGATAAAAATGATACCTCACTTGTGTGGGTGGGCCTAGCGCCTGCGACAGGAAACGCCCCAAAGCGCAACGTGGACACATCCAAATTTGTGAAGGAAAACAGGTGTTTTTTGCAAAGTGACTACCTATAGATTTTGGCCTGTAGCTCAGCCGCCACCTATGGAAACCTACCAAACCTGTGCATTTCTGAAAACTAGAGACCTAGGGGAATCCAAGATGGGGTGACTTGTGTGGCTCGGACCTGGTTCTGTTACCCAGAATCCTTTGCAAACCTCAAAATTTGGCTAAAAAAACACATGTTCCTAACATTTCTGTGGCAGAAAGTTCTGGAATCTGAGAGGAGCCACAAATTTCTTTCCACCCAGCGTTCCCCCACGTCTCCCGATAAAAATGATACCTCACTTGTGTGGGTAGGCCTAGCGCCCGCGACAGGAAACGCCCCAAAGCGCAACGTGGACACATCCAAATTTGTGAAGGAAAACAGAGCTGTTTTTAGCAAAGTGACTACCTGTAGATTTTGGCCTCTAGCTCAGCCGCCACCTAGGGAAACCTACCAAACCTGTGCATTTCTGAAAACTAGAGACCTAGGGGAATCCAAGATGGGGTGACTTGTGTGGCTCGGACCAGGTTCTGTTACCCAGAATCCTTTGCAAACCTCAAAATGTGGCTAAAAAAACACATGTTCCTCACATTTCTGTGGCAGAAAGTTCTGGAATCTGAGAGGAGCCACAAAATTCCTTCCACCCAGCGTTCCCCACGTCTCCCGATAAAAATGATACCTCACTTGTGTGGGTGGGCCTAGCGCCCGCGACAGGAAACGCCCCAAAGCGCAACGTGGACACATCCAAATTTGTGAAGGAAAACAGAGGTGTTTTTTGCAAAGTGCCTACCTGTAGATTTTGGCCTGTAGCTCAGCCGCCACCTAGGGAAACCTACCAAACCTGTGCATTTCTGAAAACTAGAGACCTAGGGGAATCCACGATGGGGTGACTTGTGTGGCTCGGACCAGGTTCTGTTACCCAGAATCCTTTGCAAACCTCAAAATTTGGCTAAAAAAACACATGTTCCTAACATTTCTGTGGCAGAAAGTTCTGGAATCTGAGAGGAGCCACAAATTTCATTCCACCCAGCGTTCCCCCACGTCTCCCGATAAAAATGATACCTCACTTGTGTGGGTAGGCCTAGCGGCCGCGACAGGAATCACCCCAAAGCGCAACGTGGACACATCCAAATGTGTGAAGATAAACAGAGCTGTTTTTAGCAAAGTGACTACCTGTAGATTTTGGCCTCTAGCTCAGCCGCCACGTAGGGAAACCTACCAAACCTATAAATTTCTGAACACTAGAGACCTAGGGGAATCCAAGATGGGGTGACTTGTGTGGCTCGGACCAGGTTCTGTTACCCAGAATCCTTTGCAAACCTCAAAATGTGGCTAAAAAAACACATGTTCCTCACATTTCTGTGGCAGAAAGTTCTGGAATCTGAGAGGAGCCACAAATTTCCTTCCACCCAGCGTTCCCCACGTCTCCCGATAAAAATGATACCTCACTTGTGTGGGTTGGCCTAGCGCCCGCGACAGGAAACGCCCCAAAGCGCAACGTGGACAAATCCAAATTTGTGACGGAAAACAGAGGTGTTTTTTGCAAAGTGCCTACCTGTAGATTTTGGCCTGTAGCTCAGCCGCCACCTAGGGAAACCTACCAAACCTGTGCATTTCTGAAAACTAGAGATCTAGGGGAATCCACGATGGGGTGACTTGTGTGGCTCGGACCAGGTTCTGTTACCCAGAATCTTTTGCAAACCTCAAAATTTGGCTAAAAAAACACATGTTCCTAACATTTCAGTGGCAGAAAGTTCTGGAATCTGAGAGGAGCCACAAATTTCCTTCCACCCAGCGTTCCCCCACGTCTCCCGATAAAAATGATACCTCACTTGTGTGGGTAGGCCTAGCGGCCGCGACAGGGAACACCCCAAAGCGCAACGTGGACACATCCAAATTTGTGAAGGAAAACAGAGGTGTTTTTTGCAAAGTGACTACCTGTAGATTTTGGCCTGTAGCTCAGCCGCCACCTAGGGAAACATACCAAACCTGTGCATTTCTGAAAACTAGAGACCTAGGGGAATCCAAGATGGGGTGACTTGGGTGGCTCGGACCAGGTTCTGTTACCCAGAATCCTTTGCAAACCTCAAAATTTGGCTAAAAAAACACATGTTCCTAACATTTCTGTGGCAGAAAGTTCTGGAATCTGAGAGGAGCCACAAATTTCCTTCCACCCAGCGTTCCCCCACGTCTCCCGATAAAAATGATACCTCACTTGTGTGGGTAGGCCTAGCGCCCGCGACAGGAAACGCCCCAAAGCGCAACGTGGACACATCCAAATTTGTGAAGGAAAACAGAGTTGTTTTTTGCAAAGTGCCTACCTGTAGATTTTGGCCTGTAGCTCAGCAGCCACCTAGGGAAACCTATCAAACCTGTGCATTTCTGAAAACTAGAGACCTAGGGGAATCCAAGGTGGGTTGACTTGTGTGGCTCGGACCAGGTTCTGTTACCCAGAATCCTTTGCAAACCTCAAAATTTGGCTAAAAAAACACATGTTCCTAACATTTCTGTGGCAGAAAGTTCTGGAATCTGAGAGGAGCCACAAATTTCCTTCCACCCAGCGTTCCCCCACGTCTCCCGATAAAAATGATACCTCACTTGTGTGGGTAGGCCTAGCGGCAGCGACAGGACACGCCCCAAAGCGCAACGTGGACACATCCAAATTTGTGAAGGAAAACAGAGGTGTTTTTTGCAAAGTGACTTCCTGTAGATATTGGCCTGTAGCTCAGCCGCCACCTAGGGAAACCTACCAAACCTGTGCATTTCTGAAAACTAGAGACCTAGGGGAATCCAAGGTGGTGTGACTTGTGTGGCTCGGACCAGGTTCTGTTACCCAGAATCCTTTGCAAACCTCAAAATTTGGCTAAAAAAACACATGTTCCTAACATTTCTGTGGCAGAAAGTTCTGGAATCTGAGAGGAGCCACAAATTTCATTCCACCCAGCGTTCCTCCACGTCTCCTGATAAAAATGATACCTCACTTGTGTGGGTAGGCCTAGCGGCCGCGACAGGAATCACCCCAAAGCGCAACGTGGACACATCCAAATTTGTGAAGGAAAACAGAGCTGTTTTTAGCAAAGTGACTACCTGTAGATTTTGGCCTCTAGCTCAGCCGCCACCTAGGGAAACCTACCAAACCTGTGAATTTCTGAAAACTAGAGACCTAGGGGAATCCAAGATGGGGTGACTTGTGTGGCTCGGACCAGGTTCTGTTACCCAGAATCCTTTGCAAACCTCAAAATGTGGCTAAAAAAACACATGTTCCTCACATTTCTGTGGCAGAAAGTTCTGGAATCTGAGAGGAGCCACAAATTTCCTTCCACCCAGCGTTCCCCACGTCTCCCGATAAAAATGATACCTCACTTGTGTGGGTTGGCCTAGCGCCCGCGACAGGAAACGCCCCAAAGCGCAACGTGGACAAATCCAAATTTGTGAAGGAAAACAGGTGTTTTTTGCAAAGTGCCTACCTGTAGATTTTGGCCTGTAGCTCAGCCGCCACATAGGGAAACCTACCAAACCTGTGCATTTCTGAAAACTAGAGATCTAGGGGAATCCACGATGGGGTGACTTGTGTGGCTCGGACCAGGTTCTGTTACCCAGAATCCTTTGCAAACCTCAAAATTTGGCTAAAAAAACACATGTTCCTAACATTTCAGTGGCAGAAAGTTCTGGAATCTGAGAGGAGCCACAAATTTCCTTCCACCCAGCGTTCCCCCACGTCTCCCGATAAAAATGATACCTCACTTGTGTGGGTAGGCCTAGCGGCCGCGACAGGGAACACCCGAAAGCGCAACGTGGACACATCCAAATTTGTGAAGGAAAACAGAGGTGTTTTTTGCAAAGTGACTACCTGTAGATTTTGGCCTGTAGCTCAGCCGCCACCTAGGGAAACATACCAAACCTGTGCATTTCTGAAAACTAGAGACCTAGGGGAATCCAAGATGGGGTGACTTGTGTGGCTCGGACCAGGTTCTCTTACCCAGAATCCTTTGCAAACCTCAAAATTTGGCTAAAAAAACACATGTTCCTAACATTTCTGTGGCAGAAAGTTCTGGAATCTGAGAGGAGCCACAAATTTCCTTCCACCCAGCGTTCCCCCACGTCTCCCGATAAAAATGATACCTCACTTGTGTGGGTAGGCCTAGCGCCCGCGACAGGAAACGCCCCAAAGCGCAACGTGGACACATCCAAATTTGTGAAGGAAAACAGAGTTGTTTTTTGCAAAGTGCCTACCTGTAGATTTTGGCCTGTAGCTCAGCCGCCACCTAGGGAAACCTATCAAACCTGTGCATTTCTGAAAACTAGAGACCTAGGGGAATCCAAGGTGGGTTGACTTGTGTGGCTCGGACCAGGTTCTGTTACCCAGAATCCTTTGCAAACCTCAAAATTTGGCTAAAAAAACACATGTTCCTAACATTTCTGTGGCAGAAAGTTCTGGAATCTGAGAGGAGCCACAAATTTCCTTCGACCCAGCGTTCCCCCATGTCTCCCGATAAAAATGATACCTCACTTGTGTGGGTAGGCCTAGCGGCAGCGACAGGACACGCCCCAAAGCGCAACGTGGACACATCCAAATTTGTGAAGGAAAACAGAGGTGTTTTTTGCAAAGTGACTTCCTGTAGATATTGGCCTGTAGCTCAGCCGCCACCTAGGGAAACCTACCAAACCTGTGCATTTCTGAAAACTAGAGACCTAGGGGAATCCAAGGTGGTGTGACTTGTGTGGCTCAGACCAGGTTCTGTTACCCAGAATCCTTTGCAAACCTCAAAATTTGGCTAAAAAAACACATGTTCCTAACATTTCTGTGGCAGAAAGTTCTGGAATCTGAGAGGAGCCACAAATTTCCTTCCACCCAGCGTTCCCCCACGTCTCCCGATAAAAATGATACCTCACTTGTGTGGGTAGGCCTAGCGCCCGCGACAGGAAACGCCCCAAAGCGCAACGTGGACACATCCAAATTTGTGAAGGAAAACAGAGTTGTTTTTTGCAAAGTGCCTACCTGTAGATTTTGGCCTGTAGCTCAGCCGCCACCTAGGGAAACCTATCAAACCTGTGCATTTCTGAAAACTAGAGACCTAGGGGAATCCAAGGTGGTGTGACTTGTGTGGCTCGGACCAGGTTCTGTTACCCAGAATCCTTTGCAAACCTCAAAATTTGGCTAAAAAAACACATGTTCCTAACATTTCTGTGGCAGAAAGTTCTGGAATCTGAGAGGAGCCACAAATTTCCTTCCACCCAGCGTTCCCCCACGTCTCCCGATAAAAATGATACCTCACTTGTGTGGGTAGGCCTAGCGGCAGCGACAGGACACGCCCCAAAGCGCAACGTGGACACTTCCAAATTTGTGAAGGAAAACAGAGGTGTTTTTTGCAAAGTGACTTCCTGTAGATATTGGCCTGTAGCTCAGCCGCCACCTAGGGAAACCTACCAAACCTGTGCATTTCTGAAAACTAGAGACCTAGGGGAATCCAAGGTGGTGTGACTTGTGTGGCTCGGACCAGGTTCTGTTACCCAGAATCCTTTGCAAACCTCAAAATTTGGCTAAAAAAACACATGTTCCTAACATTTCTGTGGCAGAAAGTTCTGGAATCTGAGAGGATCCACAAATTTCCTTCCACCCAGTGTTCCCCCACGTCTCTCGATAAAAATGATACCTCACTTGTGTGGGTAGGCCTAGCGGCCGCGACAGGTTACGCCCCAAAGCGCAACGTGGACACATCCAAATTTGTGAAGGAAAACAGAGGTGTTTTTTGCAAAGTGACTACCTGTAGATTTTGGCCTGTAGCTCAGCCGCCACCTAGGGAAACCTACCAAACCTGTGCATTTCTCAAAACTAGAGACCTAAGGGAATCCAAGGTGGGGTGACTTGTGTGGCTCGGACCAGGTTCTGTTACCCAGAATCCTTTGCAAACCTCAAAATTTGTTTAAAAAAACACATGTTCCTAACATTTCTGTGGCAGAAAGTTCTGGAATCTGAGAGGAGCCACAAATTTCCTTCCACCCAGCGTTCCCCCACGTCTCCCGATAAAAATGATACCTCACTTGTGTGGGTAGGCCTAGCGGCCGCGACAGGAGACGCCCCAAAGCGCAACGTGGACACATCCAAATTTGTGACGGAAAACAGAGGTGTTTTTTGCAAAGTGACTACCTGTAGATTTTGGCTTGTAGCTCAGCTGCCACCTAGGGAAACCTACCAAACCTGTGCATTTCTGAAAACTAGAGACCTAGGGGAATCCAAGATGGGGTGATTTATGTGGCTCGGACCAGGTTCTGTTACCCAGAATCATTTGCAAACCTCAAAATTTGGCTAAAAAAACACATGTTCCTCACATTTCTGTGGCAGAAAGTTCTGGAATCTGAGAGGAGCCACGAATTTCCTTCCACCCAGCGTTGCCCCACATCTCCTGATAAAAATGATACCTCACTTGTGTGCGTAGGCCTAGCGCCCGTGACAGGAAATGCCCCAAAGCGCAATGTGACACAGTCAAATTTTTGAAGGAAAACAGAGGTGTTTTTTGCAAAGTGCCTACCTGTAGATTTTGGCCTGTAGCTCAGCCGCCACCTAGGGAAACCTACCAAACCTGTGCATTTCTGAAAACTAGAGACCAAGGGGAATCCAAGATGGGGTGACTTGTGTGGCTCGGACCAGGTTCTGTTACCCAGAATCCTTTGCAAACCTCAAAATTTGGCTAAAAAAACACATGTTCCTAACATTTCTGTGGCAGAAAGTTCTGGAATCTGAGAGGAGGCACAAATTTCCTTCCACCCAGCGTTCCCCCACGTCTCCCGATAAAAATGATACCTCACTTGTGTGGGTAGGCCTAGCGGCTGCGACAGGAAACGCCCCAAAGCGCAACGTGGACACATCCAAATTTGTGAAGGAAAACAGAGGTGTTTTTTGCAAAGTGACTACCTGTAGATTTTGGCCTGTAGCTCAGCCGCCACCTAGGGAAACCTACCAAACCTGTGCATTTCTGAAAACTAGAGACCTAGGGGAATCCAAGATGGCGTGACTTGTGTGGCTCGGACCAGGTTCTGTTACCCAGAATCCTTTGCAAACCTCAAAATTTGGCTAAAAAAAACATGTTCCTAATATTTCTGTGGCAGAAAGTTCTGGAATCTGAGAGGAGCCACAAATTTCCTTCCACCCAGCGTTCCCCCACGTCTCCCGATAAAAATGATACCTCACTTGTGTGGGTAGGCCTAGCGGCCGCGACAGGAAACCCCCCAAAGCGCAACGTGGACACATCCAAATTTGTGAAGGAAAACAGAGGTGTTTTTTGCAAAGTGACCACCTGTAGATTTTGGCTTGTAGCTCAGCCGCCACCTAGGGAAACCTACCAAACCTGTGCATTTCTGAAAACTAGAGACCTAGGGGAATCCAAGATGGGGTGACTTGTGTGGCTCGGACCAGGTTCTGTTACCCAGAATCCTTTGCAAACCTCAAAATTTGGCTAAAAAAACACATGTTCCTCACATTTCTGTGGCAGAAAGTTCTGGAATCTGAGAGGAGCCACGAATTTCCTTCCACCCAGCGTTACCCCACATCTCCCGATAAAAATGATACCTCACTTGTGTGCGTAGGCCTAGCGCCCGTGACAGGAAATGCCCCAAAGCGCAACGTGGACACAGCCAAATTTTTGAAGGAAAACAGAGGTGTTTTTTGCAAAGTGCCTACCTGTAGATTTTGGCCTGTAGCTCAGCCGCCACCTAAGGAAACCTACCAAACCTGTGCATTTCTGAAAACTAGAGACCTAGGGGAATCCAAGATGGGGTGACTTGTGTGGCTCAGACCAGGTTCTGTTACCCAGAATCCTTTGCAAACCTCAAAATTTGGCTAAAAAAACACATGTTCCTAACATTTCTGTGGCAGAAAGTTCTGGAATCTGAGAGGAGCCACAAATTTCCTTCCACCCAGCGTTCCCCCACGTCTCCCGATAAAAATGATACCTCACTTGTGTGGGTAGGCCTAGCGGCAGCGACAGGACACGCCCCAAAGCGCAACGTGGACACTTCCAAATTTGTGAAGGAAAACAGAGGTGTTTTTTGCAAAGTGACTTCCTGTAGATATTGGCCTGTAGCTCAGCCGCCACCTAGGGAAACCTACCAAACCTGTGCATTTCTGAAAACTAGAGACCTAGGGGAATCCAAGGTGGTGTGACTTGTGTGGCTCGGACCAGGTTCTGTTACCCAGAATCCTTTGCAAACCTCAAAATTTGGCTAAAAAAACACATGTTCCTAACATTTCTGTGGCAGAAAGTTCTGGAATCTGAGAGGATCCACAAATTTCCTTCCACCCAGTGTTCCCCCACGTCTCCCGATAAAAATGATACCTCACTTGTGTGGGTAGGCCTAGCGGCCGCGACAGGTTACGCCCCAAAGCGCAACGTGGACACATCCAAATTTGTGAAGGAAAACAGAGGTGTTTTTTGCAAAGTGACTACCTGTAGATTTTGGCCTGTAGCTCAGCCGCCACCTAGGGAAACCTACCAAACCTGTGCATTTCTCAAAACTAGAGACCTAAGGGAATCCAAGGTGGGGTGACTTGTGTGGCTCGGACCAGGTTCTGTTACCCAGAATCCTTTGCAAACCTCAAAATTTGTTTAAAAAAACACATGTTCCTAACATTTCTGTGGCAGAAAGTTCTGGAATCTGAGAGGAGCCACAAATTTCCTTCCACCCAGCGTTCCCCCACGTCTCCCGATAAAAATGATACCTCACTTGTGTGGGTAGGCCTAGCGGCCGCGACAGGAGACACCCCAAAGCGCAACGTGGACACATCCAAATTTGTGACGGAAAACAGAGGTGTTTTTTGCAAAGTGACTACCTGTAGATTTTGGCTTGTAGCTCAGCTGCCACCTAGGGAAACCTACCAAACCTGTGCATTTCTGAAAACTAGAGACCTAGGGGAATCCAAGATGGGGTGATTTATGTGGCTCGGACCAGGTTCTGTTACCCAGAATCATTTGCAAACCTCAAAATTTGGCTAAAAAAACACATGTTCCTCACATTTCTGTGGCAGAAAGTTCTGGAATCTGAGAGGAGCCACGAATTTCCTTCCACCCAGCGTTGCCCCACATCTCCTGATAAAAATGATACCTCACTTGTGTGGGTAGGCCTAGCGGCTGCGACAGGAAACGCCCCAAAGCGCAACGTGGACACATCCAAATTTGTGAAGGAAAACAGAGGTGTTTTTTGCAAAGTGACTACCTGTAGATTTTGGCCTGTAGCTCAGCCGCCACCTAGGGAAACCTACCAAACCTGTGCATTTCTGAAAACTAGAGACCTAGGGGAATCCAAGATGGCGTGACTTGTGTGGCTCGGACCAGGTTCTGTTACCCAGAATCCTTTGCAAACCTCAAAATTTGGCTAAAAAAACACATGTTCCTAATATTTCTGTGGCAGAAAGTTCTGGAATCTGAGAGGAGCCACAAATTTCCTTCCACCCAGCGTTCCCCCACGTCTCCCGATAAAAATGATACCTCACTTGTGTGGGTAGGCCTAGCGGCCGCGACAGGAAACCCCCCAAAGCGCAACGTGGACACATCCAAATTTGTGAAGGAAAACAGAGGTGTTTTTTGCAAAGTGACCACCTGTAGATTTTGGCTTGTAGCTCAGCCGCCACCTAGGGAAACCTACCAAACCTGTGCATTTCTGAAAACTAGAGACCTAGGGGAATCCAAGATGGGGTGACTTGTGTGGCTCGGACCAGGTTCTGTTACCCAGAATCCTTTGCAAACCTCAAAATTTGGCTAAAAAAACACATGTTCCTCACATTTCTGTGGCAGAAAGTTCTGGAATCTGAGAGGAGCCACGAATTTCCTTCCACCCAGCGTTACCCCACATCTCCCGATAAAAATGATACCTCACTTGTGTGCGTAGGCCTAGCGCCCGTGACAGGAAATGCCCCAAAGCGCAACGTGGACACAGCCAAATTTTTGAAGGAAAACAGAGGTGTTTTTTGCAAAGTGCCTACCTGTAGATTTTGGCCTGTAGCTCAGCCGCCACCTAAGGAAACCTACCAAACCTGTGCATTTCTGAAAACTAGAGACCTAGGGGAATCCAAGATGGGGTGACTTGTGTGGCTCAGACCAGGTTCTGTTACCCAGAATCCTTTGCAAACCTCAAAATTTGGCTAAAAAAACACATGTTCCTAACATTTCTGTGGCAGAAAGTTCTGGAATCTGAGAGGAGCCACAAATTTCCTTCCACCCAGCGTTCCCCCACGTCTCCCGATAAAAATGATACCTCACTTGTGTGTGTAGGCCTAGCGCCCGCGACAGGAAACGCCCCAAAGCGCAACGTGGACACATCAAAATTTGTGAAGGAAAACAGAGGTGTTTTTTGCAAAGTGCCTACCTGTAGATTTTGGCTTGTAGCTCAGCCGCCACCTAGGGAAACCTACCAAACCTGTGCATTTCTGAAAACTAGAGACCTAGGGGAATCCAAGATGGGGTGACTTGTGTGGCTCGGACCAGGTTCTGTTACCCAGAATCCTTTGCAAACCTCAAAATTTGGCTAAAAAAACACATGTTCCTCACATTTCTGTGGCAGAAAGTTCTGGAATCTGAGAGGAGCCACGAATTTCTTTCCACCCAGCGTTCCCCCACGTCTCCCGATAAAAATGATACCTCACTTGTTTGCGTAGGTCTAGCGCCCGTGACAGGAAATGCCCCAAGGCGCAACGTGGACACATCCAAATTTGTGACGGAAAACAGAGGTGTTTTTTGCAAAGTGCCTACCTGTATATTTTGGCCTGTAGCTCAGCCGCCACGTAGGGAAACCTACCAAACCTGTGCATTTCTGAAAACTAGAGACCTAGGGGAAACCAAGATGGGGTGACTTGTGTGGATCGGACCAGGTTCTGTTACCCAGAATCCTTTGCAAACCTCAAAATGTGGCTAAAAAAACACATGTTCCTAACATTTCTGTGGCAGAACGTCCTGGAATCTGAGAGGAGCCACAAATTTCATTCCACCCAGCGTTCCCCCAAGTCTCCCGATAAAAATGATACCTCACTTGTGTGGGTAGGCCTAGCGCCCGCAACAGGAAACGCCCCAAAGCGCAACGTGGACACATCCAAATTTGTGAAGGAAAACAGAGGTGTTTTTTGCAAAGTGCCTACCTGTAGATTTTGGCATGTAGCTCAGCCGCCACCTAGGTAAACCTACTAAACCTGTGCATTTCTGAAAACAAGAGACCTAGTGGAATTCAAGGTGGGGTGACTTGTGTGGCTCGGACCAGGTTCTGTTACCCAGAATCCTTTGCAAACCTCAAAATTTGGCTAAAAAAACACATGTTCCTAACATTTCTGTGGCAGAAAGTTCTGGAATCTGAGAGGAACCACAAATTTCCTTCCACCCAGCGTTCCCCCATGGCTCCCGATAAAAATTATACCTCACTTGTGTGGGTAGGCCTAGCGGCCGTGACAGGAAACGCCCCAAAGCGCAACGTGGACACATCCAAATTTGTGAAGGAAAACAGGTGTTTTTTGCAAAGTGACTACCTGTAGATTTTGGCCTGTAGCTCAGCCGCCACCTATGGAAACCTACCAAACCTGTGCATTTCTGAAAACTAGAGACCTAGGGGAATCCAAGATGGGGTGACTTGTGTGGCTCGGACCAGGTTCTGTTACCCAGAATCCTTTGCAAACCTCAAAATTTGGCTAAAAAAACACATGTTCCTAACATTTCTGTGGCAGAAAGTTCTGGAATCTGAGAGGAGCCACAAATTTCCTTCCACCCAGCGTTCCCCCACGTCTCCCGATAAAAATGATACCTCACTTGTGTGGGTAGGGCTAGCGCCCGCGACAGGAAACGCCCCAAAGCGCAACGTGGACACATCCAAATTTGTGAAGGAAAACAGAGCTGTTTTTAGCAAAGTGACTACCTGTAGATTTTGGCCTCTAGCTCAGCCGCCACCTAGGGAAACCTACCAAACCTGTGCATTTCTGAAAACTAGAGACCTAGGGGAATCCAAGATGGGGTGACTTGTGTGGCTCGGACCAGGTTCTGTTACCCAGAATCCTTTGCAAACCTCAAAATGTGGCTAAAAAAACACATGTTCCTCACATTTCTGTGGCAGAAAGTTCTGGAATCTGAGAGGAGCCACAAATTTCCTTCCACCCAGCGTTCCCCACGTCTCCCGATAAAAATGATACCTCACTTGTGTGGGTGGGCCTAGCGCCCGCGACAGGAAACGCCCCAAAGCGCAACGTGGACACATCCAAATTTGTGAAGGAAAACAGAGGAGTTTTTTGCAAAGTGCCTACCTGTAGATTTTGGCCTGTAGCTCAGCCGCCACCTAGGGAAACCTACCAAACCTGTGCATTTCTGAAAACTAGAGACCTAGGGGAATCCACGATGGGGTGACTTGTGTGGCTCGGATCAGGTTCTGTTACCCAGAATCCTTTGCAAACCTCAAAATTTGGCTAAAAAAACACATGTTCCTAACATTTCTGTGGCAGAAAGTTCTGGAATCTGAGAGGAGCCACAAATTTCATTCCACCCAGCGTTCCCCCACGTCTCCCGATAAAAATGATACCTCACTTGTGTGGGTAGGCCTAGCGGCCGCGACAGGAATCACCCCAAAGCGCAACGTGGACACATCCAAATTTGTGAAGATAAACAGAGCTGTTTTTAGCAAAGTGACTACCTGTAGATTTTGGCCTCTAGCTCAGCCGCCACCTAGGGAAACCTACCAAACCTGTGAATTTCTGAAAACTAGAGACCTAGGGGAATCCAAGATGGGGTGACTTGTGTGGCTCGGACCAGGTTCTGTTACCCAGAATTCTTTGCAAACCTCAAAATTTGGCTAAACAAACACATGTTCCTAACATTTCTGTGGCAGAAAGTTCTGGAATCTGAGAGGAGCCACAAATTTCCTTCCACCCAGCCTTCCCCCACGTCTCCCGATAAAAATGATACCTCACTTGTGTGGGTAGGCCTAGCGCCCGCGACAGGAAACGCCCCAAAGCGCAACGTGGACACATCCAAATTTGTGAAGGAAAACAGAGTTGTTTTTTGCAAAGTGCCTACCTGTAGATTTTGGCCTGTAGCTCAGCTGCCACCTAGGGAAACCTATCAAACCTGTGCATTTCTGAAAACTAGAGACCTAGGGGAATCCAAGGTGGGGTGACTTGTGTGGCTCGGACCAGGTTCTGTTACCCAGAATCCTTTGCAAACCTCAAAATTTGGTTAAAAAAAAACATGTTCCTAACATTTCAGTGGCAGAAAGTTCTGGAATCTGAGAGGAGCCACAAATTTCCTTCCACCCAGCGTTCCCCCACGTCTCCCGATAAAAATGATACCTCACTTGTATGGGTAGGCCTAGCGGCCGCGACAGGGATCACCCCAAAGCGCAACGTGGACACATCCAAATTTGTGAAGGAAAACAGAGGTGTTTTTTGCAAAGTGACTACCTGTAGATTTTGGCCTGTAGCTCAGCCGCCACCTAGGGAAACATACCAAACCTGTGCATTTCTGAAAACTAGAGACCTAGAGGAATCCAAGATGGGGTGACTTGTGTGGCTCGGACCAGGTTCTGTTACCCAGAATCCTTTGCAAACCTCAAAATTTGGCTAAAAAAACACATGTTCCTAACATTTCTGTGGCAGAAAGTTCTGGAATCTGAGAGGAGCCACAAATTTCCTTCCACCCAGCGTTCCCCCACGTCTCCCGATAAAAATGATACCTCACTTGTGTGGGTAGGCCTAGCGCCCGCGACAGGAAACGCCCCAAAGCGCAACGTGGACACATCCAAATTTGTGAAGGAAAACAGAGGTGTTTTTTGCAAAGTGACTTCCTGTAGATATTGGCCTGTAGCTGAGCCGCCACCTAGGGAAACCTACCAAACCTGTGCATTTCTGAAAACTAGAGACCTAGGGGAATCCAAGGTGGCTTGACTTGTGTGGCTCGGACCAGGTTCTGTTACCCAGAATACTTTGCAAACCTCAAAATTTGGCTAAAAAAACACATGTTCCTAACATTTCTGTGGCAGAAAGTTCTGGAATCTGAGAGGAGCCACAAATTTCCTTCCACCCAGCGTTCCCCCACGTCTCCCGATAAAAATGATACCTCACTTGTGTGGGTAGGCCTAGCGGCCGCGACAGGTAACACCCCAAAGCGCAACGTGGACACATCCAAATTTGTGAAGGAAAACAGAGGTGTTTTTTGCAAAGTGACTACCTGTAGATTTTGGCCTGTAGCTCAGCCGCCACCTAGGGAAACCTACCAAACCTGTGCATTTCTGAAAACTAGAGACCTAGGGGAATCCAAGGTGGGGTGACTTGTGTGGCTCGGACCAGGTTCTGTTACCCAGAATCCTTTGCAAACCTCAAAATTTGGCTAAAAAAACACATGTTCCTAACATTTCTGTGGCAGAAAGTTCTGGAATCTGAGAGGAGCCACAAATTTCCTTCCACCCAGCGTTCCCCCACATCTCCCGATAAAAGTGATACCTCACTTGTGTGGGTAGGCCTAGCGGCCGCGACAGGAAACGCCCCAAACCGCAACGTGGACACATCCAAATTTGTGAAGGAAAACAGAGGTGTTTTTTGCAAAGTGACTACCTGTAGATTTTGGCCTGTAGCTCAGCCGCCACCTAGGGAAACCTACCAAACCTGTGCATTTCTGAAAACTAGAGACCTAGGGGAATCCAAGGTGGGGTGACTTGTGTGGCTCGGACCAGGTTCTGTTACCCAGAATCCTTTGCAAACCTCAAAATTTGGCTAAAAAAACACATGTTCCTAACATTTCTGTGGCAGAAAGTTCTGGAATCTGAGAGGAGCCACAAATTTCCTTCCACCCAGCGTTCCCCCACGTCTCCCGATAAAAATGATACCTCACTTGTGTGGGTAGGCCTAGCGGCCGCGACAGGTAACGCCCCAAGGCGCAACGTGGACACATCCAAATTTGTGAAGGAAAACAGAGGTGTTTTTTGCAAAGTGACTACCTGTAGATTTTGGCCTGTAGCTCAGCCGCCACCTAGGGAAACCTACCAAACCTGTGCATTTCTGAAAACTAGAGACCTAGGGGAATCGAAGATGGCGTGACTTGTGTGGCTCGGACCAGGTTCTGTTACCCAGAATCCTTTGCAAACCTCAAAATTTGGCTAAAAAAACACATGTTCCTAACATTTCTGTGGCAGAAAGTTCTGGAATCTGAGAGGAGCCACAAATTTCCTTCCACCCAGCGTTCCCCCACGTCTCCCGATAAAAATGATACCTCACTTGTGTGGGAAGGCCTAGCGGCCGCGACAGAAAACGCCCCAAAGCGCAACGTGGACACATCCAAATTTGTGATGGAAAACAGAGGTGTTTTTTGCAAAGTGACTACCTGTAGATTTTGGCCTGTAGCTCACCCGCCACCTAGGGAAACCTACCAAACCTGTGCATTTCTGAAAACTAGAGACCTAGGGGAATCCAAGGTGGGGTGACTTGTGTGGCTCGGACCAGGTTCTGTTACCCAGAATCCTTTGCAAACCTCAAAATTTGGTTAAAAAAAAACATGTTCCTAACATTTCCGTGGCAGAAAGTTCTGGAATCTGAGAGGAGCCACAAATTTCCTTCTACCCAGCGTTCCCCCACGTCTCCCGATAAAAATGATACCTCACTTGTGTGGGTAGGCCTAGCGGCCGCGACAAGAAACGCCCCAAAGCGCAACGTGGACACATCCAAATTTGTGAAGGAAAACAGAGGTGTTTTTTGCAAAGTGACTACCTGTAGATTTTGGCCTGTAGCTCACCCGCCACCTAGGAAAACCTACCAAACATGTGCATTTCTGAAAACTAGAGACCTAGGGGAATCCACGATGGGGAGACTTGTGTGGCTCGGACCAGGTTCTGTTACCCAGAATCCTTTGCAAACCTCAAAATTTGGCTAAAAAAACACATGTTCCTAACATTTCTGTGGCAGAAAGTTCTGGAATCTGAGAGGAGCCACAAATTTCCTTCCACCCAGCGTTCCCCCACGTCTCCCGATAAAAATGATACCTCACTTGTGTGGGTAGGCCTAGCGGCCGCGACAGGTAACGCCCCAAAGCGCAACGTGGACACATCCAAATTTGTGAAGGAAAACAGAGGTGTTTTTTGCAAAGTGACTACCTGTAGATTTTGGCCTGTAGCTCAGCCGCCACCTAGGGAAACCTACCAAACCTGTGCATTTCTGAAAACTAGAGACCTAGGGGAATCCAAGGTGGGGTGACTTGTGTGGCTCGGACCAGGTTCTGTTACCCAGAATCCTTTGCAAACCTCAAAATTTGGTTAAAAAAAAACATGTTCCTAACATTTCCGTGGCAGAAAGTTCTGGAATCTGAGAGGAGCCACAAATTTCCTTCTACCCAGCGTTCCCCCACGTCTCCCGATAAAAATGATACCTCACTTGTGTGGGTAGGCCTAGCGGCCGCGACAAGAAACGCCCCAAAGCGCAACGTGGACACATCCAAATTTGTGAAGGAAAACAGAGGTGTTTTTTGCAAAGTGACTACCTGTAGATTTTGGCCTGTAGCTCAGCCGCCACCTAGGGAAACCTACCAAACCTGTGCATTTCTGAAAACTAGAGACCTAGGGGAATCCAAGATGGCGTGACTTGTGTGGCTCGGACCAGGTTCTGTTACCCAGAATCCTTTGCAAACCTCAAAATTTGGTTAAAAAAACACATTTTCCTAACATTTCTGTGGCAGAAAGTTCTGGAATCTGAGAGGAGCCACAAATTTCCTTCCACCCAGCGTTCCCCCACGTCTCCCGATAAAAATGATACCTCACTTGTGTGGGTAGGCCTAGCGGCCGCGACAGAAAACGCCCCAAAGCGCAACGTGGACACATCCAAATTTGTGAAGGAAAACAGAGGTGTTTTTTGCAAAGTGACTACATGTAGATTTTGGCCTGTAGCTCACCCGCCACCTAGGGAAACCTACCAAACCTGTGCATTTCTGAAAACTAGAGACCTAGGGGAATCCAAGGTGGGGTGACTTGTGTGGCTCGGACCAGGTTCTGTTACCCAGAATCCTTTGCAAACCTCAAAATTTGGTTAAAAAAAAACATGTTCCTAACATTTCCGTGGCAGAAAGTTCTGGAATCTGAGAGGAGCCACAAATTTCCTTCTACCCAGCGTTCCCTCACGTCTCCCGATAAAAATGATACCTCACTTGTGTGGGTAGGCCTAGCGGCCGCGACAAGAGACACCCCAAAGCGCAACGTGGACACATCCAAATTTGTGAAGGAAAACAGAAGTGTTTTTTGCAAAGTGACTACCTGTAGATTTTGGCCTGTAGCTCACCCGCCACCTAGGGAAACCTACCAAACATGTGCATTTCTGAAAACTAGAGACCTAGGGGAATCCACGATGGGGTGACTTGTGTGGCTCGGACCAGGTTCTGTTACCCAGAATCCTTTGCAAACCTCAAAATTTGGCTAAAAAAACACATGTTCCTAACATTTCTGTGGCAGAAAGTTCTGGAATCTGAGAGGAGCCACAAATTTCCTTCCACCCAGCGTTCCCCCACGTCTCCCGATAAAAATGATACCTCACTTGTGTGGGTAGGTCTAGCGGCCGCGACAGGAATCACCCCAAAGCGCAACGTGGACACATCCAAATTTGTGAAGGAAAACAGAGGTGTTTTTAGCAAAGTGACTACCTGTAGATTTTGGCCTCTAGCTCAGCCGCCACCTAGGGAAACCTACCAAACCTGTGAATTTCTGAAAACTAGAGACCTAGGGGAATCCAAGATGGGGTGACTTGTGTGGCTCGGACCAGGTTCTGTTACCCAGAATCCTTTGCAAACCTCAAAATGTGGCTAAAAAAACACATGTTCCTCACATTTCTGTGGCAGAAAGTTCTGGAATCTGAGAGGAGCCACAAATTTCCTTCCACCCAGCGTTCCCCACGTCTCCCGATAAAAATGATACCTCACTTGTGTGGTTAGGCCTAGCGGCAGCGACAGGACACGCCCCAAAGCGCAACGTGGACACATCCAAATTTGTGAAGGAAAACAGAGGTGTTTTTTGCAAAGTGCCTACCTGTAGATTTTGGCCTGTAGCTCAGCCGCCACCTAGGGAAACCTACCAAACCTGTGCATTTCTGAAAACTAGAGACCTAGGGGAATCCACGATGGGGTGACTTGTGTGGCTCGGACCAGGTTCTGTTACCCAGAATCCTTTGCAAACCTCAAAATTTGGCTAAAAAAACACATGTTCCTAACATTTCAGTGGCAGAAAGTTCTGGAATCTGAGAGGAGCCACAAATTTCCTTCCACCCAGCGTTCCCCCACGTCTCCCGATAAAAATGATACCTCACTTGTGTGGGTAGGCCTAGCGGCCGCGAGAGGGAACACCCCAAAGCGCAACGTGGACACATCCAAATTTGTGAAGGAAAACAGAGGTGTTTTTTGCAAAGTGACTACCTGTAGATTTTGGCCTGTAGCTCAGCCGCCACCTAGGGAAACCTACCAAACCTGTGCATTTCTGAAAACTAGAGACCTAGGGGAATTCAAGGTGGGGTGACTTGTGTGGCTCGGACCAGGTTCTGTTATCCAGAATCCTTTGCAAACCTCAAAATTTGGTTAAAAAAAAACATGTTCCTAACATTTCTGTGGCAGAAAGTTCTGGAATCTGAGAGGAGCCACAAATTTCCTTCCACCCAGCGTTCCCCCACGTCTCCCGATAAAAATTATACCTCACTTGTGTGGGTAGGCCTAGCGGCCGCGACAGGGAACGCCCCAAAGCGCAACGTGGACACATCCAAATTTGTGAAGGAAAACAGAGGTGTTTTTTGCAAAGTGACTACCTGTAGATTTTGGCCTGTAGCTCAGCCGCCACCTAGGGAAACCTACCAAACCTGTGCATTTCTGAAAACTAGAGACCTAGGGGAATCCAAGGTGGGGTGACTTGTGTGGCTCGGACCAGGTTCTGTTACCCAGAATCCTTTGCAAACCTCAAAATTTGGCTAAAAAAACACATGTTCCTAACATTTCTGTGGCAGAAAGTTCTGGAATCTGAGAGGAGCCACAAATTTCCTTCCACCCAGCGTTCCCCCACGTCTCCCGATAAAAATGATACCTCACTTGTGTGGGTAGGCCTAGCGGCCGCGACAGGTAACACCCCAAAGCGCAACGTGGACACATCCAAATTTGTGAAGGAAAACAGAGGTGTTTTTTGCAAAGTGACTACCTGTAGATTTTGGCCTGTAGCTCAGCCGCCACCTAGGGAAACCTACCAAACCTGTGCATTTCTGAAAACTAGAGACCTAGGGGAATCCAAGGTGGGGGGACTTGTGTGGCTCGGACCAGGTTCTGTTACCCAGAATCCTTTGCAAACCTCAAAATTTGGTTAAAAAAAAACATGTTCCTAACATTTCCGTGGCAGAAAGTTCTGGAATCTGAGAGGAGCCACAAATTTCCTTCTACCCAGCGTTCCCCCACGTCTCCCGATAAAAATGATACCTCACTTGTGTGGGTAGGCCTAGCGGCCGTGACAAAAACGCCCCAAAGCGCAACGTGGACACATCCAAATTTGTGAAGGAAAACAGAGGTGTTTTTTGCAAAGTGACTTCCTGTAGATATTGGCCTGTAGCTGAGCCGCCACCTAGGGAAACCTACCAAACCTGTGCATTTCTGAAAACTAGAGACCTAGTGGAATCCAAGGTGGCTTGACTTGTGTGGCTCGGACCAGGTTCTGTTACCCAGAATACTTTGCAAACCTCAAAATTTGGCTAAAAAAACACATGTTCCTAACATTTCTGTGGCAGAAAGTTCTGGAATCTGAGAGGAGCCACAAATTTCCTTCCACCCAGCGTTCCCCCACGTCTCCCGATAAAAATGATACCTCACTTGTGTGGGTAGGCCTAGCGGCCGCGACAGGTAACGCCCCAAAGCGCAACGTGGACACATCCAAATTTGTGAAGGAAAACAGAGGTGTTTTTTGCAAAGTGACTACCTGTAGATTTTGGCCTGTAGCTCAGCCGCCACCTAGGGAAACCTACCAAACCTGTGCATTTCTGAAAACTAGAGACCTAGGGGAATCCAAGGTGGGGTGACTTGTGTGGCTCGGACCAGGTTCTGTTACCCAGAATCCTTTGCAAACCTCAAAATTTGGTTAAAAAAAAACATGTTCCTAACATTTCCGTGGCAGAAAGTTCTGGAATCTGAGAGGAGCCACAAATTTCCTTCTACCCAGCGTTCCCCCACGTCTCCCGATAAAAATGATACCTCACTTGTGTGGGTAGGCCTAGCGGCCGCGACAAGAAACGCCCCAAAGCGCAACGTGGACACATCCAAATTTGTGAAGGAAAACAGAGGTGTTTTTTGCAAAGTGACTACCTGTAGATTTTGGCCTGTAGCTCAGCCGCCACCTAGGGAAACCTACCAAACCTGTGCATTTCTGAAAACTAGAGACCTAGGGGAATCCAAGATGGCGTGACTTGTGTGGCTCGGACCAGGTTCTGTTACCCAGAATCCTTTGCAAACCTCAAAATTTGGTTAAAAAAACACATTTTCCTAACATTTCTGTGGCAGAAAGTTCTGGAATCTGAGAGGAGCCACAAATTTCCTTCCACCCAGCGTTCCCCCACGTCTCCCGATAAAAATGATACCTCACTTGTGTGGGTAGGCCTAGCGGCCGCGACAGAAAACGCCCCAAAGCGCAACGTGGACACATCCAAATTTGTGAAGGAAAACAGAGGTGTTTTTTGCAAAGTGACTACCTGTAGATTTTGGCCTGTAGCTCACCCGCCACCTAGGGAAACCTACCAAACCTGTGCATTTCTGAAAACTAGAGACCTAGGGGAATCCAAGGTGGGGTGACTTGTGTGGCTCGGACCAGGTTCTGTTACCCAGAATCCTTTGCAAACCTCAAAATTTGGCTAAAAAAACACATGTTCCTAAAATTTCTGTGGCAGAAAGTTCTGGAATCTGAGAGGAGCCACAAATTTCCTTCCACCCAGCGTTCCCCCACGTCTCCCGATAAAAATGATACCTCACTTGTGTGGGTAGGCCTAGCGGCAGCGACAGGAAACGCCCCAAAGCGCAACGTGGACACATCCAAATTTGTGAAGGAAAACAGAGGTGTTTTTTGCAAAGTGACTTCCTGTAGATATTGGCCTGTAGCTGAGCCGCCACCTAGGGAAACCTACCAAACCTGTGCATTTCTGAAAACTAGAGACCTAGGGGAATCCAAGGTGGCTTGACTTGTGTGGCTCGGACCAGGTTCTGTTACCCAGAATACTTTGCAAACCTCAAAATTTGGCTAAAAAAACACATGTTCCTAACATTTCTGTGGCAGAAAGTTCTGGAATCTGAGAGGAGCCACAAATTTCCTTCCACCCAGCGTTCCCCCACGTCTCCCGATAAAAATGATACCTCACTTGTGTGGGTAGGCCTAGCGGCCGCGACAGGTAACGCCCCAAAGCGCAACGTGGACACATCCAAATTTGTGAAGGAAAACAGAGGTGTTTTTTGCAAAGTGACTACCTGTAGATTTTGGCCTGTAGCTCAGCCGCCACCTAGGGAAACCTACCAAACCTGTGCATTTCTGAAAACTAGAGACCTAGGGGAATCCAAGGTGGGGTGACTTGTGTGGCTCGGACCAGGTTCTGTTACCCAGAATCCTTTGCAAACCTCAAAATTTGGCTAAAAAAACACATGTTCCTAACATTTCTGTGGCAGAAAGTTCTGGAATCTGAGAGGAGCCACAAATTTCCTTCCACCCAGCGTTCCCCCACGTCTCCCGATAAAAGTGATACCTCACTTGTGTGGGTAGGCCTAGCGGCCGCGACAGGATGCGCCCCAAACCGCAACGTGGACACATCCAAATTTGTGAAGGAAAACAGAGGTGTTTTTTGCAAAGTGACTACCTGTAGATTTTGGCCTGTAGCTCAGCCGCCACCTAGGGAAACCTACCAAACCTGTGCATTTCTGAAAACTAGAGACCTAGGGGAATCCAAGGTGGGGTGACTTGTGTGGCTCGGACCAGGTTCTGTTACCCAGAATCCTTTGCAAACCTCAAAATTTGGCTAAAAAAACACATGTTCCTAACATTTCTGTGGCAGAAAGTTCTGGAATCTGAGAGGAGCCACAAATTTCCTTCCACCCAGCGTTCCCCCACGTCTCCCGATAAAAATGATACCTCACTTGTGTGGGTAGGCCTAGCGGCCGCGACAGGTAACACCCCAAAGCGCAACGTGGACACATCCAAATTTGTGAAGGAAAACAGAGGTGTTTTTTGCAAAGTGACTACCTGTAGATTTTGGCCTGTAGCTCAGCCGCCACCTAGGGAAACCTACCAAACCTGTGCATTTCTGAAAACTAGAGACCTAGGGGAATCCAAGGTGGGGGGACTTGTGTGGCTCGGACCAGGTTCTGTTACCCAGAATCCTTTGCAAACCTCAAAATTTGGTTAAAAAAAACATGTTCCTAACATTTCCGTGGCAGAAAGTTCTGGAATCTGAGAGGAGCCACAAATTTCCTTCTACCCAGCGTTCCCCCACGTCTCCCGATAAAAATGATACCTCACTTGTGTGGGTAGGCCTAGCGGCCGTGACAAAAACGCCCCAAAGCGCAACGTGAACACATCCAAATTTGTGAAGGAAAACAGAGGTGTTTTTTGCAAAGTGACTACCTGTAGATTTTGGCCTGTAGCTCAGCCGCCACCTAGGGAAACCTACCAAACCTGTGCATTTCTGAAAACTAGAGACCTAGGGGAATCGAAGATGGCGTGACTTGTGTGGCTCGGACCAGGTTCTGTTACCCAGAATCCTTTGCAAACCTCAAAATTTGGTTAAAAAAACACATGTTCCTAACATTTCTGTGGCTTAAAGTTCTGGAATCTGAGAGGAGCCACAAATTTCCTTCCACCCAGCGTTCCCCCACGTCTCCCGATAAAAATGATACCTCACTTGTGTGGGTAGGCCTAGCGGCCGCGACAGAAAACGCCCCAAAGCGCAACGTGGACACATCCAAATTTGTGATGGAAAACAGAGGTGTTTTTTGCAAAGTGACTACCTGTAGATTTTGGCCTGTAGCTCACCCGCCACCTAGGAAAACCTACCAAACATGTGCATTTCTGAAAACTAGAGACCTAGGGGAATCCACGATGGGGTGACTTGTGTGGCTCGGACCAGGTTCTGTTACCCAGAATCCTTTGCAAACCTCAAAATTTGGCTAAAAAAACACATGTTCCTAACATTTCTGTGGCAGAAAGTTCTGGAATCTGAGAGGAGCCACAAATTTCCTTCCACCCAGCGTTCCCCCACGTCTCCCGATAAAAATGATACCTCACTTGTGTGGGTAGGCCTAGCGGCCGCGACAGGTAACGCCCCAAAGCGCAACGTGGACACATCCAAATTTGTGAAGGAAAACAGAGGTGTTTTTTGCAAAGTGACTACCTGTAGATTTTGGCCTGTAGCTCAGCCGCCACCTAGGGAAACCTACCAAACCTGTGCATTTCTGAAAACTAGAGACCTAGGGGAATCCAAGATGGGGTGACTTGTGTGGCTCAGACCAGGTTCTGTTACCCAGAATCCTTTGCAAACCTCAAAATTTGGCTAAAAAAACACATGTTCCTAACATTTCTGTGGCAGAAAGTTCTGGAATCTGAGAGGAGCCACAAATTTCCTTCCACCCAGCGTTCCCCCACGTCTCCCGATAAAAATGATACCTCACTTGTGTGTGTAGGCCTAGCGCCCGCGACAGGAAACGCCCCAAAGCGCAACGTGGACACATCAAAATTTGTGAAGGAAAACAGAGGTGTTTTTTGCAAAGTGCCTACCTGTAGATTTTGGCTTGTAGCTCAGCCGCCACCTAGGGAAACCTACCAAACCTGTGCATTTCTGAAAACTAGAGACCTAGGGGAATCCAAGATGGGGTGACTTGTGTGGCTCGGACCAGGTTCTGTTACCCAGAATCCTTTGCAAACCTCAAAATTTGGCTAAAAAAACACATGTTCCTCACATTTCTGTGGCAGAAAGTTCTGGAATCTGAGAGGAGCCACGAATTTCTTTCCACCCAGCGTTCCCCCACGTCTCCCGATAAAAATGATACCTCACTTGTTTGCGTAGGTCTAGCGCCCGTGACAGGAAATGCCCCAAGGCGCAACGTGGACACATCCAAATTTGTGACGGAAAACAGAGGTGTTTTTTGCAAAGTGCCTACCTGTATATTTTGGCCTGTAGCTCAGCCGCCACGTAGGGAAACCTACCAAACCTGTGCATTTCTGAAAACTAGAGACCTAGGGGAAACCAAGATGGGGTGACTTGTGTGGATCGGACCAGGTTCTGTTACCCAGAATCCTTTGCAAACCTCAAAATGTGGCTAAAAAAACACATGTTCCTAACATTTCTGTGGCAGAACGTCCTGGAATCTGAGAGGAGCCACAAATTTCATTCCACCCAGCGTTCCCCCAAGTCTCCCGATAAAAATGATACCTCACTTGTGTGGGTAGGCCTAGCGCCCGCAACAGGAAACGCCCCAAAGCGCAACGTGGACACATCCAAATTTGTGAAGGAAAACAGAGGTGTTTTTTGCAAAGTGCCTACCTGTAGATTTTGGCATGTAGCTCAGCCGCCACCTAGGTAAACCTACTAAACCTGTGCATTTCTGAAAACAAGAGACCTAGTGGAATTCAAGGTGGGGTGACTTGTGTGGCTCGGACCAGGTTCTGTTACCCAGAATCCTTTGCAAACCTCAAAATTTGGCTAAAAAAACACATGTTCCTAACATTTCTGTGGCAGAAAGTTCTGGAATCTGAGAGGAACCACAAATTTCCTTCCACCCAGCGTTCCCCCATGGCTCCCGATAAAAATTATACCTCACTTGTGTGGGTAGGCCTAGCGGCCGTGACAGGAAACGCCCCAAAGCGCAACGTGGACACATCCAAATTTGTGAAGGAAAACAGGTGTTTTTTGCAAAGTGACTACCTGTAGATTTTGGCCTGTAGCTCAGCCGCCACCTATGGAAACCTACCAAACCTGTGCATTTCTGAAAACTAGAGACCTAGGGGAATCCAAGATGGGGTGACTTGTGTGGCTCGGACCAGGTTCTGTTACCCAGAATCCTTTGCAAACCTCAAAATTTGGCTAAAAAAACACATGTTCCTAACATTTCTGTGGCAGAAAGTTCTGGAATCTGAGAGGAGCCACAAATTTCCTTCCACCCAGCGTTCCCCCACGTCTCCCGATAAAAATGATACCTCACTTGTGTGGGTAGGGCTAGCGCCCGCGACAGGAAACGCCCCAAAGCGCAACGTGGACACATCCAAATTTGTGAAGGAAAACAGAGCTGTTTTTAGCAAAGTGACTACCTGTAGATTTTGGCCTCTAGCTCAGCCGCCACCTAGGGAAACCTACCAAACCTGTGCATTTCTGAAAACTAGAGACCTAGGGGAATCCAAGATGGGGTGACTTGTGTGGCTCGGACCAGGTTCTGTTACCCAGAATCCTTTGCAAACCTCAAAATGTGGCTAAAAAAACACATGTTCCTCACATTTCTGTGGCAGAAAGTTCTGGAATCTGAGAGGAGCCACAAATTTCCTTCCACCCAGCGTTCCCCACGTCTCCCGATAAAAATGATACCTCACTTGTGTGGGTGGGCCTAGCGCCCGCGACAGGAAACGCCCCAAAGCGCAACGTGGACACATCCAAATTTGTGAAGGAAAACAGAGGAGTTTTTTGCAAAGTGCCTACCTGTAGATTTTGGCCTGTAGCTCAGCCGCCACCTAGGGAAACCTACCAAACCTGTGCATTTCTGAAAACTAGAGACCTAGGGGAATCCACGATGGGGTGACTTGTGTGGCTCGGATCAGGTTCTGTTACCCAGAATCCTTTGCAAACCTCAAAATTTGGCTAAAAAAACACATGTTCCTAACATTTCTGTGGCAGAAAGTTCTGGAATCTGAGAGGAGCCACAAATTTCATTCCACCCAGCGTTCCCCCACGTCTCCCGATAAAAATGATACCTCACTTGTGTGGGTAGGCCTAGCGGCCGCGACAGGAATCACCCCAAAGCGCAACGTGGACACATCCAAATTTGTGAAGATAAACAGAGCTGTTTTTAGCAAAGTGACTACCTGTAGATTTTGGCCTCTAGCTCAGCCGCCACCTAGGGAAACCTACCAAACCTGTGAATTTCTGAAAACTAGAGACCTAGGGGAATCCAAGATGGGGTGACTTGTGTGGCTCGGACCAGGTTCTGTTACCCAGAATTCTTTGCAAACCTCAAAATTTGGCTAAACAAACACATGTTCCTAACATTTCTGTGGCAGAAAGTTCTGGAATCTGAGAGGAGCCACAAATTTCCTTCCACCCAGCCTTCCCCCACGTCTCCCGATAAAAATGATACCTCACTTGTGTGGGTAGGCCTAGCGCCCGCGACAGGAAACGCCCCAAAGCGCAACGTGGACACATCCAAATTTGTGAAGGAAAACAGAGTTGTTTTTTGCAAAGTGCCTACCTGTAGATTTTGGCCTGTAGCTCAGCTGCCACCTAGGGAAACCTATCAAACCTGTGCATTTCTGAAAACTAGAGACCTAGGGGAATCCAAGGTGGGGTGACTTGTGTGGCTCGGACCAGGTTCTGTTACCCAGAATCCTTTGCAAACCTCAAAATTTGGTTAAAAAAAAACATGTTCCTAACATTTCAGTGGCAGAAAGTTCTGGAATCTGAGAGGAGCCACAAATTTCCTTCCACCCAGCGTTCCCCCACGTCTCCCGATAAAAATGATACCTCACTTGTATGGGTAGGCCTAGCGGCCGCGACAGGGATCACCCCAAAGCGCAACGTGGACACATCCAAATTTGTGAAGGAAAACAGAGGTGTTTTTTGCAAAGTGACTACCTGTAGATTTTGGCCTGTAGCTCAGCCGCCACCTAGGGAAACATACCAAACCTGTGCATTTCTGAAAACTAGAGACCTAGAGGAATCCAAGATGGGGTGACTTGTGTGGCTCGGACCAGGTTCTGTTACCCAGAATCCTTTGCAAACCTCAAAATTTGGCTAAAAAAACACATGTTCCTAACATTTCTGTGGCAGAAAGTTCTGGAATCTGAGAGGAGCCACAAATTTCCTTCCACCCAGCGTTCCCCCACGTCTCCCGATAAAAATGATACCTCACTTGTGTGGGTAGGCCTAGCGCCCGCGACAGGAAACGCCCCAAAGCGCAACGTGGACACATCCAAATTTGTGAAGGAAAACAGAGGTGTTTTTTGCAAAGTGACTTCCTGTAGATATTGGCCTGTAGCTGAGCCGCCACCTAGGGAAACCTACCAAACCTGTGCATTTCTGAAAACTAGAGACCTAGGGGAATCCAAGGTGGCTTGACTTGTGTGGCTCGGACCAGGTTCTGTTACCCAGAATACTTTGCAAACCTCAAAATTTGGCTAAAAAAACACATGTTCCTAACATTTCTGTGGCAGAAAGTTCTGGAATCTGAGAGGAGCCACAAATTTCCTTCCACCCAGCGTTCCCCCACGTCTCCCGATAAAAATGATACCTCACTTGTGTGGGTAGGCCTAGCGGCCGCGACAGGTAACACCCCAAAGCGCAACGTGGACACATCCAAATTTGTGAAGGAAAACAGAGGTGTTTTTTGCAAAGTGACTACCTGTAGATTTTGGCCTGTAGCTCAGCCGCCACCTAGGGAAACCTACCAAACCTGTGCATTTCTGAAAACTAGAGACCTAGGGGAATCCAAGGTGGGGTGACTTGTGTGGCTCGGACCAGGTTCTGTTACCCAGAATCCTTTGCAAACCTCAAAATTTGGCTAAAAAAACACATGTTCCTAACATTTCTGTGGCAGAAAGTTCTGGAATCTGAGAGGAGCCACAAATTTCCTTCCACCCAGCGTTCCCCCACGTCTCCCGATAAAAGTGATACCTCACTTGTGTGGGTAGGCCTAGCGGCCGCGACAGGAAACGCCCCAAACCGCAACGTGGACACATCCAAATTTGTGAAGGAAAACAGAGGTGTTTTTTGCAAAGTGACTACCTGTAGATTTTGGCCTGTAGCTCAGCCGCCACCTAGGGAAACCTACCAAACCTGTGCATTTCTGAAAACTAGAGACCTAGGGGAATCCAAGGTGGGGTGACTTGTGTGGCTCGGACCAGGTTCTGTTACCCAGAATCCTTTGCAAACCTCAAAATTTGGCTAAAAAAACACATGTTCCTAACATTTCTGTGGCAGAAAGTTCTGGAATCTGAGAGGAGCCACAAATTTCCTTCCACCCAGCGTTCCCCCACGTCTCCCGATAAAAATGATACCTCACTTGTGTGGGTAGGCCTAGCGGCCGCGACAGGTAACGCCCCAAGGCGCAACGTGGACACATCCAAATTTGTGAAGGAAAACAGAGGTGTTTTTTGCAAAGTGACTACCTGTAGATTTTGGCCTGTAGCTCAGCCGCCACCTAGGGAAACCTACCAAACCTGTGCATTTCTGAAAACTAGAGACCTAGGGGAATCGAAGATGGCGTGACTTGTGTGGCTCGGACCAGGTTCTGTTACCCAGAATCCTTTGCAAACCTCAAAATTTGGCTAAAAAAACACATGTTCCTAACATTTCTGTGGCAGAAAGTTCTGGAATCTGAGAGGAGCCACAAATTTCCTTCCACCCAGCGTTCCCCCACGTCTCCCGATAAAAATGATACCTCACTTGTGTGGGAAGGCCTAGCGGCCGCGACAGAAAACGCCCCAAAGCGCAACGTGGACACATCCAAATTTGTGATGGAAAACAGAGGTGTTTTTTGCAAAGTGACTACCTGTAGATTTTGGCCTGTAGCTCACCCGCCACCTAGGGAAACCTACCAAACCTGTGCATTTCTGAAAACTAGAGACCTAGGGGAATCCAAGGTGGGGTGACTTGTGTGGCTCGGACCAGGTTCTGTTACCCAGAATCCTTTGCAAACCTCAAAATTTGGTTAAAAAAAAACATGTTCCTAACATTTCCGTGGCAGAAAGTTCTGGAATCTGAGAGGAGCCACAAATTTCCTTCTACCCAGCGTTCCCCCACGTCTCCCGATAAAAATGATACCTCACTTGTGTGGGTAGGCCTAGCGGCCGCGACAAGAAACGCCCCAAAGCGCAACGTGGACACATCCAAATTTGTGAAGGAAAACAGAGGTGTTTTTTGCAAAGTGACTACCTGTAGATTTTGGCCTGTAGCTCACCCGCCACCTAGGAAAACCTACCAAACATGTGCATTTCTGAAAACTAGAGACCTAGGGGAATCCACGATGGGGAGACTTGTGTGGCTCGGACCAGGTTCTGTTACCCAGAATCCTTTGCAAACCTCAAAATTTGGCTAAAAAAACACATGTTCCTAACATTTCTGTGGCAGAAAGTTCTGGAATCTGAGAGGAGCCACAAATTTCCTTCCACCCAGCGTTCCCCCACGTCTCCCGATAAAAATGATACCTCACTTGTGTGGGTAGGCCTAGCGGCCGCGACAGGTAACGCCCCAAAGCGCAACGTGGACACATCCAAATTTGTGAAGGAAAACAGAGGTGTTTTTTGCAAAGTGACTACCTGTAGATTTTGGCCTGTAGCTCAGCCGCCACCTAGGGAAACCTACCAAACCTGTGCATTTCTGAAAACTAGAGACCTAGGGGAATCCAAGGTGGGGTGACTTGTGTGGCTCGGACCAGGTTCTGTTACCCAGAATCCTTTGCAAACCTCAAAATTTGGTTAAAAAAAAACATGTTCCTAACATTTCCGTGGCAGAAAGTTCTGGAATCTGAGAGGAGCCACAAATTTCCTTCTACCCAGCGTTCCCCCACGTCTCCCGATAAAAATGATACCTCACTTGTGTGGGTAGGCCTAGCGGCCGCGACAAGAAACGCCCCAAAGCGCAACGTGGACACATCCAAATTTGTGAAGGAAAACAGAGGTGTTTTTTGCAAAGTGACTACCTGTAGATTTTGGCCTGTAGCTCAGCCGCCACCTAGGGAAACCTACCAAACCTGTGCATTTCTGAAAACTAGAGACCTAGGGGAATCCAAGATGGCGTGACTTGTGTGGCTCGGACCAGGTTCTGTTACCCAGAATCCTTTGCAAACCTCAAAATTTGGTTAAAAAAACACATTTTCCTAACATTTCTGTGGCAGAAAGTTCTGGAATCTGAGAGGAGCCACAAATTTCCTTCCACCCAGCGTTCCCCCACGTCTCCCGATAAAAATGATACCTCACTTGTGTGGGTAGGCCTAGCGGCCGCGACAGAAAACGCCCCAAAGCGCAACGTGGACACATCCAAATTTGTGAAGGAAAACAGAGGTGTTTTTTGCAAAGTGACTACATGTAGATTTTGGCCTGTAGCTCACCCGCCACCTAGGGAAACCTACCAAACCTGTGCATTTCTGAAAACTAGAGACCTAGGGGAATCCAAGGTGGGGTGACTTGTGTGGCTCGGACCAGGTTCTGTTACCCAGAATCCTTTGCAAACCTCAAAATTTGGTTAAAAAAAAACATGTTCCTAACATTTCCGTGGCAGAAAGTTCTGGAATCTGAGAGGAGCCACAAATTTCCTTCTACCCAGCGTTCCCTCACGTCTCCCGATAAAAATGATACCTCACTTGTGTGGGTAGGCCTAGCGGCCGCGACAAGAGACACCCCAAAGCGCAACGTGGACACATCCAAATTTGTGAAGGAAAACAGAAGTGTTTTTTGCAAAGTGACTACCTGTAGATTTTGGCCTGTAGCTCACCCGCCACCTAGGGAAACCTACCAAACATGTGCATTTCTGAAAACTAGAGACCTAGGGGAATCCACGATGGGGTGACTTGTGTGGCTCGGACCAGGTTCTGTTACCCAGAATCCTTTGCAAACCTCAAAATTTGGCTAAAAAAACACATGTTCCTAACATTTCTGTGGCAGAAAGTTCTGGAATCTGAGAGGAGCCACAAATTTCCTTCCACCCAGCGTTCCCCCACGTCTCCCGATAAAAATGATACCTCACTTGTGTGGGTAGGTCTAGCGGCCGCGACAGGAATCACCCCAAAGCGCAACGTGGACACATCCAAATTTGTGAAGGAAAACAGAGGTGTTTTTAGCAAAGTGACTACCTGTAGATTTTGGCCTCTAGCTCAGCCGCCACCTAGGGAAACCTACCAAACCTGTGAATTTCTGAAAACTAGAGACCTAGGGGAATCCAAGATGGGGTGACTTGTGTGGCTCGGACCAGGTTCTGTTACCCAGAATCCTTTGCAAACCTCAAAATGTGGCTAAAAAAACACATGTTCCTCACATTTCTGTGGCAGAAAGTTCTGGAATCTGAGAGGAGCCACAAATTTCCTTCCACCCAGCGTTCCCCACGTCTCCCGATAAAAATGATACCTCACTTGTGTGGTTAGGCCTAGCGGCAGCGACAGGACACGCCCCAAAGCGCAACGTGGACACATCCAAATTTGTGAAGGAAAACAGAGGTGTTTTTTGCAAAGTGACTACCTGTAGATTTTGGCCTGTAGCTCAGCCGCCACCTAGGGAAACCTACCAAACCTGTGCATTTCTGAAAACTAGAGACCTAGGGGAATCGAAGATGGCGTGACTTGTGTGGCTCGGACCAGGTTCTGTTACCCAGAATCCTTTGCAAACCTCAAAATTTGGCTAAAAAAACACATGTTCCTAACATTTCTGTGGCAGAAAGTTCTGGAATCTGAGAGGAGCCACAAATTTCCTTCCACCCAGCGTTCCCCCACGTCTCCCGATAAAAATGATACCTCACTTGTGTGGGAAGGCCTAGCGGCCGCGACAGAAAACGCCCCAAAGCGCAACGTGGACACATCCAAATTTGTGATGGAAAACAGAGGTGTTTTTTGCAAAGTGACTACCTGTAGATTTTGGCCTGTAGCTCACCCGCCACCTAGGGAAACCTACCAAACCTGTGCATTTCTGAAAACTAGAGACCTAGGGGAATCCAAGGTGGGGTAACTTGTGTGGCTCGGACCAGGTTCTGTTACCCAGAATCCTTTGCAAACCTCAAAATTTGGTTAAAAAAAAACATGTTCCTAACATTTCCGTGGCAGAAAGTTCTGGAATCTGAGAGGAGCCACAAATTTCCTTCTACCCAGCGTTCCCCCACGTCTCCCGATAAAAATGATACCTCACTTGTGTGGGTAGGCCTAGCGGCCGCGACAAGAAACGCCCCAAAGCGCAACGTGGACACATCCAAATTTGTGAAGGAAAACAGAGGTGTTTTTTGCAAAGTGACTACCTGTAGATTTTGGCCTGTAGCTCACCCGCCACCTAGGAAAACCTACCAAACATGTGCATTTCTGAAAACTAGAGACCTAGGGGAATCCACGATGGGGAGACTTGTGTGGCTCGGACCAGGTTCTGTTACCCAGAATCCTTTGCAAACCTCAAAATTTGGCTAAAAAAACACATGTTCCTAACATTTCTGTGGCAGAAAGTTCTGGAATCTGAGAGGAGCCACAAATTTCCTTCCACCCAGCGTTCCCCCATGTCTCCCGATAAAAATGATACCTCACTTGTGTGGGTAGGCCTAGCGGCCGCGACAGGTAACGCCCCAAAGCGCAACGTGGACACATCCAAATTTGTGAAGGAAAACAGAGGTGTTTTTTGCAAAGTGACTACCTGTAGATTTTGGCCTGTAGCTCAGCCGCCACCTAGCGAAACCTACCAAACCTGTGCATTTCTGAAAACTAGAGACCTAGGGGAATCCAAGGTGGGGTGACTTGTGTGGCTCGGACCAGGTTCTGTTACCCAGAATCCTTTGCAAACCTCAAAATTTGGTTAAAAAAAAACATGTTCCTAACATTTCCGTGGCAGAAAGTTCTGGAATCTGAGAGGAGCCACAAATTTCCTTCTACCCAGCGTTCCCCCACGTCTCCCGATAAAAATGATACCTCACTTGTGTGGGTAGGCCTAGCGGCCGCGACAAGAAACGCCCCAAAGCGCAACGTGGACACATCCAAATTTGTGAAGGAAAACAGAGGTGTTTTTTGCAAAGTGACTACCTGTAGATTTTGGCCTGTAGCTCACCCGCCACCTAGGGAAACCTACCAAACATGTGCATTTCTGAAAACTAGAGACCTAGGGGAATCCACGATGGGGTGACTTGTGTGGCTCGGACCAGGTTCTGTTACCCAGAATCCTTTGCAAACCTCAAAATTTGGCTAAAAAAACACATGTTCCTAACATTTCTGTGGCAGAAAGTTCTGGAATCTGAGAGGAGCCACAAATTTCCTTCCACCCAGCGTTCCCCCACGTCTCCCGATAAAAATGATACCTCACTTGTGTGGGTAGGTCTAGCGGCCGCGACAGGAATCACCCCAAAGCGCAACGTGGACACATCCAAATTTGTGAAGGAAAACAGAGGTGTTTTTAGCAAAGTGACTACCTGTAGATTTTGGCCTCTAGCTCAGCCGCCACCTAGGGAAACCTACCAAACCTGTGAATTTCTGAAAACTAGAGACCTAGGGGAATCCAAGATGGGGTGACTTGTGTGGCTCGGACCAGGTTCTGTTACCCAGAATCCTTTGCAAACCTCAAAATGTGGCTAAAAAAACACATGTTCCTCACATTTCTGTGGCAGAAAGTTCTGGAATCTGAGAGGAGCCACAAATTTCCTTCCACCCAGCGTTCCCCACGTCTCCCGATAAAAATGATACCTCACTTGTGTGGTTAGGCCTAGCGGCAGCGACAGGACACGCCCCAAAGCGCAACGTGGACACATCCAAATTTGTGAAGGAAAACAGAGGTGTTTTTTGCAAAGTGCCTACCTGTAGATTTTGGCCTGTAGCTCAGCCGCCACCTAGGGAAACCTACCAAACCTGTGCATTTCTGAAAACTAGAGACCTAGGGGAATCCACGATGGGGTGACTTGTGTGGCTCGGACCAGGTTCTGTTACCCAGAATCCTTTGCAAACCTCAAAATTTGGCTAAAAAAACACATGTTCCTAACATTTCAGTGGCAGAAAGTTCTGGAATCTGAGAGGAGCCACAAATTTCCTTCCACCCAGCGTTCCCCCACGTCTCCCGATAAAAATGATACCTCACTTGTGTGGGTAGGCCTAGCGGCCGCGAGAGGGAACACCCCAAAGCGCAACGTGGACACATCCAAATTTGTGAAGGAAAACAGAGGTGTTTTTTGCAAAGTGACTACCTGTAGATTTTGGCCTGTAGCTCAGCCGCCACCTAGGGAAACCTACCAAACCTGTGCATTTCTGAAAACTAGAGACCTAGGGGAATTCAAGGTGGGGTGACTTGTGTGGCTCGGACCAGGTTCTGTTACCCAGAATCCTTTGCAAACCTCAAAATTTGGTTAAAAAAAAACATGTTCCTAACATTTCTGTGGCAGAAAGTTCTGGAATCTGAGAGGAGCCACAAATTTCCTTCCACCCAGCGTTCCCCCACGTCTCCCGATAAAAATTATACCTCACTTGTGTGGGTAGGCCTAGCGGCCGCGACAGGGAACGCCCCAAAGCGCAACGTGGACACATCCAAATTTGTGAAGGAAAACAGAGGTGTTTTTTGCAAAGTGACTACCTGTAGATTTTGGCCTGTAGCTCAGCCGCCACCTAGGGAAACCTACCAAACCTGTGCATTTCTGAAAACTAGAGACCTAGGGGAATCCAAGGTGGGGTGACTTGTGTGGCTCGGACCAGGTTCTGTTACCCAGAATCCTTTGCAAACCTCAAAATTTGGCTAAAAAAACACATGTTCCTAACATTTCTGTGGCAGAAAGTTCTGGAATCTGAGAGGAGCCACAAATTTCCTTCCACCCAGCGTTCCCCCACGTCTCCCGATAAAAATGATACCTCACTTGTGTGGGTAGGCCTAGCGGCCGCGACAGGTAACACCCCAAAGCGCAACGTGGACACATCCAAATTTGTGAAGGAAAACAGAGGTGTTTTTTGCAAAGTGACTACCTGTAGATTTTGGCCTGTAGCTCAGCCGCCACCTAGGGAAACCTACCAAACCTGTGCATTTCTGAAAACTAGAGACCTAGGGGAATCCAAGGTGGGGGGACTTGTGTGGCTCGGACCAGGTTCTGTTACCCAGAATCCTTTGCAAACCTCAAAATTTGGTTAAAAAAAAACATGTTCCTAACATTTCCGTGGCAGAAAGTTCTGGAATCTGAGAGGAGCCACAAATTTCCTTCTACCCAGCGTTCCCCCACGTCTCCCGATAAAAATGATACCTCACTTGTGTGGGTAGGCCTAGCGGCCGTGACAAAAACGCCCCAAAGCGCAACGTGGACACATCCAAATTTGTGAAGGAAAACAGAGGTGTTTTTTGCAAAGTGACTTCCTGTAGATATTGGCCTGTAGCTGAGCCGCCACCTAGGGAAACCTACCAAACCTGTGCATTTCTGAAAACTAGAGACCTAGGGGAATCCAAGGTGGCTTGACTTGTGTGGCTCGGACCAGGTTCTGTTACCCAGAATACTTTGCAAACCTCAAAATTTGGCTAAAAAAACACATGTTCCTAACATTTCTGTGGCAGAAAGTTCTGGAATCTGAGAGGAGCCACAAATTTCCTTCCACCCAGCGTTCCCCCACGTCTCCCGATAAAAATGATACCTCACTTGTGTGGGTAGGCCTAGCGGCCGCGACAGGTAACGCCCCAAAGCGCAACGTGGACACATCCAAATTTGTGAAGGAAAACAGAGGTGTTTTTTGCAAAGTGACTACCTGTAGATTTTGGCCTGTAGCTCAGCCGCCACCTAGGGAAACCTACCAAACCTGTGCATTTCTGAAAACTAGAGACCTAGGGGAATCCAAGGTGGGGTGACTTGTGTGGCTCGGACCAGGTTCTGTTACCCAGAATCCTTTGCAAACCTCAAAATTTGGTTAAAAAAAAACATGTTCCTAACATTTCCGTGGCAGAAAGTTCTGGAATCTGAGAGGAGCCACAAATTTCCTTCTACCCAGCGTTCCCCCACGTCTCCCGATAAAAATGATACCTCACTTGTGTGGGTAGGCCTAGCGGCCGCGACAAGAAACGCCCCAAAGCGCAACGTGGACACATCCAAATTTGTGAAGGAAAACAGAGGTGTTTTTTGCAAAGTGACTACCTGTAGATTTTGGCCTGTAGCTCAGCCGCCACCTAGGGAAACCTACCAAACCTGTGCATTTCTGAAAACTAGAGACCTAGGGGAATCCAAGATGGCGTGACTTGTGTGGCTCGGACCAGGTTCTGTTACCCAGAATCCTTTGCAAACCTCAAAATTTGGTTAAAAAAACACATTTTCCTAACATTTCTGTGGCAGAAAGTTCTGGAATCTGAGAGGAGCCACAAATTTCCTTCCACCCAGCGTTCCCCCACGTCTCCCGATAAAAATGATACCTCACTTGTGTGGGTAGGCCTAGCGGCCGCGACAGAAAACGCCCCAAAGCGCAACGTGGACACATCCAAATTTGTGAAGGAAAACAGAGGTGTTTTTTGCAAAGTGACTACCTGTAGATTTTGGCCTGTAGCTCACCCGCCACCTAGGGAAACCTACCAAACCTGTGCATTTCTGAAAACTAGAGACCTAGGGGAATCCAAGGTGGGGTGACTTGTGTGGCTCGGACCAGGTTCTGTTACCCAGAATCCTTTGCAAACCTCAAAATTTGGCTAAAAAAACACATGTTCCTAAAATTTCTGTGGCAGAAAGTTCTGGAATCTGAGAGGAGCCACAAATTTCCTTCCACCCAGCGTTCCCCCACGTCTCCCGATAAAAATGATACCTCACTTGTGTGGGTAGGCCTAGCGGCAGCGACAGGAAACGCCCCAAAGCGCAACGTGGACACATCCAAATTTGTGAAGGAAAACAGAGGTGTTTTTTGCAAAGTGACTTCCTGTAGATATTGGCCTGTAGCTGAGCCGCCACCTAGGGAAACCTACCAAACCTGTGCATTTCTGAAAACTAGAGACCTAGGGGAATCCAAGGTGGCTTGACTTGTGTGGCTCGGACCAGGTTCTGTTACCCAGAATACTTTGCAAACCTCAAAATTTGGCTAAAAAAACACATGTTCCTAACATTTCTGTGGCAGAAAGTTCTGGAATCTGAGAGGAGCCACAAATTTCCTTCCACCCAGCGTTCCCCCACGTCTCCCGATAAAAATGATACCTCACTTGTGTGGGTAGGCCTAGCGGCCGCGACAGGTAACGCCCCAAAGCGCAACGTGGACACATCCAAATTTGTGAAGGAAAACAGAGGTGTTTTTTGCAAAGTGACTACCTGTAGATTTTGGCCTGTAGCTCAGCCGCCACCTAGGGAAACCTACCAAACCTGTGCATTTCTGAAAACTAGAGACCTAGGGGAATCCAAGGTGGGGTGACTTGTGTGGCTCGGACCAGGTTCTGTTACCCAGAATCCTTTGCAAACCTCAAAATTTGGCTAAAAAAACACATGTTCCTAACATTTCTGTGGCAGAAAGTTCTGGAATCTGAGAGGAGCCACAAATTTCCTTCCACCCAGCGTTCCCCCACGTCTCCCGATAAAAGTGATACCTCACTTGTGTGGGTAGGCCTAGCGGCCGCGACAGGTAACACCCCAAAGCGCAACGTGGACACATCCAAATTTGTGAAGGAAAACAGAGGTGTTTTTTGCAAAGTGACTACCTGTAGATTTTGGCCTGTAGCTCAGCCGCCACCTAGGGAAACCTACCAAACCTGTGCATTTCTGAAAACTAGAGACCTAGGGGAATCCAAGGTGGGGGGACTTGTGTGGCTCGGACCAGGTTCTGTTACCCAGAATCCTTTGCAAACCTCAAAATTTGGTTAAAAAAAAACATGTTCCTAACATTTCCGTGGCAGAAAGTTCTGGAATCTGAGAGGAGCCACAAATTTCCTTCTACCCAGCGTTCCCCCACGTCTCCCGATAAAAATGATACCTCACTTGTGTGGGTAGGCCTAGCGGCCGTGACAAAAACGCCCCAAAGCGCAACGTGGACACATCCAAATTTGTGAAGGAAAACAGAGGTGTTTTTTGCAAAGTGACTACCTGTAGATTTTGGCCTGTAGCTCAGCCGCCACCTAGGGAAACCTACCAAACCTGTGCATTTCTGAAAACTAGAGACCTAGGGGAATCGAAGATGGCGTGACTTGTGTGGCTCGGACCAGGTTCTGTTACCCAGAATCCTTTGCAAACCTCAAAATTTGGTTAAAAAAACACATGTTCCTAACATTTCTGTGGCTTAAAGTTCTGGAATCTGAGAGGAGCCACAAATTTCCTTCCACCCAGCGTTCCCCCACGTCTCCCGATAAAAATGATACCTCACTTGTGTGGGTAGGCCTAGCGGCCGCGACAGAAAACGCCCCAAAGCGCAACGTGGACACATCCAAATTTGTGATGGAAAACAGAGGTGTTTTTTGCAAAGTGACTACCTGTAGATTTTGGCCTGTAGCTCACCCGCCACCTAGGAAAACCTACCAAACATGTGCATTTCTGAAAACTAGAGACCTAGGGGAATCCACGATGGGGTGACTTGTGTGGCTCGGACCAGGTTCTGTTACCCAGAATCCTTTGCAAACCTCAAAATTTGGCTAAAAAAACACATGTTCCTAACATTTCTGTGGCAGAAAGTTCTGGAATCTGAGAGGAGCCACAAATTTCCTTCCACCCAGCGTTCCCCCACGTCTCCCGATAAAAATGATACCTCACTTGTGTGGGTAGGCCTAGCGGCCGCGACAGGTAACGCCCCAAAGCGCAACGTGGACACATCCAAATTTGTGAAGGAAAACAGAGGTGTTTTTTGCAAAGTGACTACCTGTAGATTTTGGCCTGTAGCTCAGCCGCCACCTAGGGAAACCTACCAAACCTGTGCATTTCTGAAAACTAGAGACCTAGGGGAATCCAAGGTGGGGTGACTTGTGTGGCTCGGACCAGGTTCTGTTACCCAGAATCCTTTGCAAACCTCAAAATTTGGTTAAAAAAAAACATGTTCCTAACATTTCCGTGGCAGAAAGTTCTGGAATCTGAGAGGAGCCACAAATTTCCTTCTACCCAGCGTTCCCCCACGTCTCCCGATAAAAATGATACCTCACTTGTGTGGGTAGGCCTAGCGGCCGCGACAAGAAACGCCCCAAAGCGCAACGTGGACACATCCAAATTTGTGAAGGAAAACAGAGGTGTTTTTTGCAAAGTGACTACCTGTAGATTTTGGCCTGTAGCTCAGCCGCCACCTAGGGAAACCTACCAAACCTGTGCATTTCTGAAAACTAGAGACCTAGGGGAATCCAAGATGGCGTGACTTGTGTGGCTCGGACCAGGTTCTGTTACCCAGAATCCTTTGCAAACCTCAAAATTTGGTTAAAAAAACACATTTTCCTAACATTTCTGTGGCAGAAAGTTCTGGAATCTGAGAGGAGCCACAAATTTCCTTCCACCCAGCGTTCCCCCACGTCTCCCGATAAAAATGATACTTCACTTGTGTGGGTAGGCCTAGCGGCCGCGACAGAAAACGCCCCAAAGCGCAACGTGGACACATCCAAATTTGTGAAGAAAAACAGAGGTGTTTTTTGCAAAGTGACTACATGTAGATTTTGGCCTGTAGCTCACCCGCCACCTAGGGAAACCTACCAAACCTGTGCATTTCTGAAAACTAGAGACCTAGGGGAATCCAAGGTGGGGTGACTTGTGTGGCTCGGACCAGGTTCTGTTACCCAGAATCCTTTGCAAACCTCAACATTTGGTTAAAAAAAAACATGTTCCTAACATTTCCGTGGCAGAAAGTTCTGGAATCTGAGAGGAGCCACAAATTTCCTTCTACCCAGCGTTCCCCCACGTCTCCCGATAAAAATGATACCTCACTTGTGTGGGTAGGCCTAGCGGCCGCGACAAGAGACACCCCAAAGCGCAACGTGGACACATCCAAATTTGTGAAGGAAAACAGAAGTGTTTTTTGCAAAGTGACTACCTGTAGATTTTGGCCTGTAGCTCACCCGCCACCTAGGGAAACCTACCAAACATGTGCATTTCTGAAAACTAGAGACCTATGGGAATCCACGATGGGGTGACTTGTGTGGCTCGGACCAGGTTCTGTTACCCAGAATCCTTTGCAAACCTCAAAATTTGGCTAAAAAAACACATGTTCCTAACATTTCTGTGGCAGAAAGTTCTGGAATCTGAGAGGAGCCACAAATTTCCTTCCACCCAGCGTTCCCCCACGTCTCCCGATAAAAATGATACCTCACTTGTGTGGGTAGGTCTAGCGGCCGCGACAGGAATCACCCCAAAGCGCAACGTGGACACATCCAAATTTGTGAAGGAAAACAGAGGTGTTTTTAGCAAAGTGACTACCTGTAGATTTTGGCCTCTAGCTCAGCCGCCACCTAGGGAAACCTACCAAACCTGTGAATTTCTGAAAACTAGAGACCTAGGGGAATCCAAGATGGGGTGACTTGTGTGGCTCGGACCAGGTTCTGTTACCCAGAATCCTTTGCAAACCTCAAAATGTGGCTAAAAAAACACATGTTCCTCACATTTCTGTGGCAGAAAGTTCTGGAATCTGAGAGGAGCCACAAATTTCCTTCCACCCAGCGTTCCCCACGTCTCCCGATAAAAATGATACCTCACTTGTGTGGTTAGGCCTAGCGGCAGCGACAGTAAACGCCCCAAAGCGCAACGTGGACACATCCAAATTTGTGAAGGAAAACAGAGGTGTTTTTTGCAAAGTGCCTACCTGTAGATTTTGGCCTGTAGCTCAGCCGCCACCTAGGGAAACCTACCAAACCTGTGCATTTCTGAAAACTAGAGACCTAGGGGAATCCACGATGGGGTGACTTGTGTGGCTCGGACCAGGTTCTGTTACCCAGAATCCTTTGCAAACCTCAAAATTTGGCTAAAAAAACACATGTTCCTAACATTTCAGTGGCAGAAAGTTCTGGAATCTGAGAGGAGCCACAAATTTCCTTCCACCCAGCGTTCCCCCACGTCTCCCGATAAAAATGATACCTCACTTGTGTGGGTAGGCCTAGCGGCCGCGAGAGGGAACACCCCAAAGCGCAACGTGGACACATCCAAATTTGTGAAGGAAAACAGAGGTGTTTTTTGCAAAGTGACTACCTGTAGATTTTGGCCTGTAGCTCAGCCGCCACCTAGGGAAACATACCAACCCTGTGCATTTCTGAAAACTAGAGACCTAGGGGAATCCAAGATGGGGTGACTTGTGTGGCTCGGACCAGGTTCTGTTACCCAGAATCCTTTGCAAACCTCAAAATTTGGCTAAACAAACACATGTTCTTAACATTTCTGTGGCAGAAAGTTCTGGAATCTGAGAGGAGCCACAAAGTTCCTTCCACCCAGCGTTCCCCCACGTCTCCCGATAAAAATGATACCTCACTTGTGTGGGTAGGCATAGCGCCCGCGACAGGAAACGCCCCAAAGCGCAACGTGGACACATCCAAATTTGTGAAGGAAAACAGAGTTGTTTTTTGCAAAGTGCCTACCTGTAGATTTTGGCCTGTAGCTCAGCCGCCACCTAGGGAAACATACCAAACCTGTGCATTTCTGAAAACTAGAGACCTAGGGGAATCCAAGATGGGGTGACTTGTGTGGCTCGGACCAGGTTCTGTTACCCAGAATCCTTTGCAAACCTCAAAATTTGGTTAAAAAAAAACATGTTCCTAACATTTCCGTGGCAGAAAGTTCTGGAATCTGAGAGGAGCCACAAATTTCCTTCTACCCAGCGTTCCCCCACGTCTCCCGATAAAAATGATACCTCACTTGTGTGGGTAGGCCTAGCGGCCGCGACAAGAGACACCCCAAAGCGCAACGTGGACACATCCAAATTTGTGAAGGAAAACAGAAGTGTTTTTTGCAAAGTGACTACCTGTAGATTTTGGCCTGTAGCTCAACCGCCACCTAGGGAAACCTACCAAACATGTGCATTTCTGAAAACTAGAGACCTAGGGGAATCCACGATGGGGTGACTTGTGTGGCTCGGACCAGGTTCTGTTACCCAGAATCCTTTGCAAACCTCAAAATTTGGCTAAAAAAACACATGTTCCTAACATTTCTGTGGCAGAAAGTTCTGGAATCTGAGAGGAGCCACAAATTTCCTTCCACCCAGCGTTCCCCCACGTCTCCCGATAAAAATGATACCTCACTTGTGTGGGTAGGTCTAGCGGCCGCGACAGGAATCACCCCAAAGCGCAACGTGGACACATCCAAATTTGTGAAGGAAAACAGAGGTGTTTTTAGCAAAGTGACTACCTGTAGATTTTGGCCTCTAGCTCAGCCGCCACCTAGGGAAACCTACCAAACCTGTGAATTTCTGAAAACTAGAGACCTAGGGGAATCCAAGATGGGGTGACTTGTGTGGCTCGGACCAGGTTCTGTTACCCAGAATCCTTTGCAAACCTCAAAATGTGGCTAAAAAAACACATGTTCCTCACATTTCTGTGGCAGAAAGTTCTGGAATCTGAGAGGAGCCACAAATTTCCTTCCACCCAGCGTTCCCCACGTCTCCCGATAAAAATGATACCTCACTTGTGTGGTTAGGCCTAGCGGCAGCGACAGGAAACGCCCCAAAGCGCAACGTGGACACATCCAAATTTGTGAAGGAAAACAGAGGTGTTTTTTGCAAAGTGCCTACCTGTAGATTTTGGCCTGTAGCTCAGCCGCCACCTAGGGAAACCTACCAAACCTGTGCATTTCTGAAAACTAGAGACCTAGGGGAATCCACGATGGGGTGACTTGTGTGGCTCGGACCAGGTTCTGTTACCCAGAATCCTTTGCAAACCTCAAAATTTGGCTAAAAAAACACATGTTCCTAACATTTCAGTGGCAGAAAGTTCTGGAATCTGAGAGGAGCCACAAATTTCCTTCCACCCAGCGTTCCCCCACGTCTCCCGATAAAAATGATACCTCACTTGTGTGGGTAGGCCTAGCGGCCGCGAGAGGGAACACCCCAAAGCGCAACGTGGACACATCCAAATTTGTGAAGGAAAACAGAGGTGTTTTTTGCAAAGTGACTACCTGTAGATTTTGGCCTGTAGCTCAGCCGCCACCTAGGGAAACATACCAAACCTGTGCATTTCTGAAAACTAGAGACCTAGGGGAATCCAAGATGGGGTGACTTGTGTGGCTCGGACCAGGTTCTGTTACCCAGAATCCTTTGCAAACCTCAAAATTTGGCTAAACAAACACATGTTCCTAACATTTCTGTGGCAGAAAGTTCTGGAATCTGAGAGGAGCCACAAAGTTCCTTCCACCCAGCGTTCCCCCACGTCTCCCGATAAAAATGATACCTCACTTGTGTGGGTAGGCCTAGCGCCCGCGACAGGAAACGCCCCAAAGCGCAACGTGGACACATCCAAATTTGTGAAGGAAAACAGAGTTGTTTTTTGCAAAGTGCCTACCTGTAGATTTTGGCCTGTAGCTCAGCTGCCACCTAGGGAAACCTATCAAACCTGTGCATTTCTGAAAACTAGAGACCTAGGGGAATCCAAGGTGGGGTGACTTGTGTGGCTCGGACCAGGTTCTGTTACCCAGAATCCTTTGCAAACCTCAAAATTTGGTTAAAAAAACACATGTTCCTAACATTTCCGTGGCAGAAAGTTCTGGAATCTGAGAGGAGCCACAAATTTCCTTCCACCCAGCGTTCCCCCACGTCTCCCGATAAAAATGATACCTCACTTGTGTGGGTAGGCCTAGCGGCCGCGACAGGAAACGCCCCAAAGCGCAACGTGGACACATCCAAATTTGTGAAGGAAAACAGAGGTGTTTTTTGCAAAGTGACTACCTGTAGATTTTGGCTTATAGCTCAGCCGCCACCTAGGGAAACCTACCAAACCTGTGCATTTCTGAAAACTAGAGACCTAGGGGAATCCAAGATGGGGTGACTTTTGTGGCTCGGACCAGGTTCTGTTACCCAGAATCCTTTGCAAACCTCAAAATTTGGCTAAAAAAACACATGTTCCTAACATTTCAGTGGCAGAAAGTTCTGGAATCTGAGAGGAGCCACAAATTTCCTTCCACCCAGCGTTCCCCCACGTCTCCCGATAAAAATGATACCTCACTTGTATGGGTAGGCCTAGCGGCCGCGACAGGGAACACCCCAAAGCGCAACGTGGACACATCCAAATTTGTGAAGGAAAACAGAGGTGTTTTTTGCAAAGTGACTACCTGTAGATTTTGGCCTGTAGCTCAGCCGCCACCTAGGGAAACATACCAAACCTGTGCATTTCTGAAAACTAGAGACCTAGGGGAATCCAAGGTGGGGTGACTTGTGTGGCTCGGACCAGGTTCTGTTACCCAGAATCCTTTGCAAACCTCAAGATTTGGCTAAAAAAACACATGTTCCTAAAATTTCTGTGGCAGAAAGTTCTGGAATCTGAGAGGAGCCACAAATTTCCTTCCACCCAGCGTTCCGTCACGTCTCCCGATAAAAATGATACCTCACTTGTGTGGGTAGGCCTAGCGGCAGCGACGGGAAACGCCCCAAAGCGCAACGTGGACACATCCAAATTTGTGAAGGAAAACAGAGGTGTTTTTTGCAAAGTGACTTCCTGTAGATATTGGCCTGTAGCTGAGCCGCCACCTAGGGAAACCTACCAAACCTGTGCATTTCTGAAAACTAGAGACCTAGGGGAATCCAAGGTGGCGTGACTTGTGTGGCTCGGACCAGGTTCTGTTACCCAGAATCCTTTGCAAACCTCAAAATTTGGCTAAAAAAAAACATGTTCCTAACATTTCTGTGGCAGAAAGTTCTGGAATCTGAGAGGAGCCACAAATTTCCTTCCACCCAGCGTTCCCCCACGTCTCCCGATAAAAATGATACCTCACTTGTGTGGGTAGGCCTAGCGGCCGCGACAGGTAACACCCCAAAGCGCAACGTGGACACATCCAAATTTGTAAAGGAAAACAGAGGTGTTTTTTGCAAAGTGACTACCTGTAGATTTTGGCCTGTAGCTCAGCCGCCACCTAGGGAAACCTACCAAACCTGTGCATTTCTGAAAACTAGAGACCTAGGGGAATCCAAGGTGGGGTGACTTGTGTGGCTCGGACCAGGTTCTGTTACCCAGAATCCTTTGCAAACCTCAAAATTTGGCTAAAAAAAAACATGTTCCTAACATTTCTGTGGCAGAAAGTTCTGGAATCTGAGAGGAGCCACAAATTTCCTTCCACCCAGCGTTCCCCCACGTCTCCCGATAAAAATGATACCTCACTTGTGTGGGTAGGCCTAGCGGCCGCGACAGGTAACACCCCAAAGCGCAACGTGGACACATCCAAATTTGTAAAGGAAAACAGAGGTGTTTTTTGCAAAGTGACTACCTGTAGATTTTGGCCTGTAGCTCAGCCGCCACCTAGGGAAACCTACCAAACCTGTGCATTTCTGAAAACTAGAGACCTAGGGGAATCCAAGGTGGGGTGACTTGTGTGGCTCGGACCAGGTTCTGTTACCCAGAATCCTTTGCAAACCTCAAAATTTGGCTAAAAAAAACACATGTTCCTAACATTTCTGTGGCAGAAAGTTCTGGAATCTGAGAGGAGCCACAAATTTCCTTCCACCCAGCGTTCCCCCACGTCTCCCGATAAAAATGATACCTCACTTGTGTGGGTAGGCCTAGCGGCCGCGACAAGAAACGCCCCAAAGCGCAACGTGGACACATCCAAATTTGTGAAGGAAAACAGAGGTGTTTTTTGCAAAGTGACTACCTGTAGATTTTGGCCTGTAGCTCAGCCGCCACCTAGGGAAACCTACCAAACCTGTGCATTTCTGAAAACTAGAGACCTGGGGGAATCCAAGGTGGGGTGACTTGTGTGACTCGGACCAGGTTCTGTTACCCAGAATCCTTTGCAAACCTCAAAATTTGGTTAAAAAAACACATGTTCCTAACATTTCCGTGGCAGAAAGTTCTGGAATCTGAGAGGAGCCACAAATTTCCTTCCACCCAGCGTTCCCCCACGTCTCCCGATAAAAATGATACCTCACTTGTATGGGTAGGCCTAGCGGCCGCGACAGGGAACACCCCAAAGCGCAACGTGGACACATCCAAATTTGTGAAGGAAAACAGAGGTGTTTTTTGCAAAGTGACTACCTGTAGATTTTGGCCTGTAGCTCAGCCGCCACCTAGGGAAACATACCAAACCTGTGCATTTCTGAAAACTAGAGACCTAGGGGAATCCAAGGTGGGGTGACTTGTGTGGCTCGGACCAGGTTCTGTTACCCAGAATCCTTTGCAAACCTCAAGATTTGGCTAAAAAAACACATGTTCCTAAAATTTCTGTGGCAGAAAGTTCTGGAATCTGAGAGGAGCCACAAATTTCCTTCCACCCAGCGTTCCGTCACGTCTCCCGATAAAAATGATACCTCACTTGTGTGGGTAGGCCTAGCGGCAGCGACGGGAAACGCCCCAAAGCGCAACGTGGACACATCCAAATTTGTGAAGGAAAACAGAGGTGTTTTTTGCAAAGTGCCTACCTGTAGATTTTGGCCTGTAGCTCAGCCGCCACCTAGGGAAACCTACCAAACCTGTGCATTTCTGAAAACTAGAGACCTAGGGGAATCCACGATGGGGTGACTTGTGTGGCTCGGACCAGGTTCTGTTACCCAGAATCCTTTGCAAACCTCAAAATTTGGCTAAAAAAACACATGTTCCTAACATTTCAGTGGCAGAAAGTTCTGGAATCTGAGAGGAGCCACAAATTTCCTTCCACCCAGCGTTCCCCCACGTCTCCCGATAAAAATGATACCTCACTTGTGTGGGTAGGCCTAGCGGCCGCGAGAGGGAACACCCCAAAGCGCAACGTGGACACATCCAAATTTGTGAAGGAAAACAGAGGTGTTTTTTGCAAAGTGACTACCTGTAGATTTTGGCCTGTAGCTCAGCCGCCACCTAGGGAAACATACCAACCCTGTGCATTTCTGAAAACTAGAGACCTAGGGGAATCCAAGATGGGGTGACTTGTGTGGCTCGGACCAGGTTCTGTTACCCAGAATCCTTTGCAAACCTCAAAATTTGGCTAAACAAACACATGTTCTTAACATTTCTGTGGCAGAAAGTTCTGGAATCTGAGAGGAGCCACAAAGTTCCTTCCACCCAGCGTTCCCCCACGTCTCCCGATAAAAATGATACCTCACTTGTGTGGGTAGGCATAGCGCCCGCGACAGGAAACGCCCCAAAGCGCAACGTGGACACATCCAAATTTGTGAAGGAAAACAGAGTTGTTTTTTGCAAAGTGCCTACCTGTAGATTTTGGCCTGTAGCTCAGCCGCCACCTAGGGAAACATACCAAACCTGTGCATTTCTGAAAACTAGAGACCTAGGGGAATCCAAGATGGGGTGACTTGTGTGGCTCGGACCAGGTTCTGTTACCCAGAATCCTTTGCAAACCTCAAAATTTGGTTAAAAAAAAACATGTTCCTAACATTTCCGTGGCAGAAAGTTCTGGAATCTGAGAGGAGCCACAAATTTCCTTCTACCCAGCGTTCCCCCACGTCTCCCGATAAAAATGATACCTCACTTGTGTGGGTAGGCCTAGCGGCCGCGACAAGAGACACCCCAAAGCGCAACGTGGACACATCCAAATTTGTGAAGGAAAACAGAAGTGTTTTTTGCAAAGTGACTACCTGTAGATTTTGGCCTGTAGCTCAACCGCCACCTAGGGAAACCTACCAAACATGTGCATTTCTGAAAACTAGAGACCTAGGGGAATCCACGATGGGGTGACTTGTGTGGCTCGGACCAGGTTCTGTTACCCAGAATCCTTTGCAAACCTCAAAATTTGGCTAAAAAAACACATGTTCCTAACATTTCTGTGGCAGAAAGTTCTGGAATCTGAGAGGAGCCACAAATTTCCTTCCACCCAGCGTTCCCCCACGTCTCCCGATAAAAATGATACCTCACTTGTGTGGGTAGGTCTAGCGGCCGCGACAGGAATCACCCCAAAGCGCAACGTGGACACATCCAAATTTGTGAAGGAAAACAGAGGTGTTTTTAGCAAAGTGACTACCTGTAGATTTTGGCCTCTAGCTCAGCCGCCACCTAGGGAAACCTACCAAACCTGGGAATTTCTGAAAACTAGAGACCTAGGGGAATCCAAGATGGGGTGACTTGTGTGGCTCGGACCAGGTTCTGTTACCCAGAATCCTTTGCAAACCTCAAAATGTGGCTAAAAAAACACATGTTCCTCACATTTCTGTGGCAGAAAGTTCTGGAATCTGAGAGGAGCCACAAATTTCCTTCCACCCAGCGTTCCCCACGTCTCCCGATAAAAATGATACCTCACTTGTGTGGTTAGGCCTAGCGGCAGCGACAGGAAACGCCCCAAAGCGCAACGTGGACACATCCAAATTTGTGAAGGAAAACAGAGGTGTTTTTTGCAAAGTGCCTACCTGTAGATTTTGGCCTGTAGCTCAGCCGCCACCTAGGGAAACCTACCAAACCTGTGCATTTCTGAAAACTAGAGACCTAGGGGAATCCACGATGGGGTGACTTGTGTGGCTCGGACCAGGTTCTGTTACCCAGAATCCTTTGCAAACCTCAAAATTTGGCTAAAAAAACACATGTTCCTAACATTTCAGTGGCAGAAAGTTCTGGAATCTGAGAGGAGCCACAAATTTCCTTCCACCCAGCGTTCCCCCACGTCTCCCGATAAAAATGATACCTCACTTGTGTGGGTAGGCCTAGCGGCCGCGAGAGGGAACACCCCAAAGCGCAACGTGGACACATCCAAATTTGTGAAGGAAAACAGAGGTGTTTTTTGCAAAGTGACTACCTGTAGATTTTGGCCTGTAGCTCAGCCGCCACCTAGGGAAACATACCAAACCTGTGCATTTCTGAAAACTAGAGACCTAGGGGAATCCAAGATGGGGTGACTTGTGTGGCTCGGACCAGGTTCTGTTACCCAGAATCCTTTGCAAACCTCAAAATTTGGCTAAACAAACACATGTTCCTAACATTTCTGTGGCAGAAAGTTCTGGAATCTGAGAGGAGCCACAAAGTTCCTTCCACCCAGCGTTCCCCCACGTCTCCCGATAAAAATGATACCTCACTTGTGTGGGTAGGCCTAGCGCCCGCGACAGGAAACGCCCCAAAGCGCAACGTGGACACATCCAAATTTGTGAAGGAAAACAGAGTTGTTTTTTGCAAAGTGCCTACCTGTAGATTTTGGCCTGTAGCTCAGCTGCCACCTAGGGAAACCTATCAAACCTGTGCATTTCTGAAAACTAGAGACCTAGGGGAATCCAAGGTGGGGTGACTTGTGTGGCTCGGACCAGGTTCTGTTACCCAGAATCCTTTGCAAACCTCAAAATTTGGTTAAAAAAAAACATGTTCCTAACATTTCCGTGGCAGAAAGTTCTGGAATCTGAGAGGAGCCACAAATTTCCTTCTACCCAGCGTTCCCCCACGTCTCCCGATAAAAATGATACCTCACTTGTGTGGGTAGGCCTAGCGGCCGCGACAAGAAACGCCCCAAAGCGCAACGTGGACACATCCAAATTTGTGAAGGAAAACAGAGGTGTTTTTTGCAAAGTGACTACCTGTAGATTTTGGCCTGTAGCTCAGCCGCCACCTAGGGAAACCTACCAAACCTGTGCATTTCTGAAAACTAGAGACCTGGGGGAATCCAAGGTGGGGTGACTTGTGTGACTCGGACCAGGTTCTGTTACCCAGAATCCTTTGCAAACCTCAAAATTTGGTTAAAAAAACACATGTTCCTAACATTTCCGTGGCAGAAAGTTCTGGAATCTGAGAGGAGCCACAAATTTCCTTCCACCCAGCGTTCCCCCACGTCTCCCGATAAAAATGATACCTCACTTGTGTGGGTAGGCCTAGCGGCCGCGACAGGAAACGCCCCAAAGCGCAACGTGGACACATCCAAATTTGTGAAGGAAAACAGAGGTGTTTTTTGCAAAGTGACTACCTGTAGATTTTGGCTTATAGCTCAGCCGCCACCTAGGGAAACCTACCAAACCTGTGCATTTCTGAAAACTAGAGACCTAGGGGAATCCAAGATGGGGTGACTTTTGTGGCTCGGACCAGGTTCTGTTACCCAGAATCCTTTGCAAACCTCAAAATTTGGCTAAAAAAACACATGTTCCTAACATTTCAGTGGCAGAAAGTTCTGGAATCTGAGAGGAGCCACAAATTTCCTTCCACCCAGCGTTCCCCCACGTCTCCCGATAAAAATGATACCTCACTTGTATGGGTAGGCCTAGCGGCCGCGACAGGGAACACCCCAAAGCGCAACGTGGACACATCCAAATTTGTGAAGGAAAACAGAGGTGTTTTTTGCAAAGTGACTACCTGTAGATTTTGGCCTGTAGCTCAGCCGCCACCTAGGGAAACATACCAAACCTGTGCATTTCTGAAAACTAGAGACCTAGGGGAATCCAAGGTGGGGTGACTTGTGTGGCTCGGACCAGGTTCTGTTACCCAGAATCCTTTGCAAACCTCAAGATTTGGCTAAAAAAACACATGTTCCTAAAATTTCTGTGGCAGAAAGTTCTGGAATCTGAGAGGAGCCACAAATTTCCTTCCACCCAGCGTTCCGTCACGTCTCCCGATAAAAATGATACCTCACTTGTGTGGGTAGGCCTAGCGGCAGCGACGGGAAACGCCCCAAAGCGCAACGTGGACACATCCAAATTTGTGAAGGAAAACAGAGGTGTTTTTTGCAAAGTGACTTCCTGTAGATATTGGCCTGTAGCTGAGCCGCCACCTAGGGAAACCTACCAAACCTGTGCATTTCTGAAAACTAGAGACCTAGGGGAATCCAAGGTGGCGTGACTTGTGTGGCTCGGACCAGGTTCTGTTACCCAGAATCCTTTGCAAACCTCAAAATTTGGCTAAAAAAAAACATGTTCCTAACATTTCTGTGGCAGAAAGTTCTGGAATCTGAGAGGAGCCACAAATTTCCTTCCACCCAGCGTTCCCCCACGTCTCCCGATAAAAATGATACCTCACTTGTGTGGGTAGGCCTAGCGGCCGCGACAGGTAACACCCCAAAGCGCAACGTGGACACATCCAAATTTGTAAAGGAAAACAGAGGTGTTTTTTGCAAAGTGACTACCTGTAGATTTTGGCCTGTAGCTCAGCCGCCACCTAGGGAAACCTACCAAACCTGTGCATTTCTGAAAACTAGAGACCTAGGGGAATCCAAGGTGGGGTGACTTGTGTGGCTCGGACCAGGTTCTGTTACCCAGAATCCTTTGCAAACCTCAAAATTTGGCTAAAAAAACACATGTTCCTAACATTTCTGTGGCAGAAAGTTCTGGAATCTGAGAGGAGCCACAAATTTCCTTCCACCCAGCGTTCCCCCACGTCTCCCGATAAAAATGATACCTCACTTGTGTGGGTAGGCCTAGCGGCCGCGACAAGAAACGCCCCAAAGCGCAACGTGGACACATCCAAATTTGTGAAGGAAAACAGAGGTGTTTTTTGCAAAGTGACTACCTGTAGATTTTGGCCTGTAGCTCAGCCGCCACCTAGGGAAACCTACCAAACCTGTGCATTTCTGAAAACTAGAGACCTGGGGGAATCCAAGGTGGGGTGACTTGTGTGACTCGGACCAGGTTCTGTTACCCAGAATCCTTTGCAAACCTCAAAATTTGGTTAAAAAAACACATGTTCCTAACATTTCCGTGGCAGAAAGTTCTGGAATCTGAGAGGAGCCACAAATTTCCTTCCACCCAGCGTTCCCCCACGTCTCCCGATAAAAATGATACCTCACTTGTGTGGGTAGGCCTAGCGGCCGCGACAGGAAACGCCCCAAAGCGCAACGTGGACACATCCAAATTTGTGAAGGAAAACAGAGGTGTTTTTTGCAAAGTGACTACCTGTAGATTTTGGCTTATAGCTCAGCCGCCACCTAGGGAAACCTACCAAACCTGTGCATTTCTGAAAACTAGAGACCTAGGGGAATCCAAGATGGGGTGACTTTTGTGGCTCGGACCAGGTTCTGTTACCCAGAATCCTTTGCAAACCTCAAAATTTGGCTAAAAAAACACATGTTCCTAACATTTCAGTGGCAGAAAGTTCTGGAATCTGAGAGGAGCCACAAATTTCCTTCCACCCAGCGTTCCCCCACGTCTCCCGATAAAAATGATACCTCACTTGTATGGGTAGGCCTAGCGGCCGCGACAGGGAACACCCCAAAGCGCAACGTGGACACATCCAAATTTGTGAAGGAAAACAGAGGTGTTTTTTGCAAAGTGACTACCTGTAGATTTTGGCCTGTAGCTCAGCCGCCACCTAGGGAAACATACCAAACCTGTGCATTTCTGAAAACTAGAGACCTAGGGGAATCCAAGGTGGGGTGACTTGTGTGGCTCGGACCAGGTTCTGTTACCCAGAATCCTTTGCAAACCTCAAGATTTGGCTAAAAAAACACATGTTCCTAAAATTTCTGTGGCAGAAAGTTCTGGAATCTGAGAGGAGCCACAAATTTCCTTCCACCCAGCGTTCCGTCACGTCTCCCGATAAAAATGATACCTCACTTGTGTGGGTAGGCCTAGCGGCAGCGACGGGAGACGCCCCAAAGCGCAACGTGGACACATCCAAATTTGTGAAGGAAAACAGAGGTGTTTTTTGCAAAGTGACTTCCTGTAGATATTGGCCTGTAGCTGAGCCGCCACCTAGGGAAACCTACCAAACCTGTGCATTTCTGAAAACTAGAGACCTAGGGGAATCCAAGGTGGCGTGACTTGTGTGGCTCGGACCAGGTTCTGTTACCCAGAATCCTTTGCAAACCTCAAAATTTGGCTAAAAAAAAACATGTTCCTAACATTTCTGTGGCAGAAAGTTCTGGAATCTGAGAGGAGCCACAAATTTCCTTCCACCCAGCGTTCCCCCACGTCTCCCGATAAAAATGATACCTCACTTGTGTGGGTAGGCCTAGCGGCCGCGACAGGTAACACCCCAAAGCGCAACGTGGACACATCCAAATTTGTAAAGGAAAACAGAGGTGTTTTTTGCAAAGTGACTACCTGTAGATTTTGGCCTGTAGCTCAGCCGCCACCTAGGGAAACCTACCAAACCTGTGCATTTCTGAAAACTAGAGACCTAGGGGAATCCAAGGTGGGGTGACTTGTGTGGCTCGGACCAGGTTCTGTTACCCAGAATCCTTTGCAAACCTCAAAATTTGGCTAAAAAAACACATGTTCCTAACATTTCTGTGGCAGAAAGTTCTGGAATCTGAGAGGAGCCACAAATTTCCTTCCACCCAGCGTTCCCCAACGTCTCCCGATAAAAATGATACCTCACATGTGTGTGTAGGCCTAGCGCCCGCGACAGGAAACGCCCCAAAGCGCAACGTGGACACATCAAAATTTGTGAAGGAAAACAGAGGTGTTTTTTGCAAAGTGCCTACCTGTAGATTGTGGCTTGTAGCTCAGCCGCCACCGACGGAAACCTACCAAACCTGTGCATTTCTGAAAACTAGAGACCTAGGGGAATCCAAGATGGGGTGACTTGTGTGGCTCGGACCAGGTTCTGTTACCCAGAATCCTTTGCAAACCTCAAAATTTGGCTAAAAAAACACATGTTCCTCACATTTCTGTGGCAGAAAGTTCTGGAATCTGAGAGGAGCCACGAATTTCTTTCCACCCAGCGTTCCCCCACGTCTCCCGATAAAAATGATACCTCATTTGTTTGCGTAGGCCTAGCGCTCGTGACAGGAAATGCCCCAAGGCGCAACGTGGACACATCCAAATTTGTGACGGAAAACAGAGGTGTTTTTTGCAAAGTGCCTACCTGTAGATTTTGGCCTGTAGCTCAGCCGCCACCTAGGGAAACCTACCAAACCTGTGCATTTCTGAAAACTAGAGACCTAGGGGAATCCAAGATGGGGTGACTTGTGTGGCTCGGACCAGGTTCTGTTACCCAGAATCCTTTGCAAACCTCAAAATTTGGCTAAAAAAACACATGTTCCTCACATTTCTGTGGCAGAAAGTTCTGGAATCTGAGAGGAGCCACGAATTTCTTTCCACCCAGCGTTCCCCCACGTCTCCCGATAAAAATGATACCTCATTTGTTTGCGTAGGCCTAGCGCTCGTGACAGGAAATGCCCCAAGGCGCAACGTGGACACATCCAAATTTGTGACGGAAAACAGAGGTGTTTTTTGCAAAGTGCCTACCTGTAGATTTTGGCCTGTAGCTCAGCCGCCACCTAGGGAAACCTACCAAACCTGTGCATTTCTGAAAACTAGAGACCTAGGGGAATCCAAGATGGGGTGACTTGTGTGGCTCGGACCAGGTTCTGTTACCCAGAATCCTTTGCAAACCTCAAAATTTGGCTAAAAAAACACATGTTCCTAACATTTCTGTGGCAGAAAGTTCTGGAATCTGAGAGGAGCCACAAATTTCCTTCCACCCAGCGTTCCACCAAGTCTACCGATAAAAATGATACCTCACTTGTGTGGGTAGGCCTAGCGCCCGCGACAGGAAATGCCCCAAAGCGCAACGTGGACACATCCAAATTTGTGAAGGAAAACAGAGGTGTTTTTTGCAAAGTGCCTACCTGTAGATTTTGGCCTGTAGCTCAGCCGCCACCTAGGGAAACCTACCAAACCTGTGCATTTCTGAAAACTAGAGACCTAGGGGAATTCAAGGTGGGGTGACTTGTGTGGCTCGGACCAGGTTCTGTTACCCAGAATCCTTTGCAAACCTCAAAATTTGGCTAAAAAAACACATGTTCTTAACATTTCTGTGGCAGAAAGTTCTGGAATCTGAGAGGAGCCACAAATTTCCTTCCACCCAGCGTTCCCCCACGTCTCCCGATAAAAATTATACCTCACTTGTGTGGGTAGGCCTAGCGGCCGCGACAGGAAACGCCCCACAGCGCAACGTGGACACATCCAAATTTGTGAAGGAAAACAGAGGTGTTTTTTGCAAAGTGACTACCTGTAGATTTTGGCCTGAAGCTCAGCCGCCACCTAGGGAAACCTACCAAACCTGTGCATTTCTGAAAACTAGAGACCTAGGGGAATCCAAGATGGCGTGACTTGTGTGGCTCGGACCAGGTTCTGTTACCCAGAATCCTTTGCAAACCTCAAAATTTGGCTAAAAAAACACATGTTCCTAACATTTCTGTGGCAGAAAGTTCTGGAATCTGAGAGGAGCCACAAATTTCCTTCCACCCAGCGTTCCCCCAAGTCTCCCGATAAAAATTATACCTCACTTGTGTGGGTAGGCCTAGCGCCCGCGACAGGAAACGCCCCAAAGCGCAACATGGACACATCCAAATTTGTGAAGGAAAACAGAGGTGTTTTTTGCAAAGTGCCTACCTGTAGATTTTGGCCTGTAGCTCAGCCGCCACCTAGGGAAACCTACCAAACCTGTGCATTTCTGAAAACTAGAGACCTAGGGGAATTCAAGGTGGGGTGACTTGTGTGGCTCGGACCAGGTTCTGTTACCCAGAATCCTTTGCAAACCTCAAAATTTGGCTAAAAAAAAACATGTTCCTAACATTTCTGTAGCAGAAAGTTCTGGAATCTGAGAGGAGCCACAAATTTCCTTCCACCCAGCGTTCCCCCATGTCTCCCGATAAAAATTATACCTCACTTGTGTGGGTAGGCCTAGCGGCCGCGACAGGGAACGCCCCAAAGCGCAACGTGGACACATCCAAATTTGTGAAGGAAAACAGAGGTGTTTTTTGCAAAGTGATTACCTGTAGATTTTGGCCTGTAGCTCAGCCGCCACCTAGGGAAACCTACCAAACCTGTGCATTTCTGAAAACTAGAGACCTAGGGGAATCCAAGATGGCGTGACTTGTGTGGCTCGGACCAGGTTCTGTTACCCAGAATCCTTTGCAAACCTCAAAATTTGGCTAAAAAAACACAAGTTCCTAACATTTCTGTGCAGAAAGTTCTGGAATCTGAGAGGAGCCACAAATTTCCTTCCACCCAGCGTTCCCCCATGTCTCCCGATAAAAATTATACCTCACTTGTGTGGGTAGGCCTAGCGGCCGCGACAGGGAACGCCCCTAAGCGCAACGTGGACACATCCAAATTTGTGAAGGAAAACAGAGGTGTTTTTTGCAAAGTGACTACCTGTAGATTTTGGCTTGTAGCTCAGCCGCCACCTAGGGAAACCTACCAAACCTGTGCATTTCTTAAAACTAGAGACCTAGGGGAATCCAAGATGGGGTGACATGTGTGGCTCGGACCAGGTTCTGTTACCCAGAATCATTTGCAAACCTCAAAATTGGCTAAAAAAACACATGTTCCTCACATTTCTGTGGCAGAAAGTTCTGGAATCTGAGAGGAGCCACGAATTTCCTTCCACCCAGCGTTGCCCCACATCTCCCGATAAAAATGATACCTCACTTGTGTGCGTAGGCCTAGCGCCCGTGACAGGAAATGCCCCAAAGCGCAACGTGGACACAGCAAAATTTTTGAAGGAAAACAGAGGTGTTTTTTGCAAAGTGCCTACCTGTAGATTTTGGCCTGTAGCTCAGCCGCCACCTAGGGAAACCTACCAAACCTGTGCATTTCTGAAAACTAGAGACCTAGGGGAATTCAAGGTGGGGTGACTTGTGTGGCTCGGACCAGGTTCTGTTACCCAGAATCCTTTGCAAACCTCAAAATTTGGCTAAAAAAACACATGTTCCTAACATTTCTGTGGCAGAAAGTTCTGGAATCTGAGAGGAGCCACAAATTTCCTTCCACCCAGCGTTCCCCCAAGTCTCCCGATAAAAATGATACCTCACTTGTGTGGGTAGGCCTAGCGCCCGCGACAGGAAACGCCCCAAAGCGCAACGTGGACACATCCAAATTTGTGAAGGAAAACAGAGGTGTTTTTTCAAAGTGCCTACCTGTAGATTTTGGCCTGTAGCTCAGCCGCCACCTAGGGAAACCTACCAAACCTGTGCATTTCTGAAAACTAGAGACCTAGGGGAATTCAAGGTGGGGTGACTTGTGTGGCTCGGACCAGGTTCTGTTACCCAGAATCCTTTGCAAACCTCAAAATTTGGCTAAAAAAAAACATGTTCCTAACATTTCTGTGGCAGAAAGTTCTGGAATCTGAGAGGAGCCACAAATTTCCTTCCACCCAGCGTTCCCCCACGTCTCCCGATAAAAATTATACCTCACTTGTGTGGGTAGGCCTAGCGGCCGCGACAGGGAACGCCCCAAAGCGCAACGTGGACACATTCAAATTTGTGAAGGAAAACCGAGGTGTTTTTTGCAAAGTGACTACCTGTAGATTTTGGCCTGTAGCTCAGCCGCCACCTAGGGAAACCTACCAAACCTGTGCATTTCTGAAAACTAGAGACCTAGGGGAATCCAAGATGGCGTGACTTGTGTGGCTCGGACCAGGTTCTGTTACCCAGAATCCTTTGCAAACCTCAAAATTTGGCTAAAAAAACACAAGTTCCTAACATTTCTGTAGCAGAAAGTTCTGGAATCTGAGAGGAGCAACAAATTTCCTTCCACCCAGCGTTCCCCCACGTCTCCCGATAAAAGTGATACCTCACTTGTGTGGGTAGGCCTAGCGGACGCGACAGGAATCGCCCCAAAGCGCAACGTGGACACATCCAAATTTGTGAAGGAAAACAGAGGTGTTTTTTGCAAAGTGTCTACCTGTAGATTTTGGCTTGTAGCTCAGCCGCCACCTAGGGAAACCTACCAAACCTGTGCATTTCTGAAAACTAGAGACCTAGGGGAATCCAAGATGGGGTGACTTGTGTGGCTCGGACCAGGTTCTGTTACCCAGAATCATTTGCAAACCTCAAAATTTGGCTAAAAAAACACATGTTCCTCACATTTCTGTGGCAGAAAGTTCTGGAATCTGAGAGGAGCCACGAATTTCCTTCCACCCAGCGTTGCCCCACATCTCCCGATAAAAATGATACCTCACTTGTGTGCGTAGGCCTAGCGCCCGTGACAGGAAATGCCCCAAAGCGCAACGTGGACACAGCCACATTTTTGAAGGAAAACAGAGGTGTTTTTTGCAAAGTGCCTACCTGTAGATTTTGGCCTGTAGCTCAGCCGCCACCTAGGGAAACCTACCAAACCTGTGCATTTCTGAAAACTAGAGACCTAGGGGAATCCAAGATGGGGTGACTTGTGTGGCTCGGACCAGGTTCTGTTACCCAGAATCCTTTGCAAACCTCAAAATTTGGCTAAAAAAACACATGTTCCTAACATTTCTGTGGCAGAAAGTTCTGGAATCTGAGAGGAGCCACAAATTTCCTTCCACGCAGCGTTCCCCCACGTCTCCCGATAAAAATGATACCTCACTTGTGTGGGTAGGCCTAGCGGCCGCGACAGGAAACGCCCCAAAGAGCAACGTGGACACATCCAAATTTTGTGAAGGAAACAGAGGTGTTTTTTGCAAAGTGACTACCTGTAGATTTTGGCCTGTAGCTCAGCCGCCACCTAGGGAAACCTACCAAACCTGTGCATTTCTGAAAACTAGAGACCTAGGGGAATCCAAGGTGGGGTGACTTGTGTGGCTCGGACCAGGTTCTGTTACCCAGAATCATTTGCAAACCTCAAAATTTGGCTAAAAAAACACATGTTCCTCACATTTCTGTGGCAGAAAGTTCTGGAATCTGAGAGGAGCCACGAATTTCCTTCCACCCAGCGTTGCCCCACATCTCCCGATAAAAATGATACCTCACTTGTGTGCGTAGGCCTAGCGCCCGTGATAGGAAATGCCCCAAAGCGCAACGTGGACACAGCCAAATTTTTGAAGGAAAACAGAGGTCTTTTTTGCAAAGTGCCTACCTGTAGATTTTGGCCTGTAGCTCAGCCGCCACCTAGAGAAACCTACCAAACCTGTGCATTTCTAAAAACTAGAAACCTAGGGGAATCCAAGATGGGGTGACTTGTGTGGCTCGGACCAGGTTCTGTTACTCAGAATCCTTTGCAAACCTCAAAATTTGGCTAAAAAAACACATGTTCCTAACATTTCTGTGGCAGAAAGTTCTGGAATCTGAGAGGAGCCACAAATTTCCTTCCACCCAGCGTTTCCCCACGTCTCCCGATAAAAATGATACCTCACTTGTGTGGGTAGGCCTAGCGGCCGCGACAGGAAACGCCCCAAAGCGCAACGTGGACACATCCAAATTTGTGACGGAAAACAGAGGTGTTTTTTGCAAAGTGCCTACCTGTAGATTTTGGCCTGTAGCTCAGCCGCCACCTAGGGAAACCTACCAAACCTGTGCATTTCTGAAAACTAGAGACCTAGGGGAATCCAAGATGGGGTGACTTGTGTGGCTCGAACCAGGTTCTGTTACCCAGAATCCTTTGCAAACCTCAAAATGTGGCTAAAAAAACACATGTTCCTAACATTTCTGTGGCAGAAAGTTCTGGAATCTGAGAGGAGCCACAAATTTTCTTCCACCCAGCGTTCCCCACGTCTCCCGATACAAATGATACCTCACTTGTGTGGGTAGGCCTAGCGGCCGCGACAAGGAACACCCCAAAGCGCAACGTGGACACATCCAAATTTGTGACGGAAAACAGAGGTGTTTTTTGCAAAGTGCCTACCTGTAGATTTTGGCCTGTAGCTCAGCCGCCACATAGGGAAACCTACCAAACCTGTGCATTTCTGAAAACTAGAGACCTAGGGGAATCCAAGATGGGGTGACTTGTGTGGCTCGGACCAGGTTCTGTTACCCAGAATCCTTTGCAAACCTCAAAATTTGGCTAAAAAAACACATGTTCCTAACATTTCTGTGGCAGAAAGTTCTGGAATCTGAGAGGAGCCACAAATTTCCTTCCACCCAGCGTTCCCCCAAGTCTACCGATAAAAATGATACCTCACTTGTGTGGGTAGGCCTAGCGCCCGCAACAGGAAATGCCCCAAAGCGCAACGTGGACACATCCAAATTTGTGAAGGAAAACAGAGGTGTTTTTTGCAAAGTTCCTACCTGTAGATTTTGGCCTGTAGCTCAGCCGCCACCTAGGGAAACCTACCAAACCTGTGCATTTCTGAAAACTAGAGACCTAGGGGAATTCAAGGTGGGGTGACTTGTGAGGCTCGGACCAGGTTCTGTTACCCAGAATCCTTTGCAAACCTCAAAATTTGGCTAAAAAAACACATTTTCTTAACATTTCTGTGGCAGAAAGTTCTGGAATCTGAGAGGAGCCACAAATTTCCTTCCACCCAGCGTTCCCCCACGTCTCCCGATAAAAATTATACCTCACTTGTGTGGGTAGGCCTAGCGGCCGCGACAGGAAACGCCCCACAGCGCAACGTGGACACATCCAAATTTGTGAAGGAAAACAGAGGTGTTTTTTGCAAAGTGACTACCTGTAGATTTTGGCCTGTAGCTCAGCCGCCACCTAGGGAAACCTACCAAACCTGTGCATTTCTGAAAACTAGAGACCTAGGGGAATCCAAGATGGCGTGACTTGTGTGGCTCGGACCAGGTTCTGTTACCCAGAATCCTTTGCAAACCTCAAAATTTGGCTAAAAAAAAACATGTTCCTAACATTTCTGTAGCAGAAAGTTCTGGAATCTGAGAGGAGCCACAAATTTCCTTCCACCCAGCGTTCCCCCATGTCTCCCGATAAAAATTATACCTCACTTGTGTGGGTAGGCCTAGCGGCCGCGACAGGGAACGCCCCAAAGCGCAACGTTGACACATCCAAATTTGTGACGGAAAACAGAGGTGTTTTTTGCAAAGTGATTACCTGTAGATTTTGGCCTGTAGCTCAGCCGCCACCTAGGGAAACCTACCAAACCTGTGCATTTCTGAAAACTAGAGACCTAGGGGAATCCAAGATGGGGTGACATGTGTGGCTCGGACCAGGTTCTGTTACACAGAATCCTTTGCAAACCTCAAAATTTGGCTAAAAAAAAACATGTTCCTAACATTTCTGTGGCAGAAAGTTCTGGAATCTGAGAGGAGCCACGAATTTCCTTCCACCCAGCGTTGCCCCACATCTCCCGATAAAAATGATACCTCACTTGTGTGCGTAGGCCTAGCGCCCGTGACAGGAAATGCCCCAAAGCGCAACGTGGACACAGCAACATTTTTGAAGGAAAACAGAGGTGTTTTTTGCAAAGTGCCTACCTGTAGATTTTGGCCTGTAGCTCAGCCGCCACGTAGGGAAACCTACCAAACCTGTGCATTTCTGAAAACTAGAGACCTAGGGGAATCCAAGATGGGGTGACTTGTGTGGCTCGGACCAGGTTCTGTTACCCAGAATCCTTTGCAAACCTCAAAATTTGGCTAAAAAAACACATGTTCCTAACATTTCTGTGGCAGAAAGTTCTGGAATCTGAGAGGAGCCACAAATTTCCTTCCACCCAGCGTTCCCCCAAGTCTCCTGATAAAAATGATACCTCACTTGTGTGGGTAGGCCTAGCGCCCGCGACAGGAAACGCCCCAAAGCGCAACGTGGACACATCCAAATTTGTGAAGGAAAACAGAGGTGTTTTTTCAAAGTGCCTACCTGTAGATTTTGGCCTGTAGCTCAGCCGCCACCTAGGGAAACCTACCAAACCTGTGCATTTCTGAAAACTAGAGACCTAGGGGAATTCAAGGTGGGGTGACTTGTGTGGCTCGGACCAGGTTCTGTTACCCAGAATCCTTTGCAAACCTCAAAATTTGGCTAAAAAAAAACATGTTCCTAACATTTCTGTGGCAGAAAGTTCTGGAATCTGAGAGGAGCCACAAATTTCCTTCCACCCAGCGTTCCCCCAAGTCTCCCGATAAAAATGATACCTCACTTGTGCGGGTAGGCCTAGCGCCCGCGACAGGAAACGCCCCAAAGCGCAACGTGGACACATCCAAATTTGTGAAGGAAAACAGAGGTGTTTTTTGCAAAGTGACTACCTGTAGATTTTGGCCTGTAGCTCAGCCGCCACCTAGGGAAACCTACCAAACCTGTGCATTTCTGAAAACTAGAGACCTAGGGGAATCCAAGGTGGGGTGACTTGTGTGGCTCGGACCAAGTTCTGTTACCCAGAATCATTTGCAAACCTCAAAATTTGGCTAAAAAAACACATGTTCCTCACATTTCTGTGGCAGAAAGTTCTGGAATCTGAGAGGAGCCACAAATTTCCTTCCACACAGCGTTCCCCCACGTCTCCCGATAAAAATGATACCTCACTTGTGTGGGTAGGCCTAGCGTCCGCAACAGGAAACGCCCCAAAGCGCAACGTGGACACATCCAAATTTGTGACGGAAAACAGAGGTGTTTTTTGCAAAGTGCCTACCTGTAGATTTTGGCCTGTAGCTCAGCCGCCACGTAGGGAAACCTACCAAACCTGTGCATTTCTGAAAACTAGAGACCTAGGGGAATCCAAGATGGGGTGACTTGTGTGGCTCGGACCAGGTTCTGTTACCCAGAATCCTTTGCAAACCTCAAAATTTGGCTAAAAAAACACATGTTCCTAACATTTCTGTGGCAGAAAGTTCTGGAATCTGAGAGTAGCCACAAATTTCCTTCCACCCAGCGTTCCCCCTCGTCTCGCGATAAAAATGATACCTCACTTGTGTGGGTAGGCCTAGCGACCGCGACAGGAAACGCCCCAAAGCGCAACGTGGACACATCCAAATTTGTGAAGGAAAACAGAGGTGTTTTTTGCACAGTGCCTACCTGTAGATTTTGGCCTGTAGCTCAGCCGCCACCTAGGGAAACCTACCAAACCTGTGCATTTCTGAAAACTAGAGACCTAGGGGAATTCAAGGTGGGGTGACTTGTGTGGCTCGGGCCAGGTTCTGTTACCCAGAATCCTTTGCAAACCTCAAAATTTGGCTAAAAAAAAACATGTTCCTAACATTTCTGTGGCAGAAAGTTCTGGAATCTGAGAGGAGCCACAAATTTCCTTCCACCCAGCGTTCCCCCATGTCTCCGATAAAAATTATACCTCACTTGTGTGGGTAGGCCTAGCGGCCGCGACAGGGAACACCCCAAAGCGCAACGTGGACACATCCAAATTTGTGAAGGAAAACAGAGGTGTTTTTTGCAAAGTGACTACCTGTAGATTTTGGCCTGTAGCTCAGCCGCCACCTAGGGAAACCTACCCAACCTGTGCATTTCTGAAAACTAGAGACCTAGGGGAATTCAAGGTGGGGTGACTTGTGTGGCTCGGACCAGGTTCTGTTACCCAGAATCCTTTGCAAACCTCAAAATTTGGCTAAAAAAACACATGTTCCTAACATTTCTGTGGCAGAAAGTTCTGGAATCTGAGAGGAGCCACAAATTTCCTTCCACCCAGCGTTCCCCCAAGTCTCCCGATAAAAATGATACCTCACTTGTGTGGGTAGGCCTAGCGCCCGCGACAGGAAGCGCCCCAAAGCGCAACGTGGACACATCCAAATTTGTGAAGGAAAACAGAGGTGTTTTTTGCAAAGTGCCTACCTGTAGATTTTGGCCTGTAGCTCAGCCGCCACCTAGGGAAACCTATCAAACCTGTGCATTTCTGAAAACTAGAGACCTAGGGGATTCCAAGGTGGGGTGACTTTTGTGGCTCGGACCAGGTTCTGTTACCCAGAATCCTTTGCAAACCTCAAAATTTGGCTAAAAAAACACATGTTCCTAACATTTCTGTGCAGAAAGTTCTGGAATCTGAGAGGAGCCACAAATTTCCTTCCACCCAGCGTTCCCCCACGTCTCCCGATAAAAATGATACCTCATTTGTTTGCGTAGGCCTAGCGCCCGTGACAGGAAATGCCCCAAGGCGCAACGTGGACACATCCAAATTTGTGACGGAAAACAGAGGTGTTTTTTGCAAAGTGCCTACCTGTAGATTTTGGCCTGTAGCTCAGCCGCCACCTAGGGAAACCTACCAAACCTGTGCATTTCTGAAAACTAGAGACCTAGGGGAATCCAAGATGGGGTGACTTGTGTGGCTCGGACCAGGTTCTGTTAACCAGAATCCTTTGCAAACCTCAAAATTTGGCTAAAAAAACACATGTTCCTCACATTTCTGTGGCAGAAAGTTCTGGAATCTGAGAGGAGCCACGAATTTCTTTCCACCCAGCGTTCCCCCACGTCTCCCGATAAAAATGATACCTCATTTGTTTGCGTAGGCCTAGCCCCCGTGACAGGAAATGCCCCAAGGCGCAACGTGGACACATCCAAATTTGTGACGGAAAACAGAGGTGTTTTTTGCAAAGTGCCTACCTGTAGATTTTGGCCTGTAGCTCAGCCGCCACCTAGGGAAACCTACCAAACCTGTGCATTTCTGAAAACTAGAGACCTAGGGGAATTCAAGGTGGGGTGACTTGTGTGGCTCGGACCAGGTTCTGTTACCCAGAATCCTTTGCAAACCTCAAAATTTGGCTAAAAAAAAACATGTTCCTAACATTTCTGTGGCAGAAAGTTCTGGAATCTGAGAGGAGCCACAAATTTCCTTCCACCCAGCGTTCCCCCACGTCTCCCGATAAAAATTATACCTCACTTGTGTGGGTAGGCCTAGAGGCCGCGACAGGGAACGCCCCAAAGCGCAACGTGGACACATCCAAATTTGTGAAGGAAAACCGAGGTGTTTTTTGCAAAGTGACTACCTGTAGATTTTGGCCTGTAGCTGAGCCGCCACCTAGGGAAACCTACCAAACCTGTGCATTTCTGAAAACTAGAGACCTAGGGGAATCCAAGATGGCGTGACTTGTGTGGCTCGGACCAGGTTCTGTTACCCAGAATCCTTTGCAAACCTCAAAATTTGGCTAAAAAAACACAAGTTCCTAACATTTCTGTGGCAGAAAGTTCTGGAATCTGAGAGGAGCCACAAATTTCCTTCCACCCAGCGTTCCCCCACGTCTCCCGATAAAAGTGATACCTCACTTGTGTGGGTAGGCCTAGCGGCCGCGACAGAAATCGCCCCAAAGCGCAACGTGGACACATCCAAATTTGTGAAGGAAAACAGAGGTGTTTTTTGCAAAGTGACTACCTGTAGATTTTGGCTTGTAGCTCAGCCGCCACCTAGGGAAACCTACCAAACCTGTGCATTTCTGAAAACTAGAGACCTAGGGGAATCCAAGATGGGGTGACTTGTGTGGCTCGGACCAGGTTCTGTTACCCAGAATCATTTGCAAACCTCAAAATTTGGCTAAAAAAACACATGTTCCTCACATTTCTGTGGCAGAAAGTTCTGGAATCTGAGAGGAGCCACGAATTTCCTTCCACCCAGCGTTGCCCCACATCTCCCGATAAAAATGATACCTCACTTGTGTGCGTAGGCCTAGCGCCCGTGACAGGAAATGCCCCAAAGCGCAACGTGGACACAGCCACATTTTTGAAGGAAAACAGAGGTGTTTTTTGCAAAGTGCCTACCTGTAGATTTTGGCCTGTAGCTCAGCCGCCACCTAGGGAAACCTACCAAACCTGTGCATTTCTGAAAACTAGAGACCTAGGGGAATCCAAGATGGGGTGACTTGTGTGGCTCGGACCAGGTTCTGTTACCCAGAATCCTTTGCAAACCTCAAAATTTGGCTAAAAAAACACATGTTCCTAACATTTCTGTGGCAGAAAGTTCTGGAATCTGAGAGGAGCCACAAATTTCCTTCCACGCAGCGTTCCCCCACGTCTCCCGATAAAAATGATACCTCACTTGTGTGGGTAGGCCTAGCGGCCGCGACAGGAAACGCCCCGAAGCGCAACGTGGACACATCCAAATTTGTGAAGGAAAACAGAGGTGTTTTTTGCAAAGTGACTACCTGTAGATTTTGGCCTGTAGCTCAGCCGCCACCTAGGGAAACCTACCAAACCTGTGCATTTCTGAAAACTAGAGACCTAGGGGAATCCAAGGTGGGGTGACTTGTGTGGCTCGGACCAAGTTCTGTTACCCAGAATCATTTGCAAACCTCAAAATTTGGCTTAAAAAACACATGTTCCTCACATTTCTGTGGCAGAAAGTTCTGGAATCTGAGAGGAGCCACGAATTTCCTTCCACCAAGCGTTGCCCCACATCTCCCGATAAAAATGATACCTCACTTGTGTGCTTAGGCCTAGCGCCCGTGACAGGAAAGGCCCCAAAGCGCAACGTGGACACAGCCAAATTTTTGAAGGAAAACAGAGGTCTTTTTTGCAAAGTGCCTACCTGTAGATTTTGGCCTGTAGCTCAGCCGCCACCTAGAGAAACCTACCAAACCTGTGCATTTCTGAAAACTAGAAACCTAGGGGAATCCAAGATGGGGTGACTTGTGTGGCTCGGACCAGGTTCTGTTACCCAGAATCCTTTGCAAACCTCAAAATTTGGCTAAAAAAACACATGTTCCTAACATTTCTGTGGCAGAAAGTTCTGGAATCTGAGAGGAGCCACAAATTTCCTTCCACCCAGCGTTCCCCCACGTCTCCCGATAAAAATGATACCTCACTTGTGTGGGTAGGCCTAGCGGCCGCGACAGGAAACTCCCCAAAGCGCAACGTGGACACATCCAAATTTGTGAAGGAAAACAGAGGTGTTTTTTGCAAAGTGATTACCTGTAGATTTTGGCTTGTAGCTCAGCCGCCACCTAGGGAAACCTACCACACCTGTGCATTTCTGAAAACTAGAGACCTAGGGGAATCCAAGATGGGGTGACTTGTGTGGCTCGGACCAGGTTCTGTTACCCAGAATCCTTTGCAAACCTCAAAATTTGGCTAAAAAAACACATGTTCCTCACATTTCTGTGGCAGAAAGTTCTGGAATCTGAGAGGAGCCACGAATTTCCTTCCACCCAGCGTTGCCCCACATCTCCCGATAAAAATGATACCTCACTTGTGTGCGTAGGCCTAGCGCCCGTGACAGGAAATACCACAAAGCGCAACGTGGACACAGGCAAATTTTTGAAGGAAAACAGAGGTGTTTTTTGCAAAGTGATTACCTGTAGATTTTGGCCTGTAGCTCAGCCGCCACTTAGGGAAACCTACCAAACCTGTGCATTTCTGAAAACTAGAGACCTAGGGGAATCCAAGATGGGGTGACTTGTGTGGCTCGGACCAGGTTCTGTTACCCAGAATCCTTTGCAAACCTCAAAATTTGGCTAAAAAAACACATGTTCCTAACATTTCTGTGGCAGAAAGTTCTGGAATCTGAGAGGAGCCACAAATTTCCTTCCACCCAGCGTTCCCCCACGTCTCCCGATAAAAATGATACCTCACATGTGTGTGTAGGCCTAGCGCCCGTGACAGGAAACGCCCCAAAGCGCAACGTGGACACATCAAAATTTGTGAAGGAAAACAGAGGTGTTTTTTGCAAAGTGCCTACCTGTAGATTTTGGCTTGTAGCTCAGCCGCCACCTAGGGAAACCTACCAAACCTGTGCATTTCTGAAAACTAGAGACCTAGGGGAATCCAAGATGGGGTGACTTGTGTGGCTCGGACCAGGTTCTGTTACCCAGAATCCTTTGCAAACCTCAAAATTTGGCTAAAAAAACACATGTTCCTCACATTTCTGTGGCAGAAAGTTCTGGAATCTGAGAGGAGCCACGAATTTCTTTCCACCCAGCGTTCCCCCACGTCTCCCGATAAAAATGATACCTCATTTGTTTGCGTAGGCCTAGCGCCCGTGACAGGAAATGCCCCAAGGCGCAACGTGGACACATCCAAATTTGTGAAGGAAAACAGAGGTGTTTTTTGCAAAGTGCCTACCTGTAGATTTTGGCCTGTAGCTCAGCCGCCACCTAGGGAAACCTACCAAACCTGTGCATTTCTGAAAACTAGAGACCTAGGGGAATCCAAGATGGGGTGACTTGTGTGGCTCGGACCAGGTTCTGTTACCCAGAATCCTTTGCAAACCTCAAAATGTGGCTAAAAAAACACATGTTCCTAACATTTCTGTGGCAGAAAGTTCTGGAATCTGAGAGGAGCCACAAATTTTCTTCCACCCAGCGTTCCCCACGTCTCCCGATACAAATGATACCTCACTTGTGTGGGTAGGCCTAGCGGCCGCGACAGGGAACGCCCCAAAGCGCAACGTGGACACATCCAAATTTGTGACTGAAAACAGAGGTGTTTTTTGCAAAGTGCCTACCTGTAGATTTTGGCCTGTAGCTCAGACGCCACATAGTGAAACCTACCAAACCTGTGCATTTCTGAAAACTAGAGACCTAGGGGAATCCAAGATGGGGTGACTTGTGTGGCTCGGACCAGGTTATGTTACCCAGAATCCTTTGCAAACCTCAAAATTTGGCTAAAAAAACACATGTTCCTAAAATTTCTGTGGCAGAAAGTTCTGGAATCTGAGAGGAGCCACAAATTTCCTTCCACCCAGCGTTCCCCCAAGTCTCCTGATAAAAATGATACCTCACTTGTGTGGGTAGGCCTAGCGTCCGCGACAGGAAACGCCCCAAAGCGCAACGTGGATACATCCAAATTTGTGAAGGAAAACAGAGGTGTTTTTTGCAAAGTGCCTACCTGTAGATTTTGGCCTGTAGCTCAGCCGCCACCTAGGGAAACCTACCAAACCTGTGCATTTCTGAAAACTAGAGACCTAGGGGAATTCAAGGTGGGGTGACTTGTGTGGCTCGGACCAGGTTCTGTTACCCAGAATCCTTTGCAAACCTCAAAATTTGGCTAAAAAAACACATGTTCTTAACATTTCTGTGGCAGAAAGTTCTGGAATCTGAGAGGAGCCACAAATTTCCTTCCACCCAGCGTTCCCCCACGTCTCCCGATAAAAATTATACCTCACTTGTGTGGGTAGGCCTAGCAGCCGCGACAGGGAACGCCCCACAGCGCAACGTGGACACATCCAAATTTGTGAAGGAAAACAGAGGTGTTTTTTGCAAAGTGACTACCTGTAGATTTTGGCCTGTAGCTCAGCCGCCACCTAGGGAAACCTACCAAACCTGTGCATTTCTGAAAACTAGAGACCTAGGGGAATCCAATATGGCGTGACTTGTGTGGCTCGGACCAGGTTCTGTTACCCAGAATCCTTTGCAAACCTCAAAATTTGGCTAAAAAAACACATGTTCCTAACATTTCTGTGGCAGAATGTTCTGGAATCTGAGAGGAGCCACAAATTTCCTTCCACACAGCGTTCCCCCACATCTCCCGATAAAAATGATACCTCACTTGTGTGGGTAGGCCTAGCGTCAGCAACAGGAAACGCCCCAAAGCGCAACGTGGACACATCCAAATTTGTGAAGGAAAACAGAGGTGTTTTTTGCAAAGTGCCTACCTGTAGATTTTGGCCTGTAGCTCAGCCGCCACGTAGGGAAACCTACCAAACCTGTGCATTTCTGAAAACTAGAGACCTAGGGGAATCCAAGATGGGGTGACTTCTGTGGCTCGGACCAGGTTCTGTTACCCAGAATCCTTTGCAAACCTCAAAATTTGGCTAAAAAAACACATGTTCCTAACATTTCTGTGGCAGAAAGTTCTGGAATCTGAGAGTAGCCACAAATTTCCTTCCACCCAGCGTTCCCCCTCGTCTCGCGATAAAAATGATACCTCACTTGTGTGGGTAGGCCTAGCGCCCGCGACAGGAAACGCCCCAAAGCGCAACGTGGACACATCCAAATTTGTGAAGGAAAACAGAGGTGTTTTTTGCAAAGTGCCTACCTGTAGATTTTGGCCTGTAGCTCAGCCGCCACCTAGGGAAACCTACCAAACCTGTGCATTTCTGAAAACTAGAGACCTAGGGAAATTCAAGGTGGGGTGACTTGTGTGGCTCGGACCAGGTTCTGTTACCCAGAATCCTTTGCAAACCTCAAAATTTGGCTAAAAAAACACATGTTCCTAACATTTCTGTGGCAGAAAGTTCTGGAATCTGAGAGGAGCCACAAATTTCCTTCCACCCAGCGTTCCCCCAAGTCTCCCGATAAAAATGATACCTCACTTGTGTGGGTAGGCCTAGCGCCCGCGACAGGAAACGCCCCAAAGCGCAACGTGGACACATCCAAATTTGTGAAGGAAAACAGAGGTGTTTTTTGCAAAGTGCCTACCTGTAGATTTTGGCCTGTAGCTCAGCCGCCACCTAGGGAAACCTACCAAACCTGTGCATTTCTGAAAACTAGAGACCTAGGGGAATTCAAGGTGGGGTGACTTGTGTGGCTCGGACCAGGTTCTGTTACCCAGAATCCTTTGCAAACCTCCAAATTTGGCTAAAAAAAAACATGTTCCTAACATTTCTGTGGCAGAAAGTTCTGGAATCTGAGAGGAGCCACAAATTTCCTTCCACCCAGCGTTCCCCCACGTCTCCCGATAAAAATTATACCTCACTTGTGTGGGTAGGCCCAGCGGCCGCGACAGGGAACGCCCCAAAGCGCAACGTGGACACATCCAAATTTGTGAAGGAAAACAGAGGTGTTTTTTGCAAAGTGACTACCTGTAGATTTTGGCCTGTAGCTCAGCCGCCACCTAGGGAAACCTACCAAACCTGTGCATTTCTGAAAACTAGAGACCTAGGGGAATCCAAGATGGCGTGACTTGTGTGGCTCGGACCAGGTTCTGTTACCCAGAATCCTTTGCAAACCTCAAAATTTGGCTAAAAAAACACATGTTCCTAACATTTCTGTGGCAGAAAGTTCTGGAATCTGAGAGGAGCCACAAATTTCCTTCCACCCAGCGTTCCCCCACGTCTCCCGATAAAAATGATACCTCACTTGTGTGGGTAGGCCTAGCGGCCGCGACAGGAAACTCCCCAAAGCGCAACGTGGACACATCCAAATTTGTGAAGGAAAACAGAGGTGTTTTTTGCAAAGTGACTACCTGTAGATTTTGGCTTGTAGCTCAGTCGCCACCTAAGGAAACCTACCAAACCTGTGCATTTCTGAAAACTAGAGACCTAGGGGAGTCCAAGATGGGGTGACTTGTGTGGCTCGGACCAGGTTCTGTTACCCAGAATCATTTGCAAACCTCAAAATTTGGCTAAAAAAACACATGTTCCTCACATTTCTGTGGCAGAAAGTTCTGGAATCTGAGAGGAGCCACGAATTTCCTTCCACCCAGCGTTGCCCCACATCTCCCGATAAAAATGATACCTCACTTGTGTGCGTAGGCCTAGCGCCCGTGACAGGAAATGCCCCAAAGCGCAACGTGGACACAGCCAAATTTTTGAAGGATAACAGAGGTGTTTTTTGCAAAGTGCCTACCTGTAGATTTTGGCCTGTAGCTCAGCCGCCACCTAGGGAAACCTACCAAACCTGTGCATTTCTGAAAACTAGAGACCTAGGGGAATTCAAGGTGGGGTGACTTGTGTGGCTCGGACCAGGTTCTGTTACCCAGAATCCTTTGCAAACCTCAAAATTTGGCTAAAAAAACACATGTTCCTAACATTTCTGTGGCAGAAAGTTCTGGAATCTGAGAGGAGCCACAAATTTCCTTCCACCCAGCGTTCCCCCAAGTCTCCCGATAAAAATGATACCTCACTTGTGTGGGTAGGCCTAGCGCCCGCGACAGGAAATGCCCCAAAGCGCAACGTGGACACATCCAAATTTGTGAAGGAAAACAGAGGTGTTTTTTGCAAAGTGCCTACCTGTAGATTTTGGCCTGTAGCTCAGCCGCCACCTAGGGAAACCTACCAAACCTGTGCATTTCTGAAAACTAGAGACTTAGGGGAATTCAAGGTGGGGTGACTTGTGTGGCTCGGACCAGGTTCTGTTACCCAGAATCCTTTGCAAACCTCAAAATTTGGCTAAAAAAAAACATGTTCCTAACATTTCTGTGGCAGAAAGTTCTGGAATCTGAGAGGAGCCACAAATTTCCTTCCACCCAGCGTTCCCCCACGTCTCCCGATAAAAATTATACCTCACTTGTGTGGGTAGGCCTAGCGGCCGCGACAGGGAACGCCCCAAAGCGCAACGTGGACACATCCAAATTTGTGAAGGAAAACAGAGGTGTTTTTTGCAAAGTGACTACCTGTAGATTTTGGCCTGTAGCTCAGCCGCCACCTAGGGAAACCTACCAAACCTGTGCCTTTCTGAAAACTAGAGACCTAGGGGAATCCAAGATGGCGTGACTTGTGTGGCTCGGACCAGGTTCTGTTACCCAGAATCCTTTGCAAACCTCAAAATTTGGCTAAAAAAACACAAGTTCCTAACATTTCTGTGGCAGAAAGTTCTGGAATCTGAGAGGAGCCACAAATTTCCTTCCACCCAGCGTTCCCCCACGTCTCCCGATAAAAGTGATACCTCACTTGTGTGGGTAGGCCTAGCGGCCGTGACAGGAATCGCCCCAAAGCGCAACGTGGACACATCCAAATTTGTGAAGGAAAACAGAGGTGTTTTTTGCAAAGTGACTACCTGTAGATTTTGGCTTGTAGCTCAGCCGCCACCTAGGGAAACCTACCAAACCTGTGCATTTCTGAAAACTAGAGACCTAGGGGAATCCAAGATGTGGTGACTTGTGTGGCTCGGACCAGGTTCTGTAACCCAGAATCATTTGCAAACCTCAAAATTTGGCTAAAAAAACACATGTTCCTCACATTTCTGTGGCAGAAAGTTCTGGAATCTGAGAGGAGATACGAATTTCCTTCCACCCAGCGTTGCCCCACATCTCCCGATAAAAATGATACCTCACTTGTGTGCGTAGGCCTAGCGCCCGTGACAGGAAATGCCCCAAAGCGCAACGTGGACACATCCAAATTTTTGAAGGAAAACAGAGGTGTTTTTTGCAAAGTGCCTACCTGTAGATTTTGGCCTGTAGCTCAGCCGCCACCTAGGGAAACCTACCAAACCTGTGCATTTCTGAAAACTAGAGACCTAGGGGAATCCAAGATGGCGTGACTTGTGTGGCTCGGACCAGGTTCTGTTACCCAGAATCCTTTGCAAACCTCAAAATTTGGCTAAAAAAACACATGTTCCTAACATTTCTGTGGCAGAAAGTTCTGGAATCTGAGAGGAGCCACAAATTTCCTTCCACCCAGCGTTCCCCCACGTCTCCCGATAAAAATGATACCTCACTTGTGTGGGTAGGCCTAGCGGCCGCGACAGGAGACGCACCAAAGCGCAACGTGGACACATCCAAATTTGTGAAGGAAAACAGAGGTGTTTTTTGCAAAGTGACTACCTGTAGATTTTGGCCTGTAGCTCACCCGCCACCTAGGGAAACCTACCAAACCTGTGCATTTCTGAAAACGAGAGACCTAGGGGAATCCAAGGTGGGGTGACTTGTGTGGCTCGGACCAGGTTCTGTTACCCAGAATCCTTTGCAAACCTCAAAATTTGGTTAAAAAAACACATGTTCCTAACATTTCTGTTTTCAGAAAGTTCTGGAATCTGAGAGGAGCCATAAATTTCCTTCCACCCAGCGTTCCCCCACGTCTCCCGATAAAAATGATACCTCACTTGTGTGGGTAGGCCTAGCGGCCGCGACAGGAAACGCCCCAAAGCGCAACGTGGACACAATCCAAATTTGTGAAGGAAAACAGAGGTGTTTTTTGCAAAGTGACTACCTGTAGATTTTGGCCTGTAGCTCAGCCGCCACCTAGGGAAACCTACCAAACCTGTGCATTTCTAAAAACTAGAGACCTAGGGGAATCCAAGATGGCGTGACTTGTGTGGCTCGGACCAGGTTCTGTTACCCAGAATCCTTTGCAAACCTCAAAATTTGGCTAAAAAAACACATGTTCCTAACATTTCTGTGGCAGAAAGTTCTGGAATCTGAGAGGAGCCACAAATTTCCTTCCACCCAGCGTTCCCCCACGTCTCCCGATAAAAATGATACCTCACTTGTGTGGGTAGGCCTAGCGCCCGCGACAGGAAACGCCCCAAAGCGCAACGTGGACACATCCAAATTTGTGAAGGAAAACAGGTGTTTTTTGCAAAGTGCCTACCTGTAGATTTTGGCCTGTAGCTCAGCCGCCACCTAGGGAAACCTATCAAACCTGTGCATTTCTGAAAACTAGAGACCTAGGGGAATCCAAGGTGGGGTGACTTGTGTGGCTCGGACCAGGTTCTGTTACCCAGAATCCTTTGCAAACCTCAAAATTTGGCTAAAAAAACACATGTTCCTAACATTTCTGTGCAGAAAGTTCTGGAATCTGAAAGGAGCCACAAATTTCCTTCCACCCAGCGTTCCCCCACGTCTCCCAATAAAAATGATACCTCACTTGTGTGGGTAGGCCTAGCAAGCGCGACAGAAAAAACGCCCCAAAGCGCAACGTGGACACATCCAAATTTGTGAAGGAAAACAGAGGTGTTTTTTGCAAAGTGACTACCTGTAGATTTTGGCCTGTAGCTCAGCCGCCACCTAGGGAAACCTACCAAACCTGTGCATTTCTGAAAACTAGAGACCTAGGGGAATCCAAGGTGGGGTGACTTGTGTGGCTCGGACCAGGTTCTGTTACCCAGAATCCTTTGCAAACCTCAAAATTTGGCTAAAAAAACACATGTTCCTAACATTTCTGTGGCAGAATGTTCTGGAATCTGAGAGGAGCCACAAATTTCCTTCCACCCAGCGTTCCCCCACGTCTCCCAATAAAAATGATACCTCACTTGTGTGGGTAGGCCTAGCGGCCGCGACAGGTAACGCCCCAAAGCGCAACGTGGACACATCCAAATTTGTGAAGGAAAACAGAGGTGTTTTTTGCAGTGACTACCTGTAGATTTTGGCCTGTAGCTCAGCCGCCACCTAGGGAAACCTACCAAACCTGTGCATTTCTGAAAACTAGAGACCTAGGGGAATCCAAGGTGGGGTGACTTGTCTGGCTCGGACCAGGTTCTGTTACCCAGAATCCTTTGCAAACCTCAAAATTTGGTTAAAAAAACACATGTTCCTAACATTTCTGTGGCAGAAAGTTCTGGAATCTGAGAGGAGCCACAAATTTCCTTCCACTCAGCGTTCCCCCACGTCTCCCGATAAAAATGATACCTCACTTGTGTGCGTAGGCCTAGCGCCCGTGACAGGAAATGCCCCAAAGCGCAACGTGGACACAGCCAAATTTTTGAAGGAAAACAGAGGTGTTTTTTGCAAAGTGCCTACCTGTAGATTTTGGCCTGTAGCTCAGCCGCCACCTAGGGAAACCTACCAAACCTGTGCATTTCTGAAAACTAGAGACCTAGGGGAATCCAAGGTGGGGTGACTTGTGTGGCTCGGACCAGGTTCTGTTACCCAGAATCATTTGCAAACCTCAAAATTTGGTCAAAAAAAAAACACATGTTCCTAACATTTCTGTGGCAGAAAGTTCTGGAATCTGAGAGGAGCCACAAATTTCCTTCCACCCAGCGTTCCCCCACGTCTCCCGATAAAAATGATACCTCACTTGTGTGGGTAGGCCTAGCGCCCGCGACAGGAAACGCCCCAAAGCGCAACGTGGACACATCCAAATTTGTGAAGGAAAACAGAGGTGTTTTTTGCAAAGTGCCTACCTGTAGATTTTGGCCTGTAGCTCAGCCGCCACCTAAGGAAACCTATCAAACCTGTGCATTTCTGAAAACTAGAGACCTAGGGGAATCCAAGGTGGGGTGACTTGTGTGGCTCGGAGCAGGTTCTGTTACCCAGAATCCTTTGCAAACCTCAAAATTTGGCTAAAAAAACACATGTTCCTAACATTTCTGTGCAGAAAGTTCTGGAATCTGAGAGGAGCCACAAATTTCCTTCCACCCAGCGTTCCCCCACGTCTCCCATTAAAAATGATACCTCACTTGTGTGGGTAGGCCTAGCAAGCGCGACAGAAAAAACGCCCCAAAGCGCAACGTGGACACATCCAAATTTGTGAAGGAAAACAGAGGTGTTTTTTGCAAAGTGACTACCTGTAGATTTTGGCCTGTAGCTCAGCCGCCACCTAGGGAAACCTACCAAACCTGTGCATTTCTGAAAACTAGAGACCTAGGGGAATCCAAGGTGGGGTGACTTGTGTGGCTCGGACCAGGTTCTGTTACCCAGAATCCTTTGCAAACCTCAAAATTTGGCTAAAAAAACACATGTTCCTAACATTTCTGTGGCAGAAAGTTCTGGAATCTGAGAGGAGCCACAAATTTCCTTCCACCCAGCGTTCCCCCACGTCTCCCAATAAAAATGATACCTCACTTGTGTGGGTAGGCCTAGCGGCCGCGACAGGTAACGCCCCAAAGCGCAACGTGGACACATCCAAATTTGTGAAGGAAAACAGAGGTGTTTTTTGCAGTGACTACCTGTAGATTTTGGCCTGTAGCTCAGCCGCCACCTAGGGAAACCTACCAAACCTGTGCATTTCTGAAAACTAGAGACCTAGGGGAATCCAAGGTGGGGTGACTTGTCTGGCTCGGACCAGGTTCTGTTACCCAGAATCCTTTGCAAACCTCAAAATTTGGTTAAAAAAACACATGTTCCTAACATTTCTGTGGCAGAAAGTTCTGGAATCTGAGAGGAGCCACAAATTTCCTTCCACTCAGCGTTCCCCCACGTCTCCCGATAAAAATGATACCTCACTTGTGTGCGTAGGCCTAGCGCCCGTGACAGGAAATGCCCCAAAGCGCAACGTGGACACAGCCAAATTTTTGAAGGAAAACAGAGGTGTTTTTTGCAAAGTGCCTACCTGTAGATTTTGGCCTGTAGCTCAGCCGCCACCTAGGGAAACCTACCAAACCTGTGCATTTCTGAAAACTAGAGACCTAGGGCAATCCAAGATGGGGTGACTTGTGTGGCTCGGACCAGGTTCTGTTACCCAGAATCCTTTGCAAACCTCAAAATTTGGCTAAAAAAACACATGTTCCTAAAATTTCTGTGGCAGAAAGTTCTGGAATCTGAGAGAAGCCACAAATTTCCTTCCACCCAGCGTTCCCCCACGTCTCCCGATAAAAATGATACCTCACTTGTGTGGGTAGGCCTAGCGGCCGTGACAGGGAACACCCCAAAGCGCAACGTGGACACATCCAAATTTGTGAAGGAAAACAGAGGTGTTTTTTGCAAAGTGACTACCTGTAGATTTTGGCCTGTAGCTCAGCCGCCACCTAGGGAAACCTACCCAACCTGTGCATTTCTGAAAACTAGAGACCTAGGGGAATCCAAGGTAGGGTGACTTGTGTGGCTCGGACCAGGTTCTGTTACCCAGAATCATTTGCAAACCTCAAAATTTGGCTAAAAAAATACATGTTCCTCACATTTCTGTGGCAGAAAGTTCTGGAATCTGAGAGGAGCCACGAATTTACTTCCACCCAGCGTTGCCCCACATCTCCTGATAAAAATGATACCTCACTTGTGTGCGTAGGCCTAGCGCCCGTGACAGGAAATGCCCCAAAGCGCAACGTGGACACAGCCAAATTTTTGAAGGAAAACAGAGGTCTTTTTTGCAAAGTGCCTACCTGTAGATTTTGGCCTGTAGCTCATCCGCCACCTAGGGAAACCTACCAAACCTGTGCATTTCTGAAAACTAGAGACCTAGGGGAATCCAAGATGGCGTGACTTGTGTGGCTCGGACCAGGTTCTGTTACCCAGAATCCTTTGCAAACCTCAAAATTTGGCTAAAAAAACACATGTTCCTAAAATTTCTGTGGCAGAATGTTCTGGAATCTGAGAGGAGCCACAAATTTCCTTCCACCCAGCGTTCCCCCACGTCTCCCGATAAAAATGATACCTCACTTGTGTGGGTAGGCGTAGCGGCCGCGACAGGAAACTCCCCAAAGCGCAACGTGGACACATCCAAATTTGTGAAGGAAAACAGAGGTGTTTTTTGCAAAGTGATTACCTGTAGATTTTGGCTTGTAGCTCAGCCGCCACCTAGGGAAACCTACCACACATGTGCATTTCTGAAAACTAGAGACCTAGGGGAATCCAAGATGGGGTGACTTCTGTGGCTCGGACCAGGTTCTGTTACCCAGAATCCTTTGCAAACCTCAAAATTTGGCTAAAAAAACACATGTTCCTCACATTTCTGTGGCAGAAAGTTCTGGAATCTGAGAGGAGCCACGAATTTCCTTCCACCCAGCGTTGCCCCAACATCTCCCGATAAAAATGATACCTCACTTGTGTGCGTAGGCCTAGCGCCCGTGACAGGAAATACCACAAAGCGCAACGTGGACACAGGCAAATTTTTGAAGGAAAACAGAGGTGTTTTTTGCAAAGTGATTACCTGTAGATTTTGGCCTGTAGCTCAGCCGCCACTTAGGGAAACCTACCAAACCTGTGCATTTCTGAAAACTAGAGACCTAGGGGAATCCAAGATGGGGTGACTTGTGTGGCTCGGACCAGGTTCTGTTACCCAGAATCCTTTGCAAACCTCAAAATTTGGCTAAAAAAACACATGTTCCTAAAATTTCTGTGGCAGAAAGTTCTGGAATCTGAGAGGAGCCACAAATTTCCTTCCACCCAGCGTTCCCCCACGTCTCCCGATAAAAATGATACCTCACTTGTTTGGGTAGGCCTAGCGTCCGCAACAGGAAACGCCCCAAAGCGCAACGTGGACACATCCAAATTTGTGACGGAAAACAGAGGTGTTTTTTGCAAAGTGCCTACCTGTAGATTTTGGCCTGTAGCTCAGCCGCCACGTAGGGAAAGCTACCAAACCTGTGCACTTCTGAAAACTAGAGACCTAGGGGAATCCAAGATGGGGTGACTTGTGTGGCTCGGACCAGGTTCTGTTACCCAGAATCCTTTGCAAACCTCAAAATTTGGCTAAAAAAACACATGTTCCTAACATTTCTGTGGCAGAAAGTTCTGGAATCTGAGAGTAGCCACAAATTTCCTTCCACCCAGCGTTCCCCCACGTCTCGCGATAAAAATGATACCTCACTTGTGTGGGTAGGCCTAGCGCCCGCGACAGGAAACGCCCCAAAGCGCAACGTGGACACATCCAAATTTGTGAAGGAAAACAGAGGTGTTTTTTGCAAAGTGCCTACCTGTAGATTTTGGCCTGTAGCTCAGCCGCCACCTAGGGAAACCTACCAAACCTGTGCATTTCTGAAAACTAGAGACCTAGGGGAATTCAAGGTGGGGTGACTTGTGTGGCTCGGACCAGGTTCTGTTACCCAGAATCCTTTGCAAACCTCAAAATTTGGCTAAAAAAACACATGTTCCTAACATTTCTGTGGCAGAAAGTTCTGGAATCTAAGAGGAGCCACAAATTTCCTTCCACCCAGCGTTCCCCCAAGTCTCCCGATAAAAATGATACCTCACTTGTGTGGGTAGGCCTAGCGCCCGCGACAGGAAACGCCCCAAAGCGCAACGTGGACACATCCAAATTTGTGAAGGAAAACAGAGGTGTTTTTTGCAAAGTGCCTACCTGTAGATTTTGGCCTGTAGCTCAGCCGCCACCTATGGAAACCTACCAAACCTGTGCATTTCTGAAAACTAGAGACCTAGGGGAATTCAAGGTGGGGTGACTTGTGTGGCTCGGACCAGGTTCTGTTACCCAGAATCCTTTGCAAACGTCAAAATTTGGCTAAAAAAAAACATGTTCCTAACAGTTCTGTGGCAGAAAGTTCTGGAATCTGAGAGGAGCCACAAATTTCCTTCCACCCAGCGTTCCCCCACGTCTCCCGATAAAAATTATACCTCACTTGTGTGGGTAGGCCTAGCGGCCGCGACAGGGAACGCCCCAAAGCGCAACGTGGACACATCCAAATTTGTGAAGGAAAACAGAGGTGTTTTTTGCAAAGTGACTACCTGTAGATTTTGGCCTGTAGCTCAGCCGCCACCTAGGGAAACCTACCAAACCTGTGCATTTCTGAAAACTAGAGACCTAGGGGAATCTAAAATGGCGTGACTTGTGTGGCTCGGACCAGGTTCTGTTACCCAGAATCCTTTGCAAACCTCAAAATTTGGCTAAAAAAACACCAGTTCCTAACATTTCTGTGGCAGAAAGTTCTGGAATCTGAGAGGAGCCACAAATTTCCTTCCACCCAGCGTTCCCCCACGTCTCCCGATAAAAGTGATACCTCACTTGTGTGGGTAGGCCTAGCGGCCGTGACAGGAGTCGCCCCAAAGCGCAACGTGGACACATCCAAATTTGTGAAGGAAAACAGAGGTGTTTTTTGCAAAGTGACTACCTGTAGATTTTGGCTTGTAGCTCAGCCGCCACCTAGGGAAACCTACCAAACCTGTGCATTTCTGAAAACTAGAGACCTAGGGGAATCCAAGATGGGGTGACTTGTGTGGCTCGGACCAGGTTCTGTTACCCAGAATCATTTGCAAACCTCAAAATTTGGCTAAAAAAACACATGTTCCTCACATTTCTGTGGCAGAAAGTTCTGGAATCTGAGAGGAGCCACGAATTTCCTTCCACCCAGCGTTGCCCCACATCTCCCGATAAAAATGATACCTCACTTGTGTGCGTAGGCCTAGCGCCCGTAACAGGAAATGCCCCAAAGCGCAACGTGGACACAGCCAAATTTTTTAAGGAAAACAGAGGTGTTTTTTGCAAAGTGCCTACCTGTAGATTTTGGCCTGTAGCTCAGCCGCCACCTAGGGAAACCTACCAAACATGTGCATTTCTGAAAACTAGAGACCTAGGGGAAACCAAGATGGCGTGACTTGTGTGGCTCGGACCAGGTTCTGTTACCCAGAATCCTTTGCAAACCTCAAAATTTGGCTAAAAAAACACATGTTCCTAACATTTCTGTGGCAGAAAGTTCTGGAATCTGAGAGGAGCCACAAATTTCCTTCCACGCAGCGTTCCCCCACGTCTCCCGATAAAAATGATACCCTCACTTGTGTGGGTAGGCCTAGCGGCCGCGACAGGAAGCGCCGCAAAGCGCAACGTGGACACATCCAAATTTGTGAAGGAAAACAGAGTTGTTTTTTGCAAAGTGACTACCTGTAGATTTTGGCCTGTAGCTCACCCGCCACCTAGGGAAACCTACCAAACCTGTGCAGTTCTGAAAACTAGAGACCTAGGGGAATCCAAGGTGGGGTGACTTGTGTGGCTCGGACCAGGTTCTGTTACCCAGAATCCTTTGCAAACCTCAAAATTTGGTTAAAAAAACACATGTTCCTAACATTTCTGTTTTCAGAAAGTTCTGGAATCTGAGAGGAGCCATAAATTTCCTTCCACCCAGCGTTCCCCCACGTCTCCCGATAAAGATGATACCTCACTTGTGTGGGTAGGCCTAGCGGCCGCGACAGGAAGCGCCCCAAAGCGCAACGTGAACACATCCAAATTTGTGAAGGAAAACAGAGGTGTTTTTTGCAAAGTGACTACCTGTAGATTTTGGCCTGTAGCTCAGCCGCCACCTAGGGAAACCTACAAAACCTGTGCATTTCTAAAAACTAGAGACCTAGGGGAATCCAAGATGGCGTGACTTGTGTGGCTCGGACCAGGTTCTGTTACCCAGAATCCTTTGCAAACCTCAAAATTTGGCTAAAAAAACACATGTTCCTAACATTTCTGTGGCAGAAAGTTCTGGAATCTGAGAGGAGCCACAAATTTCCTTCCACACAGCGTTCCCCCACGTCTCCCGATAAAAATGGTACCTCACTTGTGTGGGTAGGCCTAGCGGCCGCGACAGGAAACGCCCCAAAGCGCAACGTGGACACATCCAAATTTGTGAAGGAAAACAGAGGTGTTTTTTGCAAAGTGACTACCTGTAGATTTTGGCCTGTAGCTCACCCGCCACCTAGGGAAACCTACCAAACCTGTGCATTTCTGAAAACTAGAGACCTAGGGGAATCCAAGGTGGGGTGACTTGTGTGGCTCGGACCAGGTTCTGTTACCCAGAATCATTTGCAAACCTCAAAATTTGGTCAAAAAAAAAACACATGTTCCTAACATTTCTGTGGCAGAAAGTTCTGGAATCTGAGAGGAGCCACAAATTTATTCCACCCAGCGTTCCCCCACGTCTCCCGATAAAAATGATACCTCACTTGTGTGGGTAGGCCTAGCGCCCGCGACAGGAAACTCCCCAAAGCGCAACGTGGACACATCCAAATTTGTGAAGGAAAACAGAGGTGTTTTTTGCAAAGTGATTACCTGTAGATTTTGGCTTGTAGCTCAGCCGCCACCTAGGGAAACCTACCACACCTGTGCATTTCTGAAAACTAGAGACCTAGGGGAATCCAAGATGGGGTGACTTGTGTGGCTCGGACCAGGTTCTGTTACCCAGAATCCTTTGCAAACCTCAAAATTTGGCTAAAAAAACACATGTTCCTCACATTTCTGTGGCAGAAAGTTCTGGAATCTGAGAGGAGCCACGAATTTCCGTCGACCCAGCGTTGCCCCACATCTCCCGATAAAAATGATACCTCACTTGTGTGCGTAGGCCTAGCGCCCGTGACAGGAAATACCACAAAGCGCAACGTGGACACAGGCAAATTTTTGAAGGAAAACAGAGGTGTTTTTTGCAAAGTGATTACCTGTAGATTTTGGCCTGTAGCTCAGCCGCCACTTAGGGAAACCTACCAAACCTGTGCATTTCTGAAAACTAGAGATCTAGGGGAATCCAAGATGGGGTGACTTGTGTGGCTCGGACCAGGTTCTGTTACCCAGAATCCTTTGCAAACCTCAAAATTTGGCTAAAAAAACACATGTTCCTAACATTTCTGTGGCAGAAAGTTCTGGAATCTGAGAGGAGCCACAAATTTCCTTCACCCAGCGTTCCCCCACGTCTCCCGATAAAAATGATACCTCACTTGTGTGTGTAGGCCTAGCGCCCGCGACAGGAAACGCCCCAAAGCGCAACGTGGACACATCAAAATTTGTGAAGGAAAACAGGTGTTTTTTGCAAAGTGCCTACCTGTAGATTTTGGCTTGTAGCTCAGCCGCCACCTAGGGAAACCTACCAAACCTGTGCATTTCTGAAAACTAGAGACCTAGGGGAATCCAAGATGGGGTGACTTGTGTGGCTCGGACCAGGTTCTGTTAACCAGAATCCTTTGCAAACCTCAAAATTTGGCTAAAAAAACACATGTTCCTCACATTTCTGTGGCAGAAAGTTCTGGAATCTGAGAGGAGCCACGAATTTCTTTCCACCCAGCATTCCCCCACGTCTCCCGATAAAAATGATACCTCATTTGTTTGCGTAGGCCTAGCGCCCGTGACAGGAAATGCCCCAAGGCGCAACGTGGACACATCCAAATTTGTGACGGAAAACAGAGGTGTTTTTTGCAAAGTGCCTACCTGTAGATTTTGGCCTGTAGCTCAGCCGCCACCTAGGGAAACCTACCAAACCTGTGCATTTCTGAAAACTAGAGACCTAGGGGAATCCAAGATGGGGTGACTTGTGTGGCTCGGACCAGGTTCTGTTACCCAGAATCCTTTGCAAACCTCAAAATGTGGCTAAAAAAACACATGTTCCTAACATTTCTGTGGCAGAAAGTTCTGGAATCTGAGAGGAGCCACAAATTTTCTTCCACCCAGCGTTCCCCACGTCTCCCGATACAAATGATACCTCACTTGTGTGGGTAGGCCTAGCGGCCGCGACAGTAAACGCCCCAAAGCGCAACGTGGACACATCCAAATTTGTGACGGAAAACAGAGGTGTTTTTTGCAAAGTGCCTACCTGTAGATTTTGGCCTGTAGCTCAGCCGCCACCTAGGGAAACCTACCAAACCTGTGCATTTCTAAAAACTAGAGACCTAGGGGAATCCAAGATGGGGTGACTTGTGTGGCTCGGACCAGGTTCTGTTACCCAGAATCCTTTGCAAACCTCAAAATTTGGCTAAAAAAACACATGTTCCTAACATTTCTGTGGCAGAAAGTTCTGGAATCTGAGAGGAGCCACAAATTTCCTTCCACCCAGCGTTCCCTCACGTCTCCCGATAAAAATGATACCTCACTTGTGTGGGTAGGCCTAGCGGCCGCCACAGGGAACGCCCCAAAGCGCAACGTGGACACATCCAAATTTGTGAAGGATAACAGAGGTGTTTTTTGCAAAGTGACTACCTGTAGATTTTGGCCTGTAGCTCAGCCGCCACCTAGGGAAACCTACCAAACCTGTGCATTTCTGAAAACTAGAGACCTAGGGGAATCCAAGATGGCGTGACTTGTGTGGCTCGGACCAGGTTCTGTTACCCAGAATCCTTTGCAAACCTCAAAATTTGGCTAAAAAAACACATGTTCCTAACATTTCTGTGGCAGAAAGTTCTGGAATCTGAGAGGAGCCACAAATTTCCTTCCACCCAGCGTTCCCCAACATCTCCCGATAAAAATGATACCTCACTTGTGTGGGTAGGCCTAGCGGCCGCGACAGGAACCTCCCCAAAGCTCAACGTGGACACATCCAAATTTGTGAAGGAAAACAGAGGTGTTTTTTGCAAAGTGATTACCTGTAGATTTTGGCTTGTAGCTCAGCCGCCACCTAGGGAAACCTACCACACCTGTGCATTTCTGAAAACTAGAGACCTAGGGGAATGCAAGATGGGGTGACTTGTGTGGCTCGGACCAGGTTCTGTTACCCAGAATCCTTTGCAAACCTCAAAATTTGGCTAAAAAAACACATGTTCCTCACATTTCTGTGGCAGAAAGTTCTGTAATCTGAGAGGAGCCACGAATTTCCTTCCACCCAGCGTTGCCCCACATCTCCCGATAAAAATGATACCTCACTTGTGTGCGTAGGCCTAGCGCCCGTGACAGGAAATACCACAAAGCGCAACGTGGACACAGGCAAATTTTTGAAGGAAAACAGAGGTGTTTTTTGCAAAGTGATTACCTGTAGATTTTGGCCTGTAGCTCAGCCGCCACTTAGGGAAACCTACCAAACCTGTGCATTTCTGAAAACTAGAGACCTAGGGGAATCCAAGATGGGGTGACTTGTGTTTCTCGGACCAGGTTCTGTTACCCAGAATCCTTTGCAAACCTCAAAATTTGGTTAAAAAAACACATGTTCCTAACATTTCTGTTTTCAGAAAGTTCTGGAATCTGAGAGGAGCCATAAATTTCCTTCCACCCAGCGTTCCCCCACGTCTCCCGATAAAAATGATACCTCACTTGTGTGGGTAGGCCTAGCGGCCGCGACAGGAAGCGCCCCAAAGCGCAACGTGAACACATCCAAATTTGTGAAGGAAAACAGAGGTGTTTTTTGCAAAGTGACTACCTGTAGATTTTGGCCTGTAGCTCAGCCGCCACCTAGGGAAACCTACCAAACCTGTGCATTTCTAAAAACTAGAGACCTAGGGGAATCCAAGATGGCGTGACTTGTGTGGCTCGGACCAGGTTCTGTTACCCAGAATCCTTTGCAAACCTCAAAATTTGGCTAAAAAAACACATGTTCCTAACATTTCTGTGGCAGAAAGTTCTGGAATCTGAGAGGAGCCACAAATTTCCTTCCACACAGCATTCCCCCACATCTCCCGATAAAAATGGTACCTCACTTGTGTGGGTAGGCCTAGCGGCTGCGACAGGAAACGCCCCAAAGCGCAACGTGGACACATCCAAATTTGTGAAGGAAAACAGAGGTGTTTTTGGCAAAGTGACTACCTGTAGATTTTGGCCTGTAGCTCACCCGCCACCTAGGGAAACCTACCAAACCTGTGCATTTCTGAAAACTAGAGACCTAGGGGAATCCAAGGTGGGGTGACTTGTGTGGCTCGGACCAGGTTCTGTTACCCAGAATCATTTGCAAACCTCAAAATTTGGTCAAAAAAAAAACACATGTTCCTAACATTTCTGTGGCAGAAAGTTCTGGAATCTGAGAGGAGCCACAAATTTATTCCACCCAGCGTTCCCCCACGTCTCCCGATAAAAATGATACCTCACTTGTGTGGGTAGGCCTAGCGCCCGCGACAGGAAACTCCCCAAAGCGCAACGTGGACACATCCAAATTTGTGAAGGAAAACAGAGGTGTTTTTTGCAAAGTGATTACCTGTAGATTTTGGCTTGTAGCTCAGCCGCCACCTAGGGAAACCTACCACACCTGTGCATTTCTGAAAACTAGAGACCTAGGGGAATCCAAGATGGGGTGACTTGTGTGGCTCGGACCAGGTTCTGTTACCCAGAATCCTTTGCAAACCTCAAAATTTGGCTAAAAAAACACATGTTCCTCACATTTCTGTGGCAGAAAGTTCTGGAATCTGAGAGGAGCCACGAATTTCCGTCGACCCAGCGTTGCCCCACATCTCCCGATAAAAATGATACCTCACTTGTGTGCGTAGGCCTAGCGCCCGTGACAGGAAATACCACAAAGCGCAACGTGGACACAGGCAAATTTTTGAAGGAAAACAGAGGTGTTTTTTGCAAAGTGATTACCTGTAGATTTTGGCCTGTAGCTCAGCCGCCACTTAGGGAAACCTACCAAACCTGTGCATTTCTGAAAACTAGAGACCTAGGGGAATCCAAGATGGGGTGACTTGTGTGGCTCGGACCAGGTTCTGTTACCCAGAATCCTTTGCAAACCTCAAAATTTGGCTAAAAAAACACATGTTCCTAACATTTCTGTGGCAGAAAGTTCTGGAATCTGAGAGGAGCCACAAATTTCCTTCCACCCAGCGTTCCCCCATGTCTCCCGATAAAAATAATACCTCACTTGTGTGTGTAGGCCTAGCGCCCGCTTAGGAAACGCCCCAAAGCGCAACGTGGACACATCAAAATTTGTGAAGGAAAACAGAGGTGTTTTTTGCAAAGTGCCTACCTGTAGATTTTGGCTTGTAGCTCAGCCGCCACCTAGGGAAACCTACCAAACCTGTGCATTTCTGAAAACTAGAGACCTAGGGGAATCCAAGATGGGGTGACTTGTGTGGCTCGGACCAGGTTCTGTTAACCAGAATCCTTTGCAAACCTCAAAATTTGGCTAAAAAAACACATGTTCCTCACATTTCTGTGGCAGAAAGTTCTGGAATCTGAGAGGAGCCACGAATTTCTTTCCACCCAGCATTCCCCCACGTCTCCCGATAAAAATGATACCTCATTTGTTTGCGTAGGCCTAGCGCCCGTGACAGGAAATGCCCCAAGGCGCAACGTGGACACATCCAAATTTGTGACGGAAAACAGAGGTGTTTTTTGCAAAGTGCCTACCTGTAAATTTTGGCCTGTAGCTCAGCCGCCACCTAGGGAAACCTACCAAACCTGTGCATTTCTGAAAACTAGAGACCTAGGGGAATCCAAGATGGGGTGACTTGTGTGGCTCGGACCAGGTTCTGTTACCCAGAATCCTTTGCAAACCTCAAAATGTGGCTAAAAAAACACATGTTCCTAACATTTCTGTGGCAGAAAGTTCTGGAATCTGAGAGGAGCCACAAATTTTCTTCCACCCAGCGTTCCCCACGTCTCCCGATACAAATGATACCTCACTTGTGTGGGTAGGCCTAGCGGCCGCGACAGTGAACGCCCCAAAGCGCAACGTGGACACATCCAAATTTGTGACGGAAAACAGAGGTGTTTTTTGCAAAGTGCCTACTTGTAGATTTTGGCCTGTAGCTCAGCCGCCACCTAGGGAAACCTACCAAACCTGTGCATTTCTGAAAACTAGAGACCTAGGGGAATCCAAGATGGGGTGACTTGTGTGGCTCGGACCAGGTTCTGTTACCCAGAATCCTTTGCAAACCTCAAAATTTGGCTAAAAAAACACATGTTCCTAACATTTCTGTGGCAGAAAGTTCTGGAATCTGAGAGGAGCCACAAATTTCCTTCCACCCAGCGTTCCCTCACGTCTCCCGATAAAAATGATACCTCACTTGTGTGGGTAGGCCTAGCGGCCGCGACAGGAAACGCCCCAAAGCGCAACGTGGACACATCCAAATTTGTGAAGGATAACAGAGGTGTTTTTTGCAAAGTGACTACCTGTAGATTTTGGCCTGTAGCTCAGCCGCCACCTAGGGAAACCTACCAAACCTGTGCATTTCTGAAAACTAGAGACCTAGGGGAATCCAAGATGGCGTGACTTGTGTGGCTCGGACCAGGTTCTGTTACCCAGAATCCTTTGCAAACCTCAAAATTTGGCTAAAAAAACATATGTTCCTAACATTTCTGTGGCAGAAAGTTCTGGAATCTGAGAGGAGCCACAAATTTCCTTCCACCCAGCGTTCCCCAACATCTCCCGATAAAAATGATACCTCACTTGTGTGGGTAGGCCTAGCGGCCGCGACAGGAACCTCCCCAAAGCTCAACGTGGACACATCCAAATTTGTGAAGGAAAACAGAGGTGTTTTTTGCAAAGTGATTACCTGTAGATTTTGGCTTGTAGCTCAGCCGCCACCTAGGGAAACCTACCACACCTGTGCATTTCTGAAAACTAGAGACCTAGGGGAATCCAAGATGGGGTGACTTGTGTGGCTCGGACCAGGTTCTGTTACCCAGAATCCTTTGCAAACCTCAAAATTTGGCTAAAAAAACACATGTTCCTCACATTTCTGTGGCAGAAAGTTCTGGAATCTGAGAGGAGCCACGAATTTCCTTCCACCGAGCGTTGCCCCACATCTCCAGATAAAAATGATACCTCACTTGTGTGCGTAGGCCTAGCGCCCGTGACAGGAAATACCACAAAGCGCAACGTGGACACAGGCAAATTTTTGAAGGAAAACAGAGGTGTTTTTTGCAAAGTGATTACCTGTAGATTTTGGCCTGTAGCTCAGCCGCCACTTAGGGAAACCAACCAAACCTGTGCATTTCTGAAAACTAGAGACCTAGGGGAATCCAAGATGGGGTGACTTGTGTGGCTCGGACCAGGTTCTGTTACCCAGAATCCTTTGCAAACCTCAAAATTTGGCTAAAAAAACACATGTTCCTAACATTTCTGTGGCAGAAAGTTCTGGAATCTGAGAGGAGCCACAAATTTCCTTCCACCCAGCGTTCCCCCACGTCTCCCGATAAAAATGATACCTCACTTGTGTGGGTAGGCCTAGCGCCCGCGACAGAAAACGCCCCAAAGCGCAACGTGGACGCATCAAAATTTGTGAAGGAAAACAGAGGTGTTTTTTGCAAAGTGCCTACCTGTAGATTTTGGCTTGTAGCTCAGCCGCCACCTAGGGAAACCTACCAAACCTGTGCATTTCTGAAAACTAGAGACCTAGGGGAATCCAAGGTGGGGTGACTTGTGTGGCTCGGACCAGGTTCTGTTACCCAGAATCATTTGCAAACCTCAAAAATTGGTCAAAAAAAAAAACACATGTTCCTAATATTTCTGTGGCAGAAAGTTCTGGAATCTGAGAGGAGCCACAAATTTCCTTCCACCCAGCGTTCCCCCACGTCTCCCGATAAAAATGATACCTCACTTGTGTGGGTAGGCCTAGCGCCCGCGACAGGAAACGCCCCAAAGCGCAACGTGGACACATCCAAATTTGTGAAGGAAAACAGAGGTGTTTTTTGCAAAGTGCCTACCTGTAGATTTTGGCCTGTAGCTCAGCCGCCACCTAGGGAAACCTATCAAACCTGTGCATTTCTGAAAACTAGAGACCTAGGGGATTCCAAGGTGGGGTGACTTGTGTGGCTCGGACCAGGTTCTGTTACCCAGAATCCTTTGCAAACCTCAAAATTTGGCTAAAAAAACACATGTTCCTAACATTTCTGTGCAGAAAGTTCTGGAATCTGAGAGGAGCCACAAATTTCCTTCCACCCAGCGTTCCCCCACGTCTCCCGATAAAAATGATACCTCACTTGTGTGGGTAGGCCTAGCAGGCGCGACAGGAAACGCCCCAAAGCGCAAAGTGGACACATCCAAATTTGTGAAGGAAAACAGAGGTGTTTTTTGCAAAGTGACTACCTGTAGATTTTGGCCTGTAGCTCAGCCGCCACCTAGGGAAACCTACCAAACCTGTGCATTTCTGAAAACTAGAGACCTAGGGGAATCCAAGGTGGGGTGACTTGTGTGGCTCGGACCAGGTTCTGTTACCCAGAATCCTTTGCAAACCTCAAAATTTGGCTAAAAAAACACATGTTCCTAACATTTCTGTGGCAGAAAGTTCTGGAATCTGAGAGGAGCCACAAATTTCCTTCCACCCAGCGTTCCCCCACGTCTCCCGATAAAAATGATACCTCACTTGTGTGGGTAGGTCTAGCGGCCGCGACAGGTAACGCCCCAAAGCGCAACGTGGACACATCCAAATTTGTGAAGGAAAACAGAGGTGTTTTTTGCAGTGACTACCTGTAGATTTTGGCCTGTAGCTCAGCCGCCACCTAGGGAAACCTACCAAACCTGTGCATTTCTGAAAACTAGAGACCTAGGGGAATCCAAGGTGGGGTGACTTGTGTGGCTCGGACCAGGTTCTGTTACCCAGAATCCTTTGCAAACCTCAAAATTTGGTTAAAAAAACACATGTTCCTAACATTTCTGTGGCAGAAAGTTCTGGAATCTGAGAGGAGCCACAAATTTCCTTCCACTCAGCGTTCCCCCACGTCTCCCAATAAAAATGATACCTCACTTGTGTGCGTAGGCCTAGCGCCCGTGACAGGAAATGCCCCAAAGCGCAACGTGGACACAGCCAAATTTTTTAAGGAAAACAGAGGTGTTTTTTGCAAAGTGCCTACCTGTAGATTTTGGCCTGTAGCTCAGCCGCCACCTAGGGAAACCTACCAAACCTGTGCATTTCTGAAAACTAGAGACCTAGGGGAATCCAAGATGGGGTGACTTGTGTGGCTCGGACCAGGTTCTGTTACCCAGAATCCTTTGCAAACCTCAAAATTTGGCTAAAAAAACACATGTTTCTCACATTTCTGTGGCAGAAAGTTCTCGAATCTGAGAGGAGCCACGAATTTCCTTCCACCCAGCGTTGCCCCACATCTCCCGATAAAAATGATACCTCACTTGTGTGCGTAGGCCTAGCGCCCGTGACAGGAAATGCCCCAAAGCGCAACGTGGACACAGCCAAATTTTTTAAGGAAAACAGAGGTCTTTTTTGCAAAGTGCCTACCTGTAGATTTTGGCCTGTAGCTCAGCCGCCACCTAGAGAAACCTACCAAACCTGTGCATTTCTGAAAACTAGAAACTTAGGGGAATCCAAGATGGGGTGACTTGTGTGGCTCGGACCAGGTTCTGTTACCCAGAATCCTTTGCAAACCTCAAAATTTGGCTAAAAAAACACATGTTCCTAACATTTCTGTGGCAGAAAGTTCTGGAATCTGAGAGGAGCCACAAATTTCCTTCCACCCAGCGTTCCCTCACGTCTCCCGATAAAAATGATACCTCACTTGTGTGGGTAGGCCTAGCGGCCGCGACAGGGAGCGCCCCAAAGCGCAACGTGGACACATCCAAATTTGTGAAGGATAACAGAGGTGTTTTTTGCAAAGTGACTACCTGTAGATTTTGGCCTGTAGCTCAGCTGCCACCTAGGGAAACCTACCAAACCTGTGCATTTCTGAAAACTAGAGACCTAGGGGAATCCAAGATGGCGTGACTTGTGTGGCTCGGACCAGGTTCTGTTACCCAGAATCCTTTGCAAACCTCAAAATTTGGCTAAAAAAACACATGTTCCTAACATTTCTGTGGCAGAAAGTTCTGGAATCTGAGAGGAGCCACAAATTTCCTTCCACCCAGCGTTCCCCCACGTCTCCCGATAAAAATGATACCTCACCTGTGTGGGTAGGCCTAGCGGCCGCGACAGGAAACTCCCCAAAGCGCAACGTGGACACATCCAAATTTGTGAAGGAAAACAGAGGTGTTTTTTGCAAAGTGATTACCTGTAGATTTTGGCTTGTAGCTCAGCTGCCACCTAGGGAAACCTACCACACCTGTGCATTTCTGAAAACTAGAGACCTAGGGGAATCCAAGATGGGGTGACTTGTGTGGCTTGGACCAGGTTCTGTTACCCAGAATCCTTTGCAAACCTCAAAATTTGGCTAAAAAAACACATGTTCCTCACATTTCTGTGGCAGAAAGTTCTGGAATCTGAGAGGAGCCACGAATTTCCGTCGACCCAGCGTTGCCCCACATCTCCCGATAAAAATGATACCTCACTTGTGTGCGTAGGCCTAGCGCCCGTGACAGGAAATACCACAAAGCGCAACGTGGACACAGGCAAATTTTTGAAGAAAAACAGAGGTGTTTTTTGCAAAGTGATTACCTGTAGATTTTGGCCTGTAGCTCAGCCGCCACTTAGGGAAACCTACCAAACCTGTGCATTTCTGAAAACTAGAGACCTAGGGGAATCCAAGATGGGGTGACTTGTGTGGCTCGGACCAGGTTCTGTTACCCAGAATCCTTTGCAAACCTCAAAATTTGGCTAAAAAAACACATGTTCCTAACATTTCTGTGGCAGAAAGTTCTGGAATCTGAGAGGAGCCACAAATTTCCTTCCACCCAGCGTTCCCCCACGTCTCCCGATAAAAATGATACCTCACTTGTGTGTGTAGGCCTAGCGCCCGCGACAGGAAACGCCCCAAAGCGCAACGTGGACACATCAAAATTTGTGAAGGAAAACAGAGGTGTTTTTTGCAAAGTGCCTACCTGTAGATTTTGGCTTGTAGCTCAGCCGCCACCTAGGGAAACCTACCAAACCTGTGCATTTCTGAAAACTAGAGACCTAGGGGAATCCAAGATGGGGTGACTTGTGTGGCTCGGACCAGGTTCTGTTAACCAGAATCCTTTGCAAACCTCAAAATTTGGCTAAAAAAACACATGTTCCTCACATTTCTGTGGCAGAAAGTTCTGGAATCTGAGAGGAGCCACGAATTTCTTTCCACCCAGCGTTCCCCCACGTCTCCCGATAAAAATGATACCTCATTTGTTTGCGTAGGCCTAGCGCCCGTGACAGGAAATGCCCCAAGGCGCAACGTGGACACATCCAAATTTGTGACGGAAAACAGAGGTGTTTTTTGCAAAGTGCCTACCTGTAGATTTTGGCCTGTAGCTCAGCCGCCACCTAGGGAAACCTACCAAACCTGTGCATTTCTGAAAACTAGAGACCTAGGGGAATCCAAGATGGGGTGACTTGTGTGGCTCGGACCAGGTTCTGTTACCCAGAATCCTTTGCAAACCTCAAAATGTGGCTAAAAAAACACATGTTCCTAACATTTCTGTGGCAGAAAGTTCTGGAATCTGAGAGGAGCCACAAATTTTCTTCCACCCAGCGTTCCCCACGTCTCCCGATACAAATGATACCTCACTTGTGTGGGTAGGCCTAGCGGCCGCGACAGTGAACGCCCCAAAGCGCAACGTGGACACATCCAAATTTGTGACGGAAAACAGAGGTGTTTTTTACAAAGTGCCTACCTGTAGATTTTGGCCTGTAGCTCAGCCGCCACCTAGGGAAACCTACCAAACCTGTGCATTTCTGAAAACTAGAGACCTAGGGGAATCCAAGATGGGGTGACTTGTGTGGCTCGGACCAGGTTCTGTTACCCAGAATCCTTTGCAAACCTCAAAATTTGGCTAAAAAAACACATGTTCCTAACATTTCTGTGGCAGAAAGTTCTGGAATCTGAGAGGAGCCACAAATTTCCTTCCACCCAGCGTTCCCTCACGTCTCCCGATAAAAATGATACCTCACTTGTGTGGGTAGGCCTAGCGGCCGCGACAGGGAACGCCCCAAAGCGCAACGTGGACACATCCAAATTTGTGAAGGATAACAGAGGTGTTTTTTGCAAAGTGACTACCTGTAGATTTTGGCCTGTAGCTCAGCCGCCACCTAGGGAAACCTACCAAACCTGTGCATTTCTGAAAACTAGAGACCTAGGGGAATCCAAGATGGCGTGACTTGTGTGGCTCGGACCAGGTTCTGTTACCCAGAATCCTTTGCAAACCTCAAAATTTGGCTAAAAAAACACATGTTCCTAACATTTCTGTGGCAGAAAGTTCTGGAATCTGAGAGGAGCCACAAATTTCCTTCCACCCAGCGTTCCCCAACATCTCCCGATAAAAATGATACCTCACTTGTGTGGGTAGGCCTAGCGGCCGCGACAGGAACCTCCCCAAAGCTCAACGTGGACACATCCAAATTTGTGAAGGAAAACAGAGGTGTTTTTTGCAAAGTGATTACCTGTAGATTTTGGCTTGTAGCTCAGCCGCCACCTAGGGAAACCTACCACACCTGTGCATTTCTGAAAACTAGAGACCTAGGGGAATCCAAGATGGGGTGACTTGTGTGGCTCGGACCAGGTTCTGTTACCCAGAATCCTTTGCAAACCTCAAAATTTGGCTAAAAAAACACATGTTCCTCACATTTCTGTGGCATAAAGTTCTGGAATCTGAGAGGAGCCACGAATTTCCTTCCACCCAGCGTTGCCCCACATCTCCCGATAAAAATGATACCTCACTTGTGTGCGTAGGCCTAGCGCCCGTGACAGGAAATACCACAAAGCGCAACGTGGACACAGGCAAATTTTTGAAGGAAAACAGAGGTGTTTTTTGCAAAGTGATTACCTGTAGATTTTGGCCTGTAGCTCAGCCGCCACTTAGGGAAACCTACCAAACCTGTGCATTTCTGAAAACTAGAGACCTAGGGGAATCCAAGATGGGGTGACTTGTGTGGCTCGGACCAGGTTCTGTTACCCAGAATCCTTTGCAAACCTCAAAATTTGGTTAAAAAAACACATGTTCCTAACATTTCTGTTTTCAGAAAGTTCTGGAATCTGAGAGGAGCCATAAATTTCCTTCCACCCAGCGTTCCCCCACGTCTCCCGATAAAAATGATACCTCACTTGTGTGTGTAGGCCTAGCGCCCGCGACAGGAAACGCCCCAAAGCGCAACGTGGAGACATCAAAATTTGTGAAGGAAAACAGAGGTGTTTTTTGCAAAGTGCCTACCTGTAGATTTTGGCTTGTAGCTCAGCCGCCACCTAGGGAAACCTACCAAACCTGTGCATTTCTGAAAACTAGAGACCTAGGGGAATCCAAGGTGGGGTGACTTGTGTGGCTCGGACCAGGTTCTGTTACCCAGAATCATTTGCAAACCTCAAAATTTGGTCAAAAAAAAAACACATGTTCCTAACATTTCTGTGGCAGAAAGTTCTGGAATCTGAGAGGAGCCACAAATTTCCTTCCACCCAGCGTTCCCCCACGTCTCCCGATAAAAATGATACCTCACTTGTGTGGGTAGGCCTAGCGCCCGCGACAGGAAACGCCCCAAAGCGCAACGTGGACACATCCAAATTTGTGAAGGAAAACAGAGGTGTTTTTTGCAAAGTGCCTACCTGTAGATTTTGGCCTGTAGCTCAGCCGCCACCTAGGGAAACCTATCAAACCTGTGCATTTCTGAAAACTAGAGACCTAGGGGATTCCAAGGTGGGGTGACTTGTGTGGCTCGGGCCAGATTCTGTTACCCAGAATCCTTTGCAAACCTCAAAATTTGGCTAAAAAAACACATGTTCCTAACATTTCTGTGCAGAAAGTTCTGGAATCTGAGAGGAGCCACAAATTTCCTTCCACCCAGCGTTCCCCCACGTCTCCCGATAAAAATGATACCTCACTTGTGTGGGTAGGCCTAGCAGGCGCGACAGGAAACGCCCCAAAGCGCAAAGTGGACACATCCAAATTTGTGAAGGAAAACAGAGGTGTTTTTTGCAAAGTGACTACCTGTAGATTTTGGCCTGTAGCTCAGCCGCCACCTAGGGAAACCTACCAAACCTGTGCATTTCTGAAAACTAGAGACCTAGGGGAATCCAAGGTGGGGTGACTTGTGTGGCTCGGACCAGGTTCTGTTACCCAGAATCCTTTGCAAACCTCAAAATTTGGCTAAAAAAACACGTGTTCCTAACATTTCTGTGGCAGAAAGTTCTGGAATCTGAGAGGAGCCACAAATTTCCTTCCACCCAGCGTTCCCCCACGTCTCCCGATAAAAATGATACCTCACTTGTGTGGGTAGGCCTAGCGGCCGCGACAGGTAACACCCCAAAGCGCAACGTGGACACATCCAAATTTGTGAAGGAAAACAGAGGTGTTTTTTGCAGTGACTACCTGTAGATTTTGGCCTGTAGCTCAGCCGCCACCTAGGGAAACCTACCAAACCTGTGCATTTCTGAAAACTAGAGACCTAGGGGAATCCAAGGTGGGGTGACTTGTGTGGCTCGGACCAGGTTCTGTTACCCAGAATCCTTTGCAAACCTCAAAATTTGGTTAAAAAAACACATGTTCCTAACATTTCTGTGGCAGAAAGTTCTGGAATCTGAGAGGAGCCACAAATTTCCTTCCACTCAGCGTTCCCCCACGTCTCCCAATAAAAATCATACCTCACTTGTGTGCGTAGGCCTAGCGCCCGTGACAGGAAATGCCCCAAAGCGCAACGTGGACACAGCCAAATTTTTAAAGGAAAACAGAGGTGTTTTTTGCAAAGTGCCTACCTGTAGATTTTGGCCTGTAGCTCAGCCGCCACCTAGGGAAACCTACCAAACCTGTGCATTTCTGAAAACTAGAGACCTAGGGGAATCCAAGATGGGGTGACTTGTGTGGCTCGGACCAGGTTCTGTTACCCAGAATCCTTTGCAAACCTCAAAATTTGGCTAAAAAACACATGTTTCTCACATTTCTGTGGCAGAAAGTTCTGGAATCTGAGAGGAGCCACGAATTTCCTTCCACCCAGCGTTGCCCCACATCTCCCGATAAAAATGATACCTCACTTGTGTGCGTAGGCCTAGCGCCCGTGACAGAAAATGCCCCAAAGCGCAACGTGGACACAGCCAAATTTTTGAAGGAAAACAGAGGTCTTTTTTGCAAAGTGCCTACCTGTAGATTTTGGCCTGTAGCTCAGCCGCCACCTAGAGAAACCTACCAAACCTGTGCATTTCTGAAAACTAGAAACCTAGGGGAATCCAAGATGGGGTGACTTGTGTGGCTCGGACCAGGTTCTGTTACCCAGAATCCTTTGCAAACCTCAAAATTTGGTTAAAAAAACACATGTTCCTAACATTTCTGTGGCAGAAAGTTCTGGAATCTGAGAGGAGCCACAAATTTCCTTCCACCCAGCGTTCCCTCACGTCTCCCGATAAAAATGATACCTCACTTGTGTGGGTAGGCCTAGCGGCCGCGACAGGGAACACCCCAAAGCGCAACGTGGACACATCCAAATTTGTGAAGGATAACAGAGGTGTTTTTTGCAAAGTGACTACCTGTAGATTTTGGCCTGTAGCTCAGCCGCCACCTAGGGAAACCTACCAAACCTGTGCATTTCTGAAAACTAGAGACCTAGGGGAATCAAAGATGGCGTGACTTGTGTGGCTCGGACCAGGTTCTGTTACCCAGAATCCTTTGCAAACCTCAAAATTTGGCTAAAAAAACACATGTTCCTAACATTTCTGTGGCAGAAAGTTCTGGAATCTGAGAGGAGCCACAAATTTCCTTCCACCCAGCGTTCCCCCACGTCTCCCGATAAAAATGATACCTCACTTGTGTGGGTAGGCCTAGCGGCCGCGACAGGAAACTCCCCAAAGCGCAACGTGGACACATCCAAATTTGTGAAGGAAAACAGAGGTGTTTTTTGCAAAGTGATTACCTGTAGATTTTGGCTTGTAGCTCAGCCGCCACCTAGGGAAACATACCACACCTGTGCATTTCTGAAAACTAGAGACCTAGGGGAATCCAAGATGGGGTGACTTGTGTGGCTCGGACCAGGTTCTGTTACCCAGAATCCTTTGCAAACCTCAAAATTTGGCTAAAAAAACACATGTTCCTCACATTTCTGTGGCAGAAAGTTCTGGAATCTGAGAGGAGCCTCGAATTTCCATCGACCCAGTGTTGCCCCACATCTCCCGATAAAAATGATACCTCACTTGTGTGCGTAGGCCTAGCGCCCGTGACAGGAAATACCACAAAGCGCAACGTGGACACAGGCAAATTTTTGAAGGAAAACAGAGGTGTTTTTTGCAAAGTGATTACCTGTAGATTTTGGCCTGTAGCTCAGCCGCCACTTAGGGAAACCTACCAAACCTGTGCATTTCTGAAAACTAGAGACCTAGGGGAATCCAAGATGGGGTGACTTGTGTGGCTCGGACCAGGTTCTGTTACCCAGAATCCTTTGCAAACCTCAAAATTTGGCTAAAAAAACACATGTTCCTAACATTTCTGTGGCAGAAAGTTCTGGAATCTGAGAGGAACCACAAATTTCCTTCCACTCAGCGTTCCCCCACGTCTCCCAATAAAAATGATACCTCACTTGTGTGCGTAGGCCTAGCGCCCGTGACAGGAAATGCCCCAAAGCGCAACGTGGACACAGCCAAATTTTTTAAGGAAAACAGAGGTGTTTTTTGCAAAGTGCCTACCTGTAGATTTTGGCCTGTAGCTCAGCCGCCACCTAGGGAAACCTACCAAACCTGTGCATTTCTGAAAACTAGAGACCTAGGGGAATCCAAGATGGGGTGACTTGTGTGGCTCGGACCAGGTTCTGTTACCCAGAATCCTTTGCAAACCTCAAAATTTGGCTAAAAAACACATGTTTCTCACATTTCTGTGGCAGAAAGTTCTGGAATCTGAGAGGAGCCACAAATTTCCTTCCACCCAGCGTTGCCCCACATCTCCCGATAAAAATGATACCTCACTTGTGTGCGTAGGCCTAGCGCCCGTGACAGGAAATGCCCCAAAGCGCAACGTGGACACAGCCAAATTTTTGAAGGAAAACAGAGGTCTTTTTTGCAAAGTGCCTACCTGTAGATTTTAGCCTGTAGCTCAGCCGCCACCTAGAGAAACCTACCAAACCTGTGCATTTCTGAAAACTAGAAACCTAGGGGAATCCAAGATGGGGTGACTTGTGTGGCTCGGACCAGGTTCTGTTACCTAGAATCCTTTGCAAACCTCAAAATTTGGCTAAAAAAACACATGTTCCTAACATTTCTGTGGCAGAAAGTTCTGGAATCTGAGAGGAGCCACAAATTTCCTTCCACCCAGCGTTCCCTCACGTCTCCCGATAAAAATGATACCTCACTTGTGTGGGTAGGCCTAGCGGCCGCGACAGGGAGCACCCCAAAGCGCAACGTGGACACATCCAAATTTGTGAAGGATAACAGAGGTGTTTTTTGCAAAGTGACTACCTGTAGATTTTGGCCTGTAGCTCAGCCGCCACCTAGGGAAACCTACCAAACCTGTGCATTTCTGAAAACTAGAGACCTAGGGGAATCCAAGATGGCGTGACTTGTGTGGCTCGGACCAGGTTCTGTTACCCAGAATCCTTTGCAAACCTCAAAATTTGGCTAAAAAAACACATGTTCCTAACATTTCTGTGGCAGAAAGTTCTGGAATCTGAGAGGAGCCACAAATTTCCTTCCACCCAGCGTTCCCCCACGTCTCCCGATAAAAATGATACCTCACTTGTGTGGGTAGGCCTAGCGGCCGCGACAGGAAACTCCCCAAAGCGCAACGTGGACACATCCAAATTTGTGAAGGAAAACAGAGGTGTTTTTTGCAAAGTGATTACCTGTAGATTTTGGCTTGTAGCTCAGCCGCCACCTAGGGAAACCTACCACACCTGTGCATTTCTGAAAACTAGAGACCTAGGGGAATCCAAGATGGGGTGACTTGTGTGGCTCGGACCAGGTTCTGTTACCCAGAATCCTTTGCAAACCTCAAAATTTGGTTAAAAAAACACATGTTCCTCACATTTCTGTGGCAGAAAGTTCTGGAATCTGAGAGGAGCCACGAATTTCTTTCCACCCAGCGTTCCCATACGTCTCCCGATAAAAATGATACCTCATTTGTTTGCGTAGGCCTAGCGCCCGTGACAGGAAATGCCCCAAGGCGCAACGTGGACACATCCAAATTTGTGACGGAAAACAGAGGTGTTTTTTGCAAAGTGCCTACCTGTAGATTTTGGCCTGTAGCTCAGCCGCCACCTAGGGAAACCTACCAAACCTGTGCATTTCTGAAAACTAGAGACCTAGGGGAATCCAAGATGGGGTGACTTGTGTGGCTCGGACCAGGTTCTGTTACCCAGAATCCTTTGCAAACCTCAAAATGTGGCTAAAAAACACATGTTCCTAACATTTCTGTGGCAGAAAGTTCTGGAATCTGAGAGGAGCCACAAATTTTCTTCCACCCAGCGTTCCCCACGTCTCCCGATACAAATGATACCTCACTTGTGTGGGTAGGCCTAGCGGCCGCGACAGTAATCGCCCCAAAGCGCAACGTGGACACATCCAAATTTGTGACGGAAAACAGAGGTGTTTTTTGCAAAGTGCCTACCTGTAGATTTTGGCCTGTAGCTCAGCCGCCACCTAGGGAAACCTACCAAACCTGTGCATTTCTGAAAACTAGAGACCTAGGGGAATCCAAGATGGGGTGACTTGTGTGGCTCGGACCAGGTTCTGTTACCCAGAATCCTTTGCAAACCTCAAAATTTGGCTAAAAAAACACATGTTCCTAACATTTCTGTGGCAGAAAGTTCTGGAATCTGAGAGGAGCCACAAATTTCCTTCCACCCAGCGTTCCCTCACGTCTCCCGATAAAAATGATACCTCACTTGTGTGGGTAGGCCTAGCGGCCGCGACAGGGAACACCCCAAAGCGCAACGTGGACACATCCAAATTTGTGAAGGATAACAGAGGTGTTTTTTGCAAAGTGACTACCTGTAGATTTTGGCCTGTAGCTCAGCCGCCACCTAGGGAAACCTACCAAACCTGTGCATTTCTGAAAACTAGAGACCTAGGGGAATCCAAGATGGCGTGACTTGTGTGGCTCGGACCACGTTCTGTTACCCAGAATCCTTTGCAAACCTCAAAATTTGGCTAAAAAAACACATGTTCCTAACATTTCTGTGGCAGAAAGTTCTGGAATCTGAGAGGAGCCACAAATTTACTTCCACCCAGCGTTCCCCCACGTCTCCCGATAAAAATGATACCTCACTTGTGTGGGTAGGCCTAGCGGCCGCGACAGGAGACTCCCCAAAGCTCAACGTGGACACATCCAAATTTGTGAAGGAAAACAGAGGTGTTTTTTGCAAAGTGATTACCTGTAGATTTTGGCTTGTAGCTCAGCCGCCACCTAGGGAAACCTACCACACCTGTGCATTTCTGAAAACTAGAGACCTAGGGGAATCCAAGATGGGGTGACTTGTGTGGCTCGGACCAGGTTCTGTTACCCAGAATCCTTTGCAAACCTCAAAATTTGGCTAAAAAAACACATGTTCCTCACATTTCTGTGGCAGAAAGTTCTGGAATCTGAGAGGAGCCACGAATTTCCTTCCACCCAGCGTTGCCTCACATCTCCCGATAAAAATGATACCTCACTTGTGTGCGTAGGCCTAGCGCCCGTGACAGGAAATACCACAAAGCGCAACGTGGACACAGGCAAATTTTTGAAGGAAAACAGAGGTGTTTTTTGCAAAGTGATTACCTGTAGATTTTGGCCTGTAGCTCAGCCGCCACTTAGGGAAACCTACCAAACCTGTGCATTTCTGAAAACTAGAGACCTAGGGGAATCCAAGATGGGGTGACTTGTGTGGCTCGGACCAGGTTCTGTTACCCAGAATCCTTTGCAAACCTCAAAATTTGGCTAAAAAAACACATGTTCCTAACATTTCTGTGGCAGAAAGTTCTGGAATCTGAGAGGAGCCACAAATTTCCTTCCACCCAGCGTTCCCCCACGTCTCCCGATAAAAATGATACCTCACTTGTGTGTGTAGGCCTAGCGCCCGCGACAGGAAACGCCCCAAAGCGCAACGTGGAGACATCAAAATTTGTGAAGGAAAACAGAGGTGTTTTTTGCAAAGTGCCTACCTGTAGATTTTGGCTTGTAGCTCAGCCGCCACCTAGGGAAACCTACCAAACCTGTGCATTTCTGAAAACTAGAGACCTAGGGGAATCCAAGGTGGGGTGACTTGTGTGGCTCGGACCAGGTTCTGTTACCCAGAATCATTTGCAAACCTCAAAATTTGGTCAAAAAAAAAACACATGTTCCTAACATTTCTGTGGCAGAAAGTTCTGGAATCTGAGAGGAGCCACAAATTTCCTTCCACCCAGCGTTCCCCCACGTCTCCCGATAAAAATGATACCTCACTTGTGTGGGTAGGCCTAGCGCCCGCGACAGGAAACGCCCCAAAGCGCAACGTGGACACATCCAAATTTGTGAAGGAAAACAGAGGTGTTTTTTGCAAAGTGCCTACCTGTAGATTTTGGCCTGTAGCTCAGCCGCCACCTAGGGAAACCTATCAAACCTGTGCATTTCTGAAAACTAGAGACCTAGGGGATTCCAAGGTGGGGTGACTTGTGTGGCTCGGACCAGATTCTGTTACCCAGAATCCTTTGCAAACCTCAAAATTTGGCTAAAAAAACACATGTTCCTAACATTTCTGTGCAGAAAGTTCTGGAATCTGAGAGGAGCCACAAATTTCCTTCCACCCAGCGTTCCCCCACGTCTCCCGATAAAAATGATACCTCACTTGTGTGGGTAGGCCTAGCAGGCGCGACAGGAAACGCCCCAAAGCGCAAAGTGGACACATCCAAATTTGTGAAGGAAAACAGAGGTGTTTTTTGCAAAGTGACTACCTGTAGATTTTGGCCTGTAGCTCAGCCACCACCTAGGGAAACCAACCAAACCTGTGCATTTCTGAAAACTAGAGACATAGGGGAATCCAAGGTGGGGTGACTTGTGTGGCTCGGACCAGGTTCTGTTACCCAGAATCCTTTGCAAACCTCAAAATTTGGCTAAAAAAACACATGTTCCTAACATTTCTGTGGCAGAAAGTTCTGGAATCTGAGAGGAGCCACAAATTTCCTTCCACCCAGCGTTCCCCCACGTCTCCCGATAAAAATGATACCTCACTTGTGTGGGTAGGCCTAGCGGCCGCGACAGGTAACACCCCAAAGCGCAACGTGGACACATCCAAATTTGTGAAGGAAAACAGAGGTGTTTTTTGCAGTGACTACCTGTAGATTTTGGCCTGTAGCTCAGCCGCCACCTAGGGAAACCTACCAAACCTGTGCATTTCTGAAAACTAGAGACCTAGGGGAATCCAAGGTGGGGTGACTTGTGTGGCTCGGACCAGGTTCTGTTACCCAGAATCCTTTGCAAACCTCAAAATTTGGTTAAAAAAACACATGTTCCTAACATTTCTGTGGCAGAAAGTTCTGGAATCTGAGAGGAGCCACAAATTTCCTTCCACTCAGCGTTCCCCCACGTCTCCCAATAAAAATGATACCTCACTTGTGTGCGTAGGCCTAGCGCCCGTGACAGGAAATGCCCCAAAGCGCAACGTGGACACAGCCAAATTTTTTAAGGAAAACAGAGGTGTTTTTTGCAAAGTGCCTACCTGTAGATTTTGGCCTGTAGCTCAGCCGCCACCTAGGGAAACCTACCAAACCTGTGCATTTCTGAAAACTAGAGACCTAGGGGAATCCAAGATGGGGTGACTTGTGTGGCTCGGACCAGGTTCTGTTACCCAGAATCCTTTGCAAACCTCAAAATTTGGCTAAAAAACACATGTTTCTCACATTTCTGTGGCAGAAAGTTCTGGAATCTGAGAGGAGCCACAAATTTCCTTCCACCCAGCGTTGCCCCACATCTCCCGATAAAAATGATACCTCACTTGTGTGCGTAGGCCTAGCGCCCGTGACAGGAAATGCCCCAAAGCGCAACGTGGACACAGCCAAATTTTTGAAGGAAAACAGAGGTCTTTTTTGCAAAGTGCCTACCTGTAGATTTTAGCCTGTAGCTCAGCCGCCACCTAGAGAAACCTACCAAACCTGTGCATTTCTGAAAACTAGAAACCTAGGGGAATCCAAGATGGGGTGACTTGTGTGGCTCGGACCAGGTTCTGTTACCTAGAATCCTTTGCAAACCTCAAAATTTGGCTAAAAAAACACATGTTCCTAACATTTCTGTGGCAGAAAGTTCTGGAATCTGAGAGGAGCCACAAATTTCCTTCCACCCAGCGTTCCCTCACGTCTCCCGATAAAAATGATACCTCACTTGTGTGGGTAGGCCTAGCGGCCGCGACAGGGAGCACCCCAAAGCGCAACGTGGACACATCCAAATTTGTGAAGGATAACAGAGGTGTTTTTTGCAAAGTGACTACCTGTAGATTTTGGCCTGTAGCTCAGCCGCCACCTAGGGAAACCTACCAAACCTGTGCATTTCTGAAAACTAGAGACCTAGGGGAATCCAAGATGGCGTGACTTGTGTGGCTCGGACCAGGTTCTGTTACCCAGAATCCTTTGCAAACCTCAAAATTTGGCTAAAAAAACACATGTTCCTAACATTTCTGTGGCAGAAAGTTCTGGAATCTGAGAGGAGCCACAAATTTCCTTCCACCCAGCGTTCCCCCACGTCTCCCGATAAAAATGATACCTCACTTGTGTGGGTAGGCCTAGCGCCCGCGACAGGAAACGCCCCAAAGCGCAACGTGGACACATCCAAATTTGTGAAGGAAAACAGAGGTGTTTTTTGCAAAGTGCCTACCTGTAGATTTTGGCCTGTAGCTCAGCCGCCACCTAGGGAAACCTATCAAACCTGTGCATTTCTGAAAACTAGAGACCTAGGGGATTCCAAGGTGGGGTGACTTGTGTGGCTCGGACCAGATTCTGTTACCCAGAATCCTTTGCAAACCTCAAAATTTGGCTAAAAAAACACATGTTCCTAACATTTCTGTGCAGAAAGTTCTGGAATCTGAGAGGAGCCACAAATTTCCTTCCACCCAGCGTTCCCCCACGTCTCCCGATAAAAATGATACCTCACTTGTGTGGGTAGGCCTAGCAGGCGCGACAGGAAACGCCCCAAAGCGCAAAGTGGACACATCCAAATTTGTGAAGGAAAACAGAGGTGTTTTTTGCAAAGTGACTACCTGTAGATTTTGGCCTGTAGCTCAGCCACCACCTAGGGAAACCAACCAAACCTGTGCATTTCTGAAAACTAGAGACCTAGGGGAATCCAAGGTGGGGTGACTTGTGTGGCTCGGACCAGGTTCTGTTACCCAGAATCCTTTGCAAACCTCAAAATTTGGCTAAAAAAACACATGTTCCTAACATTTCTGTGGCAGAAAGTTCTGGAATCTGAGAGGAGCCACAAATTTCCTTCCACCCAGCGTTCCCCCACGTCTCCCGATAAAAATGATACCTCACTTGTGTGGGTAGGCCTAGCGGCCGCGACAGGTAACACCCCAAAGCGCAACGTGGACACATCCAAATTTGTGAAGGAAAACAGAGGTGTTTTTTGCAGTGACTACCTGTAGATTTTGGCCTGTAGCTCAGCCGCCACCTAGGGAAACCTACCAAACCTGTGCATTTCTGAAAACTAGAGACCTAGGGGAATCCAAGGTGGGGTGACTTGTGTGGCTCGGACCAGGTTCTGTTACCCAGAATCCTTTGCAAACCTCAAAATTTGGTTAAAAAAACACATGTTCCTAACATTTCTGTGGCAGAAAGTTCTGGAATCTGAGAGGAGCCACAAATTTCCTTCCACTCAGCGTTCCCCCACGTCTCCCAATAAAAATGATACCTCACTTGTGTGCGTAGGCCTAGCGCCCGTGACAGGAAATGCCCCAAAGCGCAACGTGGACACAGCCAAATTTTTTAAGGAAAACAGAGGTGTTTTTTGCAAAGTGCCTACCTGTAGATTTTGGCCTGTAGCTCAGCCGCCACCTAGGGAAACCTACCAAACCTGTGCGTTTCTGAAAACTAGAGACCTAGGGGAATCCAAGATGGGGTGACTTGTGTGGCTCGGACCAGGTTCTGTTACCCAGAATCCTTTGCAAACCTCAAAATTTGGCTAAAAAAACACATGTTTCTCACATTTCTGTGGCAGAAAGTTCTGGAATCTGAGAGGAGCCACGAATTTCCTTCCACCCAGCGTTGCCCCACATCTCCCGATAAAAATGATACCTCACTTGTGTGCGTAGGCCTAGCGCCCGTGACAGGAAATGCCCCAAAGCGCAACGTGGACACAGCCAAATTTTTGAAGGAAAACAGAGGTCTTTTTTGCAAAGTGCCTACCTGTAGATTTTGGCCTGTAGCTCAGCCGCCACCTAGAGAAACCTACCAAACCTGTGCATTTCTGAAAACTAGAAACCTAGGGGAATCCAAGATGGGGTGACTTGTGTGGCTCGGACCAGGTTCTGTTACCCAGAATCCTTTGCAAACCTCAAAATGTGGCTAAAAAAAAACATGTTCCTAACATTTCTGTGGCAGAAAGTTCTGGAATCTGAGAGGAGCCACAAATTTCCTTCCACCCAGCGTTCCCCCACGTCTCCCGATAAAAATTATACCTCACTTGTGTGGGTAGGCCCAGCGGCCGCGACAGGGAACGCCCCAAAGCGCAACGTGGACACATCCAAATTTGTGAAGGAAAACAGAGGTGTTTTTTGCAAAGTGACTACCTGTAGATTTTGGCCTGTAGCTCAGCCGCCACCTAGGGAAACCTACCAAACCTGTGCATTTCTGAAAACTAGAGACCTAGGGGAATCCAAGATGGCGTGACTTGTGTGGCTCGGACCAGGTTCTGTTACCCAGAATCCTTTGCAAACCTCAAAATTTGGCTAAAAAAACACCAGTTCCTAACATTTCTGTGGCAGAAAGTTCTGGAATCTGAGAGGAGCCACAAATTTACTTCCACCCAGCGTTGCCCCACATCTCCCGATAAAAATGATACCTCACTTGTGTGTGTAGGCCTAGCGCCCGTGACAGGAAATGCCCCAAAGCGCAACGTGGACACAGCCAAATTTTTGAAGGAAAACAGAGGTCTTTTTTGCAAAGTGCCTACCTGTAGATTTTGGCCTGTAGCTCAGCCGCCACCTAGAGAAACCTACCAAACCTGTGCATTTCTGAAAACTAGAAACCTAGGGGAATCCAAGATGGGGTGACTTGTGTGGCTCGGACCAGGTTCTGTTACCCAGAATCCTTTGCAAACCTCAAAATTTGGCTAAAAAAACACATGTTCCTAACATTTCTGTGGCAGAAAGTTCTGGAATCTGAGAGGAGCCACAAATTTCCTTCCACCCAGCGTTCCCTCACGTCTCCCGATAAAAATGATACCTCACTTGTGTGGGTAGGCCTAGCGGCCGCGACAGGGAGCGCCCCAAAGCGCAACGTGGACACATCCAAATTTGTGAAGGATAACAGAGGTGTTTTTTGCAAAGTGACTACCTGTAGATTTTGGCCTGTAGCTCAGCCGCCACCTAGGGAAACCTACCAAACCTGTGCATTTCTGAAAACTAGAGACCTAGGGGAATCCAAGATGGCGTGACTTGTGTGGCTCGGACCAGGTTCTGTTACCCAGAATCCTTTGCAAACCTCAAAATTTTGTTAAAAAAACACATGTTCCTAACATTTCTGTGGCAGAAAGTTCTGGAATCTGAGAGGAGCCACAAATTTCCTTCCACTCAGCGTTCCCCCACGTCTCCCAATAAAAATGATACCTCACTTGTGTGCGTAGGCCTAGCGCCCGTGACAGGAAATGCCCCAAAGCGCAACGTGGACACAGCCAAATTTTTTAAGGAAAACAGAGGTGTTTTTTGCAAAGTGCCTACCTGTAGATTTTGGCCTGTAGCTCAGCCGCCACCTAGGGAAACCTACCAAACCTGTGCGTTTCTGAAAACTAGAGACCTAGGGGAATCCAAGATGGGGTGACTTGTGTGGCTCGGACCAGGTTCTGTTACCCAGAATCCTTTGCAAACCTCAAAATTTGGCTAAAAAAACACATGTTTCTCACATTTCTGTGGCAGAAAGTTCTGGAATCTGAGAGGAGCCACGAATTTCCTTCCACCCAGCGTTGCCCCACATCTCCCGATAAAAATGATACCTCACTTGTGTGCGTAGGCCTAGCGCCCGTGACAGGAAATGCCCCAAAGCGCAACGTGGACACAGCCAAATTTTTGAAGGAAAACAGAGGTCTTTTTTGCAAAGTGCCTACCTGTAGATTTTGGCCTGTAGCTCAGCCGCCACCTAGAGAAACCTACCAAACCTGTGCATTTCTGAAAACTAGAAACCTAGGGGAATCCAAGATGGGGTGACTTGTGTGGCTCGGACCAGGTTCTGTTACCCAGAATCCTTTGCAAACCTCAAAATGTGGCTAAAAAAAAACATGTTCCTAACATTTCTGTGGCAGAAAGTTCTGGAATCTGAGAGGAGCCACAAATTTCCTTCCACCCAGCGTTCCCCCACGTCTCCCGATAAAAATTATACCTCACTTGTGTGGGTAGGCCCAGCGGCCGCGACAGGGAACGCCCCAAAGCGCAACGTGGACACATCCAAATTTGTGAAGGAAAACAGAGGTGTTTTTTGCAAAGTGACTACCTGTAGATTTTGGCCTGTAGCTCAGCCGCCACCTAGGGAAACCTACCAAACCTGTGCATTTCTGAAAACTAAAGACCTAGGGGAATCCAAGATGGCGTGACTTGTGTGGCTCGGACCAGGTTCTGTTACCCAGAATCCTTTGCAAACCTCAAAATTTGGCTAAAAAAACACCAGTTCCTAACATTTCTGTGGCAGAAAGTTCTGGAATCTGAGAGGAGCCACAAATTTCCTTCCACCCAGCGTTGCCCCACATCTCCCGATAAAAATGATACCTCACTTGTGTGCGTAGGCCTAGCGCCCGTGACAGGAAATGCCCCAAAGCGCAACGTGGACACAGCCAAATTTTTGAAGGAAAACAGAGGTCTTTTTTGCAAAGTGCCTACCTGTAGATTTTGGCCTGTAGCTCAGCCGCCACCTAGAGAAACCTACCAAACCTGTGCATTTCTGAAAACTAGAAACCTAGGGGAATCCAAGATGGGGTGACTTGTGTGGCTCGGACCAGGTTCTGTTACCCAGAATCCTTTGCAAACCTCAAAATTTGGCTAAAAAAACACATGTTCCTAACATTTCTGTGGCAGAAAGTTCTGGAATCTGAGAGGAGCCACAAATTTCCTTCCACCCAGCGTTCCCTCACGTCTCCCGATAAAAATGATACCTCACTTGTGTGGGTAGGCCTAGCGGCCGCGACAGGGAGCGCCCCAAAGCGCAACGTGGACACATCCAAATTTGTGAAGGATAACAGAGGTGTTTTTTGCAAAGTGACTACCTGTAGATTTTGGCCTGTAGCTCAGCCGCCACCTAGGGAAACCTACCAAACCTGTGCATTTCTGAAAACTAGAGACCTAGGGGAATCCAAGATGGCGTGACTTGTGTGGCTCGGACCAGGTTCTGTTACCCAGAATCCTTTGCAAACCTCAAAATTTGGTTAAAAAAACACATGTTCCTAACATTTCTGTGGCAGAAAGTTCTGGAATCTGAGAGGAGCCACAAATTTCCTTCCACTCAGCGTTCCCCCACGTCTCCCAATAAAAATGATACCTCACTTGTGTGCGTAGGCCTAGCGCCCGTGACAGGAAATGCCCCAAAGCGCAACGTGGACACAGCCAAATTTTTTAAGGAAAACAGAGGTGTTTTTTGCAAAGTGCCTACCTGTAGATTTTGGCCTGTAGCTCAGCCGCCACCTAGGGAAACCTACCAAACCTGTGCATTTCTGAAAACTAGAGACCTAGGGGAATCCAAGATGGGGTGACTTGTGTGGCTCGGACCAGGTTCTGTTACCCAGAATCCTTTGCAAACCTCAAAATTTGGCTAAAAAACACATGTTTCTCACATTTCTGTGGCAGAAAGTTCTGGAATCTGAGAGGAGCCACGAATTTCCTTCCACCCAGCGTTGCCCCACATCTCCCGATAAAAATGATACCTCACTTGTGTGCGTAGGCCTAGCGCCCGTGACAGGAAATGCCCCAAAGCGCAACGTGGACACAGCCAAATTTTTGAAGGAAAACAGAGGTCTTTTTTGCAAAGTGCCTACATGTAGATTTTGGCCTGTAGCTCAGCCGCCACCTAGAGAAACCTACCAAACCTGTGCATTTCTGAAAACTAGAAACCTAGGGGAATCCAAGATGGGGTGACTTGTGTGGCTCGGACCAGGTTCTGTTACCTAGAATCCTTTGCAAACCTCAAAATTTGGCTAAAAAAACACATGTTCCTAACATTTCTGTGGCAGAAAGTTCTGGAATCTGAGAGGAGCCACAAATTTCCTTCCACCCAGCGTTCCCTCACGTCTCCCGATAAAAATGATACCTCACTTGTGTGGGTAGGCCTAGCGGCCGCGACAGGGAACACCCCAAAGCGCAACGTGGACACATCCAAATTTGTGAAGGATAACAGAGGTGTTTTTTGCAAAGTGACTACCTGTAGATTTTGGCCTGTAGCTCAGCCGCCACCTAGGGAAACCTACCAAACCTGTGCATTTCTGAAAACTAGAGACCTAGGGGAATCCAAGATGGCGTGACTTGTGTGGCTCGGACCAGGTTCTGTTACCCAGAATCCTTTGCAAACCTCAAAATTTGGCTAAAAAAACACATGTTCCTAACATTTCTGTGGCAGAAAGTTCTGGAATCTGAGAGGAGCCACAAATTTCCTTCCACCCAGCGTTCCCCCACGTCTCCCGATAAAAATGATACCTCACTTGTGTGGGTAGGCCTAGTGGCCGCGACAGGAAACTCCCCAAAGCGCAACGTGGACACATCCAAATTTGTGAAGGAAAACAGAGGTGTTTTTTGCAAAGTGATTACCTGTAGATTTTGGCTTGTAGCTCAGCCGCCACCTAGGGAAACCTACCACACCTGTGCATTTCTGAAAACTAGAGACCTAGGGGAATCCAAGATGGGGTGACTTGTGTGGCTCGGACCAGGTTCTGTTACCCAGAATCCTTTGCAAACCTCAAAATTTGGCTAAAAAAACACATGTTCCTCACATTTCTGTGGCAGAAAGTTCTGGAATCTGAGAGGAGCCTCGAATTTCCATCGACCCAGTGTTGCCCCACATCTCCCGATAAAAATGATACCTCACTTGTGTGCGTAGGCCTAGCGCCCGTGACAGGAAATACCACAAAGCGCAACGTGGACACAGGCAAATTTTTGAAGGAAAACAGAGGTGTTTTTTGCAAAGTGATTACCTGTAGATTTTGGCCTGTAGCTCAGCCACCACTTAGGGAAACCTACCAAACCTGTGCATTTCTGAAAACTAGAGACCTAGGGGAATCCAAGATGGGGTGACTTGTGTGGCTCGGACCAGGTTCTGTTACCCAGAATCCTTTGCAAACCTCAAAATTTGGCTAAAAAAACACATGTTCCTAACATTTCTGTGGCAGAAAGTTCTGGAATCTGAGAGGAACCACAAATTTCCTTCCACTCAGCGTTCCCCCACGTCTCCCAATAAAAATGATACCTCACTTGTGTGCGTAGGCCTAGCGCCCGTGACAGGAAATGCCCCAAAGCGCAACGTGGACACAGCCAAATTTTTTAAGGAAAACAGAGGTGTTTTTTGCAAAGTGCCTACCTGTAGATTTTGGCCTGTAGCTCAGCCGCCACCTAGGGAAACCTACCAAACCTGTGCATTTCTGAAAACTAGAGACCTAGGGGAATCCAAGATGGGGTGACTTGTGTGGCTCGGACCAGGTTCTGTTACCCAGAATCCTTTGCAAACCTCAAAATTTGGCTAAAAAACACATGTTTCTCACATTTCTGTGGCAGAAAGTTCTGGAATCTGAGAGGAGCCACGAATTTCCTTCCACCCAGCGTTGCCCCACATCTCCCGATAAAAATGATACCTCACTTGTGTGCGTAGGCCTAGCGCCCGTGACAGGAAATGCCCCAAAGCGCAACGTGGACACAGCCAAATTTTTGAAGGAAAACAGAGGTCTTTTTTGCAAAGTGCCTACCTGTAGATTTTAGCCTGTAGCTCAGCCGCCACCTAGAGAAACCTACCAAACCTGTGCATTTCTGAAAACTAGAAACCTAGGGGAATCCAAGATGGGGTGACTTGTGTGGCTCGGACCAGGTTCTGTTACCTAGAATCCTTTGCAAACCTCAAAATTTGGCTAAAAAAACACATGTTCCTAACATTTCTCTGGCAGAAAGTTCTGGAATCTGAGAGGAGCCACAAATTTCCTTCCACCCAGCGTTCCCTCACGTCTCCCGATAAAAATGATACCTCACTTGTGTGGGTAGGCCTAGCGGCCGCGACAGGTAGCACCCCAAAGCGCAACGTGGACACATCCAAATTTGTGAAGGATAACAGAGGTGTTTTTTGCAAAGTGACTACCTGTAGATTTTGGCCTGTAGCTCAGCCGCCACCTAGGGAAACCTACCAAACCTGTGCATTTCTGAAAACTAGAGACCTAGGGGAATCCAAGATGGCGTGACTTGTGTGGCTCGGACCAGGTTCTGTTACCCAGAATCCTTTGCAAACCTCAAAATTTGGCTAAAAAAACACATGTTCCTAACATTTCTGTGGCAGAAAGTTCTGGAATCTGAGAGGAGCCACAAATTTCCTTCCACCCAGCGTTCCCCCACGTCTCCCGATAAAAATGATACCTCACTTGTGTGGGTAGGCCTAGCGGCCGCGACAGGAAACTCCCCAAAGCGCAACGTGGACACATCCAAATTTGTGAAGGAAAACAGAGGTGTTTTTTGCAAAGTGATTACCTGTAGATTTTGGCTTGTAGCTCAGCCGCCACCTAGGGAAACCTACCACACCTGTGCATTTCTGAAAACTAGAGACCTAGGGGAATCCAAGATGGGGTGACTTGTGTGGCTCGGACCAGGTTCTGTTACCCAGAATCCTTTGCAAACCTCAAAATTTGGCTAAAAAAACACATGTTCCTCACATTTCTGTGGCAGAAAGTTCTGGAATCTGAGAGGAGCCTCGAATTTCCGTCGACCCAGCGTTGCCCCACATCTCCCGATAAAAATGATACCTCACTTGTGTGCGTAGGCCTAGCGCCCGTGACAGGAAATACCACAAAGCGCAACGTGGACACAGGCAAATTTTTGAAGGAAAACAGAGGTGTTTTTTGCAAAGTGATTACCTGTAGATTTTGGCCTGTAGCTCAGCCGCCACTTAGGGAAACCTACCAAACCTGTGCATTTCTGAAAACTAGAGACCTAGGGGAATCCAAGATGGGGTGACTTGTGTGGCTCGGACCAGGTTCTGTTACCCAGAATCCTTTGCAAACCTCAAAATTTGGCTAAAAAAACACATGTTCCTAACATTTCTGTGGCAGAAAGTTCTGGAATCTGAGAGGAACCACAAATTTCCTTCCACTCAGCGTTCCCCCACGTCTCCCAATAAAAATGATACCTCACTTGTGTGCGTAGGCCTAGCGCCCGTGACAGGAAATGCCCCAAAGCGCAACGTGGACACAGCCAAATTTTTTAAGGAAAACTAAGGTGTTTTTTGCAAAGTGCCTACCTGTAGATTTTGGCCTGTAGCTCAGCCGCCACCTAGGGAAACCTACCAAACCTGTGCATTTCTGAAAACTAGAGACCTAGGGGAATCCAAGATGGGGTGACTTGTGTGGCTCGGACCAGGTTCTGTTACCCAGAATCCTTTGCAAACCTCAAAATTTGGCTAAAAAACACATGTTTCTCACATTTCTGTGGCAGAAAGTTCTGGAATCTGAGAGGAGCCACGAATTTCCTTCCACCCAGCGTTGCCCCACATCTCCCGATAAAAATGATACCTCACTTGTGTGCGTAGGCCTAGCGCCCGTGACAGGAAATGCCCCAAAGCGCAACGTGGACACAGCCAAATTTTTGAAGGAAAACAGAGGTCTTTTTTGCAAAGTGCCTACCTGTAGATTTTGGCCTGTAGCTCAGCCGCCACCTAGAGAAACCTACCAAACCTGTGCATTTCTGAAAACTAGAAACCTAGGGGAATCCAAGATGGGGTGACTTGTGTGGCTCGGACCAGGTTCTGTTACCTAGAATCCTTTGCAAACCTCAAAATTTGGCTAAAAAAACACATGTTCCTAACATTTCTGTGGCAGAAAGTTCTGGAATCTGAAAGGAGCCACAAATTTCCTTCCACCCAGCGTTCCCTCACGTCTCCCGATAAAAATGATACCTCACTTGTGTGGGTAGGCCTAGCGGCCGCGACAGGGAGCACCCCAAAGCGCAACGTGGACACATCCAAATTTGTGAACGATAACAGAGGTGTTTTTTGCAAAGTGACTACCTGTAGATTTTGGCCTGTAGCTCAGCCGCCACCTAGGGAAACCTACCAAACCTGTGCATTTCTGAAAACTAGAGACCTAGGGGAATCCAAGATGGCGTGACTTGTGTGGCTCGGACCAGGTTCTGTTACCCAGAATCCTTTGCAAACCTCAAAATTTGGCTAAAAAAACACATGTTCCTAACATTTCTGTGGCAGAAAGTTCTGGAATCTGAGAGGAGCCACAAATTTCCTTCCACCCAGCGTTCCCCCACGTCTCCCGATAAAAATGATACCTCACTTGTGTGGGTAGGCCTAGCGGCCGCGACAGGAAACTCCCCAAAGCGCAACGTGGACACATCCAAATTTGTGAAGGAAAACAGAGGTGTTTTTTGCAAAGTGATTACCTGTAGATTTTGGCTTGTAGCTCAGCCGCCACCTAGGGAAACCTACCACACCTGTGCATTTCTGAAAACTAGAGACCTAGGGGAAGCCAAGATGGGGTGACTTGTGTGGCTCGGACCAGGTTCTGTTACCCAGAATCCTTTGCAAACCTCAAAATTTGGCTAAAAAAACACATGTTCCTCACATTTCTGTGGCAGAAAGTTCTGGAATCTGAGAGGAGCCACGAATTTCCGTCGACCCAGCGTTGCCCCACATCTCCCGATAAAAATGATACCTCACTTGTGTGCGTAGGCCTAGCGCCCGTGACAGGAAATACCACAAAGCGCAACGTGGACACAGGCAAATTTTTGAAGGAAAACAGAGGTGTTTTTTGCAAAGTGATTACCTGTAGATTTTGGCCTGTAGCTCAGCCGCCACTTAGGGAAACCTACCAAACCTGTGCATTTCTGAAAACTAGAGACCTAGGGGAATCCAAGATGGGGTGACTTGTGTGGCTCGGACCAGGTTCTGTTACCCAGAATCCTTTGCAAACCTCAAAATTTGGCTAAAAAAACACATGTTCCTAACATTTCTGTGGCAGAAAGTTCTGGAATCTGAGAGGAGCCACAAATTTCCTTCCACTCAGCGTTCCCCCACGTCTCCCAATAAAAATGATACCTCACTTGTGTGCGTAGGCCTAGCGCCCGTGACAGGAAATGCCCCAAAGCGCAACGTGGACACAGACAAATTTTTTAAGGAAAACAGAGGTGTTTTTTGCAAAGTGCCTACCTGTAGATTTTGGCCTGTAGCTCAGCCGCCACCTAGGGAAACCTACCAAACCTGTGCATTTCTGAAAACTAGAGACCTAGGGGAATCCAAGATGGGGTGACTTGTGTGGCTCGGACCAGGTTCTGTTACCCAGAATCCTTTGCAAACCTCAAAATTTGGCTAAAAAAACACATGTTTCTCACATTTCTGTGGCAGAAAGTTCTGGAATCTGAGAGGAGCCACAAATTTCCTTCCACCCAGCGTTCCCTCACGTCTCCCGATAAAAATGATACCTCACTTGTGTGGGTAGGCCTAGCGGCCGCGACAGGGAGCGCCCCAAAGCGCAACGTGGACACATCCAAATTTGTGAAGGATAACAGAGGTGTTTTTTGCAAAGTGACTACCTGTAGATTTTGGCCTGTAGCTCAGCCGCCACCTAGGGAAACCTACCAAACCTGTGCATTTCTGAAAACTAGAGACCTAGGGGAATCCAAGATGGCGTGACTTGTGTGGCTCGGACCAGGTTCTGTTACCCAGAATCCTTTGCAAACCTCAAAATTTGGTTAAAAAAACACATGTTCCTAACATTTCTGTGGCAGAAAGTTCTGGAATCTGAGAGGAGCCACAAATTTCCTTCCACTCAGCGTTCCCCCACGTCTCCCAATAAAAATGATACCTCACTTGTGTGCGTAGGCCTAGCGCCCGTGACAGGAAATGCCCCAAAGCGCAACGTGGACACAGCCAAATTTTTTAAGGAAAACAGAGGTGTTTTTTGCAAAGTGCCTACCTGTAGATTTTGGCCTGTAGCTCAGCCGCCACCTAGGGAAACCTACCAAACCTGTGCATTTCTGAAAACTAGAGACCTAGGGGAATCCAAGATGGGGTGACTTGTGTGGCTCGGACCAGGTTCTGTTACCCAGAATCCTTTGCAAACCTCAAAATTTGGCTAAAAAACACATGTTTCTCACATTTCTGTGGCAGAAAGTTCTGGAATCTGAGAGGAGCCACGAATTTCCTTCCACCCAGCGTTGCCCCACATCTCCCGATAAAAATGATACCTCACTTGTGTGCGTAGGCCTAGCGCCCGTGACAGGAAATGCCCCAAAGCGCAACGTGGACACAGCCAAATTTTTGAAGGAAAACAGAGGTCTTTTTTGCAAAGTGCCTACCTGTAGATTTTGGCCTGTAGCTCAGCCGCCACCTAGAGAAACCTACCAAACCTGTGCATTTCTGAAAACTAGAAACCTAGGGGAATCCAAGATGGGGTGACTTGTGTGGCTCGGACCAGGTTCTGTTACCTAGAATCCTTTGCAAACCTCAAAATTTGGCTAAAAAAACACATGTTCCTAACATTTCTGTGGCAGAAAGTTCTGGAATCTGAGAGGAGCCACAAATTTCCTTCCACCCAGCGTTCCCTCACGTCTCCCGATAAAAATGATACCTCACTTGTGTGGGTAGGCCTAGCGGCCGCGACAGGGAACACCCCAAAGCGCAACGTGGACACATCCAAATTTGTGAAGGATAACAGAGGTGTTTTTTGCAAAGTGACTACCTGTAGATTTTGGCCTGTAGCTCAGCCGCCACCTAGGGAAACCTACCAAACCTGTGCATTTCTGAAAACTAGAGACCTAGGGGAATCCAAGATGGCGTGACTTGTGTGGCTCGGACCAGGTTCTGTTACCCAGAATCCTTTGCAAACCTCAAAATTTGGCTAAAAAAACACATGTTCCTAACATTTCTGTGGCAGAAAGTTCTGGAATCTGAGAGGAGCCACAAATTTCCTTCCACCCAGCGTTCCCCCACGTCTCCCGATAAAAATGATACCTCACTTGTGTGGGTAGGCCTAGCGGCCGCGACAGGAAACTCCCCAAAGCGCAACGTGGACACATCCAAATTTGTGAAGGAAAACAGAGGTGTTTTTTGCAAAGTGATTACCTGTAGATTTTGGCTTGTAGCTCAGCCGCCACCTAGGGAAACCTACCACACCTGTGCATTTCTGAAAACTAGAGACCTAGGGGAATCCAAGATGGGGTGACTTGTGTGGCTCGGACCAGGTTCTGTTACCCAGAATCCTTTGCAAACCTCAAAATTTGGCTAAAAAAACACATGTTCCTCACATTTCTGTGGCAGAAAGTTCTGGAATCTGAGAGGAGCCTCGAATTTCCATCGACCCAGTGTTGCCCCACATCTCCCGATAAAAATGATACCTCACTTGTGTGCGTAGGCCTAGCGCCCGTGACAGGAAATACCACAAAGCGCAACGTGGACACAGGCAAATTTTTGAAGGAAAACAGAGGTGTTTTTTGCAAAGTGATTACCTGTAGATTTTGGCCTGTAGCTCAGCCGCCACTTAGGGAAACCTACCAAACCTGTGCATTTCTGAAAACTAGAGACCTAGGGGAATCCAAGATGGGGTGACTTGTGTGGCTCGGACCAGGTTCTGTTACCCAGAATCCTTTGCAAACCTCAAAATTTGGCTAAAAAAACACATGTTCCTAACATTTCTGTGGCAGAAAGTTCTGGAATCTGAGAGGAACCACAAATTTCCTTCCACTCAGCGTTCCCCCACGTCTCCCAATAAAAATGATACCTCACTTGTGTGCGTAGGCCTAGCGCCTGTGACAGGAAATGCCCCAAAGCGCAACGTGGACACAGCCAAATTTTTTAAGGAAAACAGAGGTGTTTTTTGCAAAGTGCCTACCTGTAGATTTTGGCCTGTAGCTCAGCCGCCACCTAGGGAAACCTACCAAACCTGTGCATTTCTGAAAACTAGAGACCTAGGGGAATCCAAGATGGGGTGACTTGTGTGGCTCGGACCAGGTTCTGTTACCCAGAATCCTTTGCAAACCTCAAAATTTGACTAAAAAACACATGTTTCTCACATTTCTGTGGCAGAAAGTTCTGGAATCTGAGAGGAGCCACGAATTTCCTTCCACCCAGCGTTGCCCCACATCTCCCGATAAAAATGATACCTCACTTGTGTGCGTAGGCCTAGCGCCCGTGACAGGAAATGCCCCAAAGCGCAACGTGGACACAGCCAAATTTTTGAAGGAAAACAGAGGTCTTTTTTGCAAAGTGCCTACCTGTAGATTTTAGCCTGTAGCTCAGCCGCCACCTAGAGAAACCTACCAAACCTGTGCATTTCTGAAAACTAGAAACCTAGGGGAATCCAAGATGGGGTGACTTGTGTGGCTCGGACCAGGTTCTGTTACCTAGAATCCTTTGCTAACCTCAAAATTTGGCTAAAAAAACACATGTTCCTAACATTTCTGTGGCAGAAAGTTCTGGAATCTGAGAGGAGCCACAAATTTCCTTCCACCCAGCGTTCCCTCACGTCTCCCGATAAAAATGATACCTCACTTGTGTGGGTAGGCCTAGCGGCCGCGACAGGGAGCACCCCAAAGCGCAACGTGGACACATCCAAATTTGTGAAGGATAACAGAGGTGTTTTTTGCAAAGTGACTACCTGTAGATTTTGGCCTGTAGCTCAGCCGCCACCTAGGGAAACCTACCAAACCTGTGCATTTCTGAAAACTAGAGACCTAGGGGAATCCAAGATGGCGTGACTTGTGTGGCTCGGACCAGGTTCTGTTACCCAGAATCCTTTGCAAACCTCAAAATTTGGCTAAAAAAACACATGTTCCTAACATTTCTGTGGCAGAAAGTTCTGGAATCTGAGAGGAGCCACAAATTTCCTTCCACCCAGCGTTCCCCCACGTCTCCCGATAAAAATGATACCTCACTTGTGTGGGTAGGCCTAGCGGCCGCGACAGGAAACTCCCCAAAGCGCAACGTGGACACATCCAAATTTGTGAAGGAAAACAGAGGTGTTTTTTGCAAAGTGATTACCTGTAGATTTTGGCTTGTAGCTCAGCCGCCACCTAGGGAAACCTACCACATCTGTGCATTTCTGAAAACTAGAGACCTAGGGGAATCCAAGATGGGGTGACTTGTGTGGCTCGGACCAGGTTCTGTTACCCAGAATCCTTTGCAAACCTCAAAATTTGGCTAAAAAAACACATGTTCCTCACATTTCTGTGGCAGAAAGTTCTGGAATCTGAGAGGAGCCACGAAGTTCTTTCCACCCAGCGTTCCCATACGTCTCCCGATAAAAATGATACCTCATTTGTTTGCGTAGGCCTAGCGCCCGTGACAGGAAATGCCCCAAGGCGCAACGTGGACACATCCAAATTTGTGACGGAAAACAGAGGTGTTTTTTGCAAAGTGCCTACCTGTAGATTTTGGCCTGTAGCTCAGCCGCCACCTAGGGAAACCTACCAAACCTGTGCATTTCTGAAAACTAGAGACCTAGGGGAATCCAAGATGGGGTGACTTGTGTGGCTCGGACCAGGTTCTGTTACCCAGAATCCTTTGCAAACCTCAAAATGTGGCTAAAAAAACACATGTTCCTAACATTTCTGTGGCAGAAAGTTCTGGAATCTGAGAGGAGCCACAAATTTTCTTCCACCCAGCGTTCCCCACGTCTCCCGATACAAATGATACCTCACTTGTGTGGGTAGGCCTAGCGGCCGCGACAGTAAACGCCCCAAAGCGCAACGTGGACACATCCAAATTTGTGACGGAAAACAGAGGTGTTTTTTGCAAAGTGCCTACCTGTAGATTTTGGCCTGTAGCTCAGCCGCCACCTAGGGAAACCTACCAAACCTGTGCATTTCTGAAAACTAGAGACCTAGGGGAATCCAAGATGGGGTGACTTGTGTGGCTCGGACCAGGTTCTGTTACCCAGAATCCTTTGCAAACCTCAAAATTTGGCTAAAAAAACACATGTTCCTAACATTCTGTGGCAGAAAGTTCTGGAATCTGAGAGGAGCCACAAATTTCCTTCCACCCAGCGTTCCCTCACGTCTCCCGATAAAAATGATACCTCACTTGTGTGGGTAGGCCTAGCGGCCGCGACAGGGAACACCCCAAAGCGCAACGTGGACACATCCAAATTTGTGAAGGATAACAGAGGTGTTTTTTGCAAAGTGACTACCTGTAGATTTTGGCCTGTAGCTCAGCCGCCACCTAGGGAAACCTACCAAACCTGTGCATTTCTGAAAACTAGAGACCTAGGGGAATCCAAGATGGCGTGACTTGTGTGGCTCGGACCACGTTCTGTTACCCAGAATCCTTTGCAAACCTCAAAATTTGGCTAAAAAAACACATGTTCCTAACATTTCTGTGGCAGAAAGTTCTGGAATCTGAGAGGAGCCACAAATTTACTTCCACCCAGCGTTCCCCCACGTCTCCCGATAAAAATGATACCTCACTTGTGTGGGTAGGCCTAGCGGCCGCGACAGGAGACTCCCCAAAGCTCAACGTGGACACATCCAAATTTGTGAAGGAAAACAGAGGTGTTTTTTGCAAAGTGACTACCTGTAGATTTTGGCCTGTAGCTCAGCCGCCACCTAGGGAAACCTACCAAACCTGTGCATTTCTGAAAACTAGAGACCTAGGGGAATCCAAGATGGCGTGACTTGTGTGGCTCGGACCAGGTTCTGTTACCCAGAATCCTTTGCAAACCTCAAAATTTGGTTAAAAAAACACATGTTCCTAACATTTCTGTGGCAGAAAGTTCTGGAATCTGAGAGGAGCCACAAATTTCCTTCCACTCAGCGTTCCCCCACGTCTCCCAATAAAAATGATACCTCACTTGTGTGCGTAGGCCTAGCGCCCGTGACAGGAAATGCCCCAAAGCGCAACGTGGACACAGCCAAATTTTTTAAGGAAAACAGAGGTGTTTTTTGCAAAGTGCCTACCTGTAGATTTTGGCCTGTAGCTCAGCCGCCACCTAGGGAAACCTATCAAACCTGTGCATTTCTGAAAACTAGAGACCTAGGGGAATCCAAGATGGGGTGACTTGTGTGGCTCGGACCAGGTTCTGTTAACCAGAATCCTTTGCAAACCTCAAAATTTGGCTAAAAAAACACATGTTCCTAACATTTCTGTGGCAGAAAGTTCTGGAATCTGAGAGGAGCCACAAATTTCCTTCCACCCAGCGTTCCCTCACGTCTCCCGATAAAAATGATACCTCACTTGTGTGGGTAGGCCTAGCGGCCGCGACAGGGAACGCCCCAAAGCGCAACGTGGACACATCCAAATTTGTGAAGGATAACAGAGGTGTTTTTTGCAAAGTGACTACCTGTAGATTTTGGCCTGTAGCTCAGCCGCCACCTAGGGAAACCTACCAAACCTGTGCATTTCTGAAAACTAGAGACCTAGGGGAATCCAAGATGGGGTGACTTGTGTGGCTCGGACCAGGTTCTGTTACCCAGAATCCTTTGCAAACCTCAAAATTTGGCTAAAAAACACATGTTTCTCACATTTCTGTGGCAGAAAGTTCTGGAATCTGAGAGGAGCCACGAATTTCCTTCCACCCAGCGTTGCCCCACATCTCCCGATAAAAATGATACCTCACTTGTGTGCGTAGGCCTAGCGCCCGTGACAGGAAATGCCCCAAAGCGCAACGTGGACACAGCCAAATTTTTGAAGGAAAACAGAGGTCTTTTTTGCAAAGTGCCTACCTGTAGATTTTGGCCTGTAGCTCAGCCGCCACCTAGAGAAACCTACCAAACCTGTGCATTTCTGAAAACTAGAAACCTAGGGGAATCCAAGATGGGGTGACTTGTGTGGCTCGGACCAGGTTCTGTTACCTAGAATCCTTTGCAAACCTCAAAATTTGGCTAAAAAAACACATGTTCCTAACATTTCTGTGGCAGAAAGTTCTGGAATCTGAGAGGAGCCACAAATTTCCTTCCACCCAGCGTTCCCTCACGTCTCCCGATAAAAATGATACCTCACTTGTGTGGGTAGGCCTAGCGGCCGCGACAGGGAACACCCCAAAGCGCAACGTGGACACATCCAAATTTGTGAAGGATAACAGAGGTGTTTTTTGCAAAGTGACTACCTGTAGATTTTGGCCTGTAGCTCAGCCGCCACCTAGGGAAACCTACCAAACCTGTGCATTTCTGAAAACTAGAGACCTAGGGGAATCCAAGATGGCGTGACTTGTGTGGCTCGGACCAGGTTCTGTTACCCAGAATCCTTTGCAAACCTCAAAATTTGGCTAAAAAAACACATGTTCCTAACATTTCTGTGGCAGAAAGTTCTGGAATCTGAGAGGAGCCACAAATTTCCTTCCACCCAGCGTTCCCCCACGTCTCCCGATAAAAATGATACCTCACTTGTGTGGGTAGGCCTAGCGGCCGCGACAGGAAACTCCCCAAAGCGCAACGTGGACACATCCAAATTTGTGAAGGAAAACAGAGGTGTTTTTTGCAAAGTGATTACCTGTAGATTTTGGCTTGTAGCTCAGCCGCCACCTAGGGAAACCTACCACACCTGTGCATTTCTGAAAACTAGAGACCTAGGGGAATCCAAGATGGGGTGACTTGTGTGGCTCGGACCAGGTTCTGTTACCCAGAATCCTTTGCAAACCTCAAAATTTGGCTAAAAAAACACATGTTCCTCACATTTCTGTGGCAGAAAGTTCTGGAATCTGAGAGGAGCCTCGAATTTCCATCGACCCAGTGTTGCCCCACATCTCCCGATAAAAATGATACCTCACTTGTGTGCGTAGGCCTAGCGCCCGTGACAGGAAATACCACAAAGCGCAACGTGGACACAGGCAAATTTTTGAAGGAAAACAGAGGTGTTTTTTGCAAAGTGATTACCTGTAGATTTTGGCCTGTAGCTCAGCCGCCACTTAGGGAAACCTACCAAACCTGTGCATTTCTGAAAACTAGAGACCTAGGGGAATCCAAGATGGGGTGACTTGTGTGGCTCGGACCAGGTTCTGTTACCCAGAATCCTTTGCAAACCTCAAAATTTGGCTAAAAAAACACATGTTCCTAACATTTCTGTGGCAGAAAGTTCTGGAATCTGAGAGGAACCACAAATTTCCTTCCACTCAGCGTTCCCCCACGTCTCCCAATAAAAATGATACCTCACTTGTGTGCGTAGGGCTAGCGCCCGTGACAGGAAATGCCCCAAAGCGCAACGTGGACACAGCCAAATTTTTTAAGGAAAACAGAGGTGTTTTTTGCAAAGTGCCTACCTGTAGATTTTGGCCTGTAGCTCAGCCGCCACCTAGGGAAACCTACCAAACCTGTGCATTTCTGAAAACTAGAGACCTAGGGGAATCCAAGATGGGGTGACTTGTGTGGCTCGGACCAGGTTCTGTTACCCAGAATCCTTTGCAAACCTCAAAATTTGGCTAAAAAACACATGTTTCTCACATTTCTGTGGCAGAAAGTTCTGGAATCTGAGAGGAGCCACGAATTTCCTTCCACCCAGCGTTGCCCCACATCTCCCGATAAAAATGATACCTCACTTGTGTGCGTAGGCCTAGCGCCCGTGACAGGAAATGCCCCAAAGCGCAACGTGGACACAGCCAAATTTTTGAAGGAAAACAGAGGTCTTTTTTGCAAAGTGCCTACCTGTAGATTTTAGCCTGTAGCTCAGCCGCCACCTAGAGAAACCTACCAAACCTGTGCATTTCTGAAAACTAGAAACCTAGGGGAATCCAAGATGGGGTGACTTGTGTGGCTCGGACCAGGTTCTGTTACCTAGAATCCTTTGCAAACCTCAAAATTTGGCTAAAAAAACACATGTTCCTAACATTTCTGTGGCAGAAAGTTCTGGAATCTGAGAGGAGCCACAAATTTCCTTCCACCCAGCGTTCCCTCACGTCTCCCGATAAAAATGATACCTCACTTGTGTGGGTAGGCCTAGCGGCCGCGACAGGGAACACCCCAAAGCGCAACGTGGACACATCCAAATTTGTGAAGGATAACAGAGGTGTTTTTTGCAAAGTGACTACCTGTAGATTTTGGCCTGTAGCTCAGCCGCCACCTAGGGAAACCTACCAAACCTGTGCATTTCTGAAAACTAGAGACCTAGGGGAATCCAAGATGGCGTGACTTGTGTGGCTCGGACCAGGTTCTGTTACCCAGAATCCTTTGCAAACCTCAAAATTTGGCTAAAAAAACACATGTTCCTAACATTTCTGTGGCAGAAAGTTCTGGAATCTGAGAGGAGCCACAAATTTCCTTCCACCCAGCGTTCCCCCACGTCTCCCGATAAAAATGATACCTCACTTGTGTGGGTAGGCCTAGCGGCCGCGACAGGAAACTCCCCAAAGCGCAACGTGGACACATCCAAATTTGTGAAGGAAAACAGAGGTGTTTTTTGCAAAGTGATTACCTGTAGATTTTGGCTTGTAGCTCAGCCGCCACCTAGGGAAACCTACCACACCTGTGCATTTCTGAAAACTAGAGACCTAGGGGAATCCAAGATGGGGTGACTTGTGTGGCTCGGACCAGGTTCTGTTACCCAGAATCCTTTGCAAACCTCAAAATTTGGCTAAAAAAACACATGTTCCTCACATTTCTGTGGCAGAAAGTTCTGGAATCTGAGAGGAGCCTCGAATTTCCGTCGACCCAGCGTTGCCCCACATCTCCCGATAAAAATGATACCTCACTTGTGTGCGTAGGCCTAGCGCCCGTGACACGAAATACCACAAAGCGCAACGTGGACACAGGCAAATTTTTGAAGGAAAACAGAGGTGTTTTTTGCAAAGTGATTACCTGTAGATTTTGGCCTGTAGCTCAGCCGCCACTTAGGGAAACCTACCAAACCTGTGCATTTCTGAAAACTAGAGACCTAGGGGAATCCAAGATGGGGTGACTTGTGTGGCTCGGACCAGGTTCTGTTACCCAGAATCCTTTGCAAACCTCAAAATTTGGCTAAAAAAACACATGTTCCTAACATTTCTGTGGCAGAAAGTTCTGGAATCTGAGAGGAACCACAAATTTCCTTCCACTCAGCGTTCCCCCACGTCTCCCAATAAAAATGATACCTCACTTGTGTGCGTAGGCCTAGCGCCCGTGACAGGAAATGCCCCAAAGCGCAACGTGGACACAGCCAAATTTTTTAAGGAAAACAGAGGTGTTTTTTGCAAAGTGCCTACCTGTAGATTTTGGCCTGTAGCTCAGCCGCCACCTAGGGAAACCTACCAAACCTGTGCATTTCTGAAAACTAGAGACCTAGGGGAATCCAAGATGGGGTGACTTGTGTGGCTCGGACCAGGTTCTGTTACCCAGAATCCTTTGCAAACCTCAAAATTTGGCTAAAAAACACATGTTTCTCACATTTCTGTGGCAGAAAGTTCTGGAATCTGAGAGGAGCCACGAATTTCCTTCCACCCAGCGTTGCCCCACATCTCCCGATAAAAATGATACCTCACTTGTGTGCGTAGGCCTAGCGCCCGTGACAGGAAATGCCCCAAAGCGCAACGTGGACACAGCCAAATTTTTGAAGGAAAACAGAGGTCTTTTTTGCAAAGTGCCTACCTGTAGATTTTGGCCTGTAGCTCAGCCGCCACCTAGAGAAACCTACCAAACCTGTGCATTTCTGAAAACTAGAATCCTAGGGGAATCCAAGATGGGGTGACTTGTGTGGCTCGGACCAGGTTCTGTTACCCAGAATCCTTTGCAAACCTCAAAATTTGGCTAAAAAAACACATGTTCCTAACATTTCTGTGGCAGAAAGTTCTGGAATCTGAGAGGAGCCACAAATTTCCTTCCACCCAGCGTTCCCCCACGTCTCCCGATAAAAATGATACCTCACTTGTGTGGGTAGGCCTAGCGGCCGCGACAGGAAACTCCCCAAAGCGCAACGTGGACACATCCAAATTTGTGAAGGAAAACAGAGGTGTTTTTTGCAAAGTGATTACCTGTAGATTTTGGCTTGTAGCTCAGCCGCCACCTAGGGAAACCTACCACACCTGTGCATTTCTGAAAACTAGAGACCTAGGGGAATCCAAGATGGGGTGACTTGTGTGGCTCGGACCAGGTTCTGTTACCCAGAATCCTTTGCAAACCTCAAAATTTGGCTAAAAAAACACATGTTCCTCACATTTCTGTGGCAGAAAGTTCTGGAATCTGAGAGGAGCCACGAATTTCCGTCGACCCAGCGTTGCCCCACATCTCCCGATAAAAATGATACCTCACTTGTGTGCGTAGGCCTAGCGCCCGTGACAGGAAATACCACAAAGCGCAACGTGGACACAGGCAAATTTTTGAAGGAAAACAGAGGTGTTTTTTGCAAAGTGATTACCTGTAGATTTTGGCCTGTAGCTCAGCCGCCACTTAGGGAAACCTACCAAACCTGTGCATTTCTGAAAACTAGAGACCTAGGGGAATCCAAGATGGGGTGACTTGTGTGGCTCGGACCAGGTTCTGTTACCCAGAATCCTTTGCAAACCTCAAAATTTGGCTAAAAAAACACATGTTCCTAACATTTCTGTGGCAGAAAGTTCTGGAATCTGAGAGGAGCCACAAATTTCCTTCCACTCAGCGTTCCCCCACGTCTCCCAATAAAAATGATACCTCACTTGTGTGCGTAGGCCTAGCGCCCGTGACAGGAAATGCCCCAAAGCGCAACGTGGACACAGACAAATTTTTTAAGGAAAACAGAGGTGTTTTTTGCAAAGTGCCTACCTGTAGATTTTGGCCTGTAGCTCAGCCGCCACCTAGGGAAACCTACCAAACCTGTGCATTTCTGAAAACTAGAGACCTAGGGGAATCCAAGATGGGGTGACTTGTGTGGCTCGGACCAGGTTCTGTTACCCAGAATCCTTTGCAAACCTCAAAATTTGGCTAAAAAAACACATGTTTCTCACATTTCTGTGGCAGAAAGTTCTGGAATCTGAGAGGAGCCACGAATTTCCTTCCACCCAGCGTTGCCCCACATCTCCCGATAAAAATGATACCTCACTTGTGTGCGTAGGCCTAGCGCCCGTGACAGGAAATGCCCCAAAGCGCAACGTGGACACAGCCAAATTTTTGAAGGAAAACAGAGGTCTTTTTTGCAAAGTGCCTACCTGTAGATTTTGGCCTGTAGCTCAGCCGCCACCTAGAGAAACCTACCAAACCTGTGCATTTCTGAAAACTAGAAACCTAGGGGAATCCAAGATGGGGTGACTTGTGTGGCTCGGACCAGGTTCTGTTACCCAGAATCCTTTGCAAACCTCAAAATTTGGCTAAAAAAACACATGTTCCTAACATTTCTGAGGCAGAAAGTTCTGGAATCTGAGAGGAGCCACAAATTTCCTTCCACCCAGCGTTCCCTCACGTCTCCCGATAAAAATGATACCTCACTTGTGTGGGTAGGCCTAGCGGCCGCGACAGGGAGCGCCCCAAAGCGCAACGTGGACACATCCAAATTTGTGATGGATAACAGAGGTGTTTTTTGCAAAGTGACTACCTGTAGATTTTGGCCTGTAGCTCAGCCGCCACCTAGGGAAACCTACCAAACCTGTGCATTTCTGAAAACTAGAGACCTAGGGGAATCCAAGATGGCGTGACTTGTGTGGCTCGGACCAGGTTCTGTTACCCAGAATCCTTTGCAAACCTCAAAATTTGGCTAAAAAAACACATGTTCCTAACATTTCTGTGGCAGAAAGTTCTGGAATCTGAGAGGAGCCACAAATTTCCTTCCACCCAGCGTTCCCCCACGTCTCCCGATAAAAATGATACCTCACTTGTGTGCGTAGGCCTAGCGCCCGTGACAGGAAATGCCCCAAAGCGCAACGTGGACACAGCCAAATTTTTGAAGGAAAACAGAGGTCTTTTTTGCAAAGTGCCTACCTGTAGATTTTGGCCTGTAGCTCAGCCGCCACCTAGAGAAACCTACCAAACCTGTGCATTTCTGAAAACTAGAAACCTAGGGGAATCCAAGATGGGGTGACTTGTGTGGCTCGGACCAGGTTCTGTTACCCAGAATCCTTTGCAAACCTCAAAATTTGGCTAAAAAAACACATGTTCCTAACATTTCTGTGGCAGAAAGTTCTGGAATCTGAGAGGAGCCACAAATTTCCTTCCACCCAGCGTTCCCTCACGTCTCCCGATAAAAATGATACCTCACTTGTGTGGGTAGGCCTAGCGGCCGCGACAGGGAGCGCCCCAAAGCGCAACGTGGACACATCCAAATTTGTGAAGGAAAACAGAGGTGTTTTTTGCAAAGTGATTACCTGTAGATTTTGGCTTGTAGCTCAGCCGCCACCTAGGGAAACCTACCACACCTGTGCATTTCTGAAAACTAGAGACCTAGGGGAATCCAAGATGGGGTGACTTGTGTGGCTCGGACCAGGTTCTGTTACCCAGAATCCTTTGCAAACCTCAAAATTTGGCTAAAAAAACACATGTTCCTCACATTTCTGTTGCAGAAAGTTCTGGAATCTGAGAGGAGCCACGAATTTCCGTCGACCCAGCGTTGCCCCACATCTCCCGATAAAAATGATACCTCACTTGTGTGCGTAGGCCTAGCGCCCGTGACAGGAAATACCACAAAGCGCAACGTGGACACAGGCAAATTTTTGAAGGAAAACAGAGGTGTTTTTTGCAAAGTGATTACCTGTAGATTTTGGCCTGTAGCTCAGCCGCCACTTAGGGAAACCTACCAAACCTGTGCATTTCTGAAAACTAGAGACCTAGGGGAATCCAAGATGGGGTGACTTGTGTGGCTCGGACCAGGTTCTGTTACCCAGAATCCTTTGCAAACCTCAAAATTTGGCTAAAAAAACACATGTTCCTAACATTTCTGTGGCAGAAAGTTCTGGAATCTGAGAGGAGCCACAAATTTCCTTCCACTCAGCGTTCCCCCACGTCTCCCAATAAAAATGATACCTCACTTGTGTGCGTAGGCCTAGCGCCCGTGACAGGAAATGCCCCAAAGCGCAACGTGGACACAGACAAATTTTTTAAGGAAAACAGAGGTGTTTTTTGCAAAGTGCCTACCTGTAGATTTTGGCCTGTAACTCAGCCGCCACCTAGGGAAACCTACCAAACCTGTGCATTTCTGAAAACTAGAGACCTAGGGGAATCCAAGATGGGGTGACTTGTGTGGCTCGGACCAGGTTCTGTTACCCAGAATCCTTTGCAAACCTCAAAATTTGGCTAAAAAAACACATGTTTCTCACATTTCTGTGGCAGAAAGTTCTGGAATCTGAGAGGAGCCACGAATTTCCTTCCACCCAGCGTTGCCCCACATCTCCCGATAAAAATGATACCTCACTTGTGTGCGTAGGCCTAGCGCCCGTGACAGGAAATGCCCCAAAGCGCAACGTGGACACAGCCAAATTTTTGAAGGAAAACAGAGGTCTTTTTTGCAAAGTGCCTACCTGTAGATTTTGGCCTGTAGCTCAGCCGCCACCTAGAGAAACCTACCAAACCTGTGCATTTCTGAAAACTAGAAACCTAGGGGAATCCAAGATGGGGTGACTTGTGTGGCTCGGACCAGGTTCTGTTACCCAGAATCCTTTGCAAACCTCAAAATTTGGCTAAAAAAACACATGTTCCTAACATTTCTGTGGCAGAAAGTTCTGGAATCTGAGAGGAGCCACAAATTTCCTTCCACCCAGCGTTCCCTCACGTCTCCCGATAAAAATGATACCTCACTTGTGTGGGTAGGCCTAGCGGCCGCGACAAGGAGCACCCCAAAGCGCAACGTGGACACATCCAAATTTGTGAAGGATAACAGAGGTGTTTTTTGCAAAGTGACTACCTGCAGATTTTGGCCTGTAGCTCAGCCGCCACCTAGGGAAACCTACCAAACCTGTGCATTTCTGAAAACTAGAGACCTAGGGGAATCCAAGATGGCGTGACTTGTGTGGCTCGGACCAGGTTCTGTTACCCAGAATCCTTTGCAAACCTCAAAATTTGGCTAAAAAAACACATGTTCCTAACATTTCTGTGGCAGAAAGTTCTGGAATCTGAGAGGAGCCACAAATTTCCTTCCACCCAGCGTTCCCCCACGTCTCCTGATAAAAATGATACCTCACTTGTGTGGGTAGGCCTAGCGGCCGCGACAGGAGACTCCCCAAAGCGCAACGTGGACACATCCAAATTTGTGAAGGAAAACAGAGGTGTTTTTTGCAAAGTGATTACCTGTAGATTTTGGCTTGTAGCTCAGCCGCCACCTAGGGAAACCTACCACACCTGTGCATTTCTGAAAACTAGAGACCTAGGGGAATCCAAGATGGGGTGACTTGTGTGGCTTGGACCAGGTTCTGTTACCCAGAATCCTTTGCAAACCTCAAAATTTGGCTAAAAAAACACATGTTCCTCACATTTCTGTGGCAGAAAGTTCTGGAATCTGAGAGGAGCCACGAATTACCGTCGACCCAGCGTTGCCCCACATCTCCCGATAAAAATGATACCTCACTTGTGTGCGTAGGCCTAGCGCCCGTGACAGGAAATACCACAAAGCGCAACGTGGACACAGGCAAATTTTTGAAGGAAAACAGAGGTGTTTTTTGCAAAGTGATTACCTGTAGATTTTGGCCTGTAGCTCAGCCGCCACTTAGGGAAACCTACCAAACCTGTGCATTTCTGAAAACTAGAGACCTAGGGGAATCCAAGATGGGGTGACTTGTGTGGCTCGGACCAGGTTCTGTTACCCAGAATCCTTTGCAAACCTCAAAATTTGGCTAAAAAAACACATGTTCCTAACATTTCTGTGGCAGAAAGTTCTGGAATCTGAGAGGAGCCACAAATTTCCTTCCACCCAGCGTTCCCCCACGTCTCCCGATAAAAATGATACCTCACTTGTGTGTGTAGGCCTAGCGCCCGCGACAGGAAACGCCCCAAAGCGCAACGTGGACACATCAAAATTTGTGAAGGAAAACAGAGGTGTTTTTTGCAAAGTGCCTACCTGTAGATTTTGGCCTGTAGCTCAGCCGCCACCTAGGGAAACCTACCAAACCTGTGCATTTCTGAAAACTAGAGACCTAGGGGAATCCAAGATGGCGTGACTTGTGTGGCTCGGACCAGGTTCTGTTACCCAGAATCCTTTGCAAACCTCAAAATTTGGCTAAAAAAACACATGTTCCTAACATTTCTGTGGCAGAAAGTTCTGGAATCTGAGAGGAGCCACAAATTTCCTTCCACCCAGCGTTCCCCCACGTCTCCCGATAAAAATGATACCTCACTTGTGTGGGTAGGCCTAGCGGCCGCGACAGGAAACTCCCCAAAGCGCAACGTGGACACATCCAAATTTGTGAAGGAAAACAGAGGTGTTTTTTGCAAAGTGATTACCTGTAGATTTTGGCTTGTAGCTCAGCCGCCACCTAGGGAAACCTACCACACCTGTGCATTTCTGAAAACTAGAGACCTAGGGGAATCCAAGATGGGGTGACTTGTGTGGCTCGGACCAGGTTCTGTTACCCAGAATCCTTTGCAAACCTCAAAATTTGGCTAAAAAAACACATGTTCCTCACATTTCTGTGGCAGAAAGTTCTGGAATCTGAGAGGAGCCTCGAATTTCCATCGACCCAGTGTTGCCCCACATCTCCCGATAAAAATGATACCTCACTTGTGTGCGTAGGCCTAGCGCCCGTGACAGGAAATACCACAAAGCGCAACGTGGACACAGGCAAATTTTTGAAGGAAAACAGAGGTGTTTTTTGCAAAGTGATTACCTGTAGATTTTGGCCTGTAGCTCAGCCGCCACTTAGGGAAACCTACCAAACCTGTGCATTTCTGAAAACTAGAGACCTAGGGGAATCCAAGATGGGGTGACTTGTGTGGCTCGGACCAGGTTCTGTTACCCAGAATCCTTTGCAAACCTCAAAATTTGGCTAAAAAAAAACATGTTCCTAACATTTCTGTGGCAGAAAGTTCTGGAATCTGAGAGGAACCACAAATTTCCTTCCACTCAGCGTTCCCCCACGTCTCCCAATAAAAATGATACCTCACTTGTGTGCGTAGGCCTAGCGCCCGTGACAGGAAATGCCCCAAAGCGCAACGTGGACACAGCCAAATTTTTTAAGGAAAACAGAGGTGTTTTTTGCAAAGTGCCTACCTGTAGATTTTGGCCTGTAGCTCAGCCGCCACCTAGGGAAACCTACCAAACCTGTGCATTTCTGAAAACTAGAGACCTAGGGGAATCCAAGATGGGGTGACTTGTGTGGCTCGGACCAGGTTCTGTTACCCAGAATCCTTTGCAAACCTCAAAATTTGGCTAAAAAACACATGTTTCTCACATTTCTGTGGCAGAAAGTTCTGGAATCTGAGAGGAGCCACGAATTTCCTTCCACCCAGCGTTGCCCCACATCTCCCGATAAAAATGATACCTCACTTGTGTGCGTAGGCCTAGCGCCCGTGACAGGAAATGCCCCAAAGCGCAACGTGGACACAGCCAAATTTTTGAAGGAAAACAGAGGTCTTTTTTGCAAAGTGCCTACCTGTAGATTTTAGCCTGTAGCTCAGCCGCCACCTAGAGAAACCTACCAAACCTGTGCATTTCTGAAAACTAGAAACCTAGGGGAATCCAAGATGGGGTGACTTGTGTGGCTCGGACCAGGTTCTGTTACCTAGAATCCTTTGCAAACCTCAAAATTTGGCTAAAAAAACACATGTTCCTAACATTTCTGTGGCAGAAAGTTCTGGAATCTGAGAGGAGCCACAAATTTCCTTCCACCCAGCGTTCCCTCACGTCTCCCGATAAAAATGATACCTCACTTGTGTGGGTAGGCCTAGCGGCCGCGACAGGGAGCACCCCAAAGCGCAACGTGGACACATCCAAATTTGTGAAGGATAACAGAGGTGTTTTTTGCAAAGTGACTACCTGTAGATTTTGGCCTGTAGCTCAGCCGCCACCTAGGGAAACCTACCAAACCTGTGCATTTCTGAAAACTAGAGACCTAGGGGAATCCAAGATGGCGTGACTTGTGTGGCTCGGACCAGGTTCTGTTACCCAGAATCCTTTGCAAACCTCAAAATTTGGCTAAAAAAACACATGTTCCTAACATTTCTGTGGCAGAAAGTTCTGGAATCTGAGAGGAGCCACAAATTTCCTTCCACCCAGCGTTCCCCCACGTCTCCCGATAAAAATGATACCTCACTTGTGTGGGTAGGCCTAGCGGCCGCGACAGGAAACTCCCCAAAGCGCAACGTGGACACATCCAAATTTGTGAAGGAAAACAGAGGTGTTTTTTGCAAAGTGATTACCTGTAGATTTTGGCTTGTAGCTCAGCCGCCACCTAGGGAAACCTACCACACCTGTGCATTTCTGAAAACTAGAGACCTAGGGGAATCCAAGATGGGGTGACTTGTGTGGCTCGGACCAGGTTCTGTTACCCAGAATCCTTTGCAAACCTCAAAATTTGGCTAAAAAAACACATGTTCCTCACATTTCTGTGGCAGAAAGTTCTGGAATCTGAGAGGAGCCACAAATTTCCATCGACCCAGTGTTGCCCCACATCTCCCGATAAAAATGATACCTCACTTGTGTGCGTAGGCCTAGCGCCCGTGACAGGAAATACCACAAAGCGCAACGTGGACACAGGCAAATTTTTGAAGGAAAACAGAGGTGTTTTTTGCAAATTGATTACCTGTAGATTTTGGCCTGTAGCTCAGCCGCCACTTAGGGAAACCTACCAAACCTGTGCATTTCTGAAAACTAGAGACCTAGGGGAATCCAAGATGGGGTGACTTGTGTGGCTCGGACCAGGTTCTGTTACCCAGAATCCTTTGCAAACCTCAAAATTTGGCTAAAAAAACACATGTTCCTAACATTTCTGTGGCAGAAAGTTCTGGAATCTGAGAGGAACCACAAATTTCCTTCCACTCAGCGTTCCCCAACGTCTCCCAATAAAAATGATACCTCACTTGTGTGCGTAGGCCTAGCGCCCGTGACAGGAAATGCCCCAAAGCGCAACGTGGACACAGCCAAATTTTTTAAGGAAAACAGAGGTGTTTTTTGCAAAGTGCCTACCTGTAGATTTTGGCCTGTAGCTCAGCCGCCACCTAGGGAAACCTACCAAACCTGTGCATTTCTGAAAACTAGAGACCTAGGGGAATCCAAGATGGGGTGACTTGTGTGGCTCGGACCAGGTTCTGTTACCCAGAATCCTTTGCAAACCTCAAAATTTGGCTAAAAAACACATGTTTCTCACATTTCTGTGGCAGAAAGTTCTGGAATCTGAGAGGAGCCACGAATTTCCTTCCACCCAGCGTTGCCCCACATCTCCCGATAAAAATGATACCTCACTTGTGTGCGTAGGCCTAGCGCCCATGACAGGAAATGCCCCAAAGCGCAACGTGGACACAGCCAAATTTTTGAAGGAAAACAGAGGTCTTTTTTGCAAAGTGCCTACCTGTAGATTTTGGCCTGTAGCTCAGCCGCCACCTAGAGAAAGCTACCAAACCTGTGCATTTCTGAAAACTAGAAACCTAGGGGAATCCAAGATGGGGTGACTTGTGTGGCTCGGACCAGGTTCTGTTACCTAGAATCCTTTGCAAACCTCAAAATTTGGCTAAAAAAACACATGTTCCTAACATTTCTGTGGCAGAAAGTTCTGGAATCTGAGAGGAGCCACAAATTTCCTTCCACCCAGCGTTCCCTCACGTCTCCCGATAAAAATGATACCTCACTTGTGTGGGTAGGCCTAGCGGCCGCGACAGGGAGCACCCCAAAGCGCAACGTGGACACATCCAAATTTGTGAAGGATAACAGAGGTGTTTTTTGCAAAGTGACTACCTGTAGATTTTGGCCTGTAGCTCAGCCGCCACCTAGGGAAACCTACCAAACCTGTGCATTTCTGAAAACTAGAGACCTAGGGGAATCCAAGATGGCGTGACTTGTGTGGCTCGGACCAGGTTCTGTTACCCAGAATCCTTTGCAAACCTCAAAATTTGGCTAAAAAAACACATGTTCCTAACATTTCTGTGGCAGAAAGTTCTGGAATCTGAGAGGAGCCACAAATTTCCTTCCACCCAGCGTTCCCCCACGTCTCCCGATAAAAATGATACCTCACTTGTGTGGGTAGGCCTAGCGGCCGCGACAGGAAACTCCCCAAAGCGCAACGTGGACACATCCAAATTTGTGAAGGAAAACAGAGGTGTTTTTTGCAAAGTGATTACCTGTAGATTTTGGCTTGTAGCTCAGCCGCCACCTAGGGAAACCTACCACACCTGTGCATTTCTGAAAACTAGAGACCTAGGGGAATCCAAGATGGGGTGACTTGTGTGGCTCGGACCAGGTTCTGTTACCCAGAATCCTTTGCAAACCTCAAAATTTGGCTAAAAAAACACGTTCCTCACATTTCTGTGGCAGAAAGTTCTGGAATCTGAGAGGAGCCTCGAATTTCCGTCGACCCAGCGTTGCCCCACATCTCCCGATAAAAATGATACCTCACTTGTGTGCGTAGGCCTAGCGCCCGTGACAGGAAATACCACAAAGCGCAACGTGGACACAGGCAAATTTTTGAAGGAAAACAGAGGTGTTTTTTGCAAAGTGATTACCTGTAGATTTTGGCCTGTAGCTCAGCCGCCACTTAGGGAAACCTACCAAACCTGTGCATTTCTGAAAACTAGAGACCTAGGGGAATCCAAGATGGGGTGACTTGTGTGGCTCGGACCAGGTTCTGTTACCCAGAATCCTTTGCAAACCTCAAAATTTGGCTAAAAAAACACATGTTCCTAACATTTCTGTGGCAGAAAGTTCTGGAATCTGAGAGGAACCACAAATTTCCTTCCACTCAGCGTTCCCCCACGTCTCCCAATAAAAATGATACCTCACTTGTGTGCGTAGGCCTAGCGCCCGTGACAGGAAATGCCCCAAAGCGCAACGTGGACACAGCCAAATTTTTTAAGGAAAACAGAGGTGTTTTTTGCAAAGTGCCTACCTGTAGATTTTGGCCTGTAGCTCAGCCGCCACCTAGGGAAACCTACCAAACCTGTGCATTTCTGAAAACTAGAGACCTAGGGGAATCCAAGATGGGGTGACTTGTGTGGCTCGGACCAGGTTCTGTTACCCAGAATCCTTTGCAAACCTCAAAATTTGGCTAAAAAACACATGTTTCTCACATTTCTGTGGCAGAAAGTTCTGGAATCTGAGAGGAGCCACGAATTTCCTTCCACCCAGCGTTGCCCCACATCTCCCGATAAAAATGATACCTCACTTGTGTGCGTAGGCCTAGCGCCCGTGACAGGAAATGCCCCAAAGCGCAACGTGGACACAGCCAAATTTTTGAAGGAAAACAGAGGTCTTTTTTGCAAAGTGCCTACCTGTAGATTTTGGCCTGTAGCTCAGCCGCCACCTAGAGAAACCTACCAAACCTGTGCATTTCTGAAAACTAGAATCCTAGGGGAATCCAAGATGGGGTGACTTGTGTGGCTCGGACCAGGTTCTGTTACCTAGAATCCTTTGCAAACCTCAAAATTTGGCTAAAAAAACACATGTTCCTAACATTTCTGTGGCAGAAAGTTCTGGAATCTGAAAGGAGCCACAAATTTCCTTCCACCCAGCGTTCCCTCACGTCTCCCGATAAAAATGATACCTCACTTGTGTGGGTAGGCCTAGCGGCCGCGACAGGGAGCACCCCAAAGCGCAACGTGGACACATCCAAATTTGTGAAGGATAACAGAGGTGTTTTTTGCAAAGTGACTACCTGTAGATTTTGGCCTGTAGCTCAGCCGCCACCTAGGGAAACCTACCAAACCTGTGCATTTCTGAAAACTAGAGACCTAGGGGAATCCAAGATGGCGTGACTTGTGTGGCTCGGACCAGGTTCTGTTACCCAGAATCCTTTGCAAACCTCAAAATTTGGCTAAAAAAACACATGTTCCTAACATTTCTGTGGCAGAAAGTTCTGGAATCTGAGAGGAGCCACAAATTTCCTTCCACCCAGCGTTCCCCCACGTCTCCCAATAAAAATGATACCTCACTTGTGTGCGTAGGCCTAGCGCCCGTGACAGGAAATGCCCCAAAGCGCAACGTGGACACAGACAAATTTTTTAAGGAAAACAGAGGTGTTTTTTGCAAAGTGCCTACCTGTAGATTTTGGCCTGTAGCTCAGCCGCCACCTAGGGAAACCTACCAAACCTGTGCATTTCTGAAAACTAGAGACCTAGGGGAATCCAAGATGGGGTGACTTGTGTGGCTCGGACCAGGTTCTGTTACCCAGAATCCTTTGCAAACCTCAAAATTTGGCTAAAAAAACACATGTTTCTCACATTTCTGTGGCAGAAAGTTCTGGAATCTGAGAGGAGCCACGAATTTCCTTCCACCCAGCGTTGCCCCACATCTCCCGATAAAAATGATACCTCACTTGTGTGCGTAGGCCTAGCGCCCGTGACAGGAAATGCCCCAAAGCGCAACGTGGACACAGCCAAATTTTTGAAGGAAAACAGAGGTCTTTTTTGCAAAGTGCCTACCTGTAGATTTTGGCCTGTAGCTCAGCCGCCACCTAGAGAAACCTACCAAACCTGTGCATTTCTGAAAACTAGAAACCTAGGGGAATCCAAGATGGGGTGACTTGTGTGGCTCGGACCAGGTTCTGTTACCCAGAATCCTTTGCAAACCTCAAAATTTGGCTAAAAAAACACATGTTCCTAACATTTCTGTGGCAGAAAGTTCTGGAATCTGAGAGGAGCCACAAATTTCCTTCCACCCAGCGTTCCCTCACGTCTCCCGATAAAAATGATACCTCACTTGTGTGGGTAGGCCTAGCGGCCGCGACAGGGAGCGCCCCAAAGCGCAACGTGGACACATCCAAATTTGTGAAGGATAACAGAGGTGTTTTTTGCAAAGTGACTACCTGTAGATTTTGGCCTGTAGCTCAGCCGCCACCTAGGGAAACCTACCAAACCTGTGCATTTCTGAAAACTAGAGACCTAGGGGAATCCAAGATGGCGTGACTTGTGTGGCTCGGACCAGGTTCTGTTACCCAGAATCCTTTGCAAACCTCAAAATTTGGCTAAAAAAACACATGTTCCTAACATTTCTGTGGCAGAAAGTTCTGGAATCTGAGAGGAGCCACAAATTTCCTTCCACCCAGCGTTCCCCCACGTCTCCCGATAAAAATGATACCTCACTTGTGTGCGTAGGCCTAGCGCCCGTGACAGGAAATGCCCCAAAGCGCAACGTGGACACAGCCAAATTTTTGAAGGAAAACAGAGGTCTTTTTTGCAAAGTGCCTACCTGTAGATTTTGGCCTGTAGCTCAGCCGCCACCTAGAGAAACCTACCAAACCTGTGCATTTCTGAAAACTAGAAACCTAGGGGAATCCAAGATGGGGTGACTTGTGTGGCTCGGACCAGGTTCTGTTACCCAGAATCCTTTGCAAACCTCAAAATTTGGCTAAAAAAACACATGTTCCTAACATTTCTGTGGCAGAAAGTTCTGGAATCTGAGAGGAGCCACAAATTTCCTTCCACCCAGCGTTCCCTCACGTCTCCCGATAAAAATGATACCTCACTTGTGTGGGTAGGCCTAGCGGCCGCGACAGGGAGCGCCCCAAAGCGCAACGTGGACACATCCAAATTTGTGAAGGAAAACAGAGGTGTTTTTTGCAAAGTGATTACCTGTAGATTTTGGCTTGTAGCTCAGCCGCCACCTAGGGAAACCTACCACACCTGTGCATTTCTGAAAACTAGAGACCTAGGGGAATCCAAGATGGGGTGACTTGTGTGGCTCGGACCAGGTTCTGTTACCCAGAATCCTTTGCAAACCTCAAAATTTGGCTAAAAAAACACATGTTCCTCACATTTCTGTTGCAGAAAGTTCTGGAATCTGAGAGGAGCCACGAATTTCCGTCGACCCAGCGTTGCCCCACATCTCCCGATAAAAATGATACCTCACTTGTGTGCGTAGGCCTAGCGCCCGTGACAGGAAATACCACAAAGCGCAACGTGGACACAGGCAAATTTTTGAAGGAAAACAGAGGTGTTTTTTGCAAAGTGATTACCTGTAGATTTTGGCCTGTAGCTCAGCCGCCACTTAGGGAAACCTACCAAACCTGTGCATTTCTGAAAACTAGAGACCTAGGGGAATCCAAGATGGGGTGACTTGTGTGGCTCGGACCAGGTTCTGTTACCCAGAATCCTTTGCAAACCTCAAAATTTGGCTAAAAAAACACATGTTCCTAACATTTCTGTGGCAGAAAGTTCTGGAATCTGAGAGGAGCCACAAATTTCCTTCCACTCAGCGTTCCCCCACGTCTCCCAATAAAAATGATACCTCACTTGTGTGCGTAGGCCTAGCGCCCGTGACAGGAAATGCCCCAAAGCGCAACGTGGACACAGACAAATTTTTTAAGGAAAACAGAGGTGTTTTTTGCAAAGTGCCTACCTGTAGATTTTGGCCTGTAACTCAGCCGCCACCTAGGGAAACCTACCAAACCTGTGCATTTCTGAAAACTAGAGACCTAGGGGAATCCAAGATGGGGTGACTTGTGTGGCTCGGACCAGGTTCTGTTACCCAGAATCCTTTGCAAACCTCAAAATTTGGCTAAAAAAACACATGTTTCTCACATTTCTGTGGCAGAAAGTTCTGGAATCTGAGAGGAGCCACGAATTTCCTTCCACCCAGCGTTGCCCCACATCTCCCGATAAAAATGATACCTCACTTGTGTGCGTAGGCCTAGCGCCCGTGACAGGAAATGCCCCAAAGCGCAACGTGGACACAGCCAAATTTTTGAAGGAAAACAGAGGTCTTTTTTGCAAAGTGCCTACCTGTAGATTTTGGCCTGTAGCTCAGCCGCCACCTAGAGAAACCTACCAAACCTGTGCATTTCTGAAAACTAGAAACCTAGGGGAATCCAAGATGGGGTGACTTGTGTGGCTCGGACCAGGTTCTGTTACCCAGAATCCTTTGCAAACCTCAAAATTTGGCTAAAAAAACACATGTTCCTAACATTTCTGTGGCAGAAAGTTCTGGAATCTGAGAGGAGCCACAAATTTCCTTCCACCCAGCGTTCCCTCACGTCTCCCGATAAAAATGATACCTCACTTGTGTGGGTAGGCCTAGCGGCCGCGACAGGGAGCACCCCAAAGCGCAACGTGGACACATCCAAATTTGTGAAGGATAACAGAGGTGTTTTTTGCAAAGTGACTACCTGCAGATTTTGGCCTGTAGCTCAGCCGCCACCTAGGGAAACCTACCAAACCTGTGCATTTCTGAAAACTAGAGACCTAGGGGAATCCAAGATGGCGTGACTTGTGTGGCTCGGACCAGGTTCTGTTACCCAGAATCCTTTGCAAACCTCAAAATTTGGCTAAAAAAACACATGTTCCTAACATTTCTGTGGCAGAAAGTTCTGGAATCTGAGAGGAGCCACAAATTTCCTTCCACCCAGCGTTCCCCCACGTCTCCCGATAAAAATGATACCTCACTTGTGTGTGTAGGCCTAGCGCCCGCGACAGGAAACGCCCCAAAGCGCAACGTGGACACATCAAAATTTGTGAAGGAAAACAGAGGTGTTTTTTGCAAAGTGCCTACCTGTAGATTTTGGCTTGTAGCTCAGCCGCCACCTAGGGAAACCTACCAAACCTGTGCATTTCTGAAAACTAGAAACCTAGGGGAATCCAAGATGGGGTGACTTGTGTGGCTCGGACCAGGTTCTGTTACCTAGAATCCTTTGCAAACCTCAAAATTTGGCTAAAAAAACACATGTTCCTAACATTTCTGTGGCAGAAAGTTCTGGAATCTGAGAGGAGCCACAAATTTCCTTCCACCCAGCGTTCCCTCACGTCTCCCGATAAAAATGATACCTCACTTGTGTGGGTAGGCCTAGCGGCCGCGACAGGGAGCACCCCAAAGCGCAACGTGGACACATCCAAATTTGTGAAGGATAACAGAGGTGTTTTTTGCAAAGTGACTACCTGTAGATTTTGGCCTGTAGCTCAGCCGCCACCTAGGGAAACCTACCAAACCTGTGCATTTCTGAAAACTAGAGACCTAGGGGAATCCAAGATGGCGTGACTTGTGTGGCTCGGACCAGGTTCTGTTACCCAGAATCCTTTGCAAACCTCAAAATTTGGCTAAAAAAACACATGTTCCTAACATTTCTGTGGCAGAAAGTTCTGGAATCTGAGAGGAGCCACAAATTTCCTTCCACCCAGCGTTCCCCCACGTCTCCCGATAAAAATGATACCTCACTTGTGTGGGTAGGCCTAGCGGCCGCGACAGGAAACTCCCCAAAGCGCAACGTGGACACATCCAAATTTGTGAAGGAAAACAGAGGTGTTTTTTGCAAAGTGATTACCTGTAGATTTTGGCTTGTAGCTCAGCCGCCACCTAGGGAAACCTACCACACCTGTGCATTTCTGAAAACTAGAGACCTAGGGGAATCCAAGATGGGGTGACTTGTGTGGCTCGGACCAGGTTCTGTTACCCAGAATCCTTTGCAAACCTCAAAATTTGGCTAAAAAAACACATGTTCCTCACATTTCTGTGGCAGAAAGTTCTGGAATCTGAGAGGAGCCTCGAATTTCCATCGACCCAGTGTTGCCCCACATCTCCCGATAAAAATGATACCTCACTTGTGTGCGTAGGCCTAGCGCCCGTGACAGGAAATACCACAAAGCGCAACGTGGACACAGGCAAATTTTTGAAGGAAAACAGAGGTGTTTTTTGCAAAGTGATTACCTGTAGATTTTGGCCTGTAGCTCAGCCGCCACTTAGGGAAACCTACCAAACCTGTGCATTTCTGAAAACTAGAGACCTAGGGGAATCCAAGATGGGGTGACTTGTGTGGCTCGGACCAGGTTCTGTTACCCAGAATCCTTTGCAAACCTCAAAATTTGGCTAAAAAAACACATGTTCCTAACATTTCTGTGGCAGAAAGTTCTGGAATCTGAGAGGAACCACAAATTTCCTTCCACTCAGCGTTCCCCCACGTCTCCCAATAAAAATGATACCTCACTTGTGTGCGTAGGCCTAGCGCCCGTGACAGGAAATGCCCCAAAGCGCAACGTGGACACAGCCAAATTTTTTAAGGAAAACAGAGGTGTTTTTTGCAAAGTGCCTACCTGTAGATTTTGGCCTGTAGCTCAGCCGCCACCTAGGGAAACCTACCAAACCTGTGCATTTCTGAAAACTAGAGACCTAGGGGAATCCAAGATGGGGTGACTTGTGTGGCTCGGACCAGGTTCTGTTACACAGAATCCTTTGCAAACCTCAAAATTTGGCTAAAAAACACATGTTTCTCACATTTCTGTGGCAGAAAGTTCTGGAATCTGAGAGGAGCCACGAATTTCCTTCCACCCAGCGTTGCCCCACATCTCCCGATAAAAATGATACCTCACTTGTGTGCGTAGGCCTAGCGCCCGTGACAGGAAATGCCCCAAAGCGCAACGTGGACACAGCCAAATTTTTGAAGGAAAACAGAGGTCTTTTTTGCAAAGTGCCTACCTGTAGATTTTAGCCTGTAGCTCAGCCGCCACCTAGAGAAACCTACCAAACCTGTGCATTTCTGAAAACTAGAAACATAGGGGAATCCAAGATGGGGTGACTTGTGTGGCTCGGACCAGGTTCTGTTACCTAGAATCCTTTGCAAACCTCAAAATTTGGCTAAAAAAACACATGTTCCTAACATTTCTGTGGCAGAAAGTTCTGGAATCTGAGAGGAGCCACAAATTTCCTTCCACCCAGCGTTCCCTCACGTCTCCCGATAAAAATGATACCTCACTTGTGTGGGTAGGCCTAGCGGCCGCGACAGGGAGCACCCCAAAGCGCAACGTGGACACATCCAAATTTGTGAAGGATAACAGAGGTGTTTTTTGCAAAGTGACTACCTGTAGATTTTGGCCTGTAGCTCAGCCGCCACCTAGGGAAACCTACCAAACCTGTGCATTTCTGAAAACTAGAGACCTAGGGGAATCCAAGATGGCGTGACTTGTGTGGCTCGGACCAGGTTCTGTTACCCAGAATCCTTTGCAAACCTCAAAATTTGGCTAAAAAAACACATGTTCCTAACATTTCTGTGGCAGAAAGTTCTGGAATCTGAGAGGAGCCACAAATTTCCTTCCACCCAGCGTTCCCCCACGTCTCCCGATAAAAATGATACCTCACTTGTGTGGGTAGGCCTAGCGGCCGCGACAGGAAACTCCCCAAAGCGCAACGTGGACACATCCAAATTTGTGAAGGAAAACAGAGGTGTTTTTTGCAAAGTGATTACCTGTAGATTTTGGCTTGTAGCTCAGCCGCCACCTAGGGAAACCTACCACACCTGTGCATTTCTGAAAACTAGAGACCTAGGGGAATCCAAGATGGGGTGACTTGTGTGGCTCGGACCAGGTTCTGTTACCCAGAATCCTTTGCAAACCTCAAAATTTGGCTAAAAAAACACATGTTCCTCACATTTCTGTGGCAAAAAGTTCTGGAATCTGAGAGGAGCCTCGAATTTCCGTCGACCCAGCGTTGCCCCACATCTCCCGATAAAAATGATACCTCACTTGTGTGCGTAGGCCTAGCGCCCGTGACAGGAAATACCACAAAGCGCAACGTGGACACAGGCAAATTATTGAAGGAAAACAGAGGTGTTTTTTGCAAAGTGATTACCTGTAGATTTTGGCCTGTAGCTCAGCCGCCACTTAGGGAAACCTACCAAACCTGTGCATTTCTGAAAACTAGAGACCTAGGGGAATCCAAGATGGGGTGACTTGTGTGGCTCGGACCAGGTTCTGTTACCCAGAATCCTTTGCAAACCTCAAAATTTGGCTAAAAAAACACATGTTCCTAACATTTCTGTGGCAGAAAGTTCTGGAATCTGAGAGGAGCCACAAATTTCCTTCCACTCAGCGTTCCCCCACGTCTCCCAATAAAAATGATACCTCACTTGTGTGCGTAGGCCTAGCGCCCGTGACAGGAAATGCCCCAAAGCGCAACGTGGACACAGCCAAATTTTTTAAGGAAAACAGAGGTGTTTTTTGCAAAGTGCCTACCTGTAGATTTTGGCCTGTAGCTCAGCCGCCACCTAGGGAAACCTACCAAACCTGTGCATTTCTGAAAACTAGAGACCTAGGGGAATCCATGATGGGGTGACTTGTGTGGCTCGGACCAGGTTCTGTTACCCAGAATCCTTTGCAAACCTCAAAATTTGGCTAAAAAACACATGTTTCTCACATTTCTGTGGCAGAAAGTTCTGGAATCTGAGAGGAGCCACGAATTTCCTTCCACCCAGCGTTGCCCCACATCTCCCGATAAAAATGATACCTCACTTGTGTGCGTAGGCCTAGCGCCCGTGACAGGAAATGCCCCAAAGCGCAACGTGGACACAGCCAAATTTTTGAAGGAAAACAGAGGTCTTTTTTGCAAAGTGCCTACCTGCAGATTTTGGCCTGTAGCTCAGCCGCCACCTAGAGAAACCTACCAAACCTGTGCATTTCTGAAAACTAGAAACCTAGGGGAATCCAAGATGGGGTGACTTGTGTGGCTCGGACCAGGTTCTGTTACCTAGAATCCTTTGCAAACCTCAAAATTTGGCTAAAAAAACACATGTTCCTAACATTTCTGTGGCAGAAAGTTCTGGAATCTGAAAGGAGCCACAAATTTCCTTCCACCCAGCGTTCCCTCACATCTCCCGATAAAAATGATACCTCACTTGTGTGGGTAGGCCTAGCGGCCGCGACAGGGAGCACCCCAAAGCGCAACGTGGACACATCCAAATTTGTGAAGGATAACAGAGGTGTTTTTTGCAAAGTGACTACCTGTAGATTTTGGCCTGTAGCTCAGCCGCCACCTAGGGAAACCTACCAAACCTGTGCATTTCTGAAAACTAGAGACCTAGGGGAATCCAAGATGGCGTGACTTGTGTGGCTCGGACCAGGTTCTGTTACCCAGAATCCTTTGCAAACCTCAAAATTTGGCTAAAAAAACACATGTTCCTAACATTTCTGTGGCAGAAAGTTCTGGAATCTGAGAGGAGCCACAAATTTCCTTCCACCCAGCGTTCCCCCACGTCTCCCGATAAAAATGATACCTCACTTGTGTGTGTAGGCCTAGCGCCCGCGACAGGAAACGCCCCAAAGCGCAACGTGGACACATCAAAATTTGTGAAGGAAAACAGAGGTGTTTTTTGCAAAGTGCCTACCTGTAGATTTTGGCTTGTAGCTCAGCCGCCACCTAGGGAAACCTACCAAACCTGTGCATTTCTGAAAACTAGAAACCTAGGGGAATCCAAGATGGGGTGACTTGTGTGGCTCGGACCAGGTTCTGTTACCTAGAATCCTTTGCAAACCTCAAAATTTGGCTAAAAAAACACATGTTCCTAACATTTCTGTGGCAGAAAGTTCTGGAATCTGAGAGGAGCCACAAATTTCCTTCCACCCAGCGTTCCCTCACGTCTCCCGATAAAAATGATACCTCACTTGTGTGGGTAGGCCTAGCGGCCGCGACAGGGAGCACCCCAAAGCGCAACGTGGACACATCCAAATTTGTGAAGGATAACAGAGGTGTTTTTTGCAAAGTGACTACCTGTAGATTTTGGCCTGTAGCTCAGCCGCCACCTAGGGAAACCTACCAAACCTGTGCATTTCTGAAAACTAGAGACCTAGGGGAATCCAAGATGGCGTGACTTGTGTGGCTCGGACCAGGTTCTGTTACCCAGAATCCTTTGCAAACCTCAAAAGTTGGCTAAAAAAACACATGTTCCTAACATTTCTGTGGCAGAAAGTTCTGGAATCTGAGAGGAGCCACAAATTTCCTTCCACCCAGCGTTCCCCCACGTCTCCCGATAAAAATGATACCTCACTTGTGTGGGTAGGCCTAGCGGCCGCGACAGGAAACTCCCCAAAGCGCAACGTGGACACATCCAAATTTGTGAAGGAAAACAGAGGTGTTTTTTGCAAAGTGATTACCTGTAGATTTTGGCTTGTAGCTCAGCCGCCACCTAGGGAAACCTACCACACCTGTGCATTTCTGAAAACTAGAGACCTAGGGGAATCCAAGATGGGGTGACTTGTGTGGCTCGGACCAGGTTCTGTTACCCAGAATCCTTTGCAAACCTCAAAATTTGGCTAAAAAAACACATGTTCCTCACATTTCTGTGGCAGAAAGTTCTGGAATCTGAGAGGAGCCTCGAATTTCCGTCGACCCAGCGTTGCCCCACATCTCCCGATAAAAATGATACCTCACTTGTGTGCGTAGGCCTAGCGCCCGTGACAGGAAATACCACAAAGCGCAACGTGGACACAGGCAAATTTTTGAAGGAAAACAGAGGTGTTTTTTGCAAAGTGATTACCTGTAGATTTTGGCCTGTAGCTCAGCCGCCACTTAGGGAGACCTACCAAACCTGTGCATTTCTGAAAACTAGAGACCTAGGGGAATCCAAGATGGGGTGACTTGTGTGGCTCGGACCAGGTTCTGTTACCCAGAATCCTTTGCAAACCTCAAAATTTGGCTAAAAAAACACATGTTCCTAACATTTCTGTGGCAGAAAGTTCTGGAATCTGAGAGGAGCCACAAATTTCCTTCCACTCAGCGTTCCCCCACGTCTCCCAATAAAAATGATACCTCACTTGTGTGCGTAGGCCTAGCGCCCGTGACAGGAAATGCCCCAAAGCGCAACGTGGACACAGCCAAATTTTTTAAGGAAAACAGAGGTGTTTTTTGCAAAGTGCCTACCTGTAGATTTTGGCCTGTAGCTCAGCCGCCACCTAGGGAAACCTACCAAACCTGTGCATTTCTGAAAACTAGAGACCTAGGGGAATCCATGATGGGGTGACTTGTGTGGCTCGGACCAGGTTCTGTTACCCAGAATCCTTTGCAAACCTCAAAATTTGGCTAAAAAACACATGTTTCTCACATTTCTGTGGCAGAAAGTTCTGGAATCTGAGAGGAGCCACGAATTTCCTTCCACCCAGCGTTGCCCCACATCTCCCGATAAAAATGATACCTCACTTGTGTGCGTAGGCCTAGCGCCCGTGACAGGAAATGCCCCAAAGCGCAACGTGGACACAGCCAAATTTTTGAAGGAAAACAGAGGTCTTTTTTGCAAAGTGCCTACCTGTAGATTTTGGCCTGTAGCTCAGCCGCCACCTAGAGAAACCTACCAAACCTGTGCATTTCTGAAAACTAGAAACCTAGGGGAATCCAAGATGGGGTGACTTGTGTGGCTCGGACCAGGTTCTGTTACCTAGAATCCTTTGCAAACCTCAAAATTTGGCTAAAAAAACACATGTTCCTAACATTTCTGTGGCAGAAAGTTCTGGAATCTGAAAGGAGCCACAAATTTCCTTCCACCCAGCGTTCCCTCACGTCTCCCGATAAAAATGATACCTCACTTGTGTGGGTAGGCCTAGCGGCCGCGACAGGGAGCACCCCAAAGCGCAACGTGGACACATCCAAATTTGTGAAGGATAACAGAGGTGTTTTTTGCAAAGTGACTACCTGTAGATTTTGGCCTGTAGCTCAGCCGCCACCTAGGGAAACCTACCAAACCTGTGCATTTCTGAAAACTAGAGACCTAGGGGAATCCAAGATGGCGTGACTTGTGTGGCTCGGACCAGGTTCTGTTACCCAGAATCCTTTGCAAACCTCAAAATTTGGCTAAAAAAACACATGTTCCTAACATTTCTGTGGCAGAAAGTTCTGGAATCTGAGAGGAGCCACAAATTTCCTTCCACCCAGCGTTCCCCCACGTCTCCCGATAAAAATGATACCTCACTTGTGTGTGTAGGCCTAGCGCCCGCGACAGGAAACGCCCCAAAGCGCAACGTGGACACATCAAAATTTGTGAAGGAAAACAGAGGTGTTTTTTGCAAAGTGCCTACCTGTAGATTTTGGCTTGTAGCTCAGCCGCCACCTAGGGAAACCTACCAAACCTGTGCATTTCTGAAAACTAGAAACCTAGGGGAATCCAAGATGGGGTGACTTGTGTGGCTCGGACCAGGTTCTGTTACCCAGAATCCTTTGCAAACCTCAAAATTTGGCTAAAAAAACACATGTTCCTAACATTTCTGTGGCAGAAAGTTCTGGAATCTGAGAGGAGCCACAAATTTCCTTCCACTCAGCGTTCCCCCACGTCTCCCAATCAAAATGATACCTCACTTGTGTGCGTAGGCCTAGCGCCCGTGACAGGAAATGCCCCAAAGCGCAACGTGGACACAGCCAAATTTTTTAAGGAAAACAGAGGTGTTTTTTGCAAAGTGCCTACCTGTAGATTTTGGCCTGTAGCTCAGCCGCCACCTAGGGAAACCTACCAAACCTGTGCATTTCTGAAAACTAGAGACCTAGGGGAATCCATGATGGGGTGACTTGTGTGGCTCGGACCAGGTTCTGTTACCCAGAATCCTTTGCAAACCTCAAAATTTGGCTAAAAAACACATGTTTCTCACATTTCTGTGGCAGAAAGTTCTGGAATCTGAGAGGAGCCACGAATTTCCTTCCACCCAGCGTTGCCCCACATCTCCCGATAAAAATGATACCTCACTTGTGTGCGTAGGCCTAGCGCCCGTGACAGGAAATGCCCCAAAGCGCAACGTGGACACAGCCAAATTTTTGAAGGAAAACAGAGGTCTTTTTTGCAAAGTGCCTACCTGTAGATTTTGGCCTGTAGCTCAGCCGCCACCTAGAGAAACCTACCAAACCTGTGCATTTCTGAAAACTAGAAACCTAGGGGAATCCAAGATGGGGTGACTTGTGTGGCTCGGACCAGGTTCTGTTACCTAGAATCCTTTGCAAACCTCAAAATTTGGCTAAAAAAACACATGTTCCTAACATTTCTGTGGCAGAAAGTTCTGGAATCTGAAAGGAGCCACAAATTTCCTTCCACCCAGCGTTCCCTCACGTCTCCCGATAAAAATGATACCTCACTTGTGTGGGTAGGCCTAGCGGCCGCGACAGGGAGCACCCCAAAGCGCAACGTGGACACATCCAAATTTGTGAAGGATAACAGAGGTGTTTTTTGCAAAGTGACTACCTGTAGATTTTGGCCTGTAGCTCAGCCGCCACCTAGGGAAACCTACCAAACCTGTGCATTTCTGAAAACTAGAGACCTAGGGGAATCCAAGATGGCGTGACTTGTGTGGCTCGGACCAGGTTCTGTTACCCAGAATCCTTTGCAAACCTCAAAATTTGGCTAAAAAAACACATGTTCCTAACATTTCTGTGGCAGAAAGTTCTGGAATCTGAGAGGAGCCACAAATTTCCTTCCACCCAGCGTTCCCCCACGTCTCCCGATAAAAATGATACCTCACTTGTGTGTGTAGGCCTAGCGCCCGCGACAGGAAACGCCCCAAAGCGCAACGTGGACACATCAAAATTTGTGAAGGAAAACAGAGGTGTTTTTTGCAAAGTGCCTACCTGTAGATTTTGGCTTGTAGCTCAGCCGCCACCTAGGGAAACCTACCAAACCTGTGCATTTCTGAAAACTAGAAACCTAGGGGAATCCAAGATGGGGTGACTTGTGTGGCTCGGACCAGGTTCTGTTACCTAGAATCCTTTGCAAACCTCAAAATTTGGCTAAAAAAACACATGTTCCTAACATTTCTGTGGCAGAAAGTTCTGGAATCTGAGAGGAGCCACAAATTTCCTTCCACCCAGCGTTCCCTCACGTCTCCCGATAAAAATGATACCTCACTTGTGTGGGTAGGCCTAGCGGCCGCGACAGGGAGCACCCCAAAGCGCAACGTGGACACATCCAAATTTGTGAAGGATAACAGAGGTGTTTTTTGCAAAGTGACTACCTGTAGATTTTGGCCTGTAGCTCAGCCGCCACCTAGGGAAACCTACCAAACCTGTGCATTTCTGAAAACTAGAGACCTAGGGGAATCCAAGATGGCGTGACTTGTGTGGCTCGGACCAGGTTCTGTTACCCAGAATCCTTTGCAAACCTCAAAATTTGGCTAAAAAAACACATGTTCCTAACATTTCTGTGGCAGAAAGTTCTGGAATCTGAGAGGAGCCACAAATTTCCTTCCACCCAGCGTTCCCCCGCGTCTCCCGATAAAAATGATACCTCACTTGTGTGCGTAGGCCTAGCGCCCGTGACAGGAAATGCCCCAAAGCGCAACGTGGACACAGCCAAATTTTTAAAGGAAAACAGAGGTGTTTTTTGCAAAGTGCCTACCTGTAGATTTTGGCCTGTAGCTCAGCCGCCACCTAGGGAAACCTACCAAACCTGTGCATTTCTGAAAACTAGAGACCTAGGGGAATCCAAGATGGGGTGACTTGTGTGGCTCGGACCAGGTTCTGTTACCCAGAATCCTTTGCAAACCTCAAAATTTGGCTAAAAAACACATGTTTCTCACATTTCTGTGGCAGAAAGTTCTGGAATCTGAGAGGAGCCACGAATTTCCTTCCACCCAGCGTTGCCCCACATCTCCCGATAAAAATGATACCTCACTTGTGTGCGTAGGCCTAGCGCCCGTGACAGGAAATGCCCCAAAGCGCAACGTGGACACAGCCAAATTTTTGAAGGAAAACAGAGGTCTTTTTTGCAAAGTGCCTACCTGTAGATTTTGGCCTGTAGCTCAGCCGCCACCTAGAGAAACCTACCAAACCTGTGCATTTCTGAAAACTAGAAACCTAGGGGAATCCAAGATGGGGTGACTTGTGTGGCTCGGACCAGGTTCTGTTACCTAGAATCCTTTGCAAACCTCAAAATTTGGCTAAAAAAACACATGTTCCTAACATTTCTGTGGCAGAAAGTTCTGGAATCTGAAAGGAGCCACAAATTTCCTTCCACCCAGCGTTCCCTCACGTCTCCCGATAAAAATGATACCTCACTTGTGTGGGTAGGCCTAGCGGCCGCGACAGGGAGCACCCCAAAGCGCAACGTGGACACATCCAAATTTGTGAAGGATAACAGAGGTGTTTTTTGCAAAGTGACTACCTGTAGATTTTGGCCTGTAGCTCAGCCGCCACCTAGGGAAACCTACCAAACCTGTGCATTTCTGAAAACTAGAGACCTAGGGGAATCCAAGATGGCGTGACTTGTGTGGCTCGGACCAGGTTCTGTTACCCAGAATCCTTTGCAAACCTCAAAATTTGGCTAAAAAAACACATGTTCCTAACATTTCTTGGCAGAAAGTTCTGGAATCTGAGAGGAGCCACAAATTTCCTTCCACCCAGCGTTCCCCCACGTCTCCCGATAAAAATGATACCTCACTTGTGTGGGTAGGCCTAGCGGCCGCGACAGGAAACTCCCCAAAGCGCAACGTGGACACATCCAAATTTGTGAAGGAAAACAGAGGTGTTTTTTGCAAAGTGATTACCTGTAGATTTTGGCTTGTAGCTCAGCCGCCACCTAGGGAAACCTACCACACCTGTGCATTTCTGAAAACTAGAGACCTAGGGGAATCCAAGATGGGGTGACTTGTGTGGCTCGGACCAGGTTCTGTTACCCAGAATCCTTTGCAAACCTCAAAATTTGGCTAAAAAAACACATGTTCCTAACATTTCTGTGGCAGAAAGTTCTGGAATCTGAGAGGAGCCACGAATTTCCGTCGACCCAGCGTTGCCCCACATCTCCCGATAAAAATGATACCTCACTTGTGTGCGTAGGCCTAGCGCCCGTGACAGGAAATACCACAAAGCGCAACGTGGACACAGGCAAATTTTTGAAGGAAAACAGAGGTGTTTTTTGCAAAGTGATTACCTGTAGATTTTGGCCTGTAGCTCAGCCGCCACTTAGGGAAACCTACCAAACCTGTGCATTTCTGAAAACTAGAGACCTAGGGGAATCCAAGATGGGGTGACTTGTGTGGCTCGGACCAGGTTCTGTTACCCAGAATCCTTTGCAAACCTCAAAATTTGGCTAAAAAAACACATGTTCCTAACATTTCTGTGGCAGAAAGTTCTGGAATCTGAGAGGAGCCACAAATTTCCTTCCACTCAGCGTTCCCCCACGTCTCCCAATAAAAATGATACCTCACTTGTGTGCGTAGGCCTAGCGCCCGTGACAGGAAATGCCCCAAAGCGCAACGTGGACACAGACAAATTTTTTAAGGAAAACAGAGGTGTTTTTTGCAAAGTGCCTACCTGTAGATTTTGGCCTGTAGCTCAGCCGCCACCTAGGGAAACCTACCAAACCTGTGCATTTCTGAAAACTAGAGACCTAGGGGAATCCAAGATGGGGTGACTTGTGTGGCTCGGACCAGGTTCTGTTACCCAGAATCCTTTGCAAACCTCAAAATTTGGCTAAAAAAACACATGTTTCTCACATTTCTGTGGCAGAAAGTTCTGGAATCTGAGAGGAGCCACGAATTTCCTTCCACCCAGCGTTGCCCCACATCTCCCGATAAAAATGATACCTCACTTGTGTGCGTAGGCCTAGCGCCCGTGACAGGAAATGCCCCAAAGCGCAACGTGGACACAGCCAAATTTTTGAAGGAAAACAGAGGTCTTTTTTGCAAAGTGCCTACCTGTAGATTTTGGCCTGTAGCTCAGCCGCCACCTAGAGAAACCTACCAAACCTGTGCATTTCTGAAAACTAGAAACCTAGGGGAATCCAAGATGGGGTGACTTGTGTGGCTCGGACCAGGTTCTGTTACCCAGAATCCTTTGCAAACCTCAAAATTTGGCTAAAAAAACACATGTTCCTAACATTTCTGTGGCAGAAAGTTCTGGAATCTGAGAGGAGCCACAAATTTCCTTCCACCCAGCGTTCCCTCACGTCTCCCGATAAAAATGATACCTCACTTGTGTGGGTAGGCCTAGCGGCCGCGACAGGGAGCGCCCCAAAGCGCAACGTGGACACATCCAAATTTGTGAAGGATAACAGAGGTGTTTTTTGCAAAGTGACTACCTGTAGATTTTGGCCTGTAGCTTAGCCGCCACCTAGGGAAACCTACCAAACCTGTGCATTTCTGAAAACTAGAGACCTAGGGGAATCCAAGATGGCGTGACTTGTGTGGCTCGGACCAGGTTCTGTTACCCAGAATCCTTTGCAAACCTCAAAATTTGGCTAAAAAAACACATGTTCCTAACATTTCTATGGCAGAAAGTTCTGGAATCTGAGAGGAGCCACAAATTTCCTTCCACCCAGCGTTCCCCCACGTCTCCCGATAAAAATGATACCTCACTTGTGTGCGTAGGCCTAGCGCCCGTGACAGGAAATGCCCCAAAGCGCAACGTGGACACAGCCAAATTTTTGAAGGAAAACAGAGGTCTTTTTTGCAAAGTGCCTACCTGTAGATTTTGGCCTGTAGCTCAGCCGCCACCTAGAGAAACCTACCAAACCTGTGCATTTCTGAAAACTAGAAACCTAGGGGAATCCAAGATGGGGTGACTTGTGTGGCTCGGACCAGGTTCTGTTACCCAGAATCCTTTGCAAACCTCAAAATTTGGCTAAAAAAACACATGTTCCTAACATTTCTGTGGCAGAAAGTTCTGGAATCTGAGAGGAGCCACAAATTTCCTTCCACCCAGCGTTCCCTCACGTCTCCCGATAAAAATGATACCTCACTTGTGTGGGTAGGCCTAGCGGCCGCGACAAGGAGCGCCCCAAAGCGCAACGTGGACACATCCAAATTTGTGAAGGAAAACAGAGGTGTTTTTTGCAAAGTGATTACCTGTAGATTTTGGCTTGTAGCTCAGCCGCCACCTAGGGAAACCTACCACACCTGTGCATTTCTGAAAACTAGAGACCTAGGGGAATCCAAGATGGGGTGACTTGTGTGGCTCGGACCAGGTTCTGTTACCCAGAATCCTTTGCAAACCTCAAAATTTGGCTAAAAAAACACATGTTCCTCACATTTCTGTTGCAGAAAGTTCTGGAATCTGAGAGGAGCCACGAATTTCCGTCGACCCAGCGTTGCCCCACATCTCCCGATAAAAATGATACCTCACTTGTGTGCGTAGGCCTAGCGCCCGTGACAGGAAATACCACAAAGCGCAACGTGGACACAGGCAAATTTTTGAAGGAAAACAGAGGTGTTTTTTGCAAAGTGATTACCTGTAGATTTTGGCCTGTAGCTCAGCCGCCACTTAGGGAAACCTACCAAACCTGTGCATTTCTGAAAACTAGAGACCTAGGGGAATCCAAGATGGGGTGACTTGTGTGGCTCGGACCAGGTTCTGTTACCCAGAATCCTTTGCAAACCTCAAAATTTGGCTAAAAAAACACATGTTCCTAACATTTCTGTGGCAGAAAGTTCTGGAATCTGAGAGGAGCCACAAATTTCCTTCCACTCAGCGTTCCCCCACGTCTCCCAATAAAAATGATACCTCACTTGTGTGCGTAGGCCTAGCGCCCGTGACAGGAAATGCCCCAAAGCGCAACGTGGACACAGACAAATTTTTTAAGGAAAACAGAGGTGTTTTTTGCAAAGTGCCTACCTGTAGATTTTGGCCTGTAACTCAGCCGCCACCTAGGGAAACCTACCAAACCTGTGCATTTCTGAAAACTAGAGACCTAGGGGAATCCAAGATGGGGTGACTTGTGTGGCTCGGACCAGGTTCTGTTACCCAGAATCCTTTGCAAACCTCAAAATTTGGCTAAAAAAACACATGTTTCTCACATTTCTGTGGCAGAAAGTTCTGGAATCTGAGAGGAGCCACGAATTTCCTTCCACCCAGCGTTGCCCCACATCTCCCGATAAAAATGATACCTCACTTGTGTGCATAGGCGTAGCGCCCGTGACAGGAAATGCCCCAAAGCGCAACGTGGACACAGCCAAATTTTTGAAGGAAAACAGAGGTCTTTTTTGCAAAGTGCCTACCTGTAGATTTTGGCCTGTAGCTCAGCCGCCACCTAGAGAAACCTACCAAACCTGTGCATTTCTGAAAACTAGAAACCTAGGGGAATCCAAGATGGGGTGACTTGTGTGGCTCGGACCAGGTTCTGTTACCCAGAATCCTTTGCAAACCTCAAAATTTGGCTAAAAAAACACATGTTCCTAACATTTCTGTGGCAGAAAGTTCTGGAATCTGAGAGGAGCCACAAATTTCCTTCCACCCAGCGTTCCCTCACGTCTCCCGATAAAAATGATACCTCACTTGTGTGGGTAGGCCTAGCGGCCGCGACAGGGAGCACCCCAAAGCGCAACGTGGACACATCCAAATTTGTGAAGGATAACAGAGGTGTTTTTTGCAAAGTGACTACCTGCAGATTTTGGCCTGTAGCTCAGCCGCCACCTAGGGAAACCTACCAAACCTGTGCATTTCTGAAAACTAGAGACCTAGGGGAATCCAAGATGGCGTGACTTGTGTGGCTCGGACCAGGTTCTGTTACCCAGAATCCTTTGCAAACCTCAAAATTTGGCTAAAAAAACACATGTTCCTAACATTTCTGTGGCAGAAAGTTCTGGAATCTGAGAGGAGCCACAAATTTCCTTCCACCCAGCGTTCCCCCACGTCTCCCGATAAAAATGATACCTCACTTGTGTGGGTAGGCCTAGCGGCCGCGACAGGAGACTCCCCAAAGCGCAACGTGGACACATCCAAATTTGTGAAGGAAAACAGAGGTGTTTTTTGCAAAGTGATTACCTGTAGATTTTGGCTTGTAGCTCAGCCGCCACCTAGGGAAACCTACCACACCTGTGCATTTCTGAAAACTAGAGACCTAGGGGAATCCAAGATGGGGTGACTTGTGTGGCTTGGACCAGGTTCTGTTACCCAGAATCCTTTGCAAACCTCAAAATTTGGCTAAAAAAACACATGTTCCTCACATTTCTGTGGCAGAAAGTTCTGGAATCTGAGAGGAGCCACGAATTACCGTCGACCCAGCGTTGCCCCACATCTCCCGATAAAAATGATACCTCACTTGTGTGCGTAGGCCTAGCGCCCGTGACAGGAAATACCACAAAGCGCAACGTGGACACAGGCAAATTTTTGAAGGAAAACAGAGGTGTTTTTTGCAAAGTGATTACCTGTAGATTTTGGCCTGTAGCTCAGCCGCCACTTAGGGAAACCTACCAAACCTGTGCATTTCTGAAAACTAGAGACCTAGGGGAATCCAAGATGGGGTGACTTGTGTGGCTCGGACCAGGTTCTGTTACCCAGAATCCTTTGCAAACCTCAAAATTTGGCTAAAAAAACACATGTTCCTAACATTTCTGTGGCAGAAAGTTCTGGAATCTGAGAGGAGCCACAAATTTCCTTCCACCCAGCGTTCCCCCACGTCTCCCGATAAAAATGATACCTCACTTGTGTGTGTAGGCCTAGCGCCCGCGACAGGAAACGCCCCAAAGCGCAACGTGGACACATCAAAATTTGTGAAGGAAAACAGAGGTGTTTTTTGCAAAGTGCCTACCTGTAGATTTTGGCTTGTAGCTCAGCCGCCACCTAGGGAAACCTACCAAACCTGTGCATTTCTGAAAACTAGAGACCTAGGGGAATCCAAGATGGGGTGACTTGTGTGGCTCGGACCAGGTTCTGTTAACCAGAATCCTTTGCAAACCTCAAAATCTGGCTAAAAAAACACATGTTCCTCACATTTCTGTGGCAGAAAGTTCTGGAATCTGAGAGGAGCCACGAATTTCTTTCCACCCAGCGTTCCCCCACGTCTCCCGATAAAAATGATACCTCATTTGTTTGCGTAGGCCTAGCGCCCGTGACAGGAAATGCCCCAAGGCGCAACGTGGACACATCCAAATTTGTGACGGAAAACAGAGGTGTTTTTTGCAAAGTGCCTACCTGTAGATTTTGGCCTGTAGCTCAGCCGCCACGTAGGGAAACCTACCAAACCTGTGCATTTCTGAAAACTAGAGACCTAGGGGAATCCAAGATGGGGTGACTTGTGTGGCTCGGACCAGGTTCTGTTACCCAGAATCCTTTGCAAACCTCAAAATGTGGCTAAAAAAACACATGTTCCTAACATTTCTGAGGCAGAAAGTTCTGGAATCTGAGAGGAGCCACAAATTTTCTTCCACCCAGCGTTCCCCACGTCTCCCGATACAAATGATACCTCACTTGTGTGGGTAGGCCTAGCGGCCGCGACAGTGAACGCCCCAAAGCGCAACGTGGACACATCCAAATTTGTGACGGAAAACAGAGGTGTTTTTTGCAAAGTGCCTACCTGTAGATTTTGGCCTGTAGCTCAGCCGCCACCTAGGGAAACCTACCAAACCTGTGCATTTCTGAAAACTAGAGACCTAGGGGAATCCAAGATGGGGTGACTTGTGTGGCTCGGACCAGGTTCTGTTACCCAGAATCCTTTGCAAACCTCAAAATTTGGCTAAAAAAACACATGTTCCTAACATTTCTGTGGCAGAAAGTTCTGGAATCTGAGAGGAGCCACAAATTTCCTTCCACCCAGCGTTCCCTCACGTCTCCCGATAAAAATGATACCTCACTTGTGTGGGTAGGCCTAGCGGCCGCGACAGGGAACGCCCCAAAGCGCAACGTGGACACATCCAAATTTGTGAAGGATAACAGAGGTGTTTTTTGCAAAGTGACTACCTGTAGATTTTGGCCTGTAGCTCAGCCGCCACCTAGGGAAACCTACCAAACCTGTGCATTTCTGAAAACTAGAGACCTAGGGGAATCCAAGATGGCGTGACTTGTGTGGCTCGGACCAGGTTCTGTTACCCAGAATCCTTTGCAAACCTCAAAATTTGGCTAAAAAAACACATGTTCCTAACATTTCTGTGGCAGAAAGTTCTGGAATCTGAGAGGAGCCACAAATTTCCTTCCACCCAGCGTTCCCTCACGTCTCCCGATAAAAATGATACCTCACTTGTGTGGGTAGGCCTAGCGGCCGCGACAGGGAGCACCCCAAAGCGCAACGTGGACACATCCAAATTTGTGAAGGATAACAGAGGTGTTTTTTGCAAAGTGACTACCTGCAGATTTTGGCCTGTAGCTCAGCCGCCACCTAGGGAAACCTACCAAACCTGTGCATTTCTGAAAACTAGAGACCTAGGGGAATCCAAGATGGCGTGACTTGTGTGGCTCGGACCAGGTTCTGTTACCCAGAATCCTTTGCAAACCTCAAAATTTGGCTAAAAAAACACATGTTCCTAACATTTCTGTGGCAGAAAGTTCTGGAATCTGAGAGGAGCCACAAATTTCCTTCCACCCAGCGTTCCCCCACGTCTCCCGATAAAAATGATACCTCACTTGTGTGGGTAGGCCTAGCGGCCGCGACAGGCGACTCCCCAAAGCGCAACGTGGACACATCCAAATTTGTGAAGGAAAACAGAGGTGTTTTTTGCAAAGTGATTACCTGTAGATTTTGGCTTGTAGCTCAGCCGCCACCTAGGGAAACCTACCACACCTGTGCATTTCTGAAAACTAGAGACCTAGGGGAATCCAAGATGGGGTGACTTGTGTGGCTTGGACCAGGTTCTGTTACCCAGAATCCTTTGCAAACCTCAAAATTTGGCTAAAAAAACACATGTTCCTCACATTTCTGTGGCAGAAAGTTCTGGAATCTGAGAGGAGCCACGAATTACCGTCGACCCAGCGTTGCCCCACATCTCCCGATAAAAATGATACCTCACTTGTGTGCGTAGGCCTAGCGCCCGTGACAGGAAATACCACAAAGCGCAACGTGGACACAGGCAAATTTTTGAAGGAAAACAGAGGTGTTTTTTGCAAAGTGATTACCTGTAGATTTTGGCCTGTAGCTCAGCCGCCACTTAGGGAAACCTACCAAACCTGTGCATTTCTGAAAACTAGAGACCTAGGGGAATCCAAGATGGGGTGACTTGTGTGGCTCGGACCAGGTTCTGTTACCCAGAATCCTTTGCAAACCTCAAAATTTGGCTAAAAAAACACATGTTCCTAACATTTCTGTGGCAGAAAGTTCTGGAATCTGAGAGGAGCCACAAATTTCCTTCCACCCAGCGTTCCCCCACGTCTCCCGATAAAAATGATACCTCACTTGTGTGTGTAGGCCTAGCGCCCGCGACAGGAAACGCCCCAAAGCGCAACGTGGACACATCAAAATTTGTGAAGGAAAACAGAGGTGTTTTTTGCAAAGTGCCTACCTGTAGATTTTGGCCTGTAGCTCAGCCGCCACTTAGGGAAACCTACCAAACCTGTGCATTTCTGAAAACTAGAGACCTAGGGGAATCCAAGATGGGGTGACTTGTGTGGCTCGGACCAGGTTCTGTTAACCAGAATCCTTTGCAAACCTCAAAATTTGGCTAAAAAAACACATGTTCCTCACATTTCTGTGGCAGAAAGTTCTGGAATCTGAGAGGAGCCACGAATTTCTTTCCACCCAGCGTTCCCCCACGTCTCCCGATAAAAATGATACCTCATTTGTTTGCGTAGGCCTAGCGCCCGTGACAGGAAATGCCCCAAGGCGCAACGTGGACACATCCAAATTTGTGAAGGAAAACAGAGGTGTTTTTTGCAAAGTGCCTACCTGTAGATTTTGGCCTGTAGCTCAGCCGCCACGTAGGGAAACCTACCAAACCTGTGCATTTCTGAAAACTAGAGACCTAGGGGAATCCAAGATGGGGTGACTTGTGTGGCTCGGACCAGGTTCTGTTACCCAGAATCCTTTTCAAACCTCAAAATGTGGCTAAAAAAACACATGTTCCTAACATTTCTGTGGCAGAAAGTTCTGGAATCTGAGAGGAGCCACAAATTTTCTTCCACCCAGCGTTCCCCACGTCTCCCGATACAAATGATACCTCACTTGTGTGGGTAGGCCTAGCGGCCGCGACAGTGAACGCCCCAAAGCGCAACGTGGACACATCCAAATTTGTGACGGAAAACAGAGGTGTTTTTTGCAAAGTGCCTACCTGTAGATTTTGGCCTGTAGCTCAGCCGCCACCTAGGGAAACCTACCAAACCTGTGCATTTCTGAAAACTAGAGACCTAGGGGAATCCAAGATGGGGTGACTTGTGTGGCTCGGACCAGGTTCTGTTACCCAGAATCCTTTGCAAACCTCAAAATTTGGCTAAAAAAACACATGTTCCTAACATTTCTGTGGCAGAAAGTTCTGGAATCTGAGAGGAGCCACAAATTTCCTTCCACCCAGCGTTCCCTCACGTCTCCCGATAAAAATGATACCTCACTTGTGTGGGTAGGCCTAGCGGCCGCGACAGGGAACGCCCCAAAGCGCAACGTGGACACATCCAAATTTGTGAAGGATAACAGAGGTGTTTTTTGCAAAGTGACTACCTGTAGATTTTGGCCTGTAGCTCAGCCGCCACCTAGGGAAACCTACCAAACCTGTGCATTTCTGAAAACTAGAGACCTAGGGGAATCCAAGATGGCGTGACTTGTGTGGCTCGGACCAGGTTCTGTTACCCAGAATCCTTTGCAAACCTCAAAATTTGGCTAATAAAACACATGTTCCTAACATTTCTGTGGCAGAAGGTTCTGGAATCTGAGAGGAGCCACAAATTTCCTTCCACCCAGCGTTCCCCCACGTCTCCCGATAAAAATGATACCTCACTTGTGTGGGTAGGCCTAGCGGCCGCGACAGGAAACTCCCCAAAGCTCAACGTGGACACATCCAAATTTGTGAAGGAAAACAGAGGTGTTTTTTGCAAAGTGATTACCTGTAGATTTTGGCTTGTAGCTCAGCCGCCACCTAGGGAAACCTACCACACCTGTGCATTTCTGAAAACTAGAGACCTAGGGGAATCCAAGATGGGGTGACTTGTGTGGCTCGGACCAGGTTCTGTTACCCAGAATCCTTTGCAAACCTCAAAATTTGGCTAAAAAAACACATGTTCCTCACATTTCTGTGGCAGAAAGTTCTGGAATCTGAGAGGAGCCACGAATTTCCTTCCACCCAGCGTTGCCCCACATCTCCCGATAAAAATGATACCTCACTTGTGTGCGTAGGCCTAGCGCCCGTGACAGGAAATACCACAAAGCGCAACGTGGACACAGGCAAATTTTTGAAGGAAAACAGAGGTGTTTTTTGCAAAGTGATTACCTGTAGATTTTGGCCTGTAGCTCAGCCGCCACTTAGGGAAACCTACCAAACCTGTGCATTTCTGAAAACTAGAGACCTAGGGGAATCCAAGATGGGGTGACTTGTGTGGCTCGGACCAGGTTCTGTTACCCAGAATCCTTTGCAAACCTCAAAATTTGGCTAAAAAAACACATGTTCCTAACATTTCTGTGGCAGAAAGTTCTGGAATCTGAGAGGAGCCACAAATTTCCTTCCACCCAGCGTTCCCCCACGTCTCCCGATAAAAATGATACCTCACTTGTGTGTGTAGGCCTAGCGCCCGCGACAGGAAACGCCCCAAAGCGCAACGTGGACACATCAAAATTTGTGAAGGAAAACAGAGGTGTTTTTTGCAAAGTGCCTACCTGTAGATTTTGGCTTGTAGCTCAGCCGCCACCTAGGGAAACCTACCAAACCTGTGCATTTCTGAAAACTAGAGACCTAGGGGAATCCAATGTGGGGTGACTTGTGTGGCTCGGACCAGGTTCTGTTACCCAGAATCATTTGCAAACCTCAAAATTTGGTCCAAAAAAAAACACATGTTCCTAACATTTCTGTGGCAGAAAGTTCTGGAATCTGAGAGGAGCCACAAATTTCCTTCCACCCAGCGTTCCCCCACGTCTCCCGATAAAAATGATACCTCACTTGTGTGGGTAGGCCTAGCGCCCGCGACAGGAAACGCCCCAAAGCGCAACGTGGACACATCCAAATTTGTGGAGGAAAACAGAGGTGTTTTTTGCAAAGTGATTACCTGTAGATTTTGGCCTGTAGCTCAGCCGCCACTTAGGGAAACCTACCAAACCTGTGCATTTCTGAAAACTAGAGACCTAGGGGAATCCAAGATGGGGTGACTTGTGTGGCTCGGACCAGGTTCTGTTACCCAGAATCCTTTGCAAACCTCAAAATTTGGCTAAAAAAACACATGTTCCTAACATTTCTGTGGCAGAAAGTTCTGGAATCTGAGAGGAGCCACAAATTTCCTTCCACCCAGCGTTCCCCCACGTCTCCCGATAAAAATGATACCTCACTTGTGTGTGTAGGCCTAGCGCCCGCGACAGGAAACGCCCCAAAGCGCAACGTGGACACATCAAAATTTGTGAAGGAAAACAGAGGTGTTTTTTGCAAAGTGCCTACCTGTAGATTTTGGCTTGTAGCTCAGCCGCCACCTAGGGAAACCTACCAAACCTGTGCATTTCTGAAAACTAGAGACCTAGGGGAATCCAAGATGGGGTGACTTGTGTGGCTCGGACCAGGTTCTGTTAACCAGAATCCTTTGCAAACCTCAAAATTTGGCTAAAAAAACACATGTTCCTCACATTTCTGTGGCAGAAAGTTCTGGAATCTGAGAGGAGCCACGAATTTCTTTCCACCCAGCGTTCCCCCACGTCTCCCGATAAAAATGATACCTCATTTGTTTGCGTAGGCCTAGCGCCCGTGACAGGAAATGCCCCAAGGCGCAACGTGGACACATCCAAATTTGTGAAGGAAAACAGAGGTGTTTTTTGCAAAGTGCCTACCTGTAGATTTTGGCCTGTAGCTCAGCCGCCACGTAGGGAAACCTACCAAACCTGTGCATTTCTGAAAACTAGAGACCTAGGGGAATCCAAGATGGGGTGACTTGTGTGGCTCGGACCAGGTTCTGTTACCCAGAATCCTTTTCAAACCTCAAAATGTGGCTAAAAAAACACATGTTCCTAACATTTCTGTGGCAGAAAGTTCTGGAATCTGAGAGGAGCCACAAATTTTCTTCCACCCAGCGTTCCCCACGTCTCCCGATACAAATGATACCTCACTTGTGTGGGTAGGCCTAGCGGCCGCGACAGTGAACGCCCCAAAGCGCAACGTGGACACATCCAAATTTGTGACGGAAAACAGAGGTGTTTTTTGCAAAGTGCCTACCTGTAGATTTTGGCCTGTAGCTCAGCCGCCACCTAGGGAAACCTACCAAACCTGTGCATTTCTGAAAACTAGAGACCTAGGGGAATCCAAGATGGGGTGACTTGTGTGGCTCGGACCAGGTTCTGTTACCCAGAATCCTTTGCAAACCTCAAAATTTGGCTAAAAAAACACATGTTCCTAACATTTCTGTGGCAGAAAGTTCTGGAATCTGAGAGGAGCCACAAATTTCCTTCCACCCAGCGTTCCCTCACGTCTCCCGATAAAAATGATACCTCACTTGTGTGGGTAGGCCTAGCGGCCGCGACAGGGAACGCCCCAAAGCGCAACGTGGACACATCCAAATTTGTGAAGGATAACAGAGGTGTTTTTTGCAAAGTGACTACCTGTAGATTTTGGCCTGTAGCTCAGCCGCCACCTAGGGAAACCTACCAAACCTGTGCATTTCTGAAAACTAGAGACCTAGGGGAATCCAAGATGGCGTGACTTGTGTGGCTCGGACCAGGTTCTGTTACCCAGAATCCTTTGCAAACCTCAAAATTTGGCTAATAAAACACATGTTCCTAACATTTCTGTGGCAGAAGGTTCTGGAATCTGAGAGGAGCCACAAATTTCCTTCCACCCAGCGTTCCCCCACGTCTCCCGATAAAAATGATACCTCACTTGTGTGGGTAGGCCTAGCGGCCGCGACAGGAAACTCCCCAAAGCTCAACGTGGACACATCCAAATTTGTGAAGGAAAACAGAGGTGTTTTTTGCAAAGTGATTACCTGTAGATTTTGGCTTGTAGCTCAGCCGCCACCTAGGGAAACCTACCACACCTGTGCATTTCTGAAAACTAGAGACCTAGGGGAATCCAAGATGGGGTGACTTGTGTGGCTCGGACCAGGTTTAGTTACCCAGAATCCTTTGCAAACCTCAAAATTTGGCTAAAAAAACACATGTTCCTCACATTTCTGTGGCAGAAAGTTCTGGAATCTGAGAGGAGCCACGAATTTCCTTCCACCCAGCGTTGCCCCACATCTCCCGATAAAAATGATACCTCACTTGTGTGCGTAGGCCTAGCGCCCGTGACAGGAAATACCACAAAGCGCAACGTGGACACAGGCAAATTTTTGAAGGAAAACAGAGGTGTTTTTTGCAAAGTGATTACCTGTAGATTTTGGCCTGTAGCTCAGCCGCCACTTAGGGAAACCTACCAAACCTGTGCATTTCTGAAAACTAGAGACCTAGGGGAATCCAAGATGGGGTGACTTGTGTGGCTCGGACCAGGTTCTGTTACCCAGAATCCTTTGCAAACCTCAAAATTTGGCTAAAAAAACACATGTTCCTAACATTTCTGTGGCAGAAAGTTCTGGAATCTGAGAGGAGCCACAAATTTCCTTCCACCCAGCGTTCCCCCACGTCTCCCGATAAAAATGATACCTCACTTGTGTGTGTAGGCCTAGCGCCCGCGACAGGAAACGCCCCAAAGCGCAACGTGGACACATCAAAATTTGTGAAGGAAAACAGAGGTGTTTTTTGCAAAGTGCCTACCTGTAGATTTTGGCTTGTAGCTCAGCCGCCACCTAGGGAAACCTACCAAACCTGTGCATTTCTGAAAACTAGAGACCTAGGGGAATCCAATGTGGGGTGACTTGTGTGGCTCGGACCAGGTTCTGTTACCCAGAATCATTTGCAAACCTCAAAATTTGGTCCAAAAAAAAACACATGTTCCTAACATTTCTGTGGCAGAAAGTTCTGGAATCTGAGAGGAGCCACAAATTTCCTTCCACCCAGCGTTCCCCCACGTCTCCCGATAAAAATGATACCTCACTTGTGTGGGTAGGCCTAGCGCCCGCGACAGGAAACGCCCCAAAGCGCAACGTGGACACATCCAAATTTGTGGAGGAAAACAGAGGTGTTTTTTGCAAAGTGATTACCTGTAGATTTTGGCCTGTAGCTCAGCCGCCACTTAGGGAAACCTACCAAACCTGTGCATTTCTGAAAACTAGAGACCTAGGGGAATCCAAGGTGGGGTGACTTGTGTGGCTCGGACCAGGTTCTGTTACCCAGAATCCTTTGCAAACCTCAAAATTTGGCTAAAAAAACACATGTTCCTAACATTTCTGTGCAGAAAGTTCTGGAATCTGAGAGGAGCCACAAATTTCCTTCCACCCAGCGTTCCCCCACGTCTCCCGATAAAAATGATACCTCACTTGTGTGGGTAGGCCTAGCAGGCGCGACAGGAAACGCCCCAAAGCGCAAAGTGGATACATCCAAATTTGTGAAGGAAAACAGAGGTGTTTTTTGCAAAGTGACTACCTGTAGATTTTGGCCTGTAACTCAGCCGCCACCTAGGGAAACCTACCAAACCTGTGCATTTCTGAAAACTAGAGACCTAGGGGAATCCAAGATGGGGTGACTTGTGTGGCTCGGACCAGGTTCTGTTACCCAGAATCCTTTGCAAACCTCAAAATTTGGCTAAAAAAACACATGTTTCTCACATTTCTGTGGCAGAAAGTTCTGGAATCTGAGAGGAGCCACGAATTTCCTTCCACTCAGCGTTGCCCCACATCTCCCGATAAAAATGATACCTCACTTGTGTGCGTAGGCCTAGCGCCCGTGACAGGAAATGCCCCAAAGCGCAACGTGGACACAGCCAAATTTTTGAAGGAAAACAGAGGTCTTTTTTGCAAAGTGCCTACCTGTAGATTTTGGCCTGTAGCTCAGCCGCCACCTAGAGAAACCTACCAAACCTGTGCATTTCTGAAAACTAGAAACCTAGGGGAATCCAAGATGGGGTGACTTGTGTGGCTCGGACCAGGTTCTGTTACCCAGAATCCTTTGCAAACCTCAAAATTTGGCTAAAAAAACACATGTTCCTAACATTTCTGTGGCAGAAAGTTCTGGAATCTGAGAGGAGCCACAAATTTCCTTCCACCCAGCGTTCCCTCACGTCTCCCGATAAAAATGATACCTCACTTGTGTGGGTAGGCCTAGCGGCCGCGACAGGGAGCACCCCAAAGCGCAACGTGGACACATCCAAATTTGTGAAGGATAACAGAGGTGTTTTTTGCAAAGTGACTACCTGCAGATTTTGGCCTGTAGCTCAGCCGCCACCTAGGGAAACCTACCAAACCTGTGCATTTCTGAAAACTAGAGACCTAGGGGAATCCAAGATGGCGTGACTTGTGTGGCTCGGACCAGGTTCTGTTACCCAGAATCCTTTGCAAACCTCAAAATTTGGCTAAAAAAACACATGTTCCTAACATTTCTGTGGCAGAAAGTTCTGGAATCTGAGAGGAGCCACAAATTTCCTTCCACCCAGCGTTCCCCCACGTCTCCCGATAAAAATGATACCTCACTTGTGTGGGTAGGCCTAGCGGCCGCGACAGGAGACTCCCCAAAGCGCAACGTGGACACATCCAAATTTGTGAAGGAAAACAGAGGTGTTTTTTGCAAAGTGATTACCTGTAGATTTTGGCTTGTAGCTCAGCCGCCACTTAGGGAAACCTACCACACCTGTGCATTTCTGAAAACTAGAGACCTAGGGGAATCCAAGATGGGGTGACTTGTGTGGCTTGGACCAGGTTCTGTTACCCAGAATCCTTTGCAAACCTCAAAATTTGGCTAAAAAAACACATGTTCCTCACATTTCTGTGGCAGAAAGTTCTGGAATCTGAGAGGAGCCACGAATTACCGTCGACCCAGCGTTGCCCCACATCTCCCGATAAAAATGATACCTCACTTGTGTGCGTAGGCCTAGCGCCCGTGACAGGAAATACCACAAAGCGCAACGTGGACACAGGCAAATTTTTGAAGGAAAACAGAGGTGTTTTTTGCAAAGTGATTACCTGTAGATTTTGGCCTGTAGCTCAGCCGCCACTTAGGGAAACCTACCAAACCTGTGCATTTCTGAAAACTAGAGACCTAGGGGAATCCAAGATGGGGTGACTTGTGTGGCTCGGACCAGGTTCTGTTACCCAGAATCCTTTGCAAACCTCAAAATTTGGCTAAAAAAACACATGTTCCTAACATTTCTGTGGCAGAAAGTTCTGGAATCTGAGAGGAGCCACAAATTTCCTTCCACCCAGCGTTCCCCCACGTCTCCCGATAAAAATGATACCTCACTTGTGTGCGTAGGCCTAGCGCCCGCGACAGGAAACGCCCCAAAGCGCAACGTGGACACATCAAAATTTGTGAAGGAAAACAGAGGTGTTTTTTGCAAAGTGCCTACCTGTAGATTTTGGCTTGTAGCTCAGCCGCCACCTAGGGAAACCTACCAAACCTGTGCATTTCTGAAAACTAGAGACCTAGGGGAATCCAAGATGGGGTGACTTGTGTGGCTCGGACCAGGTTCTGTTAACCAGAATCCTTTGCAAACCTCAAAATTTGGCTAAAAAAACACATGTTCCTCACATTTCTGTGGCAGAAAGTTCTGGAATCTGAGAGGAGCCACGAATTTCTTTCCACCCAGCGTTCCCCCACGTCTCCCGATAAAAATGATACCTCATTTGTTTGCGTAGGCCTAGCGCCCGTGACAGGAAATGCCCCAAGGCGCAACGTGGACACATCCAAATTTGTGACGGAAAACAGAGGTGTTTTTTGCAAAGTGCCTACCTGTAGATTTTGGCCTGTAGCTCAGCCGCCACGTAGGGAAACCTACCAAACCTGTGCATTTCTGAAAACTAGAGACCTAGGGGAATCCAAGATGGGGTGACTTGTGTGGCTCGGACCAGGTTCTGTTACCCAGAATCCTTTGCAAACCTCAAAATTTGGCTAAAAAAACACATGTTCCTAACATTTCTGTGGCAGAAAGTTCTGGAATCTGAGAGGAGCCACAAATTTTCTTCCACCCAGCGTTCCCCACGTCTCCCGATACAAATGATACCTCACTTGTGTGGGTAGGCCTAGCGGCCGCGACAGTAAACGCCCCAAAGCGCAACGTGGACACATCCAAATTTGTGACGGAAAACAGAGGTGTTTTTTGCAAAGTGCCTACCTGTAGATTTTGGCCTGTAGCTCAGCCGCCACCTAGGGAAACCTACCAAACCTGTGCATTTCTGAAAACTAGAGACCTAGGGGAATCCAAGATGGGGTGACTTGTGTGGCTCGGACCAGGTTCTGTTACCCAGAATCCTTTGCAAACCTCAAAATTTGGCCAAAAAAACACATGTTCCTAACATTTCTGTGGCAGAAAGTTCTGGAATCTGAGAGGAGCCACAAATTTCCTTCCACCCAGCGTTCCCTCACGTCTCCCGATAAAAATGATACCTCACTTGTGTGGGTAGGCCTAGCGGCCGCGACAGGGAACGCCCCAAAGCGCAACGTGGACACATCCAAATTTGTGAAGGATAACAGAGGTGTTTTTTGCAAAGTGACTACCTGTAGATTTTGGCCTGTAGCTCAGCCGCCACCTAGGGAAACCTACCAAACCTGTGCATTTCTGAAAACTAGAGACCTAGGGGAATCCAAGATGGCGTGACTTGTGTGGCTCGGACCAGGTTCTGTTACCCAGAATCCTTTGCAAACCTCAAAATTTGGCTAATAAAACACATGTTCCTAACATTTCTGTGGCAGAAGGTTCTGGAATCTGAGAGGAGCCACAAATTTCCTTCCACCCAGCGTTCCCCCACGTCTCCCGATAAAAATGATACCTCACTTGTGTGGGTAGGCCTAGCGGCCGCGACAGGAAACTCCCCAAAGCTCAACGTGGACACATCCAAATTTGTGAAGGAAAACAGAGGTGTTTTTTGCAAAGTGATTACCTGTAGATTTTGGCTTGTAGCTCAGCCGCCACCTAGGGAAACCTACCACACCTGTGCATTTCTGAAAACTAGAGACCTAGGGGAATCCAAGATGGGGTGACTTGTGTGGCTCGGACCAGGTTCTGTTACCCAGAATCCTTTGCAAACCTCAAAATTTGGCTAAAAAAACACATGTTCCTCACATTTCTGTGGCAGAAAGTTCTGGAATCTGAGAGGAGCCACGAATTTCCTTCCACCCAGCGTTGCCCCACATCTCCCGATAAAAATGATACCTCACTTGTGTGCGTAGGCCTAGCGCCCGTGACAGGAAATACCACAAAGCGCAACGTGGACACAGGCAAATTTTTGAAGGAAAACAGAGGTGTTTTTTGCAAAGTGATTACCTGTAGATTTTGGCCTGTAGCTCAGCCGCCACTTAGGGAAACCTACCAAACCTGTGCATTTCTGAAAACTAGAGACCTAGGGGAATCCAAGATGGGGTGACTTGTGTGGCTCGGACCAGGTTCTGTTACCCAGAATCCTTTGCAAACCTCAAAATTTGGCTAAAAAAACACATGTTCCTAACATTTCTGTGCAGAAAGTTCTGGAATCTGAGAGGAGCCACAAATTTCCTTCCACCCAGCGTTCCCCCACGTCTCCCGATAAAAATGATACCTCACTTGTGTGGGTAGGCCTAGCAGGCGCGACAGGAAACGCCCCAAAGCGCAAAGTGGACACATCCAAATTTGTGACGGAAAACAGAGGTGTTTTTTGCAAAGTGCCTACCTGTAGATTTTGGCCTGTAGCTCAGCCGCCACGTAGGGAAACCTACCAAACCTGTGCATTTCTGAAAACTAGAGACCTAGGGGAATCCAAGATGGGGTGACTTGTGTGGCTCGGACCAGGTTCTGTTACCCAGAATCCTTTGCAAACCTCAAAATGTGGCTAAAAAAACACATGTTCCTAACATTTCTGTGGCAGAAAGTTCTGGAATCTGAGAGGAGCCACAAATTTTCTTCCACCCAGCGTTCCCCACGTCTCCCGATACAAATGATACCTCACTTGTGTGGGTAGGCCTAGCGGCCGCGACAGTGAACGCCCCAAAGCGCAACGTGGACACATCCAAATTTGTGACGGAAAACAGAGGTGTTTTTTGCAAAGTGCCTACCTGTAGATTTTGGCCTGTAGCTCAGCCGCCACCTAGGGAAACCTACCAATCCTGTGCATTTCTGAAAACTAGAGACCTAGGGGAATCCAAGATGGGGTGACTTGTGTGGCTCGGACCAGGTTCTGTTACCCAGAATCCTTTGCAAACCTCAAAATTTGGCTAAAAAAACACATGTTCCTAACATTTCTGTGGCAGAAAGTTCTGGAATCTGAGAGGAGCCACAAATTTCCTTCCACCCAGCGTTCCCTCACGTCTCCCGATAAAAATGATACCTCACTTGTGTGGGTAGGCCTAGCGGCCGCGACAGGGAACGCCCCAAAGCGCAACGTGGACACATCCAAATTTGTGAAGGATAACAGAGGTGTTTTTTGCAAAGTGACTACCTGTAGATTTTGGCCTGTAGCTCAGCCGCCACCTAGGGAAACCTACCAAACCTGTGCTTTTCTGAAAACTAGAGACCTAGGGGAATCCAAGATGGCGTGACTTGTGTGGCTCGGACCAGGTTCTGTTACCCAGAATCCTTTGCAAACCTCAAAATTTGGCTAATAAAACACATGTTCCTAACATTTCTGTGCAGAAGGTTCTGGAATCTGAGAGGAGCCACAAATTTCCTTCCACCCAGCGTTCCCCCACGTCTCCCGATAAAAATGATACCTCACTTGTGTGGGTAGGCCTAGCGGCCGCGACAGGAAACTCCCCAAAGCTCAACGTGGACACATCCAAATTTGTGAAGGAAAACAGAGGTGTTTTTTGCAAAGTGATTACCTGTAGATTTTGGCTTGTAGCTCAGCCGCCACCCAGGGAAACCTACCACACCTGTGCATTTCTGAAAACTAGAGACCTAGGGGAATCCAAGATGGGGTGACTTGTGTGGCTCGGACCAGGTTCTGTTACCCAGAATCCTTTGCAAACCTCAAAATTTGGCTAAAAAAACACATGTTCCTCACATTTCTGTGGCAGAAAGTTCTGGAATCTGAGAGGAGCCACGAATTTCCTTCCACCCAGCGTTGCCCCACATCTCCCGATAAAAATGATACCTCACTTGTGTGCGTAGGCCTAGCGCCCGTGACAGGAAATACCACAAAGCGCAACGTGGACACAGGCAAATTTTTGAAGGAAAACAGAGGTGTTTTTTGCAAAGTGATTACCTGTAGATTTTGGCCTGTAGCTCAGCCGCCACTTAGGGAAACCTACCAAACCTGTGCATTTCTGAAAACTAGAGACCTAGGGGAATCCAAGATGGGGTGACTTGTGTGGCTCGGACCAGGTTCTGTTACCCAGAATCCTTTGCAAACCTCAAAATTTGGCTAAAAAAACACATGTTCCTAACATTTCTGTGGCAGAAAGTTCTGGAATCTGAGAGGAGCCACAAATTTCCTTCCACCCAGCGTTCCCCCACGTCTCCCGATAAAAATGATACCTCACTTGTGTGTGTAGGCCTAGCGCCCGCGACAGGAAACGCCCCAAAGCGCAACGTGGACACATCAAAATTTGTGAAGGAAAACAGAGGTGTTTTTTGCAAAGTGCCTACCTGTAGATTTTGGCTTGTAGCTCAGCCGCCACCTAGGGAAACCTACCAAACCTGTGCATTTCTGAAAACTAGAGACCTAGGGGAATCCAAGGTGGGGTGACTTGTGTGGCTCGGACCAGGTTCTGTTACCCAGAATCATTTGCAAACCTCAAAATTTGGTCCAAAAAAAAACACATGTTCCTAACATTTCTGTGGCAGAAAGTTCTGGAATCTGAGAGGAGCCACAAATTTCCTTCCACCCAGCGTTCCCCCACGTCTCCCGATAAAAATGATACCTCACTTGTGTGGGTAGGCCTAGCGCCCGCGACAGGAAACGCCCCAAAGCGCAACGTGGACACATCCAAATTTGTGGAGGAAAACAGAGGTGTTTTTTGCAAAGTGATTACCTGTAGATTTTGGCCTGTAGCTCAGCCGCCACTTAGGGAAACCTACCAAACCTGTGCATTTCTGAAAACTAGAGACCTAGGGGAATCCAAGGTGGGGTGACTTGTGTGGCTCGGACCAGGTTCTGTTACCCAGAATCCTTTGCAAACCTCAAAATTTGGCTAAAAAAACACATGTTCCTAACATTTCTGTGCAGAAAGTTCTGGAATCTGAGAGGAGCCACAAATTTCCTTCCACCCAGCGTTCCCCCACGTCTCCCGATAAAAATGATACCTCACTTGTGTGGGTAGGCCTAGCAGGCGCGACAGGAAACGCCCCAAAGCGCAAAGTGGACACATCCAAATTTGTGAAGGAAAACAGAGGTGTTTTTTGCAAAGTGACTACCTGTAGATTTTGGCCTGTAGCTCAGCCGCCACCTAGGGAAACCTACCAAACCTGTGCATTTCTGAAAACTAGAGACCTAGGGGAATCCAAGGTGGGGTGACTTGTGTGGCTCGGACCAGGTTCTGTTACCCAGAATCCTTTGCAAACCTCAAAATTTGGCTAAAAAAACACATGTTCCTAACATTTCTGTGGCAGAAAGTTCTGGAATCTGAGAGGAGCCACAAATTTCCTTCCACCCAGCGTTCCCCCCGTCTCCCGATGAAAATGATACCTCACTTGTGTGGGTAGGCCTAGCGGCCGCGACAGGTAACGCCCCAAAGCGCAACGTGGACACATCCAAATTTGTGAAGGAAAACAGAGGTGTTTTTTGCAGTGACTACCTGTAGATTTTGGCCTGTAGCTCAGCCGCCACCTAGGGAAACCTACCAAACCTGTGCATTTCTGAAAACTAGAGACCTAGGGGAATCCAAGGTGGGGTGACTTGTGTGGCTCGGACCAGGTTCTGTTACCCAGAATCCTTTGCAAACCTCAAAATTTGGTTAAAAAAACACATGTTCCTAACATTTCTGTGGCAGAAAGTTCTGGAATCTGAGAGGAGCCACAAATTTCCTTCCACTCAGCGTTCCCCCACGTCTCCCAATAAAAATGATACCTCACTTGTGTGCGTAGGCCTAGCGCCCGTGACAGGAAATGCCCCAAAGCGCAACGTGGACACAGCCAAATTTTTTAAGGAAAACAGAGGTGTTTTTTGCAAAGTGCCTACCTGTAGATTTTGGCCTGTAGCTCAGCCGCCACCTAGGGAAACCTACCAAACCTGTGCATTTCTGAAAACTAGAGACCTAGGGGAATCCAAGATGGGGTGACTTGTGTGGCTCGGACCAGGTTCTGTTACCCAGAATCCTTTGCAAACATCAAAATTTGGCTAAAAAACACATGTTTCTCACATTTCTGTGGCAGAAAGTTCTGGAATCTGAGAGGAGCCACGAATTTCCTTCCACCCAGCGTTGCCCCACATCTCCCGATAAAAATGATACCTCACTTGTGTGCGTAGGCCTAGCGCCCGTGACAGGAAATGCCCCAAAGCGCAACGTGGACACAGCCAAATTTTTGAAGGAAAACAGAGGTCTTTTTTGCAAAGTGCCTACCTGTAGATTTTGGCCTGTAGCTCAGCCGCCACCTAGAGAAACCTACCAAACCTGTGCATTTCTGAAAACTAGAAACCTAGGGGAATCCAAGATGGGGTGACTTGTGTGGCTCGGACCAGGTTCTGTTACCTAGAATCCTTTGCAAACCTCAAAATTTGGCTAAAAAAACACATGTTCCTAACATTTCTGTGGCAGAAAGTTCTGGAATCTGAGAGGAGCCACAAATTTCCTTCCACCCAGCGTTCCCTCACGTCTCCCGATAAAAATGATACCTCACTTGTGTGGGTAGGCCTAGCGGCCGCGACAGGGAGCACCCCAAAGCGCAACGTGGACACATCCAAATTTGTGAAGGATAACAGAGGTGTTTTTTGCAAAGTGACTACCTGTAGATTTTGGCCTGTAGCTCAGCCGCCACCTAGGGAAACCTACCAAACCTGTGCATTTCTGAAAACTAGAGACCTAGGGGAATCCAAGATGGCGTGACTTGTGTGGCTCGGACCAGGTTCTGTTACCCAGAATCCTTTGCAAACCTCAAAATTTGGCTAAAAAAACACATGTTCCTAACATTTCTGTGGCAGAAAGTTCTGGAATCTGAGAGGAGCCACAAATTTCCTTCCACCCAGCGTTCCCCCACGTCTCCCGATAAAAATGATACCTCACTTGTGTGGGTAGGCCTAGCGGCCGCGACAGGAAACTCCCCAAAGCGCAACGTGGACACATCCAAATTTGTGAAGGAAAACAGAGGTGTTTTTTGCAAAGTGATTACCTGTAGATTTTGGCTTGTAGCTCAGCCGCCACCTAGGGAAACCTACCACACCTGTGCATTTCTGAAAACTAGAGACCTAGGGGAATCCAAGATGGGGTGACTTGTGTGGCTCGGACCAGGTTCTGTTACCCAGAATCCTTTGCAAACCTCAAAATTTGGCTAAAAAAACACATGTTCCTCACATTTCTGTGGCAGAAAGTTCTGGAATCTGAGAGGAGCCACGAATTTCCGTCGACCCAGCGTTGCCCCACATCTCCCGATAAAAATGATACCTCACTTGTGTGCGTAGGCCTAGCGCCCGTGACAGGAAATACCACAAAGCGCAACGTGGACACAGGCAAATTTTTGAAGGAAAACAGAGGTGTTTTTTGCAAAGTGATTACCTGTAGATTTTGGCCTGTAGCTCAGCCGCCACTTAGGGAAACCTACCAAACCTGTGCATTTCTGAAAACTAGAGACCTAGGGGAATCCAAGATGGGGTGATTTGTGTGGCTCGGACCAGGTTCTGTTACCCAGAATCCTTTGCAAACCTCAAAATTTGGCTAAAAAAACACATGTTCCTAACATTTCTGTGGCAGAAAGTTCTGGAATCTGAGAGGAGCCACAAATTTCCTTCCACTCAGCGTTCCCCCACGTCTCCCAATAAAAATGATACCTCACTTGTGTGCGTAGGCCTAGCGCCCGTGACAGGAAATGCCCCAAAGCGCAACGTGGACACAGACAAATTTTTTAAGGAAAACAGAGGTGTTTTTTGCAAAGTGCCTACCTGTAGATTTTGGCCTGTAGCTCAGCCGCCACCTAGGGAAACCTACCAAACCTGTGCATTTCTGAAAACTAGAGACCTAGGGGAATCCAAGATGGGGTGACTTGTGTGGCTCGGACCAGGTTCTGTTACCCAGAATCCTTTGCAAACATCAAAATTTGGCTAAAAAAACACATGTTTCTCACATTTCTGTGGCAGAAAGTTCTGGAATCTGAGAGGAGCCACGAATTTCCTTCCACCCAGCGTTGCCCCACATCTCCCGATAAAAATGATACCTCACTTGTGTGCGTAGGCCTAGCGCCCGTGACAGGAAATGCCCCAAAGCGCAACGTGGACACAGCCAAATTTTTGAAGGAAAACAGAGGTCTTTTTTGCAAAGTGCCTACCTGTAGATTTTGGCCTGTAGCTCAGCCGCCACCTAGAGAAACCTACCAAACCTGTGCATTTCTGAAAACTAGAAACCTAGGGGAATCCAAGATGGGGTGACTTGTGTGGCTCGGACCAGGTTCTGTTACCCAGAATCCTTTGCAAACCTCAAAATTTGGCTAAAAAAACACATGTTCCTAACATTTCTGTGGCAGAAAGTTCTGGAATCTGAGAGGAGCCACAAATTTCCTTCCACCCAGCGTTCCCTCACGTCTCCCGATAAAAATGATACCTCACTTGTGTGGGTAGGCCTAGCGGCCGCGACAGGGAGCGCCCCAAAGCGCAACGTGGACACATCCAAATTTTTGAAGGAAAACAGAGGTCTTTTTTGCAAAGTGCCTACCTGTAGATTTTGGCCTGTAGCTCAGCCGCCACCTAGAGAAACCTACCAAACCTGTGCATTTCTGAAAACTAGAAACCTAGGGGAATCCAAGATGGGGTGACTTGTGTGGCTCGGACCAGGTTCTGTTACCTAGAATCCTTTGCAAACCTCAAAATTTGGCTAAAAAAACACATGTTCCTAACATTTCTGTGGCAGAAAGTTCTGGAATCTGAGAGGAGCCACAAATTTCCTTCCACCCAGCGTTCCCTCACGTCTCCCGATAAAAATGATACCTCACTTGTGTGGGTAGGCCTAGCGGCCGCGACAGGGAGCACCCCAAAGCGCAACGTGGACACATCCAAATTTGTGAAGGATAACAGAGGTGTTTTTTGCAAAGTGACTACCTGTAGATTTTGGCCTGTAGCTCAGCCGCCACCTAGGGAAACCTACCAAACCTGTGCATTTCTGAAAACTAGAGACCTAGGGGAATCCAAGATGGCGTGACTTGTGTGGCTCGGACCAGGTTCTGTTACCCAGAATCCTTTGCAAACCTCAAAATTTGGCTAAAAAAACACATGTTCCTAACATTTCTGTGGCAGAAAGTTCTGGAATCTGAGAGGAGCCACAAATTTCCTTCCACCCAGCGTTCCCCCACGTCTCCCGATAAAAATGATACCTCACTTGTGTGGGTAGGCCTAGCGGCCGCGACAGGAAACTCCCCAAAGCGCAACGTGGACACATCCAAATTTGTGAAGGAAAACAGAGGTGTTTTTTGCAAAGTGATTACCTGTAGATTTTGGCTTGTAGCTCAGCCGCCACCTAGGGAAACCTACCACACCTGTGCATTTCTGAAAACTAGAGACCTAGGGGAATCCAAGATGGGGTGACTTGTGTGGCTCGGACCAGGTTCTGTTACCCAGAATCCTTTGCAAACCTCAAAATTTGGCTAAAAAAACACATGTTCCTCACATTTCTGTGGCAGAAAGTTCTGGAATCTGAGAGGAGCCACGAATTTCCGTCGACCCAGCGTTGCCCCACATCTCCCGATAAAAATGATACCTCACTTGTGTGCGTAGGCCTAGCGCCCGTGACAGGAAATACCACAAAGCGCAACGTGGACACAGGCAAATTTTTGAAGGAAAACAGAGGTGTTTTTTGCAAAGTGATTACCTGTAGATTTTGGCCTGTAGCTCAGCCGCCACTTAGGGAAACCTACCAAACCTGTGCATTTCTGAAAACTAGAGACCTAGGGGAATCCAAGATGGGGTGATTTGTGTGGCTCGGACCAGGTTCTGTTACCCAGAATCCTTTGCAAACCTCAAAATTTGGCTAAAAAAACACATGTTCCTAACATTTCTGTGGCAGAAAGTTCTGGAATCTGAGAGGAGCCACAAATTTCCTTCCACTCAGCGTTCCCCCACGTCTCCCAATAAAAATGATACCTCACTTGTGTGCGTAGGCCTAGCGCCCGTGACAGGAAATGCCCCAAAGCGCAACGTGGACACAGACAAATTTTTTAAGGAAAACAGAGGTGTTTTTTGCAAAGTGCCTACCTGTAGATTTTGGCCTGTAGCTCAGCCGCCACCTAGGGAAACCTGCCAAACCTGTGCATTTCTGAAAACTAGAGACCTAGGGGAATCCAAGATGGGGTGACTTGTGTGGCTCGGACCAGGTTCTGTTACCCAGAATCCTTTGCAAACATCAAAATTTGGCTAAAAAAACACATGTTTCTCACATTTCTGTGGCAGAAAGTTCTGGAATCTGAGAGGAGCCACGAATTTCCTTCCACCCAGCGTTGCCCCACATCTCCCGATAAAAATGATACCTCACTTGTGTGCGTAGGCCTAGCGCCCGTGACAGGAAATGCCCCAAAGCGCAACGTGGACACAGCCAAATTTTTGAAGGAAAACAGAGGTCTTTTTTGCAAAGTGCCTACCTGTAGATTTTGGCCTGTAGCTCAGCCGCCACCTAGAGAAACCTACCAAACCTGTGCATTTCTGAAAACTAGAAACCTAGGGGAATCCAAGATGGGGTGACTTGTGTGGCTCGGACCAGGTTCTGTTACCCAGAATCCTTTGCAAACCTCAAAATTTGGCTAAAAAAACACATGTTCCTAACATTTCTGTGGCAGAAAGTTCTGGAATCTGAGAGGAGCCACAAATTTCCTTCCACCCAGCGTTCCCTCACGTCTCCCGATAAAAATGATACCTCACTTGTGTGGGTAGGCCTAGCGGCCGCGACAGGGAGCGCCCCAAAGCGCAACGTGGACACATCCAAATTTGTGAAGGATAACAGAGGTGTTTTTTGCAAAGTGACTACCTGTAGATTTTGGCCTGTAGCTCAGCCGCCACCTAGGGAAACCTACCAAACCTGTGCATTTCTGAAAACTAGAGACCTAGGGGAATCCAAGATGGGGTGACTTGTGTGGCTCGTACCAGGTTCTGTTACCCAGAATCCTTTGCAAACCTCAAAATGTGGCTAAAAAAACACATGTTCCTAACATTTCTGTGGCAGAAAGTTCTGGAATCTGAGAGGAGCCACAAATTTTCTTCCACCCAGCGTTCCCCACGTCTCCCGATACAAATGATACCTCACTTGTGTGGGTAGGCCTAGCGGCCGCGATAGTGAACGCCCCAAAGCGCAACGTGGACACATCCAAATTTGTGACGGAAAACAGAGGTGTTTTTTGCAAAGTGCCTACCTGTAGATTTTGGCCTGTAGCTCAGCCGCCACCTAGGGAAACCTACCAAACCTGTGCATTTCTGAAAACTAGAGACCTAGGGGAATCTAAGATGGGGTGACTTGTGTGGCTCGGACCAGGTTCTGTTACCCAGAATCCTTTGCAAACCTCAAAATTTGGCTAAAAAAACACATGTTCCTAACATTTCTGTGGCAGAAAGTTCTGGAATCTGAGAGGAGCCACAAATTTCCTTCCACCCAGCGTTCCCTCACGTCTCCCGATAAAAATGATACCTCACTTGTGTGGGTAGGCCTAGCGGCCGCGACAAGGAACGCCCCAAAGCGCAACGTGGACACATCCAAATTTGTGAAGGATAACAGAGGTGTTTTTTGCAAAGTGACTACCTGTAGATTTTGGCCTGTAGCTCAGCCGCCACCTAGGGAAACCTACCAAACCTGTGCATTTCTGAAAACTAGAGACCTAGGGGAATCCAAGATGGCGTGACTTGTGTGGCTCGGACCAGGTTCTGTTAACCAGAATCCTTTGCAAACCTCAAAATTTGGCTAAAAAAACACATGTTCCTAACATTTCTGTGGCAGAAAGTTCTGGAATCTGAGAGGAGCCACAAATTTCCTTCCACCCAGCGTTCCCCCACGTCTCCCGATAAAAATGATACCTCACTTGTGTGGGTAGGCCTAGCGGCCGCGACATGAGACTCCCCAAAGCTCAACATGGACACATCCAAATTTGTGAAGGAAAACAGAGGTGTTTTTTGCAAAGTGATTACCTGTAGATTTTGGCTTGTAGCTCAGCCGCCACCTAGGGAAACCTACCACACCTGTGCATTTCTGAAAACTAGAGACCTAGGGGAATCCAAGATGGGGTGACTTGTGTGGCTCGGACCAGGTTCTGTTACCCAGAATCCTTTGCAAACCTCAAAATTTGGCTAAAAAAACACATGTTCCTAACATTTCTGTGGCAGAAAGTTCTGGAATCTGAGAGGAGCCACAAATTTCCTTCCACCCAGCGTTCCCCCACATCTCCCGATAAAAATGATACCTCACTTGTGTGTGTAGGCCTAGCGCCCGCGACAGGAAACGCCCCAAAGCGCAACGTGGACACATCAAAATTTGTGAAGGAAAACAGAGGTTTTTTTTGCAAAGTGCCTACCTGTAGATTTTGGCTTGTAGCTCAGCCGCCACCTAGGGAAACCTACCAAACCTGTGCATTTCTGAAAACTAGAGACCTAGGGGAATCCAAGATGGGGTGACTTGTGTGGTTCGGACCAGGTTCTGTTAACCAGAATCCTTTGCAAACCTCAAAATTTGGCTAAAAAAACACATGTTCCTCACATTTCTGTGGCAGAAAGTTCTGGAATCTGAGAGGAGCCACAAATTTCTTTCCACCCAGCGTTCCCCCACGTCTCCCGATAAAAATGATACCTCATTTGTTTGCGTAGGCCTAGCGTCCGCAACAGGAGACGCCCCAAAGCGCAACGTGGACACATCCAAATTTGTGACGGAAAACAGAGGTGTTTTTTGCAAAGTGCCTACCTGTAGATTTTGGCCTGTAGCTCAGCCGCCACCTAGGGAAAACTACCACACCTGTGCATTTCTGAAAACTAGAGACCTAGGGGAATCCAAGATGGGGTGACTTGTGTGGCTCGGACCAGGTTCTGTTACCCAGAATCCTTTGCAAACCTCAAAATTTGGCTAAAAAAACACATGTTCCTCACATTTCTGTGGCAGAAAGTTCTGGAATCTGAGAGGAGCCACGAATTTCCTTCCACCCAGCGTTGCCCCACATCTCCCGATAAAAATGATACCTCACTTGTGTGCGTAGGCCTAGCGCCCGTGACAGGAAATACCACAAAGCGCAACGTGGACACATCCAAATTTTTGAAGGAAAACAGAGGTGTTTTTTGCAAAGTGATTACCTGTAGATTTTGGCCTGTAGCTCAGCCGCCACTTAGGGAAACCTACCAAACCTGTGCATTTCTGAAAACTAGAGACCTAGGGGAATCCAAGATGGGGTGACTTGTGTGGCTCGGACCAGGTTCTGTTACCCAGAATCCTTTGCAAACCTCAAAATTTGGTTAAAAAAACACATGTTCCTAACATTTCTGTGGCAGAAAGTTCTGGAATCTGAGAGGAGCCACAAATTTCCTTCCACCCAGCGTTCCCCCACGTCTCCCGATAAAAATGATACCTCACTTGTGTGTGTAGGCCTAGCGCCCGCGACAGGAAACGCCCCAAAGCGCAACGTGGACACATCAAAATTTGTGAAGGAAAACAGAGGTGTTTTTTGCAAAGTGCCTACCTGTAGATTTTGGCTTGTAGCTCAGCCGCCACCTAGGGAAACCTACCAAACCTGTGCATTTCTGAAAACTAGAGACCTAGGGGAATCCAAGATGGGGTGACTTGTGTGGCTCGGACCAGGTTCTGTTAACCAGAATCCTTTGCAAACCTCAAAATTTGGCTAAAAAAACACATGTTCCTCACATTTCTGTGGCAGAAAGTTCTGGAATCTGAGAGGAGCCACGAATTTCTTTCCACCCAGCGTTCCCCCACGTCTCCCGATAAAAATGATACCTCATTTGTTTGCGTAGGCCTAGCGCCCGTGACAGGAAATGCCCCAAGGCGCAACGTGGACACATCCAAATTTGTGACGGAAAACAGAGGTGTTTTTTGCAAAGTGCCTACCTGTAGATTTTGGCCTGTAGCTCAGCCGCCACCTGGGAAACCTACCAAACCTGTGCATTTCTGAAAACTAGAGACCTAGGGGAATCCAAGATGGGGTGACTTGTGTGGCTCGGACCAGGTTCTGTTACCCAGAATCCTTTGCAAACCTCAAAATTTGGCTAAAAAAACACATGTTCCTCACATTTCTGTGGCAGAAAGTTCTGGAATCTGAGAGGAGCCACGAATTTCCTTCCACCCAGCGTTGCCCCACATCTCCCGATAAAAATGATACCTCACTTGTGTGCGTAGGCCTAGCGCCCGTGACAGGAAATACCACAAAGCGCAACGTGGACACAGGCAAATTTTTGAAGGAAAACAGAGGTGTTTTTTGCAAAGTGATTACCTGTAGATTTTGGCCTGTAGCTCAGCCGCCACTTAGGGAAACCTACCAAACCTGTGCATTTCTGAAAACTAGAGACCTAGGGGAATCCAAGATGGGGTGACTTGTGTGGCTCGGACCAGGTTCTGTTACCCAGAATCCTTTGCAAACCTCAAAATTTGGCTAAAAAAACACATGTTCCTAACATTTCTGTGGCAGAAAGTTCTGGAATCTGAGAGGAGCCACAAATTTCCTTCCACCCAGCGTTCCCCCACGTCTCCCGATAAAAATGATACCTCACTTGTGTGTGTAGGCCTAGCGCCCGCGACAGGAAACGCCCCAAAGCGCAACGTGGACACATCAAAATTTGTGAAGGAAAACAGAGGTGTTTTTTGCAAAGTGCCTACCTGTAGATTTTGGCTTGTAGCTCAGCCGCCACCTAGGGAAACCTACCAAACCTGTGCATTTCTGAAAACTAGAGACCTAGGGGAATCCAAGGTGGGGTGACTTGTGTGGCTCGGACCAGGTTCTGTTACCCAGAATCATTTGCAAACCTCAAAATTTGGTCCAAAAAAAAACACATGTTCCTAACATTTCTGTGGCAGAAAGTTCTGGAATCTGAGAGGAGCCACAAATTTCCTTCCACCCAGCGTTCCCCCACGTCTCCCGATAAAAATGATACCTCACTTGTGTGGGTAGGCCTAGCGCCCGCGACAGGAAACGCCCCAAAGCGCAACGTGGACACATCCAAATTTGTGGAGGAAAACAGAGGTGTTTTTTGCAAAGTGATTACCTGTAGATTTTGGCCTGTAGCTCAGCCGCCACTTAGGGAAACCTACCAAACCTGTGCATTTCTGAAAACTAGAGACCTAGGGGAATCCAAGGTGGGGTGACTTGTGTGGCTCGGACCAGGTTCTGTTACCCAGAATCCTTTGCAAACCTCAAAATTTGGCTAAAAAAACACATGTTCGTAACATTTCTGTGCAGAAAGTTCTGGAATCTGAGAGGAGCCACAAATTTCCTTCCACCCAGCGTTCCCCCACGTCTCCCGATAAAAATGATACCTCACTTGTGTGGGTAGGCCTAGCAGGCGCGACAGGAAACGCCCCAAAGCGCAAAGTGGACACATCCAAATTTGTGAAGGAAAACAGAGGTGTTTTTTGCAAAGTGACTACCTGTAGATTTTGGCCTGTAGCTCAGCCGCCACCTAGGGAAACCTACCAAACCTGTGCATTTCTGAAAACTAGAGACCTAGGGGAATCCAAGGTGGGGTGACTTGTGTGGCTCGGACCAGGTTCTGTTACCCAGAATCCTTTGCAAACCTCAAAATTTGGCTAAAAAAACACATGTTCCTAACATTTCTGTGGCAGAAAGTTCTGGAATCTGAGAGGAGCCACAAATTTCCTTCCACCCAGCGTTCCCCCACGTCTCCCGATGAAAATGATACCTCACTTGTGTGGGTAGGCCTAGCGGCCGCGACAGGTAACGCCCCAAAGCGCAACGTGGACACATCCAAATTTGTGAAGGAAAACAGAGGTGTTTTTTGCAGTGACTACCTGTAGATTTTGGCCTGTAGCTCAGCCGCCACCTAGGGAAACCTACCAAACCTGTGCATTTCTGAAAACTAGAGACCTAGGGGAATCCAAGATGGGGTGACTTGTGTGGCTCGGACCAGGTTCTGTTACCTAGAATCCTTTGCAAACCTCAAAATTTGGCTAAAAAAACACATGTTCCTAACATTTCTGTGGCAGAAAGTTCTGGAATCTGAGAGGAGCCACAAATTTCCTTCCACCCAGCGTTCCCTCACGTCTCCCGATAAAAATGATACCTCACTTGTGTGGGTAGGCCTAGCGGCCGCGACAGGGAGCACCCCAAAGCGCAACGTGGACACATCCAAATTTGTGAAGGATAACAGAGGTGTTTTTTGCAAAGTGACTACCTGTAGATTTTGGCCTGTAGCTCAGCCGCCACCTAGGGAAACCTACCAAACCTGTGCATTTCTGAAAACTAGAGACCTAGGGGAATCCAAGATGGCGTGACTTGTGTGGCTCGGACCAGGTTCTGTTACCCAGAATCCTTTGCCAACCTCAAAATTTGGCTAAAAAAACACATGTTCCTAACATTTCTGTGGCAGAAAGTTCTGGAATCTGAGAGGAGCCACAAATTTCCTTCCACCCAGCGTTCCCCCACGTCTCCCGATAAAAATGATACCTCACTTGTGTGGGTAGGCCTAGCGGCCGCGACAGGAAACTCCCCAAAGCGCAACGTGGACACATCCAAATTTGTGAAGGAAAACAGAGGTGTTTTTTGCAAAGTGATTACCTGTAGATTTTGGCTTGTAGCTCAGCCGCCACCTAGGGAAACCTACCACACCTGTGCATTTCTGAAAACTAGAGACCTAGGGGAATCCAAGATGGGGTGACTTGTGTGGCTCGGACCAGGTTCTGTTACCCAGAATCCTTTGCAAACCTCAAAATTTGGCTAAAAAAACACATGTTCCTCACATTTCTGTGGCAGAAAGTTCTGGAATCTGAGAGGAGCCACGAATTTCCGTCGACCCAGCGTTGCCCCACATCTCCCGATAAAAATGATACCTCACTTGTGTGCGTAGGCCTAGCGCCCGTGACAGGAAATACCACAAAGCGCAACGTGGACACAGGCAAATTTTTGAAGGAAAACAGAGGTGTTTTTTGCAAAGTGATTACCTGTAGATTTTGGCCTGTAGCTCAGCCGCCACTTAGGGAAACCTACCAAACCTGTGCATTTCTGAAAACTAGAGACCTAGGGGAATCCAAGATGGGGTGATTTGTGTGGCTCGGACCAGGTTCTGTTACCCAGAATCCTTTGCAAACCTCAAAATTTGGCTAAAAAAACACATGTTCCTAACATTTCTGTGGCAGAAAGTTCTGGAATCTGAGAGGAGCCACAAATTTCCTTCCACTCAGCGTTCCCCCACGTCTCCCAATAAAAATGATACCTCACTTGTGTGCGTAGGCCTGGCGCCCGTGACAGGAAATGCCCCAAAGCGCAACGTGGACACAGACAAATTTTTTAAGGAAAACAGAGGTGTTTTTTGCAAAGTGCCTACCTGTAGATTTTGGCCTGTAGCTCAGCCGCCACCTAGGGAAACCTACCAAACCTGTGCATTTCTGAAAACTAGAGACCTAGGGGAATCCAAGATGGGGTGACTTGTGTGGCTCGGACCAGGTTCTGTTACCCAGAATCCTTTGCAAACATCAAAATTTGGCTAAAAAAACACATGTTTCTCACATTTCTGTGGCAGAAAGTTCTGGAATCTGAGAGGAGCCACGAATTTCCTTCCACCCAGCGTTGCCCCACATCTCCCGATAAAAATGATACCTCACTTGTGTGCGTAGGCCTAGCGCCCGTGACAGGAAATGCCCCAAAGCGCAACGTGGACACAGCCAAATTTTTGAAGGAAAACAGAGGTCTTTTTTGCAAAGTGCCTACCTGTAGATTTTGGCCTGTAGCTCAGCCGCCACCTAGAGAAACCTACCAAACCTGTGCATTTCTGAAAACTAGAAACCTAGGGGAATCCAAGATGGGGTGACTTGTGTGGCTCGGACCAGGTTCTGTTACCCAGAATCCTTTGCAAACCTCAAAATTTGGCTAAAAAAACACATGTTCCTAACATTTCTGTGGCAGAAAGTTCTGGAATCTGAGAGGAGCCACAAATTTCCTTCCACCCAGCGTTCCCTCACGTCTCCCGATAAAAATGATACCTCACTTGTGTGGGTAGGCCTAGCGGCCGCGACAGGGAGCGCCCCAAAGCGCAACGTGGACACATCCAAATTTGTGAAGGATTACAGAGGTGTTTTTTGCAAAGTGACTACCTGTAGATTTTGGCCTGTAGCTCAGCCGCCACCTAGGGAAACCTACCAAACCTGTGCATTTCTGAAAACTAGAGACCTAGGGGAATCCAAGATGGGGTGACTTGTGTGGCTCGTACCAGGTTCTGTTACCCAGAATCCTTTGCAAACCTCAAAATGTGGCTAAAAAAACACATGTTCCTAACATTTCTGTGGCAGAAAGTTCTGGAATCTGAGAGGAGCCACAAATTTTCTTCCACCCAGCGTTCCCCACGTCTCCCGATACAAATGATACCTCACTTGTGTGGGTAGGCCTAGCGGCCGCGATAGTGAACGCCCCAAAGCGCAACGTGGACACATCCAAATTTGTGACGGAAAACAGAGGTGTTTTTTGCAAAGTGCCTACCTGTAGATTTTGGCCTGTAGCTCAGCCGCCACCTAGGGAAACCTACCAAACCTGTGCATTTCTGAAAACTAGAGACCTAGGGGAATCTAAGATGGGGTGACTTGTGTGGCTCGGACCAGGTTCTGTTACCCAGAATCCTTTGCAAACCTCAAAATTTGGCTAAAAAAACACATGTTCCTAACATTTCTGTGGCAGAAAGTTCTGGAATCTGAGAGGAGCCACAAATTTCCTTCCACCCAGCGTTCCCTCACGTCTCCCGATAAAAATGATACCTCACTTGTGTGGGTAGGCCTAGCGGCCGCGACAAGGAACGCCCCAAAGCGCAACGTGGACACATCCAAATTTGTGAAGGATAACAGAGGTGTTTTTTGCAAAGTGACTACCTGTAGATTTTGGCCTGTAGCTCAGCCGCCACCTAGGGAAACCTACCAAACCTGTGCATTTCTGAAAACTAGAGACCTAGGGGAATCCAAGATGGCGTGACTTGTGTGGCTCGGACCAGGTTCTGTTAACCAGAATCCTTTGCAAACCTCAAAATTTGGCTAAAAAAACACATGTTCCTAACATTTCTGTGGCAGAAAGTTCTGGAATCTGAGAGGAGCCACAAATTTCCTTCCACCCAGCGTTCCCCCACGTCTCCCGATAAAAATGATACCTCACTTGTGTGGGTAGGCCTAGCGGCCGCGACATGAAACTCCCCAAAGCTCAACATGGACACATCCAAATTTGTGAAGGAAAACAGAGGTGTTTTTTGCAAAGTGATTACCTGTAGATTTTGGCTTGTAGCTCAGCCGCCACCTAGGGAAACCTACCACACCTGTGCATTTCTGAAAACTAGAGACCTAGGGGAATCCAAGATGGGGTGACTTGTGTGGCTCGGACCAGGTTCTGTTACCCAGAATCCTTTGCAAACCTCAAAATTTGGCTAAAAAAACACATGTTCCTAACATTTCTGTGGCAGAAAGTTCTGGAATCTGAGAGGAGCCACAAATTTCCTTCCACCCAGCGTTCCCCCACATCTCCCGATAAAAATGATACCTCACTTGTGTGTGTAGGCCTAGCGCCCGCGACAGGAAACGCCCCAAAGCGCAACATGGACACATCAAAATTTGTGAAGGAAAACAGAGGTTTTTTTTGCAAAGTGCCTACCTGTAGATTTTGGCTTGTAGCTCAGCCGCCACCTAGGGAAACCTACCAAACCTGTGCATTTCTGAAAACTAGAGACCTAGGGGAATCCAAGATGGGGTGACTTGTGTGGTTCGGACCAGGTTCTGTTAACCAGAATCCTTTGCAAACCTCAAAATTTGGCTAAAAAAACACATGTTCCTCACATTTCTGTGGCAGAAAGTTCTGGAATCTGAGAGGAGCCACAAATTTCTTTCCACCCAGCGTTCCCCCACGTCTCCCGATAAAAATGATACCTCATTTGTTTGCGTAGGCCTAGCGTCCGCAACAGGAGACGCCCCAAAGCGCAACGTGGACACATCCAAATTTGTGACGGAAAACAGAGGTGTTTTTTGCAAAGTGCCTACCTGTAGATTTTGGCCTGTAGCTCAGCCGCCACCTAGGGAAAACTACCACACCTGTGCATTTCTGAAAACTAGAGACCTAGGGGAATCCAAGATGGGGTGACTTGTGTGGCTCGGACCAGGTTCTGTTACCCAGAACCTTTGCAAACCTCAAAATTTGGCTAAAAAAACACATGTTCCTCACATTTCTGTGGCAGAAAGTTCTGGAATCTGAGAGGAGCCACGAATTTCCTTCCACCCAGCGTTGCCCCACATCTCCCGATAAAAATGATACCTCACTTGTGTGCGTAGGCCTAGCGCCCGTGACAGGAAATACCACAAAGCGCAACGTGGACACATCCAAATTTTTGAAGGAAAACAGAGGTGTTTTTTGCAAAGTGATTACCTGTAGATTTTGGCCTGTAGCTCAGCCGCCACTTAGGGAAACCTACCAAACCTGTGCATTTCTGAAAACTAGAGACCTAGGGGAATCCAAGATGGGGTGACTTGTGTGGCTCGGACCAGGTTCTGTTACCCAGAATCCTTTGCAAACCTCAAAATTTGGCTAAAAAAACACATGTTCCTAACATTTCTGTGGCAGAAAGTTCTGGAATCTGAGAGGAGCCACAAATTTCCTTCCACCCAGCGTTCCCCCACGTCTCCCGATAAAAATGATACCTCACTTGTGTGTGTAGGCCTAGCGCCCGCGACAGGAAACGCCCCAAAGCGCAACGTGGACACATCAAAATTTGTGAAGGAAAACAGAGGTGTTTTTTGCAAAGTGCCTACCTGTAGATTTTGGCTTGTAGCTCAGCCGCCACCTAGGGAAACCTACCAAACCTGTGCATTTCTGAAAACTAGAGACCTAGGGGAATCCAAGATGGGGTGACTTGTGTGGCTCGGACCAGGTTCTGTTAACCAGAATCCTTTGCAAACCTCAAAATTTGGCTAAAAAAACACATGTTCCTCACATTTCTGTGGCAGAAAGTTCTGGAATCTGAGAGGAGCCACGAATTTCTTTCCACCCAGCGTTCCCCCACGTCTCCCGATAAAAATGATACCTCATTTGTTTGCGTAGGCCTAGCGCCCGTGACAGGAAATGCCCCAAGGCGCAACGTGGACACATCCAAATTTGTGACGGAAAACAGAGGTGTTTTTTGCAAAGTGCCTACCTGTAGATTTTGGCCTGTAGCTCAGCCGCCACCTGGGAAACCTACCAAACCTGTGCATTTCTGAAAACTAGAGACCTAGGGGAATCCAAGATGGGGTGACTTGTGTGGCTCGGACCAGGTTCTGTTACCCAGAATCCTTTGCAAACCTCAAAATTTGGCTAAAAAAACACATGTTCCTAACATTTCTGTGGCAGAAAGTTCTGGAATCTGAGAGGAGCCACAAATTTCCTTCCACCCAGCGTTCCCTCACGTCTCCCGATAAAAATGATACCTCACTTGTGTGGGTAGGCCTAGCGGCCGCGACAGGGAACGCCCCAAAGCGCAACGTGGACACATCCAAATTTGTGAAGGATAACAGAGGTGTTTTTTGCAAAGTGACTACCTGTAGATTTTGGCCTGTAGCTCAGCCGCCACCTAGGGAAACCTACCAAACCTGTGCATTTCTGAAAACTAGAGACCTAGGGGAATCCAAGATGGCGTGACTTGTGTGGCTCGGACCAGGTTCTGTTACCCAGAATCCTTTGCAAACCTCAAAATTTGGCTAATAAAACACATGTTCCTAACATTTCTGTGGCAGAAGGTTCTGGAATCTGAGAGGAGCCACAAATTTCCTTCCACCCAGCGTTCCCCCACGTCTCCCGATAAAAATGATACCTCACTTGTGTGGGTAGGCCTAGCGGCCGCGACAGGAAACTCCCCAAAGCTCAACGTGGACACATCCAAATTTGTGAAGGAAAACAGAGGTGTTTTTTGCAAAGTGATTACCTGTAGATTTTGGCTTGTAGCTCAGCCGCCACCTAGGGAAACCTACCACACCTGTGCATTTCTGAAAACTAGAGACCTAGGGGAATCCAAGATGGGGTGACTTGTGTGGCTCGGACCAGGTTCTGTTACCCAGAATCCTTTGCAAACCTCAAAATTTGGCTAAAAAAACACATGTTCCTCACATTTCTGTGGCAGAAAGTTCTGGAATCTGAGAGGAGCCACGAATTTCCTTCCACCCAGCGTTGCCCCACATCTCCCGATAAAAATGATACCTCACTTGTGTGCGTAGGCCTAGCGCCCGTGACAGGAAATACCACAAAGCGCAACGTGGACACAGGCAAATTTTTGAAGGAAAACAGAGGTGTTTATTGCAAAGTGATTACCTGTAGATTTTGGCCTGTAGCTCAGCCGCCACTTAGGGAAACCTACCAAACCTGTGCATTTCTGAAAACTAGAGACCTAGGGGAATCCAAGATGGGGTGACTTGTGTGGCTCGGACCAGGTTCTGTTACCCAGAATCCTTTGCAAACCTCAAAATTTGGCTAAAAAAACACATGTTCCTAACATTTCTGTGGCAGAAAGTTCTGGAATCTGAGAGGAGCCACAAATTTCCTTCCACCCAGCGTTCCCCCACGTCTCCCGATAAAAATGATACCTCACTTGTGTGTGTAGGCCTAGCGCCCGCGACAGGAAACACCCCAAAGCGCAACGTGGACACATCAAAATTTGTGAAGGAAAACAGAGGTGTTTTTTGCAAAGTGCCTACCTGTAGATTTTGGCTTGTAGCTCAGCCGCCACCTAGGGAAACCTACCAAACCTGTGCATTTCTGAAAACTAGAGACCTAGGGGAATCCAAGGTGGGGTGACTTGTGTGGCTCGGACCAGGTTCTGTTACCCAGAATCATTTGCAAACCTCAAAATTTGGTCAAAAAAAAAACACATGTTCCTAACATTTCTGTGGCAGAAAGTTCTGGAATCTGAGAGGAGCCACAAATTTCCTTCCACCCAGCGTTCCCCCACGTCTCCCGATAAAAATGATACCTCACTTGTGTGGGTAGGCCTAGCGCCCGCGACAGGAAACGCCCCAAAGCGCAACGTGGACACATCCAAATTTGTGAAGGAAAACAGAGGTGTTTTTTGCAAAGTGCCTACCTGTAGATTTTGGCCTGTAGCTCAGCCGCCACCTAGGGAAACCTATCAAACCTGTGCATTTCTGAAAACTAGAGACGTAGGGGATTCCAAGGTGGGGTGACTTGTGTGGCTCGGACCAGGTTCTGTTACCCAGAATCCTTTGCAAACCTCAAAATTTGGCTAAAAAAACACATGTTCCTAACATTTCTGTGCAGAAAGTTCTGGAATCTGAGAGGAGCCACAAATTTCCTTCCACCCAGCGTTCCCCCACGTCTCCTGATAAAAATGATACCTCACTTGTGTGGGTAGGGCTAGCGGCCGCGACAGGAAATGTCCCAAAGCGCAACGTGGACACATCCAAATTTGTGAAGGAAAACAGAGGTGTTTTTTGCAAAGTGACTACCTGTAGATTTTGGCCTGTAGCTCAGCCGCCACCTAGGGAAACCTACCAAACCTGTGCATTTCTGAAAACTAGAGACCTAGGGGAATTCAAGGTGGGGTGACTTGTGTGGCTCGGACCAGGTTCTGTTACCCAGAATCCTTTGCAAACCTCAAAATTTGGCTAAAAAAACACATGTTCCTAACATTTCTGTGGCAGAAAGTTCTGGAATCTGAGAGGAGCCACAAATTTCCTTCCACCCAGCGTTCCCCCACGTCTCCCGATAAAAATGATACCTCACTTGTGTGGGTAGGCCTAGCGGCCGCGACAGGTAACGCCCCAAAGCGCAACGTGGACACATCCAAATTTGTGAAGGAAAACAGAGGTGTTTTTTGCAGTGACTACCTGTAGATTTTGGCCTGTAGCTCAGCCGCCACCTAGGGAAACCTACCAAACCTGTGCATTTCTGAAAACTAGAGACCTAGGGGAATCCAAGGTGGGGTGACTTGTGTGGCTCGGACCAGGTTCTGTTACCCAGAATCCTTTGCAAACCTCAAAATTTGGTTAAAAAAACACATGTTCCTAACATTTCTGTGGCAGAAAGTTCTGGAATCTGAGAGGAGCCACAAATTTCCTTCCACTCAGCGTTCCCCCACGTCTCCCAATAAAAATGATACCTCACTTGTGTGCGTAGGCCTAGCGCCCGTGACAGGAAATGCCCCAAAGCGCAACGTGGACACAGCCAAATTTTTTAAGGAAAACAGAGGTGTTTTTTGCAAAGTGCCTACCTGTAGATTTTGGCCTGTAGCTCAGCCGCCACCTAGGGAAACCTACCAAACCTGTGCATTTCTGAAAACTAGAGACCTAGGGGAATCCAAGATGGGGTGACTTGTGTGGCTCGGACCAGGTTCTGTTACCCAGAATCCTTTGCAAACATCAAAATTTGGCTAAAAAAACACATGTTTCTCACATTTCTGTGGCAGAAAGTTCTGGAATCTGAGAGGAGCCACGAATTTCCTTCCACCCAGCGTTGCCCCACATCTCCCGATAAAAATGATACCTCACTTGTGTGCGTAGGCCTAGCGCCCGTGACAGGAAATGCCCCAAAGCGCAACGTGGACACAGCCAAATTTTTGAAGGAAAACAGAGGTCTTTTTTGCAAAGTGCCTACCTGTAGATTTTGGCCTGTAGCTCAGCCGCCACCTAGAGAAACCTACCAAACCTGTGCATTTCTGAAAACTAGAAACCTAGGGGAATCCAAGATGGGGTGACTTGTGTGGCTCGGACCAGGTTCTGTTACCCAGAATCCTTTGCAAACCTCAAAATTTGGCTAAAAAAACACATGTTCCTAACATTTCTGTGGCAGAAAGTTCTGGAATCTGAGAGGAGCCACAAATTTCCTTCCACCCAGCGTTCCCTCACGTCTCCCGATAAAAATGATACCTCACTTGTGTGGGTAGGCCTAGCGGCCGCGACAGGGAGCACCCCAAAGCGCAACGTGGACACATCCAAATTTGTGAAGGATAACAGAGGTGTTTTTTGCAAAGTGACTACCTGTAGATTTTGGCCTGTAGCTCAGCCGCCACCTAGGGAAACCTACCAAACCTGTGCATTTCTGAAAACTAGAGACCTAGGGGAATCCAAGATGGCGTGACTTGTGTGGCTCGGACCAGGTTCTGTTACCCAGAATCCTTTGCAAACCTCAAAATTTGGCTAAAAAAACACATGTTCCTAACATTTCTGTGGCAGAAAGTTCTGGAATCTGAGAGGACCCACAAATTTCCTTCCACCCAGCGTTCCCCCACGTCTCCCGATAAAAATGATACCTCACTTGTGTGGGTAGGCCTAGCGGCCGCGACAGGAAACTCCCCAAAGCGCAACGTGGACACATCCAAATTTGTGAAGGAAAACAGAGGTGTTTTTTGCAAAGTGATTACCTGTAGATTTTGGCTTGTAGCTCAGCCGCCACCTAGGGAAACCTACCACACCTGTGCATTTCTGAAAACTAGAGACCTAGGGGAATCCAAGATGGGGTGACTTGTGTGGCTCGGACCAGGTTCTGTTACCCAGAATCCTTTGCAAACCTCAAAATTTGGCTAAAAAAACACATGTTCCTCACATTTCTGTGGCAGAAAGTTCTGGAATCTGAGAGGAGCCACAAATTTCCTTCCACCCAGCGTTCCCCCACGTCTCCCGATAAAAATGATACCTCACTTGTATGTGTAGGCCTAGCGCCCGCGACAGGAAACGCCCCAAAGCGCAACGTGGACACATCAAAATTTGTGAAGGAAAACAGAGGTGTTTTTTGCAAAGTGCCTACCTGTAGATTTTGGCTTGTAGCTCAGCCGCCACCTAGGGAAACCTACCAAACCTGTGCATTTCTGAAAACTAGAGACCTAGGGGAATCCAAGATGGGGTGACTTGTGTGGCTCGGACCAGGTTCTGTTAACCAGAATCCTTTGCAAACCTCAAAATTTGGCTAAAAAAACACATGTTCCTCACATTTCTGTGGCAGAAAGTTCTGGAATCTGAGAGGAGCCACGAATTTCTTTCCACCCAGCGTTCCCCCACGTCTCCCGATAAAAATGATACCTCATTTGTTTGCGTAGGCCTAGCGCCCGTGACAGGAAATGCCCCAAGGCGCAACGTGGACACATCCAAATTTGTGACGGAAAACAGAGGTGTTTTTTGCAAAGTGCCTACCTGTAGATTTTGGCCTGTAGCTCAGCCGCCACCTAGGGAAACCTACCAAACCTGTGCATTTCTGAAAACTAGAGACCTAGGGGAATCCAAGATGGGGTGACTTGTGTGGCTCGGACCAGGTTCTGTTACCCAGAATCCTTTGCAAACCTCAAAATGTGGCTAAAAAAACACATGTTCCTAACATTTCTGTGGCAGAAAGTTCTGGAATCTGAGAGGAGCCACAAATTTTCTTCCACCCAGCGTTCCCCACGTCTCCCGATACAAATGATACCTCACTTGTGTGGGTAGGCCTAGCGGCCGCGATAGTGAACGCCCCAAAGCGCAACGTGGACACATCCAAATTTGTGACGGAAAACAGAGGTGTTTTTTGCAAAGTGCCTACCTGTAGATTTTGGCCTGTAGCTCAGCCGCCACCTAGGGAAACCTACCAAACCTGTGCATTTCTGAAAACTAGAGACCTAGGGGAATCTAAGATGGGGTGACTTGTGTGGCTCGGACCAGGTTCTGTTACCCAGAATCCTTTGCAAACCTCAAAATTTGGCTAAAAAAACACATGTTCCTAACATTTCTGTGGCAGAAAGTTCTGGAATCTGAGAGGAGCCACAAATTTCCTTCCACCCAGCGTTCCCCCACGTCTCCCGATAAAAATGATACCTCACTTGTGTGGGTAGGCCTAGCGGCCGCGACATGAAACTCCCCAAAGCTCAACATGGACACATCCAAATTTGTGAAGGAAAACAGAGGTGTTTTTTGCAAAGTGATTACCTGTAGATTTTGGCTTGTAGCTCAGCCGCCACCTAGGGAAACCTACCACACCTGTGCATTTCTGAAAACTAGAGACCTAGGGGAATCCAAGATGGGGTGACTTGTGTGGCTCGGACCAGGTTCTGTTACCCAGAATCCTTTGCAAACCTCAAAATTTGGCTAAAAAAACACATGTTCCTAACATTTCTGTGGCAGAAAGTTCTGGAATCTGAGAGGAGCCACAAATTTCCTTCCACCCAGCGTTCCCCCACATCTCCCGATAAAAATGATACCTCACTTGTGTGTGTAGGCCTAGCGCCCGCGACAGGAAACGCCCCAAAGCGCAACGTGGACACATCAAAATTTGTGAAGGAAAACAGAGGTTTTTTTTGCAAAGTGCCTACCTGTAGATTTTGGCTTGTAGCTCAGCCGCCACCTAGGGAAACCTACCAAACCTGTGCATTTCTGAAAACTAGAGACCTAGGGGAATCCAAGATGGGGTGACTTGTGTGGTTCGGACCAGGTTCTGTTAACCAGAATCCTTTGCAAACCTCAAAATTTGGCTAAAAAAACACATGTTCCTCACATTTCTGTGGCAGAAAGTTCTGGAATCTGAGAGGAGCCACAAATTTCTTTCCACCCAGCGTTCCCCCACGTCTCCCGATAAAAATGATACCTCATTTGTTTGCGTAGGCCTAGCGTCCGCAACAGGAGACGCCCCAAAGCGCAACGTGGACACATCCAAATTTGTGACGGAAAACAGAGGTGTTTTTTGCAAAGTGCCTACCTGTAGATTTTGGCCTGTAGCTCAGCCGCCACCTAGGGAAAACTACCACACCTGTGCATTTCTGAAAACTAGAGACCTAGGGGAATCCAAGATGGGGTGACTTGTGTGGCTCGGACCAGGTTCTGTTACCCAGAATCCTTTGCAAACCTCAAAATTTGGCTAAAAAAACACATGTTCCTCACATTTCTGTGGCAGAAAGTTCTGGAATCTGAGAGGAGCCACGAATTTCCTTCCACCCAGCGTTGCCCCACATCTCCCGATAAAAATGATACCTCACTTGTGTGCGTAGGCCTAGCGCCCGTGACAGGAAATACCACAAAGCGCAACGTGGACACATCCAAATTTTTGAAGGAAAACAGAGGTGTTTTTTGCAAAGTGATTACCTGTAGATTTTGGCCTGTAGCTCAGCCGCCACCTAGGGAAACCTACCAAACCTGTGCATTTCTGAAAACTAGAGACCTAGGGGAATCCAAGATGGGGTGACTTGTGTGGCTCGGACCAGGTTCTGTTACCCAGAATCCTTTGCAAACCTCAACATTTGGCTAAAAAAACACATGTTCCTAACATTTCTGTGGCAGAAAGTTCTGGAATCTGAGAGGAGCCACAAATTTCCTTCCACCCAGCGTTCCCCCACGTCTCCCGATAAAAATGATACCTCACTTGTGTGTGTAGGCCTAGCGCCCGCGACAGGAAACGCCCCAAAGCGCAACGTGGACACATCAAAATTTGTGAAGGAAAACAGAGGTGTTTTTTGCAAAGTGCCTACCTGTAGATTTTGGCTTGTAGCTCAGCCGCCACCTAGGGAAACCTACCAAACCTGTGCATTTCTGAAAACTAGAGACCTAGGGGAATCCAAGATGGGGTGACTTGTGTGGCTCGGACCAGGTTCTGTTAACAAGAATCCTTTGCAAACCTCAAAATTTGGCTAAAAAAACACATGTTCCTCACATTTCTGTGGCAGAAAGTTCTGGAATCTGAGAGGAGCCACAAATTTCTTTCCACCCAGCTTTCCCCCACGTCTCCCGATAAAAATGATACCTCATTTGTTTGCGTAGGCCTAGCGTCCGCAACAGGAAACGACCCAAAGCGCAACGTGGACACATCCAAATTTGTGACGGAAAACAGAGGTGTTTTTTGCAAAGTGCCTACCTGTAGATTTTGGCCTGTAGCTCAGCCGCCACCTAGGGAAACCTACCAAACCTGTGCATTTCTGAAAACTAGAGACCTAGGGGAATCCAAGATGGGGTGACTTGTGTGGCTCGGACCAGGTTCTGTTACCCAGAATCCTTTGCAAACCTCAAAATGTGGCTAAAAAAACACATGTTCCTAACATTTCTGTGGCAGAAAGTTCTGGAATCTGAGAGGAGCCACAAATTTTCTTCCACCCAGCGTTCCCCACGTCTCCCGATACAAATGATACCTCACTTGTGTGGGTAGGCCAAGCGGCCGCGACAGTGAACGCCCTAAAGCGCAACGTGGACACATCCAAATTTGTGACGGAAAACAGAGGTGTTTTTTGCAAAGTGCCTACCTGTAGATTTTGGCCTGTAGCTCAGCCGCCACCTAGGGAAACCTACCAAACCTGTGCATTTCTGAAAACTAGAGACCTAGGGGAATCCAAGATGGGGTGACTTGTGTGGCTCGGACCAGGTTCTGTTACCCAGAATCCTTTGCAAACCTCAAAATTTGGCTAAAAAAACACATGTTCCTAACATTTCTGTGGCAGAAAGTTCTGGAATCTGAGAGGAGCCACAAATTTTCTTCCACCCAGCGTTCCCCACGTCTCCCGATACAAATGATACCTCACTTGTGTGGGTAGGCCTAGCGGCCGCGACAGTAAACACCCCAAAGCGCAACTTGGACACATCCAAATTTGTGACGGAAAACAGAGGTGTTTTTTGCAAAGTGCCTACCTGTAGATTTTGGCCTGTAGCTCAGCCGCCACCTAGGGAAACCTACCAAACCTGTGCATTTCTGAAAACTAGAGACCTAGGGGAATCCAAGATGGGGTGACTTGTGTGGCTCGGACCAGGTTCTGTTACCCAGAATCCTTTGCAAACCTCAAAATTTGGCTAAAAAAACACATGTTCCTAACATTTCTGTGGCAGAAAGTTCTGGAATCGGAGAGGAGCCACAAATTTCCTTCCACCCAGCGTTCCCTCACGTCTCCCGATAAAAATGATACCTCACTTGTGTGGGTAGGCCTAGCGGCCGCGACAGGGAACGCCCCAAAGCGCAACGTGGACACATCCAAATTTGTGACGGAAAACAGAGGTGTTTTTTGCAAAGTGCCTACCTGTAGATTTTGGCCTGTAGCTCAGCCGCCACCTAGGGAAACCTACCAAACCTGTGCATTTCTGAAAACTAGAGACCTAGGGGAATCCAAGATGGGGTGACTTGTGTGGCTCGGACCAGGTTCTGTTACCCAGAATCCTTTGCAAACCTCAAAATGTGGCTAAAAAAACACATGTTCCTAACATTTCTGTGGCAGAAAGTTCTGGAATCTGAGAGGAGCCACAAATTTCCTTCCACCCAGCATTCCCCCAAGTCTCCCGATAAAAATGATACCTCACTTGTGTGGGTAGGCCTAGCGCCCGCGACAGGAAATGCCCCAAAGCGCAACATGGACACATCCAAATTTGTGAAGGAAAACAGAGGTGTTTTTTGCAAAGTGCCTACCTGTAGATTTTGGCCTGTAGCTCAGCCGCCACCTAGGGAAACCTACCAAACCTGTGCATTTCTGAAAACTAGAGACCTAGGGGAATCCAAGATGGGGTGACTTGTGTGGCTCGGACCAGGTTCTGTTACCCAGAATCCTTTGCAAACCTCAAAATGTGGCTAAAAAAACACATGTTCCTAACATTTCTGTGGCAGAAAGTTCTGGAATCTGAGAGGAGCCACAAATTTTCTTCCACCCAGCGTTCCCCACATCTCCCGATACAAATGATACCTCACTTGTGTGGGTAGGCCTAGCGGCCGCGACAGTGAACGCCCCAAAGCGCAACGTGGACACATCCAAATTTGTGACGGAAAACAGGTGTTTTTTGCAAAGTGCCTACCTGTAGATTTTGGCCTGTAGCTCAGCCGCCACCTAGGGAAACCTACCAAACCTGTGCATTTCTGAAAACTAGAGACCTAGGGGAATCCAAGATGGGGTGACTTGTGTGGCTCGGACCAGGTTCTGTTACCCAGAATCCTTTGCAAACCTCAAAATTTGGCTAAAAAAACACATGTTCCTAACATTTCTGTGGCAGAAAGTTCTGGAATCTGAGAGGAGCCACAAATTTCCTTCCACCCAGCGTTCCCTCACGTCTCCCGATAAAAATGATACCTCACTTGTGTGGGTAGGCCTAGCGGCCGCGACAGGGAACGCCCCAAAGCGCAACGTGGACACATCCAAATTTGAGAAGGATAACAGAGGTGTTTTTTGCAAAGTGACTACCTGTAGATTTTGGCCTGTAGCTCAGCCGCCACCTAGGGAAACCTACCAAACCTGTGCATTTCTGAAAACTAGAGACCTAGGGGAATCCAAGATGGCGTGACTTGTGTGGCTCGGACCAGGTTCTGTTACCCAGAATCCTTTGCAAACCTCAAAATTTGGCTAAAAAAACACATGTTCCTAACATTTCTGTAGCAGAAAGTTCTGGAATCTGAGAGGAGCCACAAATTTCCTTCCACCCAGCGTTCCCCCACGTCTCCCGATAAAAATGATACCTTACTTGTGTGGGTAGGCCTAGCGGCCGCGACAGGAAACTCCCCAAAGCGCAACGTGGACACATCCAAATTTGTGAAGGAAAACAGAGGTGTTTTTTGCAAAGTGATTACCTGTAGATTTTGGCTTGTAGCTCAGCCGCCACCTAGGGAAACCTACCAAACCTGTGCATTTCTGAAAACTAGAGACCTAGGGGAATCCAAGATGGGGTGACTTGTGTGGCTCGGACCAGGTTCTGTTAACCAGAATCCTTTGCAAACCTCAAAATTTGGCTAAAAAAACACATGTTCCTCACATTTCTGTGGCAGAAAGTTCTGGAATCTGAGAGGAGCCACGAATTTCTTTCCACCCAGCGTTCACCCACGTCTCCCGATAAAAATGATACCTCATTTGTTTGCGTAGGCCTAGCGCCCGTGACAGGAAATGCCCCAAGGCGCAACGTGGACACATCCAAATTTGTGACGGAAAACAGAGGTGTTTTTTGCAAAGTGCCTACCTGTAGATTTTGGCCTGTAGCTCAGCCGCCACGTAGGGAAACCTACCAAACCTGTGCATTTCTGAAAACTAGAGACCTAGGGGAATCCAAGATGGGGTGACTTGTGTGGCTCGGACCAGGTTCTGTTACCCAGAATCCTTTGCAAACCTCAAAATTTGGCTAAAAAAACACATGTTCCTAACATTTCTGTGGCAGAAAGTTCTGGAATCTGAGAGGAGCCACAAATTTCCTTCCACCCAGCGTTCCCCCACATCTCCCGATAAAAATGATACCTCACTTGTGTGTGTAGGCCTAGCGCCCGCGACAGGAAACGCCCCAAAGCGCAACGTGGACACATCAAAATTTGTGAAGGAAAACAGAGGTTTTTTTTGCAAAGTGCCTACCTGTAGATTTTGGCTTGTAGCTCAGCCGCCACCTAGGGAAACCTACCAAACCTGTGCATTTCTGAAAACTAGAGACCTAGGGGAATCCAAGATGGGGTGACTTGTGTGGTTCGGACCAGGTTCTGTTAACCAGAATCCTTTGCAAACCTCAAAATTTGGCTAAAAAAACACATGTTCCTCACATTTCTGTGGCAGAAAGTTCTGGAATCTGAGAGGAGCCACAAATTTCTTTCCACCCAGCGTTCCCCCACGTCTCCCGATAAAAATGATACCTCATTTGTTTGCGTAGGCCTAGCGTCCGCAACAGGAGACGCCCCAAAGCGCAACGTGGACACATCCAAATTTGTGACGGAAAACAGAGGTGTTTTTTGCAAAGTGCCTACCTGTAGATTTTGGCCTGTAGCTCAGCCGCCACCTAGGGAAAACTACCACACCTGTGCATTTCTGAAAACTAGAGACCTAGGGGAATCCAAGATGGGGTGACTTGTGTGGCTCGGACCAGGTTCTGTTACCCAGAATCCTTTGCAAACCTCAAAATTTGGCTAAAAAAACACATGTTCCTCACATTTCTGTGGCAGAAAGTTCTGGAATCTGAGAGGAGCCACGAATTTCCTTCCACCCAGCGTTGCCCCACATCTCCCGATAAAAATGATACCTCACTTGTGTGCGTAGGCCTAGCGCCCGTGACAGGAAATACCACAAAGCGCAACGTGGACACATCCAAATTTTTGAAGGAAAACAGAGGTGTTTTTTGCAAAGTGATTACCTGTAGATTTTGGCCTGTAGCTCAGCCGCCACCTAGGGAAACCTACCAAACCTGTGCATTTCTGAAAACTAGAGACCTAGGGGAATCCAAGATGGGGTGACTTGTGTGGCTCGGACCAGGTTCTGTTACCCAGAATCCTTTGCAAACCTCAACATTTGGCTAAAAAAACACATGTTCCTAACATTTCTGTGGCAGAAAGTTCTGGAATCTGAGAGGAGCCACAAATTTCCTTCCACCCAGCGTTCCCCCACGTCTCCCGATAAAAATGATACCTCACTTGTGTGTGTAGGCCTAGCGCCCGCGACAGGAAACGCCCCAAAGCGCAACGTGGACACATCAAAATTTGTGAAGGAAAACAGAGGTGTTTTTTGCAAAGTGCCTACCTGTAGATTTTGGCTTGTAGCTCAGCCGCCACCTAGGGAAACCTACCAAACCTGTGCATTTCTGAAAACTAGAGACCTAGGGGAATCCAAGATGGGGTGACTTGTGTGGCTCGGACCAGGTTCTGTTAACAAGAATCCTTTGCAAACCTCAAAATTTGGCTAAAAAAACACATGTTCCTCACATTTCTGTGGCAGAAAGTTCTGGAATCTGAGAGGAGCCACAAATTTCTTTCCACCCAGCTTTCCCCCACGTCTCCCGATAAAAATGATACCTCATTTGTTTGCGTAGGCCTAGCGTCCGCAACAGGAAACGACCCAAAGCGCAACGTGGACACATCCAAATTTGTGACGGAAAACAGAGGTGTTTTTTGCAAAGTGCCTACCTGTAGATTTTGGCCTGTAGCTCAGCCGCCACCTAGGGAAACCTACCAAACCTGTGCATTTCTGAAAACTAGAGACCTAGGGGAATCCAAGATGGGGTGACTTGTGTGGCTCGGACCAGGTTCTGTTACCCAGAATCCTTTGCAAACCTCAAAATGTGGCTAAAAAAACACATGTTCCTAACATTTCTGTGGCAGAAAGTTCTGGAATCTGAGAGGAGCCACAAATTTTCTTCCACCCAGCGTTCCCCACGTCTCCCGATACAAATGATACCTCACTTGTGTGGGTAGGCCAAGCGGCCGCGACAGTGAACGCCCTAAAGCGCAACGTGGACACATCCAAATTTGTGACGGAAAACAGAGGTGTTTTTTGCAAAGTGCCTACCTGTAGATTTTGGCCTGTAGCTCAGCCGCCACCTAGGGAAACCTACCAAACCTGTGCATTTCTGAAAACTAGAGACCTAGGGGAATCCAAGATGGGGTGACTTGTGTGGCTCGGACCAGGTTCTGTTACCCAGAATCCTTTGCAAACCTCAAAATTTGGCTAAAAAAACACATGTTCCTAACATTTCTGTGGCAGAAAGTTCTGGAATCTGAGAGGAGCCACAAATTTTCTTCCACCCAGCGTTCCCCACGTCTCCCGATACAAATGATACCTCACTTGTGTGGGTAGGCCTAGCGGCCGCGACAGTAAACACCCCAAAGCGCAACTTGGACACATCCAAATTTGTGACGGAAAACAGAGGTGTTTTTTGCAAAGTGCCTACCTGTAGATTTTGGCCTGTAGCTCAGCCGCCACCTAGGGAAACCTACCAAACCTGTGCATTTCTGAAAACTAGAGACCTAGGGGAATCCAAGATGGGGTGACTTGTGTGGCTCGGACCAGGTTCTGTTACCCAGAATCCTTTGCAAACCTCAAAATTTGGCTAAAAAAACACATGTTCCTAACATTTCTGTGGCAGAAAGTTCTGGAATCTGAGAGGAGCCACAAATTTCCTTCCACCCAGCGTTCCCTCACGTCTCCCGATAAAAATGATACCTCACTTGTGTGGGTAGGCCTAGCGGCCGCGACAGGGAACGCCCCAAAGCGCAACGTGGACACATCCAAATTTGTGACGGAAAACAGAGGTGTTTTTTGCAAAGTGCTTACCTGTAGATTTTGGCCTGTAGCTCAGCCGCCACCTAGGGAAACCTACCAAACCTGTGCATTTCTGAAAACTAGAGACCTAGGGGAATCCAAGATGGGGTGACTTGTGTGGCTCGGACCAGGTTCTGTTACCCAGAATCCTTTGCAAACCTCAAAATGTGGCTAAAAAAACACATGTTCCTAACATTTCTGTGGCAGAAAGTTCTGGAATCTGAGAGGAGCCACAAATTTCCTTCCACCCAGCGTTCCCCCAAGTCTCCCGATAAAAATGATACCTCACTTGTGTGGGTAGGCCTAGCGCCCGCGACAGGAAATGCCCCAAAGCGCAACATGGACACATCCAAATTTGTGAAGGAAAACAGAGGTGTTTTTTGCAAAGTGCCTACCTGTAGATTTTGGCCTGTAGCTCAGCCGCCACCTAGGGAAACCTACCAAACCTGTGCATTTCTGAAAACTAGAGACCTAGGGGAATCCAAGATGGGGTGACTTGTGTGGCTCGGACCAGGTTCTGTTACCCAGAATCCTTTGCAAACCTCAAAATGTGGCTAAAAAAACACATGTTCCTAACATTTCTGTGGCAGAAAGTTCTGGAATCTGAGAGGAGCCACAAATTTTCTTCCACCCAGCGTTCCCCACATCTCCCGATACAAATGATACCTCACTTGTGTGGGTAGGCCTAGCGGCCGCGACAGTGAACGCCCCAAAGCGCAACGTGGACACATCCAAATTTGTGACGGAAAACAGGTGTTTTTTGCAAAGTGCCTACCTGTAGATTTTGGCCTGTAGCTCAGCCGCCACCTAGGGAAACCTACCAAACCTGTGCATTTCTGAAAACTAGAGACCTAGGGGAATCCAAGATGGGGTGACTTGTGTGGCTCGGACCAGGTTCTGTTACCCAGAATCCTTTGCAAACCTCAAAATTTGGCTAAAAAAACACATGTTCCTAACATTTCTGTGGCAGAAAGTTCTGGAATCTGAGAGGAGCCACAAATTTCCTTCCACCCAGCGTTCCCTCACGTCTCCCGATAAAAATGATACCTCACTTGTGTGGGTAGGCCTAGCGGCCGCGACAGGGAACGCCCCAAAGCGCAACGTGGACACATCCAAATTTGAGAAGGATAACAGAGGTGTTTTTTGCAAAGTGACTACCTGTAGATTTTGGCCTGTAGCTCAGCCGCCACCTAGGGAAACCTACCAAACCTGTGCATTTCTGAAAACTAGAGACCTAGGGGAATCCAAGATGGCGTGACTTGTGTGGCTCGGACCAGGTTCTGTTACCCAGAATCCTTTGCAAACCTCAAAATTTGGCTAAAAAAACACATGTTCCTAACATTTCTGTAGCAGAAAGTTCTGGAATCTGAGAGGAGCCACAAATTTCCTTCCACCCAGCGTTCCCCCACGTCTCCCGATAAAAATGATACCTTACTTGTGTGGGTAGGCCTAGCGGCCGCGACAGGAAACTCCCCAAAGCGCAACGTGGACACATCCAAATTTGTGAAGGAAAACAGAGGTGTTTTTTGCAAAGTGATTACCTGTAGATTTTGGCTTGTAGCTCAGCCGCCACCTAGGGAAACCTACCAAACCTGTGCATTTCTGAAAACTAGAGACCTAGGGGAATCCAAGATGGGGTGACTTGTGTGGCTCGGACCAGGTTCTGTTAACCAGAATCCTTTGCAAACCTCAAAATTTGGCTAAAAAAACACATGTTCCTCACATTTCTGTGGCAGAAAGTTCTGGAATCTGAGAGGAGCCACGAATTTCTTTCCACCCAGCGTTCACCCACGTCTCCCGATAAAAATGATACCTCATTTGTTTGCGTAGGCCTAGCGCCCGTGACAGGAAATGCCCCAAGGCGCAACGTGGACACATCCAAATTTGTGACGGAAAACAGAGGTGTTTTTTGCAAAGTGCCTACCTGTAGATTTTGGCCTGTAGCTCAGCCGCCACGTAGGGAAACCTACCAAACCTGTGCATTTCTGAAAACTAGAGACCTAGGGGAATCCAAGATGGGGTGACTTGTGTGGCTCGGACCAGGTTCTGTTACCCAGAATCCTTTGCAAACCTCAAAATGTGGCTAAAAAAACACATGTTCCTAACATTTCTGTGGCAGAAAGTTCTGGAATCTGAGAGGAGCCACAAATTTTCTTCCACCCAGCGTTCCCCACGTCTCCCGATACAAATGATACCTCACTTGTGTGGGTAGGCCTAGCGGCCGCGACAGTGAACGCCCCAAAGCGCAACGTGGACACATCCAAATTTGTGACGGAAAACAGAGGTGTTTTTTGCAAAGTGCCTACCTGTAGATTTTGGCCTGTAGCTCAGCCGCCACCTAGGGAAACCTACCAAACCTGTGCATTTCTGAAAACTAGAGACCTAGGGGAATCTAAGATGGGGTGACTTGTGTGGCTCGGACCAGGTTCTGTTACCCAGAATCCTTTGCAAACCTCAAAATTTGGCTAAAAAAACACATGTTCCTAACATTTCTGTGGCAGAAAGTTCTGGAATCTGAGAGGAGCCACAAATTTCCTTCCACCCAGCGTTCCCTCACGTCTCCCGATAAAAATGATACCTCACTTGTGTGGGTAGGCCTAGCGGCCGCGACAGGGAACGCCCCAAAGCGCAACGTGGACACATCCAAATTTGTGAAGGATAACAGAGGTGTTTTTTGCAAAGTGACTACCTGTAGATTTTGGCCTGTAGCTCAGCCGCCACCTAGGGAAACCTACCAAACCTGTGCATTTCTGAAAACTAGAGACCTAGGGGAATCCAAGATGGCGTGACTTGTGTGGCTCGGACCAGGTTCTGTTACCCAGAATCCTTTGCAAACCTCAAAATTTGGCTAAAAAAACACATGTTCCTAACATTTCTGTGGCAGAAAGTTCTGGAATCTGAGAGGAGCCACAAATTTCCTTCCACCCAGCGTTCCCCCACGTCTCCCGATAAAAATGATACCTCACTTGTGTGGGTAGGCCTAGCGGCCGCGACAGGATACTCCCCAAAGCTCAACGTGGACACATCCAAATTTGTGAAGGAAAACAGAGGTGTTTTTTGCAAAGTGATTACCTGTAGATTTTGGCTTGTAGCTCAGCCGCCACCTAGGGAAACCTACCACACCTGTGCATTTCTGAAAACTAGAGACCTAGGGGAATCCAAGATGGGGTGACTTGTGTGGCTCGGACCAGGTTCTGTTACCCAGAATCCTTTGCAAACCTCAAAATTTAGCTAAAAAAACACATGTTCCTAACATTTCTGTGGCAGAAAGTTCTGGAATCTGAGAGGAGCCACAAATTTCCTTCCACCCAGCGTTCCCCCACGTCTCCCGATAAAAATGATACCTCACTTGTGTGTGTAGGCCTAGCGCCCGCGACAGGAAACGCCCCAAAGCGCAACGTGGACACATCAAAATTTGTGAAGGAAAACAGAGGTGTTTTTTGCAAAGTGCCTACCTGTAGATTTTGGCTTGTAGCTCAGCCGCCACCTAGGGAAACCTACCAAACCTGTGCATTTATGAAGACTAGAGACCTAGGGGAATCCAAGATGGGGTGACTTGTGTGGTTCGGACCAGGTTCTGTTAACCAGAATCCTTTGCAAACCTCAAAATTTGGCTAAAAAAACACATGTTCCTCACATTTCTGTGGCAGAAAGTTCTGGAATCTGAGAGGAGCCACAAATTTCTTTCCACCCAGCGTTCCCCCACGTCTCCCGATAAAAATGATACCTCATTTGTTTGCGTAGGCCTAGCGTCCGCAACAGGAGACGCCCCAAAGCGCAACGTGGACACATCCAAATTTGTGACGGAAAACAGAGGTGTTTTTTGCAAAGTGCCTACCTGTAGATTTTGGCCTGTAGCTCAGCCGCCACCTAGGGAAAACTACCACACCTGTGCATTTCTGAAAACTAGAGACCTAGGGGAATCCAAGATGGGGTGACTTGTGTGGCTCGGACCAGGTTCTGTTACCCAGAATCCTTTGCAAACCTCAAAATTTGGCTAAAAAAACACATGTTCCTCACATTTCTGTGGCAGAAAGTTCTGGAATCTGAGAGGAGCCACGAATTTCCTTCCACCCAGCGTTGCCCCACATCTCCCGATAAAAATGATACCTCACTTGTGTGCGTAGGCCTAGCGCCCGTGACAGGAAATACCACAAAGCGCAACGTGGACACATCCAAATTTTTGAAGGAAAACAGAGGTGTTTTTTGCAAAGTGATTACCTGTAGATTTTGGCCTGTAGCTCAGCCGCCACCTAGGGAAACCTACCAAACCTGTGCATTTCTGAAAACTAGAGACCTAGGGGAATCCAAGATGGGGTGACTTGTGTGGCTCGGACCAGGTTCTGTTACCCAGAATCCTTTGCAAACCTCAACATTTGGCTAAAAAAACACATGTTCCTAACATTTCTGTGGCAGAAAGTTCTGGAATCTGAGAGGAGCCACAAATTTCCTTCCACCCAGCGTTCCCCCACGTCTCCCGATAAAAATGATACCTCACTTGTGTGTGTAGGCCTAGCGCCCGCGACAGGAAACGCCCCAAAGCGCAACGTGGACACATCAAAATTTGTGAAGGAAAACAGAGGTGTTTTTTGCAAAGTGCCTACCTGTAGATTTTGGCTTGTAGCTCAGCCGCCACCTAGGGAAACCTACCAAACCTGTGCATTTCTGAAAACTAGAGACCTAGGGGAATCCAAGATGGGGTGACTTGTGTGGCTCGGACCAGGTTCTGTTAACAAGAATCCTTTGCAAACCTCAAAATTTGGCTAAAAAAACACATGTTCCTCACATTTCTGTGGCAGAAAGTTCTGGAATCTGAGAGGAGCCACAAATTTCTTTCCACCCAGCTTTCCCCCACGTCTCCCGATAAAAATGATACCTCATTTGTTTGCGTAGGCCTAGCGTCCGCAACAGGAAACGACCCAAAGCGCAACGTGGACACATCCAAATTTGAGACGGAAAACAGAGGTGTTTTTTGCAAAGTGCCTACCTGTAGATTTTGGCCTGTAGCTCAGCCGCCACCTAGGGAAACCTACCAAACCTGTGCATTTCTGAAAACTAGAGACCTAGGGGAATCCAAGATGGGGTGACTTGTGTGGCTCGGACCAGGTTCTGTTACCCAGAATCCTTTGCAAACCTCAAAATGTGGCTAAAAAAACACATGTTCCTAACATTTCTGTGGCAGAAAGTTCTGGAATCTGAGAGGAGCCACAAATTTTCTTCCACCCAGCGTTCCCCACGTCTCCCGATACAAATGATACCTCACTTGTGTGGGTAGGCCAAGCGGCCGCGACAGTGAACGCCCTAAAGCGCAACGTGGACACATCCAAATTTGTGACGGAAAACAGAGGTGTTTTTTGCAAAGTGCCTACCTGTAGATTTTGGCCTGTAGCTCAGCCGCCACCTAGGGAAACCTACCAAACCTGTGCATTTCTGAAAACTAGAGACCTAGGGGAATCCAAGATGGGGTGACTTGTGTGGCTCGGACCAGGTTCTGTTACCCAGAATCCTTTGCAAACCTCAAAATTTGGCTAAAAAAACACATGTTCCTAACATTTCTGTGGCAGAAAGTTCTGGAATCTGAGAGGAGCCACAAATTTTCTTCCACCCAGCGTTCCCCACGTCTCCCGATACAAATGATACCTCACTTGTGTGGGTAGGCCTAGCGGCCGCGACAGTGAACACCCCAAAGCGCAACTTGGACACATCCAAATTTGTGACGGAAAACAGAGGTGTTTTTTGCAAAGTGCCTACCTGTAGATTTTGGCCTGTAGCGCAGCCGCCACCTAGGGAAACCTACCAAACCTGTGCATTTCTGAAAACTAGAGACCTAGGGGAATCCAAGATGGGGTGACTTGTGTGGCTCGGACCAGGTTCTGTTACCCAGAATCCTTTGCAAACCTCAAAATTTGGCTAAAAAAACACATGTTCCTAACATTTCTGTGGCAGAAAGTTCTGGAATCTGAGAGGAGCCACAAATTTCCTTCCACCCAGCGTTCCCTCACGTCTCCCGATAAAAATGATACCTCACTTGTGTGGGTAGGCCTAGCGGCCGCGACAGGGAATGCCCCAAAGCGCAACGTGGACACATCCAAATTTGTGACGGAAAACAGAGGTGTTTTTTGCAAAGTGCCTACCTGTAGATTTTGGCCTGTAGCTCAGCCGCCACCTAGGGAAACCTACCAAACCTGTGCATTTCTGAAAACTAGAGACCTAGGGGAATCCAAGATGGGGTGACTTGTGTGGCTCGGACCAGGTTCTGTTACCCAGAATCCTTTGCAAACCTCAAAATGTGGCTAAAAAAACACATGTTCCTAACATTTCTGTAGCAGAAAGTTCTGGAATCTGAGAGGAGCCACAAATTTCCTTCCACCCAGCGTTCCCCCAAGTCTCCCGATAAAAATGATACCTCACTTGTGTGGGTAGGCCTAGCGCCCGCGACAGGAAATGCCCCAAAGCGCAACATGGACACATCCAAATTTGTGAAGGAAAACAGAGGTGTTTTTTGCAAAGTGCCTACCTGTAGATTTTGGCCTGTAGCTCAGCCGCCACCTAGGGAAACCTACCAAACCTGTGCATTTCTGAAAACTAGAGACCTAGGGGAATCCAAGATGGGGTGACTTGTGTGGCTCGGACCAGGTTCTGTTACCCAGAATCCTTTGCAAACCTCAAAATGTGGCTAAAAAAACACATGTTCCTAACATTTCTGTGGCAGAAAGTTCTGGAATCTGAGAGGAGCCACAAATTTTCTTCCACCCAGCGTTCCCCACGTCTCCCGATACAAATGATACCTCACTTGTGTGGGTAGGCCTAGCGGCCGCGACAGTCAACGCCCCAAAGCGCAACGTGGACACATCCAAATTTGTGACGGAAAACAGGTGTTTTTTGCAAAGTGCCTACCTGTAGATTTTGGCCTGTAGCTCAGCCGCCACCTAGGGAAACCTACCAAACCTGTGCATTTCTGAAAACTAGAGACATAGGGGAATCCAAGATGGGGTGACTTGTGTGGCTCGGACCAGGTTCTGTTACCCAGAATCCTTTGGAAACCTCAAAATTTGGCTAAAAAAACACATGTTCCTAACATTTCTGTGGCAGAAAGTTCTGGAATCTGAGAGGAGCCACAAATTTCCTTCCACCCAGCGTTCCCCCACGTCTCCCAATAAAAATGATACATCACTTGTGTGGGTAGGCCTAGCGCCCGCAACAGGAAACGCCCCAAAGCGCAACGTGGACACATCCAAATTTGTGACGGAAAACAGAGGTGTTTTTTGCAAAGTGCCTACCTGTAGATTTTGGCCTGTAGCTCAGCCGCCACCTAGGGAAACCTACCAAACCTGTGCATTTCTGAAAACTAGAGACCTAGGAGAATCCAAGATGGGGTGACTTGTGTGGCTCGGACCAGGTTCTGTTACCCAGAATCCTTTGGAAACCTCAAAATTTGGCTAAAAAAACACATGTTCCTAACATTTCTGTGGCAGAAAGTTCTGGAATCTGAGAGGAGCCACAAATTTCCTTCCACCCAGCGTTCCCCCACGTCTCCCAATAAAAATGATACATCACTTGTGTGGGTAGGCCTAGCGCCCGCAACAGGAAACGCCCCAAAGCGCAACGTGGACACATCCAAATTTGTGACGGAAAACAGAGGTGTTTTTTGCAAAGTGCCTACCTGTAGATTTTGGCCTGAAGCTCAGCCGCCACGTAGGGAATCTTACCAAACCTGTGCATTTCTGAAAACTAGAGACCTAGGGGAATCCAAGATGGGGTGACTTGTGTGGCTCGGACCAGGTTCTGTTACCCAGAATCCTTTGCAAACCTCAAAATTTGGCTAAAAAAACACATGTTCCTAACATTTCTGTGGCAGAAAGTTCTGGAATCTGAGAGGAGCCACAAATTTCCTTCCACCCAGCGTTCCCTCATGTCTCCCGATAAAAATGATACCTCACTTGTGTGGGTAGGCCTAGCGGCCGCGACAGGGAACGCCCCAAAGCGCAACGTGGACACATCCAAATTTGTGAAGGATAACAGAGGTGTTTTTTGCAAAGTGACTACCTGTAGATTTTGGCCTGTAGCTCAGCCGCCACCTAGGGAAACCTACCAAACCTGTGCATTTCTGAAAACTAGAGACCTAGGGGAATCCAAGATGGCGTGACTTGTGTGGCTCGGACCAGGTTCTGTTACCCAGAATCCTTTGCAAACCTCAAAATTTGGCTAAAAAAACACATGTTCCTAACATTTCTGTGGCAGAAAGTTCTGGAATCTGAGAGGAGCCACAAATTTCCTTCCACCCAGCGTTCCCCCACGTCTCCCGATAAAAATGATACCTTACTTGTGTGGGTAGGCCTAGCGGCCGCGACAGGAAACTCCCCAAAGCGCAACGTGGACACATCCAAATTTGTGAAGGAAAACAGAGGTGTTTTTTGCAAAGTGATTACCTGTAGATTTTGGCTTGTAGCTCAGCCGCCACCTAGGGAAACCTACCACACCTGTGCATTTCTGAAAACTAGAGACCTAGGGGAATCCAAGATGGGGTGACTTGTGTGGCTCGGACCAGGTTCTGTTACCCAGAATCCTTTGCAAACCTCAAAATTTGGCTAAAAAAACACATGTTCCTAACATTTCTGTGGCAGAAAGTTCTGGAATCTGAGAGGAGCCACAAATTTCCTTCCACCCAGCGTTCCCCCAAGTCTCCCGATAAAAATGATACCTCACTTGTGTGGGTAGGCCTAGCGCCCGCGACAGGAAATGCCCCAAAGCGCAACGTGGACACATCCAAATTTGTGAAGGAAAACAGAGGTGTTTTTTGCAAAGTGCCTACCTGTAGATTTTGGCCTGTAGCTCAGCCGCCACCTAGGGAAACCTACCAAACCTGTGCATTTCTGAAAACTAGAGACCTAGGGGAATCCAAGATGGCGTGACTTGTGTGGCTCGGACCAGGTTCTGTTACCCAGAATCCTTTGCAAACCTCAAAATTTGGCTAAAAAAACACATGTTCCTAACATTTCTGTGGCAGAAAGTTCTGGAATCTGAGAGGAGCCACAAATTTCCTTCCACCCAGCGTTCCCCCACGTCTCCCGATAAAAATGATACCTCACTTGTGTGGGTAGGCCTAGCGTCTGCAACAGGAAACGCCCCAAAGCGCAACGTGGACACATCCAAATTTGTGTCGGAAAACAGAGGTGTTTTTTGCAAAGTGACTACCTGTAGATTTTGGCCTGTAGCTCAGCCGCCACGTAGGGAAACCTACCAAACCTGTGCATTTCTGAAAACTAGAGACCTAGGGGAATCCAAGATGGGGTGACTTGTGTGGCTCGGACCAGGTTCTGTTACCCAGAATCCTTTGCAAACCTCAAAATTTGGCTAATAAAACACATGTTCCTAACATTTCTGTGGCAGAAAGTTCTGGAATCTGAGAGGAGCCACAAATTTCCTTCCACCCAGCGTTCCCCCACGTCTCCCGATAAAAATGATACCTCACTTGTGTGGGTAGGGCTAGCGGCCGCGACAGGAAATGTCCCAAAGCTCAACGTGGACACATCCAAATTTGTGAAGGAAAACAGAGGTGTTTTTTGCAAAGTGACTACCTGTAGATTTTGGCCTGTAGCTCAGCCGCCACCTAGGGAAACCTACCAAACCTGTGCATTTCTGAAAACTAGAGACCTAGGGGAATTCAAGGTGGGGTGACTTGTGTGGCTCGGACCAGGTTCTGTTACCCACAATCCTTTGCAAACCTCAAAATTTGGCTAAAAAAACACATGTTCCTAACATTTCTGTGGCAGAAAGTTCTGGAATCTGAGAGGAGCCACAAATTTCCTTCCACCCAGCGTTCCCCCACGTCTCCCGATAAAAATGATACCTCACTTGTGTGGGTAGGCATAGCGGCCGCGACAGGAAGTGCCCCAAAGCGCAACGTGGACACATCCAAATTTGTGAAGGAAAACAGAGGTGTTTTTTGCAAAGTGACTACCTGTAGATTTTGGCCTGTAGCTCAGCCGCCACCTAGGGAAACCTACCAAACCTGTGCATTTCTGAAAACTAGAGACCTAGGGGATTCCAAGATGGGGTGACTTGTGTGGCTCGGACCAGGTTCTGTTACCCAGAATCCTTTGCAAACCTCAAAATTTGGCTAAAAAAACACATGTTCCTAACATTTCTGTGGCAGAAAGTTCTGGAATCTGAGAGGAGCCACAAATTTCCTTCCACCCAGCGTTCCCCCAAGTCTCCCGATAAAAATTATACCTCACTTGTGTGGGTAGGCCTAGCGCCCGCGACAGGAAACGCCCCAAAGCGCAACGTGGACACATCCAAATTTGTGAAGGAAAACAGAGGTGTTTTTTGCAAAGTGCCTACCTGTAGATTTTGGCCTGTAGCTCAGCCGCCACCTAGGGAAACCTACCAAACCTGTGCATTTCTGAAAACTAGAGACCTAGGGGAATCCAAGATGGCGTGACTTGTGTGGCTCGGACCAGGTTCTGTTACCCAGAATCCTTTGCAAACCTCAAAATTTGGCTAAAAAAACACATGTTCCTAACATTTCTGTGGCAGAAAGTTCTGGAATCTGAGAGGAGCCACAAATTTCCTTCCACCCAGCGTTCCCCCACGTCTCCCGATAAAAATGATACCTCACTTGTGCGGGTAGGCCTAGCATCCGTAACAGGAAACGACCCAAAGCGCAACGTGGACACATCCAAATTTGTGACGGAAAACAGAGGTGTTTTTTGCAAAGTGCCTACCTGTAGATTTTGGCCTGTAGCTCAGCCGCCACGTAGGGAAACCTACCAAACCTGTGCATTTCTGAAAACTAGAGACCTAGGGGAATCCAAGATGGGGTGACTTGTGTGGCTCGGACCAGGTTCTGTTACCCAGAATCCTTTGCAAACCTCAAAATTTGGCTAAAAAAACACATGTTCCTAATATTTCTGTGGCAGAAAGTTCTGGAATCTGAGAGGAGCCACAAATTTCCTTCCACCCAGCGTTCCCCCACGTCTCCCGATAAAAATGATACCTCACTTGTGTGGGTAGGGCTAGCGGCCGCGACAGGAAATGCCCCAAAGCGCAACGTGGACACATCCAAATTTGTGAAGGAAAACAGAGGTGTTTTTTGCAAAGTGACTACCTGTAGATTATGGCCTGTAGCTCAGCCGCCACCTAGGGAAACCTACCAAACCTGTGCATTTCTGAAAACTAGAGACCTAGGGGAATTCAAGGTGGGGTGACTTGTGTGGCTCGGACCAGGTTCTGTTACCCACAATCCTTTGCAAACCTCAAAATTTGGATTAAAAAAAACATGTTCCTAACATTTCTGTGGCAGAAAGTTCTGGAATCTGAGAGGAGCCACAAATTTCCTTCCACCCAGCGTTCCCCCATGTCTCCCGATAAAAATGATACCTCACTTGTGTGGGTAGGCCTAGCGGCCGCGACAGGAAGCACCCCAAAGCGCAACGTGGACACATCCAAATTTGTGAAGGAAAACAGAGGTGTTTTTTGCAAAGTGACTACCTGTAGATTTGGCCTGTAGCTCAGCCGCCACCTAGGGAAACCTACCAAACCTGTGCATTTCTGAAAACTAGAGACCTAGGGGAATCCAAGATGGGGTGACTTGTGTGGCTCGGACCAGGTTCTGTTACCCAGAATCCTTTGCAAACCTCAAAATTTGGCTAAAAAAACACATGTTCCTAACATTTCTGTGGCAGAAAGTTCTGGAATCTGAGAGGAGCCACAAATTTCCTTCCACCCAGCGTTCCCCCACGTCTCCCGATAAAAATGATACCTCACTTGTGTGGGTAGGCCTAGCGGCCGCGACAGGAGACACCCCAGAGCGCAACGTGGACACATCCAAATTTGTGAAGGAAAACAGAGGTGTTTTTTGCAAAGTGACTACCTGTAGATTTTGGCCTGTAGCTCAGCCGCCACCTAGGGAAACCTACCAATCCTGTGCATTTCTGAAAACTAGAGACCTAGGGGAATCCAAGATGGCGTGACTTGTGTGGCTCGGACAGGTTCTGTTACCCAGAATCCTTTGCAAACCTCAAAATTTGGCTAAAAAAACACATGTTCCTAACATTTCTGTGGCAGAAAGTTCTGGAATCTGAGAGGAGCCACAAATTTCCTTCCACCCAGCGTTCCCCCACGTCTCCCGATAAAAATGATACCTCACTTGTGTGGGTAGGCCTAGCGGCCGCGACAGGAAACACCCCAAAGCGCAACGTGGACACATCCAAATTTGTGAAGGAAAACAGAGGTGTTTTTTGCAAAGTGACTACCTGTAGATTTTGGCTTGTAGCTCAGCCGCCACCTAGGGAAACCTACCAAACCTGTGCATTTCTGAAAACTAGAGACCTAGGGGAATCCAAGATGGGGTGACTTGTGTGGCTCGGACCAGGTTCTGTTACCCAGAATCATTTGCAAACCTCAAAATTTGTCTAAAAAAACACATGTTCCTCACATTTCTGTGGCAGAAAGTTCTGGAATCTGAGTGGAGCCACGAATTTCCTTCCACCCAGCGTTGCCCCACATCTCCCGATAAAAATGATACCTCACTTGTGTGCGTAGGCCTAGCGCCCGTGACAGGAAATGCCCCAAAGCGCAACGTGGACACAGCCAAATTTTTGAAGGAAAACAGAGGTGTTTTTTGCAAAGTGCCTACCTGTAGATTTTGGCCTGTAGCTCAGCCGCCACCTAGGGAAACCTACCAAACCTGTGTATTTCTGAAAACTAGAGACCTGGGGGAATCCAAGATGGGGTGACTTGTGTGGCTCGGACCAGGTTCTGTTACCCAGAATCCTTTGCAAACCTCAAAATGTGGCTAAAAAAACACATGTTCCTAACATTTCTGTGGCAGAAAGTTCTGGAATCTGAGAGGAGCCACAAATTTTCTTCCACCCAGCGTTCCCCACGTCTTCCGATACAAATGATACCTCACTTGTGTGGGTAGGCCTAGCGGCCGCGACAGTGAGCGCCCCAGAGCGCAACGTGGACACATCCAAATTTGTGACCGAAAACAGAGGTGTTTTTTGCAAAGTGCCTACCTGTAGATTTTGGCCTGTAGCTCAGCCGCCACCTAGGGAAACCTACCAAACCTGTGCATTTCTGAAAACTAGAGACCTAGGGGAATCCAAGATGGGGTGACTTGTGTGGCTCGGACCAGGTTCTGTTACCCAGAATCCTTTGCAAACCTCAAAATTTGGCTAAAAAAACACATGTTCCTAACATTTCTGTGGCAGAAAGTTCTGGAATCTGAGAGGAGCCACAAATTTCCTTCCACCCAGCGTTCCCTCACATCTCCCGATAAAAATGATACCTCACTTGTGTGGGTAGGCCTAGCGGCCGCGACAGGAAACGCCCCAAAGCGCAACGTGGACACATCCAAATTTGTGAAGGATAACAGAGGTGTTTTTTGCAAAGTGACTACCTGTAGATTTTGGCCTGTAGCTCAGCCGCCACCTAGGGAAACCTACCAAACCTGTGCATTTCTGAAAACTAGAGACCTAGGGGAATCCAAGATGGCGTGACTTGTGTGGCTCGGACCAGGTTCTGTTACCCAGAATCCTTTGCAAACCTCAAAATTTGGCTAAAAAAACACATGTTCCTAACATTTCTGTGGCAGAAAGTTCTGGAATCTGAGAGGAGCCACAAATTTCCTTCCACCCAGCGTTCCCCCACGTCTCCCGATAAAAATGATACCTCACTTGTGTGGGTAGGCCTAGCGGCCGCGACAGAAAACACCCCAAAGCGCAACGTGGACACATCCAAATTTGTGAAGGAAAACAGAGGTGTTTTTTGCAAAGTGACTACCTGTAGATTTTGGCTTGTAGCTCAGCCGCCACCTAGGGAAACCTACCAAACCTGTGCATTTCTGAAAACTAGAGACCTAGGGGAATCCAAGATGGGGTGACTTGTGTGGCTCGGACCAGGTTCTGTTACCCAGAATCATTTGCAAACCTCAAAATTTGGCTAAAAAAACACATGTTCCTCACATTTCTGTGGCAGAAAGTTCTGGAATCTGAGAGGAGCCACGAATTTACTTCCACCCAGCGTTGCCCCACATCTCCCGATAAAAATGATACCTCACTTGTGTGCGTAGGCCTAGCGCCCGTGACAGGAAATGCCCCAAAGCGCAACGTGGACACAGCCAAATTTTTGAAGGAAAACAGAGGTGTTTTTTGCAAAGTGCCTACCTGTAGATTTTGGCCTGTAGCTCAGCCGCCACCTAGGGAAACCTACCAAACCTGTGTATTTCTGAAAACTAGAGACCTGGGGGAATCCAAGATGGGGTGACTTGTGTGGCTCGGACCAGGTTCTGTTACCCAGAATCATTTGCAAACCTCAAAATTTGGCTAAAAAAACACATGTTCCTCACATTTCTGTGGCAGAAAGTTCTGGAATCTGAGAGGAGCCACGAATTTACTTCCACCCAGCGTTGCCCCACATCATCCGATAAAAATGATACCTCACTTGTGTGCGTAGGCCTAGCGCCCGTGACAGGAAATGCCCCAAAGCGCAACGTGGACACAGCCAAATTTTTGAAGGAAAACAGAGGTGTTTTTTGCAAAGTGCCTACCTGTAGATTTTGGCCTGTAGCTCAGCCGCCACCTAGGGAAACCTACCAAACCTGTGTATTTCTGAAAACTAGAGACCTGGGGGAATCCAAGATGGGGTGACTTGTGTGGCTCGGACCAGGTTCTGTTACCCAGAATCCTTTGCAAACCTCAAAATTTGGCTAAAAAAACACATGTTCCTAACATTTCTGTGGCAGAAAGTTCTGGAATCAGAGAGGAGCCACAAATTTCCTTCCACCCAGCGTTCCCCCACGTCTCCCGATAAAAATGATACCTCACTTGTGTGGGTAGGCCTAGCGCCCGCGACAGGAAACGCCCCAAAGCGCAAAGTGGACACATCCAAATTTGTGGAGAAAAACAGAGGTGTTTTTTGCAAAGTGATTACCTGTAGATTTTGGCCTGTAGCTCAGCCGCCACTTAGGGAAACCTACCAAACCTGTGCATTTCTGAAAACTAGAGACCTAGGGGAATCCAAGATGGGGTGACTTGTGTGGCTCGGACCAGGTTCTGTTACCCAGAATCCTTTGCAAACCTCAAAATGTGGCTAAAAAAACACATGTTCCTAACATTTCTGTGGCAGAAAGTTCTGGAATCTGAGAGGAGCCACAAATTTCCTTCCACCCAGCGTTCCCCCACGTCTCCCGATAAAAATGATACCTCACTTGTGTGGGTAGGCCTAGCGCCCGCGACAGGAAACGCCCCAAAGCGCAACATGGACACATCCAAATTTGTGAAGGAAAACAGAGGTGTTTTTTGCAAAGTGCCTACCTGTAGATTTTGGCCTGTAGCTCCGCCGCCACCTAGGGAAACCTACCAAACCTGTGCATTTCTGAAAACTAGAGACCGAGGGGAATTCAAGGTGGGGAGACTTGTGTGGCTTGGACCAGGTTCTGTTACCCAGAATCCTTTGCAAACCTCAAAATTTGGCTAAAAAAACACATGTTCCTAACATTTCTGTGGCAGAAAGTTCTGGAATCTGAGAGGAGCCACAAATTTCCTTCCACCCAACGTTCCCCCACGTCTCCCGATAAAAATGATACCTCAATTGTGTGGGTAGGCCTAGCGGCCGCGACAGCCAACGCCCCAAAGCGCAACGTGGACACATCCAAATTTGTGAAGGAAAACAGAGGTGTTTTTTGCAAAGTGCCTACCTGTAGATTTTGGCCTGTAGGTCAGCCGCCACCTAGGGAAACCTACCAAACCTGTGCATTTCTGAAAACTAGAGACATAGGGGAATCCAAGGTGGGGTGACCTGTGTGGCTCGGACCAGGTTCTGTTACCCAGAATCCTTTGCAAACCTCAAAATTTGGCTAAAAAAACACATGTTCCTAACATTTCTGTGGCAGGAAGTTCTGGAATTTGAGAGGAGCCACAAATTTCCTTCCACCCAGCGTTCCCCCACGTCTCCCGATAAAAATGATACCTCACTTGTGTGGGTAGGCCTAGCGGCCGCGACAGGAGATGCCCCAAAGCGCAACGTGGACACATCCAAATTTGTGAAGGAAAACAGAGGTGTTTTTTGCAAAGTGACTACCTGTAGATTTTGGCCTGTAGCTCAGCCGCCACCTAGGGAAACCTACCAAACCTGTGCATTTCTGAAAACTAGAGACCTAGGGGAATCCAAGGTGGGGTGACTTGTGTGGCTCGGACCAGTTTCTGTTACCCAGAATCCTTTGCAAACCTCAAAATTTGGCTAAAAAAACACATGTTCCTAACATTTCTGTGGCAGAAAGTTCTGGAATCTGAAAGGAGCCACAAATTTCCTTCCACCCAGCGTTCCCCCACGTCTCCCAATAAAAATGATACCTCACTTGTGTGGGTAGGCCTAGCGGCCGCGACAGGAAACACCCCAAAGCGCAACGTGGACACATCCAAATTTGTGAAGGAAAACAGAGGTGTTTTTTGCAAAGTGACTACCTGTAGATTTTGGCCTGTAGCTCACCCGCCACCTAGGGAAACCTACCAAACCTGTGCATTTCTGAAAACTAGAGACCTAGGGGAATCCAAGGTGGGGTGACTTGTGTGGCTCGGACCAGGTTCTGTTACCCAGAATCCTTTGCAAACCTCAAAATTTGGTTAAAAAAACACATGTTCCTAACATTTCTGTGGCAGAAAGTTCTGGAATCTGAGAGGAGCCATAAATTTCCTTCCACCCAGCGTTCTCCCACGTCTCCCGATAAAAATGATACCTCACTTGTGTGCGTAGGCCTAGCGCCCGTGACAGGAAATGCCCCAAAGCGCAACGTGGACACATCCAAATTTGTGAAGGAAAACAGAGGTGTTTTTTGCAAAGTGACTACCTGTAGATTTTGGCTTGTAGCTCAGCTGCCACCTAGGGAAGCCTACCAAACCTGTGCATTTCTGAAAACTAGAGACCTAGGGGAATCCAAGATGGGGTGACTTGTGTGGCTTGGACCAGGTTCTGTTACCCAGAATCCTTTGCAAACCTCGAAATTTGGCTAAAAAAACACATGTTCCTAACATTTCTGTGGCAGAAAGTTCTGGAATCTGAGAGGAGCCACGAATTTCTTTCCACCCAGCATTCCCCCACGTCTCCCGATAAAAATGATACCTCACTTGTGAGCGTAGGCCTAGCGCCCGTGACAGGAAATGCCCCAAGGCGCAACGTGGACACATCCAAATTTGTGAAGGAAAACAGAGGTGTTTTTTGCAAAGTGCCTACCTGTAGATTTTGGCCTGTAGCTCAGCCGCCACCTAGGGAAACCTACCAAACCTGTGCATTTCTGAAAACTAGAGACCGAGGGGAATTCAAGGTGGGGAGACTTGTGTGGCTTGGACCAGGTTCTGTTACCCAGAATCCTTTGCAAACCTCAAAATTTGGCTAAAAAAACACATGTTCCTAACATTTCTGTGGCAGAAAGTTCTGGAATCTGAGAGGAGCCACAAATTTCCTTCCACCCAACGTTCCCCCACGTCTCCCGATAAAAATGATACCTCACTTGTGTGGGTAGGCCTAGCGGCCGCGACAGCCAACGCCCCAAAGCGCAACGTGGACACATCCAAATTTGTGAAGGAAAACAGAGGTGTTTTTTGCAAAGTGCCTACCTGTAGATTTTGGCCTGTAGCTCAGCCGCCACCTAGGGAAACCTACCAAACCTGTGCATTTCTGAAAACTAGAGACATAGGGGAATCCAAGGTGGGGTGACCTGTGTGGCTCGGACCAGGTTCTGTTACCCAGAATCCTTTGCAAACCTCAAAATTTGGCTAAAAAAACACATGTTCCTAACATTTCTGTGGCAGAAAGTTCTGGAATTTGAGAGGAGCCACAAATTTCCTTCCACCCAGCGTTCCCCCACGTCTCCCGATAAAAATGATACCTCACTTGTGTGGGTAGGCCTAGCGGCCGCGACAGGAAGTGCCCCAAAGCGCAACGTGGACACATCCAAATTTGTGAAAGAAAACAGAGGTGTTTTTTGCAAAGTGACTACCTGTAGATTTTGGCTTGTAGCTCAGCCGCCACCTAGGGAAACCTACCAAACCTGTGCATTTCTGAAAACTAGAGACCTAGGGGAATCCAAGATGGCGTGACTTGTGTGGCTCGGACCAGGTTCTGTTACCCAGAATCCTTTGCAAACCTCAAAATTTGGCTAAAAAAACACATGTTCCTCAACTTTCTGTGGCAGAAAGTTCTGGAATCTGATAGGAGCCACGAATTTCTTTCCACCCAGCGTTCCCCCACGTCTCCCGATAAAAATGATACCTCACTTGTGTGCGTAGGCCTAGCGCCCGTGACAGGAAATGCCCCAAGGCTCAACGTGGACACATCCAAATTTGTGACGGAAAACAAAGGTGTTTTTTGCAAAGTGCCTACCTGTAGATTTTGGCCTGTAGCTCAGCCGCCACCTAGGGAAACCTACCACACCTGTGCATTTCTGAAAACTAGAGACCTAGGGGAATCCAAGATGGGGTGACTTGTGTGGCTCGGACCAGGTTCTGTTACCCAGAATCCTTTGCAAACCTCGAAATGTGGCTAAAAAAACACATGTTCCTAATATTTCTGTGGCAGAAAGTTCTGGAATCTGGGAGGAGCCACACATTTTCTTCCACCCAGCGTTCCCCCACGTCTCCCGATAAAAATGATACCTCACTTGTGTGTTTAGGCCTAGCGCCCGCGACAGGAAACGCCCCAAAGCGCAACGTGGACACATCCAAATTTGTGAAGGAAAACAGAGGTGTTTTTTGCAAAGTGCCTACCTGTAGATTTTGGCCTGTAGCTCAGCCGCCACCTAGGGAAACCTACCAAACCTGTGCATTTCTGAACACTAGAGACCTAGGGGAATCCAAGATGGGGAGACTTGTGTGGCTCGGACCAGGTTCTGTTACCCAGAATCCTTTGCAAACCTCAAAATTTGGCTAAAAAAACACATGTTCCTAACATTTCTGTGGCAGAAAGTTCTGGAATCTGAGAGGAGCCACAAATTTCCTTCCACCCAGCGTTCCCCCACGTCTCCCGATAAAAATGATACCTCACTTGTGTGGGTAGGTCTAGCGGCCGCGACAGGAAACGCCCCAAAGCGCAACGTGGACACATCCAAATTTGTGAAGGAAAACAGAGGTGTTTTTTGCAAAGTGCCTACCTGTAGATTTTGGCCTGTAGCTCAGCCGCCACCTAGGGAAACCTACCAAACCTGTGCATTTCTGAAAACTAGAGACATAGGGGAATCCAAGGTGGGGTGACCTGTGTGGCTCGGACCAGGTTCTGTTACCCAGAATCCTTTGCAAACCTCAAAATTTGGCTAAAAAAACACATGTTCCTAACATTTCTGTGGCAGAAAGTTCTGGAATTTGAGAGGAGCCACAAATTTCCTTCCACCCAGCGTTCCCCCACGTCTCCCGATAAAAATGATACCTCACTTGTGTGGGTAGGCCTAGCGGCCGCGACAGGAAATGCCCCAAAGCGCAACGTGGACACATCCAAATTTGTGAAGGAAAACAGAGGTGTTTTTTGCAAAGTGACTACCTGTAGATTTTGGCTTGTAGCTCAGCCGCCACCTAGGGAAACCTACCAAACCTGTGCATTTCTGAAAACTAGAGACCTAGGGGAATCCAAGATGGCGTGACTTGTGTGGCTCGGACCAGGTTCTGTTACCCAGAATCCTTTGCAAACCTCAAAATTTGGCTAAAAAAACACATGTTCCTCAACTTTCTGTGGCAGAAAGTTCTGGAATCTGATAGGAGCCACGAATTTCTTTCCACCCAGCGTTCCCCCACGTCTCCCGATAAAAATGATACCTCACTTGTGTGCGTAGGCCTAGCGCCCGTGACAGGAAATGCCCCAAGGCGCAACGTGGACACATCCAAATTTGTGACGGAAAACAAAGGTGTTTTTTGCAAAGTGCCTACCTGTAGATTTTGGCCTGTAGCTCAGCCGCCACCTAGGGAAACCTACCACACCTGTGCATTTCTGAAAACTAGAGACCTAGGGGAATCCAAGATGGGGTGACTTGTGTGGCTCGGACCAGGTTCTGTTACCCAGAATCCTTTGCAAACCTCGAAATGTGGCTAAAAAAACACATGTAACTAATATTTCTGTGGCAGAAAGTTCTGGAATCTGAGAGGAGCCACAAATTTCCTTCCACCCAGCGTTCCCCCACGTCTCCCGATAAAAATGATACCTCACTTGTGTGGGTAGGCCTAGCGCCCGCGACAGGAAACGCCCCAAAGCGCAACGTGGACACATCCAAATTTGTGAAGGAAAACAGAGGTGTTTTTTGCAAAGTGCCTACCTGTAGATTTTGGCCTGTAGCTCAGCCGCCACCTAGGGAAACCTACCAAACCTGTGCATTTCTGAAAACTAGAGACCTAGGGGAATCCAAGATGGGGAGACTTGTGTGGCTCGGACCAGGTTCTGTTACCCAGAATCCTTTGCAAACCTCAAAATTTGGCTAAAAAAACACATGTTCCTAACATTTCTGTGGCAGAAAGTTCTGGAATCTGAGAGGAGCCACAAATTTCCTTCCACCCAGCGTTCCCCCACGTCTCCCGATAAAAATGATACCTCACTTGTGTGGGTAGGTCTAGCGGCCGCGACAGGAAACGCCCCAAAGCGCAACGTGGACACATCCAAATTTGTGAAGGAAAACAGAGGTGTTTTTTGCAAAGTGACTACCTGTAGATTTTGGCCTGTAGCTCAGCCGCCACCTAGGGAAACCTACCAAACCTGTGCATTTCTGAAAACTAGAGACCTAGGGGAATCCAAGGTGGGGTGACTTGTGTGGCTCGGACCAGGTTCTGTTACCCAGAATCCTTTGCAAACCTCAAAATTTGGTTAAAAAAACACATGTTCCTAACATTTCTGTGGCAGAAAGTTCTGGAATCTGAGAGGAGCCATGAATTTCCTTCCACCCAGCGTTCCCCCATGTCTCCCGATAAAAATGATACCTCACTTGTGTGGGTAGGCCTAGCGGCCGCAACAGGAACCATCCCAAAGCGCAACGTGGACACATCCAAATTTGTGAAGGAAAACAGAGGTGTTTTTTGCAAAGTGACTACCTGTAGATTTTGGCTTGTAGCTCAGCCGCCACCTAGGGAAACCTACCAAACCTGTGCATTTCTGAAAACTAGAGACCTAGGGGAATCCAAGATGGCGTGACTTGTGTGGCTCGGACCAGGTTCTGTTACCCAGAATCCTTTGCAAACCTCAAAATTTGGCTAAAAAAACACATGTTCCTCAACTTTCTGTGGCAGAAAGTTCTGGAATCTGATAGGAGCCACGAATTTCTTTCCACCCAGCGTTCCCCCACGTCTCCCGATAAAAATGATACCTCACTTGTGTGCGTAGGCCTAGCGCCCGTGACAGGAAATGCCCCAAGGCGCAACGTGGACACATCCAAATTTGTGACGGAAAACAAAGGTGTTTTTTGCAAAGTGCCTACCTGTAGATTTTGGCCTGTAGCTCAGCCGCCACCTAGGGAAACCTACCACACCTGTGCATTTCTGAAAACTAGAGACCTAGGGGAATCCAAGATGGGGTGACTTGTGTGGCTCGGACCAGGTTCTGTTACCCAGAATCCTTTGCAAACCTCGAAATGTGGCTAAAAAAACACATGTTCCTAACATTTCTGTGGCAGAAAGTTCTGGAATCTGGGAGGAGCCACTAATTTTCTTCCACCCAGCGTTCCCCCCGTCTCCCGATAAAAATGATACCTCACTTGTGTGGGTAGGCCTAGCGCCCGCGACAGGAAACGCCCCAAAGCGCAACGTGGACACATCCAAATTTGTGAAGGAAAACAGAGGTGTTTTTTGCAAAGTGCCTACCTGTAGATTTTGGCCTGTAGCTCAGCCGCCACCTAGGGAAACGTACCAAACCTGTGCATTTCTGAAAACTAGAGACCTAGGGGAATTCAAGGTGGGGTGACTTGTGTGGCTCGGACCAGGTTCTGTTACCCAGAATCCTTTGCAAACCTCAAAATTTGGCTAAAAAAATACATGTTCCCAACATTTCTGTGGCAGAAAGTTCTGGAATCTGAGAGGAGCCACAAATTTCCTTCCACCCAGCGTTCCCCCACGTCTCCCGATAAAAATGATACCTCACTTGTGTGGGTAGGCCTAGCGGCTGCGACAGGAAACGCTCCAAAGCGCAACGTGGACACATCCAAATTTGTGAAGGAAAACAGAGGTGTTTTTTGCAAAGTGACTACCTGTAGATTTTGGCCTGTAGCTCAGCCGCCACCTAGGGAAACCTACCAAACCTGTGCATTTCTGAAAACTAGAGACCTAGGGGAATCCACGATGGGGTGACTTGTGTGGCTCGGACCAGGTTCTGTTACCCAGAATCCTTTGCAAACCTCAAAATTTGGCTAAAAAAACAAATGTTCCTAACATTTCTGTGGCAGAAAGTTCTGGAATCTGAGAGGAGCCACAAATTTCCTTCCACCCAGCGTTCCCCCACGTCTCCCAATAAAAATGATACCTCACTTGTGTGGGTAGGCCTAGCGCCCGCAACAGGAAACGCCCCAAAGCGCAACGTGGACACATCCAAATTTGTGACGGAAAACAGAGGTGTTTTTTGCAAAGTGCCTACCTGTAGATTTTGGCCTGTAGCTCAGCCGCCACGTAGGGAAACTTACCAAACCTGTGCATTTCTGAAAACTAGAGACCTAGGGGAATCCAAGATGGGGTGACTTGTGTGGCTCGGACCAGGTTCTGTTACCCAGAATCCTTTGCAAACCTCAAAATTTGGCTAAAAAAACACATGTTCCTAACATTTCTGTGGCAGAAAGTTCTGGAATCTGAGAGGAGCCACAAATTTCCTTCCACCCAGCGTTCCCCCACGTCTCCCGATAAAAATGATACCTCACTTGTGTGGGTAGGCCTAGCGCCCGCGACAGGAAACGCCCCAAAGCGCAACATGGACACATCCAAATTTGTGAAGGAAAACAGAGGTGTTTTTTGCAAAGTGCCTACCTGTAGATTTTGGCCTGTAGCTCAGCCGCCACCTAGGGAAACCTACCAAACCTGTGCATTTCTGAAAACTAGAGACCGAGGGGAATTCAAGGTGGGGAGACTTGTGTGGCTTGGACCAGGTTCTGTTACCCAGAATCCTTTGCAAACCTCAAAATTTGGCTAAAAAAACACATGTTCCCAACATTTCTGTGGCAGAAAGTTCTGGAATCTGAGAGGAGCCACAAATTTCCTTCCACCCAGCGTTCCCCCACGTCTCCCGATAAAAATGATACCTCACTTGTGTGGGTAGGCCTAGCGGCCGCGACAGGAAACGCTCCAAAGCGCAACGTGGACACATCCAAATTTGTGAAGGAAAACAGAGGTGTTTTTTGCAAAGTGCCTACCTGTAGATTTTGGCCTGTAGCTCAGCCGCCACCTAGGGAAACCTACCAAACCTGTGCATTTCTGAAAACTAGAGACCTAGGGGAATCCACGATGGGGTGACCTGTGTGGCTCGGACCAGGTTCTGTTACCCAGAATCCTTTGCAAACCTCAAAATATGGCTAAAAAAACACATGTTCCTAACATTTCTGTGGCAGAAAGTTCTTGAATCTGAGAGGAGCCACAAATTTCCTTCCACCCAGCGTTCCCCCACGTCTCCCAATAAAAATGATACCTCACTTGTGTGGGTAGGCCTAGCGCCCGCAACAGGAAACGCCCCAAAGCGCAACGTGGACACATCCAAATTTGTGACGGAAAACAGAGGTGTTTTTTGCAAAGTGCCTACCTGTAGATTTTGGCCTGTAGCTCAGCCGCCACGTAGGGAAACTTACCAAACCTGTGCATTTCTGAAAACTAGAGACCTAGGGGAATCCAAGATGGGGTGACTTGTGTGGCTCGGACCAGGTTCTGTTACCCAGAATCCTTTGCAAACCTCAAAATTTGGCTAAAAAAACACATGTTCCTAACATTTCTGTGGCAGAAAGTTCTGGAATCTGAGAGGAGCCACAAATTTCCTTCCACCCAGCGTTCCCCCACGTCTCCCGATAAAAATGATACCTCACTTGTGTGGGTAGGCCTAGCGCCCGCGACAGGAAACGCCCCAAAGCGCAACATGGACACATCCAAATTTGTGAAGGAAAACAGAGGTGTTTTTTGCAAAGTGCCTACCTGTAGATTTTGGCCTGTAGCTCAGCCGCCACCTAGGGAAACCTACCAAACCTGTGCATTTCTGAAAACTAGAGACCGAGGGGAATTCAAGGTGGGGAGACTTGTGTGGCTTGGACCAGGTTCTGTTACCCAGAATCCTTTGCAAACCTCAAAATTTGGCTAAAAAAACACATGTTCCTAACATTTCTGTGGCAGAAAGTTCTGGAATCTGAGAGGAGCCACAAATTTCCTTCCACCCAACGTTCCCCCACGTCTCCCGATAAAAATGATACCTCACTTGTGTGGGTAGGCCTAGAGGCCGCGACAGCCAACGCCCCAAAGCGCAACGTGGACACATCCAAATTTGTGAAGGAAAACAGAGGTGTTTTTTGCAAAGTGCCTACCTGTAGATTTTGGCCTGTAGCTCAGCCGCCACCTAGGGAAACCTACCAAACCTGTGCATTTCTGAAAACTAGAGACATAGGGGAATCCAAGGTGGGGTGACTTGTGTGGCTCGGACTAGGTTCTGTTACCCAGAATCCTTTGCAAACCTCGAAATGTGGCTAAAAAAACACATGTTCCTAACATTTCTGTGGCAGAAAGTTCTGGAATCTGGGAGGAGCCACAAATTTTCTTCCACCCAGCGTTCCCCCACGTCTCCCGATAAAAATGATACCTCACTTGTGTGGGTAGGCCTAGCGCCCGCGACAGGAAATGCCCCAAAGCGCAACGTGGACACATCCAAATTTGTGAAGGAAAACAGAGGTGTTTTTTGCAAAGTGCCTACCTGTAGATTTTGGCCTGTAGCTCAGCCGCCACCTAGGGAAACCTACCAAACCTGTGCATTTCTGAAAACTAGAGACCTAGGGGAATTCAAGGTGGGGTGATTTGTGTGGCTCGGACCAGGTTCTGTTACCCAGAATCCTTTGCAAACCTCAAAATTTGGCTAAAAAAATACATGTTCCCAACATTTCTGTGGCAGAAAGTTCTGGAATCTGAGAGGAGCCACAAATTTCCTTCCACTCAGCGTTCCCCCACGTCTCCCGATAAAAATGATACCTCAATTGTGTGGGTAGGCCTAGCGGCCGCGACAGCCAACGCCCCAAAGCGCAACGTGGACACATCCAAATTTGTGAAGGAAAACAGAGGTGTTTTTTGCAAAGTGCCTACCTGTAGATTTTGGCCTGTAGCTCAGCCGCCACCTAGGGAAACCTACCAAACCTGTGCATTTCTGAAAACTAGAGACATAGGGGAATCCAAGGTGGGGTGACCTGTGTGGCTCGGACCAGGTTCTGTTACCCAGAATCCTTTGCAAACCTCAAAATTTGGCTAAAAAAACACATGTTCCTAACATTTCTGTGGCAGAAAGTTCTGGAATTTGAGAGGAGCCACAAATTTCCTTCCACCCAGCGTTCCCCCACGTCTCCCGATAAAAATGATACCTCACTTGTGTGGGTAGGCCTAGCGGCCGCGACAGGAAGTGCCCCAAAGCGCAACGTGGACACATCCAAATTTGTGAAGGAAAACAGAGGTGTTTTTTGCAAAGTGACTACCTGTAGATTTTGGCCTGTAGCTCAGCCGCCACCTAAGGAAACCTACCAAACCTGTGCATTTCTGAAAACTAGAGACCTAGGGGAATCCAAGGTGGGGTGACTTGTGTGGCTCGGACCAGTTTCTGTTACCCAGAATCCTTTGCAAACCTCAAAATTTGGCTAAAAAAACACATGTTCCTAACATTTCTGTGGCAGAAAGTTCTGGAATCTGAGAGGAGCCACAAATTTCCTTCCACCCAGCGTTCCCCCACGTCTCCCAATAAAAATGATACCTCACTTGTGTGGGTAGGCCTAGCGGCCGCGACAGGAAACACCCCAAAGCGCAACGTGGACACATCCAAATTTGTGAAGGAAAACAGAGGTGTTTTTTGCAAAGTGACTACCTGTAGATTTTGGCCTGTAGCTCACCCGCCACCTAGGGAAACCTACCAAACCTGTGCATTTCTGAAAACTAGAGACCTAGGGGAATCCAAGGTGGGGTGACTTGTGTGGCTCGGACCAGGTTCTGTTACCCAGAATCCTTTGCAAACCTCAAAATTTGGTTAAAAAAACACATGTTCCTAACATTTCTGTGGCAGAAAGTTCTGGAATCTGAGAGGAGCCATAAATTTCCTTCCACCCAGCGTTCTCCCACGTCTCCTGATAAAAATGATACCTCACTTGTGTGCGTAGGCCTAGCGGCCGTGACAGGAAATGCCCCAAAGCGCAACGTGGACACATCCAAATTTGTGAAGGAAAACAGAGGTGTTTTTTGCAAAGTGACTACCTGTAGATTTTGGCTTGTAGCTCAGCCGCCACCTAGGGAAGCCTACCAAACCTGTGCATTTCTGAAAACTAGAGACCTAGGGGAATCCAAGATGGGGTGACTTGTGTGACTCGGACCAGGTTCTGTTACCCAGAATCCTTTGCAAACCTCAAAATTTGGCTAAAAAAACACATGTTCCTCACATTTCTGTGGCAGAAAGTTCTGGAATCTGAGAGGAGCCACGAATTTCTTTCCGCCCAGCATTCCCCCACGTCTCCCGATAAAAATGATACCTCACTTGTGAGCGTAGGCCTAGCGCCCGTGACAGGAAATGCCCCAAGGCGCAACGTGGACACATCCAAATTTGTGACGGAAAACAGAGGTGTTTTTTGCAAAGTGCCTACCTGTAGATTTTGGCCTGTAGCTCAGCCGCCACCTAGGGAAACCTACCAAACCTGTGCATTTCTGAAAACTAGAGACCTAGGGGAATTCAAGGTGGGGTGACTTGTGTGGCTTGGACCAGGTTCTGTTACCCAGAATCCTTTGCAAACCTCGAAATTTGGCTAAAAAAACACATGTTCCTAACATTTCTGTGGCAGAAAGTTCTGGAATCTGAGAGGAGCCACAAATTTCCTTCCACCCAGCGTTCCCCCACATCTCCCGATAAAAATGATACCTCACTTGTGTGGGTAGGCCTAGCGGCCGCGACAGGTAACGCACCAAAGCGCAACGTGGACACATCCAAATTTGTGAAGGAAAACAGAGGTGTTTTTTGCAAAGTGCCTACCTGTAGATTTTGGCCTGTAGCTCAGCCGCCACCTAGGGAAACCTACCAAACCTGTGCATTTCTGAAAACTAGAGACCGAGGGGAATTCAAGGTGGGGAGACTTGTGTGGCTTGGACCAGGTTCTGTTACCCAGAATCCTTTGCAAACCTCAAAATTTGGCTAAAAAAACACATGTTCCTAACATTTCTGTGGCAGAAAGTTCTGGAATCTGTGAGGAGCCACAAATTTCCTTCCACCCAACGTTCCCCCACGTCTCCCGATAAAAATGATATCTCACTTGTGTGGGTAGGCCTAGCGGCCGCGACAGCCAACGCCCCAAAGCGCAACGTGGACACATCCAAATTTGTGAAGGAAAACAGAGGTGTTTTTTGCAAAGTGCCTACCTGTAGATTTTGGCCTGTAGCTCAGCCGCCACCTAGGGAAACCTACCAAACCTGTGCATTTCTGAAAACTAGAGACATAGGGGAATCCAAGGTGGGGTGACCTGTGTGGCTCGGACCAGGTTCTGTTACCCAGAACCCTTTGCAAACCTCAAAATTTGGCTAAAAAAACACATGTTCCTAACATTTCTGTGGCAGAAAGTTCTGGAATTTGAGAGGAGCCACAAATTTCCTTCAACCCAGCGTTCCCCCACGTCTCCCGATAAAAATGATACCTCACTTGTGTGGGTAGGCCTAGCGGCCGCGACAGGAAATGCCCCAAAGCGCAACGTGGACACATCCAAATTTGTGAAGGAAAACAGAGGTGTTTTTTGCAAAGTGACTACCTGTAGATTTTGGCTTGTAGCTCAGCCGCCACCTAGGGAAACCTACCAAACCTGTGCATTTCTGAAAACTAGAGACCTAGGGGAATCCAAGATGGCGTGACTTGTGTGGCTCGGACCAGGTTCTGTTACCCAGAATCCTTTGCAAACCTCAAAATTTGCTAAAAAAACACATGCTCCTCAACTTTCTGTGGCAGAAAGTTCTGGAATCTGATAGGAGCCACGAATTTCTTTCCACCCAGCGTTCCCCCACATCTCCCGATAAAAATGATACCTCACTTGTGTGCGTAGGCCTAGCGCCCGTGACAGGAAATGCCCCAAGGCGCAACGTGGACACATCCAAATTTGTGACGGAAAACAAAGGTGTTTTTTGCAAAGTGCCTACCTGTAGATTTTGGCCTGTAGCTCAGCCGCCACCTAGGGAAACCTACCACACCTGTGCATTTCTGAAAACTAGAGACCTAGGGGAATCCAAGATGGGGTGACTTGTGTGGCTCGGACCAGGTTCTGTTACCCAGAATCCTTTGCAAACCTCGAAATGTGGCTAAAAAAACACATGTTCCTAACATTTCTGTGGCAGAAAGTTCTGGAATCTGGGAGGAGCCACAAATTTTCTTCCACCCAGCGTTCCCCCACGTCTCCCGATAAAAATGATACCTCACTTGTGTGCGTAGGCCTAGCGCCCGTGACAGGAAATGCCCCAAGGCGCAACGTGGACACATCCAAATTTGTGACGGAAAACAAAGGTGTTTTTTGCAAAGTGCCTACCTGTAGATTTTGGCCTGTAGCTCAGCCGCCACCTAGGGAAACCTACCACACCTGTGCATTTCTGAAAACTAGAGAGCTAGGGGAATCCAAGATGGGGTGACTTGTGTGGCTCGGACCAGGTTCTGTTACCCAGAATCCTTTGCAAACCTCGAAATGTGGCTAAAAAAACACATGTTCCTAATATTTCTGTGGCAGAAAGTTCTGGAATCTGGGAGGAGCCACAAATTTTCTTCCACCCAGCGTTCCCCCACGTCTCCCGATAAAAATGATACCTCACTTGTGTGGGTAGGCCTAGCGCCCGCGACAGGAAACGCCCCAAAGCGCAACGTGGACACATCCAAATTTGTGAAGGAAAACAGAGGTGTTTTTTGCAAAATGCCTACCTGTAGATTTTGGCCTGTAGCTCAGCCGCCACCTAGGGAAACCTACCAAACCTGTGCATTTCTGAAAACTAGAGACCTAGGGGAATCCAAGATGGGGAGACTTGTGTGGCTCGGACCAGGTTCTGTTACCCAGAATCCTTTGCAAACCTCAAAATTTGGCTAAAAAAACACATGTTCCTAACATTTCTGTGGCAGAAAGTTCTGGAATCTGAGAGGAGCCACAAATTTCCTTCCACCCAGCGTTCCCCCACGTCTCCCGATAAAAATGATACCTCACTTGTGTGGGTAGGTCTAGCGGCCGCGACAGGAAACGCCCCAAAGCGCAACGTGGACACATCCAAATTTGTGAAGGAAAACAGAGGTGTTTTTTGCAAAGTGACTACCTGTAGATTTTGGCCTGTAGCTCAGCCGCCACCTAGGGAAACCTACCAAACCTGTGCATTTCTGAAAACTAGAGACCTAGGGGAATCCAAGGTGGGGTGACTTGTGTGGCTCGGACCAGGTTCTGTTACCCAGAATCCTTTGCAAACCTCAAAATTTGGTTAAAAAAACACATGTTCCTAACATTTCTGTGGCAGAAAGTTCTGGAATCTGAGAGGAGCCATGAATTTCCTTCCACCCAGCGTTCCCCCATGTCTCCCGATAAAAATGATACCTCACTTGTGTGGGTAGGCCTAGCGGCCGCAACAGGAACCATCCCAAAGCGCAACGTGGACACATCCAAATTTGTGAAGGAAAACAGAGGTGTTTTTTGCAAAGTGACTACCTGTAGATTTTGGCTTGTAGCTCAGCCGCCACCTAGGGAAACCTACCAAACCTGTGCATTTCTGAAAACTAGAGACCTAGGGGAATCCAAGATGGCGTGACTTGTGTGGCTCGGACCAGGTTCTGTTACCCAGAATCCTTTGCAAACCTCAAAATTTGGCTAAAAAAACACATGTTCCTCAACTTTCTGTGGCAGAAAGTTCTGGAATCTGATAGGAGCCACGAATTTCTTTCCACCCAGCGTTCCCCCACGTCTCCCGATAAAAATGATACCTCACTTGTGTGCGTAGGCCTAGCGCCCGTGACAGGAAATGCCCCAAGGCGCAACGTGGACACATCCAAATTTGTGACGGAAAACAAAGGTGTTTTTTGCAAAGTGCCTACCTGTAGATTTTGGCCTGTAGCTCAGCCGCCACCTAGGGAAACCTACCACACCTGTGCATTTCTGAAAACTAGAGACCTAGGGGAATCCAAGATGGGGTGACTTGTGTGGCTCGGACCAGGTTCTGTTACCCAGAATCCTTTGCAAACCTCGAAATGTGGCTAAAAAAACACATGTTCCTAACATTTCTGTGGCAGAAAGTTCTGGAATCTGGGAGGAGCCACAAATTTTCTTCCACCCAGCGTTCCCCCCGTCTCCCGATAAAAATGATACCTCACTTGTGTGGGTAGGCCTAGCGCCCGCGACAGGAAACGCCCCAAAGCGCAACGTGGACACATCCAAATTTGTGAAGGAAAACAGAGGTGTTTTTTGCAAAGTGACTACCTGTAGATTTTGGCTTGTAGCTCAGCCGCCACCTAGGGAAACCTACCAAACCTGTGCATTTCTGAAAACTAGAGACCTAGGGGAATCCAAGATGGCGTGACTTGTGTGGCTCGGACCAGGTTCTGTTACCCAGAATCCTTTGCAAACCTCAAAATTTGCTAAAAAAACACATGCTCCTCAACTTTCTGTGGCAGAAAGTTCTGGAATCTGATAGGAGCCACGAATTTCTTTCCACCCAGCGTTCCCCCACATCTCCCGATAAAAATGATACCTCACTTGTGTGCGTAGGCCTTGCGCCCGTGACAGGAAATGCCCCAAGGCGCAACGTGGACACATCCAAATTTGTGACGGAAAACAGAGGTGTTTTTTGCAAAGTGACTACCTGTAGATTTTGGCCTGTAGCTCAGCCGCCACCTAGGGAAACCTACCAAACCTGTGCATTTCTGAAAACTAGAGACCTAGGGGAATCCAAGATGGCGTGACTTGTGTGGCTCGGACCAGGTTCTGTTACCCAGAATCCTTTGCAAACCTCAAAATTTGCTAAAAAAACACATGTTCCCAACATTTCTGTGGCAGAAAGTTCTGGAATCTGAGAGGAGCCACAAATTTCCTTCCACCCAGCGTTCCCCCACGTCTCCCGATAAAAATGATACCTCACTTGTGTGGGTAGGCCTAGCGGCCGCGACAGGGAACGCTCCAAAGCGCAACGTGGACACATCCAAATTTGTGAAGGAAAACAGAGGTGTTTTTTGCAAAGTGACTACCTGTAGATTTTGGCCTGTAGCTCAGCCGCCACCTAGGGAAACCTACCAAACCTGTGCATTTCTGAAAACTAGAGACCTAGGGGAATTCAAGGTGGGGTGACTTGTGTGGCTCGGACCAGGTTCTGTTACCCAGAATCCTTTGCAAACCTCAAAATTTGGCTAAAAAAATACATGTTCCCAACATTTCTGTGGCAGAAAGTTCTGGAATCTGAGAGGAGCCACAAATTTCCTTCCACCCAGCGTTCCCCCACGTCTCCCGATAAAAATGATACCTCACTTGTGTGGGTAGGCCTAGCGGCCGCGACAGGGAACGCTCCAAAGCGCAACGTGGACACATCCAAATTTGTGAAGGAAAACAGAGGTGTTTTTTGCAAAGTGACTACCTGTAGATTTTGGCCTGTAGCTCAGCCGCCACCTAGGGAAACCTACCAAACCTGTGCATTTCTGAAAACTAGAGACCTAGGGGAATCCACGATGGGGTGACTTGTGTGGCTCGGACCAGGTTCTGTTACCCAGAATCCTTTGCAAACCTCAAAATTTGGCTAAAAAAACACATGTTCCTAACATTTCTGTGGCAGAAAGTTCTGGAATCTGAGAGGAGCCACAAATTTCCTTCCACCCAGCGTTCCCCCACGTCTCCCAATAAAAATGATACCTCACTTGTGTGGGTAGGCCTAGCGCCCGCAACAGGAAACGCCCCAAAGCGCAACGTGGACACATCCAAATTTGTGACGGAAAACAGAGGTGTTTTTTGCAAAGTGCCTACCTGTAGATTTTGGCCTGTAGCTCAGCCGCCACGTAGGGAAACTTACCAAACCTGTGCATTTCTGAAAACTAGAGACCTAGGGGAATCCAAGATGGGGTGACTTGTGTGGCTCGGACCAGGTTCTGTTACCCAGAATCCTTTGCAAACCTCAAAATTTGGCTAAAAAAACACATGTTCCTAACATTTCTGTGGCAGAAAGTTCTGGAATCTGAGAGGAGCCACAAATTTCCTTCCACCCAGCGTTCCCCCACGTCTCCCGATAAAAATGATACCTCACTTGTGTGGGTAGGCCTAGCGCCCGCGACAGGAAACGCCCCAAAGCGCAACATGGACACATCCAAATTTGTGAAGGAAAACAGAGGTGTTTTTTGCAAAGTGCCTACCTGTAGATTTTGGCCTGTAGCTCAGCCGCCACCTAGGGAAACCTACCAAACCTGTGCATTTCTGAAAACTAGAGACCGAGGGGAATTCAAGGTGGGGAGACTTGTGTGGCTTGGACCAGGTTCTGTTACCCAGAATCCTTTGCAAACCTCAAAATTTGGCTAAAAAAACACATGTTCCCAACATTTCTGTGGCAGAAAGTTCTGGAATCTGAGAGGAGCCACAAATTTCCTTCCACCCAGCGTTCCCCCACGTCTCCCAATAAAAATGATACCTCACTTGTGTGGGTAGGCCTAGCGCCCGCAACAGGAAACGCCCCAAAGCGCAACGTGGACACATCCAAATTTGTGACGGAAAACAGAGGTGTTTTTTGCAAAGTGCCTACCTGTAGATTTTGGCCTGTAGCTCAGCCGCCACGTAGGGAAACTTACCAAACCTGTGCATTTCTGAAAACTAGAGACCTAGGGGAATCCAAGATGGGGTGACTTGTGTGGCTCGGACCAGGTTCTGTTACCCAGAATCCTTTGCAAACCTCAAAATTTGGCTAAAAAAACACATGTTCCTAACATTTCTGTGGCAGAAAGTTCTGGAATCTGAGAGGAGCCACAAATTTCCTTCCACCCAGCGTTCCCCCACGTCTCCCGATAAAAATGATACCTCACTTGTGTGGGTAGGCCTAGCGCCCGCGACAGGAAACGCCCCAAAGCGCAACATGGACACATCCAAATTTGTGAAGGAAAACAGAGGTGTTTTTTGCAAAGTGCCTACCTGTAGATTTTGGCCTGTAGCTCAGCCGCCACCTAGGGAAACCTACCAAACCTGTGCATTTCTGAAAACTAGAGACCGAGGGGAATTCAAGGTGGGGAGACTTGTGTGGCTTGGACCAGGTTCTGTTACCCAGAATCCTTTGCAAACCTCAAAATTTGGCTAAAAAAACACATGTTCCCAACATTTCTGTGGCAGAAAGTTCTGGAATCTGAAAGGAGCCACAAATTTCCTTCCACCCAGCGTTCCCCCACGTCTCCCGATAAAAATGATACCTCACTTGTGTGGGTAGGCCTAGCGGCCGCGACAGGAAACGCTCCAAAGCGCAACGTGGACACATCCAAATTTGTGAAGGAAAACAGAGGTGTTTTTTGCAAAGTGCCTACCTGTAGATTTTGGCCTGTAGCTCAGCCGCCACCTAGGGAAACCTACCAAACCTGTGCATTTCTGAAAACTAGATACCTAGGGGAATCCACGATGGGGTGACCTGTGTGGCTCGGACCAGGTTCTGTTACCCAGAATCCTTTGCAAACCTCAAAATTTGGCTAAAAAAACACATGTTCCTAACATTTCTGTGGCAGAAAGTTCTGGAATCTGAGAGGAGCCACAAATTTCCTTCCACCCAGCGTTCCCCCACGTCTCCCAATAAAAATGATACCTCACTTGTGTGGGTAGGCCTAGCGCCCGCAACAGGAAACGCCCCAAAGCGCAACGTGGACACATCCAAATTTGTGACGGAAAACAGAGGTGTTTTTTGCAAAGTGCCTATCTGTAGATTTTGGCCTGTAGCTCAGCCGCCACGTAGGGAAACTTACCAAACCTGTGCATTTCTGAAAACTAGAGACCTAGGGGAATCCAAGATGGGGTGACTTGTGTGGCTCGGACCAGGTTCTGTTACCCAGAATCCTTTGCAAACCTCAAAATTTGGCTAAAAAAACACATGTTCCTAACATTTCTGTGGCAGAAAGTTCTGGAATCTGAGAGGAGCCACAAATTTCCTTCCACCCAGCGTTCCCCCACGTCTCCCGATAAAAATGATACCTCACTTGTGTGGGTAGGCCTAGCGCCCGCGACAGGAAACGCCCCAAAGCGCAACATGGACACATCCAAATTTGTGAAGGAAAACAGAGGTGTTTTTTGCAAAGTGCCTACCTGTAGATTTTGGCCTGTAGCTCAGCCGCCACCTAGGGAAACCTACCAAACCTGTGCATTTCTGAAAACTAGAGACCGAGGGGAATTCAAGGTGGGGAGACTTGTGTGGCTTGGACCAGGTTCTGTTACCCAGAATCCTTTGCAAACCTCAAAATTTGGCTAAAAAAACACATGTTCCTAACATTTCTGTGGCAGAAAGTTCTGGAATCTGAGAGGAGCCACAAATTTCCTTCCACCCAACGTTCCCCCACGTCTCCCGATAAAAATGATACCTCACTTGTGTGGGTAGGCCTAGCGGCCGCGACAGCCAACGCCCCAAAGCGCAACGTGGACACATCCAAATTTGTGAAGGAAAACAGAGGTGTTTTTTGCAAAGTGCCTACCTGTAGATTTTGGCCTGTAGCTCAGCCGCCACCTAGGGAAACCTACCAAACCTGTGCATTTCTGAAAACTAGAGACATAGGGGAATCCAAGGTGGGGTGACTTGTGTGGCTCGGACCAGGTTCTGTTACCCAGAATCCTTTGCAAACCTCGAAATGTGGCTAAAAAAACACATGTTCCTAACATTTCTGTGGCAGAAAGTTCTGGAATCTGGGAGGAGCCACAAATTTTCTTCCACCCAGCGTTCCCCCACGTCTCCCGATAAAAATGATACCTCACTTGTGTGGGTAGGCCTAGCGCCCGCGACAGGAAACGCCCCAAAGCGCAACGTGGACACATCCAAATTTGTGAAGGAAAACAGAGGTGTTTTTTGCAAAGTGCCTACCTGTAGATTTTGGCCTGTAGCTCAGCCGCCACCTAGGGAAACCTACCAAACCTGTGCATTTCTGAAAACTAGAGACCTAGGGGAATTCAAGGTGGGGTGACTTGTGTGGCTCGGACCAGGTTCTGTTACCCAGAATCCTTTGCAAACCTCAAAATTTGGCTAAAAAAATACATGTTCCCAACATTTCTGTGGCAGAAAGTTCTGGAATCTGAGAGGAGCCACAAATTTCCTTCCACCCAGCGTTCCCCCACGTCTCCCGATAAAAATGATACCTCACTTGTGTGGGTAGGCCTAGCGGCCGCGACAGGAAATGCTCCAAAGCGCAACGTGGACACATCCAAATTTGTGAAGGAAAACAGAGGTGTTTTTTGCAAAGTGACTACCTGTAGATTTTGGCCTGTAGCTCAGCCGCCACCTAGGAAAACCTACCAAACCTGTGCATTTCTGAAAACTAGAGACCTACGGGAATCCACGATGGGGTGACTTGTGTGGCTCGGACCAGGTTCTGTTACCCAGAATCCTTTGCAAACCTCAAAATTTGGCTAAAAAAACACATGTTCCTATCATTTCTGTGGCAGAAAGTTCTGGAATCTGAGAGGAGCCACAAATTTCCTTCCACCCAGCGTTCCCCCACGTCTCCCAATAAAAATGATACCTCACTTGTGTGGGTAGGCCTAGCGCCCGCAACAGGAAACGCCCCAAAGCGCAACGTGGACACATCCAAATTTGTGACGGAAAACAGAGGTGTTTTTTGCAAAGTGCCTACCTGTAGATTTTGGCCTGTAGCTCAGCCGCCACGTAGGGAAACTTACCAAACCTGTGCATTTCTGAAAACTAGAGACCTAGGGGAATCCAAGATGGGGTGACTTGTGTGGCTCGGACCAGGTTCTGTTACCCAGAATCCTTTGCAAACCTCAAAATTTGGCTAAAAAAACACATGTTCCTAACATTTCTGTGGCAGAAAGTTCTGGAATCTGAGAGGAGCCACAAATTTCCTTCCACCCAGCGTTCCCCCACGTCTCCCGATAAAAATGATACCTCACTTGTGTGGGTAGGCCTAGCGCGCGCGACAGGAAACGCCCCAAAGCGCAACATGGACACATCCAAATTTGTGAAGGAAAACAGAGGTGTTTTTTGCAAAGTGCCTACCTGTAGATTTTGGCCTGTAGCTCAGCCGCCACCTAGGGAAACCTACCAAACCTGTGCATTTCTGAAAACTAGAGACCGAGGGGAATTCAAGGTGGGGAGACTTGTGTGGCTTGGACCAGGTTCTGTTACCCAGAATCCTTTGCAAACCTCAAAATTTGGCTAAAAAAACACATGTTCCTAACATTTCTGTGGCAGAAAGTTCTGGAATCTGAGAGGAGCCACAAATTTCCTTCCACCCAACGTTCCCCCTCGTCTCCCGATAAAAATGATACCTCAATTGTGTGGGTAGGCCTAGCGGCCGCGACAGCCAACGCCCCAAAGCGCAACGTGGACACATCCAAATTTGTGAAGGAAAACAGAGGTGTTTTTTGCAAAGTGCCTACCTGTAGATTTTGGCCTGTAGCTCAGCCGCCAACTAGGGAAACCTACCAAACCTGTGCATTTCTGAAAACTAGAGACCTAGGGGAATCCAAGGTGGGGTGACTTGTGTGGCTCGGACCAGTTTCTGTTACCCAGAATCCTTTGCAAACCTCAAAATTTGGCTAAAAAAACACATGTTCCTAACATTTCTGTGGCAGAAAGTTCTGGAATCTGAGAGGAGCCACAAATTTCCTTCCACCCAGCGTTCCCCCACGTCTCCCAATAAAAATGATACCTCACTTGTGTGGGTAGGCCTAGCGGCCGCGACAGGGAACACCCCAAAGCGCAACGTGGACACATCCAAATTTGTGAAGGAAAACAGAGGTGTTTTTTGCAAAGTGACTACCTGTAGATTTTGGCCTGTAGCTCACCCGCCACCTAGGGAAACCTACCAAACCTGTGCATTTCTGAAAACTAGAGACCTAGGGGAATCCAAGGTGGGGTGACTTGTGTGGCTCGGACCAGGTTCTGTTACCCAGAATCCTTTGCAAACCTCAAAATTTGGTTAAAAAAACACATGTTCCTAACATTTCTGTGGCAGAAAGTTCTGGAATCTGAGAGGAGCCATAAATTTCCTTCCACCCAGCGTTCTCCCACGTCTCCCGATAAAAATGATACCTCACTTGTGTGCGTAGGCCTAGCGCCCGTGACAGGAAATGCCCCAAAGCGCAACGTGGACACATCCAAATTTGTGAAGGAAAACAGAGGTGTTTTTTGCAAAGTGACTACCTGTAGATTTTGGCTTGTAGCTCAGCCGCCACCTAGGGAAGCCTACCAAACCTGTGCATTTCTGAAAACTAGAGACCTAGGGGAATCCAAGATGGGGTGACTTGTGTGACTCGGACCAGGTTCTGTTACCCAGAATCCTTTGCAAACCTCAAAATTTGGCTAAAAAAACACATGTTCCTCACATTTCTGTGGCAGAAAGTTCTGGAATCTGAGAGGAGCCACGAATTTCTTTCCGCCCAGCATTCCCCCACGTCTCCCGATAAAAATGATACCTCACTTGTGAGCGTAGGCCTAGCGCCCGTGACAGGAAATGCCCCAAGGCGCAACGTGGACACATCCAAATTTGTGACGGAAAACCGAGGTGTTTTTTGCAAAGTGCCTACCTGTAGATTTTGGCCTGTAGCTCAGCCGCCACCTAGGGAAACCTACCAAACCTGTGCATTTCTGAAAACTAGAGACCTAGGGGAATTCAAGGTGGGGTGACTTGTGTGGCTTAGACCAGGTTCTGTTACCCAGAATCCTTTGCAAACCTCGAAATTTGGCTAAAAAAACACATGTTCCTAACATTTCTGTGGCAGAAAGTTCTGGAATCTGAGAGGAGCCACAAATTTCCTTCCACCCAGCGTTCCCCCACGTCTCCCGATAAAAATGATACCTCACTTGTGTGGGTAGGCCTAGCGGCCGCGACATGTAGCGCACCAAAGCGCAACGTGGACACATCCAAATTTGTGAAGGAAAACAGAGGTGTTTTTTGCAAAGTGCCTACCTGTAGATTTTGGCCTGTAGCTCAGCCGCCACCTAGGGAAACCTACCAAACCTGTGCATTTCTGAAAACTAGAGACCGAGGGGAATTCAAGGTGGGGAGACTTGTGTGGGTTGGACCAGGTTCTGTTACCCAGAATCCTTTGCAAACCTCAAAATTTGGCTAAAAAAACACATGTTCCTAACATTTCTGTGGCAGAAAGTTCTGGAATCTGAGAGGAGCCACAAATTTCCTTCCACCCAACGTTCCCCCACGTCTCCCGATAAAAATGATATCTCACTTGTGTGGGTAGGCCTAGCGGCCGCGACAGCCAACGCCCCAAAGCGCAACGTGGACACATCCAAATTTGTGAAGGAAAACAGAGGTGTTTTTTGCAAAGTGCCTACCTGTAGATTTTGGCCTGTAGCTCAGCCGCCACCTAGGGAAACCTACCAAACCTGTGCATTTCTGAAAACTAGAGACATAGGGGAATCCAAGGTGGGGTGACCTGTGTGGCTCGGACCAGGTTCTGTTACCCAGAATCCTTTGCAAACCTCAAAATTTGGCTAAAAAAACACATGTTCCTAACATTTCTGTGGCAGAAAGTTCTGGAATTTGAGAGGAGCCACAAATTTCCTTCAACCCAGCGTTCCCCCACGTCTCCCGATAAAAATGATACCTCACTTGTGTGGGTAGGCCTAGCGGCCGCGACAGGAAATGCCCCAAAGCGCAACGTGGACACATCCAAATTTGTGAAGGAAAACAGAGGTGTTTTTTGCAAAGTGACTACCTGTAGATTTTGGCTTGTAGCTCAGCCGCCACCTAGGGAAACCTACCAAACCTGTGCATTTCTGAAAACTAGAGACCTAGGGGAATCCAAGATGGCGTGACTTGTGTGGCTCGGACCAGGTTCTGTTACCCAGAATCCTTTGCAAACCTCAAAATTTGGCTAAAAAAACACATGTTCCTCAACTTTCTGTGGCAGAAAGTTCTGGAATCTGATAGGAGCCACGAATTTCTTTCCACCCAGCGTTCCCCCACATCTCCCGATAAAAATGATACCTCACTTGTGTGCGTAGGCCTAGCGCCCGTGACAGGAAATGCCCCAAGGCGCAACGTGGACACATCCAAATTTGTGACGGAAAACAAAGGTGTTTTTTGCAAAGTGCCTACCTGTAGATTTTGGCCTGTAGCTCAGCCGCCACCTAGGGAAACCTATCACACCTGTGCATTTCTGAAAACTAGAGACCTAGGGGAATCCAAGATGGGGTGACTTGTGTGGCTCGGACCAGGTTCTGTTACCCAGAATCCTTTGCAAACCTCGAAATGTGGCTAAAAAAACACATGTTCCTAACATTTCTGTGGCAGAAAGTTCTGGAATCTGGGAGGAGCCACAAATTTTCTTCCACCCAGCGTTCCCCCACGTCTCCCGATAAAAATGATACCTCACTTGTGTGGGTAGGCCTAGCGCCCGCGACAGGAAACGCCCCAAAGCGCAACGTGGACACATCCAAATTTGTGAAGGAAAACAGAGGTGTTTTTTGCAAAGTGCCTACCTGTAGATTTTGGCCTGTAGCTCAGCCGCCACCTAGGGAAACCTACCAAACCTGTGCATTTCTGAAAACTAGAGACCTAGGGGAATTCAAGGTGGGGTGACTTGTGTGGCTCGGACCAGGTTCTGTTACCCAGAATCCTTTGCAAACCTCAAAATTTGGCTAAAAAAACACATGTTCCCAACATTTCTGTGGCAGAAAGTTCTGGAATCTGAGAGGAGCCACAAATTTCCTTCCACCCAGCGTTCCCCCACGTCTCCCGATAAAAATGATACCTCACTTGTGTGGGTAGGCCTAGCGGCCGCGACAGGAATCGCTCCAAAGCGCAACGTGGACACATCCAAATATGTGAAGGAAAACAGAGGTGTTTTTTGCAAAGTGACTACCTGTAGATTTTGGCCTGTAGCTCAGCCGCCACCTAGGGAAACCTACCAAACCTGTGCATTTCTGAAAACTAGAGACCTAGGGGAATCCACGATGGGGTGACTTGTGTGGCTCGGACCAGGTTCTGTTACCCAGAATCCTTTGCAAACCTCAAAATTTGGCTAAAAAAACACATGTTCCTAACATTTCTGTGGCAGAAAGTTCTGGAATCTGAGAGGAGCCACAAATTTCCTTCCACCCAGCGTTCCCCCACGTCTCCCAATAAAAATGATACCTCACTTGTGTGGGTAGGCCTAGCGCCCGCAACAGGAAACGCCCCAAAGCGCAACGTGGACACATCCAAATTTGTGACGGAAAACAGAGGTGTTTTTTGCAAAGTGCCTACCTGTAGATTTTGGCCTGTAGCTCAGCCGCCACGTAGGGAAACTTACCAAACCTGTGCATTTCTGAAAACTAGAGACCTAGGGGAATCCAAGATGGGGTGACTTGTGTGGCTCGGACCAGGTTCTGTTACCCAGAATCCTTTGCAAACCTCAAAATTTGGCTAAAAAAACACATGTTCCTAACATTTCTGTGGCAGAAAGTTCTGGAATCTGAGAGGAGCCACAAATTTCCTTCCACCCAGCGTTCCCCCACGTCTCCCGATAAAAATGATACCTCACTTGTGTGGGTAGGCCTAGCGCCCGCGACAGGAAACGCCCCAAAGCGCAACATGGACACATCCAAATTTGTGAAGGAAAACAGAGGTGTTTTTTGCAAAGTGCCTACCTGTAGATTTTGGCCTGTAGCTCAGCCGCCACCTAGGGAAACCTAGCAAACCTGTGCATTTCTGAAAACTAGAGACCGAGGGGAATTCAAGGTGGGGAGACTTGTGTGGCTTGGACCAGGTTCTGTTACCCAGAATCCTTTGCAAACCTCAAAATTTGGCTAAAAAAACACATGTTCCTAACATTTCTGTGGCAGAAAGTTCTGGAATCTGAGAGGAGCCACAAATTTCCTTCCACCCAGCGTTCCCCCACGTCTCCCGATAAAAATGATACCTCACTTGTGTGGGTAGGCCTAGCGGCCGCGACAGGTAACGCACCAAAGCGCAACGTGGACACTTCCAAATTTGTGAAGGAAAACAGAGGTGTTTTTTGCAAAGTGCCTACCTGTAGATTTTGGCCTGTAGCTCAGCCGCCACCTAGGGAAACCTACCAAACCTGTGCATTTCTGAAAACTAGAGACCGAGGGGAATTCAAGGTGGGGAGACTTGTGTGGCTTGGACCAGGTTCTGTTACCCAGAATCCTTTGCAAACCTCAAAATTTGGCTAAAAAAACACATGTTCCTAACATTTCTGTGGCAGAAAGTTCTGGAATCTGAGAGGAGCCACAAATTTCCTTCCACCCAACGTTCCCCCACGTCTCCCGATAAAAATGATACCTCACTTGTGTGGGTAGGCCTAGCGGCCGCGACAGCCAACGCCCCAAAGCGCAACGTGGACACATCCAAATTTGTGAAGGAAAACAGAGGTGTTTTTTGCAAAGTGCCTACCTGTAGATTTTGGCCTGTAGCTCAGCCGCCACCTAGGGAAACCTACCAAACCTGTGCATTTCTGAAAACTAGAGACATAGGGGAATCCAAGCTGGGGTGACCTGTGTGGCTCGGACCAGGTTCTGTTACCCAGAATCCTTTGCAAACCTCAAAATTTGGCTAAAAAAACACATGTTCCTAACATTTCTGTGGCAGAAAGTTCTGGAATTTGAGAGGAGCCACAAATTTCCTTCCACCCAGCGTTCCCCCACGTCTCCCGATAAAAATGATACCTCACTTGTGTGGGTAGGCCTAGCGGCCGCGACAGGTAACGCATCAAAGCGCAACGTGGACACATCCAAATTTGTGAAGGAAAACAGAGGTGTTTTTTGCAAAGTGCCTACCTGTAGATTTTGGCCTGTAGCTCAGCCGCCACCTAGGGAAACCTACCAAACCTGTGCATTTCTGAAAACTAGAGACCTAGGGGAATCCAAGATGGGGTGACTTGTGTGGCTCGGACCAGGTTCTGTTACCCAGAATCCTTTGCAAACCTCGAAATGTGGCTAAAAAAACACATGTTCCTAATATTTCTGTGGCAGAAAGTTCTGGAATCTGGGAGGAGCCACAAATTTTCTTCCACCCAGCGTTCCCCCACGTCTCCCGATAAAAATGATACCTCACTTGTGTGGTTAGGCCTAGCGCCCGCGACAGGAAACGCACCAAAGCGCAACGTGGACACATCCAAATTTGTGAAGGAAAACAGAGGTGTTTTTTGCAAAGTGCCTACCTGTAGATTTTGGCCTGTAGCTCAGCCGCCACCTAGGGAAACCTACCAAACCTGTGCATTTCTGAAAACTAGAGACCTAGGGGAATCCAAGATGGGGAGACTTGTGTGGCTCGGACCAGGTTCTGTTACCCAGAATCCTTTGCAAACCTCAAAATTTGGCTAAAAAAACACATGTTCCTAACATTTCTGTGGCAGAAAGTTCTGGAATCTGAGAGGAGCCACAAATTTCCTTCCACCCAGCGTTCCCCCACGTCTCCCGATAAAAATGATACCTCACTTGTGTGGGTAGGTCTAGCGGCCGCGACAGGAAACGCCCCAAAGCGCAACGTGGACACATCCAAATTTGTGAAGGAAAACAGAGGTGTTTTTTGCAAAGTGACTACCTGTAGATTTTGGCCTGTAGCTCAGCCGCCACCTAGGGAAACCTACCAAACCTGTGCATTTCTGAAAACTAGAGACCTAGGGGAATCCAAGGTGGGGTGACTTGTGTGGCTCGGACCAGGTTCTGTTACCCAGAATCCTTTGCAAACCTCAAAATTTGGTTAAAAAAACACATGTTCCTAACATTTCTGTGGCAGAAAGTTCTGGAATCTGAGAGGAGCCATGAATTTCCTTCCACCCAGCGTTCCCCCATGTCTCCCGATAAAAATGATACCTCACTTGTGTGGGTAGGCCTAGCGGCCGCAACAGAAAACATCCCAAAGCGCAACGTGGACACATCCAAATTTGTGAAGGAAAACAGAGGTGTTTTTTGCAAAGTGACTACCTGTAGATTTTGGCTTGTAGCTCAGCCGCCACCTAGGGAAACCTACCAAACCTGTGCATTTCTGAAAACTAGAGACCTAGGGGAATCCAAGATGGCGTGACTTGTGTGGCTCGGACCAGGTTCTGCTACCCAGAATCCTTTGCAAACCTCAAAATTTGGCTAAAAAAACACATGTTCCTCAACTTTCTGTGGCAGAAAGTTCTGGAATCTGATAGGAGCCACGAATTTCTTTCCACCCAGCGTTCCCCCACGTCTCCCGATAAAAATGATACCTCACTTGTGTGCGTAGGCCTAGCGCCCGTGACAGGAAATGCCCCAAGGCGCAACGTGGACACATCCAAATTTGTGACGGAAAACAAAGGTGTTTTTTGCAAAGTGCCTACCTGTAGATTTTGGCCTGTAGCTCAGCCGCCACCTAGGGAAACCTACCACACCTGTGCATTTCTGAAAACTAGAGACCTAGGGGAATCCAAGATGGGGTGACTTGTGTGGCTCGGACCAGGTTCTGTTACCAAGAATCCTTTGCAAACCTCGAAATGTCGCTAAAAAAACACATGTTCCTAACATTTCTGTGGCAGAAAGTTCTGGAATCTGGGAGGAGCCACAAATTTTCTTCCACCCAGCGTTCCCCCACGTCTCCCGATAAAAATGATACCTCACTTGTGTGGGTAGGCCTAGCGCCCGCGACAGGAAACGCCCCAAAGCGCAACGTGGACACATCCAAATTTGTGAAGGAAAACAGAGGTGTTTTTTGCAAAGTGCCTACCTGTAGATTTTGGCCTGTAGCTCAGCCGCCACCTAGGGAAACCTACCAAACCTGTGCATTTCTGAAAACTAGAGACCTAGGGGAATTCAAGGTGGGGTGACTTGTGTGGCTCGGACCAGGTTCTGTTACCCAGAATCCTTTGCAAACCTCAAAATTTGGCTAAAAAAATACATGTTCCCAACATTTCTGTGGCAGAAAGTTCTGGAATCTGAGAGGAGCCACAAATTTCCTTCCACCCAGCGTTCCCCCACGTCTCCCGATAAAAATGATACCTCACTTGTGTGGGTAGGCCTAGCGGCCGCGACAGGAAACGCTCCAAAGCGCAACGTGGACACATCCAAATTTGTGAAGGAAAACAGAGGTGTTTTTTGCAAAGTGACTACCTGTAGATTTTGGCCTGTAGCTCAGCCGCCACCTAGGGAAACCTACCAAACCTGTACATTTCTGAAAACTAGAGACCTAGGGGAATCCACGATGGGGTGACTTGTGTGGCTCGGACCAGGTTCTGTTACCCAGAATCCTTTGCAAACCTCAAAATTTGGCTAAAAAAACACATGTTCCTAACATTTCTGTGGCAGAAAGTTCTGGAATCTGAGAGGAGCCACAAATTTCCTTCCACCCAGCGTTCCCCCACGTCTCCCAATAAAAATGATACCTCACTTGTGTGGGTAGGCCTAGCGCCCGCAACAGGAAACGCCCCAAAGCGCAACGTGGACACATCCAAATTTGTGACGGAAAACAGAGGTGTTTTTTGCAAAGTGCCTACCTGAGGATTTTGGCCTGTAGCTCAGCCGCCACGTAGGGAAACTTACCAAACCTGTGCATTTCTGAAAACTAGAGACCTAGGGGAATCCAAGATGGGGTGACTTGTGTGGCTCGGACCAGGTTCTGTTACCCAGAATCCTTTGCAAACCTCAAAATTTGGCTAAAAAAACACATGTTCCTAACATTTCTGTGGCAGAAAGTTCTGGAATCTGAGAGGAGCCACAAATTTCCTTCCACCCAGCGTTCCCCCACGTCTCCCGATAAAAATGATACCTCACTTGTGTGGGTAGGCCTAGCGCCCGCGACAGGAAACGCCCCAAAGCGCAACATGGACACATCCAAATTTGTGAAGGAAAACAGAGGTGTTTTTTGCAAAGTGCCTACCTGTAGATTTTGGCCTGTAGCTCAGCCGCCACCTAGGGAAACCTACCAAACCTGTGCATTTCTGAAAACTAGAGACCGAGGGGAATTCAAGGTGGGGAGACTTGTGTGGCTTGGACCAGGTTCTGTTACCCAGAATCCTTTGCAAACCTCAAAATTTGGCTAAAAAAACACATGTTCCCAACATTTCTGTGGCAGAAAGTTCTGGAATCTGAGAGGAGCCACAAATTTCCTTCCACCCAGCGTTCCCCCACGTCTCCCGATAAAAATGATACCTCACTTGTGTGGGTAGGCCTAGCGGCCGCGACAGGAAACGCTCCAAAGCGCAACGTGGACACATCCAAATTTGTGAAGGAAAACAGAGGTGTTTTTTGCAAAGTGCCTACCTGTAGATTTTGGCCTGTAGCTCAGCCGCCACCTAGGGAAACCTACCAAACCTGTGCATTTCTGAAAACTAGAGACCTAGGGGAATCCACGATGGGGTGACCTGTGTGGCTCGGACCAGGTTCTGTTACCCAGAATCCTTTGCAAACCTCAAAATTTGGCTAAAAAAACACATGTTCCTAACATTTCTGTGGCAGAAAGTTCTGGAATCTGAGAGGAGCCACAAATTTCCTTCCACCCAGCGTTCCCCCACGTCTCCCAATAAAAATGATACCTCACTTGTGTGGGTAGGCCTAGCGCCCGCAACAGGAAACGCCCCAAAGCGCAACGTGGACACATCCAAATTTGTGACGGAAAACAGAGGTGTTTTTTGCAAAGTGCCTACCTGTAGATTTTGGCCTGTAGCTCAGCCGCCACGTAGGGAAACTTACCAAACCTGTGCATTTCTGAAAACTAGAGACCTAGGGGAATCCAAGATGGGGTGACTTGTGTGGCTCGGACCAGGTTCTGTTACCCAGAATCCTTTGCAAACCTCAAAATTTGGCTAAAAAAACACATGTTCCTAACATTTCTGTGGCAGAAAGTTCTGGAATCTGAGAGGAGCCACAAATTTCCTTCCACCCAGCGTTCCCCCACGTCTCCCGATAAAAATGATACCTCACTTGTGTGGGTAGGCCTAGCGCCCGCGACAGGAAACGCCCCAAAGCGCAACATGGACACATCCAAATTTGTGAAGGAAAACAGAGGTGTTTTTTGCAAAGTGCCTACCTGTAGATTTTGGCCTGTAGCTCAGCCGCCACCTAGGGAAACCTACCAAACCTGTGCATTTCTGAAAACTAGAGACCGAGGGGAATTCAAGGTGGGGAGACTTGTGTGGCTTGGACCAGGTTCTGTTACCCAGAATCCTTTGCAAACCTCAAAATTTGGCTAAAAAAACACATGTTCCTAACATTTCTGTGGCAGAAAGTTCTGGAATCTGAGAGGAGCCACAAATTTCCTTCCACCCAACGTTCCCCCACGTCTCCCGATAAAAATGATACCTCACTTGTGTGGGTAGGCCTAGCGGCCGCGACAGCCAACACCCCAAAGCGCAACGTGGACACATCCAAATTTGTGAAGGAAAACAGAGGTGTTTTTTGCAAAGTGCCTACCTGTAGATTTTGGCCTGTAGCTCAGCCGCCACCTAGGGAAACCTACCAAACCTGTGCATTTCTGAAAACTAGAGACATAGGGGAATCCAAGGTGGGGTGACCTGTGTGGCTCGGACCAGGTTCTGTTACCCAGAATCCTTTGCAAACCTCAAAATTTGGCTAAAAAAACACATGTTCCTAACATTTCTGTGGCAGAAAGTTCTGGAATTTGAGAGGAGCCACAAATTTCCTTCCACCCAGCGTTCCCCCACATCTCCCGATAAAAATGATACCTCACTTGTGTGGGTAGGCCTAGCGGCCGCGACAGGAATTGCCCCAAAGCGCAACGTGGACACATCCAAATTTGTGAAGGAAAACAGAGGTGTTTTTTGCAAAGTGACTACCTGTAGATTTTGGCCTGTAGCTCAGCCGCCACCTAGGGAAACCTACCAAACCTGTGCATTTCTGAAAACTAGAGACCTAGGGGAATCCAAGGTGGGGTGACTTGTGTGGCTCGGACCAGTTTCTGTTACCCAGAATCCTTTGCAAACCTCAAAATTTGGCTAAAAAAACACATGTTCCTAACATTTCTGTGGCAGAAAGTTCTGGAATCTGAGAGGAGCCACAAATTTCCTTCCACCCAGCGTTCCCCCACGTCTCCCAATAAAAATGATACCTCACTTGTGTGGGTAGGCCTAGCGGCCGCGACAGGAAACACCCCAAAGCGCAACGTGGACACATCCAAATTTGTGAAGGAAAACAGAGGTGTTTTTTGCAAAGTGACTACCTGTAGATTTTGGCCTGTAGCTCACCCGCCACCTAGGGAAACCTACCAAACCTGTGCATTTCTGAAAACTAGAGACCTAGGGGAATCCAAGGTGGGGTGACTTGTGTGGCTCGGACCAGGTTCTGTTACCCAGAATCCTTTGCAAACCTCAAAATTTGGTTAAAAAAACACATGTTCCTATCATTTCTGTGGCAGAAAGTTCTGGAATCTGAGAGGAGCCATAAATTTCCTTCCACCCAGCGTTCTCCCACGTCTCCCGATAAAAATGATACCTCACTTGTGTGCGTAGGCCTAGCGCCCGTGACAGGAAATGCCCCAAAGCGCAACGTGGACACATCCAAATTTGTGAAGGAAAACAGAGGTGTTTTTTGCAAAGTGACTACCTGTAGATTTTGGCTTGTAGCTCAGCCGCCACCTAGGGAAGCCTATCAAACCTGTGCATTTCTGAAAACTAGAGACCTAGGGGAATCCAAGATGGGGTGACTTGTGTGGCTCGGACCAGGTTCTGTTACCCAGAATCCTTTGCAAACCTCAAAATTTGGCTAAAAAAACACATGTTCCTCACATTTCTGTGGCAGAAAGTTCTGGAATCTGAGAGGAGCCACGAATTTCTTTCCACCCAGCATTCCCCCACGTCTCCCGATAAAAATGATACCTCACTTGTGAGCGTAGGCCTAGCGCCCGTGACAGGAAATGCCCCAAGGCGCAACGTGGACACATCCAAATTTGTGACGGAAAACAGAGGTGTTTTTTGCAAAGTGCCTACCTGTAGATTTTGGCCTGTAGCTCAGCCGCCACCTAGGGAAACCTACCAAACCTGTGCATTTCTGAAAACTAGAGACCTAGGGGAATTCAATGTGGGGTGACTTGTGTGGCTTGGACCAGGTTCTGTTACCCAGAATCCTTTGCAAACCTCGAAATTTTGCTAAAAAAACACATGTTCCTAACATTTCTGTGGCAGAAAGTTCTGGAATCTGAGAGGAGCCACAAATTTCCTTCCACCCAGCGTTCCCCCACGTCTCCCGATAAAAATGATACCTCACTTGTGTGGGTAGGCCTAGCGGCCGCGACAGGTAACGCACCAAAGTGCAACGTGGACACATCCAAATTTGTGAAGGAAAACAGAGGTGTTTTTTGCAAAGTGCCTACCTGTAGATTTTGGCCTGTAGCTCAGCCGCCACCTAGGGAAACCTACCAAACCTGTGCATTTCTGAAAACTAGAGACCGAGGGGAATTCAAGGTGGGGAGACTTGTGTGGCTTGGACCAGGTTCTGTTACCCAGAATCCTTTGCAAACCTCAAAATTTGGCTAAAAAAACACATGTTCCTAACATTTCTGTGGCAGAAAGTTCTGGAATCTGAGAGGAGCCACAAATTTCCTTCCACCCAACGTTCCCCCACGTCTCCCGATAAAAATGATACCTCACTTGTGTGGGTAGGCCTAGCGGCCGCGACAGCCAACGCCCCAAAGCGCAACGTGGACACATCCAAATTTGTGAAGGAAAACAGAGGTGTTTTTTGCAAAGTGCCTACCTGTAGATTTTGGCCTGTAGCTCAGCCGCCACCTAGGGAAACCTACCAAACCTGTGCATTTCTGAAAACTAGAGACATAGGGGAATCCAAGGTGGGGTGACCTGTGTGGCTCGGACCAGGTTCTGTTACCCAGAATCCTTTGCAAACCTCAAAATTTGGCTAAAAAAACACATGTTCCTAACATTTCTGTGGCAGAAAGTTCTGGAATTTGAGAGGAGCCACAAATTTCCTTCCACCCAGCGTTCCCCCACGTCTCCCGATAAAAATGATACCTCACTTGTGTGGGTAGGCCTAGCGGCCGCGACAGGATATGCCCCAAAGCGCAACGTGGACACATCCAAATTTGTGAAGGAAAACAGAGGTGTTTTTTGCAAAGTGACTACCTGTAGATTTTGGCCTGTAGCTCAGCCGCCACCTAGGGAAACCTACCAAACCTGTGCATTTCTGAAAACTAGAGACCTAGGGGAATCCAAGGTGGGGTGACTTGTGTGGCTCGGACCAGTTTCTGTTACCCAGAATCCTTTGCAAACCTCAAAATTTGGCTAAAAAAAACACATGTTCCTAACATTTCTGTGGCAGAAAGTTCTGGAATCTGAGAGGAGCCACAAATTTCCTTCCACCCAGCGTTCCCCCACGTCTCCCAATAAAAATGATACCTCACTTGTGTGGGTAGGCCTAGCGGCCGCGACAGGAAACACCCCAAAGCGCAACGTGGACACATCCAAATTTGTGAAGGAAAACAGAGGTGTTTTTTGCAAAGTGACTACCTGTAGATTTTGGCCTGTAGCTCACCCGCCACCTAGGGAAACCTACCAAACCTGTGCATTTCTGAAAACTAGAGACCTAGGGGAATCCAAGGTGGGGTGACTTGTGTGGCTCGGACCAGGTTCTGTTACCCAGAATCCTTGGCAAACCTCAAAATTTGGTTAAAAAAACACATGTTCCTAACATTTCTGTGGCAGAAAGTTCTGGAATCTGAGAGGAGCCATAAATTTCCTTCCACCCAGCGTTCCCCCATGTCTCCCGATAAAAATGATACCTCACTTGTGTGGGTAGGCCTAGCGCCCGCGACAGGAAACATCCCAAAGCGCAACATGGACACATCCAAATTTGTGAAGGAAAACAGAGGTGTTTTTTGCAAAGTGACTACCTGTAGATTTTGGCCTGTAGCTCAGCCGCCACCTAGGGAAACCTACCAAACCTGTGCATTTCTGAAAACTAGACACCTAGGTGAATCCAAGATGGCGTGACTTGTGTGGCTCGGACCAGGTTCTGTTACCCAGAATCCTTTGCAAACCTCAAAATTTGGCTAAAAAAAACACATGTTCCTAACATTTCTGTGGCAGAAAGTTCTGGAATATGAGAGGAGCCACAAATTTCCTTCCACCCAGCGTTCTCCCACGTCTCCCGATAAAAATGATACCTCACTTGTGTGCGTAGGCCTAGCGCCCGTGACAGGAAATGCCCCAAAGCGCAACGTGGACACATCCAAATTTGTGAAGGAAAACAGAGGTGTTTTTTGCAAAGTGACTACCTGTAGATTTTGGCTTGTAGCTCAGCCGCCACCTAGGGAAGCCTACCAAACCTGTGCATTTCTGAAAACTAGAGACCTAGGGGAATCCAAGATGGGGTGACTTGTGTGACTCGGACCAGGTTCTGTTACCCAGAATCCTTTGCAAACCTCAAAATTTGGCTAAAAAAACACATGTTCCTCACATTTCTGTGGCAGAAAGTTCTGGAATCTGAGAGGAGCCACGAATTTCTTTCCACCCAGCATTCCCCCACGTCTCCCGATAAAAATGATACCTCACTTGTGAGCGTAGGCCTAGCGCCCGTGACAGGAAATGCCCCAAGGCGCAACGTGGACACATCCAAATTTGTGACGGAAAACAGAGGTGTTTTTTGCAAAGTGCCTACCTGTAGATTTTGGCCTGTAGCTCAGCCGCCACCTAGGGAAACCTACCAAACCTGTGCATTTCTGAAAACTAGAGACCTAGGGGAATTCAAGGTGGGGTGACTTGTGTGGCTTGGACCAGGTTCTGTTACCCAGAATCCTTTGCAAACCTCGAAATTTGGCTAAAAAAACACATGTTCCTAACATTTCTGTGGCAGAAAGTTCTGGAATCTGAGAGGAGCCACAAATTTCCTTCCACCCAGCGTTCCCCCACGTCTCCCGATAAAAATGATACCTCACTTGTGTGGGTAGGCCTAGCGGCCGCGACAGGTAACGCACCAAAGCGCAACGTGGACACATCCAAATTTGTGAAGGAAAACAGAGGTGTTTTTTGCAAAGTGACTACCTGTAGATTTTGGCCTGTAGCTCAGCCGCCACCTAGGGAAACATACCAAACCTGTGCATTTCTGAAAACTAGAGACCTAGGGGAATCCAAGATGGGGTGACTTGTGTGGCTCGGACCAGGTTCTGTTACCCAGAATCCTTTGCAAACCTCAAAATTTGGCTAAAAAAACACATGTTCCTAACATTTCTGTGGCAGAAAGTTCTGGAATCTGAGAGGAGCCACGAATTTCCTTCCACCCAGCGTTCCCCCACGTCTCCCGATAAAAATGATATCTCACTTGTGTGGGTAGGCCTAGCGGCCGCGACAGGAAACGCCCCAAAGCGCAACGTGGACACATCCAAATTTGTGAAGGAAAACAGAGGTGTTTTTTGCAAAGTGACTACCTGTAGATTTTGGCCTCTAGCTCAGCCGCCACCTAGGGAAACCTACCAAACCTGTGCATTTCTGAAAACTAGAGACCTAGGGGAATCCAAGATGGGGTGACTTGTGTGGCTCGGACCAGGTTCTGTTACCCAGAATCCTTTGCAAACCTCAAAATTTGGCAAAAAAAACACATGTTCCTAACATTTCTGTGGCAGAAAGTTCTGGAATCTGAGAGGAGCCACAAATTTCCTTCCACCCAGCGTTCCCCAACGTCTCCCGATAAAAATGATACCTCACTTGTGTGGGTAGGCCTAGCGCCCGCAACAGGAAACGCCCCAAAGCGCAACGTGGACACATCCAAATTTGTGACGGAAAACAGAGGTGTTTTTTGCAAAGTGCCTACCTGTAGATTTTGGCCTGTAGCTCAGCCGCCACGTAGGGAAACTTACCAAACCTGTGCATTTCTGAAAACTAGAGACCTAGGGGAATCCAAGATGGGGTGACTTGTGTGGCTCGGACCAGGTTCTGTTACCCAGAATCCTTTGCAAACCTAAAAATTTGGCTAAAAAAACACATGTTCCTAACATTTCTGTGGCAGAAAGTTCTGGAATCTGAGAGGAGCTACAAATTTCCTTCCACCCAGCGTTCCCCCACGTCTCCTGATAAAAATGATACCTCACTTGTGTGGGTAGGCCTAGCGCCCGCGACAGGAAACGCCCCAAAGCACAACGTGGACACATCCAAATTTGTGAAGGAAAACAGAGGTGTTTTTTGCAAAGTGCCTACCTGTAGATTTTGGCCTGTAGCTCAGCCGCCACCTAGGGAAACCTACCAAACCTGTGCATTTCTGAAAACTAGAGACCTAGGGGAATTCAAGGTGGGGTGACTTGTGTGGCTCGGACCAGGTTCTGTTACCCAGAATCCTTTGCAAACCTCAAAATTTGGCTAAAAAAACACATGTTCCCAACATTTCTGTGGCAGAAAGTTCTGGAATCTGAGAGGAGCCACAAATTTCCTTCCACCCAGCGTTCCCCCATGTCTCCCGATAAAAATGATACCTCACTTGTGTGGGTAGGCCTAGCGGCCGCGACAGGAAACATCCCAAAGCGCAACATGGACACATCCAAATTTGTGAAGGAAAACAGAGGTGTTTTTTGCAAAGTGACTACCTGTAGATTTTGGCCTGTAGCTCAGCCGCCACCTAGGGAAACCTACCAAACCTGTGCATTTCTGAAAACTAGAGACCTAGGGGAATCCAAGGTGGGGTGACTTGTGTGGCTCGGACCAGGTTCTGTTACCCAGAATCCTTTGCAAACCTCAAAATTTGGTTAAAAAAACACATGTTCCTATCATTTCTGTGGCAGAAAGTTCTGGAATCTGCGAGGAGCCATAAATTTCCTTCCACCCAGCGTTCTCCCACGTCTCCCGATAAAAATGATACCTCACTTGTGTGCGTAGGCCTAGCGCCCGTGACAGGAAATGCCCCAAAGCGCAACGTGGACACATCCAAATTTGTGAAGGAAAACAGAGGTGTTTTTTGCAAAGTGACTACCTGTAGATTTTGGCTTGTAGCTCAGCCGCCACCTAGGGAAGCCTATCAAACCTGTGCATTTCTGAAAACTAGAGACCTAGGGGAATCCAAGATGGGGTGACTTGTGTGGCTCGGACCAGGTTCTGTTACCCAGAATCCTTTGCAAACCTCAAAATTTGGCTAAAAAAACACATGTTCCTCACATTTCTGTGGCAGAAAGTTCTGGAATCTGAGAGGAGCCACGAATTTCTTTCCACCCAGCATTCCCCCACGTCTCCCGATAAAAATGATACCTCACTTGTGAGCGTAGGCCTAGCGCCCGTGACAGGAAATGCCCCAAGGCGCAACGTGGACACATCCAAATTTGTGACGGAAAACAGAGGTGTTTTTTGCAAAGTGCCTACCTGTAGATTTTGGCCTGTAGCTCAGCCGCCACCTAGGGAAACCTACCAAACCTGTGCATTTCTGAAAACTAGAGACCTAGGGGAATTCAATGTGGGGTGACTTGTGTGGCTTGGACCATGTTCTGTTACCCAGAATCCTTTGCAAACCTCGAAATTTTGCTAAAAAAACACATGTTCCTAACATTTCTGTGGCAGAAAGTTCTGGAATCTGAGAGGAGCCACAAATTTCCTTCCACCCAGCGTTCCCCCACGTCTCCCGATAAAAATGATACCTCACTTGTGTGGGTAGGCCTAGCGGCCGCGACAGGTAACGCACCAAAGTGCAACGTGGACACATCCAAATTTGTGAAGGAAAACAGAGGTGTTTTTTGCAAAGTGCCTACCTGTAGATTTTGGCCTGTAGCTCAGCCGCCACCTAGGGAAACCTACCAAACCTGTGCATTTCTGAAAACTAGAGACCGAGGGGAATTCAAGGTGGGGAGACTTGTGTGGCTTGGACCAGGTTCTGTTACCCAGAATCCTTTGCAAACCTCAAAATTTGGCTAAAAAAACACATGTTCCTAACATTTCTGTGGCAGAAAGTTCTGGAATCTGAGAGGAGCCACAAATTTCCTTCCACCCAACGTTCCCCCACGTCTCCCGATAAAAATGATACCTCACTTGTGTGGGTAGGCCTAGCGGCCGCGACAGCCAACGCCCCAAAGCGCAACGTGGACACATCCAAATTTGTGAAGGAAAACAGAGGTGTTTTTTGCAAAGTGCCTACCTGTAGATTTTGGCCTGTAGCTCAGCCGCCACCTAGGGAAACCTACCAAACCTGTGCATTTCTGAAAACTAGAGACATAGGGGAATCCAAGGTGGGGTGACCTGTGTGGCTCGGACCAGGTTCTGTTACCCAGAATCCTTTGCAAACCTCAAAATTTGGCTAAAAAAACACATGTTCCTAACATTTCTGTGGCAGAAAGTTCTGGAATTTGAGAGGAGCCACAAATTTCCTTCCACCCAGCGTTCCCCCACATCTCCCGATAAAAATGATACCTCACTTGTGTGGGTAGGCCTAGCGGCCGCGACAGGATATGCCCCAAAGCGCAACGTGGACACATCCAAATTTGTGAAGGAAAACAGAGGTGTTTTTTGCAAAGTGACTACCTGTAGATTTTGGCCTGTAGCTCAGCCGCCACCTAGGGAAACCTACCAAACCTGTGCATTTCTGAAAACTAGAGACCTAGGGGAATCCAAGGTGGGGTGACTTGTGTGGCTCGGACCAGTTTCTGTTACCCAGAATCCTTTGCAAACCTCAAAATTTGGCTAAAAAAAACACATGTTCCTAACATTTCTGTGGCAGAAAGTTCTGGAATCTGAGAGGAGCCACAAATTTCCTTCCACCCAGCGTTCCCCCACGTCTCCCAATAAAAATGATACCTCACTTGTGTGGGTAGGCCTAGCGGCCGCGACAGGAAACACCCCAAAGCGCAACGTGGACACATCCAAATTTGTGAAGGAAAACAGAGGTGTTTTTTGCAAAGTGACTACCTGTAGATTTTGGCCTGTAGCTCACCCGCCACCTAGGGAAACCTACCAAACCTGTGCATTTCTGAAAACTAGAGACCTAGGGGAATCCAAGGTGGGGTGACTTGTGTGGCTCGGACCAGGTTCTGTTACCCAGAATCCTTGGCAAACCTCAAAATTTGGTTAAAAAAACACATGTTCCTAACATTTCTGTGGCAGAAAGTTCTGGAATCTGAGAGGAGCCATAAATTTCCTTCCACCCAGCGTTCCCCCATGTCTCCCGATAAAAATGATACCTCACTTGTGTGGGTAGGCCTAGCGGCCGCGACAGGAAACATCCCAAAGCGCAACATGGACACATCCAAATTTGTGAAGGAAAACAGAGGTGTTTTTTGCAAAGTGACTACCTGTAGATTTTGGCCTGTAGCTCAGCCGCCACCTAGGGAAACCTACCAAACCTGTGCATTTCTGAAAACTAGAGACCTAGGTGAATCCAAGATGGCGTGACTTGTGTGGCTCGGACCAGGTTCTGTTACCCAGAATCCTTTGCAAACCTCAAAATTTGGCTAAAAAAACACATGTTCCTAACATTTCTGTGGCAGAAAGTTCTGGAATATGAGAGGAGCCACAAATTTCCTTCCACCCAGCGTTCTCCCACGTCTCCCGATAAAAATGATACCTCACTTGTGTGCGTAGGCCTAGCGCCCGTGACAGGAAATGCCCCAAAGCGCAACGTGGACACATCCAAATTTGTGAAGGAAAACAGAGGTGTTTTTTGCAAAGTGACTACCTGTAGATTTTGGCTTGTAGCTCAGCCGCCACCTAGGGAAGCCTACCAAACCTGTGCATTTCTGAAAACTAGAGACCTAGGGGAATCCAAGATGGGGTGACTTGTGTGGCTCGGACCAGGTTCTGTTACCCAGAATCCTTTGCAAACCTCAAAATTTGGCTAAAAAAACACATGTTCCTCACATTTCTGTGGCAGAAAGTTCTGGAATCTGAGAGGAGCCACGAATTTCTTTCCACCCAGCATTCCCCCACGTCTCCCGATAAAAATGATACCTCACTTGTGAGCGTAGGCCTAGCGCCCGTGACAGGAAATGCCCCAAGGCGCAACGTGGACACATCCAAATTTGTGACGGAAAACAGAGGTGTTTTTTGCAAAGTGCCTACCTGTAGATTTTGGCCTGTAGCTCAGCCGCCACCTAGGGAAACCTACCAAACCTGTGCATTTCTGAAAACTAGAGACCTAGGGGAATTCAAGGTGGGGTGACTTGTGTGGCTTGGACCAGGTTCTGTTACCCAGAATCCTTTGCAAACCTCGAAATTTGGCTAAAAAAACACATGTTCCTAACATTTCTGTGGCAGAAAGTTCTGGAATCTGAGAGGAGCCACAAATTTCCTTCCACCCAGCGTTCCCCCACGTCTCCCGATAAAAATGATACCTCACTTGTGTGGGTAGGCCTAGCGGCCGCGACAGGTAACGCACCAAAGCGCAACGTGGACACATCCAAATTTGTGAAGGAAAACAGAGGTGTTTTTTGCAAAGTGACTACCTGTAGATTTTGGCCTGTAGCTCAGCCGCCACCTAGGGAAACATACCAAACCTGTGCATTTCTGAAAACTAGAGACCTAGGGGAATCCAAGATGGGGTGACTTGTGTGGCTCGGACCAGGTTCTGTTACCCAGAATCCTTTGCAAACCTCAAAATTTGGCTAAAAAAACACATGTTCCTAACATTTCTGTGGCAGAAAGTTCTGGAATCTGAGAGGAGCCACGAATTTCCTTCCACCCAGCGTTCCCCCACGTCTCCCGATAAAAATGATATCTCACTTGTGTGGGTAGGCCTAGCGGCCGCGACAGGAAACGCCCCAAAGCGCAACGTGGACACATCCAAATTTGTGAAGGAAAACAGAGGTGTTTTTTGCAAAGTGACTACCTGTAGATTTTGGCCTCTAGCTCAGCCGCCACCTAGGGAAACCTACCAAACCTGTGCATTTCTGAAAACTAGAGACCTAGGGGAATCCAAGATGGGGTGACTTGTGTGGCTCGGACCAGGTTCTGTTACCCAGAATCCTTTGCAAACCTCAAAATTTGGCAAAAAAAACACATGTTCCTAACATTTCTGTGGCAGAAAGTTCTGGAATCTGAGAGGAGCCACAAATTTCCTTCCACCCAGCGTTCCCCCACGTCTCCCGATAAAAATGATACCTCACTTGTGTGGGTAGGCCTAGCGCCCGCAACAGGAAACGCCCCAAAGCGCAACGTGGACACATCCAAATTTGTGACGGAAAACAGAGGTGTTTTTTGCAAAGTGCCTACCTGTAGATTTTGGCCTGTAGCTCAGCCGCCACGTAGGGAAACTTACCAAACCTGTGCATTTCTGAAAACTAGAGACCTAGGGGAATCCAAGATGGGGTGACTTGTGTGGCTCGGACCAGGTTCTGTTACCCAGAATCCTTTGCAAACCTAAAAATTTGGCTAAAAAAACACATGTTCCTAACATTTCTGTGGCAGAAAGTTCTGGAATCTGAGAGGAGCTACAAATTTCCTTCCACCCAGCGTTCCCCCACGTCTCCTGATAAAAATGATACCTCACTTGTGTGGGTAGGCCTAGCGCCCGCGACAGGAAACGCCCCAAAGCACAACGTGGACACATCCAAATTTGTGAAGGAAAACAGAGGTGTTTTTTGCAAAGTGCCTACCTGTAGATTTTGGCCTGTAGCTCAGCCGCCACCTAGGGAAACCTACCAAACCTGTGCATTTCTGAAAACTAGAGACCTAGGGGAATTCAAGGTGGGGTGACTTGTGTGGCTCGGACCAGGTTCTGTTACCCAGAATCCTTTGCAAACCTCAAAATTTGGCTAAAAAAACACATGTTCCCAACATTTCTGTGGCAGAAAGTTCTGGAATCTGAGAGGAGCCACAAATTTCCTTCCACCCAGCGTTCCCCCACGTCTCCCGATAAAAATGATACCTCACTTGTGTGGGTGGGCCTAGCGGCCGCGACAGGAAACGCACCAAAGCGCAACGTGGACACATCCAAATTTGTGAAGGAAAACAGAGGTGTTTTTTGCAAAGTGACTACCTGTAGATTTTGGCCTGTAACTCAGCCGCCACCTAGGGAAACCTACCAAACCTGTGCATTTCTGAAAACTAGAGACCTAGGGGAATCCAAGATGGCGTGACTTGTGTGGCTCGGACCAGGTTCTGTTACCCAGAATCCTTTGCAAACCACAAAATTTGGCTAAAAAAACAAATGTTCCTAACATTTCTGTGGCAGAAAGTTCTGGAATCTGAGAGGAGCCACAAATTTCCTTCCACCCAGCGTTCTCCCACGTCTCCCGATAAAAATGATACCTCACTTGTGTGCGTAGGCCTAGCGCCCGTGACAGGAAATGCCCCAAAGCGCAACGTGGACACATCCAAATTTGTGAAGGAAAACAGAGGTGTTTTTTGCAAAGTGACTACCTGTAGATTTTGGCTTGTAGCTCAGCCGCCACCTAGGGAAGCCTACCAAACCTGTGCATTTCTGAAAACTAGAGACCTAGGGGAATCCAAGATGGGGTGACTTGTGTGGCTCGGACCAGGTTCTGTTACCCAGAATCCTTTGCAAACCTCAAAATTTGGCTAAAAAAACACATGTTCCTCACATTTCTGTGGCAGAAAGTTCTGGAATCTGAGAGGAGCCACGAATTTCTTTCCACCCAGCGTTCCCCCACGTCTCCCGATAAAAATGATACCTCACTTGTGAGCGTAGGCCTAGCGCCCGTGACAGGAAATGCCCCAAGGCGCAACGTGGACACATCCAAATTTGTGACGGAAAACAGAGGTGTTTTTTTGCAAAGTGCCTACCTGTAGATTTTGGCCTGTAGCTCAGCCGCCACGTAGGGAAACTTACCAAACCTGTGCATTTCTGAAAACTAGAGACCTAGGGGAATCCAAGATGGGGTGACTTGTGTGGCTCGGACCAGGTTCTGTTACCCAGAATCCTTTGCAAACCTAAAAATTTGGCTAAAAAAACACATGTTCCTAACATTTCTGTGGCAGAAAGTTCTGGAATCTGAGAGGAGCTACAAATTTCCTTCCACCCAGCGTTCCCCCACGTCTCCTGATAAAAATGATACCTCACTTGTGTGGGTAGGCCTAGCGCCCGTGACAGGAAATGCCCCAAGGCGCAACGTGGACACATCCAAATTTGTGACGGAAAACAGAGGTGTTTTTTTGCAAAGTGCCTACCTGTAGATTTTGGCCTGTAGCTCAGCCGCCACCTAGGGAAACCTACCAAACCTGTGCATTTCTGAAAACTAGAGACCTAGGGGAATTCAAGGTGGGGTGACTTGTGTGGCTCGGACCAGGTTCTGTTACCCAGAATCCTTTGCAAACCTCGAAATTTGGCTAAAAAAACACATGTTCCTAACATTTCTGTGGCAGAAAGTTCTGGAATCTGAGAAGAGCCACAAATTTCCTTCCACCCAGCGTTCCCCCACGTCTCCCGATAAAAATGATACCTCACTTGTGTGGGTAGGCCTAGCGGCCGCGACAGGAGACGCACCAAAGCGCAAAGTGGACACATCCAAATTTGTGAAGGAAAACAGAGGTGTTTTTTGCAAAGTAACTACCTGTAGATTTTGGCCTGTAGCTCAGCCGCCACCTAGGGAAACATACCAAACCTGTGCATTTCTGAAAACTAGAGACCGAGGGGAATCCAAGATGGGGTGACTTGTGTGGCTCGGACCAGGTTCTGTTACCCAGAATCCTTTGCAAACCTCAAAATTTGGCTAAAAAAACACATGTTCCTAACATTTCTGTGGCAGAAAGTTCTGGAATCTGAGAGGAGCCACAAATTTCCTTCCACCCAGCGTTCCCCCACGTCTCCCGATAAAAATGATACCTCACTTGTGTGGGTAGGCCTAGCGGCCGCGACAGGAAACGCCCCAAAGCGCAACGTGGACACATCCAAATTTGTGAAGGAAAACAGAGGTGTTTTTTGCAAAGTGACTACCTGTAGATTTTGGCCTGTAGCTCAGCCGCCACCTAGGGAAACCTACCAAACCTGTGCATTTCTGAAAACTAGAGACCTAGGGGAATCGAAGATGGGGTGACTTGTGCGGCTCGGACCAGGTTCTGTTACCCAGAATCCTTTGCAAACCTCAAAATTTGGCAAAAAAAACACATGTTCCTAACATTTCTGTGGCAGAAAGTTCTGGAATCTGAGAGGAGCCACAAATTTCCTTCCACCCAGCGTTCCCCCACGTCTCCCGATAAAAATGATACCTCACTTGTGTGGGTAGGCCTAGCGCCCGCAACAGGAAACGCCCCAAAGCGCAACGTGGACACATCCAAATTTGTGACGGAAAACAGAGGTGTTTTTTGCAAAGTGCCTACCTGTAGATTTTGGCCTGTAGCTCAGCCGCCACGTAGGGAAACTTACCAAACCTGTGCATTTCTGAAAACTAGAGACCTAGGGGAATCCAAGATGGGGTGACTTGTGTGGCTCGGACCAGGTTCTGTTACCCAGAATCCTTTGCAAACCTAAAAATTTGGCTAAAAAAACACATGTTCCTAACATTTCTGTGGCAGAAAGTTCTGGAATCTGAGAGGAGCTACAAATTTCCTTCCACCCAGCGTTCCCCCACGTCTCCTGATAAAAATGATACCTCACTTGTGTGGGTAGGCCTAGCGCCCGCGACAGGAAACGCCCCAAACCGCAACGTGGACACATCCAAATTTGTGAAGGAAAACAGAGGTGTTTTTTGCAAAGTGCCTACCTGTATATTTTGGCCTGTAGCTCAGCCGCCACCTAGGGAAACCTACCAAACCTGTGCATTTCTGAAAACTAGAGACCTAGGGGAATTCAAGGTGGGGTGACTTGTGTGGCTCGGACCAGGTTCTGTTACCCAGAATCCTTTGCAAACCTCAAAATTTGGCTAAAAAAACACATGTTCCCAACATTTCTGTGGCAGAAAGTTCTGGAATCTGAGAGGAGCCACAAATTTCCTTCCACCCAGCGTTCCCCCACGTCTCCCGATAAAAATGATACCTCACTTGTGTGGGTAGGCCTAGCGGCCGCGACAGGAAACACTCCAAAGCGCAACGTGGACACATCCAAATTTGTGAAGGAAAACAGAGGTGTTTTTTGCAAAGTGACTACCTGTAGATTTTGGCCTGTAGCTCAGCCGCCACCTAGGGAAACCTACCAAACCTGTGCATTTCTGAAAACTAGAGACCTAGGGGAATCCACGATGGGGTGACTTGTGTGGCTCGGACCAGGTTCTGTTACCCAGAATCCTTTGCAAACCTCAAAATTTGGCTAAAAAAACACATGTTCCTAACGTTTCTGTGGCAGAAAGTTCTGGAATCTGAGAGGAGCCACAAATTTCCTTCCACCCAGCGTTCCCCCACGTCTCCCAATAAAAATGATACCTCACTTGTGTGGGTAGGCCTAGCGCCCGCAACAGGAAACGCCCCAAAGCGCAACGTCGACACATCCAAATTTGTGACGGAAAACAGAGGTGTTTTTTGCAAAGTGACTACCTGTAGATTTTGGCCTGTAGCTCAGCCGCCACGTAGGGAAACTTACCAAACCTGTGCATTTCTGAAAACTAGAGACCTAGGGGAATCCAAGATGGGGTGACTTGTGAGGCTCGGACTAGGTTCTGTTACCCAGAATCCTTTGTAAACCTCAAAATTTGGCTAAAAAAACACATGTTCCTAACATTTCTGTGGCAGAAAGTTCTGGAATCTGAGAGGAGCCACAAATTTCCTTCCACCCAGCGTTCCCCCACGTCTCCCGATAAAAATGATACCTCACTTGTGTGGGTAGGCCTAGCGGCCGCGACAGGAAACACTCCAAAGCGCAACGTGGACACATCCAAATTTGTGAAGGAAAACAGAGGTGTTTTTTGCAAAGTGCCTACCTGTAGATTTTGGCCTGTAGCTCAGCCGCCACCTAGGGAACCATACCAAACCTGTGCATTTCTGAAAACTAGAGACCTATGGGAATCCAAGATGGGGTGACTTGTGTGGCTCGGACCAGGTTCTGTTACCCAGAATCCTTTGCAAACCTCAAAATTTGGCAAAAAAAACACATGTTCCTAACATTTCTGTGGCAGAAAGTTCTGGAATCTGAGAGGAGCCACAAATTTCCTTCCACCCAGCGTTCCCCCACGTCTCCCGATAAAAATGATACCTCACTTGTGTGGGTAGGCCTAGCGGCCGCGACAGGCAACGCCCCAGAGCGCAACGTGGACACATCCAAATTTGTGAAGGAAAACAGAGGTGTTTTTTGCAAAGTGCCTACCTGTAGATTTTGGCCTGTAGCTCAGCCGCCACCTAGGGAAACCTACCAAACCTGTGCATTTCTGAAAACTAGAGACCTAGGGGAATCCAAGGTGGGGTGACTTGTGTGGCTCGGACCAGGTTCTGTTACCCAGAATCCTTTGCAAACCTCAAAATTTGGCTAAAAAAACACATGTTCCTAACATTTCTGTGGCAGAAAGTTCTGGAATCTGAGAGGAGCCACAAATTTCCTTCCACCCAGCGTTCCCCCACGTCTCCCGATAAAAATAATACCTCACTTGTGTGGGTAGGCCTAGCGGCCGCGACAGGGTACACCCCAAAGCGCAACGTGGACACATCCAAATTTGTGAAGGAAAACAGAGGTGTTTTTTGCAAAGTGACTACCTGTAGATTTTGGCCTGTAGCTCACCCGCCACCTAGGGAAACCTACCAAACCTGTGCATTTCTGAAAACTAGAGACCTAGGGGAATCCAAGATTGCATGACTTGTGTGGCTCGGACCAGGTTCTGTTACCCAGAATCCTTTGCAAACCTCAAAATGTGGCTAAAAAAACACATGTTCCTAAAATTTCTGTGGCAGAAAGTTCTGGAATCTGAAAGGAGCCACAAATTTCCTTCCACCCAGCGTTCTCCCACGTCTCCCGATAAAAATGATACCTCACTTGTGTGCGTAGGCCTAGCGCCCGTGACAGGAAATGCCTCAAAGCGCAACGTGGACACATCCAAATTTGTGAAGGAAAACAGAGGTGTTTTTTGCAAAGTGACTACCTGTAGATTTTGGCTTGTAGCTCAGCCGCCACCTAGGGAAACCTACCAAACCTGTGCATTTCTGAAAACTAGAGACCTAGGGGAATCCAAGATGGGGTGACTTGTGTGGCTCGGACCATGTTCTGTTACCCAGAATCCTTTGCAAACCTCAAAATTTGGCTAAAAAAACACATGTTCCTCACATTTCTGTGGCAGAAAGTTCTGGAATCTGAGAGGAGCCACGAATTTTTTTCCACCCAGCGTTCCCCCACGTCTCCCGATAAAAATGATACCTCACTTGTGAGCGTAGGCCTAGCGCCCGTGACAGGAAATGCCCCAAGGCGCAACATGGACACATCCAAATTTGTGACGGAAAACAGAGGTGTTTTTTGCAAAGTGCCTACCTGTAGATTTTGGCCTGTAGCTCAGCCGCCACCTAGGGAAACCAACCAAACCTGTGCATTTCTGAAAACTAGAGACCTAGGGGAATCCAAGATGGGGTGACTTGTGTGGCTCGGACCAGGTTCTGTTACCCAGAATCCTTTGCAAACCTCAAAATGTGGCAAAAAAAACACATGTTCCTAACATTTCTGTGGCAGAAAGTTCTGGAATCTGAGAGGAGCCACAAATTTCCTTCCACCCAGCGTTCCCCCACGTCTCCCGATAAAAATGATACCTCACTTGTGTGGGTAGGCCTAGCGGCCGCGACAGGAAGCGCACCAAAGCGCAACGTGGACACATCCAAATTTGTGAAGGAAAACAGAGGTGTTTTTTGCAAAGTGGCTACCTGTAGATTTTGGCCTGTAGCTCAGCCGCCACCTAGGGAAACATACCAAACCTGTGCATTTCTGAAAACTAGAGACCTAGGGGAATCCAAGATGGGGTGACTTGTGTGGCTCGGACCAGGTTCTGTTACCCAGAATCCTTTGCAAACCTCAAAATTTGGCTAAAAAAACACATGTTCCTAACATTTCTGTGGCAGAAAGTTCTGGAATCTGAGAGGAGCCACAAATTTCCTTCCACCCAGCGTTCCCCCACGTCTCCCGATAAAAATGATTCCTCACTTGTGTGGGTAGGCCTAGCGGCCGCGACACAAAGCGCCCCAAAGCGCAACGTGGACACATCCAAATTTGTGAAGGAAAACAGAGGTGTTTTTTGCAAAGTGACTACCTGTAGATTTTGGCCTGTAGCTCAGCCGCCACCTAGGGAAACCTACCAAACCTGTGCATTTCTGAAAACTAGAGACCTAGGGGAATCCAAGATGGGGTGACTTGTGTGGCTCGGACCAGGTTCTGTTACCCAGAATCCTTTGCAAACCTCAAAATTTGGCTAAAAAAACACATGTTCCTCACATTTCTGTGGCAGAAAGTTCTGGAATCTGAGAGGAGCCACGAATTTCTTTCCACCCAGCGTTCCCCCACGTCTCCCGATAAAAATGATACCTCACTTGTGAGCGTAGGCCTAGCGCCCGTGACAGGAAATGCCCCAAGGCGCAACGTGGACACATCCAAATTTGTGACGGAAAACAGAGGTGTTTTTTGCAAAGTGCCTACCTGTAGATTTTGGCCTGTAGCTCAGCCGCCACCTAGGGAAACCTACCAAACCTGTGCATTTCTAAAAACTAGAGACCTAGGGGAATTCAAGGTGGGGTGACTTGTGGGGCTCGGACCAGGTTCTGTTACCCAGAATCCTTTGCAAACCTCGAAATTTGGCTAAAAATACACATGTTCCTAACATTTCTGTGGCAGAAAGTTCTGGAATCTGAGAGGAGCCACAAATTTCCTTCCACCCAGCGTTCCCCCACGTCTCCCGATAAAAATGATACCTCACTTGTGTGGGTAGGCCTAGCGGCCGCGACAGCATGCACACCAAAGCGCAACGTGGACACATCCAAATTTGTGAAGGAAAACAGAGGTGTTTTTTGCAAAGTAACTACCTGTAGATTTTGGCCTGTAGCTCAGCCGCCACCTAGGGAAACATACCAAACCTGTGTATTTCTGAAAACTAGAGACCTAGGGGAATCCAAGATGGGGTGACTTGTGTGGCTCGGACCAGGTTCTGTTACCCAGAATCCTTTGCAAACCTCAAAATTTGGCTAAAAAAACACATGTTCCTAACATTTCTGTGGCAGAAAGTTCTGGAATCTGAGAGGAGCCACAAATTTCCTTCCACCCAGCGTTCCCCCACGTCTCCCGATAAAAATGATACCTCACTTGTGTGGGTAGGCCTAGCGGCCGCGACAGAAAACACCCCAAAGCGCAACGTGGACACATCCAAATTTGTGAAGGAAAACAGAGGTGTTTTTTGCAAAGTGACTACCTGTAGATTTTGGCCTGTAGCTCAGCCGCCACCTAGGGAAACCTACCAAACCTGTGCATTTCTGAAAACTGGAGACCTAGGGGAATCCAAGATGGGGTGACTTGTGTGGCTCGGACCAGGTTCTGTTACCCAGAATCCTTTGCAAACCTCAAAATTTGGCAAAAAAAACACATGTTCTTAACATTTCTGTGGCAGAAACTTCTGGAATCTGAGAGGAGCCACAAATTTCCTTCCACCCAGCGTTCCCCCACGTCTCCCGATAAAAATGATACCTCACTTGTGTGGGTAGGCCTAGCGCCCGCGACAGGAAACGCCCCAAAGCGCAACGTGGACACATCCAAATTTGTGAAGGAAAACAGAGGTGTTTTTTGCAAAGTGCCTACCTGTAGATTTTGGCCTGTAGCTCAGCCGCCACCTAGGGAAACCTACCAAACCTGTGCATTTCTGAAAACTAGAGACCTAGGGGAATCCACGATGGGGTGACTTGTGTGGCTCGGACCAGGTTCTGTTACCCAGAATCCTTTGCAAACCTCAAAATTTGGCTAAAAAAACACATGTTCCTAACATTTCTGTGGCAGAAAGTTCTGGAATCTGAGAGGAGCCACAAATTTTCTTCCACCCAGCGTTCCCCCACGTCTCCCAATAAAAATGATACCTCACTTGTGTGGGTAGGCCTAGCGCCCGCGACAGGAAACGCCCCAAAGCGCAACGTGGACACATCCAAATTTGTGAAGGAAAACAGAGGTGTTTTTTGCAAAGTGCCTACCTGTAGATTTTGGCCTGTAGCTCAGCCGCCACCTAGGGAAACCTACCAAACCTGTGCATTTCTGAAAACTAGAGACCTAGGGGAATTCAAGGTGGGGTGACTTGTGTGGCTCGGACCAGGTTCTGTTACCCAGAATCCTTTGCAAACCTCAAAATTTGGCTAAAAAAACACATGTTCCCAACATTTCTGTGGCAGAAAGTTCTGGAATCTGAGAGGAGCCACAAATTTCCTTCCACCCAGCGTTCCCCCACGTCTCCCGATAAAAATGATACCTCACTTGTGTGGGTAGGCCTAGCGGCCGCGACAGGAAACGCTCCAAAGCGCAACGTGGACACATCCAAATTTGTGAAGGAAAACAGAGGTGTTTTTTGCAAAGTGACTACCTGTAGATTTTGGCCTGTAGCTCAGCCGCCACCTAGGGAAACCTACCAAACCTGTGCATTTCTGAAAACTAGAGACCTAGGGGAATCCAAGATGGCGTGACTTGTGTGGCTCGGACCAGGTTCTGTTACCCAGAATCCTTTGCAAACCTCAAAATTTGGCTAAAAAAACACATGTTCCTAACATTTCTGTGGCAGAAAGTTCTGGAATCTGAGAGGAGCCACAAATTTCCTTCCACCCAGCGTTCTCCCACGTCTCCCGATAAAAATGATACCTCACTTGTGTGCATAGGCCTAGCGCCCGTGACAGGAAATGCCCCAAAGCGCAACGTGGACACATCCAAATTTGTGAAGGAAAACAGAGGTGTTTTTTGCAAAGTGCCTACCTGTAGATTTTGGCCTGTAGCTCAGCCGCCACCTAGGGAAACCTACCAAACCTCTGCATTTCTGAAAACTAGAGACCTAGGGGAATTCAAGGTGGGGTGACTTGTGTGGCTCGGACCAGGTTCTGTTACCCAGAATCCTTTGCAAACCTCGAAATTTGGCTAAAAAAACACATTTTCCTAACATTTCTGTGGCAGAAAGTTCTGGAATCTGAGAGGAGCCACAAATTTCCTTCCACCCAGCGTTCCCCCACGTCTCCCGATAAAAATGATACCTCACTTGTGTGGGTAGGCCTAGCGGCCGCGACAGGAAACGCACCAAAGCGCAACGTGGACACATCCAAATTTGTGAAGGAAAACAGAGGTGTTTTTTGCAAAGTGACTACCTGTAGATTTTGGCCTGTAGCTCAGCCGCCACCTAGGGAAACATACCAAACCTGTGCATTTCTGAAAACTAGAGACCTAGGGGAATCCAAGATGGGGTGACTTGTGTGGCTCGGACCAGGTTCTGTTACCCAGAATCCTTTGCAAACCTCAAAATTTGGCTAAAAAAACACATGTTCCTCATATTTCTGTGGCAGAAAGTTCTGGAATCTGAGAGGAGCCACGAATTTCTTTCCTCCCAGCGTTCCCCCACGTCTCCCGATAAAAATGATACCTCACTTGTGAGCGTAGGCCTAGCGCCCATGACAGGAAATGCCCCAAGGCGCAACGTGGACACATCCAAATTTGTGACGGAAAACAGAGGTGTTTTTTGCAAAGTGCCTACCTGTAGATTTTGGCTTGTAGCTCAGCCGCCACCTAGGGAAACCTACCAAACCTGTGCATTTCTGAAAACTAGAGACCTAGGGGAATTCAAGGTGGGGTGACTTGTGTGGCTCGGACCAGGTTCTGTTACCCAGAATCCTTTGCAAACCTCAAAATTTGGCTAAAAAAACACATGTTCCCAACATTTCTGTGGCAGAAAGTTCTGGAATCTGAGAGGAGCCACAAATTTCCTTCCACCCAGCGTTCCCCCACGTCTCCCGATAAAAATGATACCTCACTTGTGTGGGTAGGCCTAGCGGCCGCGACAGGAAACGCTCCAAAGCGCAACGTGGACACATCCAAATTTGTGAAGGAAAACAGAGGTGTTTTTTGCAAAGTGACTACCTGTAGATTTTGGCCTGTAGCTCAGCCGCCACCTAGGGAAACCTACCAAACCTGTGCATTTCTGAAAACTAGAGACCTAGGGGAATCCAAGATGGCGTGACTTGTGTGGCTCGGACCAGGTTCTGTTACCCAGAATCCTTTGCAAACCTCAAAATTTGGCTAAAAAAACACATGTTCCTCACATTTCTGTGGCAGAAAGTTCTGGAATCTGAGAGGAGCCACAAATTTCCTTCCACCCAGCGTTCTCCCACGTCTCCCGATAAAAATAATACCTCACTTGTGTGCGTAGGCCTAGCGCCCGTGACAGGAAATGCCCCAAAGCGCAACGTGGACACATCCAAATTTGTGAAGGAAAACAGAGGTGTTTTTTGCAAAGTGACTACCTGTAGATTTTGGCTTGTAGCTCAGCCGCCACCTAGGGAAGCCTACCAAACCTGTGCATTTCTGAAAACTAGAGACCTAGGGGAATCCAAGATGGCGTGACTTGTGTGGCTCGGACCAGGTTCTGTTACCCAGAATCCTTTGCAAACCTCAAAATTTGGCTAAAAAAACACATGTTCCTCACATTTCTGTGGCAGAAAGTTCTGGAATCTGAGAGGAGCCACGAATTTCTTTCCACCCAGCGTTCCCCCACGTCTCCCGATAAAAATGATACCTCACTTGTGAGCGTAGGCCTAGCGCCCGTGACAGGAAATGCCCCAAGGCGCAACGTGGACACATCCAAATTTGTGACGGAAAACAGAGGTGTTTTTTGCAAAGTGCCTACCTGTAGATTTTGGCCTGTAGCTCAGCCGCCACCTAGGGAAACCTACCAAACCTGTGCATTTCTGAAAACTAGAGACCTAGGGGAATTCAAGGTGGGGTGACTTGTGTGGCTCGGACCAGGTTCTGTTACCTAGAATCCTTTGCAAACCTCGAAATTTGGCTAAAAAAACACATGTTCCTAACATTTCTGTGGCAGAAAGTTCTGGAATCTGAGAGGAGCCACAAATTTCCTTCCACCCAGCGTTCCCCCACGTCTCCCGATAAAAATGATACCTCACTTGTGTGGGAAGGCCTAGCGGCCGCGACAGGAAACGCACCGAAGCGCAACGTGGACACATCCAAATTTGTGAAGGAAAACAGAGGTGTTTTTTGCAAAGTGACTACCTGTAGATTTTGGCCTGTAGCTCAGCCGCCACCTAGGGAAACCTACCAAACCTGTGCATTTCTGAAAACTAGAGACCTAGGGGAATCCAAGATGGGGTGACTTGTGTGGCTCGGACCAGGTTCTGTTACCCAGAATCCTTTGCAAACCTCAAAATTTGGCTAAACAAACACATGTTCCTAACATTTCTGTGGCAGAAAGTTCTGGAATCTGAGAGGAGCCACAAATTTCCTTCCACCCAGCGTTCCCCCACGTCTCCCGATAAAAATGATACCTCACTTGTGTGGGTAGGCCTAGCGGCCGCGACAGGTAACTCCCCAAAGCGCAACGTGGACACATCCAAATTTGTGAAGGAAAACAGAGGTGTTTTTTGCAAAGTGACTACCTGTAGATTTTGGCCTGTAGCTCAGCCGCCACCTAGGGAAACATACCAAACCTGTGCATTTCTGAAAACTAGAGACCTAGGGGAATCCAAGATGGGGTGACTTGTGTGGCTCGGACCAGGTTCTGTTACCCAGAATCCTTTGCAAACCTCAAAATTTGGCTAAAAAAACACATGTTCCTCACATTTCTGTGGCAGAAAGTTCTGGAATCTGAGAGGAGCCACGAATTTCTTTCCACCCAACGTTCCCCCACGTCTCCAGATAAAAATGATACCTCACTTGTGTGGGTAGGCCTAGCGGCCGTGACAGGAAACGCTCCAAAGCGCAACGTGGACACATCCAAATTTGTGAAGGAAAACAGAGGTGTTTTTTGCAAAGTGCCTACCTGTAGATTTTGGCCTGTAGCTCAGCCGCCACCTAGGGAAACCTACCAAACCTGTGCATTTCTGAAAACTAGAGACCTAGGGGAATCCAAGATGGGGTGACTTGTGTGGCTCGGACCAGGTTCTGTTACCCAGAATCCTTTGCAAACCTCAAAATTTGGCTAAAAAAACACATGTTCCTCACATTTCTGTGGCAGAAAGTTCTGGAATCTGAGAGGAGCCACGAATTTCTTTCCACCCAGCGTTCCCCCACGTCTCCCGATAAAAATGATACCTCACTTGTGAGCGTAGGCCTAGCGCCCGTGACAGGAAATGCCCCAAGGCGCAACGTGGACACATCCAAATTTGTGACGGAAAACAGAGGTGTTTTTTGCAAAGTGCCTACCTGTAGATTTTGGCCTGTAGCTCAGCCGCCACCTAGGGAAACCTACCAAACCTGTGCATTTCTGAAAACTAGAGACCTAGGGGAATTCAAGGTGGGGTGACTTGTGTGGCTCGGACCAGGTTCTGTTACCCAGAATCCTTTGCAAACCTCGAAATTTGGCTAAAAAAACACATGTTCCTAACATTTCTGTGGCAGAAAGTTCTGGAATCTGAGAGGAGCCACAAATTTCCTTCCACCCAGCGTTCCCCCACGTCTCCCGATAAAAATGATACCTCACTTGTGTGGGTAGGCCTAGCGGCCGCGACAGGACACGCACCAAAGCGCAACGTGGACACATCCAAATTTGTGAAGGAAAACAGAGGTGTTTTTTGCAAAGTGACTACCTGTAGATTTTGGCCTGTAGCTCAGCCGCCACCTAGGGAAACATAGCAAACCTGTGCATTTCTGAAAACTAGAGACCTAGGGGAATCCAAGATGGGGTGACTTGTGTGGCTCGGACCAGGTTCTGAACCCAGAATCCTTTGCAAACCTCAAAATTTGGCTAAAAAAACACATGTTCCTAACATTTCTGTGGCAGAAAGTTCTGGAATCTGAGAGGAGCCACAAATTTCCTTCCACCCAGCGTTCCCCCACGTCTCCCGATAAAAATGATACCTCACTTGTGTGGGTAGGCCTAGCGGCCGCGACAGGTAACGCCCCAAAACGCAACGTGGACACATCCAAATTTGTGAAGGAAAACAGAGGTGTTTTTTGCAAAGTGACTACCTGTAGATTTTGGCCTGTAGCTCAGCCGCCACCTAGGGAAACCTACCAAACCTGTGCATTTCTGAAAACTAGAGACCTAGGGGAATCCAAGATGGGGTGACTTGTGTGGCTCGGACCAGGTTCTGTTACCCAGAATCCTTTGCAAACCTCAACATTTGGCAAAAAAAACACATGTTCCTAACATTTCTGTGGCAGAAAGTTCTGGAATCTGAGAGGAGCCACAAATTTCCTTCCACCCAGCGTTCCCCCACGTCTGCCGATAAAAATGATACCTCACTTGTGTGGGTAGGCCTAGCGCCCGCAACAGGAAACGCCCCAAAGCGCAACGTGGACACATCCAAATTTGTGACGGAAAACAGAGGTGTTTTTTGCAAAGTGCCTACCTGTAGATTTTGGCCTGTAGCTCAGCCGCCACGTAGGGAAACTTACCAAACCTGTGCATTTCTGAAAACTAGAGACCTAGGGGAATCCAAGATGGGGTGACTTGTGTGGCTCGGACCAGGTTCTGTTACCCAGAATCCTTTGCAAACCTCAAAATTTGGCTAAAAAAACACATGTTCCTAACATTTCTGTGGCAGAAAGTTCTGGAATCTGAGAGGAGCCACAAATTTCCTTCCACCCAGCGTTCCCCCACGTCTCCCAATAAAAATGATTCCTCACTTGTGTGGGTAGGCCTAGCGCCCGCAACAGGAAACGCCCCAAAGCGCAACGTGGACACATCCAAATTTGTGACGGAAAACAGAGGTGTTTTTTGCAAAGTGCCTACCTGTAGATTTTGGCCTGTAGCTCAGCCGCCACGTAGGGAAACTTACCAAACCTGTGCATTTCTGAAAACTAGAGACCTAGGGGAATCCAAGATGGGGTGACTTGTGTGGCTCGGACTAGGTTCTGTTACCCAGAATCCTTTGCAAACCTCAAAATTTGGCTAAAAAAACACATGTTCCTAACATTTCTGTGGCAGAAAGTTCTGGAATCTGAGAGGAGCCACAAATTTCCTTCCACCCAGTGTTCCCCCACGTCTCCCGATAAAAATGATACCTCACTTGTGTGGGTAGGCCTAGCGGCCGCGACAGGAAACGCTCCAAAGCGCAACGTGGACACATCCAAATTTGTGAAGGAAAACAGAGGTGTTTTTTGCAAAGTGCCTACCTGTAGATTTTGGCCTGTAGCTCAGCCGCCACCTAGGGAAACCTACCAAACCTGTGCATTTCTGAAAACTAGAGACCTAGGGGAATTCAAGGTGGGGTGACTTGTGTGGCTCGGACCAGGTTCTGTTACCCAGAATCCTTTGCAAACCTCAAAATTTGGCTAAAAAAACACATGTTCCTAACATTTCTGTGGCAGAAAGTTCTGGAATCTGAGAGGAGCCACAAATTTCCTTCCACCCAACGTTCCCCCACGTCTCCAGATAAAAATGATACCTCACTTGTGTGGGTAGGCCTAGCGGCCGCGACAGGAAACGCCCCAAAGCGCAACGTGGACACATCCAAATTTGTGAAGGAAAACAGAGGTGTTTTTTGCAAAGTGCCTACCTGTAGATTTTGGCCTGTAGCTCAGCCGCCACCTAGGGAAACCTACCAAACCTGTGCATTTCTGAAAACTAGAGACCTAGGGGAATCCAAGGTGGGGTGACTTGTGTGGCTCGGACCAGGTTCTGTTACCCAGAATCCTTTGCAAACCTCAAAATTTGGCTAAAAAAACACATGTTCCTAACATTTCTGTGGCAGAAAGTTCTGGAATCTGAGAGGAGCCACAAATTTCCTTCCACCCAGCGTTCCCCCACGTCTCCCGATAAAAATGATACCTCACTTGTGTGGGTAGGCCCAGCGGCCGCGACAGGCAACGCCCCAAAGCGCAACGTGGACACATCCAAATTTGTGAAGGAAAACAGAGGTGTTTTTTGCAAAGTGCCTACCTGTAGATTTTGGCCTGTAGCTCAGCCGCCACCTAGGGAAACCTACCAAACCTGTGCATTTCTGAAAACTAGAGACCTAGGGGAATCCAAGGTGGGGTGACTTGTGTGGCTCGGACCAGGTTCTGTTACCCAGAATCCTTTGCAAACCTCAAAATTTGGCTAAAAAAACACATGTTCCTAACATTTCTGTGGCAGAAAGTTCTGGAATCTGAGAGGAGCCACAAATTTCCTTCCACCCAGCGTTCCCCCACGTCTCCCGATAAAAATGATACCTCACTTGTGTGGGTAGGCCTAGCGGCCGCGACAGGAAATGCCCCTAAGCGCAACGTGGACACATCCAAATTTGTGAAGGAAAACAGAGGTGTTTTTTGCAAAGTGACTACCTGTAGATTTTGGCCTGTAGCTCAGCCGCCACCTAGGGAAACCTACTAAACCTGTGCATTTCTGAAAACTAGAGACCTAGGGGAATCCAAGGTGGGGTGACTTGTGTGGCTCGGACCAGGTTCTGTTACCCAGAATCCTTTGCAAACCTCAAAATTTGGCTAAAAAAACACATGTTCCTAACATTTCTGTGGCAGAAAGTTCTGGAATCTGAGAGGAGCCACAAATTTCCTTCCACCCAGCGTTCCCCCACGTCTCCCGATAAAAATGATACCTCACTTGTGTGGGTAGGCCTAGCGGCCGCGACAGGAAACACCCCAAAGCACAACGTGGACACATCCAAATTTGTGAAGGAAAACAGAGGTGTTTTTTGCAAAGTGACTACCTGTAGATTTTGGCCTGTAGCTCAGCCGCCACCTAGGGAAACCTACCAAACCTGTGCATTTCTGAAAACTAGAGACCTAGGGGAATCCAAGATGGCGTGACTTGTGTGGCTCGGACCAGGTTCTGTTACCCAGAATCCTTTGCAAACCTCAAAATTTGGCTAAAAAAACACATGTTCCTAAGATTTCTGTGGCAGAAAGTTCTGGAATCTGAGAGGAGCCACAAATTTCCTTCCACCCAGCGTTCTCCCACGTCTCCCGATAAAAATGATACCTCACTTGTGTGCGTAGGCCTAGCGCCCGTGACAGGAAATGCCCCAAAGCGCAACGTGGACACATCCAAATTTGTGAAGGAAAACAGAGGTGTTTTTTGCAAAGTGACTACCTGTAGATTTTGGCTTGTAGCTCAGCCGCCACCTAGGGAAACCTACCAAACCTGTGCATTTCTGAAAACTAGAGACCTAGGGGAATCCAAGATGGGGTGACTTGTGTGGCTCGGACCATGTTCTGTTACCCAGAATCCTTTGCAAACCTCAAAATGTGGCTAAAAAAACACATGTTCCTAACATTTCTGTGGCAGAAAGTTCTGGAATCTGAGAGGAGCCACAAATTTTCTTCCACCCAGCGTTCCCCCACGTCTCCCGATAAAAATGATACCTCACTTGTGTGGGTAGGCCTAGCGGCCGCGACAGGAAACACCCCAAAGTGCAACGTGGACACATCCAAATTTGTGAAGACAAACAGAGGTGTTTTTTGCAAAGTGACTACCTGTAGATTTTGGCCTGTAGCTCACCCGCCACCTAGGGAAACCTACCAAACCTGTGCATTTCTGAAAACTAGAGACCTAGGGGAATCCAAGGTGGGGTGACTTGTGTGGCTCGGACCAGGTTCTGTTACCCAGAATCCTTTGCAAACCTCAAAATTTGGCTAAAAAAACACATGTTCCTCACATTTCTGTGGCAGAAAGTTCTGGAATCTGAGAGGAGCCACGAATTTCTTTCCACCCAACGTTCCCCCACGTCTCCAGATAAAAATGATACCTCACTTGTGTGGGTAGGCCTAGCGGCCGCGACAGGAAACGCTCCAAAGCGCAACGTGGACACATCCAAATTTGTGAAGGAAAACAGAGGTGTTTTTTGCAAAGTGCCTACCTGTAGATTTTGGCCTGTAGCTCAGCCGCCACCTAGGGAAACCTACCAAACCTGTGCATTTCTGAAAACTAGAGACCTAGGGGAATCCAAGATGGGGTGACTTGTGTGGCTCGGACCAGGTTCTGTTACCCAGAATCCTTTGCAAACCTCAAAATTTGGCTAAAAAAACACATGTTCCTCACATTTCTGTGGCAGAAAGTTCTGGAATCTGAGAGGAGCCACGAATTTCTTTCCACCCAGCGTTCCCCCACGTCTCCCGATAAAAATGATACCTCACTTGTGAGCGTAGGCCTAGCGCCCGTGACAGGAAATGCCCCAAGGCGCAACGTGGACACATCCAAATTTGTGACGGAAAACAGAGGTGTTTTTTGCAAAGTGCCTACCTGTAGATTTTGGCCTGTAGCTCAGCCGCCACCTAGGGAAACCTACCAAACCTGTGCATTTCTGAAAACTAGAGACCTAGGGGAATTCAAGGTGGGGTGACTTGTGTGGCTCGGACCAGGTTCTGTTACCCAGAATCCTTTGCAAACCTCGAAATTTGGCTAAAAAAACACATGTTCCTAACATTTCTGTGGCAGAAAGTTCTGGAATCTGAGAGGAGCCACAAATTTCCTTCCACCCAGCGTTCCCCCACGTCTCCCGATAAAAATGATACCTCACTTGTGTGGGTAGGCCTAGCGGCCGCGACAGGACACGCACCAAAGCGCAACATGGACACATCCAAATTTGTGAAGGAAAACAGAGGTGTTTTTTGCAAAGTGACTACCTGTAGATTTTGGCCTGTAGCTCAGCCGCCACCTAGGGAAACATACCAAACCTGTGCATTTCTGAAAACTAGAGACCTAGGGGAATCCAAGATGGGGTGACTTGTGTGGCTCGGACCAGGTTCTGAACCCAGAATCCTTTGCAAACCTCAAAATTTGGCTAAAAAAACACATGTTCCTAACATTTCTGTGGCAGAAAGTTCTGGAATCTGAGAGGAGCCACAAATTTCCTTCCACCCAGCGTTCCCCCACGTCTCCCGATAAAAATGATACCTCACTTGTGTGGGTAGGCCTAGCGGCCGCGACAGGTGACGCCCCAAAACGCAACGTGGACACATCCAAATTTGTGAAGGAAAACAGAGGTGTTTTTTGCAAAGTGACTACCTGTAGATTTTGGCCTGTAGCTCAGCCGCCACCTAGGGAAACCTACCAAACCTGTGCATTTCTGAAAACTAGAGACCTAGGGGAATCCAAGATGGGGTGACTTGTGTGGCTCGGACCAGGTTCTGTTACCCAGAATCCTTTGCAAACCTCAACATTTGGCAAAAAAAACACATGTTCCTAACATTTCTGTGGCAGAAAGTTCTGGAATCTGAGAGGAGCCACAAATTTCCTTCCACCCAGCGTTCCCCCACGTCTGCCGATAAAAATGATACCTCACTTGTGTGGGTAGGCCTAGCGCCCGCAACAGGAAACGCCCCAAAGCGCAACGTGGACACATCCAAATTTGTGACGGAAAACAGAGGTGTTTTTTGCAAAGTGCCTACCTGTAGATTTTGGCCTGTAGCTCAGCCGCCACGTAGGGAAACTTACCAAACCTGTGCATTTCTGAAAACTAGAGACCTAGGGGAATCCAAGATGGGGTGACTTGTGTGGCTCGGACCAGGTTCTGTTACCCAGAATCCTTTGCAAACCTCAAAATTTGGCTAAAAAAACACATGTTCCTAACATTTCTGTGGCAGAAAGTTCTGGAATCTGAGAGGAGCCACAAATTTCCTTCCACCCAGCGTTCCCCCACGTCTCCCAATAAAAATGATTCCTCACTTGTGTGGGTAGGCCTAGCGCCCGCAACAGGAAACGCCCCAAAGCGCAACGTGGACACATCCAAATTTGTGACGGAAAACAGAGGTGTTTTTTGCAAAGTGCCTACCTGTAGATTTTGGCCTGTAGCTCAGCCGCCACGTAGGGAAACTTACCAAACCTGTGCATTTCTGAAAACTAGAGACCTAGGGGAATCCAAGATGGGGTGACTTGTGTGGCTCGGACTAGGTTCTGTTACCCAGAATCCTTTGCAAACCTCAAAATTTGGCTAAAAAAACACATGTTCCTAACATTTCTGTGGCAGAAAGTTCTGGAATCTGAGAGGAGCCACAAATTTCCTTCCACCCAGTGTTCCCCCACGTCTCCCGATAAAAATGATACCTCACTTGTGTGGGTAGGCCTAGCGGCCGCGACAGGAAACGCTCCAAAGCGCAACGTGGACACATCCAAATTTGTGAAGGAAAACAGAGGTGTTTTTTGCAAAGTGCCTACCTGTAGATTTTGGCCTGTAGCTCAGCCGCCACCTAGGGAAACCTACCAAACCTGTGCATTTCTGAAAACTAGAGACCTAGGGGAATTCAAGGTGGGGTGACTTGTGTGGCTCGGACCAGGTTCTGTTACCCAGAATCCTTTGCAAACCTCAAAATTTGGCTAAAAAAACACATGTTCCTAACATTTCTGTGGCAGAAAGTTCTGGAATCTGAGAGGAGCCACAAATTTCCTTCCACCCAACGTTCCCCCACGTCTCCAGATAAAAATGATACCTCACTTGTGTGGGTAGGCCTAGCGGCCGCGACAGGAAACGCCCCAGAGCGCAACGTGGACACATCCAAATTTGTGAAGGAAAACAGAGGTGTTTTTTGCAAAGTGCCTACCTGTAGATTTTGGCCTGTAGCTCAGCCGCCACCTAGGGAAACCTACCAAACCTGTGCATTTCTGAAAACTAGAGACCTAGGGGAATCCAAGGTGGGGTGACTTGTGTGGCTCGGACCAGGTTCTGTTACCCAGAATCCTTTGCAAACCTCAAAATTTGGCTAAAAAAACACATGTTCCTAACATTTCTGTGGCAGAAAGTTCTGGAATCTGAGAGAAGCCACAAATTTCCTTCCACCCAGCGTTCCCCCACGTCTCCCGATAAAAATGATACCTCACTTGTGTGGGTAGGCCCAGCGGCCGCGACAGGCAACGCCCCAAAGCGCAACGTGGACACATCCAAATTTGTGAAGGAAAACAGAGGTGTTTTTTGCAAAGTGCCTACCTGTAGATTTTGGCCTGTAGCTCAGCCGCCACCTAGGGAAACCTACCAAACCTGTGCATTTCTGAAAACTAGAGACCTAGGGGAATCCAAGGTGGGGTGACTTGTGTGGCTCGGACCAGGTTCTGTTACCCAGAATCCTTTGCAAACCTCAAAATTTGGCTAAAAAAACACATGTTCCTAACATTTCTGTGGCAGAAAGTTCTGGAATCTGAGAGGAGCCACAAATTTCCTTCCACCCAGCGTTCCCCCACGTCTCCCGATAAAAATGATACCTCACTTGTGTGGGTAGGCCTAGCGGCCGCGACAGGAATTGCCCCTAAGCGCAACGTGGACACATCCAAATTTGTGAAGGAAAACAGAGGTGTTTTTTGCAAAGTGACTACCTGTAGATTTTGGCCTGTAGCTCAGCCGCCACCTAGGGAAACCTACCAAACCTGTGCATTTCTGAAAACTAGAGACCTAGGGGAATCCAAGGTGGGGTGACTTGTGTGGCTCGGACCAGGTTCTGTTACCCAGAATCCTTTGCAAACCTCAAAATTTGGCTAAAAAAACACATGTTCCTAACATTTCTGTGGCAGAAAGTTCTGGAATCTGAGAGGAGCCACAAATTTCCTTCCACCCAGCGTTCCCCCACGTCTCCCGATAAAAATGATACCTCACTTGTGTGGGTAGGCCTAGCGGCCGCGACAGGAAACACCCCAAAGCACAACGTGGACACATCCAAATTTGTGAAGGAAAACAGAGGTGTTTTTTGCAAAGTGACTACCTGTAGATTTTGGCCTGTAGCTCAGCCGCCACCTAGGGAAACCTACCAAACCTGTGCATTTCTGAAAACTAGAGACCTAGGGGAATCCAAGATGGCGTGACTTGTGTGGCTCGGACCAGGTTCTGTTACCCAGAATCCTTTGCAAACCTCAAAATTTGGCTAAAAAAACACATGTTCCTAAGATTTCTGTGGCAGAAAGTTCTGGAATCTGAGAGGAGCCACAAATTTCCTTCCACCCAGCGTTCTCCCACGTCTCCCGATAAAAATGATACCTCACTTGTGTGCGTAGGCCTAGCGCCCGTGACAGGAAATGCCCCAAAGCGCAACGTGGACACATCCAAATTTGTGAAGGAAAACAGAGGTGTTTTTTGCAAAGTGACTACCTGTAGATTTTGGCTTGTAGCTCAGCCGCCACCTAGGGAAACCTACCAAACCTGTGCATTTCTGAAAACTAGAGACCTAGGGGAATCCAAGATGGGGTGACTTGTGTGGCTCGGACCATGTTCTGTTACCCAGAATCCTTTGCAAACCTCAAAATGTGGCTAAAAAAACACATGTTCCTAACATTTCTGTGGCAGAAATTTCTGGAATCTGAGAGGAGCCACAAATTTTCTTCCACCCAGCGTTCCCCCACGTCTCCCGATAAAAATGATACCTCACTTGTGTGGGTAGGCCTAGCGGCCGCGACAGGAAACACCCCAAAGTGCAACGTGGACACATCCAAATTTGTGAAGACAAACAGAGGTGTTTTTTGCAAAGTGACTACCTGTAGATTTTGGCCTGTAGCTCACCCGCCACCTAGGGAAACCTACCAAACCTGTGCATTTCTGAAAACTAGAGACCTAGGGGAATCCAAGGTGGGGTGACTTGTGTGGCTCGGACCAGGTTCTGTTACCCAGAATCCTTTGCAAACCTCAAAATTTGGTTAAAAAAACACATGTTCCTAACATTTCTGTGGCAGAAAGTTCTGGAATCTGAGAGGAGCCATAAATTTCCTTCCACCCAGCATTCCCCCATGTCTCCCGATAAAAATGATACCTCACTTGTGTGGGTAGGCCTAGCGGCCGCGACAGGAGACCTCCCAAAGCACAACGTGGACACATCCAAATTTGTGAAGGAAAACAGAGGTGTTTTTTGCAAAGTGACTACCTGTAGATTTTGGCCTGTAGCTCAGCCGCCACCTAGGGAAACCTACCAAACCTGTGCATTTCTGAAAACTAGAGACCTAGGGGAATCCAAGATGGCGTGACTTGTGTGGCTCGGACCAGGTTCTGTTACCCAGAATCCTTTGCAAACCTCAAAATTTGGCTAAAAAAACACATGTTCCTAAAATTTCTGTGGCAGAAAGTTCTGGAATCTGAGAGGAGCCACAAATTTCCTTCCACCCAGCGTTCTCCCACGTCTCCCGATAAAAATGATACCTCACTTGTGTGCGTAGGCCTAGCGCCCGTGACAGGAAATGCCCCAAAGCGCAACGTGGACACATCCAAATTTGTGAAGGAAAACAGAGGTGTTTTTTGCAAAGTGACTACCTGTAGATTTTGGCTTGTAGCTCAGCCGCCACCTAGGGAAACCTACCAAACCTGTGCATTTCTGAAAACTAGAGACCTAGGGGAATCCAAGATGGGGTGACTTGTGTGGCTCGGACCAGGTTCTGTTACCCAGAATCCTTTGCAAACCTCAAAATGTGGCTAAAAAAACACATGTTCCTAACATTTCTGTGGCAGAAAGTTCTGGAATCTGAGAGGAGCCACAAATTTTCTTCCACCCAGCGTTCCCCCACGTCTCCCGATAAAAATGATACCTCACTTGTGTGGGTAGGCCTAGCGCCCGCGACAGGAAACGCCCCAAAGAGCAACGTGGACACATCCAAATTTGTGAAGGAAAACAGAGGTGTTTTTTGCAAAGTGCCTACCTGTAGATTTTGGCCTGTAGCTCAGCCGCCAACCAGGGAAACCTACCAAACCTGTGCATTTCTGAAAACTAGAGACCTAGGGGAATTCAAGGTGGGGTGACTTGTGTGGCTCGGACCAGGTTCTGTTACCCAGAATCCTTTGCAAACCTCGAAATTTGGCTAAAAAAACACATGTTCCTAACATTTCTGTGGCAGAAAGTTCTGGAATCTGAGAGGAGCCACAAATTTCCTTCCACCCAGCGTTCCCCCATGTCTCCCGATAAAAATGATACCTCACTTGTGTGGGTAGGCCTAGCGGCCGCGACAGGAAACGCACCAAAGCGCAACGTGGACACATCCAAATTTGTGAAGGAAAACAGAGGTGTTTTTTGCAAAGTGCCTACCTGTAGATTTTGGCCTGTAGCTCAGCCGCCACCTAGGGAAACCTACCAAACCTGTGCATTTCTGAAAACTAGAGACCTAGGGGAATCCAAGATGGGGTGACTTGTGTGGCTCGGACCAGGTTCTGTTACCCAGAATCCTTTGCAAACCTCAAAATGTGGCAAAAAAAACACATGTTCCTAACATTTCTGTGGCAGAAAGTTCTGGAATCTGAGAGGAGCCACAAATTTTCTTCCACCCAGCGTTCCCCCACGTCTCCCGATAAAAATGATACCTCACTTGTGTGGGTAGGCCTAGCGCCCGCGACAGGAAACGCCCCAAAGCGCAACGTGGACACATCCAAATTTGTGAAGGAAAACAGAGGTGTTTTTTGCAAAGTGCCTACCTGTAGATTTTGGCCTGTAGCTCAGCCGCCACCTAGGGAAACCTACCAAACCTGTGCATTTCTGAAAACTAGAGACCTAGGGGAATTCAAGGTGGGGTGACTTGTGTGGCTCGGACCAGGTTCTGTTACCCAGAATCCTTTGCAAACCTCGAAATTTGGCTAAAAAAACACATGTTCCTAACATTTCTGTGGCAGAAAGTTCTGGAATCTGAGAGGAGCCACAAATTTCCTTCCACCCAGCGTTCCCCCACGTCTCCCGATAAAAATGATACCTCACTTGTGTGGGTAGGCCTAGCGGCCGCGACAGAAAACGCACCAAAGCGCAACGTGGACACATCCAAATTTGTGAAGGAAAACAGAGGTGTTTTTTGCAAAGTGCCTACCTGTAGATTTTGGCCTGTAGCTCAGCCGCCACCTAGGGAAACCTACCAAACCTGTGCATTTCTGAAAACTAGAGACCTAGGGGAATCCAAGATGGGGTGACTTGTGTGGCTCGGACCAGGTTCTGTTACCCAGAATCCTTTGCAAACCTCAAAATGTGGCTAAAAAAACACATGTTCCTAACATTTCTGTGGCAGAAAGTTCTGGAATCTGAGAGGAGCCACAAATTTTCTTCCACCCAGCGTTCCCCCACGTCTCCCGATAAAAATGATACCTCACTTGTGTGGGTAGGCCTAGCGCCCGCGACAGGAAATGCCCCAAAGCGCAACATGGACACATCCAAATTTGTGAAGGAAAACAGAGGTGTTTTTTGCAAAGTGCCTACCTGTAGATTTTGGCCTGTAGCTCAGCCGCCACCTAGGGAAACCTACCAAACCTGTGCATTTCTGAAAACTAGAGACCTAGGGGAATCCAAGATGGGGTGACTTGTGTGGCTCGGACCAGGTTCTGTTACCCAGAATCCTTTGCAAACCTCAAAATGTGGCTAAAAAAACACATGTTCCTAACATTTCTGTGGCAGAAAGTTCTGGAATCTGAGAGGAGCCACAAATATTCTTCCACCCAGCGTTCCCCCACGTCTCCCGATAAAAATGATACCTCACTTGTGAGGGTAGGCCTAGCGCCCGCGACAGGAAACGCCCCAAAGCGCAACGTGGACACATCCAAATTTGTGAAGGAAAACAAAGGTGTTTTTTGCAAAGTGCCTACCTGTAGATTTTGGCCTGTAGCTCAGCCGTCAACCAGGGAAACCTACCAAACCTGTGCATTTCTGAAAACTAGAGACCTAGGGGAATTCAAGGTGGGGTGACTTGTGTGGCTCGGACCAGTTTCTGTTACCCAGAATCCTTTGCAAACCTCGAAATTTGGCTAAAAAAACACATGTTCCTAACATTTCTGTGGCAGAAAGTTCTGGAATCTGAGAGGAGCCACAAATTTCCTTCCACCCAGCATTCCCCCACGTCTCCCGATAAAAATGATACCTCACTTGTGTGGGTAGGCCTAGCGGCCGCGACAGGTAACGCACCAAAGCACAACGTGGACACATCCAAATTTGTGAAGGAAAACAGAGGTGTTTTTTGCAAAGTGACTACCTGTAGAGTTTGGCCTGTAGCTCAGCCGCCACCTAGGGAAACATACCAAACCTGTGCATTTCTGAAAACTAGAGACCTAGGGGAATCCAAGATGGGGTGGCTTGTGTGGCTCGGACCAGGTTCTGTTACCCAGAATCCTTTGCAAACCTCAAAATTTGGCTAAAAATACACATGTTCCTAACATTTCTTTTCGCAGAAAGTTCTGGAATCTGAGAGGAGCCACAAATTTCCTTCCACCCAGCGTTCCCCCACGTCTCCCGATAAAAATGATACCTCACTTGTGTGGGTAGGCCTAGCGGCCGCGACAGGCAACGCCCCAGAGCGCAACGTGGACACATCCAAATTTGTGAAGGAAAACAGAGGTGTTTTTTGCAAAGTGACTACCTGTAGATTTTGGCCTGTAGCTCAGCCGCCACCTAGGGAAACCTACCAAACCTGTGCATTTCTGAAAACTAGAGACCTAGGGGAATCCAAGATGGGGTGACTTGTGTGGCTCGGACCAGGTTCTGTTACCCAGAATCCTTTGCAAACCTCAAAATTTGGCTAAAAAAACACATGTTCCTAACATTTCTGTGGCTGAAAGTTCTGGAATCTGAGAGGAGCCACAAATTTCCTTCCACCCAGCGTTCCCCCTCGTCTCCCGATAAAAATGATACCTCACTTGTGTGGGTAGGCCTAGCGCCCGCGACAGGAAACGCCCCAAGGCGCAACGTGGACACATCCAAATTTGTGACGGAAAACAGAGGTGTTTTTTGCAAAGTGCCTACCTGTAGATTTTGGCCTGTAGCTCAGCCGCCACCTAGGGAAACCTACCAAACCTGTGCATTTCTGAAAACTAGAGACCTAGGGGAATCCAAGATGGGGTGACTTGTGTGGCTCGGACCAGGTCCTGTTACCCAGAATCCTTTGCAAACCTCAAAATGTGGCTAAAAAAACACATGTTCCTCACATTTCTGTGGCAGAAAGTTCTGGAATCTGAGAGGAGCCACAAATTTTCTTCCACCCAGCGTTCCCCCACGTCTCCCGATAAAAATGATACCTCACTTGTGTGGGTAGGCCTAGCGACCGCGACAGGAAACGCCCCAAAGCGCAACGTGGACACATCAAAATTTGTGAAGGAAAACAGAGGTGTTTTTTGCAAAGTGCCTACCTGTAGATTTTGGCCTGTAGCTCAGCCGCCAACCAGGGAAACCTACCAAACCTGTGCATTTCTGAAAACTAGAGACCTAGGGGAATTCAAGGTGGGGTGACTTGTGTGGCTCGGACCAGGTTCTGTTACCCAGAATCCTTTGCAAACCTCGAAATTTGGCTAAAAAACACATGTTCCTAACATTTCTGTGGCAGAAAGTTCTGGAATCTGAGAGGAGCCACAAATTTCCTTCCACCCAGCGTTCCCCCATGTCTCCCGATAAAAATGATACCTCACTTGTGTGGGTAGGCCTAGCGGCCGCGACAGGAAACGCACCAAAGCGCAACGTGGACACATCCAAATTTGTGAAGGAAAACAGAGGTGTTTTTTGCAAAGTGCCTACCTGTAGATTTTGGCCTGTAGCTCAGCCGCCACCTAGGGAAACCTACCAAACCTGTGCATTTCTGAAAACTAGAGACCTAGGGGAATCCAAGATGGGGTGACTTGTGTGGCTCGGACCAGGTTCTGTTACCCAGAATCCTTTGCAAACCTCAAAATGTGGCTAAAAAAACACATGTTCCTAAAATTTCTGTGGCAGAAAGTTCTGGAATCTGAGAGGAGCCACAAATTTTCTTCCACCCAGCGTTCCCCCACGTCTCCCGATAAAAATGATACCTCACTTGTGTGGGTAGGCCTAGCGCCCGCGACAGGAAATGCCCCAAAGCGCAACGTGGACACATCCAAATTTGTGAAGGAAAACAGAGGTGTTTTTTGCAAAGTGCCTACCTGTAGATTTTGGCCTGTAGCTCAGCCGCCACCTAGGGAAACCTACCAAACCTGTGCATTTCTGAAAACTAGAGACCTAGGGGAATCCAAGATGGGGTGACTTGTGTGGCTCGGACCAGGTTCTGTTACCCAGAATCCTTTGCAAACCTCAAAATGTGGCTAAAAAAACACATGTTCCTAACATTTCTGTGGCAGAAAGTTCTGGAATCTGAGAGGAGCCACAAATTTTCTTCCACCCAGCGTTCCCCCACGTCTCCCGATAAAAATGATACCTCACTTGTGTGGGTAGGCCTAGCGCCCGCGACAGGAAACGCCCCAAAGCGCAACGTGGACACATCCAAATTTGTGAAGGAAAACAGAGGTGTTTTTTGCAAAGTGCCTACCTGTAGATTTTGGCCTGTAGCTCAGCCGCCAACCAGGGAAACCTACCAAACCTGTGCATTTCTGAAAACTAGAGACCTAGGGGAATTCAAGGTGGGGTGACTTGTGTGGCTCGGACCAGGTTCTGTTACCCAGAATCCTTTGCAAACCTCAAAATTTGGCTAAAAAAACACATGTTCCTCACATTTCTGTGGCAGAAAGTTCTGGAATCTGAGAGGAGCCACAAATTTCCTTCCACCCAGCGTTCCCCCACGTCTCCCGATAAAAATGATACCTCACTTGTGTGGGTAGGCCTAGCGGCCGCGACAGGAAACGCACCAAAGCGCAACGTGGACACATCCAAATTTGTGAAGGAAAACAGAGGTGTTTTTTGCAAAGTGCCTACCTGTAGATTTTGGCCTGTAGCTCAGCCGCCACCTAGGGAAACCTACCAAACCTCTGCATTTCTGAAAACTAGAGACCTAGGGGAATCCAAGATGGGGTGACTTGTGTGGCTCGGACCAGGTTCTGTTACCCAGAATCCTTTGCAAACCTCAAAATTTGGCTAAAAAAACACATGTTCCCAACATTTCTGTGGCAGAAAGTTCTAGAATCTGAGAGGAGCCACAAATTTCCTTCCACCCAGCGTTCCCCCACGCCTCCCGATAAAAATGATACCTCACTTGTGTGGGTAGGCCTAGCGGCCGCAACAGGAAACGCTCCAAAGCGCAACGTGGACACATCCAAATTTGTGAAGGAAAACAGAGGTGTTTTTTGCAAAGTGCCTACCTGTAGATTTTGGCCTGTAGCTCAGCCGCCACCTAGGGAAACCTACCAAACCTGTGCATTTCTGAAAACTAGAGACCTAGGGGAATCCAAGATGGGGTGACTTGTGTGGCTCGGACCAGGTTCTGTTACCCAGAATCCTTTGCAAACCTCAAAATGTGGCTAAAAAAACACATGTTCCTAACATTTCTGTGGCAGAAAGTTCTGGAATCTGAGAGGAGCCACAAATTTTCTTCCACCCAGCGTTCCCCCACGTCTCCCGATAAAAATGATACCTCACTTGTGTGGGTAGGCCTAGCGCCCGCGACAGGAAACGCCCCAAAGCGCAACGTGGACACATCCAAATTTGTGAAGGAAAACAGAGGTGTTTTTTGCAAAGTGCCTACCTGTAGATTTTGGCCTGTAGCTCAGCCGCCACCTAGGGAAACCTACCAAACCTGTGCATTTCTGAAAACTAGAGACCTAGGGGAATTCAAGGTGGGGTGACTTGTGTGGCTCGGACCAGGTTCTGTTACCCAGAATCCTTTGCAAACCTCAAAATTTGGCTAAAAAAACACATGTTCCTAACATTTCTGTGGCAGAAAGTTCTGGAATCTGAGAGGAGCCACAAATTTCCTTCCACCCAGCGTTCCCCCACGTCTCCCGATAAAAATGATACCTCACTTGTGTGGGTAGGCCTAGCGGCCGCGACAGGGAACGCACCAAAGCGCAACGTGGACACATCCAAATTTGTGAAGGAAAACAGAGGTGTTTTTTGCAAAGTGACTACCTGTAGATTTTGGCCTGTAGCTCAGCCGCCACCTAGGGAAACATACCAAACCTGTGCATTTCTGAAAACTAGAGACCTAGGGGAATCCAAGATGGGGTGACTTGTGTGGCTCAGACCAGGTTCTGTTACCCAGAATCCTTTGCAAACCTCAAAATTTGGCTAAAAAAACACATGTTCCTAACATTTCTTTTCGCAGAAAGTTCTGGAATCTGAGAGGAGCCACAAATTTCCTTCCACCCAGCGTTCCCCCACGTCTCCCGATAAAAATGATACCTCACTTGTGTGGGTAGGCCTAGCGGCCGCGACAGGAGACGCCCCAAAGCGCAACGTGGACACATCCAAATTTGTGAAGGAAAACAGAGGTGTTTTTTGCAAAGTGACTACCTGTAGATTTTGGCCTGTAGCTCAGCCGCCACCTAGGGAAACCTACCAAACCTGTGCATTTCTGAAAACTAGAGACCTAGGGGAATCCACGATGGGGTGACTTGTGTGGCTCGGACCAGGTTCTGTTACCCAGAATCCTTTGCAAACCTCAAAATTTGGCTAAAAAAACACATGTTCCTAACATATCTGTGGCAGAAAGTTCTGGAATCTGAGAGGAACCACAAATTTCCTTCCACCCAACGTTCCCCCACGTCTCCCGATAAAAATGATACCTCACTTGTGTGGGTAGGCCTAGCGGCCGCGACAGCAAACGCCCCAAAGCGCAACGTGGACACATCCAAATTTGTGAAGGAAAACAGAGGTGTTTTTTGCAAAGTGACTACCTGTAGATTTTGGCCTGTAGCTCAGCCGCCACGTAGGGAAACTTACCAAACCTGTGCATTTCTGAAAACTAGAGACCTAGGGGAATCCAAGATGGGGTGACTTGTGTGGCTCGGACCAGGTTCTGTTACCCAGAATCCTTTGCAAACCTCATAATTTGGCTAAAAAAACACATGTTCCTAACATTTCTGTGGCAGAAAGTTCTGGAATCTGAGAGGAGCCACAAATTTCCTTCCACCCAGCGTTCCCCCACGTCTCCCGATAAAAATGATACCTCACTTGTGTGGGTAGGCCTAGCGCCCGCAACAGGAAATGCCCCAAAGCGCAACGTGGACACATCCAAATTTGTGACGGAAAACAGAGGTGTTTTTTGCAAAGTGCCTACCTGTAGATTTTGGCCTGTAGCTCAGCCGCCACGTACGGAAACTTACAAAACCTGTGCCTTTCTGAAAACTAGAGACCTAGGGGTATCCAAGATGGGGTGACTTGTGTGGCTCGGACCAGGTTCTGTTACCCATAATCCTTTGCAAACCTCAAAATTTGGCTAAAAAAACACATGTTCCTAACATTTCTGTGGCAGAAAGTTCTGGAATCTGAGAGGAGCCACAAATTTCCTTCCACCCAGCGTTCCCCCACGTCTCCCGATAAAAATGATACCTCACTTGTGTGGGTAGGCCTAGCGCCCGCGACAGGAAACGCCCCAAAGCGCAACGTGGACACATCCAAATTTGTGAAGGAAAACAGAGGTGTTTTTTGCAAAGTGCCTACCTGTAGATTTTGGCCTGTAGCTCAGCCGCCACCTAGGGAAACCTACCAAACCTGTGCATTTCTGAAAACTAGAGACCTAGGGGAATTCATGGTTTGGTGACTTGTGTGGCTCGGACCAGGTTCTGTTACCCAGAATCCTTTGCAAACCTCAAAATTTGGCTTAAAAAACACATGTTCCTAACATTTCTGTGGCAGAAAGTTCTGGAATCTGAGAGGAGCCACAAATTTCCTTCCACCGAACGTTCCCCCACGTCTCCCGATAAAAATGATACACCACTTGTGTGGGTAGGCCTAGCGGCGCGACAGGAAACGCCCCAAAGCGCAATGTGGACACATCCAAATTTGTGAAGGAAAACAGAGGTGTTTTTTGCAAAGTGACTACCTGTAGATTTTGGCCTGTAGCTCAGCCGCCACGTAGGGAAACTTACCAAACCTGTGCATTTCTGAAAACTAGAGACCTAGGGGAATCCAAGATGGGGTGACTTGTGTGGCTCGGACCAGGTTCTGTTACCCAGAATCCTTTGCAAACCTCAAAATGTGGCTAAAAAAACACATGTTCCTAACATTTCTGTGGCAGAAAGTTCTGGAATCTGAGAGGAGCCACAAATTTTCTTCCACCCAGCGTTCCCCCACGTCTCCCGATAAAAATGATACCTCACTTGTGTGGGTAGGCCTAGCGGCCGCGACAGGAAACGCCCCAAAGCGCAACGTGGACACATCCAAATTTGTGAAGGAAAACAGAGGTGTTTTTTGCAAAGTGCCTACCTGTAGATTTTGGCCTGTAGCTCAGCCGCCACCTAGGGAAACCTACCAAACCTGTGCATTTCTGAAAACTAGAGACCTAGGGGAATTCAAGGTGGGGTGACTTGTGTGGCTCGGACCAGGTTCTGTTACCCAGAATCCTTTGCAAACCTCGAAATTTGGCTAAAAAAACACATGTTCCTAACATTTCTGTGGCAGAAAGTTCTGGAATCTGAGAGGAGCCACAAATTTCCTTCCACCCAGCGTTCCCCCACGTCTCCCGATAAAAATGATACCTCACTTGTGTGGGTAGGCCTAGCGGCCGCGACACAAAACGCACCAAAGCGCAACGTGGACACATCCAAATTTGTGAAGGAAAACAGAGGTGTTTTTTGCAAAGTGCCTACCTGTAGATTTTGGCCTGTAGCTCAGCCGCCACCTAGGGAAACCTACCAAACCTGTGCATTTCTGAAAACTAGAGACCTAGGGGAATCCAAGATGGGGTGACTTGTGTGGCTCGGACCAGGTTCTGTTACCCAGAATCCTTTGCAAACCTCAAAATTTGGCTAAAAAAACACATGTTCCTAACATTTCTTTTCGCAGAAAGTTCTGGAATCTGAGAGGAGCCACAAATTTCCTTCCACCCAGCGTTCCCCCACGTCTCCCGATAAAAATGATACCTCACTTGTGTGGGTAGGCCTAGCGGCCACGACAGGGGACGCCCCAAAGCGCAACGTGGACACATCCAAATTTGTGAAGGAAAACAGAGGTGTTTTTTGCAAAGTGACTACCTGTAGATTTTGGCCTGTAGCTCAGCCGCCACCTAGGGAAACCTACCAAACCTGTGCATTTCTGAAAACTAGAGACCTAGGGGAATCCACGATGGGGTGACTTGTGTGGCTCGGACCAGGTTCTGTTACCCAGAATCCTTTGCAAACCTCAAAATTTGGCTAAAAAAACACATGTTCCTAACATTTCTGTGGCAGAAAGTTCTGGAATCTGAGAGGAGCCACAAATTTCCTTCCACCCAGCGTTCCCCCACGTCTCCCGATAAAAATGATACCTCACTTGTGTGGGTAGGCCTAGCGCCCGCAACAGGAAACGCCCCAAAGCGCAACGTGGACACATCCAAATTTGTGACGGAAAACAGAGGTGTTTTTTGCAAAGTGCCTACCTGTAGATTTTGGCCTGTAGCTCAGCCGCCACCTAGGGAAACCTACCAAACCTGGGCATTTCTGAAAACTAGAGACCTAGGGGAATTCAAGGTTTGGTGACTTGTGTGGCTCGGACCAGGTTCTGTTACCCAGAATCCTTTGCAAACCTCAAAATTTGGCTAAAAAAACACATGTTCCTAACATTTCTGTGGCAGAAAGTTCTGGAATCTGAGAGGAGCCACAAATTTCCTTCCACCGAACGTTCCCCCACGTCTCCCGATAAAAATGATACACCACTTGTGTGGGTAGGCCTAGCGGCCACGACAGAAGACGCCCCAAAGCGCAACGTGGACACATCCAAATTTGTGAAGTAAAACAGAGGTGTTTTTTGCAAAGTGACTACCTGTAGATTTTGGCCTGTAGATCAGCCGCCACGTAGGGAAACTTACCAAACCTGTGCATTTCTGAAAACTAGAGACCTAGGGGAATTCAAGGTGGGGTGACTTGTGTGGCTCGGACCAGGTTCTGTTACCCAGAATCCTTTGCAAACCTCAAAATTTGGCTAAAAAAACACATGTTCCTAACATTTCTGTGGCAGAAAGTTCTGGAATCTGAGAGGAGCCACAAATTTCCTTCCACCCAACGTTCCCCCACGTCTCCCGATAAAAATGATACCTCACTTGTGTGGGTAGGCCTAGCGGCCGCGACAGGAAACGCCCCAAAGCGCAACGTGGACACATCCAAATTTGTGAAGGAAAACAGAGGTGTTTTTTGCAAAGTGCCTACCTGTAGATTTTGGCCTGTAGCTCAGCCGCCACCTAGGGAAACCTACCAAACCTGTGCATTTCTGAAAACTAGAGACCTAGGGGAATCCAAGGTGGGGTGACTTGTGTGGCTCGGACCAGGTTCTGTTACCCAGAACCCTTTGCAAACCTCAAAATTTGGCTAAAAAAACACATGTTCCTAACATTTCTGTGGCAGAAAGTTCTGGAATCTGAGAGGAGCCACAAATTTCCTTCCACCCGGCGTTCCCCCACGTCTCCCGATAAAAATGATACCTCACTTATGTGGGTAGGCCTAGCGGCCGCGACAGGAAATTCCCCAAAGCGCAACGTGGACACATCCAAATTTGTGAAGGAAAACAGAGGTGTTTTTTGCAAAGTGACTACCTGTAGATTTTGGCCTGTAGCTCAGCCGCCACCTAGGGAAACCTACCAAACCTGTGCATTTCTGAAAACTAGAGACCTAGGGGAATCCAAGGTGGGGTGACTTGTGTGGCTCGGACCAGGTTCTTTTACCCAGAATCCTTTGCAAACCTCAAAATTTGGCTAAAAAAACACATGTTCCTAACATTTCTGTGACAGAAAGTTCTGGAATCTGAGAGGAGCCACAAATTTCCTTCCACCCAGCGTTCCCCCATGTCTCCCGATAAAAATGATACCTCACTTGTGTGGGTAGGCCTAGCGGCCGCGACAGCATACACCCCAAAGCGCAACGTGGACACATCCAAATTTGTGAAGGAAAAAAGAGGTGTTTTTTGCAAAGTGACTACCTGTAGATTTTGGCCTGTAGCTCAGCCGCCACCTAGGGAAACCTACCAAACCTGTGCATTTCTGAAAACTAGAGACCTAGGGGAATCCAAGATGGCGTGACTTGTGTGGCTCGGACCAGGTTCTGTTACCCAGAATCCTTTGCAAACCTCAAAATTTGGCTAAAAAAACACATGTTCCGAACATTTCTGTGGCAGAAAGTTCTGGAATCTGAGAGGAGCCAAAAATTTCCTTCCACCCAGCGTTCTCCCACGTCTCCCGATAAAAATGATACCTCACTTGTGTGCGTAGGCCTAGCGCCCGTGACAGGAAATGCCCCAAAGCGCAACGTGGACACATCCACATTTTTTGAAGGAAAACAGAGGTGTTTTTTGCAAAGTGACTACCTGGAGATTTTGGCTTGTAGCTCAGCCGCCACCTAGGGAAACCTACCAAACCTGTGCATTTCTGAAAACTAGAGACCTAGGGGAATCCAAGATGGGGTGACTTGTGTGGCTCGGACCAGGTTCTGTTACCCAGAATCCTTTGCAAACCTCAAAATTTGGCTAAAAAAACACATGTTCCTCACATTTCTGTGGCAGAAAGTTCTGGAATCTGAGAGGAGCCACGAATTTCCTTCCACCCATCGTTGCCCCACATCTCCCGATAAAAATGATACCTCACTTGTGTGCGTAGGCCTAGCGCCCGTGGCAGGAATTGCCCCAAAGCGCAACGTGGACACAGCCAAATTTTTGAAGGAAAACAGAGGTGTTTTTTGCAAAGTGCCTACCTGTAGATTTTGGCCTGTAGCTCAGCCGCCACCTAGGGAAACCTACCAAACCTGTGCATTTCTGAAAACTAGAGACCTAGGGGAATCCAAGATGGGGTGACTTGTGTGGCTCGGACCAGGTTCTGTTACCCAGAATCCTTTGCAAACCTCAAAATTTGGCTTAAAAAACACATGTTCCAACATTTCTGTGGCAGAAAGTTCTGGAATCTGAGAGGAGCCACAAATTTCCTTCCACCCAGTGTTCCCCCACGTCTCCCGTTAAAAATGATACCTCACTTGTGTGGGTAGGCCTAGCGCCCGCGACAGGAAACGCCCCAAAGCGCTACGTGGACACATCAAAATTTGTGAAGGAAAACAGAGGTGTTTTTTGCAAAGTGCCTACCTGTAGATTTTGGCTTGTAGCTCAGCCGCCACCTAGGGAAACCTACAAAACCTGTGCATTTCTGAAAACTAGAGACCTAGGGGAATCCAAGATGGGGTAACTTGTGTGGCTCGGACCAGGTTCTGTTACCCAGAATCCTTTGCAAACCCCAAAATTTGGCTAAAAAAACACATGTTCCTAATATTTCTGTGGCAGAAAGTTCTGGAATCTGAGAGGAGCCACAAATTTCCTTCAACCCAGTGTTCCCCCACGTCTCCCAAAAAAATGATACCTCACTTGTGTGCGTAGGCTTAGCGCCCGTGACAGGAAATGCCCCAAGGCGCAACGTGGACACATCCAAATTTGTGACGGAAAACAGAGGTGTTTTTTGCAAAGTGCCTACCTGTAGATTTTGGCCTGTAGCTCAGCCGCCACCTAGGGAAACCTACCAAACCTGTGCATTTCTGAAAACTAGAGACCTAGGGGAATCCAAGATGGGGTGACTTGTGTGGCTCGGACCAGGTTCTGTTACCCAGAATCCTTTGCAAACCTCAAAATGTGGCTAAAAAAACAAGTGTTCCTAACATTTCTGTGGCAGAAAGTTCTGGAATCTGAGAGGAGCCACAAATTTTCTTCCACCCAGCGTTCCCCCACGTCTCCCTATAAAAATGATACCTCACTTGTGTGGGTAGGCCTAGCGCCCGCGACAGGAAACGCCCCAAAGCGCAACGTGGACACATCCAAATTTGTGAAGGAAAACAGAGGTGTTTTTTGCAAAGTGCCTACCTGTAGATTTTGGCCTGTAGCTCAGCCGCCACCTAGGGAAACCTACCAAACCTGTGCATTTCTGAAAACTAGAGACCTAGGGGAATTCAAGGTGGGGTGACTTGTGTGGCTCGGACCAGGTTCTGTTACCCAGAATCCTTTGCAAACCTCAAAATTTGGCTAAAAAAACACATGTTCCAAACATTTCTGTGGCAGAAAGTTCTGGAATCTGAGAGGAGCCACAAATTTCCTTCCACCCAGCGTTCCCCCACGTCTCCCGATAAAAATGATACCTCACTTGTGTGGGTAGGCCTAGCGGCCGCAACAGGAAACGCTCCAAAGCGCAACGTGGACACATCCAAATTTGTGAAGGAAAACAGAGGTGTTTTTTGCAAAGTGACTACCTGTAGATTTTGGCTGTAGCTCAGCCGCCACCTAGGGAAACCTACCAATCCTGTGCATTTCTGAAAACTAGAGACCTAGGGGAATTCAAGGTGGGGTGACTTGTGTGGCTCGGACCAGGTTCTGTTACCCAGAATCCTTTGCAAACCTCAAAATTTGGCTAAAAAAACACATGTTCCTAACATTTCTGTGGCAGAAAGTTCTGGAATCTGAGAGGAACCACAAATTTCCTTCCACCCAACGTTCCCCCACGTCTCCCGATAAAAATGATACCTCACTTGTGTGGGTAGGCCTAGCGGCCGCGACATGAGACGCCCCAAAGCGCAACGTGGACACATCCAAATTTGTGAAGGAAAACAGAGGTGTTTTTTGCAAAGTGACTACCTGTAGATTTTGGCCTGTAGCTCAGCCGCCACGTAGGGAAACTTACCAAACCTGTGCATTTCTGAAAACTAGAGACCTAGGGGAATCCAAGATGGGGTGACTTGTGTGGCTCGGACCAGGTTCTGTTACCCAGAATCCTTTGCAAACCTCATAATTTGGCTTAAAAAACACATGTTCCTAAAATTTCTGTGGCAGAAAGTTCTGGAATCTGAAAGGAGCCACAAATTTCCTTCCACCCAGCGTTCCCCCACGTCTCCCGATAAAAATGATACCTCACTTGTGTGGGTAGGCCTAGCGCCCGCAACAGGAAATGCCCCAAAGCGCAACGTGGACACATCCAAATTTGTGACGGAAAACAGAGGTGTTTTTTGCAAAGTGCCTACCTGTAGATTTTGGCCTGTAGCTCAGCCGCCACGTAGGGAAACTTACCAAACCTGTGCATTTCTGAAAACTAGAGACCTAGGGGTATCCAAGATGGGGTGACTTGTGTGGCTCGGACCAGGTTCTGTTACCCAGAATCCTTTGCAAACCTCAAAATTTGGCTAAAAAAACACATGTTCCTAACATTTCTGTGGCAGAAAGTTCTGGAATCTGAGAGGAGCCACAAATTTCCTTCCACCCAGCGTTCCCCCACGTCTCCCGATAAAAATGATACCTCACTTGTGTGGGTAGGCCTAGCGCCCGCGACAGGAAACGCCCCAAAGCGCAACGTGGACACATCCAAATTTGTGAAGGAAAACAGAGGTGTTTTTTGCAAAGTGCCTACCTGTAGATTTTGGCCTGTAGCTCAGCCGCCACCTAGGGAAACCTACCAAACCTGTGCATTTCTGAAAACTAGAGACCTAGGGGAATTCAAGGTTTGGTGACTTGTGGGGCTCGGACCAGGTTCTGTTACCCAGAATCCTTTGCAAACCTCAAAATTTGGCTAAAAAAACACATGTTCCTAACATTTCTGTGGCAGAAAGTTCTGGAATCTGAGAGGAGCCACAAATTTCCTTCCACCCAACGTTCCCCCACGTCTCCCGATAAAAATGATACCTCACTTGTGTGGGTAGGCCTAGCGGCCGCGACAGGAAACGCCCCAAAGCGCAACGTGGACACATCCAAATTTGTGAAGGAAAACAGAGGTGTTTTTTGCAAAGTGACTACCTGTAGATTTTGGCCTGTAGCTCAGCCGCCACCTAGGGAAACATACCAAACCTGTGCATTTCTGAAAACTAGAGACCTAGGGGAATCCAAGATGGGGTGACTTGTGTGGCTCGGACCAGGTTCTGTTACCCAGAATCCTTTGCAAACCTCAAAATTTGGCTAAAAAAACACATGTTCCTAACATTTCTGTGGCAGAAAGTTCTGGAATCTGAGGAGCCACAAATTTCCTTCCACCCAGCGTTCCCCCACGTCTCCCGATAAAAATGATACCTCACTTGTGTGGGTAGGCCTAGCGGCCGCGACAGGAAACGCCCCAAAGCGCAACGTGGACACATCCAAATTTGTGAAGGAAAACAGAGGTGTTTTTTGCAAAGTGCCTACCTGTAGATTTTGGCCTGTAGCTCAGCTGCCACCTAGGGAAACCTACCAAACCTGTGCATTTCTGAAAACTAGAGACCTAGGGGAATTCAAGGTGGGGTGACTTGTGTGGCTCGGACCAGGTTCTGTTACCCAGAATCCTTTGCAAACCTCAAAATTTGGCTAAAAAAACACATGTTCCTAACATTTCTGTGGCAGAAAGTTCTGGAATCTGAGAGGAGCCACAAATTTCCTTCCACCCAACGTTCCCCCACGTCTCCCGATAAAAATGATACCTCACTTGTGTGGGTAGGCTTAGCGGCCACGACAGGAAACGCCCCAAAGCGCAACGTGGACACATCCAAATTTGTGAAGGAAAGCAGAGGTGTTTTTTGCAAAGTGACTACCTGTAGATTTTGGCCTGTAGCTCAGCCGCCACCTAGGGAAACATACCAAACCTGTGCATTTCTGAAAACTAGAGACCTAGGGGAATCCAAGATGGGGTGACTTGTGTGGCTCGGACCAGGTTCTGTTACCCAGAATCCTTTGCAAACCTCAAAATTTGGCTAAAAAAACACATGTTCCTAACATTTCTGTGGCAGAAAGTTCTGGAATCTGAGAGGAGCCACAAATTTCCTTCCACCCAGCGTTCCCCCACGTCTCCCGATAAAAATGATACCTCACTTGTGTGGGTAGGCAAAGCGGCCGCGACAGGAAGCGCCCCAAAGCGCAACGTGGACACATCCAAATTTGTGAAGGAAAACAGAGGTGTTTTTTGCAAAGTGCCTACCTGTAGATTTTGGCCTGTAGCTCAGCCGCCACCTAGGGAAACCTACCAAACCTGTGCATTTCTGAAAACTAGAGACCTAGGGGAATCCAAGGTGGGGTGACTTGTGTGGCTCGGACCAGGTTCTGTTACCCAGAACCCTTTGCAAACCTCAAAATTTGGCTAAAAAAACACATGTTCCTAACATTTCTGTGGCAGAAAGTTCTGGAATCTGAGAGGAGCCACAAATTTCCTTCCACCCAGCGTTCCCCCACGTCTCCCGATAAAAATGATACCTCACTTATGTGGGTAGGCCTAGCGGCCGCGACAGGAAATTCCCCAAAGCGCAACGTGGACACATCCAAATTTGTGAAGGAAAACAGAGGTGTTTTTTGCAAAGTGACTACCTGTAGATTTTGGCCTGTAGCTCAGCCGCCACCTAGGGAAACCTACCAAACCTGTGCATTTCTGAAAACTAGAGACCTAGGGGAATCTAAGGTGGGGTGACTTGTGTGGCTCGGACCAGGTTCTGTTACCCAGAATCCTTTGCAAACCTCAAAATTTGGCTAAAAAAACACATGTTCCTAACATTTCTGTGGCAGAAAGTTCTGGAATCTGAGAGGAGCCACAAATTTCCTTCCACCCAGCGTTCCCCCATGTCTCCCGATAAAAATGATACCTCACTTGTGTGGGTAGGCCTAGCGGCCGCGACAGCATACACCCCAAAGCGCAACGTGGACACATCCAAATTTGTGAAGGAAAACAGAGGTGTTTTTTGCAAAGTGACTACCTGTAGATTTTGGCCTGTAGCTCAGCCGCCACCTAGGGAAACCTACCAAACCTGTGCATTTCTGAAAACTAGAGACCTAGGGGAATCCAGATGGCGTGACTTGTGTGGCTCGGACCAGGTTCTGTTACCCAGAATCCTTTGCAAACCTCAAAATTTGGCTAAAAAAACACATGTTCCTAACATTTCTGTGGCAGAAAGTTCTGGAATCTGAGAGGAGCCACAAATTTCCTTCCACCCAGCGTTCTCCCACGTCTCCCGATAAAAATGATACCTCACTTGTGTGCGTAGGCCTAGCGCCCGTGACAGGAAATGCCCCAAAGCGCAACGTGGACACATCCAAATTTGTGAAGGAAAACAGAGGTGTTTTTTGCAAAGTGACTACCTGTAGATTTTGGCTTGTAGCTCAGCCGCCACCTAGGGAAACCTACCACACCTGTGCATTTCTGAAAACTAGAGACCTAGGGGAATCCAAGATGGGGTGACTTGTGTGGCTCGGACCAGGTTCTGTTACCCAGAATCCTTTGCAAACCTCAAAATTTGGCTAAAAAAACACATGTTCCTCACATTTCTGTGGCAGAAAGTACTGGAATCTGAGAGGAGCCACGAATATCCTTCCACCCATCGTTGCCCCACATCTCCCGATAAAAATGATACCTCACTTGTGTGCGAAGGCCTAGCGCCCGTGACAGGAATTGCCCCAAAGCGAAACGTGGACACAGCCAAATTTTTGAAGGAAAACAGAGGTGTTTTTTGCAAAGTGACTACCTGTAGATTTTGGCCTGTAGCTCAGCCGCCACCTAGGGAAACCTACCAAACCTGTGCATTTCTGAAAACTAGAGACCTAGGGGAATCCAAGATGGGGTGACTTGTGTGGCTCGGACCAGGTTCTGTTACCCAGAATCCTTTGCAAACCTCAAAATTTGGCTTAAAAAACACATGTTCCAACATTTCTGTGGCAGAAAGTTCTGGAATCTGAGAGGAGCCACAAATTTCCTTCCACCCAGTGTTCCCCCACGTCTCCTGATAAAAATGATACCTCACTTGTGTGGGTAGGCCTAGCGCCCGCGACAGGAAACGCCCCAAAGCGCAACGTGGACACATCAAAATTTGTGAAGGAAAACAGAGGTGTTTTTTGCAAAGTGCCTACCTGTAGATTTTGGCTTGTAGCTCAGCCGCCACCTAGGGAAACCTACCAAACCTGTGCATTTCTGAAAACTAGAGACCTAGGGGAATCCAAGATGGGGTGACTTGTGTGGCTCGGACCAGGTTCTGTTACCCAGAATCCTTTGCAAACCTCAAAATTTGGCTAAAAAAATACATGTTCCTCACATTTCTGTGGCAGAAAGTTCTGGAATCTGAGAGGAGCCACAAATTTCTTTCCACCCAGCTTTCCCCCACGTCTCCCGATAAAAATGATACCTCACTTGTGTGCGTAGGCCTAGCGCCCGTGACAGGAAATGCCCCAAGGCGCAACGTGGACACATCCAAATTTGTGACGGAAAACAGAGGTGTTTTTTGCAAAGTGCCTACCTGTAGATTTTGGCATGTAGCTCAGCCGCCACCTAGAGAAGCCTACCAAACCTGTGCATTTCTGAAAACTAGAGACCTAGGGGAATCCAAGATGGGGTGACTTGTGTGGCTCGGACCAGGTTCTGTTACCCAGAATCCTTTGCAAACCTCAAAATGTGGCTAAAAAAACACATGTTGCTAACATTTCTGTGGCAGAAAGTTCTGGAATCTGAGAGGAGCCACAAATTTTCTTCCACCCAGCGTTCCCCCACGTCTCCCGATAAAAATGATACCTCACTTGTGTGGGTAGGCCTAGCGGCCGCGACAAAAAACGCTCCAAAGCGCAACGTGGACACATCCAAATTTGTGAAGGAAAACAGAGGTGTTTTTTGCAAAGTGACTACCTGTAGATTTTGGCCTGTAGCTCAGCCGCCACCTAGGGAAACCTACCAAACCTGTGCATTTCTGAAAACTAGAGACCTAGGGGAATCCAAGATGGGGTGACTTGTGTGGCTCGGACCAGGTTCTGTTACCCAGAATCCTTTGCAAACCTCAAAATTTGGCTAAAAAACACATGTTCCTAACATTTCTGTGGCAGAAAGTTCTGGAATCTGAGAGGAGCCACAAATTTCATTCCACCCAGCGTTCCCCCACGTCTCCCGATAAAAATGATACCTCACTTGTGTGGGTAGGCCTAGCGCCCGCAACAGGAAACGCCCCAAAGCGCAACGTGGACACATCCAAATTTGTGACGGAAAACAGAGGTGTTTTTTGCAAAGTGCCTACCTGTAGATTTTGGCCTGTAGCTCAGCCGCCACGTAGGGAAACTTACCAAACCTGTGCATTTCTGAAAACTAGAGACCTAGGGGAATCCAAGATGGGGTGACTTGTGTGGCTCGGACCAAGTTCTGTTACCCAGAATCCTTTGCAAACCTCAAAATTTGGCTAAAAAAACACATGTTCCTAACATTTCTGTGGCAGAAAGTTCTGGAATCTGAGAGGAGCCACAAATTTCCTTCCACCCAGCGTTCCCCCACGTCTCCCGATAAAAATGATACCTCACTTGTGTGGGTAGGCCTAGCACCCGCGACAGGAAACGCCCCAAAGCGCAACGTGGACACATCCAAATTTGTGAAGGAAAACAGAGGTGTTTTTTGCAAAGTGCCTACCTGTAGATTTTGGCCTGTAGCTCAGCCGCCACCTAGGGAAACCTACCAAACCTGTGCATTTCTGAAAACTAGAGACCTAGGGGAATTCAAGGTGAGGTGACATGTGTGGCTCGGACCAGGTTCTGTTACCCAGAATCCTTTGCAAACCTCAAAATTTGGCTAAAAAAACACATGTTCCTAACATTTCTGTGGCAGAAAGTTCTAGAATCTGAGAGGAGCCACAAATTTTCTTCCACCCAACGTTCCCCCACGTCTCCCGATAAAAATGATACCTCACTTGTGTGGGTAGGCCTAGCGGCCGCGACAGGAAACACCCCAAAGCGCAAAGTGGACACATCCAAATTTGTGAAGGAAAACAGAGGTGTTTTTTGCAAAGTGACTACCTGTAGATTTTGGCCTGTAGCTCAGCCGCCACCTAGGGAAACATACCAAACCTGTGCATTTCTGAAAACTAGAGACCTAGGGGAATCCAAGATGGGGTGACTTGTGTGGCTCGGACCAGGTCTGTTACCCAGAATCCTTTGCAAACCTCAAAATTTGGCTAAAAAAACACATGTTCCTAACATTTCTGTGGCAGAAAGTTCTGGAATCTGAGAGGAGCCACAAATTTCCTTCCACCCAGCGTTCCCCCACGTCTCCCGATAAAAATGATACCTCACTTGTGTGGGTAGGCCTAGCGCCCGCAACAGGAAACGCCCCAAAGCGCAACGTGGACACATCCAAATTTGTGACGGAAAACAGAGGTGTTTTTTGCAAAGTGCCTACCTGTAGATTTAGGCCTGTAGCTCAGCCGCCACTTAGGGAAACTTACCAAACCTGTGCATTTCTGAAAACTAGAGACCTAGGGGAATCCAAGATGGGGTGACTTGTGTGGCTCGGACCAGGTTCTGTTACCCAGAATCCTTTGCAAACCTCAAAATTTGGCTAAAAAAACACATGTTCCTAACATTTCTGTGGCAGAAAGTTCTGGAATCTGAGAGGAGCCACAAATTTCCTTCCACCCAGCGTTCCCCCACGTCTCCCGATAAAAATGATACCTCACTTGTGTGGGTAGGCCTAGCGCCCGCGACAGGAAACGCCCCAAAGCGCAACGTGGACACATCCAAATTTGTGAAGGAAAACAGAGGTGTTTTTTGCAAAGTGCCTACCTGTAGATTTTGGCCTGTAGCTCAACCGCCACGTAGGGAAACTTACCAAACCTGTGCATTTCTGAAAACTAGAGACCTAGGGGAATCCAACATGGGGTGACTTGTGTGGCTCGGACCAGGTTCTGTTACCCAGAATCCTTTGCAAACTTCAAAATTTGGCTAAAAAAACACATGTTCCTAACATTTCTGTGGCAGAAAGTTCTGGAATCTGAGAGGAGCCACAAATTTCTTTCCACCCAGCGTTCCCCCACGTCTCCCGATAAAAATGATACCTCACTTGTGTGGGTAGGCCTAGCGCCCGCAACAGGAAACGCCCCAAAGCGCAACGTGCACACCTCCAAATTTGTGAAGGAAAACAGAGGTGTTTTTTGCAAAGTGCCTACCTGTAGATTTTGGCCTGTAGCTCAGCCGCCACCTAGGGAAACCTACCAAACCTGTGCATTTCTGAAAACTAGAGACCTAGGGGAATTCAAGGTTTGGTGACTTGTGTGGCTCGGACCAGGTTCTGTTACCCAGAATCCTTTGCAAACCTCAAAATTTGGCTAAAAAAACACATGTTCCTAACATTTCTGTGGCAGAAAGTTCTGGAATCTGAGAGGAGCCACAAATGTCCTTCCACCCAACGTTCCCCCACGTCTCCCGATAAAAATGATACCTCACTTGTGTGGGTAGGCCTAGCGGCCGCGACAGAAAACGCCCCAAAGCGCAACGTGGACACATCCAAATTTGTGAAGGAAAACAGAGGTGTTTTTTGCAAAGTGCCTACCTGTAGATTTTGGCCTGTAGCTCAGCCGCCACCTAGGGAAACCTACCAAACCTGTGCATTTCTGCAAACTAGAGACCTACGGGAATTCAAGGTGGGGTGACTTGTGTGGGTCGGACCAGGTTCTGTTACCCAGAATCCTTTGCAAACCTCAAAATTTGGCTAAAATAACTCATGTTCCTAACATTTCTGTGGCAGAAAGTTCTGGAATCTGAGAGGAGCCACAAATTTCCTTCCACGCAACGTTCCCCCACGTCTCCCGATAAAAATGATACCTCACTTGTGTGGGTTGGACTAGCGGCCACGACAGGAAACGCCCCAAAGCGCAACGTGGACACATCCAAATTTGTGAAGGAAAACAGAGGTGTTTTTTGCAAAGTGACTACCTGTAGATTTTGGCCTGTAGCTCAGCCGCCACCTAGGGAAACATACCAAACCTGTGCATTTCTGAAAACTAGAGACCTAGGGGAATCCAAGATGGGGTGACTTGTGTGGCTCGGACCAGGTTCTGTTACCCAGAATCCTTTGCAAACCTCCAAATTTGGCTAAAAAAACACATGTTCCTAACATTTCTGTGGCAGAAAGTTCTGGAATCTGAGAGGAGCCACAAATTTCCTTCCACCCAGCGTTCCCCCACGTCTCCCGATAAAAATGATACCTCACTTGTGTGGGTAGGCCTAGCGGCCGCGACAGGAAGCACCCCAAAGCGCAACGTGGACACATCCAAATTTGTGAAGGAAAACAGAGGTGTTTTTTGCAAAGTGCCTACCTGTAGATTTTGGCCTGTAGCTCAGCCGCCACCTAGGGAAACCTACCAAACCTGTGCATTTCTGAAAACTAGAGACCTAGGGGAATCCAAGGTGGGGTGACTTGTGTGGCTCGGACCAGGTTCTGTTACCCAGAACCCTTTGCAAACCTCAAAATTTGGCTAAAAAAACACATGTTCCTAAAATTTCTGTGGCAGAAAGTTCTGGAATCTGAGAGGAGCCACAAATTTCCTTCCACCCAGCGTTCCCCCACGTCTCCCGATAAAAATGATACCTCACTTGTGTGGGTAGGCCTAGCGGCCGCGACAGGAAATTCCCCAAAGCGCAACGTGGACACATCCAAATTTGTGAAGGAAAACAGAGGTGTTTTTTGCAAAGTGACTACCTGTAGATTTTGGCCTGTAGCTCAGCCGCCACCTAGGGAAACCTACCAAACCTGTGCATTTCTGAAAACTAGAGACCTAGGGGAATCCAAGGTGGGGTGACTTGTGTGGCTCGGACCAGGTTCTGTTACCCAGAATCCTTTGCAAACCTCAACATTTGGCTAAAAAAACACATGTTCCTAACATTTCTGTGGCAGAAAGTTCTGGAATCTGAGAGGAGCCACAAATTTCCTTCCACCCAGCGTTCCCCCATGTCTCCCGATAAAAATGATACCTCACTTGTGTGGGTAGGCCTAGAGGCCGCGACAGGAAACACCCCAAAGCGCAACGTGGACACATCCAAATTTGTGAAGGAAAACAGAGGTGTTTTTTGCAAACGTGACTACCTGTAGATTTTGGCCTGTAGCTCAGCCGCCACCTAGGGAAACCTACCAAACCTGTGCATTTCTGAAAACTAGAGACCTAGGGGAATCCAAGATGGCATGACTTGTGTGGCTCGGACCAGGTTCTGTTACCCAGAATCCTTTGCAAACCTCAACATTTGGCTAAAAAAACACATGTTCCTAACATTTCTGTGGCAGAAAGTTCTGGAATCTGAGAGGAGCCACAAATTTCCTTCCACCCAGCGTTCTCCCACGTCTCCCGATAAAAATGATACCTCACTTGTGTGCGTAGGCCTAGCGCCCGTGACAGGAAATGCCCCAAAGCGCAACGTGGACACATCCAAATTTGTGAAGGAAAACAGAGGTGTTTTCTGCAAAGTGACTACCTGTAGATTTTGGCTTGTAGCTCAGCCGCCACCTAGGGAAACCTACCAAACCTGTGCATTTCTGAAAACTAGAGACCTAGGGGAATCCAAGATGGGGTGACTTGTGTGGCTCGGACCAGGTTCTGTTACCCAGAATCCTTTGCAAACCTCAAAATTTGGCTAAAAAAACACATGTTTCTCACATTTCTGTGGCAGAAAGTTCAGGAATCTGAGAGGAGCCACAAATTTCCTTCCACCCAACGTTCCCCCATGTCTCCTGATAAAAATGATACCTCACTTGTGTGGGTAGGCCTAGCGGCCGCGACAGGAAGCACCCCAAAGCGCAACGTGGACACATCCAAATTTGTGAAGGAATACAGATGTGTTTTTTGCAAAGTGACTACCTGTAGATTTTGGCCTGTAGCTCAGCCGCCACCTAGGGAAACATACCAAACCTGTGCATTTCTGAAAACTAGAGACCTAGGGGAATCCAAGATGGGGTGACTTGTGTGGCTCGGACCAGGTTCTGTTACCCAGAATCCTTTGCAAACCTCAAAATTTGTCTAAAAAATCACATGTTCCTAACATTTCTGTGGCAGAAAGTTCTGGAATCTGAGAGGAGCCACAAATTTCCTTCCACCCAGCGTTCCCCCATGTCTCCCGATAAAAGTGATACCTCACTTGTGTGGGTAGGCCTAGCGGCCGCGACAGGAACCGCCTCAAAGCGCAACGTGGACACATCCAAATTTGTGAAGGAAAACAGAGGTGTTTTTTGCAAAGTGCCTACCTGTAGATTTTGGCCTGTAGCTCAGCCGCCACCTAGGGAAACCTACCAAACCTGTGCATTTCTGAAAACTAGAGACCTAGGGGAATCCAAGGTGGGGTGACTTGTGTGGCTCGGACCAGGTTCTGTTACCCAGAACCCTTTGCAAACCTCAAAATTTGGCTAAAAAAACACATGTTCCTAACATTTCTGTGGCAGAAAGTTCTGGAATCTGAGAGGAGCCACAAATTTCCTTCCACCCGGCGTTCCCCCACGTCTCCCGATAAAAATGATACCTCACTTATGTGGGTAGGCCTAGCGGCCGCGACAGGAAATTCCCCAAAGCGCAACGTGGACACATCCAAATTTGTGAAGGAAAACAGAGGTGTTTTTTGCAAAGTGACTACCTGTAGATTTTGGCCTGTAGCTCAGCCGCCACCTAGGGAAACCTACCAAACCTGTGCATTTCTGAAAACTAGAGACCTAGGGGAATCCAAGGTGGGGTGACTTGTGTGGCTCGGACCAGGTTCTTTTACCCAGAATCCTTTGCAAACCTCAAAATTTGGCTAAAAAAACACATGTTCCTAACATTTCTGTGACAGAAAGTTCTGGAATCTGAGAGGAGCCACAAATTTCCTTCCACCCAGCGTTCCCCCATGTCTCCCGATAAAAATGATACCTCACTTGTGTGGGTAGGCCTAGCGGCCGCGACAGCATACACCCCAAAGCGCAACGTGGACACATCCAAATTTGTGAAGGAAAAAAGAGGTGTTTTTTGCAAAGTGACTACCTGTAGATTTTGGCCTGTAGCTCAGCCGCCACCTAGGGAAACCTACCAAACCTGTGCATTTCTGAAAACTAGAGACCTAGGGGAATCCAAGATGGCGTGACTTGTGTGGCTCGGACCAGGTTCTGTTACCCAGAATCCTTTGCAAACCTCAAAATTTGGCTAAAAAAACACATGTTCCGAACATTTCTGTGGCAGAAAGTTCTGGAATCTGAGAGGAGCCAAAAATTTCCTTCCACCCAGCGTTCTCCCACGTCTCCCGATAAAAATGATACCTCACTTGTGTGCGTAGGCCTAGCGCCCGTGACAGGAAATGCCCCAAAGCGCAACGTGGACACATCCAAATTTTTTGAAGGAAAACAGAGGTGTTTTTTGCAAAGTGACTACCTGGAGATTTTGGCTTGTAGCTCAGCCGCCACCTAGGGAAACCTACCAAACCTGTGCATTTCTGAAAACTAGAGACCTAGGGGAATCCAAGATGGGGTGACTTGTGTGGCTCGGACCAGGTTCTGTTACCCAGAATCCTTTGCAAACCTCAAAATTTGGCTAAAAAAACACATGTTCCTCACATTTCTGTGGCAGAAAGTTCTGGAATCTGAGAGGAGCCACGAATTTCCTTCCACCCATCGTTGCCCCACATCTCCCGATAAAAATGATACCTCACTTGTGTGCGTAGGCCTAGCGCCCGTGGCAGGAATTGCCCCAAAGCGCAACGTGGACACAGCCAAATTTTTGAAGGAAAACAGAGGTGTTTTTTGCAAAGTGCCTACCTGTAGATTTTGGCCTGTAGCTCAGCCGCCACCTAGGGAAACCTACCAAACCTGTGCATTTCTGAAAACTAGAGACCTAGGGGAATCCAAGATGGGGTGACTTGTGTGGCTCGGACCAGGTTCTGTTACCCAGAATCCTTTGCAAACCTCAAAATTTGGCTTAAAAAACACATGTTCCAACATTTCTGTGGCAGAAAGTTCTGGAATCTGAGAGGAGCCACAAATTTCCTTCCACCCAGTGTTCCCCCACGTCTCCCGATAAAAATGATACCTCACTTGTGTGGGTAGGCCTAGCGCCCGCGACAGGAAACGCCCCAAAGCGCAACGTGGACACATCAAAATTTGTGAAGGAAAACAGAGGTGTTTTTTGCAAAGTGCCTACCTGTAGATTTTGGCTTGTAGCTCAGCCGCCACCTAGGGAAACCTACAAAACCTGTGCATTTCTGAAAACTAGAGACCTAGGGGAATCCAAGATGGGGTAACTTGTGTGGCTCGGACCAGGTTCTGTTACCCAGAATCCTTTGCAAACCCCAAAATTTGGCTAAAAAAACACATGTTCCTAATATTTCTGTGGCAGAAAGTTCTGGAATCTGAGAGGAGCCACAAATTTCCTTCAACCCAGTGTTCCCCCACGTCTCCCAAAAAAATGATACCTCACTTGTGTGCGTAGGCTTAGCGCCCGTGACAGGAAATGCCCCAAGGCGCAACGTGGACACATCCAAATTTGTGACGGAAAACAGAGGTGTTTTTTGCAAAGTGCCTACCTGTAGATTTTGGCCTGTAGCTCAGCCGCCACCTAGGGAAACCTACCAAACCTGTGCATTTCTGAAAACTAGAGACCTAGGGGAATCCAAGATGGGGTGACTTGTGTGGCTCGGACCAGGTTCTGTTACCCAGAATCCTTTGCAAACCTCAAAATGTGGCTAAAAAAACAAGTGTTCCTAACATTTCTGTGGCAGAAAGTTCTGGAATCTGAGAGGAGCCACAAATTTTCTTCCACCCAGCGTTCCCCCACGTCTCCCTATAAAAATGATACCTCACTTGTGTGGGTAGGCCTAGCGCCCGCGACAGGAAACGCCCCAAAGCGCAACGTGGACACATCCAAATTTGTGAAGGAAAACAGAGGTGTTTTTTGCAAAGTGCCTACCTGTAGATTTTGGCCTGTAGCTCAGCCGCCACCTAGGGAAACCTACCAAACCTGTGCATTTCTGAAAACTAGAGACCTAGGGGAATTCAAGGTGGGGTGACTTGTGTGGCTCGGACCAGGTTCTGTTACCCAGAATCCTTTGCAAACCTCAAAATTTGGCTAAAAAAACACATGTTCCAAACATTTCTGTGGCAGAAAGTTCTGGAATCTGAGAGGAGCCACAAATTTCCTTCCACCCAGCGTTCCCCCACGTCTCCCGATAAAAATGATACCTCACTTGTGTGGGTAGGCCTAGCGGCCGCAACAGGAAACGCTCCAAAGCGCAACGTGGACACATCCAAATTTGTGAAGGAAAACAGAGGTGTTTTTTGCAAAGTGACTACCTGTAGATTTTGGCTGTAGCTCAGCCGCCACCTAGGGAAACCTACCAATCCTGTGCATTTCTGAAAACTAGAGACCTAGGGGAATTCAAGGTGGGGTGACTTGTGTGGCTCGGACCAGGTTCTGTTACCCAGAATCCTTTGCAAACCTCAAAATTTGGCTAAAAAAACACATGTTCCTAACATTTCTGTGGCAGAAAGTTCTGGAATCTGAGAGGAACCACAAATTTCCTTCCACCCAACGTTCCCCCACGTCTCCCGATAAAAATGATACCTCACTTGTGTGGGTAGGCCTAGCGGCCGCGACATGAGACGCCCCAAAGCGCAACGTGGACACATCCAAATTTGTGAAGGAAAACAGAGGTGTTTTTTGCAAAGTGACTACCTGTAGATTTTGGCCTGTAGCTCAGCCGCCACGTAGGGAAACTTACCAAACCTGTGCATTTCTGAAAACTAGAGACCTAGGGGAATCCAAGATGGGGTGACTTGTGTGGCTCGGACCAGGTTCTGTTACCCAGAATCCTTTGCAAACCTCATAATTTGGCTTAAAAAACACATGTTCCTAAAATTTCTGTGGCAGAAAGTTCTGGAATCTGAAAGGAGCCACAAATTTCCTTCCACCCAGCGTTCCCCCACGTCTCCCGATAAAAATGATACCTCACTTGTGTGGGTAGGCCTAGCGCCCGCAACAGGAAATGCCCCAAAGCGCAACGTGGACACATCCAAATTTGTGACGGAAAACAGAGGTGTTTTTTGCAAAGTGCCTACCTGTAGATTTTGGCCTGTAGCTCAGCCGCCACGTAGGGAAACTTACCAAACCTGTGCATTTCTGAAAACTAGAGACCTAGGGGTATCCAAGATGGGGTGACTTGTGTGGCTCGGACCAGGTTCTGTTACCCAGAATCCTTTGCAAACCTCAAAATTTGGCTAAAAAAACACATGTTCCTAACATTTCTGTGGCAGAAAGTTCTGGAATCTGAGAGGAGCCACAAATTTCCTTCCACCCAGCGTTCCCCCATGTCTCCCGATAAAAATGATACCTCACTTGTGTGGGTAGGCCTAGCGCCCGCGACAGGAAACGCCCCAAAGCGCAACGTGGACACATCCAAATTTGTGAAGGAAAACAGAGGTGTTTTTTGCAAAGTGCCTACCTGTAGATTTTGGCCTGTAGCTCAGCCGCCACCTAGGGAAACCTACCAAACCTGTGCATTTCTGAAAACTAGAGACCTAGGGGAATTCAAGGTTTGGTGACTTGTGTGGCTCGGACCAGGTTCTGTTACCCAGAATCCTTTGCAAACCTCAAAATTTGGCTAAAAAAACACATGTTCCTAACATTTCTGTGGCAGAAAGTTCTGGAATCTGAGAGGAGCCACAAATTTCCTTCCACCCAACGTTCCCCCACGTCTCCCGATAAAAATGATACCTCACTTGTGTGGGTAGGCCTAGCGGCCGCGACAGGAAACGCCCCAAAGCGCAACGTGGACACATCCAAATTTGTGAAGGAAAACAGAGGTGTTTTTTGCAAAGTGACTACCTGTAGATTTTGGCCTGTAGCTCAGCCGCCACCTAGGGAAACATACCAAACCTGTGCATTTCTGAAAACTAGAGACCTAGGGGAATCCAAGATGGGGTGACTTGTGTGGCTCGGACCAGGTTCTGTTACCCAGAATCCTTTGCAAACCTCAAAATTTGGCTAAAAAAACACATGTTCCTAACATTTCTGTGGCAGAAAGTTCTGGAATCTGAGGAGCCACAAATTTCCTTCCACCCAGCGTTCCCCCACGTCTCCCGATAAAAATGATACCTCACTTGTGTGGGTAGGCCTAGCGGCCGCGACAGGAAACGCCCCAAAGCGCAACGTGGACACATCCAAATTTGTGAAGGAAAACAGAGGTGTTTTTTGCAAAGTGCCTACCTGTAGATTTTGGCCTGTAGCTCAGCTGCCACCTAGGGAAACCTACCAAACCTGTGCATTTCTGAAAACTAGAGACCTAGGGGAATTCAAGGTGGGGTGACTTGTGTGGCTCGGACCAGGTTCTGTTACCCAGAATCCTTTGCAAACCTCAAAATTTGGCTAAAAAAACACATGTTCCTAACATTTCTGTGGCAGAAAGTTCTGGAATCTGAGAGGAGCCACAAATTTCCTTCCACCCAACGTTCCCCCACGTCTCCCGATAAAAATGATACCTCACTTGTGTGGGTAGGCTTAGCGGCCACGACAGGAAACGCCCCAAAGCGCAACGTGGACACATCCAAATTTGTGAAGGAAAGCAGAGGTGTTTTTTGCAAAGTGACTACCTGTAGATTTTGGCCTGTAGCTCAGCCGCCACCTAGGGAAACATACCAAACCTGTGCATTTCTGAAAACTAGAGACCTAGGGGAATCCAAGATGGGGTGACTTGTGTGGCTCGGACCAGGTTCTGTTACCCAGAATCCTTTGCAAACCTCAAAATTTGGCTAAAAAAACACATGTTCCTAACATTTCTGTGGCAGAAAGTTCTGGAATCTGAGAGGAGCCACAAATTTCCTTCCACCCAGCGTTCCCCCACGTCTCCCGATAAAAATGATACCTCACTTGTGTGGGTAGGCAAAGCGGCCGCGACAGGAAGCGCCCCAAAGCGCAACGTGGACACATCCAAATTTGTGAAGGAAAACAGAGGTGTTTTTTGCAAAGTGCCTACCTGTAGATTTTGGCCTGTAGCTCAGCCGCCACCTAGGGAAACCTACCAAACCTGTGCATTTCTGAAAACTAGAGACCTAGGGGAATCCAAGGTGGGGTGACTTGTGTGGCTCGGACCAGGTTCTGTTACCCAGAACCCTTTGCAAACCTCAAAATTTGGCTAAAAAAACACATGTTCCTAACATTTCTGTGGCAGAAAGTTCTGGAATCTGAGAGGAGCCACAAATTTCCTTCCACCCAGCGTTCCCCCACGTCTCCCGATAAAAATGATACCTCACTTATGTGGGTAGGCCTAGCGGCCGCGACAGGAAATTCCCCAAAGCGCAACGTGGACACATCCAAATTTGTGAAGGAAAACAGAGGTGTTTTTTGCAAAGTGACTACCTGTAGATTTTGGCCTGTAGCTCAGCCGCCACCTAGGGAAACCTACCAAACCTGTGCATTTCTGAAAACTAGAGACCTAGGGGAATCCAAGGTGGGGTGACTTGTGTGGCTCGGACCAGGTTCTGTTACCCAGAATCCTTTGCAAACCTCAAAATTTGGCTAAAAAAACACATGTTCCTAACATTTCTGTGGCAGAAAGTTCTGGAATCTGAGAGGAGCCACAAATTTCCTTCCACCCAGCGTTCCCCCATGTCTCCCGATAAAAATGATACCTCACTTGTGTGGGTAGGCCTAGCGGCCGCGACAGCATACACCCCAAAGCGCAACGTGGACACATCCAAATTTGTGAAGGAAAACAGAGGTGTTTTTTGCAAAGTGACTACCTGTAGATTTTGGCCTGTAGCTCAGCCGCCACCTAGGGAAACCTACCAAACCTGTGCATTTCTGAAAACTAGAGACCTAGGGGAATCCAGATGGCGTGACTTGTGTGGCTCGGACCAGGTTCTGTTACCCAGAATCCTTTGCAAACCTCAAAATTTGGCTAAAAAAACACATGTTCCTAACATTTCTGTGGCAGAAAGTTCTGGAATCTGAGAGGAGCCACAAATTTCCTTCCACCCAGCGTTCTCCCACGTCTCCCGATAAAAATGATACCTCACTTGTGTGCGTAGGCCTAGCGCCCGTGACAGGAAATGCCCCAAAGCGCAACGTGGACACATCCAAATTTGTGAAGGAAAACAGAGGTGTTTTTTGCAAAGTGACTACCTGTAGATTTTGGCTTGTAGCTCAGCCGCCACCTAGGGAAACCTACCACACCTGTGCATTTCTGAAAACTAGAGACCTAGGGGAATCCAAGATGGGGTGACTTGTGTGGCTCGGACCAGGTTCTGTTACCCAGAATCCTTTGCAAACCTCAAAATTTGGCTAAAAAAACACATGTTCCTCACATTTCTGTGGCAGAAAGTACTGGAATCTGAGAGGAGCCACGAATTTCCTTCCACCCATCGTTGCCCCACATCTCCCGATAAAAATGATACCTCACTTGTGTGCGAAGGCCTAGCGCCCGTGACAGGAATTGCCCCAAAGCGAAACGTGGACACAGCCAAATTTTTGAAGGAAAACAGAGGTGTTTTTTGCAAAGTGACTACCTGTAGATTTTGGCCTGTAGCTCAGCCGCCACCTAGGGAAACCTACCAAACCTGTGCATTTCTGAAAACTAGAGACCTAGGGGAATCCAAGATGGGGTGACTTGTGTGGCTCGGACCAGGTTCTGTTACCCAGAATCCTTTGCAAACCTCAAAATTTGGCTTAAAAAACACATGTTCCAACATTTCTGTGGCAGAAAGTTCTGGAATCTGAGAGGAGCCACAAATTTCCTTCCACCCAGTGTTCCCCCACGTCTCCTGATAAAAATGATACCTCACTTGTGTGGGTAGGCCTAGCGCCCGCGACAGGAAACGCCCCAAAGCGCAACGTGGGCACATCAAAATTTGTGAAGGAAAACAGAGGTGTTTTTTGCAAAGTGCCTACCTGTAGATTTTGGCTTGTAGCTCAGCCGCCACCTAGGGAAACCTACCAAACCTGTGCATTTCTGAAAACTAGAGACCTAGGGGAATCAAAGATGGGGTGACTTGTGTGGCTCGGACCAGGTTCTGTTACCCAGAATCCTTTGCAAACCTCAAAATTTGGCTAAAAAAACACATGTTCCTCACATTTCTGTGGCAGAAAGTTCTGGAATCTGAGAGGAGCCACAAATTTCTTTCCACCCAGCTTTCCCCCACGTCTCCCGATAAAAATGATACCTCACTTGTGTGCGTAGGCCTAGCGCCCGTGACAGGAAATGCCCCAAGGCGCAACGTGGACACATCCAAATTTGTGACGGAAAACAGAGGTGTTTTTTGCAAAGTGCCTACCTGTAGATTTTGGCATGTAGCTCAGCCGCCACCTAGAGAAGCCTACCAAACCTGTGCATTTCTGAAAACTAGAGACCTAGGGGAATCCAAGATGGGGTGACTTGTGTGGCTCGGACCAGGTTCTGTTACCCAGAATCCTTTGCAAACCTCAAAATGTGGCTAAAAAAACACATGTTGCTAACATTTCTGTGGCAGAAAGTTCTGGAATCTGAGAGGAGCCACAAATTTTCTTCCACCCAGCGTTCCCCCACGTCTCCCGATAAAAATGATACCTCACTTGTGTGGGTAGGCCTAGCGGCCGCGACAAAAAACGCTCCAAAGCGCAACGTGGACACATCCAAATTTGTGAAGGAAAACAGAGGTGTTTTTTGCAAAGTGACTACCTGTAGATTTTGGCCTGTAGCTCAGCCGCCACCTAGGGAAACCTACCAAACCTGTGCATTTCTGAAAACTAGAGACCTAGGGGAATCCAAGATGGGGTGACTTGTGTGGCTCGGACCAGGTTCTGTTACCCAGAATCCTTTGCAAACCTCAAAATTTGGCTAAAAAACACATGTTCCTAACATTTCTGTGGCAGAAAGTTCTGGAATCTGAGAGGAGCCACAAATTTCATTCCACCCAGCGTTCCCCCACGTCTCCCGATAAAAATGATACCTCACTTGTGTGGGTAGGCCTAGCGCCCGCAACAGGAAACGCCCCAAAGCGCAACGTGGACACATCCAAATTTGTGACGGAAAACAGAGGTGTTTTTTGCAAAGTGCCTACCTGTAGATTTTGGCCTGTAGCTCAGCCGCCACGTAGGGAAACTTACCAAACCTGTGCATTTCTGAAAACTAGAGACCTAGGGGAATCCAAGATGGGGTGACTTGTGTGGCTCGGACCAAGTTCTGTTACCCAGAATCCTTTGCAAACCTCAAAATTTGGCTAAAAAAACACATGTTCCTAACATTTCTGTGGCAGAAAGTTCTGGAATCTGAGAGGAGCCACAAATTTCCTTCCACCCAGCGTTCCCCCATGTCTCCCGATAAAAATGATACCTCACTTGTGTGGGTAGGCCTAGCACCCGCGACAGGAAACGCCCCAAAGCGCAACGTGGACACATCCAAATTTGTGAAGGAAAACAGAGGTGTTTTTTGCAAAGTGCCTACCTGTAGATTTTGGCCTGTAGCTCAGCCGCCACCTAGGGAAACCTACCAAACCTGTGCATTTCTGAAAACTAGAGACCTAGGGGAATTCAAGGTGAGGTGACATGTGTGGCTCGGACCAGGTTCTGTTACCCAGAATCCTTTGCAAACCTCAAAATTTGGCTAAAAAAACACATGTTCCTAACATTTCTGTGGCAGAAAGTTCTAGAATCTGAGAGGAGCCACAAATTTTCTTCCACCCAACGTTCCCCCACGTCTCCCGATAAAAATGATACCTCACTTGTGTGGGTAGGCCTAGCGGCCGCGACAGGAAACACCCCAAAGCGCAAAGTGGACACATCCAAATTTGTGAAGGAAAACAGAGGTGTTTTTTGCAAAGTGACTACCTGTAGATTTTGGCCTGTAGCTCAGCCGCCACCTAGGGAAACATACCAAACCTGTGCATTTCTGAAAACTAGAGACCTAGGGGAATCCAAGATGGGGTGACTTGTGTGGCTCGGACCAGGTCTGTTACCCAGAATCCTTTGCAAACCTCAAAATTTGGCTAAAAAAACACATGTTCCTAACATTTCTGTGGCAGAAAGTTCTGGAATCTGAGAGGAGCCACAAATTTCCTTCCACCCAGCGTTCCCCCACGTCTCCCGATAAAAATGATACCTCACTTGTGTGGGTAGGCCTAGCGCCCGCAACAGGAAACGCCCCAAAGCGCAACGTGGACACATCCAAATTTGTGACGGAAAACAGAGGTGTTTTTTGCAAAGTGCCTACCTGTAGATTTAGGCCTGTAGCTCAGCCGCCACTTAGGGAAACTTACCAAACCTGTGCATTTCTGAAAACTAGAGACCTAGGGGAATCCAAGATGGGGTGACTTGTGTGGCTCGGACCAGGTTCTGTTACCCAGAATCCTTTGCAAACCTCAAAATTTGGCTAAAAAAACACATGTTCCTAACATTTCTGTGGCAGAAAGTTCTGGAATCTGAGAGGAGCCACAAATTTCCTTCCACCCAGCGTTCCCCCACGTCTCCCGATAAAAATGATACCTCACTTGTGTGGGTAGGCCTAGCGCCCGCGACAGGAAACGCCCCAAAGCGCAACGTGGACACATCCAAATTTGTGAAGGAAAACAGAGGTGTTTTTTGCAAAGTGCCTACCTGTAGATTTTGGCCTGTAGCTCAACCGCCACGTAGGGAAACTTACCAAACCTGTGCATTTCTGAAAACTAGAGACCTAGGGGAATCCAACATGGGGTGACTTGTGTGGCTCGGACCAGGTTCTGTTACCCAGAATCCTTTGCAAACTTCAAAATTTGGCTAAAAAAACACATGTTCCTAACATTTCTGTGGCAGAAAGTTCTGGAATCTGAGAGGAGCCACAAATTTCTTTCCACCCAGCGTTCCCCCACGTCTCCCGATAAAAATGATACCTCACTTGTGTGGGTAGGCCTAGCGCCCGCAACAGGAAACGCCCCAAAGCGCAACGTGCACACCTCCAAATTTGTGACGGAAAACAGAGGTGTTTTTTGCAAAGTGCCTACCTGTAGATTTTGGCCTGTAGCTCAGCCGCCACGTAGGGAAACTTACCAAACCTGTGCATTTCTGAAAACTAGAGACCTAGGGGAATCCAAGATGGGGTGACTTGTGTGGCTCGGACCAGGTTCTGTTACCCAGAATCCTTTGCAAACCTCAAAATTTGGCTAAAAAAACACATGTTCCTAACATTTCTGTGGCAGAAAGTTCTGGAATCTGAGAGGAGCCACAAATTTCCTTCCACCCAGCGTTCCCCCACGTCTCCCGATAAAAATGATACCTCACTTGTGTGGGTAGGCCTAGCGGCCGTGACAGGAAACGCCCCAAAGCGCAACGTGGACACATCCAAATTTGTGAAGGAAAACAGAGGTGTTTTTTGCAAAGTGCCTACCTGTAGATTTTGGCCTGTAGCTCAGCCGCCACCTAGGGAAACCTACCAAACCTGTGCATTTCTGAAAACTAGAGACCTAGGGGAATTCAAGGTTTGGTGACTTGTGTGGCTCGGACCAGGTTCTGTTACCCAGAATCCTTTGCAAACCTCAAAATTTGGCTAAAAAAACACATGTTCCTAACATTTCTGTGGCAGAAAGTTCTGGAATCTGAGAGGAGCCACAAATGTCCTTCCACCCAACGTTCCCCCACGTCTCCCGATAAAAATGATACCTCACTTGTGTGGGTAGGCCTAGCGGCCGCGACAGAAAACGCCCCAAAGCGCAACGTGGACACATCCAAATTTGTGAAGGAAAACAGAGGTGTTTTTTGCAAAGTGCCTACCTGTAGATTTTGGCCTGTAGCTCAGCCGCCACCTAGGGAAACCTACCAAACCTGTGCATTTCTGCAAACTAGAGACCTACGGGAATTCAAGGTGGGGTGACTTGTGTGGGTCGGACCAGGTTCTGTTACCCAGAATCCTTTGCAAACCTCAAAATTTGGCTAAAATAACTCATGTTCCTAACATTTCTGTGGCAGAAAGTTCTGGAATCTGAGAGGAGCCACAAATTTCCTTCCACGCAACGTTCCCCCACGTCTCCCGATAAAAATGATACCTCACTTGTGTGGGTTGGACTAGCGGCCACGACAGGAAACGCCCCAAAGCGCAACGTGGACACATCCAAATTTGTGAAGGAAAACAGAGGTGTTTTTTGCAAAGTGACTACCTGTAGATTTTGGCCTGTAGCTCAGCCGCCACCTAGGGAAACATACCAAACCTGTGCATTTCTGAAAACTAGAGACCTAGGGGAATCCAAGATGGGGTGACTTGTGTGGCTCGGACCAGGTTCTGTTACCCAGAATCCTTTGCAAACCTCCAAATTTGGCTAAAAAAACACATGTTCCTAACATTTCTGTGGCAGAAAGTTCTGGAATCTGAGAGGAGCCACAAATTTCCTTCCACCCAGCGTTCCCCCACGTCTCCCGATAAAAATGATACCTCACTTGTGTGGGTAGGCCTAGCGGCCGCGACAGGAAGCACCCCAAAGCGCAACGTGGACACATCCAAATTTGTGAAGGAAAACAGAGGTGTTTTTTGCAAAGTGCCTACCTGTAGATTTTGGCCTGTAGCTCAGCCGCCACCTAGGGAAACCTACCAAACCTGTGCATTTCTGAAAACTAGAGACCTAGGGGAATCCAAGGTGGGGTGACTTGTGTGGCTCGGACCAGGTTCTGTTACCCAGAACCCTTTGCAAACCTCAAAATTTGGCTAAAAAAACACATGTTCCTAAAATTTCTGTGGCAGAAAGTTCTGGAATCTGAGAGGAGCCACAAATTTCCTTCCACCCAGCGTTCCCCCACGTCTCCCGATAAAAATGATACCTCACTTGTGTGGGTAGGCCTAGCGGCCGCGACAGGAAATTCCCCAAAGCGCAACGTGGACACATCCAAATTTGTGAAGGAAAACAGAGGTGTTTTTTGCAAAGTGACTACCTGTAGATTTTGGCCTGTAGCTCAGCCGCCACCTAGGGAAACCTACCAAACCTGTGCATTTCTGAAAACTAGAGACCTAGGGGAATCCAAGGTGGGGTGACTTGTGTGGCTCGGACCAGGTTCTGTTACCCAGAATCCTTTGCAAACCTCAACATTTGGCTAAAAAAACACATGTTCCTAACATTTCTGTGGCAGAAAGTTCTGGAATCTGAGAGGAGCCACAAATTTCCTTCCACCCAGCGTTCCCCCATGTCTCCCGATAAAAATGATACCTCACTTGTGTGGGTAGGCCTAGAGGCCGCGACAGGAAACACCCCAAAGCGCAACGTGGACACATCCAAATTTGTGAAGGAAAACAGAGGTGTTTTTTGCAAACGTGACTACCTGTAGATTTTGGCCTGTAGCTCAGCCGCCACCTAGGGAAACCTACCAAACCTGTGCATTTCTGAAAACTAGAGACCTAGGGGAATCCAAGATGGCATGACTTGTGTGGCTCAGACCAGGTTCTGTTACCCAGAATCCTTTGCAAACCTCAACATTTGGCTAAAAAAACACATGTTCCTAACATTTCTGTGGCAGAAAGTTCTGGAATCTGAGAGGAGCCACAAATTTCCTTCCACCCAGCGTTCTCCCACGTCTCCCGATAAAAATGATACCTCACTTGTGTGCGTAGGCCTAGCGCCCGTGACAGGAAATGCCCCAAAGCGCAACGTGGACACATCCAAATTTGTGAAGGAAAACAGAGGTGTTTTCTGCAAAGTGACTACCTGTAGATTTTGGCTTGTAGCTCAGCCGCCACCTAGGGAAACCTACCAAACCTGTGCATTTCTGAAAACTAGAGACCTAGGGGAATCCAAGATGGGGTGACTTGTGTGGCTCGGACCAGGTTCTGTTACCCAGAATCCTTTGCAAACCTCAAAATTTGGCTAAAAAAACACATGTTTCTCACATTTCTGTGGCAGAAAGTTCAGGAATCTGAGAGGAGCCACAAATTTCCTTCCACCCAACGTTCCCCCATGTCTCCTGATAAAAATGATACCTCACTTGTGTGGGTAGGCCTAGCGGCCGCGACAGGAAGCACCCCAAAGCGCAACGTGGACACATCCAAATTTGTGAAGGAATACAGATGTGTTTTTTGCAAAGTGACTACCTGTAGATTTTGGCCTGTAGCTCAGCCGCCACCTAGGGAAACATACCAAACCTGTGCATTTCTGAAAACTAGAGACCTAGGGGAATCCAAGATGGGGTGACTTGTGTGGCTCGGACCAGGTTCTGTTACCCAGAATCCTTTGCAAACCTCAAAATTTGTCTAAAAAATCACATGTTCCTAACATTTCTGTGGCAGAAAGTTCTGGAATCTGAGAGGAGCCACAAATTTCCTTCCACCCAGCGTTCCCCCATGTCTCCCGATAAAAGTGATACCTCACTTGTGTGGGTAGGCCTAGCGGCCGCGACAGGAACCGCCTCAAAGCGCAACGTGGACACATCCAAATTTGTGAAGGAAAACAGAGGTGTTTTTTGCAAAGTGATTACCTGTGGATTTTGGCCTGTAGCTCAGCCGCCACCTAGGGAAACATACCAAACCTGTGCATTTCTGAAAACTAGAGACCTAGGGGAATCCAAGATGGGGTGACTTGTGTGGCTCGGACCAGGTTCTGTTACCCAGAATCCTTTGCAAACCTCAAAATTTGGCTAAAAAAACACATGTTCCTAAAATTTCTGTGGCAGAAAGTTCTGGAATCTGAGAGGAGCCACAAATTTCCTTCCACCCAGCGTTCCCCCACGTCTCCCGATAAAAATGATACCTCACTTGTGTGGGTAGGCCTAGCGGCCGCGACAGGAAGCACCCCAAAGCACAACGTGGACACATCCAAATTTGTGAAGGAAAACAGAGGTGTTTTTTGCAAAGTGACTACCTGTAGATTTTGGCCTGTAGCTCAGCCGCCACCTAGGGAAACCTACCAAACCTGTGCATTTCTGAAAACTAGAGACCTAGGGGAATCCAAGATGGGGTGACTTGTGTGGCTCGGACCAGGTTCTGTTACCCAGAATCCTTTGCAAACCTCAAAATTTGGCTAAAAAAACACATGTTCCTAACATTTCTGTGGCAGAAAGTTCTGGAATCTGAGAGGAGCCACAAATTTCCTTCCACCCAGCGTTCCCCCATGTCTCCCGATAAAAGTGATACCTCACTTGTGTGGGTAGGCCTAGCGGCCGCGACATGAAATGCCCCAAAGCGCAACGTGGACACATCCAAATTTGTGAAGGAAAACAGAGGTGTTTTTTGCAAAGTGATTACCTGTAGATTTTGGCCTGTAGCTCAGCCGCCACCTAGGGAAACATACCAAACCTGTGCATTTCTGAAAACTAGAGACCTAGGGGAATCCAAGATGGGGTGACTTGTGTGGCTCGGACCAGGTTCTGTTACCCAGAATCCTTTGCAAACCTCAACATTTGGCTAAAAAAACACATGTTCCTAACATTTCTGTGGCAGAAAGTTCTGGAATCTGAGAGGAGCCACAAATTTCCTTCCACCCAACGTTCCCCCACGTCTCCCGATAAAAATGATACCTCACTTGTGTGGGTAGGCCTAGCGGCCGCGACAGAAAACGCCCCAAAGCGCAACGTGGACACATCCAAATTTGTGAAGGAAAACAGAGGTGTTTTTTGCAAAGTGCCTACCTGTAGATTTTGGCCTGTAGCTCAGCCGCCACCTAGGGAAACCTACCAAACCTGTGCATTTCTGCAAACTAGAGACCTACGGGAATTCAAGGTGGGGTGACTTGTGTGGGTCGGACCAGGTTCTGTTACCCAGAATCCTTTGCAAACCTCAAAATTTGGCTAAAATAACTCATGTTCCTAACATTTCTGTGGCAGAAAGTTCTGGAATCTGAGAGGAGCCACAAATTTCCTTCCACGCAACGTTCCCCCACGTCTCCCGATAAAAATGATACCTCACTTGTGTGGGTTGGACTAGCGGCCACGACAGGAAACGCCCCAAAGCGCAACGTGGACACATCCAAATTTGTGAAGGAAAACAGAGGTGTTTTTTGCAAAGTGACTACCTGTAGATTTTGGCCTGTAGCTCAGCCGCCACCTAGGGAAACATACCAAACCTGTGCATTTCTGAAAACTAGAGACCTAGGGGAATCCAAGATGGGGTGACTTGTGTGGCTCGGACCAGGTTCTGTTACCCAGAATCCTTTGCAAACCTCCAAATTTGGCTAAAAAAACACATGTTCCTAACATTTCTGTGGCAGAAAGTTCTGGAATCTGAGAGGAGCCACAAATTTCCTTCCACCCAGCGTTCCCCCACGTCTCCCGATAAAAATGATACCTCACTTGTGTGGGTAGGCCTAGCGGCCGCGACAGGAAGCACCCCAAAGCGCAACGTGGACACATCCAAATTTGTGAAGGAAAACAGAGGTGTTTTTTGCAAAGTGCCTACCTGTAGATTTTGGCCTGTAGCTCAGCCGCCACCTAGGGAAACCTACCAAACCTGTGCATTTCTGAAAACTAGAGACCTAGGGGAATCCAAGGTGGGGTGACTTGTGTGGCTCGGACCAGGTTCTGTTACCCAGAACCCTTTGCAAACCTCAAAATTTGGCTAAAAAAACACATGTTCCTAAAATTTCTGTGGCAGAAAGTTCTGGAATCTGAGAGGAGCCACAAATTTCCTTCCACCCAGCGTTCCCCCACGTCTCCCGATAAAAATGATACCTCACTTGTGTGGGTAGGCCTAGCGGCCGCGACAGGAAATTCCCCAAAGCGCAACGTGGACACATCCAAATTTGTGAAGGAAAACAGAGGTGTTTTTTGCAAAGTGACTACCTGTAGATTTTGGCCTGTAGCTCAGCCGCCACCTAGGGAAACCTACCAAACCTGTGCATTTCTGAAAACTAGAGACCTAGGGGAATCCAAGGTGGGGTGACTTGTGTGGCTCGGACCAGGTTCTGTTACCCAGAATCCTTTGCAAACCTCAACATTTGGCTAAAAAAACACATGTTCCTAACATTTCTGTGGCAGAAAGTTCTGGAATCTGAGAGGAGCCACAAATTTCCTTCCACCCAGCGTTCCCCCATGTCTCCCGATAAAAATGATACCTCACTTGTGTGGGTAGGCCTAGAGGCCGCGACAGGAAACACCCCAAAGCGCAACGTGGACACATCCAAATTTGTGAAGGAAAACAGAGGTGTTTTTTGCAAACGTGACTACCTGTAGATTTTGGCCTGTAGCTCAGCCGCCACCTAGGGAAACCTACCAAACCTGTGCATTTCTGAAAACTAGAGACCTAGGGGAATCCAAGATGGCATGACTTGTGTGGCTCGGACCAGGTTCTGTTACCCAGAATCCTTTGCAAACCTCAAAATTTGGCTAAAAAAACACATGTTCCTAACATTTCTGTGGCAGAAAGTTCTGGAATCTGAGAGGAGCCACAAATTTCCTTCCACCCAGCGTTCTCCCACGTCTCCCGATAAAAATGATACCTCACTTGTGTGCGTAGGCCTAGCGCCCGTGACAGGAAATGCCCCAAAGCGCAACGTGGACACATCCAAATTTGTGAAGGAAAACAGAGGTGTTTTCTGCAAAGTGACTACCTGTAGATTTTGGCTTGTAGCTCAGCCGCCACCTAGGGAAACCTACCAAACCTGTGCATTTCTGAAAACTAGAGACCTAGGGGAATCCAAGATGGGGTGACTTGTGTGGCTCGGACCAGGTTCTGTTACCCAGAATCCTTTGCAAACCTCAAAATTTGGCTAAAAAAACACATGTTTCTCACATTTCTGTGGCAGAAAGTTCAGGAATCTGAGAGGAGCCACAAATTTCCTTCCACCCAACGTTCCCCCATGTCTCCTGATAAAAATGATACCTCACTTGTGTGGGTAGGCCTAGCGGCCGCGACAGGAAGCACCCCAAAGCGCAACGTGGACACATCCAAATTTGTGAAGGAATACAGATGTGTTTTTTGCAAAGTGACTACCTGTAGATTTTGGCCTGTAGCTCAGCCGCCACCTAGGGAAACATACCAAACCTGTGCATTTCTGAAAACTAGAGACCTAGGGGAATCCAAGATGGGGTGACTTGTGTGGCTCGGACCAGGTTCTGTTACCCAGAATCCTTTGCAAACCTCCAAATTTGGCTAAAAAAACACATGTTCCTAACATTTCTGTGGCAGAAAGTTCTGGAATCTGAGAGGAGCCACAAATTTCCTTCCACCCAGCGTTCCCCCACGTCTCCCGATAAAAATGATACCTCACTTGTGTGGGTAGGCCTAGCGGCCGCGACAGGAAGCACCCCAAAGCGCAACGTGGACACATCCAAATTTGTGAAGGAAAACAGAGGTGTTTTTTGCAAAGTGCCTACCTGTAGATTTTGGCCTGTAGCTCAGCCGCCACCTAGGGAAACCTACCAAACCTGTGCATTTCTGAAAACTAGAGACCTAGGGGAATCCAAGGTGGGGTGACTTGTGTGGCTCGGACCAGGTTCTGTTACCCAGAACCCTTTGCAAACCTCAAAATTTGGCTAAAAAAACACATGTTCCTAAAATTTCTGTGGCAGAAAGTTCTGGAATCTGAGAGGAGCCACAAATTTCCTTCCACCCAGCGTTCCCCCACGTCTCCCGATAAAAATGATACCTCACTTGTGTGGGTAGGCCTAGCGGCCGCGACAGGAAATTCCCCAAAGCGCAACGTGGACACATCCAAATTTGTGAAGGAAAACAGAGGTGTTTTTTGCAAAGTGACTACCTGTAGATTTTGGCCTGTAGCTCAGCCGCCACCTAGGGAAACCTACCAAACCTGTGCATTTCTGAAAACTAGAGACCTAGGGGAATCCAAGGTGGGGTGACTTGTGTGGCTCGGACCAGGTTCTGTTACCCAGAATCCTTTGCAAACCTCAACATTTGGCTAAAAAAACACATGTTCCTAACATTTCTGTGGCAGAAAGTTCTGGAATCTGAGAGGAGCCACAAATTTCCTTCCACCCAGCGTTCCCCCATGTCTCCCGATAAAAATGATACCTCACTTGTGTGGGTAGGCCTAGAGGCCGCGACAGGAAACACCCCAAAGCGCAACGTGGACACATCCAAATTTGTGAAGGAAAACAGAGGTGTTTTTTGCAAACGTGACTACCTGTAGATTTTGGCCTGTAGCTCAGCCGCCACCTAGGGAAACCTACCAAACCTGTGCATTTCTGAAAACTAGAGACCTAGGGGAATCCAAGATGGCATGACTTGTGTGGCTCGGACCAGGTTCTGTTACCCAGAATCCTTTGCAAACCTCAAAATTTGGCTAAAAAAACACATGTTCCTAACATTTCTGTGGCAGAAAGTTCTGGAATCTGAGAGGAGCCACAAATTTCCTTCCACCCAGCGTTCTCCCACGTCTCCCGATAAAAATGATACCTCACTTGTGTGCGTAGGCCTAGCGCCCGTGACAGGAAATGCCCCAAAGCGCAACGTGGACACATCCAAATTTGTGAAGGAAAACAGAGGTGTTTTCTGCAAAGTGACTACCTGTAGATTTTGGCTTGTAGCTCAGCCGCCACCTAGGGAAACCTACCAAACCTGTGCATTTCTGAAAACTAGAGACCTAGGGGAATCCAAGATGGGGTGACTTGTGTGGCTCGGACCAGGTTCTGTTACCCAGAATCCTTTGCAAACCTCAAAATTTGGCTAAAAAAACACATGTTTCTCACATTTCTGTGGCAGAAAGTTCAGGAATCTGAGAGGAGCCACAAATTTCCTTCCACCCAACGTTCCCCCATGTCTCCTGATAAAAATGATACCTCACTTGTGTGGGTAGGCCTAGCGGCCGCGACAGGAAGCACCCCAAAGCGCAACGTGGACACATCCAAATTTGTGAAGGAATACAGATGTGTTTTTTGCAAAGTGACTACCTGTAGATTTTGGCCTGTAGCTCAGCCGCCACCTAGGGAAACATACCAAACCTGTGCATTTCTGAAAACTAGAGACCTAGGGGAATCCAAGATGGGGTGACTTGTGTGGCTCGGACCAGGTTCTGTTACCCAGAATCCTTTGCAAACCTCAAAATTTGTCTAAAAAATCACATGTTCCTAACATTTCTGTGGCAGAAAGTTCTGGAATCTGAGAGGAGCCACAAATTTCCTTCCACCCAGCGTTCCCCCATGTCTCCCGATAAAAGTGATACCTCACTTGTGTGGGTAGGCCTAGCGGCCGCGACAGAAACCGCCTCAAAGCGCAACGTGGACACATCCAAATTTGTGAAGGAAAACAGAGGTGTTTTTTGCAAAGTGATTACCTGTGGATTTTGGCCTGTAGCTCAGCCGCCACCTAGGGAAACATACCAAACCTGTGCATTTCTGAAAACTAGAGACCTAGGGGAATCCAAGATGGGGTGACTTGTGTGGCTCGGACCAGGTTCTGTTACCCAGAATCCTTTGCAAACCTCAAAATTTGGCTAAAAAAACACATGTTCCTAAAATTTCTGTGGCAGAAAGTTCTGGAATCTGAGAGGAGCCACAAATTTCCTTCCACCCAGCGTTCCCCCACGTCTCCCGATAAAAATGATACCTCACTTGTGTGGGTAGGCCTAGCGGCCGCGACAGGAAGCACCCCAAACCACAACGTGGACACATCCAAATTTGTGAAGGAAAACAGAGGTGTTTTTTGCAAAGTGACTACCTGTAGATTTTGGCCTGTAGCTCAGCCGCCACCTAGGGAAACCTACCAAACCTGTGCATTTCTGAAAACTAGAGACCTAGGGGAATCCAAGATGGGGTGACTTGTGTGGCTCGGACCAGGTTCTGTTACCCAGAATCCTTTGCAAACCTCAAAATTTGGCTAAAAAAACACATGTTCCTAACATTTCTGTGGCAGAAAGTTCTGGAATCTGAGAGGAGCCACAAATTTCCTTCCACCCAGCGTTCCCCCATGTCTCCCGATAAAAGTGATACCTCACTTGTGTGGGTAGGCCTAGCGGCCGCGACATGAAATGCCCCAAAGCGCAACGTGGACACATCCAAATTTGTGAAGGAAAACAGAGGTGTTTTTTGCAAAGTGATTACCTGTAGATTTTGGCCTGTAGCTCAGCCGCCACCTAGGGAAACATACCAAACCTGTGCATTTCTGAAAACTAGAGACCTAGGGGAATCCAAGATGGGGTGACTTGTGTGGCTCGGACCAGGTTCTGTTACCCAGAATCCTTTGCAAACCTCAACATTTGGCTAAAAAAACACATGTTCCTAACATTTCTGTGGCAGAAAGTTCTGGAATCTGAGAGGAGCCACAAATTTCCTTCCACCCAGCGTTCCCCCACGTCTCCCGATAAAAATGATACCTCACTTGTGTGGGTAGGCCTAGCGGCCGCGACAGGATACACCCCAAAGCGCAACGTGGACACATCCAAATTTGTGATGGAAAACAGAGGTGTTTTTTGCAAAGTGACTACCTGTAGATTTTGGCTTGTAGCTCAGCCGCCACCTAGGGAAACCTACCAAACCTGTGCATTTCTGAAAACTAGAGACCTAGGGGAATCCAAGATGGGGTGACTTGTGTGGCTCGGACCAGGTTCTGTTACCCAGAATCCTTTGCAAACCTCAAAATTTGGCTAAAAAAACACATGTTCCTAACATTTCTGTGGCAGAAAGTTCTGGAATCTGAGAGGAGCCACAAATTTCCTTCCACCCAGCGTTCCCCCATGTCTCCCGATAAAAATGATACCTCACTTGTGTCGGTAGGCCTAGCGCCCGCAACAGGAAACGCCCCAAAGCGCAACGTGGACACATCCAAATTTGTGACGGAAAACAGAGGTGTTTTTTGCAAAGTGCCTACCTGTAGATTTTGGCCTGTAGCTCAGCCGCCACGTAGGGAAACTTACCAAACCTGTGCATTTCTGAAAACTAGAGACCTAGGGGAATCTAAGATGGGGTGACTTGTGTGGCTCGGACCAGGTTCTGTTACCCAGAATCCTTTGCAAACCTCAAAATTTGGCTAAAAAAACACATGTTCCTAACATTTCTGTGGCAGAAAGTTCTGGAATCTGAGAGGAGCCACAAATTTCCTTCCACCCAGCGTTCCCCACGTCTCCCGATAAAAATGATACCTCACTTGTGTGGGTAGGCCTAGCGGCCGCGACAGGAAACGCCCCAAAGCGCAACGTGGACACATCCAAATTTGTGAAGGAAAACAGAGGTGTTTTTTGCAAAGTGCCTACCTGTAGATTTTGGCCTGTAGCTCAGCCGCCACCTAGGGAAACCTACCAGACCTGTGCATTTCTGAAAACTAGAGACCTCGGAGAATCCAAGGTGGGGTGACTTGTGTGGCTTGGACCAGGTTCTGTTACCCAGAATCCTTTGCAAACCTCAAAATTTGGCTAAAAAAACACATGTTCCTAACATTTCTGTGGCAGAAAGTTCTGGAATCTGAGAGGAGCCACAAATTTCCTTCCACCCAGCGTTTCCCCACGTCTCCCGATAAAAATGATACCTCACTTGTGTGGGTAGGCCTAGCGGCCGCGACAGGAAACGCCCCAATGCGCAACGTGGACACATCCAAATTTGTGAAGGAAAACAGAGGTGTTTTTTGCAAAGTGACTACCTGTAGATTTTGGCCTGTAGCTCACCCGCCACCTAGGGAAACCTACCAAACCTGTGCATTTCTGAAAACTAGAGACCTAGGGGAATCCAAGGTGGGGTGACTTGTGTGGCTCGGACAAGGTTCTGTTACCCAGAATCCTTTGCAAACCTCAAAATTTGGTTAAAAAAACACATGTTCCTAACATTTCTGTGGCAGAAAGTTCTGGAATCTGAGGGGAGCCATAAATTTCCTTCCACCCAGCGTTCCCCCATGTCTCCCGATAAAAATGATACCTCACTTGTGTGGGTAGGCCTAGCGGCCGCGACAGGAAACGCCCCAAAGCGCAAAGTGGACACATCCAAATTTGTGAAGGAAAACAGAGGTGTTTTTTGCAAAGTGACTACCTGTAGATTTTGGCCTGTAGCTCAGCCGCCACCTAGGGAAACCTACCAAACCTGTGCATTTCTGAAAACTAGAGACCTAGGGGAATCCAAGATGGCGTGACTTGTGTGGCTCGGACCAGGTTCTGTTACCCAGAATCCTTTGCAAACCTCAAAATTTGGCTAAAAAAACACATGTTCCTAACATTTCTGTGGCAGAAAGTTCTGGAATCTGAGAGGAGCCACAAATTTCCTTCCACCCAGCGTTCTCCCACGTCTCCCGATAAAAATGATACCTCACTTGTGTGCGTAGGCCTAGCGCCCGTGACAGGAAATGCCCCAAAGCGCAACGTGGACACATCCAAATTTGTGAAGGAAAACAGAGGTGTTTTTTGCAAAGTGACTACCTGTAGATTTTGGCTTGTAGCTCAGCCGCCACCTAGGGAAACCTACCAAACCTGTGCATTTCTGAAAACTAAAGACCGAGGGGAATCCAAGATGGGGTGACTTGTGTGGCTCGGACCAGGTTCTTTTACCCAGAATCCTTTGCAAACCTCAAAATTTGGCTAAAAAAACACATGTTCCTCACATTTCTGTGGCAGAAAGTTCTGGAATCTGAGAGGAGCCACGAATTTCCTTCCACCCAGCGTTGCCCCACATCTCCCGATAAAAATGATACCTCACTTGTGTGCGTAGGCCTAGCGCCCGTGACAGGAAATGCCCCAAAGCGCAACGTGGACACAGCCAAATTTTTGAAGGAAAACAGAGGTGTTTTTTGCAAAGTGCCTACCTGTAGATTTTGGCCTGTAGCTCAGCCGCCACCTAGGGAAACCTACCAAACCTGTGCATTTCTGAAAACTAGAGACCTAGGGGAATCCAAGATGGGGTGACTTGTGTGGCTCGGACCAGGTTCTGTTACCCACAATCCTTTGCAAACCTCAACATTTGGCTTAAAAAACACATGTTCCTAATATTTCTGTGGCAGAAAGTTCTGGAATCTGAGAGGAGCCACAAATTTCCTTCCACCCAGCGTTCCCCCACGTCTCCCGATAAAAATGATACCTCACTTGTGTGGGTAGGCCTAGCGCCCGCGACAGGAAACGCCCCAAAGCGCAACGTGGACACATCAAAATTTGTGAAGGAAAACAGAGGTGTTTTTTGCAAAGTGCCTACCTGTAGATTTTGGCTTGTAGCTCAGCCGCCACCTAGGGAAACCTACCAAACCTGTGCATTTCTGAAAACTAGAGACCTAGGGGAATCCAAGATGGGGTGACTTGTGTGGCTCGGACCAGGTTCTGTTACCCAGAATCCTTTGCAAACCTCAAAATTTGGCTAAAAAAACACATGTTCCTCACATTTCTGTGGCAGAAAGTTCTGGAATCTGAGAGGAGCCACGAATTTCTTTCCACCCAGCGTTCCCCCACGTCTCCCGATAAAAATGATACCTCACTTGTGTGCGTAGGCCTAGCGCCCGTGACAGGAAATGCCCCAAGGCGCAACGTGGACACATCCAAATTTGTGACGGAAAACAGAGGTGTTTTTTGCAAAGTGCCTACCTGTAGATTTTGGCCTGTAGCTCAGCCGCCACCTAGGGAAACCTACCAAACCTGTGCATTTCTGAAAACTAGAGACCTAGGGGAATTCAAGGTGGGGTGACTTTTGTGGCTCGGACCAGGTTCTGTTACCCAGAATCCTTTGCAAACCTCCAAATTTGGCTAAAAAAACACATGTTCTTAACATTTCTGTGGCAGAAAGTTCTGGAATCTGAGAGGAGCCACAAATTTCCTTCCACCCAGCGTTCCCCCACGTCTCTCGATAAAAATGATACCTCACTTGTGTGGGTAGGCCTAGCGGCCGCAACAGAAAACGCTCCAAAGCGCAACGTGGACACATCCAAATTTGTGACGGAAAACAGAGGTGTTTTTTGCAAAGTGCCTACCTGTAGATTTTGGCCTGTAGCTCAGCCGCCACCTAGGGAAACCTACCAAACCTGTGCATTTCTGAAAACTAGAGACCTAGGGGAATTCAAGGTGGGGTGACTTTTGTGGCTCGGACCAGGTTCTGTTACCCAGAATCCTTTGCAAACCTCAAAATTTGGCTAAAAAAACACATGTTCTTAACATTTCTGTGGCAGAAAGTTCTGGAATCTGAGAGGAGCCACAAATTTCCTTCCACCCAGCGTTCCCCCACGTCTCCCGATAAAAATGATACCTCACTTGTGTGGGTAGGCCTAGCGGCCGCGACAGGAAACGCTCCAAAGCGCAACGTGGACACATCCAAATTTGTGAAGGAAAACAGAGGTGTTTTTTGCAAAGTGACTACCTGTAGATTTTGGCCTGTAGCTCAGCCGCCACCTAGGGAAACCTACCAAACCTGTGCATTTCTGAAAACTAGAGACCTAGGGGAATCCAAGATGGGGTGACTTGTGTGGCTCGGACCAGGTTCTGTTACCCAGAATCCTTTGGAAACCTCAAAATTTGGTTAAAAAAAACACATGTTCCTAACATTTCTGTGGCAGAAAGTTCTGGAATCTGAGAGGAGCCACAAATTTCCTTCCACCCAGCGTTCCCCCACGTCTCCTGATAAAAATGATACCTCACTTGTGTGGGTAGGCCTAGCGGCCGCGACAGGGAACGCTCCAAAGCGCAACGTGGACATATCCAAATTTGTGAAGGAAAACAGAGGTGTTTTTTGCAAAGTGACTACCTGTAGATTTTGGCCTGTAGCTCAGCCGCCACCTAGGGAAACATACCAAACCTGTGCATTTCTGAAAACTAGAGACCTAGGGGAATCCAAGATGGGGTGACTTGTGTGGCTCGGACCAGGTTCTGTTACCCAGAATCCTTTGCAAATCTCAAAAATTTGGCTAAAAAAACACATGTTCCTAACATTTCTGTGGCAGAAAGTTCTGGAATCTGAGAGGAGTCACAAATTTCCTTCCACCCAGCGTTCCCCCACGTCTCCCGATAAAAATGATACCTCACTTGTGTGGGTAGGCCTAGTGGCCGCGACAGGGAGCGCCCCAAAGCGCAACGTGGACACATCCAAATTTGTGAAGGAAAACAGAGGTGTTTTTTGCAAAGTGACTACCTGTAGATTTTGGCCTATAGCTCAGCCGCCACCTAGGGAAACATACCAAACCTGTGCATTTCTGAAAACTAGAGACCTAGGGGAATCCAAGATGGGGTGACTTGTGTGGCTCGGACCAGGTTCTGTTACCCAGAATCCTTTGCAAACCTCAAAATTTGGCTAAAAAAACACATGTTCCTAACATTTCTGTGGCTGAAAGTTCTGGAATCTGAGAGGAGCCACAAATTTCCTTCCACCCAGCGTTCCCCCACGTCTCCCGATAAAAATGATACCTCACTTGAGTGGGTAGGCCTAGCGGCCGCGACAGGAAACGCCCCAAAGCGCAACGTGGACACATCCAAATTTGTGAAGGAAAACAGAGGTGTTTTTTGCAAAGTGCCTACCTGTAGATTTTGGCCTGTAGCTCAGCTGCCACCTAGGGAAACCTACCAAACCTGTGCATTTCTGAAAACTAGAGACGTAGGGGAATCCAAGATGGGGTGACTTGTGTGGCTCGGACCAGGTTCTGTTACCCAGAATCCTTTGCAAACCTCAAAATTTGGCTAAAAAAACACATGTTCCTAACATTTCTGTGGCAGAAAGTTCTGGAATCTGAGAGGAGCCACAAATTTCCTTCCACCCAGCGTTCCCCCACGTCTCCCGATAAAAATGATACCTCACTTGTGTGGGTGGGCCTAGCGGCCGCGACAGGAGACGCACCAAAGCGCAACATGGACACATCCAAATTTGTGAAGGAAAACAGAGGTGTTTTTTGAAAAGTGACTACCTGTAGCTTTTGGCCTGTAGCTCAGCCGCCACCTAGGGAAACCTACCAAACCTGTGCATTTCTGAAAACTAGAGTCCTAGGGGAATCCAAGATGGGGTGACTTGTGTGGCTCGGACCAGGTTCTGTTACCCAGAATCCTTTGCAAACCTCAAAATTTGGCTAAAAAAACACATGTTCCTAACATTTCTGTGGCAGAAAGTTCTGGAATCTGAGAGGAGCCATAAATTTCCTTCCACCCAGCGTTGCTCCACATCTCCTGATAAAAATGATACCTCACTTGTGTGCGTAGGCCTAGCGCCCGTGACAGGAAATGCCCCAAAGCGCAACGGTGACACAGCCAAATTTTTGAAGGAAAACAGAGGTGTTTTTTGTAAAGTGCCTACCTGTAGATTTTGGCCTGTAGCTCAGCCGCCACGTAGGGAAACCTACCAAACCTGTGCATTTCTGAAAACTAGAGACCTAGGGGAATCCAAGATGGGGTGACTTGTGTGGCTCGGACCAGGTTCTGTTACCCAGAATCCTTTGCAAACCTCAAAATTTGGCTTAAAAAACACATGTTCCTAACATTTCTGTGGCAGAAAGTTCTGGAATCTGAGAGGAGCCACAAATTTCCTTCCACCCAGCGTTCCCCCACGTCTCCCGATAAAAATGATACCTCACTTGTGTGGGTAGGCCTAGCGCCCGCGACAGGAAACGCCCCAAAGCGCAACGTGGACACATCAAAATTTGTGAAGGAAAACAGAGGTGTTTTTTGCAAAGTGCCTACCTGTAGATTTTGGCTTGTAGCTCAGCCGCCACCTAGGGAAACCTACCAAACCTGTGCATTTCTGAAAACTAGAGACCTAGGGGAATCCAAGATGGGGTGACTTGTGTGGCTCGGACCAGGTTCTGTTACCCAGAATCCTTTGCAAACCTCAAAATTTGGCTAAAAAAACACATGTTCCTCACATTTCTGTGGCAGAAAGTTCTGGAATCTGAGAGGAGCCACGAATTTCTTTCCACCCAGCGTTCCCCCACGTCTCCCGATAAAAATGATACCTCACTTGTGTGCGTAGGCCTAGCGCCCGTGAAAGGAAATGCCCCAAGGCGCAACGTGGACACATCCAAATTTGTGACGGAAAACAGAGGTGTTTTTTGCAAAGTGCCTACCTGTAGATTTTGGCCTGTAGCTCAGCCGCCACCTAGGGAAACCTACCAAACCTGTGCATTTCTGAAAACTAGAGACCTAGGGGAATCCGAGATGGGGTGACTTGTGTGGCTCGGACCAGGTTCTGTTACCCAGAATCCTTTGCAAACCTCAAAATGTGGCTAAAAAAACACATGTTCCTAACATTTCTGTGGCAGAAAGTTCTGGAATCTGAGAGGAGCCACAAATTTTCTTCCACCCAGCGTTCCCCCACGTCTCCCGATAAAAATGATACCTCACTTGTGTGGGTAGGCCTAGCGCCCGTGACAGGAAACGCCCCAAAGCGCAACGTGGACACATCCAAATTTGTGAAGGAAAACAGAGGTATTTTTTGCAAAGTGCCTACCTGTAGATTTTGGCCTGTAGCTCAGCCGCCACCTAGGGAAACCTACCAAACCTGTTCATTTCTGAAAACTAGAGACCTAGGGGAATCCAAGATGGGGTGACTTGTGTGGCTCGGACCAGGTTCTGTTACCCAGAATCCTTTGCAAACCTCAAAATTTGGCTAAAAAAACACATGCTCCTCACATTTCTGTGGCAGAAAGTTCTGGAATCTGAGAGGAGCCACACATTTCCTTCCACCCAATGTTCCCCCATGTCTCCCGATAAAAATGTTGCCTCACTTGTGTGGGTAGGCCTAGCGGCCGCGACAGGTAACGCCCCAAAGCGCAACGTGGACACATCCAAATTTGTGAAGGAATACAGAGGTGTTTTTTGCAAAGTGACTACCTGTAGATTTTGGCCTGTAGCTCAGCCGCCACCTAGGGAAACATACCAAACCTGTGCATTTCTGAAAACTAGAGACCTAGGGGAATCCAAGATGGGGTGACTTGTGTGGCTCGGACCAGGTCTGTTACCCAGAATCCTTTGCAAACCCAAAATTTGGCTAAAAAAACACATGTTCCTAAAATTTCTGTGGCAGAAAGTTCTGGAATCTGAGAGGAGCCACAAATTTCCTTCCACCCAGCGTTCCCCCACGTCTCCCGATAAAAATGATACCTCACTTGTGTGGGTAGGCCTAGCGGCCGCGACAGGAATCGCCCCAAAGCGCAACGTGGACACATCCAAATTTGTGAAGGAAAACAGAGTTGTTTTTTGCAAAGTGACTACCTGTAGATTTTGGCCTGTAGCTCAGCCGCCACCTAGGGAAACCTACCAAACCTGTGCATTTCTGAAAACTAGAGACCTCGGGGAATCCAAGATGGGGTGACTTGTGTGGCTCGGACCAGCTTCTGTTACCCAGAATCCTTTGCAAACCTCAAAATTTGGCTAAAAAAACACATGTTCCTAACATTTCTGTGGCAGAAAGTTCTGGAATCTGAGAGGAGCCACAAATTTCCTTCCACCCAGCGTTCCCCCACGTCTCCCGATAAAAATGATACCTCACTTGTGTGGGTAGGCCTAGCGCCCGTGACAGGAAATGCCCCAAGGCGCAACGTGGACACATCCAAATTTGTGACGGAAAACAGAGGTGTTTTTTGCAAAGTGCCTACCTGTAGATTTTGGCCTGTAGCTCAGCCGCCACCTAGGGAAACCTACCAAACCTGTGCATTTCTGAAAACTAGAGACCTAGGGGAATCCGAGATGGGGTGACTTGTGTGGCTCGGACCAGGTTCTGTTACCCAGAATCCTTTGCAAACCTCAAAATGTGGCTAAAAAAACACATGTTCCTAACATTTCTGTGGCAGAAAGTTCTGGAATCTGAGAGGAGCCACAAATTTTCTTCCACCCAGCGTTCCCCCACGTCTCCCGATAAAAATGATACCTCACTTGTGTGGGTAGGCCTAGCGCCCGTGACAGGAAATGCCCCAAAGCGCAACGTGGACACATCCAAATTTGTGAAGGAAAACAGAGGTGTTTTTTGCAAAGTGCCTACCTGTAGATTTTGGCCTGTAGCTCAGCCGCCACCTAGGGAAACCTACCAAACCTGTTCATTTCTGAAAACTAGAGACCTAGGGGAATTCAAGGTGGGGTGACTTGTGTGGCTAGGACCAGGTTCTGTTACCCAGAATCCTTTGCAAACCTCAAAATTTGGCTAAAAAAACACATGTTCCTAACATTTCTGTGGCAGAAAGTTCTGGAATCTGAGAGGAGCCACAAATTTCCTTCCACCCAGCGTTCCCCCACGTCTCCCGATAAAAATGATACCTCACTTGTGTGGGTAGGCCTAGCGGCCGCGACAGGGAACGCTCCAAAGCGCAACGTGGACACATCCAAATTTGTGAAGGAAAACAGAGGTGTTTTTTGCAAAGTGACTACCTGTAGATTTTGGCCTGTAGCTCAGCTGCCACCTAGGGAAACCTACCAAACCTGTGCATTTCTGAAAACTAGAGACCTAGGGGAATCCAAGATGGGGTGACTTGTGTGGCTCGGACCAGGTTCTGTTACCCAGAATCCTTTGCAAATCTCAAAAATTTGGCTAAAAAAACACATGTTCCTAACATTTCTGTGGCAGAAAGTTCTGGAATCTGAGAGGAGCCACAAATTTCCTTCCACCCAGCGTTCCCCTACGTCTCCCGATAAAAATGATACCTCACTTGTGTGGGTAGGCCTAGCGGCCGCGACAGGAAGCGCCCCAAAGCGCAACGTGGACACATCCAAATTTGTGAAGGAAAACAGAGGTGTTTTTTGCAAAGTGACTACCTGTAGATTTTGGCCTATAGCTCAGCCGCCACCTAGGGAAACATACCAAACCTGTGCATTTCTGAAAACTAGAGACCTAGGGGAATCCAAGATGGGGTGACTTGTGTGGCTCGGACCAGGTTCTGTTACCCAGAATCCTTTGCAAACCTCAAAATTTGGCTAAAAAAACACATGTTCCTAACATTTCTGTGGCAGAAAGTTCTGGAATCTGAGAGGAGCCACAAATTTCCTTCCACCCAGCGTTCCCCGACGTCTCCCGATAAAAATGATACCTCACTTGTGTGGGTAGGCCTAGCGGCCGCGACAGGAAACGCCCCAAAGCGCAACATGGACACATCCAAATTTGTGAAGGAAAACAGAGGTGTTTTTTGAAAAGTGACTACCTGTAGCTTTTGGCCTGTAGCTCAGCCGCCACCTAGGGAAACATACCAAACCTGTGCATTTCTGAAAACTAGAGTCCTAGGGGAATCCAAGATGGGGTGACTTGTGTGGCTCGGACCAGGTTCTATTACCCTGAATCCTTTGCAAACCTCAAAATTTGGCTAAAAAAACACATGTTCCTCACATTTCTGTGGCAGAAAGTTCTGGAATCTGAGAGGAGCCACAAATTTCCTTCCACCCAGCGTTGCCCCACATCTCCCGATAAAAATGATACCTCACTTGTGTGCGTAGGCCTAGCGCCCGTGACAGGAAATGCCCCAAAGCGCAACGGTGACACAGCCAAATTTTTTAAGGAAAACAGAGGTGTTTTTTGCAAAGTGCCTACCTGTAGATTTTGGCCTGTAGCTCAGCCGCCACCTAGGGAAACCTACCAAACCTGTGCATTTCTGAAAACTAGAGACCTAGGGGAATCCAAGATGGGGTGACTTGTGTGGCTCGGACCAGGTTCTGTTACCCAGAATCCTTTGCAAACCTCAAAATTTGGCTTAAAAAACACATGTTCCTAACATTTCTGTGGCAGAAAGTTCTGGAATCTGAGAGGAGCCACAAATTTCCTTCCACCCAGCGTTCCCCCACGTCTCCCAATAAAAATGATACCTCACTTGTGTGGGTAGGCCTAGCGCCCGCGACAGGAAACGCCCCAAAGCGCAACGTGGACACATCAAAATTTGTGAAGGAAAACAGAGGTGTTTTTTGCAAAGTGCCTACCTGTAGATTTTGGCTTGTAGCTCAGCCGCCACCTAGGGAAACCTACCAAACCCGTGCATTTCTGAAAACTAGAGACCTAGGGGAATCCAAGATGGGGTGACTTGTGTGGCTCGGACCAGGTTCTGTTACCCAGAATCCTTTGCAAACCTCAAAATTTGGCTAAAAAAACACATGTTCCTCACATTTCTGTGGCAGAAAGTTCTGGAATCTGAGAGGAGCCACGAATTTCTTTCCACCCAGCGTTCCCCCACGTCTCCCGATAAAAATGATACCTCACTTGTGTGCGTAGGCCTAGCGCCCGTGACAGGAAATGCCCCAAGGCGCAACGTGGACACATCCAAATTTGTGACGGAAAACAGAGGTGTTTTTTGCAAAGTGCCTACCTGTAGATTTTGGCCTGTAGCTCAGCCGCCACCTAGGGAAACCTACCAAACCTGTGCATTTCTGAAAACTAGAGACCTAGGGGAATCCGAGATGGGGTGACTTGTGTGGCTCGGACCAGGTTCTGTTACCCAGAATCCTTTGCAAACCTCAAAATTTGGCTAAAAAAACACATGTTCCTAACATTTCTGTGGCAGAATGTTCTGGAATCTGAGAGGAGCCACAAATTTCCTTCCACCCAGCGTTCTCCCACGTCTCCCGATAAAAATGATACCTCACTTGTGTGCGTAGGCCTAGCGCCCGTGACAGGAAATGCCCCAAAGCGCAACGTGGACACATCCAAATTTGTGAAGGAAAACAGAGGTGTTTTCTGCAAAGTGACTCCCTGTAGATTTTGGCTTGTAGCTCAGCCGCCACATAGGGAAACCTACCAAACCTGTGCATTTCTGAAAACTAGAGACCTAGGGGAATCCAAGATGGGGTGACTTGTGTGGCTCGGACCAGGTTCTGTTACCCAGAATCCTTTGCAAACCTCAAAATTTGGCTAAAAAAACACATGTTCCTCACATTTCTGTGGCAGAAAGTTCTGGAATCTGAGAGGAGCCACAAATTTCCTTCCACCCAACGTTCCCCCATGTCTCCCGATAAAAATGATACCTCACTTGTGTGGGTAGGCCTAGCGGCCGCGACAGGAGACACCCCAAAGCGCAACGTGGACACATCCAAATTTGTGAAGGAATACAGAGGTGTTTTTTGCAAAGTGACTACCTGTAGATTTTGGCCTGTAGCTCAGCCGCCACCTAGGGAAACATACCAAACCTGTGCATTTCTGAAAACTAGAGACCTAGGGGAATCCAAGATGGGGTGACTTGTGTGGCTCGGACCAGGTCTGTTACCCAGAATCCGTTGCAAACCCAAAATTTGGCTAAAAAAACACATGTTCCTAACATTTCTGTGGCAGAAAGTTCTGGAATCTGAGAGGAGCCACAAATTTCCTTCCACCCAGCGTTCCCCCATGTCTCCCGATAAAAATTATACCTCACTTGTGTGGGTAGGCCTAGCGGCCGCGACAGGAACCACCCCAAAGCGCAACGTGGACACATCCAAATTTGTGAAGGAAAACAGAGGTGTTTTTTGCAAAGTGCCTACCTGTAGATTTTGGCCTGTAGCTCAGCCGCCACCTAGGGAAACCTACCAAACCTGTGCATTTCTGAAAACTAGAGACCTAAGGGAATTCAAGGTGGGGTGACTTGTGTGGCTCGGACCAGGTTCTGTTACCCAGAATCCTTTGCAAACCTCAAAATTTGGCTAAAAAAACACATGTTCCTAACATTTCTGTGGCAGAAAGTTCTGGAATCTGAGAGGAGCCACAAATTTCCTTCCACCCAGCGTTCCCCCACGTCTCCCGATAAAAATGATACCTCACTTGTGTGGGTAGGCCTAGCGCCCGCGACAGGAAACGCCCCAAAGCGCAACGTGGACACATCAAAATTTGTGAAGGAAAACAGAGGTGTTTTTTGCAAAGTGCCTACCTGTAGATTTTGGCTTGTAGCTCAGCCGCCACCTAGGGAAACCTACCAAACCTGTGCATTTCTGAAAACTAGACACCTAGGGGAATCCAAGATGGGGTGACTTGTGTGGCTCGGACCAGGTTCTGTTACCCAGAATCCTTTGCAAACCTCAAAATTTGGCTAAAAAAACACATGTTCCTCACATTTCTGTGGCAGAAAGTTCTGGAATCTGAGAGGAGCCACGAATTTCTTTCCACCCAGCGTTCCCCCACGTCTCCCGATAAAAATGATACCTCACTTGTGTGTGTAGGCCTAGCGCCCGTGACAGGAAATGCCCCAAGGCGCAACGTGGACAGATCCAAATTTGTGACGGAAAACAGAGGTGTTTTTTGCAAAGTGCCTACCTGTAGATTTTGGCCTGTAGCTCAGCCGCCACCTAGGGAAACCTACCAAACCTGTGCATTTCTGAAAACTAGAGACCTAGGGGAATCCGAGATGGGGTGATTTGTGTGGCTCGGACCAGGTTCTGTTACCCGGAATCCTTTGCAAACCTCAAAATGTGGCTAAAAAAACACATGTTCCTAACATTTCTGTGGCAGAAAGTTCTGGAATCTGAGAGGAGCCACAAATTTCCTTCCACCCAGCGTTCCCCCACGTCTCCCGATAAAAATGATACCTCACTTGTGTGGGTAGGCCTAGCGCCCGTGACAGGAAACGCCCCAAAGCGCAACGTGGACACATCCAAATTTGTGAAGGAAAACAGAGGTGTTTTTTGCAAAGTGCCTACCTGTAGATTTTGGCCTGTAGCTCAGCCGCCACCTAGGGAAACCTACCAAACCTGTTCATTTCTGAAAACTAGAGACCTAGGGGAATTCAAGGTGGGGTGACTTGTGTGGCTCGGACCAGGTTCTGTTACCCAGAATCCTTTGCAAACCTCAAAATTTGGCTAAAAAAACACATGTTCCTAACATTTCTGTGGCAAAATGTTCTGGAATCTGAGAGGAGCCACAAATTTCCTTCCAACCAGCGTTCTCCCACGTCTCCCGATAAAAATGATACCTCACTTGTGTGCGTAGGCCTAGCGCCCGTGACAGGAAATGCCCCAAAGCGCAACGTGGACACATCCAAATTTGTGAAGGAAAACAGAGGTGTTTTCTGCAAAGTGACTACCTGTAGATTTTGGCTTGTAGCTCAGCCGCCACCTAGGGAAACCTACCAAACCTGTGCATTTCTGAAAACTAGAGACCTAGGGGAATCCAAGATGGGGTGACTTGTGTGGCTCGGACCAGGTTCTGTTACCCAGAATCCTTTGCAAACCTCAAAATTTGGCTAAAAAAACACATGTTCCTCACATTTCTGTGGCAGAAAGTTCTGGAATCTGAGAGGAGCCACAAATTTCCTTCCACCCAACGTTCCCCCATGTCTCCCGATAAAAATGATACCTCACTTGTGTGGGTAGGCCTAGCGGCCGCGACAGGAAACACCCCAAAGTGCAACGTGGACACATCCAAATTTGTGAAGGAATACAGAGGTGTTTTTTGCAAAGTGACTACCTGTAGATTTTGGCCTGTAGCTCAGCCGCCACCTAGGGAAACATACCAAACCTGTGCATTTCTGAAAACTAGAGACCTAGGGGAATCCAAGATGGGGTGACTTGTGTGGCTCGGACCAGGTCTGTTACCCAGAATCCGTTGCAAACCCAAAATTTGGCTAAAAAAACACATGTTCCTAACATTTCTGTGGCAGAAAGTTCTGGAATCTGAGAGGAGCCACAAATTTCCTTCCACCCAGCGTTCCCCCACGTCTCCCGATAAAAATTATACCTCACTTGTGTGGGTAGGCCTAGCGGCCGCGACAGGAAACACCCCAAAGCGCAACGTGGACACATCCAAATTTGTGAAGGAAAACAGAGGTGTTTTTTGCAAAGTGACAACCTGTAGATTTTGGCCTGTAGCTCAGCCGCCACCTAGGGAAACCTACCAAACCTGTGCATTTCTGAAAACTAGAGACCTAGGGGAATCCAAGATGGGGTGACTTGTGTGGCTCGGACCAGGTTCTGTTACCCAGAATCCTTTGCAAACCTCAAAATTTGGCTAAAAAAACACATGTTCCTAACATTTCTGTGGCAGAAAGTTCTGGAATCTGAGAGGAGCCACAAATTTCCTTCCACCCAGCGTTCCCCCACGTCTCCCGATAAAAATGATACCTCACTTGTGTGGGTAGGCCTAGCGGCCGCGACAGAAACCACCCCAAAGCGCAACGTGGACACATCTAAATTTGTGAAGGAAAACAGAGGTGTTTTTTGCAAAGTGCCTACCTGTAGATTTTGGCCTGTAGCTCAGCCGCCACCTAGGGAAACCTACCAAACCTGTGCATTTCTGAAAACTAGAGACCTAAGGGAATTCAAGGTGGGGTGACTTGTGTGGCTCGGACCAGGTTCTGTTACCCAGAATCCTTTGCAAACCTCAAAATTTGGCTAAAAAAACACATGTTCCTAACATTTCTGTGGCAGAAAGTTCTGGAATCTGAGAGGAGCCACAAATTTCCTTCCACCCAGCGTTCCCCCACGTCTCCCGATAAAAATGATACCTCACTTGTGTGGGTAGGCCTAGCGGCCGCGACAGGGAACGCTCCAAAGCGCAACGTGGACACATCCAAATTTGTGAAGGAAAACAGAGGTGTTTTTTGCAAAGTGACTACCTGTAGATTTTGGCCTGTAGCTCAGCCGCCACCTAGGGAAACATACCAAACCTGTGCAGTTCTGAAAACTAGAGACCTAGGGGAATCCAAGATGGGGTGACTTGTGTGGCTCGGACCAGGTTCTGTTACCCAGAATCCTTTGCAAATCAAAAAAATTTGGCTAAAAAAACACATGTTCCTAACATTTCTGTGGCAGAAAGTTCTGGAATCTGAGAGGAGCCACAAATTTCCTTCCACCCAGCGTTCCCCCACGTCTCCCGATAAAAATGATACCTCACTTGTGTGGGTAGGCCTAGCGGCCGCGACAGGAAGCGCCCCAAAGCGCAACGTGGACACATCCAAATTTGTGAAGGAAAACAGAGGTGTTTTTTGCAAAGTGACTACCTGTAGATTTTGGCCTATAGCTCAGCCGCCACCTAGGGAAACATACCAAACCTGTGCATTTCTGAAAACTAGAGACCTAGGGGAATCCAAGATGGGGTGACTTGTGTGGCTCGGACCAGGTTCTGTTACCCAGAATCCTTTGCAAACCTCAAAATTTGGCTTAAAAAACACATGTTCCTAACATTTCTGTGGCAGAAAGTTCTGGAATCTGAGAGGAGCCACAAATTTCCTTCCACCCAGCGTTCCCCCACGTCTCCCGATAAAAATGATACCTCACTTGTGTGGGTAGGCCTAGCGCCCGCGACAGGAAACGCCCCAAAGAGCAACGTGGACACATCAAAATTTGTGAAGGAAAACAGAGGTGTTTTTTGCAAAGTGCCTACCTGTAGATTTTGGCTTGTAGCTCAGCCGCCACCTAGGGAAACCTACCAAACCTGTGCATTTCTGGAAACTAGAGACCTAGGGGAATCCAAGATGGGGTGACTTGTGTGGCTCGGACCAGGTTCTGTTACCCAGAATCCTTTGCAAACCTCAAAATTTGGCTAAAAAAACACATGTTCCTCACATTTCTGTGGCAGAAAGTTCTGGAATCTGAGAGGAGCCACGAATTTCTTTCCACCCAGCGTTCCCCCACGTCTCCCGATAAAAATGATACCTCACTTGTGTGCGTAGGCCTAGCGCCCGTGACAGGAAATGCCCCAAGGCGCAACGTGGACACATCCAAATTTGTGACGGAAAACAGAGGTGTTTTTTGCAAAGTGCCTACCTGTAGATTTTGGCCTGTAGCTCAGCCGCCACCTAGGGAAACCTACCAAACCTGTGCATTTCTGAAAACTAGAGACCTAGGGGAATCCGAGATGGGGTGACTTGTGTGGCTCGGACCAGGTTCTGTTACCCAGAATCCTTTGCAAACCTCAAAATGTGGCTAAAAAAACACATGTTCCTAACATTTCTGTGGCAGAAAGTTCTGGAATCTGAGAGGAGCCACAAATTTTCTTCCACCCAGCGTTCCCCCATGTCTCCCGATAAAAATGATACCTCACTTGTGTGGGTAGGCCTAGCGCCCGTGACAGGAAATGCCCCAAAGCGCAACGTGGACACATCCAAATTTGTGAAGGAAAACAGAGGTGTTTTTTGCAAAGTGCCTACCTGTAGATTTTGGCCTGTAGCTCAGCCGCCACCTAGGGAAACCTACCAAACCTGTTCATTTCTGAAAACTAGAGACCTAGGGGAATTCAAGGTGGGGTGACTTGTGTGGCTAGGACCAGGTTCTGTTACCCAGAATCCTTTGCAAACCTCAAAATTTGGCTAAAAAAACACATGTTCCTAACATTTCTGTGGCAGAAAGTTCTGGAATCTGAGAGGAGCCACAAATTTCCTTCCACCCAGCGTTCCCCCACGTCTCCCGATAAAAATGATACCTCACTTGTGTGGGTAGGCCTAGCGGCCGCGACAGGGAACGCTCCAAAGCGCAACGTGGACACATCCAAATTTGTGAAGGAAAACAGAGGTGTTTTTTGCAAAGTGACTACCTGTAGATTTTGGCCTGTAGCTCAGCTGCCACCTAGGGAAACCTACCAAACCTGTGCATTTCTGAAAACTAGAGACCTAGGGGAATCCAAGATGGGGTGACTTGTGTGGCTCGGACCAGGTTCTGTTATCCAGAATCCTTTGGAAACCTCAAAATTTGGCTAAAAAAACACATATTCCTAACATTTCTGTGGCAGCAAGTTCTGGAATCTGAGAGGAGCCACAAATTTCCTTCCACCCAGCGTTCCCCCCCGTCTCCCGATAAAAATGATACCTCAGTTGTGTGGGTAGGCCTAGCGGCCACGACAGCAAGCGCCCCAAAGCGCAACGTGGACACATCCAAATTTGTGAAGGAAAACAGAGGTGTTTTTTGCAAAGTGACTACCTGTAGATTTTGGCCTGTAGCTCAGCCGCCACCTAGGGAAACATACCAAACCTGTGCATTTCTGAAAACTAGAGACCTAGGGGAATCCAAGATGGGGTGACTTGTGTGGCTCGGACCAGGTTCTGTTACCCAGAATCCTTTGCAAATCTCAAAAATTTGGCTAAAAAAACACATGTTCCTAACATTTCTGTGGCAGAAAGTTCTGGAATCTGAGAGGAGCCACAAATTTCCTTCCACCCAGCGTTCCCCTACGTCTCCCGATAAAAATGATACCTCACTTGTGTGGGTAGGCCTAGCGGCCGCGACAGGAAACACCCCAAAGTGCAACGTGGACACATCCAAATTTGTGAAGGAATACAGAGGTGTTTTTTGCAAAGTGACTACCTGTAGATTTTGGCCTGTAGCTCAGCCGCCACCTAGGGAAACATACCAAACCTGTGCATTTCTGAAAACTAGAGACCTAGGGGAATCCAAGATGGGGTGACTTGTGTGGCTCGGACCAGGTCTGTTACCCAGAATCCGTTGCAAACCCAAAATTTGGCTAAAAAAACACATGTTCCTAACATTTCTGTGGCAGAAAGTTCTGGAATCTGAGAGGAGCCACAAATTTCCTTCCACCCAGCGTTCCCCCACGTCTCCCGATAAAAATTATACCTCACTTGTGTGGGTAGGCCTAGCGGCCGCGACAGAAGACACCCCAAAGCGCAACGTGGACACATCCAAATTTGTGAAGGAAAACAGAGGTGTTTTTTGCAAAGTGACAACCTGTAGATTTTGGCCTGTAGCTCAGCCGCCACCTAGGGAAACCTACCAAACCTGTGCATTTCTGAAAACTAGAGACCTAGGGGAATCCAAGATGGGGTGACTTGTGTGGCTCGGACCAGGTTCTGTTACCCAGAATCCTTTGCAAACCTCAAAATTTGGCTAAAAAAACACATGTTCCTAACATTTCTGTGGCAGAAAGTTCTGGAATCTGAGAGGAGCCACAAATTTCCTTCCACCCAGCGTTCCCCCACGTCTCCCGATAAAAATGATACCTCACTTGTGTGGGTAGGCCTAGCGGCCGCGACAGAAACCACCCCAAAGCGCAACGTGGACACATCTAAATTTGTGAAGGAAAACAGAGGTGTTTTTTGCAAAGTGCCTACCTGTAGATTTTGGCCTGTAGCTCAGCCGCCACCTAGGGAAACCTACCAAACCTGTGCATTTCTGAAAACTAGAGACCTAAGGGAATTCAAGGTGGGGTGACTTGTGTGGCTCGGACCAGGTTCTGTTACCCAGAATCCTTTGCAAACCTCAAAATTTGGCTAAAAAAACACATGTTCCTAACATTTCTGTGGCAGAAAGTTCTGGAATCTGAGAGGAGCCACAAATTTCCTTCCACCCAGCGTTCCCCCACGTCTCCCGATAAAAATGATACCTCACTTGTGTGGGTAGGCCTAGCGGCCGCGACAGGGAACGCTCCAAAGCGCAACGTGGACACATCCAAATTTGTGAAGGAAAACAGAGGTGTTTTTTGCAAAGTGACTACCTGTAGATTTTGGCCTGTAGCTCAGCCGCCACCTAGGGAAACCTACCAAACCTGTGCATTTCTGAAAACTAGAGACCTAGGGGAATCCAAGATGGGGTGACTTGTGTGGCTCGGACCAGGTTCTGTTACCCAGAATCCTTTGGAAACCTCAAAATTTGGCAAAAAAAACACATGTTCCTAACATTTCTGTGGCAGCAAGTTCTGGAATCTGAGAGGAGCCACAAATTTCCTTCCACCCAGCGTTCCCACCCGTCTCCCGATAAAAATGATACCTCACTTGTGTGGGTAGGCCTAGCGGCCACGACAGCAACCGCCCCAAAGCGCAACGTGGACACATCCAAATTTGTGAAGGAAAACAGAGGTGTTTTTTGCAAAGTGACTACCTGTAGATTTTGGCCTGTAGCTCAGCCGCCACCTAGGGAAACATACCAAACCTGTGCAGTTCTGAAAACTAGAGACCTAGGGGAATCCAAGATGGGGTGACTTGTGTGGCTCGGACCAGGTTCTGTTACCCAGAATCCTTTGCAAATCTAAAAAATTTGGCTAAAAAAACACATGTTCCTAACATTTCTGTGGCAGAAAGTTCTGGAATCTGAGAGGAGCCACAAATTTCCTTCCACCCAGCGTTCCCCCACGTCTCCCGATAAAAATGATACCTCACTTGTGTGGGTAGGCCTAGCGGCCGCGACAGGAAGCGCCCCAAAGCGCAACGTGGACACATCCAAATTTGTGAAGGAAAACAGAGGTGTTTTTTGCAAAGTGACTACCTGTAGATTTTGGCCTATAGCTCAGCCGCCACCTAGGGAAACATACCAAACCTGTGCATTTCTGAAAACTAGAGACCTAGGGGAATCCAAGATGGGGTGACTTGTGTGGCTCGGACCAGGTTCTGTTACCCAGAATCCTTTGCAAACCTCAAAATTTGGCTTAAAAAACACATGTTCCTAACATTTCTGTGGCAGAAAGTTCTGGAATCTGAGAGGAGCCACAAATTTCCTTCCACCCAGCGTTCCCCCACGTCTCCCGATAAAAATGATACCTCACTTGTGTGGGTAGGCCTAGCGCCCGCGACAGGAAACGCCCCAAAGCGCAACGTGGACACATCAAAATTTGTGAAGGAAAACAGAGGTGTTTTTTGCAAAGTGCCTACCTGTAGATTTTGGCTTGTAGCTCAGCCGCCACCTAGGGAAACCTACCAAACCTGTGCATTTCTGAAAACTAGAGACCTAGGGGAATCCAAGATGGGGTGACTTGTGTGGCTCGGACCAGGTTCTGTTACCCAGAATCCTTTGCAAACCTCAAAATTTGGCTAAAAAAACACATGTTCCTCACATTTCTGTGGCAGAAAGTTCTGGAATCTGAGAGGAGCCACGAATTTCTTTCCACCCAGCGTTCCCCCACGTCTCCCGATAAAAATGATACCTCACTTGTGTGCGTAGGCCTAGCGCCCGTGACAGGAAATGCCCCAAGGCGCAACGTGGACACATCCAAATTTGTGACGGAAAACAGAGGTGTTTTTTGCAAAGTGCCTACCTGTAGATTTTGGCCTGTAGCTCAGCCGCCACCTAGGGAAACCTACCAAACCTGTGCATTTCTGAAAACTAGAGACCTAGGGGAATCCGAGATGGGGTGACTTGTGTGGCTCGGACCAGGTTCTGTTACCCAGAATCCTTTGCAAACCTCAAAATGTGGCTAAAAAAACACATGTTCCTAACATTTCTGTGGCAGAAAGTTCTGGAATCTGAGAGGAGCCACAAATTTTCTTCCACCCAGCGTTCCCCCACGTCTCCCGATAAAAATGATACCTCACTTGTGTGGGTAGGCCTAGCGCCCGTGACAGGAAATGCCCCAAAGCGCAACGTGGACACATCCAAATTTGTGAAGGAAAACAGAGGTGTTTTTTGCAAAGTGCCTACCTGTAGATTTTGGCCTGTAGCTCAGCCGCCACCTAGGGAAACCTACCAAACCTGTTCATTTCTGAAAACTAGAGACCTAGGGGAATTCAAGGTGGGGTGACTTGTGTGGCTAGGACCAGGTTCTGTTACCCAGAATCCTTTGCAAACCTCAAAATTTGGCTAAAAAAACACATGTTCCTAACATTTCTGTGGCAGAAAGTTCTGGAATCTGAGAGGAGCCACAAATTTCCTTCCACCCAGCGTTCCCCCACGTCTCCCGATAAAAATGATACCTCACTTGTGTGGGTAGGCCAGCGGCCGCGACAGGGAACGCTCCAAAGCGCAACGTGGACACATCCAAATTTGTGAAGGAAAACAGAGGTGTTTTTTGCAAAGTGACTACCTGTAGATTTTGGCCTGTAGCTCAGCTGCCACCTAGGGAAACCTACCAAACCTGTGCATTTCTGAAAACTAGAGACCTAGGGGAATCCAAGATGGGGTGACTTGTGTGGCTCGGACCAGGTTCTGTTATCCAGAATCCTTTGGAAACCTCAAAATTTGGCTAAAAAAACACATGTTCCTAACATTTCTGTGGCAGCAAGTTCTGGAATCTGAGAGGAGCCACAAATTTCCTTCCACCCAGCGTTCCCCCCCGTCTCCCGATAAAAATGATACCTCACTTGTGTGGGTAGGCCTGGCGGCCACGACAGCAAGCGCCCCAAAGCGCAACGTGGACACATCCAAATTTGTGAAGGAAAACAGAGGTGTTTTTTGCAAAGTGACTACCTGTAGATTTTGGCCTGTAGCTCAGCCGCCACCTAGGGAAACATACCAAACCTGTGCATTTCTGAAAACTAGAGACCTAGGGGAATCCAAGATGGGGTGACTTGTGTGGCTCGGACCAGGTTCTGTTACCCAGAATCCTTTGCAAATCTCAAAAATTTGGCTAAAAAAACACATGTTCCTAACATTTCTGTGGCAGAAAGTTCTGGAATCTGAGAGGAGCCACAAATTTCCTTCCACCCAGCGTTCCCCTACGTCTCCCGATAAAAATGATACCTCACTTGTGTGGGTAGGCCTAGCGGCCGCGACTGGAAGCGCCCCAAAGCGCAACGTGGACACATCCAAATTTGTGAAGGAAAACAGAGGTGTTTTTTGCAAAGTGACTACCTGTAGATTTTGGCCTATAGCTCAGCCGCCACCTAGGGAAACATACCAAACCTGTGCATTTCTGAAAACTAGAGACCTAGGGGAATCCAAGATGGGGTGACTTGTGTGGTTCGGACCAGGTTCTGTTACCCAGAATCCTTTGCAAACCTCAAAATTTGGCTTAAAAAACACATGTTCCTAACATTTCTGTGGCAGAAAGTTCTGGAATCTGAGAGGAGCCACAAATTTCCTTCCACCCAGCGTTGCCCCACATCTCCCGATAAAAATGATACCTCACTTGTGTGCGTAGGCCTAGCGCCCGTGACAGGAAATGCCCCAAAGCGCAACGGTGACACAGCTAAATTTTTGAAGGAAAACAGAGGTGTTTTTTGCAAAGTGCCTACCTGTAGATTTTGGCCTGTAGCTCAGCCGCCACCTAGGGAAACCTACCAAACCTGTGCATTTCTGAAAACTAGAGACCTAGGGGAATCCAAGATGGGGTGACTTGTGTGGCTCGGACCAGGTTCTGTTACCCAGAATCCTTTGCAAACCTCAAAATTTGGCTTAAAAAACACATGTTCCTAACATTTCTGTGGCAGAAAGTTCTGGAATCTGAGAGGAGCCACAAATTTCCTTCCACCCAGCGTTCCCCCACGTCTCCCAATAAAAATGATACCTCACTTGTGTGGGTAGGCCTAGCGCCCGCGACAGGAAACGCCCCAAAGCGCAACGTGGACACATCAAAATTTGTGAAGGAAAACAGAGGTGTTTTTTGCAAAGTGCCTACCTGTAGATTTTGGCTTGTAGCTCAGCCGCCACCTAGGGAAACCTACCAAACCTGTGCATTTCTGAAAACTAGAGACCTAGGGGAATCCAAGATGGGGTGACTTGTGTGGCTCGGACCAGGTTCTGTTACCCAGAATCCTTTGCAAACCTCAAAATTTGGCTAAAAAAACACATGTTCCTCACATTTCTGTGGCAGAAAGTTCTGGAATCTGAGAGGAGCCATGAATTTCTTTCCACCCAGCGTTCCCCCATGTCTCCCGATAAAAATGATACCTCACTTGTGTGCGTAGCCCTAGCGCCCGTGACAGGAAATGCCCCAAGGCGCAACGTGGACACATCCAAATTTGTGACGGAAAACAGAGGTGTTTTTTGCAAAGTGCCTACCTGTAGATTTTGGCCTGTAGCTCAGCCGCCACCTAGGGAAACCTACCAAACCTGTGCATTTCTGAAAACTAGAGACCTAGGGGAATCCGAGATGGGGTGACTTGTGTGGCTCGGACCAGGTTCTGTTACCCAGAATCCTTTGCAAACCTCAAAATGTGGCTAAAAAAACACATGTTCCTAAAATTTCTGTGGCAGAAAGTTCTGGAATCTGAGAGGAGCCACAAATTTTCTTCCACCCAGCGTTCCCCCACGTCTCCCGATAAAAATGATACCTCACTTGTGTGGGTAGGCCTAGCGCCCGTGACAGGAAATGCCCCAAAGCGCAACGTGGACACATCCAAATTTGTGAAGGAAAACAGAGGTGTTTTTTGCAAAGTGCCTACCTGTAGATTTTGGCCTGTAGCTCAGCCGCCACCTAGGGAAACCTACCAAACCTGTTCATTTCTGAAAACTAGAGACCTAGGGGAATTCAAGGTGGGGTGACTTGTGTGGCTAGGACCAGGTTCTTTTACACAGAATCCTTTGCAAACCTCAAAATTTGGCTAAAAAAACACATGTTCCTAACATTTCTGTGGCAGAAAGTTCTGGAATCTGAGAGGAGCCACAAATTTCCTTCCACCCAGCGTTCTCCCACGTCTCCCGATAAAAATGATACCTCACTTGTGTGCGTAGGCCTAGCGCCCGTGACAGGAAATGCCCCAAAGCGCAACGTGGACACATCCAAATTTGTGAAGGAAAACAGAGGTGTTTTCTGCAAAGTGACTACCTGTAGATTTTGGCTTGTAGCTCAGCCGCCACCTAGGGAAACCTACCAAACCTGTGCATTTCTGAAAACTAGAGACCTAGGGGAATCCAAGATGGGGTGACTTGTGTGGCTCGGACCAGGTTCTGTTACCCAGAATCCTTTGCAAACCTCAAAATTTGGCATAAAAAACACATGCTCCTCACATTTCTGTGGCAGAACGTTCTGGAATCTGAGAGGAGCCACAAATTTCCTTCCACCCAACGTTCCCCCATGTCTCCCGATAAAAATGATATCTCACTTGTGTGGGTAGGCCTAGCGGCCGCGACAGGAGACACCACAAAGCGCAACGTGGACACATCCAAATTTGTGAAGGAATACAGAGGTGTTTTTTGCAAAGTGACTACCTGTAGATTTTGGCCTGTAGCTCAGCCGCCACCTAGGGAAACATACCAAACCTGTGCATTTCTGAAAACTAAAGACCTAGGGGAATCCAAGATGGGGTGACTTGTGTGGCTCGGACCAGGTTCTGTTACCCAGAATCCTTTGCAAACCCAAAATTTGGCTAAAAAAACACATGTTCCTAACATTTCTGTGGCAGAAAGTTCTGGAATCTGAGAGGAGCCACAAATTTCCTTCCACCCAGCGTTTCCCCACGTCTCCCGATAAAAATGATACCTCACTTGTGTGGGTAGGCCTAGCGGCCGCGACAGGAAATACCCCAAAGCGCAACGTGGACACATCCAAATTTGTGACGGAAAACAGAGGTGTTTTTTGCAAAGTGCCTACCTGTTGATTTTGGCCTGTAGCTCAGCCGCCACCTAGGGAAACCTACCAAACCTGTGCATTTCTGAAAACTAGAGACCTAAGGGAATTCAAGGTGGGGTGACTTGTGTGGCTCGGACCAGGTTCTGTTACCCAGAATCCTTTGCAAACCTCAAAATTTGGCTAAAAAAACACATGTTCCTAACATTTCTGTGGCAGAAAGTTCTGGAATCTGAGAGGAGCCACAAATTTCCTTCCACCCAGCGTTCCCCCACGTCTCCCGATAAAAATGATACCTCACTTGTGTGGGTAGGCCTAGCGCCCGCGACAGGAAACGCCCCAAAGCGCAATGTGGACACATCAAAATTTGTGAAGGAAAACAGAGGTGTTTTTTTCAAAGTGCCTACCTGTAGATTTTGGCTTGTAGCTCAGCTGCCACCTAGGGAAACCTACCAAACCTGTGCATTTCTGAAAACTAGAGACCTAGGGGAATCCAAGATGGGGTGACTTGTGTGGCTCGGACCAGGTTCTGTTACCCAGAATCCTTTGAAAACCTCAAAATTTGGCTAAAAAAACACATGTTCCTAACATTTCTGTGGCAGAAAGTTCTGGAATCTGAGAGGAGCCACAAATTTCCTTCCACCCAGCGTTCCCCCACGTCTCCCGATAAAAATGATACGTCACTTGTGTGGGTAGGCCTAGCGGCCGCGACAGAAACCGCCCCAAAGCGCAACGTGGACACATCCAAATTTGTGAAGGAAAACAGAGGTGTTTTTTGCAAAGTGACTACCTGTAGATTTTGGCCTGTAGCTCAGCCGCCACCTAGGGAAACATACCAAACCTGTGCATTTCTGAAAACTAGAGACCTAGGGGAATCCAAGATGGGGTGACTTGTGTGGCTCGGAACAGGTTCTGTTACCCAGAATCCTTTGCAAATCTCAAAAATTTGGCTAAAAAAACACATGTTCCTAACATTTCTGTGGCAGAAAGTTCTGGAATCTGAGAGGAGCCACAAATTTCCTTCCACCCAGCGTTCACCCATGTCTCCCGATAAAAATGATACCTCACTTGTGTGGGTAGGCCTAGCGGCCGCGACAGGGATCACCCCGAAGCGCAACGTGGACACATCCAAATTTGTGAAGGAAAACAGAGGTGTTTTTTGCAAAGTGACTACCTGTAGATTTTGGCCTGTAGCTCAGCCGCCACCTAGGGAAACATACCAAACCTGTGCATTTCTGAAAACTAGAGACCTAGGGGAATCCAAGATGGGGTGACTTGTGTGGCTCGGACCAGGTTCTGTTACCCAGAATCCTTTGCAAACCTCAAAATTTGGCTAAAAAAAAACATGTTCCTAACATTTCTGTGGCAGAAAGTTCTGGAATCTGAGAGGAGCCACAAATTTCCTTCCACCCAGCGTTCCCCCACGTATCCCGATAAAAATGATACCTCACTTGTGTGGGTAGGCCTAGCGGCCGCGACAGGAAACGCCCCAAAGCGCAACGTGGACACATCCAAATTTGTGAAGGAAAACAGAGGTGTTTTTTGCAAAGTGCCTACCTGTAGATTTTGGCCTGTAGCTCAGCTGCCACCTAGGGAAAGCTACCAAACCTGTGCATTTCTGAAAACTAGAGACGTAGGGGAATCCAAGATGGGGTGACTTGTGTGGCTCGGACCAGGTTCTGTTACCCAGAATCCTTTGCAAACCTCAAAATTTGGCTAAAAAAACACATTTTCCTAACATTTCTGTGGCAGAAAGTTCTGGAATCTGAGAGGAGCCACAAATTTCCTTCCACCCAGCGTTCCCACACGTCTCCCGATAAAAATGATACCTCACTTGTGTGGGTAGGCCTAGCGGCCGCGACAGTAAACGCCCCAAAGCGCAACGTGGACACATCCAAATTTGTGAAGGAAAACAGAGGTGTTTTTTGCAAAGTGACTACCTGTAGATTTTGGCCTGTAGCTCAGCCGCCACCTAGGGAAACCTACCAAACCTGTGCATTTCTGAAAACTAGAGACCTAGGGGAATCCAAGATGGGGTGACTTGTGTGGCTCGGACCAGGTTCTGTAACCCAGAATCCTTTGCAAACCTCAAAATTTGGCTAAAAAAACACATGTTCCTAACATTTCTGTGGCAGAAAGTTCTGGAATCTGAGAGGAGCCACAAATTTCCTTCCACCCAGCGTTCCCCTACGTCTCCCGATAAAAATGATACCTCACTTGTGTGGGTAGGCCTAGCGGCCGCGACAGGAAGCGCCCCAAAGCGCAACGTGGACACATCCAAATTTGTGAAGGAAAACAGAGGTGTTTTTTGCAAAGTGACTACCTGTAGATTTTGGCCTATAGCTCAGCCGCCACCTAGGGAAACATACCAAACCTGTGCATTTCTGAAAACTAGAGACCTAGGGGAATCCAAGATGGGGTGACTTGTGTGGTTCGGACCAGGTTCTGTTACCCAGAATCCTTTGCAAACCTCAAAATTTGGCTTAAAAAACACATGTTCCTAACATTTCTGTGGCAGAAAGTTCTGGAATCTGAGAGGAGCCACAAATTTCCTTCCACCCAGCGTTGCCCCACATCTCCCGATAAAAATGATACCTCACTTGTGTGCGTAGGCCTAGCGCCCGTGACAGGAAATGCCCCAAAGCGCAACGGTGACACAGCCAAATTTTTGAAGGAAAACAGAGGTGTTTTTTGCAAAGTGCCTACCTGTAGATTTTGGCCTGTAGCTCAGCCGCCACCTAGGGAAACCTACCAAACCTGTGCATTTCTGAAAACTAGAGACCTAGGGGAATCCAAGATGGGGTGACTTGTGTGGCTCGGACCAGGTTCTGTTACCCAGAATCCTTTGCAAACCTCAAAATTTGGCTTAAAAAACACATGTTCCTAACATTTCTGTGGCAGAAAGTTCTGGAATCTGAGAGGAGCCACAAATTTCCTTCCACCCAGCGTTCCCCCACGTCTCCCAATAAAAATGATACCTCACTTGTGTGGGTAGGCCTAGCGCCCGCGACAGGAAACGCCCCAAAGCGCAACGTGGACACATCAAAATTTGTGAAGGAAAACAGAGGTGTTTTTTGCAAAGTGCCTACCTGTAGATTTTGGCTTGTAGCTCAGCCGCCACCTAGGGAAACCTACCAAACCTGTGCATTTCTGAAAACTAGAGACCTAGGGGAATCCAAGATGGGGTGACTTGTGTGGCTCGGACCAGGTTCTGTTACCCAGAATCCTTTGCAAACCTCAAAATTTGGCTAAAAAAACACATGTTCCTCACATTTCTGTGGCAGAAAGTTCTGGAATCTGAGAGGAGCCACGAATTTCTTTCCACCCAGCGTTCCCCCATGTCTCCCGATAAAAATGATACCTCACTTGTGTGCGTAGCCCTAGCGCCCGTGACAGGAAATGCCCCAAGGCGCAACGTGGACACATCCAAATTTGTGACGGAAAACAGAGGTGTTTTTTGCAAAGTGCCTACCTGTAGATTTTGGCCTGTAGCTCAGCCGCCACCTAGGGAAACCTACCAAACCTGTGCATTTCTGAAAACTAGAGACCTAGGGGAATCCGAGATGGGGTGACTTGTGTGGCTCGGACCAGGTTCTGTTACCCAGAATCCTTTGCAAACCTCAAAATGTGGCTAAAAAAACACATGTTCCTAAAATTTCTGTGGCAGAAAGTTCTGGAATCTGAGAGGAGCCACAAATTTTCTTCCACCCAGCGTTCCCCCACGTCTCCCGATAAAAATGATACCTCACTTGTGTGGGTAGGCCTAGCGCCCGTGACAGGAAATGCCCCAAAGCGCAACGTGGACACATCCAAATTTGTGAAGGAAAACAGAGGTGTTTTTTGCAAAGTGCCTACCTGTAGATTTTGGCCTGTAGCTCAGCCGCCACCTAGGGAAACCTACCAAACCTGTTCATTTCTGAAAACTAGAGACCTAGGGGAATTCAAGGTGGGGTGACTTGTGTGGCTAGGACCAGGTTCTTTTACCCAGAATCCTTTGCAAACCTCAAAATTTGGCTAAAAAAACACATGTTCCTAACATTTCTGTGGCAGAAAGTTCTGGAATCTGAGAGGAGCCACAAATTTCCTTCCACCCAGCGTTCTCCCACGTCTCCCGATAAAAATGATACCTCACTTGTGTGCGTAGGCCTAGCGCCCGTGACAGGAAATGCCCCAAAGCGCAACGTGGACACATCCAAATTTGTGAAGGAAAACAGAGGTGTTTTCTGCAAAGTGACTACCTGTAGATTTTGGCTTGTAGCTCAGCCGCCACCTAGGGAAACCTACCAAACCTGTGCATTTCTGAAAACTAGAGACCTAGGGGAATCCAAGATGGGGTGACTTGTGTGGCTCGGACCAGGTTCTGTTACCCAGAATCCTTTGCAAACCTCAAAATTTGGCATAAAAAACACATGCTCCTCACATTTCTGTGGCAGAACGTTCTGGAATCTGAGAGGAGCCACAAATTTCCTTCCACCCAACGTTCCCCCATGTCTCCCGATAAAAATGATATCTCACTTGTGTGGGTAGGCCTAGCGGCCGCGACAGGAGACACCACAAAGCGCAACGTGGACACATCCAAATTTGTGAAGGAATACAGAGGTGTTTTTTGCAAAGTGACTACCTGTAGATTTTGGCCTGTAGCTCAGCCGCCACCTAGGGAAACATACCAAACCTGTGCATTTCTGAAAACTAGAGACCTAGGGGAATCCAAGATGGGGTGACTTGTGTGGCTCGGACCAGGTTCTGTTACCCAGAATCCTTTGCAAACCCAAAATTTGGCTAAAAAAACACATGTTCCTAACATTTCTGTGGCAGAAAGTTCTGGAATCTGAGAGGAGCCACAAATTTCCTTCCACCCAGCGTTTCCCCACGTCTCCCGATAAAAATGATACCTCACTTGTGTGGGTAGGCCTAGCGGCCGCGACAGGAAATACCCCAAAGCGCAACGTGGACACATCCAAATTTGTGACGGAAAACAGAGGTGTTTTTTGCAAAGTGCCTACCTGTTGATTTTGGCCTGTAGCTCAGCCGCCACCTAGGGAAACCTACCAAACCTGTGCATTTCTGAAAACTAGAGACCTAAGGGAATTCAAGGTGGGGTGACTTGTGTGGCTCGGACCAGGTTCTGTTACCCAGAATCCTTTGCAAACCTCAAAATTTGGCTAAAAAAACACATGTTCCTAACATTTCTGTGGCAGAAAGTTCTGGAATCTGAGAGGAGCCACAAATTTCCTTCCACCCAGCGTTCCCCCACGTCTCCCGATAAAAATGATACCTCACTTGTGTGGGTAGGCCTAGCGCCCGCGACAGGAAACGCCCCAAAGCGCAATGTGGACACATCAAAATTTGTGAAGGAAAACAGAGGTGTTTTTTTCAAAGTGCCTACCTGTAGATTTTGGCTTGTAGCTCAGCTGCCACCTAGGGAAACCTACCAAACCTGTGCATTTCTGAAAACTAGAGACCTAGGGGAATCCAAGATGGGGTGACTTGTGTGGCTCGGACCAGGTTCTGTTACCCAGAATCCTTTGAAAACCTCAAAATTTGGCTAAAAAAACACATGTTCCTAACATTTCTGTGGCAGAAAGTTCTGGAATCTGAGAGGAGCCACAAATTTCCTTCCACCCAGCGTTCCCCCACGTCTCCCGATAAAAATGATACGTCACTTGTGTGGGTAGGCCTAGCGGCCGCGACAGAAACCGCCCCAAAGCGCAACGTGGACACATCCAAATTTGTGAAGGAAAACAGAGGTGTTTTTTGCAAAGTGACTACCTGTAGATTTTGGCCTGTAGCTCAGCCGCCACCTAGGGAAACATACCAAACCTGTGCATTTCTGAAAACTAGAGACCTAGGGGAATCCAAGATGGGGTGACTTGTGTGGCTCGGAACAGGTTCTGTTACCCAGAATCCTTTGCAAATCTCAAAAATTTGGCTAAAAAAACACATGTTCCTAACATTTCTGTGGCAGAAAGTTCTGGAATCTGAGAGGAGCCACAAATTTCCTTCCACCCAGCGTTCACCCATGTCTCCCGATAAAAATGATACCTCACTTGTGTGGGTAGGCCTAGCGGCCGCGACAGGGATCACCCCGAAGCGCAACGTGGACACATCCAAATTTGTGAAGGAAAACAGAGGTGTTTTTTGCAAAGTGACTACCTGTAGATTTTGGCCTGTAGCTCAGCCGCCACCTAGGGAAACATACCAAACCTGTGCATTTCTGAAAACTAGAGACCTAGGGGAATCCAAGATGGGGTGACTTGTGTGGCTCGGACCAGGTTCTGTTACCCTGAATCCTTTGCAAACCTCAAAATTTGGCTAAAAAAACACATGTTCCTAACATTTCTGTGGCAGAAAGTTCTGGAATCTGAGAGGAGCCACAAATTTCCTTCCACCCAGCGTTCCCCCACGTATCCCGATAAAAATGATACCTCACTTGTGTGGGTAGGCCTAGCGGCCGCGACAGGAAACGCCCCAAAGCGCAACGTGGACACATCCAAATTTGTGAAGGAAAACAGAGGTGTTTTTTGCAAAGTGCCTACCTGTAGATTTTGGCCTGTAGCTCAGCTGCCACCTAGGGAAAGCTACCAAACCTGTGCATTTCTGAAAACTAGAGACGTAGGGGAATCCAAGATGGGGTGACTTGTGTGGCTCGGACCAGGTTCTGTTACCCAGAATCCTTTGCAAACCTCAAAATTTGGCTAAAAAAACACATTTTCCTAACATTTCTGTGGCAGAAAGTTCTGGAATCTGAGAGGAGCCACAAATTTCCTTCCACCCAGCGTTCCCACACGTCTCCCGATAAAAATGATACCTCACTTGTGTGGGTAGGCCTAGCGGCCGCGACAGTAAACGCCCCAAAGCGCAACGTGGACACATCCAAATTTGTGAAGGAAAACAGAGGTGTTTTTTGCAAAGTGACTACCTGTAGATTTTGGCCTGTAGCTCAGCCGCCACCTAGGGAAACCTACCAAACCTGTGCATTTCTGAAAACTAGAGACCTAGGGGAATCCAAGATGGGGTGACTTGTGTGGCTCGGACCAGGTTCTGTAACCCAGAATCCTTTGCAAACCTCAAAATTTGGCTAAAAAAACACATGTTCCTAACATTTCTGTGGCAGAAAGTTCTGGAATCTGAGAGGAGCCACAAATTTCCTTCCACCCAGCGTTCCCCCACGTCTCCCGATAAAAATGATACCTCACTTGTGTGGGTAGGCCTAGCGCCCGCAACAGGAAACGCCCCAAAGCGAAACGTGGACACATCCAAATTTGTGACGGAAAACAGAGGTGTTTTTTGCAAAGTGCCTACCTGTAGATTTTGGCCTGTAGCTCAGCCGCCACCTAGGGAAACCTACCAAACCTGTGCATTTCTGAAAACTAGAGACCTAAGGGAATTCAAGGTGGGGTGACTTGTGTGGCTCGGACCAGGTTCTGTTACCCAGAATCCTTTGCAAACCTCAAAATTTGGCTAAAAAAACACATGTTCCTAACATTTCTGTGGCAGAAAGTTCTGGAATCTGAGAGGAGCCACAAATTTCCTTCCACCCAGCGTTCCCCCATGTCTCCCGATAAAAATGATACCTCACTTGTGTGGGTAGGCCTAGCGGCCGCGACAGGGAACGCTCCAAAGCGCAACGTGGACACATCCAAATTTGTGAAGGAAAACAGAGGTGTTTTTTGCAAAGTGACTACCTGTAGATTTTGGCCTGTAGCTCAGCCGCCACCTAGGGAAACCTACCAAACCTGTGCATTTCTGAAAACTAGAGACCTAGGGGAATCCAAGATGGGGTGACTTGTGTGGCTCGGACCAGGTTCTGTTACCCAAAATCCTTTGGAAACCTCAAAATTTGGCTAAAAAAACACATGTTCCTAACATTTCTGTGGCAGAAAGTTCTGGAATCTGAGAGGAGCCACAAATTTCCTTCCACCCAGCGTTCCCCCACGTCTCCCGATAAAAATGATACCTCACTTGTGTGGGTAGGCCTAGCGGCCGCGACAGAAACCTCCCCAAAGCGCAACGTGGACACATCCAAATTTGTGAAGGAAAACAGAGGTGTTTTTTGCAAAGTGACTACCTGTAGATTTTGGCCTGTAGCTCAGCCGCCACCTAGGGAAACATACCAAACCTGTGCATTTCTGAAAACTAGAGACCTAGGGGAATCCAAGATGGGGTGACTTGTGTGGCTCGGACCAGGTTATGTTACCCAGAATCCTTTGCAAATCTCAAAAATTTGGCTAAAAAACACATGTTCCTAACATTTCTGTGGCAGAAAGTTCTGGAATCTGAGAGGAGCCACAAATTTCCTTCCACCCAGCGTTCCCCCACGTCTCCCGATAAAAATGATACCTCACTTGTGTGGGTAGGCCTAGCGGCCGCGACAGTAATCGCCCCGAAGCGCAACGTGGACACATCCAAATTTGTGAAGGAAAACAGAGGTGTTTTTTGCAAAGTGCCTACCTGTAGATTTTGGCCTGTAGCTCAGCTGCCACCTAGGGAAAGCTACCAAACCTGTGCATTTCTGAAAACTAGAGACGTAGGGGAATCCAAGATGGGGTGACTTGTGTGGCTCGGACCAGGTTCTGTTACCCAGAATCCTTTGCAAACCTCAAAATTTGGCTAAAAAAACACATGTTCCTAACATTTCTGTGGCAGAAAGTTCTGGAATCTGAGAGGAGCCACAAATTTCCTTCCACCCAGCGTTCCCCCACGTCTCCCGATAAAAATGATACCTCACTTGTGTGGGAAGGCCTAGCGCCCGCAACAGGAAACACCCCAAAGCGCAACATGGACACATCCAAATTTGTGACGGAAAACAGAGGTGTTTTTTGAAAAGTGACTACCTGTAGCTTTTGGCCTGTAGCTCAGCCGCCACGTAGGGAAACTTACCAAACCTGTGCATTTCTGAAAACTAGAGACCTAGGGGAATCCAAGGTGGGGTGACTTGTGTGGCTCGGACCAGGTTCTGTTACCCAGAATCCTTTGCAAACCTCAAAATTTGGCTAAAAAAACACATGTTCCTAACATTTCTGTGGCAGAAAGTTCTGGAATCTGAGAGGAGCCACAAATTTCCTTCAACCCAGTGTTCCCCCACGTCTCCCGATAAAAATGATACCTCACTTGTGTGGGTAGGCCTAGCGGCCGCGACAGAATACACCCCAAGGCGCAACGTGGACACATCAAAATTTGTGAAGGAAAACAGAGGTGTTTTCTGCAAAGTGACTACTTGTAGATTTTGGCTTGTAGCTCAGCCGCCACCTAGGGAAACCTACCAAACCTGTGCATTTCTGAAAACTAGAGACCTCGGGGAATCCAAGGTGTGGTGACTTGTGTGGCTCGGACCAGGTTCTGTTACCCAGAATCCTTTGCAAACCTCAAAATTTGGCTAAAAAAACACAAGTTCCTAACATTTCTGTGGCAGAAAGTTCTGGAATCTGAGAGGAGCCACAAATTTCCTTCCACCCAGCGTTCCCCCACGTCTCCCGATAAAAATGATACCTCACTTGTGTGGGTAGGCCTAGCGGCCGCGACAGGAAGCACTCCAAAGCGCAACGTGGACACATCCAAATTTGTGAAGGAAAACAGAGGTTTTTTTTGCAAAGTGACTACCTGTAGATTTTGGCCTGTAGCTCAGCCGCCACCTAGGGAAACCTACCAAACCTGTGCATTTCTGAAAACTAGAGACCTAGGAGAATCCAAGATGGGGTGACTTGTGTGGCTCGGACCAGGTTCTGTTACCCAGAATCCTTTGGAAACCTCAAAATTTGGCTAAAAAAACACATGTTCCTAACATTTCTGTGGCAGAAAGTTCTGGAATCTGAGAGGAGCCACAAATTTCCTTCCACCCAGCGTTCCCCCACGTCTCCCAATAAAAATGATACATCACTTGTGTGGGTAGGCCTAGCGCCCGCAACAGGAAACGCCCCAAAGCGCAACGTGGACACATCCAAATTTGTGACGGAAAACAGAGGTGTTTTTTGCAAAGTGCCTACCTGTAGATTTTGGCCTGAAGCTCAGCCGCCACGTAGGGAAACTTACCAAACCTGTGCATTTCTGAAAACTAGAGACCTAGGGGAATCCAAGGTGGGGTGACTTGTGTGGCTCGGACCAGGTTCTGTTACCCAGAATCCTTTGCAAACCTCAAAATTTGGCTAAAAAAACACATGTTCCTAACATTTCTGTGGCAGAAAGTTCTGGAATCTGAGAGGAGCCACAAATTTCCTTCAACCCAGTGTTCCCCCACGTCTCCCGATAAAAATGATACCTCACTTGTGTGGGTAGGCCTAGCGGCCGCGACAGAATACACCCCAAGGCGCAACGTGGACACATCAAAATTTGTGAAGGAAAACAGAGGTGTTTTTTGCAAAGTGACTACCTGCAGATTTTGGCCTGTAGCTCAGCCGCCACCTAGGGAAACCTACCAAACCTGTGCATTTCTGAAAACTAGAAACCTAGGGGAATCCAAGGTGGGGTGACTTGTGTGGCTCGGACCAGGTTCTGTTACCCAGAATCCTTTGCAAACCTCAAAATTTGGCTAAAAAAACACATGTTCCTAACATTTCTGTGGCAGAAAGTTCTGGAATCTGACAGGAGCCACAAATTTCCTTCCACCCAGCGTTCCCCCACGTCTCCCGATAAAAATGATACCTCACTTGTGTGGGTAGGCCTAGCGGCCGCGAGAGGAAATGCCCCAAAGCTCAACGTGGACACATCCAAATTTGTGAAGGAAAACAGAGGTGTTTTTTGCAAAGTGACTACCTGTAGATTTTGGCCTGTAGCTCAGCCGCCACCTAGGGAAATCAACCAAACCTGTGCATTTCTGAAAACTAGATACCTAGGGGAATCCAAGGTGGGGTGACTTGTGTGGCTCGGACCAGGTTCTGTTACCCAGAATCCTTTGCAAACCTCAAAATTTGGCTAAAAAAACACATGTTCCTAACATTTCTGTGGCAGAAAGTTCTGGAATCTGAGAGGAGCCACAAATTTCCTTCCACCCAGCGTTCCCCCACGTCTCCCGATAAAAATGATACCTCACTTGTGTGGGTAGGCCTAGCGGCCGCGACAGGAAACGCCCCAAAGCGCAACGTGGACACATCCAAATTTGTGAAGGAAAACAGAGGTGTTTTTTGCAAAGTGACTACCTGTAGCTTTTGGCCTGTAGCTCAGCCGCCACCTAGGGAAACCTACCAAACCTGTGCATTTCTGAAAACTAGAGACCTAGGGGAATCCAAGGTGGGGTGACTTGTGTGGCACGGACCAGGTTCTGTTACCCAGAATCCTTTCCAAACCTCAAAATTTGGTTAAAAAAACACATGTTCCTAACATTTCAGTGGCAGAAAGTTCTGGAATCTGAGAGGAGCCACAAATTTCCTTCCACCCAGCGTTCCCCCACGTCTCCCGATAAAAATGATACCTCACTTGTGAGGGTGGGCCTAGCGGCCGCGACAAGATACGCCCCAAAGCGCAACGTGGACACATCCAAATTTGTGAAGGAAAACAGAGGTGTTTTTTGCAAAGTGACTACCTGTAGATTTTGGCTTGTAGCTCAGCCGCCACCTAGGGAAACCTACCAAACCTGTGCATTTCTGAAAACTAGAGACCTAGAGGAATCCAAGATGGGGGTGACTTGTGTGGCTCGGATCAGGTTCTGTTACCCAGAATCCTTTGCAAACCTCAAAATTTGGCTAAAAAAACACACGTTCCTCACATTTCTGTGGCAGAAAGTTCTGGAATCTGAGAGGAGCCACGAATTTCCTTCCACCCAGCGTTGCCCCACATCTCCCGATAAAAATGATACATCACTTGTGTGTGTAGGCCTAGCGCCCGTGACAGGAAATGCCCCAAAGCGCAACGTGGACACAGCCAAATTTTTGAAGGAAAACAGAGGTGATTTTTGCAAAGTGCCTACCTGTAGATTTTGGCCTGTAGCTCAGCCGCCACCTAGGGAAACCTACCAAACCTGTGCATTTCTGAAAACTAGAGACCTAGGGGAATCCAAGATGGGGTGACTTGTGTGGCTCGGACCAGGTTCTGTTACCCAGAATCCTTTGCAAACCTCAAAATTTGGCTAAAAAAACACATGTTCCTCACATTTCTGTGGCAGAAAGTTCTGGAATCTGAGAGGAGCCACGAATTTCTTTCCACCCAGCGTTCCCCCACGTCTCCCGATAAAAATGATACCTCACTTGTGTGCGTAGGCCTAGCGCCCGTGACAGGAAATGCCCCAAGGCGCAACGTGGACACATCCAAATTTGTGACGGAAAACAGAGGTGTTTTTTGCAAAGTGCCTACCTGTAGATTTTGGCCTGTAGCTCAGCCGCCACTTAGGGAAACCTACCAAACCTGTGCATTTCTGAAAACTAGAGACCTAGGGGAATTCAAGGTGGGGTGACTTGTGTGGCTCGGACCAGGTTCTGTTACCCAGAATCCTTTGCAAACCTCAAAATGTGGCTAAAAAAACAAATGTTCCTAACATTTCTGTGGCAGAAAGTTCTGGAATCTGAGAGGAGCCACAAATTTTCTTCCACCCAGCGTTCCCCCACGTCTCCCGATAAAAATGATTCCTCACTTGTGTGGGTAGGCCTAGCGCCCGCGACAGGAAACGCCCCAAAGCCCAACGTGGACACATCCAAATTTGTGAAGGAAAACAGAGGTGTTTTTTGCAAAGTGCTTACCTGTAGATTTTGGCCTGTAGCTCAGCCGCCACGTAGGGAAACTTACCAAAACTGTGCATTTCTGAAAACTAGAGACCTAGGGGAATCCAAGATGGGGTGACTTGTGTGGCTCGGACCAGGTTCTGTTACCCAGAATCCTTTGCAAACCTAAAAATTTGGCTAAAAAAACACATGTTCCTAACATTTCTGTGGCAGAAAGTTCTGGAATCTGAGAGGGGCCACAAATTTCCTTCCACCCAGCGTTCCCCCACGTCTCCCGATAAAAATGATACCTCACTTGTGTGGGTAGGCCTAGCGCCCGCGACAGGAAACGCCCCAAAGCGCAACGTGGACACATCCAAATTTGTGACGGAAAACAGAGGTGTTTTTTGCAAAGTGCCTACCTGTAGATTTTGGCCTGTAGCTCAGCCGCCACCTAGGGAAACCTACCAAACCTGTGCATTTCTGAAAACTAGAGACCTAGGGGAATCCAAGGTGGGGTGACTTGTGTGGCTCGGACCAGGTTCTGTTACCCAGAATCCTTTGCAAACCTCAAAATTTGGCTAAAAAAACACATGTTCCTAACATTTCTGTGGCAGAAAGTTCTGGAATCTGAGAGGAGCCACAAATTTCCTTCCACCCAGCGTTCCCCCACGTCTCCCGATAAAAATGATACCTCACTTGTGTGGGTAGGCCTAGCGCCCGCGACAGGAAACGCCCCAAAGCGCAAGTGGACACATCAAAATTTGTGAAGGAAAACAGAGGTGTTTTTTGCAAAGTGCCTACCTGTAGATTTTGGCTTGTAGCTCAGCCGCCACCTAGGGAAACCTACCAAACCTGTGTATTTCTGAAAACTAGAGACCTAGGGGAATCCAAGATGGGGTGACTTGTGTGGCTCGGACCAGGTTCTGTTACCCAGAATCCTTTGCAAACCTCAAAATTTGTCTAAAAAAACACATGTTCCTCACATTTCTGTGGCAGAAAGTTCTGGAATCTGAGAGGAGCCACGAATTTCTTTCCACCCAGCGTTCCCCCACGTCTCCCAATAAAAATGATACATCACTTGTGTGGGTAGGCCTAGCGCCCGCAACAGGAAATGCCCCAAAGCGCAACGTGGACACATCCAAATTTGTGACGGAAAACAGAGGTGTTTTTTGCAAAGTGCCTACCTGTAGATTTTGGCCTGAAGCTCAGCCGCCACGTAGGGAAACTTACCAAACCTGTGCATTTCTGAAAACTAGAGACCTAGGGGAATCCAAGATGGGGTGACTTGTGTGGCTCGGACCAGGTTCTGTTACCCAGAATCATTTGCAAACCTCAAAATTTGGCTAAAAAAACACATGTTCCTAATATTTCTGTGGCAGAAAGTTCTGGAATCTGAGAGGAGCCACCAATTTCCTTCCACCCAGCGTTCCCCCACGTCTCCCGATAAAAATGATACCTCACTTGTGTGGGTAGGCCTAGCGCCCGTGACAGGAAATGCCCCAAAGCGCAACGTGGACACAGCCAAATTTTTGAAGGAAAACAGAGGTGTTTTTTGCAAAGTGCCTACCTGTAGATTTTGGCCTGTAGCTCAGCCGCCACCTAGGGAAACCTACCAAACCTGTGCATTTCTGAAAACTAGAGACCTAGGGGAATCCAAGGTGGGGTGACTTGTGTGGCTCGGACCAGGTTCTGTTACCCAGAATCCTTTGCAAACCTCAAAATTTGGCTAAAAAAACACATGTTCCTAACATTTCTGTGGCAGAAAGTTCTGGAATCTGAGAGGAGCCACAAATTTCCTTCAACCCAGCGTTCCCCCACGTCTCCCGATGAAAATGATACCTCACTTGCGTGGGTAGGCCTAGCGGCCGCGACAGTAGATGCCCCAAAGCGCAACGTGGACACATCCAAATTTGTGAAGGAAAACAGAGGTGTTTTTTGCAAAGTGACTACCTGTAGATTTTGGCCTGTAGCTCAGCCGCCACCTAGGGAAACCTACCAAACCTGGGCATTTCTGAAAACTAGAGACCTAGGGGAATCCAAGGTGGGGTGACTTGTGTGGCTCGGACCAGGTTCTGTTAACCTGAATCCTTTGCAAACCTCAAAATTTGGCTAAAAAAACACATGTTCCTCACATTTCTGTGGCAGAAAGTTCTGGAATCTGAGAGGAGCCACAAATTTCCTTCCACCCAGCGTTCCCCCACGTCTCCCGATAAAAATGATACCTCACTTGTGTGGGTAGGCCTAGCGCCCGCGACAGGAAACGCCCCAAAGCGCAATGTGGACACATCAAAATTTGTGAAGGAAAACAGAGGTGTTTTTTGCAAAGTGCCTACCTGTAGATTTTGGCTTGTAGCTCAGCCGCCACCTAGGGAAACCTACCAAACCTGTGTATTTCTGAAAACTAGAGACCTAGGGGAATCCAAGATGGGGTGACTTGTGTGGCTCGGACCAGGTTCTGTTACCCAGAATCCTTTGCAAACCTCAAAATTTGTCTAAAAAAACACATGTTCCTCACATTTCTGTGGCAGAAAGTTCTGGAATCTGAGAGGAGCCACGAATTTCTTTCCACCCAGCGTTCCCCCACGTCTCCTGATAAAAATGATACCTCACTTGTGTGCGTAGGCCTAGCGCCCGTGACAGGAAATGGCCCAAGGCGCAACGTGGACACATCCAAATTTGTGACGGAAAACAGAGGTGTTTTTTGAAAAGTGCCTACCTGTAGATTTTGGCCTGTAGCTTAGCCGCCACCTAGGGAAACCTACCAAACCTGTGCATTTCTGAAAACTAGAGACCTAGGGGAATTCAAGGTGGGGTGACTTGTGTGGCTCGGACCAGGTTCTGTTACCCAGAATCCTTTGCAAACCTCAAAATGTGGCTAAAAAAACACATGTTCCTAACATTTCTGTGGCAGAAAGTTCTGGAATCTGAGAGGAGCCACAAATTTTCTTCCACCTAGCGTTCCCCCACGTCTCCCGATAAAAATGATACCTCACTTGTGTGGGTAGGCCTAGCGCCCGCGACAGGAAACGCCCTAAAGCACAACGTGGACACATCCAAATTTGTGAAGGAAAACAGAGGTGTTTTTTGCAAAGTGCCTACCTGTAGATTTTGGCCTGTAGCTCAGCCGCCACCTAGGGAAACGTACCAAACCTGTGCATTTCTGAAAACTAGAGACCTAGGGGAATTCAAGGTGGGGTGACTTGTGTGGCTCGGACCAGGTTCAGTTACCCAGAATCCTTTGCAAACCTCAAAATTTGGCTAAAAAAACACAAGTTCCTAACATTTCTGTGGCAGAAAGTTCTGGAATCTGAGAGGAGCCACAAATTTCCTTCCACCCAGCGTTCCCCCACGTCTCCCGATAAAAATGATACCTCACTTGTGTGGGTAGGCCTAGCGGCCGCGACAGGAAACACTCCAAAGCGCAACGTGGACACATCCAAATTTGTGAAGGAAAACAGAGGTGTTTTTTGCAAAGTGACTACCTGTAGATTTTGGCCTGTAGCTCAGCCGCCACCTAGGGAAACCTACCAAACCTGTGCATTTCTGAAAACTAGAGACCTAGGAGAATCCAAGATGGGGTGACTTGTGTGGCTCGGACCAGGTTCTGTTACCCAGAATCCTTTGGAAACCTCAAAATTTGGCTAAAAAAACACATGTTCCTAACATTTCTGTGGCAGAAAGTTCTGGAATCTGAGAGGAGCCACAAATTTCCTTCCACCCAGCGTTCCCCCACGTCTCCCAATAAAAATGATACATCACTTGTGTGGGTAGGCCTAGCGCCCGCAACAGGAAACGCCCCAAAGCGCAACGTGGACACATCCAAATTTGTGACGGAAAACAGAGGTGTTTTTTGCAAAGTGCCTACCTGTAGATTTTGGCCTGAAGCTCAGCTGCCACGTAGGGAAACTTACCAAACCTGTGCATTTCTGAAAACTAGAGACCTAGGGGAATCCAAGATGGGGTGACTTGTGTGGCTCGGACCAGGTTCTGTTACCCAGAATCATTTGCAAACCTCAAAATTTGGCTAAAAAAACACATGTTCCTAATATTTCTGTGGCAGAAAGTTCTGGAATCTGAGAGGAGCCACCAATTTCCTTCCACCCAGCGTTCCCCCACGTCTCCCGATAAAAATGATACCTCACTTGTGTGGGTAGGCCTAGCGGCCGCGACAGGAGACACCCCAAAGCGCAACGTGGACACATCCAAATTTGTGAAGGAAAACAGAGGTGTTTTTTGCAAAGTGCCTACCTGTAGATTTTGGCCTGTAGCTCAGCCGCCACCTAGGGAAACCTACCAAACCTGTGCATTTCTGAAAACTAGAGACCTAGGGGAATCCAAGATGGGGTGACTTGTGTGGCTCGGACCAGGTTCTGTTACCCAGAATCCTTTGCAAACCTCAAAATTTGGCTAAAAAAACACATGTTCCTAACATTTCTGTGGCAGAAAGTTCTGGAATCTGAGAGGAGCCACAAATTTCCTTCAACCCAGCGTTCCCCCACGTCTCCCGATGAAAATGATACCTCACTTGTGTGGGTAGGCCTAGCGGCCGCGACAGTAGATGCCCCAAAGCGCAACGTGGACACATCCAAATTTGTGAAGGAAAACAGAGGTGTTTTTTGCAAAGTGACTACCTGTAGATTTTGGCCTGTAGCTCAGCCGCCACCTAGGGAAACCTACCAAACCTGGGCATTTCTGAAAACTAGAGACCTAGGGGAATCCAAGGTGGGGTGACTTGTGTGGCTCGGACCAGGTTCTGTTAACCTGAATCCTTTGCAAACCTCAAAATTTGGCTAAAAAAACACATGTTCCTAACATTTCTGTGGCAGAAAGTTCTGGAATCTGAGAGGAGCCACAAATTTCCTTCCACCCAGCGTTCCCCCACGTCTCCCGATAAAAATGATACCTCACTTGTGTGGGTAGGACTAGCGCCCGCGACAGGAAACGCCCCAAAGCGCAATGTGGACACATCAAAATTTGTGAAGGAAAACAGAGGTGTTTTTTGCAAAGTGCCTACCTGTAGATTTTGGCTTGTAGCTCAGCCGCCACCTAGGGAAACCTACCAAACCTGTGTATTTCTAAAAACTAGAGACCTAGGGGAATCCAAGATGGGGTGACTTGTGTGGCTCGGACCAGGTTCTGTTACCCAGAATCCTTTGCAAACCTCAAAATTTGTCTAAAAAAACACATGTTCCTCACATTTCTGTGGCAGAAAGTTCTGGAATCTGAGAGGAGCCACGAATTTCTTTCCACCCAGCGTTCCCCCACGTCTCCTGATAAAAATGATACCTCACTTGTGTGCGTAGGCCTAGCGCCCGTGACAGGAAATGCCCCAAGGCGCAACGTGGACACATCCAAATTTGTGACGGAAAACAGAGGTGTTTTTTGCAAAGTGCCTACCTGTAGATTTTGGCCTGTAGCTCAGCCGCCACCTAGGGAAACCTACCAAACCTGTGCATTTCTGAAAACTAGAGACCTAGGGGAATTCAAGGTGGGGTGACTTGTGTGGCTCGGACCAGGTTCTGTTACCCAGAATCCTTTGCAAACCTCAAAATGTGGCTAAAAAAACACATGTTCCTAACATTTCTGTGGCAGAAAGTTCTGGAATCTGAGAGGAGCCACAAATTTTCTTCCACCTAGCGTTCCCCCACGTCTCCCGATAAAAATGATACCTCACTTGTGTGGGTAGGCCTAGCGCCCGCGACAGGAAACGCCCCAAAGCACAACGTGGACACATCCAAATTTGTGAAGGAAAACAGAGGTGTTTTTTGCAAAGTGCCTACCTGTAGATTTTGGCCTGTAGCTCAGCCGCCACCTAGGGAAACCTACCAAACCTGTGCATTTCTGAAAACTAGAGACCTAGGGGAATTCAAGGTGGGGTGACTTGTGTGGCTCGGACCATGTTCTGTTACCCAGAATCCTTTGCAAACCTCAAAATGTGGCTAAAAAAACACATGTTCCTAACATTTCTGTGGCAGAAAGTTCTGGAATCTGAGAGGAGCCACAAATTTTCTTCCACCTAGCGTTCCCCCACGTCTCCCGATAAAAATGATACCTCACTTGTGTGGGTAGGCCTAGCGCCCGCGACAGGAAACGCCCTAAAGCACAACGTGGACACATCCAAATTTGTGAAGGAAAACAGAGGTGTTTTTTGCAAAGTGCCTACCTGTAGATTTTGGCCTGTAGCTCAGCCGCCACCTAGGGAAACCTACCAAACCTGTGCATTTCTGAAAACTAGAGACCTAGGGGAATTCAAGGTGGGGTGACTTGTGTGGCTCGGACCAGGTTCAGTTACCCAGAATCCTTTGCAAACCTCAAAATTTGGCTAAAAAAACACAAGTTCCTAACATTTCTGTGGCAGAAAGTTCTGGAATCTGAGAGGAGCCACAAATTTCCTTCCACCCAGCGTTCCCCCACGTCTCCCGATAAAAATGATACCTCACTTGTGTGGGTAGGCCTAGCGCCCGCGACAGGAAACGCCCCAAAGCGCAATGTGGACACATCAAAATTTGTGAATGAAAACAGAGGTGTTTTTTGCAAAGTGCCTACCTGTAGATTTTGGCTTGTAGCTCAGCCGCCACCTAGGGAAACCTACCAAACCTGTGTATTTCTGAAAACTAGAGACCTAGGGGAATCCAAGATGGGGTGACTTGTGTGGCTCGGACCAGGTTCTGTTACCCAGAATCCTTTGCAAACCTCAAAATTTGTCTAAAAAAACACATGTTCCTCACATTTCTGTGGCAGAAAGTTCTGGAATCTGAGAGGAGCCACGAATTTCTTTCCACCCAGCGTTCCCCCACGTCTCCCAATAAAAATGATACATCACTTGTGTGGGTAGGCCTAGCGCCCGCAACAGGAAACGCCCCAAAGCGCAACGTGGACACATCCAAATTTGTGACGGAAAACAGAGGTGTTTTTTGCAAAGTGCCTACCTGTAGATTTTGGCCTGAAGCTCAACCGCCACGTAGGGAAACTTACCAAACCTGTGCATTTCTGAAAACTAGAGACCTAGGGGAATCCAAGATGGGGTGACTTGTGTGGCTCGGACCAGGTTCTGTTACCCAGAATCATTTGCAAACCTCAAAATTTGGCTAAAAAAACACATGTTCCTAATATTTCTGTGGCAGAAAGTTCTGGAATCTGAGAGGAGCCACCAATTTCATTCCACCCAGCGTTCCCCCACGTCTCCCGATAAAAATGATACCTCACTTGTGTGGGTAGGCCTAGCGCCCGTGACAGGAAATGCCCCAAAGCGCAACGTGGACACAGCCAAATTTTTGAAGGAAAACAGAGGTGTTTTTTGCAAAGTGCCTACCTGTAGATTTTGGCCTGTAGCTCAGCCGCCACCTAGGGAAACCTACCAAACCTGTGCATTTCTGAAAACTAGAGACCTAGGGGAATCCAAGGTGGGGTGACTTGTGTGGCTCGGACCAGGTTCTGTTACCCAGAATCCTTTGCAAACCTCAAAATTTGGCTAAAAAAACACATGTTCCTAACATTTCTGTGGCAGAAAGTTCTGGAATCTGAGAGGAGCCACAAATTTCCTTCAACCCAGCGTTCCCCCACGTCTCCCGATGAAAATGATACCTCACTTGTGTGGGTAGGCCTAGCGGCCGCGACAGTAGATGCCCCAAAGCGCAACGTGGACACATCCAAATTTGTGAAGGAAAACAGAGGTGTTTTTTGCAAAGTGACTACCTGTAGATTTTGGCCTGTAGCTCAGCCGCCACCTAGGGAAACCTACCAAACCTGGGCATTTCTGAAAACTAGAGACCTAGGGGAATCCAAGGTGGGGTGACTTGTGTGGCTCGGACCAGGTTCTGTTAACCTGAATCCTTTGCAAACCTCAAAATTTGGCTAAAAAAACACATGTTCCTAACATTTCTGTGGCAGAAAGTTCTGGAATCTGAGAGGAGCCACAAATTTCCTTCCACCCAGCGTTCCCCCACGTCTCCCGATAAAAATGATACCTCACTTGTGTTGGTAGGCCTAGCGCCCGCGACAGGAAACGCCCCAAAGCGCAATGTGGACACATCAAAATTTGTGAAGGAAAACAGAGGTGTTTTTTGCAAAGTGCCTACCTGTAGATTTTGGCTTGTAGCTCAGCCGCCACCTAGGGAAACCTACCAAACCTGTGTATTTCTGAAAACTAGAGACCTAGGGGAATCCAAGATGGGGTGACTTGTGTGGCTCGGACCAGGTTCTGTTACCCAGAATCCTTTGCAAACCTCAAAATTTGTCTAAAAAAACACATGTTCCTCACATTTCTGTGGCAGAAAGTTCTGGAATCTGAGAGGAGCCACGAATTTCTTTCCACCCAGCGTTCCCCCACGTCTCCTGATAAAAATGATACCTCACTTGTGTGCGTAGGCCTAGCGCCCGTGACAGGAAATGCCCCAAGGCGCAACGTGGACACATCCAAATTTGTGACGGAAAACAGAGGTGTTTTTTGAAAAGTGCCTACCTGTAGATTTTGGCCTGTAGCTTAGCCGCCACCTAGGGAAACCTACCAAACCTGTGCATTTCTGAAAACTAGAGACCTAGGGGAATTCAAGGTGGGGTGACTTGTGTGGCTCGGACCAGGTTCTGTTACCCAGAATCCTTTGCAAACCTCAAAATGTGGCTAAAAAAACACATGTTCCTAACATTTCTGTGGCAGAAAGTTCTGGAATCTGAGAGGAGCCACAAATTTTCTTCCACCTAGCGTTCCCCCACGTCTCCCGATAAAAATGATACCTCACTTGTGTGGGTAGGCCTAGCGCCCGCGACAGGAAACGCCCTAAAGCACAACGTGGACACATCCAAATTTGTGAAGGAAAACAGAGGTGTTTTTTGCAAAGTGCCTACCTGTAGATTTTGGCCTGTAGCTCAGCCGCCACCTAGGGAAACCTACCAAACCTGTGCATTTCTGAAAACTAGAGACCTAGGGGAATTCAAGGTGGGGTGACTTGTGTGGCTCGGACCAGGTTCAGTTACCCAGAATCCTTTGCAAACCTCAAAATTTGGCTAAAAAAACACAAGTTCCTAACATTTCTGTGGCAGAAAGTTCTGGAATCTGAGAGGAGCCACAAATTTCCTTCCACCCAGCGTTCCCCCACGTCTCCCGATAAAAATGATACCTCACTTGTGTGGGTAGGCCTAGCGGCCGCGACAGGAAACACTCCAAAGCGCAACGTGGACACATCCAAATTTGTGAAGGAAAACAGAGGTGTTTTTTGCAAAGTGACTACCTGTAGATTTTGGCCTGTAGCTCAGCCGCCACCTAGGGAAACCTACCAAACCTGTGCATTTCTGAAAACTAGAGACCTAGGAGAATCTAAGATGGGGTGACTTGTGTGGCTCGGACCAGGTTCTGTTACCCAGAATCCTTTGGAAACCTCAAAATTTGGCTAAAAAAACACATGTTCCTAACATTTCTGTGGCAGAAAGTTCTGGAATCTGAGAGGAGCCACAAATTTCCTTCCACCCAGCGTTCCCCCACGTCTCCCAATAAAAATGATACATCACTTGTGTGGGTAGGCCTAGCGCCCGCAACAGGAAACGCCCCAAAGCGCAACGTGGACACATCCAAATTTGTGACGGAAAACAGAGGTGTTTTTTGCAAAGTGCCTACCTGTAGATTTTGGCCTGAAGCTCAGCTGCCACGTAGGGAAACTTACCAAACCTGTGCATTTCTGAAAACTAGAGACCTAGGGGAATCCAAGATGGGGTGACTTGTGTGGCTCGGACCAGGTTCTGTTACCCAGAATCATTTGCAAACCTCAAAATTTGGCTAAAAAAACACATGTTCCTAATATTTCTGTGGCAGAAAGTTCTGGAATCTGAGAGGAGCCACCAATTTCCTTCCACCCAGCGTTCCCCCACGTCTCCCGATAAAAATGATACCTCACTTGTGTGGGTAGGCCTAGCGGCCGCGACAGGACACACCCGAAAGCGCAACGTGGACACATCCAAATTTGTGAAGGAAAACAGAGGTGTTTTTTGCAAAGTGCCTACCTGTAGATTTTGGCCTGTAGCTCAGCCGCCACCTAGGGAAACCTACCAAACCTGTGCATTTCTGAAAACTAGAGACCTAGGGGAATCCAAGATGGGGTGACTTGTGTGGCTCGGACCAGGTTCTGTTACCCAGAATCCTTTGCAAACCTCAAAATTTGGCTAAAAAAACACATGTTCCTAACATTTCTGTGGCAGAAAGTTCTGGAATCTGAGAGGAGCCACAAATTTCCTTCAACCCAGCGTTCCCCCACGTCTCCCGATGAAAATGATACCTCACTTGTGTGGGTAGGCCTAGCGGCCGCGACAGTAGATGCCCCAAAGCGCAACGTGGACACATCCAAATTTGTGAAGGAAAACAGAGGTGTTTTTTGCAAAGTGACTACCTGTAGATTTTGGCCTGTAGCTCAGCCGCCACCTAGGTAAACCTACCAAACCTGGGCATTTCTGAAAACTAGAGACCTAGGGGAATCCAAGGTGGGGTGACTTGTGTGGCTCGGACCAGGTTCTGTTAACCTGAATCCTTTGCAAACCTCAAAATTTGGCTAAAAAAACACATGTTCCTAACATTTCTGTGGCAGAAAGTTCTGGAATCTGAGAGGAGCCACAAATTTCCTTCCACCCAGCGTTCCCCCACGTCTCCCGATAAAAATGATACCTCACTTGTGTGGGTAGGCCTAGCGCCCGCGACAGGAAACGCCCCAAAGCGCAATGTGGACACATCAAAATTTGTGAAGGAAAACAAAGGTGTTTTTTGCAAAGTGCCTACCTGTAGATTTTGGCTTGTAGCTCAGCCGCCACCTAGGGAAACCTACCAAACCTGTGTATTTCTGAAAACTAGAGACCTAGGGGAATCCAAGATGGGGTGACTTGTGTGGCTCGGACCAGGTTCTGTTACCCAGAATCCTTTGCAAACCTCAAAATTTGTCTAAAAAAACACATGTTCCTCACATTTCTGTGGCAGAAAGTTCTGGAATCTGAGAGGAGCCACGAATTTCTTTCCACCCAGCGTTCCCCCACGTCTCCTGATAAAAATGATACCTCACTTGTGTGCGTAGGCCTAGCGCCCGTGACAGGAAATGCCCCAAGGCGCAACGTGGACACATCCAAATTTGTGACGGAAAACAGAGGTGTTTTTTGCAAAGTGCCTACCTGTAGATTTTGGCCTGTAGCTCAGCCGCCACCTAGGGAAACCTGCCAAACCTGTGCATTTCTGAAAACTAGAGACCTAGGGGAATTCAAGGTGGGGTGACTTGTGTGGCTCGGACCAGGTTCTGTTACCCAGAATCCTTTGCAAACCTCAAAATGTGGCTAAAAAAACACATGTTCCTAACATTTCTGTGGCAGAAAGTTCTGGAATCTGAGAGGAGCCACAAATTTTCTTCCACCTAGCGTTCCCCCACGTCTCCCGATAAAAATGATACCTCACTTGTGTGGGTAGGCCTAGCGCCCGCGACAGGAAACGCCCCAAAGCACAACGTGGACACATCCAAATTTGTGAAGGAAAACAGAGGTGTTTTTTGCAAAGTGCCTACCTGTAGATTTTGGCCTGTAGCTCAGCCGCCACCTAGGGAAACCTACCAAACCTGTGCATTTCTGAAAACTAGAGACCTAGGGGAATTCAAGGTGGGGTGACTTGTGTGGCTCGGACCAGGTTCTGTTACCCAGAATCCTTTGCAAACCTCAAAATGTGGCTAAAAAAACACATGTTCCTAACATTTCTGTGGCAGAAAGTTCTGGAATCTGAGAGGAGCCACAAATTTTCTTCCACCTAGCGTTCCCCCACGTCTCCCGATAAAAATGATACCTCACTTGTGTGGGTAGGCCTAGCGCCCGCGACAGGAAACGCCCTAAAGCACAACGTGGACACATCCAAATTTGTGAAGGAAAACAGAGGTGTTTTTTGCAAAGTGCCTACCTGTAGATTTTGGCCTGTAGCTCAGCCGCCACATAGGGAAACCTACCAAACCTGTGCATTTCTGAAAACTAGAGACCTAGGGGAATTCAAGGTGGGGTGACTTGTGTGGCTCGGACCAGGTTCAGTTACCCAGAATCCTTTGCAAACCTCAAAATTTGGCTAAAAAAACACAAGTTCCTAACATTTCTGTGGCAGAAAGTTCTGGAATCTGAGAGGAGCCACAAATTTCCTTCCACCCAGCGTTCCCCCACGTCTCCCGATAAAAATGATACCTCACTTGTGTGGGTAGGCCTAGCGGCCGCGACAGGAAACACTCCAAAGCGCAACGTGGACACATCCAAATTTGTGAAGGAAAACAGAGGTGTTTTTTGCAAACTGACTACCTGTAGATTTTGGCCTGTAGCTCAGCCGCCACCTAGGGAAACCTACCAAACCTGTGCATTTCTGAAAACTAGAGACCTAGGAGAATCCAAGATGGGGTGACTTGTGTGGCTCGGACCAGGTTCTGTTACCCAGAATCCTTTGGAAACCTCAAAATTTGGCTAAAAAAACACATGTTCCTAACATTTCTGTGGCAGAAAGTTCTGGAATCTGAGAGGAGCCACAAATTTCCTTCCACCCAGCGTTCCCCCACGTCTCCCAATAAAAATGATACATCACTTGTGTGGGTAGGCCTAGCGCCCGCAACAGGAAACGCCCCAAAGCGCAACGTGGACATATCCAAATTTGTGACGGAAAACAGAGGTGTTTTTTGCAAAGTGCCTACCTGTAGATTTTGGCCTGAAGCTCAGCTGCCACGTAGGGAAACTTACCAAACCTGTGCATTTCTGAAAACTAGAGACCTAGGGGAATCCAAGATGGGGTGACTTGTGTGGCTCGGACCAGGTTCTGTTACCCAGAATCATTTGCAAACCTCAAAATTTGGCTAAAAAAACACATGTTCCTAATATTTCTGTGGCAGAAAGTTCTGGAATCTGAGAGGAGCCACCAATTTCCTTCCACCCAGCGTTCCCCCACGTCTCCCGATAAAAATGATACCTCACTTGTGTGGGTAGGCCTAGCGGCCGCGACAGGAGACACCCCAAAGCGCAACGTGGACACATCCAAATTTGTGAAGGAAAACAGAGGTGTTTTTTGCAAAGTGCCTACCTGTAGATTTTGGCCTGTAGCTCAGCCGCCACCTAGGGAAACCTACCAAACCTGTGCATTTCTGAAAACTAGAGACATAGGGGAATCCAAGATGGGGTGACTTGTGTGGCTCGGACCAGGTTCTGTTACCCAGAATCCTTTGCAAACCTCAAAATTTGGCTAAAAAAACACATGTTCCTAACATTTCTGTGGCAGAAAGTTCTGGAATCTGAGAGGAGCCACAAATTTCCTTCAACCCAGCGTTCCCCCACGTCTCCCGATGAAAATGATACCTCACTTGTGTGGGTAGGCCTAGCGGCCGCGACAGTAGATGCCCCAAAGCGCAACGTGGACACATCCAAATTTGTGAAGGAAAACAGAGGTGTTTTTTGCAAAGTGACTACCTGTAGATTTTGGCCTGTAGCTCAGCCGCCACCTAGGGAAACCTACCAAACCTGGGCATTTCTGAAAACTAGAGACCTAGGGGAATCCAAGGTGGGGTGACTTGTGTGGCTCGGACCAGGTTCTGTTAACCTGAATCCTTTGCAAACCTCAAAATTTGGCTAAAAAAACACATGTTCCTAACATTTCTGTGGCAGAAAGTTCTGGAATCTGAGAGGAGCCACAAATTTCCTTCCACCCAGCGTTCCCCCACGTCTCCCGATAAAAATGATACCTCACTTGTGTGGGTAGGCCTAGCGCCCGCGACAGGATTCGCCCCAAAGCGCAATGTGGACACATCAAAATTTGTGAAGGAAAACAGAGGTGTTTTTTGCAAAGTGCCTACCTGTAGATTTTGGCTTGTAGCTCAGCCGCCACCTAGGGAAACCTACCAAACCTGTGTATTTCTGAAAACTAGAGACCTAGGGGAATCCAAGATGGGGTGACTTGTGTGGCTCGGACCAGGTTCTGTTACCCAGAATCCTTTGCAAACCTCAAAATTTGTCTAAAAAAACACATGTTCCTCACATTTCTGTGGCAGAAAGTTCTGGAATCTGAGAGGAGCCACGAATTTCTTTCCACCCAGCGTTCCCCCACGTCTCCTGATAAAAATGATACCTCACTTGTGTGCGTAGGCCTAGCGCCCGTGACAGGAAATGCCCCAAGGCGCAACGTGGACACATCCAAATTTGTGACGGAAAACAGAGGTGTTTTTTGCAAAGTGCCTACCTGTAGATTTTGGCCTGTAGCTCAGCCGCCACCTAGGGAAACCTACCAAACCTGTGCATTTCTGAAAACTAGAGACCTAGGAGAATCCAAGATGGGGTGACTTGTGTGGCTCGGACCAGGTTCTGTTACCCAGAATCCTTTGGAAACCTCAAAATTTGGCTAAAAAAACACATGTTCCTAACATTTCTGTGGCAGAAAGTTCTGGAATCTGAGAGGAGCCACAAATTTCCTTCCACCCAGCGTTCCCCCACGTCTCCCAATAAAAATGATACATCACTTGTGTGGGTAGGCCTAGCGCCCGCAACAGGAAACGCCCCAAAGCGCAACGTGGACACATCCAAATTTGTGACGGAAAACAGAGGTGTTTTTTGCAAAGTGCCTACCTGTAGATTTTGGCCTGAAGCTCAGCCGCCACGTAGGGAATCTTACCAAACCTGTGCATTTCTGAAAACTAGAGACCTAGGGGAATCCAAGATGGGGTGACTTGTGTGGCTCGGACCAGGTTCTGTTACCCAGAATCATTTGCAAACCTCAAAATTTGGCTAAAAAAACACATGTTCCTAATATTTCTGTGGCAGAAAGTTCTGGAATCTGAGTGGAGCCACCAATTTCCTTCCACCCAGCGTTCCCCCACGTCTCCCGATAAAAATGATACCTCACTTGTGTGGGTAGGCCTAGCGGCCGCGACAGGAGACACCCCAAAGCGCAACGTGGACACATCCAAATTTGTGAAGGAAAACAGAGGTGTTTTTTGCAAAGTGCCTACCTGTAGATTTTGGCCTGTAGCTCAGACGCCACCTAGGGAAACCTACCAAACCTGTGCATTTCTGAAAACTAGAGACCTAGGGGAATCCAAGATGGGGTGACTTGTGTGGCTCGGACCAGGTTCTGTTACCCAGAATCCTTTGCAAACCTCAAAATTTGGCTAAAAAAACACATGTTCCTAACATTTCTGTGGCAGAAAGTTCTGGAATCTGAGAGGAGCCACAAATTTCCTTCAACCCAGCGTTCCCCCACGTCTCCCGATGAAAATGATACCTCACTTGTGTGGGTAGGCCTAGCGGCCGCGACAGTAGATGCCCCAAAGCGCAACGTGGACACATCCAAATTTGTGAAGGAAAACAGAGGTGTTTTTTGCAAAGTGACTACCTGTAGATTTTGGCCTGTAGCTCAGCCGCCACCTAGGGAAACCTACCAAACCTGGGCATTTCTGAAAACTAGAGACCTAGGGGAATCCAAGGTGGGGTGACTTGTGTGGCTCGGACCAGGTTCTGTTAACCTGAATCCTTTGCAAACCTCAAAATTTGGCTAAAAAAACACATGTTCCTAACATTTCTGTGGCAGAAAGTTCTGGAATCTGAGAGGAGCCACAAATTTCCTTCCACCCAGCGTTCCCCCACGTCTCCCGATAAAAATGATACCTCACTTGTGTGGGTAGGCCTAGCGCCCGCGACAGGAAACGACCCCAAAGCGCAATGTGGACACATCAAAATTTGTGAAGGAAAACAGAGGTGTTTTTTGCAAAGTGCCTACCTGTAGATTTTGGCTTGTAGCTCAGCCGCCACCTAGGGAAACCTACCAAACCTGTGTATTTCTGAAAACTAGAGACCTAGGGGAATCCAAGATGGGGTGACTTGTGTGGCTCGGACCAGGTTCTGTTACCCAGAATCCTTTGCAAACCTCAAAATTTGTCTAAAAAAACACATGTTCCTCACATTTCTGTGGCAGAAAGTTCTGGAATCTGAGAGGAGCCACGAATTTCTTTCCACCCAGCGTTCCCCCACGTCTCCTGATAAAAATGATACCTCACTTGTGTGCGTAGGCCTAGCGCCCGTGACAGGAAATGCCCCAAGGCGCAACGTGGACACATCCAAATTTGTGACGGAAAACAGAGGTGTTTTTTGCAAAGTGCCTACCTGTAGATTTTGGCCTGTAGCTCAGCCGCCACCTAGGGAAACCTACCAAACCTGTGCATTTCTGAAAACTAGAGACCTAGGGGAATTCAAGGTGGGGTGACTTGTGTGGCTCGGACCAGGTTCTGTTACCCAGAATCCTTTGCAAACCTCAAAATGTGGCTAAAAAAACACATGTTCCTAACATTTCTGTGGCAGAAAGTTCTGGAATCTGAGAGGAGCCACAAATTTTCTTCCACCTAGCGTTCCCCCACGTCTCCCGATAAAAATGATACCTCACTTGTGTGGGTAGGCCTAGCGCCCGCGACAGGAAACGCCCCAAAGCACAACGTGGACACATCCAAATTTGTGAAGGAAAACAGAGGTGTTTTTTGCAAAGTGCCTACCTGTAGATTTTGGCCTGTAGCTCAGCCGCCACCTAGGGAAACCTACCAAACCTGTGCATTTCTGAAAACTAGAGACCTAGGGGAATTCAAGGTGGGGTGACTTGTGTGGCTCGGACCAGGTTCAGTTACCCAGAATCCTTTGCAAACCTCAAAATTTGGCTAAAAAAACACAAGTTCCTAACATTTCTGTGGCAGAAAGTTCTGGAATCTGAGAGGAGCCACAAATTTCCTTCCACCCAGCGTTCCCCCACGTCTCCCGATAAAAATGATACCTCACTTGTGTGGGTAGGCCTAGCGGCCGCGACAGGGAACACTCCAAAGTGCAACGTGGACACATCCAAATTTGTGAAGGAAAACAGAGGTGTTTTTTGCAAAGTGACTACCTGTAGATTTTGGCCTGTAGCTCAGCCGCCACCTAGGGAAACCTACCAAACCTGTGCATTTCTGAAAACTAGAGACCTAGGAGAATCCAAGATGGGGTGACTTGTGTGGCTCGGACCAGGTTCTGTTACCCAGAATCCTTTGGAAACCTCAAAATTTGGCTAAAAAAACACATGTTCCTAACATTTCTGTGGCAGAAAGTTCTGGAATCTGAGAGGAGCCACAAATTTCCTTCCACCCAGCGTTCCCCCACGTCTCCCAATAAAAATGATACATCACTTGTGTGGGTAGGCCTAGCGCCCGCAACAGGAAACGCCCCAAAGCGCAACGTGGACACATCCAAATTTGTGACGGAAAACAGAGGTGTTTTTTGCAAAGTGCCTACCTGTAGATTTTGGCCTGAAGCTCAGCCGCCACGTAGGGAAACTTACCAAACCTGTGCATTTCTGAAAACTAGAGACCTAGGGGAATCCAAGATGGGGTGACTTGTGTGGCTCGGACCAGGTTCTGTTACTCAGAATCATTTGCAAACCTCAAAATTTGGCTAAAAAAACACATGTTCCTAATATTTCTGTGGCAGAAAGTTCTGGAATCTGAGAGGAGCCACCAATTTCCTTCCACCCAGCGTTCCCCCACGTCTCCCGATAAAAATGATACCTCACTTGTGTGGGTAGGCCTAGCGGCCGCGACAGGACACACCCCAAAGCGCAACGTGGACACATCCAAATTTGTGAAGGAAAACAGAGGTGTTTTTTGCAAAGTGCCTACCTGTAGATTTTGGCCTGTAGCTCAGCCGCCACCTAGGGAAACCTACCAAACCTGTGCATTTCTGAAAACTAGAGACCTAGGGGAATCCAAGGTGGGGTGACTTGTGTGGCTCGGACCAGGTTCTGTTACCCAGAATCCTTTGCAAACCTCAAAATTTGGCTAAAAAAACACATGTTCCTAACATTTCTGTGGCAGAAAGTTCTGGAATCTGACAGGAGCCACAAATTTCCTTCAACCCAGCGTTCCCCCACGTCTCCCGATAAAAATGATACCTCACTTGTGTGGGTAGGCCTAGCGGCCGCGACAGTGAATGCCCCAAAGCGCAACGTGGACCCATCCAAATTTGTGAAGGAAAACAGAGGTGTTTTTTGCAAAGTGACTACCTGTAGATTTTGGCCTGTAGCTCAGCCGCCACCTAGGGAAACCTACCAAACCTGGGCATTTCTGAAAACTAGAGACCTAGGGGAATCCAAGGTGGGGTGACTTGTGTGGCTCGGACCAGGTTCTGTTACCCAGAATCCTTTGCAAACCTCAAAATTTGGCTAAAAAAACACATGTTCCTAACATTTCTGTGGCAGAAAGTTCTGGAATCTGAGAGGAGCCACAAATTTCCTTCAACCCAGCGTTCCCCCACGTCTCCCGATAAAAATGATACCTCACTTGTGTGGGTAGGCCTAGCGGCCGCGACAGTAAATGCCCCAAAGCGCAACGTGGACACATCCAAATTTGTGAAGGAAAACAGAGGTGTTTTTTGCAAAGTGACTTCCTGTAGATTTTGGCCTGTAGCTCAGCCGCCACCTAGGGAAACCTACCAAACCTGGGCATTTCTGAAAACTAGAGACCTAGGGGAATCCAAGGTGGGGTGACTTGTGTGGCTCGGACCAGGTTCTGTTACCCAGAATCCTTTGCAAACCTCAAAATTTGGCTAAAAAAACACATGTTCCTAACATTTCTGTGGCAGAAAGTTCTGGAATCTGAGAGGAGCCACAAATTTCCTTCCACCCAGCTTTCCCCCACGTCTCCCGATAAAAATGATACCTCACTTGTGTGGGTAGGCCTAGCGGCCACGACAGGGAACGCCCCAAAGCGCAACGTGGACACATCCAAATTTGTGAAGGAAAACAGAGGTGTTTTTTGCAAAGTGCCTACCTGTAGATTTTGGCCTGTAGCTCAGCCGCCACCTAGGGAAACCTACCAAACCTGTGCATTTCTGAAAACTAGAGACCTAGGGGAATCCAAGGTGGGGTGACTTGTGTGGCTCGGACCAGGTTCTGTTACCCAGAATCCTTTGCAAACCTCAAAATTTGGCTAAAAAAACACATGTTCCTAACATTTCTGTGGCAGAAAGTTCTGGAATCTGAGAGGAGCCACAAATTTCCTTCCACCCAGCGTTCCTCCACGTCTCCCGATAAAAATGATACCTCACTTGTGTGGTAGGCCTAGCGGCCGCGACAGGAAACGCCCCAAAGCGCAACGTGGACACATCCAAATTTGTGAAGTAAAACAGAGGTGTTTTTTGCAAAGTGCCTACCTGTAGATTTTGGCCTGTAGCTCAGCCGCCACCTAGGGAAACTTACCAAACCTGTGCATTTCTGAAACCTAGAGACCTAGGGGAATTCAAGGTGGGGTGACTTGTGTGGCTCGGACCAGGTTCTGTTACCCAGAATCCTTTGCAAACCTCAAAATGTGGCTAAAAAAACACATGTTCCTAACATTTCTGTGGCAGAAAGTTCTGGGATCTGAGAGGAGCCACAAATTTTCTTCCACCCAGCGTTCCCCCACGTCTCCCGATAAAAATGATACCTCACTTGTGTGGGTAGGCCTAGCGCCCGCGACAGGAAACGCCCCAAAGCACAACGTGGACACATCCAAATTTGTGAAGGAAAACAGAGGTGTTTTTTGCAAAGTGCCTACCTGTAGATTTTGGCCTGTAGCTCAGCCGCCACCTAGGGAAACCTACCAAACCTGTGCATTTCTGAAAACTAGAGACCTAGGGGAATTCAAGGTGGGGTGACTTGTGTGGCTCGGACCAGGTTCAGTTACCCAGAATCCTTTGCAAACCTCAAAATTTGGCTAAAAAAACACAAGTTCCTAACATTTCTGTGGCAGAAAGTTCTGGAATCTGAGAGGAGCCACAAATTTCCTTCCACCCAGCGTTCCCCCACGTCTCCCGATAAAAATGATACCTCACTTGTGTGGGTAGGCCTAGCGGCCGCGACAGGAAGCCCTCCAAAGCGCAATGTGGACACATCCAAATTTGTGAAGGAAAACAGAGGTGTTTTTTGCAAAGTGACTACCTGTAGATTTTGGCCTGTAGCTCAGCCGCCACCTAGGGAAACCTACCAAACCTGTGCATTTCTGAAAACTAGAGACCTAGGGGAATCCAAGATGGGGTGACTTGTGTGGCTCGGACCAGGTTCTGTTACCCAGAATCCTTTGGAAACCTCAAAATTTGGCTAAAAAAACACATGTTCCTAACATTTCTGTGGCAGAAAGTTCTGGAATCTGAGAGGAGCCACAAATTTCCTTCCACCCAGCGTTCCCCCACGTCTCCCAATAAAAATGATACATCACTTGTGTGGGTAGGCCTAGCGCCCGCAACAGGAAACACCCCAAAGCGCAACGTGGACACATCCAAATTTGTGACGGAAAACAGAGGTGTTTTTTGCAAAGTGCCTACCTGTAGATTTTGGCCTGAAGCTCAGCCGCCACGTAGGGAAACTTACCAAACCTGTGCATTTCTGAAAACTAGAGACCTAGGGGAATCCAAGATTGGGTGACTTGTGTGGCTCGGACCAGGTTCTGTTACCCAGAATCCTTTGGAAACCTCAAAATTTGGCTAAAAAAACACATGTTCCTAACATTTCTGTGGCAGAAAGTTCTGGGATCTGAGAGGAGCCACAAATTTTCTTCCACCCAGCGTTCCCCCACGTCTCCCGATAAAAATGATACCTCACTTGTGTGGGTAGGCCTAGCGCCCGCGACAGGAAACGCCCCAAAGCACAACGTGGACACATCCAAATTTGTGAAGGAAAACAGAGGTGTTTTTTGCAAAGTGCCTACCTGTAGATTTTGGCCTGTAGCTCAGCCGCCACCTAGGGAAACCTACCAAACCTGTGCATTTCTGAAAACTAGAGACCTAGGGGAATTCAAGGTGGGGTGACTTGTGTGGCTCGGACCAGGTTCAGTTACCCAGAATCCTTTGCAAACCTCAAAATTTGGCTAAAAAAACACAAGTTCCTAACATTTCTGTGGCAGAAAGTTCTGGAATCTGAGAGGAGCCACAAATTTCCTTCCACCCAGCGTTCCCCCACGTCTCCCGATAAAAATGATACCTCACTTGTGTGGGTAGGCCTAGCGGCCGCGACAGGAAGCCCTCCAAAGCGCAATGTGGACACATCCAAATTTGTGAAGGAAAACAGAGGTGTTTTTTGCAAAGTGACTACCTGTAGATTTTGGCCTGTAGCTCAGCCGCCACCTAGGGAAACCTACCAAACCTGTGCATTTCTGAAAACTAGAGACCTAGGGGAATCCAAGATGGGGTGACTTGTGTGGCTCGGACCAGGTTCTGTTACCCAGAATCCTTTGGAAACCTCAAAATTTGGCTAAAAAAACACATGTTCCTAACATTTCTGTGGCAGAAAGTTCTGGAATCTGAGAGGAGCCACAAATTTCCTTCCACCCAGCGTTCCCCCACGTCTCCCAATAAAAATGATACATCACTTGTGTGGGTAGGCCTAGCGCCCGCAACAGGAAACACCCCAAAGCGCAACGTGGACACATCCAAATTTGTGACGGAAAACAGAGGTGTTTTTTGCAAAGTGCCTACCTGTAGATTTTGGCCTGAAGCTCAGCCGCCACGTAGGGAAACTTACCAAACCTGTGCATTTCTGAAAACTAGAGACCTAGGGGAATCCAAGATGGGGTGACTTGTGTGGCTCGGACCAGGTTCTGTTACCCAGAATCATTTGCAAACCTCAAAATTTGGCTAAAAAAACACATGCTCCTAATATTTCTGTGGCAGAAAGTTCTGGAATCTGAGAGGAGCCACCAATTTCCTTCCACCCAGCGTTCCCCCACGTCTCCCGATAAAAATGATACCTCACTTGTGTGGGTAGGCCTAGCGCCCGTGACAGGAAATGCCCCAAAGCGCAACGTGGACACAGCCAAATTTTTGAAGGAAAACAGAGGTGTTTTTTGCAAAGTGCCTACCTGTAGATTTTGGCCTGTAGCTCAGCCGCCACCTAGGGAAACCTACCAAACCTGTGCATTTCTGAAAACTAGAGACCTAGGGGAATCCAAGGTGGGGTGACTTGTGTGGCTCGGACCAGGTTCTGTTACCCAGAATCCTTTGCAAACCTCAAAATTTGGCTAAAAAAACACATGTTCCTAACATTTCTGTGGCAGAAAGTTCTGGAATCTGAGAGGAGCCACCAATTTCCTTCCACCCAGCGTTCCCCCACGTCTCCCGATAAAAATGATACCTCACTTGTGTGGGTAGGCCTAGCGGCCGCGACATGAGACACCCCAAAGCGCAACGTGGACACATCCAAATTTGTGAAGGAAAACAGAGGTGTTTTTTGCAAAGTGCCTACCTGTAGATTTTGGCCTGTAGCTCAGCCGCCACCTAGGGAAACCTACCAAACCTGTGCATTTCTGAAAACTAGAGACCTAGGGGAATCCAAGATGGGGTGACTTGTGTGGCTCGGACCAGGTTCTGTTACCCAGAATCCTTTGGAAACCTCAAAATTTGGCTAAAAAAACACATGTTCCTAACATTTCTGTGGCAGAAAGTTCTGGAATCTGAGAGGAGCCACAAATTTCCTTCCACCCAGCGTTCCCCCACGTCTCCCAATAAAAATGATACATCACTTGTGTGGGTAGGCCTAGCGCCCGCAACAGGAAACACCCCAAAGCGCAACGTGGACACATCCAAATTTGTGACGGAAAACAGAGGTGTTTTTTGCAAAGTGCCTACCTGTAGATTTTGGCCTGAAGCTCAGCCGCCACGTAGGGAAACTTACCAAACCTGTGCATTTCTGAAAACTAGAGACCTAGGGGAATCCAAGATGGGGTGACTTGTGTGGCTCGGACCAGGTTCTGTTACCCAGAATCATTTGCAAACCTCAAAATTTGGCTAAAAAAACACATGTTCCTAATATTTCTGTGGCAGAAAGTTCTGGAATCTGAGAGGAGCCACCAATTTCCTTCCACCCAGCGTTCCCCCACGTCTCCCGATAAAAATGATACCTCACTTGTGTGGGTAGGCCTAGCGCCCGTGACAGGAAATGCCCCAAAGCGCAACGTGGACACAGCCAAATTTTTGAAGGAAAACAGAGGTGTTTTTTGCAAAGTGCCTACCTGTAGATTTTGGCCTGTAGCTCAGCCGCCACCTAGGGAAACCTACCAAACCTGTGCATTTCTGAAAACTAGAGACCTAGGGGAATCCAAGGTGGGGTGACTTGTGTGGCTCGGACCAGGTTCTGTTACCCAGAATCCTTTGCAAACCTCAAAATTTGGCTAAAAAAACACATGTTCCTAACATTTCTGTGGCAGAAAGTTCTGGAATCTGAGAGGAGCCACCAATTTCCTTCCACCCAGCGTTCCCCCACGTCTCCCGATAAAAATGATACCTCACTTGTGTGGGTAGGCCTAGCGGCCGCGACATGAGACACCCCAAAGCGCAACGTGGACACATCCAAATTTGTGAAGGAAAACAGAGGTGTTTTTTGCAAAGTGCCTACCTGTAGATTTTGGCCTGTAGCTCAGCCGCCACCTAGGGAAACCTACCAAACCTGTGCATTTCTGAAAACTAGAGACCTAGGGGAATCCAAGATGGGGTGACTTGTGTGGCTCGGACCAGGTTCTGTTACCCAGAATCCTTTGCAAACCTCAAAATTTGGCTAAAAAAACACATGTTCCTAACATTTCTGTGGCAGAAAGTTCTGGAATCTGAGAGGAGCCACAAATTTCCTTCAACCCAGCGTTCCCCCACGTCTCCCGATGAAAATGATACCTCACTTGTGTGGGTAGGCCTAGCGGCCGCGACAGTAGATGCCCCAAAGCGCAACGTGGACACATCCAAATTTGTGAAGGAAAACAGAGGTGTTTTTTGCAAAGTGACTACCTGTAGATTTTGGCCTGTAGCTCAGCCGCCACCTAGGGAAACCTACCAAACCTGGGCATTTCTGAAAACTAGAGACCTAGGGGAATCCAAGGTGGGGTGACTTGTGTGGCTCGGACCAGGTTCTGTTAACCAGAATCCTTTGCAAACCTCAAAATTTGTCTAAAAAAACACATGTTCCTCACATTTCTGTGGCAGAAAGTTCTGGAATCTGAGAGGAGCCACGAATTTCTTTCCACCCAGCGTTCCCCCACGTCTCCTGATAAAAATGATACCTCACTTGTGTGCGTAGGCCTAGCGCCCGTGACAGGAAATGCCCCAAGGCGCAACGTGGACACATCCAAATTTGTGACGGAAAACAGAGGTGTTTTTTGCAAAGTGCCTACCTGTAGATTTTGGCCTGTAGCTCAGCCGCCACCTAGGGAAACCTACCAAACCTGTGCATTTCTGAAAACTAGAGACCTAGGGGAATTCAAGGTGGGGTGACTTGTGTGGCTCGGACCAGGTTCTGTTACCCAGAATCCTTTGCAAACCTCAAAATGTGGCTAAAAAAACACATGTTCCTAAAATTTCTGTGGCAGAAAGTTCTGGAATCTGAGAGGAGCCACAAATTTTCTTCCACCTAGCGTTCCCCCACGTCTCCCGATAAAAATGATACCTCACTTGTGTGGGTAGGCCTAGCGCCCGCGACAGGAAACGCCCCAAAGCACAACGTGGACACATCCAAATTTGTGAAGGAAAACAGAGGTGTTTTTTGCAAAGTGCCTACCTGTAGATTTTGGCCTGTAGCTCAGCCGCCACCTAGGGAAACCTACCAAACCTGTGCATTTCTGAAAACTAGAGACCTAGGGGAATTCAAGGTGGGGTGACTTGTGTGGCTCGGACCAGGTTCTGTTACCCAGAATCCTTTGCAAACCTCAAAATGTGGCTAAAAAAACACATGTTCCTAACATTTCTGTGGCAGAAAGTTCTGGAATCTGAGAGGAGCCACAAATTTTCTTCCACCTAGCGTTCCCCCACGTCTCCCGATAAAAATGATACCTCACTTGTGTGGGTAGGCCTAGCGCCCGCGACAGGAAACGCCCTAAAGCACAACGTGGACACATCCAAATTTGTGAAGGAAAACAGAGGTGTTTTTTGCAAAGTGCCTACCTGTAGATTTTGGCCTGTAGCTCAGCCGCCACCTAGGGAAACCTACCAAACCTGTGCATTTCTGAAAACTAGAGACCTAGGGGAATTCAAGGTGGGGTGACTTGTGTGGCTCGGACCAGGTTCAGTTACCCAGAATCCTTTGCAAACCTCAAAATTTGGCTAAAAAAACACAACTTCCTAACATTTCTGTGGCAGAAAGTTCTGGAATCTGAGAGGAGCCACAAATTTCCTTCCACCCAGCGTTCCCCCACGTCTCCCGATAAAAATGATACCTCACTTGTGTGGGTAGGCCTAGCGGCCGCGACAGGAAACACTCCAAAGCGCAACGTGGACACATCCAAATTTGTGAAGGAAAACAGAGGTGTTTTTTGCAAAGTGACTACCTGTAGATTTTGGCCTGTAGCTCAGCCGCCACCTAGGGAAACCTACCAAACCTGTGCATTTCTGAAAACTAGAGACCTAGGAGAATCCAAGATGGGGTGACTTGTGTGGCTCGGACCAGGTTCTGTTACCCAGAATCCTTTGGAAACCTCAAAATTTGGCTAAAAAAACACATGTTCCTAACATTTCTGTGGCAGAAAGTTCTGGAATCTGAGAGGAGCCACAAATTTCCTTCCACCCAGCGTTCCCCCACGTCTCCCAATAAAAATGATACATCACTTGTGTGGGTAGGCCTAGCGCCCGCAACAGGAAACGCCCCAAAGCGCAACGTGGACACATCCAAATTTGTGACGGAAAACAGAGGTGTTTTTTGCAAAGTGCCTACCTGTAGATTTTGGCCTGAAGCTCAGCTGCCACGTAGGGAAACTTACCAAACCTGTGCATTTCTGAAAACTAGAGACCTAGGGGAATCCAAGATGGGGTGACTTGTGTGGCTCGGACCAGGTTCTGTTACCCAGAATCATTTGCAAACCTCAAAATTTGGCTAAAAAAACACATGTTCCTAATATTTCTGTGGCAGAAAGTTCTGGAATCTGAGAGGAGCCACCAATTTCCTTCCACCCAGCGTTCCCCCACGTCTCCCGATAAAAGTGATACCTCACTTGTGTGGGTAGGCCTAGCGGCCGCGACAGGAGACACCCCAAAGCGCAACGTGGACACATCCAAATTTGTGAAGGAAAACAGAGGTGTTTTTTGCAAAGTGCCTACCTGTAGATTTTGGCCTGTAGCTCAGCCGCCACCTAGGGAAACCTACCAAACCTGTGCATTTCTGAAAACTAGAGACCTAGGGGAATCCAAGATGGGGTGACTTGTGTGGCTCGGACCAGGTTCTGTTACCCAGAATCCTTTGCAAACCTCAAAATTTGGCTAAAAAAACACATGTTCCTAACATTTCTGTGGCAGAAAGTTCTGGAATCTGAGAGGAGCCACAAATTTCCTTCAACCCAGCGTTCCCCCACGTCTCCCGATGAAAATGATACCTCACTTGTGTGGGTAGGCCTAGCGGCCGCGACAGTAGATGCCCCAAAGCGCAACGTGGACACATCCAAATTTGTGAAGGAAAACAGAGGTGTTTTTTGCAAAGTGACTACCTGTAGATTTTGGCCTGTAGCTCAGCCGCCACCTAGGGAAACCTACCAAACCTGGGCATTTCTGAAAACTAGAGACCTAGGGGAATCCAAGGTGGGGTGACTTGTGTGGCTCGGACCAGGTTCTGTTAACCTGAATCCTTTGCAAACCTCAAAATTTGGCTAAAAAAACACATGTTCCTAACATTTCTGTGGCAGAAAGTTCTGGAATCTGAGAGGAGCCACAAATTTCCTTCCACCCAGCGTTCCCCCACGTCTCCCGATAAAAATGATACCTCACTTGTGTGGGTAGGCCTAGCGCCCGCGTCAGGAAACGCCCCAAAGCGCAATGTGGACACATCAAAATTTGTGAAGGAAAACAGAGGTGTTTTTTGCAAAGTGCCTACCTGTAGATTTTGGCTTGTAGCTCAGCCGCCACCTAGGGAAACCTACCAAACCTGTGTATTTCTGAAAACTAGAGACCTAGGGGAATCCAAGATGGGGTGACTTGTGTAGCTCGGACCAGGTTCTGTTACCCAGAATCCTTTGCAAACCTCAAAATTTGTCTAAAAAAACACATGTTCCTCACATTTCTGTGGCAGAAAGTTCTGGAATCTGAGAGGAGCCACGAATTTCTTTCCACCCAGCGTTCCCCCACGTCTCCTGATAAAAATGATACCTCACTTGTGTGCGTAGGCCTAGCGCCCGTGACAGGAAATGCCCCAAGGCGCAACGTGGACACATCCAAATTTGTGACGGAAAACAGAGGTGTTTTTTGCAAAGTGCCTACCTGTAGATTTTGGCCTGTAGCTCAGCCGCCACCTAGGGAAACCTACCAAACCTGTGCATTTCTGAAAACTAGAGACCTATGGGAATTCAAGGTGGGGTGACTTGTGTGGCTCGGACCAGGTTCTGTTACCCAGAATCCTTTGCAAACCTCAAATGTGGCTAAAAAAACACATGTTCCTAACATTTCTGTGGCAGAAAGTTCTGGAATCTGAGAGGAGCCACAAATTTTCTTCCACCTAGCGTTCCCCCACGTCTCCCGATAAAAATGATACCTCACTTGTGTGGGTAGGCCTAGCGCCCGCGACAGGAAACGCCCCAAAGCACAACGTGGACACATCCAAATTTGTGAAGGAAAACAGAGGTGTTTTTTGCAAAGTGCCTACCTGTAGATTTTGGCCTGTAGCTCAGCCGCCACCTAGGGAAACCTACCAAACCTGTGCATTTCTGAAAACTAGAGACCTAGAGGAATTCAAGGTGGGGTGACTTGTGTGGCTCGGACCAGGTTCAGTTACCCAGAATCCTTTGCAAACCTCAAAATTTGGCTAAAAAAAACACAAGTTCCTAACATTTCTGTGGCAGAAAGTTCTGGAATCTGAGAGGAGCCACAAATTTCCTTCCACCCAGCGTTCCCCCACGTCTCCCGATAAAAATGATACCTCACTTGTGTGGGTAGGCCTAGCGGCCGCGACAGGGAACACTCCAAAGTGCAACGTGGACACATCCAAATTTGTGAAGGAAAACAGAGGTGTTTTTTGCAAAGTGACTACCTGTAGATTTTGGCCTGTAGCTCAGCCGCCACCTAGGGAAACCTACCAAACCTGTGCATTTCTGAAAACTAGAGACCTAGGAGAATCCAAGATGGGGTGACTTGTGTGGCTCGGACCAGGTTCTGTTACCCAGAATCCTTTGGAAACCTCAAAATTTGGCTAAAAAAACACATGTTCCTAACATTTCTGTGGCAGAAAGTTCTGGAATCTGAGAGGAGCCACAAATTTCCTTCCACCCAGCGTTCCCCCACGTCTCCCAATAAAAATGATACATCACTTGTGTGGGTAGGCCTAGCGCCCGCAACAGGAAACGCCCCAAAGCGCAACGTGGACACATCCAAATTTGTGACGGAAAACAGAGGTGTTTTTTGCAAAGTGCCTACCTGTAGATTTTGGCCTGAAGCTCAGCCGCCACGTAGGGAAACTTACCAAACCTGTGCATTTCTGAAAACTAGAGACCTAGGGGAATCCAAGATGGGGTGACTTGTGTGGCTCGGACCAGGTTCTGTTACCCAGAATCATTTGCAAACCTAAAAATTTGGCTAAAAAAACACATGTTCCTAATATTTCTGTGGCAGAAAGTTCTGGAATCTGAGAGGAGCCACCAATTTTCTTCCACCTAGCGTTCCCCCACGTCTCCCGATAAAAATGATACCTCACTTGTGTGGGTAGGCCTAGCGCCCGCGACAGGAAACGCCCCAAAGCACAACGTGGACACATCCAAATTTGTGAAGGAAAACAGAGGTGTTTTTTGCAAAGTGCCTACCTGTAGATTTTGGCCTGTAGCTCAGCCGCCACCTAGGGAAACCTACCAAACCTGTGCATTTCTGAAAACTAGAGACCTAGGGGAATTCAAGGTGGGGTGACTTGTGTGGCTCGGACCAGGTTCTGTTACCCAGAATCCTTTGCAAACCTCAAAATGTGGCTAAAAAAACACATGTTCCTAACATTTCTGTGGCAGAAAGTTCTGGAATCTGAGAGGAGCCACAAATTTTCTTCCACCTAGCGTTCCCCCACGTCTCCCGATAAAAATGATACCTCACTTGTGTGGGTAGGCCTAGCGCCCGCGACATGAAACGCCCTAAAGCACAACGTGGACACATCCAAATTTGTGAAGGAAAACAGAGGTGTTTTTTGCAAAGTGTCTACCTGTAGATTTTGGCCTGTAGCTCAGCCGCCACCTAGGGAAACCTACCAAACCTGTGCATTTCTGAAAACTAGAGACCTAGGGGAATTCAAGGTGGGGTGACTTGTGTGGCTCGGACCAGGTTCAGTTACCCAGAATCCTTTGCAAACCTCAAAATTTGGCTAAAAAAACACAAGTTCCTAACATTTCTGTGGCAGAAAGTTCTGGAATCTGAGAGGAGCCACAAATTTCCTTCCACCCAGCGTTCCCCCACGTCTCCCGATAAAAATGATACCTCACTTGTGTGGGTAGGCCTAGCGGCCGTGACAGGAAACACTCCAAAGCGCAACGTGGACACATCCAAATTTGTGAAGGAAAACAGAGGTGTTTTTTGCAAAGTGACTACCTGTAGATTTTGGCCTGTAGCTCAGCCGCCACCTAGGGAAACCTACCAAACCTGTGCATTTCTGAAAACTAGAGACCTAGGAGAATCCAAGATGGGGTGACTTGTGTGGCTCGGACCAGGTTCTGTTACCCAGAATCCTTTGGAAACCTCACAATTTGGCTAAAAAAACACATGTTCCTAACATTTCTGTGGCAGAAAGTTCTGGAATCTGAGAGGAGCCACAAATTTCCTTCCACCCAGCGTTCCCCCACGTCTCCCAATAAAAATGATACATCACTTGTGTGGGTAGGCCTAGCGCCCGCAACAGGAAACGCCCCAAAGCGCAACGTGGACACATCCAAATTTGTGACGGAAAACAGAGGTGTTTTTTGCAAAGTGCCTACCTGTAGATTTTGGCCTGAAGCTCAGCTGCCACGTAGGGAAACTTACCAAACCTGTGCATTTCTGAAAACTAGAGACCTAGGGGAATCCAAGATGGGGTGACTTGTGTGGCTCGGACCAGGTTCTGTTACCCAGAATCATTTGCAAACCTCAAAATTTGGCTAAAAAAACACATGTTCCTAATATTTCTGTGGCAGAAAGTTCTGGAATCTGAGAGGAGCCACCAATTTCCTTCCACCCAGCGTTCCCCCACGTCTCCCGATAAAAATGATACCTCACTTGTGTGGGTAGGCCTAGCGGCCGCGACAGGAGACACCCCAAAGCGCAACGTGGACACATCCAAATTTGTGAAGGAAAACAGAGGTGTTTTTTGCAAAGTGCCTACCTGTAGATTTTGGCCTGTAGCTCAGCCGCCACCTAGGGAAACCTACCAAACCTGTGCATTTCTGAAAACTAGAGACCTAGGGGAATCCAAGATGGGGTGACTTGTGTGGCTCGGACCAGGTTCTGTTACCCAGAATCCTTTGCAAACCTCAAAATTTGGCTAAAAAAACACATGTTCCTAACATTTCTGTGGCAGAAAGTTCTGGAATCTGAGAGGAGCCACAAATTTCCTTCAACCCAGCGTTCCCCCACGTCTCCCGATGAAAATGATACCTCACTTGTGTGGGTAGGCCTAGCGGCCGCGACAGTAGATGCCCCAAAGCGCAACGTGGACACATCCAAATTTGTGAAGGAAAACAGAGGTGTTTTTTGCAAAGTGAGTACCTGTAGATTTTGGCCTGTAGCTCAGCCGCCACCTAGGGAAACCTACCAAACCTGGGCATTTCTGAAAACTAGAGACCTAGGGGAATCCAAGGTGGGGTGACTTGTGTGGCTCGGACCAGGTTCTGTTAACCTGAATCCTTTGCAAACCTCAAAATTTGGCTAAAAAAACACATGTTCCTAACATTTCTGTGGCAGAAAGTTCTGGAATCTGAGAGGAGCCACAAATTTCCTTCCACCCAGCGTTCCCCCACGTCTCCCGATAAAAATGATACCTCACTTGTGTGGGTAGGCCTAGCGCCCGCGACAGGAAACGCCCCAAAGCGCAATGTGGACACATCAAAATTTGTGAAGGAAAACAGAGGTGTTTTTTGCAAAGTGCCTACCTGTAGATTTTGGCTTGTAGCTCAGCCGCCACCTAGGGAAACCTACCAAACCTGTGTATTTCTGAAAACTAGAGACCTAGGGGAATCCAAGATGGGGTGACTTGTGTGGCTCGGACCAGGTTCTGTTACCCAGAATCCTTTGCAAACCTCAAAATTTGTCTAAAAAAACACATGTTCCTCACATTTCTGTGGCAGAAAGTTCTGGAATCTGACAGGAGCCACGAATTTCTTTCCACCCAGCGTTCCCCCACGTCTCCTGATAAAAATGATACCTCACTTGTGTGCGTAGGCCTAGCGCCCGTGACAGGAAATGCCCCAAGGCGCAACGTGGACACATCCAAATTTGTGACGGAAAACAGAGGTGTTTTTTGCAAAGTGCCTACCTGTAGATTTTGGCCTGTAGCTCAGCCGCCACCTAGGGAAACCTACCAAACCTGTGCATTTCTGAAAACTAGAGACCTAGGGGAATTCAAGGTGGGGTGACTTGTGTGGCTCGGACAAAGTTCTGTTACCCAGAATCGTTTGCAAACCTCAAAATGTGGCTAAAAAAACACATGTTCCTAACATTTCTGTGGCAGAAAGTTCTGGAATCTGAGAGGAGCCACAAATTTTCTTCCACCTAGCGTTCCCCCACGTCTCCCGATAAAAATGATACCTCACTTGTGTGGGTAGGCCTAGCGCCCGCGACAGGAAACGCCCCAAAGCACAACGTGGACACATCCAAATTTGTGAAGGAAAACAGAGGTGTTTTTTGCAAAGTGCCTACCTGTAGATTTTGGCCTGTAGCTCAGCCGCCACCTAGGGAAACCTACCAAACCTGTGCATTTCTGAAAACTAGAGACCTAGAGGAATTCAAGGTGGGGTGACTTGTGTGGCTCGGACCAGGTTCAGTTACCCAGAATCCTTTGCAAACCTCAAAATTTGGCTAAAAAAACACAAGTTCCTAACATTTCTGTGGCAGAAAGTTCTGGAATCTGAGAGGAGCCACAAATTTCCTTCCACCCAGCGTTCCCCCACGTCTCCCGATAAAAATGATACCTCACTTGTGTGGGTAGGCCTAGCGGCCGCGACAGGGAACACTCCAAAGTGCAACGTGGACACATCCAAATTTGTGAAGGAAAACAGAGGTGTTTTTTGCAAAGTGACTACCTGTAGATTTTGGCCTGTAGCTCAGCCGCCACCTAGGGAAACCTACCAAACCTGTGCATTTCTGAAAACTAGAGACCTAGGAGAATCCAAGATGGGGTGACTTGTGTGGCTCGGACCAGGTTCTGTTACCCAGAATCCTTTGGGAAACCTCAAAATTTGGCTAAAAAAACACATGTTCCTAACATTTCTGTGGCAGAAAGTTCTGGAATCTGAGAGGAGCCACAAATTTCCTTTCCACCCAGCGTTCCCCCACGTCTCCCAATAAAAATGATACATCACTTGTGTGGGTAGGCCTAGCGCCCGCAACAGGAAACGCCCCAAAGCGCAACGTGGACACATCCAAATTTGTGACGGAAAACAGAGGTGTTTTTTGCAAAGTGCCTACCTGTAGATTTTGGCCTGAAGCTCAGCCGCCACGTAGGGAAACTTACCAAACCTGTGCATTTCTGAAAACTAGAGACCTAGGGGAATCCAAGATGGGGTGACTTGTGTGGCTCGGACCAGGTTCTGTTACCCAGAATCATTTGCAAACCTCAAAATTTGGCTAAAAAAACACATGTTCCTAATATTTCTGTGGCAGAAAGTTCTGGAATCTGAGAGGAGCCACCAATTTCCTTCCACCCAGCGTTCCCCCACGTCTCCCGATAAAAATGATACCTCACTTGTGTGGGTAGGCCTAGCGGCCGCGACAGGAGACACCCCAAAGCGCAACGTGGACACATCCAAATTTGTGAAGGAAAACAGAGGTGTTTTTTGCAAAGTGCCTACCTGTAGATTTTGGCCTGTAGCTCAGCCGCCACCTAGGGAAACCTACCAAACCTGTGCATTTCTGAAAACTAGAGACCTAGGGGAATCCAAGATGGGGTGACTTGTGTGGCTCGGACCAGGTTCTGTTACCCAGAATCCTTTGCAAACCTCAAAATTTGGCTAAAAAAACACATGTTCCTAACATTTCTGTGGCAGAAAGTTCTGGAATCTGAGAGGAGCCACAAATTTCCTTCAACCCAGCGTTCCCCCACGTCTCCCGATGAAAATGATACCTCACTTGTGTGGGTAGGCCTAGCGGCCGCGACAGTAGATGCCCCAAAGCGCAACGTGGACACATCCAAATTTGTGAAGGAAAACAGAGGTGTTTTTTGCAAAGTGACTACCTGTAGATTTTGGCCTGTAGCTCAGCCGCCACCTAGGGAAACCTACCAAACCTGGGCATTTCTGAAAACTAGAGACCTAGGGGAATCCAAGGTGGGGTGACTTGTGTGGCTCGGACCAGGTTCTGTTAACCTGAATCCTTTGCAAACCTCAAAATTTGGCTAAAAAAACACATGTTCCTAACATTTCTGTGGCAGAAAGTTCTGGAATCTGAGAGGAGCCACAAATTTCCTTCCACCCAGCGTTCCCCCACGTCTCCCGATAAAAATGATACCTCACTTGTGTGGGTAGGCCTAGCGCCCGCGACAGGAAACGCCCCAAAGCGCAATGTGGACACATCAAAATTTGTGAAGGAAAACAGAGGTGTTTTTTGCAAAGTGCCTACCTGTAGATTTTGGCTTGTAGCTCAGCCGCCACCTAGGGAAACCTACCAAACCTGTGTATTTCTGAAAACTAGAGACCTAGGGGAATCCAAGATGGGGTGACTTGTGTGGCTCGGACCAGGTTCTGTTACCCAGAATCCTTTGCAAACCTCAAAATTTGTCCTAAAAAAACACATGTTCCTCACATTTCTGTGGCAGAAAGTTCTGGAATCTGAGAGGAGCCACGAATTTCTTTCCACCCAGCGTTCCCCCACGTCTCCTGATAAAAATGATACCTCACTTGTGTGCGTAGGCCTAGCGCCCGTGACAGGAAATGCCCCAAGCCGCAACGTGGACACATCCAAATTTGTGACGGAAAACAGAGGTGTTTTTTGCAAAGTGCCTACCTGTAGATTTTGGCCTGTAGCTCAGCCGCCACCTAGGGAAACCTACCAAACCTGTGCATTTCTGAAAACTAGAGACCTAGGGGAATTCAAGGTGGGGGTGACTTGTGTGGCTCGGACCAGGTTCTGTTACCCAGAATCCTTTGCAAACCTCAAAATGTGGCTAAAAAAACACATGTTCCTAACATTTCTGTGGCAGAAAGTTCTGGAATCTGAGAGGAGCCACAAATTTTCTTCCACCTAGCGTTCCCCCACGTCTCCCGATAAAAATGATACCTCACTTGTGTGGGTAGGCCTAGCGCCCGCGACAGGAAACGCCCCAAAGCACAACGTGGACACATCCAAATTTGTGAAGGAAAACAGAGGTGTTTTTTGCAAAGTGCCTACCTGTAGATTTTGGCCTGTAGCTCAGCCGCCACCTAGGGAAACCTACCAAACCTGTGCATTTCTGAAAACTAGAGACCTAGGGAATTCAAGGTGGGGGTGACTTGTGTGGCTCGGACCAGGTTCAGTTACCCAGAATCCTTTGCAAACCTCAAAATTTGGCTAAAAAAACACAAGTTCCTAACATTTCTGTGGCAGAAGAAAGTTCTGGAATCTGAGAGAGCCACAAATTTCCTTCCACCCAGCGTTCCCCCACGTCTCCCGATAAAAATGATACCTCACTTGTGTGGGTAGGCCTAGCGGCCGCGACAGGGAACACTCCAAAGTGCAACGTGGACACATCCAAATTTGTGAAGGAAAACAGAGGTGTTTTTTGCAAAGTGACTACCTGTAGATTTTGGCCTGTAGCTCAGCCGCCACCTAGGGAAACCTACCAAACCTGTGCATTTCTGACAACTAGAGACCTAGGAGAATCCAAGATGGGGTGACTTGTGTGGCTCGGACCAGGTTCTGTTACCCAGAATCCTTTGGAAACCTCAAAATTTGGCTAAAAAAACACATGTTCCTAAACATTTCTGTGGCAGAAAGTTCTGGAATCTGAGAGGAGCCACAAATTTCCTTCCACCCAGCGTTCCCCCACGTCTCCCAATAAAAATGATACATCACTTGTGTGGGTAGGCCTAGCGCCCGCAACAGGAAACGCCCCAAAGCGCAACGTGGACACATCCAAATTTGTGACGGAAAACAGAGGTGTTTTTTGCAAAGTGCCTACCTGTAGATTTTGGCCTGAAGCTCAGCCGCCACGTAGGGAAACTTACCAAACCTGTGCATTTCTGAAAACTAGAGACCTAGGGGAATCCAAGATGGGGTGACTTGTGTGGCTCGGACCAGGTTCTGTTACTCAGAATCATTTGCAAACCTCAAAATTTGGCTAAAAAAACACATGTTCCTAATATTTCTGTGGCAGAAAGTTCTGGAATCTGAGAGGAGCCACCAATTTCCTTCCACCCAGCGTTCCCCCACGTCTCCCGATAAAAATGATACCTCACTTGTGTGGGTAGGCCTAGCGGCCGCGACAGGACACACCCCAAAGCGCAACGTGGACACATCCAAATTTGTGAAGGAAAACAGAGGTGTTTTTTGCAAAGTGCCTACCTGTAGATTTTGGCCTGTAGCTCAGCCGCCACCTAGGGAAACCTACCAAACCTGTGCATTTCTGAAAACTAGAGACCTAGGGGAATCCAAGGTGGGGTGACTTGTGTGGCTCGGACCAGGTTCTGTTACCCAGAATCCTTTGCAAACCTCAAAATTTTGCTAAAAAAACACATGTTCCTAACATTTCTGTGGCAGAAAGTTCTGGAATCTGACAGGAGCCACAAATTTCCTTCAACCCAGCGTTCCCCCACGTCTCCCGATAAAAATGATACCTCACTTGTGTGGGTAGGCCTAGCGGCCGCGACAGTGAATGCCCCAAAGCGCAACGTGGACCCATCCAAATTTGTGAAGGAAAACAGAGGTGTTTTTTGCAAAGTGACTACCTGTAGATTTTGGCCTGTAGCTCAGCCGCCACCTAGGGAAACCTACCAAACCTGGGCATTTCTGAAAACTAGAGACCTAGGGGAATCCAAGGTGGGGTGACTTGTGTGGCTCGGACCAGGTTCTGTTACCCAGAATCCTTTGCAAACCTCAAAATTTGGCTAAAAAAACACATGTTCCTAACATTTCTGTGGCAGAAAGTTCTGGAATCTGAGAGGAGCCACAAATTTCCTTCCACCCAGCGTTCCCCCACGTCTCCCGATAAAAATGATACCTCACTTGTGTGGGTAGGCCTAGCGGCCGCGACAGCAGACACCCCAAAGCGCAACGTGGACACATCCAAATTTGTGAAGGAAAACAGAGGTGTTTTTTGCAAAGTGCCTACCTGTAGATTTTGGCCTGTAGCTCAGCCGCCACCTAGGGAAACCTACCAAACCTGTGCATTTCTGAAAACTAGAGACCTAGGGGAATCCAAGATGGGGTGACTTGTGTGGCTCGGACCAGGTTCTGTTACCCAGAATCCTTTGCAAACCTCAAAATTTGGCTAAAAAAACACATGTTCCTAACATTTCTGTGGCAGAAAGTTCTGGAATCTGAGAGGAGCCACAAATTTCCTTCAACCCAGCGTTCCCCCACGTCTCCCGATGAAAATGATACCTCACTTGTGTGGGTAGGCCTAGCGGCCGCGACAGTAGATGCCCCAAAGCGCAACGTGGACACATCCAAATTTGTGAAGGAAAACAGAGGTGTTTTTTGCAAAGTGACTACCTGTAGATTTTGGCCTGTAGCTCAGCCGCCACCTAGGGAAACCTACCAAACCTGGGCATTTCTGAAAACTAGAGACCTAGGGGAATCCAAGGTGGGGTGACTTGTGTGGCTCGGACCAGGTTCTGTTAACCTGAATCCTTTGCAAACCTCAAAATTTGGCTAAAAAAACACATGTTCCTAACATTTCTGTGGCAGAAAGTTCTGGAATCTGAGAGGAGCCACAAATTTCCTTCCACCCAGCGTTCCCCCACGTCTCCCGATAAAAATGATACCTCACTTGTGTGGGTAGGCCTAGCGCCCGCGACAGGAAACGCCCCCAAAGCGCAATGTGGACACATCAAAATTTGTGAAGGAAAACAGAGGTGTTTTTTGCAAAGTGCCTACCTGTAGATTTTGGCTTGTAGCTCAGCCGCCACCTAGGGAAACCTACCAAACCTGTGTATTTCTGAAAACTAGAGACCTAGGGGAATCCAAGATGGGGTGACTTGTGTGGCTCGGACCAGGTTCTGTTACCCAGAATCCTTTGCAAACCTCAAAATTTGTCTAAAAAAACACATGTTCCTCACATTTCTGTGGCAGAAAGTTCTGGAATCTGAGAGGAGCCACGAATTTCTTTCCACCCAGCGTTCCCCACGTCTCCTGATAAAAATGATACCTCACTTGTGTGCGTAGGCCTAGCGCCCGTGACAGGAAATGCCCCAAGGCGCAACGTGGACACATCCAAATTTGTGACGGAAAACAGAGGTGTTTTTTGCAAAGTGCCTACCTGTAGATTTTGGCCTGTAGCTCAGCCGCCACCTAGGGAAACCTACCAAACCTGTGCATTTCTGAAAACTAGAGACCTAGGGGAATTCAAGGTGGGGTGACTTGTGTGGCTCGGACCAGGTTCTGTTACCCAGAATCCTTTGCAAACCTCAAAATGTGGCTAAAAAAACACATGTTCCTAACATTTCTGTGGCAGAAAGTTCTGGAATCTGAGAGGAGCCACAAATTTTCTTCCACCTAGCGTTCCCCCACGTCTCCCGATAAAAATGATACCTCACTTGTGTGGGTAGGCCTAGCGCCCGCGACAGGAAACGCCCCAAAGCACAACGTGGACACATCCAAATTTGTGAAGGAAAACAGAGGTGTTTTTTGCAAAGTGCCTACCTGTAGATTTTGGCCTGTAGCTCAGCCGCCACCTAGGGAAACCTACCAAACCTGTGCATTTCTGAAAACTAGAGACCTAGGGGAATTCAAGGTGGGGTGACTTGTGTGGCTCGGACCAGGTTCAGTTACCCAGAATCCTTTGCAAACCTCAAAATTTGGCTAAAAAAACACAAGTTCCTAACATTTCTGTGGCAGAAAGTTCTGGAATCTGAGAGGAGCCACAAATTTCCTTCCACCCAGCGTTCCCCCACGTCTCCCGATAAAAATGATACCTCACTTGTGTGGGTAGGCCTAGCGGCCGCGACAGGGAACACTCCAAAGTGCAACGTGGACACATCCAAATTTGTGAAGGAAAACAGAGGTGTTTTTTGCAAAGTGACTACCTGTAGATTTTGGCCTGTAGCTCAGCCGCCACCTAGGGAAACCTACCAAACCTGTGCATTTCTGAAAACTAGAGACCTAGGAGAATCCAAGATGGGGTGACTTGTGTGGCTCGGACCAGGTTCTGTTACCCAGAATCCTTTGGAAACCTCAAAATTTGGCTAAAAAAACACATGTTCCTAACATTTCTGTGGCAGAAAGTTCTGGAATCTGAGAGGAGCCACAAATTTCCTTCCACCCAGCGTTCCCCCACGTCTCCCAATAAAAATGATACATCACTTGTGTGGGTAGGCCTAGCGCCCGCAACAGGAAACGCCCCAAAGCGCAACGTGGACACATCCAAATTTGTGACGGAAAACAGAGGTGTTTTTTGCAAAGTGCCTACCTGTAGATTTTGGCCTGAAGCTCAGCCGCCACGTAGGGAAACTTACCAAACCTGTGCATTTCTGAAAACTAGAGACCTAGGGGAATCCAAGATGGGGTGACTTGTGTGGCTCGGACCAGGTTCTGTTACTCAGAATCATTTGCAAACCTCAAAATTTGGCTAAAAAAACACATGTTCCTAATATTTCTGTGGCAGAAAGTTCTGGAATCTGAGAGGAGCCACCAATATCCTTCCACCCAGCGTTCCCCCACGTCTCCCGATAAAAATGATACCTCACTTGTGTGGGTAGGCCTAGCGGCCGCGACAGGACACACCCCAAAGCGCAACGTGGACACATCCAAATTTGTGAAGGAAAACAGAGGTGTTTTTTGCAAAGTGCCTACCTGTAGATTTTGGCCTGTAGCTCAGCCGCCACCTAGGGAAACCTACCAAACCTGTGCATTTCTGAAAACTAGAGACCTAGGGGAATCCAAGGTGGGGTGACTTGTGTGGCTCGGACCAGGTTCTGTTACCCAGAATCCTTTGCAAACCTCAAAATTTGGCTAAAAAAACACATGTTCCTAACATTTCTGTGGCAGAAAGTTCTGGAATCTGACAGGAGCCACAAATTTCCTTCAACCCAGCGTTCCCCCACGTCTCCCGATAAAAATGATACCTCACTTGTGTGGGTAGGCCTAGCGGCCGCGACAGTAAATGCCCCAAAGCGCAACGTGGACCCATCCAAATTTGTGAAGGAAAACAGAGGTGTTTTTTGCAAAGTGACTACCTGTAGATTTTGGCCTGTAGCTCAGCCGCCACCTAGGGAAACCTACCAAACCTGGGCATTTCTGAAAACTAGAGACCTAGGGGAATCCAAGGTGGGGTGACTTGTGTGGCTCGGACCAGGTTCTGTTACCCAGAATCCTTTGCAAACCTCAAAATTTGGCTAAAAAAACACATGTTCCTAACATTTCTGTGGCAGAAAGTTCTGGAATCTGAGAGGAGCCACAAATTTCCTTCAACCCAGCGTTCCCCCACGTCTCCCGATAAAAATGATATCTCACTTGTGTGGGTAGGCCTAGCGGCCGCGACAGTAAATGCCCCAAAGCGCAACGTGGACACATCCAAATTTGTGAAGGAAAACAGAGGTGTTTTTTGCAAAGTGCCTACCTGTAGATTTTGGCCTGTAGCTCAGCCGCCACCTAGGGAAACCTACCAAACCTGTGCATTTCTGAAAACTAGAGACCTAGGGGAATCCAAGGTGGGGTGACTTGTGTGGCTCGGACCAGGTTCTGTTACCCAGAATCCTTTGCAAACCTCAAAATTTGGCTAAAAAAACACATGTTCCTAACATTTCTGTGGCAGAAAGTTCTGGAATCTGAGAGGAGCCACAAATTTCCTTCCACCCAGCGTTCCCCCACGTCTCCCGATAAAAATGATACCTCACTTGTGTGGTAGGCCTAGCGGCCGCGACAGGAAACGCCCCAAAGCGCAACGTGGACACATCCAAATTTGTGAAGTAAAACAGAGGTGTTTTTTGCAAAGTGCCTACCTGTAGATTTTGGCCTGTAGCTCAGCCGCCACCTAGGGAAACCTACCAAACCTGTGCATTTCTGAAAACTAGAGACCTAGGGGAATCCAAGGTTGGGTGACTTGTGTGGCTCGGACCAGGTTCTGTTACCCAGAATCGTTTGCAAACCTCAAAATGTGGCTAAAAAAACACATGTTCCTAACATTTCTGTGGCAGAAAGTTCTGGAATCTGAGAGGAGCCTCAAATTTCCTTCCACCCAGCTTTCCCCCACGTCTCCCAATAAAAATGATACCTCACTTGTGTGGGTAGGCCTAGCGCCCGCAACAGGAAACGCCCCAAAGCGCAACGTGGACACATCCAAATTTGTGACGGAAAACAGAGGTGTTTTTTGCAAAGTGCCTACCTGTAGATTTTGGCCTGTAGCTCAGCCGCCACCTAGGGAAACCTACCAAACCTGTGCATTTCTGAAAACTAGAGACCTAGGGGAATCCAAGGTGGGGTGACTTGTGTGGCTCGGACCAGGTTCTGTTACCCAGAATCCTTTGCAAACCTCAAAATTTGGCTAAAAAAACACATGTTCCTAACATTTCTGTGGCAGAAAGTTCTGGAATCTGAGAGGAGCCACAAATTTCCTTCAACCCAGCGTTCCCCCACGTCTCCCGATGAAAATGATACCTCACTTGTGTGGGTAGGCCTAGCGGCCGCGACAATAAATGCCCCAAAGCGCAACGTGGACACATCCAAATTTGTGAAGGAAAACAGAGGTGTTTTTTGCAAAGTGACTACCTGTAGATTTTGGCCTGTAGCTCAGCCGCCATCTAGGGAAACCTACCAAACCTGGGCATTTCTGAAAACTAGAGACCTAGGGGAATCCAAGGTGGGGTGACTTGTGTGGCTCGGACCAGGTTCTGTTAACCAGAATCCTTTGCAAACCTCAAAATTTGGCTAAAAAAACACATGTTCCTAACATTTCTGTGGCAGAAAGTTCTGGAATCTGAGAGGAGCCACAAATTTCCTTCCACCCAGCGTTCCCCCACGTCTCCCGATAAAAATGATACCTCACTTGTGTGGGTAGGCCTAGCGCCCGCGACAGGAAACGCCCCAAAGCGCAATGTGGACACATCCAAATTTGTGAAGGAAAACAGAGGTGTTTTTTGCAAAGTGCCTACCTGTAGATTTTGGCTTGTAGCTCAGCCGCCACCTAGGGAAACCTACCAAACCTGTGCATTTCTGAAAACTAGAGACCTAGGGGAATCCAAGATAGGGTGACTTGTGTGGCTCGGACCAGGTTCTGTTACCCAGAATCCTTTGCAAACCTCAAAATTTGGCTAAAAAAACACATGTTCCTCACATTTCTGTGGCAGAAAGTTCTGGAATCTGAGAGGAGCCACGAATTTCTTTCCACCCAGCGTTCCCCCACGTCTCCCGATAAAAATGATACCTCACTTGTGTGCGTAGGCCTAGCGCCCGTGACAGGAAATGCCCCAAGGCGCAACGTGGACACATCCAAATTTGTGACGGAAAACAGAGGTGTTTTTTGCAAAGTGCCTACCTGTAGATTTTGGCCTGTAGCTCAGCCGCCACCTAGGGAAACCTACCAAACCTGTGCATTTCTGAAACCTAGAGACCTATGGGAATTCAAGGTGGGGTGACTTGTGTGGCTCGGACCAGGTTCTGTTACCCAGAATCCTTTGCAAACCTCAAAATGTGGCTAAAAAAACACATGTTCCTAACATTTCTGTGGCAGAAAGTTCTGGAATCTGAGAGGAGCCACAAATTTTCTTCCACCCAGCGTTCCCCCACGTCTCCCGATAAAAATGATACCTCACTTGTGTGGGTAGGCCTAGCGCCCGCGACAGGAAACGCCCCAAAGCACAACGTGGACACATCCAAATTTGTGAAGGAAAACAGAGGTGTTTTTTGCAAAGTGCCTACCTGTAGATTTTGGCCTGTAGCTCAGCCGCCACCTAGGGAAACCTACCAAACCTGTGCATTTCTGAAAACTAGAGACCTAGGGGAATTCAAGGTGGGGTGACTTGTGTGGCTCGGACCAGGTTCAGTTACCCAGAATCCTTTGCAAACCTCAAAATTTGGCTAAAAAAACACAAGTTCCTAACATTTCTGTGGCAGAAAGTTCTGGAATCTGAGAGGAGCCACAAATTTCCTTCCACCCAGCGTTCCCCCACGTCTCCCGATAAAAATGATACCTCACTTGTGTGGGTAGGCCTAGCGGCCGCGACAGGAAACCCTCCAAAGCGCAACGTGGACACATCCAAATTTGTGAAGGAAAACAGAGGTGTTTTTTGCAAAGTGACTACCTGTAGATTTTGGCCTGTAGCTCAGCCGCCACCTAGGGAAACCTACCAAACCTGTGCATTTCTGAAAACTAGAGACCTAGGGGAATCCAAGATGGGGTGACTTGTGTGGCTCGGACCAGGTTCTGTTACCCAGAATCCTTTGGAAACCTCAAAATTTGGCTACAAAAACACATGTTCCTAACATTTCTGTGGCAGAAAGTTCTGGAATCTGAGAGGAGCCACAAATTTCCTTCCACCCAGCGTTCCCCCACGTCTCCCAATAAAAATGATACATCACTTGTGTGGGTAGGCCTAGCGCCCGCAACAGGAAACACCCCAAAGCGCAACGTGGACACATCCAAATTTGTGACGGAAAACAGAGGTGTTTTTTGCAAAGTGCCTACCTGTAGATTTTGGCCTGAAGCTCAGCCGCCACGTAGGGAAACTTACCAAACCTGTGCATTTCTGAAAACTAGAGACCTAGGGGAATCCAAAATGGGGTGACTTGTGTGGCTCGGACCAGGTTCTGTTACCCAGAATCATTTGCAAACCTCAAAATTTGGCTAAAAAAACACATGTTCCTAATATTTCTGTGGCAGAAAGTTCTGGAATCTGAGAGGAGCCACCAATTTCCTTCCACCCAGCGTTCCCCCACGTCTCCCGATAAAAATGATACCTCACTTGTGTGGGTAGGCCTAGCGCCCGTGACAGGAAATGCCCCAAAGCGCAACGTGGACACAGCCAAATTTTTGAAGGAAAACAGAGGTGTTTTTTGCAAAGTGCCTACCTGTAGATTTTGGCCTGTAGCTCAGCCGCCACCTAGGGAAACCTACCAAACCTGTGCATTTCTGAAAACTAGAGACCTAGGGGAATCCAAGGTGGGGTGACTTGTGTGGCTCGGACCAGGTTCTGTTACCCAGAATCCTTTGCAAACCTCAAAATTTGGCTAAAAAAACACATGTTCCTAACATTTCTGTGGCAGAAAGTTCTGGAATCTGAGAGGAGCCACAAATTTCCTTCAACCCAGCGTTCCCCCACGTCTCCCGATGAAAATGATACCTCACTTGTGTGGGTAGGCCTAGCGGCCGCGACAGTAGATGCCCCAAAGCGCAACGTGGACACATCCAAATTTGTGAAGGAAAACAGAGGTGTTTTTTGCAAAGTGACTACCTGTAGATTTTGGCCTGTAGCTCAGCCGCCACCTAGGGAAACCTACCAAACCTGGGCATTTCTGAAAACTAGAGACCTAGGGGAATCCAAGGTGGGGTGACTTGTGTGGCTCGGACCAGGTTCTGTTAACCTGAATCCTTTGCAAACCTCAAAATTTGGCTAAAAAAACACATGTTCCTAACATTTCTGTGGCAGAAAGTTCTGGAATCTGAGAGGAGCCACAAATTTCCTTCCACCCAGCGTTCCCCCACGTCTCCCGATAAAAATGATACCTCACTTGTGTGGGTAGGCCTAGCGCCCGCGACAGGAAACGCCCCAAAGCGCAATGTGGACACATCAAAATTTGTGAAGGAAAACAGAGGTGTTTTTTGCAAAGTGCCTACCTGTAGATTTTGGCTTGTAGCTCAGCCGCCACCTAGGGAAACCTACCAAACCTGTGTATTTCTGAAAACTAGAGACCTAGGGGAATCCAAGATGGGGTGACTTGTGTGGCTCGGACCAGGTTCTGTTACCCAGAATCCTTTGCAAACCTCAAAATTTGTCTAAAAAAACACATGTTCCTCACATTTCTGTGGCAGAAAGTTCTGGAATCTGAGAGGAGCCACGAATTTCTTTCCACCCAGCGTTCCCCCACGTCTCCTGATAAAAATGATACCTCACTTGTGTGCGTAGGCCTAGCGCCCGTGACAGGAAATGCCCCAAGGCGCAACGTGGACACATCCAAATTTGTGACGGAAAACAGAGGTGTTTTTTGAAAAGTGCCTACCTGTAGATTTTGGCCTGTAGCTTAGCCGCCACCTAGGGAAACCTACCAAACCTGTGCATTTCTGAAAACTAGAGACCTAGGGGAATTCAAGGTGGGGTGACTTGTGTGGCTCGGACCAGGTTCTGTTACCCAGAATCCTTTGCAAACCTCAAAATGTGGCTAAAAAAACACATGTTCCTAACATTTCTGTGGCAGAAAGTTCTGGAATCTGAGAGGAGCCACAAATTTTCTTCCACCTAGCGTTCCCCCACGTCTCCCGATAAAAATGATACCTCACTTGTGTGGGTAGGCCTAGCGCCCGCGACAGGAAACGCCCTAAAGCACCACGTGGACACATCCAAATTTGTGAAGGAAAACAGAGGTGTTTTTTGCAAAGTGCCTACCTGTAGATTTTGGCCTGTAGCTCAGCCGCCACCTAGGGAAACCTACCAAACCTGTGCATTTCTGAAAACTAGAGACCTAGGGGAATTCAAGGTGGGGTGACTTGTGTGGCTCGGACCAGGTTCAGTTACCCAGAATCCTTTGCAAACCTCAAAATTTGGCTAAAAAAACACAAGTTCCTAACATTTCTGTGGCAGAAAGTTCTGGAATCTGAGAGGAGCCACAAATTTCCTTCCACCCAGCGTTCCCCCACGTCTCCCGATACAAATTATACCTCACTTGTGTGGGTAGGCCTAGCGGCCGCGACAGGAAACACTCCAAAGCGCAACGTGGACACATCCAAATTTGTGAAGGAAAACAGAGGTGTTTTTTGCAAAGTGACTACCTGTAGATTTTGGCCTGTAGCTCAGCCGCCACCTAGGGAAACCTACCAAACCTGTGCATTTCTGAAAACTAGAGACCTAGGAGAATCCAAGATGGGGTGACTTGTGTGGCTCGGACCAGGTTCTGTTACCCAGAATCCTTTGGAAACCTCAAAATTTGGCTAAAAAAACACATGTTCCTAACATTTCTGTGGCAGAAAGTTCTGGAATCTGAGAGGAGCCACAAATTTCCTTCCACCCAGCGTTCCCCCACGTCTCCCAATAAAAATGATACATCACTTGTGTGGGTAGGCCTAGCGCCCGCAACAGGAAACGCCCCAAAGCGCAACGTGGACACATCCAAATTTGTGACGGAAAACAGAGGTGTTTTTTGCAAAGTGCCTACCTGTAGATTTTGGCCTGAAGCTCAGCTGCCACGTAGGGAAACTTACCAAACCTGTGCATTTCTGAAAACTAGAGACCTAGGGGAATCCAAGATGGGGTGACTTGTGGGGCTCGGACCAGGTTCTGTTACCCAGAATCATTTGCAAACCTCAAAATTTGGCTAAAAAAACACATGTTCCTAATATTTCTGTGGCAGAAAGTTCTGGAATCTGAGAGGAGCCACCAATTTCCTTCCACCCAGCGTTCCCCCACGTCTCCCGATAAAAATGATACCTCACTTGTGTGGGTAGGCCTAGCGGCCGCGACAGGAGACACCCCAAAGCGCAACGTGGACACATCCAAATTTGTGAAGGAAAACAGAGGTGTTTTTTGCAAAGTGCCTACCTGTAGATTTTGGCCTGTAGCTCAGCCGCCACCTAGGGAAACCTACCAAACCTGTGCATTTCTGAAAACTAGAGACCTAGGGGAATCCAAGATGGGGTGACTTGTGTGGCTCGGACCAGGTTCTGTTACCCAGAATCCTTTGCAAACCTCAAAATTTGGCTAAAAAAACACATGTTCCTAACATTTCTGTGGCAGAAAGTTCTGGAATCTGAGAGGAGCCACAAATTTCCTTCAACCCAGCGTTCCCCCACGTCTCCCGATGAAAATGATACCTCACTTGTGTGGGTAGGCCTAGCGGCCGCGACAGTAGATGCCCCAAAGCGCAACGTGGACACATCCAAATTTGTGAAGGAAAACAGAGGTGTTTTTTGCAAAGTGACTACCTGTAGATTTTGGCCTGTAGCTCAGCCGCCACCTAGGGAAACCTACCAAACCTGGGCATTTCTGAAAACTAGAGACCTAGGGGAATCCAAGGTGGGGTGACTTGTGTGGCTCGGACCAGGTTCTGTTAACCTGAATCCTTTGGAAACCTCAAAATTTGGCTAAAAAAACACATGTTCCTAACATTTCTGTGGCAGAAAGTTCTGGAATCTGAGAGGAGCCACAAATTTCCTTCCACCCAGCGTTCCCCCACGTCTCCCGATAAAAATGATACCTCACTTGTGTGGGTAGGCCTAGCGCCCGCGACAGGAAACGCCCCAAAGCGCAATGTGGACACATCAAAATTTGTGAAGGAAAACAGAGGTGTTTTTTGCAAAGTGCCTACCTGTAGATTTTGGCTTGTAGCTCAGCCGCCACCTAGGGAAACCTACCAAACCTGTGTATTTCTGAAAACTAGAGACCTAGGGGAATCCAAGATGGGGTGACTTGTGTGGCTCGGACCAGGTTCTGTTACCCAGAATCCTTTGCAAACCTCAAAATTTGTCTAAAAAAACACATGTTCCTCACATTTCTGTGGCAGAAAGTTCTGGAATCTGAGAGGAGCCACGAATTTCTTTCCACCCAGCGTTCCCCCACGTCTCCTGATAAAAATAATACCTCACTTGTGTGCGTAGGCCTAGCGCCCGTGACAGGAAATGCCCCAAGGCGCAACGTGGACACATCCAAATTTGTGACGGAAAACAGAGGTGTTTTTTGAAAAGTGCCTACCTGTAGATTTTGGCCTGTAGCTTAGCCGCCACCTAGGGAAACCTACCAAACCTGTGCATTTCTGAAAACTAGAGACCTAGGGGAATTCAAGGTGGGGTGACTTGTGTGGCTCGGACCAGGTTCTGTTACCCAGAATCCTTTGCAAACCTCAAAATGTGGCTAAAAAAACACATGTTCCTAACATTTCTGTGGCAGAAAGTTCTGGAATCTGAGAGGAGCCACAAATTTTCTTCCACCTAGCGTTCCCCCACGTCTCCCGATAAAAATGATACCTCACTTGTGTGGGTAGGCCTAGCGCCCGCGACAGGAAACGCCCTAAAGCACCACGTGGACACATCCAAATTTGTGAAGGAAAACAGAGGTGTTTTTTGCAAAGTGCCTACCTGTAGATTTTGGCCTGTAGCTCAGCCGCCACCTAGGGAAACCTACCAAACCTGTGCATTTCTGAAAACTAGAGACCTAGGGGAATTCAAGGTGGGGTGACTTGTGTGGCTCGGACCAGGTTCAGTTACCCAGAATCCTTTGCAAACCTCAAAATTTGGCTAAAAAAACACAAGTTCCTAACATTTCTGTGGCAGAAAGTTCTGGAATCTGAGAGGAGCCACAAATTTCCTTCCACCCAGCGTTCCCCCACGTCTCCCGATAAAAATGATGCCTCACTTGTGTGGGTAGGCCTAGTGGCCGTGACAGGAAACACTCCAAAGCGCAACGTGGACACATCCAAATTTGTGAAGGAAAACAGAGGTGTTTTTTGCAAAGTGACTACCTGTAGATTTTGGCCTGTAGCTCAGCCGCCACCTAGGGAAACCTACCAAACCTGTGCATTTCTGAAAACTAGAGACCTAGGAGAATCCAAGATGGGGTGACTTGTGTGGCTCGGACCAGGTTCTGTTACCCAGAATCCTTTGGAAACCTCAAAATTTGGCTAAAAAAACACATGTTCCTAACATTTCTGTGGCAGAAAGTTCTGGAATCTGAGAGGAGCCACAAATTTCCTTCCACCCAGCGTTCCCCCACGTCTCCCAATAAAAATGATACATCACTTGTGTGGGTAGGCCTAGCGCCCGCAACAGGAAACGCCCCAAAGCGCAACGTGGACACATCCAAATTTGTGACGGAAAACAGAGGTGTTTTTTGCAAAGTGCCTACCTGTAGATTTTGGCCTGAAGCTCAGCTGCCACGTAGGGAAACTTACCAAACCTGTGCATTTCTGAAAACTAGAGACCTAGGGGAATCCAAGATGGGGTGACTTGTGTGGCTCGGACCAGGTTCTGTTACCCAGAATCATTTGCAAACCTCAAAATTTGGCTAAAAAAACACATGTTCCTAATATTTCTGTGGCAGAAAGTTCTGGAATCTGAGAGGAGCCACCAATTTCCTTCCACCCAGCGTTCCCCCACGTCTCCCGATAAAAATGATACCTCACTTGTGTGGGTAGGCCTAGCGGCCGCGACAGGAGACACCCCAAAGCGCAACGTGGACACATCCAAATTTGTGAAGGAAAACAGAGGTGTTTTTTGCAAAGTGCCTACCTGTAGATTTTGGCCTGTAGCTCAGCCGCCACCTAGGGAAACCTACCAAACCTGTGCATTTCTGAAAACTAGAGACCTAGGGGAATCCAAGATGGGGTGACTTGTGTGGCTCGGACCAGGTTCTGTTACCCAGAATCCTTTGCAAACCTCAAAATTTGGCTAAAAAAACACATGTTCCTAACATTTCTGTGGCAGAAAGTTCTGGAATCTGACAGGAGCCACAAATTTCCTTCAACCCAGCGTTCCCCCACATCTCCCGATAAAAATGATACCTCACTTGTGTGGGTAGGCCTAGCGGCCGCGACAGTAAATGCCCCAAAGCGCAACGTGGACCCATCCAAATTTGTGAAGGAAAACAGAGGTGTTTTTTGCAAAGTGACTACCTGTAGATTTTGGCCTGTAGCTCAGCCGCCACCTAGGGAAACCTACCAAACCTGGGCATTTCTGAAAACTAGAGACCTAGGGGAATCCAAGGTGGGGTGACTTGTGTGGCTCGGACCAGGTTCTGTTACCCAGAATCCTTTGCAAACCTCAAAATTTGGCTAAAAAAACACATGTTCCTAACATTTCTGTGGCAGAAAGTTCTGGAATCTGAGAGGAGCCACAAATTTCCTTCAACCCAGCGTTCCCCCACGTTTCCCGATAAAAATGATACCTCACTTGTGTGGGTAGGCCTAGCGGCCGCGACAGTAAATGCCCCAAAGCGCAACGTGGACACATCCAAATTTGTGAAGGAAAACAGAGGTGTTTTTTGCAAAGTGACTTCCTGTAGATTTTGGCCTGTAGCTCAGCCGCCACCTAGGGAAACCTACCAAACCTGGGCATTTCTGAAAACTAGAGACCTAGGGGAATCCAAGGTGGGGTGACTTGTGTGGCTCGGACCAGGTTCTGTTACCCAGAATCCTTTGCAAACCTCAAAATTTGGCTAAAAAAACACATGTTCCTAACATTTCTGTGGCAGAAAGTTCTTGAATCTGAGAGGAGCCACAAATTTCCTTCCACCCAGCGTTCCCCCACGTCTCCCGATAAAAATGATACCTCACTTGTGTGGGTAGGCCTAGCGGCCACGACAGGAAACGCCCCAAAGCGCAACGTGGACACATCCAAATTTGTGAAGGAAAACAGAGGTGTTTTTTGCAAAGTGCCTACCTGTAGATTTTGGCCTGTAGCTCAGCCGCCACCTAGGGAAACCTACCAAACCTGTGCATTTCTGAAAACTAGAGACCTAGGGGAATCCAAGGTGGGGTGACTTGTGTGGCTCGGACCAGGTTCTGTTACCCAGAATCCTTTGCAAACCTCAAAATTTGGCTAAAAAAACACATGTTCCTAACATTTCTGTGGCAGAAAGTTCTGGAATCTGAGAGGAGCCACAAATTTCCTTCCACCCAGCGTTCCCCCACGTCTCCCGATAAAAATGATACCTCACTTGTGTGGTAGGCCTAGCGGCCGCGACAGGAAACGCCCCAAAGCGCAACGTGGACACATCCAAATTTGTGAAGTAAAACAGAGGTGTTTTTTGCAAAGTGCCTACCTGTAGATTTTGGCCTGTAGCTCAGCCGCCACCTAGGGAAACCTACCAAACCTGTGCATTTCTGAAAACTAGAGACCTAGGGGAATCCAAGGTTGGGTGACTTGTGTGGCTCGGACCAGGTTCTGTTACCCAGAATCCTTTGCAAACCTCAAAATGTGGCTAAAAAAACACATGTTCCTAACATTTCTGTGGCAGAAAGTTCTGGAATCTGAGAGGAGCCTCAAATTTCCTTCCACCCAGCGTTCCCCCACGTCTCCCAATAAAAATGATACCTCACTTGTGTGGGTAGGCCTAGCGCCCGCAACAGGAAACGCCCCAAAGCGCAACGTGGACACATCCAAATTTGTGACGGAAAACAGAGGTGTTTTTTGCAAAGTGCCTACCTGTAGATTTTGGCCTGTAGCTCAGCCGCCACCTAGGGAAACCTACCAAACCTGTGCATTTCTGAAAACTAGAGACCTAGGGGAATCCAAGGTGCGGTGACTTGTGTGGCTCGGACCAGGTTCTGTTACCCAGAATCCTTTGCAAACCTCAAAATTTGGCTAAAAAAACACATGTTCCTAACATTTCTGTGGCAGAAAGTTCTGGAATCTGAGAGGAGCCACAAGTTTCCTTCAACCCAGCGTTCCCCCACGTCTCCCGATGAAAATGATACCTCACTTGTGTGGGTAGGCCTAGCGGCCGCGACAATAAATGCCCCAAAGCGCAACGTGGACACATCCAAATTTGTGAAGGAAAACAGAGGTGTTTTTTGCAAAGTGACTACCTGTAGATTTTGGCCTGTAGCTCAGCCGCCATCTAGGGAAACCTACCAAACCTGGGCATTTCTGAAAACTAGAGACCTAGGGGAATCCAAGGTGGGGTGACTTGTGTGGCTCGGACCAGGTTCTGTTAACCAGAATCCTTTGCAAACCTCAAAATTTGGCTAAAAAAACACATGTTCCTAACATTTCTGTGGCAGAAAGTTCTGGAATCTGAGAGGAGCCACAAATTTCCTTCCACCCAGCGTTCCCCCATGTCTCCCGATAAAAATGATACCTCACTTGTGTGGGTAGGCCTAGCGCCCGCGACAGGAAACGCCCCAAAGCGCAATGTGGACACATCAAAATTTGTGAAGGAAAACAGAGGTGTTTTTTGCAAAGTGCCTACCTGTAGATTTTGGCTTGTAGCTCAGCCGCCACCTAGGGAAACCTACCAAACCTGTGCATTTCTGAAAACAAGAGACCTAGGGGAATCCAAGATGGGGTGACTTGTGTGGCTCGGACCAGGTTCTGTTACCCAGAATCCTTTGCAAACCTCAAAATTTGGCTAAAAAAACACATGTTCCTCACATTTCTGTGGCAGAAAGTTCTGGAATCTGGGAGGAGCCACGAATTTCTTTCCACCCAGCGTTCCCCCACGTCTCCCGATAAAAATGATACCTCACTTGTGTGCGTAGGCCTAGCGCCCGTGACAGGAAATGCCCCAAGGCGCAACGTGGACACATCCAAATTTGTGACGGAAAACAGAGGTGTTTTTTGCAAAGTGCCTACCTGTAGATTTTGGCCTGTAGCTCAGCCGCCACCTAGGGAAACCTACCAAACCTGTGCATTTCTGAAACCTAGAGACCTAGGGGAATTCAAGGTGGGGTGACTTGTGTGGCTCGGACCAGGTTCTGTTACCCAGAATCCTTTGCAAACCTCAAAATGTGGCTAAAAAAACACATGTTCCTAACATTTCTGTGGCAGAAAGTTCTGGAATCTGAGAGGAGCCACAAATTTTCTTCCACCCAGCGTTCCCCCACGTCTCCCGATAAAAATGATACCTCACTTGTGTGGGTAGGCCTAGCGCCCGCGACAGGAAACGCCCCAAAGCACAACGTGGACACATCCAAATTTGTGAAGGAAAACAGAGGTGTTTTTTGCAAAGTGCCTACCTGTAGATTTTGGCCTGTAGCTCAGCCGCCACCTAGGGAAACCTACCAATCCTGTGCATTTCTGAAAACTAGAGACCTAGGGGAATTCAAGGTGGGGTGACTTGTGTGGCTCGGACCAGGTTCAGTTACCCAGAATCCTTTGCAAACCTCAAAATTTGGCTAAAAAAACACAAGTTCCTAACATTTCTGTGGCAGAAAGTTCTGGAATCTGAGAGGAGCCACAAATTTCCTTCCACCCAGCGTTCCCCCACGTCTCCCGATAAAAATGATACCTCACTTGTGTGGGTAGGCCTAGCGGCCGCGACAGGAAACCCTCCAAAGCGCAACGTGGACACATCCAAATTTGTGAAGGAAAACAGAGGTGTTTTTTGCAAAGTGACTACCTGTAGATTTTGGCCTGTAGCTCAGCCGCCACCTAGGGAAACCTACCAAACCTGTGCATTTCTGAAAACTAGAGACCTAGGGGAATCCAAGATGGGGTGACTTGTGTGGCTCGGACCAGGTTCTGTTACCCAGAATCCTTTGGAAACCTCAAAATTTGGCTAAAAAAACACATGTTCCTAACATTTCTGTGGCAGAAAGTTCTGGAATCTGAGAGGAGCCACAAATTTCCTTCCACCCAGCGTTCCCCCACGTCTCCCAATAAAAATGATACATCACTTGTGTGGGTAGGCCTAGCACCCGCAACAGGAAACACCCCAAAGCGCAACGTGGACACATCCAAATTTGTGACGGAAAACAGAGGTGTTTTTTGCAAAGTGCCTACCTGTAGATTTTGGCCTGAAGCTCAGCCGCCACGTAGGGAAACTTACCAAACCTGTGCATTTCTGAAAACTAGAGACCTAGGGGAATCCAAGATGGGGTGACTTGTGTGGCTCGGACCAGGTTCTGTTACCCAGAATCATTTGCAAACCTCAAAATTTGGCTAAAAAAACACATGTTCCTAATATTTCTGTGGCAGAAAGTTCTGGAATCTGAGAGGAGCCACCAATTTCCTTCCACCCAGCGTTCCCCCACGTCTCCCGATAAAAATGATACCTCACTTGTGTGGGTAGGCCTAGCGGCCGCGACAGTAAATGCCCCAAAGCGCAACGTGGACACATCCAAATTTGTGAAGGAAAACAGAGGTGTTTTTTGCAAAGTGACTTCCTGTAGATTTTGGCCTGTAGCTCAGCCGCCACCTAGGGAAACCTACCAAACCTGGGCATTTCTGAAAACTAGAGACCTAGGGGAATCCAAGGTGGGGTGACTTGTGTGGCTCGGACCAGGTTCTGTTACCCAGAATCCTTTGCAAACCTCAAAATTTGGCTAAAAAAACACATGTTCCTAACATTTCTGTGGCAGAAAGTTCTGGAATCTGAGAGGAGCCACAAATTTCCTTCCACCCAGCGTTCCCCCACGTCTCCCGATAAAAATGATACCTCACTTGTGTGGGTAGGCCTAGCGGCCGCGACAGGAAACCCTCCAAAGCGCAACGTGGACACATCCAAATTTGTGAAGGAAAACAGAGGTGTTTTTTGCAAAGTGACTACCTGTAGATTTTGGCCTGTAGCTCAGCCGCCACCTAGGGAAACCTACCAAACCTGTGCATTTCTGAAAACTAGAGACCTAGGGGAATCCAAGATGGGGTGACTTGTGTGGCTCGGACCAGGTTCTGTTACCCAGAATCCTTTGCAAACCTCAAAATTTGGCTAAAAAAACACATGTTCCTAACATTTCTGTGGCAGAAAGTTCTGGAATCTGAGAGGAGCCACAAATTTCCTTCCACCCAGCGTTCCCCCACGTCTCCCGATAAAAATGATACCTCACTTGTGTGGTAGGCCTAGCGGCCGCGACAGGAAACGCCCCAAAGCGCAACGTGGACACATCCAAATTTGTGAAGTAAAACAGAGGTGTTTTTTGCAAAGTGCCTACCTGTAGATTTTGGCCTGTAGCTCAGCCGCCACCTAGGGAAACCTACCAAACCTGTGCATTTCTGAAAACTAGAGACCTAGGGGAATCCAAGGTTGGGTGACTTGTATGGCTCGGACCAGGTTCTGTTACCCAGAATCCTTTGCAAACCTCAAAATGTGGCTAAAAAAACACATGTTCCTAACATTTCTGTGGCAGAAAGTTCTGGAATCTGAGAGGAGCCTCAAATTTCCTTCCACCCAGCGTTCCCCCACGTCTCCCAATAAAAATGATACCTCACTTGTGTGGGTAGGCCTAGCGCCCGCAACAGGAAACGCCCCAAAGCGCAACGTGGACACATCCAAATTTGTGACGGAAAACAGAGGTGTTTCTTGCAAAGTGCCTACCTGTAGATTTTGGCCTGTAGCTCAGCCGCCACCTAGGGAAACCTACCAAACCTGTGCATTTCTGAAAACTAGAGACCTAGGGGAATCCAAGGTGGGGTGACTTGTGTGGCTCGGACCAGGTTCTGTTACCCAGAATCCTTTGCAAACCTCAAAATTTGGCTAAAAAAACACATGTTCCTAACATTTCTGTGGCAGAAAGTTCTGGAATCTGAGAGGAGCCACAAATTTCCTTCAACCCAGCGTTCCCCCACGTCTCCCGATGAAAATGATACCTCACTTGTGTGGGTAGGCCTAGCGGCCGCGACAATAAATGCCCCAAAGCGCAACGTGGACACATCCAAATTTGTGAAGGAAAACAGAGGTGTTTTTTGCAAAGTGACTACCTGTAGATTTTGGCCTGTAGCTCAGCCGCCATCTAGGGAAACCTACCAAACCTGGGCATTTCTGAAAACTAGAGACCTAGGGGAATCCAAGGTGGGGTGACTTGTGTGGCTCGGACCAGGTTCTGTTAACCAGAATCCTTTGCAAACCTCAAAATTTGGCTAAAAAAACACATGTTCCTAACATTTCTGTGGCAGAAAGTTCTGGAATCTGAGAGGAGCCACAAATTTCCTTCCACCCAGCGTTCCCCCACGTCTCCCGATAAAAATGATACCTCACTTGTGTGGGTAGGCCTAGCGCCCGCGACAGGAAACGCCCCAAAGCGCAATGTGGACACATCAAAATTTGTGAAGGAAAACAGAGGTGTTTTTTGCAAAGTGCCTACCTGTAGATTTTGGCTTGTAGCTCAGCCGCCACCTAGGGAAACCTACCAAACCTGTGCATTTCTGAAAACAAGAGACCTAGGGGAATCCAAGATGGGGTGACTTGTGTGGCTCGGACCAGGTTCTGTTACCCAGAATCCTTTGCAAACCTCAAAATTTGGCTAAAAAAACACATGTTCCTCACATTTCTGTGGCAGAAAGTTCTGGAATCTGAGAGGAGCCACGAATTTCTTTCCACCCAGCGTTCCCCCACGTCTCCCGATAAAAATGATACCTCACTTGTGTGCGTAGGCCTAGCGCCCGTGACAGGAAATGCCCCAAGGCGCAACGTGGACACATCCAAATTTGTGACGGAAAACAGAGGTGTTTTTTGCAAAGTGCCTACCTGTAGATTTTGGCCTGTAGCTCAGCCGCCACCTAGGGAAACCTACCAAACCTGTGCATTTCTGAAACCTAGAGACCTAGGGGAATTCAAGGTGGGGTGACTTGTGTGGCTCGGACCAGGTTCTGTTACCCAGAATCCTTTGCAAACCTCAAAATTTGGCTAAAAAAACACATGTTCCTAATATTTCTGTGGCAGAAAGTTCTGGAATCTGAGAGGAGCCACCAATTTCCTTCCACCCAGCGTTCCCCCACGTCTCCCGATAAAAATGATACCTCACTTGTGTGGGTAGGCCTAGCGGCCGCGACAGGAGACACCCCAAAGCGCAACGTGGACACATCCAAATTTGTGAAGGAAAACAGAGGTGTTTTTTGCAAAGTGCCTACCTGTAGATTTTGGCCTGTAGCTCAGCCGCCACCTAGGGAAACCTACCAAACCTGTGCATTTCTGAAAACTAGAGACCTAGGGGAATCCAAGATGGGGTGACTTGTGTGGCTCGGACCAGGTTCTGTTACCCAGAATCCTTTGCAAACCTCAAAATTTGGCTAAAAAAACACATGTTCCTAACATTTCTGTGGCAGAAAGTTCTGGAATCTGAGAGGAGCCACAAATTTCCTTCAACCCAGCGTTCCCCCACGTCTCCCGATGAAAATGATACCTCACTTGTGTGGGTAGGCCTAGCGGCCGCGACAGTAGATGCCCCAAAGCGCAACGTGGACACATCCAAATTTGTGAAGGAAAACAGAGGTGTTTTTTGCAAAGTGACTACCTGTAGATTTTGGCCTGTAGCTCAGCCGCCACCTAGGGAAACCTACCAAACCTGGGCATTTCTGAAAACTAGAGACCTAGGGGAATCCAAGGTGGGGTGACTTGTGTGGCTCGGACCAGGTTCTGTTAACCTGAATCCTTTGCAAACCTCAAAATTTGGCTAAAAAAACACATGTTCCTAACATTTCTGTGGCAGAAAGTTCTGGAATCTGAGAGGAGCCACAAATTTCCTTCCACCCAGCGTTCCCCCACGTCTCCCGATAAAAATGATACCTCACTTGTGTGGGTAGGCCTAGCGCCCGCGACAGGAAACGCCCCAAAGCGCAATGTGGACACATCAAAATTTGTGAAGGAAAACAGAGGTGTTTTTTGCAAAGTGCCTACCTGTAGATTTTGGCTTGTAGCTCAGCCGCCACCTAGGGAAACCTACCAAACCTGTGTATTTCTGAAAACTAGAGACCTAGGGGAATCCAAGATGGGGTGACTTGTGTGGCTCGGACCAGGTTCTGTTACCCAGAATCCTTTGCAAACCTCAAAATTTGTCTAAAAAAACACATGTTCCTCACATTTCTGTGGCAGAAAGTTCTGGAATCTGAGAGGAGCCACGAATTTCTTTCCACCCAGCGTTCCCCCACGTCTCCTGATAAAAATGATACCTCACTTGTGTGCGTAGGCCTAGCGCCCGTGACAGGAAATGCCCCAAGGCGCAACGTGGACACATCCAAATTTGTGACGGAAAACAGAGGTGTTTTTTGAAAAGTGCCTACCTGTAGATTTTGGCCTGTAGCTTATCCGCCACCTAGGGAAACCTACCAAACCTGTGCATTTCTGAAAACTAGAGACCTAGGGGAATCCAAGGTTGGGTGACTTGTATGGCTCGGACCAGGTTCTGTTACCCAGAATCCTTTGCAAACCTCAAAATGTGGCTAAAAAAACACATGTTCCTAACATTTCTGTGGCAGAAAGTTCTGGAATCTGAGAGGAGCCTCAAATTTCCTTCCACCCAGCGTTCCCCCACGTCTCCCAATAAAAATGATACCTCACTTGTGTGGGTAGGCCTAGCGCCCGCAACAGGAAACGCCCCAAAGCGCAACGTGGACACATCCAAATTTGTGACGGAAAACAGAGGTGTTTCTTGCAAAGTGCCTACCTGTAGATTTTGGCCTGTAGCTCAGCCGCCACCTAGGGAAACCTACCAAACCTGTGCATTTCTGAAAACTAGAGACCTAGGGGAATCCAAGGTGGGGTGACTTGTGTGGCTCGGACCAGGTTCTGTTACCCAGAATCCTTTGCAAACCTCAAAATTTGGCTAAAAAAACACATGTTCCTAACATTTCTGTGGCAGAAAGTTCTGGAATCTGAGAGGAGCCACAAATTTCCTTCAACCCAGCGTTCCCCCACGTCTCCCGATGAAAATGATACCTCACTTGTGTGGGTAGGCCTAGCGGCCGCGACAATAAATGCCCCAAAGCGCAACGTGGACACATCCAAATTTGTGAAGGAAAACAGAGGTGTTTTTTGCAAAGTGACTACCTGTAGATTTTGGCCTGTAGCTCAGCCGCCATCTAGGGAAACCTACCAAACCTGGGCATTTCTGAAAACTAGAGACCTAGGGGAATCCAAGGTGGGGTGACTTGTGTGGCTCGGACCAGGTTCTGTTAACCAGAATCCTTTGCAAACCTCAAAATTTGGCTAAAAAAACACATGTTCCTAACATTTCTGTGGCAGAAAGTTCTGGAATCTGAGAGGAGCCACAAATTTCCTTCCACCCAGCGTTCCCCCACGTCTCCCGATAAAAATGATACCTCACTTGTGTGGGTAGGCCTAGCGCCCGCGACAGGAAACGCCCCAAAGCGCAATGTGGACACATCAAAATTTGTGAAGGAAAACAGAGGTGTTTTTTGCAAAGTGCCTACCTGTAGATTTTGGCTTGTAGCTCAGCCGCCACCTAGGGAAACCTACCAAACCTGTGCATTTCTGAAAACAAGAGACCTAGGGGAATCCAAGATGGGGTGACTTGTGTGGCTCGGACCAGGTTCTGTTACCCAGAATCCTTTGCAAACCTCAAAATTTGGCTAAAAAAACACATGTTCCTCACATTTCTGTGGCAGAAAGTTCTGGAATCTGAGAGGAGCCACGAATTTCTTTCCACCCAGCGTTCCCCCACGTCTCCCGATAAAAATGATACCTCACTTGTGTGCGTAGGCCTAGCGCCCGTGACAGGAAATGCCCCAAGGCGCAACGTGGACACATCCAAATTTGTGACGGAAAACAGAGGTGTTTTTTGCAAAGTGCCTACCTGTAGATTTTGGCCTGTAGCTCAGCCGCCACCTAGGGAAACCTACCAAACCTGTGCATTTCTGAAACCTAGAGACCTAGGGGAATTCAAGGTGGGGTGACTTGTGTGGCTCGGACCAGGTTCTGTTACCCAGAATCCTTTGCAAACCTCAAAATGTGGCTAAAAAAACACATGTTCCTAACATTTCTGTGGCAGAAAGTTCTGGAATCTGAGAGGAGCCACAAATTTTCTTCCACCCAGCGTTCCCCCACGTCTCCCGATAAAAATGATACCTCACTTGTGTGGGTAGGCCTAGCGCCCGCGACAGGAAACGCCCCAAAGCACAACGTGGACACATCCAAATTTGTGAAGGAAAACAGAGGTGTTTTTTGCAAAGTGCCTACCTGTAGATTTTGGCCTGTAGCTCAGCCGCCACCTAGGGAAACCTACCAATCCTGTGCATTTCTGAAAACTAGAGACCTAGGGGAATTCAAGGTGGGGTGACTTGTGTGGCTCGGACCAGATTCAGTTACCCAGAATCCTTTGCAAACCTCAAAATTTGGCTAAAAAAACACAAGTTCCTAACATTTCTGTGGCAGAAAGTTCTGGAATCTGAGAGGAGCCACAAATTTCCTTCCACCCAGCGTTCCCCCACGTCTCCCGATAAAAATGATACCTCACTTGTGTGGGTAGGCCTAGCGGCCGCGACAGGAAACCCTCCAAAGCGCAACGTGGACACATCCAAATTTGTGAAGGAAAACAGAGGTGTTTTTTGCAAAGTGACTACCTGTAGATTTTGGCCTGTAGCTCAGCCGCCACCTAGGGAAACCTACCAAACCTGTGCATTTCTGAAAACTAGAGACCTAGGGGAATCCAAGATGGGGTGACTTGTGTGGCTCGGACCAGGTTCTGTTACCCAGAATCCTTTGGAAACCTCAAAATTTGGCTAAAAAAACACATGTTCCTAACATTTCTGTGGCAGAAAGTTCTGGAATCTGAGAGGAGCCACAAATTTCCTTCCACCCAGCGTTCCCCCACGTCTCCCAATAAAAATGATACATCACTTGTGTGGGTAGGCCTAGCGCCCGCAACAGGAAACACCCCAAAGCGCAACGTGGACACATCCAAATTTGTGACGGAAAACAGAGGTGTTTTTTGCAAAGTGCCTACCTGTAGATTTTGGCCTGAAGCTCAGCCGCCACGTAGGGAAACTTACCAAACCTGTGCATTTCTGAAAACTAGAGACCTAGGGGAATCCAAGATGGGGTGACTTGTGTGGCTCGGACCAGGTTCTGTTACCCAGAATCATTTGCAAACCTCAAAATTTGGCTAAAAAAACACATGTTCCTAATATTTCTGTGGCAGAAAGTTCTGGAATCTGAGAGGAGCCACCAATTTCCTTCCACCCAGCGTTCCCCCACGTCTCCCGATAAAAATGATACCTCACTTGTGTGGGTAGGCCTAGCGCCCGTGACAGGAAATGCCCCAAAGCGCAACGTGGACACAGCCAAATTTTTGAAGGAAAACAGAGGTGTTTTTTGCAAAGTGCCTACCTGTAGATTTTGGCCTGTAGCTCAGCCGCCACCTAGGGAAACCTACCAAACCTGTGCATTTCTGAAAACTAGAGACCTAGGGGAATCCAAGGTGGGGTGACTTGTGTGGCTCGGACCAGGTTCTGTTACCCAGAATCCTTTGCAAACCTCAAAATTTGGCTAAAAAAACACATGTTCCTAACATTTCTGTGGCAGAAAGTTCTGGAATCTGAGAGGAGCCACAAATTTCCTTCAACCCAGCGTTCCCCCACGTCTCCCGATGAAAATGATACCTCATTTGTGTGGGTAGGCCTAGCGGCCGCGACAGTACATGCCCCAAAGCGCAACGTGGACACATCCAAATTTGTGAAGGAAAACAGAGGTGTTTTTTGCAAAGTGACTACCTGTAGATTTTGGCCTGTAGCTCAGCCGCCACCTAGGGAAACCTACCAAACCTGGGCATTTCTGAAAACTAGAGACCTAGGGGAATCCAAGGTGGGGTGACTTGTGTGGCTCGGACCAGGTTCTGTTAACCTGAATCCTTTGCAAACCTCAAAATTTGGCTAAAAAAACACATGTTCCTAACATTTCTGTGGCAGAAAGTTCTGGAATCTGAGAGGAGCCACAAATTTCCTTCCACCCAGCGTTCCCCCACGTCTCCCGATAAAAATGATACCTCACTTGTGTGGGTAGGCCTAGCGCCCGCGACAGGAAACGCCCCAAAGCGCAATGTGGACACATCAAAATTTGTGAAGGAAAACAGAGGTGTTTTTTGCAAAGTGCCTACCTGTAGATTTTGGCTTGTAGCTCAGCCGCCACCTAGGGAAACCTACCAAACCTGTGTATTTCTGAAAACTAGAGACCTAGGGGAATCCAAGATGGGGTGACTTGTGTGGCTCGGACCAGGTTCTGTTACCCAGAATCCTTTGCAAACCTCAAAATTTGTCTAAAAAAACACATGTTCCTCACATTTATCTGGCAGAAAGTTCTGGAATCTGAGAGGAGCCACGAATTTCTTTCCACCCAGCGTTCCCCCACGTCTCCTGATAAAAATGATACCTCACTTGTGTGCGTAGGCCTAGCGCCCGTGACAGGAAATGCCCCAAGGCGCAACGTGGACACATCCAAATTTGTGACGGAAAACAGAGGTGTTTTTTGAAAAGTGCCTACCTGTAGATTTTGGCCTGTAGCTTAGCCGCCACCTAGGGAAACCTACCAAACCTGTGCATTTCTGAAAACTAGAGACCTAGGGGAATTCAAGGTGGGGTGACTTGTGTGGCTCGGACCAGGTTCTGTTACCCAGAATCCTTTGCAAACCTCAAAATGTGGCTAAAAAAACACATGTTCCTAACATTTCTGTGGCAGAAAGTTCTGGAATCTGAGAGGAGCCACAAATTTTCTTCCACCTAGCGTTCCCCCACGTCTCCCGATAAAAATGATACCTCACTTGTGTGGGTAGGCCTAGCGCCCGCGACAGGAAACGCCCTAAAGCACCACGTGGACACATCCAAATTTGTGAAGGAAAACAGTGGTGTTTTTTGCAAAGTGCCTACCTGTAGATTTTGGCCTGTAGCTCAGCCGCCACCTAGGGAAACCTACCAAACCTGTGCATTTCTGAAAACTAGAGACCTAGGGGAATTCAAGGTGGGGTGACTTGTGTGGCGCGGACCAGGTTCAGTTACCCAGAATCCTTTGCAAACCTCAAAATTTGGCTAAAAAAACACAAGTTCCTAACATTTCTGTGGCAGAAAGTTCTGGAATCTGAGAGGAGCCACAAATTTCCTTCCACCCAGCGTTCCCCCACGTCTCCCGATACAAATTATACCTCACTTGTGTGGGTAGGCCTAGCGGCCGCGACAGGAAACACTCCAAAGCGCAACGTGGACACATCCAAATTTGTGAAGGAAAACAGAGGTGTTTTTTGCAAAGTGACTACCTGTAGATTTTGGCCTGTAGCTCAGCCGCCACCTAGGGAAACCTACCAAACCTGTGCATTTCTGAAAACTAGAGACCTAGGAGAATCCAAGATGGGGTGACTTGTGTGGCTCGGACCAGGTTCTGTTACCCAGAATCCTTTGGAAACCTCAAAATTTGGCTAAAAAAAACACATGTTCCTAACATTTCTGTGGCAGAAAGTTCTGGAATCTGAGAGGAGCCACAAATTTCCTTCCACCCAGCGTTCCCCCACGTCTCCCAATAAAAATGATACATCACTTGTGTGGGTAGGCCTAGCGCCCGCAACAGGAAACGCCCCAAAGCGCAACGTGGACACATCCAAATTTGAGACGGAAAACAGAGGTGTTTTTTGCAAAGTGCCTACCTGTAGATTTTGGCCTGAAGCTCAGCTGCCACGTAGGGAAACTTACCAAACCTGTGCATTTCTGAAAACTAGAGACCTAGGGGAATCCAAGATGGGGTGACTTGTGGGGCTCGGACCAGGTTCTGTTACCCAGAATCATTTGCAAACCTCAAAATTTGGCTAAAAAAACACATGTTCCTAATATTTCTGTGGCAGAAAGTTCTGGAATCTGAGAGGAGCCACCAATTTCCTTCCACCCAGCGTTCCCCCACGTCTCCCGATAAAAATGATACCTCACTTGTGTGGGTAGGCCTAGCGGCCGCGACAGGAGACACCCCAAAGCGCAACGTGGACACATCCAAATTTGTGAAGGAAAACAGAGGTGTTTTTTGCAAAGTGCCTACCTGTAGATTTTGGCCTGTAGCTCAGCCGCCACCTAGGGAAACCTACCAAACCTGTGCATTTCTGAAAACTAGAGACCTAGGGGAATCCAAGATGGGGTGACTTGTGTGGCTCGGACCAGGTTCTGTTACCCAGAATCCTTTGCAAACCTCAAAATTTGGCTAAAAAAACACATGTTCATAACATTTCTGTGGCAGAAAGTTCTGGAATCTGAGAGGAGCCACAAATTTCCTTCAACCCAGCGTTCCCCCACGTCTCCCGATGAAAATGATACCTCACTTGTGTGGGTAGGCCTAGCGGCCGCGACAGTAGATGCCCCAAAGCGCAACGTGGACACATCCAAATTTGTGAAGGAAAACAGAGGTGTTTTTTGCAAAGTGACTACCTGTAGATTTTGGCCTGTAGCTCAGCCGCCACCTAGGGAAACCTACCAAACCTGGGCATTTCTGAAAACTAGAGACCTAGGGGAATCCAAGGTGGGGTGACTTGTGTGGCTCGGACCAGGTTCTGTTAACCTGAATCCTTTGCAAACCTCAAAATTTGGCTAAAAAAACACATGTTCCTAACATTTCTGTGGCAGAAAGTTCTGGAATCTGAGAGGAGCCACAAATTTCCTTCCACCCAGCGTTCCCCCACGTCTCCCGATAAAAATGATACCTCACTTGTGTGGGTAGGCCTAGCGCCCGCGACAGGAAACGCCCCAAAGCGCAATGTGGACACATCAAAATTTGTGAAGGAAAACAGAGGTGTTTTTTGCAAAGTGACTACCTGTAGATTTTGGCTTGTAGCTCAGCCGCCACCTAGAGAAACCTACCAAACCTGTGTATTTCTGAAAACTAGAGACCTAGGGGAATCCAAGATGGGGTGACTTGTGTGGCTCGGACCAGGTTCTGTTACCCAGAATCCTTTGCAAACCTCAAAATTTGTCTAAAAAAACACATGTTCCTAACATTTCTGTGGCAGAAAGTTCTGGAATCTGAGAGGAGCCACGAATTTCTTTCCACCCAGCGTTCCCCCACGTCTCCTGATAAAAATGATACCTCACTTGTGTGCGTAGGCCTAGCGCCCGTGACAGGAAATGCCCCAAGGCGCAACGTGGACACATCCAAATTTGTGACGGAAAACAGAGGTGTTTTTTGAAAAGTGCCTACCTGTAGATTTTGGCCTGTAGCTTAGCCGCCACCTAGGGAAACCTACCAAACCTGTGCATTTCTGAAAACTAGAGACCTAGGGGAATTCAAGGTGGGGTGACTTGTGTGGCTCGGACCAGGTTCTGTTACCCAGACTCCTTTGCAAACCTCAAAATGTGGCTAAAAAAACACATGTTCCTAACATTTCTGTGGCAGAAAGTTCTGGAATCTGAGAGGAGCCACAAATTTTCTTCCACCTAGCGTTCCCCCACGTCTCCCGATAAAAATGATACCTCACTTGTGTGGGTAGGCCTAGCGCCCGCGACAGGAAACGCCCTAAAGCACCACGTGGACACATCCAAATTTGTGAAGGAAAACAGAGGTGTTTTTTGCAAAGTGCCTACCTGTAGATTTTGGCCTGTAGCTCAGCCGCCACCTAGGGAAACCTACCAAACCTGTGCATTTCTGAAAACTAGAGACCTAGGGGAATTCAAGGTGGGGTGACTTGTGTGGCTCGGACCAGGTTCAGTTACCCAGAATCCTTTGCAAACCTCAAAATTTGGCTAAAAAAACACAAGTTCCTAACATTTCTGTGGCAGAAAGTTCTGGAATCTGAGAGGAGCCACAAATTTCCTTCCACCTAGCGTTCCCCCACGTCTCCCGATAAAAATGATACCTCACTTGTGTGGGTAGGCCTAGCGGCCGCGACAGAAAATTCTCCAAAGCGCAACGTGGACACATCCAAATTTGTGAAGGAAAACAGAGGTGTTTTTTACAAAGTGACTACCTGTAGATTTTGGCCTGTAGCTCAGCCGCCACCTAGGGAAACCTACCAAACCTGTGCATTTCTGAAAACTAGAGACCTAGGAGAATCCAAGATGGGGTGACTTGTGTGGCTCGGACCAGGTTCTGTTACCCAGAATCCTTTGGAAACCTCAAAATTTGGCTAAAAAAACACATGTTCCTAACATTTCTGTGGCAGAAAGTTCTGGAATCTGAGAGGAGCCACAAATTTCCTTCCACCCAGCGTTCCCCCACGTCTCCCAATAAAAATGATACATCACTTGTGTGGGTAGGCCTAGCGCCCGCAACAGGAAACGCCCCAAAGCGCAACGTGGACACATCCAAATTTGTGACGGAAAACAGAGGTGTTTTTTGCAAAGTGCCTACCTGTAGATTTTGGCCTGAAGCTCAGCTGCCACGTAGGGAAACTTACCAAACCTGTGCATTTCTGAAAACTAGAGACCTAGGGGAATCCAAGATGGGGTGACTTGTGTGGCTCGGACCAGGTTCTGTTACCCAGAATCATTTGCAAACCTCAAAATTTGGCTAAAAAAACACATGTTCCTAATATTTCTGTGGCAGAAAGTTCTGGAATCTGAGAGGAGCCACCAATTTCCTTCCACCCAGCGTTCCCCCACGTCTCCCGATAAAAATGATACCTCACTTGTGTGGGTAGGCCTAGCGGCCGCGACAGGAGACACCCCAAAGCGCAACGTGGACACATCCAAATTTGTGAAGGAAAACAGAGGTGTTTTTTGCAAAGTGCCTACCTGTAGATTTTGGCCTGTAGCTCAGCCGCCACCTAGGGAAACCTACCAAACCTGTGCATTTCTGAAAACTAGAGACCTAGGGGAATCCAAGATGGGGTGACTTGTGTGGCTCGGACCAGGTTCTGTTACCCAGAATCCTTTGCAAACCTCAAAATTTGGCTAAAAAAACACATGTTCCTAACATTTCTGTGGCAGAAAGTTCTGGAATCTGAGAGGAGCCACAAATTTCCTTCAACCCAGCGTTCCCCCACGTCTCCCGATGAAAATGATACCTCACTTGTGTGGGTAGGCCTAGCGGCCGCGACAGTAGATGCCCCAAAGCGCAACGTGGACACATCCAAATTTGTGAAGGAAAACAGAGGTGTTTTTTGCAAAGTGACTACCTGTAGATTTTGGCCTGTAGCTCAGCCGCCACCTAGGGAAACCTACCAAACCTGGGCATTTCTGAAAACTAGAGACCTAGGGAAATCCAAGGTGGGGTGACTTGTGTGGCTCGGACCAGGTTCTGTTAACCTGAATCCTTTGCAAACCTCAAAATTTGGCTAAAAAAACACATGTTCCTAACATTTCTGTGGCAGAAAGTTCTGGAATCTGAGAGGAGCCACAAATTTCCTTCCACCCAGCGTTCCCCCACGTCTCCCGATAAAAATGATACCTCACTTGTGTGGGTAGGCCTAGCGCCCGCGACAGGAAACGCCCCAAAGCGCAATGTGGACACATCAAAATTTGTGAAGGAAAACAGAGGTGTTTTTTGCAAAGTGCCTACCTGTAGATTTTGGCTTGTAGCTCAGCCGCCACCTAGGGAAACCTACCAAACCTGTGTATTTCTGAAAACTAGAGACCTAGGGGAATCCAAGATGGGGTGACTTGTGTGGCTCGGACCAGGTTCTGTTACCCAGAATCCTTTGCAAACCTAAAAATTTGTCTAAAAAAACACATGTTCCTCACATTTCTGTGGCAGAAAGTTCTGGAATCTGAGAGGAGCCACGAATTTCTTTCCACCCAGCGTTCCCCCACGTCTCCTGATAAAAATGATACCTCACTTGTGTGCGTAGGCCTAGCGCCCATGACAGGAAATGCCCCAAGGCGCAACGTGGACACATCCAAATTTGTGACGGAAAACAGAGGTGTTTTTTGCAAAGTGCCTACCTGTAGATTTTGGCCTGTAGCTCAGCCGCCACCTAGGGAAACCTACCAAACCTGTGCATTTCTGAAAACTAGAGACCTAGGGGAATTCAAGGTGGGGTGACTTGTGTGGCTCGGACCAGGTTCTGTTACCCAGAATCCTTTGCAAACCTCAAAATGTGGCTAAAAAAACACATGTTCCTAACATTTCTGTGGCAGAAAGTTCTGGAATCTGAGAGGAGCCACAAATTTTCTTCCACCTAGCGTTCCCCCACGTCTCCCGATAAAAATGATACCTCACTTGTGTGGGTAGGCCTAGCGCCCGCGACAGGAAACGCCCCAAAGCACAACGTGGACACATCCAAATTTGTGAAGGAAAACAGAGGTGTTTTTTGCAAAGTGCCTACCTGTAGATTTTGGCCTGTAGCTCAGCCGCCACCTAGGGAAACCTACCAAACCTGTGCATTTCTGAAAACTAGAGACCTAGGGGAATTCAAGGTGGGGTGACTTGTGTGGCTCGGACGAGGTTCAGTTACCCAGAATCCTTTGCAAACCTCAAAATTTGGCTAAAAAAACACAAGTTCCTAACATTTCTGTGGCAGAAAGTTCTGGAATCTGAGAGGAGCCACAAATTTCCTTCCACCCAGCGTTCCCCCACGTCTCCCGATAAAAATGATACCTCACTTGTGTGGGTAGGCCTAGCGGCCGCGACAAGGAACACTCCAAAGTGCAACGTGGACACATCCAAATTTGTGAAGGAAAACAGAGGTGTTTTTTGCAAAGTGACTACCTGTAGATTTTGGCCTGTAGCTCAGCCGCCACCTAGGGAAACCTACCAAACCTGTGCATTTCTGAAAACTAGAGACCTAGGAGAATCCAAGATGGGGTGACTTGTGTGGCTCGGACCAGGTTCTGTTACCCAGAATCCTTTGGAAACCTCAAAATTTGGCTAAAAAAACACATGTTCCTAACATTTCTGTGGCAGAAAGTTCTGGAATCTGAGAGGAGCCACAAATTTCCTTCCACCCAGCGTTCCCCCACGTCTCCCAATAAAAATGATACATCACTTGTGTGGGTAGGCCTAGCGCCCGCAACAGGAAACGCCCCAAAGCGCAACGTGGACACATCCAAATTTGTGACGGAAAACAGAGGTGTTTTTTGCAAAGTGCCTACCTGTAGATTTTGGCCTGAAGCTCAGCCGCCACGTAGGGAAACTTACCAAACCTGTGCATTTCTGAAAACTAGAGACCTAGGGGAATCCAAGATGGGGTGACTTGTGTGGCTCGGACCAGGTTCTGTTATCCAGAATCATTTGCAAACCTCAAAATTTGGCTAAAAAAACACATGTTCCTAATATTTCTGTGGCAGAAAGTTCTGGAATCTGAGAGGAGCCACCAATTTCCTTCCACCCAGCGTTCCCCCACGTCTCCCGATAAAAATGATACCTCACTTGTGTGGGTAGGCCTAGCGCCCGTGACAGGAAATGCCCCAAAGCGCAACGTGGACACAGCCAAATTTTTGAAGGAAAACAGAGGTGTTTTTTGCAAAGTGCCTACCTGTAGATTTTGGCCTGTAGCTCAGCCGCCACCTAGGGAAACCTACCAAACCTGTGCATTTCTGAAAACTAGAGACCTAGGGGAATCCAAGGTGGGGTGACTTGTGTGGCTCGGACCAGGTTCTGTTACCCAGAATCCTTTGCAAACCTCAAAATTTGGCTAAAAAAACACATGTTCCTAACATTTCTGTGGCAGAAAGTTCTGGAATCTGAGAGGAGCCACAAATTTCCTTCAACCCAGCGTTCCCCCACGTCTCCCGATGAAAATGATACCTCACTTGTGTGGGTAGGCCTAGCGGCCGCGACAGTAGATGCCCCAAAGCGCAACGTGGACACATCCAAATTTGTGAAGGAAAACAGAGGTGTTTTTTGCAAAGTGACTACCTGTAGATTTTGGCCTGTAGCTCAGCCGCCACCTAGGGAAACCTACCAAACCTGGGCATTTCTGAAAACTAGAGACCTAGGGGAATCCAAGGTGGGGTGACTTGTGTGGCTCGGACCAGGTTCTGTTAACCTGAATCCTTTGCAAACCTCAAAATTTGGCTAAAAAAACACATGTTCCTAACATTTCTGTGGCAGAAAGTTCTGGAATCTGAGAGGAGCCACAAATTTCCTTCCACCCAGCGTTCCCCCACGTCTCCCGATAAAAATGATACCTCACTTGTGTGGGTAGGCCTAGCGCCCGCGACAGGAAACGCCCCAAAGCGCAATGTGGACACATCAAAATTTGTGAAGGAAAACAGAGGTGTTTTTTGCAAAGTGCCTACCTGTAGATTTTGGCTTGTAGCTCAGCCGCCACCTAGGGAAACCTACCAAACCTGTGTATTTCTGAAAACTAGAGACCTAGGGGAATCCAAGATGGGGTGACTTGTGTGGCTCGGACCAGGTTCTGTTACCCAGAATCCTTTGCAAACCTCAAAATTTGTCTAAAAAAACACATGTTCCTCACATTTCTGTGGCAGAAAGTTCTGGAATCTGAGAGGAGCCACGAATTTCTTTCCACCCAGCGTTCCCCCACGTCTCCTGATAAAAATGATACCTCACTTGTGTGCGTAGGCCTAGCGCCCGTGACAGGAAATGCCCCAAGGCGCAACGTGGACACATCCAAATTTGTGACGGAAAACAGAGGTGTTTTTTGAAAAGTGCCTACCTGTAGATTTTGGCCTGTAGCTTAGCCGCCACCTAGGGAAACCTACCAAACCTGTGCATTTCTGAAAACTAGAGACCTAGGGGAATTCAAGGTGGGGTGACTTGTGTGGCTCGGACCAGGTTCTGTTACCCAGAATCCTTTGCAAACCTCAAAATGTGGCTAAAAAAGCACATGTTCCTAACATTTCTGTGGCAGAAAGTTCTGGAATCTGAGAGGAGCCACAAATTTTCTTCCACCTAGCGTTCCCCCACGTCTCCCGATAAAAATGATACCTCACTTGTGTGGGTAGGCCTAGCGCCCGCGACAGGAAACGCCCTAAAGCACCACGTGGACACATCCAAATTTGTGAAGGAAAACAGAGGTGTTTTTTGCAAAGTGCCTACCTGTAGATTTTGGCCTGTAGCTCAGCCGCCACCTAGGGAAACCTACCAAACCTGTGCATTTCTGAAAACTAGAGACCTAGGGGAATTCAAGGTGGGGTGACTTGTGTGGCTCGGACCAGGTTCAGTTACCCAGAATCCTTTGCAAACCTCAAAATTTGGCTAAAAAAACACAAGTTCCTAACATTTCTGTGGCAGAAAGTTCTGGAATCTGAGAGGAGCCACAAATTTCCTTCCACCCAGCGTTCCCCCACGTCTCCCGATACAAATTATACCTCACTTGTGTGGGTAGGCCTAGCGGCCGCGACAGGAAACACTCCAAAGCGCAACGTGGACACATCCAAATTTGTGAAGGAAAACAGAGGTGTTTTTTGCAAAGTGACTACCTGTAGATTTTGGCCTGTAGCTCAGCCGCCACCTAGGGAAACCTACCAAACCTGTGCATTTCTGAAAACTAGAGACCTAGGAGAATCCAAGATGGGGTGACTTGTGTGGCTCGGACCAGGTTCTGTTACCCAGAATCCTTTGGAAACCTCAAAATTTGGCTAAAAAAACACATGTTCCTAACATTTCTGTGGCAGAAAGTTCTGGAATCTGAGAGGAGCCACAAATTTCCTTCCACCCAGCGTTCCCCCACGTCTCCCAATAAAAATGATACATCACTTGTGTGGGTAGGCCTAGCGCCCGCAACAGGAAACGCCCCAAAGCGCAACGTGGACACATCCAAATTTGTGACGGAAAACAGAGGTGTTTTTTGCAAAGTGCCTACCTGTAGATTTTGGCCTGAAGCTCAGCTGCCACGTAGGGAAACTTACCAAACCTGTGCATTTCTGAAAACTAGAGACCTAGGGGAATCCAAGATGGGGTGACTTGTGGGGCTCGGACCAGGTTCTGTTACCCAGAATCATTTGCAAACCTCAAAATTTGGCTAAAAAAACACATGTTCCTAATATTTCTGTGGCAGAAAGTTCTGGAATCTGAGAGGAGCCACCAATTTCCTTCCACCCAGCGTTCCCCCACGTCTCCCGATAAAAATGATACCTCACTTGTGTGGGTAGGCCTAGCGGCCGCGACAGGAGACACCCCAAAGCGCAACGTGGACACATCCAAATTTGTGAAGGAAAACAGAGGTGTTTTTTGCAAAGTGCCTACCTGTAGATTTTGGCCTGTAGCTCAGCCGCCACCTAGGGAAACCTACCAAACCTGTGCATTTCTGAAAACTAGAGACCTAGGGGAATCCAAGATGGGGTGACTTGTGTGGCTCGGACCAGGTTCTGTTACCCAGAATCCTTTGCAAACCTCAAAATTTGGCTAAAAAAACACATGTTCCTAACATTTCTGTGGCAGAAAGTTCTGGAATCTGAGAGGAGCCACAAATTTCCTTCAACCCAGCGTTCCCCCACGTCTCCCGATGAAAATGATACCTCACTTGTGTGGGTAGGCCTAGCGGCCGCGACAGTAGATGCCCCAAAGCGCAACGTGGACACATCCAAATTTGTGAAGGAAAACAGAGGTGTTTTTTGCAAAGTGACTACCTGTAGATTTTGGCCTGTAGCTCAGCCGCCACCTAGGGAAACCTACCAAACCTGGGCATTTCTGAAAACTAGAGACCTAGGGGAATCCAAGGTGGGGTGACTTGTGTGGCTCGGACCAGGTTCTGTTAACCTGAATCCTTTGCAAACCTCAAAATTTGGCTAAAAAAACACATGTTCCTAACATTTCTGTGGCAGAAAGTTCTGGAATCTGAGAGGAGCCACAAATTTCCTTCCACCCAGCGTTCCCCCACGTCTCCCGATAAAAATGATACCTCACTTGTGTGGGTAGGCCTAGCGCCCGCGACAGGAAACGCCCCAAAGCGCAATGTGGACACATCAAAATTTGTGAAGGAAAACAGAGGTGTTTTTTGCAAAGTGCCTACCTGTAGATTTTGGCTTGTAGCTCAGCCGCCACCTAGGGAAACCTACCAAACCTGTGTATTTCTGAAAACTAGAGACCTAGGGGAATCCAAGATGGGGTGACTTGTGTGGCTCGGACCAGGTTCTGTTACCCAGAATCCTTTGCAAACCTCAAAATTTGTCTAAAAAAACACATGTTCCTCACATTTCTGTGGCAGAAAGTTCTGGAATCTGAGAGGAGCCACGAATTTCTTTCCACCCAGCGTTCCCCCACGTCTCCTGATAAAAATGATACCTCACTTGTGTGCGTAGGCCTAGCGCCCGTGACAGGAAATGCCCCAAGGCGCAACGTGGACACATCCAAATTTGTGACGGAAAACAGAGGTGTTTTTTGAAAAGTGCCTACCTGTAGATTTTGGCCTGTAGCTTAGCCGCCACCTAGGGAAACCTACCAAACCTGTGCATTTCTGAAAACTAGAGACCTAGGGGAATTCAAGGTGGGGTGACTTGTGTGGCTCGGACCAGGTTCTGTTACCCAGAATCCTTTGCAAACCTCAAAATGTGGCTAAAAAAACACATGTTCCTAACATTTCTGTGGCAGAAAGTTCTGGAATCTGAGAGGAGCCACAAATTTTCTTCCACCTAGCGTTCCCCCACGTCTCCCGATAAAAATGATACCTCACTTGTGTGGGTAGGCCTAGCGCCCGCGACAGGAAACGCCCTAAAGCACCACGTGGACACATCCAAATTTGTGAAGGAAAACAGAGGTGTTTTTTGCAAAGTGCCTACCTGTAGATTTTGGCCTGTAGCTCAGCCGCCACCTAGGGAAACCTACCAAACCTGTGCATTTCTGAAAACTAGAGACCTAGGGGAATTCAAGGTGGGGTGACTTGTGTGGCTCGGACCAGGTTCAGTTACCCAGAATCCTTTGCAAACCTCAAAATTTGGCTAAAAAAACACAAGTTCCTAACATTTCTGTGGCAGAAAGTTCTGGAATCTGAGAGGAGCCACAAATTTCCTTCCACCCAGCGTTCCCCCACGTCTCCCGATAAAAATGATGCCTCACTTGTGTGGGTAGGCCTAGCGGCCGCGACAGGAAACACTCCAAAGCGCAACGTGGACACATCCAAATTTGTGAAGGAAAACAGAGGTGTTTTTTGCAAAGTGACTACCTGTAGATTTTGGCCTGTAGCTCAGCCGCCACCTAGGGAAACCTACCAAACCTGTGCATTTCTGAAAACTAGAGACCTAGGAGAATCCAAGATGGGGTGACTTGTGTGGCTCGGACCAGGTTCTGTTACCCAGAATCCTTTGGAAACCTCAAAATTTGGCTAAAAAAACACATGTTCCTAACATTTCTGTGGCAGAAAGTTCTGGAATCTGAGAGGAGCCACAAATTTCCTTCCACCCAGCGTTCCCCCACGTCTCCCAATAAAAATGATACATCACTTGTGTGGGTAGGCCTAGCGCCCGCAACAGGAAACGCCCCAAAGCGCAACGTGGACACATCCAAATTTGTGACGGAAAACAGAGGTGTTTTTTGCAAAGTGCCTACCTGTAGATTTTGGCCTGAAGCTCAGCTGCCACGTAGGGAAACTTACCAAACCTGTGCATTTCTGAAAACTAGAGACCTAGGGGAATCCAAGATGGGGTGACTTGTGTGGCTCGGACTAGGTTCTGTTACCCAGAATCATTTGCAAACCTCAAAATTTGGCTAAAAAAACACATGTTCCTAATATTTCTGTGGCAGAAAGTTCTGGAATCTGAGAGGAGCCACCAATTTCCTTCCACCCAGCGTTCCCCCACGTCTCCCGATAAAAATGATACCTCACTTGTGTGGGTAGGCCTAGCGGCCGCGACAGGAGACACCCCAAAGCGCAACGTGGACACATCCAAATTTGTGAAGGAAAACAGAGGTGTTTTTTGCAAAGTGCCTACCTGTAGATTTTGGCCTGTAGCTCAGCCGCCACCTAGGGAAACCTACCAAACCTGTGCATTTCTGAAAACTAGAGACCTAGGGGAATCCAAGATGGGGTGACTTGTGTGGCTCGGACCAGGTTCTGTTACCCAGAATCCTTTGCAAACCTCAAAATTTGGCTAAAAAAACACATGTTCCTAACATTTCTGTGGCAGAAAGTTCTGGAATCTGACAGGAGCCACAAATTTCCTTCAACCCAGCGTTCCCCCACGTCTCCCGATAAAAATGATACCTCACTTGTGTGGGTAGGCCTAGCGGCCGCGACAGTAAATGCCCCAAAGCGCAACGTGGACCCATCCAAATTTGTGAAGGAAAACAGAGGTGTTTTTTGCAAAGTGACTACCTGTAGATTTTGGCCTGTAGCTCAGCCGCCACCTAGGGAAACCTACCAAACCTGGGCATTTCTGAAAACTAGAGACCTAGGGGAATCCAAGGTGGGGTGACTTGTGTGGCTCGGACCAGGTTCTGTTACCCAGAATCCTTTGCAAACCTCAAAATTTGGCTAAAAAAACACATGTTCCTAACATTTCTGTGGCAGAAAGTTCTGGAATCTGAGAGGAGCCACAAATTTCCTTCAACCCAGCGTTCCCCCACGTCTCCCGATAAAAATGATACCTCACTTGTGTGGGTAGGCCTAGCGGCCGCGACAGTAAATGCCCCAAAGCGCAACGTGGACACATCCAAATTTGTGAAGGAAAACAGAGGTGTTTTTTGCAAAGTGGCTTCCTGTAGATTTTGGCCTGTAGCTCAGCCGCCACCTAGGGAAACCTACCAAACCTGGGCATTTCTGAAAACTAGAGACCTAGGGGAATCCAAGGTGGGGTGACTTGTGTGGCTCGGACCAGGTTCTGTTACCCAGAATCCTTTGCAAACCTCAAAATTTGGCTAAAAAAACACATGTTCCTCACATTTCTGTGGCAGAAAGTTCTGGAATCTGAGAGGAGCCACAAATTTCCTTCCACCCAGCGTTCCCCCACGTCTCCCGATAAAAATGATACCTCACTTGTGTGGTAGGCCTAGCGGCCGCGACAGGAAACGCCCCAAAGCGCAACGTGGACACATCCAAATTTGTGAAGTAAAACAGAGGTGTTTTTTGCAAAGTGCCTACCTGTAGATTTTGGCCTGTAGCTCAGCCGCCACCTAGGGAAACCTACCAAACCTGTGCATTTCTGAAAACTAGAGACCTAGGGGAATCCAAGGTTGGGTGACTTGTGTGGCTCGGACCAGGTTCTGTTACCCAGAATCCTTTGCAAACCTCAAAATGTGGCTAAAAAAACACATGTTCCTAACATTTCTGTGGCAGAAAGTTCTGGAATCTGAGAGGAGCCTCAAATTTCCTTCCACCCAGCGTTCCCCCACGTCTCCCAATAAAAATGATACCTCACTTGTGTGGGTAGGCCTAGCGCCCGCAACAGGAAACGCCCCAAAGCGCAACGTGGACACATCCAAATTTGTGACGGAAAACAGAGGTGTTTTTTGCAAAGTGCCTACCTGTAGATTTTGGCCTGTAGCTCAGCCGCCACCTAGGGAAACCTACCAAACCTGTGCATTTCTGAAAACTAGAGACCTAGGGGAATCCAAGGTGGGGTGACTTGTGTGGCTCGGACCAGGTTCTGTTACCCAGAATCCTTTGCAAACCTCAAAATTTGGCTAAAAAAACACATGTTCCTAACATTTCTGTGGCAGAAAGTTCTGGAATCTGAGAGGAGCCACAAATTTCCTTCAACCCAGCGTTCCCCCACGTCTCCCGATGAAAATGATACCTCACTTGTGTGGGTAGGCCTAGCGGCCGCGACAATAAATGCCCCAAAGCGCAACGTGGACACATCCAAATTTGTGAAGGAAAACAGAGGTGTTTTTTGCAAAGTGACTACCTGTAGATTTTGGCCTGTAGCTCAGCCGCCATCTAGGGAAACCTACCAAACCTGGGCATTTCTGAAAACTAGAGACCTAGGGGAATCCAAGGTGGGGTGACTTGTGTGGCTCGGACCAGGTTCTGTTAACCAGAATCCTTTGCAAACCTCAAAATTTGGCTAAAAAAACACATGTTCCTAACATTTCTGTGGCAGAAAGTTCTGGAATCTGAGAGGAGCCACAAATTTTCCTTCCACCCAGCGTTCCCCCACGTCTCCCGATAAAAATGATACCTCACTTGTGTGGGTAGGCTAGCGCCCGCGACAGGAAACGCCCCAAAGCGCAATGTGGACACATCAAAATTTGTGAAGGAAAACAGAGGTGTTTTTTGCAAAGTGCCTACCTGTAGATTTTGGCTTGTAGCTCAGCCGCCACCTAGGGAAACCTACCAAACCTGTGCATTTCTGAAAACTAGAGACCTAGGGGAATCCAAGATGGGGTGACTTGTGTGGCTCGGACCAGGTTCTGTTACCCAGAATCCTTTGCAAACCTCAAAATTTGGCTAAAAAAACACATGTTCCTCACATTTCTGTGGCAGAAAGTTCTGGAATCTGAGAGGAGCCACGAATTTCTTTCCACCCAGTGTTCCCCCACGTCTCCCGATAAAAATGATACCTCACTTGTGTGCGTAGGCCTAGCGCCCGTGACAGGAAATGCCCCAAGGCGCAACGTGGACACATCCAAATTTGTGACGGAAAACAGAGGTGTTTTTTGCAAAGTGCCTACCTGTAGATTTTGGCCTGTAGCTCAGCCGCCACCTAGGGAAACCTACCAAACCTGTGCATTTCTGAAACCTAGAGACCTAGGGGAATTCAAGGTGGGGTGACTTGTGTGGCTCGGACCAGGTTCTGTTACCCAGAATCCTTTGCAAACCTCAAAAAGTGGCTAAAAAAACACATGTTCCTAACATTTCTGTGGCAGAAAGTTCTGGAATCTGAGAGGAGCCACAAATTTTCTTCCACCCAGCGTTCCCCCACGTCTCCCGATAAAAATGATACCTCACTTGTGTGGGTAGGCCTAGCGCCCGCGACAGGAAACGCCCCAAAGCACAACGTGGACACATCCAAATTTGTGAAGGAAAACAGAGGTGTTTTTTGCAAAGTGCCTACCTGTAGATTTTGGCCTGTAGCTCAGCCGCCACCTAGGGAAACCTACCAATCCTGTGCATTTCTGAAAACTAGAGACCTAGGGGAATTCAAGGTGGGGTGACTTGTGTGGCTCGGACCAGGTTCAGTTACCCAGAATCCTTTGCAAACCTCAAAATTTGGCTAAAAAAACACAAGTTCCTAACATTTCTGTGGCAGAAAGTTCTGGAATCTGAGAGGAGCCACAAATTTCCTTCCACCCAGCGTTCCCCCACGTCTCCCGATAAAAATGATACCTCACTTGTGTGGGTAGGCCTAGCGGCCGCGACAGGAAACCCTCCAAAGCGCAACGTGGACACATCCAAATTTGTGAAGGAAAACAGAGGTGTTTTTTGCAAAGTGACTACCTGTAGATTTTGGCCTGTAGCTCAGCCGCCACCTAGGGAAACCTACCAAACCTGTGCATTTCTGAAAACTAGAGACCTAGGGGAATCCAAGATGGGGTGACTTGTGTGGCTCGGACCAGGTTCTGTTACCCAGAATCATTTGCAAACCTCAAAATTTGGCTAAAAAAACACATGTTCCTAATATTTCTGTGGCAGAAAGTTCTGGAATCTGAGAGGAGCCACCAATTTCCTTCCACCCAGCGTTCCCCCACGTCTCCCGATAAAAATGATACTTCACTTGTGTGGGTAGGCCTAGCGCCCGTGACAGGAAATGCCCCAAAGCGCAACGTGGACACAGCCAAATTTTTGAAGGAAAACAGAGGTGTTTTTTGCAAAGTGCCTACCTGTAGATTTTGGCCTGTAGCTCAGCCGCCACCTAGGGAAACCTACCAAACCTGTGCATTTCTGAAAACTAGAGACCTAGGGGAATCCAAGGTGGGGTGACTTGTGTGGCTCGGACCAGGTTCTGTTACCCAGAATCCTTTGCAAACCTCAAAATTTGGCTAAAAAAACACATGTTCCTAACATTTCTGTGGCAGAAAGTTCTGGAATCTGAGAGGAGCCACAAATTTCCTTCAACCCAGCGTTCCCCCACGTCTCCCGATGAAAATGATACCTCACTTGTGTGGGTAGGCCTAGCGGCCGCGACAGTAGATGCCCCAAAGCGCAACGTGGACACATCCAAATTTGTGAAGGAAAACAGAGGTGTTTTTTGCAAAGTGACTACCTGTAGATTTTGGCCTGTAGCTCAGCCGCCACCTAGGGAAACCTACCAAACCTGGGCATTTCTGAAAACTAGAGACCTAGGGGAATCCAAGGTGGGGTGACTTGTGTGGCTCGGACCAGGTTCTGTTAACCTGAATCCTTTGCAAACCTCAAAATTTGGCTAAAAAAACACATGTTCCTAACATTTCTGTGGCAGAAAGTTCTGGAATCTGAGAGGAGCCACAAATTTCCTTCCACCCAGCGTTCCCCCACGTCTCCCGATAAAAATGATACCTCACTTGTGTGGGTAGGCCTAGCGCCCGCGACAGGAAACGCCCCAAAGCGCAATGTGGACACATCAAAATTTGTGAAGGAAAACAGAGGTGTTTTTTGCAAAGTGCCTACCTGTAGATTTTGGCTTGTAGCTCAGCCGCCACCTAGGGAAACCTACCAAACCTGTGTATTTCTGAAAACTAGAGACCTAGGGGAATCCAAGATGGGGTGACTTGTGTGGCTCGGACCAGGTTCTGTTACCCAGAATCCTTTGCAAACCTCAAAATTTGTCTAAAAAAACACATGTTCCTCACATTTCTGTGGCAGAAAGTTCTGGAATCTGAGAGGAGCCACGAATTTCTTTCCACCCAGCGTTCCCCCACGTCTCCTGATAAAAATGATACCTCACTTGTGTGCGTAGGCCTAGCGCCCGTGACAGGAAATGCCCCAAGGCGCAACGTGGACACATCCAAATTTGTGACGGAAAACAGAGGTGTTTTTTGAAAAGTGCCTACCTGTAGATTTTGGCCTGTAGCTTAGCCGCCACCTAGGGAAACCTACCAAACCTGTGCATTTCTGAAAACTAGAGACCTAGGGGAATTCAAGGTGGGGTGACTTGTGTGGCTCGGACCAGGTTCTGTTACCCAGAATCCTTTGCAAACCTCAAAATGTGGCTAAAAAAACACATGTTCCTAACATTTCTGTGGCAGAAAGTTCTGGAATCTGAGAGGAGCCACAAATTTTCTTCCACCTAGCGTTCCCCCACGTCTCCCGATAAAAATGATACCTCACTTGTGTGGGTAGGCCTAGCGCCCGCGACAGGAAACGCCCTAAAGCACCACGTGGACACATCCAAATTTGTGAAGGAAAACAGAGGTGTTTTTTGCAAAGTGCCTACCTGTAGATTTTGGCCTGTAGCTCAGCCGCCACCTAGGGAAACCTACCAAACCTGTGCATTTCTGAAAACTAGAGACCTAGGGGAATTCAAGGTGGGGTGACTTGTGTGGCTCGGACCAGGTTCAGTTACCCAGAATCCTTTGCAAACCTCAAAATTTGGCTAAAAAAACACAAGTTCCTAACATTTCTGTGGCAGAAAGTTCTGGAATCTGAGAGGAGCCACAAATTTCCTTCCACCCAGCGTTCCCCCACGTCTCCCGATACAAATTATACCTCACTTGTGTGGGTAGGCCTAGCGGCCGCGACAGGAAACACTCCAAAGCGCAACGTGGACACATCCAAATTTGTGAAGGAAAACAGAGGTGTTTTTTGCAAAGTGACTACCTGTAGATTTTGGCCTGTAGCTCAGCCGCCACCTAGGGAAACCTACCAAACCTGTGCATTTCTGAAAACTAGAGACCTAGGAGAATCCAAGATGGGGTGACTTGTGTGGCTCGGACCAGGTTCTGTTACCCAGAATCCTTTGGAAACCTCAAAATTTGGCTAAAAAAACACATGTTCCTAACATTTCTGTGGCAGAAAGTTCTGGAATCTGAGAGGAGCCACAAATTTCCTTCCACCCAGCGTTCCCCCACGTCTCCCAATAAAAATGATACATCACTTGTGTGGGTAGGCCTAGCGCCCGCAACAGGAAACGCCCCAAAGCGCAACGTGGACACATCCAAATTTGTGACGGAAAACAGAGGTGTTTTTTGCAAAGTGCCTTCCTGTAGATTTTGGCCTGAAGCTCAGCTGCCACGTAGGGAAACTTACCAAACCTGTGCATTTCTGAAAACTAGAGACCTAGGGGAATCCAAGATGGGGTGACTTGTGGGGCTCGGACCAGGTTCTGTTACCCAGAATCATTTGCAAACCTCAAAATTTGGCTAAAAAAACACATGTTCCTAATATTTCTGTGGCAGCAAAGTTCTGGAATCTGAGAGGAGCCACCAATTTCCTTCCACCCAGCGTTCCCCCACGTCTCCCGATAAAAATGATACCTCACTTGTGTGGGTAGGCCTAGCGGCCGCGACAGGAGACACCCCAAAGCGCAACGTGGACACATCCAAATTTGTGAAGGAAAACAGAGGTGTTTTTTGCAAAGTGCCTACCTGTAGATTTTGGCCTGTAGCTCAGCCGCCACCTAGGGAAACCTACCAAACCTGTGCATTTCTGAAAACTAGAGACCTAGGGGAATCCAAGATGGGGTGACTTGTGTGGCTCGGACCAGGTTCTGTTACCCAGAATCCTTTGCAAACCTCAAAATTTGGCTAAAAAAACACATGTTCCTAACATTTCTGTGGCAGAAAGTTCTGGAATCTGAGAGGAGCCACAAATTTCCTTCAACCCAGCGTTCCCCCACGTCTCCCGATGAAAATGATACCTCACTTGTGTGTGTAGGCCTAGCGGCCGCGACAGTAGATGCGCCAAAGCGCAACGTGGACACATCCAAATTTGTGAAGGAAAACAGAGGTGTTTTTTGCAAAGTGACTACCTGTAGATTTTGGCCTGTAGCTCAGCCGCCACCTAGGGAAACCTACCAAACCTGGGCATTTCTGAAAACTAGAGACCTAGGGGAATCCAAGGTGGGGTGACTTGTGTGGCTCGGACCAGGTTCTGTTAACCTGAATCCTTTGCAAACCTCAAAATTTGGCTAAAAAAACACATGTTCCTAACATTTCTGTGGCAGAAAGTTCTGGAATCTGAGAGGAGCCACAAATTTCCTTCCACCCAGCGTTCCCCCACGTCTCCCGATAAAAATGATACCTCACTTGTGTGGGTAGGCCTAGCGCCCGCGACAGGAAACGCCCCAAAGCGCAATGTGGACACATCAAAATTTGTGAAGGAAAACAGAGGTGTTTTTTGCAAAGTGCCTACCTGTAGATTTTGGCTTGTAGCTCAGCCGCCACCTAGGGAAACCTACCAAACCTGTGTATTTCTGAAAACTAGAGACCTAGGGGAATCCAAGATGGGGTGACTTGTGTGGCTCGGACCAGGTTCTGTTACCCAGAATCCTTTGCAAACCTCAAAATTTGTCTAAAAAAACACATGTTCCTCACATTTCTGTGCAGAAAGTTCTGGAATCTGAGAGGAGCCACGAATTTCTTTCCACCCAGCGTTCCCCCACGTCTCCTGATAAAAATGATACCTCACTTGTGTGCGTAGGCCTAGCGCCCGTGACAGGAAATGCCCCAAGGCACAACGTGGACACATCCAAATTTGTGACGGAAAACAGAGGTGTTTTTTGAAAAGTGCCTACCTGTAGATTTTGGCCTGTAGCTTAGCCGCCACCTAGGGAAACCTACCAAACCTGTGCATTTCTGAAAACTAGAGACCTAGGGGAATTCAAGGTGGGGTGACTTGTGTGGCTCGGACCAGGTTCAGTTACCCAGAATCCTTTGCAAACCTCAAAATTTGGCTAAAAAAACACAAGTTCCTAACATTTCTGTGGCAGAAAGTTCTGGAATCTGAGAGGAGCCACAAATTTCCTTCCACCCAGCGTTCCCCCACGTCTCCCGATAAAAATGATACCTCACTTGTGTGGGTAGGCCTAGCGGCCGCGACAGGAAACACTCCAAAGCGCAACGTGGACACATCCAAATTTGTGAAGGAAAACAGAGGTGTTTTTTGCAAAGTGACTACCTGTAGATTTTGGCCTGTAGCTCAGCCGCCACCTAGGGAAACCTACCAAACCTGTGCATTTCTGAAAACTAGAGACCTAGGAGAATCCAAGATGGGGTGACTTGTGTGGCTCGGACCAGGTTCTGTTACCCAGAATCCTTTGGAAACCTCAAAATTTGGCTAAAAAAACACATGTTCCTAACATTTCTGTGGCAGAAAGTTCTGGAATCTGAGAGGAGCCACAAATTTCCTTCCACCCAGCGTTCCCCCACGTCTCCCAATAAAAATGATACATCACTTGTGTGGGTAGGCCTAGCGCCCGCAACAGGAAACGCCCCAAAGCGCAACGTGGACACATCCAAATTTGTGACGGAAAACAGAGGTGTTTTTTGCAAAGTGCCTACCTGTAGATTTTGGCCTGAAGCTCAGCTGCCACGTAGGGAAACTTACCAAACCTGTGCATTTCTGAAAACTAGAGACCTAGGGGAATCCAAGAGGGTGACTTGTGTGGCTCGGACCAGGTTCTGTTACCCAGAATCATTTGCAAACCTCAAAATTTGGCTAAAAAAACACATGTTCCTAATATTTCTGTGGCAGAAAGTTCTGGAATCTGAGAGGAGCCACCAATTTCCTTCCACCCAGCGTTCCCCCACGTCTCCCGATAAAAATGATACCTCACTTGTGTGGGTAGGCCTAGCGGCCGCGACAGGAGACACCCCAAAGCGCAACGTGGACACATCCAAATTTGTGAAGGAAAACAGAGGTGTTTTTTGCAAAGTGCCTACCTGTAGATTTTGGCCTGTAGCTCAGCCGCCACCTAGGGAAACCTACCAAACCTGTGCATTTCTGAAAACTAGAGACCTAGGGGAATCCAAGATGGGGTGACTTGTGTGGCTCGGACCAGGTTCTGTTACCCAGAATCCTTTGCAAACCTCAAAATTTGGCTAAAAAAACACATGTTCCTAACATTTCTGTGGCAGAAAGTTCTGGAATCTGAGAGGAGCCACAAATTTCCTTCAACCCAGCGTTCCCCCACGTCTCCCGATGAAAATGATACCTCACTTGTGTGGGTAGGCCTAGCGGCCGCCACAGTAGATGCCCCAAAGCGCAACGTGGACACATCCAAATTTGTGAAGGAAAACAGAGGTGTTTTTTGCAAAGTGACTACCTGTAGATTTTGGCCTGTAGCTCAGCCGCCACCTAGGGAAACCTACCAAACCTGTGCATTTCTGAAAACTAGAGACCTAGGGGAATCCAAGATGGGGTGACTTGTGTGGCTCGGACCAGGTTCTGTTACCCAGAATCCTTTGGAAACCTCAAAATTTGGCTAAAAAAACACATGTTCCTAACATTTCTGTGGCAGAAAGTTCTGGAATCTGAGAGGAGCCACAAATTTCCTTCCACCCAGCGTTCCCCCACGTCTCCCAATAAAAATGATACATCACTTGTGTGGGTAGGCCTAGCGCCCGCAACAGGAAACACCCCAAAGCGCAACGTGGACACATCCAAATTTGTGACGGAAAACAGAGGTGTTTTTTGCAAAGTGCCTACCTGTAGATTTTGGCCTGAAGCTCAGCCGCCACGTAGGGAAACTTACCAAACCTGTGCATTTCTGAAAACTAGAGACCTAGGGGAATCCAAGATGGGGTGACTTGTGTGGCTCGGACCAGGTTCTGTTACCCAGAATCATTTGCAAACCTCAAAATTTGGCTAAAAAAACACATGTTCCTAATATTTCTGTGGCAGAAAGTTCTGGAATCTGAGAGGAGCCACCAATTTCCTTCCACCCAGCGTTCCCCCACGTCTCCCGATAAAAATGATACCTCACTTGTGTGGGTAGGCCTAGCGCCCGTGACAGGAAATGCCCCAAAGCGCAACGTGGACACAGCCAAATTTTTGAAGGAAAACAGAGGTGTTTTTTGCAAAGTGCCTACCTGTAGATTTTGGCCTGTAGCTCAGCCGCCACCTAGGGAAACCTACCAAACCTGTGCATTTCTGAAAACTAGAGACCTAGGGGAATCCAAGGTGGGGTGACTTGTGTGGCTCGGACCAGGTTCTGTTACCCAGAATCCTTTGCAAACCTCAAAATTTGGCTAAAAAAACACATGTTCCTAACATTTCTGAGGCAGAAAGTTCTGGAATCTGAGAGGAGCCACAAATTTCCTTCAACCCAGCGTTCCCCCACGTCTCCCGATGAAAATGATACCTCACTTGTGTGGGTAGGCCTAGCGGCCGCGACAGTAGATGCCCCAAAGCGCAACGTGGACACATCCAAATTTGTGAAGGAAAACAGAGGTGTTTTTTGCAAAGTGACTACCTGTAGATTTTGGCCTGTAGCTCAGCCGCCACCTAGGGAAACCTACCAAACCTGGGCATTTCTGAAAACTAGAGACCTAGGGGAATCCAAGGTGGGGTGACTTGTGTGGCTCGGACCAGGTTCTGTTAACCTGAATCCTTTGCAAACCTCAAAATTTGGCTAAAAAAACACATGTTCCTAACATTTCTGTGGCAGAAAGTTCTGGAATCTGAGAGGAGCCACAAATTTCCTTCCACCCAGCGTTCCCCCACGTCTCCCGATAAAAATGATACCTCACTTGTGTGGGTAGGCCTAGCGCCCGCGACAGGAAACGCCCCAAAGCGCAATGTGGACACATCAAAATTTGTGAAGGAAAACAGAGGTGTTTTTTGCAAAGTGCCTACCTGTAGATTTTGGCTTGTAGCTCAGCCGCCACCTAGGGAAACCTACCAAACCTGTGTATTTCTGAAAACTAGAGACCTAGGGGAATCCAAGATGGGGTGACTTGTGTGGCTCGGACCAGGTTCTGTTACCCAGAATCCTTTGCAAACCTCAAAATTTGTCTAAAAAAACACATGTTCCTAACATTTCTGTGGCAGAAAGTTCTGGAATCTGAGAGGAGCCACGAATTTCTTTCCACCCAGCGTTCCCCCACGTCTCCTGATAAAAATGATACCTCACTTGTGTGCGTAGGCCTAGCGCCCGTGACAGGAAATGCCCCAAGGCGCAACGTGGACACATCCAAATTTGTGACGGAAAACAGAGGTGTTTTTTGAAAAGTGCCTACCTGTAGATTTTGGCCTGTAGCTTAGCCGCCACCTAGGGAAACCTACCAAACCTGTGCATTTCTGAAAACTAGAGACCTAGGGGAATTCAAGGTGGGGTGACTTGTGTGGCTCGGACCAGGTTCTGTTACCCAGAATCCTTTGCAAACCTCAAAATGTGGCTAAAAAAACACATGTTCCTAACATTTCTGTGGCAGAAAGTTCTGGAATCTGAGAGGAGCCACAAATTTTCTTCCACCTAGCGTTCCCCCACGTCTCCCGATAAAAATGATACCTCACTTGTGTGGGTAGGCCTAGCGCCCGCGACAGGAAACGCCCTAAAGCACCACGTGGACACATCCAAATTTGTGAAGGAAAACAGAGGTGTTTTTTGCAAAGTGCCTACCTGTAGATTTTGGCCTGTAGCTCAGCCGCCACCTAGGGAAACCTACCAAACCTGTGCATTTCTGAAAACTAGAGACCTAGGGGAATTCAAGGTGGGGTGACTTGTGTGGCTCGGACCAGGTTCAGTTACCCAGAATCCTTTGCAAACCTCAAAATTTGGCTAAAAAAACACAAGTTCCTAACATTTCTGTGGCAGAAAGTTCTGGAATCTGAGAGGAGCCACAAATTTCCTTCCACCCAGCGTTCCCCCACGTCTCCCGATACAAATTATACCTCACTTGTGTGGGTAGGCCTAGCGGCCGCGACAGGAAACACTCCAAAGCGCAACGTGGACACATCCAAATTTGTGAAGGAAAACAGAGGTGTTTTTTGCAAAGTGACTACCTGTAGATTTTGGCCTGTAGCTCAGCCGCCACCTAGGGAAACCTACCAAACCTGTGCATTTCTGAAAACTAGAGACCTAGGAGAATCCAAGATGGGGTGACTTGTGTGGCTCGGACCAGGTTCTGTTACCCAGAATCCTTTGGAAACCTCAAAATTTGGCTAAAAAAACACATGTTCCTAACATTTCTGTGGCAGAAAGTTCTGGAATCTGAGAGGAGCCACAAATTTCCTTCCACCCAGCGTTCCCCCACGTCTCCCAATAAAAATGATACATCACTTGTGTGGGTAGGCCTAGCGCCCGCAACAGGAAACGCCCCAAAGCGCAACGTGGACACATCCAAATTTGTGACGGAAAACAGAGGTGTTTTTTGCAAAGTGCCTACCTGTAGATTTTGGCCTGAAGCTCAGCTGCCACGTAGGGAAACTTACCAAACCTGTGCATTTCTGAAAACTAGAGACCTAGGGGAATCCAAGATGGGGTGACTTGTGGGGCTCGGACCAGGTTCTGTTACCCAGAATCATTTGCAAACCTCAAAATTTGGCTAAAAAAACACATGTTCCTAATATTTCTGTGGCAGAAAGTTCTGGAATCTGAGAGGAGCCACCAATTTCCTTCCACCCAGCGTTCCCCCACGTCTCCCGATAAAAATGATACCTCACTTGTGTGGGTAGGCCTAGCGGCCGCGACAGGACACACCCCAAAGCGCAACGTGGACACATCCAAATTTGTGAAGGAAAACAGAGGTGTTTTTTGCAAAGTGCCTACCTGTAGATTTTGGCCTGTAGCTCAGCCGCCACCTAGGGAAACCTACCAAACCTGTGCATTTCTGAAAACTAGAGACCTAGGGGAATCCAAGATGGGGTGACTTGTGTGGCTCGGACCAGGTTCTGTTACCCAGAATCCTTTGCAAACCTCAAAATTTGGCTAAAAAAACACATGTTCCTAACATTTCTGTGGCAGAAAGTTCTGGAATCTGAGAGGAGCCACAAATTTCCTTCAACCCAGCGTTCCCCCACGTCTCCCGATGAAAATGATACCTCACTTGTGTGTGTAGGCCTAGCGGCCGCGACAGTAGATGCCCCAAAGCGCAACGTGGACACATCCAAATTTGTGAAGGAAAACAGAGGTGTTTTTTGCAAAGTGACTACCTGTAGATTTTGGCCTGTAGCTCAGCCGCCACCTAGGGAAACCTACCAAACCTGGGCATTTCTGAAAACTAGAGACCTAGGGGAATCCAAGGTGGGGTGACTTGTGTGGCTCGGACCAGGTTCTGTTAACCTGAATCCTTTGGAAACCTCAAAATTTGGCTAAAAAAACACATGTTCCTAACATTTCTGTGGCAGAAAGTTCTGGAATCTGAGAGGAGCCACAAATTTCCTTCCACCCAGCGTTCCCCCACGTCTCCCGATAAAAATGATACCTCACTTGTGTGGGTAGGCCTAGCGCCCGCGACAGGAAACGCCCCAAAGCGCAATGTGGACACATCAAAATTTGTGAAGGAAAACAGAGGTGTTTTTTGCAAAGTGCCTACCTGTAGATTTTGGCTTGTAGCTCAGCCGCCACCTAGGGAAACCTACCAAACCTGTGTATTTCTGAAAACTAGAGACCTAGGGGAATCCAAGATGGGGTGACTTGTGTGGCTCGGACCAGGTTCTGTTACCCAGAATCCTTTGCAAACCTCAAAATTTGTCTAAAAAAACACATGTTCCTCACATTTCTGTGGCAGAAAGTTCTGGAATCTGAGAGGAGCCACGAATTTCTTTCCACCCAGCGTTCCCCCACGTCTCCTGATAAAAATGATACCTCACTTGTGTGCGTAGGCCTAGCGCCCGTGACAGGAAATGCCCCAAGGCACAACGTGGACACATCCAAATTTGTGACGGAAAACAGAGGTGTTTTTTGAAAAGTGCCTACCTGTAGATTTTGGCCTGTAGCTTAGCCGCCACCTAGGGAAACCTACCAAACCTGTGCATTTCTGAAAACTAGAGACCTAGGGGAATTCAAGGTGGGGTGACTTGTGTGGCTCGGACCAGGTTCTGTTACCCAGAATCCTTTGCAAACCTCAAAATGTGGCTAAAAAAACACATGTTCCTAACATTTCTGTGGCAGAAAGTTCTGGAATCTGAGAGGAGCCACAAATTTTCTTCCACCTAGCGTTCCCCCACGTCTCCCGATAAAAATGATACCTCACTTGTGTGGGTAGGCCTAGCGCCCGCGACAGGAAACGCCCTAAAGCACCACGTGGACACATCCAAATTTGTGAAGGAAAACAGAGGTGTTTTTTGCAAAGTGCCTACCTGTAGATTTTGGCCTGTAGCTCAGCCGCCACCTAGGGAAACCTACCAAACCTGTGCATTTCTGAAAACTAGAGACCTAGGGGAATTCAAGGTGGGGTGACTTGTGTGGCTCGGACCAGGTTCAGTTACCCAGAATCCTTTGCAAACCTCAAAATTTGGCTAAAAAAACACAAGTTCCTAACATTTCTGTGGCAGAAAGTTCTGGAATCTGAGAGGAGCCACAAATTTCCTTCCACCCAGCGTTCCCCCACGTCTCCCGATAAAAATGATACCTCACTTGTGTGGGTAGGCCTAGCGGCCGCGACAGGAAACACTCCAAAGCGCAACGTGGACACATCCAAATTTGTGAAGGAAAACAGAGGTGTTTTTTGCAAAGTGACTACCTGTAGATTTTGGCCTGTAGCTCAGCCGCCACCTAGGGAAACCTACCAAACCTGTGCATTTCTGAAAACTAGAGACCTAGGAGAATCCAAGATGGGGTGACTTGTGTGGCTCGGACCAGGTTCTGTTACCCAGAATCCTTTGGAAACCTCAAAATTTGGCTAAAAAAACACATGTTCCTAACATTTCTGTGGCAGAAAGTTCTGGAATCTGAGAGGAGCCACAAATTTCCTTCCACCCAGCGTTCCCCCACGTCTCCCAATAAAAATGATACATCACTTGTGTGGGTAGGCCTAGCGCCCGCAACAGGAAACGCCCCAAAGCGCAACGTGGACACATCCAAATTTGTGACGGAAAACAGAGGTGTTTTTTGCAAAGTGCCTACCTGTAGATTTTGGCCTGAAGCTCAGCTGCCACGTAGGGAAACTTACCAAACCTGTGCATTTCTGAAAACTAGAGACCTAGGGGAATCCAAGATGGGGTGACTTGTGTGGCTCGGACCAGGTTCTGTTACCCAGAATCATTTGCAAACCTCAAAATTTGGCTAAAAAAACACATGTTCCTAATATTTCTGTGGCAGAAAGTTCTGGAATCTGAGAGGAGCCACCAATTTCCTTCCACCCAGCGTTCCCCCACGTCTCCCGATAAAAATGATACCTCACTTGTGTGGGTAGGCCTAGCGGCCGCGACAGGAGACACCCCAAAGCGCAACGTGGACACATCCAAATTTGTGAAGGAAAACAGAGGTGTTTTTTGCAAAGTGCCTACCTGTAGATTTTGGCCTGTAGCTCAGCCGCCACCTAGGGAAACCTACCAAACCTGTGCATTTCTGAAAACTAGAGACCTAGGGGAATCCAAGATGGAGTGACTTGTGTGGCTCGGACCAGGTTCTGTTACCTGAATCCTTTGCAAACCTCAAAATTTGGCTAAAAAAACACATGTTCCTAACATTTCTGTGGCAGAAAGTTCTGGAATCTGAGAGGAGCCACAAATTTCCTTCAACCCAGCGTTCCCCCACGTCTCCCGATGAAAATGATACCTCACTTGTGTGGGTAGGCCTAGCGGCCGCGACAGTAGATGCCCCAAAGCGCAACGTGGACACATCCAAATTTGTGAAGGAAAACAGAGGTGTTTTTTGCAAAGTGACTACCTGTAGATTTTGGCCTGTAGCTCAGCCGCCACCTAGGGAAACCTACCAAACCTGGGCATTTCTGAAAACTAGAGACCTAGGGAAATCCAAGGTGGGGTGACTTGTGTGGCTCGGACCAGGTTCTGTTAACCTGAATCCTTTGCAAACCTCAAAATTTGGCTAAAAAAACACATGTTCCTAACATTTCTGTGGCAGAAAGTTCTGGAATCTGAGAGGAGCCACAAATTTCCTTCCACCCAGCGTTCCCCCACGTCTCCCGATAAAAATGATACCTCACTTGTGTGGGTAGGCCTAGCGCCCGCGACAGGAAACGCCCCAAAGCGCAATGTGGACACATCAAAATTTGTGAAGGAAAACAGAGGTGTTTTTTGCAAAGTGCCTACCTGTAGATTTTGGCTTGTAGCTCAGCCGCCACCTAGGGAAACCTACCAAACCTGTGTATTTCTGAAAACTAGAGACCTAGGGGAATCCAAGATGGGGTGACTTGTGTGGCTCGGACCAGGTTCTGTTACCCAGAATCCTTTGCAAACCTCAAAATTTGTCTAAAAAAACACATGTTCCTCACATTTCTGTGGCAGAAAGTTCTGGAATCTGAGAGGAGCCACGAATTTCTTTCCACCCAGCGTTCCCCCACGTCTCCTGATAAAAATGATACCTCACTTGTGTGCGTAGGCCTAGCGCCCATGACAGGAAATGCCCCAAGGCGCAACGTGGACACATCCAAATTTGTGACGGAAAACAGAGGTGTTTTTTGCAAAGTGCCTACCTGTAGATTTTGGCCTGTAGCTCAGCCGCCACCTAGGGAAACCTACCAAACCTGTGCATTTCTGAAAACTAGAGACCTAGGGGAATTCAAGGTGGGGTGACTTGTGTGGCTCGGACCAGGTTCTGTTACCCAGAATCCTTTGCAAACCTCAAAATGTGGCTAAAAAAACACATGTTCCTAACATTTCTGTGGCAGAAAGTTCTGGAATCTGAGAGGAGCCACAAATTTTCTTCCACCTAGCGTTCCCCCACGTCTCCCGATAAAAATGATACCTCACTTGTGTGGGTAGGCCTAGCGCCCGCGACAGGAAACGCCCCAAAGCACAACGTGGACACATCCAAATTTGTGAAGGAAAACAGAGGTGTTTTTTGCAAAGTGCCTACCTGTAGATTTTGGCCTGTAGCTCAGCCGCCACCTAGGGAAACCTACCAAACCTGTGCATTTCTGAAAACTAGAGACCTAGGGGAATTCAAGGTGGGGTGACTTGTGTGGCTCGGACCAGGTTCAGTTACCCAGAATCCTTTGCAAACCTCAAAATTTGGCTAAAAAAACACAAGTTCCTAACATTTCTGTGGCAGAAAGTTCTGGAATCTGAGAGGAGCCACAAATTTCCTTCCACCCAGCGTTCCCCCACGTCTCCCGATAAAAATGATACCTCACTTGTGTGGGTAGGCCTAGCGGCCGCGACAAGGAACACTCCAAAGTGCAACGTGGACACATCCAAATTTGTGAAGGAAAACAGAGGTGTTTTTTGCAAAGTGACTACCTGTAGATTTTGGCCTGTAGCTCAGCCGCCACCTAGGGAAACCTACCAAACCTGTGCATTTCTGAAAACTAGAGACCTAGGAGAATCCAAGATGGGGTGACTTGTGTGGCTCGGACCAGGTTCTGTTACCCAGAATCCTTTGGAAACCTCAAAATTTGGCTAAAAAAACACATGTTCCTAACATTTCTGTGGCAGAAAGTTCTGGAATCTGAGAGGAGCCACAAATTTCCTTCCACCCAGCGTTCCCCCACGTCTCCCAATAAAAATGATACATCACTTGTGTGGGTAGGCCTAGCGCCCGCAACAGGAAACGCCCCAAAGCGCAACGTGGACACATCCAAATTTGTGACGGAAAACAGAGGTGTTTTTTGCAAAGTGCCTACCTGTAGATTTTGGCCTGAAGCTCAGCCGCCACGTAGGGAAACTTACCAAACCTGTGCATTTCTGAAAACTAGAGACCTAGGGGAATCCAAGATGGGGTGACTTGTGTGGCTCGGACCAGGTTCTGTTACCCAGAATCATTTGCAAACCTCAAAATTTGGCTAAAAAAACACATGTTCCTAATATTTCTGTGGCAGAAAGTTCTGGAATCTGAGAGGAGCCACCAATTTCCTTCCACCCAGCGTTCCCCCACGTCTCCCGATAAAAATGATACCTCACTTGTGTGGGTAGGCCTAGCGGCCGCGACAGGACACACCCCAAAGCGCAACGTGGACACATCCAAATTTGTGAAGGAAAACAGAGGTGTTTTTTGCAAAGTGCCTACCTGTAGATTTTGGCCTGTAGCTCAGCCGCCACCTAGGGAAACCTACCAAACCTGTGCATTTCTGAAAACTAGAGACCTAGGGGAATCCAAGGTGGGGTGACTTGTGTGGCTCGGACCAGGTTCTGTTACCCAGAATCCTTTGCAAACCTCAAAATTTGGCTAAAAAAACACATGTTCCTAACATTTCTGTGGCAGAAAGTTCTGGAATCTGACAGGAGCCACAAATTTCCTTCAACCCAGCGTTCCCCCACGTCTCCCGATAAAAATGATACCTCACTTGTGTGGGTAGGCCTAGCGGCCGCGACAGTAAATGCCCCAAAGCGCAACGTGGACCCATCCAAATTTGTGAAGGAAAACAGAGGTGTTTTTTGCAAAGTGACTACCTGTAGATTTTGGCCTGTAGCTCAGCCGCCACCTAGGGAAACCTACCAAACCTGGGCATTTCTGAAAACTAGAGTCCTAGGGGAATCCAAGGTGGGGTGACTTGTGTGGCTCGGACCAGGTTCTGTTACCCAGAATCCTTTGCAAACCTCAAAATTTGGCTAAAAAAACACATGTTCCTAACATTTCTGTGGCAGAAAGTTCTGGAATCTGAGAGGAGCCACAAATTTCCTTCAACCCAGCGTTCCCCCACGTCTCCCGATAAAAATGATACCTCACTTGTGTGGGTAGGCCTAGCGGCCGCGACAATAAATGCCCCAAAGCGCAACGTGGACACATCCAAATTTGTGAAGGAAAACAGAGGTGTTTTTTCAAAGTGACTTCCTGTAGATTTTGGCCTGTAGCTCAGCCGCCACCTAGGGAAACCTACCAAACCTGGGCATTTCTGAAAACTAGAGACCTAGGGGAATCCAAGGTGGGGTGACTTGTGTGGCTCGGACCAGGTTCTGTTACCCAGAATCCTTTGCAAACCTCAAAATTTGGCTAAAAAAACACATGTTCCTAACATTTCTGTGGCAGAAAGTTCTGGAATCTGAGAGGAGCCACAAATTTCCTTCCACCCAGCGTTCCCCCACGTCTCCCGATAAAAATGATACCTCACTTGTGTGGGTAGGCCTAGCGGCCACGACAGGAAAAACGCCCCAAAGCGCAACGTGGACACATCCAAATTTGTGAAGGAAAACAGAGGTGTTTTTTGCAAAGTGCCTACCTGTAGATTTTGGCCTGTAGCTCAGCCGCCACCTAGGGAAACCTACCAAACCTGTGCATTTCTGAAAACTAGAGACCTAGGGGAATCCAAGGTGGGGTGACTTGTGTGGCTCGGACCAGGTTCTGTTACCCAGAATCCTTTGCAAACCTCAAAATTTGGCTAAAAAAACACATGTTCCTAACATTTCTGTGGCAGAAAGTTCTGGAATCTGAGAGGAGCCACAAATTTCCTTCCACCCAGCGTTCCCCCACGTCTCCCGATAAAAATGATACCTCACTTGTGTGGTAGGCCTAGCGGCCGCGACAGGAAACACCCCAAAGCGCAACGTGGACACATCCAAATTTGTGAAGTAAAACAGAGGTGTTTTTTGCAAAGTGCCTACCTGTAGATTTTGGCCTGTAGCTCAGCCGCCACCTAGGGAAACCTACCAAACCTGTGCATTTCTGAAAACTAGAGACCTAGGGGAATCCAAGGTTGGGTGACTTGTGTGGCTCGGACCAGGTTCTGTTACCCAGAATCCTTTGCAAACCTCAAAATGTGGCTAAAAAAACACATGTTCCTAACATTTCTGTGGCAGAAAGTTCTGGAATCTGAGAGGAGCCACAAATTTCCTTCCACCCAGCGTTCCCCCACGTCTCCCAATAAAAATGATACCTCACTTGTGTGGGTAGGCCTAGCGCCCGCAACAGGAAACGCCCCAAAGCGCAACGTGGACACATCCAAATTTCTGACGGAAAACAGAGGTGTTTTTTGCAAAGTGCCTACCTGTAGATTTTGGCCTGTAGCTCAGCCGCCACCTAGGGAAACCTACCAAACCTGTGCATTTCTGAAAACTAGAGACCTAGGGGAATCCAAGGTGGGGTGACTTGTGTGGCTCGGACCAGGTTCTGTTACCCAGAATCCTTTGCAAACCTCAAAATTTGGCTAAAAAAACACATGTTCCTAACATTTCTGTGGCAGAAAGTTCTGGAATCTGAGAGGAGCCACAAATTTCCTTCAACCCAGCGTTCCCCCACGTCTCCCGATGAAAATGATACCTCACTTGTGTGGGTAGGCCTAGCGGCCGCGACAGTAAATACCCCAAAGCGCAACGTGGACACATCCAAATTTGTGAAGGAAAACAGAGGTGTTTTTTGCAAAGTGACTACCTGTAGATTTTGGCCTGTAGCTCAGCCGCCATCTAGGGAAACCTACCAAACCTGGGCATTTCTGAAAACTAGAGACCTAGGGGAATCCAAGGTGGGGTGACTTGTGTGGCTCGGACCAGGTTCTGTTAACCAGAATCCTTTGCAAACCTCAAAATTTGGCTAAAAAAACACATGTTCCTAACATTTCTGTGGCAGAAAGTTCTGGAATCTGAGAGGAGCCACAAATTTCCTTCCACCCAGCGTTCCCCCACGTCTCCCGATAAAAATGATACCTCACTTGTGTGGGTAGGCCTAGCGCCCGCGACAGGAAACGCCCCAAAGCGCAATGTGGACACATCAAAATTTGTGAAGGAAAACAGAGGTGTTTTTTGCAAAGTGCCTACCTGTAGATTTTGGCTTGTAGCTCAGCCGCCACCTAGGGAAACCTACCAAACCTGTGCATTTCTGAAAACTAGAGACCTAGGGGAATCCAAGATGGGGTGACTTGTGTGGCTCGGACCAGGTTCTGTTACCCAGAATCCTTTGCAAACCTCAAAATTTGGCTAAAAAAACACATGTTCCTCACATTTCTGTGGCAGAAAGTTCTGGAATCTGAGAGGAGCTACGAATTTCTTTCCACCCAGCGTTCCCCCACGTCTCCCGATAAAAATGATACCTCACTTGTGTGCGTAGGCCTAGCGCCCGTGACAGGAAATGCCCCAAGGCGCAACGTGGACACATCCAAATTTGTGACGGAAAACAGAGGTGTTTTTTGCAAAGTGCCTACCTGTAGATTTTGGCCTGTAGCTCAGCCGCCACCTAGGGAAACCTACCAAACCTGTGCATTTCTGAAACCTAGAGACCTAGGGGAATTCAAGGTGGGGTGACTTGTGTGGCTCGGACCAGGTTCAGTTACCCAGAATCCTTTGCAAACCTCAAAATTTGGCTAAAAAAACACAAGTTCCTAACATTTCTGTGGCAGAAAGTTCTGGAATCTGAGAGGAGCCACAAATTTCCTTCCACCCAGCGTTCCCCCACGTCTCCCGATAAAAATGATACCTCACTTGTGTGGGTAGGCCTAGCGGCCGCGACAGGAAACCCTCCAAAGCGCAACGTGGACACATCCAAATTTGTGAAGGAAAACAGAGGTGTTTTTTGCAAAGTGACTACCTGTAGATTTTGGCCTGTAGCTCAGCCTCCACCTAGGGAAACCTACCAAACCTGTGCATTTCTGAAAACTAGAGACCTAGGGGAATCCAAGATGGGGTGACTTGTGTGGCTCGGACCAGGTTCTGTTACCCAGAATCGTTTGGAAACCTCAAAATTTGGCTAAAAAAACACATGTTCCTAACATTTCTGTGGCAGAAAGTTCTGGAATCTGAGAGGAGCCACAAATTTCCTTCCACCCAGCGTTCCCCCACGTCTCCCAATAAAAATGATACATCACTTGTGTGGGTAGGCCTAGCGCCCGCAACAGGAAACACCCCAAAGCGCAACGTGGACACATCCAAATTTGTGACGGAAAACAGAGGTGTTTTTTGCAAAGTGCCTACCTGTAGATTTTGGCCTGAAGCTCAGCCGCCACGTAGGGAAACTTACCAAACCTGTGCATTTCTGAAAACTAGAGACCTAGGGGAATCCAAGATGGGGTGACTTGTGTGGCTCGGACCAGGTTCTGTTACCCAGAATCATTTGCAAACCTCAAAATTTGGCTAAAAAAACACATGTTCCTAATATTTCTGTGGCAGAAAGTTCTGGAATCTGAGAGGAGCCACCAATTTCCTTCCACCCAGCGTTCCCCCACGTCTCCCGATAAAAATGATACCTCACTTGTGTGGGTAGGCCTAGCGGCCGCGACAGGAAACGCCCCAAAGCGCAACGTGGACACATCCAAATTTGTGAAGGAAAACAGAGGTGTTTTTTGCAAAGTGCCTACCTGTAGATTTTGGCCTGTAGCTCAGCCGCCACCTAGGGAAACCTACCAAACCTGTGCATTTCTGAAAACTAGAGACCTAGGGGAATCCAAGGTGGGGTGACTTGTGTGGCTCGGACCAGGTTCTGTTACCCAGAATCCTTTGCAAACCTCAAAATTTGGCTAAAAAAACACATGTTCCTAACATTTCTGTGGCAGAAAGTTCTGGAATCTGACAGGAGCCACAAATTTCCTTCAACCCAGCGTTCTCCCACGTCTCCCGATAAAAATGATACCTCACTTGTGTGGGTAGGCCTAGCGGCCGCGACAGTAATTGCCCCAAAGCGCAACGTGGACACATCCAAATTTGTGAAGGAAAACAGAGGTGTTTTTTGCAAAGTGCCTACCTGTAGATTTTGGCCTGTAGCTCAGCCGCCACCTAGGGAAACCTACCAAACCTGTGCATTTCTGAAAACTAGAGACCTAGGGGAATTCAAGGTGGGGTGACTTGTGTGGCTCGGACCAGGTTCTGTTACCCAGAATCCTTTGCAAACCTCAAAATGTGGCTAAAAAAACACATGTTCCTAACATTTCTGTGGCAGAAAGTTCTGGAATCTGAGAGGAGCCACAAATTTTCTTCCACCCAGCGTTCCCCCACGTCTCCCGATAAAAATGATACCTCACTTGTGTGGGTAGGCCTAGCGCCCGCGACAGGAAACGCCCCAAAGCACAACGTGGACACATCCAAATTTGTGAAGGAAAACAGAGGTGTTTTTTGCAAAGTGCCTACCTGTAGATTTTGGCCTGTAGCTCAGACGCCACCTAGGGAAACCTACCAAACCTGTGCATTTCTGAAAACTAGAGACCTAGGGGAATTCAAGGTGGGGTGACTTGTGTGGCTCGGACCAGGTTCAGTTACCCAGAATCCTTTGCAAACCTCAAAATTTGGCTAAAAAAACACAAGTTCCTAACATTTCTGTGGCAGAAAGTTCTGGAATCTGAGAGGAGCCACAAATTTCCTTCCACCCAGCGTTCCCCCACGTCTCCCGATAAAAATGATACCTCACTTGTGTGGGTAGGCCTAGCGGCCGCGACAAGAAACACTCCAAAGCGCAACGTGGACACATCCAAATTTGTGAAGGAAAACAGAGGTGTTTTTTGCAAAGTGACTACCTGTAGATTTTGGCCTGTAGCTCAGCCGCCACCTAGGGAAACTTACCAAACCTGTGCATTTCTGAAAACTAGAGACCTAGGGGAATCCAAGATGGGGTGACTTGTGTGGCTCGGACCAGGTTCTGTTACCCAGAATCCTTTGGAAACCTCAAAATTTGGCTAAAAAAACACATGTTCCTAACATTTCTGTGGCAGAAAGTTCTGGAATCTGAGAGGAGCCACAAATTTCCTTCCACCCAGCGTTCCCCCACGTCTCCCAATAAAAATGATACATCACTTGTGTGGGTAGGCCTAGCGCCCGCAACAGGAAACGCCCCAAAGCGCAACGTGGACACATCCAAATTTGTGACGGAAAACAGAGGTGTTTTTTGCAAAGTGCCTACCTGTAGATTTTGGCCTGAAGCTCAGCCGCCACGTAGGGAAACTTACCAAACCTGTGCATTTCTGAAAACTAGAGACCTAGGGGAATCCAAGATGGGGTGACTTGTGTGGCTCGGACCAGGTTCTGTTACCCAGAATCATTTGCAAACCTCAAAATTTGGCTAAAAAAACACATGTTCCTAATATTTCTGTGGCAGAAAGTTCTGGAATCTGAGAGGAGCCACCAATTTCCTTCCACCCAGCGTTCCCCCACGTCTCCCGATAAAAATGATACCTCACTTGTGTGGGTAGGCCTAGCGGCCGCGACAGGAGACGCCCCAAAGCGCAACGTGGACACATCCAAATTTGTGAAGGAAAACAGAGGTGTTTTTTGCAAAGTGCCTACCTGTAGATTTTGGCCTGTAGCTCAGCCGCCACCTAGGGAAACCTACCAAACCTGTGCATTTCTGAAAACTAGAGACCTAGGGGAATTCAAGGTGGGGTGACTTGTGTGGCTCGGACCAGGTTCTGTTACCCAGAATCCTTTGCAAACCTCAAAATGTGGCTAAAAAAACACATGTTCCTAACATTTCTGTGGCAGAAAGTTCTGGAATCTGAGAGGAGCCACAAATTTTCTTCCACCTAGCGTTCCCCCACGTCTCCCGATAAAAATGATACCTCACTTGTGTGGGTAGGCCTAGCGCCCGCGACAGGAAACGCCCTAAAGCACCACGTGGACACATCCAAATTTGTGAAGGAAAACAGAGGTGTTTTTTGCAAAGTGCCTACCTGTAGATTTTGGCCTGTAGCTCAGCCGCCACCTAGGGAAACCTACCAAACCTGTGCATTTCTGAAAACTAGAGACCTAGGGGAATTCAAGGTGGGGTGACTTGTGTGGCTCGGACCAGGTTCAGTTACCCAGAATCCTTTGCAAACCTCAAAATTTGGCTAAAAAAACACAAGTTCCTAACATTTCTGTGGCAGAAAGTTCTGGAATCTGAGAGGAGCCACAAATTTCCTTCCACCCAGCGTTCCCCCACGTCTCCCGATAAAAATGATACCTCACTTGTGTGGGTAGGCCTAGCGGCCGCGACAGGAAACACTCCAAAGCGCAACGTGGACACATCCAAATTTGTGAAGGAAAACAGAGGTGTTTTTTGCAAAGTGACTACCTGTAGATTTTGGCCTGTAGCTCAGCCGCCACCTAGGGAAACCTACCAAACCTGTGCATTTCTGAAAACTAGAGACCTAGGAGAATCCAAGATGGGGTGACTTGTGTGGCTCGGACCAGGTTCTGTTACCCAGAATCCTTTGGAAACCTCAAAATTTGGCTAAAAAAACACATGTTCCTAACATTTCTGTGGCAGAAAGTTCTGGAATCTGAGAGGAGCCACAAATTTCCTTCCACCCAGCGTTCCCCCACGTCTCCCAATAAAAATGATACATCACTTGTGTGGGTAGGCCTAGCGCCCGCAACAGGAAACGCCCCAAAGCGCAACGTGGACACATCCAAATTTGTGACGGAAAACAGAGGTGTTTTTTGCAAAGTGCCTACCTGTAGATTTTGGCCTGAAGCTCAGCTGCCACGTAGGGAAACTTACCAAACCTGTGCATTTCTGAAAACTAGAGACCTAGGGGAATCCAAGATGGGGTGACTTGTGTGGCTCGGACCAGGTTCTGTTACCCAGAATCATTTGCAAACCTCAAAATTTGGCTAAAAAAACACATGTTCCTAATATTTCTGTGGCAGAAAGTTCTGGAATCTGAGAGGAGCCACCAATTTCCTTCCACCCAGCGTTCCCCCACGTCTCCCGATAAAAATGATACCTCACTTGTGTGGGTAGGCCTAGCGGCCGCGACAGGAGACACCCCAAAGCGCAACGTGGACACATCCAAATTTGTGAAGGAAAACAGAGGTGTTTTTTGCAAAGTGCCTACCTGTAGATTTTGGCCTGTAGCTCAGCCGCCACCTAGGGAAACCTACTAAACCTGTGCATTTCTGAAAACTAGAGACCTAGGGGAATCCAAGATGGGGTGACTTGTGTGGCTCGGACCAGGTTCTGTTACCCAGAATCCTTTGCAAACCTCAAAATTTGGCTAAAAAAACACATGTTCCTAACATTTCTGTGGCAGAAAGTTCTGGAATCTGAGAGGAGCCACAAATTTCCTTCAACCCAGCGTTCCCCCACGTCTCCCGATGAAAATGATACCTCACTTGTGTGGGTAGGCCTAGCGGCCGCGACAGTAGATGCCCCAAAGCGCAACGTGGACACATCCAAATTTGTGAAGGAAAACAAAGGTGTTTTTTGCAAAGTGACTACCTGTAGATTTTGGCCTGTAGCTCAGCCGCCACCTAGGGAAACCTACCAAACCTGGGCATTTCTGAAAACTAGAGACCTAGGGAAATCCAAGGTGGGGTGACTTGTGTGGCTCGGACCAGGTTCTGTTAACCTGAATCCTTTGCAAACCTCAAAATTTGGCTAAAAAAACACATGTTCCTAACATTTCTGTGGCAGAAAGTTCTGGAATCTGAGAGGAGCCACAAATTTCCTTCCACCCAGCGTTCCCCCACGTCTCCCGATAAAAATGATACCTCACTTGTGTGGGTAGGCCTAGCGCCCGCGACAGGAAACGCCCCAAAGCGCAATGTGGACACATCAAAATTTGTGAAGGAAAACAGAGGTGTTTTTTGCAAAGTGCCTACCTGTAGATTTTGGCTTGTAGCTCAGCCGCCACCTAGGGAAACCTACCAAACCTGTGTATTTCTGAAAACTAGAGACCTAGGGGAATCCAAGATGGGGTGACTTGTGTGGCTCGGACCAGGTTCTGTTACCCAGAATCCTTTGCAAACCTCAAAATTTGTCTAAAAAAACACATGTTCCTCACATTTCTGTGGCAGAAAGTTCTGGAATCTGAGAGGAGCCACGAATTTCTTTCCACCCAGCGTTCCCCCACGTCTCCTGATAAAAATGATACCTCACTTGTGTGCGTAGGCCTAGCGCCCATGACAGGAAATGCCCCAAGGCGCAACGTGGACACATCCAAATTTGTGACGGAAAACAGAGGTGTTTTTTGCAAAGTGCCTACCTGTAGATTTTGGCCTGTAGCTCAGCCGCCACCTAGGGAAACCTACCAAACCTGTGCATTTCTGAAAACTAGAGACCTAGGGGAATTCAAGGTGGGGTGACTTGTGTGGCTCGGACCAGGTTCTGTTACCCAGAATCCTTTGCAAACCTCAAAATGTGGCTAAAAAAACACATGTTCCTAACATTTCTGTGGCAGAAAGTTCTGGAATCTGAGAGGAGCCACAAATTTTCTTCCACCTAGCGTTCCCCCACGTCTCCCGATAAAAATGATACCTCACTTGTGTGGGTAGGCCTAGCGGCCGCGACAAGGAACACTCCAAAGTGCAACGTGGACACATCCAAATTTGTGAAGGAAAACAGAGGTGTTTTTTGCAAAGTGACTACCTGTAGATTTTGGCCTGTAGCTCAGCCGCCACCTAGGGAAACCTACCAAACCTGTGCATTTCTGAAAACTAGAGACCTAGGGGAATTCAAGGTGGGGTGACTTGTGTGGCTCGGACCAGGTTCAGTTACCCAGAATCCTTTGCAAACCTCAAAATTTGGCTAAAAAAACACAAGTTCCTAACATTTCTGTGGCAGAAAGTTCTGGAATCTGAGAGGAGCCACAAATTTCCTTCCACCCAGCGTTCCCCCACGTCTCCCGATAAAAATGATACCTCACTTGTGTGGGTAGGCCTAGCGGCCGCGACAAGGAACACTCCAAAGTGCAACGTGGACACATCCAAATTTGTGAAGGAAAACAGAGGTGTTTTTTGCAAAGTGACTACCTGTAGATTTTGGCCTGTAGCTCAGCCGCCACCTAGGGAAACCTACCAAACCTGTGCATTTCTGAAAACTAGAGACCTAGGAGAATCCAAGATGGGGTGACTTGTGTGGCTCGGACCAGGTTCTGTTACCCAGAATCCTTTGGAAACCTCAAAATTTGGCTAAAAAAACACATGTTCCTAACATTTCTGTGGCAGAAAGTTCTGGAATCTGAGAGGAGCCACAAATTTCCTTCCACCCAGCGTTCCCCCACGTCTCCCAATAAAAATGATACATCACTTGTGTGGGTAGGCCTAGCGCCCGCAACAGGAAACGCCCCAAAGCGCAACGTGGACACATCCAAATTTGTGACGGAAAACAGAGGTGTTTTTTGCAAAGTGCCTACCTGTAGATTTTGGCCTGAAGCTCAGCCGCCACGTAGGGAAACTTACCAAACCTTTGCATTTCTGAAAACTAGAGACCTAGGGGAATCCAAGATGGGGTGACTTGTGTGGCTCGGACCAGGTTCTGTTACCCAGAATCATTTGCAAACCTCAAAATTTGGCTAAAAAAACACATGTTCCTAATATTTCTGTGGCAGAAAGTTCTGGAATCTGAGAGGAGCCACCAATTTCCTTCCACCCAGCGTTCCCCCACGTCTCCCGATAAAAATGATACCTCACTTGTGTGGGTAGGCCTAGCGGCCGCGACAGGACACACCCCAAAGCGCAACGTGGACACATCCAAATTTGTGAAGGAAAACAGAGGTGTTTTTTGCAAAGTGCCTACCTGTAGATTTTGGCCTGTAGCTCAGCCGCCACCTAGGGAAACCTACCAAACCTGTGCATTTCTGAAAACTAGAGACCTAGGGGAATCCAAGGTGGGGTGACTTGTGTGGCTCGGACCAGGTTCTGTTACCCAGAATCCTTTGCAAACCTCAAAATTTGGCTAAAAAAACACATGTTCCTAACATTTCTGTGGCAGAAAGTTCTGGAATCTGACAGGAGCCACAAATTTCCTTCAACCCAGCGTTCCCCCACGTCTCCCGATAAAAATGATACCTCACTTGTGTGGGTAGGCCTAGCGGCCGCGACAGTAAATGCCCCAAAGCGCAACGTGGACCCATCCAAATTTGTGAAGGAAAACAGAGGTGTTTTTTGCAAAGTGACTACCTGTAGATTTTGGCCTGTAGCTCAGCCGCCACCTAGGGAAACCTACCAAACCTGGGCATTTCTGAAAACTAGAGTCCTAGGGGAATCCAAGGTGGGGTGACTTGTGTGGCTCGGACCAGGTTCTGTTACCCAGAATCCTTTGCAAACCTCAAAATTTGGCTAAAAAAACACATGTTCCTAACATTTCTGTGGCAGAAAGTTCTGGAATCTGAGAGGAGCCACAAATTTCCTTCAACCCAGCGTTCCCCCACGTCTCCCGATAAAAATGATACCTCACTTGTGTGGGTAGGCCTAGCGGCCGCGACAGTAAATGCCCCAAAGCGCAACGTGGACACATCCAAATTTGTGAAGGAAAACAGAGGTGTTTTTTCAAAGTGACTTCCTGTAGATTTTGGCCTGTAGCTCAGCCGCCACCTAGGGAAACCTACCAAACCTGGGCATTTCTGAAAACTAGAGACCTAGGGGAATCCAAGGTGGGGTGACTTGTGTGGCTCGGACTAGGTTCTGTTACCCAGAATCCTTTGCAAACCTCAAAATTTGGCTAAAAAAACACATGTTCCTAACATTTCTGTGGCAGAAAGTTCTGGAATCTGAGAGGAGCCACAAATTTCCTTCCACCCAGCGTTCCCCCACGTCTCCCGATAAAAATGATACCTCACTTGTGTGGGTAGGCCTAGCGGCCACGACAGGAAAAACGCCCCAAAGCGCAACGTGGACACATCCAAATTTGTGAAGGAAAACAGAGGTGTTTTTTGCAAAGTGCCTACCTGTAGATTTTGGCCTGTAGCTCAGCCGCCACCTAGGGAAACCTACCAAACCTGTGCATTTCTGAAAACTAGAGACCTAGGGGAATCCAAGGTGGGGTGACTTGTGTGGCTCGGACCAGGTTCTGTTACCCAGAATCCTTTGCAAACCTCAAAATTTGGCTAAAAAAACACATGTTCCTAACATTTCTGTGGCAGAAAGTTCTGGAATCTGAGAGGAGCCACAAATTTCCTTCCACCCAGCGTTCCCCCACGTCTCCCGATAAAAATGATACCTCACTTGTGTGGTAGGCCTAGCGGCCGCGACAGAAAACACCCCAAAGCGCAACGTGGACACATCCAAATTTGTGAAGTAAAACAGAGGTGTTTTTTGCAAAGTGCCTACCTGTAGATTTTGGCCTGTAGCTCAGCCGCCACCTAGGGAAACCTACCAAACCTGTGCATTTCTGAAAACTAGAGACCTAGGGGAATCCAAGGTTGGGTGACTTGTGTGGCTCGGACCAGGTTCTGTTACCCAGAATCCTTTGCAAACCTCAAAATGTGGCTAAAAAAACACATGTTCCTAACATTTCTGTGGCAGAAAGTTCTGGAATCTGAGAGGAGCCACAAATTTCCTTCCACCCAGCGTTCCCCCACGTCTCCCAATAAAAATGATACCTCACTTGTGTGGGTAGGCCTAGCGCCCGCAACAGGAAACGCCCCAAAGCGCAACGTGGACACATCCAAATTTCTGACGGAAAACAGAGGTGTTTTTTGCAAAGTGCCTACCTGTAGATTTTGGCCTGTAGCTCAGCCGCCACCTAGGGAAACCTACCAAACCTGTGCATTTCTGAAAACTAGAGACCTAGGGGAATCCAAGGTGGGGTGACTTGTGTGGCTCGGACCAGGTTCTGTTACCCAGAATCCTTTGCAAACCTCAAAATTTGGCTAAAAAAACACATGTTCCTAACATTTCTGTGGCAGAAAGTTCTGGAATCTGAGAGGAGCCACAAATTTCCTTCAACCCAGCGTTCCCCCACGTCTCCCGATGAAAATGATACCTCACTTGTGTGGGTAGGCCTAGCGGCCGCGACAGTAAATACCCCAAAGCGCAACGTGGACACATCCAAATTTGTGAAGGAAAACAGAGGTGTTTTTTGCAAAGTGACTACCTGTAGATTTTGGCCTGTAGCTCAGCCGCCATCTAGGGAAACCTACCAAACCTGGGCATTTCTGAAAACTAGAGACCTAGGGGAATCCAAGGTGGGGTGACTTGTGTGGCTCGGACCAGGTTCTGTTAACCAGAATCCTTTGCAAACCTCAAAATTTGGCTAAAAAAACACATGTTCCTAACATTTCTGTGGCAGAAAGTTCTGGAATCTGAGAGGAGCCACAAATTTCCTTCCACCCAGCGTTCCCCCACGTCTCCCGATAAAAATGATACCTCACTTGTGTGGGTAGGCCTAGCGCCCGCGACAGGAAACGCCCCAAAGCGCAATGTGGACACATCAAAATTTGTGAAGGAAAACAGAGGTGTTTTTTGCAAAGTGCCTACCTGTAGATTTTGGCTTGTAGCTCAGCCGCCACCTAGGGAAACCTACCAAACCTGTGCATTTCTGAAAACTAGAGACCTAGGGGAATCCAAGATGGGGTGACTTGTGTGGCTCGGACCAGGTTCTGTTACCCAGAATCCTTTGCAAACCTCAAAATTTGGCTAAAAAAACACATGTTCCTCACATTTCTGTGGCAGAAAGTTCTGGAATCTGAGAGGAGCTACGAATTTCTTTCCACCCAGCGTTCCCCCACGTCTCCCGATAAAAATGATACCTCACTTGTGTGCGTAGGCCTAGCGCCCGTGACAGGAAATGCCCCAAGGCGCAACGTGGACACATCCAAATTTGTGACGGAAAACAGAGGTGTTTTTTGCAAAGTGCCTACCTGTAGATTTTGGCCTGTAGCTCAGCCGCCACCTAGGGAAACCTACCAAACCTGTGCATTTCTGAAACCTAGAGACCTAGGGGAATTCAAGGTGGGGTGACTTGTGTGGCTCGGACCAGGTTCAGTTACCCAGAATCCTTTGCAAACCTCAAAATTTGGCTAAAAAAACACAAGTTCCTAACATTTCTGTGGCAGAAAGTTCTGGAATCTGAGAGGAGCCACAAATTTCCTTCCACCCAGCGTTCCCCCACGTCTCCCGATAAAAATGATACCTCACTTGTGTGGGTAGGCCTAGCGGCCGCGACAGGAAACCCTCCAAAGCGCAACGTGGACACATCCAAATTTGTGAAGGAAAACAGAGGTGTTTTTTGCAAAGTGACTACCTGTAGATTTTGGCCTGTAGCTCAGCCTCCACCTAGGGAAACCTACCAAACCTGTGCATTTCTGAAAACTAGAGACCTAGGGGAATCCAAGATGGGGTGACTTGTGTGGCTCGGACCAGGTTCTGTTACCCAGAATCGTTTGGAAACCTCAAAATTTGGCTAAAAAAACACATGTTCCTAACATTTCTGTGGCAGAAAGTTCTGGAATCTGAGAGGAGCCACAAATTTCCTTCCACCCAGCGTTCCCCCACGTCTCCCAATAAAAATGATACATCACTTGTGTGGGTAGGCCTAGCGCCCGCAACAGGAAACACCCCAAAGCGCAACGTGGACACATCCAAATTTGTGACGGAAAACAGAGGTGTTTTTTGCAAAGTGCCTACCTGTAGATTTTGGCCTGAAGCTCAGCCGCCACGTAGGGAAACTTACCAAACCTGTGCATTTCTGAAAACTAGAGACCTAGGGGAATCCAAGATGGGGTGACTTGTGTGGCTCGGACCAGGTTCTGTTACCCAGAATCATTTGCAAACCTCAAAATTTGGCTAAAAAAACACATGTTCCTAATATTTCTGTGGCAGAAAGTTCTGGAATCTGAGAGTAGCCACCAATTTCCTTCCACCCAGCGTTCCCCCACGTCTCCCGATAAAAATGATACCTCACTTGTGTGGGTAGGCCTAGCGGCCGCGACAGGAGACGCCCCAAAGCGCAACGTGGACACATCCAAATTTGTGAAGGAAAACAGAGGTGTTTTTTGCAAAGTGCCTACCTGTAGATTTTGGCCTGTAGCTCAGCCGCCACCTAGGGAAACCTACCAAACCTGTGCATTTCTGAAAACTAGAGACCTAGGGGAATCCAAGGTGGGGTGACTTGTGTGGCTCGGACCAGGTTCTGTTACCCAGAATCCTTTGCAAACCTCAAAATTTGGCTAAAAAAACACATGTTCCTAACATTTCTGTGGCAGAAAGTTCTGGAATCTGACAGGAGCCACAAATTTCCTTCAACCCAGCGTTCCCCCACGTCTCCCGATAAAAATGATACCTCACTTGTGTGGGTAGGCCTAGCGGCCGCGACAGTAATTGCCCCAAAGCGCAACGTGGACACATCCAAATTTGTGAAGGAAAACAGAGGTGTTTTTTGCAAAGTGCCTACCTGTAGATTTTGGCCTGTAGCTCAGCCGCCACCTAGGGAAACCTACCAAACCTGTGCATTTCTGAAAACTAGAGACCTAGGGGAATTCAAGGTGGGGTGACTTGTGTGGCTCGGACCAGGTTCTGTTACCCAGAATCCTTTGCAAACCTCAAAATGTGGCTAAAAAAACACATGTTCCTAACATTTCTGTGGCAGAAAGTTCTGGAATCTGAGAGGAGCCACAAATTTTCTTCCACCCAGCGTTCCCCCACGTCTCCCGATAAAAATGATACCTCACTTGTGTGGGTAGGCCTAGCGCCCGCGACAGGAAACGCCCCAAAGCACAACGTGGACACATCCAAATTTGTGAAGGAAAACAGAGGTGTTTTTTGCAAAGTGCCTACCTGTAGATTTTGGCCTGTAGCTCAGCCGCCACCTAGGGAAACCTACCAAACCTGTGCATTTCTGAAAACTAGAGACCTAGGGGAATTCAAGGTGGGGTGACTTGTGTGGCTCGGACCAGGTTCAGTTACCCAGAATCCTTTGCAAACCTCAAAATTTGGCTAAAAAAACACAAGTTCCTAACATTTCTGTGGCAGAAAGTTCTGGAATCTGAGAGGAGCCACAAATTTCCTTCCACCCAGCGTTCCCCCACGTCTCCCGATAAAAATGATACCTCACTTGTGTGGGTAGGCCTAGCGGCCGCGACAAGAAACACTCCAAAGCGCAACGTGGACACATCCAAATTTGTGAAGGAAAACAGAGGTGTTTTTTGCAAAGTGACTACCTGTAGATTTTGGCCTGTAGCTCAGCCGCCACCTAGGGAAACTTACCAAACCTGTGCATTTCTGAAAACTAGAGACCTAGGGGAATCCAAGATGGGGTGACTTGTGTGGCTCGGACCAGGTTCTGTTACCCAGAATCCTTTGGAAACCTCAAAATTTGGCTAAAAAAACACATGTTCCTAACATTTCTGTGGCAGAAAGTTCTGGAATCTGAGAGGAGCCACAAATTTCCTTCCACCCAGCGTTCCCCCACGTCTCCCAATAAAAATGATACATCACTTGTGTGGGTAGGCCTAGCGCCCGCAACAGGAAACGCCCCAAAGCGCAACGTGGACACATCCAAATTTGTGACGGAAAACAGAGGTGTTTTTTGCAAAGTGCCTACCTGTAGATTTTGGCCTGAAGCTCAGCCGCCACGTAGGGAAACTTACCAAACCTGTGCATTTCTGAAAACTAGAGACCTAGGGGAATCCAAGATGGGGTGACTTGTGTGGCTCGGACCAGGTTCTGTTACCCAGAATCATTTGCAAACCTCAAAATTTGGCTAAAAAAACACATGTTCCTAATATTTCTGTGGCAGAAAGTTCTGGAATCTGAGAGGAGCCACCAATTTCCTTCCACCCAGCGTTCCCCCACGTCTCCCGATAAAAATGATACCTCACTTGTGTGGGTAGGCCTAGCGGCCGCGACAGGAGACGCCCCAAAGCGCAACGTGGACACATCCAAATTTGTGAAGGAAAACAGAGGTGTTTTTTGCAAAGTGCCTACCTGTAGATTTTGGCCTGTAGCTCAGCCGCCACCTAGGGAAACCTACCAAACCTGTGCATTTCTGAAAACTAGAGACCTAGGGGAATCCAAGGTGGGGTGACTTGTGTGGCTCGGACCAGGTTCTGTTACCCAGAATCCTTTGCAAACCTCAAAATTTGGCTAAAAAAACACATGTTCCTAACATTTCTGTGGCAGAAAGTTCTGGAATCTGACAGGAGCCACAAATTTCCTTCAACCCAGCGTTCCCCCACGTCTCCCGATAAAAATGATACCTCACTTGTGTGGGTAGGCCTAGCGGCTGCGACAGTAAATGCCCCAAAGCGCAACGTGGACACATCCAAATTTGTGAAGGAAAACAGAGGTGTTTTTTGCAAAGTGACTACCTGTAGATTTTGGCCTGTAGCTCAGCCGCCACCTAGGGAAACCTACCAGACCTGGGCATTTCTGAAAACTAGAGACCTAGGGGAATCCAAGGTGGGGTGACTTGTGTGGCTCGGACCAGGTTCTGTTACCCAGAATCCTTTGCAAAACTCAAAATTTGGCTAAAAAAACACATGTTCCTAACATTTCTGTGGCAGAAAGTTCTGGAATCTGAGAGGAGCCACAAATTTCCTTCAACCCAGCGTTCCCCCACGTCTCCCGATAAAAATGATACCTCACTTGTGTGGGTAGGCCTAGCGGCCGCGACAGTAAATGCCCCAAAGCGCAACGTGGACACATCCAAATTTGTGAAGGAAAACAGAGGTGTTTTTTGCAAAGTGACTACCTGTAGATTTTGGTCTGTAGCTCAGCTGCCACCTAGGGAAACCTACCAAACCTGGGAATTTCTGAAAACTAGAGACCTAGGGGAATCCAAGGTGGGGTGACTTGTGTGGCTCGGACCAGGTTCTGTTACCCAGAATCCTTTGCAAACCTCAAAATTTGGCTAAAAAAACACATGTTCCTAACATTTCTGTGGCAGAAAGTTCTGGAATCTGAGAGGAGCCACAAATTTCCTTCCACCCAGCGTTCCCCCACGTCTCCCGATAAAAATGATACCTCACTTGTGTGGGTAGGCCTAGCGGCCACGACAGGAAACGCCCCAAAGCGCAACGTGGACACATCCAAATTTGTGAAGGAAAACAGAGGTGTTTTTTGCAAAGGGACTACCTGTAGATTTTGGCCTGTAGCTCAGCCGCCACCTAGGGAAACCTACCAAACCTGTGCATTTCTGAAAACTAGAGTCCTAGGGGAATCCAAGATGGGGTGACTTGTGTGGCTCGGACCAGGTTCTGTTACCCAGAATCCTTTGCAAACCTCAAAATTTGGCTAAAAAAACACATGTTCCTCACATTTCTGTGGCAGAAAGTTCTGGAATCTGAGAGGAGCCACGAATTTCCTTCCACCCAGCGTTGCCCCACATCTCCCGATAAAAATGATACCTCACTTGTGTGCGTAGGCCTAGCGCCCGTGACAGGAAATGCCCCAAAGCGCAACGTGGACACAGCCAAATTTTTGAAGGAAAACAGAGGTGTTTTTTGCAAAGTGCCTACCTGTAGATTTTGGCCTGTAGCTCAGCCGCCACCTAGGGAAACCTACCAAACCTGTGCATTTCTGAAAACTAGAGACCTAGGGGAATCCAAGATGGGGTGACTTGTGTGGCTCGGACCAGGTTCTGTTACCCAGAATCCTTTGCAAACCTCAAAATTTGGCTAAAAAAACACATGTTCCTCACATTTCTGTGGCAGAAAGTTCTGGAATCTGAGAGGAGCCACGAATTTCTTTCCACCCAGCGTTCCCCCACGTCTCCCGATAAAAATGATACCTCACTTGTGTGCGTAGGCCTAGCGCCCGTGACAGGAAATGCCCCAAGGCGCAACGTGGACACATCCAAATTTGTGACGGAAAACAGAGGTGTTTTTTGCAAAGTGCCTACCTGTAGATTTTGGCCTGTAGCTCAGCCGCCACCTAGGGAAACCTACCAAACCTGTGCATTTCTGAAAACTAGAGACCTATGGGAATCCAAGATGGGGTGACTTGTGTGGCTCGGACCAGGTTCTGTTACCCAGAATCCTTTACAAACCTCAAAATGTGGCTAAAAAAACACATGTTCCTAACATTTCTGTGGCAGAAAGTTCTGGAATCTGAGAGGAGCCACAAATTTTCTTCCACCAAGCGTTCCCCCATGTCTCCCGATAAAAAGGATACCTCACTTGTGTGGGTAGGCCTAGCGCCCGCGACAGGAAACGCCCCAAAGCGCAACGTGGACACATCCAAATTTGTGAAGGAAAACAGAGGTGTTTTTTGCAAAGTGCCTACCTGTAGATTTTGGCCTGTAGCTCAGCCGCCACCTAGGGAAACCTACCAAACCTGTGCATTTCTGAAAACTAGAGACCTAGGGGAATTCAAGGTGGGGTGACTTGTGTGGCTCGGACCAGGTTCTGTTACCCAGAATCCTTTGCAAACCTCAAAATTTGGCTAAAAAAACACATGTTCCTAACATTTCTGTGGCAGAAAGTTCTGGAATCTGAGAGGAGCCACAAATTTCCTTCCACCCAGCGTTCCCCCACGTCTCCCGATAAAAATGATACCTCACTTGTGTGGGTAGGCCTAGCGGCCGCGACAGGAAAAGCTCCAAAGCACAACGTGGACACATCCAAATTTCTGAAGGAAAACAGAGGTGTTTTTTGCAAAGTGACTACCTGTAGATTTTGGCCTGTAGCTCAGCCGCCACCTAGGAAAACATACCAAACCTGTGCATTTCTGAAAACTAGAGACCTAGGGGAATCCAAGATGGGGTGACTTGTGTGGCTCGGACCAGGTTCTGTTACCCAGAATCCTTTCCAAACCTCAAAATTTGGCTAAAAAAACACATGTTCCTAACATTTCTGTGGCAGAAAGTTCTGGAATCTGGGAGGAGCCACAAATTTCCTTCCACCCAGCGTTTCCCCACGTCTCCCGATAAAAATGATACCTCACTTGTGTGGGTAGGCCTAGCGGCCGCGATAGGAAACACCCCAAAGCGCAACGTGGACACATCCAAATTTGTGAAGGAAAACAGAGGTGTTTTTTGCAAAGTGCCTACCTGTAGATTTTGGCCTGTAGCTCAGCCGCCACCTAGGGAAACCTACCAAACCTGTGCATTTCTGAAAACTAGAGACCTAGGGGAATCCAAGATGGGGTGACTTGTGTGGCTCGGACCAGGTCTGTTACCCAGAATCCTTTGCAAACCCAAAATTTGGCTAAAAAAACACATGTTCCTAACATTTCTGTGGCAGAAAGTTCTGGAATCTGAGAGGAGCCACAAATTTCCTTCAACCCAGCGTTCCCCCACGTCTCCCGATAAAAATGATACCTCACTTGTGTGGGTAGGCCTAGCGGCCGCGACAGTAAATGCCCCAAAGCGCAACGTGGACACATCCAAATTTGTGAAGGAAAACAGAGGTGTTTTTTGCAAAGTGACTACCTGTAGATTTTGGCCTGTAGCTCAGCCGCCACCTAGGGAAACCTACCAAACCTGGGCATTTCTGAAAACTAGAGACCTAGGGGAATCCAAGGTGGGGTGACTTGTGTGGCTCGGACCAGGTTCTGTTACCCAGAATCCTTTGCAAACCTCAAAATTTGGCTAAAAAAACACATGTTCCTAACATTTCTGTGGCAGAAAGTTCTGGAATCTGAGAGGAGCCACAAATTTCCTTCCACCCAGCGTTCCCCCACGTCTCCCGATAAAAATGATACCTCACTTGTGTGGGTAGGCCTAGCGGCCACGACAGGAAACGCCCCAAAGCGCAACGTGGACACATCCAAATTTGTGAAGGAAAACAGAGGTGTTTTTTGCAAAGTGCCTACCTGTAGATTTTGGCCTGTAGCTCAGCCGCCACCTAGGGAAACCTACCAAACCTGTGCATTTCTGAAAACTAGAGACCTAGGGGAATCCAAGGTGGGGTGACTTGTGTGGCTCGGACCAGGTTCTGTTACCCAGAATCCTTTGCAAACCTCAAAATTTGGCTAAAAAAACACATGTTCCTAACATTTCTGTGGCAGAAAGTTCTGGAATCTGAGAGGAGCCACAAATTTCCTTCCACCCAGCGTTCCCCCACATCTCCCGATAAAAATGATACCTCACTTGTGTGGGTAGGCCTAGCGGCCGCGACAGGAAACGCCCCAAAGCGCAACGTGGACACATCCAAATTTGTGAAGTAAAACAGAGGTGTTTTTTGCAAAGTGCCTACCTGTAGATTTTGGCCTGTAGCTCAGCCGCCACCTAGGGAAACCTACCAAACCTGTGCATTTCTGAAAACTAGAGACCTAGGGGAATCCAAGGTTGGGTGACTTGTGTGGCTCGGACCAGGTTCTGTTACCCAGAATCCTTTGCAAACCTCAAAATTTGGCTAAAAAAACACATGTTCCTAACATTTCTGTGGCAGAAAGTTCTGGAATCTGAGAGGAGCCACAAATTTCCTTCCACCCAGCGTTCCCCCACGTCTCCCGATAAAAATGATACCTCACTTGTGTGGGTAGGCCTAGCGGCCGCGACAAGAAACGCCCCAAAGCGCAACATGGACACATCGAAATTTGTGAAGGAAAACAGGTGTTTTTTGCAAAGTGACTACCTGTAGCTTTTGGCCTGTAGCTCAGCCGCCACCTAGGGAAACCTACCAAACCTGTGCATTTCTGAAAACTAGAGTCCTAGGGGAATCCAAGATGGGGTGACTTGTGTGGCTCGGACCAGGTTCTGTTACCCAGAATCCTTTGCAAACCTCAAAATTTGGCTAAAAAAACACATGTTCCTCACATTTCTGTGGCAGAAAGTTTTGGAATCTGAGAGGAGCCACGAATTTCCTTCCACCCAGCGTTGCCCCACATCTCCCGATAAAAATGATACCTCACTTGTGTGCGTAGGCCTAGCGCCCGTGACAGGAAATGCCCCAAAGCGCAACGTGGACACAGCCAAATTTTTGAAGGAAAACAGAGGTGTTTTTTGCAAAGTGCCTACCTGTAGATTTTGGCCTGTAGCTCATCCGCCACCTAGGGAAACCTACCAAACCTGTGCATTTCTGAAAACTAGAGACCTAGGGGAATCCAAGATGGGGTGACTTGTGTGGCTCGGACCAGGTTCTGTTACCCAGAATCCTTTGCAAACCTCAAAATTTGGCTAAAAAAACACATGTTCCTCACATTTCTGTGGCAGAAAGTTCTGGAATCTGAGAGGAGCCACGAATTTCTTTCCACCCAGCGTTCCCCCACGTCTCTCGATAAAAATGATACCTCACTTGTGTGCGTAGGCCTAGCGCCCGTGACAGGAAATGCCCCAAGGCGCAACGTGGACACATCCAAATTTGTGACGGAAAACAGAGGTGTTTTTTGCAAAGTGCCTACCTGTAGATTTTGGCCTGTAGCTCAGCCGCCACCTAGGGAAACCTACCAAACCTGTGCATTTCTGAAAACTAGAGACCTATGGGAATCCAAGATGGGGTGACTTGTGTGGCTCGGACCAGGTTCTGTTACCCAGAATCCTTTGCAAACCTCAAAATTTGGCTAAAAAAACACATGTTCCTAACATTTCTGTGGCAGAAAGTTCTGGAATCTGAGAGGAGCCACAAATTTCCTTCCACCCAGCGTTCCCCCACGTCTCCCGATAAAAATGATACCTCACTTGTGTGGGTAGGCCTAGCGGCCGCGACAGGAAAAGCTCCAAAGCACAACGTGGACACATCCAAATTTCTGAAGGAAAACAGAGGTGTTTTTTGCAAAGTGACTACCTGTAGATTTTGGCCTGTAGCTCAGCCGCCACCTAGGAAAACATACCAAACCTGTGCATTTCTGAAAACTAGAGACCTAGGGGAATCCAAGATGGGGTGACTTGTGTGGCTCGGACCAGGTTCTGTTACCCAGAATCCTTTCCAAACCTCAAAATTTGGCTAAAAAAACACATGTTCCTAACATTTCTGTGGCAGAAAGTTCTGGAATCTGGGAGGAGCCACAAATTTCCTTCCACCCAGCGTTTCCCCACGTCTCCCGATAAAAATGATACCTCACTTGTGTGGGTAGGCCTAGCGGCCGCGATAGGAAACACCCCAAAGCGCAACGTGGACACATCCAAATTTGTGAAGGAAAACAGAGGTGTTTTTTGCAAAGTGCCTACCTGTAGATTTTGGCCTGTAGCTCAGCCGCCACCTAGGGAAACCTACCAAACCTGTGCATTTCTGAAAACTAGAGACCTAGGGGAATCCAAGATGGGGTGACTTGTGTGGCTCGGACCAGGTCTGTTACCCAGAATCCTTTGCAAACCCAAAATTTGGCTAAAAAAACACATGTTCCTAACATTTCTGTGGCAGAAAGTTCTGGAATCTGAGAGGAGCCACAAATTTCCTTCAACCCAGTGTTCCCCCACGTCTCCCGATAAAAATGATACCTCACTTGTGTGGGTAGGCCTAGCGGCCGCGACAGGAAATACCCCAAAGCGCAACGTGGACACCTCCAAATTTGTGAAGGAAAACAGAGGTGTTTTTTGCAAAGTGACTACCTGTAGATTTTGGCCTGTAGCTCAGCCGCCACCTAGGGAAACCTACCAAACCTGTGCATTTCTGAAAACTAGAGACCTAGGGAAATCCAAGGTGGGGTGACTTGTGTGGCTCGGACCAGGTTCTGTTACCCAGAATCCTTTGCAAACCTCAAAATTTGGCTAAAAAAACACATGTTCCTAACATTTCTGTGGCAGAAAGTTCTGGAATCTGAGAGGAGCCACAAATTTCCTTCAACCCAGCGTTCCCCCACGTCTCCCGATAAAAATGATACCTCACTTGTGTGGGTAGGCCTAGCGGCCGCGACAGTATATGCCCCAAAGCGCAACGTGGACACATCCAAATTTGTGAAGGAAAACAGAGGTGTTTTTTGCAAAGTGACTACCTGTAGATTTTGGCCTGTAGCTCAGCCGCCACCTAGGGAAACCTACCAAACCTGGGCATTTCTGAAAACTAGAGACCTAGGGGAATCCAAGGTGGGGTGACTTGTGTGGCTCGGACCAGGTTCTGTTACCCAGAATCCTTTGCAAACCTCAAAATTTGGCTAAAAAAACACATGTTCCTAACATTTCTGTGGCAGAAAGTTCTGGAATCTGAGAGGAGCCACAAATTTCCTTCCACCCAGCGTTCCCCCACGTCTCCCGATAAAAATGATACCTCACTTGTGTGGGTAGGCCTAGCGGCCACGACAGGAAACGCCCCAAAGCGCAACGTGGACACATCCAAATTTGTGAAGGAAAACAGAGGTGTTTTTTGCAAAGGGACTACCTGTAGATTTTGGCCTGTAGCTCAGCCGCCACCTAGGGAAACCTACCAAACCTGTGCATTTCTGAAAACTAGAGTCCTAGGGGAATCCAAGATGGGGTGACTTGTGTGGCTCGGACCAGGTTCTGTTACCCAGAATCCTTTGCAAACCTCAAAATTTGGCTAAAAAAACACATGTTCCTCACATTTCTGTGGCAGAAAGTTCTGGAATCTGAGAGGAGCCACGAATTTCCTTCCACCCAGCGTTGCCCCACATCTCCCGATAAAAATGATACCTCACTTGTGTGCGTAGGCCTAGCGCCCGTGACAGGAAATGCCCCAAAGCGCAACGTGGACACAGCCAAATTTTTGAAGGAAAACAGAGGTGTTTTTTGCAAAGTGCCTACCTGTAGATTTTGGCCTGTAGCTCAGCCGCCACCTAGGGAAACCTACCAAACCTGTGCATTTCTGAAAACTAGAGACCTAGGGGAATCCAAGATGGGGTGACTTGTGTGGCTCGGACCAGGTTCTGTTACCCAGAATCCTTTGCAAACCTCAAAATTTGGCTAAAAAAACACATGTTCCTCACATTTCTGTGGCAGAAAGTTCTGGAATCTGAGAGGAGCCACGAATTTCTTTCCACCCAGCGTTCCCCCACGTCTCCCGATAAAAATGATACCTCACTTGTGTGCGTAGGCCTAGCGCCCGTGACAGGAAATGCCCCAAGGCGCAACGTGGACACATCCAAATTTGTGACGGAAAACAGAGGTGTTTTTTGCAAAGTGCCTACCTGTAGATTTTGGCCTGTAGCTCAGCCGCCACCTAGGGAAACCTACCAAACCTGTGCATTTCTGAAAACTAGAGACCTATGGGAATCCAAGATGGGGTGACTTGTGTGGCTCGGACCAGGTTCTGTTACCCAGAATCCTTTACAAACCTCAAAATGTGGCTAAAAAAACACATGTTCCTAACATTTCTGTGGCAGAAAGTTCTGGAATCTGAGAGGAGCCACAAATTTTCTTCCACCAAGCGTTCCCCCATGTCTCCCGATAAAAAGGATACCTCACTTGTGTGGGTAGGCCTAGCGCCCGCGACAGGAAACGCCCCAAAGCGCAACGTGGACACATCCAAATTTGTGAAGGAAAACAGAGGTGTTTTTTGCAAAGTGCCTACCTGTAGATTTTGGCCTGTAGCTCAGCCGCCACCTAGGGAAACCTACCAAACCTGTGCATTTCTGAAAACTAGAGACCTAGGGGAATTCAAGGTGGGGTGACTTGTGTGGCTCGGACCAGGTTCTGTTACCCAGAATCCTTTGCAAACCTCAAAATTTGGCTAAAAAAACACATGTTCCTAACATTTCTGTGGCAGAAAGTTCTGGAATCTGAGAGGAGCCACAAATTTCCTTCCACCCAGCGTTCCCCCACGTCTCCCGATAAAAATGATACCTCACTTGTGTGGGTAGGCCTAGCGGCCGCGACAGGAAAAGCTCCAAAGCACAACGTGGACACATCCAAATTTCTGAAGGAAAACAGAGGTGTTTTTTGCAAAGTGACTACCTGTAGATTTTGGCCTGTAGCTCAGCCGCCACCTAGGAAAACATACCAAACCTGTGCATTTCTGAAAACTAGAGACATAGGGGAATCCAAGATGGGGTGACTTGTGTGGCTCGGACCAGGTTCTGTTACCCAGAATCCTTTCCAAACCTCAAAATTTGGCTAAAAAAACACATGTTCCTAACATTTCTGTGGCAGAAAGTTCTGGAATCTGGGAGGAGCCACAAATTTCCTTCCACCCAGCGTTTCCCCACGTCTCCCGATAAAAATGATACCTCACTTGTGTGGGTAGGCCTAGCGGCCGCGATAGGAAACACCCCAAAGCGCAACGTGGACACATCCAAATTTGTGAAGGAAAACAGAGGTGTTTTTTGCAAAGTGCCTACCTGTAGATTTTGGCCTGTAGCTCAGCCGCCACCTAGGGAAACCTACCAAACCTGTGCATTTCTGAAAACTAGAGACCTAGGGGAATCCAAGATGGGGTGACTTGTGTGGCTCGGACCAGGTCTGTTACCCAGAATCCTTTGCAAACCCAAAATTTGGCTAAAAAAACACATGTTCCTAACATTTCTGTGGCAGAAAGTTCTGGAATCTGAGAGGAGCCACAAATTTCCTTCAACCCAGCGTTCCCCCACGTCTCCCGATAAAAATGATACCTCACTTGTGTGGGTAGGCCTAGCGGCCGCGACAGTAAATGCCCCAAAGCGCAACGTGGACACATCCAAATTTGTGAAGGAAAACAGAGGTGTTTTTTGCAAAGTGACTACCTGTAGATTTTGGCCTGTAGCTCAGCCGCCACCTAGGGAAACCTACCAAACCTGGGCATTTCTGAAAACTAGAGACCTAGGGGAATCCAAGGTGGGGTGACTTGTGTGGCTCGGACCAGGTTCTGTTACCCAGAATCCTTTGCAAACCTCAAAATTTGGCTAAAAAAACACATGTTCCTAACATTTCTGTGGCAGAAAGTTCTGGAATCTGAGAGGAGCCACAAATTTCCTTCCACCCAGCGTTCCCCCACGTCTCCCGATAAAAATGATACCTCACTTGTGTGGGTAGGCCTAGCGGCCACGACAGGAAACGCCCCAAAGCGCAACGTGGACACATCCAAATTTGTGAAGGAAAACAGAGGTGTTTTTTGCAAAGTGCCTACCTGTAGATTTTGGCCTGTAGCTCAGCCGCCACCTAGGGAAACCTACCAAACCTGTGCATTTCTGAAAACTAGAGACCTAGGGGAATCCAAGGTGGGGTGACTTGTGTGGCTCGGACCAGGTTCTGTTACCCAGAATCCTTTGCAAACCTCAAAATTTGGCTAAAAAAACACATGTTCCTAACATTTCTGTGGCAGAAAGTTCTGGAATCTGAGAGGAGCCACAAATTTCCTTCCACCCAGCGTTCCCCCACATCTCCCGATAAAAATGATACCTCACTTGTGTGGGTAGGCCTAGCGGCCGCGACAGGAAACGCCCCAAAGCGCAACGTGGACACATCCAAATTTGTGAAGTAAAACAGAGGTGTTTTTTGCAAAGTGCCTACCTGTAGATTTTGGCCTGTAGCTCAGCCGCCACCTAGGGAAACCTACCAAACCTGTGCATTTCTGAAAACTAGAGACCTAGGGGAATCCAAGGTTGGGTGACTTGTGTGGCTCAGACCAGGTTCTGTTACCCAGAATCCTTTGCAAACCTCAAAATTTGGCTAAAAAAACACATGTTCCTAACATTTCTGTGGCAGAAAGTTCTGGAATCTGAGAGGAGCCACAAATTTCCTTCCACCCAGCGTTCCCCCACGTCTCCCGATAAAAATGATACCTCACTTGTGTGGGTAGGCCTAGCGGCCGCGACAAGAAACGCCCCAAAGCGCAACATGGACACATCGAAATTTGTGAAGGAAAACAGGTGTTTTTTGCAAAGTGACTACCTGTAGCTTTTGGCCTGTAGCTCAGCCGCCACCTAGGGAAACCTACCAAACCTGTGCATTTCTGAAAACTAGAGTCCTAGGGGAATCCAAGATGGGGTGACTTGTGTGGCTCGGACCAGGTTCTGTTACCCAGAATCCTTTGCAAACCTCAAAATTTGGCTAAAAAAACACATGTTCCTCACATTTCTGTGGCAGAAAGTTTTGGAATCTGAGAGGAGCCACGAATTTCCTTCCACCCAGCGTTGCCCCACATCTCCCGATAAAAATGATACCTCACTTGTGTGCGTAGGCCTAGCGCCCGTGACAGGAAATGCCCCAAAGCGCAACGTGGACACAGCCAAATTTTTGAAGGAAAACAGAGGTGTTTTTTGCAAAGTGCCTACCTGTAGATTTTGGCCTGTAGCTCATCCGCCACCTAGGGAAACCTACCAAACCTGTGCATTTCTGAAAACTAGAGACCTAGGGGAATCCAAGATGGGGTGACTTGTGTGGCTCGGACCAGGTTCTGTTACCCAGAATCCTTTGCAAACCTCAAAATTTGGCTAAAAAAACACATGTTCCTCACATTTCTGTGGCAGAAAGTTCTGGAATCTGAGAGGAGCCACGAATTTCTTTCCACCCAGCGTTCCCCCACGTCTCTCGATAAAAATGATACCTCACTTGTGTGCGTAGGCCTAGCGCCCGTGACAGGAAATGCCCCAAGGCGCAACGTGGACACATCCAAATTTGTGACGGAAAACAGAGGTGTTTTTTGCAAAGTGCCTACCTGTAGATTTTGGCCTGTAGCTCAGCCGCCACCTAGGGAAACCTACCAAACCTGTGCATTTCTGAAAACTAGAGACCTATGGGAATCCAAGATGGGGTGACTTGTGTGGCTCGGACCAGGTTCTGTTACCCAGAATCCTTTGCAAACCTCAAAATTTGGCTAAAAAAACACATGTTCCTAACATTTCTGTGGCAGAAAGTTCTGGAATCTGAGAGGAGCCACAAATTTCCTTCCACCCAGCGTTCCCCCACGTCTCCCGATAAAAATGATACCTCACTTGTGTGGGTAGGCCTAGCGGCCGCGACAGGAAAAGCTCCAAAGCACAACGTGGACACATCCAAATTTCTGAAGGAAAACAGAGGTGTTTTTTGCAAAGTGACTACCTGTAGATTTTGGCCTGTAGCTCAGCCGCCACCTAGGAAAACATACCAAACCTGTGCATTTCTGAAAACTAGAGACCTAGGGGAATCCAAGATGGGGTGACTTGTGTGGCTCGGACCAGGTTCTGTTACCCAGAATCCTTTCCAAACCTCAAAATTTGGCTAAAAAAACACATGTTCCTAACATTTCTGTGGCAGAAAGTTCTGGAATCTGGGAGGAGCCACAAATTTCCTTCCACCCAGCGTTTCCCCACGTCTCCCGATAAAAATGATACCTCACTTGTGTGGGTAGGCCTAGCGGCCGCGATAGGAAACACCCCAAAGCGCAACGTGGACACATCCAAATTTGTGAAGGAAAACAGAGGTGTTTTTTGCAAAGTGCCTACCTGTAGATTTTGGCCTGTAGCTCAGCCGCCACCTAGGGAAACCTACCAAACCTGTGCATTTCTGAAAACTAGAGACCTAGGGGAATCCAAGATGGGGTGACTTGTGTGGCTCGGACCAGGTCTGTTACCCAGAATCCTTTGCAAACCCAAAATTTGGCTAAAAAAACACATGTTCCTAACATTTCTGTGGCAGAAAGTTCTGGAATCTGAGAGGAGCCACAAATTTCCTTCAACCCAGTGTTCCCCCACGTCTCCCGATAAAAATGATACCTCACTTGTGTGGGTAGGCCTAGCGGCCGCGACAGGAAATACCCCAAAGCGCAACGTGGACACCTCCAAATTTGTGAAGGAAAACAGAGGTGTTTTTTGCAAAGTGACTACCTGTAGATTTTGGCCTGTAGCTCAGCCGCCACCTAGGGAAACCTACCAAACCTGTGCATTTCTGAAAACTAGAGACCTAGGGAAATCCAAGGTGGGGTGACTTGTGTGGCTCGGACCAGGTTCTGTTACCCAGAATCCTTTGCAAACCTCAAAATTTGGCTAAAAAAACACATGTTCCTAACATTTCTGTGGCAGAAAGTTCTGGAATCTGAGAGGAGCCACAAATTTCCTTCAACCCAGCGTTCCCCCACGTCTCCCGATAAAAATGATACCTCACTTGTGTGGGTAGGCCTAGCGGCCGCGACAGTATATGCCCCAAAGCGCAACGTGGACACATCCAAATTTGTGAAGGAAAACAGAGGTGTTTTTTGCAAAGTGACTACCTGTAGATTTTGGCCTGTAGCTCAGCCGCCACCTAGGGAAACCTACCAAACCTGGGCATTTCTGAAAACTAGAGACCTAGGGGAATCCAAGGTGGGGTGACTTGTGTGGCTCGGACCAGGTTCTGTTACCCAGAATCCTTTGCAAACCTCAAAATTTGGCTAAAAAAACACATGTTCCTAACATTTCTGTGGCAGAAAGTTCTGGAATCTGAGAGGAGCCACAAATTTCCTTCCACCCAGCGTTCCCCCACGTCTCCCGATAAAAATGATACCTCACTTGTGTGGGTAGGCCTAGCGGCCACGACAGGAAACGCCCCAAAGCGCAACGTGGACACATCCAAATTTGTGAAGGAAAACAGAGGTGTTTTTTGCAAAGTGCCTACCTGTAGATTTTGGCCTGTAGCTCAGCCGCCACCTAGGGAAACCTACTAAACCTGTGCATTTCTGAAAACTAGAGACCTAGGGGAATCCAAGGTGGGGTGACTTGTGTGGCTCGGACCAGGTTCTGTTACCCAGAATCCTTTGCAAACCTCAAAATTTGGCTAAAAAAACACATGTTCCTAACATTTCTGTGGCAGAAAGTTCTGGAATCTGAGAGGAGCCACAAATTTCCTTCCACCCAGCGTTCCCCCACGTCTCCCGATAAAAATGATACCTCACTTGTGTGGGTAGGCCTAGCGGCCGCGACAGGAAACGCCCCAAAGCGCAACGTGGACACATCCAAATTTGTGAAGTAAAACAGATGTGTTTTTTGCTAAGTGCCTACCTGTAGATTTTGGCCTGTAGCTCAGCCGCCACCTAGGGAAACCTACCAAACCTGTGCATTTCTGAAAACTAGAGACCTAGGGGAATCCAAGGTTGGGTGACTTGTGTGGCTCGGACCAGGTTCTGTTACCCAGAATCCTTTGCAAACCTCAAAATTTGGCTAAAAAAACACATGTTCCTAACATTTCTGTGGCAGAAAGTTCTGGAATCTGAGAGGAGCCACAAATTTCCTTCCACCCAGCGTTCCCCCACGTCTCCCGATAAAAATGATACCTCACTTGTGTGGGTAGGCCTAGCGGCCGCGACAAAAAACGCCCCAAAGCGCAACATGGACACATCGAAATTTGTGAAGGAAAACAGGTGTTTTTTGCAAAGTGACTACCTGTAGCTTTTGGCCTGTAGCTCAGCCGCCACCTAGGGAAACCTACCAAACCTGTGCATTTCTGAAAACTAGAGTCCTAGGGGAATCCAAGATGGGGTGACTTGTGTGGCTCGGACCAGGTTCTGTTACCCAGAATCCTTTGCAAACCTCAAAATTTGGCTAAAAAAACACATGTTCCTCACATTTCTGTGGCAGAAAGTTTTGGAATCTGAGAGGAGCCACGAATTTCCTTCCACCCAGCGTTGCCCCACATCTCCCGATAAAAATGATACCTCACTTGTGTGCGTAGGCCTAGCGCCCGTGACAGGAAATGCCCCAAAGCGCAACGTGGACACAGACAAATTTTTGAAGGAAAACAGAGGTGTTTTTTGCAAAGTGCCTACCTGTAGATTTTGGCCTGTAGCTCAGCCGCCACCTAGGGAAACCTACCAAACCTGTGCATTTCTGAAAACTAGAGACCTAGGGGAATCCAAGATGGGGTGACTTGTGTGGCTCGGACCAGGTTCTGTTACCCAGAATCCTTTGCAAACCTCAAAATTTGGCTAAAAAAACACATGTTCCTCACATTTCTGTGGCAGAAAGTTCTGGAATCTGAGAGGAGCCACGAATTTCTTTCCACCCAGCGTTCCCCCACGTCTCCCGATAAAAATGATACCTCACTTGTGTGCGTAGGCCTAGCGCCCGTGACAGGAAATGCCCCAAGGCGCAACGTGGACACATCCAAATTTGTGACGGAAAACAGAGGTGTTTTTTGCAAAGTGCCTACCTGTAGATTTTGGCCTGTAGCTCAGCCGCCACCTAGGGAAACCTACCAAACCTGTGCATTTCTGAAAACTAGAGACCTATGGGAATCCAAGATGGGGTGACTTGTGTGGCTCGGACCAGGTTCTGTTACCCAGAATCCTTTGCAAACCTCAAAATGTGGCTAAAAAAACACATGTTCCTAACATTTCTGTGGCAGAAAGTTCTGGAATCTGAGAGGAGCCACAAATTTTCTTCCACCAAGCGTTCCCCCACGTCTCCCGATAAAAATTATACCTCACTTGTGTGGGTAGGCCTAGCGCCCGCGACAGGAAACGCCCCAAAGCGCAACGTGGACACATCCAAATTTGTGAAGGAAAACAGAGGTGTTTTTTGCAAAGTGACTACCTGTAGATTTTGGCCTGTAGCTCAGCCGCCACCTAGGGAAACCTACCAAACCTGTGCATTTCTGAAAACTAGAGACCTAGGGGAATTCAAGGTGGGGTGACTTGTGTGGCTCGGACCAGGTTCTGTTACCCAGAATCCTTTGCAAACCTCAAAATTTGGCTAAAAAAACACATGTTCCTAACATTTCTGTGGCAGAAAGTTCTGGAATCTGAGAGGAGCCACAAATTTCCTTCCACACAGCGTTCCCCCACGTCTCCCGATAAAAATGATACCTCACTTGTGTGGGTAGGCATAGCGGCCGCGACAGGAAACACCCCAAAGCGCAACGTGGACACATCCAAATTTGTGAAGGAAAACAGAGGTGTTTTTTGCAAAGTGCCTACCTGTAGGTTTTGGCCTGTAGCTCAGCCTCCACCTAGGGAAACCTACCAAACCTGTGCATTTCTGAAAACTAGAGACCTAGGGGAATCCAAGGTGGGGTGACTTGTGTGGCTCGGACCAGGTTCTGTTACCCAGAATCCTTTGCAAACCTCAAAATTTGGCTAAAAAAACACATGTTCCTAACATTTCTGTGGCAGAAAGTTCTGGAATCTGAGAGGAGCCACAAATTTCCTTCCACCCAGCGTTCCCCCATGTCTCCCGATAAAAATGATACCTCACTTGTGTGGGTAGGCCTAGCGGCCGCGACAGGATACGCCCCAAAGCGCAACGTGGACACATCCAAATTTGTGAAGGAAAACAGAGGTGTTTTTTGCAAAGTGACTACCTGTAGCTTTTGGCCTGTAGCTCAGCCGCCACCTAGGGAAACCTACCAAACCTGTGCATTTCTGAAAGCTAGAGACCTAGGGGAATCCAAGGTGGGGTGACTTGTGTGGCTCGGACCAGGTTCTGTTACCCAGAATCCTTTGCAAACCTCAAAATTTGCTTAAAAAAACACATGTTCCTAACATTTCTGTGGCAGAAAGTTCTGGAATCTGAGAGGAGCCACGAATTTCCTTCCACCCAGCGTTCCCCCACGTCTCCCGATAAAAATGATACCTCACTTGTGTGGGTAGGCCTAGCGGCCGCGACAGGAGACGCCCCAAAGCGCAACGTGGACACATCCAAATTTGTGAAGGAAAACAGAGGTGTTTTTTGCAAAGTGACTACCTGTAGATTTTGGCCTGTAGCTAAGGCCGCCACCTAGGGAAACCTACCAAACCTGTGCATTTCTGAAAACTAGAGACCTCGGGGAATCCAAGGTGGGGTGACTTGTGTGGCTCGGACCAGGTTCTGTTACCCAGAATCCTTTGCAAACCTCAAAATTTGGCTAAAAAAACACATGTTCCTAACATTTCTGTGGCAGAAAGTTCTGGAATCTGAGAGGAGCCACAAATTTCCTTCAACCCAGTGTTCCCCCACGTCTCCCGATAAAAATGATACCTCACTTGTGTGGGTAGGCCTAGCAGCAGCGACAGGAAACACCCCAAAGCGCAACGTGGACACATCCAAATTTGTGAAGGAAAACAGAGGTGTTTTTTGCAAAGTGACTACCTGTAGATTTTAGCCTGTAGCTCAGCCGCCACCTAGGGAAACCTACCAAACCTGTGCATTTCTGAAAACTAGAGACCTAGGGGAATCCAAGATGGCGTGACTTGTGTGGCTCGGACCAGGTTCTGTTACCCAGAATCCTTTCCAAACCTCAAAATTTGGCTAAAAAAACACATGTTCCTAACATTTCTGTGGCAGAAAGTTCTGGAATCTGGGAGGAGCCACAAATTTCCTTCCACCCAGTGTTTCCCCACGTCTCCCGATAAAAATGATACCTCACTTGTGTGGGTAGGCCTAGCGGCCGCGATAGGAAACACCCCAAAGCAAAACGTGGACACATCCAAATTTGTGAAAGAAAACAGAGGTGTTTTTTGCAAAGTGCCTACCTGTAGATTTTGGCCTGTAGCTCAGCCGCCACCTAGGGAAACCTACCAAACCTGTGCATTTCTGAAAACTAGAGACCTAGGGGAATCCAAGGTGGGGACCAGGTTCTGTTACCCAGAATCCTTTGCAAAAATAAAAATTTGGCTAAAAAAACACATGTTCCTAACATTTCTGTGGCAGAAAGTTCTGGAATCTGAGAGGAGCCACAAATTTCCTTCAACCCAGTGTTCCCCCACGTCTCCCGATAAAAATGATACCTCACTTGTGTGGGTAGGCCTAGCGGCCGCGACAGGAAATGCCCCAAAGCGCAACGTGGACACCTCCAAATTTGTGAAGGAAAACAGAGTTGTTTTTTGCAAAGTGACTACCTGTAGATTTTGGCCTGTAGCTCAGCCGCCACCTAGGGAAACCTACCAGACCTGTGCATTTCTGAAAACTAGAGACCTAGGGGAATCCAAGGTGGGGTGACTTGTGTGGCTCGGACCAGGTTCTGTTACCCAGAATCCTTTGCAAACCTCAAAATTTGGCTAAAAAAACACATGTTCCTAACATTTCTGTGGCAGAAAGTTCTGGAATCTGAGAGGAGCCACAAATTTCCTTCCACCCAGCGTTCCCCCACGTCTCCCGATTAAAATGATACCTCACTTGTGTGGGTGGGCCTAGCGGCCGCGACAAGAAACGCCCCAAAACGCAACGTGGACACATCCAAATTTGTGAAGGAAAACAGAGGTGTTTTTTGCAAAGTGACTACCTGTAGATTTTGGCTTGTAGCTCAGCCGCCACCTAGGGAACCATACCAAACCTGTGCATTTCTGAAAACTAGAGACCTAGGGGAATCCAAGATGGGGTGACTTGTGTGGCTCGGACCAGGTTCTGTTACCCAGAATCCTTTCCAAACCTCAAAATTTGGCTAAAAAAACACATGTTCCTAACATTTCTGTGGCAGAAAGTTCTGGAATCTGGGAGGAGCCACAAATTTCCTTCCACCCAGTGTTTCCCCACGTCTCCCGATAAAAATGATACCTCACTTGTGTGGGTAGGCCTAGCGGCCGCGATAGGAAACACCCCAAAGCGCAACGTGGACACATCCAAATTTGTGAAGGAAAACAGAGGTGTTTTTTGCAAAGTGCCTACCTGTAGATTTTGGCCTGTAGCTCAGCCGCCACCTAGGGAAACCTACCAAACCTGTGCATTTCTGAAAACTAGAGACCTAGGGGAATTCAAGGTGGGGTGACTTGTGTGGCTCGGACCAGGTTCTGTTACCCAGAATCCTTTGCAAACCTCAAAATTTGGCTAAAAAAACACATGTTCCTAACATTTCTGTGGCAGAAAGTTCTGGAATCTGAGAGGAGCCACGAATTTCCTTCCACCCAGCGTTCCCTCACGTCTCCCGATAAAAATGATACCTCACTTGTGTGGGTAGGCCTAGCGGCCACGACAGTAAAAGCTCCAAAGCACAACGTGGACACATCCAAATTTCTGAAGGAAAACAGAGGTGTTTTTTGCAAAGTGACTACCTGTAGATTTTAGCCTGTAGCTCAGCCGCCACCTAGGAAAACATACCAAACCTGTGCATTTCTGAAAACTAGAGACCTAGGGGAATCCAAGATGGGGTGACTTGTGTGGCTCGGACCAGGTTCTGTTACCCAGAATCCTTTCCAAACCTCAAAATTTGGCTAAAAAAACACATGTTCCTAACATTTCTGTGGCAGAAAGTTCTGGAATCTGGGAGGAGCCACAAATTTCCTTCCACCCAGTGTTTCCCCACGTCTCCCGATAAAAATGATACCTCACTTGTGTGGGTAGGCCTAGCGGCCGCGATAGGAGACACCCCAAAGCGCAACGTGGACACATCCAAATTTGTGAAGGAAAACAGAGGTGTTTTTTGCAAAGTGCCTACCTGTAGATTTTGGCCTGTAGCTCAGCCGCCACCTAGGGAAACCTACCAAACCTGTGCATTTCTGAAAACTAGAGACCTAGGGGAATCCAAGGTGGGGACCAGGTTCTGTTACCCAGAATCCTTTGCAAACCTCAAAATTTGGCTAAAAAAACACATGTTCCTAACATTTCTGTGGCAGAAAGTTCTGGAATCTGAGAGGAGCCACAAATTTCCTTCAACCCAGTGTTCCCCCACGTCTCCCGATAAAAATGATACCTCACTTGTGTGGGTAGGCCTAGCGGCCGCGACAGGAAATGCCCCAAAGCGCAACGTGGACACCTCCAAATTTGTGAAGGAAAACAGAGTTGTTTTTTGCAAAGTGCCTACCTGTAGGTTTTGGCCTGTAGCTCAGCCGCCACCTAGGGAAACCTACCAGACCTGTGCATTTCTGAAAACTAGAGACCTAGGGGAATCCAAGGTGGGGTGACTTGTGTGGCTCGGACCAGGTTCTGTTACCCAGAATCCTTTGCAAACCTCAAAATTTGGCTAAAAAAACACATGTTCCTAACATTTCTGTGGCAGAAAGTTCTGGAATCTGAGAGGAGCCACAAATTTCCTTCCACCCAGCGTTCCCCCACGTCTCCCGATAAAAATGATACCTCACTTGTGTGGGTAGGCCTAGCGGCCGCGACAGGAGACGCCCCAAAGCGCAACGTGGACACATCCAAATTTGTGAAGGAAAACAGAGGTGTTTTTTGCAAAGTGACTACCTGTAGATTTTGGCCTGTAGCTCAGCCGCCACCTAGGGAACCATACCAAACCTGTGCATTTCTGAAAACTAGAGACCTAGGGGAATCCAAGGTGGGGTGACTTGTGTGGCTCGGACCAGGTTCTGTTACCCAGAATCCTTTGCAAACATCAAAATTTGGCTAAAAAAACACATGTTCCTAACATTTCTGTGGCAGAAAGTTCTGGAATCTGAGAGGAGCCACAAATTTCCTTCCACCCAGCGTTCCCCCACGTCTCCCGATAAAAATGATACCTCACTTGTGTGGGTAGGCCTAGCGGCCGCGACAGGAAATGCCCCAAAGCGCAACGTGGACAAATCCAAATTTGTGAAGGAAAACAGAGGTGTTTTTTGCAAAGTGCCTACCTGTAGGTTTTGGCCTGTAGCTCAGCCGCCACCTAGGGAAACCTACCAAACCTGTGCATTTCTGAAAACTAGAGACCTAGGGGAATCCAAGGTGGGGTGACTTGTGTGGCTCGGACCAGGTTCTGTTACCCAGAATCCTTTGCAAACCTCAAAATTTGCTTAAAAAAACACATGTTCCTAACATTTCTGTGGCAGAAAGTTCTGGAATCTGAGAGGAGCCACGAATTTCCTTCAACCCAGCGTTCCCCCACGTCTCCCGATAAAAATGATACCTCACTTGTGTGGGTAGGCCTAGCGGCCGCGACAGGAAACGCCCCAAAGCGCAACGTGGACACATCCAAATTTGTGAAGGAAAACAGAGGTGTTTTTTGCAAAGTGACTACCTGTAGCTTTTGGCCTGTAGCTCAGCCGCCACCTAGGGAAACCTACCAAACCTGTGCATTTCTGAAAACTAGAGACCTCGGGGAATCCAAGGTGGGGTGACTTGTGTGGCTCGGACCAGGTTCTGTTACCCAGAATCCTTTGCAAACCTCAAAATTTGGTTAAAAAAACACATGTTCCTAACATTTCTGTGGCAGAAAGTTCTGGAATCTGAGAGGAGCCACAAATTTCCTTCCACCCAGCGTTCCCCCACGTCTCCCGATAAAAATGATACCTCACTTGTGTGGGTAGGCCTAGCAGCCGCGACAGGAAACACCCCAAAGCGCAACGTGGACACATCCAAATTTGTGAAGGAAAACAGAGGTGTTTTTTGCAAAGTGACTACCTGTAGATTTTAGCCTGTAGCTCAGCCGCCACCTAGGGAAACCTACCAAACCTGTGCATTTCTGAAAACTAGAGACCTAGGGGAATCCAAGATGGCGTGACTTGTGTGGCTCGGACCAGGTTCTGTTACACAGAATCCTTTGCAAACCTCAAAAATTGGCTAAAAAAACACATGTTCCTAACATTTCTGTGGCAGAAAGTTCTGGAATCTGAGAGGAGCCACAAATTTCCTTCCACCCAGCGTTCCCCCACGTCTCCCGATTAAAATGATACCTCACTTGTGTGGGTGGGCCTAGCGGCCGCGACAAGAAACGCCCCAAAGCGCAACGTGGACACATCCAAATTTGTGAAGGAAAACAGAGGTGTTTTTTGCAAAGTGACTACCTGTAGATTTTGGCTTGTAGCTCAGCCGCCACCTAGGGAAACCTACCAAACCTGTGCATTTCTGAAAACTAGAGACCTAGGGGAATCCAATATGGGGTGACTTGTGTGGCTCGGACCAGGTTCTGTTACCCAGAATCCTTTGCAAACCTTTAAAATTTGGCTAAAAAAACACATGTTCCTCACATTTCTGTGGCAGAAAGTTCTGGAATCTGAGAGGAGCCACGAATTTCCTTCCACCCAGCGTTGCCCCACATCTCCCGATAAAAATGATAACTCACTTGTGTGCGTAGGCCTAGCGCCCGTGACAGGAAATGCCCCAAATCGCAACGTGGACACAGCCAAATTTTTGAAGGAAAACAGAGGTGTTTTTTGCAAAGTGCCTACCTGTAGATTTTGGCCTGTAGCTCAGCCGCCACCTAGGGAAACCTACCAAACCTGTGCATTTCTGAAAACTAGAGACCTTGGGGAATCCAAGATGGGGTGACTTGTGTGGCTCGGACCAGGTTCTGTTACCCAGAATCCTTTACAAACCTCAAAATTTGGCTAAAAAAACACATGTTCCTAACATTTCTGTGGCAGAAAGTTCTGGAATCTGAGAGGAGCCACAAATTTCCTTCCACCCAGCGTTCCCCCACATCTCTCGATAAAAATGATACCTCACTTGTGTGGGTAGGCCTAGCGCCCGCGACAGGAAACGCCCCAAAGCGCAACGTGGACACATCAAAATTTGTGAAGGAAAACAGAGGTGTTTTTTGCAAAGTGCCTACCTGTAGATTTTGGCTTGTAGCTCAGCCGCCACCTAGGGAAACCTACCAAACCTGTGCATTTCTGAAAACTAGAGTCCTAGGGGAATCCAAGATGGGGTGACTTGTGTGGCTCGGACCAGGTTCTGTTACCCAGAATCCTTTGCAAACCTCAAAATTTGGCTAAAAAAACACATGTTCCTCACATTTCTGTGGCAGAAAGTTCTGGAATCTGAGAGGAGCCACGAATTTCCTTTCACCCAGCGTTGCCCCACATCTCCAGATAAAAATGATACCTCACTTGTGTGCGTAGGCCTAGCGCACGCGACAACAGACACCCCAAAACGCAACATGGACACATCACATTTTTTCATTGAAAACAGTGCCTACCTGTAGATTTTGGCCTCTAGCTCAGCCGGCACCTAGGAAAACCTACCAAACCTGTGCATTTTTTAAACCTAGAGACCTAGGGGAATCCAAGATGGGGTGACTTGCGGTGCTCTGACCAGGTTCTGTTACCCAGAATCCTTTGCAAACCTCAAATTCTGTCTAAAAAAACACATTTTCCACACATTTCGGTGACAGAAAGTTCTGGAATCTGAGTGGAGCCACAAATTTCCTTCCACCCAGCGTTCCCCCAAGTCTCCCGATAAAAATGATACCTCACTTGTGTGGGTGGGCCAGGTGCCTGCAGCAGAATAAGGCCCAAAATTTGTAGAGATAGAGGGGATAGCACACCAAGTTTATAAGGACATATTCTTTTATACATCTTTAGACTGACTCTGCTTTGGGGACCCACATAAGTGAGGTGTCATTTTACTTGGGAGACTGAGGGGAACACTGGGGAGTAGGAATTTTGTGCTGGAGTGGTGATCTTACGAAGAAAAGTAAGGAAAATATGCTTTTTTAAGCACATTTTGAGGTTTACAGAGGAGTCTGGGTAAGAAAATGTTGGGGGATCCTCGCAAGCCGCTCCTCCCTGGACTCCTTGGGGTGTCTAGTTTTAAAAAATGTCTGGGTTTGGTAGGTTTGCCTAGATGAAGGCCGCACACAGGACCAAAAACATAGGTGCCCTCTCCCCCCCAAACACAGGTAGTTTTGTAATATATCGTTTTGATGTGCCCACATACGTCCGTGATGTGCCAAACACTAAAATTTTGAAAAGAAACACACTTAGGTTATGTGAAAAAGACCCCTCACCCACCAACCAAGTTGGTGGCATGCTTCATCATTGGGGTCCCACCTGAGGCACCTAGCGTGTCACAGGTGTGCTGCCACGCCTGATTACAGCGGAGCAGGTTTTGTCATTTTTACCACACATACTGGTTGTATTTGGCACGAGGGTGAGTGATGGTTCAGTGGATCAAATTTTACTAACAGAAGAGCTTTCACAAACATGAAATGCACGGTTAGTAACTGAAAGGCAAAAAACTGAACCAATGACTCACAGCTCGTGAGCTGTAAAGCCGCGACAAGGCACCAACCGCTTTACAGTCCATTCACACAACTTTCATACATGACACACACAAGGCCATTCACACCGCCAGCCACGGGCCCAGCACATTACAACACTCACATCGACAGACAGCGCCACTCAAGGGCCCATCACTTACATACGCCCACATGCCTGATACAACAATCACACCAGCTGATGGGAGTGTGTGGACTGGTGTTTGGCTGGCAGTGTGTTGCAGTAGCCAACAGCAAGTCAATATGTACACTCTCAGCCAAGCCCCACTCCACACACAATGGCATCATTTTTTTTTTTTTTTTTAACAGAGGCACCCCTAACTAATTAGAAAGAATTAAAAAACTACAAACACAAAAGCTCTAACTAAGAACATGACAGAAATGCTAACCATGAAACTAAACACATGAAAATACAAAACAGACATGAGTTTACACTCATGGTTGTTCCCAGAAATTCTTCTGGGTGTGGTAATTCTTAAAACAAGCACCGACACACAGCCCAGGCTTTGAAGGACAATCTGGGCAGTACATTTGAGTCTCCCTCCGGATACCTCTTCGAAAACACACTCTACATTTCTTAGCTGGAAAGTCTTTTTTGGGTGTGGGAGGAATGTGCTCAGCAAAGTGGCGATCTTTCAATCTAGCCACATCCTCCACCACTGCTTCTCTAGGAACTCTGGCCTGTTCCACCACAATAAGGCTCTCTATCACTGACTCCTGAAATTTCACAAATGTCATCTTTGACTCTGGAGACCTATCCCTAAACACAATAAAAGCATTGAAGGTTGCTAAGTGGAAGAGGTGAAGTGCTAACTTCTTATACCAAACGTAAGACTTATGAATAGCAGTATAAGGTTCCAACCTCTGGTCAACTCTATCTACACCTCCCATGTGCTTATTATAATCTAAAATGCACACAGGTTTGCGCACTTCAGCAACCTGGCCCCAAACAGTCACAGGGGAAGTACTTTCATCATGGATGGTACTGAGCATGTAGACATCCCTCTTGTCTGAAAATTTCAAAGCTAGCAGCTCCTCGTTCTGCAAGGCACAGCACTGTCCTCTCTCAAGTTTTTTACAGACAAGCTCCCTTGGATAGCCTTTCCGGTTAGAACGGATTGTGCCACAAGCAACTGTGTCCACTCTAAACAATTCCTTGAACAATTGCACACCAGTGTAGAAGTTATCTACATACAAATGGTGACCTTTGTTGAACAGTCGTCTACCAAGATCCCACACAATTTTCTCAGTAACTCCAAAAGTGGGAGGACAACCAGGGGGGTCAATATTGGAATCCCTACCAGTGTACACACGGAAACTATACACATATCCTGTCCTACTTTCAGACAGCATATACAATTTAATTCCATATCGTGCCCTTTTGCTAGGAATGTACTGCCTAAAAACCAAACGACCCTTGAAGAGGACCAAAGACTCGTCCACACTTAACTCTTTGCCTGGAAAATAGACCTCCGAAAACCGATCTACAAAATGATCAAGTACAGGCCTAATCTTAAAAAGACGGTCAGAATCTGGGTGATCTCGTGGCAAGGATAATGCATTGTCAACAAAATGCAGCATCCTAAGAAGAAGCAAATACCGATTACGACTCATGGTCGCTGGAAATATAGCTGTTGCCATCAAGGGACTAGTAGACCAATACGAAGCCAGTAACGGCTTCCTTATCAACCCCATCAAAAAAGTCAAACCCAAAAACTTTTTTAACTCCTCCAAATTTGTGGGAATCCACTGGGCAGCTCTAGAGTGTGGCCTAAGTCTAGCAGCGTTGTCCCTCAAATGCTGCTCCGCATACAAATTAGTCTGCTCAACAATCTCTTCCAAAAACATATCATCCATGAATAACTCAAAGAAATTGATAGGCATAAAGTTCTCTGTATTGGCGTTACACCCCGGGAGACCAGTAAAGGCAGGCAACTCTGGCTGCTCCATGTTTGGGGCAACCCAGACATCAGGTCTTATAACAGGAAACCTTTCAGCCCCAGGTTGCTGCACTATTGGCACATCAATGTCCTCCTCTAAAACAGGCCCTTCATCTGCACTGAGTGTGGCTTCATCATCAGAAGATTCCCCTCCAACAGAAACATCACTGCCAGAATCTCTGACTTCCTCCTCTGCCTCAGATGCAGAGTCCATCTCATAGTCATGATCAGACTGTGACTCAAAAAGCATACCAACCACCTGCTGAGCGGTCATCCTGCGGCTAGCCATAATCTCTCCTGCTAAAATTAACTGGACAAATTCACCACCAACAACCAGCACTGTGTAAGACAAGTAACAAAGTGTAGCTTTGTTAGTAAGAGTTATAAACTCACAAACTATACCGCTCACTTGCCTGAAAAAGCTTGATTCACCAGCAACTACACAGCAATCACCAATGATATCCCACTAAAAATAAAGAAAGAAAGGCAAATTAGAAATAAGACAAAACAAATATCATTGTGCACAAACCTAAGGACAATTTCACACACAATCCTGCATTTAGTACACCCCCTACAAACATGTCATTCATGCATTGCAACAATACTCCTTTGGAGTAAATTGTTTTTACTTACCTAAAACATGCAACTGTGCAAACTGCAGGTCAACCACCGCCAAAACCGCAAGGAGCCACAGCAAATAAAGCAAAAGCTTTGAACTAGAACAAAAAGGAGGAAAACATTTGTTATCACAAATGCAAAGACTTCTTCAGTTGACAAACACCCCACCATCAAACATTTAGAAATTGGTGCCTAAGTGGATTCTGCCATAGGGGCAGATGGGCCTACTAAAAGAATAGGCCTGTCTGCCCCAAGGAAGCCAGAAAATACCTTTAGTAGTGTGTCCCCATGGAGAGCGACCCTTGCCAAAGGGGACAGCCCTCAAACAAACAAAAAAACAAAAAAACACACACAACACTATCCCTGGTGCCTAAGTGGCTTCTGCCCCCCTTGGGGGCAGGTGGGCCTAAGAAAATAGGCCCATCTGCCCCCAGGGGGTGTAGAAATGGCCAACAGGTCAATGCCCCCCTTGGGGGGGCGCCCCGTAACCAAGGGGACGCCCCCCCACAAAAATAAACAAATAAAAAAAAAACCCTGGCGTTCTAGTGGTTTCTGCCCACCTTGGGGGCAGACCAGCCTAAAAATAATAGGCTGATCTGTCTCCAAGGGGTGCAGAAATGGCCTGGGTACATGTGCCCCCAAAGTGGGGGGCGACCCTTGCCCAAGGCGACCCCCCCCATCCACTAACACACACACACACACACTATCCCTGGTGTCTAAGTGGCTTCTGCCCCCCTTGGGGGCAGGTGGGCCTACAAAAATAGGCCCATCTGCCCCCAGGGGGTGTAGAAATGGCCAACAGGTCAATGCCCCCCTTGGGGGGGGGCGCCCCGTGACCAAGGGGACGCCCCCCCACAAAAATAAACAAATAAAAAATAAACCCTGGCGTTGTAGTGGTTTCTGCCCACCTTGGGGGCAGACCAGCCTAAAAATAATAGGCTGATCTGTCTCCAAGGGGTGCAGAAATGGCCTGGGTACATGTGCCCCCAAAGTGGGGGGCGACCCTTGCCCCAGGCCCCCCCCATCCACTAACACACACACACACACACACTATCCCTGGTGTCTAAGTGGGTTCTGCCCCCCTTGGGGGCAGGTGGGCCTACAAAAATAGGCCCATCTGCCCCCAGGGGGTGTAGAAATGGCCAACAGGTCAATGCCCCCCTTGGGGGGGCGCCCCGTGCCCAATGGGACGCCCCCCACAAAAATAAACAAATTTTAAAAAAAACCTGGCGTTCTAGTGGTTTCTGCCCCCCTTGGGGGCAGACCAGCCTAAAAATAATAGGCTGATCTGTCTCCAAGGGGTGCAGAAATGGCCTGGGTACATGTGCCCCCAAAGTGGGGGGCGACCCTTGCCCAAGGCCCCCCCCCATCCACTAACACACACACACACACACACTATCCCTGGTGTCTAAGTGGCTTCTGCCCCCCTTGGGGGCAGGTGGGCCTACAAAAATAGGCCCATCTGCCCCCAGGGGGGGCAGAAATGGCCAACAGGTCAATGCCCCCCTTGGGGGGGGCGCCCCATGCCCAAGGGGACGCCCCCCCACAAAAATAAACACATAAAAAAAAATCCCTTGCGTTCTAGTGGTTTCTGCCCCCCTTGGGGCAGATCAGCCTAAAAATAATAGGCTGATCTGCCCTCAAGGGGGACAGAAATGGCCCTAAAAGACATGCCCCCCAAAGGGGAGCGACCCTTGCCCAAGGGGGCGCCCCCCCCATCCACTACACACACAGGGCCTGATTCAGACCTTGGCGGACGGCGGACGCCGTCCGCCAAGGTCCCGCCGACAAATGACCGCACCGCGGTCAAAAGACCGCGGCGGCCATTCAAACATTTCCGCTGGGCCGGCGGGCACTCTCCAAAAGAGCACCCGCCGGCCCAGCGGAAATGCCCCTGCAACGTGGACGCCGGCTCAGAATTGAGCCGGCGTAGTTGCAGGGGTGCGACGGGTGCAGTTGCACCCGTCGCGTATTTCAGTGTCTGCAAAGCAGACACTGAAATACTTTGTGGGGCCCTCTTACGGGGGCCCCTGCAGTGCCCATGCCATTGGCATGGGCACTGCAGGGGCCCCCTGGGGCCCCGCGGCACCCCCTACCGCCATCCTGTTCATGGCGGGTTTCCGGCGAGAGCGCTCCCTCTGGGCTGTGTGCCGAGGACGTAGTGGTTACGTCCTCGGCACAGCAGCACTGTGCCGCGGGACGTAACCACTACGTCCGTGGCACAGAAGGGGTTAATATAGGGAAATAAATTCACTAACTTTTTATAAACTGTTGGTCATGGTGCGCCGAAATACCAACTGTTATTGATTCCTGATGTGTTATATTGGTCTATTAATTGAGTATTGATTACCGATTACAATAGTTATTGATTATTGGTCTAAGTGACCCGACTATTCTAGGATGAGGAGAGCCCGACTCGGCTAAAAGATTCACCGACCTCCAACGTGTCCAGGTACAGGTAATTTATAAGGGCTGGACGCGTTATCAGTAGATGGTAGCAGAGATTGATGGTTTAGCCCTTTGGGACCCCATCCGAGCAATAGACGGAGTTAAGTTAGAATTTTCATTGATAAAACAAGTTGGAGGGATGATGATGCCCTAAGTCCCCAATGACTTTCCTGGAATCTTGGAGCTTGCGAATGGAGGACATGGAGGTGTGAGAATGTTTTCGGCGTTTCTAGTGACGGTATGAGAGAAGTTAGGGTTTTGCGCTTGCATAGCTTATTGCCGCAGATTAATTGAGAAGTTTGTGAGGATTTTAGGGGGGTTACAAACTCCAGTCGAAGTTTTAGAGGAGTGTGACTCCAAAGTGTGAGAGTAGGGAAGTCATCGAACTTCACGTGTGTGTAGCGCTTTGTGCAGAAAAATTGTCCATGTGGTTGTTGATGTTGAGACGGGCCCTGCGAGGTCAAGAGACTCCGGAGTATGTTGAAAAGTGTATGAGACACTTGATTGATGTTGTAATCTGTTCGTTTTAATAGGTTGATCGGGTGTGGTCAACAAGTTGGTATGAATTCTGAGGAATGAAAGAAAAGTTTCGACTTTGAGATTTGACGAATTCTAAAGTGCACTAGAATAGTTCATTGATCAGTTGAGGGTAGAGTTTGCGGGTCAAATTTTGCTTGCGAAAGTGGGAAACCGAGAAAGATGGAATAACTGCAGAGGCTAGTGAAAAATCCCTAAGGTTTCTGAAGCGATTGTATTACCCTTCCTGTAGGAAACCGACAGATTTGTTTTTTTTTTCCTTTGATTAGTGCTCGCGACATATTGCAGAAGTTAATATTTGAGTGAAGACGAACGAAAGAGGACAAGCCGCAGGACTTTGTCAGCCGCAGTGTGTGAGTGCGACGTCACTAGGAGCCGCGCTGGGATAGGTCGGTTGGTGAGAAGGGTCGCGCACGGATTGGACACAGTCCATGAAGCGCAATTGGTAGGAGAAAGGCAAGCGAAGAGTATTCCGGGAATTAAAGTCACTTATTGATTACACATCTTAAGAAAATAAAAGACGGAAAGATGAAATTTTTCAAAGCATTTAAGAGTGCCATAAGGGGAGATGTTTATATCAAAGCAAATGTAGGAGAAGAAACACCACCTGAGGGTACACCAGCTTACATCGTTATTGAAGAAAAGGGCGTAGCACCATGTCTATGGCTAAAGCAATGGTGCAAATTAACAGAGAAGCATGGAAGTGTAGCGTTCCCTATCCACGGGTCGTTTAATCTAAGGGTTTTGGAAAATCTGAGATTTGCGCCATACGACATGAAAGTACCCCCAAGACCAGCACAGTTTGAAGCACTAGCAATTTAGGAGCTAATAGCTAGAAACCAACAACAAAAGAAATTTGAGACAAGAATAATAAAAGTAGAAAAGACACTAGCGGATGCTAGATGGGACACCACACAAAAGATTTGGAGATCAGATGTATTGCAGGGGATTAAATTGTTTCCAGCAATTACTGATGAAGCGGAGACGGAAAGAAGGAAAGCTACCTATAAGACAAACAGGAATCAGTCCAGAGAGAGAGAGAACAACAGAAACTCAAAAAGGTCAGACGAGTCAGACGATGAGGAGTTCATTATACAATTGCTGAATGATCGCCCGCCACCATATGTGGAAAGCAAAAAAGGCTCAAGCATTGGTACTGCCCCTCCAGAACCAATACAGGGTAATGTAACACCGAATTTGAGGATATCTCAAAGGCAGAGCAGTTCGGATATACCTTTCTCACCACAAATACCACAGGTCCAGAGAATATATCCTGACGTGCCTAAATTGAAACCTGGTGATGATTATCAGCCACAGGTTCAAAGGCACTGCTGTGTCGAGCATAACATGGGAATGACTTCTGATTCAATGGCACAGGGAGGACAGAATTATCAAAGACCAACATTGATTCAAGCTGAATCAACACAGTTTTTGATGCCTCAAAAGCAGGCACGAGAAGTGCCGAGGTATACTCGAGTAACAGAGAGCCAGTTAGGTATGCCAGCAATGATGAACCATAATGTGGGGATTAACCTGCCACAGAATTCGGGGAACAGACAGAATCCAGACGCAATATCTCTGCCTATCACTGTAGGTCCTCCAGTACCACTATACATACAGGCAAACCCAAACGCATGCGAACAAGGGGTAGTAATGACACAAAGTAGGACAGGGAAAAGATGCATAGAAACCACTCCAGAAACAACTCCGATAGCGACACTGCCAAATGGATCTGGGTCCTTGTCGGGATTTAGTCCAATTCCAATTTGCGCTCTGTCAACAGTGGTACGGTCACATCCACCACTATTAATACCGTTAACTTCAGAGACTGAAACATTACAGAAACCTTCGGTGGCAGTTGATGTAAGTGCTACATTAATGGGACTGAATGCACAGCAGCTAACACAATGGTTCAACAGCTTGAACTCCCCACAAAGTACATCCAGCGGGAAGGGAGAAGAATACCTGAATAAAATAAGATTGGGCATGGAGGCAGATGAACTGGTAGAGGGAACAATGGGTCTGAAAAGATTATAGTCATACACAGAAGAAGAGCTGAGGTACATGTGCCCTAGAATTACAAAAGAAGTAAGCAGCATACATAAAAAGTTACAGGAAATTGCAGACAGGAACGAGATCGATATAGGTAAGACTAAACATTTGAGCAGAAGTTACAGACTAGACTTTGAGACAAAAGATTTTGAACACATGAGATCTGCAGGGATGAAAACACACCTTAAAGAGATACTGCAGAGTGCACAGGTCTGGAGATGTTTAGACAAGTGGGAAAGCAGGTGGGTTAAGAAAAAGGACAAAAAGAAAGGAAATACCCCAGAGCGGAATGAGAAAGCACAACAGAACGACGACCTGATAACCATGTTACCAATGAGAGAGACAGCAGGGGGAAAGCTTGTACATGTACCATGGCACAGGTGCAATATTCAATCCTTTATGGATGATTTCCCTAAATTAAGAGAGAAACCGATCGAGTGGTATCAACAAACAGATAGATTTGTGAAACTTGCAAAATGTCTCTGGGAAGACATAAACACTTTGGGCCTGATTCTGACCCTGGCGGTCACCGGCCACGGGAGCACCGCCGACAGGCTGGCGGTGCTCCGAAGGGCATTCTGACCGCGGCGGTTCAGCCGCGGTCAGAAAGAGTAAACCGGCGGTCACCCGCCGGTTTACCGCTGCCCTTCTGAATCCTCCATGGCGGCGGAGCGCGCTCCGCCGCCATGGGGATTCAGACACCCCCTACCGCCATCCTGTTCATGGCGGGAAACCCGCCATGAACAGGATTGCGGTAGGGGGTGCCGCGGGGCCCCTGGGGGCCCCTGCAGTGCCCATGCCAATGGCATGGGCACTGCAGGGGCCCACGTAAGAGGGCCCCGCAAAGTATTTCAGTGTCTGCTACGCAGACACTGAAATACGCGACGGGTGCCACAGCACCCGTCTCACCTTCCCACTACGCCGGCTCAATTCTGAGCCGGCGTCCTCGTGGGAAGGTTGATTTGCCCTGGGCTGGCGGGCGGCCGCCCGCCAAAATAAGAATGGCCCCCTTTATTTGAAATTGTGGTTCCGGCAGATTTGTGGGAAGATTGTAAAAGGGCTGTAGGTTGGCCGACGAGTGAGCCAGAGAGAGATAGGGACACACGTGCACCATCACCTACGGTAATGAGTTTGTACCACAAGGTGATCGAGCACTTGAAAACCAAGGTTGCGTCGAAAAGTGTGGATTGGCAGAGGATTGACAGAACAGCCCAAGAGGTTAAAGAGTCTATACATGCGTACTACGAGAGATTGTTGAAAGCATTTAAGAATTATAGTGGCACAGAAACAATTGAGGCAAAGGACATGCTCCATTTTGTGTTCAGATTTGTGGAAGGGTTGAGACCCGAAATCAGCCAGATGATTAAAATGCATTTGATTTGTTGGCAGTCAAAGTCGTTCGATGAAGTATTGAACTAGGCAAAATACTGCAGTGATGAGATTGAGACAAAGCAGAAAAAGTTGAAAGAAAAGGTGATGGTGATGCAGCTTAGAGCAGCTCAGACAGGTTTGCAAGGTTTGCAAGGTTTTCAACAACAAATGCCGCAGCAGCAGCAGCAGCAGCAGGGAAATGCTATGTTTCAGCCGCAGATGAGAGGCAGAGGCCGAGGAGGTTTTGTGAATAATGGTCCTGATTTGAATACCGTTATGATTCCAAATGGCATACAGGCAATGAAGAAGGTGATGCCATGTCACACGTGTGGAATCGTCAGGCATTGGAAACGGGAGTGCCCGATGATGGTGCAGGAAGGCGTAGGTCAGCAAAACAATGATGTCAATGCATTTCAGAGTATGAGAGGACCAAAGTTGAGAGGTCCAAATCCAAATTATCAAAATAATGTAAACCAGATGCAGGGTTTACAGCCCATGCAATCGCAACAGGTGCAAATGCCTCATGTGCAAATGGCACAGTTGCAGCCAATGCAACAGCAGTTTCCTATGGTACCTAATCAGCAAATGCAAATACCCTTAGCACCAATGAATCAGCAACAAGCAATGCTTCCTCAACAGGTCACGGGTCAAGGAATGAATCAAAGTGACACAGTACACCAATTCCCATTACACAGTGAGAATGGAATAAACGATGCATGGGAGAGTGGAAGTTCAGATGAGGAAGGAAATTGTATGCTTCCAGCATCTTTGGAAGTTGATCAAAAGGGTCTGTGTGTGGGGGGAAGAGTTATGGGTCACCATGTTTCATTCTTGGTTGACACAGGAGCTACACGTTCCACCGTTAGGAGCATTAAAGTACCAAATTTGCCACTTTCAGGGAGAACAGTTCAAGTAGTGGGAGTAGCAAATAGGTCCCTTACGAACCCAATCACATATCCAGTTCAAGTTAGAATTGGTAACTATCAAGGGTCACATAAATTTGTGGTATGTGACTCAAGCCCGATATCACTGTTAGGGAGAGACTTATTGTGCAAATTGGGGTGTTCGATTATGTGTTCAAACGATGGAATTAAAATTCAGACAAACAGTGATGGGGAAAAAGAGGACAGTGTAGGAGGGGACGAAGTGGAAACTGTCGATGAAGAGTATCCTCTGATTACTCTTTATCCAATGCTCACTGAAGCAGATATTCCTGCTGAGTTACAGGAAACAGTCGGAAAGGAAGTGTGGGATATGACAGGGAAAGAGGTAGGATTGGTCAAAGGAGTAGAACCAGTGAAAGTGACTGTAAAACCCAATGTAACCTTTCCCCAGACCCCACAGTACCATATGGCGCAAGACACCCTCATGAAAGTCGCCCAACTCATTGGTGAGTTTGTAAAGCAGGGAGTACTGAAAGAAGTGTTAAGCAGCCCATGTAATTCACCAATCATGGGTCTAATAAAACCAAGTGGAAAGGTCCGAATTGTTCAGGATTTGAGGAAAATAAATGATATAATAATCAAATGTTGTCCCGTAGTACCAAATCCAGCTGTGATAATGTTTCAAGTTCCCTGTGATGCTGAATGGTTCTCAGTCATCGACTTGTCACAAGCATTCTTTTCTGTGCCTCTTCATGAGGACAGCCAATTTCTCTTTTGTTTCAAATTCCTAGACAGAGTCTACAGTTGGTGTCGAATTCCTCAAGGGTTTTCAGAGTCACCATCAATTTTCAATCAGATTCTAAAGAAAGATTTGGAAGCATTGTAGTTGCCATTCGAGTCAACCCTAGTGCAATACATTGATGATTTGTTGATTGCATCCAAGACCGAAAGTGACTGTACAGCCGACACCATTGCCCTATTGAAACATTTGGGAAGGAACGGACACAAGGTGTCCCCTTCAAAATTACAGTTCTGCCAGAAGAAAGTGAAATATTTGGGCCACCAAATAGAGAAAGGGTCACGAAGAATTGTGAAGGAAAGAATAACAAGTGTACTTCAAATGAGTCCCCTAAAGACGAGAAGGGAGGTGAGAAAGTTTTTGGGAATGGTGAGCTACTGTCGCCAATGGATTCCCAATTTCTCAACCCTAGCAAAACCTTTACTGAAACTGACCCAGAAGGATGCGTTGGATGAAATAGAGCTGAAAGGAGATGAGATGGATGCTTTTATTGAATTGAAAGAATGCATGTGCAGGGCTCCAGCTTTAGGTATGCCTGATTACACAAAGCCTTTCACATAGTTTTGTCATGAACGTGATGCATGTTCCTTGTCTGTCTTGACCCAAGCCCATGGTGGCGTAAACAGACCGGTAGCATATTTTTCAGCTACCTTGAATCCGGTCGCAGCAGCACTGCCAGGGTGCTTGCGTGCCGTAGCTGCAGTTGGTATCAGCCTAACTCAAAGTGAAGGAATAGTGATGGGACACCCTTTAACAGTCATGGTCCCTCACTCAGTCGAGATACTTTTGACACGTTCCCGAACACAGCACATGACTGGTGCTAGGCTCACAAGGTATGAGACAATAATTCTGGGATCACCTAATGTGCAGCTGAAACGGTGCACTACGTTGAATCCAGCAACCCTGTTTCCCAGTGAAAATGCCGAAATTGAGAATGCTGAAGACATCGAGCACGACTGTCTTCAGGTGACTGAATTTTGCACCAAACCCAGACCCGATATCAAAGATACCCGATTGGAAGAAAATTATCAAGTTATTTTTGTTGATGGTTCATGTTTAAGAGATGCACTGGGAATATTGAAAGCAGGATATGCTGTATGTACGGTAACAGGTGTTCTGGAAGCATCTTGGCTTCAAGGAGTTTACTCTGCACAAGTAGCAGAATTGGTAGCCCTTACTAGAGCTTGCCAACTCTCCGCATTAATGAAAGTTACCATTTAAACTGACAGTCAGTACGGATTTGGAATAGTGCATGACTTTGGACAATTGTGGTCACAGAGAGGCTTCATGACCTCTTCAGGATCACCAGTGAAAAATGGTGAAAGAATAAGAGAATTGTTACATGCCATCCAATTACCAGGAGAAGTAGCAGTGGTAAAATGCAGTGCACACTCGAAGGGATAAGACTATGTTTCTCTGGGAAATGGATATGCGGATCAAGTCACAAGGTTTTGCGCATTGAACTGTATATTGCTCAGGGATGAATGGAACTTGATAAATGAGCCAGAACTTGAACCAAATGAAATCTTTGCCCTAAAGGTTGTAGATACAATGGATGAATTGAAGACCTTACAGAATGATGTCAGTGAGGATGAGAAACTCTCATGGACCAAATCGCAATGTGTAAAGAGACTAGATGAATTTTGGGTTTCAAGTGAAGGGAAATTTGTTCTGCCAAACAGTCTTTTGACACAGTTAGCCAGATTCTATCATGGACAAGCTCATCTTGGGAGGGATGCCATGATTAGACTATTTAAAACTGATTGGTTCAACCCCAAATTCCGCCAAGTTGCTGAAGCAGTTTGCCATTGTTGCGTCATTTGCTAACAGATGAACGCAGGGAAGGGAACAGTAGTAAATTTGAGCCACATTGGAAGAGCAGGGGGTCCCTTCAGCAGGATGCAAATGGACTTTATTGAGATGCCTGTGCATGGAGGCTTGAAGTATGTGTTGGTGGTTGTGTGCATTTTTAGTCACTGGATTGAAGCATACCCTACATGCAGAAATGACAGTCTAACAGTTGCAAAACTGCTCTTGAGAGAGCTAATACCACATTTCGGATTCCCGATCTCCTTAGAATCAGATAGGGGAAGTCACTTCAATAACAAAGTAATAAAATTACTTTGTGCAGCGCTGAACATTGAGCAAAAGTTGCATTGTAGCTACCACCCTGAAGCATCAGGACTAGTGGAGCAAATGAATGGCACATTGAAATCAAGGATGGCGAAAATATGTGCATCAACAAACTTAAAATGGCCTGACGCATTGCCCTTGGTGCTAATGTCAATGAGAAACACCCCTGACAGAAAGACTGGACTGTCCCCGCACAAGATCCTCATGGGCAGAGCCATGAGATTTCCAGCAGTTCCTGCAAATGCTCTTTTGAATATTACAGATGATATGGTGTTAGACTACTGCAAAGGTCTAGCTGATGTGGTCCGCTCTTTCTCTCACCAGGTGGAGGCAACCACCTTGCCACCGATCCAAGGTCCAGGACACGCCCTGAAAGCAGGTGACTGGGTCGTGATAAAGAAGCACGTGAGGAAGTCGTGTTTGGAACCCCGTTGGAAAGGACCTTTTCAAGTGATTCTGACAACTACCACCGCTGTGAAGTGTGCGGGAGTTCCCAACTGGATTCACGCCAGTCACACAAAGAGGGTGACGTGTCCCACAGAAGAGGAAGTCGAAGCGCTGAAATCACCTGTGTCTGATAACAAAGTGCCAAGCACTGAGACAGAGCGAAGAGGAACCAGAAGCGAACAGATAGAAATAGAGGAAGGAGAAATATTTTCTGAGGACGAAGCAACCGATTCATTTGGGGAAGACCAAGGAGGAGCCTCAGAGAGTGACGAAGGTCCTGAAGGTGATGAAGAGCCTGAAATAGCTGAAGGCGACAGAGAGCCTGAAGCAGGTAACAGTGGCAAAGAGCTCGAGACAGGTGATGGAGCAGGAGAGCCTGATCAGAGGAGGGCTTTCCCAGAAGCGGACGAGACAGGAAAGGAAAAAGAAAACCTGATTGACTTCCCAGAGGAAGAAGACAAGACAGGACAGAACAAAGCTGTTCAAACTCCTTCGGAAGAGGTTGCAGGTCCATCAAGTGGACACAGTGCAAAAAGAAGACAAAGCATATCGCCAGTAAGACTAAGAATCAGAGAAACGATAAACGACAGTGAAGGGCCAAAGGTGAAAGAGAAAAGAAAGGAAGTGTCTGTCGCAATAGCAGCACCAAGTGAAGAGAAGGACTTGGCCAAGGAAGAAAGTACCAGTGAGAGAAAATCAAAGAGAGATGCAAAATTGAAAAGAAAAAGGATACCAAGCAAAAGATATTCTGGAGTGGGCATACTTAGCCACTAACGATTGGTCAGACGAATTCGTATCCCTCACTCTCAAGAACAAAGAGGCAGAACTTCACTTTGGTACTTGAGGAGTAAAACTCCATGAACCGAGTAGAGACATTGATAACCTGATTGACCTTTCAACCGGCTAAGACATTGCTAACTCGATTGACTTTAAAACCGATTTTGAGACAACGCTGTTAACCGATAAGAGACTAAGCTGCTAAAGAAAACTGTGTGAACATTGAACTCGTTCAGCTTTGTAAATATTTGCAAATCCGCTTTGATAAGGTGTCTTCAACTTTCTGATTCTATACAGATCATGACAGGCTACACTACACAGGGACGTAAAATGAAGTGTTGTAAATACATGTGTATAGATCTAATAACCGCATGCGTACTAATCATTGTAGCAATAGTTCTTGGAATGCATGGTAAGAATGAGAGTGAAACGAATGATGCTTCTACTTCTTAACCTACTATTATTACTGAACTGACAGCTCTGAAGAGACTCGAACAAGACGAGAGACATTTGCATGATAAGAAGGAACTTTCATCTAACGTTTTCTATCGCTTGCTGAGTGAGTATGTTGAGACCATGGATGCGAAAGATTGTTATGTGTGTACACAAATACCTACCTCAGTAGTGGAAGGGGTGACGTATCATAGCATGCCTCTTCGTAACGGAATTACATGTAGTATAATAACGTCCAGATTTTATGGTCAACAGTATATTCATTATTTTTACTCTAATTATGATGTTACATTTGCAGATGTCCCCATAATCGAGTACCTGAGTAAAATAGCTAGAGATTATCATTTCAAATTAATGAGGGAATTCTTTGAGCCGTTGTCACCTTTTCACACAGCTCACGCACATAGAGAGAACCTTACATGCTTGCTTTCACCAGTAGAGATAAACTTCTTAGACCGCACTGACGATAGGAGAAAAGAAATGAAGGAGGAGTTAGAAAGGGAATTACACAAAAGGACATCTGTAGATAACTATGCTTTTGCCGCAATAAAGACACAAGGGAAAATAGCTTTAGATACATTTCACGTTGGAAGATTTTCTATACATAGACATAAATCATATTATAACACTGTTTTTGTGGGAACGAGTGAATGTAAACATACGTTTTTGTTTCAACCTAAGTGGACGTTCATGCTGAATGGACAAGACCCAGTTATTCCTGGGATATATTATATCTGTGGACTCAATGCCTATTATCGTCTTCCTAAAGGATGGTATGGGAGATGTTATTTGGGAATAGTGTTCCCAAAGATTTATCAACTGGACGATTTAAAGAAATTTCCAAAGCTGTCTGAATCACATCATGTTCAGAAAAGGGAGACAGCTTCTGCTGTGGTAGGAGACAAATTTGGAGCACTGATTCCTTCAGTAGGAGTCATATTGAATTCAATCAAAATACGAAAGTTGTCTACTATTGTGGATAACATGTTGACATAATTTTCAGGAGCTATAATCCTGATGGATGCTGAACTCGCTGCAGAAAGAGCTATGACTCTTCAAAATCGGCTTGCCTTAGACATTCTTTTAGCAAAGGATGGCGGCGTTTGCAAAATGCTTGGTACACGTCACTGTTGTAAATATATACCAGACAGCAGTGGAAAAATTAGAACGATGCTTACAAATTTAACTAATGAAAGTATAGATTTGAAGGAATTGAAAGAACCAGGAGTCTGGGAGAAAGTTTGAAAAGGATTTGCTTCTGTGGGAAATTGGCTCAGCAACGTTTGGAACGGATTGTTACTAAAAATAGTGAAGGCAATATTGATAATATTAATTTGTTTTTTAGGCTTTTGGGGAATATGGAAAGCTATCAAAATATTGAAAGCAAGGCGTGAAAGAAAAAGAGAAGAAAAAGAACAAGCCAAAATGGTAGAGATATATAGAGAAAAATCAAAAGGGATTAAAAGAAAAAGGGAATTGACTGAAGTGCCAAATTACTATACAGAATTTTAATGGGATAAAATTTGTGGGTAGATTTGATGTGATGACATAATTAGTCATCAGAGGAGGGATTGATGACGCAGAAAAAGAGGGTCCAACATATATTCATACATATCACGTAATCAAAAGCGTATAATGTAGTGTGATTTTAGTAAAGAAAATAACGTACGAGGGAAATTGTGCCCTCGGGGTAGTTCGCCATCATTGTAAACGAGCTTTATTAATCATGAAGAATTGAAAATTGTAGTAATCCGTCATAATTACAAATGTATGCCATGATTTCTTATTTGAAAACTGTTTTGCTTAGCTTAAATTTAGTAGAGGCTTTGGCCTACTTGCCTGGTCTCAAATTCTAACTGCGTGGCTTTTCCTTGAACTAATGAAACATATATTCTTGCTTGAAGTTGTATTTTTCCAGCAGAGATGACTAATACACTTATCTCCAAGGTTTCGTACTAGGCCGGTTTCATCCCCTTTGATACAAGGTCAGTCTCTGCAGGTGCGGACAATGAAGGTACAGATAGTAAAATAATTGGCAACCCATGTTACAACTTGTGTTCCAAGGCTCCAAGGACAGTGTATGCATAAATGAGCGCTAGTAAAAAGACAATTTTCATTGGACAATTTGAAGCCAACCTATGAACCCTCCAATGGAAGACCCTGAAAAATTTGGAATGTTTCTTATTTAAACCCACTGGACAAAGAGAAGTCAGCTATTTTCCTTGATGCCAATTTGAAGCCAGATGCCAGACTCCATTTTGGACGACACCCTGATGCCCTTTTCTCTAGCTGGGAGAAAGAGACTTTAAGAATTCTCACCCTAGAGACTTTAACTTTGATTTGCCCCGTCTTGCCCATGAAGTAACTTTGCCCCATTCTCCTTGCCGCTGCAAGGAAGCTTGCCCTTAACTTTGCCCTTTTAAACCTGCCCCATGCTGATCGAAGCGGTACCTGAGGGACGAAGACTTTCTTGAATGCTGATTGTATTTGGTAAATATGAAAGGATAAATGTATTATGCATTGTGTTTTTCCTTTTAGGTACCAACTGCTATTTTTGATAGGGCCCAAGTTAGAAGTTTTCCAAATTTGTGTTGACTAAATTCGTTTTGCATGAAATCCCACATGCCAATGCTAATTAGAGGTTAGTCGAGGGATTCATTCGATGTACCATGTTAATTTGAAATCCTGTTATGCTGACCAATGTATGAAATTAGTCAAATACAGTTAGTCATATTAGTGATTTGCATTGCCATAACTGAGTGTATCATTATTCAGATTTTGCGTAGATTGCGTTTCTTCCGCCGCTATGGACAACTAGTAATGTTCATATACATATATGATTTGGTTTTGAGACTTATATACATCGTGCTAGCTTTGTTAATATAGGGAAATAAATTCACTAACTTTTAATAAACTGGTGTGGTTATTCATGACTGAAAGGTCATGGTGCGCCGAAATACCAACTGTTATTGATTCCTGATGTGTTATATTGGTCTATTAATTGAGTATTGACTACCGATTACAATAGTTATTGATTATTGGTCTAAGTGACCCGACTATTCTAGGATGAGGAGAGCCCGACTCGGCTAAAAGATTCACCGACCTCCAACGTGTCCAGGTACAGGTAATTTATAAGGGCTGGACGCGTTATCAAGAGGAGGTTTTAGAATGGGGATCTCCGCTTATGGCACTTTGTACACGGCGGCTTGCTGAGTGGCAACTCGTTTCTGTAATTGACACACAGTGGTTCGTTTGCTGGGGGATCAAAGCAAGCTTTCATTTATATAGAAAAACAATTTGCTTGAAAAAAATGAAAAAAGCTCAAATATGCAAATGCGCATCCCTGCCACATTTACAACCGCTGATCATCCGCACCAAGTTAATGTATTGGCACTATTCTTCGATATTAAAAATTGTGTACATTCCTGGACGTACTCCTCTGGGTGTTTTTCAGTTTCGGACAATGTCTACATTTACACAAACGTCAAGTGTCTGTCAATGATGTAGTGGCTCTGTTTGTTTTAACTAATTTAAAGGTGCAGAGGATGCTAGCAGTCATTATTTTCCCTTGCAGTAATGTTTTATTACCACTTCTCCGTATGCAGTAGAACTATTGCACATAATGTATACGCAATTAACACGATTTGTTTTATGCTAACCAAAATGTCTAAATGAAGACCAAGGTTTTGAAACATGGTAATAACTCAGTATTGCTTGGGGTGAATCTTACACTGTAACATGTTAGGGATTCTCCTTGTTCAATCTGCTTGAATTTAAACAAAGATTTACATTGAGAGAGCGTAGCCTATATAATCTATATTAACATGAGATGCTTATGAATGAATGTATGATAATGCCGCATAGAAACAGATGTAGTCAATTTTGCTTAAACATGCACTTGAAATGTGACCAAGGGTAGTGGCCGCCAATGTATACGTGGAATAATAATGATGACTAAAATGTTTATAAAATATTATATTAAATACGTTTATACTAATTATTAATCATTGTGTTATTGAATCTGTGCTGAAATCCTTGGAGGCCTTAAGTTAGCATGAGCCGAAGCTTAGCTGCTTGGCTCTCATATTAAATGTATTTTCCTATCTTGCAGTGTGCTGACTCGCAAAAGGTCATGACCCCTTGTTTTCTTCAAACTAGAAGCTGAATGTATCCATAGTAGATCCGTTCTCACACATTCTTCATTGCTTGTAGAGTGATATTAAACAAAATGCAATAGTGTAGATTAATGTCATGTGCAAGGTCATTCAAACCGGTGAAGACAATGGAGCTACTGACCAAAGATGTGCAAAGAATTACAGAAAGATGAAATCATACCGGACGTGCTACCTCTGAAGACATCGAACAGGAGAACCAATGAGAAGCTTGTAAAATAATATGGAGTGAAAGATTAATGACATAATTTGTTTTTCCATTGGATTAAGATAGTGGGGTATAACCAACGACCAATGACATTTTAGGGGAATGTACCACGAAAAGGGGATAAAAACCCATGACACGGGGAGCCATTTAGGTGGGTTAGAGAATGCTATTGATTTTATCCAGAAACTTTGTCACTCTGTTAGGTGACTTATTGGTTCACTTAGAACCATCCTGGTCCTTAGATTGCCCATTTTTGCACTTTACCTCCTTATGAGGGATGTGCCTATTTTGCCCCGGAGCTGAGTTCTGACTGATGGCGATTTGACTGAAGTCCTGAAGACGAAGACTGAACCTGTGCGCTGACCTAAACTTTGGAGGGTAATTATGACAATGCATTTCTGATTTGTCGGTTTGCTTTTCCTTTCTAGGTACCAACTGCTTGCTTTTGACAGAGACCATAGATAGATGTTGTTGGACCTGGCTTTTTGACAGGGTCATCCCCAAACTTTTTGCCTCCTTCCTCCTATTTTTTCTGACCTGTTGTTGTTGGCTTTTGACCTCTGGGCACTTTACCACTGCTACCCAGTGCTAAAGTGCATATGCTCTCTGTGTAAATGGTACTATTGATTGGTTTATCCATGATTGGCTATTTAATTTACTTATAAGTCCCTAGTAGAGTGCACTATATGTGCCTAGGGCCTGTAGATTAAATGCTGCTAGTGGGCCTGCAGCACTGGTTGTGCCACCCACTTCAGTAGCCCCTTAACCCTGTCTCAGGCCTGCCATTGCAAGGCCTGTGTGTGCAGTTTCACTGCCACTTCGACTTGGCATTTAAAAGTACTTGCCAAGCCTAGAACTCCCCTTTTGCTGCATATAAGTCATCCCTAATGTGTGCTCTAGGTAACCCCTAGAGCAGGGTGCTCTGTAGGTAAAAAGGCAGGACATGTACCTGTGTAGTTATATGTCCTGGTAGTGTAAAACTCCTAAATTCGTTTTTACACTACTGTGAGGCCTGCTCCCTTCATAGGCTAACATTGGGGCTGCCCTCATACACTGTTGAAGTGGCAGCTGCTGATCTGAAAGGAGCAGGAAGGTCATATTTAGCATGGCCAGAATGGTAATATAAAGTCCTGCTGACTGGTGAAGTCGGATTTAATATTACTATTCTAGAAATGCCACTTTTAGAAAGTGAGCATTTCTTTGCACTAAAATCTTGTTGTGCCCTTCAATCCACGTCTGGCTAGGTTTAGTTGACAGCTCCTTGTGCATTCACTCAGACACACCCCAAACACAGGGTACTCAGCCTCACTTGCATACATCTGCATTTTGAATGGGTCTTCCTGGGCTGGGAGGGTGGAGGGCCTGCCCTCACACAAAGGACTGCCACACCCCCTACTGGGACTCTGGCAGACAGGATTGAACTGAAAGGGGGCTTGGTGCATTTCTTAGACACTCTTTGAAGTCACCCCCACTTCAAAGGCACAACTTAATATAAAACAGGGCCTCTGCCCTACCTCATCAGACACTTGCTGGAGAAGAAACCTGAACCAGAAACTACATCCTGCCAAGAAGAACTGCCTGGCTGCTCAAAGGACTCACCTGTCTGCTTTTCTACAAAGGACTGCTGCCTTGCCGTTGGCCTGCTGCCTTGCTGAACTCTTGTCTGGCTGTAAAAGTGCTCTCCAAGGGCTTGGATAGAGCTTGCCTCCTGTTCCCTGAAGTCTCAGGACCAAAAAGACTTCTCTCTTCCACTTGGACGCTCCGTGCGCCGAAATTTTCGACGCACAGCTTGTTCCGCGGCAAGAAAAACGCCGCACACCGACGCTGATTGACGCGATACCTTCGGGACGACCGAAACTTTGACGCACGGCCTCGCAAGGACAACGCCGCCCGACTTCCCAGGAGAAATCGACGCGACGCCTGCCGTGAGATCAAAACTTTGACGCAGGCCTCGCAAGGACAACGCCGCCCCGACTTCCAAGGAGAAATCGACGCGAGGCCTGCCGTGAGATCAAAACTTTGACGCACGGCCTCGCAAGGACAACGCCGCCCGACTCCCCAGGAGAAATCGACGCGACGCCTGCCGTGAGATCGAAACTTCGACGCGCAGCCCCGCAGAACGACGCGCAGCCGGAAAACAAGCAGGAAAATCCACGCACAGACCCGGGACATCTGGTACTCCCCGCGATCCACAGAAAGAGACTGTCCGCGCACCGGAAAACGACGCACGACTCCCCGCGTGGAAAATAACGACGCAAGTCCGTGTGTGCTGAGGAGAAATCGACGCACACACCAGTTTTCCACGTATCTCTTCTCCTGTGGCCCTCTGAGGAGATTTTCCACCAGAAACCAGGTACTTTGTGTTTGAAAGAGACTTTATTTGCTTTCTAAAGACTTAAGACACTTTATATCACTTTTCAGTGATATCTTTACAAATTCATATTGCAACTTTGATCGTTTTGACCTGAAAATACCCAGATAAATATTATATATTTTTCTAAACACTGTGTGGTGTATTTTTGTGGTGTTATACTATGGTGTTGTATGATTTATTGCACAAATGCTTTACACATTGCCTTCTAAGTTAAGCCTGACTGCTCGTGCCAAGCTACCAGAGGGTGGGCACAGGCTGATTTTGGATTGTGTGTGACTTACCCTGACTAGAGTGAGGGTTCTTGCTTGGACAGAGGGCAACCTGACTGCCAACCAAAAACCCCATTTCTAACATTGGTGATCAGCGGTGAGGATAGGACTTGTGTTTGTGCAGTGACATACAGTAGCTAAGTATTTCACTACCTACCCACAGTGGAAGGTCAACTTGATTTTTCATCTTTTTTGCCTTTGGTTCTCTGATGTCCTCCTGGATATACTATTGATATTTTGGACTTTGGATTTTGGTTTTTGCCAGTAAGACTTTATCAGCAATGAGATTGCTTACCTGCTCACTCTTTGTGCCTACTGACCACCTCACTAAGGCTGACCTAAGGAGGCTTTGCAGAAAATGAGGCCTTCCTGTATCAAGGAAATCTACTAAGATGGAAATGCTACATGCCTACATAGTCTGGGGGGAAGAAAGATGGGCAGAGAGAGAGGCAGAAAAAACCCAAATGACTAAGTACCCCTCAGATGAGGAGGGGGACTGCTCAAATGAGGAGGAAGACTACTCAGATGAGGAAAGAGAACCAGTGAGAGATGAATGGCTCCTAGCTCTAGAGCGGTGTATGGAAGAGCTAGATGAGCAGCTTGAAAGGGCTGAGGCAGCAAGACTCTTAGCCCTAGAAGAAGAAAGGACTGCAGCTCAAGAGCTGAGCTGTGAAGAGCTGAAACTGGAGGCCGGAAGGGCTGAGTCCAGTTCAGATGGGGGAAGCAAAAATCTTGCATCCAGTACTGCTGAAGAAGGGCACAAGCCAAGAGATGTGGTGCCCAACTTGAAGAAGGGAGTTGACACACCCCAGGTGGTTCAAGGGTATGAGGTAGTTCCCGTTATGCACAGGGTCCCTGAGAAGGATTGGGGAACTGGCACAGGGAGTCATATTCCTACTGGGGGGAGGGACACTTTACTGGCTCTAGCAGAGAGTGACAGAGAAAAGGGTTTCCCCTGGTGGACGTCCTGGATATAGAGTGTAGAGACATCCCAGAAGAGTATGGGTTGAGTGTCAGGGACAGTCAGATACTGTCTCACCAGTCTCAGAAGGGTGATGTAGAGTGCTTTTTCAAGGTTGAGTCACTGGATGGTTGGGTGAAGGGTACTGTGGTTAATACATGTGAAGGGCAGAGTGATGTAATTGCTGGAGAGCATATGTCTGGTCCTTATTTTCCAGAGCTACGCCAACACCAGGTGGAGTGTGAGTTCTCTGACCCCAGGGAGCTTACAATGGAGGCAGACTTCTGGGTGAGTACCAGGGAGTATGAAGAGGCATTTGGGGGTGCTCCTGAAGGGAGTGGTCTAGGTGGTTCCCAACCAAGTGAGGTGGGAGAGGATTGTAGGGTCCCAGGTAGGTCCCAGGTCTTAGAGGGTTCCATGAGGGAACACCAGGAGGGAAGCCTAGCCTGTACCGTAGGGCCACCTTTTGAGGGAAGCCCCGCAGTGTCAGAAGAACTTGGGGGGTGACTGTAGCCAGCATCCCAACAGTTCTGGTGTCTGGCAGTACCACTCCTAGTGAGGGGGTGCAGAAGTCCAGACATAGGGTTGAGAGGGGATTCCAGACCCCAGTGGAGGACCTTGAGAGTCAGGGGTCAGCTCTGAGAGCAGAGCCCCCCAGGAATGACCCAGGTGAAACTGTTTCTGGTTTGGGGGAAACCCAGACTCTGCCAGATGGGCAGAGGTCGGGAGACCTGCGCCAACCAGACTCTTGTGTGGCCCTTGGGGATGGTGTGTCCCTTGTGGGGGGTGAAAGTGCCCCCCAGGAAGTCCTGGCATGCCAGGCAAAGATTCAACCTCAGGGTGATGACTCTGGGTTGGATACCCAGGTTCAGAGGTTAAACTCTGACCTGGTGGGAGGTAGGTGTGCCTCCCAAGAAGTCCTGCTGTGCCAGGCAATTGTCCAACCTCAGGGTGTTGACTCTGGGTTGGATGGCCAGGTTCAGAGGTTAAACTCTGACCTGGTGGGGGGTAGGTGTGCCCCCCAGAAAGTCCTAGCGTGCCAGGCAGTTGTCCAACCTCAGGGTGTTGACTCTGGGTTGGATGGCCAGGTTCAGAGGTTAAACTCTGACCTGGTGGGAGGTAGGTGTACCTCCCAGAAAGTCCTGGTGTGCCAGGCAATTGCCCAACCTCAGGGTGGTGACCCTGGGTTGGAGAACCAGGTTCAGAGGTTAAACTCTGACCTGGTGGGAGGTAGGTGTGCCTCACTGGAAGTCCTGGCCTGCCAGGCAATGGTTCAACCTCAGGGTGGTGACTCTGGGTTGGCTAACCAGGTTCAGAGGATAAACTCTGACCTGTTGGGGGGTAGGTGTGCCCCCCAGAAAGTCCTGGTATGCCAGGCAATGGTTCAACCTCAGGGTGGTGACTCTGGGTTGGATACCCAGGTTCAGAGGTTAACCTCTGACCTGGTGGGAGGTAGGTGTGCCTCCCAGGAAGTCCTGCTATGCCAGGCAATTGTCCAACCTCAGGGTGTTGACTCTGGGTTGGATGGCCAGGTTCAGAGGTTAAACTCTGACCTGGTGGGGGGTAGGTGTGCCCCCCAGAAAGTCCTGGCGTGCAGGCAATTGTTCAACCTCAGGGTGGTGACCCTGGGTTGGAGAACCAGGTTCAGAGGTTAACCTCTGACCTGGTGGGAGGTAGGTGTGCCTCCCAGAAAGTCCTGGTGTGCCAGGCAATTGCCCAACCTCAGGGTGGTGACCCTAGGTTGGAGAACCAGGTTCAGAGGTTAAACTCTGACCTGGTGGAGGGTCAGTGTGCCCTCAGGGAAGTCCTGGCGTGCGAGGCAATTGTTCAACTTCAGGGTGGTGACTCTGAGTTGGATGGCCAAGTTCAGAGGTTAAACTCTGACCTGGTGGAGGGTCAGTGTGCCCTCCAGGAAGTCCTGGTGTGCCAGGCAATTGTTCAACTTCAGGGTGGTGACTCTGAGTTGAATGATCAGGTGCAGAGGTTAAACTCTGACCTGGTGGGGGGTAGGTGTGCCTCCCCGAAAGTCCTGGTTTGCCAGGCAGTGATCCAGTCTGAGGGTACAGACCCTGGGCTGGAAGACCAGGTTCAGGGTGTCCCCCCGGACCTGGAGGGAGGGGCTACTGATAACACTGCCCCTACCATGTTGTCTTCTGTGGAGGCCACTCCTAGTTGGAGGGTGCTGGACCCCAGAAGGGAGGGCAGGGGGAGGGAAGCCTCACCCCAGTCCCTAGTCCAACCTGAAGGTACAGACCCCAGGTTGGAGGGCCAGTTGCAGGTTAACAGCCCTGCACTGGTGGAGGAATGGTACAGGGTGACTTCTATAAGCACCCTGACCATGTTGGACTCTGGGGGTACCGCTCCAGGAGGGAGGGTACAGAGCCCCAGAGGGGAGGACCAGGTTCAGGCTGTCATCCCTGACCTGGTGGAAGGGAGAGTGGTTAAAGGGTGCCTAGCACCTGGGGCTACCGCCACCCACTCCCCACAGCCACAGTGGTGGGAGAGCTTTGAGAGGCCTGGGGCCTGGCTCTCATCCCTGGCAGCTGTCAGTAACCACTGTGGCTTGCTGTCCGAGTGGACAGAGTTATCCCTGGGGGGGGGGGGACAAGTGTCACACCCCGGGGGTAGAGTGGGCAACACCACTGTGTTGGTCATGGTGGTACTATCCTGCTCCTGGGATACATCTGTGAGCAAAGTAAGGTTAGGTGCTGCACAGGTGGGATCCGCAGGTAAGGAGAAAGGTTCCCCATGGGTTGGCTTAGTGGGCCCTGAGATTATGGACAGAGTGATCCAATTGGAGTCAGGAAGGCGAAGAACTGGAGCATGCCCCTGCTGTTGTGGTCCTGGGTCCTTGTTCTGTCGCCTCAAACAGGGAAGTACATCAGGATAGTGATTGTTCTCCCCTGGCTTTAGGCTGGTAGGGGGTCATGTTGGACCTGGCTTTTTGACAGGGTCATCCCCAAACTTTTTGCCTCCTTCCTCCTATTTTTTCTGACCTGTTGTTGTTGGCTTTTGACCTCTGGGCACTTTACCACTGCTAACCAGTGCTAAAGTGCATATGCTCTCTGTGTAAATGGTACTATTGATTGGTTTATCCATGATTGGCTATTTAATTTACTTATAAGTCTCTAGTAGAGTGCACTATATGTGCCTAGGGCCTGTAGATTAAATGCTGCTAGTGGGCCTGCAGCACTGGTTGTGCCACCCACTTCAGTAGCCCCTTAACCCTGTCTCAGGCCTGCCATTGCAAGGCCTGTGTGTGCAGTTTCACTGCCACTTCGACTTGGCATTTAAAAGTACTTGCCAAGCCTAGAACTCCCCTTTTGCTACATATAAGTCATCCCTAATGTGTGCCCTAGGTAACCCCTAGAGCAGGGTGCTGTGTAGGTAAAAGGCAGGACATGTACCTGTGTAGTTATATGTCCTGGTAGTGTAAAACTCCTAAATTCATTTTTACACTACTGTGAGACCTGCTCCCTTCATAGGCTAACATTGGGGCTGCCCTCATACACTGTTGAAGTGGCAGCTGCTGATCTGAAAGGAGCAGGAAGGTCATATTTAGTATGGCCAGAATGGTAATATAAAGTCCTGCTGACTGGTGAAGTCGGATTTAATATTACTATTCTAGAAATGCCACTTTTAGAAAGTGAGCATTTCTTTGCACTAAAATCTTGTTGTGCCCTTCAATCCACGTCTGGCTAGGTTTAGTTGACAGCTCCTTGTGCATTCACTCAGACACACCCCAAACACAGGGTACTCAGCCTCACTTGCATACATCTGCATTTTGAATGGGTCTTCCTGGGCTGGGAGGGTGGAGGGCCTGCCCTCACACAAAGGACTGCCACACCCCCTACTGGGAATCTGGCAGACAGGATTGAACTGAAAGGGGGCTTGGTGCATTTCTTAGACACTCTTTGAAGTCACCCCCACTTCAAAGGCACAACTTAATATAAAACAGGGCCTCTGTCCTACCTCATCAGACACTTGCTGGAGAAGAAACCTGAACCAGAAACTACATCCTGCCAAGAAGAACTGCCTGGCTGCTCAAAGGACTCACCTGTCTGCTTTTCTACAAAGGACTGCTGCCTTGCTGTTGGCCTGCTGCCTTGCTGAACTCTTGTCTGGCTGTAAAAGTGCTCTCCAAGGGCTTGGATAGAGCTTGCCTCCTGTTCCCTGAAGTCTCAGAACCAAAAAGACTTCTCTCTTCCACTTGGACGCTCCGTGCGCCGAAATTTTCGACGCACAGCTTGTTCCGCGGCAAGAAAAACGCTGCACACCGACGCTGATTGACGCGACGCCTTCGGGACGACCGAAACTTTGACGCACGGCCTCGCAAGGACAACGCCGCCCGACTTCCCAGGAGAAATCGACGCGACGCCTGCCGTGAGATCAAAACTTTGAAGCACGGCGTCGCAAGGACAACGCCGCCCCGACTTCCAAGGAGAAATCGACGCGACGCCTGCCGTGAGATCAAAACTTTGACGCACGGCCTCGCAAGAACAACGCCGCCCGACTCCCCAGGAGAAATCGACGCGACGCCTGCCGTGAGATCGAAACTTCGACGCGCAGCCCCGCAGAACGACGCGCAGCCGGAAAACAAGCAGGAAAATCCACGCACAGACCCGGGACATCTGGTACTCCCTGCGATCCACAGAAAGAGACTGTCCGCGCGCCGGAAAACGGCGCACGACTCCCCGCGTGGAAAATAACGACGCAAGTCCGTGTGTGCTGAGGAGAAATCGACGCACACACTAGTTTTCCACGTATCTCTTCTCCTGTGGCCCTCTGAGGAGATTTTCCACCAGAAACCAGGTACTTTGTGTTTGAAAGAGACTTTATTTGCTTTCTAAAGACTTAAGACACTTTGGCCCTCATTCTGACCTTGGCGGGCGGCGGAGGCCGCCCGCCAAAGTCCCGCCGTCAGGTTACCGTTCCGCGGTCGAAAGACCGCGGCGGTAATTCTGACTTTCCCGCTGGGCTGGCGGGCGGTCGCCTTCAGACCGCCCGCCAGCCCAGCGGGAAAGAGGCTTCCACGATGAAGCCGGCTCGGAATCGAGCCGGCGGAGTGGAAGCTGTGCGACGGGTGCAGTTGCACCCGTCGCGTATTTCACTGTCTGCGCAGCAGACAGTGAAATACATGTAGGGGCCCTCTTACGGGGGCCCCTGCAATGCCCATGCCAGTGGCATGGGCACAGCAGGGGCCCCCAGGGGCCCCGCGACCACCCCTACCGCCATCCGGATCGCAGCGGTCGGACCGCCGGGATCTGGATGGCGGTAGGGGGGGTCGGAATCCCCGCGGCGGTGCAGCAAGCTGCGCCGCCTTGGAGGATTCAATGGGGCGGCGGTACACTGGCGGGAGCCCGCCAGTGGTGCCGGTCCGACCGCGGCTTTACCGCCGCGGTCGGAATCCCCATTGGAGCACCGCCGGCCTGTCGGCGGTGCTCCCGCGGTCCTCCGCCCTGGCGGTCTTTGACCGCCAGGGTCAGAATGACCACCTTTATATCACTTTTCAGTGATATCTTTACAAATTCATATTGCAACTTTGATCGTTTTGACCTAAAAATACCCAGATAAATATTATATATTTTTCTAAACACTGTGTGGTGTATTTTTGTGGTGTTATACTATGGTGTTGTATGATTTTTTGCACAAATGCTTTACACATTGCCTTCTAAGTTAAGCCTGACTGCTCGTGCCAAGCTACCAGAGGGTGAGCAAAGGCTGATTTTGGATTGTGTGTGACTTACCCTGACTAGAGTGAGGGTTCTTGCTTGGACAGAGGGCAACCTGACTGCCAACCAAAAACCCCATTTCTAACAGATGTTTTCCAAATTGGTGTTCTAAATTGTTTTGCATGAAGCCCAACATGCCAATGCTAATCAGTGGTTAGGACAGGGGTTCACTAAACTGACGCAAATAGACAAACGACTGAATCTATGCTTTGTTGAACTGATGCGTTATTGACACTGTGCTAAATTGATCTATGTTCACGCCGTATTATGTGCTAATGTTTGTGATTCTCGCCTTAATGAAATCTTATCAAAGTTGCCATATCGTGACTATGCTATTGTGTTTCTTGGTTTTGAGATTAACGCATCTGCTTTTAGAATTGTAATCGAATAGGGAATAAAACTCAGAAAATTCGACTAAACTGGCGTGGTTATTTGTGACTTCAAGGTCATGGTAGTGTCTTGAAATTGATCAATGCCTTTGACTAAAGAGAAATGTATTGTTATGATAAATATTGATGACATTATTGACGTATTGATTAGTTATCTCGTCCTAAGGTGTCTCTCAACTGGGTCAAAAGATTAATTGTCCTAAAACGAGTTCTGATGTGTAGTAAATTATCATAAAGGGACGTGTTAACAACATTATTTTTCCAATTAACTGAGCACCATGTAACTTTCATGTGCGGTATGAACACACATTTGACACCGATTATATTCTATACCAATGAGGGCGTCACCAAAAAGTGCCCTGTATTTATTCGTGGGTGCTGGATTTAACCATCCAGATTTACAGATATGGGTGCTACTGGTAACTCAGAGGGCGCTGAGTTACCAAGGATTTCAAGTAGAACCACGAGGTTCAACTAAGAAATGAGGAACTACCAGAAGACTGTGGAATGCCCCACCAGATTCCACTGTCAATTCCTGTTTTTCCCCTGGAGTTTCACCTAGAGATTTCAGCTGCCTTTATCACATATAGTGACAATTGACTATTGAAAACTTACTATTCTGATGCGGCTTGTAACTACTGGTCCTAATCCAGGAATAACTCAATTAATTGCATTGGAAAACATATTTTAATGCACACTTAAGTGATATATTTCTCATTTTGTGCATTACTAATTAACTTTTGGACAAGGATGTCGAATCATCAAAGTGCCATTGGCAGTAGAAATAGCATAACGTGTCTTACACTCCATGAAGTAACTTAACATGCTTTTTGACCTCGGCACACTTGAATCTGATGATGTCACAGGAAGTGATATCACTTGTGTAAAACAATTACAATAAGTACAATATTGATAAAACCACAAAAACAATTAGAAAAGCAAATAACTGTCTAAGCTATCTACCACAGATATATTATCAACAGTCCTACCATGTGATACTATGAGAGCACCCATGGTATGCCTGTGCTCAGCAGTCAACTACCAAGGTACAACATATATGCAATGGCCACATGTAGTAATAGCATAAAAATCCCAAGAACAGACCCAAACTCAAACACATTCACCAAATGTCCATTTGGAACCATCATATGCCCAAGTTTAATAAACGCATGCAAAGGAATGCACCACATGCTTTAGTATGCTATATGTAGCATTGTGAGCACATCTGCAACCTTTAATGCTCCAGTATATTCGTGAATAGCCATTCACAGGTAACGCACAATAAAACATGGGAGGATTTAAAGGTCACTTTAAAGTAGGAGGTTATAGTACCTCAAAAAATAGGAACATTTGGCATTAAGTGGTATTTTTTAAAGGACAACTGTGCAAATCAACCAGTGCATAGTTGTACTTAAATAAAAATCATGGAGCCAAGTTCACAAGACTTTTCTATGAGCAGGTATCCCTAACTTCCTCAAATACAGAGGTAAGTCTGGAGTAGGTCACATGTATCCAATAGAAAACGTATTTGTGAATCAGACCCATGAGTCCAAAGTGGCGAAGATGTGTATAGTCAAACCCTTAATATCACAAAATCACCTTTCCTCTGTTACAAATGCACAACAATAAGGCACCCAGGGGTGATTCCTCTATAGAAGCATAGGGGCGTTGACTCCCCTGCTGGGAGCCCACCCAAGCCAAGAGATTCAATGTTAAAATACTTTCTCTTATGGGATCTTACCCGTGCTGTCAATTGTTGTTTTTCTCTAGGGGAAGGGCTACATTTTCTTTTTCTCTTGGACGACTAGGACTAACTGAGATTATGAAACCTAACTGCGCATGTCAGATTGGCGGGTGTTTTCACTGCGGCCAGCCTAACATGTGCAGTTCAGGCTTCCAGAACCCATGCTATGTGGGAGCTGGAATAGCAAGACATAACTCTGTTGGCCTGTGATAGAGCGTTGTGTTTGCCAGTCCAAGTCAGTCCTGGGACAGCTCTTATGCTGTTTAGTATTATAGGCAGCATGAGAGCAGTGCTTAGATTGGCTGGGAAGCTTCAGGCTTATTTTCTCTTGAACCAGCATTCACCGGCATGACACAGTACAATATAACCTCGGGTGACGTGCACTGCAAGATGAACGAGTGCTGAATAAAGGTGTCAAACCAAGATAAGATAATGTTTATTATTACAGTACTTCATGCTTTCAACCTTCAATGATCTATAAATAGAACGTGCCCGATCAACTCTGCACTACAAATTCCGTTTTTCAGTTGTTCAAAAGGCAGAGGTGTTTGGGCACATTCTATTTATGACTCATTTACTGTTCCTTATACATATATTTTAATTTTACATGCCCCACCACGTTCAAACTCCATCAGCTGCCACTGGTTACACACTGCTGTTTGTCGTGGGCTCACTATAGAAATGACATATTTTACTGGGGATTCAAACCGTGTCCGATGTATGTAATACTCCTGATCTTTGCAGCAGGATGCTCCCTGAATTAAATAATTACGGCCCAATCAAGTAAGCTACAGTACACTCAAATCTGAACAGCATGTTCATAATCGCCAAGCCGAAAGATGGGTTAAGGGTTACAGCAAAACTCACACTACTGTAAAACGACTCCACATAATATATGCAGTCTCGCATATTTACCAATTAGTTGCTGCATTCAGAATTCTTGTGACAAGGCTTGAATGAAATACAAATATGTGCCTACTTACAAAGGAATCCATCTTCTTGTAACAAGTTTTACATTATCCTATTTTTGCACAGCCAAGAGGGCAGGACTGAGGAACCAAAAGCAACCCCGCAAAAATGCTGAAACCTGCCCCGCTCTCTTCGTCCCCTCACACACGCCTCCTCTTTCTATCCATTCATTCCCTTTCTCTTTCTCCTTCTCTCCCCTTTCTCTTCTCCCTCTCTGAAGGTGTTCTCTGTACCAACCTCCTACCTCATTCTCTTTTTCTGTCCCTTTAAGCTTTCCCATGCCTGCCAAAATGTAACCTCGTGGAGCTGGGGAAAGTGACAAATGCAATAGGAGAGGCCCTTAGCTTTCAAAATCGGTCTCCATGGGCTCCAGCCCACCGTGAAATGCCCGGTTGAATAAAAGGCCTGTCTGGCTCTGAAAGACATTGACATTCCCAGGTACAGATGTGGCCAGCTTTTCAAGTCCAGGGATTTTTTTCTTTTCAGTCTTATATTTGGAGTATTTGGGCCACTTTTTGATACAAAAGTCGCGCAAACTTACAAAATAATGGGCATATTTATACTTTTTGATACAAAACTGCACTAATGAAATTTTACATAAAAAAGTTTAGCACCGGCTTGCACCATTCCTGAGTGCTAGTCGGGCGCCATATTTATGGAATGGTGCAAGCCGGTGCAAAGGGTGGGCTAGCGTAAAAAAAATGACGTTAGCCAGGTGGTGGTGGCGGTATTGGAAAAGGGGGTTTTGCACCCAAAAAATGACATCAGGCTGGTTGGAGGCAAGAACATGCTTCTTACCAGCCTAGTGTAATTTTCTGACACAAAACCGTCCATACCACATAAATCCTGTCTGAGAAAAGACAGGAGTCATGTCCACCATCCCAATGGCCAGCACAGGGGACCAGTGTCCCCTGGGCACGGTCATTGCACCCTGTGCCATGCAAGGGACCCCAAGTTGGGCCCCCGATGGCACTTTATTTAAAAAAAATATACTTACCTATACTTACCCTACTTACCTGGGATGGGGTCCCTCATCCTCTGGTGTCCCTCTGGTGTGGGTGGGGGTGTTCATGGGGCTTGAGGAGGGCACCTGTGGACTCATTCCATGGTGTATGACCATGGAAATTGGTCCACAGGTCCCCTAACACCTGGTCTGACCCAGGCATTAAATAATGGTGCAAGGCAAGCTTTGCACCATAATTTAGCCCCTCCTTGCACCCATGCATCATTTTAGCATGGGGGATAAATATGGGACTATGGGGTTAGCACAATTTTTTAGATAGGAATGCCTACCTTGCATCTCATTGACGCAAGGTAGGTTTCCACATCTAAACAACGGTGCAAACTCCAATATTTTAACGCTGGAAGTGTCTAACATCAAAATATAAATATGGAGTTCGTTTTGTGCCGAATTTGCATCAAAAAGTGACGCAAATTCAGCGCAAATATGCCCTTATATGTTTTGTAAGTTTGCACCGCTTTTGTGTCAAAAAATGATGCAAAGGTGGCGCTAACTTTTCATAAATCAGGCCCTTATTTGTATAATGGAATGAACAATACTACAAGTCCTAGAATGCAAAAAATAACCTAGACTGCCACAAAATGTCATGCACAACCACAGAAAATTGGCAGTGGTACTAATGTATTCATTTTTTTTATGAAGAGGCAATTTGAGACTTTTAAAGAAAATTACAGAATATTGATAAGAAGGTGTGACAAGTTGATGACTATATACTGATTATTAATAGGTTTGCTCTTTTTTCTAATGTGAAATACATTTTTTATGTGGAACTGCTTGCAAATGCTGGGGCAGATTTATGGCACTTTCCTTGCACTCCTTATCACCCCTTACCACCACCATGTGTGCACAGTATTTGAAATATGGCACAACATGGCCAGGGTATGTGGCAATAGTGTAATTTTTTATGATGCTATTGGTGCTACTCCTGCAGAGTGCATAGGGCCCATTCTAAAGAATGGTAGCTCCCTTTTAACACCTGCTCTTGAGCAGGCGTTAAAAGTGCCATAAAAAATGGCGCAAGGAAATCTCATAGATTTCCTTACGCCATTTTTCCAGCTCACCTAAAGGGGTATCACCACCTTTGCATACATTTAGCCTGACTCAGGCATAATGTAGAGCAAAGTGTTAAAGAATGGTGCAATGCATGCATTGCGCCACCCTTTAAATAAGGCGCAGGGATTTTGGCCTCATTGGGCCACATTAACGTCAAAATAAATGACGTTAATGTGGCACAAGGTGGCACTAGGGGCCTATAAATAAGCCCCACTGTCTGCAAAGCCACTTTGCTTTCATCCCAGTGATTAGGATTTCTGATTTAGGTCTCATGTAATCACCCTCTCAGCTGCCCTGAACCTTCTGAAGTGTGATGAATGTGAGGATTCTACACAACAGTATTGTATTGAGACTTTTTGGTGCCCTGGGCACAACTTAATTTGGGGGCCCCCTATTGAGAACAACTTTGAATGTTATTGTCGATGTTTTGCTAATTCATAAAAATGCTTACTATTTCTATTGCCAGTAAGTTAAAACCAACAAAATGAGTTTGTAAAACAAAAAATTGACCTTGCCTAGGACTCCAAAATTACTTACAATGATTATGGGTAAACAGAGACAGAGTTATAGGTAGGCAGAGAGGAGAAAGGTTTACATACAGAAATAGACAAAGACGAAGAGAAAGTTCACTTTCCTGGGGGCCCTTTGGAAGGTGGGGGCCCTGGGCAATTGCCACTTTGCCAATTCTTTAAAACACCTTTCATCGCATGGTGGTAAGTGGATGCAAGCTGTTAGAAATGGGGTTTTTGGTTGGCAGTCAGGTTACCCTCTGTCCAAGCAAGAACCCTCACTCTAGTCAGGGTAAGTCACACACAATCCAAAATTATCCTGTGCCCACCCTCTGGTAGCTTGGCACGAGCAGTCAGGCTTAACTTACAAGGCAATGTGTAAAGTATTTGTGCTATAAATCATACAATAACACCATATAGCACCACAAAAATACACCACACAATGTTTAGAAAAAATTATAATATTTATCAGGATAATTGTAGGTCAAAACGAATAAAGATGGAATGTGAAATTGTAGAGATATCACTGAAAAGTGATATAAAGTGTCTTAAGTCTTTAAAAAGCAAACAAAGGTGGTCATTCTGACCCTGGCGGTCTTTGACCGCCAGGGCGGAGGACCGCGGGAGCACCGCCGACAGGCCGGCGGTGCTCCAATGGGGATTCCGACCGCGGCGGTAAAGCCGCGGTCGGACCGGCACCACTGGCGGGGTCCCGCCAGTGTACCGCCGCCCCATTGAATCCTCCGCGGCGGCGCAGCTTGCTGCACCGCCGCGGGGATTCCGACCCCCCCTACTGCCATCCAGATCCCGGCGGTCGGACCGCCGAGATCCGGATGGCGGTAGGGGGGGTCGCGGGGCCCCTGGGGGCCCCTGCAGTGCCCATGCCACTGGCATGGGCATTGCAGGGGCCCCCATAAGAGGGCCCCTACATGTATTTCACTGTCTGCTGCGCAGACAGTGAAATACGCGACGGGTGCAACTGCACCCGTCGCACAGCTTCCACTCCTCCGGCTCGATTCCGAGCCGGCTTCATCGTGGAAGCCTCTTTCCCGCTGGGCTGGCTGGCGGTCTGAAGGCGACCGCCCGCCAGCCCAGCGGGAAAGTCAGAATTACCGCCACGGTCTTTCGACCGCGGAACGGTAACCTGACGGCGGGACTTTGGCGGGCGGCCTCCGCCGCCCGCCAAGGTCAGAATGAGGGCCAAAGTCTCTTTCAAGCACAAAGTACCCAGTTTAAAGTGGAAAATCTCCACAAAGGGCCGCAGAAGAAGAGATATGTGGAAAAAGGGTGTGTGTGTCAATTTCTCCCCTGCACACACAGACTTGCGTCGTTATTTTTCACGCGGGGAAGTTGTGCGTCGTTTTCCGGTGTGCGGACAGTCTCTTTCTGTGGGTCGCGGGATTACCAGATGTCCCGGGGTCTGTGCGTGGATTCTTCGGCTTGTTTTCCAGCTGCACGTCGTTCTAGGAGGCTGTGCATTGAATTCTCGCTCTCACAGCAGGCGTTGAGTCGATTTCCCCTCTGGAAGTCAGGGGGCGTTGTCCTTGCTAGGCCGTGCGTCGAAGTTCCGGTCACCTCGAAGGTGTTGCGTCGATCAGCGTCGGTGTGCGGCGATTTTCTCGCCGCGGAGCAAGCTGTGCATCGAAATTTTCAGCGCACGAAGAGTCCAAATGAAAAAGAGAAGTCTTTTTGGTCCTGAGACTTCAGGGAGCAGGAGGCAAGCTCTATCCAAGCCCTTGGAGAGCACTTTTACAGCCAGACAAGAGTTCAGCAAGGGCAACAGCAAGGCAGCAGTCCTTTGAAGAAAGCAGTCAGGTAAGTCCTTTAGGCAGCCAGGCGGTTCTTCTTGGCAGGATGCAGGTTCTGGTTCAGGTTTCTTCTCCAGCAAGTGTCTCATGAGGTAGGGCAGAGGCCCTGTTTTATACCCAAATGTGCCTTTGAAGTGGGGGAGACTTCAAAGAGTGGCTAAGAAGTGCACCAGGGCCCCTTTCAGTTAAATCCTGTCTGCCAGGGTCCCAGTAGGGGGTGTGGCAGTCCTTTGTGTGAGAGCAGGCCCTCCACCCTCCCAGCCCAGGAATACCCATTCAAAATGCAGATGTATGCAAGTGAGGCTGTGTATCCTGTGTTTGGGGTGTGTCTGAGTGAATGCACAAGGAGCTGTCCACTAAGCCCAGCCAGACGTGGATTGTAAGGCACAGAAAGATTTAAGTGCAAAGAAATGCTCACTTTCTAAAAGTGGCATTTCTAGAATAGTAATATTAAATCCAACTTCACCAGTCAGCAGGATTTGGTATTACCATTCTGGCCATACTAAATATGACCTTCCTACTCCTTTCAGATCAGCAGCTACCACTTCAATACTGTATGAGGGCAGCCCCAATGTTAGCCTATGAAGGGAGCAGGCCTCACAGTAGTGCAAAAACAAATTTAGGAGTTTTACACTACCAGGACATGTAAACTACACAGGTACATGTCCTGTCTTTCACCCACACAGTACCCTGCTCTAGGGGTTACCTAGGGCACCCATTAGAGGTGACTTATATGTGGAGAAAGGGGAGGTTTAGGCTTGGCTAGTACTTTTAAAGGCCAAGTCGAAGTGACAGTGAAACTGCACACACAGGTCTTGCAATGGCAGGCCTGAGACAAGGAAAAGGGGCTACTTCAGTGGGTGGCACAACCAGTGCTGCAGGCCCACTAGTAGCATTTAATCTACAGGCCCTAGACACATATAGTGCACATTACTAGGGACTTATAAGTAAATTAAATAGTCCAATCAGGTATGATCCAAGGTTACCATGTTTAAAGGGAGAGAGCATATGCACTTTTGCACTGGTTAGCAGTGATAAAGTGTGCAGAGTCTGAAAGCCAGCAAAAACAGTGTCCAAAAAGTGGAGGGAGGCAGGCAAAAATTTAGGGGTGACCACCTTAAGGCTGTCAGGTCTAACATGTGTCACCCCCAACTGAAAGTGGGGAGAGCTACCCAACCTCCTGGGAGCTCTCATCGCTAAGGCAGAAGTATCTGGAGAGACTATCAGCATTGGCATGGTCAACCCCTGGGCGATGCTCCACCGTAAAGTCCATCCCCTGTAGGGAAATGGACCACCTCAAGAGTTTAGGATTTTCACCCCTCATCTGCATGAGCCATCTGAGGGGCCTGTGGTCTGTCTGAACCCAGAAGTGAGTCCCAAACAAGTATGGCCTAAGCTTCTTCAGTGCCCAGACCACAGCAAGAGCTTCTCTTTTAATAGCACTCCACCTCTGTTCCCGTGGTAATAGCCTTCTGGTAATAAATACTACTGGTTGGTCTAGGCCCTCCTCATTTAGCTGTGCTAGGACCGCCCCTATGCCATGCTCTGAAGCGTCTGTCTGCACGATAAATTCCTTGGAGTAGTGAGGGGCCTTGAGCACGGGCCGTGCACATGGCTTCCTTCAGAGAGTCAAAGACTTTCTGACAAGCCTCTGTCCAATTCACCAACCTAGGTTGTTTCTTGGAAGTTAGTTCTGTCAAGGGTGACACAATGGTACCATAGCCCTTGACAAATCTGCGGTAGTATCCTGTGAGGCCTAAAAAGGTTCTCACCTCAGTCTGTGTTCTAGGTGGATGCCAGGCCTTGATAGTTTCAATCTTGGCCTGGAGAGGCTGCACCTTGCCACCACCCACTAGGTGTCCCAAGTACACCACGGAACCCTGCCCAATCCGGCACTTACTAGCCTTGATGGTCAGGCCTGCCTGTCACAGGGCCTGAAGCACCTCCTTGAGGTGGAGCAGGTGTTCCTCCCAGCTGGAACTGTAGACAGCTATGTTGTCCAGGTAGGCTGCACAGAAGGCATCCTTGCCAGATAGGACACCATTAACCAACCGTTGGAAGGTAGCGGGGGCATTTTTCAACCCAAATGGCATCACCCGGAACTGGTAATGGCCATCAGGTGTGGAAAATGTGGATCTCTCTTTAGCCCCCTAAGTCAGAGCAATCTGCCAGTACACTGAAGTAAGATCAAACGTACTCAGGAACTTGCCAGCGCCCAGCCTGTCAATGAGCTCATCAGCTCAGGGGATGGAGTGAGCATCCGTCCGTGTGACTGAGTTGAGACCCCGGTAGTCCACACAGAACCGGAGTTCTGGCTTCGCACCTGGGGCAGTAGCCTTAGGGACCAACACCACAGGACTGGCCCAGGGACTACTGGATTTCTCAAATAACCCTTAAAGCTAACATCTTGGAGACCTCCTCCTTGATGCTGGCCTTCACCTTATCCGATAACCTGTAAATTTTGTTCTTCACAGGGAGACTATCACCTGTGTCAATGTCATGAACACAGAGGTGGGTCAGTCCAGGAGTAAGGGAGAACAGGGGGGAGAACTGCTCCAACAGCTCATAGTAGTCTCCTCTCTGGTTTAGAGTCAGGGAATCAGAGAGAATGACACCTTTCACTGACCCATCACCTTCTTGGGCAGAGAGGAGGTCGGGGAGAGGTTCACTCTCCTCTTCCATTCCTTCATCTGTGAACAGAAGCATGTTGACTTCAGACCTCTCAAAATTAGGCTTTAGTCGGTTGACATGGAGCACCCTTAGGAGGTTCCTAGGGGTTTGGAGGTCCACTAGGTAAGTGGCCTCCCCTTTCCGCTCCTTTACTACAAATGGGCCAGACCAGTGGTCCTGGAGAGCTCTAGGCTCTACTGGCTCCATTACCCACACTTTGTCTCCAGGTTGAAACTCTACCAGGGTGGCCTTCTGGTCACACAAGCATTTCATTACCTCTTGACTGGCCTCAAGGTTACTTTTGTCCTCTTTCCAGAAGCGGGTCATCTGGTTGCGGAGGGCCAACATGTAGCTGACCACATCCTGAGGGGGTGCCTTTGGAGCTTTCTCCAACCCCTCCTTGACAATGCTTAAGGGTCCCCTGACAGGGTATCCACAGAGAAGCTCAAAGGGACTGAACCCTACCCCCTTCTGGGGTACCTCTCTGTAAGCAAAGAGAAGGCATGGTAAGAGGACGTCCCACTTATGCCTCAGAGCCTCAGGGAGGCCACCAATCATGCCTTTCAAGGTCTTGTTGAATCTCTCCACAAGACCATTAGATTGGGGGCTGATAGGGTGTGGTGAACTTGTAGGTTACACCACACGCATCCCACATAGACTTCATGTATGCAGACATAAAGTTAGTGCCTCTGTCAGACACTATCTCCTTTGGGAATCCCACACGGGTAAATATCCCCATCAGAGTTCTGGTCATCACCGGTGTAGTTACGGTCCTCAGAGGGATTGCCTCTGGGTAACGGGTGGCATGGTCCACCAATACCAGGATGAACCTGTTGCCTAGGGAAGTTTTGGGGTCCAATGGACCAACAATGTCGATGCCCACCCTTTCAAAGGGGGTGCCAACGACAGGAAGTGGAATCAGGAGGGTCTTAACCCTTTTTCCTGTTTTAACACTGTCCTGGCAGGTAGGAAAAGATCTACAGAACGTATCTGAATTTGTCCTTATCTGGGCCAATAAAAGTGGGTGACAAGCCTGTCAAAGGTCTTGTCTTGCCCCAAATGTCCTGCCAGGGGAATGTCGGGAGCCAGACCCAGTAGGAAGGTTCTGTAACACTGGGGGACCACCAGCGCATGCGCTGCCCCAATGGCCGGAACCTTAGGCTCACTGTAGAGGAGATCATTCTCCCAATATATGTGGTGATTGCCAGAGGCTTCATCTGCTGCCTGGGTTGAGGCTTGCTTCCTCATACCCTCTAGAGTGGGACATTCTTTCTGCACTTTGTAGAATTCCTCCCTGGTGGGTCCACCCTCAACTTGCCAGCCAGCAAGTTCAGGTAGATCACCTAGGGTGGCAATGTCTTCCCCAGTTGGCTCAGGAGCCTCCTCCTCAGGAACCCCGTGAACCACTGTGGGAACTTCAGGGACCGGTTTCCCGCGCCCCTTGCCCCTCCTCTTGGCAGTTCTCTGGGCCATTGTTCAAGGCTCCAGACGTTCTTGACTTCCCTCTCGGTCAGCCATGGACCGTGTGGTCATGCAGACCCACTCAGGTAACCCTAACATCTCCAGGTGAGATCTGAGCTCTACTTCTTTCCAAGCAGTATGCTCAAGATCTTTGCCTAACAGACAATCTACGGGCATGGCAGGACTCACAGCTACTTTCAGAGTACCAGAGATCCCCCCCACTCAAAGGGAACCAGAGCCACCAGCAGGTGACTCTCACGATTGTCAGCGACTATGACCTGGTGGAATGTATTAGGGACTATCTGCTCTGTTGACACCAGCTGACTCCTGATAGTAGTCATACTGGCTCCTGTGTCACGCAGAGCCTCCACCTTTTGCCCATCAATTGTGACCCACTGCCTGTACTTGGAAGTATTTTGGGGCATGTGGGCTTTGGGCACCATTTCTCCTTCTCCCAGGGACACTAGGGAAATCTCTACCTGCTCCCCAAAGCTATCTGGATCCATCTCCCCGGAGCGCTACACTAGTCAACCCAGGTGTCTGTCCAGTAGTGGACGGTGCCCTCTTGGAGCACTGGGGGTCACCTTTATAGTGACCATATTGGTAGCACTCTAAGCATTTAAGTCTCTTTCTGTGGGTCGTGGGATTACCAGATGTCCCGGGGTCTGTGCATGGATTCTTCGGCTTATTTTCCGGCTGCGCGTCGTTCCGGGAGGCTGTGCGTGGAATTCTCATTCTCACAGCAGCCGTTGCGTCGATTTCCCCTCCGGAAGTCCACTAAGCCCAGCCAGACATGGATTGTAAGGCACAGAAAGATTTAAGTGTAAAGAAATGCTCACTTTCTAAAAGTGGCATTTCTAGATTAGTAATATTAAATCCAACTTCACCGGTCAGCAGGATTTGGTATTACCATTCTGGCCATACTAAATATGACCGTCCTACTCCTTTCAGATCAGCAGCTACCACTTCAATACTGTATGAGGGCAGCCCCAATGTTAGCCTATGAAGGGAGCAGGCCTCACAGTAGTGCAAAAACGAATTTAGGAGTTTTACACTACCAGAACATGTAAACTACACAGGTACATGTCCTGCCTTTCACCCACACAGCACCCTGCTCTAGGGGTTACCTAGGGCACCCATTAGAGGTGACTGATATGTGGAGAAAGGGGAGGTTTAGGCTTGGCAAGTACTTTTAAAGGCCAAGTCGAAGTGACAGTGAAACTGCACACACAGGCCTTGCAATAGCAGGCCTGAGACAAGGAAAAGGGGCTACTTCAGTGGTGGCACAACCAGTGCTGCAGGCCCACTAGTAGCATTTAATCTACATGCCCTAGGCACATATAGTGCACATTACTAGGGACTTATAAGTAAATTAAATAGTCCAATCAGGTATGATCGAAGGTTACCATGTTTAAAGGGTGAGAGCATATGCACTTTTGCACTGGTTAGCAGTGATAAAGTGTGCAGAGTCTAAAAGCCAGTAAAAACAGTGTCCAAAAAGTGGAGGGAGGCAGGCAAAAAGTTAGGGGTGACCACCTTAAGGCTGTCAGGTCTAACACAAGCCCAGTGGAGTTCCAGCTTTACTGGTTCTGGGACAGCCTGTATGAGATGTGGTCATACTTACATTTGAAGACTCAGGCTGCTTGAGACCATCATTGCTATTTTACCAATGTAAATGTTAAAAAATGGTATACATGTCTGTGAACAACCATTATCCATGTTCCCATTCATAGTGCTGTCTTGATATCTGGTGTGAGCTAAAATTCAAATGTGGTCAATCTGAGGTGAATTGGTATCTTTCTGCCTATTTGTTAGCACAAAGAAACTGTGATTCAAACTGTATATAAAAGTTGTGTTTTCACCGGCTTGAGAGTCCTTCATTGATTTTTTATTGTGTGGTGTTCATGGGAACTGTCTACCCGAAGTATGAGGTTAGGTCCTCCCTGGACTAGGAAACAAGCATCCTGGGACCTTTTTGGGGGTATCACCACTCATCTGTCAGGATAGCTTGAATCTAGTGGCACAATGAGCAATGGACCCACATCTGGATATATCCTTCCAAGTTAGGGCGAAAATGGAACACCCAAAAAAGATGATGGACAAATTCTGAAAATTGTTAAGCCTTCACCCCTAGTCACAGATCTGGGGTTTCATTTATTGTTATTTTGTTCAAATTGTTTTCAGGAGGACACACAGGAACTGCTACAAAAGTAAGTAGGGTTACCACTGGCAATTTTTCCCCTATTGGTAAGGGAGGTGCCTAGAGTAACTCGCACCAACCCGATAGTGCCAGGCATAAATGTGGCACCTCTGGGTACCTTCATTAGAACACTACTATACCTGCGGAATACAGAAGAAGGCCTGCACCTGCTGTTTAGATCTGTGAGGAGACCTGAAAAGCTGGAACCCCACTTTTACCCAGGACAAAAAAAGTGGACCCCACGACCAATTGACTGTTAAGCTGCTTGAAGCCTCTTTCCTGAAGAGACTAGCTGACCAGTTTCAACTGGACCTGCCCTGGTCCCTGTTGGTAGCTTCTGCTGGTGTGAGTCTTTAACCCAAAGTGCTGTTCCTGACATCCCGGGACCATTGGTTGTGTCAAAGTGTACTCCTCTTAACATCCCGAGATCAGGGACTTGGAAACGTTTTGGCTCCAAAGACCACAAGAGATTTGGGAAAAAAAGATTCAGGCTGCACCTCCCCTGAGCTTTTCTGCAGCAGGAAATCCCTTTCAGTGGGACATCCTGGAACGGCTATCCAACCTCATACAGCCCTCTTTGGCTACAACTTGTAGCTTTGCCCGGCTGGAGGAATCTTAGCTCCAACAAAAAGTGACGAAGTCTGAACATAAAAATCTTCACTTCTTGAAGAGATCAAAAGTTTCCAGCTGGAGAGGGGCATTCCTTAAGCACAAATTTTGAACTTCTCCAGCTAGGAGCTTTTCTGTCAAAAGTCAACTACTTCACTGGGACCTTGTCAAATGGCTATCCAGTCTTGTAGAGGCCTTCTCAGCCACAGCCTCTTGCCATGCCCAGCTAAGAATTTTTGACTTCTATTTTAGAGATTAGGCGCCTCATTTACATATTGGGCTGTTGTTCCACCAGGTTGTTGCAGTGAGTTCCTCCATCACCTGGTGGAGGGACTGTGCCAGCCAGATTTCTAAATAACTGCCAAGCTAGCAGTCATTTATAAAGCTCTGGCAGAAACTGACGTCATAGCAATTCCTGTCAATGCATTTTTCTGTTTGGTGCAGGAGTCCATCAGCAGGATGCCTTGCAATAAACAGGTTCCTTTCTTTCAAATAGAAAGAACCCAAAATGAGATTATCATTTTAAAAATATAAAATACAATATTACCATTGCCATGAACATTATCTCCGCCGGCAATGGGAGAACTGTATTTCCCTCTGCCTCTTTCCATCAGGGTTTCGCTTGTGGTCTGCAGTGAAAATTGACATGCCATTCTACCCATCTAAATTAGGTGGGCTGAATGGCAGTTCAGCCACAATTTCCCTTACTGTGCAGGGCCATCTGAGAGGATTAATAGCAGAGGAAACAGAGTAGTCTTGGCTGTTATTAAGGCGCATTTAAATTGTGAGGGCTGGCCACATTCTTGACAAGAATTAAATCAGCCCCTTAAGCCAGAAGGTAAAACTTCCAGCTAGGTTTTTGTAGCTGACCCACGCTCCATAAATGTTAGTCCTAAATTACATGAAGGGACTGATGAAGCAGAGACAGATTACCAAGGGTGGAGCCTTCTGTTTTTTGGTTCAATTTTTATTAACACCTTTACAAACTCATATCTCTGGTTCTCCTTTTTGGATTTTGGTGTTATTTTGTTAAATATTTATTCTCTGTTCATATACATTAGATAATTGGATATTTTTAATGTGTTGTGTTTCCAAATTTGTAGCTATTTTGGTACTCCTAAATGCATCATACGCTTTCTTATGTTAAACCTGTCTGCTAAGTGGCATTGATGTCAGAGGTTAACCTCAGGTTTACATTACTGAAACCTTTACTGAACCGAACAAGAATACTGACATTATTACTTGAGGTGGACTGCGATTATCCCAATTTATAATCCACTTTCACACATCTCTTTACAGAAATATGGCAACAGATCAACAGATGCAAATTTTAACTGTCCCCAATGTACAGTGAGTTCAATCGCACTCAAGGCGCTCCTAGAAAATAAAATAATTGCATTATACCTTTGCACCTCTGACACCAGGGGTAGAAATAACAGTGCAAGTGATCACAAAACACCTACTAGAGGTCAACAAGATCACAGTTGTCACTCATTGAGAGTGAAACACACATTAAGTGGCAATGTTACGGTATACAATGATGGGGCACCTCTACAGAATGTCTTGAGAAGCCCTGAGAATCCCATACATTACTGATATTCATAGTTCTGATTCTGAATGGGAGACCCCTAAACGGTGGTGGTGGGCCTCCACTCTGACATGCCCTTGCTTAGCAGTCAGGTGGAGGCTTAAAAAACCATCCCACCCAAGAAGACCCTTCAACAGACCCCTTCAGTTGATGAAAGTAGTTGTATCTGATTGATCCTTTATGTGCTTCTTCCACAGTATTGCGGTCCATGAGACTAATGATGTTTTGGTTTGATTTTATATAATTTGCATTTATTTATCATTGTTTAATGATTTCACTTCTCAAATTCCAAATAATCTCAAAGACTTTGTGACAGCCCTCCCTGTGATGTCACTAAATATGCTTATGAGTTTTCACTTCTCAGAATGTTCAAAGCTTGAAATCTACGACGTCTGGCGACGCCGAATAACAACCAGAATTTTGGAATTGTTTCTCAATAAAGTTTGTCGTATGGACAAATTAGGTGTGTGATTGTGAATTTACACTACGTCTAACAATGTAATATGATGAAGGTATTGCCCAAAGGAGATACATACAAAGAAGAGTATTTGATAACAATTTATAAAAAGAGAAAAATTACAAAGAGCAAGCTTGTACATCCACACATTTTTACAAAATAACCTTTTATTTTCATCATTATAACGTAATTTTTCTTTAAAAAGATTTAACACAAAGCACGTTTTGCATCACTTCTTTCTGTATTTAATGTGACAGCTGTCAAAAACTGCACCACCATCATTTTTAAGCGCAAATCCCTCTATTGAAAGTTACATTCCTCTGCATTTCCCTGTTCCGCGCATTTGCTCGGTTTTAATGTGGGCTCTGAGAATCCATAGATAAACTGCAGATGTTCTCTACAAAAAGGTGAGAACGCTGACTATAGAATATTCACAAGTATTGGCAGGACAGAAATATCCATTTTTAAAAGCGGAAGAAAATCTGAGGATAGTGGTATATTTCCATCGATATTCTCAGCCACAGCTTATTTTGATTAATATTAAGAATGCAAAATATGCCAAGAGAAGATAGCCTCTGTCGCCAGGTTATGAGAATTGAAAATAAATGGAAAAAACCACCATGAAGACTTTTTAAAAAGCCACATTTTTATTAGTAAATTTGTATGATCACATTTCAATCAAAAAAATAACAATTGTAACAGATGTTTCATTTTGCGGGGATCACTCCGCAAATTTCAAACAGGAGATGGCTAGTGTTGCCCATAAAGCAGGACAGCAGGGAACACACTCTTACAAATAGGGCACCTTTCATAGAAATGCTTTCACATAGCCCGCAGTGTAGACTAGGTCAGTGCTCTGTTAAACCCAGGTGTATATTTACGAGAGGCTAGCGCTGCCGGAGTATCACTTTACTTGATGCTTCTGCTGTGCTAGCCTCTCAACTATGTCAAAGAGGCCACGCAAAGCCATTTTGTGCAGCTTTGCATGGCCTCATAGATATGGAGTAAGGCAAAGCAACGCAAGTTGCTGCGCTGCCTTACTGTGTGCCAGGGTGGCGTTCCCTGGGCATGGATTTTGACCCGGCCCCAGATTTACAAAATCATGTAAACGAGAGGCAAGCGACAATACCTTACACCTGGACAGAGCAGCCGTAACAAGAGAAATATTTTCATTTCTCCTCGTCTTTTCCTTTTTCCACATTTGCTACATTCTGCCACATATAGAGAGAGAGGAATATGCCTCTCAGGATTGTTTTTGTGCAGGAATGTGCCCTTTCCTGCACAAAAACAATCCTGCATGGAATGCAGGCACCCTTACACCACGGTGCAATATACCTGCATTGGTGCTAGGCAGTCAATTGTGTGCCAGCGCAGGGGGAAAGGACAGGAATACACTGTATTACATAAATATGATGCATTCCTTCCCTTTGCACATGAGCCTCGAGCCGCGCAGCAACAAGACTTGGCCTGGTGCCCTATGCCAATTCACCATAAATAGGGGCCTAGATCTGCTGTTGCCTGTGCAGATATGAATTCCTGCCTGCACTGGCCACAACACATTAGTGAAAGGCATACTTTCTGTTTGAACCCCTAGTTCACCTTTCACTGTACAGGTGCAACCCAACATGCATTTCAAATGGGGGCAGAAATCCCACTGCAGGCAGGTGCAGAGAGTCTGCACCCACCTGCACCAGGATGTTCTTGGAGTCCTTGGGTCACTTTTCCCAACATTTCACTTGGGGCCATCAGCGGCGCATTGTCTGACACTATTATGTGGCGCACAGTCATTATGCCTCCGATGATCTCTTAGCCTTTATGGCCACATCTGCAGCACACATATAAATGCCACCTTGCATTATATATTGTTTATGTGCAGGAAGGGACACCTTCCTGCATATAAACAATCAATCCCTTCAACACAGTCAGCCTTGCACTATGGTGTTAAGAATGGCTGCATTGGTGCAGGGAGAACAAATCAGTGCACGTGCTGGGGGAAACGCAGGGGGGTGCCGTATTCCAGAAAACTTGGCGCATCCCTCTTTTACAAAAGTGGTGCAGTGAGGTGCAACTATTATTGCCACAGCACCAAGCTGCACCACTTAAGAAAAAAATCAGGGACTCATTGAGCAACATGTGGAATGCAATCCGCACACGGAGGCCTCTACAACAACTCTCACACACCTCAATGCGGCATTTCGGAATGAACACAAAAGGGAACTCATACAGCACATGGGGCATGTCTGTGACCATCGTTTGTGCTGCTGTACAAGAAGCTGCAATTTCACCATGTAGCAATGTTGTGTGACTCGGTGGTGGTGTGCATAAAGGGACACCTTCATGCGTAAGAGCTCGCACAAGTGGCATTAATGTTGCGCTATGGGCACAATGTCACTAACCTGGTTACCGACTCGCAAAATGGGAATGTGACTCGCAAATAGGAAGGGGTGTTCCCCTTCCTATTTGCAAATCGCATTGTGATGCAGAATTGCTTTGTGACCACGACCGCTGTCGCAAAGCAATTCACAGTTAGCACCCATTACAAATGGGTGCTAACCCATTCGCAAAAGGGAAGGGGTCCCCATAGGACCCCTTCCCCTTTGTAAATGGCTCTGAAAAAATGAAACAAAAACGTTTCATTTTCTCGAGTGTATTGCAACTCGTTTTCCTTTAAGGAAAGTGGGCTACAATACAACAAAAAAAAAACTGCTTTATTAAAAAGCAGTCACAGACCTGGTGGTCTGCTGTCTCCAGCATGCCACCATCGCTGCGAGTGCAGCGAATCGCAAGGGGGTCGCAAATTGTGACCCACCTCATTAATATTAATGAGGTGGGTCTTTGCGATCCCCTTGCGATTCGCAGATGGTGTCAGGGAAACCATCCTGCATATGGGTTTGCGACTCGCAAATTGCGAGTCGCTCAGACTCGCAATTTGCAAGTCGCAAACCCAAACATACTTACATCTGGCCCAAAATGCCTTGAAAAGTTGCCCCAACACATGAGTAACAAATACAACCTGGGGTCTGTAGCATGTCACTGAACTTCCAGTAGCAAGTAAATGATGAACCATGTCAACAGCCACTACAGTCAAAGATTGACATTTCACTATCTCATTGCAGAGGATCATGCCTTGCCTCCTGCCAACCTGCCTGTTCTGGTTTTTACAAATGAAATGGATAATCAGCTATGACCATAAATGAAGAGACTCTCAAGGATGTCCTATGATCCCTCCAGACACCATCTCAAGTTGCAGGGAGGACACACAGCTTTGCCGGGTCTCCACATGAACCACCCAACTACCAACATACAGCACCCACCAGTCCTGCCACAGGCCTGGACTACAAGGACCCAGATATCACCTTTCAGAAGACAGTGGTAGGAGTCCAGCAGGAGCTTGCCAAGCAGGTGCAGGTGGGGATGCAGACCATTGCAGGCAGCCTAGAGTGAGTGCAGTGGTGATTCAGTCCAAATAAGGATAACTCAGCAGCCACCAGAGGCACCCACTCCCAACTACTTGGACTCCAGCAGTCCCTTACCGACATAGCAGCTGTCATGAGGCAGAGGTCTCAACAATTGCCCTCCCAAAGTGGCAGCAGCATGATAGACAACAGGCTGGGGAGCTATACTAAATACTCTGGAGTCCATACAGGGGGAGGTGGTCTACCTTAGGCAAAACATGGCTGCCTACCACAGTGATATAGCTACGGTGTTGAGAAATCAACTGTTGCTCCTTGCTGCAGTGATGCCTTATGTGTTCCCAAAAATGGAACCTGCTGGGACCCTGGATTCCACATCTATATCCCTTAATGTGTGTGTGTGACCCCCTCAACATCCACAAAAGCAACACCCATGGCACATGAGGCACCACACATATCAGAGGATGAAGATGCGAAAGGAACAACATTCACACAGAAAACAACTGGTAACACCAGTCTGTGCCACATGGACATTATCTCATTTGTTCTGTGTGTAAGATCATGCCAGTGTTGTGACAGCTGGCAATGTGCCCTCTTCACTCAACCCCTGTTGGCCTATCTTCTATAGACTGTCATTCTCTCAATTCCTACCTAGAGTCAATTGACACCTCCTCACTAATGCACACTTCTCCTACCCATGTCTCATGACATGTCCCTCACCCCTGAAGTCTCAATTCACAACAAATGGCTCAGGATCTCCCATGGGGACTGTGAACTGGACATTGTATTGCTTTGGAAAATACACTTGCACATGTAAATAAATCTCCATATACACATGCATCATGTCAGCTTTTACTGTGATCCATCAACTCCTGTAAATGTATGCATTGTGTGAAGCTATGTCAATGAGCCTCACACATCCATAGGATGTCATGCTTCATCATCGGTACTGCTCCTCGTCAGACCGGCGCTGCAATGTCTGACGGGCACCACCCCTAATGGGCGGGCTCTTTGCCGGAGATCTTTTGCAATGATGGTGCCGTGACCTTAGAAGTAAATGTGTGAAAAAGGAGATCGAAAAAAATCGTGGTTAAAATTGGCTCACAAAACTGCCACTGGGTCGATAGTTTTATTGGACCAGATGGACGGTCAGGGCCAAGATTAAAAGATACGGGAGGTGCCCGTCAGACATTGCAGCGCCGGTCTGACGAGGAGCAGTACCGATGATGAAGCATGACATCCTATGGATGTGTGAGGTTTCTTGCTCCTAAAATTTAGGACCCCCGCCATTTGTTTTCTTTCTTTCTTGGTTGGAACAGTGTATTACATATTTCTTGACATTTCCACTGGGAGGATATACACTGAACCATAATCCCTCCTAAATCCCCTCTATTTTTGTATAGCTATGTCAATGAGAACAGAACCTAATTACATGTGTGGCTTACTATCAAACACAATGCCACATGCTAGGACTATAACATGAAAATGGTGACTGATAGTGTTGTGGGCTACAACCAACTTACAGAGCCTTAAAAGCAAGAAATTAACACATATCCATGCAAATTGACATTTGGCATTATTAGGTCAGAACCAAGGGGCATATTTATACTCCGTTTGCGCCGAATGTGCGTCAAAATTTTTGACGCACAATCAGCGCAAACGTTGCCCCATATTTAAACCCTGACGCCCGAGGCCGCGCACGAGAAAAAACCGCAGTGTGCGCCATTTTCAGGAAGTGGCAACCCGCCCTGCGATAATGACATGCAGGGTAGGCGTTCCCGTCCAAAAAACGAAGCACACACCCATGCGCCGTATTTATGCTTCCGGGCAAAAAGGACTCTCGGCCGGTAGGCGGAGCAAAGAAATGACGCAAAGCCCGATGTGCGCCAAAATGTAACGCCTGGATCAGGGCAGGCGTTAAAATGGGGCAAACACACCTGTATTTAATCAGAACACACAGAACAAACAACAGAGCAGCAGAGCAGCAGAGCAGCAGAGCAGCAACAGGGAGACACGGAGGTGATTGTTATTCAGCGTGCACGTAGACGCAGAGCCCTGCAGCAACAACAGCAGCTACAACAACAACAGCAGGGACCCCAAAGGCAGTGCAGAAGGCAGGTGAGGATATTCCGCCCAAGAACAACCCTGCATGGCCTCAGGGAACACGACATCATACAGAGGTACCGGTTGAACTGGCAGGCCACTCAGCAGCTGCTGAGAAATATTGAACAGCAGTTGGCCCCCACTTGCCGTACTTCACCTGCTGGCAAGTGGCTCGTTTCAGACAACTGGTGCCCTGGTTGGTGGAATATCACAACCATCATTCTCCGCATTCCTGCCAAAAGTCCTGGATGCCATAATTCGCCTGACACCCCGCCACATCTGCTTCCCTAACACACTGCAGAAGCAGCAGGAAACTAAACAGGGGTTCTACGCCATCAGTGGCTTCCCACACGTCCTTGGTGCAATCGACTGCACACAAGTACGCCTTATGCCACCTGCTGCAACAGAACACCTCTACCGCAACAGGAAGCACACACATTCAATCAACGTGCAGGCCATAGTCGATCACCAAGGATTGTTCAGCAACATCGTGGCTAAATATCCTGGGAGTGTACATGACGCATTCATCTTCCGTCACAGCACCATCAACCAACACTTCCAGGATGGACGGTATGGCAATGGACTACTTGTTGGTAAGTACAAAAATCAAACTTATATTCACACTGCACAGCAACCCTCTAGGACAAACAACATCTACACCACAATAGCAACACCTAGCCAGGAACACACTGAGGTCCTCACATCACTAGCCATGTTTCTGAAGTCACCATTGAACCTGTAACACATTGGAACTTACTCCACAGCTTAATGTGAAGACATTAATGAGTGTGGTTGCCTAAATGTCACCTTGCAAATTGGAAGTGTCACAATAACCTGTACATTAACACATTGCATAAGTCTTAAGGTATGGGATGTCCAGGGTACTTTCATATGAACGTGTTAACTACACTTTCATGTTTTAACTCTGCATGGAACTATCATCTCACCCCCAGTGAAGACACACGGACACATGTATCACAAGTCACAATGCAAGGGAGGGCACACTGTTCTGAAAATCCAAATACATACTGCTGACAAACGGTTAGCTAACAAACACTTGCTCAGCCAAGGAAAAAACTCAATGCAAAACTTTTCTCCTACAAGTATAGGTTGTCACATTAGTACAAAAAAGAGTCACAGACAACACAACACAACTACTGCCATCAAAGGTCTGTACAAGAGTGCCTCCTACATCTAATTGATCCCATTCTGTGTTTCTCTTTCAGCTGATCAGGGGTATGGCATCCAGCCTTGGCTAATGACACCATTTGGGAACCCGACTACTGCTGCAGAGCGGGCATACAATGACGCCCATAAGAGGACACGCAGCATTGTTGAGCGGACCTTTGGGATCCTGAAGTCAAGGTCCCGCTGCCTTGACATCACTGGCGGTAGCCTACTATATTCCCCAGAGATGGTCTGTAGGATCATACTCACTTGTGCCATATTGCACAATATTTGTGTAAAAAGGAGCATTCCCCTCCTTGAACCAGACCCAGTCATGCCGGAAGACGACGAAGAGGAGGATGCTGGCCTGCAACAGGAGGGGGAACAACCAAACACGGCTGCTGGAGTGCGTAGGCGCCAACAGCTTGTAAATAATTTATTTTCATAATTTCTTATATCAACACTTTTTGCACAATTGTAAATAAATACAGATAACAAACACCACATCATGCTTTGGCCTATTCATTTCTGCCCACCTTTAGTTTGAATTTGCTGAAGAAGAATGTCGTCTCATTGTGCAATAATGACATAACACTCATCACCCAAAAAATATACACCACAAATGTCTGCACAGAGGCTATGATGTTTCATGATACATTACCATCCACAGAGGCCAACAGGAGTACAAATGTGGCAATGACACATGCCGGATCCAGACACCTGAGACAGTCTCTCACTCAGCACAAAAATGTAGCTCATTTGAAAGTCTCATTACACGTGTTCAGTGACAGGGTGGGACCATCCATGTGTACGTGACCATGTCCTCAATGGCATTTATCAATTTTTGATATAAACAATACCCAATTGCAACAAGATTAGCTGCCACTAACTCATGAGGAGACCTTGAAGTTACAGTGACAACATACACCCAGACAGTTGATAGTGGATCCACATTCGCCCACACATATAAACATATGTCATCCAATCAACCAAATATTTGCAAGCAGCCGATCACAGTAGTGTCCCAGTTCGAACCTAGCAGGAAGAATGTAACATGCCACTAAACCAGGTAATGCATAAAGGGCCACATACATCAACAACCTATTTATCATCAGCACATGAGGAACGCCGAGATTTAGCAAACATAGTCAGTGCAAAATGGTATGTCAGATTGCTCCAAATAATCAATAGGGCAAACGTCAAATGGGCTAATGGGATGATTGAATGGCTAACAGTGATTCATACCCTATGGCCTTCCATTAGCCTGCTGCTGCAGGTTTAGCATAACAGCATAAATGAAAGACCTGGATAAATTAGCAAATCTGGAAGGGCAAAACCTAGGGTGCTGGGGGCCTAAGTCCACCTCTACCGCCCCCCAAATATACAAGAATTAGTAGATGTGAAGTAAACACATGCATAAGGCGCATGTGTGGCCTACATGTCAAAAGTCAAACACAAATGAGATACACAAAATCATTATTAGGACATGGTTAGCCCCATAAAAAGTGTAAGTGACTATTGCACTCCCTGTTTGGACTATAGATAAATGCATTACCGTGATAAATGTGGACACATTTTTTAGAAGGAATACATCCTGGTATCCCATTCATCATTTCCAAATAGCCATCAGTAATTACCCAAAATATGTGTACAAATATGGTTAATAAACATTTTGAGCAATCATAAATATTACAGTGTGAATGCCTTCTATACATCCAATAAGGGACATGTGTCATAGCTAACCACAAATGTGTATGACATAGCACTGTTTGGCCAAGACAAAGTTCCTTTCACAACTTGAAAAAATGTAGAAATTTGTGTCTAAATGTGTCATTTTTTCACGCATACAGCATGGGCGTCATAATTTTTGGACGTACAGGAGTGCACAGAATGCAGAGTCAAAAAATATTATATGAAAAATAATAAAATAATAAGGTACATTACATGTACACCATATTGTCTATGAAGCGTCATATTTCCACGCATACAGCATGGGCGTCATAATTTTTTGACGTACAGGAGTGCACAGAATGCAGAGTCAAAAAATAATATATGAAAAATAATAAAATAATAAGGTACATGACATGTACACCATATTGTCTATGAAGCGTCATATTTCCACACATACAGCATGGGCGTCATAATTTTTTGACGTACAGGAGCGCACAGAATGCAGAGTCAAAAAATATTATATGAAAAATAATAAAATAATAAGGTACATGACATGTACACCATATTGTCTATGAAGCGTCATATTTCCACGCATACAGCATGGGCGTCATAATTTTTTGACGTACAGGAGTGCACAGAATGCAGAGTCAAAGAATATTATATGAAAAATAATAATATAATAAGGTACATGACATGTCCACCATATTGTCTATGAAGCGTCATATTTCCACGCATACAGCAAGGGCGTCATCATTTTTTGACGTACAGGAGTGCACAGAATGCAGAGTCAAAAAATATTATATGAAAAATAATAATATAATAAGGTACATGACATGTCCACCATATTGTCTATGAAGCGTCATATTTCCACGCATACAGCATGGGCGTCATAATTTTTTGACGTACAGGAGTGCACAGAATGCAGAGTCAAATATAATTTTCATATTTGGTTCTCATATTTGCCAGCAAATTACAATTCTACTGTAGAACTGTAAACTCAGCCTCACACAAATGTAAGGGAACAATGAAGAAATTAGTTTTGACTCTGCATTATGTGCAATATTATGCGTCAAAAAATATGACGCACAATCTGTATGCGTGAAAATATGACGCATAACGGAAAAATAAAAACGGCGGCCATTTTCTTCAGGAAGTGATGTAATAGGATATCCTGTTTACATAATCTGTACTGTGAGTTTACTTTCACTTTCACTTTGCAGTCTCAGATTCATCTAGACTGTGTGGCTGTGTGAAAAGTGTTGTCCTGTGTTTTACTGCTTTTGTGTCATGTGTACCTTGTATATTGTGCTTTTGTGATCATAATCTTGTTGTCTAATATTGTCTTTGTCTGTTTTGTATACTTTTGTCAAATCCTGTGTTTGTTTGTTTTGTCTGTGGGAGTCTGTTCTGGGTAGTTTAAATTTGGGGTTAGGTGGGCTATTTTTCTTAAGTTTTCTTTTTCCTTCACTACTCTACCTTTCCCTATTTCCCACTTTTACTTTTTTGTCTAATTTTTCACCTTTCAATTTGTAAATATGTCAGGTAGGCCTCGGCTTGCCAGGATGGGTGAGGAGGAATTGGGGGGATTCATTTGGCTCGTTTGCCATTTCCTCCCACTCATGCTGGAGGCTGGTGGCCGTGTGATACAGGGGTATCACACAGAGGCACGTAAAGTCCGGTGGGGGAAGGTGCGGCATCACCTGGGCCGGGTCTATGGTAGCATTAGGAATGAGCATCAACTCAAGCACCGCTGGGCTGATCTGATATCCAGGGAGCAGGATCTGCTGGACCACCTGGGAATCAGGATTGGTGGCCATGTTGGTGAGTACAAATCAATTACATGTGAATAATTGAAAGCTCTGTGGGGACATGTGATGATTGTTACCCAATCTGCTAGATAAGTAGCTGACTGTGTGTAATGCTAGGAAAACCTAATGTGTATTTGTTGCACAATATGTAGGAAGACCAATGCTAGCAGTCAGATGGCTCATGTTTTCAACAAATACCGGATGCCTGTAGCTGTATGTAATGTGTTGTTGCCTTTGTGTCAGACAAGCGACACGTTAATGCCTCTATTTGAACTCTACAGGTCATAATTGTCATTGAAAAAGTGATGTTGAAACATCATACCTACATATGTAGACGCCATAGCTAGACAGAAAATTGTAAACCCATGATGATGCTATAAATGTGTGGTGCCTTCACGTCACATGAAGTTAGCTATGTTGTCCACACATATGTCACATGTGTGTCTGGTTGGTGTGTGTTGAAAATGTCCACATAGCCTGTTTGAGTTTGAGGGGTCATGCAGTCCTCAAGTATCCAGCTTTTGGATGTCTCTCTGGGATGCACATGATGAGATGAATGCAACCCTATATTGTTGGGGCATAGTAATGGAGGTGTATCTTTGACACCACATGACTGTCCTGGCCACTGCATGTGTGTAGTAGGGTGTGTAACTGTAGCAGGAGACTCATCCAATGTAAATGTTGCTTAAAAATACAACCATGCAGTATGAGCATGTGTGAAAGTGTATCATTACGCATGTCATATTCACACAGTGTCATTGTAACTGCAATTATTTGTCAGTGCACGGAGTCTGAGTATATTCTTCCTTTCATGCTTTACAGGTGGACCTGCACCGTACACCGTGGGAGAGGTGGCACATTTTGAGGACCCCGATACCTACAGTGAGTGTGGCCTGAGTGCTATTTTTATTGTTTGCTAGTGATGCATGATGGACTACTGTGTGTTCAACACAATTCAAGATTTGATGCGCTGCCCGTTCATTGGCATTGTTGCTTTAGTGGGATTTCAAATATCACTTCTGTTTCTGTAGACCAATACTTAGCCATCTCTCAGATTTAGGGGCTATAGGTCATTCCAGTCGGCCCGCTATGGGGAGTGGGATGAGTCATGTGGAATACACTGGTTAATGTAAGAGTTGCTCTGGGACTTGGCTTGGACTGAGTCTGCATATCAGACTGACATTCTCCCAGATAGCTTTGGCAAAAGGCTTGTATAAAATATGCAGCTTCCTAGTTGAGGATGGACTGTGTACACTGTAGGATGGATCTTCCGGGGGCATGTACTTCCACAAGTTGAAGTAGAAGTGTGTGTGACTAGAGTGCAATGGCCTAGGTGTTCAGTCGACTCATGATCATGGGTGTTCTTGCTCCTCTGTGTGTGTGGTAAAACATGCCTCACTGGTAGTATGTGATGTTGGCCTGAGTCAGTGCATTTTGACATGTGTGGACCTTGGATACGACAATGTTTGGCTGACTCCAAAGTGTTGCTAGCCCTTCATTGGTGTTGTGTGTGGAGCCAAATACTTGTTGTCCTTTCTATACACTCCTGGGTGTGCATTGAATCTGGGATTGTTGGTTGTTCTTCCCACCCCACCCTCAAAGAGTGCCATGTGATTGGGAATAGGGTACCTAGGACTGTAGCAACCAGTATGTTAAACATACTTGTGACCTTTTGCAACTTTGTTTAGAACCTAGTGTACACATTCGGTTATGGCATGGGTTCAATATTTGCAAACAACAATTTACAAATGGCATTGAGTGAGGGTTGTGATAGTTATCACATAGAGTGACATATGTAGTGAAGTCAGTATGCGGAAGAGGTTCAGCCATAATGTCAGCTGCATTAGGCATTATTTGGATGAGAAGTTTAGGCTGATGTCACCCATCATGTAGAGACATGGATATGCTAGGTGTGAGATGGCCTTATGTATGCAGGCTTCACATGTACTTCCTCTGAGACTTTCAATGAACTATGTTGTGACAATTGCTGGAACAAATACAGTATAAGTAATGTGCAAATGACCCATTGTGCTATTCCACCCAATGCATTTCCCATGGTAAATATTTGCCATATCTCTTCACAGCTGCAAACATGAGTGCTGCAGATAGACACCAGTTTGAGAGGCGTGCCATGCGATACCGGCACATCCTGCAGGTGCAGTCGGGGTACAGGAGGATGGCCCGCAAATACCAAGCAGATCGGGCCTCCGGGGCATGGTGGGCCTCACCACAGGGTGGCCCTACATTGCTCACAACAGCCACCACCACCACATCCACCAGGTCTCCCCAAGTGGCCCCAGCAACGGCGGGGACAGTTGACCCTGCCTCGTCATCAAGACCTGGACCCAGCCATGTTCCACACCCAGGACAGTCCAGTGGCCATTCAACTACTGGCACAAGGTCCACCTCGGCCAGCACACAGACTGCAGCAGCCCCTCCTGTGGACCCAGCCGCATTCCTGGCATTAAGCCGTAAATTGGACAAAGTTTTTACAAAGGTGGACAAGCTAAGCCAGGATGTGGCATATTTCAAGAAAAGGGTTCGGTCCATCAGGCGGACCCTACGGAGGGCCAACCTCTAGGACTTTTGACATGTTTTACTTTTACCCCTCCCCTCTCTCCTCTTTCCTATTTTGTACTGATAGTTGGGTTTTGGGGATTAGTATTAGGTTAGTATAGGTTGTTAGCTTAGTTAGTGTTAGGGAAGAGGGTGGGGGGTCCTTATTCTTTCTATTTTTCTTTTTTGTGTGGGTGGGTGGGGGTCAATGTTGGGATTCCTGTTTGTTTAAAAAAAAATACTAAAAAATAAAAACAATTAAAAAATACAAAAAAATATATGATTGTTTAGGATAGTATAGTATGTGTGTAGGTTAGTATGTGTTGTCCTGCATGTGTCCTGTCTCATAATGGTGGGTGGGGGGTTGATGTTTAGATCGTTTCGTTATATGTGTAGAGTAAGTTTAGCTTAGGTTAGTTAGGGACAGTTGTGGGTTAGTAGTAGTCAGGTTAGATTAGTGTAGGTATTACTTTTCCCTTAGTTGCCTCTTGTGTGAATAAATAGTAATAAATATATAGTTAACCCTTTGCATGATGCGTTAGGTGCTACTTTTTCATGGCCTTGACATCAGTGTAGGTGAATGTTTTTCTATGACATTAGTGTCCTATGCTACCCACCACAGAAAATTGAGGTTTAACATGCCAGCTACCCGTGTGCAAACTTGGTAAGTATCCACCATTTGGGAGACCCACCATTGTTAGTTTGCATCGATCACCAAGGTTTTGTGTTGATGAGTAGGTATTCTACATCACAAAGTGTGCTTCCAGACTTGTGATTGTGGGCAATTTAATAGGTCGGACTGCAGTGTGATGTTCAGGGAGATCTTTGTAGATGAGTTGTTGTTAACACTCTTGTCTTGTTGCCTTCATTGCTGACCTAGATCATGTGTGTAATAATTCAGCATGACTTTCCTTCATGGAAGTATACTCAGAAAGGGTGATTGATGCAGTGTTTTCTTTTTTTGTTTGCTTAGATTTTGCTGCATAATTTCATGTTTTAGTATTGCATGGTGCCTACATTTCTCAGCCACCATTAGTTGACTAGAATTGCTATAGATGGAGCATTATTCTGTCCAACACAGCATGATTGTGTGTGGTTTGTCCCTTCATCAGTTATTCTCCTCAGGATGGTAAGGCTATGATGCAATCCTGGCCACTGCACAGATGTATCAGACTACATGATGTCAGGACAGTTGTATTGACAAGCTACATGGTTGCCACACAGGCACTTTAGAGTTATCTACTGCACTGTTGATGTGTCAAATCACACAGAGACATATTAGGTGTGCAAGTGCTATTTATTGATAGGTGCTGTAGTGCAAAATGTCCATTGTCCATGTTTGCTGAGTCCGTTCTGGTGCATTTTTACATGGTGATCCTACAGAAGGGGTGTGGATGATTCTCCTGACATGCTGGGTAGATGTCACAGACAGTGCAGAGGGACAGGAATTGGCAAATAGTAGGAGAGAGACATTCACTGGCAATGGTGACAAGTCATACAGTGGATTGCAGAATAGTCATTGAGTGTAGTTGTAGTGAGACTGGCATTTGACAAAACGTAGGACCTTGGTCAAAGTAGGCCATGGTGCAGGGACTAGTGCTTCCGGGTACTCTTCCGTGAGAATGTGATCTGTTCCATGTCTTCTTCTTCTGATGTGTGTGTTGCCTGGTTTGTCCTTGTTGTTGTTGGTTGTGAAGGGGCAACACACACCTCAGTGTTAGAAGACGTGGAGGTAGACATCCCGGGGGCTGCTCCCTGTGAAGTTCTTAAGGGCAGTACTGCTGCAAGGAGGGCCTGCTGGTTTTTGAGAATAGCAGCCACATCACGATGGTAGGCAGCCAGGTCGGCCCTGAGGGGTTCAATGTTGCATTCGTGCACACGTTGACTGGATTGCAGTTGTAGGTGTTGTGTCAACTGGATGACAGCTGTGCTGATTTCCTTCTGTGTTTTAGCAAGTTCCTGCAAGAGAGATGTGGGGCTTGCATTGCAGCTGCCTGATCTGCAAATGAAGTAATGCACGAACGCACCCCCTCAAGGCTGGCTGCCATGTTTTGCATCCCCACCCGCACCTCCTTGGCCAGCTCCCGCTGGACACCAACTACAGTTCTTTCAAAGCTGGTGCCAGTGTCGTCAGAGTCCTCAGCTGTGTAGGAGCTGGCAGGTCTTACAATTGGGGTGGTGGGTGGGTCTTCTGTGATGGCTGCTTGTTCTCTGCTCCTCCTTGTGACTGAAGGTGGGGTCTGGAGGGTTTCAAGGACCTTTTGGATGGTCTCCTGGGAAATGTTTATGGGCTCGTCATCCATGTCATCAGGGAAATCAGGGACAGGCATATCGGCAGGAGATCCATGTTCCTCTGCAATGAAACAGGGTACAATTAGTGTGTCTGTGTTGTGACAATTTTGCCATAACATGCAAGCCTTTTGCTGAGTTTACTTTGTGCTCTGGTTTGGTATTGGTATCTGCTGTCCTTCATATGAGCATTGTTATAGGCCTATGGCCCACATGTGTGTCATATGTATGATATATAGTTATCAGACTTGTCTGCCTAATCGCCTCTAGGTGTTGCTTTGTACCAATTATGGAATTGCCATCTTTTTGTCCTACCCTTCCCTCCGTGTATATCTATTCTTATGGAGAGACATTTTGTTGCGTGGGCTCTCATTATCCTAAATTAGACTACTGCATTTCTAGGCAGCAGGATCGATAACGGTGTGGGGGCCTGAGTCTGACCCACTTGTAAAGAACTCTGTCACCCTAAATCTTTTTTATGGCTCTGGCTAACTAGCAGTGCCTCATGTCTCCTACGGGGAATAAATGATTAGGCAGCCGAGCGCATGACATTTTTGCAACTTCTCAGGGAAGTGGTGGTCACTCAGATCCAAACCAACTCTCTCATTTCCAGTATGATCTCATATACAAATGACAAAGACAGTATGAGTTTTATATGATGATTTCATTAAACAACTGTATTTTAGATAATAAGGCGTGAGCCGCAATAACCAGAACAATACAACATAGTAGAATTGAAATAGTCACCAGGAGAGTAAAACTTAAGAACAAAGCTATCATAGTGCCTAACAGTTTCTACTCTCCCTCTGCTTGTTCTATTTAGAGCACAGCACGTTCAGCTTCTAGCTTGCCTTTCCGAATCACTGGGGAGACATCAGCCCTCATACCTGAGCAAAGGCCTGTGATCTGGTTCAGCATCTGCAACAAGGCAGGCAGCGTCTAGTTGTGGTTCTCTGTTCGGAAACTCCCTCTTGTGTGTATTGGGACAAGGAAGTGTTTTTATAACTAACATGTCATCGTGATCACAAAATGTCCCTACGCAGGAATGCGACATCTAAACTCCTACCACGTCTATCGGCAATGTACCAGACTGTATCCTTGACTGAAACACAGAGTGAACATGTTATGGAGAACTCCAGTGCTGAAGTAGGCAAAACAGTGTGAAATGAATACAAAACAAGACTGTAGAACTGGCTATTTGAAAATAACAGTACGATGCCTAATAAAAAGCATTTAGTGCAAAGTGCACAGAGGCTCTAAGCTGTCAGCAAATGAATAAAATACATTCAGGGCAAAATGCACAAAGGCCTAAAGCCTGAAGCTAATGTGCAAAGGATAGGTAAAACTTACCACACTACACTTTCACTGGCTGTGGGTTTTGTGATTGCCCTGCCAGTACACTTGCCTCTCAGGACCTGCCCAAAATCTTTTTATTCACGTTGACCTAATTGCAATTGTTATGTGACATATCCTATGCATGGCAATGTTAGGATGTGATATGGATTTAAACATTGTTGATGTTTCCAGCTGATGTTGGGTAATGTGTGTTTAATTGGATTGCCCTGTTTATCGTATCAATGTCCTATTTGGATCTCAGACTGTGCAGGTGTGTTTCAGTGACCAGTTGCATGTGTCCCCTCCTCAATGTTGTTGTCTGAGCAGTATGACATTAGTGATGTTGCCTTGTTAGCCAGGCATGTGAGGGACCCTGACGTATGCAGCATGTGTGTGACCTTAGTGCTGTGTGGCTCCTATTGCTGTTTACTTTGGCTGATGTATGTGTCAACTATGGGCATTGGCATTTGAGTGTACTGGTGCCTTTGTCTTATTTCTAGAAATAGTTGCAGAAGTCATCCTCACCCCCTAATTTAGGTAGGTATGTTCCATGGGGAGGTTCCTGCCATTTGCTACCATAGCTGCACAGAGATCTGAGGTGTTAGTGTCAACTGTTGTTGCAGTTACATTGTAGTTGTTGTTTTGGCTACTGGATTACTGATATGGACCTAGTTGATGTAGGATACATTTTGACTGTTGAGTGCCTGGATGTAAGTTTGACGTAGTGGCCTTCCCACCTGTCGCTGCTTTCCCTTAGCTCCATTGTTGTCATGACAGGATGGCCCCATGGGACTGGTGTTGGTGCTGTGTTTTGTCGTGCCCCTGCTTCTGTTTGTGCTGGGCATGCCCCCCTGCCGTGCCCCTTTACCCATGCCACTTCATATATATGCTGACTTACATGCATTGTGTAGTTGGTATTCCCCACCCCGGTTGCAGTTATCATTATTGCATTATAATTCCCCATGTGACTTACCCTGCATGTGCGTTGTGTCCTGGTAGTCTGCGCTGTCCTGTACTTGAATCCCTGTGACGATCTCCTCAGGGATGACGGCTGCGACCATCTCCTCCATGTGGTCCAGGGCCTCCTGTTGTGCTGGACTCCCCCCTCCAGTCTGCAGTGCTGCCTTCCTGTTCCTGGCCATTTTTTCCTTTGTCCTACGTTTGCAGTCATGCCAGCGTTTCTTACACTCGGTGACTGTTCTGCGTTCTTCAGCCACACTGTTGATTTTGTCCACAGTTTGTTTCCATATGGCCTCTCTCCTGCTGATTGGCAACTTAGAGGTGATGAACAGTTGGTGCTGGTGTTCCGTCACCTCTTTAACCAGGATTTCCTGCTCCTCTGCACTGAAGCAACACTTTCTTTTTTTTCTAAAAATGTCCTGGTTCCTGTATGGATTATCCTGGCTGGTTCCTGGTCTGCTGTCATCTTCCTGGGGTATGTTGGGGCATCTGGGATCCATTTTGGCTCTCCTCTGCTGAAAGGGCAGTGTTCGCGGGTAAATTTGACGCTATTGCGTCAAAATTGACGTCGCTTTCCGGGTTGCGCTGTCGTAAATCGACCCACAGTCATTTGCGTCGCGTTAACGTTGGTTTCCTTTACGACTTGACGCCGCTGTGTGCGTCACGAAATAATGACTCCCACCTGTTGGTTGCGCCGCCGTGCATCAAAGTATAAATTTGACACCCGCACGGCGCATCGAAATGGCATTAGCCGGCGCTAATTTTTTTGACGCAAAACTGCGACGGCGCAGCTTTGCGTCAAAAAGTATAAATATGGCCCCAAGTGTCTGGAATTTTCCCTGATGAGAGCACCAGTACAACTAATATGTGTAGAACAGAAGAGGCAAATTTTATCAGTGACTGGCAGCTATCAGTGTGCCAGGAGACATACCCCAAATAATTTTCAGAAATATGTGCCACACTTTACAAGATTTCTTCTGACAGACCTCACCAATGACAGTTGACGCTCTAGACTTACCTGTCAAAGATTCTGTATACATACACAATGTAAATGTAATGAACTGGGGTTGACAAATGTTTTGAGTAGCTGATGTCATATTGCAACTGTTAGAAATGGGGTCTTTGGTTGGCAGTCAGGTTACCCCCTGTCCAAGCAAGGACCCTCACTCTAGTCAGGGTACAGGAGAATCACCCTCAGTTAACCCTGCTCGCCCCCTTGGTAGCTTGGCACAAGCAGGCAGGCTTAACTTCAGAGCCTAGGTGTAAAGTATTTGTGCCAACACACACAGTAACTCTGTGAAAACACTACAAAATGACACAACACAGGTTTAGAAAAATAGGAAATAATTATATGAACAAAACAAGACCCCAATGACAAAAATCCAACATAAACAAGTCAAGTTATTAAGTTTAAATGCAAAAGAGTCTTAAATCATTTTATAAACAGTAAAAACACTGTTAGTGTTGGAAAGTACCTGGGTAGCGTCATAATAACACGCACGGGCGAGTGTGCGTCGAAAAAGGTTTGCGATGAATCGATTTCTCACCCGCAAGCGAGACCGTAGGTCATTTCTCCTTCTGCGGTCGGGTTGGCGTGTGTCATTTTTCCTCTCCGAAGGAGAACGATGCGTCGATCCAGGCAAGCGGTTCATCGTTTTTCCGTGCCCACCAAGGTTTGCGCCGAAAATCCTGTTGCACGGTATAAGCAAAACCGCACTGTGTGGGTTGCGGTGTTACCACCCTCCGTTAGTGGTGTGGTGCGTCGTTTCTCTAGCCACTTGCGTCAGTCTTCCAGCTGTGCTGCAGGCGGTGGGTCAATTTCAGCCGCAGAGCCAGCAACGCGTCGTTTCTTCAGCCGCGTCTCGTAGGTTGCGTCAGAAATTTACCTGCACTGCGGTCTGTGCGTGGATTTTCAATCTTGGTCTGCCAGCTTCACCTGTCAAGGCCCCAGGAATTCGATAGGACACCACTTGGCAGGGCAGGAGTCTCAGTAGAGAGTCAAGGTGCTGGCAGGAGAAGTCTTTGATGGCCCTGAGACTTCAACAACAGGAGGCAAGCTCAGGACAAACCCTTAGGGATTTCTTCTCAAGCAGGAATGCACAACAAGGTCCAGTCTTTGTCCCCTTTCACCAGGCAGAAGCAGCAACTGCAGGATAGCTCCACAAAGCACAGTCACTGGCAGGGGAGCACTTCCCCTCAGCTCTTCAGCTCTTCTCCAGGCAAGGGTTCCTCTTGATTTCCAGAAGTGATCTAAAGTCTGTGGTTTTGGGTGTTCTTCTTATACCCATTTTGGCCTTTGAAGTAGGCTTACTTCAAAGGAAATCTCTCTTGTTTGTGAAATCCTGCCTTTCCCAGGCCAGACCCCAGTCACACACCAGGGGGTTGTAGACTGTATTGTGTGAGGGCAGGCACAGCCCTTTCAGGTGTAAGTGACCACTCCTTCCCTCCCTCCTAGCAAAGATGGCTCATCAGGATATGCAGGCTACACCTGAGCTCCTTTTGTGTCACTGTCTAGAGAGAGGTGCAAACAGCACAACTGTCAAATTGACCCAGACAGGGAATCAACAAACAGGCAGAGTCACAGAATGGTTTAAGCAAGAAAATGCCCACTTTCTAAAAGTGGTATTTTCAAACACACAATCTCAAAACCAACTTTACTAAAAGATGTATTTTTAAATGGTGATCTCAGAGATCCCAAACTCCACATGTCTATCTTCTCCCAAAGGGAATCTATGATGTATTCATTTTTAAAGACAGTCCTCATGTTAACCTATGAGAGAGATAGGCCTTGCAACAGTGAAAACTGAATTTCGCAGTATTTCACCATCAGGACATATAAAACACATTAGTATATGTCTTATCTTAAACATACACTGCATACTGCCCATGGGGCTACCTAGGGCCTACCTTAGGGGTGTCTTACATGTAAGAAAAGGGAAGATTGAGGCCTGGCAAGTGGGTCCACTTGCCAAGTCAAATTGGCAGTTAAAAACACACAAACACTGCAGTGGCAGGTCTGAGCCATGTTTACAGGGCTACTAATGTGGGTGGCACAACCAGTGCTGCAGGCCCACTAGTAGCATTTGATTTATAGGCCCTGGGCACCTCTAGTGCACTATACTAGGACTTACCAGTAAATCAAATATGCCAATCATGGAAATCCAATTACACATACATTTTACATAGGAGCACTTGCACTTTAGCACTGGGTAGCAGTGGTAAAGTGCCAAGAGAAACAAAAACAGCAAAAACAGAGTCCAGCACACATCAACAACCTGGGAAACAGAGGCAAAAAGTTAGGGGAGACCGTGCCAAGGATGCCAAGTCTAACACATGTCCCCCCCAGCTGAAAGTGGGGAGCAACTACCTAACCTCATGGGGGTTCTCATCACTAAGGGAGAAGAATCTGGACAGACCATCAGCATTGGTATGTTCTGTGCCAGGGTGGTGTTCCATTGTACAATCCGTCCCCTGTATGGAAATGGACCACCTCAACAGTTTTGGATTCTCACCCTCATCTGCATTAACCATCTGAGGGGCTTGTGGTCAGTCTGAACCCGGAAGTAAGTCCCATACAAGTAGGGTCTTAGCTTCTTCAGTGCCCAGACGACAGAAAACGCTTTGCGTTCTATGGCACTCCACCTACGTTCCCTGGGATGTAACCTCCTGCTAATGAACGCTACAGGTTGATCTAGGCCCTCTTCATTAAGCTGTGAGAGTACTGCTCCAATACCATGCTCTAAGGCGTCGGTTTGCACAACAAATTCATTGGAATAGTCAGGTGCCTTCAGCACAGATGCTGTGCACATGGCAGTCTTCAGGGCATCAAAAGCCATCTGACTCAGTCCAGATCACCGTTCTGGGCTGCTTTTTAGAGGTTAACTCAGTCAAGGGAACAACAATTGTGCCATACCCCTTGACAAACCTCTGATAGTATCCTGTGAGACATAAAAAGTCTCTCACTTCAGTCTGGGTTTTGGGAGGCTCCCAAGCCAGAATGGTATCATTCTTTGGCTGTAGGGGTGCCATCTGGACACCCCCTACCTGGTGTCCCAAATACACCACAGAACCCAGCCCTATTTGGCACTGGCTTGCCTTAATAGCAAGGCCTGCCTTTTGCAGGGCCTCCAACATTTTACAGGGGTGTTGCAAGTGTTCCTCCAATGTGGAACTGAAGACAGCAATGTCATCCAGGTAGGCGGAACTGAACTCATCCAGCCCAGCCAACACCTGGTTGACCAACCTCTGAAAGGTGACAAGGGCATTTTTCATCCCAATAGACATCACTTTAAACTGAAAGTGGCCATCTGGGGTAGGAAATGCAGATCTCTCCTTGCCCCCTTCAGTCAAGGCAATCTGCCAACACCCAGATGTTAAATCAAACGTGCTGAGGTATATGCAGCTCCCAACCGATCTATGAGCTCATGAGCTCGGGGGATGGGATGCGCATCAGTTTTAATGACCGCATTGAGACCTCGGTAGTCCACACAGAACCAGAGTTCTGGTGTGGCACCAGGAGCAGCAGCTTTTGGGACCAAAACCACAGGGTTGGCCCAAGGACTGCTGGAATGCTCAATAACCCCTAGGGTTAACATGTTGGATACCTCATCCTTGATGCTAGCCCTGACCTTGTCAGTCACCCTGTAAACCTTTTGTTTGATGGGTTGATGGGTGTACTGTCCCCAGTGTCCACATCATGATTGCACAAGTGTGTAATCCCTGGGATAAAGGAGAACAGTGAGGCGAACTGTCCCAACACCTGGCGACAGTCCCTCTGCTACTCTGCAGTCAGGAAGGGTTAGAGGTTCACTCCCTCAACAGACCCATCTTTCTCTCCTGCAGAGAGGAGGTCAGGAAGAGGCTCCCTTTCATCCTCTACAATGTCATCTGTTGCTAGGAGCATGGACAACTCAGTCCGCTCAAAGTGTGGCTTGAGCCAGTTAACATGCAGGACCCGTAAATGTTTCCTGGGACTCTGCAAGTCCACCAGGTAGGTGACTTCACTCTTGCACTCCACCACCTCAAATGGCACAGTCCACTGTCCAGGAGCGCTCAAGGCTCCACTGGTGCCATCACCCACACTTTCTGACCAGTTTGAATCTCGACCAGAGTGGCATTCTGCTCATACCAGCATTTGATATCCTCCTGCCTTGCTTCTAGGTTCTCCTGTGCAAGACACCTGGAGCAGGCAGTCTGGTTTCTCAGCACCAGCATGCAACTGAATACATCCTGGGGGGCTACTAGCAGCTTTTTCCAAAGCCTCCTTTACCAGACTAAAAGGTCCACTCACAGGGTGATCATAGATCAGCTCAAAGGGACAAAAGCTAAGTCCCATTTGAGGCACCTCCCTGCAGGCGAACAGAAGTCATGGGAAGAGGACGTCCTACTTCTGCCTCAAGGGCTCTGACAGGCCCATGATCATGCCTTTCAAGGTGCGGTTGAATCTCTTAACCAGACCATTGCTTTGGCAGTGGTAAGATATGGTGAACTTGTAGGTTACCCCACACACCTTCAATATGTGTTAATATGAAGTTGGTACCCATCTCGGGCACCACTTCCTTGGGGAACCCCATGCGGGTAAAAACTCCCATCAAGGCATGGCCCACGAAGGGGGCAGTGATTGATCTTAAAGGAATGGCTTCTGGGTACTGGGTGGCATGGTCCACCAAGACCAGGATAAACCTGTTGCCCATGGCTGTCTTGGGATCCAGAAGCCCCACAATGTCAATACCAACCCTTTCAAAGGGGGTACTAACAACAGGAAAAGGTTGGAGGGGAGCTTCACATTTCCCCCCACTCTTGCCACTTGCCTGACAAGTTGGGCAAGACCTACAATGAGCCTGCACATTTGGGGCCAATAGAAGTGGGTCTCAAAGGTCTTGTCCTGCCCCAATGGACCAGCTAAAGGCACACCATGAACCAGACCCAGTAGGAAGGCTCTGAAGTACAGGAATACCACCAGCACACGGGCTGACCCAGGCTCAGGAACGTTAGGCTCACTATATAGGAGGCCATCCTTCCAGTAAATCAAATGTGATCCAGGCTCCTTGCCAGGCGCCTGGTCTGCAGTCTGCTGCAGCAAATCCTCCAGAGTAGGGCATTACTTCTGTGTTTCACATAATGCTTCCCTGGTGGGCACCCCTTCATACTGCAACTTTGACAACTCAGGGGCTTCACCTAGTTCAGCCACCTGTTCCCCTGTAGGCTCCAGGGCTTCACCCTCAGGTTCAGCCTCCTCCTGGACCGTGTGAACTTCTGGGGCTGGTTTCCTGCACACCTTGCTATTCCTCCTTCTGTCAGACACCTGGGACACTCTTTCAGGCTCCAGGGTCTCCTGATCACCCTGACGGTCTGCCATAGACATGGTGGATACACATAACCACCCAGGCAGACCCATCAGCTCCAAGTGTGACCTGTGTTCCACCTCCTTCCAAGGGGAATCCTCCAGGTCATTGCCAAGCAAATAATCTACAGGCATGATTGGACCCACAGCTACCTTCAAGGAACCTGAGACCCCCCCCCACATTTCAAAGGGAACATGCTCCACTCTGCACAGGTGCTCTGAGTTGTCTACTGCAACTACTTGGTGAAGTACCTGGGGATCTATCTGCTCTTCAGACACCAGGTGGCTCTTCACTGTAGTCACACTGGCTCTTGTGACTCTCAGAGCCTCCACCTTCTGTCCATTTATGGTGATCCACTGCCTGTACTTTTTAGTGTTCTCAGACACTAGGGGGCATATTTATACTCCGTTTGCGCCGAATTTGCGTTGTTTTTTTCTACGCAAATTCGACGCAAAACTAACTCCATATTTATACTTTGGCGTTAGACGCGTCTAGCGCCAAAGTTCATGGAATTAGCGTCATTTTTTTGCATGAACACCTTCCTTGCGTTAATGATATGCAAGGTAGGCGTTCCCGTCTTAAAAAATGACTGCGATGCTATTGCGTCGGATTTATACTCCTGGGCAAAAATGACGCCCGGGATTGGGCGGGTCTAAAAAACCTGCATTAGCGCCGGATTTTAGCGCCTGGGTCAGGGCAGGCGTTAATGGACCTGTGGGCTCAGAATGAGCCCAGAGGTGCCCTCCCCTGCCCCCAGGGACACCCCCTGCCACCCTTGCCCACCCCAGGAGGACACCCAAGGATGGAGGGACCCACCCCAGGGACATTAAGGTAAGTCCAGGTAAGTATTTTTTGTAATTTTTTTTTGTGGCATAGGGGGGCCTGATTTGTGCCCCCCTACATGCCACTATGCCCAATGACCATGCCCAGGGGACAGAATTCCCCTGGGCATGGCCATTGGGCAAGGGGGCATGACTCCTGTCTTTGCTAAGACAGGAGTCATTTCAATGGGGGATGGGCGTCGTAAAAAAATGGCGCAAATCGGGTTAAGACGTTTTTTTTGCCTCAGCCTGACTTGCCCCATTTTTGGACGCCCAAACGCCATTTTTCCCTACGCCGGCGCTGCCTGGTGTACGTGGTTTTTTTTTCACACACACCAGGCAGCGCCGGGCGGCTAACGCCGGCTAACGCCATTCAATAAATACGGCGCCCGCATGGCGCTTCAGAATGGCGTTAGCCGGCGCTATTTTTTTGGGCGCAAAACTGCGTTAGCGCAGTTTTGCGTCAAAAAGTATAAATATGGGCCTAGGGTTCTCTGGACCATCTCACTGTCCCCTGGTGAGACAAAGGTCATCTCAGCTGGCTCCCACCCACCTGGAACCAACTCCTCCCCTAGCACTACACTAGCAAATCCCTGGGACTGCGCACCAGTCGGTGCCGGTATACTCTTGGGCATTTGGGGTCTCCCCTCACATGACCCACCTGGTCACATGCTTTACACTTCTGCCGGGGACCCCCTGCCACAGGTTACTCTTTGGAGAACCATGGCTTCTTCTCACTGGGGGAGCTGGGAATCCTTACCCTGGGAATCAGATTGGGGCCCTTTAGAGAACCCCCCCTATTTACCGTTACCCCCCTTTCTTCTGAGAGGGACTCTGCCCACCCTTGGCGTGGTCTCCCCATTCCTCTTTTGGACCCTGGTGCTCTCCCACCGGGCCGCTTACTGGGGTCAGTTAGCTTGCTGTCAATCACGTGCTGGCGCAGCTCTGGAAAACATAAACTGTACAAGCGCTCCCAAGCAATCAGATTGTAAAGCCACTCATACGTTGTCACCTTACTGCCCTTCACCCAACCATCTAGTGACCTGCAGAATGAATCAAAACATTCCAACCATGTTTGGGATTCCTTCTTATTATAGGACCTATACTTGTCCTTATACTGAATATGGGTGAGACCATACCTAGTGATCAGGGCATCCTTCAGGATAGGGTAAGTGAGTTCATGGAGATCCCCTAAGGATGTCAGAGTATCTCTTCCCTCTACCTCAAAGTCCTTCCACAGACCCACCCCCCAATGAACTTCAGGGACCAGATTCATATGGAGAGCAGACTCATACCCCTTAAGCCACAGCAGTATGTCATCCTCCCTCTTGTAATCCTTCCAAAGGTCCTTAGGAATGTGCACCACTCCTCTCAGGCTGCACTGTGATGTTGCTGCATCATCCCTACTAGACTGGCTCCTCTAATCCAGCTCCCTGAAGCTGAGCTCATGAGCCAACAATAAAGTTTTCTCTTCTATGGCCATCCTCATTTTCTCCAACTCCAAATGGTGAGATCTCTCTGCCTGTCTGTCCTGTAACTCTTCAGGAGTCAGACCCTTAGATGAGACACTGCTACCTGACCTGCAGACCCTCCCCCCAGACATAAGAGGACCACCCACAATACCATTGTGAATACTCTTCACCTCCACCTCCTCCTCACTCTCACCCTCATCCTCATTTTCTGTGTGACCCTGAAACTTCTTACCTGCCACCCAGGCCCTCAGTGACTTTTGCAGCACCTCCTTTCTGCTGGAGCTCTTAATGGGGCAGGCAAGATCCTTACAGAACTGTTTCAATTGGGCCACTGTGTAACTTTCCAGTTTCCCTAAATCAAAAGCAGCTCCAGCTCACGCATCTCCAGAATGAGACATGGTTAAAAATTCGACAGAAGTGCAAAGTTCCAAAGGCAGAAAACAAGTTCCCAATGAAGTTCAAAAGTCAATCAAAGATTTCCACAAAATGGAAGTAGGGAAAATCCAAAAAAGAGAAAAAACAAAATCACAAGACAAATAGTATGTGGTCACGAAGTGGTCTGCACTGAAAACAGTAGTGTACACTTAATCACTGTATGCCAAGTACAAATACAAGTCCAATCCCAACCGCTGATCACCAGTGTTAGAAATGGGGTCTTTGGTTGGCAGTCAGGTTACCCCTTGTCCAAGCAAGGTCCCTCACTCTAATGAGGGTAAAGGTGAATCACCCTCAGTTAACCCCGCTCACTCCCTTGGTAGCTTGCCACAAACAGGCAGGCTTAACTTCAGAGTCAAGGTGTAAGCATTTGTACCAACACACACAGGCCCATATTTATACTTTTTGATGCAAAACTGCGGCAACGCAGTTTTGCGTCAAAAAAATTAGCTCCGGCTAACGCCATTCTGAAGCGCCATGCGGGCGCCGTATTTATTGAATGACGTTAGCCGGCGTTAGCCGCCGGCGCCGTCTGGTGTGCGTTAAAAAAAACGACGTACACCAGACAGCGCCGGCGTAGGGGGATATGGGGCTTAGACGTCAAGAAATGGGGCAAGTCAGGTTGAGGCAATTTGTTCGCCTCAACCCGATTTGCGCCATTTTTTTTCACTCCCAACCCCCATAGAAATGACTCCTGTCTTAGCAAAGACAGGAGTCATGCCCCCTTGCCCAATGGCCATGCCCAGGGGACTTCTGTCCCCTGGGCATGGTCATTGGGCATAGTGGCATGTAGGGGGGCACATATCAGGCCACCCTATGCCACAAAAATTAAAATAAAAAAATACTTACCTGAACTTACCTTAATGTCCCTGGAATGGGTCCCTCCAGCCTTGGGTGTCCTCCTGGGGTGGGCAAGGGTGACAGGGGGTGTCCCTGGGGGCATGGGAGGGCACCTCTGGGCTCCTTCAGAGCCCACAGGTCCCTTAACACCTGCTTTTTGCAGGCGCTAAAAAACGGCACAAAAGCGGCCATACGTCATTTTTTTTGACCCGCCCACTCCCGGGCGTGAATTTTGCCCGGGAGTATAAATCCGACGCACATGCCTCGGAGTCGATTTTTTAGATGGGAACGCCTACCTTGCATATAATTAACGCAAAGTAGGTGTCCACGCAAAAAAATTACGCAAACTCCATGGACTTTGGCGCTAGACGCGTCTAACGCCAAAGTATAAATATGGAGTTAGTTTTGCGTCGAAATTGCATAAAAAAAAACAACGCAATTCCGGCGCAAACGGAGTATAAATATGCCCCACAGTAACTCAGTGAAAACACTACAAAATGGCACAACATGGGTTTAGAAAAATACAAAATATTTATCTAAACAAAACAAGACCACAACAACCAAAATCCAACATACGCAAGTCAAGTTATTAAGTTTAAACGCAAAAGAGTCTTAAGTCATTTTGTAAACAGTAAAAACACTGTTAGCATTGAACATTACCTGGGTAGTGTCAAAATAACATGCACGGGCGAGTGTGCATCGGAAAAGTTTAGCAATGCGTTGATTTCTTACCCACAACCGAGACTGTGCATCATTTCTCCTTCTACGGTCAGGTCGGCGTCCGTCGTTTTTCCTCTCCTGCAGGAGAGCGATGCGTCGATCCGGGCAAGCACTTGGGTCCAGTCTTTGTCCCCTTCCACCAGCCAGAAGCATCACCTGCAGAATAGCTCCACAAAGCACAGTCACAGGGAGAGCAGCACTTCTCCTTAGCTCTTCAGCTCTTCTCCAGGCAGAGGTTCATCTTGATTTCCAGAAGTGATATAAAGTCTTTGGTTTTGGGTGCTGTTCTTATACCCATTTTGGCCTTTGAAGTAGGCTTACTTCAAAGGAAAGTCTCTCTTGTTTGTGAAATCCTTCCTTGCGCAGTCTAGACCCCAGACACATGCCAGGGGGTTGGAGACTGCATTGTGTGAGAACAGGCACAGCCCTTTCAGGTGTAAGTCACCAATCTTCCCCTCCCTCCTAGCACAGATGGCTCATCAGGATATGCAGACTACACCCCAGCTCCTTTTGTGTCACTGTCTAGAGAGAGGTGCAAACCGCCCAACTGTCAAATTGACCCAGACAGGGAATCCACAAACAGGCAGAGTCACAGAATGGTTTAAGCAATAAAATGCCCACTTTCTAAAAGTGGCATTTTCAAACACACAATCTGAAAACCAACTTTACTAAAATATGGCCCATATTTATACTTTTTGACGCTAAACTGCGCTAACGCTGTTTAGCGTAAAAAAAATTTAGCGCCGTCTAACACCATTCTGAAGCGCCATGCGGGCGCCGTATTTATGGAATGGCGTTAGCCGGCGCTAGCAGACCGGCGCTGCCTGGTGTGCGTGGAAAAAAACCACGTAGACCAGGCAGCGCCGGCGTAGGGGGAAAATGGCGTTAGGGCGTCTTAAAATGGGGCAAGTCAGGTTGAGGCAAAAAAATCGCCTCAACCCGATTTGCGCCATTATTTTCGACGCCCAGACGCCATTTAAATGACTCCTGTCTTAGTAAAGACAGGAGTCATGCCCCCTTGCCCAATGGCCATGCCCAGGGGACTTATGTCCCCTGGGCATGGTCATTGGGCATAGTGGCATGTAGGGGGGCACAAATAAGGCCCCCCTATGCCACCCAAAAAAAAAAAAAATATATAAAAAATTATACTTACCTGAACTTACCTGAATGTCCCTGGGGTGGGTCCCTCCATCCTTGGGTGTCCTCCTGGGGTGGGCAGGGGTGGCAGGGGGGGTCCCTGGGGGCAGGGGAGGGCACCTGTGGGCTCATTTTGAGCCCACAGGCCCCTTAACGCCTACCCTGACCCAGGCGTTAAATAGTGGCGCAAATGCGGGTTTTTTTGACCCGCCACCTCCCGGGCGTGATTTTTGCCCGGGAGTATAAATACGACGCATTTGCGTCGCCGTCATTTTTTTAGACGGGAACGCCTTCCTTGCATCTCATTAACGCAAGGAAGGCGTTCACGCAAAAAAATGACGCTATTTGCCCATACTTTGGCGCTAGATGCGTCTAACGCCAAAGTATAAATATGGCGTTAGTTTTGCGCCGAATTTGCGTCGAAAAAAACGACGCTAATTCGGCGCAAACGGAGTATAAATACGGGCCCATGTATTTTTAAATTGTGAGCTCAGAGACCCCAAACTCTACATGTCTATCTAGTCCCAAAGGGAATCTATGTTTGAATCATTTTTAAAGGCAGCCCCCATGTTAACCTATGCGAGAGATAGGCTGTGCAACAGTGAAAACCAAACTTGGCAGTATTTCACCGTCAGGACATATAAAAACACATTAGTATATGTCCTACCTTAAACATACACTGCACCCTGCCCATGGGGCTACCTAAGGCCTACCTTAGGGGTATCTTACATGTAAGAAAAGGGAAGGTTTAGGCCTGGAAAGTGGGTACACTTGTGAAGTCGAATTGACAGTTAAAATCTGCACACACAAACACTGCAGTGGTAGGTCTGAGCCATGTTTACAGGGCTGCTAATGTGGGTGGCACAACCAGTGCTGCAGGCTCAATAGTAACATTTGGTTTACAGGTCCTGGGCACCTCTAGTGCACTATACTAGGACTTACCAGTAAATCTAAAATGCCAATCATGGAAATCCAATTACACATACATTTTACATAGGAACACTTGCACTTTAGCACTGGATAGCAGTCGTAAAGTGCCCAGAGTAACAACAACAGCAAAAACAGAGTCCAGCACACATCAACAACTTGGGAAACACAGGCAAAAAGTTAGGGGAGACCACGCCAAGGACGCCAAGTCTAACAGCAGCCAATCTGACAGAGCCTTGGTCTCATATGGAATACATTTAATCATATATATAAATCAATACAGAAAGCATACCCTTTCATTCCTCTAACTTGGCCAGTGCACACATGAGATCACCCAGCTACTCAATCATCATGGCGACCTAATTGTCGAAAACTAACAGGATTTATTGAAGTATTAAAACAATACCTTATTAAAAACCTAACCTTGACACTATCCTACACTAAACTAACCTACACTAACTTATCTAAACTTACCCCTACAGCTATCTATCCTAACCTAAAATTACCTTAAACATTCAATGCCACACACTAAGGGCCATATTTATACTTTTCGACGCACAACTGCGCCAACGCAGTTGTGCGTCAAAAAATCTAACGCCGGCTAACGCCATTCTGAAGCACCATGCGGGCGCCGTATTTATTCAATGACGTTAGCCGGCATTAGCCGGCGGAGCTGCCTGGTGTGCGTGAAAAAAAATGACGTACACCAGGCAGCGCCGGCGTAGGGAATATGGAGCTTGGGTGCCCAAAAATGGGGCAAGTCAGGCTGAGGCAAAATTTTCGCCTCAACCCGATTTGCGCCATTTTTTTTTACTCCCAACCCCCATTGAAATGACTCCTGTCTTAGCAAAGACAGGAGTCATGCCCCCTTGTCCAATGGCCATGCCCAGGGGACTTCTGTCCCCTGGGCATGGTCATTGGGCATAGTGGCATGTAGGGGGGCACAAATCAGGCCCCCCTATGCCACAAAAAAAAAAAAAAAATTACTTACCTGAACTTACCTTATGTTCCCTGGGATGGGTCCCTCCATACTTAGGCGTCCTCCTGGGGTGGGCAAGGGTGACAGGGGGGTCCCTGGGGGCATGGGAGGGCACCTCTGGGCTCCTTCTGAGCCCTCAGGTCCCTTAACGCCTGCCCTGACCAGGCGCTAAAAAACGACGCAAAAGCGGATGGACGTAATTTTTTTTGACCCGCCCACTCCCGGGCGTCATTTTTGCCCGGGAGTGTAAATACGGCGCACATGCCTCGGAGTCAATTTTTTAGACGGGAACGCCTACCTTGCATTTCATTAACGCAAAGTAGGTGTCCACGCTAAAAAATTACGCAAACTCCATGGACTTTGGCGCTAGACGCGTCTAACGCCTGAGTATAAATATGGAGTTCGTTTTGCGTCGAATTTGCGTAAAAAAAAACAACGCAAATCCGGCGCAAACGGAGTATAAATATGGCCCTAAATATTCCCCCCAGTCCCCTTAAGAGGCAAGATATCAGTAGGACAACATAAACTAAGGCTGCACATATACTAACCAAACCTATATCCTAAACAAATATATATATTTTTTTGTTTTTTGTTTATGTTTTTTTTATTTTTATAAGCACAGGTCATGTTTATAATGCCCTAGCGCCACCTTACGCCACATTAACGTCATCATTTTGTACATTAATGTGGCCCAACGAGGCCGTAAATCCTCGTGCTGAATTTACAGAGTGGCGCAATGCATGCATTGCGCCACTCTGTAACCCTTTGCGCTACATTATGCCTGCGCTTGGCATAATGTATGCAAAGGGGGCGTTCCCCTCTTAGGGGAACTGGAAAAATGGCATAAGGAAATCTCTGAGATTTTCTTGTACCATTTTTATGGCACTTTTAATGCCTGCTCTTCAGCAGGCGTTAAAAGGGGGCTTTGATTCTTTAGAATGGGGCCCCATGTACTCTGCAGGAGTAGCTCAAATATTTTGGTGCTACTCCAGCAGAGTAGTTCAATAGAGTCATGAGAAATTATGCTATTGCCCTCTACCATGCACCATTGTACTTTAAATACAGCACACTCATGGTGGCAGTAGGGGGGTGCTAAGGACACAGGGAAAGTGGCGCTGCTCACGGTGCAGCGCCACTTTCCATATATCTACCCCATACATAATCCCCGACCCAAACCCCAAAACAAAAAAAAATACTAAAACACACCACCCAACTATACTTACTCTATCCTACAACTAACCTAATCTATTTAACTAACCTATCACTAGCCACCTAAAACCCACTAAAACCGCTAACAATATTCAACTGGAGAAGGGAAGTGTTAGGAAATGGGGTCTTTGGTTGGCAGTAGGATTACCCTCTGTCGAAGCAAGGACCCTCACTCTAGTCAGGGCAAAGGAGAAAAACACCTGGTTAACCCCCACTCACCATCTTGGTAGCTTGGCTTGAGCAGAGAGGCTTAACCCAGAAGCAATGTGTAAAGTATTTGTACCAACACACACAGTATTATAGTGAAGACATCACAAAATGGACACCACGCCAGTTTAGAAAAACTGCAATATTTATCTAAATCAAACAAGGCCAAAACAACAAAAATCCAAAATACACAAGTCAAGATATCAATTTTCAATAGAAAAGGAGTCTTTCTCCGTAGAAAATAATCGAAATGTTGATTTTTGCACAAAGTACCTGGTTTGCTTCAAAAATAAAGTAGAACGGGTGAGAATGCTTTGGAAAAGTCAGCGATGCATTGATTCTTTCACAAGTGAGGCTGTGCGTCATTTTCTTCTCCAGTCAGGTTGGTGATGCTTTGTTTTCCTCCCTCGCAAGAGAGCAATGTGTTGATTTCCAGATGAGGCACCTCGGATCCGTGCAGGTTCACAATGACTTTAACACCCAGTGACGATGAGTGAGAAATCCGGTCACAAGGTGTTAGAAATCCACGCTGCATAGGGTTTGCATCTTTATCTGCAGCCGTAAGTGGGTATTGCTTAGTTTCTCCAGCCATGATACTTTGATCTCCAAGCCGCTATGCAGGTAGAGCATCGATTTCAGCCGTGAAGCAGGTGGCACATCATTTTTCAGCCACGTTGCAGATGGTGTGTTGAAAATGTCCCTACACAGCATTCTGTGCGTGGATTTCAGTCTTTGTTCTGCCAACTTCACTTTTCAAGGGCCTAGGGACTGGATAGGGCACCACTTGGCAGGACAGGAGACTCAGCAAAGAGTACAGGTGTTGGCAGAGGAAGTCTTTGATGGCCCTGAGACTTCAAAACAAAATGCAAGCTCGGTTCAATCCCTTGGAGATTCTTCTCAAGCAGGAATGCACAACAAAGTCCAGTCTTTGTCCCTTTTTACAGGCAGAAGCAGCCACTGTAGGATAGCCCAACAAAACACAGTCACAGGCAGGGGAAGCACTTCTCCTCAGCTCTTCAGCTCTTCTACTTGGCAGAGGTCCCTCTTGGTTCCAAAAATGATCTAAAGTCTGGGGGTTTGGGTCCAATGCTTATATCCCTTCTACCTTTGAAGTAGGTAAACTTCAAAGGAAAGTCTCTGTTGTTTACAAGATCCTTCCTTGCCCAAGCCAAGCCCTAGACACTCACCAGGGGGTTGGAGAATGCATTGTGTGAGGGCAGGCACAGCCAATTCAGGTGTAAGTGTCCACTCCTCCCTCTCTACTGGATCAGATGGCTCATCAAGAAATGCAGGGTACACCCCAGCTCCCTTTGTGTCACTGCCTAGCGGAGATTCACAAACAACCAACTGTCAGTCTGACCCAGACAGGGAATCCACAAACAGGCAAAGCCACAGAATGGTTTAAGCAGGAAAATGCATACTCCCTAAAAGTGGCATTTTCAGACTACCAATCTAAAAACCAACTTCACTGAGAGAAGAGCTAAAAATTGTGAGGTCAGAGACCCCAAACTCAAATTTTCTATCTGTTTTCAAAGAGAATCTGCACTTTAAGAATATTTAAAGGCAGCCCCCATGTTAACCTATGAGAGAGATAGGCCTTGCAACAGTGAAAACTGAATTTGGCAATATGTCACTGCCAGGACATATAAAACACATTAGTATATGTCCTACCTTAAACATACACTGCACCCTGCCCATGGGGCTACCTAGGGCCAACCTTAGGGGTGCCTTACATTTATCAAAAAGGAAGATTTAGTTCTGGCAAGTGGGTACACTTGCCAAGTCGAATTGACAGTTTAAAAGGGAACATACAGGCACTTCAGTGGCAGGTGTGAGCCATGTTTACAGGGCTATTAATGTGGGTGGCACAACTAGTGCTACAGGCCCACTAGTAGCATTTGATTTACAGGTCCTGGGCACCCTTCTAGTGCACTTTACTAGGGACTTAGAGGTAAATCGGATATGCCACTCATGAAAAAGCCAATTACACATACACTTTACACAAAATCAGAATCCAGCACACAGTCAAAACACAGGAAGCAGAGGCAAAAAAGTCAGGTGAGACTAATCGAAGGATGCCAGGTCTAACAGGAAGGAACTGGGAGGATGGGCTGCAACATGTTCAGAGGTTCTTCAGCTTCTTCTTACAGAACCTAAGCAACCTGTAAGTCCTTGCATTTTCCTTCTCTAGCTGGTCCAACCTCGCCAATATGGCTGCCATGTCCCTCCTCATGTCCGCTTCAAGGTTTGAGGAAGTGGCTACTGCAGGTGGCTGTTGGGTGGCTGAGTGGGCATAGGTGCTGATGCTCTTGAGTGGGTTGGACCTGCTGAGGCCCCCAAACCCCAAATGTTGTGCCCAATGTGCCCTGCACAGTGGCGGCATGTTGTGGTGGTCCCCCATTTGCAAAGTCAAGCCAAGCCCCTGAAGATTTCTAATGCCGATACTTCCTGGCCATCTTCCGGTAACCTGCCTTTATCCCCTTTATGTGGTGGAAACACTCTACCCTCTTTTCAAAAGTACGCTTCTGTGCTGTGATCATAGTGGCAGCTAAAATATGAGGAGCACATGGCATCAAATACTGCACTGGGTAGAGGTAGACCAAACATGCAATGTACACAGGGGCATATTTATACTCTGTTTGCACCGGAATTGCGTCGTTTTTTTTTACGCAATTCCACCGCAAAACTAACTCCATATTTATACTTTGGCGTTAGACGCGTCTAGCGCCAAAGTCCATGGAGTTTGCGTCATTTTTTAGCGTGGACACCTACTTTGCTTTAATGATATGCAAGGTAGGCGTTCCCGTCTAAAAAAGTGACTCCGAGGCATGTGCGCCGTATTTACACTCCCGGGCAAAAATCACGCCCGGGAGTGGGCGGGTAAAAAAAAATGACGTCCAGCCGCTTTTGCGTAGTTTTTTAGCGCCTGGTCAGGGCAGGTGTTAAGGGACCTGTGGGCTCGGAAGGAGCCCAGAGCTGCCCTCCCATGCCCCCAGGGACCCCCCCTGCCACCCTTGCCCACCCCAGGAGGACGCCCATGGATGGAGGGACCCATCCCAGGGAACATAAGGTAAGTTCAGGTAAGTATTTTTTTTTTTTTTTTGTGGCATAGGGGGGCCTGATTTGTGCCCCCCTACATGCCACTATGCCCAATGACCATGCCCAGGGGACAGATGTCCCCTGGGCATGGCCATTGGGCAAGGGGGCATGACTCCTGTCTTTGCTAATTTTTCAATGGGGGTTGGGAGTCGAAAAAAATGGCACAAATCGCGTTGAGGCGATAATTTTGCCTCAGCCTGACTTGCCCATTTTTTGGCGCCCAAGCTCCATATTCCCCTACGCCGGCGCTGCCTGGTGTACGTCATTTTTTTGGACGCACACCAGGCAACGCCGCTGGCTAACGCCGGCTAACGTCATTGCATAAATACGGCGCCCGCATGGCGCTTCAAAATGGCGTTAGCCGGCGTTAACTTTTTTGACGCACAACTGCGTTGGCGCAGTTGTGCGTCGAAAAGTATAAATATGGCCGACAGTATCCTAAGATGACACATGCTATCCACCAGACATTCCACAACAATGTCAATATCCAATTCCAGACCAAACTTCCTACCAACCATCTACAGTATCATGAACATGCCACTGGGCTAATGGACACCCATTACTAACAGTTGGGGCCCAGATGTAAGTGGACTACTGCCTCCTTGAGCAACATTTGTGTCATCATACTAGTGAGGATGAAGTGGCCCAAAGAGGCCCAAATCCCTGTGCCATAGTCACTAAGGGCCATATTTATACTCTGGTTGCGCCGGATTTGCGTAGTTTTTTTTGACGCAAATTCAACGCAAAACGAACTCCATATTTATACTTTGGCGTTAGACGCATCTAGCGCCAAAGTTCATGGAGTTTGCGTAATTGTTTTAGTGTGGACACCTTCCTTGCGTTAATGATATGCAAGGTAGGCGTTCCCGTCTAAAAAATGACTCCGAGGCATGTGCGCCGCATTTATACTCCCGGGCAAAAAAAATGACGTCCAGCTGCTTATGTGTCATTTTTTAGCGCCTGGTCAGGGCAGGCGTTAAGGGACCTGTGGGCTCGGAAGGAGCCCAGAGGTGCCCTCCCATGCCCTCCCATGCCCCCAGGGACACCCCCTGCCACCCTTGCCCACCCCAGGAGGACGCCCAAGGATGGAGGGACCCACCCCTGGGACATTAAGGTAAGTGCTGGTAAGTATATATTTTTTTTGTGGCATAGGGGGGCATGATTTGTGCCCCCTACATGCCACTATGCCCAATGACCATAAGTCCCCTGGGCATGGCCATTGGGCAAGGGGGCATGACTCCTGTCTTTGCTAAGACAGGAGTCATTTCAATGGGGGTTGGGAGTAAAAGAAAAATGGCTCAAATCGGGTTGAGGCGAAAATTTTGCCTCAGCCTGACTTGCCCCATTTTTTGACGCCCAAGCTCCATTTTCCCCTACGCCGGCGCTGCCTGGTGTAAGTAATTTTTTTTCACGCACACCAGGCAACTACGACGGCTAACGTCATTGAATAAATACGGCGCCCGCATGGCGCTTCAGAATGGCGTTAGCCGGCGTTAACTTTTTTGACGCACAACTGCGTTGGCGCAGTTGTGCGTCGAAAAGTATAAATATGGCCCTAAGTGGCGCAATGCATACATTCCACCACTTTGACACCCCTTGCTCTGAATCAAGCTTTGGGCAGGCATCATGGATGCAAGGTGGAGTTAGCCTGGTAGGACGACAGGACAAATTGCCACCAGGAACTATAAGGAATGCCAATGCATCGTTCATGTGTCGTTGGGTTAACAATTGGTCCTTATGTACAGTTCAGGTTTAGTGCCCATATCGTTTGCCCTAAGCCTGAACAGTACATCTATATTGTCTACCACTTTTGATCCTATTGCCCCCTACCGTGTGCTATGGTGTGCAAATCTGCTCATGTGGTACACACATGGTGGCTGTATGGGTGCCCTAAGGGGCACAGGAAGAGTGCTGTTGCACTGGGTGCAGCTACAGTATTCCTTCTTACTGAATGGCCTGTGCACATGCATGTCTAACGTTTCCTAAGAACCAGGTATACACTCAGCATCCACAATCAAGACACTCGTGATGTGACCAAGCTCAGTCACAATTATCATGATGGGTAGATCATGTTGGTAAATCTGCACACATCTAGTTTGCTACAATCCATAGACATGTCTCACTTCCATCTGGAGCAGAATTGTGTTCTCATTGTGTACTCAACTGACTGTTGGACAACACTATAAGGCTAGTTGCATGGTCGCTGCCTCACTTAGGGCCATATTTATACTTTTTGACGCACAGCTGCGCCAACGGTTTCAGGATATCACCCCTCTTCATCCAGGCTAGCTTGAATGTGGTGGCATAGTGAGCACAGGACCCACGTCTGGGCTTACCCTTCCCACTTGGGGCAACAAACGCAAAAAGAACAGTTGATGTACAGAATGTAGAACAAATCAAACATTCACCCCCAGTCACAGATCTGGGTTTAATCCATCAGTTTTTTTGTTCTCCATGCCATTCCAGTTTGGACCCAGTAATATCCAAATCAATCTTGACCCTGTCCCACATGGAAACAGTCCAGACCGAACTGCCAGACCAGGTCTTCCCTGGACCAGAAACAAGCATCCTAGGACCGGTTTCTGGTATCACCTCTCTTTAGCCAGGCTAGCTTGAATCTGGTGGCATAGGGAGCATGGGACCCACGTCTGGGCATACCCTTCCCACTTGGGGTGACAAACACAAAAAGAACAGTTGATGGATGGAATGTAGAACAAATCAAACATTCACCCCCAGTCACAGATCTGGGTTTAATCCATCATTTTTTTTGCTCACAATACCATTTCAGTTTGGACCCAGTCATATGCAAATTAGCCTTGACCCTGTTCCACATGGGAACAGTCCAGCCCGAACTGCCAGACCAGGTCCTCCCTGGACCAGAAACAACCATCCTAGGGCCGGTTTCGGGGTATCACCCCTCTTCAGCCAAGCTAGCTTGAATCTGGTGGCATAGTGAGTACGGGACCCACGTTTGGGCATACCCTTCCCACTTGGGGGTGACAAACGCAAAAACAACAGTTGATGGACAGAGTGTATAACAAATCAAACATTCACCCCCAGTCACAGATCTGGGTTTTAATCCATCAGTTTTTTTGCTCATCATGCTATTCCAGTTTGGACCCAGTCATATGCAAAACAGTCTTGAACCTGTTCCACATGGGAACAGTCCAGCCCGAACTGCCAGACCAGGTCGTCCCTGGAGCAGAAACAAGCATCCTGGGACCGGTTTCAGGGTATCACCCCTCTTCAGCCAGGCTAGCTTGAATCTGGTGGCATAGTGAGCACGGGACCCACGTCTGGGCTTACCCTTCCCACTTGGGGCAACAAGCGCAAAAAGAACAGTTGACGGACGGAATGTAGAACAAATCAAACATTCACCCCCAGTCACAGATCTGGGTTTAATCCATCAGTGTTTCTGCTCACCATGCCATTCCAATTTGGACCCAGTCATATGCTAATCAGTCTTGACCCTGTTCCACATGGGAACAGTCCAGCCCGAACTGCCAGACCAGGTCCTCCCTGGACCAGAAACAACCATCCTAGGGCCGGTTTCGGGGTATCACCCCTCTTCAGCCAAGCTAGCTTGAATCTGGTGGCACAGTGAGTACGGGACCCACGTTTGGGCATACCCTTCCCACTTGGGGGTGACAAACGCAAAAACAACAGTTGATGGACAGAGTGTATAACAAATCAAACATTCACCCCCAGTCACAGATCTGGGTTTTAATCCATCAGTTTTTTTGCTCATCATGCTATTCCAGTTTGGACCCAGTCATATGCAAAACAGTCTTGAACCTGTTCCACATGGGAACAGTCCAGCCCGAACTGCCAGACCAGGTCGTCCCTGGAGCAGAAACAATCATCCTGGGACCGGTTTCAGGGTATCACCCCTTTTCAGCCAGGCTAGCTTGAATCTGGTGGCATAGTGAGCACGGGACCCACGTCTGGGCTTACCCTTCCCACTTGGGGCAACAAGCGCAAAAAGAACAGTTGACGGACGGAATGTAGAACAAATCAAACATTCACCCCCAGTCACAGATCTGGGTTTAATCCATCAGTGTTTTTGCTCACCATGCCATTCCAATTTGGACCCAGTCATATGCAAATCAGTCTTGACCCTGTTCCACATGGGAACAGTCCATCCCGAACTGCCAGACCAGGTCTTCTCTGGACCAATACATGCATCCTGGGAATGGTTTCTGGGTATCAGCCTTCTTCAGCCAGACTAGCTTGAATCTGGTGGCATAGTGAGCATGGGACCCACATCTGGGCATACCCTTCCCACTTGGGGTGACAAACGCAAAAAGAACAGTTGATGGACGGAATGTAGAACAAATCAAACATTCACCCCCAATCACAGATCTGGGTTTAATCCATCAGTTTTTTTGCTCACCATGCCATTCCAGTTTGGACCCAGTCATATGCAAATCAGTCTTGACCCTGTTCCACATGGGAACAGTCCAGCCCGAACTGCCAGACTAGGGGGCATATTTATACTCCGTTTGCGCCGGAATTGCGTCGTTTTTTTTGACGCAATTTCGACGCAAAACTAACTCCATATTTATACTTTGGCGTTAGACGCGTCTAGCGCCAAAGTCCATGGAGTTAGCGTCATTTTTTAGCGTGGACACCTACTTTGCGTTAATTATATGCAAGGTAGGCGTTCCCGTCTAAAAAATCGACTCCGAGGCATGTGCGTCGGATTTATACTCCCGGGCAAAAATCAAGCCCGGGAGTGGGCGGGTCAAAAAAAATGACGTACGGCCGCTTTTGCGCCGTTTTTTAGCACCTGCAAAAGGCAGGCGTTAAGGGACCTGTGGGCTCTGAAGGAGCCCAGAGGTGCCCTCCCATGCCCCCAGGGACCCCCCCTGTCACCCTTGCCCACCCCAGGAGGACACCCAAGGCTGGAGGGACCCATCCCAGGGACATTAAGGTAAGTTCAGGTAAGTTTATTTTTTTAATTTTTTTGTGGCATAGGGGGGCCTGATTTGTGCCCCCCTACATGCCACTATGCCCAATGACCATGCCCAGGGGACAGAAGTCCCCTGGGCATGGCCATTGGGCAAGGGGGCATGACTCCTGTCTTTGCTAAGACAGGAGTCATTTCTATGGGGGTTGGGAGTCGTAAAAAATGGCGCAAATCGGGTTGAGGCGAAAAAATTGCCTCAACCTGACTTGCCCCATTTCTTGACGCCCAAGCCCCATATCCCCCTACGCCGACGCTGCCTGGTGTACGTCGTTTTTTTTAACGCACACCAGACGGCGCCGGCGGCTAACGCCGGCTAACGTCATTCAATAAATACGGCGCCCGCATGGCGCTTCAGAATGGCGTTAGCCGGCGCGAATTTTTTTGACGCAAAACTGCGTTGGCGCAGTTTTGCGTCAAAAAGTATAAATATGGGCCTAGGTCTTCTCTGGACCAGAAACAAGCATCCTGGGACCGGTTTCGGGAATCACCCCTATTCAGCCAGGCTAACTTGAATCTGGTGGCATAGTGAATGCGGGACCCACGTCTGGGCATACCCTTCCCACTTGGGCGACAAACGCAAAAAGAACAGTTGATGGATGGAATGTAGAACAAATCTAAAATACACCCCCAGTCACAGATCTGGGTTTAATCCATCAGTTGTTTTGCTCACCATGTTATTCCAGTTTGGACCTAGTCATATGCAACCCAGTCTTGCCCATGTTCCACATTGGAACAGTCCAGCCCAAACTGCCAGACCAGGTCCTCCCTGGACCAGAAACAAGCATCCTGGGATCGGTTTCAGGATATCACCCCTCTTCATCCAGGCTAGCTTGAATCTGGTGGCATAGTGAGCACGGGACCCACATCTGGGCTTACCCTTCCCACTTGGGGCAACAAACGCAAAAAAAACTGTTGACGTATGGAATGTAGAACAAATCAAACATTCACCCACAGTCACAGATCTAGGTTTAATCCATCAGTTTTTTTTGCTTACCATGCCATTCCGGTTTGGACCCAGTCATATGCAAATCAATCTTGACCCTGTTCCACATGGGAACAGTACAGCCCGAACTACCAGACCAGGTCTTCCCTGGACCGGAAACAAGCATCCTGGAACCGGTTTCTGGTATCACATCTCTTCAGCCAGGCTAGCTTGAATCTGGTGGCATAGGGAGCATGGGACCCACGTCTGGGCATACCCTTCCCACTTGGGGTGACAAACACAAAAAGAACAGTTGATGGATGGAATGTAGAACAAATCAAACATTCACCCCCAGTCACAGATCTGGGTTTAATCCATCATTTTTTTTGCTCACCATACCATTTCAGTTTGGACCCAGTCATATGCAAATTAGCCTTGACCCTGTTTCACATGGGAACAGTCCAGCCCGAACTGCCAGACCAGGTCCTCCCTAGACCAGAAACAACCATCCTAGGACCGGTTTCAGGGTATCACACCTCTTTAGCCAAGCTAGCTTGAATCTGGTGGCATAGTGAATGCGGCACCCACGTCTGGGCTTACCCTTCCCACTTGGGGTAAGAAACGCAAAAAGAACAGTTGATGTATGGAATGTAGAACAAATCAAACATTCACCCCCTGTCACAGATCCATCAGAATCCATCAGTTTTTTTGCTCACCATGCCGTTCCGGTTTGGACCCAGTCATATGCAAATCAATCTTGACCCTGTTCCACATGGGAAGAGTCCAGCCCAAACTGCCAGACCAGGTCTTCCCTGGACCAGAAACAAGAATTCTGGGACTGGTTTCTGGTATCACCTCTCTTTAGCCAGGCTAGCTTGAATCTGGTGGCATAGGGAGCATGGGACCCACGTCTGGGCATACCCTTCCCACTTGGGGTGACAAACACAAAAAGAACAGTTGATGGATGGAATGTAGAACAAATCAAACATTCACCCCCAGTCACAGATCTGGGTTTAATCCATCATTTTCTTTGCTCACCATACCATTTCAGTTTGGACCCAGTCATATGCAAATTAGCCTTGACCCTGTTCCACATGGGAACAGTCCAGCCCGAACTGCCAGACCAGGTCCTCCCTGGACCAGAAACAACCATCCTAGGACCGGTTTCGGGGTATCACCCCTCTTCAACCAAGCTAGCTTGAATCTGGTGGCATAGTGAGTACGGGACCCACGTCTGGGCATACCCTTCCCACTTGGGGGCGACAAACACAAAAAGAATAGTTGATGGACAGAGTGTATAACAAATCAAACATTCACCCCCAGTCACAGATCTGGGTTTTAATCCATCATTTTTTTTGCTCATCATGCTATTCCAGTTTGGACCCAGTCATATGCAAAACAGTCTTGACCCTGTTCCACATGGGAACAGTCCAGCCCAAACTGCCAGGCCCGGTCGTCCCTGGAGCAGAAACAAGCATCCTGGGACCGGTTTCAGGGTATCACCCCTCTTCAGCCAGGCTAGCTTGAATCTGGTGGCATAGTGAGCACGGGACCCACGTCTGGGCTTACCCTTCCCACTTGGGGCGACAAACCCAAAAAGAACAGTTGATGGACGGAATGTAGAACAAAACAAACATTCACCCCCAGTCACAGATCTGGGTTTAATCCATCAGTTTTTTTACTCACCATGCCATTCCAGTTTTGACCCAGTCATATGCAAATCAGTTTTGACCCTGTTCCACATGGGAACAGTCCAGCCCGAACTGCCAGAGGAACAATGGGTTAAACCCAGATCTGTGATTGGGGGTGAGTGTTTGGATTGTTCAGCACTCTGTACATCATCCTTTTGTGCTGCTAAAGTTGCCCTATGTGGGAAGGGTATGCCCCAACGTGTGTCCCTTGCTCACTGTGCCACTGGATTCAAGTTAGCCTGGCTGATGAAGTGTGATACCCTGAAACTGGTCCCAGAATGCTTGTTTTCGGTCCAGGGAAGACCTTGTTTGGCAGTTCAGGCTGGACTATTTCCACGAGGAACAGGGTCAAAACTGATTTGTATATGGCTGTTTTCAAACTGGGGTGGCATGGTGAGCAGAAGAACAATGGATTAAACCCAATTGTTATAAATTGGAGTGGAGGTTGTATAGTATAGTAAAGTGGATTATCGTGGAGTGATTGAAAGTGTTGTAGAGTGTTGTAAATTAGGGTGTATAGGCATAGACTTGAGTAAAGGTCTGTACAGTGCATTGTAGGAGCACAGATATGGGTAGATTTTTGTATGGTGGCAGAGAGTGTAACACAGCCTTGTAGAGTGAGGTAACATAGAGTGGAGAAGAGTGTGGGGCAGTGGGGCGGTGTAGAATGATGTGTTGTGCAGTGCCATAAAGTGGTGTAAAGTGTTGTGCAGTGAAGTAAAGTGTAATGGAGTCCAGTGGAACAGCATAGAACAGGGTGAAGTAGAGTGTTCCAGAATATAGTGGTGTGGAGTTGAGTGGAATGGAGCAGCACAGTAAACAGTGGACTAAAGTGTTGTAGAGTGGAGCAGTGTGACGGACAGTGGAGTGGACGGGTGTGTTGCAGAGTGTTTGAAAGTATCATAGAGTTGAGTGGAATAGAGTGTCACAAAGTGGATTTAGTGTATGGTGGTGTGGTGTGAAGTAGACTAGAGTACTGTACAGAATGGAAGAGTGGAGTGGGATTGACTGCCGTGGAGAAGAGTAGCATAGAGTTACATACATTTGAGTGGCATAGAGTGCAATAGAAGAGTAGAGTGGAGTACAGTGTGGTTGTGTCTCATACAAAAGAGTACAATAACTTGGGTGGAGGGGCATAGAGGGAGTTGTGTAGAGTGCAGTAGAGTGTAGTAGAGTGTTGTAAGGTGATACAGAGTGCAGTACAGTGGCACTGAGAGGAGTACAATACCACAGTGCAGTGCTATACAGTGGTTTATAGTGTGGTACAGTGGAGGGTCCAAAAATTCAGGGGCATATTTATGGGCCCCTAGTGCCACCCTCGCCGTATTTACAGAGTGGAGCAATGTGTACATTGCACAGTCTGTAACCCATTGCGCTACATTATGCCTGCGGCAGGCATTATGTATGCAAAGGGGGCGTTCCCCCATTAGGGGAGCCAGAACAATGGCGTAAGGAAATCTGTGAGATTTTCTTGCACCATTTATTACGGCACTTTTAATGCCTGCTCAACAGCAAGCATTAAAATGGGGCTTCCATTCTTTAGAAAGGCCCCGTATGTACGCTGCAGGAGTAGCACCAATATTTTGGCACTACTCCTGCAGAGTACATCGATAACGTCATTAAAAAATACATTATTGTCTCCTACCCTGTGCCATGGTGCACTGTATTTTAAATACGGTGCACACATGGTGGTGGTAGGGGGTGCTAAGGGGTGCAGGGAAAGTGGTGCTGCCCTCAGTGCAGCACCACTTTCCAGAAATCTGCCCCTCTTTTGTAGAGGAAGGCAAAAAAATGGAGATTAGTTGCACAGAAGTTTAAAGAACTGACCCCAGAATTTGATGTCATGAAACCTTTAGAGAACTTGAGAAATTAAGAACTTAGTCCCATATTTATACTTTTTAGCACCGCATTTGCGTCATTTTTTGACGCAAAAGTGGCACAAAATTCCAAAATACAATTATATTTTTTACGTTTACACCGCTTTTGCCTCAAAAAATGATGCAAATGCGTCACTAAAAAAGTATAAATATGGGTCTTAGAGGGGGAAAAAACCCTAACACGGAGTAGCACAAAGTAGATAATTTTCACTTTTGGAAGACAAATAAAGAGACAAAAGGGAATGCACACCTATGATCTCCTCTATTTAACAGTATACTTCAATACTGTATATTATGCCCTCCTGCTTATTATTTGAAGGAATCCAGAGGCATATTTATACTCTGTTTGCGCCGAATGTGCGTCAAAATGTTTGACGCACATTCGGCGCAAACACTGCCCCATATTTATACTTTGACGTCCGACCCCGCGGGCGTCATAGTTCCACCATGTGCGTCATTTTTTAGAAGGGGGAACCAGCCTTGCGTTAATTATATGCAAGGTAGGCGTTTCCTTCCAAAAAATGACTTTAAGGCCTGTGCCCCATATTTATACTGTGACGTCATTTTGACGCACAGGAGGGGGCAGGCGTTAAGGGACCTGTGGGCTCAGAAGGAGCCCAGAGGTGCCCTCCCATGCCCCCAGGGACACCCCCTGCCACCCTTGCCCATCCCAGGAGGACACCCAAGGATGGAGGGACCCATCCCAGGGAAGTTAAGGTAAGTTCAGGTAAGTTTTTATTTTTTATTTTTTTGTGGCATAGGGGGGCCTGATTTGTGCCCCCCTACATGCCACTATGCCCAGTGACCATGCCCAGGGGACATAAGTCCCCTGGGCATGGCCTTTGGGCAAGGGGGCATGACTCCTGTCTTTGCTAAGACAGGAGTCATTTCAATGGGGGTTGGGCGTCAAACAAAATGGCGCAAATCGGGTTGAGGCCAAAATTTTGCCTCAGACCTGACTTGCCCCATTTTTTGACGCCCAAGCTCCATTTTCCCCTACGCCGGCTAACGTCATTCAATGAATAAGGCGCCCGCATGGCGGTTTGGAATGGCGTTAGCCGGCGTTAACATTTTTGACGCACAACTGTGTTGGCGCAGTTGTGCGTCAAAAAGTATAAATATGGGCCCAAGAGTCTTAAGACTGGCCAGGTTAGTCAACAAGAATTGGAAACCCTGTCCGCATAGCTTGACAAATACCACATTGGGGAAAAAAGAGATCTGATTCCAACATTGCGCATCTTCTGCTGTATTCAAGGCTGTAATTATTTCTAGAGACTAACATAACCATTTATCCCACAAACAAGAAAGTAGGGCCTGATTTAGAGTTTGGCTGACAGGCTACTCCATCACAAACAAGTTGGATACCCCTTCGCATTAACACAAGTGCAATGTATCTTATTACACGTGTAATCACGCAGATTGGACATCCATCACATTTGTGAAGGCGGAATCAATCTGCCTAAATGTAAATCAGGCCCTTGAATATCCACATTATCAAAAACAGGTGCAACATCAAGAAGTATGAGAAAAGAGGAGAGTTTGGAATGATGAGTAGTAGGGAAAATATTGTATTGACTCACAGCAATTTCAGAGCAGTGCATGCATTTTAATGAATATACGTATAGATAGTAAGCAAACTGATGGTTCACTATTCATTTGTGAAGCTTTGAAATGAATGGAAGCAAGAGAGAGAATACTGATTGATGATGAGGAGGGATCAAGAGAGGTTTGTTAAAAACAGGAATATAATAGCAAGTTCAAAAGAATTTATAAAACTGCTACAAGAGATAGATTGGCTGGAGAGTAAAATAAGATAAGGATGTTGAAAGGTATGGAAAGAAGAGGTGAGTGGGGAAGGAAGACAGCCCTTTGAAGCAACCGTGGTGACATAACAAATTGGAAAATCCAGGGGCTGCCAGGAGACACATCTGCTAAAAGGCACTTTTCATGATACTCCTGGATCATTAAGTCAATGATAAAGTAAAGTAAATTGTATGCTAAAACCCTTTCTGAAGTTCTCTTGCCTTCACTTCTGTCTTTCTTCTCTCTTCTCAACAGCAAAAAGTAGGCAATTGAAAAGTTAACTCCTATCATCCAGGGTCAAGTGGTGCATGACGTCTCCTCTACATCCCCTCCTAGGCCCATATGTATACTGTTTTATGCAAAACTGTGCAAACGCAGTTTTGCGTCAAATGTTTACTGATGGCTTGTGCCATTCCTGAGCGCAAGCCGGGTGCCATATTTATGGAATGGCGCAAGCCAGCGATAAGGATCGGCTAGCGTGAAAAAAAAGACACTAGCAGGGGGGGACTGCGGTTGGGGGAAATGGAGTTTGGGTGCCAGACATGACGCTAGGCTGGCTAACGCCAATATATATGGAGTTTACTAATCTAGCGTCATTTCTTGACGCAATGGCACCCAAAAGTGACTCTTGTCTCCTGTCTGTAAAGACAGGAGTTATGCCTACCACCCCAGTGGCTGTGCCGAGAGGACAAGTGTCCCAGTGCCATGCAGGGGGGCCCATGTAAGAGGCCGCCAATGTTTGAGCCAATACATTAAATTGATACTTAACTATGCTTACCAGGATGGGGTTCCCCATACTCTGGTGTCTGTCTGGTGTGGGTAGGGGTGTTCCTGTGGCTTGGGGTGGGCACCTGTGGGCCCATTCCACGGTGTTTGGCCATGGAAATGGGTCCACAAGTACCTTAACGCCTAGTCTGACCCAGGCGTTAAATAATGGAGGTTAGCAGGCTTAGAGCCATTATTTAGGTCCGCCTCCCACCCATGCACTATTTTTGCACGGGGGAGTAATATGGTGCTACGGGCTTAGAGTAATTTTTTGGATGAGAACATCTCATTGATGTAAGGTGGGTTCACACATCCAAAAAATGGCGCTAACTCCAATATTTTGACGCTAGATAAATATGGAGTTAAGTTTGTGCTGTTTTTGTGTAAAAAAAAGGCACTAAAATGGCACAGACAGAGTACAAATATGTCCCTCAGTTTTTCAGAATTGAAGTCAGTGTGTAAGCAGCATGATTACAATAAAGAAGAGGTTCGGGCTAGAGATAGGATAGGAACATGGAAGTGCAAATAGATGAGTTTGTCTGATACAGAAAAGCAGAAACGAATTAGGGAGATTGTAAATTTTTTAACCAGGAAGCAAACACAGAATCTGTATGAGAAATGGGGAGGAGGCTCCAATGAGTGAAACAAAAACATCAGACTGAAGTAAAACATGAAGGGGCATATTTATACTTTTTGATGCAAAACTGCACTAACGCATTTTTGCATCAAAAGGTTTAGCACTGGCTTTCGCCATTCCTGAGCACCAGCTGGGTGCCATATTTATGGAATGGTGCAAGCCAGTGCAAAGGGTGGGCTAGTGTAAAAAAAAATTGGCAAAGGCGGGTGGGGGTTGCGGTATGGGAGAAGGAGGTTTTGCACCAAAAAAAGACGTTAGGTTGGTTAGAGGCAAAAAAAAATGCCCATAACCAGCCTAGCATCATTTTCTGATGCAAAACCATCCATTCCACATGACTTCTGTCTAAGAAAAGACAGGAGTCATGCCCACCACCCCAATGGCCAGCACAGTTGGGCCTCCGATGGCAATTTAATAAAAAAATGTATATACTTACATATACTAACCCTACTTACCTGGAATGGGGTCCCCCATCCTCCAGTGTCCCTCTGGTGTGGGTGGGGGTGTTCCTGGGGCTTGAAGAGGGCACCTGTGGACCGATTCCATGGTGTTCAACCATGGAAATGGGTCCACAGGTCCCCTAACACCTGGTCTGACCCAGGTGTTTAGTAATGGTGCAAAGCAAGCTTTGTTCAATCAATATGGACGCCAAAGATCCAAATGGATGGATAAGTGGATGGCACCACGTTTGATACTCAGCACCTTGGTAAGAACAGAGAGCTTAGGAAATAAACTAAATAGCTTTCAAACAACTATCTAATGTAATTTAAATATAGTTTATGTTTAAATATCTCAAAATCACTGTGCACACTGTGACGAAAGGCTGTCTCCCTCTGTGACCCCTGACACGTTAATATTTTTTTCTTTGCTAATAAAGAAAAATCAGAATTGTAAGAAGAAAAACATTTGCAGTGTGGGTGTGTCAGTTCAACATAAAATCATTAGATATTTCAGTGCTTGCAAATCCATATAACATGAAGTCATGATTTATGGAGCGTGTATATTCTTTCACTATCCTTGTCAAAATATAAGCAGCTAGGACCATATCATGAGTGACTGAATCAAGTGCTTGGTTTTGATGATGCTAGGGCCATATTCTTTCTTCTCTTCTTCCACCGACCTTTTTAGGAGTCTTGAGGGGTAAAGTTGAGTTAAACTCAACACTTCAAATCAATTAACAGTGTAACCTATTTGGTCACAAATTAAATCCCGGTGAGGGAGAGTAAAGTTTATTACAAATATAAGACCACACTTACATGAATAAGTTTCAAGAACCTGCAATATAAGTATAGAAATACCAAAGGTAAGTTAAAGTGTCAAATGAAATGAAATCATACAATCATATGGCATATGAGGATCTCGGTTGCAGCAATATAAAAGGTAAACAATAAAATTTGGTGATTAGCATATAAGTCTCGGTCTTCTTGCTAATCATTGAAAATCTGATTTAATCTAAATATTCTAGATAAGCTAAAGGGAAATCCTTATTATCTTTCAGAAAAAACAGGAAATTGTAAATAACAGGAAAAGTGTCAGCATAACAGAACCCCCATTAGAATCTCAGGTGGAGAGGTGTTGTGTATTGCAAAGCCACACAACAGGATAAAGAGTAGAGAGTTCTGTAGGCCTCCAAGCCACATGGGGATCTGTTTTTGTCAATAGCTAAAGTGAATTTGCCCTCATCTAACCAGATGAATACCAATTAAACCTATAAATAATTTGAGAAATCCACGTTACCAACAACAGCAGTTATTCATCTTCCTTTCAGAGTTGAAATTGGCAACTTTCTGTAAGTTCTCATTCCATGATTCGAACATCTGGACAACCTTGTGAGTCTCTTGGAACCTGGTACACAATAAGAATTCTTACTTCTCAGTTCATTAGCTCTTCTTCGTCCTTATCAAAGTATCCTCCCTTACCACACTATCTCAGATACACAATATGTCTTTCACTACCTATAGACTCAGACAGGGACGAAAGCAAATAAAGAATATTGCAACAAAGCAAAACTCCTCGTTGAAGGTTAGACACACAAAATCAACATTTCAGGTCCTTTAGTTGAGCTAACGTAAAATGGCATTTCAATTTCAGTGAACATTTGGAGAACATAATTATACAAGCATCTTCAATTATAATTGCAACATGATTATAAGTAAAACATGATTATATGTGGGTTTTTGGACCTCACAATCAGAGCTATTACACATGTGGCAATCACCAACAACAGCTTCATAACAAAACCCACAACTCCACTTCCTACGTTTACAAACCATCTGCCTATAGCAGCACATCTTCAATAGCCTCCCATTCACCTGTTGCTTCCAACTCCTTCAAATCCTTTCTCAACCCAGAAATATATTGAATATACTTCTCCAGAGCCTTACTTTTGGCTAGACTATAAGTAGAGCATTGCTGAACTTTTATTATCCAGAAGACTCTGCCCACTTTTGCTAGTAGAAGGTCTAACTCAAGTCGGTTATGCAAAACCACAGATCCTATCTCCAACATCTCTCTATTCACAAGTAGTAAGAATTTGCTGTACTAGTTGCCAATTTATCCACTCTAGTGGACAGCTTTCTAATCTTTAAATCACTCAGAATCACTCCTTTAGCAGAATCAATTCACCAATCATATCCCTCACTATCTCTCCAGCACTAGCACCTCTTCTAGTTCTGTGTTTTGTATCCCATACAGGATCATTGAAATGTTCCACATGGTAAATCTTTGGGAAAACTATAACAAAATAACTGTCACCATGCCATCTTATGGGCAATTTTAAATAGGCATATTGTCCACAAATAAAATATACTCCATGAATCACAGGCTCGTTACCATCTAGAAATAATCCTTTCTTTCCTCTAACATCAAAGGTATGTTCACATTCACTCTTCCCTATAAATAACGGATCCAAATAATTCTGATCAATGTATACATACAGCTTACCCTAATGCTGCCAATCTAAAGCTAATGCTGGTATGTTTCCCTTCACTTGATGTTCAATTTCCTTTGTGTTCCACCTATGATGTTTCTTAAGATCTTTATCTATTTTGGAATTGGACTCTAGAGGTCTCTTTGTGTCTTCCATTAGATTCAAAAATGTCTTCTCCTCATCGGTCATTATACAGGTCAAATTATGTCTGTGTGCATATGCAGTGTCTAGTAGCTTGAGAGATACAAAATATGTTCCTGCTATCTCTGCACCCTTAACATAAGGATTCTTCTTTAGATGTTTGAACATAGGACCGTCTGAAGGAACTGAATCATAATTTGGAAAGCATTATTGAAAACTACCCTGACTATAGAATATACTCAACAATGGCTACAGGAAACTCCATATGTCAAACACCAGAAAAACCGTGACCCACGCCCTCGTCACGAGCCGCCTGGACTACGGCAACACCCTCTACACCGGGACCACAGCCAAACTCCAAAATCGCCTGCAACGCATTCAAAACGCCTCGGCCCGCCTCATCCTCGACGTACCCCACAGCAGCCACATCTCCACACACCTGAGACACCTGCATTGGCTCCCAGTCAGCAAAAGGATCACCTTCCGACTTCTCACCCACACACACAAAGCCCTCCACGACAAGGGACCGGAATACCTCAACAGACGCCTCAGCTTCCACGTCCCCACCCGCCTCCTCCGCTCCTCTGGCCTCGCACTCGCTGCTGTCCCTCGCATCCGCTGCTCCTCGGCGGGTGGGAGATCTTTCTCCTTCCTGGCGGCCAAGACCTGGAACTCCCTCCCCACCAGCCTCAGGACCACCCAGGACCACTCCGCTTTCAGGAGACTCCTAAAGACCTGGCTGTTTGAGCAGCGATAACCCCCCTTTTTCCCCTAGCGCCTTGAGACCCGCACGGGTGAGTAGCGCGCTTTATAAATGTTAATGATTTGATTTGATTTGATTTCAAAGGAATGTGATGGTAAGCGATGCCTTCTGAAATGGAAGCAGTTAATTTCTTACAGACATAGCAATCCCTTACGTCCATAGTGTCAACGTATTCATATAGCAATCTAAAATATAAATTTGTAGAATAATCTCCTCTACAATCAAAGCTTTATCATCTTGTCTGTATTATCCACTATCTCCAGGACTCAGGGGCATATTTATACTTGCTTTGCCCCAAATTTGCATCATTTCTTTACGCAAATTCAGTGCAAAACTAACTCCATATTTATACTTTGGCGCTATACCTGTCCAGCACCAAATTTATGGAGTTAAAGTCATTTTTTGGACATGGAAACCTACTTTGCATCAATGAGAAGCGAAGTAGGTGTTCCCGTGCAAAAAATGACTCCATGGCCTTAGTGCCATATTTACCCCCGTGCTAAAATCATGCACAGGGGGGAGAAGGTGTCAAATAATGGTGCAAAGCATGCTTTGCACCATTGTTTAACGCATGTATCAGGGCCGGCATTTGGGGACCTGTGGTCCTATTTCCATGGTGGAACACCATGGAATAATCCCACAGGTGACCCTCCCCTGGCTCCAGGGACACCCCCACCCACATCAGAGGGACAGAGGATCTGAACACAGCATGCTCTAGTAAAAGCAATCAATTCAGCTACTTGTGCGAAAAATATTCCTTGAAGCCAGGAAGCTGCAACAATGCCTGAAATTGTGCAGACTGCAGAAGCAGTTCTCAGACTTCCTCTGCTGTACTCTAAATACAAGCCATCACACATATAGCCCAAAATCAGATTCAGGTAGTGGCTTGTATATATGGTCTCGGCTTGGTGAATAGTTCAGTGATATTGAGACAATCATGTTCGATTTCAAAATCATAATTTTCATAGTCAGGTACAGGTAACAGGGTGGCAGGATTTAGAACAGCACAGCGCTTAACAGTCATATTTTCTGTCACAAGAGTAATCCGTTTGATCTTAGTAAAGTGGCTACTTGTCAAATGCTGGGTTCTGGTCCTTTTTAACAGTATCTCCACCAAATGGGGAACATAAACATTTAGTGGGAATCCCATGACTATGGTTTCACACTGCTTTATGCCAACATGGATGGCTGCCACCACTTTAAGGCTAGCTGACAGCAGAGAAGCTATGGATTCAAGAGTACCAGAAAAATAGGCAACAGTCCTTCTGCAGTTTCTGTGTAACTATGTATGCACTGAGAGAGCGCTGCGCTCCCACTCACTGTAGAAAAGTACAAATGACTAATTGTAATTTAGCATTCTCAGTGCCGGAGCACAACAGAGACTGTCATGTCAGCATCTGCAAAAGTGTGGCAACTTGTAAAAGTTGGATATCTATGGGAGACAGTAGCCCGCCGTTCCTAAAAGCATCCTGACTTCTCTCCGAGTAGTTGGCAGATTCATTTTCATGAATGCTGAAATCCTCTCTTCACACTTTCCTTTCTCTTTCACAAAGTGATATTTGAGATATTGGGCCTCTTTCTGGCAATACTGTAACTTTCAAAGAGACACTTTGGCCCTCATTCCAACCCTGGCAGACGGCAGTAATTTGGGGGAAGGTACTGCCAACAGGCTGGCGTTACATTTTCCCAAATTATGACATTGGCGGTTTGGCTCCAGCCAGGTGGGTGTCACAATCCCACCCTCAGGATTATGACCCCGCCTACTGCCCCGAAAATCATGGAGGGTGGCACTATCAGTGCCAGGGAATTCCTTCCCTGGCACTGATAAGGGTCTCCCCCGCCCCCCTCCCCAGAGTCCTCTACCACCCTCCCCCTCCCACTCCAGACCCCCCTGACATCCACACACCCATACACGCACATACACACATGCATACCCACATTCACCCATGCACGCACACATAAATACCCACAACACACACTAACATACATTGTAGCACAGACGCATTCACAACACACAACATACATGTACACTCACATTAATTCATTCATGCACGCATTCCACGTGACTCATACCCACATGCACTCATAAAAAAAACAGAGACACCCCCTCCACACACAACACACACACACAATACCAACCACCCCCCTCTCCTGTCGGAGAACCCGACTTACCTGCTTGCAGGGGGTCCTCCGGCAGGAGACAGGACGTGGCGCTGCTGCGAGCAGCAGCGTCCACCAGCAAAACACCACCTACCCGTATCATTGCTCATGATACAGTAGGTGGTGTTTTTCTGGTGTGGTGAAGCTGCTGGCAGCAGCGCCACATTACTGCCATCCGCCGCCATGACAGTCGACGGAATACAGCGAGCCTTCTGGCAGTATTCCGTCTACGATCATAATGCGGTTGGCAGCTGGTAGCCACCGTGACGGCATGTTAGCGGCCGTGGCGGTAGGCTGCATTTACCGCCAATGTAATAATGAGGGCCTTTATGTCCATTCTCAACCAGGTGATTCAACAAAGCAATGGTATCTTGCTAACGGGCTTCTTCAGGGTTTTGACACCACCAATAGGTTGTTGATATATTGAATTAGGACTTGCAAGGAATGAATGAGTTACAAAGTATGACCCGGGATTCCAGATTCTTCTTGATAATCTGGTTGAAGATGGAGGGGCTCTATGAATGCCCTTGTGAAAGGGATTATTGCCTTGAAATGTATTCAAGTTCATGTTGTGAACTTGATTAAAATTTAATCTACGGCCACTCACATTTGGCTGTGGGTTGTGGAACTTACATCACTGGAGCTTGTGGTACAAGGACATTTTGCCCTCCCTGTCTCAGCACATTTTGCATCTATGCAGAGTTGTTATTCTGGGGTTCTGGGAACCCTGGATTTTGGACCTGGTTGGCTGGGTTAAGACGACATTCTCAATTCCAATGCCATAACGTCTTGAAAAAATGACAAGGGGTTTTCTACTTCAGACTACCCTTATCCATTCCTCTACTAAGGTCTATCAGAACTCCTCAACCTCTACCCAGCATTGCAGTAGTAATCTGCTGATACACACCTTGATTAGCATCAACATTCCATACAAATGGCTGAACCTGACTACTTCTCTGAGCAGAATTCACCTGAGCAACCATTAACGTCTCCTTCTACTTCTTCTCTTTCATCTCAATTTCATCACTACAGTACTTCACACTCCTCAAACTTTCATCCACTGATTTATTCTGCCATCAACTCAAATACCTTTGAGTCATCATGAAAATTTCAGGTCTCAATCTTTTCAGAATCCTTGACACAAAGGGGCATATTTTATACCCCACCTGCATCAAATTAGCATCATTTATTTTGACGCAAATTTGGCGCAAAACTAAATCCCTATTTATATTTTGACGCTAGACCAATCTAACGTCAAAATATTGGAGTTTTCACTATTTTTCAGATGCATGAACCTACCTTGCGTCAATGAGATGCAAGGTAGGTGTTCCCATCTAAAAATGGTGCTAACCCCATAGCCCCATATTTATCCCCGAGCTAAAATGACACACGGATGGGAGGAGGGGCTAAATAATGATGCAAAGCTTGCAGTACACGTCCATAAAAGAATCTAAGCATTTCCACAATCCTTTAAAACAGTATTGTATGACACCAAATAAAACAATATGTACACAGTAAGACAATCATAAAAGTGAACTCAGCAAAGCATAGGCACAGGCTCTCACAGCAGCTTTTAGGAAAGAACCAATGAATAAAACAGCTTCAGCATTGGTATTTGCAATAAGAAATAAAAAAACTGGCCTACATTGTCTAATGTTATAGCATTACATTTTTTTAAAAGGACTCAGAAAATGTTTTGCATATCTCACATAATTTTTGCAAAAAATGTAAAATGCAGCATGGACTTACTGGATTTGCCATCACAAGGACTAGGACTAACATCTAAAGCCCATACTTATACTTCTGTTGCGCAGAATTTGTGTCACTTTTTTTTACGCAAATTTGACACAAACCTAACTTCATATTAATATTTTGACGTTAGACACGTCTAACGTCAAAATATTGGAGTTTGACCCATTTTTCACATGCATGAACCTAGCTTTCATCAATCAGATGCAAGGTAGGCATTCCCATCTAAAAATTATGCTAACCCCATAGCCCCATATTTATCCCTGTGCTAAAATGATGCAAGGGTAGGAGAAAGGGCTAAATGATGGTCCAGAGCTAGCTTTGTATCATTATTTAATGCCTGGGTCTGACCAGGTGTTAGGAGACCTGCGGACCCATTTTCATGGTTGAACACCATGGAATGGACCAACGGGTGCCCTTCTCAAGCCCCAAATACACCCCCACCCACACAAGAGGGACACCAGAGGATGGGGACCCTATCCCAGGTAAGTAGGGTATATACAGGTAAGTATTTTTATTTCTTTAATTAAAGTGCCATTGGGGGCCCAACTTGGGGCCCCTTGCATGGCACAGGGTGCAATGGCCATGCCCAGGGGAACCTTGTTCCCTGTGCTGACCATTGGGTAGAGGGCATGACTCCTGTCTTTTCTTATAAAGGAATCATGTGGTATGGATGGTTTTGAGTCAGAAAATGACGCTAGGTTGGTTCTAGGCATGTTTTTTGCCTCTAACCAGTCTAACTTCCTTTTTTGGTGCAAAACCCTGTCCTCCCATACTGCCACCCCCACCCGGATAGTGTAATTTTTTTTATACGCTAACCCACCCTGTGCACCGAATTGCCCCATTCCATTAAAATGGTGCCCGGCTGGTGACTTGGAATGGCACAATCCATCGCTATACTTTTTGACACAAAACTGTGCAAACACTGTTTTGCATCTAAAAGTGTAAATATGGGCCAAAATGTCCATATCCTTGGGCTCAAGCGTCGCCATTCCACTATACTGCTTGAGCACCTGCAACTGTCTCTCATTATAGGCATGAACTGACTCTTCAGGTTCCTGAGTAGTTTTGTCAATTTTAATACAAGGAATACCTTTGGGTGACACTTTAGACTTTAAGAATGTCATCACCTGCTGATACTTCATCCTCGCCAAAGGCAAAGGACCTTTCATCACAAGTCTCTTGTGTGGTTTTACCTCTGGCCTTTCAACAGCACTCTTACATTCTGCCCACAAGTCAGTCAGAGCCAAAGTGTTGAACAGTGTATTCAAATCAATCCATGACACTTGTGAAATCAATCAATCAATCAAACAAACTTTATTCAGGCACAGTACATGTCCATGAAAGTATGTAAACATTTCCAAATTCCTTTAAAATCTCTGAAACAATTAGGTTAAAACAGTATTGTATGACACCAAATAAAACAATATGTACACAGTAAGAAAATCATAAAAGTGAACTCAGCAAAGCATAGGCACAGGCTCACACAACAGCTTTTAGGAAAGAACTAATATGTAAAACAGCTTCAGCATCGGGTATTTGCAATAAGAAATAAAAAACTGTCCTACATTGTCTAATGTTATAACATTTCATTATTTAAAAAGGGATCTGAAAATATTTTGCATATCTTACATAATGTTTGCAATTTTTTTTAAAATCCAGCATGGACTGACCGCACTGGCCATCACAAGGACCCAGGACTAACATCTAAGGCCCATACTTATACTTCAGTTGTGCAGAATTTACGTCACATTTTTTTACACAAATTCAATACAAACCTAAATCCATATTTATATTTTGATGTTGGAGACGTCTAACATCACAATATTGGAGTTTAGATAATTTTTCACATATGTAAACCTGCCTTGTGTCAATGAGATGCAAGGTAGATGGTCCCATCTAAAAATGGTGCTAATCCCATATGCCCATATTTATCCCCCATGCTAAAATGATGCACGGGTGGTAGAAGGGGCTAAATAATGCTGCAAGGCTTGCTTTGCACCATTATTTAACACCTGGGTCAGAACAGGCGTAAGGGGACTTGTAGGCCCATTTCTATGGTTGAACACCATGGAATGGGTCCACGGGTGCCCTTCTCAACCCCCAGGAACACTCCAACCCACACCATATTTACACCGAAGGATGAGGGACCCCATGCCAAGTAAGTAGGGTAAGCATAGGTAAGTATTCTTATTTTTTTAATTAAAGTACTATCGGGGCCCAACCTGGTGCCCTTGCATGGCACAGGGTGCAATGGCCATGCCCAGGGGACCCTTGTTCCCTGTGCTGCTCATTGGGGTGATGGGCATGTCTCCTGTCTTTTCTGAGACAGGAGTAATGTGGTTTGGATGGTTTTGCGTCACAAAATGACACTAGGTTGGTTATAGCCATTTTATTGCCTCTAACCTGTCTAACTTCATTTTTTTAAGCAAAACCCCCTTCTCCCATACTGCCACTCCCACCCGTTTAATGTAAAAAAAAAATACGCTAGCCCACCCTTTGCACCGGATTGCGCCATTCCATTAATATGGTGCCCGGCTGGCATCTTGGAATGGCATAAGTCAGGGCTTTACTATTTGACGCAAAACTGCACAAACTCAGTTTTGTGTCTAAAAGTATAAATATGGTCCAAAATGTCCATATCCTTGGGCTCAAGTGTCTCCATTTCACTATACTTCTTGAGCACCTGCAACAGTCTCTCATTTTAGGCATGAACCAACTCTTCAGGGTCCTGAGTAGTTCTGTCAATTTTAATCCACTGAATATCTTTTGGTGACACTTTGGACTTTAAGAATGTCATCGCCTGCTGATACTTTATCGTCACCAAAGGCAAAGGGCCTTTCATTACAAGTCTCTTGTGAGCTTTTGACTCCGGCCATTAAACAGCGCTCTTACATTCTGCCTACAAGTCACTCAGAGCCACAGTGTTGAACAGTTTATTCAAATCAACCCATGACACTTGTGAAATCAATCAATCAAACAAACTTTATTCAGGCGCAGTACACTTTCATAAAAGTATCTAAGCATTTCCATAATCAATTAAAATCTCTGATAAAAGACAATCATAAAAGTGAACTCAGCAAAGCATAGGCACAGGCTCTCACAGCAGCTTTTAGGAAAGAACCAATGTGTAAAAAAAGCTTCACCATCGAGTATTTGCGATAAGAAATAAAAAACTGGCCTATATTGTCTATTGTTATATCATTTCATTTTTTTAAAAGAGATTAGAAAATGTTTTGCATATCTCACATAATATTTGGAAAAATAAATAAAATGCAGCATGCTAACCCCAGAGCCCCATATTTATCCCCTGTGCTAAAATGGCGCACGGGTGGGAGGAGGGGCTAAATAATGGTGCTAAGCTTGCTTTGCACCGTTATTTAATGCCTGTGTCAGACCAAGCATTAGGGGACCTGTGAACCCATTTTCATGGTTCAACACTGTGGAATGGGTCCACAGGTGCCCTCCCCAAGCACCAAAAACACTCTCATCCCCACCAGAGGGACACCGGAGGATGGGGGACCCCAGTCCAGGTAAGTATTTTTTATTTTTTTACTTTTTGCCTTTGGGGGCACTAACTTTTCTAAGACAGGAGCCATGGTTTTGGTGATTGTGCACCAGGAAATGGCAGTAGTCTGGATGGAGGCATTTTTTTTGCCTCTAACCTGGCTAGTGTCATTTTCTGACGCACAACCCCATCCTTCCCTACTGCCACCACCGCCCAGCTAGCATCTTCTTCTAAGATACTAGCCCAAGTTTAGTGCCGGTTTGTGCCATTAATAAATACGGCGCCTGTCTGGCGTTGTAAAATGACAGAAGCCCAACCCTAAACATTTTACGGCAAAACTGCATTAAAGCAGTTTTGAGGCAAAAAGCAAAAATAGGGGCCAAAATTCTTCACAAGGCCCAAAGGAAAGCATAACAGATATTTGACAGTGTGAGCTCTAAATCAGAATAATAGGGACCTTTCCCACTGCCCCTGTGTGCAGTAAAATTAGTTATTCAGGCAGTGTGTTGTAATCTGAATTAAGTAAGCAGCAACGCTCAACTTCTGTTTTTCTTTAATAAAACGCTGTGTGTGCTCACAATTATAAAATGCTTGTCGTACATGTTTTTAGTCAGGGTATTACAGGTATTTGGCTCTAAAAATGCTTCTGCAAAACAATTTCCTGGTTTTCAGCTTCAACATATACCACCCAGGGTATTTGGCACCCCCGTTTGCATGAGAGGCAGCCCAACATAGGGGCATATTTATACTCCGTTTGCGCCGGAATTGCGTCGTTTTTTTTGACGCAATTTTGACGCAAAACTAACTCCATATTTATACTTAGGCGTTAGACGCGTCTAGCGCCAAAGTCCATGGAGTTAGCGTCATTTTTTAATTCGTTAATTATATGCAAGGTAGGCGTTCCCGTCTAAAAAATCAACTCCGAGGCATGTGCGTCGGATTTATACTCCCGGGCAAAAATCACGCCCGGGAGTGGGCGGGTCCAAAAAAATGACGTACGGCCGCTTTTGCGACGTTTTTTAGCGCCTGCAAAAGGCAGGCGTTAAGGGACCTGTGGGCTCTGAAGGAGCCCAGAGGTGCCCTCCCATGCCCCCAGGGACAACCCCTGTCACCCTTGCCCACCCCAGGAGGACACCCAAGGCTGGAGGGACCCATCCCAGGGACATTAAGGTAAGTTCAGGTAAGTTTTTATTTTTTATTTTTTTGTGGCATAGGGGGGCCTGATTTGTGCCCCCCTACATGCCACTATGCCCAATGACCATGCCCAGGGGACAGAAGTCCCCTGGGCATGGCCATTGGGCAAGGGGGCATGACTCCTGTCTTTGCTAAGACAGGAGTCATTTCTATGGGGGTTGGGAGTCATAAAAAATGGCGCAAATCGGGTTGAGGCGAAAAAAATGCCTCAACCTGACTTGCCCCATTTCTTGACGCCCAAGCCCCATATCCCCCTACGCCGACGCTGCCTGGTGTACGTCGTTTCTTTTAACGCACACCAGACGGCGCCGGCTAATAACGCCGGCTAACATCATTCAATAAATACGGCGCCCGCATGGCGCTTCAGAATGGCGTTAGCCGGCGCTAATTTTTTTGACGCAAAACTGCGTTGGCACAGTTTTGCGGCAAAAAGTTTAAATATGGGCCATAATGTCTCTTGACAAGCCTGCGTCATTGTCCTTCCAAATAGCCAACCACAGTAACACCCAGATGACTCTAATGAAATTCTCACAAATTCCTCAACCTGCTTGTACCACTCTACTGACTTTTCCCTCAGCATCAGAAAGTTGTTAGTAAGCGATTCAAGATACTCCAAAGCACATGGACATAACCTTCACCTAACACTTCACTCAGTGGAAAATTTGATGTGCCTGCCTCACCTGCTGCTGAAGGAAGTGGTTCCCCTGTCTGTTTCTTCAATTCTTACTTTCGCGCCCATCAACTTTCCTATTTGTCTAACTCATTCCATTTCTGAAGGTTCTGAGCTAGCTCTTTCATTTGCATTTTCATCCATGAAGTTCTCATACTGGCAATGTCTTCCTTATTAAAGCATACATGGTAACAGTTCTGCAATGCTTTTGTCTTGTTCAAGTCTATTTCATTTCTTGGAGCCAATTCAGATGATTTGTCATAAACCTGTCCTGCACATCTTGTAACATCCTTACACATGAACACAAGCTCATTTTGATAAATATGTAATCTAGCCATTTCAAGGTTCCCACTAAACATCCCATCCAAGTCTATCTTTAGTTTGCCCACATCTACCTGATTGAATTGTTCCTTGACTCACCTCAGAACTCCCACATTCTCTTGAAGGAAAACCAGAATTAAAAACCATCACCCAAATGTCTATTTCTTAAGCACTAAGGGCCTGATTCTAACTTTGGAGGACGGTGTTAAACCGTCCCAAAAGTGGCGGATATACCACCTACCGTATTACGAGTCCATTATATCCTATGGAACTCGTAATACGGTAGGTGGTATATCCGCCACTTTTGGGACGGTTTAACACCGTCCTCCAAAGTTAGAATCAGGCCCTAAGACTCCATGACACTATATGGACTAATGACATAGGCCCTCATTCTGACCTTGGCGGTCTTTTCGCAAGACCGCCGAGTTACCGCCGCGGTGAAGTCCGCCGACCGCGGCGGTATGCCGCTGTGCGCATTCTGACCTCTGGGAGCGTTCCGCCGGAAAACCGCCAGCAGCCACACTGGCGGTCGGCGGGAAAGTGGAGACTGGTCAACCTCCACCGCCACGCCAGCAGAACACCGCCCACAGAATTACGACCCACATTTCTGTGTGGCGGTCTTCTGTTGGCGGTCTTCTGTTGGCGGTCACCTCCCCATGGCTCCCGTCGCCTCCCGGAGGACCAACGCACAAGGTAAGTTGACCGTCCGTGAGGGGAGGGGGTGGGGGGGTGTTGTGTGATGTGGGCGTGCATGGGGGTGTGCGTGTGAGTGTGTAGAGGGGGTGTGTGAGTGCGTGTATGCGGGCGGGGGGTGCTGCTGTGTCTATGGGTAATGTGTGCTGTTCGGCAGGTGCGCATGTCTGCATGTATGTGTGCGGGTATGTGTCCCCGTTGTGTATGTGTGTGTAGGGGGTGTGTATATGTGCATGTTGGGGGTGTGTGCATGTCGGGGTGCATGTATGTGCATGTCGGGGTGGGGGTGGGGAGGGGGTTCGTACCACCTCTGGGGGGTGGCAGGGGGGTGGAGGGTGTGGGGGGAGGACTCGGGTGGATAGTGGGGGGTGGGGGAGGCCCCTATCAGTGCCAGGGAAGGAATTCCCTGGCCCCGATAGTGCTTACCGCCATGGTTCGCACGGCGGTTCCCGCCCGCAAGAAACCGCGGCGGTAGGCAGGGTCATAATACCCTTGGCGGTCTTGGGACGACCGCCGGGCCGGAGTGCGCAAACTCCAGCCCCGCGGTCATGACCGCCGTGGCGGTCGGAGTGGAGAAGTGGCGGTCGGTCGCGGCGGGGACCGCCGCGGTCAGAATGCCATTTTTAATACCGCCGGTCTGTTCGCGGTCCGACCGCCGTCTCTCCGCCGACCGCCAGGGTCAGAATGAGGGCCATAGTCCCACCTCCATGGGCACCACTGCTAGACTTTAAGGGTGGCTCCCACACAGGTGTACCAGAAGTCAAAATCCTCTGATATGTGCTTGTAGAACTGCACCCTGAAAGAGTCAAAGTCATATCAGTACTCATCACATATGGAGAACTTAAGTGTGGCAGGACTACAGGAACTTTTTCTCTCCTATCAGGACTTATCACGACAATAATCAATGGTGCTGCACAACATCTGCCAAAGAGTAGGCACAGAAGGTGAATTGCTTGAATGGCATTTGTGGATATTAACCAGATCCCTCTCTGTGACATACTCCACACATTCCTTCCCCATGAGATTACTCTTAGAGGGAGAGGATGTTGGCACAGAATCAATAATCACAGCCTGCTTAACAAATGTATATTTTACTCACGGTTAAGTGTGTATATATATATATATATATATATATATATATATATATATATATATATACATGTGTGTGTGTATGTATATATGTGTGCATATATGTTTATATGTATATATAAGTATGAATATATTGAGTGTTAATATACTTATTTATGTGTATATTATTCTATGTTTATCATGTTCCTAGGTCATTGCATAGTTCCTTGACAAGTTGTTAGATTAGATACCTATGAATCTCTGTATTCATTTTATCTATCACTATGAGCAAATGTTATCTTAACTATTTATCTGCAAGAGCATTTCCCTATTGAAATATTGCGGAAAGATAATATAATGTTAGAAAAGTACACAATTAAATTAACTTCAAATATTGTAAATTTTGAAAGTCTGTGTTTACAGAGTACACTTTAAATCTAAAAAAATGTGTATCCATTTTCATATTCCTTACACACATATTCCCTTACTATGTATTTACGTATCAATGTATTTATTACTTTAGTCCTAGAGTACAACAGAAAATAAATTACTATGTTGTAAGCTTTACTCTGTCTCCCCATCACCCTATACCTCTATTAATCTTTCCTCCATACTCACTCTCTGACTCATCCCAAACCCATTCTGCTATCATAATCTCCAAAATACCCCTACCTAGGCTCTCCCCTCCTCTACCTCTCCTGGCTAACCCAAAATCTCAGTGTCCTACTATGATCTCCCAGACAACCCTACTGTTTTTCCCCTCATTTTTCTCACTTTTGACTCATCCAAACCCCCTTCTACTACTATAATCTCCCTAGCCCCTTTCAGCAGACTCTTCCCTCCTCCATCTCTCCTTTACTCATCACAAGTCTCTTCCTATTAATATTAACTACCAATTTACACTTCTGGATTCTTCTCTCCTCTATCCCTGCATTACTCTATTCAGTCCCACTAACAAACTCACATATCCTCTGCTCAAATTAACTCATACTAATACTAATACGGTACTCATATTTCCCTATACTAACATACCACTAATCCTTTTAAGTGCCGGAGTAGCTTGCTACGTGTCAAAAAGCGATTTGACGCCTTGTCAGGGTTAGTAACTGCTAAATAAAATCAATTACAAAAATAGGGGGTCCATGTTCTGACTATTCATGTTTAACACAGTGTTAACATCCCCACATACCACAAAATTGAAGTGAACCAAGGAACCTTTTGATTGATCAGAAAAACTCACAACGATCATAAACATCTTCTTAAAGTTGCTAATACCAGAGTAGGAACAGCCGTCATTGTAGAAAGTGAATGAACAAAATTGAGACTGTTGCAGAGTTTCACAATAATTGCCAGAACGACATTGCTGTCAATGTTGTTAGGGGGACTGTAGCATTTAGGGTCAGATTTACAAAGTATTGCGTCAAAAAGCTTAGCGCTGGCTAATTTTTTGGACATTAACCATTGCACCTTGTCGTAAGGCAAAATGATGTTAACACCCCAAAAATGACGCTAATCTGTTTTGCAGCACGTAAATTTGTCGCAAACGGAAATGCACCATTTTTAACCGCCAAATGGACCCAGAAAGCAATGAGAGACCCCAGGGTGACTCAAATCAACCAGGAACCAGCCAGGAGGACACACACAAGACCCATGGGAGGGAGAAGTAAAAGAGAAAGTGTTGTTTCAGTGCTGAGGAGCATGAAATACTGGTGAGAGAGGTGACGGAGCATCAACATCGACTCTTCATCACCTCAAAGTTGCCAATTGGCAGGAGAGTGTCAATCTGGCAGCAGATAGTAGACAAGATTATAAGTGTGGCACAGGTGAGCAGAATGGTAACTGAGTGCAAGAAATGCTGCAATGGTTGCAAACAAAGGACAACGGAAAAAATGGCAAGGAAGAGGAAGACAGCACTGCAAACTGGAGGTGGTAGTCCAGCACCACACGAGGACCTGCACAAGATGGAGGAGTTGGTTGCAGCGGCCATCCCGGAGGAACTGGTCACTGGAATCGCAGGACAGCGCAGACTACCAGGAAACACCACAAATGCAGGATAAGTTGCATGGGGGAAGTTAAAGTTAAATTGTCAAGTGCAAGAAGGGGGAGGCACATAGGACACACACAATGCATGTCAAATGAGAGCCGAGGGACACATTGCGCATGAAACAATTTGCACCACGCTGATGTAAGCTACGCCTTGGTAGTGCCATGCACCACAACACATACACAACCTGGACATATGTCAATCACCAGGGCTAAATACCTACATATACATATGCAGCACATGGGATGGATGGCATGCCTAATGACTGTGCCTCTGTGTGTGTCATCACAACATCCCTTGCATATAGTCAAGTTAAACCTACCAACACGACCAAGACATCGGAGACTATTAAGTCTGTCTCTACATGTGTGCTGCATCTTACAGCTCACAATTCATTGCAACCATCCCAACAGTACCCAGACATGTGCCGGTCGCACCACCACCCTCCTCATCAACAACACATTTACATAAGGCAGCCACGACTCCATCATGTAGTGAGGATGCCCCCTGGGTGCAGGGAATACTAATCTGAGCAGGCGCTGGGGAAAGAGCAGGGTAGTCCTATATCACTGGAAACATGTCACTACCCAGAGCAGCTAAACTGGTGTAGTGTGGGACCACACATCTTGATGCTGATTAGAAATATGCCACTACAGAAAATATGTACCACATATAGCAAACTGTAGGTTACAGCAGATACAGGCTGAGCACACAACTACTCTGACACAACCATGTGAGACACATAGGAATGGGGAAATAACCACACACATACAACACATGGTGTATGACTGTGAACATTATGGTGTATAATTTCACATTGATGGGCGAGGTTTGGTGCATGGGCAAGCATGGTGTTATTAAGACTGCCAGTGCAGTGTGAGTCACACGTTGGTATGGTGGGTGGAAATCTGTCTGCTCATGGTAGCTCTGTGGGGCGCTTAGCACAACATTGTAGATGGATCAAATAAAGTCAGTGCCAGTCTTGGGGTGCATTGGGTATGACAGGACACGCTTCTCTTAGCCCTGAAAATCAGGTAGTGGAAAGGGCAAAGGGGCAGGGCATGAGACCCCCTGCACTGCCCATGCCAGGTACAGGGTCTGTGCAGGGGCACCCAGGGGCACACCACACCACATCCCCACCAACCTTTGCTTGGGGGTTTATCCACCATGGAAAGGATGGTGGAAAAGCGAGAACATACCTGAAGGGTAGCGTTGATCGTAATACTGGCCTGGTGTCACAAGACAGGTGGCATTCCCAGTCGTTAAGCTGCTGGAAACCTGCCAGGCCATTGGTCCATGGGGCATTCCCCATTGACAACATATGCCACTACCACCTGCGGTGTTGGGGGTGGTCCTAAAGACAATGGCAGTCAGGTAGTCATAAGACTTCCACATTGTAATGAGGGACCAGTATGACTACGTGCCGAATCACCATCAAACTAGCTTGAGGCCCTGAGCTAAGCTCAACATCAGTTAACTAGCTATGCCCCTAAACTAATTTACCATCAGGCAGTGTCATTTACAAAATGATGTACACAGCAAAAAATGATACCCATGCTGGCATCCTTGGGTCCACCCCTGTTCCTGTGTCAATTTAGTTGTACTGCCACTATCTTGCATTTCTTGCATCATAGTGCAAGGATGGCTGCATTGAGGGGGAGATCATAGTTGTGTAGAAGGCGCACCTTCCAGCACAGACAGTAGATGAACTGGAAATCTGCTAGGTCCATGTGTGCTATGCAATGTAGCACACATCCACATACATCAACATGAGGACCTATCAACGGAAACAACAGCAAGTGTCTTGGCAATGCCATCCCTGGGGTGGTGCAAAGTTTCAGTACCGCACAGGTGTATGTGAAACATGTGAGACTGGGAGTCAAGGGCATATTGCCATGTGTGTTGCTGTGGCTTGACCACTGCAAAGCCCATTGCAAGTCCCTACCATGCAAATAAATGCATAGGGAGGGTTGACAATAACAAGATGGTGTCAAGCCACAAAAAGGATCTCACCTAGTAGATATGATGCAGCCAATTGTGCCACATGAGCTTCCCCTCATGTGATACTCAGGTAGGGCAAACGGCTGATAGACTACAACCATGATGTACAGGAACAAAGTTTGGGAAGTAAGATGACAATGAGCCTCCATTAGCAAGTCAGTGACATGACTTGTCAACTGCCACAACACAAAACAATTGATTTTACACCATTGCAGAGGATGATAGCTCTCCTGCTGATCTGCCCGTCCTGGGGTACCGCGATGACCTGGATGATGGGCTATCCCTCCAGACACCACCTCCAGTCACAAGGAGGACAAATAATGTAGCAGCCATCCCAGATGCACCACCCAACACCCCAATAGTACAACCTGCCAGCGCCGACACAGCTGAGGACTCCGAGGACCTAGGGACCAGATTTGAGAGGACAGTGGTAGGAGTCCAGTGGGAGCTGGCCAAGGAGGTCCGAGTGGGGATGGAGACGGTGGCAGCCAGCCAAGAGGGAATACACACGTGCCTTGTCATGGCCAATGAACACACTGCAGCCAAACGAGGTACACACACCCCACTCCATGGAGTCCAGCAGTGTCTGAGGGACATAGCTGCTGCCATGAGGGAGAGGCCACAACAACTGCCCTCCCAAACTGGCAGTGGCATGATTGAGAACAAGCTGGACTCCATGCACCGGGAAGTGGCCTCCCTCGGGGCAGACATGGATGCCTACCACTGGGATGTTGCTATCCTCAAAAATAAGCAACTCCTCCTTGCTGCAGTGATGCCATATGTTGTTCTACAGATGTCATCTGCCGGGAATTGGGATTCCACATCTCCAGCCACTGAAGTGTGTGTGGTCCCCTCTCACTCCCTACCACCACCATCAAGGGAAGAGGAGACACCACACACATCAGAGGATGAGATCATGCCAGTGTTAGAACAGTTGGATATGTGCACTCTGCACGGACACACTGTTGACCTGTCTGCTATGGACTGTCATTGTCTCTCGCTTACCAATTGGCAATTCATGTTCCTCTGCACTTAACAAAACTTCACCCCACCATGTCCCATGACTTGTCCCTCAGCCCTGAACTTGTGTTGTGTCACAGTTGTATAGATTTAAAAAATGGGGTCACTGACCTGGACATTGTAAATATTGCACTACGAAACTTGTAAATAAACACCTCCTACACAAACAGCATGTCTTTGTGTACTGTGACACATCTGCTATGCTTAGGAATTGTGATGTGTGTAACCATGGGCCAGATGTAGGTAAACCGGCATTGCAACTCGCAAATTGCGAGTTTGAGCGACTCGCAATTTTCGAGTCGCAATGCCGAATGCAGGATGGTGTCCCTGACACCATCTGCGAATCGCAAGGGGGTCTCAAAGACCCACCTCATTAAAATTAATGAGGTGGGTCGCAATTTGCGACCCCCTTGCGATTCGCAGCACTCACAGGGATGGTGGCCTCCTGGAGACAGCAGACCACCATGTCTGTGACTGCTTTTTAATAAAGCTGTTTTTTTTTGTTTGTATTGCAGCCTGTTTTCCTTAAAGGAAAATGAGTTGTAATACACTTGAAAAAATTAAACGTTTTTGTTTCATTTTTTCAGAGCCATTCCCAAAGGGGAAGGGGTCCCAATGAGACCCCTTCCCTTTTGGGATTGGGTTAGCACCCATTTGAAATGGGTGCTAACTGCAAATTGTTTTTGGGACCGCATTCACGGTCACAAAGCAATTCTACATTGCTGTGCGAATCGCAAATAGGAAGGGGAACACCCCTTCCTATTTGCGAGTGCCATTCCCATTTTGTGAGTCGGTAACCAGGTTACCGACTAGCAAAATGGGAATGAGCATCGCGATGTGCGTTTTGCATGGCGCAAACAGCAAAATTCGCTGTTTGCACCATGCAAAACGATTTCTACATCTGGCCCCATGCCATTAGTCACATATAGTCAGTACAAGAGTGCAGGAATATGGGGGCACATACCAAAATGACAAATGTCAATTCTGGTCTCATCCCCTACAAGCAATTTGCTGAGTATATAAAAAATTTAGAACACATGTATGCTTCACTCACTAGATATGGCAGGAATGGCTGTGAAACAGTTCTTGTGCAATATCATCAGCTAGGAGTACCAGTAGAACAGATTTATGTGATACAGAGGTACCTAACCTCATTAGTGATTGCCACCGGTCACTTTTGCATGATGGAGTTCAAATGTAGACTATTGTAAGATGTGCCACAGTTCCCAACATTCCTACACAGGACACCAACACTGACAGCTGAATCACCACACCTACCTGTCCAATACAAAGTAAACATAGTCACCTTGAGTGGTGGGTACACTGGATGGCAGATGCATGGACAAGAAGATGTGTTGTTGCTGCCAATGTAACAGCTCAGTTGTTAATAGGTGATGCATATGTCAAGAGAGGGATTCGGAGGCAGTGCGGAATCCCTAGGCCAACACACAATTTGCACTGTGCACTCATGGGAAGATCCTGAGACACTAGTATATAACAAAAAGTTTAGGACCGACTTGCGCCATTCCTGAACACCAGCCGGGTGCCATTATTTATGGAATTGTGCAAGCCGGTGCAAAGGGCGGGCTAGTGTAAAAAAAAAAAAAATTAGCCGATTGGGGTTAGTAGTATGAGAGAAGGGGATTTTGAACTAAAAGTTGACATTAGGCTTGTGAGAGGCAAAAAATTCCTCTAACCAACCTAGTCTCATTTTCTGACACAAAACCATTCATACCACGACTCCTGACTTAGAAAAGACAGGAGTCATGCCCACCACCCCAATGGCTAGCACAGGGGACCAGTGTCCCCTGGGCATGGCCATTGCACCCTGTGCCATTCAGGGGGCCCCAAGTTGGGACCCTGATGGCACTTTAATAAAAACAAAATACTTTCCTATACTTATCCTACTTACCTGGGATGGGGTCCCCCATCCTCTGGTGTCTCTCTGTTGTGGGTAGGGTTGTCCCTGGGGCTTCAGGAGGGCACCAGTGGTCTCATTCCATGGTGTTTAACCATGGAAATGGGTCCATAGGTCCCCTAACGCCTTACTGACCCAGGCATTAAAAAATGGTACAAAGCAAGCTTTGCACCTTTAGCCCCTTCTCCCACCCGTTCATCATTTTAGCACAGGGGATAAATATGGGGCTATGGGGTTAGCACCATTTTTTATATGGGAACGCCTACCTTGCATCCCATTAACGCAAGGTAAGTTCATGCATATAAGAAATGGTGCAAATGCGAATATTTTGATGTTAGACGTGTCTAACGTCAAAATATAAATATGGAGTTTGGTTTGTGTCAAATTTGCGTAAAAAAATGACACAAATTCGGTGCAAATGGAGTATAAATATGCCCCAAACTGTATAGTAGTCTGCAAACATATTGATTAAGTATGAAGCTGAACTAAAAAAAATAATGAAACCTAACCTTTCCTAAGCTTAAATATTCTAACTATACTTAACCAACAACTAAAGCTAACTACCCTGTGCTAAACTTAACTAACACATTTAACACTACACTATAATCATTGCCCCCCCACCCTCCTTACGTTACAAGACACATGCAGGACAACATATGCTAATACTACACATATACTAACTAAATCTAAACAAATATATATGTTGTATTTTTTTTTAAACAATTAGATACCCCAACATGACCCAACCCCGCAAATTAACACATAATAAGTAAATAACCCACCCCCCAAATCCACTTATCCTAACTAAACTACATACTTAAACTAACCTAACACTAACATCCTAAAACCCACAATAAAACATAATGTAAAATCACAATGGAGGGTACAGAACTAGGAGGTGGCAGTTCCGATGTGACTCAGAGTTTGGGCTTTTTGAGTTTTTTTTATTAACTTTAGCCTGTTGGTGTTGGCAGCCAACTCCTTCTCCAAACTGCCAAATGTTTCAGGACCAGGGAAATGTCCCTCTGCAGATCCTGCAGCAATTGTGTGTCCATGGCAGAAGGTGGTGTGGGCTGTCGCACTGTTGTTGTTGTAATAGTTGCAGCTGGTATTGTGGGTGTGGTGCCAGCTGTGCTCCTCTGTACTGCTGAGGAGCTAGGTGTTTGTGGTGCCTTCTATGCCGGTGTGGGGAGCCCTTGTGGGAATTGCCACCAGTCCCCTGTTGCCTTCTGTGCACAGTAGCGGCGAGCCATTTTTCGGAACTCAGATTCCACTGCCAGGATATGGCGGTACCTCCCTGCCCTCTGTTGAAACACACTTACTCATCATTGCTCATGTTAGCAGCTGTTAAATGGAGACAGACAACCATCAGTTTCAGCATTGTGTGTAATCTGTACAGATTAGTATTTTACACTGCTACATCTAATTACACATGCACTCCAACTCACATTCCAGAAAAGACAATGGCCCTGATAAATGTAATAACAACGCTGCCTTAGCATCATTTTATTGATACTAAAGCGACACAAAACGTGAAAATAAACCAAGCATATGGAAGTGTGTATTACTTTTGCATAATAAAGCATAATGCAAAGGCAGCACAAACTTTACATAGATCAGACCCAAACTTCCTCATCATCTGTGTCTATTTACAACCATACATCACATGTTAACGGGAGGATGGGAAGCTGTTTGTAACTATAAGGGGTCTGAGCTGATAGGTACACATGCATGCCTGATCAATATGACTGTCACCTACACTACGAGCATTATATCTACCTACAAATTTGGTATTCCTCTCCCTTGTGCCTAAGGGGGGATGGCCATGCAATCCATCATCTCAACTGTCCTGGTTATCCACAAAGGCATGCCCACTTATACGTAGAGTCAAGGAGTGGTTTCAATAGGTCTATCACATATACATTCATGTGTCCAAGTGTAGACACTCATCAATACCTGATCTGCCACTACTTTTCCTTACATACGCATTTCCATGCCAGCACACATTTGGCCTTGACCTGCATGTAAGCCAATTACATTCCACATAAGTGTAACATACATGGGGGCATATTTATACTCCATTTGCACCAAATTTGCGTCATTTGTTTACGCAAATTCAGAGCAAAACTAGCTCTATATTTATATTTTGACTTTAGAAACTCCTAACATCAAAATATTGGAGTTTGCACCCTTTTTTAGATGTGTGAACCTACCTTGCGTCAATAAGATGCAAGGTAGGCATTCCCATCTAAAAAATGGTACTAACCCCATAGCCCTATATTTCTCCCCAGTGTTAAACTGATACACAGGCAGGAGGAGGAGCTAAATAATGGTGAAAAGCTAGCTTTGTACCATTATTTAACGCCTGGGTCAGACCAGGGTTAGGGGACCTGTGGACCCATTTCCTTGGTTAAACATCATGGAATGGGTCCACAGGTGCCCTCCTCAAGTACCAGGAACACACCCACCCCTACCAGAGGGACACCGGAGGAAAGTGGACCCCAACCCAGGTAAATAGGGTAAGTATAGGCAAGTATTTTCTTTTTTTTTTTAAATAAAAGTGCCATAAGGGGCCCAACATGGGACCCCCTGCATGGCACAGGGTGCAATGGCCATGCCCAGGGGACACTGGTCCCCTGTGCTCGCCATTGGGGTGGTGGGCATGACTCCTGTCGTTTCTAAGACAGGAGTCTTGTGGTATATAGGATGTTGCATCAGAAAATGAAACAAGGCTGGTTAGAGGCATTATTTTACTCTAACCAGCCTAACGTCATTTTTTGGTGGAAAATCCCCTTTTCCCATACGCCACCCCCACCTAGCTACTGTCATTTTTTTATGCTAGCCCACACTTCCCACTGACTTGCACCATTCAATAAATATGGCGCTCGGCTGTTGCTCAAGAATGGCGCTAACCGGTGTTAAACTTTTTGATGCAAAACTGCGTTAGTGCAATTTTGCATCAAAAAGTATAAATATACCCCATGGAGTGAAAAGTCTGAGCGAAATGCTGGGGGACAATTGGCAGCCCAGACCTCCATCTTTATTACAATACAGGGATGCACCAAATTGGGTTCAATATGGTGCATCCTTTTGTTGTGAGACTGATGGAGTGTGCCACTACCAATATTCTCACAGCGTTACACTCTGTCATTCTTAGTCACATATGGCCCCACAGTTGGCTTGTCATCACCTTGTGTACAGGGTGCTGGCCATTGTGCACCATGAGCCTAACAAGATGTGACCCTCTGGTGGTTCATGGGAATCCTTTAAATGGGCCATAATGTCAGCATCCAGTCCACTTTTTTATCTGATCATTGGACAGCTTATCACGTCTGGCATTGTATTCAACACACATGACTCACTCCCACCAAACCCTGGGTTACTTCACATGACACACATTATCACACTTACTCGATACATCTGGGTCCTCAAATCGCGCCACTTCACCGATCTTGTAGTGGGCAGGTCCACCTGTAAGAGATGAATGGTAAACCATGCTTAGTGGCATATCACAGTCACTGCGATTAGACAACAAATTTCAGTGTGAACTAGTTGAGAGGAGCTAGTAATCCTAGTGGAAAACAGTACAACAGACAAACCACTACGATCACACAATAGCACAGACACTCAGGTGTGTTAGAGCCACACATCTGAACACTGACACTGGGCCAGAGACTCATGTAGTGCTACACCCTGCAACAACCATATGTGGGCCAACTACAGAAAACGGAACAACATGGTATAAGGGGGAGTTGTGTAAAAAAAGATGACACAAGCCTGGCGCTTTGCAAGACATATGACTCAGGTACTCAAACGTGTCCTGCAAGGCACCCAGAGGTTCTTTGTGATAGACATGCCACTCAGTCTTAGGTCTGCAATGATCATGCGCTGATTAATCCATGACTGATGTGGCAAAGTTGTCTATGGAATCAAATGCCCCATATACATTTCCCACTAAGGCGGATAAGCCCTTTTTGCTAACATAGCAGGGGTCATGTGCGTGAAATGATGACAGATTTGAGCTATACATGCATTGCCCAACTTTATTGACAAAATACAGGGAAAATATGGTAGACTGGCGGTGCCTTGGTGTTTCATACATGCCACTATGCCAGGCACAGGTGTTTCCATGGCCTCTGAAATATGTGCCTACGTGATGGTTGTGCAGTATTCACCAGACATCTGACCTGCATTGGTATCATGTTTGGACATGTGAACTCCAGGCCTAGACTGGTGCAGATACACTTCATTCTGGTTGCATACAACATGTCCACCAGCATTGCATGTAGCACTCCAACTTATTTGCTACTGTCATTCAAGAGCAGTGAACAGTAAATAGTATGCCAATGGGAGACTCACCAACAGGTCCGCCGATCTCAGCACCAAAGTGATCGAGCAGATCCTGCTCCCTGGCCCCCAGATCTGCCCACCGATCCTTGATCTGGTGCTCATTCCTGCAGCTCCTGTATACTCTCTTCAGCTGGTAGAGCACCTTTCCCCTCCGCAGCTGCTTGGCCTCGGTCCGGTATCCTTTGATGACCCAGACACCCATCTCTAGCATCGTAGGCAGGTAGTGGCATACTAGCCACAAAATCCACCTAGTTCATCCTCTGACATCCTTGCAGCTTCCCCCCACCAGACATGTTGTACATGGTCAAAGTTGACCCCAAATACCAAGAAAAAACAAATGGAAACTTGACCCCACTAACTAATCCCACCTATCCCAAATACCTAACTACCCCGGACAGACACCCCACAGTACAAATATAAATATAGACAAAAAACACATAAAATCACAACTACTTTGAAAATATGCACACAATATATAACAGGACACAATAGGAGGGACACCACAAACTTCAATACACAACCAAGACACAATCACCAGCTCCAAAACACAACTACACAGTCAGAAAGGCACAAACTGTAAAGACACTACACCCACTGTACCATGCTTGTAGACAGGATTTTCTACTACATCACTTCCTGTCCCCGTTTCACATTTTTCAGTTATGCGTGTATTTATTTGATTTGTTTGACATTTGCGTAGGTTTCTTTCAGACGCATAGCGCATGTGAGTCATTTATATGTATATATACATATATATATATACAGAGGGAGAGACTCATGATGGTTATGCGTCGATTTCACTGAAGGCAGCATTGAGAGAAGTGCGAAGGTAGAATTCACACTAAGGGCCCATGTGTCATTTACTTTGCATTTGTGTATATTTTAGACACATTTGGGTCATATTTATTTACTCAATTCCTGATTGCGTGGTTTTTTGCATTGTCCTTAGATGCACCATGAATCAACATACATTTGACATGGGCTGTGCTGAGGTGTGGCATATTGGGTATGGCCACATGTGGTAGTCCATGCAACAATGTGATACGGGAGTGTTTGGTTGGTTCCACCAATGTGTGTGTTAAAGAGTCAACAGGATGCAAATTGTTGCACGATCTGCTCATATATGCATGTGTGACAACAGTGTATCCACATATGTTTGGCATTCGGTACAATCCAATAGTTCTGATTTGTGATTGTGTAATGTGTTTGTTTTGTCTGTGATGTATGATGTTGTCATGTAAATGATATTATTTAAAGCTACACACACATCAGACATTGTTGATGATGGGTGTACCATTGCTACCTAGGAAATATCACCCGACAACTGTCTCTGTATGGAGACTTGAGTGAAGCCTGCATATTTGTCTGACTTGTGTATATCCTTGAATCATAGTGTGTATGACACACTCTGCCTACATTCCACCCAGAAATACGTTTTGATCACAAAAGTTTGATTAAACTTGTTGCAATTACCAATGGTTGTTGGTTTTGTGTGGTGGACCTGCAGCCGTAGCCGCATATGATCTAATCCATGCTGATGTGCATTCCACAGATGTGTCCGTGCAATGTGTAGGTCATGTTTACCCTGTGTCAGGATTGTGCCCTATGGCAGTGGCAGGACAAGTTACCATGGATATTCTGGGCGGGCCCAACTTCTACCATTGGTTGTTATACCTGGGCAAATCATGATGACCATAGATACTAATGATGCCCCCCCTTTTCACACATAGTTCATGCAGCCATTGCAACTCTCACACTGAGTTATGACAGTGTTCAGTTCTAACATGGCTTAATTTCTATTTTTTGACATCCATTATCTCATGTGTGAGCCTGTCCTATATATCTCATTTGGACATGATGTACTTGTGTCTGATGCCCTATTGACTAATAAGTTGGCAATGTGGATGTACAAAATAGGTAGTGGTCAATAGATTGTGCCCTTCAGTTGTCACATACCATTGATGAGGCTGTTAGTGATCTGTATGATGGTAGCACAGCAATCTTACACATCACATATGGTGTTGCAACAGTACCTGTCAGATTCCTATTTGTAACAAGATCTCTGAGCTTTGACTCACATTCCTATGCTATGTGTAGTGGAGATTGAAGAGACCAAAGCAGTATTGGTTGTATTAGTGAAGTGTTTATTCACTATTTATTATTATTATTTACAAAATTGACAATTTGAATTCAGTGGTTCTTAAGAGTAAAAGTTGTGAACTATGTGCCTATGTGCTATCTCCGGCGTACCCCAGCAGCTGTGTTCCCCCTCCATATCATCACCACCAATCTCCTCCTCCTCCTCAGGCAGGTCATCTACCTGGTCATACATCGAAACGTTCATCCGCACATATATGTTGTGCAGGATAGCACTTGTCAGGATGATTTTGCACACGATGTGTGGGGCATAGAGAAGGCTGCCTCCTGTGAGGTCCAGGCACCTGAATCTTGTTTTCAGTATGAAAAATGTCCTTTCCACGATATTGTGTGTCATACGGTGTCCCTCATTGTATGCACGCTCTGCTGCTGTGCTTTGGTTTGCAAATGGGGTGATCATCCACAGCTGTAGGCCATAACCCAGATCCCCTGCAAAAGATAAAAGATGTAAGTTGTTCTTTAGGCTTGCAACAGGTTTGTCATGTAGCATGACAGTTGTTATTTTGAGTTGGTTGTGACTCATATGTGTTTGTGGTATGGTGTGAGTTTCTGGCCTTGTGCAAAGTTGTCTTAGCACTGTGTTGTTGAACACTTCAGTCTTGGGTATTGGCTCAAGGATCTGGGACATATATTTTGGAACCCTAACTGATGCTCAATATGTATGTACCATGTGTTGTGTAGTGCACCTTTGTATCAGTGTGCTAGCTCTAGAGCTGACATGACATATCCTCACAACTCAATTGGGTCAGATGTGGAGACAACGTGTTAGCCCTACAGAGCCTGGACATCCAGCCATTTTGACATGTGTCATTACAGCTAAAGTGTAACACTTAGACCCATTTTAATGAGTAAATGACATTGCAGAACACATCTCCAACATTGGTATCACTGTGCTGCAACATTTTCACAATGCAGGAATGCACCATGTGTGAGATGTTACTAGGCAATCCTTTGTTGTTGCCTGTGCCAGAGCCTAATATGCAGCTGTGCACCAAGATTACCAACCTTGCACCAGGGTGCTTTGCTAGCTGCTCTGAGGAGGTAGATGTATCTATGCAGAAAGGCACACCTTCCTATACAAATACATTTTTGATGGACAATTGGCTCTTTCCGTGTGTGCAGCAGTATGCAGCATACATAGGTGGCACATTCATATGAAGTCAAACCACAGTCTATTTCCTTATAGCAACCTGCAAATGGCACCCCTGAGGTGGTGTTTGATGTTGGCACTCCCTCAGGTTTTAGGTGACACCTACATCTGTGCCAGCATCATAATGCTATTGTTAGAAATTGGGTTTTTGGTTGGGAGTCAGGTTACCCCTTGTCCATTCAAGGACCCTCACTCTAGTCAGGGTAAAGGAGAATCACCCAGAGTTAACCCCTGTTCACCCCATTGGTAGCTTGGCACGAGTAGGCAGGCTTAACTTCAGAAGCAATGTGTAAAGTATTTGTGCCAAACACACAGTAATATAGTGAAAAAACTGCAAAATTACACAACAAAGGTTTAGAAACATATATAATATTTACAAAACAAAACAAGACCAAAACAACAAAAATCCAACATACACAAGTCAAGATATTGATTTTCAAAGAATATAAGTCTTAATCCTTAGAAAATAGTCAGAACGCTGTTAGCGCACAAAAGTACATGGGTAGCGTCGAAATAACCCAATATCGGCAAGTGTGCATCGGAAAAGGCCAGCGGTGCATCAATTTCTCACTCGCAAGTGAGACTGTGTGTCGTTCCTCCTCCGGTCGGGTCGGCGTGTGTCGCTTCTTCTCTCCCACAACAGAGCGATGCATTGATCCGGACTAGCACTTCAGTTCTGGGCAGGCTTTGCACTGTTTTTCCGCACCCAGCGATGTTGCATTGAAAATCCAGTCGTATGGTATCACAAAACCGCGCTGCGTGGGGTTTGCGTTGTTATCAGCCTCAGTTAGCGGGTGATGTGCATCATTTCTCCAGCCAAGTTACGTTGATCTTCCTGCCGCAATGCAGGTGGGGCGCTGATTTCAGCCGCAAAGCTGGCAGTGTGTTGTTTATCAACCTCGTCACGGAAGGTGCATCGTAAATTTCCCCGCACAGCAGTCTCTGCATGGATTTTTAGTCTTTATCTGCCAGCTTCACCTTTTGAGGGCTGAAGAACTGGATAGGGCACCATTTGGCAGGGCAGGAGTCTCAGCACAGAGTCCAGGTGCTGGCAGGGGAAGTCTTTGATGGTCCTGAGACTTCAACAACAGGAGTCAAGCTCAGTTAAAGCCCTTGGAGATTCTTCTCAAGCAGGAATGCACATCAAAGTCCAGTCTTTGCCCCGTTTCACAAGCAGAAGCAGCAACAGGATAGTCCAACAAAGCACAGTCACAGGCAGGAACAGCACTTCTCCTCAGCTCTTCAGCTCTTCTCCTTGGCAGAAGTTCCTCTTGATTCCAGAACTGATCTAATTTTTAGGGGTTTTGGGTGCCCTTCTTATACCACTTTCTGCCTTTGAAGTAGGCTTACTTCAAAGAAAAGTCTGTTATTTTCAAGATCCTGCCTTGCCCAGGCCAGGCCCCAGACACACACCAGGTGGTTGGGGACAGCATTGTGTGAGGGCAGGCACAGCCCTTTCAGATGTAAGTGACCACTCCTCCCATCCACCCAGATGGCCCATCAGAATATGCAGGCTACACCCCAGCTCCCTTTGGGGCATATTTATAGTCCGTTTGCGCCGAATGTGCGTCAAACATTTTGACGCACAATCAGCGCAAACGTTGCCCCATATTTACACCCTGATGCCAGAGCCCGCGGACGAAAAAAATCTGCAATGTGCGTCACTTTCTGGATGCGGCAACCCGCCCTGCGTTAAGGATATGCAGGGTAGGCGTTCCCGTCCAAAAAACGACGCACACACCCGTGCGCCGTATTTATGCTTCCGGGCAAAAATGACTCTCGGCCGGGAGGCGGAGCAAAAAAATTACGCAAAGCCCGATGTGCGCCAAAATGTAACGCCTGGGTTAGGGCGGGCGTTAAAATGGGGCAAACACACCTGTATTTAATCAGAACACACAGAACAAACAACAGAGCAGCAGAGCAGCAACAGGGAGACATGGAGGTGATTGTTATTCAGCGTGCACGTAGACGCAGAGCCCTGCAGCAACAACAGCAGCTACAACAACAACAGCAGGGACCCCAAAGGCAGCGCAGAAGGCAGGAAAGGATATTCCGCCCAAGAACAACCCTGCATGGCCTCAGGGAACACGACATCATACAGAGGTACCGGTTGAACTGGCAGGCCATTCAGCAGCTCCTGAGAAATATTGAACAGCAGTTGGCCCCCACTTTGGTGACACCCCACACCATATCAACAGAAACAAAGCAGCTTGCCGTACTTCACCTGCTGGCAAGTGGCTCGTTTCAGACAACTGGTGCCCTGGTTGGTGGAATATCACAACCATCATTCTCCGTATTCCTGCCAAAAGTACTGGATGCCATCATTCGCCTGACACCCCTCCACATCTGCTTCCCTAACACACTGCAGAAGCAGCAGGAAACAAAACAGGGGTTCTATGCCATCAGTGGCTTCCCACACGTCCTTGGTGCAATCGACTGCACACACATACGCCTTGTGCCACCTGCTGCAACAGAACACCTCTACCACAACAGGAAGCACACACATTCAATCAACGTGCAGGCCATAGTCGATCACCAAGGATTGATCAGCAACATTGTGGCAAAATATCCTAGGAGTGTACATGACGCATTCATCTTCCGTCACTCTACCATCAACCAACACTTCCAGGATGGACGGTATGGCAATGGACTACTTGTTAGTAAGTACAAAAATCCAACTTATATACACACTGCACAGCAACCCTCTAGGACACACAACACATACACCACAATAGCAACACCTAGCCAGGAACACACTGAGGTCCTGACTTCACTAGCCATGTTTCTGAAGTCACCATTGAACTTGTCACACATTGGAATTTACTCTACAGCTTAATGTGAAGACATTAATGAGTGTGGTTTCCTAAATGTCACCTTGCAATTTGTAAGTGTTACAATAACCTGTACATTAATACATTGCATAAGTCTTAAGGTATGGGATGTCCAGGGTACTTTCATATGAACGTGTTAACTACACTTTCATATTTTAACTCTGCATGGAACTATCATCTCACCCCCAGTGAAGACACACGGACACGTGTATCACAAGTCACAATGCTAGGGAGGGCACACTGTACTGAAAATCCAAATACATACTGCTAACAAACAGTTAGCTAACAAACACTTGCTCAACCAAGGAAAAAACTCAATGCAAAAGTTTTCTCCTACAAGTATAGATTGTCACATTAGTACACAAAAGAGTCACAGACAACACAAGACAACTACTGCCATCAAAGGTCTGTACAAGAGTGCCTCCTACATCTACATGATCCCATTCTGTGTTTCTCTTTCAGCTGATCAGGGGTATGGCATCCAGCCTTGGCTAATGACACCATTTGGGAACCCGACTACTGCTGCAGAGCGGGCATACAACTACGCCCATAAGAGGACACGCAGCATTGTTGAGCGGACCTTTGGGATCCTAAAGTCAAGGTTCCGCTGCCTTGACATCACTGGCGGTAGCCTACTATATTCCCCAGAGATGGTCTGTAGGATCATACTCACTTGTGCCATATTGCACAATAATTGTGTAAAAAGGAACATTCCCCTCCTTGAACTAGACCCAGACATGCCTGAAGACGACGAAGAGGAGGATGCTGGCCTGCAACAGGAGGGGGAACAACCAAACACGGCTGCTGGAGTGCGCAGGCGCCAACAGCTTGTAAATAATTTACTTTCATAATTTCTTATATCAACACTTATTGCACAATTGTAAATAAACACAGATAACAAACACCACATCATGGTTTGGCCTATTCATTTCTGCCCACCTTTATTTTGAAATTGCTGAAGAAGAATGTCTTCTCATTGAGCAATAATGACATAACACTCATCACACAAAAAATATACACCACAAATGTCTGCACAGAGGCTATGATGTTTCATGATACATTACCATCCACAGAGGCCAACAGGAGTACAAATGTGGCAATGACACATGCCTGATCCAGACACCTGAGACATTCTCTCACTCAGCACAAAAATGTAGCTCATTTGAAAGTCTCATTACACTTGTTCAGTGACAGGGTGGGACCATCCATGTGTACGTGACCATGTCCTCAATGGCTTCTCTCAATTTTTGCTACAAACAATGACCAATTGGAACAAGATTAGCTGCCACTAACTCATGAGGAGACCTTGAAGTTACAGTGACAACATACACCCAGACAGTTGATAGTGGATCTACATTCGCCAACACATATAAACATATGTCATCCAATCAAACAAATATTTGCAAGCAGCCGATCACAGTAGTGTCCCAGTTCGAACCTAGCAGGAAGAATGTAACATGCCACTAAACCAGGTAATGCATAAAGGGCCACATACATCAACAACCTATTTGTCATCAGCACATGAGGAACGCCGAGATTTAGCAAAAACTTTCAGTGCAAAATTGCTCCAAATAATCAATAGGGCAAACGTCAAATGGGCAAATGGGATTATTGAATGGCTAACAGTGATTCATACCCTATGGCCTTCCATGAGCCTGCTGCTGCAGGTTTAGCATAACAGAATAAATGAAAGCCATGGATAAATTAGAAAATCTGGAAGGGCAAACCCTAGGGTGCTGGTGGCCTAAGTCCACCTCTTCCGCCCCCCAAATATACAATAATTATGTACATGTGAAGTAAACAAATGCATAAGGCCTACATGTCAAAAGTAAAACACATATAAGATACACAAAATCATTATTAGGACATGGTTAGCCCCATAAAAAGTGTAAGTGGCAATTGCACTACCTGTTTGGACTATAGATAAATGCATTACCGTGATAAATGTGGACACATTTTTGAGAAGGAATACATCCTGGTATCCCATTCATCATTTTAAAATAGCCATCAGCAATTACCCAAAATATGTGTACAAATATGGTTAATAACCATTTTGAGCAATCATTGATATTACAGTGTGAATGCCTTCTATACATCCAATAAGGGACATGTGTCATAGCTAACCACAAATGTGTATCACATAGCACCGTTTGGTCATGACAAAATTCCTTTCACAACTTGAAAAAATTAATACATTTTTGTCAAAATGCGTCTTATTTCCACGCATACAGCATGGGCGTCATAATTTTATGACGTACAGGAGTGCACAGAATGCAGAGTCAAAAAATTTCCTATTAAAAATAATTGATTAATAAGCTGCATTACATGTCCACCATATTTTCTATGATGCGTCATATTTCCACGCATACAGCATGGGCGTCATAATTTTATGACGTACAGGAGTGCACAGAATGCAGAGTCAAAAATTTACTATTAAAAATAATAGATTAATAAGCTGCATTACATGTCCACCATATTTTCTATGATGCGTCATATTTTCACGCATACAGCATGGGCATCATAATTTTTTGACGTACAGGAGTGCACAGAATGCAGAGTCAAATATAATTTTCATATTTGGTTCTCATATTTGCCAGCAAATTACATTTCTACTCTAGAACTGTAAACTCAGCCTCACACAAATGTAAGGGAACAATGAAGAAATTAGTTTTGACTCTGCATTATGTGCACTGTTATGCGTCAAAAAATATGACGCACAATCTGTATGCGTGAAAATATGACGCATAACGGAAAAATAAAAACGGCGGCCATTTTATGCAGGAAGTGATGTAATAGGATATCCTGTTTACAGAATCTGTACTGTGAGTTTACTTTCACTTTCACTTTGCAGTCTCAGATTATTCTAGACTGTGTGGCTGTGTGAAAAGTGTTGTCCTGTGTTTTACTGCTTTTGTGTCCTGTGTGCCTTGTCTATTGTGCTTTTGTGATCATAGTCTTGTTGTCTAATATTGTCTTAGTCTGTTTTGTATACTTTTGTCAAATCCAGTGTTTCTTTTTTTTGTCTGTGGGAGTCTGTTCTGGGTAGTTTAAATTTGGGGTTAGTTGGGCTATTTTTCTTAAGTTTTCTTTTTCCTTCACTACTCTACCTTTCCCCATTTCCACATTTTACTTTTTGTTCTAATTTTTTCACCTTTCTAATAGTAAAGATGTCAGGTAGGCCACGGCTTGCCAGGATGGGTGAGGAGGAATTGGGGGGATTCATTTGGCTTGTTTGCCATTTCCTCCCACTCATGCTGGAGGCTGAGGGCCGTGTGATACAGGGGTATCACACGGAGGCACGTAAAGTACGTTGGGGGAAGGTGCGCCATCACTTGGTCCGGGTCTACGGTAGCATGAGGAATGACCATCAACTCAAGCACCGCTGGGCTGATCTGATATCCAGGGAGCAGGATCTGCTGGACCACCTGGGAATCAGGATTGGTGGCCATGTTGGTGAGTACAAATCATTTACATGTGAATAATTGAAAGCTGTGTGGGGACATGTGATGATTGTTACCCAATCTGCTAGATAAGTAGCTGACTGTGTGTAATGCCAGGGAAACCTAATGTGTATTTGTTGCACAATGTGTAGGAAGACCAATGCTAGCAGTCAGATGGCTCATGTTTTCAACACATGCCTGTAGCTGTATGTAATGTAGTGTTGCCTTTGTGTCAGACAAGCAACACGTTAATGCCTCTATTTGAACTCTACAGGTCATAATTGCCAGTGAAAAAGGGATGTTGAAACATCATACCTACATATGTAGACGCCATAGCTAGACAGAAATTTGTAAAACCATGATGATGCTAAAAATGAGTGGTGCCTTCACGTCAATTGAAGTTAGCTATGTTCTCCACACATATGTCACATGTGTGTCTGCTTGGTGTGTGTTGAAAATGACCACATAGCCTGTTTGAGTTTGAGGGGTCATGCAGTCCTCAAGTAACCAGCTTTTGGATGTCTCTCTGGGATGCACATGATGAGATGAATGCACCCGATATTGTTGGGGCATACTAATGGAGGTGTATCTTTGACACCACGTGACTGTCCTGGCCACTGCATGTGTGTAGTAGGGTGTGTAACTGTAGCAGGAGACTCATCCAATGTAAATGTTGATTAAGAATTCTTCCATGCAGTATGAGCATGTGTGAAAGTGTATCATTATGCATGTCATGTTCTCACATTGTCATTGTAACTGCAATTGTTTGTCAGTGCACGGAGTCTGAGTATATTCTTCCTTCCATGCATTACAGGTGGACCTGCACCATACACCGTGGGAGAGGTGGCTCATTTTGAGGACCCCGACACCTACAGTGAGTGTGGCCTGAGTGCTATTTTTATTGTTTGCTAGTGATGCATGATGGACTACTGTGTGTTCAACAGAATTCAAGGTTTGATGCGCTGCCCGTTCATTGGTATTGTTGCATTAGTGGGATTTCAAATATCACTTCAGTTTCTGTAGACCAATGCTTAGCCATCTCTCAGATTTAGGGGCTGTAGGTCATTCCAGTCGGCCCTGCTATGGGGAGTGGGATGAGTCATGTGGAATACACTGGTTAATGTAAGAGTTGCTCTGGGACTTGGCTTGGACTGAGTCTGCATTTCAGACTGACATTCTCCCAGATAGCTTCCGGGGGCATGTACTTCCACAAGTTGAACTAGAAGTGTGTGGGACTAGAGTGCAATGGCCTAGGTGTTCATTCTACTCATGATCATGGGTGTTCTTGCTCCTCTGTGTGTGTGTTTAAATATGCCTCAGTGGTAGTATGTGATGTTGGCCTGAGTCAGTACATTTTGACATGTGTGGACCTTGGATAGGACAATGTTTGGCTGACTCCAAATTGTTGCTAGCCCTTCATTGGTGTTGTGTGTGGAGGCAAATACTTGTTGACCTTTCTATACACTCCTGGGTGTGCATTGAATCTGGGATTGTTGGTTGTTCTTCCCACCCCACCCTCAAAGACTGCCATGTGATTGGGAATAGGGTACCTAGGACTGTAGCAACCAGTATGTTACACATACTTGTGACCTTTTGCAACTTAGTTTAGAACCTAGTGTACACATTTGGTTATGGCACATGGGTTATATTTTTGCAAACAACAATTTACAAATGGCATTGAGTGAGGGTTGTGATAGTTATCACATAGAGTGACATATGTAGTGAAGTCAGTATGCGGAAGAGGTTCAGCCATAATGTCAGCTGCATTAGCCATTATTTGGATGAGAAGTTTAGGCTGATGTCACCCATCATGTAGAGACATGGATATGCTAGGTGTGAGATGGCCTTTTGTATGCAGGCTTCACATGTACTTCCTCTGAGACTTTCAATGAACTATGTTGTGACAATCGCTGTAACAAATACCGTACAAGTAATGTGCAAATGACCCATTGTGCAATTCCACCCAATGCATTTCCTATGGTAAATAGTTGCCATATCTCTTCACAGCTGCAAGCATGAGTGCCGCAGAGAGATACCAGTTTGAACGGCGTGCAATGCGATACCGGCACATCCTGCAGGTGCAGTCGGGGTTCAGGAGGATGGCCCACAAATACCAAGCAGATCGGGCCTCCGGGGCATGGTGGGCCTCACCACAGGGTGGCCCTACATTGCCCACAACAGCCACCACCACCACATCCACCAGGTCTCCCCAAGTGGCCCCAGCAACGGCGGGGACAGTTGACCCTGGCTCGTCAGCAAGACCTGGACCCAGCCATTTCCAACACCCAGGACAGTCCAGTGGGCATACAACTACTGCCACACCATCCACCTCGGCCAGCACACAGACTGCAGCAGCCCCTCCTGTAGACCCAGCGGCATTCCTGGCATTAAGCCGTAAATTGGACAAAGTTTTTTCAAAGGTGGACAAGCTAAGCCAGGATGTGGCATATATTAAGAAAAGGGTTCGGTCCATCAGGCGGACCCTACGGAGGGCCAACCTCTAGGACTTTTGCCATGTTTTACTTTTACCCCTCCCCTCTCTCCTCTTTCCTTTTTGTACTGATAGTTGGGTTTTGGGGATTAGTGTTAGGTTAGTGTAGGTTGTTAGCTTAGTTAGTGTTAGGGAGGAGGGTGGGGGGTCCTTATTCTTTCTATTTTTCTTTTTTGTGTGGGTGGGTGGGGGTCAATGTTGGGATTCATGTTTGTTAATAAAAAATAAATAAATAAAAAAAAAAAATTCACCAAAAAAATATATGATTGTTTAGGATAGTATAGTATGTGTGTAGGTTAGTATGTGTTGTCCTGCATGTGTCCTGTCTCATAATGGTGGGTGGGGGGTTGATGTTTAGATCGTTTCGTTATATGTGTAGAGTAAGTTTAGCTTAGGTTAGTTAGGGACAGTTGTGGGTTAGTAGTAGTCAGGTTAGATTAGTGTAGGTATGACTTTTCCCTTAGTTGCCTCTGGTGTGAATAAATAGGAATAAACATATAGTTAACCCTTTGCATGATGCGTTAACTGCTACTTTATCATGGTCTTGACATCAGTGTCGGTGAATGTTTTTCTATGACATTAGTGTCCTATGCTACCCACCACAGAAAATGGAGGTTTAACATGCCAGCTACCCGTGTGCTAACTTGGTAAGTATCCACCATTTGGGAGACCCACCATTGGTATTTTACATCGATCACCAAGGATTTGTGTTGATGAGTAGGTATTCTACATCACAAAGTGTGCTTCCAGACTTGTTATTGTGGGTAATTTAATAGGTCAGACTGCAGTGTGATGTTCAGGGAGATCTTTGTAGATGAGGTCTTGTTAACACTCTTGTCTTGTTGCCTTCATTGCTGACCCAGATCATGTGTGTATTAATTCAGCATGACTTCCCTTCATGGAAGTATACTCAGAAAGGGTGATTGATGCAGTGTTTTTTTTTTGTTTGCTTAGATTTTGCTGCATAATTTCATGTTTTAGTATTGCATGGTGCCTACATTTATCAGCCACCATTAGTTGACTTGAATTGCTATAGATGGAGCATTATTCTGTCCAACACAGCATGATTGTGTGTGGTTTGTCCCTTCATCAGTTATTTTCCTCAGGATGGTAAGGCTATGATGCAATCCTGGCCACTGCACAGATGTATCAGACTACATGATGTCAGCACAGTTGTATTGACAAGCTACATGGTTGCCACACAGGCACTTTAGAGTTATCTACTGCACAGTTGATGTGTCAAATAACACAGAGACATATTAGGTGTGCAAGTGCTATTTATTGATAGGTGCTGTAGTGCAAAATGTCCATTGTCCATGTTTGCTGAGTCCGTTCTAGTGCATTCTTACATGGTGATCCTACAGAAGGGGTGTGGATGATGCTCCTGACATGCTGGGGTGATGTCACAGACAGTGCAGAGGGACAGGATTTGGCGAATAGTAGGAGAGAGACATTCACTGGCAATGGTGACAAGTCATACAGTGGTTAGCAGAACAGTCATTGAGTGTAGTTGTAGTGAGACTGGCATTTGACAAAACGTAGGACCTTGGTCAAAGTAGGCCATGGTGCAGGGACTAGTGCTTCCGGGTACTCTTCCATGAGAATGTGATCTGTTCCATGTCTTCTTCTTCTGATGTGTGTGTTGCCTGGTTTGTCCTTGTTGTTGGTTGTGAAGGGGCAACACACACCTCAGTGTTAGAAGACGTGGAGTCAGACATCCCGGGGGCTGCTCCCTGTGAAGTTCTTAAGGGCAGTACTGCTGCAAGGAGGGCCTGCTGGTTTTTGAGAATAGCAGCCACATCACGATGGTAGGCAGCCAGGTCGGCCCTGAGGGGTTCAATGTTGCATTCGTGCACGCGTTGACTGGATTGCAGTTGTAGGTGTTGTGTCAACTGGATTACAGCTGTGCTGATTTCCTTCTGTGTTTTCGCAAGTTCCTGCATGAGAGATGTTAGGGCTTGCATAGCAGCTGCCTGATCTGCAAATGACGTCATGCACGAACGCACCCCCTCAAGGTTGGCTGCCATGTTTTGCATACCCACCCGCACCTCCTTGGCCAGCTCCCGCTGTACACCAACTACAGTTCTTTCAAAGCTGGTGCCAGTGTCGTCAGAGTCCTCAGCTGTGTTGGAGCTGGCAGGTCTTACAATTGGGGTGGTGGGTGGGTCTTCTGTGATGGCTGCTTGTTCTGTGCTCCTCCTTGTGACTGAAGGTGGGGTCTGGAGGGTTTCAAGGACCTTTTGGATGGTCTCCTGGGAAATGTTTATGGGCTCATCATCCATGTCATCAGGGAAATCAGGGACAGGCATATCGGCAGGAGATCCATGTTCCTCTGCAATGAAACAGGGTACAATTAGTGTGTCTGTGTTGTGACAATTTTGCCGTAACATGCAAGCCTTTTGATGACTTTACTTTGTGCTCTGGTTTGGTATTGGTATCTGCTGTCCTTCATATGAGCATTGTTATAGGCCTATGGCCCACCTGTGTGTCACATGTATGATATAGAGTTATCAGACTTGTCTGCCTAATCGCCTCTAGGTGTTGCTTTGTACCAATTAGGGAATAGCCATCTTTTTGTCCTACTCGTCCCTCCGTGTATATCTATTCTTATGGAGAGACATTTTGTCGCATGGGCTCTCATTATCCTAAATGAGACTACTGGATTTCTAGGCAGCAGGATCGATAACGGTGTGGGGGACTGAGTCTGACCCACTTGTAAAGAACTCTGTCACCCTTAATCTTTTTTTTTGCTCAGGCTAACTAGCAGTGCCTCATGTCTCCTACGGGGAAGAAAAGATTAGGCAGCCGAGCGCATGACATCTTTGGAACTTCTCAGGGAAGTCGTGGTCACTCAGATCCAAACCAACTCTCTCTTTTCCAGTATGATCTCATATACAAATGACAAAGACAGCATAAGTTTTATATGATGATTTCATAAAACAACTGTATTTTAGATAATAAGGCGTGAACCGCAATAACCAGAACAATACAACATAGTAGAATTGAAATAGTCACCAGGAGAGTAAAACATAAGAACAAAGCTATCATAGTGCCTAACAGTTTCTACTCTCCCTCTGCTTGTTCTATTTAGAGCTCAGCATGTTAAGCTTCTAGCTTGCCTTTCCGAATCACTGGGGAGACATCAGCCCTCATACCTGAGCAAAGGCCTGTGATCTGGTTCAGCATCTGCAACAAGGCAGGCAGCGTCTAGTTGTGGTTCTCTGTTCAGAAACTCCCTCTTGCGTGTATTGGGACAAGGAAGTGATTTTATAACTAACATGGCATCGTGATCACAAAATGTCCCTACGCAGGAATGCCAAATCTAAACTCCTACCACGTCTATCGGCAATGTACCAGACTGTATCCTTGACTGAAGCACAGAGTGAATATGTTATGGAGAACTCCAGTGCTGAAGTAGGCAAAACAGTGTGAAATGAATGAAAAACAACACCGTAGAACTGGCTATTTGAAAAATAACAGTACAAAGCCTAATAAAAAGCATTTAGTGCAAAGTGCACAGAGGCTCTAAGCTGTCAGCAAATGAATAAAATACATTCAGGGCAAAGTGCACAAAGGCCTAAAGCCTGAAGCTAATGCGCAAAGTATACGTAAAACTTACCACACTACACTTTCACTGGCTGTGGGTGTTGTGATTGCCCTGGCAGCATACTTGCCTCTCAGGACCTGCCCCAAAATCTTTTTGTTCACATTGACCTAAATGTAATTGTTATGTGGCATATCCTATGCATGGCAATGTTAGGATGTGATATGGATGTAAACATTGTTGATGTTTCCAGCTGATGTTGGGTAATGTGTGTTTAATTGGATTGCCCTGTTTATCGTATCAATGTCCTATTTGGTTCTTAGACTGTGCAGGTGTGTTTCAGTGACCAGTTGCATGTGTCCCCTCCTCAATGTTGTTGTCTGAGCAGTATGACATTAGTGATGTTGCCTTGTTAGCCAGGCACGTGAGGGACCCTGACGTATGCAGCATGTGTGTGTCCTTAGTGCTGTGTGGCTCCTATTGCTGTTTACTTTGGCTGATGTATGTGTCAACTATGGGCATTGGCATTTGAGTGTACTGGTGCCTTTGTCTTATTTCTAGAAATAGTTGCAGATGTCATCCTCACCCCCTAATTAAGGTAGGTATGTTCCATGGGGAGGTACCTGCCATTTGCTACCATAGCTGCACAGAGATCAGAGGTGTTAGTGTCAACTGTTGTCGCAGTTACATTGCAGTTGTTGTTTTGGCTACTGGATTACTGATAGGGACCTAGTTGATGTAGGATACATTTTGACTGACGAGTGCCTGGATGTAAGTTTGACGTAGTGGCCTTCCCACCTGTCACTACTTTCCCTTAGCTCCATTGTTGTCATGACAGGATGGCCCCATGGGACTGTTGTTGGTGCTGTGTTTTGTCGTGCCCCAGCTTCAGTCTGTGCTGGGCATGCCCCCCTGCCGTGCACCTTTACCCATGCCACTTCATATATATGCTGACTTACATGCATTGTGTAGTAGGTATTCCCCACCCCGGTTGCAGTTATCATTATTGCATTATAATTCCCCATGTGACTTACCCTGCATGGGTGTTGCCTCCTGGTAGTCTGCGCTGTCCTGTCCTTGAATCCCTGTGACGATCTCCTCAGGGATGACGGCTGCGACCATCTCCTCCATGTGGTCCAGGGCCTCCTGTTGTGCTGGACTCCCCCCTCCAGTCTGCAGTGCTGCCTTCCTGTTCCTGGCCATTTTTTCCTTTGTCCTACGTTTGCAGTCATGCCAGCGTTTCTTACACTCGGTGACTGTTCTGCGTTCTTCAGCCACACTATTGATCTTGTCCACAATTTGTTGCCATATGGCCTCTCTCCTGCTGATTGGCAACTTAGAGGTGATGAACAGTTGGTGCTGGTGTTCCGTCACCTCTTTAACCAGGATTTCCTGCTCCTCTGCACTGAAGCGACACTTTCTTTTTTTTCTTTAAATGTCCCGGTTCCTGTATGGATTATCCTGGCTGGTTCCTGGTCTGCTGTCATCTTCCTGGGGTCTGTTGTGGCATCTGGGATCCATTTTGGCTCTCCTCTGCTGAAAGGGCAGTGTTCGCGGGTGAATTTGACGCTATTGCGTCAAAATAAACTGCGCTTTCCGGGTTGCGCTGTCGTAAATCGACCCACAGTCATTTGCGTCACGTTAACATTGGTTTCCTTTACGACTTGACGCCGCTGTGTGCGTCACGAAATAATGACTCCCACCTGTTGCTTGCGCCGCCGTGCGTCAAAGTATAAATTTGACGCCCGCACGGCACATCGAAATGGCGTTAGCCGGCGGTAATTTGTTTGACGCAAAACTGCGACGGCGTAGCTTTGCGTCAAAAAGTATAAATATGGCCCTTTATGTCACTGTCTAGAGGAGAGGTGCAAACAGCCCAACTGTCAAAATGACCCAGATAGGGAATCCACAAACAAGCAGAGTCACAGAATGGTTTAAGTAAGAAAATGCCTACTTTCGAAAAGTGGCATTTTCAAACACACAATTTAAAAACCAACTTCATTAAAAGATGTATTTTTAAATTGTGAGTTCAGAGACCCCAAACTCCACATGTCCATCTGCTTCCTAAGGGAATTTGTGCTTTAATCATATTTAAAGGCAGCCCCCATGTTAACCTATGAGAGAGATAGGCCTTGCAACAGTGAAAAACCAATTTGGTAGTATGTAAAACACATAAGTACATTTTCCATCTTTAACATACATTGCACCCTGCCCATGGGACTACCTAGGGCTTACCTTAGGGGATGCCTTACATGTATAAAAAGGGATGGTTTAGGTCTGACAAGAGGGTATACTGGCCAAGTCGAAATTGGTAGTTTAAAACTGCACTCACAGACACTGCAGTGGCAGGTCTGAGCCATGTTTATAAGGCTACTAAGGTGGGTGGCACAACCAGTGCTGCAAGCTCACTAGTAGCATTTGAGTTACAGGCACCGGGCACCTCTAGTGCAATTTACTGGGGACGTACTAGTAAATAAAATATGCCCATCATGGATAAGCCAATGTGCACATACAACTTACACAGGGACCACTTCCACTTTAGCATTGGTCAGTAGTGGGAAAGTGTCAAGAGCAAACAAACCAGTAAAAACAGAGTCCAGCATAGTCCAGAGGCAAAAAGTTAGGGGAGACCATGCCAATGATGCCAAGTCTAGCAGCTATATATCTTGTGGTGACAGACCTGCAGCTACACACATCACAAGCCCCTTCCACGCTAAGTGCTGCGTAGGAGGGTGGCCAATTTCCAATGCGGCTTCATGTCACAAAAGAGTGGTCATCCGCAAACTTGTACATACAGTGCAGGCCATGACAATGGCACTGGGGGCTTTTACATAGGTCCCTTAGTGATCCTAAGTGGCAGCTGATGTTTGTGCCAGCCATCAGGTGTCCAAGGGTGTGTATCCTATTGTTTCTCCTGTCTTCCAAAACATGAATCAGCATTTATACTGTCCACATATGCACAGTGCAGGCTATGGGATTGAGCTCAGCTACTTAGCAATGTATCCCTTAGCACAGTGCATGTAAGATCACTGATGTCCTAAATATTCCTACAGGGTCCCACTATGGCATCCTTGATCTGCACAATTTAACAGTGACTCTGCCTCATGGTGGGCCATTTATTGTTTATGGTACAGACATGATTGTGATGTGGGTCAATAAGTGGTGCATGTGAGGAGGCACTGCAGTAGGTGTGGTGCCACTTCTCACAAATCTGGCACATGGTATGTGATGGCCATTAATGTTGTGTTCCTTTGTGTGACCCAATGCATCAGGCAGATGTATATGCACACTACTGGTAAGTCAGGTATGTGTTGATGAGATGTAGTTGGTATTGGCACCAATTGTCTGGCATTTGATGTTATTTCTTGCATGGCATGATTTGAGGGATCTGTGCCTATATGTCACTTACGTTACATGAGAATGGTATATGTCACTGACATTGCTGTGTTATTCTTTGTTTGGTGTACTGTGTGTGTGAAGTGTATGTAGTGGGCAACCTTTGGGCACTTGTGTTTGCGATTCCGGTATAAATTCTCTGTTCCTGTAGGTGGAACAAGTCGGACATGAGTGCAGTCAATTGCACTGAACACATGTGGGAAGCCATCAAATTGGTGGAACCCCTGTGTTGAAGTAAGCCTCAGCAAGGCCTACTAGTGCAAGGGGTTCACCTTTCTCTGCATAAAGTCCTCAGACCATGTAGGAAGAAGTTGGCACAGAAACTGAAATAAAAGACAAAGTTTATTAACCTCATGAGGTGGTACTACAGTTCAAACAGCACCATTCGGTAATGTTTGAAGTAGCACACTGAACTGAGAGAGCATGGTCCTTTTATACCCACGCAGGGGCTAAAAGGAGGTGGCACAATTATAGAAGCAAGACTTGCATACATGTAAGGTCATGTGGAAAATGCACAGTCGACAGGTAGGAGGAGCTAACAGTTTTCAAGGACTAACATCTGCAGACCTTACTGAGCATGTGCGAAAGTGGGAGATGCTAAATATAACTTGTCACTAGGCAGATTTTCAAGAGTAGTTAACAGAAAGGTAGGACAGAGCACATGGTGAGCACATGGCAGCATGTGGCAGAGAAAATGGCTGCCATGAATACAAAATGGATTCCGCGAAATGTTCACAATAGTTACTAAATACAAGATGTCTTCTGCTAATGCTTAATCTAATCGCTGCTAAACTACAACAGACGACCCTTTCAGCATTAGCTGAAGACATTCGTCTTTCTGGGATAATCTAAATATTCATCTTGTATATTTATGCTCATCATTTCAGCTATTTCCTTATCTAACATATGTTCTGCTTTCATTTCTGTAATATTTATTTTGGTAGGCATACAAGCAGTAATACACATGGAGCAGAACATTGGACCACACTGAATACAGATACAGCATGTGAAAAATATTGCAATCATTACACACAGGATAATCAGTAGTTTCCAGCCCCAGGCGGAAACAAGAGCCCAAAACCATCCAGAAAAAGTCCAAGTACCTGTCTCTGTGTGGATTTCTGCAGCAATTTTATGCAATTTAGATATTGCATCATATACTGAAGGTGAGTGATGGGAATAAAAACACAGCAACTACTACCGATGATGCGACATGCACCACCTCGGTCAGCTAATATCACATCTAGTACCATATGATTTTGGAGCGCTACAATCCTCGTAATTTGGAGCTCCTCAGTAATATTCCCAAGTGCCAGAGCTGCCTGATTGTTAACAGCTTCCACAACCCTAGTCAATCGTCTCACTTTCCTACTGTTTAACGCAGCACCCACAAAGGGGAATAACCCTAAATTAAAATCAACATATTGTTGCAGGCCAGTATCCGTTTGGTCTACCTCATTTGTACTTATTGCCCTTTTATATCTATTTTTAACGATGTCATTGAACAGTTTAAAATCTTGGTGATACGATGCAGGGGCCAAAAACACAGGGGGTAATCGAAAAGATACATAACACACACCTGACCACCCAACAGGTAGTTGGTAATATCCATAGTTACCACAAACAAAATATGTATTATGTGAAGCTGTAAAACTACTAATATTTACACCCTCAATAGTTAAAATCAAGGTACAATCGCTTATCCCTACTGGAATTCGCCCAGTGCTACGTATACATAAATCTCCTCTAGTTTTTGTAACAGAAATCACAAATTGTTCTTTCTTGTCAGAGTCTCTTATATTTGTGAAGACATATGGTATTGAAACATTGTCCGGTTGATACTCTTCCCATTCCCATTTAGTTCCTTTGGCTTGGGGATACCCATCTTTATCTTGGTAGCATACTTTATTAAGGCGAAAAAGAAGTCCGCCCTCTGCACGTTTTCCAGATGCAAACAAAAGCGTGTACCAAGCTTGACAAGAACCATTGTGTGAAAAAGGAAGAGGAATGAAAGGTGTTCCTCCTTTCTTTTGATGCACAGGCATCATTCCACATACCCAACTGTTAGTAGTATTTGTAGCATTATGAGTATGATGCAACATCTGAATGAAAATATTATTGAAGTACGATTGACGGTGCTTCTGCTCCTGATAGGGAAGCGTAAAGTAATAGTGATCCTTTGGTACTGGAGTGGTGGCAACAAAAAACTCACTAGCAGGAGCCTTCTTTTCAACAAACCAGGGGATTATTGCTATAACACCAAGCCAACAACAAACCCCATAGTACTAATGATCAGTTTGTTATTCATTTTAGCAACAGTGATAATCGACCCTTTCAGAAATGAATTAAAAACAATCGTTGGAGCTCTTATCCCTGGGCAGCCGCTGATTTTTTCACCAAGGGCCAAGACTGGTGTCACTATTCTAATGCATGGCTGATTCTCCCCCCTTGCCACATTGGCTCTCCGTTTCACTAACCCAGGGTGGTAGCTCAACCAGTTTTTTTCAAAACATTTTCAGATTCTTTCCTCGGTCTCAAATTATATCGCGACACTCCAGAAGTCGTATGGTCCGGGAAGACCTCTGCAGATTCATCAGGTGATATAGCACGGCCTTTCACCGTAGTCAAAATCTCTCGATGATCGGTCAGCACAGCAGGTTCCACCAAGGTAGGTAGCAGTCTCTTGCAGTGAGTACTATGGACCCAATTCTTTCGGTTCGTCACTCGAACTGCTGTCCTTGTCGCAAGGAGCACCTGTTCTGGGCCTCGCCACCTTGGTTCCAAGCTGCTTGATCTTTCAAAGGACTTAATCATCACCTGGTCACCAGGTCGGAGTTCATGGCCTTCACCTGTAGATCTGTCAGGAAGTGCTTCTCGAACCTGTTGATAAATAGAAACCAAATTGTCGGTTAACTGTGCCAAATAATCATTCATCAGGACACACGGTGGTAATGGCAGTACTATCCTTTGTGGGGTACGCCTCTATCCATTTACTGAAGGCACGTACCACCACCAAGACATACTTTAAATTGTTGCAGCGTTCAAGCTGAATATAATCCATTTGTAGAACTTCAAAAGGTGCAGTTGGTGTAGCAAACCCTCCCGCAGGAGTATGTGTCCCTTTTCCAGGATTGTATTGTAAACAGATCAAACAAGACTGTACCACTCTCTTAGCTGTACTGGAAATTTCTGGATGCTCCCAAACTTGCGTAAGCAACTTCATTATTGTTGAAGCTCCAACATGTGCCAGTCCATGTGCCATCTGAACCATAGGTTGTATAAAAGCTATAGGCAATTTCTATTTATCCATCTGCTTATTCCGCCAACAGCCCTCATCATCCAATTCTCCATCTTCAGACCATTGCTCACGTTCTTTCACAGAAGCAGATTTCTGTATATCTAATCGGTCTAGCATTATGCCAACGTTCAGCTTGTGACTTCACTCCATACATAGAAGTAGTACTTCGCTGCATCGCAGTTTCACATGCTACGCGGTCCGCAAGAGCATTACCTTGCCCTATCTTATCGGTCACTTTCTTATGTGCACTACTTTTGACAATAGCTAGTTTCTTTGGATATGTCAATGCAGTCAAGAGGTTATGCACTAATTCTCCGTGCATTATCTGCATCCCGTGAGATGTGAGAAAGCCTCTCACCTTCCAAAGCAAACCAAAATCATGAGCAACTCCAAAAGCATAGTGGCTGTCTGTATAAATGTTCACACATAAGTCAGTAATAAGCTCACATGCTCGTGTCAAAGCTATTAGTTCAGCTGCTTGAGCTGACTTCCGTGGTATACGAGCTGTCTCCACTACCGTGTGTATTGTGGTGGTTGCATATGCAGCTGAGGTCGTACCATCTGGCAACTTCAAACAAGACCCATCAACCCACAATTCCCCGTCTACATCTGGAAGGGGCGTATCTTGTAAATCAATGCGACCATTTGTCTGTTCTTCGGTAAGGGATATACAATCATGTGTTTCTTGTGACTGAGGCTGAGTCACAAGATATGGCAACAAAGTGGCTGGATTTAGTGTTGCACATCTCTTCGGTGTAATGTGAGGAGCCAGCAATGTCAACTCATATCCTGTTATACGAGCGCTAGTTAAATGTTATGTCTTTGTTTGATTTAAAAGAGCATCAACCGCATGGGGTACTAACACCAACAGCTTATGTGACAAAACTATCCCTTCACTCTGACGTATTGACACAGCTGTTGCGGCAACTGAACGAAAACACCCAGGCAACGCTCTAGCGACAGGATCAAGTACTGCTGAAAAATATGAACAGGGACGCTGCTTATCGCCATGTGTCTGTACTTAAACTGACAATGCACATCCATCTTTCTAATGTACGTAAAGTGCAAAAGGCTTCATGTAATCTGGGGTACCTAACACTGGTGCTGAAGAAAGGGCTTGTCGCAGCTGCCAGAAAGCAGTCTCACATTCATCTGTCCATGGGAGGGGCATTGGAGTATCTTTAGTCAAAAGTGCTAGCAAAGGTTTGACAATGTGTGAAAACCCTAATATCCATTGCCTACAGAAAGAAGTAAGACCAAGGAATGCCCGAACATCTTTCTGAGTAGAGGGTACTGGTGTGTCTAAAATTGCTTGAATACGATCTGATGTAAGTGCACGGCCCTCCTTAGAAAAAAGGTGACCTAACTAGGTTACCTTTGGTCTACAATATTGCAATTTCTTTCGTGACACTTTATGATGGTGTGAAGCAAGAAAACAAAGTAAGGACAAAGTGCACTTTTCACATTGCTCATGGGTATCAGCCGCCAACAAAATATCATCGACATATTGTATGAGAGCCACACCTTCAGGCAAAACAAAAGAATTGAATTGTCGTTTTAACGCTTGACTATAAATACTTGGACTCTCAGTATAGCCTTGAGGAACTCTGCAAAATCTACATGATCGTTTATTCAAAGTAAAACCAAACAAATATCGGCTGTCAGGATGAATACGGATCAAAAAGAAAGCATTCTTCAAGTCTATCACAGAGAACGTAGTTGCTGTTGGGGGAACCAAAGTAAGAAGTGTTGTGATGTCAGATACCACAGGATATTGTGGTATCACAATCTTATTGACTTCTCGTAAATCAATAATGAATCGGTAAATCCTAGTATCAGTATCCTTTTTCAGAATAGGAAGAATCGGACTGTTACAAACATTATACAGAACTTCCTCAACAACTCCAACTACGATAAGATCATGCACAATTTGTGTGAGAGCTTCTTCGCCCTCCTGTGAAATTTTGTATTGAGGCAAACGTGGCAATACAGCTCCCTCCTTGACACTAATATGTACCGGTGGAATAATCATTTGTCCCACATCAGTATCTGAAGTAGCCCACAAAGTACTAGGGAGTGAAGCTAATGCAATATCCTCTTTAACAAGACAAACTCTTTCCATCACAGGATGATTATCATTTAAAATAAAACGCACCCCTTCAGGGGAGCATCGTATTGTAGCCCTGAAATACTTCAGCATACAAGACCCACAATATTGTCTGGTGTATTTGGAGAAATGGACATGGAGCAGTAAATTTATCAACATGGAATGCAAGTGGTTGTGACAATTGGCTAGGGGGAGGTGTTCCATCGAAACCTATCGATGTAATGGTTAAGCCAGACAGGGGAGCCCTTGGAATCAATTGTTTAGAGAAGGCGCTACGAGTAGCTCCTGTATCAACCAGAAACTGATCAGTAGAATCCAAAACATGTGCTGTAACATAGGGACCCCTCTGATCTACTGGAACTTCAACTGATTCCTTACCCCATCCTAGGCAATCCTATGCATAAGCAGAATCTTGGAAATCAGGCTGCACATGGTTAGACATCTGGTATTGGTTCCGTCTATCAAAAGTGTTAAACCCATCCTGCCCTTGTACATTAGCATCAACCCTAGCATGATCATTCGTGCTTCTTCTTGGTCCTGAATATCCTGAGCGATTTCTCATTTGTCCCCGACCACGTGAACACTGCTGAACACGTAGTGCTGGACAATCGGCAGCCCAATGCCCAAATTTCTTACAATACGCACACTGATCAACAGACAATTCGAAGGAGTGTAAGAAGAACCATAAGATCCACGTCCACCTCTATCACTACCTCTAAAAGGCGGACCATAAGCTTGAGCCAACATAACCTTCGTCTTTAATTCTTTAATCTTTTTATCCTCGCTACCTTTTGCTTCTAATTCCTGACGTTCATAATACTGAGCCATAGTCAAAAGAGAAACCGGAGTAGAGGTAGTCCATGAACTTTCACTAGCTTTTAGATGACTAGCTATTCCTGGTAACAGATTTGCGACACATTTATCGACAAACAAATGTCTGCCCGTATCATCTGACAATAACTGACCGCTAAAATCGTGAAATGCTTCTTCAAAGCGTGTAAAGAAATCAGAGACCGATTCATCTGCCTTTTGTTTACAAGACGCTAAAACAGTCCAATCTATCTTTTTAGGGGGAATAATCGTTTTTAACTTAACTAATATGGCTGCAGGAAGATCTAGAATCAACTGATATGGCTTTTTCGCAGGTTCCCTATCCCCGTCCATCTGTTCTAATTCTTTCCATGACACCCCAAAAACTGCACGATCATTTAAGAACAGTTCTCCACATATCTGGCGGTAATATCAATCCGAAAAATAAATCAATGTCAGCCAAAGTCATAGTACAAGAACTAATTGCTCCCTCAACTTCCTCATAAAAGGCGGCTGGTTTTTTCCGCGGGTCAGGTAATGCTGTTTTAAGTGCCATTACATCTGCCCTATTCCAAGGAGTATACACCCAATTATAAATAAAATAACCCTTAGCATCAACAGAAGTTTTATCATCACTTGTACCCAATCCTTTAGGAGAAACATACAAAGGCACGGCCTCCCACATTGGTTTCGCATGAACTATCATAGTCTTATCTGTTCCGAAGATGGAAGCTTGAACCCCACCGGTCTGAGATGTCCGTTCAACTACATCCACAGCCCTTTTCTCCTCTTGCAAACGGACTGCCACAACACATAATTTCACCAAACGCCTGATTGCATCAGCCACCTGGGAGAAAACAAAAAGACCATCACGCATTTGCTTATGATCAGCTGCTACATCATCGGGCTCTAACTCATCAGAATATTTCCGATATAGTTCAATAAGTTCAATAACTTCTGAGCCAAATGCCTCAGTAAAATATAGCTGCTCCTTTTCCGTCCACCCTTTCATGTTGTCTAAAAGTTAAGAAGCAGAGACAACGCTACGAATTGTTTTACAAGCAATAGATCTAAGCTCAGACGCACGGTCAGCAGGCAACATAGAGCGACTGTCTCACATCTTCTGTTGCTCCGAACTGGAGGCCTTAACTAACTCATGAGGGGCAGAAGGAACAACATACGGAGGTGGAGGGCGATCTAATAACAATAAATCAGGATAGGATAGAGAGGTTGCCTAACGGTGTATTGGCCAGTTACCTGTAATGTACGTTCTTTCTCTTCTAGCTCCTTTAAGTCATTTATTTCTTTCTTTCTCATTTCCAATGCTTTCACATATACATTCTTCCGCTGCTCTTTCTCAAGCAAGGCTTGCTCATGCTTCACTCGTCCACGTACTTCTTTCTCCCACATTCGTACACAGTCAAACATATCTTTCCTAGACTTTCGCTTACACATACATTGTTCCACATACTCAATCTTTCGCAAATCAAATGACCCATGCATAGGCCAAAGTAACTCAAGATCCGCACGAGTGTATTTATTCCATAATGTGCTGTATATTATAGAAGAAAGACCATGTTTAACATACATATCTCTATTTGGCGTCCCCTCTGGGGGTGATGGTTGCGATTCTTCCAGTCTCAAATTGGTACCATTACAAAAGCAACACATCCTACAAAGTGCGCTAAAAACAGGCATGCCAAAAATAGTGCAGAATATGCAATATTATAATCAAAGTAGCACTTAAGGTGCTGTTCAAATCAAAATTAAATTGGAGAAAATTCTCCTCATTACCTGCCTATATAAATTGCAATTTATATATCAATTCAAAAGACACAAATTGACTAGTCACCCAAAACACGAGAGCCACAGTAAGTAGTGCTAAACTACATTACCAAACAAAGGCATCAAAACCCACAGCAAGTACCGTAAAACGGCTCTTACCAATCACAGGGTGTCCAGGTTCCAACTGCCAAGTTCTAAAATCGACCAAATGGTCACTGCATGACGAATGAACAAAAAGGATCTGAGTCGAGGACCAGTGCCACCTGGATGGTCAAATCAAAAAGAAGGGAAAAATGCCGTGGTTGCCAAGACTCGGGTCTCCTCAGGCATTTATCGTCCGCAGCGAGATCCCAATCCTTCGTCGCAACCAATCCGTTGGGCATCCGAGTCGCCGATGAGTCCCTGTTCCGGCGTCAATTTGTTGAAGTAAGCCTCAGCAAGGCATACTAGTGCAAGGGGTTCACCTTTCTCTGCACAAAGTCCTCAGACCATGTAGGAAGAAGTTGGCACAGAAACTGAAATAAAAGACAAAGTTTATTAACCTCATGAGGTGGTACTACAGTTCAAACAGCACCCTTCGGTAATGTTTGAAGTAGCACACTGAACTGAGAGAGGATGGTCCTTTTATACCCACGCAGGGGCTAAAAGGAGGTGGCACAATTATAGAAGCAAGACTTGCATACATGTAAGGTCATGTGGAAAATGCACAGTCGACAGGTAGGAGGAGCTAGCAGTTTTCAAGGACTAACATCTGCATAACTTATCACTAGGCAGATTTTCAAGAGTAGTTAACAGAAAGGTAGGACAGAGCACATGGTGAGCACATGCCAGCATGTGGCAGAGAAAATGGCTGCCATGAATACAAAATGGATTCCGCGAAATGTTCACAATAGTTACTAAATACAAGATGTCTTCTGCTAATGCTTAATCTAATCGCTGCTAAACTACAACACCTGTTTTATCTCATGCTGCATTTGCTGGGTGTTGGGGAAGCTGATGTGGCGGGGTGTCAGAGAGATAATTGTGTCTAACACCTTTGGGAGGAACACCGAGAATGACCGCTGTGACACACCAGCAACCAGGACACCCATTGTTTGAAATGAGCCACTTGCCAGCATGTGCAGGACAGCTAGCAGCTTTGTCACAGGTGGTATATTATGGGGGGGTCCGCAGGTTGGCTGTGATCTGTGGCTCAATGTGGTGCAGTTGTATAGTATGGCTTGCTGATTTAGTCTATATGTTCTTATAATGTCTTGTTCCCTGAGGCCAAGGAGGGTTGCCCTGTTTCTGAATATCCTCTCCTGCCTTCTGCGTTGCCTTTGTAGGCTCCGTTGTGGTGGTGGTTGCTGTTGTTGTTGCTGTCCTCTTTGTCGTCTCCCAAGCTGGAGCTGGAGCACTCTCATCTTGTCCTGTGGGTTGGTAATGTTGCTTCTGTGTGTTTTCCTTAAGTAGTGGTGTGTGGGCCTCATTTTAATGCCTGGTCTGACCAATGCAAATCGGTGTTAACATAATTTGTAGGGTCTGCCTCCCACCTGTGCGTCATTTTTGGCCAGGTGGATAAATATGGCGCTTGGGGCTTAGAGTCATTTTTGGGACGTGAACGCCTCCCTTGCATCTTTTTGATGGAAGGTGGTTTCAAGCATCCCAAAAAAGTGCCAACTCCAGTATTTTTACGCTAGGTTGGTCTAGCGTCAAAATATAAATATGGAGTTAAGTTTGCGCTGAAATAGCATCAAAATAAATGACGTTAATTCAGCATAAAGCAAGTATAAGTCTGGGCCTTAATGCTAACTTGATCCAAATTCATAGACCTCTTTTGGCTTACCAGATACTGTGGGTTAGGCAGGTACAGTATAGCAACTAGAGCAATTTTGTTCTATTGCGCATATTTCCCATGTTTCCTGAAATGCAATAATGTCAAAAGCAATGTTCCAGCTCACAATTTGTATGGGGCCTAAATGGGTGGTTGTATCATGTACACTAATTGGCTTAGATCAGGATGGAGCCCAAATGCTACGGGAAGAGGACTGTTTCTTTTATCAGTCAATGTAAGCCATAATCTGCAAGGGCAAGTAGTAGTTCTGAGGAGCAAGGGTACTTGCAGATGGGAGAATTGAGGTTGGATTTGAACAGTGAGGGACACTGAGTCTGAAAGGTCAAGATTTATAGTAAAAAACAATGGGTAGAACCAGAATACTGCTGACCTAACCCAGTAAACTGCAAAGCCTAGAGAGGAGAAATTGTTCCTTATGGGTTTTTTCAAAATTGACCGCAATCATATTTCTATTTTGCCACTGAAGCAGCTCATTTGACCTGTCTGACATGTATGACTTGGTTGAAGCTCCTGTAGTTCAAAATGAAATGTTTGTTAAGCCAGTGGGTGAACTTGTTTTTGAGTTGGGGGAAGTTCTCAAGGCACCCATCAGATAACAGTAGAATATTGAACAGAGTTAGAACATAGGACCATGCAATACTAAAATAAGAAATAATGCTGCAAAATGTAAGGAAACATTATCAAATTACACTGCATCAATCACCCTTACGGAGTATACTTCCATGAAGGAAAGTCATGCAGAATCAGTACACACATGATGTAGGTCAGCAATGAAAGCAACAAGACAAGAGTGTGAACAACTCCTCATCTACAAAGATCTCCCTGAACTTCACACTGCTGTCCGACCTCTCAATTTACCCACAATAACAAGTCTGGAAGCACTCTTTGTGAAGTAGGATACATACCAACACAAAACCTTGGTGATCAATGCACACTACCAATGGTGGGTCTCCCAAATGGTGGATACTTGCCAAGTTAGCACACGGGTAGCTGGCATGTTAAACCTCAATTTCCTGGGGATGGCGAGCATAGGACACAAATGTCATACTAAAACATTCAGCTACACTGATGTCAAGGCCATGATAAAGCAGCACCTAACGCATCATGTAAAGGGTTAACTATATATTTATTTCTATTGAGTAACACAAGAGGCAACTAAGGGAAAGGTAGACCTACACTAATCTAACCTGACTACTACTAACCCACAACTGTCCCTAACTAACCTAAGCTAAACTGACTCTACACATGTAATGAAACGATCTAAACATCAACCCCCCACCCACCATTATGAGACAGGACACATGCAGGACAACACTTACTAACCTACACACATACTATACTATCCTAAACAAACATATATTTTGTTGTAATTTTTTGAAAGTTTTTTTTTTTTTTTTTTTTTTTAACAGGAATCCCAACATTGCCCCCCACCCACCCACCCACACAAAAAATATAGATAGAAAGAACAAGGACCCCCCACCCTCTTCCCTAACACTAACTAAGCTAAATACCTATACTTACCTAATACTAATCCCCAAAACCCAACTAACAGTAGAAAATAGGAAAGAGGAGAGAGGGGAGGGGTAAAAGTTCTACAGGGCAAAAGTCCTACAGGTTCGCCCTCCGTAGTGTGCGCCTGATGGAGTGGACCCGCTTTTTAATATAGCCCATATCCTCCCTCAGGTTGTCCACCTTCTTGACGAGCTTGTCCATTTTTCTTGTTAATGCCAGGAAGGCAGCTGGGTCAACAGGAGGGTCTGAGGTTGTTTGTGTGCCGGCGGAGGTTGAGGTTGTGGCAGGAGTTGGTTGCCCACTGGACTGTCCTGGTATCACAACACGGCTGGGTCCAGGTCTGGAGGAAGAGCCAGGGTCTATTGTTCCCAACGTTGCTGGGGCCACTTGGGGAGACCTGGTGGATGTGGTGTTGGTGGCTGTTGGTGGCAATGTAGGGGGAGCCTGTGGTGTGGCCCACCACACCCCGGAGGCCCGATCCGAATGATATTTGCGGGCCATCCTCCGGTACCCACACTGCACTTGCAGGATGTGCCTGTATCTCATGGCACGCATCTCAAAATGGTTGCGATCTGCGGCACTCATGTTTGCAGCTGTGAAGAGAAAAGGCAAATATTTACCTTTGGAATTGCATTGGGTGGAATAGCACAATGGGTTATTTGTACATTACTAGAAATGTATTGGTTCCAGCAATTGTCACAACATAGTTCACTGAAAGACTCAGAGGAAGTACATGTGAAGCATGCATACATAAGGCCATCTCACACCTAACATATCCATGTCTCTACGTGATGGATGACATCACCCTAGACTACTCATCCAAATTATACCTAAGGCATCTGATGTTATGGCTGCACCTCTTCCGCATACTGACTTCACTATATATGTCACTCTATGTGATAACTATCACAATCCTCACTCAATGCCATTTGTAATTAGTTGTGTGCTAATATTGAACCCATGGGCCATAACCGAATGTGTACACTAGGGGCCAGATGTAGGAAGATGGAAAATTGCGACTAGCAATTTGCAATGCAGAACGGTGTCTCCGACACCGTCTGCGAGTCGCTATGGGATTGCTAAGACCCACCTCATTTACATCAATGAGGTGGGTTCCAACTTGCGCCCCCTTAGCAACTATGGGCACTCACGGGGATGGAGGTCTGCTGGGAACAGCAGACCTCCATGGCCGTGACTGCTTTTAAATAAAGCAGGTTATTTTTCCCCAAGTGTAGGCCGTTTACCTGAAAGGAAAACGAGCTGCACTTAGAAAAAAATAAAAAATTCAATCTTGGATTATTTCAGGGCAGTTAGTGGTCCCTTGGACCACTGGCTGTTTTGTACATGATGATTTTGGTCGACTCACAAAGGGGAAGAGTTCCAGTTAGCAAGTGGGTTACCATACACTTCAAGTGGATGATAATTGCGACTCCCTTTGCGACCACGTACTCGGTTGCAAATGGAATTGCATACCACTGCGAGTCGCAAATAGGAGGGGAAAACACCTTCCTATTTGTGATTTGGAAAAGCATTTTGCAAGTATGTTCAGAATCACAAAATACATTTCTGAATAGCAAACAGACGTTTGCAAATCACAAAGGGCAATTTATGACATTTGCAACTTGTAAACAGTTTGCTACATCTGGCCCTAGGTTCTAAATCAAGTCGCAAAAGGTTGCAAGTACGTGTAACATACTGGTTGCTACAGTCCTAGGTACCCTGTTTCACATTAACAGGCAGTCTTTGAGGGTGGTGTGGAAATAACAACCAACAATCCCATGTTCAATGCACACCCAGGAGTGTATAGATAGTTCAACAAGTATGTGCCTTCACACACAACACCTATGAAGGGCTAGCAACACGTTGGAGTCAGCCTAACATTGTCACATCCAAGGTCCACACCTGTCAAAATGCCATGACTTAGGCCAACATCACATATTATCAGTGAGGCATGTTTTACAACACACACAGAGGAGCAAGAACACCCATTATCATGAGTCGACAGAACACCTAGGCCATTGCACTCAAGTCACACACACTTCTAGTTCACCTTGTGGCAGTACATGCCCCCGGAAGATCCAACCTACAGTGTACACCGTCCATCCTCAACTAGGAAGTTGCACTTTTCATCAAAGCCATTTGCCAAAGCTATATGGGAGAATGTCAGTCTGATATGCAGACTCAGTTCATGGCAAGTCCCCGACCAAGTCTTACATTGACCAGTGTATTCCAAATGACTCATCCCATTCCCCATTGCAGCCCAACTGGAATGACCTACAGCCCCTAAATCCGAAAGATGGCTAGGTATTGGTTTACGGAAACAGAAGTGCTATTTGATATCCCACAAAAGCAACAATGCCAATGAACGGCCAGCGCATCAAATCATGAATTCTGTTGAACACACAGTAGTCCATCATGCATCACTAGCAAACAATTAAAATAGCACTCAGGACACACTCACTGTAGGTATCTGGGTCCTCAAAATGTGCCACCTCTCCCACGGTGTACGGGGTTGGTCCACCTGTAAAGCATGAAAGGAAGAATATACTCAGACTGGGTGCAGTGACAAATATTTGCAGTTACAATGACACTGTGTGAATATGACATGGTAATGATACACTTTCCCACATGCTCATACTGCATGGATGAATTTGTATTCAACATTAACATTGGATGAGTCTCCTGCTGCAGTTACACACCCTACTACACACATGCAGTGGCCAGGACAGCCAGGTGTTGTCAAAGATACCCCTCCATTAGTATGCCCCAACAATAATGTCTTCCATACATCTCAGCATGTGCATCCCAGAGAGACATCCAAAAGCTGGTTACTTGAGGACTGCATGACCCCTCACAATCAAACAGGCTAGGTGGACATGTTCAACACACAGCAACTAGACACACATGTGACATATGTGTGGCCAACATATCTAACTTCATGTGACGTGAAGGCAACACACATTTATAGCATCATCATGGGTTTCAAATTTTCTGTCTAGCTATGGCGTCAACATATGTAGGTATGTTGTTTCTACATGACTTACTCACTGGCCAATATGACCTGTAGAGTACAAATAGAGGCATTAACGTGTTGCTTGTCTGACACAAATGCAACACTACATTACATACAGCTACTGGCATCTGGTATGTGTTGAAAACATGATCCATCTGACTGCTAGCATTGGTCTTACTACACATTGTGCAACAAATACACATTAGGGCACATAATTATACTTTTGTAGTTCAGCATTTGCATCATTTTTTGATGCAGAGACGGGGCAAGCTAGCAAAATACAAATATATTTTGTCAGATGGCGCCATTTTTGCGTGAAAATGTGGCGCTAAATTGGGGATAGAAATGTATAAACATGGGCCTAGGTTTCCCTAGCATTACACACAGTCAGCTACTTATCTAGCAGATTGGGTAACTATCATCACATGTCCCCACACAGATTTCTATTATTCCCATGTAATTGATTTGTACTCACCAACATGGCCACCAATCCTGAGTCCAAGGTGGTCCAGCAGGTCCTGTTCCCTGGATATCAGATCTGCCCAGCGGTGCTTTAATTGATGGACATTCCGCATGCTCCCATACACCCGGACCTGGTGATGGCGCACCTTCCCCCACCGGACTTTCCGTGCCTCCGTGTGATACCCTTGTATCACACGGCCCCCAGCCTCCAGCATCAGTGGGAGGAAATGGCAAACTAGCCAAATGAATCCCCCCAATTCATCCTCACCCATCCTGGAAAGGCGAGGCCTACCTGACATATTTAGTGAAAAAATTAGACAAATGAAATAATAAAGTAAAAGTGGGAAATGGGGAAAGGTAGAGTTGTGTAGGAAAAAGAAAAAAGAGAAAAATAGCCCAACTAACCCCAAAATTATGCTACCCAGAACAGACTCCCACAGACAATACAAACAAAAACAGGATTAGACAAAACTAGACTAAACAGACTAAGACAATAATATGCAACAAGACTAGGATCACAAAAAGACAAAATACAAGGTACACAGGACACAAAAGCAGTTAAACACAGGACAACACCTTTCACACAACCACACAGTCTAGATAAATCTGAGACTGCAAAGTGAAAGTGAAAGTTAACTCCCAGTACAGATTTAGTAAACAGGATATCCTATTACATCACTTCCTGCATAAAATGGCCGCCGTTTTTATTTTCCCGTTATGCGTCATATTTTCACGCATACACAATGTGCGTCATTTTTTTATGACATTGCACATGATGCTGAGTCAAAAAATATGATATGAAAATTAAGAATTTAATAAGGTACATGAGATGTCCAACATATTGTCCATGTTGCGTCATATTTTCCACGCATACATCATGGGCGTCATAATTTTTCCACGTACAGGAGTGCACATAATGCAGAGTCAAAAAATATGATATGAAAATTAAGAATTTAATAAGGTACTTGAGATGTCCAACATATTGTCCATGTTGCGTCATATTTTCCACGCATACATCATGGGCGTCATAATTTTTCCACGTACAGGAGTGCACATAATGCAGAGTCAAAAAATATGATATGAAAATTAATAATTTACTAAGGTACATGAGATGTCCAACATATTGTCCATGTTGCGTCATATTTTCCACGCATACATCATGGGCGTCATAATTTTTCCACGTACAGGAGTGCACATTATGCAGAGTCAAAAAATATGATATGAAAAGTTTGATTACATAGCTAAATATGAGAAACACTTATGAAAATTTATATTTGACTCTGCATTCTGTGCACTCCTGTACGTGAAAAAATTATGTTGCCCATGCTGTATGCGTAGATATTTGAGCAATTTTTTAATTATGTCTTCATTTTTAAAACTTGGGGAAGGTGATTTGTCATGGCCAAACGGTGCTATGTGATACACATTTGTGGTTAGCTATGACACATGTCCGTTGTTGTATGTATAGAAGGCATTCACACTGTAATATTTATGATACGTTAAATAATGTATTAACCATGTTTGTCCACATATTTTGGGTAATTGCTGATGGCTATTTTGGAATGATGGATGGGATACCATGATGTATTCCTTCTCCAAAATGAGTCCACAATTATGATGGTGATGCTTTTATCTATAGTCCGAACAGGGAGTGCAATAGTCACTTACAGTTTTTATGGGGCTAACCATGTCCCATTATGAATTTGTGTTTCTGATTTTTGTTTTACTTTTGACATGTAGCCCACACATGTGCCTTATGCATGTGTTTAGTTCACAAGCACAAGATTCTTGTATATTTGTGGGGCGGTAGAGGTGGACTTAGGATTTGCCCATCCAGATTAGCTAATGTATCCATGGCTTTTATTTGTTCTGTTATGCAAAACCTGCAGCAGCAGGCTACTGTAAGGCCATCTGGTATGAATCACGGTTGATCATTCATTCATCTCATTAGCCCATTTGACGTTTGCACTATTGATGAGTTGGAGCAATCTGGCATACCATTTTCCAATGACTATGTTTGCAAAATCTCAGCGTTCCTCATGTGCTGATGACAAATATTTAGTTGATGTCTGTGGCCCTTTCGGCATTACCTGGTTTAGTGGCATGTTACATTCGTCCTGCTAGGTTCAAACTGGGTCACTACTGTGATGGGCTGCTTTCAAATATTTGGTTGATTGGATGACATATGTGTACATGTGTGTGGAAATGTGGATCCACTATCACCTGTCTGGGTGTATGTTGTCACTGTAACTTCAAGGTCTCCTCATGAGTTAGTGGCAGCTAATGTTGTTCCAATTGGGTATTGCTCATATCACACACTTGAGAGAAGCTATTGATGACATGGTCACGTACACATGGATGGTCCCACCATGTCTCTGAACACGTGTGATGAGACTTTCCAAAGATCTACATTTTTGGGCTGGGTGCGAGACTGTCTCAGGTGTCTGGATCAGGCATGTGTAATTGCCACATTTGTACTCCTGTTGGCCTCTGTGTATGGTAATGTATCATGTCACATCCTACCCTCTGTGCATACATTTGTGATGTTTATTTTTGGTGTGATGATTGGTATAGCATTCTTGCTCAATGAGACGACATTCTTCTTCAGCAATTTCAAACTAAAGGTGGTCAGAAATGAATAGGCCAAAGCATGATGTGGTGTTTGTTATCTGTGTTTATTTACAATTGTGCAATACGAGTTGTTATAGGAAATTAAGAAAAAAAAATATTGACAAGCTGTTGGCGCCTACGCACTCCTGCTGCCGTGTTAGGTTGTTCCCCCTCCAGTTGCAGGGCAGCATCCTCCTCTTCGTCATCCTCAGGCATGTCTGGGTCCGGTTCAAGGAGGGGAATGTTCCTTTTTACACAAATATTGTGCAATATGGCACAAGTGAGTATGATCTTACAGACCATCTCTGGGGAATAGAGTAGGCTACCGCCAGTTATGTCAAGGCAGCGGAACCTTGACTTTAGGATCCCAAAGGTCCGCTCCACAATGCTGCGTGTCCTCTTGTGGGCGTCATTGTATGCCCGCTCTGCAGCAGTATTTGGGTTCCCAAATGGTGTCATTAGCCAAGGCTGGATGCCATACCCCTGATCAGCTGAAAGAAAAACACAGAATGGGATCAATTAGATGTAGGAGGCACTGTTGTACAGATCTTTGATGGCAGTAGTTGTCTTGTGTTGTCTGTGACTCTTTTGTGTACTAATGTGACAACCTATAGTTGTTGGTGAAAACTTTTGCATTGATTTTTTTTCCTTGGCTGAGCAAGTGTTTGTTGGCTAACCGTTTGTCAGCAGTATGTATTTGTTTTTTCAGTACAGTGTGCCCTCCCTAGAATTGTGACTTGTGATACAGGTGTCCGTGTGTCTTCACTGGGGGTGAGATGATAGTTCCATGCAGAGTTGAAACATGAAAGTGTAGTTAACACGTTCATGTGAAAGTACCCAGGCCATCCCATCCCTTAAAACTTATGCAATGTATTAGTGTACAGGTTATTGTGAGACTTCCAATTTGCAAGGTGACATTTAGGCAACCACACTCATTAATGTCTTCACATTAAGCTGTGGAGTAAAATCAAATGTGTGACAGGTTCAATGGTGACTTCTGAAACATGGCTAGTGATGTGAGTACCTCAGTGTGTTCCTGTCTAGGTGTTGCTATTGTGGTGTATGTGTTGTTTGTCCTAGAGGTTTGCTGTGCAATGTGTATATAAGTAGAATTTTTGTCCTTACCAACAAGTAGTCCATTGCCATACCGTCCATCCTGGAAGTGTTGGTTGATGGTAGAGTGACGGAAGATGAATGCGTCATGTACACTCCCAGGATATTTAGCCACAATGTTGCTGATCAATCCTTGGTGATCGACTATGGCCTGCACGTTGATGGAATGTGTGTGCTTCCTGTTGCGGTAGAGGTGCTCAGTCGCAGCAGGTGGCACAAGGCGTACGTGTGTGCAGTCGATTGCACCAAGGACGTGCGGGAAGCCACTGATGGCGTAGAACCCCTGTTTAGTTTCCTGCTGCTTCTGCAGTGTGTTAGGGAAGCAGATGTGGAGGGGTGTCAGTTGAATGATGGCATCCAGTACTTTTGGCAGGAATGCAGAGAATGATGGTTGGGATATTCCACCAACCAGGGCACCAGTTGTCTGAAACGAGCCACTTGCCAGCAGGTGAAGTACGGCAAGCAGCTTTGTTTCTGTTGGGATAGTGCGGGGAGTCACTAAAGTGGGGGCCAACTGCTGTTCAATATTTCTCAGCAGCTGCTGAATGGCCTGCCAGTTCAACCGGTACCTCTGGATGATGTCCCGTTCCCTGAGGCCATGCAGGGTTGTTCTTGGGTGGAATATCCTCTCCTGCCTTCTCCGCTGCCTTTGGGGTCCCTGCTGTTGTTGTTGTAGCTGCTGTTGTTGCTGCAGGGCTCTGCGTTTACGTGCACGCTGAATCAAAATCACCTCCATGTCTCCCTGTTGCTGCTCTGCTGTTTGTTCTGTGTGTTCTGATTAAATACAGGTGTGTTTGCCCCATTTTAACGCCTGCCCTGACCCAGGCGTTAAATTTTAACGCTATTCGTGTTTTGCGTCATTTTTTAGCTCCGCCTACCGTCCGGGAGTCATTTTTGCCCGGAAGCATAAATACGACGCACGGCTGTGTGCGTCGGTTTTTGGACGGGAACGCCTACCCTGCATGTCATTAACGCAGGGCGGGGTGCCGCTTCCAGAAACTGACGCACATTGCGGAATTTTCCTTTGCGCTGGCTCGGGCGTCAGTGTTTAAATATGGGGCAACGTTTGCGCTGAATGTGCGTCAAAATTTTTGACGCACATTCGGCGCAAACGGAGTATAAATATGCCCCCGAATGCAAAGCATTGATCTGTAATAGAGAGAGTCACTGAGATCTTCACTTGTTGCACCCCCTGACCCTCCACAAGAGCCAGGTGCTTTTAATGTAAATTCATGCTTGTGAACACAACTTTTTTCTGCATAATATTAATAAAGATCAAAAACAAAATCTTAATCCGACCATTCAGGATTGTAAAAAGCGTCTGTTGTATATATGAAAGTAACATCTCTGCGAACCGAGCCAGCGGATTTTCATAATTAGAGGCAGAACAATTATTTTTTTTGTTAATGACGTGTTTTACTTTTAGGCTTTACAGGCTGCAACGAGCATGCAAATTCTCCGAAGAATTCGGAGCATTCAGGCCTTCTACTGATCTACATATCCTAAAGACATTTGGAAGAATAACTATTGGAACACAGCTGCAACACATCGCAAGAACATGTGCAAACAGATGTAGAAACGCACCACAGACGACTAACTCCCCTCTAAATCATTTTAACAACGTACCTCTTCATTGTTCCTCACAGAATGTTTGCAAACACATTGGAGACTTGTAGATCTTTAAGAACACGTTTATCATGTTGTCTGCTACAATCTGCTTTTATTGTTTCCAAGATTTGTGTTTCTTGTTGTGCTGTGGTGGCGTATATAACAAACAGGAATTCTTAGAGAACGTCACCATGCTATTTTCGATAAAAAAGCAACCATTTTGTAACTACTTGAGTACTCATTATGAATGAGTGATGTAACAGTAGCTTATAGGTGGTATTTTCTAAGTTTTGATAATATCTACTACACATCAAATCGTAACACAATATATTACTAGATGGAACAGTACATTACATGCACCTAAGAAACTGAGACGCATTTACAAACCTCTAGCGCCTTCCTGCGTCCCATTAGCGTAACTTTTTTAACGCCTATGTGGCTTGCATCGCACCACTTTGCTCCCCCTTGTGCCACATTATGCTAGTGCCAGGCATAATGTATGCAAAGGAGGTGTTCTGACGCTAGGAGGCCCGCAAAAATGGCAGAGTGAAATCTACAAGATTTCACTGCGCCATTTTTGGCACCATTTTTAACGCCTGCTCACAGCAGATGTCAATATGACACACCCATAGAGAGTTATGGGTCTTCTTGTATTTTGCTGCACTAGCATCAGCATTTTTTACGCTAGTCCAGCAAAGTGCCACAATAGTGTCAGAAATGTTAATATTGTTGGCCTGATGACTGCCATGGTGCGCTGTATTGTAAATACCGCACCCCCATGGTGTTGTTAGGTGGGGCATTGGTGACACAAAAAAACTGGCGTATCAGCACTGATGCACCAGTTTCTTCTAAATATGAACCTGAATATTAGTTAAGAGGGGAGAAAGAGCCACTCAAATTACAGAAGCAGAATCTTGTGAAGGTGAACCACAACAGTCACTATTAAGCCTGTACTTAATCCTCAGGTAAAGTGGCACAAAAGCAGTGAGGCTTAACTGTGCATTAATGTGTAAACTAATAATACAGTACTTAAACAGTAATAAATGAAAAAAAACAACACAGGACAAATCCCAAACCAATTAATAAAAGTAAAGTAAAATTATCAGAACCGGAAATATGAGTTTTTACATTTTTAGGTGAAAATAGCACCAAAAAGTACAAAGCACCACCTCCGGTTATTAGAAAAGTTACCTCTTCAAGTCTTTTGCGAAAAGCTGCATTTCGCCTTGGTGGGTCATGAGAAGGTCAATGTCAGCAAGAAAAACAGGTCGGGCATTGAATACGGTCTTTGTTGTAAAGTGAAGAGCCGGTTGTCACTGAAAATTGGCGCTGGTGGTCGATGTAGGCTGTCACTGTCTGTGCAAAGAACGGGACTCTGAAGCTTTGCATTGGCAGTCTTTGTGGATGGTTGATGTCATTGTGACGAGTAGGTCTTGCTGGAGAGTTAGGTTGGTGCTCATCATGGGTGGTCAATTCTTGACTTGAAGAGGTCATTTCGGAGTCACAAGGAGCTCACAACTTCTGTATCCTTGCCTTTTCATCAGGAGGAGTACAGTATGATGCTAGCCAAGGGTTCAGGGCCTGGAAGGCACCTCTAGGAGATCAGGACTGACTCTAGCAGAGGCCATCATCAGGGCTCAGGCAGGTCTAGTTGGTGCTGGTCATTGGGACAGGAACGCCCCTGGATCCTTGCTGTGTCCCTGTAGCTCAAAATAGAGGTCAGACATCTGACCCTTAGACTCCCTTCTTGGGAGCCTGGGTTCAAAGCAACTATAACGAATCTTCCTTCTTGAGACAGCAAGGCAGTCTTTCTTCTGAATCTTCCACAGGTCCAGGGGTGGTCTGATGAGAGGTTCTAAAGGTGCCACTTTTATACTGATGCCAGCCTTTATGTGGGGGAAATTCCTGGCTTTGTCCCAAAACTGATTTTGGTCAGTTCTTCTTCTTCTTTTAGTCCTGGCTCAAAACTGTTTGCGATGCCAGAGGCAAGGAAGGGCAGACCTAGTGTCAGGTTCCATTGTGTGTGTTGGAGGGAGGGTCCTTTGATTTGTAATGAGGGTAGGGCACACATCCTCAACAGCCATCCTGTGGGGAAATCTCTCTCTCCACACCCAGGCCTCTATTTTGTTATTAAAGTCTGTGGGCAATACAGAAATGCCACAGAAGAGACATGTACAGTGATGGGACCCTAGGCAGAGGCAGAAAGACACATTTGGTTTAGGGCAGAAAAAGCTAACTTTCCAAAAAGTGGAATTTTCAGAGTAGTATCTTAAATCTGACCTTACCATTAAAGATGATTTTATATTAAAATTAATTTGAGAACAAACACCTTTCCTCTATCTAGTCCCAAATTGAAGTTAGTACATATTTAGTTGTTAGACTTGACAGCCTTAGGGTGGTCACCCCTAACTTTTTGCCTTCCTCCCTCCACTTTTTAGATACTGTTTTTGCTGGTTTTAAGACTCAGCACACTTTACCACTGCTAATCAGTGCTAAAGGGCATATGCTCTCTACTTTCAAACATAGTAACATTGGATCATACCCAAATGGACTATCTAATTTACTCATAAGTCCCTAGTAAAGGCTGCTATATGTGCCCAGGGCCTATAGATTAAATGCTATTAGTGGGCCTGCAACACTGATTGTGCCACCCACTTCAGTAGCCCCTTAACCTTGTCTCAGGCCTGCCATTGCAAGGCCTGTGTGTGCAGTTTCACTGCCAATTTGACTTGGCATTTAGAAATACTTGCCAAGCCTAAAACACCTTTCTTTCTACATATACGACACCCTTAAGGTATGCCCTAGGTAAACCATAGGGCAGGGTGCTGTGTAGGCAAAAGGCAGGCCATGTACCTGTGTAGTTTACATATCCTGGTAATGTCAAACTCCTAAATTCGTTTTTACACTGCTGTGAGGCCTGCTCCCTTCATAGGCTAACATTGGGGCTGCCCTCATACATTAGAGTGGTAGCTGCTGATCTGAACGGAGCTGGAAGGTCGTATTTAGTATGGCAAGAATGGTGATACAAAATCCTGCTGACTGGTGAAGTTGGATTTATTATTACTATTTTAGAAATGCCATAAAATAAGCATTTCTCTGCACGTAAATCTTTCTGTGCCTTACAATCCATGTGTGGCTGGGTTTAGTTGACAGCACTTGTGCATTCACTCAGACACACACCAAACACAGGATACTCAGCCTCACTTGCATACATCTGCATTTTGAATGGGTCTTCCTGGGCTGGGAGGGTGGAGGTCCTGCCCTCTACTGGGACGCTGGCAGACAGGATTCAACTGAAAGGGGACCTGGTGCACTTCTAAGCCACTCTTTGAAGTCTCCCCCACTTCAAAGGCACATTTGGGTCTATAAACAGGACCTCTGCCCCTACCAACTCAGACACTTCCTGGAGAAGAAACTGGAACCAGAACCTGCATCCTGCCAAGAAGAACTGCCTGGCTGCCCAAAGGACTCACCTGTCTGAAGTCTGCTGCCTTGCTGTTGCCCTGCTGCCTTTCTGCTCTCTGGCTGTGGTGAAGAAGTGCTCTATAAGGGCTTGGATAGAGCTGACCTCCTGTTCGCTGAAGTTTCAGGACCAAAAAGACTTCGGGGGTCATTCCAACCCTGGCGGTCGGTGATAAAGCGGCGGCCAACCGGCCAACAGGCAGGTGGTCCAAAAAATGGAATTCTGACCCTGGCGGGAACCGCCAACACAGGCCACCACATTAACACTCCGACCGCCACGGCGGGACCGCCAAACAGCGCGGCGGTCAACGCCAACAGGCAAGCGGCAGACAATGTACCGCCCACCCTATCACAACTCACCAATCCGCCCCCTTTTCCGGGGCGGGAGGCCCGCCGATAAAAACACAGCGGAAACAGACTACGAACGGGAAAACGCTCACCTATACACACTCCACGAGGAAGGAGGACAGCATGGAGCCCGAATTACACATCCTACCGGCTATTGTCTACCTGCTCATCTACCAGGAGTACGAACGCCGGCGCAGACGACAACGGTGAGTACTGCACCTACGACACAGGGGAGGGGGTAGGAGGAAAGGTTACGTGCACACACATACGCAATACACCCACCCCCCAACCCAAATACCTACACCCCAATGCAGAGCAACAAGTCAGAGTGACACCCCCTAAACCCCCTGGAAGAATGCAAAGACATAATTCAAATGAAGTTTAAAATTTATGTATAAAATAGGTTTGTTTAAGTCATGGTAAATATGCCATATGAAATATACAAAAGAAATAATGAACATAGTGCAAAGTATAAACATAGTCAATAAGTCCTGCACAGTCCTTTCAATATCCATAGTCCGTGGGCCAATGTGTACAAACACATGGGCAAAGCCCTCACAGGAGACCGGAAACCATTGGAGAGAACACTGCTGGTGCATCAGATGAGAAAACAACAGGCACCTCAGGGGGAAGGGAAAGGGGGGCACCTCAGCCACATGAGTCCACGACTCCAGATCCACGAGGGGCCTCCATGCCCACTGTACCATCCTGGGGAGTGCAAAGCCACAGTCCATCACATGGATAACCGACTCCACTGGTATTGGAGGAGGCATGGTGCCCAGAGTGCTTCGTGAACACCTGCTCGACACAGAACCGGCACTGTCAAAGGACCAGCGGTTCTTGAGACGGCGGTGCCCAGCGGAGCGGTGCTTGAGATGAAGGGCCCAGCGGAGCGGTGCTTGAGATGAAGGGCCCAGCAGAGTGGTGCTTGACAGGAAGGGCCCAGCAGAGCGGTGCTTGACAGGAAGGGCCCAGCAGAGCGGTGCTTGACAGGAAGGGCCCAGCGGAGCGGTGCTTGAGATGAAGGGCCCAGCGGAGCGGTGCTTGAGATGAAGGGCCCAGCGGAGCGGTGCTTGACAGGAAGGGCCCAGCGGAGCGGTGCTTGAGATGAAGGGCCCAGCGGAGCGGTGCTTGACAGGAAGGGCCCAGCGGAGCGGTGCTTGACAGGAAGGACCCAGCTGAGCGGTGCTTGACAGGAAGGGCCCAGCGGAGCGGTGCTTGATATGAAGGGCCCAGCGGAGCGGTGCTTGAGATGAAGGGCCCAGCGGAGCGGTGCTTGAGATGAAGGGCCCAGCGGAGCGGTGCTTGACAGGAAGGGCCCAGCGGAGCGGTGCTTGAGATGAAGGGCCCAGCGGAGCGGTGATTGACAGGAAGGGCCCAGCGGAGCGGTGCTTGAGATGAAGGGCCCAGCGGAGCGGTGCTTGAGATGAAGGGCCCAGCGGAGCAGTGCTTGACAGGAAGGGCCCAGCGGAGCGGTGCTTGAGATGAAGGGCCCAGCGGAGCGGTGCTTGAGATGAAGGGCCCAGCGGAGCGGTGCTTGACAGGAAGGGCCCAGCGGAGCGGTGCTTGAGATGAAGGGCCCAGCGGAGTGGTGCTTGACAGGAAGGGTCCAGCGGAGCGGTGCTTGAGATGAAGGGCCCAGCGGAGCGGTGCTTGAGATGAAGGGCCCAGCGGAGCGGTGCTTGACAGGAAGGGCCCAGCGGAGCGGTGCTTGACAGGAAGGGCCCAGCGGAGCGGTGCTTGAGATGAAGGGCCCAGCGGAGCGGTGCTTGACAGGAAGGGCCCAGCGGAGCGGTGCTTGAGATGAAGGGCCCAGCGGAGCGGTGCTTGAGATGAAGGGCCCAGCGGAGCGGTGCTTGAGATGAAGGGCCCAGCGGAGCAGTGCTTGACAGGAAGGGCCCAGCGGAGCGGTGCTTGACAGGAAGGGCCCAGCGGAGCGGTGCTTGAGATGAAGGGCCCAGCGGAGCAGTGCTTGACAGGAAGGGCCCAGCGGAGCGGTGCTTGAGACGGCGGGCCCTCTTCAGCGGTGCTCCTCACGGCGGGGCCCTGTTCAGCGGTGGCTGTCTTGGCGGGGCCCTCTTCAGCGGTGCTCCTCACGGCGGGGCCCTGTTCAGCGGTGCCTGTCTTGGCGGGGCCCTCTTTAGCGGTGCTCCTCACGGCGGGGCCCTGTTCAGCGGTGCCTGTCTTGGCGGGGCCCTCTTCAGCGGTGCTCCTCACGGCGGGGCCCTGTTCAGCGGTGCCTGTTTTGGCGGGGCCCTCTTCAGCTGTGCTTGTCCTGTCTTTCAAGGGACCCAGACCTGGCCAAGACTCCCCGCTTAGTCGCCCTCCGACCTTGCGGTAGCGGGGCCCTCCTGTGATGGAGTCTTGTGCCCGTGGGTGTCGTCCGTCACACCCGGTATGGGGCTGGAAGGGCCCTCCTGGTGCGCTCGGCTGCTGCATGTCTTCTCCGCACTGCTGCCCTTGCCCTCCTTCGCTGCAGCTCTGGGGCCCTTGCCTCCCTTAGATGATGTGGCAGGTGACGTGGCAAGGCCACTCTCCGTGGTGGCAGCCGTCTCAGGCTTTTGGCGCCAGCCCTTAAGTTTTCTTGTCCTCTTCCCAGGGGGTGGGCTGGCTGTCCCCTTGCTGCTGGCCGATGTTCCTTCCCTAGGAGCTGGTGGACTCCAGTAGCCCGGCACTATGGTGATACTAGATGCAGGGCTGGTGGTGGCTGAGGTGCTCTTTGGACTCTTACGAGATGGAGGGGGTGGGTCAGGTGATGCAAAGAGGTTAATTTTGGAGAGGAATTTTTTTTTAGGAGCAATGGGAACGGTAGGTGCAGTGGGTATGGGAGTGGAGGAAGAGGATGTGGTTGTAGGAGAGTCAAGTGTGCTGTCTTTGGGTGCAGGTGCTTGGGCTGGAGGCTGTCGTGAGGTGGATGGCTGTTGGGTGGGTGGCTGCCTGCGTTTGTGTGGTTTGGAAGAGGGGGTGACAGACACACTGGGAGAGGACACAGGGGACGTGTAAATGGCAGTGGGGGTGGTGACTGCACGTGTGCTGACTGTAATGGAGGGTGTGCTGGTGATGGAAGTACTGGCAAGCAGGTGTGAGTGGAGACGTCACAGGGAGGGAGGAGGGAGACGAGGAGGAGGGGGACACAGAGGTGGTAGTGACAGTTGGCATGTCTTCATTTGGATGTTGTTTGTGTGAATGCTTGTGGGATCTGTGGTGCTTATGTCTGGATGAGCTGCCCTTGGGTGTTGAGGTGTGTGCAGGCTGGTCTGATGGTGTGGATGGGATAGGCTGAGGAACAGGAGACTGGGACTGGGTGGAGGGAGTTAGAAGAGGGAGGCTGGAGACAGGGACAATGGCTGCCGTCAGTGCTGAGGCCAGAGCATTGAACGATCGCTGATGGGCAGCCTGACCCGAATGAATGCCCTCCAGGTATGCATTGCTCAGATGCACCTCCCTTTCCACCCCCTGGATGGCATTCAAAAGGGTAGACTGCCCAACAATGAGCGTCCGGAGGAGGTCAATGACCTCCTCACTGAGGGCAGCAGGGGTAACTGGGGCAGGGCCTGAGGTGCCTGGGGCGAAGGAGATGCCCGCCTTGGTGTGCGAGCGGGCACGGGGCGAACGCTGAGGGGCTGCTTGGAGGGCGGAGCTGGTGCGCTGGGTGGTGGCTGTACCTGTAGTTGCGGTGGGCACGGATGTTGCCGCCACCGCAAGGGAGCTCCCTTCCGAGGACGTGTCGGTGTCGCTGACGTCTCCACGGGTCTCCGTTGTGGAGCTCCCCTCGCCCTCCATCTCACTGCTGAACTCGGAGTCCGTTGCATGGCCCTCCGGGGCCATGTGAGATGCAGCTTCCTCGTGCGCCAATGCCACTTCTCCTCCGCCTGATGATGCTAATGCACACATGCACAGGAAGAAAAAGAAAATGGGTGGGGGGGAAAAATGAAGACAGGTTGAGTGCATGCATTGGCAACACCGTTGGCGGAGAGGACAGACACAGAAGCCCCCTGAACTACGCTGCGCATTCGGGGTACACTACTCAGTACTTGTGACTAGGCCTACAGGTCTATGGACGACAAATGCACATGTGGGTGATGCAGGACCATGGATAGCTGTACTTGGCACCCTACAGAGGTGGGGGCGGGGGCACAGGGCCATGGCTAACGGAGGGGACTAGCCTACAGAAAGCGCCCTGGCCTTGAGTTACCCACAGCCCTCCTCCCCCACCCAGACACCTCCACTGCGCGCAAAGATAGCAGAATGTGCTGATACTCACCCCCTTGTGTCTGCTGTGATGTCCTCACGTGCCCATCCAAATCGGGGTAGGCCACCAGCAGGATCCGGGACATCAGGGGGGTCAATTTGCGGCTGGGAGGCCATCCCCAGCAGAGACTCGGCGGTCTTTCTGGTCCCGCGGCGGATGTCCTCCCACCTCTTTCGGCAGTGGGTGCCCCGTCTGTCGTGGACCCCCAGGGCCCAGACGTCCTTGGCGATGGCACGCCAAATGTCGACCTTCTGATGGGCGCTGACCTATTTGACATGTACAGGGTGGGAAAGGAAATATCATCACTTTTCAGCATGGTAGATGTGAGTGGCCCCCCCTCCCCAACCTTGCCATGTGGCACATGTTCCCATCTGTCGTGCGTTGCACTCCTCATTCGCTCCCCTCCCCACCATCTTACATACACCCCACTCAACACAGGCATAGCCCATTCAGCGTGCACCCTGTGTACTAACCTGTTGGTCTGGAGGACCGTAGAGTAGCGCATACTGGGGGAGGACCCCATCAACTAGTTTCTCCAATTCTTCAGAAGTGAAGCCACGGGCCCTATCCCCAGTCGCAGCAGCCATTGTATCTCCCAGACCGAGGTCACAGCAGCACTTGCAGTATAGGTCCGCTCCTGTGGATGATCAGGTCTTGAGTGATTAATCAGATAGAAAATGGCGGTCACGCCCGTGGCGGTGCGTACCGCGACTGCCGGCGCACATCGTCATTGGCTCCTGAGACCCATAGGGTTCAATGTTAACCAATGCTGCTTTGCGCCGCGGTCTTCGACCGCCTACCGCCACGGTGTGCCACGCCAGCGCAGTGACCTCACATCCCACTGTCACACTTCACAGGTCAGGCAGCCGCCATTTCAAGGGCCCACATGGCATGATTTCTACTGCGTCACACAGGCCTAGGCCTTGCATTGCCACTCATACAAGCCGTTCCATGCATAGCGATTCGTGTACTGTGCAAGCTGTGTGAACGAACCTGTGGGTTGCTTGACTCTGTGCTCCATGTTGTCCTTCCTAGGCACCGTCCGCTGGGACTTGCGAGGAGAAGGATGAATCCTCCCGTGTACCGACCGCTGGTGGACCTGTCGACAATGGAAGAACGAGACATCATACTTACATACCGGCTTGACAGAGCAACTATACATGAACTATGTGCCCAACTGGAGCCAGAACTGATGTCCCCCATCTGCCAACCCACAGGGATTCCCCCTCTGGTGCAGGTTCTGTCAGTACTCCATTTTTTGGCAAATGGGTCGTTTCAGACAACAGTGGCCATATCATCTGGGATGTCTCAGCCTATGTTTTCAAAGGTTTTGTCCAGAGTGTTGTCTGCCCTGATGAAATACATGCGGAGATACATTATTTTCCCTGAGGTGGGCGAATTGGCTACAGTGAAGGGTGATTTCTATGCCCTTGGACATATCCCCAACATCATGGGGGCCATTGATGGGACCCATGTGGCTTTGGTTCCCCCCAAAGACAGTGAGCAGGTGTTCCGAAACAGAAAAAGTTATCATTCGATGAATGTCCAGGTGTTCTGTTTGGCTGACCAGTACATCTCCCATGTAAATGCCAAGTTCCCTGGGTCAGTGCATGACACGTATGTCATGCGAAATAGCAGCATCCCTTATGTGATGGAACAGCTACAGAGACACCGTGTGTGGCTAATTGGTGACTCTGGTTACCCCAACCTGTCGTGGCTACTGACCCCAGTGAGGAATCCCAGGACAAGGGCAGAGGAACGCTACAATGAGGCCCATGGGCGAACTAGGAGGATCATAGAAAGGACCTTCGGGGTCCTGAAGGCCAGGTTTAGGTGCCTGCATATGACAGGGGGATCCCTCATGTACTCACCAAAGAAGGTGTGCCAGATCATCGTGGCCTGCTGTATGCTTCACAATCTTGCATTGCGACACCAGGTGCCTTTTCTGCAGGAGGATGGTCCAGATGGTGGTGTTGTTGCAGCTGTGGAGCCTGTGGAGAGTGAAGAAGAGGAGGACGACGGGGACGACACGGACAACAGGGATACAGTCATACAACAATACTTTCAGTAGCACACAGGTAAGGAACAGCCACCCCAATTTACAGTTACTTGAGGCCCCATGCGTCTCCACTGTCTGTGTTTCCTCCCAGTTCCTGTTAACTGATTTGTGACTTTCCCTTCCCTTTTCAGAGCTGTATGACCCACTGCCTGACTTCAGCTTTGTTTGCCCATGGACTAAATCTTATTGAAATTGGTATGTTGTCATCACAAAGTAACTGGACATTATTGAACCGTTATGTGTAATACATTTGTTAAGAATACAAGCAGACTCCTGTTTATTTAGGTGGAATAAGTGATTTATTTAAAGTGCTAGATATAGGTAAATGATTGGGAAGCGGGGATGGGTGGGGGTGGAGTAATGTCCATGGCAGAGTCCAGTTCTCAGTCGCACAGGTGCATTGTCCATAGGCCTGTGGAAGGATGGAGCAGGGGCAGTTCAAGGTTGGACAGGGTGACAATGTGGGACAGTGGGATGACATCAGGGGGTATCTTAGGCTGGCGGGGGTCTTGCAATCCTACTCTGTCTTCTTGTGAGATCTCAGGTTCCGCTTGCGGGGTGGTTCTTCTTCTGCAGGAGGTGGGGTTCTGGTGGCCTGTCGTTGTGTGGGGGCCTCCTGTCCACTGGCACCGGCAGAGGTGGTCGGCTGTTCCTGGCCTGGGCTAGTGACAGGGGCCCTTTGGGGTGCCACATGGTCCCGCAATGTGGTGACGATCTGGGTAAGGGCCAGGACGATGGTCTCCATTGCGGAACTGATGTTCCTCAGTTCCTCCCTGAACCCCATGTACTGTTCCTCCTGTAGTTCCTGGATCTCCTGGAACCGGGCCAGTACCGTCGCCATCGTCTCCTGGGAGCGGTGGTATGCTCCCATGATGGTGGAGAGGGCCTCTTGGAGAGTGGGTTTCCCAGGCCTGTCCCCCCCCTGTCGCACAGCAGCCCTCCCAGTTCCCCTGTGTCCCTGGGCCTCTGTCCCCTGGCCGGTGTGCCCACTACCACTGCCCCCAGGTCCCTGTTGTTGTTGGGGTGGTGGGTCAACCTGGGTGCCCTGTAGTGGTGGACACACCGCTGATTGACGTGCCCTGGAGACAGAGGCATGGGCCCGCTGGGTGGGAGCTGTGCTGGTGTTCCCAGAGGGGGTTGGGTCTGGTGTAGCCTGTGGCTGTCTGTGGGGAACCGACTGTCCAGAGGTCCCCGATGGGCCGGGCTGGTCGTCTGGCTCCAGGGAGACAGAGCTGCTGTCATCGCAAGGGGGCCTCTTCGGGGGGTGGGATGGACATCTCTGGACCCTCCGTGGCGGTGTGGTGGCGTTTGGATCCTGCAGGGGTATAAAGGTATGGTTATTGCTTCTGTGTGTGGGATTTCGTGTGATGGGTGGGTGTCCGTGTACCCATGTGCAGGCATTTCCTTGTGGGGGCTTTTGTGAGGGTGGCTTGTGGGGGTGATGTGTGTGTGCAGTGGGCATGCTTTGGTGATGGGTGTCCATGCTTTGGGGTCGCATGCAGGGCTTGGTGTTGGGATGGGTGGGTTGTGATGGTGAGGCTTTTGCTAGGGGTTGGTGTGATGGGGAGGGGGTGAGGGTGGGGGTATGATTTGGCATTCAGGTGGGGTGGGGGTGGGAAGCAGTAGTGAGGATTTGCCTTACCAGAGTCCATTCCTCTGCCTACTCCAGTGAGGCCCTCAGGATGCAGGATGTGCAAGACTTCCTCCTCCCATGCGGTAAATTCTGGGGGAGTAGGTGGGGGTCCGCCTCCAGTCTTCTGCACCGCTATGTTGTGCCTTGATACCATGGAACGCACCTTCCCCCGTAGGTCGTTCCATCTCTTCCTGATGTCCTCCCGATTGCGTGGATGCTGTCCCACCGCGTTGACCCTGTCCACTATCCTTTGCCATAGCTCCATCTTCCTGGCAATTGTGGTGTGCTGCACCTGTGCCCCGAAGAGCTGGGGCTCTACACAGACTATTTCCTCCACCATGACCCTGAGTTCGGCGTCACTGAACCTGGGGTGTCCTTGGGGTGCCATGGGGTGGTGTGGTTGAGGTGTGGGGTGGCGTTTGTGGTGATGAGTGTGGTGCGTGTGGTGGTGTGTGGTGTTTGGTGCGTGGATTTTGTGTGGGTGATGGTGTTGTGTGCCTCTGTGTTGTGGGATTCTCTATTCTGTGCTCTGTCTCTTGCCTTCGTCAATGATTTCGGGTCGTAGGGGCTTGTGGGTGATGTGGGTGTGTGATTTATATTGTGTTGGGTGTGTGGGAGTGGTGTTAGTATGTGTATCAGGTGTGTGTATTTCGAAGTGACCAATGTGGCTGAGTTTTCTATGGGTGTGTGTATTTTGACCGCGGCGGTGTGTACCGCCAATGGAATACCGCGTTTGAAAGACCGCTGTGTGGATTTGTGGGTCGGAATGGTATGGGCGTATTTCTGTTGGTGTGACGGTGGAGGTTTGGTCAGCGCCATTTTTTCGCTGACCTTTGGTGTGGCGGATTATTGAGGGTGTCGGGTTTTCGGCGGTTTGGCAGTTGCGGGTCAGAATGACCGTGGCGGTTTACCACGGCGGCGGCGGTGTTATGGCGGTCTTCTGACCGGCGGTAAGCGCCTTTTACCGCCGAGGTCAGAATGACCCCCTTCATCTTTACAAGAAAGACTCCTTGTGCAGCGAAATTCGGTGCACCGCCTGCCAGAAACGCCGCACAGCCTGCACTGCAGTGAAAATTTCACTGCACGCTGAACCGGAATGACGCAGCACGACTTTGCAACAAGAAGATCGAAGCAGCACCAGCTTCGCAACCGGAAATTCAACGCACGGTCCACTGGATCGATGCGTAGTCGGAACAACGCAGCCCGACTTCCAGAGAGGAATCAACATAGCGACTGCTGAGCGGTAGATTAGATGCAACACCCACTGGATCAATGCAGCTCCTGTGACTTAATCCTGCCAGCGCAGGAAATCCATGATTTGTCCCCGGGGCGTCTGAAAACCCTGCAACCTGAAGATGATCCTCGACCTGGTGTAGGAAATCGACGCACAGCCGTCCCTGCGTGAAAACTAAATGACACATGCGGCCCAAGAAATCGACGCACACCCCTTTGTTTCCATGCATCTCCTCCTCTGTGGTTCTTTGCGGAGATTTTTCACGTGAGCCAGGTACTTTGTGCTTAAAAGAGACTTTGGGGGTCATTCAAAGCTTGGCGGGCGGCGGGCGGCGGGAGCCGCCCGCCAAGCGGGAACCGCCAGAAGACCGTACCGCGGTCAAAAGACCGCGGCGGTCATTCTGGGTTTCCCACTGGGCTGGCGGGCGACCGCCAAAAGGCCACCCGCCAGCCCAGTGGGAAACACCCTTCTACGAGGAAGCCGGCTCCGAATGGAGCCGGCGGAGTGGAAGGTGTGCGACGGGTGCAGTAGCACCCGTCGCGAATTTCAGTGTCTGCTAAGCAGACACTGAAATTCAAAGTGGGGCCCTCTTACGGGGGCCCCACGACACCCCTCACCGCCATCCTGTTCATGGCGGTCGAAACCGCCAGGAACAGGATGGCGGTGAGGGGGTCGGAATCCCCCATGGCGGCGCAGCAAGCTGCGCCGCCATGGGGGATTCCTCAGGGCAGCGGAAAACCGGCGGGACACCGCCGGTTTTCCGTTTCTGACCGCGGCCATACCGCCGCGGTCAGAATGTCCTTAGGAGCACCGCCAGCATGTTGGCGGTGCTCCCGCCGACCCCGGCCCTGGCGGTCAAGGACCGCCAGGGTCAGAATCACCCCCTTTGTTTGCTTTTAAAAGACTTAAGACACTTCATATCACTTTTCAGTGCTATCTCAACCTTTACTTATTGCATTTTAATCGTTTTCATGTGCATTTATCAAATAAAATATTATATATTTTTCTAAACACTGTGTGATGTATTTTTGTGGTGCTATATGGTGTTATTGTATCATTTATTGCACAAATACTTTACACATTGCCTTCTAAGTTAAAGCCTGACTGCTCAGTGCCAAGCTACCCGAGGGTGGGAACGGAATAATTTGGATTTTGTGTGACTTACCCTGACTAGATTGAGGGTCCTTGCTTGGATAGGGGGTAACTTGACTGCCAACCAAAGACCCCATTTCTTACATTAGTGTAATGAGGTAACTGAGTGTTGGGTCTTAGGGAGCAAAAGCCTTAAAGCTGAGAAAAACAACTTTAGGAGTTTTGCCCTGCCAGGACATGTAAAACCTAAACCCACATGTCCCATAGCTTAAATACCATGCACCCTGCTGTATGAGCCTTTGCGGCCTACTTTAGGGATGGCTTATGAGTATTAAAATGAAAGGTTTAGGCTGACAAAAATGTTACATTTGCCAGGTCAAAATGTCAGTTTAAAAATCTACTATGGGGTACAGCGGCAGGCCTGAGACTTGATTCTCAAGCTACTTTACTGGGTGGCACAATAGGTGCTGCAACCTACTAGTAGCATTTAATTTACAGATTTACAGTCCCTAGGTACATTTAGTAACATTTAATAGGGACTTATAAGTAAATTATATGTGTCAAATGGGTGTTTGCCAATGTTACCATGTTTAAGAGAACAAGCACTTTGACAATAGTTAGCAGGGGGAAGTGCTAATGACAACAAAACGAGTTCAGCAAAGCAAGGGAATGAAGGCAAAATGGGAGAATACTACACCAAGAATGTCAGGTCTAACAGTGTAGACAATATAGTTGATTATATTGGGCCCCATTTAATATTTGACTCTATGAATATCCCATCCTCGTTATTAGAAGAGCATAGGATATAATGTACTTGTAATGTATCTCTTAGGCTGTGGTTCTGAGGGGTATCTGACACCATGGTGTTTGGAATTTAACAGGTGTAATAAATAGCACCAATACCCTTGGTGTAGCACCTTGGGGAAATAACATGTGGGTTAAAATGTTGCTTGTAATGATACATACCAAACTGTTTTGCTAAACTCCAGCAGGTATGGCCTTTCAAAATTTTTCAAAGGGTGAGTGGCATTTTCTGCAGAGTTATCCCCAAACTTTTTGCCTTCCTCATCCCCTTTTGCTGAATTCATTTTTATTGACTTTAGGATTCTGGGCACCGTACCACTGCTGACCATACTAAAGTGTATGCCTTCTTTCCCTTGAAAATGTTACCATTGGCTTATCCACAATTGGCATATTTAATTTACTTTTAAATCCCTGGTAAAGTGCACTACCTGTGCCCAGAGCCTGCAAATTAAATGCCACTGGCAGGCTCACAGCAATGATTGTGGCACCTACTTCAGTAACCCCTTAAACATGACTCTGGTCTGCCATTACAGAAAGTGGATGTGCACTTTTAAACTGCCATGCCAACCTGGAAAGTTAACCCTCTTACCAGGCCCAAACCTTCTTTTTAATACATATAAGTCACACCAAACGTAGGCCCTGGACAGCTCCAAGGCCAGGGAGCAGTGTATTAAGAGAGTTGGACATGCACTTTAAAGTTTTACATGTTTATGCCCCAAGGCCCTCAATACAACCTCAGCAGTCTTCAAAGAAGACCGCTAAGGCTGCGGGCGCCAGAATACCATCAGTGCTGGCGGTAGGTCTGGCTCCCTATTACGACTTTTCCGCTGGACCAGCGGATGGCAACAGTGTTACCGTCAGCTGGCCCAGCAGAAAAGTCACATCAACATTGCTGCCGGCTCGTAATTGAGCCAGCGGCAATGCTGATGTGCAGCGGGTGCATTAGCACTCGTCGCGCATTTCACTGCTCGAAATTCGGGCAGTGAAATGTGCGATGGGGCTGTGCCTGGGGGTCCCTGCACTGCCCATGCAAAGTGCATGGGCAGTGCAGGGGCCCCCAGGGGCACCTTGAGTTCCCTTACCGCCAGCATTTCCATGGCGGTGTCTACCGCTATGGACAGGCTGGCGGTAAGGGGAGTCGAAATCCCCAGGGCAGCCCTGCTAGCAGTGCTGCCCTGCAGATTACAACCGCCAGGACCACTGTGGTGGTATACCACCGGTCCCGGCTGTATTACCGTGGTGGAAGCGCCATGTTTTTAATGAGGCAGGAAGTACCGCCAGCCTGTTGGTGGTACTACGGCACAATAGCCCTGGCGGTCACCAACCGCCAGGGTTATAATAAGGGACTAAGGGGGTCATTCTGACCCTGGCGGCCGGTGACCGCCAGGGTCACCGACCACGGGAGCACCGCCAACAGGCTGGCGGTGCTCCCGAGGGCATTCTGACCGCGGCGGTTCAGCCGCGGCCAGAAAGGGTAAACCGGCGGTCTCCCGCCGGATTACCACTGCCCTTGTGAATCCTCCATGGCTGCGGAGCGCGCTCCGCAGCCTTGGGGATTCTGACACCCCCTACCGCCATCCTGTTCCTGGCGGGTCTCCCGCCAGGAACAGGATGGCGGTAGGGGGTGCCGCGGGGCCCCTGGGGGCGCCTGCAGTGCCTATGTCCATGGCATGGGCACTGCAGGGGACCCCGTAAGAGGGCCCCGCAAAGTATTTCAGTGTCTGCTAAGCAGACACTGAAATACGCGACGTGTGCAACTGCACCCGTCGCACCCCTGCAACTACGCCGGCTCAATTCTGAGCCGGCGTCCTCGTTGCAGGGGCATTTCCTCTGGGCCGGCGGGCGCTCCTTTGGAGAGCGCCCGCCGGCCCAGAGGAAATGTCTGAATGGCCGCCGCGGTCTTTTGACCGCGGTGCGGTCATTCAGCGGCGGTACCTTGGCGGACGGCCTCCGCCATCCGCCAAGGTCAAAATGACCCCCTAAATCTTTTACATTTGTTTTTCACTACTGTAAGACCTATCTCTCCCATAGGTGAACATTGGCATTAATACATGCTATAAGTGTAATTTCCAATTTGGACCCAATAGATATTTTGAGTTTGATGTCTCTGGACTCACAAGTTAAAATTACAACTGAGGGTAAAGTTGGATTTTAAGTTTTAGGTCTGAAAACATACTTTTAGAAAGTAGGCATTTTCTAACTTTAAGTGTTCTATGCCTCTGCCTGTCTCTGAATTCTTATCTGAGTAGGTGATAGCTGGGCTCTTGTGCATTACCTCTAGACAGCCACACACAAAGGGAGCATAGGTGTGCCTGATGGGCCATTAACATCTTGATGGGCCATCCTGGGGAGGATGGGAAGAATGAGTTGACACTGACACCTGAAGAGGCTGTGTCCTGAGCCCTCGAAAAGGGCTGCATACCCTCCTGTAGTGTGTCTGGAGCCAGAGAAGGAAGGACATGGGACTTTTTGGCCTTCAAAGGCTTCTGTTTTAAGTCTTCCCCATTTCAAATGCTCAGCTGGGTATAGGTAATGGACCCCAAACACCATCAAATGATACACTTCTGGACCTGTGGACATTCTGCCAGGAAGAAAGACTGCTGTGCTGCCAAAGGGACTGTCACTCTGTTGGACTTTGCTGGAATCCTGCTCTCCTGTGCCTGCCCTGCTGCCTGCTGTCCTCCTTACCTAGGAGTGATAGGGACTGTACTTGAATCTCTACATTCCCAGAACCAAAGTGACTCCAATGGCCTGCCTCCTGTTCTGAAGTCTCAGGAACATCAAAGACTTAATATCAGAAGTGATGCATTGTCTTAGCATCATCTCCTATGCTCCTCTCAGCGGATCCTCAATGTCAACACAGCCCTCCATTCAGGGTACTCTATCAGTGGGACAAGGTTGGAGCTTGTAGCTGGCCTGCGCTCCTAACAGTTGGACTGAAACTATGGATTTACCCCGCTCTAGAATGACCAGGTAGCCCTCGGTTGGAGCTTTATGCTTCTAACCACTACAGACACATTTCATCTTTAGAAATTCATATCTCAACGTTTACCATTTCAATTCTTGTTGTTAAAGTCTTGGTTTTCTCATGAAAATGTAATCTATTTTTCTAAATTGATGGGGCAAATTTTTGTAGTGTTTTCACTGTGTTACTGTTTTAAGCACTGCACTCATACTTTACACCTTTCATCCTAAATTAAGCATTCCTGCTCTGTGCCAAGCTACCAGAGGGTAAGCAGAGGTTAATTTATGGTGTGCATCTGACTTACCCTTACTAGGAGTGTGGTTCCTGCTTGGATAGGTTGCACACATCTGCCAACCAGAAACCCAATATCCAACTGCAAGGTATTTAAATCACTTTGTAATTAGCAGGTGTGGCAAATACCACCCAACTCATCATTCTGACCCATGGATAAATATGTTTTGCAAAGGGGCCAAAAAACACAGATGAACTCTCAATCAGGGCTTAGTTTAGCAATATTCAGCAAAATTAATCTTGCTTCCCTTGGCTATTCATTTATGCCGTGGCTTTAGGAAACTGTAGGGCATAATTATATAAAGCATCTGAAATGAAATTATATAAGTTAATGTCAACAAATTCTACTTATTTAGAGGTGAACATCCAAGGAGGGCAAAAGTTGTTGCTCTATGATTTTGAACTTGGAATCCAGGATTTGAACAACCAAGAATCATCTTTAAAGGGAGGTGACTGGCGTAACAAGCACATTCAATGCAGAAGTTATAAAACAAATTCCAGGGGCCAAGGTTTTTTTATATGAGCAAGTCAGTGCCCACACTACATACCATCTCATAAATCTTTCATCCACCACACTACCTATGTTGTCTCTAGCTTATTTGTATATGTTCTTTTTCTTCTGTGATGTTTTGCCAGTCTTACATTTCTTCCTGTTTTGGCCCTTTTCAGCCTTTGTTTTTTTTGCGCTGTGTTAAAGTTTGATGATGACCAATAAGCTTTGGTATCCAAAATTTAGTGTTGGTGCCCCCCACCTTCAGCCACTTGCAGAAATTTAGCGCTTTGCACAGTGATTGAGTGAAGTCAGTCATACACAACTGGTAAAAAGGAAGAGGTGAGAGAATACCCATCACTGAAGTAGACTCCTGCACTAAAGCGTAGTAAAAAACACAATTCAGCACAAAAACCACCACAATGCATACATCTTCTCCTTTCTCAGCACACATTTACTGGAATGTGCCATACAAGTATCACACAAATGTCATCCATCAGGATATTTCCATGCCAGCGCTTGCCCGGCAATATATATGGTCTATGAATGATGTGCCTGTTGTTTCGCACTAGCATCTCTGACCCCAGATAATGGATGTTGTATTACTCTGAACCAATATTTGTTCGTACATCTGGCTAGGTAAATTCTCTAATTCATAATTAATACTAACCACATATATCCTGAACATAACTTCTTTTCAGGGTGTTATTCCTACCTCTGTTCTTATGTGAGTCACTACCCTTACCAGGACACTATAGCAATCTTACCCTTCTGTGGGATGCTTCAGGTAGTATGTAATCAGCCAGTCAGTACTGTTTATGAACATGAATTGAAATGTCTACAACCCCTGAAAGTATGGGAGACAAAATCAAATAAACGCATCAAGTACTCCCAGGGGTATAGATTGATTAATATTTACTATTGAGATGCAAATGAGTAGTTGACCCTTCAATCACAAATCACCAATACCCATATTGAACCTAGTTATTTTTTCTGCTATATGGAATCATTAGAATTATTTATACATTAAACCTTCTCATGTAGAGTGTTTCTGGAAGAGAAAATGGTGGTTTGTCTACAGCAATTTAAGTATATTTATGAATGCCAGTAGTACTATAAGTCCTGATGCATGTAAATCAGTTAATGCATAACTTGGTTGAAATGAAAAACCAATTGATGATTTGGTATAGCTAAATATGAAGTTATTCGTTTTGCAAAAGTATTTTTTTTTAAAAATCTTTACATGTGAGAGGGTTTTGTGTATAGAGAAATCTATTGATAACATATAAAGGGGGATTGGTGATTGTTCTAACAATAGGTACAGAAGCTCCAACATTCCCTACCACATTTCACCTTCTGCAGACACTTTTGCTCTACCAGACTGTTGAAATGGCTTTAGGCAAGATCATTCGTCTCTGATTACTGTGAACTCTTTCCAGCTGCTGAAGCACTCCATTTTTATTCCAAGGCACTGTTTCAACCACTTTTGGTGGTTTGTTTGTGAGCTTTGAAATAGATGGGTTTTGTGACCTGATATTGGTGGCATCAGCATTAATGTTGTGGTTTATTATATGTGCAGCTGTTAGAACGTGTGAAACTGTTTGTGATCTAGTGGCATGGCTCTTTCACAATAACACACCTATGCACCTGCTGCTTTTTACCTTCTCTGCTTACTATTGCAGGAAAGGCAGGAGCATCCTGAGAGACTGCTAATGAGACAGGATTTTACAATGCACCATGCCATCAATGCTCTCCTTGTGTTGAAAATGGTGTTGCTGATATGTTGATAAGCTGTGAACTTTAGCTCTTTTTTTAGATCCTCCTTCTAGGACTGCCCAATTACACCATGTCAAAATTATTGCTTTTTGTTACCTTCTGTGATCTTTGTAAGTGTCTTTGTGGAATTCTTGTGCACTACAGTTATTTGGGAATTCAGAATTTCACCTGGACTAGAATGTGAGAGGACAGCTTTTGGTCTGGTCTTAGCCAATACTTTTTGATTTTACTAAATTATATATTAAATGAGTTTTTAGCCAGCTCTCTTCATCCATTGGTTTTATGTTGTGGCATTCCATTCTCATTTTGCTTCCTTCCGGTACAGCATACAGCAGGCGGCAAGTGTGACAGCCTGCTTCACTCATTTGCTGACTTTACTTTGAGTTAAAGCATTTTGCTCACAAAGAGAATATCCCCACATAAGGTAGATCCTTTCAATGCTAGTCTTTATTACTTTAGTGTTTCCTTTGTGATAGGAAGACACTTTTACTAGCTTGTCATAGGCAACAGGACATTTTCCAGTTGTATCATTTCGTGTCACCTGCTAATGCTGTTGAAAATTCCCTTTGGAGCAGTCTTTGATTATATGACTGCTGCTAATTCACAGCATACAAAATTGTGTCCATTTGAAACTTTTTCTATGAAGTTATGCTATTTTAAAGGTGCATACAATTAAGTGCATTTATCACTATACTCCTGTAAGTCATGATGGTATGTGTTTTAATTGTGGACTACAATTATACTTGTAAAGCAATTTAGCCTGTATGTCCTGCTTGTATGGCTTTCTGGTTTGCTTTCATTGCTCTTGTATGTCGAGTGATATAGACATTTAAATATTACACTACTAATTGCAGCTGTGATCTATCTATCTATCTATATATCTATCTATCTATCTATCTATCCATTCATCTAGATGTCTTTGCAGACTTTCTATCTTTGCAATCCTCCCTATTTATTTGTAATAAATATTTACAAAAATATTATAGAAATAGCATTAACAAAGGCAAAAATCTGGCAGCCGACGTCAGAACCATTGACCTTTTAAAGTCTGCTTTTAGCTAAGTCCTTTTCTTTAATTATAGTGCCAAGTATTTGTATAACATTGTTATTTTTTAGGAGTTTTTAGCCAGACTTCATCCATCAGTCTGTTGTGTTATTCACATTTTTATTCCACGCACTCCAGGAAGCAGGATGGGGTACTGGGTCAGTCCACTTCAGCCATTGACTAATTTTACTGTAAGTTACAATATGCTGCTCTTTCACATGGAGCCCACACTCACACAGAGTACTTTCTGTCACTTCCCAGGAATACTAGGTCAATGTGTGTTTTTTGTAGACTGAAAAATAATTTTGCCTTTAGACAATGTTTTTCCGAGCAATAAAACTTTAGTAAACGCCATCACTCAATGCTTGTTATGCTAAGAGTCAGACCAGTTTGGTAGGGCTGTGAACCCAATACAGAGGCAGCAAACCCAGCTTTCATCTGGAATTTCTTCTGTCATGAAGGCATTTTTCAATATACTTCCCAATACACAATAGTCATTGGACCTGATTTAAAGCAAGCAGTGACAAAGTCACTAGATTGAACCCTGCCAAGCCTGTTCATTGGTTAACATTTTACATGTTTTTATTACAAAGAAGAGAGTAAAATAAAATCTGCTGTCACCTAAATATTGCAGCTATTTGTTATGATCCAGCATTTAAAATAAATAAAAACTATGGCCCTCATTATGACATTGGCGGCAAATCCCAATTACCGCCACGCTGACGGCGACAACTTGCAGCCGTGGTGGAGGATATCCGTTCACCATATTATGACACACACACTCCAATCCGACAGAATACAGCCACATACACATATCCGCCAGACCAAAGGTCAGTGATAAACTGACGGTACCAAAACCCTCAACGTTACACCAACAGAATAGCGCTCATCACATTATGACGCATGAATCACCACGGCGGACATTTAATGGCAGTAAACCATTGGTGGTACATACCGCTGTGCTCACAGTGGACACCCACAGACAAAACAACACCACATTGGACAATTCAAACAACACACACCTGACACCCATACACACCTCACTATAAAACACACACCCACATTACCCACAACCCTTTACGACTACAAAGCATTGCCACCAAATAGACACCAAGACTACTGACCCACCTAGAGCCACACACTACATAGACCCATACACCGCTCACGCAATCCACATCACACACTCCATACACATTACCCAACACACCCTCACCAACAAACCACACATAACACCCATGGCACCACAAAGACACACCTGTTTCACAGAGGAGGAGCTACGGGTCATGGTAGAGGAAATTGTCAGGGTAGAGCCACAGCTATTTGGAGCACAGGTGCAACAGATATCAATTGCCAGGAAGATGGAGCTTTGGTGGAGGATAGTGGACAGGGTCAATGCTGTGGGACAGCACCCCAGAACTAGGGATGACCTCACGAAGAGGTGGAATGACCTACAGGGGGAGGTATGTTCCATAGCAGCAAGACACCAGCTTGCTATCCAGAGGACTAGCGGTGGACCACCACTCCTCCCCCACAACTCACAGCATGGGAGGAGCAAGTCTTGGCAATACTGCATCCTGAGGGCCTGGCCGGAGTCGGTGATGGACTGGACTCTGGTAAGTCAACTCTCTACTATTATTATCCCCCTACCTGCATGCCATCACATATCTCACCCTCACTCCCATCACTCAGCCACATCCCACACACTCCACCATCACATCTCACTTATCCCAATGCCAAGCCCTGCATGCTGTACCAATGCATGGACACCCCTCACAGCCCTGCACGGACACTCATTACTAAAGCATGCACACCATAGAGAACTAACAATCCCACCATACACTAACATACACAAGTGAAAGATGGCAGGGCAAATCCAACCATAGAGGGGAAGCCATGGATGTACAGTATGTCAGACACATAAACCATAACACATCATATACATCCCCACAGGTACCCCAGTCAATGTCAGAGGAGAGGAAGTTCCAGCACTATCCGGGCCCCAAAAGAAGAGGTCCAGAGTGATGACAGTCATTCTGGTCTTCAGGATCTGGACTATCTACCTGGCCCATCAGGGACCACTGGACAGCCGGTTAACTAAGCCCAGTCACACACCACCACAGGGCCTCCCCCATCTGGAAACACCACCACAGCACCCACCCAGCATACCCACACTTCTGTCCCCAGTACACGTCAATCAGCAGTGTGCCGCACCTCTACAGGGACCGCAGGCCACACCTCACCCCCTGGTCAATCAGGGACCTGGGGTCAGTGGCAGTGGGCACACAGTTCAGGGGACAGAGGCACAGGCCAACAGGGAAACTGGGAGGAGTGCTGTGCACCAGGGGGAGGACAAGCCCAGGGAACTGACTCTCCAGGAGGCACTATTCGAGATCCTAGGAGCCTATCAGCAGGACCCTTCCACTAGCCAGACATCTGATCAGCCTTCCACTTCTGCTGACACTTGTGGCTAGGAGGCCCTGCCACAGGACTCACAAGCCACCAGCACCCCTCCCCCTGCAGACGATGAACCACCCCACAAACGTTCCTTGTGATCCAGACAAAAGCCTGAGACACTTGCCAAGACCCCCCAGGAAATGGGACTCTCCTGATTGTCACCCTTCTGTCCCACTCAGTCACACTGTCGAGCTAGAACTGCCATTGTTACCCTTCCTATGTCCCCTTGGACAATGCACCTGTGCTACAAACAGACTGGAACAATACCCTGGAATTCCTCCATCATCACCCCATCCCATTGCACTTTCCCCCTATATGTTAGCACTTCAATAAACACCCATTGAAATCAAAAACATTTAGAGTATGTTATGTATATGAAATATGTATTCTTTGAAACAGGTACAAACATTGCAAAGTAACTGTACATAGAATAAGCATAGAATGACCTGTAACTGGCTGTAGTGATCACACCAGAAGTATATGTCAATTCACCAACATCTGCAAAATGAATTGACATAGGGAACAGTAAGTGGGCATAGAAGTGGATATTATCAGCATGCCATTGCCACACAGATTACAACCAAAGTCATTAAAATGTGCTGTGTGTCATTGGAAGTATCGTCGTATAACTGATGTTCTGTTGTCCTCATCCTCTGCCTCCTCATCCTCACAGTCCACAGGGTCTACTGCTGCCACACGGGCATCTCCAGTCTACTCTGTGGCAGGAAAGGGACATGTCTTCTGAGGGCCAGATTGTGCAACAGGCAGAATGCCACTACTATCTGTCAGCCCTTCTTGGGTGAGTAGCACCACCTGTTAGATGGAGGCACCGGAACCTGGCCTTCAAGAGACCAAAGGTCCTTTCAGTGATGCTTCTGGTTCACCCATGTGCCTCATTATAATGTTCCTCAGCCCTTGAACTGTTATTCCTCACAGGGGTCAGTAGCTATGATAGGTTTGGGTAAACAGAGTCATCTGCAAATATTGGGGGACAACATTTAGTCACACACTATCCTATATGCCCACACCATACCTATACACCAACATATATCGGGTGCAAAACAGGTCTCACCTATTAGCCACACCCTGTGCCTCTGTAGTTTGGCCATCACATTTGGGATGCTGCTATTCCTCAGGACAAAGGCATCATGCACTGACCCAGGATACATAGCATTGACGTGGAAGATGTACTGGTCTGCTAAGCACACCATCTGAACATTCATGGAGTGGAAACTCTTACGATTCCTGAACACATGTTTATTATGCCGGGGTAGGACAAATGCAATATGCGTACAATCAATCACCCTAATTATGTTGGGGATATGTCCCATTGCATATAACTTGGCCTTCACTGTGGCCAAATCTTCATCCTGGTGGAAAACAATGTAGCTGCACATGTATTTTATCAGGGCAGACAATACTCTTGTCAGCACTATTGAGAACATTGGGTGTGACATTCCAGCTGCCAAGCCCACTGTCACTTGGAAAAAAAACAGTTGCCAGGAAATGGAGTACAGATAGCACTTGCACAAGAGGGGAGATCCCTGTGGATGAGAAAATGTACATAAAGTTAATCATACACCATAGCTGCTAGGCATCTGTTTATCTTTATTATGTTGCCATGTGCTCGACAGACCTCCTGAACTTTGATGATTGACCTTGTGCTCGCAGTCTTGGGCTGCAATTTGCTTATCGCTGCCATATTACTTTTTCCAATTACAGTTCCGAGAATTGTCGTGCTTAATCAGTAACTGCCAGAACAAGTTTGTACAGGTCGTTGCCACCTCCTGCCAGCTGCATCAGTACCTTCTCCCACCACACGTGTATCCCTGAAATATTCTGAAGGCTGCAGAGGACCTTGAATACGTTAGGGGTTGAGTTGTCCTCTGACTAAGCAGTTTTGTGTGTATATAAGGTTGGGTGCCCCAGAGTGAAGGGGCAGCCTCCGTAGGATAGTCACTTGACTGTCCTGGGACTCTGTATTAGCTCGAGCTATAATCCATGTAATAAACTTCTCTTTATTCCTCCAGTTGGTGACTCTGCTTGATTTGTGTACTCTTTGGTAAACTGACCCTGAGGACAAGGGTGTCCCTCCACCGCTGGGAAGAAGACCCCGGGTGGGGGTCTAATCTTTCCTGGTAACGAGGAAGGGGTGCCCATAGAACCCTGACCCCCCCTGATGGACTGCATACTGGCGGTGGCCTATCCAGAGCTGGATGGGCACTTGAGGGCATCACAGCAGGCACAAGGGGGTGAGTACATTGGCTATCATAACAAATTACAGCTGGTTGGGTGGTATCTGGGTGGTGGATGTGTGTTAGTAGATGCTCCTAGGCCAGGCCTGACATAGCAGAGTAGGTCGGCTGGTGGCTAGGGTTCTGAAGGGATAATGCTGCCTACCTAGCATGTAAGCATCCACTACTGGTCAGGGTTGCGTGGGTCCCAGGTGTGCTGCAGTTGGCGGTGTGTGCCCCTCCTCATGCCTTGGTGGCTAACAATATCAGTGGTAGTGCAAAGCATAGTGCATAGGCCGGTTCCTTGTGTGTGAGGGTGCTATGTACGCCAACGGTGGTGTTAGTGCAGCCATTGACCCAGTGTATCCTTTGTCTCTCTCCCCACCTTTCTTGTTTTGTCATCCTGTCCTTATGTGCATTAGAATCATCTGACGGAGGAGCAGAGGCACCGGCAATGGAGGAAGCTGCATCCCACAAGACCGAGGAGGCAGAGTCCACCGACGTTGAGGGCACCAGTGGAGCAGAGGACAAGGAGAGCACCACGGCGGAGACTGGAGGGGACAATTCAGGCACTGAAACCTTCTCTGATGGAAGATCCCTCGTGGTTGCAGACACTTCTGTGACCACCCCAGCTACAGGTACAGCTGCCTACCCTAGTGCCAGCACCGCCCTCCCAGCAGACCCTCATTGAGTTGCCCGTGCCCTCTCACCCCGGGGGTGGACATCTCCCTCGCCCCCAGGCACTTCAGGCCCTGCCCCAGTGAGCCCTGCTGCCGTGAGTGAGGAGGCTATTGACCTCCTGAGATCCATCTCTGTAGGGCAGTGAGCCATTGTGAATGCCATCCATGGGCTGGCAGCCGAGATGCAGCAAATAAATGCATTCCTGGAGGGCATTCGTGCTGGATTGGTGGCCCAACAGAGATCGATCCAGGTTTTGGCCTCCTCTAGGTTGTCAGCCATTGTCCCTGTTTCTACTATCCGCCCTTCAACTACCACTTGCCAGTCCCATTCCCCTCAACCCCAACCCATCCCAAGCACACACCCAGACGAGCATGCACACAGAAAAACACCCAAGAGTGTCACACGCAAACACAAGCACCACACATCATCCCACAGGCACTCACACAAACACCATCCAGTTGCAGACGCAACATCCACTATTTCCACTGTATCCCCCGCCTCCTCCTCCTCCACCTCCCATCCAGTTACGTCCACACTCACACCCCCATGCATGACATCATCACCCACTAACTGCATCATCACAACACCAAGCACAACACACACCTCTCTGGCAGACACCTCCACAACAGCCATGCACACATCCTCTGTGTCATCTCCCACTGTGTTTGTCCCCCCTCCTAAAGTATACAAATTCAAGCACTCAGACACTCAACAGTTACCCACCTCACTACAGCATATAGCCCATGCACCTGCACCTAAATCCAGCAGGCAAACACCTCCAACAACCACTCCCTCATCCTCCACTCCCATTCCTTCTCCCTCTTCTCACCCCAGTGTCCCTAAGAAACTTTTCCTTTCCACTATTGACCTCTTCCCTCGGCTCCCCCGCCCTGCACGTATGGCAAGGGCATCACGATCCCAGCCAAGCACCTCAGCCACACAGTCCACGGGCCCAGCTCCATCTGCACCTACTAGTGGTGGAAAGGATTCCAGGGCACATTTACTGAAGGGGAAGGAGCCTGCACCAGCCACCCAAAAGGGGAAGGAGCCTGCACCAGCCAGTCAAAATGGGAAGGAGCCTGCACCAGCAGGCAAGAAAGGCAAGGAGCCTGCACCAGCAGGCAAGAAGGGCAAGGATCCTGCACCAGCAGCTGTCACGGAGACCCCACCACCAACCGTGGGTGTTCAGCCATCCAAGGGTGCAGGGGCTGTGCAGGAGCCTCCCACCAGCACCACCAGAGCCACCACAGTGTAGCCGTCATCACCGGCAGACACAATGTGATCCTGCCTCCATGGGTTGCTGTGTGGCCTGTCCACTCCAGAACCAGTGGTCAAGACACCGACTCAAAAAACTGTGGCCTATCACTCCCCAGGACCTAGCACAGGGCATGTTGCCCTCTCCAGAACCAGTTGGGAAGACACCCACTCGAGAGACTGTGGCATTGCACTCCCCAGGACAGAGTAATGGGCAGGTTTCCCCCTCCAGAACAGTGGTCTTGTTTCCGCTTCCAGCTGTGGTGCCCCCCTCCTCCTGAGGTGCATGCCTGTTTGCCAGTTGATGCACCTGCAGTTTTCTCTCCATATTGATGCAAGTGACAAGTGGGGCCTTGGACTTTGCCCTGTGGCCACATGGCCCACACGAACTGAGGACTGGGCAGTGTCCCTTTTTCTGTACATTTGTAGATATATATTTTACAATGGTTGAATTATTTTTATACTGTGTTGATATTATTACAATCACTTTAGTAAATTTGTGTTGTCCTTGCATTATTCAGCCGATTTAGGGGGACTTGTTTTCTTGTGCATCTGGTTGTGTGTATGGGGTGTGTGTGTTGCGTGTGTATGTCACTCTCTTTTTCCTCCCCCCTTCCTTGTGTGCTACGTGGCTGTACTCACCGTTGTTGTCTTCACCGGCGTTGGTGTTCGTGGTGGAGCCGAACGTAGAATATCATCAGAAATACATGTAGTTTGGGTTCCATGGCAGCGTGGTTCTTCCCTGTGTCTCCAACGGTGAGTCCTTTTACTTCTGAGCTCTGTTTCCGCCAGGCTTTTGATGTTGTTGGTACTGCCCCGGAAAAGGTGGTGGATTGTCTTGTCATAATATGGTGGGTGGAACTTTGACTTCCGTCTGGCTGTAGGCAGCTACCGCCGTGGTGCCTAATGTTTCCGCCCTGTTGGTCGGAGTGGTACATTGGCTGTCTTTCGGAAATCTTTCCGCCATGGTCGTAATTTGGCGGTAGTTACCACCGGCCTGTTGGCAGTATTACTGCCACTTTATCACCGACTGCCAGGGTCGTAATAAGGGCCTATATGTATTGCATACATTTTTAATATATAAAACAATAGACTGTGAGAAAATGAATTTTATTGTTATCCACCCTTGGGCTACACATAAATAAACAATTGTGCAGACAGTGCAGTATTCAAAAGTAAATGTGTTGTGAACTCTACAAAGTGATACACATATACTGTATGTGTTCCTCCACTTAACAGTGGCTCGAGTGCAATACATTTCTTGACCTTTTCTTATTCCAGTGATTTCAATAAGACAGCCACGTATTTCACCTCGGAGAAGGCAGAAGCATTACAAGAGGTACAGAATATTTTTTTAATGTTAGTGAATATCTTAGGAGAGTTCGAATCTAATGAGCACAAAGAAAATATACTTTTGGTTTTGAATTATTGTGACCTGTGGGTATAGTTAAAACTCACAGGGATGACTACAAAATATGAAAAACATTTAGAACCATAGGAAAAAAACAAATTGGCAGAGCAAAATATTGGCTCAGGTGCACTTCTTTTTTAGGTTGACGAGTATATGTGAGCACTGAATAATAGCGTCAATAACAGTTCTGGGGTGCAAATGTTTAATATGGGCTGCCCGTTTGGCCTATACTGTGTACCGTGGAAACAAAATATGGATGACAGTTGTACAAATCAATGGATGAAGGCGGCTGACCGAACTCACCTCTGTGCAATATATGCATATAGGCTGTATCTAGGCCAGAATTAAGATAAATAGGTCCAGACTTTTATATTTTAAGTAAGTCGAATGTAGCAGCTGCAAATGTCAATTACTACAGGGAAAGTCAATTATTGGCAGATTTTGTGCAGGAGCTTATACTTTCAAACCTCCTCCCGCGAGGAATCAAATCTCTGAAGCTCTGCAGGTATAATTAGACTGAACATCTAGTTTATCTAGGGAATACTTCTGAGCACTCTGGATGTCACCCTGGCAGTGTTGTACACAGCTTAAATCCGCCTAAGGTAATAAAGCAATACTTTCTGCCTACTGTATATTCACAGTGTATGGATAGTTTTCTATCAATGTAGCAATTTATAAATGTATCTACTTACATTAGGCTTCCGGTCAAGGAGAATATTGTAATAATAGTGATATCCCGGTAAATGCACAAAAGTCTCCTTTGCACTTTTCTGGCTTTCCCATCAGTGGGGGCCTTACAGTGAAGGTAGCTCCAAAATACTTATTTTCCTTTTCCTACCGTGTCCTTCAACTCATTAAGGCCCGTATTTATACTTCTTGACGCTAAACTGCGCTAACGCAGTTTAGCGTCAAAAAATTTTGCGCCGTCTAACGCCATTCCGAAGCGCCATGCGGGCGCCGTATTTATGGAATGGCGTTAGCCGGCGCAAGCAGACCGGCGCTGCCTGGTGTGCGTGGAAAAAAACCACGTAGACCAGGCAGCGCCGGCGTAGGGGGAAAATGGCGCTAGGGCGTCTTAAAATGGCGCAAGTCGGGTTGACGCTAAAAAATCGTCTTAACCCGATTAGCGCCATTTTTTCGACGCCCAGACGCCATTTAAATGACTCCTGTCTTAGTAAAGACAGGAGTCATGCCCCCTTGCCCAATGGCCATGCCCAGGGGACTTCTGTCCCCTGGGCATGGTCATTGGGCATAGTGGCATGTAGGGGGGCACAAATAAGGCCCCCCTATGCCACCCAAAAAAAATTGAAAAATAAAAAAAATTATACTTACGTGAACTTACCTGAATGTCCCTGGGGTGGGTCCCTCCATCCTTGGGTGTCCTCCTGGGGTGGGCAGGGGTGGCAGGGGGGGTCCCTGGGGGCAGGGGAGGGCACCTGTGGGCTCATTTTGAGCCCACAGGCCCCTTAACGCCTACCCTGACCCAGGCGTTAAAATGTGGCGCAAATGCGGGGTTTTTTGACCCGCCACCTCCCGGGCGTGATTTTTGCCCGGGAGTATAAATACGACGCATTTGCGTCGCCATCATTTTTTTAGACGGGAACGCCTTCCTTGCATCTCATTAACGCAAGGAAGGCGTTCACGCTAAAAAATGACGCTCTTTGCCAATACTTTGGCGCTAGACGCGTCTAACGCCAAAGTATAAATATGGCGTTAGTTTTGCGCCGAATTTGCGTCTATAAAAACGACGCAAATTCGGCGCAAACGGAGTATAAATACGGGCCTAAATGTACTCTCTCCCTGACCACAATGACTCACCTCCTGTCCCATTAGCTTCATAAAAGCATTAAATGGTGCTTCTTATGTGAATCAAAAGATGAATCAGCAAGCCTTTCCCATCAACAAACTTCGATTTTTGTGGTGCCTAAAAATTAAGTCATAGACTGAGCACAATTGCTCACTGGTCAATTAGATTGTATTGTGTGTTCTGGGTATTTCCATGCACTTTCCATAATCATGGTGGGGTTACAGTGCTTAAATGATTTTATTGCAAGTTTTCGCTGATATGATGCACATTGGCACAAATAATGATTATCATTCCTTACAACCAGGTTATAAACCCACTTAAAATAACTTATCTTCTTAATAAAGGCAAGGACTGAAGTGTAAGCAAAGCAGAAACATATGCAGTCTTCATGTCATTGTAGGCTTAGGGCGAAGCACTTTCGGAAGAAAATAACTTGATGAGCAACAAAATATTTCCTCTGACCATAATCTTTTATTTCCACTACTTCGTTCATTGTAGACATCCTTTTCTTTACATAGCCTTTCTGAATTGCAGTTTTGGGAAAAACTGCTCAGTTGGGCAATGCCCAACTGTTCATTTCAGAGAGCCAATGAACGTCCCTTAGTGTGTCTTTGTTCAAATCAGGTAACTGAAACTGAGTGACTAAATAATATTGAGAAAATATGTGAGGATCTGAATCTTGACCTTAGCATTGAGTATATGGGTCCTTTAGCGAGGTTGGTGGACACAGAGATGGATGTGTGATTTACAGCACATAGGTATGCGGTTTCAGCTTTATACTTGTGGCTAAGAAAAAACAATTGGAGAAGTGAGGCCACAGCTAAGGGAAAGCATTTGGATTCCTGAATGATTGGCACCTGATTGCATCCTTTATCCCCTACAACCTGAGAAGTTTCTGGGAAATGCAGTTGAGACTGCATAGCATAATGGTGGTTGACGTATGCCGCCAGTAATAAGGCTTGATGAGCAAGAAAGGAGTTTGATCTCACTGTTGTGGGTGTTACTGTGGTCAGGGCCGGCTTAAGCGCTGGGGGCGCCCAGTGTGACATTCATTTTTGGCGCACCCCCCTATGACCTCCTCTTAGGATTCCCTCACTACCACCGGGCAAAAGTGCCATCACAATTCATTTGTTTTAAAGCACTGCCAAAGACTGGCTTTGCTAATCCACTCAGTTATCTACATAAAATATAGATCTGTCACTAGAGAAAACTCTGATCTCGCTCTTTAGCAGGAACGTTAATCATAAGAGTTATCTTGGCATATTTATTGCTGCTTGAAAGCTAGACACACATGGAACCCTGCAACAGGTGTTTTTAAATCATGAGTTATTGCTAAACACAGCCCCCCTCAGGTCAGCGCCTCTCTGTCCAGATCAGCGCCCAGTGCGGCTGCACCATTTGAACTGCCCTAAAGCCGGCCCTCAAAGTGGTGACATGCCGTTTTGTGGTATTTCAAGGGCAGGAGTGATCTAGGTATTCTAACTTCATGCCTCTTCCCCTACCATCATGTGTATTTTTCTTCTTTGAATTCTGAGATTACAAAAAGTTTATAAAAGATCACACTAATTTTTATACAGCTTGTGGCACTCCTAGTTTTCACCCTGGTCTCCAGCTGAATGGTCTGTACAATTATAAGGGCCAGGCGTCAGACTTTTTGTTTTGTGATTCACAATTTGCAGTCTATTTGGGAGTCGCAAATTGTGAGTCGCAAAACAAAATGTACAATAATGTTAAGTACACTGCGATTCCCAATGGGGTTGCAAATGACATACCTCATCAATTGCGACCCCAATGGGAATGCCTGTACTCACAGGGATGGTGGCCTGCTGGGGACAGCAGACTACCATGTCTCTGATTGCTTTTTAAAAAAGCTTTTGTTTTTTAAATGCAGCCCGTTTTCCTTAAAGGCAAACAAGCTGCATTTCAAACAAAAAAATTAAATGTTTTATTTCCATTTTTTCAGAGTAGGCTGTGGTCCGTGGGACCCCTACGTGCTCTGAAAAAATATTTTCGTTTTCATTTACAAAGAAGAAGGGGTCCCTTGAGAACCCTTCCTGTTTGCAAATGGGTTATTGAAATTGGTATTCACTGTGATTGTTCTGCGATTGCATTAACGGTCACAAAACAATCATACATACCACTGCAACTCGTATTTAGGAATGGATATCCTTGGAAAGCCCCTTCCTAATTGAAACTCACAAACCCTTTTTGCAATTCGGTAAATAGATTGCCAAGTCACAAAACTGGGTTTGTACATAGGGAAATGCATTATTCTTGTTGCAAACAGTCTGATTCTGCAAATCAGGCCATTTGCCACAAGGAAAAAGCTTTTGGCATATGGCCTTTTATATGCTGTGTGCTATGGTATTTTTATCACACTATTATACTCTGCTGGACAGCGTCCGATTATTTCTCACATCACCCATTGTCTTGTTTAATCAGATCAATAGCATGTTCATTCCTGAAAAGAGGATATCTGAACTGGTGTGTATGTACAGAGGTAGCCAGAGAAGTAGCAAATACATCTCGGCGGAAGAATATACCCCTAAAGTGCCATCAGTTTCTGTGGTCAATGAACATTTTAAAGTTCCCTGTAATGCTCCAAAGGCACAACTACCCAGGCCCAGTGTCACATTCCAGAATGGTTTGGAAGCCCATGAAGCCTGTGTGTTTCCTTAGAGAGGTTAAGCAGTTCCCAATATTGCAGCTCCTGTCAGAACCCCAGATTCAGCACTTTCCAACTTAAACATCATTCTCACCATCCGTGGCTGCCACAGACAAGCTGCCACTTCAAATATGACGGTACTAAGAAGAAGGTAAAGTCACACTATATAAGTGATATTTTTGGTATCTGATTGCCTTGAATTCAGTGAAGTTCATGAAAGGGACTGCAAGAAGAAACTTTGTTGTTCCAATTCGAGTTGTATTGTTGAGAGACAAGTGACTCCCGGTTGAAATACAACAAAATGGGACCCAAAGGAAAGCAGAAGCTCAGCCAACACGTGTTTCGGCCCACAGGCGCATACGCCACAGCTTTCTCAAGGCAAACTATGAAGACAATATTTGGCTTACAAAACAATCAGCTGTATAAACACTATTTCAATAGATAATATGTTTCATTTCGGTGAAATCTTATTATTTAGCGTTCACGTCCATCGCCATTTTTTTAAAGAAATGAGTGGCTTCAGGAAATTCTGAGTTTCTCACAGACTGTGAAAAAGGAAAACTGCACACCTAACCAAAGAGACAGGAGGGTGCTATTCCATACAGCAATGAAGTGGCATGCTTGGCATGGCTGATCCTCTCTCTGTTAGGACGGAGGAGCTCCTCCGCTGCCAGCATGAGCTGCAAAACCTTTAACAAAGGAAAAGATAATGAACCATGGCCCATATTTATACTTTTTTAGTGCCGCATTAGCGCTGCTTTTTTATGCAAAAGCGGCGCAAACTTACAATACAATTGTATTTTGTAAGTTTGCGCCGCTTTTGCATAAAAAAATGACACAAATGAGCTGCTAAAAAAGTATAAATATGGGCCCATGTTTATTATTGTTTCGTTTGTTAACCCCTTTGCTGTCAGGCCTTTTTCCCCTCAGATGCCAGGCCTTTTTTTGTCTATTTGGGGCAGTTTGTGCTTAGGCCTTCATAACTTTTTGTTCACATAAGCTACCCACGCCCAATTTATGTCCTTTTTTCCCAACATCCTAGGGATTCTAAAGGTACCCAGAGTTTGTGGTTTCCCCTGAAGGAGACCAGGAAATTAGCCAACATACAGCAGAAAACATTGTTTTTAAAAAAAATGGGAAAAAGGGCTGCAGAAGAAGGCTTTTATATTTTTCCCTGAAAATGCTATCAAAGGGTTTGTGGTGCTAAATTCACCATCTTCCCAACTTTCAGAACAGACAGACTTGAATCAGAAAACTACTTTTTTCAACAGAATTTTGGCATTTTACTAGGACATACCCCATTTTTTTGTGCTTTTAGCCTTCTTCCAGTCAGTGAGAGAAATGGGTGTGAAACCAATGCTGGATCCCTGACAGCTAAACATTTCTGAAAAATAGAAAAAATTCTGAATTCAGCAAAGGGGTCATTTGTGTAGATCTTACAAGGTTTTCCTACAGAAAATAAACAGCTGAAATAAAAAACATTTTGAAATTGAAGTGAAAAAAACTGCAATTTCTCTCCATATTTTACTCTGTACCTTTTACCTGCATTGGCATATTTTCAAAAGTAATATACTGTTACATCTGCAGGACTTTTCTGGTCGCAGATATGTATAGGGCTTGTAGGTTTGGATTTATAGGGCTTGTAGGTTCATCAAGAACCCTAGGTACCCAGAGCCAATAAAGGAGCTACACCTTGCAATGGGTTTTCATTTTATATAGGGAATACAGCAAATCATTTGGCGAAAAATAAAGAGTGAAAAATAGGTATCAAGGAAACATTTATATTTCCAAAATGGGCACAAGATAAGGTGTTGAGAAGCAGTGGTTATTTGCACATCTCTGAATTCCGGGGTCCCCATACTAGCATGTGAATTACAGGGCATTTCTCAAATAGTCGTGTTTTTTCCACACATTGTTATATTTGTAAGGAAAACATGTAGAGAAAGGGGCAATAACACTTGTTCTTCTATTCTGTGTTCCACCAAGTCTCCTGATAAAAATGGTTCCTCACTTGCGTAGGTAGGCCTAATGACCGCAACATAAAATGCAACATGGACACATCACATAGTCACATTGAAATCTGACATTTTTTGGGAAAGTGCCTAGCTGTGGATGTTGGCCATTAGTTCAGCCGGCAATTAGGGAACCTTGCAAACCTATCCATTTTTTAAAACTAGACACCTAAGGGAATTCAGAATGGGGTGACCTGTAGGGCTCTCACTAGGTTCTGTTACCCAGAATCGTTTGCAAACCTCAAAATTTGGAAAAAAATAAAAACATTTCCTCACATTTCCGTGACAGAAAGTTCTGGAATCTGGGAGGAGCCACAAATTTCCTCCCACCCAACATTTCCCCAAGTCTCCCGATACAAATGGTACCTCAGTTGTGTGGGTAGGCCTAGTGCCCGCAACAGGGAATGCTCCAAAACACAACGTGGACACATCACATTTTCCCAAAGAAAACTGTGCTAAAAAATCTATTGTTTCCCACATTTTGCACCGGCACAAAAATTTCCTACCACCCAACATTCCCCTCACTCTCCTGATAAAAATGATACCTCACTTGTGTAGGTTGGCCAAGTGCCTGTGAAAGGGAGGAGCAAAAAATTGGTCGAAAATGAGGGGGAACCAAAGCTGGTCCAAAAGGGCAGTTTGAAAAAAAAACGTTTTTAGGCTGACAAGTGGGGCAGAATATTTATCGGTATAGATGCAACAATACTGGGTGGTAGGAATTTTGTGGATTCCTGCAGATTCTGGAAGGTTCCATCACAAAAATGTGGGAAAAGTGTGTGATTTCAAGAAAAGTTGGAGGTTTGCAGGGCATTGTAGGTAAGAAAAAGGTGCAGGGTGCATGTAAAGCATATCACCCTGGACTCACCCAGATGTTTAGTTTTCAGATGTGTCTAGGTCTTGTGGATTTTTCTACATGGCAGCGTCCCAAAGTCAAAAAACTGCAGCCCTCACCATTCCAAGTGGGACAATTTTGAGACTTAGACATGCTTTCATGGCCCATATGTAAAACCAAAACCCAAAATAATCAAATGTCCTCTTTCTTGCCGTGGGATAAGATGTTTTAGTGTGCTGGAGGAGAGCTGAAAGACTATTACCCCATTCAGTTAGGGTGGGGGCATAACCAATCCCAATACTGGTTGGTTGCCACCACCCCACAATTGTTTTGTTTTTTAATTCCCTGACATCAATCAATCCAAAAATGTATTAAGTGCGCTACTCACCCGGTAGGGTCTCAAGGCACTGTAGGGGGGGAAAAAGGGGGGGATAATGATTACTGCTCAAAAAGCCATGTCTTGAGGTGTTTTCTGAATGTCAGGAGGTCCTGGGTCTTGTGTAGATTGGTGGGGAGGGAGTTCCAGGTCTTGGAGGCGAGGTAGGAGAAGGATCTGCCTCCGGAGGTGGTGCATTGGATGCTTGGTACTGTGGCGCGGTCAGCAGAGCGGAGGAGACAAGTGGGTGCATGGAAGTTTACTCGTTCGTTGAGGTAGGCTGGTCCAGGGTTGTGGAGAGATTTGTGGGTGTGGATGAGGACTTTGAAAATGATCCTTTTGCTGATGGGCAGCCAGTGAAGGGATCTGAGGTGGGCGGAGATTTGTTCATGGCGTGGGAGGTTCAGGATGAGACGTGCGGCTGCATTCTGGATTCGCTGGAGTTTCTGCTGGAGCTTGGCTGTGGTATCAGCGTAGAGGGCGTTTCCATAGTCTAATCTGCTGCTGATGAATGCATGGGTGACGTTTTTTCTGGTTTCTATGGGGATCCATTTGAAGGTCTTCCATAGCATGCAAAGGGTGTTGAAACAGGAGGAAGTTATGGAGTTGATTTGCTGGGTCATGGAGAGAGATGAGTCTAAGATGAAACCGAGATTGCGTGCTTGGGTGGAGGGTGTTGGTGGTGGTCCTAGGGCGGTGGGCCACCAGGAGTCGTCCCATACTGTCTTGTTGGGGCCGAAGATAATGATTTCTGTTTTGTTGGAGTTGAGTTTGAGGTGTCTTGCTGTCATCCATTTGGCGGTGTTGAGGAGTCCAGCATGGAGGTTTGTCTTGGCGGTGGTGGAGTTCCTGGTGAGGGAGATGACGAGCTGGGTGGTGTCTGTGTACGAGATGTTGGTGAGTCCGTGGAGGCGGAGGATGTTCGCGAGCAGGCCATGTAAATGTTGAAGAGGGTAGGGCTGAGGGAGGACCCTTTGGGGACCCCGCAGATGACCTTGGTTGCTGGAGACTGCAAGGGAGGGAGGTGGACTTTCTGGGTTCTTTCGGCAAGGAAGGAGGTGAGCCAGTCCAGGGCCTGTGTCAAAAAGGCATGCGCAGAGGATTTGGTGGCAAACAGTGTCGAAAGCTGCGGAGAGGTCCAGGAGAATGAGTGCGACGGTCTCGCCATTGTCAACACTGGTTCTGATGTCGTCAGTGCAGGCGATGAGCGCGGTCTCAGTGCTGTGGTTCTTGCGAAATCTAGACTGCGAGGCATTGAGTGCGTTGTTTTCCTCTAGGAAGTGAGACAGAAGGGCGTTCACTATCTTCTCAGCGATCTTGGCCGGGAAGGGGAGAAGAGAAATGGGGTGGTAGTTCGTTAGGTCTTCCGGGTCTGCTTTGGGTTTTTTGAGGAGTGCAGTGACTTCGGCGTGCTTCCAGGTGTCTGGGAAGGTGGCAGCAGCGAAGGAGCTGTTTATTACGGTGCGGAGCTGGGGAGCGATGATTGGGCTGGCCTTGTTGAAGAAGTGGTGGGGGCAGGGGTCTGTGCGGGAGCCTAAGTGGATGGAGTTCATGTTTTTTTCAGTTTCTTCGCTGTCGGTAGGGGTCCAGGTGTGCAGTTGGTGGAGTGGGGGGGTTGTTGGTCATGTCGGTGGTGTCGGTGGTGATGATGGTGGGTGCTGATGGTGTGAAGCTGTTGTATATGTCTAAAATTTGGATGTGAAAGTAGTTGGAGAGGGAGTTGCAAAGGTTTTGTGTGTGAGGGGGTTGATGGTGCAGGATTTGGGTTTGGTGAGCTCTTTGATGATGGTAAAGAGTTCCTTGCTGTTATGTGAGTTACTATCAATGCGTTCTTTGTAGTAAGCCCTTTTGGTGGACCGGATGAGTTGGTGGTGTTTGTGTATGGTGGTTTTGAGGGTTGAGAAGTTGATCATGGAGGGTTCTTGGTGCCAAGCTTTCTCGGTTTTGCGGCATTCACGCTTGGAGGGTTGGAGTTCAGTGGTGACCCAGGAGGCGGTCTTGATGTTGCGGGTGTTGTTGTTACTTTTCAGTGGGGCGAGTGAGTCCGCGCAGGTTGTAAGCCGTTGTGTGAGGTTGTGAGCAGCGGTGTTGGGGTCGTTGGTGATGGGGGGTGGAGCTTGTGTGAGCTTGGCGCTCAGGTGTTCTATGGGGATCTTGTCCCACATTCGGTAGGGTGTGGTGTGTTGTCGGTAGTGGGTGGGGGGGTTTCGTGAAGGAGAAGTGGACGCATTGGTGGTCGGTCCAGTGGAGTTCGGTGGTGTGTGTGAATGTTATGTGGTTGCTAGAGGTGAAAATTCCATCCAGCGTGTGTCCTGCTGAGTGAGTGGGTGAGGTGACCAGTGGTTTGAGTCCTAGGTTCGTGAGGTTGTCTAGCAGGGTTGTGGGGTTGTGGTTGTGGGTGTTTTCCAGGTGAAAGTTGAGGTCACAAAGGATGATGTAGTCTGTGGAGGTGAGAGCATGGGGGCTGATGTTATCAGCAATGGCGTCACAGAAAGGGGGTGGGGTCCTGGTGGTCTGTAATTGAGGGTTCCTCTGAGGGTGGTGTTGGCATTTATGTGAATTAAGAAGTGTAGGTGTTCTGCGCTGTCTAGGGTGTTGTGGGTGTTGGTGGTGATCTTGATGGCGCTTTTATGTATGAAGGCGATGCCCCCTCCTGGTTTGTTCATACAGTCTCTACAAGAGATTTTGTACCCTTCTGGGATGGCTATGGCTATGTCTGGTTTCTGTGAGGAAGGCGATGTCAGGGGAGTATGTTGTGATCAAGTCCCAGAGCTCAATGGTGTGCTTGTGGATGGAGCGGATGTTTAGGAGTATGCAGTTAAGGTGGTTGCGGGGGCTGTTGTTGTGGTTTGTGTTAGCGTTGTTGTGGAGCATGTTAGTTTTGTTGTTGAGCGTGTTAGTGTTGGTGTGGAGCGTGTTAGTGTTGTTGGTGTTTGGGGGGGTGCAGGAGAAGCGGCATGCATGACATGTGAAAGGTCCTTGTGTGTGCTTGAGGTTGGCTTGGGTGCAGGCGGGGTGCTGTCCTGGGTTGAGAGCGTGGAGTTTGGTGGAGGAGTAATGCTGCCTCAGGGGTCGGGGCAGCGGAGGCCAGGGGGACTGGCGCTGGGCGCTGGCCAGACGCGTATGGACGCAGACGAGCTTGCCTCTGGCATGCCTCAGGTGTGCCAGCGGCAGCCATTAAGAGGGGGAGGTGGGAGGGTAGAGCAGCTGGGATGCGGGAGGGAAGTGCTAATGGGTGCGTGAGGGGGGGCGGGGCTGCATGGGATGCAGCGGCAGGGCAAATGGGACCGGCGAGAGCCGGCTGGAAAAACAAGCGAGCACAACAAACGGACACAAAACGAAGCAGAATACAGAAAGGGAACAGAGGCAGAAATACACAATGCAGAAAACAAAAAAAAAAACTTTTAAATGAAATACAGGAAAATTAACAAAGCAGAGCACAACAAGATATGCCTACCACTAGGCACCAGGGATGAGGCGCAGGCAGGTGCCTGTGGGTGGTGGAGGGCCTCGAACTTCATTCCTGGTGGCAGTCTGCGGGTCAGGGGCACGGAGGCAGGCTGGTGAAGCCAAGTAGACTCCTGGCCAGAACCAGGTCAGGGAGTCACACAGGGCTCCGCACAGCGCACGCCATTAAGAGTGGGAGGTTGGAGCAGCTGGGAGGTAGGAGGGGAGGGCCAATGGGTGCACGAAGGGGGCAGGGCCGCAGGGGACACAGTGGCAGGGCAAATGGGACTGTCGAGAGCCGGCTGGAAAAACGGGCGAGCACAACAAACGGACGCAAAACAAAGCAGAATACAGAAAGGGCACAGGGGCAGAAATACACAATGCAGAAAATGAAAAAAAATGCTTTTAAAAACGAAATACAGGAAAATTAACAAAGCAGAGCACAACAAGATATGCCTACCACTAGGCACCAGGGATGAGGCGCAGGCGGGTGCCTGCGGGTGGTGGAGGGCCTTGAACTTCAATCCTGGGGGCAGTCAGCGGGGTCAGGGGCACGGAAGTAGGCTGGTGGAGCCAACATCTAGTTGGCTTTCTGCCCCACGGAAGTGGATCGAGAGTAGTTGTCCCATCTGCCCACTGGTGGGCAGAACAACTTTGTCCCCATTTATTTGGGGTGGGGGTATGGTCATACCCCACGATCTTTTTTTGAAAAAAAAAAATCTTCCCTGGTCTCTTGTGGGCTTTCTGTCCCCCTTGGGGGCAGATGGGCCTTACAAACATGGGGGCCCCAAAATGGCCTAAAATAAATGTGCTCCCCTTGCGTGAAATCAGTGCAGAAGAAAAATGCTTGGTTCTAATGCTTCCTGCCCCCCTGGGGGGCAGATTGGCCTAAGAAAAATAGGCTGATCTGTCCCCAAAGGGGGAAGAAATGGCCTAAAAAATATTGCCCCCAAGGGAGCGACCCTTGCCTAAGGGGTCACTCCCCTTTTTAATGTATACAAAATTTAAAAAGTGGCTTCTGCGCCCTAGGGGCAGACCGACCTAATTATTATATTCCAATCTACCCCCAGGGGGTAGAAATAGCTTTAGAAAAAAATGCCCCCCCGGGGGAGCGAACCTTGACAAAGCGGTTACTCCCCTTATGTCAATTAAAAAAAACCCTGATGTCTAGCGGTTTCTGCCCCCGGGGGGGCGAAAAGGCCTAAAAATAAAATTACCCCCTGGTGACGACCCTTGCCTAAGAGGTTTATAAACATAATTCTTTTTAAAAACATCCCTGGTGTCTAATGGCTTCTGCACCCCTAGGGCCAGATCGGCCTAATTAATATATGGCCTCAGATGAAATGCCCCCCCTTGGGGAGCGACCCTTGCCAAAGGGGTCGCTCTCCTCATGGCAATTTAAAAAAAAAAAAATCTAGTGGCATTCTTGCAGCACTATCGCTATGCAATTGTACTGCAGGAATGCTGAGAGAGACATGAAAAGAGAAGGAAAAGCCTTTCCTTTCCTTTTCATGCCTCTCTGACTTCCCCTGCTCTTCCCATGGGGGTTGGGTGAGATTCCCTTGGGGGGAGCGCTAGCGCTTCCCACGAGGGCCAGTCCCAGGACGTAATGGTAGCGTCCGCGGCGCATTGGCGTTGCGCCGCTGGACATAACCATTCCATCCTTGGCTTCCAAGGGGTTAAAGGGGCAGGGGCACACGAGCAGTCAGAGGAATGCAATGCCAGGCTGGGGAGAGGATCCACAGGTTCCCAGTCTGCCTGGGAGCACTAGGGATGGGAGCCACGTCAGGATTGGCTGCAGGGCAGGCTGGGAGCCTGTGTCTGCATGCAGCAACGGGAGAAAGAGAAGCAGCGCAGCAGATCAGATAAGTTTTTCTTTTTTTATTAAATTTTATCCCCTATTGCTTCCACCCTCCACCCCCCGCGCTGCACTCGCCCGGCCCTTGTGAGCGAAGCGAGCTGCAACTGATGCTTGGTATGAATGCCTGCTTTACTGATGTCATGATGGCTCATCTTTCACCGGGAAATGAACCAGAACCTAAGAATAAGACTGGAAATATGTTTAGATATGTTCATCTCTTAAGCATTCTACACTAAAGGAATTAAATGATTTTAATGTTTTCTTTAATACCCATCTAATTTAAAGAGTTAAAAGAAAAACCCTACTTGGAGAACACAGATACTAGAGAGCTCAGGGTTCAGATGTTAGGTCTTTCCACATCCACATAATCAATAAGGCGCTGTCTTTCTTCCCCCAAGATTTAATAGTATTTTGTGCGGTGTTTACATTAAGAATTATAAATGGGTAACAGTGAACATCAAATAGACGTGAGGGAACCTTGAGTTGTCTATAATGCCAGTCAGAACCATGAAGTGAAAAACATCCTTATAATTCAATTTTGTACCCAGCTATAATTTTATGATATGCATGGCCCCTAAAATAATCTTCACCTGCTTTTAACTGGCAGTGGAGTAATGGAGGGCATATAACATGGTCTCTGTTATGTATTCCTGTCACAGAGGTTAAAATAAAAAGCTTAACTGCCATCGTTCACCAACCCCTATCTCCTTCTCTGCCTTACTTCCCCCTCCTGCAGCCGTGCTTTCTAATTTCAGACAAAGCAAACAAGCCGAGCTTCTCTGACAGCCTCTCAGTTAGGCTTGTCAGCCTGGACTGGAAGGACATTTTGACATCACAATAGTAGGCAACCAGTTTTGGTATCAATTGTGGCTATGTCATAATAGTGGATTATGAGATTCAGAAATGGAAATAAACGTTATAGTTTCTCTATGAAAGCCATATATAACTATATGTGTGATAGTGTCCTTTTATCCTTTGTAAAATCAATGCACAGTATATATATATATGCCAACTTACCACTGTGCTTATAAGACAGATATAGTGATCTACAGTTTAGCTTAGATGGATGTGCTGGCTTTGTGTTTTTGGGTTCTCCTTTCTTAATGGGGGTGCAGACATTCAAAAGTGAGTCAGTGATAATAGATCCCTAATTTACTAAAATTCAGTATCATGAGCACGTTACATGGGTGGATCATGGGCATGCCCATATATTCACCCAAATATTATGACACAAGCCAAGATTTACTAAAGTCTACAAACATTGCTTTGCACCATAATGGTGCACCTACCCAAGGCTGAGGAGAAATATCTTTATTTCTCCTTTTTACTTGCATGTGTGTTGTAATGTGAATCACACATAGAAAGAAGAATATGCCTTGAAGGATAGTTACCTCTAACTTCACAAAATCTGCTCAGAACACAGCTACTCTTGCATCATGGCACAAGAGTGTCAGGGTTGGTGCTAGACAACCACAACTGTGCCAGCGAAGAACAGAGCTGAACAACACCTCATCTTTGTAAATATGGCGTAGTTCCCCTCTCTCATTCATTCAATGCAGCTCAGCAGTTTGCCTTGCTATGCTGCATTTTGCAAACTGTTAGTAAATCTGGGCTATGCTTTTTAGGCTTTTGCATCAATATAGTAACAACACTCATAAGCGATATAAATGCAATAGACTCTTAGAATAATACTGTACCAAGTGCCAATTGATATATGAAGATTGAAATATGCGCTATGTGGCACTTATTAAAATGTTTTAAAACTTCTTTTAAACAGTAATTACCCTTGGGTTTTAGAACTCATTAAGAATTTTCTATAGTGAATAGGTCACGTAGATTATTAAAAGCTTACTGTACAAATTGCATGTGCTCAAAAGTAACTAGCAAAACTTTGAATATGCAAATTCCAAGTCTCCTACAGCTCTTTAGAGGTGATGTCCTCTGTTTGTCCATGTTGGGGTCCATTATCCATAAAAATTCCTGGAATGTAAAGTGTTTAAACAAACTCACCCAAAAAAAACTAATCTTTCAACTTTGAAGTTAACCATAACAGCACTTAGAAAAGAAACCAATTTCGATCAATAAGTTCAGTGAAACTTACCAAAAACTGGACAGAAAAACCAGCTCTTCGTGTATCAAGATCAAGCTCCAGTCGAAATGAGCTTGTGGGTACATTCTTATTAGAAAGTGCATCTCTGGTTGGCAGAGGTATATACCCCGTCCAAGTAGGAACCACAATCCTAGTCAGGACAAGCCAGATACACAGCCTAAATTAACCTGTGCTCATCCTCTGGTAGCTTGGCAAAGACCAGTCAGGCCTAGCCTAAGACATTAAGGTGGTCATTCTGACCTCGGCGGGCGGCAGTAGCCGCCCGCCATGCGGTCACCGCCATTTGGCCGCTCTGCGGTCAAAAGACCGCGGAGGCCATTCTGGCTTTCCCGCTGGGCCGGCGGGCGCCCGCCAAAGGAGCGCCCGCCGGCCCAGCGGGAAAGGCCCTTTAACACAGAGGCTGGCTCCGAATGGAGCCGGCGGTGTTGCAGGGGTGCGACGGGTGCAGTTGCACCCGTCACGATTTTCACTGTCTGCTATGCAGACCTTGAAAATCATGCTGGGGCCCTGTTAAGGGGCCCCTGCACTGCCCATGCCAGTGGCATGGGCAGAGCAGGGGCCCCCAGGGGCCCCACGACACCCGTTCCCGCCATCCTGTTCCTGGCAGTCAAAACCGCCAGAAACAGGCTGGCGGGAAGGGGGTCGAAATCCCCATGGCGGCGCTGCTTGCAGCGCCCCCATGGAGGTTCAGCCCTTCCCAGGGGTATTCCGGCGGGAAACCGCTGTCTCCCCTTTTCTGACCGCGGCTTCACCGCCGCGGTCAGAATGGGCACAGCCTGTTGGCGGTGCTTCCGTTGCCCGCGGCCCTGGCGGTTTAGGACCGCCAGGGTCAGAATGAGGGCCTAAGTGTAAAGTATTTGAGCAACACTTAAATTGCAGCAAAACAGTGAAAAAAACAAAAAAGACTGGCATACTTGTGCACTAAATAAAGCAGTTGGTTGCCCATGTAACCTCAGCACCCCTAGGCTAGAAACATTACAAAAGCATAATATGGATAGTATGAGGAAAAATATCCAAAGTAGTTGATGGCAAAACAAACAATTTGTATATGTGACTGTGAATTTATCATCTTAATATATTCAACTATATCTTTATAACACCCACATATCTTTGTTCAATTGCTTGTGTGTACTTATTGATGATTTATTTTTAATAACAAACAAATGACGATATTGATCATGTACAAAAAGACACAATATGAACATACATTATACAAAGAAGAAATACTTGTACCTAAATACACAACAACAATACAACTAATATTAATTGTACACTCTTGCATGTTTAACTTTTCCGTATTTCCCAAACAAACCTTTTATATACAACAGGTGGTACATCAAATATATTTTGAGTCTACAGCCCACCTTGAGATTGCAAGGGGCAGGCCAGACCAATAAAAAAGAAAAGTAAATGGTTCAGGCTATTCCACCAGAATTGTGCATCAATGCTCACCTTGCAATCAGAAGACAAATCAACACATTTCAGTCTTCTCAATTTCAGTCCTCTTGGGGACCAATGGAAGGCATTAGATCAATTAGGAATTGAAATCAAAGACTAAGTAAACATTAAAGATTCTCAGGTACACAAGATAGTGAAATACATTGTTTTATTCACAAACGATTTGCTGCTTTCACTATTGTAACACAGAATTTCAATTCCAAGCTTACTTTTCAGGGTTTAAATATTTGGTTTGTTTCCTGGATACAACATTATTTGTTTTAATAAATTCAGCTCTCAGCAGAGACTGAATGGATTATTTGAAACCTGGAATTTCATATTGACTGAAGATCAGTTTACATATTCAATAAAGGTAATTTGGGTTAATATAGCAAATCTTGCACCATACAATATATACTTGGTAGTGCTCAAAGGTAGAAAAGAAGACAAAACTAGACAAAATGGGACTGTCTCACTTGTATTAACTCATTGCTATTAAAATGTATCTAATTCACAGGGTTCTAAATATTCTCTCACATTTAGCTATTAGTGACCCTAAACAAACCAATTATGAATTTGAGAAAATGTACACATGTTTATTTGGGAGCAGCATAAAAAATCTGAAGTCTGTGTTTAAAGTCTAAAGGTTTATCTGGAGAGAGAGATGCCTTCATTTGTTTTCTAACAGTAGCTCATTATTTGTTCTAACAATAGCTCATACCATAATCACTACTTGCATCACAATCATATATATCATCAAATAGTAACCTGTAAAGCTCCTAACTGGCTTGCATTGAACAGGTCCTCATTCTTGACTATAACAAGGATATAATTGTATGTTCTCAACAAACATATTATGGACATGGAACTATAATACTGTGCATTCAGAAACACGTTTTTTATAGACTAATGGGATGATTTAGTTATTGGCAGATGGGTTACTCTGTCACAATGGTGACGGATAGCCCATCCGACCAAACCTAAATCCCATAGGAGATCATGAGATTTAGTTTTCAACAGACGAGATATTCATCACCACTGTGACAGAGTAACCCACGTGCCAGTATCTAAATCAGGCCCTTGATTCACAACAGGATGGTAACCTCCATTTGCATGCAGGTGTTACTTTGGCTCAATCCTTACCTGAAAATAAGGAATAAAATACTTCACAGGAAGTAATGTTTATGTTGTGGCATATACCTATCACCCAAGTATGAGAAAATAACAGATTAGCACTAATAAACAGCTGTGTAAAAATGATGATCTTGACAGAACTGAGATCCATAATTATGTTCACTTATATAAAAGACCCAGGGGCATATTTAAGATCCCTTAGAGCCTCCATGTGCCACATTAGCACCATTTTCTTTACGCTGATGTGGCCCAAAGAGGCCAAAATCGCTGTGCCAGATTTACAAAGTGGCAGAATACATGCAGTGTGCCACTTTGTAATCCCTTCCCTTTGTGGTACATTATGCTTGCACCAGGCGTAATGTATGAAGGGTGGGCATTCCCTCATTAAAGGGGGCAAAAAAATGGCCCAAAGAAATCTAAAAGATTAGTTTGCATAATTTTTCCCTGTATTTTTAACGCCTGCTCAAAGTAGGCATTAAAGGGGGGCATGCCATTGTTTTGAAATGGCCCCTATGTACTTTTCAGGGCTAGCACCAAACCTTTGGAGCTAACCTTGAACAATACATCAATGGCATCAGAAATTCTGATGTTATCGCCCCCTACCCTGCGCCATGATGCGTTGTTTTTTAAATATGGCGCATACATGGTGGAGGTAGTGGGGAGCTAAGGAGTGCTGGGAAAGTGGGTGCAGTAGGTGCAGCGTAACTTTCCATAAAGCTGGCCCCTAAGCCCATATTTAAGAAAACTTAGCGCCGACTTTGCACCATTTTTTCTGATGCAAAAGGGGCGATAACCTAGAGCCATATTTACATATTTGTTGCTAGACCCATCTATATTTATTTAAAAGCAACACTTTAAGGAACTGGTACCAAAAAAGTACATAAAGACAAATTAACATCAAATTTTAACACCTGGTGAAACTAGGTGTTAAAATGAGGCCCACACACTACTACATAAGGAAAACATACTGAATGAGCATTGGCAACCGCCTAGACAACATGGAACTGTTAATACTCCAGCTTGGCACACACCGTAGATGACAGCGAGACAACATGTCCTTTTCTCACCACTACAGCAACCGCAAACACCACCACAGGAAATCAAGCAAGATTTCTGCCAAATTGTGGGGTTCCAGCATGTTCTGGGTGCAGTGGACTGCACCCATGTCCAACTTGTGTCATCTGCTGCAACGGAACACCTTTACAGGAACCGCAAACACACCCATTCTATAAATGTGCAGGCCATTGTGGACCACCGTGGGCTCTTCACAAACATCCAAGCCAAATACCCCAGTGCCGTCCATGATGCCTACAGATTCCGACACTCCACCATCAATTAGTGGTTCCAGGATGGGCAATATGAAAATGGGCTACTCGTATGTAAGCCACCATACCAATCATTACACAGACAACACACAAACATTATAGGACAAACATTTCATATACCACACTAATCTACATGGACAGATGAATACAGATGTACAGACAACAACACATATGCCACATGTCACACTACACTGCTTTCATTGTACATCACATACACCCATAGGTACATAATACAGGCACAACGAGACTGACACACTACATGAAGGACAAGTGGAGCTATGTCCACTTTGTATACAACAGCTGGGCCCAAACCACTACAAGTGTCCACTGGTTGACAACTAAATACAGATCCCACACACATATCATCCAACAAGTAATAGCTCAGCTGTGGCTCCGCTGTGGCCATGTTGTCGCGTGGGCTCTCATTATTCTAAATGAGACTACTGGATTTCTAGGTAGCAGGATCGATAACGGTGTGGGGGACTGAGTCTGACCCACGTGTAAAGAACTCTGTCACCCTAAATCCAGTTTTTGCTCCGGCTAACTAGCAGTGCCTCATTTCTCCCATGTGGAAGGAATGATTTGGCAGCCGAGCGCATGACATCTTTGGAACTTCTCAGGGAAGTCGTGGTTACTCAGATCCAAACCAACTCTCTTATTTCCAATATGATCTCATATACAAATGACAAAGACAGTATAAGTTTTATATAATGTTTTAATAAAACAACTGTATTTTAGATATTAAGGCGTGAGCCGCAATAACCAGAACGATACAACACAGTAGGATTGTGATAGTTACCAGGAGAGTAAAACATAAAAACAAAGCTATCATATTGTCAAACAGTTTCTACTCTCCCTCTGCTTGTTCTATCTAGAGCACAGCATGTTAAGCTTCTAGCTTGCCTATTAGAATCACTATGGGGATATCAGCCCTCATACCTGAGCAAAAACCTGTGATCTTGGTTCAGCATCTGCAACGAGGCAGTCAGCGTCAAGTTGTGGTTCCCTGGTCGGAATCTCCCTCTTGCATGTACTGGGACAAGGAAGTGATTTTATAACTAACATGTCAGCGAGATCACAAAATGTCCCTACGCAGGAATGCCGAGTCTAAACTCTTACCACGTCTATCGGCAATGTACCAGAATGTATCCTTGACTGAAGCACAGAGTAAATATGTTATGGAGAACTCTAGTGCAGAGTAGGCAAAACAGTGTGATATGAATAAAAAACAACACCGTAGAACTGGATATTTGAAAAATAACAGTACGAAGCCTAATAAAAAGCATGTAGAGCAAAGTGCACAGAGGCTCTAAGCTATTAGCAAATGAATAAAATATATTCAGGGCAAAATGCACAAAGGCCTAAAGCCTGAAGCTAAAGCGCAATGAATACGTAAAACTAACCACACTACACCCTCCCCTTGTCGGTAGCAAGTGGTTCCAATAACATAAAAGGATGCCCTAAATATAAACCAAATCTAAAACAAATATTTCGACAAGGTGAGAAGACAATAAAGTCATAAATTTAGGTAACATGTGAGCACAACCAAATTCAATATAGTGTCAATTTTGTAAAAATCCAATCATCAGACAGAAGCAATAGAACGTAGGAGTTCCTCCACCTCGATATATGTCAATATCGGAAGATCCACGCCACAAAGTACCATGGAGCAGGTGTGATCCAAAGCCCCAAAACCACTCAGGGCGGCACCCCGTGCAGGGCCCATGAAAGAGACAATACCATCTTCCTCCAGGAAGGGAATCTCATAAACTGCCTCACGAAGCAAGCGCATCCGTAGTGCACAAGTCTGGGAATGAGCCCTCATCGGGAACATCAACAGATCAGTATCGACCATTGGAGGGCGCTGCAATGAGAGACAGAGAGACAGTGCATGTTCAAACGAGCACCAAAGGCACCGAAACACGGGTTGCACACAATCCAAAATCGGTCTGAATGACAGAGACCAGTCGCACTCCAAATGTCCCAGGAGTGTTGCTCCAAAATGCCGCATCATGTGTTCACGACACAGCTGCGCTGATGGGAGCAGCAGTACAGGATCTCGTCGTGACGGGACAGCCATTGCGAAAAAATAGCAATAACAGCAAGACTCCAGCCAATAAAGCCAAAGTAATCGGGAAACCCCCAAAAATGCTTCCGAAAATAGAATGTATAGCCGAAGGTATCAAACCGAATATGGAAGAGAAGGTATTAGCAAAACCAACACCAACGACTTTGAAAAAATGTGCAATACCAGCAGTGCTGGATGCATTATATATACGTCCCACAAGTTCACCGAAGTGAGTCGGAAAGTTAGTATTCAAAAGGGACTGTATCTCCGCCGATGACCTTGCCACCTGAAGTGCGTAGGTCTCGCTAGCAGATGTAAGGGCCACATGCTTTTGAAACAATAAAGCTTTTAGCCGACTCAACTTGTCGAAATCAACCTTGGAAGTAGCAATATGAGGCCAGATGTCCGCTACCTCCCTAATTTGAGTGGGGGGAAACAACACATTCCCACAGCACGTAACGGCCTTGTTGACAACGACGATGTAAACTATTCCGGCACGCATGCCACAGCAGCGTTCGCTGTTAAGAACAATGTAACTGGCGTTAGAAAGCACCTGGAAAGTGTTTTTAATAACCGGGACTGGAACTCCCTTCAGATAACAAGCTAAGTTAGCAATCGAAGCATTACACGCCCCGTGCAAGGACAGCTGTTTACAAACCATTGAATGGCTGACAGAAGCTTCGCATTCGCTGCCGCTAAGAAAAACCTCCTTCAAACCATTAACACATCTGTACTGAAAGGGAAGGTCCCACACCTCGTGTATGTAACTGTCTCCCAATAGTTCATATCTACCCACCGGAATGTGCTTCAAACACGAAGTAAATTGCAAAGTAGAGATAGGCAAATTAATAACCCCATGGATCAACCATTCAGCTGACGGAATCTCAGCTACCGTGAAAGGCAGTTTCTCCAATATTTCAATATTTAACATAACATATGTCGCTTCCTTTTTAGCCATCAGTTGTTGTTGACGAGTCAAATTAAAAGAGATAAAGATCTCCTTGGCACGAACGTGCTGCCATGGAACGCGACCCGCCTTCAAGGTCTGAAGAGTCCAAGCCAGCTGCATGATGGATCGTGTCTGACTCTGCCCATGATATAAAGAAGACATGTCCGATTTAATAATGTCTATAGCAGAGGACACAATGCTGTCAATCGTGTAAACACGTTCAGAAAGGGTATGCATGCCATTATCAACAACAGACAAAGGCCCTCATTCTGACCTTGGCGGGCGGCGGAGGCCGCCCGCCAAAGTCCCGCCGTCAGGTTACCGTTCCGCGGTCGAAAGACCGCGGCGGTAATTCTGACTTTCCCGCTGGGCTGGCGGGCGGTCGCCTTCAGACCGCCAGCCAGCCCAGCGGGAAAGAGGCTTCCACGATGAAGCCGGCTCGGAATCGAGCCGGCGGAGTGGAAGCTGTGCGACGGGTGCAGTTGCACCCGTCGCGTATTTCACTGTCTGCGCAGCAGACAGTGAAATACATGTAGGGGCCCTCTTACGGGGGCCCCTGCAATGCCCATGCCAGTGGCATGGGCACTGCAGGGGCCCCCAGGGGCCCCGCGACCCCCCCTACCGCCATCCGGATCTCGGCGGTCCGACCGCCGGGATCTGGATGGCGGTAGGGGGGGTCGGAATCCCCGCGGCGGTGCAGCAAGCTGCGCCGCCGCGGAGGATTCAATGGGGCGGCGGTACACTGGCGGGACCCCGCCAGTGGTGCCGGTCCGACCGCGGCTTTACCGCCGCGGTCGGAATCCCCATTGGAGCACCGCCGGCCTGTCGGCGGTGCTCCCGCGGTCCTCCGCCCTGGCGGTCAAAGACCGCCAGGGTCAGAATGACCACCAAAGTCTGCATCAGATTTGCTTGATCAATCTGCCTCAACCGGGCTGCAGCCTCTTGTTGTGAAAGCTTCCAAATCTCATTATAAACCTCGTATAAGAACCTTTTCTTCCGTGGTACTCTGGGACCTGCAAAAAATCTTGTAAATCAGTATTATTAGACAGTAACATGAGATGTGACTTAACTGCATCCAGCGTGGAGGACTTCAACCATTGCTGACAAAGCTTCCCCACACTGTATGTAGTTATAACATCAGCATGTTCTGGTGAAACCTAACGAGGGTCTGCCCTACTAGTCCTGAACCCCCCTGAAGAGGTGACAAAACGTTGATGACACATATTAGTGTCTATAGGCCATAATAACCACCCGCCTGGATGTAACGATGAAGTGTTAAGTGTACCATTCTGGACCCAATGTGTAAAGTCACTGAAAGTAGCATTCACATAGTGCTGCCAATTTTTTAATTTAGAAGGGACAGGTATACTAGGCAAAGTTAATTCCTTAATCGTTGCTAAGCCCAAACAGCTAGTCTGTTGTACTGTGTCATTGAGGAAAATCATCTGCACAGGGATAATACATGCTCTAAATAACGTGTCCCTGCCTCGCATTTGCCAATTTTTCGTACCCCAAACACTTTTCAAGTCAACAGTTTTGAACCAGTATTCATATACCTCGACCGACAGTTTAGATACAAACAAATTAGAATACAGTAATTTAGTATCGGTCAATAACATTTGCTTATTAGAATACGGTGTAACTTTAAAATAGTAGGACCTAGCATTACGCGGATCATGCCCAGTAAAATATGCAAATTTGTCATAATACGTCTTTGAACTCCCTTGTGGAGGAGTCGAGCAATGTTCCCATTGCACATAATTAAACATGGACTTAGGGCTACTAGCTTTATGAATAAAGTGGTGTCCATAATAGTTGTAACAAAACATGTCACCATGATTATCTCTAAACTGGTAAGCATCTTCATCGTCATAGACAGTATAATATTGCAAATCCGTTAGCATAGAATCTACTGTCTTCACATCCCAATCATCAGAAACAATGCCTGGTATAACAATATCATTCATAGATAATTTGAGGACATACGGTATTTGAATCAATTCAGTGGGACCATATATATCAAACATTACTTTATCCCACACAATTCCATCCGGAACTGGTATAGCAGAAATGTTCACTGTGGACAAGTCTCTTCGAACCATATGAGACAAAAAATGTGGTTTCAACACAGTCTCCACGTGCTCAATGTCAGATCGATCAGGAAGAAAATGACCATGTATTATCAGAAAAAAAGTAACCACAAATCCCAACCATAATAATATAGTCATCACGGCCAAAAATAGCCAAAAATAGTTCCAAGGAAAAACAAAATATGTTCGTTTAAGCCATCCCAGCAGCCGTCGTGGACCGTGGACAGAAGACATCGAAGACGAGGAGCCGGACCCATCATTATCAGCGTCGTTGAAGCAGCCAGAAGCAGTTCTAGCAAAAGGTGCAACTCTGAACGAAGAAGCAGACGGAGGCTCCCGCCGTGGCACGCTATAAACCACATGTTCAGAAACATCAGTAGAACGTACAGCAATTTGATCACAAGATTCCATATTAATCGCCGTCGGTGGAACGATCGCAAGATCATCATCCACCCTCCCCAAGCTCGGAGAGGAAACAGTGTCGGTGAAAACCACCTGCAGCGGGACCTCATCCCCTGTAGTGAGAGGGATTCCGGAACTACTGGGTGTCCCTCTTGGTCTGCTGTGCAGAATCGGCCACATGTTGTAACTTGACATTATCAATGGAAACAAAGCGATTTCCTTTGGCCCCTCGCAGCGGCGGTAAAATCACAGTTCTCGTGCCGCTTACCCCTAACACAGGGACAGGTTCTCGATAAGAAGGACCAAATTCTTTTTTAACTGCGACCTTTTCACGCACCAGATCCCCAATCCTGGGTATCCAACCAGTAGGTGTTACTGGCTCATCCTTAATTCCTGAGGAGAAAGCATTGGTAGAAGAGTTATCTTCACGGAATTGTTGTAAATCCTGCAAAACAGTGACACGATCATTTATGTCAAAGGGCGTATCTGCCGCCTCCACACCAGGACCATCTAGATCAGGAACATACATTCGTGTTCCAAACAGGCACTCATATGAAGTACGACCCCCCAGTGACCTTCTAGGCAAGTTATTAAGTGCTCTCTGTACTCCATATAGGTGGGCTAGCCAACCACGACCCGTACCTATAACTCTGGCCGTTAAGGACTGCTTTAAATCACGATTTAAACGCTCCACGACAGAATTTCCCTCGGGATGAAATGGAGACGAGAATTGGAGTTGGACCCCCAACGAAGCCATGGTGTCCCTGAATGCCTTAGAGGCAAAAGCAGGGCCCTGGTCCGAATGAAAAGCCGCAACTGCAAATATATCGACAAAGATGCGTAAATCTTTAATAACAGTGCGAGCGTCATCCGAGCGTTGTGGCCATACCCATACAAATCTGGAGCACGAATCTACAGCAACCAATATATATTTGTATGCACTATCTGGTGTCAGCGGACCACAATGATCCAAGTACACACACTGTAATGGTTTGTTTGAAATCAGAAGGGGCGTCTGCTGCGGGCGTCTAGCCGACGATGTCTTAATTTGTTGACAAATGTCACAACAAAGGACATACTGTTTCGTCTCTTTATAGAGACCAGGCCACCAGTAACGAGCCTGTAAAAGTGAAATTGTGTCAGTCACCCCAGCATGTGCAGAAGCCACCCCCTCATGTGCTGCAGAAATCAATCGAGGTCTCTCAATTTTATTGGGAATTTCACGTACACCAATGCCTGGAATTGTAACAGTAGCATGTAGCGCACCATTCAAGCAGTATTAACTATATTTTGAAGGAAATCCTTTAGGAAAAGGCGTGCCATCAGCCGTAGCCTTTATGGCAGCTGAAATTTCTGTGTCTGGTTTTGAACTCGAACGAGTCACTGTGGCCACAGTGGCGACAGCCACTGCCGATTCCGCGGCTTCATCAGCCAAAGTATTCCCAGCAACGTGTATTCCAACGCGCTGGTCTCCAAGTGTATGCACAACATGGACATTAGGAAGCGTTTCCTTTAGATCCGCAACCTTACCCCACAACATTTTATGCTTAATGGTGTTGCCTTTAGAATCTCTGAACCCATTCATCTTCCAATAGTGTAAATATTCGTTGAAAGACTGCACACAGTAGTAGGAGTCACAGACCAGCAAGGTTAAAAGTGCCGGATCCGCATGCTCCAACGCTAACAATAGAGCTTTGAGCTCAGCCAGCTGTGCCGTGCAATCTCCCAAGGTTTTAGTATAAGTATGTCGGGGGCAGAACACTTCCCCCTCCATAGTGCCGCTCACCACCGCACATGCAGCAGAATACTGTTGTTTAGTCCCAACCGCCGGTTGCGCAGAGCCATCGGTATACATGACCACTTCATATTGGTCAATATGCAATGTACCAGCAGGAACAGGGTATTCTATTTCGTATTAAAGAAATTCTTGAGTCTGCAGTTTAGGGTCAAATACATAATCTACATCAGTGGCTGTCAAAGACGTAGCCCATTGTATCCATCGCGGGTGTAGAGCCTTCGAATTAGGAACACTCGCTTTGGTAACAGCCTCTAAGGCCGGAACCGGGGAAACGACAACAATGCGTTGACCCTGGGCCAGCGGTCTTTCTTTAATAACAGCCATCTGTACTGCAGTGAGAATTTTCTCAGTTTGTGCAAAACGTTGCTCTGCAGCAGAATACAAGTGAGATTTGTATGCAATCGGGACAGTCTCCTCTTCATTAAAGGTGACATAAGTAAACCCAACAGCCCCAGGTATTACCCTGATCACTAAATGTGTCTTATTGTCCCAAGTGTGTAAGTGTTTAACTGCTAAAAGATCACTCTGTAATTCTCGCAGTATGTGTGTATGTTCAATCGTCCAAAGTTTACTCGAAAAATATGGGCGAATCAACTCGTATAATGGTTTTATACGCGTTGCATATTCAGGAATGTAAGTTCTGCCAAAATTCAGAAACCCCAACAATGACTGGAGCTTCCGAACCGTATTAGGAGGCTGCAATAAAGCACATTTCTCAAAAAAATGTGGCGCTAAGCTCTTGCCCTCACTCGACAACTCATATCCCAGGAAAATGACGCTGAGGAAAGCAATCTTTGATTTCTTAAAATTGAACTTATAGCCAATATCAGCAAATCCCACAACAATGCGCGATACACGCCTTAGATGTTGCAGAATCTCATCATCTGTCAGATATATGTCATCAACATATGATAATGCTTCAGGGTCGAACTCATGCAGCATTTCAGTTACACGAGCCGAAAACAGTCCTGGGCTATTCTTATACCCCTGAGGCAAACGACAAAAAATTTTCTGAGAGCCAAACGCACTGAAACAGGTATAGTCCCGACTCTCGGGCGCTATATTCTGGCAGAAAAATCCATTCGAGATATCCAATGTTGTTTTGTATTTTTTACGCACTGCATTATTCATAAGCGCTGCGCTATGTGAATTCTGTATTTCATATGTGCGTGTATGACTATTCAAATGTCGGTAATCCACCACTATCCTATATGAATGGTCCGGTTTAGCAACCGGAAACAAGGGATTATTCATCGGCGAGACACAGGGCTCAATAACACCCTGATACTCCAATTCTGTAAGAATTTTCCTAACCGATGCCCTAGCTTCAAATTTGATAGGATATTGCGGTTGTGGCTGAGGTTCGCCCTTTATCGGTATTACATGATAAGGTGATTGTCTGTCCCACCCCACGTTATTTCTATACAAGGCGGGAGCCTGTGCTAGAGCCCATGATTTACTATAGGACTCCGCAAGTTCTCTCGGAACAAGTGGTGAGAAGGAAGGTGTAATAACCTCCTCCCCAACTGGACAGTCGCGAACAAAGTCAGGTGGCCAATCTTGTTCGGCCAACAGAACATCATATGATTTTACCACATGGTCCCAAAAAATGGCGTTTATAACACGGTCAATGTCCCCTTCCAATCGCAGAGTTACTTCATATACTCTATCAGGATCAGAGACTCGCATATCCGCCGTTTCTACTTGTATGAAGTCATCAGTTGCTTTCACCTCCAGATGCTCTAGAAGACTCCGGCGAACTATTGTGACCTCTGCCGCGCTGTCTAACAGTGCTAACGCCCATGTCTTGTTCGTCAAGAGAACTCTCTTCTTGAGCGGCATGTCTAACTGAGACAGCTGCCACTTTCTTCTTTTTGAATTGCTGTTTCTGTTGCAGCGGTTTCTCTTCTTGTTTAATAGAAACCTCCGCTGAGCATTGTGAATCCTGTCTCGGTTTCACGTACTCCATCCTCTGCTCTGACCGCCCACCTCTCTCACTTCTCTTTTCTGAGGAGTCCTGAAAGGAACGAGATTGGCGTGTATCAGTATATTGATATCTATCAGGCGTCTTCAAAGTATCCCTATTCCTGAGATTATACTTATTCTGTGGGGTCTCCGTTTGCGGAGACTGCCCATCATCCTTCTTAGGTGTCTGCTGTTTCTTTTCCCAGCGCTTTTTCGAACCCTCAGGTTGTTGCTGTTTAGCATTATCTTTATTATTTTTACCCTGTAACTGGGGTTTTTGTGGTCTAGCCCCTAGGCTATCACGACCAATACTAGAATATGTTTCCGCTATTATTCTCGGAAGCTCCCGCTCCTGTTGAAGCAGCGGAACATCCCGAAGACGCATACGCACTGCTAGTGCTACTGCCTCTCCTTTGAGATTACTCAAAATAATAGAAGAAACTGTGGCAAAATTGCCCAGCAACTGCATGCCCAAATCCAAGGCAGGGGCAGCCCCATATTCTTCCTGAATCTGCTTAAGTACGTCCGGTAAATTAGCTAATGTCGGTGTACTGTGTGCCGTAGTGTAGAGCGCGGCAAACACCGTGCCCCAGGTATTACAAAGGTCCACCGGAGGAACCATCCCGTACGGCAAACACATCGTCAAAATTCTATGTTTATCCTGAGGTCCCGTATGGGGAAATACTGCTTCCAGCGTATTAATTTTTTGCGCCAGCCAAAACGGAGTCTCCTCTCGTTTAGCCGGTGCTTTACCCATAACTGAGTGTACAGTGGCCGGATTAAGACCCGGACCCACCGCCTGTGGGTGCGCTGGAGCAGCACGCGCTGCATTCGTATTTAATGTCTGCATCACAAACTGAACTAATCGTCTATATGTAGCTGTTAATTCTGTATATAAACGACGAACTTCAACCACTGCCAATTGAGCAACCGCAGGATGTGGTGTATATGCAGCCAATAAAGGCCAGGTAGGACCATCATTACTCAGTGGACCTAACCTTACTTGTGCTATTGTGTGTGGGAGGGCGCCATCAAGCCAATTATGGTGTTCTTGATAAGATAGAGGTATTTCTAAATAAGCGTAAGCCCTGTATTGTCCAGGGGCATTCGCAACTGTGTATTTGTGAAAAGTATTTGTTCCCCCATCCACTGCTGGAAAAGCGACCCAAGAATAAAAAAGTTCCGTTCTATAGGCTGCATGGGCGTCCACCACAAAAGTGACTGGACCCCCCTGGACTGTCAGTCCATGTGTCAATAGATGTCCCGTGAGCGGATGTCGCATATTAATTGCTATGTTCACTACATTAGGATTCGCCATTTTATAAAAAACGGCTGCAGGTCAGAGAAGGCACACCAATATCGGGGTTTTTTCCTTTCAAAGTTCAAGCTTGAACAACCGATCACTAAGCAATAGGAACCACCTATGCCGTGGCGGCGGAAACCCTCAGCCTCACGGACGTCTCCGTATACGGAACCGAGGAGTCAAAATATATATGAGACCAAGAGAGTCAGTCGGACCTAATCATTAGAGCCAGACCAAACGTTGGCGGCGCCATGTCGCGTGGGCTCTCATTATTCTAAATGAGACTACTGGATTTCTAGGTAGCAGGATCGATAACGGTGTGGGGGACTGAGTCTGACCCACGTGTAAAGAACTCTGTCACCCTAAATCCGTTTTTTGCTCCGGCTAACTAGCAGTGCCTCATTTCTCCCATGTGGAAGGAATGATTTGGCAGCCGAGCGCATGACATCTTTGGAACTTCTCAGGGAAGTCGTGGTTACTCAGATCCAAACCAACTCTCTTATTTCCAATATGATCTCATATACAAATGACAAAGACAGTATAAGTTTTATATAATGTTTTAATAAAACGACTGTATTTTAGATATTAAGGCGTGAGCCGCAATAACCAGAACGATACAACACAGTAGGATTGTGATAGTTACCAGGAGAGTAAAACATAAAAACAAAGCTATCATATTGTCAAACAGTTTCTACTCTCCCTCTGCTTGTTCTATCTAGAGCACAGCATGTTAAGCTTCTAGCTTGCCTATTAGAATCACTATGGGGATATCAGCCCTCATACCTGAGCAAAGACCTGTGATCTTGGTTCAGCATCTGCAACGAGGCAGTCAGCGTCAAGTTGTGGTTCCCTGGTCGGAATCTCCCTCTTGCGTGTACTGGGACAAGGAAGTGATTTTATAACTAACATGTCAGCGAGATCACAAAATGTCCCTACGCAGGAATGCCGAGTCTAAACTCTTACCACGTCTATCGGCAATGTACCAGACTGTATCCTTGACTGAAGCACAGAGTAAATATGTTATGGAGAACTCTAGTGCAGAGTAGGCAAAATAGTGTGATATGAATAAAAAACAACACCGTAGAACTGGCTATTTGAAAAATAACAGTACGAAGCCTAATAAAAAGCATGTAGAGCAAAGTGCACAGAGGCTCTAAGCTATTAGCAAATGAATAAAATATATTCAGGGCAAAATGCACAAAGGCCTAAAGCCTGAAGCTAAAGCGCAATTAATACGTAAAACTAACCACACTACAATGTCAGCACCAATATCAAATCCAAGTGTTGCCATCACCAACTACATACCACCTAAACATACCAGATGTACCCATTGTGCCCACCTTCACCTGTCTGGTGCATTGTGCAGCACACATAGGACTACAACATCACTAGCCATGAAAAACCATGTGTAAGGATGGACACCTCAGCACACTCCTACAATCACATCTGGTAATTTCACAGCTCCCTAACATGATATCAGGGTACCAACAGGACACTTTGGCAGCTGGACTACTGACAATGTACAGGGAGAGGTCAGAGATGCATGTGAATGAGGAGACATGGAACTTAGCAGGACTGATCATGCAATGCTTGCTTACATCACAAAACATCCCATACAACGATGCCAAACTGTGCCCATGATCAACATGCAGATACGTATGCTAGCCAGCAATTGCGAACAACAAAACTTTGTGCAAGGGAGCTTTTCCAAGGGAAAAAAGGGTTGGAGTCATAACGTGTCATGGCACACAACACACAAAATAGGTTAAAAGTCCCAGAAAATCACTCATCTGAAGGTCTAAAGTGGAGGGACTGAGGGCCCCATGTCAGGAAAGTGGTGCAGCAGCAACAGCAGCACCACTGTAATTGTGCCCTTTTGCAGCACCCTACTGCCACCATGTGGGCCACGTATACAATAAACGGCACACCATGCTGCAGAGTAGGTCGAATCTAACATCTCTCATGGCACATACGAAACCACAAATATGTATGACAGACACATGTTCTCACATTCCTTTGCAGCAAATCAAGATTAGAGCATCAAGCCATTGGTGATAATGTTTTTTGGCAATCTGACAATGGAGGAAGAGCGTGTTAACAATGAAGGTCACAGAAGGACACAAAATGTGGTGGAGAGGACATTTGGTGCCTGAAGTCAAGGTTCAGGTGCCTGGCCCTGACAGGAGGAAGCTTGTTGAATGTACCACCCCTGGTGTGCCAAATGATACTCGTGTGTGCAATCTTGCATATCATATATATTCAGACTAATGTCCCCTGGGATGAACTTGTAGATGTCCCCAATGAGGAGGAGAATTACATTGGTGCAGAACAGAGGGACAACAAAACACTGCTGCAGGAGATCGCAAGAGAGAACAAATTGTACTGAACTTCTACACCTATACACTGTACAATAAAAATCACCCAGTAAATATCACCATTAACTCACTTTGTATCAGATTGTCCATGGTGTGCTTATTCTCTGCTAAATATACCATTGGAAAGTTGCTCATACCGAAGAAAGCAGGAAAAAAACACAATAGTTACAAAGAATGTTGGAAAATAGGTTGTGATGTAAGTGTCTAGCGCCTCTATGCCGCACATGAGCATCACATTATTCACACGCATGTGGCTCTCGAAGGCCTAGATCCACGCACCAGGAATAGTAAGTGGCATAATTTAGGCTTTGCACCAATTCTGACCCCTTACACCACATCATGTCTATGCCAGGAAAGATGTATGCAGGGGCGCGTAGCCATGGTAGGGGCTGTTTCAAAATCATGTACTTGAAAATAAGGAACTAATCTGTGTCACATTTCAGGCAGGAAGCTGTATCGCCAGCACTGAGTAGGTGTGACAAGGGGGAACACCATTGGTATCGATGGACCATTATCTTCTGGCCAAAAGTTTCACCCTAACTCTGCACCGTATATCAATGGTGTTATGTACAGTGCATGCTATTGGCCCCAAACCTGCCACATGGTATGCTATCTCTAAAATATAGCACACACATGTTGGCTATGAAGTGTGCTAAGGGTTACAAGACAAGTGGAGCAGCAATGGGTGCTGATCCACTCTCCACACATTTGCCCTGTAGCCAGGAATGAGCAATAAAATGGGAGAATGCACTACCACATGAATGTGTGGGTGGAATGTAGGCAGAGTATGTAGCTTTTCTAAAGTACATCCTTAGACACATGTCCCACAATTGTGTGGTCTTGACATATGCCTGCAGGTAATCTGGAAATACATGTGAAGAATGCTGTACCGTGTATGGCCTAGGTAGGAAAGGGTTTGCAATCACCTCCAATGGTTGATTTAAACACACCCCTCATTGACACTCACATGTCTGACCAAAAATAAAGTAACCTACTGGGACCAAAACCATAACATTTCTAGGTCTCCCACATGCTAATCTGGTTTGGGATGAGCATGTAAGTCTAGCAATGTCCAAAGATGTCATAGACCAATTCAAAATTGTATGGGTGAAGAAGGAGACAGAAATGTTGCATGTCTCAAATCACATAATCATAGCTGAGATGAATTCACACACTAAGAAGATACACTCATGGTGAAAATGACATAGGTTGTGCAATGCAGATGTGAGTGCATGCCCATGTGCACCAAAGGATGTGGAACAACAGCTGAGAGACTCCCTCAAACACTTGGAGATGCAACATGGGGAGGTCACTCAGACACTACACAAGTGTTGTGGCTGGTGTACTGTCATGTGTGTGTGTGTGCAAATCATGTAATTTAGCAAAGCCTGTGTTAGAAATGGGGTCTTTGGTTGGCAGTCAGGTTACTCCCTGTCCAAGAAAGGACCTTCACTTTTGTCAGGGTAAAGGAGAATCACCCTCAGTTAACTCCCGTTCACCCCCTTGGTAGCTTGGCACAAGCAGGCATGCTTAACTTCAGAGTCTAGGTGTAAAGTATTTGTACCAACACACACAGTAATTCAGTGAAAACACTACAAAATGACACAACACAGGTTTAGAAAAATAGGTAATATTTAGCTAAACAATACAAGACCAGAACGACAAAAATCCACCATACACCATTCAATTTATGAATTAAAAAAGCAAAAAGAGTCTTAAATCCTTAGAAAACAGTGCCAACGCTGTAACCGTGAAAAAGTACCTGGGTTGCATCAAAATAACAGTGCACAGACGAGTGCGGTCGGAAAAGGCCAGCAAGCGAGACGGTGTGTCGTTCCTCCTCCGGTCAGGTCGGTGTGTGGCATTTTCCTCTCTGCAGGAGACCGATGCGTCAATCCAGACAAATACTTTGGGTCCGGGCGGGCTGTACATAATTTTTCCACACCGACCGATGTTTGTGTCGAAAATCCTGCCACACATTATCAGCAAAACCATGCTATGTAGGTTGTGGCGTTATCAGCCTCTGTCAGCGGGTGTTACGTGTTGTTTCTTCATCCACGTGTGTCGATTTTCCAGCCGTGATGCAGGTGGACCATAGATTTCAAACACAAAGCCAGCGGCGCATCGTTTCTCAGCAGCGTCTGTAAAGGTGCGTCGAGATTTTCCCCGCACAGCACTCTGTGCATGGATTTTCCGTTTTGGTCTGCCAGCTTCCTCATCCGAGGCCCCAGGAACTGAATAGGGCACCACTTGGCCGGACAGGAGTCTCAGCAGAGAGTCCAGGTGCTGGCAGGAGAAGTCTTTCATGGCCTTGAGACTACAACAACAGGAGGCAAGCTCAGGACAAGCACTTGGAGATTTCTTCACAAGCAGAACAAAGTCCACTCTTTGTCCCCTTGAAAAGGCACACCCATTTTGGCGTTTAAAGTAGGCCTACTTAAATTGAAAGTCTCTCTTGTTTGTGAAATCCTCCCTTGCCCAGGCCAGTCCCCAGACACACACCAGGGGGTTGGAGACTGCATTGTGTGAGGGCAGGCAAAGCCCTTTCAGGTGTAAGTGACAAGTCCTCCCCTCCCCCCTAGCACAGATGGCTCATCAGGATATGCTGGCTACACCCCAGCTCCCTTTGTATCCCTGTATAGACAGAGGTACAAACAGCCCAATTGTCAAACTAACCCAGACAGGGAATCCACAACCAGGCAGAGTCACAGAATGGTTTAAGCAAGAACATGCCTACTTTCTAAAAGTGGCATTTTCAAACACACAATCTCAAAAACAACTTTACTAAAAGATGTATTTTTAAATTGTCAGTTCAGAAACCCCAAACTCCACATGTGCATCTGCTCTCAAAGGGGATCTACACTTTAATCATATTTAAAGGTAGCCCCCATGTTAACCTATGAGAGAGATAGGCCTTGCACCTGTGAAAAACAAATTTGGCAGTATTTCATTGTCAGGACATATAAAACACATTAGTATATGTCCAACTTTAAACATACACTGCACCCTGCCCCTGGGGCTACCTAGGGCCTACCTTAGGGGTGTCTTACATGTAAGAAAAGGAAGGTTTAGGCCTGGCACGTGGGTACACTTGCCAAGTTGAATTGGCAGTTTAAAACTGCACATACAGACACTGCAGTGGCAGGTCTGGGACATGATTACAGGGCTACTCATGTGGGTGGCACAACCAGTGCTGCAGACCCACTAGTAGAATGTGATTTACAGGCCCTGGGCATCTCTAGTGCATTGTACTAGGGACTTACCACTAAATCAAATATGCCAATCATGGAAAGCCAATTACATACATTACATACACATTTTATATAAGATCACCTGCACTTTAGCGCTGGATAGCAGTGGTAAAGTGCTCAGAGTAAAAAAAAAACAGCAAAAACAGAGTCCAGCACACATCACCAAATTGGGAAACAGAGGCAAAAAACGTAGGGGAGACCACGCCAAGGAGGCCAAGTCTAACACTTGTCCCGCTCAGCTGAAAGTGAGGAGCAACTATCCAACCTCATGGGAGTTCTCATCACTGAGGCGGAAGAATCTGGACAAACCATCAGCACTGGTGTGTTCTGAGCCAGGGTGGTGTTCCACTGTAAAGTCCATCCCTTGTAGGGAAATGGACCACCTCAACAGTTTTGGATTCTCACCTGTCATCTGCATTAACTATCTGAGGGGCCTGTGGTCAGTCTGAACCCAAAAGTGAGTCCCAAACAAGTAGGATCTTAGCTTCTTCAGCACCCAGACCATAGCAAAAGCTTCACGCTCTATGGCACTCCACCTAAGTGTGCCTACATGGGAAGTAACCTCCTGCTAACGAAGGCTACAAGTTGATCTAGGTCCTCTTCATTAAGCTGTGATAGTACTGCTCCAATACCATGCTCTGAGGTGTCTGTTTGCACAATAAACTCCTTGGAAAAGTCCGGTGCCTTCAACACAGGTGCAGTGCACATGGCAGCCTTCAGGGCATGAAAAGCTGTCTGGCAAGTCTCAGTCCAGATAACCTTTCTGGGCTGCTTTTTGGAAGTCAACTCAGTCAAGGGAGCAACAATTGTGCCATACCCCTTGACAAACCTCCTATAGTATCCTGTGAGACCTAAAAACGCACGCACTTCAGTCTGGGTCTTGGGAGGCTCCCAAGCCAGAATGGTATAAATCATTGGCTGTATGGGTGCCACCTGGTGTCCCAAGTACACCACAGAACCCTGCTCTATTTGGCATTTGCTTGCCTTAATAGTGAGTCCTGCCTTTTGAAGGGCCTCCAAAACTTTGCAGAGGTGTTGCAAATGCTCCTCCCGTGTGGAACTGAAGACAGCAATGTCATCCAGGTAGGCGGCACTGAACTCATCCAGCCCAGCCAACACCTGGTTGACCAACCTCTGAAAGGTGGCAGGGGCATTTTTCATCCCAAATGGCATCACCTTAAACTGAAAGTGTCCATCTGGGGTATAAGATGCAGATCTCTCCTTAACCCCCTCAGTCAAGGCAATCTGGCAATACTGAAATGTTAAATCAAGCGGGCTGAGGTATTTGTCAGCTCCCAAAAGATCTATGAGCCCCTCAGATCGGGTAGATGGGGTGCGCTTCAGTTTTAGCGACCGCATTGAGACCCAGGTAGTCCACGTAGAACCGGAGTTCTGGGGTGGCACCAGGAACAGCAGCCTTTGGGACCAAAACCACAGGGCTGGCCCAAGGACTGCTGGAATGCTCGATAAACCCTAGGGTTGCCATCTTGGATACCTCATCGTTGATGCTAGCCCTGACCTTGTCAGTCACCCTGTAAACCTTTTGTTTAATGGGTGTACTGTCTCCAGTGTCCACATCATGTGTGCACAAGTGTGTGACCCCGGGAATCAAGGAGAACAATGAGGCAAACTGTCCCAGCACCTGACGACAGTCCCTCTGCTGCTCTGCAGTCAGGGAGGGGGAGAGGTTCACTCCCTCCACAGACCCATCTTTCTCTCCTGCAGACAGGAGGACCGGAAGAGGCTCACTCTACTCCTCCACTCCATCATCTGTTGCTAGGAACATGGACAATTCAGTCCGCTCAAAGTGTGGCTTGTGCCAGTTCACGTGCAGGAGCCTCAAAGGGTTCCTGGGAGTCTGCAAGTCCACTAGGTAGGTGACTTCACTCTTGCTCTTCTCCACCTCAAATGGCCCAGCCACTTGTCCTGGAGCACCCTAGGCTCCACTGGTGCCATCACCCACACCTTCTGACCAGGTTGAAACTCACCCAGAGTGGAATTCTGGTCATACCAGCGTTTCATATCCTCCTGACTTGCTACTAGGTTTTCCTGTGCGAGACTCCTGAAGCGGGCAGTCTGGTTTCTCTGAGCCAGCATGCAAGTCCATTAGGTAGGTGACTTCACTCTTGTGCACCTCCACCTCAAATGGCCCAGCCACTTGTCCTGGAGAACCCTAGGCTCCACTGGTGCCATCACCCACACCTTCTGACCAGGTTGAAACTCAACCAGAGTGGCATTCTGGTCATACCAGCATTTCATATCCTCCTGGCTTGCTTCTAGGTTCTCCTGTGCAAGACTCCTGAAGCAGGCAGTCTGGTTTCTCAGAGCCAGCATGTAACTGAATACATCCTGGGGGGGGTTACTAGGAGCTTTTCCTAAATACTCCTTTACCAGATTTAAAGGTCCCCTCACAGGGTGGGCATAGATCAGCTCAAAAGGACTAAAGCCAAGTCCCTTTTGAGGCACCTCCATGTAAGCAAACAGAAGGCATGGCAGGAGGTCGTCCCACTTCCGCCTCAAGGGCTCTGACAGGCCCATTATCATGCCCTTCAATGTGCGGTTGAATCTCTCAACCAGACCATTGCCTTGGGGTGGGAATGTGTTTTGAACTTGTAGGTTACCCCACACACCTTCCACAGAGACTTCATATTCATTGATATGAAGTTGGTACCCCTTTCGGACACCACTTCCATGGGGAACCCCATGTGGGTTAAAACTCCCATCAAGGCACGGCCCACCACAGGGGCAGTATTAAAGGAATGGCTTCTGGGTACCAGGTGGCATGGTCCACCAAGACCAGAATAAACGTGTTGCCCATGGCTGTCTTGGGATCCAGAGGCCCCCCAATGTCAATACCAACCGTTTCAAAGGTGTTACTAACAACAGGAAAAGGTTGGAGGGGAGCTTTACATTTCCCCCTACTCTTGCCACTTGCCTGACAAGGTGGGCAAGACCTACAATGAGCATCAGAGTGCCTGCACTCTTGGGGCCAATAGAAGTGGGCAACAAGCCGCTCAAAGGTCTTGTCCTGGCCCAAATGACCAGCTAAAGGCACGTCATGAGGCAGAGTCACAGAATGGTTTAAGCAAGAAAATGCCTACTTTCTAAAAGTTGCATTTTCAAACAGACAATCTCAAAACCAACTCTACTAAAAGATGTATTTTTAAATTGTGAGTTCAGAGACCCCAAACTCCACATGTTCATCTGCTCCCAAGGGGGATCTACACTTTAGTCATATTTAAAGGTAGCCCCCATGTTAACCTAGGAGAGGGATATGCCTTGCAACTGTGAAAAATGAATTTGTCAGTATTTCACTGTCAGGACACATAAAACACATTAGTATATGTCCTACCTTAAACATAAACTGCACCCTGCCCATGGGGCTACCTAGTGCCTACCTTAAGGGTGTCTTACATGTAAGAAAGGGCAGATTTAGGCCTGGCAAGTGGTTGTACTTGCTAAGTCAAATTGGCAATTTAAAATTGCACCTACGGCCACTGCAGTGTCAGGTCTGGGACATGATTACAGGGCTACTCATATGGGTGGCACAACCAGTGCTCCAGGCCCACTAGTAGCATTTGATTTACAGGCCCTGGGCACCTCTAGTGCACTGTACTATGGACTTACCAGTAAATCAAATATGCCAATTATGGAAAGCCAATTACATACACATCTTACATAGGAGCACTTGCACTTCAGCACTGGATAGTAGTGGTAAAGTCCCCAGAGTAACAACAACAGCAAGAACAAAGTCCAGCACACATCAACAACCTGGGAAACAGAGGCAAAAAGTTAGGGGAGACCAAGCCACGGATGCCAAGTCTAACAGCCTGGAAATGGGAGGGATACTATCACATAGCTAGTAGAAGAAAATGTGTACATCTTCAAAGTACACAAGTCTCACGTAACATCCTGTTCATGGATGACCGGACAATGTTGAAGTAAAAGATGTGCACAAAGGGTAAGCAACCTATAGAATGCCAGCAATGTAGGACCAAACCAATTCCGAACAAGATATGCCATTAATGTTGGAGAAGGTACACACATAGACCAATACTGACTGTGCAACACAGCAATGTTACTATGTGATCACCAGTCATATATTCTCAGAGGATGTCTAGGTCAGCCCATAACCCATTCATGTTTGCAACAACAACAAAGATTTAGTTGCCCATTGCATACTATTGGGACAGAAGGCAGTGACAGATGACATAATCTGCCTCTGTACTGGAAAAAATAAGCAAGTAATACTAGAGATACATGTCCTAACCAAGCTTCGTATGGAAAATACAAAACATGTATAACCATTGTGTTAAACCATGTAAAACGATCAGACATCCTACACGAACAAGCAGTTAGTCCCCTGTACATGATAGGACAAGCCTGACATCAAGTACCCCAAAAGGAAACAAAACATCCGAGGCCATGAAATCACAATTCTGCAGGTGTCTGTAGGGGACTGTGCAATGCACTGCTGAAGAGCTATCATGATGAAGTAGGGGGTATGAAGTGTAAAAAGCAAGTTTGAAATGGCATGTGTGACCAATTAGATAACATCATCCGAGTTAGGATATTGACATCATGTCTGATGCAATGTCGAGGATGTAGATTAAGGTGATTGTTGCACAAGTGGGAACCTGTGCTGATATTGAAATGTGAGTGTTAGGAAAAGGAAAGCATGACCACATACACAGTGATGTCAGTCAAGATATGTGTCAGAGGTGCTATATATCAGATTAGCATGCCTGTTGCCAACATATCTGTCACAGCACATTTTACCACATGGTGTGCCACACGTTACTTTAAGTTACTCAGGACATGGTTCAAATGATGTACATGTGTTGAGGTCGCTAGGGGGTTTCTGAAAGAAACATTTGCAACACCGGTGCCTCGCTGCTCTTCAGAAATTGGGTGAGGCATCAGCTGTGCAAGGAGCCTTATTGTGCTAGGCAGCAGTCAGTTCAGTATACAATGAGATTTCAACTACGCTCCAGATGGATGTGGGACATGTCTATGGATTGTAGCAAACTGGATGTGTGCAGATTAACCAACATGATCTACCCATCATGATAATTGTGAGTGAGCTTCGTCCCATCACATGTGTATAGAATGTGGATGCTGAGTGTATACCGGGTACTTAGGAGATGTAAAACATGCATGTGCATAGGTAGGTCGATAAGTAGGAATACCGTTGCTGCACCCAGTGCAATGCCACTCTTCCTGTGCCCCTTAGGACACCCTTAGAGCCACCATGTGTGCGACGCATAAGACATTTTGCACATAATGGCACAGGGTAGGGGATAATAGGTACAAATTCTGTAGACAATGTAGATGTACTGTTCAGGCTTAGGGCAAATGATATGGGCACTAACCCTGAACTGTACATAGGGGCCCATTGTAACCAATGGTGTGTCCCCTTGTTATGCCTGCTCTGAGCAGGTGTTAACCAAAGGAAACATGAATGATGCAATGCCATTCCTTAGAATTCTCTGTGCCATTTTTCCTGCCCCCTATCTGTTGAACCCCACCTTGCATCCATGATGCTTGGCCAAACCTTAATGTAGCGCAAGGGGTGTCAAAGTGGTGGAATGCACGCATTGTGCCGCTTTGTGACTATGCCACAGAGATTTGGTACTTGTTCGGCCACTTGATCCTCACAAGTATGATGACACAAATGTGGCACAAGGAGGCACTAATCCACCTACCTCTGGGCATGAGTGGTCAACAATTGATAGTTATTAACCGAGTGACATGAACATGATACTGTAGATGGCTGGTAGGACGGTTAGTCTTGAATTGCTAATTGACATTGTTTTGGAATGTCTGGTGGACAGCATGCTTCATCTGAGGATGTTGTATACATTGCAAGTTTGAAATGGCATGTGTGACCAATTAGATAACATCATCCGAGTTAGGACATTGACATCATGTCTGATGCAATGTCGAGGATGTAGATTAAGGTGATTGTTGCACAAGTGGGAACCTGGTCTGATATGGAAATGTGAGTGTTAGGAAAAGGAAAGCATGACCACATACACAGTGATGTCAGTCAAGATATGTGTCAGAGGTGCTATATATCAGATTAGCATTCCTGTTGCTGACACAGCACATTTTACAGCATGGTGTGCCACACGTTACTTTAAGTTACTCAGGACATGGTTCAAATGATGTACATGTGTTGAGGTCTCTAGGGGGTTTCTGAAAGAAACATTTGCAACACCGGTGCCTCGCTGATCTTCAGAAATTGGGTGAGGCATCAGCTGTGCAAGGAGCCTTATTGTGCTGGGCAGCAGCCAGTTCAGTATACAATGAGATTTCTACTACGTTCCAGATGGATGTGGGACATGTCTATGGATTGTAGCAAACTGGATGTGTGCAGATTAACCAACATGATCTACCCATCATGATAATTGTGAGTGAGCTTCGTCCTATCACATGTATATAGAATGTGGATGCTGAGTGTATACCGGGTACTTAGGAGATGTAAAACATGCATGTGCATAGGTAGGTCAATAAGTAGGAATACCGTTGCTGCACCCAGTGCAATGCCACTCTTCCTGTGCCCCTTAGGACACCCTTTGAGCCACCATGTGTGCGACGCATAAGACATTTTGCACATAATGGCACAGGGTAGGGGGTAATAGGTACAAATTCTGTAGACAATATAGATGTACTGTTCAGGCTTAGGGCAAATGATATGGGCACTAACCCTGAACTGTACATAGGGGCCCATTGTACCAATGGTGTGTCCCCTTGTTATGCCTGCTCTGAGCAGGTGTTAACCAAAGGAAACATGAATGATGCAATGCCATTCCTGAGAATTCTCTGTGCCATTTTTCCTGCCCCCTATCTGTTGAACCCCACCTTGCATCCATGATGCTTGGCCAAACCTTAATGTAGCGCAAGGGGTGTCAAAGTGGTGGAATGCACGCATTGTGCCGCTTTGTGACTATGCCACAGGGATTTGGTACTTGTTCGGTCACTTGATCCTCACAAGCATGATGACACAAATGTGGCGCAAGGAGGCACTAATCTACTTACCTCTGGGCATGAATAGTCAACAATTGATAGCCATTAACCGAGTGACATGAACATGATACTGTAGATAGCTGGTAGGACGGTTAGTCTTGAATTGCTAATTGACATTGTTTTGGAATGTCTGGTGGACAGCATGTTTCATCTGAGGATGTTGTATACATTGCATGTTTGCTCTACCTCTACCCAATGCAGTATGTGATGCCATGTTCTCCTCATGTTTTAGTTGCCAATATGACATCAGCACAGAAGCATGCTTTTAATATGAGGGCTGAGCATTTCTGCCACATCAAGGAGGTACAGGCAGGGTACCAGAAGATGAACAAGAGATATTGGTGGGAAAAGTCATTGGGAGCTTGGCTTGCCTTCCCACATGGGAGACCTCCTAAGCAGGCCGTAACAGGGCAGAGCACATTGGCCATGGCATCATGGGTCAGGGGTGCCTCAGCTGGTCCAATCCCCGCAACATTGATAGCACCTTTGGCAACACAGCCACTGCAACAGCCACCTGAAGCAGCAACATCCTCTAACTTTGAGGCAGAGATGAGGAGGGTCATCGCAGCCATTATGGCGACGTTGGACAAGCCTGGGCAGGACAATGTTCACAATTTCAAGTTGTTGAAATATTGTGAATAATGCTGAAGAAGCTGTAATCATGTGAATGCACACCCTACCAGGTCTTTCCTTTCTCCAGTTATATTTTGTATTCAGTTGTAGTGGTTTTTAGGTTGGTAATGATAGGTTAGGTAACATAGATTAGGTTAGTTGTAGGATAGAGTAAGTATAGTTGAGGGTGGGTTTCAGTATTTTTGTTTGTTTGGGGGATTGGGGGAGTTATGTATAGGGTTCTATGCTAAAGAAATAATAAAAAACAATCACATTAAAAAATCCATAAAACATTTCACAAACAAAATATGTATTTGTTTAGGATATAAGTTAAGTTATTATATGTGTAGCTTTAGTTGTTAATGTTGTCTTTTATCTTTTCTTTTAAGAGGGGTGGGGAACAATGTTTAGTGTGTGGCTTTAAATATATAAGATACGTTTAGATTAGGATAGATAGCTGTAGTGGTAAGTTTAGATAAGTTATTATAGGTCAGTTTAGTGTTAGATAGTTTCTAGGTTAAGTTTAAATAAGTTGTTGTTTTTAAGTACCAATGAATCCTGTTAGTTGTAGACAATTAGGTGTCGATGCTGATTAAGTGTCTGGGTGTTCTCATGTGTGAACTGGCCAAGTTAGAGAAATGCCTTAGGGTATGCTTTTTGTAATGATTTACATGTACGACTATGTGTATCCCCTATGCCCAAGGAGCTGTCAAATTCACTTCAAGATGAAATAATCTACTTAACACATTTGTCATTCCCAGTTCCTGACAATCACATTCTGTAAGTATACAAAGCCTTTGACAATTATGAATAGAACATCACTGTCATCACTAAGGTGTGTCACAAATAATCTTATAAAGTGTAGCATATATTACTTCACCTTATTTGGGGTATGTATCTTGGCACACTGACAGCTGCCTGTCACTGATCAATTTTGCCTCTTCTGTTCCACGCATATTAGTTGTACTGGTGCTTTCATCAGGAAAAATTCCAGACACTTGGTTCTGACCCATACATGCCATATGTCAACTTACATGAATATCTGTTCAGTCCATGCTTTTAAGGCTCTGTAAGTTGGTTGTAGCCCACAACACCATCAGTCACCTTTTCCTTGTTAGAGTCCTAGTGTGTGGCTTTGTGTCTGACAGTAGGCCACGCATGTAGTTATGTTTTTGTCTCATTGACATAGATTCACACAATGCATACATTTAGATGAGTTGATGGATCACAGTCAAAGATGACATGATACATGTCAATATGGAGATGTATTAACATGTGCAGGCGTGTTTTCCAATGCAGTACAATGTCCAGTTCACAGACCCCATGAGAGATCTGGAACCATTTATTGTACATTCAGAGTCCAAGGGTGAGGGACATGTAATGAGACATAGGTAGGACGCATGTGAATTAGTGAGGAGGTGTCCAAATTGACAATAAGTAGGAACTGAGATAATGACAGTCTAAAGCAGATAAGTCAGTAGTGGTTGAGTGAAGAGGGAACCTTGCCAGCTGTCACAAAACTGGCATGATCTTAATCACAGGGCTAAAGAGATGCTGCCCAGGTGGCACAGACTGGTGCTACCGGGTGGTTTTACATGTGAATGTTGTTACTTCCACATCTTCATCCTCTGATGTGTGTGGTGCCTCCTGTGCCATGGGTGGTGCTGTTGTTGAAGTTGAGGGGGCCAAACATACATAAGGAGATAGAGAAGTGGAATCAAGGGTCCAAGCAGCTGCCATTTATGGGAACGCATAAGGCATCACTGCAGCAAGGAGGAACTGCTGATTTCTCAACACTGAAGCTACATCACAGTGGTAGGCAGCTATGTTTTCCCTGAGGGAGACCACTACCCGCTGGATGTACTCCAGGGCATTTTTCTTTTTCCCCCAGCCTGTTATCTATCATGATGCTGCTACTTTGGGAGGGCAATTTTTGAAGCCACTGTCTCATGACAGCAGCTATGTCGGCCAGGGACTGCTGGGGTCCATGTAGCAGGGAGTGGGTGCCTTTGATGGCAGCTGAGTCATCCTTGTTTGGACTACGGCACCTTTTCGCTCCCTCCAGGCTGCCTGCCATGGTCTCCATCCTCACCCGCACCTGCTTAGTCAGCTCCAGCTGGACTCCTACCACTGTCCTCTGAAAGGTGATTTTTGGGTCCTCAGAGTCCAGGGCTGTGCCAGGACTGGTTGGTGCTGTGTGTTGGTAGCCAGGTGGTTCATGTGGAGACCCTGCAATGCTGTGTGTCCTCCCTACAACTGGAGGTGGTGTCTGGAGACTTGGACATCCTATAGAGTCTCTTCATTGATGGTCAGCAGCTGATCATCCATGTCATCTGTAAAATCCAGGACAAACAGGTCGGCAGGAGATAAGGCATCATCCTCTGCAATGAGATAGTGAAATGTCAATCTTTGGTTGTAGTGGTTGAAGGCTTAGTAACATGTTACAGATTCCAGGTTGTAGTTGTTAATTATGCCTTTTAAGGTATTCTGTGAATTGATCCCACACCACCATATTTCTTGCAGGCTCCTTGCCCCAGCCACTCACACCATGGTAGCACGTAATTTGCATTCCCATTCACTGTGGTGGACATTCCGCAGTAGTGTTATGAGTGTTGTCACTATTCTGTTGCTTTACTCCCTTCTCACCATAATGATGGAACTAGTGCAGCAAAGCACAGGGAGGTCCATTGCTTACAATGCTTGTGCTACTTTCTCATCTGCCTTTATCAGGCCCCACACATGTGCTAATTGGATGGCACAGTGCAACCATAATAGACTGTCAGCCCCATTTGTTCGACCCTCCCTACATTAGGGACATTTCCTTGCATACAGCATATTTTCCTCAAGCATATGTTTCTTATAAGGATGTACAATGTGGATCAATGCGTGCATTTTGAGAGTTTATTAATGTGACACGAGGGGAATAGGCGCTTGGATCCACATTGTAAACTATTTGCATTGCTGGTTGTTGGACCTGGCTTTTTTGACAGGGTCATCCCCAAACTTTTTGCCTCCTTCCTCCTATTTTTTCTGACCTGTTGTTGTTGGCTTTTGACCTCTGGCACTTTATCACTGCTAACCAGTGCTAAAGTGCATATGCTCTCTGTGTAAATTGTACGATTGATTGGTTTATCCATGATTGGCTATTTAATTTAATTATAAGTACCTAGTAGAGTGCACTATATGTGTCTAGGGCCTGTAGATTTAATGCTACTTGTGGGCCTGCAGCACTGGTTGTGCCACCCACTTCAGTAGCCCCGTAATCTTGTCTGAGGCCTGCCATTGCAAGGCCTGTGTGTGCAGTTTCACTGCCACTTCGACTTGGCATTTAAAAGTACTTGCCAAGCCTAGAACTCCCCTTTTTCTACATATAAGTCACCCCTAATGTGTGCCCTAGGTAACCCCTAGAGCAGGGTGCTGTGTGGGTAAAAGGCAGGACATGTACCTGTGTAGTTATATGTCCTGGTAGTGTAAAACTCCTAAATTCGTTTTTACACTACTGGGAGGCCTGCTCCCTTCATAGGCTAACATTGGGGCTGCCCTCATACACTGTTGAAGTGGCAACTGCTGATATGAAAGGAGCAGGAAGGTCATATTTAGTATGGCCAGAATGGTAATTCAAAATCCTGCTGACTGGTGAAGTCGGATTTAATATTACTATTCTAGAAATGCCACTTTTAGAAAGTGAGCATTTCTTTGCACTTAAATCTTGCTGTGCCCTTCAATCCACGTCTAGATAGGTTTAGTTGACAGCTCCTTGTGCATTCACTCAGACACCACAACCACAGGGTACTCAGCCTCACTTGCATACAACTGCATTTTGAATGGGTCTTCCTGGGCTGGGAGGGTGGAGGGCCTGCCCTCACACAAAGGACTGCCACACCCCCTACTGGGACCCTGGCAGGCAGGATTGAACTGAAAGGGGACCTGGTGCATTTCTTAGACACTCTTTGAAGTCACCCCCACTTCAAAGGCACAATTTAGTATAAAACAGGGCCTCTGCCCTACCTCATCAGACACTTGCTGGAGAAGAAACCTGAACCAGAAACTACATCCTGCCAAGAAGAACTGCCTGGCTGCTCAAAGGAATCACCTGACTGCTTTCTCCAAAGGACTGCTGCACTGCTGTTGGCCCGCTACCTTGCTGAACTCTTGTCTGGCTGTAAATGTGCTCTCCAAGGGCTTGGATAGAGGTTGCCTCCTGTTCCCTGAAGTCTCAGGACCAAAAAGACTTCTCTTTTTCATTTGGATGCTTCGTGCCCAGAACATTTCGACGCACAGCTTGTTCTGCGGCGAGAAAAACACTGCACACCAATGCAGATCAACGCGACACCTTCAGGACAACCGGAACTTCGACGCACGGCCTCGCAAGGACAATGCCGCCAGAGGATAAATCGACGCGACACCGGCCGTGAGAGCAAAACTTCGACGCACAGCCACGCGGAATGACGCGCAGCCGGAAAACAAGCAGGAGAATCCACGCACAGACCCGGGACATCTGGTAATCCCCGGGACCCATAGAAAGAGACTGTCCGCGCGCTGGAAAACGACGCACGACTTCCCCACGTGAAAAATAACGACGCAAGTCCGTGTGTGCTGGGGAGAAATCGATGCACACACCATTTTTCCACGTATCTCTTCTTCTGCGGCCCTTTGCAGAGATTTTCCACTCCAAACCAGGTACTTAGTGCTTGAAAGAGACTTTGGGGGTCATTCTGACGCGGCGGTCGGCGGTCGCCACCCGCCAAGCGGTTCCCGCCGAAAGACCGCGGCGGCCATTCCGGCTTTCCCGCTGGGCCGGTGGGCAACCGCCAGAAGACCGCCAGCCGGCCCAGCGGGAAAGCCCCTTCATCAATGAAGCCGGCTCGGAATGGAGCCGGCGGAGTTGCAGGGGTGCGACGGGTGCAGTGGCACCCGTCGCGATTTTCACTGTCTGCAAAGCAGACAGTGAAAATCTTTGTGGGGCCCTGTTAGGAGGCCCCATGCACTGCCCATGCCAGTGGCATGGGCAGTGCAGGGGCCCCCAGGGGTCCCACGGCACCCGTTCCCACCATCCTGGTTCTGGCGGTGGACACCACCAGAAACAGGCTGGCGGGAAGCCGGTCGGAATCCCCATGGCGGTGCTGCAAGCAGCGCCGCCATGGCGTATTCCCTGGGCCAGCGGGAAACTGGCGGGAAACCGCCGGCTCCCCTTTTCTGACCGCGGCTTTACCGCCGCGGTCAGAATCGCCCAGGAAGCACCGCCAGCCTGTTGGCGGTGCTTCCGCCGCCTTCCGCCATGGCGGTCATGGACCGCCAGGGTCAGAATGACCCCCTTTGTTTACTTTTTAAAGACTTAAGACACTTTGGGCCTGATTCCAACTTTGGAGGAGGTGTTAATCCATCCCAAAAGTGACGGTAAAGTGACGGATATACCACCAGCCGTATTACAAGTTCCATAGGATATAATGGACTCGTAATACGGCTTGTGGTATATCCGTCACTTTACCGTCACTTTTGGGATGGATTACCACCTCCTCCAAAGTTGTAAGCAGGCCCTTTATATCACTTTCAGTGATATCTTTAAAAATTCATATTGAATCTTTGATCATTTTGACCTGCAAAAACCCAGATAAATATTATATATTTTTCTAAACACTGTGTGGTGTATTTTTGTGGTGCTATAATATGGTATTGTATGATTTATTGCACAAATGCTTTACACATTGCCTTCTAAGTTAAGCCTGACTGCTCGTGCCAAGCTACCAGAGGGTGGGCACAGGCTAATTTTGGATGGTGTGTGACTTACTCTGACTAGAGTGAGGGTTCTTGCTTGGACCTAGGGCAACCTGACTGCCAACCAAAAACCCCAATTCTAACACTGGTTCTTTTGCATTACGGGCTAGTGACATTGTGCCCGTCGTGCAACATTGATGCCACTTATACCTGTTGTTACACATGGAGTTGTCTCTTTATGCACAACACCAACCATTCACACAACACAGACAACCTTGTGACATGGCGAAATTGCAGCTTCTTGTACAGCACAAATGATGATCACAGACATGCCCTATATGTTGAATAAGTTCATGAAGGTATGTGAGATTTGTTGTTGAGCCACCCTGTGGGGGTTGCCTACTACATGTCACACACTGAGGCCCTGATGTTTTCTTAAGTGGCGCAGCTCAGCGCTGTGGCAAAAATAGCTGCACTGCGTTGCGCCACTTTTGAAACACTGGTATGTGCCGTATTTTCTGGAATACAGCGCACTCCTGCGTTTCCCTAGTGGATGCTGAGATTTAAGCTCCCTGCATCAATGCAGGCATCCTTGCACCATAATGCAAGGGTGCCTGCATTGCTGGGATAGATTGTTTGTAAGCAGGAAGGTGTCCCTTCCTGCACATTAACAATCTATTATGACAAGGTGGCATTTTTATATTTGCTGCAGGACCAGCAAAAATGAGAAGGGCAAAGACACGAGGAGGATGGAAAGCATTTTGCCGTGTTGAACCATCCGGACACCACCCCTGGGATGGTGTTGACTTTAGTCACAGTCTCTGGTGAACATCTTGTCTTGGATCTGGAGCAACAACAATATACTATGGATGTTGTTGTGGCATGGTCACACTGATTGCACACCCCTTCCATGTAAAGTGCTGCATGTGTAGAGGCCATATTAACAAGGTGGTGTTAAACCACAGTAAGTGGCTTAAGACCACATTGCGTATATGTCAGAGTGATAGTGCCACCAGAACGTCACTAAAAGTGAGGCTTGGGTAGTGATGGGCCCTTTTGATTCTGACCCTATGTGTCCCGATGCATCCCTTTTGCATGCATTCAGTTTGTTCTATGTGCATCCTCCTTCTGCTATTTGTGAGATTCCAGATAATAACCAACCCGCAATCTACCATGCATTTGTGGTAGTTCTTGGTAGTCTGTGCTATCCTGTCCTGCAATTCCACTGATCAGCTCCTCCGTGATGACAGCTGCCACCAGCTTCTCCAGCTCATCCAGGTCCCCTGGGGTGCAGGACTTATACCTCCTGTCTGCAGTGCTGCCTTTCGGTTACTTGCCAGTTTCTCCTTAGTTCTGCTCTTGCAATCGTGCCAGCGCTTCTTGCAATCACTGACAGTCCTCTTCACCTCTGCTACACTATTGACTTTACCTATTATTGCCTGCCATATAGCCTCTCTCCTGCAATTTGGAGGTGACGAAGAGCTGGTGCTCATGTTCCGTCACCTCTATGATCAAGATGTTATTCTCCTCCTCACTCAAGTGACACTTCCACTTCCTCTTCTCCTTCTCCTGGGACTTTGCTGGACCCTCCTGGCTGGTACACGGCTGATTGGGATCTCCCTGGGGTCTCTCCTGGCCTGCATTCTCCATCTTGTCTTTCAAATTGTTTTTTTTCTTCATCACATGTTTTTTTTTACGCTAATGCTGTTAAATATGGTTCTAACATGTTTTGCGTCAAAAATCATGCCACAAAAAATTCTAACGCCACTTTTGCAGCATTAGCGTAATTTTTACTTCTGGCATGTCACAGAGGTTAATGTCATTTTTTTACGCTAACCATTCATTAGCGCCATTGTGCGTCATTTTATAAATATGGTGCACAGATGGCACTATGCAATGGCATTAGCGTGCAGCAATTTGTTTGACGCACACCTGTGCTAACGCAGTTGTGTGTCATTTTTCTTAAACATGGGCCTGGTTGTTGCATTTGCAGGGTGAGAGAGGACCTTAGATGAAATACAGGCACATGTAAATTAGCTGCACAGTGGAAATTCGCAAAGAAAGAAAAGCATTCTGATTATGTTGTTTTTCAAGGAATATATTAGATTTCTTTAAAAAACACATTGAAGTTTGGAATAGTAAAACTAATCTGCTCAGTGATATATAATTGTCCTTTCTAAGGCGTTTGTAGCATCTGAATCCTCTCTTCTTATGGCCTTTAGTAGATGTTCAACCAGCTAACCATTATCTCTGAAAAGTAAAGAATCAAGAAAGTTACAACATCTATTGTACCTTTAATAATATGGTTCAGGCTATTGCCTTAATAGTTTTTTTTATACATTATTATTAGTATTGAAAAGTTTATCATTTGAGAACCTATTGCCATGTTTTGTCGAAAGCAGGGATTACTTTAGTCTTCTGTTTAGATTTAGCAAGTGCATGTATAAAAAGAATACTTTAAATAAATATCCAGTCCCATGATAAGTGTTACATTTTATTTTTAAAACAACCGACACGTTTAGTCGCTGATCATTAACCAGACTGCATTGTGTGCAAGACCACTGCAGCGCACATTTTTGGGACTGTCATAGAGGTTGTATGTTCTTTGAGTGGCTTTTCCTTAGCCTTAAAAATCTCCAATTCACTAAGCACAAGGGCTGAAACACTCATTGCGTGATACATAAATAGCGCGTGCACTAAGATGAGTATGCTGTGTCCTATTTGTTATCTTAAAATTGATTATTTTCTCTTTATTTGATATTGTACATGTTCTACTTCTCAATGTTGCAACAAGAGCGGTCTATTAATCCTTTATTTTACCCATCTAGGTGTATGTTGTGTGCAGCCTTTCTGTAAGTGTCATGTAGTTTAGAATGTGTATATACTGCAGATCAGAATATTTTTGCACTCGATTTAGAGTGCCATTATTGCCGGAGGTAAGCTTAGACGATCATGCTCAAGATATGGCATAGTTGTATTTAATACTTGTACCTTACTACAATCAACGTTCTGAAACCTACATTGAATTATAAACAAAAATGTACTTAAAGCAATGACGTAATTGCATTTAACAAACTGTACAGGAGCACTTTGCAAATGTATTCATATATTCACCCAAAAATATCTGAGGAATGTAAGGTATGATCATTTGAGAAATAGAAGTAAGGAATGATCATGGGACGCTTAGCAAATGGAAGCACGAATGAGTACCTCCTTTGCTGCAGCTCACACAAGTAGAAATAAATTAAAGGAATTTATATTTCATTGACTGTCAAAAATAATTCTAACATACCTGCAAAGCAATTATAAAGGAGGGACATTGTTTTTGTAATTGTGAAAACACAATGAATGAATGGAGAGCAAAGAAGTAACAAGATGACTTGGAACCTTGCTTTTCTCTATAAGAATCATGTGGAAGTTAGTTTCATACTTGGAAGACTTGAGAATTGGGCTTCATTGAGTACCTAAGCCACACTCCCATCAGTTTTAAGACAACTAGGAAAATACTAGTTCATCCGCATTAAAATTGTGCCTTTCATGGATTGGTGTTTGATTATTTAAGTCAAAAGAGCAAGACAATTTAACTCTAAGTAAAACTGATTTCGGAAAAATCAAACTAACCATAACGTGCACCCTACCATGCCCTCATTATGACCTCACATATGTTTTATCGCCTCATTGATGACATCTCAAATGACACCATCAATGACTTGACTGGTGACATCACCGATGAAATCATCCAAGCTACTTTTGTACACATTACTTCAGAAAGGAGTTTGGGATTAGATGTATGAAAGTCTCAAATAAATCAGAATAATATGAAGCATCAGTAATGTCATCAAGTATACAAATAACTTAGAAGTATCAAGTTTGCAATAAGTACAACATTAATTCTATGCCATCCGCACCATGAGTAGCCGAGTTCACAATAATAATCAATCACAGATAGACCCCTACTGCACACAGTATTCATTCTGTATACAACTGTGAAGAGAAAACAAAGGGGCAGATTTACGATGCCCTAGAGCCACTGGAGCACCACTTTCAGTAATGCCCCGGTGGCTCTTTTCACTGTACCATATTTAGAAGGAGGAATTAAGCCACTTTTTCTGGCTTAACACCCCTTTTAAATATGGGCCCCTACAACGCAGTTTTTCATTGCATCACCCATTGCATACTGACCCAGATTTACAAGAAGGTGTAAATCTGAGGCAGTGCCAAAAACTATCACCACCCCAGGGGTGGCATTAGCATGGCACAAAGAGAAAGAATACTTTTATTCCTCCTCGTTTTTTGCTCTTTCTATGTGTGCTGCACTCTGCAGCACACATAGAAAGAGCAAAACGCCATGAATCATTGTTTATGTGCAGGAAGGTGTCCCTTCCTGCACATAAACAATCATTCCTATATGATGCTTTGGTACTTCTATGTTTACTGCATTTTGCAGCACATGTAGAAGTGCCAAATGTCCATTGTAGATTGTTTATATGCAGGAAGGTATGCCTTCCTGCATAACACAACAATCTACCCTCTCAATGCAGACGCCCTTGCACTATGTTGCAAGGAGGCCTGCGTTGGTGCAGGCAGCTTAATTTAGTGCCGGTAGAGGGGAAACACAAGGGTGCATTGTATTTCGGTAAATACAGCATATCCCTGCATGTCAAAAGTGGCGTAGTGCGGCTCTGCTATTTTTGGCACAGCACCTCACTGCGCCTCTTTGTCATAAATCTGGGCATAAATTCCTCCAGATACTCAAACTATGTTTCATAGCTAATGCCCTGCTATGGACAGCCTTATCTTTATCAGTCCCTTCACAGTCACCAAACCTACAGCTAGAAATTAACTGGTTATGAGTAGTAAAGTGGGCATTTTAAACAGTGTTTCCGCTATGGAGAGAGTTTACTCTGTACCACACTGTTTGCAGGCAGTCAAACTCTCCTGGGAAATATACCACAGAGTATTAAAAAGCATTTATTAAGAACATTGGGGGTCATTCTGACCCCGCCGGCGGCAGATGGTGCCGGCCTGGCGGGAACCGCCAGAAGACCGTACCGCGGTCGAAAGACCGCGGCGGTCATTCTGAGTTTCCCGCTGGGCTGGCGGGCGACCGCCAGAAGGCCGCCCGCCCGCCCAGCGGGAAACCCCCTTCCACGAGGATGCCGGCTCCGAATGGAGCCGGCGGAGTGGAAGGGGTGCGATGGGTGCAGCTGCACCCGTCGCGATTTTCAGTGTCTGCCACGCAGACACTGAAAATCTATGTGGGGCCCTGTTAGGGGGCCCCTGCAGTGCCCATGCCAATGGCATGGGCACTGCAGGGGCCCCCAGGGGCCCCACTACACCCGTTCCCGCCAGCCAGGTTCTGGCGGTGGAAACCGCCAGAACCAGGCTGGCGGGAAGGGGGTCGGAATCCCCATGGCGGCGCTGCTTGCAGCGCCGCCGTGGAGGATTCCCAGGGGCAGCGGGAAACCGGCGGGACACCGCCGGTTTCCCGTTTCTGACTGCGGCTGTACCGCCGCGGTCAGAATGCCCATGGAAGCACCGCCAGCCTGTTGGCGGTGCTTCCGCAGTCGTTGGCCCTGGCGGTCCATGACCGCCAGGGTCAGAATGACCCCCATTGTTTCTTTTTATGTCAAAATTGCCCAAAGATACATTATTTGCTTAAAATACCAAAGGTCTTCAGGTGCTAAAGATCATACTACCTTCAGCCTTTATTGTGTGGTGTTAAAAATAACCCATCTTTTGAAGTTAAACAAGCAAATGTACGATATTTTAGTACCTGATTCAAGCAGTCTTCTATGTTATGTTGAAACTGACACTCTACGATCATTCTGTTAAAAAACTCTAGCTTGCTTCCAATACTTAGGGCACATTTAAGAACCCCTAGTGCCACTTTAGTGCCACCCTAGCGTCATTTTACTGACTGTGAAGTGGCATTTTCCCCACTCTGTATTTACAAAGTAGCAAAATGCATACATTGCATCATTTTGTATGCCCGCGTCATGCATAATGTATGCAAGAGGAGCGTTCCCCCGATAGGGGGACCGAAAAAATGGCGCAGGGAAATCTAAGAGATTTGCCTTGCACCATTTTTTCGGCACTTTTAACATCTGCTTACAGCAGGCATTAAAAGGGGGCATACCACTATTTATGATTGGTCTCTAAGTACTCTGCAGGAGTAGTGCCAACATTTTGGCACCAATCCTGCATACTATGTCATGAATGTAAAAAAAAATAACACTATTGCCACCTACCCTGCGCTATCATGTGTTGTATTTTAAATACGGGGCACACATGGTGGTGGTAGGGGGGCGCTACAGGGTGCAAGGAAAGTGGCGCTGCACTGGGTGCAGCACCAGTTTACTTAAATCTGCCCCTTAGTATCTACTGCATAGAATGTTTGCACCATTGGAAAACATTTTCTGCAGATCCAAAAGAAATTGTGTGGAATGCACTGGACACAGGTCATAAACTGTCATTTGCAAACAGAGTTACTCCTAAGTACAAAGTTTTAGTGTGTGTTCAAAATCCCTACATACCTATGGTGCATTAGGAGCACATGCATTTTATAAACACTTACATCCATTAGCTGGACACCAGCTGTACAAAATTGGGTAGAGAACTATTATAGTAAGTATCCACCACTATGCGAACTATAAAAAAAAACTAACACATTCATGGGGTGATTTCATCAGTGATGTCATAAATGATGCAATAGAACATGTCTTGAGTGATGTAATATGTGAGGTCAGAAATAAATAACTATACTACTGACGATCACCCCCTAACTACAGCTCACACACATATATATATATATATATATATATATATATATATATATATATATATATATATATATGTATGTATATATATATATATATGTATATATATATACACACGCATGTGGGGAAAGTAAGCAGGGTCAGCAGTCTATTGGCTGCTATCATGGGGAAAACTCCTTACTGCTCTCATCGGTCATAAAAACATGGCTGATGAGTGGACTCGGAGTCTATGGTGAGAAACTGCTGTTAGTAGCTGCTGTTAGTAGCTGATGTAACTGATTTAAAACTGCCATCATTCTCATGTTGTTACTGTCAAATTGAATCTGTGTACATGGGAAAAGCTGTTACTGTTCCGGCAGGAAGCATTTTTAATTGTTTAGGGTGCTCTGTGTACCCGGATGCTCTAATTACTACCACATCGATTATTTTATTTTAAGTACTGCATTCACTGTGCTGTTAAGTCATAGGACTGTATTTTAATCCTTTTTATGGAATTCTGTTTTTTTTCGTAGAATCTTTAAAAAAATGTTTTTGTTATTTATTTGCTGCTATTCCTCTTTTAATTGAAAAAACATGTCAAAGTGCATTTTATCTCACTCTTATCTTTTACTAGGGTTTACTCTGCCCAAACAGCCATTTTAGTTGGGCCATCGAGTTAGAGGGGTCAGCAGTCTGACTCCTATCAGAGGAAAAGCTCCTATGTGCCCCATTGTCCATAAAAATGCGGCTGATGTGCAGGTGCGCCACTGTTGCGCTGAAGGCACCCCACAAGCAAGCCCATCTGCACCTGGCCCGACTGGCTGGCGGCACAGGCCAGAGCCCCTGTTTCTTCCACTTTGCCCAGGGCTACTTAGTCTGCCCCTCAACTGCTAACTTTTAGACCTCCATGTTTAAAGGGCTGTTTACACTCTGTTGTCCTGGGTGGAAATGGTGCTTCCAAAATACGCCGTAGACACTGCAGGTACTCCACTGCACTACAGGACAACTTTACTAATTCTATTTGTGAGCCCTCTATGGCCAAATCCACACTATGTATGCTAAAGATGTACTACGTTAACTGCCAGTCATTGGTCAAACATCATGCCAACATCTATGACTTTGTTCTGGACCACAGCCCAATGCTATATTCCTTATAGAAACTTGGCTTACTCATTCCACACTTGCAAAACCTGCTTGGGACCTCCCTGCAAGCTACCACATTCAAAGATATGATAGACCCTGAGGCAGAGGGGGTGGCATTGCTATTATTCACAGAACTAGCATTGAGTGCACTCTATCCATGGGCAGCATAAGGGGCTGCAACAGCATGCTATTTAAGTTCCATGCTAATAAAATATTCACCATCTTTGGCCTCCTTATCTATAGACTTCCTGTCCCTTTGAAACAGTTCAGAGTCTCTCTAGAAGAGCGTTCCGCATCGCTAACACTCCAATGATTTAATTTCAATATTGTTGGAGACATCAATTTACATCTTGATCAACACAATGATAAAAAAAGTCAAGAACTAATAAATGACTTGGCTACTTTGCAGTTAGTTCAGCTGGTGAAATCTGCCACATTTGAAGCCAGCCATCTGCTGGGCCCTGTGTTCTCCAATAAGGCTCACCTGCAAACAGTGACCTGGTCAGACCATTAGATTGTACCCATGAGTTTAGGTTTACTAAATACTAAGACAAATATCACAACCTTAAAATGAGATGGCAGTGGTATAAGTTGGATCCCTCTGCCTTCTCAGACTTCATCAAACAAAGGGTTCCCCTTCTAGCATCCAACATCGAACAGGCAGAGGTGGTCACCAAAGCTTGGCTAACCTCAGCCTTGGATCCTTTGATTCCGAACAAACCCTGGAGAACCAGGAAACAGCCCCCAGCTGTATAGTTCAACAATACACTGCTCATAGAAAAGAAGCATTGAAAAAAACGAGGGCGCATCTGGCTCAAATATAATGACGCTACAGCAAAACACATTACATAAGAGCGATTAAAGGCTAGCATAAATCGAATTAAAAGGCCCGTGCAGAGTCTTTTGCTGCCAAAATTAAAAACAGCAGCAATCCTTCCAAGGAAATCTTTACTATTGTCAATAGCTTGGCCAAACCTACATTTTTTCTAACCCAGCAGATGCCTTCAATAGCCACTGCAATAAACTTGCTGACTACTTTGTTAATAATGTTGATGACATCTATCTTAGCTTCAATAAGGAAAAGGAAACAGCTATGTCTCCCATATTTGATGTCAGGGACACACCCATGCAATGGCCTCCCTTGGACCAATTGGTGGCCCTGTTGGGCATTGAAACTATCTCCACTTTAACGTGGCAAGTAAACCTGGGTTTCTTGGTTGAACCCTTTAAAACCTGATTTTTTCAGGAAAGTATCATCGCTGTCTTTCTGGGAGTTACCAGCCTTTCGCTAAGTATCACAGAAGTACAAGCTTCCTAGAAACATCCCCTTGCTAGACCCTACTGAGGCTAAAAAGTACCCTCTCATTTCCCTCAAGCCTTTTTCATCCAAGGTGATAGAAAAGCATGTGAACAACCTCCTTACAAAATTTCTAGCTCCATAGACACCAGCAAATCCAAGGCTATGATCCTTTTAGATTTAAGTGTGCCATTTGATACTGTCTTCCATGCAATTCTGCTGTTACACCTTTCTGAAATGGGAGCACAGTGTAAAGCTCTATCCAGGTTTGCCTCGTTTCTAAAACAGCTAACGTTTCAAGTGATTTTCCCCCCACCACATTTTGCATCATCCCACATCACACCGAAGCACGGTGTTCCTCAGGGTTCGATGCTTCGCTCTACCCTTTTTAACATTTACAATAGAGCACTGGCTGAGGTAGTGACATTTTTCAGACTCCCACTAGTGTTTCATGCTGCCAACACTCAGCTGCTTATTTCCTAGTCTGCAGAATTGCACAGTGACTGCACCAATTTTAAAAACGGTTTAACTGCAGTCTCTGGATGAATGTGGATAATTGCCTAAAATTAACGCCACCAAAACTGAAATTCTTTTGCTGGGCAGACATACACATATCTTGAGTGACCAATGGTGGTTGGCAATTTTGGGTTCTTCACCAATCCCATATCAGCGGTAAAAAACCTAGGGACACATATGGATAACTGTCTATCCTTCAAAACACAAGTCAAAACGCTAGCCGGTCACTGTTTTGGCATCCTCTGTAATCTTAAGGTAATTTTGGGCTGCTTTTCTCAGCAAATACACCAACTGATCATGAAATGTTTGGTCATGTTGTGATTTGAATACTGTAACATCCTCTATCTGTGACTAATAAAACCTGCTGTAAATCATATGCAGGTCATTCAAAATGTTGCCACAATACTTCTTTCTACCCTCCCCCAGTTTAGTTCTGCTTCCTATCTTCTTGTTAAGCTCAACTGGCTACCTATCCAAAAGCATACCAAATTTAAGGCCCTATGTACTTCTTACAAAATGTTATAGAAGCAAGTAGCTCATAGCCTGTCGACTCTGATACATTTCATCATGCCCTCTAGAGAACTTCGCTCTGCGGATTTAAATTTAGCCGAAGTCCCTGCTACAGTGGATCCAGAATGGGAGGCCCCTCTTTTTGTGTTTTAACTCAGACCCTATGGATACATTGGGGCTATCCATGCGCTTTATAGCATATATATTACATATATCTATATATGTGTGTGTGTGTTTAAATATGTATTTATAGATATATGTGCCTGTATGTATGTATATGTATATACGTGTGTGTGTGTGTGTGTGTGTGTATATATATATATATATATATATATATATATATATATATATATATATATATATATATATATATGTATGGATATATATGTATGAAAAAACAGCAAAGAATTAAAACACATAGGTGGTCATTACAGCCCTGGCGGACGGTGTTAAAGCGGCGGTAAGACCGCCAGCAGGCCGGCGGTAATTTTTTTTTAATTATGACTGTGGCGGAAACCGCCAACAAAGACAGCCACTTTAACACTCAGACCGCCACGGCGGTACAAACAAACAGCTTGGTGGTCACCGCCAACAGACAGGTGGGAGACAATGTACTGCCCACACTATTATGACAGGTCAATCCACCACCTTTTCCGGGGCGGATTCACCGTGGATAAAAACACAGCGGAAACAGGAATTCTGAAGGGAAAACGCTCACCTCTACACACCCCACGAGGAACGAGGACACCATGGAACCGCAACTCCAAATTCTACCTACGATAGTCACCCTGCTCCTCTTCCAGGAGCACGAACGCTGGCGGCGAAGACCACAGTGAGTACTGCACCTACGACACAGGGGAGAGGGGAGGCAAAAAACAGGGACACACACACGCAACACCCCCACCCCCACCCTCACCCACTACAACACACACACACTAATACATGTTGATACATTACAGTTACACCCCCTAAGCCCCCCAGAAGAATGCAAAGACAAAGGGATATGAGTGTAATCATTGTAATAAATTAAAATCCAGTACTCAAAAATATACATACACTATAAATAAATATATACACCAATAATACAAGTCCAGGTATTGCACCATTTATAGTCCATGGAGCACTGGGCCCAAAATGCATGGGCGAGGCCCACAATCGATACCCGATCAAAACAGAGAGAACACTGCAGGGGCATCAGATAGAAATACAACAGGCACCTCAGGGGGAAGGGAAGGGGGGCACCTCAGCCGGATAAGTGCAGGACGCCGGAACCACGAGGGGGCTCAATGCCCACTGTTCAATCCTGGGGAGTGCAAAGCCACAGTCTCTCAAGTCTCTCCAGTGGGTGATTTGCCCACTGCGTTATCCTGGGGAGTGCAAAGCCACAGTCTCTCAAGTCTCTCCAGTGGGTGGTTTGCCCACTGCATTATCCTGGGGAGTGCAACGCCACAGGCTCTCAAGTCTCTCCAGTGGGTGGTTTGCCCACTGCCATATCCTGGGGAGTGCAAAGCCACAGTCTCTCAAGTGGATAACAGTCTCCACTGGTTCTGGAGGTGGACTGGTGCCCAGAGTGCTTCATCCTGTGAAGGACAGAGGTAGTGGATGACAGTGTCCACTGGTTCTGGAGGGGGACTAGTGCCCAGAGTGCTTCATCCTGTGAAGGACAGAGCTAGTGGATGGATCTCTCCACTGGTTCTGGAGGGGGACTGGTGCCCAGAGTGCTTCATCCTGTGAAGGACAGAGGTTGTGGATGACAGTCTCCACTGGTTCTGGAGGGGGACTGGTGCCCAGAGTGCTTCATCCTGTGAAGGACAGAGGTAGTGGATGACAGTATCCACTGGTTCTGGAGGGGAACTGGCACCCAGAGTGCTTCATCCTGTGAAGGACAGAGGTAGTGGATGGATCTCTCCACTGGTTCTGGAGGGGGACTGGTGCCCAGAGTGCTTCATTCTGTGAAGAACAGAGGTAGTGGATGACAGTCTCCACTGGTTCTGGAGGGGAACTGGTGTCCAGAGTGCATCATTCACCCCGTGACGGACCCAGTTGCATCAGTACCCCTGCCGCTCATGTGCTAGCGGTGCTTGATTTGGCGGTGCCCTGTTCAGCGGTGCTTGATTTGGCGGTGCCCTGTTCAGCGGTGCTTGAGTTGGCGGTGCCCGGCCCAGCGTTGCTTGATTTGGCGATGCCCTGTTCAGCGGTGCTTGATTTGGCGGTGCCCTGTTCAGGGGTGCTTGAGTTGGCGGTGCCCGGCCCAGCGGTGCTTGATTTGGTGATTTGGCAGAGCCCTGTTCAGCGGTGCTTGATTTGGCGGTGCCCTGTTCAGAGGTGCTTGATTTGGCGGTGCCTTGTTCAGCGGTGCTTGAGTTGGCGGTCCTTCATGACCCAGCGGGGCTTGTGCTGGCGGTCTTTCATGGCCCAGCGGGGCTTGTGCTGGCGGTCCTTCATGGCCCAGCGGGGCTTGTGCTGGCGGTGGCCTCCTGGCCAGCTGGGGCTGCTGTGGCCTCCTGGGCAGCTGGGCTGGGGCTGGCGGGGCCCTCCTGGGCAGCTGGGATGGGGCTGGTGGGGCCCTCCTGAGAAACTGGGATGGGGTTGGCGGTGGCCTCCTGGGCAGCGGGGATGATGGCGGTCTTCTCCGCCGTGCAGCTCTTCCCAGACTTGCCGGGTTTCTTGTGGCCCTTCCCCACCTTGGGAGGTGTAACAGCTGACTCCACACTCCCACCGGGACCCCTGGGAGCGGCTTTGGTAGCTGGAGTCTTCCCCTTCTCCCGCCGGGCACTGGCCAACTTCTGATGCTTCAAAGGGGGGGGACTGGCTGTGCTGTGGCTCCGTGCCACACTGGCTGTCCTGGTGGCCGGTGCACTCCACATACCTGTGACAACAGGCACCACCGGTCCCGTAGATTTTGTGGCTGAGGTGCTACTTCGGGACCTATGAGATGGACGGGGTGGGGGGGGGAAAAGATCAAGGCTGGACAGGAAAATTCTTTTGGACACACTGGGACGGGTAGATGGAGGGGGTTTGGGAGTGGAGGAAGAGGTGGTGGTAGTAGGAGGTGTACGTTTGGTGACTTTGGGTGCAGGTGCATGCGCTGGAGGCTGTCATGAGGTGGATAGCTATTGGGTGGGTGTGTGTCTGCGTTTGTGTATCTTGGGAGGGGGTGTCACAGACACACTGGGAGAGGACACAGGGGACGTGTGAATGATAGTGGGGGTGGTGACTGCACGTGAGCGGGGTGTGCTGGTGGGTGTGCTGGTGAGCGACGTAGTGGCTGTAGAGGTAGTACATGCAGGTGTGAGTGTAGACGAGACTGGGAGGGAGGAGGGAGACGATGAGGAGGGGGACACAGTGGAGGCAGTGGATGTTGGTGTGTCTGCATGTGTGTGTTGCTTGCGTGAGTGCCTGTGGGATGTGTGGTGCTTATGTTTGCCTGAGCTTCCCTCGTGTGTTGAAGTGTGTGCAGGCTGTTCTGATGGTGTGCTTGGGATAGGCAGAGGTACAGGGCATTGGGTCTGGGTGGAGGAAGTTGGAGGGGGGAGGCTAGAGACGGGGACAATGGCTGCCATCAGTGCTGAGGCCAGAGTTTGAAAAGCTCGGTGAAGGGCCGCCTGACCAGAATGAATGCCCTCCAAAAATGCATTAGTTTGTTGCAACTGCCTTTCTACACCCTGGATGACATTCAAAATGGTAGACTGCCCAACAGTGAGGGACCTGAGGAGGTCAATGGCCTTCTCACTGAGGGCAGCAGGGGTGACTGGGGCAGGGCCTGAGGTGCCTGGAGCGAAGGTGATGCCCACCCTCCTGGGTGAGCGGGCACGGGGCAAAGGCTGAGGGGCTGCTGGGAGGGCGATGCTGGTAGGGGGGTGGCGGCTGTACTTGTAGATGCGGGGGGCACAGATGTTGCCGCCACCACAAGGGAGCTCCCATCAGAGGACGAGTCCATGTCTCTGGTCTCAGCTACTGTCCCCGCCGTGGAGCTTCCCTCGCCCTCCTTCCCACTGGTGAAATCAGACTCCGTATGCTAATGCACACAAGAACAGGAAGACCAAAAAAAGGGGGGGGGAGACAGAAGAAAGACATGTTGAGTGCATTGATTACCGCTACCGTTGGCGGACAAGACAGACACAGAGGCACCCTGCACTACACCATGCTCTTGGGCTCCACAAGGCTATGGACGACATCTGCACACATAGATGACACAGGGACATGAATAGCTGTACTTGGCACTCTACAGAGGTCGGGTGGGGGGCCACAGGGCCATGCCTTACGGAGGCGCCCTGGCCAAGGGAAACCCACAGCCCTCCACCCCCACCCAGACAACTCCACTGCACGCAAAGTCAGCTGAATGAGAGTGTACTCACCCCCTTGTGTCTGCTGTGATGCCCTCAAGCGCCCATCCAACTCCGGGTAGGCCACCGCCATGATCCTGAACATCAGGGGGGTCATGGTTTGACGGGCACCCCTCCCACGTTGGGAGGCCATCTCCAGCTGAGCCTCTGCTGTCTTCTTGCTCCAGCGGCGAATGTCCTCCCATCTTTTCAGGCAGTGGGTGCTCCGTCTGTGGTAGACCCCAGGGTCCGGACGTCCTTGGCGATGGCACGCCAAATATCTTTCTTCTGGTGGGCGCTGACCTACATGAAATGTACAGGGGAAGAAGAGAAGTCATTACCAACTACACCGTCAAAGTGAGTGGCCCCCATCCCTACCCTTGCCATGTGGCACATGCACTCACCGTCTTACATGCACGCAGCACTCTGCCCCCTTCCTTCTTACCTCCAGCCCTCTCCACACAGGCATAGCCCATACAACATGCTCCCGGTGTACTTACCTGTTTGTCTGGAGGACCATAGAGTAGCGTGTACTGGGGGAGGACCCCCATCAACGAGCTTTTCCCACTCCTCCGATGTGAAGGCAGGGGCCCTTTCCACAGACGCACGAGCCATTGTCTCTTCCAGACTGAGGTCACAGTAGCACTTGCAGTGTAGGTCCTCTCCTGTCGAAGATCAGGTATCGAGTGATTGAAGTGATAGAAAATGGCGGTCACGTCCGCGGCGGTGCATACCATCACCCCAGCCGTACATCGTCATTGGCTCCTGGGACCCATAGGGTCCAATGTTAACCAATGCAGCATTGCACCACGGTCTCCGACCGCCTACCGCGACGGTGTACAACACCAGCGCAGTTACCTCACATCCCATTGTCCCACTTTAGAGGTCAGGCAGCCACCATTTCAGGGGCCCACATGGCCTCATTTTCAACTGCGTCACACATACCTAGGCCTAGTCTCAACACACATACAGACCGCCTTTTGTGTATGATTGATGTTCTGTGTAAACTGTGGGTACTTACCTCTGAGTTGTTTGACTCTGTGCTCGCTGTTGTCCTTCTTAGGCACCGTCCGCTGGGACATGTGAGGAGATGGCGGCATCCTCCGGTGTACCGACCGTTGGTGGACCTGTCGACAAAGGAGGAGTGACATTTGATCATCACCTACAGGTTTGACCGTGCCACAATACAGGAACTGTGTACCCAGTTGGAGCCAGACCTGATGTCAGCAATCCACCATCTCACAGGAATCCCTCCTCAAGTGCAGGTGCTGTCAGTGCTCCATTTCCTTGAAAGTGGGTCATTTCAAACAACTGTGGCCATGGCATCATGGATGTCCCAGCCTATGTTTTCCAACGTATTGTCCAGAGTGTTGTCTGCCCTTCTGAAACAAATGCGGAGCTACATCGTTTTCCCTCAGGTGGAGGATTTGCCTACAGTGAAAGGTGATTTCTATGCCCTGGGACATATCCCCAAAATCATAGGTGCCATTGATGGGACCCATGTGGCTTTGGTCCCCCCCACAGGAGTGGACAGGTGTACAGAAACCAGAAGAGTTATCATTCTATGAATGTACAGATGGTATGTTTGGCAGACCAGTACATCCCCCATGTGAATGCCATGTTCCCTGGCTCAGTGCATGACGCCTACATCCTGCAGAATAGCAGCATCCCTTATGTGATGGGTCAACTCCAGAGGCACTGTGTGTGACTATTAGGTGAGCCCCTGGAAGCAAGACAGTGGGAATGGTTATCTGGGGTTATCCCTACAGGTTAGTGTGTGTCTAACAGTTGTCCCTCGCCATTTGCAGGTGACTCTGGGTACCCCAACCTTTCATGGCTACTGACCCCAGTGAGGAATCCCAGGGCAGAGGAACGCTGCAATGAGGCCCATGGGCGAACTAGGTGGGTGATCGAGCGGACCTTCGGCCTCCTGAAGGCCAGGTTTAGGTGCCTCCACATGACAGGTGGATCCCTATTCTACTCACCAAAGAAGGTGTGCCAGATCATCGTGGCCTGCTGTTTGCTTCACAATTTGGCTTTGCAACGACAGGTGCCTTTTCTGCAGGAGGATGGTCCAGATGGCGGTGTTGTTGCAGCTGTGGAGCCTGTGGACAGTGATGAGGATCAAGCAGAGGAAGAAGACATGCAGAACAGGGACTCAGTGATCCAGCAATATTTCCAGTGAAACACAGGTGAGAATACAATCATGCCTACTACATGTACTTTTACACTACTACCTCTATCCTGTCTGTCGTTTTCACCCAGTGTATGGTCACTGAGTTGTCACTTTCCCTTACGGTTTCACAGATGTGGGTCCCACTGTGTGTCATCTGCTTAAATTCCTCATGGACTAGAGCTGTGTGACATAGGTATGTTGACATTACTATTTCTAAAACATTTTGGGGGTCATTCTGACCCTGGCGGTCCATGACCGCCATGGCGGAGGGCGGCGGAAGCACCGCCAACAGGCTGGCGGTGCTTCCTGGGCGATTCTGTTATCGCCGTGGTCAGAAAAGGGGAGCCGGCGGTTTCCCGCCGGTTTCCCGCTGGCCCAGGGAATCCGCCATAGCGGCGCTGCTTGCAGCACCGCCATGGGGATTCCGACCGCCTTCCCACCAGCCTGTTTCTGGCGGTGTCCACCGCCAGAACCAGGATGGCGGGAACGGGTGCCGTGGGGCCCCTGGGGGCCCCTGCACTGCCCATGCCGCTGGCATGGGCAGTGCAGGGGCCCCCTAACAGGGCCCCACAAATATTTTCACTGTCTGCTGTGCAGACAGTGAAAATCGCGACGGGTGCCACTGCACCTGTCGCACCCCTGCAACTCCGCCGGCTCCATTCCGAGCCGGCTTCATTGTTGAAGGGGCTTTCCCGCTGGGCCGGCCGCCGGTCTTCTGGCGGTCGCCCGCCGGCTCAGAGGGTAAGCCGGAATGGCCGCCACGGTCTTTTGACCACGGAGCGGTCTTTCGGCGGGAACCGCTTGGCGGGCGGCGACCGCCGCGGTCAGAATGACCGTCTTTGTCATTGTAATTGCAAATACACTATTTCGAAATCACAGAAAGACTCCAGATCATTTAGTGCATTATGTGTGTTTTTTTAAATGCAAAATATTGGAGGGGGAAGTTAAATGGTGAGAGGTGATGGAGGAGGAGTGTCCATGGCAGAGTCCAGTCTATTAGTCTCACAGGTGCATTGCCCATATGGGCATAGGAAGTGGAGCTGGGGCAGTTTAATTATGGACAGGGTGACAAAGTGGGACAGTAGGATGACAATCAGGGTGGTCTCATTTCTTGGTGGGGGTCTTGGCATCGTTCTCTGTCTTGTTCCTGGATCTCAGGGACCGTTTGCGGGGTGGTTCTCTGTCTGCAGGGGGTGGGGTGCTGGTATAGTGGTCCTGTGGCGGGGCGTCCTATCCACTAGCACCGGTGGAGGTGGTGGGCAGTTCATCATCCATGCTAGTGTCAGGGGCCCCTTGTAGTGCCACAGTGTCCCTCCTGGTGTTGAGTACTTCCTTCAGCACCCCTACGATGGTGCCCAGGGTGGAGCTGATGTTTCTGAGTTCCTCCCTGAAGCCCAAATACTGTTCCTCCTGCATGCGCTGGGTCTCCTGAAACTTGGCCAGTACCGTTGCCATCGTCTCCTGGGAGTGGTGATATGCTCCCATGATGGAGGAGAGGGCCTCGTGGAGAGTGGGTTCCCTTGGCCTGTCCTCCCCCTGTCGCACAGCAGCCCTCCCAGTTGCCCTGTGTTCCTGGGCCTCCATCCCCTGGACGGTGTGCCCACTGCCCCCAGGTCCCTGTTGATGTTGGGGTGGTGGGTTAGCCTGGGTTCCCTGTAGTGGTGGACACACAGCTGATTGACGTGTACTGGGGACGGAGGTATGGGCCCGCTGTGTGGCTGCTGTGCTGGTGTTTCCAGAGGGGGGAAGGTCTGTGGTGGCCTGTGCCTGTGTGAGGGGAACCGACTGTCCAGAGGTCCCTGATGGTCCGGGCTGGTCATCTAGATCTAGTTGGACAGAGCTGCTGTCATCACTGTGGGCCTCTTCTGTGGGTGGAGTGGACATGGCTAGACCCTCCTGTCTGGTGACGTTAGGTAGGGGTCCTGAAGGGGTGGAAAGGCATGATTATTGCATCTGTGTGTGCACTGGTGTGCAATGGGTGGGTGACTGTGTACCCCAGTGCTGGCATTCCTGTTGTGGGAGCTTGTGTGATGATGGTTTAGGGGGTTGTATGGCTATGTGCAGTGCGCATGCTTTAGTGATGGATGTCCATGCTTTGTTGTTGCATGCAGGGCTTTGTGTTGAGATGGGTGGTTTGTGATATTGGTACATTTGTGAGGAGTTGGTGTGATGGGGGTGAGGGCGAGGGTGGGGGTATGTGATAGCATGCAGGTAGGGTGGGGGATGTAATAGTAAAGGTTTGACTTACCAGAGTCCATTCCTCCAGCTACTCCTGCGTGGCCCTCAGAATGCAGAATCGCCAAGACCTGCTCCTCCCATGTTCTTAGTTGTGGGGGAGGAGTTGGGGGGCGCAGTCAGTCCGCCGAACCACCAGGTGGTGTCTTGAGACCACGGAACGCACCTTCCCCCGTAGGTCGTTCCACCTTTTCCTGATGTCCTCCCGATTTCTTGGGTGTTGTCCCACTGCGTTGACCCTGTCCACTATTCTTCGCCATAGCTCCATCTTCCTTGCAATTGAGGTGTGCTGTACCTGTGATCCGAATAGCTGTCGCTCTACTCGAACGATTTCCTCCACCATGACCCTCCGAGAACCTGGGGTGTCTTTGCCGTGCCATGGGGTGGTGTAGGTGATGTGTGGGGTGGAGTGTGTGGTGATAAGTGTGGTGATATGTAGTGGTGTCTTGTGTGAGGTGCGTGGAAGTTGTGTGGGAGATGGTGTTATGTGCCTGTGGATGCTGTTGTACTTGCTGGTGGTGTCTCTCTCTGGCCTTCTTTCTGTATTTTTTGTTGTGGGGGTTTGTGAGTGATGTGTGTATGTGTTTTATATTGTAATGGGTGTGTGGGAGTGGTGTGTGTATGTGTCTCAGGTGTGTGTATTTTGAATCGTCCAATGTGGCTGTGTTTTGTAAATGTGTGTGTATTTTGAGCGTGCGGTTGTGTACCACAATGGAATACCGCGGTTGAAAGACCGCCGCGTGGATTCGTGTGTCTTCATAGTGTGGGCGTATTTCTGTTGGCGTGATGGTGGAGGTTTTGTTTTCGCCAGTTTATCACTGACCTTCGGTGTGGCGGACTTGTGTGGGTGTCTGAATTTTGGCGTTTTCCGAGATGCGGGTCATAATAGCTGTGGCGGAATTGCGCGGCCGCGGCGGTGTGTTGGCGGTCTTCTGCACGGCTGTAACCGGCTTTTACCGCCAATGTTGTAATGAGGGCCATAGACATTCACATTCATAGACATTCACTTACAAAAACAAAGGTTCCAGGTACAGGAATGTTAATGTTAGGCTCATGTTTTAAACATACAACACTATAAAAATTCACCTGTGATAGTTAGAGTTATTTCAAGTAATTATAGCTTGTGCCCCAAGGTAACTATAACTTGCACACTCTTACTCATACCCCTTCATACAAAATTGGTACAACAGTGCTAATCTCATGAATTTCACTTGAAGGCTTGATCCTCACTGTAGACTATTATGGCTCATAAAGTATTAAACCCTTTCCTCATGTGTTGTCCCCATCCCACCGACCCCTCTCCACACCTGATCCCTGAACCCCCAATCTCCATCCCTCCCCACCACGTTGAAGCAGTCAGGCCCCCCAAAGCCTAAATTATGACTATTAAAACACTCATTTTCTAAATACCACATTAAAGGGAATACCAGAATATCAAAGTCAAAATGGCACCATACGCCAACACCTCCCACCTAAAAAAAGGAATACAACATCTCCACCATCCTTTTTGCTCCATGTTTGTTGCCTCTTCATGTGAAACACAAACACCCCAAAAACATTATGTCAGCCCAAAAACATTATGTCAGCCCATGCTATCAAATATAGAAGCAGACGAAAACAACCAAGTAAGCAGAGACCCCCACCCTTCCCCCATCACAAAAAAAAATATGGCCTGTTCTGCCCATTCATGACCAACAAATGAACACAGCACTACAAAGTTTTCCCGTCTACAGAGGAGATATTTATAGTACTCTGAAGCTTTTATCTCTGAAGAGAATGTCCATGTCTTGCCTTCAAAAGCAATCTTCAAGCAAGCTGGATTTAACAAAACTGTTTTTCCTCCAAGTCCTCACCTTCTTAATAAACTTAGGCCGTCATATTCTCTCCACTGTGGCATGATAAAAAACCAGGCAAAAAATGACCATCACAGCTCCACCTGGCGGGCTTTTTCACAAATTGCCTATTGCAAATAGAAAGCTTCCAAAATTAACTAGTACAGCTCTAGATCTATCAACTCTTGTTTTTTTCTGCATTAGAGTAAAGCAATGCACAAGCTTGACTTCCAGGTCCCAATTCCAGGTAGTAAGTTCAGGAAAGTCCCCTTTCAAGTGGTTACCGTTGAGGGCCCTGATATTACTGCCTTCCATTCTCTCTACAATGCCCAGAAATCTTAAGTTGTTTCTAAGCTGTCCTTTCTCAAAGTCCTCCATCTTTCACATCAAATCAGACATCTGACCTTGTCAGTGAATTTCTAAGTTTTCTTAATTCTATTTCTATTTTTATAATATCCCTGCAACTTTTGTTTTTCTCAGTGAATTGCCATGTTTTTTTTTTTATTCTATTTCTTAACTATAATATGCTTATTACATTTTTTTATTGAAATTCTATGGTGTTTTAAATTTATTTGCTACCTATAACATCCTGTGTCCAGTATGAACATAAAATAAGTTGCAGATATATTTGGAGAACTGTAAACTCTCTAGGCCTTGTTGTGATAATTATAATTATTTAAACATAGTTGTGAAGTGTTCAGTGTTTTTATGCATTATATTCTCATCTGTTCAGTGTTCTTGGGAGTAACATTGCAAAGTCTTATAGGTGATGGTTAGAGACATAGGGGGTCATTCTGACCCCGGCGGCCAGGGTCGGCGGGAGCACCGGCGACAGACCGGCGGTGCCCCGCAGGGCATTCTGACCGCGGCGGTTCGGCCGCGGTCAGATGCGGGAAACCGGCGGTCTCCCGCCGGTTTCCCGCTGCCCTGCAGAATCCTCCATGGCGGCGGAGCGCGCTCCGCCGCCATGGGGATTCTGACACCCCCTACCGCCATCCTGTTCCTGGCGGGTCTCCCGCCAGGAACAGGATGGCGGTAGGGGGTGCCGCGGGGCCCCTGGGGGCCCCTGCAGTGCCCATGCCAATGGCATGGGCACTGCAGGGGCCCCCGTAAGAGGGCCCCACAAAGTATTTCAGTGTCTGCTAGGCAGACACTGAAATACGCGACGGGTGCCACTGCACCCGTCGCACCTTCCCACTACGCCGGCTCAATTCTGAGCCGGCGTCCTCGTGGGAAGGTTGATTTGCCCTGGGCTGGCGGGCAGCCTTTTGGCTGCCGCCCTCCAGCCCAGGGCAAATCCCAAAATACCCTCAGCGGTCTTTCGACCGCGGAGCGGTATTTTGGTGGGGGAACTTTGGCGGGCGGCCTCCGCCGCCCGCCGAAGTTAGAATCACCCCCATATTGTTCTAAATAAGAAATAGGATAAATACATCCAAAAGCTAAAATTGGATGCATTATTGGTTGCATTCTAACGTATAAAGGCTTAGACATAGGGAAAGAGGCAAGAATCACCTTATTGTGGTAGTGAATAACATTTTCTGTTTCTAAATCTAATATTTTCATTGTCTACTTCGCACCTGTTCTCATTACTCTTTCCTAATACTTAATCATAACACTTTTCAATATAATTTATGTAGGAGTACATCTGTAGGACCTCCAATATGGTTATCCAAAATGTTCTATGGTGTAGATTTCTTTCAATATTTTTCAAAATTGGGGCTCAGTGGTGAACCATCCCGTTAGGAATTTCTGGTTTTGCGAATTCTCAGTGGAGTCGATATGATTTTTACCAATATCTAAAACCATATATATACATTATAAAGTTCATCTTTGAGGTCATTGATTTCATGGCATGGCATGGCATAGAAACTTAGGGTCATATTTACAAGACCTTTTGTGCCACTGGAACATCACTTTTAATGATGGTCTGGTGGCACACACTGCAGGGCCATATTTACAAGGCCAGGTAAGGCCACCCCGCATGGCTTTTCATGGACTTATAAATTTGGATTGAGTCAACACATCGCAAGTCAATTGCGTTGACTCACCTTGCAATAGGGAGGCATTCCCTGGGTGTTGAGGTGGGTGTTTAGCTACTCATGGAACCATAAGTGTGAAGATTGCACATTTACATCAAGTACAGAAATAGATTCAGAGCAATTTATTAGTCTAACACTACTGGATTGCAAAACTGTAAAATTTGACTGATTGTTTAAACAAGCTATAGAAAGCAATACCTGCCAAAATTACTGGACAGATTTTATGTCAATTTTATGCATACAAAAAGTGGCAAGTATCTTATTGTAATGCTAAATTAGAAACCAAGACTACAAACTATAAAGAAGGACATCATCTCTTTCCAAGAAAAACATATTCTACTATCACTATAATATAGATTATACTGCCTATTTAAAAAGTAAAACTGAATGGACAGAATGTAATTACAGCAATTTCAAATTCAACCAAAGATTGCCTTATAAGCTATCAAATTGGTATCTTTTCTTTTGTGAATCTAAGGAGGATTTAACTAGAAAAAGTGAAATAGTGTATTTGTAGTAGATGTATTATCAGTTTTTATTACATCATTTGACCTACCAGGGGTGATGTCTTTACAAGGGCTTTCAAAATACTGGTGTGCAGTTAATACAACAATGATTCACACCACATGGCAGTAATATTAGAACCACAGATTTTAAACTTTAAAGCAAGATAAATACCTATTTCTGGAAAAACATAAACTACTATGGTTATCATCTTTCATAAAGGAGTTAGGTTAAAATCTGGACACTACACTGTCTATTTAAAATATAAAACTGGTTGGAAACAATGTAATGGAAGCAACCTCAATTCCAAACAATGCCTGATAAGCTACCAGGTTCAAAGGAGGATTCCAATTGTAAAAGTGAATTAGTGTAGTCGTGGTTGACGCATTATCAGTATGTATAACATCATATGCCCTACTAGAGGTAATGTCTTTATAAGGCTTTCCATATGCTGATGTCTTATATATCTATCAGTAGTACTGTAACACTTTTAATGATGGAGGAGTTATTTTTAGCATGGTCCCTTAAATTAGTGCAGCAAGCACAGGCAAAACAATCATTTGAATAATTGTAGTGAGTGCAATGCACATTTTTGCTTATTTACAGTAAATAGTTCTGTTTTTTTTCTACATTCTATATAATTGTTATTCCCCACTGTTCAAGGATGATTCTTTATACAGTACATCACTTATGGTGAATAAGTATAGAACAGGAGAAAATTAAACATGCGAAAATGAAATGTTTACATTTAATGTAACATAGTATCGTCGCATAAGAAATGTACAGTAATTTGTTCATATTATGAAGTTATGCATTGTCAAAATAGTAACCATATTATCTAATTTTATAAATTGTAAGTCATATTTGTTTTGTTTTTTTATACAGATCAATCACATCATCTGGTGGAGCAATGTATGTTACTAATTGCTTCTTCCAGTGTTGTTGCATAGCATTACATTCTCATAGTACACACCCAGGCAGACATTGATACAGCCTTTCACACATCCAGGTACAAACACTGATGCGGGCACTGACATACCCAGACACAAACAAATACAGCCTCTAACATACCCAGGTACACACACTGATGCATGCACTGACCTACCCAGGTACACACCGATACAACCTCTCACATACTCAGGCTAAGACACTCATACAGGCAGTGATATACCCAGGCAAAAAACAATACAACCCCTCACACACCAAGCCACACATACTGATACACTCACTGACATACCCAGACACACATCAATACACCCCTCACACACCAAGCCACACATACTGATACACTCACTGAAATACCCAGACACACATCAATACAACCTCTGACACACCCGTACATAGACACTGATACAACCAATGACATACCCAGACACACACTGACACAACCTCTAACACACCTAGCCACACACACTCATACAGGAACTGACATATCCAGCTATGTACCTATACAGTCTCTCACATACCCAGATAGACACACTGATACAGGCACTGATATTCCCAGGCACACACTGATACAGCCTCTCACACCCCCCGCACACACACTGATACAGGCACTGATATACCCAGGCAACAGCTGATACAGCTTATAACATATCTAGACACACATACTGATACACGCACTGTCATACCCAGACACACACCAACACAACCTCTCACACACCCAGGCACACAGACTGATACAACCACTGACATACTCAGGCACACACTGATACAGCCTCTCACACACCCAGGCACAAACTGATATAGTCATTAACACACAGAGGCACACACTCAGCAGGCACTGACACTCCACGGAACCAACCAATACAGCCAATAACTGACCCAGACACACACTGATACAGCCACTAACTCCCTAGACACACACTGATAGAGCCCCTAACTGACCCAGGCACACACTGATACAGCCTCTCACACACCCAGGCACACACAGATATAGTCACTGACACACCCATACAGCTACATACAAACATACTTTCAAACCCACACAAACACTAATATACCCATAAAAAGAACAAAACAGCCAGTCAAACTAATATATAAATAGGCATATAGAAACAGGCATTCAGAACCAAACATTTAACGTATGGTTTGTCTTTTTTTAAAACCAGAAAAGATGTTTCTGATAAGAATGTTGTAGCTTTTAGATTTTTTGTATTTTTAAATATGTGTTTTTTATGTTTTCCTTACATATCTAAAACTGTAAAAAAATAAAGTGTAAAAACAGAACACAGAAATTGTACAAGTCTTGAAAAAATAATATTAACACTTGTGGTTTCTTCCAACATCATGAACTTCTGGGGTTGACTGTTCGCCAACAGTCAGGAGTTTATTGCAGAGTGACCAACAAGTGTTAAGTTTAGTAAGCGCTTGCCAGGATCCGAGGTAAAGCTGAAGCAGTAGATAGTAGTAAATCTCCTGGTGCTACCTTAGCCTCACCGAGTTACAAGACTTCTGTACATCTATCTCCCTATGTGCCTTGCCAGGGGACAAGGATGTATTGTTTTCAGATGTTTTAACATCAAACTTGTACCATGGAAGTACTTCTTTAAAGTCGCTTTGATAGAGCTTGGACCTTTTTAGCCACTGCCCTTTTCTCCTCTGAAGGAATTGGAAAAAATTCCCAGTCGATGCACTCCTTTTTTGGTGCAGGATGCGTCTCCTCTGATCAAGTGGGCCACTGTTGTTGCTCTCGCTGCTGACTGCTTTCTTTGTGAAGACACAGAGTTAATGATCCCGTGTTGTCATGGTTTTAATCCTGACCCAGAGATGCATGAATACATTCTTCAGCATGCTCTGGAGTTAGTTTTAACTCACATCACTATTTTTTCTTTACACTGGGATTTCTCTTACACATTAGTTTACACGCTGCCCCCACACCATGCCTGGCTTTCCAGCATAGGTTGTAAGCACCTCTTGAAAACATCTGAAAGTGCTCCCCCTTCTAGTGGAAGGGGTTGTAGCCCCGCACCATGGTAAGCCATCACAGGTGAAGAGGTTCTCTATGATGAAGCATGCCATCTTTATGTTGTTGGGAGAGTTTGTCCTTTAAAGGGGATATCCCCATCAAAGCAAGTCCAAGTCATTGACACATTTCTAGTTATTGATTGTTCTTGCCTTCAAGCTTTTTGTCCATATACCTTTGGGTTTTCCAGTGATATATTGTAATGCAAATTAGGTGGTGCTAAGCCTGGCAGGTCTTTAAAAGTTTCCAAGCCCTAGTAGTGTGAAATGACTGCTGGAAGATGCCATCATAAAAGTTTGAAAAAACAATGAAACCAGCTATTTAGCTCAATAGGAAAGGTGTGAGATAAAGTACCACAACCGAAGTGAAAAAAGGGAGAGACTTCCTCTGCATATGGTTGAGAGGTTTTTCAACCAAAGAAATGGCTTTTTTCAGTGTCACATAGAATTAGTGATGATGTGGTTAGGTCACAACATCACCATGACTCTGGCATTTTGTGAAAAATAACCTTTAATATACAATAATTTATTATAATCTAAGTGACATATTTACAATATTTGGCACAGGGCTGCAAGCCTTCTTCCTGCACTGCCCTGTGTAAAAAAAAGGACAGTAATGCACTGTATCTACAAGAAATGTCACATTCCTGTCCTTTCAACCTGTGCTGGTGCACAATGGGCTGCCATGCACCAATGCAGGTACCCTTGCACTTTGGTGCAAGGATGACTACGTTGTGGGGATGAGTGTTTTTCCACTTTCCGGGTGGTGCTGCAGAATACATATAACTCCTCGATAGGTAATTCCTCTGCTTATAAAACACCAAACATCACCATTAAAAATGTCTGTGCTTCTTCTTGAGTGTCCAGATCCCGTGCATACATCTACAAGGTCTTGAATCTGTGATGCACTATGTGTTTTCAGTTCTGTCACTATCGACACGCTGGAACGAACAAAATAGTACAGAACACAATTTCTTCTATTGTTTCTGCTCAACTGCATGAAGAACATGAGTGTTGTAGAACACAATCAAGTGTTTCCCTTTAAAAAGAACATCATAGTTTGTTCTTAGATACTGTTCTATTCTCAAGTGTACAAAGGCAAGCATTAAGTTTGAGACCATCCTCACCTCATTGAAGATTAAAAGTTTTTACTTTTCAGGACTTTTGAGACTTCATAATAACCTTTGACTGGATAACTTTTGGTACTCCAGTTTGCTATCATGTTCCACAGGCAGCTCGAGAAGTTGATGTAAAGTAATTCCTTTAATAGTGTATGCAACTAATCCAGTGGGCACTGTTACTACACATGACTGTTGGACCTGGCGGTTTTGGAGGGTCATCCCTAAACCTTTTGCCTCCTTTCTCCTAATTTTTCTGACCAGTTTTCATTGGCTTTAGGACCCTGGGCACTTTACCACTGCTAACCAGTGCTAAAGTGCATATGCTCTTTGTGTAAATTGTATTGTTGATTGGCTTATCCATGATTGGCATATTTGATTTACTCTTCAGTCCCCGGTAGAGTGCTCTAGAGATGCCCATTTCTTATAAATCAAATGCTCCTAGTGGTCTGCCGCACTGGTTGTGCCACCCACATGAGTAGCCCTGTAAACATGTCTCAGACCTGCCACTGCTTTGTCTGTGTGTGCAGTCTTGCACTGCCAATTCAGCCTGGCAAGTGGGTGACCTGGCAAGTGTACCCACTTGCCAGGCCCAAATCTTCCCTTTTTGTACATTGAAGACACCCCTAAGATAGGCCCTAGGTAGCCCCAATGGCAGGGTGTGGTGTATGTTAAAAGTGGGGCATGTACCAATGTATTTTACATGTCCTAACAGTGACATCCTGCCAAATGTGTTTTTCACTGTTGCAAGGCCTATCCCTCTCAAAGGTTAACATAGGATCTGCCTTTAAATATTCATAAGTGCAGATTCCCTTTGAGAGCAGAAAGAAATTTGGAGTTTGGTGTCTCTGAACACACAATTTAAAAATGCATCTTTTAGTAAACATGATTTTTAGATTTTTAGATTGTTATTATGAAAATGGCACTTTTAGACATTTGGCATTTTCTTGCTTAAACCATTCTGAGACACTGCCTGTTTGTGAATTTCCTGTCTGGGTCAGACTGACAGTTGGGCTGTTTATTCCCTCTAGACAGTGGCACAAAGGGAGCTGGGATGTAGCCTGCACATCATGATGAGCCATCTGAGATAGAGTGGAGGGAGGATTGGTCACTTACACCTGAATGGGCTGTGCCTCCCCTCACACAATGCACTCTCCAACCCCCTGGTGTGTGTCTGGGGCCTGGCCTGGGCAAGGCAGTATCTTGTGAACAAGAGAGACTTTCCTTTGAAGTATGCTCACTTCAAAGATGGAGAGCGTTATACGTAGTGGACCCCAAACCCTAGACTTTAAATTACTTCTGGGATCAAGAGGAACCTCTGCCAAGGAGAAGAGCTGAGGAGAAGTGCTTCCTGTGACTGTGCTTTGTTGGACTATCCTGCAGTTGCTACTTCTGCCTGTGAAAGAGGCAAAAGACTGAACTTTGTTGTGCATTCCTACTTGAGAAGAATCTCCAAGGGCTTGAGCTGAGCTTGCCTCCTGTTTTGAAGTCTCAGGGCCATCAAAGACTTCCTCTGCCAGCACTGGGACTCTCTGCTGATACTCCTGCCCTGCCAAGTGGTGTTTTATCCAGTCCCTGGGCCCTCAAAAGGGATAGTTGGCAGAAAAAGAGCTGAAATCCACACACAGAATGCCAGGCTGGGAAATTTTCGACGCACCATTTGCAACACAGCTGATAAACGACGTGGTGCCGGCTTTGCGGCTGAAATCGACACTCCACCTGTATCGACTCATCACAGCTGGAGAAATGATACACAATAACTGCTTGCGACTGCTGATAACAACACAAACCCCATGCAGCGCAGTTTTCTAACACTATGCAACCGGATTTCTCATGGATCATCCCTGGGCATCAAAGTCATCCAAACCTTGCGCATATCCGGGATGCCCTGTTCGGAAATTGGCGCATCGCTCTCTTGCGAGGGAGAAAAATGATGTATCACCTACCCAACTGGAGAAGGAAACAACGCACGGCCTCACTTGCAAGAAAGGAATCAACAAATCGTTGACTTTTCTAAAGCACGCTCGCCCATGCAGCTTTATTTTTGATGCTAACCAGGTACTTTGTGTAAAATCAACGTTTTCATTGTTTTTTATGGAGTAAGACTCTTAGGCCCTCATTAAAAACCTGGCGGTCGGTGTTAACGCGGTGGTAAAAACGGCAACAGGCCGGCGGAAAAAAAATGGAATCACGACCATGGCGGAAACCGCCAACACAGACAGCCACTTTAACACACCGAACGCCACGGCGGTAGAAACAAACACAGCGGCAGTAACTGGCAACAGACAGGCAGAAGCCAGCTTTTCCCGGGCGGTACCAATGTCAACAAAATCTCAGCAGAAACAGTACTTGGAATGAAAAACACTCACCTCTCGACACCCAACGAAGAACTAGGACACCATGAAGCCTGAACTACAGGTGTTACCAATGTTGGTTTACCTCCTCTTCTACCAGGTACATCAAAGACGGCAGCGACGACCACAGTGAGTACTGCACATAGCACACAGGGGAGGGGGGGAAAGAGAGTGACACACACATGCAACATGCAACACCCCCACCCCCACACTCACCCCCAACACCATACACACAATTACATGCAGCAACATTACATATACACCCCGTAATCCTCTGGAAGAACTCAAGGACCAAATTAAATTATTGTAACAAGTGTAATCATCGAAAATCCAGATAGGGCAACAGGTCTGTAAAAGATCAATATATACAAATATGTACAGCAACTACACAAGTCCAGATAGTGTTCCATTCGTTGTCCTTGGACCAGTGGTCCCAAAATGAATGGGCAAAGCCCACACATGATACTTCCCTCAAAACGGAGAGAACACAGCAGGGGCATCAGGTCGAAAAAAAAACAGGCACCTCAGGGGGAAGGGGGCACCTCAGCAGGGTGATGGGACGATGCCACTGCTCCACAAGGGGGCTCCATGTCCACTGCTTGCTCCTGGGGAGTGCAATGCCACAGTCTCACAAGTCTCTCAAGTGGGTGATTTGCCCACTGATTGGTCCTGGGGAGTTCAAAGCCACAGTCTGACAAGTCTCTCAAGTGGGTGATTTGCCCACTGATTGGTCCTGGGGAGTGCAAAGCCACAGTCTCACAAGTGATTATATGACAGAACACCGAATTAAAAACAACTACTAACCTTAACAACGAGGTCGGAACACCGACCTCGTCCTTACTACTAATGATTTTACCACGAATGCCTTAACAATGATATTTTGTTGTAAAGGCATTCCTGATAAAATCATTAGCAATAGGCACCATTCACCCTAAATCCCTCACCCCACCCCCCAACCCCACCCCAAAAACTAAAACCCCCTGACCCCCCACCCACTCCCCAAAACCAAAAACGCCCCACCCCCCAACCCCACCCCAAAACCTAAAACCCCCTGATCCCCCACCCACTCCCCAAAACCAAAAACGCCCCACCCCCCCAACCCCACCCTAAAACCTAAAACACCCTGACCCCCACCCACTCCCCAAAACCAAAAACGCCCCACCCCAAAACCTAAAACCCCCTGACCCCCACCCACTCCCCAAAACCAAAAACGCCCCACCCTCCCAACCCCACCCCAAAACCTAAAACCTCCTGACCCCCCACCCCCTCCCCAAAACCAAAAAACGCCCTACCCCCCATCCCCACCCCAAAACCTAAAACCCCTTGACCCCCCACCCCCTCCCCAAAACCCAAAACGCCCCACCCCCCCAACCCCACCCCAAAACCTAAACCCACCACTTACCTTCGCCAACTCCCTTCTTTGTACCTTAACCACGCATGTTCGTTGTTCAGAACATACGTAGTTAAGGCACAAAAATACGAAGTCGTGGTTAAAAAAAGCGTTGTTACGCTTTCGTTAACCACGACTTTCGTAATAAAAAAGTCGTAAAAAAGGATGTTTACCCTCACAAGTCTCTCAAGTGGGTGGTTTGCCCACTGATTGGTCCTGAGGAGTGCAAAGCCACAGTCTCACAAGTCTCGCAATTGGGTGGTTTGCCCACTGATTGGTCCTGGGAAGTGCAAAGCCACAGTCTCACAAGTCTCTCAAGTGGGTGGTTGCCCACTGATAGGTCCTGGGGAGTGCAAAGCCACAGTGTCACAAGTCTCTCAAGTGGGTGATTAGCCTACTGATTGGTCCTGGGGAGTGCAAGGCCACAGTCTCTCTAGTGGATGCAGTTCTCCACTGGTTCTGGAGGGGGCATTGCGCCCAGAGTGCTTCATACTGCAAAGGACTTGGGTAGTGGATGCAGTTCTCCACTGGTTCTGGAGGGGGCTTGGTGCCCAGAGTGCTTCATCTTGCCAAGGACTGGGGTAGTGGATGTAGTTCTCCACTGTTTCTGGAGGGGGCTTGGTGCCCAGAGTACTTCATCCTGCCAAGGACTGGGGTAGTGGATGCAGTTATCCACTGGTTCTGGAGGGGGCTCTGTGCCCAGAGTGCTGCACATGGTATGTGGCAGTTCCCATTCCCTCACCTGGGTGTCAGAGCCACAAGATTTTCTGGGAACAGGGAGCATGATACTCCATGGAGGCAGAGACACACTCCACCCTGTGGTGACTTTGCCTGCCAACTGCTGGTACTGCCAGTGCTGGTTGTGGTGCCTCATGTAGTCTGCGCAGGGTCCAGGACATCTACTGCAGCCTCGGATGACTGCCCACTGGGGATGATGTTCATGTCGGCTGTGGTGACACTGTCTGAGCACGTCGCGGGAAAGGTGGCGGTGGTTGCGGCGGTGTCTGCGGCAGAGATGCTGCCTGTGGTGCATGTGTCAGCACCTGTGGAGGGAGACAGCAGGACGTCTTCTGCAGCCTCAGACGCTGCCCACTTGGGATGGTGCAGGTGGCGGTGGTTTTGGCGGTGGCCACCGCCGTACAGGTTGCTGTTCTGTCTTGCAGAAGGGGTGACACCAGTCCCTCACCCGGAGGCTCCGTGCCCTGAGCTGACTTCCCTTTAGCCTTGTGTCCCTTCCCCGCCTTAGAAGTCGCTGCTGGGACCTTGGCACTGTCATCTTTTGTCTTGGAGGAGGCCTTGCTGGGTGGTTGGTGCGGCTTTTCCCTATGGCATGTGGGCCCCTTCTTCACCTTGACACGTGACAGAATAGGGTGATCCTCGGCCTCACTAGTTAGCACACTGGCAGCTCTGATGGGTGCCGCCCACAATGTTACTGGACTTGCAGGGACCACAGTGCTCGAGGATTTCGTGGCTGAGGTGCTGGGCTGGGATCTGGATATCCTGGGACTAGGGGAAGGACGGGGGGGAGGTGTAGGGAAGAGGTCAATGTTAGCGATGAAAAGTTTTTTAGACACACTGGGATGGGAAGATGGAGGGGGTTTGGGAGTGGAGGAAGAGGTAGTGGTTGTAGGAGGTGTACCTCTGCTGAGTTTGGGTGAGGGTGCATGGGCTGAAGGCTTTTGTGAGGTGGATGGGTGTTGAGTGGGTGTGTGCCTGTGTTTGTGTACTTTGGGAGGAGGGCTCACAGACAAACTGGGAAAGGACACAGGGGATGTGTGAATGGTAGTGGGGGTGGTGATTGCACGTGAGCGGTGCATGGTGATGGGCATGCTGGTTATGGAGATAGTGGCTGAGGATGTAGTGCATGCTGGTGTGAGTGGAGGCAAGACTGGGAGGGAGGAGGATGACTTGGAGGAGGGGGACACAGTGGAGGCAGTGGATGTTGGTGTGTCTACATTGGAATGGTGCTTGTGTGAGTGCCTGTGGGATGTGTGGTGCTTATGTTTGCAATGTCCACTCTTGAGTATTGATGAGTGTGCATGCTGGTCTGATGGTGTGCTTGGGATAGGCTGAAGTACAGGGGATTGGGTCTGGGTAGTGGAAGTTGGAGGGGGGAGGCTGGACACAGGGACGATGGCTGCCATCAGTGCTGAGGCCAGAACATGAAATGCTCTCTGTTGGGCTCCCACGCCAGAATGAATGCCCTCCAGGTATGCATTTGTTTGCTGCAAATGCCTCTCGACACCCTAGATGGCATTCAGAATGGTTGATTGCCCAATAGTGAGGGATCTCAGGAGGTCAATAGCCTCCTCACTGAGGGCAGCAGGGCTGACTGGGGCAGGGCCTGAGGTGCCTGGGGCAAAGGAGATGCCCACCCTCCTGGGTGAGCGGACACGGGAAACACGCTGAGGGGCTGCTGGGATGGTGGTGCTGGTAGAGGGGTGGCGGCTGTACCTGTTGATGCGGTGGTCACAGAGGTGCGTGACCCCGCAAGGGAGCTCCCATCAGAGGAGGAGTCGCTGTCACTGTTGTCTCCTCCTGTCCCCATCGTGGAGCTCCCCTCGCCCTCCGTCCCACTGGTGCCTTCAGACTCTGTACTTTCACCCTCCTGGGCCATGTGGGTTTCAACTCCCTCCTGCTCTGGTGCCAATACTCCGACGACAGATGATGCTAATGCAAACAAGGACAGGTTGACAAAACAAAAAGGGGAGGAAAGACAGCAGAGACACATGGTCGATGCCTGCAACAACACCACCGTTGGCGGACACAACACACAGGGAGCAGCCCTATGCACTAGGCCATGCACTAACAGTTCAGGGAAAAATCACATGCCCATGGGGGACTGTGCTTAGACCCATTTGATGCACACCTGGAACCCACTGGAGCCTGACTAGGTGTAGAGGGCCACTACCACTTTTGGGATTGGAGTGCAACTCAGCCTGCCTAACAATAGATCTACCCTGGCACATTTGCCCTGGCCTAGGAGAACACACAGCCCACTTCCCCTACCCAGAAACCTCATAAAGCGCGCAGAGTCAGCTGAATGGTACTGTACTCACCCCCTTGTGGCTGCTGTGATGCCCTCAAGTGCCCATTCAACTCAGGATATGCCACCACCAGGGTCCGGTACATCGGGGGGTCATGGCGTCACGGGCACCCCTTCCATGTTGGGAGGCCATCCCCACCTGGGCCTCCGCTGTCTTCTTGCTCCAGCAGCGCAGGTCCTCCCATTTTTGCGGCAGTGGGTGCTCCCACTATGATAGACCCCCAGGGTCCGCACTTCCTTCGCGTTGGCATGTCAAATACCCTTCTTCTGGTGGGCGCTGGCCTAGAGGAAAAGTGAAGTGAGAATGGATTTTACTTCCCAGTCCGGTTCTTCTTACTCATTGGCCACAACTTCCCACCCTGGCCCAGAAACTCATACACTGACCATCCTCACATGCTGGCCTCTGCCCACCCCCGTATCTTCCTTCCACGTCACTCCATACATTCATGTCCCATTCACCATGCTCACAGTGTACTTACCTGTTTGTCTGGAGGACCGTAGAGTAACGTGTACTGGAGGAGGACCCCAGCCACCAGGTTGTCCAACTCCTCCGCGGTGAAGGCAATGGCCCTTTCCCCAGACACTGTAGCCATTGGCGCTTCCAGACTCAGGTCACAGCAGCACTTGCAGTGTAGGTCCTCTCTTGTTGAATGTAAGGTATCAAGTGAGTGAACAGATATAAAATGGTGGTCACGTCCACAGCGGTGCGTACCGTCACTGCCGGCGTACATCATCATTGGCTCCTGGAACCCATAGGGGACAATGATAACCAATGCTGAATTGCGCCGCAGTCTTCATCTGCCTACTGCAACGCTGCACAACACCAGCGCAGTTACCTCATTTCCCCTTGTCCCTCCTTACAGGTCAGGCAGCCACCATTTCAGGGGGCAACATGGCAGGGCAACTAACTGCGTCACATCACTTTTGTGCAGGAACACGGACAGACAGTGCAACACACCTATTACATCACAATTGTTCTAAACACCCTTGTGAAACCTATGTGGTGTATGACGCTCTGCTCACCCTTCTCCTCCAAAGGGCACATCCTCAGGGGCACATGATGAGATGGTGTCGACAATTGAAGACAGACACATCATTATCACCTACAGACTTGATCGTGCCACAATTAATGAACTGTGTGCCCAGTTGGAGCCAGACCTGATGTCAGCTATCCGCCATCCCACAGGAATCCCCCCTCTAGTGCAGGTCCTGTCAGTACTCCATTTCCTGGCCAGTGGGTCCTTTTTAAACAACAGTGGCCAGGGCATCAGGGATGTCACAGCCAATGTTCTCTAACATGTTGTCCAGAGTGGTGTCTGCCCTGCCGAAACACATGTGCAGCTACATTGTTTTCCCTCAGGTGGAGGATTTGCCCACAGTGAAAGGTGACTTCTATGCCCTGGGACATATCCCCAACATCATTGGTGCCATTGATGGTACACATGTGGCATTTGTCTCCCCCGCAGGAATGAACAGGTGTACAGAAACTGCAAAAGCTACCATTCCATGAATGTGCAGATGGTGTGTTTGGCAGACCAGTACATCTCCCATGTGAATGCCAAGTATCCTGGCTCTGTGCATGACGCTTACATTTTGAGGAATAGCAGCATCCCTTCTGTGATGGGGCAACTCCAGAGGCACTGTGTGTGGCTAATAGGTGAGCCCAAGGTCCCAACACAGTTTACATAGGTGTCTGGGTATGGGGGAGTCCCCAAGGGTTGGTGTGTGTGTAACAGTTGTCCCTCTATATTTGCAGGTGACTCTGGTTACCCCAACCTGTCATGGCTACTGACCCCAGTGAGGAATCCCAGGACAAGGGCAGAGGAACGCTACAATGATGCACATGGGTGAACTAGGAGGATAATAGAGCAGGCTTTTGGCCTCCTGAAGGCCAGGTTCCGGTGCCTCCATCTGGCAGGTGGCTCCCTATACTACTCACCGAAGAAGGTGTGCCAGATTATGGTGGCATGCTGTATGTTGCACAACCTGGCTTTGCGACACCAGATGCCTTTTCTGCAGGTGGACGGGCATGATGTTGGTCTTGTGGCAGCTGTGGAGCCTGTGGACAGTGAAGAAGAGGAGGCAGGAGAAGAAGATATAGACAACCGAAACAACATCATCATGCAATACTTCCAGTGAGACACAGGTAAAAGACTGGCGCTGCTACTCTCACATCATACTGCTGTAGGACATTGCATGATTCTGCCTTTTTACCTCTGTGTATGGACCCTGACATTTCACTTTGGCTTTCCATGTCACAGATCTGGGTACCACTTTCTGGCTTCTGCTTCCCAACAGCTGTCGAAAATTGGTATGTGAAAATGAACATTGACATTGCTATTTTTCAGAGATGTTGCAATTACACTTTTGTGAAAGTATAGACTGACTCCAGATTGATTTGTGATTCAAGGGTTTTTATTTCAGTGCTAATAGGTGGAGGGGTATGTGCAATGGGCTGAGGTGATGGTGGAGGAATGTCCATGGTGGAGTCCAGTCTATTGGTATCACAGGTGCATTGTCCAAGGGGGCATAGGAAGTGGAGTAATGGCAGTTCAAGGTTGTCACGGTGACATAGTGGGACAGAAGGGTGACAATCAGGAGAGTCTTATTTACTGGCAGGGTCTTGGCAATGTTCTCTGTCTTGTTCCTGGATCTCATAGACCGTTTGCTGGCTGGTTCTCCTTCTGCAGGGGGTGGGGTGCTGGTGGCCTGTTGGTCCTCTGGCGGGACCTCCTGTCCACTAGCGCTGGCGGAGGTGGAGGGCTGTTCATCATTCAGGGTAGTGTCATGGGCCCGTTGGTATGCTACTGTGTTCCTCATGGTGTTGGCCATGTCTGCCAGCACCCCTGCAATGGTGACCAGGGTGGTGTTAATGGACTTCAAGTCCTCCCTGATCCCCAGGCACTGTTCCTCCTGCAGCCACTGGATCTCCTGAAACGTGGCCAGTACCGTGCCCATGATCTCCTGGGAATGGTGGTATGCTCCCATGATGCTGGAGAGTGCCTTGTGGAGAGTGGGTTCCCTGGGCCTGTCCTCCCCCTGTCGCACAGCAGTCCTCACAGCTTCCCTGTTATCCTGTGCCTCTGTCCCCTGATCCTGAAGGGATGGGCCCGCTGGGTGGGTGTTGTGGTGGTGTTTCCTGAGGGGGGACGTTCAGTGATCCAACATGTTTGTCTTCACAGTATGAGTACTTTCTGGTTCAAATTCTGCAAGGAATTGAATTTCTGGAAATGATTTCAACACTCTACTGTGCATGCATGCTAGGCCTAGACTCAGCCAGACATTTCCTCTTGACTTTGAGTATAAACTAGCTGAACTCAACCAGTAACAACACTCATAGGATCCAATTTCTCTGTGAGAAAGCATCTTCAAACTGAAGCTGTATAATTTCTTTGTTAAAAGGTTTTCAGCACAAATCTCCACCCACATATCCCCATCTTCATCAACACCTTCTCAGATGTTCTTATATTAGAGGTCACATGATGAGCAACAGTTATGGAGGCCTGTTGGATTTTTTTTTGGACCTCATGTTGGACTTAGATTTAAAAGTTAATTATTCTAAGACATTTGTTATGACATGTGGCCCCCGAAATACAAAATCTAAAACATTCACTATGAGGGGCAATATCATTAATAAGGTGAGGGATTTCTGTTATTTAGGCATGCATATAAGCTCTACTATGCTTTGGAACACTCACCTCAAATTTAAGACTCAGCAAATGTCAAGGAATATTGAAACAATCTTTCGTTTTATTCGTAAACTAGGCCATAGACCGCCTTCTCAGATTATGACACTATATAACTCAAAGTGTGTCTCAGCAGCCCTTTATGGGGCTGGAGTTTGGGGTTACATTAAAATACCCACTCTCCAATGTACTAAAAATAAATGTGTGCGCAGACTATTGATGGTACCTAAGTGTATAGCAAACATCATTATCCACGAGGAAGTGGGCCAATGCTTCTTGGAGGACACGGTCTCTATTGCCCCCCTTTCGTTGTGGACTAGATGTTGGACGAACCCAGCGGCTAGTTTTGTGCGGGAATGTATTACTGAATGCACTCAATTGGCTAACTCGAACCGGATCCGATGGCTTTCGTATTTGCGATCATCTTTTGATAAGCTGGGGCTAAGGCATATATATGAGGAACCGCAAATGCTAACTAAAACTTCAAAGCCCCTGTTGAAAGCACGGAACTCTGAGCATACTTTGCACATAAGACTTTATAGCTGTGTTAACTTGAAATCTTTAGATTCTTATAGTCAGATTGCTACGGTTTAATATATTGAACCTTATTTGACTTGGTTTTCATGCCCAAAAATATATTCTCTTCTAACTTCTTTTAGACTAAATTTGATTCATTTTAAGGTGGCCTTTCCCGAGCAGTGTATTTGGCAAAAAGGTTTACCACCCTGCCCTTGTGATGCCAGCTCGAAACAAAGCACTTCTCATTTTTTCTTCTTTTGCTCTATTTACGCCTCCCCTAGAAATTCTTTAATTTTACCTATTTTACGCACTTTAAGACCAATCCATTATAAGGAAGCTTTGATATATTTTCAGAAATTACCAAATGATAAAATTTGCTATCAGGTTTTAAACTATATTAGATCACCTATTGCTATTAGGAACCGGTATTAACATTCTATCATTTATTCCATGCTGATTTTTAAATCTTATTCTTAATTTCAGAATTCAATACCCTATATATGTGGTTTAGTACAGCTTTTATTCTAGTGGAAGAAAGGTTTTTATTATATTTTAGGGTATTTAAACAGTTTTTTAGTATTATATTGCATGAAACTAGTAAACGCTTTGATAAGAATATTGGAATATTTGTGAAAGAGGAACATGGATAAGATTATTCTGTCATCCTTTTCTTTGACAACATATGTAAGATGTGTTTTCACTTTTTTTCATCTGTTTGTTTTTTGAAATCTGATCTTAATTTGTACTTTTATGGCAATTGCGGAATAAAGTTCTTTGACTGACTGACACTGTTGACTGTTCCATTTGAAATAAACATACTGTTCAGTGAAATAAAGTAATGACTCATCTCTGTCTGTTTAAAATGTTGGTGCATCTTTTATCCGCAACAACCTATGAATGTTAGCAACACCTCTTGCTTGGTACTCTTTATGCCAAAAGAAATTTGTAACTTCTCCAAGAGATGGATTTTTTGTTGGAGGTGACAGAAAGCATGACTTAAAACATATGGTTGAAATACCTACAGACATTTGCAGGATCCAAAGAGCAAAGTTCTCATGGTGTCTTCAAAATAATACCCTTGATATTACAATTAGCTTCTCTCGAAAAGTCATGTAAGTCATCCAATGTATACTCTGCACAACTCAGGGTCACACCAAGCTGGTGCACCTAAATTTCATAGATACACTTCAGCTCACCATGACGTGGATACCAATATTCATTGGTCCAACGTTGGAATGCCATCACATTTATCCAGTTGCATACCAGCTTCTCATCTTTCCCATGTACATTGTCAATAACATCTTTTGCGGACATATTTTGTAGATATTTTGTAGATTAACTCTTGTTTTAAGAATATGATTAATTGTGTATGACAGCGTCATCAAATTAATTTCAAACAACAGATGAACTATTTATGGAATACTTTGTCAAAATCTTGGGTCTTCTGAATATAATCTTGTTGAGCTGTACTCGTCTGCTAGTGTTTGCACAGAGTGGCCATCATATTGTCTGACTTTTCCAGTTGGAAACAGTTGTGAAAAACAGTGAGCCTCCAAATGGCATCCCCCATAATCTCTTGAATTGAGTGGATGGATGATTTAATGCTCATATATTTCTTCACATCTGGTTGTATCCACTTTTTCCCACTGTCCAGTTTAAGGCAGTATTTCGTTTTTCATACAAGCTCCATGTACAAGTAAACCTGCATCCCTGTATCACACATTACTCTGTTTGAGATACAATGTTGCTTTCTTTACCTTATTTTCATCCACTAGTTGCGGTCATTTTACTTTGTTCTTTGTGGGCATACCATTGACTAGAATAATAAGGGGTTCATCTACATCTCTCTCTATATCCACTGTTTCAAAATTGTATTTAAAATATAAAGGTAAGTACAAAACTCTACCTTTCAGGCCTTTCTGTAGCTCTACTGGTGATAGTTTCCCAGTCTTTGAATCCATACAAACTATTACTTGAAAAGGATATTGTTTCGGAAACATTTAAATAGTAAAGTTCCTCTGGTATTTGAACTAACTCTAATTTATCATGTATTGTTCCGGCAGGCATTTTGCTTTCCTCTAAGTTATCATAGCAATATCTACAGATAATTTGGCATTCAGACAAATCAAAATGTTCTTCCACGAACAAGTACACTGCACATTCTAACCACTTATCTCTATTTCCTTGTTCAGTGTTTAATAACACATCAACCTTTTCTTGTTTGGACATTGTAGTAAGTGCACCAATAACAAATACAAATATAGCTTAGTTTCTCTGTAGAAGCTGCATTAAACTTTACTATTTTTCATGCAGTGTGCAAAAGAAAGGTAAGGGCATAAACTATGATGCAGTGTGTTCCATAGCCTTCCCTTCCCTCCTCCCATAGCTCACAAAGTCACTTCAGCATCAGAAGGACGGAAGGGGAATACTACTTACCTCCTGGATCTCCAAGTACCTTTATATGACAATGTTTTTGTTGGTGCATTCTTGAGTTTCTTGCTCTCTTTCTGCCTATATTACTACTGCATACATACGTTTTTGTTCTCTTAATGTACGTTGGTGTACCAGTCGCTGCCCTACTTTGTAAAAGCAAGTTGCTCACTATACAAATGAATATGTCTCTGTTTAAGCATTTGTACATTTGTCACTATACATTTATACACAAGTATGCTGGGTCTGATTCTTTATAATGCAAATCTGTACAGTGTTAAGGGCTGTCTCTTTATCTCAAGGTTACAATATAAATCTCCCACCATACACTCTCCCTTTCATCTTTTAAAGGTACATAAAATCAGTAACATACAATTAAGTATCTTTTATTCAGTACCAACATAAACTTCCCAACAAAACATGCGCTTCAAAAATACAAATATTTTGCTCAGTTATATGAGTGCCTCTACAGTGGGTAAATCATAGTATGATTAGTTTACTATATAAATCCTTTCTGGCTATTTCATTAGATATCTAAGTGTCTCCCTCACTCCTTCACTGAGTGTGCAAATGTATCTAATGTTTTCTGAATGGGTATTTCAGTGGATGTGTGAGTGGACAACTGCATGTATAATGGGATGAATGGCTGAGTATATCTCTCTGTAACTCACTGAGTACTAGGTACATGAAAAACTTTATTTGTGTCTGAGAGAATCTCACGGTGCCTCTCATATTTTATTTCACCTTAATTGCAGTTCCCCACAGGCTTTAAAGTAATGTTTTAGACCGGAACGCCTACCTTGCATGTCATTAAAGTAAGGCGGTTTCCCGCATCCAAAAAATGATGCGCACAGAGTTTTTTTTATGTCCGCGGGGTCGGTCGTCATAGTTTAAATACGGGGCAAGGTTTGCGCCGAATGTGTATCAAACTTTTTGCCGCACATTCGGCGCAAACAGAGTATAAATATGCCCCTCAGGATTCAGCAATATTTATTTACGTCTGTCCTTTTCAGATTAATAGTCTAGTCTTTTTGTTGTTTTCCCCCCATTCTCTTCCAGCTCTGTTTTCCTGGTGACCATGTTTGAAACTTTCTCTGCTAGTTTTGGGTCAGAAGTTCACAACACTTTCTGTCAGCAGCATACTAGCTTCAAATTCAACTCTTGCATGTGTGTTTGACTGTTTGGAACTCTAAGACTATCCCAAGCAGCATAACTTTCTTTCAAAAGCCAATCACATATGAAGTAACTTTTTCAACAATATCACTACCTAATTTTAGCCCCCTACATATGTACACCATCCAAACAAATATGTTATTTTACATTTTATGGGCTGTCCTCCATTTCAATCGTCTTTCATATTGAAGACTACCTCTTTCAGCTGCAGCCTTTTCTGTGCTATTCTTGTCTACCCTCAAAATGGTTAGGATGTAGATTGTGGGTCATAGTGTGGTGTTTTGGGCCAGAGAGAGTGCTAGAAAGTGTGGCATTGATGGGGTTTGGGTTTACCTTATTTAGCCTTTAGTTGAGTTGATTAAAGATGGTTAATGTGGCATCAATTACTGCTTTTGGTTAAAAGCATTATGGATTGCCAACATCCAGAACTCCTGCTTGTGCACTGTGGTGGCAATAACATAGGCGCAATTACTGGGGTAGGGATAGAAATCTTAATGAAGGATTCCCTAGGTAAATGAAGGGCACATTTCCCACATACTACCTTGATGTTTTCCAACATTTGCCAAAGTCAAAAGTGGAAGTGGTCAACTGAATTCTGTCAAAAAATAGACAAATCCAGGAAACATGTCAATCAAATTGTTTCCACATTCTTCAAAGACAACAAAATAAATGCATATATCACAAAAATGTACGCTTTGATATGGACAGAATATATAGAAAAGGATGAAGTTTATTTCACAGAGAAAGGCAACATGTACTATACTGTACTATGTGAAGTAATCATCTACATATGATAAACACAAAGGTCCTTTTCAGAGCCAGTCATTTTTTCAAACACTGGTTTGTTTATTTTTCAAATTTGTTTTTTTCCCCAAAATATCATTAAGATCCATGGATCCATTGCAGATTCACAAACCAAAACCACACATTCAATACAAAACAGCAACACTTCTGGATGTGTCAGTGGATATGTGAGTGGTTTTATGACTATTTGAGTAGGCCTGTGTGTGTGTGAGTGTGTTCATGGATCTGTGAGTGGGTGTGTGAGTGTCTCATTGCATATGTGAGTGGGGGTGTGAGCGTCTCCGTAGGTCTGTGACTGGGTGTGTGAGTTTCTGAGTTGACCTGTGAGTGGTAGTAGCAGTGCCTGAGTGTGTCTGTGAGTGGGTGTGTGAGTGTCTGAGTGGATTTTTGAATGGGTGTGTGAATATCTCACTGGGTGTCTGAGTGGGAGCATGAGTGTATGTGAGCAGTCAGTGGGTGTGCGTCAGCATAGGTTTGTGAGCGAGTGTGTGAGTGTCTGAGTGGCTCTGCGAGTGCCCGGGCGTGTCTGAGTAGGTGTGTGACTGTTTGAGTGGGTCTGTGAGAGGTTGAGTTGTTGTCTCACTGGGACTGTGAGTGTCTGAGTGGGTCTGAGAGTGGGTGTGTGAGTGTCTCACTAGGTCAGTGAGTAGATGTCTGAGTTGGTCTGTGACTGAAATTCTGTGTGTCTGAGTGGGTCTGTGAGTAGATGTGTGATTATCTCACTGGGTCTTTGAGTGGGTGATTGAATGTGTGTGGGTCTCTGGGTGTATGTGCGAGTGTCTGTGAGTAGGTGTTTGAGTGACTGAGTGAGTGTGTGAGTGTCTGAGTAGGTCTGTGAGTAGTTGGGTAAGTGTCTGACTGGGTATATGAATGTCTAAGTGTATCTGTGAGTGGGTGTGTGAGTTCCTCACTGAGTCTGTGAGTGGATATCTGAGTGGGTCTGTGAGTGGGTGTGAGTCTCAGAGTGGGTCGGTGGCTGTGTGTGTATGTGTTTCAGTGGGTCTGTGAGTGGGTGCGTCACTATGAGGGTCATTATGAACATGGCGGGAAACCCCGCCGTGTTCATGCTGGCGGTCTTTTCATAGACAGCCAGCCACCTTGAGACCCTGCCGGCTGTATAATGTACATTATGCTGGGCTGTGAGGTAGAAATAGTGTTTCTGCCCGCCGGCCCAGCAGAATGCAGGGTCGGCACATTGCTGACGGCTCCACATGGAGCCACCATCAATGCTGCTGTGCGGCTGGTACAGCAGCACCCATCGCGCAGATAACTGCCCGTAAGTCAGGCAGTTACCTGCGCAACGGGGCTCTGCACGGGGGCCCCTGCACTGCCCATGCCAAGTGTATGGGCAGTGCAGGGGCTGCCTGGGAGGCCCTGGAGTACCCCTTCTGCCAGCCTTTCCCCAGTTGGGGAACCCGCCAGGGAAAGGCTGGAGGAACAAGGGTTCATTATCCGCCATTGTCAGGCTGCCAGTCAGCGGTAGCCTGGCGGTGGTGGAGGGCCGCCTGTGATGGCCCTCCCTTGTACATTATATGGTGGTTCAGACCGCCATGCAGGTGGTGGTATTTTCCGCCGCCGACAACATGGCGGTCTGAACCACCATGTTCATTATGAGGCCCTTTGTCACAGAGTCTGTGAGTGGGTGTCTGAGTGAGTGTGGGTATCTGAGTGGGTGTGTAAGAGTCTGAGTGGGTCTGTGAGTGGGTCTGTACCTGTCTGAGTGGATCTGAGAGTGAGTGGTTCAGTGTCTGAGTGTGTGTGTGAGTGGTTGTGTAAGTGTCTGAGTGGGTCTGTAACTGAGTGTGTGACTGAGTGGATCTGTGAATTTGTGTTTTTAAAATACTTATGGCAGAATCTGTGGATCCATTGCAAATTGACATAGGGGGGCGCTCTGAATGCTGCAGCAGATCAGTGGATTTGCGCACATAGAAAATAAAACATTTGGGAGCATTGTTTTGCCCATCAGAGGTCCCTCACAGAGCCCTATTTTGCACCCATGGGGTCAGGGTACCTCTACTTTGACACCTTATGTTACATTCCACTTCGAATTTCATCTCCCTGGGACTTGCCTGACACATAAAATGGCTGCCACAATCAGATACAGTCAGGTTGTGGCCAGCCAATCATGGCATTGCTGGTGGTGCATGGATCTGCATATCCACCACGGTGGATCCGCGAAGAATCTGCCTCCCTAGATATCTATATTTTTCTTTTTTGCAGTAACTCTAAATGCACTGAAAGGATTCACACTAAATCACAAAAAGAGTTCTTTGTGGACCATGACCTTACTCTCTGGCAAATTTGATATAATTCATCCAGCAGTTTGGGTTGTAGTTGTGTTCAAAAAACCTGTTTTCCATGGCCCTTGCTTGATGGATCACTCCAAAGCTTTTAAGGCAGCAGCTGAATGAATTAGCGTACAAGTTTTGTACATTTTATGAAGATTCATGAAACAGCACCAAAGTGATTGGCAAAATAAAAAATGTTTCATCTATGGGAATGAAGGGTTACAAGTTTGGTGTTTTGACCGCCAGTCGGACGTGGTCCCATGTGCACCATTAAGTTGGGGGTCTTTTGCATGTCCTATAATGATGCATGCATCCTGAACTGCCTCCCTTATTGACAGAGTGTGTGTCGCCAGCAAACTGCATTGTTTGTAATAATACTCTGTCGCCATCAGCGCAGCATGTTCCCGCCGAACCGATTACAAAAACACAGTGGCACTGGCGCTCCCCTGGTGGTGGATGCTGGTGGTGGTCGACTGCCGAGGTACATGCTCAGCATAGCTGCAGAACAGTGGCTATTGGATGAAGACAAACACAACACACTTGATGCACATCTGCAAATTAGATACACCTGCAAATCACACTATAAAACACACTCTATTCCAGACCATTATCCTTTGCCACTCCACTGCAGCACAACCATTTGGACAAAGCATTTTGGTGGGAGAAAGCAGGCCTCTTCCTTTACCCATCCCTATTACCACTCAGCACACACCTTGCAGCACTCTTTTATCACCATCTCTTTCTGTAGTTCTTTTTTTGGCAATGTCACTGACTACTTTGGGGATATGTCAGAAAAGGGAAATGTGGACCAGACGCTACGGTGGCGATAGGGCCTTGTAAATCTGGCCCTCATTTTTTTTATTTTCAGGTGGCCATTTGCACAAAAACAATGTGGGTGTGCCATATCCTACATATATAAGCAGTTCTGGATTGTGTAAGCCTGGTAGTAGGTGCATGATGATATTCTTTGCCTAATGCTTTCATGACCAAGAGGCCAGCAATGTCCATTCCACTGTCAAGCATCTGTTTAGACTAAACACATGGCTGAGTAAGTCCATGATGTCCTCATGTTATTTGATGTTCTGGGAGAAGTTTGTACCAGAAAGATCACTTATCTTCATTGTTTCAGGAGTCATCCTCCCTCACTACTTTGTCTCATTTGATAAGGGCCATATTACATGTGACATATCATACTGTGCACTTTTGCTGCAGTGACTGGACTGTACTTTCCATTGGTCATTTTTGAATTTACAGTGACATGAGTATACAAAGCTCATTGATGGCATCAGCATTAGTGCCTGCATGTTACCCAGTGTACCTTTCCCTGTTATTGTTCAGTTTGTAATACTGTTTCAAGGTACCTTCACTGACTGGTGACATGCATCAGTGAGTGATATGTGACAATGTTGGCATCATAACTGAGTGCTTGAACTCATTTTTACAGGGCCATTGGTTTTTTATATACCAAATGATGCAGTGCTGTGCCATCCCATCAAGACTGAAGTGTGTCTACCTCTTTCGGTCACTGATATTTACTGACATACAACAAACATCAGTGGTGTATGGACTTCTATGAATGCAATATGAGAATGGTGATGTCACTGGTATCAATTCTGATTGGGGAAATTCATAGTGTCATATGTACCATTATGATGTGTACATTTGTAGTGGATATCTCCAGATGTCTAGGCCATAATTCTCTCCAGCCTACTTTTCTATGTTACATGTGATAGGTAGTCAAGCAGTACATCTTTCATTTTACAGTTATGAAACTGAACATATGATTAAGTAGCACCAGAAAAATTAAATCAGTGTGAACAGAACCTTTGTATATGACATGATTCCTGCCACAGCACTTATTGCATCTAGCTCGCTGAGCGACTTGCTCATCATTACATCATGATGTGGTTTCAGGGAAATAAGCATTATGGGGAATCTGGTGTTTGTGTGGACACTATAGAGATGTCCTATTGCTAGTCATCGTATCATGTGGTATAAGTTCTGGATGCTATGCTACAAGGCTAGAGGGCTTTATGACATCATTGTGACAAACTATTTTCTGCTAATCCAGCATGCATGCACGTGCCACTGCTAATGTTGAGGGCCATGTAGTGAGCCATGCAGCTGCAGTAGTCTGTGCCCTTCTGTAATATTTTATGATTCAATCTGATGATCAGGTGTGTTTATGCAGATGCAATCAACCATTTTTAATGCATCATTTCAGATTCATCCCGGGCAAGTGAAGGAGACAGTGGCAACATTATTGGGGAAGTATCTGGCCACAGTGGTTTTGGCTGTGAGTCTCAAGACAGTGAGGGACCCAGTGGTTGAGAGGGTGCTGGGAGTGCCATGGAGGAAGCCAGCTTGAGCTCTTCATCGTTCAAGTACTCCTTCAGTGGACACTCCCAAGTGGTGGCAGCCCCCAACAGATCTCTACCATCTTCATTAATGTCTGCCACCCCATTTCCATCAGCATCCTCCCTGTTTCTCTCCACCTAGATGGCCGGACCTGTTCTGCTAAGAAGGGAGCTGTCTCCTTAGCTCCAGGCCCCTCAGACCCTGCCCCCCTGCCGCACAGAGTGAGGAGACTATTGACCTCCTGAGGACTATCTCTGTGGGTTAGACTGCCATTCTGAATGCCATCCAGGGTCAAGGCAGCCATCTGCAGCAGATGGTGAACTACCAGGAAGGCATTAATGGTTCATTGTCTGGCCTACAGTGATCTTTTCTGGCTGTGGCCTCCTCCTTCTCTGCGGCCTTCCACCCCATCAAGCCTGCTCCTTCCCCGTACCTATACCATATTCCCTCATCTGTCCAACGCACACTCACACATTTGCACTCGTCCATCCAGCACATCTACCCATAGGCAAAATCACAAGAAAAAAACATGCACACATCCAAACACACAGATGCCACATACCACCACAGACTCTGTCACTTGCAATACTCTAGGAAAGTGCCACCTTTCTTGGAATGTTACCCCCATTTTTACCTGTATGTCAGTATGTTTTTGCATGTCTCACTGGGATTCTGCTGGTCAGGACCCCAGTGCTCATAGTTTATGGCATAATGTGTGTGTGTGTGTGTATAGTGCTTAACTGTGTCACTGAGGATCTGCTAACCAGAACGTCAGTGCTTGTGCTCTCTCAGCTTTTAAATTTGTCAGTATAGGCTAGTGACTTAATTTACCATTTTCAATTGGCACACTGGATCCCCCTTATAAGTCCCTGGTATATGGTACCTAGGTACCCAGGGCATTGGGGTTCCAGGAGATCCTTATGGGCTGCAGCATTTCTTTTGCCACCCATAAGGAGCTCAGACAAACCCTTACACAGGACTGCCACCGCAACCTGCGTGAAATAGTGCACACATTATTTCACAGCCAATTTCACTGCACTTAAGTAACTTATAAGTCACCTATATGTCTAACCTTCATTTAATGAAGGCTAGGTGCAAAGTTACTGAGTGTGAGGGCACCCTTGCACTAGCAAAGGTGCCCCCACATAGTTGAGGGCCAATTCCCGGGACTTTGTGAGTGCTGGGACGCCATTACACGTGTGCACTACATATAGGTCAATACCTATATGTAGCTTCACAATGGTAACTCTGAATATAGCCATGGAAGGTGTCTAAGATCATGGAATTGTCCCCTCATTCCAAGTCTGGTATTGGGGAGCCAATACCATGCATCCTGGGGGCTCCACCATGGACCACCAGTACTGCCAAACCAGCTCTCTTAGGCTTGCAATGCAGCTACAGCTGCTGCCACCTCACAGACAGGGTTCTGCCCTCCTGGGGTCTGAGCAGCTCAGGCAGAACAAAGCATTTCCTTTGGGAGCAGGGTGTTACACCCTCTCCCTTTGGAAATTTGTGTTACAGGCTGGGGAGGGGTAGCCTCCCCAAGCCTCTACAAATGCTTTGAAGGGCACAGATGGTGCCTTCCTTGCATAAGCCAGTCCACACTGGTTCAGGGACCCTCAATCTCTACTCTGGTGCGAAACTGGAAAAAGGAAAGGGGAGTGACTACTCCCCTGTCCATCACCACCCCAGGGGTGGTGCCCAGAGCGCCACCAGTGTGTCAAAAACCTCAGCCATCTTGTTTTCCAAGGTTTGGGGACACTCTGGAGGCCTCTGAGTGGCCAGTGCCATCAGGTGATGTCAGAGACCCCTCCTGATAGGTCCATACCTGAGAAGGTAGCCAAATCCCCTCTCAGGGCTATTTATGGTCTTTCCTGTGGGTTCTCTTCAGATTCTACTTGCAAGTTTCCAGCAGGAATCCTCTGCAACTACTACCTCATCCTCTGACCTCGGATCAACCGCAGACTGCTCCAGGAACCGCTGTAAAAGCAACAAAATATCCAGAAAGGCTACTTTTCCTCTACAACTTCAGCCCCAGCCAGCAAATGCAACAGTTTCCATGGTGTGCACGCTGTGGAGACTCCCTGTCTTCTCCCTGCACCAGAAGGACCAAAGAAATCACCCGTGGAGTGACAGAGTCACACCCCTGCTCAAACAGGCACCTTCTAAGTCGAGGACCGGTTCACCTGGACTCCTCTCCTGGTGACGAGCATGCTCCTTGCAACACAGAGAGTAGACCATTCAACACAGACTGTCATGAGGTCCTGCTGTCCCAATTTGGAGGAGGTAAGACCATGCCTTCCCCACGTCCTCTTCACCTCCTGAGGCCTCTGTGCACTAGTTACAAAATTCCTTTGTGCACAGCCTGGCCCAGGTCCCCAGCACTCTATCCTGTGATGCTCAACTCGCTAAGTTGACCTCCGGCGGTGTGGGACCCTCCTTTGTGGTTATATGTCAGAACCACGGGTGCCTAAACCACCCGTGGCTCAACAACGAGTTCGGAACAACAACCTCGTTCTAAACACTAATGCCTCTACCACGGATGCGTTTACAACGATTTTACCCTTGTAAACGCATTCCTGGTAAAGGCATTAGCAATCACTGTGCACGACCCAGAATGCTTCCACCCCAGCCCCCCACCCCTTAAACCTGAACCCCTCCCCTAAACCCTAATCACCGCCAGCCCCTCACCCCACTCCAAAAACAAAAAAAACCCTGAGTCCCCACCCCGCCCCTAAAACCTAAACCCTGCCTCCCACTAAACCCTAATCACCCCCAGGCCCCCCAAAAACAGCCTCAGTCTCAGCCCAACTTACCTCCTCCTTCACCGTGTCCACTTCAACTCCCTTCTGTACCTTAATCACGCATGTACGTTGTTCAGACATGTGTGGTTAAGGTACCAAAACCAGGAAGTCGTGGAAAACGAAAGCGTTGTTTCGCTTTTGTTTTTCACAACCTCGTGGTTCTGGACTCGTTCTTCTGGGTGTTGCCCCTCCTTTGTAGTACTGTACCAACCGCATTTCGCACCTCCTTTGGCCCCATGTTCTGGGACTCCTGTGGGTGATATCTGGTGTTCTGAGGGCTCTCTAAAGTGCTGAGAGCCTCCTCTTCCTCCTCACACTGAGTTGAGGCTCCCAGGTCCCTCCTGCGTATAGATAGTGCCACTTTGACACAAAACATGACTTTTCCAGAACAAAGGCTTGCAGGAGGAATCCAGTGCAAAAACTCACCTGCTTCAAACTTCCCCCCGTGGGACATCCAGTGCATCATGCAGGAACCTGCTGACGTCTTCCTTTACTGCATTTCTGCAGTCTCCGTCTAACCGGGGACTCTTCTTTTGCACCCTCTTCTGGGTTGGCAGGGGCTCCTGTACTTCCTGGAACTTCTTTTGACTTCTGGACTTGTTCTACTTCCTTTGCAGGTCTTTTGGTCCAGGAATCCACCATTTGTTGTTTGCAGTCTTGCTTGGTTCTTGCAATAACTCAAATCATGACTTGTAGTTTGTCCTGAGGAAACTTGCAGTACTTTACTCCTGCTTTTCTGGGCTGTGGGGTGGGGTATTTTACTTACCTTTGCTGTATTCTTACTCTCCCAGTGATTCTCTACACATTACACTTGTCTAGGGGTTCACATTCCACTTTCTTAGTATATGGTTTGTGTTGCCCCTAGACCTATTTCCCCCCATTGCATTCTATAGCATTTCCTATTGTTTGCACTATCCTATGTCTAATTAATTACCTTATGTTGGTGTCCAATGTATATATTGTGTATAATACTTACCTCCAGAAGGAGTATTGCCTCTAAGATATTTTTGGCTTTGTGTCACCCAAATAAACTACCTTTATTTTTGGTAACACTGAGTATTGTCTTTACTTGTGTATAAGTACTGTGTAACTATAAGTGGTATTGCATGAGCTTTTCATGTCTCCTAGTTCAACCTAAGCTGCTCTGCTGTAGCTACTTCTATCAGCCTAAGCTGCTAGAACACTACTACATTTCACTAATAAGGACTAACTGGACCTTGTATAAGGTGTAAGTACCCAAGGTACTCACTACAAACCAGGCCAGCCTCCTATAAGTACTACCACATCCGCCACTGACAATACCACATCCACTTACTCACACCACTCCCCATCACTTCCACAAACATCAAAGATGACACTATACACACATGCATAAAAACATACCCCCACCACCACATCCAGAGCCAGTACAGGCAGCACTACATCCCCCTCCATCACATCCATTCACACATCACACACAACCACACCTGCAGTCACCATCACATCAACACTCACTTCATTCACATCAAAGAAACACAGAAGCACACAAGCAAGCATCCAACACACCCCATGTTTAGTAGGCGCATCCATACTTGCAACACACTCACCAGACACACATGTACCTCACCCCAACAGACCCAAACACATCATTCCCAGTCACTCTTTCTCCTTTCAAAAGTCCACCCCTTCCCAAACCCACTCCTAAGTCCCCTAATGAGGACCCTTCCTTTTTCCTGGCCATGAACCCCCTCACAAACCTAAAACCCCTACTTCCAAAAAGGTTCCTTCCCCTCCCACACCCAGGCCCATCGCTTCCATCTCCAAACACAACCCTAGTAGACATCCATCTGCCTTTCCAGATAAGGGTGTATCCCTTCTAAACGTTTGCCCATCCCTTCCACTTCCCAGACTGCCCTCCTAAACGTAGATCAACCCCTTCCTCTTCCCAACCTACCACTTCCCATACCAAGTCCAGCCCCCAAGCCCAAATGTCCCCCACCAAAATGAGATCTTTGAGGTACGTGTTCTGCCCAATGGATGCCCCTTTGTGAGGAGGTTACCTTGGCAGTGTCTGATGAGGCACGTTTGGAGGCACAGCACTGTGTACACCACAGATGTGGTTGGACTGCCCATTTGCCTTTGCCTTGACCTTGCAAGCATTTTGTATCTTGTTGAAAAGTTAAATTCTGTTTTTTGCTGGAACACATTAGTCCTTGGTTTACTTTTCCTTAGCAACATTTAGAAACATTGTGAGACAATGTCATTGTGTCTGCACATTATGGTAGGTTATACTCCACATATATTTGTGTTGCACTTTTTTATGGACATGCACAGATTGTAATGGTATATGTTGGTGATAGGCTTTTCTTGGCAGGCATTCATTATGGTGCTGGTCATTTGCCCCACCTAATTAATTTCTGTGCTTTGTAACATTGGGATGTGGAACTGCAGGTGTGTTATTTTCATTTCAGGAGGTCATTACTAGTTTTGCAGTCTCAGGACCACCATGTTTACGGCGGCAGTGGTCTCGCGATGGCCCGGTGGTGAAGACTGACAAATTATGAGCATGCCGATGTTCTCAACAGAACACAGCCAAACTACCAACAGTACCACCAGTGAGGTTAGGCCACCGCAGATGGCGGTAAGCACCTTCAGACCGGCGGGGAAAATGTTTCCACCAAACATGTTACAAGGCTCAACACCACCAAGATTTTCGCCATGGTTGCAATGCCACCAAAACCCTGGTGGAAACCAACAGAATAAAAGGAGACACTTTCTGGAAGCCATACTCATCGGGGGCCGCCATGGAACCTGAACTCAAAGTTCTCCCACTGCTCTTGCTTGCACAACAACTTTAGAAACAGCGATGACCACGAAGACAACAACTGTAAGTACACCCACCTAGCACACACTGGAAGAAAAAGGCATTAGGACACACGCACACATAACACCCACAGCCGGGATGTCATGCGAGGGCCACACACACACACATAGCCACACACCAGTATGAACACACACACACCTAATTACCCAAACACATACTAGTTACACGCACACCCAAATTACACACACCATGACCAACACACACGTGCCATACGCACACCAGCCTTCACACACAAATCACCGCCACTGTCTAACACAATCATATACAATACCACTGAGTCATACAACAACATCACAACTGAAACTACACAAAAGCTTCAACAAACAATGTCACTGCACACCGACACATGACTACATGTACTGACAACAACACATAAGAACACCACACAACCAATCAGCACTACCACACTGGCAAACAATATTCCATATGTCACACCACACCCACACAACACACAAAGCATATGACACAGCCATCACCACACCAACGGATGCACACACAAAAACCACACAAGGGCACACAACACCACCATAACACATGGCAACACAAACAATACACAATTTAGCTCACACATGCATGTACCAAACACAAACACATCCTATGCACAATACACAGCAATGACAGTGTGACTAATGGCAGGGCCACACACACACACATGCAGCCCAGACACAACAGCTAGCACAACCAACACACACATGCCATACACACACAAACTAAAGCCCACAAACACTAAACAGCCATGTAGAAAGAAAGGCAGGACAAGCATGTTGCCATCGAATTCTATACCCAGTTGGCCAAGATGTATTCAGAAGGTCAAATTGTAAAGAAATAAGTAACTATTTACATTCACAAGGCCATTAGCCAGACCAATGTATATGCTGCCAAAGATACAAATAGCACTTCACTGTGCTCCTGCTTGACTCCTGACTGCAGAATGACCTCCATTGTGTAGGGGCATCAAGGGAGCATGCAGGTACCTCAGGAGTGATGGTTTGGGCTTGGGAGTGGGGATCCTTGGGCTTAAGCTTAGGAGGGGGGGTCCCTGGGTCTGGAGGGGTAGACTTCTTGGCAGGGGCATGTGCATTATCAGGGGGGCAGGGGAGGACATGGAGGTAGAAGGGCTAGACTAGGGAAGCGACACAGAACGTTTGGGGGTTTCACAGGATGGGAGAGGGGTAGGGAACAGGGAAAGCTCTGGGAGGAAATTCTTCTTAGACACATGGGGCAGTCGTGGCAAAAGTGGTTGGGAGTGGAGGGAGAGGGAGTGGTTGTAAGATGTGTCTTCGTGGATGACTTGGGTGTAAGTGTATGCCTGGAATACTTGTGGGTGCTTGGTGTCTGTTGGGTGGGTAAATGCGGGCGTTTACATGTTTTGTGAAGAGGAGGAAAGAGGTGCTGGGAGATGCCATGGTGGAAGGGTGACTGTCTTTTGGGGTGGTGTCAGCAGGTAACGTACATGTGCTGCATATGGGGTTGTTGTTGGTTCTGGTGGTTGCAAATGTGGTGACTGGTGTGGATGTCTGCGGGTCTATTATTGTGCTGACTGTGTGTAAGATAGGGCTGTTGGCTGGATCTGTGAATTATGGTATGGTGGTTGTAAGTGTGTCTGGTGTGCTGTCTGTGAAGTAGGGGGAGTCAGTGCAGGGAGTGGATGTTGGTGTGTCTGCAGGTGGATTTTGCTTGTGTGCATGCCGGTGGTGGGTCTTGTGGTGCTTTTGTTTGTCTGAGCTACCCTTGTCTGTTGAGGTAGATGCATGCCTGTGTGTAGGTGTGCTTTCGATGTGTATGGGGAGAGAGGCTTGGGACTGGGAAGCGGTATGTGGAGGGGGTATGGGAGACAAAGGGACACTGGCTGGCATCAGAGTGGAGGCCAGAGACTAAAAGGATCTCTGTAGGTCAGCCATGGCACCGTGAATGCCCTTCAGGAATGTATTGTTCTGTTGTACTTGAGCTACCAGTCCCTGGATGGTATTCACGATGATGGACTAACTCACAGAGATGGACCTCAGGAGGATAATAGCCTCCTCCTTGAGGGCAGCAAGTCTGACAGGGGCAGAGGTGCCTGCAATGAAGGAGACACCCTCCCTCCTGGGTGAGCAGGCATGGGCAACTGGGTGGGGAGCTACATGGAGGGTGGTGGTAGTAAGGGGGTGGGGGACAAAGATGGCGCTGGGGTGTACCCAGCTTGGTCCACCACCACCAGGGAGTGTCCACTGGAGGAGGGTTTTGAAGAAGAGATGATAGATTCAGTCTCCCACGTGGTACTCCCTTCACCCTCCTTCCCACTGGGTCCCTCAGCCTCACTGGTTCCAGCTTTCTGGGTCCCATGGGCTGCTGCTTCCCCACTCCCCACTGCACCTTCTCCTTCGCCAGATGATACTGATGCACACAAAGAGAGAGAGAGGGAGGGAGAGAGAGATAGATGGGGGGGAGGTCAACAGATACCTCCCATAGACACAGTTAAACATGCTCATCTGTGACAATACATATTATGATTAGGCAATTGCATTTGCCAATTCACATTTCCTACATCATGTCATTACATTGTCACTGCTACCCACACCTGAATGCCAACCTTCACACCTACATCAATACCTAAGTAGGACTGCACTACTAGAGTCATCCCCATGATGTCATCCAAAGCCATTTTAGATGGCACAGCCTACCCTGTGTATCAATAGTATGCCTGAATGCACATCTTACCTCTCCATGCCCCTTTCACCCATTGGATGTGCAGTTGACTGAACACATCACTTCAGGCCTCTATAGTAACAACACCTGATTAGTCCATGTCCTCTGCAATATGTCAATTACAGTGAAGACAAATCCACTCACAGACCATACAGCACCTATCTGTCAAATTACATGGCTGGCCACTCAGTACAGTGAAGCTATTTAGGAGAACAACTCAGATTTAGCCAATACAAGTCAGACACCCAAACATTTCACATCTAATGTATACTATGTGAGTCTGTGGTATAGCCATGTGATCAGTCAGACCCTATCACATAGCCAGGGCAGCTGACACTCAACACATATATTACTACACAGTATACTGCTAAGTGCATCTATAATGGGCCATGTACCTCATATCACACATCCACTGAGTACAGTGTCACAACAGATGTACCTCTGGAACACACATATCACATCATATAACACTACCAATGCCACCACACATGCAGGTACACCAGTTGCAATACACGCCATGAGAACTCCAGCCTCACACACACCATTCCAATAATGGCAAAGCCTGTCACTGAGCCCAGACAACACACATCTCAGAGGGGAACTATTTGCATCCATGAGGCACACATGGTTAAAAATCACTGGCTGTATACCAATTACACACACCACTACCACATAAGGCAGCCTGAGGAGACTGAATGCAAAATGTGAATTACATCTACATGCAAATGCCATGGTATGCCAAAGTCACTCCTAATCTTCCACTACCTATTACCCAAGTCAAGCTGTAATAGTCATAGGCCATCAGATGTGCCTGCAAATTGCCATCATGAAATGATGTAAGCAATTACTCAACATTGCAGCATAGGAATTGCTAGGGCTTTGACATACATGCCATATACACACCACAGTGTCAAATTAGAAATCTCCCAGGGCACTTGTCAGCTCTTATACTATCTCATATGTTTAAAGGCCACATCCCCACAAGTATAGCTCCTAGGAATGCTTTATCTATGCAATCCGGCCTCAGAACATCTACATCTATCGGTATGTCAGGCTGGCTACCTACACATACCCTACAGTCAGCAGATCACCATAATATGCCTAGTCAGCCATCAGGTCAATTCTCCTGTCCCATGAAGGCCATTCATGTGGTTGAACAGTAATGCTAGCCCCACAATCTGTCAATACCAGCTACAGTACATGATGTATATAGTCCCAGTGATAAAAGGAGAGCCACGTAGTAGCATATCCAGGTGGGCTACACAGATGGAAATGGACTGACACCTCAGAGCCACTAAATGCTTCTGGTGATCCAAACAGACACATCCATTGTATGGCCAGGATGGAGTCACACATGTGCCTATGTCATTAGTGCCTCTCCACATTGCAGACATGGAGAGGTATGGAAATGGGAGATGTACATTCACTGACAGTAAAGCATGGACACACATCTACACCAGATACTCTTTCAGGGTGCCTGATACCCATTTGCAATTACAGAGAAACATGTAGCATTAACGACAATGTCACATTGCCTGCAGTGAGGCACCCAATCCCATTTAAGGCCTGCCAAGTCCCTGGATACAGACATTACTTACCCCCTTGTGGCTGCTATGCTGCCCTATAATGCCCATCCGCCTCAGGATAGGACACCGCCAAAATGCAGGACATTAGGGGGGTCAGGGTTGGACGAGCAAATCTCCCTCATTAGGAGAACATCCCCAGCTGGGCCTCCGTGATCTTCCTGGCCCAGCGTATCAGGTTCTCCCACTGCTTGCAACAATGGGGGCTCTGCCAGCTATGGACCCCCAGGGTCCGCACTTGCTTGACAATGACACGTCATATCCCGTTCTTCTGATGTCCATTTACCTGCATGGGTGATACAGACAGAAGGAGAAAGTCTTGTAGACTGGCACCATACCAACATCAGTGGAGTATAAACATCAGACTCACCAAACACCCACACAGCCCATCGTCACGATTCACACACCTTAACTTTATGCCAACATGCATGTACTCTCTGACTAGTACACTTACGCCATTCACCATCACACACACCCCTATCACACATGACAATGGCAGTGGGCTCACCTGCTTCTCTTTTGCCTCATACAGCTGTCCATACAAGGGTAGGACCCCTTCCATCAGTTTCTCCAACTCTTCTTGGGTGAAGACTGGGGCCCAATCACCTGCAGGACATGGCATGATGGGTCCCAGAGCCAGTACACAGCAGCTCATATCGTGGAGGTCTTGTATGCAAGACTGTCAGGAGTCAAATGAGCAAGGCTGCAGAAAATTGCGGTCACGGCCACCGCGTACAGGACCGTCACCACTGGCGGTGATCACCATTGGCCCTAGTTCCCCATAGGCAGCAATGTTAACCAATGAGAAGTTGCATGGAGGTTGTGACCGCCTACCGCCATGACGACATACAGCTGCAGACTTAGGCTACTTCTATCTGTCTAGTGCATGCAAGACAGGCGGCTGCCATTTGATGCACATATCAAGCCTTGCTGCAGCAAAATAAGTGTGCCATACATGTTTCCTGCCTAGGATGCGGAGCAGGCCTATGTTGTACCATTAAGGTTAGGCTTACTCATGTGACAAGGCATTACACAGTGGCGTTACTTGGCTGGTTGTCTGATGGAGTGCATGTCTAGATTCTTGGAGCCTCATAGGCAGTGTAACCATATAGGTGTATATCATCACTACATTAATGGTCAGTACAGGACAGGTCTGTGTACTACATAAGGTACATTAAACATGTGATGTGTGTCAAAAACTATAGATTGGGGCCACCAATGTGCAGCAAGGACGGTGTCCATGCCGCTACAGCATGCCCAATATTGTATGTGTCAGCAGTGCAAGACATGTCTACAGTGTTAGGTGTGTGAGATAAAGACATGTTCAGCTAATATGTTTGGAGTGCTTGTCACATTGTACATTGTCTCCTCTCTATCCTACATATTTATGTCATGAGGAGATTGAGACATGCACCAGTGTACGATCCGCTAGTCAACCTTGCTACCCTGGAGGACAGGCATATCACCATGACCTATCATCTGAATCGTCTGACCAACATGGATCTCTGCACCTAGTTGGAGCCAGATCTACTGCCTGCCATACGTAATCCCTATGCCATCCCTCCCACAATACAAGTCCTGTCAGTGCTACACTTTCTTGCCACAGGCTCCTTTCAGAATACAGTGGACTTGGCAGCAAGGATGTCACAGCCCATGTCCAATCTTGTGTTGAGGGATGTACTGTTTGCTTTCTTGAAACACATGGACAGCTACATCAGATTCCTCTAACGCGCAGATATGGCCTATGTGGAGGCAGGCTTCTATGAAATGGAAAACATCCCTCATGTGATAGGGGCCATAGATGGCGCCCATATTGCTCTGGTCCGTCCCAGTGCCAATGAACAGGTGTATAGGAACATAGGAACAGGAAAAACTATCACTCTATCAATGTTCAGGTGATGTGTGTGGTAGACCAGTACATCTCTCAACTGACAACTAAATTTCCTGTGCATGACTCCTACATCCTAAGGACCAGCAATGTCGCCCACATGATGGCACAACTACACAGGGAGAGGGCTTGGCTCACTGGTATGTATGCATTTGGACGTGTGTGTTTCTGTAATGGCACCTGTAATCACTATCTACCCTGTGGCTTTACCTGTATTTTAACAGGTCCTACCTCCTTGCACACAGGTGACTCTGGCTATCCTAACATTCCCTGGCTGTTGACACCAGTGAGGTACCCTGCCATGGAAAGGGGACACCATTTCAATGAGGCCCACGGCAGGACGAGGTGTGTAATTGGAAGGACATTTGGCCTACTGATGGCCATATTTAGGTGCCTGGACATCTCTGGAGGTGCCCTCCTCTACACTCCCCAAAAGGTATGCCAAATCATAGTTGCCTTCTGTATGCTCCACAATCTAGCCTTTAGATGTCAGATACCATTACTAGCTCATGATGGGGAGGCAGGTGGACCAGTAGCTGGTGATGCAGACATGGAAAGTGATGAGGAGGCAGATGAAGAAGGTAGAGCTGACACTAGGACTGAGGTCATCAATCAGTATTTCCATTGACATACAGGTATGTTGTCTGAGCATTTGCAAGTGCTGTATTTCCACATAGATTGGTGTCAACAGTCCTCCTTATTTGGGTCATCAGTGGTGGTGTGATGTGTTCCTATCCCTATGCGTGTGTTGTGGGAGGTGACTGCATGTAAGGTGCAGAGTTCAAATATCTGATCTCTAACAGGTGTACTCTATGCAGGTTGCAAGATTCCATCTCCTATGGACAGGCCTGTATTGCATTCTCCTGTTCTCATGTCACTCAACCGAGCAACAGTATACTGTGAATCTTTGCCTCTCTTACCTATTGCTTGAGGCATTCATGTTCATTAGCCTTTGGTAACTGTTACAGAGTATGTTTGCCCATGGCAGATGCCAACTACAATGTTTTATGTTGAATTTCCTGAGACTGGTGATGTCTAAGTGACATCTGTTGTGCCCTGTATAGTTGGCAATCTACACTGGACACAACAACTATGAACTTCTTACATGCTTTGTGTGACAACATGCCTACTATCCTGATGAAAGTCTCTGTCATGGTATTCTTGCAGGCTGGATAAGTGGCAATACTGTGGTGAGTGGCTGGACTAGTGGCTCTCTTACATCTGCCCTGGGACATGTCTGTTGTACTGTGTCTCCTGCAGAGGATGCCTCCCTCTGCTGTCCATTACACTGCCTGTTGGTTTAGATGGTCATGCCCACATAACATTTTGCTGCTCATACTAAAGTATATGTACAAATAAAGACACATATGCAGTAGCTGTGATCTACAGTGTTTTTTGTGCATACAGGGACAAGCAGGTGATGAGTGGAGTCAGGATGGCTGAAATTATCAGAGTAGGTGGCACAGCGGTAGGTAGGACAGATCCAGTGTCCAAGGGCCAGGGGAAAATGGTGACATTTCATTAAACAGTCAACAGAGTGTCGCAGTGAGACACAAGGGAGAGAAATCAAGAGAGGGTCACTTCCTGGCAGTAGGGTTTGTCGTGGCATCTGCCGCAGCCAGATGTCTGTGTGGTCCACATTAGCGGGGGGTTCTTCAACTATAGAGGAAGGGGTGCCAGTGGCATGTGAGTCCCCTGGCAGGGCCTCTATTCCACTAGATGCAGTAGATGTTGAGGGCTCAGATGTGATGTGGCTAGTGGAAGGGGCCTGCTGGTGGGTGGTGGAAGCGCGCAGGATGGTGTTAATGTCTCTGAGCACCCTTGAAATGGAGGCCATGGTGGCATTGTAGGCTTGCCACTACTGCATGACCTCTTGGTGGTATTCCCTATGCAGCCTTTGGGTTTCCCCCAACATGTTGATGATCTGGCCCATTCTGTCCTGGGATTGAAGGTATGCTCCCAGGACTTGGGAGATGGCTTCCTGGTCAGGTGACTGCCTTTTGAGCCCCATCATCTGGCCCACAGATTCCCGCCCATAACCCCTTCCCCCATGTGCCTGTGTCCCTGGCACGGTGTTCCCATTTCCAGTCTCACCAGGACCTTAATTGTCTTGGGTGTGATGGGTCAACTCAGGTCCCTATACTGTGGGGCACACTATTGATTGAAAAGTCCTTGGAACACAGGTTTGGGGACGATGGGTTGCTTGTGATGTTGGTGCCACTGGGGAGGGTGGGTGGTTGATGCTGCAGGGTGAAGCAGGGACTGGTAGACTGACCAGGTGTCCCAGATGGGCCAGGTAGGTCATCACTGTCCAGGCCTCCAGCAACATTGTCGTCTCTGGGCCTTCATCCTTGAGGTGAGCAAATCTAGAGTGTCGCTGGTGTTGCAGAATGCTCCTTAATAGAGCTGCACTCAACCTAAACTTGGGAACTACCCAGAGTTCTCTATTCGTTTTTGCATAATTTATGTGCCACTCTAACCCTGAAAGGGATTTGTTTTGACTTATACTGGGTGCTCCCTTGTGTCTGGACAAAGCTAAACCTCTCTGATGAGCTCCAATGAGAGCAAAACACGTGTCAGGGGTTGCTTTTACTTGTTCCAGGATGGCTTGGGTGGTATTTTACCAGTCCAAAGCTTTAATACTGTGCCTGTAGTGGTAAATGGCTTTTGTCATTTTACAGCTCGGCAAGGTTGACACTGTGTCAAACCTATGCTTAAAGACTTTGCTGTACAAATGGCAAAAGACTTTGGGGGTCATTCTGACCTCGGCAGTAAAAGGCGCTTACCGCCGGTCAAAAGACTGCCATAACACCGCCGCGGCCGCGGTAAGCCGCCACGGTCATTCTGACCCGCAAATGGCAAACCGCCAAAAACCCGACATCCACAAAAGTCCGCCACACCAAAGGTCAGCGAAAAAATGGCGATGAACAAACCTCCACCGTCACGGCAACAGAAATACGCCCATACCATTCCGACCCACAAATCCACGCGGCAGTCTTTCAAACGCGGTATTCCATTGGTGGTACACACCGCCGCGGTCAAAATACACACACACATAGAAAACTCAGCCACATTGGTCAGTTTGAAACACACACACCTGATACACATACTAACACCACTCCCACACACCCAACACAATATAAAACACACACCCACATCACCCACAAGCCCCTACGACCCGAAATTATTGACGAAGGCTAGAGAGAGAGCACAGAATAGACAATCCCACCACACAGAGGCACACAACACCATCACCCACACAGAATCCACGCACCAAACACCACACACCACCACACGCACCACACTCATCACCACAAACGCCACCCCACACCTCAACCACACCACCCCATGGCACCCCAAAGACACCCCAGGTTCAGTGACGCCGAACTCAGGGTCATGGTGGAGGAAATAGTCCGTGTAGAGCCCCAGCTCTTCGGGGCACAGGTGCAGCACACCACAATTGCCAGGAAGATGGAGCTATGGCAAAGGATAGTGGACAGGGTTAATGCGGTGGGACAGCATCCACGCAATCGGGAGGACATCAGGAAGAGATGGAACGACCTACGGGGGAAGGTGCGTTCCATGGTGTCAAGGCACAACATTGCGGTGCAGAAGACTGGCGGCGGACCCCCACCTACTCCCCCAGAATTTACCGCATGGGAGGAGGAAGTCTTGCACATCCTGCATCCTGAGGGCCTCGCAGGAGTAGGCGGAGGAATGGACTCTGGTAAGTCAAATCTTCACTACTGCTTCCCACCCCCACCCCACCTGCATGCCAAATCATACCCCCACCCTCACCCCCACCCCCATCACACCAACACCTAGCAAAAGGCTCACCATCACAACCCACCCATCCCAACACCAAGCCCTGCATGCGACCACAAAGCATGGACACCCATCACCAAAGCATGCCCACTGCACACACACATCACCCCCACAAGCCACCCTCACAAAAGCCCCCACAAGGAAATGCCTGCACTTGGGTACACGGACACCCACCCATCACACGAAATGCCACACACAGAAGCAATAACCATACCTTTATACCCCTGCAGGACCCGAACGCCACCACACCACCACGGAGGGTCCAGAGATGTCCATCCCACCCCCAGAAGAGGCCCCTAGCAATGACAGCAGCTCTGTCTCCCTGGAGCCAGATGACCAGCCTGGCCCATCGGGGACCTCTGGACAGTCGGTTCCCCACAGACAGCCACAGGCTACACCAGACCCAACCCCCTCTGGGAACACCAGCACAGCTCCCACCCAGCGGGCCCATGCCTCTGTCTCCAGGACACGTAAATCAGCGGTGTGTCCACCACTACAGGGCACCCAGGTTGACCCACCACCCCAACAACAACAGGGACCTGGGGGCAGTGGTAGTGGGCACACCGTCCAGGGGACAGAGGCCCAGGAACACAGGGGAACTGGGAGGGCTGCTGTGCGACAGGGGGGGGACAGGCCCGGGGAACCGACTCTCCAAGAGGCCCTCTCCTCCATCATGGGAGCACACCACCGCTCCCAGGAGACGATGGCGACGGTACTGGCCCGGTTCCAGGAGATCCAGGAACTGCAGGAAGAACGGTACATGGGGTTCAGGGAGGAACTGAGGAACCTCGGTTCTGCAATGGGGACCATCGTCGTGGCCCTTACCCAGATCGTCACCACATTGCGGGACCATGTGGCACCCCAAAGGGCCCCTGTCACTAGCCCAGGCCAGGAACAGTCTACCACCTCCGCCGGCGCTAGTGGACAGGAGGCCCCCACACAACGACAGGCCACCAGAACCCCACCTCCTGCAGAAGAAGAACCACCCGCAAGCGGAACCTGAGATCTCACAAGAAGACAGAGTAGGATTGCAAGACCCCGCCAGCCTAAGATACCCCCTGATGTCATCCCACTGTCCCACATTGTCACCCTGTCCAACCTTGAACTGTCCCTGCTCCATCCTTCCCCAGGCATATGGACAATGCACCTGTGCGACTGAGAACTGGACTCTGCCATGGACATTACTCCACCCCCACCCATCACCGTTTCCCAATCATGTACCTATATGCAGCACTTAAAATAAATCACATATTGCACTTAAAAAAACAGGAGTCTGCTTGTATTCTTAACAAATGTATTACACATAACGGTGCAATAATGTCCAGTTACTTTGTGATGACAACATACCAATTTCAATAAGCTTTAGTCCATGGGCAAACAAAGCTGAAGTCAGGCAGTGGGTCATACAGCTCTGAAAAGGGAAGGGAAAGTCACAAATCAGTTAACAGGAACTGGGGGGAAACACAGACAGTGGAGACGCATGAGGCCTTAAGTAAATATAAAATGGCGTGGCTGATTCTAACCTGTGTGCTACTGAAAATATTGTTGTATGACTGTATCCCTGTTGTCCGTGTCGTCCCCGTCGACTTCCTCCTCTTCACTCTCCACAGGCTCCACAGCTGCTACAACACCACCATCTGGACCATCCTCCAGCAGAAAAGGCACCTGGCTTCGTAAAGCAAGATTGTGCAGCATACAGCAGGCCACGATGATCTGGCATACCTTCTTTGGTGAGTACATTAGGGATCCCCCTGTCATATGCAGGCACCTAAACCTGGCCTTCAGGACCCCGAAGGTCCTTTCTATGATCCTCCTAGTCTGCCCATGGGCCCCATTGTACCGTTCCTCTGCCCTGGTCCGGGGATTCCTCACTGGGGTCAGTAGCCACGACAGGTTGGGGTAACCAGAGTCACCAATTAGCCACACACGGTGTCTCTGTAGCTGTTCCATCACATAAGGGATGCTGCTATTTCGCATGACATACGCGTCATGCACTGACCCAGGGAACTTGCCATTTAGATGGGAGATGTACTGGTCAGCCAAACAGACCACCTGGACATTCATCGAATGATAACTTTTTCTGTTTCTGTACACCTGCTCACTTTCTTTGGGGGTAACCAAAGCCACATGGGTCCCATCAATGGCACCAATGATGTTGGGGATATGTCCAAGGGCATAGAAATCACCCTTCACTGTAGCCAATTCGCCCACCTCAGGGAAAATAATGTATCTCTGCATTTATTTCATCAGGGCAGACAACACTCTGGACAAAACCTTAGAAAACATAGGCTGAGACATCCCAGATGATATGGCCACTGTTGTCTGAAAAGACCCACTTGCCAAAAAATTGAGTACTGACAGAACCTGCACCAGAGGGGGAATCCCTGTGGGTTGGCGGATGGGGGACATCAGGTCTGGCTCCAGCTGGGCACATAGTTCATGTATAGTTGCTCTGTCAAGCCTGTATGTAAGTATGATATGTCGTTCTTCCATTGTCGACAGGTCCACCAGCGGTCGGTACACGGGAGGATTCATCCTTCTCCTCGCAAGTCTCAGCGGACGGTGCCTAGGAAGGACAACATGGAGCACAGAGTCAAGCAACCCACAGGTTCGTTCACACAGCTTGCACAGTACACGAATCGCTATGCATTGAAAGGCTTGTATGAGTGGCAATGCAAGGCCTAGTCCTGTGTGACGCAGTAGAAATCATGCAATGTGGGCCCTTGAAATGGCGGCTGCCTGACCTGTGAAGTGTGACAGTGGGATGTGAGGTCACTGCGCTGGCGTGGCACACCGTGGCGGTAGGCGGTCGAAGACCGCGGTGCAAAGCAGCATTGGTTAACATTGAACCCTATGGGTCTCAGGAGCCAATGACGATGTGCGCCGGCGGTCGCGGTACGCACTGCCGCGGTACGCACCGCCGCGGGCGTGACCGCCATTTTCTATCTGATTAATCACTCGAGACCTGATCATCCACAGGAGAGGACCTATACTGCAAGTGCTGCTGTGACCTCGGTCTGGCAGATACAATGGCTGCTGCGACTGGGGAAAGGGCCCCTGGCTTAACTTCAGAAGAATTGGAGAGACTTGTTGATGGGGTCCTCCCCCAGTATGCGCTACTGTACGGTCCTCCAGACCAACAGGTTAGTACACAGGGTGCACGTTGAATGGGCTATGCCTGTGTTGAGTGGGGTGTATGTAAGATGGTGGGGAGGGGAGCGAATGAGGAGTGCAACGCACGAAAGATGAGAGCATGTGCCACATGGCAAGGTTGGGGAGGGGGGGGCCACTCACATTGACCAGGCAGAAAACTGATGCGATTTCCTTTACCACCCTGTACATGTCACATAGGTCAGCGCCCATCAGAAGATCAACATTTGGCGTGCCATCGCCAAGGACTTCCGGGCCCTGGGGATCCACAACAGACGGGGCACCCACTGCCGAAAGAGGTGGGAGGACATCCGCAGCGGGAGCAGAAAGACCGCCGAGTCTCTGCTGGGGATGGCCTCCCAACGTAGGAGGGGTGCCAGCCGCCAATTGACCCCCCTGATGTCCCAGATCCTGGCGGTGGCCTACCCTGATTTGGATGGGCGCGTGAGGACATCACAGCAGACACAAGGGGGTGAGTATCAGCACATTCTGCTATCTTTGCACGCAGTGAAGGTGTCTGGGTGGGGGAGGAGGGCTGTGGCCATCTCCAGGCCAGGGCGCATTCTGTAGGCTAGGCCCCTCCGTTAGACACGGCCCTGTGCCCCCGCCCCCCACCTCTGTAGGGTGGCAAGTACAGCTATCCATGTTCCGGCCTCACCCATGTGTGCATTTGTCGTCCATAGACCTGTAGGCCTAGTCACAATAACTGAGTAGTGTACCCCGATTGTGCGGCCTAGTTCAGGGGGCTTCTGTGTCTGTCCTCTCCGACAACGGTGTTGCCAATGCATGCACTCAACCTGTCTTCATTTCTCCCCCCCCCCATTTTCTTTGTCTTCCTGTTCATGTGTGCATTAGCATCATCAGGCGGAGGAGAAGTGGCATCGGCGCACGAGGGAGCTGCATCTCACATGGTCCCGGAGGGCCATACAACAGACTCCGAGTACACCAGTGAGACGGAGGGCGAGTGGAGCTCCACAACGGGGACCCGTGGAGACGTCAGCGACACCGACACGTCCTCGGAAGGGAGCTTCCTAGCGGTGGCGGCAACATCCGTGCCCACCGCCACAACAGGTACAGCCGCCACCCAGCGCACCAGCCCTGCCCTCCCAGCAGCCCCTCAGCCTTCGCTCCGTGCCCGCTCGCCCAGGAAGGCGGGCATCTCCTTCGCCCCAGGCACCTCAGGCCCTGCCCCAGTTACCCCTGCTGCCCTCAGTGAGGAGGTCATTGACCTCCTCAGGACACTCATTGTTGGGCAGTCTACCCTTTTGAATGCCATCCAGGGTGTAGAAAGGGAGGTGCAACGGAGCAATGCATACCTGGAGGGCATTCATTTGGGTCAGGCTGCCCATCAGCGATCGTTCAACGCTCTGGCCTCAGCACTGATGGCAGCCATTGTCCCTGTCTCCAGCCTCCCTCTTCTGACTCCCTCCACCCAGTCCCAGTCTCCTGTTCTTCTGCCTATCCCATCCACACCATCAGACCAGCCTGCACACACCTCTACACCCAAGGGCAGCTCATCCAGACATAAGCACCACAGATCCCACAAGCATTCACCCAGGCAACATCCAGATGCAGACATGCCAACAGTCACTACCACCTCTGTGTCCCCCACCTCCTCATCTCCCTCCTCCCTCCCTGTGACGTCTCCACTCACACCTGCATGCACACCACCATCAGCCAGTACTTCCATCACCAGCACACCCTCCATTACAGTCCGCACACATGCAGTCACCATCCCCACTGCCATTTACACGTCCCCTGTGTCCTCTCCCAGTGTGTCTGTCACCCCCTCTTCCAAAGCACACAAACGCAGGCAGCCACCCACCCAACAGCCATCCACCTCACGACAGCCTTCGTCACAAGCACCTGCACCCAAAGACAGCACACTTGACTCTACTACAACCACATCCTCTTCCTCCACTCCCATACCCACTACAGCTACCCGTCCCTGTCCTTCCCAAGTCGTTTTCCTTTCCAACCTTGAGCTCGTTCCGATCACTGACCCACCCCCTCCATCTGGTAAGAGTAAAAAAAAGCACCTCAGCCACCACCAGCCCTGCATCTACTGTGACCATAGTGCAGGGCTATTGGAGTCCACCAGCTCCTAGGGCAGGAACATCGGCCAGCAGCAAGAGGACAGCCAGCCCACCCCCTGGGAAGAGGACAAATAAAAAAAGGCCCGGCGCGACAAGACTGAGACGGCTGCCACCAAGGACAGTAGCCTTGCCCCGTCACCTGCCACATCATCCAAGAGAGGCAAGGGCCACAGAGCTTCAGCGAAGGAGGGCAAGGGCAGCAGGGCGGAGAAGTCAGGCAGCAGGCAAACTGCCCAGGAGGGCCCCACCAGCCCCCTTCTGGTTGTGATGGACGACACCCACGGGCCCAGGACTCCATCACAGGAGGGCCCCGCGACCGCAAGTTCGGATGGCGAATGAGCGGGAAGTCTTGCCCAGGTCTGGCTCCCTAGACACAGAGGACAAGCACCTCTGAACAGGGCCCCGCCGGGAGGAGCACCGCTGAACAGGGCCCCGCCGGGAGGAGCACTGCTGAACAGGGCCCGCCGGGAGGAGCACCGCTGAACAGGGGCCCGCCGGGACAAGAACCGCTGAACAGGGGCCCGCAGGGACAAGAACCACTGAACAGGGGCCCGCCGGGACTGCACCGCTCCGCTGGGCCCTTCATCTCACGCACCGCTCCGCTGGGCCCCGCCGTCTCTGCACCGCTCCGCTGGGCCCTTCCTGTCAAGCACCGCTCCGCTGGGCCCCGCCGTCTCTGAACCGCTCCGCTGGGCCCTTCATCTCAAGCACCGCTCCGCTGGGCCCCGCCGTCTCTGCACCGCTCCGCTGGGCCCTTCATCTCAAGCACCGCTCCGCTGGGCCCCGCCGTCTCTGCACCGCTCCGCTGGGCCCTTCCTGTCAAGCACTGCTCCGCTGGGCCCCGCCGTCTCTGCACCGCTCCGATGGGCCCTTCATCTCAAGCACCGCTCCGCTGGGCCCCGCCGTCTCTGCACCGCTCCGCTGGGCCCTTCCTGTTAAGCACCGCTCCGCTGGGCCCCACCGTCTCTGCACCATTCCGCTGGGCCTTTTATCTCAAGCACCGCTCCGCTGGGCCCCGCCGTCTCTACACCGCTCCGCTGGGCCCTTCATCTCAAGCACCGCTCCGCTGGGCCCCGCCATCTCTGCACCGCTCTGCTGGGCCCCGCCGTCTCTGCACCGTTCCGCTGGGCCCTTCATCTCAAGCACCGCTCCGCTGGGCCCTTCCTGTCAAGCACCGCTCTGCTGGGCCACGCCGTCTCTGCACCGCTCCGCTAGGCCCTTCCTGTCAAGCACCGCTCCGCTGGGCCCCGCCGTCTCTGCACCGCTCCGCTGGGCCCTTCCTGTCAAGCACCGCTTGTGAGAAAGTAGCCTCTTTCTAGCCTTTTTACCCCCACTTTTGGCCTGTTTGTGAGTGTATGTCAGGGTGTTTTCACTGTCTCACTGGGATCCTGCCAGCCAGGGCCCAGTGCTCATAGTGAAAACCCTATGTTTTCAGTATGTTTGTTATGTGTCACTGGGACCCTGCTAGTCAGGACCCCAGTGCTCATAAGTTTGTGGCCTATATGTATGTGTTCCCTGTATGGTGCCTAACTGTCTCACTGAGGCTCTGCTAATCAGAACCTCAGTGGATATGCTCTCTCATTTCTTTCCAAATTATCACTAACAGGCTAGTGACTAATTTTACCAATTTACATTGGCTTACTGGAACACCCTTATAATTCCCTAGTATATGGTACTGAGGTACCCAGGGTATTGGGGTTCCAGGAGATCCCTATGGGCTGCAGCATTTCTTTTGCCACCCATAGGGAGCTCTGACAATTCTTACACAGGCCTGCCACTGCAGCCTGAGTGAAATAACGTCCACGATATTTCACAGCCATTTTACACTGCACTTAAGTAACTTATAAGTCACCTATATGTCTAACCTTTACCTGGTAAAGGTTAGGTGCAAAGTTACTTAGTGTGAGGGCACCCTGGCACTAGCCAAGATGCCCCCACATTGTTCAGGGCCAATTTCCCTGACTTTGTGAGTGCTGGGACACCATTGCACGCGTGCACTACATATAGGTCACTACCTATATGTAGCTTCACAATGGTAACTCCGAATATGGCCATGTAACATGTCTATGATCATGGAATTGCCCCCTCTATACCATCCTGGCATAGTTGGCACAATCCCATGATCCCAGTGGTCTGTAGCACAGACCCTGGTACTGCCAAACTGCCTTTCCTGGGGTTTCACTGCAGCTGCTGCTGCTGCCAACCCCTCAGACAGGCATCTGCCCTCCTGGGGTCCAGCCAGGCCTGGCCCAGGATGGCAGAACAAAGAACTTCCTCTGAGAGAGGGTGTTACACCCTCTCCCTTTGGAAAATGGTGTGAAGGCAGGGGAGGAGTAGCCTCCCCCAGCCTCTGGAAATGCTTTCTTGGGCACAGATGTGCCCAATTCTGCATAAGCCAGTCTACACCGGTTCAGGGGACCCCTTAGCCCTGCTCTGGCGCGAAACTGGACAAAGGAAAGGGGAGTGACCACTCCCCTGACCTGCACCATCCCCTGGGAGGTGTCCAGAGCTCCTCCAGTGTGCTCCAGACCTCTGCCATCTTGGAAACAGAGGTGCTGCTGGCACACTGGACTGCTCTGAGTGGCCAGTGCCACCAGGTGACGTCAGAGACTCCTTGTGATAGGCTCCTTCAGGTGTTGCTAGCCTATCCTCTCTCCTAGGTAGCCAAACCCTCTTTTCTGGCTATTTAGGGTCTCTGTCTCTGGGGAAACTTTAGATAACGAATGCAAGAGCTCATCAGAGTTCCTCTACATCTCTCTCTTCACCTTCTGCCAAAGAATCGACTGCTGACCGCGCTGGAAGCCTGCAAAACTGCAACATAGTAGCAAAGAGGACTACTGCAACTCTGTAACGCTGATCCTGCCGCCTTCTCAACTGTTTTCCTGGTGGTGCATGCTGTGGGGGTAGTCTGCCTCCTCTCTGCACTAGAAGCTCCGAAGAAATCTCCCGTGGGTCGACGGAATCGTCCCCCTGCAACCGCAGGCACCAAAAAGCTGCATTACCGGTCCTTTGGGTCTCCACTCAGCATGACGAGCGAGGTCCCTCGAATCCAGCAACTCTGTCCAAGTGACTCCCACAGTCCAGTGACTCTTCAGTCCAAGTTTGGTGGAGGTAAGTCCTTGCCTCACCTCGCTAGACTGCATTGCTAGGAACCGCGACTTTTGCAGCTACTCCGGCCCCTGTGCACTTCCGGTGGAAATCCTTTGTGCACAGCCAAGCCTGGGTCCACGGCACTCTAACCTGCATTGCACGACTTTCTAAGTTAGTCTCCGGCGACGTGGGACTCCTTTATGTAACTTTGGGTGAGCACTGTTTCACACATCCTCGTAGTGCCTGTTTCTGGCACTTCTCCGGGTGCTACCTGCTGCTAAGAGGGCTCCTTGTCTTGCTCGACGTCCATTCTACCTCCTGGTCCAATTTGAGACCTCCTGGTTCTTCCTGGGCCACAGCAGCGTCCAAAAACGCTAACTGCACAATTTGCAGCTAGCAAGGCTTGTTGGCGTTCTTTTGGCGGGACAACACTTCTGCACAACTCTACAAGGCGAGAGGGATCCGTCTTCTAAAGGGGAAGTCTCTAGCCCTTTGCGTTCCTGCAGAAACTGCAGCTTCTTCTGTCCAGTAGAAGCTTCTTTGCACCCGCAGCTGGCATTTCCTGGGCATCTGCCCATCTCCGACTTGCTTGTGACTTTTGGACTTGGTCCCCTTGTTCCACAGGTACCCCAGATTGGAAATCCAGCGTTGTTGCATTGTTGGTTTGTGTCTTTCCTGCCTTATTCCCCTATCACGACTTCTTTGTCCTTTGGGGAACTTTGGTGCACTTTGCACTCACTTTTCAGGGTCTTGGGGTGGGCTATTTTTCTAACCCTCACTATTTTCTAATAGTCCCAGCGACCCTCTACAAGGTCACATAGGTTTGGGGTCCATTCGTGGTTCGCATTCCACTTTTGGAGTATATGGTTTGTGTTGCCCCTATCCCTATGTGTCCCCATTGCATCCTATTGTAACTATACATTGTTTGCACTGTTTTCTAAGACTATTACTGCATATTTTGGTATTGTGTATATATATCTTGTGTATATTTCCTATCCTCTCACTGAGGGGACACTCTGAGATACTTTGGCATATTGTCATAAAAATAAAGTACCTTTATTTTTAGTATAACTGTGTATTGTGTTTTCTTATGATATTGTGCATATGACACTAAGTGGTACTGTAGTAGCTTCACACGTCTCCTAGTTCAGCCTAAGCTGCTCTGCTACCATTATCTATCAGCCTAAGCTGCTAGACACCCTATACACTAATAAGGGATAACTGGGCCTGGTGCAAGGTGCAAGTACCCCGAGGTACTCACTACAAGCCAGTCCAGCCTCCTACATTGGTTGTGCAGCGGTGGGATAAGTGCTTTGAGACTACTTACCACTCTTGTCATTGTACTTTTCATAAGAGAAAAATATACAAAACAAGTTCAGTGTATATACACATAACCAAAAAGTTTTGCATTTCCTCTTTTCACTCTTTTCTAAGTGCTGAAAAGTACTTCTAACTTTCTAAAAAGTTCTAAAAAGTTTTAAAAGTTTTTTTCTCTATCTTTCTAAAAGCTCTGACAAACTTCTTTCTCTTTTTCTATCACTTTAACTCTCTCTAAAAATGTCTGGCACAGGCCAAAATGTTGATCTGTCCTAACTTGCATATGATCACCTTAGCTGGAAAGGAGCAAGGAGTCTCTGCATAGAGAGAGGTTTGAGTGTAGGGAAGAATCCTTCCTTGGAACTGTTACTTAACATGCTTAGAGAACAGGATAAGGCTAGAAGTGCCCCATCTGTAGAAAAAGTAGCTAATGGTTCCCAATCTGATCCAGGGACTCCCCCAGGAAAAGATTCAGGAAAGAAACTTCCTAGCCTGCCCATTACTAGACAGTCTAGCATAGTTGGTAATGATGAAGAGCCACACCATACAAATAGTGTTGTCTCACATCATAGCAGAAGCATTTATTCTCACCACAGTGGTACTGATGTTTCTGTGAGCCAAGCTGTTAGGGTGCCCTCTGTAAGGGACAGGTCTCCTTCTGTCCATTCTCAACATACTTCTGTTTCAAGGCATGTCCCTCCCACCCACCCTGATGACAGATTGTTAGAAAGGGAACTCAATAGATTGAGAGTGGAACAAACCAGACTGAAGCTCAAGAAGCAACAGCTGGATTTGGATAGACAGACTTTAGAAGTAGAGAAGGAGAGACAGAAACTGGGTTTAGAAACCCATGGTGGCAGCAGCAGTATTCCCCATAGTCATCCTGCAAAAGAGCATGATTCCAGGAATCTGCACAAGATAGTTCCCCCTTATAAGGAGGGGGATGACATTAACACGTGGTTTGCTGCACTTGAGAGGGCCTATGCTGTACAGGATGTCCCTCAAATGCAGTGGGCTGCTATCCTATGGCTATCATTTAGTGGAAAAGGTAGGGATAGGCTCCTTACTGTAAAAGAAAATGAAGCTAATGATTACAAAGTTCTTAAGAATGCACTCCTGGATGGTTATGGCTTAACCACTGAACAATACAGGATAAAGTTCAGAGAGACCAAAAAGGAGTCTTCACAAGACTGGGTTGATTTCATTGACCATTCAGTGAAGGCCTTGGAGGGGTTGTTACATGGCAGTAAAGTTACTGATTATGACAGCCTGTATAACTTGATCATGAGAGAGCATATTCTTAATAATTGTGTGTCTGATTTGTTGCACCAATACTTGGTGGACTCTGATCTGACCTCTCCCCAAGAATTGGGAAAGAAGGCAGACAAATGGGTCAGAACAAGGGTGAACAGAAAAGTTCATACAGGGGGTGACAAAGAGAACAATAAGAAGAAAGATGGTGAAAAATCTCAAGATAAGCATGGGGATAAGGGTAAAACCAAAGATCCCACTTCAAATCTTAAACACTCTTCAGGGGGTGGGATAAAACCAATTCTTCCTCTTCTTCTCAACCTACACAATTTAAAAAGCCTTGGTGCTTTGTGTGTAAAAATAGAGGCCATAGGCCAGGGGATAAGTCCTGTCCAGGTAAACCCCCTGAGCCTACCACCACTAATACATCAAGCTCTAGTGCCCCTAGCAGTAGTGGTACTAGTGGTGGGACTGCTGGCAACAGTCAAGTTAAGGGTGTAGTTGGGTTCACTTATGGGTCCATAGTAGAAACTGGGGTAGTCACTCCCAAGACAGTTTCTGTCACACCTAGTGGCATTGGCCTTGCCACACTGGCTGCTTGTCCCCTTACAATGGATAAGTACAGGCAGACAGTTTCAATAAATGGTGTTGAGGCCTTGGCCTACAGGGACACAGGTGCCAGTATCACTTTGGTGACTGAAAACCTAGTGCATCCTGAACAACACATCATTGGACAACAGTATAAGATTATTGATGTCCATAACTCCACTAAGTTTCTTCCCTTAGCTATAATTCAGTTTAGTTGGGGTGGAGTTACTGGCCCTAAGCAGGTGGTGGTATCACCTAGCTTACCTGTAGACTGTCTCTTAGGTAATGACCTAGAGGCCTCAGGTTGGGCTGATGTAGAGTTTTATGCCCATGCAGCCATGCTGGGCATCCCAGAGGAATTGTTCCCTCTCATTTCTACTGAAATGAAAAAGCAAAGGAGAGAAGGCCTGAAAACTCAGGATCCCTCTCCATCAACAGATAAAAAGGGTATCACAGTATCCCGTAACCACCCTACCATTCAGGATACCATTCCTGTGGTGGGAGAAACCTCTCCTGGGGTGGCACCTGTTCCAAGGGAATCATCAGCTGGCAAAGCTGAACTCCCTGAGGTAGAAGTACCTCTCTGTGGGATAACTAACATTGGTGAGAAAAAGAACACCATTTTAGTTAACATGGAGCATCCCTCCAACCCTCCCAGAGAAACTTTAGTGCAGAAACCCTGCACTGCCTCACAACACTTAGGACAGCATCCCTGCCCTAGTGTGGAGCTCATAGGACAGCATCCCTGCCCTGCTCCAACTCAAGAGAAACAGCATCCCTGTTCTCTCTTCCAGCCATATGGACAAAGTTTTTGCCCAGCTATGGCTTTTCTGAGACAGCATTCCTGTCTGGCATTTCAATCACTACAAATAGGTTCAGTGGACAATTCCCACTGCTCTAAACTAAAACTTACTGATAGAAACTCTGAAAATACATCTTCACATTGTTGCTTAGCTAAAAAACTTCAAACAGGGTGGTTTACATCCCCACAGGGAAGTAACCATATAGTGGATGATAAAGGGAGTAACCAGTCTATTGCAGAGCTACTCTCTACTTATCACCACTTAGACAATAAAGTCTCAACTGGCCAAGGTTAGCCTTATTGTCCTTCGTTTGGGGGGGGGTTGTGTGAGAAAGTAGCCTCTTTCTAGCCTTGTTACCCCCACTTTTGGCCTGATTGTGAGTGTATGTCAGGGTGTTTTCACTGTCTCACTGCGATCCTGCCAGCCAGGGCCCAGTGCTCATAGTGAAAACCCTATGTTTTCAGTATGTTTGTTATGTGTCACTGGGACCCTGCTAGTCAGGACCCCAGTGCTCATAAGTTTGTGGCCTATATGTATGTGTTCCCTGTGTGGTGCCTAACTGTCTCACTGAGGCTCTGATAATCAGAACCTCAGTGGTTATGCTCTCTCATTTCTTTCCAAATTGTCACTAACAGGCTAGTGACTAATTTTACCAATTTACATTGGCTTACTGGAACACCCTTATAATTCTCTAGTATATGGTACTGAGGTGCCCAGGGTATTGGGGTTCCAGGAGATCCTTATGGGCTGCAGCATTTCTTTTGCCACCCATAGGGAGCTCTGACAATTCTTACACAGGCCTGCCACTGCAGCCTGAGTGAAATAACGTCCACGATATTTCACAGCCATTTTACACTGCACTTAAGTAACTTATAAGTCACCTATATGTCTAACCTTTACCTGGTAAAGGTTAGGTGCAAAGTTACTTAGTGTGAGGGCACCCTGGCACTAGCCAAGGTGCCCCCACATTGTTCAGGGCCAATTTCCCTGACTTTGTGAGTGCGGGGACACCTTTACACGCGTGCACTACATATAGGTCACTACCTATATGTAGCTTCACAATGGTAACTCCGAATATGGCCATGTAACATGTCTATGATCATGGAATTGCCCCCTCTATACCATCCTGGCATAGTTGGCACAATCCCATGATCCCAGTGGTCTGTAGCACAGACCCTGGTACTGCCAAACTGCCTTTCCTGGGGTTTCACTGCAGCTGCTGCTGCTGCCAACCCCTCAGACAGGCATCTGCCCTCCTGGGGTCCAGCCAGGCCTGGCCCAGGATGGCAGAACAAAGAACTTCCTCTGAGAGAGGGTGTTACACCCTCTCCCTTTGGAAAATGGTGTGAAGGCAGGGGAGGAGTAGCCTCCCCCAGCCTCTGGAAATGCTTTCTTGGGCACAGATGTGCCCAATTCTGCATAAGCCAGTCTACACCGGTTCAGGGGACCCCTTAGCCCTGCTCTGGCGTGAAACTGGACAAAGGAAAGGGGAGTGACCACTCCCCTGACCTGCACCTCCCCTGGGAGGTGTCCAGAGCTCCTCCAGTGTGCTCCAGACCTCTGCCATCTTGGAAACAGAGGTGCTGCTGGCACACTGGACTGCTCTGAGTGGCCAGTGCCACCAGGTGACGTCAGAGACTCCTTGTGATAGGCTCCTTCAGGTGTTGCTAGCCTATCCTCTCTCCTAGGTAGCCAAACCCTCTTTTCTGGCTATTTAGGGTCTCTGTCTCTGGGGAAACTTTAGATAACAAATGCAAGAGCTCATCCGAGTTCCTCTGCATCTCTCTCTTCACCTTCTGCCAAGGAATCGACTGCTGACCGCGCTGGAAGCCTGCAAAACTGCAACATAGTAGCAAAGACGACTACTGCAACTCTGTAACGCTGATCCTGCTGCCTTCTCGACTGTTTTCCTGGTGGTGCATGCTGTGGGGGTAGTCTGCCTCCTCTCTGCACTAGAAGCTCCGAAGAAATCTCCCGTGGGTCGACGGAATCGTCCCCCTGCAACTGCAGGCACCAAAAAGCTGCTTTACCGGTCCCTTGGGTCTCCTCTCAGCACGACGAGCGAGGTCCCTCGAATCCAGCAACTCTGTCCAAGTGACTCCCACAGTCCAGTGACTCTTCAGTCCAAGTTTGGTGGAGGTAAGTCCTTGCCTCACCTCGCTAGACTGCATTGCTAGGAACCGCGACTTTTGCAGCTACTCCGGCCCCTGTGCACTTCTGGCGGAAATCCTTTGTGCACAGCCAAGCCTGGGTCCACGGCACTCTAACCTGCATTGCACGACTTTCTAAGTTGGTCTCCGGCGACGTGGGACTCCTTTGTGTAACTTTGGGTGAGCACTGTTTCACGCATCCTTGTAGTGCCTGTTTTTGGCACTTCTCTGGGTGCTACCTGCTGCTAAGAGAGCTCCTTGTCTTGCTCGACGTCCCCTCTACCTCCTGGTCCAATTTGCGACCTCCTGGTCCATCCTGGGTTACAGCAGCGTCCAAAAACGCTAACCGCTGTCCCCTTGTTCCACAGGTACCCCAGATTGGAAATCCAGCATTGTTGCATTGTTGGTTTGTGTCTTTCCTGCCTTATTCCCCTATCACGACTTCTTTGTCCTTTGGGGAACTTTGGTGCACTTTGCACTCACTTTTCAGGGTCTTGGGGTGGGCTATTTTTCTAACCCTCACTATTTTCTAATAGTCCCAGCGACCCTCTACAAGGTCACATAGGTTTGGGGTCCATTCGTGGTTCGCATTCCACTTTTGGAGTATATGGTTTGTGTTGCCCCTATCCCTATGTGTCCCCATTGCATCCTATTGTAACTATACATTGTTTGCACTGTTTTCTAAGACTATTACTGCATATTTTGGTTTTGTGTATATATATCTTGTGTATATTTCCTATCCTCTCACTGAGGGGACACTCTGAGATACTTTGGCATATTGTCATAAAAATAAAGTACCTTTATTTTTAGTATAACTGTGTATTGTGTTTTCTTATGATATTGTGCATATGACACTAAGTGGTACTGTAGTAGCTTCACACGTCTCCTAGTTCAGCCTAAGCTGCTCTGCTAAGCTACCATTATCTATCAGCCTAAGCTGCTAGACACCCTATACACTAATAAGGGATAACTGGGCCTGGTGCAAGGTGCAAGTACCCCTAGGTACTCACTACAAGCCAGTCCAGCCTCCTACACCGCTCCGCTGGGCCCCGCCGTCTCAAGCACCGCTCCGATGGGCCCTTCCTGTCAAGCACCGCTCCGCTGGGCCCCGCATCTCTGCACCGCTCCGCTGGGCCCTTCCTCTCAAGCACTGCTCCGCTGGGACCCGCCGTCTCGGCACAGCTCCGCTGGGCCCTTCATCTCAAGCACCGCTCCGCTGGGGCCTTCATCTCAAGCACCGCTGGCCCATTGCCAGTGCCGGTTCTGTGTCGAGCAGGGCTTCAGGAAGCATTCTGGGCACCATGCCTCCTCCATTAACAGTGGAGTCGGTAATCCATCTGATGGGCTGTGGCTTGGCACTTCCCAGGATGGAACAGTGGGCAACCCACCCACTGTAGAGACTTGAGAGACTGTGGCTTTGCACTCCCCAGGATGGAACAGTGGGCAAGCCACCCACTGTAGAGACTTGTGAGACTGTGGCTTTGCACTCCCCTGGATGGGACAGTGGCCAAGCCACCCACTGTAGGGACTTGAGAGACTGTGGCTTTGCACTCCCCAGGATGGGACAGTGGGCAAGCCACCCACTGTAGGGACTTGAGAGACTGTGGCTTTGCACTCCCCAGGATAGTACAGTGGGCAACCCACCCACTGTAGAGACTTGTGAGACTGTGGCTTTCAACTCCCCAGGATGGGACAGTGGGCATGGAGGCCCCTCGTGGATCTGGCGTCAAGGACTCATGTGGCTGAGGTGCCCCCCCTTTCCTTCCCCCTGAGGTGCCTGTAGTTTTATCATCTGATGCCCCAGCAGTGTTCTCTCCAATGGTATCTGGTCTCCTGTGTGGGCTTTGCCCATGTGTTTGTGCACATTGGCCCACGGACTATGGAACTTTGACGGAATGTGCAGGACTTATTGCCTATGTATATATTGTTGACTATGTTCATTCCTTATTTTTGTATCTTTTATATAGCATATTTCCCATACCTTTAATGGAGCTATTTATACATATATTTTATAGATCATTTTAATTGTGTCTTTGCATTATTCCGGTGGGTTTGGGTGGTGTCACTCTGACTTGTTGCTCGGCATTGGGGTGTAGGTATTTGTGGTGGGGGGGTGGGTGTATGGCGCATGTGTGTGCCCGTAAGCTTTCCTCCTACCCCCTCCCCTGTGTCGTAGGTGCAGTACTCACCGTTGTCGTCTGCGCCGGAGTTCGTACTCCTGGTAGATGAGCAGGTAGACAATAGCTGGTAGGATGTTTAATTCGGGTTCCATGCTGTCCTCCTTCCTCGTGGAGTGTGTATAGGTGAGCGTTTTCCCGTTCGTAGTCTGTTTCCGCCGTGTTTTTATCGGCGGGGCTCCCGCCCCGGAAAAGGTGGCGGATTGCTGAGTTGTGATAGGGTGGGCGGTACATTGTCTGCCGCCTGCCTGTTGGCGGTGACCGCCGCGCTGTTTGTCTGTCCCGCCGTGGCGGTCGGAGTGTTAAAGTAGCGGGCTGTGTTGGCGGTTCCCGCCAGGGTCAGAATTCCTTTTTTTTGACCGCCTACCTGTTGGCGGTTTGGCCGCCGCTTTATCACCGCCCGCCCGGGTCAGAATGACCCCCTTTGTCACTATCTAGCTCGGCTTGGATAGCACTGTGCTGATCCAATGCTTAAAAACTTTGCTAGATAAACAGCCATTTGAGGTGAGCAAATCAAGAGTGTCGCTGGTTTTGTAAAGGGCTCCTTACTAGAGCTGTTCTCCACCTAAATGTGGGAACTACCCAGAGCTCTTTATTCTTTTTTGCATAATTTATGAGTCACTCTAACCCTGAAATGGATTTATTTTGACTTATACTGGGTGCTCCCTTGTGTCGGGACAAAGCTAAACCTCTCTGATGAGCTCTTATGAGAGCGAAACACGTGTCAGGGCTTGCTTTTATTCATTCCAAGATAGCTTGGATGGTATTTTATCAGTCCAAAGCTGTAATCGGTGCCTGGAGTGGTAAATGGCTTTTGTCATTTTACAGCTCAGCAAGGTTGACACTGTCTCAAACCTCTGCTTAAAGACTTTACTGTATAAATGGCAAAAGACTTTGTCACTATCTAGTTCGGCATGGATAGCACTGTGCTGATCCAATGCTTAAAAACTTTGCTAGACAAGTGACGCTGGTGTTGCAGTGTGCTCCTTACTAGAACTGCCCTCCAACTAAACTTGGGAACTACCCAGAGTTCTCTATTTTTTTTTTGCATAATTAATGTGTCACTCTAACCCTGAAAGGGATTTTTTTGATATATATATATATCTTCCAAATTTGTCCTTAACAATGAAGGCAAACTCACAGTTCAGATTGCTTTCATTTATTAAGGTACCAACAAATCTGGTAAATTTTATTTTCAAACATTCTCCCTAACTCGTGTAAAACTCTCTCGGTCCTTGGTCAAAGGGACAGGCACATGTCATGCAGACCATCACAGCTGTTTCAGCTTACTGATCTGCATGCAATTATAAGTATTGCCCAATGGTGGGTCTCCTAAATGGATTTTCAATTCTATTGCATGCTGGGGCTCGTAGTGCTGAGAGGCCCAATATTACCCTCCAAAGGGTTAGTCAAACCAAAACAATGCCAGATTTGTCAAAATATACATTTTCACTGCCACCGAATGTTCCATTTTATGGCTGACAATCCCAAATCACATCGGGCCCACCTTCGTTTCAATTCTGTTGGTGGTGCTGTCTTCACAGCAGGACTGTCACATTTATTTCTTCCAAATGTCCTTAACAAGGAAGGCACACTCACAGTTCAGATTGCTTTAATTTATTAAAGCACCAACAAATCTGGTAAATTTTCCTTTCAAACATTCTCTGCCTGATTGTCTGCCTAACATGTTTTGTACTATCTCTGTCCATGGTCACAGGCACATGTCTGGGCAGTCGATCACAGCTGTTTCGGCATACTCATTGGCATGCAATTATAAGTGTTGCTCCCGGTGGTGTCCTAACACCTAAATGGCTTTTCAATGCTGTTGCATGCTGGGACTCGGAGTCCTGTGCGACCCAATACTACCCTCCAGTGGACTACACTACAGTTGAAACGGGTCCTACCTATCTCGGCTTGGAAAAGTGACCAAGGTTTGGAGTGTCATGACAGGCAAGAGAGAATGATTTACAAACCGTACCATCACTGAGTCCATTGGAGGACTGTTTAATTTTGACATCATCAACCTACTTAAGGATAAACTGCTCCACCCATAATGCAATATTTACTAACTCACTATGAGGCCCATTGGGAGCGGTACTAAGATTACTAATGAGCACGACGAACTAGTAATCCCATGAACAAGGACTAATTGATACTTTGAAACACAGGAGCCATTGATTGGTTTAGTTTGTGCCGCTAATAAATGCTATGACGCCAAGTGCATCTCCATTTGTGGGGCATTTTGTTGTGAAATGTGTGACAGCTTCCCAGACGTGGAGAGCATCACCATGGTTGAAACGGGTCCTATCTCAGCCTGAAAATGTATGCGGCTAAGGTTTGGAGTGTCATGGAAGGCAAGAGAAAATGCTTTATGAACTGTACAGTCAGTGAGTCCATTGGAGATTGTTCAAGTTTGGCATCATCAACCTACTTAAGGATAAACGTCTTTGACCATAATGCAATATTTACAAACTCACTATGAAACCCACTGGGGGCTGTACTAAGATTACTACTTACCAGGACGAACTATTAATCCCTTGAACAAGGACAATTTGATAGTTTGAAATGCGTTGGGAACCAGTGATTGGTTCCGTTTGGCTCGCTAATAAAATCTATGACGACAAGTACATCTCCTTTTGGGGGGCAATTTGTTGTAAAAATATGTGATGGCTGCCCAGCCGTGGACACCACCATCACGGATGGAACGGGTCCTATCCCGGCTCAGAAATGTATTTGGCCGAGGTTTGGAGTGTCATGGCAGGCAAGAGAAAGTGATGTACCAACTGTATAATCAGTGAGTCCACTGGAGAGCAGTTTAATTTTAGCATTGTCAACCTACTTAAATAATAAACTGCTCTGACCATAAGGCAACATTTACGATCTCACTATGAGGTGCACTGGGGCAGGAAGTAAAATTTCTGACGAGCAGGACAAATTAGTAATCCTGTGAACAAGGACTAATTGATAGTTTGAAATACATTGGGAGCCATTGATTGGTTCAGTTTGTGCTGCTAATAAAAGCTATGAAGCCGAGTGCATCTCCATTTGTGGGGCATTTTGTTGTGAAAATATGTGACGGCTGCCCAGCCGTGAAGATCACCACCACAGATGGAACAGGGCATATCTCGGCTTGGAAATGTATGCGGCCGAGGTTTGGAGTGTCATGGCAGGCAAAGGAAAATGTTTTACGAACTGTACAATCCCTAAATCCACTGGAGGCCTGTTCAGTTTTGGCATTGACAACCTACTTAAGAATAAACTGCTCTGACCATAATGCAATATTTACATACTCACTATGAAGCCCACTGGAGGCGGTACTAAGGTTACTAATGAGCAGGACGAACTACTAATATCGTGAACAAGGAATAACTGATTGTTTGAAACGCATTGGGTACCAGTATTGGTTGAGTTTGGCCTGCTAATAAAAGCTACGACGCCGAGTGCATCTCCTATTGTGGGGCAATTTGTTGTGAAAATATGTGACGGCTGCTCAGTCATTTAGAGCACCATCACAGATGGAACGGGTCCTATCCCGGCTCAGAAATGTATGTGGCCGAAGTTTGAAGTGTCATGGAAGGCAAGAGAAAATGATTTATGAACTGTACTATCAGTGAGTCCACTGGAGGACTGTTTAATTTTGGCAATGTCAACCTACTTAAGAATAAACTGCTCTGACTATAATGCACATTTATGAACTCACAATGAGGCCCACTGGGTTGGTACTAAGATTACTAGTGAGCAGGACAAAGTTGTAATCCTGTGAACAGGGAATAATTGATAGTTTGAAATACATTTGGAGCCATTGATTGGTTCAGTTTGTGCCGCTAATAAAAGCTATGACCACATCTCTATTTTAGGGCATTTAGGTGTGAAAATATGTGACGGCTGCCCAGCCGTGGAGAGCACCAACGCAGTTGGAGCGGGTCCTATCTCGGCTTCAAAATGGATGCAGCCAAGGTTTGGAGTGTCATGGCAGGCAAGAGAAAATTAATTAAGAACTGTACAATGAGTGAGTCCACTGGAGGACTGTTTAATTTTGTCATGTCAACCTACTTAAGAATAAACTGCTCTGACCATAATGCAACATTTACGATCTCAATCTGAGGTGCACTGGGGGCAGGAAGTAACATTTCTAATGAGCAGTACAAACTACTAATACTGTGAACAAGGAATAACTGATTGTTTGAAACGCATTGGGTACCAGTATTGGTTGAGTTTGGCCTGCTAATAAAAGCTACGACGCCGAGTGAATCTCCTATTGTGGGGCAATTTGTTGTGAAAATATGTGACGGCTGCTCAGTCATTTAAAACACCATCTTAGATGGAATGGGTCCTATCTCAGCTTGGAAATGTATGCGGCCGAAGTTTGAAGTGTCATGGAAGGCAAGAGAAAATGATTTATGAACTGTACTATCAGTGAGTCCACTGGAGGACTGTTTAATTTTGGCAATGTCAACCTACTTAAGAATAAACTGTTCTGACTATAATGCACATTTATGAACTCACTATGAGGCCCACTGGGGGCAGTACTAATATTACTGAGGATTAGGACTAACCAGTAATCCAGTAAAGAAGGTCTCATTGATAGGTTGAAACACATTGGGAGACAGTGACTGATTCAGTTTGTGCCGCTAACAAAAAAGTATCATGTGAGTGAATCTCAGTTTGTGACGTATTTTGCTGTGAAAATATATGACAGCTGCCCAGCGGTGAAGAGAACCTCCGCAGTTGGAATGGGTCCTATCTCGGCTTGAAAATGTATGCGGCCGAGGTTTGGAGTGTCATGGCAGGCAAAATAAAATGATTTACAAACTGAACAATCACTGAGTCTACTGGAGGACTGTTTAATTTTGGCATCGTCAAGCAACTTAAGGATAAACTGCTCCGACCAAAATGCAATATTTACGAACTCACTATGAGGCCCACTGGGGGTGGTACTAAGAATACTAATGAGTAGGACGAACTAGTAATCCCATGTACAATGAATAACTGATAGTGTGAAAGTGTTTGAAGCTATTGGCCGCTAATAAAACCTATAACGCCAAGTGCATCTCCAATTGTGGGGTATTTTGTTGTGAAAATATGTGACGGCTGCCCAGCGGTGAAGAGAACCTCCGCAGTTAGAAAGGGTCCTATCTCGGCTTGAAAATATATGCGGCCGAGGTTTGGAGTTTCATGGCAGGCAAGAGAAAATGATTTATGAACTGTACAATCACTGAGTCCACTGGAAGATTGTTTAATTTTGTCATTGTCAACCTACTTAAGGAAAAACTGCTCTGTCCATAATGCAATATTTACAAAATCATTACGAGGCCCCTGGGGGCGGTACTAAGATTAATATTAAGCAGGATGAACTAGTAATTCCGTAAACAAGGACCAATTGATTGTTGAAATTCATTTGAAGCCTGTGATTGGTTCAGTTTGTGCTGCTAAGAAAAGCTTTCATGCAGAGTGTATCTCTGTTTGTGGGGCATTTTGTTGTGAAAATATGTGACAGGTGCCCAGCCATGGAGAGCACCACCGCAGGTTGTATGGGTCCTATCTCGGCTTGGGAATGTATGTGGCCGAGGTTTGGAGGGTAATGGCAGGAAAGGTAAAATGATTTACAAACTGTACAATCATTGAGTTCACTGGAGGACTGTTTCATTTTGGTATCATCAACCTACTTAAGGATTAACTATTCCGAACCATAATGCAATATTTACAAACTCACTATGAGGCCCACCGGGGACGGTATTAAGATTAATAATGAGCAGGACAAACTAGTAATCTTGTGAACAAGGACTAATTGATAGCTTGAAACGGATTGGGAGCCAGTGATTGGTTCAGTTTGTGCCCCTCATAAGAGCTATGATGCCGAATGAATCTCTGTTTGTCGAACATTTTGTTGTGAAACTATGTGATGGCTGCCCAGCCGTGGAGATCACCACCGCAGATGAAACGGGTCGTATCTCAGCTTGGCATCGTCAACCTACTTAAGGATAAACGGCTCTGACCATAATGTATTATTTACAAATCGACTATGAGGCCCACTGGGGGTAGTGCTAAGATTACTAATGAGCAGGACAAACGAGTAATCTGATGAACAAGGACTAATTGATAGTTTGAAACGCATTGGGATCCAGAGATTGGTTCAATGTGTGCTGCTAATAAAATCTATGACGTCGAGTGTGATGAAGCCGAAAATGAAGGTTTTCATTTATTAGCGCTTAAACGTAGTATTGCAATAATCATGTGTGACTTTAACCAAACTAATAAAGATTGTACGGGGACTAAATGTGCCCTCAGAGTAGTTTGCCAACATTTATAAGCGTGCTTTGTATAACGTGGTGTATTAGAATTGCACTAATCCGACATAATCATAAACGTATGCTACAATTTGCTTGCTTGAAATGTTTTAGCTTAGCATTACTTTAGTGCAGGCTTTGGCCTAGTTGCCTGGTCTCACGGTTTAGATGCTCGTATTTTTCCAATGCGCTATTAAACGTGTATTTTTGCTTGAAGCTGTACTTTTCCACTGAGATCGTTCACATGCTTATTTTAAGGTTTCGTGCCAGCCTGGCATATTTTTCTCCTTACTCCAAGGTCAATCTGCAGGTGCGGACAATGGAAGCTCTGAAAGTGAGTTAATTGGTATAAAATGTTGCAACTTGCGTACCCATCTCCAAGGATAATGTATGCTTAAGTAAAAGCTTGAGAACTGTTGTTTTTGATTGGACAATTTGAAGCTAACCTATGAACCCTCCAATGGAAGACCCTACTGGATTTGAACTGTTGTCTATTTAAACCAGGTACACGAGAAGAAAGCCAGCCATTGCAGCCATTACCAGCTATTGCCCGACAGTGCGCCATTCCGTAGCTATTATGGCCCACCTTGCTGCGACGCCATTTTGAAAGAGACTTTGATGCTTTCTCTAATCGAGAGAAAGAGACTTTAATGATTCTTGCCCTAGAGACTTTAACTTTGATTTGATCCCTTGCATGAAGTAGTAGTTTTACCTTGCCGCCGTGAGGCAATTGCCCCGTCCACTTTGCCCCTTTGCCCCGTCCCATGCTGATCGAAACGGTACCCATGCTGATCGAGAAACGGTACCTGTGAGACGAAGACTTCCTTGTATGCTGATCGTAATTGGTAAATATGAAAGGAAATTGTACAATTGCATTGTGTTTCTTTTAGGTAACCAACTGCTGATTTTGATAAGATCCCTAGTTAGGAGTTTTCCAAATTTATGTTGCTAAATTGTTTTTGCATGAAGTCCCACATGCCGATGCTAATTTGAGATTAGATGAGGATTCCTTTTGTTGCACGATGCAATTTGAGACCTTGTTATGCTGACTAAATGTAAGAAATTAGTTCATTACAGATTATCGTATTAGTGATTTGCATTGCTATTATCGAATGCCTTGTTATTCAAATGCTACATAGATTGCACCTGTTTCGCCGCTATGGACAGCTATTAATGTTCATATATGTTTATCATTTGGTGTTGAGACACATTTATATTGTGCTAGCTTTGTTAATATAGGGAAATAAATTCACTAACTTTGAATAAACTGGTGTGGTTATTCCTGACTGAAAGGTCAGGGTTCGCCGAAATGTATTCTGGATTAATTGTTAAGTGTTATGTTGATCAGGGTATTGCTTATGTTCGTTATTGATTATTGATTTAATGAAATTGATCGATATAGAGTACGGAGAGTTCAACTTAGCCAAAAGATTCATCGGCCTAAAGAGCGTCCGAATACAGGTAGATTATTTGTATGGACCGCTCTATCAGTAGATGGTAGCAGAGGACGGTTTCGTCTTTTGGGACCCTGTACTCTTAAAGTATATGGTGTTGAATTAACGGTTACGCCCTCTGAGACCCCACTCGAGAAGTTGAATTAGATTTTTCTTGGATAAAACTGATTGGGAAAATGATGATGGGCTAGGTCCACCGCGACTTTCCCGGGATCTCGGAGCTTGCGAATGAAGAGAATGGAGGTGTGAGATCAGCGTTGGCGGTACTGGTGATGGTATGAGTGAAGTTAGGGTTTTGCGCTTGCACAGCTCATTGCCGCAGGGTGTGTGAAAAGGTTGCGAGGATTTTTTTTTTTTTTTAGAGAATAGCGGAGGTGCGACTCCGAGTGTAGAAGTAGGGACGTCGTCGAACTTCATAGAAAATAGCGGAGGTGCGGCTCCGAGTGTGAGAGTAGGGAAGTCGTCGAACTTCATGTGCGTGTGGCGCTTTGTGCATAAAAAGGTCCACGTGGTTGTTGTTGTTGAGACGGGCCCTGCGAGGTCAAGAGACTCCGGAGTATGTTGTTTTATGTTGTGGTCTGGGCGGTTTAGTAGGTTGATCGTGCGTGGTCAACGAGTCGGTACGTGTGTTAAGGGAGTGAAAGAAACTTCGACTTCGGGCTTTGACAAAATTCTAAGTGCACTAGAATAGATCATTGACAAGTTGAGAGTAGGTCTGCGGGTCAGATTTGCTTGCGAAAGAGGGGACCGAGAAAGATGGAATAACTGCCGAGGCTAGTGAAAAGTCCCTAAGGTCCTGAAGCGACTGTGTTACCCTTCCTGTAGTAAACCGACAGATCTGTTTTAGTTTTTGTAGCTCGCGATACATGCAAGAAGTTGTTACGAGAGGAGCTGAGTGAAGGAGGACTAGCCGCTAGGCTTTGTCAGCCGCAGTGTGTGTGAGTGTGACGTCACTAGGAGCCGCGCTGGGATAGGTTGGTTGCAAAGAAGGGTCGCGCACGGATTGGACGCAGTCCGTGGGGCTCGATTGGAAGGGGAAAGGCAGGCGAAGAGTATTCCGGGAATTAAAGTCACCTATTGATTACAAACTTTGTGAAATAAAAGACGAGAAAATGAAATTCTTTAAAGCATTCAGGAGTGCGATGAAGGGGGAGTCTTACATTAAAGCGAGCGTAGGAGAGGAGACGCCGCCCGAAGGCACACCAGCTTACATTGTAATGGAGGAAAAGGGGGTAGCTCCGTGCCTTTGGCTAAAGCAATGGCACAAACTGACAGAGAAACATGGGAGCGTAGCATTCCCAATCCATGGGACGTTCAATATAAGGATTCTAGAGAATTTGAGATTCACGATGTACGACATGAAGGTGCCTCCAAGGCCAGCCCAGTTTGAGGCTCTAGCAATTTGGGAACTAATGGCTAGACAGCAGCAGCAAAATAAGTTCGAGACCAGGATAAGGAAGGTAGAAAAGACACTAGCGGACGCTAGGTGGGATAATGCACAGAAGGTGTGGAGGTCAGATGTGTTGCAGGGGATAAAATTGTTCCCCGCAATTACTAAGGAAGAAGAGGAGACAGGCAAGAAAGCTACCTGTAAGACAAACAGGAAATGTTCCAAGGATAGAGAGGACGAGGAAAAGTTGAGAAGAGAAGAGGAGTTAGAGGATGATGAGTTAATAATGCAATTGCTGAACGACCGTCCACCACCTTATGCGGAGAGTGGACAAGGTCCAAGTACCAGTTCTGCCCCTCCGGCACCGGTACAGAACAGTGAAACTCAGAGTTCGGGAGCATCATCGGGGTCTAAGGACCAGAGTTTACTGTTCAGCCCGCAGATACCGCAGGTTAGGAGAATATATCCAGATGTGCCCATGTTGAAACCAGCAGAAAATTATCAGCCGCAGGTCCCAAGGTACTACAGCAGCGACAATAGTACGGGAATGATTCTAGATCCAACCGTAAGGGGAGTACAGAATGGTCACAACCCAACATTGGCACAAGCCGAATCAACACAGTTTTTGATGCCTCAAAAGCAGATGCAGGGTGGAAACGCACATGCTCAGATGACGGGGAGTCAGATGGGCATGCCGGCAATGATGACCCATGGTGTGGGAATGAACATGCCTCAGAACATGGGAAATGGACAAAACCCAGATGCGATATCGCTACCCATTACTGTAGGTCCACCGGTACCTTTGTACAGTCAGCCTAACTTAGGTATGAGCGGTCAGGGATCAATGCTGCCGAATGGGACAGAAAGGAGGTGCATAGAAAACACTCCAGGGATAACTCCAATAGCGGCTCAGCCAGCTGGATCCGGATCCTTGATGGAGTTTAGCCCCATATGTGCTCAGTCAACACTGGTGAGGTCAAGTCCCCCACTGGTGATACCGCTGTCATCGAATACTGAAAAGTTGCCGCAACCATCAATGGCAGTCGATGTAAACGCTACACTGATGGGGTTGAATGCGCAACAGCTGACACAGTGGTTCAACAGTCTGAATTCCACACAAAGCTCAGCCAGTGGGAAGGGAGAAGACTATCTGAATAGGGTCAGGTTGAACATGGAAGCACAAGAATTGGTGGAAGGGACTATGGGTGTGAATAGGTTAGAGTCCTACTCGGAAGAAGAGCTGAGGTATCTATGTCCCAGGATTACGAAAGAAGTGAACAAAGTACATAAAAGCTTGCAGGAAATAGCTGACAAAAACGGGGTGGATATAGACAAGATAAAACACTTGAGCAGGAGCTACAGATTGGATTTTGGGACCACAGATTTTGAACACATGAGGTCAGCAGGCATGAAGGCCCACCTTAGAGAATTGTTGCAGAGTGCACAAGTGTGGAGGTGCTTAGACAAATGGGAAAGCAGATGGGTGAAGAGAAAGGAAAAGAGGAAAGACAGTGTCCCAGAGCTCAACAAGAAAAGACCGCAGAGTAGTGATGCAGTAACCATGTTACCAATGAGGGAGACAGCAGGGGGAAAATTAATACATGTACCATGGCACAGAAGCGACATTCAGTCTTTTACGGATGATTTTCCCAAACTGAGAGAGAAACCGATTGAATGGTATCAACAGACTGACAGGTTTGTGAAGCTTGCAAAATGTCTCTGGGAAGACCTGAACACCCTCTTTGAGATTGTGGTTCCGGCAGATTTGTGGGAGGATTGCAAAAGAGCTGTAGGTTGGCCGACAAGTGAACCAGAAAGAGACAGGGAGACGGGTGCACCATCGCCTATGGTGATGAGCCTGTACTATAAGGTGATTGAGCATATGAAGACGAAGGTGGCCGCGAAAAATGTGGATTGGCAGAAGATCAATCGAACTGCCCAAGAGGCTAAAGAGTCGATTCATAGTTACTATGAGAGGTTGTTGAAGGCGTTTAAGAACTACAGCGGCACGGAAACAATAGAGGCGAAGGACATGCTTCATTTTGTGTTTAGATTTGTGGAAGGGCTGAGACCAGAGATAAGTCAGATGATAAAGTCGCATTTGATTTGCTGGCAGTCGAAACCGATTGATGAGGTGTTGAATTATGCGAAATACTGTAGCGACGAAATTGAAGTGAAACAGAAAAGGTTGAAAGAGAAGGTGATGATGATGCAACTTAAAGCAGCTCAGACAGGTCTGCAAGGTTTGCAAGGGTTGCAAGGGCTCCAACAGCAGGTACCGCAACCGCAGCCGCAGTTGCAGGGAAACATGGCGTTTCAGCCACAGGCCAGAGGCAGAGGAGGTTTTGTGAATAATGGTCCGGATTTGAACACTGTTGTGACTGGTGTGCAGGCAATGAAGAAGGTGATGCCGTGTCACGTGTGCGGAATTGTCGGACATTGGAAACGCGAGTGCCCGATGGTGGTGCAGGAAGGTGCAGGTGCAGGTGTTGGTCAGCAAAACAATGATGTCAATGCATTTCAGACAATGAGGGGACCGAAAATGAGAGGTCCAAACCCAAATTTTCAGACCGTAAATCAGTTGCAGGGATTACAACCTATGCAGCCGCAGCAGATGCAGATGCCTCGTATGCAGGTGACGCAAATGCAGCCGATGCAACAGCAGTTTCCCATGGTACCTAATCAGCAAATGCAAATACCTTTGGCACCAATGAGTCAGCAGCAAGTGATGGTTCCTCCACAGGTCTCGGGTCAGGTAATGAGTACAAATGGCACCGTACAACAGTTCCCACTACACAGTGAGAATGGAATAAACAATGTATGGGAGAGTGAAAGTTCAGGAGAAGAAGGAGATTGTGTGCTTGCAGCATCCTTGGAAGTTGATCAAAAGGGTCCCTACGTGGAGGGAAGAGTAATGGGTCATCATGTCTCATTCTTGGTTGACACAGGAGCCACACGTTCAACTGTTAAGCGCAGTGAAGTACCAAATTTGCCACTCTCAGGGAGGACAATTCAAGTGGTGGGAGTAGCAAACAGGCACCTGACGAACCCAATAACAGATCCGGTACCAGTCAGCATCGGTAACTATCAAGGGGTACATCAGTTTGTGGTATGTGACTCAAGCCCGATAGCACTGTTAGGGAGAGACTTATTGTGCAAATTGGGTTGTTCGATTATGTGTTCGAACGAGGGAATTAAAATTCAGACGAGCAGTGATGGGGAAGAAGAGGACAGTGTAGAGGGGGATGAGATGGAAACTGTTGATGAAGATTATCCTCTTATTTGTCTCTTCCCGATGATAACTGAAGAAGATATTCCAGCCGAATTACGGGAAACAGTCGGAAAGGAAGTGTGGGACATGACAGGGAAAGAGGTGGGATTGATGAAAGGAGTGGAACCAGTGAAAGTGACTGTAAAGCCCAATGCAATCTTTCCCCAGACCCCACAATACCACATGGCACAAGACACCCTCATGAAAGTTGCCCAACTTATTGACGAATTTGTAAAGCAGGGAGTACTGAAAGAAGTAATGAGCAGTCCATGTAATTCACCAATCATGGGATTAATAAAGCCAAGTGGAAAAGTCCGAATTGTGCAGGATTTGAGGAAAATAAATGACATCATAGTCAAGTGTTGCCCTGTCGTACCAAATCCAGCTGTGATAATGTTTCAAGTCCCTTGCGATGCCGAGTGGTTCTCAGTCATCGACTTGTCACAAGCATTCTTTTCGGTGCCTCTTCATGAGGACAGCCAATTCCTCTTTTGTTTCAAATTCTTAGACAGAGTGTACAGTTGGTGTCGAATTCCTCAAGGGTTTTCTGAGTCACCGTCAATCTTCAATCAGATTCTAAAGAAAGATTTGGAAGCATTAGAATTGCCATTCGAGTCAACCCTAGTACAGTACATCGATGACTTACTGATTGCATCAAAGACAGAAAGTGGCTGCACAGCCGACACCATTGCTCTGTTGAACCATTTGGGAAGGAATGGGCACAAGGTGTCTCCTTCCAAATTGCAGTTCTGTCAGAAGAAAGTGAAATACTTGGGTCACCAGATAGAGAAAGGGTCAAGGAAAATAATGAAGGAAAGAATAACGAGTGTACTTCAAATGAGTCCACCAAAGACAAGGAGGGAGGTGAGGAAGTTTTTGGGAATGGTGGGCTACTGTCGCCAGTGGATTCCCAACTTCTCGACTCTAGCAAAGCCTTTACTGAAGCTGACCCAGAAGAATGCCTTGGATCAAATTGAGCTGAAAGGAGATGAGATGGATGCTTTTGTTGAATTGAAGGAATGCATGTGTAGGGCTCCAGCTTTAGGTATGCCTGATTACACAAAGCCTTTCACATTGTTTTGTCATGAACGTGATGCATGTTCTTTGTCTGTCTTGACTCAAGCCCATGGTGGCATAAACAGACCAGTAGCGTATTTTTTAGCTACTTTGGATCCGGTCGCAGCAGCACTTCCAGGGTGTTTGCGCGCTGTAGCAGCAGTTGGTATCAGCCTCACTCAGAGTGAAGGAATAGTGATGGGACACCCAGTAACAGTCATGGTCCCTCACTCAGTTGAGATACTTTTGACCCGCTCCCGAACGCAACACATGACTGGAGCAAGACTCACAAGGTATGAAACGATAATTCTGGGCTCACCGAATGTGCAGCTGAAAAGGTGCACTACGTTGAATCCAGCAACCTTGCTTCCTGGTGAAAATGCTGAAATTGAGAACGCTGAAGACGTCGAGCATGACTGCCTTCAGGTGACTGAATTTTGCACAAAACCTCGACCTGACATTAAGGATACTAAGCTTGATGAAAATGACCAAATTGTTTTCGTTGATGGTTCATGTCTAAGAGATGGGATGGGAATTTTGAAAGCAGGATATGCTGTATGTACTGTAACAGGTGTCCTGGAAGCAGGCTGGTTTCAAGGAGTCTATTCTGCACAAGTAGCAGAACTTGTAGCCCTTACAAGAGCATGTCAACTGTCTGCATTGATGAAAGTCACCATTTACACTGGTAGTCAGTACGGGTTTGGGATTGTGCATGATTTTGGACAACTATGGTCACAGAGAGGTTTCCTGACTTCTTCAGGATCCCCAGTGAAAAACGGGGAGAGAATAAGGGAATTGCTACATGCCATTCAAATGCCAGCCGAAGTTGCAGTGGTAAAGTGTAGTGCTCATACAAAAGGACAGGACTACGTTTCTCTGGGAAATGCATATGCGGATCAAGTCGCAAGATTTTGTGCCTTGAATTGTATATTACTCAGAGATGAATGGAATTCAATAAGTGAACCAGAACTCGAACCAGCTGAAGCATTTGCCTTGAAGGTTGTAGATACAATAGATGAATTAAAAGCATTACAGAATAACGTCAGGGAGGATGAAAGAGAGTCCTGGATTAAATCACAATGTATAAAGAGACCAGATGAGTTATGGGTTTCAAATGAGGGAAAATTTGTTTTGCCAAATAGTCTCTTATCACAGCTTGCGCGGTTCTATCATGGGCAAGCTCACCTAGGGAGAGATGCCATGATAAGATTGTTCAAAACTGATTGGTTTAACCCCAGATTTCGTCAAGCTCCAGAAGCAGTTTGCCATCGATGTGTCACTTGCCAGCAGATGAACCCAGGAAAGGGAACAGTAGTGAACGCGAGCCACATTGGCAGAGCCAGTGGCCCGTTTAGTCGAATGCAGATAGATTTCATTGAGATGCCTGTCCATGGAGGTCTGAAGTATGTGTTGGTGATTGTGTGCATTTTTAGTCACTGGATTGAGGCATACCCCACACGTAGAAATGACAGCCTTACATTTGCAAAGCTATTGTTGAGAGAGTTGATACCACGTTTCGGATTCCCGATCTCTTTAGAATCAGATAGGGGAAGTCACTTCAATAACGAGGTGATAAAGTTACTTTGCGAAGCGCTGAACATTGAGCAAAAACTGCATTGTAGCTATCGCCCTGAAGCATCAGGACTGGTGGAGCAGATGAATGGTACACTGAAATCAAGAATGGCGAAAATATGTGCATCGACAAATTTGAAATGGCCTGACGCATTGCCCTTAGTGCTAATGTCAATGAGAAACACCCCTGATAGGAAGACTGGATTGTCTCCGCATGAAATTCTCATGGGCAGGGCTATGAGACTTCCTGCAGTTCCTGCAAACGCGCTTTTGAATATTACAGATGATATGGTGTTAGACTACTGCAAAGGTCTGGCTGACGTGGTCCGCTCTTTCTCTCACCAGGTGGAAGCAACCACCTTGCCACCGATCCAAGTTCCAGGACACGCACTGAAAGCAGGTGACTGGGTCGTGGTAAAGAAGCACGTGAGGAAGTCGTGTCTGGAACCTCGTTGGAAAGGCCCTTTCCAAGTGATCCTGATGACAACTACCGCTGTGAAGTGTGCGGGGGTTCCCAACTGGATCCACGCCAGTCACACAAAGAAAGTGTTGTGTCCCACAGATGAGGAAGTTGAAGCGCTGAAACTGCCAGTGCCTGATAAAACAGTGCTGAGTGCTGAGACAGAGCAAAACCGAACTGAAAGCGAACAGGCAGGAACGGAAGAGAGAGAGATATTCTCTGAGGACGAAGAGACCAACTCACTTGGGGGAGACCAAGGAGAAAGTTCAGACAGCGACGAAGCAGCTGAAGGTGACAAAGAGCCTGAAGCAGCTGAGGGTAGCAAAGAGCCTGAAGCAGCTGAAGGTGACAAAGAACCTGAAGCAGCTGAAAGTGATAAAGAGCCTGAAGAAAGTAACGGGGGCGAAGGGCTCGAAAAGGGTGAAAAAGCAGGAGAGCCTGATCAGAGGAGGGCTTTCCCAGAAGCAGACGATACAGAAAAAGAAAAAGAGAACGTGATTGACTCCCCAGAAGGAGGGGACAAGGCCGAACAGAACGAAAAGGTTCAAGCTTCCTCAGAAAAGATCGCAGGTCCATCAAATGGACATGGTGCAAAGAGGAGACTAAGTATATCACCAATAAAACAAAGGACTGAAGAAAGTTTGAACGACGGAGAAAGGCCAAAAGTGAAAGAGAAAAGAAAAGAAGTAACTGTCGTGGTACCATCCCCGAGTGGAGAAAAAGACTTGACAAAAGTGGAAAGTACCAGCGAAGCAGAATCGAAAAGAGAAGCAAAATTGAAAAGGAAAAGGATACCGAACAGAAGATATTCCGGTCCTGAATGGGCATATGTAGTACATGACGATTGGACTGACGAGTTTGTATCTCTTAGCCTCGAGAACGAAGAAGAAGAGATACCTATAGAAAAGAAAAGTTTTATGGACTCTGTCGATTGAAAGGGTAATAAATGATATTGCTTGCTACAATCCAACGTGATACAAACAACCAGCTGAGACATTGCTAAACCGGATGAGACTTTTGCTGAATTGATAAAAGACTGAGGCCCTCATTCTGACCTTGGCGGGCGGCAGAGGCCGCCCGCCAAAGTCCCGCCGTCAGGTTACCGTTCCGCGGTCGAAAGACCGCGGCGGTAATTCTGACATTCCCGCTGGGCTGGCGGGCGGCCGCCTTCAGGCCGCCCGCCAGCCCAACGGGAAAGAGGCTTCCACGATGAAGCCGGCTCGGAATCGAGCCGGCGGAGTGAAAGCTGTGCGACGGGTGCAGTTGCACCCGTCGCGTATTTCACTGTCTGCGCAGCAGACAGTGAAATACTTGTAGGGGCCCTCTTGCGGGGGCCCCTGCAGTGCCCATGCCAGTGGCATGGGCACTGCAGGGGCCCCCAGGGGCCACGCGACCCCCCCTACCGCCATCCGGTTCCCGGCGGTCTGGATGGCGGTAGGGGGGGTCGGAATCCCCTCGCAGCAAGCTGCGCCGCCTTGGAGGATTCAATGGGGCGGCGGGACACTGGCGGGAGACCGCCAGTGTTGCCGGTCCGACCGCGGCTTTACCGCCGCGGTCGGAATCCCCATTGGAGCACCGCCGGCCTGTCGGCGGTGCTCCCGCGGTCCTCCGCCCTGGCGGTCTTTGACCGCCAGGGTCAGAATGACCGCCTGAGTCATTGCCGAATTGAGACAAATGCTGCTAACCGATAAGTGACTGGCCTCCTGAAGAAGACGGTGTGAACATTGCGCTCGTTCAGCTTTGTAACTGAATTGCTAAAAAGTTTCTTTATAAGTGCTTCTAGCTTTCTGATTCTATACAGATCATGACGCAAAACAGTAGAAAGAAATATTGTAAATATGTGTGTATAGGCTTGGTAATTGCATGTGTAATAATAATAATGGCAATAGTGCTTGCAATGCATGGAAAGGGTGAGAATGAGAAAATTGATGCTTCTACTTTTGCTCCTGTTACTGTCACTGAACTAACCGCATTGAAAAGACTAGAATTAGATGAGAGACACTTGCATGATAAGAAAGAGCTTTCATATAACGTTTTCTATCGCTTGCTAACAGAATATGTTGAGACTATGGATGCGAAAGATTGTTATGTGTGTACACAAATACCGACATCAGTAAAGGAAGGGGTGACTTATCACCACATGTCTCTTACATACGGGATTACATGTAGTATAGTAATGTCTAGATTTTATGGTCAAACTAACATACAGTATTTTTACTCAAATTATGATGTTACCTTTGCATATGTTCCTATAATAGCGCAGCTAAGCCAGATTGCTAAAGATTGGGATGCTAAAATAATGAGGGAATTTTTCGAGCCAATGCAACCTTTTGAAACGGCTCACGCTCATAGGGAAAACCTTACCTGCTCGCTCTCTGCAGTAGAAATAAGCTTTTTAGATCGCACAGATGATAGAAGGGCACAAATGAATGCGAAATTAGAAAAAGAACTACATAAGAGGACTTCAGTAGATAATTATGATTTTGCCGCAATAAAAACACAAGGGAGAATAGCTTTAGATGCTTGGCATGTAGGGAAATTTTGTATATATAGAGGTGAATCTTATTATGACAATATTTTTGTAGGAGCGAGTGAGTGTAAACATACGTTTATCTTTAAGGCCAAATGGACATTCATGATGAACGGACTTGACCCTGTCATTCCAGGTGTATATTACATTTGTGGGTATAATGCCTATTATCGTCTTCCAAAGGGATGGTGGGGGAGATGCTATTTGGGTATAGTGTTCCCAAAGGTTTATCAACTGGATGACCTATCGATGATTCAAAAGACATCTGGATCCCATCGTATCCAGAAAAGAGAGACCGCAGCTGCTGTGGTAGGAGATATATTTGGAGCCATGATTCCTTCATTAGGAGTTGTGTTGAATTCCATAAAAATAAGAAAGTTGTCTACTATAGATTACACCGGCAACAAGACAGCGTTATCATGCGCTGTTTCTTGAGCTCTTCGAACTATTGGACGCATGACCAAACATACAGCGACTAAAGGAAATAAGGTTGGGCCCAGAGGGACCCCGTGTCTATCACCGTATGTAATCACGGATATACTATTTGACCAATACTTACAAGTACGGCAAGCCGCATAGTGCCAAAGACAGGAGCACTAGCCACAAAATATGGCAAGACTCACTATTTACATTGGAACCAATGCTATATTTTAGGGGCTACAGCAACCCTAGTGAAACTATTCTTCATACAAGTTTGAATCTATGAGCCTTGAAAAAGTCCTTTAGGACCAAACACGTGTTGGCTGTTGTCTGTTCTTGGATTAAACACTCCATGCAACTCTACTCTTTTTGGACTATATATTTATTTTAGAGACTCAGAGTGCCCTGGTCCCTGTTTCCTTCTCAACTTGTATCTCACAGCACAGTCCATGGGTGGTCCCCTCTGGGGTTCCATCTACGAAACCTGTGCAATTTTGAAACCCTTTGTGGTTGGGTTTCTACGACCAGGTTTGCACCGCGCACAAATACAGGCTACGCGACTTTAAATTGATTGGTTTCAGATGTGCGACAATATAGCATTAACCACTTCCTTGTTATAATAGTGGATAACATGTTGACAAAGTTTTCAGGTGCTATAATCCTGATAGATGCTGAACTTGCAGCGGAAAGAGCTATGACTCTTCAAAATAGGCTTGCCTTAGACATTCTTTTAGCAAAGGATGGCGGTGTTTGCAAAATGCTTGGTGCACGACACTGTTGTACGTATATTCCAGATAACAGTGTGAAAATTAAAACTATGCTTGCTAATCTAACAAAAGAGAGTGCAGATTTGAAGGAACTGAAAGAACCAGGAGTGTGGGAGATGGTTGGAAAAGGACTTGCTTCAGTGGGAAGTTGGCTTGGTGGAATTTGGAATGGAATATTGCTAAAAATAATACAGGGAATTTTAATAGTACTGATTTGCATATTTGGAATTTGGGGAATAAAGAGGGGAATAATAATGATAATGGAAAGAATTAAAAGACGGAAGGAAGAGAAAATAATGAAAAGAATGGCAGAAGAATACAAAGCGAAAACTAGGGGAATTAAAAGGAAAAGAGAACTGACAGAATTTTAATGGAATAAAATTTGTGGGCATGATTTGGTGTGATGACAAGTAGTCATCAGAGGAGGGATTGATGAAGCAGAAAATGAAGGTTTTCATTTATTAGCGCTTAAACGTAGTATTGCAATAATCATGTGTGACTTTAACCAAACTAATAAAGATTGTACGGGGACAAAATGTGCCCTCAGAGTAGTTTGCCAACATTTATAAGCGTGCTTTGTATAACGTGGTGTATTAGAATTGCACTAATCCGACATAATCATAAACGTATGCTACGATTTGCTTGCTTGAAATGTTTTAGCTTAGCATTACTTTAGTGCAGGCTTTGGCCTAGTTGCCTGGTCTCACGGTTTAGATGCTCGTATTTTTCCAATGCGCTATTAAACGTGTATTTTTGCTTGAAGCTGTACTTTTCCACTGAGATCGTTCACATGCTTATCTTAAGGTTTCGTGCCAGCCTGGCATATTTTTCTCCTTACTCCAAGGTCAATCTGCAGGTGCGGACAATGGAAGCTCTGAAAGTGAGTTAATTGGTATAAAATGTTGCAACTTGCGTACCCATCTCCAAGGATAATGTATGCTTAAGTAAAAGCTTGAGAACTGTTGTTTTTGATTGGACAATTTGAAGCTAACCTATGAACCCTCCAATGGAAGACCCTACTGGATTTGAACTGTTGTCTATTTAAACCAGGTACACGAGAAGAAAGCCAGCCATTGCAGCCATTACCAGCTATTGCCCGACAGTGCGCCATTCCGTAGCTATTATGGCCCACCTTGCTGCAACGCCATTTTGAAAGAGACTTTGATGCTTTCTCTAATCGAGAGAAAGAGACTTTAATGATTCTTGCCCTAGAGACTTTAACTTTGATTTGATCCCTTGCATGAAGTAGTAGTTTTACCTTGCCGCCGTGAGGCAATTGCCCCGTCCACTTTGCCCCTTTACCCCGTCCCATGCTGATCGAAACGGTACCCATGCTGATCGAGAAACGGTACCTGTGAGACGAAGACTTCCTTGTATGCTGATCGTAATTGGTAAATATGAAAGGAAATTGTACAATTGCATTGTGTTTCTTTTAGGTAACCAACTGCTGATTTTGATAAGATCCCTAGTTAGGAGTTTTCCAAATTTATGTTGCTAAATTGTTTTTGCATGAAGTCCCACATGCCGATGCTAATTTGAGGTTAGATGAGGATTCCTTTTGTTGCACGATGCAATTTGAGACCTTGTTATGCTGACTAAATGTATGCAATTAGTTCATTACAGATTATCGTATTAGTGATTTGCATTGCTATTATCGAATGCCTTGTTATTCAAATGCTACATAGATTGCACCTGTTTCGCCGCTATGGACAGCTATTAATGTTCATATATGTTTATCATTTGGTGTTGAGACACATTTATATTGTGCTAGCTTTGTTAATATAGGGAAATAAATTCACTAACTTTGAATAAACTGGTGTGGTTATTCCTGACTGAAAGGTCAGGGTTCGCCGAAATGTATTCTGGATTAATTGTTAAGTGTTATGTTGATCAGGGTATTGCTTATGTTCGTTATTGATTATTGATTTAATGAAATTGATCGATATAGAGTACGGAGAGTTCCACTTAGCCAAAAGATTCATCGGCCTATAGAGCGTCCGAATACAGGTAGATTATTAGTACGGACCGCTCTATCAAGTGCATCTCCGTTTGCGGGGCATTTTGTTTATAAAAATACACGCATATATACACACACACACACATATATATATATATATATATACTCCATTAACTTTGTATATAAACGACCACCTGGTGTGGATGTGCAAAGCAAAAATTCCATACAATGGAAATACGAACGTGTTTCGGTGAGGCCACCTTCCTGATCCTGCTTACCAATTGTGCAACATCTTCAGTGCAATGGTACAATCAACATGGACAAAAAAGTTATCATGTTTAAAACCAACCCTATAACCATAGAATTGTGTTTTTTTTTATTTATAATTTTCATAATTTCTCTTAAAACTTACATCCTTTTTACATACAGAGCTTTTAAGTTATTGTCCTTTTCATTATTGTTCAAAAGGTAATTGTTCCTCTTGAAAGCATATATCCTTGGGTATACATTCTTGACCTTTGTTTTAATCTTACATTCTTTTTGATGGTATCATATTCAATAATAATTGTTAGCAAAGACATTTCCCTTTAACAGCACTTTCAACACAACCGGTGGCCAAATTGAAAAACTGTATCTCATTACATTTTTAGCACCTTATGGCATGCCATCATCAGCAGCACTGTGGCTACCAGAAAGAGCCCCCCCTTACCTTGGTCAAGGCAGAACCTACAAAGATCAAGACCACTCTGCAGTTCCAGTTGGCCAGAGACATAAACGATGAGTTGCCAGTGACAGATTGCAGTGCCAAACGAACCAGACTTCATCAAGCAGTATGGAGAAGACCTCAACGGCTGCTGTAGAACCCAACCAGTCACTACTCTTAACCATTCAACAGCAATCCCAGGAACTGCAACAACTATGAAATGAAAATGCAGCTTTATGACAAGCATTGGTATCCCAAAACAAAGATGTTCCCACTGTCTCTGCTAATGCGCCAAGTTTTTCAGGAGATCCAAATAAGCTACGAGAATTCCTCGATGCTCTGTCAGTCTATTTTGCCTTCAGACCAATGCAATTTGTGCAAGATAAAACGAAAGTGGGTTACCTCATCAGTACTTTGTCTGGTCCTCCCTTGGCCTGGGCGACTCAGTTAGTAGCCTCCAATGTCCCTGTGCTGTCTGACTATTCAGTTTTGCCACTGCATTTCAACAAATGTTTGAATGCCTGGGATTGGACGCGTTAGCGGAGGAAGCTTTATGTGATATTCAACAAGGTACCCTAGCTGTTCTCCAGTATATAACGGGCTTTAGACAACGGGCAGAAGAGACAACATGGGTAGAACGTACTCTTGTGACTCTGTTTCATAGAGGTCTTCAAGATGAAATAAAAGATGATCTAGTACATTCAGCTAGAGTGGAAGATTTATGAGGATTAATCGATTTAGCTCTCTCCATAGAGTATCGTCTACAGGAATGTCGTCTAGAAAAGAGAAAAACTCAAGGACCTTCTCATGCAGGAAACCCACATACAATCGTCCATTGTTTCAAAGAGTCTCGACCTGAATAAAGTGTAGCAACAGAAGGGGAACCAATGCAAATTGACACCGCTTGTGGCCCTCTCACTGCTAGTGTCCGTGAAAATAGATGGAGAAAAAGATTATGGGGGTTATTACAACTTTGGAGGAGGTGTTAATCCGGCCCAAATGTGGCGGATATACCACCAGCCGTATTACGAGTTCCATAGGATATAATGGACTCATAATACGGCTGGTGGTATATCCGTCACTTTACCGTCACTTTTTGGGACGGATTAACACCTCCTCCAAAGTTGTAATAACCCCCTATGTCTGTATTTTGGAGCTGCTGGTCACTTGCTTCGTGTTTGCCCTGTCCATCCTGTGAACCCCCTTGGGAGGAGGTACAAAGAGGGTGTACCCACCCTCAGGGCTAGTAGCCATTGGCTACTAACCCCCCAGACCTAAACACGCCCTTAAATTTAGTATTTAAGGGCTTCCCTGAACCTAAAGATTTAGATTCCTGCAACAAAAAGAAGAAGGACTGCCTAGCTGAAAACCCCTGCAGAGGAAGACCAGAAGACAACAACTGCCGCCTGCAGAGGGAATCCCGAGGCTTCCCCTGACCGCGACTCTCTGAAACCTAAGTCCCGACGCCTGGAAAAGACCCTGCACCCGCAGCCCCCCGGACCTGAAGGACCGGACTTTCACTGCAGAAGTGACACCCAGGAGTCCCTCTCCCTTGCCCAAGTGGAGGTTTCCCCGAGGAAGCCCCCCCCTTGCCTGCCTGCAGCGCTGAAGAGATCCCTTGATCTCTCATTGACTTCCATTGCGAACCCGACGCTTGTTCTAACACTGCACCTGACCGCCCCCACGCCGCTGAGGGTGAAATTTCTGTGTGGGCTTGTGTCCCCCCCGGTGCCCTACAAAACCCCCCTGGTCTGCCCTCCGAAGACGCGGGTACTTACCTGCTGGCAGACTGGAACCGGGGCACCCCCTTCTCTCCATTGCAGCCTATGCGTTTTGGGCACCACTTTGAACTCTGCACCTGACCGGCCCTGAGCTGCTGGTGTGGTAACTTTGGGGTTGCTCTGAACCCCCAACGGTGGGCTACCGTGGACCAAGAACTGAACCCTGTAAGTGTCTTACTTACCTGGTAAAACTAACAAATACTTACCTCCCCCAGGAACTGTGAACATTGCACTGTGTCCACTTTTAAAATAGCTATTTGTGAATAACTTGAAAAGTATACATGCAATTGAAATGATTCAAAGTTCCTAATGTACTTACCTGCAATACCTTTCAAACAAGATATTACATGTTAAATTTGAACCTGTGGTTCTTAAAATAAACTAAGAAAAGATATTTTTCTATACAAAACCTATTGGCTGGATTTGTCTCTGAGTGTGTGTACCTCATTTATTGTCTATGTGAATGTACAACAAATGCTAACACTACTCCTTGGATAAGACTACTGCTCGACCACACTACCACAAAATAGAGCATTAGTATTATCTATTTTTACCACTATTTTACCTCTAAGGGGAACCCTTGGACTCTGTGCATGCTATTCCTTACTTTGAAATAGCACATACAGAGCCAACTTCCTACATTGGTGGATCAGCGGTGGGGTACAAGACTTTGCATTTGCTGGACTACTTACCTGATCACACGAAAAATTCCAAAATTGTCATTAGAAATTGATTTTTGCAATTTGAAAAGTTTTCTAAATTCTTTAAAGTCCTGCTAGGGCCTTGTGTTAGTCCCTGTTAGCATTTCTTTTAGAGTTTAAAAGTTTGTAAAAGTTTGAATTAGATTCTAGAACCAGTTTAGTTTCTTAAAAAGTATTCCAACTTTTAGAAGCATAATGTCTAGCACAGATGTGAATGTGGTGGAACTCGACACCACACCTTACCTCCATCTCCAGATGAGAGAGCTAAGGTCACTCTGTAACATAAGAAAAATAACAATGGGCTCCAGACCTACCAAAGCACAGCTCCAGGAGCTGTTGGCAGAGTATGATAGAGCCAACCCCTCTGTGGGCAACACAGAGGATGAAGATAGTGACTTGGAGGGAAATTCCCCCCCTCCAGTCCTACTTAGGGAGAACAGGGCTTCTCAAGCCTTGACTCCACAAATCATAGTCAGAGATGCTGGTTCCCTCACAGGAGGGACCAACAACTCTGAAATCACAGAGGATAACTCCAGTGAAGAGGACATCCAGTTAGCCAGGATGGCCAAAAGATTGGCTTTGGAAAGACAGATCCTAGCCATAGAAAGGGAAAGACAAGAGATGGGCCTAGGACCCATCAATGGTGGCAGCAACATAACTAGGGTCAGAGATTCTTCTGACATGTTGAAAATCCCCAAAGGGATTGTAACTAAATATGAAGATGGTGATGACATCACCAAATGGTTCACAGCTTTTGAGAGGGCTTGTGAAACCAGAAAAGTGAACAAATCTCACTGGGGTGCTCTCCTTTGGGAAATGTTCACAGGAAAGTGTAGGGATAGACTCCTCACACTCTCTAAAAAAGATGCAGAATCTTGTGACCTCATGAAGGGTACCCTGATTGAGGGCTTTGGATTCTCCACTGAGGAGTATAGGATTAGATTCAGGGGAGCTTAAAAATCCTCGAGCCAGACCTGGGTTGACTTTGTAGACTACTCAGTAAAAACACTAGATGGTTGGATTCAAGGAAATGGTGTAAATGATTATGATGGGCTGTACAATTTATTTGTGAAAGAACACCTATTAAGTAATTGTTTCAATGATAAACTACATCAGCATCTGGTGGACCTAGGACCAATTTCTCCCCAAGAATTGGGAAAGAAGGCGGACCATTGGGTCAAGACTAGGGTGTCCAAAACTTCCACAGGGGCTGACCAAAAGAAAGGGGTCACAAAACCTCCCCAGGGGAAAGGTGGTGAGACAGCCAAAAATAAAAATAGTAAAGAGTCTTCTACAGGCCCCCAAAAACCTGCACAGGAGGGTGGGCCCAGAGCCTCTTCACAAAACAATCCTGGGTACAAGGGTAAAAACTTTGATCCCAAAAAGGCCTGGTGTCGAAACTGTAGTCAGTCTGGACACCAAACTGGAGACAAGGCCTGTCCCAAGAAAGATACCCCTTCTAACTCCCATCCAGCTAAAACTGGAATGGCCAGTCTCCAAGTGGGATCAACAGTGTGCCCAGAGCAAATCAGGGGTCACACTGAAGCTACATTAGTCTCTGAGGGTGGGGTGGATTTAGCCACACTGGCTGCCTGGCCCCCTAACATGCAAAAATACAGGCAGCAGCTCTTAATTAATGGGACAAGTGTAGAGGGCCTGAGGGATACAGGTGCCAGTGTCACTATGGTGACAGAGAAACTGGTTTCCCCTGGCCAATACCTGACTGGACAAACTTATCCAGTCACCAACGCTGACAATCAGACTAAAGTACATCCCATGGCTATGGTAACTTTAGAGTGGGGAGGGGTCAATGGCCTGAAACAGGTGGTGGTCTCCTCAAATATCCCAGTAGACTGTTTGCTTGGAAATGACCTGGAGTCCTCAGCATGGGCTGAGGTAGAACTGAAAACCCATGCAGCCATGCTGGGTATCCCTGAACTGGTGTGTGTCAAGACTAGGGCACAGTGCAAGGCACAGGGTGAAAAAGTAGAGCTGGAGTCTGGAAAAACGGCCCAGCCTACCAAGAGACAAGGAAAGTCAGCTGGGAAACCAGCTGCAACACAACACCAAAAAGAGAACCTCTCTTCTCAGGAAGAAGTTCTGCCCTCTGAGGGAACTGAGCCTATGGAGCTGGAACCTTATCAGGTTGAGCTCTTGGGCCCAGGGGGACCCTCAAGGGAAGAGTTGTGTAAGGGACAAGAAACCTGTCCCTCTCTTGAAGGCCTTAGGCAGCAAGCTGCTGAAGAGTCCAAAGGCAAGAAAAATGGAACACATAGGGTCTATTGGGAAGATGGACTCCTTTACACTGAGGCAATAGATCCCAAACCTGGTGCCACTAGGAGAGTGGTAGTGCCTCAGGGTTTCAGAGAGTTTATTCTGACCTTAGCCCATGATATTCCCCTTGCTGGGCATTTGGGACAAACCAAGACGTGGGAGAGGTTAGTCAACCACTTCTACTGGCCCAATATGTCCCAGAAGGTTAAGGAGTTTTGCCTCTCCTGCCCCACCTGTCAAGCCAGTGGTAAGACAGGTGGGCATCCAAAGGCCCCCCTCATTCCACTTCCAGTGGTGGGGGTCCCCTTTGAAAGAGTGGGTGTGGACATAGTTGGTCCACTAGAACCTCCCACAGCCTCAGGAAATATGTACATCCTAGTAGTAGTGGATCATGCTACTAGGTATCCTGAAGCTATTCCCCTTAGGTCGACTACTGCCCCTGCAGTAGCCAAGGCCCTCATTGGTATCTTCACCAGAGTGGGTTTCCCTAAGGAGGTGGTTTCTGACAGAGGTACCAACTTCATGTCAGCTTACCTAAAACACATGTGGAATGAGTGTGGAGTGACTTATAAATTCACTACACCATATCATCCACAAACTAATGGCCTTGTTGAGAGATTCAACAAGACATTAAAGGGCATGATCATGGGGCTCCCAGAAAAACTCAAAAGGAGATGGGATGTCCTCCTGCCATGTCTGCTTTTCGCTTACAGAGAGGTGCCTCAGAAGGGAGTAGGATTCTCACCCTTTGAACTTCTGTTTGGCCACCCTGTAAGGGGACCACTTGCTCTTGTTAAAGAAGGCTGGGAGAGACCTCTTCATGAGCCTAAACAAGACATAGTGGACTATGTACTTGGCCTTCGCTCAAGGATGGCAGAGTACATGGAAAAGGCAAGTAAAAACCTTGAGGCCAGCCAACAACTCCAGAAGTTGTGGTATGACCAAAAGGCTGCACTGGTTGAATTTCAACCAGGGCAGAAAGTCTGGGTTCTGGAGCCTGTGGCTCCCAGGGCACTCCAGGACAAATGGAGTGGCCCTTACCCAGTACTAGAGAGGAAGAGTCAGGTCACCTACCTGGTGGACCTGGGCACAAGCAGGAGCCCCAAGAGGGTGATCCATGTGAACCGCCTTAAGCTCTTCCATGACAGGGCTGATGTAAATCTGTTGATGGTAACAGATGAGGACCAGGAAGCTGAGAGTGAACCTCTCCCTGATCTCCTCTCATCAGACCCTAAAGATGGCTCAGTAGAAGGAGTGATCTACTCAGACACCCTCTCTAGCCAACAGCAGTCTGACTGCAGGAAGGTCCTGCAGCAGTTTGCTGAACTCTTTTCCCTAACCCCTGGTCAGACACACCTGTGTACCCATGATGTGGACACAGGAGACAGCATGCCTGTCAAAAACAAAATATTTAGACAGTCTGACCAAGTTAAGGAAAGCATCAAGGTGGAAGTCCACAAGATGCTGGAATTGGGAGTAATTGAGTACTCTGACAGCCCCTGGGTTAGCCCAGTGGTCTTAGTCCCCAAACCTCACACCAAAGAAGGAAAGAGAGAGATGAGGTTTTGTGTGGACTACAGAGGTCTCAACTCTGTCACCAAGACAGATGCTCATCCCATTCCTAGAGCTGATGAGCTAATAGACAAATTAGGGGCTGCCAAATTCTTAAGTACCTTTGACTTAACAGCAGGGTACTGGCAAATCAAAATGGCCCCTGAAGCAAAAGAAAAGACAGCATTCTCCACACCTGATGGGCATTATCAGTTCACTGTTATGCCCTTTGGTTTAAAGAATGCCCCTGCCACCTTCCAAAGGTTGGTGAATCAAGTCCTTGCTGGGCTGGAATCCTTTAGTGCAGCTTATCTTGATGATATTGCTGTCTTCAGCTCCACCTGGCAGGATCACCTGGTCCACCTGAAGAAGGTTTTGAAGGCTCTGCAATCTGCAGGCCTCTCTATCAAGGCATCCAAATGCCAGATAGGGCAGGGAACTGTGGTTTACTTGGGACACCTTGTAGGTGGAGGCCAAGTTCAGCCACTCCAGCCTAAGATCCAGACTATTCTGGACTGGGCAGCTCCAAAAACCCAGACTCAAGTCAGGGCATTCCTTGGCTTGACTGGGTACTACAGGAGGTTTGTGAAGGGATATGGATCCATTGTGACAGCCCTCACAGAACTCACCTCCAAGAAAATGCCCAAGAAAGTAAACTGGACTGTAGAATGCCAACAGGCCTTTGACACCCTGAAACAAGCTATGTGCACAGCACCAGTTCTAAAAGCTCCAGATTACTCCAAGCAGTTCATTGTGCAAACAGATGCCTCTGAACATGGGATAGGGGCAGTTTTGTCCCAAACAAATGATGATGGCCTTGACCAGCCTGTTGCTTTCATTAGCAGGAGGTTACTCCCCAGGGAGCAGCGTTGGAGGGCCATTGAGAGGGAGGCCTTTGCTGTGGTTTGGTCCCTGAAGAAGCTGAGACCATACCTCTTTGGTACTCACTTCCTAGTTCAGACTGACCACAGACCTCTCAGATGGCTGATGCAAATGAAAGGTGAAAATCCAAAACTGTTGAGGTGGTCCATCTCCCTACAGGGAATGGACTTTATAGTGGAACACAGACCTGGGACTGCCCATGCCAATGCAGATGGCCTTTCCAGGTTCTTCCACTTAGAAAATGAAGACTCTCTTGGGAAAGGTTAGTCTCATCCTCTTTGGTTTGGGGGGGGTTGTGTAAGGAAATGCCTCCTTGGCATGGTTACCCCCTGACTTTTTGCCTTTGCTGATGCTATGTTTTGAATTGAAAGTGTGCTGAGGCCTGCTAACCAGGCCCCAGCACCAGTGTTCTTTCCCTAACCTGTACTTTTGATTCCACAATTGGCACACCCTGGCATCCAGATAAGTCCCTTGTAACTGGTACCTCTGGTACCAAGGGCCCTGATGCCAGGGAAGGTCTCTAAGGGCTGCAGCATGTATTATGCCACCCTAAGAGACCCCTCACTCAGCACAGACACACTGCTTACCAGCTTGTGTGTGCTAGTGAGAACAAAATGAGTAAGTCGACATGGCACTCCCCTCAGGGTGCCATGCCAGCCTCTCACTGCCTATGCAGTATAGGTAAGACACCCCTCTAGCAGGCCTTACAGCCCTAAGGCAGGGTGCACTATACCATAGGTGAGGGTACCAGTGCATGAGCACTGTGCCCCTACAGTGTCTAAGCAAAACCTTAGACATTGTAAGTGCAGGGTAGCCATTAAAGTATATGGTCTGGGAGTCTGTTTTGCACGAACTCCACAGCACCATAATGGCTACACTGAAAACTGGGAAGTTTGGTATCAATCTTCTCAGCACAATAAATGCACACTGATGCCAGTGTACATTTTATTGTAAAATGCACCACAGAGGGCACCTTAGAGGTGCCCCCTGAAACTTAACCGACTATCTGTGTAGGCTGACTGGTTCCAGCAGCCTGCCACACTAGAGACATGTTGCTGGCCCCATGGGGAGAGTGCCTTTGTCACTCTGAGGCCAGTAACAAAGCCTGCACTGGGTGGAGATGCTAACACCTCCCCAGGCAGGAGCTGTAACACCTGGCGGTGAGCCTCAAAGGCTCACCCCTTTGTCACAGCACCGCAGGACACTCCAGCTAGTGGAGTTGCCCGCCCCCTCCGGCCCCGGCCCCCACTTTTGGCGGCAAGGCCGGAGAAAATAATGAGAATAACAAGGAGGAGTCACTGGCCAGTCAGGACAGCCCCTAAGGTGTCCTGAGCTGAGGTGACTCTAACTTTTAGAAATCCTCCATCTTGCAGAAGGAGGATTCCCCCAATAGGATTAGGGATGTGACCCCCTCCCCTTGGGAGGAGGCACAAAGAGGGTGTACCCACCCTCAGGGCTAGTAGCCATTGGCTACTAACCCCCCAGACCTAAACACGCCCTTAAATTTAGTATTTAAGGGCTTCCCTGAACCTAAAGATTTAGATTCCTGCAACAACAAGAAGAAGGACTGCCTAGCTGAAAACCCCTGCAGAGGAAGACCAGAAGACAACAACTGCCTTGGCTCCAGAAACTCACCGGCCTGTCTCCTGCCTTCCAAAGAACTCTGATCCAGCGACGCCTTCCAAAGGGACCAGCGACCTCTGAATCCTCTGAGGACTGCCCTGCTTCGACGACGACAAGAAACTCCAGAGGACAGCGGACCTGCTCCAAAAAGACTGCAACTTTATCCAAAGGAGCAGCTTTAAAGAACCCTGCAATCTCCCCGCAAGAAGCGTGAGACTTGCAACACTGCACCCGGCGACCCCGACTCGGCTGGTGGAGAACCAACACCTCAGGGAGGACCCCCGGACTACTCTACGACTGTGAGTACCAAAACCTGTCCCCCCTGAGCCCCCACAGCGCCGCCTGCAGAGGGAATCCCGAGGCTTCCCCTGACCGCGACTCTCTGAAACCTAAGTCCCGACGCCTGGAAAAGACCCTGCACCCGCAACCCCCCGGACCTGAAGGACCGGACTTTCACTGCAGAAGTGACCCCCAGGAGTCCCTCTCCCTTGCCCAAGTGGAGGTTTCCCCGAGGAAGCCCCCCCCCTTGCCTGCCTGCAGCGCTGAAGAGATTCCTTGATCTCTCATTGACTTCCATTGCGAACCCGACGCTTGTTCTAACAATGCACCCGGCCGCCCCCGCGCCGCTGACGGTGACATTTCTGTGTGGGCTTGTGTCCCCCCCGGTGCCCTACAAAACCCCCCTGGTCTGCCCTCCGAAGACGCGGGTACTTACCTGCTGGCAGACTGGAACCGGGGCACCCCCTTCTCTCCATTGCAGCCTATGCGTTTTGGGCACCACTTTGAACTCTGCACCTGACCGGCCCTGAGCTGCTGGTGTGGTAACTTTGGGGTTGCTCTGAACCCCCAACGGTGGGCTACCGTGGACCAAGAACTGAACCCTGTAAGTGTCTTACTTACCTGGTAAAACTAACAAATACTTACCTCCCCCAGGAACTGTGAACATTGCACTGTGTCCACTTTTAAAATAGCTATTTGTGAATAACTTGAAAAGTATACATGCAATTGAAATGATTCAAAGTTCCTAATGTACTTACCTGCAATACCTTTCAAACAAGATATTACATGTTAAATTTGAACCTGTGGTTCTTAAAATAAACTAAGAAAAGATATTTTTCTATACAAAACCTATTGGCTGGATTTGTCTCTGAGTGTGTGTACCTCATTTATTGTCTATGTGTATGTACAACAAATGCTTAACACTACTCCTTGGATAAGCCTACTGCTCGACCACACTACCACAAAATAGAGCATTAGTATTATCTATTTTTACCACTATTTTACCTCTAAGGGGAACCCTTGGACTCTGGGCATGCTATTCCTTACTTTGAAATAGCACATACAGAGCCAACTTCCTACAATAAGAAACTCAAAAGTGGCTCTTTATGGGTTCCGCTTCTAAGTTTTGATCACATATTTCTGCAAACTTGGGAGACTATTCTTTCCAGCAGACCACGCCGGTCTGCGGCTGATTACATCCTTGCTTTAAAAAACAGGATTGATAATCACACTTCTTCTTATATGAATATGTATAGCAAGTGCTCTGAGACATGGCAGCATTTTTCTCTTTATCAAAACCCGAAAAAGGTAGAATAAAAATAATTTCCTTTGTGAAACAAAACACACAAACACATTAACACTCTGCTCACCATGGCAGGATCAAATAAACTATGCTGACTAAAAACCTCCAGATAAATAGTAAGTGGGTCCTTTCTTTCCAAGAAGATTATTATTTTGACAAGGTGTCTGTAAAAGTGGAGGAATGGATTTCTTGAAATAAATTTTGTGATGTTTGATTACTGTTGTTTTTGTGTCTAAGAAATACCAGCATTAAACGATAACAGCTTTCATTATGCCACTTTAGAACATGTAATCATTATTGAATATCATGCACACTTTCACTCTTAATGAAGTAAAAATTAATTCAGTGCTGCTCTTAGCATACCTATTTACACAAGAAACTAGTGTTGCTGCATTAGACACATTTGTATTTCAATTAGATTTTTTTTTAAATGAGAAAAAAAGGCTCATCATAGCATGGCAAAGGACAAAAAATATCAGGTTTGTTCTATTTAATTCTTGTATTTTGTGATACTCTTGGAAAATTCGGTTTATGATGGTGTGCAAAATCTTTGTTGTGCATAAAATGTAACAGTCAATGTAAATACTGGCTCAGTTGCTTTTAGGTAATTTTTTGATCTATTTTTATGATATGCTTTTGATTCAGAATACGCTGGACAAACTAAGGCCCATATTTATCAAAGAGTTGCATTGCTCTTGCATCATGCAACATGGTGCTAGATAAATTAAAATCTTAAGGCAAATGTTAACCTTGTGTGGCCTTGCCTGACCTGATAAATCTAAAGAAAAGCAACACAGCACAAATTGCTGTGTTGCATTACTCTGTCCAGGAAAGGCATCCATGGTGGGGGGTTGGTGTTCCTACGCATCAACCCATTGATTCTGTAACATTCACAGATTTACTATAACTGGTGGACTTAGGAATGAGTCAAAAACTTATGCCTTCCCAGCTGAGGCATAAAAAGAAGAAATATCTTTATTTATCCTTGTTACTTCTTCTTTCTATATGTGCCCCATTCTGCAGCACACATAAAAAGAGGAATATGCCTCAGGGGACTGCTTTTGTGCAGCAAGGTGTCCCTTCGTGTGCAAAATCAATCCTCCTTACAACTCAGGCACCCTTGTACCATGGTGCAAGGGTGCCTGTGTTGGTGCTAGGCATTCTGTTTAACTCCCTCTTCCCCAGAACTCCTGTGTTTTAGTTACCACTCAGGAACGCAACTAGAACAGAACATGAGGGGAGCTAACAGGTCAATCGATGGAGACTGGGCTAATGTGTAAAAAATTGGGCAGAGCTGTCTTTCGAGCCAAAACAAGAAAAGAGAGTTAACAATTGTACAATTTAAATATACTGCTGAAACCCTATACAATTACAACAAACATGTTTTAGTGCATTTGACTTTGTTTATAGGCTGTTGCCAGATCTTTAAACAGGGAAATAAGGGCAACTTGCCAAGTAAAAAACAGTTTATTCAGATTTCAATACAAAGAACTTTAGATCCATTTTTCACAAAGCTAATTCAAGGCGATGACCCTCTTTTCCAATTCTGTCTAAGAAATGACAGTGAGGTCATGAAATATTTTTAATTCCATCTTCACAATGAAGCTCCTTTCGATCTGTCGACCAATGGTACGATTTCAGTCTGTTAGTCGGTATGTTGTAAAACATCCTTGTTTGAGGTCACATATAGTTGCAGGTGAGCTTCGTGGGTTAATGCACTTGCTTTTAGGATGTGCATCTTTCGTTCCTTCTGAGATTTACTAAGTAAACAACAATCAGAAGATATTATCTATTATTCTGTAATCAATCTGCACTATCCTAAATCAACATAAAATAGTTGTTGTTAGTTGCCCACATTGAGATGAATGCGCTACAGCCTTGCAGGAAACCACCAGGCCTAAAGACCTGACAAAAAAGGGCAGTTGCCTTAAATAGTGTTGCAACAAATGTTATTCAGAACAGTTCACTCTAAAAGAAACAGAAGATGTGTCTTTAAATAGCATAAGCTATAATAACAATGATCATGCTTTCAAGTCTGTTCTGAAGCCCCGATCATAAAAAGCGTCAAATCTACAAAAATATCAAACTATGTTTTAAATCCTACAGCGGAAATGTGCATTATAAAGTGCTACATTTGTTGCATTTTTCCCCAAAATTACTTTGGAAGAATTACCATATTGTTGTAATGGTTGTTCCTAAATGTGTATTATACCTACAGCAAGAGATACCAGGGAAACAACTTTGCAACCATTTTGCCATTGTAACAATGGAACAGGTACTGTGCAAAGTAGTGTTTCCATTGCTTTTGCATTGGTAACCTATTATATCCAATATCAGACCCAAGCTTAGTTTAATGATAGAATATTATTTCATAAGCATTTTGCTGCCAAATTACATCTTTTCGAAGAGGCAGAATGCAGCAATACAATGGCAACATAAGGAGAGTGTTGTTATACTTCCACTGAATAGATACCATCCCAGAAGAAAAAATGCACAATGCATACGGTAAAGCTAATTCTACAGCTGTCTTACAATGCACCATGAAAAACTGATCAAAGAGGCATTCGCTTTAGGTGGCCAAAGTATGTCTCTGATTAGGCATAAATTATATGTTGAGCCATCACATAGATGAGCAGTATCTCAGTCTACTTGTAGGTCAAGCATCAGACACCCTTCCTCTCCCTCAGGGGACAATGCTTCATCACCAAAGGATGAAAGCCACAACCCATCCTTTCAGATTTTTGTTCTAGAACTGTCACCGGTCCTTCATATAGTGCCTGTGGGCACCCACTAAATATACTGAGAAACTACACATGGAACATATGAACTGAGTTCACAAAGATATTGCAGGCTATATACCTGTATGTATATCATGAGAGATGCACAAAGACGGATTTGGAGATGAAGGATACAGTTCCAAGTTATGTACAAGTCAGATGATAAATAATGCACACCGTAATTAGAGCTACACTGATGTGGGGTATTTAATGTGTGTAGGAGGCTGGACTGGCTTGTAGTGAGTACCAAGGGGTACTTACACCTTTCACCAGGCCCAGTTATCCCTTATTAGTGTATAGGGTGTCTAGCAGCTTAGGCTGATAGATAATGGTAGCTTAGCAGAGCAGCTTAGGCTGAACTAGGAGACGAGTGAAGCTCCTACAGTACCACTAGTGTCATATGCACAATATCATAAGAAAACACAATACACAGATATACTAAAAATAAAGGTACTTTATTTTTATGACAATATGCCAAAAGTATCTCAGTGAGTACCCTCAGTATGAGGATAGCAAATATACACAAGATATATGTACACAATACCAAAAATATGCAGTATAGTATTAGAAAACAGTGCAAACAATGTATAGTTACAATAGGATGCAATGGGGACACCTAGGGATAGGGGCAACACAAACCATATACTCCAAAAGTGGAATGCGAACCACAAATGGACCCCAAACCTATGTGACCTTGTAGAGGGTCGCTGGGTCTGTAAGAAAACAGTGAGGGTTAGAAAAATAGCCCACCCCAAGACCCTGAAAAGTGAGTGCAAAGTGCACTAAAGTTCCCCAAAGAGCACAGAAGTCGTGATAGGGGAATTCTGCAGAAAAGACACAAATCAGCAATGCAACAATGATGGATTTCCAAACGAGGGTACCTGTGGAACAAGGGGACCAAGTCCAAAAGTCACAAGCAAGTCGGAGATGGGCAGATGCCCAGGAAATGCCAGCTGTGGGTGCAAAGAAGCTGCTACTGGACAGTAGAAGCTGAAGATTCTGTGGGAACGACAAGGGCTAGAGACTTCCCCTTTGGAGGATGGATGCCTCACGCCGTGGAGAGTCGTGCAAAAGTGTTTTCCTGAAGAAAGACCGCAAACAAGCCTTGCTAGCTGCAAGTCGTGCGGTTAGGGTTTTTGGATTCTGCTGTGGACCAGGATGTCGCCAATTGCATCAGGGGACAGAGGGGGTGCCCAGCAAGACAAGGAGCCCTCTCAGAAGCAGGCAGCACCCGCAGAAGTGCCGGAACAGGCACTATGAAGAGGAGTGAAACGGTGCTCACCCGAAGTTGCACAAAGGAATCCCACGTCGCCGGAGGACAACTTAGAAAGTCGTGCAATGCAGGTTAGAGTGCCGTGGACCCAGGCTTGGCTGTGCACGAAGGATTTCCACCGGAAGTGCACAGAGGCCGGAGTAGCTGCAAAAGTAGCGGTTCCCAGCAATGCAGTCTGGCGTCGGGAGGCAAGGACTTACCTCCACCAAACTTGGACTGAAGAGTCACTGGACTGTGGGAGTCACTTGGACAGAGTTGCTGGATTCAAGGGACCTCGCTCGTTGTGCTGAGAGGAGACCCAGGGTACCGGTGATGCAGTTCTTTGGTGCCTGCGGTTGCAGGGGGACAATTCCGTCGACCCACTGGAGATTTCTTCGGAGCTTCTAGTGCAGAGAGGAGGCAGACTACCCCCACAGCATGCAACACCAGGAAAGCAGTCGAGAAGGCGGCAGGATCAGCGTTACAGAGTTGCAGTAGTCGTCTTCGCTACTTTGTTGCAGTTTTGCAGGCTTCCAGCGCGGTCAGCAGTCGATTCCTTGGCAGAAGGTGAAGAGAGAGATGCAGAGGAACTCTGATGAGCTCTTGCATTCATTATCTAAGGAAATCCCCGAAGCAGAGACCCTAAATAGCCAGAAAAGAGGGTTTGGCTACTTAGGAGAGAAGATAGGCTAGCAACACCTGAAGGAGCCTATCAGAAGGAGTCTCTGACGTCACCTGCTGGCCCTGGCCACTCAGAGCAGTCCAGTGTGCCAGCAGCACCTCTGTTTCCAAGATGGCAGAGGTCTGGAGCACACTGGAGGAGCTCTGGGCACCTCCCAGGGGAGGTGCAGGTCAGGGGAGTGGTCACTCCCCTTTCCTTTGTCCAGTTTCACGCCAGAGCAGGGCTGAGGGGTCCCTGAACCGGTGTAGACTGGCTGATGCAGAAATGGGCACCATGTGTGCCCATGAAAGCATTTCCAGAGGCTGGGGGAGGCTACTCCTCCCCTGCCTTCACACCATTTTCCAAAGGGAGAGGGTGTAACACCCTCTCTCTGAGGAAGTCCTTTGTTCTGCCTTCCTGGGCCAAGCCTGGCTGGACCCCAGGAGGGCAGAAACCTGTCTGAGGGGTTGGCAGCAGCAGCAGCTGCAGTGAAACCCCTGAAAAGGCAGTTTGGCAGTACCCGGGTCTGTGCTACAGACCCGTGGGATCATGGGATTGTACCAACAATGCCAGGATGGCATAGAGGGGGCAATTCCATGATCTTAGACATGTTACATGGCCATATTCGGAGTTACCATTGTGAAGCTACACATAGGTAGTGACCTATATGTAGTGCACGCGTGTAATGGTGTCCCCGCACTCACAAAGTCCGGGGAATTGGCCCTGAACAATGTGGGGGCACCTTGGCTAGTGCCAGGGTGCCCACACACTAAGTAACTTAGCACCCAACCTTTAGCAGGTAAAGGTTAGACATATAGGTGACTTATAAGTTACTTAAGTGCAGTGTAAAATGGCTGTGAAATAACGTGGACGTTATTTCACTCAGGCTGCAGTGGCAGGCCTGTGTAGGAATTGTCAGAGCTCCCTATGGGTGGCAAAAGAAATGCTGCAGCCCATAGGGATCTCCTGGAACCCCAATACCCTGGGTACCTCAGTACCATATACTAGGGAATTATAAGGGTGTTCCAGTATGCCAATGTAAATTGGTAAAATTGGTCACTAGCCTGTTAGTGACAATTTGTAAAGAGAGAGCATAACCACTGAGGTTCTGGTTAGCAGAGCCTCAGTGAGACAGTTAGGCATCACACAGGGAACACATACCTATAGGTCACAAACTTATGAGCACTGGGGTCCTGACTAGCAGGGTCCCAGTGACACATAACAAACATACTGAAAACATAGGGTTTTCACTATGAGCACTGGGCCCTGGCTAGCAGGATCCCAGTGAGACAGTGAAAACACCCTGACATACACTCACAAACAGGCCAAAAGTGGGGGTAACAAGGCTAGAAAGAGGCTACTTTCTCACAATGTGTAATATAATCACCTACTCTAAAGTTTCCCAACTCAGAATGAAGCCTACCATTTACAGTAAGCGTTTACCACACTGATTTTGGCATTTATGTCTTAGCATTTTCTCCTGATAGATTTCCTAAGGATTTTTCTGGTGAAATCTGTCAGGGATAAATTGCAGGATGTGGTAATTGGTGCAGAACTCAAAATTTTACTATGTGTGCTAACATCCATTTGCGCCTGGACTGGAATTTAAAACACAACTTTGAACCAGGATCTATGTAATGTCCATATGTTCATTGAATGAAAGGATGGGTTATGTCAATAGAGTCTAGTCTAGTTCTGTATTGCCGTTATTATGGTTATCTAGTACTGAATGTTTCCCATATGCTGTAGTGCTGTACTTTCCAAACTTTTAGGAACATGACCCACTTTTTAGAATGACATTCATTAGCAAACCCATCTAGCTTTAATGAACATGAGATGGGTAAATTTTTAATGTAAATGAAGCATCATGTGGTAGCGCACTGTGTTTTACAAACAGCATGTTTTCCATTGAAATGGCCAGTAAATTTGCAAAGACGTACAGTTTTACTGATAAAACTATATTGCACACAAATAATAAAGGGCCTTATTACGACCTTATGGAGGGGTTTCCTCCAACATAAATGTGACGGATATCCCGCCCCTCATATCACAATCTCCATAGAATAGAATGTGATCATAATACCGTAGACGGAATATCTGTCACATTTGTGATGGTAGAAACTCCTCCGTCAAGGTCGCAATAAGACCCAAAGTTTGTAAATAAGGTTTCATTGTATATTTATCATTTGTGCATCCCCAAGGAAAGTGTCTTGATTTGTTTTGATTCTATTCAAATCATTGCATCCATCACATGTCCGAATTGCAAAAAGATTTGCTTTATTTTTTATTTTCTAACTGCTGAATGAGTACAGTTCATTTACAGGTATTTGCATTTTGTTGGTTGTTACCAAAAATAACACCCTACATCCTTCCTTTTACAGTCTTTGTACCCCAGCAAGATTATCACATAATTCATTTTTCTTTATCTGACTGCAAAGTGAGAGGAGCTTGTAAACACCAGTCCTCTTGTTGAAAAACATAAGCAGCAATTTGTCAGATGTCGCCTGATATTTCACCTCTCTGTCTTTAAAATGCAGCAAAGGTGACAAGTTAAATACAACTTTATTTATTGCTTGGACTTTCACGACCCACCAAAAATCCGCTCACAACTCACCAGTGGGTCACCACCCACAATGTGGGAAACACTGTTGTATTGTATTATAGTAAAATTCATACACTGATTCATAATCCTATTGAGACACAAAAGTGCATTTGTGCAGATATAGCACGCTACTCAATTGAGTACCATACATGGAACAATGGGTGTTTGTCGTGTAGCCTACTTTGGGAGTTTTTTGATGTCAGGTATCAGAACCAGAACTGTGCTTTTAATATGTTTTATTGCTATATTTTTGCTTGAAGTTGAAGAAAAGATTAGTGAATTGTTTACGTAGTCGATTCTAAGTGACAAACAGAACTGTGTCTTGAACTAGCGCGTAGCTGTGCTTACTCATGGCAACCCTTCCAGTGCAAAACCTATGCTTGACCGAATGCACAAAGACTTCCATTATGGTGGAAGGAAGTGTTCATGGCCTTTGGCAGCCTAAAGTGCACCAACAGTGGGGGAAAGAAAAACAATGCTATACTTTAGCAGATATGCAGCTTTTTTCCTTTCCCTTTGATGCAACACAAAACAGCAGCATTGGTTGAGGTGCTGTGGTGCGTCAGATTTGTATTTTGTAGCAATTCCGTATTCAGAAGCGCTATAAATACCCTTGTCATTATTCCTCAGTGCACCAACCAAGGTTAATTTCTGTAATCATTTAGTAACCACATAGATATATGACATGATCACATCACCCAAATGAGCTTTCACAATATAAACAAATGCAATTACCACAATTACTTTAACTTGCATTTATTTTTCATTAATGTTTGTAGGTTGTATTTTATATGCATTTACTTGAAGGAGAGAATCCAATAATCTAATAGCAGTAATTTTGCTCATTTGAGTCATATCTCTGTCACTACCCAGAAACCATATCACCCTGTCCCTGTGCACTCAGGATTATAGTTCCTATACTTTTTCAATTACTTTAATCTCGGCAAAATACTTTCTACGAGGCTGTCAGTGAAGACCAGGACACATAAATTAAAGAATTGTGTGTGCCCTAGAAGCTGCAACAGCTGGGCTAAGACACACAATGGAAGGATGAGGCTGAAGCCTTTTTATCCGAAAGGCAGTTGAGAGCCTGCACCAATACCTTCCCTCATGGTCACTGCATGCCCAGGCCCACTCAACTATTCAATCATCAGCACTCACTCAACCAGCTATGCTTGTTTGAAGTCAGCCTGCTCTTCACTGGACATTTCTTTAACAGTTTCCTGACTGTGTGCCCCAGCCTGTCCTGCGGCCTCTGTTTCTGTCGAGTTTATGACACAGCCCATACAGAGCATCCATTAATGGAGCACAGTGTAATTCAACTCTTTTCCAATTTTCTTTCTCCCTCTGCAGTGAGAAAACATTGACACTTTACCAAGGCTAAAACTAGGTATAGTAAAGTGCACAAATGTATTTCTTTTATGAAAAACAACTCATTCAGGTGGTGTAAAAAGATGTAGGAGGAAACAAAAGGCAGCTAAGTTACCTAACCCTCCTAAATCTATCCATGTACGACCAAAAGAATAAAATTCACAAATGATACAATGATGAACAAAAATAGACCCCATTAAATCAACTTGAATAAATTGAGCTATGTCACTTTTAAAAAAGGTGTAAAACATACGTACCAGTAATATTTTAAAAAAAACAATTTGAAAAAGAGATAAAAAAATCAAATGACCGGGGTGAAAACTAACTCTGGAAATCTCTATAAGGATGAAAACACTGACTGTGGAAACAAATTAAACAACCTGGAATACATATAGAAAAATTGGTGAGGTAAAATAGAAAAAGGATGATTTCTCTGATAGAAATGAATGCAAAAATGTGTGTTTGTAAATAATATAAAAAGGTGCTGAAGTGTAAAGAAAATTAAAAAATAATGAAATAATAAAGTATATATTTACATACGATTTTTGAAATGTATTAAAAATATTTAAAATGTTATTTTCTTAAACAAAGATTGTTTTTAAAAGTGCTGTCTATAATTATATTTTATTAGTATTTAAACAATTCTATGATAAAAATCTATTTTACCATTCAAAATTAAAAAGATATTTATTTGTAAGCAGTACAACAATGTAAATCTATAATGAAAAAAGGAAAATAAACATGCAGAAAATAATTAACCCTAACCACTATTACCACTATTTCCAAACGTCCTTACTTTTGGGAGGGTAAACCTGAATAACCTTTTAACCTGTATTTACCAATTTCTTTACTAATACTTACCAATACTTACCTATGCATGGCAATGCTACATGTGTAAAGACGTACATGATAAAGATGTGTATGATAAAGGTAATTGGATGGTAAAGTATACCTGGTAAAAGTACCACATGATCAAATCCATATGTAAAAGTAAATCACCCACAGAAGATAGAAAGCAGAATGAACTGAAATGTGTAAGTACATCAGGGAGTTGGAAGGATTTGGTTCATGCAACACATGGAGACAGTGCAATCCAACTGGCAGATAATATATTTGAGCCTCCAATAGATTTAAGTCAGTATCTACAACTCATTCACTATGAGGGTAAATTCACTTTTCTCAGAGTTTCAAATCATGTCACTCTTCAATCTGAGTTTGAAACCTTTAGAGGCAATCAAGGAAAATGTCAATTAAATAGACTGATGATGGTGGAAGAATAGTGGGTGACAGAGAATGTTTATTATTTAGTTCATTGAGCAGAATGCAACCTCTGCTGATTTGTCTCCTATATGGAATGAATTTCATACCTCTTTGCGTATTCTGTCTAACAATTTTACCATATAGGGGAGAAACAAACAAAAATGTGGCATACAAGGGGAACATAGTAAAAACTAAAAAATAATATTTAAGGTTGCAGTCTGCAGATAATTAAAAAAAAGTTGGGAGTGTGCAAATTTGAAAACAGTTTTTTGCAGGAGTTCTGTTATGAACAGAAAGTTGTAAACTGAGCAAATGTTACTCAAAAATGGTATGACGAGAGCGAATACATGAGGAAACTATGAACCTGTCTGTTAAGGGTAATTCAGGCAAACATAAGTACAAAAATTGTACTATCGTGAATTTAGAATTTGGGAAGAATTACAGATGACCAACAAAATATAAAAGGTATATTTCTGAATGATGTAGCAAGGTCAAAATTCAGATATGTCCATAAGAAATGAAGGGCCTATTCACAAAGGCCAATTTGGTTATATGCGTACATTTACTACCAAATGTATCTTTTTACCTGACAATAATTGAAAAAAGCAAGCAATGAAGGGGCTTAGGGCCATATTTGCAAGCCCTTAGTGCCGACTTGCGCCTCCATAGCATCCTTTTTTTTTTTACTGTTAGGCGTCACTAAGGTGGCTTTTTCCTTGCACTGAATTTACAAATGTCAACCCCTTGCACCACATTATGCTTGCATCAGGCATAATATGTGCAAGGGGGGCGTTCCGAAGCACGAGGTCCCAATAAAATGGCACAGTGAATTTTACAACATTTCCCGGCACAATTCTTTCTGTAATTTTGTACAGCTGCTCAGAGCAGGTGTTAAATTGACACCTGTTTTAATTATTGGGCCTCCATGTGCTTTGCTGCATGAGCGTCAACATTTTTGACGCTGGTGTAGCAAGGCACCACAATAGAGTAAAACATTTTGACACTATTGTCCTAATGACCACCATGGTACACTGTATTTAGAATACTGTGCAACCATGGTGTTGTTAGATGGGGCAAAGGTGAAGTGAGAAAAGTGGCACATCAGGATTGATGCACCACTTTCTTATATGTCCCTAAGTTATAAGTTCCTTGCGCCGCCAGTGGATTACTTTTTATATGTGAAAAAAGTGACACACCAACAGCAAAAATAAGGTCTTGTAAATAAGCCCCTGAATATATAAAAAAAAAAAAACAAGATAACAAGAAAAGAAGTACAATAATAGTAGTTGTTATAGCCCTGTGGTTTAAACAATAACATGCTGCTTAATACTAATGTGCAATGTAGGTAGGAGAGATGGTGAAAGCACCATAAATGTTGCTGTCTCAAAAGGGGTCCCCACATCCTTTGGAAGTCAGTGGTAAATGTACTGACCCAGCTGAAAGAAAGTTAAAGGGATTAAACAGAGTCTCAAGGTGTCCATATTTCTTGAAAAAAATGGCAATGTGTTACAGGTAAAGCCATCATGCCTAGCTTTGAGGGTGATGGGGCAACGTGCATTCTTATGTAGTTGACCATTTCAGGAATTACTTCATAATACATTAGATTCTACTTTTCCTCCAATACAAAGAAATTATTTATACCTAATTCCACTCCTTTTACATATTTTGGCAATTTTTAAAATTTTTAGTGTACTTTGTACCATTTTTCATCCTGTTACTTTTGGTTAAATATAGTGTAATTTAGGTATATTATTTTGTTTCAAAACTTTGTGAGCATCCAAAAATGAACACTGCATGCTTTTTGGTATTGTTCTGCCACTCTAATTGTTCATGGGTACACTCACCCCATCACTTTCACTCATATCTCTCACACGAGTAAGATGTGCAACACATGTACAGATTACACATGATTGACTTAGAGTTTTTTTAATTTTACTCAACATCCCTTGATTTGTGAACCTCTTGTTGACGTTAACATGTTTTGGAGGAAAAAAATCTCACTGTTTAAAGTTGTGTGTTAAAAATAGGGTCTCTGGTTTGCAGTCAGTTTGCATTCTTTCTAAGCAGGGACCCTCACTCTAGTCAGGGTAATGGAGAAACATATTTAAGGTAACCCCTGCTCACCCCTTTTGTTGCTTGGCACAAGCAGTCAGGCTTATCTCAAAGGCAATGTGCAAAGTATTTGTATTTGTACCAATACACACAATAATACAGTGAAAACAATACAAAATGGACACAATACCAGTTTAGAAAAATAGCCAATATGTATCTAAATCAAACAAGACCAAAACAACAACAATCCAACATGCACAAGTAAAGTTATCAATTATTAAATAAAAAGAGTCTGTTAGACCTGACAGCCTTAGGGTGGTCACCCCTAACTTTTTGCCTGTCTCCCTCCACTTTTTAGACACTGTTTTTGCAGATTTTTAGACTCTGCGCACTTACCACTACTAAACAGTGCTAAAGTGCATATGCTCTCTCCCTTTAAACATGGTAACATTGGATCATACACAATTGGACTATTTAATTTACCTATAAGTCCCTAGTAGAGTGCCCTATATATGCCCAGGGCCTGCAGATTAAATGCTACTAGGGGGCCAGCAACACTGATTCTGACACCCACTTGAGTAGCCCCTTAACCTTGTCTCAGGCCTGCCATTGCAAGGCTTGTGTGTGCAGTTTCTCTCTGCCAATTCTATTTATAAGTAATTGCCAAGCCTAAAACTCCCCTTTTTCTACATATAAGACACCCCTAAGGAATGCTCAAGGTAACCCATAGGGCAGGATGCTGTGTAGGCTAACATGTACCTATGTAGTTTACATGTCCTGGTAGTGTAAAAGTCTTAAATTCATTTTTTACACTGCTGTGAGGCCTGCTCCCTTCATAGGCTAACATTGCGGCTGCCCTCATACATTGTTTGTTAGTTGACAGCTTCTTGTCCATTCACTCAGATACAGCCCAAACACAGGATACTCAGCCTCACTTGCATACATCTGTATTTTGAATGGGTCTTTCTGGGCTGGGAGGGTGAAGGGCCTGCTCTCACACAAAGGACTGCCACACCCACTACTGGAAACCTGGCAGACCGGATTGAACTGAAAGGGGACCTGGTGCACTTCTAAGCCACTCTTTGAAGTCTCCCCCACTTCAAAGGCACATTTGGGTACGTAAACAGGGCCTCTGCCCCTACCAAGTCAGACACCTCCTGGAGAAGAAACTTGTAACCAGAACCTGCATCCTGCCAAGAAGAACTGCCTGTCTGCCCAAAGGACTCACCTGACTGCTTTCTGTGAAGGACTGCTGCCTTGCTGGTCTCTGGCTGAAGTTAAGAAGTGCTCTCCAAGGGCTTGGGTAGAGCTTGCCTCCTGTTCTCTGAAGTCTCAGGACCATAAAGACATCATCTCTTCAAGAAGGACTCCTTGTGCGACGCAATTCGACGCACAGCCTGCCAGAAACGATGCACAGTCTGCACCGTGGTGAAAATTTCAATGCACGCCGAACTGGAACGATGTAGCCCGACTTCGCAATGAGAAGATCGCTGCAGTGCCAGGGTAGCAACTGGAAATTCGATGCAAGGGCCACTGGATCGCCGCACAGCCGACATGGAATGATGCAGCCCGACTTCCAGAGAGGAATCGACGCAGCGACTGTCGTGCAGTAGAAAATTTGACGCAACGCCCACTTCGTCCTGCCAGCGTGGGAAATCCACGCACTGTCCCCGGGGCGTCTGAAAACCCCGCAACCCGGAGATGATCCATGACTGAGCACCAGAAATCGACGCACAGCCTCCCTGAGTGAAAACTAACTGATACATTGCCGTGTGCGGCCTGAGAAATTGACACACACCCCTTTGTTTCCACGCATCTCCTCTGCGGTTCTTTGCAGAGATTTTTCACACAAACCAGGTACTTTGTGCTTGAAAGAGGCTTTTTTTGCTTTTAAAAGACTTAAGACACTTTGGGCCTGATTACAACTTTGGAGGAAGTGTTAATCCGTCCCAAAAGTGACGGTAAAGTGACGGATATACCACCAGCTGTATTACGAGTCCATAATATCCTATGGAACTCGTAATACGGCTGGTGGTATATTCGTCACATTTGGGACGGATTAACACCTCCTCCCAAGTTGTAATTAGGCCCTTTATATCACTTTTCAGTGATATCACTACATTTACTTATTGCATTTTTGATAACTCTGAACTGCATTTATCCAGATAAATATTATATATTTTTCTAAACACTGTGTGGTCTATTTTTGTGGTGCTATATGGTGCTATTGTATGACTTATTGCACAAATACTTAACACTTTGGTGGTCACTACAACCCTGGCGGTCGGTGTTAAAGCAGCGGTAAGACCGCCAACAGGCCGGCAGTAAACATTTTGGCTTTACGACCGTGGCAGAAACCGCCAACAAAGACAGCCACTTTAACACTCCGAACGCAAAATAGGTATAGACAAACAGCTTGGCGGTCACCGCCAACAGACAAGCGGAAGACAAAGTACCGCCTACAGTATCACAACCCACCAATCCGCCACCTTTTCCAGGGCGGATTCACCGCGGATAAAAACACAGCAGAAACAGGACTTCGAAGGGAAAACGCTCACCTCTACACACCCCACGAGGAATCCGGACGCCATGGAACCAGAGCTGCACATCCTGCCAGCCCTCATCTTCTTGCTCCTCTACCAGGATCACGAAAGCCGGCGGCGAAGACCACGGTGAGTAATGCCCCTACGACACAGGAGAGGGCGACGCAAAAAACAGGGACACACACATGCAACATGCCCACCCCAACCCCCACCCCCACCCTCACCCACTACAACACACACACTAATACATATTTATAAATTATAGTTACACCCCCAACTCCCCCGGAAGAATGCAAAGACAAAAGGAAATGAGTGTTACCATTGTAATATATTAAAATCAAGTAGGCAAAAATATAGATATACACTATAAACAAAATATACACCAAGCTTAGTAGTCCAGGTAGTGCTCCAATGAAGTCCGTGGAACACTGGGCCCACACGGTGTGGGCGAGGCCCCCACAAGATCCCCTACCATGATGGAGAGAACACTGCAGGGGCATCAGAGAGCAAGAAAACAGGCACCTCAGGGGAGTGCAAAGCCACAGTCTCACAAGTCTCTACAGTGGGTGGGTTGCCCACTTTTCCATCCTGGGGAGTGCAAAGCCACAGTCTCACAAGTCTCTACAGTGCGTGGATTGCCCACTGTTTCATCCTGGGGAGTGCAAAGCCACAGTCTCTCAAGTGGATGTATCTCTCCACTGGTTCTGGAGGGGGCCTTGTGCCCAGAGTGCTTCATCCTGCTAAGGACAGAGGTAGTGGATGCCTTTCTCCAGTGGTTCTGGAGGGGGCCTTGTGCCCAGAGTGCTTCATCCTGCTAAGGACAGAGGTAGTGGATGTATCTCTCCACTGGTTCTGGAGGGGGCCTTGTGCCCAGAGTGCTTCATCTTGCTAAGGACAGAGGTAGTGGATGCCTTTCTCCACTGGTTCTGGAGGGGGCATGGTGCCCACAGTGCTTCATCCTGCTTAGGACAGAGGTAGTGGATGTATCTCTCCACTGGTTCTGGAGGGGGCTCTGTGCCCAGAGTGCTTCATCCTGCTCGTGACGGACTCAGTAGCGTCAGTGCCCTTGGCGCTCATGGGCCAGCGGTGCTTGGAGCGGCGGTGCCCTGTTCAGCGGTGCTTGGAGCAGCGGTGCCCTGTTCAGCGGTGCTTGGAGCGGTGGTGCCCTGTTCAGCGGTGCTTGGAGCGGCGGTGCCCTGTTCAGCGGTGCTTGGAGCGGCGGGCTCCTTTGCAGTGACTCAGCTACTGGCGGTCCTCTCTGTCCCAGCGGGGCTTGTGCTGGTGGTCCTCTCTGTCCCAGCGGGGCTTGTGCTGGCGGTCCTCTCTGTCCCAGCGGGGCTTGTGCTGGAGGTCCTCTCTGTCCTAGAGGGGATGATGGCGGTGGCCTCTTTGCCTGCGGGCGGATGACTGCGGTGGCCTCCTGGGCAGCGGGGATGATGGCTGTGGCCTCCTGGCCCGCGGGGATGATGGCGGTCTCCTCCGCCGTGCTGCTCTTCCCAGACTTTCCTGGTTTATTGTGGCCCTTCCCCACCTTGGAAGGTGTCACAGCTGACTCCACACTCCAAACGGGACCCCTGGGAGCGGCTTTGATGGCTGGAGTCTTCCCCCTCTCCCGCTGGGCACTGGCCAACTTTTGATGCTTGACAAGTAGGGGACTGTCCGTGCTGTGGCTCTGTGCCACACTGGCTGCCCTGGTGGCCGGTGCACTCCAGATTCCAGTGTCTACAGGCACCACTGGTCCCGGAGATGTTGTGGCTGAGGTGCTAGTTCGGGACCTAGAAGACGGACAGGGTGGGGGAGGTGTGGGAAAGAGGTCAAGGTTGGACAGGAAAAGATTTTGGGAGACACTGGGACGGGTAGCTGGATGGGGTTTTTTGAGTGGAGGAAGAGGTTGTGGTTGTAGGAGGTGTTCGTTTGCTGACTTTGGGTGAAGGTGCATGGGCTGGAGGCTGTCGTGAGGTGGATGGCTGTTGGGTGGTTGTGTGCCTGCGTTTGTGTATCTTGGGAGGTGGCGTAACAGACACACTGGGAGAGGACACAGGGGACGTGTGAATGGTAGTGGGGGTGGTGACAGCATGTAAGCAGGGTGTGGTGGTGGGTGTGTTGGTGATGGCAGTAGTGGCTGTAGATGTAGTGCATGCAGGTGTGAGTGTAGACGAGACTGGGAGGGAGGAGGGAGACGAGGAGGAGGGGACACAGTGGAGGCAGTGGATGTTGGTGTGTCTGCATGTGTGTGATGCTTGCGTGAGTGCCTGTGGTATGTGTGGTGCTTATGTTTGCCAGAGCTTCCCTTGTGTGTTGACCTGTGTGCATGCTGGTCTGAAGGTGTGCTTGGGATAGGCTGGGGTACAGGGGATTGGGTCTGGGTGGATTACGTTGGAGGGGGGAGGCTAGAGACAGAGACCATGGCTGCCATCAGTGCTGAGGCCAGAGTCTGAAAAGCTTGCTGAAGGGCCGCCTGACCAGAATGAATGCCCTCCAGGAATGCATTTCTTTGTTGCAGCTGCCTTTCTACACCCTGGATGGCATTCAAAATGGTATTCTGCCCAACAGTGAGGGACCTGAGGAGGTCAATGGCCTCCTCACTGAGGGCAGCAGGGGTGATTGGGGCAGGGGCTGAGGTGACTGGGGCGAAGCTGATGCCCACCCTCCCGTGTGAGCGGGCATGGGGCAAAGGCTGAGAGGCTGCTGGGAGGGCGGTGCTGGTAGGGGGGAAGGACGAGTCCGTGTCACTGGTGCCAGCTCCTGTCCCTGCCGTGGAGCTCCCCTCGCCCTCCGTCCCACTGGTGAAGTTGGAGTCCATAGTGTGGCCCTCCATGGCCATGTGGGATGCAGCCCCCTCGTGCTCCGGTGCCACTGCTCCTCCGCCTGATGATGCTAATGCACACAAGAACAGGGAGACCACAAAAGGGGGGGGGGACAGAAGAAAGACATGTTGAGTGCATGCATTGCTGCTACCGTTGGTGGAAACGACAGACACAGAAGCCCCCTGCCCTGCGCCGCGCTCTTGGGCTCCACTGTTCAATCCCTGGGAAATGGCCTACTAGGCTATGCACAACATGTGCACACATGGATGACACAGGGGCATGACTAGATGTACTTGGCACTCTACAGAGGTGGGGTGGGGTGCCACATGGCCTGCCTTACAGAGGGACTGTGCCTACTAAACTTGCACTGGCCTAGGGAAACCCAGAGCCCACCTCCCCCACCCAGACCCCTCCACAGCGTGAAAAATGAACATCAGGGGGGTCATGGTGCGACGGGCACCCCTCCCACATTGGGAGGCCATCCCCAGCTGAGCCGCCGCTGTCTTCTTGCTCCAGCGGCGAATGTCCTCCCATCTTTTCCGGCAGTGGGTGCTCCGTCTGTGGTAGACCCCCAGGGTCCGGACATCCTTGGTGATGGCACGCCAAATATTTTTTTTCTGGTGGGCGCTGACCTTCATGAATTGTACAGGGGGAAGAGAAACTTATTACCAACTCCACCGTCACAGTCATTGGACCCCATCCCTACCCTTGCCATGTGGCACATGCACTCACCGTGGTTTCATGCACGCCTCAATCGCCCACCTCTTCTTACATCCACCCCACTCCACACAGGCATAGCCCATACAGCATGCTCCCAGTGTGCTTACCTGTTTGTCTGGAGGACCGTAGAGTAGTGTGTACTGGGGAGGACCCCGTCCACGAGTTTCTCCAACTCCTCCGATGTGAAGGCAGGGGCCCTTTCCCCAGACACTCGAGCCATTGTCTCTTCCAGACTGAGGTCACAGCAGCACTTGCAGTGTAGGTCCTCTCCTGTCAAAGATCAGGTATCGAGTGATTGAACAGATAGAAAATGGCTGTCACGTCCGCGGAGGTGCGTACCGTCACTGCCTGCGTACATCGTTATTGGCTCCTGGGACACATAGGGTCCAATATTAACCAATGCAGCATTGCGCCGCGGTCTTCGACCACCTACCGCAACGGTGTACAACGCCAGCACAGTTACCTCACATCCCATTGTCCCACTTCAGAGGTAAGGCAGCCGCCATTTCAGGGGCCCACATGGCTTCATTTTTAACTGCGTCACACATGTCTAGGCCTAGACTCAACACACATACAGGCCACTTTTTGGATTATGATTTGTGTTCTGTGTAAGCTGTGGGTACGTACCTCTGAATTGGTTGACTTTGTGCTCGCTGTTGTCCTTCATAGGCACCGTCTGCTGGGACATGTGAGGAAATGGCGGCATCCTCCGGTGTACCGACCGCTGGTGGACCTGTCAACAATGGAGGAAAGACATGTGATCATCACATACAGGCTTGACTGTGCCACAATCCAGGAACTGTGTACCCAGCTGGAGCCAGACCTGATGTCAGTTATCCGCCATCCCACAGGATTCCCACCTCAAGTGCAGGTGCTGTCAGTGCTCCATTTCCTTGCAAATGGGTCATTTCAAACAACTGTGGCCTTTGCATCAGGGATGTCCCAGCCTATGTTTTCCAACTTGTTGTCCAGAGTGTTGTCTGCCCTGCTGAAACACATACAGAGCTATATCGTTTTCCCTCAGGTTGAGGATTTGCCTACAGTGAAAGGGGATTTCTATGCCCTGGGACATATCCCCAATGTCATAGGTGCCATTGATGGGACCCTTGTGGTTCCCCCCGCAGGAGTGAACAGGTGTACAGAAACCGGAAGAGTTATCATTCGATGAATGTACAGATGGTATGTTTGGCAGACCAGTACATCTCCCATGTTAATGCCAAGTTCCCTGGCTCAGTGCATGACACCTAAATCCTGCAGAATAGCAGCATCCCTTATGTGATGGGTCAGCTCCAGAGGCACCGTGTGTGGCTATTAGGTGAGCACCTGGAAGCAAGACAGTGGGAATTGTTGTCTGGGTCTGGGGTTATCCCTACAGGTTAGTGTGTGTCTAACTGTCGTCCCTCGCCATTTGCAGGTGACTCTGGTTACCCCAACCTGTCATGGCTACTGACCCCAGTGAGGAATCCCAGGACAAGGGCAGAGGAATGGTACAATGAGGCCCATGGGCGAACACAGTGGATAATCGAGCGGACCTTCGGCCTCCTGAAGGCCAGGTTCAGGTGCCTCCATATGACAGGTGGATCCCTATTCTACTCACCAAAGAAGGTGTGACAGATCATCGTGGCCTGCTGTATGCTTCACAACTTAGCTTTGCGACGACAGGTGCCTTTTTTGCAGACGGATGGCCCAGATGGCGGTGTTGTTGCAGCTGTGGAGCCTGTGGACAGTGAAGACGAGGAAGCAGAAGAAGAAGACATGGACAACAGGGACTCAGTGATCCTGCAATATTTCCATTGAGACACAGGTAAGAATACAAAACTTGCCTACTACATGTACTTTAACACTACTACCTCTCTACTGTCTGTCGTTTTCACCCAGTGTATGGTCACTGAGTTTTCACTTTCCCTTATGATTTCACAGATGCGGGTCCCACTGTGTGACATCTGCTTTGATTCCTGGACTACAGCTGTGTGACATAGGTAAGTTGACATTACAATTGAAAGAGCTTTTTGCCACAGTAATTGCTAATACACTATTCCGAAATCACAGAATGACTCCTGATTGTTTTGTGCTTCAAGGGTGTTTATTTTAGTGCTCAATATTGGAGGGGGTTGCAAAATGGTGAGGGGTGATGGTGGAGGAATGCCCATGGCAGAGTCCAGTCTATTAGTCTCACAGGTGCATTGCCCAAATGGGCATAGGAAGTGGAGCTGGGGCAGTTTAAGGATGGACAGAGTGACAAAGTGGGACAGAAGGATGACATTCAGGGTGGTCTCATTTCTTGGCGGGGGTCTTGGCATCGTTCTCTGTCTTTGTCGTGGATCTCGGGGACCGTTTGCGGGGTGGTTCTCCCTCTCATGGGGGTGGGGTGCTGGTGTGGTGGTCCTGTGGCGGTGCCTCCTGTCCACTAGCGCCGGCGGAGGTGGTGGGAAGTTCATCATCCAGGCTAGTGTCAGGGGCCCCTTGTTGTGCCACAGTGTCCCTCCTGGTGTTCACGAGTTCCTTCAGCACCCCTACAATGGTGCCCAGAGTGGAATTGATGGATTTTAGTTCCTCCCTGAACCCCAAATACTGTTCCTCCTGCAGGTGCTGGGTCTCCTGAAACTTGGCCAGTACTTGTCGCGCCGCACCGCGCGGCGCTAGCCGAGTGTTCGTCTCAAGCCGGGCGTTCGGCTCGGGCCGCGCATCGCGTTTCTAAGACGCGGCGCGCCCCGAGCCTTTCCTGTACTTTACAAGGCCCCAGACCTTACATGGGGCCTCGCACTGCTCTCTCCCTCCGCATTTTTGGGGTCTCCTGACCCCTCTTACCTGTTCTTGTTTCTTCTTTTTCTTCTTTCTTCTTTCTTGGGTTTTTGCTGCACTTTCCTTTATGTCTTTTCCCCCTTCCCAGGTTACCTTTCTCTTCCCAGCATTCCTCATTCCCTAGTCTCTATGGTTTCTACTCTATTCTGTTCTATCTACTTTTCCCTATCTAAAATGGTGTCCTTTTTCTTCCTGTGGGTCACTTCCTGTTTTTTGGTATTTAAGGGCGGTGTTTTCTTCTCTTCTTTGCGCTGCAACACTTTCTGTTCAGATGGTGTCCTCGCTCCTGATTTCCTTGCCTTTTGGTTCTGGAATTCGCCAATTCTGTGCTATTTGAATTCAGTTCTTTTTGATTCCTGTTCTTTTGTTCTTGTTTTTCAGGAGTCATTCTGTTGGAGGTTTTTTCCCCTTTTTTGGAAGGTTTTTTTTCCCTCTGGCGCTATTTTCTGAAGGTCACGGTCTGTTCTTGGCGCTTCCATTGCCTACAGCACCATGGCTACCAGAAAGAGTCGCCCCTTTTTGGGCCAAAGCCGAACACTCAAGATCCACGCCACGAGATCCGCAGATTCCAGGCACAAGCAGCACATGAGTCGTGACAGATTGCAGCGCCAAACCATTCCGACGTCTTGAAACACCATGGATGACACAGTGGTGGCTGCTGCAGATCCGGATCACTCTCTCCTGACGACGATTCAGCAACAAGCTCAAGAATTACAACAACTACGCAATGAGAATGCTGCGTTACGACAGGCTTTGGCTTTCCGCAGTGGTGATGTTCCAACGCTTTCAGCTTCTACCCATCGTTTTTCTGGTGAACCAACCAAACTGCGTGAGTTCCTTGATTCCTTAACGGTGTACTTCGCCTTCCAACCCACCCAATTCTCCCAAGACAGAACAAAGGTGGGTTATCTAATCAGTGCCTTATCCGGTCCTGCCTTGGCCTGGGCAACCCCGATGGTATCGTCCAACGATCCGGTATTATCGGACTATTCTGCCTTCGTGAATCGCTTCAAACAAATGTTTAGTCGTCCTGGATTGGAGGCTTCAGCGGAAGAAGCCTTATGCGACATTCAACAAGGTTCACAAGATGTCCTACAATACATAACACGTTTTCGTCAGTTAGCGGCAGAGACCACCTGGGTGGAACGTACGCTGGTGACTTTGTTTCGTAGAGGACTCAAAGAAGAAATAAAGGATGAATTAGTACATTCCACCAGAGTGGAAGATCTTCGTGGCCTGATGGATCAAGCCCTTTCCATTGAATACCGCCTTCAGGAACGGAGATCGGAGAAGAGAAGGAGTAGAGGGTCTTTCCAACCAAGCACTTCACGAGTTTATCCGCACCGTTCTGAGGAACCTCGCCCTCCTGCTAGAGACATCGAAGGAGAACCCATGCAGGTGGATACTACTCGAGGTCCTCTCTCCGCTAGCGAGCGGGAAGACAGGCGAAAGAAAGGGTTGTGCCTGTACTGTGGTTCTGCTGGCCATATGCTTCGTACCTGTCCTGTACGTCCGTCAAGGCCATCGGGGAACGCCACTTCCCGTCCTCTGTAAGAAGGGAGGGGACGGGATTATCTGCCATACCTTCCATCAGTTCCTTTAATGACAATACAACATCCTTACTCATAGTACCAGTCCTGTTACAATTTCCTGACGGCCGTCAAGAAAAGACTATGGCTTTACTAGACTGTGGTGCTAGTGGTATTTACATGGATAAGACGTGGGCCACTACTCAACAAGTTCCTACACAACCCAAGGAAATTCCCGAACAAGTGCACACAGTGGACGGATCCTTGATATCCTCTGGTCCAGTTGATACAACTACTCTGCTGCTGAATTTACAGATCGGTAACCATCAAGAACACGTTGCCTTTGATCTCATAACATCCCCCAACCATACCATCATTCTTGGAATTCCATGGTTCATTAGACATAATCTGTATGTGAATTGGGCAACCCGGACAGTTTCCTTGTCTTCACAATTTTGTTACGAGCACTGTTTTTCTTCTGACAAGTATTGGTCACCTAAGAGATCAATAATTACGGAAGGTACCACCGGTTCTTCCATTAATACAGTCCAAGGAGTCCCTGAACACTATTTGGAGTTTCGAGATGTGTTCCAAAAACCATCCAGACCTGTGTTACCTCCACATAGGGACTATGATTGTGCTATTCCCTTGGAACCTGGCACTATCGTTCCTTTTGGAAGGATGTATTCCCTCACGGAACCTGAAAAGGGAGTTCTAAAAGAGTATCTGGAAGAAAATATACAGAGTGGTCTTATTGTTCTATCGTCCTCTCCGGCCGGGGCTCCTCTCTTTTTTGTACCCAAGAAATCGAAGGATCTTCGCCCTTGCCTGGATTTTCGAGGCCTGAATAAGATAACTATTAAAGATCGTTATCCTTTGCCTCTCATCAGGGATATTCTAGAAGCAGTCAGAGGGGCTCAACGGTTTACCAAACTAGATCTACGGGGAGCCTACCACCTTTTACGCATTAAAGAAGGAGACGAGTGGAAAACAGCTTTTAGGACCCCTTTTGGTCACTTTGAATACAAAGTAATGCCTTTTGGTCTCACTAATGCCCCCGCAATCTTCCAGAGATTTATGGACTCAGTGTTTTCTGACCTTCTGAACCAGACAGTTGTAATTTACTTAGATGATATTCTTATTTATTCTAGAAATCCCGAATTCCATTCTTCCCATGTGAAACAAGTCCTTCAAAGACTCCGGGCTCATCAGCTATTTTGCAAACCAGAAAAGTGCGAGTTTGACAAGACGGAAGTTAAATATCTGGGTTATCATTTAAGTCCCACCGGCATAGCTATGGATCAAGAAAAAGTACAAGCTATTCTAGATTGGCCTTCCCCATCTTCTATTAAAGAAACACAATGTTTTCTAGGGTTAGCGAACTTTTATCGGCAATTCATCTTAGACTTTGCAAAACAGACTAGCCATATAACTCACACTTTAAAGAAGGAAAATTTAACAAAAGGATTTGTCTGGACTAAGGCGGCCGAAACAGCCTTTCAAGATTTAAAGAAGGCGTTCACTCAAGCTCCCATCTTAAGACATCCAGATACCAACAAACAATTTATTGTAGTTACCAATGCTTCCGAAAGAGCCATTGGAGCCGTCTTACTTCAACAACAAGAGGATGATGGTCTTGAACATCCTGTTTTCTACTTGTCCCATATACTCTCTATAGCAGAACAACATTACTCAGTACTGGAAAGAGAATTATTGGCCCTGAAAACAGCCTGCCTAGAATGGAGACAGTTCCTGATGGGTTCCAAGGAGCCTTTTGAGGTGAGAACAGATCACCGTAATTTACAATGTTTACGAAATTTCGTATGCCAGAATAGTCGCCAAGCTCGTTGGGCCTTTTTCTTCAGTCAGTATGATTTTTACATTACTTATATTCCTGGATCCCAAAACATTCTGGCTGATGCTCTGTCTCGCCGTTATCCAGATTGTACTCCTGCCCCATCTCAACATCTACTGGAACCTAGTAAGATCATTGGAGTAGCTCAGTCTTTTCTGGAGGAGGTACAACTGGAATACTCCAACTTATCTGATCACGAAGTAGAGAAACTAAGGCCTCTATTACATAAAAGACAAGGTTACTATTATTATCAAGATCTGTTATTCCTCCCTACTGACAGAGTAAGAGAAAAAGCATTACAAATGTGCCATGTTTCACCGGTTGTGGGTCATAGAGGCATAAAGGCCACACAAGAACTTCTTTCGCGATTTTTCTGGTGGCCTACCTGGAGACTGGATATTGAAAGATACGTTCAGGCTTGTCCCACATGCGCTCAAGTCAAGATTCCCCGTACCAGACCTGCAGGATTACTCCAGCCTTTGCCTGTTCCGCCAACTCCATGGCACACCATCTCTACTGATTTTATGTGTTCGCTACCACCTTCAGCAGGAAACTGGGTAATCATGGTCACAGTGGATTCCTTTACTAAAATGGCTCACTTCACTGCCCTGAAAAAGCTACCTACCTCCCAAGAACTGAGCCAGATATTTATCGATCATATCTTCCGTCTTCATGGACTTCCACATACCATTGTATCCGATAGAGGGCCTCAGTACATTTCCCGGTTTTGGCGATTTTTTTGTAAAACACTAAATATCAATAGAGCCCTGTCATCAGGCTTCCATCCTCAGACCAATGGACAGACTGAGCGTCTGAACCAAGGATTAGAGCAATATCTTCGCTGTTTTTGCAATTCTACCCAAAGCAACTGGAACACTTATCTCCCTATTGCAGAATTTTCATACAATAATACTGTCCATAGTGCCTCCAAGGTCACTCCTTTTTTCGGTTCCTATGGCTTTCATCCTACCTCTTTTCCTACTTCTCCTCGGTCTACCTCTCCCCTGCCCGCTATCACTCTTTTCTCCAAACGACTTCTACAAATCCATAGACTAATTCGATCCAATCTATTACACACCAAGAGATATATGAAGAAAGTAGCAGACAAGAAACGTAGGTCCACTCCGGACTACCATCTGCAAGATAAAGTTTGGCTTTCTTCCAAATTCTTACCCTCACGTCTTTCTCAGAACAAGTTCACACCTCGCTACTACGGGCCTTTCCGTATTCTTCAGCTGATTAATCCTGTCACTGTCCGTCTTCACTTACCTCATACGTGGAAGATTCATCCAGTCTTTTATGTCTCCCAGCTTAAACCTTATGTGCCTGACCCTTACTCTCGTCAGTTTCCTTGCCCTCCTCCTGTCTTAGTGGATGATGTTCCTGAATATGAGGTTCAGGACATTTGTGACTCTTGTCTTTCTCACAAACGTCTGCAGTATCTAATTCATTGGAAGGGTTATCCTCTCAGTGAATGTTCTTGGGAAGACGCATCTTCTGTTCACGCGCCTCTTCTGATTCAGCGCTTTCACCGTTTATTTCCTCTCAAACCTGGGCCTTCGGGAGGGGGACCTACTGTCGGGCCGCACCGCGTGGCGCGAGCCGAGTGTTCAGCTCAAGCCGGGCGTTCGGCTCGGGCCGCGCATCGCGTTTCTAAGACGCGCCGCGCCCCGAGCCTTTCCTGTACTTTACGAGGCCCCAGACCTTACATGGGGCCTCGCACTGCTCTCTCCCTCCGCATTTTTGGGGTCTCCTGACCCCTCTTACCTGTTCTTGTTTCTTCTTTTTCTTCTTTCTTCTTTCTTGGGTTTTTGCTGCACTTTCCTTTATGTCTTTTCCCCCTTCCCAGGTTACCTTTCTCTTCCCAGCATTCCTCATTCCCTAGTCTCTATGGTTTCTACTCTATTCTGTTCTATCTTCTTTTCCCTATCTAAAATGGTGTCCTTTTTCTTCCTGTTGGTCACTTCCTGTTTTTTGGTATTTAAGGGTGGTGTTTTCTTCTCTTCTTTGCGCTGCAACACTTTCTGTTCAGATGGTGTCCTCGCTCCTGATTTCCTTGCCTTTTGGTTCTGGAATTGGCCAATTCTGTGCTATTTGAATTCAGTTCTTTTTGATTCCTGTTCTTGTTTTTCAGGAGTCATTCTGTTGGAGGTTTTTTCCCCTTTTTTGGAAGGTTTTTTTTCCCTCTGGCGCTATTTTCTGAAGGTCACGGTCTGTTCTTGGCGTTTCCATTGCCTACAGCACCGTGGCTACCAGAAAGAGTCGCCCCTTTTTGGGCCAAAGCCGAACACTCAAGATCCACGCCACGAGATCCGCAGATTCCAGGCGCAAGCAGCACGTGAGTCGTGACAGTACTGTTGCCATCGTCTCCTGGGAGTGGTGGTAGGCTCCCATGATGTTGGAGAGGGCCTTGTGGAGAGTGGGTTCCCTTGGCCTGTCCTCCCCCTGTCGCACAGCAGCCCTCCCAGTTCCCCTGTGTTCCTGGGCCTCCATTCCCTGGACCGTGTGCCCACTGCCCCCAGGTCACTGTTGTTGTTGGGGTGGTGGGTTAGCCTGGGTTCCCTGTAGTGGTGGACACACTGCTGATTGACGTGTCCTGGGGACAGAGGTATGGGCCCGCTGGGTGGGTGCTGTGCTGGTGTTTCCAGAGGGGGGAAGCTCTGTAGTGGCCTGTGACTGTGTGATGGGAACCGACTGTCCCGAGGTCCCCGATGGGCCGGGCTGGTCATCTAGATCCAGTTGGACAGAGGTGCTGTCATCACTGTGGGCCTATTCTGTTGGTGGTGTGAACATGTCTGGACCCTCCTGTCCGGTGACGTTGGATAGGGGTCCTGCAGGGGTATAAAAGGATGTTTATTACATCTGTGTGTGCCATGGTGGGCAATGGTGGGTGACCGTGTACCCCAGTGCTTGCATTCCTGTGTGGGACCTTGTGTGATGATGGTTTAGGGGGGTGTATTGGTTTGTGCAGTGGGCATGCTTTGGTGATGGGTGTCCATGCTTTGGTGTTGCATGTAGGTCTTGGTGTTGGGATGTGTGGTTTGTGATGTTGGGACATTTGTGAGGAGCTGGAGTGATGGGGTGAGGGTGAGGGTGGGGGTATGTGATGGCATGCAGGTAGGGTGGGGGATGTAATAGTTAAGATTTGACTTACCAGAGTCCATTCCTCCATCTAGTCCTTTGAGGCCATCAGGATGCAGAATCGCCAAAACCTGCTCCTCCCATGTTGTTAGTTGTGGGGGAGGAGGTGGGGATCCGCCACCAGTCCGCAGAACCGCAAGGTGGTGTCTTTAGACCACGGAACGCACCTTCCCCCGTAGGTCATTCCACCTCTTCCTGATGTCATCCCGATTTCTTAGGTGCTGTCCCACTGCATTGACCCTCTCCAATATTCTTCGCCATAGCTCCATCTTCCTTGCAATGGATGTCTGCTGCACCTATGATCCGAATATCTGTGGCTCTACCCAGACGATTTCCTCCACCATGACCCTGAGCTCATCCTCCTAGATCCTGGGGTGTCTTTGCCGTGCCATGGGGTGGTGTGGGTGATGTGTGGGGTGGTGTGGGTGGTGCTAAGTGTGCTGATATGTAATGGGGTGTTGTGTGAGGTGCGTGGAAGTTATGTGGGTGATGGTGTTGTGTGCCTGTGGATGTTAGTATTGTTGATGGTGGTGTCTCTCTCTGTGCTTCTTTCTCAATTGTGGTCGTAGGGGTTTGTGGGTGATGTGGGTGTGTGTTTTATATTGTATTGGGTGTGTGGGAGTGGTGTGTGTATGTGTATCAGGTGTGTGTATTTTGAATTGTCCAATGTGGTTGTGTTTTGTATGAGTGTGTGTATTTTGAGCGCGGTGGTGTGTACCGCCAATGGAATTCCGCAGTTGAAAGACCGCCGCGTGGATTTGTGTCATGATAGTGTGGGCGTATTTCTGTTGGCGTGACGGTGGAGGTTTTTTTTCGCCAGTTTATCACTGACCTTTGGTGTGGCGGACTTGTGTGGGTGTCTGAATATTGGCAGATTCCGTGCTGTGGGTCACAATGGCTGTGGCGGATTTCCGCGGGCGCGGCGGTGTGTTTGCGGTCTTCTGCACGGTGATAAGCGGCTTTTACTGCCAATGTTGTAATGATCGCCTTTGCCTTCTAAGTTAAGCCTGTCTGCTCAGTGCCAAGCTACCCGAGGGTGGGCATAGGATCATTTGGATTGTGTGTGACTTACCCTGACTAGAGCTAGGGTCCTTGCTTGGACAGGGGGTAACCTGACTGCCAACCAAAAACCCCATTTCTAACATTGTTGATCAGCGGTGAGGATAGGACTTGTATTGGTGCAGTGACATACAGTACCTAAGTATTTCACTACCTACCCACAGTTGAAGGTCAACTTGATTTTTTATCTCTTTTTGCAATTTTAATTTTTCCTGTTAATTTCATACTGAAATCCTCATTCATCATGTCTCAGGCTGTGTCTCAAGCAGGAAATTTTTACCCGGCCCTGTTGGAGACATATAGGGGGTCATTCTAACTTCGACGGGCGGCGGAGGCCGCCCGCCGAAGTTCCCCCACCAAAATACCACTCCGCGGTCTAAAGACCGCGGAGGGTATTTTGGGATTTGCCCTGGGCTGGCGGGCGGCCGCCAAAAGGCCGCACGCCAGCCCAGGGCAAATCAACCTTCCCACGAGGACGCCGGCTCAGAATTGAGCCGGCGTAGTGGGAAGGTGCGACGGGTGCTGTTGCACCCGTCGCGTATTTCAGTGTCTGCATAGCAGACACTGAAATACTGAGTGGGGCCCTCTTACGGGGGCCCCGCGGCACCCCCTACCACCATCCTGTTCCTGGCAGGAGACCCGCCAGGAACAGGATGGCGGTAGGGGGTGTCAGAATCCCCATGGCGGCGGAGCGCGCTCCGCCACCCTGGAGGATTCTGCAGGGCAGCGGGAAACCGGTGGGAGACTGCGGTTTCCCGCATCTGACCGCGGCAGAACCGCCGCAGTCAGAATGCCCTTAGGAGCACCGCCAGCCTGTTGGCGGTGCTCCCGTGGTCGGTGACCCTGGCGGTCACCGACCGCCAGGGTCAGAATGACCCCCATACTGTCAAACAGCTGAAAGGGTTCTGCAGGGATATGGGAGTATCTACCCAAGGTGCCTCCAGAAAGGAGGAATTTCGAGTGGCGCTGAGGGCCTGAGCAGAAACCCCTACAGAGGAGGATGTTGAGGAGGAGGATCCAGAGGATGGTCCCTCAGCGGATTTTTCACCATCAGTGAATGAGATTACCACTGCAATCGTGCCCCCTGCCAAACCAGGGAGCAGTGTCTCTGATCAAAGACTGACAGCAGAGGAAAGGAGAGAGGAGAAAGAGTTTCAATTGCAGATGGCAAAGTTGAAAGTTGAGGCTCAACAGGAGGGAAGGAGAGCAGAGAGAGAAGCCAAGCAAGCTGAGGCTGAAAGAGCAGCCAAACAGATTGAAGCTGAGAGAGCTGCAGCTAAGAGAGCTTTGGCTGAGAAAAAAACTGTTGTTGGCTCATAAACTGAGTCTCAAGGAGCTGGAGATCAAGGCAAGACAGTCTGAGTCCAGCAGTGATGGTGGCAGCATACATGCAGGACCTGTTGGGGAGAAAAAGGTTTGTATACCCAAGAATGTGGTGCCAAGTTATGTGGTGGGAGATGACATTGACAAGTGGTTGGCTGCCTATGAAGTTGTACTAAGGGCCCATGGGGCCTCTTATGAGCAATGGGGGCGGTCTTGTGGTTTTATATACCAGCAGTGGGGAGGGACACACTTCTTACACTAGCTCCACATGATGAGAATGTCTATGCACCCATTAAAGCCGCTTTACTGGCCAAGTTTGGGCTGACCCCTGAGAAATACCATCAGAGGTCTAGGGACAGCACCAAACCTTCCACAAAAGCTTGGGTAGATTGTTTTGATTTCTCCAAAAAGGCACTGAATGGATGGGTGTGGGGCAGCAAAGTAAATGACTGCAAAGGGTTATATGACTTGATTCTTAGAGAGCATATGCTCAGTATTTCTTTTACAGAGTTACACCAGCACTTAGTAGATAGCAAGCTGATTGATCCCAGGGAGCTTGCAGAGGAGGTGGACCTCTGGGTTAGCACCAGAGAGTCCAAGAAGGCATCTGGGAGGGACAGTCACTAAGGTGGGCAGGGTTCCCAACAGAAGAAAGTGGGGGAGAAAAACTTAAAGATAAGGAGTTCTCAAAAGGCCCCCAACAGAATTCCCAAGGGGGGATGGTAACCATTCCTCTTCTAGATTTGGAAAGAAGCCAGGGTACTTTGCTAGAACGTTAGGGAAGTTCAACCCCAAATGCTTAGAATGCTACCAGCATGGACACTGTAAGGGCAACTCCCAGTGTTCCAAGAGAGCACAGTCCACCACTGGACAGACACCTGGGTTCGCTAGTGTAGCACTCGGCGGGGAGACAGTCCCTGTGAGCTTTGGGGGGCAGACAGAGGTTTCCATAGTGTCCCTGGGAGAAAGAGAGATGGTGCCTAATGCCCACGTGCCAGAAAATACTTCAAAGTATAGGCAGTGGGTCACCATTGATGGGCAAAGGGTGGAGGCTCTGTGTGATACAGGAGCTAGTATGACTACTGTCAAGAATCAGCTGATGTCAGCAGAGCAGGTATTACCCAATACATTCCACCAGGTCATAGTCGCTGACAATCGTCAGAGTCACCTACCGGCGGCTCTGGTTACCTTTGAGTGGGGGGGGATCTCTGGTACTCTGAAAGTAGCTGTGAGTCCTGCCATTCCTGTAGATTGCCTTTTAGGCAATGATCTTGAGCATACTACCTGGAAGGAGGTAGAGATCAGATCCCTCCTGGAGATGTTAGGTTTGCCTGAGTGTATCTGCATGACCACAAGGTCCATGGCTGCCCGGGAAGGTAGTCAAGGGCGTTTGGAGCCTGGAACAATGGCCAATACAGCTGCAAGAGGCACGCAAAACCCACCTCATATGTTCCCACAGTGGTGGACAGGGCCCCTGAGGAGGAAGAGGTCCCTGAGCCAACTGGGGAGGATATAGCTGACTTGGGCAACCTACCTGAACTTGCTGGCTGGCAAGTAGAGGGTGGGCCAACTAGGGTAGAATTCTGCAAGGCGCAGAAGGAATGCCCCACAATTGAGGGTCTGAGGCAACAGGCCTCAGCCCAAGCAGCAGGTGATGCCTCTGGCACTCACCATATTTACTGGGAGAATGATCTCCTTTACAGTGAGCCTAAGGTTCCGGGCCCTGGGGCAGCACGTGTGCTGGTGGTCCCCTGATGTTACCGGGCCTTCCTACTGGGTCTGGCTTACCACATTCCCCAGGCAGGACATCAGGGCCAAGACAAGACCTTTAATAGGCTTGTGACCCACTTCCATTGGCCCAGAATGAGGTGTAGTCTCAGATAACTTCTGCAGAGCTTCCCCACCTGCCAGGCTAGTGGGAAGACAGGGAAACAGCTTAAAGCTCCCTTGATACCACTCTCTGTCGTTGGCGCCTCTTTTGAAAGGGTGGGCATCGACATTGTTGGTCCTTTGGACCCCAAAACTGCCTTGGAAAACAGGTTTATCCTGGTTTTGGTGAACCATGCCACCCGCTATCCAGAGGCAAGCCCTCTGAGAACAGTGACTGCACCAATGATGACCAGAGCCCTGCTGGGAATATATATCCATGTGGGATTCCCTAAGGAAGTTGTGTCTGACAGGGGCACAAACTTCATGTCTGCGTACATGAAGTCCATGTGGGATGAGTGTGGGGTGACCTACCAGTTTACCACCCCTTATCATCCTCAATCCAATGGGTTGTTGAGAGATTCAACAAGTCCCTTTAAGGTATGATTAATGGCCTGACTGAAGCAATGAGATGTAAGTGGGACATCCTCTTACCATGCCTGCTGTTTGCTTACAGGGAGGTGCCCCAGAAAGGGGTAAGGTTCAGCCCCTTTGAACTTCTCTATGGTCACCCTGTCAGGGGACCACTGAGCATAGTTAAGAGGGCTGGGAGAAAGCTCCCAAGACACCTCCCCAGGATATGGTCAGCTACATGCTGGCCCTCCGCAACCAAACCCAATGCTTCTGAAAGCAGGCCAAAAATAACCTTGAGGCCAGTCAAGAGATGATGAAGGAGTGGTACGACCCAAAGACCACTATGGTTGAGTTCTCACCTGGAGACAAGGTTTGGGTGATGGAGCCAGTAGAGCCTAGGGCTCTCCAGGACCGCTGGACTGGCCCATTTGAGATTAAGGAGTGTAAGGGAGAGGCCACTTACCTGGTGGACCTCAAGACCCCTAGGCAGCCCCTAAGGGTTTTCCATCACAATAGACTCAAACCTCACTTTGAGAGGTCTGAGGTCAGTTTGCTCCTAGTCACAGATGAGGGCATGGAAGAGGAGAGTGAACCTCTCCCCGATCTCCTCTCTGCCAAAGAAGGTTATGGGTCAGTGGAGGGTGTCATTCTCTCTGACTCCCTGACTCTATATCAGGGAGGAGATTCTATGAGTTGTTAGAGCAGTTCTCTTCCCTGTTTTACCTTACTCCTGGACAGTTGACAGGTTGTCGGATAAGGTGAAGGCCAGCATCAAGGAGGAGGTCTCCAAGATGTTGACCTTAGGGGTTATTGAGAAATTCAGTAGTCCCTGGTCCAGCCCTGTGGTGCTGGTTCCTAAGGCTGCTGCCCCCGCTGCGAAGCCAGAACTCCGGTTCTGTGTGGACTACCGGGGTCTCAACTCAGTCACACGGACTGACGTTCACCCCTGCCCCCGAGCTGATGAGCTCGTGGACAGGCTAGGCGCTGCCAAGTTCCTGAGTACATTTGATCTTACTTCAGGGTACTGGCAGATCGCCCTGACTGAAGGGGCCAAAGAGAGATCTGCATTTTCCACAACTGATGGCATTCCCAGTTCCTGATGATGCCCTTTGGGTTGAAAAATGCCCCCACTACCTTCCAACGGTTGGTTAATGGGGTCCTAGCTGGCAAGAATGCCTACTGCGCAGCCTAAAGAGATGACATAGCTGCCTATAGTTCCAGCTGGGAGCAACACCTGCTCCACCTCAAGGAGGTGCTTCAGGCTCTGCAACAGGCAGGCCTGACCATCAAGACTAGTAAGTGCCAGATTGGGCAGGGTTCCATGGTGTACTTGGGACACCTAGTAGGTGGTGGCAAGGTTCAGCCAATCCATGCCAAGATTAAGACTATCAGGGCTTGGCAACAACCTAGAACACAGACTGAAGTGAGAGCCTTTTTAGACCTCACTGGATACTACCGCAGATTTGTCAAGGGTTATGGTTCCATTGTGTCACCCTTGACAGAACATACTTCCAAAAATAAACCTAGATTAGTGAATTGGACAGAGGCTTGTCAGAAAGCCTTTGATTCTCCGAAGGAAGCCATGTGCACGGCCCCCATGCTCAAGGCCCCTGACTACTCCCAGGAATATATTGTGCAGACAGATGCTCAGAGCATGGCATAGGGGCTGTTCTAGCACAGCTAAATGAGGAGGGCTCAGACCAACCAGTATTCTTTATTAGCAGAAGACTATTACCACAGGAACAGAGGTGGAGTGCTATTGAGAGAGAAGCATTTGCTGTGGTCTGGGCACTGAAGAAGCTCAGACCATACCTGTTTGGGACTCACTTCCGGGTTTAGACAGACCACATGCCCCTCACATGGCTCATGCAGATGAGGGGTGAGAATCCTAAACTCTTGCGGTGGTCCATTTCCCTACAAGGGATGGACTTTACGGTGGAGCATTGCCCGGGGATTGACCACGCCAAATGCTGATGGTCTCTCCAGATACTTCCGCCTTAGCAATGAGAGCTCCCAGGAGGTTGGGTAGCTCTCCCCACTTTCAGCTGGGGGGGTCACATGTTAGACCTGACAGCCTTAGGGTGGTCGCCCCTAACTTTTCCCTGCTGGTTTTCAGACTGTCAACACTTTACCACTGCTAACCAGTGCTAAAGTGCATATGCTCTCTCCCTTGAAACATGGTAACATTGGATCATACCCAATTGGACTTTTTAATTTACTTATAAGTCCCTAGTAGAGTGCACTATATGTGCCCAGGGCCTGTAGATTAAATGCTGCTAGTGGGCCTGGAGCACTGATTATGCCACCTACTTAACTAGCCCCTTAACCTTGTCTCAGGCCTGCCATTGCAAGGCATGTGTGTGCAGTTTCACTGCCAATTCGACTTGCCATTTAATTTAGTTGCCAAGCCTTAAACTCCTCTTTTTCTATATATAAGGCACCCCTAGGTAACCCATAGGGCATGGTGCTGTGTAGGCAAAAGGCAGGACATGTACCTATGCAGTTTACATGTCCTGGTAGTGTAAAGGTCTTACATTCATTTTTTACAAGACTGTGAGACCTGCTCCCTTCATAGGCTAACATTGGGACTGCTCTCATACAGTGTTTTAGTGGTAGCTTCTGATCTGAAAGAAGTAGGAAGGTCATATTTAGTATGGCCAGAAAGTTGATATAAAATCCTGCTGACCAGTGAAGTTGGATTTAATATTTCTATTTTAGAAATGCCACTTTTAGAAAGTGAGCATTTCTCTGCACTTAAATCTTTCTGTGCCTTACAATCCACGTCTGGCTGGGTTTAGTTGATAGCTCCTTGTGCAGTCACTCAAACAACCCAAACACAGGATACTCAGCCTCACTTGCAGACATCTGCATTTTAAATGGGACTTCCTGTGCTGGGAGGGTGGAGGGCCTGCTCTCACACAAAGGACTGCCACAACCCCTACTGGGACCCTGGCAGACAGGATTGATCTGAAAGGGGTCCTGGTGCACTTCTAAGCCACTCTTTGAAGTCTCCCCCATTTCAAAGGCACATTTGGGTATATAAACAGGGCCTCTGCCCCTACCAACTCAGACACTTCCTGGAGAAGAAACTTGTAACCAGAACCTGCAATCTGCAAAGAAGAACTGCCTGGCTGCCCGAAGGACTCACCTGACTGCTTTCTATGAAGGACTGCTGCCTTTCTGTTGCCCTGCTGCCTTGCTGCTCTCTGGCTGAGGTGAGGAAGTGTTCTCCAAGGGCTTGGTTAGAGGTTGCCTCCTGTTCCCTGAAGTCTCAGGATCAAAAAGACTTTATCTCTCCAAGAAGGACTCCTTGTGAGGTGAAATTCGATGCACAGCCTGCCTGAAATGACGCACAGCATGCACTGCAGTGAAAATTTCACTGCACACTGAACCACATCAACACAGCCCGATGTCGCAACGAGAAGATCGACACAGCACCAGCTGAACATGTCACGGTTTAAGGACAATCGCGAAGAACTGGCAAGGGATCTCTTCACACACTCAACCTGTTCAGTTACAACTAATACATCCTCACGGCAGACTTATAGTTTAAAAGTTGAATTTCAAAAATTAGAAAAACTGAAAAAGCAAGAACTGGCAAGATGGTTGGATGGGATCACATTACAGAAATATTTAAACAACAACAAGATACCTAGAGGTCTTAGAATCTTGATATTCCCTACTTATGAGGACCTAGATGATGAAGCACTCAAGGACTGGGAGGACAATTTGCAAAATGCATAATTTAATATGATGCGTATTTTAATTAAACATACTGATAAAAAGGTCGCTAAATTGCAGGGTGACATTGAAATATTAGAAAAGGGAAATTGATGGAATTCCTCAAAAAGATCTAATAAAAAAGAACTATGAGATTCTCCACAAGATAGTTGAGGACTACCAAATTTATCTTCGCGATAAAAAACTACATAAAGTCAAGCGTGACGATCTTGACTATGAACTTGGCAGAATTTACACTTTTGCCCGCAAGTATGACAATGTGAAGGTCTCTGGACCAGGTACTAATAGGGACATATTTACAAGTGATACTGATCTCTCTAGTGGTAGTTCTATGTCTTCTATAGATAGTAGCACTTTAAAGGAAAGTGAGCCTTCGAAGCAAGTTCCTCACAGTTCTGCTAATAGTTTTTTAGTCGAAATGGAACGATTACATCTTGGAACAAAAATAAATCGAAGAGAAATAAGACCAGAAGGGGTGGGAAACAATGGAGAAAAAAGTTTAGAAAAACAGGGGGTTCGTACTCGCTCGAAGAAAGACTAGGATCCATTACCTCCGACAGTAATGAGTATGGAGGTGATTTGACCATTGTTAATCTATCCAACCGTCCCTTAGACGTTACGGAGTGCAATTTACTTAGCAAGGGCTTAGGATTTTGTCCAACTCAAACTAACGACCAGTTAGAAATTTTTGTTGACCTATTCAAATTTACCCGTCTATTAAAACTGAAGAATTACTTTTCCTCTTACATTGGGGGGACCCCTTATAGTGAAACTCCCACATCGTTGACTATTGACACCACTACCGAAGGTACCCATGCAGTAACTGAATCGATATCGGATCTGCATGATATTCAATTGCTGATGTCCTTACAAAATGGTAGTGAGACTGATATTGAAGACATCAGGATAGACTTAGGAATTAAGGAGGATCTCAACACTACCAGTGGTCTTAGACCACGATCTAAATTTATACCCACCATTGCACATAGCAACATCGATTTATTTGCTAACAAGGTATCATCTGATTTATTCAAATTCTTAGTTGTTTCTAATACCAACAGGTGGAGAATTTATAATTTGTCCATTGGAGAACGGAAGGCTCTTACTAATCTTAGGACATATCGATCAATTGTTATTCGTGAGGCAGATAAAGGTGGAAATGTAGTCATTATGAATACAAGCGACTACATGCAGGAAATTGATAGACAGTTAGCTGATACAACATGTTACAAATGCCTCACTAGCAACCCTATCTATGAACTGACTGAATATATTAACAACAAGCTATGGGGGTGGCACGAACAGGGTTTACTATCTGACCATGAGTATAAATATTTACTTGTCAAGTATCCCAGATATCCTTGTATCTATATTCTCCCAAAAATTCATAAGGAAAGTACCTTCCCTCCAGGTAGACCTATTATATCTGGGATTGACTCCCCCACTGAGAGAATATCAGAATTCGTGGATCTTTTTCTACAAAAGTTTGTTTGTAACTTACCTTCATTTATACAGGACAGCAAGGACATCCTGAACAAATTTGAAGACTTCCCATGGTCCAATGGCCTTTTATTTGTTACAATGGACGTCAATAGCCTCTATACTTGCATCCAAAAACCTTTTGGCCTGTTGGCAGTCACTTCATATCTTAATACCCGCTCTGCTGACCATTATGATCATAATCAGATGCTCTTAGAAATGATCGATATCATCTTATCTAAAAAATATTTTTTACATAACACTAGATGGTTTCAACAAACACAAGGGACAGCGATGGGTTCCAAATTTGCCCCTTCATATGCCTGTCTTTTTATGGGCTGGTTCGAAAAAATACATGCATGCGGCAGAAATGCCTCTCCCTGGACTGAATTCATTGTATTTTGGGGGAGGTATATTGATGATATTATCCAAATTTGGAATGGATCCATCGAGCAACTTATTCTTTATCATGCATTTCTTAATGACAATCCTTATAATGTAAAACTCAGTCTTCATTATAGTAGGGACAGCATTGAATTTTTGGATATAAGATTTTTCATTCACAATAATTCTATACAGAGTGTTCTTTACAGGAAATCTACGTCCTGTAATAGCCTTCTACCTGCAACAAGCACACATCCGCCCTCTACCATTAATAACATCCCTTTTGGTGAGATGGTACGCGAGCGAAGAAATTGTAGTATTGAAGATCTATTTTGCAAACAAATTAGACTCGTTAAACAGAGATTTATCAACAGAGATTATAATCACCAGACTCTTCGCACTGCAGAACAACGTATCATGAGCACATCCAGAAAGGACACGTTGTTATTAAAATCTAAAAGTAAAAAGAATACACATAATGAACGTTTGTCTTTCGTAACCAGATATACGGTCCATAGTCAGGGCATCTACAAAATACTTAAACGTCATTGGCACTTACTTACCGATCTGCATGGACTCAAAGGGTTTCTCCCTGAAACACCTCGAATTACTTATCGAAGAGGCAAAACATTGAGAAATTTTCTTTGTCCGAGTTATGTGTCTGTGTCTATGTCAATGTATCCACTTGGCTTCCAGCCAAGCCTTCGGGCTTTTACACATGTTGTGAATGTAATTTATTTGCTTTTGGTCTGGATAAAACTAGTACTTTCTGTTATAACAATACAGGGGTCTTTACTATCAAGAGCTTTATTATTTGTAACACCAAATTTATGATTTATATCCTAAAATGCACATGTAACAACATTTATGTGGGTAGCACTATAAGACTGCTGAAACACCGAATACAGGAGCACATATGTGCCATTAAGAACAATGACAATAGGTATCCATTATCATTGCATATGACATCGATGCATAGACACGATGAAGTAATTTCATTTCATGGGATTGACCATATTCCATCAAACCCTAGGGGGGGCAATAGAGAACTGCAATTACGCAAAAGAGAAGCAGCCTGGATCTGTCGTTTACGTACGGTTGAGTTGGGACACAACACTGACCACAAACTTCATTATTATTTGTAATGGTATTGTTGTATACTGTACACATCAATCTTTTGTTAGCACATTTTTCTTCTGAGCATTGAATACAAGTGTTTTTATTAAAATTGTTGAATAGAGCAGTGACCTATGAATTGCCTTTCACACGTGAAAATAGATTATAACTTTCTATTTAATGACTGAGATTGTATTATATTTTGAAATATATGTTTTATTATTTCTTGACAACACCCTGTTTGTATTTATATGTTCATCGTATATCAATGGATCATCTTTTTAGTAAAACTGAGATTGTATTGTAATAGGGACTATTGGCTCCACCACTGTCATATTTACTATTGTAATACCACCCTCTATTATATATATTCTTCTTTCTCTTATTGGAGTTTTGTTACTTTCCTTCTAATTGGGTTTTTCACTGTGGACTATTTGCTCCCCTCCTCCTCCTTTTTTCCTCCCCTTTTTTCCTTTTTCTTTCTTTTCTCCCTATTTCTAGTTATATTTATTTATAACATTTTATATTTTTTCTACATATATCCCATACAATATATTTAATATATATATACATATTTTCGCTTTTCTTTTTGTCCTATTATCTATTATTGTTAATAATTCTTTACACTATTCCATTCTATATCCTTATATACTATTTTTTGGCTTACTCCTGCTCACTCTAATATGGCCGCCGCATAAACCATTCGCGTAATGCCGCCCGTTGGGCATAATCTCTTTACTATGTTTATATTTTTCTTCCGCGTACGGCGGCTTCTATAAATTTTCGGCACTTCTTGCCGTATATTTTTCAACACCCGGACGCGCTATTCACTTCACTCAACTTGACGGGCGGCAACACGACCGGGCCCGTCTCTCTTTTTCCTTGTTCTGCCGCTCACCGACCCGTTATAATTTACAACTTGGGAACAGAGTGCAACTACATATTTTAGGTAAGGCTGAAAAACAGCCCTTTAACTTACAAATACGGACATGTAAATGTACTTAAATCAACCCCCGTGGGTACCGCTCACATTATTCTACTGCTTTTACTTCTTAATGGTTTAATGTTGCCCCTAGCCTATATAATGTCTCTCAGTCCATTTTATCTAAAACCAGTGACATCTTCTGGATATATGAATCACCTTTCCTCCATTTCTCTCTTATTTTTAGCTTATTGAATCTTCGTTCGTGTTCATACATACTTTGTGAATGACTTCCTAATTCAAATTGGAACTTACCATTTGGTATGTGCTCCGTTTTCAACGTAAACTATCTTTTTATTTTCATTTTATTTTAATTTTATTTTATTCTATTTTATTTTATTTCATTTTATTTTAAGCTCTTATTCTAAGCTTTTTGTTACCGTATGTCTGGGGATGGATTCTTAAGCACTCTGGCATGGTGATGTTGGCATTATTTCGTTCCAGGGTTCACTGTATCATCATACTTATCATAGTTTCCACGGTGTTTCGTTATTGTGCACATTTTGTCACAAATGCAGTTCTTAGAATCCACTTCCTTTCTTTTTTCTTTTCTTCTTCATTACTTTCCTCCTTGTCGGTTCTATTCATCACTTGCGACTCGAGGTTGATTTAAAACAGAACTATGGCTTATCCGAAAAAATTCTCTTTTCTCTGTTGGGACTCAATCTACAATCATATGTAGCTAGTGTCTTGTGCTCCGCACTATGCAATATTTTATCTTGTTTTAAATATTTTGCTTTTGTAACGTTATGAATACTACTGTTACTTTACTTTTTTATGGTCATATGTTACTCTTGCAGCCCTGAAGAAGCCCAAGTGTATAGGGTGAAAAGCGTTGGCTGTTTGGCTGCTTGTCTCCATGAACTTATTGTCGCAACAAGTGTTTTTGACCAAATAAAGTTTTCTGGAAGAAACCAACAGAAACTTCGCGTCATCACCTGTTCAATAATTTGGGACTCTTTAGAATCTTTATATAAGAATCGTGTTTACAACCTAAAGTGGTGCACCACCCAATTCTTTCTTCTTCGACAATTGGGGTGTTCTGCCCACCCCTCTGGTTCCTTTGTGCAGCTGGGACTTTGGTGGAGGTGCACACTACATTTTACTCAACAACATATTGTCTGTGCACACTGCGACTATTTGGAAACTACTAGGGATTGATGCGTTTCTTTTTGGGCTTGCTGCACTTTGTTTGATTAACAGCACCAGCGTAGCGGCCGGGAATTCGATGCACAGCCCACTGGATCAATGCACATCCGACCCGGATTGACGCAGCCTGACTTCTAGAGAGGAATCAACACAGCACCTGGGTGCAGTAGAAAATTTTATGCAATGCCCACCGGATCGGCGCAACTCCTGTGACTTCGTCCTACCAGTGCAGGAAATCCACGCAACGTCCTGGGGCATCCGAAAACCCCACAACCCGAAGAGGATCCACGACTGAGCGCTGGAAATCGACACACAGCCGTCCCTGCGTGAAAACGAACTGACGCATCGCCATGTGCGGCCCGAGAAATCGACGCACACCCCTTTGTTTCCACGCATCTCCTCCTCTGCGGTTCTTTGCAGAAAGTTTCACACAAACCAGGTACTTTGTGCTTGAAAGAGACTTTGTTTGCTTTTAAAAGACTTAAGACAGTTTATATCACTTTTCAGTGATATCTCTACATTTACTTATTGCATCTTTGATCGTTTTGACCTGCATTTATCCAGATAAATATTATATATTTTTCTAAACACTGTGTGGTGTATTTTTGTGGTGCTATATGGTAGTATTGTATTATTTATTGCACAAACACTTTACACTTTGCTTTCTAAGTTAAGCCTGACTGCTCAGTGCCAAGCTACCCGAGGGTGGGCACAGGATAATTTGGATTGTGTGTGACTTACCCTGACTAGAGTGAGGGTCCTTTCTTGGACAGGGGGTAACCTGACTGCCAACCAAAGACCCCATTTCTAACAAAGTCTTACTCATTAGAAAGCAATGGATGCATTGATGTTTCACAAAGCATGCCACAGATTTGTCAAATGTCCTTTATGCTTTTTTCTAATTGTGAGCAGACCAAATTACTAAATCTTCTTACTTCTATAAACCGAGATTTATGTCTGAAAATTGAGCATTTTCTCTAGAAAAGGACAGACTGGCGGACGTAAATGGTGCTATAACAGTGTTAATGTACACAACTCTGTAAAATGATGCAGCAGGAAAATCAAGGCAAAAGGTGAAGTGAGAGTAGACAGGCATGATTGACTTGAATTTATGTGAACGCCAATAGACTTGTGAGTTGTTCAGGCATTTAATAGACTTCTCGTGGTTTCCTTTCTACTGTTAAAATGGTCACAGAGTTTGTTGAGGTGTTGAGGAAGGAGTTTCTTCACCCTGGAAAATTATTCACAGGGACAAATAAAAAGGTCCAGACCTCATTCTCCTACTGCAGCAATATTAGGGAAATTAGCGAAATAGCAGATGTCTCATAACTTTCCCTGTAGTACACCTGGGAATATTTGACTAGCATTACTTTCTTGGTGCACTTCTTGAAATGCTTGCAAATTCCCGAAAGTTGTAAAATTTTATATTGAGCTTAGTGATGACTTTGTTTAAAAGTTTGTGCTTTTTATCACTTACTGCTCTCTGATTTATTTTATGAGAAATGTTCACTTAATTCTTAATTCGTACAGTTATCCGTGTGCCTCTTTATAGTAAGTGGATTCTGCAAAGTTTATTTTATCCCCTTGCTTTAGCCCTTTACTGCAGATGTTGAAGAAGGAATCCTTGCTGATATAGTAAAAGGTCTGCCAGGACAGAAGACAAGGTAATGGCTAACCGTTTTTTGGTATGACAAATGTGAACAAAATTGCCTGTAATTAATATTACTGATGGTGGAAAGTTACTCATGCTTGTCTGTTTACTTGGTGTTCAGTGAGGACTGTCTGAAGGAGATCAACAGAGAAGAAGCAGCAGTTGTTTAAGGTAACATTGTGGCAATTGAATGAAACTTTCCTAGACTTGGGAGGGAGCTAAAAGCATATTACCACAAATTGTATGGGGCAGGGAATTTGCTAAGATATGCTATGATGAATGGGGGAGAGTTTTAAGTGGTGGTAAGGGTATCTAGAATACAGCATGCAAATGCATTTGCCAACTATGTTTTAAGTGGAGCGAAGAATTTAGCATTGTTTTTAGAATGGGGAGATAATTTGGTGATTCTTAATGTCACAGTGTCCTTTCCTCTGGATCGGCACGTCGCTGAACAAAAGGCCCACCTTCCGGCGTCACCAACTCAGAAAGCTATTATAGCACAGAGTTATGGTGAAGCCAGTCAGGGGGAAGGGAATTAGGGTAGGGAACAGCAGGGAGAGAGATCTGAAAAGAAAAGGTTAGAACAGATATACATTTATTCATTCATAGAAATGCAACTTATCAATAGACTCTTGACTAAATGCGTCTCCGAGATATCCGATGGAGACCCCTTTTGAAATGAGGGCAAAGCCCCTTCTTTGAAACATGGAACAAGAATAAACTACAACCTCAGAAACAAGAGATGGCAAGAGCTTTGGACTATGATTACACTCAGAATATCAATCCTGTAACATCTCTGCATTCACAACATAAACCTTTGATCATGACCTAGAAAATCTCAAAGAATTAAATATGCTTTTCACATCTTAAGCTTTTCAAAGAACAATGAAAACTATGATTTGCTTATCTCCAAAAATACTTTCACATTCACAACTATAAAGACCGAAAAGTTTTTACTCATTGTACTTGAAGCACTTTACTTATAATACCAGGAAGCGCTTTTACTTTTCTTGCCTTAAAGCGCTACGCTCATTATACTAAGGGGGCACTTTTACTCAAGTGGCTTAAATCACTTTGATTGTTGTGCCAAGAACCTTTTACTCCGGTGACTTGAAGCGCTTTGATTGTCGTGCCAAGAGCACTTTACACCTGTGAACTGAAGCTCTTGAATTGTCGTGCCAAGGGCGCTTTACATCTGTGAACTGAAGCGCTTAAATTGCCGTGCCAAGGAAGCTTTACGTCTGTGAACTGAAGCGCTTGAATTGTCGTGCCAAGAGTGTTTTACATCGGCGAACTGAATCGCTTGAATTGCCGTGCAAAGAGCTCTTTACACCTGTGCTCTGAAATTCCTTTGATCGTTGCACCAAGGCCGCTGTACTCTAGAAACTGAAAATGCTTTGCTAATTATGCTAAGGGGCACTTTACCTTTTGGAAGTAACAACTTCCTCCAAACTTGGATTCAGCAAGTACGACCACTCTGCCATTCAGGAACTCTGCTCTTCTCCAGAGAAACCCCCATGAGGTCTGGCTGCATCGAAGTCTTCAAAATAGTGAGCAACGTGCTTGGGTGTGGCTGGGCTTTATAGGCCTGCTACACCCCAAGATGGCTGCTGCCTCTAAAAACATGGGAATTGTAGTCCCTTCATGGAATAGCACTGATAAGTGCATCTTGACCACCAATGTTCTGAACCTGCAGCTCTATAAGCCTTGCCACAGGGCAACCTATGCTGAAGGCCACCTTTGGAACAAGAGGGGATAACAAGTGGTGCGCATAAAGCGCTGCAGAGTCGCGCAGCGGAGTTTCGGGCGAGACCTGGACTGCGCATGGCCTTATTCCTGACATTACACCCCTCTCCCAAGCGCGGTCCAGGGCCTGGTTTATCAGGATGGAGGAGGTGAAATCGTTGCACCAAACGTGCTGCATGGACATGTCTTGCAGATTCCCAAGAGTCATTTTCCGGTCCGTATCCTTTCCAGGACACCAAGTACCAAAGGGAAGCCCCCTATATTTAGAGTCTAGAATAGACCACACCTCATACTCCCAATGACCTTGGACTAATAGAGAAGCAGGTTGTGTGACGCTTGAGGGCGAAGAAGGTTTAAGAAGCGAAGTATGAAACACTGGATTAATTTTCAAAGACAATGGTAAGTTTAGCTTATATGTTACTGGGTTTACTTGTCTTATTACTTCATAGGGCCCTATGAATTTTGGATGAAACATATTTTTATTTTTTAATACAAGGTTTTTTTGTGGATAACCGAACTCTATCTTTGATTGTATACTGAGGACCAGGCTGGTGTTTTTTGTCATATTGCATTTTATATTTTTTCTTTACTTGATGAAGATTTGTTTGTAATTGTACATGTATCGTTTTCATGTGTGTTAGCATGTCCATGACTGCTGGAGTGGTTTGAGTAGATACAGTTACTTAACGGCAAAATGTGCGGATGACGCCCATATAAACCATAGAAAGGAGTTGAGTTTATTGAAGAGTGGTAAGAGTTCTGAAAGCCACAAAAGATCCAGCCAGGTTATAGGAGACTTTGTTGCAGAACATCATAAATATTGTTTCAGAATTTGGTTTAGTCTCTCTGTTTGACCATCCGTTTGTGGATGATAACTAGTATATAAAGTTGAATCAATTTGTAGAGCCTTTCACCACTGTTGCCAAAAACGTGCAGAAAATTGTGTCCCTCTATCAGAGAGGATAACTCTTGGATGTCCGTGAAGACAAACTATGGCGGTCATTCTGCCGAAAGACCGCTCCGCGGTCAAAAGACCGCGGCGGCCATTCCGGGTTTCCCGCTGGCCCGGCGGGCGACCGCCAGAAGACCGCTGGCCGGCCCAGCGGGACAGCCCCTTCAACAATGAAGCCGGCTCGGAATGGAGCCGGCGGAGTTGAAGGGGTGCGACGGGTGCAGTGGCACCCGTCGCGATTTTCACTGTCTGCACAGCAGACAGTGAAAATCTTTGTGGGGCCCTGTTAGGGGGCCCCACGGCAGCCGTTCCCGCCATCCTGGTTCCGGCGGTGGACACCGCCAGAAACAGGCTGGCGGGAAGGCACTCGGAATCCCCATGGTGCTGCAAGCAGCGCTGCCATGGCGGATTCCCTGGGCCAGCGGGAAACCGGCGGGAAACCGCCGGCTCCCCTTCAGAATCGCCCAGGAAGCACCGCCAGCCTGTTGGCGGTGCTTCCGCCGCCCTCCGCCATGGCGGTCATGGACCGCCAAGGTCAGAATGACCCCCTATATTTTTTAAGATGATAGTTGCTAAGGTGTCAGAAGTTGGGAGACCCTTACAGGCAATGAAATGAGCATACTTGGTAAGAGTGTCTACTACCACTAGAATGGTTGTAAATTGTTTTATTTGAGGAAGACCAGTAATAAAATCCATAGACATATGTTCCCATGGATGACTGGGAACGGGTTGAGGTATCAGTAGACCTTTGGGCTTGCTATGTTCGCTTTTGCATTTTGCACATACTTCCCATGATTGTAGCATTTGCTTAAGGTCGTGAACAAATGTAGGCCCCCAAAAATACCTTTTCATGAGTTCTATTGTTTTTTGAGGACCTGGGTGACCTGCCAGAGGATGCTTGTGTAACCAATGAAAAGCTGTCTCTCTTAACTCCTCAGTAGGCATGAATACTCGAGATTCATGTAGGGGTAAGCCTTGTTGAACAGACCTCTTGGTGTCTTGTTGTAACCACTCTTGCCACTTAGTGATGTGAAAATGATTACGAATGAGATAAAACAAATTCTCGGCAGCTACTAAACACAACACTTTTGAACACGTTATAATAGGCATGGGTTTTTGTTCAGTAGGTGTGATTGAAGAATCTTGTCTAGATAATGCATCGGCCTTACGATTATCTGTTCCTGGTCTAAAAGTCACTATGAAATCAAATTCTGCAAAGAATAGCATCCACCTTAGTTGTCTAGGAGTTAGTAGTCTGGCAGAGCTCATAAATTGTAAATTTCTATGATCAGAATATACAGTTATGGTGTGTTTCGCTCCCAACAGATAATGTCTCCATTCTTTAAAAGCATTACGAATTGCTAGTAATTATTTTTCTGCTATGGTGTAATTCTGTTCTGCTTCATTCAATTTTCTTGACGCATATGCTATGGGGTAAAATTGTCCAGTTTCTCGATGACGTTGAGACAGGATGGCCCCAACTGCAACATCAGATTCATCAGCTTCCACGATGAATGGTTCTTCCACATTAGGGTGAGCTAGAATGGGAGCGGTAGTAAAAGCCTTTTTTAAATCTTGAAATGCTTTCTCTGTCTCTTGGGACCAGTTAAAGACGGCCTTTTTTCTTAGCAATTTGGTGATTGGTGCCACCTTTTGAGAGAAGTGATGGATGAAGCATTGATAAAAATTTGCAAAACCCAAAAAACATTGAGGCTCGTATTTATACTTTCTGACGCTAAACTGCGCTAACGCAGTTTAGCATCAAAAAATTTTGCGCCGGCTAACGTCATTCTGAAGCGCCATGCGGGCGCCATATTTATTGTGCGTGGAAAAAAAACACGTACACCAGGCAGCGCCGGCGTTGGGAAAAGTGGCGCTAGGGCGTCTTTAAAATGGTGCAAGTCAGGTTGACGCAAAAAATCGCCTCCACCCGATTTGCGCCATTTTTAACGACGCCCAGACACCATTTACATGACTCCTGTCTTAGTAAAGACAGGAGTCATGCCCCCTTGCCCAATGGCCATGCCCAGGGGACTTATGTCCCCTGGGCATGGTCATTGGGCATAGTGGCATGTAGGGGGGCACAAATAAGGCCCCCCTATGCCACCCAAAAAAAAAAAAAAATGTATACTTACCTGAACTTACCTGAATGTCCCTGGGATGGGTCCCTCCATCCTTGGGTGTGCTCCTGGGGTGGTCAAGGGTGGCAGGGGGGGTCCCTGGGGGCAGGGGAGGGCACCTGTGGGCTCATTTTGAGCCCACAGGCCCCTTAACGCCTACCCTGACCCAGGTGTTAAAAAGTGGCACAAATGCGGGGTTTTTTGCACCGCCCACTCCCGGGCGTGATTTTTGCCCGGGAGTATAAATACGACGCATTTGCGTCGCCGTCATTTTTTTAGACGGGAACGCCTTCCTTGCATCTCATTAACGCAAGGAAGGCGTTCACGCAAAAAAATGACGCTATTTGCCCATACTTTGGCGCTAGACGCGTCTAACGCCAAAGTATAAATATGGCGTTAGTCTTGCGCCGAATTTGCGTTGAAAAAAACGACGCACATTCGGCGCAAACGGAGTATAAATATGCCCCTGAATATCACATACTGAAATTTTTCTTTCAGTCATTTGCATGCCGTCAGATGTTAAAATGACTCCTAGAAATTCAACTTCTTTGGTATGGAATTCGCATTTACTTAGCTTACAAAGCAAATTATGTTTTTGTAGAGTTTTTAATACTTTTTTTAACATGTTCTTAATGTATATCTTCAGAGTTTGAATAAATCAAAATATCATCAATATAAATGATGACAAAGATGTCTAGATATTCTCTCAAAACATCGTTTAGGAAATATTGAAAGGCTGCTGGGGCATTACTCAGACCAAACGGCATCACTAAATACTCAAAGAGGCCATAACGAGTCTTAAAAGCTGTTTACCACTCACCTCCCACTCAAATTCAAACTAGGTGATAAGCACCTCATAAGTCAAGTTTAGTATAAATGACAGTGGATTTTTCCTGGTCTAACAAGACAGACTAGTATGAGAGGTAGTGGATATTTATTTTTAACTGTGATCTTATTTATCACTCTGAAGTCAATACGAATCCTCATATCGCCATTTGCTTTAGGTACGAAAAATAGTGGAGAAGCTGCTAGAGATCGTGATGGCCGAATTAGCTTGTTGGCTAAACATTGGTCAAGGTATTCTCGTAGGACTTGATTTTCTTTTTCTGATAGTGCATAGATTCTACAATTTGGTATATTGGCGCCAGGTACAAGGTCGATCTGACAATGGTATGACCTGTGAGGTGGTAATGAGCTCCCTTTCTTTTCACTGAAAACATCTGTATATTCGGAATACTGTGATGGTAAATCAATTTCCTTCTCAAATGCAGTAGCTACGGAGTGTTGAAGATTTCCTTCTTTGTTTCGTCTTGGTTGAAAACATTTCTTTGCACAAGAAGAAGAAGAAAAACGCAAAACCTGGTTGCGCCAGTCTATGCATGGATTATGTAACATTAACCACGGCATTCCTAAAATAAAACCATATTGAGGTGCTTGGATTATATCAAAGCAAATTATCTCACAGTGGTTTTGATTCTAATCATCTTTGCAAATCATTTGTATTCGTGAGGTTTGTTTAGAAACGGGGCCTCCTGCCAACTCACTTCCATAAACTGCATACACAAATTCTGGAACCTTTTTCTTGACACTGGGTATATGCAGGCCTAGTGCAGTTTGTTGGTCCACAAAATTTCCTGTTGCTCCTCAATCAATTAGAACTTGAACATTATGGCGGTCATTCTGACCGCGGCGGGCGGCGGTAGCCGCCCGCCATGCGGTCACCGCCATTTGGCCGCTCCGCGGTCAAAAGACCGCGGAGGCCATTCTGGCTTTCCCGCTGGGCCGGCGGGCGCCCGCCAAAGGAGCGCCCGCCGGCCCAGCGGGGAAGGCCCTGCAACATAGAAGCCGGCTCTGAATGGAGCCCGCGGTGTTGCAGGGGTGCAACGGGTGCAGTTGCACCCATCGCGATTTTCACTGTCTGCTATGCAGACAGTGAAAATCATGCTGGGGCCCTGTTAGGGGGCCCCTGCACTGCCCATGCCAGTGGCATGGGCAGTGCAGGGGCTACCAGGGGCCCCACGACACCCGTTCCCGCCAGGAACAGGGTGGCGGGAAGGGGGTCGGATTCTCCATGGCGGCGCTGCTTGCAGCGCCGCCATGGAGATTCAGCCCAGACAGGGGAAATCCTGCGGGAAACCGCCGGATCCCCTTTTCTGACCGCGGCTTTACCGCCGCGGTCAGAATGGGCAGGGAAGCACCGCCAGCCTGTTGGCGGTGCTTCCGTGGTCCTCCACCCTGGCGGTCGATGACCGCCAGGGTTGGAATGACCCCCTATGTCTTTTTCCACGCAAATTCATTTGCACTAAGAGTCGGAAATGTGTGGCACAACGATCTGTGCAAGAGCACACTCAAGGGATTGTCAATTTGCCCAAGAGGTCCCATTCGTTTTTTCTTCGGCACTTTAGTTTTCCTGTGAATTTTCCAAAGCAACCACTATCTTTTTCTTTGTCACAACTGTTGGATCAATTTTACCTTTGGGTTTCTTTTGGCATTCTTTCACAAAATGACACTTTTTCACACAATACAGACACTGACCATTTTTTTGTCAGGCCAAGCGGTTTTCACCACTAACCAGTTGAAGTGTGATAAATACGTTATCAGATCTTTATTTCCTTGGCCGAATTCCAGTAGCTCTTTGTCTGCAGACATAGTGATTGCGCGTCTGGAAAAAACCTTTACGAATTCTTCTACAAAATGACGCCAGTTATATAAAAGAGGAATGTCTAATTGGACTAATGGCACTGCCCAAATAGCTGCATCACCATTCAGATATGATATAAGGAATGCAATTCTAGATTGTGCACCCGGAAAGGCACTAGGCTGACACGTAAAATGTAGTTCCACCTGTGTCAGAATTTTTTTATCCTTCTTGGGGTCCACATAAAACCTCTCTGGTGCAGCTAAAGGAATCTCTGTCTGCACATTCAGAGCTATGTTAATAGGTGCGGGAGGCGTAGGACGAGACCCAGATCCAGAACCATCCACCTTACTCTGTAACTGAGTTACTTTATTCACTAAATCAGCTGTAACATTTTTTGAGTCTGTCAAAACTCTTTGCATCTGAGTGACTACTTGCATAAGGGTATCTAGGGTGGCCATTTTACGCAGCTCCCATACAGACCAAGAGGAAAGTATAAAATTTGTGGGCTCACTATTCTGTCACAGTGTCCTTTCCTCGGGATCTGCACGTCGCTGAACAAAAGGCCCACCTTCCGGCGTCACCAACTCAGAAAGCTATTATAGCACAGAGTTATGGTGAAGCCAGTTGGGGGGAAGGGAATTGGGGTAGGTAACAGCAGGGAGAGAGATCTGAAAAGAAAGGTTAGAACAGATATGCATTTACTCATTCATAGAAATGAAACTTATCAATAGACTCTTGACAAAATGCATCTCCGAGACATCAGATGGAGACCCCTTTTGAAATGAGGACAAAGCCCCTTCTTTGAAACACAGAACAAAAATAAACTACAACCTCAGAAACAAGAGATGGCAAGAGCTTTGGACTATGATTGCACTCAGAATATCAATCCTGTAACATCTCTGCATTCACAACATAAACCTTTGATAATGACCTAGAAAATCTCAAAGAATTAAATATGCTTTTCACATCTTAAGCTTTTCAAAGAACAATGAAAACTATGATTTGCTTATCGCCAAAAATACTTTCACATTCACAATTACAAAGACCGAAAAGTTTTTACTCATTGAACTTGAAGCGCTTTACTTATATTACCAGCAAGCAATTTTACTTTTCTTGCCTTAAAGCGCTACGCTCATTATACTAAGGGGGCGCTTTTACTCAAGTGGCCTAAATCACTTTGGTTGTTGTGCCAAGAACCTTTTACTCCTGTCAACTGAAGCGCTTGAATTGTCATGCCAAGAGCGCTTTACATCTGTGAACTAAGCGCTTGAATTGCCGTGTCAAGAACGCTTTACATCTATGAACTGAAGCGCTTGAATTGTCGTGCCAAGATCGCTTTACATCTGTGAACTGAAGCGCTTGAATTGTTGTGCCAAGAGCGCTTTACATCTGTGAACTGAAGCGCTTGAATTGCCGTGACAAGAGCACCTTACATCTGTGAACTGAAGCGCTTGAATTGTCGTGCCAAGAGAGCATTACATGTGTGAGCTGAAGTGCTTGAATTGCCATGCCAAGAGCGCTTTACATCTTCAAACTGAAGCACTTGAATTGTCGTGCCAAGAGCACTTTACATCTATGAACTGAAGCGCTTGAATTGCCGTGCAAAGAGCGCTTTACACCTGTGCTCTGAAATGCCTTTGATCGTTGCGCCAAGGCCTCTGTACTCTAGAAACTGAAAACGCTTTGCTCGGTATGCTAAGGGGTGCTTTACCTTTTGGAAGTAATGACTTAATCCAAACTTGGATTCAGCAAGGCCTTACCGCTACGAGTACGACCTACACATTTTTGAATGCACCATGGAAACAAGGATACTTTGGTTGGATGACACTCTGCCATTCAGGAACTCTGCTCTTCTCCAGAGAAACCCCCATGAGGTCTGGCTGCATCGAAGTCTTCAAAATAGTGAGCAACGTGCTTGGGTGTGGCTGGGCTTTATAGGCCTGCCACACCCCAAGATGGCTGCTGCCTCTAAAAACATGGGAATTGTAGTCCCTTCATGGAATAACACTGTTAAGTGCATCTTGACCACCAATGTCCTGAACCTGCAGCTATATGAGCTTTGCCACAGGGCAGACAACGCTGAAGGCCACCTTTGGAACAAGAGGGGATGACAAGTAGTACGAATAAAGCGCTGCAGAGTTGCGCAGAGGAGTTTCGGGCGAGACCTGTACTGCGCATGGCCTTATTCCTGACACTTAATCTCACTGCTATAGATTTGATGTGATGGGGTGTATTTTGAAAAGTGCGTCTGGTGAGCAGGGTAGTTGTGATATGAAAAGGTGCAAGGGTTGATAAGCCTAAAGGTATAACATCTTTGCTATTGTGGTCATGCTGGAGCATTTGCAGAAACATAGGTTAATTTATCTGAGGCCTCACTTAGTTGTTTTCGTGATGGATGACTCCCTTTGGGTCTCCTGGTGCTCAACAATAACTTTACCATAATGGGAGATATTAACTGTATGAGGAAGATGTTAATTTCAGGCCACCTGAAACTTCTTTTAAATAAGCAAATGTGATATAAAGGTTTACCTTCCAACAAACTGGGCCAATGTACAGAAGAGAAGGCTGACATTTGTTTTACTCTCTCTTTCCTTTTGCAATTGACATCTGTAGTGTGTGATTTAGTGGAAATTAGAGCAAAATCCCACAATGTCATCATTGCTTTTTTACCCCAAACGTAAGTAAAGCTAAATTCTTGGTCGACATTGTCACAGTTTGGAGATCAGTCAAGAGATGTTCCCATGTTATGTTGAAATAGCCATTAATGGCAAACCATATTAAAGTGGAAGGCAAGAAGTGCAGATGCCCAAGGATGACGAAAAGTAATAATATTGAAAAGGACAAAGAGCTTACTTAGAGCATGAAGGACGTAATATTTCTTCAAAACATGAAACCCTGCAGACCCCATTCCTCGGGCCAATGATTTTTGCTTTGGCTGTGGAGGGGGTGTCAGTCCTCCCTCCCCAACTGTACATCATCCCAGGATCTGATATTGTTGCAGTGTCCTGGGAACTCCATCCTCTGGGAAAATATGGGCCTGATTTATGAAAAGTTAGCGCCGCCTTTTTGTCTTTTTTTGACGCAAACGTGCCTCAAAGTTCAAAATATAATTACACTGTCAAGCAGGTCCCGTTGTCAAACAGTGGAGCTTTCATCTCTGTTCTCTGCACGCAGGTATGCATGTAGAGAACAGAGATGAAAGGTTTGCTTCACCAGGCAGGGAGCTGCTGTTAAAGCAGCTCCTTACTTGGTGAAGCAATGGGGCTGCATGGTAGGACATGAGGCTTTCCCCGTGGCTCCAGATAGCCCATAAAGGTATGTTTTGAAATAAATAAATAAATGCAGGGACCGTGGGGGAGCCGGATTTTCTTTAATTTCTTTAAAACTACTGAATGGATTTGCACCAAATAACAAAATGTGTTCTTTCTGTACCAAGAGCTACCTTTCTGCCAAATTTGGTACAATTCCGTACAGTGGTTTTGAAACTATCACTGTTTAATTTTTCCTATGAGAATTAACATTGGAAACGCTCTAAATTTCACCCCCCTTTATCTCAGCCTCTACTTCCTGGATCACCCTGAAACTTTCCAGACATCAGCTCACGTGACTGTTGAATTTTTGGGGAAAGATTCGTCAAGCGGCGCCAAAGATATAAGCAAGCAAAAAACAGCGTTTTCTATAGAAACTAGATTCTAACTATATCTGCCTAGTGGTGGTGACCGTCACTATGTTATATATATTTGTGGGCGGGGCAAAAAAGTGTGTTTCCCATGTTAATTTCCTTAGGGATTTTGAACACAACTAAAGTCTGAACTGCTGAACGAAATTACATCAAATTTGGCAGAAAGGTAACACTGGATCCAGAAAGCAACCTTTGTGTTATTTGGTATAAATTTGTTCAGTGTTTCTAAGATATTTAAAGAACACCAAACTTTATATCTAGAGGGACAAACACTTCGCAAATCCTCTCAATGTCCTGCAAGGATCTGACTGCCTGCCAACACTTGAATCAGGAAGTGTTGGCAGCCATTTTCGGACTTTGACTCAGCCGAGTCCCAAACAAAAGATACAAAATAAACAAAAGGGGACAGAGTAGGAACACGCTGACCCCCTAACCTTTGAGCTGGGGTACTCCTAGAGCCCCACCAGGGCAAAAAAGCATTTTTTTAAAAAAATGCTGAATAATCACTGAGGATTCATGAAATGGTTGTATATTCTTAAATTTGCCGCAATTTTGTTTTTTAAAAAACAAGTAGTGTCTTGTGTGCTTGTTTTCAGTTTAGCCCTTGGGTTGGCTAGGTCCTGGAGTCCCCTCCTAGAGCTCTTTTGAGCCCCTTGGACCACCACCACCACAGGACTTTATAATCATATAGGGGTGGGGCCGCACTGACCCCCTCTCCATTGGGCTCTTTAAAAGCCCTGGGGACCATTACTTCCGCAGGGCTTAATTTTAAAAAAGGAGGGGTGCGGACCCCCTCTTCGGGCTTTAAAATGCTCCACCGACTGCCAGCTTTCCAGGGCTAAATACCATTATTAAAACAGGGAGAGGAGCAGCATGGCTTCCCTCCTGGGTCATATACGGCCCCATGAACACCGACTTCCTCGGAACTGGCTCATGCTAATGAAAGGAGGGGTCTGCAAGAACTCCCTCTTGGAGCAATTAATGGTTCTGGGGACCACCTCCTCCCAGGGTGACTCCTGCTTTCTCCTGAGTTGCCCACCCTCGGAAGATAGCAGTTTGCATTCCTGCGTTGGGAGCTGTGACAGGTCTCCATGGGTCGCCACATTAGCCGAGCATAATTCCCTTGGTGAAGTCTAATAATCACTTATAGTAGATAATTAGGAACTCCTAACTGTTCATGCACTGCCCACACTTCCCCCACTGGGGATGAGGTTGAAAGCTGCTCATCAATCTAAGGAAACAACATATACATGTTCCTTGTTAATCACCAGATATTTTCATAAGATTAGTAAAAATTGAAATAACTGATCAATTGTGCCAGTATTTTCCCTGAACCCAGCCTGTGGGGGCAAGAGAATCACATACTCTTTGGTCTAATCGAGTAACCTCCCCAACAAATACCTACAAAACAGTTTTTGCATTGTATCAATAAGGTTGATAGGCCTATAGTTTGCTGGGTCACTTCTGTCCCCCTTTTTCTACACTGGGACCATTTCTGCTCCCAACCAAGTTGGGAATCTGTGCACCTTGTATGATAGCATTAAAACAGATGATAAGAATGACACTCCAGACTTCGATTTCAGCTAAATAGAGGTCGCCAGGAATTTTATCCAACCCTGGCACTTTACCTCTCTGTAACTTCGAGAGAGCAGTGCTGCTTCCTCTAAGCTGTAATTAATTGGAACAATCTCTCTAGATTCTAGGATGGTGTTAACACGCAGGGGACCTACACCCCGATACTATAGCATTCTGACCCCCGTATAGTTCACTAAAGTAATTTACCCACTTCCGAAGTTGAATGTAATAATCTTTCTCTATAACCTGACTCTTGGTACCCTTTGCCACAATGTGCCAAAACTGCTTGCTATCCTTATATTAGGCCGCATGAGATAGATCTCTCCAATGACATTCCTCCCAAGCTCTTTTAGACTCATTTTGAACCTTAGGATATTTTTTCCTTTTAAGGGCGACTATATTTTGCCTTCCTAATTCAAGCTTCCCATCAGATTTTGCCCTGCCTCCTTACAGGATTCAGTAAACCAAGTGGCCCCTTTCTTGCAATTTACAGTATCCTTCACGTTTCTCTGGAAGAAGTTTTTAACCTCTTCAATTCACTTAGAATAGTTGTTTGAAATATTATGTACCTCACCCATGTGAACTTCTAGGTCTATAACGGCGTCAGCTACTATTACAGAAATCTGAGCTATAGTAGCTTAGTCTCCCTCTATTTTAGGCCATTTAGGGGCATATTCATACTCTGTTTGCGCCGGAATTGCATCGTTTTTTTTTACGCAATTCCGACTCAAAACTAACTCCATATTTATACTTTGGCGTTAGACGCGTCTAGCGCCAAAGTCCATGGAGTTTGCGTCATTTTTTAGCGTGGACACCTACTTTGCGTTAATGAAATGCAAGGTAGGCGTTCCCGTCTAAAAAATTGACTCCGAGGCATGTGCGCCGTATTTACACTCCTGGGCAAAATTCACGCCCGGGAGTGGGCGGGTCCAAAAAAATGACGTCCGGCCGCTTTTGCGCCGTTTTTTGGCGCCTGGTCAGGGCAGGCGTTAAGGGACCTGTGGGCTCGGAAGGAGCCCAGAGGTGCCCTCCCAAGCCCCCAGGGACACCCCCTGCCACCCTTGCCCACCCCAGGAGGACACCCAAGGCTGGAGGGACCCATCCCAGGGACATTTAGGTAAGTTCAGGTAAGTTTTTTTTTTTTTTTTTTGTGGCATAGGGGGGCCTGATTTGTGCCCCCCTACATGCCACTATGCCCAATGACCATGCCCAGGGGACATAAGTCCCCTGGGCATGGCCATTGGGCAAGAGGGCATGACTCCTGTCTTTGCTAAGACAGGAGTCATTTCAATAGGGGTTGGGAGTCGAAAAAAATGGCGCAAATCGGGTTGAGGCGAAAAATTTGCCTCAGCCTGACTTGCCCCATTTTTTGGCGCCCAAGCTCCATATCCCCCTACGCCGACGCTGCCTGGTGTACGTAGTTTTTTTTCACGCACACCAGGCAGCGCCGGCGGCTAACGCCGGCTAACGTCATTGAATAAATACCGTGCCCGCATGGCACTTCAGAATGGCGTTAGCCGGCGCTAATTTTTTTGACGCAAAACTGCGTTAGCGCAGTTTTGCGTCAAAAAGTATAAATATGGCCCTAAATCCTTTTAATGTAGTTATTAGTGCCAGCTGGAAAACTCAACTCACATCCCAACTTTACACAAGAGTCTATAAACAAGTGATCAAGATCTAATGCCAAAGCATTATGGTCACTATCAACTTTGTCAATTATCTCCATATCCCTTATATAGTGCCATGAAGCTAAATCCAGCATCATATAATCAATTCCTGAGCAACAATTAGCCCTCTTGAATGTATGTTTTAAACCCTTGTCTGACTTGGAAAGTCTGTTACAAGCTCATAGACTATACTTGATCACAAGTGGAGCAATCTGGAAAGTAACTTTTGTATTCCTAGCTACAACCAGTTGGTGCAAACCTGGGATTCCCCTTTCCTCATCTTCCTCCTCAGTTACATTTGACAACAACTCTGAGTGTTCATATGTTGTGTTTTAATCGCCTGCCAACAGAAGGAAGCCATAGGCCTCTACCCTGTCCAAAAAATAATCTATAATGTTCACAGTGAGGGAGTCTTGGTGCTGCAATGGAAATCTATTATATATAGTGACTGCAAGGACCAATTTCTTCCCCTTGGTACTTGTAAGTTTCACAGCCAAAATATCTCTCAAATTTACCCCGAAACTTTTAATGGTGCTGTTTAAACTGATATTAATCCAAATAATGAGGCCTTCTACAGGTGACCCCCTGGGAGAAGAAGATGCTTCTATACTGAAAAATTGTGAACCCCACCCTCTATACCGCATTTGTTTCCCACGTCTCTTGAAAAAGACAACCATCAAAGCCATCTATAAAATCCCCACAATCCTCACAACTAAGCTAATTGTTATTGGCAGATAAATTCTAGGAAAGGAACTTAAGTTTCCCCAAGACAGAAGGGGGCAACACTGCTGATTCCTTTGGGTTTACCTCTCGGTCCAATGTGTCATAAATGCCCTCCCTGTATATCCCCCTCTTTGATTTGGGAACCTCTAGGTATAAACAGCTGGGAATTCTCATTTCCAATCTCGCCGACTTCATAGCTCTCTTTGATATAAAAAAAAATCTAGATGTGATGATCCCCCCTCTTTACTACCTTAGTAACCCCTGACTCTCTAACAAATGATGAAATATCATGGCATCAATCCAAAGCCGTCACCCTAGCTCACTAAAGTGGTATATACCCTACGGGGAGCTCATTACGGCCCGATGCAACTGCAATGGGGATGTTGATTTTGCCAGGGAAAGGGAACTCATTGTAGAAAGATTCTTACAGAGATGCTATCCACCAGGTATTTTGAAATGAGACACAGACAAAATTGAACAAGTTTTGCAGGAATGGGCATTGTTCTCCAATACCTCTAAGAAGAAAAAATCACAAGCGGACATCTCTCTGAGGTTTTTAACATCCTTTAACAAAAGTTCACTGAAAGTTAGGAAGTGCATTAGTAAATATTGGAAACCTGTCAAGGCTGTTCCTGTTGTAGGCCACAGAAAGAGAAAAACTCTGGCCATTACATTCAGGAAGCAGGAAGGTGTACTCTGTAAGGCCTATATTAGTGCCTAGCTACACTCCCCCACAGAAAAAGTCTTGGTTGACCCCGAAATTTGTTTTTTATAAATGTGGTACATGCAAAGCTTGCAATGGTAGAAAGAATTACAATTATGTTTGCTTGCCAACAGTGAAGAAATGACTTCTTAAGCAACCTATAACATGTACCACAGATTATGTGGTCTATGTAATTGAGTGCCCTTGTGGATAAAAGTATGAGGGTAGTACCAAGTTGCAGATTAAAAAGAGGATTTTAGAACTCAAGTGTGCTATTGCTAACAATGATCCTCATTACTCTATGGTCAGACATTTTTATAGATACCACAAGAGCAGAAGTGATCATCTCACGTACTTTGGTATTGACAGGGTGCAGAAAAAATCTGTGGTGGCGATCGTGAAAAAGCATTAAGAAAGATGGAATACTAATATATAATTATGTTGAATTCCAAATTTAAATCTGGATTGAAAGGTGAAGAGTAATTGGCAGTAGATATAGGGAGTTATTCATTCTTAGAACTCAGTATATGTTAACTTGATTGGATTTACAAATTTATACAAACTTGTTTACACTGGGTGTGATTTAAAAAAGACGTTTAACAATAGTGTATAATGGGGGGCTGAGAACCAAAACACACAGTACATAAGGATTGATCAAACTAATAGGTTATAAGCCAATAGTATTCCCAAAAATGTTGTTGCATCTTGCGACATCACAGAGTTGATAAGCAGATTGTTATTCAGTGTTACAATGAACTGAATGGAAGGGATTACATTATTGGACACTTGTATAACTGTGGCTGATTCTTGGCTTATTATTTGCAATTATATATTTTTGTGCATCTTTTTCATTTTTCTCTTTCTCCTTTCCACATCGCTACATTTGCCTATATTTTTTATCTTTAATTTTTTCATTTTTTTATATTTATAGTATTTTGGGTTAGGTGGGTATCACACTTTACACAGTAAAAAGCTCCAATGAGGTACTGGGAAAGTGGGTATTTGAACTGATTTTTATACTATGATATTATGAATATAATGCAGATATGCTTAATTTGAGGACAAACTGTTTTTTTGTATAAACGATTATCCTGTGAACATATGCTTAGCCGTCTGCATTGATAGTATGTCTTCACTGTTTATGAACTACTAGTGTATTTTTACAAGCAAGTTGCAGTATTTGTGTACTTGACAAAGGCTATGTGGCAGTCGAAACGCATTGTGTGCCAGTAAATAGCGTTAAGCAGTAGATTGGTGTGTTGGCCTCATTATTCTTCATTAGGAGGATTAATAATGTAACTGGATATATGTATATAAATAAATATGTATTAATATGTGTTGATATATATATATATACCTACACACATATTATATATATATATATATATATAGATATATATACACTCACACACACATATATGTGTGTGTGTGTGTGTATTCAAATACACAGAATGTACTATGACATTTATTACAGCTATAGAGTGTGGGAAGGTAGGGCCATGAGTCCAGAGAGGCGAAACCTCAAGTGAATCATGATACCCATCCCCACACTCTACAAAGGAAATAAACGCTGTGCATCTGCAGTTCGGGTTTTTGCCATTGTATATATGTGTATTTGTTTTTTTAAAGTTATTTAACAAAAAGTAGGATGCAAGGAGTTACATTTGTGCACTAAGGTAACATCACATTGAAGAACTGTGGGCCAGATTTACAAGGCCCTAGCGCCACTGGAGCTTCACTTTTTTGTGATGCTCTGGTGGTGCTAACCACTTCTCCATATTTACAGGGAGGTGTAATGCTACTTTTTGCCTCTTTATGCCTCCTTGTAAACATGGTCCCTCCAGCCCAATTTTCTTTATTAGAGGGACATGCAATGGGTGTTGCAGTGGGTGTTCCACCGCAACACATATTACTTTTGACACTGCCCCAGATTTACAAGAATTCGTAAATCTGAGGCAGTGCCAAAATCTAATGCCACCCCAGGGATGGCATTCGCATGGCACAACGGGAAGGAATACGTTTATTCCTCCTCGTTTTTTTTTCCTTTTTCTATGTGTGCAGATGGGCGTTGTGTTCTTGTAAATACTGCACATCCCTGCGTTTCAAAACTGGAAAAGTGCAGCCCTGCTAATTTTGGTGCAGCGCTGCAACATTTTCTTGTAAATCTGGACCAATGAATAGCAGAAGATGGGCACATATGGGAGACCAATTAGGGTTACATTCTCCATCAGAACATACTGAATATCTGCATTTCATGACAAACAAGCATTGGCAAAGTCACTAGGGGCCTGTTTTAGATCTCAGTGGAGGGGTTATCCTGTCAGAACCCAGACAAATATCCTGTCTGCCACATTAAGATCTCCATAGGAAGTAATGGGATAGTAATATGGCACACAAGATATAGGGGGTCATTTTGACCCTGGCGGTCTGAGACCGCCAGGGCTAAAATGACGGAAGCACCGCCAACAGGCTGGCGGTGCTTCCTGGCCTATTACGACCGCGGTGGTAGCGCCGCGGTCGCACCGCCGGGGCCGGCGGTTTCCCGCCGTTTTAGCCCCAGTGGTGATAATCCGCCAGGGCAGCGCTGCAAGCAGCGCTGCCCTGGGGATTATGACCCCCCTACCACCAGCCTGTTTCTGGCGGTTTGCACCGCCAGGAAGAGGCTGGCGGTAAGGGGTGTCCTGGGGCCCCTGGGGGCCCCTGCACTGCCCATGCCACTGGCATGGGCAGTGCAGGGGCCCCCTAACAGGGCCCCGGCCAGCTTTTCACTGTCTGCATAGCAGACAGTGAAAAGCGTGACGGGTGCAACTGCACCCGTCGCACGGCCGCAACACCGCCGGCTCCATTAGGAGCCGGCTCCTATGTTGCGGCCTCATTCCCGCTTGGCCGGCGGGCGCAAACTTGGTTTGCACCCGCCGGCAGAGCAGGAATGTCATAATGGGGGCCGCGTGAGTGCGGCCGCATTGGCGCCCGCACGGCGGTTACCGCCAAGGTCGTAATGACCCCCATAGTCACTTTTCTGATGGAATAGGCCAAGATCTAAATCATGCCCAGGTCTCTAACTTACAGAAAAATGCTGTTAACATTACAATCAGACCTATTAGTATTATCAGTGCCTGTTCTATATGGATTTGTTCACTGCTTTTCCAGACAGAAATGTGTATGCATTTAGTATTCTAAGATGAAATCTTATTTTCGCATCGCCCTTCAGAACATCACTCATTTTAAAATAGAGCTGGAATCACACGTTTTGTGGGTGTGATAAATACATTGACAACACGGCAATTAGCTCTGGAGTGAACTCAGCTTGGGATTTTCGGAGCACACACTGAAATAAATGTCATTTGTAAAACTCATATTTTAGGAATCAAGCTACAATAAATAAGTTGAGTTCTGTCTTCCAATACAATTTAGAGAATGTACCAGTCAGATGCTTTCGTTACATTTGTACTGAAAGAAGCATTTAGTTAAACCGACATTTTGATTAGGCTTTGTTAATTGTATTGCAGATCATTTTTAAATTACGTCTTATTGTAAATGTGACAGGGTAGCGTTTTTGTATTTACGAAAAGACCTTCGAGAAGGAAAAAGGTCTGGTTTGGTATTATGAAAGTAAATTAATTAAGAAAATGCTTTTAGGCATTCCGAGTGTTTTTGTTATTTAATTGCTCTTTGTGTTGTTTTAATTATGTCTCCTGTTGAGTTGACAAATATTTATTTCTTGAAACGTGCTACTGCCGTGACTAAAGTCATTCCTGGCCCTATGATCGAAAATGTTTCACCGAGGACCTCGTTGTCTGAAATTCAGGCCCGTATTTATACGTTTTTAGCGCTGCATTTGTGCTGCTTTTTGACGCAAAAGCGGCACAAACTTACAAAATACCATTGTATTTTGTAAGTTTGCGCCGCTTTTGTGTCAAAGAATGATGCAAATGCGGCGCAAACAAAGTATAAATATGGGCCTCAGTGTTTGTAGATCACATAGAATGATGTACCAGAACTCGAAACAGAAATGAAGACATTTCAGGAATCTAGGGCCAGAAGTATCAAAGAATTTTGCATTCGCAAACGGTGCGAATTGCAAAATTCGTCCGTTTGAAAATGCAAAATCACCTTTCTGAATGTAAGAAATGAATTCGCAGAGCAATTTTAAGGAATCGCAAAAATAGCGATTGCTTAAAATTGCAACCCCATTAAAAGAATCGCAATTTGCGATTCTCTAAATGCGGCATCGTAAATAAGGAATCCTTATTTGCGATTTCTTAAGCACATGTATGAAGCAATTCCTTAATGCAAATTGGGCATTAAGGAGTCGCTATTACCACCAAGTTGAAATTGGTGGTAACCATGTGCAAATTTTAAAAATGTATTAAAAATGCATTTTTAAAATTGACATGTAACGCACACATGCCCTTTTGGCATGTGCGCACCTCATATGTCTTCCAAAACAGTTTTGGGGTGCAGCAGAGGGGGCCTTAGGCCCCCATCACCCTGGAGTTTGCATTTCCCAAATTGCGAATTCCAGTTAGGAATTCGCAATTTGGGAAATGCAAAAAATTAGCAAATATGGTCCGAAAGGCCCATAGGTGCGAATGGGGCTGTATCCCAATTTGCGATTCGGTAATAACATTTGTGATTTTTAAGAAATCGCTGTTACCGAATCGCAAATATGATACAAATCATTTTGTGACTCAGAAATATTTCCGGTATTTCAGAATCGCAAAAGGCGTTTTTGATACATCTGGCCCCTAGCTTCAAAACAACACTGACATTCATGACAAGCAACACTGAATATTGATACAGAGGAAAGATGCTGTAGTAACTAAAACATTCAAATATTCTGATTTATTTTCATAAAGAGGTTAACAGAAAATGAATATTAACTTATGCTGCCTGATAAGTGCAATGCAAATCTACCAGTCTCCCCGGTTCACCCTTTGGTCCATAGACAGCAGCAGTATCTCTAAGTCCGATTGTTTGTGAGGAGTGAGTCGTCTGCCTCAGGATGATAAAAAAGGTGTGTCTAAAATTATTTAGTGCCATCGAAATTGAAAGCATACAAGTTTGGTGATATTCACTGGAATTCCCGTTGTCGGCCTACTATAATTCCCTCTTTAAGGTCGCTACCAGTAGATCTGCAAAGGTGAGCTTTCTTTAGTAAAAACGATTTTCTGAATTGGGATGTGATTTTTCAAAGCAAATATTTTGCAAGGACTTTCTGGGCTTCTGGCAAAATATAATTCTGCTGTGGAATTGCTCCCCATCCACTAGTAAAACGGCAGTCTTCCTACCTTTGTATTGCAATTGTGACATTCCACTGTTACATATTTGCCTCCTATTGCTATAGCACCATCCATGCTTTGGCATACATAAACGGCGTGAATGGTGCTAATTGTAGCTGAAAAATCTGTGATAAATCAAATCGATGTCTAATAACCATAAGTGACTGAGAAACCTTTTCCAGTTATGCGTTCCTATCCTGTGCATGTACTGAACACTGATGAATCTTTTTGATTGCCCCAACTCCAAAAGATCTTAAAGCCCAGTTACAGGAATTAGAGAACTAATGCGAGTTAAACGATTTGAAGTCCTTGAGAAAGGATTGGGTAAGGATTTTCCTAGTAGGGGACTCAAACTAGAGGGCGCTCAAACTAGAGGAGGTTTATTCCTTCTTGACATAGCATTTCAGGTAGTCTTTGCTGGAAGGAGAATGTCACCAAGGTATTCCAGAAATCAGCTGCATTCTTTAAGGTCAAAATATGTGGCATGTTGAGACACATTTAGTGATAGCATTATTTCATTAATTTGACATTTTTTATGTATGGTACACTCCTTCATTAGTACTAGTTTAACAAAGAGATACAGAAAAAAGCAGGTGGAAGATGACCAGTCAACCTTTGCAAATGGCCTTCAAATGCACAGGAACACATTACCACATTTTTAGTAACTTTTGATAAGTTTGAGCTAGAAACAGATTATTTGTTCAAGTTTGCGCATTATATAGCAGATGCTTGATTATATGGTGGAGCACCGCAATTTAGGCTTCATCCTTTACATGTCAACATTTCAACATGCCAAATACGTATTTATGACATTATATTTACTGTGTGCATTAATAATATTAACATGTGTGAACACAAGCGCATTAATGAACTGTAACCACAGAAAGATTGAAACTTTATAAATGTCCATACTAATGTTCATTTAAAATTCTTACATGTATCCATTGTTCATGTTTTATGTTTACACAGTAAGTTGTATTTGCAGTAGTAAACATTTTTCTTTATTGATGTTCAGCATTTATTTTGACTAGTTACAAGTGTGCATGTATAATCTTTTATTAGAAATGCACATTCAGAGTTGGTTAAAGTTAGTCTGAATAAAGGCCCTCATATAAAATGTATTTTGCGTGGATAGTTGTTCCTTCCTTTGCAGGTTTATTTCAAGGTTCCATTAGCTAGAGAAAAGAAATATCGTTCTATGTATTAGCTTTACTGATAGTAAGGCCTGAGAAGAGAAATCGTGGCAAGAGACATAAAGATTAAGGGCCATATTTATACTTTTTGATGCAAAGCTGCGCCGCTGCAGTTTTGCGTCCAAAATTTTACCGCCGGCAAACGCCATTTCGATGCGCTGTGCGGGCGTCAAAATTATACTTTGACGCATGGCGGCGCAATCAACAGGTGGGAGTTATTTTTTTTTACGCACATCGCAGCGTCAAGTCGTAAAGGAAAACGACGTTAACGCGACGTAAATGACTGTTGGTCGATTTACGACAGCGCAACCCGGAAAGCGCCGTTTTTTTTGACGCAATAGCGTCAAAAATACCCGCGAACACTGCCCTTTCAGCTGAGGAGAGCCAAAATGGATCCCAGATGCCACTACAGACCCCAAGAAGATGACAGCAGACCAGGAACCAGCCAGGATGATCCATACAAGAACCAGGACATATATAGAAAAAAAAGAAATTTCGTTTCAGTGCAGAGGAGCAGGAAATCCTGGTTAAAGAGGTGACGGAACACCAGCACCAACTGTTCATCACCTCTAAGTTGCCAATCAGTAGGAGAGAGGCCATATGGCAACAAATTGTTGACAAGATCAACAGTGTGGCTGAAGTACGCAGGACAGTCACCGAGTGTAAGAAACGCTGGCATGACTGCAAACGTAGGACAAAGGAAAAAATGGGCAGGAACAGGAAGGCAGCACTGCAGACTCGAGGGGGGGAGTCCAGCACACCAGGAGGCCCTGGACCACATGGAGGAGATGGTCGCAGCCGTCATCCCTGAGGAGATCGTCACAGGGATTCAAGGACAGGACAGTGCAGACTACCACGAGACAACGCACATGCAGGGTAAGTCGCATGGGGAATTATAATGCAATAATGTTGACTGTAAGCAGGGGGGGAAATACCTACTACACATTGCAAAAGTTAGCATATACATGGAGTGGCATGGGTAAAGGGGCACGGCAGGGGGGCATTTCCCTGCACATACAGAAGCTGGGGCACAACATAACACAACACCAACAACAGTCCCATGGGGGCATCCTGTCATGACAACAATGGAGCTAAGGGAAAGCCTCGACAGGAGGGAAGGCCACTATGTCAAACTTACATCCTGGCACTCCTCAGCCAAAATATCTCCTACATTAACTAGGGCCCTATCAGCAATCCACTAGCCAAAACAACAACTGCAATGTAACTGCAACAACAGTTGACACTAACACCTCTGATCTCTGTGCAGCTGTAGTAGCCAATGGCAGTAACCTCCCCATGGAACATACATACCTAAATTAGGGGGTGAGGATGACATCTGCAACAATCTCCTGAAACAAGACAAAGGCCCCAGTACACTCATATGTCAATGCCCATAGTTGTCACATACATCAGCCAAAGTAAACAGCAATAGGAGTGACACAGCACTAACGACACACACATGCTGCATATGTCAGGGTCCTTCACATGCCTGGCTAACAAGGCAACATCACAAATGTCATACTGCTCAGACAACATCATTGAGGAGGGGACACCTGCAACTGGTCACTGAAATACACCTGCACAGTCAGAGGACCAAATAGGACATTGATACGATAAACAGGGCAATCCAATTAAACACACATTACCCAACATCAGCAGGACACATTAACAATGTCTACATCCATATCACATCATAACACTGCCATGCATAGGATATACCACATGTCAATTACAATAAAGTCAATGTGAACAATCAGGGATTGGGGCAGGTCCTGAGAGGCAAGTGTGCTGCCAGGGCAATCAGAACACCCACAGCCAGTGAAAGGTTTCACCATAAGAATAGATATACACGGAGGGTCGAGTAGGACAAAAAGATGGCTATTCCCTATTTGGTACAAAGCAACACCTAGAGGCGATTAGGCAGACAAGTCTGATAACTCTATATCATACATGTGACACACAAGTGGGCCATAGGCCTATAACAATGCCCATATGAAGGACAGCAGATACCAATACCAAACAAGATCACAAAGTAAATTCATCAAAAGGCTGGCATGTTACGTAAAAATTGTCACAACACAGACACACTAATTGTACCCTGTTTCATTGCAGAGGAACGTGGATCTCCTGCCGATATGCCTGTCCCAGATTTCCCTGATGACATGGATGACAAGCCCATAAACATTCCCCATGAGACCATCCAAAAGGTCCTTGAAACCCTCCAGACCCCACCTTCAGTCACAAGGAGGAGCACTGAACAAGCAGCCATCACAGAAGAACCACCCACCACCCCAATTGCAAGACCTGTCAGCTCCTACACAGCTGAGGACTCTGACGACACTGGCACCAGCTTTGAAAGAACTGTAGTTGGAGTACAGCGGGAGCTAGCCAAGGAGGTGCGGGTGGGGATGCAAAATATGGCAGCCAGCCTTGAGGGGGTGCTCTCGTGCATGATGTCATCTGCAGATCAGGCAGCAGCTATGCAAGCCCTAACATCCATACTGCAAGGACTGCAAGAAACTATAAAGGAAATCACCACTGCAGTAAGGGAGTTGCCACAACACCTCGCACCCCAAACTTTCCACTGCATGCACGAATGCAATCATGACTCCCTCAGGGCCAAACTGGCTGCCTACCATCGTGATGTAGCTGCTATTCTCAAAAACCAGCAGGCCCTCCTTGCTGCAGTACTGCCCTTAAGACTTTCACAGGGAGCAGCCACCGGGATGTCTGACTCCACGTCTTCTAACACTGAGGTGTGTGTTGCCCCTTCACAACCAACAACAACAAGGACAAAGCAGGCAACACACACATCAGAAGAAGAAGACATGGAACATATCACATTCACATGGAAGAGTACCCGGAAGCACTAGTCCCTGCACCATGGCCTACTTTGACCAAGGTCCTACGTTTTGTCAAATGCCAGTCTCACTACAACTATACTCAATGACTGTTCTGCTAACCACTGTATGACTTGTCAGCATTGCCAGTGAATGTCTCTCTCCTACTAATCGGCAAATTCTGTCCCTCTGCAGTGTCTGTAACATCACCCCAGCATGTCAGGAGCATCATCCACACCCCTTCTGTAGGATCACCATGTAAGAATGCACTAGAACGGACTCAGCAAACATGGACAATGTACATTTTGCACTACAGCACCTGTCAATAAATAGCATTTGCACACCTAATATGTCTCTGTGTAATTTGACACATCAACTGTGCAGTAGATAACTCAAAAGTGCCTGTGTGACAAACATGTAGCTTGTCAATACAACTGTCCTGACATCATGTAGTCTGATACATCTGTGCAGTGGCCAGGATTGCATCCTAGCCTGACCATCCTGAGGAGAATAACTGATGAAGGGACAAACCACACACAATCATGCTGTGTTGGACAGAATAATGCTCCATCAATAGCAATCAAAGTCAACTAATGGTGGCGGATAAATGTGGGCACCATGCAATACTAAAACATTAAATTATGCAGTCTAATCTTAGCAAACACAACTAAACACAGCATCAATCACCCTTTCTGAGTATACTCCCAAGAAGGGAAGTCATGCTGAATTTTTGCACACATGATCTATGTCAGTAATGAAGACAAGAAGACAAGAGTGTTAACAACACCTCATCTACAAAGATGTCCCTGAACATCACACTGCAGTCCGACCTAATAAATTACCCACAATACCAAGTCTGGAAGCACACTTTGTGATGTAGAAAACATACTCATCAACACAAATCCTTTGTGAGCCATGTAAACTCCAAATGGTGGTCTATCAAATGGTGGATACTTACCAAGTTAGCACAGGGGTAGCTGCCATTTTAAACCTCTTTTTTCTTCGGTGTGTAGCATAGGACACAAATGTCATAGAACAACAATCACCTACACAGATGGCAAGGCCATGATCAAGTAGCAGTTAACACATAATGCAAAGGGTTAACTATATTTTTATTCATAAGTATTCACACCAGAGGCATCTAAGGGAAAAGTCATACCTACACTAATCTAATCTGACTACTCCTAACCCACAACTGTCCCTAACTAACCTAAGCTAAACTTACTCTTCACATATAACGAATCGATCTAAACATCAACCCCCCACACACCATTATGAGACAGGACACATGCAGGACAACACATACTAACCTACACACATGCTATACTATCCTAAACAATCATATGTTTTTTTTTATTTTTTTAATAAATTTCTTTAATGTTTTTTTTTTTATTTATTTTTCTAAACAGACAGGAATCCCAACATTGAGCCCCACCAACCCACCCACACACTCAAAAATGAAAAATAGAAAGAATAAGGACCCCCAACCCTCCTCCCTAACACTAACTAAGCTAACAACCTATACTAATCTAACACTAATCCCCAAAACCCACCTATCATGATAAAAAGGAAAGAGGAGAGAGGGGAGGGATAAATTAAAATAGACCATATAAGTCCTAGAGGTTGGCCATCCGTAGGGTCCGCCTGATGGACCTGACCCGCTTCTTTATGTACGCCACATCCTGGCTCAGCTTGTCCACCTTCCGAATGAACTTGTCCATTTTGCGGTCTAAAGCCTGGAATGCCGCAGGGTCAATTGGAGGTGCTGCTGCTGTCTGTGTGCTGGCAGAGGTGCTCTGTGTGGGAGTTGTTTGTAGCCCACTGGACTGTCCTGCAGCTCTGATATTGCTGGGTCCAGGTCGTGCTGCAGAGGCAGGGACAACTGTCCCTGCCGTTGCTGGGGCCACTTGGGGAGAACTGGTGGTTGTGGTGGTGGTGGCTGTAGTGGGCAACGTTGGGCTGCCCTGTGGTGAGGCCCACCATGCTCTGGAGGCCCGATCCGCCTGGTATTTTCGGGCCATCCGTCGGAACCCCGACTGCACCTGCAGCATGTGCCGGTATCTCATGGCCCGCCTTTCAAAATCATGCCTCTGTGCGGCACTCATGTTTGCAGCTGTGAAGAGAAAGGACAACTATTTACCATAGGAAATGCATTGGGTGGAATAGCACAATGGGTCAATTGGAAATTACTTTTACTGTAGTTGTAACAGCTCATATCACCACATAGATCATTGAAACTCTCAGAGGAAGTACATGGGAAGCCTGCATACAAAGGGCATCTCACATCTAGCATATACATATCTATACATGATGGGTGACATCAGCCTAAACTTCTCATCAAAATAATTAGTAATGCAGCTGACATTATGGCTGCACCTCCTCCGCCTATTGCCTTGACTAGATATGTCAGTGTATGTGATAACAATCACAACCCTCAATATCTGCGATTTGTAATTGGATTTGCTAGCATAGAACTCAGGTGCCATAACCGAGTGTGTACACTAGGTTCAAAACAAAGTTTCAAATCGTCACAAGTATGTGTAACATACTGGTTGCTACAGTCCTAGGTACCCTATTCCCAAACACATGGCAGTCTTTGAGGGAGGGTTGGGAAGAACATCCAACAATCCCATAATCAATGCACACCCAGGAGTGTATAGAAAGCTCAACAAGTTTTTGCCTCCACACACACAACGCCAGTGAAGGGCTAGCAACAAATCGGAGTCAGCTAAACCTTGTCCTATCCAAGGTCCACACATGTCAAAATGTACTGACTTAGGCCAACATCACATACTACCAGTGAGGCATATTTTTCTACAGACACAGAGGAGCAAGGACACCCATGATCATGAGTAGAATGTACACCTAGGCCATTGCACTCTAGTCCCACACACTTCTAGTACAACTTGTGGAAGTACATGCCCCCGGAAGATCCAACCTACAGTGTACTCAGTCCATCGTTAACTAGGGAAGGAGCAGATTTCAGACAAGCCATTTGCAGAAGCTATCTGGGAGAATGTCAGTCTAAAATGCAGACTCTGTCCGAGACAAGTCCCAGAGCAACTCTTACATTAACCAGTGTATTCCACATGACTCAACCCATTCCCCAAAGCGGGCCCTACTGGAATGGCCTACAGACCCAAAATCTGAGAAATGGATAAGCATAGGTCAACTCAAAATGAAGTGATAACTGAAATCCCACTAATTGAACAATACTAATGAATGGGCAGCGCATCAAACCTTGAATTCTGTTGAACACACAGTAGTCCATCATGCATCACCAGCAAACATTAAAAATAGCACACATGCAACACTCACTGTAGGTGTCGGGGTCCTCAAAATGAGCCACCTCTCCCACTGTGTACGGTGCAGGTCCACCTGTAAAGCGTGGAAGGAAGAATATACTCAGAATCCGTGCACTGACAAACAATTGCAATTACAAAGACAATGTGAGAATATGACATGAGTAATGAAACCTTTTCACACATGCTCATACTGCATGGAATTATTCATGTGCAACATTTACATTGGATGAGTCTCCTGCTACAGTTACACACCCTACTACAGACATGCAGTGGCCTGGACAGTCATGTGGTGGCAAAGATGCACCTCCATTAGTATGCACCAACAATATAGGGGTGCATTCATCTCATCATGTGCATCCAAGAGAGACATCCAAAAGCTGGTTACTTGAGGACTGCATGACCTCTCAAACTCAAACAGCCTATGTGATGATTTTCCATACACACCAACCAGACACACATGTGACATATGTGTGGACAACATTGCTAACTTCAATTGACGTGAAGGCAGCACTCACTTATAGCATCATGTAGGGTTTACAAATGTCAGTCTAGCTATGGCGTCTACATATGTAGGTATGATGTTTCAACATCCATTTTTCACTGGCTATTGTGACCTGTAGAGTCCTAATTGCGTCATTAATGTGTCGCTTGTCTGACACAAAGGCAGCACTACATTACATACTGGTACAGGCAACCGGTATGTGTAGAAAACATGAGCTACCTGACTGCTAGCATTTGTCTTCCTTCACATTGTGCATCAATTACCCAGTAGGTTTCCCAAGCATTACACACAGTCAGCTACTTATCTGGCAGATTGGGTAACAATCATCACATGTCGCCACACAGCTTTAAATTGTGCACATGTAATTGATCTGTACTCACCAACATGGCCACCAATCCTGATTCCCAGGTGGTCCAGCAGATCTTGCTCCCTGGATATCAGATCAGCCCAGCGGTGCTTCAGTTGATGGTCATTCCTTAGGCTACCATATACACGGACCAAGTGATGGCGCACCTTCCCCCACCGGACTTTACGGGCCTCCGTGTGATACCCCTGTATCACCCTACCCCCAGCCTCCAGCATGAGTGGGAGGAAATGGCAAACAAGCCATATAAATCCCCCCAATTCCTCCTCACCCATCCTGGAAAGCCGTGGCCTACCAGAATGTCAGCACTGACAAAGGGGAAAAAGTTGTAGAAAAAGGAAAAGGGGGAAATGGGGAAAGGTAGAGTGGTGAAATACAAAGAAAACTTAAGAAGAAGAGCCCAACTAACGCCTATATTACAGTACCCACAACAGACTCCCACAGACAATAAATAAAACACTGGACTTGACAAAATAATATAACACAGACTCAGACAGTATTCAACAACAAGACAATGATGACAAAAGCACAATTGAGATGGTACACTGGACACAAAAGCACTAATACACAGAACAACACTTTCCATACAGCCACACAGTCTAGAATAATCTGAGACTGCAAAGTGAAAGTGAAAGTACACCCACTGTACAGATTCTGTAAACAGGATATCCTATTACATCACATCCTGCATAAAATGGCCGCCGTTTTTTCCCCGCTATGCGTCATTTTTTCACACATACTGCTAGTGCGTCATATTTTTTGACGCATAGGAGTGCGCATAATGCAGAGTCAAAAAAAAATTCTTCATTGGTCTATTATATTTGTTTGAGGCTTATTTTACAGTTCTAGAGTTGAAAATTAAGCCGCTGGAAAATATGATATCTAAATATGAAAAATATTTTTGACTCTGCATTATCTGCACTCCTGTGCGTCAAAAATTATGACGCACAAGCTGTATGTGTGGAAATATGACGCATTATGGAAAAAAAATGGAGGCCATGTTATGCAGGATATTATGATATCTATATTTGAAAGAATTTTTTGACTCTGCATTATCTGCACTCCTGTGCGTCAAAATTATGACGCACAAGCTGTATGCGTGGAAACATGACGCATTATGACAAATATGTCTTTCATTTGTCAAATTGAGAAATGAATTTTGTCATGACCAAACGGTGCTAAGTGATACACATTTGGGGTTAGCTATGGCAAATGTCCCTTATAGGATGTATAGAAGGTATTCACAGTGCAATAGTAATGATTGGTCAGAATGGATATTACTCATAATTGTACACATATGTGGGTAATTGCTGATGGCTATTTTCAAAATATGAATGGGATACCAGGATGTATTCCTTAGCAAAAATGTGTCCACATTTATCAAGGTAATCAAAATTATATAAAGGCCAAATAGGTAGTGCAATTGTCGGCTACACTTTTTAAGGGGGTAACCATGTCCTAATTATGAGTTAATGTATCTTAAATGTGTTTTACTTTTGACATGTAGGGCACACATGCGCCTTATGCATGTGTGTGCTTCACATGTGCATAAATAATGTATATTTGGGGGGCAGTAGAGGTGGACTTAGGCCCCCAGCACCCTAGGGTTTGCTCTTCCAGACTTGCAAATTTATCCAAGGGTTTCCCAAATTCAGTAATGCTAAACCTTCAGCAGCAAGCTCATGGAAGCAAATAGGGTATGATTCACTGTTTGCTATTCTGTAATCCCATTTCCCCATTTTACGTTTGCCCTATTGATTCTTTGGAGAAATCTGACATACCATTTTGCATTGATATTTTTTGCAAAATCTCAACGTTCCTCATGTCATGATAGCAAATAGGTTGTTGATGTATGTGGCCCTTTATGCATTACCTGGTTTAGTGGCATGTTTCATTCTTCCTGCTAGGTTACAACTGGGACACTACTCTGATCGGCTGCTTGCAAATATTTTGTTGATTGGATGGTACATGTACATGTGTGTGTGGTCCAATATTGATCCAGTATCAACTGTCAGGGTGTATGTTGTCACTGTAACTTCCAGGTCTCCTCATGAGTTAATGGCAGCTAATCGTGTTTCTATTGGGTATTGTTTGTAGCAAAATTTGAGAGAAGCCATTGAGGACATGGTCACCTACACATGGATGGTCCCACCCTGTCACTGAAAACGTGTAATGAGACTTTCAACTGGGCAACCTTGGTGTGCTGAGTGAGAGAATGTCTCAGGTGTCTGGATCCGGCATGTGTCATTGCAACATTTGTACTCCAGTTGGCCTCTGTGGATGGTAATATATCAGGAAACATCATAGCCTCTGTGCAGAAGTAAATGGCTGGTATTCAACACACACGACTCATCTTTATCATTTGAACAATGTTACTCAGCGTTTGAACAGTCAGGGTCCTCATATGTGTTGACTTTTCATGGACATTATCTGAGGTTGCTGGTTTTGATGGAGGCCATTTACACCATCATACACTATGGTCCTGGTCCACTGTCACACTTTGTAGTTTAGGCATTAATGAGGGCCAGACAACGGAAGGGCCAAGATTTGGCTATTCAAGGGCACTGTCACAAATCGGATGCAAATAACAGTCAGATGATGCAATACTATGTATTTGAGTATACATTGATGAGGCTAATGACAAATTAGTGTCTGAGGTACAAGAGGTTTTGGACAGCACGTGTGTTCCATAGGTAGACCCCAGGTATCTGTAGAGTGACCCACGGACAGGTGCCAGTCAGGCTGACAGGATGCTGGGTCAATCAGGAGCAAGTTCTTTCAGTAATTACATGATCTAGTGTTCTGACTAGGACTGGTCAGAGGGAGCAGTAGACAGTTGAGATGTCACACTGTGTATGTCCTGTGTTGTTTTGAAGGTGACACATGAACCCTGATAAAGTTTTCTACGGCAATATTAGTGTCAAAGCTTAATGATGTAATAGCTCAAATTCAAACATGTATGCAGTAGGAGGCATCAGCAGGGACAGGGCATGTACATTTGGGTGGTGTGCATGGAGGGGATCACTGGTGTGGCCTCCATCAGTGTCTCACTAGTTCTGTCAGATGGGATTTGCTGATAAATAGCCTACAGTACCTTTCACAGAAGAATGAATCTACAGGTGATACCAGCCCTTATAAACTCCAAGCCAGTGTATTATATGAGCTGAGTTCCATGCAGTGAGATGGTACTATGACAATGGTAGGGATAGGAAAGGGTGTGGCACACTGGATGACTCTTGTGAGTGTGTGTGTGTGTAGATGAGGGAATCTTAGTGTACACAAATCGGCATTCCAGGGACCTCTTCAGACAGGTGGGGTGTGAGCAGCTGCAAGTGTGTGTAATGTTTTTAGAAAAGGGCTGACATGTAGATGGGATGTGATGTGCTGGATGCTTGTCATAGGTGTAGCACTTGTGCTGTGTATGTTCTGCTTATGTGTAACTCTAGTGACAGATAGTCATTGCAATGATAGTAAGTAGTTGGAATTACTGTTGGCAAGAGTCTAGTACTACATTCCTGTTCCTGAAGCATTAGCATGTGAACTGCCTGATGTATGAGGCCTGTTTTCCCCTAGTTGAGTGATGGTGTTTTAGTTGTGTGCCATCTGCTGCGATGATCCATGTTTACTACATGTATGTGAGTCATATGTGTGGTCCTCAGCTATTGCCCTTCAAAGGTGAACTGTACAGGATGTCTGTCATTTACATTGTGTGTGCATTTGACCATTGTATGGTGGCCATTACATTTGTGGTGTATTTTTGTGTGTCCTGATTGTTATATCATTATTGCTCAATGAGACGACATTCTTCTTCAGATATTTCAAGCTAAAGGTGGGCAGAAATAAATAGGCCAAACCATGATGTGGTGTTTGTTATCAGTGTTCATTTACAATAGTGCATTAAGTGGTGATGGTGATAATTATGAAAATAAATTATTTACAATGTGTTTACGCCTACGCACTCCAGCAGCCGTGTTTGGTTGTTCCCCCTCCTGTTGCAGGCCAGCATCCTCCTCTTCAGGCATGTATGGGTCTGGTTCAAGGAGGGGAATGTTCCTTTTCACACAAATGTTGTGCAATATTGCACATGTGAGTATGATCCTACAGACCATCTCGGGGGAATATAGTAGGCTACCGCCAGTGATGTCAAGGCAGCGGAACCTTGACTTGAGGATCCCAAAGGTCCGCTCAACAATGCTGCGTGTCCTCTTATGGGTGTCGTTGTATGCCCGCTCTGCAGCAGTACTTGGGTTCCCAAATGGTGTCATTAGCCATGGCTGGATGCCATACCCCTGATCAGCTGAAAGAAAAACAAAGAATGGGATCATGTAGATGTAGCTGGCACTATTGAAAAGACCTTTAATGGCAGTAGTTGTCTTGAGTTGTCTGTGACTCTTTTGTGTACTAATGTGACATCCTATACTTGTAGGCTATACCATCTGCATTGTGTTGTTTCCTTGGCTGAGCAAGTGTTTGTCTGCTAACCGTTTGTCAGCAGTATGTTTTGGGATTTTCAGTACAGTGTGCCCTCCCTAGCATTGTGACTTGTGATACAGGTGTCCGTGTGTCTTCACTGAGGGTGAGATGATAGTTCCATGCACATTTAAATTTGGAAGTGTTGTTAACACGTTCATATCAAAGTACCCTGTACATCCCATACCTTGAAACTTATGCAATGTATTAATGTAAAGGTCATTGTGACACTTGCAATTTGCAAGGTGACATTTAGGCAACCACACTCATTAATGTCTTCACATTAGGCTGTACAGTAAATTCCAATGTGTGACAGGTTCAATGGTGAGTTAAGAAACATGGCTAGTGATGTCAGGACCTCAGTGTGTTCCTGTCTAGATGTTGCTGTTGTGGTGTATGTGTTGTGTGTCCTAGAGGGTTGCTGTGCAGTGTGTATATAAGTAGGTTTCTGTACTTGCCAACAAGTAGTCCATTGCCATACCGTCCATCCTGTAAGTGTTGGTTGATGGTGCAGTGACGGAAGATGAATGAGTCATGTACACTCCCAGGATATTTAGCCACGATGTTGGTGATCAATCCCTGGTGATCGACTATGGCCTGCACGTTGATTGAATGTGTGTGCTTCCTGTTGCGGTAGAGGTGTTCTGTTGCAGCAGGTGGCACAAGGTGTACGTGTGTGCAGTCGATTGCACCAAGGACGTGTGGGAAGCCACTGATGAGGTAGAACTCCTGTTTTGTTTCCTGCTGCTTCTGCAGTGTGTTAGGGAAGCAGATGTGGCGGGTGTCAGGCGAATGATGGCATCCAGTACTTTGGGCAAAAATGCAGAGAATGATGGTTGTGATATTCCGCCAACCAGGGCACCTTTTGTTTGAAATGAGCCACTTGCCAGCAGGTGAAGTACGGCAAGCAGCTTTGTTTCTGTTGGGATGGTGCGGGGTGTCACTAAAGTGGGGGCCAACTGCGGTTCAGTGTTGCGCAGCAGCTGCTGAATGGCCTGCCAGTTCAACCGGTACCTCTGTATGATGTTGTGTTCCCTGAGGTCATGCAGGGTTGTTCTTGGGCAGAATATCCTCTCCTGCCTTCTGCGCTCCCTTTTGGGGTCCCTGCTGGTATTGTTGTAGCTGCTGTTGTTGCTGCTGGGCTCTGCGTCTACGTGCACGCTGGATAAAAATCACCTCCATGTCTCCCTGTTGCTGCTCTGCTGCTCTGCTGCTCTGCTGCTCTGCTGTTTGTTCTGTGTGTTCTGATTAAATACAGGTGTGTTTGCCCCATTTTAACGCCTGCCCTGACCCAGGCGTTAAATTTTGACGCACATCGGGCTGTGCGTCATTTTTTTGCTCCGCCTCCCGGCCGAGAGTCATTTTTGCCCGAAAGCATAAATACGACGCACAGCCGTTTGCGTCGTTTTTTGGACGGGAACGCCTACCCTTCATATCATTAACGCAGTGCGGGTTGCCGCATCCAAGAAATGACGCACACGGCGGAATTTTTGTTGTCCGCGGGCTCGGGCGTCAGAGTTTAAATATGGTGCAATGTTTGCGCTGATTGTGCGTCAAATTTTTTGACGCACAATCGGCGCAAACGGAGTATAAATATGCCCCTAAGTATGTTTCCTATTCATCGCGTGTCAGGAATGAGGGGATGTTCACGGTTGCTCTAACTGTTCGAGTACTGTGGGATGAATTATTCAGGTGGTACTGCAATTGCACATCAGCCATGGAAATAACTGGTTTCTAGTGGGGTGGAAGAGATACTAATAATGTTAAAGGTTCTGGTCATTTTAATCACTGCTCATGCTGTTAGAAGTTAAGGCAGATTCCCTTAGACTTTAAGGGGCTGTTAGACCTGGCATCCTTAGTATGGTCTTCCCTGTCTTTTTTGCCTCTGCTTCCCATGTTTTGACTGTGTGCTGGACTCTGGTTTTTGCTGGTTTTGGCACTCTGGGCACTTTACCACTGCTGACCAGTGCTAAATTGCAAGTATCCCTGTGTAAATTGTAATTGTAATTGGCTTGTCCATGGTTGGCATATTTGATTCACTAGTAAGTCCCTAGTAAAGTGCACATAAGGTGCTTGCGGTCTGTAAATCAAATACTGCTAGTGGGACTGCAGTACTGGTTGTGCCACCCATATTCGTAGCCCTATAAACGTGGCTCAGACCTGCCACTGCAGTGTCTGTGTGTGTAGTTTTAAACTGCCAATTTGACCTTTTCAAGTGTACCCAGTTGCCTGGCCTAGACCTTCCCCATTTCTACATTTAAGGCACCCCTAAGGTAGGGCCTAGGTTGCTCCATAGGCAGGGTGTAGTGTATGTTGAAGGTGGGACATGTACTGATGTGTTTTACATGTCTTAACAGTGAAATTCTGCCAAATTCAGTTTTCATTCTTGCAAGGCCTATCACTCTCATAGGTTAACATGGGGGCTGCCTTTACATAACTTTTAAGTGCAAATTCCCTTCAGGAGCAGATAGAAATATGGAGTTTGGTGTCTCTTAACTCACAATTTAAAAATGCATCTTTTGGTAAAATTGTTTTTTGAATTGTCAGTTTGAAAATATCACTTTTAGAAAGTGAGCATTTTCCTGCGTAAACCATTCTGTGACTCTGCCTGTTTGTGGATTCCCTGTCTAGATCAGACTGACAGTTAGGCTGTTTGTGAATCCCCGCTAGACAGTGCGACAAAAGGAGTTGGGGTGTAGCCTGCATACAATGATGGGCCATCTGAGCCAGAGTGGAGGGAGGAGTGGGCACCTACACCTGACTAGGCTGTGCCTGTCCTCTCACATTGCAGTCTCCAACCCCCTGGTGTGTGTCTGGGGCCTGGCCTGGGCAAGGCACGATCTTGTGGACAACAGAGACCTTCCTTTGAAGTTTGCCAACTTCAAAGGCAGAAAGGGTTACAATTCTTAGACCCAAAACCCCACATTTTCAGATTACTTCTGGAATTAAGAGAAACCTCTGCCAAGGAGAAGAGCAGAAGAGCTGGAGGAGAAGTACTGCACCTTTGCCTGTGACTGTGCTTTGCTCGGTTGGTCTACAGTTGCTGCTTCTGCCTGAAACAGGACAAAGACTGGACTTTGTGGTACATTCCTGCTTGTGAAGAATCTCCAAGGGCTTGACCTGAGCTTGCCTCCTGTTTTGAAGTCTCAGGGCAATCAAAGACTTCCTCTGCCAACACCTGGACTCTCTATTGAGACTCCTGCCTGCCAAGTGATGCCCTATTCTGTCCCTTTGAAAGGTGAAGTTGGCAGAACAAGAGCTGAAATCCACGCACAGAACGATGTGTGGGGATTTTTTTTTTACGCACCATTTGCAACACGGCTGATAAATGATGCACCACCTGCTAAGCGGATGAAATCGATGCTCCACCTCCATCGCGGCTGGGAGATTGACGCATCGCAGCTGGAAAAACAATGCAGCACCCACTTGCAGCTGTTTTTTAACACTGTGCAACCGGATTTGTCATGCACCGTCCCTGGGCGTCAAAGTTATCATGAACCTGCACAGATCTGAGGTGCCCCTTCCAGAAGTTGATGCATCGCTCTCTTGCGAGGGAGAAAAACGCCGCATCACTGATCTGACAGGAGACAAAAATGACACACAGCCTCACTTACAAATCGACGCATCGCTGACTTTTCCAACGCACGCTTGCCTCTGAGCTTTATTTCTGACTCAAACCAGGTTCTTTGTGTAAAATCAATGTTTCTATTGTTCTCTATGGAGTAAGAGTCTTGTTCGTTTGAGAATTCAGATTTTAACTTGTGTATGTTGGATATTTGTCATTTTGGTCTTGTTTGATTTAGATAAATTTTGCCTGTGTTTCTAAACTAACGTGGTGTCCATTTTGTAGTGTTTTCGCTGTATTACTGTGTGTGTTGGTAGAAATACTTTACACATTGCTTCTGCGTTAAGCCTGCCTGCTCGTGCCAAGCTACCAATGGGGTGAGGGGAGTTAACCAGGTGTTTTTCTCCTTGGCCTTGACTAGAGAGAGGGTCCTTGCGGACTGCCAACCAAAAAACCTATTTCCAACAGGGGTCAACACAGCAAGTCTATATTTATGTAGAAAATACCATGTAGTAATGACTCTAAAGTGGTAAGTTAAAGCAGGTAAGTTTATTCTTCAAGTAAGGAGCTGCACAGGAATAGAGTATGAACACACAGGAACTCCTGTACTTCCAGCAGCAGTCTCAAGTGTCACTGTAATACATTATGCACATTCTACTATTCTACATCATACACATTCCACTACTCAGAATCTAGAGAACAGAAGATTCAAAACCAGAACTTGTGATTGCTGCAAAAGAGAAGGTAAGATATAGCACATCACAACCGCAGAATTACTTATTTCAAGTGACCCTGTCCTTAGTCCATTTAAATTATATGACTAAATGTAGTTGTATTTATTAGAAGTGATAGCTTTCAAACATAAACTTGGAAATGTTCATGCCCTCTCCCAACTTTGACAGCAATGCCATTAATGAACCAAGAGGCAAGTCAGCTGAGCTGTCATGTGCACCCTCTGTGTGTGGCCTAGGTACCATTATACATGGAACAACATTATAGTCTATTAAATAAAACACAAGAGAAGTTTTATACAGTGCATATCCTGAACTAATGTATTTGTATGAAAACAATTGACTGTTCACACACTATGGTCAACACGGGAAAGCTGGGGTTGACCCAAGATTTTCTGGTTCCATATTGCGCATTTTGGCCACGGGCAGGTCACTCATTCCCTCTCTTGTTTTATATGAATGTTAATGCATTGCCTTTTATCTTTGGTGTGTGAGGTTAGTGGATGGTGACAGACAAATCCACATAAAGGTTTGGCTTGTTTTGGGCTTGAGGATCCAAGAGAACCTTGAGCGGAGCCAGGCTTCCATGTTGAGCGTGGTTTGATCGTTTGGTGGCTCACTCACCTCTTTTGTCAAACAGTAATTAAAGGGAAAAAGCATAGAAAGGATGTGATTTGACCACAACAAAATAATTTGGTGCAGCACTCATTGTTTCACCATTTATAATTTCCACATTAGTGAGAGGACTATAAGACTAGCTGGTCTGTCCTGGGTAAAACCAAATGATTGTGGGTCACCGTCCAGTTTTATTCTTATAGAATTAGTGCCAGCATATAGTTTGATTTACATTGTTCATATTGCTGTAAAAAACAAGGAACAGAGAAATATGTTAAGAAAACAATTGAGTAGGAGCACATAATTTGTCACAAAGAAAGCCACGATTACCATACATCAGTGTTCTTCAACCTTCTCCATAACAAGAGCTACTTATGTTCAATTACTATTGTTCTGAGCTACCAATATTATTAGTCTTGTAATAGCGACCACATCACACAAAATTATATTGGTGGCCACACTACACAAGAGTACCAGGAATGATCACCTAAGTGCATCAGGCAAGGTCACTAATAGTAACTTAAAAAGCCTTGTTTATTTGGAACCCTTTTACAAAGTGTTAGACCTGACAGCCTTAGTGTGGTCACCCCTAACTTTTGGCCTGCCTCCCTCCACTTTTTGGACACTGTTTTAGCTGGTTTTTAGACTCTGCGTACTTTACCACTGCTAACCAGTGCTAAAGTGCATTTGCTCTCTCCCTTTAAACATAGTAACATTGGATCATACCCAAATTGGATTATTTAATTTACTTACAAGTCCCTAGTAAAGTGCACTATATGTGCCCAGAGCCTGTAGATTAATTGCTACTAGTGGGCCTGCAGCACTTACTGTGCCACCCACTTAAGTAGCCACTTAACCTTGTCTCAGGCCTGCTATTGCAAGGCCTGTTTGCGCAGTTTCACTGCCAAATCGACTTGGCATTTAAAAGTACTTGCCAAGCCTAAAACTCCCCTTTTTCTACATATAAGACACCCTAAGGTATGCCATAGGTAACCCATAGGGCAGGGTGCTCTATAGGCAGAAGGCAGACATGTACCTATGTAGTTTACATGTCCTGGTAGTGTACAACTCCTAAACTCGTTTTTACACTGCTGTGAGGCCTACTTCCTTCATAGGCTAACATTGGGGCTGCCCTCATACATTGTTTGAGTGGTAGCTGCTGATCTGAAAGGAGTAGGAAGGTTGTATTTAGTATGGCCAGAATGTTGTTATAAAATCCTGCTGACTGGTGAAGTTGGATTTAATATTACTATTTTAGAAATGCCACTTTTAGAAAGTGAGCATTTCTCTGCACTTTAATCTTTCTGTGCCTTACAATCCACGTCTGGCTGGGTTTAGTTGACAGCTCCTTGTGCACTCAGACACACCCCAAACACAGGATACTCAGCCTCACTTGCATACATCTGCATTTTGAATGGGTCTTCCTGGGCTGGGAGGGTGGAGGGCCTGCTCTCACACAAAGGACTGCCACACCCCCTACTGGGACCCTGGCAGACAGGATTGAACTGAAAGGGGATCTGGTGCACTTCTAAGTCACTCTTTGAAGTCTCCCCCATTTCACAGGCACATTTGGGTATATAAACAGGGCCTCTTCCCCTTCCAACTCAGACACTTCTTGGGGTAGACACTGCACCTCACAGACACTTCCTGGAGAAGAAACCTGTAACCAGAACCTGCGTCCTGCCAAGAAGAACTGCCTGGTTGCACAAAGGACTCACCTGACTGCTTTCTGTGAAGGACTGCTGCCTTGCTGTTGCCCTGCTGCCTTGCTGCTCTCTGGCTGTGGTGAAGAAGTGCTCTCCAAGGGCTTGGATAGAGCTCGCCTTCTTTTCCCTGAAGTCTCAGGACCAAAAAGAACTTCAAGAAGGACTCCTTGTGCGGCGAAATCCAACTCACAGCCTGCCAGAAACAACGCACAGCCTGCACCGCTGTGAAAATTTCTCTGCACCCCGAACCGGAATGATGCAGCCTGACTTTGCAATGAGAAGATTGATGCAGCGCCAGCATAGCAACCGTAAATTTTACGCACGGTCCACTGGATCGGTGCATAGCCGAGGCGGAACAACACAGCCTGACTTCCAGAGAGGAATCTACGCAGCGCCTGCCGTGTGGTCGAAAATTTGACGCAACGGCCACCGGATTGACGCAGCCCCAGTGACTTCGTCCTGCCAGTGCAGGAAATCCACACACCGTCCCCATGGCGTCTGAAAACACCGCACCCCGAATAGGATCCATGACCGAGTGCCAGAAATCGACGCACAGCCATCCCTGTGTGGAAACTAAATGACGCATCGAGTGTGCGGCCCGAGAAATCGACGCACACCCCTTTATTTCCATATTTCTCCTCCTCTGTGGACCCTTTGTGGAGATTTTTCACGTGAACCAGGTACTTTGGCCCATATTTATACTTTTTGACGCACAACTGCGCCAACGCAGTTGTGCGTCTAAAATTTTACCGCCGGCTAACGCCATTCCAAAGCACCATGCGGGGGCCTTATTTATTGAATCACGTTAGCCGGCGCTGCGGACTGGTGTGCGTCAAAAAAAATGACTCACACCAGGCAGCGCCGGCGTAGGGGAAAATGGAGGTTGGGCATCAAAAAATGGGGCAAGTCAGGTCTGAGGCAAAATTCAGGCCTCAACCCGATTTGCGCCATTTTTTTTTACGCCCAACCCCCATTGAAATGACTCCTGTCTTAGCAAAGACAGGAGTCATGCCCCCTTGCCCAATGGCCATGCCCAGGGGACTTATGTCCCCTGGGCATGGTCATTGGGCATAGTGGCATGTAGGAGGGCCCAAATCAGGCCCCTCTATGCCACAAAAAAACTATGAAAAAAAATACTTACCCGCACTTACCTTTACTTCCCTGGGATGGGTCCCTCCATCCTTGGGTGTCCTCCTGGGGTGGGCAAGGGTGGCAGGGGGTGTCCCTGGGGGCATGGGAGGGCACCTCTGGGCTCCTTCCGAGCCCACAGGTCCCTTAACGCCTGCCCTGACCCAGGCGTTAAAAAACTGCGCCCATCAGGCTGGGCGCCGTTTTTTAAGGCCTGCCCGCTCCTGTGCGTCAAAATGACATCACAGTATAAATATGGGGCACAGGCCTTAAAGTCATTTTTTGGAAGGGAACGCCTACCTTGCATATAATTAACGCAAGGCTGGTTTCCCCTTCTAAAAAATGACGCACATGGTGGAACTTTGACGCCCGCGGGGTCGGACGTCAAAGTATAAATATGGGGCAGGGTTTGCGCCGATTGTGCGTCAAAAATTTTGACGCACATTCGGCGCAAACAGAGTATAAATATGCCCCTTTGTGCTTGAAAGAGACTTTGGGGGTCATTCCGACTCTGGCGGTCAAAGACCGCCAGGGCAGCGAATGACGGAAGCACCGCCAACAGGCTGGCGGTGCTTCCTTGCCCATTCTGACCGCGGCGGTAAAGCTGCGGTCAGAAAACCGGGGCCGGCGGTTTCCCGCTGGTTTACCCCCGGCTGGGCAAATCCGCCATGGCGGCGCTGATGGGGATTCTGACCCCCTTACTGCCAGCCTGTTTCTGGCGGTTGTCACCGCCAGAAACAGGCTGGCGGTAACGGGTGTCTAGGGGCCCCTGGGGGCCACTGGGGCCCCTGCACTGCTCATGCCACTGGCATGGGTAGTGCAGGGGCCCCCTAACAGGGCCCCATTAAGCTTTCGCACCCCAGCAACACCGCCGGCTCCATTTCGAGCCGGCTTCTGTGTTGCAGGGCTCCTTCCTGCTGGGCCGGCGGGCGCTACCTTGGGTAGCGCCCGCCAGCCCAGCGGGAAGGACAGAATGGCACCAGCGGTCTTTTGACCGCGGTGCGGCCAAATGGCGGTTTCCGCCAGGCGGGCGGCAACCGCCGCCCGCCGGGGTCAGAATGACCCCCTTTGTTTGCTTTAAAAAGACTTACAACACTTTATATCACTTTTCAGTGATATCTTTACATTTACTTGTTGCATCTTTGATCGTTTTGACCTGTATTTAACCAGATAAATATTATATATTTTTCTAAACACTGTGTGGTGTATTTTTGTGGTGCTGTTTGGTGTTATTGTATGATTTATTACACAAATACTTTACACATTGCCTTCTAAGTTAAGCCTGACTGCTCAATGCCAAGCTACCAGAGGGTGGCCACAGGATAATTTGGATTGTTTGTGACTTGCCCTCACTATAGTGAGGGTCCTTGCTTGGACGGGGCTAACCTGACTGCCAACCAAAGACCCCATTTCTAACACAAAGGTAATACATAAGAGCCATAGCTGCAATGCTCATTTAATCACAGTATTGATATTACTATAAGTCTCTCCAAACCCACATAGCTTATCATTTTGCTGTAGAAAGTATTTTGGAAATGTAATATTTTTTCTCCAATCATCATCTTATGAGTTTCAAAGTAACACACATTTTCATCTTGAATAAACACTTTTTCATTTTTGGTATAAGTATATTAATTGAACCAAGCAAAAGCTTCCAACTTAGTAATGTGTGCTGCACACAGGAAAGCTACTCAGAGCTACCTGGAAAGCTACCAGCAGCTCTCCAGCCTGCCATAAAACATGAATTATTGTTCCTTCAATCTGGGGTGCAAGGGATTCTGATATTAAGGTTCAGGGACTACACTCACCAAAGAAATGACACAGTGTTGTTAATATTGTGCAGACTTCAAACACAGAGTTCACCTCCAGCATAGTTTGGAACAGTGGTAAAACCAGGTTTAAACACCAATGGGAATATTTACGAGAGGCTTGCATCACCGGAGCATGTCTTTTTTTGATGCTCCAGTGGTGGAAGTCTCTCAGCCATATCTATGAGGCCACGCAAAGTCAATTTGTATGTCTTATCATGGCCTCATAGATATGGGTAAGGCAAAGCAGCGCAAGTCGCTGCATTGCCTTTTTCTGCGTCAGGGGGCGTTCCGTGGATGTTGCAGTAGGTTTTCCCATGCAACACCCATGGACTTTGATGCTGCCTCAGATTTACCAAATTAGGAAAACCTGGGACAGCATCAAAACCTTCCGCCTTCCTAGGGGTGATGTAACACAGTTAAATATTTGTATTTCTTCTTGCTTTTTCCTGTTTCCATGTGTGCAGCACACATAGTAAGAGGAAAAGGCCTCTCTGGATTGTTGTTTTGCAGAAAGGTGCCCCTTCCTGCACATAAACCATCATGCATGCAATGCAGACACCCTTGCACCATAATGAAAAGGTGCCTACATTGTCGCTAGGCACCAAATTGTGCACAGGCACTCAGTGAAAAGACAGGAATGCACTGTATTACATAAATATAGGGCATTTTTGCCCTTTCACATTGGCATGGGGCAGCACAGCAGAAAGACTTGCGGCGCTGCCCTATGCCAATTGCTCCTAAATATGGGCTCAAGTCTCCTAGTGCCAGGGCTAAAATATTCATACTGTAAAACACCTAGCAGTGGAGGTAGGGGTTTTGTTTTTGCCCACTTCATTCTATTGCACTCATTGTTAGAGGGTGTTTGTCAAGGACTTTTGATAGCAGTCACTAACTGAACTGATCCTGTTTCTAAGCACTCCTAATGTTTACAGATAAGACTAACGGCATAAGGAGATTGTGATGCAAAAGATTCTGTTTCATTCCCATTCAATAATCAAACTGCATAATGTTTACCCTTTTAACAAAAATATATATTTTTATCGAGATTTTATGATGGAAACATCAATCGAGGAAGAACAGGTTAGTAGATTCTGTTGATTACGTTAGAGTCATAGGCCCGTATTTATACTTTTTTTAGCGCCGCATTTGCGCCGCTTTTTGACGCAAAACGGCGCAAACCTACAAAATACAATGGTCTTTTGCAAGTTTGCGCCGTTTTTGCGTCAAAAAACGACGCAAATGCGGCGCTAAAAAAGTATAAATACGGGCCATAGTATTCAATAATAATATAATTTGAAGAATATAAATGTCACTGTGCCGTATCATCAAGGGATTGTTTTGGTGCCGGTTAACAGACTTTCACTATAATAGGAATGAGGTAATGCGTCTATAACAGCAGAAATGTATATAAGAGGTGAGATATGTTTCCATCTGCTAGTTATAAAACTATCCAGTATAGGAACCAACTGTGAACTTACCAGAGTTTGATAAGAGGGAACAGTGGGTCCAGCGTAGAGACAGGGGGGGGAGGAGGTGGATTTGGGGTGCGGGGTGGCGGGGATGCAGGCTTTTATTGATGGTCACATTGAATATTCGTAATTTAAGAAATGGGCGCGGGGTAGGGTCACAAAGTCAGTATTTGTGTGGATACATGTCCTCAAGTTGTGGTGGTGAGGTAGTTTCAGTAGGAGAGGGTGGAGCAGAAGGGGGCAGAAACCTCGTAGTGGAATGGTGAATGACTGCCAGGCACAAGGGCCAAAAGGGGCCGATTCAGACACAGCTGAAGTTGTTGTTGAGGTCTAGAGCCCTGGTGTTCAATGCAGGGTTTAGGCAAGGGATACAAAGATCGGTGATCCCATCAAGGGGGTAAAGTGTTATTTCTGGGGTTTTCAGTCAATGCCGTACAAAGCTCATCCGATTCCTCCTCAATCGGATATTTCCACAGGACTCTGTTCTCTTCCATGTGGAGGGCTTTACTTTCAGTTTGCGATTATCTGAGTGCTGTTGATCGCCAGAATGGGACAGAGGAAGCTGCCACAAACATCCAACAGAGTGTAATTGCCCTTTTTGCTATAAAGAAATGCTAAGACCATGAAACATATCAAAAGATTCCCAGTTTATAGTGTTCCCTTGAGAGTTGGATGGACATACCTGTAATATGTGTCAAATATTGAAACGTTTGTGTCCAGAATGTTGGAGAGGATGGGCAATGCCAAAACGTGTAATAGAAATCCACTGGGGTCTGATGGCATAACGGGCAGGAGGTGAACGCCCCAGGAAAGATTCTGTTAATATGGGCTGGGGAGAGACAGGGTCGGTGGAGTATGTGAAATTGTATTAATTGAAAACAGGTGTTCTGTGAAATTTTAAGTAGGTATTCGAGGACTATAGCCCAGTCTTCGTCATTCAGGACAAATTGAAATTCCATCTTCTATGTCTCCCAGAGGCACTGCAACAGAACATGTTAATTGGAGTTCTGTGACCAGTATAGCAAGTCAGATAGGGGCATATTTATACTCTGCTTAAGCTGGATTTGTGTCATTTTTTTTACGCAAATTTGGCGCAAAGTTTACACAATATTTATACTTTGATGATAGACCCGTCTAACGTCAAAATATCCCAGAGTGCGTAATTTTCTGGATGCGTGAAATTGCCTTGCGTTAATGAGATGCAAGGTAGGCGTTCCCGTCCAAAAAATGACACCTGTGCGCCACATTTATCCAACTGTGCAAAAATGCCGCACGGCTGGGAGGCGGAGCCGGAAAATGGTGCAAATCCTGATTTGAGCCAAAAATGAATGCCTGGGTCAGGGCAGGCGTTAAAATGGGGCAAACACACCAGTACTTAAGGAAAACCCACAGAAGCAACATCAGAGCTCCAAAAGGAAGACATGGAGGTGCTATTCATCCAGCATGCACGAAGATGTAGAGCACAGGAGCAACAGCAGCAGCTTCCACCACACCAAGAGGGACCCCAAAGGCAATGCTGAAGACAGGAGAGAATATTCCGGACCAGGACAACCCTTCAGGGCCTCAGGGACCATGACATCATCCAGAGGTAGAGACTAAACTGGCAAGCGATACAGCAGTTGCTGCGCCACATTGAGCCACAGTTGGCACCCAGCTGGCAGACACCCCACATCATTCCACCAGAGACCAAGCTGCTAGCTGTCCTGCACATGTTGGCAAGTGGCTCTTTTCAGACCACTGGTGCCCTGGTTGCAAGGATTTCACAGCCCTCATTTTCTGCCTTCCTTCCCAAGGTACTGAATGCCATCATCTCTCGCACACTCTGCCACATCAGCTTCCCCAACACACAGCAGAAGCAGCAGGAGACCAAACAGAGATTCTATCAAATCAATGGCTTCCCACCTGTGCTTGGTGCCATTGACTGCACACTTGTACGGATTGTGCCACCTGCTGCAAAGGAGCATCTATACCACAACAGGAAGCACACACACTCCATCAATGTGCAGGCCATTGTGGATCACTGGGGATTGATCAACAACATCGTGGCAAAGTATCCTGGGAGTGTACATGATTCATTCATCTTCCGCCACAGCACCATCAATCAACACTTCCAGGATGGACAATATGGCAAAGGCCTACTTGTTGGTAAGTACAGCAACCTAGTTATATACACACAGCACAGCAACCCTGTAGGACACACACCACATACACCACTACATTGACACGTGGCCAGGAAGACACTAAGGTTGTGACACTGGTAGTCATGTTTGATATCCTGACCCAATGGGATACAGACCTATGGAAAAATGACAGATGCAAACAACAACAGATGCCACTCCAGAGCCACAAGGGACAAATTTAAAACCACACAGTGGCAATGACATGGACTTAACTGGCAGTACAACTAGGAAGATGAATCTTCAATTAACACATTAATAACACTCAATCACACACCCTTCCAAGCAATATGTACTGTGCAAGGGGTGTCTAATGTGTGTTGCTGCAGGTCAAACACCATGAGACACATAGCATGATGATGCTGACTCTAACGAAGGTGACATTGAATCATTGAGGCAGTACCAACATCTCACATCACTCCTGGGGTGACATTTCCCGCTAGCAATAAGGAAGGGGACTGTGCTATGAACACATATTGATGTGACACAAATGCAAAGTGCACACTGCTACACATACGGATTGAGACAAATACACATATACATAACAGAGGTACAGGCACATGGACCTTCTGACACTTAAACCTTCACCCTCCTGCACCTCCCCCTCCAAGCACGGCACTAGCACCAGCAGTGCCATCAACTAGTGGAACACAGACAACCCCAGCTGCTGTGATAGACAATGCAGAATTTCAGTCTATGAGACATAACATGCAACGGATGTTGCGCAGGATGGACAGGCTGCAGCAGGAGGTGTCCCACAATAGCAGGAGACTGCGAGGTATTAAGAAGATCTTGCGGAGGGCCAATTTGTGACTTTTGGACCCTCAGCCATGATTCCCTCCCCCCCTCCTCTTTCTTGGTTCTTATCTTTAGTGGGTTTAGGGGGCTTTGTGTTAGGTTAGAGTAGGCTGTTAGCTAGCCAGCTTACCTGGAGCACTTTCAGTACTGTAGGTACACGTTTGCACATGAGCCAACTCGGTGAGGGCACAAAAATAGGTTTTCATAGAACACATGGGATATTTGTGCATTGTCAATTGTGAACACTTCAGTGCTGCCAAATTATGGAGATGTGTTGTACATTGTCACCTAGCCAAATCATAGGGCCTCACTGTTGTATTTCACATGCAATTACATATGTTGAATTGATGGGATGGTCAGGCCATATAGTGCAACCGTGTTACCACCACAGTGGAATCAATTGTGTGTGTGGAAGTATCATGTCACCTCCAGTGAAGCCACATGGACACTTCTTTTACATGACATAATGCATGGGAGATACACAATGAACTGCAAGTTTACAAATATACCACTGATATCAGGTCAATCAACCAAACACCAGTTTTGATAGTTAAACAACCCAATGCAGAAAGAACATCCTAGAAGCCTAGGATCCCCCAGAATAACACAAACACAGATGAGTCACAGGTGATACAAGATAACAACTGCCATGCAAAGTGATAATTAAGGTGCAACCAACATCCAAAAATGTACCCTCATTTTCTCTTTCAGCTGATCAGGGTTACGGGATCCAGCCATGGATCATGACCCCATTTGCCAACCCAAGCACAGCAGCAGAGCGTGCCTATAATGAGGCACATCGTAGGACACGCACCTTAGTTGAGAGGACTTTTGGTATCCTGAAGTCCAGATTCAGGTGCTTCGACATCACCGGAGGCAGCCTCAAATATTAACCTGAAATGGTCTGCAAGAACATTTTGACCTGTGCCATCCTGCACAACATTTGTGTAAGGAGGAACGTTCCCCTCTATGAACAAAGACCCACAAATGCCTGAAGAGGAGGAAGAGGAGGATGCTGTCCGTGAAAATGAGGGGGACCATCCAAACACTGCAGCAGGATTGCGTTGCAGACAACACATTGTACTAGGTTTCTTCTAACTAAAGTCACCATCACCACTTTGTTGTCATATGTCATTAAACGCCTACCTTCATCACTCAATCATGCTCTTGGTAATTTTTATGCATCACATGATCCCTAGGATTCATATTCAGAGTTTAGCCTCATGAAGCATTGCAGAAATACAGATTAGGATACTGAAAAAGTCACATCACATTTGATGGGTATGAATGTACAGCCAATGTCAGACACAGTGTAAATGACATATACCCTGTCTATTTCACATGTGCATTGCAATATCAGAGGACCACAGCTATGAGACACATCCATGTTGCCAACATGGTCCATTGCAGCACATGACACACAACTAAGACACCATCAATCATAAGGAAAATAAGTGTCTCATACATGAGGCAGTGGATGTGCTATTGCACTGGTAACAGGAATGTATGACCAGACCCTTGACAGCAGTAAGAGTGACATCAGCTATCTCTGCAAGGAGCATGTGTGACAAGAAGTCCATCTAGGCTGAAAATGGATAGCACGAGTGCCCCAAGTATGACAAGCATTGCTAACGAAACATGTCCTGCGCAGTCCATCCCAGGTAATAAGTCCTGCCACTGCCATGTTTTAAGTCTCTCCCCCACACTTTTCTAGGGGACCCTGTAAATGGACTATCTGTAGCCTGAGATTCCTCAGCTACACACACCCAGACTCCCATTCGGTCTCCTGTGTGCTTCCCACTTCAGGATGGAATGCCATAGTCATAGTTCATCATTCTGCATGGACTTCAGGTCGAATAATGCACTGCCTGGTAGTCGGTAAGACCTGTAATCAGCTGTCCATTGCTTCTCTTGTGAAAGGTCTACTTGGCCCTTTAAACTTGATTCTCAACACCACAACTTGTGAGAGACTGAAGCTGCACACACCTGTGAGCACTACTATGCAGACCAGGCATTTGACTCTGCCCTGCCCTTGCTGCTGGCTGGAACTGCTTAGAAGATGCCATTTTCTGAATCTCCTTGTTGTGCATTGGTGTAAAAATCACTGTGTACCAGAGCCCTTGGGGGAGTTTGCAACAGTGCAGACCACAGCACAAACTGTTTTTTGTTCCTACAGTGTTGTTTCTGCTTGTCCCAGTCAGAGTCCGCTCACTGTGTATTTGCCTAGTTCATGTTTGTTCCTGACAGAGCCTGCATCCTGTTAGCCAGACTGGTTCCAGTCTTGCGTTAACCAGAGACGTTCCCTGTGGCTACATTTGTCTCATAGTTGCTTTCCATGCCCTCTGTTTCCTCCTGAGGTATTGTGTCTTGTAGGTCTACAATGAATCGTCAAATGTACAGTATAGTTTAATTATTTTCCTTCTCGTATTCTGTTCAGGGACATGTATTCAAATGGCCTACTCCAGCTCCCATCCCTTGTCTGGTTTTGCATGTATTCATTAGTGCCAAACACTGACAGTGTGCTATGGCTGTATGCATGGATTTGGTACAGTGCCCACAGCACAACAAACAAGGGTTGCTAATGTGTATTTAAGGACAAAACATGTGTGTGGCCTGATGGTTCAGACACAGATTCACTTCTGCCGCCACCTTCCGATGGGGCTTGCGTGGTGACTAGCTGTGAGATTAATCAGCACAGAGGCACTGATGTTCCCCGTTGCAGTGGGAATTTTAGAGCCCACCCTGTGTACAAATGTTGTGAATAAACCAGCTTGTTTCATATTACTGATCCATAACGTATTTGAGCACACCAAGGTTGCTCTATTGTCAGCCTTCTAAAAGTTCTGCTGTGCCATAGCTGGGCTATCACCGTGTGTGTCGTAAGTTTATCTTTGGTTTTAGGGCAACTCTGCTTTGAAGGATACTATGTTAATTCAAGGAATGGCTCCACAGACTCATGGCTCAACCTACACTTAACTATGACAACATGGAGGCCAATACTGACAAAGGGTACATATGGCCACACACTTGAACTGGACACCTTTGTGCAATGAACCACTGGAAATATGTGAACACATGCAGCATGGTCTGCTGGTCCTCCACAGCCACAGGAGAAAGATGGGTCATTTACGTGACTCAAACTGTGGTGTACCAAAACGTTTTTTGAATTGGAGTTTGGACTTGTTGTAATTTAGCAGTGATTAGATTAAGCATTAGCAGAAGACATCTTGTATTTAGTAACTATTGTGAACATTTTGCGGAATCCATTTTGTATTCATGGCAGCCATTTTCTCTGCTACATGCTGCCATGTGCTCACCATGTGCTCTGTCCTACCTTTCTGTTAACTGCTCTTGAAATCTGCCTAGTGACAAGTTATATTTAGCATCTCTTACTTTCGCACATGCTCAGTAAGGTCTGCAGCTGTTAGTCCTTGGAAACTGTTAGCTCCTCCTAGTGCATTTTCCACATGACCTTACATGTATACAAGTCTTGTTTCCATAATTGTACCATCTCCTTTTAGCCCCTGTGTGGGTATAAAAGGACCATGCTCTCTCAGTTCAGTGTGCTACTTCAGACATTACCCTAGGGTGCTGCTTGAACTGTAGTACCACCTCATGAGGTTAATAAACTTTTGTCTTTTATTCCAGTTTCTGTGCCAACTTCTTCCTACATGGTCTGAGGACTTTGTGCAGAGAAAGGTGAACCCCTTGCACTAGTAGGCCTTGCTTAGGCTTACTTCAACAAATTGGTGCCCGAACAGGGACTCATCGGCGACTCGGATGCCCAACGGATTGGTCGCGACGAAGGATTGGAATCTCGCTGCGGACGATCAATGCCTGAGGAGACCTGAGTCTTGGCAACCACGGCGTTTTTCCCTTCTTTCTGATTTGACCATCCAGGTGGCGCCGGTCCTCGACTGAGATCCTTTTTGTTCATTCGTCATGCAGTGACCATTTGGTCGATTTTAGAACTTGGCAGTTGGAACCTGGACACCCTGTGATTGGTAAGAGCCGTTTTACGGCACTTGCTGTGGGTTTTGATGCCTGTGTTTGGTAATGTAGTTTAGCACTACTTACTGTGGCTCTCGTGATTTGGGTGACTAGTCAATTTGTATTCTTTGGATTTGATATATAAATTGCAATTTATGTAGGCAGGTAATGAGGAGAATTTTCTCCAATTTAATTTTGATTTGAACGGCACCTTCAGTGCTACTTTGATTATAATATTGCATATTCTGCACTATTTTTGGCATGCCTGTTTTTAGCGCACTTCGTAGGATGTGTTGCTTTTGTAATGGTACCAATTTGAGATTGGAAGAATCGCAACCAGCACCCCCAGAGGGGACGCCAAATAGAGATATGTATGTTAAACATGGTCTTTCTTCTATAATGTACAGCACATTATGGAATAAATACACCCGCGCGGATCCTGAGTTACGTTGGCCTATGCATGGGTCATTTGATTTGCGAAAGATTGAGTATGTGGAACAATGTATGTGTAAGCGAAAGTCTAGGCAAGATATGTTTGACTGTGTACGAATGTGGGAGAAAGAAGCGCGTGGACGAGTGAAGCGTGAGCAAGCCTTGCTTGAGAAAGAGCAGCGGAAGAATGTATATGTGAAAGCATTGGAAATGAGAAAGAAAGAAATAAATGACTTAAAGGAGCTAGAAGAGAAAGAACGTAAGCTACAGGTAACTGGCCAATACACTGTTAGGCAACCTCTCTATCCTATCCTTAATAAACCACATGATGATTTATTCTTACTAGATCGCCCTCCACCTCCGTATGTCATCCCTTCTGCCCCTCATGAGTTACCTAAAGTCTCCAGTTCGGAGCAACAGAAGATGCGGGACAGTCGCTCTATGCTGCCTGCTGACCGTGCGTCTGAGCTTAGATCTATTGCTCGTAAAACAATTCGTAGCGTTGTTTCTGCTTCTGAACTTTTAGACAACATGAAAGGGTGGACGGAAAAGGAGCAGCTATATTTTACTGAGGCGTTTGGCTCAGAAGTTATTGAACTATATCGGAAATATTCTGATGAGTTAGAGCCCGATGATGTAGCAGCTGATCATAAGCAAATGCGTGATGGTCTTTTTGTTTTCTCCCAGGTGGCTGATGCAATCAGGCGTTTAATGAAATTACGTATTGTGGCAGTCCGTTTGCAAGAAGAGAAAAGGGCTGCGGACGCAGTTGCACGAGCATCTCAGACCGAAGGGGCGCAAGCTTCCATCTTTGAAACAGATAAGACTATGATAGTTCACGCGAAACCAATGCGGGAGGCCGCGCCTTTGTATGTTCCTCCTAAAGGATTGGGTATAAATGATGATAAAACTTCTGTTGATGCTAAGGGTTATTTTATTTATAATTGGGTGTATACTCCTTGGAATAGGGCAGATGTAATGGCACTTAAAACAGCATTAACTGACCCGCGGAAAAATCCAGCCGCCTTTTATGAGGAAGTTGAGGGAGCAATTAGTTCTTGTACTATGACTTTGGGTGACATTGATTTATTTTTCGGATTGATATTACCGCCAGATATGTGGAGAACTGTTCGTAAAATTGATGATCGTACAGTTTTTGGGGCATCATGGAAAGAAATAGAACAGATGGACGGGGATAGGGAACCTGCGAAAAAGCCTTATCAGTTGATTCTAGATCTTCCTGCAGCCATATTAGTTAAGTTGAAAACGATTATTCCCCCTAAAAAGATAGATTGGACTGTTTTAGCGTCTTGTAAACAAAAGGCAGATGAATCGGTCTCTGATTTCTTTACACGCTTTGAAGAAGCATTTCATGATTTTAGCGGTCAGTCATTGTCAGATGATACGGGCAGACATTTTTTCGTCGATAAATTTGTTGCAAATCTGTTACCAGGAATAGCTAGTCGTCTAAAAGCTAGTGAAAGTTCATGAACTACCTCTACTCCGGTTTCTCTTTTGACTATGGCTCAGTATTATGAACAACAGGAATTAGAAGCAAAAGGTAGCAAGGAGAAAAAGATTAAAGAATTAAAGACGAAGGTTATGTTGGCTCAAGCTTATGGTCCGCCTTTTAGGGGTAGTGATAGAGGTGGACGTGGATCTTATGGTTCTTCTTACACTTGTTCGAATTTGTCTGATGATCAGTGTGCGTATTGTAAGAAATTTGGGCACTGGGCTGCTGATTGTCCAGCACTACGTGTTCAGCAGTGTTCACGTGGTCGGGGACAAATGAGAAATCGCTCAGGATATTCAGGACCTAGAAGAAGCACAAATGATCATGCTAGGGTTGATGCTAATACACGAGGGCAGGATGGGTTTAACACTTTTGATAGAGGGAACCAATACCAGATGTCTGATCATGTGCAGCCTGATTTCCAAGATTCTGCTTATGCATAGGATTGCCTAGGATGGGGTAAGGAATCAGTTGAAGTTCCAGTAGATCAGAGGGGTCCCTATGTTACAGCACATGTTTTGGGTCTTACTGATCAGTTTCTGGTTGATACTAGGAGCTACTCGTAGCGCCTTGTCTAAACAATTGATTCCAAGGGCTCCCCTGTCTGGCTTAACCATTACATCGATAGGTTTCGATGGAACACCTTCCCCTAGCCCATTGTCACAACCACTTGCATTCCATGTTGATAAATTTACTGCTCCATGTTCATTTTTGCTTTCTCCAAATACACCAGACAATATTGTGTGTCTTGATATGCTCAAGTATTTCAGGGCTACAATACGATGCTCTCCTGAAGGGGTGCGTGTTATTTTAAATGATAATCATCCTGTGATGGAAAGGGTTTGTCTTGTTAAAGAGGATGTTGCATTAGCTTCACTCCCTAGTACTTTGTGGGCTACTTCAGATACTGATGTGGGACAAATGATTATTCTACCGGTACATATTAGTGTCAAGGAGGGATCTGTATTGCCACGTTTGCCTCAATACAAAATTTCACAGGAGGGTGAAGAAGCACTCACACGAATTGTGCATGATCTTATTGCAGTTGGAGTTGTCGAGGAAGTTCTGTATAATGTTTGTAACAGTCCGATTCTTCCTATTCTGAAAAAGAATACTGATACTAGGATTTACCGATTCATTATTGATTTACGAGAAGTCAATAAGATTGTGATACCACAATATCCTGTGGTATCTGACATCACGACACTCCTTACTTTGGTTCCCCCGACAGCAACTACGTTCTCTGTGATAGACTTGAAGAATGCTTTCTTTTCGATCCCTATTCACCCTGACAGACGATATTTGTTTGGTTTTACTTTGAATAAACGATCATGTAGATTTTGCAGAGTTCCTCAAGGCTATACGGAGAGTCCAAGTATTTATAGTCAGGCGTTAAAACGACAACTTGATTCTTTTGTTTTGCCTGAAGGTGTGGCTCTCATACAATATGTTGATGATATTTTGTTGGCAGCTGATACCCCGGAGCAATGTGAAAAGTGCACTTTCTCCTTACTTTCTTTTCTTGCTTCGCACCATCATAAAGTGTCACGAAAGAAATTGCAATATTGTAGACCAAAGGTAACCTATTTAGGTCACCTTTTGTCTAAGGAGGGCCGTGCACTTACATCAGATCGTATTCAAGCAATTTTAGACACACCAGTACCCTCTACTCAGAAAGATGTTCGTGTATTCCTTGGTCTTACTTCTTTTTGTAGGCAATGGATATTAGGGTTTTCACACATTGCCAAACCTTTGCTACCACTTTTGACTAAAGATACTCCAATGCCCCTCCCATGGACAGATGAATGTGAGACTGCTTTCCGGCAGCTGCAACAAGCCCTTTGTTCTGCACCAGTGTTAGGTACTCCAGATTCCATGAAGCCTTTTGCACTTTACGTACACGAGAAAGATGGATGTGCATTGTCAGTTTTAGTACAGACACATTGCGATAAGCAGCGTCCCTGTGCATATTTTTCAGTAGTACTTGATCCTGTCGCTCGAGCGTTGCCCGGGTGTTTTTGTTCAGTTGCCGCAACAGCTGTCTCAATACGTCAGAGTGAAGGGATAGTTTTGTCACATAAGCTATTGGTGCTAGTACCCCATGCAGTTGATGCTCTTTTAAATCAAACAAAGACACAACATTTAACTAGCGCCCGTATGACAGGTTATGAGTTGACATTGTTGGCTCCTCACATTACACTGAAGAGATGTGCGACACTAAATCCAGCTACTTTATTGCCATATCTGGTGACTCAGCCTCAGTCACAAGAAACACATGATTGTATATTCCTTACCGAAGAACAGACAAAGGGTTGTGTTGATTTACAAGATACGCCCCTTTAAGATGTGGACGGGGAACTGTGGGTTGATGGGTCTTGTTTGAAGTTGCCAGATGGTACGACCTCAGCTGCATATGCAATCACCACAATATACACGGTAGTGGAGACAGCTCGTCTACCACAGAAGTCAGCTCAAGCAGCTGAACTAATAGCTTTGACACGAGCATGTGAGCTTAGTACTGATTTAAGTGTGAACATTTACACAGACAGCCGCTATGCTTTTGGGGTGGCTCATGATTTTGGTTTGCTTTGGAACGAGAGAGGTTTTCTCACATCCCACGGGATGCAGATAATGCACGGAGAATTAGTGCATAACCTCTTGACTGCATTGACATATCCAAATAAACTAGCTATTGTGAAATGTAGTGCACATAAGAAAGTGACCGATAAGATAGGGCAAGGTAATGCTCTTGCAGACCGTGTAGCACGTGAGACTGCGATGCAGCGAAGTACTACTTCTATGTATGTAGTGAAGTCACAAGCTGAACGTTGGCATAATGCTAGACAAGACGTATTAGATATACAGAAATCTGCTTCTGTGAAAGAACGTGAGCAATGGTCTAAAGATGGAGAATTGGATGATGAGGGCTGTTGGCGGAATAAGCAGATGGATAAATGGAAATTGCCTGTAGCTTTTGTACAACCTATGGTTCAGATGGCACATGGGCTGGCACATGTTGGAGCTTCAACAATAACGAAGTTGCTTACGCAAGTTTGGGAGCATCCAGAAATTTCCAGTACAGCTAAGAGAGTAGTACAGTCTTGTTTGATCTGCTTACAATACAATCCTGGAAAAGGGACACGTACTCCTGCAGGAGGGTTTGCTACACCAACTGCACCTTTTGAAGTTCTCCAAATGGATTATATTCAGATTGAACGCTGCAACAATTTAAAGTATGTCTTGGTGGTGGTTTGTGCCTTCAGTAAATGGATAGAGGCGTACCCCACAAAGTATAATACTGCCATTACCACAGCGAAGGTGATTTTGAAATAATTTTTCCCTAGGTTAGGTGTTTGCAGACTTTTATGGAGTGATAACGGACCTCATTTTGTTGGGGAAGTTATTAAGTATGTCCTGAAAGGATTAGGGATCAAACAGAAGTTCCATGCGGTTTTCCACCCACAATCAGCAGGGTTGGTGGAAAGGTATAATGCTACATTGAAGCTGAAATTAGCGAAGATACAGGCTTCCACATCCTTAACTTGGCCGGATGCATTACCATTGGCATTATTGTCTATTAGGTCAGTGCCACACTCCCGACTTGGCCTTAGTCCCTATGAAGTAGTATTTGGGAGACCAATGAATATTTGGGGATTTCCTAAACCAAAATCTGTATATGATGTACCTTGTGTCCTGATGAATGATTATTTGAAACAGTTAACCAACAATTTGGTTTCTATTCATCAACAGGTTCGAGAAGCACTTCCTGACAGATCTACAGGTGAAGGCCATGAACTCCGACCTGGTGACCAGGTGATGATTAAGTCTTTTGAAAGATCAAGCAGCTTGGAACCAAGGTGGCGAGGCCCAGAACAGGTGCTCCTTGCGACAAGGACAGCAGTTCGAGTGACGAACCGAAAGAATTGGGTCCAGAGTACTCACTGCAAGAGAGTGCTACCTACCTTGGTGGAACCTGCTGTGCTGACCGATCATCGAGAGATTTTGACTACGGAGAAAGGCCGTGCTATATCACCTGACGAATCTGCAGAGGTCTTCCCGGACCATACGACTTCTGGAGTGTCGCGATATAATTTGAGACCAAGGAAAGAATCTGAAAATTGTTTTGAAAAGACTGGTTGAGCTACCGCCTTGGCTTAGTGAAACGGAGAGCCAATGTGGCAAGGGGGGTGGATCAGCCGTGCATTAGAGTAGTGACACCCGTCTTGGCCTGTGGTGAAGAAATCAGCGGCTGCCCAGGGATAAGAGCTCCAACGATTGTTTTTAATTCATTTCTGAAAGGGTCGATTATCACTGTTGCTAAAATGAATAACAAATTGATCATTAGTGTTATGGGGTTTGTTGTTGTTTTGGTGGTTACAGCAACAATCACCTGGTTTATTGAAAAGAAGTCTCCTGCTCGTGAGTTTTTTGTTGCCACTACTCCAGTACCAGAGGATCACTATTACTTTACGCTTCCCTATCAGGAGCAGAAGCACCGTCAATCGTTCTTCAATAATACTTTCATTCAGATGTTGCATCATACTCATAATGCTACAAATACTACTTACTGTTGGGTATGTGGAATGATACCTGCGCATCAAAAGAAAGGAGGAACACCTTTCATTCCTCTTCCTTTTTCACACAATGGTTCTTGTCAAGCTTGGTACATGCTTTTGTTTGCATCTGGAAAACGTACAGAGGGCGGACTTCTTTTTCGCCTTAATAAAGTGTGCTACGAAGACAAAGATGGGTATCCCCGAGCTAAAGGAACTAAATGGGAATCGGAAGAGTATCAACCGTACAATGTTTCAATACCATATGTCTTCACAAATATACGAGACTCTGACAAGAAAGAACAATTTGTGATTTCTGTTACAAAAACTAAAGCAGATTTATGTATATGAAGCATTGGACGAATTACAGTAGGGATAAACGATTGTACCTTGATTTTAACTATTGAGAGTGTAAATAATAGTAGTTTTACAGCTTCACATAATACATATTTTGTTTGTGGTAACTATGGATATTACCAACTACCTGTTGGGTGGTCAGGTGTGTGTTATGTATCTTTTCTATTACCCCCTGTGTTTTTGGCTCCTGCATCATATCACCGAGATTTAAACCTGTTCAATGACATCATTAACAATAGATATAAAAGGGAAATAAGTACAAATGAGGTAGACCAAACGGATACTAGCCTGCAACAATATGTTGATTTTAATTTAGGATTGTTCCCCTTTGTAGGTGTTGCGTTAAACAGTAGGAAAGTGAGACAATTGTCTAGGGTTGTGGAAGCTGTTACCAATCAGGCAGCTCTGGCACTTAGAAATATTACTGAGGAGCTCCAAGTTGCGAGGATTGTAGCGCTCCAAAATCGTATTGTACTAGATGTGATATTAGCTGATCGAGGTGGTGCATGTCGAATCATCGGTGGTAGTTGTTGTGTTTTTATCCCAGATCACTCACCTTCAGTATATGATGCAATATCTAAATTGCATAAAATTGCTGCAGAAATCCATACAGAGACTGGTACTTGGACTTTTTCTGAATGGTTTTGGGCTCTTGTTTCTGCCTGGGGCTGGAAACTACTGACTATCCTGTGTGTAATAATTGCAATATTTTTTACATGCTGTATCTGTATTCAGTGTGGTCCAATGTTCTGCTCCATGTGTATTTCTGCTTGTATGCCTACCAAAAGAAATATTACAGAAATGAAGGCACAACATATGTTAGATAAGGAAATAGCTGAAATGATGAGCATAAATATACAGGATGAATATTTAGATTATCCCAGAAAGACGAATGTCTTCAGCTAATGCTGAAAGGGTCGTCTGTTGTAATTTAGCAGTGATTAGATTAAGCATTAGCAGAAGACATCTTGTATTTAGTAACTATTGTGAACATTTTGCGGAATCCATTTTGTATTCATGGCAGCCATTTTCTCTGCTACATGCTGCCATGTGCTCACCATGTGCTCTGTCCTACCTTTCTGTTAACTGCTCTTGAAATCTGCCTAGTGACAAGTTATATTTAGCATCTCTTACTTTCGCACATGCTCAGTAAGGTCTGCAGCTGTTAGTCCTTGGAAACTGTTAGCTCCTCCTAGTGCATTTTCCACATGACCTTACATGTATACAAGTCTTGTTTCCATAATTGTACCATCTCCTTTTAGCCCCTGTGTGGGTATAAAAGGACCATGCTCTCTCAGTTCAGTGTGCTACTTCAGACATTACCCTAGGGTGCTGTTTGAACTGTAGTACCACCTCATGAGGTTAATAAACTTTTGTCTTTTATTCCAGTTTCTGTGCCAACTTCTTCCTATATGGTCTGAGGACTTTGTGCAGAGAAAGGTGAACCTCTTGCACTAGTAGGCCTTGCTGAGGCTTACTTCAACAGACTCTGGCCCTCATTCTGACCCTGGCGGTTTGTAACCGCCAGGGCAGAGGGCAGAGGAAGCACCGCCAACAGGCTGGCGGTGCTTCCGGGGCAATTCTGACAGCGGCGGTAAAGCCGCGGTCAGAAAAGGGGAACCAGCGGTTTCCCGCCGGTTTTCCCCTGCCCCAGGGAATCCTCCATGGCGGCGCTGCATGCAGCGCCGCCATGGGGATTCCGACCCCCATTCCGCCAGCCTGTTCCTGGCCGTTTACACCGCCAGGAAGAGGCTGGCGGGAACGGGTGTCGTGGGGCCCCATTAAGATTTTCAGTGTCTGCAAAGCAGACACTGAAAATCGCGACGGGTGCAACTGCACCCGTCGCACCCCAGCAAATCCGCCGGCTCCATTCGGAGCCGGCTTCATCTTTGCTGGGGCTTTCCCGCTGGGCCGGCGGGCGATCTTTTGAAGATCGCCCGCCGGCCCAGCGGGAAAGTTAGAATGCTCCCCGCGGTCATTTGACCGCGGGGCGGTGTTTGGGCGGCTTCCGCCCGGCGGGCGGCACCCGCCGCCCACCGGGGTCGGAATGACCCCCTCTGTGTCACAAACACTGTACCTACCTAGCATGTTCAAATGCCTGACTCATGGGTAGTATACACACAAGTGACCATGACCAGCATGCACACAAATCAACACCCAAAAGTGGCTCAAGCAAACATAGGCACCACACATCCCACAGGCAATCACACAAGCATTACACCCATACAGACACAGCAACATCCACTGTCTCCACTGTGTCCCCCTCCTCCTCTTCTCCCTCCTCCGTCCCAGTCTCGTCTATACACACACCTGCATGCACCACATCTACAGGCACCATGAGTCGCACAAGGAGACCCAGCACCCCATGCCGCTGCACTCACCACCTCCACTGCCATTTACACGTCCCCTGTGTCCTCTCCCATTGTGTCTGTGACGCCCCCTCCCAAAATACACAAACGCCGGCAATCACTCACCCAACATCCATCCACCTCACGACAGCCTCCAGTACCTGCACCTGCACCCAAAACAGCTAAAGTGACACCTCCGACAACCACCTCCTCTTCCTCCACTCCCAGACCCCCTCGAGCTACCCATCCCAGTGTTCGTCAGAAACTGTTCCTCTGTCAAATTGACCTTTTTGCCCCCACCCCCCCTCCAATTCATCAGTCCCGTCGTAACGCCTCAGCCAAAAAGCCTCCAATACCAGTGGTGCGTGTTCAAGGCTTGTGGAGTGCACCGGCCACTAGGGCAAGTAGTAGGACCCGGAGCCAAGGCACTGGCAGCCCACCCCCTGTAAAGGCTCTAAAATTGGAGAGTGGACGACGGGACCGTGTTAAGACTCCTGGTGGGAAAACAACTGACATGGGTTCGAAGGGGATTGGGGAGTCAGCTGTAACTCCAACAAAGGTGGGGAAGGTCCAGAGGAAGTCTGCCCAGCCTGTTGTGAGTGTCACAGCGGAGAAGTGCGCCATCATTTCCGGCGGTCCAGACACAACCGCCAGGACAGTCGTCACTGGTCCAGAGACCACCGCCAGAGTCACAGCCCACGAGGGCCCAAGTATCGTAACTGGTCAGGAGACCACCGCCAGAGTCACAGCCCAGGAGGGCCCAAGTATCGTCACTGGTCAGGAGGCCACTGCCGGAGTCACAGACCAGGAGGGCCCAAGTATCGTCACTGGTCAGGAGACCACCGCCGGAGTCATAGCCCAGGAGGGCCCAAGTATCGTCACTGGTCAGGCGACCACCGCCGGAGTGACAGCCCAGGAGGACCCCGGCTGCCACAGCCCCGCTGGGCAATGATGGAACGTCATGCCACACACCAATGCCCAGTGTAGAGAACGTCATGCCACACACCAATGCCCAGTGTAGAGATCGTCATGCCACACACCAATGCCCAGTGTAGAGATCGTCATGCCACACACCAATGTCTGTATCAGAACCGCCATGGCAAAGCACAACTGAACAGGGCAAGGACCGCCATGGCAAAGCACCGCTGAACAATCCAGAGACCGCCATGTCAAAGCACCGCTGAACAGGGCAAAGACCGCCATGGCAAAGCACCGCTGAAAAGGCCAGTACCGCCATGGCAAAGCACAGCTGAACAGGGCAAAGACCGCCATGGCAAAGCACTGCTGAACAGTCCAGAGACCGCCATGTCAAAGCACCGCTGAACAGGGCAAAGACCGCCATGTCAAAGCACCACTGAACAGGGCAAAGACCGCCATGGTGAAGACCGCTGAACAGGGCAAAGACCGCCATGTCAAAGCACCGTTGAACAGGGCAAAGACCGCCATGTCAAAGCACCGCTGAACAGGGCAAAGACCGCCATGGTGTAGACCGCTGAACAGGGCAAAGACCGTGTAGGAATGAAAAGGCCACCACATCAGGCATCCTTATCCCATGTGCAGCTGGGACAGTGACAGGACATGAACTTTCACGGGGTGACGCATCCAGTCTGGGCACCAGTCCCACCCAGTACCAGTAGAAAACTGCATCTACTTGAGAGACTGTGGCTTTGCACTCCCCAGGATGGCACAGTGGGCAAACCACCCACTGTAGAGACTTGAGAGACTGTGGCTTTGCACTCCCCAGGATGGCACAGTGGGCAAACCACCCACTGTAGAGACTTGAGAGACTGTGGCTTTGCACTCCCCAGGATACATCAATGGGCATGGAGCCCCGTCGTGGATCTGGCTTCGCATTCATCTGGCTGAGGTGCCCCCCCTTCCCTTCCCCCTGAGGTGCCTGTAGTATTTTGATTTGATGCCCCGGCAGTGTTCTCTCCGATTGTGCTCAGGTATCGTTTGTGGGCCTCGCCCATGCGTTTTTGGACTGTTGGTGCACGGACATTGTTGTGTACATATCTGCACTACTTCTCGGATTGTATATATAATTATTATTAGTGATTTTGAAATATATATCTGTATATTTTTGTATGACATGTATATTGGCACATTACAATGTTTGACCGAATTTCGCATTGTCTTTGCATTCCTCCGGGGGGGATTGTGGGTTGTTACTGTGATTTTTGTGACTGCATTGGTGTGTATGTTGTAATATGCGAGGGTGGGGGTGTTTGGTGTGTGTCTCCCTAACTTTTGCCTCCCCCCTCCCCGTGTTGTAGGTGCAGTACTCACCGGTATCTTCTGCGCCTACGTAGCTGTTGGTCGTAGAGGAGCAGAAAGACAAGGCAGGGAGTATTTGGAGTTCCGGCTCCATGGTGTCCTCCTTCCTCGTGGGATGTGTTCAGGTGAGCGTTTTCCCATAGCAAAAGCTGTTTCTGCCGTGTTTTTATCCACGGTGAATACGCCCCGGAAAAGGTGGCGGATTGGCGGATTGTAATACTGTGGGCGGTACATTGTCTCCCGTCTGGCTGTTGGCAGTAACCGCCGCGCTGCTTGTCTGTACCGCCGTGGCGGATGGTGTGTTAAAGTGGCTGTCTTAGTTGGCGGTTTCCGCCAGGGTCATAATTCCCTTTTTTTGTCCGCTGGCCTGTTTGCGGTATTTCCGCAGCTTTAATACCGTCCGCCAGGGTTGTAATCACCACCATGGAAATGAAACTTAAAGAACCCACAAACAGCCCAACAATACCCCAACTAACAATACCCACTACACACTCCCAACAGTACAAAGACACATTTAAACACAAAAAATGACAAAACACACACTTACACTGATTTACACAGACACTTACAAAAACAACAGATAACAATGGAAATGGCACACAGGAGACAAAAGCACAATATTGACATATACAACTCTCTACACAGCCACACAGTCTAGAAGAGTCGCAGACTGCAAAGTGAAAGTGAAAGTACACCCACTGTACCATTTCTGTGAACAGGATATCCTATTACATCACTTCCTGTCTCAAATGCAGTGCGTTTGTATTATGAGGTGTGGAATTTTAAGACGCTTATGGGCTTTGTGTCAATATTTTTTTATGCATATACTTAAAAATTCCCCCGCATTCAAGGATCAATATTTTTTTAATGGATAACCGATTTCATAGGGTGCAGTGTTGGAATTAACGCTAGGGACCAATCAATGTATAATGGGTGTGAGTGTCATTTTTTAACGCATATGCGTCATATTGTGATGCATATGCATCTTTTTTTTTACGATTTTGCATCAGAATGTCTGTCTATAACTGTATGTAATTTTTATTTTTTTAACATACATGAAGGCTATATCTATACAAAGATAGGATGTTAGGGCCTGCTGTGTGTGTTCTAGTGTTTGGGCACATGTGGCAGACCCCATTACTGCGGACCATAATACTCATGCTGTTGTGCCAGATTAGCACTCTTACCTGATGCAACAGCAACACAAACTTTTGGAATTAAAATTTGTATTTCCTAGTTTGAGCAGGTGTTGCATCAATAGAGGATAGAAAGGCTACGCAACTTAAAAAATTCACTCTTGGCCTGTGTGTTTATGTCTGTGAATTGGCTATTTCAATTGTTGTTGGGCCTCTGTGTGAACGTCACAAGACGCGTTTTGTATAATGTGCTTGTATGCATGTGATGTAATTGTGGATAACCATCAGATGCCATTCATTGGGGAACATCAGTCATGATATGTCTTTGTCATATCTGTTGCGTCTTATGCTGTGTGAACTTTCATTACTTTGGGGACAAAACAACTCCAATGACAAACTATACACAGGATAGATAGAGGACTGTCTGTAGGTGTGCTTGGGATGGACTGGGGTACAGGGGATTGGGTCTGGGTGGAGGAAGTTGGAGGGGGGAGGCTGGACACAGGGACAAAGGCTGCCATCAGTGCTGAGGCCAGAGATTGCAGGGTTTGCTGAAGGACAGCCTGACCAGAATGAATGCCCTCCAGGAATGCATTACCGTGTTGCAACTCTCGTTCTACACCCTGGATGGCATTCACAATGGTAGACTGCCCAACAGTGAGTGACCTGAGGAGGTCAATGGCCTCCTCACTGAGGGCAGCAGGGGTGACTGGGGCAGGGCCTGAGGTGCCTGGGGTGAAGGTGATGCCCACCCTCCTGGGTGAGCGGGCACGGGGCAAACGCTGAAGGGGCTGCTGGGAGGGCGGTGCTGGTAGGGGAGGTGGCGGCTGTACCTGTTGAAGTGGGGTGAACAGATGGTGCCGCCACCACAGGGGAGCTCCCATCGGCGGACGAGTCCGTGTCGCTGGTTGGTGATCCGGTGGCCGACGTGAAGCTCCCCTCGCCCTCCGTCCCACTGGTGCATTCTGAGTCCGTGGTGTGGCCCTCCATGGCCATGTGGGATGCAGCTCCCTCATGCTCCGGTGCCACTGTACCTCCGCATGATGATGCTGATGTACAAAAGGACAGGGAGAGCAGGAAAAGGGGGGGAGACAGAAGAAAGAGAGTTTTAGTGCATGGCATTCCGCTACCGTTGGCGGACAAGACAGACGCAGCAGCCCCCTGCATAACGCCGTGCTCCTGCACTCTGCACACGCAATTTCTGGCTTATGGCCTTCATGGCAATGGTGGACATCTGCGCACATGGATGCCACAGGGGCAACTATACCTCGACTTGGCACTCTGCTGAGGTGGGGTAGAGTGCCACATGGCCTACATTACGGAGGGGCCTTGCCTACCGAACTCTCCCTGGCCTAGGGACACCCACAGCCCACCTCCCCCACCCAGACACCTCCACTGCATGCAAATTCCGCAGAATGTGGTTGTACACACCCCCTTGTGTCTGCTGTGATGTCCTCAAGCGCCCATCCAACTCCGGGTAGGCCACCGCCAGGATCCGGAACATCAGGGGGGTCATGGTGCGATGGGCACCCCTCCCACGTTGGGAGGCCATCCCTAGCTGAGCCTCCGCCGTCTTCTTGCTGCAGCAGCGAATGTCCTCCCATCTCTTACGGCAGTGGGTGCCCCGTCTCTGGTGGGCCCCCAGGGTCCGGACCTCCTTGGGCACGCCAAATGTCCCTCTTCTGGTGGGCGCTGACCTACATGACATGCACAAGGGAAGAGGAACAGTCATTACCAACTGCACCGTCAATGTGAGTGGCCCCCTCCCTACTCTGGCCATGTGGCCCATTCATTCCCATGCATTAATGTTCTATGAACTCTGCCCCCTTCCCTCTTCCACTCAGCCCTCTCCACCCAGGCCTAGCCCATACAACGTGCTCCCTGTGTACTAACCTGTTGGTCTGGAGGACCGTAGGGTAGCGTGTACTGGGGGAGGACCCCATCCAAAAGTTTCTCCAACTCCTGTTCAGTGAAGGCAGGGGCCCTTTCCCCAGACGCAGCAGCCATCGTCGCTTCCAGACCGAGGTCACAGCAGCACTAGCAGTGTAGGTCCTCTCCTGTCGAAGGGCAGGTATCTAGTGATTGAATAGATAGAAAATGGCAGTGACGTCCGCGGCGGTGATGTCCGCGGCGGTGCGCATCATCACCGCCGGCGCACCTGTTCATTGGCTCCTGGGACCCATAGGGTCCAATGTTAACCAATGCAGCATTGCACCGCGGTCTACGACCGCCTACCGCAACGGTGTGCAACGCCAGCGCAGTTACCCCACAATCCCATTGTCCCATTTTAGAGGTCAGGCAGCCGCCATTTCAGGGGCCCACATGGCTTCATTTACTACTGCGTCACACATAGCTAGGCCTACACTCAACACACATACAGGAAAGGGTTTTGTGTCTGGTGTAGTCTTGTGTGTAACTGTGGGTACATACCTGGAGGAATAGTGACTAGTTCTTCGCTGTTGTCCTTCGTAGGCACCGTCAGCTGGGACATATGAGAAGATGGCGGAATCCTCCGGTGTACTGACCGCTGGTGGACCTGTTGACAATGGAAGAAAGACATGTCATTGTCACCTACCTGTTTGACTGTGCCACTATCCAGGAACTATGTACCCAGTTGGAGCCAGACCTGATGTCACCGATCCGACATCCGACTGGAATCCCCCCTGACGTGCAGGTGCTGTCAGTGCTCCATTTCCTTGCAAGTGGGTAATTTCAGACTACTGTGGCCATGGCATCAGGAATGTCCCAGCCTATGTTTTCCAACGTGTTGTCCAGAGTGTTGTCTGCCCTGCTGAAACACGTAAGGAGATACATCATTTTCCCTCAGGTGGAGGATTTGCCGACAGTGAAAGGTGACTTCTATGCCCTTGGACATATCCCCAACATCATAGGTGCGATTGATGGGACCCATGTAGCTCTGGTCCCCCCCCACAGGAGTGAACAGGTGTACAGGAACAGGAAGAGTTATCATTCCATGAATGTCCAGATGGTCTGTTTGGCAGACCAGTACATCTCGCAGGTAAATGCTATGTTCCCTGGCTCTGTGCATGACGCCTACATCCTGCGGAATAGCAGCATCCCTGATATGATGGGTCAACTCCAGAGGCACCGTGTATGGCTATTGGGGGACTCTGGTTACCCCAACCTTTCCTGGCTATTGACCCCAGTGAGGAATCCCAGGACCAGGGCAGAGGAACGCTACAATGATGCCCATGGGCGGACTAGGAGGGTGATCGAACGCACCTTCGGCCTCCTGAAGGCCAGGTTCAGGTGCCTCCATATGACAGGTGGATCCCTATTCTACTCACCGAAGAAGGTGTGCGACATCATCGTCGCCTGCTCCATGCTCCATAATTTGGCATTGCGACACCAGGTGCCTTTTCTGCAGGAGGATGATCCAAATGATGGTGTTGTAGCAGCTGTGGAGTCTGTGGAGCCTGTGGACAGTGATGAGGATGAAGCTGAGGAAGAAGAAAATGACAACAGGGAGTCATTCATACAGCAATATTTCCAGTGAGACACAGGTGAGAACATTTTCTGGTTTAACATTACATTAACTTTCACAAGTCTACCTCTATCCTGTTCCTCCATTTCAATCACTATTTGTTAATTGAGTTGTACCCTTCCATTTCAGTTTCACAAGTGTGGTAACCTACGTGTCAACTGCTTGCATCCTTCAAGGGCTTGTGATGTGTTACATAGGTATGTTAGCCTTACAATGGGTAACCCATTATGACACTGTAATTGATAATACAAAGTACCAAATCATAGACTGACTCCGGATTTTTTTGTGTTTCTAGGGTGTTTATTTAAGTGCTCAAAAAATGAAGGTGGTTTGTAAACTGGTGATGGGGGATGGTGGAGGAATGTCCATGGCAGAGTCCAGTCTATTAGTCTCACAGGTGCACTGCCCATCTGGGCATAGGAAGTGGAGCTGGGGCAGTTCGAATATGAACAGGGTAACAAAGTGGGACAGTGGGAGGACAAACAGGGTGGTCTTATTTCCTGGCAGGGGTCTTGCCATCTTGCTCTGTCCTGTTCCTGGATCTCAGGGACCGCTTGCGTGGTGGTTGTCCATCTGCAGGGGGTGGGGTGCTGGTGTGGTGGTTGTCCATCTGCAGGGGGTGGGGTGCTGGTGTGGTGTCCTGTCCACTAGCGCCGGCGGAGGTGGTGGGCAGTTCATCGTCGTGGCTAGTGTCAGGGGCCCCTTGGAGTGCCACGGTGTCCCTCAAGGTCTGATGTATGTCCTTCAGCACCCCTACGATGGTGCCCAGGGCAGAGCCGATGGTCCAGAGCTCCTCCCTGAACCCCAAATACTGCTCCTCCTGCAGACGCAAGGTGCAGACGCAAGGTCTCCTGCAACTTTTCCAGGACCGTCGCCATCGTCTCCTGGGAGTGGTGGTATGCTCCCATGATGGAGGAGAGGGCCTTGTGGAGAGTTGGTTCCCTTGGCCTGTCCTCCCCCCGTCGCACAGCAGCCCTCCCAGTTCCCCTATGTTCCTGTGCCTCCGTCCCCTGCACCGTGTGCCCACCACCACTGCCCCCAGGTCCCTGTTGCTGTTGGGGTGGTGGGTTACCCTGGGTGCCCTGTAGTGGAGGACACACAGCTGATTGACCTGTCCTGGGTAGGGAGGTTTGGGCCCGCTGGGTGGGTGCTGTGCTGGTGTGACCAGAGGGTGGAAGGTCGGTGTTGGGCTGTGCCTGTGCAAGGGGAACCGACTGTCCTGAGGCCCACGATGGTCCGGGCTGGTCATCAAGATCCAGTAGGGCAGAGCTGCTCTCGTCACTGTGGGCCTCTTCTGGGGGTGGAGTGGTGTTGTCTGGACCCTCTGGTGTGGTGACGGTCCTTCGGGTTCCTGCAGGGGCATGAGAACATGATTATTGCATGTGTGTGTGTAATGGTGTGAAATGGGTGGGTGTGCGTGAACTCCAGTGCTAGCATTCCTGTGTGGGACCTTGTGTGATGATGGTTGGGGGGTGTTCTGGGTATGTGCAGTGAGCATGCTTTGGTGAGGGGTGACCATGCTTAGTTGTGTCATGCAGGGCTTGGTGTTGGGATGGGTGGTTTGTGTTATGGGTACATTAGTGAGGATTTGGAGTGATAGGGGAGGTGTGAGGGTGGGGGTGTGTGATAGCATGCAGGTATGGTGGGGGATATGATAGTTAAGATTTGACTTACCAGTGTCCCATCCTCCACCGACTCCTCCGAGGCCCTCAGGATGCAAGATGGTCAAGACTTGCTCGTCCCATGTTGTTAGTTGTGGGGGAGGAGGTTGGAGTCCGCCGCCAGTCCGCTGCACCGCGATGTTGTGCCTGGAGACCGTGGAACGCATCTTCCCCCGTAGGTCGTTCCACCTCTTCCTGATGTCCTCCCTATTTCTTGGGTGCTGTCCCACGGCGTTCACCCTGTCCACTATTCTGCGCCATAACTCCATCTTCCTGGCTATTGATGTGTGCTGTACCTGTGAGCCAAATAGCTGTGCCTCTACCCGGCCGATTTCCTCCACCATGACCCTGAGCTCCTACTCGGAGAAGCGGGGGTGTCTTAGGTGTGACATGGGGTGGTGTGGGTGAGGTGTGGGGTGGTGTATGTGGTGATGAGTGGGTAAGTGTAGTGGTGTGTGGTGTTTTGTGCGTGGATGTTGTGTGGGTGATGGTGTTGTGTGCCTCTGTGTGATGGGGTTGTCAATTGCTGTGCTGTCTCTCTGGCCTTCTCTCAGAATTTCTGGTCGTAGGGGTTTGTGGGTGATGTGGGTGTGTATTTTATATTGTGTTGGGTGTGTGGGAGTGGTGTGTGTATGTGTATCAGGTGTGTGTAATACGAATTGTCCAATGTGGCGGTGTTTTGTGGAAGTGTGTGTATTTTGAGTGCGGCGGTGTGTACCGCCAATGGAATACCGCGGTTGAAAGACCACCGCGTGGATTCGTGGGTCGTAATAGCATGGGCGTGTTTCTGTTGGCGTGGAGGTGGAGGATTTGTTTCCGCATGTTTATCGCTGACCTTTGGTGTGGCGGAGTTGTGTGGGTGACTGAATTTCGGCGGATTCCGTGATGTGTGTCATAATAGCTGTGGCGGTCTACCGCACCTGCGGAGGTGTATTGGCGGTCTTCTGCACGGCCGTATGCGCCTTATACCGCCAATGTTGTAATGACGCCCCATATCTCCTTTCCCTGTATTTCTCTCTTTTCCCTTTCCTATCCCTATTATTTTTTAGATGTTGGGAAGGCCACGCCTGGGGAGAATGGGAGAGGAGGAGCTGTGGGCTTTTATTTTGCTGGTGTGCCACTTGCTCCCCCTGATGTTAGAGGCTGGTGGCAGGGGTATCACACCCAGGCGAGGAGGCTCAGGTGGCCCATGGTGCTGTTCCACCTAAAGAGAGTGTTCAACAGCCAGTGCAACGACCACCAACTTAAACATTGGTGGCTGACCTGGTGACCAGGGAGCAAGACCTGCTGGACCACCTGGGTGTGGTGATTAGTGGCCCTGTGGGTGAGTACAAATTAGAGTAATGTGTACAGTAAAATGCTCTCTAGCGACAGTAGCAGATTTTGTGACATGGTGCATGCAATGTTTGTGGACATGTGGAATGCAAGTTGAACAAACAGTGGCCCGGATTTATGCAATTTTTGCTATGCATTACTGTCATTTGTTGACGCAAAAGCTGCACAAACTTACAAAAGACAACTTTATCTTGTAAATTAGTGCTGCTTTGACGTCAATAGATAATGATAATGTGGCACAAACAAAAGTATTATTCAGGGCCTGTGAGTGTACCAGGAATGAGATGTATTTCACATGCTAATGCAAGGAACCAATGCAGGCCCCAATTTTTTTAATACATGTCTGAACAGTATTCATGGCCATATGTACAAAGATCTTCCTAACCTCTGGTAATATCTTAGGTTGATATTTTGACTTGGTTTGTGCAGCATTTAAATAAATTATGGATGCCAAAGTAATGCACACTTGATAATATCTAAATATTTTGTGCTACTTTCCATAGCTTTAGCGTAAACAAATGAAGCAAATGCTACACATAAAAAAAAGAACATCTGCCTTGGGCACAATTGCTGGTACAGAGCTGGTGCATTTGCCATCTGTGTCACTTTATAGCTTAACAATATTCTAAAGTTAATGGGTTATAATGGGATCCCTGAACTTTCTGAATGCATGGTCACAAATTATTTATTTGCATGATGTTGTGCAAGGGACCCCTGACTGCTTCCATCATACATTTAAAGTGACAAAATAGTTTGGTAGTTTACATTTGGTACACCCCTGCTGATCTAGAGCAGCATATGTACAATTGTTAACTTCTCAGTATGAAGGCTATCTCAGACATGGGTGTATGCTAAGATCAGCAGGCCAGCATTCCTGTGAATGCCGCCATTCCAAAGGTGCATACAAATACATACCTATGTCATCAAGATTGTCAAAGTAGGACATTTGCTAAGCCATGTTTCAATTAGGGGACAGTGTCAGTTTGGTTGTATAACTACAGATCACACAACTTGGCAAATGTAAGATAATGAATGTGACTAACTGTGATCTACAATACCTTATATAGGTACACAGGGCCCTGAGTAACACATGTCAGGTGCAATGACTACGCCTGTGCCCATCTATTCTGTCACAGATGATCAAATTAGACACTGACAGCATATATTTCTTTGTTGTTTTGATTTAGATAAATGGCCAATCCATGTTTAGCGTAACATTGTCATCAAGTAACACACAGGATCCCTGCCATCATGGTGTCATAGGGGGCATATACGGCTCTGGGTACACTGCCAATGTGGCATATGTAACTTACATACAACACAGGCACACATATAATGGACCATAGAAAGCACAATAATTCCTGAACTAAACTCAACCCGCATGAGCACCACACAGTAACTGGTTGTCCCTTGATGCACAAGCCACAATAGCTATTTTGGAGGAAGTTTTCCAATATCATCTGTAGATGTATCACACAATGATGTCACTAATGTTTGGCTTTCTCCATTTTCACAGCTGCCAAGATGAATGCCATTGAGATCAGGGAATTCCAGAGGTGGGCAATGCGTTACTGCCACATACTAGATGTGGAGTCTGGGTTCCACAATATGGCACAGTGTTGTCGCCATGAGAGAGCCACAGGGGTCTGGAGGGCATTTGCCCAAGGTGGGCCATCCTTCCCACAACAGCCACCACCACCAGCACAACAGATCAGACCACAGTTGCCCAAAGGATGACATCCACTGTTGCAGGTCCGTCAACCTGATCTGCTCCAGTCCCACAGGCAGCAGCTCCTGCACCTACCCCTCCAAGCATGGCACCAGCAGTGCCATCAACTAGTGGAACACAGACAACCCCAGCTGCTGTGATAGACAACACAGAATTTCAGTCCATGAGACGTGACATGCAACGGATGTTACGCAGGATGGACAGGCTGCAGCAGGAGGTGTCCCACAATAGCAGGAGACTGCAGGGTATTAAGAAGATCCTGCAGAGGGCCAATTTGTGACTTTTGGACCATCAGCCATGATTCCCTCCCCTCCCTCCTCTTTCTTGGTTCTTATCTTTAGTGGGTTTAGGGGGCTTAGTGTTGGGTTAGAGTAGGCTGTTAGTTTAGTTAGTATAAGTGGCTTGGGGGGTGGAGGGGGTTATATTATTACGTGTGGGTTTTTTTTGTGAGTGGGTGGGTGGGGGATGATGTTGGGGTTTATGTGTATAAATAAATAATTAAAAACAATAAAAATAAAAATATTTGTAAAAAAAAATCCCAAAAAATATATATTTGTTTAAGATAAGATAGTATGTGTTTAGGTTAGTATATGTTATCCTAGATGTGTCCCGTCATATAAGGGGGGTGGGGAGTTGACTTTTGGAGTGTTTAGTTGATTGTGATAGGTAAGTTTAGATTAGGGTAGTTAGAGCCAGTTGTGGGTAATGTGTAGTTAGGATAGGTTAGGTTAGTTAAGGTGTTTCCCCTAGTTTTAGTATCCTTTATTACTGTTAAATAAAGTTTTAGGTACTCCTTTACAGTATGTGTCTTATGCTTGGGGATCAGGGCCTTGGCATGGGTGAACAGTTTCAATTTAGTATTTGCATTTGTGTTTCATCCTGCATCCGAATCCCATTATTGACATGGTTATTCACAATTCCTAATGTGCTGTCACATTGGCAGCTACACCAAAGCTACTTCTCTATGCATCTGCCATCCATTGCACCCACCACTCAAGGTTACTATGGTTCATAATGTGTTGTGAAGTTTGGATCTCATTTGGAATCTTGGGCACTATGGTAAGTCTGCCTGCAGCCTGATGTTCAAGTGAACCCTGATAAGCTGAGTGATGTTATAATCTTATGTAGTATTGTAGACAAAAATCCCACCTATCATTTCTTACTCCTGGACTCCTGGACTTCTGGACTCCTGGGTTACATATTTGTCTATACACTCGTACACATCCATTCCTGCTGTATGGTGTGTGTGTGTGTAATTAAAGTTTATAGTCAGATATCACACACATAAAGATTGTCTTGAAGGGAATTTTGGCCACATTGATTTTCAGCTTATACATACCTTGAAGTTGACTTTTTCAATCCAACACAGCATAATACTGTTTGTTTTCAATTTACTTCAGAAATAAGCATCAGGAAGCACAGATGATGATACAATCAAGACCCCAGTGAATAGTTATCAGCCCACAATCTTTCAACACAGTTGTATTGACATTCTATGGCCATTGACGTGTGACATACATCACTAATCTACTACACAGTTGATATGTCACATTACACAAAGTGGTTGTGTAAGTGCTATTTACTTTAAAGTGCTGTAGTGCAATAATTACATAATCCAGGATTGTGAGTCCATTAGTGTGACACCTTCTATTGTGATGCAACACAAGTGCAATGGGACATGTCATTGGACATGCTGGGGTGAAGTGTCATACAGTGCAGAAGAACATGAATTGCCAATGAGGTAGTGAGAGGCAATCACAGAGCATAGTGCCAAGGTAAACAGTGTGCTGGAGAACAGTGCATGTGACCAACTGTAGAAAGACTGGCATGTTAACAAGCACAGGACATAGGAAATCAGTGCCCACGTGGCATGGACTGGTGCTACCAGGTACTCCTACGGGTGAAGGTGATCTGTTCCACGTCTTCATCTTCTGATGCGTGTGTCGTCTCCTCTGCCCTTGGTAGTGGTGGGTTTGAAGGGGCAATACACACTTCAGTGTTTGAAGACGTGGAGTCAGAATTCCCGTTAGCTGCCAAGTGTGGGGCTATTAAGGGCATCACTGCAGTAAGGAGGAGCTGCTGGTTCTTGAGTATAGCAGATACATCACTGTGGTAGGCAGCCTGGTCGGCCCTGTGAGGGTCATGATTGCATTTGTGCACGCAGTGAAAGGTTTGGGATGCCAGATGTTTTGGCAACTCCCTTACTGCTGTGGTGAATTCCCTTACACTTTGTTGTAGTCCTTGCAGGATGGATGATAGCGCTTGCATGGCTGCTGCCTGTTCTGCAGATGACATCATGCACATACACATCCCCTCAAGGCTGGCTGCCAAATTTTGCATCCCCACCAGCACCTCCTTGGCCAGCTCCCGCTGTACTCCAACTACAGTCCTCTCAAAGGTGGTATCAGTGTCCTCAGAGTCCTCAGCTGGGTTGGAGCTGGCAAGTCGTACTATTGGGGTGGTGGGTGGGTCCTATCTGATGGCTGCTACTTCTGTGCTCCTCCTTGCGACTGAAGGTGGGTCTGGAGGGTTCCAAGGACATCTTGGAGAGTCTTCTGGCTAATGTTTGTCAGCTCATCAGCCATGTCATCAGGGAAGTCCAGGACAGGCATATCCCAGGGAGAGCCATCGTCCTTTGCAATAAGATATTGTACAATTAGTGTGTCTGTGTTGTGGCATTTGTAATGTGACGTTACTGACTTCCTATTAGTGGAACATAGTAATCTTGGTTCCTGTTGATTGTTCCTATCACATTAGCATTCTCACTGGCCTATGCCCCACCTGCATGTCACATGTAGTGTAAGCAGTTTGGGGAATTGTCTGCGTCACATCCTCTAGGTGTAGGTTCTGTCCAAATTGTATGTTGCCACCTTACTGTCCTACTCAACCCTCCGTCTACTTCCATTAGCATGGTGAGGCCTTGCACTAGGTGTGGGTGTTCTGATGCCACTTTACCACACTTAACAATCTGGAACTGACCCAGTCTCAGATATTTCACATCCACCTATATGTTACTGACACCTAGCATATATTATGTATGGCATTGGCATGGCACAATACAGGTGTCAGCATTGGGTGTGTGTACTGCTGATGTTGGGGAATGTGTGCTACATTGGATTGCACTGATGGTCCTGGCAGTGTCCCATTTCCTCTCATGACTGTGCGGGTGTGTTTAACTAGCTAGACATATATGTCCTCCCCCTCAATGCTGTTGTCTTAGCAGTATGACAGTTGGGATGTTGCAAGGTGGCATTGCAGCTATTGTAACACAGGCATGGGATAGACCCTGAAATGTGCAGCATGGGTATGACATTACTACTGTGTACTTCATAATGTTAATAACAATACCTGGTGTTTATTGCACCTATAGACATGAACAATTGACAGGATTTGCACTTTGTTAGTAATTACAGGGGATTGATAAAGTCATCATCCTGAACCCTCTATTTTGGGTGTTTTTGATCCATGGGCATGTAACTGCCATAAGCTACTTAACCTGCACACACAGCACAGGTGGTAGTGGCAACTGTCGTCAATGGTAAATACCACTTGCGGAAATAGCCTGAGACTGGAAATTGAGCCCTAGTTCATGTAGCGACAATACCAGCTGTTGTGTGACAGCAGGCCAGTTTTACGTTGTACCCTACCCTCCTGGACTACCTTTGTCTTTCCAACATTCTTGGCATGGCAGAGTACTCCCATGCATAGGTTGTTGGTGTAGTGTTTTGCTGTGCCCCAGGTTTCCCCTGCACAGCCCATGCACCCGTGCCGTGTCCCTTTGCCCTTTCCACTACCTGATTATCATGGCTGGCATGCATTGTGTAGTAGGTATGTCCCCCCCACTTACCGTTAACATTTAGGCATTTTTGTCCCCCATGCAACTTACCCTGCATCTGTGTTGTTTCCTGGTAGTCTGCGCTGTCCTGTCCTTGAATCCCCGTGACGATCTCCTCTGGATGACGGCTGCCACCATCTCCTCCATGTGGTCCAGGGCCTCCTGCGGTGCTGGACTACCACCTTCCTTGGTCCTGGGCTTGCAGTCATGCCTGCGTTTCTTGCACTCAGTGACTGTTGTCTGTACTTCTGCCACACTGTTTATCTTGTCCACAATTTGTTGCCAAATTGCCTCTCTCCTCCCAATTGACAATTTTGAGGTGACGAAAAGTTGATGCTGGTGTTCCGTCACCTCTTTCACCAGTATTTCCTGCTCCTCTGCACTGAACCAGCACTTCCTTTTCTTCTTCTTCTTCTCCTGGGTCTTGTCTGGGTCCTCCTGGTGGTTCCTGGTCAGTTGTAGTCTTCCTGTGGTCTCTCATGGCTTCTGGGATCCATTTTGTGGCTCCTTTGCACAGTTTGCTGTGTTTGCTCTGCTTTTTGATGCTATTGCGGTAAAAAAGGCACGTATCCGGTTTGCAACGTCGTAAACCAGCTAGAAGTAATTTTCGCTGTGTGAACGTCGTTTTACTTTACGACATGGCGCATTGGTTTGAGTAAAAAAAATTGCCCTAACCCGTGGTTTGCGACACGGAGCGTCAAAGTATGAATTTGACGCCTAGGTGGTGCAAAGAAATGCCGTTAGCCGGCGCTAAACTTTTTGACGCAAAACTGCGTCTGCGCAGTTTTGAGTCAAAAAGTAAAAATATGGCCCATAGTGTCTGCTAATGCCCATGTATAAGGTGTGCGTCATTTGATGAATAGCTGATTTCTCATCCACCACTAACCAAGTGGCCCAGAGTGTGTGTATAAGTAGGCAAAAATGTAAAAATTGTCCTTTCCAGATTGAGTGGTTGTAGGTAAGGTCCTGTAATGATTGTAAAACGTTGTTATCAAATAGATCCTCAACAGTATCTAACCCTACCACTGTCTAAGGTAGTCTAGTTGTGAGTGCTGATCTGGTAGGCCCAAGAGTGAAATATTAGGGACATAGGAAGGCTTACATTCAGCATGAACAGATTCTTGTCAGGAGTGAAGGGCCACGTCCACTATTCAGGGGAGTCCCCTGCGATGAGTGTCCCGGGAAGCATAAGGTTATTTGTTGCAGGTTGAGTCGGAAATGGAAGAGTTGATCTGGCCTCATTTAATACATTTCCCACAAGCCACCTAGAGAGCCATTGTAACTGGGACTCCAAGTAGTATGCCTCAAAATGCGGGGCTCCCAAGATGGTGGAAGGTGCAAAGTGATAAAGCCACTCCACAACAGCCAGTTGATAAGATGAGTCCAGTTCCCAAAAAAAGAGGTGTGTGTGGAGTAAAGGGAGGTTAACAAAATAATGCAGTATTCTGTCTTATAACTATTTTAGAAATGGCAGTATGGCCTAGGAACGATACAAGGAGTGTCCTCCAGAAGGCCTCCCGTGCCCTCAAAGGGGTCACTGTACTTGTGAGCAGCCATCTCGGAGGTCCTCTTCTCTATGAAATACAATAATGCCTAGACTATCAGAAGTAGTTTTCCCATCTCAAATGATAGGTTCCCAGGGTATGGACAATTGGGGGTGCATCCTGACATAGAAGGAAGAGACAAGATGTGCCATTATTTACCAAGAGTCCTGAGGCCCTTCTGAATGCCTCAAGGGCATGGGCAATTGAGTTCAGCCCTTCTCTACCATCTCGGATATATAACATCATTGACATATAGGGATATGACCTGATGGCCATCTAAAAGGGTGATACCCCGTGCCCAAAACCCCTGTCACATTCTGGTAGCAAGGGGCTTCATGGCGAGTGCAAAGAGTAGAAGGTAGAGTGAGGAGACAACCTTGACGGCCCCCTTATCAGCTATTATTGTGCGGAGACATTACCCTTCAGCTTGACCCTACCTACTGGGGTATTGTAAAACAGAGGGACCATTTGGACAAATTTGGGTCCAAAACAAGAACTTTTGAAACACTACAAAGAAATAGAACCAAAGTAGTGTGTCCAGGGCTTTCTCCAGATCGAGGGTTAACACAGCTGAAAAAGACCATTGTTCCAGGAATTGCATTCATGATTCTAAATAACCTCTATATATTAAGAGAGGTTGATTTGGTTGGTATGAAGCCACTTCAATATGGATGGACTAGAAAAGAGTCTACCCTGTATAGTCGGTCTGCTAAAACTTTGCTAAGTATTTCACAGTCTGTGTTTATTATCACTATTGGCCAATAGGATGTAAGATCCAGGGGATCTTTAAGCAGCTTTAGGATCAGGACTAGGTCAGACCCATTTAACGGTGTGGGGAGCGATCCTGCATCTAGGGCTTCCTGATCATGATGGACTTAATTTATACCCTTGACCTACCAAAGTTACCAATAGCAAGCACAGAAGGCTTGCCCCTGGGTGTGGTAGAGGAGGAATAGTACCTCAGAAACAACATATCACAGTATTTTCAAATCTATGCCTCTTCTAGAGCTAGGGGCTTAATTTAGAGGGCTGTATGGAGAGAAATCCTCAACATATTCCCATAACTCACAGTCCACATCATGTACATGCTTTGCTCCTCCTATTCCCACCTTACACCCCACTTCCTCCATTCCCACCCTGCTGGCATCAATGCATCCCTGTGTTATGCCACAGGTCATAATCTTTGGCAAATGGTTGGATGTTCAGTACAACTCCATTCAGATTAGATGGAGACTGGCGCATTTCAAAATTGCACTAAAAATTCACTGTCATCAACAAATGTAATAGTCGATTGGAGGATGATGGCCATGTAAAGGAGCTTTCAGTCAAAATAAATTCACTCTTGGAAAATGAAATCCAGTCTCCCAGGCCTTGATATTGGTGGATGGCCATGACAAATATAACATTTGTGGGCTAGCATCTGGAAATTGAACTACAGGCCCACGACAGTCATTTTATTTTTCAGAGGACCTGAGTAGTCTACCAAATCAATGAGAGAGGAGTCTATTTGCACTTATTATGAATAAATCAATCCTGATTAGAACTTCAAAGTGAAAAAAGCTGGTACCAATAGACGTATGCAAATGTGGGCTGAAAGAACATTTGCCTCGTTTTGTCCTGGGATGTCCAGTTTATTTGGAAGAAAGAGAAAGGGCCATAGTACTGGCTACTTCCAAGAGGGCCCTCGAGAGGATAGCAAGAACTTATTCTGTCTACATTGTGGCAATTTGATGATACAAGACTGATGGAATGGCACTCAGCCAGAGACTTCAGGTGAGAGAATTAATAGTGATTCACCCATTTTGTTCTGATTAGGATGAAATCCAAAGCAGTACGGCCCATATTTATACTTTTTGATGCAAAACAGCGCCAATGCATTTTTGCATCAAAAACTATATAGCGCCGGCTTGCGTCATTCCAGAGCGCCAGCCGGGCAAAAAATTAATGGAACCCCCAAGCCGGTGCAAAGGTTTGGTTAGCGTAAAAAAATGACATTAGCCAGGCTGGGGTGGTGGCATTGGAGAAGGGGGTCTTGCATCAATAAATAACGTTAGGCTGGTTAGAGTAAACAAATGTCTTTAACAAGCCTAGCATCATTTTCTGACACTAAACCATCCATACCATGTGCCTCCTGCCTTACAAAAAGACAGGAGTCATGCCCACCACCCCAAAGTCGAACACAAGGGACAAAGTTCCCCTGGCATGGCCATTGCAACCTGCGCCATGTAGGGGGGCCCATTTCAGGACCCCCAATGGCACTTTGAAAAAAGTACTTACCTCTACTTACCCTACTTACCTGGGATGGGGTCCCCCATCCTTTGGTGTCCCTCTGGTAGGGGTGGGGGTTTTCCTGGGGCTTGGGTAGGGCTCCTGTGGATCCATTTCATGGTGTGTGACCCTAGAAATGGGTCCACAAGTCCCTTAATGCCTGGTCTGACCCAGGCATAAAATAATAATGCAAAGCAAGCTTTGCATCAGTATTTGGCCCCTCATCCCGCTCGTGCGTCATTTTAGCACAGGAGGATAAATATGAATCTATGGGGATAGCGCCATATTTTAGATTGGCATGCCTACCTTGCATCTTATTGATGCAAGGTAGGTAGGTTCACACATCTAAAAAATGGTGCCAACCCGAATATTTTGACGTTAGACGTGTCTAACGTCAACATATAAATATGGATTTAAGTTTGCGCCTCATTTCCATAAAAGAAATGACCTAAATCTGGCTAAAAAAAAGTATAAAAATGGGCCTATATTTTTAACATTCGTAGTGTTACGGTGCAATTACGTATTTTAAAACAACGTTTTTTTAAATATGTTGCACTTTTTCTAGTGGTTTTAATTAGCTAGTGTGTGCGTCTGTATTTATTAGATTATTGACTCATTGTTCAAAAAGGAAACTGCTAAGGCACTTAAAATGTGTCAAGTGAGTGATCAAATGTAGGCGACAAAACTGTGCAGTGCTAAATGTATAGTATTGACGAAACTATACGTTTCTATTCCTAACCTTCTAAATAAGTACTGTGGAAAATCTTGTTTTAGAAATTGCATAGGATGTGAAAATACTACACATTCTCCAATTTTACAGATGCTGTTGTGCAGCGTCATCGCCTGCTGCCTGCACACCGAAAGAAGAGGTATCTCTTCACACTTGACTTGAGGCTATGTGAGCATACGTCTGCTACATGAGTAATTAGGGTGCATTGCAAAGCAAGCCACTCGTGCCCTGTATATGTTAAGAGATAAATGTAACAGTGACTTACTGAATACATTAAGACCTGGCTCGTACCACCCGCGCGCGCTGATTTATGAACTTTGACAGACTGAGCATTCTTTAAATTGAAAATGTGCTGAATAAAGATGTACCTTATGTATCTTTAAACAGTAAATGAAGTTGCACTAAGTAGCTTATAATGGTTTGCTAGCGTCATACTCTCTTTCTCCAACAACGTGGGCTTAAATTGCTGCAGTTGAAGAAATGTGGCCAATCATCTAATATTAGAATTAAACATTATAGTGAGGTGTGTATATTTTAAGGATAAACGTTTATGATCAATTTTAGACCATAGACTTTAGAAGACATTGTGGATTACGAAACTTCACTAGTTGGTGACGATCAAGGCCCAGGGACATTTTAAGGATTTTGGGGGGCGTTGTTCAGGACAGCTTTGAATGTATGACCCATTTTCAGCTCTTTCATACCCTCTTTGGTCCGGTAGGTGACAGCACATAGGCACAAATTCTAATTGTGTTTACATATAATATTCAGGGACAGTTGCATCCTCTTTTAACCTCTTAGCTGCTGGGCCGTTCCCCCACCCCCCCAGTGCTGAGCCCTTTTTTGGCTATTTGGGGTAGTTCGCGCTTAGGCCTTCATACATTTTTGTCCACATAATCTATCCACGCCAAATTTGCGTCCTTTTTTTCCAACATCCTAGGGATTTTAATGGTACCCAGAGTTTGTGGTTTCCCCTGGAGGAGACCAAAAAATTAGCCAAAATACAGTGAAAATGTTGTTTCTTTAAAAAAAAATGGGAAAAAAGGGCTGCCAAAGAAGGCTTGTGGTTTTTTCCCTGAAAATGGCATCAACAAAGGGTTTCTGATGCTAAAATCACCATCTTCCCACCTTTCACGAACGGGCAGACTTGAATCAGAAAACCACATTTCTCAACACAAATTTGGCATTTTACTGGGACATACCCCATTTTTACTATTTTTGGTGCTTTCAGCCTCTTTTCAGTTAGTGACAGGAATGGGTATGAAGCCAATGCTGGATCCTGGAAAGCTAAACATTTCTGAAAAGTAGACACAATTCTGAATTCACCAAGGGGTCATTTGTGTAGATCCTACAAGGATTTCCTACAGAAAATAACAGCTGAAATAAAAAAAAATATTAATGTTGAGCTGAAAACAACAGCCATTTTTCTCTATGTTTTACTCTGTAACTTTTTCCTGCAATGTCAGATTTTTGAAAGCAATATACTGTTACGTCTGCTGGACTCTTCTGATTGCGGGGATATATAGGGCTTGTAGGTTCATCAAGAACCCTAGGTACCCAGAGCCAATAAATGAGCTGCACCCTGCAGTTGGTTTTCATTCTATACTGGGTATACAGTAATTCATTTGCTGAAATATGAAGAGTGAAAAATAGGTATCAAGAAAACCTTTGCATTTCCAAAATGGGCTCAAGATAAGGATTTGAGGAGCAGTGGTTATTTGCACATCTCTGAATTTTGGGGTGCCCATACTAGCATGTGAATTGCAGGGCATTTCTCAAATAGACGTCTTTTTTACACACTCTCTTATATTTGGAAGGAAAAAATGTAGAGAAAGATAAGGGGCAGTAACATTTGTTTTGCTATTATATGTTCCCCCAAGTCCCCCGATAAAAATGATACCTCACTTGTGTGGGTAGGACTAGCGCCTGCGACATGAAATGCCCCAAAACACAACGTGGACACATCCCATTTTTTGACAGAAAACAGAGCTGTTTTTTGCAAAGTGCCTACCTGTAGATTTTGGTCTCTAGCTCAGCCGGCACCTAGGGAAACCTACCAAACCTGTGCATTTTTGAAAACTAGAGACCTAGGGGAATCCAAGTTGGGGAGACTTGTGGGGCTCTCACCAGGCTCTGTTACCCAGAATCATTTGCAAACATAAAAATGTGGCTAAAAAAACACGTTTTCCTCACATTTCGGTGACAGAAAGTTCTGGAATCTAAGAGGAGCCACAAATTTCCTTCCACCCAGCGTTCCCCCAAGTCTCCCGATAAAAATGGTACCTCACTTGTGTGAGTAGGCCTGGTGCCCGTGACAGGAATAGATCACACAATGGTCAATGTTGGTCCTTACATGAGGCAGCTGTTGACCCTGGGGTGATCCATTCCTGACGCAGGCACTAGGTGTAGGCACTGAAGTAGGGTAGTGCTTTTATCAGGACAGGTGAGGAATCACTGGGTGGTAGGAATTTTGTGGATCCCAGCATATTCCTGTAGTTTGTGTGACAGAAATGCGAGAAAAATAGAGTTTTTATTCAACATTTCAGCTTTGCAGGGTATTCTGGGAAAGAAAACTTTGGGGAATCCACACAAGTCACACCTCTGTTCACTCCTCCGAATGTCTAGTTTCCAGAAATGTTTGGGTTTAGTGTGTTTCTCTATATGGCCGCCGAACCCAGGACCAAAAACACAGGTGCCTGCCTTACAAAACCAGTTTGTTTTGCGATAGATAATTTTGATATCTCCACAATACAATTTGGGCGGTGGAATTTGGGGCTGAACTAAATTGGGGAGCTCCCAAGAGAGCACTCTCTCTCTCTGCTTGCCGCCGCATTCACCTGCTCTTTGGGTTGGGCTAACCCACTATTACCCAGTTGCACAGACTGCTTGCGAAGGGACAGCAGGACTGTCCTCATCACCTCCCTCATAATTTACTGGAAGAGGAGTTATCGAATCGGTCTCCTCCGACTGAAAAATCACTCCCAGAGTCTGCGCCTTTGTCCTATCCCTCAGATGCTGTCTCAGTATCTGATGTCTCAGTCTCTGATCCTATGTCAGAGCAGTCCTCTATAACCCGAGTGACGGCAGCAGTCATCCATCAAGATGCCATCTCTGCTATTGGCTAAACTGTTGCTCTAAAACACTAGCCTACGTAGACAGTCACAAAATCGATGGTGTGTGTGAGATACGTGCAACAGTAGAGGCCACCTTACATGCGCTTCTTCCCTCAATCAGCACATTCTTTCAAGACACTCAAAAAACACCTTGTCACATACCATTCGTCACAGTCTTTAGCACCTCCTGCGCCCAGTCCAACAATCATTATTGGTGCTCCCACTCCCTCCTCTTCGGATTCACTCATTACCACCCAGCAAAAGTGCCCTTCATCTCTCCATAGCCGCCCTCGACCCCGCACATATATTTCATTTGTATTATAGCGCAGGTAATGACTGACTTTACTAATGTACTCAGCTATTTACATAAAATACAGATTTGGTCTTTGCAGCAGGTATATAAATCTTCTGCGCTTCTTTATGACACTAAAACTGCCACTAGACAAGTCTGACCCTTTTGTAGCAGAAACATAATCACAATACTTACTTGACTTTTTTATTGCTGCCTAAAAGCTATAGTTGAAAAGCGGCAGTTGAAGTATGCGCATTGCTTTGAAGACGCAAGCTGCAACTGCAAGACAACTGGTGGCAAATCTCTCTCTCTCTCTCTCTATATATACATATATATATATATATATATATATCACTTTTATATGTGGGTCTGGTTTTCCTGGGGGCCGATCGCAGCCCCCAGGGAAACCACACACGTATTGACAAAAGTGATATATATATATATATATATGTATATATATATATATATATATATAGATCTATCTATATATATATATCTACATAGATATATCTATAGATATATATATATATATATATATATATATATATATATATACATATATCTATATATATCTATAGATATATCCATGTAGATAGATATATCTACATAGATATATCTATATATATAGATTTTTATATATATATATAGATCTATATTTTTTTTAGTTGTTCTATTGTTTCCTTGGGGGCCAAAATGGCCCCCAGGGAAACCCTACAACAACTAAAAAAAATATTGCCCCCACAGGGGGTTGCACTGCCCACGGGCGACACCCTGTCCATTTAAAAAAAAAATATATATATATATGCCACAGGGGGGGCGGCCTGTTTTCCGAGGGGGCTGACCCCCCCAAGTAAAATCCCTGATGTCTAGTGGTGTTTCCTGGCCCCCGATCGCAGCTGTGCTGCGATCGGGGGCCAGGAAACACTTTCAGATGGCCTCGTAAGAAAGGGGAGACTCTCCCCTTTCTTTCGAGGCCTTCCCGAATGTGGGGAAGGCCGTTTGTGGCCGTTTTCCCTATTGAAGCAGGAGGCGGCTGCAAGGCCGCTTCCTGCTCCGATGGGGAAATCAACATAGTTACGTCTGCACTACCGGGCGCGCTGACGTCACAAAGGGGTGGGTGGGGGGCGGGGGGAGACACGGAAGAGCTTCTGTGTCTCCCAGGGAAAAAAAATAAATACAATAAATCCTCGGGTGCAACGCACCCGAGGATTTATTAACCCCCTCCCTGGTGTCGGCCACTGATCATGACCCGCACAAGGGAGGTAGTGCGGGCGTCGGCCAGTGGCCGATGCCCGCATTTAAAGGGTTAATATTGCAATAGCAGCAGCTCATTAATATTACTGCAAATAATCTCTGTGACAAACTCAAATTTGTTATTTATGAGGCTCCTGTTTTGAACTAAAAGAACCAGTTTTTATGGATGTGGCATGAAACATAAAGAAAACGTTTCTCTGCAAAATGTCTGTCACAGACTCTCACACGTCAACCCCATTAAAAATAAATTCAAAAACAAACGGTATGTTTAGAAGAGCTGTTTGAGAATGATTCAAGTTCATCAGTGCAAGACTGTCTGCAGAACAGAACTGGCTCTGTCACTGGGCCTCTGAAAGGCTGGGGACCCTGGGCCACAGCCCACTTTAACCGTGATTAAAGACATCTCTGTCAGGGCACACTTTAGAGATGGTGGCGCCCAGTGCAACATTTTTATTGGCCTGCCCCCAATGACCTCCTTTCCACAATTCACAAACTACCACCTTCCACCACTGCACTTCATATCTCCATAGCCGCACTGACAAGCTTTTCATTTATTCATGTATTTTAAAGCACTGTTTGCGGATGCCTTTACTAATTAGAATGTATTTCTACCTAAACGAACCCTTTTCAGCAACTCTAGGAGTAGACAATGAAAGAAAAGAAAAAAACATAATGGCCTAGCCTATGCTATGCAATTTACATACAGCCCTTTGATGAAATGTCATCAGTCACTTTGATATATTAGTATAGTGACTGATGAACTGCAAGTAACAAAAGGGTGTCAATGACAAAAACAGAAACCCACAGAGCTATTGGCATAGAGTACAGTTCTGTGATGTGCGTAGTACACCATCTTTCTCTGCTACTTTATGATGAGTCAAATTGCCACTAAACAAAACTCTGATGTCTCTTCAGCAGGAACATAAATCACCAGAGTTTACATTTTTATTGTTACCTGAAAACTGCTGGACACACCAGGAACTCTGCAGCAGGTTCTTGTAAACCCATAGTTATTTCTAAACACCGTGCACCCGAAAGTCAGCACCAGGCGCGGCTACACTGGGCACACCACCCTAAAGCCAGCCCTGGTGACGATGATAGGCCTTAAGGAACCATCATAAAGTGCACTATGTCATGACTGTAGTGTAATTTTTGAGTTGTGCTTTGAAGTGCCTTGCACCTGAGTTGCGAGCATTTACTTAGCTGTATTTCTGCTTCTAAAACTGTGAGTTACATAGAATCATGCGTCCAAAAACCACCTTTTTACAAAAAGGACCAGCATGCATCGCACCTGCCATCCATGGTTTAAATAAATAAAAATACTGGATAACACAGAAGGCTAAGCCTTTCTTCTATTGCAATTTAGCCAGGGAAAGGTCATGTTTTGATACGTGGGAGATGTTTACCATTTTAGGTCCAGTCCAGCAAGGAAAAAGATCAGAGTCTGGGATTACGTGAACTTTACCGAGTACTTGCCAGTGAAGGTACTTATGTCAATACAACAAAAATCCGGAAGTCAAAGTTCAAGCGTAGTTCAGGTTAAGATAATTTGAATGTAACCAAATTAAGGTTGAAGATGTTGCAACACACCAAAAATACAACACCCAACAGCAATCTCTGCAAACCATACCATACTGGCTTGCACGCACAAACCTGAGTAAATAAAGCACACAGGGTACTCTAATAGGTAAAACAAAATGAATATGTGAAAACACAGGAATCCAAAGCTATGCAAATCAAAAATTTAAAATTATACCAACTCAAACCCACTATAGTACCAGCACCAAATCGGAACAACCAAACTGTCCACATTTGACCTCACGTGGGTCTACTGATTTACACACAGGCTGTGACTAGCATCACACATGCGGCAGCATTCGTAGCCACAATAACACCTGTTGAGAACACTTTAACTGTGGTACTAGGAAAAATACAATGGTAATAGACATGGTAAAAGACATGAAAGAAACCTTAGCAAGTAACCCCCAGTGCACATTGCATCCAACCAAGAATGCCTATGAGTGTCTAGACACACTAGGCACATGTCTCAGCACCAGACACATGCACACACATGAATACAGAAGAAAAGAGCAAAGAGGGATTCAAGATACAATGAACCAGAACACCAAAGCAGCACTCATCATATAGCTGCGACCAGAATACGTACTAATTATCAAAACAATATGATTCTTCACAACCACATTGACTGTGGTTCTCTTCAGAGACATAATTATAAACAACCAATTAACATTAAGGGAGAATAAACATTCACAATACACCCTGTTTAAGCATGTGGCATGGCCATGGACACAGTCAATCATTGGCCCTGGAAACAATATAATTACAAAGTTCCAAGACCAGTCACCATCTGCAGAAGAATAAAACTTGAAGTTCAAAGATCTAGGGCAGCCGAGATGGCAGAAGCTGTATCTAAATCAAAATCCAAAATGATGATAGATTCAGGTTCATATCAGGTTCATATTATACAAGGGACCCCATGCTGTACAGTATGATATTAAAAGTCACCGAGGAGTTCCACAACCATATAGGGAAATGAGGCCGAAGGCCAATTTCCTTTATAAGGTCAAGGAACCACAAGGTGACTTGCAGTATCCTTATCATGTACAGCAGTGGGTACTATACAATACATGTTCACATGGTCACTTTTCCCGCAAACCACTTAAAACCTCGGTGTGTTGTATTTTCATATGAAAAAGAGAGCAAGATTGCAAATATGGAGAAAAAATACAACTTTTAGTGTAAAATCAAACACATCAAAAACAAGTTGAATATTTGTTGCAAAAGGATATCAGAAACAGTTCAGTACAAGTCAGTGTTTTAAAAAATAAATGCTGCAGTTTCTTGGAACTATGTAGAATCATACAGAAAGATTCTAACTTTTCTATAATCATCTAAGGAGTGCAAAATAATAAAACAGGATCTTTCTGCTTGTCACTGTAAGAACCTGCAGACCTCTGCTGCAACTACTTATTACAGTTGAGTCCTGATTCCTTTTCTTAATAATCAGCAACTTTGTGTGTCATAAGACTCGGATTATAAAGAATTGGAGACAGGCATTTATACAGAGATTGCAGGATTCCATGTATTATTGGGTATTAACATAAGCACACATACATTTCCTTCGGTTTCAAATTAATCAAATTGAAACACAAGTCTTACAAGGGAAATACATGTTGGCCACTCAAGTTACAGTAGCCACTGAACAGTAGAACTGCCTCTCGTTTGCCCTTGTTATCCACTTCCAGCAGAAATCTCATGCAATGCTCAGCTTTATAAACTTGGCAGGGCTCCTGAAACCCCACCCAAAGGAGACCTGCTACAATAGATGCAGCATCAAGATGATTCCAAATTCAGCTGCACCAGAGAGAGGCAAAAGTAAAAAGCAGACACTGTCAGTCATCCTTAAAGCACTGAGACTCAATTGAAGAAACCTAGCGCTAATAGCCAATATCAGCTGGAAAATGAAGACTTGCATCAACCTGTCTACAGAAAGAGCAATACTCTGAGTACCCCAAAACAGCAATAGACAAGAGCCGCCTCCCAAAAAAACTCACACATATGCAACTTGAATGTACTATTTGCACAGATGCCACAAAGTAGATGCGTTAAAAAAACTGAAAGGCCGATTCACAAAGGGCCCGAACTAGTGGCCTAGGCCCCGCATTCATGGCAGGGAGGCCACATTCATGATGGAACCTCTGCTCTGAGTAACTGCAATACGGAGGAACCGCCGCAAGTGTGGGTCCCCTGCCATGACTGGGGGCCTCTGCTATGAGTACGAGGCCATTTGTGAATCAGGCCCTGAGTCTCATAAGTGACTGATTCTGTTAAGTACATCAAAACCAGATAGGATGATTCAGCTTCATGAGATTCAGTTACATTCTGTAATTATGGAAACATAGAACCCTCTAGAAAGCCTTATGGACTGATGTCACCAGCAACTTCAATGAGAAAGTACAAGACAGATGAATGATGGTACAAACAAAGATGAACTGCCATCAGATGATGTTGCACATGGAGATACACATTGGGCATGCAGCAGGGCCACTGGGGCAGCTCCTCTGACCTCAAGGTATGTGATGGAATTGGAACACAACATGCTTGATTTTGGAAATTACTCTCTTTGCAGGGTCACCCCCAAACCTTTTGCTTTCTACTTTTTAATGGATTTGTGCTTGTTGGCCTTAGGACTGTACACTTTACCACTGCTAACCAGTGCTAAGGTGCTTGTGCTGTCTACCTAAAGCATGGTCTGATTGAAATATACCTGATTGGCATATTTAATTGACATGCCTCTTGTAGAGTGGTATATCATGTACTCAGGGTCTATAATTTAAATGCTACCAGTGGGCCTGCATCACTTATTGTGCCACCACCTAGGTAGTACTTTAAAACAGCCGCAGGCTTACTACTGCAGCCTGAAGCCAATATCCCACTGCCATGTAGACTTAGCCTTTAAAACCCATTGCCAAACCTTAAACTCCCCTTTTAATATATGTAAGTCACCCCTCAGGTAGGCACTAGGTAGCCCATAGGGCAGAGTGTTATGTAATTGAAAGGTGTGACATGTACACATTATTTTTACATGTTCTCATAGTGAAAACTACCAAATGTATTTGTTTTGCTACTGTGAGGCTAACCGCTCCCATAGCACAACATTGGTGAATACTTATTAAATTTAATAGGTTGTAATTCCTAAACCAGAGGTGGTAGATACATCATGTTTGGTATCTATGAAATTATAATTATAAACCCTCTTTAATGAAAAAGTTTGATTTATCGTTACAAGTTTGAAAATACCACTTTTAGAAATTTGGCATTTTCCTGCCTTCAGCCCTCTGTGCCTGTAGCCTGCCTTAGGTCACATGACTGGGTGTAATTGACAGTTAAGACTTTGTGAATTCCTCCCAGGCAGTCACACAATAGTGTGATTAGCAGAGCCTGAATGGGTCATTAACTAACTCGATGGAGGGTGGAGCTAAGCACAGCCCCTCTAACAACTGAATAGGCTGGGCTCTGCTGCTACACAGTAGGCTTAACAACAACCTATCTTGTCACTGCGCCCAGCTAGGTGCCAGGGCCGGAGAGGCAGGAAACTGATGAACTTCAAAGAACCCTTCTGGAAACTTTTCCCAACTTCCAGGAGCAGGGCACCAGTGTATACAAAAAGGGCTCTAAAATCTACTCTTTAGTTAACTACTGGAGTTGCAGAAAGACTCTCAGAGGACTGCCTGCTGCTGTGACCTGCTGTGCACTCTAACAGGCTTCATCTGTACCTGGAAGGACTGCTTTGCTAACTGGAACCTGCCTTAAACCTTCAGAGGCCAGCCCCACTGTGGAGCCCTGCATCTTCCCCCGACACCCAGTACTTCAGAAATGACTCCAAGGGCTAACTTAGCTCACCTCCTATTAATAGCCACAGGGACATAACTGACTCCCACCATCTTGAACCCACACCTGGACCCAGCCTGAATGAGTTTTGAAACCCCAAGAGGTCTCCATCTACTCATGGACTCTTTGCTGTGGTGCTAAAGGTGCCCAGGAGGGCATTTTCTAAAGCTGAGAACTTGCTATTTTGAACTGTAAGCTTTAAAAGTTCTACTTATTGGGCTTGATGGTTTTGGTGTCAAACACTGTATAAAATTTTACTCTATTTTACTAAATTGGTTTGGGATTTGTATGTTATCTTGTTTTCAATTTATTGTTGTTTGTGAACTACATAAATACTTAACACATTGCCTCCAAGTTTAGCCTGACTGATTTTTGTGCCTTGCTACCCAGGGTTAAGCACAGGTTAAATTATCAAATTTTTGTGGTTCACCCTGCAAGGGATTGTGGCTGTTACTTGATCAGGTCTCACACCCCAGTCAACCAACAACCCAATTTCTCTCACCAGAAGACTCTACCAGGAAGAAGAGGCAGGGATCTCCAGAACAGATATTGATAAATAAAGTAAGCAGATGCAAGGGTCTCCATTATCTCCTCATTGTCCTAGCAACGGGATGAGTTCATTGGCCAATGATTGGTGAGACAGAGTGCTTCCAAAGTACTTAATGTGCGCATGACTGGCTAAGCCTTAGGTAGACAACACATGGCAGAACTTGACACATGTAGTAGGGTTCCGATCATGGCCCTTTTTTTCTTGTAGAACTTCTGGCACATATTGGATCAGAAGTTGTTAGAGTCTGTCACTGTTTGACTTACACACCCATAGCAATGGCATACCCATTCACTAGGCAAAGTGGATATTATAATTTACATGTACTTCATGTTTGTGGTCACAACAGAAGAGAGCATATTATGATGACACTGCAATATGTCCAGGACAGAAAGTTTGTTATACATGTCATAAAAGGAAGGAATGCAAGATACTACTGTACACAAAGAAGACCCTCCAATCACACCCTGACCACAATAGAGCTGTGGGAATAAAAATAACATAAGTATATTTATTCCACAAAACAACACATAATGCAAATGGGTATGCTCACTGGGTGGCTATAGTCTTTTCATCTTTTGTCTCTGGAAGACTTTCACATGATTTAATTCTCAATTAGCATGAACCCTTGACACAGGATCATGCTGAAACCAAATTATCTCCAGGGCAAATGATCCAGCTATGTCTATTAGTGGTTTCTAATTTTCAGTCTACCAATATGTAGCTTTTCCCAGCTATCAGGAACTAACAACACACACTTTAGGCATTCACTGCCCTCCTCGATATCGCTGTTCACCTTGTCCTGTGGACAATTCAGTCCACTGCTTCATGTACTGTCATCTTCTCTCATAGAGGCCCACAACATTTGTTTTCCTATCTCCACTGCTCTCCAACAGCCCCGATGTCCAGCTCCTGAGTATTTGAACCATGCTCATCCACTTAACACTCAGGCAGACTCCACCAGCAGTACAATGTAGAACTCCTTCAACATCATGAAGGAGAAGAGCTGTATTTTGAAAGATATTATCTTCATCTTGACTTGGATGATTATAAAAAAGGTGGGCAATGCCATGTTATTGAATTAGAAGCAAGCCAAGAAAGAGAACAAGCACCAGAGGTTGCTACTGCTGTGCACCAGCTGGCTGCAGCTGCTAAAAGACATAGCAGGTGAATTATCGACCAACTCCCTATTTACCTGTGTGTACTTGTCCGGAGAGGAGTTCCCTCTTCACCTGTGTATACTTGTCTGGAGAGGAGTTGGGTCAGGTGAACAACTTGGGCTACTTGTTCTCCTTTCTTGAGCTCAGAATGATTATGTTTTTGTCTGTCCTGCATTTATCAACATCACCATTACCATTCTGAAGGCTATGACCTTCAAGTTCACACATTCCTACTGCAGCCACATGAAGACCATGGCCAGCAAGAATGTGCTTGTCTGCATTTCGGTCAGTGTGCTGGCCTTCATTATGCAACCCATTGCTGGGGCATAGAATATTTGAGTGAAAAATGAAACCAAAATAAAAATGTTCAAGTCCAAGAGGAACCAGATATACGATTTTTATTTTTTTAAGTCAAAATAGCATCAAGAAGCACAAAATGCAAATGATAATCAATGGTGGTGGTTGACCAGGGCTAGGTGCAATTTTACGCTGACTGCGATGAAACGCAGGTTAGATACACCAACCAGGTTTTTCCTAGCCAAAGATTTTACCTTCCAGCTTTAGTACTTTAATGGGCATATTTACAAGGAGTTAGTGCCGCAGTTGTGCCATTTTTCTGGCGCAGAGGTGGCACTAACCCAGAACCATATTTACAAAGTGGCACTAGACATGTCTAGCGTCACCTTTACAAGCTCAGTGCCATTTTATAAGAGTGCTGCCCCAACTTGCATTGTTTACCCACAATGATATGCAAGGTAGGCGTTCCTTCATAAACAATTACGCTGGGCCACTAGCGTCATATTCACAAGCCTCACTAAAAGAAGATGCACTAAGACAAAATGATTATATCTTGCATTAGCGACAACATTTTAACACCTGGTTGGACTAGTTATTAAAATGATGCAAAGGCACAGGCATATAAGGAGAACACTCACAAAACACTCTGGCTACCTACAGGAAACCATAGACCTGCTACTGCTCCAGCTTGGAACCTGCAGACGATGCCAGTGATGATGCCAATCACCGCCAGCACTGCAACACTAGTGCATTATTCACCATCACCACCACAACAACCAGAAAGGCAGCGGAGGACGAAGGAGCATATATAAAAGGCAAAAACAACAATTTTTGGGGTCCAAGAAAAAGATATCTTAAGTTATTACAGTTTGAAGCAGGAGTCAATCATCTGGCTGTTCCAAGAAATTCCACCCGTTATCATGGCCAGAGAAGGAGGGCAAACCAACATTCCACCCCTCACAAACCTGGCTGTGCTGCACATCCTTGCCTCTGGCTCTTTCCAAACAACTGCAGAATGAGTGATAGGAATATCCCAGCCCTTCTTCTCGCCATTCCTGCCTACTGTACTGAATGCTACTATCTGCCTAACTTCCCACCACATCCTCTTCCCCAACACCCAGCAACTGCAGCAGTAGATCAAAGAAGGATTCTATGATATCACTGGGTTTCCTCATATTTTAAGTGCCATGAACTGCACGTATGTGCAATGTGTCCCTCTTGCTGCTGTGGAACACCTGTACCACAATAGGAAGCATACCCATTCAATAAACATGCAGGCCATTGTGGACCATCAGGGCCTCTTTACAAACGTCCTAGTGAAATATCCTGGAAGTGTTCATGATGCTTTCATCGACAGGCACTCAATCATCAATCAACGTTTCCAAAATGGACAATATGGAAATGTTCTGCTCACTAGTAAGCCTGCTGACAGTACATAACACATACAACACATAAGACACATGGGCCACACAATGCATACACCACACTCTGCACACATTGATAGTCATTCATTGATGACTGCTCATCAACACATATGCACATATACATCACTCCAAACATCCAATGCACATCACCCACACTTAGGGCCCTATGTGCAAGACCCTGGCACCACTCCAGCATCACTTTTACTGATGCTCTGGTGAAGCAATGCCCACTCTGCATTTATGAGGTGGGTACATGCCACTTTTTACATATTGACATTGTCTTATAAATGCTGCAACTCCACACACATCACTTAGGAGCATATATACATGCTCCTTGTGTTGTCTTAGTGCTGCCTTACTGTCCTGTCTATGAGGCTAAGGTGGCGTTAAGGTGGGCATTCACCCGTGTCATGTAACAAAGTTGCAATATGCATGCTTTGTGCCACTTTGCAAACTATTGCGCCATATCATGGCTGGTCAGGGCATGTGTAAAAGTGATGCCCCTCCTTTCATCTATGGGTCTTCCAGACCTTTGCTACACTAGGATCAATATATCTTGACACTACTCCAGCACAACACCATAACATCATCATAAATCTGATTCTGTTGTGGTAATGACAGCCATGTTGCACCAGATAGTAAATATCACACACCCATGGTGTTATTGGAGGGGTGCAAATGTAAACAGGTGCATTGGAATCAGGGCAGCACTTTCTAATAATATGACCTTTAGTGTGGAATGTGTTTATAATGTGTGCTGTTTTGGGTGTTCCATCCTCAACACCCATTGGATTTTGGCACAACCCCACATATACAGAAAAATGGCAACCCACTGCAGCATCCAAAACGTAGAAACCACCCCATAGGTAGCATTACCATGGTGCAACCAGGAAAAATATCTAATTTCACAAAAGTAATTCCCTTCTCCCTATGTTTGATGCATTCTTCAGCACACATAGGAAGACAAAATGTCCATCATTCACTGGCCATGTGCAGGAAGAGACATCTTTCTGAACATAATCAATCACAGCCACAACATAGGCATCTGTGCATGATGGTGGAATGGTGCCGATGTTGCAGCTTGGCACCTGACTTTCTGCTAGTGCGGGGGCTGAGGATAGATATCCACAGACATTGGTGAATGTGGCACATTGCTGGCTTTTCACAGTGGTGCAGCAATACATTCTCTGCCTTGTCCTATGCCACAGTGCCTTGTAAATCAGCAACAGACCACAATAGATCTTTAGCCACAATGACACACTTTGCATGCTGTCTACGCATACACATGCATGTCTGTTAGGAAATATTGACAACAGCTCTATGTGCAAAGGAGGTGTACTATGTCCATGGGGGGTGGCATGCTACACACAGGGCACAACACCTGTCTCATGGCGCACACATCCCGCATGGGTCACCTGTCATGCCACACAAATCACACTATCACCATGCCCCTGTGCTTGTATCTGAGACTGAAAGGTGCACCATCACACACAAAAGCACTCATGCATGCAAACTGGAAACTACACAACACCAGATGTAAGTCTGTATCTCTACTTCACAAACATATACTATGCAAGGCCAGTTGGTACAAAACACAAGGGCAAGAATGACACAGTCTCTCCTCTTTCATTGCAGCTGACCAAGGTTATGGCATCCGGCCCTGAGTGATGACACCCTATTTAAATCCACAGAGTGATGGTGAGATGGCCTACAATGTGGCACTAATCAGCACCAGGAACGTAGCGGAGTGTACATTTGGCTTTCTCAAATCAAGATTCTGATGCCTAGATGTCCCAATGGGGAGACTGCTGTACTTACCTTCACCAGTGTGTAAGATAATTGTTGTTTGTGCAATTTTGCTGAACATAAAGTATGTGTGGACTAATCTCCCCTGTGAGGAACAGGTGGAGGCCCCCAGGGAGGAGGATAAGGACAGTGATGGCTCACCTCAGGATGGGGAAAGACAAAATATAACTGCTGGGGCGCGCAGTTGTGCACACATTGTTTAAAATTTCACTTCAAATTAACTTGTAAATAAATTACTTATTCAACAAGTGTCTTGGAGTATCTGTCACATGCAAACACAACAGAAAATCATGCACATCTAGGAAAATAAGGCTAGGCCAAAGCAGTTGGAAAAGAAGTAGGAACATACTCCAGAACACCGTACAACTACACATAAAACAATGAGATTGGAATGTGCGGGTGGCATGTTTTCATTGCCAGTGTAACATATATGTCACATTAAAACATATATATCACACAAGGCTGTTATGTTGAAATCTGACATCAGCCACAATATTACTCATTGTGAGGAATGTTATCCAGATGTCAGTCCATGGTAGGACAAGTGCAGTCAGTGCACACAACAGTAGGTCAATGTCAGCTATGTGACAACGCAACTACTTTGTGTCCCAATCACAGGTGAAAATGTCCTCACATATCCCTCAGTGACACCCACATACCTGACAAATAGTGTTTGACATGCAGAGGACACAGCACCAGTATGTGTAGGCCTGTCCGACTCAAATAAGCACTCAGGCCCCATGTATGTAAGCCAATTGTCGTAGTTTGGACTCTTGCTCTGAGCAAGACTGCTGGTCTCAGGATGACAGTACTTTCATTTGTAGGTGACTAAGGGGGTCATTACAACCCTGGCGGACGGTGTTAAAGATGCGGTAATACCGCAAACAGTCAGACGGACAAAAAAAGGGAAACTGCCAACAAAGACAGCCACTTTAACTTACACACACTTAACACACCGCCCGCCACGGCGGTACAGACAAGCAGCGCAGCGGTCACCGCCAACAGACAGGCGGAAGACAATGTACCGCCCACAGTATCACAACAGGCCAATCCACCACCTTTTCCGGGGCGGATTCACCGTGGATAAAAACACGGCGGAAACAGCTTTTGCTATGGGAAAACATTCACCTTCTACACATCCCACAAGGAATGACGACTCCATGGACCCGGAACTCCAAATACTACCTGCCCTTCTCTTTCTGCTCCTTCACGACCAACAGCGACGTAGGCGCAGAAGATACCGGTGAGTACTGCACCTACGGGAGGGGGAGGCAAAAGTTAGTGGGACACCCACCAAACACCCCCACCCCCACCCTCACATATTACAACATACACACCAATGCAGTCACAAACATAACAGTAACAACCCACAATCCCCCCGGAAGAATGCAAAGACAATGCGAATTTCGGTCAAACTTTGTAATGTGCCACTATACATGTCATTCAAAAATATACAAATATATGTATTCCAAAATCACTCATATTTACATATACAATCCGAGAAGTAGTGCAGATATGTACACAACAATGTCGGTGCACAAACAGTCCAAAAAAGCATGGGCGAGGCCCACAATAGATACCTGACCAAAATCGGAGCGAACACTGCCGGGGCATCAGATAGAAACACTACAGGCACCTCAGGGGGAAGGGAAGGGGGGGCACCTCAGCCACATGAATGCAAAGCCAAATCCACGACGGGGCTCCATGCCCATTTATGCCATCCTGGGGAGTGCAAAGCCACAGTCTCTCAAGTCTCTACAGTGGGTGGCTTGCCCACTGTGCCATACTGGGGAGTGCTAAGCCACAGTCTCTCAAGTCTCTACAGTGGGTGGCTTGCCCACTGTTCCATCCTGGGGAGTGCAAAGCCACAGTCTCTCAAGTCTCTATAGTGGGCGGCTTGTCCACTGTACCATCCTGGGGAGTGCAAATCCACAGTCTCTCAAGTCTCTACAGTGGGTGGGTTGCCCACTGTTCCATCCTGGGGAGTGCAAAGCCACAGTCTCTCAAGTCTCTACAGTGGGTGGCTTTCCCACTGTTCCATCCTGGGGAGTGCAAAGCCACAGTCTCTCAAGTCTCTACAGTGGGTGGCTTGCCCACTGTACCATCCTGGGGAGTGCAAAGCCACAGTCTCTCAAGTTGATGCAGGTCCATACTGGTACTGGGGGGTGACTGGTGCCCAGACTGGATGAGTCTCCCCGTGAAAGGTAGTGTCCTGTCACTGTCCCAGCTGCACATGGGATAAGGATGCCTGATGTGGTGGGCCATTCATTCCTACCCGGTGCATTGCCCTGTTCAGCGGTGCTTTGCCATGGCGGTCTTTGCCCTGTTCAGCGGTGCTTTGCCATAGCGGTCTTTGACTGTTCAGCGGTGCTTTGACATGGCGGTTCTGATACGGACATTGGTGTGTGGCATGACGATTTCCACACTGGAAATTGGTGTGTGGCATGACAATCTCCATACTGGACATTGGTGTGTGGCATGACGATTTCCACACTGGACATTGGTGTGTGGCATGACGATACCCACACTGTACATTGGTGTGTGGCATGATGATCTCCATACTGGACATTGGTGTGTGGCATGACGATCTCCATACTGGACATTGGTGTGTGGCATGACGATTTCCACACTGGACATTGGTGTGTGGCATGACGATTTCCACACTGGACATTGGTGTGTGGCATGATGTTCCATCATTGCCCAGCGGGGCTGTGGCATCCTGGCCCCGCCTGGGCAGTGACTGCGGCGGTGGTCTCTGGACAAGTGACGATACTTGGGACCTCCTGGGCTGTGACTCTGGCGGTGGTCTCTGGACCAGTGACGATACTTGGGCCCTCCTGGGCACTGACTGCGGCGGTGGTCTCTGGACCAGTGATGATACTTGGGCCCTCCTGGGCTGTGACTCTGGCGGTGGTCTCTGGACCAGTTACGATACTTGGGCCCTCCTGGGCAATGACTCTGGCGGTGGTCTCTGGACCAGTGACGATACTTGGGCCCTCCTGGGCACTGACTGCGGCGGTGGTCTCTGGACCAGTGACGATACTTGGGCCCTCCTGGGCTGTGACTCTGGCGGTGGTCTCTGGACCAGTGACAATACTTGGGCCCTCCTGGGCTGTGACTCTGGCGGTGGTCTCTGGACCAGTAATGATACTTGGGCCCTCCTGGGCACTGACTGCAGCGGTGGTCTCTGGACCAGTGACGATACTTGGGCCCTCCTGGGCTGTGACTCTGGCGGTGGTCTCTGGACCATTGATGATACTTGGGCCCTCCTGGGCACTGACTGCGGCGGTGGTCTCTGGACCAGTGACGATACTTGGGCCCTCCTGGGCTGTGACTCTGGCGGTGGTCTCTGGACCAGTGACGATACTTGGGCCCTCCTGGGCACTGACTCTGGCGGTGGTCTCTGGACCAGTGACGACGGTGCTGGCGGTTGTGTCTGGACCGCCGGAAATGATGGCGCACTTCTCCGCCGTGACACTCACAACAGGCTGGGCAGACTTCCTCTGGACCTTCCCCACCTTTTTTGGAGTTACAGCTGACTCACCAATCGCCTTCGATCCCATTTCACTTGTTGTCCCACCAGGAGTCTTGACACGGTCCTGTCGTCCACTCTGCAATTTCGGAGCCTTTACAGGGGGTGGGCTGCCAGCGCCTTGGCTCCGGGTCCTACTGCCTGCCCTGGTGGACGGTGCACTCCAAAAACCTGGAACACGCACCACTGGTACTGAAGGCTTTTTGGCTGAGGCGCTACGACGGGACTGATGAATTGGAGGGGGGTTGGGGGCAAAAAGTTCAATTTGACGGAGTGACAGTTTCTGACGAACACTGGGATGGGTAGCTGGAGGGGGTCTAGGAGTGGAGGAAGAGGAGGTGGTTGTAGGAGGTGTCACTTTAGCTGTTTTCGGTGCAGGTGCAGGTACTGGAGGCTGTCGTGAGGTGGATGGATGTTGGGTGAGTGATTGCCGGCGTTTGGGTACTTTGGGAGGGGGCGTCACAGACACACTGGGAGAGGACACAGGGGACGTGTAAATGGCAGTGGAGGTGGTGAGTGCTGGTGAGCGGCGTGTGGTGCTGGGTGTCCTGGTGCGAATCCTAGTGCCTGTAGATGTGGTGCATGCAGGTGTGTGTGTAGACAACACTGGGATGGAGGAGGGAGAAGAGGAGGAGGGGGACACAGTGGAGACAGTGGATGTTGCTGTGTCTGTATGGGTGTGATGCTTGTGTGAGTGCCTGTGGGATGTGTGGTGCCTATGTTTGCCTGAGCTACTTTTGTGTGTTGACTTGTGTGCATGCTGGTCTGTAGGTGTGCTTGGGATGGGCTGGGGTACAGGGGATTGGGTCTGGGTGGAGGAAGTTGGAGGGGGGAGGCTGAACACAGGGACAATTGCTGCATCAGTGCTGAGGCCAGAGATTGCAGGGTTCGCTGAAGGACAGCCTGACCAGAATGAATGCCCTCCAGGAATGCATTACCATGATGCAACGCCCTTTCTACACCCTGGATGGCATTCACAATGGTAGACTGCCCAACAGTGAGTGACCTGAGGAGGTCAATGGCCTCCTCACTGAGGGCAGCAGGGGTGACTGGGGCAGGGCCTGAGGTGCTTGGGGCGAAGGTGATGCCCACCCTCCTGGCTGAGGGGGCACGGGCGAACGCTGAGGGGCTGCTGGGAGGGCGGTGCTGGTGGGGGGGTGGCGGCTGTACCTGTAGAAGTGGGGCACACAGATGGTGCCGCCACCACAGGGGAGCTCACATCGGCGGACGAGTCTATGTCGCTGTTTGGAGATCCGGGGGCCGACGTGAAGCTCCCCTTGCCCTCCGTCCCACTGGTGTACTCAGAGTCTGTGGTGTGGCCTCCATGGCCATGTGGGATGCAGCTCCCTCATGCTCCGGTGCCACTGTACCTCCGCCTGTTGATGCTGATGTACAAAAGGACAGGGAGAGCAGGAAAAGGGGGGGAGATAGAAGAAAGAGAGTTTTAGTGCATGGCATACCGCTACCGTTGGCGGACAAGACAGACGCAGCAGCCCCATGCACAACGCCGCGCTCCTGCCCTCTGCACATGCAATTTCTGGGATATACCTCAACTTGCTAATTTACTGAGGTGGGGTAGAGTGCCACATGGCCTACATTACGGAGGGGTCTTGCCTACCTAACTCGCCCTGGCCTAGGGACACCCACAGCCCACCTCCCCCACCCAGACACCTCCACTGCACGCAAAGTCCACAGAATGAGGTTGTACTCACCCCCTTGTGTCTGCTGTGATGTCCTTAAGTGCCCATCCATCTCCGGGTAGGCCACCGCCAGGATCCGGAACATCAGGGGGGTCATGGTACGACGGACACCCCTCCCACGTTGGAAGGCCATCCCCAGCTGAGCCTCCGCCGTCTTCTTGCTGCAGCGGCGAATGTCCTCCCTTCTCTTCCGGCAGTGGGTGCCCCGTCTCTGGTGGGCCCCCAGGGTCCGGACCTCCTTGGCGATGGCACGCAAAATGTCCCTCTTCTGGTGGGCGCTGACCTACATGACATGCACAAGGGAAGAGGAACAGTCATTACCAACTGCACCATCAATGTGTGTGGCCCCCTATATACTCTGACCATGTGGCCCATTTATTCCAATGCTTTACTGTAGTATGACTTCTGCCCCCTTCCCTCTTCCACCCAGCCCTGTCCACCCAGGCCTAGCCCCTACAACATGCTCCCTGTGTACTAAACTGTTGGTCTGGAGGACCGTAGAGTAGCATGTACTGGGGGAGGACCCCATCCCCAAGTTTCTCCAACTCCTGTGCAGTGAAGGCAGGGGCCCTTTCCCCAGACGCAGCAGCCATCGTTGCTTCCAGACCGAGGTCACAGCAGCCCTAGCAGTGTAGGTCCTCTCCTGTCAAAGGTCAGGTATCTAGTGATTGAACAGATAGAAAATGGTGGTGACGTCCGCGGCGGTGACGTCCGCAGCGGGGCGCATCATCACCGCCGGTGCACCTGTTCATTGGCTCCTGGGACCCATAGGGCCCAATGTTAACCAATGCAGCATTGCGCCGCACTCTATGACCGCCTACCGCGACTATGTGCAACGCCAGCGCTGTTACCCCACAATCCCATTGTCCCACTTTAGAGGTCAGGCAGCCGCCATTTCAGGGGCCCACATGGATTCATTTTCAACTGCGTCACACATACTGAGGCCTGCACTCAACACACATACAGGAGGGGTTTATTGTCTGGCACCGTCAGCTGGGACATATGAGAAGATGGCGGAATCCTCCGGTGTACCGAACGCTGGTGGACCTGTTGACAATGGAAGAGAGACATTTAATCATGACCTACCGGTTTGACCGTGCTACAATCCAGGAACTATGTACCCAGTTGGAGCTAGACCTGATGTCACCAATCCGCCATCCGACTGGAATCCCCCCTGACGTGCAGGTGCTGTCAGTGCTCCATTTTCTTGCAAGTGGGTCTTTTCAAACAACAGTGGCCATGGCATCAGGGATGTCCCAGCCTATGTTTTCCAACGTGTTGTCCAGAGTGTTGTCTGCCCTGCTGAAACACGTAAGGAGATACATCATTTTCCCTCAGGTGGAGGATTTGCCTACAGTGAAAGTTGACTTCTATGCCCTTGGACATATCCCCAACGTCATAGGTGCCATTGATGGGACCCATGTAGCTCTGGTCCCCCCCGCAGGAGTGAACAGGTGTACAGGAACAGGAAGATTTATCATTCAATGAATGTCCAGATGGTCTGTTTGGCAGACCAGTACATCTCGCAGGTAAATGCTATGTTCCCTGGCTCTGTGCATGACGCCTACATCCTGCGAAATAGCAGCATCCCTGATATGATGGGTGAACTCCAGAGGCACCGTGTATGGCTATTGGGGGACTCTGGTTACCCCAACCTTTCCTGGCTATTGACCTCAGTGAGGAATCCCAGGACCAGGGCAGAGGAACGCTACAATGAGGCCCATGGGCGGACTAGGAGGGTTATCGAGCGCACCTTTGGCCTCCTGAAGGCCAGGTTCAGGTGCCTCTATATGACAGGTGGATCCCTATTCTACTCACCGAAGAAGGTGTGCGACATCATCATCGCCTGCTCCATGCTCCATAACTTGCCATTGCAACGCCAGGTGCCTTTTCTGCAGGAGGATGATCCTCGATGACGGTGTTGTGGCAGCTGTGGAGCCTGTGGAGCCTGTGGACAGTGATGAGGATGAAGCTGAGGAAGATGAAAACGACAACAGGGAGTCAGTCATACTGCAATATTTCCAGTGAGACACAGGTGAGAACATTTTCATTTTTACCATTACATTAACTTTCACACATCTACCTCTATCCTGTACCGACATTTCACTCACTATTTGTTAATTGAGTTGTCCCCTTCCATTTCAGTTTCACAAATGTGGTAACCTACGTGTCAACTGTTTGCATCCTTGAAAGGCTTGTGATGTGTGACATAGGTATGTTAGCCTTCCAATGGGTAACCCATTATGAAACTGTAATTGATAATACAGATTTACAAATCATAGACTGACTCAATTTTTTTTTAGTCTTTCAAGGGTGTTTATTTAAGTGTAAAAAAATGAAGGGGGGTTGTAAAATGGTGATGGGTGATGGTGGAGGAATGTCCATGGCAGAGTCCAGTCTATTAGTCTCACAGGTACATTGCACATCTGGGCATTGGAAGTGGAGCTAGGTCAGTTCCGATTTGGGCAGGGTAACAAAGTGAGACAGTGGGGGGACAAACAGGGTGGTCTTATTTCCTGGCGGGGGTCTTGCCATCTTGCTCGGTCCTGTTCCTGGATCTCAGGGCCTGCTTGCGTGGTGGTTGTCCGTCTGCAGGGGATAGGGTGCTGGTGTGTTGGTCCTGTGGCGGGGCGTCCTGTTCACTAGCGCCGGCGGAGGTGGTGGGCATTTCATCGTCGTGGCTAGTGTCAGGGGCCCCTTGGAGTGCCACGGTGTCCCTCAAGGTCTTTTGAATGTCCGTCAGCACCCCTACGATGGTGCCCAGGGCAGAGCCGATGGTCCTGAGCTCCTCCCTGAACCCCAAATATTGTTCCTCCTGCAGACGCAGGGTCTCCTGCAACTTGTCCAGGACCGTGGCCATCGTCTCCTGGGAGTGGTGGTATGCTCCCATGATGGAGGAGAGGGCCTCGTTGAGAGTTGGTTCCCTTGGCCTGTCCTCCCTCTGTCGCACAGCAGACCTCCCAGTTCCCCTGAGTTCCTGTGCCTCTGTCCTGTGGACCGTGTGCCCCTCTACCACTGCCCCCAGGTCCCTGTTGTTGTTGGGGTGGTGGGTTACCCTGGGTGCCCTGTAGTGGTGGACACACCGCTGATTGACCTGTCCTGGGTAGGGAGGTTTGGGCCCGCTGGGTGGGTGCTGTGCTGGTGTTACCAGAGGGTGTAAGCTCGGTGTTGGGCTGTGGCTGGGCAAGGGGAACCGACTGTCCTGAGGCCCACGATGGTCCGGGCTGGTCATCAAGATCCAGTGGGGCAGAGCTGCTGTCGTCACTGCGGGCCTCTTCTGGGGGTGGAGTGGTGTTGTCTGGACCCTCTGGTGTGGTGACGTTCCTTCGGGTTCCTGCGGGGGTATAAGTACATGATTATTGCATGTGTGTGTTTCATGGTGTGCAATGGTTGGGTGTGCGTGAACCCCAGTGCAGGCATTCCTGTGTGGGCGCTTGTGTGCTGATGGTTGGGGGGTGTTGTGGGTCTGTGCAGTGGGCATGCTTTGGTGATAGGTGTCCATGCTTAGTTATGTCATGCAGGTCTTGGGGTTGGGATGGGTGGTTGGTGTCATGGGTAGATAGGTGAGGATTTGGGGTGATAGGGGAGGGTGTGATTGTGGGGGTGTGTGATATCATGTAGGTAGGGTGGGGGTTATGATGGTTAAGATTAGACTTACCAGTGTCCGTTCCTCCGACGACTCCTCCGAGGCCCTCAGGATGCAAGATGGACAAGACTTGCTCCTCCCATGTTGTTAGTTGAGGGGGAGGAGGTGGGGGTCCGCCGCCAGTCCGCTGTACCACGTTGTGGTGCCTGAATACCGTGGAACGCACCTTCCCCCATAGGTCGTTCCACCTCTTCCTGATGTCCTCCCTATTTCTTGGGTGCTGTCCCACAGCGTTGACCCTGTCCACTATTCTTTGCCATAGCTCCATCTTCCTGGCTATTGATGTGTGCTGTACCTGTGAGCCAAATAGCTGTGGCTCTACCCAGAGGATTACCTCCACCATGACCCTGAGCTCCTTCTCGGAGAAGCGGGGGTGTCTTTGGCGTGACATGGGGTGGTGTGTGTGATGTGTGGGATGGTGTATGTGTTGATGAGTGTGGTGAGTGTAGTGGTATGTGGTGTTTTGTGCTTGGATGTTGCGTGGGTGATGGTGTTGTGTGCCTCTGTGTGATGGGGTTGTCTGTTCTGTGCTATCTCTCTGGCCTTCGTTCGTGAATTGTGGTCGTAGGGGTTTGTGGGTGATGTGGGTGTGTGTTTTATATTGTATTGGGTGTGTGGGAGTGGTGTGTGTATGTGTATCAGGTGTGTGTATTTGTAATTGTCCAATGTGGCGGTGTTTTGGAGATGTGTGTGTATTTTGAGCGCGGCGGTGTGTACCGCCAATGGAATACCGCGGTTGAAAGACAGCCGAGTGGATTCGTGGGTCGTAATGGCATGGGCGTTTTCTGTTGGCGTGGAGGTGGAGGATGTGTTTCCGCCAGTTTATCGCTGACCTTTGGTGTGGCGGTGTTGTGTGGGTGTCTGTATTTGGGTGGATTCCGTGATGTGTGTCATAATAGCTGTGGCGGTCTACCGCGGCCGCGGCGGTGTATTGGCGGCCTTCTGCACGGCGGTAAGCGCCTTATACCGCCAATGTTGTAATGACCACCTAAGTCTTGTCCTACAACTAGTTGTAACTGTTGTCCAAACCTTACCGGCTTACTAGCAGTACCTCACCAGAAACACATTAGTAAAAGGTGATTTGTATCAGTCGCTTACGCATGGACTCAGAGTACGATATCTCAGGGTTGTCGTGGTTAAACAGAAATTACCCTTTTCTCACAGATTTATTATGTCTCATACAAACAAAGGCAATAACACAGATGCAGTGAAGTTATATTCAACATAACTGCAATTTGTGATAAGTTGCATGAACTGCAATGATTAGGATAATGAATATACCAAGCAACAATATTGTGAAGAAGAGAGTCATTGTTATAAAGACCCCCACCATTGTGCAATATATGAAAGAAATATATCTATATGTAAAAGATGGAATAAGCCCTAATACCCTAAGGAGAATAGGTCTAACCTTCTACCTAAAGGAGAGCTGGGTTTGTTAAACCTAATCTGCCAAAGTCGTGTCAATGAGAGGAGCCCCCAACCCTTGTTACCTTGGAATGAGGTCTCTATCTCAGACTCCGCAGGGACACGAAGACTGGGTCAGCGTCAAGATGACTGCAGCATTGGTATCGGCGATGGTGGCGATGCCCTCTGGTCGGAATCCCTCTGATTAACTGTCTAAAGTGTGATGTATTTATACAGATCTACAAGGTCCCCTGACATAAGTGTTATTCATAGCAACAGATAACAGGCATGCTTGGGATGGCAATTAATATCAACAATCCCTCGAAAGTATAGAGAGGGAAAATCCCTAAGTGTGAATACCTACTGTATGTTTGTCTTTCGTGCTTGCTCTTGACGCCTTGGCGTAGTGACACTGATAATAGAACCCATAACAAGTGGCCTAACTATAAACCAGGCCGCCATCTTAAAGGAAATAAATAATTAAATGGACTAAAACAGAGCAAGCTAAGTAGGTTAAAAGTCACTGGGTGACGGGGGCACGAGTTTACAAGACTACGGCTAAGCTAACTCCTGTTATCCCGTTAAAACAAACTAGGATTCACTACACCCTCCCCATTGCCGTAACAGGTATGATCAAGGTAAAGTAACCCAAACGCTAAAAAAAGCTGCTACTGAACTAAAAATAAAAAAATAAAAACGAAAACTCAAGCTAAAAAATGTAGTTAATGACAAAATAATTGCTGTGTGTTAAAATTCGTTTTGATGTTAGAGATGTTAATATCAACCATGACAAGTATAGCAAACTTTTAGTATAATCGCATATTTTGGAACCGGGAACTGGTAAGCAAATTCATCTAATCATGTGTTATATGCAGGATCTTGAAGAATGTCATCGAAGTCGCCATTCAAGGATCGTAAAAACGAGTCAACAGAGCAGAAGTGAGCCGTATTCACCGGTGTATCCATACTCGCTGCAGCGTCCTCATCCATGTTAGATCTTATAACAGAAGGCTCATAGGTGGCCTCGCGGTGCAATCTCAGTCTCAAGGGGCATGACAGTGTATGAACCCTCATCGGGGACATCAGCAGTTCGTGGTCCACAGGAGATGTTGGTGCAACAGCAAGACAGACCATAGGAAGATGTTCAAAGAAACACCATAGGCAGCGGAATACCGGTTGTACACACCAGAGTAGAGGCCGGAATGACAATGACCAGTCAAACTCCAGTTCTACCAGCAAAGGTGTACCGAAGATCCGAACCATGCGTTCACGGCACAGCGGGGTTGACGGGAGCGGCTCCATTGCTCTGTGTCGCTGGAAAGAGACAACCACCGCGAATCAGAAAAAATAGCAGTAGCAGTCCGCCAACTAAAGCCAAAATAATTGGAAAGCCACCAAACACACTGGAAAAGAGAGAATGGATGGCTGATGGGATGACTCCGAAGACAGTCTGGAAGATGGACACGAAACCAGACCCGACAGCCTTAAAGAAATGAACAATCCCAGTTGTGCTTGAAGCATTGAATATTCTGGATACCAGCTCTCCAAAGTGTTTGGGGAAATCGGTATTTAAAAGGGATTGTATCTCGGCTGATGATCTCGCAATCTGGAGAACATACATCTCTTTTGCGGATGTCAAGGCGACCTGTTTCTGAAACAATAGCGCCTTCAGTCTACTCAACTTGTCATAGTTCACATTAATAGTATCTATGTGGGGCCACATTTCAGATACTTGTATCTCTCGTGTGGGGGGAAACAAAACATGGCCACAACACGTAACGACCTTCGTGACTGAGATTGCGTAGGCAATTCCAGGTCGCAAGCCGCAACAGCTTTCATCGTTCAGTAGAACATAACTCCCATTAGAAAGTACATGAAACACTGAACGAATCAAGGGTTCGGGAGTACCCTTCAGAAAACAGGCCAAATTCGCGACCCCCGCATTGCAAAGACCGTGAAGAGACACCTGTTTGCATATCATGGAATGACGAACAGCAGTCTCACATTCACTTCCGCTAAGAAAGACCTCCTGTTCACCGTTCAAACATCGATACTCAAAGGGCAACTCCCACTCTTCCTTAATAAATCTATCTCCTAGCCGTTCATATCGTCCCACTGCAAGATGTTTCAGGCGGCTCGAGAAACGAAAGGTCGAAAACGGTAAATTAATAATGCCGTGTAAGAGCCAGATAGTTGAAGGACTCTCTGCTACCGTGAAGGGCAACTTATCTAACTTCTCTACTTGAAGCAGGGTGAAACGAGCCTCCCTTTTAGCCATTGTCTCTTGTTCCCTGGAAAAATTAAAAGCAGCGAATAGTTCACTCCCATTAATGTACTTCCATGGAATGTGGCCACTTCTTAGTGTCTGCAATGCCCAACCCAGCTGCATGATGGAACGTAGCTGTGTTTGCCCATGATATAACCGGGACAAGTCAGTCTGAGTGATATCAATAGCGGACGACACTATATTTGACAGTGAATAAATCCTGTTGGACAGCGTGTTCATGCCATTGTCGACAACAGCCAATGTTTTTTCCAAATTCTCGTTATCAAGTTGCGTTAAACGTGCAGCAGCCTCAATTTGGGAAAGTTTCCAAATTTCATTATACATAGCATATAAAAAACGTTTCGAGCGTTGTTTCCTAGGACCTAATAGGAAATCCTGTAAGTCTATCCTGTCAGAAAGAGTGTTCAGGTATTGTTTAACCACTGTTAAAGTGTTTGTCTGCACCCATTGCTGGCACAGCTTACCCACACTATATGTTGTAATTATACCAGTATGTTGACCTGATAGAAAGCGAGGGTCAGGCCTGTGAATGGAAAAACCCCCCGAAGAGTTTAAAAAATGCTTTTGACAGTGTCGGAGGGCCAAACCAACCACCCGCCGGGACGGGAAAGTGAAGAATTATAGGTACCAGCCTTAACCATTGCATCTAGCCTGTCTTCTGAGACATTAAGAAAGTGTTGCCAATCTTAAAATTTTGTCGCAGTAGGGCTACTGGGCGTGTTCAGGTCTTTAATTTTCGCTAGCCCAGACAGGACGTCTGCTCAATAGTGTCATTTAAGAAAATCATTTGCACAGGAATCAGGCAAGCTTGAAACAAAGCCTCCCTACCCTGTATTTGCAAATCTTGTGTCCCCCATACACTCTTCAAATCGATAGTGTTTTTCCAATATTCATAACCCTCAATCGAGAGCCGGGAAACAAAGGGATCTGAATAAATCAATTTCGTATCTGTTAGCAAAAGTTTTCTCATTTGTGCCGGAGGTATTTTAAAATAATACGACTCTGCTTTCTTTGTATCATGCCCAGAAAAGTATGTAAATTTATCACTGTAATACTTTGGACTCCCCACCTGTGGTGTTGAACAGTGTTCCCATTGTGTGTAGTTCAAGAGAGGCCTATATCTAGTTGCACGGTGCAGGTAGTGATGTCCCCAATTGTTATAGCAGAACATTTCCCCATAATTCATTGTATAATCATATACATCATCACTTCCAAAAGCGGAGTAGTCCTTCATTTCAGTTAGCATTGAATCAACTGTTTGGACATCCCAATCATCAGAGACAACATTAGGTGTAATAACATCAGACATTGAAATTTTGAACACGTATGGTATTTTAATTATCTCTGTAGGCCCGTATATATCGAATGGAACTTTGTCCCACACAATCCCATCAGGAATTGGAATAGCTGTAATGTTGACAGGGGACAAATCACGTCGGACCTTATGTGAAGAATGATGTGGTGTTAAAATTTCATCAACAGGCTCCACAGAGGAGCGATCAGCGATATAGTGACCATTAGTCAGTAAAAAGAAAACAGTTACGAAACCAATCCATAAAAACAATGCAATAAATGTCAAACAGAACCATAGATAGTTCCAGGGATATATCAAATAGTTCTTCTTAAGCCATTGATAGAATTTGCTACTTCTCGAAATTTTGTCAGCCTCCGTTGAGGATGAATCCGAAGAAAAATCATCAATGTCTACAAAATAGCCAGAGGAAGTCTCCGCAAACACAGGACCTGGTGAATTCTCACCCACCGCTCGTGGAAGTTCTTGATAGACAACGTTATTAGCCGTGGAAGTGTTCGTGTAAAATACAGCCAAGTCCTGACGCGGGGTGGTCACCGAAGTTGTTAATGGAACCAACAAAAGTTTATTTTCTGCCCTCCCCATGGTCGAGGAAGTGTCTGGAACAGCAGTTGACATAGTTGCATAGTCAGTAGTAGTGATATTCATCCTACTATGTAGATGGATGTCCTGTTGGGTAGTGAGAGGGGATCGGGAACTACCCAAGGGACCTCCTGGTCTACTGTGAAGAATCGGCCACATGGTGTAATTTGATGTCATCAATGGAGATTAATCTGTTTGATTTGGAACCAGGCAATGGTGGAAGGATGACAGTCCTGGTGCCTTTTATCCCCAAGACCGGTACAGGTGCTCTGTATGATGGACCAAACTCTTTTTTCACAGCGATCTTCTCACGAACCAGATCCCCAACGTTAGGAATCCAGCCAGGCGAAGTTTTCGCCAATTCCCTTATTCCCAAGGTGGCAGCACTTGCAGATGATTTATCATCACAGAATTGTTGAAGCTCCTGTAAAACAGTGAGACGTTCTTTTATGTCAAATGGTGTTTCTGCTGCCACCATACCAGGGGCATCAAGATCGGGGACATACATAAGTGTCCCAAAGAGAACCTCATATGGAGACTTTCCCCCCAAGGACCGTCTTGGCAGATTATTCAGTGCTCTCTGGACCCCATATAGGTGATGTAACCAACTGCTGCCTGAACCTAATACTCAAGCTGTTAAGGACTGCTTTAGATCACGATTCCGCCTCTCCATGACTGAATTTCCCTTGGGATGGTATGGTGAGGAGTAATGGAGTTCAACACCCATCGTTCTCATGGTGTCCCTGAAAGCTTTAGAGGCAAATGCAGGGCCCTGACCCAATGGAATGCTGCAACCGCATATGTACCGATAAAGATCAGCAAATCTTTTATAACAGTCCGGGCGTCAGCCGACCGCTGTGGCCATACCCACAGGAATCTAGAACAGGAATCCACAGCCACTAAAATGTATTTATATGCACCATCAGGCTGCAAGGCACCACAATGGTCCAGGTACACACAATGGAGTGGCTTGGCTGACACTAAGAGGGATGTCTGCGGAGGGCGTTTGATATTTGAGCCCTTAATCTGCTGACAAATGTCACAGCAAAGGACATACTGTTTAGTCCGTCTGCATAGACCAGGCCACCAGTATCGTTCTTGTAGTATTGTTATAGTGGCCTGTATACCAGCATGTGCAGAAGCGACACCCTCATGTGCAGCTGTAATCAGCTCTAATCTTTGGTCTTCATTGGGGATCACTCAATCACCTACCTCAGGAATCGTTGCAAAAGCAACATTCTGTGCACTGATATGATAAGTATAGTTCGTAGGGTATCCTTTCGGAAGGGTCTTGCCTGCAGCTGAAGCTTTAATGGCAATCAGCATTTCATTATCCAACCTCATCCGAGAACGTGTCACTGCAGCCACAGAAGCCGTAGCTCCTGATGCTTTGGCTGCTTCATCAGCCAATGTATTGCCGGCAACGTGTATACCTACACGTTGGTGTCCTAATGTATGAACCACATGGACACATGGTAGCTTATCCTTAGGATTAGCCACCCTTCCCCACAACATTTTGTGTTTAATGGTGCTCCCTTTAGAATCTCTAAACCCGTTCAGTTTCCAATGATTGAGATATTCATTGTATGACTGGACGCAGTAATATGAATCACAGATGATCAAAGTCTGTGTTCCTGGCTGAGAATGTTCGAGCGCTAGAAGAAGAGCCATAAGCTCGGACAACTGGGCTGTGCAGTCTCCTAAGGTCTGAGTATAGGTGTTGTGAGGATGGAAAACTCCGTCTTCCATTACCCCGCACACGGCTGCGCAAGCTGCCGAGTATTGATGTTTAGTACCCACAGCCGGTTGTGCCGATCCGTCAGTATAAATAATGGTATCATAACTGTCTATTGGCAATATATGTAGAGGAGCGGGGTACTCCTGTTCATACTGGAGAAATTCTTGTGTCTGAAGTCTTGGGTCAAACACATAATCAACATCAGTGGCGGTCAGAGACGTTGCCCATTGAATCCAGCGTGGATGTAATGCCTTAGCGTTTGGAACACTCGCTTTAGTGACAGCCTCTAAGGCCGGCACCGGGGAGACAACAATAATGCGTTTCCCCTGGGCAAGTGGCCTCTCCTTTATGACGGCCATCTGAACTGCTGTCAGAATTTTTTCTGTAGGAGCAAAACGTTTCTCAGCATTCAAGTACAAATGTGATTTGTATGCTATCGGCACCGTGTCACCCTCATTAAAGGTGACATAGGTAAATCCAAGGGCACGAGCTATTATTCTGATGACCAAATTTGTTTTATTGTCACGTGTGTATAAGTGTCTAGCTTCTAGGATGTCCCGTTGTATGTCCCTAAGGATGGGTGTGTGTTCAATCGTCCATCGTCTGCTAGAAAAGTTGGGCTGAATTAAGTCATAAAGTGGTTTGATGCATTCAGCATAATCTGGAATGTATGTTCTGCCAAAATTAAAGAAACCCAGTAATGACTGTAATTTCTTAAGCGTGTTCAGAGGCTGTAGCTGAGCACACTTTTCTAGGAAGTGCGGGGCCAGGCTCTTCCCCTCGTTTGATAGTTCATCTCCTAGGAACAATACACTAAGAAAGGCTATCCTGCTTTTCTTAAAATTAAATTTATAACCGAAGGCTGCAAATCCCAAAATGATCCGATCGACCCTCGCAAGATGAATGTCGAGGGCGTCGTCAGTGAGATAGATATCATCCACATAGGATAATGCATTGGAATCAAGCTCGTGCAAGATTGATGTTACACGGGCTGAAAACAGTCCTGGGCTGTTTTTATAGCCTTGGGATAAACGACAAAAGCGTTCCTGAGAGCCAAAGGAAAATGCACTTAGGTCCCTACTTTCATGTGCTAAATTCTGGCAGAAAAACCCATTAGATATATCCAATGTAGTTTTATATTTTTTACGCACTATATTGTTTATCAGCGTTGTGCTGTGTGAATTTTGTATAGCATATGTTCGTGTATGACTATTTAAGTGTCTATAATCAACCACTATTCTATATGAATGATCAGGTTTAGCAACAGGAAATAATGGATTATTCATTGCCAATGTACAGGGCTCAATCACTCCCTGGTATTCAAGTTGTGACAGTATCTCCATCACCGGAGCTTTCGCTTCATGTTTAACAGGGTATTGTGGCTGCGGGTGCGGTGTAGACCTAACGGGAATAACATGACAAGGAGAGTCCTTGTCCAAACCTACATGATTACGGTATAGTGCAGGTGCCTGCGCTAAAGCCCATTCAGCAGCATAGGCTTTTTTATCTGCCTCTGGAACAAGATCGGAGAAAGAAGGCAAAATGACATCTTCCCCATGTGGGAGCTTGCGGACATGTTCAGGTGGCCAGTCTCTCTCGGCCAACAGGATATTACTGTAAGTTCCTCCCAAAATATTACACTAATAATGCTTTCCATGTCTCCCTCTATCTGAATTGTTAAATCATAAACCCGATCGGGTGGGAGAACGTGGCCATCCGCTGTCTCAACCGCGATGTAATCGTTACTTGCTGTCTCAACCAGATGATCTTTCAGACTCTGGTGACATATCGTGACCTCTGCCGCGCTGTCCAACAGAGTCACTGCCCACCTCTTGTTCCTCAACAGTGTTCTCAATACTACTGGCATTTTTAACGGTCAGTGCTGCCACTTTCTTCTTTTTAAATTGTGGCTTTTGCTGAGGAGTCTTTTTTTCTTTTTTAACGGTAGACTGTGGCGAGTCTTTCTTTTCTTTCACGTATTCCGGACGTCGATCTTGACGGCCCCCTCTCTCGCTACGTTTATCCGGTGCGTCCTGAAAGGAACGAGAAGGACGTGAATCAGTATATCTGTCTGGAGTTCTAATGTTATCCCTATTCCTGAGAATATACCTCCTTTTGGAGTACTCCGGATGTGGAGAATCAGCTCTTTTATTTCTCCTGTCTTTGAAATCTTTTTGTTTGTCCCAGCGCATTTTAGAGCCCTCTTGTGCCTGCTTTGTACCTTCCTTATGGGTGGTAGACGGTATGTCCTTTTTTTTTGGTTTGGCTCCCAAACCATCCCGTCCTATACTAGTATAGGTATTGGAGATTATTTTCGGTAGCTGTTTCTCTTGTTCCATATTTGGAGTTTCCCGGAGACGCTGGCGTATTGCCCGTGCCACCGCTTCCCCTTTATTATTACTTAGTATTATCGAGGAGACGGCGTCAAAGTTACGCATCAATTTCATCCCTAGATCCAGGGCCGGTGCAGCCCCATGCTCATTTTGTATTTAACACTTCCGGTAAATTGGCAAGTGTAGGGGTACCATGTGTGGTAGTATAATGGCAGCGAAGACTGTACCCCAAGTGGCACATTCATCCACCGAGGGAACCATCCCAAACGGCAAGCACATAGCGAGCAATCTATGTTTTTCCTGTGGCCCCGTATGGGGGGAACACAGCTTCCAGCTGATTTGTTTTCTGGGCAATCCAGAACGGTATTGTTTCCCGTTCCGTGGGCACTTTACCCATAATAGTATGCACTGTTTGTGGATTAATCCCAGTAGCCAATTGATATCCACCAGCTACTGGTAGTGCTGGACGCGATGGTGTAGTGTTCAATGTTCGCATTACGAACTGAACCAATCGTCTATATAATGCCACTAATTCATTATATAATATTCGTAAATCTGCGATCGGCATAGTCTGTATGCCTGGGTGAGGTGTATATGTGGCAAACATGGGCCATGTAGGCCCTTCATTACTTAATGACATAGCCTCACCCGTCGTAGTACATGCGGTAGGGCGCCTTCAAACCAGTTCTGATGCTCTTGATATGTGAGCAATATTTCATGATACTGGTATGCTTCGTATCTACGGGTACGTTCGCAATGTCATATGTGTGAAATGTGTGCGTTCGTTGGTCAGCCTCAGGAAAGGCAACCCAACAGTAAAACGTTTCTGTTTGGTAGGCTTCAGTCGCTTCTATAATCAGAGTAATATCCCCGCCCTCTTCTGTAAGGCCATGCGCTAATAAATGTTGTGTAAGTGCATGTCTAGCATTTGCAGGAATGTCTATGGTATTAGCCATAGTTGTTTAGAGAAACGGAACACCAAAAAATTGGGGAAGCTTTTCCTTTTGATGAGTTCGAGCTCGAACAACCTACAGCCTAATTAGGTGTTACCTGTTCAGCTGAGGAGGATTCTCCCAAAGACCACGGACATCTCTGTATAATGGTACTCAGGGTACCTGTTGTCTGTGAGACAGTGATAGTCAGGGTATCCGTAAATTAGTGCCTAAACACCATCGTTGGTGGCGCCATATCGTAGTTTGGACTCTTGCTCTGAGCAAGACTGCTGGTCTCAGGATGACAGTACTTTCGTTTGAAGGTGACGACGCACGCGGCCAAAATTCCGCGGCCCCCATTCTGACATTCCCGCTGGGCCGGCGGGAATGAGGCCGCAACACAGGAGCCGGCTCCGAATGGAGCCGGCGGTGTTGCGGAGGTGCGACGGGTGCAGTTGCACCCGTTGCGCTTTTCACTGTCTGCCATGCAGACAGTGAAAAGCAGGCCGGGGCCATGTTAGGGGGCCCCTGCACTGCCCATGCAGTGGCATGGGCAGTGCAGTGGCCCCCAGGGGCCCCAGGACACCCTTTACTGCCAGCCTCTTCCTGGCGGTGTAAACCGCCAGAAACAGGCTGGCGGTAAGGGGGTCATAGTCCCCAGGGCAGCGCTGCCCTGGCGGATTATCACCGCCGGGGGAAAATTGGCGGGACACCGCCGTCCCCGGCGGTGCGACCACGGCTTTACCGCCGCGGTCAGAATGGGAAATGAAGCACCGCCAGCCTGTTGGCGGTGCTTCCGTCATTCTTGCCCTGGCGGTCCAAGAGCGCCAGGGTCAGAATGACCCCCTAAGTCTCTTCCTACAACTAGTTGTAACTGTTGTCCAAACCTTACCGGCTTACTAGCAGTACCTCACCAGAAACACATTAGTAAAAGGTGATTTGTAGCAGTCGCTTACGCATGGACTCAAAGTATGATATCTCAGGGTCGTCGTGGTTAAACGGAGATTACCCTTTTCTCACAGATTTATTATGTCTCATACAAACAAAGGCAATAACACAGATGCAGTGAAGTTATAATAGTTTTTATTCAACATAACTGCAATTTGTGATAAGTTGCATGAACTGCAATGATTAGGATAATGAATATACCAAGCAACAATATTGTGAAGAAGAGAGTCATTGTTATAAAGACCCCCACCATTGTGCAATATATGAAAGAAATATATGTATATGTAAAAGATGGAATAAGCCCTAGTACCCTAAGGAGAATAGGTCTAACCTTCTACCTAAAGGAGAGCTGGGTTCATTAAACCCAATCTGCCAAAGTCGTGTCCATGAGAGGAGCCCCCAACCCTTGTTACCTTGGAATGAGGTCTCTATCTCAGACTCCATAGGGACACGAAGACTGGGTCAGCGTCAAGATGACTGCAGCATTTGTATCAGTGATGGTGGCGATGCCCTCTGGTCGGAATCCCTCTGATTAACTGTCTAAAGCGTGAAGTATTTATACAGATCTACCAGGTCCCCTGACATAAGTGTTATTCATAACAACAGATAACAGGCATGCTTGGGACGGCAATTAATATCAACAATCCCTCGAAAGTATAGAGAGGGAAAATCCCTAAGTGTGAATACCTACTGTATGTTTGTCTTTCATGCTTGATCTTGACGCCTCGGCGCAGTGACAATGATAATAGAAACCATAACAAGTGGCCTAACTATAAACAAGGCCGCCATCTTAAAGGAAATAAATAATTAAATGGACTAAGACAGAGCAAGCTAAGTAGGTTAAAAGTCACTGGGTGACGGGGGCACGAGTTTACAAGCCTACGGCTAAGCAAACTCCTGTTATCCCATTAAAACAAACTAGGATTCACTACACAATGTCATTGCATCTCTCATTCCCCTGCCAGAATCTGTGTCAATCTGGACACAGAAATATTTACACATGCATGTGTGTACAATAGGTGTCAGAAGAACACATGCAGTCTATCCGCACTCATTGTGCATCAAACAAAGGATGTTGGTGGCAGCTGTGTGTGAATGCCCGTGTTAAACACACACATATTGAAAGACAGCTGAGTCACTCCTGTACTGAATTGGCACAGCCACTTTGTGGAGGGGACTCACAGACTAGACAAGTGCTGCGGCAGGAGTCCAAAGATGTGTGGTTGTTAGTCACTGATCCTGCATACAATAGACTATTAACGGTTATAATTGCGTGCCCTGTAGCAAACTCAAAGTTCATTGGCAAATATCTCATGGACAAGATCTAGTGACATTCATGAAGTGAGGATGAGGACCATAAGGAACAAATACCAACTGTCCAGACAGTGCAAGCAATGTGGCAAATGAGGCCTAAAGTACACTATCTGGCTTCTACAGGTGGGAATGTCTAAACATTTCCTAATTATCAATCCACAATACAATGTTGTATATATGTAACACCATAAACATAAGCACACACATTGTGTAGGCTACTTAACATCCCAGTCACACTGTCAGCAAGTCTACCTGTGTGTTTGTCCAGCACAAACAAGTATGAGTGATGCATGTGTTAACTGACAACATCTGTATACTGGGTCTAGAGACATGTCCCTGTCCCACTATCTACCAATAGAGTGCCAATGCAATAAAGGATCTATTACAATTACAAAACATAGACTCTTGTAAATCCTAGTAAATAAGAGTCCAAGGCTGTCAGAAATCTCCTAAAAGTCCCTATTAGATAATAGGGCAAGGCTGACATCAACAACCTGTGAGTCCCCAGTAGATAAGAGTCCAAGGCTGACTGAAGTCTCACGTGAGTCCCTAGTAGATGAAAGGGCAAGGTAGACATCAACAACCTGTAAGTCCCTAGTAGGTAATAGGGCAAGCATGACATCAACATACTGCAAGTTCCTAGTAGATAATAGTGCAAGGGAGTGTAGACATACATTTGGTGACCTGCACTTCAGTGTGCACTGATGTATAGCCTGCCACCCTCTCTAATTGCAACTCTGCCATGTACAGCGTGTGTTAGAAGAGGAATTCTGTGCAAAGCGACATGGTGAGGAGTTGTACTGTCAAAGTTTACTTTATGAAAACATTGTAAAAATATGCAACCTCAATGTCTCCCCTAAGTGCATAAAGGTTCTGTGTGTCCCAACATTTTAAGCATTGACTAATGCTAAGTATCATCACAGCCAAATTTGTATTGGTAAAACACCTCTTAACAATTATCACGAGTAGTGATGTACCTACAAAGGGTAACATGACAGTCACTGACATGAACAAAGATATCTTACTGAAAGTGCACTATGACCCATGATTGGATCATGTAGATTGTTGCACTGATATACCAGACATACCATCATAGTAGGCAGAAGGATTTATACATGAAGAACGCAAACCAAGCACATGCATGGCATGATGATCACATCTGTGGCTCATATCTGTCCTAATCATCCCAACAATTGACTGCATGGGGAACTTTAAGTTGTCAATGCTGCATGACAGGCTGATGTCTCCTCCTTTGGAAACAAATTAGACTGCCACACAAATTCAGTGTCATAGGGTTGAGTTACCTGGCCACAATCTAGGGAAATTCAAATGCATCCTATGATCTACACTTAGCAACGATGTCATATGAGTGAACATGTTGAACATATGGGTTATCTACCCTATGCCAAGTGGTGACACAAACCGTGGGAATGACCCATCTGTGTAGTCACATCCCAAGACTGCATGTACACCCACATTCATACACTTACTGCAAATTATTGTGCCCAAGGATAGACAGGTAAGAATGAAATAGGGAAGATCCTGTCAAGCAAGTGGCATATCAAATAGATCACCACACTTTATGTCATCAGTGAAAACCAGCACCCCTTGTGTGACAGCCTATTGTCTGTACATTGTGACAAAGCACATATTGTCTGATGTGGGCAGTCCAACATGTGGGTGTATGGGCCACATTCCATAGCAAGTCCATAGCAATCCTGGGTGTCATCTGATCATTGGTCTATAATGACTACATTTCGGGCATGTACATAAGATTTTGAAGCATTGAATGTGATGCGTAAATTTCATTGGATTGCCCTGAGCTACCCTAATGACACCATGGTAGTGCTGATTTCACAATACAGTATACCACGGCACTCATTAGCACAAGTGTGCCACAAAAATGGGCGCAGTTGTGACGCCTCTCTGGACTAGTACCAAACACTGTTGCACTCAGCCATGAAAGCTCAGGAAGACCTACAAAATATAACACTAGCATCAGTCTAACTCATGTCTTGGGCAGCTGTTGAGAAATGATGCTAGAATGGTGCAAGGGCATCATTTAACTTACCCAGTGTAATGGCTAGTGACCTCCCTGCACTGGTATGCCCATCTTGCATACATCATACCTTGTGTAGGTATGATGTGTCACAATGACTTTACAAAGTGGTGCAGTGCTAGCATTGTGCAACTTTAAACACACATGGCACATGGTGAGGGCCTGTTTAGTGCCACTGTACTGTTACATTGTATGGCACCATAGAGGCACAAAGGTGCGCAAGGGCCTTTTAAATGTGTTCCATTGTTTGCACATAATGACAAACCATGAAGTTGCCATTGGCGTGACTCATGGGAAATGTGGCTCATGTGTTGTATGGTCCTTGTAGGGCATGTATATGTATAAGACATACCTCTAACACATGGAAAGAGAGCAGGATGTTGATCTGATATATCCACAGGTAACAACACTAAACATAACTGATCACATGTTAAAAACATAATTTTCTCTAGGACTCCAGACATTTTAGCATTTCATTTTCAACATGGCTTACATAAAAAAATCAATGCCTTTCATCTATGTGTGTTGTTTTTATGGCATTGCGTCGACCAAAAATGAAGCATACCATGCAATGCTTCTGAGCTGTCAAATGTCATGTTGCCATGCATTATAAAAAAATATGCACAGGTGCGTAGCGCCAAAAAAACCTAAGCATTGTAAAAAATGTGAAGCATTATCACAGGAAGTGAGGTAATGGATCTACAATGCACACCAGGAACTGCAAACTTACTTTCACTTTCTTTTACAGTCACAGTCTTGTTGTCTGTCTTGGTGAGAGGAGGTGTTTTTGAGAGCTGTCTCAGAGAATTGTGTTTGAGGTGTCTTTTGTGCTGTCTGCTGTCCAATTTTTGTCCCTGACCTCTGTATTACCCTGTCTACTAGTCATTTGTATTGTGTTGTCATATTAATGCTGGGTGTCTATCTCCGTGGTAGTAAGTTGGGTTAGTTGGGGGTTGTTTGGATGATTTTTTGGGGGGATTCAGAATACAGAGGGTATGTGTGACAGTGTGATAGGGAGGGAAAGGGCACTTCACCTCCGCACTGAGGAGTTGGGCAGTTTTATCTGGCTGGTGCTCCATTACCTGCCCAACATGGTGGCCACGCGGTGGGGGAAGGTCCTCTCCTAGATGATTAGGATATTCAAGGTGGAGTGAACTACTGGGCAACTCAAACATCGCTGGGCAGACATTGTGGGCAGGGAGCAGGACCTTCTGGACCACATTGGGATTGAGGTTGGGGAAACTGTGGGTGAGTACACAATCTTTGTGGTTGACTCTTCTTTTATAGTTGCTGGTACATGTCTGTTGGTCATTGGGCCTCCTCTACAAAGCCCCAGAGTTGTAAGTATTGTGTTGGTGCAAAAAAAAAAACAACCTTGATAATGGCTACACTGCACTATTGAGGAGACCAAATGCTCAGTCCTGTCCTTGTTAATTGGGTTTTGCACTAAATTCAGATGTACAACAATGCAGACCCAACTGTGTCATGGAAGGGTGCATGGTTACCAGGAAAACGTGTCAATGTACGCTAAGTGCCTATCTACTGTGGTATGTTGCATAGTCATGTACATTTGATGTAAGGAATTACACAGTAGAAAAGGCAGTAATGGCTGAGTGTGTCCTGTGAATCATATATGTGCTGAGCGGCATGACAATTACCAATGTTTGAAATATTTTGCAGTAGTTAGTCATCCACAATTACTTAGCAATGTAGACATGACATTTCTGTTAGGTTTCAGCAGATTTGTGTACATTTCAGACTGCCTTACCAATATATGTCACTGAGACATGTACTGGGCCATTATTGAGTGTTAATAAACATAGGTATACAACGGTTATTGGCTAATGATGTCTGATGTGTGTTCATAGTGTTTGTTATGCATCATTCACAGTGCCGTTTCTCATGTTCCTTCTTGCATTTGGAACCCAACCATTCGCTATCAGAGAGGTGGCAAGCTTTGATTATCCCAATGCAACTAGTGAGTAACAAACTGTATGTGTAATATGTTGTGCAAGTGTTGTATGTGCAGTTGTATGTAGTATACAGTGCCATGTACCAAGTGCAGGTATGCTACCACAAGCTAAGTAGGCTAAACCAGGATATGTAATGTTTGGTTGCAGTTGTGTATAGTATGTGCATCCCATGAAATTATATCACTAGTGGCAACGTATAGCAAAGGCCATGGAAATGTTGGACATGGAACATGGGTCCCAGAACAGTGATGACAGTTTGGATATATGACCAAAGTCAAGAGTCCAACACGTGTCCTGGTTGAAAGATGTTATAGACTATAAATGTAACTGATCTGTGTGCCATACAGGGCACAGAGTAACGCAGCTCATGGTGTGATGCATTACCATGTGCATAGTCACCTAATACTAGTAGGTCAGTGGTCAACATATCACACTTGATATGCCCAAATTCCAGTCACCGTTGTGGTGTGATACCCCATTATCTGAGTCATAGTTTGCAGCATTTCTAACCTTTGTCATCCTCACATATCTTGTCATGTATGTTTGGCCAGAGGGATATCCATACTACATTAACATACGACATGCCATAAACCACAGCATCATCTACTCAAGGTGATCCAGATGTTGTCCAGGATGTGATTTATATACAAATGACACACAATGTACTGGATACGCCAGAGCTGTTCCAAGATCCCAGATGTAGTGTAGGACATGCATGCACCCACATATGAGGTGGTGGTGCTGAGTGCTGTTATGCAACACGCTGAGCACAGTTTGGGACCATTATGCAACCAATGGCCAGCTTAGCATGAGGAAACAAGTTACTCGGGGACTATGTATCAAGTCTTGGCACAGCTCACCAGGTACTGACCTGTGTCAGTATGAGAGTAGTATCATCATCCTCTGTGTGACATGAGTGACTGCACCAATCTACAATTTCACATATGAAGCCTGTCACACTCAGTTTTGTATTTAGCAATGTGGCCTGACATCTGCACTTGACATATATGGTTCAGTTGTGACACCACATATTACTTGCAGTCCTTCCTCAGAGGAGTTAGTTAAATGTCAAAGCATCTGAGGTCACTTGCGCAAGCATGAGGGACATTGGCGACAAAACTACCATGATGAGTATGACATTGCTTGGTCACATGGCTGATGTGTATGACAATCTTAGTCAATGGTGACATGATCTTTAAATGAGTTTTCAAAGATGGTTCAATGTTATTGTACAAGTATACCTAGTCTCAGTACCATGGACATGGGCAATGTGGCGTTGACGGTTGGTGTGCAGATGTGTCCTCCCCTGCCCTTCAGGATGTTATGATGATTTGTGCCGGCCAGTGTGTTAAAACTACAGATTGTGGGTTCATTGCATTTGTGTTGATCATTTGCCAAAATGTACAATTAGCTGACATGTTCAAATCATTTTTCAGCTGCAAATATGAGTGCATCCCAGAGGCAACAATTTACAAATATGGCAGAAAAGTATTGCCACATTAGACAAGTTGCCAAGGGGTACCGGAGGATATAGAGGATATTCAACTGGGAGCATGAATCGGGGGTCTGGAAGGCCTTCCCTCAAGGGGGGGCAGCATTGGTAACATCTACGATCATGCCCACGCAGCAGCAAGGCCTGCGGCTACAGGCAGTGCCACTTCTTCTGGGGCAGGACATTTGGCCTTGGCTCCATCCACTAGTACTGAGATGGCTACAATTGCAGCTCCAACAAACGTGGATCCCCCCTACATGCAGCAGTTTCGATCAGAGTTGGCTGATCAGAAGTACTGTATTGTCCGGTTGGATCACCAGAATGGACAGATTTTGTTACTGCTATGCAAGATAAAAGCACATATTATGAAGCACTGAGGGGACACTTATCACACAGACTCAGCATGTCCCTTCCATTTGTAAATGTGCATATATATAGTTGGGGTGATTAGTTAGTTAGGGTTTGGTAAGTTAGCATAGTGTAGATTAGTTTGAAGTACTTAGCGATTGTTCTTTCGTAGGGGTGGAGGCAGGTTATCTCTTTTATTTACTTGGTTGTGGAGGGTAATCATGTTTAGGGTATGTGTGCTAAAATATATTTAAAAAAACATTTTAAAAAATCAACAAATAATATATAAATGTTTAGGCCATATGATTAGTTAGTAAATGTTTAGCTTTACTTACTGTTGTCCTTGTCGTTAGATGTATAATAAGGGGGCTGGGGGATTGATGTTTATCATGTGGTGTCATATGTTTAGCATTAGTTGAGATAAGTTAAGTCAGTTATAAGAATTACGTAGGCTAAGGTAGTGTAGGTTAATGTAGGTAGGTTAGTTAGTTAAGGATTATTAGGCTTAGTTTTATAGTTGAATAAATCTATATACTATTCCTAATATGTGGTCTCCATTCTGGTTTACTACTTTGGTGGTAGCATGTATGCACAGGAAATGTTAGGCACAGGGCTTTCCATGTTCTAGTTAGTTTACACATGTGACAACGTGTATCATCAATGGTCAAGTTACTGTCAGGTTTACAATGGTGTCACACCTGCAACTCCAGACATCTTTCAGCAATGTATGAGACACTCTGGATGTGCATCGATACACATCCCATAACAGATATTCATACAGCATTTATCTGTACTGAGACGTACATTGTTATTATGATGTTGTCATTGCACTCCCCCAAATCTAGATTTTGTGACTGAGACACCATGACTGTCCCTCACACACTTACACATGCATCATTCATCTGTGACAACAATGGTTTTCCTGTAACTACCATCCTCGGGAGGTTCAGCCAATTGTGTAGTGATTGCTGTCAGCTATCACAATACATGCATGCTAACTGTCCAATGCTATGCTTGGGGTTACACTGGTTCAACTAGCTTGTTCACATAGCTACCAGTCACCTCACTCATGTTGCAATCAGTGTGTGTGACTTTGTGTATGTCACAAATCCACACATGTCCCTTACACAAGTACTCAGGGGTATAATGACATGCACCAAGCACCACCAAAGCATCTCTTTTTGCCATACTCCAGTGGCACTGTGAACTTATAGCATTAACATGGAGTCAGCACTATGACCTTTTGAGTCCATTTCTTTGAAGGAGAGTGGGCGTAGTCTCTGGTCTCAAATAGCAGGTCCAGTCATATTCTCTTCTTCCACTGTTCCAGAAAGTGTTCCGAAGTGGGTGTCTGGAGAGATCACATTTGTGAATAGCACAAGTTAGTGGTTAGGAGTGACCCCTTTGGATGTCCTAAGTAGTGGAGAGAAGGTTCCCAGGGCTAACTCTACCTACCTTGGGCATCATCAAGATGGTGAAAGTCATCAACTACTTTATACTGGGATCTGAGGGATGTGTATGTGTGGAAGTTGGCTATTGTGATATTACCGTCCTCCCACATCTTATACTAAAATCCAGTATGAAGCAGCCACAGTACCCTCAATAAACCAGAGATAGAAGTCTGGTGGAACAAAACATAGAATTTTTAACATCAGGAAAGTAGAAAGATGAGGCTTGTTTTGACATCCTGTTTCCATCCTGTGAAGTGTGCCTGAAATGTTATATGCAACCCAGCAGATCTTGCAAGCTGACTTTGACCGTAAACTCAAAAAGAGACTCACTGTGGTTCAAGCCTGCTTGCCCAGAGAACAAAGAATGGCTTTGTCCGGGTATCAGTATACATTTGCGTATAATAGGAGAGACCTCTTTAAAGTGAGCACCAAGTGTTATATGAAAAAAAAAACTCACCCAACCTGTCAAGCAGGATTTGACATTCAAGCAGGATTTGACACTTTCATGTCAAAAAGGATGCGCACAGCCCCACCTTGCATATTCTGTCAGGTTCTCACTCGGGTCATCCTGTTTTCTCCTTTTGGGAGGTATTTTACACCCATGTACATCTATTCAAATTCTAATTATTGGCTGGCAGAGGTGGGAGCCCAACATGCAGATTAGTCTCCTGAAACATTGAGCAAGGAAAAGGTAACTTTCCAAAAGTTACCTTTCGTTAGTATTTAGTAGCCATCTGACTTCACTATTGAATTGGATTATAATATTAAAATAGTTGTTTAGTTATTTTTCTAACTAGTCCCATTCCAAAGATACATTATTCGTTTTAAATATAGCATCCAGTGTTTTCCTAAGGAACATGCAGGCATGATGCATTGAAAGTAGCTAGTGGGGCCTTTTTATTATTTAAACAAGTAAAATTTAACTTTTACATGTCATACTTTTAAATACCATGCACTATGCCTAGTGGGCAATAATGCATCTATGGACTGACTTATAAATATTTAAACGGAAGGTTCAGGCATGTAAATAGGAGGTATTTGACATGTTGGTGTTTTTAATGTAAAACTGCACAGTCAGACTACAAAGAATAGGCATGCAGTCACATTTACATTATCACTGTAGTAGATGGCACAATGGCTACTATATGGACTAGTGGCATTTACTTTAAAGGCCCTGGATACACTTTGTACTATATGCTAGGGGCTTCTAGGTAAGGTTAATATGCCAATTAGGAATATTCCAATTTTACAATGTTGAAAGCAGGAGCATAAGCACCTTATCACTAGTTAGCAAGGGGAAAGTTCTACAGCAAGCAGAAATGTAGGGTTCAGCAAAAGGCAAAAAAATTGAGGTGACCACCCTGAAGAGGCAGATTTCCTACATCATGTATCACTCACATGTGTGTTTCACAATTTACTTTCAATCTCAAACAAAAAGGACACACAGTTACTGATGTACATTTTGCAGGACTTGTTAAAAATGTACATGGCAGATTAGTCTGAATCTGTTTATTATCCTCACATAGCACTAACTTACTTTCTTCACTGATGCCTGTTCCTCCTTGTTGGAAGTGGCCCTTTTTGCAGGCGTATCCCCAAACGTTTTCCCTTCTTCCTCCTATTTTCTGTGACTTGTTTTTGTTGACTTTGGAATCCTGGATACTTTACCCCTGCTGACCAGTGCTAAAATGCAAGAGCTCCTTGTCTAAATTATATTGGTGATTGGTTTCTCTATGATTGCCATATTTAATTTACTAGTAGGTCCCTAGTATAGTGCACCAGGTGTACCCAGGGCCTGTAAATCAAATTTAACTTGTGGGCCTGCAGCACTGGTTGTACCACACATGAGTAGCCCTGTAAACATGTCTCAGACCTGCCACTGCAGTGTCTGTGTGTGGAGGTTTAAACTGCCATTTTGAACTGGCAAGTGCACCCACTTGCCAGGCCCAAACCTTTCCCTTTACTGCATGTAGGTTACCCCTACAGTAAGCAAAATGTAGCCCCATTGGCAGGGTGCAATGTATCAAAAAGGTAGGGCATGTACCTATGTGCTTTACTTGTCCTGATAGATAGATTGATTTTAAGTGGAGAGTACTGCTCACTTTCTAAAAGTGGCATTTCTAAAAATAGTAATATAAAATCCGAGCTCACCAATAAGCTGAATTTTCTATAACCATTCTGGCCACACTAAATATGACCTGGTTGCCCCTTTCTGAATCTACCACTCAAACGGTATATGAGAGTAGTCCTAATACTATCCTATGAAAGGAGCAGGCCTCACAGTAGTGGAAAAATTAATTTAGGAGTTTTACACTACCAGGACATATAAAACACACATATACGTGTCATGCCTTTTCCCTACATAGCACTCTGCCCTATGGGTTCCCTAGGGCCTATCTTAGGTGTGACTTATATGCAGAAAAGGAGCATTTAAGGCTTGGCAAGTACCTTTAAATGCCAAGTTGAAGTGGCAGTGAAACTGCACACACAGGCCTTGCAATGGCAGGCCTGCGACATCATTGAGGGGCTACTTATGTGGGTGGCACAGTCAGTGCAGCGGTTCACTAGTAGCCTTTGAGTTACAGGCCCTGGGCACAGGCAGTGGAGTTTATTATGGGCTTACAAGTAAATCAAATATGCTATTTGGGAATGAACCAATGTTGCCATGTTTAAGGGAGAGAGCATATGCACTTTAGCACTGGTTAGCAGTGGTAAAGTATACAGAGTCCTAAAACTAGGAAAAACACTGTCAGAAAAGTAGAGGGAGGCAGGCAAAAGGTTGGGGGATGACCACCCTAAGGCTGTCAGTTCTGACTCTGGTCCTTTCAAGCTGACTCATATAGTAGTGCCAAATCCTCTCATGAGCCAGTACAACACTACTGTGCCAGATAGCGAGGCATGGTAGTTGGATACTACTCCATTGAGCAACTTACAGTGTTATGAGGTCACAAAATGAGCAGATGTGCACTGCCCAAATCTTAATAAAACAACATGGCTTATCTAAGAAAGTGTGTTAATAGCTGAGAGGAATGAAAATTCCACTCAAGTAGTACATGCAATTACTGTCAGGGTGATCCACAAAAATCACTACATAAACCTGTGCTTAACCCTCTGGTAGTTTGGCACAAACGCAGTCAGGCTTACCTTAGAGTCTGTGTGTGAAGCATTTATGCTGCACTCAAACAGTAATAAAGTCACAACACAAGGAAAAGTCCAAACCACTTTAACAGAGTAAAGTACATTTTAATAAATACAATGACACCAAAACAACAAAAATCCAATAAGCAGAACCAGAGTTATGAATTTGAAAATGTTCAGTTGATAATAGCAGAAAAAAGCACCAAATGAGTGGTTCTGAAGATGCCCCTTTTATAACCAATGCAAGCCTTTGTGTGAGGGGTAATCCCTGGCCAACTGCCAGAGTAGTTTTGATCAGTTCTTTCTCTTCCCCAACATTCAGCACCAATCTCTGTAGGGGGATACAGCAATGGCAGGTCTGAAGTCAGGATCCATTGTGTGTGCTGCAGGCAGGGTCCTTTGAAGTGTAATAAGTACAGTGAACAACTTCTCCCCAGCCATCATGTCAGGAAGACTGACTCCCTCAACAGGCCCCTTTAGTTCCATGTCTGGAAGGAATGCACAACACACTGCAGGAGAGCCATTATAGTCATGTGACCCAGGACACTGGCAGAACGTCTCATGTGGTTTAGTCCGAAAAATGAAGTTTACTAAAAGTAACATTTTTCAGGATAGAAACTTGAAATCCAACTTTACCATTAATGAGATTTTGAACTACTTTTCAAGTGAGTGGAAGAAGTATGTTTCTATCTGTCCCCAAACTGAAGCTATTGGTTTCTAAGGGTGATAAGGTAATCTAGTGTTAGTATAAGGGATAGATAGTCTTGCTACTGAGGAAAACAATTTTAGGAGTTTCTGACTGTCGGAACGTATAGCACTTAACTACACACGTCCTACTTTTAAAATACCATGCACCCTGCCCTATGAGCCATTAGGACCTATTTTAGGGACATCCTATCAAATTAAAAAGGAGGATTTGGACCTGGAAAAAGGATGTATTTTCCTAGATTGAAAAGGCAGTGTAAAACTGCACTACAGCCTGCAGTGGCAGGCCTGGGACATGTTTTACAGAGCTACTTTAGTGGGTGGCATAATGAGTGCGGCAGCCTACTGGTAGCATTCAATATATAGTCCATGTCCAAATGTGGCAATCAGGTGTGTACCAATCTTGCTATGTTTAGGGGAGAGTACAAGCACTTTACCATAGGTGAGCAGTAGTAAAGTGCTCAGAGTCCTAATGACAACCGAAATAGGTTCAGCAAAAACAGGGTGTTGTCAGAAAACTAGTTCTTTATATGGTGTGGTTGGGTGACCTCAAGGGGGAAATAAGCTTGCAAAAAAGGCATCCTAGATCCATTCAGGCTCTTTGCAAAACCTTAGCTCAATCTTCGGTAGCTGTAGTCCTGAGCAGTCAGGTTTTGCCAAGGAACTAGTACAAAGCATTTAGACAAACCAAAACAGTTGAACAAGAGAGAAACACAGCACACAAAAAAACAACACCACTTTATATAAATAGGCCTTATATTTAAGAATTTATAGACAAAAAAATAAGCACAATCCACAAGATGGTTCTAGAGATATAGATTATTAAGCAAATAATAAAACACTGCTTTTCATTCAAATCACAAACAAGCATTGGCAATAACAGCGGTTAGCGGTTACCTGGAAAACTTTAAAAACCTTTTGAAAAGTTGTAAATTACTACTTTGACCCATGTTGTGGGACCAACTCCGACAGGGAGTGTGTCTCAGGGTCCAATGAGGCATGGCAGAACAGTTACCTTGCAATGCTGAGGAAGATGACCAGTGCTGAAAGTGACAATCTAGTGACTGGGGTCATCTTGGGGCCACCCTTCCATCCACGAAGTTGGTGGGGTAACTTTGGCCACAGGGTTGATGTCCCTCAAGGTCCAGTTGGAGTGCATTCAGGAACCATTTGCCCCTTGTCTACTGGTCTCTGGTTACAGCAAAACCAGTGGGTCCCTTTACCTGAGGCTAGGGTCTGTCTTGGGTGACCAAACTGCACTCTGATGACGCTCCTGGATCCAGCAGACCCAGGTGCAAAATTTGAGCTCTGTACTTGGTTTCCCAGGCTACACTTCGGCGATCAATGGCAGTCAAGCGATTAAGGCTATCAACTTGTCAAGGCAGGTTTCTTCACCTGTTGTGGCCATGTAGCTGGAACAGGAAGTCACCTATCTGACTCTAAAAGTCACTTCTGTCTGGAGCTTAGGGACAAATTTTTCTTGAGCAGGGCACCACAAGCACAGTCCTGTCTTTGCTAGCCTAAGGATCAGCATGTGCAGTCTAGTATTTGGTACAGCCTCTCTTGTCCAGGTCCAGGGAATAGCATGACAGTCCTCCTTCAGTACATTCTCCAGTGAAGGGATGATCTAAGCCCGGGTGCCAAGAGTGCCACTCTTATGACCAGAGCTTGCACTCAGGGATGTGGCGGCTACTAGCCAACAGGCTACCAAGTCCCATCCTGCCCTATGAAAAATTCCTGTCATTTTTGGCATCTAGCTGTCCCAGGGTGCAATAATCTGCTCACTGCCAAGATGGCTGGACCCCTGTTAGTGTGTTCAGCTCAGTAGCCAACCCTAGAAACGTGACTTCCTAAAGGCTACCCACCCACTGGAAAATTAGGGCCATATTTATACTTTTTGACGCAAAACTGCACTAACGCAGTTTTGCGTCAAAAAAATTAGCGCCGGCTAACGCCATTCTGAAGAGCCATGCGGGCGCCGTATTTATTCAATGACGTTAGCCGGCGTTAGCCGGCGGCGCTGCCTGGTGTGTGTGAAAAAAAATGACGTACACCAGGCAGCGCCGGCGTAGGGGAATATGGAGCTTGGGCGCCAAAAAATGGGGCAAGTCAGGCTGAGGCAAATTTTTCGCCTCAACCCGATTTGCGCCATTTTTTCCGACTCCCAACCCCCATTGAAATGACTCCTGTCTTAGCAAAGACAGGAGTCATGCCCCCTTGCCCAATGGCCATGCCCAGGGGACTTATGTCCCCTGGGCATGGTCATTGGGCATAGTGGCATGTAGGGTGGCACAAATCATGCCCCCCTATGCCGCAAAAAAAAAAAAAAACATACTTACCTGAACTTACCTTAAGTTCCCTGGGATGGGTCCCTCCATCCTTGGGTGTCCTCCTGGGGTGGGCAAGGGTGGCAGGGGGTGTCCCTGGGGGCATGGGAGGGCACCTCTGGGCTCCTTCCGAGCCCACAGGTCCCTTAACGCCTGCCTTGTCCAGGCGCTAAAAAACATCGCAAAAGCGGCTGGACGTCATTTTTTTGACCCGCCCACTCCCGGGCGTGAATTTTGCCCGGAAGTGTAAATACGGCGCACATGCCTCGGAGTCACTTTTTTAGACGGGAACGCCTACCTTGCATATCTTTAACGCAAAGTAGGTGTCCACGCAAAAAAATGACGCAAACTCCATGGACTTTGGCGCTAGACGCGTCTAACGCCAAAGTATAAATATGGAGTTAGTTTTGCGTCGGAATTGCGTCTAAAAAAAGGACGCAATTCCGGCACAAACAGAGTATAAATATGCCCCTTAATTTGGTAACTCTTTTCCCCTCTCTGTCACCAACGCCAACCTGTCTACCAGAACAGAACCATTTGTCCTTCAAAGGTGGCTTTCCCTTTGAAGCCTGACTTTTGGGTTCACACCCTGTTTGGCCTTTCTGCCAGGAAGAGATAACACTTCTTCCAATTGCAGGCCCGTTGTGTTCCTTCCTGAGTCATTCTTACTTCCCCTCCACCAGGAGTCTGCTTTGTGGTCTTCATCCATAACTGGTCACTGGATAACTTGGGCAAAATATGCAACCTTCTAAAGTTGCCATTTACTTAAAAGTTACATTAAATTCAACTTGGGCAGGTTGATGTAACAGTTCTTTTAGTACCTAGAAGTACCAACATTATCAGTCCCTTTCAGATGTTAGCACAGCTGAGTTATCGGTTTGTAAACTAGTATTAGCCAAAGGGGGTCATAGCTTTTCTACATCAAAAACAACAATTTGGGTTTTTACTGTTAAGACATGAAGAGTCTTAAAACCAGAAAAAACAGTATCTAAAAAGTGGAGGGAGGCAGGAAAAAAGTTACGTGTGACCACCCTAAGGCTGTCAGGTCTAACAGTAAATCATTACAAATATGTTCCTGGAACATAAATGGGATAAGTGCCTATAATCAGCAAAAATACCTAGCCCCATTAAAAGACTTTCAAATTGTGCTTCTTGAGGAGATCTGGGCAATAAATCCTTTCACAATTGATGGCTATTTGGGTTTCTTCTCCCCAGCCCATAAGGTGAAGAAATATGGGCAGCCAAAGGGGGGTCTGGCTACCTTTATAGTAGTTGGACTGAAGGTAACCTGTATACAATTAAAATAAGATTATGCTGATATTTTGGGAATAAAACTGCTAGATTGGCCTAAGACGTTAGGTAGACCTCTGTGAGTAATAAATGTTTATATACATCCAGATGCCACTCCAAGAAGCTACTGTCCTCTAAACTTGTTGAACTAGTATTACCAGGGGATGCAAGAACCCGATGTCCTGGAGCTACTAATAGCAGGAGTTTTTAACATGAAGTTACTGCAACCATATGACAGAGAGGAACAGATAGTAAATCAGGACTTTATATAGTCTGTTTCACAACAAACTTTGGGTAATCAAGTTAGGAGCAGGGGAGAGGTTAAAGTGGTAGCTTTCGTTAAAGATTTGGAAGCGTCCAGCCTCAGAATCTTGAACGGGAGATGCCAACAGGACACCCCTCAAGCTATGCTTTGGGATATCAGTCCTTAATTGATTACTCAATGGTTACTATGCCATTTTTGGCATTAATCGCATCCTATTGTATTGTAAGGACAGATTTAAGTGACCACGGCTTGCAAAGTATTGAGATAAGTTAAAGCGCTCCTAAGCATAAACCAGCTATTACCTTTCCTAGGAACCATATCTCAACTAAGTACAAGAAGCTTTGATGGTGTGGAGACTCAATAAAAACTATTGAGAAAACTTCAAAGGAGCTACTTAACCAAATTAAGTGTGATTCAATTGATGAACCAATAACCCTGCGATCATTATTTCTGGAGAAGTTTGTAGCTAGAATTCTTTCTGACCTCCCCCGTAAACCTCACCTGCACTATGAGTTAGAGAAGGTAAAAAATAGAGATAGAATAAAAATAACAGCGGTGACTACACTATTGAGGAAAAAGAGGAACCTGTTTTTAAGATTGGACAAAAAGCACTCTAATGATCCAGGTATTCAAAAGGACTTAAAGTCATAAATAGTCAATATCGTAAGCAGATGTGGGAAGAAAAAACAAAGAAAAGGCAGGACTTTTGAGCAAAGGCCTATTTCTTAAGTGAACAAAAGAACTCTCAGGCCTTCTGCAAAATTATTAATAACCTAAACAGGGCACCTACAATTCTATCAAGTTCAGATATTTCTAAGTTGTCTTGGCCCGATTTTCTTACTCAGCATTTAATCAAGATAAACAAATTAAAGAAGAGGTGCTTTGCACAGGCAGTCTATCAGTGCTTATGGGCTGCAATCGGATAATTATTCAGTCAGTTACAGTCGTATGAATGATAATGACAAAGGGCCACATGTACGAAATACAGGTTTTGCGACTCACAAACTGTGAGTCAGAGCAACTTGCAATTTGCGAGTCACAAAACCTTATGTTCAACAGTGTCAATGACACTGTTTGCGATTCGCAAGGGGGTCGCAAATGACCTACCTCATTAATATTCATGAGGTAGGTCGCAATTTACGACCCCCTTGGGAATGGCCATCCTCACAGGGATGGTGGCCTGCTGGAGACAGCAGACCACCATGTCTGTGACTGCTTTTAAACAAAGGAAAACGAGATGCATTTCAAAAACAAAAAATGAAAAGTCTTCTTTTCATTTTTTCAGAGCAGGCAGTGGGGACCTCTTCCTGTTTGTGAATGGGTTAGCACCAGTTTTAAACTGGTGCTAAATGTGATTGTTTTGCGACCGCCTTCGCGGTCACAAAACAATCGTACATGGGACTGTGACAAGCAATTAGGAAGGGAACACCCCTTCCTAATTGCAACTCGCAAACCCTTTTGCTATTCTGTAAATTTTTGCGAATCGCAAAAATGGGTCTGTACATGCCAAAGTGCATTTTGCACATCGCAAACGGCCAGATTCGCCGTTTGCAACGTGCAAAATGCTACGTACATGTGGCCCCAAATGTTCTCTGTTCCACAGATAATAAAACTTATTAATAGAAGCAGGCAGGGCAAGGCAGGGCCCCAGACCCAAATGGGATCCCAAGTGCTTTATCTAAAACTAATCCAGGCTTCTGGGCAGATGGCTGGTCACGATCTATAATAGTGCATTGGAGCATGAAACTATCCCATGCTCTTGGAAAGATGCCATTATCCACCCAACCTTTAAAGGAGGTGATCGTGCCAACCCTGAGAATTATCGTTTAATCACCTTAACTGACATTGAGGCTAAATACTTTGCGGGCGCTCTCTTGGAAGACCTACAGACGTGGGCTGCTGAAAAAAACATTATTCCAATCAAACAGTCAGGCTTCATGAAGGGGCCTGGAACAGCAGTACACATCCTATCCCTCACTACTCTAATAGATAAATGTAAACAAAGAAAACAACCTCTGTATGATTTTTTGTGGATTTTAAATCCACTTTCGACTCAGTACAGCGAAGCCTGCTGTGGGCAAAATTAAACTCCTGGTGTTTCCTGTCGAAATTATTAAAAGCAGTGCAGATGATGTATTCTGACACTTGGATTAGAGTGAAAAATTGGGGATGGTACCTTTCTATCAAGGAAGGTAGGGACTGAACGCAGTCTTAAACAAGGCTGCGTCCTAGCGCCCTATCTTTTCAATCTTTATATATCAGATCTGTCTTATATATTAAATAGGGTAAAAGCACCCCACCCAAAGATTGGGGATCTCTTCATCTCAGATCTGCTTTATGCTGACAATGTTGTCATTTTAAGTTACACGAAAATTGTATTACAGCGTATGGTAACAAAATTGGAAGATTTTGCAGTACAAAATGGTTTCGTTATAAATGCTAAGAAAACAAAAGATTATGGAAATAAGCAGCAGAAGACAGAAAACATATAAATTGTACCTACAAGGCTCAAAACGTGAACAAGTCAAATTAAACAGATACTTGGGGGTATTATTAGATGAGAGGGGGTCATTCTCCCCCAAGATAATGTATTTAGTACCAAAAGGAAATACCTTGCTGCTTGCTTTTAGTTCCCTAATAGGAGTGCTCGATGGCCCCAGTTATAGGCCTCTGTTACAAGTGATAGCCACCAAGTTAATTCAAAGTGTTACCTACAGTAGCAAAGCCCTGAGGGGTAGGGATTAAATCACACTGAATGGGAACACTGGGAACGTTTTTAGACCTCTTTTCCATCTTCCCAAGAAAGTATCTCAGGCCCAAATTAGGCTGGTGTTCGGGTATGTGAATCAAGTGATAGCAAGACAGGGTGCCTACACTGAACTCTGGAAATGCGTGCAACTTGCAAATGAAAATGGGTTAAGCAAAGCTCTCTGGAAAAATGTAAATATGAAACCGAGTTCCTCACGGCTATATGGCTATATTTTGAACAGTCTCTGGATGATCTGGGTGCCCGTTAATTATGGGATCAGAGTTTGCCAGTGGCCGCTTTTAAAAAATTCATTAATCGTATGGTAAAGAAAAAGTCCCTGGTTGTGGATAAGAGTCTCCTTGTTTGTAGATCCCATTCATGGTTTATAATGAAGGAATATAGAATGCTAAAATGCCAGTTGTATCTGGACCGTGGTTGGCCAAAAAAAGAAAATGATCAATTTATTAAATATAGATTTGGTCAACTTCCAGGAGGTCAAGATTTTGCACAAAGGACTAGCTCAGGATCAAAGCCATCTTGCTCTTTATGTGGGAGTGGAGTTGGGGATCTGTTACACCTGATTTGTATATACCAAAGCTTGCAGCAAGAACGTAGAACATACCTCAAGGTCTTGTTCAATCAGAGACTCATACGTCCTTGTAAGCAGGCTGGGACTGCCTGTTTTAATTCCTCAGATAATTCATTGAATGTTAGGTTAGTAAAGTTTCTAAGTCAGGCCTCGAAAAAACTGGAAGCTCAGAGTATGTTAAAATCAGTAGTGTGGGTGGAACAAGTTTGAGTTCTGGTCATTAGATTATATCAGTTTTAGAGTCATAACTGACAAGATTTCAGCCGACATACAGCAGTTTTTGTCTATAGGTCTTAGCCAATGAGATATTGGTATGCTAGGACTTTTATTTTTATTAATCAAATTAACATTGGACTGTTTTAGGGAGAATAAGTAGTAATTATTTTATTTTTATATGTGTCATTAAAAATATAATGTTATTTTATTTAGGGTCTTAAAGATTGTATACATTAGAAGGTTTGTATTTTTAAAAATAATTTTGACATTGGGTAAGATTTGGATATGAAATTGTATTGCGATTAGTAAACATTATTGTCTGTGTAAAGGTTTTAATTAACTGAGCACGTTAATAAATAAATGTAAATGATATAAGCATATATGACATGCAGAAGTGATGCCTTCTAATAATGTTATTTAAAAACAAATTCAATACATAAACATGTATTTCAATGTTGAAGTATGAATGCACTTGTACTCATGGTCATGCATGTGATATTAGACCCCTTCAAAATGGTGGCCACAGTTGACATTTGAAAACAGGGACCTACCTGACAGTCTTAGGGTTGTCATCCCCCAACTTTTTCCCTTCACTTTTCTGACACTTTGTTTTCTGGTTCTAGGACTCTGGACACTTTACCACTGTTAATCAATGCTAAAGTGCATATGCTCTCTCCCTTAAACATGGTAACATTGGTTCATCCCCAATTGGCATATTTGATCTACTTGTAAGTCCCTAGTAAAGTGCACTGCTTGTGCCCAGGGCCTGTAAATCAAATGCTACTAGTGGGTTGCAGCACTGATTGTGCCACCCACATAAGAAACCCCTTACCGACGTCTCAGGCCTGCCATTGCAAAGCCTGTGTGTGCAGTTTCACTGTCACTTTGACTTGGCTTTTAAAAGTACTTGCCAAGCCTTACACTCTCCTTTTGCTACATATAAGTCACCCTTAAGGTAGGCTCATAGGGCAGGGTGCTATGTAGGTAAAAAGCAGGACCTATACCTGTGTGTTTTATATGTCCTGGTAGAGGAAAACTCCTAAATTTGTGTTTCCACTACTGTGAGACCTGCTCCTTTCACAGGCTAACATTAGGGCTACCCTCATACACTGTTTAAGTGGTAGACTATGATCGGAAAGGGTAAACAGGTCATGTTTAGTGTGCCAGAATGGTTATTGAAAATCCTGCTTATTGGTGAGGTTGGATTTGATATTACTATTTAAGAAATGCCACTTTTAGAAAGTGAGCATTTCTCTGCGCTTAAAATCCAGCTGTGCCTTACAGCCTGTCTCCAATCCACATCTGGGTTGGGCTATTTGACATCTCCCATTTGCAGTTTACTTAGACAACCATAAATACAGGATATTTAGTCACACCTGCACTCATCAGCATACTGAATGAGTTTTTTTGGGCTGGAAGGGTGGAGGGGCCTGACACTTACATTTCAAAGGCTAGTGGCCTGCCCTCACACAAAGGACTGCCAAACCCCATACTGGGCCCCTAGTAAACAGACCTGTACTGAAAGGGGACCTTGTGCACTTCAAAAGCACTCTTTGAAGTCTCCCTCACTTCAAGGGCACTTTTGGGTATACAAACCGGGTCCCTGACCCCAGCAGATTAGACACTTCTGGACCATATCCTACAACCTGTCAAGAGGAGCTGCCTGGCTGCCCAAAGGACTCACTTGGACTGCTTTGCTGTGAATGACTGCTGCCTTGTTGTTGCCTTGCTGCCTTGCTGGACTCTGACTCTGCTGAGAAGTGCTCTCCAAGTGCTTGGATTGAGCTTGCCTCCTGTTCCTGGAGTCTCAGGGCCAAAAAAACATCCTATCTTCAAGGAAACTCCTTGTGCTGTGACAATCTACCCACAGCCTGCCGGAAATGATGCACAGCTTGGCCAGCAATGAGAAAATCGCTGCATTGTAGACCCAGAACGACGCAGTCCAGCTCCCCGAGTGGAGATCAAGGCAGCACCTGTGCTGCGACCGGAACTTTGATGCACAGCCATACTGGATCGATGCACAGCCAAACCAGAACGATTAACCCCAACTTCCTGAGTGAAGAATCGATGCTGCGTCTGCGTGCGAGAGAAACTCCACCACATCATCCACAGGATTGACGCAGTGCCTGTAACTTCGTCCCGCATGCCCAAGATTTCCACGCATTGTCCCTGAGTGTCAAAAGAACCCCACATCGCAATGAGGATTCACAACTGCTCTCCGGAAATTGACCCAAAGCCCTTACAGCATGGGAAGAAACAACGTATAGTCTGTGCCACATAGGAAAATCCGACACACACCTTCCATTTTTCCATGCATCTTCTCCTCTGTGGTCTCCATGAGTGTAATTTTGACACAAACCAGGGACTCTTCTTAACTTTGCAAAAGTGATATTTTTAACTTGTTCTATTCAAATCTTTATCGTTTTGACTTAATTTAATCAGATAAATATCTTTACAAACCTGTGTGGGGTATTTTTGTGGTGTTTTCACTGTGTTATTCCAGTTTAGTGCACATATACTTTACACATTGCCTTCTAAGTTAAGCCTGACTGCTCAGTGCCAAGCTACCAGAGGGTGGGCACAGGATCATTTGGAATGTGTGTGACTTACCCTGACTAGGATTGTGGTCCCTACTTGGACAAGGGTTTATACCTCTGCCAACTAGAGAACTCATTTCCAACAGTGTCTGTTTTAGATGCCTTTTTATATTGAAAACCATGGTGATACACTTTAAGTGGAATGAACTCAATATGGCTGACATCTGTGACAAATATGTTTGCTGAAGTGTGTTAGGTGTATCCCAATACATGTATATTTAAAAAGAAATAGACATCCAGGGGAGCCCAGGGGAGTACAGGGTGTTGTGTCTAGCATGGATCTAATGATAGTTGTTCACAATAATGCCCTTCAAAGCTCAAAATATTTTGTTCCTCACATTTCTGTGACAAAAAGATTCAGAATCTTTGGGAATTTACAAAATTCCCACCAACCATAATTTTCACTCTTCTTTTGATAAAAATGTTTCTCCACTTTTGTCCCTTGACCTACCACTAGTAACACAAAGGGCCATGAAGGGCAATGAAGAGACATCAGGATTTCTTGTAAAAACAATATGACATGTTTTGGTGATGGGGTAGCTGCAGTATTTGGGTTCAGGCTTGGCTGTTTCCGAGGGAAGCCTAACAAACCTAGACATTTATGAGAACTAAATACCCAGAAGAGTCCAGGCTGTTCTGCTGCTCCTACATCCTCACTTAATCTTCCTCTTTATAGCATATAAAATGAAACACAGCCATGCTTTTCCTTCCACCTAGTTCCAGAACCCATGAGATCACCATTCCGTTCTCTATTTACTACCTTCTTCAAACTTCTAATTGGTACAGTTTTATTTCTTATACCTAAACCCAGATGCACTGTTCCAGAAGAAAAGAGTATGTTCTATCAATTAGGGTAGGGGTCTTCCTAGTCCCCACAAATATTGGCCTGGGAGGAAAAATGTCCCTCTGTCAGAACGTCCAATTCCTCGGAGTCTACGCGCTGCTGAACAAGAGGCCCACCTCCCGGCAACACCAACTCAGAATGCCTTTATAGCGCTGAGTATTGGAGGTGCCCGAAGAGGAGAAGGGAAGTAGGAAGGGAACAGCTGGGAAGGAGATCTGTAAGAGAAAAGGTTTTCAACACAAATGCAGCACACTTAAAACTGTAATGACAATTGTCTCCTAAAGCATATAACATTTCGTATTGACACAAAATAGTAATCTCTGAATATCAAAAGATAGTCTACATAAGACTTGGGCTGACCACCAAATGCTAATAGCAACATTAACCCCTTCTGTGCCGCGGACGTAATGGTTACGTCCTGCGGCACAGTGCTCATGTGCCCAGGACGTAACCATTACGTCCTGGGCACAGAGCCCAGAGGGGGCGTTAGCGCTCCCTCTGTGGGGTTTCCCCCACCCCCCAATGCAGGGATGGAAGGGGAAGCCCTTCCCCTTCCACCCCGACAGCCCCCTGACCCCACCACCCCGTGACGTCAGCCTGACTATCACAGAGGCCTCCTCCCATCGCACTGGAAGCTCAGCTTCCAGCACGATCGGAAAAGAAATGCTCAGCATTTCTCTTCCGATCACGTGGAGGAGGCCTGAAAGGCTTCAGAGGGAAGGAAAGGAATTTCCTTCCCTTTGAAGTCTCTCTGAGCGTTTTAGCAGCCGGATTGTGAAGCAATCCGGCTGCTAAAATGCCCACTAGACACCAGGGATTTGTTTTATAAGAGGAAACTGGCATGAGGGGAGCGACCCCTTGGGCAAATTATATTTAGGCCATTTCTGCCCCCCGCAGATCGGCCGATTTTAGGTCAATCTGCCCCCAAGGGGGGAAGAAACCACTAGGCACGGGGATTTTTTTTTGTGCCAATGTCACGCAAGGGGAGCGACCCCGTAGGCAAGGGTCGCTCTCCGGAGGTATGCGGACGGGGGACAGGGGGAATTTTATTTTAGGCCATTTCTGCCCCCCTGGGGGCAGATCGGCCTATTGTTGTTAGGCCTCTCGGTGCCAGGGATAATTTTTTTTTTGTTTTTTTTTTTGTTTGGTTGTTTTTTTAGAGATGGGGAGCAACCCATTAGGCAAGGGTCACTCCCCTGGGGGGCAAATTGTATGTAGACCATTTCTGCCCCCCTTGGGGCAGAAATGGTCCGGGGATCTAGGCACCGGGGATCTTTTTTTTTGCACCAATGTCACGCAAGGGGAGCGACCCTGTAGGCAAGGGTCGCTCCCCAGGGGGGGGGGGGGCAAGGTGGCAAATATATTTTAGGCTATTTCTGCCCCCGAGGGCAGATCAGCCTATTGTTATTATGCCGATCTGCCCCCGGGGGGTGCAGAAGCCTCTAGGCGCCAGGGATACATTTTCTTGGGATTTTTTGTTTTTGTTTTGTTTTGTTTTTTAGAGCTGGTGAGCGACCCCTTAGGCAAGGGTCGCTCCCCTGGGGGGCAAATTGTATTTAGACCATTTATGCCCCCCTTGGGGGCAGATCGGCCGATTTTTGTTAGGCCAACCTGCCCACATGGGGGCAGAAACCACCAGGGATTGGTGTGTGTGTATGCGTGTGTTTTCTTTAGGGGGGCAGCCCCTTGGGTAAGGGTCACTCCCCATGGGGCACATTACTGTTGGCCATATCTGCCCCCAATTGGGGGCAGATGGGCCTATTTTTGGAAGGCCCATCTGCCCCCAAAGTGGGGCAGAAAGCCCACCAGAGGCTAGGGAAGTTTTTTTTCAAAAATAGGAGGGTGGGGATATGGCCATATCCCCACCCCAAATACATGGGGCCAACGTTGTTCTGCCCACCAGTGGGCAGATGGGGCAATTACCCCTAATCCACACCCCGGGGGGGGCAGAAAATCTACTAGACGCCAGGAAATATTTTTAAAAACTATTGGGGTGGTTGCTACCAACCAGTATGGGCCTGGTTACGCCCCCACCTCAACTGAAGGGGGTAGCAGTCTTTCAGCTCTCCCCCGCATGCTAAAAAAACCTCTTATCCCATAGCAAGCAAGAAGAAATTTGATTATTTTGGTTTTAGTTTTACATTTGGGCCATGCGAGCTTGGCTTACTCTGAAAATCGTCCCACTTGGAATGGTGAGGGCTGCACTTTATGGACTTTGGGACGCTGCCATGTAGAAAAATACACAAGACCTATACACATCTGAAAACTAAACATCTGGGTGATTCCAGGGTGGTGTGTTTCACATGCACCCGCACCATTTTTGTACCCACAATCCCCTGCAAACCTCCAACTTTGCTGTAAATCACAAATTTTTCCCACGTTTTTGTGATAGAACCTTCTGGAATCTGCAGGAATCCACAAAATTCCTACCACCCAGCATTGTCTCATCTATACCGATAAAAATTCTGCTGCACTTGTCAGCCTAAAAATGTTTTTTTTGCAAACTGCCCTTTTCGATCCCCTTTGTTCCCCCTCAATATCGACATGTTTTTGGCTGTTCCCTTTCACAAGCACTTGGCCCACCTACACAAATGAGGCATAATTTTTACCGGGAGAATGAGGAGAAACATTGGGTGGTATGAAATGTGTCCCAGTGTGGTGTTCCCACGCAGAAATGTGGGAAAAATGTGATTTTTTTGCTAAATTTGAGGTTTGCTGAGGATTCTCGGTAAGAAAACATTGGGGGATCCATGCAAGTCACACCTCACTGGACTCCCTCGGGTGTCTAGTTTTCAGAAATGTCTGGGTTTGGTAGGTTTCCCTAGAAGGCTGCTGAGCCCAGGACCAAAAACGCAGGTGCCCCCCTGCAAAAACAGGTAGTTTTGTATTTGATAATTTTGATGTGTCCAGGTAGTGTTTTGGGGCATTTCCTTTTGCGGGCAGTAGGCCCACCCACAAAAGTGAGGTACCATTTTTATCTGGACACTTGGGGTGACCTGGGTGGAAGGAAATTTGTGGCTCCTTTCTGATTCCAGAACTTTCTGTCACCGAAATGAGAGGAAAAAGTGGTTTTTGTGGCCAAATTTTGAGGTTTGCAAAGGATTCTTGGTAACAGAACCTGGTCGGAGCCCCACAAGTCACCCAATCTTGGATTCCCCTAGGTGTCTAGTTTTCAAAACTGTGCAGGTTTGCTAGGTTTCCCTGGTGCTGACTGAGCTAGAGGCCATAATCCACAGCTGGGCACTTTGCAAGAAACAGCTCCCTTTTCTTTGTGAAAATGTGATGTGTCCACGTTGTGTTTTGGGGCATTTCCTGTCACGGGTGCTAGGCCTATCCATGCAAATGAGGTACCATTTTTATCGGGAGACGCGGTGGGAACACAAAATAGCAAAACAAGTGTTATTGCCCCTTGTCGTTCTCTACATTTTTTCCTTCCAAATGTAAGACAGTGTGTAAAAAAGACGTCTATTTGATAAATGCGCTGTTATTCACATGCTAGTATGGGCACCCCAGAATGCAGAGATGTGGAAATAACCACTGCTTCTCAACACCTTATCTAGTGGCCATTTTGGAAATACAAAGGTTTTCTTGATACCTATTTTTCACTTTTTATATTTCAGCAAATGAATTGCTGTATACCCGGTATAGAATAAAAACCCATTGCAAGGTGCAGCTCATTTATTGGCTCTGGGTACCTAGGGTTCTTGATGAACCTACAAGCCCTATATATCCCCACAAACAGAAGAGTCCAGCGGACGTAACGGTATACTGCTTTCAAACATCTGACATCGCAGGAAAAAGTTCCAGAGTAAAACATAGAGAAAATGGCTGTTTTTTTCACCTCAATTTCACTTTTTTTTTTATTTCAGCTGTTATTTTCTGTAGGGAACACTTGTAGGATCTACACAAATGACCCTTTGCTGAATTTAGATTTTTGTCTACTTCTTAGAAATGTTTAGCTTTCTGGGATCCAGCATTGGTTTCTCACCCATTTTGGTCACTAACTGGAAGGAGGCTGCACAAAAAATAGTAAAAATGGGGTATGTCCCAGTAAAATGTCAAACTTGTATTGAAAAATGGGGTTTTCTAATTCAAGTCTGCCTGTTCCTGAAAGCTGTGAAGATGGTGATCTTGCCACTGCAAACCCTTTGTTGATGCAATTTTCAGGGAAAAAACCACAAGCCACCTTCTGCTGCCCTTTTTCCCATTTCAAAGAATAAAAAAATAAAAATGTCACTGTATTTTGGCTAATTTCTTGGTTTCCTTCAGGGCAACCCACAAAGTCTGGGTACCTCTAGAATCCCTAGGATGTTGGAAAAAAAGGACGCAAATTTAGCGTGGGTAGCTTATGTGAACAAAAAGTTATGAGGGCCTAAGCTCGAACTGCCCCAAATAGCCAAAAGGAGGGGAAAAGGCCTGGCAGCGAAGAGTTTAAAAGGAAACCACTAAGTTTTTTCTAGAGGTTATCATTAAACGAAACTGTAGTGATATCTTTTACAGCAAAGATTGTTTTTCAGAAGAACTCTCATCGAAAAAAGTCTCACTGCAAACACAGACTGAGTTTCAATTACAAGCAAAGAATATTGTTTCCTTTTAAAAACATGAAACACGATTAATCCAAAGTCCTTTAAAACTCTGAATTTCCACCGTAAATCTCTTACGAGGAACACTGCTAACGATATTTAGATAATCCGTTTGTACACTGATATGTGCCAAGATTAAACATCATATAAAACTTCAAACTATAGTTGAGTACGCTTCTCTGTAACACGAGGATATTCCTGAACTCTAGGAAAGAGCAAAAAAGAATTAATGATGCAAGCGTATTTAGGAAACGGTCACGAAGGGAAGAAACTCCAGTTGGCAACAAACTTACCGTTGCGAGTATGACCTACTCGTCATTCTTTTTTCCAACTCTTTACCTTGAAATGAACCCGATGCAGGAATTCCAAGCTCTCTGTCTCTCGCTCGATTCCGGTTCCAGAATAGTGACCGTCTTTGGCAGGGTGTGGCTGGTATTTGTAGCCTGACCACACCCCAAAATGGCCACCAACAATGTATACTGAGAGTTGTGGTTCTCTTATTGTTTACCAAGCGCCATGTCTCGGACGGGTAAAAGCACGATGGTTGCAGTGCAACCACCAACGCCCAAACCCAGCAGACCGGTGAGCTCTGCCACATGGGAAAGGTGAACAACGTCATCTGACACAGGCTGGAACAAACGTGTTGTGAGAAGGGCTGGAACTACTGTACAACCATTAAAATTGGCTACAGGTGCCCAAGATTACTATCTTTCATGTAACCTGACAGCTATGCCAAGCTTAAACACAGAAAATCGTAAAGCAGAGAGTATAATGATCTAGTTGCCTACCAAAAAAAAAATGTGTGTCTAATGCTTCAATTAGAGGTGTAGTGGAACTGTGTTTGGGTATTTCCTCCACTACAGAAATACTGGCCCCCGCATTCAGAAGCATATGACTTCAGTGTTAGATTTTAGTGATTTCTTACACAAATAATAATAGAGTAGTTTTTAATCTCTTAGTAAGGATTAGGCAAAACAAAAGGTCCTGATGAATCATTACTAGATCCATGAGACTTCTTTAGGTGAGAAATATGTTGACCCTGACCAGTATTTCCATAGTGTAGTCTGTTGTACATGTGGGTCTAGTGTTTTTGGTGCATGTTTGGGTGTGTGTGTTTTGGAAGGTGTGTGGTGTTCAGGTGAGTATGTATGTTTGTGTTTGGTGGGTGTTCAGGTGTCTGTACTTTTCTGTGAGTGGGCATGTTTGGATGTGTGTGGTTTTGCCAGTGTAGTGTGTTCAGGTGATTGTTAGCATGTGGGTCTGGTGAGTGTTTTTTGTGTAGGGGTGTGTGTGTGTGAGTGTGTGTGTTTGGATGAGTGTGATGTAGAGGTGGGTGTTGTGGTGCTTGTGGATGTGCTGGTGGTTGTGCTAGTGGATGTCGTGGTGGTCCATGTGCCATTGGTGATGGGTGTTGTGGTGTGGGGGTTGAGTCAGTGGGGATGGATGTTGTGGTGGTGGGTGTTGTGGTAGGTGTTGTGGTGGTGGGTGTTGTGGTGGGTGTGGTGATTGATGTTGTGGGCATTGTGTCAGCAGTGTGTATATATTGGCTGGGTGCATGCTTGTGTTTATTTGTGTGTTTGTGTTTATGGGTGTGTGTGTGTGCGCTGCTTATGTCTTTGTGAGTGAGTGCGTACACAGAACTGAGTGTGCTTGGGACAGTTCTGGGAATAAGGAATTGGGATGGGGAAGGGGCAGGAGTTGGGGCACAATGTCGGGATGGTTGGGAGGCTGCAGTCAGTGAGTAGGCTAGACCTTGAAATGACCTCCTAAGGCCAGACGTAGCACTGTGAATGCCTTCCAGGTGTGCTACCATTTGCAGCACATGGCAATTAAGCCCCTGGATAGTCCTCAGAAGCGCAGTATGACTTACAGAGATATTCTGTAGGAGGTCAATAGCCTCCTCATTTAGCAGAGCTGAGGAGAAAGGAGCATAGGGGAGGTGCCTGCAGCGATGGAGATGCCACCCCTTTTAGGCGGGTGGATTTGTCCAACTGGGGGGAGCAAGAGGGAGGGTGGACATGGTTCTGTGGGTGGTGGACAAGGATGCAGGTTGAAAAGGTGCTGTACAGGTCATCACCGCTAGGGGCTGCTCTTCTGTGGATGCCTCAGAAGATGATGACGTGGAGCTCGTGGCCTCTATACCAGTCCCCTCACCCTCTGTGTCCCTGGGCCCTTTGCTGTCAGTGGACTCAGCACCCGAACCGAAGTGGCCTGCTGCTCTCCCACCTACATGGCCAAGGTCTCCCCCATCTGCTCCTGATGATGCTGAAATGACAGATGCAACAGTTTTATTGTATCTGTGTAAATAGAACTGATCATGAACCTTGATCAAAAAACATTTTCCACGTTTTCATATTTCACCTGTTTCAAGCCTTGTAAACATTGGTTCTTTATTATCTTTATCACATGCATGTAGGGAACATTTTCAGAAACCATTTGTTCACAGTTTTGTAATTCCCCATGACATCTCCCATATCATGTATGACCTTGACTTATATATCCATTTTTATTTCTCTGCAGGAACTGTTTAACACCTCTGGATGGGTGGGCTTTGTGTTTTATAACATTGAACTTATGTCACTGAAAATTATTTCAACCAAAAATACATTTGTACAGTGTGTTTGCAAGGCCCAAAACTCTGCAATATTTTCAATCACAAAAACTAAAACATGAATCATTGTGTGCCAACAAATACTGCAAAGTTGTATCAATATTTGTATAAGCAGAATGACTGTTTCCTTTGTTTGGGCTTTTCACAATGGTAACAGTTACTTCAAGGAACTAATGTATATTTTAAATATAAAAAGAATTATATAGATTTTGCACTGAAGTAGCTTATCAGTGTATCACACACTATGAACACATCTATGAATGTTGAAGAAATTGAGAATAATATTTTCTGGTAGACTGACAAATAACTTATACAGCATAAGTAAATACATAGGTCTTGGTACATTTTTAAACCATTTCAGTAAAGATCAAAAACATTTTCACATTTGACCGTAAATATCTCTAGTTATTTGAAGTCTGTTTTGCTTCTCCGTAATGGTTTCACAAAACATGCTGGCTTTCACTTTAGGCATAAATTGGTACAACATCACAGTAAATGTTGCATACACTGATTTATATATCATTTGTCATCAAAGATTCACATGCAGTTCACAATATGCTACAAATTACACCTTGATGCACTTATACATTTACAAAATGAGTCATAATTTGGGCCTGATATTGAGTTTTCCAGATGGGATACTCCAACATATATGTTCCATCTGAAAAAGTCCCTTTAAGGATCCCATTTTTCTCCATCATTGGTTTAGCATCTGGACTTAAGGTATATGGTACTCTATCACCAATGTGTTCACATTCCTGTCTGTGTTCTATCAAAAATGGTATGCCTATCACAATTATTTTTCACAAAACCAACTGGCTTACATGCACATTTGTGGAGAAGTAAGATCATGCAAATCTGTCACTTTTAACATGAATGAAATAGCATTTTCTGTTTTAAAACACATCTGGGATATGTTTTGAATAAAAAAAGAAGCCCTTTAACCTGATGTTACTAGTCATTTTGGCTCACATGCTTACACTTGTTTATGTGTAAAACCAACTTACCAATGTGAAGTTTGGAACATCAAATGTATCATGATAGCATTTAATGCTACGGCACCTGTAATTGGACTAACATAACATCATTAACAATATTGAAGGAGCATCAAACCTGACACAATAAAGACCAGTGGCCTTTTTGGTACTATTGTCCCTTATAACAATAAACTACCTGATATATATATGTTGTTTAAGACTGCATATGTCTGCACAAATCATTCCTTTGGTAGTGAACACAAATCAGGTGGTATCTTTTCCCAAAGTTAATCTACGAAAGATATCATTATACCCTTGGTGTAAAACTTACACCTTCAAGAACTCTTCTTCTGCACTGCACATATGCAAGCCTCAAATGTTGATGGCAAATGTAGTTGCTGTAACAAAAATGTGTTATTTAACATGTTCAACTCACACTACAACTTACGCCCTTGATGCTGCTGTTGGGCTCCCAACTCCCCATCAAGATCCTGACAGACCACAGCAAGCTTGAGGGCCATTTGGGGGGTCAGAGTGAGGTACGTGTGCATTCCACGTTGGGAGGACTGACCGAGATGGACTTCGGATGTCTTTCTGGTCCAGCATTGTAGGTCCACCCACCTCTTACAGCAATGGATGCTGTGCCATTTATAGATTCCCAGGGTCCACATCTTCTTGGCGGTAGCCTTCCATATCACCTTCTAATCGGTGTTTACCTTTATGGTTAAGAAAAAAAAGAATTGTGAGGTTTTGTTTCTCTGTATTGTTGTCACACAATATTGGAATATCTCACACAAGCATTTCTAAAAATTCAGTACAGATAATTTACCAACATTTTATTTTTCCTAGGAAATACTAATTTATAGTGACCTGTTAAAAACCCTCAACATTGTCATGCCACACACACCATTTAGGCCAGGGGTCTGAAACATTTTATGTAGTGAGAGCCACTCCTGAGCAGTACAAATCACTGTGACATACTAAAGGTTAAACAACATGTACAATATTAGCACAACCCCCAACACAGGCATATTGGCCTCATGTCAAATATTGTTAGAGGCAGATACTATTGTTTGGTACACATACAATGACTAAGGGCAGTATGGTAGAGCTACCATGTGTGTCAGTGATAGCATGGTTTTCCGTGATATATGAACAAGTGTGTGTAGTAATGGGAAAACTTGTATGGGTGATTGAGAGCCTGTGTCATTTTCACTTGCAGCACATGCTATCACTTTTTCCATATGTGGTACCATGACATGGGTAAAACAAACAGATAATCATCTTTCCGAATATGGGATGTAGTTTAAACTGAAAAAAACATCATCAGATAACTCCATAACTTGAAAGTTTCTTCTTGCACATTCCTCTCATTTTGAAATGCGGCTGTATTCTTTCACTTATACCACTGATACAGTGTCTACCGCTCACTGTAAGTAAGGGGCATGCAGTTTGTCAAATGAAATCTGGATTTGGAGTAAGAGTAACTGAAAAGTCAGCTTATTCATTCAGATGACTTTTCATTTCATTTTACAGACATTTCAAACATTGTGAAACATCATTATGTCCCCTGCTAAATTATTCAGTTCACTACACTCTAATCTGAACACATCACTGACAAACAAAGAGGGACAAGTTAGCCTGTGTATGAAGAAGAAACAAATTACTTAGAGAAACATTTCCCTTTAAAAAATGTATCTGTTCCTCTGTGTTCCCCTACAGCTGGCTTTACTGGGACAGGGCCTCCGTGGTGAGTAGTTCCAACTCCTCTGGAAAGACGTTAGGGGCCCTATCACCTGCTGTGCTTGACAGCCTGGCTCCCAGGCAGCCAGGCAAAGCAGGTAAAAGCAGCAAAAGTGGGGGCGGTGTTGTTGTCTGCAGAGTTAGTAGACAAGTGAGCTTTTTTCGAGAAACCGCTTACAAGTACATGGTGTACATGATCCTCAGTGGAGACAGACACAACCACTGGCTTTTATGCATATAGTCACAAATGTTACCCTATGGCTGTGGTCATCATGGAATGTCCAACATGGAGTGTTACACCTACTACTTGGACATCGTACACTGACAGCCGTCAGATAGCAAATGTCCTGTCGTCAAGCTCAGGCACCTGCCATTTTAGGATGTAAAGCAGTATATTTTTGAATTTGGTGTGCGTCACCACCACTCAAAATGGTGGCTAGTTTGTTTACCAATATAAGATACATACAACACAGTTTGTTTCAAAATGTAACATTTTAAAATGTAAACACTTACTGTGTTTAACTTCGATAGTGACACAGTGTATTTTATACTTCTGTTGATAGATGAAAAAAAAAAAATAGAACAAATAATGAGCAAATAATACAATTCAAATGTATTATTTACAGGATATTTAAAAAAAATATCAGACATGTATAAAATTGTTATCCACAGTTGCAACATAACACAAACTTAATCATCATGTGTACATATATGTCACAAAAAGATGTGTACTTTTACAAAGACATGAGATGTATATTAATTATGTATGCAATGTAGGACCATTTTAAGTGATAATGTGTTTTTCTTAAAGGCAGACATATGAACCTAGGGAGGGGTAGAAGGCTACAGCCTGAAGTCTTTGGACCTTTTCCAGACCCTGACACCGTGGAGGAAAACCACATCATAAAAATGAATAGGCAAAATATTCTGGATTTATATCACCGGCTTGAGCCTGATCTTCTGCCTCGCAATAGGAATAAAACAGCAATACCATGAACAGTGAAAATCATGGCAGTACTTCATTTTTTGGCCACAGGATCTTTCAAATACACTGTGGCAGTATCAGGCGCATGTTACAACCAACTTTCAGTTGTGGGCTACATGACGTCCTTTCTTCAGTGATAAGACACATTAAGAGCTTCATCCAGTTTCCCTGACATCAAGATTTTGCCAATGTTGAGGTAGGGTTTTATGCTTTGGGTGGCATCAAACACCTGGTTGGAGCAAATGATGACACACATATTGCCTTAGTGCCACCACATGCCATTCAATCAATGTGCAAGTTGTCTGCTTATCTGGTTTGCACATCTCAAGTGTGTGTGCCCATTCCCCAGGGTCAAAATATGATTCCTTTTTATTATGGAACAGCATCATACCCCTGCAAGTGTGATAAATTGAACCTGAGAGGGCCTGGCTTGTTGGTAAGTAGAATATAAAACGAGGATCATCTGCATTATTCATAGTTCAGGTATGTACAATGGAATGAGATATTTTTGCTCAATATTTTTTTTACTTTCATATAGAAGACTCTGCTTATCCTAACCGTCCATGGTTGTTAGCACCCATGATGAACCCAACAACACCAAGGGAAGTCTGCTTCATTGAGGCCCACTGAAGAACATGGAGGCCATTGGAGTGGGCATTTGGGCTCCTGAAGGCCGGATTTAGATGTCTGGATAAGACTAGGGGAGCCCTCCTTAACTCACCCACTAAGGTGTGCCGAATCACTGTTGCCTGATGCATATTGTACAATAAAGCGCTGCAACAGAACAACCCAATCATCGCAGATCGTGAAGACCATGAAAAGCCACCAAGTGAAGATTCTCAAATGCCAAATGAAGATGACAGTGTTGAAGAGGAAGGAATTGACATATGTCAAGATGTTATTGACAACTGCTTCACTTGAGTGTGTTTACCTTTACATATTGTAACATCAAATGTCAGAGCTACTTGTAACATAGTGAGCATATGAGCCTGTGATGGTAGTTTAGTAGAATTAATTAATTCAGAAAAGTCCAGGGCAAAGCTGTTTGTTGGTCAAAGCTTCCATACGTTGACTACTGTGTTCATTGATATTGATTATCTTTGCATGTGCTAAATATATGTTTCCTCCTAACTCATCATTTGTGTCAATTTTTATATTTTTGGAATGTGAAATCATTAATATTCCCTTGTTATCCTGTTTTAGGATCCTTCACCATATCATCTTCATTTGGACATTTCATAGTTGTGACATTTGCAGTGAGATGTTGCTGTTGGAAGGTATAAAAAGGAAAATGGGTTGTTCATGGGAGAGACACACAGTTTGGATGTACAGATCTTGTGAAGAGACAACTTGCACCATGATTGAAAGGAAGTTCTTGAGATTGTATTAGACCTGTTCTCTGATGAATGGTGCCACCTAGGCAATATGTGCTGCTTAACTTGCTCTAACTGCCTTTCTATGTCAAGCCATAGCATGCTGGTCTCCCTTCACATTGGCTACATCTCTATTTTGTGTGAAGCTGTTGATGTGACTCATCATTGGAGATAGAATGTTTTGTAGCACACCACTGAATGTTGGTTAAGGCACACATCCAGATACTGGCCACAAATTGCGGTACTACCATCATTTGGAATTCCTATTGTAAGGCAGGATGTTTGGCTCCAGCTGATGGCATGAATTAATCATAGCCTACCTATTTAAAATGTTTGTTTGGATTATTTCCCCTTCTTCCATGGTGTCAAGGTCATGGAGCATTGAGTTCTAAATGGCACGGACTACTTGGGTTATTCTTGGTCCGAAAAAAGTATCTAAAGCTTGGACAAAAAATTGTATGACATCAATACATTGAGATTTCTGTTTATTTCATTTAACTTTTTTTTTTAAATGGGAAACACATAACGTAATTGTTATATTTTATTTTTGTTTGAATCTTATTGATTGATAGCATTTTAAATGATGGTGGAAGGAAAACATAATAGATGAAATACCACAAAAAATGCCCCTGTCTTTGACTTTGTGTTATGCGAATTTTTTTTACTAACACAAATTATTAATATAAATTAACTAAAAATAGTTTGAAACATTAAAGCAAAGGGAAAAGAAAAAAGGAATAAAGTCCATCATGGTGGATAAAACTATTTTTGATGAGCAAAAACTGTTTCAAGTTCAATGTACAAAATTCAACTGTCCTCAAAAAAACTAAATGTGTTTGTTAAATAGTCCATAGAGTGAATGGTAGGCACACATTGGAGGAAATTAGGCTTTACTTCTCTCTGAGGTGGTGGTGGAGGTCTTACCATCCTTTCCTGGTGGTCCAGCTAAAATTCCTCTCCCGTGGGGGTAGGGTTTACAGTTTCAGGGACTGGGTGAGTGGAGTAGAGTTTCTTGTTGTGCAGGGCTTCCCTGCTGGGGCAGGTGTATTTTGTTCTCAAGTTGATGGACCATAGACAAGGGTAGAAGGTACAGGAAAGGCCCGGCACATAAGATGGGAAATATCAAACATCTCCCCAGCCAGGTAGCACAAATATGAGTTGTGAGTTTGCATCTCTACATTGTGTTCCCTCTGTACCTCTGGAGCTCTGTAAGTACCTGGGCCATAATTTCTTCGGACTGCTGTAATGCTCCCAAGAGCTGGCCACAGATTCCCTCACATGACCCCTAGCACCACTGCCCTGTGCCCTTGAGGCAGTATTGTCCATCCCACTGGTTCCTGGCAGAATTGGAGGTGGTGGTTGTGTTTCCTCAACAGCAGCCAGGACTGATGGGCACTAGATGGTTGCAGTATTCCTCTGGACACAGGACATGGATGTATTCATTGGCTGAGGTGTGTTGCAGCTGGGGTGGGGGGTGTACATGTGGGCCAAGTGAGACTCAATGGAGCTGCCTCCCCACACAGGCCAGGCCAGATGGTCAGGCAGCTCACATCATCTGGATGTGCAGGAGTGGTGTCCTCAATGAAAGCTTGATCTTGGTCTGCAGTCGAGGTGTCTTAAGCTGCAGATAGTGGTCCACTGGCCTGGGGTATTGGACCTAAAATGAATTAGAAACAATATGAGATTAAAAGTCTGGATTGGAACTCAAATGTGTCTTCAGGTACAAATGAAGCAACCTAAAAGTGAAAATTATGATTAATGGAATGAGTAGGCCTTTGTGTGATTTGTATTGTTAACACATTCAGGTTAATTTACAAAGATTCAAATTTCAGTAAAAGTGTTAAATGTCCTGAAATGATAAATGTTATTTAGATGGTGTACCTTATATGTACTAAACATTCATCCCAACACAATAGAGAGGAGAATTGAGAACTAAATAATTACAAAGCCTAGCAGGCTAAAAAAAGACTATAGTACACCTTATTACAATTAATGGCATTGGTCATCATATGAACACTGAAAAGTAAATTGTGTTTCAGTACTACTTATATTCAGCATGCCTCAGAACATGATTGGAAATCTTTCATTTAATAGACTATGAAATATGTAAGCAATTACATCAGTTCAATTGAGTAAATGAACGTGACAACATACTAGTTTAAAACAATAAAGGACATTTTCATACATAGCATTAAATTGTGAATGACAAATGCAAAACACTTTAACATAGGTGCATACATGGGAAAAAGTGAGGTTGAGCAATATCACATTGCACTATTGTTTTCCAGTGACAAAAAATGGTGCCATGGTAGTTGTAGTCCTATGTAAACACCATTGACAATACTTGTTAAAATGTGAGTTAAACATACCTAGTTAAATATCCACAATGAAAATGAACATACATTTACAATATGTACACCCACATATGTGAATGATGTCAATAGGTAAAAAAAGAAAAACACTTACAAGCACTATTCCTTCATATGCAAATAGATGGAGTTGGCAACCTTTTTTAAGTACAACAACATACATTAAAATAAAGCAAGAAACTAGGCAAATGCAAGGGATCATCCTTGGAGAACAACACACATGCTGACAAAACATATTGAGCATTGTAAAAAAGAGAGATACAACATTGATGGCGATAATTTGGATAAAACAAGATATTTTGAAGAATTCATTTTAGATTTATATGTTTTGATAAGAGTCTTAAAACATTCTGAACAGCTTACGTAAAGGCAAAAACAACATTTGTGATTAGTGAGACATTATTAAGTTCAATTTACTAGTCTCTCATCCACCAGGGAATCCTGTTAAGTCTTCAGGATGTAGGATCTACAAGATCTTTTCCTCTTAGGGGAAGAGTTGTAAGGGGGTGCTGAGAAAACCACCACCAGTCCTAAGGCCTCAACGAAAGGCTTGGAGGCGAGTGAACAAACTCTATCCCCCAGGCCATTCCACCTCTCCTTAATTGCCTCCTGTGTGCACAGATTGTTTGCTACAGAATTCACTCACTCAACTGTTCTGGTCACCATTTGCCTTTTGTGAGATATTGTTGCATTTTTTACCCCCTGACATTATTAGCTAAAAAAAAATCATCCAGTGCCCTAAAAGTAGATGAAAAAACAAAGAAAGCAGAAGTCAAGGAAAATAAACAGATGGAGAAAAAACAGACAAAAAAACCTGACTCCTCAGTGGCAAATTCAGCAGCAAATTGGTGTTCTGCAGTGGAATGGCAAAGGATCATGGTCTTAAATGGAGTATTCTTTAGAGTGTGGCTTGCAGGTGTTTGCAGGTTTGCAGGTGTTCACTATTGGTTAATATACATCAGGTGTGTGCTGCTAGCATCCATCCAATTGCCACAGCCATAGTACAATGCTGAACGGGTCCAATAATGGACTCCCGCTGTCAGGGGGCCACTGCTGGTATACTGTCAACATGACTGCCTTATCCAAATATGGTTGAAGCAATCCCACAGTCCTGATGGCGACAGATTGCTCCACGCCACGAGTGGAGTCTGCTGTGTCGGCTACGGGATACAGCCTGTACAGCGGATGCGGACCAAGGTTTAACCACTATAGATCGAAAGACGGCGGTCGGAACTCCATCAGCTTGACAGAGCACTTGGCACCACTGCCGCATTGGGACATCAGTAGTCCTGTCAAGATCTAAATCAGGCCCTGAATGTAAAAACAACTTTATTGTACAGATTCAGCTTATGAGAAATGCTCAAAAAAGTAGCCTATGTTCCATCCAGATTAACAAATCAGCTAATCTTTCTCCTTACAAGAGAATCACATACTTTTCTGTCAAAACCACTAAATTATGGAACGTATGTACAGAATGGATAGGAGGTTTTAAGATCCACCTATACTTGTAAGATAATGAAGACTTGGATTTTTCCACCTAAATGTACCAACAACAGTAGACCAGAATTATTCTACTACCCCACCAACAAGATATAAAACTTAGGATTCTATTTAGTATCAGCAAAAATACTTAATAATCATAACTGAGTTTAAATTGGCGTCCCTGCAGCATCAAATATAGAAACTGAAGAGACTGCAAACGCCTAGCAGAAGCAATTGAACTTGCTGTGATGACACAAAAGACATAAGGAAATAACTAAAAGGCTATCTTTTCATCAGCTGAAGCGAACTGTTCCTTTCCAATAATCATAACCATTTGAAAAATTGGGAAGTAATTATAGCAAAATTCTACACTGTGCATGTCCCTTATTTGTTAGCAGTGCCTAATTTGTGAAAATATAAGTGCCAGGGCCTTCGTCAGTGGGCCACTGCAGTTTGCACCAGCCCATTGCCTGTGCCAGCACTGCCAATACCAGTACCAGCAACACTACTAAGCATCACACTCCTTCAAATGTGAAAATCCACACTATTCAAGACCCACAAAGCTATGACAATGGCCTGGAAGGCAGGTATTAGCATTTTTAAGGTGTATTGAATTAATAGACAACTGTTGTTTTGCTTGACTCTATATTAGACAAACACTGCTACCATGTGACAGACTGTCATAAGTGCTGGTTTTGATAATTAAGTGCCAGTGCCAAGCACCGGAAACTCCCGGCTTAAATTAAGCACTACTTGTTTTTTGTTTTTTTTTGTCCTCATTCACCCTAGGCCTTATATAAACCTCCTTTTCTTTTCAACCAAGACGAGAAGTGTTTTTCCTTGGCCAGGGGTTGCTCTTTCCTCTCAAACAATCCTCAGACTGTCCCAGTTCCAGGAGGATTTCAGAGCAAGATATAAAATAATTGGACCAATAACAGAAATACACTTTCATTCAGTAATACTTAAACAAAAAAATAAAAATAATAATTCTTTATCTCAATGTCCTGATTTCCAATTCAATAATGGTGTCCAAAAGTTCCCCCACGCCCTGCCCCGCCCCCGTCATTTGATCCAGTTCTGCAGTGCAAAAAAGGTCCTTCAGCCAATCTGAGTGGGCTGGAGGGGTCTTTGAAACCCATTTTCTGCATATTTCCCGCCTCCCCAACAGTATTGCGTAAAATATAAGCTTCTTATCTACAATTATGTCTCGATCAGACCGTCCCTGCTGATCTTGATACTGACCAAAGATTATTAACTGGAGAGAAGCTTCAATTTCCCGATCCAGTATACTCAAAATTGTTTCACACACTCCTTCCCAAAAATGTTAAATATCAGAACATTCCCAAAACATATGAATGTCAGTTGCTTGGATTAACCCACACTTTGGACATCTTGCCTCCTGCCCTCCTCTCATTTTAGATAATTTCTCAGGGGAAATATAAACTCTATGTTTCGTGAAATAATTATTTTTCCTAAGAGTGGCCGGTTTCACAATACAAAAAAGCATTTTTAGTGACTCTTCCCACCTTAACTTCCTCTTCTGAAAAAAACTTCCTCCACAAATCACTGGGAAGTACAAATTCGCCATCCACCCCTTCTAGGATCCCCCAGTACCATGCAGACACTTTGTGGGAGCCTCCCAGTGGGCTCGGGGTGATCTCACTCAATGGATTGGACATACCAACACCTTCCTTAACCCCCTGAGCCCATTTTTTTATCTGTAAAAATTTCCACCTAGACAAGGAACCACCCGTCTTTAACTGCAATACTTCCCAAAGAGGAGGAACCCCCTCCGAAAACAGATCTCCCCAGTGCTCTAATCCTGCTTGTTTTATCGGTAGTGCTAAAATATCTTGAAAGCATTCCGGGGCGCATCGGCATTATAATAGGTAAGTTTCGCAGATTGTCTAATGTGGTACCAGCTTTCTGCCAGCCCCCGCATAATTTTCAGTTTTATCTTTTTGAAAAATTTGGGGTCCCCGAATTTAAACATAAAATTGGTTGAAGCGCTTTTGATATTAGAAGCCATTATCTTAAACATTAAACCCGTAGTCGTTGAGTCTGAGGCAAGAGACAATGTTCTAAAGTTTTTCAAAAGGAAGGCCCATGCATAATATTGCAGCTCTGGTAAAGCCAACCCGCCCTTATTCTTACACCGACGTAACTTTTTCCGAGAAATTCTAACACCTTTAGAACTCCAAATGAAGTCACTTATGAGGCGCTGCATTTTTTCCATGTATATTTTCTGCATTGGGAGTGGGGAAGTAGAGAACAAAAAATTCCACTTTGGAAGAATGGACATTTTTACCAAGTTAACTCTTCCGATAATCGTTAAGGGAAGGTGAATCCAGCTTTGTAGTAAACTCTTGCATTCCAACAACAGTTTTAACTGGTTCCTCTCAGCTAGTTGATTAATATTTTGAGGTATCAGAATTCCCAAATATCTAATTTCCTTTTTACAGTAAACAGATTCATACTCCATATTCCAAGCCATGACTTCTGTTTTTTCCACATTCACTTGATAACCAGACACCTTACCGAACTCCTCAGCCAGCTTGAGAATCTCAGAGAATGCAGTTACTAGATTATCTGTGTACACCAAAAGATCGTCAGCATACAAAGCAAGTTTCCTCTCCCAGCCCTGACAACAGAAGGGAGAAATCATACTGTTCTGCCGGATCTTCCTCGCAAATGGCTCCATATATAATTTAAACAGTACAGGAGATAACGGACAGCCCTGTCTGGTGCCCCTTGCTATAGCTATAGGGCCAGTAAGATTCCCATTCACTAATATTCTAGCTGTAGGGGTCGTATATATCTGATTTATTACCCCACAGAGATTGTTTCCCAACTTAGCTTTTTTTAACAAGAGTTTCAAATAAGCCCAATTTACCTGATCGAAGGCTTTCGCAGCATCAACCGTGATAACCCCTAAAGGGGAATCAAAGGATACTGCCATATCTATGGCCCCGACTAATTCATATGTCAGCTCGTGCAAATATCTCCCTTTTGAGAAGCCCTTCTGGTCAGAGTGTATTAAACTATTTGCTACTCTACTTAGTCTATCTGCCACTATTTTGGTAAACATTTTATAATCGCTATTCAATAATGAGATAGGTCTGTAAGAAGAGCAATTGGTCGGATTTTTCCCGGGTTTCAAAATCAATGAAATCACTGCATCATTCCATGAAACAGGCATTCCTATCTCATTAGAAAAAATCTTACCAAATAGCTCGACCAAAATTGGAGTAATAACATCGCCTAATACTTTATACAGCTCCACCGGAATGCCATCAGGGCCCGGGGCTTTCCCTTCTTTGCCCCCAGCTAGGGCCGCCCTCACTTCCTCAACCGTAATAGGGCCATTAAAAAATTCCTGTGTCTGCTGCGAGATTTCCGGTAACACGTCCTGAGCTAGCCAGTCCTCCACTGATTCTTCTTTCACCTCCAGGTGCTCCGAATACAGAGATATAAAAAAGTTGCACATGGATGCAGTCCATTGGGGACATGGCGGGTTGCGTCGCGGCCGCAGCTCGCTAGACGCACCTCCGCCATTCCTGGGGGTGTGGCATGAACACATAGCGATCGGCTGGATGTGCTGCCCGGCCGTCCGAGACGCGGAATCCCGGGCGTTGCTGAGACCGGGGGAGGCATCCGGCGAGAGACTCCGGCACTGGGGGCGTGCCGCGCTGGAGCTCCGCCGGGTGCGAAGGGGTTTGGCGAGGATTCCCCTGCGGGGGAATCCAGGCAGAGCCAGCATCGGAAAGGCTCCTGAGAAGGTTTCTCAGGAGCCTGATAGCGTGACAACGTGCTACTCTACAATCCAAACCCGGAATTTTCAAGTAAGGTGGTGGGTGTCGCGGGGGCCAGGGGCGCATACAGACAAGGATATAAGAGTTCTCCCCCACCCCAGACCTCTGTTAACGCCTTACAGGTAGGGGGTTTGGGGCTGAAGGGGGGGGAAAAGGACATTGATGTTGGTGGAGGACAGGGGAAACTTAAAAGCAAAACGGACCAGGCAAATCATTTATTTAAGAAAAAGAAAGAAGGAAGTGAGGGGAGATTAAAAAATAAGCACAGACTTGCGCCCTCATTAAGAGCTTATTTTAAGGTCAGGCCGGAGGATATTGTGTTGGTACCGGGACAAGGAAAAATGGATAGCCACACGATTAAGTACACTAGGAACTGCGCAGACCCTGGCGAGGGGGCTGAAAGTTACCCTCCCCCTTAATTGATATTTTGGCTCACCGGAAGAATACACAAGTCGATTTCGATTCTTCTTTGAGCCAAGGTGGTAATAGATCTATTTTGCGACAGGAGGAAGGAGTCATACCAGAAGCGGTTACTAGCCCTCCCCTTGCTCAGGTTTTGGCCCCTGACCCCAGACACAATCCTTCCATGGAGGAAGTAATTCTCTCCATCTCGGAGGATATAAAAAAGGGCTTTGCAAGCTCGGAGAGTAATCAAGGAGAGATTAGAGAGGCCTGTGAGGTTTTGGAAAGAAAATTTGATAGTTTAATGGAGAGGATCCAGACATTGGAGGAGACGGTAGGGGGGATGAAGGAGGAGTTGAAACACCATAAGGATGAGATTCGAGATTTAAACGAAAAAAGGAACAAGGCTTACAAGTCAGAATTGAGCAGTTTGAGAACTATTTGCGTCGGAACAACATAAAGTTGTTAAAGATCCCGGAAGGGGCAGAAGGGATAAACTTGAAGTCCTATGTGGTTTCCCTTATTAAAGCTGTATGTGAGCTGGAAGAGAGTGGGGAAGAGAATACACCGTGATCCCTTTACGAGGCGGGCCAACAGCACTAGACCAAGGAAAATCTTGGTTAATTTTTTAACCTATCATCTAAAAGAAAAAATCTTGAATAGCGCATTGAAACAGAAATCATTAAGAGTTGAAAATATGTCATTTGAGATTAGATCCGATTTATCAAAGATTACAATGGATAGGCAGTGGGAGTTGGGGAAAAGGTTGGATGAATTTAAAAAGCGAGGAATCACGGCCCAGTTGAAGTTTCCGGCATTTTTGCGGATAATGTACAACAATAAAATGTATAACATAAGGGAAACAGGTCGGGCAGACGAGTTGTTAGATCTTATTAAAAAGGAACAGACCGATCATGTAAAATAATTTTTCTTGAAATCTTACGCTCCCAGGTAGGCGGGGTACTCTAAAATCAGGCCCATGGTGGCCGATATAGTGGGGGGGTCCCCCACGGGAGGGTTTAGGGAGGGGGTGGTATTAGGCGGGGGGTCTTTGTTTCTTTTTTAGAGTTTTGTGTTTTTGAGTTTTGTATTGAAATAGTTCCTCATTCACCAGGGCAGTTGGACGACGGCTTAATTTGGAATGGTTAGATTGGGTAAAGGGCAGGGGGAGGGGAATCTCACGATTAAGCTACTTTCTTGGAATGTCAATGGTTTAAGGACCAAATCAAGGCGGAATAAAATCCTACAATACTTAAAAGATTCACCGGCGCAAATTAAGGGGTAAGGAGTTGTTTAAGGCCCAAAAATGGGTGCAAGTGTGTCTTTGTACTACTCATAATTTTCACACAAGGGGAGTAGCCATTTTGGTCAAACAAGGCCTGCAAGCTAGACTAGAAATTCTCGAATTTAGAGCGGATCAAACCGGTCGTTGGGTCACAGTAAAAATTCAGGTTGATGAGGTCACTTTGATATTGGTTGGATTCTATGGCCCGAACACGGATGATATTGAACCTCTCAAAAAGGTTTTTTCCCAGTTTATTGAATTTTCAGATCCAATTATTATGACGGGTGACTTTAATGTGGTGCTGGATAATAGACTGGACTAGATCCTTAGGTACGCCAAAATCACAATGTTATTTAAAGAGAATGATGAAAGATTACGGTTTGTGTGATATATGGCGAAAGAGGGAAGGTGGGGCCAGAATCTTTTCCTTTTTTAATAAGAAATATAGCCACGCGTCACGTATCGATTATTTTTTAGTAGATGATAGGTTGTTGGAAAATGTTGATAGAATTGAATATTTGCCCCCACGTTTATCAGACCATGCTGCGGTAGCATTGCATTTGACGCTCCCCCAGAGAAGAATGTTCAAGAGGTGGACATTGAAGCGTGCACTATTGCTAGATGAGGATGTCTTGGTGCAATTACGCAGAGAGACTGAAGGTTTTTTTAAGGTTAACATAGGCTCAGCATCATTATCAACGGTTTGGGACTCCTTCAAGGCGGTAATACGAGGGGAAATTAAGAGTATTTCATGCTATAAACGTAAAGCGTTTAGTGAAGAAATAAATAGGCTAGAGCAGGAAATGCTAATAAAAAGTGAGATGCTGGTTGGCAAAGATGAAGGGACCCAGGAGGAGCTAGGAAGAGCAGAGCTGGCCGAGCTAAGAATACGATTGGCAAATATTTTACAGGCACGAACGGTTAAGAGATGGGAGGTTAGCAAACTTAAACACTTTGAATATGGAGAGAGTTCAGGGAAATTGCTTGCTTGGAAAGCTAAATCAGATCAAGTTAGGGGCCATATTAAGGAAATAGTGGTGGGAGATACTATTACAAAACTATCCCGTAGGGAGGATATTGAACAAGGGTTTCAAGCACTGCTTGTTAGTCACAAATTTGTTCCTAAGATACATCTCAGTCAGAAACATAGGTATTTATATTTTCTTTCTAAATGTCAGCTTGCTATCTAATCATACATACACGTACGCTATGGCTTTAAATAGCCACACTTGATAGCACTTTATGATATTCTGTACAACAAGATAAAATCCCATAATTAACAGACTGAAGAACTATATATGAATACATGAAAAGCTAAGTTACAAACTCCTTGATAACCTACATGCATACTATATTCATGACAGTGCTTCAGTGCTTCATCAATTGTAGTAGATTCTAAATAAATTTGAATACCAATACAAATCTCATTTTCAAAATGGTGGTCATTATAGAGACATGTTCTTGATGGGTTGATTTTTCTAAGAATTCACTGGTGTCTCTGTTGATCCTCTTAGATGTAACAACAAGCAGCACGTCATCCAAATAAGAGGCTTTATACCATATTAGACAAAGAAAAACATGCCCTACTATCTTCTGGCAACACAATCAGAAATGGCATGTTGGAACCTAATGGACAGTGTTTCAACTTTATTCCACCCAAGTTGATATAGAGACAAATTTCCATCTGTGAGATGCTGATAAAGTCATGTCATAAGTCACAATGCCGTCCTTTAAATATATGGATAATAATAATGGAGAGCTTTTTGGAACTAATAATTTTATCTGTCATTGTACACACAACTAGGAATCAATGTGACAGCAAAGTTCTGTAAATTGAAGATGTCTAACAATGTCTATTTATCCAAGTATCTTAAAGGTGACATCTGGTACAATATTGTGCTGATAAAGATACAGTGCATCTTTTGGATCAATCGGATTGCAGCATTAGCTGTTTTATGGACAGTTTAGGTAAATGATTTGTGCTTGTTTTCACTTTTGATCAATCCAACGTCTGTGACTGAAAATATGTAGACTACAGAATTTGTTTATGTATCATCCTCACACATACACCCCTATTTAAAAGCTAAAACAAACTACATAAAAGTAAATACTAAAGAAATTAATATTGTGTTCTTTGCCTCTACATTGGAACATATGAGTGGCTCTCTTTTAATGTAAGATTATTCATGACTTCACTTTAAAAAGGATTCCCCTGGCAGAAACTTTCTCTGTAAGCTGAGTCCTAGTGGACAGAGCACCATTTGTTAAAGAAAATGATTGAACAATATCAGTGGCGGCTCCTCTGCTATGGCAGAGGAGCATCACCACCTCCCACCCCTCCCCGCCAGCAGTAACAGCTGGAAATCCTTTCACAAGGAAAGGATAATAAACTGTGTTTTTTGTCCTTTGTTTGTGAAAGGGGCGGGGCATTGGGGGTGACGAGCAAAGGGGAGTGCACTGTGCACTCCTCTCAGAGCGCATGTGTGTTTGGCCTGGTGTCTCGGGCCGACCAAACACATATGCGCACAGGGCTCTCTCCAGCCCAGAAACACAATTGTGGGACTGGAGAGAGTCTGCACAGGCTCCCAGTCTGCCTGGGAGTGCCCTGGCTGGGCGTTCTCAGCCAATTCTGACGCTGCTCTGAGCAGTGTCAGGATTGGCCGCATGGCAGGCTGGGAGCCTGTGCCTGCCTGCAGCCAGCAGAGGAGCGGAGCAGGGCGCAGGAAGAAAATGTAAGTGTTCATTTTTTTTTATTTCATTAAATTAAAAAAAAAAAAAAACCACCCCCCTGCATTACCCCCAGTAATCCCCACGACTGAACAATATCCTAATGTAAGGGCGAAATGACCACCATATCTCAATGTCTATCTCTGCAAATGGGGTTTGGTCCATACCAGAAATGAATGAAAGATTTTTTCTTTCTTGAGTGAAGTGGTAGTACTCGAGTTTTCCTGGCTTTTAGACTCACAGTTGGATTTATTAGAAGGCAAAAAGACTTCCTGAACTCTGACAGGAAATGAATTGATCCATTTTGAGAGCCAGGTATGTGATCCCATCTGCTAAAATCTAAGCAGCACGACTGCTTTGGATGCGAGTCCATTGGTTACGAATATTTGTATACAGTCCTTGCATCTCATTTTTCTGGGAGATTACAATCAATATTAAAAGAGTGGATGTTTTGTCAGAAATTGACTATAAAATTCAATGGTGTTTACTGAACTGTATTCTGGTGCTCGTTGCAAACAGAGATTCCTAAATCAAAAACAGTGCGTCAGCACTCTTATACGGCTTTCATTTACACAAGACAACAGGGTGTATTTGAATCACTTTATGGAAACTGATGTTATTACATTTTGCCCTAAAAATGTTGATTTCTATTAAATCTCTTTAAGAATGCTCATGCTGAGTCTCTATCACTTGGAGCTTTCAATTATGGATGCTGAGAACCAATGTATAATTGATATCATAATATACCGCTGGCACAGATTAATTTCAGCTCAGCAATGAAGACGATGCACAGTGATGTGTCTGACTGCTAACTAACAGGCTGGCTGGTACTTCACTGCAGGGGCAAAGAATTCTATCTTTTACCTTCACCCTTCACTTTATGGATGCGTGGCTCGGCATTTACTTGCAACCACTGAGCATTAAATGAATCTGACATGAGACTCTTACAGATAAATTGTAGATAGGTTTACATTTAGCGTCGAAAACTGTTTCACGTTCGACTTTTAAAATTTCTTTCCATGAAGCAAATCTTTTCAAGCAGAGAACGTTCATCGCCTCAGGTTATTTGAGGATCGGTCTCAATGGAAATCACATGATTGATGTAACAGCAGCATAGCAGGCCTGCCATGTTCCCCGAAGCCAAAGTGTGGTATGCAAAAGGATCCCTAACTGGGATCCAGAGGGCTCCTCACATCGCAGGGACGCGGTCATTGACCGTCTGCACTATTGATGGTTAATTCAATGCACCTTTGATAACCTTTGGTGTAGTAGAACAGCTATACACGGAACACAATGGGACCTCACACCTATAGGCCTAGGTCTTATTACCCCTACTGTTCTGATAACAGCAGGGCTCCCTAAATGGCAGCAGTGGGGCACACTAGGCCACTGTCCCAATACTTCTGACCCTACTGTACCTGTGACGAGCTGAAAGGATCTTAGTTGCTACTTAGTTTTGTACATCTGCCAATTTTAAGCCACTGCATTCAGGTCACAATTAGGCATTACCTAGCAAGGCATGGTGTGTTCCAGAATTATGCCAAAATATTCCGCTCATTCATGCGCATGTATGTTTGTCCAGCTGTCTCAGGCCGGCCAAACACACATGTGCACAGGGCTCTCTCCAAATAGGCACTGTGTTGCTGAGTTGGAGACAGCAGGCCCATGCTCCCAGTCTGCCTTGGAGCGCCCAGCTAGGGCGCACTAGCCAATCATAATGCTGCTTTGAGCAGTGTCATGATTGGCCGTAGGGCAGGCTGGGAGCCTATGCCTGGAGTGTAGCGGAGAGCGGCGGTGTGGCAGTGAGATTAAGATAAGTTTTTTAAAAATATTTTTTTATTTTTGTTTTATTCCCCCCGCCCCACCACTTTGCCCAGCCACAACTGATTACTTAGCCTCTTAGAAGACAGTAACCACAGTACTCAAATCCTATTGTCCATCAAGGTTTTAGTGTGGGTCACCCATTAAAGTGGAGTGCAGATGGCTTATGAGAATTGATTGACCACCCCGACCTACCTGAGGCAGAAGTTCAATCCCTCGCCATTACTTAGAAAAGTAGAAGGAACGTTCAGAATGCAAGAGTGCTATACATTGTATTTGTCCATCTGTGTCATACTGAAATGCATGTAACTATATAATTTATTCATTTGTATTGGCTCCTATTGCAATTCCTTTTTTCATGTAATGTGTCTTTCATATTTAAAGGCTGGAATCAAATCAATAAAATATTAATTAACTAGTTCGTGAACCATGAGGTTTACAACATTCCATTACCGAGTACGCTATTTGTATATCAGTTTATAGCAGAGTTAATTGCTCAAGGTTTTATGGACTGAAAGGGTATCTAAAAAAACGTACTAATATCATATGCCTTTCAAAATATTCGCTATCTAATAGTTGTGGGAACTTCCACCTTATAACTCAATATGCTAGATCCGAACTAAAACAATACAGCATGCAAAATATTTCTTCGAGGAGAGCCCCATCCCTCAAGGACGACTTTGGGGCTAATTATTATAATCATCTTTTGAAAAAAAATTATATAAATATTCCCATTTTTTTTGGTGACAGTGATTGGGATAGACTATTGGTTAGTCTTAATAAAGAGTATCACGTGCATGACGACCTTGACAGACTAACATTGTAGTAATGTTTAAACCCTAAATAATTTGATTGAAATATATTGAGCATTAAGATCAAGAAGTGCATTGTAGTGATACGCCGATAAAGGAAAACCACATAGCTTAAATAATATTAAGCTTTTTTATACTAATTCTTAAATATTTAGATGAGACTCTCCTTATGATAAATATGTTTTGTTGGACTGGACACAGGCTTTGCATTTATTTTTTGATCTTTAAAAGGTGAATTAAAAAGACGAAATAAATTATTGCTGTCCCAAACCTACTGACACATAGAATCAACTACCTTTTATCGCTCCAATAGTGGACAATGACATACAGACTTCGGTGCAGCAGAACCAAAAGTTACGTCTCGTTTTTCACAGAGATTTTTTTTTCCCAGGTAAATTTCGGCAGTTTTGACTTTCCGAAATATACCTTACCACAAAACTCATAATTGCGACTTGTATAATAAGAGGAGTTATCACGCACATAGCAATTAGCCGGGCCGGCTGAAATCGTGTTAAATTACAGTTTCAATAAACAACAGAAACTGCAAAATGGATGGGTAGGGGCTGAAACCGCACCAAGGGAAAGTGATTTCACTGAACTGCAGGTGGTGTGTTATGATTGCACAGAATTAAAATAGGTGGAAAAAAATGAACATCAGGCTGTTAAAAGAAACTCGCTATGTGTACAAAATCAAACAAGCATTTGCAATGCAATGGATCTATAGTTTGCTCGAGCAAGAGCTGCACCGCCATGGAGGATTCCCCAGGGCAGCGGAAAACCGGCGGTACACCGCCGGTTTTCCGTTTCTGACCGCGGCTGTACCGCCGCGGTCAGAATGCCCAAGGGAGCACCGCCAGCCTGTTGGCGGTGCTCCTGCGGTCGTTGGCCCCGGGCGGATTTTACCGCCAGGGTCAGAATGACCCCCATATTCTTGCTTGAAGTTGTATTTTTCCAGCAGAGATGACTAATACACTTATCTCCAAGGTTTCGTACTAGGCCGGTTTCATCCCCTTTGATACAAGGTCAGTCTCTGCAGGTGCGGACAATGAAGGTACAGATACCAAAAATAATTGGCAACCCATGTTGCAACTTGTGTTCCAAGGCTCCAAGGACAATGTATGCATAAATGAGTGCTAGTAAAAAGACAATTTTCATTGGACAATTTGAAGCCAACCCATGAACCTTCCAATGGAAGACCCTGCAGAATTTGGAATGTTCCTTACTTAAACCCACTGGACAAAGAGAAGTCAGCCATTTTTTCCTTGATGCCAATTTGAAGCCAGATGCCAGACTCCATTTTGGATGACACCCTGATGCCCTTTTCTCTATCTGAGAGAAAGAGACTTTAAGAATTCTCACCCTAGAGACTTTAACTTTGATTTGCCCCGTCTTGCCCATGAAGTAACTTTGCCCCATTCTCCTTGCCGTTGCAAGGAAGCTTGCCCTTAACTTTGACCCTTTGAAACTTGCCCCATGCAGATCGAACCGGTGCCTGAAGGACGAAGACTTTTCTTGAATGCTGATTGTATTTGGTAAATATGAAAGGATAATTGTATTATGCATTGTGTTTTTCCTTTTAGGTACCAACTGCTATTTTAGTAGGGCCCAAGCTAGAAGTTTTCCAAATTCATGTTGACTAAATCCATTTTGCATGAAGTTCCTTCATGCCAATGCTAATTAGAGGTTAGTCGAGGTATTCATTCAATGCACCATGCTAATTTGAAATCTTGTTATGCTGACCAATGTATGAAATTAGTCAAATACAGTTACTCATATTAGTGATTTGCATTGCCATAACTAAATGTATCATAATTCAGATTTTGCATAGATTGCGTTTCTTCCGCCGCTATGGACAGCTAGTAATGTTCATATACATATATAATTTGGTTTTGAGACTTATATATATCGTGCTAGCTTTGTTAATATAGGGAAATAAATTCATTAACTTTTAATAAACTGGTGTGGTTATTCATGACTGAAAGGTCATGGTGCGCCGAAATACCAACTGTTATTGATTTCTGATGTGTTATTTTGATCTATTAATTGGGTATTGATTACCGATTACAATAGTTATTGATTATTGATTTAAGTGACCCGACTATTCGAGGATGTGGAGAGCCCAACTCGGCTAAAGGTTCACCGACCTCCAACGTGTCCAGGTACAGGTAATTTATAAGAGCTGGACGCGTTAACAGTAGATGGTAGCAGAGATTGATGGTTTAGCCCTTGGGACCCCATCCGAGCAATAGACGGAGTTAAGTTAGAATTTTCTTTGATAAAACAAGTTGGAGGGATGATTATGCCCTAAGTCCCCAATGACTTTCCCGGGATCTCGGAGCTTGCGAATGAAGGACATGGAGGTGTGAGAATGGTTTTGGCGCTTCTAGTGACGGTATGAGAGAAGTTAGGGTTTTGCGCTTGCACAGCTTATTGCCACAGATTAATTGAGAAGTTTGTGAGGATTTTAGGGGGTGAAAAGATATTAGAGGAGTGTTACTCCAAAGTGTGAGAGTAGGGAAGTCGTCGAACTTCACATGTGTGTAGCGCTTTGTGCAAAAAATTGTCCACGTGGTTGTTGATGTTGAGACGGGCCCTGCGAGGTCAAGAGATTCCGGAGTATGTTGAAAAGTGTATGTGACACTTGTTTGATGTTGTGATCTGGTCGGTTTAATAGGTTGATCGGACGTTGTCAACAAGTTGGTATGAATTCTGAGGAATGAAAGAACATTTTCAACTTTGAGATTTGACAAATTCTAAAGTGCACTAGAATAGTTAATTGATCAGTTGAGAGTAAAGTTTGCGGGTCAAATTTTTCTTGCGCAAGTGGAAAACCGAGAAAGATGGAATAACTGCAGAGGCTAGCAAAAAATCCCTAAGGTTTCTGAAGCGATTGTATTACCCTTCCTGTAGTAAACCAACAGATTTGTTTTCTTCTTTTGGTTAGTGCTCGCGTTATATTGCAGAAATTAGTCTATGAGTGAAGCTGAATGAAAAGAGGACAAGCCGCAGGACTTTGTCAGCCGCAGTGTGTGAGTGTGACGTCACTAGGAGCCGTGCTGGGATAGGTCGGTTGGTAAGAAGGGTCGCGCACGGATTGGACACAGTCCGTGAAGCGCAATTGGTAGGGGAAAGGCAAGCGAAGAGTATTCCGGGAATTAAGGTCAGTTATTGATTATACACATTTTAGAAAAATAAAAGACGGAAAGATGAAATTTTTCACAGCGTTTAAGAGTGCCATGAGGGGAGACGTTTACATTAAAGCAAATGTAGGAGAAGAAACACCGCCTGAGGGTACGCCAGCTTACATCGTTATTGAAGAAAAGGGTGTAGCACCACGTCTTTGGCTAAAGTAATGGTGCAAATTAACAGAGAAGCATGGAAGTGTAGTGTTCCCTATCCACGGGTCGTTTAACCTAAGGGTTTTGGAGAATCTAAGATTTGCGCTATACGACATGAAAGTACCCCCTAGACCAGCACAGTTTGAGGCACTAGCAATTCGGAAGCTAATAGCTAGAAACCAACAACAAAAGAAATTTGAGACAAGAATAAGAAAAGTAGAAAAGACACTAGCGGATGCTAGATGGGACAGCACACAAAAGGTTTGGAGATCAGATGTATTGCAGGGGATTAGATTATTTCCAGCAATTACTGATGAAGTGGAGATGGAAGGAAGGAAAGCTACCTATAAGACAAACAGGAGTCAGTCCAGAAAGAGAGAGAACAACAGAAACTCGAAAAGGTCAGACGAGTCAGACGTTGAGGAGATCATTATACAATTGCTGAATGACCGCCAACCACCATATGTGGAAAGCGAAAAAGGCTCAAGCATTAGTACTGCCCCTCCAGAACCAATACAGGGCAATGTAACACCAAAGTTGAGAATATCTCAAAGGCAGAGCAGTTCCGATATGCCTTTCTCACCACAAATACCACAGATTCAGAAAATATACCCAGACGTGCCTAAATTGAAACTGGCTGATAACTATCAGCCACAGGTTCAAAGGCACTGCTGTGTTGAGCATAACATGGGAATGACCTCTGATTCAATGGCGCAGCGAGGACAGAGTCACCAAAGACCAACATTGATTCAAGCCGAATCAACACAGTTTTTGATGCCTCAAAAGCAGGCACAAGAAGTGCCGAAGTATACTCAAGTAACAGAGAGCCAGTTAGGTAAGCCAGCAATGATGAACCATAATGTGGGGATTAACATGCCACAGAATTCGGGGAACAGACAGAATCCAGATGCGATATCTCTGCCTATCACTGTAGGTCCACCAGTACCACTGTACATACAAGCAAACCCAAACATATGCAAACAAGGGGTAGTAATGACACAGAGTGGGACAGGGAGAAGATGCATAGAAACCACTCCAGAAACAACTCCAATAGCGGCACTGCCAAATGGATCTGGGTCCTTGTCGGAATTTAGTCCAATCCCAATTTGTGCTCCGTCAACCGTGGTAAGGTCACATCCACCACTATTAGTACCGTTAACCTCAGAGACTGAAACATTACAGAAACCATCATTAGCAGTTGATGTAACTGCTACACTGATGGGACTAAACGCAAAACAGTTAACACAATGGTTCAACAGCCTGAACTCCCCACAGAGTACATCCAGCGGAAAGGGAGAAGAATACCTGAATAAAATAAGATTGGGTATGGAGGCAGATGAACTGGTAGAGGGAACAATGGGCTTGAACAGATTAGAATCATACACAGAGGAAGAGCTAAGATACATATGCCCTAGGATTACAAGAGAAGTAAGCAGCATACATAAGAAGTTACAAGAAATTGCAGACAGGAACGAGATCGATATAAGTAAGACTAAACACCTGAGCAGAAGTTACAGGTTAGATTTTGAGACAAAAGATTTTGAACACATGAGATCCGCAGGGATGAAAACACACCTTAAAGAGATACTGCAGAGCACACAGGTCTGGAGATGTTTAGACAAGTGGGAAAGCAGGTGGGTTAAGAAAAAGGACAAAAAGAAAGAAAATATCCCAGAGCGGAATGAGAAAGCACAACAGAATGACGACCTGATAACCATGTTACCAATGAGAGAGACAGCAGGGGGAAAACTTGTACATGTACCATGGCACAGGTGCGATATTCAATCCTTTACGGATGATTTCCCTAAATTAAGAGAAAAACCGACCGAGTGGTATCAACAAACAGATAGATTTGTGAAACTTGCAAAATGTCTCTGGGAAGACCTGAATACCTTAATTGAAATTGTGGTTCCGGCAGATTTGTGGGAAGATTGTAAGAGGGCTGTAGGTTGGCCGACGAGTGAACCAGAGAGAGATAGGGACACAGGTGCACCATCGCCTACGGTAATGAGTTTATACCACAAGGTGATCGAGCACTTGAAAACCAAGGTTGCGTCGAAAAATGTGGATTGGCAGAGGATTGACAGAACAGCCCAAGAGGTTAAAGAGTCTATACATCCGTATTATGAGAGATTGTTGAAAGCGTTTAAAAATTACAGTGGCACGGAAACGATTGAGGCAAAGGACATGCTCCATTTTGTGTTCAGATTTGTGGAAGGGTTGAGACCCGAAATCAGCCAGATGATTAAAACGCATTTGATATGTTGGCAGTCAAAGTCGATCGATGAAGTATTGAACTACGCAAAATACTGCAGTGATGAGATTGAGACAAAGCAGAAAAGGTTGAAAGAAAAGGTGATGGTGATGCAGCTTAGAGCAGCTCAGACAGGTTTGCAAGGTTTGCAAGGTTTTCAACAACAGATGCAGCAGCAGCAGCAGGGAAATGCTATGTTTCAGCCGCAGATGAGAGGCAGAGGCCGAGGAGGTTTTGTGAATAATGGTCCTGATTTAAATACCGTTATGATTCCAAATGGTATACAGGCAATGAAGAAGGTGATGCCATGTCACAAGTGCGGAATCGTCGGGCATTGGAAACGGGAGTGCCCAATGATGGTGCAGGAAGGTGTAGGTCAGCAAAACAATGATGTCAAAGCATTTCAGAACATGAGAGGACTAAAATTGAGAGGTCCAAATCCAAATTATCAAAATAATGTAAATCAGATGCAGGGTTTAAATCAAATCAAATCATTAGCATTTATAAAGCGCGCTACTCACCCGTGCGGGTCTCAAGGCGCTAGGGACAAAGGGGGTGGTTATCGCTGCTCGAACAGCCAGGTCTTTAGGAGTCTCCGGAAAGCGGAGTGGTCCTGGGTGGTCCTGAGGCTGGTGGGGAGGGAGTTCCAGGTCTTGGCCGCCAGGAAGGAGAAAGATCTCCCACCCGCCGTGGAGCGTCGGATGCGAGGGACGGTGGCGAGGGCGAGGCCAGAGGAGCGGAGGGGGCGGGTGGGGACGTAGAAGTTGAGGCGTCTGTTGAGGTATTCCGGTCCCTTGTCGTGGAGGGCTTTGTGTGCGTGGGTGAGAAGTCGGAAGGTGATCCTTTTGCTGACTGGGAGCCAATGCAGGTGTCTCAGGTGTGCAGAGATGTGGCTGCTGCGGAGTACGTCGAGGATGAGGCGGGCCGAGGCGTTTTGAATGCGTTGTAGGCGATTTTGGAGTTTGGCTGTGGTCCCGGCGTAGAGGGTGTTGCCGTAGTCCAGGCGGCTCGTGACGAGGGCGTGGGTCACGGTTTTTCTGGTGTCGGCGGGGATCCAGCGGAAGATCTTGCGGAGCATGCGGAGGGTGAGGAAGCAGGCGGAGGACACGGTGTTGACTTGCTTGGTCATGGTGAAAAGAGGGTCCAAGATGAAGCCGAGGTTGCGGGCGTGGTCTGCGGGGGTCGGTGCGGTGCCGAGGGCCGTGGGCCACCAGGAGTCGTCCCAGGCGGACGGGGTGTTGCCGAGGATGAGGACTTCAGTTTTTTCAGAGTTCAGCTTTAGGCGGCTGAGCCTCATCCAATCTGCGACGTCCTTCATACCCTCTTGTAGGTTGGTCTTGGTGCTGGCGGGGTCCTTGGTGAGGGAGAGTATAAGTTGGGTGTCGTCGGCGTAGGAGGTGATGATGATGTCGTGCTTGCGTACGATGTTGGCGAGGGGGCTCATGTAGACATTGAAGAGTGTCGGGCTGAGTGATGAGCCTTGAGGTACGCCGCAGATGAGCTCAGTGGGTTCTGAGCGAAACGGAGGGAGGTAGACTCTTTGGGAGCGGTTTGCGAGGAAGGAGGCGATCCAGTCCAGGGCCTGGTTTTGGATCCCGGTGGAGCAGAGGCGGGTGATTAGGGTGCGGTGACAGACGGTGTCAAAGGCAGCCGAGAGGTCGAGAAGAATGAGGGCGACTGTTTCACCGTTGTCCATCAGGGTTCTGATGTCGTCTGTGACTGAGATGAGGGCGGTTTCAGTGCTGTGGTTGGTTCGGAATCCGGTCTGTGAGGGGTCGAGCAGGTTGTTGTCTTCCAGGAAGGTGGTCAGCTGTTTGTTGACGGTCTTCTCTATTACTTTGGCTGGGAAAGGCAGAAGGGAGATGGGGCGGACGTTTTTCAGATCGCTCGGGTCAGCCGTAGGTTTCTTTAGTAGGGCGTTGACTTCGGCGTGTTTCCAGCATTCGGGGAAGGTAGCAGAAGAAAAAGAAGAGTTGATGATGGTCTAGAGGTGCGGGGCGATGATGTCGTCGGCTTTGTTAAAGATGAAGTGCGGGCAGGGGTCCGAAGGGGCGCCGGAGTGGATAGAGTTCATGATGGATTTGGTTTCTTCCGTGCTGATGTGGGTCCAGTTGTTGAGGGTGATGGTCGGGGATGTGGGTTCTGTGGTGTTTGGTTGGGTCTGGTGTCCGAAGCTGTCGTGGAGGTCGCTGATCTTGCGATGGAAGAAAGTGGCGAGGGATTCGCATAGATCCTGTGAGGGCGTGACGGCGTTGGCGTTGGCGCTGGGATTGGAGAACTCCTTGACGATGCTGAAGAGTTCTCTGCTGTTGTGGCTGTTTTTGTCCAGTCTGTCGGTGAAAAAATTCCTTTTGGCAGCGCGGATCAGGTGGTGGTGTTCGCGGGTAGCGTTCTTGAGGGCGGTCATGTGGTCAGCGGTGCGGTCCTTGCGCCAGGCTTTCTCAAGTGCGCGACAAGTTTTCTTTGATTCTTTGAGGGTGTCAGAGAACCAGAGGGGTTTCTTGGTGTTGTTCTGTCGCTGCAAGCGTTTGAGGGGAGCAAGGTTGTCTGCGCAGTTGGAGATCCAGTTTGTGAGGTTGAGGGCTGCGTCGTTGGGGTCGGTAGTGAGGGTGGGTTGGTTGGCGGCTAGTGCGGAGAAGAGTTGCTCTTCAGGGATCTTGTTCCACTGTCGGCGAGGGATGGGTTGAGTGCGGAGGTGGCGGGTCTCGCGTCGGAATGTGAAGTGGACGCAGCTGTGGTCGGTCCAATGAAGGGCGGAGGCGTGGCTGAAGAAGACGTGTTTGCTGGCGGAGAAGATAGGGTCGAGTGTGTGTCCGGCGATGTGGGTGGCAGTGTTCACCAGTTGTTTGAGGCCGAGGTTGGCGAGGTTGTCGAGCAGGATGGTGGTGTTGGGGTTGTTGTTTTGTTCCAGATGGAAGTTGAGGTCGCCTAGGAGGATGTAGTCCGGTGAGGCGAGGGCGTGCGGGGAGATGAAGTCGGCGATGGCATCGCTGAAAGGGGCGCGAGGTCCGGGAGGACGGTAGACGAGGGATCCTCTGAGGGTGGTCCTCGGGTCGGTGCGAATCTGAAAATGCAGGTGTTCAGCGGCGAGAGGGGAGTCTTCAGTGGAGGTGGTGACGCTGATGGACTCTTTGAAGACGATGGCGATACCTCCTCCTACTTGGTTGGTGCGGTCTTTCCTGGAGATCTTGTAGCCTTCGGGGATGGCGGTGGCGATGTCTGGAGCAGAGGAGGCGTTCATCCAGGTCTCCGTGATGAAGGCGACGTCCGGTGCTGTGGAGTCTAGGAGGTCCCAGAGTTCAACGGCGTGTTTGTGAACGGAGCGAGCGTTGACTAGGATGCACTTGAGGTGGTTGATGGCGCGTGGGCTTGTGGTCGTAGTTGTTGCGTGGTGGAAGATGCGTTTGCAGGAGTTGCAGGCGAAGGGTCCATGGGTGCGTTTGGGGTGAGCTTGGAAGCAGGTGTTGGAGCGTCCTGGGTTGAGGGCATGGAGGGTGGTGGGATCGCAGCGGATCAGCGGGGCTTGGGAGAGCTGGGGACCAGGGGTCGTGGCGCTGGGCGCGGGCCAGGCGCGGACGGGCGCAGACGGGTTTGCCTCTGGCGCGCCTCCGGCGCGCCAGCGGCGCGCCCGCTGCGCGCGGTCACGCAGCAGCCGCCATATGAGGTAGGAGGGGGGGGAGGGGTCAGCTGGGGGCGAATGGGAGCTGGGGGGCGGGGGCGTGCAGGAGGTCGCGGCTGGAAAGCGCGAGGGAGGGGGGGACAGGTAGAGTGAGAAGAGCTGGGGGAGGGGGGTTTAAGGGTGGAGGGGGGAGAGTGTTAGGAGGTTTAGGAGATTAGGGAGAAAGATAGGTGTAGGGTTGTGAAGATAGGGGAGGGGGGGTTGTAGAGGTGGGTGAGGGTGAGAGGTAGAGTGAGGGGATAGGAAGATAGGTAATAGAGGGGGTGGCGGGAGGGGGGAGAGATAGAGAAATAGGTAGAGAGAAAAGGTAGATAGAGAAATCGATAGATAGGGAAAAAGATAGAGAGATAGGAAGATAGGAGGAGGTAGAGAGTGAGGGAGTTGGATAGTGGGATAGAGAGATGGAGAGATAGGTAGATAGGAAGAGTGAGGGAGGTAGAAAGTGAACGGGTTAGATAGGGGAGATAGATGGGGGATGCGAGTGGGGGAGGGGGATGAGGCAGGAGCAGGAGGGCAGGCGCGGGGAGAAGAGGACGGAGGAGGCAGAAGAGCCGAAGGCAGAAGACAAGAAGACAAGAAGAACAGAAGAACAGAAGAAAAGAAGAACAGAAGAAAAGAAGAACAGAAGAAAAGAAGAACAGAAGACCGGAAGGACTGAAGACCGGAAGAGCAGAAGACCGGAAGAACAGAAGAAACACAGAAGAACACAGAAGAACAGAGAGGAATACAGAAGAACACCGAGGAAGACAGAAGAACAGAGAAGAATACAGAAGAACACAGAGGAAGACAGAAGAACACAGAGGAAGAAAGGAGAACACCGAGGAAGACAGAAGAACACAGAGGAAGACAGAAGAACACCGAGGAAGACAGAAGAACACCGAGGAAGACAGAAGAACACAGAGGAAGACAGAAGAAGACAGAGGAACACAGAAGAACACAGAAGAACACGGAGGAAGATACAAAAAACGAAGAAACAGAGTGCAGAAGACCACAGCAGAAGATGAGGAAGAAGAGAAGAGGAGAGAAGACGGGGAGAAGAGAAGTACAGAAGAAGAATACAGACGAGGAGAGAGGAGGAAGAACAGAGAAGAAGAAAAGAGGAAAAGAAGCAGGAGCAGGAGAGAGGGTGAGTAGCGCGGGCAGAACGAGGGGCTGGGAGGTGGGGGGTACTTACTGTGAGGTGGGTCTCAGGAACTCAGGAACCTGGAGGAGCTGCAGCGGCAGGGGGAGCGACCTACCCTTGGGTTTACAACCCATACAATCGCAGCAGGTGCAAATGCCTTGTGTGCAAATGCCACAGTTGCAGCCAATGCAACAGCAGTTTCCTATGGTACCTAATCAGCAAATGCAAATACCCTTAGCACCAATGAATCAGCAGCAAGCAATGCTTCCTCAACAGGTCACGGGTCAAGGAATGAATCAAAGTGACACAGTACACCAATTTCATTTACATAGTGAGAATGGAATAAAAGATGCATGGGAGAGTGAAAGTTCAGATGAGGAAGGGAATTGTATGCTTGCAGCATCTTTGGAAGTTGATCAAAAGGGTCCGTATGTGGAGGGAAGAGTTATGGGTCACCGCGTTTCATTCTTGGTTGACACAGGAGCTACACGTTTCACTGTCAAGAGCATTGAAGTACCAAATTTGCCACTTTCAGGGAGAACAGTTCAAGTAGTGGGAGTAGCAAATAGGTACCTGACAAACCCAATCACAGATCCAGTTAAAGTCAGAATTGGTAACTATCAAGGGTCACATAAATTTGTGGTGTGTGACTCAAGCCCGATATCGCTATTAGGGAGAGACTTATTGTGCAAATTGGGGTGTTCGATTATGTGTTCAAAGGATGGAATTAAAATTCAGACAAACGGTGATGGGGAAGAAGAGGACAGTGTAGGAGGGGATGAAGTGGAAACTGTCGATGAACCTCTGATTACTCTTTATCCAATGCTCACTGAAGCAGATATTCCTGCTGAGTTACAGGAAACAGTCAGAAAGGAAGTGTGGGATATGACAGGGAAAGAAGTAGGATTGGTCAAAGGAGTAGAACCAGTGAAAGTGACTGTAAAACCCAATGTAACTTTTCCCCAGACCCCACAGTACCATATGGCACAAGACACCCTCATGAAAGTCGCCCAACTTATTGATGAGTTTGTAAAACAGGGAGTATTGAAAGAAGTGTTAAGCAGTCCATGTAATTCACCAATCATGGGACTAATAAAACCAAGTGGAAAGGTCCGAATTGTTCAGGATTTGAGGAAAATAAATGACATAATAATCAAATGTTGTCCCGTAGTACCAAATCCAGCTGTGATAATGTTTTAAGTTCCCTGTGATGCTGAGTGGTTCTCAGTCATCGACTTATCACAAGCATTCTTTTCTGTGCCTCTTCATGAGGACAGCCAATTTCTCTTTTGTTTCAAATTCCTAGACAGAGTCTACAGTTGGTGTCGAATTCCTCAAGGGTTTTCGGAGTCACCATCAATTTTCAATCAGATTCTAAAGAAAGATTTGGAATCGTTGGAGTTACCGTTTGAGTCAACCCTAGTACAGTACATTGACGATTTGTTGATTGCATCCAAGACCGAAAGTGACTGCACAGCCGACACCATTGCCCTATTGAACCATTTGGGAAGGAACGGACACAAAGGGGGTCATTCTGACCTCGGCGGTAAAAGGCGCTTACCGCCGGTCAGAAGACCGCCATAACACCGCTGCGGTCGCAGTAAACCGCCACGGTCATTCTGACCCGCAACTGCAAACCGCCAAAAACCCGACAACAACAAAAGTCCGCCACACCAACGGGCAGCGAAAAACTGGCGATGACCAAACCTCCACCGTCACGCCAACAGAAATACGCCCATGCTATTCCGACCCACAAATCCCCGCAGCGGTCTTTCAACCGCGGTATTCCATTGGCAGTACACACCGCCGCGCTCAAAATACACACACCTTTTCAAAACACAGCCACATTGGACAATTCAAAATACACACACCTGAGACACATACACACACCACTCCCACACACCCATTACAATATAAAACACACACCTACATCACCCACAAACCCTTACAACCACAATTGCGACTGAAGGCCAGAGAGAGACAGCACAGAATAGAGTACACCATCACACAGAGGCAAATCACAACATCACCCACACAATATCCACGCACAAAACACCATACACCACCACACTCACCACACTCTACAATACATACACCACCCCACACCCAATCCACACCACCCCATGGCACCCCAAAGACACCCCAGGTTTTCTGACGCAGAACTCAGGGTCATGGTGTAGGAAATAGTTCGGGTAGAGCCCCAGCTCTTCGGGACACAGCTGCAGCACACCACCATTGCCAGGAAGATGGAGCTATGGCAAAGAATAGTGGACAGGGTCAACGCTGTGGGACAGCATCCACGAAATCGGGACGACATCAGGAAGCGGTGGAACGACCTACGGGGGAAGGTGCGTTCCCTGGTATCAAGGCACAACATTGCGGTGCAGAAGACTGGCGGCGGACCCCCACCTACTCCCCCAGAATTTACAGCATGGGAGGAGCAAGTCTTGCACATCCTGCATCCTGAGGGCCTTGCAGGAGTAGCTGGAGGAATGGACTCTGGTAAGTCAAATCTTCACTACTTCATTCCTCCCACCCCACCTGCATGCCAAAGCATACCCCACCCTCACCCCCACCCCCATCACACCAACTCCTTGCAAATGACTCACCATCACAACCCACACATCCCAACACCTAGCCCTGCATGCGTCCACAAAGCATGGACACCCATCACCAAAGCATGCCCACTGCACATACCCATCTCCCCCACAAGCCACCGTCACAACAGCCCCCACAAGGGAATGCCAGCACTGAGGTACACGGCCACCCACCCATTGCACACTATGGCACACACAGAAGCAATAACTATACTCTTATACCCCTGCAGGACCCGAACGCCACCACACCGCCCAGGAGGGTCCAGAAATGTCCATCCCACCCCCAGAAGAGGCCCCCAGTGATGACAGCAGCTCTGTCTCCCTGGACCCAGATGACCAGCCCGGCCCATCGGGGACCTCGGGACAGTCGGTTCCCCTCACACAGCCACAGGCCACAGCAGACCTACCCCCCTCTGGGAACACCAGCACAGATCCCACCCAGCGGGCCCATGCCTCTGTCTCCAGGACACGTCAATCAGCGGTGTGTCCACCACTACAGGGCACCCAGGTTGACCCACCACCCCAACAACAGAAGGGACCTGGGGGCAGTGGTAGTGGGCACACGGTCCGGGGAACAGAGGCCCAGGGAAACAGGGGAACTGGGAGGGCTGCTGTGCGACAGGGGGGGGGACAGGCCCAGGGAACCAACTCTCCACGAGGCCCTCTCCTTCATCATGGGAGCATACCACCGCTCCCAGGAGACGATGGCTACGGTACTGGCCAGGTTCCAGGAGATCCAGGTACTGCAGGAGGAACAGTACATGGGGTTCAGGGAAGAACTCTGAGCCATTAGTTCCGCAATGGGGACCATCGTCGTGGCTCTTACCCAGATTGTCACCACATTGCGGGACCATGTGGCACCACAAAGGGCCCCTGTCACTAGCATGGACCAGGAACAGCCTACCACCTCCGCCGGCGCTAGTGGACAGGAGGCCCCCACACATCAACAGGCCACCAGAACCCCACCTCCTGCAGAAGAAGAACCACCCCGCAAGCGGTACCTGAGATCTAGGAAGAAGACAGAGTAGGATGCCAAGACCCCCGCCAGCAAAGGATACCCCCTGATGTCATCCCACTGTCCCACATTGTCACCCTGTCCAACCTTGAAATGCCCCTGCTCCATCCTTCCACAGGCATATGGACAATGCACCTGTGAGACTGAAAATCTGGACTCTGCCATGGACATTACTCCACCATCACCCATCACCGATTTTCAAGCATGTCCCTAAATTTATCACTTAAATAAAATCACTTATTGCACTAAAATTATCTGGAGTCTGCTTGTATTTTGAACAAATGTATTAGACATAACGGTGCCCAAATGTTCAGTTACATTGTGATGACAACATACCACTGTCACACAGCTGTAGTCCATGGGCAAACAAAGCATAGGTCACGCAGTGGGGCCCACATCTCTGAAAACGGATGGGAAAGTCACAACTCAGTTAACATAAACTGGGGGTAAACTCAGACAGTAGAGAGGCAGGAGACTGTAAGTACATGTAAAATGGCGGTGTTGATTCGTACCTGTGTGTTATTGAAAATACTGTTGTATCACTGTGTCCCTGTTGTCTGTGTCGTCCCCGTCGTCTTCCTCCTCTTCACTCTCCACAGGCTCCACAGCTGCCACAACACCACCCTCTGGACCATCCTCCTGCAGGAAAGGCACCTGGCGTCGCAAAGCCAGGTTGTGAAGCATACAGCAGGCCACGATGATCTGGCACACCTTCTTCGGTGAGTACATTAGGGATCCACCTGTCATATGCATGCACCTAAACCTGGCCTTCAGGAGGCCGAAGGTCCGCTCGATCACCCTCCTAGTCCGCCCATGGGCCTCATTGTACCGTTCCTCTGCCCTGGTCCGGGGATTCCTCACTGGGGTCAGTAGCCACGACAGGTTGGGGTAACCAGAGTCACCAATTAGCCACTCACGGTGTCTCTGTAGCTGTTCCATCACATAAGGGATGCTGCTATTTCGCATGATGTACGCGTCATGCACTGACCCAGGGAACTTGGCATTTACATGGGAGATGTACTGGTCAGCCAAACAGACCACCTGGACATTCATAGAATGATAACTTTTTCTGTTCCTGTACACCTGTTCACTTTCACTGGGGGGAACCAAAGCCACATGGGTCCCATCAATAGCACCAATGATGTTGGGAATATGTCCAAGGGCATAGAAATCACCCTTCACTGTAGCCAAATCGCCCACCTCAGGGAAAACAATGTAGGTCCGCATGTATTTCATCAGGGCAGACAACACTCTGGACAAAACCTTAGAAAACATAGGCTGAGACATCCCTGATGAAATGGCCACTGTTGTTTGAAATGACCCACTTGCCAAAAAATGGAGTACTGACAGAACCTGCACCAGAGGGGGAATCCCTGTGGGTTAGCGAATGGGTTTGGCTCCAGCTGGGCACACAGTTCCTGTATAGTGGCTCGGTCAAGTCTGTATGTCAGTATGACATGTCTTTCTTCCATTGTCGACAGGTCCACCAGCGGTCTGTACACGGGAACATTCCTCCATCTCCTTGCAAGTCCCAGCGGACGTTGCCTAGGAAAGACAACATGGAGCACAGAGTCAAGCAAACCCCAGGTACGTTTACACAGCTTGCACAGTACACGATTCGCTATGCATTGAATGGCTTGTATGAGTGGCAATGCAAGGCCTAGGCCTGTGTGACGCAGTAGAAATTAAGCCATGTGGGCCCTTGAAATGGCGGCTGCCTGACCTGTGAAGTGTGACAATGGGATGTGAGGTCAATGCGCTGGCGTGGCACACCGTGGCAGTAGGCGGTCGAAGACCGCGGTGCAAAGCCGCATTGGTTAACATAGAACCCTATGGGTTTCAGGAGCCAATGACGAAGTGCGCCGGCGGGCTCGGTACGCACCGCCGCGGTACGCACAGCCGCGGGCGTGACTGCCATTTTCTATCAGCCTAATCACTCGAGACCTGATCATCCACAGGAGAGGACCTATACTGCAAGTGCTGCTGTGACCTCGGTCTGGAAGAGACAATGGCTGCTGCGACTGGGGAAAGGGCCCCTGCCTTCACTTCTGAAGAATTGGAGAAACTCGTGGATGGGGTCCTCCCCCAGTATGCGCTACTCTACGGTCCTCCAGACCAACAGGTTAGTACACTGGGACCATGCTTTGTGGGCAATGCCTGGGTTGAGTGGGGTGAATGAACGAAGGTGCGGAGGGGAGCGTATGAGGCATGCATCAAACGACAGATGAGAGCATGTGCCACATGGCAAGGGTGGGGATGGGGGGCCACTCACATCGAGCATGCAGAAGGTGATGACAATTTTTCTCTCCCTGTACGTGTCACATAGGTCAGCGCCCATCAGAAAGTCGACATTTGGCGTGCCATCGCCAAGGACGTCCGGACCCTGGGGGTCCACAACAGACGTGGCACCCACTGCCGCAAGAGGTGGGATGACATCCGCCGCGGGAGCAGAAAGACCGCGGAGGCTCTGCTGGGGATGGCCTTCCAACGTAGGAGGGGTGCCACCCGTCAATTGACCCCCTGATGTCTCGGATCCTGGCGGTGGCCTACTCAGATTTGGATGGGCGCGTGAGGACATCACAGCAGACACAAGGGGGTGAGTACAAGCACATTCTGCTATCTTTGCGCGCAGTGGAGGTGTCTGGGTGGGGGAGGAGGGATGTGGGTATCCCTAGGCCAGGGCGATTTCTGTAGGCTAGTCCCCTCCGTAAGGCATGGCCCTGTGCCCCCGCCCTCCACCTCTGTAGGGTGCGAAGTACACCTATCCATGGCCTTGTGTCACCTATGTGTGCAGATGTCGTCCATTGGCTTGTAGGCCAAGTCTCACTGATTGAGTAGTGTACCCCAAGTGCGCGGCGTAGTGCAGGGGGCTTCTGTGTCTGTCCTCTCCGCCAACTGTGTTGCCAATGCATGCACTCAACATGTCTTTATTTCTCTCCCCCCCCTTTTTTTGTCTGCTCTTCCTGTTCATGTGTGCATTAGCATCATCTGGCGGAGGAGAAGTGGCATTGGAGCACGAGGGAGCTGCATCTCACATGGCCCCGGAGGGCCATGCAACGGACTCTGATTTCACCAGTGAGACGGAGGGCGAGGGGGGCTCCACAACGGGGACACGTGGAGACATCAGCGACACCAACAGGTCCTCGGAAGGGAGCTCCCTTGTGGTGGCGGCAACATTCGTGCCCACCGCAACAACAGGTACAGCCTCCACCCAGCGCACCAGCTCGCCCTCCAAGCAGCCCCTCAGCGTTCGCCCCGTGCCCGCTCGCACACCAAGGCGGGCATCTCCTTCGCCCCAGGCACCTCAGGCCCTGCCCCAGTTACCCCTGCTGCCCTCAGTGAGGAGGTCATTGACCTCCTCCGGACGCTCATTGTTGGGCAGTCTACCCTTTTGAATGCCATCCAGGGGGTGAAAAGGGAGGTACATCGGAGCAATGCATACCTGGAGGGCATTCATTCGGGTCAGGCTGCCCATCAGCGATCGTTCAATGCTCTGGCCTCAGCACTGACGGCAGCCATTGTCCCTGTCTCCTGCCTCCCTCCTCCAACTCCCTCCACCCAGTCCCACTCCCCTGTTCCTCTGCCTCTCCCAGACACACCTACAGACCAGCCTGCACACACCTCAACACCCAAGGTCAGCTCATCCAAACATAAGCACCACACATCCCACAAGCATTCACACAAGCAACTTCCACATGCAGACATGCCAACAGCCACTGCCTCCTCTGTGTCCCCCTCCTCCTCGTCTCCCTCCTCCCTCCCTGTGACGTCTCCACTCACACTTGCATGCACCACTTCATCAGCCACTACGTCCATCACCAGCACACCCACCAGAACACTACGCACATGTGCAGTCACCACCCCCACTGCCATTTACACGTCCCCTGTGTCCTCTCCCAGTGTGTCTGTCACCCCCTCTTCCAAACCACACAAACGCAGGCAGCCACCCACCCAACAGCCATCCACCTCACGACAGCCTCCGTCACAAGCACCTGCACCCAACGACAGCACACTTGACTCTCCTACAACCACATCCTCTTCCTCCACTCCCATACCCTCTGCACCTACCCTTCCCATTGCTCCTAAAATGTTTTTCCTCTCCAAACTTAACCTCTTTCCATCACCTGACCCACCCCCTCCATCTCGTAAAAGTCCAATCAGCACCTCAGCCACCACAAGCCCTGGACCTACAAGGACCATAGTCCAGGGATATTGGAGTCCACCACCTTCGAGGGCAGCTACATCGGCCAGCAGCAAAGAGACAGCCAGCCCACCCCCTGGGAAAAAATCCAAAAAAGGCAAGGGCCGGCGCGAGAGGACAGAGACGGCAGCCTCCAGAGGCACCACACTGGCACCAAGTCCGGCAGCAGGCGAGCTGCCCAGGAGGGCCCCACCAGACCCATTCCGGGGGTGAAGGAGTGCACCCACGGGCATGGGACACCAGCACAGGAGGGCCCCGCAAGCGAGAAGTCGGATGGCGAGTGAACACCAGATATTGGCCAGATCTGGTGCCCTGGAGACACATGTGAAGAACCGCTGAACAGGGCCCCGCCGTCTCAAGAACCGCTGAACAGGGCCCTTCAAGACAAGCACCGCTGAACAGGGCCCTTCAAGACAAGCACCGCTGAACAGGGCACCGCCGTCTCAAGAACCGCTGAACAGGGCCCTTCAAGACAAGCACCGCTGAACAGGGCCCCGCCGTCTCAAGAACCGCTGAACAGGGCCCTTCAAGACAAGCACCGCTGAACAGGGCACCGCCGTCTTAAGAACCGCTGAACAGGGCCCTTCAAGACAAGCACCGCTCCGCTGGGCCCTTCAACTCAAGCACCGCTCCACTGGGCACCGCCGTCTCTGCACCGCTCCGCTGGGCCCTTCCTCTCAAGCACCGCTCCGCTGGGCCCTTCAACTCAAGCACCGCTCCGCTGGGCACTTCCTCTCAAGCACTGCTCCGCTGGGCACTTCCTCTCAAGCACCTCTCCGCTGGGCCCTTCAACTCAAGCACCGCTCCGCTGGGCACTTCCTCTCAAGCACCGCTCCACTGGGCACCGCCGTCTCTGCACCGCTCCGCTGGGCCCTTCCTCTCAAGCACCGCTCCGCTGGGCCCTTCAACTCAAGCACCGCTCCGCTGGGCCCTTCCTCTCAAGCACCGCTCCGCTGGGCCCTTCCTCCCAAGCACCGCTCCGCTGGGTACCACCGTCTCTGCACCGCTCCACTGGGCCCTTCAACTCAAGCACCGCTGACACATTGGCAGAAGGGGCAGGCCCGGATCAGTGTCGGACAGGGCTGCACGATACACTCTGGGCACCAAGACTCCTCCAGTACCGCTGGAGTCTGTCATCCTCTTGTGAGACTGTGGCTTTGCACTCCCCAGGATGGCACAGTGGGCAAGCCACCCACTGTATGGACTTGAGAGACTGTGGCTTTGCACTCCCCAGGATGGCACAGTGGGCAGGCCACTCACTGTAGGGACTTGAGAGACTGTGGCTTTGCACTCCCCAGGATGGCACAGTGGGCAGGCCACCCACTGTAGGGACTTGAGAGACTGTGGCTTTGCACTCCCCAGGATGGCACAGTGGGCAAGCCACCCACTGTAGGGACTTGAGAGACTGTGGCTTTGCACTCCCCAGGATGGCACAGTGGGCAAGCCACCCACTGTAGGGACTTGAGAGACTGTGGCTTTGCACTCCCCAGGATGGCACAGTGGGCAGGCCACCTACTGTAGGGACTTGAGAGACTGTGGCTTTGCACTCCCCAGGATTGAACAGTGGCCATGGAGGCCCCTCGTGGATCTGGCGTCGTGGACTCATGTGGCTGAGGTGCCCCCCCTTCCCTTCCTCCTGAGGTGCCTGTAGTTTTCCTATCTGATGCCCCTGCAGTGTTCTCTCCAATGGATTCGGGTCTCATGTGTGGGCTTTGCCCATGTGTTGAGGACCATTGGCCCACGTACAATGACAGAAAGCCAATTTTGACGGAACAATTTACATATGTGTATATAGTTATGGGATGTTCGACTTACTTATTTACTTAGCCTTACAATACATTTGAATTCCAATAACATATTATTTTGTCTTTGCATTCTTCCAGGGGGTTTGGGGGGTGTCACTCTGAGTTGTTGCTCTGCATTGGTGTGTAGGTAGTTGGGGGGGGGTTGTCGCGTATGTGTGTGCCCGTATTCTTTTCTCTTCCCCCCTCCCCTGTGTCATAGGTGCAGTACTCACCGTTGTCTTCTGCGCCGGCGTTCGTGCTCCTGGTAGAGGAGCAGGTAGACAATTGCTGGTAGGATGTGCAGTTCTGGTTCCATGCTGTCCAGATTCCTCGTGGAGTGTGTAGGGTGAGCGTTTTCCCGTTCGTAGTCTGTTTCCGCTGTGTTTTTATTGGCGGGGCTCCCGCCCCAGAAAAGGTGGCGGATTGGTGAGTTGTGATAGGGTGGGCGGTACATTGTCTGCCGCCTGTCTGTTGGCGGTGACCGCCGCGCTGTTTATTTGTCCCGCCGTGGCTGTCGGAGTGTTAAAGTGGCGGTCTGTGTTGGCGGTTTCCGCCAGGGTCAGAATTCCATTTTTTTACCGCCTGCCTGTTGGCGGGTTGGCCGCCGCTTTAACACTGACCGCCAGGGTTGGAATGACCCCCAAAATGTCCCCTTCAAAATTACAGTTCTGCCAGAAGAAAGTGAAATATTTGGGTCACCAAATAGAGAAAGGGTCACGGAGAATTATGAAGGAAAGAATAACAAATGTACTTCAAATGAGTCCCCCAAAGACGAGAAGAGAGGTGAGAAAGTTTTTGGGAATGGTGAGCTACTGTCGCCAATGGATTCCCAATTTCTCGACTCTAGCAAAACCTTTGCTGAAACTGACCCAGAAGGATGCGCTGGATGAAATAGAGCTGAAAAGAGATGAGATGGATGCTTTTATTGAATTAAAGGAATGCATGTGCAGGGCTCAAGCTTTAGGTATGCCTTATTACACAAAACCTTTCACATTGTTTTGTCATGAACGTGATGCATGTTCCTTGTCTGTCTTGACCCAAGCCCATCGTGGCGTAAACAGACCAGTAGCATATTTTTCAGCTACTTTGGATCCGGTCGCAGCAGCACTGCCAGGGTGCCTGCGTGCCGTAGCTGCAGTTGGTATCAGTTTAACCCAGAGTGAAGGAATAGTGATGGGACACCCTTTAACAGTCATGGTCCCTCACTCAGTCGAAATACTTTTGACACGTTCCCGAACACAGCACATGACTGGTGCTAGACTCACAAGGTATGAAACAATAATTCTGGGATCACCTTATGTGCAGCTGAAAAGGTGCACTACGTTGAATCCAGCAACCTTGTTTCCCAGTAAAAATGCTGAAATTGAGAACGCTGAAGACATCGAGCACGACTGTCTTCAGGTAACTGAATTTTGCACCAAACCAAGACCTGATATCAAAGATACCCGATTGGAAGAAAATGATCAAGTTATTTTTGTTGATGGTTCATGTTTGAGAGACGCACTGGGAATATTGAAAGCAGGATATGTTGTATGTACGGTAACAGGTGTTCTGGAAGCATCCTGGCTTCAAGGAGTTTACTCTGCACAAGTGGCAGAATTGGTAGCCCTTACTAGAGCTTGACAACTTTCCGCATTAATGAAAGTTACCATTTACACTGACAGCCAGTACGGATTTGGAATAGTGCATGACTTTGGACAATTGTGGTCACAGAGAGGCTTCATGACCTCTTCAGGATCACCAGTGAAAAATGGTGAAAGAATTAGAGAATTGTTACATGCCATCCAATTACCAGGAGAAGCAGCAGTGGTAAAATGCAGTGCACACTCAAAGGGACAAGACTATGGTGGTCATTCTGACCTCGGCTGTAAAAGGCGCCTACCGCCGGTCAGAAATCCTCCATAATCCCGCCGCGGTCGCGGAAACCCGCCACGGTCATTCTGACCCGCAGAAGGCAAACCTCCGAAAATCCGACCGCCACAACAGACCGCCAGACCAGCGGTCGGCGGAAAGGTGGAGGTGACCAAACCTCCACCGCCACGCCAACAGAAATACGCCCATGCCATTACGACCCACGAATCCACGCGGCGGTCATTCAAACGCGGTATTCCATTGGCGGGACACACCGGCGCGGTCAGAATACACACAAACGAACAAAACTCACCCACATTGGACGATTTGAATCCCACACACCTGATACACATACACACACCACTCCCACACACACAATACAATATAAAACACCCACCCACATCACCCACAAACCCCTACGCTTAAAAATTCGTAAAGAAGACAAGAGCGAGACACCAGCATCCAAAACATAACAGCCACAGCCACTCAACACCATCACCCACACACTATCCACACACAAAACAACACACACCACCACACTCAACTCACTTAAATACACATACTCCACCCCACACATCATACACACCACCCCATGGCACCCCAAAGACAACCCCGCTTCACAGACGAAGAACTCAGGGTTATGGTGGAGGAAATCGTTCGTGTAGAGCCCCAGCTGTTCGGCACACAGATACAATACACCAGCATTGCCCGGAGGACGGAGCTATGGCAGAGGATTGTCGACAGGGTGAACGCAGTGGGACAGCACCCCAGAAATCGGGAAGACATCAGGAAGCGATGGAACGACCTACGGGGGAAGGTGCGTTCCATGGTATCCAGGCACAACATCGCCGTGCAGAAGACTGGCGGAGGACCCCCACCTCAACCCCCACAATTCACATCATGGGAGGAGGAAGTCTTGAACATCCTGCATCCTGACGGCCTCGCAGGAGTCGGCGGAGGAATGGATACTGGTAAGTTGAAGCTTCAATACTGCTTCCCCCCCACCTGCATGCCAAATCAGACCCCAACCCTCACCCCCATCCTCGAACCCCACCCTCACCCCCACCCCCATCCTCACCCCCACCCTCACCCCCACCACCATCCTCACCCCCACCACCATCCTCACCCCCACCCCCAGCACACCTATTCCCCGCCAATGTCTCACCATCACAACCCACACATCCCAAAACCTAGGCCTGCATGCGTCCACTAAGCATGGACACCCATCACCGAAGCATGCCCAATGCATATACACATCCCCCCCACAAGCCACCCTCACCAAAGCCCCCACACACGAATGCCAGCACTTGGGGACACGGGAACCCACAGATACACCCATATGCCACACATTGAAACTATAACCATACCTCTATACCCCTGCAGGACCCGACCGTCAACACACCGCGGCGGAGGGGCCAGAATTTTCCCCACCCCCCACCCAAGAGGCCGTCAGCGATGACAGCAGCTCTGTCGATCTGGACACCGATGACCAGCCCGGACCATCGGGGACCTCTGGACAGTCGGTTCCCCTCACACAGGCACAGGCCACTATAGACCCTAACCCCTCTGGGAACACCAGCACAGCTCCCACCCAGCGGGCCCATGCCTCTGTCTCCAGGGCGCGTCAATCTGCGGTGTGTCTACCACTACAGGGCACCCAGGATAACCCACCATCCCAACAACAACAGGGACCTGGGGGCAGTGGTAGTGGGCACACCGGCCAGGGGGCAGAGGCCCAGGGAAACAGGGTAACTCGGCGGGCAGCTGTGCGACAGGGGGGGGAGGAGAGGCCCAGGGAACCCACTCTCCACGAGGTCCTCACCACCATCATGGGAGCATACAACCGCTCCCAGGAGACAATGGCGACGGTACTGGCCCGGTTCCAGGAGATCCAGGTGCTGCAGGAGGAACACTATCGGGGGTACAGGGAGGACATCAGAGCCATCAACACCACCCTGGTTACCATGGTAGGGCTGCTGCAGGACCTCGTAAACAGCAGGGCGGACACTGAACAACACCCAAGGGCCCCTGCCACTAGCCTGGACCAAGAACAGCCATCCACCTCCGCCGGCGCTAGTGGACAGGAGGCCCCCGCACAGCAGCAGCCCACCAGACCCCCACCTCCTGCAGGAGAAGAACCACCCCGCAAGAGGGCCCTGAGATCTCGCAAGACAGAGTAGGATGTCAAGACCCCCGCCAGCAATGGATACCACCTGATGTCATCCCACTGTCCCACATTGTCACCCTGTCCATCCTTGAACTGCCCATGCTCCATCTCTCCACAGGCCTCTGGACAATGCACCTGTGTGACTGTTACTCTGGACTCTGCCATGGACATTCCTTCACCATAGCCCCCACCCACTTGAAACCACCCATCCCATTTTGAGCACTTCAATAAACACCTATTTTGCACCAAAATATCAGGAGTCTGGCTGTGATTTCAATAGATTGTAATTGACATGACAGTGCAAATATGTCCTTGTACATGGTGAAGTCAACAAACAGCTGCCACAAAGCTGTAGTCCATGGGGAAACGAAGCACAGGACTCGTAGTGGGGACCCCAGATCTGAAATAGGGAGGGAAAAGCCAAAACTCAGTCATCATACACTGGGGCAAATAGACAGGCAGCAGAGATGCTGCAGAGTAGTTAACATTTACTAAATTATCTTTGAAATGTTACCTGTGTCCTATTGGAAGTACTGTTCAATGATTCTGTCCCTGTTGTCTGTTTCAGCCCCGTCGTCTTCCTCCTCGTCACTCTCCTCAGGTTCCAACGCTGCCACAACACCACCGTCTCGACCATCCTCCTGCAGGAAAGGCACCTGGCGGCGCAAAGCCAGGTTGTGAAGCATGCAGCAGGCCACGATGATGTGACACACCTTCTTAGGTGAGTACATTAGGGATCCACCGGTCATATGCAGGCACCTAAACCTGGCCTTTAGGAGGCCAAAGGTGCGTTCGATCACCCTCCTAGTACGCCCATGGGCCTCATTGTACCGTTCCTCTGCCCTGGTCCGGGGATTCCTTACTGGGGTCAGTAGCCACGACAGGTTGGGGTACCCAGAGTCCCCCACTAGCCATACACGGTGTCTCTGTAGCTGTTCCATCACGTAAGGGATGCTGCTATTCCTGAGGATGTAGGCGTCATGCACTGACCCTGGGAATTTGGCATTTACATGCGAGATCTACTGGTCAGCCAAACACACCACCTGGATGTTCATTGAATGGTAACTTTTTCTGTTCCTTTACACCTGCTCCCTGTCTCTTGGGGGAACCAAAGCCACATGGGTCCCATCAATGGCACCAATTACGTTGGGAATATGTCCAAGGGCGTAGAAATCACCCTTCACTGTAGCCAATTCGCCCACCTCAGGGAAAATGATGTAGTTCCTCACGGATTTCATCAGGGCAGACAACACTCTGGATAACACCTTTGAAAACATGGGCTGAGACATCCCGGAAGCAATTCCCACGGTTGTCTGAAATGACCCACTTGCCAAGAAATGTAGTACTGACATGACCTGCACCAGAGGGGGAATCCCTGTGGGTTGGCGGATGGGGGACATCAGGTCGGGCTCCAGCTGGGCACACAGTTCATGGATAGTGGCACGGTTAAGACGGTAGGTCAGGATAATGTGGCGTTCTTCCATTGTCGACAGGTCCACCAGCGGTCGGTACACGGGAGGATTCATCCGTCTCCTCGCCCAACCCAGCGGACGGTGCCTAGGAAGGACAACATGGAGCACACAGTCAGGCAACCCACAGGTACGTACTCACAGCTAGCACAGTATACGATTCTCTATGCAGTGAATGGCGTGTCTGAGTGGCTATGCAAGGCCTAGGCCTGTGTGACGCAGTTGAAATTGAGCCATGTGGGCCCTGGAAATGGCGGCTGCCTGACCTGTGAAGTGTGACAATGGGATGTGAGGTCAATGCGCTGGCGTGGCACACCGCGGCGGGCGGCGGGCGAAGACCGCGGCGCGAAGCCGCATTGGTTAACATTGAAGCCTATGGGTTTCAGGAGCCAATGGCGAAGGGCGCCGGCGGTGGCGGGACGCACCGCCGCGGTACGCACCGCCGCGGACGTGACCGCCATTTTCTATCTACTTATCCACTTGCGACTTGAACTTTCACAGGAGAGGACCTATACTGCAAGTGTTGCTGTGACCTCGGTCTGGAAGGGACAATGGCTGCTGCGACTGGGGAAAGGGCCCCTGCCTTCACTGGAGAGGAGTTGGAGAAACTTGTGGATGGGGTCCTCCCCCAGTATGCGCTACTCTACGGTCCTCCAGACCAACAAGTGAGTTTAATTCAATCTGGATTTGGGGCCACTGGCTGGCTTGGGGGCCTGGCGGGGATGGGGGGCATGTTGGGGCTGGCGGGGGGCCTGGCGGGGGGCCTGGCGGGGATGGGGGGCATGTTGGGCCTGGCGGGGGGCCTGGCGGGGATGGGGGGCATGTTGGGCATGGCGGGGGGCCTGGCGGGGGGCCTGGCGGGGATGGGGGGCATGTTGGGCCTGGCGGGGGGCCTGGCGGGGATGGGGGGCGTTGGGCCACTGGAAAGGAAAATGCTGAGTAACTTGAACGTGGTATTTCTCCCTCCCTGTACGTGTCACATAGGTCAGCGCCCATGAGAAGATCGGGATTTGGCGTGCCATCGCCAAGGAAGTCCGGGCCCTGGGGGTCCACCATCGACGGGGCACCCACTGCCGCAAGAGGTGGGAGGACATCCGCCGCGGGACCAAGAAGACCGCCGAGTCTCTGCTGGGGATGGCCTCCCAACGTAGGCGGGGTGCCTGCCGTCAACTGAGCCCCCTGATGTTCCGGATCCTGGCGGTGGCCTACCCTGATTTGGATGGGCGCGTGAGGGCAGCACAGCAGACACAAGGGGGGGAGTACAAGCATTATCTACTCTGTTGTCGCGCAGTGGAGGTGTCTGGGTGGGGGAGGAGGGCTGGGGGTCCCCCTAGGCCAGGGCGATATCTGTAGGCTGGGCACCCCCGTAAGCCCCTGTGTCCCCAGCCACCACCCTCAGTAGCTTGTCAGTACAGCCATCCCTGGGCCGTGTCATCCATGGGTGCAGTTGTCAACTCTAGGCGTGTAGGGCATGTTCCACGGAATGCGTAGCGTACCCCAAGTGCGCAACTTAGTGCAGGGGGCATCTGTGTCTGTCATGTCCGCTAACTGTACCGGAGATCCATGTACTCAATATCCCTTTATTTCTCTCTCCTCCCCCTTTTTGTTTGTCTTTCTGTGCTTGTGTGCATCAGCATCATCAGGCGGAGGAGAAGTGGCATCGGGGCAGGAGGGAGCTGCATCTCACATGGCCCAGGAGGGCCATGCCACAGAGTCAGACTGGACCAGTGAGACGGAGGGCGAGGGGAGCTCCACGACGGGGACGACTGGAGCCTGCAGCGACACGGACACGTCCTCGGAAGGGGGCTCCCTTGCGGGGGTGGCACCATCCGTGCCCCCCGCCATTACAGGTACAGCCGCCACCCAGCGCACCATCTCCGCCCTCCCAGCAGCCCCTCCGCGTTCGCCCCGTGCCCGCTCTGCCAGGAAGCCGGGCATCTCCTTCGCCCCAGGCACCTCAGGCCCTGCCCCTGTTACCCCCGCTGCCCTCAGTGAGGAGGTCATTGACCTCCTCCGAACGCTCATTGTTGGGCAGACTACCCTTTTGAATGCCATCCAGGGGGTGGAGAGGGAGGTTCATCTCAGCAATGCGTACCTGGAGGGCATTCATTCGGGTCAGTCTGCCCATCAGCGATCGTTCCAGGCTCTGGCCTCAGCACTGACGGCAGCCATTGTCCCTGTCTCCTGCCTGCCTCTACTAACTCCCTCCTCCCAGTCTCCTGTTCCTCTGCCTGTCCCACCCACACCATCAGACCAGCCTGCACACACCTCAACACCCAAGAGAAGCTCATCCAAACATAAGCACCACAGATCACGCAGACATTCACACATGCAACATTCCGATGCAGACATGCCAACAGTCACTACCACCTCTGTGACCCCCACCTCCTCGTCTCCCTCCTCCCTCCCTGTGACGTCTACACTCACACCTCCATTCACCTCACCATCAGCCAGTGTTTCCATCACCAGCACACCCTCCACTCCAGTCCGCACACGTGCAGTCACCACCCCCACTGCCATTTACACGTCCCCTGTGTCCTCTCCCACTGTGTCTGTAACCCCCTCTTCCACACCACACAAACGCAGCCACCCACCCACCCAACAGCCATCCACCTCACGACAGCCTATCCCTCCTGCACCTGCACCCAAAGACAGCAAAGTGACTCACCTACAACCACATCCTCTCCCTCCACTCCCATTCCCACTGTACCTACCACTCTCCATTGTCCCAAGAAGCTCTTCCTCGCCACTACTAACTTCTTTCCTGACCCTGAGCCCCCCCCTCCTTCTCGTCGGGGTAAGAAGAGCACCTCAGCCACCACCAGCCCTGCAGCCTCCTTGACAAGGGTGCAGGGGTATTGGAGCCCGCCAGCCCGCATGTCTGGATCTTCGCCCAGCAGCAAGGGGACAGCCAGCCCACCCCCTGGGAAGAGGAGCAGAAGGCGGAAGGGGCGCCGCAGGAGCCCGCCTTCTACATCCCCCCCGGACACCACCCAGAGACAGTCACCAGCCACAGCTCCAAAGGGAGGAAAGGGCCACAGGCCGACGACTAAGGAGGGCAAGGGCAGCAAGTTGGAGAGGTCAGGCAGCAGGCCTGCTGCCCAGGAGGAGCCCACAACCCCCATAGCCGCTGCCCCGGGAGGAACCGGCACAGCTGCCCCGGGAGAGCCCACCAGCCCCATAGCCGCTGCCCAGGGAGGACCCAGCCCAGCTGGCCAGGAGGGCCCCACCACCCACAGCCCAGGTGGGCAGTGAAGGAGCAACATCCCCGCTGCCCAGGAGGGCACCACCAGGCATTTAGCAGTTGGCCATAGACCGTCCGCCGTCTCAAGAACCGCTGAACTGGGCCCTTCAAGGCAAGAACCGCTGAACTGGGCCCCGCCGTCTCAAGAACCGCTGAACTGGGCCCCGCTGTCTCAAGAACCGCTGAACTGGGCCCTTCAAGGCAAGAACTGCTGAACTGGGCCCCGCCGTCTCAAGAACCGCTGAACTGGGCCCCGCCGTCTCAAGAACCGCTGAACTGGGCCCTTCAAGGCAAGAACCGCTGAACTGGGCCCCGCCGTCTCAAGAACCGCTGAACTGGGCCCCGCCGTCTCAAGAACCGCTGAACTGGGCCCTTCAAGGCAAGAACCGCTGAACTGGGCCCCGCCGTCTCAAGAACCGCTGAACTGGGCCCCGCCGTCTCAAGAACCGCTGAACTGGGCCCTTCAAGGCAAGAACCGCTGAACTGGGCCCTTCAAGGCAAGAACCGCTGAACTGGGCCCCGCCGTCTCAAGAACCGCTGAACTGGGCCCTTCAAGGCAAGAACCGCTGAACTGGGCCCCGCCGTCTCAAGAACCGCTGAACTGGGCCCTTCAAGGCAAGAACCGCTGAACTGGGCCCCGCCGTCTCAAGAACCGCTGAACTGGGCCCCGCCGTCTCATGAACCGCTGAACTGGGCCCTTCAGGGCAAGAACCGCTGGCCCTTTGGCAGACGTGGCAGGGCAGGATCTATCTCGGGCAGGGCTGCAGGATGTCCTCTGGCCAACTTGCCTCCTCCAGTGGCAGTGGGGTCTGTTATGGACTGTATGGACTGTGGCTTTGCTCTCCCCAGGATGGCCCAGTGGGCAGGCCACCCACTGTATGGACTGTTTGGACTGTGGCTTTGCTCTCCCCAGGATGGCCCAGTGGGCAGGCCACCCACTGTATGGACTGTATGGACTGTGGCTTTGCTCTCCCCAGGATGGCCCAGTGGGCAGGCCACCCACTGTATGGACTGTTTGGACTGTGGCTTTGCTCTCCCCAGGATGGCCCAGTGGGCAGGCCACCCACTGTATGGACTGTATGGACTGTGGCTTTGCTCTCCCCAGGATGGCCCAGTGGGCAGGCCACCCACTGTATGGACTGTATGGACTGTGGCTTTGCTCTCCCCAGGATGGCCCAGTGGGCAGGCCACCCACTGTATGGACTGTTTGGACTGTGGCTTTGCTCTCCCCAGGATGGCCCAGTGGGCAGGCCACCCACTGTATGGACTGTATGGACTGTGGCTTTGCTCTCCCCAGGATGGCCCAGTGGGCAGGCCACCCACTGTATGGACTGTTTGGACTGTGGCTTTGCTCTCCCCAGGATGGCCCAGTGGGCAGGCCACCCACTGTATGGACTGTATGGACTGTGGCTTTGCTCTCCCCAGGATGGCCCAGTGGGCAGGCCACCCACTGTATGGACTGTATGGACTGTGGCTTTGCTCTCCCCAGGATGGCCCAGTGGTCATGGAGTCCCCTCGTGGATCTGGCGTCGTGTACTCAAGTGGCTGAGGTGCCCCCCCTTCCATTCCCCCTGAGGTGCCTGTCCTATTTTCTTTCTGATGCCCCTGCAGTGTTCTCTCCGTGGAGTTCTTGTCGTGGGACTGGGCCTTGCCCCTTTGCACAGGACCCCTGTGATCCACGGACAGTGGTTGGACTACATTTAGTAGCTGTATATATTTTGTACATAGTTTATTTATTTATTGGGATTAATGGCGTACATATTTAAATATATCTGCCCGTTTATGATCTCTTCTTTTGGTCTTTGCATTATTTCGGAGGGGGGTGGTTTGTGGGTTGTGACAGTGATCTGTGGGAATGCATTGATGTGTGTGTTGTAGTGGGTGTGGGTGGGTGGGTGTGTGCCGGTAATCTTTTCCCTCCCCTGTGTCGTAGGTGCAGTACTCACCGATGTCTTCCGCGCCGCCGGGCATGCTCCTGGTATATGAGGAGGAATAGGAGTGCGGGGATGACCTGTAACTCTGGCTCCATACTGCCGGAATCTCGCGTGGAGTGCGTAGAGGTGAGCGTTTTCCCGTTCGTAGTCTGTTTCCGCCGTGTTCTTATCGGCGGTGCTCCCGCCCCGGAAAAGGTGGCAGATTGGTGGGTCGTAATAGGGTGGGCGGTACTTTGTCTGCCGCCGGGCTGTTGGCGGGAACCGCCGCGCTGTTTGTTTGTACCGCTGTGGCGGTCGAAGTGTTAAGTTGGCGGGCTGTGTTGGCGGTTCCCGCCAGGGTCAGAATTGCATATTTTAGACCGCCGGCCTGTTGGCGGCTTGGCCGCCGCTTTATCACCGACCGCCAGGGTCAGAATGAGGGCCTATGTTTCTCTGGGAAATGGATATGCAGATCAAGTCTCAAGGTTTTGCGCATTAAACTGTATATTGCTCAGGGACGAGTGGAACTTGATAAATGAGCCAGAACTTGAACCAAGCGAAATCATTGCTCTAAAGGTTGTAGATACAATGGATGAACTGAAGTCCTTATAGAATGATGTCAGTGAGGATGAGAAACTCTCATGGACCAAATCACAGAGTGTAAAGAGACTAGATGAATTATGGGTTTCAAGTGAAGGGAAATTTGTTCTGCCAAACAGTCTTTTGACACAGTTAGCCAGATTTTACAATGGACAACCCCATCTTGGAAGAGATGCCATGATTAGACTATTTAAAACTGATTGGTTTAACCCCAAATTCCGTCAAGTTGCTGAAGCAGTTTGCCATCGTTGCGTCATTTGCCAACAGATGAACGCAGGGAAGGGAACCGTAGTAAATTTGAGCCACATTGGAAGAGCAGGGGGTCCCTTCAGCAGGATGCAAATGGACTTTATTGAGATGCCTGTGCATGGAGGCTTGAAGTATGTGTTGGTGGTTGTGTGCATTTTTAGTCACTGGATTGAAGCATACCCTACACGCAGAAATGACAGTCTCACAGTTGCAAAACTGCTCTTAAGAGAGCTAATACCACGTTTGGGATTCCCAATCTCCTTAGAATCAGATAGGGGAAGTCACTTCAATAACGAAGTAATAAAATTACTTTGTGCAGCGCTGAACATTGAGCAAAAGTTGCATTGTAGCTACCGCCCTGAAGCCTCAGGTCTAGTGGAGCAAATGAATGGCACATTGAAATCTAGGATGGCGAAAATATGTGCATCAACAAACTTAAAATGGCCTGACGCATTGCCCTTGGTGCTAATGTCAATGAGAAACACCCCTGACAGAAAGACTGGACTGTCCCCGCACGAGATCCTCATGGGCAGAGCCATGAGACTTCCAGCAGTTCCTGCTATGCTCTTTTGAATATTACAGATGATATGGTGTTAGACTACTGCAAAGGTCTAGCTGATGTGGTCCGCTCTTTCTCTCACCAGGTGGAGGCAACCACCTTGCCACCAATCCAAGGTCCAGGACACGCCCTGAAAGCAGGTGACTGGGTCGTGATAAAGAAGCACATGAGGAAGTCGTGTTTGGAACCCCGTTGGAAAGGACCTTTCCAAGTGATTCTGACAACTACCACCGCTGTGAAGTGTGCGGGAGTTCCCAACTGGATTCACGCCAGTCACACAAAGAGGGTGACGGAGGTGTCCCAGAGAAGAGGAAGTTGAAGCACTGAAATCACCAGTGTCTGATAACAAAGTACCAAGCGCTGAGACAGAGCGAAGAGGAACTAGAAGCGAACAGGTAGAAATAGAAGAAGGAGAAATATTTTCTGAGGACGAAGCAACTGATTCATTTGGGGAAGACCAAGGAGGAGCCTCAGAAAGTGACGAAGGTCCTGAAGGTGATAAAGAGCCTGAAATAGCTGAAGGCGACAGAGAGCCTGAAGCACGTAGCAGTAGCAAAGAGCTCAAGACAGGTGAAGGAGCAGGAGAGCCTGATCAGAGGAGGGCTTTCCCAGAAACAGGCGATACAGGAAAAGAAAAGGAAAACCTGATTGACTTCCCAGAAGGAGAAGACAAGGCAGGGCAGAACGAAGCTGTTCAAACTCCTTCGGAAGAGGTTGCAGGTCCATCAAGTGGACACAGTGCAAAACGAAGACAAAGCATATTGCCAGTAAAATTAAGAATCAGAGAAACATTAAACGACAGTGAAGGGCCAAAGGTGAAAGAGAAAAGAAAGGAAGTGTCTGTCGCAATAGCAGCACCAAGTGAAGAGAAGGACTTGGCCAAGGAAGAAAGTACCAGCGAGAGAGAATACCGAGCAAAAGATATTCTGGTCCGGAGTGGGCATACTTGGCCACTAACGATTGGTCAGACGAATTTGTATCCCTCAGTCTCAAGAACGAATCGGCAGAACTTCACTTTGGCACCTGAGGAATAAAACTCCATGAACTTTACCGAACAAAGACATTGATAACCTGATTGACTTCTCAACCGGCTAAGACATTGTTAACTTGATTGACTTTGAAACCGATTTTGAGACAACGCTGCTAACCGATAAGAGACTAAGGGGGTCATTCTGACCCCCGCCGGCAGCGGATGCCGCCGGCCTGGCGGGAACCGCCAGAAGACCATACCGCGGTCTTTCGGCGGTCATTCTGAGTTTCCTGCTGGGCTGGCGGGCGACCGCCAGAAGGCCGCCCGCCCGCCCAGCGGGAAACCCCCTTCCACGAGGATGCCGGCTCCGAATGGAGCCGGCGGAGTGGAAAGGGTGCGACGGGTGCAGTTGCACCCGTCGCTATTTTTAGTGTCTGCTATGAAGACACTGAAAATCTTTGTGGGGCCCTGTTAGGGGGCCTCTGCAGTGCCCATGCCATTGGCATGGGCACTGCAGGGGCCCCCAGGGGCCCCACGACACCCGTTACTGCCAGCAAGGTTCTGGCGGTCAAAACCGCCAGAACCAGGCTGGCGGGAAGGGGGTCGGAATCCCCATGGCGGCGCTGCCTGCAGCTCCGCCATGGAGGATTCCTCTGGCCAGGGGAAAACCGGCGGGAAACCGCCGGTTTCCCTTTTCTGACCGCGGCTTTACCGCCGCGGTCAGAATTGGCCTGGATGCACCGCCAGCCTGTTGGCGGTGCATCCGCGGTCCCCGTCCCTGGTGGTCTATGACCGCCAGGGTCGGAATGACCCCCTAAGCTGCTAAAAAGAAAACTGTGTGAACACTGAACTCGTTCAGCTTTATATGTATATCTGCAAATCCGCTTTGATAAAGTGTCTTCAACTTTCTGATTCTATAAAGATCATGACAGGCTACACTACACAGGGGCATAAAATGAAGTGTTGTAAATAAATGTGTACAGGTCTAATAACCGCATGCGTACTAATCATTGTAGCAATAGTTCTTGGAATGCATGCGAAGAACGAGAGTGAGGCGAATGATGCTTCTACTTCTAAACCTACTATTATTACTGAACTAACAGCTCTGAAGAGACTCGAACAAGACAAGAGACATGTGCATGATAAAAAGGAACTTTCATCTAACGTTTTCTATTGCTTGCTGATTGAGTATGTTGAGACCATGGATGCAAAAGATTGTTATGTGTGTACACAAATACCTACCTCAGTAGTGGAAGGGGTGACGTATCATAGCATGCCTCTTACTTACAGAATTACATGCAGTATAATAATGTCCAGATTTTATGGTCAACAGTACATTCATTATTTTTACTCTAATTATGATGTTACATTTGCATATGTCCCCATAATCGAGTACCTGAGTAAAATAGCTAGAGATTATTATTTCAAGCTAATGAGAGACTTCTTTGAGCCGTTGTCACCTTTTCACACAGCTCACGCACATAGAGAGAACCTTACTTGCTTGCTTTCACCGGTAGAAATACATTTCTTAGACCGCACTGACGATAGGAGAAAAGAACTGAAGGAGGAGTTAGAAAGGGAGTTACATAAAAGGACATCTGTAGATAACTATGCTTTTGCTGCAATAAAAACACAAGGGAAAATAGCATTAGATACATTGCACGTAGGGAGATTCTGTATACATAGACATAAATCATATTATGACACAGTTTTTGTGGGAACGAGTGAATGTAAACATACGTTTTTGTTTCAACCTAAGTGGACGTTCATGCTGAATGGACAAGACCCAGTTATTCCTGGGATATATTATAGCTGTGGACTTAACACCTATTATCGTCTTCCTAAAGGATGGTATGGGAGATGTTATTTGGGAATAGTGTTCCCAAAGATTTTTCAACTCGACGACTTAGAGAAATTTCCAAAGCTGTCTGAATCACATCATGTTCAGAAAAGGGAGACAGCTTCTGGTGTGGTAGGAGATATATTTGGAGCATTGATTCCTTCAGTGGGAGTCATATTGAATTCCATTAAAATACGAAAGTTGTCTACTATTGTGGATAACATGCTGACAAAATTTTCAGGAGCTATAATCCTGATAGATGCTGAACTCACTGCCGAAAGAGCTATGACTCTTCAAAACAGGCTTGCCTTAGACATTCTTTTAGCATAGGATGGCGGCGTTTCAAAATGCTTGGTACACGTCACTGTTGTACATATACCAGACAGCAGTGGAAAAATTAGAATTCTGCTTACAAATTTAACTAATGAAAGTACAGATTTGAAGGAATTGAAAGAACCAGGAGTCTGGGAGAAAGTTGGAAAAGGATTTGCTTCTGTGGGAAATTGGCTCAGCAACGTTTGGAACGGATTGTTACTAAAAATAGTGAAGGGAATATTAATAATATTAATTTGTTTATTAGGCTCTTGGGGAATATGAAAAGCTATCAAAATATTGAAAACAAGACGCAGAAGAAAAAGGGAAGAGAAAGAACAAGCCAAAATGGTAGAAATATATAGAGAAAAATCTAAAGGGATTAAAAGAAAAAGGGAATTGACTGAAGTGCCAAATTACTATACAGAATTTTAATGGAATAAAATTTGTGGGTAGATTTGATGTGAGGACATAATTAGTCATCAGAGGAGGGATTGATGACGCAGAAAAAGAGGGTTCAACATATATACACATATCATGTATCCAAAAGCATATAATGTAGTGTGATTTTAGTAAAGAAGATAATGTACGAGGGAAATTGTGCCCTCGGAGTAGTTCGCCATCGTTATAAAAAAGCTTTATTAATCATGAAGAATTGAAAAATTTAGTAATCCGACATAATTGCAAGTGGATGCCATGATTTCTTATTTGAAACTGTTTTGCTTAGCTTAAATTTAGTAGAGGCTTTGGCCTAGTTGCCTGGTTTCAAATTCTAACTGCGTGACTTTTCCTTGAACTAATGAAACATATATTCTTGCTTGAAGTTGTATTTTTCCAGCAGAGATGACTAATACACTTATCTCCAAGGTTTCGTACTAGGACGGTTTCATCCCCTTTGATACAAGGTCAGTCTCTGCAGGTGCGGACAATGAAGGTACAGATACCAAAAATAATTGGCAACCCATGTTGCAACTTGTGTTCCAAGGCTCCAAGGACAATGTATGCATAAATGAGTGCTAGTAAAAAGACAATTTTCATTGGACAATTTGAAGCCAACCTATGAACCCTCCAATGGAAGACCCTGCAGAATTTGGAATGTTTCTTACTTAAACCCACTGGACAAAGAGAAGTCAGCCATTTTTTCCTTGATGCCAATTTGAAGCCAGATGCCAGACTCCATTTTGGACGACACCCTGATGCCCTTTTCTCTATCTGAGAGAAAGAGACTTTAAGAATTCTCACCCTAGAGACTTTAACTTTGATTTGCCCCGTCTTGCCCATGAAGTAACTTTGCCCCATTCTCCTTGCCGTTGCAAGGAAGCTTGCCCTTAACTTTGCCCCTTTGAAACTTGCCCCATGCTGATCGAACCAGTGCCTGAAGGACGAAGACTTTTCTTGAATGCTGATTGTATTTGGTAAATATGAAAGGATAATTGTATTATGCATTGTGTTTTTCCTTTTAGGTACCAACTGCTATTTTAGTAGGGCCCAAGCTAGAAGTTTTCCAAATTCATGTTGACTAAATTTGTTTTGCATGAAGTCCCACATGCCAATGCTAATTAGAGGTTAGTCGAGGTATTTATTCGATGCACCATGCTAACTTGAAATCTTGTTATGCTGATCAATGTATGAAATTAGTCAAATACAGTTACTCATATTAGTGATTTGCATTGCCATAACTGAATGTATCATAATTCAGATTTTGCATAGATTGCGTTTCTTCCGCCGCTATGGACTGCTAGTAATGTTCATATACATATATCATTTGGTTTTGAGACTTATATATATATATCGTGCTAGCTTTGTTAATATAGGGAAATAAATTCATTAACTTTTAATAAACTGATGTGGTTATTATTGACTGAAAGGTCATGGTGCGCCGAAATACCAACTGTTATTGATTTCTGATGTGTTATTTTGATCTATTAATTGGGTATTGATTACCAATTACAATAGTTATTGATTATTGATTTAAGTGACCCGACTATTCGAGGATGTGGAGAGCCCAACTCAGCTAAAAGGTTCACCTACCTCCAACGTGTCCAGGTACAGGTAATTTATAAGAGCTGGACGCGTTAACAAGGTCCAGGGATGACCTTTACATAAGTTGCTTTTCCATTTAGGGACTCTAAATTGAACTCCGGCGACTGGAACTGAGATCAAAGTACGCAGGACAATCCATCAGGAGCACTCGTAAGAGACAGAGTGCAGCAGTTTATTGAGGACATGGGAGACAGTCAAGTGAAACCTGCACTATTATTGGGGTACGGAGGAGACTTACATGCTCACGAAGAAGTGCCTTATTAAAAAGGTTCACACCTGAGCTACTAACTTTTGCTGGCCAACTTACTGGCTGCGTTTTCAGAAAATATAGGGAACCCCATATGCGTATAAGTAAACACCTGCAAAAATGACAGGACGTCATCATTGTCATGCAGAAGGGCAGCAGGCTACAATCACTCCCTTACTACTAAGGTGACCTGATCTTGAGAACCCAAAATAGGGACTCTTTTTGAAAAACCAGAAGAAGGACTACAATTTTACATCAGCGCAGTGGCACGGAATGGCAGCTCTCATCAACATAGAAAACACAGAAGAGGCACTATAAGAAGAATTAAAATCTAATTTTCAAAATCAGCATCATACCTGTTAATTAAATTGCTTACTAATAAAAGCTGCTAATTAACGCAGCTTTTGAATACCTAAAAACAGTTTTCAGTCGGTCCCCTCTAAAAAACGGGACATAAGTCAAATTTGCTGGGACAGCTAGTGAAAAAACAGGACTGCCCCGGCAAACATGGGACACCTGGTCACCCTACTTACTACTAACAAAACATGGTCATTACTGTACTGTTGCATAGGAAGATTGTTACACCAAAGAACATTACAAAGTGCAGCGCACTACAATGTGGCGCGAAGCATAGGAGTAAGGTCAGAGGTGAGCTATATGTTACTGGAGGATGGAGAGCTTAAATGAAGGCGTGGTTTATGTGTGGTACAACGAGTGACTGGCAAACAGGGTACAGCTGAAGCAAATGCCAGAAGTAATGAAGAGGTGTAACGCAGGAAAGACCCCTTTCCTCTTGCAAACTTCTGGGGGCCCCCAGTCCTCCAAAAGGGGACCTAATCAGTCCAAGAGCTATGAATATCTGTGAGAGATGAGAGTGTCCAGGGCCCGCATCGCATTCTGTGTGTGGGGGGGTCCTTTTGCACTGTGCCATCGGGGGAAGGGCACTTTTGCGCCATGCCACTAAACTAATCGTGAGGTGTTATTCTTGGCCAGGGTAGTTGAAAAACACATGTTGGAATGTTGAGAGTCAGTGGGGCGTAGGAGCCTAGACAGGCCAATGGGGTAGATGTGATATTGCCTGTGAGGTAGTGGGGGAGGAGGGTGATAAAGGTGCAGGCCGAAACTGTGGGAGGAGACCTATATTAAGATGTCAGGAAACTCACTGAATGTTCCCTCATCTCCCTTCTCATTATTATCAGCAACCCATTATGCAGAGGTAGACATGGGGGTGAAGCAGTAAGCGAACCCTGAGGAAGAGGCCAAGATACCCCAGGCGTGTTAGAAACTCTAGAAAACTTCTGAATATGCTGCCAGAAGATTAAATAACAATGCAGTGAATTAGGTGAACATATTACTGGAAAGCATCAGCCTGTTTATGCACTAACCACTGAAGCAAACAATGATTACACAGCTCGGCTTGTGCAACCAGAATTGTGGTTTCTTGGGTGTGGTCTCTTACACCAGGAAGTCGTCTCTGCATTTTAACTTTAGGCTAGTTTCGTTAACATCACCCCCACCTGGTCTCCAGCACATCCAGGTGGTTTGTAAAGCTCAGAGGAATTCCTGAAAGAGATGACTCAGGCTAACAGCCCCAATCCGATAAACAGGTGTGATTACAGACGGAGGGAAAAACTGTTCATGAATAGCAAAGAAAGTAGTTATTACATGTCAATAAGTAGATGCTTCTTCAATATGTTCGAAGCAACTGAGGGTGACCGGCTTTGTCTCAACCGACGAGCACCAGACCACCATTCACTGCAAATGGTGGCCAGTGGGTCAGACAACTGCCTAAAAGAAAGCACTCAAAACACCATGCTTTTGGCTCTTTTTATCTCCAGCAAGACACGTGCAACAAATACTCCATAGAGGGTGGGGATGGTTCTGAATAGTCTTCTATCTCAACAAGAGATGCAGGATTGGGAAAAAGTCACTCGTGTGAAACCGGTGTACCAGCAAGGTGACGTAGGAGGAGCATGAGCAGAGATCGAAGCGAGTTGGAAGAACGTTTCCAGGCTTTTACTATTCTTTGGAAGTCGTTTCTATACTTTTACGTAATCAAATAACCATTCCTGACTGGCTAAACTTTGCTCTAACAGCCAAGAACCTGAAACAAAAGCAGGGATGTCACCAGCATGTGAGCAAACCACAGCAGACTAACTGTAGAAACCAAAAAAGGAAACAGCTGAATATAAAAAATGAAAAGTAAAACAGTTCACATAAGCAAGCCAATTCAAAGCGACATGGACGCCATGAGCATGAGAATGAAGGAGAGACACAAAAGGAAAAATAAGTTTGCTTGCAGTGAAACTTATCAGCAAACATGCAATTATCCATGTAACAAGGTTGATGGCCAAGGTGATAACAAAACAGCCCCAAGGAGGGACAAACATAAAGCATTTACCAATGATAACAATGAATTTTTGAAAGGCAAGCCCATGAGCGAGTGATAGTGATGGGCCTGCGGTGGGTGTTGTTAGAAGCCCACAGATACATTATAACCGGCCAGAGCATTTATGCGCTCAACCTAAAAATGGAGCGGGTGATTCGGTAGGCAGAGAACCTGGTAGGCTTGATGGCACAATAAGTCTGATATTATCTGACACTGAAAGAAATCATATTCACCACACCATAACAGTTGCAATCTTCGAATGCACATTCCAAAAATGCATGCAGTGAAGGCTGCCTTGTACTCCAGAGAAATGTCTTCACATGTCATATGGTAACATATATTAAATACATTTTATCATTACCACCTGGTGAAGTGGTCAACTTATACTAATGCATACAGAAAAGTGATGAATGGAGTGCTTGAATTAATCTCAACTTCTGGTAATTGCTGGGGGCCTTCTCTCAGTTTATTGTTATGTTGCACACCATGCCACCTCAGTTTGGACCCAACTATATACAAATTAGTCTTGATCCTGCTCCAAAGGGAATGGTCCTGCCCAAACTTCCAGGCGTGGTCCTCCCTGAACCAAAACAAGGGGAACCTAGGACCAGTTTTGCCCTAGTTAGTGATCATCAGCCAAGTATAGTTCCAGTGACCCAATGTGCATGGGACTTAGGTCTAGGCATACCTATCCCACTTAAGGTGGCACTCTAAAGTATACAGAAAAGTGATGGATGGAGTCCTTAATTTAATCTCGGTCAAAAACCTCTGTGATCTGAAGCCTGCAGCCTGCAGTGGGGACTATTTGTCCCAGGAATCCAGCAACTGACCAAAAGGGGCTGGTGCCAAAGCCCATGATGTCTACATTTAGCACTATATATGGAACACTGTGAGCCCCCGCTGCAGCAACATGCACAGGCCGTGCCAGAGCAAAGCCTGGGCCAAGAGCAGGTCCATCTGTGCCTGTCAGCCCTCTTGGTTTGGACATTTGGAACTGATAAACATTGACACCTAGTCTTCCTGAATCATGGTAAGTGAAAAACAAGTACCTGTCAGAGTCACCAGATCCTCAGGGTTTGCGCACGTTCCCAACACATCCACCACTGAACAGCTCCAAGACTCTGATAGATAAATCACAGAGGCTAAGAGAGTTCAAGAGGGGAAGAGGGGATTAGGAAGGGAACAGCTGGGAAGGAGACCTGTAGTAAGAAAAAAGGTTAAAACACACAATCTCAAAATTACGTCTCATTAAATCAATACTAGACTATGGTTCTAAGCTTTGTCATTCTGAAAACACGAACAACCTAAGAATTAGTTTCAAGATGGTCGGATACCTGTAAGGGAATCAATATGGATTAAATGAAACTTTCAATTTCAAGAACTTTTCTTTACATGAGAATCAGGAAAACATTCTGAATAAGTTCTAAAGCAGTCATATGAATTCTTCATTGAAAATGCATATTAGGACCATACAATATTGCATCTAGAAACTCTGGCCTTTTGTGTTCTCATGAAATGTTTCAACACGGATTGCGCACATTACAGATTTATATATTTATATATAGATATATATATATAAATCTGTAATGTGCGCAATCCGTGTTGAAACATTTCATTGCGCACATTACAGATTTATATATATATATATATATGTATATATATGTATATATATATATATATAAATCTGTAATGTGCGCAATCCGTGTTGAAACATTTCATGAGAACACAAAAGGCCAGAGTTTCTAGATGCAATAGAATTGCGCACATTACAGATTTATATATATATATATATTTATATATATATATATATATATATAGTAAACATCATGGAAGGATTGTGCACCTTGAATAACACAGTATGGATTCAAGTAATAACTCACACAACTTGTCAAATCGAATAAGTCCAAATAAATGTCTTAAAATGTTGGCATACAATGAACAATCATGAATTAAGCTTGAGGAGAGTATCGTGCGTTTTTGCCGATTCGTAAGCCACCATGTAAATGTCAAGAAATGGTAGCTTGCAATAATTAGCAAAGTTAAAACCACATGAAACGAATCGCGCGTCTTGCCGATTCGGAAACCACAATGTAAATGCCAAGAAATGGTAGTGTGCAATAATTAGCAAAGTTAAAACCACATGAAACGAATCATGCGTCTTGCCGATTCGTAAGCCACAATGTAAATATCAAGAAATGGTAGCGTGCAATAATTAGTAAAGTTAAAACCACATGAAACGAATCGCGCTTCTTGCCGATTCGTAAACCACAATGTAAATGTCAAGAAATGGTAGCGTGCAATAATTAGCAAAGTTAAAAACACATGAAACGAATCGCGCGTCTTGCCGATTCGTAAACCACAATGTAAATGTTAAGAAATAGTGGCGCACAATAATTAGCAGTGTTAAAACCACATGAAACGAATCGCGCGTCTTGCCGATTCGAAACCACAATGTAAATGTCACAAAACACTCAAAAGCAGATTTCCCATGCCCAAAGTAATCTGTTAATCATAAGGTTTAGGCCCAAGAATATGAGAATTTCTCAATAACGGCATCGGGACAGCCCAATCACCGATAATGTAATAAGGCCTCTGTTATGGAATATGTTAATGGATAATGGTGTTAACCCAAAAAATGTACACTTACTTGCCCAGCTGCATGCAGAGTTTGAGGGTAGCATTAGATTTGGTCCAGGTGGAGAATGCACTCCATACAGAAAGATTAGAAAAGGGGTCAAGAAGGGGTGTGTGTTGGCACCATTCCTTTTGAGCTTTTATATCACTGACCTTGATGAACACATGATAAATGCTCTTGCCAACCGGCCCAAATCAAAAGAACGTGTCCGCTGCCTGTACTTATGTACACGGAAGTTGTGTTCTAATGGCTAGAGCAAGACAGGGCTTACAGAAACTTTTGAATTGTTTTGTATATTTTATGTCTCACTTAGGTCTTCTGACAAATAAGTCAAAATCTTTTGCTTTGGTCTGCGGCCATTCTCGGAGCAGGTTGGCACATTTTCATATAAATGGCTATCAACTTACCTGTGTGCCTACCTTCATTTACCTAGGGGTCCCTTTTGATAGTAACATCTCATGGAAGCATTTGAGGGGCATGCGGGTCACCCAATCTGAGCAGTCCATAGTCTTCCTCTTTAAGTTTGCTGCCAAGTTGGGGGCCATGCCCTTGGATGCTGCAATTACAATAAACAAAGCAAAATCAGTACCAGTTGCTCTTTATGGAGTGGGGTTCTGGGGATATACACAGCACTTTGACTTACAAACAAGCGAGAATAGGTTCCTACACAGGTTGCTGTCACTCCCTAATAGTGTTCCAGCAATAATCGCTCACAAAGAGTTAGGCCTCCAGTATTTGGGGGACACATTGAGATTAGTGCCTACTCTGCTCTGGTTGTCAGTGTGGCCTAGACCAGAAGCAGCCCTGACTCAGTCAGTGATTTCTGATTGCCTCAGCTTGGCAGGGGTCAATAACATCAAATGGCTTTCGCAACTCAGAGAGGATCTCCGAGCAATCAACAGGATGGGTCTTTTTGACAACCCATTGTCTGTTAGATGATTGAACATACCTATAGTAAAAGGTGCAGTATTAAAGTTTTTAGCGGAGAGTAAATGGGCGGCTGATATGAAGAAGAAGTCAATCTAATTATATCTGCCTCTGAGCACTACTACCTCAGATATTGAATCCTATTTGCTTAAAATACCTTGCAAGCAAAGGTTTCACCTGGTTATATTTAGTCTTGGGCTGGTGCATTTCTTGGCGTCTTACCCCTCAAATGTGTTTACTGATAAAGATTTGTTGCCATGTCCTTGTAATAACAGAACGCATTATTCACAACTCCATTTGTTCTTCTTTTGTGAGCTGTGCATAGCACAACTTAGCTGCAATTTTAAGGCTTAATTAAGAATTTTAAAGAGGCATTGGAGTATCTGTGGTTACTTCAGACAGGCAAGGTTTCCCACACTTTATATAGAATCTTACCTGCTGTAATAAAGGTCAGGAGAATTGTTGGGCAATAGCTGCTCTTTCACGATGATATTGTATTTTATATGAAATGCATTTTTACTATAACTTTTTCTTTTAACTGCACTCTGTCACTTTAATTTTAAGTTAAACAAAATGTGAACATGATATACTTCTTGGTTTTATCTTTTAATTGTTTGTATTGATAAGTTTGCTTTTATGGTTTGCTAAAATTGAATAAAGCTTTTTGATGATGATTGTGATGATGAATCTCATTCACGTTATTGTCTACTTTACCGTGTCGCCATAAGCTGGACAGGTATGCCCAGATGTATCTTGGGAACCAAGGTATACCTGGCTGATGAGCATTAAGTAGGATGAAACTGGTCATGAGTTGCTTGTGTGCTGGTTCAGGGAGGCCCTGGCTGGACTGTTGCCTTTGGAGAAGGATCAAGACTGATATGCATATAGCTAGTTCTAATCTGAGGTGACGTGGGTGAAATAACGATGGACTGGGATACAGTTCTAAGTGATTACCAAAGTAAGTCAAGCATTTTATCTATCACTTTTTTTATACTTTAATGGTTATTTTATGCAGCAACAGGAACTGCCCACCCACCCCGAAAGCACTGGCCGAAATCAAAGCACAGCAGACCGCACTGGTTTGAAAATATTTTAAGGTAGTACCCATGAGTATGGGTGTCTACAGAAATATTTTCCGAGGGGGGCCTAGTTTCAAAGGGGGCCGCGGCCATACTAGTGCAGGCAGCATAACACTAGGGCAGCCGCAGTGTTACGCTCCACTGTGAGCCTGCACACCAGGCTGTACCTAAATCCATAAGGGTGTAAGCACTCCTCCTTACTCCCCGGCAGATGCCCATGCCCTTGAGGCACATATTTAGGCACAGTACAATTTCACACATGTATGCTCAAAGCATACAGAAAAGTGTGAATAATTTTCTTGAGCTGCCATCCAATTGTTATAAAGGAAAAGTGCACTGTTCCAAAAGACAAAAAAACCTATTTACTATATAGGAAGATAGGGGCGAAGATATATAATTAATATTAGGAGAGCCCTCAAGCACCCAATAGGGTGACAGGTTTCATCAATGGGCTGTGTCCTCGTCAGACGGGTGCTGCAATGTCTGGCGGACCACTCAGAAGTTGGGATGGTACTTAACCGAAGGCCAATCACCAAGTGGAGCTCTGGAACGAGAACTGACTAAGAGAGAGAGAAGAGTGTGTGAGTGAAGGAGAGTGTAAACAAAATAAAATTAGCTCTGATCCTAAAACATCACTTTAATGAATCAGAAAAAAAGGTTCAGGCCAAGATTTAAAATATTTAGAGTCTTAGTGGGAGTGATGTCCCGCTATACTCTATAAAGAAGGAAGGGTAGTATGCCTAATCCTGTCTATTTATGGTCAACATGTTTCGCGTCTTTTTTTGGTCAATAAATGATCCCGTGACGCTTCGTCAGGACCCAGAAAACTACTTCTCCTATTCAAAAAAGTTATGAAGTGCTGGAAAGTCACTTACAAATTGAAGACAAAATTGTCAGAGTCAGTTGGTCAATCAGTCGCCCTGCATAAAAGTGAAAGACAGGTAAAAATTTGTGCCAGCGTGTAAATAAGCATAAAACATGGTGCAATCACAGTGAGACCACCCCCAACATGCTACATGTAAAGATAAATGGAGGCTTACCATCCCATATTCGAGATTGAGCTTCCTAGGACCGCGCTAGCCTCAACCAAGGAGGTATTACTAGGCATGAAAACAACATAGTGACAAACAACTGCACGTCAATATGTACAAAATAGCAGGTCATGGAGGAAGCACCTAAAACATAAATTTGAGATAGTCACATAATTCAAGAAATATAGTTAATAATGTCAGACAATCAACCTTAATCATTGTGAACTGTAGCCTAAAATAAAAAGTCTGATTCCTGTGTGAGTTCAATCTCAACATAAAGTAGAGGTATTGGGTTCCAGGGCAAAACTTAGGACCCTGAAATGTAAGAGTATTCACTCAAGAAAAACGAGATGGCAATGGTTAAATAAAAAAAAGAGGTAAACCAATAGGCTGCAAAAAACATGTGTGTCCCTGGTCAGTAGTGAATAAATAGGAGAAAATACTTCTGTATACCTATTAAGATAAAAAGGGGGGGGGGGAAAGCTCCAGCACCCCAGTGCCTTTTATAAAACTTACTTCTTTTTTCTCCTTAGTCCAGCAGGAACACCTGCCCCGCGCCACGTGCCTGTAGACACTCAGGCGGTGTCCACGGGCAGTTTAAATATGTTGTTAGAGACGCTATTACTCGCATCTTAATCCGGAAGCAACTGGACGGTTGCTCCGGGTCACAGAAATAAAGAAAGGACCCTAATTCAGGCCCGTCGGCCATCTTTGAATAGGTAAACTCGTCCACGTTCATGTACTCAAAAACAATTAATCGTGCCTAGAACCATGGGAACACCCGTCCTTAATGGATCAGAAATAAAATCATACTGATCATGACAAGTAAGGAAATACCTAAATGCTATGAGAAGTGATAAAAGGGTACAGAGGTAGAGAATGGACACCGGGAGTACTGTGGTGGTGGCCATATTACCAGTAGTAGTTTTTATCCCAGAGAAAGAGGCAGAAGGAGAGGCAGAGGCAGACGGGTCCATTGGAACAGAGAAGAACCACAGATGGTCACTCGGAGTCAGGGCAAGAACCCCCCACCGAGGACCTAGTGGTTAACTTATCCGATAGACGACTCTCAACATATGAATCAGCAGCCTTGAATATAGGCCCAGGTTTTGTCCCGACACCTACTGAGGATCCTTTCCGTCTGAACTGTGAACTCTCCCAGTTCTTTAGGAAAATACGTCTTCACTTTTTCTTTTTGGATCGTCCTGTGACATCTGGGAGTGATGACACTTGTCTAAGGAAAACTTCTACTTTTGTTCCTCCCCCACACTCTCTTCCAATTGAGGTACTGACTTTTGAGAAAGCTGTAATGGCGGATCTTTATTCAATCCGCCCAAGAGACCATTTATGAATTTACCTTCTACATAGAGGAAGGCCTTGAAAGACTTATCTTTGGATCAATCCATAGTGATTAAGCCAGCAGACAAGGGAGGTGGGATTGTAATTATGAACACCTCAGACTATAGGCAGGAGTGCTTACGTCTTCTGAGTGATACGACTCACTATGCCCCCCTCGCTCGTGACTCTACTAATGATCTGCAAACAAAAATCAGGAGTATGATTGAAGCAGCGCGGAGTAACTCGTGGATCTCCTCTAATGAAGCTGATTTCCCCGACACGGCACATCCTCGTACTCCATATTTCTACTGCTTGCCCAAGATACACAAAGGTACTTTCCCTCCTCCAGGGCGTCCCACTGTATCATGCATTGGTTCAGTGTTAGAACCTCTGTCTGTTTTTTGTGATTCCTTTCTCCAACCTTTGGTGAAAGATTCTAGCACTTTCCTCAAGGACACAACACACGTCCTGAATCTGATTGAAAACATCAATTCCAACACCGAAGTGCAAGCCCTCATCACTCTGGATGTAGAGGCCTTATATACCAACATTCCGCAGGAGGCCACTTTACAAGTGGTGGAGTCTGCTCTCCTTGCAAGTTCATGGTCATCTCCTACCCCGGTCCACTTTGTGATGCAATGTGCAACATTAGCTATGAAAAGGAACTTTTTTCAATTTGAAGATTCCCTGTTCCATCAGATTCAAGGGACATCAATGGGCAGCACGTTTGCACCTAGTTTGGCCTGCTTGTATATGTATAACTTTGAGAGATTATTTATATTACAACCATCCAATCCTTTTCACGACAACATCACTCTGTGGCGGAGGTACATTGATGATATCCTCATTATCTGGAACGGGTCGTATGAGAATATAGACAACTTCACTCCTTCGGTTAACACCTTGGACCCATTTTTGAGATTCACTTCCCACTCTTCTTCTACACAAATTTCCTTCCTGGACCTTGTGATTAAGATAGACAACGGCAAACTCACTACTAACACTTTCCACAAAAGTACTGATCGTAATAGTTTACTTCTGCATGACAGCCATCACCCTAAGGCCCTGCGAGATAACTTACCTTTTGGCCAATTTCTAAGGTTACGTCGTAACTGAAGCTCAATCCAAACTTTTGACATTCAGGGGGTCATTCCAACCCTGGCGGTCGGTGTTAAAGCGGCGGCTAACCCGCCAACAGGCTCGCGGTTAAAAAAATGGAATTCTGACCATGGCGGAAACCGCCAACAGAGACCGCCACTTTAACACTCCGACCGCCACGGCGGGACAAACAAACAGCGCGGCGGTCACCGCCGACAGACAGGTGGGAGTCAATGTACCGCCCACCCTATCACAAACCACCAATCCGCCACCTATTCCGGGGCGGTAGCCCCGCCGATAAAAACACGGTGGAAACAGACATTTCAAACGGAAAACGCTCACCTCCATACACCCCACGAGGAATCTGGACAGCATGGAACCCGAACTACACATCCTACCAGCTATTGTATTCCTGCTCCTCTGCCAGGAGCACGAACGCCGGCGCAGAAGACTACGGTGAGTACTGCACCTACGACACAGGGGAGGGGGGAGGAGAAAATATTATGGGCACACATACGCTACACACCCACCCCCACCCTCACCCACTACAACACACACACATCAATGCATAGCAATACATCACTGTTACAACCCCCAAACCCCCAGGAAGAATGCAAAGACAAAATGAAATGATCATAAACAGTCGAATATATTGTATTATTGGCATATAAAAATATCACACATTTAAAACTATTATATACATTAATATTAAAAGTCCGATACTTTTAGCAGTCATTGTCCGTGGACCACTGGGCCCAAATCACATGGGCAAGGCCCACACAGGATACCTGACACCAACGGACAGAACACTGCAGGGGCATCAGATAGAAAACCTACAGGCACCTCAGGGGGAAGGGAAGGGGGGGCACCTCAGCCACATGAGTACACGACGCCAGATCCATGAGGGGCCTCCATGCCCACTGTCCCATCCTGGGGAGTGCAAAGCCACAGTCTCTCAAGTCCATACAGTGGGTGGCTTGCCCACTGTCCCATCCTGGGGAGTGCAAAGCCACAGTCTCTCAAGTCCATACAGTGAGTGGCTTGCCCACTGGACCATCCTGGGGAGTGCAAAGCCACAGTCTCTCAAGTGGATGACAGTGTCCACTGGTGTTGGAGGGGGACTGGTGCCCAGAGTGCTTCGTGCAGCCCTGCCCGACACAGATGCGGCACTGCCCCTTCCGCCAATGGGCCAGCGGTGCTTGAGATGAAGGGCCCAGTTCAGCGGTTCTTGAGACGGCGGTGCCCAGCGGAGCGGTGCTTGAGATGAAGGGCCCAGTTCAGCGGTTCTTGAGACGGCGGTGCCCAGCGGAGCGGTGCTTGAGATGAAGGGCCCAGTTCAGCAGTGCTTGAGACGGCGGTGCCCAGCGGAGCGGTGCTTGAGATGAAGGGCCCAGTTCAGCGGTTCTTGAGATGAAGGGCCCAGTGCAGCGGTGCTTGAGATGAAGGGCCCAGTTCAGCGGTTCTTGAGACGGCGGTGCCCAGCGGAGCGGTGCTTGAGATGAAGGGCCCAGTTCAGCGGTGCTTGAGACGGCGGTGCCCAGCGGAGCGGTGCTTGAGATGAAGGGCCCAGTTCAGCGGTTCTTGAGATGAAGGGCCCAGTGCAGCGGTGCTTGAGATGAAGGGCCCAGTTCAGCGGTTCTTGAGACGGCAGTGCCCTGTTCAGCGGTGCTTGAGATGAAGGGCCCAGTTCAGCGGTTCTTGAGATGAAGGGCCCAGTGCAGCGGTGCTTGAGATGAAGGGCCCAGTTTAGCGGTGCTTGAGACGGCGGTGCCCTGTTCAGCGGTGCTTGAGACGACGGAGCCCTGTTCAGCGGTGCTTGAGATGAAGGGCCCAGTGCAGCAGTGCGTGAGATGAAGGGCCCAGTTCAGCGGTGTTTGAGATGAGTGTCCAGTGCAGCGGTTCCGGCCCAGGCACGGATGTCACTCGCCACCTGACATGTGGCTGGCGGGGCCTTCCTGCCCATCTGTCTGTTGGCTTGCGGGGCCCTCCTGGCCTGCCGAACCGGGCCTCTGGGTGTCCTCCTGCACACCTGGGATGGGGCTGGTGGGGCCCTCCTGGGCAGCTGGCCTGCTGCCGGAGTTGTCGGGCGTGCTGCCCTTCCCACCCTTCCCTGGTCGTCTGTGGCCCTTTCCCACCTATGGCGGTGTGCCAGGTGGCACCCCACTTCCAGCCGGAGCCAGGGTAGGGATTTTGGTCCCTGGTGTCCTTGGCCTCTCGCGCCGGGCACTGGTAATCTTTGGGTGTTTTTCCGGGGGTGGGCTGGCCGTGCCTTGGCTCCTAGCAGAACTAGTTGCCCTTGAGGGTGGGGGACTCCACAGTCCTTGGACAACAGTCTTGATCGGTCCTGGTTTGGTGGTGGCTGAGGTGCTGATTGCAGTCTTATGAGATGGACGGGGTGGGGGAGTTGTTGGAAAGAGGTCAAGTTTGGAAAGGAAAATCAATTTGGAAAGAGAGGGACGGCTTGGTGTAGTGGGTATGGGAGTGGAGGAAGAGGATGTGGTTGTAGGAGTGTGAAGTCTGGTGTCTTTGGGTGCAGGTGTTTGGGCTGGAGGCTGTCGTGAGGTGGATGGCTGTTGGGTGGGTGGCTGCCTGCGTTTGTGTGGTTTGGAAGAGGGGGTGACAGACACACTGGGAGAGGACACAGGGGACGTGTAAATGGTAGTGGGGGTGGTGACTGCACGTGTGCAGAGTGTTCTGGTGGGTGTGCTGGTGATGGACGTAGTGGCTGAAGATGTTGTGTATGCAAGTGTGAGTGGAGACGTCACAGGGAGGGAGGAGGGAGACGAGGAGGAGGGGGACACAGTGGAGGCAGTGGCTGTTGGTGTGTCTGCATGTGGATGTTGCTTGTGTGATGTGTGGTGCTTATGTCTGGATGAGCTTCCCTTGGGTGTTGAGGTGTGTGCAGGCTGGTCTGTAGGTGTGTCTGGGATAGGCAGAGGTACAGGGGATTGGGTCTGGGTGGAGGAAGTTGGAGGGGGGAGGCTATAGACAGGGACAATTGCTGCCGTCAGTGCTGAGGCCAGAGTGTTGAACGATCGCTGATGGGCAGCCTGACACGAATGAATGCCCTCCAGGTATGCATTACTCCGGTGCACCTCCCTTTCTACACCCTGGATGGCATTCAAAAGGGTAGACTGCCCAACAATGATGGTCCTCAGGAGGTCAATGACCTCCTCACTGAGGGCAGCAGTGGTGACAGGGCCTGAGGTGCTTGGGGCGAAGGAGATGCCCCCCTTCCTGGGTGAGCGGGCACGGGGCAAACGCTGAGGGGCTGCTGGGAGGGCGGTGCTGGTGCGCTGGGTGGCGGCTGTACCTGTTGTTGCGGGGGGCACGGATGTTGCCGCCACCACAAGGGAGCTCCCTTCAGAGGACGAGTCGCTGCCACTGACATCAGCACGAGTCCCCGCTGTGGAGCTCCCCTCGCCCTCCATCCCACTGGTGTACTCAGAGTCCGTTGCATGGCCCTCCAGGGCCATGTGGGATGCAGCTCCCTCGTGCTCCGATGCCACTTCTCCTCCGCCTGATGATGCTAATGCACACATGAACAGGAAGACCACAAAAAAGGGGGGGGGGGAAATAAAGACATGTTGAGTGCATGGATTACCGCTACCGTTGGCGGACAAGACAGACACAGAAGCCCCCTGCACTACGCCGCGCACTTGGGGTCCACTACGCAATCCGTGGGACATGGCCTACAAGCCTATGGACGACAACTGCACACATGGATGACACAGGGCCATGGATACCTGTACTTGGCACCCTACAGAGGTGGGGGAAGGGGCACAGGGCCATGCCTTATGGAGGGGCCTAGCCTACAGAAATCGCCCTGGCCTAGGGATACCCACAGCCCTCCGCCCCCACCCAAACACCTCCAGTGCACGCAAAGTCAGCAGAATGTATTTGTTCTCACCCCCTTGTGTCTGCTGTGATGTCCTCACGCGCCCATCCAAATCGGGGTAGGCCACCGCCAGGATCCGGGACATCAGGGGATCAATTGACGACTGGCACCCCTCCTACGTTGGGAGGCCATCCCCAGCAGAGCCTCCGACGTATTCCTGCTCCCGCGTCGGATGTCCTCCCACCGCTTCCGGCAGTGGGTGCCACGTCTGTTGTGGACCCCCAGGGTCTGGACGTCCTTGGCGATGGCATGCCAAATCGCGATTTTCTGGTGGGCGCTGACCTATGTGACATGTACAGGGAGAGAAAAATTGTCATTACCTTCTGCATGCTCGATGTGAGTGGCCCCCCATCCCCACCCTTGCCATGTGGCACATGCTCTCATCCGTCGTCTGATGCATGCCTCATTCGCTCCCCTCCCCACCATCTTTCATCCACCCGACTCAACCCAGGCATTGCCCACAAAGCATGGTCCCAGTGTACTTACCTGTTGGTCTGGAGGACCGTAGAGTAGCGCATACTGGGGGAGGACCCCATCCACGAGTTTCTCCAATTCTTCAGAAGTGAAGGCAGGGGCCCTTTCCCCAGTCGCTGCAGCCATTGTCTCTTCCAGACCGAGGTCACAGCAGCACTTGCAGTGTAGGTCCTCTCCTGTGGAAGATCAGGTATCGAGTGAATAAGTAGATAGAAAATGGCGGTCACGCCCGTGGCGGTGCGTACCACGGCGGTGCGTACCGCGACCGCCAGCGCACATCGTCATTGGCTCCTGAAACCCATAGGGTTCAATGTTAACCAATGCGGCTTTGCGCCGCGATCTTCGACAGCCTACCGCCACGGTGTGCCACGCCAGCGCATTGACCTCACATCCCATTGTCACACTTCACAGGTCAGGCAGCCGCCATTTCAAGGGCCCACATGGCTTAATTTCTACTACGTCACACATACCTAGGTCTTTCCTCAACACTCATACAAACCATTCAATGCATAGTGAATCGTGTTGTGTGCAAGCTGTGGGAATGTACCTGTGGGTTGATTGACTCTGTGCTCGCTGTTGTCCTTCCTAGGCACCGTCCGCTGGGCAATGCGAGGAGATGGAGGAATCTTCCCGTGTACAGACCGCTGGCGGACCTGTCGACAATGGAGGAACGATATGTCATTCTGACATACAGGCTTGACCGAGCCACTATACATGAACTGTGTGCCCAGCAGGAGGCAGACCTGATGTCACCCATCCGCCAACCCACAGGGATCCCCCCTCTAGTGCAGGTGCTGTCAGTACTCCATTTCTTAGCAAGTGGGTCATTTCAAACAACAGTGGCCATATCATCAGGGATGTCTCAACCTATGTTTTCCAAGGTGTTGTCCAGAGTGTTGTCTGCCCTTCTCAAACACATGCGGAGCTACATCGTTTTCCCTGAGGTGGGGGATTTGCCTACAGTGAAGGGTGATTTCTATGCCCTTGGACATATCCCCAACATCATAGGTGCCATTGATGGGACACATGTGGCTTTGGTACCCCCCAGCAGGAGTGAACAGGTGTACAGGAACAGGAAAAGTTATCATTCGATGAATGTACAGATGGTCTGTTTGGCAGACCAGTACATCTGCCATGTTAATGCCAAGTTCCCTGGCTCAGTGCATGACGCCTACATCCTGCGGAATAGCAGCATCCCGTATGTGATGGGTCAACTCCAGAGGCACCGGGTGTGGCTATCAGGGGACTCTGGTTACCCCAACCTGTCCTGGCTACTGACCCCAGTGAGGAATCCCAGGACCAGGGCAGAGGAACGCTACAATGAGGCCCATGGGCGGACTAGGAGGGTGATCGAACGCACCTTCTGCCTCCTGAAGGCCAGGTTCAGGTGCCTCCATATGACAGGTGGATCCCTAATGTACTCACCAAAGAAGGTGTGCCAGATCATCGTGGCCTGCTGTATGCTTCACAACCTGGCTTTGCGCCGCCAGGTGCCTTTTCTGCAGGAGGATGGTCCAGATGGTGGTGTTGTAGCAGCTGTGGAGCCTGTGGAGAGTGAAGAAGAGGAAGCCGAAGAGGATGACATAGACAACAGGAACACAGTAATAGAGCAATATTTTCAGTGACACACAGGTAAGAGTACACACCGGCATATTACATTTACTTAAAGACTCCTACCTCTCTACTGTCTGACTTTTTCCCCAGTGTATGGTAACTGTGTTGTGACTTTCCCTTCCGTTTTCAGAGCTGTGGGCCCCACTGCGTGACATCTGCTTTGTTTCCCCATGGACTACAGCTGTGTGACAGCGGTTTGTTGGCATCACAATGTGAATAACAATTTTGGCACTGTCTTGTCTAATACATTTGTTAAAATCACAGACAGACTACAGATTGTTTATGTGCAATAAGTGTGTTTATTCAAGTGCTCTGATTTGGATGGGTGGTTGCAAATCGGTGAGGGGTGATGGTGGAGGATTGTCCATGGCAGAGTCCAGACTATCAGGTTCACAGGTGCATTGTCCAAATGCCTGTGGGAAGTGGAGCAGGGGCAGTTTAAGGTTGGACAGGGTGACAATGTGGGACAGTGGGATGACAATCAGGGCGGTATCCTTTGCTGGCGGGGGTCTTGACATGTTACTCTCTCTTCTTCCTGGATCTCAGGGCCCGCTTGCGGGGTGGTTCTCCTTCTGCAGGGCGTGGGGTTATCGTGGCCTGTTGGTCTTGTGTCGGGGCCTCCTGTCCACTAGCGCCGGCGGAGGTGGTAGCCAGTTCTTGGTACATGCTAGTGACAGGGGCCCTTTGAGGTGCCACAGTGTTCCGCAATGTGGTGATTAACTCATTCAGGGCCACTACGATGGTACCCATGGCGGAACTGATGTTTCTTAGTTCCTCCCTGAACCCCATATACTGTTGCTCCTGCGGAAGCTGGATTTCCTGAAACCTGGCCAGGACCGTCGCCATCGTCTCCTGGGAGCGGTGGTATGCTCCCATGATGGAGGAGAGGGCCTCGTGGAGAGTGGGTTCTCTTGGCCTGTCCCCCCCCTGTCGCACAGCAGCCCTCCCAGTTCCCCTGTTTCCCTGGGCCTCCGTCCCCTGGACCGTGTGCCCACTACCACTGCCCTCAGGTCCCTGTTGTTGTTGGGGTGGTGGGTTAACCTGGGTTCCCTGTAGTGGTGGACACACCGCTGATTGACGTGTCCTGGGGACAGAGGTATGGGCCCGCTGGGTGGGTGCTGTGCTGGTGTTCCCAGAAGGGGGAAGGTCTGCTGTGGCCTGTGACTGTCTGAGGGGAACCGACTGTCCTGAGGTCCCCGATGGACCGGGCTGGTCATCTAGATCGAGGGAGACAGAGCTGCTGTCATCACTGTGGGCCTCTTCTGGGGGTGGAGTGGACATTTGTGGATCCTCCTGCGCGGTGACCTGGCGTTCGGGTCCTGCAGGGGGTATAAAAGTATGGTTTTTGCTTCTGTGTGTGCCAATGGCGTGCAATGGGTGGGCGCAAGGGGTAGTTGTGATGGGGGTGAGGGTGAGGCTGGGGGTATGAGTTGGCATGCAGGTGGGGTGGCGGGGATGAAGTAGTGAAGATGAGACTTACCAGAGTCCATTCCTCCACCGACTCCACCGACTCCTGGAAAGGCCCTCAGGATGCAGGATGTTCAAGACTTGCTCCTCCCATGTTGTAAATTCTGGGGGAGGAGGTGGGGGTCCGCCGCCAGTCCGCTGTACTGCGATGTTTTATGCCTTGATACCATGGAACGCACCTTCCCCCGTAGGTCGTTCCACCTCTTCCTGATGTCGTCCCTATTTCTTGGGTGCTGTCCCACAGCGTTGACCCTGTCGACTATTCTGCTCCATAGCTCCATCTTCCTGGCAATGGTGGTGTGCTGCACCTGTGTCCCGAACAGCTGGGGCTCAACTCGTACGATTTCCTCCACCATGACCCTGAGTTCATCATCTGAGAACCTGGGGTGTCTTTGAGGTGCCATGGGGTGGTGTGGATGATGTGTGGGGTGGAGTGTGTAGTGATAGGTGGGGTGCTATTTAGTGGTGTGTTGTGTGAGGTGCGTGGAAGTTCTGTGGGTATTGGTATTGTGTGCCTGTGGATGCTTGGTAGTTGACTGTGGTGTCTCTCTCTGGTCTTCGTTCGGGATTTTTGGTCGTAGGGGTTTGTGGGTGATGTGGGTGTGTGTTTTATATTGTATTGAGTGTGTGGGAGTGGTGTGCGTATGTGTATCAGGTGTGTGTATTTCGAATTGGCCAATGTGGTAGTGTTTTGTACGGGTATGTGTATTTCGACCGCGGCGGTGTGTACCGCCAATAGAATACCGCGGTTGAAAGACTGCCGCGTGGATTCGTGGGTCGTAATGGCATGGGCGTATTTCTGTTGGCGTGACGGTGGAGGTTTGGTCATCGCCAGTTTATCGCTGACCTTTTGGTGTGACTGACTTTTGTGGATATCGGTATTTTGGCTGTTTGCCTGTTGTGGGTCAGAATGACCGCGGCGGTCTTCTGTCTGGCGGTAAGCGCCTTTTACCGCCGAGGTCGGAATGACCCCCTCAGTCCCTTGATCTTAAACAGAAACTCATTGATCAACGCTATCCTAAAAAGATCAATAATCCTGCCTACAAAAGAGCTCGGAATAATCATAGAGATGCTCTACTGGCACCTGTGCTTAGAGAATCAGAAAATCGACTGACATGTGTTTTCACGTATACCCCGCTGTCCAACTCAATAAAGAAACTCATTAACAAACGGTGAAATATCCTACAGAGTGGCGGTATCCAGATCCCGAGGCCTCTGTTTGCTTTCAAAAGATCTCCTAATATACGAGATTTAATTGTTCATACTCGCCCTCGCCTACATTGTGACTCGAGTAAACAACCTACTCTGTGGAACTTTCATCCGGTCATAGGGCATCACCCGTGTGGCTCTTGTAATGTTTGTCCTCTCACTAAGTGCAAAGACAGTATAGACCTTGATCATTTTGGGACTTGGTATTTGAACAAGCATACCAATTGTAATACACGTCAATGTATTTACTTGATCTCCTGTCCTTGTGATTTGAAATATATTGGGATGACATCTCGCCCGGTAAAACAGCGTAACACCGGAGCAATATTAGATGCTCCCGCATTACAACGAAACTTAGCTCACATTTTCTAGAAGCTAAACATGGACTTGATGACATGTGGTTGATTGTATTACAGGAACCGAGATACGACAGTAACGATCCCAACGTTTTATTTAAAATCGAACAAAGATGGGTTTTCAGACTTAAGACCTATAATGATGGTCTAAATGATTAAATTCCTTCGAATTCTTTGTCACCCTAGTATGTGACTACAGTTTCAAAACAAGACTATACATATATAGATATATATATATTTTTTTTGCTCACCACCAAGCATCACAAAAAATCCTTTTGTTTACCACCAATCGTTGGTTTCTAGGTACCCCAGGACTTCTGATGAATTAGGTATCGCGTTTTGACTTTTGACCATAATAACCATTATATCCTCACCTATTGGGATTACTTGTCCTCAGAGTTGTTGGTGGACTCGTACTCCCCGCCTATGGCAGTGAGCTCAATATCTATATTTTTGAATGTAGAGATGAGCCATATTTTTGGTTGAGTGATTACTATTGGATGGCTTACTCTTGAATTCTAAATTGATTCAGGCATTGCAGACATTTCTGTTTTGGGATAAAAACTACTACTGGTAAGATGGCACCACCACAGTACTCCTGATGTCCATTCTCTACCTCTGTGCCCTTTTATCACTTCTCATAGCATTTAGGTATTTCCTTATTTGTCATGATCAGTATGATTTTATTTCTGATCCATTATGGGCGGGTGTTCCCATGTTTCTAGGCACGATTAATTGTTTTTGAGTACATAAACGTGGACAAGTTTACCTATTCAAAGATGGCCGACGGGCCGGAATTAGGGTCCTTTCTTTATTTCTGTGACCCGGATTAATTGTTTTTCAGTACATAAACGTGGACGAGTTTATCTATTCAAAGATGGCCGACAGGCCTGAATTAGGGTCCTTTCTTTATTTCTGTGACCCGGAGCAACCAGCTGGTTGCTTCCGGATCAAGACGTGAGTAATGGCGTCTCTAACAACATATTTAAACTGCTCATGGACACCGCCTGAGTGTCTACAGGCGCGCGGGGCGGGGCAGGTGTTCCTGCTGGCCTAAGAAGAAAAAAGAAGTAAGTTTTATAAAAGGCACAGGGGTGCTGGAGCTTTCCCCCCCCCCTTTTTTATCTTAATAGGTATACGCAAGTATTTTCTCCTATTTATTCACTACTGACCAGGGACACACATGCTTTTTGCAGCCTATTGGTTAACCTCTTTTTTTTTATCCATTGCCATCTCGTTTTTTCTTGAGTGAATACTCTTACATGTTCAGGGTCCTAAGTTTTGCCCATGAACCCAATACCTCTACTTTATGTTGAGATTGAACTCACATAGGAATCAGACTTTTTATTTTAGGCTACAGTTCCCAATGATTAAGGTTGATTGTCTGACATTATTAACTATATTTCTTGAATTATGTGACCATCTCAAATTTATGTTTTAGGCGCTTCCTCCATGACCTGCTATTTTGTACATATTGACGTGCAGTTGTTTGTCACTATGTTGTTTTCATGCCTAGTAATACCTCCTTGGTTGAGGCTAGCGCGGTCCTAGGAAGTTCAATCTCGAATATGGGATGGTAAGCCTCCATTTATCTTTACATGTGGCATGTTGGGGGTGGTCTCACTGTGATTGCACCATGTTTTATGCTTATTTACACGTTGGCACTCATTTTTACCTGTCTTTCACTTTTATGCAGGGTGACTGATTGACCAACTGACTCTGACAATTTTGTCTTCAATTTGTAAGTGACATTCCAGCACTTCATAACTTTTTTGAATAGAAGAAGTAGTTTTCTGGGTCCTGACGAAGCGTCACGGGATCATTTATTGACCAAAAAAAGACGCAAAACTTGTTGACCATAAATAGACAGGATTAGGCATACTACCCTTCCTTCTTTATAGAGTATAGCGGGACATCACTCCCACTAAGACTCTAAATATTTTTAATCTTGGCCTGAACCTTTTTTTCTGATTCATTAAAGTGATGTTTTAGGCTCAGAGCTAATTTCATTTTGCTTACACTCTCCTTCACTCACACACCCTTCTCTCTCTCTTAGTCAGTTCTCGTTCCAGACCTCCACTTGGCGATTGGCCTTCGGTTAAGTACCATCCCAACTTCTGAGTGGTCCGCCAGACATTGCAGCACCGGTCTGACGAGGAGACAGCCCAATGATGAAACCTGTCACCCTATTGGGTGCTTGAGGGCTCCCCTGATATTAATTATATATCTTCGCCCCTATCTTCCTATATAGTAAATAGTTTTTTTTGTCTTTTGGAACAGTGCACTTTTCTATAAAACAGGTAAATTTGGGAGACCGTGCACTGGACCAGTAATCTCCCTGTCCCTCATTTGTATTTAACTGCCATTCAATTGGTCAGTATTAACTATCTAATTAATATAATTCATCATCATTAAAACAATTATAACCATAAGAAACAATTATACCCATAAGGTTATTGTGTTATCATATAAGTCATATCATTCAATGTCATAAATGTTAAACAATGCTGGGTATCACAGATATGCATGTGTGCATTGTACACTATGCATAATAATTTGTACAAATGCAAGTGTTGATGCTCAAACTTTAGATAACCAATCCATAACTCAATAATCATAGTGCACTACAAAGTAGAGAAACACTAAGGCAATATGAAATCAAATAGGATACAAGAGAAGTGACCAGACAATGAGCTGAAACCATGACAGATAAAAGTTGATAGTAATGCAAAGCATAAAGCAACACAATTAGAGAAACAAAAAGGAACAGATTTACAAGTCCCTTTCACCACCTAATGCCACTTTAGCACTTCCTTAGAGTTATTTTTATGATGCTAAAGCGGCGATAAGATGGCAATTCCTCTGCGCTACATTTACAAAGTGGCGCACTGCATGCATTCCGCCACTTTGCAGCTCCTTGGTCCACAATATGCCTGTGCCAGACATAATGTGTTCATGAGGGGCGTTCCTACGCAGGGAGACCCAAAAAAATGGCTCAGTGAAATATACAAGATTTCACTGCCCCACTTTTTCTGTCATTTTTAATGCCTGCTCAGGCAGGTGTTAAATTAAAGCACCCAAAATAATCTATGGGCCTCCCTTTGCTTTGCTGCACCAGCACCAACATTTTTGGTGCTAGTGCAGCAAAGCACCACATCAGCGTAAAATATTTTGACACTGTTGTGGTAACAACCGCCATGGTGCACCATACTGTAAATACGGTGCAACCATGGTGTTGTTGGGGGCAAGGGAGGCATAAGAAGAGTGGCACATCGGGACTGATGCGCCACATTCTCCTAAATATGCCCAAAATATCATAGAAAGATGTTTGAAAGTAATGAACTTCAGACTGAGATATTGAGGCGTGTTTAATGAGAGACTGTTTTTAGAACTAATTAAGAATGTGGAGGCATTATGATGCTTTACACAGTAAATAAACTAGTAGCACAAGCTGGAATGTTTCTCAAGGGGTACACTGTAATCTGGAATATAGATGATCAATTATCTATTATATATATATCTCAAAATAATACCCTTTCAGGCTTAGAGTGCTGCATGAACTATGCTAAAAAAGAACCAGAGAACTTTGGATAGTTCCCAAGTTTAAGTGAAGAGCAGCTCCTCTATAGAGTATCCTACAACATCAACGACACTCTGAATTTACTCACCACAAACGTCTGCTTTTCTAGCAAACCTTTTAAGCATAGGTTTAATTCAGTTCCAGTCACACTGAGCTAGAAAGGAACAAAGGCCCTCATTATGACATTGGAGGTATTTTCCCATTACCGCTGTGGTGACGGCTGCCAACATACCGCCGAGGAGGCAAAAATCCATCCGCCAGATTATGATATACACACACAAAACCCAACAGAAACCTGCCACAACCACAAATCCGTCAGGCCCAGCGAACATGATAAACTGTCAGAAATAGCACCCATAAGTTACGCTAGCAGAACAACGCCCTCCAAATATTGACCCACAAATCACCCCAGCGGACATTCAAAGGTGGTAAACTATTGGCGGTACACACCGCCGGCGCGGAAATGGCCACCAAAAACAAAACAAGACAACATTGGTGTGGCAGTGGGTATAGCGATAGGGATTAATGAGACACTCAGGTAGGTGGTTGAATAGTAGTGGATTTATTGTAAAGTACATGTGCCCTGGTAACAGTCACTGTCTTTTCTCCTTAGGTGTTGGTGATCTCCTTTGTTCTCTTCTTTCGCAGGGTTCCCAGTATTGATGATGTTCCCCAGCGGTGGTGTCATCAGGTGGACCGGATAAAGGAACGAAAGGTCGGTAGGTCGTATGTCTGGGTTATTTGTTTGTATGATTTAGTATGGGGAGGGGCTGGAGAGAGAGAGAGAGAGAGAGAGAGAGAGAGAGAGAGAAATATAGATGGAGTGAGTGGTGGTGGTCTGGGTAATACTCTAGCCAAAAGGGAAGGAAAAGGAAAAATAAAAGATGGGTTTATTTTATAAGGCCCCGTCCCGTCACCTCTGTGATGCGCAAAACTTCTTCCTCAAATATAGAACCACCTGTGCTCTGTATTTGGTGGTTAGTGCTCCCCCTCGTGTTGGTGCTTTTCTTTCCCCAAAATAAAAATAATAATATCCCTTCCCAACCTCCCTCTACTCACTCTCTCCACCCTCCTCCCTTCCCACTATAGCCCTTATTCTGTCCTTTAGGCAGGACCGTACCTGGTGGAGCCGCGCCCCTCCAGGGACGTGGCGGAGCTGCTGCCTTCTGGGGCCTCCTTGCCCCTCCGTGGGGCTGTCTCTGGAGGTCGATAGCCCTCGGTCTCCTGGGTTTCCTTCCTCGACGTCCGGATTGTTCATTTTCACGTCCTCTTCTTTTGCGTTCTCCCCGTGTGTCCCGGCATCTGTCTCCTCCTATTTTCTTATGTTTCCGCGCCGCACGCGCATTGTCCTTCTTCCCTTTTCAGGTTCTCGGAAACCCTGATATCCGTGTTTCTGACTTCCTCATTTTCACTCTCTGCGGGACCCCCGGGGCACTTGCCGGTCTGCGGATCGGTATTTTATGTAGCCGGGATCATAGCACTATAAAACACCCCCCCCACATCACCCATAATCCTTTACAAACACGAGAAGACCGCTACACCTTGCCAGGCAAATCCAAGAGATAACTGCACACACGCACCACAACTACCTATTCATCCTTCACACATCACACACACCAGCACATCACTCAACACCATCTGCACAACACACAAACCACACAACACCCATGTACCCACAAAGGCACCCCAGTTTCACAGATGAGGAGTTGCAGTGATGGTGGATGAAATAGTCAAGGTAGAGCCACAGCTGATCTCCATTGCCAGGAAGATGGATCTATGGCTAAGGATTGTAGACAGTGTGAATGCCATGGGAACAAACCCACCCACAAGGGACGACATAAGGAAGAGGTGAAACAAACTACATGGGAAAGTGTGTTCATTGCAGCAAGGCACTAGCTCGCCATCAGGAGGACTGGCGGTGGACCCCCACCCCCTCCCCCACGGTTGACTGCATGTGAGGCGTAAGTCTTGGCAACACAGCATCCTGAGGGCCTCACTGGAGTAGCCGGACGGCTGGACATTGGTGAGTCACCATTACCAACCTACCACCACCATACCTGCATGCCATGTCACCCCCTCACCCTGACTCCCTTCACCCCACTCCATCCCACACAGTGCACTTCCCCAATTACCACACCTAAATGTCTACCCCTGCATGCCATACCCACTGCAAGCACATCCCTCCCAGCCCTGCATGCACACCCACTAGCAATGCATGGACAACATGTAGAACTACCAATCCCACAATCCATCACCATACACTACCAAAAGTGGGAGGACAACACCAATATCATTGGGAAAGATATAAATGCAGAATATGTGACAGACAATCACCCTAAAAAATAACTTACATCCCCACAGGTGCACCAGCCAATGTCACTGGTGAGGAGGAGCCACGGCAACCCAGTCCACCACCAGAAGATGCCAGAACCAGTGACTGCAGGGGGAACACCACCAAGAGGTCATGCAACAATTGCAGGCCTTGAATACCACCATGGCCTCCACTGCAGGGGTGCTGAGTGACATGGCGAACATCATGCGTGAGTACACAATATACCAGGGGGCCCCTTCCACCTGCCAGTGTACTGATCAGCCCTCTAATCTGTTGCAGCTGGTGGACAGGAGGCCCTGCCACACACACAGGCCACCAGCATTCCTCCCCTGCAGAAGCTGAACCACCACGCAAATGTTCCCTATGACCCAGACAGACACCAAAGACAGTTGCTAAGACCAATACCACTACCAGGAAATGAGCTCCCTCAGAATGTCTCCCTTGTGTTCCACTGATTCATCTTGTTCATTTTGGGCTGCCATTGCTCCTCTGCCTATGGCCCCATGAACACTGGACCTGTGCAACAAACAGACTGGACCACTACACTGGACTTTTCCCACCCATCACCCCACTCTATTGCACTTTCCATTGTTTTTGTTATAGTCAAATAAACACCCTTGAATACAACTAGAGTAATAGTGTTTTATCAGCAAGAAATGTGCAATGTATTGAATTTTATTGAACTGCATTATCTTGTGCAAATGTTCTGTAGTGTGGTAATCCATCCAACAAATGTGTTCTAGCAGTCTGTAGACATCACATTAGTACACTGTTGTGACCACACCAACATCTGCAATAAGGGAAGGCATAGGTGACAGTCAACTTGGATGCAAAGGCAGTGACTGGCAAAACACAACAGCCACACAACACTTTGCTAAAGTGGAGACATGCATAGATCAATAGTCTTACCTGAGTGCCATTGGAAGTACTGCTGAATGATATGTGTCCTGCTGTCCACATCATCCTCTGCACTTTCCTCAGTGTCCACTCCTGCCCCAGGTCCATTGTCACCCCCTCCTCCTGCAAATAGGAAACATGGTGTCTCAGGGCCAAATTGGACAGCATGCATCAGACTACCACAATCTGGCAGAACTTCTAAGGGCAATAGTATAGGGATCCACCTGTCAAATGGAGGCACCTGAACCTGGCTTTTAGGAGACTGAAAGTGCATTCCACAATCCTCCAGTTACGCCCATGTGCATCATTGTACCAATTTTCAGCTCTTGTGCTCGGATTTCTTACAGGGGTCAAGAGACAGAACAGGTTTGGGTAGCCGGAGTCACCTGGAAGAACTGAGGGACATTCATTAGCCATGCACAATTACATGGGGTATGACTTAAGTAGGCATACACTGACATACATTGAGTGGGGACTCAAACTCATGTATGGACAACACTCTGTGCCTCTGTAGTTGTGCCATCACCTGTGGGACGCTGCTATTCCTCAAGACATAGGCATCATGCACACATCCAGGATACTTGGCCGTTACGTGGGAGATATACTGGTCAGCAAGGCACACCATCTGGACATTGGGAGAGTTGAAACTCTTCCTATTCCTGTACTCCTGTTCATTTGCCCTGGGAGGGACTAAGGCAATATGGGTCCCATCAATGGCCCCAATCACATGTGGTATGCATCCCATGGCGTAGAACCCAGCCTTCACAGTGGGTAAATCATCAACCTGGGGGAATGTGATGTAGTTGTTCATGTGTTTGAGCAAGGCAGCCAAAACCCTTCCAAACACAATCGAGAACATTGGCCATGGCATTCCTGCAGCAAAGCCCACAGTCACCTGGAAAGAATCAGTCACCAGGAAATAGAGCACTGACAGTACCTACACAAGAGGGGAAACTGCTGTGGTGCTAGGGATAGCAAGTATCAGATCAGGCTCTAATTGTGCACACAGCTTTGTGATTGTGGCCCTGTCCAGACGATAGGTGAGTATAATGTGCTGGTCCTCAGTGTAGCCAAGTCCATAAGGGGTCTGTACACGGGTGCTAGCCTCATCCTCCTGTTCCTCCGCAGTGGTTGGCATCTAAGTGAGCCAAAAGTAAAATGGGTGTGACTACAGGACCTATGGACACACAACATCATAGTACACAGAGCTTGTATGTATGTATATTGAACATCACATTTGTCTAGGTGTGTACAGTTGACTCCAATGACACACATATAAATTCAAAAAATGAGGACCAGCAGGAGGAAATGGCAACTGCCTGTCCTGTTTGCAGGGACAGGTGGAAGTTACCTCACTCCACCGGTGTTAGGAGTCATGGCGGTAGGCGGTCTGCACTGCCGTGCTATTCCTCATTGGCTAACCTTGGGCTCTATGGAGTACAGGAAACAATAATGATCAATGACGGCAGTGACGGTGTTCACCTCCGCGGATATGACCACCATTTTCTTTCTACAACTTCACTTGATTCCTGACTTTCCATGGTGATACATCTCCACTGCGTGTGCAGCTGTGACCTGTGTCTTGAACCTGCCATGTCCCGTGCCACAGGGTAAAGGGCCCTAGCCTTCACGTCAGAGGAGTTGGAGAAGTTCATGGATTGGGTCCTACCCCTGTATGGGCAGTTGTTTGGGCCTCCAGACCAACAGGTGAGTAAATCATGGGTACGCTGAATGAGACATCGCTGCATGTATATGTCTGTGTGTGCTATCACTGTTGCATTTGTGTGGGGTATGGCTGCAGGCAATGTGAATGCAGAGGAATGGGTCATGTGTATGGTTGATGAGGGGCAAATGCAGTATGTAAGCCAAGTGTGTGAGAGGCTGGATTGTCTGGTTCATGGTATCCTTTTATCTGTTTTTTCTCTGCAGGTCAGCACACATCAGAAGAAGGGGTTGTGGCATGCCATCGCCAAGGACATGCGGACCCTGGGGGTCCATAGACAGTGGAGCACCCACTTCAGGAACTGGTGGGAGGACCTGAGACGCTGGGCCCGGAAGACCGCGGAGGCCCAGCTAGGGACGGCCTCCCAACGAGGGGCGAGTGCCCATCGGAGCCTGACCCCCCTAATGACCCACATACTGACGGTGGCCAATCCTGAGATGGGTGGGAACTTGAGGGCAGCACAGCAGCCACAAGGGGGTGAGTACAGAGTGTGTGGTATTTTGTTTATATTGCCTGGTATGGGTGCAAGGTTCTAGTCAGTGGATGCCCCGATATGCTGGGATAGCCTATCCTGCATGGTCCTGCTTAGCTATTTAGCGTTGTGTGCATTTTTGGTATTGCTAGCTAGCTAGCATACCATGGCAGACAGGGCTTAGTTGGTCCAAGTAGGTGTGCAGATGGTAGTCTTTGGGTTCCTTCCAGCTGTTGTACCTGTTGACCAGCATGATCCCAGTGAGACAGGCAAAAACATACTGACATTCAGGTAAAATTGTGGGTAACATGCCAAAAAAGATGATACTTTCGTACAACCACCACCATCCGTATTATGAAAAATAATACGGCCTGGCGGGGTTCTGCTGGTGGCTGCTGCTGATGGTAGCAGTGCCCTGTCCCGTCTCTTGCCAGAGGACCCCCTGAATCCAGGTAAGACGGGTCTCTGACAGGAGTGGGGTGGGGGGTGTTGTGTGTGTGGGGGTGTGTGTGAATGTATGTGTATGTGTGAATGCGGGTATGTGTTGAGTGTTGAATGCATGTTTGCATGTATGGAAGCATGAGTGCGTGTATGTTGTGAAATGTGAATGTGTGTCTGCATGAAAGTGTGTGCGGATGTGTGTGTGATTGGATGTATGCATTTGTGTAAGTATGTGTAACTGAGTGTGTGCATGTGTGTGTGTGTAGGGAGGGGCATGGATATGGGGGGGGGTAACTGGAGGGGTGGGGAGGAGACCCATATCAGAGACAAGGAAGGAATTCCCTGTCACTGTTATGGCCTATCCCCATGGTTTTTGTGGCATTACGAACGCCACAAAAACCATGGCAGTAGGTGGGGTCATAATCCCAAAGGTGGAACAATGGCGGCTGCCGGGCTGGAGATGAATATCTCTAGCCTGGCTGCTGTTACCGCCGTGGCGATCCGAGGCTACAGTGGCGGGTTGGCTTCAGCCAACCCGCCAATGTCATAATGTGGTGGTAAGTACCGCCAGCCTGTTGGTGGTACTTATGGCCACATTATCGACGACTGCCGGGTCGTAATGACCCCCTTAATCTCTTGAATCTCTTTGTGCCATTTTTTCGGGCCGCCTAACGGGGGAGTGCCCCCTTTCCGTATATCATGCATGGCGCATGTATGATGTCGCGTAAAAGGTTACAATGTGGCTTATAAACCTTGTGCACAGTTTTGGGTCATCTAACACCACATCAGCATAAACAAATTACACTAATGTGTCATTAGATGGTGCAAAGGGATCTTAAATCTGCCCCATAGTTTCTTGACATAAGTACTACTATAAGTAGACTATAACTGATGAAGTTCTATGGTTCTATATTGGTAAAACATTAACCTCACTATAACGTCCATGTAACCTTTGGTTTTCCTACTGGGAATAAATATGTTTGTATTTTATTTTGTGTTACTTATATATCGCATTCAGAACAGTGCTATTGAAGCGCTAGACAGGTAAGAAAGGCTAATGCGATTCAGAGAACTACAGTGAAAACAACCAAGTCTTTAGTTGCTTTCAGAATAGTAGGAGGGGTGAGATACCCCTAATTCTGACTCGAAGTGAGTTCCATAACTTGACAGCTGCCACAGAAAAGGCTTTGTCTCCCCATTGTACTCTTTTGCTCCTCGAGGTCCGTGCCAACCTAAGATCAGCCAATCTTAATGGGCGACTGGGACTGTACCAGTTAATAGCTACTTACAAGTATCCTGAGTCCTGAGAGTGAAAAGCTTTGCGGGTCAGGCACAGTGCCCTAAAGATTATGCACTTCCTAATGGATAACCAGTGCAGCTTCCTCATGCCTTCCTTAATGGAGGTAAACTTAGGTAGTCCGAGTACTAGCCGGGCGGCTGCATTTTGAGTAAGCTGCAGCTTATTCAGGGAAAATTGGTTTATGTTATGATATAAGGCGTTACAATAGTCCAATCTAGATATGATAAGGGCCAGCACCACTGTCCCATTTATTTCATGTGGTATAAATGGTAGGACAGGCATTAGGGACTATTTACCTGGGCATCAAAGGTTATAGCTGAGTCACATATAATCCTGAGATTCATAGCCGCAGAGATGGGAGTGGGTATGGTCCCACATGTCACAGGACACCAGTTTTGATTCCAAATGGAGGTATTTTCACCAAAGATGATTACCTCAGTTTTGTCCCCATTAATTTTCAGTCAGTTTTGATTCATCCAGTTGCTGACTTCTCTCATACATGTTTGAAACCTATTTGCTGTAATGTGCACCTTGTTTTGAACGGAGACAATCATTTGCGAGTCGTCTGCATAGGAGGACACCTGAAAATTGAAGGATTGTACCAATTTAGCAAGAGGATCCACATACAAATTAAAAAGAGTCAGACTAAGAGTTGATCCCTGGGGAACTCAACAAGTGAGCTGAAATGGGTCTGAGCTGAAGTCTCCACAACTGACATGTCATTGTTTTATCTTGGAAAAGTGGCTCCCAGATGCTCAAAGCTGAATCCCTCAGACCTGCCTGATATAAACGATGTGGCAAAATCTGGGGCGAGATGGTGTCAAACGCTGCTGGTAGATCTCATAGAATTAAGATAGCGCCACCTCACAGGTCTATTTATTTCCTGATAGAATCTGTGGTGGCGATCAGGGTGGACTCTGTGCTATTATTTTGCCAGAAACCATGTTGGGAGGTAACCAAACAATCATGTGCCAGCAAAAAAGTGGCAAGCTCTTGGTTGATGTGTTTTTCCAGAATCTTGGCAAACAATGGCACAAGGGCAATGAGACATACGTTTTTTAGATCGCCTGTGTCTCCTCCTGTTTTTTTGGATGGGTATGACTATGGTCTCTTTCCAGGTAGCCAGGAACAGTCCTGATTTCAGCACCTCTGCAAACATAATCTTCAATGGCATCGCTATAGAATCACTTACCAATTGCAGAATTCTATGCAGGCAAGGGTCACTCGGAGACCCCACGTCAATCTCAGATAGAAGGGGCTTGAATTTATTAGTCACTAGAGGTGCAAACTTTGCTGAGGTCGGGCCCCCAACTGTTCCACCTACTGGCACCAGTGTCCTGCTCCCCCAGATCTGTACATGGGGCTAAAAACTCTGAGTGAATCTTTAGGATTTTATCTCTAAAGAACTCTGCTACTCTGTTGCAGAAGAGCTGAGAGTTTTCTAGCTCCTTAGGAGGGAAGGGGCGGCTAAGGCCTTTACCACATTAAACAGTTCTTTAGAGACATTGCCTGCACTTCTAATTTTCTGGGAGTGGAGCTTGATTTAGCAGCTTTAATAGCACTTTTGTATGTACTCCATAGCTCCCTGAGCTTTGCTTTTTCCAGGGTCCAGGGGCTAGTTTCCATTTTCTTTCCTGCCTTCTGCATAACCTCTGCAGTGCCTTAAGCTCCTCACTGTACCATGGGGCTGAGGCTATTTTATCAGTTATCAGTTTGACTTCCCTTAAAGAGGAATGTTTCTCAATTGCTTTCTTATCCAGGAATCAAAATTATACACTTGTGATCCTTGTCCTACCTCTAACCTTCCCTCGTGCCTCTCTAAATTGAGAAAAAGATCCTACTTCTTAATACGCCCCCCGGTTTCTGCTGTAGGTGGTAGAACTCTGCCTGTGGTCCTTTCATCTCCTACATCTAATTTCAAAGGTGACAACACTGAGACCGAGTCACTCTAACTGCAGGCACTCCCCAGAAGTACAAATACCTGTGTGGTGAAGATGCCTTCCAATGTGTGCCCCACTAAATGAGTATTTGAGGTGACCGTTTCACTCCGAACAAAACAAAACATAAAGTCCAAGAGGGTTTGAGTGTCTATCTTCCTTGTTCTCCAAATGGAAGTTATAGTCCACAAGGATTAAGCAGTGATCAGTAGATGTCAAAGGTTCAATTATATCAGACCAGTTCTCCAAGAATTGCTTCTTGGCCCCTGGTAGACGATAAACTAGGATTCCTTCAAACCTTATCATGTTCCCTTACCTCAGCTTGAAATAGCTGCCTTTGCAAATGTCTGTGGTGATACCTAAGTGTTCTAAACTGCAGCAAATGCTGTTTTTAAATGTAATTGCAACTCCACACCCCTCCTATTGTGGCTGTCTAACCTCTCCACTCCGTACCCCCTGGTAAAAGGCTGTAACAAAATCAGGATCAGAATCTTCTCTCGCCCATATCTCGGTCAGGAATAAAACAGTCTAGCCTAAATTCCAAGGTGGCTTCCCGTCTCTCAAGACTATGTTTAATTAGTGAACAGGCATTTATCAGTCCACATTTGAGAGTGTCCTACGAGGTCCTCCACCCCCCCTCCCAATAGGCACACTCATACGGGGCTCCTTAGGACCAGATGATTAGTCTTTATAAGAGTATTTCCCAGGATTCCATGCACAGTGCTTACAGCTCCATCCATCTACAGGGGGAAGAGGAGCCACCTCCCATGCATTGCTGCATGTTTTGGGTAAATAGTCCATAAGCTGTGCTGTTGTATATTGTAGCCAGATGGTGCATCTATGAAAACTGGCAGCATCTCTGGCCCCTTGACCTGGTTGGGTGCAGACAGGCTTGCTTTGGGCGTGCTTTTGAAGTGCCCACTGCGCGTCTGCAGCCTGTCTGCTGCCGGTCCTGTTTAAATGCTCCTTGTCAGCACATGAGGCACTAGGGGACGTGTCACTAGAAAAAAGAGTGGTCCATCATTACCCTTCCAAAAGTAATTCCACAAAAGTGGCAGATCACCTAATTTAGGTCAGGGGCTCTAACTGTTGCGCTGCGGCCGCAAGCACGGGCCGCTGCGGTGCAACTCGGGGAGTCTGCGGCGGACCGCGGGCGGGCCGCAGGAGAAGCCGCGGCTCAGTTCAAGGGTCACGGCACCCGCCGCGGCCCTTTTCTCCGGCCACGAGTTTCATGGCATGCGCGGCAGCGCCGGAGACCCCGATTCGGGTCACGGTCCTTGTTGCACTCAGCACGCACAACACATTAAACGCGCTTTGGATGCCTGGGACCCACCTCCTCATACCCACTTACTGGTCACACAGTCAAAAGCCGTCTTCCTACACATGACTAGTTTTTATGCATGCCTTTCTCCTTCCCAGCTTGCTGTTCACTTCCTCTCTTTCCTGTATGCATTGTTTCTCTTTCCTCTGGAGCATGTTTTCTATTCTTAGTTATGACCTTTTCCCAAACCAAGATGCTGGTATTACTACTTCCTGTTTCCCACTTTCTGTCTAGTGGTATATAAGGGGAATCTATCTTCCTTCTCATTGCGTTGTAACACTCCTGCGGTGGTAGTCACGCTCCGGCTGGTTTCCTCTTGTGGCGCCAGTTGTTCTTGATCTGTCTTCAGTCTCCAGAATTCCTGAATTTCAGAATCTTAAGTCCTAATTCCTTGTGTCCTCCATCTGTTTCAGGGAGTTCCTGTTGGAGGTTTTTTACCCTTTTGGGGTTTTTCCTCTGGGACTCCTTCTGGAGGGCACGGACTGTAGTGGCTTACTATTGTCAAACAGCACCGTGGCTACCCCCTATTTCCTGCTGAGTTAATACACGAATATAAATTAGACAATGATGGGCAAACGGAAAGAGGGTATAAATAAACTATATAAATAAATCTCTTTCATTACAGGCTTAAAAAACTCTCTGGTGGTCTGTATCTGGACCGAGTGAAAGAAAGGCTGTAGATTTAATGTGACAACGGAAGGGTCAGTGAAGTGGAACTTTACCTTACGTAGTTTATACTTTGGAATAGTTTGAGGTAACATGCGACCGGGTTCCACCTCCCGGGTTATTTTATTTTTGACTATTGAGGGTGCATTGGTCTGTTTATTTGTTGTGTGATAACGAATGGGTTTTAACTGGATTGACTTTTCTATCTATAAAGACACATGCAGTGCTTGTACTATGCTCTTTGCTCTCTCTATACTCTTTGACAACGTGATTTTTAGTGCGTGTTGAGGACAGTCACATATTGGGTGCTTGTATGGATTAATATTAGTATTCTTTAAGAGTAATTTTGGTCTGTGTTACTAATCCAGTCACAAGTTTCTGCTTGGTTAAGGGTTTTACGTTGGCACCACTGCTCTATGTATACGTTCAATTATTTTATTATCATTATACTGAATATACTCAATGTCTTTTTGATGACTCTTGGGTTCCAGAACCATTTAAATAAGAAAAGCAACTGTATTCCAGCCCTGAAGAAGTCAAGTGACGAAACACGTGCTGGCTGTAAGGTCGATGTAAAGAACTTGGATAACTCTGTGTTACTATGGATCTTCACTTGAACTATAGGAGATGATAAAGATTATGAGAACAATTGTGGTCAAACTAAATGGATTTTGGATTACGTTGGAACGACTCCAATTTATCTAATTAATCCGGAAGGAGATGGACTGATGAAATTGGACTTATGGTATAATGTTACTGATGTATAAGGGGTGATTAGTCTATGGGAATGAGTATTAAATTAGATCTCTGAAACATTAAGATTACAAAACCTTTCGACTTGTTCATTATCATATGTACAATGGTTTAATCATTATTTCAAGAAAGTGGGTGTTCATGTACAATTAATGATAATATATTTGGTAACAAAATAGGAGTTTTTACATTAGGAAGTTTACTTGATGTCAACGGGTGCCACAGTATGTGCACCCCGACAGAAGAGGCCCACAGTGATGACAGCAGCTCTGCACGCCTGGATCAGGATGACCAACCTGGCCCATCAGGGATCTCTGGACAGTCGGTTACCCAGGCATAGTCACATACCACCACAGAGCCTCCCCTTCAGGAAATACACCCACAGCACCCACCCAGCGGGCCCATACCTCTGCCCCCAGGACACGTGAATCAGCAGTGTGTCCACCACTACAGGGACCCCAGGCAACCCCACAAACACAGGACGATCGGGAGCTGGGGTCAGTGGCAGTGGGCACACAGTTCAGGAGACAGAGGCACAGGATAACAGGGAAACTGGGAGGAGTGTTGTGCAACAGGGTGACGACAGGCTCAGGGAACCAACTCTCCATAAGGCACTCACCAACATCCTGGGTGATTACCACCTTCCCAGGAGACGATGGGCCAAATACTGACCAAGTTGCAGGAGACCCAGCGGCTGCAGGAGGGACAGTACCTGGGGATCAGGGAGGGCATGAGTGACATCCACACCACCCTGGTCATCATTGCAGGGGTGCTGGCAGACATGGCCAATACCATGAGGAAGGCAGTGGCCCACCAACAGGCCACTGACACTAGCCAAACCGATGAACAGCCCTCCACCTCCGCTGCCGCTAGTGGACAGGAGGCCCCGCCACAGGAACAACAGGCCACCAGCACCCCTCCCCCTGCAGAAGGAGAACTACCATGCAAAAGGTCCTTGCGATCCAGGCAGAAGCCAGAGAACATTGCCAAGACCCCCAGCAGGAAATAAGAGTCTCCTGATTGTCACCTTTGTGTCCCACTATGTCACCCTGTCCACCTTGAACTGCCATTGCTCCCCTTCCTATGCCACCTTGGACAATGCACCTGTGATAGCAATAGACTGGACTCTATCCCAGACCTTCCTCCATCAGCAGCCCAGCATATTGCAATACCTCCTCCACTTATTAGCACCTAAATAAAAACCCTTGGAACAAATACAAGTATGGAGTCTGTCAATTGATTGAAATATGTATTCGTTTAACAAGCTGCAAACATTGCAATTCATCTGTACAGTAATGTATACATAGGTATGACCTGTAGTGGGCAGCAGTCAACATACTAGGAGCCAGAGTGGAACACAGATATCTGAAAATAGAGATGCCAAAAGGGTACAGTTAGTGGCCATAGAATTTGGAAAATCAACCTGCCATGTACAATGTACAAAACACAAAACTCCAATGGAAGGTGAAGTTACAGTGTCTTACATGTGTGTCACTGGAACTACTGTTGAATTATAGTTGTTCTGGTGTCCACATCGTCTTCCTTTGCCTCCTCTTCGTCACTGTCTACAGGCTCCACCGCTGCCACACGACCATCTCCAGCCTCATCCTCCTGCAGAAAAGGCACCTGGCATCTCAAGGCCAGGTTGTGCAACATGCAACATGCAATGATGATCTGGCACACTTTCTTGGGTGAGTAGCGCAGGGATACACCTGTCAGATGGAGGCACTGGAATCTGGCCTTCAAGAGGCCAATAGTGCGCTCAATGATCCTCCTTGTTCGCCCATGTGCCTCATTGTAACATTCATCTGCCCTTGTCCTGGCATTCCTCACTGGGGTCAGTAGCCATGAGAGGTTGGGGTAACCAGAGTCACCTGTAAATATCGAGGGATACCTGTTAGCCACACACTCACTCCTAGGGCTAACCCTACAGCCATATACCAACAGACACTAGGTGGGGACCATGGGCTCACCTATTAGCCACACCCTGTGCCTCTGGAGTTGAGACATCACATATGGAATGCTGCTATTCCTCAAGATAAAGGAATCATGCACAGACCCAGGATACTTTGCATTGACATGGGAGATGTACTGGTCTGCCAGGCACACTATCTGCACATTCAGAGAGTGAAAGCTCTTTCGATTTCTGAACACCTGTTCATTTCTCCGGGCGGTGGACAAAGACAATATGTGTACCATCAATAGCACCAATGATGTTGGGGATAAGTCCCAGTGCATAAAAGTCAGCCTTCTCTGTGGCCAAATCCTCCACATGGGGGAATACTGAATGCGCTTGTGTTTCATCAGGGCTGAGAACACTCTGGTCAGCACGTTTGAGAATATAGGCTGTGACATCCCTGCTGCCATGGCCACTGTTGCTTGGAAGGAGCCACTTACCAAGAAATGGAGCACTGACAGGACCTGCACACGAGGAGGGATACCAGTGGGGTGGCGGATAGCTGAGATCAGGTCTGGCTCCAATTGGGCACACATCTCTTGGATTGTGGCTCTATCAAGCCTGTAGGTTAGGATAATGTGCCTGTCCTCCATTGTCGCCAGGTCCACCAGGGGTCTGTACACGGTGGTATGTCTCCATCTCCTATTCATCCTCAGCAGTTGAACTCTAGGGTGAAAAATGGTGAGCAGATGTCATATCCAAAGATATCCTCAGACTAAAATGCCTTGCATTTTGTGACAGAAATAGTATGTGAATGTGTAGGTCCATTGCTGTGCCTATGTCTGCTGTGACACAGTTAGGTGCCATGGCCTGTTCCCCCTGAAATGGCGGCCACCTGACCTGTGAGGAGGGACAAGCGGAAATGAGGTAACTCTGCTGACGTTGTGCGTCATTGCGGGAGGCGGTCGATGACCGCCGCGCAACACCTCATTGGTTATCATTGGGGCCTATGGGTTCCATGAGCCAATGGTGATGTATGCTGGCGGTGACGGTACGCACGGCCGCGAACGTGACCGTCATTTTTTATCTGTTCACTCACTTGCTACCTGACCTTCAACAGGAGAGGACCTACACTGCAAGTGCTGCTGTGACCTGTGTCTGAAAGCGACCATGGCTTGCATATCTGGGGAAAGGGTCCCTGCCTTCACTTCTGAGGAGTTGGAGAGACTAGTGGATGGGGTCCTACCCCAGTATCTTTTACGTTGTGGTCCTCCAGACCAACAGGTGAGTACACTGTGAGCACGATGCATGGGGCATGAATGTATGGAGTGCTCTGTGTGTAAGCCTCATCTGGGAGGGTGGCTGAGGGGTCCTAGGCAGAGTGCTGCATGTATGGTGGGCAATGTCTGCGTAAGGGGATGGGTGGGATATGGTGGGCCATGAGTGTAACAGGCCGGACGGTATAACTAATACCTTTTCTTATGCATCTTTTTCTGCAGGTCAGCGCCCATCAGAAAAAGGGTATTTGGTGTGCCATCGCTAAGGAGCACGCCAAAGACCCTGCGGGTCTTTAACAGGCGGGGCACCCAGTGTCGTAAACGGTAGTAGGACCTGCACCGATGGGCAAGGAAGACGGCGGAGGCCCAGCTGGGGATGGCCTCTCAACGAGGAAGGGGTGCCCATTATACCCTGACCCCCTGATGTTCCGCATCCTGGAGGTGGCTTATCCGGAGTAGGATGAGCGCTTGAAGGCATTACAGCAGCCACAAGGGGGTGAGTACAGTTTCAGAATCATGAAATTGCACATGTTGAGGTGTTATCTGGATGGGGGATGTGGGTCTGTGGGTGCCCCTAGGTCAGGACGAACATGGCAGGGTAGGTTCCATGATGGGCAGGCTCAGATGCACTCCAACCCCACAAATGCTAGTGGGCATCTACTACTGGGCTGGGTCCTGTGGGTTTCAGGTGTGTTGCTATTGGCGTTAGACATTGTACCCCATGGCCTGGTGACTAGCATTGTAACTGGTAGTACATGGCCTAGTGCATAGGGCTGTTCCCTGTGTGTTGTGTATGCCAACGGTGGTGGTGTTGCTGGCGTTGACCAAGTGTATCCTCCCCCCCTTTTTTGTTTTGTCACCCTGTCCTTGTGTGCCTTAGCATCATCTGGCTGAGGAGCAGAGGCACCGTCAACGGAGGGAGCTGCATCCCACATGGCCCATGAGGTCGAATCCACCGACTGTGAGGGCACCAGTGGGACGGAGGGCGAGGGGATCACCACGGCGGAGACTGGAGGGGACAGTTCGGACAGCGACACCTCCTGCGATGGAAGGTCCCGGGCAGTGGCGAACACCTCTGTGCTCACCCCAACTACAGGCGCAGCTGCCACCCACGTACCAGCATCGCCCTCCCAGTAGCCCCTCAGCGGGTTTCCCGTGCCCGCTCACCCAGGAGGGTGGGCATCTCCTTCGCCCCAGGCACCTCAGGCCCTGCCCCAGTCGGCCCTGCTGCCCTCAGTGAGGAGGCTATTGACCTCCTGAGACACATCTCTGTTGGGCAGTCAACCATACTGAATGCCATCCAGGGTCTGGCAGGGCATTTGCAACAAACAAATGCATTCCTTGAGGGCATTAACTCTGGCATGGTGGCCCAACAATGATTATTCCAGGCTCTGGCCAACTCACTGATGGTAGCCATTGTCCCAGTCTCTAGCCTCCCCCTCCAACTTCCTCTACCCAGTCCCATTCCTTTCAACCCCAGCCTATCCCAAGCACACCTCCAGACCAGCATGCACTCAACTCAACACAGAAGTGTCTCAGGCCAACATAAGCACCACACTTCATCCCACAGGCACTCACACAAGCACCATACAGATGCAGACACAACAACATCCACTGCCTCCACTGTGTCCCCCTCCTCCTCCACCTCCCTTCCAGTAGCGTCTCCACTCACACCTGCATGCACTACATCTGAATCCACTACCTCCATCACCATCACGCCTATCACTACACGCCCCTCACTGGCAGACACCACCCCCACATCCATGCCCTGTGTCCTCTTCCATTGTGTCTGTTCCCCCTCCTCCCAAGGTACACAAACACAAGCACTCAGACACCCAACAGCCATCCACCTCACGGCAGCATCCACCCCATGCACCTGCACCCAAACACAGCCGAATCCTACAACCACTCACTCTTCCTCCACTCCCAAACCTTCACCCTCTTCCAGCCCCAGTGTCCCTAAAAGGCTTTTCCTCTCCACCCTTGACCTGTTCCCTGCTCCTCCCACCCCCCGTCCTTCACTTCGGGTCAGGGTGGGCAGAACCCAGGCCAGCACCTCAGCCACCCAGCCCATGGCCACTGTAGTTTCTGCAGATACTGCAGGTGTGGGAGGCTCCAAGGAGACACACATCAGAACTGCCAGTGTGCCTGCACCAGCTGCCAAGGGCAAGAAAGGTCCACTGCTACCAAGGGAAATGAGGCACCACCAGCTAGCAAGGGTAAGGAGGCACCACCAGCTAGCAAGGGCAAGGAGGCACCCCCAGCTAGCAAGGGCAAGTAGGCACCACCAGCTAGTAAGGGCAAGGAGTCACCAACAGCTAGCAAGGGCAAGGAGGCACCACCAGAAAACAAGGGCAAAAAGGGACCATAAGCTACCAAGGGCGGGAAGGGAACACCAGCTGTCAAGGGCAATGAAAAAGGCACAGATGCCGCAGGCAGGACGGAGATGGTGCCTGGTGCTGGAGCAGCATCTGGGTAAACAACACCAGCCAGGGCACTTCAGCCATCCGAGGCTGCGGAGGAAGGGCTGAAGCCTCCCCCCACCACTGGCAGCACCGCCACCTGCACTCGCAACCTGCACTGTTACCTGCACCACTATAGGAAAGTAGCCTCTTTCTAGCATGGTTACCCCCACGTTTGGCCTGTTTGTGAGTGTGTGTCAGTGTGTTTTTACAGTGTCACTGGGATCCTGCTTGCCAGGACCCCAGTGCTCATAGATAAAAACCTATATGTCAGTATGTTTTTGCCTGTCTGACTGGGATGCTGCTAGCCAGGACCTAAGTTCTCATAGTTTGTGGCCTAATGTGTATGCCGTGGAGTGCCTAACTGTGTCACTGAGGCTCTGCTAGCCAGAAACTCAGTGCTTATGCTCTCTCTGCTTTTAAATTGTTTACTGTAGGCAGGTGACTTCATTTACCAATTTCAATTGACATATTGGACCCCCCTTATAAGTCCCTAGTATATGGTACCTACCTATTGCAGCCAGCGTGAAATAGTGCACACACTATTTCACAGCCGTTTTCACTTCACTTAAGTAACTTATAAGTCACCTATATGTCTAACCTTCACTTGCTGAAGGTTAGGTGCAAAGTTACTAAGTGTGAGGGCACCCTTGCACTAGCAAAGGTGCCCCCACATAGTTCAGGGCTATTTCCCCGGGATTTGTGAGTGTCAGGATGCCATTACACATGTGCACTAAATATAGGTCAATACCTATATGTAGCTTCACAATGGTAACTCCGAATATGGCCATGTAACATGTCTAAGATCATGGAATTGTCCCTCCATTCCAAATCTGGTTTTGGGGAGCCAATTCCATGCATCCTGGGATCTCCACCATGGACCCCCAGTACTGCCAAACCAGCTCTGTGAGGCTTGCACTGCAGCTACAGCTGCTGCCACCTCACAGACAGGGTTCTGCCCTCCTGGGGTCTGGGCAGCCCAGTCCCAGGAAGGCAGAACAAAGCATTTCCTCTGAGAGCAGGGTGTTATACTCTCTCCCTTTGGAACTAGCTGATACAGGCTGGGGAGGGCTAGCCTCCCCCAGCCTCTGGAAATGCTTTGGAGGGCACAGATGGTGCCCTCCTTGCATAAACAATTCTACACCGGTTCAGGGACCCCTTCTCCCCTGCTCTGGCGGGAAACTGGGCAAAGGAAAGGGGGTGACCACTCCCCTGTCTACCACCACCCCAGGGGTTGGGCCCAGAGCTCCTCCAGTATGTCCCAGACTTCAGCCATCTTTCTTTGCAAGGTGTGGGGGCACTATGGAGGGCTCTGAGTGGCCATTGCCAGCAGGTGATGTCAGAGACCCCTCCTGATAGGGCCATACCTGATAAGGTAGCCAATCCCCCCTCTCAAAGCTATTTAGGGTCTCTCCTGTGGGTTCTCCTCAGATTATGCTTGCAAGTTTCCTTCAGGAATCCTCTGCAACAACTCCAGACTCTTCTGACCTCAGATCAACTCGCAGTCTGCTCCAAGAAATGCTGTAACTGCAACAAAGTGTCTACAAGAGACACTTTTCTTTAGCAACCTCAGCTCCAAGTCAGCAACTGCAACAGTTTCCATGATGTGCATGCTCTGGGTACTCCCTGTCTTCATCCTGCACCAGAAGAACTGAAGAAATCTCTCGTGGAGTGACGGACTCTCTCCCCTGCTCCAAGCATGCACCTTCCAAGGTGACGACTGGTACGCTGGTACTCCTCTCACTGCGAGGAGCATGCTCCAAAGTACGCAGAGAGTGAACATCATCAACATAGACTGTCCTGAGGTCCTGCTGACGCAATTTGGAGGCATCTATGGCAGCCGCGGCTCGGTAAAGAGGAGCAACCCTTGACCCTGATTTAGCAGGCAAGTCGCTCCCAATCTCCGCCGCCCAGCGCCACCTCCTCACCGTCCTTTCCTTTCTCATTCCAAATTCCCCAGCCACTGTGTCCCCTGCGGCCCGTCCTGCCTCCCCCCTCCTCCTCACCATCCGTTCCTTTTCTCTTTCCTAATTTCCCCTGCCGCTGCATCCCCTCCCTCCTCCCCCTCCTCCTCATCATCCGTTCCTTTTCTCTTTCCTAATTTCCCCTGCCGCTGCATCCCCTGCGGCCCCACCCCCACAGCCTTCCCATTCATCCAGCCCTCCCTCCTCCCAGCTGCCACGCCTTCCCTCCCCCATTTATGGCAGCCACGGCGCGGATGCGCAGCTGGCGCGCCAAAGGCAAGCCCGTCTGCGCCCGTCCATGCCAAGACCGGGCCCAGCGCCAGTCCCCCTGGTCCTCTCAGACAAACCTACTCCCCCCTCACCCTCCACTCACTCAACCCAGGCCCCCGCCCCACCTGCACGCTTTCCAGCCCCACACACACTCATGGCCCCTTCACTTGCCTCACCTGTCATTTCTCCTGCTCCTCATCCCTCACCCCACACACCAACCATAGCGACCCCCCCGACAACACACACAACACCCCCAACACAACACACACCTGCTCAGCCCCCACCCCCACCAACCAGCCCCGCAGCACACCACCCCACAACCAGAACACACCCCGCAACAACACACTCATGCACCACCCACCACAACCACCTCAACTGCCTGCTCAACACCCGCTCCCCTCACAAACATGCCATAGAACTCTGGGACCTCATCATATCACACTCACCTGACATCGCTTTCCTCACGGAAACCTGGACCAATCCCTCCTTGGAACCTGACGTAGCCATCACCACCCCCAAGGGATAGAAACTCCAACGCAAAGACTGCCTTAACAGGCCAGGAGGTGGCATCGCCATCCTACACAGTGACACCATCAAAGTCACCACCAGCTCTCAAGACACTATCAACAACACAGAACACATGCACTTCCTAATCCACATTAACAACAACTCCACCCTCACAGGTACACTAATCTACAAGCCACCGGGACCACGCCCCGCCTTCTGCAACACCATCGCCGACACCATCAGCTCGCACGCCCTCACCTCCACAGACTACATTCTCCTCAGTAATTTCAACTTTCACTTGGAGAACCTACAAGACCACAACTCTACCTCCCTCATAGACAACCTCACCAACCTCGGACTCAAACAACTGGTCACCGCACCCACCCACTCAGCAGGACACATGCTTGACGCAATTTTCACCTCAAGCCAACACATACCCTACACCCACACCACCGAACTCCTCTGGACTGACCACCACTGCGTCCACTTCTCTTTCACCAAACCCCCCACGCACCACCATCAACACACCACACCCTACCGCATGTGGGACAAGATCCCCACAGAACGCCTGAACACCCAACTGGCTCACAACCCCCCCACACCAACGACCCCAACGCAGGAGCACAAAACCTCTCGAAATGGATCACTACCTGCGCAGAAACACTAGCCCCCCTCAGAAAACACATTGCCACCTGCACCATCAAGAACGCCCCATGGTTCACCCCTGAACTCCAAGACTCCAAGCGCAAATGCTGCCAAGCAGAGAAAATATGGCAACAAGAACCCTCTACAACCAACTTCTCCACCTTCAAAGCCACCATTCGCACCCATCACCAACTCATACACACCGCCAAAAGAGATCACTACAAGACATGCCTTGACAACAACTCTCAAAACAGCAAAGAACTCTTCACCATCATTAATGAACTAGCCAAACCAAAAGCCAGCAGCATAGACCCCTCACACACACAGCCCCTATGTGATGCCCTCTCCAACCACTTCCACCACAAAATCCTAGACATCCACAACAGCTTCATACCACACACACCCACCACACACACCCCTAACTCACCCAACTCAATCCCCACTCTTGACCCCCCCACCACACTCACCATCTGGGCCCCCACCACACACAAAGAAATCGAAAAAACCATGAACTCCATCCACTCCGGATCCCCCTGCGACCCCTGTCCACATTGCATCTATAACAAATCCCGCCCAACCATCGCCTCCATACTCCGCAACATAATCAACTCTTCTTTCGACTCCGCCACCTACCCAGACCCCTGGAAGCACGCGGAAATCACCGCTCTCCTAAAAAAAAAAACCTGACCCGGAGACACTCTCCAGCTATCGCCCCATCTCCCTCCTCCCTTTCCCCGCTAAGGTTGCTGAGAAACTAGTCAAAGCCCATCTATCCCACTTCCTCGAAGAAAACAACAGTCTTGACCCCTCACAATCCGGGTTCCGCAAGAACCACAGCACGGAATCCACCCTCATCGCATGCACTGACAACATCAGGACCAAAGTCGAGAAAGGCGAGACCGTCGCACTCATCCTCCTAGACCTCTCTGCAGCCTTTGACACTGTCTGCCACCACACACTCCACACACACCTCCACAACATAGGAATTCGCCACAAAGCCCTAGACTGGCTCACCTCCTTCCTCACCGACCGGACCCAGAGAGTCCACCTTCCACCTTTCCAATCCACTGCTACCAAGATCATCTGCGGGGTCCCCCAAGGGTCCTCCCTCAGCCCCACACTCTTCAACATTTACATGATCCCCCTAGCCAACATCCTCCGATCACACGGAATCACTTTCTTCTCCTACGCAGATGACACCCAACTCATCCTCTCACTCACCCGCAACCCCACCACCGCCAAAACCAACCTACACGCTGCTCTCCTCGACACTGCCAACTGGATAACAACTAACCACCTCAAGCTTAACTCCAACAAAACTGAGATCATCATCTTCGGCCCCAACAAAACCATATGGGACGACACCTGGTGGCCCTAGGCCCCGCACCAACCCCCACAAACCACGCACTCAACCTCAGCATCATCCTGGACCCCTCCCTCTCCATGACACAGCAAATCAATGATATAACCTCCTCCTGCTTCCACACACTCCGCACTCTAAAAAAAATCCTTCAAATGGATTCCCGCAGAGACCAGGAAGACAGTCACCCATGCACTCATCAGCAGCAGACTAGACTACGGTAACGCCCTTTACGCCGGCACCAAACTCAAACTCCAGAGAATCCAGAACACAGCCACACGCCTCGTCCTTGGACTCCCCCGCCACGAACGAATCTCACCACACCTCAAATCCCTTCACTGGCTCCCCATAAACAAGAGAATCACATTCAAGATCCTCATCAACGCACACAAATCCCTCCACAACACCGGCCCAACCTACCTCAACGACAGAGTGAACTTCCACACTCCCACCTATTACCTCTGATCAGCCGACCTCGCCCTAGCCACAGTCCCCCGTATCCAATGCACCACCACAGGAGGCAGGTCCTTCTCCTACCTCGCCCCCAAAACCTGGAACTCCCTCCTCACCAACCTCCGCAAAACCAAAGACCTCCTGCTCTTCAGAAAGAACCTCAAGACATGGTTGTTTGAACAGTGACCTCCCTGCCCCCCCTTAACCTCCCCCAAGCGACTTGAGACCCTCACGGGTGAGTACCGCGCTCTATACACTTTTTTTTAATTGATTGAGGTAAGACCTTGCCTTCCCCAAGAATGACGATACCACTGTGTATTGTGTCTTCTTCACCTCCTGAGGCCTCTGTACACTCTTTGCAAAATTACTTCATGCACAGCCTGGCCCGCGGTTCCCAGCACTCCACCCTGCGATGCTCAACTCGCTGAGTTGTTCTCTGGCGGCGTGGGACCTTCTTTTGTTGTGCTGCATTAACTGCATTTTGCACCTTCTTTGAACTCAGATCCTGTGGCGTCTTGGGGTGCTGGCTGGCATCCTGAGGGCTCTATAAAGTTCTGAGAGCCCCCTCTTCCTCCTCACATAAAGTTGAGGCCCCCAGGTCCCTCCTGGGTCCATCCAGTGCCATTTTGATTAAAAAAAACACTTTTGTTGTAGCCAATGCTTGTTGGTGCCTTCCAACATGAAATCTCATCTGCAACAATCTTCATGCCGTGAGACATCTTTTACATTATGCAGGAGCCCGCTGGAATCCTCCTAGGGTGCAGTTCTGTAGTCTTCTGCTAACCGGGGACTCTTCTTTTGCACCCTCTTCTGGGTTGGCAGGGGCTACTGTTGTTCCTGGAACTTCTTTTGACTTCTGGACTTGGTCCCCTTCCTTTGTAGGTCTTCAGGTCCAATAATCCAGCAGTTGTTCTTTGCAGAGATGGTTGGCTGCTGCAAAATCCCAAACACGAGGTGTAGTGTGTCTTAAAGAAACTTGCAGTACTTTACTCCTGCTTTTCTGGGCTCTCGCGTGGCGTCATTTACTTACCTTTATTGTATTCTTACTCTCCCAGTGATTCTTCACACACTACACTCATCTAGGGGAGAATTTGTGATTCGTATTCCACTTTTTTAGTATATGGTTTGTGTTGCCCCTAGACCTATTTTCTCCCATTGCATTCTATAGGATTTCCTACTGTTTGCATTGTTCTATGACAATTTACTTGTCTAATTTTGGTGTCTAGTGTATATATTTTGTATAATAATTACCTCCAGAAGGAGTATTGCCTCTAAGTTATTTTTGGTACTGTGTCACCCAAATAAATACCTATATTTTTGGTAACACTGAGTATTGTCTTTACTTGTGCATAAGTACTGTGTAACTATAAGTGGTATTGCATGAGCTTTGCATGTCTCCTAGTGCAGCCTAAGCTGCTCTGCTATAGCTACCTCTATCAGCCTAACCCTGATAGCCTGCTAGAACACTACTACATTCACTAACAAGGGATAACTGGACCTGGTGTAAGGTGTAAGTACCCAAGGTACCCACTATAAACCAGGCAGGCCTCCTGCATCCACTGTCAGCAGCAGCAGCCCCAGTGGGCAGCGGTCCGAGGCTGCAGGGGAAGGGCTGTAGCCTCCCCCGCTGCCGCCAGCACCGCCACCTGCACCACTGCAAGCAGCAGCTGCCCCAGTAAGCAGCTGTCCGAGGCTGCAGGGGAAGGAATGGAGCCTCCCACCACCACTGGCACCACTGCCACCTGCACCGCCGCCAGCACCGCCATCTGCACCACTGCCAGCAGAAGCAACCCTAGTGGGCAGCTGTCTGAGGCTGCAGGGGAATGGCTGGAGCCTCCACCCACCATTGGCAGCACCTCCACCAGCCCCGCCACTGCCACCACTGAGGAGCAGTCACAGCTGGCGGGCAGTGTGTAGTCGTGCCTACATGGGCTGTAGTGCGTCCTGGCCCCTGCAACAACTGTAGGTGTGACACCCAGGTGAGAGACTGTGACCTTGCACTCTCCAAGATCTGCATCGCTGGGCACAAAGCCCCCTCCAGAACCAGTGGAAGAAGTCATCCACTCACCCCTCCTTGCCAGGATGAAGCACACTGGGCACAAAGCCCCCTCCAGAACCAGTGGAAGAAGGCATTCACTCACCCCTCCTTGCCAGGATGAAGCACACTGGGCACAAAGCCCCCTCCAGAACCAGTGGAAGAAGGCATCCACTCACCCCCTCCTTGCCAGGATGAAGTACACTAGGCACAAAGCCCCCTTCAGAAGGCATCCACTTGAGAGACTATGGTTTTGGACTCCCCATGACCAAGCAGTGGGCAAACCACCCACTAGAGAGACTGTGGCCTTGCACTCCCCAGGACCAAGCAGTGGGCAGATCACCCACTAGAAAGACTGTGGCTTTGCACTCCCCAGGACATCGCAGAGGGCATGTAGCCCCCTCCAGGAGCAGTGTTGTTTTACCATCTTCTGGCTGAGATGCCCCCCCTTCCCACTGAGGTGCCTGTGTATTTTCGACCTGGTGCCCCAGCAGTGTTCTCTCCGTATTGAGGCAGGAGTCAAGTGTGGCCTTTGCCTATGTGTTATGTCCCTGTGGGCCACGTACATTTTGGACTGGGCATTGTCCCTCCATTTGTATATATTGTAGATACTGTTTTGTGCTTTGACAACGTATTTCTTGAACTTTATCTGATTACATTGACTTTACTCACTTCCTTTTGTCCTTGCGTTATTCCTGAGGTGTACTGGGTGCATTTGTAATGTTGTTGTCAGGGGTATGTTGTCAGGGGTGGGGGTGTTGCGTGTGTGTGTGTCACTCTCTTTTTCTTCTCCCCTCCCTTGTGTGCTAGGTGTGGTACTCACCATGGTCGTCTTTGCCGCCGTTCGTGTTCCTGGTGTAGGAGGAGGTATACCAGCATGGGGAAGATCAGCAGTTTGGGCTCTATGATGTTGTGGTTCTTCCTTGAGTGTCGAGAGGTGAGTCGTTTCCTTTCTGTGTTCTGTTTCTGCCGTGCTTTTGATGGCGTTGGTACTGCCCCGGAAAAGGTGGCAGATAGGTGTTTCATAATAGTGTGGGCGGTACATTTTCTTCCGCCAGGCTGTTGGCGGTTACTGCCGCAGTGCTTGTTGCTACCGCTGTGGCGGTTGGTGTGTTAAAGTGGCTGTCTGTAAAGGCAGATTCCGCCGTGGTCAATATTCAATTTTTTTTACCGCCGGCCTGTTGGTGGTATTACCGCCGCTTTATCACCGACTGCCAGGGTTATATTGAGGGCCAATATGTTCTACCTTAACCATACACTGCTCCCTACCCTTGGGGCTACCTAGGGCCTACCTTAGGGGTGCCTTGCATGTAAGAAAAGGGAAGGTTTAGGCCTGGCAAGTGGGTACACTTGCCAAGTCGAATTTACAGTAAAAACCGCACACACAGACACTGCAGTGGCAGGTCTGAGACACGATTACAGAGCTACTTATGTGGGTGGCACAACCAGTGCTGCAGGCCCACTAGTAGCATTTGATTTACAGGCCCTGGCACCTTTAGTGCACTTTACTAGGGACTTGCAAGTAAATCAACTATGCCAATCATGGATAAACCAATTAACCATACAATTTACAGAGAGCTTATGCACTTTAGCACTGTTTAGCAGTGGCAAAGTGCTCAGTGTTCAAAAGCCAACAGAAACAGGTCATAAAAAATAGGAGGCAGGAGGCAAAAAGATTGGGGATGACCCTGCAAAAGGGCAAAATCCAACAATATATATATATAGAGAGAGATATAGATATATATGTGAGAGTGTATGTGTGTGTGCATATACACATATATGTATATCTATATCTATCTATCTATCTATCTATCTATCTATCTATCTATCTATCTATCTATCTATCTATCTATCTCTCTATATATATATGTATGTGTGTGTGTGTGTATTACCTAGTGGCAGTTGCCACTAGGTAGCTATAGTTAGGATCGTGTTACCATAGAAAAACATTTTTTTGACTTGCTTATATCTTTGGCATCATTTGACGAATCTTCATAAATTTTCCCAAAAAATGCCCTGATGATTCTTATTGCCAACAGAAAGTTTTGGGGTGATCCGTCAAGCCTGGACTGAGAAAAAGGCTCGGGTCAAAAAAGTTGTGTTTCCCATGTTAATTCCCATAGGACATTTAGACATGACTACAGCCCGAACGGCTGGAAGCTAGCTTTCAGTATGCAGATTGTGATTTCACTTATTTGGTGTAAATCTGTTCAATAGGTTTTGAGAAATTTAGAGAAATTAAATTTTGTATAACTCTAACCGTGACGACTTCGTGAATAATGATGAGCTCATGCAGGCAAATGCACAGCTCTGGTTCAAGCAGGAAGTCTTAGCAGAGTTCTTGGAACTTGGCTTCAGCTGAGTACCTAAAAATAAAATCTGAAAAAAAAGAAAAGGGGTCAGGGTAGAGACACCCTGACCCCTTTGCGCTGGTGCTGGGTTCCCACAGGGACACCACCAAAAAAGCATTTTTTCCCCCAAATCCATGAAATACACACATTTCCAGCAAAAAAATGTTTAGAAACCAAGCACCAAGCTACTGCGCTTTTTTTTTCAAGCCCCGGATGAGCCAGGTTTAGGGGGCAAAGAAAAAATTAGGGAAGGGGTGCATTGGGATCCCCTCCTGGCTTGCTGAAGCCCCAGAGACTGCCACCTCTCTGGGGCTATTATTACATTTAAAGCAGGGGCTTCTCGGCCCCTTCCCGCAGCCCCAGTGAACCATAGGCTAAAATAGAAAAAATGAAGGGGGTCCATTTCTGAAACCCACAGCCCCGGGTACCACCACATCCCTATATTGGTATGCAGGGGGGGCACAAGCCAGCCGCCCTGCAGCCCCAGGGACGGCTAACTCCCAGAGGCTTCATTACAAATCTGTGAGGGGTGGTATGCAGCACCCTCACAGCCCCAGGGACTGCCACCTTCTTGGAGCACTTTTCAAATTGAGTGCAGGGGCCACACTGCCCTCTGCAGCCCGTATACCACCACCTCCCCAGGGCTTCATTACTAATATGAGCGGGAAGCCACATGGCCCCCGCAGCCCCACGGACCTCCACTTTCCCTGGGCTCAGACAAAAAAATTAAGGGGGTCTGTTTTAGACCCCTGCAGCTTTGGGGACCACCACCTCCCTGGGGCTTAATTGTATTGGTATGCGGGGGCTAAGCAGCCCCCCACAGCCCAAGGGATCACCATCTCTCTGGGGCTTCATTACAAATCTGTGCGGGGGACACACAGCATCACCGGAGCCCTGGGGGCTGCTACCTCCCTGGGGGCAATTTTCAAATTGAGTGCTGGGGCTATGTGTCCCCCCGTGGCCCCAGGGACTGCCCCTCCCCAGTGCTTCTTTACAAATCTGTGTAGAGTTTGCATGGCCCCCATAACCCCTGGGACTACCAGCTCCCTGGGGCTTCATTACAAATCTATGCAGGGAAGGCGCACAGTTCCCCCCACATCCACGGGGACCACCACCTCCCCATGCACGTACTAAATTGAGAGCAGGGGGCTGTGTGCCCCCCGGCAGCCACATGGACCTCAACCTCCCCACCTCTTGCCAACTCCCCAGATCAGTTTTCAAATTGAGTGCATGGATACCACCACCTCCCCAGGGCTTCTCACATGTTGGAGGGGGGCCACATGTCCCCCATTCAGGCTCCAATGATCGCCCCAGGAACCACTACACCCCTGGGTTGGCTCTTGCTGAGTCCCTGTGTGCCCAACCCCCAGGACATAGCTGTTTGCTGTGGCATAGCAGTAACTTGAACAGCTGCTGCCAAGTCACAGGAAACAGTCTGCTTGCAGTGAGGGAGAGCTCCCCCTCACTGCAAGCAGAGGTTTCTCTATCTTGCTGCCTGCAACGATGCCCGCAGGGAGACACAGGAAACTGATCTCACAGACACAGCAATTCTGGCTCCCACAGAAGACAGGGAGCCAGCTGGAACCGCGGGTACCTTCAGGCTCCCCAATGGTCCCCAACATTGTGATGGTTGCCCTGGGGCAGCCAGGTCACATGGCTGGCCACAGGGTATGGGGTCCCCTGGGCTGAGATTGGCCATGGGGAGGTGGGTGCCACAGAGCCCCCCCCCAAATATAATAATTAGGCCGGACCCTGGCGGATGGGGTCCCCAGGGCCAAGATCGTCCTAGGTAGGGGGCCCCTCACACAACCACTCAGACTGTCACACATCCACTCACAGACCACTGACAAACTCACAAACCTGCATACACACTGACTCAACACTGATGTACACACTCTCACAACCAGACAGACAATCTGACACCCATTTTAACTTCCAGATACACCCCCTAACACCTATTCTCACACCCAGAGAGGCCGTGGATAACTCCCACCATGTAATGCCAAATGGCAATGCACAGCATGGAGTTGGTTGGTTAGGGAGGTTGGCCGCAGGGTCTGGCTGCAGGCCAGGTCTTTTGGGCAGCCTCTACTGCACATGGGTGAAGTCCATGTATGGTGACATATATATATATATATATGTATTATTTTTTGTGTGTTCCCAACTGGGACTGGTCACTTCCACCATGTGGGACTGGTGGGAGTCACAGGAGCTCCATCACCTTTACATGTTCACCAGACTTGCACCCCATGACCTGATTTCATCACAAGAGTTTATTGCTTCAAAAGTTTATTTTTGACTTGTCAATGGTCTTCATTTTGACATCGGTTGTAGAAACCGCCTACCGCTGCGGCGACGGCCACCAAAAGGCCCTCGCCTCAGCCATCTGCCATATTATGACCACATCCGGATTTCCATCACAAGAATGGCGGCAATGTGGCTGTGGTGATGCCGGCAGATGGCGGTAAGGTGTCACCAACAGCGCCACGCCAGTAGACCGCCGCCAGCTGTATTATGACCAATAATACGTCCTGCCGGTGTTCTGCTGGCGGGCGCTGCTGGCAGTAGCAGTAGCAGCAGTCCATCCCATCCCCTGTCGGAGGACCCCCTGTATCCACGTAAGTCAGGTTTCCGACAGGGGAGAGGGTGGGGGATGTTGTGTGTGTGTGGGTGTGTGAATGTTTGTGTGTGCATAGATGCAGGTGTGTGTTGCATGTTGAAAGCATGTGTGCATGTATGGAGGTGTATTTTGTGTTATGTGTATGCGTGTCTGTGTGTATGTTTGAAAGTGTGTGCGGATGTGTGTGTGAATGGTTGTATGCATGCGTGTAAGCATGTGGGAATGTGTGTGTGTATGCGTGTGTGTGTATATGAAGGGGCGTGAATGCAGTGGGGTGGTGGGTTCTGGAGCAGTGAGGGTTAACTTGAGAGGAAGGTGGGGAGAGACCCCTATCAGTGACAGTGAAGGATTTCCCTGTCACTGATATGGCCTACTGCCATGGTTTTCGTGGTGTTCCAAACGCCACAGAAACCGTGGCGGTAGGCAGGGTCATAATCCCACAGGCGAAACAATGGCAACCGCCGGGCTGGAGATTGATATCTCCAGCCCAGCAGCTGTTACCGCTGTGGCGGTCCGAGTGGTACATTGGCGGGTTGGATGAATGTCATAATTTGGCGGTAAGTACCGCCAGCCTGTTGGCCGTACTTACTGCCACATTAACATCGACCACCAGGGTCGTTATGACCCCCAAAATCTTTGGCATTGTTTGATGAAACTTCACAAAATTTTCAAAAAAAAAGTGTGCAGTGATTCTTGTTGTTCATGGAAAGTTTTGCAGTGAGAGGTCAAGCGAGGCTGAAAAAAAGTAGGGGTCAATAAAAGTGTGTTTCCATGTTAAGTCCCATAGGAGTTTTGAACATGACTACAACGTGAACCAGTGGGCGGAGTTATACCAAATTTGGCAGAAAGCTAGATTTCTTTCCACAGATTGTGCGTTTTGTTATTTGGTGTATATTCATTCAGTGGTTTTCAAGATATTAAATGGAAAATACAAGTGTATAACTGGGCAGAGCCAGACCAAAGATCTCATGGTAAGATCGAATTGGCTCTCAGCACTTCAACCAGAAAATGATGGCAGCGATCTTGGGACCAATATACATGGTAGCACCCCACTGAAATGCATTGTAACGAATGGCAGGTCTTGAGGGTCACAACAAGGAGAATGTATAAAGGGTGATAACAAATTTTAGTTACAAAATAAGTCATTTCTTCATGGTACCATGCTAATTTTAGGAATTGTGGTGTACTTGTTACAGTGGAAATTTTGGCAATGATTTAGTGGCTCAGGAGTCAGCATTAGTTGACTTTTTCCACATTTAAAAGCCTGAAACACACTAATATGTATTTTAAACTGTGCATGTTTTGTCCTGTGGTGGACTTGTGCCTCTAATAGGTGGGTATTGTGTTTGCCATGGCAGATGTTGTGACCACCTGTGTTTCATAAAATGCTAACATGATTTATAGCAATGTTTGAGAATATTTAATCATGAGAGTGAATTATTATGAGCAGAAAATAATTATGATTTAAGTTGATTCATATGGGCATTTATTAGTTTGAGCTAAATTTGTGCAGAGAAATAAATGCACATGTTTTAAGTGAGTTCTCAAATATCTTTCTCTCTTATTTCATTAAAACATTCTGACAAGTGGACTGAAACATACTTTTAACACCTGCATAGACTGCTAGGTACCTCCCTGGTGATCAACTGCTTACAGTATTCTAACCAGACACTACAGTGCTAACATTCGGAATTTATGCCAAAAGTGTGGAACATCTGAGTGCCATCTTGATTGAATTGAAGTGGAAAACTGAATACAATTTCTACAGAGAATATTAGAATAAATAAGTACATTATGGAGCCAAGCCTTGCAACCGACCCGCCCCCCCTCACTATGCATTGTGATAGCCATCTTACTTAATGTTAAAAACCCTAGAAATTCACAAGGATGTTATAGTTAGGAAAAGATGTTAAAAGAACCTTAGAAATTCACTAAAAAAACAAAGATTGCAAGGTTGTTATAGTTAGTTACAGATTTTACACAAACAAAACCATAGAAATTCAGCTGTCCTAGAGTTATTTCAAGCAACAATAACTTGTGCCTTAAGGTATCTATAACTTGTGCCCTCGCCATTAATGTTAACGCTGAGATTTAAATGACATTTTTAATGATTATTCATGTATTCTGAGTGTTGAATTTGTGTAGAAAATGTAATAATATAGAGAAAAATAATGCAGGCATTTGAAGGTGTACCTACCAGTGTCGCCACCAATGTTCACAAAGTGTACTTATTAATGGCTTATTAATATGAAATTATGAGGTTATGTTTGATTAATGTAGTCTTATGTCATAGTAAGGGTGATGCATTATGTATTAGCTTTATTAATTGTAGGCCTTAACTTAGCAAAGGTGTCGGCCCAGTGAAACGGCCTCATGTCAAGCTTCATTTCTTAGGCGTTTAATAAAATGGCTGTTTACAGAATTAAATTGTGATTTTCCATTGTGCTGACCAAATGCTAGTAGCTAAAAGTCTTTCTCATGAGAACTGCTTGCTAGGAGATGATGTACTAGCTAATGCAACGATGTATAATGTAATGCGTGTGAGACTTACTTTCCCAGGAGAAAACAAAGACCATATTGACTGGAGTACAAGCCGCAATAATATTGTTACCTGACCAATCGGATGATGCGAACAGTAAGAAAGGAGCTAATCACCGACATGTGAACACTGTACTAGTAGAAATGTAGACTTGAAGTTTTATTTGTTTTGGACAAAGTGTGAACCTGCGATCCTCTGACCAATTAGGATGTGGGATGTAGTTTTAGGAAATCTAACTCAGCCAGACTGCACTGAGGAGAAGATAACATTTTGCCAATTTTCCGTCTTGAGAAGAGACATGCCTAACTTTATTTCTTAAAGACTTTGCCGTTTCTGAACCTTGATGCTGAATCCTAATACGTTTCTGACCAGACTGATGTCCTGATGACGAAGACTGTCACAGCTTGCTGATCCAAACTGAGGATAGGTTTATTGACTATGATGTAGGTTGCTATGTCTATTTGCTTTTCTTTCTAGGTACCAACCACTATTTTGATACAGCCATAGTAAGATGTTTTTCTAATTCGTGTTGACTAAATTGTTTTGCACGAAGTCCAAACATGCTGATTCTAATCTGGTGTTAGTTAGGGTTTTCACTGATGAAGTTTGCTACATGAAATAACAATCGATGTCTATTCTTTGCTGAATCTAAATGTATGTTATATCATTTGCACAGCTATTCTTATTCATTTGCTCTGTAATTTTAGAATGTGTAGTAGCTCAAGCTTTGATTAGATTGAGGGTCTTTCGTCTTTTCGGTCAGCCAGTGTTGTTCTTGTATGTTTATCAAATGATTTTGAGATTAACCTACATTATAATAGCGTTGTTAATGTGGGGAAATAAAAATTCTAACTTTTACATAAGGCGTGGTAATTCATGCCTGCAAGGTCATGGTGTGTGACAATTACTGACTCCTATTGTTTACTAATGTTATTGATTGTTATTGATAATTGATCAGCACGTACGGGATATATGGTGGGAATACCTTGAAGTGAGTCACAAGGTTCATCGACCTATTCACATCTCCCTTGTAAGTTTAGTTATTAAGGTCTGACTTGTTAACAGAGATGGTAGCAGACTGATGCTTTGTCTCCTTAAGAGCCCAACATAGAGGACCGTTACATGGTTTGTATCCCTAAGAGCCCATTATAGAGGCCCGGTACATGGTTTATCTCCTTAAGAGCCCATCATCATAGAGATTTTGGATTTATTTTGATTCAATGATACCAATTGGTGAGAAAATGTGCCCCATAGTCCTTAAAAGGACTTTTCAAGACTCTTGGAGCTTGCTAATGATTGTTTGAGGATGTTCTCGGCATTCTAGTGACTATGTTAATAAAGTAGATGTTGTGCTTGCACAGCTTATTGCAGGTGAATTGTGATGTTTGACAGGGTTTAGGGAGTTTGCGTACTCCAAATGAAGTTGTAGAGGAGTGTGCGTACTCCAAAGTGTGAGAATAGGGAAGTAGTCAAACTTCACATGTGTAGTATTTTGTGCTCAAAATAATTGTCAACGTGGTTTGTTGGTATACGGACCCTGCATGGTTTAAGACTCCGGAGTATATTGAAAAGTGTATGAGACACTTGTTTTTTGTTGTAATTTGTCTGTTTTGATAGGTCAATCAGTCGTGGTCGACAAGTCAGAGTGTGAGTCAAAGTGAGTGAAAGAATTTTTCAGCTGAGATCTGGAGAGACCTATGTGCACCAGGACAGATCCACTGATCAGTTGTGAGAAAGATTTGCGGGCTGAATTTTTATTGCGAATCGGGGAAACTGAGAAAGAAGGATTAGCTGTTAGAGTGAAAGCGGTCAGTGAAAAATCTGTAAAGTTTCTGAAGCGATTGGGCTGCCTTACCTGTAGTAAATGGACAAATTGGGTTTTGATTTTGATTGGTGCTCGCAATAATTTTGCATTAGTTTAATGTGAATCTGAGTTTGGAAGGACAAGCGACTAGACTTTGTCAGCCGCAGTACATGTGTGTGTGACATCATTGGAGCCGCGCTGGGATAGGTTAGTTAGTTAGAAGGGTTGGGAACGGATTGGCAGCTGTCCGTGAAGTGCAATTGGTTGAGAAGGTGGGTGAAGAGAATTCTGTGAATAAAAGTCTTCCTGATTTGATTTGAATAACATAAAGGTTGAAAAGATTTAATTTTCCAAAGCTTTAAAGAGTGCTTTAAGGGGAGAGATGTACATTACAACGAGCATAGGAGATATTGCACCGCGAGAAGGTACACCAGCTTAGATTGTAATCGAAGAAAAGGGGGCTGCACCATGTCTTTGGATAAAGCAATGGTGCAAAGTGACAGAGAAGGATGGGAGCTTAGCATTTCATGCCAATGGAACATTTAATTTGAGTAGTTTAGAGAATCTGACAAGGGTGCTGTATGATCTGAAACCCCGCCAAGACCAGCACAGTTCGACGCATTAGCGATCTGGGAGTTAGTAGCCAGACAGCAACAGAACTTTGAGAGGAGGATGAGAAAGGCAGAAAAGACACTAGCAGAGGCTAGATGGGATTAGGACCAGAGGGTTTAAAAAAAAAACGACACTTTGCAGAAGATTAGGTTGTTTACTGCGATTACAAAAAGACAGAGAGAGAAGGAAGAAAAGCTACCAGAAAGACAAATAGGAGCTCTTCCGAGAGTGGGGAGCAGAGACCTAAGGAGTCTAAAGGACCATAGACATATGAGGAAGAGTCAGACAATGATGAATTTATTCTGCAGTTATTGAGAAATCGTCCACCACACTATGCAGCACATGCGAGTGGTATGAGTGCCAGTGCTGATCCTTCAGCTCCAACACAGGTTAATGTGACAATAAGTCTGGTGCAGTTTAATCATAGCCCTACACAAAGCCCAATGCAGAGCAGTCTTAACGCACCTACTACTCCAGTAGTCCAAAATCAAGTGCCACAGCCAAATGTCCCGAGAATTTACCCTGATGTACCTATTGTGGAAAGTGCCACAAACTTAATAGTGCCTACAGGACAGGTTTTCCAGAGACTGGCATTGGTTCAGACAGAGCCAACTCCACTTTTATTGCCTCAAGTGCAGTCTCAGACTATGCTGAAGTACACTCCGATAACAGGGACACAGTCAGATATGTCTGTACTGATGAACCACATTCGCTGGAGTTACTCTCCCACAGAACCTGAATGTTAGACCAAGCCCAGATGCAGTATCCGTAACAATCACCATTGGTCCAATTGTACCTTTGTTTGCACAGGAAAATAACAGAGCAAGTGGACAGGGAGTCCTGAGTCAGATGAGGGGAGGACTTAATGAGAATATTCAAGTAGTCTCTCCAGTGGGACAGACATTTGAAGGAACAAGATCATTGTTAGAACTCAGCCCATTCGAAGTTCCTCTGGATACTGTCATAGGGTTGAATGTTAGTCAGAGCCTGAAATTATTGACAGCGCAAATCTGAATACAGTTGTACAACAGGTATCACCTGTCCAGGTAAGCAACATTTTATTGCAGGGTTTGACTGCCCAACAATTGACTGAATGGTTAGATAAGCTGAATACCCCACAGAGTGCTCCAAAGGGAGAGGAGTACTTGAACTATGTGATACTAGGAATGGAAGCGGGTGAGCTCATTGAGGGAACTATGGGCATGAACACATTAGAGTCCTACACAGAAACAGAATTGAGATATCTGTTCCCAAAACTAATGAGGGAAGTGAGCAATGTGCACCAAAAGCTAGCAGACCTGGCAGAGAAGTACAGCATAGAAATAGAGACAGCTAAACATTTGAAAAGGAGTTACAGGTTAGATTTTGACACAAAAAATATGGAACACATGAGATCTGCAGGGATGAAGTCACACCTTAAGGAGTTACTCCAGAATGCCCAGACTTGGGGAGCATTAGAGAGATGGGAAGGGAGATGGGTAAAGAAAAGAGATAAAAGAAAAAGGGATACTGCAGAGCTGACTGCAAATGGGCAGCAGGCCAAGTATCTGGTAAATTATTACCAATGAGAGAGATTCCAGGAGGGAATTCTGTTCATGTTTCCTTGGAGCAGAGTGACGTTTTGTCCTTTACAAATGATTATCCCAGGTTGAGAGAGGAACTAGTGGAATGTTTGTGAAACTTGCAAAGTGCCTGTGGGAGGACTAGAACACTTTATAAGTGATAGTAGTTCCAGCTGATCTGCGGATAGAGTGCAAGAGGAGTATAGATTGGCCAACAAAAGAACCAGAGAGAGATCAGGTTACAGGTGTGCCATCTCCTGGAGTAATTAAATATTACTACAAGGTAATTGAATTTTGGAAAACGAGAATTTCCCCCAAAAACATTGACTGGCAGAGAATAGACAGGACAGCTCAAGAAGCTGAAGAGTCGATACAAGGGTGTTATGAGAGATTGTTGTAGGCGTTCAAGCATTACAGTGGTACATAGACAATTGAGACAAAAAACATGATTCATTTTGAGTTCAGGTTTGTGGAAATATTGAGACCTGACATTAGCCAGATGATTAAGAGTCATTTGATTTGCTGGCAAGCAAATCTGATTGATGAGGTGTTGCAGTATGCAAAGTACTGTAGTGACAAGATTGAGTTGAAGCAGAGAAAGTTGAAAGAGAACGTGATGGTGATGCAGATTAAAGCTGCACAAACAGGGATGCAGGGAAATTTTCCACAGCAGCAGCAGGGAAATATGGTCTTTCCAAATCAGATGTGAGTTAGAGGTTGCGGAGGTAGTGTAAACCATGGTCCAGACATGGGTACTGTATTGGTTCAGAATGATGTGCAGGGAATGAAGATGTTGTTACCTTATCACACTTGAGGAGCAGTCAGACATTGGAAACGGGAGTGTCCGATGATGGTGCAAGAAGGCGTCGTTCAGCAAATTAATGACATCAACTCGTTTCAAAACATGAGAGGACCGAGAATGAGAGGTCATAATCTGGACTTCCAAAATAATGTAAATCAAATGTTACATTTTCAACCCATGCAACAGGTGCAAATGACCCGTGTACAAATGGCACAGTTGTAGCCGATAGAACAGCAGGTTCCCCTAGAACCTAGACAGAAAATCCAAATATCTCAAGCCCCAATGAAACAGCAGCAGGTGATGCTTCCTCAACAGGTCACATGTCCAACCAAAGTAATAATACAGTACACCAATACCCGTTATACAGTGAGATTGGAATAAACAATGATTGGGTGAGCAAAAGTTCAAATGAGGAGGAATGTGCTTGCAGCTTCTTTGGAAATAGATCAGAAAGGTCCCTATGTGAAGGTAAAAGTCATGGGTCACAGAGTTTCTTTCTTGGTTGAAACAGGAGCTATATGCTCTACAGTAAGAAGTGTAGAAGTTCCAAATTTGCACCTTTCAAAAAAGCCAGTACAGATTGCAGGTGTAGCGAATCAATATTTGACCAACCCAATTACAGAACCGGTTCAGGTTAAAGTTGGCAACTTTAAAGCATTGCACAAATTCGTAGTCTGTGATTCAAGTCTGGTGTCCCCACTGGGGAGAGCCCTGCTGTATAAAAATGAGGTTACCAGCGGTGTCTGCACATGCGCTTGTGAGGATTACAGATGATATGGTGTTGGACTACTGCAAAGGTCTGGCTGATGTGGTTCCCTCTTTCTCTCAGCAGGTGGAAGCCACCACACTGCCACTGATTCATGACCCAGGGCACAACCTGAGAGTCGGTGACTGGGTTGTGGTCCAGAGACATATGCGGAAGACGTGTTTGGAGCCTCGCTGGAAAGGACAGTTCCAGGTAGTTCTCATTACTACCACAGCTGTGAAGTGCGCTGGAGTTCCACACAAAAAAGGTGGCATGTCCTTTGGACACTGAAGATGAGTTGTTGAGGATACCAATGCCCTAAATGTCCAGCTAGGGGAATGTCGTGGGCTAGAGTTAGGAGGAACTTTCTGTACTCCTGAGGAATCACCAATCTCCTGGCAGCTCCAGGTTTTGGATCCCTTGCTTCAGTGTACAAGAGGTTGTCCTCCCAGTAAACTCTGTGAGAGTCACTGACATCCCCATTTGCTTGTTTGACAGCTTGCTGCCTTAGACCCTCTAGTGTGGGACAGGTCTGCTGTGCCACACTCAGCTCCTCCCTGGCAGGCCCCCCTTCACCCAAAAGCTCAGCAGTGTCTGCTTCCAGCTCCTCTGGTGTAGGTTCTGCACAGGGTGGAAATTCTTCTTCCTCAGAAGAAGAATCCACTGTAGAGGGAGGGATAGTAGGTAGTGCTTTACTTCTACTAGCCCTAGCTTTAGGGAGCACTTGGTCCATTCTTCCCGGATCCAAGTCACCCTGTCCTTTTTGCTTTTTGGCCTGAGCCCTTGTCAAAGCAAAAATATGCCCTGGAATGCCCAGCATTGCTGCATGGGCCTCCAACTCCACATCTGACCAAGCTGATGTCTCTAAATCATTTCCAAGTAGACAGTCTACAGGTAAATCTGAGGCAACCACAACTTTCTTTCGACCAGTAACCCCCCCCCAGTTGAGATTTACAACAGCCATGGGGTGGCTAAGTGTGTTGTTGTGAGCATCAGTTACTTGGTACTGGTGACCAAGTAGGTGTTGTTCAGGGTGGACCAGTTTCTCTATTACCATTGTAACACTGGCACCTGTGTCCCTGTAGGCCTGAACCTCAACACCATTTATTAGGGGTAGTTGCTTGTACTTATCCATGTTAAGGGGACAAGCAACTAAGGTGGCTAAATCAATAGCCCCCTCAGAGACTAAGACAGCCTCTGTGGTCTCCCTAACAAGACCAACCCCAACTAAGTTACCAAAAGTGAGCCCAGCTACTCCCTTGGATTGGCTATTAGTAGGTTTGCTCCCACCACCACTGCTATTAGTAGGGACACTAGGTGTAGCAGTAGGGGTTGTAGTGGTAGGAGGCTTGGTGCTTTTCTTTGGACAACTGGGATCTGTTGTCCAATGGCCTTTTATTTTACATAAATAGCACCATGGTTTCTTTTCTTTGTTTTAATATGAAGAGGATTTGGACCCACCACCCCCGCCAGAGTGTTTTTGTGGGCCTGATGAAGACTCATTTTTAGATTTGTCCCCACCCTTGCCAGAAGACTTACCATCCTTCTTCTTGCCATCTTTGTCACCCCCTGTATGAACTTTTCTGTTCACCCTTGTTCTGACCCATTTGTCTGCCTTCTTTCCCAATTCTTGGGGAGAGGTCAGATCAGAGTCCACCAGGTACTGGTGCAACAAATCAGACACACAGTTATTAAGTATATGCTCTCTCAGGATTAAGTTATACAGGCTTTCATAATCAGTAACTTTACTGCCATGTAACCACCCCTCCAAGGCCTTCACTGAATGGGCAACAAAGTCTACCCAGTCTTGTGAAGACTCCTTTTTGGTTTCTCTGAACTTCATCCTGTACTGTTCAGTGGTTAAGCCATAACCATCTAGGAGTGCATTTTTATCTTAAGAACTGCAAAATTATTGGCATCACTTTCTTTTACAGTAAGGAGCCTATCCCTACCCTTTCCACTAAATGATAGCCATAGGATAGCAGCCCACTGCCTTTGAGGGACATCCTGTACAACACAGGCCCTCTCAAGTGCAGCAAACCACTTGTTAATGTCATCCCCCTCCTTATAAGGGGGAACTATCTTGTGCAGATTCCTAGAATCATGCTCTTTTGCAGGATGACTATGGGGAATACTGCTGCTGCCACCATGGGTTTCTAAACCCAGTTTCTGTCTTTCTCTTTCCAGTTCTAACACTGCCTATCCAAATCCAGCTGTTGCTTCTTGAGCTTCAGTCTGGTTTGTTCCACTCTCAATCTATTGAGCTCCCTTTCTAACACTCTGTCATCAGGGTGGGTGGGTGGGTCATTCCTTGAAACAGAAGTATGGTGAGAATGAACAGCAGGAGACCTGTCCCTAACAGATGGCACCTTAACAGCTTGGCTAACAGAAACAGCACTTCTACTATGATGAGAAGGAATACTCTTACTGTGATGTGAGACAACACTATCAGTATGGTGTGACTCTACATCAGTACCAGCTATGCTAGGTGGCTTGCTAGGGGGCAGGCTGGAAATCTTCCCTCCCACATCTTTTGCTAGGGGTGCCCCAGAATCAGAGTGGGAACCATCATCTAATTTTTCACCAGAAGTGCCACCTCTGGCCTTATCTTGTTCAACAAGCATGTTAACTAACAGTTCTCTAGAGGGATTCTTCCTTACACTTAAACCTCTTTCTATGCAGAGACTCCTTGCTCCTTTCCAGCTAAGGTGATCATAAGCTTGTTTGGACAGATCAACAGTTTGGCCTGTGCCAGACATTTTAGAAAGTGTTTAAGGGATAGAAAAAGTGAGAAAAAAAGTTTTTCAGAACTTTTGGAAAGACAGAAAAAAAAACTTTTACAACTTTTTAAGAACTTTTTAGAAAGTTTAGAGGTACTTTTCAGCACTTTAGAAAAGAAGTGAGAAAAGAAATGCAAAACTTTTTGGTTAGGTGTACATACACTGAACTTGTGTTGTATATTTTTCTCTTATGAAAAGTACAATGACAAAAGTGGTAAGTAGTTGCAAAGTACTTATCCCACCGCTGCACAACCAATGTAGGAGGCTGGACTGGCTTGTAGTGAGTACCAAGGGGTACTTACACCTTGCACCAGGCCCAGGTATCCCTTATTAGTGTATAGGGTGTCTAGCAGCTTAGGCTGATAGATAATGGTAGCTTAGCAGAGCAGCTTAGGCTGAACTAGGAGACGAGTGAAGCTCCTACAGTACCACTAGTGTCATATGCACAATATCATAAGAAAACACAATACACAGATATACTAAAAATAAAGGTACTTTATTTTTATGACAATATGCCAAAAGTATCTTAGTGAGTACCCTCAGTGTGAGGATAGCAAATATACACAAGATATATGTACACAATACCAAAAATATGCAGTATAGTATTAGAAAACAGTGCAAACAATGTATAGTTGCAATAGGATGCAATGGGGACACATAGGGATAGGGGCAACACAAACCATATACTCCAAAAGTGGAATGCGATCCATGAATGGACCCCACACCTATGTGACCTTGTAGAGGGTCGCTGGGACTGTAAGAAAACAGTGAGGGTTAGAAAAATAGCCCACCCCAAGACCCTGAAAAGTGAGTGCAAAGTGCACTAAAGTTCCCTAAAGAGCACAGAAGTCGTGATAGGGGAATTCTGCAGGAAAGACCAAAACCAGCAATGCAACAACGATGGATTTCCAGACGAGGGTACCTGTGGAACAAGGGGACCAAGTCCAAAAGTCACAACCAAGTCGAGAGTGGGCAGATGCCCAGGAAATGCCAGCTGTGGGTGCAAAGAAGCTGCTACTGGACAGTAGAAGCTGAGGATTCTACAGGAACGACAAGGGCTAGAAACTTACTCTTTAGAGGACGGATGCCACACGCCGTGGAGAGTCGTGCAGAAGTCTTTTCGTGAAGAAAGACCACCAACAAGCCTTGCTAGCTGCAAGTCATGTGGTTAGGGTTTTTGGATGCTGCTGTGGCCCAGGAGGGACCAGAATGTCGCCAATTGCGTCAGGTGACAGAGGGGGAACCCAGCAGGATGAAGAGCCCTCTCAGAAGCAGGCAGCACCCGCAGAAGTGCCAGAACAGGCACTACGAAGAGGAGTGAAACGGTGCTCACCCGAAGTTGCACAAAGGAGTCCCACGCCACCGGAGGACAACTCAGGAGGTTGTGCAATGCAGGTTAGAGTGCCGTGAACCCAGGCTTGGCTGTGCACAAAGGATTTCCGCTGGAAGTGCACAGAGGCCAGAGTAGCTGCAAAAGACGAGGTTCCCAGCAATGCAGTCTGGCGTGGGGAGGCAAGGACTTACCTCCACCAAACTTGGACTGAAGAGTCACTGGACTGTGGTAGTCACTTGGACAGAGTTGCTGGATTCAAGGGACCTCGCTCGTTGTGCTGAGAGGAGACCCAGGGGAATGGTGATGCAGTTCTTTGGTGCCTGCGGTAGCAGGGGGAAGATTCCATCGACCCACAGGAGATTTCTTCGGAGCTTCTAGTGCAGAGAGGAGGCAGACTACCTCCACAGCATGCACCACCAGGAAAACAGTCGAGAAGGTGGCAGGATCAGCGTTACAGAGTTGCAGTATTCGTCTTTGCTACTTTGTTGCAGTTTTGCAGGCTTCCAGCGCGGTCAGCAGTCGATTCCTTGGCAGAAGGTGAAGAGAGAGATGCAGAGGAACTCTGATGAGCTCTTGCATTCGTTATCTAAGGAAATCCCCAAAGCAGAGACCCTAAATAGCCAGAAAAGAGGGTTTGGCTACTTAGGAGAGAAGATAGGCTAGCAACACCTGGAGGAGCCTATCAGAAGGAGCCTCTGACGTCACCTGCTGGCCCTGGCCACTCAGAGCAGTACAGTGTGCCAGCAGCACCTCTGGTTCCAAGATGGCAGAGGTCTGGAGCACACTGGAGGAGCTCTGGGCACCTCCCAGGGGAGGTGCAGGTCAGGGGAGTGGTCACTCCCCTTTCCTTTGTCCAGTTTCACGCCAGAGCAGGGCTGAGGGGTCCCTGAACCGGTGTAGACTGGCTTATGCAGAAATGGGCACCATCTGTGCCCATGAAAGCATTTCCAGAGGCTGGGGGAGGCTACTCCTCCCCTGCCTGAACACCTTTTTCCAAAGGGAGAGGGTGTAACACCCTCTCTCTGAGGAAGTCCTTTGTTCTGCCTTCCTGGGCCAAGCCTGTCTGGACCCCAGGAGGGCAGAAACCTGTCTGAGGGGTTGGCAGCAGCAGCAGCTGCAGTGAAACCCCTGAAAAGGCAGTTTGGCAGTACCCGGGTCTGTGCTACAGACCCGTGGGATCATGGGATTGTACCAACAATGCCAGGATGGCATAGAGGGGGCAATTCCATGATCTTAGACATGTTACATGGCCGTATTCGGAGTTACCATTGTGAAGCTACACATAGGTAGTGACCTATATGTAGTGCACGCGTGTAATGGTGCCCCCGCACTCACAAAGTCCGGGGAATTGGCAATGAACAATGTGGGGGCACCTTGGCTGGTGCCAGGGTGCCCACACACTAAGTAACTTAGCACCCAACCTTTACCAGGTAAAGGTTAGACATATAGGTGACTTATAAGTTACTTAAGTGCAGTGTAAAATGGCTGTGAAATAACGTGGACGTTATTTCACTCAGGCTGCAGTAGCAGGCCTGTGTAAGAATTGTCAGAGCTCCCTATGGGTGGCAAAAGAAATGCTACAGCCCATAGGGACCTCCTGGAACCCAATACCCTGGGTACCTCAGTACCATATACTAGGGAATTATAAGGGTGTTCCAGTATGCCAATGTAAATTGGTAAAATTGGTCACTAGCCTGTTAGTGACAATTTGAAAGAAATGAGAGAGCATAACCACTGAGGTTCTGATTAGCAGAGCCTTAGTGAGACAGTTAGTCATAACACAGGTAACACATACAGGGCACACTTATGAGCACTGGGGCCCTGGCTGGCAGGGTCCCAGTGACACATACAACTAAAACAACATATATACAGTGAAATATGGGGGTAACATGCCAGGCAAGATGGTACTTTCCTACAGTTACCTGTGCTTTTCACAAGAAAAGCTTGCTCCAATACTTAGAGCATATATATAATATATACCTAGAAACAATTTTCTAACTTTCTTAAAAGTTCTTTTGAAATTAGCCAAAAGTTTTACAAAGTTCTGAACAGTCTTCTTTTCTCTAAAAAGTTTGCTCTGTTATTCTACTAATGTTTTACTCACTCTCCAAAACTTTTTTTCTTTCAATATTTCTTCTGTAGAAGCATCCCCCTAGAGTTGTCAAGACTACCTATGAGAATCTAAACTTTAAAAGTTTGAGCGGTCTCTGCATTGAAAGAAGTTTAGAGATTGGGAAGAACCCCAATAAGGAGTTCCTCTTAAATCTTCTCCTTCAGTATAGCCAGGGACTCGGCACTGGTACAGATCAGACAGGGGAAGAGGTACGGGATGACTCCAACCAGGAGTGCTCAGAGGAGCATGATAACAATCCTGGGGAGGGTCCTTCCACAGACCTATCTAACAACAAGCCCCCTAGTATAACTGGTAGTGGGAAGGGTTCACACTCAAGTAGGGCTCCCTTCACCCCTAGAGGCCAGGTCACTAGAGTGGCCCCTGTTAGAGATAGGTCTGCCTCTGCACATTCTCATCTTACCTCAGTTTCAGAGGCTTTACATAATTCTTACCCTGATGACCAATCCCTAGATAGGGAACTCAGCAAGCTGGGGTTAGAGGAGGCCAGACTGAAGTTAATGCAGTAGCCGTTGGCCTTAGACTGGGAATCCCTGGCTGTGGAGAAAGAGAGGCAGGGTTCGGGGTTAGTTCCCCATGGTGGCAGCAGCAGTTTTAGGAATACAATTGTTAGGGAACCCTCATTTGATTCTAGGAATCTGCACAAAGTTGTCCCTCCTCACAAGGATGGTGATGACATCAACAAGTGATTTGCTGCACTTAAAAGGGCCTGTAAAGTTCAGTGGATCCCTCATGTATCGAGGGCTTCAATACTTTGGTTATCCTTCTCTCGCGAAGGTAGAGACAGAATTTTTATTGTCTGAGAAGATGATGCGGATAATTACAAATAAATGCACTCGTGGATGGTCGGGCTTAACCACTGAACAGTATAGACTTAAGTTCAGAGAGATCAGAAAGGAGTCATTACAGGACTGGACAGACTTTGTGGACTATTCTGTGAAGGCCCTAGAAGGTTGGTTACATGGCAGTAAGTTAACTGATTATGAAAACCTTTATAACTTGAATCTGAGAGAGCATATCTTGAATAATTGTGTGTCTGACTTGTTGCATCAATGTCTTGTGGACTCAGATCTGACCTCTTTCCAAGAATTGGGAAAGAAGGCAGACAAATGGGTCAGTACAAGGGTAAGCAGAAAAGCTCATACAGGGAGTGACTAGGATGGCAAGAAGAAGGATGGTAAGTTATATGACAAAGGTGGGGACAAAGATAAAAAATCATCAGAGTCTTCATCAGGCCCACACAAAACCTCTGGGGGTGGTGGGACAAATCCTCTTCTCACAAAGATAAGAAACCTTGGTGTTATATGTGTAAAGCCAACAGCCATTGGGCAACTGATCCTCACTGTCCAAAGAAAAACACCAAAACTCCCACCACCACAACCCCAATTGCAACCACTAGTGCCCCTAGTAATAGCAGTGGTGGTGGGAAAAACACTACTAAAAGCCAGTCAAAGGTTGTAGCTGGGCTCACCATTGGTAATGTAGTTGGGGTTGACCTAGTTAGGGAGATCACTGGGGCTGTTTTAGTCTCTGATGGTGGCATTGACCTAGCCACTTTAGTTGCTTGTCCCCTTAATATGGATAAATACAAGCAGCTACCCCTGATTAATGGTGTTCAGGTTGAGGCCTACAGGGACACAGGTGACAATGGTGATGGACAAACTGGTTGTCCCTGAGCAACACCTACTTGGTCACCAGTACCAAGTGACAGACGCCCATAGCAACACTGTAAGCCACCCCATGGCTGTTGTGAATCTCCACTTGGGGAGGGTTACTGGTCCAAAGAAAGTTATGGTATCCACTGATTTACCTATATAATTTGTGCTAGGCAATGATTTAGAGACTTCAGCTTGGGCTGAGGTGGAGTTGGAGGCCCATGCAGCAATGCTGGGCATTCCTGGGCATATCTTTGCTCTTACCAGGGCTCAGGCCAAGAAGCAAAGAGGACAGGGAAACTTGGATCCTGGAACTATGGACCAAGTGCTCCCAAAAACTAGGGGCAGGAAGGGCAAACCCTTGTCCACTATCCCTCCCTACACAGATGATTCCCCTTTTGAGGAAGAGGAATTCTCTCCCTGTGCAGAACCTACACCAGAGGAGCTGGAAGCTGATACAGCTGAGCTTTTGGGTGCAGGGGGCCTGCCAGGGAAGAGCTGAGTGTGGCACAGCAAACCTGTCCCACATTGGAGGGCCTCAGACAGCAAGCTGTTAAGCAGCAAAATGGTGATGTCACTGACACACACAGAGTTTACTAGGAGAATAATCTCCTTTATACTGAAGCAAGGGACCCTAAACCTGGTGCCACCAGGAGACTGGTCATCCCCCTTCAGTACAGGGAATTCCTCCTAACTCTGGCTCTTGACATCCCATTAGTTGGGCATTTAGGCCAGAGTAAAACATGGGGCACGCTTGTTTCACTGGCCCCATGTGTCAGAAGACGCAAAGGAGTTTTGTCGCTCCTGTGTCACCTGCCAAGCCAGTGGCAAGACTGGTGGCACCCCAAAGGCCCCTTTAATACCACTACCAGTGGTTGGGGTGCTCTTTGAAAGGGTAGGGTAGGGGTTGATATTGTTGCCCCCCCTGACCCTCCAACAGCTTCTGGCAATAGGTTTATCCTTGTGGTAGTGGACCATGCCACAAGGTACCCAGAAGCTATCCCCTTAAGGACCTCTACAGCTCCTGCAGTAGCAGAGGCCCTCCTGGGAATCATTTCCAGAGTGGGCTTCCCTAAGCAAGTGGTGTTAGACAGAGGTAGTGTTGTGTAGGCTCTCATTAGTCTAATGAGACTACTGGATTTTGAGCACCAGGATCGTCCACAGTGTTGGAGACTGAGTCTAACCCACTGCGGGTGACACCTGTTGCTCTAGATCCGGGGTTTGCTCCGGCTAACTAGCAGTGCCTCATCTCTACCAGAGGATAGTGATGATTGGTTAGCCAAGCACATGACATACCTAGCTTCTCAGGGAAGTTGTGGTCATTCAGATCGCATCCGGTTCTCACATTTACAATTTAGTATCATATATAAACGAAAAACAGAGGCAGTATATCTTAGATAGCAAAGCGTGAGCTGCAATAATTAGGACGTCACAACATGACAGTATTAAAACTGTGACGAGAAGAGTGAAGCATAAAAACAACGCTATCATATTGTCACTATGATCGATGGACTATTTCCTATCTAAGTTATAAGTTGAGCATGGCATGTTAAGCTCTAATTCTGCCTTTCAGGTTCCCCCGGGAAGACATCAACCCGCATACCTGATCAAAGGCCTGTGGTCTGCGTTAACATCTGTAGCAAAGCATTCAGCAATCAGCATACAGTCGTGGTTCACTGGCTTGAATCTCCTTCTAACGTGTAAGGGACAAAGAAGTGTTTATATAACAACAAAGCTGATGTTCATAGAAAATGTCCCTAGGTAAAGATGTGTATTTTCTACGAATGTTCGGCAATGTACCGAACTGTAGCCTTGAATGAAGCACAGGGTGATCAAGAATGTCTTGTTTGAGAACAGAGTGGTGGGCTTGGCAAAAACAGTTAGATAAATAAAAATAAAACAAGACCCCAAAAATAGTTATTGTAATATTAACAATGCGAAGCCGAATAAAATATATCTAGGTTAAAGTGCATAGCGGCCTAGTGTGTCGAAATAACGTGCATGGAGCTATAACTAAAATGGCTACACGACACCCTCCCCTTGTCAGTTGAAAGTGGTTCAAAGCCAAAGCTAAAATGTTATTGCTAAAAAGCTCAACCTAAGATATATATAAAAGCAAAGTCAATTCGGACAAGTTAAAGGGACACACAAGCATCCAAGGTGACAATTTAAAACATGAGCATGTGGCATATAACCGAATTTGAAGGGCATGTCAATTTTAAAAAGTTCCAATCTAAGTACGAGTCATGGAGAACAGGAAATCTTCCACTTCGGCTGATGTTAAAATCAGTCCTCACCAAGAAGGATCAAAGAGCAAGTGTGGTCCGCAGCCCCAGTGTCAATCAAGGCGGAATCCCGTGGTGTGCCCATTGATGAGTTGTGAACAACTTCCTCCAGGAAGGGTAACTCATAAGTAGTTTCACGCAGCAAATGCAACCTCAATGCGCATGTCCGGTAATGAATCCTAAGCTAGAACATCAACAGATCAGCGTTTACTGCAGGCAAGCGCTGCTGTGAAAGGCATATCTCCAGTGCATGTTCGAAAGAGCACCAGAGGCACCGAAACACGGGCTGCACACAATGCAAAACCAGTCTGAATGACAAAGACCAGTCACACTCCAATTGCTCCAGGAGTGTTGCTCCAAAATACTGCATCATACGCTCACGACACAGCTGCACTGATGAGAGCACCGTTATTTCTCCTCGTTGTGGCGGGACAGCCATTCCGCATAAACAACAGCAACAGCAGGATGCCAGCTAAGTAAGCCAAAGTTATTGGAAATCACCCAAAAATACTACCGAAAATTGAGTGGATAGCTGAAGGTATCAAACCGAATACTGAGGAGAAGGTGTGAATGAAACCAGAACCAACAGCTTGGAAAAAATGTGTGATTCTAGTTGTACTGGACGCATTTAAATTTGTCCCACAAGTTCACCAAAGTGTCTCGGAAAGTTTGTATTTAACTGGGACTGTATGTCTGCTGATGACCTTGCCACTTGAAGTGCGCAGGTCTCACCCGCAGATGTAAGGGCCACATGCTTTTGAGACAGTAAAGCCTTAAGTCTGCTTAACTTGTCAAAATTCACGTTTGAAGTAGCAATGTAAGGCCAAATATCAGCTACCTCCCTAATTTTAATGGGGGGAAAGAGTACGTTCCCACAGCATGTAACGACCTTAGGACCAAAACAACGTAAACTATTCCGGCCCGCATGGCACAACAGTCTTCACCACTGAGGAGGATGTAGCTGCCGTTTGAAAGCACCTGGAAAGTAGGTCTAATCAAGAGGACTGGAACTCCCTTCAGATAACAAGCCAAGTTTGCAGCAGAAGCGCTACATGCCCCATGCAAGGACAGCTGTTAACAAACCATTGAATGGCTGATTGAAGTCTCGCATTCACTACAGCTAAGAAGGACTTCTTTCATGCCACTGAGGCATTCGTACGAGAAGGGAAGCTCCCACACCTCATGAATGTAACTATCTCCCAGCTTTTCATATCTGCCTACCGGAATATGTTTTAAACAGGAGGTGAACTGAAGTGTTAAAGCAGGCAGATTAATAACCCCATGTATTAACCACTCAGCAGATGGTATTTTGGCCACAGTAAAAGGCAACTTTTCTAATTTCTCGATGTTAAGCATGACATAAGTCGCTTCCTTCTCAGCCATTAGTTGTTGTTGCGTTAAATTAAAGGAAGAAAATATCTCCCTTGCACTGACATGCTGCCATGGAACGCGACCCGCCTTCAATGTTTGAAGTGTCCAACCCAACTGCATAATGGGCCTGATCTGACTCTGTCCATGATGTAAAGAAGACATATCTGATTGTATAATGGCTATAGCAGAAGAGACATTGGGGTCATTACAACATTGGCGGTAAAAGCCGTTTATCGCCGTGCAGAAGACTGCCAACACACGGAATTCCGCCACAGCTATTATGACCCACATCTCGAAATCAGACAAAATTCAGACACCCACACAAGTGCCCCACACCAAAGGTCAGTGATAAACTGGCGAAAACAAAACCTCCACCGTCATGCCAACAGAAACACGCCCTTGCTATCACGACCCACGAATCCACGCAGCGGTCTTTCAACCGCGGTATTCCATTGGCGGTACACACCGCCGCGCTCAAAATACACACATATCTCCAAAAGACCGCCACATTGGACAATCCGAAATACACACATCTGATACACATACACACACCACTCCCACACAATCAATACAATGTAAAACACACACCCACATCACCCAGAAACCCCTACGAAAAACATCGAGAAAGAAGGCCAGAGAGACAGCACAGCATAGACAACCCCACCATACAGAGGCACACAACACCATCACCCACTCTACTTCCACGCACAAAACACCACACACCAATACATATCACCACACTCATCACCACATACACCACCCCACACATCACCTACACCACACCATGGCACGGCAAAGACACCCCAGGTTCTCGGAGGAGGAGCTCAGGGTCATGGTGGAGGAAATCGTACGGGTAGAGCCACAGCTATTTGGATCACAGGTGCAGCACACCTCCATAGCTAGGAAGATGGAGCTATGGCGAAGAATAGTCGACAGGGTCAACGCAGTGGGACAGCACCCAAGAAATCGGGAGGACATCAGGAAGAGGTGGAACGACCTACGGGGAAAGGTGCGTTCCGTGGTCTCCAGGCATAACATCGCGGTACAGCGGACTGGCGGCAGACCCCCGCCTCCTCCCCCACAACTAACAACATGGGAGGAGCAGGTCTTGACTATTATGCATCCTGAGGGCCTCGCAGGAGTCGTTGGAGGAATGGACTCTGGTAAGTCAAATCTGAACTATCATATCCCCCACCCTACCTGCATGCTATCACAGACCCCGCCCTCACCCCCTCCACTATCACTCCAACTCCTCACTAATGTACTACTAACACAAACCATACATCCCAACCCCAAGCCCTGCATGACACAACAAAGCATGGACACCCCTCACTAAAGGATGACCACTGCACATACCCATAACACCCCTCTAAACCATCATCACGCAAGCCCCCACACAGGAGTGCTAGCACTGGGGTACACGGTCACCCACCCACTGCACACCATGACACACACAGATGCAATAATCATGCTTTTATACCCCTGTAGTACCACTACCCAACGTCACCAGACAGGAGGTCCAGACATCTCTACCCCACCCACAGAAGAGGCCCACAGGGATGACAGCAGCTCTGTCCTACTGGATCCAGATGACCATCGTGGGCCTCGGGACAGTCGGCTCCCCATACCCAGTCACAGGCCACCACAGACCTTCCACCTGCTGGTAACACCAGCACAGCACCCTCTCAGCGGGCCCATACCTCCGAACCCAGGACACGTCAATCAGCTGTGTGTCCAAAACTACAGGGAACCCAGGATAACCCACCACCCCAACAACAACAGGGACCTGGGGGCAGTAGTAGTGGGCACACGGTCCAGGGGACAGAGGCACAGGAACACAGGGGAACTGGGAGGGCTGCTGTGCGACAGGGGGCGGACAGGCCTAGGGAATCCACTCTCCACAAGGCCCTCTCCTCCATCATGGGAGCCTACCACCACTCCCAGGAGACGATGGCAACGGTACTGGCCAAGTTTCAGGAGACCCAGGGCCAGTAGGAGGAACAGTATTTGGGGTTCAGGGAGGACTCAGAGCCATCAGCTCCGCCCTGGGCACCATCGTAGGGGTGCTGAAGGAGATATTAAACACCAGGAGGGACACTGTGGCACTCCAAGGGGCCCCTGACCCTAGCATGGACGAAGAACTGCCCACCACCTCCGACGGCGCTAGTGGACAGGAGGCACCACCACAGGACCACAACACCAGCACCCCACCCCCTGCAGACGGAGAACCACCCCCAAGCGGTCCCTGAGATCCAGGAACGGGACGGAGCACGATGCCAAGAGCCCCGCCGAGAAATGAGACCACCCTGATTGTCATCCCACTGTCCCACTTTGTAACCCTGTCTATATTGGAACTGCCCCAGCTCCACTTCCTATGCCCATATGGGCAATGCACCTGTGAGACTAATAGACTGGACTCTGCCATGGACATTCCTCCACCATCACCCCTGACCATTTTACCACCCCCTCCAATATTTAGCACTTCAATAAACACCCTTGAAGCACAAAACAATCTGGAGTCAGTCTGTGATTTTGAAAATGTGTATTAGCAATGACAGTGACAAAATCCGTTCTCAAATGTAATGTCAACATACCTATGTCACACATCTCAAGTCCATGAGGAATCTAAGCAGATGACACACGTTGGTAACCACACCTGTGAAACCGTAATGGAAATGTACAACTCAGTTACCATATACTGGTTGAAATCGACAGACAGGATAGAGGTAGAAGTGTGAAAGTACTTGTAGTAGGCAGGAATGTGTACTCACCTGTGTGTCACTGGAAATATGGCTGGATGACTGAGTCCCTGTTGTCAATGTCTTCTTCCTCTGCTTCCTCCTCATCACTGTCCACAGGCTCCACAGCTGCCACAACACCGTCATCTGGACCATCCTCCTGCAGAAAAGGCACCTGTCGTGGCAAAGCCAGATTGTGAAGCCTACAGCAGGCCACGATGATCTTGCACACCTTCCTTGGTGAGTAGAATAGGGAACCACCTGTCATATGGAGGCCCCTGAACCTGGCCTTCAGGAGGCCGAAGGTGCGTTCGATCACCCTCCTAGTCCGCCCATGGGCCTCATTGTAGCGTTCCTCTGCCCTGGTCCTGGGATTCCTCACTGGGATCAGTAGCCATGACAGGTTGGGGTAACCAGAGTCCCCTAATAGCCACACCCGGTGCCTCTGGAGTTGACCCATCACATAAAGGATGCTGCTATTCCGCAGGATGTAGGCGTCATGCACAGAGCCAGGGAACATAGCATTTAACTGGGAGATGTACTGGTCTGCCAAACATACCATCTGTACATTCATCGAATGATAACTCTTCCGGTTCCTGTACACCTGTTCACTCCTGTAGGGGGGGACCAGAGCTACATGGGTCCCATCAATGGCACCTATGATGTTAGGGATATGTCCAAGGGCATAGAAGTCACCTTTAACTGTAGCCAAATCCTCCACCTGAGGGAAAACAATGTAGCTCCGCATGTGTTTCAGCAGAGCAGACAACACTCTGGACAACACGTTGGAAAACATAGGCTGGGACATCCCTGATGCTATGGCCACTGTTGTTTGAAATTACCCACTTGCAAGGAAATGGAGCACTGACAGCACCTGCACTTGAGTGGGGATCCCTGTGGGATGGCGGATTGCTGACATCAGGTCAGGCTCCAACTGGGTACAGAGTTCCTGGATTGTGGCACGGTCAACCCTGTAGGTGATGATTAAATGTCGCTCCTCCATTGTCAACAGGTCCACCAGCGGTCGGTACACTGGAGGATTCCGCCATCTCCTCACATGTCCCAGCGGACGGTGCCTAGGAAGGACAACAGCGACCACAGAGTCAAACAACTCAGAGGTATGTACCCACAGTCTACACAGAACATGAAACATAATCCAAAAATGTGCCTGTATGTGTGTTGAGTCTAGGCCTAGGTATGTGTGACGCAGTTGAAATTGAAGCCATGTGGGCCCCTGAAATGGCGGCTGCCTGACCTCTAAACTGGGACAATGGGATGTGAGGTAATTGCGCTGGCGTTGTACACCATCGCGGTAGGCAGTCGAAGACCGCGGCGCAATGCTGCATTGGTTAACATTGGACCTTATGGGTCCCAGGAGCCAATGACGAAGTGCGCCGGCGGTGATTATACGCACTGCCGCGGACGTGACCGCCAATTTCTATCTGTTCAATCACTCAATACCTGATCTTCCACAGGAGAGGACCTTCACTGCAAGTGCTGCTGTGACCTCGGTCTGGAAAAGACAATGGCTCGTGCGTCTGGGGAAAGGGCCCCTGCCTTCACTGCACAGGAGTTGGAGAAGCTCGTGGACGGGGTCCTCCCCCAGTACACGCTACTCTACGGTCCTCCAGACCAACAGGTAAGTACACAGGGAGCACGTTGTATGGGCTATGCCTGAGTGTAGAGGGCTGGTTGTAAGAAGGAAGGGGCCACAGTACTGCGTGCATGAAGCACTGTGAATGCATGTGCCACATGGCAAGGCTAGGGATGTGGGCCACTCACTTCGACGGTGCAGTTGCTAATGACTTCTCTTCTTCCCCTGTACATTTCATCTAGGTCAGCGCCCACCAGAAGAAGGATATTTGGCGTGCCATCGCCAAGGACGTCTGGACCCTGGGGGTCCACCACAGACGGAGCACCCACTGCCGGAAGAGATGGGAGGACATTCACCGCTGGAGCAAGAAGACGGCGGAGGCTCAGCTGGGGATGGCCTCCCAACGTGGGAGGGGTGCCCGTCGAACCATGACCCCCCTGATGTTCCGGATCCTTGCGGTGGCCGACCAAGAGTTGGATAGGCACTTGAGGGCATCACAGCAGACAAAAGGGGATGAGTACAACATCATTCTGCGGACTTTGCGCGCAGTGAAGGTGTCTGGGTGGGGGAGGAGGGCTGTGGGTTTCCCTAGGCCAGGGCAAGTTCCGTAGGCTAGGCCCCTCCGTAATGCAGGCCGTGTGGCACTCCACCCCACCTCTGTACAGTGCCAAGTACAGGTAAACATGCCCCTGTGTCATCTATGTGTGCAGATGTCCACCACAGCCATGTAGGCCATATCCCAGGAACTGCATCTGTAGAGGCCAACAGCGCGGCATAGTGCAGGGGGTTGCTGTGTCTGTATTGTCCACCAACGGTAGCGGTAAGCAAGGGACTCAACCTCTCTTTCTTCTGTTGTCCCCCCCTTTTTGTGCTCTCCCTGTTCTTGTGTGCATCAGCATCATCAGGCGGAGGTACAGTGGCACCATAGCATGAGGGAGCTGAATCCCACATGGCCATGGAGGGCCACACCACAGACTCTGAATACACCAGTGGGACGAAGGGCGAGGGGAGCTTCACGGCGGTCACAGGATCTGCAACGAGCGACACGGACTCGTCCTCCGATGGGAGCTCCCTTGTGGTGGTGGCAAAATCTGTGCCCCCCACTTCTACAGGTACAGCCGTCACCCCCCCCTACCAGCACCGCCCTCCCAGCAGCCCCTCAGCCTTCGCCCTGTGCCCGCTCACCCAGGAGGGTGGGCATCACCTTTGCCCCAGGCACTTCAGCCCCTGCCCCTGTCACCTCTGCTGCCCTCAGTGAGGAGGCCATTGACATCCTCAGGTCCCTCACTGTTGGGCAGTATACCCTTTGAAATGCCATCCAGGGTGTAGAAAGGGAATTGCAACACACAAATGCATTCCTGGAGGGCATTTATTCTGGTCAGGCTGCCCTTCATCGAACCCTGCAGACTCTGGCCTCAGGACTGATGGCAGCCGTTGTCCCTGTGTCTAGCCTCCCCCCTCCAACTTCCTCCACCCAGACCCAATCCCCTGTACCCCAGCCTATCCCAAGCACACCATCAGACCAGCATGCACACACGTCAACACCCAAGGGAAGCTCAGGCAAACATAAGCACCACACATCCCACAGGTACTCACGTAAGCATCACACACATACAGACACACCAACATCCACTGCCTCCAATGTGTCCCCCTCCTCCTCGTCTCCCTCCTCCCTCCCAGTCTCGTCTACACTCTCACCTGCATGCACTACCACTACAGCCACTAGGTCCCGCACCAGCACACCCACCAGCACACCCCGCTCACCTGCACTCACCAACCCCACTACCATTTACACTTCCCCTGTGTCCTCTCCCAGTGTGTCTGTGACGCCCCCTCCCAAAGTACACAAACGCACGCACACACCCACCCAACATACATCCACCTCACAACAGTCTACAGCGCATTCACCTGCACCCAAAGCCACAAAAGTTACACCTCCTACAACCACCTCCTCTTCCTCCACTCCCAGACCCCCTCCAGCTACCCGTCCCAGTGTTCCTAAGAAACCTTTCCTGACCAAGCTTGTCCTCTTTCCCACCCCCTCCTCCAATTCATAGGTCCTGTACTAGCACCTCAGCCAAAAAATCTCCTGGACCAGTGGTGCCTGTTGTTAGAGGTATGTGGAGTGCACCGGGCACCAGGGCAGCCAGTGTGACATGGAGTCACAACACAGCCAGTCCCCCCGTGAAGCACCAAAAGGTGGACAGTGCCCGGTGGGAGTGGGGGAAGACTCAAGCCAGCAAAGCCGCTCACAAGGGTCCCGGGGGGAGTGTCCACTCAGCTGTGACTCCTCCCAAGGTGGGGAAGGGGCAGAAGAAATCGCCAAAGTCTGGGAGGACCAGTACAGCGGAGAAGACCGCCATCATCCCCGCTGCCCAGGAGGCCACCGCCAGCCCCATCGTCACTGGCCAGGAGGCCACCACCAGAGTCAGTGTCCAGGAGGCCAGCCCGATTGTCACTGGCCAGGAGGCCACCGCCAGAGTCAGTGCCCAGGAGGGCAGCCCCATTGTCAGTGGCTAGGAGGCCACCGCCAGGGTCAGTGCCCAGGAGGGCAGCCCCATCGTCAGTGGCCTCGAGGCCACCGCCAGCCACGGCCCAGCTGCCCAATGAAGGACCGCCAGCCCAGCCCAGCTGGGCAATGAAGGACCGCCATGGCAAGCACTGCTGAACAGGGCAAGCACTGCTGAACAGGTCAGAAACTGCAAACTCAAGCACCGCTGAACAGGGCAAAGACCACCATGGCAAGCACCGTTGAACAGGGCAAGCACCGCTGAACAGGGCAGAGACCGCCATGGCAAGCACCGCTGAACAAGGCAAGCACCACTGAACAGGGCAGAGACTGCCATGGCAAGCACAGCTGAACAGGGCAAGCATCGCTGAACAGGGCAAGGACCGCCAACTCAAGCACCGCTAGCCCATGAGCGGCAGGGGCAGTGGCGCAACTGGGACCGTCACGGGGAGAGTGATGCACTCTGGGCACCAGTCCCCTCCAGAACCAGTGGAGACATGCATCCACTACATCAGTCCTTGGCAGGATGAAGCACTCTGGGCACCAGTCCCCTTCCAGAACCAGTGGAGACTGTTATCCACTTGAGAGACTGTGGTTTTGCACTCCCCAGAATGCAACAGTGGGCAACCCACCCACTGTAGAGACTTGGAAGACTGTGGCTTTGCACTCCCCAGGATGTAACAGTGGGCAACCCACCACTGTAGAGACTTGAGAGACTGTGGCTTTGCACTCCCCAGGATGTAACAGTGGGCAACCCACCCACTGGCGAGACTTGAGAGTCTGTGGCTTTGCACTCCCCAGGATGTAACAGTGGGCAACCCACCCACTGGAGAGACTTGAGAGACTGTGGCTTTGCACTCCCCAGGATAGATCAATGGGCATGGAGGCCCCTCGTGGATCTGGCGTGGTGCACTCATCCGGCTGAGGTGCCCCCCTTTCCTTGCCCCTGAGGTGCCTGTTGTATTTCTATCTGATGCCCCGGCCGTGTTCTCTCCGTTTTGATCAGGTATCTGATGTGGGCCTTGCCCCTGCATTTTGGGCCCAGTGGTCCACGGACAATGAATGGTGCATTTCCTGCACTACTAATCGCGATATATATTTTGTTGAATGTGTATATCTATCTGTATATATTTGGTTACTGTATTTTGATATATTGCAATGTTTTAACTTATTTCCTTTTGTCTTTGCATTCTTCCGGGGGGCTTGGGGGTTGTTACTGTAATGTTTGGATATGCATTGGTGTGTGAGTTGTAGTGGGTGAGGGTCGGGGTGGGGGTGTTGCGTGTGTGTGTCCCTGACTTTTGCCTCCCCCTCCCCTATGTCGTAGGTGCAGTACTCACCGTTGTCTTCACCGCCGGCGTTGATGATGGTCGTATAGGAGCAGGAAGACTATTGAAGGGAGAATTTGGAGTTCCGGTTCCATGGTGTCTTCGTTCCTTGTGGGGTGTGTAGAGGTGAGCGTTTTCCCTTTGAAATTCCTGTTTCCGCCGTCTTTTAATCCACGGTGAATCCGCCCCGGAAAAGTTGGCGGATTGGTGGGTTGTGATACTGTGGGCGGTACATTGTCCTCCGCCTGTCTGTTGGCGGTGACCGCCAAGCTGTTTGTCTGTACCACCGTGGCGGTCGGAGTGTTAAAGTGGCTGTCTTTGTTATCGGTTTCTGCCACGGTCATAATTCCAATTTGTTTATCGCCGGCCTGTTGGAGGTTTTACCGCCGCTTTAACACCATCCGCCAGGGTTGTAATGACCCCCAATATTATTTATGGTATATATCCGGTCGGACTAGGTGTTAATCCCACTATCCACAAAAGCTAATGCCTTTTTTAGATTTTCCAGATCTATTTGCCTTAACGGGGCAGCAGCATCTTGTTGGGAAAGTTTCCAATTTTCATTATATACTGCATATAAGAAATGCTTCCTACGTGGTGTTCTGGGGCCTAACAAGAAATCTTGTAAATCAGTGGTGTTATACAGGAGACTGGGATGTTCTCTAACTGCATCTAGTGAGGATGATTTTAACCATTGCTGGCACAATTTTCCCACACTATGGGGGTCATTCTGACCCCGGCGGTCATGGACCGCCGGGGCCAGCGTTGGCGGGAGCACCGCCAACAGGCTGGCGGTGCCCCGCAGGGCATTCTGACCGCGGCAGTTTTGCCGCGGTCAGAAGTGGAAAACCGGCGGTCTCCCGCCGGTTTTCCGCTGCTCATTAGAATCCTCCATGGCGGCGCAGCTCGCTGCGCCGCCATGGGGATTCTGACAGCCCATACCGCCATCCTGTTCCTGGCGGTTCTCCCGCCAGGAACAGGATGGCGGTATGGGTTGTCGTGGGGCCCCTGGGGGCCCCTGCAGTGCCCATGCCAATGGCATGGGCACTGCAGGGGCCCCCGTAAGAGGGCCCCACAAAGAATTTCACTGTCTGCATTGCAGACAGTGAAATTCGCGACGGGTGCCACTGCACCCGTCGCACCTTCCCACTCCGCCGGCTCAATTCTGAGTCGGCGTCCTCGTGGGAAGGGTGTTTTGCACTGGGCTGGCGGGCGGCCTTTTGGCGGTCGCCCGCCAGCCCAGTGCAAAGCCCAAAATACCCTCAGCGGTCTTTCGACCGCAGAGCGGTATTTTGGAGGGGGGAAGTCTGGCGGGCGGCCTCCGCCGCCCGCCAGACTCAGAATCACCCCCTATATGTTGTAATTATACCTGAATGCTCTGATGATATATAGCGAGGGTCTGGCCTACTCATCCTAAAACCCCCCGAGGAGTTACTATAACGTTGATGACACCCATTGGTATCTATTGGCCACAATATCCACCCGCCAGGATGTCTCAGTGATGCAATGAATGTACCATTCTGGACCCATTCATCGAGCTGATTTTCAGTTGCATTTCTATATTTTTGCCATTTATAAAACTTTGCAGGGGCAGGTATACTGGGCATGTTTAATTCCCTAATTTTAGCTAAGACTAAACAACTTGTCTGTTGTACTATTTCATTTAAAAAGATCATTTGTACAGGAATAAGGCGTGCTCTAATCAAGGCTTCCTTTCCCTTAATTTGCCATTTTCTTGTTCCCCACACACTTTTCAGATCAATAGTTTTAAGCCAATATTCATAGCCTTCTATCGATAACCAGGAAACCAAGGATTCCGAATATGTAAATTTTGTTTTGGTCATTAATACATGTATATCCTTAGTAGGCGGTACTTTAAAATAATATGACTCAGCATTTTTCATATTGTGCCCAGAAAAATATGCAAACATTTCAGAATATGTTGTGGAACTCCCCTGTGGCGGAGTCGGGCAATGTTTTAATTGTGTGTAATTAAAAACACTTCTTGGTCTGCTCGCTCTATGTACGAAATGGTTCCCATAATAATTAGAGCAAAACAGATCACCATAATTTTCTTTAAATTGGTAAACATCTTCGTTTTCAAAGACAGTATAATATTGCAATTCAGTCATCATAGAATCAACTGTCTTCACATCCCAATCATCAGAAACAATGCCTGGTATTACTATATCATTCATTGATAATTTGAACACATTCAGTATCTGAATAACTTCTGTGGGACCATATATATCAAACATTACTTTGTCCCAAACAATCCCATCAGGAATTGGCACTGTGGAAATGTTCACAAAGGAGAAGTCTCTTCGGACTTTATGTGATGAAAAATGTGGCTTTAAACCCTCCTCCACCAGTTCAACAGTTCATCTTTCAGGAAGAAAGTGACCATGTATTAATAAGAAAAAGGTGATGACAAAACCAATCCAAAGTAGAAAGGCTAAGACAGTCAAAGAGAGCCATAGATAGTTCCATGGAAAAATAAAATACGTTTCTTTAAGCCAGTTTTTTTAGCTTACGTGTACTTGGCAAGTCAGCTGCCGAAGAGGCGAATGAATCCGAGAAGTCATCATTGAAGTCTGCAAAATAATGAGTGACAGTTTGTTCAAATGGCGGAGCCATTGTCAGTGGTGGAGTTGGTGTTTCCTGTGGACGCACACTATAGATAGCACCATCCGTTTGTGTCGGAGTTGAGTTAACTTGGTCAAATGTTTCTAAATTAGTTGACGTTAGTGGAATTAATGCAAGATCATCTTCCACCCTCCCCAATTTCAGAGAGGTGTCGGTGTTGGTATTTACAACTAGTAGAGGAACTTCTTCACCAGTAGTGAGAGGGATTCGAGAAATACTAGATGTTCCTCTTGGTCGGCTGTGCCATTGTCGATGGAGACAAAATGATTTTCTTTGGCACCTGCCAACGATGGTAGAATTACAGTTCTGGTACCGTGTATCCCTAGTACTGTGACTGGCGCTCGATAAGAAGGGCCAAATTCCTTTTTCACAGCGACTTTCTCACATACTTTTGGAATCCAACCATTAGATGTTACAGGCACATCCTTGATTCATGTGGAGGCGGCACTGTTGAAATTATCATCACAGAACTGTTGCAATTTCTGTAAGACAGTGACACGTTCATTTATGTCAAAAGGTGTTTCTGCTGCCTCCACGCCAGGACCATCAAGATCCAGAACATACATTCGAGTTCATATGAAATACAACCCCCAAGGACCTTATAGGCAGATTACTTAGTGCTCTCTGGACTCCATATAGGTGTATAAGCCAACTAGGACCCGTACCTAAGACTCTGGCTTTTAAGGATTGCTTTAAATCATGGTTTAATCGCTCCAAGACACTATGGCCCTCATTACAACATTGGCGGTAAATCCCACTTACCGCCGTGCAGAAGACCGCCAACAAACCGCTGCAGTGGCAGAAATACGCTACAGCTATTACGACCCACAGGACGGAATCTGTCAAAATCCAGACACCCACACAAGTCCGCCACACCAAAGGTCAGTGATAAACTGGCGATAACAAAACCTCCACCGTCACGCCAACAGGAATATGCCCACACTATCATGACCCACGAATCCACGTGTGGTCTTTTAACCGCGGTATTCCATTGGCGGTACACACCGCCTTTCTCAAAATACACACAAATTTACAAAACACAACCTCATTGGACAAATCTAAATACACACACCTGATACACATACACTCACCACTCCCACACACCCAATCCAATATAAAACACACACCCACATCACCCACAAACCCTTACGACCAGAATTGCGAAAGAAGGCCAGAGAGAGACACCACCAGAAACAACACTAGCATCCACAGAAACACAACAAACTCACTCACACAACATCCACGTACCTCAGACAACACACACAAACGCATCCCCTCACACATCACAACACACACCACCCCACACATCACCCACACCACATCATGTCACCACAATGACACCCCAGGTTCTCAGAGGAGGAGCTCAGGGTCATGGTGGAGGAAATCATCCGGGTAGAGCCACAGCTATTTAGATCACAGGTGCAGCACACTTCCATTGCTAGGAAGATGGAGCTATGGCGCAGAATCGTCGACAGGGTCAACGCAGTGGGACAGCATCCAAGAACTAGGGATGACATCAGGAAGAGGTGGAACGACCTACGGTGGAAGGTGTGTTCTGTGGTCTCAAGACACCAGATTGCAGTGCAGAGGACTGGAGGTGGACCCCCATCTCATCCCCCACAACTAACAACATGGGAGGAGCCAGTCTTGGCAATACTGCATCCTGAGGGCCTCGCAGGAGTAGCAGGAGTAATGGACTCTGGTAAGTCAGATCTTAACTATTATATCCCCCACCCTACCTGCATGCCATCACATACCCCCAACCTCACCCTCACCCCCATCACTCCAACACCTCACATATGTCCCACTATCACAAACCACCCATCCCAACACCAAGCCCTGCATGCAACACCAAAGCATGGACTCCCATCACCAAAGCAGGTCCACTACAGATACCCACACAGATCCCAAACCAAATATTACACAAGGACCTAGACAAGAATGCAAGCACTGAAGTACAGGGTCACTCACCAATTGCACACGATGGCACACACAGATGCAATAATCATGCCTTTACACCCCTGCAGGACCCCTACCCACTGTAACCGGACAGGAGGTTCCAGACATGTCCACTCCCTCCACAGAAGTGGCCCACAGTGATGACCGCAGCTCTATACAACTGGATCAAGATGACCAGCCCGGCCCATTTGGGACCTCGGGACAGTCGGTTTCCCTGACACTGGCATAAGCCACCACAGGGCATCCCCCATCAGGAAACACCAGCACAGCACCCACCCAGCGGCCATCACTCTGTCCCCAGGACACGTCAAGCAGCAGTGTGTCCACCACTACAGGGAACCCAGGCAAACCCACCACCCCAAGAAAATCAGGGACCTGGGGGAAGTGGCAGTGGGCACACGGTTCAAGGGACAGAGGCGCAGGAAACAGGGGAACTGGGAGGACTGCTGTGCGACAGGGGAGGACAGGCCCAGGGAACCCACTCTCCACGAGGCCCTCTCCAACATCATGGGAGCGTACCATCATTCCCAGGAGACAATGGCAACGGTACTGGCCAACTTTCAGGAGACCCAGCGGCTGCAGAAGGAACACTATCTGGGGATCAGGGAGGAACTCAAGTCTATCAACACCACACTGGTCACCATTGTAGGGGTGCTGCAGGACCTTGTCAACCCCAGGAGGGACACTGTGGCACAACAAGGGGCCCCTGACACTAGCCTGGATGATCAACAGCCCACCACCTCCGCCGGTGCTAGTGGACAGGAGGCACCGCCACAGGACCACAACACCAGCACCCCACCCCCTGCAGATGAAGAGCCACCCCGCAAACGGTCCTTGAGATCCAGGACCAAGACAGAGAACATTGCCAGGACCCACACCAGGAAATGAGACCCCCCTGAATGTCATCCTTCTGTCCCACTTTGTCACCCTGTCCATCCTTAAACTGCCCTAGCTCCATTTCCTATGCCCCTTTGGACAATGAACCTGTGAAACAAATAGACTGGACTCTGCTGTGGACATTCCTCCACCATCACCCCTGTAACCGATGTAACACAGCTCTAGTCCATTATGAAATATAGCAGAGGTCACACAGTGGGACCCACATCTGTGAAATGGAAAGCCAAAGTGACAAGTCAGGGTCCATACACTGGGTGAAAGTGACAGACTTATGATAGTTCAAACAATAGTATGAGGTGTGTGAGGCAGTGATATCTTCTTACCTGTGTCTCACTGGAAGTATTGCTGGATAACGTTGTTTCTGTTGTCAATATCCTCTTCTTCTGCCTCCTCTTCTTCACTGTCCACAGGCTCCACAGCTGCCACAAGACCTCCAGCTGGACCATCCTCCTGTACAAAAGGTACCTGGTTGTGCAGCATACAGCAGGCCACGATGATCTGGCACACGTTCTTTGGTGAGTAGTAGAGAGAACCACCTGTCATATGGAGGCACCGGAACCTGGCCTTCAAGAGGCCGAAGGTTCTTTTGATAATCCTCCTAGTTCGCCCATGTGCCTCATTGCAGCGTTCCTCTGCCCTTGTCCTGGAATTTCTCACTGGGGTCAGTAGCCATGAAAGGCTGGGGTACCCAGAGTCACCTGCAAATGTCGAGGGACAACTCTTAGACACATACTAACCCTTAGGGACAACCCCAGACCCAGACAAATATTCACAGGGTATAGGCTCCTTGTCCTTACCTATTAGCCACAAACGGTGCCTCTGGAGTTGTCCCATCACATAAGGGATGCTGCTATTCCTCAGAATGTAAGCGTCATGCACAGAGCCAGGAAACTTGGCATTCACATGGGAGATGTACTGGTTCGTCAAATACACCATCTGCACATTCATTGAATGGTAGCTCTTCTTGTTTCTGTACACCTGTTCACTCCTGCCGGGGGTAACAAGGCCACATGTGTCCCATCAATGGCACCTATGATGTTGGGGATATGCCCCAGGGCATAGAATTCACCTTTCACTGTAGGCAAATCCTCCACCTGAGGGAAAACGATGTAGCTGCACATGTGTTTCAGCACAGCAGACAACACTCTGGACAACACGTTGGAGAACATTGGCTGGGACATCCCTGATGCAGTGGCCACTGTTGTTTGAAAAGACCCACTTGCCAGGAAATGGAGTACTGACAGGACCTCCACTAGAGGGGGGATCCCTGTGGGATGGCGGATAGCTGACATCAGGTCTGACTCCAACTGGGCACACAGTTCATGGATTGTTGCACGATCAAGTATGTAGGTGACTATTACGTGTCTCTCTTCCAATGTTGACAGGTCAACCAGTGGTCTGTACACCGGAGGAAGCCGCCATCTCATCACCTGCCCGAGCGGACGTCTTCTATGGACGAGAACAGCGAGCAGAGAGTCAGCCAACGCTGAGGTATCACAAATTGTCATTAGCACAAGTTTATTAATCCGCAATGTGCCTGTTACTGTGTGTATGCAAGGCCTAGATAGGTATGACGCAGGTATTATTCTTTCCATGTGGCCCCCTGAAATGGCAGCTGCCTGCCCTGTAAGGTGGGACAAGGGGATATGAGGTAACTGCGCTGGCGTTCTACACCGTTGCGGTAGGCGGTCGAAGACCGAGGCGCAATCCTGCATTGGTTAACATTGGACCCTATGGGTCAGAGGAGCCAGTGACGATGTACGCCGGCGGTGACGGTACGCACCGCTGCAGACGTGACCGCCATTTTCTCTCTGTTCACTCACTTGATACCTGACCTTTAACAGGAGAGGACCTACACTGCAAGTGCTGCTGTGACCTCAGTCTGGAAGCGATGATGGCTCATATTTCTGGGGAAAGGGCCCCTGCCTTCACTTCGGAGGAGTTGGGGAAGTTAGTGGATGGGGTCCTCCCCCAGTACACGCTACTCTACGGTCCTCCAGACAAACAGGTGCCTACACTGTGAGCATGCTGCATGGGCAATGGCTGTTTGGAATGGTGTGGAAGGAAGATACATGGGGGGGACTGAGGCCTGCATATGCAGACAGTGAGTGTGTGTGCGTCAGGGCAAGGGTGGGAACGTGGGCCAATGACTCTGACGGTATGGACGGTGAAAGATTGACCTTTTCCCCTGTACTATTCCTCTAGGTCAGCGCCCACCAGAAGAAGGATATATGGCGTGCCATTGCCAAGTAAGTCCGGACCCTGGGGTTCCACTACAGACGGAGCACCCACTGCCGGAAAAGATGGGAGGACATTCGCCGCTGAAGCAAGAAGACAGCGGAGGCCCAGCTGGGGATGGCCTCCCAACGTTGGAGGGGTGCCCGTCGCACCATGACCCCCCTGATGTTCCGGATCCTGGCGGTGGCGTATGCGGAGTTGGATGGGCACTTGAGGGCATCACAGCAGCCACAAGGGGGTGAATAAAGACACATTTATCTGACTCTGCGCGCATTACAAGGTGTCTGGGTGGGGGAGGTGGGCAGTGGGATCCCCTACACCAGGGTGAAGTTTGTAGGCAAGGTCCCTTGTGAGGCAGGCTATGTGGCACCCCAACCCCACCAGTGGTAAGAGCCATCTACACCTAGTCAGGCTCCTGTCACTTCCAGGTGTGCTGCAATCAGGCATAGGCCTTGAACCCCATGGCCTTGTGAATAATCTAGGAACTGTTAGTGCATGGCATACTGCTGAGGTCTGCAGTGTCTGTATTTTCCGCCAACGGTAGTGGTATTGCATGCACTGAACATGTCTTTCTTCTGTCCCCCCCCTTTCTGTGGTCTCCCTGTTCTTGTGTGCAATAGCATCATCTGACGGAGGAGCAGTGGCACCGGAGCAGGAGGGATCTGCATCCCACTTGGCCCTGGAGGGCGAGACAACGGAGTCTGAAGCCACCAGTGGGACGCAGGGCGTGGGGAGCTCCACAGCAGGGACAGGAGCTGACAGCAGTGACAGCGACTCCTCCTCTGATGGGAGCTCCCTTGTTGTGGTGGGCCCCTCTGTACCCCCCACATTCACAGGTACAGCCGCCACCCCCCCACCAGCACCGCCCTCCCAGCAGCCCCTCAGCGCTCAACCAGGAGGGTGGGCATCTCCTTCACCCGAGGCACCTCAGGCCCTGCCCCAGTCAGCCCTGCTGCCCTCAGTGAGGAGGCTATTGACCTCCTGAGATACCTCACTTTTGGGCAGTCTACCATTCTGAATGCCATCCAGGGTGTTGAGAGGCATTTGCAACAAACAAATGCATACCTGGAGGGCATTCATTCTGGCCAGGCAGCCCAACAGAGAGCATTTCAGGCTCTGGCCTCAGCACTGATGGCAGCCATTGTCCCTGTGTCCAGCCTCCCCCTCCAACCTACACCACCCAGACCCAATCCCCTGTACCTCAGCCTATCCCAAGCACACCATCAGACCAGCATGCACACACCTCAACACACAAAAGTGGCTCAGACAAACATAAGCACCACACATCCCACAGACACTCACACAAGCATCATACCCATGCAGACATACCAACTTCTACTGCCTCCACTGTGTCCCCCTCCTCCACGTCTCCCTCCTCCCTCCCAGTCTCATCTCCACTCACACCTGCATGCACTACATCTTCAGCCACTACCTCCATTACCAGCACGCCCATCACCACACACCGCTCACTTGCACTCACCACCCCCACTACCATTCACACATCCCCTGTGTCCTCTCCCGGTGTGTCTGTGAGCCCTCCTCCCAAAGTACAGAAAAAACAGGCACACACCCACCCAACAGCCATCCACCTCACAACAGCCTCCAGCCCATGCTCCTTCACCAAAATTCAGCAGACGTACACCTCCTACAACCACTACCTCTTCCTCCACCTCCTCCATCTACCTGTCCCAGTGTGTCTAAAAAACTTTTCCTGGCTAATATTGAACTCTTCGATACACCTCCCCCCTGTCCATCCCCTAGGGCCAGGCTTTCCAGGTCCCAACCCAGCACCTCAGCCACCACATCACCAGGCACCGTGGTGCCAGCAACTGCGGGCTATTGGAGTGCGCCAACCATCAGGGCTGCCAGTGTGCCTCAGAGCGAGGGCAAGGACATCCCTCCACCTGCAAAACTTAAAAAGTTGCCCACACCCCAGAGGGAGAAGCCGAAGAAACCTGCCACCAAGGGTGCAGGGAAACCAAAAGGGGATAATGGCAAGACAGCAGCGCCACCATCCAAGGTGGGGAAGGGCCAGAAAGTGAAGGCAGGTCAGGAAAGGGCATGGTGGCACCAAGTGAGGGACCAGTGTCACACCTTCTGTCCACGTCGATGCCAACCTGTACGGCGGAGAAGACTGCCACCTGCACCCCCCATCTGCACCACCACTGAGCCCGTCGCCAGCACCGCTGTCATTGAGGCCGCCACCAGCACCGCAGTCACTGAGCCCACCACCAGCACCGCCGCAACAGAGCCTGCCGCCAGCACTGCTGCCACAGAGCCTGCCACCAGCACCGCTGCCACTGAGCCCGCCGCAAGCACCTCCGTGACTGACACCGCCACAAGCACCGCCAGTGGCCCCGCGACATCCTGAGCCAGTGGCACCACCGCAGACATGGCTGCCATCCCCAGTGGTCAGTCATCTGAGGCTGGTGGTGAGTTCCAGGAGCCTGGGCAGCTTCAATGATGCATCACTTTCAGTGGAGAGATACAGCTACTACCTCTGTCCTTGGCAGGATGAAGCACTCTGGGCACAAAGCCCCCTCCAGAACCAGTGGAGACTGTTATCCACTTGAAAGACATGGCTTTGCACTCCCCAGGATAAAGCAGGGGGCAACCCACCCACTGGAAAGGCTTAAGAGACTGTGGGGGTCATTCCGACCCTGGCGGTCATGGACCGCCATGGCCGGGGACGGAGGAAGCACCGCCAACAGGCTGGCGGTGCTTCAGGGGCAATTCTGACCACGGCGGTAAAGCCGCGGTCAGAAAAGGGGAACCGGCGGTTTCCCGCCGATTTTCCCCTGCCCCAGAGAATCCTCCACGGCGGCGCCTCCGACCCCCTTCCCGCCAGCCTGTTCCTGGCGGTTTACAGGAAGAGGCTGGCGGGAACGGGTGTCGTGGGGCCCCCTAACAGGGCCCCATTCAGATTTTCAGTGTCTGCAAAGCAGACCCTTAAAATTGCGACGGGTGCCACCGCACCCGTCGCACACCAGCAACTCCGCCGGCTCCATTCGGAGCCGGCTTCATCGTTGCTGGGGCTTTCCCGCTGGGCGGGCGGGCGGCCTTTTGGCGGTCGCCCGCCCACCCAGCGGGAAAGTCAGAATGACCGCCACTGTCATTTGACCGCAGTGCGGTCTTCTGGCGGTCCCCCTGTGGCTTTGCACTCCCCAGGATAAAGCAGTGGGCAACCCACCAACTGGAAAGACTTGAGAGACTGTGGCTTTGCACTCCCCAGGATAAAGCAGTGGGCAAACCACACACTGGAAAGACTTGAGAGACTGTGGCTTTGCACTCCCCAGGATACAGCAGTGGGCATGGACCCCCCTTATGGAGCAGTGGGGTTGTGCATTCATCAGGCTGAGGTGCCGCCCCTCCCACTACCCCTGAGGTGCCTGTTTATTTTCCATCTGATGCCCCTCCATTTCTCTCTCCGTTTGGAGTCAGGTATCGAGTGTGGGCCTCGCCCATGCATTTTTGGCCCAGTGGTCCACGGACAATGATTGGTGCACTATCCGGTCTTGTGTAGTTGGTGTACATTTTTGTATATACTGTATTTAGAGTTTTGAGTACTGGTTTTTATTGATTACATTGGTTCAAATCAATTCCTTTTGTCCTTGCGTTATTGAAGGGGGGGTGCATATGTAATGTTGCAGCATGTATTTGTGTGTTTAGTGTTGTGGGTGAGGGTGGGGGATGTTGCGTGTTGAGTGTGTGTGTCACTTTCTTTTCCCTCCCCCTGTGTTGTAGGTGCAGTACTTACAGTGGTCATCGCCGCCGTCTCTGGTGCTCCTGATAGAGGAGCAGGAAGACCATCGCCGGCAGGATGTGAATTTCTGGCTCTATGGCATCCTGGTTCCTCGTGGGGTGTGGAAATGTGAGTGATTTCCCCTTCTGTGTACTGTTTCCGCCGTGTTTTTGATCGCGTTGGTTCCGCCCCGGAAAAGGTGGTGGATTGGCATCCTGTGATAGGGTGGGCAGTACATTGTCTTCCGCCTGTCTGTTGGTGGTTACCACCACGCTGTTTGTTTGTACCGCTGTGGCGGTCGGAGTGTTAAAGTGGCTGTCTATGTTGGCGGTTTCTGCCAAGGTTGTAATCCCATTTTTTTTTCCGCCGGCCTGTTGGCGGTATTACCGCCGCTTTAACACCGACCGCCAGGGTTGTAATGAGGGCCTATTTCCCTGGGGATGAAATGGAGACAAGTACTGGAGTTGGACCTCCAACGAAGCCATGGCGCCCCTGAATGCCCTTGAGGCGAAAGCAGGGCCCTTGTCCGAATGGAAAGCCGCAACTGCATATGTACCGATAAAGACTTGCAAATCTTTAATAACAGTCCGAGCATCAGCTGAGCGTTGTGGCGACACCCATAAAAATCTGGAGCATGAATCAACAGCGACTAGAAAATACTTGTATGCGCTATCAGGTGTTAGGGACCACAGTGGTCCAAGTAAACACATAGTAATGGTTTGTTAGAAATTAAGAAGGATGTCTGTGGCGGGCGCTTGACAGTGGAAACTTTAATTTGTTGACAGATGTCACAACAAAGGACATACTGCTTGATCTCTTTGTAAAGACCTGGCCACGAATAACGGGCCTGCAAGATCGAAATTGTAGCTGCCACGCCAGCATGGGCAGATGCCACCCCCTCATGCGCTGCTTTAATCAACCTTGGTCTTATATCTTTGTTGGGAATGTTCCTTACGCCTACACTTGGTATTCTAACTTCAGCGTTCAGGCGATCTCCCATTCATTAGGAATATTTATTAGAAAATCCTTTAGTATAGGGTTTACCATCAGCCGTAGCTGTCACAGCAGCCCAAATGTCTGCGTCCGGGTTTGGAACTCGAACAAGTCACTGCAGCTACAGCAGCCACTGCCACTGCTGACTTTGCGGCTTCATCAGCCAATGTATTTCCAGCAATATGTATTCCAACGCGCTGGTGTCCAAGTGTGTGTACAACGGGGACATTTGGTAGGGTCTCTTTCAGACCTGCTACTTTCCCCCACATAAGTCTGTGTTTAATGGTATTGCCTTTGGAATCTCTGAACCCATTCTGGCGCCAGTAATGCAGGTATTCATTAAAGGACTGGACACAATAATACGAATCACAAACAATCAGTGTAAGCTGTGCAGGATCCTTGTGTTCCAGTGCCATCAGCAGAGCTTTCAGTTCTGCCAATTGGGCTGTGTAATCCCCTAGGTTTTGTGTAAAGGTATGTATAGGACAGAAGTTATTGCCCTCCATGTAGCCACTTACGACTGCGCAAGCAGCAGAATATTGGTGTTTAGTTCCAATTGCAGGTTGTGCTGAACCATCGGTGTACATGACTCTATGATATTGTTCAATAGGCAATGTATTTGCTGGAACTGGGTATTCTATTTCATATTGTAAAAATTATTGAGTTTGTAACTTTGGGTAAAAAATGTAGTCTACGTCAGTAGCTGTCAGAGATGTAGCCCATTGTATCCAACGAGGATGTAATGCTTTTGTGTTTGGAACGCTAGTTTTTGTAACAGCCTCTAGGGCTGGGATTGAACTACAATAATGCGTTTTCCTTGGGCAAGAGGTCTTTCTTTAATGACAGCCATCTGCACAGAAGTGAGAATTTTTTCAGTGGGAGCAAAGCGTTGTTCTGCCGCTAAATATAAGTGTGATTTGTATGCAATCGGGACTGTCTCACCTTCATTAAATGTCACATAGGTGAAACCGATTGTACGAAAGTACCATCTCGCCTGGCATGTTACCCCCATTTTTACTTGTGTGTCAGTTTGTTTTTGCCTGTGTCACTGGGATCCTGCTAGCCAGGACCCCAGAGTTCATAGTTTGTGGCCTATATGTGTTCCCTGTGAGGTGCCTAACTTTATCACAGAGGCTGTGCTAACCAGAACCTCAGTGCATATGCTCTCTCTCTAATTTAAATTGTCACTGCAGGCTAGTGACCATTTTTACTAATTCTAATTGGCACACTGGAACACCCTTATAATTTCCTAGTATATTGTACATAGGTACCCATGGTATTGGGGTTCCAGGAGATCCCTATGGGCTGCAGCATTTCTTTTGCCACCCATAGGGAGCTCAGACAATTCTTACACAGGGCTGCCACTGCAGCCTGAGTGAAATAACGTCCACGTTATTTCACAGCCATTTTACACTGCACTTCAGTAACTTATAAGTCACCTATAATTCTAATACTCACTTGGTGAAGGTTAGATGTAAAGTTACTAAGTGTGAGGGCACACTGGCACTAGCCAGAGTGTCCCCACATTGTTCAGGGCCATTTCCCCAGACTTTGTGAGTGTTGGGACACCATTACACGTGTGCACTACATATAGGTAAATACCTATATGTAGCTTCACAATGCTAACTCCGAATATGGCCATGTAACATGTCTAAGATCATGGAATTGTCCCCCCATGCCAAACTAGCTCTTTGGGGTTTTCACTGCAGCTACCGCTGCTGCCAACCCTCAGATAGGTTTCGGCCCTCCTGGGATCTGGGCAACCCAGTCCCAGGAAGGCAGAACAAAGGATTTCCTCTGAGAGAGGGTGTTACACCCTCTCCCTTTAGAAAGAGGTGTTAAGGGCTGGGGAGGAGTAGCCTCCCCCAGCCTCTGGAAATGCTTTGAAGGGCACAGATGGTGCCCTCATTGCATAAGCCAGTCTACACCGGTTCAGGGATCCCCCAGCCCCTGCTCTGGCGTGAAACTGGACAAAGGAAAGGGGAGTGACCACTCCCCTGTCCATCACCACCCCAGGGGTGGTGCCCATAGCTCCTCCAGTGTGTCCTAGACCTCTGCCATCTTGAATGCAGAGGTGTGAGGGCACAATGAAGACCTCTGAGTGCCAGCAGGTGACGTCAGAGACCCCTCCTGATAGGCTCTTACCTGGTTAGGTAGCCAATCCTCCTCTGAGAGCTATTTAGGGTCTCTCCTGTGGGTTTCTCTTCAGATAACGAATGTAAGAGCTCACCAGAGTTTCTCTGCATCTCCCTCTTCGACTTCTGCCAAGGATCGACCGCTGACTGCGCCAGGACACCTGCAAAACCACAACAAAGTAGCAAGACGACTAACAGCAACATTGTAGCACCTAATCCTGCCGGCTTTCCCGACTGTTTCCTGGTGGTGCATGCTCTGACGGCTGTCTGCATTCACCCTGCACTGGAAGCCAAGAAGAAATCTCCAGTGGGTCGACAGAATCTTCCCCCTGCTGATGCAGGCACCAAACTTCTGCATCACCAGTCCTCTGGGTCACCTTTCATCTTGATGAGCGTGGTTCCTGGAACACAGGAGCTGGATCCCAGTGACCCCGACAGTCCAGAGGTCATTCTGTCCAAACTTGGTGCAGGTAAGTCCTTGCCTCCCCACACCAGACAGTAATCCTGTGTACTGTGTGAACTGCAGCTGCTAGGGCTTATGTGCACTCTTGCAAGGAATCCTTTGTGCACAGCATAGCCCAGGTCCCAACACTCTGTCCTGCATTGCTCAAATCGCTGAGTTGACCACCGGCTTCGTGGGACCCTCTTTTGTTATGTTGAGATGACTGCCATGCTCAGATTTCTTGAATACCTGTTCAAGTGCTTCTGTGGGTGCTGCCTGCTTCTGCGTAGGCTCTCTGTGTTGCTGAGCGCCCCCTCTGTCTCCTCCTCCAAGGGGTGACCTCCTGGTCCTTCCTGGGTCCGGGCAGCACCCCTTTTCTTTAACTGCAACTCTTGTAGATAGCAAGGCTTGTTTGTGGTCTTTCTGCGTGGAAACAACTCTGCATCCTCCAGCACGCTGTGGGACATCTTTTGTGCAAAGGAGACGTTCCTGGCACCTTCTGTTGTTGCAGAATCTTCAGCTTCTTCCACCCAGAGGCAGCCCCTTTTACACCTTCATCTGGGGTTTTAATGGGCTCCTGCCACCCCTGGACACTTGCGTGACTCTTGGACTTGGTACCCTTCCTTTACAGGTCCTCAGGTCCAGGAATCCGCCTTCAGTGCTTTGCAGTCAGTTGTTGCCTTTGCAGAATTCCCTATCTTTCTAGGGCAGTAGGGTCAATTTCCTCCTACTTTTTAGGGTCTTGGGGTGGGGTATCTTGGACACCCTTAGTGTTTTATTACACTCCCATCGACCACCTACACACTACATTAGGCCTGGGGTCCATTCGTGGTTCGCATTCCACTTTTAGAGTATATGGTTTGTATTTCCCCTAGGCCCATTGTCTCCTATTTCATCCTATTGTATTCTACAGTGTTTGCACTACTTTTCTAACTGTTTACTTATCTGATTTTGGTTTGTGTGTATATTTTGTGTATATTACTTACCTCCTAAGGAAGTATATCCTCTGAGATACTTTTGGCATATTGTCACTAAAATAAAGTACCTTTATTTTTAGTAACTCTGAGTATTGTGCTTCTTATGATATAGTGCTATATGATATAAGTGGTATAGTAGGAGCTTTGCATGTCTCCTAGTTCAGCCTAAGCTGCTCTGCTATAGCTACCTCTATCAGCCTAAGCTGCTAGAACACTACTAATCTACTAATAAGGGATAACTGGACCTGACACAAGGTGTAAGTACCATCAGGTACCCACTATAATCCAAGCCAGCCTCCTACATTGGTGGTGCAGCGGTGGGATAAGTACTTGTAACTGCTTTACCACTTTGTCATTTGGTGCTTTTTTAAAGAAAAACATATACCAAATACTTCAGAATATACACAGTTAACCTAAACAGTTGAACTTTCCTTATCTAAACCTTCTAAGAAGTTTTGGAAAAGTTTTCAAAAGTTTTCAAAAGTTTAAAAAAGTTTTTCTCTTTTCTCTAAAAGTTTCTAAACTTTTTTTCTCTCTGTCCTAAACCCTTTCTATCATGTCTGCAGTAGAACTTACTCCCACAGTTGTCCAGGCAACATATGGTAATCTAAACTTTAAGAGTTTGAGGGGTCTCTGCATTGAAAGAGGTTTAGGCATTGTTAAGAATCTTACCAAAGATCTTGTCCTTAGCCTTCTCCTAGAAAGTGACAAGAACCAATCTGGCCCATCCCAGGATCAGGAGGTAGAGGACGCCATGTAGTGACACTGGTAGTGGGAGGGGGACACACACTAGTAGGGCACCTTTCACTCCTAAAGGCCAGGTTACTAGAGTCCAGCCAGTTAGGGACAGGTCTCACTCTGCCAATTCCCACATTTCTTCTGTGTCTCACAATTCCCAAGCCTCCGACCCTGAGGATAACATTATGGAAAGGGAACCCAGAAAGCTGAGGTTTGAAGAGGCAAGGCTGAAGCTAAAACAGCAGCAGATGGCCTTAGTCAGGGAATCTCTGGATGTGGAAAGGGAAAGGCAGAGGTTGTGGTTAGTTCCCCATGGTGGCAGCAGCAGTGTTTTTGATAGCAATTCTGTTAGAGAACACGATTCCAGAAATCTGCATAAGATAGTCCCCCCTTACAAGGAGGGTGATGACATAAACAAGTGGTTTCCTGTTACTTGAGAGGGCCTGTATGATACAGTTGGTCCCTCAAAGGCAGTGGGCTGCTATCTTGTGTTTATCTTTCACTGGTAAGGGTAGGGATAGGCTCCTTACTGTCAGAGAAAGTGATGCTAATAACTACAAAGTTTTGAAAGATGCACTCTTGGATAGATTTGGCTTAACCACTGAACAATACAGGATTAGGTTCAGAGACGCCAGAAAAGAGTCCTCTCAAGACTGGACAGACTTTGTAGACTGTTCAGTGAAGGCCTTGGAGGTTTGGTTACATGGCAATAAGGTGACTGACTATGAAAGCCTGTATAATCTAATCATGAGAGAGCATATTTTGAACAATTGTGTGTCTGATTTGTTGCACCAGTACTTGGTAGACTCAGATCTGACCTCTCCCCAAAAATTGGGGAAAAAGGCAGACAAATGGGTCAGAACAAGAGTGAATGGAAAAGTTCATACAGTGGGTGACAAGGATGGCAAGATGAAGGATGGTAGGTCTTCTGACAAGGGTGGGGACAAAGATAAAAAACATTCTGAGTCTTCATCAGGCCCACAAAAATCTTCTGGGAGTGGTGGGTCAAAATCCTCTTCTCACAATCACAAAAAGCCATGGTGTTATTTATGTAAAGTAAAAGGCCATTGGGCAAGTGACCCCACTTGTCCAAAGAAAAACACTAAAGGTCCCACTGCCACAACCCCAACTGCAACCTCTAGTGCCCCTAGTAATAGCAGTGGTAGTGGGAAGTCTACCACAAATAGGCAATCCAAGGGTGTAGATGGGCTCACCATTGGCAGTGTAGCTGGGGTTGGTCTTGTTAGGGAGGCCACAGAGGCTGTTTTAGTTCCGGATGGTTGCTTGTCCCCTTAATATGGGTAAGTACAAGCAACTTCCCCTAATAAATGGTATTGAGGTTGAGGCCTACAGGGACACAGGAGCCACTGTAACTATAGTGATAGAGAAACTGGTTCACCATGATCAACACCTACTTGGTCAGCAGTACCAAGTGACTGATGCTCACAATAACACACTTAGCCACCCCATGGCTGTTGTGAATCTCAAGTAGGGTGGTTTACTGGTCCAAAGAAAGTTGTGGTAGCCACTGAATTACCTGTAGATTGCTTACTAGGCAATGATTTGGAGACATCAGCTTGTGCTGAAGTGTAGTTGGAGGCTTATGCAGCAATGCTGGGCATTCCTGGGCATATTTTTGCTGTGACAAGGGTGCAGGCCAAAAAGCAAAAAGGACAGGGAAACTTGGATCCTGGAACAGTGGACCAAGTGCTACCAAAAGCTAGGGGTAGTAAGGGTAAATCCTTGCCCACTATCCCTGCCTCTCCAGAAGATTCCCCTTTTGAGGATGAGGAATCCTCCCCCTATACAGAACCTACACCAGATGAGCTGGCAGAAGACACTGCTGAGCTTTTGGGTGCAGGGGGGCCTGCTAGGGAAGAGATGAGTGTGGAACAGCAGGCCTGTTCCACACTAGAGGGTTTGAGACAGCAAGCTGTCAAACAGCAGAATGGGGATGTCAGGGATAGCATAAGGTGTATTGGGAAGACAACCTCCCGTATACTGAGTCAAGGGACAATAAACCTAGAGCTGCCAGGAGATTGGTCATCCCTTTGCAGTATAGGGAGTTTCTTCTTACCTTGGCTCATTACATTCCTTTGGCTGGGCATTTGGGCCAAAGTAAAACTTGGGACAGGCTTGTTCCCTTGTTTCACTGGCCTCATATGTCAGAGGACACCAAAGAGTTGTGTCGCTCTTGTGTGACCTGCCAAGCCAGTGGCAAGACTGGTGGCACACCAAAAGCCCCCCTAATTCATACTTCCTGTGGTTGTGGTACCCTTTGAAAGTGTAGGTGTTGACATAGTTGGACCCGTTGACCCTCCAACAGCTTCAGGCAATAGGTTTATCCTTGTTGTAGTGGACCATGCCACTAGGTATCCTTAAGCAATTTCCATAAGGACCACTACAGCTCCTGCAGTGGCAAAGGCCCTCCTGGGAATCTTTTACATAGTGGGTTTCCCTGAGGAAGTGGTGTCAGGCAGAGGTAGTAACTTCATGTCTGCATACCTCAAAGCAGTGTGGAAGGAGTGTGGTGTAACATACAAGTTCACTATTCCTTATCATCCACAAACAAATGGTCTGGTTGAAAGGTTTAATAAAACTCTCAAAGGTATGATAATGGTACTCCTTGAAAAACTCAGAAGGAGATGGGATGTCCTGTTGCCATGCCTCCTTTTTGCTTACAGGGAGGTACCCCAAAAAGAAGTGGGCTTTAGCCCCTTTGAACTCCTCCTTGGGCACCATGTGAGAGGTCCTCTTGCACTTGTTAAGGAGGGTTGGGAACAACCTTTAAAAGCTCCTAAACAGGACATTGTGGACTATGTACTTGGCCTAAGATCAAGAATGGCTGAGTACATGAAAATGCCAGTAAAAACCTTCAGGCCAGCCAGGAGCTGCAAAAGCAATGGCATAACCAGAAGGCTGTCCTGACCCAGTACCATCCAGGACAGAAGATGTGGGTTTTGTAGCCTGTGGCCCCAAGAGCACTCCAGGATAAATGGAGTGGATCCCATCTAATTGTTGAGAAAAAGGGTGAGGTTACCTACTTGGTAGACCTAGGCACTGCCAGGAGTTCCCTTAGGGTGCTCAATGTCAATCGCCTAAAACCCTACTGTTGGGCCTGGCTTTTTGACAGGGTCATCCCCAAACTTTTTGCCTCCTTCCTCCTATTTTTTCTGACCTGTTGTTGTTGGCTTTTGAACTCTGGGCACTTTACCACTGCTAACCAGTGCTAAAGTGCATATGCTCTCTGTGTAAATTGTACTGTTGATTGGTTTATACATGATTGGCTATTTGATTTACTTGTAAGACCCTAGTAGAGTGCACTATGTGTGCCTAGGGCCTGTAGATTAAATGCTACTAGTGGTCCTGCAGCACTGATTGTGCCACCCACTTAAGTAGCCCCTTAACCTTGTCTCAGGCCTGCCAATGCAAGGCCTGTGTGTGCAGTTTCACTGCCACTTCGACTTGGCATTTAAAAGTACTTGCCAAGCCTAAAACTCCCCTTTTTCTACATATACGTCACCCCTAATGTGTGCCCTAGGTAACCCCTAGAGCAGGGTTCTTTGTGGGTAAAAGGCAGGACATGTACCTGTGTAGTTTATATGTCCTGGTAGTGTAAAACTCCTAAATTCATTTTTACACTACTGTGAGGCCTGCTCCCTTGAGAGGCTAACATTGGGGCTGCCCTCATACATTGTTGAAGTGGCAGCTGCTGATCTGAAAGGAGCAGGAAGGTCATATTTAGTATGGCCAGAATGGTAATACAAAATCCTGCTGACTGGTGAAGTCGGATTTAATATTACTATTCTAGAAATGCCACTTTTAGAAAGTGAGCATTTCAGTGCACTTAAATCTTTCTGTGCCTTACAATCCACGTCTGGCTAGGTTTAGTTGACAGCTCCTTGTGCATTCACTCAGACACACCCCAAACACAGGGTACTCAGCCTCACTTGCATACATCTGCATTTTGAATGTGTCTTCCTGGGCTGGGAGGTTGGAGGACCTGCCCTCACACAAAGGACTGCCACACACCCTACTGGGACCCTGGCAGACAGGATTGAACTGAAAGGGGACCTGGTGCACTTCTTAGCACCTCTTTGAAGTCACCCCCACTTCAAAGGCACATTTTAGTATAAAACAGAGCCTCTGCCCTACCACATCAGACACTTGCTGGAGAAGAAACCTGAACCAGAACCTACATCCTGCCAAGAAGAACTGCCTGGCTGCTCAAAGGACTCACCTGTCTGCTTTCTACAAAGGACTGCTGCCTTGCTGTTGGCCTGCTGCCTTGCTGAACTCTTGTCTGGCTGTAAATGTGCTCTCCAAGGGCTTGGATAGAGCTTGCCTCCTGTTCCCTGAAGTCTCAGGACCAAAAAGACTTCTCTTTTTCATTTGGACTCCTCGTGCGGCGAATGTTTAGACGCACAGCTTGCTCCGCAGTGAAACATTCACTGCATGCCGATCCAGAAAGACGTCACTCGACGCGACGCCTGCTGTGAGACCGGAACTTCGACGCATGGCCTCGCATGGACAACGCCGACCGACTTACAGAGAGGAAATCAACGCGACGCCTGCTGTGAGAAAGAAAATTCCACACACAGCCTCCCGGAATGACGCGCAGCTGGATAACAAACCGAGGAATCCACGAACAGACCCTGGGACATGTGGTAATCCCGCGATCCATAGAAGGAGACAGTCCGCGTGCTGGAAAACGACACACGTCTTTCCCGAGTGAAAAATAACAACGCAAGTCTGTGTGTGAAGGGGCGAAACCGACGCACACACCATTTTTCTTCCCGTAGAATGGTGCACGTCTCCCCGCGTGAAAAATTATGACGCAAGTCCGTGTGTGAAGGGGCGTAACCGACGCACACACCATTTTTCCATGCATCTCCTCTTCTGCGGCCCTCTGCTGAGATTTTCCACTCCAAACCAGGTACTTTGTGCTTGAAAGAGACTTTGTTTACTTTTTAAAGACTTAAGACACTTAGGCCCTCATTCTGATTCTGGCGGGCGGCGGAGGCCGCCCGCCAGAATTCCGCCCTCCAAAATACCGCGCCGCGGTCAAAAGACCGCGGCGGGTATTTCAAGTTTTCCCCTGGGCTGGCGGGCGGCCGCCAAAAGGCCGCCCGCCAGCCCAGGGGAAAACGACCTTCCCACGAGGATGCCGGCTCGTAATCGAGCCGGCGGAGTGGGAAGGTGCGACGGGTGCATTTGCACCCGTCGCGTATTTCACTGTCTGCCAAGCAGACAGTGAAATACTTGTAGGGGCCCTCTTACGGGGGCCCCTGCAGTGCCCATGCCATTGGCATGGGCACTGCAGGGGCCCCCAGGGGCCCCGAGACTCCCCCTCCCGCCATCCGGTTCCCGGCGGGAGAACCGCCAGGAACTGGATGGCGGGAGGGGGAGTCGGAATCCCCAAGCCGGCGCAGCAAGCTGCGCCGGCTTGGAGGATTCCTGGGGGCAGCGGGAAACCGGCGGGAGACCGCCGGTTTCCCTTTACTGACCGCGGCTAAGCCGCCGCGGTCAGAATGCCCCGCGGGGCACCGCCGGCCTGTCGGCGGTGCCACCGCGTCCCGCGGCCCTGGCGGTTCTATACCGCCAGGGTCGTAATGAGGGCCTTAGTGATATCTTTACAAATTCATATTGCATCTTTGATCGTTTTGACCTGCAAATACCCAGATAAATATTTTATATTTTTCTAAAGACTGTGTGGTGTATTTTTGTGGTGCGATATTGTGTTATTGTATGCTTTATTGCACAAACGCTTTACACATTGCCTTCTAAGTTAAGCCTGACTGCTCGTGCCAAGCTACCAGAGGGTGGGCACAGGATAATTTGGATTGTGTGTGACTTACCCTGACTAGAGTGAGGGTTCTTGCTTGGACAGAGGGTAATCTGACTGCCAACCAAAAACCCCATTTCTAACACCTACTATGACAGGGCTGACTTAACCCTGCTCATGGCAATTGATGAGGGACAGGAAGAAGAGAGTGACCCTCTCCCTGATCTCTTCTCCACCACTAAAGCTGATGGCTCAGTGAAGGGAGTGGTGCTTGCAGATTGCCTTACTGCTGAGCATAAAGACAACTCTGTACATCGCCTTAGTCAATTTTCTGAACTCTTCTCACTGATACCAGGTACAACTACATGGTGTGAGCACACAATCAATACTGGAGACAGTTTACCTGTCAAAAGTAAGATTTATAGGCAGCCTGAACAGTCCAGGGATTGCATTAAACAAGAGGTACAGAAAATGTTGGACTTAGGAGTGATTGAACCTTCAGAAAGCCCATGGGCTAGCCCAGTGGTGCTTGTCCCAAAAGCTCGCAGTAAGGATGGAAAAAGAGAGATGAGGTTTTATAATGACTATAGAGGGCTCAATCAAGTAACCAAGACTGATGCTCACCCTATACCCAGGGCAGATGAGCTCATAGACACACTGCCTTCTGCCAAGTATCTAAGCACTTTTGATTTAACTGCAGGGTATTGGCAAATTAAGTTATCAGAAGATGGAAAACCTAAAACTGCATTTTCAACCATTAGAGGGCACTATCATTTCACTGTGATGCCCTTTGGTCTGAAACATGCACCTGACACTTTACAAAGGTTAGTGAACACAGTCCTGCAAGGGTTGGAAGCTTTTAGTGCAGCATATCTAGATGATATAGCTGTCTTTAGCTCCACCTGGGATGATCACCTGGTCCACCTGTGGAAAGTTTTAGAGGCCCTGCAAAAGGCAGGCCTCACTATCAAGGCTTCAAAGTGCCAGATAGGGCAGGAGAAAGTGGTTTATCTGGGCCACCTGGTAGGTGGGGAACAGATTGCACCACTGCAGTGGAAGATCTAGACCATTATGAAATGGGCTCCCCCTACAACTCAAACCCAGGTGAGAGCCTTTCTAGGCCTCACAGGGTACTATAGGAGGTTAATTAAGAACTATGGCTCCATTGCAACTCCTCTTAATGACCTCACTAGTAAGAAGATGCCTAAAAAGGTATTGTGGACAGCTAGCTGTCAAAAGGCTTTTGATGAGCTCAGACAGGCCATGTGCTCTACACCTGTCCTAAAAAGCCCTTGCTATTCCAAGACGTTTATAGTCCAGACGGATGCTTCTAAATTAGGGGTTGGGACAGTGCTATCACAGCTTAACACTGAGGGCCAGGATCAACCTTTTGCTTTTATCAGCAGGATGTTGACCCCTAGAGAAAAGCGTTGGTCTGCAATAGAGAGGGAGGCCTTTGCTGTGGTCTGGGCACTGAAAAAGTAGAGACCATACCTCTTTGGTACTCACTTTATTGTTCAGACAGACCACAAACCTCTACTATGGCTAAAACAAATGAAAGGTGAAAACTCTAAATTGTTGAGGTGGTCCATCTCCCTACAGGGAATGGACTATTCAGTGGAACATAGACCTGGGAGTACCCACTCCAATGCAGATGGACTCTCCAGATATTTCCACTTAGACAATGAAGAGTCATCTGGGCAAGGTTAGCCTCATTGTCCCTCGTTTGGGGGGGAGGGAGCGAGAGGGGGGTAGGAAAGTACCGTCTTGCCTGGCATGTTAACCCCATTTTTATTTGTGTATCAGTTTGTTTTTGCCTGTGCCACTGGGATCCTGCTAGCCAGGACCCCAGTGCCCATAGTTTGGGGCCTATATGTGTTCCCTGTGTGGTGCCTAACTGTGGCACCGAGACTCTGCTAACCAGAACCTCAGTGCTTATGCTCTCTCTGTCTTTTAAATTGTCACTACAGGCTAGTGACAAATTTTACCAATTCTAATTGGCACACTGGAACACCCTTATAATTCCCTAGTATATGGTACCTAGGTACCCAGGGTATATAGGTTCCTGGAGATCCCTATGGGCTGCAGCATTTCTTTTGCCACCCATAGGGAGCTCAGACAATTCTTACACAGGACTGCCACTGCAGCCTGCGTGAAATAATGTCCACATTATTTCACAGCCATTTTACACTGCACTTAAGTAACTTATGAGTCACCTATATGTCTAGCCCTCACTTGGTGAAGGTGAGGTGAAAAGTTACTAAGTGTGAGGGCACCCTGGCACTAGCCAAGGTGCCCCCACATTGTTCAGGGCAATTTCCCAGACTTTGTGAATGCGGGGACACCATTACACGCATGCACTACATATAGGTCAATACCTATATGTAGTTTCACAATGGTAACTGCGAATATGGCCATGTACATGTCTAAGATCATGGAATTGTCCCCCCATTCCAAATCTGGTATTGGGGAGCCAACGTCATGCACCATGGGGGCTCCACCATGTACCCCCAGTATTTCCAAACCAGCTCTCTGAGGCTTGCACTGCAGCAACAGCTGCTGCCACCTTACAGACAGGGTTCTGCCGTCCTGGGGTCCGGGCGGACCAGTCTCAGGAAGGCAGAATAAAGCATTTCCTCTGAGAGCAGGGTGTTACACCCTCCCCCTTTGGAAATAGGTGTTACTGGCTGTGGAGGGTTAGCATCCCCCAGCCTGTGGAAATGCTTTGAAGGGCACAGATGGTGCCCTCCTTGCATAAAGCAGTCTACACCAGTTCAGGGACCCCTTCTCCCCTGCTCTGGTGGGAAACTGGGCAAAGGAAAGGGAGTGACCACTCCCCTGTCCATCACCACCCGAGGGGTGGTGCCCAGAGTTCCTCCAGTGTGTCCCAGGCTTTAGCCATCTTGCTTTGCAAGGTGTGGGGGCACTCAGGAGGGCTCTGAGTGGCCAATGCCGGCAGGTGACATCAGAGACCCCTCCTGATAGGTCCTTAGCTGATAAGGTAGCCAATCCCCCTCTCGGGGCTATTTAGGGTCTCTCCTGTGGGTTCTCTTCGGATTCTGCTAGCAAGTTTCCTTCAGGAATCATCTGCAACCACTTCAGACTCTTCTGACCTCGGATCAACCGCAGCCTGCTCCAAGAAACGATGTAACTGCAACAAAGTGTCTACAAGAGAAATTTCTCTTCAGCAACCTGAGCTCCAAGTAAGCAACTGCAACATTTTCCATGGTGTGCATGCTCTGGGGACTCCCTGTCTTCATCCTGCACCAGAACGACCAAAGTAATCTCCCGTGGAGTGATGGAGTCACTCCCCTGCTCCAGGCAGCCACCTTCCAAGACGACGACCGGTACCCTAGGACTCGTCTCACAGTGACAAGCATGCTCCTAAAGACACAGAGGGTGGACATCATTGACATATACTGTCCTGAGGTCCCGCTGATGCAATTTGGAGGAGGTAAGACCTTGCCTTCCCTGAGAGTGACGGTAACCCAGTGTACTGCGTCTTCTTCACCTCCTGAGGCCTCTGTGCACTCTTTGCTTAATTCCTTCGTGCACAGTCTGGTCCATATCCCCAGCACTTCATCCTGTGATGCTCAACTCACTGATTTGTTCTCCAGCGGTGTGGGACCTTCATTTGTTGTGCTGCATCAACTGCATTTTCCACCTCCTTTGTCCCCAGAACCTGCAACCTCAAGGGGTGCTGGCTGGCATCCTGAGGGCTCTCTAAAGTGCTGAGAGCCTCCCTCTTCCTCCTCACACAGAGTTGAGGCCCCAGGTCCCTCCTGGGTCCATCCAACCCCATTTTGACGCAAAATGCACTTTTATCGTAGCCAATGATTGTTGATGACTTCCAACATGAAATTACACCTGCGACGAACTTCACACCGTGGGACATTTTTTGCATCATGCAGGAACCCACTGGCATCTTCCTACGGTGCATTTCTGCAGTCTGCGACTAACCGTGGACTCTTCTTTTGCCCCCTCTTCTGGTCTGGTAGGGGCTCCTGTCCTTCCTGGAACTTCTTTCGACTTCTGGACTTCGTCCCCTTCCTTTGCAGATCTTCAGGTCCAGGAATCCAGCAGTTGTTCTTTGCAGACTTGGTTGGCTGCTGCAAAATCCCAATCACGTGGTGTAATGTGTCCTAAGGAAACTTGAGGTACATTACTCCTGCTTTTCCAGGCTCTGGAGTGGGGTAATTTACTTATCTTTACTGTATTCTTACTCTCCTAGTGATTCTGTACACACTACGCCTGTCTAGGGGGAAATTCGTGATTTGCATTCCCCTTTCTTAGGATATGGTTTGTGTTGCCCCAGACCTATTTTCTCCATTTATTCTAAAGAATATCCTACTGTTTGCATTGTTCTATGACTACTCACTTGTCTAATTTTGTTGTCTAGTGTATATATTGTGTATAATACTTACCTCCAGAAAGAGTATTGTCTCTACAATATTTTTAATACTGTGTCACCCAAAGAAATACCTTTATTTTTGGTAACACTGAGTATTGCCTTTACTTGTGTATAAGTGCTGTGTAACTATAAGTGGTATTGCAGGAGCTTTGCATGTCTCCTAGTTCAGCCTAAGCTGCTCTGCTATAGCTACCTCTATCAGCCTACGCTGCCAGAACACTACTACATTTCACTAATAAGGGATAACTGGACTTGGTATACGATGTAAGTAACCAAGGTACCCACTACAAACCAGGCCAGCCTCCTACAACCTGTTCATTGTGGCGGGGGACAAATGCATTATGTGTCCCTTCAATCACCCCAATAATATTAGGAATGTGCCCCATTGCATAGAACCCAGCCTTCACAGTGGCCAAACTTCCACTTGGGGGAAAGCAATGTAGCTGCACATGTGTTGAGCAGAGCAGACAAAACCCTTGCCAGCACTACTGAGAACATTGGCTGTGACATTCCTGCTGCCAAGCCCACTGTTACTTAGAAAGAACCAGTTGCTAGGAAATGGAGCACTGAGAGAACTTGCACAAGAGGGGGGATCCCAGTGGGATGACAGATAGCTGACTATAGGTCAGTATTATATGCTTCTCCTCCAGTGTAGCCAGGTCCACAAGGCGCCTGTACACGGGGGCTTGCCTCCTCCTCCTATTACTCTGCAGTGGTAGGTATCTAAGGGACAAAAGAATGAGAAGGGTGTCACAGGACAATGGAACCACCACCCTAGTGCAATTGAGCATATATGTAATTGGACAATGTGAATGGCAATGTATGTACAATTTACAGCAATGACACAGTTTTCCAAATTCTGATTGTTGTCCACCACCACGAAATGGAGACCGCCTGTCCTGTAAGTATGGACAGGTGGAAGTCATTTAACTCCACCGGGGTTGGTCATCATGGCAGAAGGCAGTCTTGCACCAACCTGCTATTCCTCTTCGGCTAACAAGGGGCTTTATGGAGTACAGCATCCAATGAGGATCACCAGCGGTGGTGACTGTGTACACCGCAGCAGACGTGACCGCCATTTTCTATCTATAACCTCACTTGATTCCTGAATTTCCACAGCACAACACCGTTTGTGCTGCTGTGAACTGTGTCTGGATCCTGCCATGGCCCGTGTGACAGGTGAAAGGGCCCCTGCCTTCACTTTGGAGGAGTTAGAGCGCCTGGTGGATGGGGTCCTACCCCTGTACGGATAGCTGTATGGGCCTCCAGACCAACAGGTGAGTACACCATGGGGATGATGCATGCAACAAGGTGTGGGGTATGTCTGATGGTACATGCAGGGCTCTGGGTGATGTGTGTGCCAATGGAGATGGAAATGTAATTTGTGGGCCATATGTGTGACAGGCAGGATAGTATGGTAAAGGGTGTCCTCCTGTCTGTATTACCTCTGCAGGTCAGTGCCCATCAGAAGAAGGGATTGTGGCATGCTATCGCCAAGGACATGTGGACCCAGGTGGAGCACCCACTGCGGGAAAAGGTAGGAGGACATGAAACGCTGGGCCCGGAAGACCGCAGAGGCCCAGCTGGGAATGGCCTCCCAATGAGGGAGGGGTGCCTGTTGGAACCTGACCCCCCCTGATGGCCCGCATACTGGCGGTGGTCTACCCAGAGATGGATGTGGGTGAGGGCAGCACAGCACCCACAAAGGGGTGAATACAGTTAGCATGACAACCATTTTTGTTCGCTGGCGTGGGATCTTGGTTGTGGGTTTCAGTTAGTGGGTACCCCTTAATGCCAGCTCAGACATTGCTGCGTGGTCCAGCACAAGGTAAAAAGGTGTAGAGCAAAATCTTGTATTCCAGCTAGGTGGCATTCCAGGTCAGACAGGGCTTAGTGGGTCCCAGGAGGGGTTCAGTTGGCAGAGGTTGTCTCTCATCTCGCTGTGGTACCCAGCCAATGGAATGCCAGTGCATTGCATGGTGCCCAATCATGATCCCTGTGTGTGCTGGCAATGTGTATGCCCTCTGTGGTGTTGGTGCTGAAATTAACCCAGTGCTCTCTTTCTCGCCCCCCATTTTCTTCTGTCACCCTGTCCATGTGTGCATTAGCATCATCTGGTGGAGGGCCAGGGGAACCGGTGACTGAGGGAGCTGCATCCTAAAGGATCCAGGAGGCAGAGTCCACCAACGCCGAGGGCACCAGTGGGATGGAGGGTGAGGGGAGCACCACGGCGGAGACAGGAGGTGACAACACTGACTCTGATTCCTTCTCCAAGCGGAGCTCCCTGGTGGTGGTGGACACCTCTGGAACCACCCCAGCTACAGGTACAGCCACCACCCCGTACAAGCACTGACCTTTCAGTAGCCCCCACTGAGTTACTCGTGCCCGCTCACTCCGGAGGATGGGCATCACCTTCGCCCCAGGCACCTCAGACCCTGCCCCAGTGAGCCCTACTGCCCTCAGTGAGGAGGCTATTGACCTCCTGAGATCCATCTCTGTAGGACAGTCAACCATAGTGAATGCCATCCAGTGGCTGGCATCACAGATGCAGCAATGCAATGCACACCTGGAGGGAATCCATGGTCGCTAGGTGGCCCTACAGAGATAGTTTCAGGCTCTGGCCTCCTTTCTGATGGCAGCCAGTGTCCCTATTACTACCGTCCCCCCTCCAACTACCACTTCCCAGTCCCAGTCTCTCAACCCCAACCCATCCCATGCACACATACAGACAAGCATGCACACAAAACATCAGACAAGAGTAGCACAGGCAGCACACTTCAGGTCACAAGCACTCACACAAACAACAGACAGTTGCACACACAACAACATATACTACCTCCTCCTCCTCCCTCACAGTCACATCCTCACTCACACCTGCATGCACTGCATCAACAGCCACCACCACCATCTCCATATCATGCAGCATTCACACCTCACTTGCAGACACCTCCACAACATCCAACCACGTGTCCCCTTTGTCCTCTCCCACCCTGTCTGCCCCTCTCCTAAGAGACACAAATGCACGCACTCAGACTCCCAACAGCCATTAATCTCACACATGCACACTGTCCACGCACCTGCACCCAAGTCCAGCAGACGTTCACCTCTGACAACCACTCCCACAACCTCCACTCCCATCCCTCCTCACACATCCTGCCCCAAAGTCTCTAAGAAGCTTTTCCTTGCTCATCTTGACCTCTTCCCTCCCCCTCCACCCCCCTCCTGCCCATAAGAGCAGGGTCCCAATGACCCAGCACAGCAACCCAGCCAGTCTTTCACTGCTCCCATCAAATCTTCAGCTGCTGGCACGAAGGGGCCCCAGAGTGTTACAGCTGCCACTCCTACTGTGAGCACACCTCCTCCTCAGAAAGGGAGGACTAGGGTGGTGAAAACCAAGGGACAGACGATGGAGAAAGTGGAGGCACCTCCTAGTCCTGGAGGCAAGAACGAGAAGGTTTCCACTCCACCACCAAAGTAAGGGAAGGATCGCACTCAACCATCCAAGAAAGGGAAGGTTTCCACTCCACCAGAAAAGAGAGGCAAGAGGCCCCCTTCACTAGCAGAGGGCAAGGAGCCCCCACCTCCAGCAGAGGCAGCCAGGGTAACACCTCCACCAGCAGTGGGCAAGGAGCCCTCACCTCCAGCAGAGGCACAGCAGCCCTCACCTCCAGCAGAGGGTATGTAGATCACCCACCAGAGACAATTGAGCAAGGAGCCACCTCCAGAACTAGTGGGCATGTTCCCCACTTCAGAGACTGTGGCCTTATACTCCCCACCAGGGACAATTGGGCAAGGAGCCCTCTCCAGAACCAGTGGGCATGTTACCCACTTCAGAGACTGTGGCCTTACACTCCCCAACAGGGAAAATTGGGCAAGGAGCCCCCTTCAGAACCAGTGGGCATGTTATCCACTTCAGCTGAGGTGCCCTGACCCCTGCCCCCTTTCCCCCTGAGGTGCCTGCCCATTTCCAACATGATGCGCCTACACAGTGGAGTCCGGATAATGTCAGGAGTAAAGTTGGGCCTTGGACTGTGGCCATGTGGGCCTTTTGTACTTTGGACTGGCCATTGACCCTTTCTGGAAATTGACACATGCTTTTGTTTTTGCATGGACAATATGGTGGCTGTTGGCATCAAATTACATTGTCACTTAAACCTCAATGTGGTCCTTGTTTTAATTAGACGTGGGTCCTGTGACATTGTTTTTACCCTGCAGCTGGTTATGTATGTGGTGTGTGTGCGAATGGTTTGCTTTGTGCGTGTGTGTCACTCTCCTTTTCCTCCCTCCCTCCCTCCCTTGTGTGCTAAGTATCTGTACTCACCATCATCGTTGGTGTTCCAGGTGCATTGTGGCATAGAAGAGCATCGGGAAGACTTGAATTTTCAGTTCCATGGTGGCGACGGTCTCCTCTGTGTGTCTGATAGTGAGTCTTTTGTTTTCTAAGCAGTGTTTCAGACAGGCTTTTGATAGTGTTGGGACCGCCGTGGAAATCCTGGTGGTTTGCTATGTCATAATATGGTGGGCGGTATCTTGTTTTCTGCCTGGCTGTTGATGGCTACCGCCGTGGCCAGTGGTGTTTACGCCCTGGCGGTTGGTGTGGTACATTGGCTGTCTGTAGGAGGTGTCACCACCATGGTCATAATTTGGCAGTAATTACCACCAGACTGCTGGCGGGTATTACCGCCACTTTAACAGTCACAGCCAATGTCATAATGAGGGCCTATGTCTTGTCCAGTTCGGACCTGATAGTAGCATAAGATTAATTTCTTGGAATTTGGTGGGTACTGTGTTTTTAAATGCAAAATAAAGAATGGCTTAACTTTACTAGAGCTTTTGACCTGGAAACTTGGGCTATCAAATCACCATATATTGATTGTTATTCCCCCTGTGCTATTCCGAATCTTTTGCCATGTTCAGGCAGCGTCAGAGGCAGACTGAGATTCTGACTGACCTTCTATTTTGTTCTACCTCAGACCAAATTCCAGCTGTTGATTCTCGGGGGTGGCAGAGAGTTATTGACGATATCTTTGTAACCTTGAGGGAACATATTATATATGTTGCTCTGCAATGGATAACCACTATAGTGATCATAATCCCCTGAGTTTGAACTTTTTGGTTCATAATAATTAATTTAATGGGAACAACACTATGGGGGTGATTCTGAGCTTGGCGGGCGGTGGGAGCCGCCCGCCAAGCGGGAACCGCCAGAAGACCGTACCGCGGTCAAAAGACCGCGGCGGTCATTCTGGGTTTCCCACTGGGCTGGCAGCGACCGCCAAAAGGCTGCCCGGCAGCCCAGCGGGAAACACCCTTCCACGAGGAAGCCGGCTCCGAATGGAGCCGGCGGAGTGGAAGGGGTGCGACGGGTGCAGTAGCACCCGTCGCGAATTTCAGTGTCTGCTAAGCAGACACTGAAATTCTAAGTGGGGCCCTCTTACGGGGCCCCTGCAGTGCCCATGCCATTGGCATGGGCACTGCAGGGGCCCCCAGGGGCCCCACGACACCCCGTACCGCCATCCTGTTCCTGCCGGCCGAAACCGCCAGGAACAGGATGGCGGTATGGGGGTCGGAATCCCCATGGCGGCGCAGCAAGCTGCGCCACCATGGAGGATTCCCCCGGGCAGCGGAAATCCGCCGGGAGACCGCCGACTTTCCGTTTCTGGCTGCGGCTGTACCGCCGCGGTCAGAATGCCCAAAGGAGCACCGGCAGCCTGTTGGCGGTGCTCCCGCGGTCCCCGGCCCTGGCGGTCAATGACCGCCAGGGTCGGAATGACCCCCTATGCCCCATAGGTGTACTGCCATTAACACGGACAAAGATTAAAATGGTATTTGGTAACCACTACAATGTACTAAGAGATTTATTTAGGCTTCAATATTATGACATAGAACAGTGCCTTTTAAAAGAAATTGAACACCTCTGTTACTTAGAAGCGAGCAGCAGTTGATGATCTCAGATTTCCGCATTGTAGTCAATATGCTTCATCGGTTAACATTGGGAGACTTTATTTTAAAATAATAAAATCTTATTTACAATAGAGATTAACTAAATATAGCAAGTTTGGTACCAAATTAAGGGGTCATTACGACCCTGGCAGACGGCGGAGAAGCGGCGGTAAGACCGCCAACAGGCTGGTGGTCAATTTTTTGCAATTATGACCATGGCGGTTACCGCCATGGTCATCCGCCTCTTCTCCATTCCGCCCACCAGGGCGGAGACGACCGCTGGGCTGGAGACCTGGGTCTCCAGCCCTGCAGTTGTCACTATACCGCCGGCGGTATTTGGACCCGGCTGACCGCCATAGAGTTCATGCGGTTTGGAACCTCCATGAAATCCATGGCGGTAAGCACTATCAGTGCCAGGGAATTCCTTCCCTGGCACTGATAGGAGTCTCTCCCACCTGCCACCCCAACACCAACTCCCTCCCCTACACCCCCCACCAACCCTGCCACCCCCCCAAAGGTGGCAGGACCCCCCTCCACACCCCTACCCCAACATTACATTACACATACACACCCAACACGCACGCAGGCACCACCAACACACATACCTGCACACACACCAACATACATGCCAACAGCCACACACACAGTCATACGCACACACCCACATTCAGACATACAAGCACACATCCATACAGACATACCCACAGACATACACGCACTCATTCCCAAACACACAACTCCCCTGCAGGCATACACGCACTCACACCCCCCTCTACATATACACACGCACACCCCCATGCACACACACAACACACAACACCCCGCCACCCACCTCCCCTAATGCACGATCAACTTACCTGGTCCGTTGATCCTCTGGGAGGGGACGGGATCCATGGGGGATGCTCCTCCGACACCACACCATCAGCAGAACACCGCCACGCCGAATCACAGGATGTGATTCGGTGGACGGTGTTCTGTTGACGGAGTGGTGGAGGTGGAGCAACCTCCACTTTCCCGCCGACCGCCAGTATGGCTGTTGGCGGCTCTCCATCTGAAAAAGGACGGAGGGCTGCCAACAGTCATAATACGCCGAGCGGAAAACCGCCATCACTGGCGGTCTTCAGCACGGCGGTCCCTCTGCGGTCTTGACAAAATACGGCCGAGGTCAAAATTACCCCCTAAATGTTGTCAGAAATCCAACAACTTGCCAATGTTGAATTTAATATAGCTAGCACAGGGAAAGAGGTTAAAACTCTTTCTGAAAGTTACCAAATTCAGCCCTGTAGTGCCTTTTCCTGTTTGGTCAGCCTCTGGCAGCCTGACGCCCATTCCTGCGTGTAGCTTGCCCTTCCTGCCACAAATAAAGGTACATTCTAATGCTCACTTGCTTGCACTTCTCCCAACCTAAATCCAAGACCCCTGCTCACCACATACACAACCATACCTCTCAAGTCACCACCACACACAACACTCACTCAACCCTATCCTGCACTCCCCTTAACACCTGCTTACTTTCCAAACCTGTCTTCAAAATGTGGGACCAGCGGCTCAACCTCACCCTGGGCCAGCTCTTTCTCACTGGCACCTGGCTCTACCCATCCTCCACTCTGAACATCGAGGTAGCAATTCCCCCTGGGCTGCAAAAAAGCAGAACAGGACAAAACCAGAAAACCCAGAGGGTCAATCACCATCATCCACAAAGAAAGCATGATCTGCTCCTTCTCTTCAGCCAGTTACAGCAATCACCTCAAGGACATGATCCACACCACTAACAAAACCACTCTCCAGTAATAAACACTATCCTTGTGAGGGTGAACCACGAAAGTCACTAAATAAGCATGTGCTTAACCCTCTGGTAGTTTGGCACAAAAGTAGACGCTTAACTTAGAGGTAATGTGTAAAGTATTTATGCAGTATTCTAACAGTGATGATACAATTAAAGCCCCAAACCAATTTAGAAATATGGTGTTAATATTATTAATAAAATTACCCAAAATATAAAAAATTCAATTAGTAGAACCTGAGTTCTGAGTTTTTAAAGGCTTAGCTGAAATTAGCACCAAAAAAGCACAATGCACAATCATGGCTAACTGGTCATGCTGGACCAGGGTAAAGTAATACGTTGAGGATGACCCCAATCAAGTGCAGGTTGGATACAGGGACTGGGTTTGTCTCCCTGAAGAATTTTACCTTTTTGGGTCTAAGTCCATAAGAGGAGCTACATGTGGAGATTCACAATGGCGGGCCACAAGTGGTCTGTTGCTAGCACAAAGAGCAGGTCAGCATTGTGGACAGTCATTGTCTGGGGTGAAGAGTCATCGCTGGAGCTTCGTGTTTGGGGTTGACACACACTGTCGCTGATGGTGCGGGATTGCGGTGTTAAGAACAGCAGGCAGTCCCTCGAGATTTGCATTGGTATGTGTCACTGGTGGTCATTTTCAGTGCAAAAAGCCCACTTTGCAGTTTCAGTTTTCAGTTTGAGTTCAGAAGGAGGCCCCTCTCATGCCAACCAAGGGTCCAGGAAACATTTTTGTGATCACAAATCACTCCAGCAGAGGCCAGCAGCAGAACATATGCAAGTCCAGACAGGTCCAGTTGGAGCTGGTTAGCAGAGCAGGTGAGGGTAGGCCTCTGGAAACTTGTTGTATCCCTGTAGCTCAAACAGGTCAGCCAACTGCCACTTGTAGTCATTTCAAGGGAGTCTTGGTTCAAGGTAAACATGTCCAGTCTTCATTCATCAGTCAGCAGGACAGTCCTTCTGAATCTTCCACAGACCCAAGAGTGTTCTGGTGAGAGGTTCTGAAGGTATCCCAATGTCAACCTGTGGGTGAAGGATGCCTGCTTTTTCCAACCTTTCCCCTTTCCCGGGTTTGGTTCCAAACTGTTGGGGGTAACGAAGGGCAGGCAGGCTTAGGTGTGGGTTGTATTTGGCGGTGGCAGGCAGCCCTTAGAAGTCAGGAGGGGAGTGAGCAAGCCCTGCGGCTACTCTTTGAAGCGTAGTAAAGCTGAGTACAACCCCATAGGTCATCCTACTTAGAAGGTGATCACCTTGCCTCCCACTCAACTCCCTTTTGTCCCCATGTCTGGTAGGAATACACAAAACACTTCAGGAAAGTTCTTCAAAGTTATGTGAACCCAGACAAAGGCAGTAAGGCGGAAGTTGGGTTTAGCAGAAATATGTAAACTTTCTAAAAGTTGCAAAAACAACAGATGATGGATGGAATGCAGAGCAAATCAAACATTCACCCCCAGTCACAGATCTGGCTTTAATCCATCAGTCTTTTTTGCTTGCTATGCCATTGCAGTTTAGACCCAGCCATATGCAAATCAGTCTTGACCCTGTTCCCCATGGGAACAGTCAAGTCCGAACTACTAGGCCAGGTCCACCCCTGGACCAGGAACAAGCATCCTGGGACCGGTTTCAGGGTATCAACCTTCATCAGCCAGGCTAGCTTGAATCTGGTGGCATAGCAAGCACAGGACCCACATCTGGGCATACCTTTCCCACTTGGTCTGACAATTGCAAAAACAACAGATGATGGACGGAATGCAGAGCAAATCAAACATTCACCCCCAGTCACAGATCTGTGTTTAATCATTTCTAAAAGTGGCACTTTCAGAATAGTAACTTAAAATCTGAATTTACAAGCAAAAAGGAGTAGTACCATTAGGTAGGAACATATAATTAACTAAATGTGCCAATTGATTGCAGGCCAATTGGGCCATGTTTTAGGGAGATAGCACAAGCACTTTATCACTGATTAGTGGGGAACATTGTACATAGTCCTAATGCCAACAAAAAGAAGTTCAGCAAAACAGGGGATGAAGGCGAAACACCTGGGAGTACACTCCATCAAGGATGTTAGATCTAACATGTTTCATCTCCCAGCAGAAAGCAGGAAGTACTGCACACCCTCTTGGGGATTCTGTTCACTACAGTAGAAAAACCTGAATAGACTATCAGCAGCGATGTGCTGAGTCCCAGGATGATTTCCTACCGTAAAGTCCATTCCCTGCAGGCAGATGGACCACCTCAACAGATTCTTACATCTCCTTCAACATCAGCCATCAGAGGGGTCTGTCTGAACCCAAAACCGAGATTCAAACAAGTATATTCTAAACTTCTTCAGTGCCCAGACCTCTGAAAAGGGTCTTTGAACTGTCATCCACCTCTGATCCTCTGGAAGTATCCTTCTGCTGATCAAACAGAGAGGTTGGTCCAAGCCCTCACTTTTTATCTATGAGAGTATAGTCCCAATGCCATGCTCTGATGCATTTGTCTAGATGATTAATTCTTTGGGTGCCTTGAGCACAGGTTCTGTGCACATGGGTACCTTCAAAGTGTTTCTGGCACACCTTTGTCCAGATTACCTTCTTGGGCTGCTTCTCAGAAGTCAGCTTTGTTAAGGGGGCAACAATGGTGCCAACTCCCTAAACAACTCTTGTGTAATGACTCGTGAGGCCAAAGAAGGCTCTCACATCAGTCTGGTTCCTGGGGGACTCCCAAGTCAGAATAGTTTGTATCTTGGGAGGGAGGGGCTGCAACCTGCCCCGCCAACTTGATGACCGAGGATACTCAAAAGGTTTTTGGGCAGCATATATTGTTTTTTCTATAATGAAATTTCTCGGTAAGGCTGGCAAAGAACCTCTTGTAATATATTGTTAGGTGTTGCTTCAAAAGTGCATGGATGACTGTTTTTTTTCCAGAGTACATTTGTTTTGCACTATTTGAAGTACGTTGCAAATATTTTAAGCCTAGGATTAGCTTCTTACTATACTTGCAGGACTTCCGCAAGCACTGTTTCTTCCTCCTGTTCCTCTTCTTGTCTTCTCCTAATTAGTGGTGCCTGGGAAAACTTAGTGGAGTAAATTGCTTATTGAATGTTTTTCATCCCTGTGGTGCCAAGCAAGTAAAGACCACCATGGACCTATAGCAAAACTTGGTTGTACAAAGTCAATTTTCAGGCATTCATCTTCTTATCACCTTCGAGGTAAGTAAACATTTCCACATCAGGAACTCTCTGAATGAATTCTTACTTTTTTTTTTTGGTAGAACATTGTTGTTTCAACCACATCTTCATCTTGCGCCTATGTTGATAGAGTCCTTGGACTGTATGCTGCAATTTCCTGACTTTGCTGGCCATCTTTGTGGGACATTGTCCTTGTAAAGATATTGAGCTTTGAATATCTTTATGTGTTCAGAACTGGATATAAAATGATGTTTGCACAATGGTAGAGACCTTGTTTCTTAAGGTTCAGAACAAGATTTTTGAAAGTCAATTTAGGGCCTGATTTAGATCTTGGTGGTTTTTACCTCTGAACCTCTGTGGTAGTGGACCCAACAAAACTGCTAAGTTGGCGGGGTTCTGCTTGCCATATTTAGGTGTTACAGTCCTGCAGAGGGTGTACTGGCGGCAGATTGTAGACAGAGAGAGGACATAATGGGACCCAATGGAATTCGGACCATGGCTATAGAGTACTTCTATACAACATTTACACACTATTGATGCTGCACCCACACACAACACAACCACAACAACCAATACAATTGCACACTCATCTACAGAAACACCAACACATGCACACACAAGCACAACTACACACATCATCACAAAAAACGGCATAAAACAACACACACCTAAATGTTGCATGCAACAACACAACATTTGCAACAACATCCATGCCATATGAAATTGAAACACAAGCATACACAACCACATCACCCACTACACCACCCTCTACCTCACCCAGCCAATCATCATGCACACACACATACATAGACTAAGTTAAACACTCAACTCAATGGCCAACATGACAGGTGCATGCCTCCTTGCAATGTGTACACATAAACACAGTGGACAAGTGCAATTGCACTGTCATTGCTGTGCCAGCATTCATTTGGCAATGAATACTGATGCCATAATGAGAGGTGTATATGTGTGTGATGTGTGTTGTATGCCAGTGTGTCCTCATCTGTGTCTGACACAATTATTTCCACACCATATGCATGTCACAGTACTTTAAAAAAATGACTGTGACATGTGCACGTCTGCAGGGGTCCAGCGCTCATGTGCAATGACCCCCCCACGTACACAACGAATGTAAGTTGGCCACCTTTATGTCCAGCGCTGGGAGGGTTGTGTTTTCTCCGTGGTCCTGTATCAACAGCGACTGAGGGTCCTGCCCAGCCATGTCCAGTCTGCAATGGGAGTGGTGTTAGGAAAGAAGGTGAGTTTGCACCCCTTTTGCCCCCCAATCCTCCAAGTAAGTATTAAAGGTTGGACCACCACTTTTTGCTTGGAAGTCAGGCACATCCCAATTTGCACATCAGTAAGTGTGGCTGGAGTCCTGCTAGTAGTCACTCTTTCCTAAGGCGGTCTGGCAGAAGATGGGAATCCTTGGTGGAGTCAGTGGGAGTCTGGCGGGCTTTCGCCTATGGCACCGCCCATATCTAAATGTGGCTTGTGGACCACCAAGCCGGCAGACGGGTTTTCAGTTGGAAAACCAATGGCGGGACCGTTACCGCTGTTGGAGAATACATTTTAATAATACTTTTAGTCCGCCAGGAGTCAGCATTTGGTGACATTTATATTCATGTTTAACCACTTCGCTGCCAGGCCTTTTCCTCCTCCGGTGCAGAGCCCTTTTTTGGCTATTTGGGGTAGTTTGCGCTTAGGCCCTCATAACTTGGTGTCCACATAAGCTGTCTGTGCCAAATGTGCGTCCTTTCTTTCCAACATCCTAGGGATTCTAAAGGTACCCAGAGTTTGTGGGTTCCCTTAGAGGAAAGCAAGAAATTAGCCAAAATACAGCTAAAATTATTTTTTTTTCAGAAAAATTTGAAAAAAGTGCTGCAGAAGAAAGCATGTGGTTTTATCCCTGCAAATAGCATCAACAGATGGTTTGCAGTGCTAAGATCACCATCTTCCCATGTTTCAGGAACAGGCAGACTTGAATGAGAAAACCACATTTTCAACACAATTTTGGCATTTTACTGGGACATACCCATTTTTAACTATTTTTTGTGCTTTAAGCCTCCTCCCAGATAGTGACAGAAATGGGTGTAAAGTCAATGGTGGATCCCAAACAGCTACACATTTATGAAAACTAGATACAATTCTGAATTCAGCAAGGGGTCATTGTGTAGATCCTTCAAAGTTTTCTGACTGAAAGTAACAGGTAAAATTAAAAAAATATAGAAATTTAGGTAAAAAAAGAGCCATTTAGGTCCACGTTTTCTTCTAAATATTTTTTCAGCTGAGGCAGATGTTTGAAAGCAATATACCATTACATTTGCTGGACTCTTCTGGTTGCGGGATATATAGGGCTTGTAGGTTCATCAATAACCCTTGGTATCCAGAGCGAATAATTGAGCTGCATCTTGCAATGGGTTTTCATTGTATACCGGGTATACAACAAATCATTTGGTAAAATATAAAGAATGACAAATAGGTATCAAGGAAACCTTTGTATTTCCAAAATGGGCACAAGATAAGGTGTTGCGAGGCAGTGTTTTTTCTATATCTCTGAATTCCGGGGTCCCCATACTAACATGTGAATTACAGGGCATTTCTCAAATGGACTTCTTTTTTACACACTGTCTTACATTTGGAAGGTAAAAATGTAGAGAAAGACAAGGGGGATTAACACTTCTATTCTGTATTCCCCTATGTCTCCTGGTAAATATGGTACCTCACATGTGCGGCTAGGCCTAGTGCACGCAACGGGAAATGCAACATGGACACATCACATTTTTACGTTGAAATCTGACGTGTTTTTTGGAAAGTGCCTAGCTGTGGATTTTGGCCTCTAGCTCAGCTGGCACCCAGGGAAACCTAGCAAACCTGTGCATTTTTGAAGACTACACACTTTAAAAAATCCAGGATGGGGTGACTTGTGGGACTCTGACCAGGTTCTAATTCCCAGAATATTTTACAAACCTCAAAATGTGGCTAAAAAAACACCTTTTCCTCATATTTTGGTGATGGAAAGTTCGGAAATGTGAGGGGAGCCACAAACTTCCCTCCACCCAGCATTCCCCCAAGTCTGCCAATAAAAATGGTACCTCAATTGTGTGGGTAGGCCTAGTTCCCGCAACAAGAAATGCCCCAAAACACAATGTGGACACATGAAATTTTCCCACAGAAAACTGACATGTTTTTTGCAAAGTGCCTAGCTGTGGATTTTGGCGTCTAGATCAGCAGGTACCTAGGGAAACCTAGCAAACCTATACATTTTTTAAAACTAGACTCCTAGGCAAATTCAGAATGGGGTGACTTGTGGGGCTCGCATCAGGTTTTGGCCCCTAGAATCTTTTGCCAACCTCTACATTTTTCTGAAAAAATACTTTTCCATCACATTTCGGTGCTGCAAAGTTCCGGAATCTGAGAGGAGCCACAAACTTTCTTCCACCCAGCATTCCCCCTAGTCTCCCGATACAAATGGTACCTCACTTGTTTTGGTAGGAAATGCCCCAAAACTCAATATAGAGACATCAAATTTTTACATTGAAAACTGATGTGTTTTTTGGAAAGTGCCTAGCTGTGGATTTTGGCCTCTAACTCAGCCGGTACCTAAAAACCTACCGAACTTGTGGATTTTTTAAAGCTGGGGTAATTGGTGGCACTCTCACCAGTTTCTCTAACCCCAAATCATTTGCAGACCTCAAAATGTGTCAATAAATACACTTTTTCTTCACATTTCGGTGATGGAAAGTTCTGGAGTCTGACACGAGCCACAAATTTCTTTCCACCCAATGTTTCCCCAAGTCTCCCGATAAAAATGGTACCTCACTTGTGTGGGTAGGTCTAGTGCCAGCGACCAGGAATGCCCCAAAACACAATGTGGACACATGAAATTTTCCCACAGAAAACTGACATGTTTTTTGCAAAGTGCCTAGCTGTGGATTTTGGCGTCTAGATCAGCAGGTAACTAGGGAAACCTAGCAAACCTATACATTTTTGAAAACTAGACTCCTAGGCAAATTCAGAATGGGGTGACTTGTTGGGCTCGCATCAGGTTTTGGCCCCTAGAATCTTTTGCAAACCTCTACATTTTTCTGAAAAAATACTTTTCCATCACATTTCGGTGCTGCAAAGTTCCGGAATCTGAGAGGAGCCACAAACTTTCTTCCACCCAGCATTCCCCCTAGTCTCCCGATACAAATGGTACCTCACTTGTTTTGGTAGGAAATGCCCCAAAACTCAATATAGAGACATCAAATTTTTACATTGAAAGCTGATGTGTTTTTTGGAAAGTGCCTAGCTGTGGATTTTGGCCTCTAACTCAGCCGGTACCTAGGAAAAACCTACCGAACTTGTGGATTTTTTAAAGCTGGGGTAATTGGTGGCACTCTCACCAGTTTCTCTAACCCCAAATCCTTTGCAGACCTCAAAATGTGTCAATAAATACACTTTTTCTTCACATTTCGGTGATGGAAAGTTCTGGAGTCTGACACGAGCCACAAATTTCTTTCCACCCAATGTTTCCCCAAGTCTCCCGATAAAAATGGTACCTCACTTGTGTGGGTAGGTCTAGTGCCAGCGACCAGGAATGCCCCAAAACACAACATGTACACATCAAAATTACCTATTACAAAACTACCTGTTTTTGCAAGGGGACACCTGCGTTTTCAGTCCTGGGCTCAGCAGCCATCTAGGGAAACCTACCAAACCCAGACATTTCTGAAAACTAGACACCTGAGGGAGTCCAGGGAGGTGTGACTTGCGTGGATCCCCCAGTGTTTTCCTACCCAGAATCCTCAGCAAACCTCAAATTAAGCCAATAAATCAAATGTTCCTCACATTTCTGTGTGAGATAACTGCACTGGCACAAATTGTTTACTACCCAAGGTTCCTCTCAGTCTCCCAATCAAAATGATACCTCACTTGTGTAGGTGAGCCAAGTGCCTATGACAGGGAAGGACCAAAAACATGTTGAAATTGAGAGGGAACCAAAGCAGTTCCAAAAGGGCAGTTTGGAAAAAAATGTTTTTAGGCTGAAAAGTAGGGGAGAATTATATTGGTATAGATGCAACTATGCTGGGTGATAGGAATTTTGTGGATTCCTGCAGGTTCCGTAAGGTTCCATCACAAAAAGGTAGGGAAAATGCCTTATTTCAAGTAAAGTTGGAGGTCTGCAGGGCATTGTGGGTAAGAAAATGCTGTAAGGTGCCTGTGAAGCACACCACCCTGGACTCACACAGATGTTTAGTTTTCAGATGTGTGTATGTCTGGTAGATTTTCTAGGTGGCAGCATCCCAAAGTCCAAAACGTGTAGCTACTCACCATTCCAAACGGGACAATATTGAGAGTTAGCCATGCTCCGTAGGCCCAAAAATGTAAAATCAAAACCCAAAATAATCAAATGTCCTCTTGCTTGCTGTTGGCTAAGATCCTTTAGATTGCAGGGGGGCAGGGAGACTGTTAACCCCTTCATTTGGGGTGAGGGCATAACCATGCCCATACTGGTTGACAGCTCCCATCCCTCTATTTTTTTTTATTCCTTGGCATCCAGTAGCCTTTGTGCCCCCTCTCAGGGAGTGGGTCAGGGGTAATTGCCCCATTTACCCACCGGCGGGCAGAACAACTTTGTCCCCATTTATTTGGGGTGGGGTTATGGCCATACCCTCACCCTATTTTTTAAACAAAATCTCCTGTTGTGTCCAGTGGGCTTTCTGCCCTCCTTGGGAGCTGAAGGGCCTAATAAAAATTGGCCAATCTGTCCCCAAGGGTGGTGCAGAAAGGGCCAACAGTAATGTGCCCCCATGGGGAGCGACCCTTGCCCAAGGGGCCACCCCCCAAACAAAACAAACAAAACAATCCCTGGTGCCTATGTGGTTTCTGCCCCATTGGGGGCAGATGGGCCTAATAGAAATAGGCCAATGTGCCCCCAAGGGGGGCAGAAATTTCCTAATAGAATATGCCCCTCTCCAGGGAGCAACCCTTGCCTAAGGGCCGCTCCCCTTATGAATAGCTAAATAAAATAAAATAAATCCCTGGTGTCTAGTGGTTTGTGCCCCCCCTTGGGGGAAAAATGGCCTAAAATAAATTTGATCCTCAGGCGAGTGACCCTTGCCTAAGGGAAAGCGCCCCTCCTGAAAACAAAAAATCCCGGTGTCTAGGGTTTTCTAAAATAGGCCAAAATGCCCCTGGGGGGGGCCTAAATGGCCTTAAAATAAATTGCCCCCCTTGGGGAGCAACCATTACACAAGGGACCTCTCCCCTTGTTTGTTTACATAATGTAAACAAAATCCCTGGTGTCTGGTGGGCATTCCTGCAGCACCATCTCTATGCAATCATGCTGCAGGAATGCTCAGAGAGACATGAAACGGAAAGGAAATGCCTTTCCTTTCCTTCTCCTGCCTCTCCAGCCTCACCTGCACCCGTCCCAAGGAGAAACTAATCAGTTTCTCCTCAGGTGGCTTCCAACGTGATGGGGGCAACCTCCGATGAGTGCCGTGGCCGAGTATGTAATCGTTACATCCAAGGCACCCAAGGTTGTTAAAAGCCTAACATAAAGAAAAAAAAGGTGCACTGACACGTATGTTAAAAGTATTCACTTTTATACTTCTGTCAAACATTGTGCCTGCCAGAACTGACACAGTATTAACATGATGATTTATGATCATTAAGTAGTATAAAGTTACGTATGCTGAAAAACAAATGCACATCTCTGTCACTCTTAATGTGATGCATTTGCAAAGATTGCAATTATTAAAGAAATGATTTTGCGTATTTTGATGATATATTATTAATACTGAGTTCATAAGTTTACATATTATGGCCCTCATTACGACCCTCGCGGTAAAGTCCGCTGACCGCTGACCGCCGTGCTGACGGCTGCCAATATACCCTGTTTGCGGCGGAAATCCGCTATGGGTATTATAACCCACAATTAGAAATCCTCCACAATACAGACACCCACACAAGTCTGCCACACCAAAGGCCAGTGATAAACTTGTGGTACCAAAACCCACCCCATTACCCCAACAGGAATACGCCCACACTATCACGACCCACGAATCAACGTGGCGGTCATTCAACTGTGGTAAACCATTGGTGGTACACACCGCCTCGCTCAAAATACACACACATATACAAAACACAACCACATTGGACAATCCAAAATACACACACCTGACACACATACACACACCACACCCACAGATTCACACCATTATGAAACACACACCCACATTACCCACAACTCCTTACAACGACATTTTTGGAAAAAGCAGAGAGACAGAAAAGCTAAGACAACACCAGCATCCAGAAGAACACAACACCATCACTCATACACCATCCACGCACAAAACACCACACACCCCAACACATCACCCCACACATCACATCAACCATCACCTCTCACATCACTCACACCACATCATGGCACCTCAAAGACACCCCAGGTTTTCTGAGGAGGAGCTGAGGGTCATGGTGGAGGACATCATCCGGGTAGAGCCACAGCTATTCGGATCACAGGTTCAGCAGACCTCCATTGCTAGGAAGATGGAGCTATGGCGGAGAATTGTCGACAGGGTCAATGCAGTGGGACAGCATCCAAGAACATGGGATGACATCAGGAAGAGGTGGAACGACCTACGGGGGAAGGTACGTTTCGTGGTATCCAGACACCAGGTAGCCGTACAGAGGACTGGTGGTAGACCCCCACCTCCTCCCCCACAACTAACAACATGGGAGGAGCAAGTCTTGGCAATAATGCATCCTGAGGGCCTCGCAGGAGTAGCAGGAGGACTGGACTCTGGTAAGTCACATCTCTACTATTATATCCCCCACCCTACCTGCATGCCATCACAAACCCCAACCCCTGCCCTCACACCCATCACTCCAACACCTCACATATACCCCACTATCACAACCCACGCATTCCAATACCAAGCCCTGCATGTGATAACAATGCATGGACACCCATCACAGACCTGCATGGAAACCCATCACCAAGGCATGTCCAAGGGAGACACCCACCCAGGGCACACAATCACCACTCACACAAGGGCCAAGGCGATATTGCAAGCACAGTAGTAGAGGGAAACACACCCATTGCACAAGATGGCACACACAGATACAGTAACAATGCATTTACACCCCAACAGGACCCCTACACAACATCACCGGACAGGAGGTGCCAGACATATCCAGTCCCCCCCTGATGAGGCCCACAGTGACGACAGCAGCTCTGCACGCCTGGATCAAGATGACCAGCCCGGCCCATCAGGGACCTCTGGACAGTCGGTTCCCCTGCCACAGTCCCAAACCACCACTGAACCTCCTCCCTCAGGAAACACCACCACAGCACCCACCAAGCTGTCCCATGCCACTGTCCCCAGGACATGTCAATCAGCAGTGTGTCCACCACTACAGGGACCCCAGGCAACCCCACTAACACAGGACAATCAGGAACCTATGGTCAGAGGCAGTGGGCACACGGTTCAGGGAACAGAGGCACAGGATAACAGAGAAGGTGGGAGGACTGCTGTGCGACAGGGGGAGGACAGCCCCAGGGAACCCACTCTCCACAAGGCACTCTCCAACATCATGGGAGCATACCACCATTCCCAGGAGTCCATGAGCACGGTACTGGCCAAGTTTCGGGAGACCCAGAGGCTGCAGGAGGAACAGTACCTGGGGATCAGGAAGGACTTGAAGTCCATTAACACCACCCTGGTCTCCATTGCAGGGGTGCTGGCAGACATGGCCAACACCATGAGGGAGACAGTGGCATACCACCGGGCCCCTGACACCTGCCCAAACGATGAACAGCTTTCCACATCCGCTGGCGCTGGTGGACAGGCTGTCCCGCCACAGGACCAACAGGCCACCAGCACCCCACCCCCTGCAGAAGGAGAACCATCCTGCAAACGGTCCCTGCGATCCAGGCACAAGACAGAGAACATTGCCAGGAAATAAGACTCTCCTGATTGTCACCCTTCTGTCCCACTATGTCACCCTGGCAACCTTGAACTGCCATTGCTCCACTTCCTATGCCCCCTTGGACAATGCACCTGTGATACCAAGAGACTAGACTCTACCATGGATATTCTTCCACCATCACCCCAGCCCGTTGCACATCCCCCTCTACTTATTAGCACTTAAATAAACACCCCTGAATCACAAAACAATCTGGAGTCAGTCTGTACTTTCACAAATGTATTATTACAACTTCTTTGACAAATATCAATGTAAATGTTCATTTGCACATACCAAAGTACGACAGTTGTTGGGCAGCTGTAAACATAGCAGAAGACAGAATGAGGTATCCAGATCTGTGAAAAGGAAAGCCAAAGTGAACTGTCAGGGTCCATACACAGAGGTTAAAAGGCTGACTTATACAATGTCCTACAGTAGTCAGATATGAGATGAGCAGTGCCAGTCTATTACCTGTGTTTCACTGGAAGTACTGCATGATGATGTTGTTTCGGTTGTCAATATCTTCTTCCTCTGCCTCCTCTTCCTCACTGTCCACAGGCTCCACAGCTGCCACAAGACCAACATCAGGGCCATCCTCCTGCAGAAAAGACACCTGGTGTTGCAAAGCTCGGTTGTGCAACATACAGCATGCCACGATGGTCTGGCACACCTTCTTCGGTGAGTAGTATAAGGAGCCACCTGTTAGATGGAGGCACCGGAATCTGTCTTTCAGGAGGCAGAAAGTCCACTCAATAATATGCCTAGTTCGCCCATGTGCCTCATTGTAGCATTCCTCTGCCCTTGTCCTGGCATTCCTCACTGGGGTCAGTAACCATGAGAGGCTGGGGTAACCAGAGTCACCTGTAAATGTCGATGGATATCTGTTAGACATACACCAACCCTTAGGGACTACCCCATACCCAGACACCTATTGATACTGTGTGGGGACCTTGGGCTCACCTATTAGCCACACACGGTGCCTCTGGAGTTGCCCCATCACATAAGGGATGCTGCTATTCCTCAAAATGTTAGCTTCATGCACAGAGCCAGGATACTTGGCATTCTAGGGGAGTTGTATTGGGGTCACTTTTTTAATTCTTTAACGTTTTTTCTGTGTGGGGCATACCTAGGTGGAAGTAAGGTTCTGTAAGAGCTCTTCTTCCGGCTTCGTTTGTAGATGCTGACTGAAGAGTCAGCGGTCTAGTTGCCGCGGGTCATTCAACCACGCGTCACGTCATAAATGAAAGGTGCAGAGCGGCCGCACAGCGGAAGGTGAGCGCGTGCCACTCAGAGGAGTGTTGTTATTCTTTTTAGAGTGTTATTCTTTTTAAAGCGCTTTTTTATTCGTTTTTAACCTTTTTAAAAGAGATATAATAACGTTTGTGGAAGCGCTGTTTGGGGGCACAGGGGAGTTGTATTTGGGTCACTTTTTTAATTCTTTAACCTTTTTTTCTGTGTGGGGCATACCTAGGTAGAAGTAAGGGTCTGTAAGAGCCCTTCTTCCGGCTTCATTTGTAGACTCTGACTGAAGAGTCAGAAGCCTAGGTGACGTGGGTCATTTAACCACGTGTTATAAAATGAAAGGTGCAGAGCGGCCGCGCAGCGGAAGGTGAGCGCGTGCCACTCAGAGGAGTGTTGTTATTCTTTTTAAAGTGTTATTCTTTTTAAAGCGTTTTTTAATTCTTTTTAAACCTTTTTAAAAGAGATATAATAATGTTTGTGGAAGTGCTGTTTGGGGGCACAGGGGAGTTGTATTAGGGTCACTTTTTAAATTCTTTAACCTTTTTTTCTGTGTGGGGCATACCTAGGTGGATGTAAGGGTCTGTAAGAGCCCTTCTTCCGGCTTCATTTGTAGACGAGGACTGAAGAGTCAGCGGTCTAGTTGACGCGGGTCATTTGACCACGTGTCCGAAAATGAAAGTGACAGAGCGGCCGCACAGCGGCCGTGCTGAAGGCGCGCCTAAGGCAAGCCCATCTGCGCCTGTCCGCGCCCGAACGGGCTCAGGGGCCAGAAATTCTGGTCATTTTTTTTATAACGATATTATTCCTCATTCATCTACTGTCAAGGGGTGGGCCAAACCTTGTAAGCATAAGGTACAATTAGACTGTAGGTCAGACTGGATGTGTAAGGCATGCAACTGGAAACTACTTGCTCCCTTAACCCTGAAGGAAGTTAGAGCTCAGCATAATAGGATTGTGATGTCAGGTAACACAGATAATGGGTATAAGGTGGCTTCTGCTAAGCCGCTTTGTTAGGCACTGATTAATGTTCGCTCACTCCCTAAACACAAATTAGAAATTAGCAAGATGATTGATGCTTGGCATATTGACTGTCTATTTATGACAGAAACCTGGGGTAAATTAGAATCTAAACCTGACTTTATTGAAGCAACTCCTCCAGGGTACATGTACTATAGATTAGATAGACCTCTGTGTCGGGGAGGTGGTTTGGCTATTATTTGCAGGACCGCCCTCTCCTGCACTTGGATGGGCATTCCTTCTGAAACATGTGAAGTGATGGCCTTTAAGATCTCACAGAATAACCAGGGTCTCTGCCACTCTAGCTCTGGTGATGTCCAAAGTAGACTATTGTAATGCCCTTTTTCTTAATCTAGACAAAGGCTCACTGAATAAGCTACAGTTGGTCCAGAACTCGGCGGCCAGAGCTGTTCTTAATCTTTCTCATTGGATTTCAGTTAAAAGTAGTCTTAGACAGTTACATTGGCTTCCGGTGGCTCAGCGGATTACTTTTAAATCTCTCTGCTTGACCTATAAAACAGTTCATGGCACGGGTCCTCAAAATCTGACCTCCAAGCTCTGTTGGTACAACCCAAGAGACATCTTAGGTCATCCACAGCCTACAGAATTCAGGTTCCACGGATCAGCAGAGTGAAGTGGGGTGATAAAGCGTTCACCGTAGTGGCAGCTAGATGTTGGAACTCCCTCCCTTTGAATATTAGGTCAGAATCTAGTTACTTATGCTTCAGGAAACTGATTAAAACATGGCTCTTTCCTTGTTAACCTCTTCTTAGGCTCTCTCTGCTGGTCTTTTTCTTTTGGGATTTCTCTTGATGGTTTTTGGCGTTCTCCTCACCTATGCTAGCGCTTCGATGCTCTTTGTGAGCCGGAATGCACTCTATAAATTCGACATACATACATACATTCACATGAGAGATGTACTGGTCTGCCAAACACACCATCTGCACGTTCATTGAATGGTAGCTTTTTCGATTTCTGTACACCTGTTCATTCCTGTTGGGGGGGGGGGGACAAATGCCACATGTGTACCATCTGTGGCACCAAGGATGTTGGGGATATGTCCCAGGGCATAGAAGTCAGCTTTCACTGTGACCAGTCCTCCACCTGGGGGAAAACGATGTAGCTGCACATGTGTTTCAGCAGGGCAGATAACACTCTGGACAACATGTTAGAGAACATTGGTTGAGACATCCCTGTTGCCATGGGCAGTGTTGTTTGAAAGGAACCACTTGCCAGGAAATGGAGCACTGACAGGACCTGCACTAGAGGGGGGATACCTGTGGGATGGCAGATAGCTGACATCAGGTCTGGCTCCAATTGGGCACACAGTTCTTAGATTGTGGCACAATCAAGCCTGTAGGTGATAATGATGTGTCTGTCTTCCATTGTCGACAGGCCCACCAGGGTCTGTACACTGGAGGATGACACCATCTCATTATGTGCCCCAGCAGATGTGCCCTATGGAAGAGAATGGTGATCAGAGGGTCATGTACCACAGAGGTTGCACAAGTGTTTTTGCAGTAATGTGAGTAAATCCGTGTGTAACATTGTCTGTCCGTATTTCTGCCCAAATGTGCAGTGACGCAGTTAGGTGCCCTTCCATGTGGAGGCTGCCTGATCTGTAAGGAGGACAAGGGGGAAATAAGGTAACTGCGCTGGCGTTGTGCAGCGTCGCTGTAGGCGGTCGAAGACTGCCGCGCAATTCAGCATTGGTTATCATTGGACCCTATGGGTTCCAGGAGCCAATGACGAGGTACGCCGGTGGTGACGGTATGCACCGCCGCGGACGTGACTGTCATTTTCTATCTGTTCACTGACTTGATATCTGACCATCAACAGGAGAGGACCTACACTGCAAGTGCTGCTGTGACCTGTGTCTGGAAGTAACAATGGCTCGAGTGTCTGGGGAAAGGGCCCCTGCCTTCACTTCAGAGGAGTTGGAGAGACTAGTGGATGGGGTTCTCCCCCAGTACACGCTACTCTACGGTCCTCCAGACAAGCAGGTGAGTAAGCTGTGAGCATGATGAGTGGGACATGAATGTATGGAGTGGTGTGGATGGAAGATACGTGTGGGGGGCTGAGGTCTGCATGTGAGGATGGTGAGTGTATGTGTGTCAGGGCATGGGTGGGAAGTGGTGGGCAATGAGTATGACAAACCGGACGAGGGAGTAATTTCCTTTCATACTTTACCTTTCCTCTTGGTCAGCGCCCACCAGAAGAAGGGTATTTGGTATGCCATCGCCAAGGAAGTGCTGACCGTCGGGGTCTATCATAGACGGAGCACCCACTGCCGCAAGAGATGGGAGGACCTGCGCCACTGGTGCAAGAAGACGGCGGAGGCCCAGCTGGGGATGGCCTCCCAACGTGGAAGGGGTGCCCGTCGCACCATGACCCCCCGATGTTCCGGATCCTGGCGGTGGCATATCCGGAGTTGGATCGACGCTTGAGGGCATCACAGCAGCCACAAGGGGGTGAGTACAGTCTCATTCAGCCAACTCTGCATGCTTTATGAGGTGTCTGGGTGGGGGATGTGGGCTGTGGGTTTCCCTAGGCCAGGACGAACTTGGTAGAGTAGGTCCCTTGTTAGGCAGGCTCTGTGGCACTCCAACCCCAATAGTGGTAGTGGCCATCTACAACTAGTCAGCCTCCTCTGGGTTCCAGGTGTGCAGCAAATGGGGTTAGGCATAGTCCCCCATGGGCAGGTATTTTTCCTCTTAACTGCTAGTGCATGGCCCAGTGCATAGGGCTGCTCTGTGTGCATTGTGTCTGCCAACGGTAGTAGTGTTGCTATCATTAACCATATGTCTCTTCTGTCTTTCCCTCCCTTTTTGTTTTGTCACCCTGTCCTTGTGTGCATTAGCATCATCTGGCGGAGGAGCAGAGGCACCGGAGACGGCGGGAGCTGCATCCCACATGGCCTAGGAGGGTGAATGTACAGAGTCTGAAGGCACCAGTGGGACGGAGGGCGAGGGGAGCTCCACGACGGGGACAGGAGGGGACACCAGCAACAGCGACTCTGATGGGAGCTCCCTTGCGGTGGCGGGCACCTCTGTGCCCACCGAAACAACAGGTACAGCCGCCACCCCCCTCCCAGCAGCCCCTCAGCGTGTTTCCCATGCCCACTCACCCAGGAGGGTGGGCATCTCCTTTGCCCCAGGCACCTCAGGCCCTGCCCCAGTCAGCCCTGCTGCCTCAGTGAGGAGGCTATTGACCTCCTGATATCCCTCACTGTTGGGCAGTCAACCATTTTGAATGCCATCCAGGGTGTTGAGAGGCATTTGCAGCAAACAAATGCATACCTGGAGGGCATTCAGTCTGGCATGGCAGCCCAACAGAGAGCATTTCAGGCTCGGGCCTCAGCGCTGATGGCAGCCATTGTCCCTGTGTCCAGCCTCCCCCCTCCAACCTCCTCCACCCAGACCCAATCTCCTCTACCTCAGCCTATCCCAAGCACACCATCAGACCAGCATGCACACACATCAACACACAAAAGTGGCTCAGGCAAACATAAGCACCACACATCCCACAGGCACTCACACAAGCACTATACCCATGCAGATACACCAACATCCACTGCCTCCACTGTGTCCCCCTCTTCCATGTCCTCCACGTTACTCCCGGTCTCATCTCCACTCACACTTGCATGCACTACAGCCTCAGCCACTACCTCCATCACCAGCACACCCATCACTACACACCGCTCATGTGCAATCACCACCCCCACTACCATTCACACCTCCTCTGTGTCCTCTCCCAGTTTGTCTGTGAGCCCTCCTCCTAAAGTACACAAACGCCGGCACACACCCACTCAACAGCCATCCACCTCATAACAGCCTCTAACCCATGCACCTTCACCCAAACTCAGCAGACGTACACCTCCTACAACCACTTCCTCTTCCTCCACTCCCAAACCCCCTCCATCTTCCAGTCCCAGTGTGTCTAAAAAACTTTTCCTGGATAACATTGACCTCTTCTCTACACCTCCCCCCTCCTTCCCCTAGGGCCAGGATGTCTAGATCCCAGACCAGCACCTCAGCCACCAAATTGGTGTCCACTGTCGTCCCTGCAAGTCCGGGAGGATCGAAGGGGGCTCCTGTCAGGGCTGCCAGTGTGCCACCTACTGAAACCAAGGACCACCCGATTCTGCTACCTGCCAAGGTAAAGAAGGGGCCAGCATGCAGAAGAGAAAAGCCGCACCACCCACCCAGCAAGGCCTCATCCAGAACCAAAGAGGACAGTGCCAAGGTCCCAGCAGTGACTACCAAGGTGGGGATGGGACACAAAAGCAAAGGAAAGTCACCTCAGGGCACGGAGCCTCTGGGTGAGGGACAGGTGACCCCCATTTCTCATGACAGGCCAGCAACCTGTACCACGGTGAGCAGCACAGCAACGACCGCCACCTGCACCACCACCTGCACCGCCACCTGAACCGCCATCTGCACCGCCACTTGTACGGCAGCTGCCACAAATACAGTCACCAGCATCACCCCCAGTGGGCAGCCGTCTAAGGCTGCAGGAGATGGCCTGGTGTCTCCCTCTACTACTACAGACATCTGCACCGTGGGCAGCACCGTCAGCATCTCTGTCGCAGACACCTGCCCCGTGATGTGCCCAACCAGTGCATCACTGGGCACCAAGCCCCCTACAGAACCAGTGGAGAAAAGCATCCACTAACCCAGTCCTTGGCAGGATGAAGCACTCTGGGCACCAAGCCCCCTCCAGAACCAGTGGAGAAAAGCATCCACTAACCCAGTCCTTGGCAGGATGAAGCACTCTGGGCACCAAGTCCCCTCCACAACCAGTGGAACATGTCACCGACTTGAGAGACTGTGGCTTTGTACTCCCCAGGACCAAGCAGTGGGCAAACCACCCACTTGAGAGCCTGTGGCTTTGCACTCCCCAGGAGCAACCAGTGGGCAACCCAACCACTTGAGAGACTGTGGCTTTGTACTCCCCAGGACCAAGCAGTGGGCAAATCACCCACTTGAAAGACTGTGGCTTTGTACTCCCCAGGACCAAGCAGTGGGCAAACGACCCACTTGAGAGACTGTGACCTTGTACTCCCCAGGACCAAGCAGTGGGCATGGAACCCCCTCGAGGAGCAGTGGCATTGTCCCATCATCCGGCTGAGGTGCCCCCCTCCCCTTTCCCCTGAGGCGCCTGTTTTTTTTCCGACCTGATGCCCCTGCAGTGTTCTCTCCGTTTTAAGGCAGGTGTCATGTGTGGGCTTCGCCCATGCTTTTTGGGACCACTGGTCCATGGACATTTAATGTGACAGTGTACGGACTTGTGTACTTGCTGTAAATATTTGTATACACTGATTATTTACGGTTCTCTTGGGCTATCTGATTGTTCAAATATTACACTAGCTAAACTCATTTCGTTTTGTCCTTGCGTTCTTCCAAGGGGTGACGGGGTGTATCTGTGATGTGATTGGACTGCCAGGGTTGTAATGAGGGCTTTTGTGTGTTTTAGTAATGACAATATTAAAACCTTGTATTTGTTCTGTTAGCATACCTAGGCCTGAGGTTAGCATAGAAGTTTGAATCACATCTTTTCTCTAACTTGAATTTTTCCAAAGGTTGTTTCATGTGATTAGTAAAGAGTCAGATTGTATTATGTGTAAGTTTTACACTGCAGTATGTTCCAACATTGGAACATGGTGACTGAAAAGAGAGTAGTACTATTGTTCTATTGTACGGAACTGTTCTATTGAGAAAGGAGAAAACTGTCTTGTGCCATGGAAAAAAGTGTGGATTGCAACAAGTGATGTACAAATTGTTAAACTATTGGATTCACATGGAAATGACTTCACACCAGCCCTGGCTTAGTTTCCTGATGTTTCAAGTCTTGTGCTTTCATTTTTATTAGATATTGTCCCTTTTATGTAATGAGGACTAATCAAATGAACCAATCAAACTGATTTGAGTAATTCCAAATAAGGGAGGGACTAGTAAGTTTCAGTGGCAGTCCTCTTTTGAATCTTGTTCTGTTAAGTTGTCTCCTTGGATGTTTCCTGATTTCCATATGCAACCTGTGTTTTGCACTTTTCCCCTAGTGATGCTTCTACCAGATTTTCTGATGATCTACATGCTTTGCTGATGAAGCTGAATTGAATGCTGAACCTAGAGGAGGTATATTCCAATGCAAATGTTTTTCCCTGACCTGCTTTCCTGAGTAGAGTTAGCATGCTGAAACCTGCTGCTTTTGTTTTTGTTAGTTTAACTTAGCCTGAGATAGATGCTTTACCAAATTATTTTTGTCTTTTCTTTTTGACATTTGCCCACACGTGTAGCCCTCTCCTATACATGCTTGTCCTAATTTGGTTTGTAGTATGGAGAACCTATGTCCCAATCCCTGAATTCTGAATCTGTGCAACTGAATTGATTAATTAATTCACTGTGTTGAAACATGTTTCTGTCTCACCAGTGATTGCTTTATTAATATGCATTACTCTTTTTGAATGTCTAATGTTGGTGATGTTGAGTAGATTAAACTTGTTTTGTAGATTTGTTCAGCCTAGGATGTTCCTTTATCTTTACAATTTGATTTTGCACACAATTTACATGACTTTGGCTTTGTGGTTATAATATAAAGCTTTGAAACATTCATTGATAGAAGTTTTCTTTCCTGGCCACATGTGTCATGATGTTTAAATTAGCTGTTTGGGTTTGAGTTGATTGTGAATGGGTACCACACTCTTCACTGAGCAAAACATTCCATCGTCCTGAGGGAGAAGTAAAGGGCATTTTTCGCCAACATCTAAACAAGGCCCTTAGTCCGTAACTACTCAGACTTCTCCTTTCAGTTTGCTGGGCCTGTGAGTATTCATACAAATTTTTCTCTGGGTTTGCAGTTGTCATGTAATCGGAGATATAGTACCTCAGATCCAAGTACCACAAAACCATTAAAGAGTACCATAAACCCGAAAAACATTTTTGCGATGAAATTTATTTGTAATATGTTGTTTGACAGTAAGACATATCTAAACATAACTGAAAACAACTGCACAGAAGCCAGAATCAGGAAACGGGGTGTGTCGATCCCACCTATGCCTATTTTTCAGAATTTTTCAGGATTCAAAGAGGATCCCCATGCCCTTGTGCACCATTACTGGGGTTTGATTGGATCCTGAGGATGTAATGTTCAATATTCAAATAGTTCCTGAAATCTAGAACAGTTCATTGCACTCCGTGGTATAGGAATTCTCTTCTGCAAAAATTACTACAGTTTCTATGTAGTTTTCTTTTTTGGGGAAAATAAAACATTTCTTTTTTTCTAATGGCTTCTGGACAAGAGCAGAAGAGAAGAAATCAAGAAGGAGAAAAAGGAAATTATGAACTGGAAGATAATTATACTGAGGATTCCAGGTCGCCATGCCAGTGGATGAAAAAAATGTCATCCAAGAAGGTGATGTACAGTTTTTTGTGGCAATCCAAAAGCCCATCAATGGTATGCGCACTTCTGACAGAGCTTTTCAAGCTCTTCCTCACCATGACAAGTTATTAGAAGCCTGGAAACATGCCAATTGTACTTCCCTTACCGAAGAATCCCTCTGCGAAAACCACTCTCCTGGCAGCTAGGGATGAGATTGGGATCAGTTTGGATTAAGGAAGACTTGAGGCAACCATCAGACTCGATCTCCCAGCAGCCTTTGAGAGGTTCTTTGTTGCACTGTTGATAAAGGGGCTTTTTGAGATTGGAATCTGCTCCAAAGTTCAGGCCTGGTTCACTTCCTTTCTGTCTCAGCGGACCTAGGCAGTATATCTCAGTATTTTAGATCCAATGCCATCTGTATACCTTGTAGGGTTCATCCCTTGACATTACCTTTTTCACAATCTACATGGCCATACAGGCTGCTCTAATCTCAGAGTATGGCTTTGAAGTACTATCATAAGTGGACAACACTACGCTTTGTGATATCCACACCAAAAGTACAACAGTATTATATTCTGTGAATATATGAGATCAGTGTTCCTCAAGATGAAACAGATCTGTATTAAACCTAACTGGGACAAAGCTGATATTGGCCTGTATTCGAAGACAAGTGACATATGGAATTACAAATAATGGCCATGTGTGCTCAGGAATCCACCTATTTCAAGAATGGAGACAAAAAATCTGGGCATTTTTATTGACAACTCGCTCAGTATGAAAGCACCGATCTCCACTGTCTGTGGCTCCTGCCTCAGGATCCTAAGTATGCTTAGGGACATGTTTAATTGGATGCCATTCTACCGCAAGCAGCTTATTAAGCAGACATTTTTTTCATACTGGACTATAACACTCTGTATGTGAGCATCAGTGATTTCCTCTTATCATGTCTTTAAACTATCCAAAAATGCAGCAACCAAACTGGTTTGTTAACTTCCTTCAAGAGTGGCTTTAAGTCCTGTTCTGAAATTGCTTCACTGGTCACCCATTCGGGAGTGGATCATTTTGAATTTTCTTTGTCAAATTCACAGTTTTATTTAGGGGTGGCTCACGCTATCGCACAATTGAGTCTGTTTTTACAGCCCACTGTGGCTCTTAGCTCATCTTCTGTCATCCTTGTGCTTCTACGTCACTACACTCAAGCTAGAAGTGGTGGCTAGTCTTTTATGTATTGGCATCTTCGCATTGGAACAAACTGCTGATTGCAATCTGGCTGATGAAGGGTGATACCCTAAAACCGGTCCCAGGATGCTTGTTTCCGGTCCAGGGAGGACCTGGCTTGGCAGTTCGGGCTGGACTGTTCCCATGAGGAACAGGGTCAAGACTGATTTGCATATGGCTGGGTCCAACCTGGGGTGGCATGGTGAGCAAAAGAACGATGGATTAAACCCAAATCTGTGACTGGGGGTGAGTGTTTGCATTGTTCAGCACTCCGTCCATCATCCTTTTGTGTTGCTAAAGTTGCCCTATGTGGGAAGGGTATGCCCAGACGTGGTTCCCTTGCTCACTGTGCCACTGGATTCAAGCTAGCCTGGCTGATGAAGGGTGATACCCTGAAACCGGTCCCAGGATACCTGTTTCCGGTCCAGGGAGGACCTGGCTTGGCAGTTCAGGCTAGACTGTTCCCATGAGAAACAGGGTCAAGACTGATTTGCATAAGTCTGGGTCCAAACTGGGGTGGCATGGTGAACAAAAGAACTATGGATTAAACCCAGATCTGTGACTGGGAGTGAGTGTTTGCATTGTTCAGCACTCCGTCCATCATCCTTTTGTATTGCTGCAATCCGCTCTTGCCAGAAAAGAGACTGTTTAAAAAACAACTCAAAACTTAACATTTAAAGCAGTGGTCTGTGGCATTAAAGCAGACTGGTCTGCACCTTACCCTCCATCACTGGGGTATCTTAATGGGCGTGACAGTAATGCTATAAAAAAAACCACCATAACAGGCATAACACAGTACAACACAATAAATAAGAAGGAGCAATCAAAGAAAATACAGCTCCAGAACTATATCTATGCACAAGCAATTTAAAGCAGTTCACTTCTGAGAAAATTAACAGTTGAAGGGTCACTGAAGAAGTTAACTCATTCTGAACAACCATACTCTATGCCATCCTTGCCTGAACTTATCTTGAAAGAGGAAAAAGAAGACATTGATCCCTCCTTCAAATCTGTGGCATATGGGACAGGCACAAAAGCAAACTAAAACATTTTTAAAAGCCAAAAGGTTGTTCTTTTCAGAATCCACTCTAATGGCTTAAAATGGGTAAAAATATAAGTTGCTTGTTTTTGTATGTGATTAAGAGTGAGTGAGAGTGAATAAAATAGATGGACCAAAAAAAGATGTGGATGTGTAAATCAAATGAGTAAATAAGTGAGTGAATGGCTGTATAAAAATAAGGAAGTGAGTAGGAGGTGGGGTTGAATGTGAAAGTAAGAGAAAGACTAAGGGGCATATTTATGAAGTAGTTGTGCATAATTTTCTTTAACGTAAGCTAGCGTCATTCCTTAGCGCAATCCGTGTGCCATATTTAAGAAATGACGTAGGATGGCGCTAAGGAATGGTTAGAGTAAAAAAAATGACATTAGCCATTGTGACATGCTGTAAGGAAAAATGACAATAATCCTGCAAAAGTGGTACTAGATCGTTTTGTGGCATGTAAACATGTCGCAAAAGAGTTAGCACCACTTTTTTACTGCATTAGCATCAAAATAAAACTCACAAGCAGGAAAAAGTGCAATTGTAAGTGAAGATTAATTTTTCATGCCAGAAGAGACCCCAGGGAGACCCCAGTCACCCAAAAACCAGCCAGGAGGGTCCAGAAAAATCCCAGGAGACGGAGAAGAGAAAGCGCTAGTGCCACTTTAGCGAGGAGGAGCATGACATCTTGGTCAGAGAAGTGACGAAGCACCATCTCCAGCTCTTCGTCACATCCAAATTGCCAGTTGGTAGGAGAGAAGCAACATGGCAGCAAGTAGTTGACCAGTCAACAGCGTCGCAGAGGACAAGAGGAAGTGCAGGACTAAGGAAAAACTCACCAGGAACCGAAAGACAGCACTGTAGACTGGAGGTTGAAGTCCCACACCACAGGAGGACCTGAATGAGCTGAAGGAGATGGTTGCAGTGGTCATCCCGGAGGAGCTGGTCACTGGAATTGCAGGACAGGACAGCGCAGACTACCAAGAACCACCACAACTGCAGGGTTAGTTGCAGGGGGGTATATCTGGAACTGCACAAATGGCAAAAAGGGGCGACACATAAGACACACTCAATGCATGCTAAAGTATTGCATCAGGACACATAGGCCCTGAATCAAGATGCTCCATCCCCACCCATGCCACACATGTACTGACACTAAGGTTGTGCTATGCACTCCAATAGATACACAACATCAACATAGCCCACTCACTACAGCTACTTTCCTCCATGTAAATATGCACCACAGTGCCTGGAAGGAATGTGCAAATAGTGTGGCTGTGGCTGTGCCATTACAACACCAATTGCATATTGTCAAAGCCCCAGTACCAACAGAGCGTAGACATCAGAGACTAGGACGGAAGACAATACCACCCCAGGGGTGTTGTCTTGGTGTTTCTCTGGCCAAAATGCTTCCCTTCCTTCTTGTCGCATTGCCTTTACTCAAGTGTGCTGCATCTTGCAGCACACACTGAAATGTCATCTCAGCAAAAATTGCTTGCACATGTGCAGGAAGGGACACCTCCCTGCACATGAATAAATCATCCCTTCAGGGCAGGCACCCCTTCATCATTCTGCAACAATGCCCGTGTTGGTGCAGGGAGAACAAATCAGTGTAGGCGCAGGGGGAATTGCAGGGCTGTACCATATAACATGGCACATCCCTATGTTTCTAAACTGGTGCAGTGTCGTACAACACATATTGCAGCTGTCCTGAGCCGTGCCACATGAGAAAAATCCACCCTAAAGCTTGCAACCTATAGAACACAATCCATACAGTGGAATCCACAACAAGTCAGAAACAACCAAATGTGCCATATGGGAATGGCCACAAAATAAAACACATAGAACACATGAAGCATGTCTGTGAACATCATGTGTGCAGCTTTACAAGTAGATGCAATATCACCATAAGACAAGAAAGAGGACCAGATCAAACTGAACATGATGGTATGTGATGCACCATAATTTTCAAAACGCAGGGATGCACCATATACATAAGAATACAGCGCACCCCTGTGTCTCCCCCGTGCAAGTGGAAATTAGCTTTCGTGTACCAACGCAGCCACGGTTGCACCATAGTGCAAGGATGGCTGCGTTGAGTGGGAGATTGTTTTTGTGCAAGAAGTAACACCTTTCTGCGCAACAACAAATTTAAAGGAAAATTTGCTCTTACCATAGAAAAAGCGAAAAATCCACTAGAAATGTATCACTAGATTTTGCCAATTTCCCAATGTTGGGGAGTGCAAGGTCACAGTCTCTGAGGTGGAAAACTTGCCGACTGATCCTGGAGGGGGCTCCATGCCCATTTTCCAATGCTGGGGAGTGCAAGGTCACAATCTCTGAGGTGTGGAACTTGACCACTGATCCTGGAGGGGGCTCCATGCCCATTTCCCTAAGCTGGGGAGTGCAAGGTCACAGTCTCTGAGGTAGGGAACTTGCCCACTGATCCTGGAGGGGGATCCTTGTACAACAGTCCCTAGAGGGTGGCCTACATGCCCTCTGCTGGAGGTGAGGGCTTCAGTGTCTCAGCTAGAGGTGAGGGCTGCATTGTCTCTGCTGGGGGAGGTGTCGCCTAGGCAGCCTCTGCTGGAGGTGAGAGCTGCTGTTTCCCAGCTGGAGGTGAGGGCTTCTTTCCTGTCATTGGTGGTCGAGTGGGATCCTTTTCCTGCCTTGGTGGTTGAGTGTGAAGCTTTTCTTGCATTGAGGGTTGAGTGGGGACCTTTTCTTGCATTAGTGGTTGAATGGGAACCTTACCCCTCCTGGCTGGTGGAGTGGGAACCTTACCCCGTCTGGCAGGTGGAGTGGGATCCTTCCCTTTCCTGGCTGGTGGAGTGGGATTATTTCCTTTCCTGGCTGGTAGAGTGGGATCATTCACTGTCTTGTCTCCACGACTAGGAGGTGCCTCCACTGTCCCCATGGACTGTTTGGCTGAGGTGCTGGGCTGTGTCGTTGGTACCCTGGTCTTATAGGCAGGACGGGGAGGGGCAGGGAAGATGTCAAGTTGGGCAAGGAAAAGCTTCTTAGGGAAGGTGCGGCGGGATGAGGTATGGGATTGGAGTTTGAGGGAGTAGATATTGGATGAGTATGTCTGCTGAACTTGGGTGCAGGTGTGTGCGCAGTGTGCTGATGTGAGGTGGATGGCTGTTGGGAGTATGAGTGCCTGTGTTTGTGTCCTTCAGGAGTGGGGACAGACAGGGTGGGAGAGGACACAGGGGATGCGTGGATGAATGTTGTGGAGGTGTCTGCTAGTGAGGTGTGTGTGATAATTGGTGTGGTGATGCTGGTGGTGGCTGGTGTGAGTGTGGACATGACTGTGACGGAGGGGGAGGGGCTGGACGAGGGGGAGACTGTGGAGGCAGTGGATCTGGATGTGTGTGAAACTGTCTTTTGTTTGTGTGAGTGCTTGTGGACTGAAGTGTGGTGCCTGTGTTTGACTGTGCCACTCTTGTGTGATGTCTAGTGTGAGTGCTCATCTGTATGTGTGCATGGGTTGTGTTGGGGCTGAGAAGGCTGGGACTGGGAAGTGGTATTTAGAAGGGGGATAGTAGAAACAGGGACTATGGCTGCCATCAGAGAGGAGGCCAGAGCCTGAATCGATCTTTGTTGGTCCGCTAGTCCACCTCCAGGAATGAATTTCATTGCTGCATCTGGGATGCCAGCCCCTGGATGGCATTCACAATGGTTGACTGCCCTACAGGGATGGATCTCAGGAGGTTGATAACCTCCTCACACAGGGCAGCAGGGCTCAATGGGGCAGGGCCTGAGGTGAAGGAGATGCCCAGCCTCCTGGGAGAGCTGGTACAGACAACTCGCTGAGGGGCTACTGGGAGGGTGGTGCTGGTAGGAGGTGACGGTTGTACCTGCAGGTGGGGGGCCACAGAGGTGTCCACCACCACCAGGGAGCTTCCATCGGAGGAGGGATCTGAGTCAGTGTTGTCACCTCCTGTCTCCACTATGGTGCTCCCCTCGCTCTCCGTCCCACTGGTTCACTCAATGTTGGTGGACTCTGCCTCCTCGGTCCTGTGGGATGCAGCTCCCTCTGTCACCAGTGCCCCTGCTCCTCTGCCAGATGATGCTATTGCACACATGAATAGGATGACAGAAGGAGGAAGGGGGAGGGAGAGAAAGGGAGCACATGTGTCAATTACAGCAGTTGGTGTACACACTACCATCACACACAGGAATCAGTCATGAGCATTATGCATTGCACGGGCATTCAATTGGCCAGATGCCACAGCAGGATGAGGGCCAACCACTGCCAACTGCACCCCTCCTGGGACCCACAAAGCCCTGACTGAAATAAAACCGAGCTAGGTTACCTGAATTTGCTAGACACCCATTACCCTTGAGCTGGATCACGCTGCAAACTCTGACCTGGCATTAAGGGGCACCCACTAACTCACACCGACCACCAGGATCCCATCCCACCTACCAATGATTGTAGTAACACCCAATGTACACACACCATTGTGGCTGCTGTAATGCCTTCAAGTGCCCATCTAGCTCTGGGTAGGCAACCGCCAGTATGGGGGCAATCAGGTTCCAACGTGCACCCCTTCCTCATTGGGAGGCCATCCCCAGCTGGGCCTTCACAGTCTTCCCGAGCCCAGAGTCTCTGGTCCTCCCACCGTTTCCTGCAGTGGGTGCTCAGCCAGCTGTAGTCCCCCAGGGTCCACACATCCTTGGCAATGGCACACCACAATCCCTTCTTTTGATGGGCACTGACTTGCAGAGGTAATACACCCAGGAGGACACCATTACACATACAATCCAGCCTGTCACAAATATGGCTCACAAATCCCGTTTCCAACTCCATTGGCACACACATTGCCCACCGCCAACTATGTACACTACCAACAGACATCCCCCCAAATAACACGATGCCTGCACACACATCTCCATGCAACCTTCTCACATGCATCGTGCCCAAGGTGTACTCACCTGCGCGTCTGGAGGCCCATACAGCTGTCCATACTGGGGTAGAACCCCATCCTCCAAGTGCTCCTACTCCACCGAAGTGAAGGCAGGAGCCCTTTTCCCAGTCACACAGGCCATGGTAGGTTCCAGACACAGGTCACAGCAGCACACGCAGTGTAGGTGTTCTACTGTGGAAAGTCAGGAATCAAGTGAGGTTATAGACAGAAAATGGCAGTCATGTCCGCAACAGTGTACCCTGTCACCGCCGCTGCTGATCCCCATTGGCCACTGTACTCCATAGAGCCCCATATTAGCCAACGAGGAATTGCCCGGCGGTGCAAGACGCCACGACACCCAGCATCAGAGGAGTTACCTCACTTCCACCTGTCCCTACATACAGGACAGGCGGACACCATGTCATGGAGATGGACAACCATCAGATTAACCTTGACTGCGTGTGGTTGTGGTTCCATTGTTCAAATTGTGAGACAGCCTACTCACTCTTGTGACCCTTAGGTAACTACCACTGCGGATGAATGAGAGGAGAAGACGACCCCCATGTACAGACCCCTTGTGGACTTGGCTACACTGGAGGACATGCATATAATACTGACCTATAGACTGGACAGTGCCACAATCACAGAGCTGTGCACTCAATTGGAGCTTGACCTAATATCAGCTATCCATCATCCCATTGGGATCCCCCCTCTTGTGCAGGTTCTATCAGTGCTCCATTTCCTGGCAACTGGTTCTTTCCACGTGACAGTGGGCTTGGCAGCAGGAATGTCACAGCCAATGTTCTCAATAGTGCTGGCAAGGGTATTGTCTGCTTTGGTGAAGCACATGTGCAGCTACATTTCTTTCCCCCAGTTAGAAGCTTTGGCTACTGTGAAGGCCGGATTCTATGCAATGGGACATATACCCAATATTATTGGGGCCATTGACTCGGAATAGTTTCCACTCACTCAATGTGCAAATGGTGTGCCTGGCATACCAGTATATCTCCCACGTCACTGCCAAATATCCTGTGTCAGTGGATGACACCTTCTTTCTGAGGAATAGCAGCATCCCAAATCTGATGGCCCAACTACAGAGGCACAGGGTGTAGCTAATAGGTGAGCCAGAGTCCCCACCCACGGTATGTCAGTGTATGCCTTATTTGTCCTATTTATGTGTAGGAAAATGATTTACTCAGCAGGAGCTGCAACACAAAAGATCATCACGACTTCTGCTGAGTACATGGGGGCCCATCACATACATTTATATGCATCCATAGCATTCCTGTTCTCAGCAGCCGTTCTGAGTTAAGGAAATATGAAATTTAGGTATTTCTTATTTTTCCAATGGCTCATACATTTGCCCTCCAAACAGGTTTTGAGACCCCCTCCCATACATGATGCATGGCGCAGTCCTCATGTTGTGCTGCTCCATACCAAGTTGCCCTATTTATGCATCACAACACTTTGTAATGGTTGTGCAGGGAAAATGGTACATCTGCCCTGCCGCTTCATTATTGTACATTTGAATGGCAGGCCAAAGGTGGTGCTGGGGCTCTTGATAGAGGTAGCATACAACATGTCCAGTTCCATAACCATGACATGCAGCACTTAACCGTATCTGCATCTGTCATGCACATGCAAAAAATTGACTTTGTATGGAAATGGGATGCTTACCAACTGCTCCACCAATCTCGATCCTCAGATGATCCATCATATCTTGCTCCCTTGTTAAGAGGTATGCCCAGCGGTGCTTCAATTGGTGGTCATTCCTTCCAGTTGCAAAAACTCTTGTCAGATGGTGGAGCACTTTGCCCCACCGCAGGTTTCTGGCCTCCCCAGTACCAGCATCATGCGGAGGCAGTGCTGTACAAGCCATATGAAACCCTCAGCTCGTCAGTCTACATCCTGGCCCTCCTATCTTTCCTTGACATAATGGACTGCAAATGCAGTTCATGCAAAAAAAAGATTTCCCTACAACTACCTCAAGAACTATAGTACCTGAGACAAACACCAAACAATACAGAAATAGAAACCAAACACTTGCAATAAAAAAAGACAGGTTTAAAGAAAAATAAAACACAACAGCTACAGGACACAGCACAATAAACACTCCAAACACCCCAAAACTCCAACAGCACCAGCTCCACACACACTCACACAGTCACAGACAAAAAGACTGTGAATTGAAAGTGAAAGTGGACTCACTATACCATGTTTGCAGGCAGGATGTCCTGTTTCATCACTTTCTGGGCCTGTGCATTACATTTCGGGTCATGCGTTGCTTTTTTTGCCTGGGAACATGCCATAGACATTCAGGAGCTAGGTGTCTTTTAGCTTAGGAGAAAAGTATTGTATATGCGTATGCGTGTACATTTTGACGTATGCCGGTCATACGTCGTAGTTTTCCACACTGTGCGTGAAAAGGCCTGTGGATGTGCGATGGACTTTCAGGGTCCAGGCGTCTTTTACATGTGGAGAAAAGTAGGAGGTTTAGATATTTGCATCGAAACTTGACGCATGACTGTCATGTGTCAATTTTTCACCATGGTGTGTGAAAATGCCAGTGAACGTGCAATAGACGTTCAGAGCCAAGGCATCCTTTTGCTGGCGTTGCAGAGTATAGTTTTGAGGCATTTGTGTCATGATTTTTTTTTACGCATGATGGGAATGCGTGGAATTTTGCAATGTAGGCTTTGATGCACCCAGAATCACTTTCTATGTCACATGGGCTATGCAACAATGTTGGTTATATGGTATGGCTACATGTGTGTAACCATTCAGTCATGTCAGAATGGTGACATTGGTCTGTTGAATCCATAGGTTTGTTAATGAGTCTTCTGAATGCGATTACTCCTACCTTGTGCATATGTGCTTGTGTAGCTGCACTGTGTCCACATACATGTTGGCACATGTATACTATGAGTGTAAAAATGTGTTTGTTTACTAATTTGTAGGAGTACTACATTGTTATGTCTGATATAGAAATGTACACATACCAACAACACAATATATATGATGCCCTATATCCAACACATGGTAAGGCATGTGACAACCATGTCAATTTGTACTCAGAGTATGCAGTGAGGTAAGTCTGGGTTGACATCATGTTATTTCTACCAATTTGCGTGTGCATGTGTGTCCACTCTGTGGTGTGTTGTTGGTTTTTACTTAATGCTGCTCTGCTACACGTGTGACATATGGTTCCCCATGCATCTTAGTTGCAGGAGATTGTATGCACATATGTGTTACTGAAGGTTGGTATATGCTGTGTGTGTGTAAAGACATGCGTAGTGTCATTTCTGTAACATATGACCACAGTGCTGTGTTCATGGGTTGTGAAACCTTACATTGCTACCTCCTGCATGGACACATGTTGGCATTTGACAAATGCATGTGTGACATAGGGTTCCCCATGCATCTTAGTTGCATGAGATGGTATGTACACATGTGCTACTGAAGGTTGGTATATGTTGTGTGTGTGTAAAGACATGTGTAGTGTAATTTCCATAACATTTGACCACAGTGGTGTGTTCAAGGATTGTGAAACCTTACATTACTAACTTCCTGCATGGACACATGTTTGCATTTGACAAATGCCTGTGTAGTCACATCAGTGCCACCTGTGTTTCTGTAAGTCGGAACACATGTGAAGGTCATGTCTTACAGTCAGTGATCTTGTGATATCTATGCCCTTACCTTTGTGTTAGGTTGCCTTTTGTTTAGACTTCATATACATTACCATGCCTGAACCATTACAGTGGTACATATGTGCTGAGATATATCGTATATGTGTGCATGCCACCAACTAGGCACTCACATATGTCCACAACATCTTTGTTATGACTGTCACATACAATGGCATACCACTGTGTAGTAGTGTTGCAGTCTGGCATAGATGGCAGCCTCCTAATCATCATTACTGTGTGAGTCTGTATAGCAAAACAAACCTCTGGTTGCATGTGAAGGGGCAGGATAACGGAGCTCCAGTTTACTCAGCCCACTGTGCACGTGCATCAGGCCCCTGACAATGTCATATATTCATGTAGCCAGAGAAGTGGTGTTCAGGTTTTTTGAGCGGGGATCTAGGCTCTTCATGATTGCTACTCAGCAGAACAATGCACACTTCCCTGCAGATAGACACATGCAAAACTGTGATCAAACAGACCAGGATATCACATTTTCCTCTGCGGTACTTGATGTCAGCCTTCCCCTCTCATGTGAAGAAGACGGGTACTTGCATGTGTATGAAATGTCTCATCCTTTTATGTCCTTAGTTATTTTCGTGGGTAGCTTGTTTAGGGGTTGTATATCTGTTGTGACTTCAATTTTGGGAACGTGCTAGGGTACAGATGTTGTCTGTCACTGCCTCCTGTCATGTTGGCATGCAATGAGCAAATACCACATTATGGTAGTGACAAACATTTCTGGGTTATGTACTGACCCGGCCACCCTCTCTATACATAATTTGATTGTTAACATGTAGACATTGATGTGTTACACAGTCAGTATTGGTCTAGCTATGTTCCTTCTCCATGTTTTCCTTGATTATTGGTAAGGTATGTATTGTCTCCTACATTGCTCCCATTCTTTTGGCTGTTTGCACTTTGTACACATCTTCTATAGCAACATTGTCTGGTCATACAGGGACAGGATGCAACATGTGACTTGTGTAATTTGTAAATGCACACATCTTCTACTACTGGCTACATGATAGTTACGGTCCCATTGATGGTATTTGTGTGTTGTAATGAGTGCCACGCAAACATGACGTTACACTTGCCACAGCACTTGTGTTGTCTTCAAGTGACCTCCTATGTTGTATTAGCAAGTACCTGTAGGTATCTCTCAGCTGTCCATCCACATCCTCCGTTGAACATGGGTATGCATTTCTTCCAGCATGCCACAACCTAGGTAACTCTTACCATGACTGAATGATGTTGAGGTGTGAAAATCATCTAAGTGCTGTATTTTTTAATAGCCAAATACAACATATTTGACTAGTTCTACTCCCATTCAGTTTCAGAATGGGTCTCTGACATTATTGAACATTGCTGGACATAGTTGCACATCCCACACCTAATTGCGATGTTGGAGCCCAAAACATGTATGGGATAATTTGTTACTGTTTGTTACTGTTGCTACCTTGTACTTTTTCTGTCATGTGAGTGACAATGAGAGGTATGCTTTGGATGTGCTGTGTGATGTTGTTATACAAAGCATACTATGTAAGCATGCTGGCACGTGTCAAGTGTTGTTGGTGCTAGCAAACCCATTGCTACCTAGGACATACTCCTGTACATCAGTCTCCTTATGTTTATATGGATTTGCTGTAGATATGTGTCATGTCAGCAGATTTGTGTGAAAAGTGTGCATCTGATGTACATAGGGAGTGTGACAAACTCTGCCTACATTCCACCCACACAGTTATTTGGTGGTACATTGTCCCATAACTTCTTAGAGCTTGACAATGAGTCATGTGCTTGGATAGTGATTCTGCACCCATAGCTGCTTAATTTGTCTGGCAACCCATTGCGCACTCCACTGCCAATGTCTGTGTGCCATAAGTGAGGTACAGTCCACCATGTGGCACGGTTGTGCCAATGGCAGTGCCAGGACATAATCCCATGCATTCACTGTGCAGGCTCTGCATCTAACTTTGGTTACAATCCCAGGACATTTACTGAAGGTCAATAGTTACCGATGATGTGCCCCCCCCCTTCTCACACATGCACCGTGCAGGCAAAGCTGCAGTCACCCTGAGAAGTGACAGTGTTCAGTTCCGACATTACTGAAACACCATTTGTTTACAGCTTCTACCTTATGTGTGTCCCCCTTGCATACAGCCTAGTAGGCATGGTGTTGTTGTGAGGAATGGGCTAGGAATTTTGCTCTTTGGACACTTGACGGCACAATATATATTGTGGCGCATGGATCTAGGCCTTCAGGAGTCACATAACCGTGGATTGTGTCTCACTGATATGTGAGATGGAGGCAGTAGACCCTCTTACATCACAAATGGTGTTGCTACCATACTTGTAACTTTTGTGGTTCTTACCTGCTCCCTGAGGTTTGAGTCACATTCCAAAGGAGAATGAGTAGACCAAAGAGATCAGGTGCAGAGTATTTTATTTGTGCTATTTACAATGTGATGTTGTTATTCCAGTGATTCTGTATAGAAGTTCTCCACTATGTGGAGGCTTCTGCAAACTCCTGCAGCAGTGGTATGTTGTTCCTCCTCCAAATTATCTGCTCCATCATCATCTTCCTCCTCGTTGGTGACATCAACCTGTTCATCCCAGGGAACATTTGTTCTGACACAGAAGTTGTGGAGGATTCCACATGCCAGTATGATGTTGCATAAAAGTGGTGGAGCATACAAGAGGCATCTTCCTGTCAGGGCCAGGTACCTGAACCTTGATTTCAGCAGGCCAAATGTCCTCCTCACCACATTGTGTGTTCTTCTGTGCACTCTCTTTCACTGTTGTGGGATTGGCAAATAGGGTCATTACCCATGGCTGTATGCCATAACCTTGATACGTTGCAAAGGAATGATAGAAGATGTGTTGGTAAAGCTTGATAGAGGTTTGGAATATATCATAGCCGTTGTTAGTGGTAGGTGGAGTGGTAACTCAGACTTGCTTGTGGTATAGTGCATGTTCCTATTTTTGTGAAATGGTTTCATTGGACTGTGTTGATGGACATGACAGTCTTGGCTAGTGGCTCAAGGACATGAGAATTTTCATATTGATTCCAAAATAATGGTTATACTTTAGCAACAATGTGTTGTGTAGTCCATATTTGAGGCAGTGACTTATTGTTGGATGGAACCTACCACCTCCTTCCACAACAATGGTGTCAGATGTGGAGAGAACATTGTAGCCCTCCAAAGCAATCTGTGCTGTCCATTTTACCATGTGACACTACACATGCAGTGCAACTCTTAGTGACCCTTTGTGGCAGATGATGGTTGTGCCAGCCATCAAGGGCCGTATTTATACTCCGTTTGCACCGAATTTGCTTCGTTTTTTTCGACGCAAATTCGACGCTAAACTAACGCCAACTAACGCCATATTTATACTATGGCGTTAGAGGCGTATAGCGCCAAAGTTCCCGGAATGTGCGTCATTTTTTAGCGTGAACCCCTTCCTTGCGTTAATGATATGCAAGGGAGGCGTTCCCGTCTAAAAAATGACTCCCAGGCCTTTACGTGGTATTTATACTCCCGGGCAAAAATGAAGCCCGGGAGTGGGCGTGGCCAAAAACGGCGCATTTGCGCCGCTTTTTAACGCCTGGGTCTGGGATGGCGTTAAGGGACAAGTGGGCTCAAAATGAGCCCACAGTGCCCTCCCCTGCCCCCAGGGACCCCCCCTGCCACCCCTGCCCACCCCAGGAGGACACCCAAGGATGGAGGGACCCATCCCAGTGAAGTACAGGTAAGTTCAGGTAAGTATAATTTTTGTTATTTTTCAATTTTTTTTTGTGGCATAGGGGGGCCTTATTTGTGCCCCCCTACATGCCACTATGCCCAATGACCATGCCCAGGGGACATAAGTCCCCTGGGCATGGCCATTGGGCAAGGGGGCATGACTCCTATCTTTACAATGATAGGAGTCATGTTGATGGGGGATGGGCGTCGAAAAAAAATGGCGCAAGTCGAGTTACGACGATTTTTTCGACGTAACCTGACTTGCCCCATTTTAAGACGCCCATGCGCCATTTTCCCCCTACGCCGGCGCTGCCTGGTGTACGTGGTTTTTCTCGCGCACACCAGGCAGCGCCGGTCTGCTTGCGCCGGCTAACGCCATTCAATAAATACGGCGCCCGCATGGCGCTTCAGAATGGCGTTAGCCGGCGCAAAACTTTTTGACGCTAAACTGCGTTAGCGCAGTTTAGCGTCAAAAAGTATAAATATGGGCCCAAGTGTACGAGGGTGTGTATCACCACACATTTGTAAGCTGATCTAATTTGGTGCAGTAGTATCTCCACCTTCCAGGACATGATTTATTCACAGACACTCTCAGCACATGCACAGTGCAGGCTTTGGGAGGGGGCACAGCTATTTTTCACATGGGTCCCTTAGTATGGTGCAGATAAGGTGAGGTATGTCCTCTATACTCCTGCTGAGCCCTATGATGGCATCCATGATTTTTACAGTTTTGCACAAACTCTGCACAATGGTGGACCATTTCTATTATATGGAACAGACATGGTGGTGTTAGGGGGCGCTAAGGGGCACATGTGAGGTAGCACTGAAGTATTTTGTATTTGTATTTGTGAAGCGCATTCCGGCCATGGCATTGAAGCGCTAAGCGGGGAGAAGTGCAAGTGAGTGTGAAGATAAACAAGGGAACAGAAAGACTGGTTAGGAAGACAGAAATTATTAGCTAGGAAAGAGCCAAGTTTTTAGCAGCTTCCGGAAAGGCATAAAAGCATCTTCTTTCCTAATAGGAAGCGGGAGAGTGATCAAGATTTTGGCTGCTGCCACCGAAAAGGCTCTGTCTCCCCATTTAGACTTCTGGCTGAGGAGGGGAGCAACCAGATGGTGGCCCGATGATCGAAGCTGGCAGCTGGGCACATGCCATTTCAGAGAGGGACAAAGGTATTTGGACCCTTTGGAGTGGAGCGCCTTATGTGTTAGGCAGAGTGCTTTGAAAATAATGCGCTTCTCTACCAGTAACCAGTGCAGCTGCCTCAAGCTGCCACTGGCGGAAGCCAAGCGCAGAAGATCCAGAACCATATGGACTGTGGTGTTCTGAATCAAGTGCAGTTTGTGAAGAGACCCTTTGTTGATGTTTAACATCAAAGTGTTGCAATAGTCCAGTTTGGAAATAAATGGAGTCATGATCGCAGAGATTCGGAGTTCCTTCTGTAGGTAGGGGAAAGTTTTCTGGAGGGTTTTTATAGTCCAGTAACAAGTTTTAATGGTATGATTCACCTTATTATCAAAAGATTAGGCATTGTCAAATATGATCCCTGGGTTTCTTGCCAATGGAATGGGGGCTGGCAGGTAGCCGCAGGATTGCGGCCACCAGTGGGAATTCCATAAAGAGCTGTTGTAGCCAAAAAATAGAGCTATGGTTTTTTCTCCATTCATTTTGAGCCAGTTGAGCCCCATCAATTTATTAATCTTTCTCATGCAACTGTAAAACCTGTCTGCTACCACCTCTCTGTTCTTCTTGACTGTGATAATGAGCTGGGTGTTGTTAGCGGAGGAGGCAACCTGAAAGCCAAAGGAACGGACCAGCTTGGCCACCGGGGCCAAGTACAGGTTGAACAAGGTGGGGCTAAGACAGGGCCCATGGGGAACCCTGCAAGGAAGTTGAAACGGGGCAGCTCTGAAGTCCCCACAGCTCACAATGGTTGATCTGCCAAACAGAAAGGACTTCAGGCTATCCAGGGCACTATCTCTCACTCCAGCTTGGTAAAGGTGCTGTACCATCAATTGCGGGGAGATGGTGTCAAACACACCTGACAGATATAACAATAGTGGAATGGCTCCATCCCCTTGATTTACCAGTCTATTGATCGAATCCGAGGTGGCAATGAGTGCAGATTCTGTGCTGTGCTCTTTACGGAACCAGTGCTTTAAGGCATCTAAGCAGCCAGTGTCCTGTAGGAGCGGGCCAATTCAATATTGAGGTGTTTTCAAGAATTTTTGGTTGGGAACGTAATAAGACTATTGGGCGAAGATTCTTAAGGTCATATAGGGCACCTCCTGGTTTATTTTTGAGTGGGTTAACAACAGCCTCTTTCCAAGAGGGTGGAAAGACCCCGGTGTTCAATAACTCCTGGTTGATAAATTCTAGTGCTGCGGACACAAATTCCAGAGCAAACTTCAACATATTAGGAAGGGCAAAGATGGTTGGGGGATCCGGACTTAAACCCAGACAACAATTCTTTAATCCTATTAGCCAACAAAGGTTGGAATTTGGTAAGTGTTGGACTGCTGTTAGTTACAAAGCCTCTTCTCTGAGGGTCCAGATCCACGGAGTGCTGAGCAAAGTTAGCATGGATCTGGATGACTTTGTTTTTAAAGAAGTCAGCGACCTTTCTGCAGAAGACTTGGGAATTCTCCAATTCCGGGGAGAGGTTGAAGTAAGAACGTGGACCACTCTGAAGAGTTCCTTAGGTGCATTGTCTGCTTCCTTAATTCTAAGAGTGAAATAGTCTGTTTGGCTTTTTTAATCACCAGTTTGTAGTCCCCAAGCAGAGACCTGAGCTTGTCTCTTTCCACTGAGTTCTGGTTTCAGTTTTCATCTACGTTCCTGCTGTCTATATAGGACCTCATTATGAACATGGCAGTCTGGGCCGCCATGCCGGTGGTGGCGGTAATTACTGCCACTGGTATGGCGGCCCAGACCGCCATATAATGTTCGTGGCATAACTGCCACTTTTGTAACTCCGCCACTGCCGGGTTTCCGCTGCCAGGCAGCCTGGCGATGGCGGAGTTACATATCTTGCAGCGCTGCCTGCCAGATAATGTTCCACGTTCCACCAGCCTTTCCCTGGCGGTTTACCCCACCAGGGAAAGGCTGATGGAATGGGTGCTTCGGCACTTGGTATTGGCAGCACAGGGGCCCCCGTGCACAGCCCCGTCGTGCATGTCGATTTACGGGCAGTGAGATGCGCGACGGGTGCTGCTGCACCTGCCGCACTGCTACATTGCCCCTGGCTCCATGTGGAGCCAGCATTAATGTACAGGCCCAGCATTCCACTGGGCCGGCTGCCAGAAACAGTGTTTCTGCCCGCCGGCCCAGCGGAATAATCATTATGGCCCTCATTACAACCCTGGCGGTCTGTTTCGACAGAAGCACTGCCAATAGTCTGGCGGTGCTTCCCATGGGATTACGACTGCGGAGAAAGCGCCGCGCTTGCACCGCCAGGACTGGCAGTTTCCCACCACATTGGTCCCGATGGTTGTAATCCCCCAGGGCAGCGCTGCTTGCAGCACTGCCCAGGGGATTACGAGTCCCCCTCCCGCCAGCCTTTTCATGGCGGTATGAACCGCCATGAAAAGGCTGGCGGAAAGGGGACTCGGGGGGCCCCTGGGGGCCCCTGCATTGCCCATGCCTCTTGCATGGGCCCCCTGCCACGGCCCCATGGAGCTTTTTACTGTCTGCATAGGAGACAGTGAAAAGCGCGATGGGTGCAACTGCACCCGTCGCACCGCCACAACACCACCGGCTCCATTTGGAGCCGGCTCCCGTGTTGTGGCCGAGATCCCCGCCGGCCCAGCGGGGATCTCCAAATAGCCACCGCAAGAGTGCGGCCGCATTGGCAGCCGTGCTGCGGATTCAACTTGGCGGGCCGTGCTTGCCACCCGCCAAAGTTTAAATGAGGGCCTATGTGGCAGGCGGGGTCCTCAGCGCACTGTAGTCTTTTTTTGACCGCCAGTGCCGAACTCGACGGGTTTTCCCACTGAGTTCATAATGAGGGCCCTAATCTTTACAGGTCCCTGAGTTCCTTGGTCTAGCAAGGAGAGTATTCTTTTTACAAGCCATGGGTCTAGATTTCTTCAGAGGGGCTAGTATATCGATAGCTGCCCTTATCCAATGATTGTATCTTTCTACTGCCGAGCTAAACTGTTCCTTGGCCTGCTACCAGCCTGCCTTCAAGGCCAGTACGAAATTCTGCTCCTCAATTTTGCCCCATTGCCTAATTATCTTGGGGGTCGGAAGAATGTGGGTAGGGGCCTTCTTGCCTGCCACATTAAAGGAGAGCTGATGATGATTTGATCCATCTAGGGCCACATTCTCCCAAAAAGTGCAACTATCGTGGCGAGCGAAAATACTGTCCAGGGTATGTCCGGCTCGATCGGTGGCTGACGTAACCTTAAGGTCCCAGTCAAGATTTGTCATAAGGTCAAGGAATGCGCATGTTGCGGTGTACTGTTTATCCTCGAGGTGAATGTTAAAGTCTCCCAACACAATGCACTTGGAGGCAGCAACAAGAGGCTCAGTGATGAACGGCTAGTGGAGGAGAAAAGAGTTCTTCAGGCCAGGGGGACGATGAGTCAGAAGGCCCTCAAAGAACACAGTAATCTTCAGGCAAACCTTAAAGAAGGCACCTTTGCATATTTCTGGGCTAACATTGATAGATTCTAATACACATTGAAATTTAGTCCTGAGAATCACAGCCAGCCCCCTCCCCTCTTACAGGTTCTATCGAGTCTGGAGAATGGATAACCAGATGGGGAGGTTGCCTTAAAATCAGGGCTGGAGTCTTCCCTAGCCCAAGATTCCGTGATAAACAAGTAGTCTAGGTCCAAGCATTTAATCATGTCTCCAATTTCAACACTATGTTTAATCATTGAGTATGTGCTGCCCCATTTGTCATGATTCTGCCGCATGGTCTTTCATCGCAGGTTAATTTGTATTTGCATGTGTATGTGCATACTATGGGTGTGTCAGTTATGTTTAGATGATACGTATTGGTAATGGCGCCACTTGGGTGGCATTTAATATAGGTGCTGCCACAGGCTTGCACACCATGATTTATGTGGGACTAGGCCCTCATGCACCCAAACACAGACCCACTAAGACACTTACTTACTCACTCACAGTCCCACTGAGACCCTTGTGACCCACTCACAGCCCCAGTCAGACCTTCATGCACCCACTCACAGACCCACTCAGACACTCACGCACCCACCCCAGACCCACTCAGACTCTCACATACCCACTCACAAACCCACTGATACCCTCATTCACCCACTCACAGACCTGCACAGATACTGATACACCCACTAAGACCCTGATACATGAACTCTCACACCAGAGACTCTCACAACCACCTTCACCCTAGATACATCCTCCTGAACCTATTCTCACACCCAGAGAGATAGGCTGCGGCCAACTCCTGCCACACACAGCTGAAGGGCCATGTGCAGAGTAGGGTTGGGTGGTTAGGGGGTTGGTCACAGGAACTGGCTACAGGCCAGACCTACCAGGTAACTCCTGCTGCACATGGGCAAAGAACATGCATGGTGCAAGGTTGGGTGCTTATAGGAGATTGGCCTCAGGGCCTAGATGCAGGTAGGCCCTAAGGCCAACTGCCGCCTCACACAGTGGAAGGCCATATGCAGCGGTGGTTGGATGAACATATGCTAACGAAAATTACTATACATTAAAAAAACATAGAAATTTACTGAAAAAATCAAAGGTTACAGGGACATTATAGTTAGGAAATAGAAATTTAAAAACCATAGAAATTCACTGAAAAACCCAAAGGTTACAGAGACGTTATATGTAGGCTCATATTTTAAACATACAAAACCATAGAAATTCACCTGTTCGAATTATCTCAAGTAACTATAAATCTTGCCCTAAGGTAACTATATGCCCTCAACCATTCACTACTAACTAACCCTCAAATTATGGCACTCATGACATATTTGATAACATCACCAATAATATCAATGAAACATTTTTGATGAAAAAATTGTACATGAGAGGTCGCGGGTCATAGTTACCTTAGGGCACGAGTTATAGTTTCTTGAGATAACTATAACAGTTGAATTTCCATGATTTTGTACGTTTAAAATGTCTAGTGGCCCCCCACCATTTTATTTGATATAAGCTTCAGGGAGGTGATTATCTCCAGGGCTGCCAGAATGGGGAGGCCCTGAGACCAGTGCCCTATAAGCACTCAACCTAGCACAATGCACAGCCTTTGCCCATGCATGGCAGGGGTTGCCTGAAAGGCTTAGCCTGCAGCCAGACCCTGCAGTCAACCCCCTAACCACCCAACCCTATGCTGCGCATAGCCCTCTTGCCATGTGCAGCGGGAGTTGACCACAGCCTGTCTCTCTGGGTGTGACAATAGGTGTGAGAGGGTGTATCGGGGAGTGAGAGTGGCTGTGAGACTCTGTCTGGATGTGAGAGTGCATGCATCAGTGTCTTAGTGGGTGCAACAAAGACTGCACAGGTCTGTGAGTAGGGACATGAGGCTCTTATTGAGTCTGTGGGTGGGTGTCTTAGAGTCAGAGTGGGTCTGTGAGTGATTGCGTAAGGGTCTGAGTGGGTATGAGAGCGGGAAAAAAAGACCAAAAAAGACAAATTGAGACAGACATACAGAGTAAGAGAGAGAGATAGAGAGTTTCCTGGGCTTTGCTGGATGATATGCTAACACTGGTAAATAAACAAACAGACTGCAAAACAGTACTAGGATTTTAACCTTCTACCTACTGAGTGAAAGTACAAGAACTTGACCATTAGAACAGAAGTGACTATGTTCTCTGCATCCAAATGTAACAATAACATTTGTGCCAAATAACTTGTTAGTGTAACTATTTGAAGCCATTGCAAGGAGAGACCCTGCAAAGACAATCTCTCTCTCTCTCATCCCGTTATGAGAGAGAGAGAGAGGGGGGGAGAGAGAGAGAGCGCGAGAGAGAGAGAGTGACAGGACCCTGGGGGGAGCCTGAAGGCCCCTGCAGCCCAAGTCACCAACCCGCATCATGCAGGAGCCGGCATTGCTCAAAAAAGCAGGGAGCTGTTTTAAAAGGCAGCTTCCTGGTTGTAGAGAAATGTTTCCATCTGTCTTCCATGCATATTTGTATGCAGGTAAGAGAAGAAAACTCAGTTTTCTGACAGTATGAGCTGTTTGAACGCTCCAGCTGCCAAAAAGCTGACTTTGTTTGCTTTTGCTTGGTGGGAGCCATCAGCTTCCACCAAGCAAAAGCAAACAACTCTGTCCTGGGGCTGGGACATAGCATGTCACACAGCCCCAGGGAGGCAATTAGCCCTAGGGATTGGGGGTCCGAAACAGACCCGCTTCATTCTTTTTATTATTGCCCCAGGGAGGTGGTGGCTCCCTGGGCTGTTGGGGGCAGCCCAGTCCCCTGTATCATGTTTGTGCAAAGCTCTTAGAAGATGGTGGTCCCTGGGGCTCTGAGAGGCCACACACCCCCTTGTATCATGTTTGTGCATAGCTTTAGGGAGGAGGCAGACCCTGCGGGTGCAGGGGGGTGCATAGCCCTCCCACATGAAATTATTTGAAAGACCTAGGGATGTGGTAGTCCCCATGGCTGAGCGGGTTGCCCCCACTGCATTAAAAAGGCAATGTCCCCAGGACCTGTCCCACCCAGGGGCTGTTTATAAAACAAGCACAGTAGCATGTGCTTGTTTTTTTTTTTCTTTCCTTGGATCTGCCACGAATCATGGCAACATTTTAAAAAAACTGCCATTTAACTCTGTCGGGGAACTCCAGCACCAGAACTAAGGGGTCAGGGTTACTCTATTCTGGCCCTCTATCTTTTTGTTTTTACTTTTGTGGTGGGACCAAAATGGCTTCCAACACTTCCTGTTTGAAGTGCTGTCAGCCAATATAGCTGTTCATTTCCCTGCAGGAGCTCATCATTATTTGCAAAGTGGTCGCAGCCAGAGATACACATAAGTATTTTCCCTTTAATATCACCAAAACTACTGGACGGATTTACATAAAATAAGCGTAACATGGATAACGCAACTTTTTTGATGCTGCCTTTGTCTTGGCCCACGCTTGATGAATCACCCCAAAACTTTCCGTGAGCAACAAAAATCACTGGCACACATTCTTTGGAACATTTTGCGAAGATTGTTTTTTGTGTGGCAAGGGATTTTTTTTTTTAGAGTTTAGTGTGGGTTTTTGAGTGGCATGGGTAATTTTAGGGGTTTGGATGAGTATGTGTTTTTGGGTGGCAAAGGTAATTTCAGGGTAATTACAGGGTTTAGGGTGGGTATGGGTTTTTGGGTGGCAAGTGTAATTTTAGGATTCAGGGTGGGTCTGGGGTTTTGAGTGGCAAGGATATATTTTTAGGGTTTATGTGGGTATTGTCGCGGTTCTCAACGGTCTTACCTTCGCAGCGGAGAGGCGTAGGGGAACGGTCCTTGTTCCGACGGGTTCTGCTCTGGCCGAGGTAGGGGCGACCCCTTCCGGTAGCCACGGTGCTGTTTGGTATGAGCGAACCACTACAGTCCGTGCCCTCCAGAAGGAGTCCCAGAGGAAAAACCCCAGTAGGGTAAAAAACCTCCACAGGAACTCCCTGAAACGAAAGGAGGACACCAGAGTATTAGGACCGCAGTTCAGGAAGGCAGGAAAACAAAGCAAATCAGGAACAGACAGGATTCGCAGAAGGATATCAAATAGGAGCGTGACTATCACCAAGGAGTGTTGCAACGCAATGAACAGGCAGTTGGAATCCCCTTAAATACCCCTGGACAGGAAACAGGAAACAGGAAGTAGAACACCGCCATCTTGGATTGGGGAAAAGAAAACAGTAATGAATTAGGTATGTGTGTTAGACAATGCATGCTGGGTAGAGAGGAAGTGGTAAGCATGCTGGGAAGAGAAAAAAGGCAAGTATAAAGAACCCCCAGTGTAAGGGTTCGGTTTGTCCTAGGAACATCGGTAAGTGGTGGTGGGCAGGTGAATACATGCAAGAGAAATAAATGTTAAGCGCATAATGCGCTGTGTGCGGCCATGCCTGAAACCCCCTCGGGGTTTCAGGCTCTGCCGCGTCTGCCTTTAAGGCAGAACTTGAAAAAGGGGGAGCGGCGAGCGCCGTGACCCCCAGACCGGCTCCCTGGAGCCTTTATGGCCCTCGCCGGAGCCGCGGCGACCCCCGCGACCTGGGTGTCTGCCTCGACGTCTACCGCGGCCCGGGCGTCGGCCGCGGCAAAATTAACGTGCCGCGGCAACCTGAGCCCGCGGCCGCAGCGAGCGCTGCGGTGTAACAGTATGCCCCCTCACCGAGGCCCAGGGTTTGTGAGGGAAGAGCCGAAAAAAGCGGCGGATTAAAAGAGGAGCATGGACTGAAGAGGCATCCTCCCAGGAACACTCACTCAAAGGGTACCCCTTCCAATGAATAAGGTATTGGAGGCGCCCATGGAAAAATCGAGAGTCACAGACCTCCTGCACTTCGTATTCAGGCACATTGTCAACCAACAAAGGAGGGGGACAGGGCAACTGCCTATGAAAGAGATCAGGACGGTAAGGTTTCAGTTGCGAGACATGGAATACTGGGTGGATCTTCCATGTCCGAGGTAGGCGAAGACGCATGGACACTGGGTTGATCTTCTTGAGAATGAGAAAGGGACCATAAAAGCGGGGCTTGAATTTGTTTTGGGTGAGTCGGAGAGGTAGGAATCTAGAGGAGAGCCAGACCTTATCATGGACTTGATATAGAGGAGCCGCACAGCGTCTCCTATCTGCTATTGTCTTCATGCGGGACTTGGTGGACACAAGGTTAGAATGGATAATTCGCTGTATACCCCGTAGCTGTCGAACGAAAGAGGAGATGGCGGGAAGGTTGGAGTTGTCTCTCAGGGGAGTTGGGAAGGCCCTGGGATGGAAACCATAGGAGCCATAGAAAGGAGAGACTTTAGAGGCACTGTGTAGAGAGTTATTATAGGAGAATTCGGCAAGCGGTAAGTAGGGAGCCCAATTACTTTGTGTAGCGTTACAGAAGCTACGTAAGTACTGCTCGAGACCCTGATTGAGTCGTTCTGTTTGTCCATTGGTTTGAGGGTGGAACCCGGATGACAAGGCCACCTGGATCCCCAAGATCTTGCAGAATTGGTTCCAGAAACGGGAGATATATTGGGGACCTCTGTCTGATATAATAACTTGGGGTAGCCCATGTAGCCTGAAAATTTCTTGAGTAAAGACCTGACTTAACTCCTTTGCCGTGGGTAACTTTCTCAAGGCCGTGAAGTGGGCCATCTTGGTGAAGGAGTCCACAGTTACAATTATGACGTGGTTTCCCATTGAGGAAGGTAAGGCGCACATAAAATCGGTGGATATGGTAAGCCATGGGCCTGGGGGAACAGGTAATGGGCGGAGTAAACCCACAGGTCTGGTTCGGGGTGTCTTGGCTTGAGCACATGTAGGACAGGATAACACATATGCCTCAGTGTCAGCCTTGAGAGTTGGCCACCAGAAAGAGCGAAGCAAAAGATCTTGAGTCGCTTTCACTCCTCGATGACCCGCAATAGGAGAATCATGGCACATGTGTAAGGCTTCGATTTGCACTGTTTTAGTGGGTAAAAACAGGGCCTTATCATGATAATAGTAGTCATGATCTATGTGCAGCTGTGGACGTAACCTCTTTAGTTCAGTTTCGTGTAGACGGGCATATTCAGACTTAACTTGATCTAAAAAGGTCTGTGCTACCCCTATGATTTTATTGTTGTCGAATAAGTTTTGAACCGCGGAATCACCGCACCCAGGATAACGTCGGGACAGGGCATCCGCCAGGATGTTCTGAGAACCAGGGATGTAGGTGATATAGAAATCATACTGGCTGAAGAAGAAGGCCCATCGAGCTTGCCGGCTATTTTGGCACTGGAAATTTCTTAAACACTGTAGATTTCTATGATCGGTCCGGGCTTCGAAGGGCTCCTTTGATCCCATCAAAAAGTGTCTCCATTCAGTGCACGCGACCTTTAAGGCGAGTAATTCGCGTTCTAGCACGGAATAGTTTCGCTCAGAATCAGATAGAATGTGGGATAGATAGAATACAGGGTGTTCTAGGTCATCATCGTCTTGTCTTTGTAACAAGGCAGCCCCAATGGCTCTTTCTGAGGCGTCTGTGACAACAATGAATTGTTTGCTAGTGTCTGGGTGTCGAAGAATAGGGGCTTGACTAAAGGCTTTCTTTAAGTCCTGAAAAGCTGACTCAGCGCCTGGTGTCCAACAAAAACCTTTCTTTAGGTGTTCCTTTTTGAGGGTTTGAGTAATGAAGCTGGTTCTCTGGGCAAAGTCTGCAATGAACTGCCGGTAGAAGTTGGCTAGTCCCAGAAAACATTGAGTCTCCTTGATGGACGAAGGAGATGGCCAGTTCAATATAGCCTGTACTTTGTCTGAGTCCATGGCAATTCCGGTTTGGTCTATACAGTATCCCAAATATTTCACTTCTATCTGATCAAATTCGCATTTTTCAGGCTTACAGAACAAATGATGTTGTCGGAGTCTTTCTAAGACTTGGCGGACGTGTTTGGAATGTTCCTCTGGATGAACCGAATAAATTAGGATATCGTCAAGATACACTACCACTGTTTGTTGCAAAAGATCAGAAAAGATAGAATCCATGAATCTTTGAAAGATGGACGGGGCATTAGTGAGTCCGAAGGGCATTACTCTATATTCGTAGTGACCAAAAGGTGTTCTAAAGGCGGTCTTCCACTCATCACCTTCTCTGACTCTTAGCAGATGATAGGCTCCTCGGAGATCCAGCTTAGTGAACCTCTTGGCTCCTCTGACTGCTTCTAAGATGTCTTTGATGAGGGGTAGCGGATACCGGTCTTTGATAGTGATCCTGTTTAACCCTCTGAAGTCGATACAGGGACGCAGGTCTTTGGTTTTCTTTGGTACAAAGAAAAGAGGAGCCCCGGCGGGTGAAGAGGAGGGAGTTATTAACCCACTTTGTAGATTCTCATCTAGGTACTCCTTCAGAATTTGTTTCTCTGGTTCGGTGAGGGAGTACATCCGCCCAAAAGGAACTACAGTGTCTGGCTCTAAAGAAATGGCACAGTCGTATTCTCTGTGGGGTGGCAATTCAGGTCTTTCTGGCTTCTGGAATACATCGATATAGTCCTGATACTGTCTGGGAACTCCCTGTAGAACATTAATGGATCCTCCCACCTGGGCAGGTGCTGTTGAGAGACTTTTTGGGGACCAATAATCCCCGGCCGGATAGCAATGGTGTTGACAAAAATGGGAGGATAACGAAATGGTTTTTGTTTCCCAGTTGATGTAAGGATTGTGCCGTGTAAGCCATGGAATTCCCAGGATCATGACATGGTGTGGTGATGAGATTAAGTCAAACGAGAGAATTTCCTGATGTTTACCGAACTGTAAACAGAAAGTAGGGGTGGTGTATTGTACCGGTCCAGAGGCCAAGAGTGACCCATCAACAGTATGTACCTGTTCTGGTATTTCTTTGGGTATTTGTGTTATTTGTTGTTCTTTGGCCCAGGTTTCATCTAAATATAGGCCACTGGCTCCGCAATCCAATAAAGCCAAAGTTCTTGCTTCGCGGCCATCAGTTAAATGGAGGATAACTGGTAAGAGAAAAAGAGCAGTTCCTTCCTCCCTGGAAGAGCAAATAGAAGGTATATCACGATATCCCGTCCTCACCCTTCTTACTGGGGACGGGAGTTGGCGTTTCCCAAGGGCTTGGTTGGACGAATGGGGCAGGCGCGAATTAGGTGACCAGCTGCACCACAATATAGGCAAAGCCCCTTCCTTCGTCTATGTTCCCTTTCGCTGGCGGATAGAGGTCCGCGAGCTGTGTCAATCTGCATGGGCTCTTCCTCGGTATTCCCTTTGGATTCAGGGCGGGCTTCCTCGGAACGATGGGCGAAGGGACGAGATGGTACTGAGTGAAAAGGCAAACGACTCTTCTTTTTCTCCATTCGTCGTTCATTTAACCGATACTCTATAGTTAGTGCTTGGTCCATCAACCCTTTGAGGTTTTCTATCCTGGCAGAATGTACTAGTTCATCTTTGATGTCCTCTCTTAGACCTCTACGGAAGAGTGTCACCAAGGTACGTTCCACCCAGGTTGTTTCTGCAGCTAATTGTCTGAAACGGGTGATGTATTGTAATACATCCTGACTCCCTTGTTGGACTTCGCAAAGAGCCTCTTCTGCTGACGCCTCGAGTCCAGGGCGTTCAAACATCTGTTTAAAAGTAGTGATAAAGGTGGAATAATTAGATAGACAGGGATCGTTTCTGGTTACTAGAGGTGTGGCCCAGGCCAAGGCTGGTCCTGATAAGGCACTAATCAAATACCCCACTTTGGTCTTATCTTGTACAAATTGCGAGGGGCGAAAGGCAAAGTACACCGTTAAGGCATCCAGGAATTCTTTTAATGTGGTGGGATCCCCGGAAAATCGAGGTGTAGAGGCGGCTACTGCAGGGACATCTGTGGTCCTGGAGGCAAAGGTTTGTCGATAAACAGTATTCTCAGTACGTAATTGCTGGAGTTCTTGAGCCTGTTGTTGTATCGTCGCCAGTAGGTCCTGGTTAGTAGGTTCCGTGTTTACCACTGGGTTATCCATAGTTCCGGACTGCAACAGGAATTGTGGGCATTGCAATCTGTCGCGGTTCTCAACGGTCTTACCCTCGCAGCGGAGAGGCGTAGGGGAACGGTCCTTGTTCCGACGGGTTCTGCTCTGGCCGAGGTAGGGGCGACCCCTTCCGGTAGCCACGGTGCTGTTTGGTATGAGCGAACCACTACAGTCCGTGCCCTCCAGAAGGAGTCCCAGAGGAAAAACCCCAGTAGGGTAAAAAACCTCCACAGGAACTCCCTGAAACGAAAGGAGGACACCAGAGTATTAGGACCGCAGTTCAGGAAGGCAGGAAAACAAAGCAAATCAGGAACAGACAGGATTCGCAGAAGGATATCAAATAGGAGCGTGACTATCACCAAGGAGTGTTGCAACGCAATGAACAGGCAGTTGGAATCCCCTTAAATACCCCTGGACAGGAAACAGGAAACAGGAAGTAGAACACCGCCATCTTGGATTGGGGAAAAGAAAACAGTAATGAATTAGGTATGTGTGTTAGACAATGCATGCTGGGTAGAGAGGAAGTGGTAAGCATGCTGGGAAGAGAAAAAAGGCAAGTATAAAGAACCCCCAGTGTAAGGGTTCGGTTTGTCCTAGGAACATCGGTAAGTGGTGGTGGGCAGGTGAATACATGCAAGAGAAATAAATGTTAAGCGCATAATGCGCTGTGTGCGGCCATGCCTGAAACCCCCTCGGGGTTTCAGGCTCTGCCGCGTCTGCCTTTAAGGCAGAACTTGAAAAAGGGGGAGCGGCGAGCGCCGTGACCCCCAGACCGGCTCCCTGGAGCCTTTATGGCCCTCGCCGGAGCCGCGGCGACCCCCGCGACCTGGGTGTCTGCCTCGACGTCTACCGCGGCCCGGGCGTCGGCCGCGGCAAAATTAACGTGCCGCGCCGTGGCAACCTGAGCCCGCGGCCGCAGCGAGCGCTGCGGTGTAACAGGTATGGGTATTTGGGTGGCAGGGGTACTTTTACGGTTTAGGGTGGGAATGGCTTTTTGGGAGGCAAGGGTACTTTTACGGTTTAGGGTGGGAATGGCTTTTTGGGTGGCAAAGGAGTTTTTACAGTTTATGGTGGGTATGGGTAATTTTAAGATTTCAGTGGGAATGGGTTTTTGAGTGCAAAGGGTCATTTTAGGGTTTAGAGTAAGTATGAGTTTTTGAGTGGCAAGTGTAAAATATGCGTTTAGGTTGGGGATGAGTTTTGGGTGGCAAGGGATACTTTAGGGTGCAGGATGGGTATGGGCTTTTGGGTGGAAAAGAAAAATTTAGACTTTAGAGTGGGTATGGTTTTTTGGGAGGCAAGGAGATTTTTTGAATTTTTTGAATTTATGTTGGGTATGGGTTTTTGGGAAGAAAGGAGAATTTTAGGGATTAGGGTGGGTACATACTTTAAGGTGGCAAGGTTATTTTTAGGGTTTGGGGTTTATAGTTATAAGGGTGTAGTTACCTTAGACTACGAGTTATTGTTACTTGAAATAACTCTAACTATAACAAATGAACTTTTATGGTTTTGTCCAAGTAAATTCTGAAATGGTGCTACAAATGGTGCAGTAAAATCTCATAGATTCCACTGCGTAATTTCTTTGGGCCTACTAATGCCGGAAAGCCCCCCTTGCATACATTATTGGCTCAGGCACAATGTGGCACAAGGGTTTACAAAGTGGTGCAATGCATGCATTGTACAACTTTGTAAATATGGCGTTGTGTTTTTTCCACCTTAACACCACACTAACATACAAAAATTACACTAATGTGGCACAAGGTAATGCTAGGGCCTTCTTAAATCTGGATCTTGTTTTTTTTCATTGAATTTCTATGTTTTTTTAACATACAGTCCCTCATTATGACATTGGCGGTAAGTACTGCTTAGCGCCATGCTGACTGCCGCCAACATACCGCCGCCTCAGTGGATCACTTATACCCATATTATGACACACACATAGCAATCTGTCACTATACAGCCACACGCACAAGTCCGCCAACCCAAAGGTCAGTGATAAACTGGCAGTAGCAAAACCCACACCGTTACACCAACAGAACTACGCCCACAACATTATGACCCATGATTCACTGCGGCGGACATTCAATGGAGGTAAACCATTGGCTCTATAAACCGCCGGGCTCAAAATACACATACAAAACAACACCACATTGGACAATTCAAACTACACACACCTGACACCCATACAAACACCACACCCACACCACTATGCAACACACACCCACACTACCCGACACGCTTTACGAATGCAAACAAGTGCCACAAGAGAGATAGCAAGACTACAGACAAGACCACAGCCTCACACCACCATCACCTATACACAATCCACACACCTTACATCACACACCCCAACAAATCACCCCACACACCCACACCACTCACACTACACCCATGGCATCACAACAACACCCCAGATTCTCTGAGGAGGAGCTGAGGGTCATGGTGGAGGAAACATCCAGGTAGAGCCACAGCTATTCGGATCACAGGTGCAGCAAACATTCATTGCTAGGAAGATGGAGCTATGGTGGAGAATTGTGGACATGGTCAACGCTGTGGGACAGCACCCCAGAACAAGGGATGACATCAGGAAGAGGTGGAACGACCTACGGGGGAAGGTGCGTCCCACAGCAGCAAGACACCAAAGAGTTGTACAGAGGACTGGCGGTGGACCCCCACCTCCTCCCCCACAACTAACAACATGGGAGGAGCAAGTCTTGGCAATCATGCATCCTGAGGGCATGGCAGGAGTAGGAGGAGTACTGGACTCTGGTAAGTCAACTCTTTACTACTATCAACCCCCCACCTGCATGCCATCACAAACCCCCACCCTTATCCACACTCCCATCACTCCACCAGCTCCTACACACCCCACCATCACAACCCACCCCTCCCAATACCAAGCCCTTTATGCAACACCAATGCATGGACCCCCATCACAGACTTGCATGGACCCCTATCACTAAAGCATGCACACTAGAGGGAAACAGCAAGCCCATCAAATAACTACTCACACAAGGCAAAACTGCCAGGCAATAACAATCTAGGAGGGCAATACACCCATGCACAAAATGTCACACGCTGAAACAATAACACTGCAGTTACATCCCCACAGGTCCCCCAGCCAACGTCCAGTCCCCCCCAAAAGAGGCCCACAGTGATGACAGCAGCTCTGGATTCCTGGATCAGGATGACCAACCTGACCCAGCAGGGATCTCCGGACAGTCGGTTGCCAAGGCACAGTCCCATACCACCACAGAGCCTCCCCTTCAGGAAACACCACCACAGTACCCTCCCAGCGGGCCCATACCTCGGTCCCTAGGACACGTCAATCAGCAGTCTGTCCACCACTACAGGGACCGCAGGCCACCCCACAAACACAGGATGATCAGGGACCTGGGGTCAGTGGCAGTGGGCACGAGGCTCAGGGGACAGAGGCACAGGACAAAAGGGAAGCTGGGAGGACTGCTGTGCGACAGGGGGAGGACGGGCCCAGGGAACCGACTCTCCAGGAGGCATGCACCAAAATCCTGGGAGCATACCACCATTCCCAGGAGACGATGGGCGAGATACTGGACAAGTTGCAGGAGACCCAGCAGCTGCAGGAAGGACAGTACCAGGGGATCAGGGAGGACTTGAAGTCCATTAACACCACCCCAATCTCCATTGCAGGGGTGCTGCAGACATGGCCAACACTATGAAGGAGGCAGTGGCACCGCACCGGGACCCTACCAGTAGCCAAACCAATGACCAGCCCTCCACCTCCGCAGCTGCTAGTGGACAGGAGGCCCCGCCACAGGACCAACAGGCCACCAGCACCCATCCCCCTGCAGAAAGAGTACCACCATGCAAAAGGTCCCTGCGATCCAGGCAGAAGCCAGACACTATTGCCAAGACCCCCACCAGGAAATAAGAATCTCCTGATTGTCACCTTTGGGTCCCACCCTGTCACCCTGTCCACGTTGAACTGCCATTTCTCCACTTCCTATGCCCCCTTGGACAATGCACCTGTGATCCACATAGACTGGAATCTATTCTGGACTTTCTTCCACCATCACCCAGACCATTGCACATCCCCCTCTACTTATTAGCACTTAAATAAACACCATTTAAAGAAAAATACAAGTATGGAGTCTGTCAAATGATTGAACTATGTATTTGTTTAACAAACTTTAAACACTGCAATACAACTGTACAGTAATGTATACATTGGAATGACCTGTAGTTGGCTGCGGTCAACACACAAGGAGCAATAGTGGGGCACAAATATCTGCAAATAAAGGTGCCAAAGAGTACAGTGAGTGGCCATAGAAGTGGGAAAATCAGCCTGCCACTGACAATGTCAAACACAAAACAGTCATTTAAATGTGAAGTTACACTGTCTTACCTGTGTGTCATTGGAAGTATTGTCGAATTATTGCATTTCTGTTATCCTCATCCTTATCCTCTGCCGCCTTATCTTCACTGTCCACAGGGTCCACTGCAGCCACACGGGCATCTCCAGCCTCATCCTCCAGCAGAAAAGGCACCTGGCGACGTAAGGCAAGGTTGTGCAACATACAGCATGCCACAATGATCTGCCAGACCTTCTTGGGTGAGTAGCACAGGGAACCACCTGTCAGATGGAGGCAATGAAACCAAGCCTTCAGGAGGCCGAATGTCCTCTCTATGATACTTCTTGTTCGCCTAGGTGCCTCATTGTAACATTTCTCTGCCCTTGTCCTGGGATTCCTCACACAGGTCAGTAGCCATGAGAGGTTGGGGGAACCAGAGTCACCTGCAAATATAGAGGGTCAACTGTTAGCGACACACTCACCCTTAGGGCCCACACCATACCCAAACACCAACATATACTGGGTGGGAACCACGGCTCACCTGTTAGCCACACCCTGTGCCTCTGGAGTTGAGCCATCACATATGGGATGCTGCTATTCCTCAGGATAAAGGCATCATGCACAGACCCAGGATACTGTGCATTGACATGGGAGATGTACTGGTCTGCCAGGCACACTATCTGCACATTCATAGAGTGAAAGCTCATTCAATTTCTGAACACCTGTTCATTTCTCGGGGGGGGCAAATTCAATATGTGTGCCATCAATAGCTCTAATAATGTTGGGGATATGTCCCATTGCATAGAAATCAGCTTTCATTGTGGCCAAATACTCCACCTGGGGGAAAACGATGTAGCTGCGCATGTGTTTAATCAGGGCAGACAACACTCTGGTCAGTACTATTGAGAACATTGGCTGTGACATTCCTGCTGCCAAGCCCACTGTCACTTGGAAAGAACCAGTTGCCAAGATATGGAGCACTGATAGCACTTGCACAAGAAAGGGGATCCCGGTGGGGTGACGGATAGCAGATATCAGGTCAGGCTCTAACCGGGTGCACAGCTCTGTGATTGTGACCCTGTCCAGTCTGTAGGTGAGGATAATGTGCATGTCCTCCATTGTTGCCAAGCCCACCAGGGGCCTGTACATGGGGGGATGTCTCCATCTCCTATTCATCTGCAGAAGTTGCAATCTAGGGAGCAAAAGAGTGAGCAGCTGGTCAGTATTCCATATTTACAAACACTACACTTCATTGCATGTTGTGACTGTAACAGTATATTGTTGAATAGTCCCAAACGGTGATTATGTGTATTGTGACGCAGTTAGGTGCCATGGCCTGCCCCCCCGAAATGGTGTCTGCCTGTCCTGTTAGGAGGGACATGTGGAAATGAGGTAATTCCGCAGATGTTCTGCGCCGTTGCGGGAGGCGGTCGAAAACCACTGTGCAACTCCTCATTGGTTAATATTGGGCCCTATGGGTTACAGTGGCCAATAGTGATGTACGCCAGCGGTGACGGTATGCACCGCTGCGGTCATTACTGCCCTTTTCTATCTGTCACTCACTTGCTACCTGACCTTCAACAGGAGAGTAGCTACAGTGCATGTGCTGCTGTGACCTGTGTCTGGAACCTACCATGGCTCGTGTCACTGGGGAAAGGTCCCCTGCCTTCACCGCGGCGGAGATGGGGAGACTGGTGGATGGGGTCCTACCCCAGTACCGAATGCAGTATAGGCCTCCAGACCAATAGGTGAGTACACTGTGACCACGATGCATGGGCATGAATGCATGTGGTGTGTGTGAAGACCTCATGTGGGGGGGGGTTTGGTGGAAGGGCACTGGGCACACGGGCACTGGGCAGCGTGCTGCATGTATGGTGGGCCATGTCTGTTAGTAAGGGGATGTGAGGGCTATGGTGGGCCATGAGTGTAACAGGCAGGACGGTCTGAATGATACCTTTTCCTATGTGTAGTTCTCTGCAGGTCAGCACCCATCAGAAAAAGGGTATATGGTGTGCTATCGCCAAAGATGTGTGGACCGTGGGGGTCTAAGGCAGGCGGAGCACCCACCATTGGAAACAGTGCAAGGACCTGAGACGCTGGGCACGGAAGACCGCGGAGGCCCAGCTGGGGATGGCCTCCAACAAGGAAAGGGTGCCCGTCGAACCCTGAACCCCGTGATGGCCTGCATACTGGAAGTGGCCTATCCGGAGCTGGATGGGCACTTGGGGGCATTACAGCAGCCACAAGGGGCTGAGTACAGTGCCCCAATTACCACCTGCGTGTGGTGGGGTGTCATCCGGGTGGGAGAGGTGGGCTTGCGGGTGCCCCTAGGCCAGGCTGGACATTGCAGGGTAGGTCCCAATTTGGACAGGGTTCTGTTGTAAAATACCTCCAACCAAGCTAGTAGGCATCGACTACTGGGCAAGGGTCTGTGGGTCTCAGGAATGCTGCAATTGGCGTTAGGTGTCCCTGTCCATGGGCTGGTGACTAGCATTGTGACTGGTAGTGCATTGCCTAGTGGGTAGGGCAGTTCCCTGTGTGAGTGTGCTGTGTATGCCAACAGTTGGGTTGTTGCTGCCATTGACTAAGTGTAACCTTTGTCCCCCCCTTTTTGTTTTGTCACCCTGTCCTTCTGTACATTAGCATCATCTGGCAGAGGAGCAGAGGCACCAGCAAAGGGGAGAGCTGCATCCCACAGGGCCCAAGAGGCCGAATCCACTGACGGTGAGGGCACCAGTAGGGCGGGGGCGTGGGGAGCACCACGGCAGACTGAAGGGGACAGTTCGGACAGCGATACCTCCTCCGGTGGAAGCTGCCTGGTGGTGGCCAACACCTCTGTGCCCACCCCAACTACAGGTACAGCCGCCACCCCCGTACCAGCACTGCCCTCCCAGCAGCCCCTCAGCTTGTTTCCTGTGCCCACTCACCTAGGAGGGTGGGCATCTCCTTCACCCTAGGTACCTCAGGCCCTGCCCCAGTTAGCCCTATTGCCCTGGGTCAGGAGGATGTTGCCCTCCTGCAATCGATCTCTGTTGGGCAGTCAACTATTGTTAATGCCATCCAGGGGCTGGCAGCTCATTTGCAACAGACTAAGGCATTGCTGTAGGGCATTCACTCTGGCATGGCGGCCCAACAGAGATCAATCCATGCTCTGGCCTCCTTCCTGATGGCAGCCATTGTCCCTGTTTCTAGCCACACCCCCTCTCACTTCCTCTACCCAATCCCATTCCCCTCAACTCCAAGCACACAGGCAGACCAGCATGCACACAGGACAACACACAGGAGTGGTTCAGGCAAACACAAGCACCACACATCATCCCACAGGCACTCACACAAACACCATCCAGAATCAGACATACCAACATCCACTGCCTCCCGTGTGTCCCCCTCCTCCTCCTCGTCCACCTTCCTCCCAGTAGCGTCTACACTCACACCTGCATGCACTACATCCTCATCCACTACCACCATCACGCCTATCACTACACCCCCCTCACTGGCAGTCCAACCCCACATCCATGCACATGTCCCCTGTGTCCTCTCCAACTGTGTCTGTGCCCCCTCCTCCCAAAGTACACAAATGCAGGCACTCAGACACCCAACAGCCATCCACCTCACAACAGCATCCAGCCCATGCACCTGCACCCAAAATCAGCAGACATACACCTCCTACAACCACTTCATCTTCCTCCACTCTCAAACCTTCACCATCTTCCCACCCTAATGTCCTAATAAGCTTTTCCTCTCCACCGTTGACCTCTTCCCTACCACTCCCCCCTGTCCTTCACATCCCGCCAGGGTGGTCTGATCCCAGGTGAGCACCTCAGCCACCCAGTCCACGGCCATAGTAGTGTCGACAGCTACTGCAGGTAGGAGAGGATCCCGAGCACCAGTCAGCCACACTGAAAGGGTGCCTGCACCAGCAGTGTCTAGGAAGGGCAAGGAGGCACCACAAGCTGCTACAGGGAAGGGCAAGGAGGTACCCCCAGCTACTACAGGGAAGGGCAAGGAGGCACCACCAGCTGCTACAGGGAATGGCAAGGAGGCACCAGAGCTGCTACAGGGAAGGGCAAGGAAGCACCACCAGTTGCTACAGGGAAGGGCAAGGAGGCACCACAAGTTGCTACAGGGAAGGGCAAGGAGGCACCCCCAGCTGCTACAGGGAAGGGCAAGGGACAATCTCCGGCTGCTGACAGGAAGGGCAAGGGGCCTGCACCAGCAGGCAAAAAGACAAGAGGTCTGGTGCTGGGACTCAGTCGGAGCTCCCACCAACAACCATCCACCGTCCGAGGCTGCAGGGGAAGGGCTGGAGCCTCCCCCTACCACTGTCAGACCTGCCGCCAGCAGCAGCAGCCTCAGTGGGCAGACGTCCGAGGCTGCAGGGGAAGGGCTGGAGGCTTTCCCCACCACTGCCAGCACTGACACCTGCACTGCCACCAGAAGCAGCCCCAGTGAGCAGCCATCCAAGGCTGCAGGGGAAGGGCTGAAGCCTCCCCCCACCACTTCCAGCACCGACACCTCCACCGCCAGTGCCACCAATGAGCAGCCGTCACCGCCGGCAGGCAGTGTGTAGTCCGGCATCCATGAGCTGTGGTGCGGCCGCCTGAGCCCTGCAAATCCTGTGGGTCTGACACCCAGGTGAGAGGCTGTGACCTTGCACTCCCCAAGATCTGCATCACTGGGCACAATGCCCCCTCCAGAACCAGTGGAAAAAGCCATCCACTCACCCCATCTTTCCCAGGATGAAGCACACTGGGCACAATGCACCCTCCAGAATGAGTGGAAGAAGCCATCCACTCACCCCATCTTTCCCAGGATGAAGCCCCTCCAGAACCAGTGGAAGTAGCCACCCACTAGAGAGACTGTGGCCTTGCACTCCCCAGGACCAAGCAGTAGGCAAACCACCCACTTGAGAGACTGTGGCATTGCACTTCTCAGGCCCAAGCACAGGGCATGTTGCCCCCTCCAGAGCATGTGGGCAAACCACCCACTTGAGAGACTGTGGCCTTGAACTCCCCAGGACCAAGCACAGGGCATGTTGCCCCATCCAGAGCATGTGGGCAAACCACCCACTTGAGAGACTGTGGCCTTGCACTCCCCAGGACCAAGCAGTGGGCAAACCACCCACTTGAGAGTCTGTGGCCTTGCACTCCCGTGGACCAAGCAGTGGGCATGTAGCCCCATCCAGGACCAGTGGCATTGTATCATCTTCCAGCTGAGGTTCCCCCCTCATTCCCCGTCACCCTGAGGTGCCTGTGTATTTTCGAGCTGATGCCCCTGTAGTGTTCTCTCCATGTTGTTGCAGGAGTGAGGTGGGGCCTTGGCCTATGTGCTGTGGCCCTGTGGCCCACGGACATTGAAGACTGGGCAGTGTCCCTACATTTGTAAATATGTATATACGTTTGGATTTTGATTCACATATTCCTAGTATTTTTTCATATTACAATCACTTTGACCTTGCATTATTCCTGAGGAGTACAGGGAGAATATGTAATTTACTGCATCTGTTTGTGTGTATGGTGTTGGGGGTGGGGGTGTTGCATATGTGTGTCACTCTCTTTTTCCTCCCCCCTCCCTCGTGTGCTAGACGGCAGTAGTCACTGTGATCGTGTTTGTCGGCGTTGATGTTCATAATGCAGCAGAAGGTAGATGAACATAGGGAATATGTGTACCTCGGGCTCCATGGCGTTGTGGTTGTTCCCTGAGTCTCCACAGGTGAGTCCTTTGACTTCTGAGATCTGTTTCTGCCAGTCTTTTGATGTAATTGGTACCGCCCAGGAAAAGGTGGGTGATAGGCTGGTCATAATAGTGTGGTCGGTACATTGTCTCCCGCCTAGCTGTTGGTGGAAAACACCATGGTTCTTGTTTATTCCGCCATGGTGGTCGGTGTGTTAAAGTGGCTGTTTGTCTGAGCGGTGTCCGCCGTAGTCATAATTCCATTTTTGTTACCGCCGGCCTTTTGGCAGTATTACTGACTCTTTATCACCGACTGTCAGGGTTGTGATGAGGGCCAAAGTACTATATATGTTAATCAAACCAGTGGTGCAAATGGCCTTCAGCCATGTGTGGTGGGGGTTAGCCTCAGGGCCAGGCCTATAACCACCCACGCCACATACAACCTTTGGCTGTGCGTGGTGGGGGTTGGCCACATGGCCTGTTCTGCAGCCAGATCCTGTGGCCCCCTCTAAACACCCAACCCCCTGCTGCGCATGGCATTTGTCCTTTCCAGAAGTGAGTACCTGCTACATTTACATTTGTAAGTGCTTCCTGTTGAGGTTTAATTTCTGTGAAATCAGCATCTAAGCCAGAAAGATCTAGCCTTTAATAATTCTTTTTTGTGGGAGAAAAGAGGGCAGTGCTGCCCCACTCCCCCTGCTGATTTAGGCCCCGGAGTCCCAGTCGGCTTCCTGCCTCCCGGCGGAAGATGGCATAGCTTTTGCACATTGGAAGCTGATGAAGATGCAGCACCCTGTCTGCAAACGCAATTGTTTCCCGCAGGCAGGGAAACAGAGTAAACCTCTGCTCACAGCAAATGAGAGCTGTTTATAGCTCTCACTTGCTGTGAGAGGAGGGTTTGCTATAGCTTGGCAGGAACTGTCAAAGTTCTCACCAAGTTACAGCAAACAGCAATGGCTGTCCCAGGGGTGGGCACAACAAGACATAGCAGGGCACGGCCCTAGGGAGTGGTGGTCTCCAGAATGATAAATGGCCCTTTGAGGTGGGCTGTGTGGCCCACTTCCAACATGAAAATAGCTCTGGGGAGGTGGTGGTCCCCGGAACTGGGTGGCCCCCTGAAAATTTAGTAAATTGCCCTGGGGAGGTGGTGGTATCCCAGGCTTCAGGGACCACAAAGCCCCACCCCTCCTGCATTCATCATTAATTAAGCCTCAGGGAGGTGGCAGTGCCCAGGATTGTCTGGGCACCATTTGTCCCCCTTGCATTTCTTTCACTATTTGTCATTTGGCGGTGGTTGTCCTTGGGGCAGAATTAGGCCTAGGAGTGGGGGTCCCATCCTTTATTTTATATTTACCCCCAGGGCCTGTCCCACCCAGGGTCTTTAAACAAACAAGCACAGGAGACCTTGCTTGTTTTTTCCATGTAATTTTTACCACAAATTTTGCAACGTTGTCACAAATTTGCGCTAATATTTTTTTTAATTACTTTTTTACCCTTGTGGGGTCCCTCTTGGACTCCAGCATCATACCTAAGGTGTCAGGGTTCCCTACCGTGGGAAAGTGAGTTACTGCTAAGGACTGGTAGGTACTTACATTTAGCAATTAGACACAATCCCCCACAAGGTCCAGTCAAGCTCTCAATAAATTAATCCTTCCTTAACTCTTGGTAGCTTGGCCCATGAGCAGTTAAGCTTAACTTAGGTTAAGCATTTAATAACAATAAAACAGTAAATAAGTAAAACACAACACACAATAAAAATCCAACACTAATTTATTCAACTAGGAAATGCTATTACATTTAAAATGACACCAAAATGACAAATACCCAATGTAGGGAACCAGATATATGCTTTTTTAAAGATTAAAGTAAAATTAGAGCAAAAAACATCTAGAACTCAAAGGGTTAAAAAAGGTCACACTGGACAGGATAAAAATACAGAGTTCAGGCCACCCATCATGCAATACTGTTATACTTACTTTCAGAAGAGTTTCTTAATTCAGGAAAGTGGCCCAGAGCACCAGCCAAGGGTTTAGAGGCTCTGGTTTTCCTCTTCTGGCCTGGGACTACAACTCCCACAAAGCACCTCTTCAGTTTATGGATCTTTTTACAGCTGTTGCTTCAACCTTCTCCAAACTTCTGGATCTTCTTCCAGAGGTCCTTTTGGGTCCTTGAAGGGTTCACAAACTTGATCCAAGGTTCCAGAAGCTCTGAGTTGCTCCTTGGAGCTAGAACTACAGTTCACATAATGCACATGGTCAGAATCCTCAAATGGCCACTGGACTCTGGTTAGCTGGGGTTTTCTTATATGACTTGATCCAGGGAACTCTGGTCATCTCCTTTGTACCTGAGCTTACAGGGAGTCACATCCTGGAGTTGCAGAAGCATGGCAAAGTTTTTTTCTTGGTGATCCCCAAAGTGTGCAGCAGTGCAGTCCCTGTGAATGTAATTCTTGATGTGCAGCCTAGGGATTCAGCAGGGCATTCCTTCTTTTCCAGTATCTTCTTCCAGCAGGGATCTGATTTTTTTGGCCATTGCTGCCATATTTATCCTTGCCCCTGGGTTGGTAAGGATGGGGGGGGCACCACTGACCAATGGGGTGCAGGGTGCCACCTTCTGGGGTTACCACTTTTTGTGAAGTGCAGCAAAAATCTATTCCAGAAAGCAGGGTATTCCTTCTTCTCCAGTATCTTCTTCCAGCTGGGATCTGATTTTATGGGCATTTTTGCCATATTTATCCTTGTCACTGGGTTAGAAAGGATGGGGGCACCACTGACCAATGGGGTGCAGGGTGCCACCTTCTGGGGTTACCACTTTCTGTGAAGTGTAGCAAAAATCTATTCCAGAAAGCAATATTCTTTAAAAATCCAACATGGAGGAAATCTATTCTTGAAGTTTACATCTGGCTGAGCCGGCCACCGGAGTTGCCAAGTTTTCCTAACACACCCCGCCCAGCCACTCTCCTAATCTAATTATTGGAGCTTCCATCTGGCTAGGAGAATAGGAAATGGGGGAGGTCCAGTTTCTGTCCTAGGTGGCTTTCCCTATTTTGAAAACCAGTTTGGCTACGCTCCCCATCCTGCTCTGCCATCTGCTGCAGCAGTTGTCCTCCCACCAGATGCTTCCTTTTTTCAGCCTAAGCCACCTCACACCTCATTAAGGCAGCTTGACTTAGGCTGCCAGAGACTGACCAACCAAGAAAGGGTACTACAGGGCTGATTTTGATAACTTTCAGAGAGAGTTCTAAAACTCTTTCTCTGTGCTAGTTATAATAGGTCCAACCTTGGTAAGTTGTTGGAATTATTGTAACTTTTAATTTGAGTTCAGTCTTTTCTAGAGGAAATGAAACTTTATCAATTTTAAATAAAGTCTCCTATTGTTAGCCTATGGAGCTAATGCACTGCAATAGGAAAAATGTCTTTGGCAGATTTTCCCACACAAGGGCTTATAAAACATATTTTATAAAGTGCCTGCTTACATTTACATGGCACCCAACCCTTGGGGCACTTAGGGCAGACCTTAAGGCTGACTTATATGTGAAACTAAGGTAGTTAGGACCTTTGGAAGTGCTTTTAATTCCAAAGTCGAGTTTGGGGTTAACTTTAACTTAAAAGCAGCCAGTAAAGTATTCCTGCCTTTAAAATGACATTGGACACCCCAGCAGTGCACCTATGGGTGCACTTACTATACCGGGGGTTCCTAAACCTACATGCTTTACCATATACTAGAGACATATAGGTACATTCTCAGCGAAAATTATAATTATGCCTAATTTGTCTATTGAGTTTTAATCAGAGCACAGGCCCTGGGACCCATTAGCAGTGCCCAGGAAACCATCAGAGTCACAAAATACCCGTACTAGTTGTAAATGGGGACGACATGTGAGTGGGCTTCTGCAATTGGCCCAGTTTTCTAACACCTACCCTGGCTCCTTTCAATTATTGTTACTTTTTTCAAGGAACTCGGCTGAAGCCGAGTCCCAAGATGGTTGCCAACATTTTCTGGTCGAACAGTTGGCAGCAAATCAGACATCTGCATTTCCCTGCACAAGCTTGTCATTATTTGGGAAGTTGTTGCGACCAGAGATATACAAATTTGGATTTCCTTAAACTTCACAATAACTACCTAACAGATTTACACTAAAGACTGAAAGTGTAATCTGCATACCGAAACCTACCTTTCTGCCAAATTTGGTGCAATTCCATCCAGCGGTTCTGGCTGTAACCTTGTTTAAAACTCCTATGCGAACAAGGGAATTAGCATGGGAAGCGCATGTTGTTGACCTCCCTTTGTCTCAGCTCCCATTTGACAGATCATGCCTAAACTTTCCATGCACAACAAGAATAATGGCACACTTTTATCTGAAAAATTTCATGAAGTTTTGTCAAACAACACTAAAGATATAGGCAAGTCAAAAAATGCTTTTTGTATGGAAACAAATTGCTCCTTGGGGGTCAGAACTCCAACTCCCAGAATGCACCTTGTTCAAATCCAAAAATGAACACTGGTCACTGGTGAGCTGGTCAATTTTTTCACAGCTTGATGCTGGAAACACTGGTCAGCTATTTTCTACCTTTACCAAACAGGGAGACCCTTCTTGAAGCAGTAGAAGCCAGGCAAAGTCCTTTTGTTGGTGAAGCCCAAGTGTGCAGCTGGTGCAGGCCTTCTGAGTACAGCATCCAGGTGCAGGGCAGGGGTCTAGCAGGGCAATCTCTCTTCTTCTTGTTTTGTTCCAGTAGGGAACTGAGGTGGGGTGCAGTTCTGCCAGTTTTATCCTTGCTCCTGGGGTGGAAAGCAGGGGTCCGGGGGCTCTGTCCAATCATGTGCAGGCCACCACCCTCTTGAGTGAGGAATTCCTGGGAAGTGTAGCAAAAAATAAATCTCAGCTAACAACATTCCTCTAAAATCCAAGATGGCAAAAATTCAGTCTTAGAGTTTAGGTCTGGCGGAGCCCACCCACTGTTGGGGCTAGTTTCCCCTTAACATACCCCTTCCTTAATTTAATGATGGGTTCATGGTTGTCTGGGTTTGCAGGAAATAGGGGAGGTACAGTTGCTGTCTCAAATGTCCTTTCCTCCTTTTAAGTCCAGTTTGGCTGCTCCCCCCAAATGAATTTCTATGGTTTTGTGTGTTAAAATGTGAGCCTAACTATAATGTCAATGTAACACACACACACACACACACATGCACACACACACACACATCTCTCTCTCTCTCTCTTAGGGAAAATGACTGTGCACTGCGCTGTGCCAAATTTGGCAGCATTATGCACCATCATTTTCACAACGCACAGATGCGCTGTATTTAATTGAATATGGCAGACCCGGAACAACTTCTTGCATAAAAACAATCTTAAATGGTGATTTGCTCTTTCTTTGGGTGCTGAAAAATGCAGCACAAATTGAAAGAGCAAAAAACAAGGAGAAATAAAAGAATTTCTCCTCATTGTGCCACTCTAACTCTAAGAAGTTAGTTTTTGGCACTGCCTCAGGTTCAAGAAAAATCATAAATCTGGGGCAGTGTAAAAATGCAATGGGTGTTGCTGTGGTACACCCACAGAAACACCCACTGCACGCCCCTGCCACGTAAAGTGCTTCAAGTGAAGGGGCCGTATTTACAAGGTGGTGTTAAGCCACAAAAAGTGGCTTGATGCCACCTTGTAAATATGGCGCCGGGCATAGCACCACCGCAGAGTCAGGAAAAGTGACACTCCGGGGCGCTAAGGGCTCTTAAATATACCCCTTAATTCTTACCTGCAAAATCTTTACAACAAATATGCCTTTACTATTCATTTTTTTACAATTAATTTTATTGTGATGACTTGAGTGGTAAAGGCATAGATTCATTGTAAAGTAATGCGTTGTAATGGCATCTGTGGTAATGTTGCATGCGTGGTTAAGCCTACATGGTATTGGCATGCGGGGTTCAGCTTTTATTGTAAAGGCTGTTTACCCTACATCACTAACCATAATTTCTATGACAAAATATTCTTCCTCATTTTGTTCCTTTCTATATTAAGGGGCACATTTATAAGCCCCTGACCCCACCTTGCACCACATTAGCATCATTTTATTTTACACTAATGTGGCCCAATAAGGCCAAAATCATTGCTCCACTATGTAACCCTTTACGCTACATTATGCCTGAGCCAGGAAAAATTTATGCAAAGGGGGTGTTTCCCCGTTGGGGGGGGGGGGGGCGAAAAAATGGCACAAGAAAATCTAACAGATTTCCTTGCTTCACTTTATACAGCACTTTTAATGCCTGCTCAGAGCAGGCATTAAAAGGGGGCTTCTATTATTTATAATGGGCCTCAATGTACTCTGCAGGAGTAGCGTCAATATTTTGGTGCTATTCCTGCTGAGTACGTCAAGAGCATCATGAAAAATGATGCTATTGCCCCCAACCCTGTACATTGTGCCATATTTTAAAAATGGCACACACATGGTGATGGTGGGGGGGAGTAGAGGACACAAGAAAAGTGGCGCTGCACACAGTACAGCACCACTTTTCTTAAACATGCCCCTAAATGTTTAAAGTTTTACCAGTTTGACTCAATCAAGATGGCTTCAGGCGTGCCACACTTTTGTCATAAGTAAGACTGTTACCACTCTAGCTGTTCTTTAGAACACTCTGGGAGGCTGCAGTAGAACACAAGGGAATCGACCAACAGCCTGTTCCTGTTGCAAGTACATATTTTACTGAGAATGTCAGACTTCAATCTCATATGGTTGAGAAAGATTGTGTGAATTTACAGAAAATATGGTGTCATTTTAACTTTTAGAGCACCTACCATCACCTCTATCGGAAAATCATCAGAAACAAGTTTTCTCTCAAACATGATTCATGAAATCCCAGCAGAATAAAATCACATTAGAACATACCGCAATATCTGCCTCCTGTTGTAGCTCTGCAGATGCATGGGATGGTTGCGAGGGCGAGGTTGGCTGAGCGGAGCTGTGTGGTGTAGAATGAGAGCCTTCTGTTGAGGTATTCTGGTCCAGTGTTGTGTAGTGCCTTGTGAGCGTGGGTGAGGAGTTTGAAGGTGATTCCCCTTTTGACGGGGAGCCTGTGCAGGTCTCTCAGGTGGCCTGTGATGTGGCAGTGGCAGGGGATGTTCAGGATGAGGCGTGCAGAGGTGTTCTGGATGCGTTGCAGCCTTTTCTGGAGTTTGCCCGTGGTTCCTGCGTAGAGGGCATTGCCTTTGTCCAGTTTGCTGCTTACGAGAGCTTGGGTGACTGGTCTTCTATCATGTATATTGGTCCCAAGATGTTCTGCCAGCCCTTCCTGGTTAAAGTGCTGACAGCCAATCAGATTTTACTGTGAGATATCTGCTTACTCTCTGCCCAGATGTACAAATGTGAATTTCCTTTAACTTCTCCTAAACTACTGAACAGATTTACACCAAATAAAAAAAAACACAATTGGTGGACCGAAATCTAGTTTCTACCAACTTTAGTGTAATTCCGTCCAGTGGTTTGGTCTCTAGTCGTGTTCAAAACTCTTATGGGAATTAACATGGAAAAAACTATTTTTTTGACCCTCACTTTCTCTTGGCCCCACTTAACAGATTACCCCAAAACTTCCCATGCACAACAAGAATCACCTGCACACTATTTATATATAAATTATTTCTTGAAAACAAGAATAATGCACACTCAGAACAACATAGGCAGTGAAAATCTTTTGCCCTAATAGACACGTTTCGACCCTTAGTTCTTGTTTACAATGTCAACATCTCACCATAAGCATGTGTTATAAGTGCACTCAGTGATCATAGAAACAAAGAAAAGACTGAAAACCCAGACTACTGCTACAAATGAAAACATGTTGACGCTGTTTTGAAATGTAGAAAAGGTTTAAGAAAACAAGCTTGCAATAACTGAAAGATAATCTACTTGACAAAAAAAACTATCTGAATAATTAATACATTTATAATGCCCAAACAATATGAAACAGGAAGTACTTGATGCACATGTTATACCCCCATTGTTCATTCCAGATATATGCACGACTACAACACTGTATAATAAACCATCATACTCTCCAGTTCTCATCTAGGTTCAAAATAACAGTTTGTAAACATCAAATAATATAACCACAATAAAAAGAAAAATAATGTCTAGTGACCTAAACATCATATAGCAGTTACATTTTATAAATAAATAAATAAACAAAATACTGTCTTAGCTTCTGGTATCATCAACATCAGTTCTTTCAAGAAACGAAGGGTGGAGGGAACTGGAACCACAGTCCGAGATTCACCAGTCCTCTGCCTCTCCTTCCTGTAATGTGAAAAAGTGAAGTGAAGGTTAAAATCACAGGAAATACACAACCATTAACCAAAAATTGCAAACATAATTAAAGGAGAGTTCCTAGCTTTTTATTCTCCTATATGTACTTTTAACTCTTCTTCAATGTTCATACCTGTTGGATTCTTTGTCGACAATTCCATAATATACATAGATTCTAACTTGCGTAAATTAGGAGCTCTGTTGCCTACTCTAGGTTTACCCTTGATCTGATCAATAGCAAAATATTTGCGAAAATTCCTGTTGCTATAATGATATTCAGCAAAGTGACGGGATACCAGATAATGTTTATCCTTCTTATCAGTTGCCCCCATATGCTCTAAAATACGCTTTTTCAAAGGATGAATGGCACTGCCACTATACGGTTTCTTGCAGTGATACTCCCAAACCTAAAGCATCTCCTTGGTTCCTGGAGCAATGGCAAATCTTGAGGAGCCGGCTGGGACCACGGGCGGGTGGGAGTAGGGGTAGGGGGACTCGATTCTCCTTGACTGCCAGGCATGAAACATGTCGACCTTTTACTCACTTTTGACTTTTATCGCTATGTGGGTTCATTACCTTTCCAAAGTAGCCCTCAATGCCTTTTTGGTGACTTTTTAATTGTGAGTGTGTAGTCTTCTCGGATCTTCTCTGCTCGGAACAGTAGCCCTTCATTTGTGAATAATTATTATTCTGAGCCAGCGTACTGGACCTTTTCAGTTTTCTAATCTCCCTCTCTCTCTATCTCGAGTTTTGATTGAGAGCTCTTCAAGGACAGGACATTCCACCTCCACACCCAAACCTGATTAAGTGGGCAAGCTGCTCTTATGGATAGCTCTTGTCCTGTATGGAGGTCATCACGGAGAGGTCAGCCCCTGCATTTCAAGAGCATCAATATTCAATGCACAGCCTTCACCCTGTAAAGAGATCTGAAGGGAGGGATCAGGTCCTCTCCACACCCAAACCATGTTACATAGGCAAGCGTGTACTACAAAAAGCCTTCATTCTCAACAGATCTCTTCACACAGAGGCTAGTGCCTCAACATACCCAAGCCCTATTATGTGGGCAAGCCCCTACTATTTTTTCTGAACCATTTTGATTGGTATTATTCGTGGTATGACAAATAACAATTAGCGGCTCAATGTCATTACACATGTATATGGTTAGTTATCCCATCATGTACTTCCCAGGATAACATTATCAAGTACAAGTGTAAGCGGTTCAAATCTTATAAACTGATCTACAACACAACAAGGAATAACAAATCATGTGGTTTACAATAATGCTAAACATGAACACCCTGCGCTGCTTAAACAGGTGGGGCATTGTCAACTAATTACTAATTTGGAGGAGCTTGGAGGATGAAGGGCGTGGAGGGAAGTAATCATGATAAAATAGGTAAGAACTACCCTGGTAGTCGTCTGCTACTTCCCAGTGCATTTGTAAGACCAGTAGTAGTGTCTCCCATTCCGCTGCTGCAGGGTACTTACACAGGCCCCAAACGTACTCTCATCTCAGTGCTACAGTCTCTGCACGTCCCCATTTCTGGGTCGTCGTTCGCCAGTGTGCTACATTGGACAGTGCTGAAGCCTTCCAATACATAGCAAGTTAATGAATCTCTCTGCAGCCCTAGTTACCGGCGACTGTTTAAAAACCCCAAGCAATGACCCCTCTATTGCGTACAGTTCTGTATAGCAAGTTACCTACTCTGTTTTGGTAGAGATCAAGGCCCACCACTCTATTGCTTCTGTGCAGGCTCAAAACATATATATCATGTCATCCCCCATTTGCTGGCATCTTGGGCATGCTGACATGGATCTAAACATGCAAGAGAGAGAGGCTAGTGTGAAGTAAGTCCTGTGTAGTACTTTACGTTGAATGTACTGAAATGTCACATTATGCAATACTTTCCTGGGACATTCTGTGACTTTCTCTCACTCTTTGCTACAGGAGTTTCTACCCAGGTGTCTCTCCCAATCTGTACGGGTTTCTGCTAGGGGATCTCATTTGGCATGTGCGAGCACTCAACCGAACTAAGTAGTGAGTCTGAGCCCTCCTCCCATTGCGTGCAGTGTGTGTATCGGGGTGTTGATCTGGTTCTATGTCTGTGATGCCCCAGAGTCTTAGCAGCTCCACCAACAGGTGTGCATGTGCTAGGAAATGGCCCAATGGGAGCCTATATTCCTCCGTCAGAAGTCTGGAGGACTTGAATGTGCCCTCTGGAAACAGTGCACCTAATGTGTTTACTCCTGCCTCATTCCAAGTGTTCATCCCTGCTTCACCCATCATACTATGAAAAGTGCATACGGATTCCAACAGATTTCAGGTGAGTAATAAAGCATCCTCTGCATGAGTTTTAGACTGCAGGTAAAACACTCAAATGCTATCTGCAGCAGTCCGTTATCCCCTTGCGGGAGCCAGGCATCAGTAGGAAGGCTTGCTGTATATCTGCACGGGAAAGGGCAGGAGAGGGAAACCCCAGTTCTTCTGTGTTATGCCCGCCAACCAATGTGGAGGTCACTGCAGCTGCACTGCTAAATAATAATGTTCAAAATTTGGGGCACTTAGTCCTCCCTTCATAACAGGAGCTGCAATTTTCTTACTGCTACCCGGTAACAATATTTATTCTAGATGAAGTTTCACAAAGATGAGTTTAGAGCTTCAAAGGTGGAACTTGGTATGCTGACTGGTAGATTGTGGAAATAATATAGCAGTTGGGGGAGCATCACCATTTTGGACAAGGACACCCTGCCTTGCACTGTGAGTGGCAGTGTACTCCAAAAAGCCATCAGGATCTCAATGATGCTATGGCTTTCGTGAGGTTGCCATCAACTAGATCTCTTGTCTCATGGTAAACATTGATACGCAAGTACCATAACATTTGGGGCTCCCAATTTAATGAGTAATTGTCTATGAGGAAGTCCTGTTGCAGGTTGAGTGGATTTAAGGGAAATAAACAAGGCTTTGCCACCCAGTTCAAACACAAGCCAGATGCAGCCTGGAACTCTTGTAAAATAGTCTGAATTAGTGTCATGTTTCCCGTAATGTCACAGATATAAACCCAGACATCATCTGCATATAACAAGACCACATGTGTTTCCCCCAATATTGGGATGCCCCACTCCCTCCCCATCTGATGTAATTTGTGAGCCAAAGGCTCCATGGCTAGGGTGAAGAGCATGGGGGACAACAGGCATACTCGCCGTGTCCCTCAGGTCACCTGAAAGGGGGGACAAATACATTGCCTTATTTCTTACTCTCGCCAGTGGTTCCATACAACAGCCAAATTAGTACCTGCAGCCTGCCCACTATGCCAAACGCAGTCAGAGCAGGGATAAGGTACTCCCATTCCACTGTATCAAATGCCTTTTCCAGGTCTAATACCAGGCATGCATCGAATGGCCACTGGGTTGGGGCTGCTTCCATTATTCTGAATAGTCTGCATTTATTTAAAGTAGTGTTTTTTCCTAGTATGAACCCATTCTGCTCCGAATGCACCAGTCATGGCATATGGTCATACAGACAACCCCCCAGGATCGTACTCAATATTTTATAATCTGACCCCAATATGGACAGTGGGCACTAGGAAGCATGCCCCGTGGGATTTTTCCCTGAATTAGGAAGGGAACCTAGGAGGGACTCCTGAAGGGACAGCGGGAGGAGATGACCTGCCTTATCCCCCTCTGCATGCATTTTAGCTTAATACGCATTGAGACTGTAGTTGTTCTATCATTTGGGCATGTCTTTCCTAATACTGCAGTCAGTGCACTCTCCGCTGTGTAGTCATCCCTACCCATGGTTTCTAGCTCCCCCAAGGATACTCGACCTGAGTCAAGTCCCTATGTAAAGTAGCTCTCACTCCCACTATACTGTACAAATGCAGTGCTCACGAAGCGCCACCATCATGGGCTCACAATCTATAAGATTAGAAGTGGACGGACCCCAGTTTTCGGCAAAACAGTCGGATAATGTGTTATCAGTAGCCTCTCAAAATGCCTATTCCTCCAAGAGCACTGTTTGTAATCTCTCATTTGGGACCGGTGGCTGTGAGGTACTCCACTCTAACTGTAACTGCATTGTGTTGGAGTTGGAGAAAGTTTTCCACATATATTCTTCCCCTGTCTCTATTAAGTGAGTGTTTGGGTCACAGAGTATCCTATCTAATTGGATATGCAAGTCATGTGTGTGGCGTAGTATGAAAAGTCTGCTGCATTGAGGTACAAGAATCTACAACAATCGAAGGAGAGGCCAATTCTGGAGCTCTGGTAGAAATGTGCCACAACCGATATCACGGAGGAACCAGGGAGTGGCAGGTGCGAGCGATCTAAATGGGGGTCATCACACAGTTAAAGTCACCATCAAGTATCCATGGGATATGGGCCCATTTCATAAGTATTGTGGAGAGATGGGAGAAGAAGCCTTGTTGTGCTGTGTTGAAGAAGTAAAGGCTACCTAGTACAACTGCTTTGCTGTCCAGTCATTTATCCAATAAGGGATAGAATAAGGGGAGAATGCTCCTCTATGGAGGCCCACAACCCTGTGCGGTAGAATAACTGTCAACACCGACCTCATCTGACCTAAGAAGGAATACATTAGTATATCACATGATTCAGCTACCTGAAGAACCTGAACTCCTAAATCCCAATCCAGGGCAACCCAGGAACCTGTAGTCCCCCAAACCATTGAAAAAACATCCCATTGATGGGGTGTTCCTATGTCTGCATCCAGGTGCACCAGTTTAGTCTAGGAGCTGAACGAGAGAGGGGTAACCATGTGTCTCTGCAATTAAGCAGGTTGTGGTGGCAGTTGGGTAAATAGCCATCTAATAAACCCATGTTTTCTGGATAACAAAAGGGGATAGAAGAAGGGAAAGGACCTTCCTATATTATCCATCCCTCTCCAAATTCTCAGAGAGTATTCCTGTCCTCAAAACACCTCAAATGCTTTAGGGCAGTCATCACATGACCTTGTCTGCCACTTACGGTGTCACTAAAGGTAACAGCATTGAAGTTGCACAGTCTATGAAGTGCATAGAGTTAAATTCAGGCATATCAATCTCCAGAAGTTGTTATGGTGGTGATCGTCAATCTGTCCAAAGTGAGACTGCCGCAGTCAAAGCCTGGGCTTGTTCTGTAGTGTAGCCATTTGTAATATAGCTTCATGCATGTTAGTTTAACATAGTAGGCCACAGTGTACTTTGGACTAGACATTTTATTCTGCCTCGCACTGTTATTTTACAATAACCAGTTTTACGGTCTTGTTTTAATTTCATTCTATCACACTGTTTAGCTTAGTTCAGCACTGTGTTCCCAAATAATGCATTCTTGATCACCCTGTGCTTCAGTCAAGGCTACAGTCTGGTATGCTGCCGGTAAACGTGGTAGAAGTTTAGTATCCAGTATTTGTGGAAAATACACATCCTTATGTAGGGACATTTTCTTAGAACATCTGCGTGTTAGTTATAAAAACACTTCCTAGTCCTAGTACACGTCAGAGGGAGATTCTGGCCAGGAACCTACAACTAGATGCTGACTGCCCGTTGCAGATGCTGATGCAGATTACAGGCCTTTGCTCAGGTATGAGGGTTGATGTCCTCCCGGGGGAACCTGAAAGGCAGGCTTAGAGATTAACATGCTGTGCTCTAAATATAACTCAGAGAGAACATAATCTAGCGGCACTATGATAGCTTTATTCTTGTGCTTCACTCTCATCGTTGCTATTTTAATCCTACTGTGTTGTGTAATTCTGGTTATTGCAGCTCACGCTTTGCTATCTAAGATGCAGTCGTTTTCTTAAACCAATCTTTAAAACTTAAACTGCCTTTGTCATTTCTATGTGAGACCGTACTGTGAATGAGAGAACCGGTTGGGACCTGAGTGACCACGACTTCCCTGGGAAGTGCTAAGATGTCATGCGCTCGGCTGCCCAATTGTCTCTTCCCTTTGGGAGAGATGAGGCACTGCTAGTTAGCCGGAGCAAAACCCGGATTTAGAGTGACAAGGGTCCTTCACCGTGGGTCAGACTTAGTCCTCCACACTGCGAACGATCTTGCAGCTCAAAACCCAGTAGTCTCATTAGGATAATGAGAGCCTACACGACAGTTCTTCTTTTGCCTCTTTCAGTGTGGGTGCTCCCTGCACTTGGGTGTTATGGTGGCAGAGTGTCTCTAACTGAGTTTGTTTAATATTTGCGGCACAGTTGTACTGACTATTCTGAGAAGAGGGCATTGTGGCCTTGTAGCAATGCTGTTCCACCCAGCCCCAGGCATCCATCAGTTCAATGAAGAAGAAGCTCCTGTTTTGGTCATAACTTTGAGTTTCAATGGGAAAAGGAGAGAGTATTGTAGGCCTGCTTACTGCAATTTGCATTTCACTCTGAGGAAAGAGGCCATGTGGAGCTGCACTGAGATTGTGTAATCTGGAAACATAAACACTCTGGCATTATCATGATATAGCAGCATCACTGACCTAGCTGCCCGTAGGAGCTTTTCATTGTCTTTGTAATTCAAGAATCAGGCCTCTATGGGTCTCTGGGGTGTCCGTGGTGGAGGAAGTCATGCTAATACTCGATGAGCACTTTTCACCAGTAAGTGACTAGACAGTTGATCCAGTTCTACCTTCTGTGATAGCCATTTTTCATAAAAAATGTGCGGGTCAGCGCCTTCCGTACCCTCCAGAAAGTTCACAATGCAGAGGCTATTATGGTGTGATCGTCCCTCACCGTCTCCTGCTCTGGTGAGGTGAGGCGAGGGAGAGTACCTGCCCCTCCAAATCTTAGACAGTCAGTCGGGTTTCTATATCTTTGCATTCCAATTTAATGACTCTGTTCGCCAGATTCTCCTGGTGAGCACACAATAGTCCCAGCTCAACAGCCAGCGCATCCACCTTGGTGCTGAGGTCATTTGAGGTGGCTGCTATAGCCTCGAGTATTTGGTCCAATTTAAGGTCGGTGTTGGAAGTTGCCACTCTTGTGGAAGGTAGGGAATCTCTTGCCATGTTACTCATTGGCAACAACTCCTCAGCCTGGGACATCTCCTGGTGGCCCACTGCCCTCGGAAGAGCTCCAGCCGCCACCGACCACGCCCACAACCTCGGCTTCATCCTAGACTCATCACTCTCAATGAACCATCAAGTCAGCGCAGTCTCCTCCACCTGCTTCAACACAATGTGCATGCTCTGGAAAATCTTCAAATGGATCCCAATGGAATTCAAATGAACAGTCACCCAGGCCTTCGTCAGCAGCCGCATGGACTACTGCAACACACTTTATTCTGGAACCACCACCAAGTTACGGAAAAGACTGCAACGCATCCAGAACGCCTTTGCCTATCTCATCCAGATCACCCCCAAACACAGCCACACCTGAGAGGCCTGCACTGGCTCCCAATAGACAACAGAATTACATTCAAGCTTCTCACGAACGCCTACAAAGTCCTCCACAACGCCGGACCAAAACACCTCAACCACAGACTCCACTTCTAAATGCACTCCAGACAGCTCCGCTCCACCAACCTTGCCCTCGCCCCATCCCATGCATCCGCAAGGCCACAGCCAGAGGAAGATCCTTCTCCCACCACGCTGCCAAGACCTGGAACTCCTTTCCCATCCACCTCAGAAGATCTCTCACACGATCGAAATTCTGAAAAGTCCTCAAAACCTGGTTCTTTACCTGATCCCGTCTATTCTCATCACCTTATCCCCTGTTCATCGATGACCTCTCACTTACTGCCCCCCCAGCACCTTGAGCCCCTAGCGGGTGACCAGCCTCACTTTACAAGTATAATGATTGATTGATTGATTGATTGAGGGTGCAGATGGAGCCCTGTTTTTGTGGTGGGGGCCCCATTTCAACCATGCAGCCCATCCTCAGTAGATCTGTACCACCTGCCGGTCACTGGATGCATAGTGCCAATTGTGTTTTTCCCCCATGAGTAGAGAGTTAGTGCCCTGCATTGTGGGACCCATCAGGTTCCTGACTGTGCTATGAGTGAGGTGGAATGAGCAGTCCCACAGGGGTGAAAGTCTATGGCTCAGGAATGTTGTTGGGATTAGGCATAAACTTGTGAGATCAGTGGTGTTAGTCCAGGCAATTGTTCATGCTGTCTTTGTGTTGCCTGTGATATCGGCCAACATCTTGGAGTACAGTCTCCTCATGCACTGTGGTTGATGTCTGGTGTGACCTTGATGCAAGACCCACCTCACCTCTACCACAGCTCAACCGGTGGACTTGAGCATTCCCAGGTTCCCCTCTGTCAGCCGGGGCTCATGTCAGGGAGGCAACAACAACACCACTGTGTATCCACACCTCACACAATCTCTCAGGTTGCTGGTGCAGCAGGACAGTGTGATGGGTCATGATTGCCTTTAACTTTGGGGCTCCCAGTGTATGGCAAGGCCCACAGTGTGCAGTCCATTTACAGGCCCCAGTAGCCTCACTGGACACCAAACTGAGTGACAAGCAGAGCTTTCCCTCCAGAAGGGAGGAGGGTGAGAGGTATGTGTGGGCGCTTTGTGTAAGCAAAGTAGCCGGAAGGAGCCCCTACACCTATGTGGCCCAACTAGCCCTCCATTAGTCAGTGGATCCTGCCTACCACAGCTAGTCTTACAATCCTCATAATGGCTATGTCAGTGAGGGAGGCAGTATATTGCTGGGCCCCCTTCTGTTCATACAGCCATCCCCACTCCTTCTCATGGTTCTCACATTTAGTTGTCACCATTTGCTGTGGCTCTCTCCATTCATGGCAGGAGGGGAGCCGCAGGCAGGCCTGCCTCCAGGATGGTATGTCACCACAGACCATCAGGGGAAATCTCAGTCCCGGGCTGCGACACACATGAGGACCGCCACTCTCAGTGGCGCAGGCCTCTACCTCCAGGTAATTCCTGGATCTGGGACTCAGAAACCTGATGCTGTCTGAGTGACTTCACTCTGCCAAGGGAGGCTCCAAACCTGGCCCAGTCACCTCCTCTCATGGGCCCTCTCTTGATGTGGCCCAATGTGGTGTAGGAGATAATGGTGGGTTAAACAGGATTGTGGGTCTTGAGACAGAGCGACTCTAAAGTTCTTTCACCTCCTTGCCTGGCTGGCCATGCCCCCACAGGCATGCTCCTAATATGCACAGGGTTCATCCTGTATAGAGCCATTCACAAAAAGATCATTCTCTCACTACACCTATGGCCTATTATGTGATTTAAAGTAATGGAAGGCATTATAACTTGCATGAGATAATTAAATCAAATTGAAATTTTGTGTCAGGTTTGTGTTGAAAAAGCAAAACAAAAATGAAGCAGAACCTTTATAAATGCAACTTCTAATATATATATATATATATATATATATATATATATATATATATATATATATATGTATATATATATATTTATGAAGGAGTGTAGCGCAAATCCAAGTAAGGACTCCACAGAAAGCTTGCACTCCAAGGTTTCAATTCCAAACAAGCTTTACTCACAGGCTATGAGTTGGGACTAGGCCTGGGCGGGGGTCACGGAGTTCCACTCCTTGGAATTTCGTGACCCACGGAGACCTGAATGCCTCCGAACTCGGAAGCACGAAGCAGGATCGGGCACATTCAGGAGAGGGCAGCAGGCAGTGAAAGCTGCAGTTTCAGGCCTCTTGTGCACCGGCTTGTCCTGTGTGCACTGAACACGGGGAAGGCTAGCGCACAAGAGTCTTGAAATGACAGCTTTCTTTAACTGCCTACAGCCCTAAATTCAGGTCAGGACCGTAGGCAGCAAAAGCTGGCAGGCATCCTGTGCACCGGCCTTCCCCTTCTACAATGCACACAGGACAGGCCGGTGCACAAGAGGTATGAAACAGCAGCTTTCACTGCCTAAGGACGTGGCCTGAATTCAGGCCAGGGCTGTTGGCGGCAAAAGCTGCAGTTTCAATCCTGTTTGTGTACCAGTGTTCACAAACAAGATAAAAGAAAAGAGACGAGGTATTACCTGGGACCTCCAGGGGGTCCTCTCATTGTCCTCTGCAGCTGCCTCACTCTCTGCCTTCCTCTTAAATGGAGTGTCACCTATGGGGAAATACTGAGAGTGGAACATAATACGAGTACTCCTCAGGCCGTTAAGGAGGTACATAACAGGATGGTTGTAAGGTTTAGGTCCCGAGGATACACTAATAGCGTTCTCAGGGCACTCCGCCAGAAAATGGCATGAGTTAATAAATACAGTCTATTGATACCAAAAAGATAAATAAGAACTCAAGTGAAATACAGTTTATTACCACCTATATCACTGAGTCTAATTCAGTAAGTCGGGCATTTAAGAAACATTGGCAATTGATCAGATCAGATCAAGTTATTGGCAGACTGGTTAGTTGCATTCCCCACATAACCTACAGGAAGAGCAGATCTCTGAAAGATATGTTGGTGCACATTTACCCCACTAAGGGGCATATTTATACTCTGTTTGCACTGAATTAGCTTTATTTCTTTTTACTCTGATTTGGTGCAAAACTAACTCCATATTTATACTTTGTCTCTAGACCCGTCTAGCGCCAAATTTATGCAGTTAAAGTTATTCTTTGGATGAGAAAACCTACTTTGCCGTAATGAGATACAAGGTAAGCGCTCCTGTGCAAAAAATGACTCTATGGCCTTAACGCCATATTTATACTCCTGTGCAAAAATGGTGCACAGGAGGGAGGAGGAGTCAAAAAATGGTGCAAAGCTTGCTTTGTCCCATTTTTTAATGCCTGGGTCAGGGCAGGCGTTAGGGGACCTGTGGGCCTATTTCAATGGTGGAACACCATGGAATAAGCCCACAGGTGCCCTTCCCAGGCCCCAGGGACACCCCCACCTACACCAGAGGGACAGTGGAGGATGGGGGACCCCATGCAGGTAAGTACAGGTAAGTATTTTATTTTATGTTTTAAAGTGCCACGGGGGCCCTGAAATGGGCCCCCATATATGACACAGGGTGCAATGGCCATGCCCAGGGGACCCTGGTCCCCTGTGCTGGCCATTGGGGTGGTGGGCATGACTCCTGTCTTTTCTAAGACAGGAGTCATGTGGTATGGATGGTTTTGCTCAGAAAATGACTCTAGGCAGGTTAGAGTCATTTTTGTTTTACTCTAACCTGCCTAACGTAATTTTTTGGTGCAAAACCATCTTTTTTCATACCGCCAGACCCACCACTAGCCTACCCTTTGCACTGGCTTACATCATTCCATGATTATGGTGCCCGGCTTGTGCACAGAAATGGTGCAAGCCGTGCTAAACCGTTTGGTGCAAAACTGTGTTAGTGCAGTTTTGCCCCAAAAAGTATAAATCAGGGCCTAAGTGTCAGCGGGATTCAGGAGTCTGGCTCAGATAACAGCAGGGGTTTTTATAAATACATAAAGTGTAAGGCATGTACACACAGTTCCAACAGGAAGATAAACACTTTACTGATAGGAAGGAAGGTGAAAATTTAAAACTTCATAAATTGCAATAGTGATTTCATCATCTATGTCCTGATGTGTCCCTATGGACTCCAAAATGTGGGGAGCACTATCTTCCCAGAGAAAAAGCAGCTTTAGAACATTTAAGAGCTGTACGTAACAATGATTCCAGTAACCCTATTGCACAACATTGGCACCAGGCACATGACCAGACAATTGTCCATCTTTCCTTTTTTGGAGTTGTAAGGGTTGTCATGGGCGCAAGACAGAGTAAAAAGTCTGCGGAGGATGGGATCTGAGTACATCATCATGCTCAACAGCAAACATGTGGGGGAGTTAAACCTGGAGGAAGAGTTACATGTACACATTGGTTGAGTGTCTGGACAGTTTAAACTCTTATTGTTAAGCCTTTGTAATGGGCAATTCATAAGGACTTTTGTGTTGAGCAGATGTGGTGCCACCAGGGAAAACCGCACTTAAGAACGAGTTGAGCATGTGGAACTGAACTTGTGTATTTGCTTGTATATGGTAAGTATATGGTAAGATGCCCAAGCCGAGGATTTTTCACAGCACTTTTTTCCTTTTTTATTAGTTTTGACTTTTTGTTCTGATACCTTTGCCACGGGAGTGGTTATTAGTTATTACGTTCTTCGTATTTTCTTTTTATTTTCTATTCATAAGTGTGAATATTGTGCTTATGAATCCACTTAGAGTGGTATGATCTCTGCAGTTTCATTTTTAGATGTAAAGCGCCACTTGGCAGTGATCTGGGCATTTTGCAGGATTGTGGGTTCGTGTCCGGGGCCGCTATTTACTTATTTCTTTCCTAGTTGTCAGATAAGAATGTGCACGGTGTTTTGCAAATTCACTCTTCAAATAAACTGACACTTGGCATTTGTTTATTTAGTTTTTCCAATTTATTAGCGTGTATGCGCCTCATTACTATTTTATTTGTTGACAAGTTTGTTTTGCTGGCCTTTGGCTAGACAAGTAATCGGTGGCAACATTGAAAGCGGGTTTTATTACGTTCTCTAGTATGAATTCTGACCTGAACATATTTTGAAATGATAAAGGAATATTTCCTGAATTATTTCCTTGAAATTGTGTAATGTGATCCAATCCAGGGTACTGAAGCATCTTGCACTTTTTTGTTTATTTTCTTCAAACTATGCGATTGCTGTTTCTTTTCACTATGTTAATGATGATGCAATGTATTTTAAAAGGAAGTGGGGTACTGTGTTTTGTATGGGCTTCGACAAAGCCCTTCCTGGTAGAAATGTGGCAGCCTTAATAAATATTCACTGCAAACTGATATCTCGGAGTGGGAGCGGTGTATGTACATATATATATATATATATATATATATATATATATATATATATATATATATACAGTATATATATATATATATATATATATATATATATATGTATATCACACACACACATTTTTATAGATGTACCCTTTATTAAACTATTAAGATATACCAATATAGAGACGAACACTTGACAAACAACAATTATTTTTTCCGGAAAATATCCTTTTTGTTATTTTTTTAGCTTTTCATCCTTTTTTTTTGTTTGCATTTTTTATTTTGTTGGTGGTTTGCACTAGAAAACTCTAACAGTCTTTAAACAGGGCTGCAGAACTTGAAGAACAGCTTTTACTTTTTTATTGGGACACTTTTCTTCCCTTGACAACGTGTCCCTATCAAACTGACTTTTGTATCACTCCAGAAAAAAAAAAAATACTTTGCTGTATCTTCTGCAGTAAATAACCATATCCTGATAAGCAGGATTATTGTTTTAGTGCCACTTGGAGTACTTCAGAGGTCACAGGATCACCAGCTGTCACAGAGAGTGTAGATGTAAAAATGGATGCATTTTGGGCATCTCTCTGGCACTGTGGTCTTGCCAAGAATTTTGCATGCATTGAACGCATGTGCCACTACATGCCCATAGGTCCATACATGTATTGCTTCTTATTTCCACAAGAGAAGTAATTGTGGCAGAGTCTGCATTTAACATGCTTTGTAGAGACATTTTTCTTTCCAGGTGCAATTTAAAAAAAATTGCCAGACAAAGGACACCTTGCTGGCTTCGGGAGCCTCTGTTGCCATCTCTCCAAATTTCTCCACAAAATGTGATCCTCACAAAAAATTCAAAAAGAACAAATGTAGCTAAAGGGTCCAGCACGAGATGCTCAAATAGCAAAATGCTAATTCCAAATCAGATAATGAGAATGATAGGGTGGAAACATCATATAGAAGCTTACAGTGATTTCAACCAAACAAATATTTTTCTTTTATTCGACATCACCTCTGAAAGACTCTCTAGAGACTCTTTTGAGCTTTTATCAATATCGAAAAAGTTACAACTGTAGACATTTCTGCTCAAAAAGACTCAAAGGATCCTCATGTATCCGGCATGTTAGAAACCTCTAGGGTCAAACCTAATTAAGAAGCACTCTTTCACACTAAATACAACTTTTAAAAAATGTTACCACTCTGGTGGGACTTCTGCCGGACCTGTAACAGCAAGTAAACCCACTCACAGTTTCCACAGGGGTATTCCATTGGTCGAAGGACTCCAACAAGACTCATTTAGGAGCATGGACAGGGGAAAATAAATAATACTTTAAAACATACATTAATTATTAGCAATAAAGGCTATTTCTGAAAATTACCCACAGACTCTAAAAACAAAATTAGAAGTGTAAATTACTATCATAATATAATTTAGTCATACATTACATTCATACCCTCATTCTAGATATGCAAGCCTAATTTGATGGGCAAACCTCGGAAAATCACAGTCAGCTCTCTGTGGACAAAATATCCATAGTGACTAACCCGTCCAGACACCCAGGCTACATTATGTGAGCACCCACTAATACACACAGCCTTCAATTTGTATAGAGCTCTTGATAGAAAGCCCAGTCCCTCAACATAACCAAGTCCCATTATATAGCTAAGTACCTACTATGCACAGCTTTCACCCTATACAGAGGTCTTGATGGAGAGGCTAGTCCCTTAACACCAAGACACAGTAGGTGGGCAAACCCCTACAAGGCAAAGCCTGCACTCTCTAAGCCATTCTTAGTGGAGAACCTTCCCCTTCCAGACAACAAAGCCCAATTAGGCGACACAAGTCACTAGAAAGCACATCCTGCACTCTGTACACAGCTCCTCTTGGAGAGTCCACTTCCTCCACTTGCTTGTGCCACATTATATAACCAAGGCCTTAATATATATAGTTAGGAATGATATTAATATATTTATTTCCTTTAAGAATACTCTACAAATGCCCTAAAAAACCCAAAGGTTGAAGTCACGTTATAGTTAGGGGTGGTAATAACATTTCACTTAACCCCAAAAAAACTTAGAAATTCATGAACAAAACTGAGGTTCTATGGGACCTTATAGTTAGTAGAAAATGTCAGTTAAAAATATAATTTTTAACTAAAAAAAATGGAATAACTGAAATTCACCAGTTAGAGCTTACTGAGCTAAATATAGCTTGCACTCCTTTAATCACTGTTTTTCACAGTACATATTACATACTCCTGGAATGTACAATGACAACATCATTGATGACATATCTCAAATGGCATAAATGATAACATCACTAGCGGGATCCAAGGAGCCAGCATGCAAAATGGCCACACTGAGGTGAAGCTCTTGCTATTTAAGGTACACATCACTTTCAATCCTCGTCCTATAGCCACTAAAACAAGTTGCTGCTGCCAGGATACAGTTTGGAGTTATGTCTGTAGCCTAGAAACCTGTTTATTGAGTTCGGTCCCTACTGATTGGGAAGAGACGTTGTGCTGCTTGAGACAATGTTGGCGCGCCTGCTGGGTGGAGTGCTGTATCACTGCCAAGACTGTAGTGCAGTAGAGGGTGGGTCATGGGGATCCAGTGAGTGGTGCTAGAGCTGTGAGCTGCATAGCCCAGACCTTCCTGAGACAAACCCCTCAGTCTGCGGGTGTGTCAGCAGCTGCAGGGGTTGCCTTTTGGTATTGATGGGGACAGGAGAGATCTCCCTCCTGCTACTAAGATTGTACTAGTTTCTGTGACATCTCTGGGGGCAACTTTGAGCCTAAAATATCCTGGGCCCCCCAGGAAATCTGGAGATACCACACCCTGGTGTGCCCAACACCATGCAGGCTGACGATGGCAATGATTTGCACACAATTGACCAAACAATGGACACACTCACTACCTGGGACAGAAAATATCCCAAACTGAAGACCAGATGAAAAGGGAACATGTCTCTGTGCATTACATGGATGGAGTTCTACAACTCATTGCTGCAAAAAATGAGGACCCCGAAGCTCGCTCCCACTGGGACAACCTTTGTATATTAGGGATTTCAGAGTCCACTAAGACAGGTAGATTTGATGACTATATGGGGCCCTTGATGTCTTTGCTCTTTAGGCTGGAGGCCTTCTGTCAAGTGCTTGCAGGAGAGCACACAGAGGACGTGCGCTGTGGTGCCTCCACTGGGGGACTCCCTGCAGGGCTATCTTAGAGCATCTCCTCAACTACAGAGTTTGTGATGAGGTCCTCAGAATGGCTTGAGAACAACATGAACTCTAGTACGACAGACACCAAATATCCCTCTTTACTAATTTCACACATGAGGTGCAGGAGGCATGCCGTCAATACACAGTCATCAAACAGAAATTGATCAAAGCAAAAATACCATCCTCAATGCTTTACCCCACCCCACTTCTCATCAACTGCATGAGAAAGCAGCACCTCTTCCAAAAACCAGCACAGGCATCAAAATACATGAAAACTCATTGTAATGCTCTTCTCACTACAAAAGATTAAAACACTGCGTTGCATCACTGGTCTGCCCTCAATGACTCCAACTAACAAACAGCTCAAGACAGGAATGAGGGTGTGGACCGAGTCTGCATTCCCATAACCAGACTCCCTGTTGCAGTGCGTCAACTACAGACTGGAAAAGTAGGTTGGTCAAAGGAAGGGCTAACTGGTGCCTCTCCATCATGCATGGACACACTATCACAATAGGCTGCTACAAGCACTACCTCTGATCCCCTATCTGAAACAGAGTGGGCACCTGAACGGGCCCATTAACCACTGGTAATACCCACCTTATGACTTCATCACTTATGGTCCCTTTGCCTCACTATTTTACAAATAGTTTTGGAAGTTGGAAGTTGGGACAGTGTGTGATCCGGTGTCTTCATTTACCCTTGTTGTTTTATGTATCAGTGTGGGGGGGTGGGGAGTTGAGTACACATTCAAGGACTCAAGGTAAACTTGTTTAAAAAACACCCTAGATGACCACGCTTTTCAACTTTTTCCTTTTCCACCCACAGTCAGGATGGCTCATTGCATCAACAGGGGGACAATCATGCTACCAATGCTGATATACTTCCACAACTAAAAACATGTTAAACTGCCTCACCTTGAACTTGAGGAGCCTTATCAACCCTAGAAAGGCATGCCATGTACTGGTGTACCTTGATAGATACCACATACGAGGAGCCCTACTATAAGAGATGCACCTTAACCCTAAGACACTCATACACTTTACTGGTCGCTGGCCTGGGCTGGGCACAGAATTACCTCCTTCTACTGTACATAGTCCCACGGGGTCCAGTCGTGATAAAATGGGGCACTGGACTTTGCCTTCAGGGCTAACTATGCAACCAGCAGGGCAGATATGCTCTCCTATCGGGTTGCTTGGGACCAGCAGAGATAACCACAGTTTTCTGTTGTGGACCCAATAAAAAGGACCCCAACTTCTACTCTGCTCTCTGGAGTACTATTGCCAGCACCAAGCCGCAATCATTGATATGTGATGAGAACTTTATTTTAATCCTGCAAGAAGACATGGACATACATACTCTCCCCACAAAACATACATCAGAAATGGGCCACAGATTGATGGACACAATGCAGGAACAGGGGCTATTAGATGTCTGGAGGCACAGACACCCAAAACACAAGGAAGGCACATTTTACTTGTATGTACACAATATATTTTCTTAACCGGTTTTCTGGCTTGTTACACCAGATACAGGGAGCTGGACAAAAGGAGGGTGGCTCCTCACCCATTTACTGTCTGATCACTCACCAGGTCTCTTACAAGTATGCATACCAAATACCAGAAACAATACCCTTTGGGGGCCTGGAGATGTTGCTAGATATGTTGGTTCATGGTGAGGTATGAGAAGAGCTCATGAAATATTTTAAACACAGCACGGGCACAGTAGAATGCTTTAAGGCCACAATTTAAGAGATGTGCATAGCTAAGCAATATAGGCTACATAAGACACTCTGACAACATCTCAATCGATTGTGACAAACAGGCACGTGGAAGTGAGGTTCCAGGAAGCGCAGGGGATTCTTTTCCCAGCTGCAGAGGCTCAGTTTATTTATTTATTCAATTATGCACACTTGTGACCTACTGCCTTTACAAAAAATAACATAATACTATTATTTGGGGGCTCCTTAGTAACCTAGACAGATGCCCGGTGTGTGGTGTTTGTTGGACCTGACAACCTTAGGGTGGTCACCCCTAACTTTTTGCCTGCCTCCCTCCACTTTTTAGATACTGTTTTTCCTAGTTTTAAGACTCTGCACACTTTACCACTGCTAACCAGGTACTAAAGTGCATATGCCCTCTCCCTGTAAACATGGTGACATTGGATAATACCCAATTGGACTATTTAATTTCCTTATAAGTCCCTAGTAGAGTGCACCATGTGTGCCAGGCCCTGTAGATTAAATGCTACTAGTGGGCCTGCAGCACTGATTGTGCCACCCACTTGAGTAGCCCCTTAACCCTGTCTCAGGCCAGCCATTCCAAGGCCTGTGTGTGCAGTTTCACTGCCAATTCAATTTGGCATTTAAAAGTACTTGCCAAGCCTAAAACCCCACTTTTTCTACATATAAGACACCCCTAAGATATGCCCTAGGTAACCTATAGGGCAGGGTGCTGTGTAGGCAAGAGGCAGGACAGGTACTTATCTAGTTTACATGTCCTGGTAGTGTAAAACTCCTAAATTTGTTTTTACACTGCTGTGATGCCTGCTCCCTTCATAGGCTAGCATTGGGGCTGTCCTCATACATTGTTTGAGTGGTAGCTGCTGATCTGAAAGGAGAAGGAAGGTCATATTTAGTATGACCAGAATGGTGATATAAAAGCCTGCTGACTGGTGAAGTTGGATTTAATATTACTATTTTAGAAATGCCACTTTTAGAAAGTGAGCATTTCCCTGCACTTAAATCTTTCTGTGCCTTACAATCCACGTCTGGTTGGGTTTAGTTGACAGCTCTGTGTGCATTCACTCAGACACAACCCAAACACAGCATACCCAGCCTCACTTGCATATATCTGCATTTTGCATGGGTCTTCCTGGGCTGGGAGGGTGGAGGGCCTCCCTTCACACAAGGGACTGACACGCCTCCTACTGGGACCCTGCCATACAGGACTGAACTGAAAGGGGACCTGGTGCACTTCTAAGCCATTCTTTGAAGTCTCCCCCACTTCAAAGGCATATTTGAGTATATATTACAGGGACTCTGCCCCTACCAACTCAGACACTTCCTGGAGAAGAAACTTGTAACCATAACCTGCATCCTGCCAAGAAGAACTGCCTGGCTGCCCAAAGGACTCACCTGACTGCTTTCTGTCAAGAACTGCTGCCTTGCTGTTGCCCTGCTGCTTTGCTGCTCACTGGCTGAGGTGAAGAAGTGCTCTCCAAGGGTTTGGATAGAGCTTGCCTCCTGTTCCCTGAAGTCTCAGGACCAAAAAGACTTAGGGGGGTCATTCCAACCCTGGCGGTCGGTGTTAAAGCAGCGGCTAACCCGCCGACAGGCTGGAGGTGTAAAAAATGGAATTCTGACCCTGGCGGAAACCGCCAACAGAGACCGCCACATTAACACTCTGACCGCCACGGCGGGACAAACAAACAGCGCAGCGGTCACCGCCAAGAGACAGGTGGGAGTCAATGTACCGCCCACCCTATCACAACCCACCAATCCGCCACCTTTTCCGGGGCGGTAGCCCTGCTGATAAAAACACGGCAGAAACAGACATTTCAAACGGAAAACGCTCACCTCCATACACACCACGAGGAATCTGGACAGCATGGAACCCGAACTACACATCCTACCAGCTATTGTATTCCTGCTCCTCTACCAGGAGCACGAACGCCGGCGCAGAAGACTACGGTGAGTACTGCACCTACAACACAGGGGAGGGGGAGGAGAAAATATTACGGGCACACATACTCTACACACTCACCATCACCCTCACCCACTACAACACACACATCAATGCATAGCAATACATCACTGTTGCAATCCCCAAACCCCCCGGAAGAATACAAAGACAAAATGAAATGATCATAAACAGTCGAATATATTGTATTATCGGCATATAAAAATATCACACATTTAAAACTAATATATACATAAATATTAAAAGTCCGATAATTTTAGTAGTCATTGTCCGTGGACCACTGGGCCCAAATCACATGGGCAAGGCCCACACAGGATACCTGACACCAATGGAGAGAACACTGCAGGGGCATCAGATAGAAAAACTACAGGCACCTAAGGGGGAAGGGAAGGGGGGGCACCTCAGCCACATGAGTACACAACACCAGATCCACGAGGGGCCTCCATGGCCACTGTCCCATCCTGGGGAGTGCAAAGCCACAGTCTCTCAAGTCCATACAGTGGGTGGTTTGCCCACTGTACCATCCTGGGGAGTGCAAAGCCACAGTCTCTCAAGTCCATGCAGTGGGTGGTTTGCAAACTGTACCATCCTGGGGAGTCCAAAGCCACAGTCTCTCAAGTCCATACAGTGGGTGGCTTGCCCACTGTACCATCCTGGGGAGTGCAAAGCCACAGTCTCTCAAGTCCATACAGTGGGTGGTTTGCCCACTGTACCATCCTGGGGAGTGCAAAGCCACAGTCTCTCAAGTCTCTACAGTGGGTGGTTTGCCCACTGTTACATCCTGGGGAGTGCAAAGCCACAGTCTCTCAAGTGGATGACAGTGTCCACTGGTTCTGGAGGGGGACTGGTGCCCAGAGTGCTTCGTGCAGCCCTGCCCGACACAGATGCGGCACTGCCCTTTCCGTCAATGGGCCAGCGGTGCTTGAGATGAAGGGCCCAGTGCAGCGGTGCTTGAGATGAAGGGCCCAGTTCAGCGGTGCTTGAGACGGCGGTGCCCAGCGGAGCGGTGCTTGAGATGAAGGGCCCAGTGCAGCGGTGCTTGAGACGGCGGTGCCCAGCGGAGCGGTGCTTGAGATGAAGGGCCCAGTGCAGCGGTGCTTGAGATGAAGGGCCCAGTTCAGCGGTGCTTGAGACGGCGGTGCCCAGCGGAGCGGTGCCCAGCGGAGCGGTGCTTGAGATGAAGGGCCCAGTTCAGCGGTGCTTGAGACGGCGGTGCCCAGCAGAGCGGTTCTTGAGATGAAGGGCCCAGTGCAGCGGTGCTTGAGATGAAGGGCCCAGTTCAGCGGTGCTTGAGACGGCGGTGCCCAGCGGAGCGGTGCTTGAGATGAAGGGACCAGTTCAGCGGTGCTTGAGACGGCGGTGCCCAGCAGAGCGGTGCTTGAGATGAAGGGCCCAGTGCAGCGGTGCTTGAGATGAAGGGCCCAGTGCAGCAGTGCTTGAGATGAAGGGCCCAGTGCAGCGGTGCTTGAGATGAAGGGCCCAGTTCAGCGGTGCTTGAGATGAAGGGCCCAGTTCAGCGGTGCTTGAGATGGCGGTGCCCAGCGGAGCGGTGCTTGAGATGAAGGGCCCAGTTCAGCGGTGCTTGAGACGGCGGTGCCCAGCGGAGCGGTGCTTGAGATGAAGGGCCCAGTGCAGCGGTGCTTGAGATGAAGGGCCCAGTGCAGCGGTGCTTGAGATGAAGGGCCCAGTTCAGCGGTGCTTGAGATGAAGGGCCCAGTTCAGCGGTGCTTGAGATGAAGGGCCCAGTTCAGCGGTGCTTGAGACGGCGGTGCCCAGCGGAGCGGTGCTTGAGATGAAGGGCCCAGTTCAGCGGTGCTTGAGATGGCGGTGCCCAGCGGAGCGGAGCTTGAGATGAAGGGCCCAGTTCAGCTGTGCTTGAGACGGCGGTGCCCAGCGGAGCGGTGCTTGAGATGAAGGGCCCAGTGCAGCGGTGCTTGAGATGAAGGGCCCAGTGCAGCGGTGCTTGAGATGAAGGGCCCAGTTCAGCGGTGCTTGAGATGAAGGGCCCAGCGGAGCAGTGCTTGAGATGAAGGGCCCAGTGCAGCGGTGCTTGAGATGAAGGGCCCAGTGCAGCGGTGCTTGAGATGAAGGGCCCAGTTCAGCGGTGCTTGAGATGAAGGGCCCAGCGGAGCGGTGCTTGAGATGAAGGGCCCAGTTCAGCGGTGCTTGCCCTGTTCAGCGCTGCTTGCCTTGGTGGTCCTTGCCATGTTCAGCGGTGCTTGCCTTGGCGGTCCTTGCCCTGTTCAGCGGTGCTTGCCTTGGCGGTCCTTGCCCTGTTCAGCGGTCCTTGCCCTGTTCAGCGGTGCATGCCTTGGCGGTCCTTGCCCTGTTCAGCGGTGCTTGCCTTGGCGGTCCTTGCCCTGTTCAGCGGTCCTTGCCCTGTTCAGCGGTGCTTGCCCTGTTCAGCGGTGCATGCCTTGGCGGTCCTTGCCCTGTTCAGCGGTCCTTGCCCTGTTCAGCCGTGCTTGCCCTGTTCAGCCGTGCATGCCTTGGCGGTCCTTGCCCTGTTCAGCGGTGCTTGCCCTGTTCAGCGGTGCATGCCTTGGCGGTCCTTTCCCTGTTCAGCGGTGCTTGCCTTGGCGGTCCTTGCCCTGTTCAGCGGTGCTTGCCTTGGCAGTCCTTGCCATGTTCAGCGGTGCTTGAGTTGGCGCTCCTTCATTGCCCAGCTGGGCTGTGGCTGGCGCTCCTTCATTGCCCAGCTGGGCTGTGGCTGCCGCTCCTTCATTGCCCAGCTGGGCTGTGGCTGGCGGGGCCCTCCTGGGCAGCTGGGCTGTGGCTGGCGGGGCCCTCCTGGGCAGCTGGGCTGTGGCTGGCGGGGCCCTCCTGGGCTGCCGTACCGGGCCTCTGGGTGTCCTCCTGCACACCTAGGATGGGGCTGGTGGGGCCCTCCTGGGCAGCTGGCCTGCTGCCGGACTTGTCGGGCGTGTTGCCCTTCCCACCCTTCCCTGGTCGTCTGTGGCCCTTTCCCACCTTTGGCGGTGTGCCAGGTGGCACCCCACTTCCAGCCGGAGCCAGGGTAGGGATTTTGGTCCCTGGTGTCCTTGGCCTCTCGCGCCGGGCACTGGTAATTTTTGGGTGTTTTTCCGGGGGTGGCTGGCCGTGCCTTGGCTCCTAGCAGAACTAGTTGCCCTTGAGGGTGGGGACTCCACAGTCCTTGGACAACAGTCTTGATAGGTCCTGGTTTGGTGGTGGCTGAGGTGCTGATTGCAGTCTTATTAGATGGACGGGGTGGGGGATAGACATAGAAACAGGGGATTGGGTCTGGGTGGAGGAAGTTGGAGGGGGAGGCTAGAGACAGGGACAATTGCTGCCGTCAGTGCTGAGGCCAGAGCGTTGAACGATCGCTGATGGGCAGCCTGACCCAAATGAATGCCCTCCAGGTATGCATTACTCCGGTGCACCTCCCTTTCTACACTCTGGATGGCATTCAAAAGGGTAGACTGCCCAACAATGATGGTCCTCAGGAGGTCAATGACCTCCTCACTGAGGGCAGCAGGGGTGACAGGGGCAGAGCCTGAGGTGCCTGGGGCGAAGGAGATGTCCCCCTTCCTGAGTGAGCAGGCACGGGGCAAACGCTGAGGGGCTGCTGGGAGGGCGGTGCTGGTGCGCTGCGTGGCGGCTGTACCTGTTGTTGCGGGGGCACGGATGTTGCCGCCACCACAAGGGAGCTCCCTTCAGAGGACGAGTCGCTGCCACTGACATCAGCACGAGTCCCCGCTGTGGAGCTCCCCTCGCCCTCCGTCCCACTGGTGTACTCAGAGTCCATTGCATGGCCCTCCAGGGCCATGTGGGATGCAGCTCCCTCGTGCTTCGATGCCACTTCTCCTCCGCCTGATGATGCTAATGCACACATGAACAGGAAGACCACAAAAAAGGGGGGGGAGAAAGAAGAACATGTTGAGTGCATGAATTACCGCTACCGTTGGCGGAGAGGACAGACACAGAAGCCCCCTGCACTACGCTGCGCACTTGGGGTCCACTACTCAATCAGTGGGACATGGCCTACAAGCCTATGGACGACAACTGCACACATAGATGACACAGGGCCATGAATAGCTGTACTTGGCACCCTACAGAGGTGGGGGGCGGGGGCACAGGGCCATGCCTTACGGAGCGGCCTAGCCTACAGAAATCGCCCTGGCCTAGAGATACCCACAGCCCACCTCCCCCACCCAGACACCTCCACTGCGCGCAAAGTCACCAGAATGAGAGTGTACTCACCCCCTTGTGTCTGCTGTGATGTCCTCACGCGCCCATCCAAATCGGGGTAGGCCACCGCCAGGATCCGGGACATCAGGGGGGTTAATTGACAACTGGCACCCCTCCTACGTTGGGAGGCCATCCCCAGCAGAGCCTCCGGCGTCTTCCTGCTCCCGCGTCGGATGTCCTCCCACCTCTTCCGGCAGTGGGTGCCCCGTCTGTTGTGGACCCCCAGGGTCCGGACGTCCTTGGCGATGGCACGCCAAATAGCGATTTTCTGGTGGGCGCTGACCTATGTGACATGTACAGGGGGAGAAAAAAAATCATCACCTTCTGCATGCTTGATGTGAGTGGCCCCCCATCCCCACCCTTGCCATGTGGCCAATGCTCTCATCTGTCGTCTGATGCATGCCTCAATCGCTCCCCTCCCCACCATCTTTCATCCACCCGACTCAACCCAGGTATTGCCCACAAAGCATGGTCCCAGTGTACTTACCTGTTGGTCTGGAGGACCGTAGAGTAGCGCATACTGGGGGAGGACCCCATCCACGAGTTTCTCCAATTCTTCAGAAGTGAAGGCAGGGGCCCTTTCCCCAGTCGCAGCAGCCATTATCTCTTCCAGACCGAGGTCACAGCAGCACTTGCAGTGTAGGTCCTTTCCTGTGGAAGATCAGGTATTGAGTGATTAAGTAGATAGAAAATGGCGGTCACGCCCGCGGCAGTGCGTACCGCGGCGGTGCGTACCGCGACCGCCGGCGCACTTCGTCATTGGCTCGTGAAACCCATAGGGTTCTATGTTAACCAATGCGGCTTTGCGCCGCGGTCTTCGACCGCCTACCGCCACTGTGTGCCACGCCAGCGCATTGACCTCACATCCCATTGTCACACTTCACAGGTCAGGCAGCCGCCATTTCAAGGGCCCACATGGCTTAATTTCTACTGCGTCACACATGCCTAGGCCTTTCCTCAACACTCATACAAACCATTCAATGCATAGTGAATCGTGTTGTGTGCAAGCTGTGGGAACGTACCTGTGGGTTGATTGACTCTGTGCTCGCTGTTGTCCTTCCTAGGCACCGTCCGCTGGGCAATGCGAGGAGATGGAGGAATCTTCCCGTGTACAGACCGCTGGTGGACCTGTCGACAATGGAGGAAAGACATGTCATACTGACATACAGGCTTGACCGAGCCACTGTTCATGAACTGTGTGCCCAGCTGGAGGCAGACCTGATGTCACCCATCCGCCAACCCACAGGGATCCCCCCTCTAGTGCAGGTGCTGTCAGTACTCCATTTCTTAGCAAGTGGGTCATTTCAAACAACAGTGGCCATTTCATCAGGGATGTCTCAACCTATGTTTTCCAAGGTGTTGTCCAGAGTGTTGTCTGCCCTGCTGAAACACTTGCGGAGCTACATCGTTTTCCCTGAGGTGGGGGATTTGCCTACAGTGAAGGGTGATTTCTATGCCCTTGGACATATCCCCAACATCATAGGTGCCTTTGATGGGACACATGTGGCTTTGGTACCCCCCAGCAGTAGTGAACAGGTGTACAGGAACAGGAAAAGTTATCATGAATGTACAGATGGTCTGTTTGGCAGACCAGTACATCTCCCATGTTAATGCCAAGTTCCCTGGGTCAGTGCATGACGCCTAGATCCTGCGGAATAGCAGCATCCCGTATGTGATGGGTCAACTCCAGAGGCACCGGGTGTGGCTATTAGGGGACTCTGGTTACCCCAACCTGTCCTGGCTACTGACCCCAGAGAGGAATCCCAGGACCAGGGCAGAGGAACGCTACAATGAGGCCCATGGGCGGACTAGAACGGTGATCTAACGCACCTTTGGCCTCCTGAAGGCCAGGTTCAGGTGCCTCCATATGACAGGTGGATCCCTAATGTACTCCCCAAAGAAGGTGTGCCAAATCATCGTGGCCTGCTGTATGCTTCACAACCTGGCTTTGCGCCGCCAGGTGCCTTTTCTGCAGGAGGATGGTCCAGATGGTGGTGTTGTAGCAGCTGTGGAGCCTGTGGAGAGTGAAGAAGAGGAAGCCGAAGAGGACGACATAGACAACAGGAACACAGTAATAGAGCAATATTTTCAGTGACACACAGGTAAGAGTACACACCGGCATATTACATTTACTTAAAGACTCCTACCTCTCTACTGTCTGACTTTTTCCACCAGTGTATGGTAACTGTGTTGTGACTTTCCCTTCCGTTTTCAGAGCTGTGGGCCCCACTGCATGACATCTGCTTTGTTTCCCCATGGACTACAGCTGTGTGACAGCGGTTTGTTGGCATCACAATGTGAATAACAATTTTGGCACTGTCATGTCTAATACATTTGTTAAAATCACAGACAGACTCCAGATTGTTTATGTGCAATAAGTGTGTTTATTCAAGTGCTCTAATTTGGATGGGTGGTTGCAAATCGGTGAGGGGTGATGGTGGAGGATTGTCCATGGCAGAGTCCAGACTATCAGGTTCACAGGTGCATTGTCCAAATGCCTGTGGGAAGTGGAGCAGGGGCAGTTTAAGGTTGGACAGGGTGACAATGTGGGACAGTGGGATGACAATCAGGGCAGTATCCTTTGCTGGCGGGGTCTTGACATGTTACTCTGTCTTCTTCCTGGATCTCAGGGCCCGCTTGCGGGGTGGTTCTCCTTCTGCAGGGGGTGGGGTTCTGGTGGCCTGTTGGTCTTGTGTCGGGGCCTCCTGTCCACTAGCGCCGGCGGAGGTGGTAGCCAGTTCTTGGTCGATTCTAGTGACAGGGGCCCTTTGAGGTGCCACAGTGTTCCGCAATGTGGTGATTAACTCATTCAGGGCCACTACGATGGTACCCATGGCGGAACTGATGTTTCTTAGTTCCTCCCTGAACCCCATATACTGTTGCTCCTGCAGAAGCTGGATTTGCTGAAACCTGGCCAGGACTGTCGTCATCGTCTCCTTGGAGCGGTGGTATGCTCCCATGATGGAGGAGAGGGCCTCGTGGAGAGTGGGTTCCCTTCGCCTGTCCCCCCCCTGTCGCACAGCAGCCCTCCCAGTTCCCCTGTTTCCCTGGGCCTCCGTCCCCTGGACCGTGTGCCCACTACCACTGCCCCCAGGTCCCTGTTGTTGTTGGGGTGGTGGGTTAGCCTGGGTTCCCTGTAGTGGTGGACACACCGCTGATTGACGTGTCCTGGGGACAGAGGTATGGGCCCGCTGGGTGGGTGCTGTGCTGGTGTTCCCAAAGGGGGGAAGGTCTGCTGTGGCCTGTGACTGTCTGAGGGGAACCGACTGTCCCGAGGTCCCCGATGGACCGGGCTGGTCATCTAGATCCAGGGAGACAGAGCTGCTGTCATCACTGTGGGCCTCTTCTGGGGGTGGAGTGGACATTTGTGGACCCTCCTGCGCGGTGACCTGGCATTCGGGTCCTGCAGGGGTATAAAAGTATGGTTATTGCTTCTGTGTGTGCCAATGGCGTGCAATGGGTGGGTGCCCGTGTACCCCAGTGCTGGCATTCCTTTGTGGGGGCTGTTGTGACGGTGTTTTGGGGGGGGTGATGGGTATGTGCATTGGGCATGCTTTGGTGATGGGTGTCCATGCTTTGAGGCCGCATGCAGGGCTAAGTTTTGGGATGGGTGGGTTGTGATGGTGAGACATTTGCAAGGGGTAGTTGTGATGGGGGTGGGGGTGAGGGTGGGGGTATGAGTTGGCATGCAGGTGGGGTGGGGGGGATGAAGTAGTGAAGATGAGACTTACCAGAGTCCATTCCTCCACTGACTCCTGCGAGGCCCTCAGAATGCAGGATGTTCAAGACTTGCTCCTCCCATGTTGTAAATTCTGGGGGAGGAGGTGGGGGTCCGCCGCCAGTCCGCTGTACCGCGATGTTGTGCCTTGATATCATGGAACGCACCTTCCCCCTTTGGTCGTTCCACCTCTTCCTGATGTCGTCCCTATTTCTTGGGTGCTGTCCCACAGCGTTGACCCTGTCGACTATTCTGCTCCATAGCTCCATCTTCCTGGCAATGGTGGTGTGCTGCACCTGTGTCCCGAACAGCTGGGGCTCTACTCGTACGATTTCCTCCACCATGACCCTGAGTTCATCATCTGAGAACCTGGGGTGTCTTTGAGGTGCCATGGGGTGGTGTGGATGATGTGTGGGGTGGAGTGTGTAGTGATAGGTGGGGTGCTATTTAGTGGTGTGTTGTGTGAGGTGCGTGGAAGTTCTGTGGGTATTTGTATTGTGTGCCTGTGGATGCTTGGTAGTTGACTGTGGTGTCTCTCTCTGGCCTTCATTCAGAATTTCTGGTCGTAGGGGTTTGTGGGTGATGTGGGTGGGTGTTTTATATTGTATTGGGTGTGTGGGAGTGGTGTGTGTGTATGTGTATCAGGTGTGTGTATTTCGAATTGGCCAATGTGGTAGTGTTTTGTACGAGTATATGTATTTCGACAGCGGCGGAGTGTACCGCCAATAGAATACCACGGTTGAAAGACCGCCGCGTGGATTCGTGGGTCGTAATGGCATGGGCGTATTTCTGTTGGCGTGACGGTGGAGGTTTGGTCATCGCCAGTTTATCGCTGACCTTTGGTGTGGCGGACTTTTGTGGATGTCGGTATTTTGGCGGTTTGCCTGTTGTGGGTCAGAATACCGCGGCGGTATTATGGCGGTCTTCTGTCTGGCGGTAAGCGCCTTTTACCGCCGAGGTTGGAATGACCGCCTTAATCTCTTCAAGGAGGACTCCTTGTGCTGTGAAATTTGACACACAGCCTGCCAGAAACGATGCACAGCCTGCTCTGTGGTGAAAATCTCACCGCACGACAAACCAGAACTACGCAGCCTGACTTGGCAATGAGAAGATTGATGCAGCACCAGCGTAACAAATGGAAATTCAATGCACGGCACACTGGATTGACGCACAGCCAACCCAGAACAACACAGCCTGACTTCCAGAGAGGAATCGACGCAGTGCCTTCCATGTGGTAGAAAAATCAACACAAAGCCTACCAGATTGACGCAGCTCCTGTGACTTCATCCTGCCAGTGCAGGAAATCCACGCACCATCCCCGGGGCATCTCAAAACCCCACAACCCAAAGAGGATCCACGACCAAGTGCCAGAAATTGCTGCACAGCCATGTCTGTGTGAAAACTAAACAACGCATCACCGTGTGCGGCCCGAAAAATCCACACACACCCCTTTGTTTCCACGTATCCCCTCCTCTGCGGTCCTTTGCAGAGGTTTTTCATGCAAACCAGGTACTTTGTGCTTGAAATAGACTTTGTTTGCTTTAAAAAGACTTTAGACACTTTAAATCACTTTTCAGTGATATCTCTACATTTACTTATAGCATCTTTGATCGTTTTGACCTGCATTTAACCAAATAAATATTATATATTTTTCTAAACACTGTCTGGTGTATTTGTGTGGTGCTATATGGTGGAATTGTATGATTTATTGCACAAATACTTTACACATTGCCTTCTAAGTTAAGCCTGACTGCTCAGTGCCGAGCTACCAGAGGGTGGTCGCAGGATAATTTGGATTGTGTGTGACTTACCCTGACTAGAGTGAGGATCCTTGCTTGGACAGGGAGTAATGTGACTGCCAACCAAACACCCCATTTCTAACATTGATGATCAGCGGTGAGTTTAGGACTTGTATATGTGCAGTGACATACATTAGCTAAGTATTTCACTACCTACCCACAGTTGAAGGTCAACATGATTTTTATCTCTTTTTGCAATTTTGCTTAAATCCCCACTCAACATGTCTCAGGCTGGGTCTCAAGCAGGAGATTTTGACCTGGCCCTGTTGGAGACATATACTGTCAAATACCTGAAAGGGTTCTGCACGGATATGGGATTACCCACCCAAGGTGCCTCCAGAAAGGAGGAATTTCAAATGGCGCTGAGGTCCTAGGCAGAAGCCCATTCAGAGGAGAATGCTGAGGAGGAGGAGCCAGAAGATGGCTCCCCAGAGGATTTTTTGCCATCAGTGGATGATGTTATCACTGCAATTATGCCCCCTGCTAAAGCAGGGAGCAGTGTCTCTGATTAAGGCCTGACCGCAGAGGAAAGGAGAGAGGAGAGAGAGTTTCAATTGCAGATGACAAGGTTAAAAATTGAGGCTCAACAGCAGGAAAGGAGAGCAGAGAGAGAAGCCAAGCAAGCTGAGGGTAAAAGAGCAGTCAAACAGATTGAAGCTGAGAGAGCTGAAGTGCAGCTGAGAGAGCCTTGGCTGAGAAAAAAACTGTTGCTGGTTCATGAACTGAGTCTCAAGGAGCTGGAGATCAAGGTGAGACAGTCTGAGTACAACAGTGATGGTGACAGCATACATGCAGGACCTGTTGGGGACAAAAAGGTTTGTATACCCAAGAATGTGGTGCCAGGTTTTTTGGTGGGAGATGACATAGCAAGTGGCTGGTTGCCTATGAAGTTGCACTAAGGGCCCATGGGACCTCTGAGGAGCACTGGTGGGCGGCCTTGTGGTTTTATGTACCAGCATTGGGGAGGGACACAATTCTTACACTAGCTCCACAGAATAGAAATGACTACTCACACATGAAAGCCACTTTACTGGCCAAGTTTGGGCTGACCCCTGAGAAATACCATCAGAGGTCCAGGGACAGCACCAAACTTTCAACACAAACTTCGGTAGATTGTTATGATTTTTCCAACAAGGAACTGGATGATCGGTGCGGGCAGCAAAGTAGATGATTAAAAAGGGTTATATGACTTGATTCTGAGAGAGCATGTGCTCAGTATTTCTTTTACAGAGTTGTGCCAGTACTTAATAGATAGTAAGCTGACTGATCCCATGAAGCTTGCTGAGAAGGCCGACCTCTGGGTAAGCACCAGAGTGTGCAAGAAGGCATCTGGAGGGACACCTACAAAGGTGGTCAGGGTTCCCAACAGAAGAAAGAGGGGGGAGAAAAACTTAAAGAGAAGGAGTTCTCAAAAGGCCCTCAAAACAATTCCCAGATGGGGGGTGGTAACCGTTCCTCTTCTAGATTTAGGGAAGTTCGGGCCAGATGTAGGAAGCACTTTGCGAGTCGCAAACGGCAAAATTTGCCGTTTGCAACTCGCAAATGCGTGTTTCCTATGCAGAAATGCATTTTGCGAGTCGTTACCGACTCGCAAAATGCATTTCCGAATCGCAAATAGGAAGGGGTGTTCCCTTCCTATTTGCGATTCGCAATGGTATGCAATTCCATTTGTGACCGCTTATGCGGTCGCAAATGGAGTCGCAGTTACCATCCACTTGAAGTGGATGGTAACCCATTCGCAAACGGGAAGGGGTCCCCATGGGACCCCTTCCCCTTTGTGAATGGACCCCAAAATATTTTTTCAGGGCAGGGAGTGGTCCAAGGGACCACTCCCTGCCCTGAAAAAAACGAAACAAAAGGTTTCGGATTATTTGAAATGCAGCTCGTTTACCCTTAGGGAAAACGGGCTACATTAAAAAAAAAAAAAAAAACTGCTTTATTGAAAAGCAGGTCGCTAACATGGAGGCCTGCTGACTACAGCAGGCCTCCATGTTAGCGAGTGCCTATACTCGCTATGGGGCCGCAATTTGCGACCCACCTCATGAATATTGATGAGGTGGGTCATTGCGACCCCATAGCGAGTTGCAGTCGGTGTCTGAGACACCGTACTGCATAGCAATTTGCGAGTTGCAAATTGCGAGTCGGAAGGACTCGCAATTTGCAACTCACAAATTGCTTCCTTCCTACATATGGCCCTTCATCCCCAAATGCTTAGAGTGCTACCAGCATGGACACTCTAAAGGCGATTCCCAGTGTTCCAGGAGAGTACAGTCCACCACTGGACAGACACCTGGGTTGGTTAGTGTAGAGCTTCTGTGGGAGACAGTCTCAGTGAGCTTTGGGGGGCAGACAGAGGTTTTCCTAGTGTCCCTGGGAGAAAGAGAGATGGTGCCCAAAGCCCACATGCCAGAAAATACTTAAAGTATAGGCAGTGGGTCACCATTGATGGGCAAAGGGTGGATGCTCTGCGTGACACAAAAGCCAGTATGACAACTGTCAAGAGTAAGCTGGTGTCAGCAGAGCAGATAGTGTCGCGTGGGCTCTCATTATTCTAAATGAGACTACTGGATTTCTAGGTAGCAGGATCTATAACGGTGTGGGGGACTGAGTCTGACCCACGTGTAAAGAACTCTGTCACCCTAAATCCGGTTTTTGCTCGGGCTACCTAGCAGTGCCTCATTTCTCCCATGTAGAAGGAATGATTTGGCAGCCGAGCGCATGACATCTTTGGAACTTCTCAGGGAAGTCGTGGTTACTCAGATCCAAAACAACTCTCTTATTTCCAATATGATCTCATATACAAATGACAAAGACAGTATAAGTTTTTTTATAATGTTTTTAATAAAACGACTGTATTTTAGATATTAAGGTGTGAGCCGCAAAAACCAGAACGATACAACACAGTAGGATTGAAATAGTCACCAGGAGAGTAAAACATAAGAACAAAGCTATCATATTGTCTAACAGTTTCTACTCTCCCTCTGCTTGTTCTATTTAGAGCACAGCATGTTAAGCTTCTAGCTTGCCTATTAGAATCACTGTGGAGACATCAGCCCTCATACCTGAGCAAAGACCTGTGATCTTGGTTCAGCATCTGCAACGAGGCAGTCAGCATCTAGTTGTGGTTCCCTGGTCGGAATCTCCCTCTTGCGTGTATTGGGACAAGGAAGTGATTTTATAACTAACATGTCATCGTGATCACAAAATGTCCCTACGCAGGAATGCCAAGTCTAAACTCCTACCACGTCTATCGGCAATGTACCAGACTGTATCCTTGACTGAAGCACAGAGTAAATATGTTATGGAGAACTCCAGTGCTGAAGTAGGCAAAACAGTGTGATATGAATAAAAAACAACACCGTAGAACTGGCTATTTGAAAAATAACAGTACGAAGCCTAATAAAAAGCATGTAGAGCAAAGTGTACAGAGGCTCTAAGCTGTCAGCAAATGAATAAAATATGTTCAGGGCAAAGTGCACAAAGGCCTAAAGCCTGAAGCTAAAGCACAATGAATACGTAAAACTAACCACACTACACCCTCCCCTTGTCGGTAGCAAGTGGTTCCAATAATATAAAAGGATGCCCCAAATATAAACAATACCTAAAACAATTATTTCGACAAGGTGAGAAGACAACAAAGTCATAAATTTAGGTAACATGTGATCATAAAGCCAAATTCAATATAGTGTCAATTTCGTAAAAATCCAATCGTCAGATAGAAGCAATAGAACGCAGGAGTTCCTCCACTTCGATATATGTCAATATCGGAAGATCCACGCCACAAAGTACCATGGAGCAGGTGTGATCCAAAGCCCAAAACCATTCAGGGCGGCACCCCGTGCAGGGCCTATGAAAGAGACAATACCATCTTCCTCCAGGAAGGGAATCTCATAAACTGCCTCACGAAGCAAGCGCATCCGTAGTGCACAAGTCTGGGAATGAGCCCTAATCGGGAACATCAACAGATCAGTATCGACCATTGGAGGGCACTGCAATGAGAGACAGAGAGCCAGTGCATGTTCAAATGAGCACCAAAGGCATCGAAACACGGGTTGCACACAATCCAAAACCGGTCTGAATGACAGAGTCCAGTCACAGTCCAAATGTCCCAGGAGTGTCGCTCCAAAATGCTGCATCATGCGTTCACGACACAGCTGCGCTGACGGGAGCAGCAATACAGGATCTCGTCGTGACGGGACAGCCATTGCGAAAAAATAGCAAGAACAGCAAGACTCCAGCCAATAAAGCCAAAGTAATCTGGAAACCCCCAAAAATGCTTCCGAAAATATAATGTATAGCCGAAGGTATCAAACGGAATATGGAAGATAAGGTATGAGCAAAACCAACACCAACGACTTTGAAAAAATGTGCAATACCAGCAGTGCTGGATGCATTAAATATACGTCCCACAAGTTCACCGAAGTGATTTGGAAAGTTAGTATTCAAAAGGGACTGTATCTCCGCCGATGACCTTGCCACCTGAAGTGCGTAGGTCTCGCTAGCAGATGTAAGGGCCACATGCTTTTGAAAAAATAAAGCCTTTAGCCGACTCAACTTGTCGAAATCAACCTTGGAAGTAGCAATATGAGGCCAGATGTCCGCTACCTCCCTAAATTGAGTGGGGGGAAACAACACATTCCCACAGCACGTAACGGCCTTGTTGACAATGACGATGTAAACTATTCCGGTACGCATGCCACAGCAGCGTTCGCTGTTAAGAACAATGTAACTGCCGTTAGAAAGCACCTGGAAAGTGTTTTTAATAGCCGGGACTGGAACTCCCTTCAGATAACAAGCTAAATTAGCAATCGAATCGTTACACACCCCGTTCAAGGAAAGCTGTTTACAAACCATTGAATGGCTGACAGAAGCTTCGCATTCGCTGCCGCTAAGAAAAACCTCCTTCAAACCATTAACACATCTGTACTGAAAGGGAAGCTCCCACACCTCGTGTATGTAACTGTCTCCCAATAGTTCATATCTACCCACCGGAATGTGCTTCAAACAAGAAGTAAATTGCAAAGTAGAGACAGGCAAATTAATAACCCCATGAATCAACCATTCAGCTGACGGAATCTCAGCTACCGTGAAAGGCAGTTTCTCTAATTTCTCAATATTTAACATAACATATGTTGCTTCCTTTTTAGCCATCAGTTGTTGTTGACGAGTCAAATTAAAAGAGATAAAGATCTCTCTGGCACGAACGTGCTGCCATGGAACGCGACCCGCCTTCAAGGTCTGAAGAGTCCAACCCAGCTGCATGATGGACCGCGTCTGACTCTGCCCATGATATAAAGAAGACATGTCCGATTTAATAATGTCAATGGCAGAGGAAACAATGCTGTCAATCGTGTAAACACGGTCAGAAAGGGTATGCATGACATTATCAACAACAGACAAAGTCTGCATCAGATTTTCCTGATCAATCTGCCTCAACCGGGCTGCAGCCTCTTGTTGTGAAAGCTTCCAAATCTCATTATAAACCTCGTATAAGAACCTTTTCTTCCGTGGTACTTTGGGACCTGACAAAAAATCTTGTAAATCAGTATCATTAGACAGTAACGTGAGATGTGACTTAACTGCATCCAGCGTGGATGACTTAAACCATTGCTGACAAAGCTTCCCCACACTGTATGTAGTTATAATATCAGCATGTTCTGGTGATACGTAACGAGGGTCTGCCCTACTAGTCCTTAACCCCCCTGAAGAGGTGACAAAACGTTGATGACACACATTAGTGTCTACAGGCCATAATAACCACCCGCCTGGATGTAACGATGAAGTGTTAAGCGTACCATTCTGGACCCAATGTGTAAAGTCACTAAAAGTAGCATTCACATAGTGCTGCCAATTTTTTAATTTAGAAGGGACAGGTATACTAGGCAAAGTCAACTCCCTAATTGTCGCTAAGCCCAAACAGCTAGTCTGTTGTACTGTGTCATTGAGGAAAATCATCTGCACAGGGATAATACATGCTCTAAATAACGTGTCCCTGCCTTGCATTTGCCAATTTTTTGAACCCCAAACACTTTTCAAGTCAACAGTTTTAAACCAGTATTCATATCCCTCGACCGAAAGTTTAGATACAAACAAATTGGAATACAGTAATTTAGTAACGGTCAATAACATTAGCTTATTAGAATACGGTGCAACTTTAAAATAGTAGGACTTAGCATTACGTTGATCATGCCCAGAAAAATATGCAAATTTATCATAATACGTTTTCGAACTCCCTTGTGGAGGAGTCGAGCAATGTTCCCATTGCACATAATTAAACATGGGCTTAGGGCTACTAGCTTTATGAATAAAGTGGTGTCCATAATAGTTGTAACAAAACATGTCACCATGATTATCTCTAAACTGGTAAGCATCATCATCGTCATAGACAGTATAATATTGCAAATCCGTTAGCATAGAATCTACTGTCTTCACATCCCAATCATCAGAAACAATGGCAGGTATAACAATATCATTCATTGATAATTTGAGGACATACGGTATTTGAATCAATTCAGTGGGACCATATATATCAAACATTACTTTATCCCACACAATTACATCCGGAACTGGTATTGCAGATATGTTTACTGTGGACAAGTCTCTTCGAACCATATGATACGAAAAATGCGGTTTTAACACAGTCTCCATGTGCTCAATGTCAGATCGATCAGGAAGAAAATGACCATGTATTATCAGAAAAAAAGTAACCACAAATCCCAACCATAATAAAATAGTCATCACGGCCAAAAACAGCCAAAAATAGTTCCAAGGAAAAACAAAATATGTGCGTTTAAGCCAACCCAGCAGCCGTCGTGGACCGTGGACAGAAGACATCGAGGACGAGGAGCCAGACACATCATTATCAGCGTCGTTGAAGCAGCCAGAAGCAGTTATAGCAAAAGGTGCAACTGTGAACAAAGAAGCAGTTGGAGGCTCTCGCCGTGGCACGCTATAAACCACATGTTCAGAAACATCAGTAGAACGTACAGCAATTTGATCAAAAGATTCCATATTAATCGCCGTCGGTGGAACAATCGCAAGATCATCATCACCCTCCCCAAGCTCGGAGAGGAAACAGTGTCTGTGAAAATCACCTGCAGCGGGACTTCTTCCCCAGTAGTGAGAGGGATTCCGGAACTACTGGGTGTCCCTCTTGGTCTGCTGTGCAGAATCGGCCACATGTTGTAACTTGACATTATCAATGGAAACAAAGCGATTTCCTTTGGCCCCTCGCAGCGGCGGTAAAATCACAGTTCTCGTGCCGCTCACCCCCAACACAGGGACAGGTTCTCGATAAGAAGGACCAAATTCTTTTCTAACTGCGACCTTTTCACGCACTAGATCCCCAATCCTGGGTATCAAACCAGTAGGTGTTACTGGCTCATCCTTAATTCCTGAGGAGGCAGCACTGGCAGAAGAGTTATCTTCACGGAATTGTTATAAATCCTGCAAAACAGTGACACGATCATTTACGTCAAAGGGCGTATCTGCCGCCTCCACACCAGGACCATCTAGATCAGGAAAATACATTCGTGTTCCAAACAGGCACTCATATGAAGTACGACCCCCCAGTGACCTTCTAGGCAAGTTATTAAGTGCTCTCTGTACTCCATATAGGTGGGTTAGCCAACCACGACCCGTACCTATAACTCTGGCTGTTAAGGACTGCTTTAAATCCCGATTTAAACGCTCCACGACAGAATTTCCCTCTGGATGAAATGGAGACGAGAATTGGAGTTGGACCCCCAACGAAGCCATGGTGTCCCTGAACGCCTTAGAGGAAAAAGCAGGGCCCTGGTCCGAATGAAAAGCCGCAACTGCAAATATGCGCAAATCTTTAATAACAGTTCGAGCGTCAGCCGAGCGTTGTGGCCATACCCACACAAACCTGGAGCACGAATCTACAGCAACCAATATATATTTGTATGCACTATCTGGTGTCAGCGGACCACAATGATCCAAGTACACACACTGTAATGGTCTATTTGAAATCAGAAGGGGCGTCTGCTGCGGGCGTCTAGCCGACGATGCTTTAATTTGTTGACAAACGTCACAACAAAGGACATATTGCTTCGTCTCTTTATAGAGACCAGGCCACCAGTAACGAGCCTGTAAAAGTGAAATCGTGGCAGCCACCCCAGCATGTGCAGAAGCCACCCCCTCATGTGCTGCAGAAATCAATCGAGGTCTCTCAATTTTATTGGGAATTTCACGTACACCAATGCCTGGAATTGTAACAGTAGCATTCAGCGCACCATTCAAGCAGTAACTATATTTTGAAGGAAATCCTTTAGGAAAGGGCGTGCCATCAACGGTAGCCTTTATGGCAGCTGAAATTTCTGTGTCTGGTTTGGAACTCGAACGAGTCACTGCGGCCACAGTGGCCACAGCCACTGCCGATTTCGCGGCTTCATCAGCCAAAGTATTCCCAGCAACGTGTATTCCAACGCGCTGGTGTCCAAGTGTTTGCACAACATGGACTTTAGGAAGCGTTTCCTTCAGATCCGCAACCTTACCCCACAACATTTTATGTTTAATGGTGTTGCCTTTAGAATCTCTGAACCCATTCATCTTCAAATAGTGTAGATATTCGTTGAAAGACTGAACACAGTAGTAGGAGTCACAGACCAGCAAGGTTAAAGTCGCCGGATCCGCGTGCTCCAATGCTAACAATAGAGCTTTGAGCTCAGCCAGCTGTGCCGTGCAATCTCCCAAGGTTTTAGTACAAGTATGTCGGGGACAGAACACTTCCCCCTCCATAGTGCCGCTCACCATCGCACATGCAGCAGAATACTGTTGTTTAGTCCCAACCGCTGGTTGCGCAGAGCCATCGGTATACATGACCACTTGATATTGGTCAATAGGCAACGTACCAGCAGGAACAGGGTATTCCATCTCATATTGAAGAAATTCTTGAGTCTGCAGTTTAGGGTCAAATACGTAATCTACATCAGTGGCTGTCAAAGACGTAGCCCATTGTATCCATCGCGGGTGCAAAGCTTTCGAATTTGGAACACTCGCTTTTGTAACTGCCTCTAAGGCCAGAATTGGGGAAACGACAATGATGCGTTGACCCTGGGCTAGCGGTCTTTCTTTAATAACAGCCATCTGTACTGCAGTGAGAATTTTCTCAGTCTGTGCAAAACGTTGTTCTGCAGCAGAATACAAGTGAGACTTGTATGCAATCGGGACTGTCTCCCCTTCATTAAAGGTGACATAAGTAAACCCAACAGCCCCAGGTATCACCCTGATGACTAAATGTGTCTTATTGTCCCATGTGTGTAACTGTTTAACTGCTAAGAGATCACTCTGTAACTCTCGTAGTATGTGTGTATGTTCAATCGTCCAAAATCTACTCGAAAAATTTGGGCGAATCAACTCGTATAAGGGTTTTATACGCGTCGCATATTCAGGAATGTAAGTTCTGCCAAAATTCAGAAACCCCAACATTGACTGGAGCTTCCGAACCGTATTAGGAGGCTGCAATAAAGCACATTTCTCCAAAAAATGTGGCGCTAAGCTCTTGCCCTCACTCGACAACTCATATCCCAGGAAAATGACGCTGAGGAAGGCAATCTTTGATTTCTTAAAATTAAACTTATAGCCAATATCAGCAAACCCCACAACAATGCGCGATACACGCCTTAGATGTTGCAGAATCTCATCATCCATCAGATATATGTCATCAACATATGACAACGCTTCAGGGTCGAACTCATGCAGCATTTCAGTGACATGAGCCGAAAACAGTCCTGGGCTATTCTTATACCCCTGAGGCAAACGACAAAAAAAATTCTGAGAGCCAAACGCACTGAAACTGGTATAGTCCCGACTCTCGGGCGCTATATTCTGGCAGAAAAATTCATTCGAGATATCTAATGTTGTCTTTTATTTTTTACGCACTATATTATTCATAAGCGCTGCGCTGTGTGAATTCTGTATTGCATATGTGCGTGTAGGACTATTCAAATGTCGGTAATTCACCACAATCCTATATGAATGGTCCGGTTTAGCAACCGGAAACAAGGGATTATTCATCGGCGAGACACAGGGCTCAATTACACCCTGATACTCCAATTGTGTAAGAATTTTCCTAACCGATGCCCTTGCTTCAAATTTGATAGGATACTGCGGTTGTGGCTGAGGTTCGCCCTTTATCGGAATTACATGATAAGGTGATTGTCTGTCCCACCCCACGTTATTTCTATACAAGGCGGGAGCCTGTGCTAGAGCCCATGATTTACTATAGGACTCCGCTAGTTCTCTCGGAACAAGTGGTGAGAAGGAAGGTGTAATAACCTCCTCCCCAACAGGACAGTCGCGAACAAAGTCAGGTGGCCAATCCTGTTCGGCCAGCAGAACATCATATGATTTAACCACATGGTCCCAAAAAATGGCGTTTATAACACGGTCAATGTCCCCTTCCAATCGCAGAGTTACTTCATATACTCTATCAGGATCAGAGACTCGCATATCCGCCGTCTCGACTTGTATGAAGTCATCAGTTGCTTTCACCTCCAGATGCTCTAGAAGACTCCGGCGAACTATTGTGACCTCTGCCGCGCTGTCTAACAGTGCTAACGCCCATGTCTTGTTCGTCAAGAGAACTCTCTTCTTGAGCGGCATGTCTGACTGAGACTGCTGCCACTTTCTTCTTTTTAAATTGCTGTTTTTGTTGCAGCGGTTTCTCTTCTTGTTTAATAGAAACCTACGCTGAGCGTTGTGAATCCTGTCTCGGTTTCACGTACTCCGTCCTCCGCTCTGACCGCCCACCTCTCTCACTTCTCTTTTCCGAGGAGTCCTGAAAGGAACGAGATTGGCGTGTATCAGTATATTGATATCTATAAGGCGTCTTCAAAGTATCCCTATTCCTGAGATTATACTTATTCTGTGGGGTCTGCGGTTGCGGAGACTGCCCACCATCTTTCTTAGGTGTTTGCTGTTTCTTTTCCCAGCGCTTTTTTGAACCCTCAGGTTGTTGCTGTTTAGCATTATCTTTATTATTTTTACCCTGTAACTGGGGTTTTTGTGGTCTAGCCCCTAGGCTATCACCACCAATACTAGAATATGTTTCCGCTATTATTCTCGGAAGCTCCTGCTCCTGATTAAGCAGCGGAACATCCCGAAGACGCATTCGCACTGCTAGTGCTACCGCCTCTCCTTTGAGATTACTCAAAATAATAGAAGAAACTGTGGCAAAATTGCCCAGCAACTGCATGCCCATATCTAAGGCAGGGGCAGCCCCATATTCATCTTGAATCTGTTTAAGCACGTCCGGTAAATTAGCTAATGTCGGTGTACCGTGTGCCGTAGTGTAGAGCGCGGCAAACACCGTGCCCCAGGTATTACAAAGGTCCACCGGAAGAACCATCCCATACGGCAAACACATCGTCAAAATTCTATGTTTATCCTGAGGTCCCGTATGGGGAAATACTGCTTCCAGCGTATTTATTTTTTGCGCCAGCCAAAATGGAGTCTCCTCTCGTTTAGCCGGTACTTTACCCATAACAGAGTGTACAGTGGCTGGATTAATACCCGGAACCACTGCCTGTGGGTGCGCTGGAGCAGCACGCGCTGCGTTTGTATTTAGTGTCTGCATTACAAACTGAACTAATCGTCTATATGTAGCCGTTAATTCTGTATATAAACGACGAACTTCAACCACTGCCAATTGACCAACCGCAGGATGAGGTGTATATGTAGCCAATAAAGGCCAGGTAGGACCATCATTACTCAGCGGACCTAACCTAACTTGTGTTACTGTGTGTGGGAGGGCGCCATCAAGCCAATTATGGTGTTCTTGATAAGATAGAGGTATTTCTAAATATGCGTAAGCCCTGTATTGTCCAGGGACATTCGCAACAGTGTATTCGTGAAAAGTATTTGTTCCCCCATCCACTGCTGGAAATCCGACCCAAGAATAATAAAGTTCCGTTCTATAGGCTGCATGGGCGTCCACCACAAAAGTGACTGGACCCCCCTGGACTGTCAGTCCATGTGTCAACAGATGTCCCGTGAGCGGGTGACGCATATTAATTGCTATATTCACTACATTAGGATTCGCCATTTTATAAAAAATAGCTCCAGGTCAGAGAAGGCACACCAATATCGGAGTTTTCCTTTCAAAGTTCAAGCTTGAACAACTAACCACTAAGCAATAGGAAGCACCTATGCCGTGGCGGCGGAAACCCTCAGCCCCACGGACGTCTCCGTATACGGAACTGAGGAGTCAAAATATATATGAGACCAAGAGAGTCAGTCGGACCTAATCATCAGAGCCAGACCAAACGTTGGCGGCGCCATGTCGCGTGGGCTCTCATTATTCTAAATGAGACTACTGGATTTCTAGGTAGCAGGATCTATAACGGTGTGGGGTACTGAGTCTGACCCACGTGTAAAGAACTCTGTCACCCTAAATCCGTTTTTTGCTCCGGCTAACTAGCAGTGCCTCATTTCTCCCATGTAGAAGGAATGATTCGGCAGCCGAGCGCATGACATCTTTGGAACTTCTCAGGGAAGTCGTGGTTACTCAGATCCAAACCAACTCTCTTATTTCCAATATGATCTCATATACAAATGACAAAGACAGTATAAGTTTTATATAATGTTTTTAATAAAACGACTGTATTTTAGATATTAAGGCGTGAGCCGCAATAACCAGAACGATACAACACAGTAGGATTGAAATAGTCACCAGGAGAGTAAAACATAAGAACAAAGCTATCATATTGTCTAACAGTTTCTACTCTCCCTCTGCTTGTTCTATTTAGAGCACAGCATGTTAAGCTTCTAGCTTGCCTATTAGAATCACTGTGGAGACATCAGCCCTCATACCTGAGCAAAGACCTGTGATCTTGGTTCAGCATCTGCAACGAGGCAGTCAGCGTCTAGTTGTGGTTCCCTGGTCGGAATCTCCCTCTTGAGTGTATTGGGACAAGGAAGTGATTTTATAACGCGTCGCTGCTGCCGGGGACCAGCCGGGGACCAGTCATCAAAGGGCAGGAGCCCTTTAAATTACTCTTGCGCTCCCGCCGTCGCGGGAAGCGCGTCGTTGCTGCCGGGGACCAGTTATCAAAGGGCAGGAGCCCTTTAAATTACTCTTGCGCTCCCGCCGTCGCGGGAAGCGCGTCGCTGCTGCCGGGGACCAGCCGGGGACCAGTCATCAAAGGGCAGGAGCCCTTTAAATCACTCTTGCGCTCCCGCCGTCGCGGGAAGTGCGTCGCTGCTGCCGGGGACCAGTTATCAAAGGGCAGGAGCCCTTTAAATCACTCTTGCGCTCCCGCCGTCGCGGGAAGTGCGTCGCTGCTGCCGGGGACCAGTTATCAAAGGGCAGGAGCCCTTTAAATTACTCTTGCGCTCCCGCCGTCGTGGGAAGCGCGTCGCTGCTGCCGGGGACCAGCCGGGGACCAGTCATCAAAGGGCAGGAGCCCTTTAAATTACTCTTGCGCTCCCGCCGTCGCGGGAAGCTCGTCGTTGCTGCCGGGGACCAGTTATCAAAGGGCAGGAGCCCTTTAAATTACTCTTGCGCTCCCGCCGTCGCGGGAAGCGCGTCGCTGCTGCCGGGGACCAGCCGGGGACCAGTCATCAAAGGGCAGGAGCCCTTTAAATCACTCTTGCGCTCCCGCCGTCGCGGGAAGCGCGTCGCTGCTGCCGGGGACCAGTTATCAAAGGGCAGGAGCCCTTTGAATTACTCTTGCGCTCCCGCCGTCGCGGGACGCGCGCGGGCAGCGCCCGGGCGAAGCCCGGGCCAAGGGCGGGCCCGTCCTTCGCCTGTCAGCGACCGGAAGAGGCCGGGCTGGGCCGCACTATTTTCATCTTGACTTCCGTTGTCGGTGACCAGCGGACGAACATATTTTAAGCACCCGGACACCTTCTCAATATAGGTGAGCTGCACTTCTGGCCCTCCTGGTGTCTCAGTTTTTTTTTTACAAAGCCCTAGTAGAGCTAAAACACGGTGGAAGCAGGAGAGGAAGGGCACCCACGGAAATAAACTGCTAAACTTTGGGACTGGACTTAAGTGCCTTATCAAAGCAAGATGGGTAGACGGAAGGGGGGGATGCCTTTGGTAAAAGCCGACAATAACAAGACTCTAGATGGCTTCCTTCAAAAAGAGGTGGGGGCATTAGAAAAAGAAATTGAACTGGTGGAGCGCCGTTTGACTGCCCCCCCACCAACCGAGGCTCTGTCGAAAACTCCACTACAACCTTTTCACCCACCAACTCTCCAGCCTGCCCCGCCAACTCCACCTCCTACTACCCAAACTACCCGAATGCCCGTCGCAGAGCCCCGGGACAAGATCATATATCCTTCAGAAACTACACAGTCTATGCCAGATAGGCCTGCACCCTCACCAGAGCACAGCTCAAAGGGTAAAAGGAAACGAGGGGAGGTAAACCTAAAGAACAAACGGGCCCGTGTTTTGAACTCCCCCAATCATGCCGTGCCTATTCGGACCAAGGACTGTACACCTGCTCAAGCTATTAACAACGGCAGCCTAGACATAGCCTTCATAATAGATTTTATAAAAGACGAGCTCTCCAAAAAACTGTACCCTATAACAACTCGCCTATCAGCTATTGAGGAGAAACTTGACGTTCTTACTAAACTTAATCAGCCAAATACCTCTTCCTCATTAGATCTACAATATTCGCAACAATATTTTCCCCCTTGCCCTCCAGTCAACAGTGCCAGTAACCCTCCTCCATCACCAAGTACGGCCCACATCTCTCAATCACTTTGCCCTGATTCTTCGCATCAACAAGTGAAGGCTTCTACTGCTAGACTGGCCAACCCCCCTAAAACACGGCACCTAAAGAGAGATTCCCTCCTCCCAAGGTGGACTGATGAAATTGCTCCTTCTATGAACATGGACACAAAACTGCTCAAGGCCCATACAAACTCTCCAGCAGACCGGATGCATAGGGATCTAGGAACCAATATGAGAACTTTACACCTACCACTGGAAGCTTGTCCTTATGTGCTTGTTATTACGAATGTTCCTAAGCTTAAGCCTAATACTTCCGAATCATTTACAGAACTGAAAAATAAGGTCATCCATTGGCTTCATAGATATGCTAGATTTGCTTTTCACATGATACCCTCAATATTAATGGTGAGGAGGGTGGGTTGGGTGGGTCCACTCAAAAACCCTGGTACAGGGGATTGTATTGTTATTAACTTCGATGCGCCCTCCCTTGTCCAACAGCTCTCCTTGAACGTGTGTCATTCTAACCCTCTAGGGGGAGTAACCTCACTTTGCAGGCTCCAGGCTTTCTACCCTCACAAAGCTGTACCAGCCATTAAGGAGGTAACAATGTCAGACAGAGGTCTCACTAGGGCACAGATGCAGCCTGATTCTCAACCAAGACCCAGCCCTTTCTCGCTCTCGCTTTCTGAAATTGATTGACTAAAAGACAGCATTAAGTACAGTTTATCTCAGCCTCAGGGTTCAAACAATTGGGATAAAAAGTACTCTATAGGCAGAAATAATAAAACTCATGCAATAGGGCAAGGTAATCCCGAGGTTGAACAATCCCCCACTGCAGACACCAGAGACCCTACACCAATTTCTACACTTGTCCAGCCAGATCCTTCTAAGATGGAAACTAGCATCTGGCTTTCCCCCTGTGCCCAGAGTTCTGAAATCTGTATTGGGGGTGCTAATAAGGAGCGCAAGGCGATTGAGACTAACCTAGCCATAGATTTAGCAGACCTCAGCAAACTTGGATATCCACCTCTATTACAGACACCCGAACTGCTCACGTCATCCCCCGATCTAGACGGGGCAAGAAATATTTTGGGAAATACTGTAGTGGGAAACCCAAATACGGCTGGTATTGACACAACTGAAAAGGGTATAAAACTTCCCCACGATATTCCATTTGCAAGAGAGAACCCTGCAGTTGAAGCTCCCCAAGACATAATAGATGGCCTAGACACCATCCTTAGTTGGAATATTGCAGGGTTGGAGAATAAAATGAACAACCCTGAATGGGGCAAATTCATAGACAAACATAAAATATGCCTTTTACAAGAAACATGGGCACTGGAGCCCAAATACAGAATTGGCTACAAAAGTTACTGGGTCCCAGCAACTAAGGTGAATTCAGGGAGACCCTCAGGTGGGCTACTTATATGGCTCAGTTGCTCCTTTAAATGTCGGATTGAAACAATTGACTTGGGCTGCCCTGATTTAATGGGGTTATCAATACCATCCCTTAGCGAGAAACCACTCCTAATAATTAATATTTATAACAGGAGCCTGGGTAGTAAATATGAGTCCGACACATTGACTATTTTGGACAGCTTTCTTTCTTGTAAATCACCTTCCCACTTTATTCTTATTGCTGGAGATTTTAATGTCACTTTTGAACCCTATTCGCTGGCCCAGGAACTATATAAAGATGAAGACGCCTACTGGGGTATTCCTCAACTGGTATCTAGCAAAAGACCAAAAACAAATAGACTAACACATCAGGTTGTGGATATTACACTGGCACATGGCTTGCGGGCTTGCAATGGGCGTTCCCGCTCGGATCCCAAACTTCACCCTACATTCAGGCGCGGGACACAGAAGAGCCAGATAGATTATATTTTGCTTGATATCCGCCTGTGGGGCTATATGGTTGACATGAACGTTGTAGAACATGAGGAAAGTGACCACGAACCTTTGATTTTATTTCTTAGGAACCTATTACCCCTACTTGAAGTCTCTTGTTCCAAGACCCATGAACAACTGCTTGTATTGTCCAACAATAGACAAAATGTTAGATGGGAATCCCTGAGCACCGACATAGCCACCTTGGCATCTGTGTTCAGGCAACTGGCTGATCATATGGATCGTATATATCAGACTTTAGAAGATAGTGGTGTGCTTATAGCAGCCCACACGCAATTTTTTAACTCTCTAAAAATTCTTTTCACTAAAGAGTCTGCAAAAGAAGCTAAAAAGAAGTGCAACGCAAGGTGGTTCAACGCCGCATGTAGGGAAGCACAACACAAACTCCTGAGAGCTTTAAGAGGAGGCCAATCAGACCATATAAGGGAAGCCAGGAAAGACTATAGACAGGAACAAAGTAGAGCCCGTAGGACATGGGATGAATCTAGATGGGTTTCCCTCCTGGAGTCTGCCAAAACAAACGACACCTCGAAATTTTGGAAAATAGTGGCTGATGCCAGCGAAGAACCTAATTGCCCGCCCGGTGCTTCAATACTCCCTGTAGAGTGGACAGATCACTTTTCCCGATTATATTCTGGGGTTACTGGTGTTACTTCTAAGGAACTGACCCATACCATGATTACTGAGAGTCCCAAAATTGAATTTACCCTGGCAGAAACCAAGGCTGCGATCGCGTCACTGAAATGGGGAAAGGCCCCCGGCCTTGATAAAATACCTGGTGATCTATATAAGACAAACCCAGATATATGGGCCCCATATCTGAACCTCATTTCTAATGCGGTAACTGCAGGAGCACCTGTCCCGAGCTCCTGGATGGGAGCAGAGATAGTTCCCATCTTTAAGAAAGGTAACCCCTCTAACCCTGTTAACTACCGTCCAATCTCCTTACTTGACAACTTCCAAAAACTTTTTGCTAAGCAAATCTTGTCTCGTTTAGAAGAATGGATTCTGGAAACTAATGCCATTTCTGATTTGCAAGCAGGGTTTAGGCCCGCAGTTAGTACCATAGACCAGGTGCTAAGATTTTTAACACTAAAATGGAAGACTGTAGAAGTAGGCGGAGGTAACCTTTTCGTAGTTTTTATTGACCTTAGAGCTGCGTTTGATTTGGTCCCTAGAAATCAGCTATGGCTGACACTAGCTAATATGGGTGTCCCACATGGCCTCCTGAAACTCATTATCCGACTACACGAGAATACTTATGCTCAAATCAGGAGTGGCAAGAATGGTGACCTAACAGAAGCAGTGGCTATTGAGAGGGGAGTCAGACAGGGGTGTGTTTTGGCCCCCACCCTTTTTCTTCTATACATAAATAATTGTATTAAGTATTTAGCAAACTGCACTAATGATTCCCCAAAGCTGGCCGGGACCAAAGTACCATGCCTACTTTACGCAGATGACACTATCCTTTTGTCTAAATCATCCATGGGAATTCAGAATCTGGTTATCCAGTTCGGTGTTTTTTGCAGAGATCACGGGTTAGACATAAATCTTAAGAAAACTAAACTCATGATATACAGTGCCCCGAATAAGAAGCTTAGAGCAAACATTAGGATGGATTCAATTCATTTGGAGAGGGTAATGGAATACAATTATTTGGGTATTAGACTATCTGATAAGGGCAGCTGGGATCCAGCTATAAGGAAAGGGGCACTAACAATTAGCCAAAGATGTGGAGTGACAGGACGTAAGGCTAGCACTGCAATAAGTCCCCCTCTGACCCACATCTCTGAAATCTACAAAGCTCAAATTCGTGCCGCGGCCCTATATGGAGCGGAACTTTGGGGATTTCACAGAAAATTGGACACTCTTCAAATTAAAGAAAATAATTTCCTTAGACACATATCCAGACTGGGGAAGGGCACGCCGATGCTCCCCCTAAGACTGGACCTGGGTCTAAATAGTATTAGGGACACAGCATACCTAAGACCACTTTTGTACTGGGTCAGATTATGGAAAACGGAGGAACTCGAACCCTTCAGATTAGCAGTTAAAGAACTTTTGCCACCTTGCTATGGATGGGAAAAAGTATGGTGGCTTAGGGAGATGAGGGTGGCTTGGGTTGAACTGAACTTAGCCCAGTATTGGGAGAATCCCGAGATGATCCCTGGTAATGCTAAACGCCTGATCAAAGTCCGCTATTGGGAAAAGATCCATGAGGAATCTCTCGGCTCAATTGGGTTGGGTCGGTTGACAGCAGAGTTTCTGCTGGTTAAGCATGAACCTCTGCCTGAAAGCTTCCTGGATCTCCCTATGCCAGCCCGTGCTCGTTCCTTATTACTTCAGTTCAGATACGGAACATTGGCAGTCAACAGCTTTACAGCTTGCTGGTCAACCAATAGTTCTTTATCTGACAAATGCATAAATTGCCATCTATGCAAGGAAACTTCTGAGCATGTCCTATTTTTCTGTCCTCTGTACAAATGCCCTTGTGGGAAGTGGATTATCCCTCTGTGTAAAACACTGCCATCACAAAATCGAAACAGTGTATATAGAATATGCAAATATGACACTTCCATGCTGATAGTGAGTTCTGTTTCCAAATATTTGGCAGCAGCATGGAAAATCCGCAGTAGGATTACTACAGATCTTAATCCATCGGTCGAAGAACGGTCTAGAAGTTAGCAAACTAGCACCCTGTTATATTAATTTGGGATTTTAAATAAAATGATTAGTATGACCTATCGACGACAAAAGACTGTAGCCCTGCGCATGATGGCTAGCGACTCATAGTTCCTCAGCATATATAATTTTATAAATCGCAAGTTGCAATTTATCTGATCAATTTATTTAATAGAACTGAGTAACTTATGGCATTATTTTTCACTGGTTGACCTCTAGCCTTTCCTAATAGGAGCTACTATATGTAGTTTTTATGCCTTATTTTATATATAAATCTGTTTTAGAATGATTTTCATGTTTTTAACAATTGGCTAACATTATTTTAGCACTTAGCCTTTTGCATAGGGTAAAATCCAGAGATTACTTTGAGAGTCTCGTCTTAATTATTTATGAAACTTTTTATGTAATTTTATGAATTTTTTCTCTCTGTACTAACTGCCAAATGTTTTTTCTACTAAGTGATGGTTCATGGCTTTTATCTTTTTGTATGTATGATCACTTCTAATTTTTTAAATGGTCCAAATCTGGATCGAATAAACTATTGATTGATTGATTGATTTTATAACTAACATGTCATCGTGATCACAAAATGTCCCTACGCAGGAATGCCAAGTCTAAACTTCTACCACGTCTATCGGCAATGTACCAGACTGTATCCTTGACTGAAGCACAGAGTAAATATGTTATGGAGAACTCCAGTGCTGAAGTAGGCAAAACAGTGTGATATGAATAAAAAACAACACCGTAGAACTGGCTATTTGAAAAATAACAGTACGAAGCCTAATAAAAAGCATGTAGAGCAAAGTGTACAGAGGCTCTAAGCTGTCAGCAAATGAATAAAATATGTTCAGGGCAAAGTGCACGAAGGCCTAAAGCCTGAAGCTAAAGCGCAATGAATACGTAAAACTAACCACACTACAATAGTACCTAATACATTCCACCAGGTCATAGTCGCTGACAATCGTGAGCGTCACCTACGGTGGCTCTAGTTCCCTTTGAATGGGGGGTGCCTCTGGTGCTCTGAAAGTAGCTGTGGGTCCTCCCATATCTGTAGATTGTCTGTTAGGCAATGATCTTGAGCATACTTCCTGGAAGGAGGTTGATCTCAGATCCCACCTGGAGATGTTAGGTTTGCCTGAGTGGGTCTGCATGATCACAAGGTCCATGGCTGCCCGGGAAGGGAGTCAAGGGCGTTTGGAGCCTGGAACATTGGCCTAGACAGCTGCAAAGAGGAAGGACAAGAGGCATGGGAAACCTGCCTCACATGTTCCCACAGTGGTGGATGGGGCCCCTGAGGAAGAAGAGGCCCCTGAGCCAACTGGGGAGGACATAGCTGACCTGGGCAACCTACCTGAACTTCCTGGCTGTTATGTAGAGGGTGGGCCAACCAGGGCAGAATTCTGCAAGGTACAAAAGGAATGCCCCACCCTTGAGGGTCTGAGGCAACAGGCCACAGCCCAAGCAGCAGGTGACACCTCTGGCACTCACCATATTTACTGGGAGAATGATCTCCATTACAGAGAGCCTAAGGTTCCAGGTCCTGGGTCAGCACGTGTGTTGGTGGTCCCCCAGTGTTACCGGGCCTTTCTACTGGGTATGGCTCACGACATACCCCTGGAAGGACATCTGGCCCAAGACAAGACCTTTAACAGGCTTGTCACCCACTTCCATTGGCTCAGAATGAGGGTAGCCTCACATAATTTCCTAAGAGCTTGCTCCACCTGCCAGGCTAGTGTGAAGACAGGGAAAAAGCTTAAAGCTCCCTTGCTCCCACTCCCTGTCATTGGCACCCCCTTTGGAAGGGTGGGCATCAACATTGTTGGTCCCTTGAACCCCAAAACTGCCTTAGGCAACAGGTTTACGTGGTTTTGGTAGACCATGCCACCCGCTATCCAGAGGCAATCACTCTGAGAACAGCGACTGCACCGGCGGTGACCAGAGCCCTGCTGGGAATATTTAACTGTGTGGGATTCCCTAAGGAAGTTGTGTCTGACACAGGCACAAACTTCGTGTCTGCGTACATGAAGTCCATGTGGGATGAGTATGGGGTGATCTACCCATTTACCACCTCTTATCATCCTCAATCCAATGGGCTTGTTGAAAGATTCAACAACATCCTTAAATGCATGATTAATGGCCTGACTGAAACCAGCAGGCCTAAGTGGTTTGTCCTCTTACCATGCCTGCTGTTTGCTTACAGGGAGGTGCCCAAGAAAGGGGTGGCATTCAGCCCTTTTGAACTTCTCTATGGTCACCCTGTCAGGGGACCACTGAGAATACTTAAAGAGGGCTGGGAGAAAGCTCCCAAGACACCTCCCCAGGATGTGGTCAGCTACATGCTGGCCATCCGCAACCAAACCCAACGTTTCTGGAAGCAGGCCAAGAGTAACCTTGAGGCCAGTCAACAGATGATGAAGGAGTGGTATGACTGGAAGACCACTCTGGTCGAGTTCTCACCTGGAGACAAGGTTTGGGTGATGGGGCCAGTAGAGCCTAGAGTTCTCCAGGACCGCTGGTCTGGCCCATTTGAGATTAAGGAGCATAAGGGAGAGGCCACTTACCGAGTGGACATCAAGACCCCTGGGCACCCCCTAAGGGTTCTCCATCACAACAGACTCAAAACTCACTTTGAGAGGACTGAGGTCAGTATGCTCCTAGTCACAGATGAGGCATGGAAGAGGGGAGTGAACCTCTCTCTGACCTCCTCTCTGCTAAAGAAGGTGATGGGTCAATGGAGGGTGTCATTCTCTCTGACTCCCAGACTCTAGACCAGCGAGAAGACTGCCATGAGCTGCTAGAGCAGTTCTCTTCCCTGTTTTTCCTTACTCCCGGACTTACCCATCTATGTGTCCATAACATTGACACGGTAGACAGTCCTCCTGTGAAGAACAAAATTTACAGGTTGTTGGATAAGGTGAAGGCCAGCATCAAGGAGGCGGTCTCCAAGATGTTGACCTTAGGGTTTATTGAGAAATCCAGTATTCCCTGGGCCAGCCCTGTGGTGCTGGTTCCTAAGGCTGCTGCCCCCGGTGCGAAGCCAGAACTCCGGTTCTGTGTGGACTACTGGGGTCTCAACTCAGTCACATGGACTGACTCTTACCCCATCCCCCGAACTGATGAGCACGTTGACAGACTATGCGCTGCCAAGTTCCTGAGTACGTTTGATCTTACATCAGGGTACTAGCAGTTTGCCCTGACTGAGGGGGCTAAAGAGAGATCCGCATTTTCCACACCTGATGGCCATTACCAGTTCTGGGTGATGCCGTTTGGGTTGAAAAATGCCCCGCTACCTTCCAATGGTTGGTTAACGGGGTCCTAGCTGGCAAGGATGCCTACTGCGCAGCCTACCTAGATGACATAGCTGTCTATAGTTCCAGCTGGGAGGAGCACCTGCTCTACCATAAGGAGGTGCTTCAGGGTCTGCAACAGGCAGGCCTGACCATCAAGGCTAGTAAGTGCCAGATTGGGCAGGGTTCCGTGGTGTACTTGGGACACCTAGGTGGTGGCAAGGTGCAGCCACTCCAGGCCAAGATTGAAACCATCAAGGCATGGCAACCACCTAGAACACAGACTGAAGTGAGAGCCTTTTTAGGCCTCACTGGAGACTACCATAGATTTGTCAAGGGCTATGGTACCATTGTGTCACCCTTGACAGAACATCCAAAATGCAACCTAGGTTGGTGGATTGGACAGAGGCTTGTCAGAAAGACTTTGGGGGTCATTCCGACCCCGGCGGGCGGCGGGTGCCGCCCGCCAGGCGGAAACCGCCCAAACACCGCCCCGCGGTCAGATGACCGCGGGGGGCATTCCGACTTTCCCGCTGGGCCGGCGGGCGATCTGCAAAACATCACCCGCCGGCCCAGCGGGAAAGCCCCAGCAAAGATGAAGCCGGCTCCGAATAGAGCCAGCGGATTTGCTGAGGTGCGACGGGTGCAGTGGCACCCGTCGCGATTTTCAGTGTCTACCAAGCAGACACTGAAAATCCTGCTGGGGCCCTGTTAGGGGGCCACGGCACTGCCCATGCCAGTGGCATGGGCAGTGCAGGGGCCCCCAGGGGCCCCACGACACCCGTTCCCGCCAGCCTCTACCTGGCGGTGTAAACCGCCGGGAACAGGCTGGCGGGAAGGGGGTCGGAATCCCCATGGCGGCGCTGCTTGCCGGTTTCCCTTTTCTGACCGCAGCCAGAATTGGCCAGGAAGCACCGCTAGCCTGTTGGCGGTGCTTCCGTGGTCGTTGGCCCTGGCGGTCAATGACCGCCAGGGTCAGAATGACCCCCTTTGACTCTCTGAAGGAAGCCATGTGCACAGTCCCCGTGCTCAAGGCCCCTGACTACTCCCAGGAATTTACTGTGCAGACAGATGCTTCAGAGCATGGCATAGGGGCTATTCTAGCACAGCTAAATGAGGAGGGCTCAGACCAACCAGTAGTCTTTATTAGCTGAAGGCTTTTACCACGGGAACAGAGGTGGAGTGCTACACACCTCCTACGGGGAACCTGGCAGACAGGATTGAACTGAAAGGGGACCTGGTGCACTTCTAAGCCATTCTCTGAAGTCTTCCCCACTTCAAAGGCACATTTGGGTATATAAACAGGGCCTCTGCCCCTACCAACTCAGACACTTCCTAGAGAGGAAACCTGTAACCAGAACCTGTATCCTGCCAAGAAGAAGAAATGTCTGGCTGCCCAAAGGAATCACCTGACAGCTTTCTGTCAAGGAGTGCTGCCTTGCTGTTTCCCTGCTGCCTTGCTCTTGGATAGAGCTTGCCTCCTGTTCCCTGAAGTCTCAGGACCAAAAAGGATTCATCTCTTCAAGAAGGACTACTTGTGTGGTGAAATTCGACGCACGGCCTGCCAGAAACGATGCACAGCCTGCCCCGCAGGGAAAATTTCACTGCACGCCGAACCAGAACTAGGCAGCCGGACTTCCCAAAGAGAAGATCGACGCAGCGCCAGCGTAGGAACCGGAAATTTGACCCACTGGATCGACGCACAGATGGCCTGGATCAACACAGTCTGACTTCCAGAGAGGAATTGAAGCAGTGCCTGCCATGCAGTAGAAAATTCGATGCAACGCCCATCAGATCGACGCAGCTCCTGTGACTTCGTCTTGCCAGCGCAGGAAATCCACACACCGTCCCCGGGGCATCTGAAAGCCCCGCAACCTAAAGAGGATCCACGACCGTGCACTGGAAATCGACGCACAGTCATCCCTGCATGAAAACTAAACAACGTATCACCGTGTGCGGACCAAGAAATCGACGCACACCCCTTTGTTTCCACGCATCTCCTCCTCTGCGGTCCTTTGCAGATATTTTTCACACAAACCAGGTACTTTGTGCTTGAAAGAGACTTTGTTTGCTTTAAAAAGACTTAAGACACTTTATATCACTTTTCAGTGATATCTCTACATTTACATATAGCATCTTTGATCGTTTTGACCTGCATTTAACCAGATAAATATTATATATTTTTCCAAACACTGTGTGGTGTATTTTTGTGGTGCTATATGGTGGTATTGTATGATTTATTGCACAAATACTTTACACATTGCCTTCTAGGTTAAGACTGACTGCTCAGTGCCAAGATATCAGAGGGTGGGCACAGGATAATTTGGATTGTGTGTGACTTACCCTGACTAGAGTGAGGATCCTTGCTTGGACAGGGAGTAACCTGACTGCCAACCAACCACCCCATTTCTAACATTGGTGATCAGCGGTGAGGACTTGTATATGTGCAGTGACATCCAGTAGCTAAGTATTTCACTACCTACCCACAGTTGAAGGTCAACTTGATTTTTAATCTCTTTTTGCAATTTTGTCTAAAATCCTCACTCAACATATCTCAGGCTGGGTCTCAAGCAGGAGATTGTGACTTGGCCCTGTTGGAGACATATAGGGGGTCATTACAACATTGGCGGTATAAGGCGCTTACCGCAGTGCAGAAGACCTCCAATACACCGCCGCGGCAGCGGTCGACCGCCACAGCTGTTATGACACACATCTCGGAATCCGCCGAAATACACACACCCACACAATCCCGCCACACCAAAGGTCAGCGATAAACATGCAGAAACAAAACCTCCACCTCTACGCCAACAGAAACACGCCCATGCCATTACGACCCACGAATCCACGCGGCGGTCTTTCAACCGCGGTATTCCATTGGCGGTTCACACAGCCGCGCTCAAAATACATACACATCTACAAAACACTGCCACATTGGACAATTACAAATACACACACCTGATACACATACACACACCACTCCCACACATCCAATACAATATAAAACACACACCCACATCACCCACAAACCCCTACAACCAAAAATTCAGAGAGAAGGCGAGAGAGAGAGCACAGAATAGACAATCCCATCACACAGAGGCACACAACACCATCACCCACACAACATCCACGCACAAAACATCACCTACAACTACACTCACCACACTCATCAACACATACACCACCCCACACATCACACACAACACCCCATGTCACGCCAAAGACACCCCCGCTTCTCCGAGGAGGAGCTCAGGGTCATGGTGGAGGAAATCCTACGGGTAGAGCCACAGCTATTTGGCTCACAGGTACAGCACACATCCATAGCCAGGAAGATGGAGATATGGCAAAGAATAGTGAACAGGGTCAACGCAGTGGAACAGCACCCAAGAAATAGGGAGGACATCAGGAAGAGGTGGAACGACCTACGGGGGAAGGTGCATTCCACGGTCTCCAGGCACCAAATCGCGGTACAGAGGACTGGCGGCGGACCCCCACCTCCTCCCCCTCAACTAACAACATGGGAGGAGCAAGTCTTGTCCATCTTGCATTCTGAGGGCCTCGGAGGAGTCGTTGGAGGAACGGACACTGGTAAGTCAAATCTTCACTATCATATCCCCCACCCTACCTGCATGCTATCACACACCCCCACCCTCACACCCTTCCCTATCACCCAAACTCCTCACTAATGTACCCATAACACCAACTACACATCTCAACCCCAAGACCTGCATGACACAACTAAGCATGGACACCCATCACTAAAGCATGCCCACTGCACATACCCAGAACACCCCCCAACCATCAGCACACAACCCCACACACAGGAATGCCTGCACTGGGGTTCACACACACCCAACCATTGCACACAATTACACACACACATGCAATAATCATGTACTTATACCCCCGCAGGAACCCGAAGGAACGTCACCACACCAGAGGGTCCAGACAACACCACTCCACCCCCAGAAGAGGCCCACAGTGACGACAGCAGCTCTGCCCTACTGGATCTTGATGACCAGGCCGGACCATCGTGGGCCTCAGGACAGTCGGTTCCCCTTGCCCAGCCACAGCCCAACACCGAGCTTCCACCCTCTGGTAACACCAGCACAGCACCCACCCAGCGGGCCCAAACCTCCCTACCCAGGACAGGTCAATCAGCGGTGTGTCCACCACTACAGGGCACCCAGGCTAACCCAACACCCCAACAACAACAGGGACCTGGGGGCAGTGATAGTGGGCACACGGTCCAGGGGACGGAGGCACAAGAACACAGAGGAACTGGGAGGGCTGCTGTGCGACAGAGGGAGGACAGGCCAAGGGAACCAACTCTCCACGAGGCCCTATCCTCTATCATGGGAGCATACCACCACTCCCAGGAGACAATGGCCACGGTCCTGGACAAGTTGCAGGAGACCCTGCGTCTGCAGGAGGAGCAGTATTTGGGGTTCAGGGAGGAGCTCAGGACCATCGGCTCCGCAGTGGGCACCATCATAGGGGTGCTGACGGACATTCAAAGGACCTTGAGGGACACCGTGGCACTCCAAGGGGCCCCTGACACTAGCATGGACGACCAACTGCCCACCACCTCACCCGGCGCTAGTGGACAGGACGCCCCGCCACAGGACCACCACAACAGCACCCCATCCCCTGCAGACGGACAACCACCACGCAAGCGGGCCCTGAGATCCAGGAACAGGACAGAGCAAGATGGCAAGACCCCCGCCAGGAAATAAGACCACCCTGATTGTCCCCCCACTGTCCCACTTTGTTACCCTGTCCAAATCGGAACTGCCCCAGCTCCACTTCCAATGGCCAGATGTGCAATGTACCTGTGAGACTAATAGACTGGACTCTGCCATGGACATTACTCCACCATCACCCATCCCCATTTCACAACCCCCCTTCATTTTTTAGCACTTAAATAAACACCCTTGAAACACTAAATAAAAGGGAGTCAGTCTATGATTTGTAATTTTGTATTATCAATGACAGTGTCATAATGGGTTACCCATTGGAAGGCTAACATACCAATGTCACACATCACAAGCCCTTCAAGGATGCAAGCAGTTGACATGTAGGTTACCACATTTGTGAAACTGAAATGGAAGGGGACAACTCAGTCAACAAATAGTGAGTGAAATGTCGGTACAGGATAGAGGTAGACGTGTGAAAGTTAATATAATGTTAAACCTGAAAATGTACTCACCTGTGTTTCACTGGAAATATTGCTGTATGACTGACTCCCTGTTGTCGTTTTCTTCTTCCTCAGCTTCATCCTCATCACTGTCCACAGGCTCCACAGGCTCCACAGCTGCTACAACACCGTCATCTGGATCATCCTCCTGTAGAAAAGGCACCTGGAGTCGCAATGCCAAATTATGGAGCATGGAGCAGGCGATGATGATGTCGCACACCTTCTTTGGTGAGTAGAATAGGGACCCACCTGTCATATGGAGGCACCTGAACCTGGCCTTCAGGAGGCCGAAGGTGCGTTCGATCACCCTCCTAGTCCGCCCATGGGCCTCATTGTACCGTTCCTCTTCCCTGGTCCTGGGATTCCTCACTGGGGTCAGTAGCCAGGAAAGGTTGGGGTAACCAGAGTCCCCCAATAGCCATACACGGTGCCTCTGGTGTTGACCCATCATATCAGAGATGCTGCTATTGCGCAGGATGTAGGCGTCATGCACAGAGCCAGGGAACATAGCAATTACCTGCAAGAGGTACTGGTCTGCCAAACAGACCATCTGGACATTCATCGAATGATAACTCTTCCGGTTTCTGTACACCTGTTCACTCCTGCGGGGGGGACCAGAGCTACATGGGTCCCATCAATGGCACCTATGATGTTGGGGATATGTCCAAGAGCATAGAAGTCACCTTTCACTGTAGGCAAATCCTCCACCTCAGGGAAAATGATGTATCTCCTTGTGTGTTTCAGCAGGGCAGCCAACACTCTGGACAAGACGTTGGAAAACATAGGCTGGGACATCCCTGATGCCATGGCCACAGTTGTCTGAAAAGACCCACTTGCAAGGAAATGGAGCACTGACAGCACCTGCACGTCAGGGGAGATTCCATTCGGATGGCGGATTGGTGACATCAGGTCTGGCTCCAACTGGCTACATAGTTCATGAATAGTGGCACGGTCAAACCTGTAGGTGACGATTAAATGTCTCTCTTCCATTGTCAACAGGTCCACCAGCGGTCGGTACACCGGAGGATTCCGCCATCTTCTCATATGTCCCAGATGACGGTGCCTAAGAAGGACAACAGCAAATAAACAGTCACTATTCCTCCAGGTATGTACCCACAGTCACACACAAGACTACACCAGACAATTAACCCTTCCTGGATGTGTGTTGAGTGTAGGCCTCGGTATGTGTGACGCAGTAGTAAATGAAGCCATGTGGGCCCCTGAAATGGCGGCTGCCTGACCTCTAAACTGGGACATTGGGATTGTGGGGTAACAGCGCTGGCATTGCACACCGACGCGGTAGGCGGTCGTAGACCGCGGCGCAATGCTGCATTGGTTAACATTGGACCCTATGGGTCCCAGGAGCCAATGAACAGGTGCGCCAGCGGTGATGATGCGCACGTCACTGCCGCGGACGTCACCGCCATTTTCTATCTGTTCAATCACTAGATACCTGACCTTCGACAGGAGAGGTCCTACACTGCTAGTGCTGCTGTGACCTCGGTCTGGAAGCGACGATGGTTGCTGCGTCTGGGGAAAGGGCCTCTGCCTTCACTGCACAGGAGTTGGAGAAACTTGTGGATGGGGTCCTCCCCCAGTACATGCTACTATACGGTCCTCCAGACCCACAGGTTAGTACACAGGGAGCACGTTGTATGGGCTAGGGTCGGGGTGGACAGGGCTGGGTGGAAGAGGGAAGGGGGCAGAGTTGATACTACAGTAAAGCATGGGAATAAAAGGCCCACATGGCCAGAGTAGGGAGGGGGCCACTCACAACGACGGTGCAGTTGGTAATGACTGTTCCTCTTTCCTTGTGCATGTCATGTAGGTCAGTGCCCACCAGAAGAGGGACATTTGGCGTGCCATCGCCAAGGAGGTCCGGACCCTGGGGGCCCACCAGAGACGGGGCACCCACTGCCGTAAGGGATGGGAGGACATTCGCCGCTGCAGCAAGAAGATGGCGGAGGCTCAGCTGGGGATGGCCTCCCAACATGGGAGGGGTGCCCGTCACACCATGACTCCCCTGATGTTCCGGATCCTGGTGGTGGCCTACCCGGAGTTGGATGGGCGCTTAAGGACATCACAGCAGACACAAGGGGGTGAGTACAACCTCATTCTGCGGACTTTGCGTGCAGTGGAGGGGTCTGGGTGGGGGAGGTGGGCTGTGTGTGTCCCTAGGCCAGGGCGAGTTAGGTAGGCAAGGCCCCTCCGTAATGTGTGCCATGTGGCACTCTACCCCACCTCAGAAGAGTGCCAAGTTGAGGTATAGTTGCCCCTGTGGCATCCATGTGCGCAGATTTTCAGCATTGCCATGTAGGCCATATCCCAGAAATTGCATGTGCAGAGGCCAGGAGCACGGCGTAATGCATGGGGCTGCTGCGTCTGTCTTGTCCGCCAACGGTAGCGGCATGCCATGCACTAAAACTCTCTTTGTTCTGTCTCCCCCCCTTTTCCTGCTCTCCCTGTCCTTTTGTACATCAGCATCATCAGCCGGAGGTACAGTGGCACCGGAGCACGAGGGAGCTGCATCCCACATGGCCATGGAGGGCCACACCACAGACTCTCAATGCACCAGTGGGACGGAGGGCGAGGGGAGCTTCACGTCGGCCACCGGATCACCAAGCAGCGACACTGACTCGTCCGCCGATGGGAGCTCCCTTGTGGTGGCGGCACCATCTGTGCTCCCCACTTCTACAGGTACAGCCACCACCTCCCCTACCAGCACCGCCCTCCCAGCAGCCCCTCAGCGTTCACCCCGTGCCCGCTCACCCAGGAGGGTGGGCATCACCTTCGCCCCAGGCACCTCAGGCCCTGCCTCAGTCACCCCTGCTGCCCTCAGTGAGGAGGCCATTGACCTCCTCAGGTCACTCACTGTTGGGCAGTCTACCATTGTGAATGCCATCCAGGGTGTAGAAAGGGAGTTGCAACACAGTAATACATTCCTGGAGGGCATTCATTCTGGTCAGGCTGCCCTTCAGCGAACCCTGCAATCTCTGGCCTCAGCACTGATGGCAGACATTGTCCCTGTGTCCAGCCTCCCCCCTCCAACTTCCTCCACCCAGACCCAATCCCCTGTACCCCAGCCCATCCCAAGCACACCTACAGACCAGCATGCACACAAGTCAACACACACAAGTAGCCCAAGCAAACATAGGCACCACACACACCACAGGCACTCACGCAAGCCTCACCCACATACAGATACAGCAACATCCACTGTCTCCACTGTGTCCCCTCCTCCTCTTCTCCCTCCTCCCTCCCAGTCTCGTCTACACACACACCTGCATGCACCACATCTACAGGCACTGGGACTCGCACCAGGACACCCAGCACCACAAGCCGCTCACCTGCACTCACCACCTCCACTGCCATTTACACGTCCCCTCTGTCCTCTCTCAGTGTGTCTGTGACACCCCCTCCCAAAGTACACAAACGCCGGCAATTACTCACCCAACATCCATCCACCTCACGACAGCCTCCAGTACCTGCACCTGCACCCAAAACACCTAAAGTGACACCTCCTACAACCACCTCCTCTTCCTCCACTCCCAGACCCCCTCCAGCTACCCATCCCAGTGTCCATCAGAAACTGTCCCTATGTCAAATTGACCTTTTAGCCCCCGCCCCCCCCCCAATTCATCAGTCCCGTCGTAGCGCCTCAGCCAAAAAGCCTCCAGTACCATTGGTGCGTGTTCCAGGTTTTTGGAGTGCACCGTCCACCAGGGCAGGCAGTAGGACCCGGAGCCAAGGCACTGGCAGCCCACCCCCTGTAAAGGCTCTGAAATTGGGGAGTGGACGACGGGACCGTGTCAAGACTCCTGGTGGGATAACAAGTGAAATGGGATCGAAGGCGATTGGTGAGTCAGCTGTAACTCCAAAGAAGGTGGGGAAGGTTCAGAGAAAGTCTCCCCAGCCTGTTGTGAGTGTCACGGCGGAGAAGTGCGCCATCATTTCCGGTGGTCCAGACACAACCGCCAGCACCGTCGTCACTGGTCCAGAGACCACCGCTGAAGTCACAGCCCAGGAGGGCCCAAGTATTGTCACTGGTCAGGAGACCACCGCCACCGCCGGAGTCACGGCCCAGGAGGGCCCAAGTATCGTCACTGGTCAGGAGACCACCGCCACCACCGGAGTCACAGCCCAGGAGGGCCCAAGTATCGTCACTGGTCAGGAGACCACCGCCACCGCCTTAGTCAGTGCCCAGGAGGGCCCAAGTATCGTCACTGGTCAAGAGACCACCGCCACTGCCAGAGTCACAGCCCAGGAGGGCCCAAGTATCGTCACTGGTCAGGAGACCACCGCCACCGCCAGAGTCACAGCCCAGGAGGGCCCAAGTATCGTCACTGGTCTGGAGACCACCGCCGGAGTCAGTGCCCAGGAGGGCCCAAGTATCGTTACTGGTCCAGAGACCACCGCCGGAGTCACAGCCCAGGAGGGGACAGGATGCCACAGCCCGCTGGCCAATGATGAAACATCATGCCACACACCAATGTCCAGTATGGAGATGGTCATGCCACACACCAATGTCCAGTGTGGAGATCGTCATGTCACACACCAATGTCCAGTGTGGAGATCATCATGCCACACACCAATGTCCAGTATGGAGATCGTCATGCCACACACCAATGTCCAGTGTGGAGATCGTCATGCCACACATCAATGTCCAGTGTGGAGATCGTCATGCCACACACCAATGTCCAGTATGGAGATCGTCATGCCACACACCAATGTCCAGTGTGGAGATCGTCATGCCACACACCAATGTCCAGTATCAGAACCGCCATGGCAAAGCACCGCTGAACAGTCCTGAACTGCCATGGCAAAGCACCGCTGAACAGGGCAGAGACCGCCATGTCAAAGCACCGCTGAACAGGGCAAAGACCGCCATGGCAAAGCACCGCTGAACAGGGCAAAGACCGCCATGTCAAAGCACCGCTGAACAGGGCAGAGACCGCCATGTCAAAGCACCGCTGAACAGTCCTGAACCGCCATGTCAAAGCACCGCTGAACAGGGCAGAGACCGCCATGGCAAAGCACCGCTGAACAGGGCAAAGACCACCATGGCAAAGCACCGCTGAACAGGGCAAAGACCGCCATGTCAAAGCACCGCTGAACAGGGCAGAAACCGCCATGGCAAAGCACTGCTGAACAGTCCTGAACCACCATGTCAAAGCACCGCTGAACAGGGCAGAGACCGCCATGGCAAAGCACCGCTGAACAGGGCAAAGACCGCCATGGCAAAGCACTGCTGAACAGGGCAAAGACCGCCATGTCAAAGCACCGCTGAACAGGGCAGAGACCGCCATGTCAAAGCACCGCTGAACAGTCCTGAACCGCCATGTCAAAGCACCGCTGAACAGGGCAAAGACTGCCATGGCAAAGCACCGCTGAACAGGGCAAAGACCGTCATGTCAAAGCACCGCTGAACAGGGCAGAGACCGCCATGTCAAAGCACCGCTGAACAGTCCTGAACCACCATGGCAAAGCACCGCTGAACAGAGCAAAGACCGCCATGGCAAAGCACCGCTGAACAGGGCATGCACCGTGTAGGAATGAATGGACCGCCACATCAGGCATCCTTATCCCATGTGCAGCTGGGACAGTGACAGGACAGGAACTTTCACGGGGAGACTCATCCAGTCTGGGCACCAGCCCCCCTCCAGAACCAGTGGAGACCTGCATCTACTTGAGAGACTGTGGCTTTGCACTCCCCAGGATGGCACAGTGGGCAAACCACCCACTGTAGAGACTTGTGAGACTGTGGCTTTGCACTCCCCAGGATGGCACAGTGGGAAAACCACCCACTGTAGAGACTTGTGAGACTGTGGCTTTGCACTCCCCAGGATGGCACAGTGGGCAAACCACCCACTGTAGAGACTTTTGAGACTGTGGCTTTGCACTCCCCAGGATGGCTCAGTGGGCAAACCACCCACTTGTGAGACTTGTGAGACTGTGGCTTTGCACTCCCCAGGATGGCACAGTGGGCAAACCACCCACTTGTGAGACTTGAGAGACTGTGGCTTTGCACTCCCCAGGATACATCAATGTGCATGGAGCCCCGTCGTGGATGTGGCTTTGTAGTCACCCGGCTGAGGTGCACCCCCTTCCCTTCCCCCTCAGGTGCCTGTAGTATTTCTATCTGATGCCCCAGCAGTGATCTCTCGGATTTTGGTCAGGTATCTATTGTGGGCCTCGCCCATGCATTTTTGGACTGTTGGTGCACGGACATTGTTGTGTACATATCTGCACTACTTCTTGTATTGTATTTATAATTATGAGTGATTTAGAGATATATATCTGTATATTTTTGTATGCATGTATATTGACACATTACAATGTTTGACCGAAATTCGCATTGTCTTTGCATTCTGCCGGGGGGATTGTGAGTTGTTAATGTGATAGTTTTGACTGCATTGGTGTGTATGTTGTAGTATGCGTGGGTGGGGTGTTTGGTGGGTGTCCCCCTGACTTTTGCCTCCCCCCGTGTCGTAGATGCAGTACTCACCTGTACCTTCTGCGCCTACGTCGCTGTTGGTCGTAAATGAGCAAAAAGACAAGGGCAGGTAGTATTTGGAGTTCCGGGTCCATGGAGTTCCTCGTGGGATGTGTTGAGGTGAGCATTTTCCCATAGCAAAAGCTGTTTCCGCCGTGTTTTTATCCACTGTGAATCCGCCCCGGAAAAGGTGGCGGATTGGCCTGTTGTAATACTGTGGGCAGTACATTGTCTCCCGCCTGTCTGTTGGCGGTAACCGCCGCGCTGCTTGTCTGTACCGCCGTGGCGGACGGTGTGTTAAAGTGGCTGTCTTTGTTGGCGGTTTCCGCCAGGGTCATGATTAAATTTTTTTGTCCGCCGGCCTGTTTGCGGTATAACCGCACCTTTTCGACCATCCGCCAGGGTTGTAATGACCCCCATACTGTCAAACAGCTGAAAGGGTTCTGCACGGATATGGGAGTACCCACCCAAGGTGTCTCCAGAAAGGAGGAATTTCAAATGGTGCTGAGGGCCTGGGCAGAAGCTCATTCAGAGGAGGATGCTGAGGAGGAGGAACCAGAAGATGGCTCTCCAGAGGATGTTTTGCCATCAGTGGATGATCTTACCACTGCAATTGTGCCCCCTGCCAAACTAGGGAGCAGTGTCTGTGATCAAGGCCTGACCGCAGAGGAAAGGGGAGAGGAAAGAGAGTTTCAATTGCAGATGGCAAGGCTAAAAATTGAGGCTCAACAGGAGGAAAGGAGAGCAGAGAGAGAAGCCAAGGCTAAAAGAGCAGCAAAACAGATTGATGCTGAGAGAGCTGAAGTGCAGCTGAGAGAGCCTTGGCTAAAAAAAAAATGTTGTTGGCTCATGAACTGAGTCTCAAGGAGCTGGAGATCAAGGCGAGACAATCTGAGTCCAGCAGTGATGGTGGCAGCATACATGCAGGACCTATTGGGGACAGAAAGGTTTGTATACCCAAGAATGTGGTGCCATGTTTTGTGGAGGGAGATGACATTGACAAGTGGCTGGCTGCCTATGAAGTTGCACTAAGGGCCCATGGGACCTCTGAGGAGCACTGGTGGGCGGCCTTGTGGTTTTATGTACCAGCAGTGGGGAGGGACACAATTCTTACACTAGCTCCACAGAATAGAAATGACTACTCACACATGAAAGCCGCTTTACTGGCCAAGTATGGGCTGACCCCTGAGAAATACCGTCAGAGGTTCAGGGACAGCACCAAACTTTCAACACAAACTTGGGTAGATTGTTATGATTTCTCCAACAAGACACTGGATGGATGGCTGCGGGCAGCAAAGAAGATAATTACAAAGGGTTATATGACTTGATTCTGAGAGAGCATATGCTCAGTATTTCTTTTACAGAGTTGCACCAGCACTTACTAGATAGTAAGCTGACGGATCGCATGAAGCATACTGAGGAGGCGGACCTCTGGGTTAGCACCAGAGTATCCAAGACGGCACCTGGGGGGACACCTACAAAGGTGGTCAGGGTTCCCAACAGAAGAAAAAGGGGTGAGAAAAACTTAAAGAGAAGGAGTTCTCAAAAGGCCCTCAAAACAATTCCCAGAGAGGGGGTGGTAACCTTTCCTCTTCTAGATTTGGGAAGAAGCCAGGGTAATTTGATAGAACATTATTGAAGTTCATCCCCAAATGCTTAGAGTGCTACTAGCATGGACACTCTAAGGGTGAGTCCCAGTGTTCCAGGAGAGCACAGTCCACAACTGGACAGACACCTGGGTTGGATAGTGTAGCGCTCAGGGGGGGAGACAGTCCCAATTAGCTTTGGGGGGCAGACAGAGGTTTCCCTAGTGTCCCTAGGAGAAAGAGAGATGGTGCCTAAAGCCCACATGCCGGAAAATACTTCAAACTATAGGCAGTGGGTCACCATTGATAGGCAAAGGGTGGAGGCTCTGTGTGACACAGAAGCCAGTATGACTACTGTCAAGAGTCAGCCGGTGTCAGCAGAGCAGATAGTACCTAATACATTCAACCAGGTCATAGTTGCTGACAATTGTGAGAGTCACCTACCAGTGGCTCTGGTTCCCTTTGAGTGGGGGGGTCTCTGGTACTCTGAAAGTAGCTGTGAGTCCTGCCATGTCTGTAGGTTGTCTGTTAGGCAAAGATCTTGAGCATACTGCCTGGAAGGAGGTAGAGCTCAGATCCCACCTGGAGATGTTAGGTTTCCCTAAGGGGGTCTGCATGATCACAATGTTCATGGCTGCCCGGGAAGGGAGTCAAGGGCGTCTGGAGCCTGGAACAGTGGCCCAGACAGCTGCAAAGAAGAAGGGCAAGAGGCATGGGAATCCTGCCTCAGATGTTCCCACAGTGGTGGACGGGGCCCCTGAGGAGGAGGAGGCCCCTGAGCCAACTGGGGAGTACATAGCTGACCTGGGCAACCTACCTGAACTTCCTGGCTGGCAAGTAGTAGCGGGCCAGCCAGGGCAGAATTCTGCAAGGCGCAAAAGGAATGCCCCACCCTTGAGGGTCTGAGGCAGCAGGCCACAGCCCAAGCAACAGGTGATGCCTCTGGCACACACCATAATTACTGGGAGAATGATCTCCTTTACAGTGAGCCTAAGGTTCCAGGTCCTGGTGCAGCACGTGTCCTGGTGGTCCCCCAGTGTTACCGGACCTTCCTACTGGGTATGGCTCACGACATTCCCCTGGCAGGACATCTGGCCAAAGACAAGACCTTTAGCAGGCTTGTCACCCACTTCCATTGGCTCAGAATGAGGGTAGCCTCAGATAATTTCTGAAGAGGTTGCCCCACCTGCCAGGCTAGTGTGAAGACAGGGAAAAAGCTTAAAGCTCCCCTGATCCCACTCCCTGTCACTGGCACCCCTTTTGAAAGGGTGGGCATTGACATTGTTGGTCCTTTGAACCCTAAAACTACCACAGGCAACAGGTTTACGTGGTTTTGGTGGACCATGCCACCCGCTATCCAGAGGCAATCAGTCTGAGAACAGCGACTGCACCGGTGGTGACCAGAGCCCTGCTGGGAATATTTACCTGTGTGGGATTCCCTAAGGAAGTTGTGTCTGACACAGGCACAAACTTCGTGTCTGCGTACATGAAGTCCATGTGGGATGAGTGTGGGGTGACCTACCCATTTACCACCTCTTATCATCCTCAATCCAATGGGCTTGTTGAAAGATTCAACAACATCCTTAAAGGCATGATTAATGGCCTGACTGAAACCAGGAGGCCTAAGTGGTTTGTCCTCTTACCATGCCTGCTGTTTGCTTACAGGGAGGTGCCCAAGAAAGGGGTGGCGTTCAGCCCCTTTGAACTTCTCTATGGTCACCCTGTCAGGGGACCACTGAGCATACTTAAAGAGGGCTGGGAGAAAGCTCCCAAGACACCTCACCAGGATGTGGTCAGCTACATGCTGGCCATCCGCAACCAAACCCAACGTTTCTAGAAGCAGGCCAAGACTAACTTTGAGGCCAGTCAAGAGGTGATAAAGGAGTGGTATGACTGGAAGACCACTCTGGTTGAGTTCTACCCTGGAGACAAGGTTTGGGTGATGGATCCAGTAGAGCCTATGGCTCTCCAGGACCACTGGTGAGGCCCATTTGAAATTAAGGAACGTAAGGGAGAGGCCACTTACCTAGTGGACCCCTAGGCACCACTTAAGGGTTCTCCATCACAACAGACTCAAACCTCACTTTGAGAGGACTGAAGTCAGTATGCTCCTAGTCACAGATGAGGGCATGGAAGAGGAGAGTGAACCTCTCCCTGACCTCCTCTCTGCCAAAGAAGGTGATGGGTCAGTGGAGGGTGTCATTCTTTCTGACTTCCTGACCTTACACCAGAGAGGAGACTGGCATGAGCTGTTAGAGCAGTTTTCTTCCCTGTTTTCCCTTACTCCTGGAGTTACCCATCTATGTGTCCATAACATTGACACGGGAGACAGTCCCCCTGTCAAGAACAAAATTTACAGGTTGTCGGATAAGGTGAAGGCCAGCATCAAGGAGCAGGTCTCCCAGATGTTGACCTTATGGTTTATTGTGAAATCCAGTATTCCCTGGGCGAGCCCTGTGGTGCTGGTTCCTAAGGCTGCTGCCCCCGGTGCGAAGCCAGAACTCCGGTTCTGTGTGGACTACTGGTGTCTCAACTCAGTCACATGGACTGACTCTCACCCCATCCCCCGAACTGATGAGCATGTCAACAGACTATGCGCTGCCAAGTTCCTGAGTACGTTTGATCTTACATTAGAGTACTAGCAGATCGCCCTGACTGAGGGGGCTAAAGAGAGATCTGCATTTTACACACCTGATGGCCATTACCAGTTCTGGGTGATGCCCTTTGGGTTGAAAAATGTCCTGCTACCTTCCAACCGTTGGTTAACAGGGTCCTAGCTGGCAAGGATGCATAATGAGCAGCCTACCTAGATGACATAGCTGTCTATAGTTCCAGCTGGGAGGAACACCTGCTCCACCTTAAATAGGTGCTTCAGGCTCTGCAACAGGCAGGCCTGACCATCAAGGCTAGTAAGTGTCAGATTGGTCAGGGTTCCGTGGTGTACTTGGGACACCTAGTTGGTGTTGACAAGGTGCATCCACTCCAGGCCAAGATTGAAATCATCAAGGCCTGTCAACCACCTAGAACACAGACTGAAGTGGGAGCCTTTTTAGGCCTCACTGGATACTACCATAGATTTGTCAAGGGCTATGGTACCATTATGTCACCCTTGACAGAACTTACTTCCCAAATGCAACCTAGGTTGATGAATTGGACAGAGGCTTGTCAGAAAACCATTGACTCTCTGAAGGAAGCCATGTGCTCAAGGCCCCTGACTACTCCCAGAAATTTATTGTGCAGACAGACACTTCAGAGCATGGCAGAGGGGCTGTTCTAGCACAGCTAAATGAGGAGGGCTCAGACCAACCAGTAGTCTTTATTAGCAGAAGACTGTTACCACTGGAACAGAGGTGGAGTGCTATTGGGAGAGAAGCATTTGCTGTGGTCTGGGCACTGAAAAAGCTGATACCATACCTGTTTGGGACTCACTTCCGGGTTCAGACAGACCACAGGCCCCTCAGATGGCTCATATAGATGAGGGCTGAGAATCCTAAACTCTTGAGGTGGTCCATTTCCATATAGGGGATTGACTTTATGGCAAAGCATTGCCCGGGGATTGACCACGCCAACGCTGATGATCGCTCCAGATACTTCCACCTTAGCAGTGAGAGCTCCCAGGAGGTTAGGTAGCTCTCCCCACTTTCAGCTGGGGGGGAAACATGTTAGACCTGACAGCCTTAGGGTGGTCACCCCTAACTTTTTGCCTGCCTCCCTCCACTTTTTAGATACTGTTTTTGCTGGTTTTAAGACTCTGTACACTTTACCACTGCTAACCAGTGATAAAGTGCATATGCTCTCTCCCTGTAAACATGGTAACTTTGGATCATACCCAATTGGACTATTTAATTTCCTTATAAGTCCCTAGCAGAGTGCACTATATGTGCCCAGGGCCTGTATATGAAATGCTACTAGTGGGCCTTAAGCACTGATTGTGCCACCCATTTGAGTAGCCCCTTAACCTTGTCTCAGGCCTGCCATTGCAAGGCCTGTGTGTGCAGTTTTACTGCCAATTTGACGTGGCATTTAAAAGTACTTGCCAAGCCTAAACCTCCCCTTTTTCTACATATAAGACACCCCTAAGGTATGCCCTGGGTATCCCATAGGGCAGGGTGTTGTGTAGGCAAAAGGCAGGACATGTACCTATGTAGTTTACATGTCCTGGTAGTGTAAAACTCCTAAATTCATTTTTCACACTGCTTTGAGGCCTGCTCCCTTCATAGGGTAGCATTGGGGCTGCCCTCGTACATTGTTTGAGTGGTAGCTGCTGATCTGAAAGGAGTAGGAAGGTCATATTTAGTATGGCCAGAATGGTGATATAAAATCCTGCTGAGTGGTGAAGTTGGATTTAATATTACTAATTTAGAAATGCCACTTTTAGAAAGTGATTATTTCATTGCACTTAAATCTTTTTGTGCCTTACAATCCACATCTGGCTGGGTTTAGTTGACAGCTCCTTGTGCATTCACTCAGACACACCCCAAACACAGGATACTCAGCCTCACTTGCATGCATCTGTATTTTGAATGGGTCTTCCTGGGCTAGGAGGGTGGAAGGCCTGCCTTCCCCCAAAGGACTGCCACGCCCTCTACTGGGACCCTGGCAGACAGGATAGAACTGAAAGGGGACCTGGTGCACTTCTAAGCCACTCTTTGAAGTCTCCCCCCCTTCAAAGGCACATTGGGTATATAAACAGGGCCTCTGCCCATACAAACTAACCTGCATCCTGCCAAGAAGAACTGCCATGCTGCCCAAAGGACTCATCTGACTGCTTTCTGTCAAAGACTGCTGCCTTGCTGTTGCCCTGCTGCCTGGCTGCTCACTGGCTGAGGTGAAGAAGTGCTCTCCTTGGATAGAGCTTGCCTCCTGTTCCCTGAAGTCTCAGGACCAAAAATACTTTGGTGGTAATTACAACCCTGGCGGAGGGTGTTAAAGCGGCGGTAAGACCGCTAACAGGCCGGCGGTAAAAAAATTGGAATTACGACCGTGGCGGAAACCGCCAACAAAGACAGCCATTTTAACACTCTGACCGCCACGGCGGTACAAACAAACAGCGCGGCGGTCACCGCTAACAGACAGGGGGGAGACAATGTACCGCCCACAGTATTATAACCTACCAATCCGCCACCTTTTCCAGGGCGGATTCACCGTGGACAAAAACACGGCAGAAACAGGACCTCGAAGGGAAAACGCTCATGTCTCACACCCCACGAGGAACCAGGACACCATGGAACCAGAGCTGCAGATCCTCCCAGCCCTTATCTTCTTGCTCCTCTACCAGGAGCACGAACGCCGGCGGCGAAGACTACGGTGAGGACTGCACCTACGACACAGGGGAGGGGGAGGGAAAAAACAGGGACACACACATGCAACAGGCAACACCCCCACCCTCACCCACGACAACACACACACTAATACAGGATGATACATTATAGTTACACTCCCCAACCCCCCCGGAAGAATGCAAAGACAAAAGAAAATGAGCGTAACCATTGTAATATATTAAAATCCAGTACGCAAAAATATATATATATACACTATAAACAAAATATACACCAAGAATAGTAGTCCAGGTAGTGCTCCATTGAAGTCTGTGGAACACTGGGCCCGCACGGTATGGGCGTGGCCCACACAAGATCCCCGACCATGACAGAGAGAACACTGCAGGGGCATCAGATAGCAAGAAAACAGGCACCTCGGGGGAGGGAAAGGAGGGGCACCTCAGCCTGTTGAGTGCACAACGCCAAATCCACGAGGGGGCCACATGCCCACTGTTCAATCCTGGGGAGTGCAAAGCCACAGTCTCTCAAGTCTCTACAGTGGGTGATTTACCCACTGTTCAATCCTGGGGAGTGCAAAGCCACAGTCTCACAAGTCTCTACAGTGGGTGGGTTGCCCACTGTTCAATCCTGGGGAGTGCAAAGCCACAGTCTCACAAGTCTCTACAGTGGGTAGGATGCCCACTGTTCAATCCTGGGGAGTGCAAAGCCACAGTCTCTCAAGTCTCTACAGTGGGTGAGTTCCCACTGCTGCATCCTGGAGAGTGCAAAGCCACAGTCTCTCAAGTGGATGACAGTCTCCAATGGTTCTGGAGGGGGGCTTTTGCCCAGAGTGCTTCATCCTGCCAAGGACTGAGGTAGTGGATGTATCTCTCCACTGGTTCTGGAGGGGGCATGGTGCCCAGAGTGCTTCATCCTGCCAAGGACTGAGGTAGTGGATGGATCTCTCCACTGGTTCTGGAGGGGGCTTGGTACCCAGAGTGCTTCATCCTGCCAAGGACTGAGGTAGTGGATAGATCTCTCCACTGGTTCTGTAGGGGGCTTGGTGCCCAGAGTGCTTCATCCTGCCAAGGACTGAGGTAGTGGATGGATCTCTCCACTGGTTCTGGAGGGGGCCTTGTGCCCAGAGTGCTTCATCCTGCCAAGGACTGAGGTGGTGGATGGATGTCTCTACTGGTTCTGGAGGGTGCATGGTGCCTCATCCTGCTTGTGACGGACTCAGTAGCATCAGTGCCCTTGGCGCTCATGGGCCAGCGGTGCATGTGGCGGCGGTGCCCTGTTCAGCGGTGCTTGTGGCGGCGGTGCCCTGTTCAGCGGTGCTTGTGGCGGTGGTGCCCTGTTCAGCAGTGCTTGTGGCGGCGGTGCCTTGTTCAGCCGTGCTTGTGGCTGCGGTACCCTGTTCAGCATTGCATGTGGCGGTGGTGTCCTGTGTAGTGACTCAGCTGCTGGCGGTCCTGTCTAGCCCAGGGGGACTGGTGCTGGCGGTCCTGTCTGGCCAAGCAGGGCTGGTGCTGACGGACCTGTCTGGCCCAGCGGGGCTGGTGCTGGTGGTGGCCTCTTGGGCAGCAGAGCAGGTGCTGGCGGTCCTCTCTGGCCCAGCGGGGCTGGTGCTGGCGGTGGCATCTTGGGCAGCAGGGCAGGTGCTGGCGGTGGCCTCTTGGGCAGCAGGGCAGGTGCTGGCGGTGGCCTCTTGGACAGCAGGGCAGGTGCTGGTGGTGGCCTCTTGGGCAGCAGGACAGGTGCTGGCGGTGGCCTCCTGGGCAGTGGGGATTATTTTGGTGGCATCCTGGGCAGTGGGGATTATGGCAGTCTTCTCCGCTGTGCTGCTCTTCCCAGACCTGCTGACTTTCTTGTGGCCCTTCACCACCTTGGTAGGTGTCGCTGCTGCCTCCACACTTCCACCTGTACCCCTGGGAGCGGCTTTGGTGGCTGGAGTCTTCCCTCTCTCCCACTGGTCACTGGCCAACTTTTGATGCTTCACCGGTGGGGGACTGTCTGTGCTGTGGCTCCGTGCCACGCTGGCTGCCCTGGTGGCTGGTGCACTCCAGATTCCGGTGACTACAGGCACCACTGGTCCCGGAGATGTTGTGGCTGAGGTGCTAGGTTGGGACCTGGAGAGTCGGGCTCTAGGAGACGGATGGGGTGGGGGAGGTGTGGGAAAGAGGTCAAGGTTGGAAAGGAAAAGTTTTTGGGAAACACTGGGACGGGTAGCTGGAGGGGGTTTGGGAGTGGAGGAAGAGGTTGTGGTTGTTGGAGGTGTTCGTTTGGTGACTTTGGGTGAAGGTGCATGCGCTGGAGGCTGTCGTGAGGTGGATGGCTGTTGGATGAGTGTGCGTCTGCGTTTGTGTATCTTGGGAGGTGGCATCACTGACACACTGGGAGAGGACACAGGGGACGTGTGAATGGCAGTGGGGGTGGTGACTGCACGTGAGCGGGGTGTGGTGGTGTGTGTGCTGGTGATGGCAGTAGTGGCTGTAGATGTAGTGCATGCAGGTGTGAGTGGACACAAGACTGGGAGGGAGGAGGGAGACGAGGAGGAGGGGGACGCAGGGGAGGCAGTGGATGTTGGTGTGTCTGCATGTGTGTGATGCTTGCATGAGTGCCTGTAGGATGTGTGGTGCTTATGTTTGCCTGAGCTTCCCTTGTGTGATTTCATGTGTGCATTCTGGTTTGAAGGTGTGCTTGGGATAGGCTGAGGTAGAGGGGATTGGGTCTGGGTGAAGGAAGTTGGAGGGGGGAGGCTAGACACAGGGACAATGGCTGCCATCAGTGCTGAGGCCAGACTCTGAAAAGCTTGCTGAAGGGCCGCCTGACCAGAATGAATGCCCTCCAGGAATGCATTTGTTTGTTGCAACTGCCTTTCTACACCCTAGATGGCATTCAAAATGGTAGACTGCCCAACAGTGAGGGACCTGAGGAGGTCAATGGCCTCCTCACTGAGGGCAGTAGGGGTGACTGGGGCATGGGCTGAGGTGCCTGGGGCAAAGGAGATGCCCACCCTCCTGGGTGAGCGGGCACAGGACAAAGGCTGAGGGGCTGCTGGGAGGTTGGTGCTGGTAGGGGGGGTGGCTGTACCTGTAGATGCGGAGGGCACAGATTTTGACATCACCACAAGGGAGCTCCCATCAGAGGACGAGTCCGTGTCACTGGTGTCAGCTCCTGTCCCCACCGTGGAGCTCCCCTCGCCCTCTGTCCCACTGGTGAACTCAGAGTCCGTAGTGTCACCCTCCAGGCCATGTGGGATGCAGCTCCCTCCTGCTCCGGTGCTACTGCTCCTCCGCCTGATGATGCTAATGCACACAAGAACAGGTAGACCACAAAAAGGGGGGGGAACGACAGAAGAAAGACATGTTGAGTGCATGCATCGCCATTACCGCTACAGTTGGCTGACACGACAGACACAGAAGCCACCTGCACTACGCTGCGCACTTGGGCTCCACTGTTCAATCCCTGGGACATGGCCTACAAGGCTATGGATGACATCTGCGCACATGGATGACACAGGAGCCTGACTAGGTGTACTTGGCACTGTACACAGGTGGGGTGGGGTGCCACAGGCTCTGCCAGAACAAGGGGACCTTGCCTCCTAAACTCGCCCTGTCCTAGGGAAACACACAAACCGCCTCCCCCACCCAGACACCTCCACTGCGTGCAAAATCAGCAGAATGAGAGTGTACTCACCCCCTTGTGGCTGCTGTGATGCCCTCAAGCGCCCATCCAATCACAGGTACGCCACCGTCAGGATCCTGAACATCAAGGGGGTCATGGTGAGACTGGCACCCCTCCAGCTGGGCCTCTGCCGTCTTCTTGCTCCAGCGGCAAATGTCCTCCCAACTTTTCCGGCAGTGGGTGCTCCGTCTGTGGTAGACCCCCAAGGTCCGGACGTCCTTGGCAATGGCATGCCAAATATCTTTTTTCTGGTGGGCACTGACCTACATGAATTGTACAGGGGGAAAAGAAAAGTTATTACCACATGCACCATCACAGTCATTGGCCCCCATCCCTACCCTTGCCATGATGCACATGCACTCACCGTTGTTTCATGCACGCCTCTTGTTGCGCCGCAGTCTTCGACCACCTACCGCGACGGTGTACAACGCCAGCGCAGTTACCTCACATCCCATTGTCCCACTTTACAGGTCAGGCAGCCGCCATTTCAGGGGCCCAATTTTTAACTGCGTCACACATACCTAGGCCTAGCCTCAACACACGTACAGGCCAATTTTCGGATTATGATTTGTGTTCTGTGTAAGCTGCAGGTATGTACCTCTGAGTTGTATGACTCTGTGCTCGCTGTTGTCCTTCATAGGCACTGTCCGCTGGGACATGTGAGGAGATGGCGGCATCCTCCGGTGTACAGACTGCTAGTGGACCTGTCGACAATGGAGGAAAGACATGTAATCATCACCTACAGGCTTGACCATGCCACAATCCAGGAACTGTGTGCCCAGTTGGAGCCAGACCTGATGTCAGCTATCCGCCATCCCACAGGAATCCCCCCTCAAGTGCAGGTGCTGTCGGTACTCCATTTCCTTGCAAGTGGGTAATTTCAAACAACAGTGGCCATAGCATCATGGATGTCCCAGCCTATGTTTTCCAATGTGTTGTCCAGAGTGTTGCCTGCCCTGCTGAAACACATGCGGAGCTACATTGTTTTCCCTCAGATGGAGGATTTGCCAACAGTGAAAGGAGACTTCTATGCCCTGGGACATATCCCCAACATCATAGGTGCCATTGATGGGACACATATGGCTTTGGTACCCCCGCAGGAGTGAACATGTGTACAGAAACCAGAAGAGTTATCATTCCATGAATGTGCAGATGGTGTGTTTGGCAGACCAGTACATCTCCCATGTGAATGCCAAGTTCCCTGGCTCAGTGCATGATGCCTACATCCTGCGGAATAGCAGCATCCCTTATGTGATGGGTCATCTCCAGAAGCACCGTGTGTGGCTAATAGGTGAGCACCTGGAAGCAAGTCAGTGGGAATGGTTGTGTGGGTCTGGGGATATCCCTCCAGGTTAGTTCGTATCTAACAGTTGTTCCTCGCCATTTGCAGGTGACTCTGGTTACCCCAACCTTTCATGGCTACTGACCCCAGTGAGGAATCCCAGGACAAGGGCAGAGGAACGCTACAATGAGGCCCATGGTTGAACTCTGCGGATAATAGAGCGGACCTTCGGCCTCCTGAAGGCCAGGGTCAGGTGCCTCCATATGACAGGTGGATCCCTATTCTACTCACCAAAGAAGGTGTGCCAGATCATCGTGGCCTGCTGTATGCTTCACAACTTAGCTTTGTGACGACAGGTGCCTTTTCTGCAGGAGGATGGTCCAGATGGTGGTGTTGTTGTAGCTTGCAGCTGTGGAGCCTGTGGACAGTGAAGACGAGGAAGCAGAAGAAGAGGACATGGACAACAGGAACTCGGTGATCCTGCAATATTTCCAGTGAGACACAGGTAAGAATACAAACCTGCCTACTACATGTATTTTAACACTACTACCTCTCTACTGTCTGTCGTTTTCACACAGTGTATGGTCACTGAGTTGTCACTTTCCCTTACGATTTCACAGATGTGTGTCCCACAGTGTGACATTTGCTTTGTTTCCTCATGGACTAGAGCTGTGTGACATAGGTATGTTGACATTACAATTGAAAGAGCATTTTGTCACAGTAATTGCTAATACACTATTCCGAAATCACAGACTGACTCCAGATTGTTTTGTGCTTCAAGGGTGTTTATTTAAGTGCTCAATATTGGAGGGGGTTGTATATGGTGAGGGGTGATGGTGGTGGAATGTCCATGGCAGAGTCCGGTCTATTAGTCTCACAGGTGCATTGCCCAAATGGGGATAAGAAGTGGAGCTGGGGCAGTTTGAGGATGGACAGGGTAACAAAGTGGGACAGATGGATGACATTCAGGATGGTCTCATTTCTTGGCGGGGGTCTTGGCATCGTTCTCTGTCTTTATCCTGGATCTCACGGACCGTTTGCAGGGTGGTTCTCCCTCTGCATGGGGTGGGGTGCTGGTGTGGTGGTCCTGTGGCGGTGCCTCCTGTCCACTAGTGCCGGCGGAGGTGGTGGGCAGTTCATCATCCATGCTAGTGTCAGGGGCCCCTTATTGTGCCACAGCGTCCCTCCTGGTGTTGAGTACTTCCTTCAGCACCCCTACGATGGTGCCCAGTGTGGAACTGATGGCTCTGAGTTCCTCCCTGAAGCCCATATACTGTTACGCCTGCAGGCGCTGGGTCTCCCGAAACTTAGCCAGTGGCGGTAGGCTCCCATGATGGATGTGAGGGCCTCGTGGAGAGTGGGTTCCATTGCCCTGTCCTCCCCCTGTCACACAGCAGCCCTCCCAGTTCCCCTGTGTTCCTGGGCATCCGTCCCCTGGGCCGTGTGTCCACTACCACTGCCCCCAGGTCCCTGTTGTTGTTGGGGTGCTGGGTTAGCCTGGGTTCCCTGTAGTGCTGGACACACTGCTGACTGACTTGTCCTGGGGACAGAGGTATGGGCCCGCTGGGTAGGTGCTTTGCTGGTGTTTCCAGAGGGGTGAAGGTCTGTAGTGGCCTGTGACTGTGTCAGGGGAACCAACTGTCCAGAGGTCCCAGATGGGCCGGGCTGGTCATCTAGATCCAGTTGGACAGAGCTGCTGTCATCACTGTGGGCCTCTTCTGTTGGTGGTGTGGACATGTCTGGACCCTCCTGTCCGGTGACGTTGGGTTGGGGTCCTGCAGGGGTATAAAAGGATGTTTATTACATCTGTGTGTGCCATGCTGTGCAATGGGTGGGTGTCCGTGTACCCCAGTGCTTGCATTCCTGTGTGGGACCTTGTGTGATGGTGGTTTAGGGGGGTGTATGGGTATGTGCAGTGGCCATGCTTTGGTGATGGGTGTCCATACTTTGTTGTTGCATGCAGGGCTTGGTGTTGGGATGGGTGGGTTGTGATAGTGGGACATTTGTGAGGAGTAGGGGTGATGGGGGTGAGGGTGGGGGTATGTGATGGCATGCAGGTTGGGTGGGGGATGTAATAGTAAAGCTTTGACTTACCAGAGTCCATTCCTCCATCTACTCCTGCGAGGCCCTCAGGATGCAGAATCACCAAGACCTGCTCCTCCCATGTTGTTAGTTGTGGGGGAGGAGGTGGGGGTCCACCGCCAGTCCGCTGAACCGCAAGGTGGTGCCTTGAGACCACGGAACGCACCTTCCCCCGTAGGTCGTTCCACCTCTTCCTGATGTCATCCCGATTTCTTGGGTGCTGTCCCACTGCGTTGACCCTGCCCACTATTCTGCACCATAACTCCATCTTCCTAGCTATGAAGGTGTGCTGCACCTGTGATCGGAATAGCTGTGGTCTACCTGGACGATTTCCTCCACCATGACCCTGAGCTCCTCCTCAGAGAACCTGGGGTGTCTTTGCCGTGCCATGGGGTGGTGTGGGTGATGTGTGGGGTAGTGTGTGTAGTGATAATTTGAGGTAATTTTAGTGGTGTGTTGTGTGAGGTTCATGGAAGTTCTGTGGGTGATGGTATTGTGTGCCTGTGGATGCTTGGTAGGTGTTTGTGGTGTCTTTCTCTGGCCTTCGTTCGGGATTTTGGTCGTAGGGGTTTGTGGGTGATGTGGGTGTGTTTTATATTGTATTGGGTGTGTGGGTGTGGTGTGTGTATGTGTATCAGGTGTGTGTGTTTCGAATTGTCCAATGTGTTTTTATTTTGTAAATGTGTGTGTATTTTGAACGTGGCAGTGTGTACCGCCAATGGAATACCGCTGTTGAAAGACCGCCGTGTGGATTCGTGTGTCGTGATAGTGTGGGCGTATTTCTGTTGGAGTGACGGTGGAGGTTTTGTTTTCGCTAGTTTATCACTGATCTTTGGTGTGGCGGACTTGTGTGGGTGTCTGAATTTTGGCGGATTCCGTGCTGTGGGTAATAATAGCTGTGTCGGAATTCGGCGGCGTGTTGGTGGTCTTCTGCACGGCGGGAAGCGTTTTTTACCGCCAATGTTGTAATGAGGGCCTTTATCTCTTCAAGAAGGACTCCTTTTGCGGCAAAATTAGACGCACAGCCTGCCAGAAACAACGCACAGCCTGCCCCGCGGTGAAAATGTCACAGCATGCTGAACCTGAACGACACAGCTCAACTTTGCAATGAGAAGATCGATGCAGCACCAGCGTAGCGACCGGAAATTTGATGCACAGCCCGCTGGATTGACGCAACTCCTGTGACTGCAGGAAATCCGTGCACCATCCCTGGGCATCTGAAAACCCTGCAACCAGAAGAGGATCCATGACCAACCACCAGAAATTAACACACAGCCATCCCTGCGTGAAAACCTAACAACGCATCGCCGTGTGCAGCCCGAGAAATTGACGCATCTCCTCTTCTGCAGTCCTTTGCGAAGATTTTACACGGGAACCAGGTACTTTGTGCTTGAAAGAGACTTTGTTTGCTTTAAAAACACTTAAGACACTTTGGCCCTTATTACAACCCTGGCAGTCGGTGTTTAAGCAGCAGTAATACCGCTAACAGCCCGGCGGTAAAAAAAATGGGATCACGACCACGGCGGAAACTGCCAACATAGACAGCCACTTTAACTCTCCCACCACCACGGCGGTAGCAACAAACACTGCGGCGGTAACCACCAACAGATAGACGGAAGACAATGTACCGCCCACACGATCACAACCCGCCAATCCACCAGCTTTTCCAGGGTGGTACTAATGCTATCAAAAGCTCGGCTGAAACAGGACTTGGAAGGGAAACCACTCACCTCTCGACAAGCAATGAAGAACCAAGACACCATGGAGCCTGAGCTGTAGGTGTTCCCCATGCTGGTGTACCTTCTCATACACAACGGATATCAAAGGTGACAGCGACGACCACAGTGAGTACTGCACTTAGCACACAGGGGAGGGGGGAGGAAAAAGAGGGTGACACACAAACGTAACACGCAACACCCCCACCCCCACCCTCACCCACAACACCATACACATAAAAAACATGCAGCCCAAAAACATGTAGCAACATTACATTTACACCCGTAACCCCCTGGAAGAACGCAAGGACAAAAGGAATAGAGTGCAAATAGTGAAGGGAAGTGTGTAGAGGGTCGCTGGGAGTGTTAGAAAACACTAAGGGTGTCCAAGATACCCCACCCCAAGACCCTGAAAAGTATGAGTAAAGTTACCCTACTACCCTCAAAACACAGTAAAGTTGTGATAGGTGATTCTGCAAGGACAACAACTGACTGCAAAGCACTGAAGATGGATTCCTGGATCTGAGGACCTGTAAAGGAAGAGGACCAAGTCCAAAAGTCATGCAAGTGTCCAGGGGGGGCAGGAGCACACTAAGCCCCGGATGAAGGTGCAAATGGGCTGCCTCTGGGTGGAAGAAGCTTAAGATTCTGCAACAACAGAAGATGCCAGGAACTTCTACTTTGCACAGAAGATGTCCCATGGTTTGCTGGAGGATGCAGAGTTGTTTCCATGCAGAAAGACCGCAAACAAGCCTTGTTAGCTGGAAGAGTAGCGGTTGAAGAAAATGGGTGCTGCCTGTGCCAGGGAAGGACCAGGAGGTCGCCCCTTGGAGGAGGAAACAGAGGATGCACTCAGCAGCACAGAGAGCCTGTGCAGAAGCAGTCAGCCCCCTAGAAGAACTTGAACATGGGTTCAAGAAAACTGAGCGCAACGGTTGTCTAAACACTACAAAAGAGGGTCCCACGAAGTCGGTGATCAACTCAGCGAGTTGAGCAATGCAGGACGATGTGCTGTGGACCTGGGCTATGCTGTGCATGAAGGATTCCTTGCAAGAGTGCACAGAAGCCCAAGCAGCTGCAGTTCATGCAGTACACAGGATTACTGTCTGGCGAGGGGAGGCAAGGACTTACCTCCACCAAATTCAGACAGAAGGACCTCTGGACTGTCAGGGTCACTTGGATCCAGCTCTTGTGTTCCAGGGACCACGCTCGTCAAGATGAGAGGGGACACAGAGGACCAGTGATGCAGATGTTTGGTGCCTGCGTTAGCAGGGGGAAGATTCTGTCAACCTACAGGAGATTTCTTCTTGGCTTCCAGTGCAGGGTGAAGGCAGACAACCCTCAGAGCATGCACCACCAGGAAACAGTTGAGAAAGCCAGCAGGATTAGGCACTACAATGTTGCTGGTAGTCGTCTTGGTACTTTGTTGCGGTTTCGCAGGTGTCCTGGAGCAGTCAGCGGTTGATCCTTGGCAGAAGTCGAATAGGTAGATGCAGAGGAACTCTTGTGAGCTCTTGCATTCGTTATCTGAAGAGGAACCCACAGGAGAGACCCTAAATAGCCCTCCGAGGAGGATTGGTTACCTAACCAGGCAAGAGCCTATCAGGAGGGGTCTCTGATGTCACCTGCTGGCACTGGCCACTCAGAGGTCTCCATTGTGCCCTCACACCTCTCCATTCAAGATGGCAGAGATCTGGGTCACACTGGAGGAGCTCTGGGCACCACCCCTGGGGTGGTGATAGACAGGGGAGTGGTCACTCCCCTTTCCTTTGTCCAGTTTTGTGCCAGAGCAGGGGCTTGGGGCTCCCTGAACTGGTGTAGACTGGCTTATGCAAGGAAGGCACCATCTGTGCCCTTCAAAGCATTTCCAGAGGCTGGGGGAGGCTACTCCTCCCCAGCCCTCCTTAACACCTATTTCCAAAGGGAGAGGGTGTAACACCCTCTCTCAGAGGAAATCCTTTGTTCTGCCTTCCTGGGACTCAGCTGCGCAGACCCCAAGAAAGCAGCAACCTGTCTGTGGGTTGGCAGCAGCGGTAGCTGCAGTGAAAGCCCCAGAGAGCTGGTTTGGCAGTACCCGGGATCCATGCTGGAGCCCCAGAGATGCATGGGATTGGCACCCCAATACCAGATTTGGCATGGAGGACAATTCCTTGATCTTAGACATGTTACATTGCCATGTTCAGAGTTACTATTGTAAAGCTACATATAGATATTGACCTATATGTAGTGCACACGTGTAATGGTGTCGCCACACTCACAAAGACCAGGGAAATTGCCCTGAACAATGTGGGGGCACCTTGGCTAGTGCTAGAGTGCCCTCACACTTAGTAACTTTGCACCTAACCATCATCAAGTGAGGGTTAGACATATAGGTGACTTATAAGTTACTAAAGTGCAGTGTAAAATGGCTGTGAAATAACATGGACGTTAGTTCACTTAGGCTGCAGTAGCAGTCCTGTATAAGCATTGTCTGAGCTCCTTATGGGTGGCAAAAGAAATGCTGCAGCCCATAGGGATCTTCTGTAACTCCAATATCCTGGGTACCTAGGTACCATTATAAGGGTGCTCCAGTGTGCCAATTAGAATTGGTAAAAATGGTCACTAGCCTGCAGTGACAATTTTAAAAGCAGAGAGAACATAAACACTGAGATTCTTGTTAGCATTGTCTCAGTGATACAGTTAGGCACCACACAGAGAACACAAATAGGACACAAACTATGAGCACTGGGGTCCTGGCTAGCAGGATCCCAGTGACCCAGGCAAAAACAAACTGACACACAATTAAAAATGGGGGTAACATGCAAGGCAAGATGGTACTTTCTTACAAGATGGTACTATGCCACTGGTCCTGGAGGGGGTAACATGCCCACAGCGATGTCCTGGGGAGTGCAAAGCCGCAGTCTCTCAAGTGAGTGGTTTTCCCACTGCTTTGTCCTGGGGATTGCAAAGCCACAGTCTCTCTAGTGGGTGGTTTGCCCACTGCTTGGTCCGGGGGAGTGCAAAGCCACAGTCTCTCAAGTGGGTGGTTTGCCCACTGCTTGGTCCTGGGAAGTGCAAAGCCACAGTCTTTCTAGGGGGTGGTTTGCCCACTGCTTGGTCCTGGGGAGTGCAAAGCCACAGTCTCTCTAGTGGATGGCTTCTCCACTGGTTCTGGAGGGGGGCCTATGTCCAGTCTGCTTCATCCTGCCAAGGATAGTGATAGTGGCTGCATTTATCCACTGGTTCTGGAGGGGGCCTTGTGCCCAGTCTGCTTCATCCTGCCAAGGATAGTGATAGTGTATGTATTTCTCCACTGGTTCTGGAGGGAGCCTTGTGCCCAGTCTGCTTCAGCCTGCCAAGGATAGTGATAGTGGATGTATTTCTCCACTGGTTCTGGAGGGGGCCTTGTGCCCAGTCTGCTTCATCCTGCCAAGGATAGGGTGAGTGGATTATTTGCTCATGTCAGTCAGCACCCCTGCAATGGTGACCAGGATGGTGTATATTTTTGTTAGGTCCCCCTAATCCCCAGGTACTGTCCCTCCCTCAGCCGCTGGGTCTCCTGCAACTTGGCCAGTATGTGGCCCATGGTCTCCTGGGAATGGTAGTATGCTCCCAGGATGTTGGAGAGTGCCTCATGGAGAGTGGGCTCCCTGGTCCGGTTCTCCCCCTGTCGCACAGCAGTCCTCCCAGCTTCCCTGTTGTCCTGTGCCTCTGTCCCCTGAACAGGTGTGCCCACTGCCACTGACCCCAGGCCCCTGATCGTCCTGGGTTTGTGGGGTTGCCTGGGGTTCCTGTAGTGGTGGACACACTGCTGATTGACGTGTGCTGGGGACAGTGGCATGGGCCCGCTGGGTGGGTGCTGTGGTGGTGTTTCCTGAGGGTGGAGGCTCTGTGGTGGGTTGGGACTGTGGTAGGGTAATCGACTGTCCAGAGGTCCCTGATGGGCCAGGTTGGACATCCTGATCCAGGCGTGCAGAGCTGCTGTCATCACTGTGGGCCTCTTCTTGGGGAGGGGCTGGATATAGCTGGCACCTCCTCTTTGGTGATGTTGGGTAGGATTCCTGTTGGGATGCAAATGCATTGTTAATGTATCTGCGTGTGCCATCTTGTGCATGGGTGTGTTTCCCTCTATGATTGTGATTTCCCTGTCAGCTTGGCCTTGTGTGAGTGGTGATTTTGTGGGCTGGGTGAGTCTCTCTATTGGGCATGCTGGGGTGATGGCTGTCCATTCAGGTCTGTGAGTGATGTCCATGCATTGGAGGTGTATGCAGGGCTTGGTATTGGGATGGGTGGGTTGTGATAGTGGGGTATATGTGAGTTGGTGGAGTGATGGGGGATCCCCCCAGAGACCAGAAAGACAGTCACCCATGAATTCATCAGCAGCAGACTGGACTACAGCAACACCCTCTACGCCTGCACCACACTCAAACTCAAACGCAAACTCCAAAGAATCCAGAACACAGCCGCTCGCGTCGTCCTCGGCCTCCCCCGACACGAACGAATCTCACCACACCTCAAATCCCTACACTGGCTCCCCATAGATAAGAGAATCACATTCAAGATCCTCATCCACGCACACAAAACCCTCCACAACACCGGCCCAACCTACCTCAATGAAAGAGTAAACTTCCACACTCCCACACGCAACCTCCGATCAGCCAACCTCGCCCTAGCCACAGTCCCCAGCATCCTGCACACCACCACAGGAGGCAGATCTTTCTCCTACCACACCCCCAAAACCTGGAACTCCCTCCCCACCGACCTTCGCAAAACCAAAGACCTACTAGTCTTCAGAAGGAACCTCAAGACTTGGCTGTTCGACCAGTGACCTTTCCTGGCCCGCCCCCCCCCCCATCCCAGCACCTTGAGACCCTCACGGGTGAGTAGCGCGCTCTACAAATTTATTTGATTGATTGATTGATTGATGGGGGTGAGGGTAGGGGTAAGAGCTTGTGATGGCATGCAGGCAGGGTGGGGGGGATGAAGTAGTTAAGATTTGAATTACCAGAATCCAGTCCTCCTGCTACTCCTGTGAGGCCCTCAGGATGCCTGATTGCCAAGACTTGCTCCTCCCATGTTGTTAGTTGTGGGGGAGGAGGAGGTGAGGGTCCACCGCCAGTCCTCTGTACAGCAATCTGGTGTCTTGACACCACGGAACGCACCTTCCCCCGTAGGTCATTCCACCTCTTCCTTATGTCATCCCTGGTTCTTGGGTGCTTTACCACATCATTGATCCTGTCCACAATCCTCCGCCATAGCTCCATCTTCCTTGCAATGGATGTCTGCTGCACCTGTGATCTGAATAACTGTGGCTCTACCTGGATGATTTCCTCCACCATTACCCTTAGCTCCTCCTAAGAAATCCTGGGGTGTCTTTGTGGTGCTATGGATGTGGTGTGAGTGATATGTGTGAGGATGTGTGGGGTGATGTGTAGAGTGATGTGTTGTTGTGTATGCTGTGATGTGCATGAATGGTGTATAGGTGATGGTGTTCTGTGCCTCTGATTGAGTGGGTGCTCCTGGCTTATCTCTCTCAGTTAGCTATATTTATTTTCATTGTAAGGGGTTGTGGGTATTATGGGTGTGTGTTTTATATTGGATTGGGTGTGTGGGTGTGATGTGTGTATGTGTGTCAGGTGTATGTATTTTGAATTGTCCAATGTGGTGTAGTTTTATAAGTGTGTGTGTATTTTGAGCGCGGTGGTGTGTAAAGCCAATGGTTTACCACGGTTGAAAGACTGCTGCGTTGATTCGTGGGTCATGATACTGTGGGCGTATTCCTGTTGGCGTAATGGTGTGGGTTTTGCTATAGCCAGTTTATCACTGACCTTTGGTCTGGTGGACTTGTGTGGGTGTCTGTATTGTGGCGGTATTCTATGTGTGGGTCATAATACCCGTGGCTTATTACCGCTGTGGCCACGGGGTTGGTGGCCATCAGCACGACAGTAGGCGGCATTTACCACCAGGGTTGTAATGAGGGCCCTTATATCACTTTTCATTGATATGTCTACATTTACTTATTGCATCTTTGATCGTTTTGACCTGCATTTAACCAGACAAATGTTATATATTTTTCTAAACACCGTGGCCCTCATTACAACATTGGCGGTAAATGCCGCTTACTGCCGTGCAGAAGACCGAGAACACAGGCCGTGGAATTCCGCCACAGCTATTATGACCCACAGCGCGGAATCCGCCAATATTCAGACACCCACACAAGTCCGCCACACCAAAGGTAAGTGATAAACTGGCAAAAACAAAACCTCCGCCATCACGCCAACAGAAATACGCCCACACTATCAAGACACACAAATCCACGTGGCGGTCTTTCAACCGCGGTATTCCATTGGCGGTACACACCGCCTCGTTCAAAATACACACACATTTACAAAACACAACCACATTGGACAATTCGAAATACACACCTGATACACATACACACACCACTCCCAAACTCCCAATACAATATAAAACACACACCCACATCACTCACAAGCCCCTAAGACCACAAGTACAGAGAGAAGGCCAGAGAGACACTACAAACAACTACCAAGCATCCAGAGGCACACAATACCATCACCCACATTACTTCCAAGCACCTCACACAACACACCACTAAATAGCAACCCACTTATCACTACACACACTACCCCACACATCACCCACACCACCCCATGGCACGGCAAAGACACCCCAGGTTCTCTGAGGAGGAGCTCAGGGTCATGGTGGAGGAAGTCGTCCGGGTAGAGCCACAGCTATTCGGATCACAGGTGCAGCACACCTCCATTGCTAGGAAGATGGAGCTATGGTGAAGAATAGTGGACAGGGTCAACGCAGTGGGACAGCACCCAAGAAATAGGGATGACATCAGGAAGAGGTGGAACGACCTACGTTGGAAGGTGTGTTCCGTGGTCGCAAGACACCACCTTGCGGTTCAGCGGACTGGCGGCGGACCCCCACCTCCTCCCCCACAACTAACAACATGGGAGGAGCAGGTCTTGGTGATTCTGCATCCTGAGGGCCTCGCAGGAGTAGATGGAGGAATGGACTCTGGTAAGTCAAAGCTTTACTATTACATCCCCCACCCAACCTGCATGCCATCACATACCCCCACCCTCACCCCCATCACTCCTACTCCTCACAAATGTCCCACTATCACAACCCACCCATCCCAACACCAAGCCCTGCATGCAACAACAAAGTATGGACACCCATCACCAAAGCATGGCCACTGCACATACCCATACACCCCCCTAAACCACCATCACACAAGGTCCCACACAGGAATGCAAGCACTGGGGTACACGGACACCCACCTATTGCACACCATGGCACACACAGATGTAATAAACATCCTTTTATACCCCTGCAGGACCCCTTACCCAACGTCACCAGACAGGAGGGTAAACGCATGTCCACACCACCAACAGAAGAGGCCCACAGTGATGACAGCAGCACTGTCCAACTTCATCTAGATGACCAGCCTGGCCCATCGGGGACCTCTGGACAGTCGATTCCCCTCACACTGTCACAGGCCACTACAGACCTTCCCCCCTCTGGAAACACCAGCACAGCACCCAGCCAGCGGGCCCATACCTATGTCCCCAGAACACGTCAATCAGCAGTGTCTCCATTACTATGGGAACCCAGGCTAACCCACCACCCCAACAACAGGGACCTGGGGGCAGTGGTAGTGGGCACACGGTCCAGGGAACGGAGGCCCAGGAACACAGGGGAACTGGGAGGGCTGCTGTGCGACAGGGGGAGGACAGGCCAGGGGAACCCACTCTCCACGAGGCCCTCTCCTCCATCATGGGAGTCTACCACCACTCCCAGGAGACGATGGCAACGGTGCTGGCCAAGTTTCAGGAGACCCAGCGCCTGCATAAGGAACAGTATATGGGCTTCAGGGAGGAACTCAGAGCCATCAATTCCACCCTGGGCACCATCGTAGGGGTGCTGAAGGAAGTTCTCAACACCAGGAGGGACAGTGTGGCACAACAAGGGGCCCCTGACACTAGCATGGACGATGAACTGCCCACCACCTCCGCCGGCACTAGTGGACAGGAGGCACCACCACAGGACTACCACACCAGCACCCCACCCCCTGCAGAGGGAGAACCACCCCGCAAATGGTCCCTGAGATCCAGGACAAAGACAGAGAACAATGCCAAGACCCCGCCAAGAAATGAGACCACCCTGATTGTCATCCTTCTGTCCCAACTTATCACCCTGTCCATCCTCAAACTGCCCCAGCTCCACTTCCATTAGCTGAAGACATTGGTCTTTATGGGATAATCTAAATATTCATCTTGTATATTTATGCTCATCATTTCAGCTATTTCCTTATCTAACATGTGTTGTGCTTTCATTTCTGTAATATTTCTTTTGGTAGGCATACAAGCAGCAATATACATGGAGCAGAACATTGGACCACACTGAATACAGATAGAGCATGTGAAAAATATTTCAATCATTACACACAGGATAGTCAGTAGTTTCCAGCCCCAAGCGGAAATAAGAGCCCAAAACCATCCAGAAAAAGTCCAAGTACCAGTCTCTGTGTGGATTTATGCAGCAATTTTATGCAATTTAGATATTGCATCATATACTAAAGGTGAGTGATCTGGAATGAAAACGCAGCAACTAATACCGATGATGCGACATGCACCACCTCAATTAGCTAATATCACATCTAGGATTTTGGAGCACTACAATCCTCGCAATTTGGAGCTCCTCAGTACTATTCCCAAGTGCCAGAGCTGCCTGATTGGTAACAGCTTCCACAACCCTAGTCAATCGTCTCACTTTCCTACTGTTTAACGAAGCACCCACAAAGGAGAACAACCCTAAATTAAAATCAACATATTTTTGCAGGCTGGTGTCCGTTTGGTCTACCTCATTTGTACTTATTGTCCTTTTATATCTATTTTTTATGATGTCATTGAACAGTTTCAAATCTCGGTGATATGATGCAGGGGCCAAAAACACAGAGGATAATAGAAAAGATACATAACACACACCTGACCACCCAACAGGTAGTTGGTAATATCCATAGTTTCCTCGAACAAAATATGTATTATGTGAAGCTGTAAAGCTACTATTATTTACTCCCTCAATAGTTAAAATCAAGGTACAATCGCTTATCCCCACTGGAATTTGCCCAATGCTACGTATACATAAATCTTCTTTAGTTTTTGTAACAGAAATCACAAATTGTTCTTTCTTGTCAGAGTCTCTTATATTTGTGAAGACATATGGTATTGAAACATTGTCCGGTTGATACCCTTCCCATTCCCATTTAGTTCCTTTGGCTTGGGATACCCATCTTTGTCTTGGGAGCATACTTTATTAAGGCGAAAAAGAAGTCCACCCTCTGTACGTTTTCCAGATGCAAACAAAAGCATATACCAAGCTTGACAAGAACCATTGTGTGAAAAAGGAAGAGGATGCGCAGGTATCATTCCACATACCCAACAGTTAGTAGTATTTGTAGCATTATGAGTATGATGCAACATCTGAATGAAAGTATTATTGAAGTACGATTGACGGTGCTTCTGCTCCTGATAGGGAAGCGTAAAGTAATAGTGATCCTCTGGTACTGGAGTAGTAGCAACAAAAAACTCATGAGCAGGAGCCTTCTTTTCAACAAACCAGGTGATTATTGCTATAACCACCATAACAACAACAAACCCCATAGTACTAATGATCAGTTTGTTATTCATTTTAGTAACAGTGATAATCGACCCTTTCAGAAATTAATTAAAAACAATCATTGGAGCTCTTATCCCTGGGCAGCCGCTGATTTCTTCACCACGGGCCAAGATGGGTGTCACTACTCTAATGCATGGCTGATCCCCCGCTTGCCACTAACCCAGGGTGGTAGCTCAACCATTTTTCTCCAGCACTACGGGGTCTTTCCTCGGTCTCAAATTATATCGCAACAATCCAGAAATCATATGGTCTGGGAAGAACTCTGCAGATTCGTCAGGTGATACAGCGCGGCCTTTCTCCGTAGTCAAAATCTCTCGATGATCGGTCAGCACAGCAGGTTCCACCAAGGTAGGTAGCACTCTCTTGCAGTGAGTACTATGGACCCAATTCTTTCGGTTTGTCACTCGAACTGCTGTCCTTTTCGCAAGGAGCACCTGCTCTGGGCCTCGCCACCTTGGTTCCAAGCTGCTTGATCTTTCAAAGGACTTAGGGGGTCATTTTGACCTTGGCGCTCTTTTTTAAAGACCACCGAGGGACCGCCGTGCTGAAGACCGCCAGTGGTGGCGGTTTTCCGCTCTGCGTATTATGACTGTTGGCAGCTCTCCATCCTTTTTCGGATGGAGAGCCGCCAACAGCCATACTAGCGGGAGGCGGGGAAGTGGAGGTTGCTCCACCTCCACCGCCACATCAACAGAACACCGCCCACCGAATCATGTCCTGTGATTCGGCGTGGCGGTGTTCTGTTGACGGTGTGGTGTTGGCGGAGCAGCCCCCATGGCTCCCGTCCCCTCCCGGAGGATCGTCGGACCAGGTAAGTCGATCGTTCGCGAGGGGTGGGGGGTGTTTTGTGTTTTGTGCGTGCATGGGGGTGTGCCTGTGTGTATGTAGTGGGGATGTGTGAGTGCATGTATGCTTGCAGGGGTGTTGTGAGTATGGGAATGAGTGGCTGTAGGTATGTTTGTATGGTTGTGTGCGTGTATGTTTGAATGTGGGTGTACGTGTCTGACTGTGTGTGTGGATGTTGGCATGTATGACGGTGTGTGTGCGTGTATGTGTGTTGGTGGTGCCTGCGTGCGTGTCGTGTGTGCATGAGTGCTGTGATGTTGGGGGTCGGGGTGGGGAGGGGGGTCCTGCCACCTTTGTGGGGTGGCAGGAGTGGTGGGGGGTGTAGGGGAGGGAGTCGGGGTGGGGGTGGGGGATGGGGGAGACCCCTATCAGTGCCAGGGAAGGGATTCCCTGGCACTGATAGTGCTTACCGCCATGGATTTCATGGCGGTTTCAAACCACATGAAATTAATGGCGGTCAGCCGGGTCCAAATACCGCCGGCAGTATAGTGACGGCCGCCGGGTTGGAGACCCAGGTCTCCAGCCCGGCGGGCGGAACGGAGAACCAGCGGATGACCATGGAGGTTACCGCCATGGTCATAATTCCAAAAAAAAAAACGCCAGCCTGTTGGCGGTCTTACCGCCGCTTCTCCGCCTTTCGCCAGGGTCATAATGACCCCCTTAATCATCATCTGGTCACCAGGTCAGAGTTCATGGCCTTCACCTGTAGATCTGTCAGGAAGTGCTTCTCGAACCTGTTCCGAAGATGGAAGCTTGCACCCCGCCGGTCTGAGATGTCCGTGCAACTATGTCCACGGCCCTTTTCTCCTCTTGCAAACAGACTGCCACAACACATAATTTCACCAAACGCCTGATTGCATCAGCCACCTGGGAGAAAACAAAAAGACCATCACGCATTTGCTTATGATCAGCTGCTACATCATCGGGCTCTAACTCATCAGAATATTTCCGAAATAGTTAAATAACTTCTGTGCCAAATGCCTCAGTAAAATATAGCTGCTCCTTTTCCGTCCACCCTTTCATGTTGTCTAAAAGTTCAGAAGCAGAGACAACGCTATGAATTGTTTTACGAGCAATAAATCTCAGCTCAGACGCACGGTCAGCAGGCAACATAGAGCGACTGTCTCGTATCTTCTGTTGCTCCGAACCGGAGACCTCAGCTAACTCATGAGGGGAAGAAGGAACGACATACGGAGGTGGAGGGCGATCTAGTGACAAAAAATTATAGTGTGGTTTATTAAGGATAGGATAGAGAGGTTGCCTAACAGTGTATTGGCCAGTTACCTGTAATTTACGTTCTTTCTCTTATAGCTCCTTTAAGTCATTTATTTATTTCTTTCTCATTTCCAATGCTTTCACATTTACATTCTTCCGCTGCTCTTTCTCAAGCAAGGCTTGCTCACGCTTCACTTGTCCACGCACTTCTTTCTCCCACATTTGTACACAGTCAAACATATCTTGCCTAGACCTTCGCTTACACATACATTGTTCCACATACTCAATCTTTTGCAAATCAAATGACCCATGCATAGGCCAACATAACTCTGGATCCGCACAAGTGTATTTATTCCATAATGTGCTGTACATTATAGAAGAAAGACCATGTTTAACATACATATCTCTATTGGGTGTCCCCATTGGGGGTGGCGGTTGCGATTCTTACAGTCTCAAATTGGTACCATTACAAAATCAACACATCCTACGAAGTGCGCTAAAAACAGGCATGCCAAAAACAGTGCAGAATATGCAATATTATAATCAAAGTAGCACTTAAGGTGCCGTTTAAATCAAAATTAAATTGGAGAAAATTCTCCTCATTACCTGCCTATATAAATTGCAATTTATATACCAATTAAAAGGACACAAATTGACTAGTCGCCCAAAACATGAGAGCCACAGTAAGTGGTGCTAAACTTCATTACCAAACAAAGGCATCAAAACCCACAGCAAGTGCCGTAAAACAGCTCTTACCAATCACAGGGCGTCCAGGTTCCAACTGCCAAGTTCTAAAATTGACCAAATGGTCACTGCATGACGAATGAACAAAAAGGATCTCAGTCGAGGACCGGCGCCACCTGGATGGTCAAATCAGAAAGAAGGGAAAAACGCTGTGGTTCCCAAGACTCGGGTCTCCTCAGGCATTGATCGTCCGCAGCGAGATCCCAATCCTTCAACGCGACCAATCCGTCGGGCATCCGAGTCACCAATGAGTCCCTGTTCGGGCACCAATTTGTCGAAGTAAGCCTCAGCAAGGCCTACTAGTGCATGGGGTTCGCCCTTCTCTGCACAAAGTCCTCAGACCATATAGGAAGAAGTTGGCACAGAAACTGAAATAAAAGACAAAGTTTATTAAACCTCATGAGGTGGTACTACAGTTCAAACAGCACCCTTCTGTAATGTTTGAAGTAGCACACTGAACTAGGAGAGCATGGTCCTTTTATACCCACGCAGGGGCTAAAAGAAGGTGGTACAGTTATAGAAGCAGGACTTACATACATATAAGGTCATATGGAAATGCACAGTCGACAGGTAGGAGGGGCTAACAGTTTTCAAGGACTAGTTGACACATTACTGTCTTTTACTGATTACTAACAGCTGCAGATCTTACTGGGCATGTGCGAAAGTGGGAGATGCTAAATATAACTTGTCACTAGACCGATTTTCAAGAGTAGTTAACAGAAAGGTTGGACAGAGCACATGGCGAGCACATGGCAGAGAAAATGGCTGACGTGAATACAAAATGGATTCCGTGAAATGATCACAATAGTTGCCAAATACAAGATGTCTTCTGTTAATGCTTAATCTAATTGCTACTGACTTACAACACTTGCAAGGAAATGGAGTACTGACAGCACCTGCACTTGAGGGGGGATTCCTGTGGGATGGCGGATGGCTGACATCAGGTCTGGCTCCAGCTGGGCACACAGTTCCTGGACTGTGGCACGGTCAAGCCTGTAGGTGATGATCACATGTCTTTCCTCCATTGTCGACAGGTGCACCAGCGGTCTGTACACCGGAGGATGCCGCCACCTCCTCACATGTCCCAGCGGACGGTGCCTATGAAGGACAACAGAGAGCACGGAGTCAAACAACTCAGAGGTACATACCCACAGCTTACATAGAACACAAATCATAATCCGAAAATTGGCTTGTATTTGTGTTGAAGCTAGGCCTAGGTATGTGTGACGCAGTTAAAAATTAAGCCATGTTGGCCTCTGAAATGTTGGCTGCCTGACCTGTAAAGTGGGACAATGGGATGTGAGGTAACTCCGCTGGCGTTGTACACCGTCGCGGTAGGCGGTCGAAGACCGCGACGCAATGGTTAACATTGGACCCTATGGGTCCCAGGAGCCTATGACGATGTACGCCGGCGGCGACGGTACACACCGCAGCGGACGTGACCGCCATTTTCTATCTGATCAATCACTCGATACCTGATCTTCAACAGGAGAGGGCCTATACTGCAAGTGCTGCTGTGACCTCGGTCTGGAAGAGAAAATGGCTCATGCGTCTGGGAAAAGGACCCCTGCCTTCACATCAGAGGAATTGAAGAAACTCGTGGATGGGGTCCTCTACCAGTACTCACTACTCTACGGTGTTCCAGACAAACAGGCAAATACACTGGGAGCATGCTGTATGGGCTATGCCTGTGTGGAGTGGGGTGCATGAAAGAAGGGGGGGGAGATTGAGGCGTGCATGAAACGATGGTGATTGCATGTGCATCATGGCAAGGGTAGAGATGGGGGCCAATGACTGTGACGGTGCATTTGGTAATAACTTTTCTTTTCCCCCTGTCCAATTCATGTAGGTCAGCGCCCACCAGAAAAAAGATATTTGGCGTGCCATCGCCAAGGACGTCCGGACCCTGGGGGTCTACCACAGATGGAGCACCCACTGCCGTAAGAGAAGGGAGGACATTCGCCGCTGGAGCAAGAAGATGGCGGAGGCCCAGCTGGGGATGGCCTCCCAACGTGGGAGGGATGCCTGTCGCACCATGACCCCCTGATGTTCAGGATCCTGGCGGTGGCGTACCCGGAGATGGATGGGCATTTGGGGGCATCACAGCAGCCACAAGGGGGTGAGTACACTCTCATTCTGGTGACTTTGTGCGCAGTGGAGGTGTCTGTGTGGGGGAGGTGGGCTGTGGGCTTCCCTAGGCCAGGGCGAGTTTAGTAGGCAAGGTCCCCTTGTTCTGGCAGACCCTGTGGCACCCCACCCCACCTGTGTACAGTGCCAAGTACACCTAGTCAGGCTCCTGTGTCATCCATGTGTGCAGATGTCATCCATAGCCTTGTAGGCCATGTCCCAGGGATTGAACAGTGGAGCCCAAGTGCGCGGTGTAGTGCAGGGGGCTTCTGTGTCTGTCCTGTCCGCCAACGGTATCGGTAATGTATGCACTCAACATGTCTTTCTACTGTCGTCCCCCCCCTTTTTGTGGTCTCCCTGTTCTTGTGTGCATTAGCATCATCAGGCGGAGGAGCAGTGGCACCGGAGCAGGAGGGAGCTGCATCCCACATGGCCCTGGAGCGCGAGACAACAGACTCGGAGTTCACCAGTGGGACAGAGGGCAAGGGGAGCTCCACGGCGGGGACAGGAGCTGACACCATTGACACGGACTCGTCCTCTGATGGGATCTCCCTTGTGGTGGCGGCAACATCTGTGCCCCCGCATCTAAAGGTACAGCCGCCACCCCCCCTACAAGCACCACCACCCTCCCAGCAGCCCCTCAGCCTTTGCCCCGTGCCCGCTCACCCAGGAGGGTGGGAATCACCTTTGCCCCAGGCACCTCAGCCCTTTCCCCAGTCACCCCTGCTGCCCTCAGTGAGGAGGCCATTGACCTCCTCAGGTCCCTCACTGTTGGGCAGTCTACCATTTTGAATGCCATCCAGGGTGTAGAAAGGCAGTTGCAACAAACAAATGCATTCCTGGAGGGCATTCATTCTGATCAGGCGGCCCTTCAGCGAGCTTTTCAGACTCTGGCCTCAGCAATGATGGCAGCCATTGTCCCTGTGTCTAGCCTCCCTCTCCAACTTCCACCACCCAGACCCAATCCTGTCTACCTCAGCCTATCCCAAGCACACCTTCAGACCAGCATGCACACATGTCAAAACACAAGGGAAGCTCAGGCAAACATAAGCACCACACATCCCACAGGCACTCACGCAAGCATCACACACATGCAGACACACCAACATCCACTGCCTCCACTGTGTCCCCCTCATCCTCGTCTCCCTCCTCTGTCCCAGTCTCGTCTACACTCACACCTGCATGCACTACATCTACAGCCACTACTGCCATCACCAGCTCACACACCACCACACCCCGCTCATGTGCAGTCACCACCCCCACTGCCATTCACACGTCCCCTGTGTCCTCTCCCAGTGTGTCTGTGACGCCACCTCCCAAGATACACAAACACAGGCACACACCCATCCAACAGCCAACCACCTCACGACAGCCTCCAGCGCATGCACCTTCACCCAAAGTCACCAAACGAACACCTCCTACAACCAGAACCTCTTCCTCCACTCCCAAACCCCCTCCAGCTACCCATCCCAGTGTTTAAAAAAAACTTTTCCTGTCCAACCTTGCCCTCTTTCCCACACCTCCCCCACCCTTTCCGTCTCCTAGGGCACGACTCTCCAGGTCCCAACCTAGCACCTCAGCCACAACATCTCCGGGACCAGTGGTGCCTGTAGTCACCGGAATCTGGAGTGCACCGACCACCAGGGCAGCCAGTGTGGCATGGAACCACAGCACGGACAGTCCCCCACCTGTGAAGCATCAAAAGTTGGCCAGTGCCCGGCGGGAGAGGGGGAAGACTCCAGCCACCAAATCCGCTCCCAGGGGTACAGGTGAAAGTGTGGAGTCAGCTGCGACAACTTCCAAGGTGGCGAAGGGCCACAAGAAAGTCAGCAGGTCTGGGAAGAACAGCACGGCGGAGAAGACCGCCATCATCCCCGCTGCTCAGGAGGCCACCGCCATCATCCCCGCTGCCCAGGAGGCCACTGCCATCATCCCCGCTGCCCAGGAGGCCACCGCCATCATCCCCGATGCACAGGAGGCCACCGCCACCAGCCCCGCTGCCCAGGAGGCCACCGCCATCATCCCCGCTGCTGAGGAGGCCACCGCCAGCACCTGCCCTGCTGCCCAAGAGGCCACCACCACCAGCCCTGCTGCCCAGGACAGGACCGCCAGCACCAGCCCCGCTGGGCCAGACAGGACCGCCAGCACCAGCCCCACTGAGCCAGACAGTATCGCCAGCCCCGCTGGCCCAGACAGGACCGCCAGCACCAGCCCCGCCTGGCCATGAAAACACCAGCAGCTGAGTCACTGCAAAGGACCCCTCCGCAACAAGCACTGCTGAACAGGGCACTGCCGCCACAAGCACCGCTGAACAGGGCACTGCCACAACAAGCACCACTGAACAGGGCACCGCCGCCACAAGCACCGTTGAACAGGGCACCACCGCCACAAGCACTGCTGAATAGGGCACTGCCGCCACATGCACCGCTGGCTTATGAGCGCCAAGGGAACTGACGCTTCTCAGTCCGTCACGAGCAGGATGAAGCACTCTGGGCACCAAGCCCCCTCCAGAACCAGTGGAGAGATCCATCCTCTACCTCAGTCCTTGGAAGAATGAAGCACTCTGGGCACCAAGCCCCCTCCAGAACCAGTGGAGTATCACATCCACTTCCTCAGTCCTTAGCAGGATGAATCACTCTGGGCACAAGGCCCCCTCCAGAACCAGTGGAGAGATACATCCACTACCTCAGTCCTTGGCAGGATGAAGCACTCTGGGCACCAAGCCCCCTCCAGAACCAGTGGAGTATCACATCCACTTCCTCAGTCCTTAGCAGGATGAAGCACTCTGGGCACCAAGCCCCCTCCAGAACCAGTGGATACTGTCATCCACTTGAGAGACTGTGGCTTTGCACTCCCCGGATTGAACAGTGGGCAACCCTCCCACTGTAGAGACTTGAGAGACTGTGGCTTTGCACTACCCAGGATTGAACAGTGGGCAACCCACCCACTGTAGAGACTTGAGAGACTGTGGCTTTGCACTCCCCAGGATTGAACAGTTGGCAAACCAACCACTGTAGAGACTTGAGAGACTGTGGCTTTGCACTCCACAGGATTGAAAAGTGGGCAAACCACCCACTGTAGAGAATTGAGAGACTGTGGCTTTGCACTCCCCAGGATGAAGCAGTGGGCAAACCACACACTGTAGAGACTTGAGAGACTGTGGCTTTGCATTCCCCAGGATTGAACAGTGGGCAACCCACCCACTGTATAGACTTGAGAGACTGTGGCTCTGCCCTCCCCAGGATTGAACAGTGGGCATGTGGCCCCCTTGTGGATTTGGCATCGTGCACTCAACCGGCTGAGGTGCCCCCCCTTTCCCTCCCCCTGAGGTGCCTGTTTTATTGCTATCTGATGCCCCTGCAGTGTTCTCTCCGTCATGGTCGGGGATCTTGTGTGGGCCTCGCCCATACCATGTGGGCCCATTGTTCCACGGACTTCAATGGAGCACAACGTGGACTACTATTCTTGGTGTATATTTTGTTAATATTGTATATATGTATATTTTTGCATACTGCATTTTAATATATTACAATGGTCACACTAATTTTCTTTGGTCTTTGCATTCTTCCGGTGGGGGTTGGGGGGTGTAGCTATAATGTATCATGATGTATTAGTGTGTGTGTTGTCGTGGGTGAGGGTGGGGTTGGGGGTGCTGCGTGTGTGTGTCCCGGTTTTTTCCCTCCCCCTCCCCTGTGTCGTACGTGCAGTACTCACCGTGGTCTTCGCCATCAGCATTCATGCTCCTGGTAGAGGAGCAAGAAGATAAGGGCTGTCAGGATCTGCAGCTCTCGTTCCATGGCGTCCTGGTTCCTCGTGGTGTGTGTAGAGGTGAGCGTTTTCAATTCGAGGTCCTGTTTCCGCCGTGTTTTTGTCCGCTGTGAATCTGCCCCGGAAAAGGTGGCGGATTGGTAGGTTGTGATACTGTGGGCTGTACTTTGTACTCCGCCTGTTTGTTGGCAGTGACCGCCAAGCTGTTTGCTTGTACCGCCGTGGCGGTCGGAGTGTTAAAGTGGCTGTCTTTGTTGGCGGTTTCCGCCACGGTCGTAATTCCAAATTCTTTACCGCCGGCCTGTTTGCGGTCTTAACGCTGCTTTAACACCGTCCGCCAGGGTTGTAATGACCACCTGTGTGTTGTATTTTTGTGGTGCTATATGGTGGTGTTGTATGATTTATTGTACAAATACTTTACACATTGCCTTCTAAGTTAAGCCTGACTTCTCAGTGCCAAGCTACCAGAGGGTGGGCACAGGATAATTTGGATTGTGTGTGACTTACTCTGACTAGAGTGAGGGTCCTTGCTTGGGCAGGGGGTAACCTGAATGCCAACCAAAGAACCCATTTCTAACAGTGTTGATTTATTTAATTGTACTAAAGGCTACTCCTAACAATTTAATGAGAGACCAGGTGTTTTGCATTGTTCAGGATGTCCTCCTACCGGAGCCATCTTCCCCCTGCTTCAATGGGAGGAGGTCGAGAAACTGCGACACGTGTAATACCACTCTATGACATTTATTTTTCTTTCCATTTGATTCCCTCTTATTTCTTTCAGAGTGTGTGACTATAAAGGGCATCATCCCCTCCCCCAGACCAGGGGCCAGCTACCCTTAATGTTTAGGGTAAGAGAGAAAAAATACCTTTTTTCTTTACAGATGCAGTGGATATAATAAATAATGTTCCTACGCACTGAGTCTACAACAATGAATAATTGCATGGTTGTGATACCACAATTGGCATGCGTTTTGACACTTTGTGTGCAGTGGTTTGCTGTGGTTATGTTCACGTATATGTAGCCTTTTGTGAATGCCATGTTTTAATCTTCCTTCCTCCTTTTCTTTTTAGGACTCCCAGTTTTGTGTAAATACTCACGTAGGCACTGAGTGTGTTATATATAAGCCTTTCACCGTAAATTTGGGAGAGGCTTCCTCTTCACAGTATACTTAGGAGGGAGGGTTCCGAGCCCCTGCAGAATGCCCCAGACCAGTAAAGGCTTGAAGTGTGGGCAGAAACATGTTGGCCATTAGGATTAGGGTGACATTATGTAGGAGGCTGGCCTGGTGTGTAGTGGGTACCTTGGGTCCAGTTATCCCTTCTAAGTGAAATGTAGTAGTGTTATAGCAGCTTAGGCTGATAGAGGTAGCTATAGCAGAGCAGCTTAGGCTGAACTAGGAGACATGCAAAGCTCATGCAATACCACTTGTAATTACAGAGTACTTATACACAAGTAAAGACAATACTCAGTGGTACCAAAAATAAATGTAGTTTATTTGGGTGACACAGTACTAAAAATATCTTAGAGGCAATACTCCTTCTGGAGGTAAGTATTATACACAATGTATACACTAGGCACCAAAATAAGGTAAGTAATTTGACATAGGATAGTGCAAACAATAGGAAATGCTAATGAATGCAATAGGAGAAAATAGGTCTATGGGCAACACATACCATATACTAAGAAAGTGAAATGCAAATCACGAATTCCCCCCTAGACAAGTGGAGTGTGTGCAGAATCGCTGGGAGAGTAAGAATACAGTAAAGGTAAGTAAATTACCCCACCCCAGAGCCCAGAAAAGGAGAAGTAAAGTACTGCAAGTTTCCTTATTACACACTACAAGCCATGATTAGAGTTATTGCAAGAATCAACTAAGTCTGCAAACAACAAATGGTGGATTCCTGGACCTGAAGACCTGCAAAGAGAGGAGACCAAGTCCAGAAGTCGAAAGAAGATCCAGGAAGGACAGGAGCCCCTGCTAACCCATAAGAGGGTGCAAAAGAAGAGTCCCAGGTTGGGTGAAGACTGCAGAAATGCACCCTAGGAAGATGCCAGCAGGTTCCTGCATGATGCACTGGCTGTCCTACATCGTGAAGTTGGTCGCATGAGAGTTCTGGTGCTGGATTCCTCCAACAAGCCTTGGTTCCGGCAAAGTCGCGTTTTGCATCAAGTAGGCACTATCTGGAACTAGAAGGGACCTGGGGGCCTCAACTCTGTGTGAGGAGGAAGACGGAGCCCTCTGAGCACCAGATAGCACCCACGAAGTCCCAGGACACGGGGACAAAGGAGGTGCAACATGCAGATGGTGTAGCACTACAAAGGAAGGTCCCACGCCGCCAGAGATCAACTCACCGAGTTAAGTGTCGCAGGATAGAGTGCTGGGGAACTGGGCCAGGCTGTGCACTTTGGAATTTTGCAAATAGTGCAGAGGCCACAGGAGGTGAAGAAGATGCAGTCCGCAGGGGTACTGTGGGGGAAGGCAAGGACTTACCTCCTCCAAATTGGGACAGCAGGACCTCAGGACATTCTGTGTCGAAGGGGTCTACCCTCTGTGCTCCAAGGAGCATGCTCGTCACCAGGAGAGGAGTCCAAGAGAACTGGTCGTCGACTTAGAAGGTGCCTGCTTCAGCAGGGGAGTGACTCCATCACCCCACGGGAGATTTATTCGGTCCTTCTGGTGCAGGGTGAAGACAGGGAGTCATCAGAGCGTGCACACCATGAAAACTGTTGTAGTTGCTGGCTGGTGCTGAAGTTGCAGAGGAAAAGTATTCCTTCTGGATACTCTGTTGCTGTTACAGAGGTTCCCTGGAGCAGGCTGAGGTTAATATGAGGTCAGAGGATGTAATAGTAGTTGCAGAGGATGCCTGCTGGAAACTCCCAAGTAGAATCTGAAGAGAACTCACAGGAGAGACCCTAAATAGCCCTGAGAGGGGGATTGGCTATCTTATCAGGAGGGGTCTCTGATGTCACCTGCTGGCACTGGCCACTCAGAGTCCTCCAGAGTGCCTCCACACCATGCAAAGCAAGACGTCTGAGGTCTGGGACACACTGGAGGAGCTCTGGGCACCACCCCTGGGGTGGTGATGGACAGGGGAGTGGTCACTCCCCTTTCCTTTGTCCAGTTTTGTGCCAAAGCAGGGACAAGGGGTCCCTGAAATGGTGTAGACTGGCTTATGCAAGGAGGGCACATCTGTGCCCTTCAAAAAAAATAAAAAATTCCAGAGGCTGGGGGAGGCTACCCCTCCCCAGCCTGTAACACCTATTTCCAAAGAGAGAGGTTGTAACATCCTTCTCCCAAAGGAAATGCTTTGTTCTGCCTTCCTGGGACTGAGCTGCTCAGACCCGAGGAGGGCATAACACTGTCTGTGAGGTGGCAGCAGCTGTAGCTGCCTTGCATGCCTCAGAGAGCTGATTTGGCAGTACTGGGGGTCCATAGTGGAGCCCCCAACATGCCAGAATTGGCTCCCCAATACCAGATTTGGAATGGGGGGACAATTCCATGATCTTAGACACTTTACATGGCCATATTCGGAGTTACCATTATGAAGCTAGATATAGGTATTGACCTATATGTAGTGCACGCGTGTAATGGTGTCCCCACACTCACAAAGTTCCGGGGCATGGCCCTGAACTATGTGGGGGAACCTTTGCTAGTGCTCCTTTTGGGTGGTAAAAGAAATGCTGCAGCCCATAAGGATCTCCAGGAACCCCAATGCCCTGGGTACCGATGTACCCTATACTAGGGACTTATAAGTGGGGTCCAGTGTGCCAATTGAAATTGATAAATGAAGTCACTAGCCTATGGTGACAAATTTAAAAGCAGAGAGAGCATAAGCACTGAGGTTCTGATTAGCAGAGTCTCGGTGACACAGTCAAACACTATACACATCACACACTTTAGGTCATAAACTATGAGCACTGGGGTCCTGACCAGCAGGATCCCAGTGAGACAGGCATAAACGTACTGACATACAGGTAAAATTGGGGTAACATGCCAAGAATTATGGTACTTTCCTACACATAATGAGTCATTATATTCAATAGTGCCCCTACCTTGTTCTTATTTTACCAACAGACATCTTTATTAAAAGTTGTGACCCACTCTGGTGATCTGCTAGGTAAATTTATTCATATAACTGAATCCCTATATTATCCAGAAAAACATTATTTCAGCACTCCCTCAGGGTTCATTTAACCACGAGGTTGAGTCAACCCAGGTGGTGTTATCCTACCTGGGTGGGAAGAGGTGGCCAAATGATGAAACATGACACTATAATATGTGTGACACCACCTATTCCGTAAGGAGGAACCCCTGAGATAGGTCCCCAATACACTTTTATCACAATCATTTTTTTATTTTGACTGGGTCATGGAAAATAGTGGTCTTATCACAGGTTGAACAGGTCCTGCAGGTCTGTTCTTTAGATCCCCCCATACCTTTAGGGTATATGATTTTTGATTTTGGGTGGTCCTTGTCTCTCTCTATGTGCAATAAACATTACCAGAGCCAACACACTCACTGAGGGCCAAGAGGTAGGCCAAGATTGGGCTGGAAATCACTCAGAGAAGTAGGCAGTTTGGTTGCACTCAAATAAGCATGATAACTGCCAGTAGCAGATTGAAAACTATCCAATTTCAGTTTCTGACTAGACCCTATTATACACCAAAAGTTCTGCATCACTTTGGAGTGCAGGCAAACTGGGTATGGACACTGCAGAATACCAGACATGGGATTCCTGCATCTTGCAAGGGCATTCCCACAAGTAATGGTCTACGTGAACAGCATTATGCATTTCCTAAAGCAAATGCTATCATTTAAGATTCCGCTTGACCCGAGTGGCCTGATTGGACTAGACTGAAAAAATCATTACAACCCAGAAGAAATGTTTAGCTTGGACACCACTCCTGGGCAAATAGGCTGTTGGTGGGGTTGAGGCTGCTGCCCAAAGCTCAAATGCTGGATTCAGCATATGACTTACTGCAGTCTCATGCATGATTTGTAATACTTGACAATGCTTATTCTCTACCACCAATTTCCCATATTGCCATTAAACTGAATTAATTTAGATGTTTCCTTTCCAAATTCCGTACTGCATTTTTGGCTAGTAACACTTTCAATTTATGCTTGTATAACCCATCAGTTAGCGGTGTGAATTGTAAGCCACTGATTGAGACTGCTGAGCTGGTTGTGGCCAAAGCATGGACTTCCAAGCCCAGAATGCATTGCAGGAACACACAAAGTAACAATGGAATGGAGTGAGAATCTAAAAACTTGTGTTGCATAAAGTGCGTTTTCACTTGGAACTTGTAATTTGGTGCACCATTTTACACACAATATTGTAATTTGATGTAGAGTATAATATAAAGGCACAATAGGATAACATTTACACAGGGGTGAAGGGAAGCCAATGGGGGAAGGACATTTAATTATAAAAAATTAAAAAAAGACTACTCTTATTTTAAAAATGGAAGCGCTGTCACAAAAGCATCCCTTGATCAAGGTTATGAGAGCGAAACGTGTTGGGTTGTTTTTTCTTGCCACAGTACCAACTCATTAAAATTGCACATGAGTACACCACTGTGAGCACGTCCCAGTGTCTCAGTGTCTTCTTTTGACAAAGAGAAGTGAAATTGGAATATATATACAGGGAGTGCAGAATTATTAGGCAAATGAGTATTTTGACCACATCATCCTCTTTATGCATGTCGTCTTACTCCAAGCTGTATAGGCTCGAAAGCCTACTACCAATTAAGCATATTAGGTGATGTGCATCTCTGTAATGAGAAGGGGTGTGGTCTAATGACATCAACACCCTATATCAGGTGTGCATAATTATTAGGCAACTTCCTTTCCTTTGGCAAAATGGGTCAAAAGAAGGACTTGACAGGCTCAGAAAAGTAAAAAATAGTGAGATATCTTGCAGAGGGATGCAGCACTCTTAAAATTGCAAAGCTTCTGAAGCGTGATCATCGAACAATCAAGCGTTTCATTCAAAATAGTCAACAGGGTCGCAAGAAGCATGTGGAAAAACCAAGGCGCAAAATAACTGCCCATGAACTGAGAAAAGTCAAGCGTGCAGCTGCCACGATGCCACTTGCCACCAGTTTGGCCATATTTCAGAGCTGCAACATCACTGGAGTGCCCAAAAGCACAAGGAGTGCAATACTCAGAGACATGGCCAAGGTAAGAAAGGCTGAAAGACGACCACCACTGAACAAGACACACAAGCTGAAACGTCAAGACTGGGCCAAGAAATATCTCAAGACTGATTTTTCTAAGGTTTTATGGACTGATGAAATGAGAGTGAGTCTTGATGGGCCAGATGGATGGGACCGTGGCTGGATTGGTAAAGGGCAGAGAGCTCCAGTCCGACTCAGACGCCAGCAAGGTGGAGGTGGAGTACTGGTTTGGGCTGGTATCATCAAAGATGAGCTTGTGGGGCCTTTTCGGGTTGAGGATGGAGTCAAGCTCAACTCCCAGTCCTACTGCCAGTTCCTGGAAGACACCTTCTTCAAGCAGTGGTACAGGAAGAAGTCTGCATCCTTCAAGAAAAACATGATTTTCATGCAGGACAATGCTCCATCACACGCGTCCAAGTACTCCACAGCGTGGCTGGCAAAAAAGGGTATAAAAGAAGGAAATCTAATGACATGGCCTCCTTGTTCACCTGATCTGAACCCCATTGAGAACCTGTGGTCCATCATCAAATGTGAGATTTACAAGGAGGGAAAACAGTACACCTCTCTGAACAGTGTCTGGGAGGCTGTGGTTGCTGCTGCACGCAATGTTGATGGTGAACAGATCAAAACACTGACATAATCCATGGATGGCAGGCTTTTGAGTGTCCTTGCAAAGAAAGGTGGCTATATTGGTCACTGATTTGTTTTTGTTTTGTTTTTGAATGTCAGAAATGTATATTTGTGAATGTTGAGATGTTATATTGGTTTCACTGGTAATAATAAATAATTGAAATGGGTATATATTTTTTTTTGTTAAGTTGCCTAATAATTATGCACAGTAATAGTCACCTGCACACACAGATATCCCCCTAACATAGCTAAAACTAAAAACAAACTAAAAACTACTTCCAAAAATATTCAGCTTTGATATTAATGAGTTTTTTGGGTTCATTGAGAACATGGTTGTTGTTCAATAATAAAATTAATCCTCAAAAATACAACTTGCCTAATAATTCTGCACTCCCTGTATATTTATACACACACATACACACTAAAAAACCCAAAGGTTACAGGGCCACTTTAATTAGGTTCATATTTTACACACACAAAACCATAGAAATTCAGCAGTTATAGTAACTCACGCCCACTCCATGCACAGTTTCCTTATCAATAATTTTATTGTTGTTACAGTGATATTATTATTGATTTCATACAAGATGTCATGACTTAACGAATAAATGGGGTTATTAGCAGTGTATGGCAAAGGTGCAAGTTATATTTACCTTAAGGCATGAGCTAGAGTTTCTTGAGATAGTTAAAACTATAACTGCTGAACATCTATGGTTTTGCATGTCTAAAATGTGAACCTAACTAACGTCCCTGTAACCTTTGCTTATTAGCAAGGTTTTTTTTTAGTTCTATTTCCTAACTATAACATCCTTGTATCCTTTTTTATTTCAGTAAATTTCTAGGGTTTTCTTTTAAAGTGTAATATTTAATTAGCATGTGTTAATCCAACCTCTGCTGCACCTGGCCCTCTGTAGAATGTGGGTGGGGGTTTGGCCGCAGGGCCTGGCCAACCCTGTGCATGCAGCCACCACCACAACACATACAGACTTTAGATGTGCATGGTGAGGGGTTGGCCACAGACCCAGGCTTGTAGTCAGGCCCTGCAGCCAACCCCCTACATGCAGTCAACCGCATGCCATGCTCAGCCTTTGGCCATGCACAGCTCTCTCTGCATTACGTACTGTATGATCTTTTATCATCTATGTTGACATCATGGTGTAATGCAATTATTAGACTGGCTAAGTGACTCATGCTGTATGATGGTATTATACATTTTTGATCTTGAACGTTTGATATGCTATATATGTTATTACAAATTGGGAAGCTTTTTCAATAATGTTCTTATTTTGTATGAATTAAAGTACTCCAAGCAATTATGAAATGTTATGCCATCTGGCATAGCACCTTACTTTTTTTCTGACTGTCTGACTGACCACTTTGTGTGGGAGAGGGAGGTCTGTGCAGCCTGTTTGTTCCATTGCTGTAAATTGTACTAGCCAGAGTCACTTCAGAAATTAAAACACCAGTGCACAATATATGGGGAATACAAAAAAAGATGAATTTTCTTACACAAATAATGCACAGTCATTAGCATACAGTCACTCTGTGTCACATATCCATGTTTCCCTCCAAGCACTTCCATGGCTAATGGCATGGCACGGCCATCTTGGGTGTTAAAAGCATAGCCAGAGCCATACACAACAATACACAGTTTCGCTCCGATACACACCCAACGCGCCATATTTGTTCGACAAGTGACAGTGGTTAGTCAAGAAAATAGACTGACGAAACACTAACACTATTCTCTCCCTGTGAAACTTTGGAGATACAACTGATAAAAATTAAAGTATTCAAACAATTCTTCATTACCGCACAAAGGGAACCAATTACATCAGCTTAAAGCTGGGAAAATGTAGATTTACCAAATATTGCACTACGAAGTGGTCAAACGACTCACGATTCTAGGAAGCCATAAACAATATTTGCCTGTATCAAAGCCACGGTTCCTGGAGTCGATAGACAGGCATTAGACCTGTGAAATGCTTTTGACTTAAGGAAGATAACATTGGCTGTAAATAATTAAGGAGTGCATATGAAGTTTGGAAGAAGCACAACAACTCCAATATATTCTGGCAACGGATGCCAGTGGATCATGACATCTGTGATTTCATAGGCTCGGGTATCGAGCTCCACTGGCACAGCACTATATCTACTCACATCCCTAGCAGTATGTAAAGAAATTGAAGTGCATTCTTGGGTTGATGGAGTAGACACAGGATGGCTGATTATCAGTAGGAAGGACCTCCATCAGAACTGGCATAGTTAGATTTATTTTCTGGTAAACTCTGCCCAGATCAGACTCTACAGGAAGAATGAGAAGACCTGTAGCAGTGGACTTCTTAAAAACAATTATACAGCATGGGTGTAATGCATGCCCCTGCAGCCTCTGGGGCACAGGGGACACTACCCTAGTGAGGGTCCTGCCTTAAGCTAAGGCCTATGAATATCTGTGAGATATGGGATTGTTGGGCCCCACACTACATCATGCATTTTACTTGTGCTAGCACATTTGCTGTCCATGGAAGATGCATGTTGAGAAATAGACACACAGCAATAGCATAACAATGTTGCATAGTATCATGCAACGCTTCCAAAACACAAGACCTCACTTTTGCATTCCAACATCATACCTATCCCCTTGGTGTCATCCATCACAGACTTGAAATTGCACTTGTGTGTTGTGTAATATTTGCCACTTCAAGTGCTTTCTTTCCTCCTGGTTGATATTTAGGGTATACTCTGTCTTACGATACTCTTTCTAACCACATTCGGCAACCTCTCTGTCTGTAACTCTGCTTTGGCATATGCCTCACTCACTCAGTACCTCTTCCGGGGTACACCTGCTTTCCATAGTTGCTTCTTTCTTTATGCAAAGTCCGCTTTGCACTAATGTAGAAATGTGACCTTAACACTCTACATGTCCTATACAATACACACACATTTCTGTATGCTCATCACTGCCAGCAACAATCATCTACATCCTATAGTAGACACAGATCTCTTAGTCTCCCATCACTCACCAAATACAAAGATACAGCATGATAAATGTTAGCCTCAGTGACATGTAGTGTAAACCACCCACAGAAGGCAAGATTGCATGTACGATCAAATTATTTTGTCTTCCTCTTCATGGACACTAGAGGTGCTGTGTTGCTACTTTTGGAATTGGTGTTGCTGTTGCTTTCCTTTGAGATGCAGTGTGGGTTTAAAGGTGTTCTTTATGCCATAGGCCTAGCTTGTTTAATGTGTGTTTTAACTGTGTATGCATACACTGCAAGGGTTACATTGCATTTAGCCACAAGAGTCAGGGGAAATGTAAAAGGTAATAGCAAAAATAAGCAAAAACATAATACAAAATTAAATGTTATTAATATTTTTCTGACTTGGCAGCATTTGGTGTTGACCCTAGGGTTGATGGTGGACCCTGCAGGGCAAGTCTTTCTTGCAGTTAGGCATACCTGAAGAGCACGCCCTGCAATCAGGTGTGGGCGCACTTGCAAGATGTGCCTGCAAAGACTATTACCATTAGTGCACTTGGTTAGGACATCACTCACCCAGGGGTGTGAGGGAATATTGTTGTGCTCCAATACAGGGAAGGATTTGGAGTAGGAAATGATGGGCTATGATGGGGGTGGGACTTCCTAGTCCTCAATACAGCCATCATGGCTATCCTCCCACAGATTAACTAGAACTTTTCTAACACAACATGAATGATCTACTTCCTGTGGGTTTGAGATGTCTTCCAGTTTCACACACATGACCTGATTCACAAAGGTAAGTTACACCTCTGAATATTTGTATACTTTGTAATAGAGTATTCACAAATGCAGAGTATAAACCCATTTAAAATGTGTAAGTTACATATCTTCATCCCCAGAGGAATGCAACTAGATTACTGGTGTGGGTGGTTGAGGACCCTCCCTAAAACCTTCACTAACTCTCCTGAAACCCCTCTTAATCCTCCCTCAACACATCCCCTTAATTAGCGAGTCTGCTACTTTTCCCACGTGCTCCCTCCAGTCCTTCCCATATCTACTACTAAAGCATATCCTTATGTATGTGGAAACTCCACAATCAGAGCAGAGAACTCTAACACACATTCTACAATGCACAGTTTGAGAATCAGACCCACAATATTTAAACAAGCAGGAACTTCACCTAGTGTGTCGCAATGTTTGAGGGTGATAGTCTGAATCTTTGTTTGTACCTTCTTCCTTATCCTGCCTTCTTTGTGTACTTAGTACTATGATTGTAGACACGTTCCCTGTAGGTTTTTTCTGCCGCTGGCTTTTTCCTCTCTTTGACGGTTTCCTCGGAGGTCACATTCCAGCTGTTTGTTTCCTTCATTGTCTGGCGAAGTGGCTTCCGGAGAAGATCACTCTATCTTTAAATCATGACTTTCGAAATGTCCATCCCTTAAAAATGGTACTGAGCACACCGGGCCTTGATTAATGTTTTGAACGTGGCCAATTACTACAATAGGAAGCCAGTGTAAGCACCCAACAAAAAGTGATGCTGAAAAATCTACGAACCAATCAACCCGAAAGAGGTCAGTAACATTCTGGCCCTCCCAAAGTGAATGATTCGAGTGCTTCGAGAGACTACAGTAAGTTTCATTAGTCCAGTATGGCTCTCTCAAAGGCCTCAAAGCCAAGGTGCCACATGAGAATGTTAGGCATGGTATCATCTGTTTAAGGGGTCCAAGTTGTTTTCTTTTTTGTAAGTACTTGTGTTGGTGTTGATCATATAGTAGCGTAGCAGGGATGCTATACCCCCTTTGGCTCTGTTGAAGTAATAAAATATATTTATAGAACTCACACATTAGAATAGACGTGCTGGATGCACTTCTAACTCCGTAAACGTGCGTTGGGGGCCAATCTCCTGCATGAGATAATACGTGTTGCTAAAAATTTCGTGTTATGATATTTCAGGTTGGCAAGTGCACATGATGATTTGGTTCCTCAGTTATTGTCTCTTGTAAATACATATCTAAAAATAAACATCTAAAAATTAAGTATACACTCAGCGTTGCAAGTGTAAAATCATTTTAGTCTTTAAAAGATAAATGAGTTCTCAGCAAGCTCTTTCAAATGCAAAATATATTGTGCCAATAATGTACAGCGAGAGTATCAAGTAATAGAAGTGTCAATTTAAGCAGATCAGAGATTTTTTACACGCAAAATAACATGCTGTTATTCAAACACTAGTCCAGACGTAAACCATATTCAATTAATACTCGAAAAAATAAAAATAATGTATTGAGGGCCTCGAGAATAAATAATAGCACGATTCATCTAATCAGTTAACATGAAAATTCGTGTAATCATTTCAACTATAAAGAAATTCGTGTAATTCTACAACTACAATTTCAATTAAGCCTTCAGCTTTAAACAGATTCCATCACATTAGCCTTCTATGCAAACTTTCAAAGTTCCTTTCACCATTGTGATCCTGTTACAAATATTTAACTGTTGTTGAGGACGATTTTATCGATTCGAACAATAATATGGGTGGTGTTTCCCTATCTTAACTACAGAGCTTTCCTTGTCTCTAAGTTGGAGGAATTTTCACAAATGCTGTGCTTAAGACCATAGCAAAAATGTATTACAACCGATGTTTCTGAAGGAGCACCTTAATCGAGAACTTGGGTAAAATAATGACGTCAGTGAGGTGAATCTGTGGTAATTTTTGTTTTGTAAACTATTAATCTTTAATTGACTTACGAGTAATATTTACTAATTCGTTCTTTACTTTAATTCTTTATCATCTTTATAAGAAACTATTTTAAGAGAAGGTATCATCTCGATGTAAAGGAAACAACTGTAGGGATGAGCTCTTGCTAAGGAAAGCAGAAAGAAGAATCAATAAACTGTAAAAGGATGAAGGATCAAGGGACTGAGGCTCAATAGAACATCGGCATCGGTGGTACTCAGTGATTACGCAGTTTGTTACCGGATGATGGATGGGTGGATAATTCTGTATAGTGGGTTGTCTGTTAAAGGGTAAAAAACACGAAGAAAGATACGTGGAGAGCGAAATGTGGTAAGGTTAAAAGTAACAAGCATCAGTTTGGTCTAATACGGACAATAAAGGAAGGAGGAAGGTAGGTGTGGTGGGGAAAAGATGAAAAAAGGGGGAAGTGTGGCAAATATAAAGAGGGGTTACTGGTCCAAAGAAGGTTCAATCAAATGGGTTTTTGTTTTCTTTGGAACTGTCTAAAGACATCAAAAGTTAATCTGTTCCACAGAGAAGGCAACAGTGAAAGAAATCAGCTGTTGTCTCTTTTTGTTTATTTTTTTCCCCTCAAGTCTAAGATTGTCCTGCTCCTGAAGTTTTCTACAGTCCCAGAGACGTTCAAGTTCTTTTAGACTTTAAAGGCTTTAAAGATGGTGCATGTCATCTTTAATGTGGTTCGTCTATTTAAGGGAAGCCAATGAAAGTCGCATACCCCAGTTCCACGTAATAGTGAGATTAAAGTAGTAAATCAAGTCAGTGAGAATTTCAGGATTTGTATTCCTTATTTTCTTTTCAGCAGCACCCACACATTTAGAAAACACATGTGTTCCAAGGTGATTCTTTCATTCTTTTATTCAGAAGTAATTTAACAGTGCTGACTTTTTGGTTAAAATTATTCAAAATGTTCACCTAGCGCTACAATAATAAGGGGCTCATTTAAAGTATCATAGAGTCTGTTGATTGAGCTGAGAGGCAAACAGATCTATTAAGCAAGCACTCTGCTTGTGGTTGATTCCAAAGAAACTCTTCAGATGCAACCTCTAATCGGTGTACTTGAGGAGATACTGGGAATTCCAGTCTTCCACCAAGTTGGCTTCCGCAGGAAGATATTCCACTTTGACTGAAATTCAATTCTGAAGACAAAAGTGCCAACAACCCTTGGCAATTTCTGCCAACATCCGAGATTTCGTCCCTCCCAACTTGTTGACATATCGCACCGCCAAGATGTTGTCCATCCCAGCAGTATGCAGCTGTCTAATTGTTTGGGGGACAGACTCTTTATTGCAAAGGAGCTTGGCAGCACCTCCAAGCAATTGATATGGAATTGGAGCTTGTATTCTGACACACAATCCCCCATGGGGGGAGACCCTCATCTTGCTCCCCAACTCCACCTGCTGGCATCCGATTCCAGAATCATATCTGGAGAACTGTAGAAGATCACTTAGCCATTCTAGGCATCCATTTGTCTGAGCCACCATGTCAACTCAATTTTGGCCTCCTCAGAGAGGTGAACTTCTTCCAAGTATGACCGGCCTTTCTGCAGATGTTATATTTTCAGTCTCTGTAGAGCCTGATAAGGAAGGGGACCCAGGAAAATGGTTTGGATGGAGAATACCAGGAGACCCACAATCCGAGCCACAGATCTTAATGATATTGTTGGGTTACATAACACAGAACTCAACTAATTCTGGATATCTCTAATCTTTTGGACAGGGACAATAAACTGGGCCAGGACAAGCCAATCTGGACACCCAAAAATTCCATCTGTTGGGAGGGAACCAGACAAGAGTTCAGCTGGTTTATGACAAAGGCCAGATCCTGAAAAAGCTGAATTGTCCAGGCCAAATGTAGAATCACCACCTGAGGGATCTGTGCCAACAGAATCAGAATGTTGAGGGAAATGGCCAACCTTACGCCTCTGGTCCACAACATTTTACAATAGGTCGCATCAAGTTGGTGAAGCACCAAGGCGCTGCTGAGAGCCCAAAGGAGAGAACTTTGAACTTTAGAACAATGACCCAGCCAAAAGAACTGGAGAAATCTCCAGTGAAGACAGAACACTGGAATCATCAAATATACATCGTTCAGATCCAGCTGGACCATCCAGTCTCCCTCTTGAAGGGTGTCTCAAAGAAGGTGAATATCCTCCATCTTGAAATATCTGTATATAGTGTGGGAATTGAACTCTCTTAGCTTTAAGACTACTCAAGAGCCAACCCCTCTTCTGTCGACCAAGAAAATGGTGTTCATAAAACCACCTGGATGAGGTGTTGAAGGGCAGATTGCATCTTTTTGCAAGAGCTCCTTGATTTCTGCTGATATGAGAAATTGCTCTTGTAGGGAAAATGATAGCTCATGAGGGGAATTCAGTTGGAAGCAGGTGGAATAAAGCTCCAGATTGTAGCCCTGGATAGATTTGAATATCTAAGGGTCCTGAGTCAAAGCCTGCTAATTGTGAGGAAATAGACATATCCAACCCCACAGAGTTATTTCTGAAAAAGGAATAATTCTCACCTGTATATCCGATATCATGGGAGGTGCCTTATTGACCTCTGCTAATTCGTCTGCAGAAGTGCAGGTGGCCCCCACGTGCCTGGGTGGGGTAGACATTGCTGGAGTAACTTTGGTCTTGAGCCTTGGGGAAAACCTCGGCCTGATGAACAGCTCTTATATTGTCCGGCCCTGCTAAAAAGGAAGACCTTTTTGAAAGATAATTGGGCTTTGTCCAGTGTATTATAAATTGTTGCAAACTTAGCCAAGTCCTTCATGAATGCACCCCTGAATAGAAACCCTTGGGCCACTGCTCTCACTTCCAAGGAAGCTAAGTCGGTAAGCTTTGGATGGATGAAAATGGACCATCACTGACAGATGTTGAGAAGCTTATCCTGACAATCATGCCAGGCTTTGTCCATACTCTCCTTGGGATTTTTCGCCCACTTCTTCATAAAATTGGCCATGGTGCGGTCTACCTCTGACGTCTTTATTGCTTTGTCATCCTGTTTAGGCCTGGGGCATTCTTTCCATAACCTGGCCCGGACATCCTTGTCAAAGGCCTGTCTAACATTATTTGGACATGCTCTGCCACTTCCTGAGAGGAGTACAATTAGCTGATCAAGTGTGGACAATCTCTATTGGGTGGAAAGTTAGTACTTTTGGTACCTTGGACTGTGACTGAGCACCTGTCCACCATCGTATTCTGGGCCCTGGGATGTCAGCATGGTCACTATCAGCCAGTGGATAAGGAGTCAGAGTCCAAACGATCGGAGGGTTTAAGCATTTCGTCAGAGATAGATGGGGTAGGTTGGATAGTGCTATACCCATGCTCCTCTCTGACTGTCTCAGATGTTTTCTTGAATGCCTTTGACTAGGTCCTTCTATTGTTCTTACCTTTGCCTTTACTAGGCTTATTAGTCAGGGTTTGGGGGACTCCAGAAGGGTTGATATGATGAAACTACTCTTGTTGGTGGGCAAAACCCTTGAAATGGTGGGTGAGGAGGCCCAGGGCTCTGGCTAAGGCCTTATCAACAGACTACTACATGCTATTGTCAAGCACCTCGACCAGGTTCTCTTCAAGGGAGAGGGCATCAGTGCCCAAGAACTCTAAGTCCCCCTCCTATTGGTCATATTTGCCCATAATTTGTGAGGTAGAGGCTACCAATGGTCTACCAAGCTGCAATATAGAATAGTACCTTTACTATCAAGGGGAAGGGCTCACCCCAGCAGGAATTTGTATATTTAAATATTAAGGAGTGGAGGAAGATGCCTGCCAAGCACTCTAGACCGAGCCTCTTGAAAATTGTACAACCCTGGGCACACTCCAATGCACCAGGGCTTGAGGGGAGCAAATAGTTTGTCACTTGAGGACAGAAATGGGCAAAATCAGCCTTATTTGAACTGTAAAAGAATGACCACCATTAAACGCTTCAGAACAATCTCTCTTCCGGAATCCAAAGAAGAAATGGGGCAATAGCCTTTGTGTCCGAGAGCTGTGTCCTGCTCCTGCTCTACAAGTAGAGCCCACAGAGGGTACTGTCGGGATTGGAGACCAAAAGCGCTCCCCCTGTAAGTAAAATAAAATTGTCAAATTAGCCAAATTCGCAAAAATAACCCTATATTAAGCTTTTGAGCACTGCGTTGACCAAGCAAGTTACACTTTCAATTGTAAAAAGACTGAGGGCAATAATAAATTTGAAATATTAGAAAGCAGCGAGGAGGGGAGAGGCGGTCTCAGCAAAGAGAGCACCCCCCGTCTCCATGCAACTTTTAAATGCAAACACAGAATGTACATTAAATCCAAATTCAAGTCTTAGTTACTTAACTGGCTGTGAAGCAGCAAAGAAAGAGGAGTATAAAATGGAGGTGTTACTTTTTTATGGACATAAGGATGCCGATTTGAGCATGTGATTATAATTGACTAGAGTTTCATGGGGCATGTAGTTATTTCCTTTTAATGTTGTAATTTGCTGCTGTTTATTTATGCAATAAAGAGAGAGGAGCATAATCTGAGACTCCTGAATTAGAATTTAGATATCTGTAGTAAGTACTCACACTTACTCAATAGATCTTAGTGTATTTGTGTTGTAAGTGCTTGAACTTAGTATTATGTAAGCACATCCAAACATGCTGAACCATATCTAACAGCAGTAATTCTTGCATATCTGTTTGCATAATTTCCTCTGGAGAATCTGACTCAATATTGGAATATGTTCAGCTGCAAATAAATGTTTATTACACATGGTAATCTTGATATTTGGGCTCATGGTTGATGTAAGAGTTAACTATTTTTTAGTTTGTACTTATGGCTTGCAATTATGTTTCCCTTTTATACATCTCTTGTTCTCCTCCTCCTTGTGTTTTCATATAACTGGAGAAAGGGTTACAGTGATAATGGTCCTTGTATTCCAGTTTATTTTATTCTCTTCTTCTTTTGTGTTATCTAATATTAATAAGCGACTATTGTTTGTTGATGTCTTTTTCATTGTGTCTTTACAGCGCTGAGGAAGTCTAGTAGGACAGAACACATGTTGGCTGTGCTGTTTGATCAGACGTGTTATGAAAAAAAGGACATATATTGTATTTATCTGTACATTACATACTGTCTGATTCCATCTATGATGACATTGTAGTGTACTGTATTTATTAGACAGGTCAAGTGACTTATGCTGTTTGATGGCATTGTACCTTGAACTTTTGATATTTTAATTTTAATATTTTAATCCATGCTATATAGTTTGTAATAATTTAGAATAATTTTGTAATAATTTAGAATAATTTTTTGCAATACTGTTTTGGTTTTCTTTTTGTATGAGAGTGTTCTACATAATTATGCAGTGGCTGTTGCTAGCTAAATGATCAGTGTTACGTGCATTCTTTTAAAAAGGATAGACATACACAAATTGCCATGGCTATTAGTCAATAAGACAAGTGGTGTAGGTAAATCGCAACTATCATTGACCTTTATAGCAGTTACATAATATGAATTATTTCTATCTCATCTCAGCAGTAGGTTAATTGAAAGATGTAAATATTTTTATGTATGACCTTCCTCTTGCACACCTTTGTTGACTGTGACTACCAGCTACCATTTTTAAAGCTTTGGCCCCAGACTGTCTATTGAGGACTGTAGGAAACTCTTGATTAATGTTGAATCTGTACATTTGTGATTGAATGGACTTTGTAGTAGCACCCTGTTTGCAGAAAGCATGGCAATAGAACCAGTTAAGTGATGCTCTTGAAGAGGCCTGATACAAGTGTTTGCTCAAAGGAGAACAGTTTCTTTGAAGTATGGGAGAGTTCACTGGGGACATTTCAAGATGTTCTGTCAATAACAGTCAGATTTACCATCTACCAGCGATCAAATGGGCTACTCAGACTTCCTGCTGCCACACAGTTTGGCATAATTCATTATTTGGTGTCAGACAGCGCACTCAAAAGTGTAAAGGCGAAATGATTCTTAGTTTAGTAGGGATATTTAATGACGTGTCAAATCAACAAAGTGGAAAACCAGTGTTTGGTACCTGGAGAGGTAGCACAGGGTCAGAATGTAGGACGTTTTCAAGATATCAAAAGCAGAGCATCATTTAAGATTCAAAGAATGAGAATGAATTCATCATTAGTGTCTTTGCTTGTTGCATGATTTCTCCTCTCTGTACATTAATTTGCACTCAGCGACTGCACTGCAAATTGTTTTTCCATTCATCCTGTATTTTCCCTCAGGAATCTGGCAAGCCGATTTAAGACCTAAACTTTCTAGTCTCCCTTCTTCTGAGTCTTTTACTCAGGTCAGACCCCTTCTTATGTCATTGTTTTCCAGTTCGTTCATACTACTCATTTTGTTCCTAATGTTTTGAATGGTTATGAATCTGAACTTCTGAGACAGTATCTGCTGCTCCCTTATAAATACTGATTCTCTTATAATAATCTGTTTCCCTTTTCCCTAATTTCCACAAGCTTGGCTCAGTTCTCTACTGGGACAGGTACTCAAGTTTCAGGGATGTGAATGGATTGCATCTGGAAGATTCACACTGAAAATTGGCTTCCTGATAGAGGACAAGAGGTTGAGTTGAAATTTAGGAGAGAACTGAGACAACTAGTCATCAGTTAGCAGCCTGGGAATATTAGGAAAGTTTTAATGTCATAAAATATATACACAGTAAAAGGAGTGTGTCACTTTGTTTCATTACTGGAAGTGGTAAGTCTGGGGAGTTCATTAGAGTCTTTATTATAATTACTAACTGGCTTACACTGTAAAATACTGCGCAGGATTCACTCAAAGATGAGAATGTTCCAGAATCTAAGAGTGAAAGAATTCCTCCCTATCTGCCTCAACATTAGGGAGGTATCTTAACAGCTGTCCTGTACTTTTACTATAGTTATTTTGAAAAAAATAAAAAAAAGCTTGATTAAAAACATATATTTATAAATCAACATTAGTTATAGTAATAAAGCTAAGGTAGAAATAGAGATAAAGAACAACAGCATTTTACCTATATGTAGAAGATATAGGGGGTCATTCTAACCAGAGTTCCCCCCTCCAGAATACTGCACCGCGGTCAGAAGACCGCTGCGGTTATTCTGTGTTTCCCGCTGGGCTGGCGGGCGACCGCCAGAAGGCCGCCCGCCAGCCCAGCGGGAAACCCCCTTCCCACAAGGAAGCCGGCTCCGAATGGAGCCGGCGGAGTGGGAAGGTGCGACGGGTGCAGTTGCACCCGTCGCGAATTTCAGTGTCTGCTGAGCAGACACTGAAATTCTTTGTGGGGCCCCCAGGGGCCCCACGACACCCCATACCGCCATCCTGTTCCTGGCGGGCGAACCGCCAGGAACAGGATGGCGGTATGGGGTGTCTGAATCCCCATGGCTCCCGCCGACCCTGGCCCCGGCGGTCAAGGACTGCCGGGGTCAGAATGACCCCCATAATACTTTAAGAGCCATTTTTGTTATCAGCAAATAGTTACTATATCTTTGTTCTCTTCAGAATTAAGATTGATACATAACAATCAACTATTCTGATGTTTTAACAAGACCAAGAAGAGAGAGGGAACAAAAAAGAAGAAAAATGAATACAGCAAACACCTACATGTTCTTAGACTAGAGACAATAGCGAACATTACTTAGCTATAAAACCAAAGAGTATTTTGAGTTGAACATTGGTACCACTAATCCTAATATAGTCTGGGATGCATGTAATGCCTTTATAAGAGGGGTTATCTCAAAACTTGCTTATGAGTGAAATATACAAAAGTGGGCCAAACAGCTAAAGCTCTTCAATATTAATGACAGGAAGGAACAGGAGATTCAGATAACTTCAATAGAGGCCTATGTGTAGATGCAACATTTGAAATCTAAGTTGGAACTGCTTCAGGGTAGGTATAGATAGGCCTGGGCAAAGTGCGCAGAGTTGCGCTGTGCAACACTCTGTGATGGGGCAAAGAAACACCTCCGCGTAATGCGGAGTTCCGCTAGCAGGCGGAGTTCTCCTTTGCGCCTTCTCACGTTGCATTTGACATCACACGCAATGTGAAGTGCGTATTCATGTTCAAAATTGTGTGCTAACGGCACCATGACGTTCGCAAGGGCATGCCCATCTTGTTTTTCATTCTGGTTATGGTGCTGGGACTTCTACTTCTATCTACCCTCAATTTTTGCAATCCTCTACCCCATACTTCATCTACCCCTACTTTTTTATTTACTGTATTAGTGTGTCTTTTCGTGTCTCATTGTTTTTTATGTTGTTTATTGTGTTTCTTGTGACTTTTGGTATTTTTGTTTACCTTTCCCTTTTTCCTTCCTTTTCCTCCTGTTTTGTTTTCTTTTCTTCTCCCCTACCAACCCAGCAGCATGGCACAGCAGCAGCGGAGCGACAGCTGCTGCCTGCTATGTAGGCAGCACCGCCATCAAGGGGTGCAGCCTTGTCCAATCCTCAGCAGGGAGGAGGTGGCATCACCTGTTTATGTGCAGTGCAATTTCCCCTCCTTGCTGGCAGCAGGAGGTAGGCCTGGAAGTGGGTACCCCCTGCAGGAGCTTTGGCAGCACTAGGCTAGGGTGCAGAAGTTGGTCAGGGCCACCACCCAGGTCCAGCACACCACCCAGCAGCTGACGCACCGCTGGGCAGATATCATCACTGCAGACAGGACCTGCTTGACCTGCTAGTTGTGCAGATCCCAGGGCTTGGTGAGTATTATATTTTTATTGTGTTTATGTTCTACACTGCAAACCTTTTTTACAAATAGCATGTGTCTTCCACTCAGAGGTTAGTTACGTTTACTTTACGTTAGATTATTATTAATTATGTGATCCAGTTAGAGCTCGCCCGGTGCTCGGTGCCACATCATTGATTTTTATTCTCATTGGTAGGCACTTGCTTTGGCTGATTATTTAAGAAGCCATTGCAATGCAGACTCCTCTGTCCTCCTCCTAACTATATAGTGAATTAGTGATATCAGTGACTTAGTGTTCTCTGTGACTTTATGTAGCGTGTACAGTCCCAAACAATTTCGCATTGATGCGAGTATGTATGCATTGCATAAAAGGGAGACTGAGTTGGTCTATCAAGGGGCTTGGGAAATGAGAATAGAATGAAAGATCATTCATTGCAATGCATTAGTTCTAAATGTACATTTTCTTAAGGAAATTTGGAACAGGGATTTTAGGAGTATAGCCAACTCAACAAGAGTTGACCATAATTGTATAATAACATAAGCAATCTGATTTAAGTACAATTTATTGCATTTGCCTGTTATATAATAATTTTGTGGAGATTACCACTACCACTAATGTATTTTTTATATTCTTTCTAATCTTACATCAGCATCCAAGGGAAGAAGAAGGGCACTGCACTGGTAGGGCCGGTAGGAGCTTGGGAAGGACTGGCCACCAGCACTGATGCTGATGGCTCTTCTCATCCCAGTAAGTCCTATTATTTAATATTATTAATGTTATTTCCCTAACTCTTATTTCTCCCTGCTTTTATACAACTTTTAATTTTGCTTAATTTAGTTTTTCTATACTGTCTCTCTTTTTCCAACTCCCCTATCCAAGTTTTGATTAATTAATTGCTGTTATCCCTGCATTATTTCTTTCTGTCTTTCATTGACCATTTTGTATTCCACCCCTTCATTGCTCTTCAATGATTCCAAGTCATCGTCAATCATAGGCTATAGCTCTGCCTCTCAATTATGTGAAGCTTGTGGTTGCCTAGTCCGCCCCTCTGTTACGAAAAAGCTTTTGGTTGTCTTGTCTACCTGGCTTTTCTACCATTTCAACAAAATGCCCGGAGTGACATTTTTGACAGAAGATACTGCAGTGCTAACACAACTGCAACAATTGTGGTTGCATTTTTATTATTTAAAAAAATTAAAAGTGGGATCTGGCATCAAAACACTGCATATTGTGGGCATATTTAGGAGCCCCTAGTCCCATTCCAATGCCATATTAGTGTCATTTTCTGATGGCCAAAACGCAGCCCTAAGTTTACAAAGTGGTGCAATGTATGCATTGTGCCACTTTGTAACTAGTTGCGCTACATAGTGCCTGCCCCAGGGATAATGTATGCAAAGGAGTGTTCCCCCAATAGGTGGACCGAGAAAATTGAACAAAGAAATCTAACAGATTTCTTTGTGCTATTCTTTTCAGCACTTTTAATGGCTGTTCAGGGCAGGCATTAACAGGAGGCTTCCATTGGTTACAATGGGCCTCTAGGTGCTTTGCAGGATTAGCGTCAACATTTTTTACACTAATCCTGCAAAGCACGAGACTACCATTACAATTTCTGACGCTACTCCCCTAACTATGGTGGCGTTAGGGGGGTACTAAGGGACCGAGAGTGCAGTGCCACTTTTTTTTAATATTCCCCTGTGTTTTTATGTCCAAACCAACCACCGGTAGACTAGGAGGAGCAGACTCAAGTTTCACCGCTGCAGAAGCAGATGGAGCGGAGATGTAGTCGCAGGGACGGGTGCTGGTAAGTCAAATTGCTTGCTTATTGACAATCACTGTAACTCACCAGCTACAAGGGCATCTTTGTGATCGGATTCATGAACCCCCTTAGCATTACAGCTACAGCGGTGGTTGGGTTACTTATGGCCTATTCTATCTGCAACTCAGCAAAAGCACACATAATGTATGCTAAAAATGATGGCTTGATGTAAACTGGAAAGAACTGAAGGTTAAAAGAAATGGATGGGTGAAAAGAGTGAAAGGAAAGGGTGCATGGGTAGATGAAAAAGGATGCGTGGGTGAGTACTGGTATTAGGTAATAGATGGATGAGTCAAAGGATGATTGAAAGAAATTTTGGAGATTGTGGGTACTGAATGGATGGATAAAAGATTGTGAATTTGGGTGGGATACTGGATGAGAGAATGTAAAGTTGAAATCATGGTGGCTATGGGTTTATATTGTATAGATGGGAAGATTGAAAGTATGATTGAATAAAGAATAGAGCTCTTCTTTTGTAGATAAATCTGTGACACCCCTCTATTCTTCTATAGCGGAAACTACCTACCTACCAAATCCATCTGCCTTACTCTGCATTAGAGTACATAACGATTTTTTACTTTCCTTCCTGCCCAGTGAATCAATGTGTTGGAAAGAATTTGTGATGGTGGGTGAGACCAGTGAGTAAAATGGAACTAGTAAATACCCGATTTGATTTCAAATTTGCAGTGGGGGAAACTCTGTGATAAACATGCCAAATACAATCTATAGAGCTCATTCCTTTCACTATAGTGCAGTGCATCACCACCCTCCCATCTACTTACTGCAAACAAGAAAATATATCCACATTTTACCCATGACATGTGTGATGTATCTTATATGCAATCATCTGGCTCTTTGGAGTCAGGATAGAAACTAAACTAAGTGAAAGGCATGTGAGGACAAGTAGGGTAATTGGAATTACAGATAGATAACTGTCACCTATAGTTGCCCTAGTTGAAGACAGTAGCAACGTACTTGAAGCACTGCCTAGCATCTCTCCAATAATTTGACACAGCAACTTGAACTCCATAGTGCATAATGCCTTACTCCTGGTAATGAGAGGTAATTTTTTCTTTCCACTAAATGTGTCTAAATAGTTACTACTAAAGCCTTTAAAAGAAGAAAATTAAATCATCAGCTCTTTAATCTGGTCTTATTCTGCTTTAAATCTTTTCTACTAGACAGTTACTGCTTCTCATATGAGGCATGTGTAGGTAACAAATAGAATATTGGCCCTGTGACTCTCCTAGTCATAAATAATAATCACATCAAATTCCATCGTCCATAGGGGATCATCAATGTAGTGTTACTGTGCCACCCACTATCTATCATTTGAACAAGGGTTGGTTCAGACCAATGTTTACAGTTCGTCTATCGCCATTCTTCTTTTTCTCTATATAGCTACTCCTGCCCGATGACCACCACCAACTAGGCAGGATATAGTTGCCCATATGGCCACTCCTGCCTAAACATTCTCGTAATAGTAGCCTGGATTTTCTGATTTTCTAGGGCTACTGATGCAGGTGACTTTTCAGATGTAGGATGTGGTAGACTCAATGCACGTTATGGTTCTGCACTCACTGTACGCTGTGGTGTCTCCATCTGACTCTGAGTATTCTTATGCCGTTGTGAGATCACTGAGGTGGGTGATTCTGGCACACTGGTGGGGGCAGTGCTGCTTTGCGTGAGGATGATGTCACCCTCTTCTTCCTCACCTTCCACTGTGATTTGACCAGGTGTAGTTGATGTTTCCTGGCTCTCCTCACCTTCACCACCGTGACCACATTGAGCCGTTAGTTTAAGGTGCTGCTTCCACCGGATTGCGTGATTTTTTTTTCATATGGGTTGTCTGGCCTCCAGTACCATAATGTAAACCAGGGTTACCTCTATGAACATTTACGTGGCAAATGGAGCATATGGCAATGTTCTCCTCCTATTTGCTAATCATAAAAAAGTCTCAAAGTGGGGAGGAGTACTTTCATGTGGGGCTACTGCCAATGCCTGAATAAGTACTGGATGTAGGTGGTTGTGGGTGTGCTGATTGCCTCTTTGCAGTACATACTTGTACATACTTGTATCAACTTAGGAGTTGGTGCAGGACTCTGCTGGAGCCTTATGAATATGGGAGCTGGCAATGCTGTCGGTGTCACATCCCTCAGAGCAGGGTGGATAGTAATGTCAGAATGTGACAGCTTCTACAATGACTGTGTCATTGTCATCATCCCCTTCCATGATTTTAAGGCTGTCTGGAACTTTTCTTTTCCCTTGCCTCTCATGGTGTCTCTCAGGCTCTGCTGAGGTCTACTGCATGTCCCTACCATCATCATCAGAACTGGTGGTTGGAGAACCTGATGGAGTAGTACCCCTCCATTTTCTTGCTGGAGATCCAGGAGCCCTTGATTCTAAAAGAGGAGGTTCTTGCTTGACAGAAAGCCCGACCTCCTGTTCTGCTACAACTTCGGAAGATCTGGCTGTGGCTGCTGTCCACTTAGCTCTGTTTCCTGAACCGACTAGGTACTACTTTGTGAAAAGGATGAATCCAATTCAACATCACTGCTCGTTAGGGTTGCGATGATTAAAGTGGCTACCTCACTGATAAACATCACTTTGTGTTGGGGCGGTGCTGTTGTTGATGCAGGAGTTCTTCCAGGTTCCTCCCTGGAAGCCTGTGAGGCAGCAGGCACAAGTCTTCCAAAAAAGGTTGTGGTTGGCACACCACTGGCAGAAAGCTGCTTCTTTTCACTGGCCACTTTCTTGAGAGCAACTTTCTTTGGGGCCATCTTAACTTTCTCTAGTTTGGCAGCGATACTAAGATGCGCAAGCGAAAGAGTTTGGTGCTTGTGTTCCAATGTAACTGTAGGGCCTTCACTTTGGCAGTACTGCAGGTGATGTGGGGTCTCTTCTCTTGTACACCTAAAAACAACCAAGCAAGAAAAACATGCAGTTAATGAAAAGTGGCATGCCATTGTGCATCAGGTTGAAAATAGTACAGAGAAATGCAATCTTAGTGTGGTTGATTACTTATGTAATATACCTTGTTTTTATTGTAAAGGCAAACCACACCACCACACCATAAAAAATGACATGTCAAATCGGACAGCACAACAGGCAGATCTAGCTCTTTGCTTTATTTACATCTGTTTTAGGAGACACCTGGGGTAGTCAGAGAGGGGTGTATGCATCAATAGAATAATCCTTTAAATAAAATAAGCTGTGGTGGCAAGGTGGTCAATGGGAAATGCTTTGGTGGATGGATGGAAGTAGGAATGGAATGGATCGGATGGATGGATCAAGACAAAATGCAGAATTAAATAAAATTGAAAATGACAAATTATAAAAAAAGTTAAAATAAAAACATAAAAATTAAAGAAGTAAATTAAAAAGTAAAAAAATAGGAACAAATGAAAAAAGAACAAATTAAAAATAACAATTATGATAAAAAGATATTACAAATTAAAATTGAAAACAGCAAAAAATATCATAAAAACAACTAAAATACAAACATTAAAATAAAATACAAAATAAATACAAAATGGCATAAAAAAATTAAATAAAAAATAAAAATCTTTTAGACAAAATAGAAAAAATAAAGATAGAAACTTCAAAAACAAATGATCAATAACTAACGATGTTTGTATGTAAGCCTATGTCAACTCGAAGACATACTGGCTGCACAATGTTTAAAAAAATGGCTGCCAGCCATCCACATGGTCAAACAACAACAACAAAGAGCAAGGAGGAAGCATTGAGACCAAAGAACAAAGGCAAGAGACACTGAGTGCATGGACAAAACGGTTGCCAGACAGCCACATGGTCAATCAACAAGGAGCAAGGAAGCATGGCAAACCAAGAACACATGCATGCCTATGGCAAAGGGACACTGGCTGCATGAACATAATTTCTGCCGAGCACATGGTCAAACAACAACAAGGAGCAAGAAGGCATAGCAGACAAAGAACACATGCAAGCCTGTGGCAAAGAACACTGGCTGGATGGACAAAATGACTGCCAGACAGATACATAATCAAACAACAACAATAACAAGGAGCAAGGAGGAAGCATGGAGAACAAAGAACACATGCAAGCCTTTGGCAAGGGGCACTGGCTGCATGGACAAAATGATGCCAGCCCCCACGTGGTCAAGCAACAACAAGGAGATGTAGGAGGCTGGCCTGGCTTGTAGTGGGTACCAATGGTACTTACACCTTGTGCCAAGTCCAGTTATCCCTTATTAGTAGAGTGTAGTAGTGTTCTAGCAGCTTAGGCTGATAGAGGTAGCTATAGCAAAGCGGCCAAGGCTGAACTAGGAGACATGCAAAGCTCATGCAATACCACTTATATCAAATAGATACTATGTGATAAGAAAAACAATACTCAAAGGGCCAGATGTAGGTAGATAAAAAGTTGCGAATCGAAAATAGCGACTCCATGCGAATCGCTATTTCCGACTCGCAAAATCAAATTCAAGAAATATTTGCTATAACAATTTGCGAGTCGCATAGGTGTCGCACTGCAATTTGCGACCTTTGCTTGTAGCAAGGTCGCAATTTGCGAGAAGAGTGTCGCAAATTGCGACTGACTCGCAAATTGTCTGCAGGTGCAGCACAACAGTTTGGAAATCCACTTCCTGGCTCTTGGTGATGACATCAGAACCAGGAAGTCATCAAATACACATGGGAGGAGGGAGGACCACACCCATTCCAAACTGCTGTACCACACCCAGGAGAGAGGAGCTGCTGCAACAATGGAGGAGACAGGCAGTGCTGGCAGGAGGAGGAAAGTGAAGTTTTCCGACAAAGAGCTGGAAGTGCTGACTGAAGAATGCTGCCTGCACCACGATGAACTTTTTGGGAAGGCAACAATGAGTGTCCCAGACACACAAAAGAAAAAGATATGGCAGCAGATCCAAGACAAGATAAATGCAATAGGGGTGAGCCACCGCACCCTTCTGGAAATTAGGAAATGGTGGTACGACCTGCGCTCCAGGACGAAGGAGAGGGTTGCGGAGCGCATGTGGGAGATGAGGGGCACTGGAGGAGGCCCATCCACTGTCCCACCACCCACAGCCCTGGAAAGCATGGTTGAGGAGACTCTGGAACCAGAGGCCATCATTGGCATGGGAGAAGTGAACATTTCAGCGCCAGGGACATCCAAAAGTGAGCACCATGAGATATGCTTTGACATTCACAAATGCAGTATACACACTATCCCAGTACACAGCAGAAGGCACCACCAGACTAGCTCCATTCCAGTCTAGCAACCTCTAGAATAGTGCATTATGGGCAATGTAGTACAGTAGTCAGAATATAGGCAAATGTTTATTATGAGGCATAAAACAGATGTGAGGGACTGTCAGTGTATCCCCTATGTCCCACAGGTCTCCCACAAGACACCCCCAGCAGCGACAACAGGCAGGGAGGAGAACATGGGCCAGAGACACTACAGGAGGCTGCTGGTGAAATTGCTGGGCCCAGTGGGACACCACCAGGGTCCATAGAGGAACAAGCACAGAACATGTGCGGAGCTGACACAACCCCAGGGCCCAGCCCCACAGAGAGGCAATCAGAGCCAGCAGCTGGACGAATGTGCAGAGTTCAGTCGGTGCCCCAGGAGGAGGTAGGGGAAGCAGTCTTCATGGGCTTGGAGGCTTCCCTCATCCATGGTCAGCGCCTGCAAAATAGACAATCAAGGACCATCACAAGAACCCTCAATAGGATGCAGAGCAGCATGACACATGGGCTGGCGAATGTGAACAGTCAGTTCAACACAATGAATGAACATTTGGGGGATATGACACAGGCCATCAGACATCTGGTGACGGAACTAGTGGCAGACCGAGGACATGCAAGGTGCAGGGAGCGCCACATAGCGGCACGTTTTGACTGCCTGCCTGCATCAATTGGACATCTTGCCACCAATACTACAGGCCTCTCAAGACGGACAGTCAGCCTCCAGGTGGAACTTGGGCACTTTGCTGGCGATGTGGCACGAGGACTTGGCTGCATCAGCCATGCGGTGGACCTTATGGAAAGTAGGCAGGCTGCAAGGGGCACAGGGGAGACCCCTCAGGACCGCGAGGAGGTGTCAACCATCAGTAGCGTGTCTGCCAGTGAGTCCCATGTGCCATGTAGTGGTAGTGTCCGGCAGGGTTCAAGGGACCCACCAGGGATGAGCCATGGTGGCCGCTCTAGGAGGAGAGTGTGAGCCACCAGACAGCACTGTACATTAGGCACAAGATTTATAATGTGTCTTCATTGCAATTGGACAATTACAGACTGTGATATACAGCACTATTTTTTTTCTCCATATAGTTTAGTAATAAAAAGATTTTGTTTGTTTCACTACACAACTGGGCTATGTGTGTCTGACATTAGTGAGTGTGGTGACAGTTTCCACGTACCTTGCAAAGTATTGGGTTGCAATGTGGTTCCGTCTCTGTCTGCCTTCATTTGCGCCATGCTTCTATCCCCAGGATGTCGGTGTGGTAGTTCTTGCTCCTCATCCTCCATGTCTGTGTCTTCTGGGGTGAGATGTAGGCCACATCTGGTGGCAATGTTGTGTAGGATTGCACAGGCGGCAACAATCTTGCATGCTGTTTCTGGGAACTACTGGAGTAAACCTCCACTTTTGTGGAGGCACCTGAATCTTGCCTCTAACAATCCAAAGGTCCTCTCAATGACAGTTCTGGTCCGCCAATGTACATTGTTATATCGCCTCTCGTTCCCATTGCCAGGTGTTAGGTACGGGGTAAGTATCCATGGTCTCAGGGCATATGCACTGTCACCTGTTTGAGAAAAATAAGCAATTTTAGCAGGACATGAATGGTTTCGACAGTGACCTGTATGTAAGGCTTCAGGGTGTAGTCAGCGATACCTAATAGATATCCGTCTCCAAACTCCCCACGTTCTAGACGTTAGTGTGCCCCACTGTGCCTGAATATGTATGAGTCATGTGTCCTCCCTGGAAATTTAGCTACAATGTCAGTAATGACATTATGTGCATCACATACCACCTGGATGTTGAGAGAATGAGTACATTTCATTATTGCAGAACACATATTCCAGATTTGCAGGAGGGCAGATTTGTATATGTGTCCCATCCACACACCCTATAACATGGGGGAAGTTGGCAATTCTGTAGAAGTCCAACTTGGTGCTGTTAATTTCTGCCCTGTTCCTGGATAGGTATATATATCTGGACATGTGTGTGAGTATGGCATCTAGAAATGATCTGAAGAATCATGAGAGTGAACTTTGGGATACCCCACCTGCCACAGCATTCACCCCCTGATAGCTACCCAAGGCCTAGAGGTGCAGTGAGCATAGTACTTGCATATCAGTAGGGATGGCGCTGCCGCGCATTGTTTGCCGTTCAAGTTGAGGATTAATTAGTTCAATTAATTCTAAAATTGCTGCACTGCTCAGTCTATATTTGTCATACATCTCCTCCTCAGTTTGTTGAAATAGTGTCTGCCTGGTTCGGTATATCCTCTCCTGTCTCTGCCTCCTCCTCCTCCTCTGTTGGGCAGCCTGGGCTCTCCTTCTCCATGCTATCACGTACAGTTAAGCCATTTTGAGACACCCAGATGCCTTCTGGGTCTCCTTTTATACTTTGGTTCTGGTTACCACCTGCTCTGAATCAGTGGTAATCTGCATGTGCAAAATGGGCTTTTTGCGACTAGTTGCAATTTGCGACTGGCTTTTGCATATGGTTTGCGACTCGCAATTTGCGACTTCCTATTTGCGGGTCACAAAATGAGGTGGCAAATTTTGCGAGTCGGTAATGGCTAATTAAATAAAATTGAAAATAACAAATTATGAAAAAGTCAAAATAGAAAAATAAAAATATAAAATTAAAAAAGTAAATTAAAAAGTAAAAAAATAAGAAAAATTAAAAAATAACAAATTAAAAATAACAATTATGATAAAAAGATATTACAAATTAAAATTGAAAACAGCAAAAATATCATAAAAACAACTAAAATATAAACATTAAAATAAAATAAAAAATAAATACAAAATGGCATAAAAAAATAAATTAAAAATAAAAATCTTTAAGACAAAATAGAAAAAATAAAGATAGAAACTTCAAAAACAAATGATCAATAATTAACGATGTTTGTATGTAAGCCTATGTCAACTCGAAGAGATACTGGCTGCACAATGTTTGCAAAAAATGGCTGCCAGCCATCCACATGGTCAAACAACAATAACAAAGAGCAAGGAGGAAGCATTGAGACCAAAGAACACAGGCAAGGGACACTGAATGCATGGACAAAACGGTTGCCAGCCAGCCACATGGTCAATCAACAAGGAGCAAGGAAGCATGGCAAACCAAGAACACATGCATGCCTATGGCAAAGAGACACTGGCTGCATGCACAAAATTTCTGCCGCGCACATGGTCAAACAACAACAAGGAGCAAGAAGGCATAGCAGACAAAGAACACATGCAGGCCTGTGGCAAAGAACACTGGCTGGATGGACAAAATGACTGCCAGCCAGATACATAATCAAACAACAACAACAGGGAGCAAGGAGGAAGCATGGAGAACAAAGAACACATGCAAGCCTTTGGCAAGGGGCACTGGTTGCCTGGACAAAATGGCTGCCAGCAAGCCGCATGGTCAAACAACAACAACAAGGAGCAAGGAGGAGGCATGGAGAACAAAGAATGCATGCAAGCCTATGGCAAGGGGTACTGGCTGGATTGACAAAATGGCTGCCAGCCAGCCACATTATCAAACAACTACAATAAGGAGCAAGGAGGCATGGCAAACAAAGATCAAATGCAAGCCTACGGCAAAGGACACTGCCTGGATGGACAAAATGGCCACTAGCCAGCCACACTGTCAAACTACATCCTCCTATGCCTTCAAATATTATTACTCCACAATCTAAACTTTTAGAAAGAAAAATTAAATGCACAAAATAGCCAACATTTAACATTTAAATTAATACAATGCCATCCCTTCCCTAAAAAAAGTTTTAAAACATATCCCACTGAAACATTTATTTCATGCACTGATGACTGCTAGTACTGGGCTGGGGCGGCTGGCTTAACGGCACTTTAGAAATCAAGGCCACATACTAAGATAATATTGCACATGGAACCATGTAGAAAAGGTACTGATCTATGCTACAATTTTCCTTTCCAAAAGGTAAAAAATAAATGAAATGCAAAATAAATAATAACTAGACACTTAAACTCCAGGGCCTCCCACCACCACTACACATTTTTCAATCAAATTAAAGAAAGGGGAAATACTGGTGCATGCCAAAGCAAACAAACTACAACACCCTTATTCAGTATAGTTTTAGAACTTACTTGTGTGATGATTTCATAAAATCAAAGTCCTTAAATTCAAATGCATAAGCAGGAGACAAAGAGAGTGGTACTTCCACATCAAAATCTAAGTGACCAGGGATGGACAAAGCCTCTGATACACTTCCTTCCTGTTTGGAAAAAAAGGGTTCTCACTCTGAAAAACAAATTGCAAGGTCCATTAGAGAAGAAAATCTAGTCATACAAGTTCTTTTTGACTAGATTTAGTAGCTCCAGAGTAGAAAATCTACTTCAGAAGTAAGTTTGTCCTTGCAAGCAGCCCGTTTTGGATGCTGGCACAGTTGGAAGCAACGCAAATGAACATGAGGTCTTGTGCGAGCTCGCTATCAGCCCAGTAGAATAGTCACCCAATCTTGTGAGCATGAACTAACTCCACTCGGTGCCGGAGAGCAGAATTTGGGAGCTCTGTGCTACTTATCATACCACAGAGTGACCAAATTCTGCAAACTCCACTGCTGGAATGAAGTTCTATGCCTAAGCTGAGATGTAGAATGGAGCTGGATAAAAATAATCAGGAAAGGTGGAGGGTCAGCAAACTACAGCACTTTGAATTTGACAAGAGGAGTTGTGCAATACTTTACTGGAAAACAAAATAAGACATAATTAGGGACCACATTGACTGCCTAAGCGATCTGGTAAGGGGGGAGATTGTGTATGTACTGGCAGAGACACAAAAAATTATGTTGAGCCTTTTAACCACTCTTGACACTGAGCCAAATGAACCAGACCGCCCAATTATTAGGAGGTGGCTCTCTGACATAAATGTCACCAAAATCAGGAAACAAGGAGTCTTTGACTTGGAGAAGGACTTTACAGAAGGGGAATATTACAACACTTTAGTGAACTTAAAAATGCAAATGTATCCACTCTAGAGGGGATTCCGGGAAAGCTGCATAAAAGATTGAAGATTGAAGACTGAACCTAGAATATCCTCTTTAACCAAATCTAAGCAGGGGAGTGGCAGATCCCACCATCATGGTATCAGGCCATGATAGTAATGACTAAAGCCTAACAAAAACCCATCTAGCACAGACTCATATATACCAATCTCCCTGCTAAACTGCAATTATAAAATCTTCTTCAGGCATCATAGAAAAGAGATAAGCTAGGATCATGAGTTCTGTGATTCGCCCAGATCAAGAAGGCTTCATTCCAAGTTGGCAGCCTAACAAATTGACACACCTTTTGAATGGTGCAATTGATATAGCAGAAACAACCAAGAGCCCTCTGACAATAGCCACTTTGGATGCTGCCAAAGCCTTTAATAGGGTGTGCTGTGCATATCTCTGGTAGGTGTTAAGAATCTTTGCCTTTAGTAGCAGGCTCATCAATGTAATCAAATGCTCGTAAAGATCACCTGTAGCTAGCATCTTATTCTAAATCAACAGGAAATTATCAAGGTATTTCCCCATCACAAATGGGACCAGAAGGGCTGGCTTTCTAGCCCTGTTATTATTCAACTTCTATATTTAGCCCTTTGCTCAAAGAATCCGCCAAGATTGTTCCATCCTACCATTTGCTGCCCCAGAGCTAGATGTGAAGATTGCATACTAGGTGGGTGATATCCTCCTATATATATAGCTAATCCTGAATATTCAGTCCTGAAATTGGAAGCCCATGCTAAAAGATTTGGGAACGTTTTGGGCTATTTATTAATAAAGGATAAGACAGATATCATCACATGGGTAACAGAGGTTAGCAAAGGAAATCAGAGGGCCAAGGATCAGATCAGATACCTAGATATTTTGGGACACATAGCTTGGAGGCCCTCCCTAGCACTAACTTAAATAAAATTAGTCACTATCCACCTATGGCAGAACAAACCTGGTCATGATGGCTATCCTCCCTAAACTTGCCTTCCTTTTTAATACTTTAGTACTGTTGTTTCCCACAGGTTAAACTAAGAAAACCCAGGTGAGAGTTAGTGAGTTTACATGGGTATCAAAGGGGAGGGGTCTGACTGTCTTGGAAGAAGCTTAGCAGGAGATTAGAGAAGTGGGGACTTGCTCTCCCAGATTTCAGACATATTGTCAAGTTTTTCGTTCAAAAACTCCAGGATGCTGGTGGAGAAGCCAGATGAGGTTATATTGGACTAGTGTATTCAGCAATGTTGGTGCCTTGGGAACCCCAAATTATTTAAACAAGTGAGAGTTAAGGTTCTTCTTGGTGCTTTAAAACTATGGTGCAATGTGTGAAAGTTCTTTTGAATTCCCTATACATTATCAGCACCAATATGGGTCTCTTCAAGAACCCCTGCCTGCCTAGTAGACACACTCAGTAATCCCGTTTTCAAATCCAGCCAGACAGCCAAGCTGGATTTGTCAGCTGGGGGGATCTGAGGAATGGAGACAGGTTGATCAAGTGTGAGTATATATAAGGGGCAACAGCAGGAAAGCTGTCAAGATTGAAATATTTACACTTGAGTTCATGGTGGTTGGCTCACAAATGAAGTGCTGAGGATGGCAGGAGGTATGAGATGATATATTAATGGACAAGGTCAGACTCCGGGAAGAGGTCGCCTACTGGCATTGGAAGTTCATCAAAGTGAAGGAGGAACATCCTGCTGATCCATATTAAATCTAGAAGGATGACTTTGCAAAACTGGCAAAGGAAGAAATTTATCAAGTGTCTACAAAGTTACTGTATTATACATTCAAATCTGCCCCCTGAAGAAGAAGACATTTTGTACTAATCATGGGATATACTGAACTGTCCAGAGACTGGCTAATTTCTAGGTGAATATATAGTGATGTAAGAAATGTAACCAGTTAGAGGCAGATGATAGACATGCTTGTTAAATGTCTGGACATTAAGACATATTGGGAAGGTATACATAAGATCTTAAGTGGATTTCTAAAACAAGACAGCCAGGTAAGCCATGCTTTATTTTTAATCGGAGTGGTTCCACTGATTTTTGTAACATTGAATAATACTCAGCGGAGGTTGACCTTTATTGTAATCCTGCTAGCCAGATGTGAAATTTGCAAACAATGGGTTTTGATTCACCCCCACCCCCGGATGCAGATTGGGTTGGAGCTGTCATCTGTGTGAGTCAGCTTGATATGTCATGAAATCCTGGAAGCCTAGATAAGACCTGGAAAGACTTTGAAATGTGGCAAAGGGTCCCATGATTACATCGGAATGAGGCACTACTAGCTTACTCAAAGCTGATTTCATGTGTAACATCTGATAAAAGCCTCTCTGAGGCCTGACCATCAAGAAATTGGGAGTAGTGCTGACAGTGAAATGAGGACGCAAAAGTAAAAATAAAATAATAATAATGAACATCACAAGTAGAACTAAGACTACTCCAATTTGTAGTACTTATAAAAGAGTAAATTAACTATAACAGATAAAATATAATTAAGGGGGTTTCCAAACCTTAGCCTCTGTATTATCGTTATTAATGCATTAGATAGAAAGTATTTCAATGCATCCACAACAAGTCTCTCTTGATACCTTACTATATGGATGGTACGTTAGCTTATTCAATCAATTGGTGAGTCAGATCTAATTCCAACATTTGATGAAAACAGGATTTTTGATGTTTTTTCCAAGTAGGCACCTGCAAAGCAATAGCAAAGAGTAGGTTGACAGCCTTTTCTGTTGATATATTAAATATCAAAAGTAACCCAAGAAAAAAAACTTTATAATATTGAATAGTTTATTAATTAAATAGAATTCTGGGATTTTAGGCCATATTTGTTTCCAAAACAGTTGAACATTGAAACAGTCATAAAACATAATAAGAAATCACTGTTATCAGCATTACAAAACCAACACCTATTGTCCCTTGATGCCTTCACCTTATAAAGAGAACATGGTATTAAAAAGATCTATAATAAATAATGTATAATGTTTGGGTGGTGCTTGCAGAAAAAGAAGATGAATATATCAATCAATCAATCAATAGTTTATTTGGTCCAGATGTGGACCATTTGAGAAGTTAAAAGTAATCATACATACAAAAGGATAAAAGCCATAAACCACTGCATAATAAAAAATAAAAATAAAAAGACATTGGCAATTAATACAGAGAGAAGAGAAAAAAAAAAGTTCATAAAACTGCATAAAAAGTTTCATAAATAATTAAGACAAAACTCTCAAAATAGTCTCTGGATCTTACCCTATAAAAGACGCTGAATGCTAAAATGATACTAATCAGTTGTTAAAAGCATAAAAACCATTCTAAAACGGGTTTATATATAAAATAAAACATAAAAACTACAATACAATAGCTCCTATTAGCAAAAATTAAAAGTCAACCAGTCGAAAATGATGCCCTAAGTTAATCAGTTCTATTTAATAAGTTGATCAAATAAATTGCATCTTGCCATTTGTAAAATTATATATGCTGAGGAGCTATAGGTCGCTTCAGTTGGGGTAACCCACTAGACAGCGTGCTCGGGGATACAATCTTTTATCCTTGATAGGTCGCACTAATAGTTTTGTTTAAAATCCCAGACTGATATAACAGGGTACTAATTTGCTAACTTCTAGACCGTTCTTCAACCGGTGGATTAAGATCTATAGTGATCCTACTGCGGATTTTCCATGCTGCTGCCAGATATTTAGAAACAGAACTCACTATCAGCATGGAAGTATCATATTTGCATATTCTATATAAACTGTTACGGTTTTGTGGTAACAGTGTTTTGCACAGAGGGGTAATCCACTTCCCTCGAGGGCATTTGTACAGAGGACAGAAAAATAGGACATGCTCAGAGGTTTCCTTGCATAGATGGTAGTTTATGCATTTGTCAGATAAGGAGCTATTAGTCGACCAGCAAGCCGTGAAGCTGTTGACTGCCAATGTTCCATATCTGAACTGAAGTAATAAAGAGCGAGCACGGGCTGGTATAGGGAGATCCAGGAAGCTTTCAGGCATAGGTTCCTGCTTAACCAGCAGAAACTCTGCTGTCAGCCGACCTAACCCATTTGAGCCGAGAGATTCCTCATAGATCTTTTCCCAATAACGGTCTTTGATCAGGCGTTTAGCGTTACCAGGAATCATCTCGGGATTCTCCCAATAATGGGATAAATTCAGTTTAACCCAAGCTGCTTTCATCTCCCTTAGCCACTGTACTTTTTCCCATCCATAGTAAGGTGGCAATAGTTCTTTAACTGCTGACCTGAAGGGTTCGAGTTCATCCGTTTTCCATAGTCTGACCCAGTACAGAAGTGGTCTTAAGTATGCTGTATCTTTAATACTATTTAGACCCAGGTCCAGTCTTAGGGGGAGCATCGGTGTGCCCTTCCCTAGTCTGGATATGTGTCTAAGGAAATTATTTTCTTTGGTTTGAAGAGTGTTCATTTGTCTGTGAGATCCCCAAAGTTCCGCTCCATATAAGGCCGCGGCACGGATTTGAGCTTTATATATTTCAGAGATGAGGGTCAGAGGGGGGCTTGTTGCAGCGCTAGCTTTACGTCCTATCACTCCACATCTTTGGCTGATTGTTAATGCCCCTTTCCTTATAGCTGGATCCCAGCTGCCCTTATCAGATAGTCTGATGCCCAAATAATCGTATTCCATTACCCTCTCCAAAAGAATTGAATCCATCTTTATATTTGCTCTAAGCTTCTTGTTCGGGGCACTGTATATCATGAGTTTAGTTTTCTTAAGATTTATGTCTAAACCGTAATCTCTGCAAAATACACCGAACTGGTTAACCAGATTCTGGATTCCCATGGGTGATTTAGACAGGAGAATAGTGTCATCTGCATAAAGTAAGCATGGAACTTTGGTCCCGGCCAACTTTGGGGAATCATTAGTGCAATTTACTAAATACTTAATACAATTATTTATGTATAAAAGAAAAAGGGTTGGGGCCAAAACACACCCCTGTCTGACTCCCCTCTCAATAGCCACTGATTCTGTTAGATCACCATTCTTGCCGCTCCTAATTTGGGCATAAGTATTCTCGTGTAGTCGGGTGATAAGTTTCAGAAGGCCATGTGGGACACCCATATTGGCTAGTGTCAGCCATAACTGGTTTCTAGGGACCAAATCGAACGCGGCTCTAAGATCAATAAAGACTACAAAAAGGTTACCCCCTCCTACTTCCACAGTCTTCCATTTTATTGTTAAAAATCTTAGCACCTGATCTACGGTACTGACTGCTGGCCTGAACCCTGCTTGCAAATCAGAAATGGCATTGGTTTCCAGAATCCATTCTTCTAGACGGGACAAAATTTGCTTTGCAAAAAGTTTTTGGAAGTTGTCGAGTAAGGAGATTGGGCGGTAGTTAACAGGGTTAGAGGGGTTACCTTTCTTAAAGATGGGAACTATCTCTGCTCCCATCCAGGAGCTCGGGACAGGTGATATTTTAGATCAGTCTTTGTTACATAAAGTGATGGGAAATTCTGTATCACATCTCATTCTGTAGGACCTTAATTTAAAACTTTGGCCTCTTGATATCACTGTTGGTAAGATGAATAAAATAAGTAAATAGTTTACCTTCTATAGAGAATGTATTAGATTGCATTGAAGTTACAACCTCTGACATGTACAGTGGAAGGGTAAAAGTATTCTACATGATTGCTTCTATTAGTAGACCAAGGGGCATATTTATACTCTGTTTGCCCCGAATGTGCGTCAAACATTGTGATGCACATTCTACTCAAACCGTGCACCATATTCAAACTTTGACGCCCGAGCCCGCGGATGTCAAAATTCCTCTGTGTGAGTCATTTATTGGATGCAGGAAACTGCCTTGCATTAATGACATGCAAGGTAGGTGTTCCGCCCAAAAAATGACTTTTAGGCCTGTGCGCCTCATTTATACTCCTGCATCATTTTGACGCACAGGAGAGGGCGGGCCTTAAAAAACAGCGCACAGCCTGATGTGCGCCGTTTTTTCACGCCTGGGTCAGGGCAGGTGTTAAGGGACCTGTGGGCTCACTTTCATGGTCTCTGACCATGGAAGGAGTCCAGAGGTGCCCTTCCTTGCCCCCAGGGACACACCCTCATCCACCCCTGGAGGACACCCACAGATGGGGGAACCCATCCCAGGTAAGTACAGGTAAGTTGAGGTAAGTATTAAGTAGCATGGGGGGCTTAATTTGGGCCCCCCCTACATGCCACTGTTCTCAATGACCATGCCCAGGGGACAGGTCATTGGGCAAGGGGGCATGACTCCTATATTTGCTAAGACAGGAATCATTTCAATGGGGGTTGTGCATCATAAAATGGCGTAAGTCCGATTTGAGGCATGATTTTTTGCCTCAAACCTGACTTGCACCATTTTTTGACGCACAACCCCCATTTTCCCCTATGCCGGCGCAGCCTGGTTTGAGTCATTTTATTTTACTCTGACCAGTCCGCAGCCGGCTAACGTCATTCCTTAAATATGGTGCCCGCATGGCGCAGAGCCGTAGCTGGTGGTAGGCAGCTCCAGGCCAGTAGAGATCATGTTTACACTGAGCATATTGCAAGATTGCAAGATTGCACAGCGCCAGGATTTTCAAGGTGGTCCCACCGCCACAAAAAGCCTGGGGGAAACGAACAACACAAAAGGAGGTACTTACCTTCAGGAGCACGGACACATCCGCAGTCACAATGGAACCCACACTTGAAGTCTTCCCACTGCTCCTGCTGGCCATACAACTCCAGAACCAGTGACGGCGACGAAGACAACAACCGTAAGTTCAGCACACACTAGAGAGAAGGCTATTAGTACACACATACACACAACACACACACCCGGCACGGCTAGCGACGGGCACACACATGCAACCGTACCAACACACAAACCTACATACACATACACACACACACACAAACAACACACACCATGGCCAACATACATGTGCCATTCACACACCACTCCGCACACACACACCACTGCCACTGTCAAACACTTTCATTCACAACACCACCCAGTCACGCAACAACAACACCATCGCAACTACACAAATGCATTCGCAGAGAGGCACACCACACACCTCCAAGACAACACATACTGGCAGCAATACTTAACAACAGCACACAACCAATCCAAAACACTGCCAAACAATGTGTCAGGTCACACGCCACGTCTACCCAACACATAAAGCACATCATAGATGCATCACTACACACACAGACACACACACCACTACCACACAATGCCACACAACACCATCACATCAAGTCCATAGCACAAGTCACGAACACAACTCATGCTGCTACACAAACACATCACATACACAGAAGACATACACATGTGGAAGGAAAGGCAGAACAAGTTTGTTACCTTTGATACCAACGGTACTGTGGGGCAGATATATTGAAATAAATATATCATTAGAAAAATAAGCTATGTACAACATAGGCCTGCTGGTCAGCCCAAATGTTTTTAGTGCCCCAGGCACAGTGGGCAAAGTCTCTGGCCTCATCTTGGCTCCTTACTGCAAAATGGCCTCCACATGGCAGGGGCATTAATGGGGCAGACAGGCACCTCAGGGGTGAGGAAGGGTGGAGGTGTGGGCTTGGGTTTAGGAGGGGGAGTCCTTTGGCTTGGGTTTTGGTTTCGGGGGCTTTGAGTTTTGTTTTAGGCTTTGGAGGAGGGCTGGTCTTGCATTTTGGAGGGGTAACCTTCAGTTTGGTGCGGGTTGTATGTTTTGCAGGAGGAGGGGCATGGGCAGTACCGGGAGGCATGGGAGGACTAGGAGGTGGAAGGACTGGGTTTAGGGAGGGTAATCGGGTGCCAGAGGAGCAACAGGCTGGTACAGTGGGAGGAAACAGGGAAACTCATAAATGAATCTTTTTTAGGGACACAAGGGCAGTCATGGTAAAAATATTTGGGAGTGCAGGGAGAGGGAGTGGTTGTGAGGTGTTTACATGTAGGTGCCTTGGGTGCAGGTGCATGAGTGGAAGTCATTTGTGTGCTGGGTGTCTATTGGGTGGGTGAGTGTGGGCCTTTTGGTGTCTTGGGAGGAGGGGGGAGATGCAGGGAGATGCCAGGGTGGATGTGTGAGTATCTTTTGGGGTAGTTCCTGCAGGTAAGGTGGATATGCTGCATGCAGGGGTATTGGTAGTCATGGTGAGTGCACATGTGGTGTATGGGGTGGATGTAAGTGGGTCTGCTATTGCGGTGAGGCATGAGGGGACTTGTGGCTGGATCTGGGAGTGTTGATGTGGTGATAACATGTTTGAGTGGTATAGTGTCTGTGAGGGAGGAGGTGGTGGGGCAATCTGTGTAGGAAGTGGATGTTGTTGTGCCTGCATATGTGTGTTGTCTGTGTGCATGGCAGTGGTGGGTCTTGTGGTGCTTGTGTTTGTCTTTGTGAACAGTGTCTGTTGAGTTGGATTAATGGTGGTCTGACTGTGTGCTCTGGATGGGTGGTTGGAGAGGGGTGTGGGATTTGGCACAGATAGCTGGAGGGAAGAGGAAGACAAAGGGACACTGGCTGCCATCAATGAGGACGCCAGATCCTAAAAGGATCTCTGCAGGGCAGCCAGGGCACTGTAAATGCCTTCCAGTTAGGCATTTGTCTGCTGCTTCTATGATGCCAGTCCTTGGATGGCATTTGCAATGGTTGACTGTCCCACATAGATGGACATCAGGAGGTCAATAGCCTCCTCATTGAGGGCTGCAGGGCTGACTGGGGCAGTGGCAGAGGTGCCTGCAGCGAAGGAGACACTTGCCCTCCTGGGTGAGAGGGTGTGGGAAACTGGGTTTAGAGCTACAGGGAGGGCAGTGCTGGTAAGGGGTGGTGGACAAGGATGGCGCTGGGCTTATCCCAGATGGATCCGCTAACCGCCAGGGAGCCTCCATCGGAAGAGGAATCCGAAGAGTATTTTGAAGATCTGGTCCCCCCATTGCACTCCCCTTGCCCTCAGTCCCACTGGTCCCCTGGGCTCTGCTGGTCTCAGACTCCTGGGTCCTGTGGGCTGCAGCTTCCCCACTTGCCAGTGCCCCTTCTCCTTTGCTTGATGATGCTGATGCTTACAAAGACAGAAAAGGAGAGGGAGGGAGGATAAGAGAGAAAGAAAGGGTGAACTGGGTCAATACATACCCATCATTCACACAGAGTAAGAACATATTTGTCTGCTGGTATGCCATGGCAGGGCATGCCTTTACATTAACATGCATAACTGTGGAAAATCATAGGGGAAACAAAAGCTAGGCTGAAAACACTTACTAATGTGGGAACATTGGCACTCATTTACTTGATGAAGGGTCTAACAATGAACAGTTGCATAGTACTTGACACATTACCATGGTTGTTTACATAGACATATCCTGTACTCTTTACTCAACGCAATCCTGCATGGTAAGGTAGCATGCCCACAAATTAATTAACAATGTGGTCAGTAATTTCTTGGCCCCCTGCAGCCATCTACACATTCAATAAAAGGCAGCTGATTGAGAACTCACAAATTACCTCTGTCATATTGTATTGAGTAATACTGATGGCAATGCCCTAAGACCTCAGGTATACTGATGCTAATGGAAAGAGCTGGTCTCTAAAAATATGTGAAGGGTGTCCAGACAAACCCAAAAATGGAATTAGTCCCCTCATAAGTCGCTGTCTGTATGGTACTGGCACACATAATCAATACAAATCCTGCCAGGATGGCTGATACCCATAGTCCATGTGCATCTACCAATGACCTACACTACATCTTCCCACTAGTAGGCTAACCAAACCTATACAAGCCTAACATTAGCAAGGTGTGACCGTGTACGTACTCACTTGTGGGTGCTGTGTGGCCCTCAATTGCCTTTCACAATGCCTTTCAGCCTGACACACACCACTATCAGACAGGGCAGTAACATTGGACTCACCTGCTGCTCTGGTGCCCCATACAACTGTCCGTGCATGGGTAGGATCCAGTCCATTAGCTTTTCCAACTCCTCCTGTGTGAAAGCAGGTGCCATATCTCCTGTACAGTACACAGCAGCTCACGTAGTGGAGGTCTTGCTTGCATGATTGTCGGGAGTCAAGTGAGCTATGCAACAGAAAATGGCGGCCACGGCCTTGCGTACATGACCGTCGTCGCCGTCGGTGATCATCATTGGCCCCAGTCTCTCACAGGCAACATTGTTATTTAATGAGGAGTTGCATGGCATTTGCGATCGCCTACTGCCATGACGACTAATGGCGGTATCTGTCCTGTGCATGCACGACAAGCGGCTGCCATTTTACATGTCGTTAATGTAAGTGTGTCATGGATGAGTTGCAGTGTTGTGCATAGATTAACTATGTTCACACATCAAAGCTGTGTTCACATGTGACATTCATGAACAGCATAGTTAGATTGACTGATGAGTATGACAGGACATCTCCAGTCACTTGCTGCCTCATAAACAGGCTAGCCATATCTGTATGTTAAATAGTTACATACACCTTGTTACCTGGGAGAATAGGGTGTTGTTAAATGGAAGTGCTACATGTTTCTTGTGTGGCAAGCTGTTTGTCTGGGGCTGCAACAGTAATCTAGGATGGCATACAAGTTTACTTTATATAAGGCACACATCAAACGCAAAGTCCATTTGTAAACAGTTTTCGTGCCTTTTATTCTTCAAATCTTGAGTTTCCGCTAGAGGGTTCAATCGTCATTTACCAATTTGCGCCAATAATGTTAAGAATACAATGATAGATTAACTTGGAATAACGATGGCACTATATAACTTTTAACCGCTAGCGTTTCTGACAATTTGCCGACATGCCGGCCATTAGGGCATACATCGGGTTGTTGAAAGTCTGCCTAACGCGGCTTGCTTTACTCAGATTGAAGCCCCAACAGAGCTTAAATTTTGATTACGTTTCTATCTAGATTTTTATCGTACCATTGAATAGATTATTAGCGCGTTACGCGCTTCGATAACATACTTAGATCTTAAGATATACGATGTTATTAATTCATATTGGTTTCAATTACAGGAGTCATTATAGACAAAGTAAATAAGGGATATAGGAAAACCAAAAGGAAGAGAATTTAATAAGAATCAACAGGTATTTTATTTAGGTGACGGGAATTCTTTTTGTTGCTTTAAACTCACGATACATCAAATTGTGCTCATGACTACACAGGTGTATGCTTGCACATTGGGAGACTTGTTTCGGAATGAAAATCCAACTATGAATCGATCATGAGTAAAATCGTTTTCAAGTGAATACAGTTTATTGATTGTACTAGAACACTGTTTTAGCACATAATCTTCCACGCACTGATTTTCTTTTCTCTTGTGTTCTTCATTTTCCGCCTTCTTGTGATGGTTACTATTTATATAATTGTTTGTCTCTTGAAGCGTAAATCTTATTTACTTGTTATTACTATGGTAGTTGGTATAAATCATTAATCATAGTAGTATCCCATTCTTTGCATGAGAGGTGCACACAATAGTGTGTTTTCAATGATTTTGTGTTTCTAAAGATAGTATTGACAAATTATCATATATATGTAATTGCAGCCCTGATGAAGTCATGGGGTACATCCCTGACGAAACACGTGTTGGCGTTTATTGGCGGCAATTGGCAAGTGAGGATTGAACCCTATAGTGGAAACTCAAGATTTGAAGAATAAAAGACATGAAAACTGTTTCCAAATGGACTTTGCGTTTGATGTGTGCCTTATATAAAGTAATACTGTTATCAGTGATTTTTACCACTGAGCGGAAGGAGTAAAGGGTGATCTTCTTTTAAGTGCACCATCAGCATTATTGGATATAAGTGGATAATTGACAGGCAGCGCCATATACTCCTCACATTCATCCATCAATACTACAAGTTTTATGGTGGAGTAGGTAGCTCTGTCTCCAAAAATGATTTGGGCTCATTAAGGTCTCAATTTTGATATTTCAAGATGGAGAGAGATAAAATTGCAGTAGATCCGTTTAATAACTTAAAACGTGGTCACACTGCCCAGAGAGGGTTTAAGGGATACATTTATTAGACTGGAAAAACTGAAGAAAAATGAAATGTCAAAATGGTGGGATGGAGTAACCCTCAAACAGTGCAAAAAAATTGAATAGAATCCCCAGGGGTCTTAGATCACAAACCTTCCCCACATATGATGTCTTAGACATGGATTTATTAAAACAATGGGATAAGGAATTAACAGCAAGTTCAATGAGACTAATGGACATTCTCATTGAGAATGCACAGAGGAAGGTGGCAAAACTACAGAGTAAAATAGTTACATTAGAAAAAGAGATTCGTGACTTTGGTCAGGAGGAGACAATAGAAAAAAACTATAAAATACTTAATGACATTATGGGGGTCATTCCGACCCCGGCGGGCGGCGGAAGCCGGCCGCCTGGCGGGAACCGCCAGAAGACCGTACTGCGGTCAAATGACCGCGGCGGTCATTCTGACTTTCCCGCTGGGCCGGCGGGCGACCGCCAGAAGGCCGCCAGCCGGCCCAGCCGGAAAGCCCCTTCAACAATGAAGCCGGCTCCGAATGGAGCCGGCCGAGTTGAAGGGGTGCGACGGGTGCAGTGGCACCCGTCGCGATTTTCAGTGTCTGCTAGGCAGACACTGAAAATCATTATGGGGCCCTGTTAGGGGGCCCCACGACACCCGTTCCCGCCATCCTACCTCCAGGACCAGGATGGCGGGAAGGGGGTCGGAATCCCCATGGCGGTGCTGCGAGCAGCGCCGCCATGGAGGATTCTTTGGGGCAGGGGTAAACCGGCGGGAAACCGCCGGTTGCCCTTTTCTGACCGCAGCTTTACCGCCGCGGTCAGAATTGCCCATGAAGCACCGCCAGCCTGTTGGCGGTGCTTCCGCGGCACTCTGCCCTGGCGGTTTACAACCGCCAGGGTCAGAATGACCGCCTATATCCAGACACCAGGAAGAAATTAAACAGCAAAAAGCTAGGAAGCTCAAGAGGGATGAATGGGATTATCAGAATGGTAGAGTTTTTACATTTGTGAGGAAGTATGACCATCTAATTAAGGGGTCGATGACACAGGCACCCTCAACTTCATCAATAGATTCCGTTTCATCTTCGTCCAGAGCAGGTCCCAATAGTGAAAGTGACATAGAGGGGGTGGAAGCAACAAGACAATCAGTAGTGTTAACTAATGAGAATACTTGTTTACGAGAAATGAGAAGGATAAAACAGGGGAACCGGGGGCAAGAAGGGATTTTGCAGAAAAACCCGGCGGGGGCAGAGAGGAAGAGGCTCATCATCCCAAGGGGGGCATAAGAACAAGATCGTGGGACAAAAGAGTCTGAGCACACCAGTTGATCTGGGGTTGAATGCGACAAATATATCTGATAAAAACCTTATCAGCAGACATGTTATCATTATTAAGTAAGGGGTTAGGTTTTTGCCCAACCAGCAGAGGTGATATATGCAGATACAAAATAGATTTTTTAAATTTATTAGAAGACTTAAACTAAAAAGATGTTTCAAATTGAGACAACAAGTCGAACGAGAGGTGGAAACTATAAAGGAGAGATCTGTAAAAAGTTAATTTTCCATACAAGATATACAAGATACTGCAGCATTACTGTCTATTGCAGATTATGAGGATCTTCTGAATATGACAACAAAGGTGCTCAGGGACCTAAATATCATATCAGATGTACATGAAACGAGTGGTCTGAAGACCAAATCTAAATGGATACCAAGTATGAGTAGTGCTACTAATATTGAGATGTTTTATAGATTAGTGTGTAAAGACTTAGATAAACAGCTGTATAAAAAGATTAATATCCAGGCAAGGAGTAATTTAACAAGTGGGGAATGGCAGGCATTGAAAACATTACAGAGAGATGAAAGCATTGATATCAAACAAGCTGATAACGGTGGAAATATTGTGATAATGAACAAACAAGATTATGACAATGAAGTATATAGACAATTAAGAGATGGAGATTGTTATGAGACCCTTACATGGAATCCCATCAAGGATTTAACTAATAAAATCAATCTCTGTTTAAAAGTGTGGCACCTACAAGGCTTACTGGATGATGATGAATCCACATACTTAAAAGTGGACCAACCAAGATTCCCATGTTTATATATGCTTCCAAACATACATAAAAACCTTGACTTTCCCCCGGGTAGACCAATAGTTTCTGGGATAGGAGGACTAACAGAAAAGTTATCAGAATTTGTAGACACTTTTTTACAACCTTTGGTGAATAATTTACCATCATTCATCAAAGATACAAAACACATTTTGAGCTTGTTGATGGATATACAATGGGAATGTGGCATGATTTTGGTAACCCTGGATGTGGTAGCCTTATACACTAGTATAGAACATGAAGTGGGTATACGAGCATTAAAACATATGCTTTACAGAAGATAGGTGAGTCTACTAGAACACACAGACAAGATTTTGGATATGATTGATATGATTTTGAATCCTAATTTTTTCTTATTTAATAATAAGTGGTATAGACATAAGCAAGGGGTAGCCATGAGCTCCAGGTTCTCTCCCTCAAACGCAAATCTCTTTATGGGATGGTTCGAGGAAAAGTGGGTCTGGGGACCAGGGGCGGCAAAATGGCAGACATATATTCTGTATTCGGGTAGGTACATAGATGATTGCCTCATGATATGGATGGGAACTAGGGTATAAACTGAGGAATTCTGTAATTACCTCAAAGAAAAGGATGCCCATATTAAATTCACTTACAAGTACAGTACAGAGAAAAAAGAATTTCTGGATGTGTAATTGTTCATTTTAGATAATAAAATCCAGAGTAAATTATACAGAAAACCAACTTTGTGCAATGCTATACTGTATGCCTCGAGTGCACATCCCGAACATCAAATAAACGCAATCCCATATGGGGAAATGGTAAGAGCAAGACAGAACTGTAGCAGAACTGAAAATTACGACATATGTATACATGATATGGGACAACGTTTTGTACAAAGAGGCTAACATACTCAGGTGATTGAGAGAGCTAAACTAAAAGCCAGACAAATAAGTAGGGATGAGACATTACTATCACAGAGAACTAAGGATACACATCATGACAGGGCTACTATGGTCACTGATTTCTCAGAATCCTCTAATATGCTGAGGAGGTTACTGACCCGTCATTGGGATATCCTAAGACAGGATGAGACTTTGGCGGACTATATAACAAGCAGGCCAGAGATAACATACCGCAGAGGGAGATCACTAATGAATTTTCTATGTGCTAATTACCCCCGTCATGGAAATAGAGACAACTGGTTAACCGAACGGAGCAGGGGATTTTTTAAATGTGGACAATGTGGGGTCTGTAATTGGGCTTGGCATGCAAAGAAGGAGTTTACTGATCATGATGGTCATCAGTTTAAAATACAATCAAATATCACATGTGTGACACCGTTTGTGATCTATATAATACTATGCAAATGTGAGCGGATATATGTGGGGAACACGATTCGTCCTTTGAAAGTCAGGATTGGGGAACACATGAGGGCCATCAAACAGGAGGACGAGAGATACCCTATTGTGCAACATTTAAAATTGTGTGAAAAACCAAACGTGAAGAAAAACTTAAAATTCTTTGGCATTGAACACGTACATGTTGACCCCAGGGGAGGTAACAGAAAACTGAAATTGAGAAGAAGAGAATCAATGTGGATCATGAAATTACGGGCGGTAGAAAAAGGTCTTAACACTGATTCAGAATTTGAGTATTTCTTAGGTACATAATGTTGATTTGTTATATATGACTCTTATTATATACGCCTATATAGTTGTTAGTGCTGTGTTTATGAATGTTATATAATGGCCAAGCACTATGGAGATTATTTCTTGCATTATGAAACATCTTTAAGATGGTTGTTATGTTTTATAAATATTTGTTGGTTTCAGTGCCAGTGTGCAAGTATACACATACGCAAATTGATATATTTCACCTGATGATGGGAATTTTATTATGAATTTACATTATGACACTGTTGTGGTATTTTAGACACATGATCCAAGATATTTCTTCCGATCAAAATTAATTCTATATATATTTATTTTTTTCAGTAAGGTCTGACAATATAATAAGATAAAAGGAACAAAGAATTATGAGATATGTGAACTACGATGTTTATCATATTGTGATTAGTGCTGTTTTTACTTATAAAAATGCTGATGTTACAATATAGGCAATAAGAGACATAGGACTATAACACACTGAAACTACGATGCTTGGTTGATTCAATTTAGTACTATTTTTACTACCATGGGTAGCTGACAATATATATAGACAGAATAGATAACGGACTATAAGATACTAATGGAAGCGTACTCGCGGCAACGTACAAGATGCACTAATTTGGTGAGGAGATTTTGTTATTTTAAACTCAGCGCAGCGTGGCGCACATGTTTTATATTCCTTAAGTGTCTATGAGAGAGGCATTACTGGCAACACTATAAGAATGGAATTACAGACTAGGTTGCCTATGAAAGCGCACTCGCGGAGGGGGATAAGTCACATTTATTTGGTGATGAGATTTCTACTTTTTTGTTTAAAACTTAGCACGAAGTGGCGTATAAGTTATATTTATGCAAGAATACCTATGAGAGGGCACCTCTAGGTAACACGTTAAGAATACAATGATAGATTAACTTGGAATAACAATGGCACTATATAACATTTAACCGCTAGCGTTTATGACAATTTGCCAACATGCCGGCCATTAGGGCATACGTCGGATTGTTGAACATCTGCCTAACGCGGCTTGCTTTATTCAGATTGAAGTGCCAACAGAGCTTAAATTTTGATTACGTTTCTATCTAGATTTTTATCGTACCATTCATTAGATTAATAGCGTGTTACGCACTTCGATAACATACTTAGATCTTAAGATATACGGTGTTATTAATTCATATTGGTCTCAATTACAGGAGTTATTATAGACAAAGTAAATAAGGGGTATAGGAAAACCAAAAGGAAGAGTATTTAATAAAAATCAACAAGTATTTTATTTAGGTGACGGGAATTCTTTTTGTTGCTTTAAACTCACGACACACCAAATTGTGGTCATGACTACACAGGTGTATGCTTGCACATTGGGAGATTTGTTTCGGAATGAAAATCCAACTATGAATCGATCATGAGTAAAATCGTTTTCAAGTGAATACAGTTTATTGATTGCACTAGGACACTGTTTTAGTACATATTCTTCCATACACTGATTTTCTTTTCTCTTTTGTTCTTCGTTTTCCGCCTTCTTGTGACGGTTACTATTTATATAATGGTTTGTCTCTTGAAGCGTAAATCTTATTTTACTTGTTATTACTATGGTAGTTGGTATAAATCTTTAATCATAGTAGTATCCCATTCTTTGCATGAGAGATGCACACAATAGTGTGTTTTCAATGATTTCGTGTTTCTAAAGTTTGTATAGACAAGTTGTCATATATATGTAATTGCAGCCCTGATGAAGTCACGGGGTACACCCCTGACGAAACAAGTGTTGGCGGTTATTGGTGGCAATTGGCAAGTGAGGATTGAACTCTATAGTGGAAACTCAAGATTTGAAGAATAAAAGACATGAAAACTGTTTCCAAATGGACTTTGCGTTTGATGTGTGCCTTATATAAAGTAATACTGTTATCAGTGATTTTCACCACTGAGCAGAAGGAGTAAAGGGTGATCTTCTTTTAAGTGCACCATCAGCATTATTGGATATAAGTGGATAATTAACAGGCAGTGCCATATACTCCTCACGTTCACCCATCAATACTACATGGCATACACGTTTAGTCTACATGCCCAAATAGATTTTGTGTACTTCAGTGTTATGTCCACAGTGCTATTGTGTGCTACAAGTATAGTGTTAGGTGGCATGTGAACTGTCTCCTATTTCTAGATACCGTGCAATGGTGAGAATGAGACATGCACTGGTGTACAGGCACCTAGTCGACCTTGCTACCCTGGAAGAGAGACACACATTATCCAGACCTATCATCTGAACCATCAGACCATCATGGAATTGTGTACCCAATTGGAGCCGGATCTCTTGCCTGTCATACATAATCCCTATGCCATCCCTCTCACAGTACAGGTCTTATCAGTGCCACACTTTCTTGCCTCAAGCTTGTTCTAGATTACAGTGGGCTTGGCAGAAGGGATGTCACAGCCAAGTTCAGTCTTGTGTTAAAGGATGTACTGTGTGCTTTATCAAACTCCTGGACAGTTAAATAGGGTTCCCCCAATGTGCAGATTTGCCCTCTGTTAAAGCTGACTCCTATGATATGGGACGTGTCCCTCATCTGATAGGGGCCATAGATGGCAGACACATTGCTTTGGTTCCTCCCAGGGCCAATGAACAAGTGTACAGGAACAGGAAAAACCTTTATTCCATAAATGTCCAGGTGGTATGTCTCACTGACCAGTTTATCACCCAAATGATGGCCAGGTTTCCTGGATCTGTGCATGACTCCTACATTCTGGGGAACATCAATGTCCCACACATTATGGCATAACTATAAAGAGAGAGGTCCTGGCTCATTGGTATGTATACAATAGTTTGTGTGCAACTGTAATGTCACATCTCTTCACATTCTGCCCTGTGTCTCTACCAGTATCATCATGGGTCCACCAACCTTTGTGTACACAGGTGACTCTGACAATCCTAACCATCAATAGCTGCTGACACCAGTGGGATACCCGACAACAGATGGGGCAAACTGTTTCAATGAGGCCTGCAGAAGGACAAGGCATGTCATCGAGAGGGCCTTTGAGCTAATGAAGGCCAGATTCCGGTGTCTACGTGCCTCAGGGGGTGCCCTTCTCTACAGACCACTAAAGGTCTGCCAGATCGTTGTTGCCTGCTGCTTGCTACACAATCTGCCCCTGAGCTGTTGCATACCATTACTGGATGTTGAGGAGATGGCAGCTAGACCAGTGGCCGATGATGGTGACATAGAAAGTGATAAGGAGGCAGATGATGAGGATGCAGCTGACTCTACAACAGAGTTTAACACCAATACTTTCAATGAAATTCAGGTATATGTTAACTGTATTGTATGTGAACTGTACTCCAGTATGCCTTGTGACATTGCTCCTCCTGGTGTGTGCTGTCAGTGGAGGTGTTACATGCAGCTATCCCTCTGTGTGTGTTTGGAATGAAAACATTTTGCCTATCAGGGGAGGTGTTACTGTTCAAATGTCAGAGATATGTTTACTATGCTGTTGGCCAGCATCACATCTGCAAAGTATTAGGCATGTTGTATGCTATGTCAACTGCAAAAGGACTGCCAACCAAAGTACTGTTGTCAGTATTTGTTACTTATCCTCACTGTACACAATGGACGAATATGGAACCTAACGTATACTGACATTGGAACTTGGCTTTAGTTGGGTAATGTCAGTTGTGAGGGATTGACCATTGGGAATGCAATCTTGAAAATGTGGATCTGCCAAGGTAATATGGGTGAATGTTCTACTTGCCAATTCACACTAGGGAGGACAACAATGCACTGCATTTGTGTTGAGAGGCCAACATAGACTCCTACTTTCATGGTTGTCCCTGTCTTGGTCTACTTGCAGGTCAGTTAGGTGGTGCTACTATGGTTCCTGGCTTGACCCGTGTCTTCGTTAACACAAGATTTCAGAATATGTCAGTTCTACTATCATACTTGCTGCACATCTCTCCCCGTCTGTCCATCTTACACACTTTTGCTGGTCAATGGGTTAACTGAAATGACATATTGTATTACAGAAAATAGTACTTGTTACAATTAAGACATGTAAGCAGTAGCTGTGCTCAACGGTGTATAATGTGATTCTCAAGTGCAATGAGTGATGAGTGGGGTCATGGTAGATGATATCATCAGAGCAGTTGGCCCAGTTGCAGGCAGTACAGGTCAAGTATCCAAGGGTCATGAGAAAATGGAGACATGACAGTGGACAGTGAATAGGGTGTGTCAGTGGCATACAAGGGAGAATGTTCATGAGAGGGTCACTTCCTGGCAGTGGTTTTGGTCTTGGCATCAGGTCCTGCAGGATGTCTGGATGGACGACCTTGTTTGCACTGGGGTTCCTCAGCTGCAGAGGGAGGGGTGCTAGTGGCCTGTGGATCCTCTGGCAGGCCTCCGTTCCACTAGCTTCTGCAGAAGTGAATGGCTCAGTTGGTATGTGGCTAATGGAAGGGCTTCGTGGTAAGTGGAGGACACATGGGTGGGTGGAGGATGGTTGTTAGTTCCTTGAGAACTCCTGCAATGGAGGCCATGGTGACATTGTGAGCCTGCCACTGGTGCATGGCCTCCTGGTGGTTTTCTCTCTGCAGCTTCTGTTTCTCATGGAAGGTGAAGAGTATCTGGCTGATCTTGCCCTGGGATTGTTGATATGCTCCCAGGACATGGGAGATGGCCTCCTGCCCAGTCTTTTGCCTTGGGGGGACCCATCCCTTGGCCCACAGGTACCCTTCCACTGCCCCTGGCCCCCTGTGCCTGTGCCCCTGGCACGGTGTGCCCACCCCCAGTTACAATAGGACCTTCATCATCTTGGGTGTGAGGTGGAAGACTCTGGTCCCTGTACTGTGGAGCACACTGCTGATTAACCAGTCCTTGGGACACAGGTTTGGAGATGAAGGGTTGACTGTGCTGTGGGTGCGCTGGAGGTGGAGGGGCTCAGATGTTGGCAGGGTGAGGCTGGTGGTGGTGGACTGACCAGTTGTCCCAGATGGGCCAGGTAAGTCATCAATGTCCAGACATCCAGAGTAGTAGTCTTCACTGTGGCCTTCATCCTGGGTAGGGCCAGCTGTTTCTGGTATCCTCTACATGGTGGCAGTGTCAGGGGTACCAATAAATGGAGAGGGAGAGAGTTACATTGTGGGGGTGTACTTGTTCGTGTCATAGTCTGTTGCATATATTGGCTTGACTTGCTTTCCAGTGATGGCAATGACAGATATGGCACCGCAGACATTGTTTGTGGGTGATGGATTGTGACAATGGTTCCATGTTCAAGTGAGGGTTGTGGATCATGTACAGCATTGCTTTCATTGCCATGTAGTAGTACGCAGTTGAAGCATCCAGTGGTGTATCTGGTGCGCTGGCTTTATGTGCAGGTGTTCCACTGTAAAGTAGGAATAGCAGCTTTTTATGTGTCGGAAGTAATACATTGTGGGAGTTGTAGTGCTTGCCATTGTGTGTGCTATCCGTGCACTAGGAAGGGACTGTGCAGGACAGTGGCAGTGGGGTGCTGTGACATACAGGCGAGGGGCATTAGGTTATTGGGTAGGGGGAGGAACTGTAAGATGGGATAAAGTGGAGTGGAGTGCCAAGTAATCAGTTTGTGGGGCCTCGCTGTGTCTGTCTGTGGTTGTAGTGCAAAGAATTGTGGGTTGTGTGGGGGTGTGTTTTACGGTGGTGTGTGTGGATATGTCTAATGTGTGTATGTGTCTCAGGTGTGGGTAATTCGTACTGTCCAATGTGTTGTTGGGTTCTGGTGGAGGTGATTATTTTTACTGTGGCGGTTCGCACCACCAATGGTTTTCCACCATGCAATGACCGCTGTGCTGTTTTGTGGGTCGTAATATGGAGGGCGTAATGTTGTTGTTGTGTCGGTGTTGGGACCGCCTCTCTCCCGCCCTCTGTCGGCCTGGCGGTCTCAGATTTGTGTCTGTTTTCGGCGGTCTTCGGAATGTGACTCGTAATACGGCGGTCAGGATACTGCCAACATTAGCAGTCTTTTGGCAGCTGCCACCACAGCAGTCTTCCAAAAAGACTGGCAAATGGGGCCTCTATCTGTATTTCCTTAAAGTATATGAACTGGTTATCTGAAATTGATCGATTTACATTTTCAAAGACTCTGTCCACCTAAATATAGCAAAACAGAACTTTAATGGTGGTTTTAACATTAGAGGCATACCAAATAATATTAATTGAGGTTCTGAATAATTTCTAAAAGAAGTAATCTAGCCGCAAAACTATAATTATTTAATAAAAGTGGGGGAAATGACTTTGGCCTTTCTGACATGAACAAAATATCCATAGGAAAATGGCAAAATTGAAGAAAGCTCAGTTTTATGCTAGGTCTTGTTATTCGGAGGAGAACTGTTTAAAGAGTTTTCGATCGACTACCTGGATGATTTCTGGGGTCTTCTTTTCAATACATGGGATCCCCCATGCACAAACCAATTGGACATCAACAAAGTTCCCAGTAGCCCCAGAATCGACTAGAGCTTTTTTGAAATAGATCTTTTTCTTGACCTGAACTCTTATTTCCAGTTTAAGATGTCTAGATTGTGAAGGGTCCACAGTGACACCCAAGAGCAACCCTTCTCTGCATCTTGGGTGTTTTAGTTTTCCAACTCAACTGGTGCATTGGCAGCGACCTTCTGAACTGGACTTTGCTTGTTCTTTGGTTTGATGGAGCAATATTTGGCAAAATGACCTTTTCGCACACAATAAATACATTGTCAATTTTTTCTGCGCAGGTCCTTTTCATCTTTGGTCAAAGGTCTTCTGATGGTTCCCATTTCCATTGGTTCCGGCGTTCTTTCTTTCGGAGTTCTTGAGTCTCTGTTATCATGAACGCGCCATGAATATTTTTCAATCTTTTTACGCGTTCCTTTACGTTCTGCTAAATGATGATTAAGTCTCAAGACAAGATTTATTAATTCTTGACAGTCTCTAGGTTGTGGGTCGATTTGCGCTAAGATATCTTTTAGTTCCTCTTTGAGTCCCTTGTAAAACACGACTGCTTGTTTTTCTTCAGGCCAGGATGTCTCGGCAACCAGCCGGTTATAGTTGGCTAAATACGACACTAGGTCTTGATTCCCTTGGCGTAAATCTAATAATTCACGATCTGCTGACTGTGTTACAGTTCTACGATCAAAAACTCTCTCAAATTCACGAACAAAATTTCTCCAGTTGTACAACAAGGGACTATTTTTACGCACAAGAGGAATTGCCCAAGTAGCTGCATCCCCAGACAGATATGATAACAAGAAAGCTACTTTGGACTGGGCATCGGGGAAAGTATCTGGTCTGCAGGTGAAGTGCAACCTCTGCTTGGAGCTGGGTGATAGCCTTGACTAACTCGTCTAGCGTGGCCATGCTGAGAACATACACAAGCCAGGAGGATAATAATTTGTGGGCTCACTATTCTGTCAGAGTCACCAGATCCTCAGGGTCTGTGCACGTTCCCAACATGTCCACCACTGACAAGCTCCAAGACTCTGATAGATAAATCACAGAGACTGAGAGAGTTGAAGAGGGGAAGAGGGGATTAGGAAGGGAACAGATGGGAAGGAGACCTGTAGTAAGAAAAAGGTTAGAACACACAATATGAAAATTCTATCGCCTGAAATCAATACTAGACTATGATTCTAAGCCTAGTCACTCTGAAAACATGAACAATCTAAGAGTTAAGTTTAAATGACTAAGTTTCAAGATGGCCGGATACCTGTAAGGGAATCAGATGAATTAAATGAAAACTTTCTTATTCAAGTACTTTCCTTTACATGAGAATCAGAAAAAACATTCTGATTAAATTATAAACCAGTCATATAAATCCTGTTTTGAGAATGTTTACTAGGACCATACAATATTGCATCTAGAAACTCTAGCCTTCTGTGTACTCTTAAAATGTTTCAACACAAATTGCGCATATTGCAGATATATATAGTAAACACCATAAAAGGATTGTGCCCCATGAATAACACAATATGGATTCAGGAAACAAATCACATAACTTGTCAACTCGAATATTACATAATAAATATCTTAGAATAGTGGCATACAATAAACAACATGAAATAAACTGGAGGAGAGAATTGTGCGTCTTGCCGATTCGAGTGTCACCATGTAAAATACCAAGAAATGGTAGCACTCAAATGGAACTCATGCTCCACCTTGGGAAGGATGAAGGAAGGATACTGGCTAAACATTCAAACTATTTGATTGCCTGAAAGAATAATTTGTTAAAGAGGCCACAGGCAAAATGAGAACCAAGAGCAGTGAAAGGTTGTACAATAGATCATGTAGAGAAGCTAACAACAGGCTATTGAGAGATCTCAGAAGGAGGATAAGAGAGCCAATCAAACACTCAAGGGAGAACTGTAGGTTGGAGTTATCTAAGGTTCAGAGAAGCTGCAAAGAGAAGCATTGGACAGCCCTTGTAGAGGCTGCAAGAAATAAAGACGCCTGCAAGTTTTGGAAAATTGTCTTGAATGAAAGTGGTGAATCCCAGCCTTGGCTTGGGGCAATAATTATTCCCAATGTATGGGTCAAACATTTCAGTTCACTTTACTCAGGGAGAGATAAGCTAGCCGCCATTGAGCGGAGTATTAATAGGGATGACAGTGTATTCCCTACTAAGGTTCCTTAGCTGGGACCAAGGCAGCAATAGCATCCCTCAAGTGGGGCAAAGCCCCCGGCCTTGATAAAATACCAGGTGACCTCTATCAGTCAAATCCTGACATTTGAGTACCCTATTTAAATAAGGTCTGTAATGCAGTGGCTGCAGGTGCACCAGTTCCCTATACATGGAAAGGAGCAGAAATAGTCCCCATCTACAAGAAGGGAAATCCTATTGATCCATCCAATGATCGGCCTATAAACTTGTTAGATAATCTCAACAAAAAAAAATTGCGAAGCAGATCTTGATTCACCTGGAGGAGTTGATTGAAGAGAGTGGGGCCATTTCTAGTTTACAGGCAGGATTTAGGCCTGCCGTCAGTACAATTGATCAAGTAATGAGGTTGATGGCAATCAGATGGAAGATGGTGGATATCGGTGGAGGAAACTTATATGTTGCCTTCATTGATCTCTGTGCAGCCTTTGACCTGGATCCCAGATATAAGCTGTGGCAGACATTGAACAAAATGGGAGTTCCTAGTGGACTCTTGAATCTAATTGTCCGACTCCACGAAGGCACTTGTGCTCAAATCAGATGTGGCAGGTACGGTGAACTGACAGACCCAGTTATCACTGAGACAGGAGTGCGGCAAGGCTGTGTTCTTGCCCCCACCTTCTATATTCTGTATATATAAACAATTGCATCAAGTATTTAAACAACTGCAAGAATGATTTGCCGCAATTGGCTGGTCAGAAAATCCAGGGGTGGATTTATACGGATGTCACCATTATCATGGCAAAATCACCTATGGGATTACAAATCTTAGTCAACCAAGTTTGCCTATTTTGCAAAGACTATGACCTGGAGGACAATTTTGGGAAAACAAAATTGATGATCTGCTGCCAGGGAAAAAAAAAAGTGAATGCCAGCATAATATTGAACTCTATCATATTACAAAAAGTTAAAGAGATTGTCTATTTAGAGATCAGATAGATTGACTCGGGCAGATAGGATGCACACATTAGTCAGAGTGCCCATATTATGTGTCATAGAGGGGCGGCCTTTGGCCGCAAAGCTAAAGCTGTAGTTAGTCCCCCATTAAACCCTAATGTAGAAATTTATAAAGTCCAGGTTAGGGGTGCTGCCCTAGATGGAGCAGAAGTTTGGGGCTTTAATAGACAGCAGAATATTCTACAAGTCAAAGAAAATAACTTCATCAGATACATAGCCAGGATGGGGAAGAGCATTCCACTAATTACCCTTAGATTGGATCTTCGGGTGAACAATATTGAAGATCATGTGGCCCTGAAGCCTCTCTTATACTGAATCCGTCTCTGGAAGATGGAGGAATTGGAAGATTTTCAGGAGGCAGTCAGAGACCTATTAGGGAACTCAAGCTGTTGGGATAAGGTTAGTTGGCTGAGAGTAATGAAATCTCTCTGGGTTGAACTAGGTTTCCCCCAGTTTTGGAAGAACCCCGATTCAATCCCAAACAATGCTGCTACGCTTATTAAGCAGAGATATTGAGGGAAGGTAAATGAGCAGATCTTTCATAGGAGTGGGGTGGGATGACTAACATCAGAATTTTTGCTTGTCAAACAGGAGCCATATGCTAAACAATTTTTTGACCTGGCAATACCAGCCTATGCTCGCTCCCTATTCCTCCAGTTCAGATATGGTACTCTACCTGTTAATGCCTTTACTACCGATGGTCGTGAACAGCTCTGAAGTTAACAAATGCAAATTGTGTAAATCATGTGTGGAAACTATTGAACACCTTCTTTTCTTCTGTCCTTTATATAAGATCCCTAGGAAAAAATGGATCATCCCACTTTGTAAAACTTTTGGTTTCTCAAATTGTGATTTTTGCCTGGCTATGAAATTTTATATTTTGATATGTCAACAAAACTATAACTATAACTATACATTAATTCTGCTGATGTCTTCTTAGAGAAAAACAGTGTCTTCATAAGTCAACTTTCCAACATCAGTCTTCCCTCCTGTATCAGAACGCCTACTCTATCCTTTAGAATCTTTCCATATTCTATGTCAGAGGCTTGACCCATATATTTAACAAGTTCCTTGTACTGAAAATATTGCCAAATGTCTACATTGCCAGTACTTCCTAATGAGTTTTTAGTCTCTTCATGTGAAAGCATTTTAAAATCAGGCTGTCCTTTACAGGAGTTAGTTGTAGTGATTTCCAAAAACAATCAAATGCTTTCCTCGAAACAAGATGTTGTACACCGTTTTGAGTATCTGTTGAATTTTCAGGTGAACAAAGGCAAGCGTGCAATTGGAGACCATGCTCACCTCATCAATAATTAAAAGCGTACTTTTCTTCAGTACTCTTGCCACCTTATGACAAGCTCCACCAGATAACTTCTGGTATTTCAGTTTATTTTCATGTTCACTGGTAGCATTAGTAGTGTATGTAAAGTTATTCCTCTGCTACTGTGTGCAGCTAATACAGTAGGTATTGTTACTACACACAATAAGTTTGATTCTGTAGTTTTCTGTAGGTAAGTAGAGATAACTTTGATTAAAAAGCTGTTTCTGGTACCAGCCTGACCACTGATATATAGTAGTATTGGCTTGAATGATCAGCAATTGCATAGCTTGTTCTCATATTGCAATCCATGTTCTAAGTCTCTTTGACTTTAATATAAATCTCTTTTTGTTTGTCGTTACATGGCAATTTCCACTTTATTCATAGCTACTGCAGCTTCATTTTCAATTATAGGTTTTCCAAGATGATTCTGACTTGAAGATGCAGAACTTTGGCTACTTTGAGAACTATCCTTAGCTTCCTCAGCAGCAATAACATGAGACACTCAATGCTATCTTTAGCAGCATTAAAACATTCTTCATAGCAGTCATAATCCCTAAGTAATTCTAATTCACTCTGCTAACGTTTAAAAAATTGAAGAAGTGCTAAACAGAAAAATTATTTTTTCTCAGGAGTTCGGAAGCTACGTTTTTGTGGGTTAATTAGGTTTTCTTTTCCATGTTTCCGTAAACATCTGTCACATCCATGTACTGCATATTTCCCTTCCTCTTTGTTTTCACTTACATGACTTCTGTATCTATAACTCTGAAAAATTTCATAAAGGCACTTGTCATCTAGATGTGGACTTATTTTTATATAGTATGTATCCTGCATATCTGATTTTAGAATGTCTGTACTTTCTGGTTCAAACTCTGCAAGGTACTGAATTTCAGGGAAAAACTTCAATACTCTGTTTCTTATAGCAGACCAAGACTTACCCAGACAATTCCTTTTGATTTTGAAAACAAACTTGTGGAACTCAATCTGTCACTGGCTTCATAAGACTCCATTTCCCTATGTGAAAGCATTTTCAAGCTAAATGAACACAAATTCTTGCTAAGTATCTTATCTGCAGAAATCTCATCCCACTGCTCCTTCATCTCAATTTTTTCAGACTTTGTGATGTATGATGTGACATTTAGAGCGTTGGTGATGGAGTTGTCTGCAACAAATTGTGTGTCCATATTGGCATTCCACATTTTTTAAATCACAGGATAGTAGTCATTAATATATTTGGAATCTTCAGTTCTCTTTGGGTTATATGTTTTTTTTGGTGATTTCTATGCCAGAGTATGTCTGACTGAAGAGAAAATGCTGTTCACTCTTCCTTTTGAGATGATAGGTCATGGATATCCACATCTACACTTTGCATAAAAACATTTCTTTAGACCTGTATGTACGGCAACAATACTTCCCATATCAATGTGTTTGGAAATACAAAACTTGTCTGAGACCTTTTTCACCAGTGTGCTTTGGTATGGTACATGTAACATACTGTTCTATAAAAGACAACACAGGCTCATGACTTTGTGCTCCAAATTTGGGTACATTTTTTATCCATAGTAGTATGTGAATGTGAGCAGCACCTTTTGCCTGACACTCTTTTTGCCAAAAGAAATCACTTCTCCAAGAGAAGGATTGCTTTTGTTGAAAATAAATGCATGCATAGCTTGGAACCTGGGCTTGAAATATGTGTAATTATTTGTACGATCTAATAAGAAAAGTTCTCTTGAGCTGTCTTTAGATTGATATCTTTTAGGTTAGAGTTTGCTTTTCTTAAGAATTCAGTAAGGTCATCCCACGCTTGCTCTGCGCAACTCCATGTCAAAAACCATATTGGTTGTCCTAGGTTTCTCAGCATACACTTCTCTATGACAACTTGAACAAAATTCATTGGTACCACATTGGCATGCATGTAAATTAAACAAGTTGCATTTTAAATTGTCATCCTTTTCTTGAAGTTTCTTAAAAGAATCTCTAGCAGACATATTTTGAAGATTAACTCTTATTTTTAGAATGTGATTTACTGCTTATGAAGGTCCAAACAAGTCACTCTCAAATAGAAGGTGAAATATGTATGGGATACACTGTCTGCATCTTCCATTTTCTGAATATAATCATGCTGATCGATATTCAGCTGTTAGTATTTGTGTGGGCCGGTCATCATACCAACCTCCTACTCCAGTGGGAAACAAGTGGGAAAAACAGCAAGCCTCTAAATTCTTTTTCCACACACTCATGGGAGCTCCTTTAACTGCTTCATTTAGAAGAGGTCAATAACATCACCTATGACTTCTTTGAAATGGAACAGATGTATGATGTAGTGCTCATAAATTATCTCTGATCGGGATTGATCAACCCTTTCTAATTGTCCACTTGTTAGGAAACTGTCATCATCAACATATGCTACATCAGCTTCCACATCAACACTTTTACAATAAACAAAATGTTGTACCAGGTGTAATGGTGCTTGTTTAACTTTATTAACATCAACAAACTCTTGCCAAATTGTTTTATTCTTAGTTGGTACACCATTTACTAGGATTAATAAGTGTCTCTTCATTTTCTTTCCCGATTCCTACAGTTTCAAAATTTTTTAAAGTCTAATGGCAAATACATTGCTCTTTCTTTGGGGCCTTTCAATAAGCTTGTTGGATGAAATTTACCTGTTTTTGGTTCCAATCTTATAATTGCTTGAAATGGATGAATAGTTTGTATAAGGATAGATTCATATACGTTTAAGCTTCACATTTGTACTGAAATAGACACAAGTTCTAATCTATTATACACTGCTCTAGCTGGTGTTTTCTGATTCTCTATCTTATCATAGCTGTACTTCCATACAACTTGCTTCATGGACAAGTTATAAAGCTCCTCTACATATAAGTAAGATGCAAAATCTTGCCACTTCTCTCTGTTTTCCACTTCACTTTTGGAAAATACATCTATATTTTGTGTTTGACTTTTGTCATGATATGTCCACAACAGATGATTACATATTTATTTTTTAACAAGCTATGTTAAACTTTATAATCTCTTGTTCAAATTTCTCAGGAGCAATCCCTGTGCTCTGTTGCTTAACAATTGTACCTACAAATCCTCAGTCTCCCTACCATCCTTACCAGAACCCAAAAAAGTGAAATTCCAAATCCTCACAAGCATTTTATACTTCTCGTACTTTCCCATGCAAAAATACTCTATTCATCGCTCCTAGATGTAATGCTGGAGTCTTCACATAGTAAAGTCTCCTGACTAACCTTCGTGTTTTTGTGTGATAAACTGCCAACATTCTAAAGTGATGAATAGTGCTTTGGCACACTTTCTTTGATAAACATGCTACTGAATGTCCTTGTAAATAACTATACTTTCTTACTTTGAAAGGATCTAAGCCTTGCAATATTGAAATGTTTTGTTTTAGAATTCTGCATGGAAATGTGTGTACAAAACTCTTTAACAAGTCAATTGGCTTTTGCCGAAAACTGCAATTTAGCTGCCAGGTCTGCCACTTTTCTAAGAACAATCTCTTTTTTTTAACAGGACTTCCATCCTTCACCTCATAACATTGACTAGAATCAACTGCATGCACTAATGTGTTTTCTTTTTAATACTCTTCTTCATTAAAGAAAGGCTTTGTACTGGAGGTTTGGTTCCATTCACCTCTAAAGATTTTACGCAAATTACTTTTATTAATCAGTCTTTTTCTTTGACTGCATCTCTTCATACTTAACACTGTTTTATCCAGTGTTCTCATTCTAGTGAGAATCAAAATAAAAAGCTTCCTCTTTAAGGCAAATGCCTTGTCAACTACTTTCACAGCACATTCTTTTTGTTTCAGTACTTCCCTTCGCATTTTGTGTTGTTTTATATTTTTAAGAAGATTCTGAAATACTCTGGCATGAAACATTCTAACTCTAATTTCCTTAAACTGTTGTTGTCTTATGTTTAGCCTATCTGGTTTCTTCAATAATAATACTGGGCATCTCACATGATTTTTACACCATCTTCGTTGACTTGAAACATTTCTTTTGATTGACATAATTTTTCACAGTTTGCAGTTTCAAACATTCTGCGTCTCTTACCAGCAGCTCTTCTCTCTTTAAGAACAGTCTCCTCATGCTCTGCTCTTTCTTTCTGTGTTGCAAGTAAATATTAGGTTTTCCTCAGCTTTTTTTTGTTTTTATTTTTTGTTGGTATTTTGATTATCTCTTCTTAGTACAAATATCTGAACAATATAGCAACAGATTTAAATTGACATGACACTGTTCAATTATATATCATTAGAATATACTCTTCATACTTTCAGTCACATAACAGCATTGTAGGCACCATTTTTTATTAATTGTCTCGCTCTCTCACCATAGCTCTCAGTCTATGCTTCTAACTGTTTTTTTTTTCAAGAAGGAACTTGTATTTTGGTGTCTATTACTCTGTGCATAAGTGTCACAGTCAACCTGGCACTGTATGCATTAGGGTATACCTGATACTATTATTCTATATATCATTCTTCAGCAGTCACACAAACAAAAAAACATCTCTTATGACTGTTTTTTGTTCAGTAAGGTGTCCCTTCTTGGAGAGAACCAACCATCCCCACAACATAGGTAGCCTTGCTGCATAATAAAGCATGCCTGCCTGCATTAGCAACAGGTAGAAATTTATGTCTCAGTGCAGGGGGAAAGAAGAGAAAAGCACTGTATCTTGCACATCTTTCCCTGTGGCACATTCCAACACAATATAACACTTGTTGCACCATCATATCCCATGGCCCTTTATGACTAAAACACATCATTTACAGCCTTGTACTGTTAATCATTTCCTAAAATATTAAGTACATTCCCATATATATATATATCTGAATAAAACACTAAACACGTCTAGCATTAGCTCAGTTAATGTAGTTGTATCTGTATCATATGCACATTTATCACTCTTACTTCCAAACAGAGCTTGCTTTGAAACCAATAGTTTTAGTAACATACCTAGTAATAGCTTCTGTTGACAGATACAATACTATCACAATATCACCATGGATGTTTTCTTTATAGAACAATGAAATCCCCGACTAAGAAGGGTATAGCACTCTCACTCCAAGAAACTAGTGATGGAAACCTGTTTACCTTTGCTCTCAGTGAATCAGTCGTACTTAACAAATCAGAAACTGTGTTTCATGTTTCAGTTATGTTAGACCACATCTGAATGGTTAGTGACTATTAACCTTTTCTTGTATTTTTGGTAAGAAGCCCAACTTAACACTGTGTGCCGTGGAATAGTGACTTCCTCGCGTCCCCCCCCATGGACCCCCTCTGTAACATCGTGACGGAGTCACAACTCCAGTCAAGGGTTTAAAAATGTATTTCCAACTATTTATTTGTATCATATCATCTACCTTGTAAATTCATGGATACTACTGAAATGGATAAATCATTCATTTTCTGTTCCTTGTCCACCATAATGTCTCTTTTATTAGAACATGTTAGTGTGCTTTAAGAACTGCCCTTTTCTCACACTCTTTTTCTACAGCTACCATAACAAGCTCCTCTAGAATATTCCACTATACCAGTAGTTCAAAGGTTCATGTGCGCTGTAGCAGGTGTGGTTGCCTACTACAGATTACTTATTTAAGAAAAAATAAGAACCAATCACACAATGACTGACTTAATATTTGTAGTTGCAACCTATTTTTATCTATCACTGTTTTTACAACATCCAATCAAATACATGTTTTTTAAAACAAGTGTTCCCTCCATTTTAACCACCTCAGATTTTGAGAACTCCTTAATTCATCTGCAACCTTCTCCTGTGTGAGACAGCTCATTTCCTTAAAAATCTTCAGAATGTGGATTGTAGGTGACTGCTTTGTCTTTTGGGGTAATGAGTATGCTAGAAAGAGTGACATTGGCAAGGTCCTGGGTTTGGTCAGAGAGGGTTAAAGTGGCACCAATTACTTCCATTGGTTGAAAGCATTAAAGATTTCCAACCAACTCACCTCCGGATTATACACTGTGGTAGTAATGACTTAGGCACACTGACTGGGGTAGGTTGGGAAATCCTACTGAAGGATACCTTTGTTCAATTAATGCACCTTTTCCCTCACACTGCCTTTGTGTTCTCTAATATATGCCAGAGGCAGAAATGGATGTCATCACATCAATTCCGTCTACAGATTGACAAATCTAGGAAAAATGTAAATAAAACTGTTTCAGCATTCCTCAGAGGCCATAACATGGGCTGCTTCTATAATAATAACCTGCAGTTTCACATGGATGGCATATATAGATGAAATGGCGTGCACTTTACTGATGAGGGCAACAGAGTGTTCCTCAGCAACTTTACACTCTGCATCCACATGTGTATTAAACATATAAACACAATAAACACAAAGGCTCTTTTTAGAGACACCCTATACCCCAAACACTGTTTAAATGAAAAAGAAACTCTGGATAGTTTTTTAACAAAAATTTCGGAGATGCGACTCTGTCACAGATTTGCACACCAAAAGTACATATTCAATGTAAAACACCACTGTATTGTACATATGTTTCTCTTTCACTCTCTTCATGTCCCAATACATTTTTAAAACATCAGTGGAAGTCTAATGGAGTCTCTAAGTGGATTTATGAGTGTCTGAGTGGGTCTAAAAACAGTATGTTATATTTTGAGTTGATCTTTGAGTGGATGACTGAGTCTCTGACTGGGTCTGTGAATGGATGAGTAAAAGTCTGACCAGGTCTTTGAGTGGGTGTGTGAGTGTCTGAGTAGGCCTCTGAGTGGGTGTGTCAGTGTCTGAATGGGTGAGTGAGGGTGTGGGCGGATCTGTGAGTGGGTGCATCAGTGTGTGAGTGGGTCTGTACGGGGATGCATAAGTGTCTCAGAGGGTCAGTGAGTGAGTTTATCATTGTGAGTGGGTCTGTGAGTGGGTGCATGAGGGTTTGAATTGGTCTATGACTGGGTGCATCAGTGTCTGAGTGGGTCTGTGAGTGAGTGCATGGCAATGTCATTGGGACTCAGAATAAGTCCATGAGGTTCTGAGTGTGTCTGTGAGTAGATGCATGAGGGCCTCAGTGAGTCTCTCAGTGGGTGTATCACTGTGTGAGTGGGTCTCTGATTTGTTGCATGAGGGTTTGACTTAGTCTATGAGTCAGTGCATCAACATCTGAGTGGATCTCTGATTGGGTGCATGAGAGTCCAAATGGGACTGTGAGAGGGTGCATCAGGGTCTCAGTTGATCTGCGAGTAGGTGCATTGGAGCCTGAGTGGATGTGTGAGTGGATCAGTGTCTGAGTGGGTCTGTGACTGCATGCATAGGAGTCTGAGTGGGTCTGTGAGAGGGTGCATCAGTGTCTGAGTGGGTGTGTGACTAAGTGCATGAAGGTCTGATTGAGACTGCAAATGGGAGTTTCAGTGCCTGAGTTGTTCTCTGAGTGAGTGCATAGGTGTCTGAATGGGTCTGTGATTAGGTAGATGAGTGTCATTCAGTGGCTGTATGAGTGTCACTGTGTCTGTGACTGGCTGCATGAGTATGACAGTGGGTCTGTAAGTGGGTGTATGAGTGACACAGTGGGTCTCTGAGTGGATGTCTAAGTGTCTTTCGGGGTCTGTGGATGGGTGTCTGAGTGGGTGTGTGAATGGGTAAATGATTATCACAGTGGGACTGTGAGTGGGTGCATGAGTGTCTGAATGGGTCTCAGTGAGTTTGTCAATGAGTGCATGAGGATCTCAGTGGGTCTGTGAGTGGATGCATGAGGGTTTCAGTGGGTCTGTAAGTGGGCGTATTACGGTTAGAGTGGGTCCTGAAGTGGGTGCATGAGTTTTTGAGTGGGTCTCTGAGTGAGTGTGTCAGTATCTGAGAGGGTCTGTGAGTGGATGCATGACAGTTTGAGTGGGTTGGTGAGTGGGTGCATGAGTGGGTCTTTCTGTGGATGTACCAGTGTCAGTGGGTTTGTGAGTGGGTGCATGACTGTGGGAGTGGTTCTATAAATGGATGCATGAGTGTCTGACTGGCTCTATGAGTGAGTGTGTGTCTGAGTGCTTTTTTGAGTGAGTGTATGAGTGTCACTGCATCTGTCAGGGGGTGTATGATGGCCAAAGTGGGTCTGTGAGTGGGTCCATGAGTGTCTGAGTGGGTCTGTGAGTAGGTGTTTGAGTGTCTGACTGGGTCTTTCATTGGCTGTATGAGTGTCACTGAGCCTCTGAGTGGCTACATGAGTGTGCCAATGGGTATGTGAGTGGGTGTATGAGTGACTGAGTGTGTGTACAAGTGTCTGTCTGGGTCTGTGGATGTGAATGAGTGGATGATGGTAAGAGTGGGTGTGTGAGTGGGTGCATCAGTGTCCAAACGGGTGTGGGAGTGGGTGCATGAGTGTCTGAGTGGGTCTGTGTGTGGGTGACAGAGGGTCTCAGTGGGTCTGTGAGTGAGTGCATGAGGGTATAAGCTGGTCTGTGAGTGGATGCTTGAGGGTGTCAGTGGGTCTGTTAGTAAATGTATGAGCGACAGAGTGGTTCTATGAGTGGGTGTACAAGTGTCTGGCAGGGTCTGTGAGTGGGGTGTAAGTGTCTCAGTGGGTCTATGAGTGGGTGCATGACTGGGTGAGTGTGTGTGTAAATGTGTATTTTTTTTTTTTAATTGCAGCAGAGTTTGTGACTCTGTTTCAGAGTTACACGGGGGTCACATTCAGCACTGCGATGGAGCTGTGACTTCACGACTGTGGGTAAAAAGGGGTTGAACCATTTGAAACTCAAAAGGGGACCCTTAGACACTCATTGGTGAACTTCAAGGGTTCAGAGTACCTCTACCCTCAACCCTTTTATTATTTATAGCCCCGATTTCCATCCCCTGGGGCCATACACTGGTTGATAAAATGGCAGCTGCAAATTTTTCCACAGGTTGCGGCCAGCCAATCACAGTGCTGCTTCTGTTGCACGGAGGCAAGACACTCCACGCAGAAGTCACAATGAATCTGCGTTCACTTAACCAGAAAACCAATGAACGGATTTACACCAAAGAGCAAAAAGCCCTATTCAGGATCAAGAGCTACCTTTCTGCCAAATTTAGTGTAATTCCATACAGTGGCTTTGGCGCTATCACTGTTCAAAATCCCTAGGAAGAATTGTGGTTGTGGACCTCCCTTGTTGCCAAGCCCCACTTTACGGATCACCTCAAAACTTTCCAGACAGCAGCTGAAGTGACCACTGTTGACGTTCGAAAATGTTCGTGAAGATTCATCGAACGACACCAAAGTTATTTGCAAAACAAACAATGTTTTTTCTATGGAAACTAGGGCCCATATTTATACTTTTTTAGCGTCATGTGTGTGTCATTTTGTGACGCAAAGCGGCGCAAACTAACCAAATATAACTGTATTTTATAAGTTTGCACAGCTTTTGCGTCAAAAAATTACTCAAATGCGGCGCTAAAAAGTATAAATATGGGCCTAGTTCCTAACTATAACTACCTAGTAACGACTGCCACTATATATATATATATATATATATATATATATATATATATATATATATTATATATATATACAGCCATTTATCAAATGACCTGTAATATTTGTCATGCACTTGATAACGCAGATGATCGTAACATTCTCAACAAAGCAGTAACAACATAAATCAACATAAATTCGGATCTTGATCACAGCTGATCATAATCACTAACTAAGTTACAGAAAATACAGAATATAAATAGTGCAGCTTTAATGGAAGCAAACAACTCTGTAGTGAGGTAAAAACAAGTGACTCTGCCCATGTTAAAAGGTATGGGCCCAACAAAACTGCTTTATCTCATGGTTAGAGTTTTTTCTTACAGAGTCCTAGCCACATCGGATGAAGTAAATGCTCCACATTTAAAAAAGAGAGATAGTTGACAACAGGCACATTGGCAGACATGAGGCGCACTCAGGGGCATATTTATACTTTGCTTGCGCAGGATTTGAGTAATTTTTTCACGCAAATTCGGCTCAAGCTTAACACCATATTTATACTTTGACGCCCGACCCCGCGAACGTCAAAATTCCACTATGTGCCTCATTTTCTGGATGCATGAAACCACCTTGCATTAATGACATGCAAGGTAGACGTTCCCGTCCAAAAAATGACTTAAACACTTGTGCGCCATATTTATCCAACTGGGCAAAAATGGCGCACAGCTGGTAGGCACCCCTTGGAGTGGCTGTCCCAGGCCAAAGTCGTACCACCAGAACTGCCCCCTGTGGCTTCTCAGCAAAAGGGGGGGTAAGCTGACAGACCATGTATCGCCACAGGAGGCGGCCCGAGGTGATGGGGAATCAGCTGCAAGGGGTAAGTGTGGAGCCCATGTGAATGCACGGGCCATGTAAGTGAAGGGGAGAGGCGCGGCCTTGTCAAGTGCATCAGTATGATGCAGTGCCCATGGAGTTTCTGATGAAGGGACAGGCAGTGGGGTGAGGAAGGAAACATGCTGGGCTACAGAAACAGTAGCGTGGGGATCTACGCATGTCATCAGCTATTTGGCCAGCTGATTATAAGGGACATTGTCCCTAGAGTCCAGTTTGAGAAAGAGCAGAATTGGGGCAGGAAGGCCCCATCTTAGCAGGGCACGCCCCTGCAAGAGGGCTATCAAGCAACAGGAGTAGGGCCCTGACAAGGTCTTCAGGCAGAGGTGGGGGTGTAGGCAGTCCTGCGCTGCAGCTAGCGCAATTATATTAGAGCGAGGAGAAGGATAATAAAGGTGGCCTGGGGCAGCAAGATGTCTTACAACTGACAGTGAAGCCTCCTGGTGGGCTTTATGGCAGACACAACAGAAGCGAAGGGCAAGGTGGGGAGAAAAGGGGTGAGCTCAAGGGATGAGCGTTGTTCTTTTGGAAGAGTGGGGTGCCCTTGGTTGGGGAGTCAGGGCAGGATGATTTCAGGGATGATGCTTCAATTATATAGATGGGAGAAGTAGAGTGGTTTGGGGGGAGGGCACCAGTACACTGGATCTCCTCTTTTTTCTTTTTCAGGATAGATCAGCACAGCAGAGGATGACTCAGGAGAGCCTAGTATGGTTTGCCCAAGAGGTAGGGAAGGTGGGGGCTGGGCAACTAGCCAGATCACTAGTGGAAGGAAGATACACACACAGACTGGGGTGGGCATGGAACCCCTCTCAGAGTCGTGAAAATTCCGGGTTAGTACACCTACCTGTATCACGGCATGGGCTCAGAAACGTCCTGCCATGGAAGAACTGAGGTGAGGGAGCAAGGTGGAACCTGGTGCATGGCAAGTGGCCACGTTGTTTGCAGGCAGAGATTATGCAGGGAGGGATGGAACACAACCATTCTAGTCAGGGCAAGGGAGTTAAACACCCAAGATAACACCTGCTTACCCCCTTGGTAGCTTGGCACGAGCAGCCAGGCCTAGCCCAGAGGCAATGTGTAAAGCGTTTGCACAACACACACAACACATGTGATGCACTATCCCCACCACAAAGGAAACACAACACCAAGTTATAGAAAAATAAACTGTATTGTACACAACATTGTTAGACTAAACACAAGATGTCAGTAATACCCTGCTACCCAAGCAGTTGTCAGAACATACACAGTACTATTACTCTGCAAAAGCCAGCAGTAGTCACATAAAACATATAGATTACTAGTTATCCTGCAACATAAGCAGTAGTCAGGTAAACATTACCAAAATAATGCACATGTCATAAAATCATCATAAATGCCCATAAAGGGAACATCAGAAAACACATGGCAAGTTATGAATGTACACTGTAACACTCATATTGCGCAAACATCATCATAACATAACGGTTGCATGTATCATGTAAACATATGTCACCAACAAGGGAAAAACAGTATCATGTTATGCACAGTGAAAATCATCTTGGGCAAATGTCACCCAAAACACCAGGGATGCCCATAACAAGGAAGCATCCCTTGCCGATTTAGAGGAAAAATTATTGAGGCCACAGAAAGGAGAAGGGGGCTTCAGTGTTCCTTCTGCGCAAAAAGGGAGCTGCCTGAAAATGGGTGCGAGAGGCGGTTGGCACGCACCCCCTCCATTCCTTTAGGGAGGCCCCTCCAAGAAACAATGCTCAATCCAGGTTGCAAGTTGTCCCCAGTGGCCACCGGGACCATGTCTGACCCTCTTGGGGGCAGGGAAACCAAAAAGAACTCAAGCAAAGGTTGGAGCGTCATGCTCCTCTTGCAGCGACCGGGGAGGAAGGGACTTACCCTTGCCTCCCCGCATCCTGCTCTTTGGGTGCCTCCTCCTCCTCGTCTGAAGGCACCGTGCACACCGTCTCTTTGGGCGGGACATCCGATGAGTTCTTCCTGCTGCCGGTGAGAGGAGAGAGGCTCTTGCTGCCTCTCACACCTTGGTGGATCATGCGTCTTCCCCTGAGCATGCTCAGCTGACGTCACGGACCACGGGGGGCCCTGAGAGTAAGAGGGACCTTGATGAGGTCTCCCTCCCTCCTGGGTTGCTCTGATGCACTCGCTCTCACTCGATCTGATGCACATGTATCTTGGAAGCCCTGGGCCACGGTGGTGATTTCAGGCCAAAGTGGATGCAAGCTGGTGCCTCAGGGGCACTCTTCTCTGTGCGCCTCGCCTCAGTGGCACCGCTAGGTGCACACTTGATCCAGGCTTCATTCTCTCGTGCCATGAGGCACCAAGCGCAGCACGCTTCGGAAACACTTTGAAAATATGAGCTGCCCGGCCATGGCGGTGATTCTCCGGCAGCAGGAACAAAGAAAGCACACTCCAGGCGCTTTTAGCAATTAAAAACAAGGTGCTTTGAAGGTGCTTAGTAAATAAAGAAAAGTGCTCACCAGGTGCTTAGATCCAAAACAGGGGGCTTTAAACACAGTGCTGTCCTCGCACTAGGAAGACAATGGTTGCAGAGGACAGGAGCCACAGCAACCAGCCTCTGGGGGCACAAGGGAAGCACAGGGTGGCAGGGCTCAGCAACATGCCAACATAAGGGGGATGCAGTCAGGGGCAGTTCCTCCCAGTGACCGAGCAGGTCACAGGTCAGCACAGCAGCAGCAGTTTAAGGCAGTTCCTAGTGAGTCCCTCCAGCAGCATTCTGTGTCCATTTCCTCAAGATGTTTCTTGTGCATTTTCCATCGGGAAAATCCCCTGTACTTATACTCAGTTTTGCAAAGCACTCACAAGGAGGGGAAAGGAGGTCCCAACCAGTTACAACTGGTTCTAGGAGTGTCCCTCTCTCCTCCAGCACAGGCTCCAGACATCAGTTGGGGGTAAACGAGCCCTTTGTGTGAGGCCAGAGCACAGCCTTTACAAATGCAGGTGTACCTCACCTCCCTTCTCTTAGCTCAGGAAGACCATTCAATATGCAGCTGCACCTCTGTGACACTTCCACACTCCCTGTGTACAGGCTGTCAGAAAAGGATGCACAAAGCCCAGCTGTCACCCGGCCCCAGACGTGGAATGGAGTCATGCTGCAAAACACCAGAGTAATAAGCACAGATAAATACTCACTTTCTAGAAGTGGCATTTCTATAATGGTAATAAAAAATCTACCTGCATCAGTAAGCAGCATTTCTCACTACCATTACAACCATACCAAATATGACTACGCTACCCCTTATAAATCAGACAATAACCCCTAGGTCATAAGGAAGGGCTTTTAAATGCAATCCTATGAGCAAGGTAGCACTCACAGCAGTGAGAAATGAAATAGGCTGTTTGTCATTACCTGGACAGGCCCAACAACCAGGCACATGTCCTGCCTTCTACATACATAGCACCCTGCCCATATGACTAGCTAGGGCCTACTTAGGGGTGACTTACATGTAGCAAAAGAGGAGTTCTGGGTCTGGCAAGTAAATTTAGATGCCAGGTCCCTGTGGCAGTAAGCTGCGCATGCAGGCCTTAGACAGGTTTAAAAGGCTACTTCTATGGTTGCCGTAAGCAGCGCTGCAGGCCCACTGGTAGCATTTAATTTACAGGCTCTGGGTATGGAAATACCACTATTCAAGGGTCTTACGTGTAAATTAAATGTGCCAATTAGGTGTTAGCCAATCATACCAACTTTAGAAAGGAGAACACCTGCACTTTGGCACTGATCAGCAGTGATAAAGTACTCCAAGACCTAGAGCCAACAACAAGAGGTCAGAAAAAAGGAGGAAGGAGGCAAAAAGTTTGGGGATGACCCTGCAAAAAGGGCCAGGCCCAACAATGAGTTATAATGTTAGACTATGATGAAGAGAGCATTGAGAAAGGAGCGATCAGGGATGAGGATGAAGTGGAAGGGTGTTGGTGGAGAGGGAGAGATGGAGAGGGGTGGGGGGTCAATTCATCCATCTGTTTATCAGTCGTTGCAGGTAGCAATCAAGGCAGGGAGGCCTGGTGGGTACTGGGATGCTCCGCAATTAAAGGAAATTGTGAGGCGGAAGGCTCTGGAATGGCCACCAAACTTGGCGCCAGGTAAGTTTGCGGTGTGGCATAAGGAACACATGGTTCCATGGCAGTGGAGGCAAAGGAGCCTTTTATTACTGGGGAGGCCCATTGCATAGAGGTGCTTATGTGCTGGATGCCATGGTGGGGATGGACACTGCACTGTCACTCAGTGCAGAAACAAAACCAGAAAGCAAAAGTCTGCAACCAGCTTCAGGTAGAAGTGGTAAACGGGAGCAGAAGGCAGAGGATGACAAAGGGGCAAAACAAGTGGAGACTGAACAGACAGCTACGCAAGCGGACTCTAACACAGGGCACACAAGAGTAAGGGGTTGAAAGTGGAAAGCCTCCCATACATGGAGTTGGCCAAGCCACTGGGGTCACACATTATGTTGTCATCCAAGGAAAAAATATAGAAGAGGGCGTATGTGGAGATGTTGAAGCTCCTACATTGGGAGCAGCGATCAAATGAAGGATCAAACGAGGAGGAATATGAGTTGGCAAAAAGGCCGAAGGTGATGATCAATACTGAAAATTGGATGGCTGCCTTTCTGATATTTGCAAGTGTGTATTGTGAAAAATATCCATAGAGGGCGTTGGCACTTTTCAAATAAATGGGCATCATTAGAAAGGCACTGATCAATTATGATAGGTATGCATGGGTCCAATATAACAAGGTGTTTTGGGCACTTATGACGATGGACCGTGAGGTGCAGTGGGGAGAAATTGACCCTGACCTGTGGCAATACACCAGCTACATTTGGGAAAATATTTTTTACTACCAGTGGGCTTCCCATCGTTTATCGCCCTTTTCAGGGCTGTCCTACCGGGGTGGGGGTCTTCAGGTAAAGGGCAGAGAGGAATGCTTGGAAGTTGTCACATCCAAGTCAGGGTTTCTGGGACTTTAACAAATGTATGTGCACAAGGGAGTATTGTAAGTTCAGGCACAAATGTCCCAAAAGAGCGAGACGGTTCACATTGGTCAACTTTTTCAGATCAGGATCAGAACAAGGGGTGCAGGAGGTCAGGGACAGACAGCACAGTCTAGTGGGGGACAACAGCAAGGTAATTGGCAGCAGACTTTCAGGGGTGGTGGGGGCACAAGGAACTGGGGGAAGGGCTCCTATTCCAATTAAGCTAGATAGGTTGTGGTTTTTGTTTGGAGCAGTATGATAGGACAGATGTAGTAGCGATGTTGCTGGATGGTTCTACCTGGGGCTTTCGACTAGGCTATGCTGGCCCACAAGAGCGGCACTGAGCAGCAAATCTTAAATCAGCTGGGACACACAAACAGATAGTTGTAGGCCAAGCTAAACAAAGAAGTGCAGGAAGTTCACATTGCAGGCCCTTTTGCGAATTGGCCAGTGCAAAACGTTATCATTTTCCTGACTGGGGTGCTGCAGAAGAAAGAAAAAGGTCATTTTTGGCTCATCCAATACCTTTCATGGCCGATGGGCTCTTTGGTGAACAACTTCATCACGGATTAGCAGATTTCGGTATCATATGCATCAGTAGATGATGCTTTAGTGCTGGTCTAGGAAGTCGAACACATGGTTCCATGGCAGTGGAGGCAAAGGAGCCTCTTATTACTGGGGAGGCCCCTTGCATAGAGGTGCTTATGTGCTGTATGCCATGGTGGGGATGGACACTGCACTGTCACTCAGTGCAGAAACAAAACCAGAAAGCAAACGTCTGCAACCAGCTTCAGGTAGAAGTGGTAAACGGGAGCAGAAGGCAGAGGATGACAAAGGGGCAAAACAAGTGGAGACTGAACAGACAGCTACGCAAGCGGACTCTAACACAGGGCACACAAGAGTAAGGGGTTGAAAGTGGAAAGCCTCCCATACATGGAGTTGGCCAAGCCACTGGGGTCACACATTATGTTGTCATCCAAGGAAAAAATATAGAAGAGGGTGTATGTGGAGATGTTGAAGCTCCTACATTGGGAGCTGCGATCAAATGAAGGATCAAACGAGGAGGAATATGAGTTGGCAAAAAGGCCGAAGGTGATGATCAATACTGAAAATTGGATGGCTGCCTTTCTGATATTTGCAAGTGTGTATTGTGAAAAATATCACATTGCAGGCCCTTTTGCGAATTGGGCAGTGCAAAACGTTATCATTTTCCCGACTGGGGTGCTGCGGAAGAAAGAAAAAGGTCATTTTTGGCTCATCCAATACCTTTCATGGCCGATGGGCTCTTTGGTGAACAACTTCATCACGGATTAGCATATTTCGGTATTATATGCATCAGTAGATGATGAATTAGTGCTGGTCTAGGAAGTCGAACAGGGGGCATTGATGGCGAAGAGTGAATCAAGTCAGCCTTTTGTCTATTGTCAGTACACACTGATGTCTTTGAGCTTCAATTTGATGGTAAATGGTATGTGGATAAAGCAATCCCCACGGGATGCTCCATATTGTGTGCTCTTTTTGAGGACTTTAGCACCTTCCTGCACGATTTTTAATGAAACAGACAGAGCTAACACATTTTATGCACTACCTTGATGACTTCTTGTTGATGGGGACAGCAACCTCTAAACACTGGCAAGAGTTAATGGGTGAATTTCAGGCCATTGCGGATGACCTGGAGGTGCCGTTGGTTCCAGAAAAAGCTATGGGTCCCAGTACAGTTTTGGAATTCTTGGGCAAGGAGACTGACTCAGAGGCAATGATGGTACACCTCCCAGAAGACAGGAAGGTGGACATAATGTTGCTTTTGGATGACATGTTGCGCAATTAAAAAAATATTATTCACACCTTTATTCGGCTAAAAGCCATAAAAGGAAAATACAATCAAGCAATACAAAAACACATTATTCCAGCAACAATTATTATTCACTTAAATACTAAAATCAAATTATCTAAGTAATTGCCAATGGTAGTCCTAAGAGTAATAAATAACAATCAATTACATTATAATTATTTTTTATAAAACCCTAAAATTTGCCTCCCGTACCAACAAGAACTTGTTTACTTAACTATGGGAGGACTATTTAACCAATTAAGTGAACAATAAATAAATAAATCTAAAAGAAGATATAAAAAAATAAATTCCTAAAAACTAGTTCCATGAGTGTTAAATGGCAATTCTAAAAATCTTAAAATCCTTCTGATAACTACAGTCCTTGTACTAAGAAGCAAAATGATTCTATAGTTCATGTTCTGCCCAAGCATTATCAATATCCCCTGGGCTAGATATATCCTTGGCAAAATGTATATCCAGAGTCCATTGAGTTACAGGAGAAGGCTCCCATTTGTCATCTTGGGCACCATAAATTAACTGTGGGGGTTTTATCTGAGTTAAAACACCTAAAGCCTCAGGCCCGCCTTGTCTCTGATGAATGAAATTGCTAATAAAAACCGGCTTAAACCAAAGACAACAAATGGAATAGTACTAGATCTCAAGAATCTAGCTGCTTCATTATAGTTCCTGATTCCTACGTTCCTGCAAATAGGTCGAATCCATTTCCTCCTTGGTTTATCATAAGCTTTGCAGGTTAAAAGAACATGATCCGTTGTTTCGGAGGTTTCCATATTACACAGCCCACATGTCGCCTCGTGTCTTCTCCCACTCAGGGGGCACCATTTAAAAGTGAAAGCCCTAGCCTGGAGAGTCCCATATCGAAACTTCATAAATAAAACTTTTGCTTGCCTGGGTTGGATAGTATCTATCCATTCCTCAGCTCTGGGTAATGGTTTGATATCCAGGAAACTTGAGGTCAGTCTACCTAGGTCCTTGCTGTGGAAAGGGCTGTTTAGAGTGAAGTCCCAATATACTTGTTTTAATCGAATCTTAGATTGTGTTGTAAGTGTATGCAGTTCTTCCCAATAAGATTTCAGCCCTAGATTGTAAAAGCAATGCCTTATATAGTGGAGCCACGGAAGGGAGGTGGTCTTGTCCAAGTCCATGATCTCGATTAGTGCTTGCCTATATTGGATCAATACAGGAGTTGTCCAAAGTCTACACCAGTAAAGCAAAGGCCTCAGGGCTGCCAGTTTACCTATTTGTTTCATATTAATATCATAGGTTAGAGGAATCAGTGGAGTAGATGGAGGGAGTCCCAATACCCCCCTCATGAAGTTATTCTTGAGTTACCAGTGGGGTTAGATTTGTAAATCCCCAAAGTTCGGCACCATATAAGGCAGCAGCCTGTGCTTTGTACCTATATATCTCAAATACTGGTGAAACAATCCTAGATCTTGAACATTTGTAATTTTTGCTAATCGCCATGGAACTGTGGACTAAGGAGGTAGCAGCTTTATTGACGTGCGGTGCCCATGACAACTTGGTGTCAAGCAATATCCCTAGATCATTAAAGTTTTTTACTCGTTCCAATTCCTGCCCTCTAATCCGAATGTTTCTCTTGAGACCTTTATGGGGGTTAATAGTCAGATATTTGGTCTTGGTTGTGTTTATTTCTAGTCCCTTCAAACTGCAGTACTCACTAAATTTACCTAATAGGGTTTGCAAGCCCATGGGAGTTTGGGATAATAAGATGGTATCATCTGCAAAAAGGAGGGCAGGAACTTGGTCACCATTCAATCTTGGCGAGTCATGATTACTTTGTTTTAGGTGTTTAACCAAATCATTAATATATAATGAAAAGAGAGTTGGGGCAAGCACACAACCCTGACTCACCCCCCTCTTGATGGGTATTGGGTCTGTCAACTCTCCCTTTGGACCCCACCGAACCTTTGCAAATGTATTTTCGTGTAACCTCTCTAGCTGGCACAGGAGGTTCCCCGGCATGCCCTGTTTCCCTAGTGCTGCCCATAAGGAGTCTCTTGGCACCAAATCAAAGGCCGCATGCAAATCCACAAAAGCGATATAGAGGTGACCCTTCATTAGTTTAGTGTATTTCCACATTATTGCCAGTAGCCTAAAGGCCTGATCGATTTTACTTGTCTGCTGTCTAAAGCCTGCTTGATATATAGTCAATATGCTGTTTTCTTCTATCCATCTACTAATTCTATTCAGCAACTGTCTAGCGTAGATTTTTTGCATAACATCTATGAGGCTGATTGGTCTGTAATTCCCAGGATCTTCCCCCAATCCTTTTTTGTAGACTGGGATTATTTCTGCCCCTTTCCATGTCTCAGGCACTGGACCTCCCCTTGCTATAGCGTTACTTAAAAGATTTATATAGGGTGCCCAAATTTCTATACTATGTTTAAACAAATCCCCCGGAATCTTATCCAAACCGGGGGCTTTTCCTGGCTTAATCGCTTTAATGGCATTCACCGTCTCCTCCAGGCTAAATTGTATCTCGGGTAGAATGCCCCAGGTAGCTAGGATTTTATGCTTGGAGGGATAGAAGTCAAGGTTGGGGGGATCAGGGTAAAGGTATGTAAAATGGTTAACCATGCTTTGGGGTCTATATGATGTTCTGTATTAAATATCCCCACTTTGCTGCCGTGAGCAACTATTTTCCAGAAGGTCATAGCGTCATTACTTTTGGCTGCTTCCAGCAGATCTTGCCATTTTTGATCCTCCCAATTACTTTGGGCTGTTGCCAGTATTTTTTTGTAGCTGGCCCTTGCCTGTTGTACAGCTAGTTGATTTTTTTGCTTTAAAGCCTCTATCAGTACTGTTTTCCCCTCCCTGCATTTGATGTTATACCATGGACTAATTGGAGTGGTTTGCACCTTCTCCTTTTTATACTTATGCTGTAGCTGTTTGGTCAGGAAGGGTCTTAGTGCTGTGCTCATTGACTGATGGATGGCCGTAATAGGGATATCAATACTTTTTTTTTTAGCATAAGGCTCCAAAAGATCAGAAAATGTATTGTAGATATTTGTCATAGTGTCTAAGTTGCCTAATATTACTGGCCATTTAACAACCCTTCTATTATTGCTGAGGGTGGGTTGTAACTCCACCTTAGCATGTTCTATATGTTCCAGATCCAGGAGGTGGCCCCTGAGTTCAATTATTAACGGGAAGTGATCGCTTTCCCTTCTTTTGTCTATTTTAAAAGTCACTAATCTTCCCCATGTACTTATGCTATGCATAATGTAGTCTATTTTCGAGGTTGAGTTGCCTCTCTGGAAGGTATCCAAATTAAGGCCTCATTCACCCACTCTGCCATTACACGCCCTCAGTCCGTGCTTTAAAGTGAGGCCCATGAGTTGTAGGGCGGCCACTGTACCAGGGACAGTTTTTTCTATAGTTAGATGAGGAATTGCTCTCATTCGATCTTCTCCTTCTGCTAGATGTTCTAATCCAATTATAGGTTCATAATTACAATTAAAGTCACCCCCTATCATAATTGTCTCTCCTACTGGGATCTTTTTAAGCAAGTCATCTAATAAATTTATTTCAGGAGACTCCAAATTTGTCCTTCTAGGCCTTATATACACATTGAACAAATTGGATGTCACCTTATTTTTTTTCCCCAATATCAACCACAAGATATCCTCTGACTCTGTGACTTGCATACGTATCTCGGCATTTAATGAAATTTTCACCTATGCAACCAACCCCCCGGACGACCTCCCTCTGGTTGCTGAAGTTGCACTAATAAAAAAGGTTTTATATCCCAATTTATACGGGATATAAATTGGGATATTGGAAATGACATGTTGCGCAATTAAAAGGTGATGGTCAAGGAGATACAGATGCTGTTAGGTCATTTGAACTATGGTCAGGTAGGATGTTCTGTAGACACCTAGGTCTGGCTGTTTCAGGTAATTGGTAAGGGTCTGTGAAGAATTTTGTTTGCTGCCAGTGGAGTTCATGGAGTTTATCCCACTCAGTGCTTGGCCCTCTGTGTGGAGTTACGAAAAACTCTCTGAGGTGATGCAAAGCACAGTATTTTCGCTCAAACGGATCACCAACATTAAGTTGGCGAGCGAGAGAAATCGCCAAAAAATTGGCAAATGCGAGTGAGATTTCTGAATATGGGAGGTCACGGCAGGTCTCTACCACTTGCATTAAGAAAGCTGTCACTCGTGTTGAGGAAGCTGCTGCTCGAGTAGAAAATCTACTCAAGCGGCCAAAAGAAGTCAGCACCTACGGGAGCTCTCCATGATGCAGTTTGCGCTGATCTTACAGTGCAGGAGAAACTCCTGGCACTGAAAATCAGTGCAAACAGCGCAACTTACCCAAACTCTGCTGCCCACGGAACTCCGCATTGCATGGTGGAGTTTATTTGGCACTTCACTGATATTCACGTAGCAGAACTCCGCAAACTCCACCCAGGCCTAGTAATTGTTTACTAAATCGCCATCTGCGCCTAATTGTGAGGGTGAAGGATCTACGCATGTGGCACCTCTTTTTGGAGTCCTTTAATGGGATCCTGCTGAAGTCTTGTCAGGTACTGGACTGGTATGCCCAGATATTTTCTGATGCAGCAGGAGGCAAAGGGTTTGGCATCTATTGGCATGGAAAATAGTGTGCAGATGAATGGCCCCAGTGTTGGAAGTGGGGTGGGAGGAGTATTGCCTTCTCAGAGTTTTTCCATTTAGTCACAGCCGTGACAGTATGGTGGCAGCTGCTGGCCTACAAGAAAGTGATGTTCAGGGTAGAAAATCTGTCTGTTATACAGGTAGTCAATTGTCAGTCAGTCAGGGACCCCAGGTATCCAGCTGCTGTAAGTTTTTGTCCTAGGCTGCTTGCGGCATGATATTGCATTTCAAGCCAGGCATGTCCTGGGAGTGGGCAATGCCATTGGGGATGCCTTGTCTCATTCACAGTGGGAACGGTTTCATGGGCAGGCATCAGACGCAGAGCCAGACAAGACACAGATGCCCCTGGGCTTACGGAGCGTAGGAGACACACAGGATGCTTCTGTTGATGCTAAAGTCCTTAGCTGTCTCTAAGAAGGATGTTTATGGTCAGGCTTTGTGGGAATTCTAACAGCTAGGGGCAAAATGATGGGAGGTGGAGTGAGAGAGGGTGAAAGACATAGTACAGTACATCCTGGCATTCACAGATAGGGGGCAGTCAAGGGTCACAATATCAGGTAAATTAGCCCGGTATTGCAGGGAAATTGTGTTGGGGTTATGAGCCATCCGCAGGTGAGTTTGGACAACAGATTTTAGGAGGTTGAGCTAGAAAAGTAGGAAGATCTGAGACAGGAAAGAGACCAATCACTCTTAATTTGCTGCCATGCCAGCGATTTGTACAAACAATACAGAGGCCATGCAGTTTAGTGACCTCATGTTCTGGATGTTTTTGGGGCATTTCATGTGTCAGAATTGTTGGAGGGGTAGAGGTCGTATGGGATTGCTTTGACACAATGTACATTTGCATCAAGGAGGTGTGGGCATCTGGCTGGTGGGGTCGAAAATGGACCAGGTAGGAAAAGGAAGTACGTCTTAGCAGCAGTATGTCTATTACAGTTGGGGCAACAGTTAAGCGATCTACAGGCAACAGTGGGGGGCCTGTTATTCCAACATGGGGACAAGAAGCCTGTCACAGCATTTCAGTTGTTATCTATTTTGTGCAAAGGGCTACGACGCTTGGGGTGGAGGCCTCTTCTTTTGGTACAAATTCTTTTAGACTAGGCATGGCTATGGAAGGGGGTAGGAGAGGGTGGTCTAGAATCAGGTTAATGCATACAGGCAGATGAAATTCAGAAAGCTGCCAGAGTAATATGCATGTTGGGGGGTGACTAGAATGCAAGGGAGATTCTGATGCTGTTCTTTGTGCCTTGCAGGTTAGATTTTGGGTCCAGAGCTTCCCAGGGTATCCATTTGGTTGATGGGACACTCTTTTGTTAAATGGGCAAAGAAATATGCTGCAAGCAGCAGCTACAGTTTGAATCTTGGTTTGGATGAGTCATTGTACAGGGTGCGATGGGAGGTGTAATGGGGTGTTTTGCTGCCATGCTTAAATAAATGTCTAGTTAGGGGCCAGTGTCCAGATAAGTTTATACTACATATAGGGGAAAATGATCTAATGGTGCAGAAGGGCTTAGCAATCATCAAATCGATGAAGAAGACTTACAGGAAATAGAAAGGCAATGGTATGGCTGTCATGTATTATGGATAGAATTTGTTCAGTGGCCGTTTTGGCGGGGAGCCCACAGGTCAGGTGCTCTTGAAAGGACTCGTAAGGCTAACAAAGAGATGTATGCTTTTTGCTGTGGTAAGGGCATTACTGTGCTATAACTTTATATTTTTCTGATCAAGGACACATTGAAACAGCCATTGAACATTCGTTAATTAAGTCCTATTAAAGTGGGGGGGGGGAAAAATCTAAGGGCCTTTTTCTGGATGGCATGGGCCTGGCAAGTTGCCAGGGTTAGAGAAATTAAGGGTTGCTTAGTGGCAGTCTAAGTGGTTAACAAAGAGTTGAAAACAGCAGGCTTAGGCGAGTCACAAAATCAAAGGTTTGTTAAGAACATATCTTACTTACAGGTTCAGTGTTTTAATGAATATAAGGCAGCGCAAAGGAAGAAACAGTTGAAACCACATAAGGAGTTCAGTACTGCAATGTCAAGAATGGGGGGCAAAGTGGGGAAGGGGTGAGATTTTATTTAGGTGATTCTTAAGCCTGGTGTCCATGGTCGGTAATGTCCCTCTCTTCCCCAGTGAGGCTTTTGGGGGACAGCCGATCACCAGGAGGTCTCCCCTGGGAGGATTGGGGAAGTGGGGCAGTCCAAAGCTGTATTGGGCTATTCTGGTGTCTTTTGGGCCACATGGTAGCCCGCGGGTATTAAACCCTCCATTTTGATACACCAGCCACCATTTTATAGAGATGACACATGAGCAGAATTTTTCAGAACTCCCACCCACCCTACACACGTGCAGTCTCCATTGTTTTTTTTTCCTATTAGCTGTTTACATGTGAGATCTGATTTCTAGGGAGAGGTGCGTAGGACAACAGTGTATTGATAGGGCATCAATTTGGAACAGGTGCAGTGGCTGGTGCATGGTAAGTTGCCATGGTTAGAGAAGTTTAGGGTTGTTTAGTGGCAGTGCAGGTGGTTAACAAAAGGTTGACAACAGCAGGCCTGGACGAGCCATGAAGTTAAATGTTTGTTTAGAATGTATTTTAGTTACAGGTTCAGTGTTTTGTTAAGTATAAAGCTGTGCAAGGGGGGAAACAGTTGAAACTGTATGAGGAATGTACTATTGCAAGGTGAAGGATGGAGGGAGGGGGGAAAGGTAGGGGAGGGTAGAGGCTTTATATTGGTGATTATGTGTAGAGTGAGGTGGGGTAGTTTTGTACAGCAATGGCCAAGGTTTTCATTCTAAGCACACCTTTTCCAATAAAGCAGCCCCTTTTCACACTCAGGCCTGGTGTCTGTGTTCGATAATGTGCCTCTATTCCCCAAATGACTTGTCCTATTGGGGATAGTAATACAGCGGACATGATATCTATCAAGTTTGTGATGGAGTATTCCATCCAACAAGTTCTAAATCAGGCCCCAAGTCATTGTAGTGAGACCACTTTGAGTTTTTTTTATAATATATAATATAGTAATAGTAATATATGATTCAGCACATAAGTGCATGTATTTTTATTTTTCTAAATTAAATCTGCTAATCATTTTCACTTTAGCATTCCTGCAAAGTTCAATGCTCCACAATTAGTTTGAAGGAGTCCTTCTTTAAAATGTGACACTCAACTTTCTTTCAAAAGACAAAACAGATAAACCACCACGTATTTACTATGAGCATTTGAAGTCTTGATTTTGTCACTTGACTTTAATGAAAAACTTCACATAATGCCTAAAGAACAAGGAGAACAAACGAGGAAAAGGCTGACATGTGTGATGTGACAAGTTTAATGGACCACCTTGGGCAATAAAAAGCGCAATTTTCTTATTGCATTCTCTGTTTGTGAAACCTTGGCTCACTTCTTTGGCTATTTACAACAAACCTATCAGCTCTTATGGTATGCATATTACCACTTCATGAACAACATGTGAAGGGTATCAGGCAAGCCTCTCCTCGGACCATCAGTGCTCATCTATTCTTTGCCCAAGATAGCATGCCTTCAAATCCACTAAGATAGTCTTCAAGCAACAAACTGAAGTATAAAAGACAAACTGCATGTGTTGTAGTTGATTACCTGCAGTATTACCATCACCATCACAATACCTAGAATATTTCATATAGGACAGAACCTATTTGGCTCCCATGGTAGAAGTATTTTGGTACAATGGCAAAATTCTGGTAACAGACCTGGGCTTATTCTGGAATGCATATTTTAGATTTTGATCTACATTTTGAGTTAATTCTAGGCTCAGATGAATTCATTGCTTTAATGCTTTTATGACTGAATCTCATCATGTGCTCTCTTCAATGGGTGGATACATTTCTTTTTTATAAATCTTAAGAAAGCAGAGGTGAAACATGAGCATAAGGGCCTATGGAGAGTGTAATACTGCCGGTGGGATATCTGTCACATTTGTGACAAAGTTACCCATCTGCCAAAATCTAAATCAGGCCAAGGGTCAGGGGCCAGGCGGTTATTTACCTTTATGATAATTACATTACAATAATTACACTGCCCATCACCTGTCAGTATATGAAAAACCTGTGAGAGGCATCTGCCTGCTAGAGTACTAGGAAGACACTATATGAAGGTCCTGCACTCACTCTGGGAATACGTCAAAATGCTACAACTTCACAGGTGAGGCATAACGAGGAGAAATATGTTTATTTACTCTTTCTATATGTGCTGCAGAATGGAAGAGGAAAATGCCTCTATAGATTGTTTTCATGCAGGAAGGTGTCACTTCCTGCACAAAAACAATCCTGTCTATAACTATGGCACCCTTGCACCATAGAGAAAACATGCCTAAGTTGGCACTTGGCAGCCACTAGTGCGCCAGTGCACAGAGAGAGCAGGAATGAACCATGTGTTACTTTTTATTGTGAATTTCTGATCTCTCCATTTGACGCAATGCAGCTGGTTGTCTTGCTGCACTGCATTGCGAAAAATGTTGACATGTCTTGCCCTAAGTCCTTAATTGCCTGTTTTGATTAGTTTCTTCTGGTATGCTAATATTTCTACCATTCCCACAATAGGCTTGGTGTTTAGCACATTTACAATGGCTATGATACAAAATGACTTTGCAGTCCCATTGATTAATCTTACCTTTGCCACTGTCATTTTGCACAGTGTGATCTAGTCCAAATATTGAATTTTGTACCTTCTCATTTCTTATTGTCTTCTGTGATGTTTGAAATATTTCTCCTTCTATCACGCTTTTAGCAGAAAGTTATACGTGGCTATGCCAATTATATAAATTTGTTTCTGTTTCAGTGTGAGAAAAAACAGATTTAAATGACAGCCATAATTGCCTGTAAACAACGTGTCTGCTCCTTGGCCCCCCCCCCCATACAATGGTACTGTATGTGTTTTCTGATATTTGTTATTCTTTTTGCTGGCTTTATTTCTGCAGTTCTCTTTGTCTTTATTTCCCTTAGCATCATCACCGTTCATTCTAGTGCATACTTACTAAGGTCAGAACAGAATTCATTCCTTTATTTATCTAGGAACATTCTGGGTATCAGGTTCATCCATTGTTGTAAGGGAAATATGTTTATTTTTTCAAGATAGCTCCACAAAAAGGAACAGTTAATTAGTGGGTGAAACAATGGGAAAGTGTGATAATATGCATGTTTGGGAGAAACAAGAACTCCAAGAAAAAACTCTTAGACTGAGGGCCTGCTTTAGAGTTTGACGGAGGGTATTCCTTCATCACAAATGTGACGGATATCCAGTCACCCATATTACGATCCTGTTAAAGCCTATGGAAATTGTAATGCGGCAGACAGGATATTCATCACGTTTATGACTGAGTAATCTATCTGCCAAATTTTTTATCAGGACCTGAGTTTTTAAAAGGGATGCAAGTATTTCATTGTCAGGAAAAAGGCCAGGACTAGAAGGTAGTAATTACTGGAAGAAGCTACTAATGAGACATAATAAAGGAAATTCTGAAAATGTGTAACTAGATATCGGCATTTGCCTGACATAGAAGTTAAAGTGAATATAGTAGAGGATAATTGGATCAATCATCTTTAAGATTTCTTTAAATAAAGAAGGGTGATAAAAGTAGCTGGAGTCAATAGAAAACTTGTGTATCCTCTTGTAGTAAATCTGGCTTACTTTTGAATTCAAGGATTATACCCATAGTACTCCTGTCTTCTTCCAGAGTACTCCAGGGGCGCCTCGCAGTTTCCTGACACTGATTGTAACCCTTTTCCTCCCAAAACCTGGCCTCACTGTTATTACTGCTGATCCAGGTGTACTGCATTGCTATTCCTTTTTAAATTTGATCTCATTCTTTTTAAAATGTGGACTTTTTTCATTTTGAGAAATTAAAAAATGTTGTGATATATGAAAGGTCTGTTTGAATAAAATTGTTTAACGGCCTTCAACCCACGCAAAAACATGGCTGTTCTTTGTTTGCATCGTTGTTTTTTGTGCTGGACAGTGCTGAATTTCCTTAATTTCAGTATCCTCTGCTATATTTTGTTTTAAATTTTACCGTTATCATTGCCACACAGTAGAGAATCATCTACTTTATTGTTCTCCTTCTCCTTTCAATTAGTTCAGAATACACCAACTTTGACTGATTGTCATTTTCAGATGAAAACTCTACTAGAGACAATTCTTATTGTTTGAGCTTTGATGAAAATCACGAAATGCAATACATGTGTATATCTCAAAAGTTAAATTGCCTGTTTTCAAATTCTAACTGTTGAGGACATTATACCATGTGACACTTTCCCTGAAACTCAGCAATGACATTCTAAGTTGTTAGGCTAGTGTTATGACTGTCTTAACACTTGAACTGTAACATCTCAAAAGCAAGATTTCCAGATTTTGTAGTATGCTGCATTCCCATAGTGTTTGATTCAATTTGAATAAAAGTCATACTGGACCTATTCCTATATCATTGCCTACAGGGCTCTATGCTCACAGCTCATTGCTAGTCTATGTGTGGGTATTATTGGAATAATATCTAAAATCCAACCTCAAATTCATATTTCCAGTTTTGCATCCTACTCATAATATTCATCTCTTGGTGGCAATTATTAGATCTGGTTTGTGGGGAAAAACTAAGGGTCTGCAATTTTCCATGTATCAGGTTTGTGTTACTAATGCCTTTATTCTTTTTGCCCTTTCAAGTATATACTGAGGCTGCTTGTGACTTTATGTGTTCTTGTAACATGTTGTGAGATTATAGTTGCATCCAGTGTGACCTTCTGACTTGGCCATCCTCACTGAACTCTTGCTTCTTGAGCTGACTGTAAGTTCCCTCTGTTCTGAGGATTGGTATGACCACTTTTGATTTGAAAAGATGACAGATAGTAAATTTATATTATTGGAAAATAGTGTCTGTAGCTAAATTGGTCTTTTGGACCCTTATCCCCTTACCCCCTGATCCAACTCCTTTTGAAATCCAGTGCCCTGATGAAGGTGTCTCTATCTTTACTTTACACTGAAATGCACATCAGCACTATATTGAGACAGACAGAAGACCAGCAAACCACTCCACTCGTATGTAAACTTAGAGAGTTGCATGCCATATGAACTTGAATATTGTGGATAGAAATTGTATGTTAGTAAGTGCAATTATTCTTTATATAACATCAAGGTCACTGTTTAACTATCTAAGGATCTAAATAGATGAGAAACCATTTTAGAATTATGTGTATCAGGAGATTGAGTCTAACTTTTTAGGATGAGTTTTCTAGTGGTGGCGGGAATTAGTGGTCGGGTGTCCAGAAGTTCATTTGGTTTTTATGTACACATGGATTGTTGATTGGGTATGAGTAATGCATGATTGCGAGTGATTGTGTCAGTTAGTGTGTTTGCACCTTAGGGATACATAGGGAGACACGTTTGTTTATGTTTGTGTGAGGAATATATTTTATAATACATGTTCTGCTTTTGTAATATAAATCAGCTGTATACTATATGTAATCAAACAATTCATTGTAATGTACTATGGAGGTGATAATTTAAAAAAATGGTTGTTGTGTCATATCTATTGGCTTGCAATACTGACTATATGAAAAGATTATGGATGGCATATACCATAATGAAATGGAGGGGTGGCAATTTCTGTTTCTTTCTTTACAGTTTTTCTCCTGATATTGCGTGTCCTCATGTATCACTACAGGGTCCCTCTGTTGTACTTCATTTGGAATACAGTGGACAGGATATCCACCAATCTGTGAAAGAGTACCCATCCATCAAACTTTAAATCTATCCCTGAGCTACCAGACTCTGTCTCTGTTGAATATTTTGTGAGCATCTTGTTTGAAAGAACATCAATGTCTAATGATGCCCTGTTAAAGGATGCAAGGATGTGGATTCTGCCTTGAAAAGGTGTATTCTGATTTGCTTCTAGTAAAGAGAGATGGGGTGGATTTATGAAACCTGCACATGGCCGTCTACAATTATAGATTTTAAGACACTGTTTAGCACAGTTGAAAAAAAAATTATAGCATGTTCTGAAGTCACAAAGAATGGAGAAACAATAACCTTTTGTCAGATGTCTCCTATAATATGTTTACAGCATGTGTAGAGCTTTGGCAGCAACAAAACTCAACCTTGTCCCAAAAGACTAGCGCTTGAATTCTGCCCATAAACAAACTGCTTTTCATACCCCCCTTTAAGATGCTCCTTTTCAAGACCTGGAGTAGAAGAAAGAGTGTGTCGGCTCTTAAAAGACAAGAATCACATGTCCTTATTTAGAGCTCAACAACAGTTTTAGACTTCTTCTTTGAGTCCAGGGTTTACATGATTCAAACAGCTCTCCAGGAAGTAGCAGCAATCATCTACTTCCTTGAAATCTTGTGAAAATTATTCTCCAGTCAGTACTCTCAACCTCAATAACAGAAACTGAATCTTCAAGGGAAACAACAGATATCCTGACTATGTCAAGGAAACTCTGCAGTTGCCATTGGAGGGAAAGATTCAACTTTCCAGGAAGGAAGGAAAATAATCTGCTTTAAGATCTTGGTAACTTCAGGTAATAAAAAAAGGATACCAGGTAAAATGATCTTTTCTTCCCTGAGACTTGGAGATAAAAATGATATTTTGGATATGGTATCTGGATAAAAGGTTGCTATTTTACAAGCAACTCAAGATCTCCTAGAGAACTGAGTGGTGTTCCCTATTCCAGGAGGATACAGGGTGGTGATAGTCCTGAGGTACATAAATCATTGGGTGAACGCAATTGATTTTATAGTATACACTCCAACAATACTCCTACTGATTTCTGTGGTGTATTTTACTGAGGCACTATTCTTAATCAACACTTATTTTCACATTGAAATGACATTTAAACATCAATGCTACATAAGGCTCTCTGTGCAAGAGTCATTTTCAACTCCAAGTCCCACTGTTTGGCCTTCGAACAGCTCTTCAGTTCTTCACAAAGATGGTGGCTTAATGGGTGGCTCAACACCACTTGTAGGAATGATTACTCTTTCCACACCTAAGTGACTGGCTTCTTTAGGCACCCCCTCAGATGCAACCACCAGAAGGTCTGAATGCAGTATTTGTTTGCCTAAATCATTACTGACGTCTCCACAAAATTCCCCAATACCAGCTGTCTCCGTTACATGACTTGGAGTTGTCTTATATATGTTTTTAATTCCAGAATACAGGGTTTTGGAACATCATCAGTTGTTATCTTCTCTGTTGGATTGTCAGTTAGCACCGGCAAGGATGTTGTTTAAAGTTTACATGTGTGTTCACCATTCCTTTTTCACGGTATACACATTTACTATAATGTTCTACAACATGGTACAATAAGGAAGACTGCTCCGTTGTGTTGCACTAGTGGAAGAGAGTGTAGCAGAGCCATTTCTACTAAGATATGCCCTTGCTTCTATCACCATGTACGAAACTGGAGTATTATGTGGTATGGGGAAAGACAACACAATGTAATACTCTCTCAATACCCTAGAGATGGCCCTTGGATTCACAATAATGCATCCTTATCTCAGCCCTGGTAGTGTGGCAAAGAGCAGTTAGGATTTACTAAGAGAAACATATGTTAAGCATTTCATATCACAAACATGAACAATAAGTAATTGATACGATTCGAAAAAAATCCACCACCAATTTATAAAAAGAGTAAACAAACAATATTGGTTCGGGAAACCAGAGATATCTATTTTAGAAGCAATACAAAATCACTGCAGCAATGGCATGTAAACGTTGCATTTAAGTCAATGGGAAAATGTCATATGTTGCAACAATGCACTTAAAGGATGAGCTGCATGTTACCCTTAGGATGGTGGTTTAGGGGAGGACAAGCTAGTGCAGTCCTTTGGAACAGATCACAATAGTCAGACCAGTTTTACCTGGCCCATGGAGTCCAGGTGCAAAGTTGTACTGACTGTCCATGGTTTTTACCGGGACTCATGTTGAAGCTAATAGCAGGGATGCCACTGATTACAACGACCACTTGGGGGTTGAGCTGCGGGGAACTCTTGCAGTGTTAAGCTAGTGTGGGCCCTGGGACCAGGCCACTACAGTAAGTTCACATTGACCAGGTAAGTGGAGTTCGGGTGCAGAGTTGTCTGGCTGTCCGTGGTGATGAACGGGGCTCGCACTGCTGCTGATTTTACCGCTGGCACCACGATGTGGACAAATAGATGTAAGATGTCAGGTTGGGCTGGGTTCCACATATCAGATGCAGGTTGCATGCTGTGCCCTGCACCTGCAGTGTCGAGTGAAGGGATTAGCTACTGATCTGGCAACCAAAAAGCCTTGGCAGTGGTAAAGGTGCAGGATACTTTGGGAAGTTACCAGGATCCTAGGGAGTGAGAGAGCAGCCTGAATCTTGGAGGCAAGCTAAGCTACGACTCCCAGAAGACACCAGTCTACCTGGATTTCGGCAATCCCACGGCGGGCCCAATGGCTGGAGAAAATTCTGATTCTGCAGTTGTTTTTATCTGCAGTTTCCAGGGGACTAGTGTCACTTATCCTAGGGGAACAGAAGTAACTTCTGGCTTCCACAGGTGTCCCTCTTGTCTGAAATAATGAGTTTCAGCAAAGGACAAAGGTCAATCATGCAGCTTCCAGTCTGTTACTTCAGGGACAGAGTTTCCCTCTTTTGCTTTGGAGCAGTGGGCAGATTCCGTTTGACGGTGATGCATAGATTCTTCTGGTCCTTCTTTAAAGTTAGTCGATCAGATTTAATGTTCTGGTGTCAGGGGTGTCCCCTAAATCCTGGATTTAGGGGAGTTAGGGATGTTGAGACTAGTGGCGATTGGGCAGCTAGCTCCTACAGCGAATCCGCCCCTGAGGTGACCACTTCTGGTGGGACAGGTCCCCTTTAGCTACCCAGAACCCTCTATTCTGCTACTTCCAAGATGGCAGAAACTAAAATTTAGTGTATAGACTGGACTGCTCACCCTAGAGGAGTGGTCAGCCTGCTTGGGTGTGCACAGTCCTGCATACCTAATTTCCTGCCTGTCCTCAAGCAAATGTGTCTGGGGGCAGGGGAAGGTCTGTTCTTCACTGGAGGACAGCACTGACAGCACTGATGGCTAATGGAACATTGACACCTTTGAAGCTCACTGTCCTGATGGCTTTATTCACTTGTCCAGGTAGGGGGTGGGAGTTGTGACCTTGTGCCCACCTTATCCCCCTGTTCTGACCTCTCGGAGTACCCAGGCTGCCTGGCAGGAGGTCAGAACTCTGTATTGGTGGCAGCAAGTGCAGAAAGAAGTGTGGACTGCTCAGCCAGAGCACAGAGGAGAGTGGCAAACAGGTGGGCAACCTCCAGTGTGTCACCTGGGTGCATGCCAGCTGTCCCTTGACACAAGAATTGTGTTGGGGAAGAGAAGGCAAGTTGTTTGACACCAAATTTAACATAGCTAGTTGGTACCATAATAGAGCTATCCGACCTTGTCAACCAAGGCCTAAGTTCCATGTTACCCAATGGACCGCCCTGCACTTATAGTGTACTTCAATGGAAAGTATGCTACAGAGACATAGAAGCTTGTGTTTATATGTCTGCACTTTAAATGTACCCTGCCTCCTGGGTTGCAGAGGCATACCCTAGGGGTGTCTGACATATATGTAAGGTAGTGCATGGGACTGTGCCACCCTTGGTGAGGGAACAGTCAAACTCAAGGAGTTTCCATCACTCTGGAAGTCTGCAAAGGCAGCTTTACCATCAGTACTTTGGGAGGGTCATCTACGGTGGCACAAACTTGTGCTGCAGGCCTGGGGATTCATTTACCAGCAATGCACTGGGTACTCTGGATACCATCTACCTAGACCTAATGAGGGGGCAAGGTCTTGACAATCAGGTAATCACCAAGTCAACATAAAAATTTAGGGGGGGAGCACAGGCTCTGGGGCCTGGATAGCAGGTTTCTAGTACACTAAAAGAAACATACACATCTCCATTGGGGGCAAGAAGTGTAGGTGGGTGACCTTACACAAAGGGGCTCATTTCTATACCCCTTAGAATTGACACATAAACAGGCTGCCCGTTGCCACACATAAACCTTTGACTCATTGTCCAAAGCCAAGTCCATGTTGTCCTGCATAGATTTTGTACTGAAAGGGGACCTCTCTAGTAAAGAATACCATGCCTAGACACAGTTTAAAATGGTGAATATATTAGATGTGTGAGGTTTGGAACGGTACACATGCAATGTTTGAAAAGTTAGGAGAAATTAAAAGAGTTCTCCAACTTAACTCCTCTCAAGGAGGTGTTATATTGGCGCAAAGCACTGTCTACCAATTTTAGTAGAGAGGGCTTGAGTGGGTGGTAATGTGTGAACACCTATGTATCACAAGGCAAACACTATCTTCCTACTAAGTGACACAAAGGAAGGCAAAGCGATATTTGCATTCCTTTAGGGCTACCTTCCAGTGCAAAAAACTTAGTACTGAAAAGTAAATAGTTTACCTACACTGTGTCACTTTGCATCATTTTTCATGACTTTGGTTTGATACTAAGGCCCATTTTTATACTTTTTGACTCAAATCAGCACTAGCGCAGATTTGCGTCAAAAAGCTTACCGCCGGCTAACGCCATTCCAACGCGCCAGCCGGGCGCCTTATTTATGGAATGACGTTAGCCGGTGCTGTGGCATGGTTAGCGTCAAAATAAATGACGGTATCCGGGCAGCGGAGGCGAAGGGAAGAATGGGGGTTATGCGCCAAAGAATGGTGCAAGTCAGGTCACAGTCAAAAATATTGGCTCTAAGCTGACTTGCGCCATTGTTTGATGCACAACCCCCATGGGAATGACTCCTGTCTTAGCAAAGACTGGAATCATGCCCCCCTGCCCAATGGCCATGCCCAGGGGACTTCTGTCACCTGGCCATGGCCATTGGGCACAGTGGCATGTAGGGGGGCCCAAGATAGGCCCCCCCATGCCACTTAATAAAAAAAATATATACTTACCTGCACTTACCTGCACTCACCATGGATGAGTCCCCCCATCCATGGGTGTCCTCCAGGGGTGGGAGAGGGTGGCAAGGGGTGTCCCTGGGTGCAGGGAAGGGCACCTTTGGACTGCTTCCATGGTCAGAGACAATGGAAATGAGCCCACAGGTCCCTTAACGCCTGTCCTGACCCAGGTGTTAAAAAACGGCACAAGTCCAGCTGAGCACATTGTTTTAAGGCCCGTACCCCCGTGTGTCATTTTGACGCCAGAGGATAAATAAGACGCACATGCCTTAGAGTCATTTTTTGCACGGGAACGCCTACCTTGCATGTCATTAGCACAAGGTAGGTTTTTACGTACAAAAAATGACTCAAACTCCATAACTTTGGCTCTAGACGGGTCTAGTGCCAAAGTATAAATATGGAGTTAAGTTTACGCCGAATTTGCGTTAAAAAAATGCAAATCTGGCGCGAACAGAGTGTAAATATGGGCCTAAGTGTTGATAAATCAGTGCCTAGAATTGTACATTTAGTACTACTTGCATGCCAGAGATTGTAGTGCACAGGTTCATCACTAGTGCATATTGTACATACATTTTTGTACTAGGGCAAAATGGAGAAAACATATTGTTAAACAATTGTAACAAATGGAACAAGCATGTTTCTTTTATTAATCAGTTTATGGATGTGCTTTTAACAAAGAAAACATTCTGTCTATGTATTACTATTGTTAATATGAAATGGAAAACATATTTGAAACTATTGGTAATGAGAAAGAAAGCAACATAATTTGTTTGAAATGAAGTCTCTCTTTCTACACTTTAAAAGCCAGGAAGAGTGAATGGGTCCATTTAGCAAACATTTTGCTGTGATTCACTCTTGTAGTACACTTATTTACTTCAGAACTTCAAAGACTGGAGATAAAAGGATTCTGCTGTGACTTACTTATTTGATACTCCTGCTTGATTCCTCCAATCCCGTGAGAAAGACAACAGTAAACCAGGAGTATTGTGAGCTTATTCCTAGAATTTAGTCATATGCCAGGACCACTGCAAGGGTAAGTTACACTCAGGCATAGCTAAATCATTCACAGCTCATGAGCGAATCAGGAGTAACTTATGAGTGGTGCCTGGAACATCTTTGTGAATATGGCCACTAAGTAAAGACTTTGAAAACAGACATAATGATCCTGATTCACAAATATTTAGAATAAGTACATTTGACTTATTCTTGTCAAATTATGACTCCCAGGAGTAAGGCAGGTGTACTTCCTGGCATTCAGAAGCACTATAAGTGTAAGTCTCAGATAATTCTTTATGATTTGAGTCTAATTTATTTTTGCTCAAATTCTTATTCAGGTGCAAGCATTTCTAAAGCAGGTTACAAAAACTAAAAATCATATTTTTCATCTATATTTTGCTCATATTGCTAAGTTTTTCAGAATTTCCAACATGTATTTAGAAAAGTTGAATTAATTCTTGAAATATTAATGCTTTCTTATTCTTACTGTTTGGTTGTGGTTCATGTGTACAATCTGCAAATGTTTTGCATAAATGTGAATTTCCATTGCACTTTGAAATTTTTTTTTACCCTTTACCACATTACAAATAGGTTTACTTGCACTAAAAACCCTTCCCCATGATGCCTAACATTATGTTTGAATATTTTGCAAATCCAGTCTGCACACATATGCTAGCTTTTATGTCTGTTGTTACTGAAAACATAGTGTAATATACGTACTTAAAAGGGATTTTAGCCATCTCTCTTCATCCATTGATCTCTTGTCGTGTCATTCAAATTTTGCTTCTTCCCACTGCAGCATACAGCATGGTGAAAAGGGCTGCCATACTTCAGCCACTGGTTGACTTTGCTTTGAGAGACTGCAATTGCTCTTTCACAGTAAGCACATCCGCACAAAACGTAGTTCTCTGCAGTGACAGTGCTTTTTTTGTTACATTATAATGACTTTAGTGCTACCTTTGTATTTAGAGGCCAAGATGAAAGCTGGATGTTTCTATCAGATGATAGCATAGGCCACAATGTATGCCTTATCAGTTCCTGTCTTCTGACATAAATGTTGAAATCTTCTTTTAAGTTGTCTTTTGTTTATCTGACTGCTGGTATTTCACAGCATAACAGACTACGTCAATTTGAAACTGTGTGAATACATGTGAATTCGTAAGAGGACAATGCATCAGAACACATTTATTCTAGATTCAATTTTGTGATTTTTTTTTTTAATAATCTTTGGCCAAGAAGAAAATCAGCCATTTGGGGGCCTGATTCACAATGTTAAAATTAGACCAAAAGTCTAATTTTAAACCTGAAGTCTATGTTTACACCCAAAGTCTAACTTTACACATGAAACTTAAGTTTAGACCTTAAGTCTAAGGTTAGACCAAAAGTTTAACTTATACCAAAAGTGTAACTTTACTACTTTTCGGTATTTTACAAAGGTACGTTACTACAAGTAACTTTACTACTAGTACATTTACTAGAAGCAACTTACCTTTGTGAATAGCGAAAAGTAGAAAAATTAGACTTTTGGTCTAAGTCAGGCTTTATTTTCACATTTAGTTATTTCCATTTTTTTTCTTTCCACCTTTCTTTCCTTCCTTCTTGCTTTCTCTCCTTCCTCCTTGCCTTCTTTCTTTTTTCTTTTCCAATCTTTTACCTTTTTTCTTTACTTGACTTTTTCTTTCTTTCTTTCTTTCTTTCTTTCTTTCTTTCTTTCTTTCTTGCTTCCGTCTTTCTTTCTTTCTTTCTTTCCTTCCTCAAAGGGAAGAGGCTGGCAATCAATCACAGAATGATTGGCTCTTTCATATCTGTGTAAGGCAAGGCCTTTTGATTTCAATATTACTAAGTGATGTTACTCATGGGGATTTTAAGCTAATCTTCGTCCATTTGTCTGAGGTTATGTCATTCACATTTTCCCTAACCCACAGAAGCATCCATCATGGGGCAAAGCATCTGCCCACTTCAGCCATTGACTGACTTTACCATGAGTTACAGCATGCTGTGTGTCACAGCCCTTCCACACACAAAGTAGTTTCCTTCAATGCTGGGGAGTACTATTTTAATGTGTGAGTTCTTTTAGGGTGAAAGCATTTTTGCCTATAGTTAATTTTTTTAAGAACACCAGACAACTATTTGAAACATAGTGTTTTGCAAAGAACCATGATATGACAAAAAAAACTTGCCAAAAGGCTCATGGTCAATGCCAAACCTATTGGCTTTTGTAATGCTTGTTTTATAACTGCTCCTAAGTTACAACATTATGGGTATTCCCCGCTTTTACAATGGTCACCGGGCTGCCCTTCCGAGGGATCACCTACATTCCCTATACTAATCAGGGCCAGCTTTAGTACTGGTGGTGGCCTTATTGAAACAATCTTTTTTGCACCCCCTCACCCATGACCACCTCCTCGACTTCCCTCACTACCACTTGGCAAAAGTGCCCCTCGTATCTACATAGCCTTCTCTCACATACATTTCATTTGTTTTGAAGTGCTGGTAAAGGTTGGCTCTGTGCCATTTTATGGGAGTCAAAATTACCACTAGACAAAACTCCATCTGTTTCACTCTAACGAGAACATTTATCACAAAACTTATCTTGACATTTTTATTGCTGCCTGAAAACTGGACAAACAAGGAACTCTGCAGCAGGTACTTTGAAATCGTAAGTTATTGCTAAACACAGCACCCCCCTGAGGTCAGTCCCTAAACTCCAGGTCTATACCCAATGCGGTCACACCAGTAGCCCCTCCCTAGAGTGCCATGCTCCTAACTATAAACTCACATTGAGGTCACAAGTGGGATTTACGGTTAAAACATTACCTAGGTATTTTTCCATGAATTAGGAATTTGAATTCCGAACTTCTAAATTTTGTCATCCACAGTGTAATGAATGACTATAACAGTGTTTGTGAACGAGAGGTTGTGTTTACAGAATGCTTTTTCCTGCAAGCATGACACAAAGCAGAAAGATGCATGCTTGTTTTTGTACCAGTGCAATGTTTACATTGGATGACACCACACATGTCAAAATATGTGTTATTCAGAGCACAAGTCGGGGGTACACGCAGGTGGCCGACGTCAGCTCTCTATTTTTAAAGGGTGGATGCCGTCCAACCTGCCAAAAAGAAGATGGGTCCTACTGTAAAATGCTGAACATGTCTTGGTGTAATTTTCACACACCAGGACACATTTAGCAGCGTCTGCACATTGCCTGCTTTTGATCCAAGCAACAACGTGCCGGACGCTTGGAGGGTTTCATAATTCACGCTCCAGATGGGCCTATGACAAAGGCTAAATTTAAGGGGCCGTCAGACCTCCTTTTGTTGTAGAGTCCTGCCTGGCACCTATCTGGAACCTAACATCCAGCTGTAAATGCAGTGGAGGGGAGACAAAGTCACACAGCTTGTTAGCACTTCACAAGTACTCAAAAGAGGAACGCTTTGACTTTGTGCATTCCCTGTATATGAGCAATATGCATGCACTGCTGTAAGAATGTTGGATGTGTTGGTCTGTCCCAGTATTTGCACAAAATAACAGTTTAAATATCACTATTTTTTTATTTCTGTTATAAGGCTTCTCTTCAAAATGCAAGGTGTCAGAGCGCTTTAAATCAAACCCTCACTACATTGACATTCAATCACATGTTTGTACATCAATGTTCAGTATATGTTGCAAAAGAAGGTGAGGGTTTCAAGGTGTAGGAGTCACATATCGTCCTTCATAGCTCACTGCGCTATATTAGAAGGAACATAATTTATGAACTGTAAGTAACAAAAGTATTTTTTTGTTAAAAGCACTAACCCACTTAGCAATCTACATAAGATAAAAGTCTGTCCTGCGCATGTTACATGATGTGTTTTGCAGGAGACACAAAACCATCTATGCTGTTTATAGTTAAAAGGGACACTAGACAAAACACATATCTTTCCAGCTAATGCATTAACCACCAAAGTTTACGAACCGTTATTATTATTCTCTCACATTTACGAGGAACCCAAAGATATCTGCAGCAGGTGCCTTAACCCCACAAGATATTTAAAAATTCAGACTTTGTAATCAATTAAGCAGAACTGATTTACAGTCCTGTTTCTCCTTGTTGCCAGCTTCTTTGTGGCAGAGCTTAGAGCTTTTTAAAAAATGTATAAGGCCGATCACAATGGCCGCCTAATTATGGAGCTCTGCACATCGTCGGGTGATTTTTTACCACCGGAGCCGTTTTTTTTCTTTTTTAAATGGTGCTTCTACATTAACAGCTGTGGGATGTTTTGGTGAGCATTTTCATCGTTTTTAGGGCTGCCTAGCTTATTTCCAGACTTTTTAATTACGTTTTTTCATTTCTCCTCATGAGTTCGTCCATTTTGAATAAATATTTGCTCACCATTACATTATACTTTTCTGTTTTTTCTTTGAATATTTGATGGCTCGGCTAGCAGTTTTTTGCGTAAGCCTCATAATTTATTTTTGCTGTCTCATTAACATATTATTGAAGGCTTTTATTTTTATATGGGCAAACTGAAGAAAATAAAGTCGCATCAGTCCTCCTCAGCTGACAAACTTTTGCGGTTTTTACAATTGGACACTTCTGCTGCAGCTTCTTCTTCTTCCATGTCAAAGATGTCTTCCTCATCTTCTTCTTCACCTAAAGTTTCTCAGAATATTTCTTCACCTATTCATAAGAGGGTCAAACAGGACCTCATTAAGGCAAGGTAGGTTTCCACTTCCAAAAAATGACTTTAACTCCATAAATTTGGTGCTAGATGGGTCTAGCACCAAAGTATAAATATGGAGTTAGATTTGCACTGAATTAGAGTAAAAGAAAAATGACGCTAATTCAGTGCAAACGGAGTATAAATATGCCCCTTAGCGTCAAAAAATGATGCTAATCTGGTCAGAATAATTTATTTTGACTCAAAACTGCCTAACGTCATTTTTTTTAAAGTTAGCCTACCCTTTGCACCGGCTTGCACAATTCCATAAATATGGTGCCCAGCTGGTGCTAAAAAATGGTGCAAGCCAGTGCAAAACTGCCTTAGTGCAGTTTTGCACCAAAAAGTATAAATAAGGCCCCTAGTCTTTATAAAAATGAACTCATGTTAAACCTAATATGGAAAATCATCTTTTTCTCACCGGACGCTACCTTTTGTCCACACGCTTGGCTAGTCAAGGTTAGAACTGCTAATGCACCGCATCCCGCTGAAGCATATAATTTGCTTTAAATCCATCCTCGGCGTGCTGAATGCTTCACTGAGGGTTCGCCGGTATATTGGCCTTCTGGTAATGACTCTAAATCCAGCAAATGCTTTTCAGATTGAAATGTTAAAAAAAAGTGTAAAGTGGCAAGTACATTTGTCTTGAAACAAAATGAAACTGGATGAGTCATCAAACCTTCCAGGGTACATGCATAGATAAACAAACACTCATTACATTTCTTCTTCAGGTATAATGCGACTAAAGCTGAGTTTTTGAAAACATCACGATCCACATTTCGATCGTTTTGGTGTAAAAACTATAGTCAGGAATTGAAGTCACATTATATAGTTCACTATTACAGTGTAAGTTTTGTTTCTGTCAAACTTTAGCTGCCTTTGGGTGATATTGTACAATTTTGTAGTGGTGTTTCTGGAATGAGACAGGGTTACATTGTTTGCCCTGGTTATACTATTTTTCGTCCAAGCTGTGGTATATCTCACTGCTTTACATAATGTAAAGGTGTGGTTTTTTGTTGTCCAATAATGGCGACTGTGCGGTTTGCAATAGAAAATATGTAGATGTTTCGGGATTTATATGCAGGCCGGTTGTAGCACAACAGACAACTGTACATAAAGGAACGAGCTAAGACATTCAGGATCAGATGGTAAACATATTTGCTTGGATAATTATATTGTGTAATACAATTATGATTATATCTTGAGGATGCTTGTAATTGTACTAAGCTATAGTTTTCCAGAATTACTGACATATTTAAGATTTATTCCTGATTGATGTTCAGCCTGTGGAAATTTCCACTCGACCCTTTGGATTTTCCAGTCCGATTACTCCACAAACTTTAATTTTATGACTGCAGCAATAAGTCAATAGTGCATATTTTTGTGAAAGTAAAATTCCACCCACCCTAAATTTATTAATCAAAATTGTAAATTCATTCCAGCAAATACATATTTGTGGACATATGTTGAGCTTTGAAGCACAAACCATTTATAATTTCAGATCAAATTCTGAAATCTGGATTAGATTTCAAGACTTCTGGGTTTAAGGTTGGCAACTTGGCCTTAGACAATATATCACCACATTTTATTCTTCATATGCTAATTAAACTTTTGGTTGTACAATACTGACTGCTGCTAAATGAAAAGGGCAGCACCAACTAACATCATCTGGTCAGTTATAATCGAATAATGTATACGGCTGTATATAGAATTAAGCAATATTAAAATGTGGGAGTATTACAGTGTCACCAGTTCAGTAGTATGAGAGGTCAGGAATGCTCTTGCATGAAAGCTGAATGAAATAAAATAAACATATAGCTAGTTTTAAATTTCCGAACGGTTCTATTTGAGAGCGAATTATTTTTTCAACAGTGGAGTTACAGCACAAAGGGGATTCTCCAAAATGTCAGGGCTGACAATGCCTCCATGCACCCATTGACCTCCGATAACTTCTCAGTGTTGACAACTCGGGTTCCCGCCCACTTGGCCTACACAAAACTTCTAGTTTCTGTTGAAGGGTAGTAGTCTGGGAAAGAGATAGAATTTATGAAAGCAAAAATGAATCATACAGCTCTATTAGCTTTTTGTTGCATCTCTTGCTTACATGATGAACGAGAACCAAGATGCCAAAATTGTAGCATCAGGGGCATAAAAAAACTCAGGAGTAATTCCTTTATGAGCATGGAATCACAGATAAACCTTTGCATTTAATGTGTGGATGTGATTCGTAATGTCCGAAATTGCAACAGTACGCCACTTTGTTTAAACATGTTTTCGTTCTGGTAAAAATCGTAAAATCAACTCAGAAAGTTTTCTACCATCACTGCAGCATCACCCACACTTGGAATCTCTGTATTCTTTTGGAGAAAACAAATCAAATAAGTTCAGTGCAGTACTTTACAAAATGCTGATTTAGGGAGAATTGCAGTCACTGTTATTGTTCCTTAGGTTAGCTTTATTTTACATTTCATTTATTTTTTGTTGGATAACCCGGAATTTGCACCAAGAGGTGCAGGCATGCCCATATCTATTTGGGAATAAAGGATAAGAAAAATGGTAGTGGGAGTACCGGGTTATAAATATGTATTCCTTCCTCTTGCATAGCTGTCCAGATTTGTCATTATAATTAGGAATTTACTGTTTGGCGCCTAGTTTGCTGTACTCCATTGACTTTTTCTTAATGCTTTTTGACACTATTACTGCTGTAGCATTAGAGATATATATTTTTTTATTTTAGGTGCTTCATGCCAAATTTAGATTTATTCTACCATGCATGTGCTTTTTGGCAGCTAGGGTAGGGCTGGCTCCAGAAGTATAAGGCCATGTAGCCAGACTTCATCTTTCTTCTAAGCCACCTTCTTCCTTATATGCTTCTTATCATTTTGAATGTATGCTTGTATGTGTAAGATGGTTGATTAATGTGCTTTTTTGCAACTTTTAAAACTCTTTGGCTGGGGAATTGATGCCTACAGCTGTTTGTGTTTGGGACATTGTTTGTAGGTTTTCTGAATCTTCGTTGAATGGTTACAATGTTGTAGCTACTTTTCTTGGTGGAATAAAGGCTCATTGACCCTTTCAGGTACATTATGATTATACATTTAAGCAATTCTTTCCTTGAAATGTTTCAAGGTTTCTTTGGTGGAAGAAAAGAAGGAACTCCATTCAGGGTAGGCAGCCATGTTCTTTTTGTGCTTCATGCCCTCTGCATTTCTAGGTCATGTGCTAGGTCATATTTTTGTGAAACTAGTGTGTGTGCAATAAAAGCCCATTTTCTCGCTGTTTCTCATGCATCCTCATTCCTTGCCATATGCTCATCCACAGTTTTGTGAAACAAGTGTATGTGAGCATGGCATGGGGCATGTTTTTTTTTCCATGACATCTTCTTGTTTTGCAGTGTACTCAAGTAACATTTGATGTAACCAGTCTGTACCTCTTTGCCAACATTTTGCCTCCTGCCTTTCCATGCCATGTGCGTGTCCATCATTTTGTGAAAACAGTGCTTGTGTCTGGTCATTGATAATCATTTTCTGACACTTTGAAAAACCTTTTACTAGGTGCATGGATTGTTGACTCTTTAGAGGCCCATGGTATTCTTTTATTTTTATTTTTTATATATATTTACAGCTGTATTATGTATGCTTCTGGCTGCTTGTACACATTTGTTGTTGTTTTTAATTATGTAATTTGTTTTGGCAACCTACCCCAACTTCTCAAAGTTATCTAGGGCCCTAGATGGACACCAGGCATCATTTTGTGGCTTTTCTGATTTTATGTAGTGCCATACTTACCACAATAGTTAGTTTACAGGTGGGTATATTATTATTATTATTATGAGAATGATAACTTGTAGTGCATTGACTAGAGTAGGGAACTCTGGCAGTCTTCCTTCTTATTTGTATTGCTTGAGTGCAAAAGATGAGACTGAGATGAAGAGAAATCTGTGAATTGGCAGACAATGGAGTCCGAAGATCTATTTAAGTGTCATTGCTTGTGCTGTTGATCAACAAGAAGTAAAGAAGATCACACCTAAGAAAGAGGCTTCTGCTAAGAAAGTAGCCAGTGGAGAAAAGAACTATGGTCCTCAGTACGAGGCTGGTGGACCAACTGTCTCCCCCTGGGCCCATTACAAGGTTTCCACAGGGTTGACCGGCAGTAACCTCAGAATGATGAGGTTTCCGCCCATTAGCCAAATGGAAACTGTGCAGCCCCATTGGCCTCTGCTCCTCATAGAACTCAGCGCCACTGTGGCTGACAACGACTCTGACCACTGTCGGCCTGTTGGGAACCATGTTCCTGGTTGGTACAATGGTCCCCTGGTGGTCCTACCATCAGGGTCATAATGTGGCAGCCACACCACCTGGAGTGCAGTGGTCTCACTGCCACGGAAACATTCGGGGCCGTCGGATCACCAATGTTGTAATTCGACCCTATGTTGTCACCACTGACATCAAGCCCTGATCTTTTTCCTTCCAATCTGCATCACTCTCTACTAGATGTGAAGATGTTGGAAGGAGGACCACCCTGGATCAGCAACAGTACCACCACCACCAAAGTCATAGCAGATATCTCTTAGCATGCACTGCAGTAACATCAGTGATGGCTGAATGCAATAAATCAAAAATGGAAGTGTCTCAGCAAACCAAATATTCCAGGAAAATCAACAGGAACAAGTGTTGTCCACTGTTGCACCTGAACATCTAGAGCTAGGAGCAAATGAGGAATGTTGTGACTGTTTTTCATTTGAGCATTATCATGTTCACCATCTGTTCTGAGGAAAAAGAAAGACTGCACCCCACCTTCTTCATCCCTCTCATCAATTGAAAGTGTCATCGAGGACCCTTGATGCCTGCCACAGGAGATAAGAGAAAATTGATTTTCCAGAAAGTTTAGTTGGCAGTGAGGAGGATGAGGAACCAGTGATTGCTTTTGTTGAGAATGACAGGGAGGAAATGCTGATCACTTCTGTTCAACCTTCTACTGTGACACCACATACATCTGGTGCCATCATTTCAAACTCCCAACAGCCAGCACCGGACATCAGCACTAGAGAAGTCAGACCGCTCTAAGAATTAGCATATACCATCACCTAGTGTCACCACAACAAATTCCAGCTGTGGCTGTGCAAGGTAGCTATCCTCCCAGGTTTGAAACTTCTTTACACTTAGGCTGAATTGTGACCATATTGCAGACTGACCAGTTTTCCACTGACCAGGGCATAGTAGGAAGCCAAATGAACATTATTGTAATTGGGGCCAAATGGACCTAATGGAAAACCAACATTCAATCCTGTGCAAGCCTAACCTAATAAAGATTGCTGGTGCTTACAAGTAAGAACACTGTCAGATGGAACAGGGATTGGATGATGATGAAGAGGATTTTGTTGTCATACGAAGCAGACCCATCACTATTAGTGCACAGCCACCACTTGCTTCATCTCTCTATCGGGTTATGTTTAACAAGGAGTCATAATACCATAGTATCACCAAACCCATAAACTTGTCCATTTATACAATGAGAAATGTGACAAAATGTGTAGGACTTGGTATCCTCCCTTTTTATTTGGTAGAAGGAGATGGGTTTCTGGCAAGTTTGGAGGCTCTTTGTCCATAATGGAACATTCCAAACTGGATCAAATGTTCAACCATTGCTGTACTGTAACTCCACCATCAATTGCAAAAATGAGTTGGCAAAGCAATGAAGGAGAGCAATGTGTTGTCCAACCATCTCACTACTGACGTGGACTGCTCATCAAACTACAGACTACATGTGCATCATTACACAATGGGGCTACTTTGGGGGGCGTTAGGCAAAGGCTAGCTGTTGATCTCACAAATGCTGAGGCTTTTTAAGGCATTCATTGGCAGTTGCATTGGATTCTTTGTCACTTTAAAATGGTAGTATATTGTCAAAACCATGGTTGATGAAGGATACTTATGTGTGCTATGTTTAGCTTATTGCATCAACCTAATTATGCATGATTCCTCTCAAAGAAGTAGGCAATAAGTCTGTCCACAATTTGCAGTATTTGCATATGTTTCTGCTTTTTCTTTAAAGGCTGTAAGCAGTTGAGAATCATTCAATGTTCTAATACAGTCCCCGCAAAAACTCTGATACAGAAGGTTTCAACTGTTTGTAACTCCAGCTGAGACAGGTTGCAATGGCTGTTGGAGCAGTATAGCTCTAGCAGCGATAAAGTGCTACAAGTAAGTGGAGGTGAAACTTCCAAAGCCATGATGATGGAGGTTGACACATGAGGGCAAGTAGAGAGCCTGATCCAAATTATAGTTCATTTTGAGATTTGGCATGAGAAGTCAGCAAGGAGGCTTGTACTGTAAGCACGCCATCTCATTGTTGCACATGCTGTAGGATCATTTGGGCAAGGCAGGATAATCAAATTACAATGTCAATGAAGAAGGTGGTTCAGTCAATAGCTGTTTCCACTGTATCAGGGAAAACAATATTAACACACCAAAAAATCACCAAACACATTTTACCAATCAGAATATTCTGACCCTACACTAAAAGAAAAAAAAAATACATATACAGACAAAAAAGAACATTGACAAATAAATCTAAATTACAACACTATCAACATCAAGAAATAATGAACATTCTCACTATGTTATCACTAATGAAAAATAAAAATGGCAACACAAACAAAAACATTGAACACTAGAATGCTGATATTATTAAAATACAAACATTAAATATGATATTAAATATATACATAATTCTAAATAACATAAATATATTAAATTCAAAAGGAAAACACTAAATAGCCTTTATGATAGCTGGTAAACACACTCTAAATAGTATCCAGACAGCTTGTCAAATGAAACGTAAATACAAGTAACAAAAAGAAATCCTTTATCAAATGAAAATAGTATATTAAAGACATCAAAATATACAAGAATGATTCAAAAAGCAACTACAGCAGGACAGCTGACTCTCCAGGTTTGATACTCAACATAACAAGAAAACTAAACTCAAAGGGACTGTTAATATAACTGACAAAATATGTCTGTTTAAGTGAATCATATGAGAATAAAAAACATTAAATACTTAAATAAATAAATACAAATGTAATATTTATGTATTTCTCCAAAATACAGGCACCTCCAATATCTGAAAACAAAAGGAAAATAAAAAAGAGAAATCAAGCCTCAGACATCTGAAAATCATGAGTCCAAGAAAGACATAGGGGGTCATTACAACTTTGCCAGTTCTACTGCAGGACCACCGAAGCCATTGGCACGACACTGTCATCATACCATCATACCAGCGTCATATTACAATGTTCCTGCCATGCAGGAACATTGTATTATGACATTTCCACCTGACAGACCAGTGGGAACAGTGCTGATGTATTGGTTAATGGAGCCGAGGTATAGCACAACAGCACCCTAGGAATGCACACTGTCTGCACAGCCTTTCCATGGTGGGGTCCCAGTCATGGGAATGCTGGCAGAAACAGGAGTTGTAATCAGCATGGTGACACTGACTTCAGCACCAGCGTGACTGACTAAGAGTCTGACCACCATCAGCCTGTCAGGAACCTTGTTGCCGGCAGTGACAGCCGTCTCCTAGTGGTCTGACTGCCAGGGCCATAATGTGGGAGTCAGACGGCCTGAAGTGCGGTGGACCTTGGACCACCAGACTCATAATGAGGCTCATAATATAAAGTCAGCATTAGAATTAAAGCATGAAAATAACATTTAAAGTTAAAATGTAAAACTATAATAAAATTAACAAAGCTAAACTAAAAGAATAACTATACATAGGCCCTTATTACGAGTGTGGCGGTCTTTAGACCGCCACATTTGCGGTGTGGTCTGGACCTCCACCAATACCATGGTCTGACCACCACATTATAACCCTGGTGGTCGGACAGCCAGGGAACTGCCAGCTCCTGGCTGTGGCAGAGGTCCTAATCAGCGCTGACTGTGGATTTCGACCTCCTTCTCTGCCAGCTGTTTCATAGCTGTAGCACTGCCATGAAAAGGCTGGTGGAGAACAGGTGCATGGGGGCCACATGGGGGCCCTGCACAATGCATGCACTTGGCATGAACAGTGCAGGGGCCCACCTGCCCAGCACCATTACAATGCATACTGTCGGCTTTGCAGACAGTGAACATTGCAAGGATGCTGATGTGCTATGGTATTTAGCCAATATCTTAGCACTGTTCCCGCCGGTCAGCATGGCAGGTACGCATATCACTATGTTCCCACCTGTCCGCCTGGCGGGAACATTGTAATATGCTTTGGGGGGGCACCACTGGTATGATGGTGGCATCATCCCCACGAGTTTGGCTTTCAGCTCATCCAACCGTCAAACTCATAGTAAGGCCCTTTAACATGAACCCCCCCATTATCAATAGAATGAAACAAAACTATCCCCATCAATAAATTATTTTGATGATAATAGGATTTGTCACCTGCACTTATGAGGACACAGATATCAACCCAATTATCATATTCCATGGTCTACTGTTTTCAACAGCACCATGTCCCAAGAAACAAAGACAAAATTTGCAGTAGATAGATGGCAAAATACCTTCCCAGGAACACTTGGAAGAAGCCAATGTACACCATATACATTTTTATATATATTAAAAAAGAGAAAAGCTACAAAGAACTAACAACTACATTATGAGGTTGGCGCTCCTCGGGCAGCCAGCCCTGGGGTGACAGTCGGACCACTGTGGCTGTGGTGTTCTGACTACCACATTACAAAATAGATTGGCGGACCCTGCCAACACTAAATATCCAGACAGTCTGTGATGGTCTTGTTTGTAGTCAGCCACGCCGGCATGGAGCTCAGTGCTGCTGTGCTGATTATAAAATCTTTACGGTCTTGTTTTATTTTCATCTATCTAACTGTTTTTGCCTAGGCCAGCACTCAGTTCTCAAACTCGACATTCTTGATCACTCTGTGCTCCCTTCAAGGCTACAGCTCGTTACATTGCCGGTTAACGTGGTAGAAGTTTAGCCTTCAACATTCGTAGAAAATACACATCCTTACTGAGGGACACTTTCTCAGAATATCAGCTGTGTTATTATATGAATATTTCCTTGTCACTTACAAGTTAGAGGGAGATTCCAGCCAGGGAACTACGACTGTATGCTGATTGCTGAATGCTTCGCTACAGATGCTAAAGCAGACCGCAGGCCTTTGCTCAGGTATGGGGGTTGATGTCTTCCCAGGGGAACCTGAAAGGCAGAATTAGAGCTTAACATGCTGTAGTCGATTGTAACCTAGATAGGAAATAGTCCATTGATCATAGTGACAATAGGATAGCGTTGTTTTTATGCTTCACTCATCTTGTCACAATTTTAATACTGTCATGTTGTGTCGTCCTGGTTATTGCAGCTTATGCTTTTCTATCTAAGATGCAGTTGTTTCATTAAAGTTATTATTAAAACATATACTGCTTCCGTTTGTCATTTATATATGAGACTGGATTGTAAATGAGAGAACTGGATGAGACCTGAGTGACCACGACCTCCCTGAGAAGCCTAATATGTAATACGCTCGGCTGCCCAATCATCACTATCCTTTGGTAGGGGTGAAGCACTGCTAGTTACCCGGAGCAAAACCCGGATTGGAGCGACAGGTGTCACCCGCAGTCTCCCACACTGCGGGCGATTCTGCCACTCAAAATCCAGTAGTCTCATTAGAATAATGAGAGCCTAAGCAACAGTTCCACCAGCCTTTTCATGGAGGTTTCCCCACCATGAAAAGGCAAGTGGAGAACAAGTGCAGGGGGTCACAAGGGGTATGGGCAGTGCAGGGGTCCCCCAGCCCTGTACGCTTGAAATGTGCACTGTCTACTGTGCAGACTGTGCACATTTCAAGTGTGCTGGTGCACCCTGCGTGCAGCAGCAATGCCATCGGCTCTATTATATGCCAGGAACAATGCTACCACACCCTCCCCACTGGGCTGAAGGGTGGGAACCAGTGGGAAAGTCCTGTGAGAAGACCTGCATGTCTGTAGCAGTCTTCTCACCATGGGGCTGGTGGTCCCATCAACTTTGTAATGAGACTCTTAAGAATGGGGCAATCCCTCACCCAAAGAAATGCACAAATATCCAAACAAATGAAAGAAATGCATGAAATCCTAGGTTGCACAGTATTAATATTTGCTAACCACCAAGCCCTCCCAACTCACAATTCAATAGCAAGACTTCTACTTTAAAACCACCACACTAAACAACAACTCAATTTTCGAATAAATGAAAACAGGTAGCTTAATATTATTCAAAGATATTTTAAATATCAATGCAAAATATAAAATAAATATGCAGTATAGTTGTTCAAACTGATAAATAAAAATGTAAATAATAAATATTAAAAAATACAAATCAACAAGATTAATTAATTTCAATCACCAAACATTTATTTATCACTCACACAGATATTGTAACATAATAAAAACATAATAAAAATAGTGATAATTAATAACACAATATAACTAACATCAACATTTCCCACCCAATGAAATATATATTCAAATTAAAATTGCACTTGCTGTTTCTTTGCGGAAGTCCTTGGAAATCAAATGACAACCCAAAAAAATAAATTCCAAAAACATTATCTATAAAAAGAATCCCCCAAAAATGCACCAATAACCCACCCAGAAATAAAACATTATGGCAATATGACTTGATTAATCCAGGGATCCATCCATCCATCCCAAACACGGAAAAAGACAAAATACATTTTGTTTAAAAAATAATTACATACTTTTTCTTGAAGACACAAAATGCATCCAGATGATAGTAATTTCCAAAATAAAAACATATAAACTCAGCAAAATAACTAAAATATAACACATTACAATAAAGTCAACTGCACTCACCCAATGTTACTAATACAGATTAAACTAAGAAAAAACATACTCAACTAAGATTAACTAACAAACACTACCCTAACTCTGAATACCTCCACCAAAACACTAAAACCTTAGAAACCAACTGTATATTATTTTTACATTATCCAGGGAACAGGCATAGGAAAATGTAACCACAAAATCCACAAACAGCTCCAACTGACCACTAAGTAAAACAAATCAAAAAAATTATTATAGTAAATGGTAGAATAATGGGCAAAACAAATTACCTTCATTCCATTGGAACTATGGGTAAAAAACATTACATTTTTCTTTAAGGATGATTGTAAATTGGTTGAAAAACATTTTGAATATGTTACTATATTCTTTCTTGTTGATAAAATGTTAAAATGTAAACAACTTATATGATAAAGCATACCAAACATAATAATCCTTTTTTTACAGCAATTTATAATATATTAAACTACTTAAAAACAAAGTAAAAAAAAATATTTGTATGTAAAAAGACACTATAAAACACTTTTAAACAAATGGTGTGTCTATGTATAAATGTATGTACTCCGAAAGCCTATTATATGCAAAATATTAATAAAGTTACACTAAAAACAATTACATCATATTAATAAAAATGTGTTACTATTATCTTGTGTTTATTTAAAAATATTCTTTATATTTAACAACAGGGTGAGAAAATGAGTATAACTAATGTAAGCAATTGTAGTTAATAAAAAGTATAAAACAAAACACTCATACGTGGGAATCCTTTCTTGGAACATCAGCTGTTTTATTATAAAAACACTACTTTGACCCATGTACGTTAGAGGGAAATTCCAATCAGATGACCACGACTGTATTCTGATTGCTAAATGCTTCACTGCAGCTGCTTATGTAGACCACAGGCCACTTGCTCAGGTATGAGGGATGATGTCTTCCCAGGGGAAACTAAAGGGTAGAATTAGAGCTTAACATGCTCTGCTCTAACATAGTCTAGGTAGGAACTATTCTAAAAAAAATGTAGTGACAATCAGGTAGCATTATTTTTATGCTTTACTCTCTTTGTCACACTTTTAATCCTGTCATGGTTCATTGTGCTAGTTATTGCAATACATGGTTTATTATCTAAGATGCAGCTGCTTCAATAAAACCTTATTGAACTATACTCTGATTCTGATTGTCGTTGCATATGTGAGACTAAAGTAACTGAGAGAAACGGATGAGATCTAGTGACCATGATTTCCATGAGGAGTCATTTGTGTCATGCGCTCGTTGCACAGTCACCCCTGCTCATTGGTGCAGATGACCTACTGCTAGTTAGCCAGAACAAAACCGGGATTAGGCCGACAGGTGTCACCTGGTGTGGGTTCAGACTCAGTCCCCTGCAGTACAAGTGATTCTGCCACCCAAATGCAGTATTCTCATTAGGATAATGAGAACCTACGTGACAAGCCCATAGAGAATATAGCTGCTGAAGTAACTTCTGTCAGACTTGTATGTGGGTTTATATCATAAACCATAATGCTTAAACTAGCAAATAACTCAGTACACTGTGTTGAATAACACCAGCTTCTGCATGGATTTTCCATTCACTCTCTCTTCTTTTAGTTTCATGTTGCAAAATCTTTTTGCTGGTTAACCTTTTCCACTTAGTATAAGAACCTAGGCCCATATTTATACTTTTTGACGCAAACCAGCGCTGGCGCTGGTTTACGTCAAAAGATTTACTGCCGCCTAACGCCATTCCTATGTGCCATGCGGACGCCTTATTTAAGGATTGGTGTTATCCGGCGTAGGGGAAAATGGGGGTTGTGCGTCAAAAAATGGTGCAAGTCAGGTTTGAGTAAAAAATCATGGCTCAAACCGGACTTGTGCCATTTTTTGATGCACAACCCCCATTGAAATGACTCCTGTCTTAGCAAAGACAGGTGTCATTGCCCCTTGCCCAATGGCCATGCCCAGGGACCTTCTGTCCCCTAGGCATGGCCATTGGGCACAGTGGCATGTTAGGGGGGCCCAAATTAGGCCCCCCATGCCACTTAAAAAAATAAAAAAATAATGCTTACGTCAACTTACCTGTACTTAACTGGGATGGGTCCCCCCATCCATGGGTGTCCTCCTGGGGTGGGAGAGGGTGGCAGGGGTGTCCCTGGGGGCAGGGAAGGGCACCTCTGGACTGCTTCTCTGGTGTGAGACCACGGAAGTGAGCCCACAGGTCCCTTAATGCCGGCCCTCACCCAGACGTTAAAAAACGGCCCACCCCCTCCAGTGCGTCAAAATGACGCAGGAGTATAAATAAGGCGCACAGGCCTTAAAGTCATTTTTTGCACTGGAACGCCTACCTTGCATGTCATTAATGCAAGGCGGTTTCCCGAATCTGAAAAATTACGCACACTGAGGTTTTTTTACGTCCGCGGGGTCGGGCATCATAATTTAAATATGGGGCACGATTTGCGCTGAATTAGCGTCAAAATGTTTGACGCACATTCGGCGTAAACAGAGTATAAATATGCCCCCTTGTGTTTTCTGTGGAGTCTTGCTTGTTTGGGCATGTTAAGACTACTGCTATTTTTGATAGAGAGGAAGGTGGTGCATAATATATTCCTGCTCTTGTAAGAATTATGATTTTTGGCTGGGGTGGTAGGCAGCATAACATAAAATATATTCTGTATGTAATAGGTTTGCTTTAATGGTAACTGTAGAGGGGAGGGCAGTAGATAGTCATTACTGATGAGAGTATGCTTAAGTGATTTCAAGTCATGAAGGAAGTGCAGGGGTTGCACATGGTCAGTTTTCAAATACGGATTACAGGAGGGTGGAGGCCTGCATTTGGGTTAGCCTGACAAGAGAGCTTGAGTAGACAGAAAGCACAATGTGTGGACTTTAGTCTGTGTGCTGGGTCATGTTGAGGGCTCAGTATCTGTGTGTAGGTAGGTGGAACTTCCTGTTTTACAAAGGAAGCTATATTTTGCAGTTGAGTAACGAGTAAACATTGCAAGTAAACATCTAAATGAATAAAAGATGAGGCTTTCATGTATAAAAAGAAAATGAATACATAAAAAAAAAATACAACAACCCACACCTGACTCACCACCTCACTAACCACTAAATAAACACTCAACTAGAACCTCTTCCACAACTGTTTCCACGCATATGACCCACAATAAACTCAACCACTCCTTAGTGAAAACACACTTCCAATTTGTCCATTCTCCACTTCAATTAACTTTATACTTGGGCCAGAGTGTAAATGCCGGTCATGACCTTCCAGAAAAGGACCAGTTTGGATAATGGGGAGTGGAGCTGGGTGTTGTGGGGTTGTCCATTCATCTGCAGTGGCTCCATCAATGACAGTTGGTGCTGCCAGCTCAAAAATTAAAAGGCCTGCCACTACTTCCTTCTCCTCCATTTCTCCAAGCTGATAGAAAGCTGCCACAGTCGCCTCCATCCTTCCATGGTGCATGCAAATGGGCTTGCTCTGGAGGTCTTCCCCCTAGAAGAGAGTTGTGCAGAGATTTGCGATGAGTTGCTTTACTTTGGATTTATAATGGCACTCAGGGCCATGCAAGGTTGTCTTTTGTGGCCTGATAAATCACTCTTTGATGGTTGTTTTGCAGTTGCACCTCATTGTATGGTGCATGTGCACCACAACCTTTTAGTAAATCTGCCCCTTAATGTTTGGTTAATAGAATAATTAACAGAAAATATACATAGGGGGTTATTCTAACTTTGGAGGAGTGTTAATCCGTCCCAAAAGTGATGGTAAAGTGACGGATATACCACCAGCCGTATTACGAGTTCCATAGGATATAATGGACTCATAATACGGCTGGTGGTAAATCCGTCACTTTTCAGTCACTTTTGGGACGGATTAACACCTCCTCCAAAGTTAGAATAACCCCCATAGTGCCATTAAATTAATTGTGCCTATTTTATTGACTATATCATGCAACATTGATTCAATTAACCTAGTGGTATGATCCCTGGACAATTACTAGCTAATGATAATATGCCAGTAACAAGAATGAGTACAAGAATAAGAATAATTCCATTAGCCTTGCTGTTTCCAGAACCAACTCCTGTCCAAAGCCCGACCCTCACTACCCCCTCTCCTCTAATTCATTATCAATTCAATAAATACTGTTCCTGGGTTAAGGAGCAAGTATGTTTTAGGAAAGGTTGACTTTAGGGCATAGTTTGGGCTATGTTTATGGGTGGCTATGAACAATATGACTGGTTAATGGATGGTAGAAGATGGACAGGTGTAAGAAATGATGTAGGAAGAAAATTAGCAAGAAGTTGTGGGAGAAATGTGGCAAATGATGGGATGCGATGGACAGGATGGATTTGGTAGCAATGAATAGGTAGCGGGCTCCGTGCAGCACATCACTTCTTCTACCCATTAACATAACAGATACAGAAACATAAAAAGGTAGATAACCTAAAAAGGATTGGGGACTGGGCTTAGAACGAAGGAAAGAATAAAACAATGCAGTAGTTATCATTGAAAAATAGACTTGACACCAATATTCGCACCAGGAGATGCATGCTCTCCATCTGTTGACCCTACTGGTGACCTTCTTACTGGTCCTCCTCTGTGATGACCTCAGCAGGCTTTACATGAGCGGGAAGTAATGCTGCACAAATTAAACGATGCTGCCACTTCCTCCTAGGTTCACACCCCGGCAGTGCCATTGGGAAAGGGAGTCCTGGGGCCCAATATTTGCCTCTGCCATGACATGATGTTGTGTAAGATCAAAAGAAAAATAATTAGTGCAAGGAAACAATGAATAATAAAATAACAGGGCAGGGAACAAAGGTAGAAAGAGAAAATGAAGTAAAAAATTGAACACATGGTCAGGAAAAGGATCGACCTGGACTGGAATGGACAGGGAAACACTGCAGTACTGACAGACAGGCAGGACCTGGCTGAAGTCTGGTGTACTATGCCTTGTTCAAATCTGTCACAGACATCCTAGCGTGCATGCTTTGCACTGTACTTTACTGTGAAATGTGTCCTCTTGATATTTTTGGATGCAAAGTATTTTGCATAATTTCTGCAAAGAAAATTGTGTGAGAATTTTGTCCAGGAAAGAAAGTGCTCCCCTTGGAACATCACATTATGGGCCTGATTACGGGGCTGGCAATCTTGGGACCAGCAGTCTCGTGGTGGCCGTCTGGACTACCGCTGCTGTCGAGGTTCGACCGCATATTACGACCCTGGCGGTCAGACTGCTAGGGTTCTGCTCTATCCACCCGGATTAGTCATCCAGACGGGCTGACATTGGCAGAGGTCAGAATCAGGCAGGGCAGCGCTGAATGCAGCATCTCCCTACTGATTACAACTTTGTTTTCTATCAGCCTTTTCATGGCAGCATCACCGCCAAGAAAAGGCTGGAGGAGAACAGGTGCAGGAGCAATGCAGGGGTCCCCCTGCCTAGCACCCTCTACTATGCAGACAGTGAGAATTGCAACAGTGCTGGTGCCCCCTGCGGCAGCAGCTTTGCAGAGAATGATGCCACCACTTTCCCACTGGGCTGATATGCAGAAACCTTGGTTTCCACCCATCAGCCCAGCGGGAAAGTTGTAATGGGCCAGACGGGGAGGCAGTCAGCATGGTGGCAACCTCCCTGTCAGAAGTTCGGCGGACGGGTTATCCCATTTGCTAAACTATTAATGAAGTGCTATATGTGACTACAAGCTACTGTCTTCAAGAAACTTGCCGTGCTGCCAATGCCAGGTCATAGCTCTGTAACTGATTTTCCAGTGTGGCACAAACAGGATAACTTGGTTGTTAGGCATAGATTTATCTTCCCCTGCTTCCTACACTATTGCTATAGAATTATAGAATGAGATTTTTTTTTTATTTTTTTATTTTTTATTATTATTGTTATCATTATTATTATTATATAACCATCACCATCATCCTTAGTTACGGGTTACAGGGCTCAGACTGTATCAACCAGAGACATTTTCTACTGGTGTTAAAGAGTTTAATCTTACTGTTGCACACACAATTATTGTACAAGTACACTCATTTAGCAGTTAACTCTAGAAGAGTCAAGCAGCCCAATAATTACATAGGAAGGTGGTGTAAGATTAAAGACTTATGGCCTGATTTATACTTTTTTAGCACCGCACTTGTGTCATTTTTGGACGCAAAAGCGGCGCAGACGTACAAAATATAATTGATGTTTTTTTTTTTGTTTTTTTTTAATTGTCCTCATATTTCTTTTAGCAATTTCATAATAGCCAGACCCAATACATATCTAGATCCTGTTTGAACCAGATAAGGACCAGCCTTGCCCGGAAGACCCTTCGTGGAACGGCAAAAGTAACTGTGTATCAGCCGTACCTTGAGATGACATAATCATTGGACAATATACTCAAGCACTAAAATTAATGCTCGTGTTTGGAGAAAACCAGCTCACCCATAGTTGCCATAATTCCTTAACACCTTTGACTCCAGTTCTACAAAAATCTAATTGACAAACTTTCATTACAGCCTCCACCCATACCCACCAAGTGGGTGGGAGAAAGCCAGTGTCTACAAATCTCGCGTCTTGCCAAAAGTATTAAATAAAACACCAAATTCTTATGAACACTTGAAAGATTTGTGACTTCTAAAGTACTACCAAAAAATACTAAAGCCGGAGAGAGACCGTCAGTGGGGCCTGTATCACAAAAGATAAAGGGGGTCATTACAATCCTGGTGGACGGTGTTAAAGCTGCGGTAATACCGCAAACAGTGCAGCAGATAAAAAAATGGAATTATGACCCTGGCGGAAACCGCCAAAAAAGACAGCCACTTTAACACACTGCCCGCCACAGTGGTACAGACAAGCAGCGCGGCGGTCACCGCCAACAGACAGGTGGAACACAATGTACCGCCCATAGTATTACAACCCGCCAATTTGCCACCTTTTCTGGGGCGGATTCACCGTGGATAAAAACACGGCGGAAACAGCTTTTGCAATGGGAAAACGCTCACCTGAACACATCCCACGAGGAACGAGGACTCCATGGACCCGGAACTCCAAATACTCCCTGCCCTTGTCTTTCTGCTCCTCTACGACCAACATCTACGTAGGCGCCGAAGACAACGGTGAGTACTGCACCTACGGCATGGGGGAGGGGGGAAGCAAAAGTTAGGGGGACACCCACCAAACACCCCCACCCCCAAACTCGCATAATACAACATACACACCAATGCATTCACATAAATCACAGTAACAACCCCCCCAGAAGAATGAAAAGACAAAGCAAAATTTGGTCAAACATTGTAATGTGGCAATATACATGTCATACAAAAATATACAGATATATATGAAAATCAGTCATAAATATATACATTACGAGAAGTAGTGCAGATATGTACATAACAATGTCCGTGCACCAACAGTCCAAAAATGCATGGGCGAGGCCCACAAATGATACCTGACCACAATCAGAGAGAACACTGCCGGGGCATCAGATAGAAATACTACAGGCACCTCAGGGGGAAGGGAAGGGGGGGCACCTCAGCCGGATGACTGCAAAGCCAGATCCACGACAGGGCTCCATGCCCATTGATGTATCCTGGGGAGTGCAACGCCACAGTCTCTCAAGTCTCTACAGTGGGTGGGTTGCCCACTGTGCCATCCTGGGGAGTGCAAAGCCACAGTCTTTCAAGTCTCTACAGTGGGTGGGGTGCCCACCGTGCCATCCTGGGGAGTGCAAAGCCACAGTCTCTCAAGTCTCTACAGTGGGTGGGTTGCCCACTGTTCCATCCTGGGGAGTGCAAAGCCACAGTCTTTCAAGTCTCTACAGTGGGTGGGGTGCCCACCGTGCCATCCTGGGGAGTACAAAGCCACAGTCTCTCAAGTAGATGCAGGTCTCCACTGGTTCTGGAGGGGGACTGGTGCCCAGACTGGATGAGTCTCCCCGTGAAAGTTCCTGTCCTGTCACTGTCCCAGCTGCACATGGGATAAGGATTCCTTATGTGGCGGTCTATTCATTCCTACCCGGTGCTTGCCCTGTTCAGCGGTCTTCACCATAGCGGTCTTTGCCCTGTTCAGCGGTGCTTTGCCATGGCGGTCTTTGCCCTGTTCAGCAGTGCTTTGCCAGGGCGGTTCTGGACTGTTCAGCGGTGCTTTGCCATGGCGGTTCTGGACTGTTCAGCAGTGCTTTGACATGGCGGTTCTGGACTGTTCAGCGGTGCTTTGCCATGGCGGTCGTTGCCCTGTTCAGCGGTGCTTTGCCATGGCGGTTCTGGACTGTTCAGCTGTGCTTTGACATGGCGGTTCTGGTACGGACATTGGTGTGTGGCATGACGTTCCCTACATTGGGCATTGGTGTGTGGCATGACGTTCCCTACACTGGGCATTGGTGTGTGTCATGACGTTCCATCATAGCCCACCTGGGCTGTGGCAGCCGGGGCCCTCCTGGGCACTGAGTCCGGCGGTGGCGGTGGTCTCCTGACCAGTGACGATACTTGTGCCCTCCTGGGCAATGACTCCGGCGGTGGTCTCCTGACCAGTGACGATACTTGGGCCCTCCTGGGCAATGACTCTCACGGTGGTCTCTGGACCAGTTATGAGACTTGGGCCTTCCTGGGCTGTGACTCCGGCGGTGGTCTCTGGCCAAGTGACAATACTTGGTCCCTCCTGGGCAATGACTCCGGCAGTGGTCTCCTGACCAGTGACGATACTTGGGCCCTCCTGGGCAATGACTCTGGCGGTGGTCTCTGGACCAGTGACAATACTTGGGCCCTCCTGGGCAATGACTCTGGCGGTGGTCTCTGGACCAGTGACTATACTTGGGCCCTCCTGGGCTGTGACTCCGGCGCTGGTCTCCTGACCAGTGACGATACTTGGGCCCTCCTGGGCAATGACTCCGGCGGTGGCGGTGGTCTCTGGACCAGTGACGATACTTGGGCCCTCCTGGGCTGTGACTCTGGCGGTGGTCTCTGGACCAGTGACGACGGTGCTGGCGGTTGTGTCTCGACCGCCGGAAATGATGGCGTACTTCTCTGCCGTGACACTCACAACAGGCTGGGCAGACTTCCTCTGGCCCTTCCCCACCTTTGGGGGAGTCACAGCTGACTCTCCAATCCCCTTGGAACCCATGTGAGTTGTTTTCCCACCAGGAGTCTTCACACGGTCCCGTCGTCCACTCTCCAATTTTAGAGCCTTTACAGGGGGTGGGCTGCCAGTTCCTTGGCTCCGGGTCACACTGCCTGCCCTGGTGGCCGGTGCACTCCACAAACCTTGAACAGGCACCACTGGTATTGGAGGCTTTTTGGCTGAGGCGCTACGACGGCACTGATGAATTGGAGGGGGGGGGGTTGGGGGCAAAAAGGTCAACTTAACAGAGGGACAGTTTCTGACAAACACTGAGATGGGTAGTTGGAGGGGGCCTGGGAGTGGAGGAAGAGGAGGTGGTTGTCGGAGGTGTCACTTTAGGTGTTTTGGGTGCAGGTGCAGGTACTGGAGGCTGTCGTGAGGTGGATGGATGTTGGGTGAGTGATTGCCGGCGTTTGTGTTCTTTGGGAGGGGGCATCACAGACACACTGGGAGAGGACACAGGGAACGTGTAAATGGGAGTGGAGGTGGTGAGTGCAGGTGAGCGGCTTGTGGTGCTGGATGTCCTTGTGCGATTAATGGTGCCTGTAGATGTGGTGCATGCAGGTGTGTGTGTAGACGAGACTGGGAGGGAGGAGGGAGAAGGGGAGGAGGGGGACACAGTGGAGGCAGTGGATGTTGCTGTGTCTGTATGTGAGTGAGGCTTGCGTGAGTGCCTGTGGGTTGTGTGGTGCCATTGTTTGCTTGAGCTACCTGTGTGTGCTGACTTGTGTGCATGCTGGTCTGTAGGTATGCTTGGGATGGGCTGGGGTACAGGAGATTGGGTCTGGGTGGAGGAGGTTGGAGGGGGGAGGCTAGACACAGGGACAATGGCTGCCATCAGTGCTGAGGCCAGAGATTGCAGGGTTCGCTGAAGGACAGCCTGACCAGAATGAATGCCCTCCAGGAATGCATTACCGTGTTGCAACTCTCGTTCTACACCCTGGATGGCATTCACAATGGTAGACTGCCCAACAGTGAGTGACCTGAGGAGGTCAATGGCCTCCTCACTGAGGGCAGCAGGGGTGACTGGGGCACGGCCTGAGGTGCCTGGGGCGAAGGTGATGCCCACCCTCCTGGGTGAGCGGGCACGGGGCGAACGCTGAGGGGCTGCTGGGAGAGCGGTGCAGGTAGCGGAGGTGGCAGCTGTACCTGTAGAAGTGGGGCGCACAGATGGTGCCGCCACCACAAGGGAGCCCCCATCGGCGGACGAGTCTGTGTCGCTTCTTGGTGATCCGGTGGCCGACGTGAAGCTCCCCTCGCCCTCCGTCCCACTGGTGCATTCTGAGTCCGTGGTGTGGCCCTCCATGGCCATGTGGGATGCAGCTCCCTCGTGTTCTGGTGCCACTGTACCTCCGCCTGATGATCCTGATGTACAAAAGGACAGGGAGAGCAGAAAAAGGGGGGAGACAGAAGAAAGAGAGTTTTAGTGCATGGCATACCGCTACCGTTGGTGGACAAGACAGACACAGCAGCGCCCTGCATTACGCCGTGCTCCTGCCCTCTGCACATGCAATTTCTGGGATATGGCCTACATGACAATGGTGGACATCTGCGCACATGGATGCCACAGGGGCAACTATACCTCGACTTGGCACTCTGCTGAGGTGGGGTAGAGTGCCACATGGGCTACATTACGGAGGGTCCTTGCCTACCGAACTCGCCCTGGTCTAGAGACACCCACAGCCCACCTCCCCCACCCAGACCCCTCCACTGCACGCAAAGTCCACAGAATGAGAGTGTACTCACCCCCTTGTGTCTGCTATGATGCCCTCAAGCGCCCATCCAACTCCGGGTAGGCCACCGCCAGGATCTGGAACATCAGGGGGGTCATGGTGCGACAGGCACCCCTCCCACGTTGGGAGGCCATCCCCCGCTGAGCCTCCGCCGTCTTCTTGCTGCAGCGGCGAATGTCCTCCCATCTCTTAAGGCAGTGGGTGCCCCGTCTCTGGTGGGCCCCCAGGGTCCAGACCTCCTTGGCGATGGCACGCCAAATGTCCCTCTTCTGGTGGGCACTGACCTACATGACATGCACAAGGAAAGAGGAACAGTCATTACCAACTGCACCGTCGTTGTGAGTGGCCCCCTCCCTACTCTGGCCATGTGGCCCATTCATTCCCAATCATTTATGTTCTGTGAACTCTGCCCCCTTCCCTCTTCCAACCAGCCCTCTCCACACAGGCCTAGCCCATACAACGTGCTCCCTGTGTACTAACCTGTTGGTCTGGAGGACCGTAGAGTAGCGTGTACTGGGGGAGGACCCCATCTACCAGTTTCTCCAACTCCTGTGCAGTGAAGGCAGGGGCCCTTTCCCCAGATGCAGCAGCCATTGTCGCTTCCAGACCGAGGTCACAGCAGCACTTGCAGTGTAGGACCTCTCCTGTCGAAGGTCAGGTATCTAGTGATTGAACAGATAGAAAATGGCGGTCACGTCCGCGGCGGTGACGTCCGCGGCTGTGCGCAACATCACCGCCGGCGCACCTGTTCATTGGCTCCTGGGACCCACAGTGTCCAATGTAAACCAATGCAGCATTGCGCCGCGGTCTACGACCGCCTACCGCGACGGTGTGCAACGCCAGCGCAGTTACCCCACAATCCCATTGTCCCAGTTTAGAGGTCAGGCAACCGCCATTTCAGGGGCCCACATGGCTTAATTTACCTCTGCGTCACACATATCTAGGCGTACACTCAACACACATACAGGGAGGGTTTTGTGAGTGGTGTAGTTCTGTGTGTAACTGTGGGTACATACCTGGAGGAATTATGACTGATTCGTCGCTGTTGTCCTTCGTAGGCACCGTCAGCTGGGACAGTTGAGAAGATGGCGGAATCCTCCGGTGTACCGACCGCTGGTGGACCTGTTGACAATGGAAGAGCGACATGTCATCGTCACCTACCAGTTTGACCGTGCCACAATCCAGGAACTATGTACCCAGTTGGAGCCAGACCTGATGTCACCAATCCGCCATCCGACTGGAATCCCCCCTGACGTGCAGGTGCTGTCAGTGCTCCATTTCCTTGCTAGTGGATCTTTTCAGACAACAGTGGCCATGACATCATGGATGCCCCAGCCTATGTTTTCCAACGTGTTGTCCAGAGTGCTGTCTGCCCTGCTGAAACACATAATGAGATACATCATTTTCCCTGAGGTGGCAGATTTGCCTACAGTGAAAGGTGACTTCTATGCCCTTGGACATATCCCCAACGTCATAGGTGCCATTGATGGGACCCATGTAGCTCTGGTCCCCCCCCACAGGAGTGAACAGGTGTACAGGAACAGGAAGAGTTATCATTCATTGAATGTCCAGATGGTATGTTTGGCAGACCAGTACATCTCCCAGGTGAATGCTAAGTTCCCTGGCTCAGTGCATGACGCCTACATCCTGTTTAATAGCAGCATCCCTGATATGATGGCTCAACTCCAGAGGCACCGTGTATGGCTATTGGGGGACTCTGGTTACCCCAACCTTTCCTGGCTATTGACCCCAGTGAGGAATCCCAGGACCAGGGCAGAGGAACGGTACAATGAGGCCCATGGGTGGACTAGGAGGGTGATCGAACGCACCTTCGGCCTCCTGAAGGCCAGGTTCAGGTGCCTCCATATGACAGGTGGATCCCTATTCTACTCACCGAAGAAGGTGTGCGAGATCATCATCGCCTGCTCCATGCTTCATAATCTGGCTTTGCGACGCCAGGTGCCTTTTCTTCAGGAGGTTGATCCAGATGACGATGTTGTAGCAGCTGTGGAGCCTGTGGAGCCTGTGGACAGTGATGAGGAGGAAGCTGAGGAAAAAGACAACGACAACAGGGAGTCAGTCATACAGCAATATTTCCAGTGACACTCAGGTGAGAACATTTTCATGTTTGACATTACATTAACTTTCACAGGTCTACCTCTATCCTGTCTGTCGGTTTCAACCACTATTTGGTAACTGAGTTGTACCTTTCGATTACTGTTTCATAGGTGTGGTTACCAACGTGTCATCTGCTTGCATCCTTCAAGTACTTGTGATGTGTGACATAGGTATGTGAGCTTTACAATGGGAAATGCATTATCACACTGTCATTGATAATACACATTTTTTAAATCACAGACTGACTCCAGATTGTTTTGTGTTTCAAGAGTGTTTATTGAAGTGCTAATTATTGGAGGGGGTGGTAAAATGGTGATGGGTGATGGTGGAGGAATGTCCATGGCAGAGTCCAGTCTATTAGTCTCACAGGTGCACTGCCCATCTGGGCATAGGACGTGGAGCTGGGGCTGTTTAAGTATGGACAGGGTAACAAGGTGGGACAGTGGGAGGACAATCAGGGTGGTCTCATTTCCTGGCGGGGGTCTTGCCATCTTTCTCTGTCCTGTTCCTGGATCTCAGGGACCGCTTGCGTGGTGGTTGTCCGTCTGCAGGGGGTGGGGTGCTGGTGTGGTGGTCCTGTGGCGGGGCTTCCTGTCCACTAGCGCCGGCGGAGGTGGTGGGCAGTTCATCGTTCTGGCTAGTTTCAGGGGCCCCTTGGAGTGCCACGGTGTCCCTCAAGGTCTGCTCTATGTCCTTCAGCACCCCTACGATGGTGCCCAGGGCGGAGCTGATGGTCGTGAGCTCCTCCCTGAACCACAAATACTGTTCCTCCTGCAGGCGCAGGGTCTCCTGCAACTTGTCCAGGACCGTCGCCATCGTCTCCTGGGAGTGGTGGTATGCTCCCATGATGGAGGATAGGGCCTCGTGGAGAGTGGGTTCCCTTGGCCTGTCCGCCCCCTGTTGCACAGCAGCCCTCCCAGTTCCCCTGTGTTCCTGTGCCTCCGTCCCCTGGACCGTGTGCCCACTACAACTGCCCCCAGGTCCCTGTTGTTGTTGGGGTGGTGGGTTAACCTGGGTTCCCTGTAGTGGTGGACAAACCGCTGATTGACCTGTCCTGGGTAGGGAGGTTTGGGCCCGCTGGGTGGGTGCTGTGCTGGTGTTACCAGAGGGTGGAAGGTCGCTGTTGGGCTGTGCCTGTGCAAGGGGAACCGACTGTCCCGAGGCCCACGATGGTCCGGGCTGGTCATCAGGATCCAGTAGGGCAGAGCTGCTATCGTCACTGTGGGCCTCTTCTGGGGTGGAGTGGTGGTGTCTAGACCCTCTGGTGTGGTGACGGTCCTTCGGGTTCCTGCAGGGGCATAGGAGCATGATTATTGCATGTGTGTGTGTAATGGTGTGCAATGGGTGGGTGAGCGTGTACCCCAGTGCAAGCATTCCTGTGTGGGAGCTTGTGTGATGGTGGTTTAGGGGGTTGTATAGGTGTGTGCAGTGGGCATGCTTTAGTGCTGGGTGTCCATGCTTAGTTCTGTCATGCAGGGCTTGGTGTTGGGATGTGTGGTTTGTGTTATTAGTACATTAGTGAGGAGTTGGAGTGATAGGGGAGGGTGTGAGGGTGGGGGGGTGTGATAGCATGCAGGTAGGGTGGGGGATATGATAGTTGAGATTTGACTTACCAGTGTCCCATCCTCCACCGACTCCTGCGAGGCCCTCAGGATGCATGATGGTCAAGACTTGCTTCTCCCATGTTGTTAGTTGTGGGGGGGGAGGTAGGGGTCCGCCCCCAGTCCGCTGAACCACGATGTTGTGCCTGGAGACCGTTGAACGCACCTTCCCCCGTAGGTCGTTCTACCTCTTCCTGATGTCCTCCCTATTTCTTGGGTGCTGTCCACGATTCTTCGCCATAGCTCCATCTTCCTGGCTATTGATGTGTGCTGTACCTGTGAGCCAAATAGCTGTGGCTCTACCCGTACGATTTCCTCCACCATGACCCTGAGCTCCTCCTCGGAGAAGCGGGGGTGTCTTTGGCGTGACATGGGGTGGTGTGTGTGATGTGTGGGGCGGTGTGAGTGTTGATGTGTGTGGTGATGTGTAGTGGTGTGTGGTGTTTTGTGCGTGGATGTGGGTTGGGTGATGGTGTTGTGTGCCTCTGTATGGTGGTGTTGTCTTGGCTGTTCAGTCTCTCTGGCCTTTGTCTCTAATTTGTGGTCGTAGGGGTTTGTGGGTGATGTGGTTGTGTGTTTTATATTGTGTTGGGTTTGTGGGAGTGGTGTTTGTATGTGTGTCAGGTGTGTGTATTTTGAATTGTCCAATGTGGCGGTGTTTTGGAGACGCGTGGATTGGTGGGTCATAATAGCATGGGCGTGTTTCTGTTGGCGTGGAGGTGGAGGTTTTGTTTTCGCCAGTTTATCACTGACCTTTGGTGTGGCGGTGTTGTGTGGGTGTCTGAATTTCTGAAGATTCTGAGATGTGGGTCCTAATAGCTGTGGCGGGATTCCGCGGCCGCGGCGGTGTATTGGCGGTCTTCTGCATGGCGGTAAGCGCCTTTTACCGCCAATGTTGTAATGACCCCCAAAGTCTCAAACACACCCTTCCAAAAATTTCAATGTAAGAACATGACATCAACATGTGGATATCCTCTGCCCCCACTAACCCACACTTTTTACAGGCTATATGAACATTATTGTTGAATCTATTTAGCTTCTTTGGGGTGTAATATGCTCTATGCAGAACGAATAGATGATTTTTCCTAAGTGCCGCTGGCTTAACCACTCTATAGAGACGTTGCCAAGAACCTGTCCATAGTGAACTAAGGATAAACTGGCCAGTAACCGAAAGGCAGCAATGCCCTATAAGGACCTGGATGAGCTGGAGGAGATGTGGCAGCGGTCATCCCGGAGGAGCTGGTCACTGGGATCGCAGGACAGCGCAGACTACCAAGAACTACCACAAATGCATGTTAAGTTGCTGGGGGGAGTATCTGGAATTTTACAAATGGCAGAGGCACATACGAAACACTGAATGCATGCAAAAGGGATGCATCTGGGACACATAGGGCCAGAATCAAAAGGTCACATCACCATCTGAGCCCCACTTTTAGTGATGCTTTGATGGTGCTATGTACTCCGGCATGTACACAACATGGTGTTATGCCACTTACAGTGTGTGAGAGAACAGGGCTGATTGCAGATGCCCCTAACGTTTTACCCCCATTTTCCCCTTTTTGCTGCTGTTTTCCTGACTCTGATGGTGCCCTGGATACTGCTAACCAGTCCCAGGGCCTGTGCTCTGTGTAAACTCAGTATGAAAATTAGGCTAATTATAATTGACTAAGTCAACCTACCTATAAGTCCCTAGTATATGGTAGGGCATGTAGGTTTAGGGACCCCAGCATAGGTAGTGCACCCATAGATGCACTGCTTAGGTGCCCAGTGTCATTTTAAAGGCAGGCCTGCCTTGCTGGCTGCTTTTAAATTAAAGTATATGAAAATTCAACTTTGGAATTAAAAGTAGTTCCAAAGTCTTAAACTACCTTATTTTTACATATAAGTCACCCCTAAGGTGTGCCCTAAGCAGGGACCTTATAAAAATAGTTTTATAAGCCCTGGTGAGGTAAAACAGCCACATTTATTTTTCCCTCATTGTAGTGAATGGCCTCCATAGGCTAGAATGGGGAGACTTCATTTTAATTTTTAAAGTCCCCTCAAGTAACAGATACAAGAAGTTTGGTATCAAATTAATTGTTATAATAAATCCCACAACTTCCAGTTGTGGGATTTAATATAACTTAACTTGTTCAGGTAAAAGGTTTTAAACCTGAAAAGTTGCCAGCTTCAGCCCTGCAGTGTTTCTACTGCTGTGCTCTGATTGGCTAGCCTCTGGCAGCCTGGCCAGGCTTCCTTGATGAGTTGTGAAGTGGCCTGGCTCTACACAAAGTGATGTGCCTGGGGGAGGAGATCTCCCCTCAGCAGATGGTGAAGCAGGAGGGGGAGGGCTGCCAAACTGGTCTTCAAAGGCAGAGAAGGGCATTTGGAGCAACCCAGCAACACCCTCACATCCTGCAAACCCAGACAATTAGGTGCCCCCTTGATTAGATTAGGAGAGTGGTGTGTTTAGGATTTTTGCCACACTTCCCAGGAAGTGGTCATCACAGGGGGAAGGACCCTGCGCCTGATTGGAGAACCAGGGCCCCCCTGCTTTTCCCCCAGGAGCAAGGAAAAAACTGGCAGACCTGCACCCACACCTCAGTTTCCTACCAGATCTCTATCAGATTCCAACAAGGAAGAACTACAGGAGAAGAAGGACTGCCCTGCTGGACCCCTGACCTGCACCTGGACACTGTACTCTGGAGGACTGTACTAGCTGCACACTTGGGCTTCACCACTAAAAGGACTTTACCTGCTTCAAGAAGAGACTCCCTGTTTGCTACAGGTACAAAGGAGCTGCCCAGAGTCCCCTGCATCAAGTCCTGCAAGCAGAGCCCAGCTGACCAGCGTCAAGTGGCCATTTGAGGATTCTGACCAGGTGTATTCTGGGAATTGTAGTCCCAACTCCCAAGGAGCAACTCCGAGCTTCTGGAACCTTGGATCACGTTTTGGACACGTCAAGGACACAAAAATGATCTCTGGAAGAAGATCCAGAAGTTTGGAGATGTTTGGAATAACTACATAAGTTGAAGAGGTGCATTGTGGGAGTTGTAGTCCCAGACCCCAATGAGGCACACCAGAGCCTCTGAACCCTTGGCTGGTGCTGTTGACCACTTTCCTGAATCAAACACTTCTGAAAGTAAATGTGACAGTGTTACCTCGTGGGTGGCCTGAACTCTGGACTTTGTTTCTTTCCAGTGTGACCTTTTTTAACCCTCTGAGCGCTAGTTGTTTCTATGCGGTCGAAAGCATCAATTCTTTAAAAATTCATATCTCCAGTTCCCCTTATCCGATTTTATTTGTTTTGATGTCATTTTAAAGATAAAAATATATTCTATTTTCATAAATTGATTTTGGATTTTTAAACGGTTTTCTGTGTTTTATGTGATTACTGTTTTGTGATATTTGAATGCTTTATGCTTTGTCTCCTAAGTTAAGCCTTGTCGCTCGTTGCCAAGCTACCAAGGGTTGAGCTGGGTTTAATTTACTGAGACATAACTGGACCTAAGTGGAGGTTAGTGGCCTATTGCTAAGTTTAGGTACTTACCTGCCCTTACCAGTAACCCATTTTCCAACACAGTGGCTTAACACCACCTTGTAAATATGACCCATACACATGCAGCACTTTGCCTGGAAAGGGTGTGCAATTACTGTGGCTGTGCCACAACAACACCCATTGTATATTGTTGTTGCCCCAGATCCAAAACTACATGTTAACCTGAGACTGTGACTACAGTCAAAACCACCCCAGGGGTGGTGTTAGGATGGCGCAACAAGGCAAAATGCTTTCCTTCCTCCTCGTGTCATTGCCCTTCTTATGTGTTCTGCATCCTGCAGCACACATAGAAATGCCATATTGCCATAATAGGTTTTCTTATGTGCAGGAGGGGAAACCTGAAAGCTTCCCGCATATAATCAGTCCATCCCCCAACGTAGACGCCCTTCCACTATGGTGCAAGGGTGTCTGCATTGGTGCAGGGAGCTCCATTCTGCGCAGATGCAGGGGGAAATGCAGGAGTGTGCCGTATTCCTGAAAATACAGCACACCTCTGTGTTTCAAAAATAACTCAGTGCAGTGAACCTATTTTTGCCACTGTACGAAGCTGCACCACTTTAGAAAATTACAAGCCCTCAGTGTGCAACATGTCCTACGCAACGCACAGAGGGTGGGCTAACAAAAATTCTCACACACCTCCATACTCCTTTTGGGAATGGGCACACAAGTGAAAATATACAACATATGCAGCATGTCTGTGACCATCATTTGTACTGCTGTACAATTAGCTTCAATTTCAACAAGTAACATCGTTGCCTGTGTTGTCAGAGTGGTTAGCATTGTGCATAAAGGGACACCTTCATGCGTAAGAACAGGCACAAGTGGCATCAACATTGCACTAATGGCACAATGTCAGTAGCCCATAATGCAACAGTACCATCATACAAATAGTTGCCAATGTTGATCCAAGCTGCCCATTTCCCTGGTGCTACACTAGCAAACCCCTAAAATGCATGCATTGATCGACATTGTCTATCCTTACACTAACATATGCCTGTTCTAGTAAGCTGTAAGCAAGGATATGTCCCTAAAGCAAGGAGGGACAAACTAATAGGGCTAACAATCCATAAAGGTGGCACCTTGCCATCAAATTAGCACATGTGTGGGGCCTGCTAAAGGCAGATGACAAAGTAACACAAGCATTGTAAGCAATGGACCTCCCTGCGCTTTACTGCACTAGTGCCATCATTCATGGTGCCAATGCAGTAAAGCACCAAAATAGTGACATCATTACACTGCTGTGGGAATGTCCACCATGGTGAATAGGAATCTAAATGGCATGCTATCATAGTGTCAGTGGCTGGGGCATGGGGCCTGCAAGTAATATGGTGGTGTGAGATCAATGCACAAAATACCTTGAAAGGTTGCCCCATGTGTGATGCACAATGCAACACATAATAAACAACTACAACCTGGGATCTGTAACATGTCACTGAGCCACCAGTAGCAAGTAAAGGATGAGCCATGTCAACAGCCACTACAGTCAAAGATTGACTTTTAACTATCCCATTGCAGAGGATGATGCTTTACCTCCTGCCGACCTGCCTGTCCTGGATTTTACAGATGAAATGGATGAGCATTTGCCAACCATCAATGAAGAGACTCTCCAGGATCTCCGAGGTTCCTTCCAGATGCCACCATTGCCAGGAAGATGGAGCTATGGCAAAGAATAGTGGACAGGGTCAACGCTGTGGGACAGCATCCACGCAATCGGGACGACATCAGGAAGCGGTGGAACGACCTACGGGGGAAGGTGCGTTCCATGGTATCATGGCACAACATCGTGGTGCAGAAGACTGGCGGCGGACCCCCACCTACTCCCCCAGAATTCACAGCATGGGAGGAGGAAGTCTTGCACATCCTGCATCCTGAGGGCCTCGCAGGAGTAGGCGGAGGAATTTACTCTGGTAAGTCAAATCTTCACTACTTCATTCCCCCCACCCCACCTGCATGCCAAATCATACCCCCACCCTCACCCCCACCCCCATCACGCCAACTCCTTGCTAATGGCTCACCATCACATCCCACCCATCCCAAAACCCAGCCCTGCATGCGTCCCCAAAACATGGACACCCATCCCCAAAGCATGCCCACTGCACACACCCATCACCCCCACAAGCCACTGTCACAAAAGCCCCCACAAGGGAATGCCAGCACTGGGGTACACGGCCACCCACCCATTACACGAAATGCCACACACAGAAGCAATAACCATACTCTTATACCCCTGCAGGACCCGAACGCCACCACACCGCCACGGAGGGTCCAGAGATGTCCATCCCACCCCCAGAAGAGGCCCCCAGTGATGACAGCAGCTCTGTCTCCCTGGACCCTGATGACCAGCCGGCCCATCGGGGACCTCGGGACAGTCGGTTCCCCACAGACAGCCACAGGCTACACCAGACCCAACCCCCTCTGGGAACACCAGCACAGCTCCCACCCAGCGGGCCCATGCCTCTGTCTCCAGGACACGTCAATCAGCGGTGTGTCCACCACTACAGGGCACCCAGGTTGAACCACCACCCAACAACAACAGGGACCTGGGGGCAGTGGTAGTGGGCACACCGTCCAGGGGACAGAGGCCCAGGGAAACAGGGGAACTGGGAGGGCTGCTGTGCGACAGGGGGGGGACAGGCCCAGGGAACCGACTCTCCAAGAGGCCCTCTCCTCCATCATGGGAGCATACCACCGCTCCCAGGAGACGATGGCTACGGTACTGGCCAGGTTCCAGGAGATCCAGGTACTGCAGGAGGAACAGTACATGGGGTTCAGAGAGGAACTGAGGAACATTAGTTCCGCAATGGGGACCATCGTCGTGGCCCTTAACCAGATAGTCACCACATTGCGGGACCATGTGGCACCACAAAGGGCCCCTGTCACTAGCCTGGACCAGGAACAGCCTACCACCTCCGCCGGCGCTAGTGGCCAGGAGGCCCCCACACAACGACAGGCCACCAGAACCCCACCTCCTGCAGAAGTAGAACCACCCCGCAAGCGGAACCTGAGATCTCATAAGAAGACAGAGTAGGATGCCAAGACCCCCGCCAGCAAACGATACCCCCTGATGTCATCCCACTGTCCCACATTGTCACCCTGTCCAACCTTGAACTGCCCCGGCTCCATCCTTCCGCAGGCATATGGACAATGCACCTGTGCGACTGAGAACTGGACTCTGCCATGGACATTACTCCACCATCACCCATCACCGTTTTACAATCATGTTCCTAAATGTAGCACTTCAATTAAATCACTTATTGCACTTAAAAAATCTGGAGTCTGCTTGTATTTTGAACAAATGTATTAGACATAACGGTGCAGAAATGTTCAGTTACATTGTGATGACAACATACCACTGTCACACAGCTGTAGTCCATGGGCATACAAAGCAGAGGTCACGCAGTGGGGCCCACAGCTCTGAAAACGGAAGGGAAAGTCACAACTCAGTTAACAGGAACTGGGGGGGGAACACAGACAGTAGAGAGGCAGGAGACTTTAAGTAAATGTAAAATGGCGTGGTTGATTCGTACCTGTGTGCTACTGAAAATACTGTTGTATCACTGTGTCCCTGTTGTCTGTGTCGTCCCCGTCGTCTTCCTCCTCTTCACTCTCCACAGGCTCCACAGCTGCTACAACACCACCCTCTGGACCATCCTCCTGCAGGAAAGGCACCTGGCGTCGCAAAGCCAGGTTGTGAAGCATACAGCAGGCCACGATGGGATGTGAGGTCAATGCGCTGGCGTGGCACACCGTGGCGGTAGGCGGTCGAAGACCGCGGCGCAAAGCAGCATTGGTTAACATTGAACCCTATGGGTCTCAGGAGCCAATGACGATGTGCGGCGGCGGTCGCGGTACGCACCGCAGCGGGCGTGACCGCCATTTTCTAACTGCTTAATCACTCAAGACCTGATCATCCACAGGAGAGGACCTATACTGCAAGTGCTGCTGTGACCTCGGTCTGGAAGATACAATGGCTGCTGCGACTGGGGAAAGGGCCCTGCCTTCACATCTGAGGAATTGGAGAAACTTGTGGATGGGGTCCTCCCCCAGTATGCACTACTCTACGGTCCTCGAGTCACCCAACTACCAACACACAGCACCAACCAGTCCTGCCACAGCCTTGGACTGTGAGGACCCAGACATCACCTTTCAGGCTACAGTGGTAGGAGTCCAGTGGGAGCTAGCACAGTAGTTGTGGTTGGGAATGGAGACCATGGCAGGCAGTCTAGTGGTAGTGCTGAGGTATCCAAAGAAGGACAACTCAACTGCCAGCAGAGGCACCCACTCCCAGCTACGTGGACGCTAGGAGTCCCTGGCTGATATAGCGGATGTGATGAGGCAGGTTCTTCAACAATTGCCTTCCCAAAGTGGCAGCAGATTGATAGGCAACATGTTGGGGACAATTTAAATTGTCCCGGAGTCCATACAGTGTGAAGTGGCCTCCCTCAGGGAAGACACGGCTGCCTACCATGGTGATGTAGCTGCGGTGTTGAGGAATCAGCAGTTCCTCCTCGATTCAGTAATGCCTTCTGTGTTCCCACGAATGGCAGCTGCGGGGACCTATGATTCCACATCTCTATCCCCTGATGTGTGTGTGGCCCCCTCAACTTCAACAACAGCACCACCCATGGCACAGAAGGCACCCTACAGATCAGAGGATGAAGATGTGGAAGGAACAACATTTACACGTAAAACCACCCGATAGTACCAGTCTGTGGCACATGGACAGTATCTCCCTAGTTCTGTGCTTAAGATCATGCCATGTTGTAACAGCTGGCAATGTGGCCTCTTCTCTCAACCACTGTTGACCTATCTTCTTTTGACTGTCATTATCTTAATTCCTACCTCCAGTCAATTTGGCCACCTCCCCACTAATGCACACTTCTCCTACCCATGTCTGGTGACCTGCCCCTCAACCTTGTACTCTGAATGTACATCACATGGCTCAGGTTCTCTCATGGTGTCACTGAACTGGACATTGTACTGCATTGAAAAATTGCAAATAAATCTCCATATTCACACGTATCATGCCATTTTGTAATGTTACCCGCCAACTCATCCAAACGTATGCATTGTGTGAAGTTTTGTCCATGAGAACAGGACCCAATTATATGTGAGGCTTACTGTCTGACACAAAGACACACACTAGGACTCTAACTTGAGAAAGGTAATTGATAGTGTTGTGGACTACAACCAACTTGCAGAGCCTTAAAAAGCAAGCATTGAACAGATATCCATGCAAGTTGACATGTGGCATGTATGGGTCAGTACTCATGTGTCTGGAATTTTCCCTGATGATAGCACTAGTACAACAAATATATCTTTGGAACAGAAGAGGCAAAATTGATCAGGGCCGGGCAGCTGTCAGTGTGCCAGGATACATACTGCATATAAGGTGAAGCAGTATGTGCTACACTTTACAAAAATATTTGTGAAATACCTCACGGGTGACAGTTGATGTTCCATTTTTACCTGTCAAAGATTTTGTATACATACACAATGTGATTGTCAGGAACTGGGGATGAAAAATGTTTTGAGTAGCTGATGTCATATTGCAGCCAAACAGACAGCTCCTTGGTCATAGGGGACACATATAGGGGGTCATTATGAACTGGCAGTCTTTCTAAAACAAAACATTATACTAAAACCCACCCCCCAACTATACTTACTCTATCTTACTACTCACATAATCTATGCTACCTAACCTATTACCACCCACCTAAAACCCACTAAAACTAAATGCAAAATACAACAGTAGATGGGAGGGAACTTAGAAGTTATGCATATTTAGGATTACAGCTTCTTCAGCTTCTTTTTACAAAATGTTAAATGTTTTTTAATTGCGATCATTGTCCAACTCCAGTCTCTCCAACCTGGCCATAAGAGCTGCCATGTCCACCTCATGTCTGCCTCAAAGCTGGAGGATGTGGCTGCTGCAGGTGGCTGTTGCTGTGCTTGTATAGCCAGTGGTGCTGTGGACGAGAGGGTTGGACCAGCTGAGGCACTCCTGATGATTGATGTGGTGCTTGATGTGATCTGCCCTGTTGCGGAACATTTAGGACATGCCACATGTGGTAAGGCAAGGAAAGCCCCAATTACTTTTCCCACTGATATCTCCTGAACACCTTCATGTTACCTGCTTGTACACTCTGCCCTCTTCTGTGCTGGGGTCAGAGTGGCAGCTGAAACATAGGGAGAACATCCCATTGAATACTATATTGGGTAGAGGTAGAACAAACATGCAATGTACACAGCATCATCAGATAACACATGCTATCCACCAGACATTCCACAACAGTGTCAACTACCAAATCAAGACTAAACTTTCTACCAGCTATCTACGGTATAATTTTCATGTCACAGGGTTGGCAGCGATCCGTTGTTGATCATTAGGGCCCAGAGGTAAGTTGGACTAGTGCCTCATTCCACCACATTTGCATCATCATACTTGTGAGGATCAAGTGGCCCCACAAGTCCCATATCCCTATGTCATAGTCACAAAGTGGTGAAATGCATGCATTTCACCACTTGACACCCCTTGTGTTACATTAAGCTTTATCTAGGCATCATTTATGCAAGGTGGGGTTGCCCTGTAGGGGGCAGGAAAAATGGCACTAAGAATTCTAAGAAATTCCAATGCATCATTTATGTTTCCATCAGTTAACACCTGCTCAGAGCTGGTGTTACAAGGGGGCATACCATTGCTTACAAGGAGCTCCTACATATACTTCAGAGTTAATACCAATATGTGTTCTAAGCCTTAGCAGTGCATCTATATTGTCTACAGTTTTTGGACCTATTCTCCCCTACCCTGTGGCATGGTGTGCAAAAGTTCGTATCTGACACACACATGGTGGCAATACGGGTGCCCTAAGGGGCACAGGAATAGTGGAGTGGCACTGGCTGCAGCAACAGTTTTTCTTCCTATTGAACTACCTGTGCACATGTATGTTTAACATCTCGTAAGTACCAGGTAAACACTCAGCATCCACATTCTGTATACATATGATGTGACCAAGCTCACTCACAATTATCCTAGTGGGTAGATTATGTAGGTTAATCTGCACACATCTTGTTTGCTACAATCTATAGACATACCCACATCCATCTGGAGCAGAGCTGAAATCTCATTGTGTACTCAACTGACTGTTGTCCAGCATAATAAGGCTCCTTGCACGGCTGCTGCCTCACTTAATTTCAGAAGAGTAGTGAGGCACCGGTGGTGTAAGTGTGTCCTTGATAAGCTCCCTAGAGACCTCAACACATGTACATCTTTTATACCCTGTCCTGAGTGAATTAAAGCAACGTGTGGCACACATTGGTGTAAAATGTGCTCTGACAAATATTTTGGCAACAACCCTACCAGTTCATCTCAACTCCTGCGTTAGGCTCTCCCCTTGCCCAACATATTGCAGCATTCCTCCACTGCAAATATTTGCAAAAATAATTCAACACTACCCCAACTAACCACAAATCCCTCAACAGACTACGCTACCCAAGACAAACACCTGTCAAAACAGGACAAAAACACTAGAAAAAAATTACAAAAGACTTACAAAAATGCCAAAATTGACAGGACAGCAACAGGACCCAACACAAAATTCTAAAAAAAACACCACTCCTTGACCCAGTTCAACACCTCTCACAATCACAGACAAAAGGACTGTGAAGTAAAAGTGAAAGTGAAATCAATGCACCATGTTTGCAGCAAGGAAATCCTGTTTCATAAATTCCTGGGCGTGTGTGTCACGTTTTCTGATATGCATAATTCTTTTTGACGGATTATGGTCAGACGTGTTTTTTTTCCATGAAGGCTGAGAAGGCTGGTCGACTTGCGATTAACGCTCAGGGGCCAGGCTTCATTTTTGATTTATGATGTATTGAGAATTGCCATTTGCGTAATTTTTTTTTACGGCTAATGGGAATGCGTGGTTTTTGTTCCATGACACCTGACAAGGCCTTTTGACTTGCGTTTGACGCGCAGAGGCCAGACGCTATTTTATTGCATTGCCCTGTATGGAGAATTACTGTTTGCGTCAAAACGTTTGACCCATAACGGAAATGCATGGATTTTGTATGAAAGGCTGACAGCACACCCAGATTTACAATCCTTTTTTCATGGGCTATGCATGTATGTAGTCAATATGGTATGGCTACGTGTGTGGGCATGTGCATTCATACTTGTAACAGTAACCTCGGAATGTGTTACCATGTGTTTGTATATGTGTGTGTGTGATGAATGCAATGACTGATACTGTTTGCATATGTGCATGTGTTCATAGACTTTTTCCATATACATGATGTGTTCTGGGAGTGTACATATGTGAGTTAACATATATTTGTGGGTCTATCACATTGTCATGTCTGATTTTCAAATTTACGTTTGACAACACCACTTACGATATTATGGGCTATGTCCAATGCATGTTTATGCATGTGATATGCTTGACAAATCGTGCACAACGGATGCTGTGGACTACGGCTGGGTTGATTTCACGTAACGCATGGCAATGTGAGTTCATGTGTGTCCACATTGCAGTGTGTTGTATGGGTCAGGGTAGATGATGCTATCCTACACATGTAACATATTGTTTCCCATGCTTATTTGATGCAGGAGATAGAATACTGACATGTGTCAAGGAAGGTCAGTAAGTGACACGTGTGTGGTACGACGTGTTTCGTGTAATATGTGTAATGAATGCCAAAGCGGTGTATTCATGGGATGTGACACCTCCCAAATCTATCTTCCAGCATGGACATATGTTGGACATTGTTTTCTGGCTGTGTATTCATATCTGTGCCACCTATGCTTCCCAATATGGAACCAGTTCTGAAGGTATTACAAGTCTATGTATGTTCATGTGATACATATACATTTTCATTGGTGGAAAGTTTACTTTTGTGCTTACTTCAAATACCAAACCTGAACCACTGAAGTGGCACATGTGTGCTGAGAATTCATACATATGTGTGAAAAGCACACATTTGGTACACATAATCGACTAAAATATGTTTGTTCACTGTTACATTCAAAGGTATACAACTGTATTGCAGAGTTGCTGTCAGACAATGATGGCACTCTAGTCATCGTTGTTTTTGTGGCACTTTGTGTGTCCACACACACCCATGGTTGCAGGTATTGATGCAGGTTGACGGTGCTGCACTCAGCTTAGTCCACTGTGCACAAGCAGTAGGCCCCTGACTGTGTCAAGAGTCAATGGATCCTCAGCAGGGGAGTTAGGGTTTTATGGCTGGGATCTACCTTCATCATGATTGCACTTCAGCAGCACATTTCACAGTCCCCTGCAGACAGACACCTGCACAAATGTGGTCCCTTGGCCTAACATATTTTGTTTCCTTTGGGGTACTTGATGTTAGGAATGCTCTTTAATGTACAGGGGACTGGATGCTTCTTCATGTAGAACGTGTCTCATCATTTGGCATGGCTTGACACAAATGGTTATACATTGTTTGGATTTTCTATGTGTTGCTTGGTTAGGACATTTATATCTAGTGTAACTTGCTTATGTTTTCCAATCCAAGGGACAGATATTGGCATCTGTCCCTGCCTTCTGTCACAATAGTATGCGATGGGCAAGTACATAGTTGTTGTTGTTGCCAAAATCAATGGGTTATGTTCTGACCTAGACATCCTCTGTGAATATATGACTGGTGATCACATGGTAACATTGTTGTGTTGTACATTCAATATTGGTCTATGTGTGTTCCTTCTCCAAAGTTAACAACATATCTTGTTGGAAATGATATGGTCCTTCATTGCTGGCATTCTTTAGGCTGCTTAGCCTTTGTACACATCTTCTACTGCAACATTGTCCCATCAAACATGGACAGGATGCTGCATGAGACGTTTGTACTTTGTAGATGAACACATCTCCTACTGGCTAAGTGATAGTATCCCTCCCATTTCCAGGCTTTGTTAGTTTACATGACAGTACACCAGCCACAGCACTTGTGTGTGTCAGAGTGCACTCTCCATGTTGTATATCCAAGTGTCTGAAAGAGTCTCACAGCTGTTATTCTACATCCTTTGGTACATATGTGCATGCACTCATATCTGCATTCCACAACCTATGTAACTTTCATCACAAGTGTATCTTGTCAGTGTGTGGAGTCATCTTAGCTATGATTATGTGAAATGCCACATGCAACATTTCTGTCTCCTTCAATCATACAATTTTGGATGGGTATGTGACATGTTTGGACATTGCTAGACTTACATGCACATCCCAAACGAGATTGTCATGTGGGAGACCGAGACATCTTAGGGTTTTGATCCCAGTATGTCAATTTGTCTTGGTCAGACATGTGAGTGTCACTAAGAGGTATGTTTCCATATGTCAAGTGTGATTGTGTCATACAGACTTTACTGGGTTACCTTATAGACACAAACCAACCATTGTAGGTAATTGTTATCCCTTTCGAATCTAGGCCATACACCAGTACAGCAGTATTCACATGCATTTCCTGATTAGCTGTTGGCATATGTCCAGATACCATAATTATGTGACATGTATCTAAGAATGTTCATTGGAAGTGCTACAGACTATGCCAACATTGCACCCAAACATTCATGTGGTGGTGCATTCTCACATTTTATTAATTATTCCTGGCTATGGGACATATGTGTGGAGAGTGGATCATTACCCATTTCTGTCCCACTTGTCTTGCGGCTCTTAGCACACTCCACAGTCAACAGTACGTGCTATATTTGAGAGACAGCACACCATGCAGCAGGGTTTGGGCCAATAGGGCTGACTGTAAATAACGCCATTGATATACTGTGCAGAGTTAGGGTCAAACTTTTGGCCCTAATCCTGACCAGTACATATTGGTCCATTGATGCCATTGGTGTTCCGCCTTGACACACCTGCTCAGCGCTGGCATTACAGCTACCCGCCTGAGATGTGACATTGTTTAGTTCCTTAGTTTCAAGTACACCATTTTGAAACAGCCTCTACCATATGTACGCCCACCCTTGCATACAGCTTGCCTGGCAGAAGCATGATGTGGTGCAAGAGGTCAGAATTGGAGCAATGCATACATAATGCCACTTAGTATTTCCACTGCATGGATATAGGCCTTAGAGAGCCACATGAGCGTGAGCAATGTGACACTGCGGCATGGAGGCGCTAGACCCTCTTAACTGTTTTTGTTTCTCCCTGCTCTCTGAGGTATGGGCAACTTACCAATGGCATTGGAAGTAGATTATGAGTACGCCTTGGACAATCTTCTGCAAAGTGATTTAAGGGGGATATTTACAGGTTGAGTTTAGTTGTACACTGTCTAGGTGAAGAAGATCAGTTCAATTTGTTGTCTCTTGCGAACGCCTGCAACAGTGATTTGTTGTTCCCCCTCAACCGACGCTGCACCATTGTCATCCTCCTCCTCTTTGGGGACATATACCAATTCATCCCAGGGGTTATGCAAGATTGCACATACAAGGATCACCTTTCTTATTCGAGGTGATGCAGGCAACAGGCTTCCTCCTGTCAGTGCCAGTCACCTGAACCTTGACTTTAGGACACCAAATGTCACTCCACCACATTTTATATCCTTCGGTGGCCTTCATTTTATGCCCGATCTTCCTCCATTGTCGGGTTGCCAAAAGGGGTAATTACCCGTGGCTGGATGCTGGAACCTTGGTTGGCTGCAAAGGAATGTGAGAACATGTGTCAGTCATTCATAATTGTGGTTTCCTATGTACCATGGCAGATGTTAGTTTTAGGTGGAGTGGTAACCCAGACTTGCATCTGGTATTGTGTGTGTTCCTGTTTGGTTGAATGGTTACATTGGTGTGTGGTGGTGGACATTAATATCATGGGTTTTGCCTCAAGGACCTGTTAATTGTCAAATCAAATATGGACTGACAGTTCGAGCATGCCAAATAGTTGATGTGTTGTCAATATTTTAGGCTATGTCCTAATGTTTGTGGAACCTACCACCTCCTTGCATCACAATAGCATCATATGTATTGACACTATGGTAGCCCTACAAGGCCAAACTCAGGCAAACACGTTTCCATGTGGCACTACGCATGCAGTGTGACACTTAGGAGTTCATTCCAACCCTGGCGGTCATCGACCGCCAGGGTGGATGGCCACGGAAGCACTACCAACAAGGCTGGCGGTGCTTCCCTGCCCATTCTGACCGCGGCGGTAAAGCCGCGGTCAGAAAAGGGGATCCGGCGGTTTCCCGCCGGATTTCCCCTGCCTGGGCTGACACCCTTCCCGCCACCCTGTTTCTAGCAGTTTTTACCGCCAGGAACAGGATGGCGGGAACGGGTGTCGTGGGGCCACTGTCATGGGCAGTGCAGGGGCCCCCTAACAGGGCCCCAGCATGATTTTCACTGTCTGCTTAGCAGACAGTGAAAATCGCGACGGGTGCAACTGCACCCGTCGCACCCCTGCAACACCGCCGGCCCAGCGGGAAACCCAGAATGGCCTCCGCGGTCTTTTGACCACGGAGCGGCCAATTGGCGGTTTCCGCTTGGAGGGCGGCGCCCGCCGCCCGCCAATCTCGGAATGACCCCCTTAGTGACCCTTTGTGGCAGATTATGCCTGTGCCAGGCATCATGTGTACAAGGATGAGATTCACACAATAGGAAGACTAGCAAAATTGGTGCAGATGATTCTACAAGGTTCCTAGACATGATTTTTCACAGATACTTTAAACATGTGCACAGATCAGGCGTTAAGAGGGGGCACACCATATATTTGAATGGGTCCTTATGTACTGTGCATGATAGTGTCAGGTATGTTGTCAGCACTCCTACAGAGTCCATCAGTGGCATCCATTATTTTGACACTATTTCATCTACTCTGCGCCATAATGCAATGTATATTCTAAATAGCGCCCACGTAGTGGCTGTAGAATGTGGTAAATGAGCACAATTACAGTGGCACTTCTGTGGATGCTGTGCCACTTTCCTGACATGTGGTCCTCAATCCCTTCACTTTAGACCTGTCGAACAGTGATGTTCTGGGACACTGAACCTTTTTTGTGTGCTGTGTGCCATGACACAAGTGTTGTGCCCTATGTGCAGCATGGGAATCCCACCCCTTTTCCCTTGGAAAAGCTCCCTTGCACATGGTGTTGTTGCTGCTAATTGCTGGCTGTCATACGTATGTACATGTGGATCATGGGCACAGAGTGGCACAGTTATATGTTATGTTTGTGATGTCTGCATGAGTTTTCAGACACCTGTGTGACAGGAGAGGGAATGATGTGGTTTTCTGCAATGCCCTGCATTGCATGACCAGTCTTGCTAAGTCACATGTCTCCTCATTCACATGCATTTCTGTTCTCTCCCAGTACATTGCCAGAAGTCCAACTGCCACAGTTACCCATTGGTACCCTGATATCATGTTAGGGAGTTGTGGAATTACTGGGTGTGATTGTAGGTGTGCTATGGGGTGTCCATTCCTACACATGGTCTTTTATGGCTGGTGATGTATTTCTATGCGTGCAGCACAACGCACCAGACAGGTGAAGGTGAACACAAGAGGTATTTCTGGTATGTGTTGGTCATAAGTAAGTCATGATGGCAACACTTGGATGGCATTTGATATTGGTGCCGCCAGAGGATTCTACACCATGACAAATGTGGGGTTGTGCCTATATGTGACTTTCTTTATGTTGACCTGGCCAATACCATTCAGATAGCGGAGCTATTCCTTGTTAGGTGTTATGTGTGTGGGACCTGTATTTGGTTGTCAACCTGTGGACACTTGTAGTGGTTTCGTCCCAGCTTCTGTATGCAAAGGGGACAAAACTCCACCTGTCCTTCACGTCGTGTGTTAGTCAGATTGTGCCTGTATTATGTACATGTGGGTGAATGAGTGTGAGGGGTGCACTGAATGTGGTGTAGTGTGGCATGTGGCATATATGTTGTTGTCTGTACATCTCTTGTTCCCCAGTCCATGTGTATTTAGGGCCAGATTTATACTTTTGACGCAAAACTGTGCAAACGCAGTTTTGTATAAAAAAGTTTAGCGCTGACTAGCGCTATATTTTAACGCCACCCGGGAGTCATATTTATACTATGACGCTGGGTGGCACTAAAAACTGGTTAGAGTCTAAATTTCTGACAATAACCATTGCACCTCATCGTAAGGCAAAATGACGTTAATGCTGGAAAAATGACTGTAACCTGTTTTACGACATGTAAACATGTTGCAAAATGGAAATGCACCATTTTTACCCGCATTAGTGTCAAATACAGACGCTAATGGAGAAAACAGTGCAGTGGAGGGGCAAAATGTAGCCAGAAAGCCAGAAGAGACCCCAGGGTAACCCCAATCAACAAGGAACCAGCCAGGAGGACACAGAGAAGACTCAGGGGAGGGAGAAGAAAAAGAAAAAGTGTTGCTTCAGTGCAGAGGAGCACAAAATACTGGTGAGAGAGATGACGGAGAATCAACTCTTCATCACTTTCAAATTGCTAATTGGCAGAAGAGAGGCAATCTGGCACCAGATAGTAGACAAGATTAACAGTGTGGCAGAGGTGAGGAGAACCATAACAGAGTGCAAGAAACACTAGCATGATTGTAAGCGGAGGACAAAGGAAAAAATGGCAAGAAACAGGAAGGCAGCACTGCAAACTGGAGGTGGTAGTCCAGCACCACAAGAGGACTTGGACGAGATGGAGGAGATGGTTTTAGCGGTCATCCCGGAGGAACTGGTCACTGGAATCGCAGACTACCAGGAAACACCACAAATGCAGAGTAAGCTGCATGGGGAACATTAATGCTAAATTGTCAAGTGGAAGAAGGGGAAGACACATAGGACTCACAGAATGCATGTCAAAGGAGTTCAGAGGGACACATTGCACATGAAGCAAGTTGCACCATGCTGACGTAAGTTACACATGTACCTAGGCCTTGGTAGTGCCATGTGCCTCAACACAGACACAGCCTGGACATATATCAATCACCAAGCCTAAATACCTACATGTACATATGAAGCACATGGGATGGATGGCATGTATAATGACTGTGCCTCTGGTTGTGTCATCACAACATCCCTTGCATATAGTCATATTAATCCCACCAACATGACCTAGACTTCAGAGACTACGTAGTCAGTCAATACCATTCCTGGGGTTATGTCATGGTGGTGTCCCTTGCAGTAGCACCTTGCAACTGCCTTGCCTCATTGCCTAAACACATGTGTGCTGCACCTCACAGCGCACAATTCATTGCAACCGTCCCAAAAGTACACATACATGTGCCAGTAGCACCACCACCCCGCACATTGACAACACATCCACATAAGGCAGCCACCACTCCATCATGCAGTGAGGATGCCCCCTGGATGCAGGGAAAAATAATCTGAGCAGGCGCTGGGGGAATACCAGGCTGGTCCTGTATCACTGGAAATATGCCACTACCTAGACCAAATAAACTGGTATAGTGAAGAACCACACATCTGAGGCTGAACAGAAATGTGCCAGTACAGAAAATATGTATCTCAGATAGCAAACCTATAGGTCACCACAGTTACAGGCTGAGCCCACAACTACTCTGACACAACCATGTGAAACACAGAGGAATGGGAAATAAACACACACATACAACACATGGTGTATGACTGTGAACATGATGGTGTACAATGCCACAATGATGGGCAGGGATGGTTCATGGGCAAGTCTGGTTTGGTAAGACTTCCAGTGCAGTGTACACTTTGCGGTTGGCAGTGTGAGTCACACGTTGGGATGGCAGGTGGAAATCTGTCTGATCATGGTAGCTCTGTGGGGCACTTAGCACCACATTATTGATGAATCAAATAGAGTCAGTGCCAGTCTTGGTGTGCGTTGGGTGTGACTGTAGGAAAGAACCATCTTTCTTGGCATGTTACTCCCAATTTCTGCCTGTTTGTCAGTGTGGTTTTACTGTCTGACTAGGATCCTTCTAGCCAGGACCCCAGTGCTCATAGTTTGTGGCCTATATGTGTTGTCAGTATGCTTGACTGTGTCACTGGAGTTCTGCTAACCAGAACTTCAGTGCTTATACTCTCTCTGTGTACCAAATTTGTCACTATAGTTTAGTGACTCCAAATACCAATTCTAATAGGCACACTGGCCCTCCCTTATAAGTCCCTATTATCTAGGTACCCAAGGCATTGGGGTTCTAGGAGATCCTTATGAGCTGCAGCATTTCATTTGCCACCCATAAGGAGCTCATATAAACCTTTTTTCAGGACTGCCACTGCAGCCGGAGTGAAATAGTGCACACACTATTTCACAACCATTTTCACTGCACCAGGTAACTTATAAGTCACCTATATGCCTAACCTTCATTTACTGAAGGCTAGGTGCATAGTTACTGTGTGTGAGGGCACCCTTGCACTAGCAAAGGTGCTCCCACATTGTCCAGAGCCAATTCCCCGGATTTTGTGAGTGCGGGGACACCATTATAAATGTACACTACATATATGCCAATGGATATATGTAGCTTCACAATCGTAACTCCGAATATGGGCATGTGAGGTGTATAAGATTGTGTAATTGAATGCCCAATCCAAATCTGGTATAAGGGGGCCAATTCCATACACCCTGGGGGCTCCACCATGGACCCCCAGTACTGCCAAACCAGCTCTCTGAGGTTTCTACTTCATCCTGAGCTGCTGCCACCTCACAGACAGGTTTATATTATGCCCTCCTGGGGACTGAGCAGCTCAATCCCAGGAAGGCAGAACAATGCTTTTCCTTTAGGATAGGGGTGTTACACCCTCTCCCATTGGAAATAGGTGTTACATGCATGGGAGGGGTATCCTCCAAGAGCCTCTGGAAATGCTTTGAAGGGCACAGACGGTGCCCTCCTTGAATAATCCAGTCTACACTGGTTCAGGGACCCCCAGTCCCTGCTCTGGCGCAAAACTGGATAAAGGAAAGGGGAGTGACCACTCCCCTGTCCATCACCATCCCAGGGGTGGTGACCAGAGCTCCCCCAGACTGTCCCTGCCATCTTGGGAATACAAGGTGTGGTGACCCTCTGGGAGCATTGAGTGACCAGTGCCATAGGTGTGTACCTGGGAAGGTAGCCAATCCCCTTCTTAGGGTCTCTCCTCTTGGTGTTTCCTCAGATTAAGTTTGCAAGATTCCTCCTGGACTCTTCTGCATCCTCTGCTTCAGCTTCTGACCATCGGATCAACCGCAGACTGCTCCAGGAACCTCTGTAACTGCAACAAAGTATCCAGGAAGACTCCTGTGACCTGCAACTTCAGCTCCAGCCATCAATTGCAACAATTTCTAAAATGTGCATGCTCTGAGGGCTGGCTGTCTTCGTCCTGCACCAGAAGAACCAAAGGAATCTGCTATGAAGTGATGGCGTCACTTCCCTGCTACAGCCGGCACCTCTCTGCGATGACAACCGGTACTATGAGACTCCTCTCCTGTCGACAAGCTTGATCCCTGGAACACAAGTGGTGGACTGAAGTGTCCCAAACTGTCCAAAGGTCCAGCTGTCCAAATTTGGTGGAGGTAAGAGCTTGCCTACCGGTACTGTGACAGTACCCCTGTGCACTGAGTCTTCTGTAGCTCCTTGGTCTTCTGTGCACTTCTTCCAAATGTTCTTCATGCACAGCATAGCCCAAGTCCCCAGCACTCTATGCTGCTCCACACAGCTCTCTGAGTTGTTCTTTGGTGGCGTGGGATCCTCCTGTGTAGTGCTGCGATGACCGCACTTTGCAACTCCTTTGTCCCCATGTCCTGGGACTCCTGTGGGTGTTGCCTGGTCTTCTGAGGGCTCTCTCAAGTGCTGAGAGCCCCCTCTGTCTCCTCAGTCCAAGTTGAGACCCCCAGGTCTTTCCTAGGTTCGTACAGCTCCTCTTTGACGCAAACCACGTATTTGCGTGAACCAAGGCTTGTTGGTGGAATCCAGCAACGCAAACAGCATGCATCCAACAACTCAATGTGGGACATCTCTTGCACCAAGCAGGAACCCGCAGCTATCTTCTTTGGTGCATTTATGTACTTTTCCAAAAGGAGAATTGCCTCTAAGACACTTTTGGCCTTGTCTCGCTAAAATAAAGTACCTTTGTTTTTCGTAACACGGAGTATTGTCTTTTATTGTGTTTAAGTACTGTGTGATGATAGTTGTATTGCAAGAGCTTTGCTTGTTCCCTAGTTCAGCCTTGGCTGCTCTGCAACAGCTACCCCAAGACAGCTTAAGCTGCTAAACACTGCGTACTTTTCACTAATAAGGGACAAATGGATCAGGTATAAGGTGTAAGTACCTTAGGGATCCAGTACAAACCAGGCCAGCCTCCTACAGTGACAGGACACGCTGTACTCAGCCCTGCAAGTCAGGCCGAGAAAGGGTAAAGGGGCAGGGCATGGGACCCCCTGCACAGCCCGTGCCAGGTGTATGGGCTGTGCAGGGGCGCCCAGGGGCAAACCACATTGCATCACCACCAACCTTTGCACGGGGGTTTCACTGCCATGCAAAGGCTGGTGGAAATGTGGGAACAGACCAGGATGGGAGCATTGATCGTAATACTGGTCTGGTGTCACAAGACACGTGGCATTGCCAATCTGTAAGCTGTTGGAAACCTGCCAGGCCATTGGCCTATGGGGCATTCCCCATTGACAACATGTGCCACTACCACCTGCGATGCGCGGGGGGGTCATTAAGAGAATGGCAGTCAGGTGGTCATTTGACTGCCACACTTGTAATGAGGGACCAGTATGACTATCTGCAAAATCACCATCAAACAAGCTTGAGGCCCTAACCTAAGTTTAACTCCAGTTAACTGGCTATGTCCATGAACTAAGTTACCGTCAGGCACTGTCATATACAAAATGATGTACACAGCATCATAGTGCAAGGATGGCTACATTGAGGGAGAGATCATCGCTGTGTAGGAAGGCACAATTTCCAGCACAGACAGAAGATGAAATGGAAATCAGCTAGGTCTATGTGTGCTGTGCAATGTATCACATATACACATACATCAACATGAGGATCTACCAAAGGAAACAACAGCATAGTGTCCTGGCAGTGCCATCCCTGGTGTGGTGCAAGGTTTCATTACCGCACGGGTGTATGTGAAACAAGTAAGACTGGATAGGGTCATATTGCCATGTGCGGTGCTGTGGCTTGACCACTGCAACACCCATTGCAAGGCTATGCAAATTAATGCATGAGGAGGGTTGACAATAACAAGATGGTGTCAAGCCACAAAAAGGATGTACATCACAGCTAGTAGATATGACCCAGCCAATAGTGCAACCTGAGCTACCCCTCATGTGACACTCAGGTGAGGCAAAGGCTGATACACTGCAACCATGATGTAGAGGAACAATGTTTGGGAAGTGAGATGACAATGAGTCTCCAATAGCAAGTCAGAGACATGACGTCAACTGCCACAACACAAAAAGATTTTACATCATCTCATTGCAGAGGATGATGGCTCTCCTGCTGATCGGCCTGTCCTGAAGTTCCCGGATGACCAGCTGACAACCATCAGCCTCCAAGAAGTCCTTTTATACCTCCAGACACCACCTCCAGTCGCAAGGAAGACAAATGATGTATTAGCCATACCAGATGCTCCACCCAACACCCTTATAGTCCAACCTGCCAGCACCAACACAGCTGAGGACTCCGAGGACCCAGGGACCAGCTCTAAGAGGACAGGGGTAGGAGTGCAGCAGGAGCTGGCCAAGGAGGTGTGGGTGGGGCTGGGGACTGTGGCAGCCAGCCTAGTGCGTATGTGCATGGGCCTCGTAACGGCCAATGAACAGACTGCAGCCAAACGAAGCACACACTCCTCACTGCATGGAGTCCAGCAGTGTCTGAGGGACATAGCTGCTGCCACGAGTAAGAGGCCACAACAACTGCCCTCCCAAACTGATAGCAGTGTGCTTGAAAACAAGATGGACTCCATGCACCAGGAACTGGTCTCCCTCAGGGCAGACATGGCTGCCTACCACCGGGATGTTGCTGCTATCCTAAAAAATCAACAGCTAGAATGATGCCATATGCAGTGCCACAGATGGCAGCTGTCAGGAATTGGGACTCCACATCTTCAACCACAGAAGTGTGTGTGGCCCCCTCTACTTACCCACCACCAACGTCAAGAGCAGAGGAGACCCCCACACATCAGAGGATGAAGATGTGAAACAGATCATCTTCACCCATAGGAGTTCCTGGTAGCACCAGCCCATGTCAAACGGGCAGTGTTTCCTTTGTCCTGTGCCTGGACTCATGCCAGTGTTAGCACAGTTGGATATGTGCACTCTTTAAAGACATAGGCCCTCATTATAACCCTGGTGGTCGGTGATAAAGCGGCGGGAATACCGCTAACAGGCCCGCGGTAAAAAAAATGGAATTACGAATATGGCGGAAACCGTCAACACAGACAGCCACTTTAACACACCGACCGTCACGGCGGTAGAAACAAACACCGCGGCGGTAACCGCCAACAGATAGGCGGAACACAATACACTGCCCACACTATTAAGAGGCACCAATTCGCAGGCTTTTCTGGGGCGGTACCAACGCCATCAAAAGCACGGCGCAAACAGTCTTTGGAAGGGAAACCACTCACCTCTCGACACCCAATGAGGAACCAGGACGCCATGGAGCCCGAACTACAGGTGTTACCAATGTTGGCGTATCTTCTCATCTACCAGGAGTCCGAACGGCGACATTAACGACCACAGTGAGTACTGCACCTAGCACACAGGAGAGGGGAGGAGGGAAAAGAGAGTGACACACACACACAACACCCCCACCCACAACAACACACACACCCATATCCAATCACAGATACGCCCCATCACCCCCTGGAAGAACGCAAGGACCAAACAAAATGAGTTTAACTAGTGTAATATTCGAACAATCAGATAGCCCAAGAGAACAGTAAATAATCAGTATATACAAATATTTACAACAAGTACACAAGTCTGTACACTGTCCCATGAAATGACCGTGGACCAGTGGTCCCAAAAAGCATGGGAGAAGCCCACACATGACACCTGCCTCAAAACGGAGAGAACACTAAAGGGGCATCAGTTTGAAAAAAAACAGGCACCTCAGGGTGAAGGGAAGGGGGGGCACCTCAGCCGGATGATGGGATGACGCCACTGCTCCTCGAGGGGGGTCAATGCCCACTGTCTGGTCCTGGGGAGAACAAAGCCACAGTCTCTCAAGTTGGTGGTTTGCCCACTGCTTGGTCCTGGGGAGAGCAAAGCCACAGTCTCTCAAGTGGGTGGTTTGCCCACTGCTTGGTCCTGGGGAGTACAAAGCCACAGTGTCTCAAGTGGGTGATTTGCCCACTGCTTAGTCCTGGAGAGTACAAAGCCACAGTCTCTCAGGTGGGTGGTTTGCCCACTGCTTGGTCCTGGGGAGTGCAAAGCCAAATTCTCTCAAGTGGGTGGTGTGCCCACTGCTTGGTCCTCTCAAGTTGGTGATTTGCCCACTGCTTGGTCCTTGGGAATACAAAGCCACAGTCTCTCAAGTGGGTGGTTTGCCCACTGCTTGCTCCTGGGGAGGGCAAAGCCACAGTCTCTCAAGTGGGTGGCTGAGGCCAGAGCCTGAAATGCTCTCTGTTGGGCCGCAACGCCAGAATGAATGCCCTCCAGGTATGCATTTGTTTGTTGCCAATGGCTCTCGACACCCTGGATGGCATAGAAAATGGTTGAGTGCCCAACAGTGAGGGATCTCAGGAGGTCAATAGCCTCTTCACTGAGGGAAGCAGGGCTGACTGGGGAAGGGACTGAGGTGCCTGGGGCGAAGAAGATGCCCACTCTCCTGGGTGAGCGGGCACACGAAACACACTGAGGGGCTGCTGGGAGGGGGCTGCTGGTAGGGGGGTGGCAGCTGTACCAGTTGTTGCAGTTGGCACAGAGGTGCCTGCCACCGCAAGGGAGCTCCCATCAGAGGAGGAGTCGCTGTCGTTGGTGTCCCCTCCTGTCCCCGTCATGGAGCTTCCCTCGCCCTCCGTCCCATTGGTGCCTTCAGACTTCATAGATTCACCCTCCTGGGCCACGTGGTATGCAGCTCCCTCCGTCTCCGGTGCCTCTGCTCCTCCTCCAGATGATGCTAATGCACACAAGTACAGGGTGGCAAAACAAGATGGGGGGGGGAGACAAAGGAGACACATAGTCAATGCCAGCAACACCACTACCGTTGGCGGACACAACACACAGGGAGCAGCCCTATGCACTAGGCCATGAACTAGCAGTTAGTAGGAAAAACACCTGCCCATGGGGGACTACGCCAAACCCAATTTGCTGCACACCAGGAACCCACAGGAGGCTGACTAGTTGTAGATGGCCACTACCACAATGGGGGTTGGAGTTCCACAGAGCCTTCCTAACAAGGGACCTACCCTACCAAGTTCACCCTGGCCTAGGGGAACCCACAGCCCACACCCCCACCAAGACACCTCGTAAAGCATGCAGAGTCAGCTGAATGAGACTGTACTCACCCCCTTGTGGCTGCTGTGATGCCCTCAAGCTTCTATCCAGCTCTGGATATGCCACTGCCAGGATCCGGAACATCAGGGGGTCAAGGTGTGACGGGCATCCCTTCCACGTTGGGAGGCCATCCCCAGCTGGACCTCTGCCGTCTTCTTGCTCCAGCGGCACAGGTCCTCCCATCTCTTGCAGCAGTGGGTGCTCCGTCTATGATAGACCCCCAGGGTCCGTACCTCCTTGGCAATGGCACGCCAAATATACATCTTCTGGTGCGCGCTGACCTAGAGGAAAGGTATAGAATGATAGGGAATTACTCCCCAGTCCGGTTCATCATACTCATTGCCCACCACTTCCCACCAATGCCCTGACACACATACACTCACCATCCTCTCATGCAGGCCTCAGCCCCCAACCCCACATGTATCTTCCACCCACACCACTCCATACATTCTTGCCCCACGCATCATGCTCACAGTGTACTCACATGTTTGTGTGGAGGACCGTAGAGTAGCGTGTACTGGGGGAGGACCCCATCCACTAGTCTCTCCAACTCCTCCGAAGTGAAGGCAGGGGCCCTTTCCCCAGACACTCGAGCCATTGTCGCTTCCAGACACAGGTCACAGCAGCACTTGCAGTGTAGGTCCTCTCCTGTTGAAGCTCAGATATCAATTGAGTGAACAGATAGAAAATGGCAGACACGACCGCGGTGGTGCGTACCATCATTGCCGGTGTACATCGTCATTGGATCCTGGAACCCATAGGGCCCAATGATAACCAATGCTCAATTGCTCGGCGGTCTTCGACTGCCTACCGCTACGCTGCACAACGCCAGGGCAGTTACCTCATTTCCCCTTGTCCCACCTTACAGGTCAGGCAGCGGCCATTTCAGGGTGGCACATGGCATGGCACCTAACTGCGTCACAGCACATTTGGGCAGAAATACGGACATACAACGCCACACACGGATTTACTCACATTACTGCAAAAACACTTGTGCAACCTATGTGGTACATGACCCTCTGCTTACCATTCTCCTCCATAGGGCACATCCGCTGGGGCACATGATAAGATGGCGTCATCCTCCAGTGTACAGACTCCTGGTGGACCTGTCAACAATGGAAGACAGACACATCATTATCACCTACAGACTTGATTGTGCCACAATCAAAGAACTGTGTGCCCAATTGGAGCCAGACCAGATGTCAGCTATCCGCCATTCCACAGGTATCCCGCCTCTAGTGCAGGTCCTGTCAGTGCTCCATTTCCTGGCAAGTGGTTCCTTTCAAACAACAGTGGCTAAGGCATCAGGGATGTCTCAGCCAATGTTCTCTAACGTTTTGACCAGAATGTTATCTGCCCTGCTGAAACACATGTGCAGCTACGTTGTTTTCCCCCAGGTGGAGGATTTGGCCACAGTGAAAGCTGACTTCTATGCCCTGGGACATATCCCAAACATCATTGGTGCCATTGATGATACACATGTGGCATTTGTCCCACCCCCAAAGAAATGAACAGGTGTACAGAAATCGAAAAAGCTACCATTCAATGAAAGTGCAAATGGTGTGTTTGGCCGACCAGTACATCTCTCATGCAAATGCCAAGTATCCTGGCTCTGTGCATGACTCTTACATTTTGAGGAATAGTAGCATCCCTTATGTGATAAGCCAACTCCAGAGGCACCGGGTGTGGCTAATGGGTGAGCCCAAGATCCCCTCACAGAATGAATAGGTGTCTGGGTATGGGGTAGTCCCTAAGGGTTGGTGTGTGTCTAACAGATAACCATTGACATTTGCAGGTGACTCTGGTTACCCCAGCCTCTCATGGCTACTGACCCCAGTGAGGAATGCCAGGACAAAGGCAGAGGAATGCTACAATGAGGCACATGGGCGAACTAGGTGTATTATTGAGCGGACTTTCAGCCTCCTGAAGGCCAGATTCTGGTGCCTCCATCTAACAGGTAGCTCCCTATACTACTCCACGAAGAAAGTGTGCCAGATCATTGTGGCATGCTGTATGTTGCACAACCTGGCTTTGCGACGCCAGGTGCCTTATCTGCAGGAGGATGGGCCTGATGATGGTCTTGTGGCAGCTTTGGAGCCTGTGGACAGTGAGGCAGAGGAAGAAGATAGTGACAACCGAAACGACATCATCATGCAGTACTTCCAGTGAGACACAAGTAAGAGACTGGCACTGCTCATCTCATATCTGACTACTGTAGGACATTGTATAAGTCAGCCTTTTAACCTCTGTTTATGGACCCTGACAGTTCACTTTGGATTTCCTTTTCACAGATCTGGGTACCTCATTCTGCCTTCTGCTATGTTTACTGCAGCCCAACAACTGTCATACATTGGTATGTGCAAATTAACATTAACATTGATATTTGTTGAAGAAGTTGTAATAATGAATTTGCGAAAGTACAGACTGACTCCAGATTGTTTCGTGATTCAAGGGTGTTTATTTCAGTGCTAATAAGTGGAGGGGGATGTGCAATGGGCTGGGGTTATCGCGGAGGAATGTCCAAGATAGAGTCCAGTCTATTTGTCTCACAGGTGCATTGTCCAAGGGGGGATTGGGAAGTGGAGCAATGGTTGTTCAAGATGGACAGGGTGACAGAGTGGGAGAGAAGGGTGACAATCAGGAGAGTCCTACTTCCTGGCGGGGGTCTTGGCAATGTTCTCTGTCTTGTGCCGGATCGCAGGGACCATTTACGGGGTGGTTCTCCTTCTGCAGGTGGTGGGGTGCTGGTGGCCTGTTGGTCCTGTGGTGGAACCTCCTGTCCACTAGCGCCGGTGGACGTGGAAGGCTGTTCTACGTTCGGGCTGGTGTCAGGGGCCCGGTGGTATGCCACTATCTCCCTTATGTTGTTGGCCATTTCTGCAGCACCCCTGCAATGGTGACCAGGGTGGTGTTAATGGACTTCAAGGCCTCCTTGATCCCCCGGTACTGTTCCTCCTGCAGCCGCTGGGTCTCCTGAAACTTGGCCAGTACCATGCCCATGGTCTCCTGGGAATGGTGGTATGCTCCCATGATGTTTGAGAGTGCCTTGTGGAGAGTGGGTTCCCTGGGCCTGTCCTCCCCCTGTCGCACAGAAGTCCTCCCAGCTTCCCTGTTATCCTGTGCCTCTGTCCCCTGAACCGTGTGCCCACTGCCTCTGACCATAGGTTCCTGATCGTCCTGTGTTAGTGGGGTTGCCTGGGGTCCCTGTAGTGGTGGACACACTGCTGATTGACATGTCCTGGGGACAGTGGCATGGGCCAGCTGGGTGGGTGCTGTGGTGGTGTTTCCTGAGGGAGGAGGTTCAGTAGTGGTTTGGGGCTGTGGCAGGGGAACCGACTGTCCAGGTGTCCCTGATGGGCCGAACTGGTCATCTTGATCCAGGCTTGCAGAGCTGCTGTCATCACTGTGGGAATCTTCTGTGGGGGGACTGGATATGGCTGGCACCTCCTGTCCGGTGATGTTGTGTAGGGGTCCTGTTGAGGTGTAAATGCATTGTTATTGTATCTGTGTGTGCCATCTTGTGCAATAGGTGTGTTTCCCTCTACTACTGTGCTTGCAATATCGCCTTGGCCCTTGTGTGAGTGGTGATTGTGTGCCCTGGGTGAGTCTCTCCGTTGGACATGTTTTAGTGATGGGTGTCCATGCAGGTCTGTTCTGGGTGTCCATTCATTGTTGTCACATGCAGGGCTTGGTATTGGGATGTGTGGGTTGTGATAGTGAGGTATATGTGAGGTGTTGGGGTGATGGGTGTGAGGGTATGGGTTGGGGTTTGTGATGGCATGCAGGTATGGTGGGGGATATAATAGTAGAGATATGACTTACCAGAGTCCAGTCCTCCTGCTACTCCTGCGAGGCCCTCAGGATTCATTATTGCCAAGACTTGCTCCTCCCATGTTGTTAGTTGTGGGGGAGGAGGTGGGGGTCCCCCGCCATTCCTCTGTACTGCTATCTGGTGTCTGGATACCACGGAACGTACCTTCCCCCGTAGGTCGTTCCACCTCTTCCTGATGTCATCCCGTGTTCTTGGATACTGTCCCACTGCTTTGACCCTGTCGACAATTCTCTGCCATAGTTCCATCTTCCTTGCAATTGATGTCTGCTGCACCTGTGATCCGAATAGCTGTGGCTCTACCCAGATGATTTCCTCCACCATGACCCTGAGCTCCTCCTCAGAAAACCTGGGGTGTCTTTGAGGTGCCATGAAGTAGTGTGATTGATGTGTGAGGTAATGGTTGATGTGATGTGTGGGGTGATGTGTTGGGGTGTGTGGTGTTTTGTGCGTGGATGGTGTATGAGTGATGGTGTTGTGTGCCTCTGGATGCTGGTGTTGTCTTTCCCTTTCTCTCTCTCTGTTTCTTCTAAAAATGTTGTTGTATGGGGTTGTGGGTAATGCGGGTGTGTGTTTTATAGTGGTGTGTGTGGTGTGTGTATGTGTGTCAGGTGTGTGTATTTTGAATTGTCCAATATGGTTGTGTTTTGTAAATGTGTGTGTATTTTGAGCGCAGTGTGTGTACCGCCAATGGTTTACCTCGGTTGAATGACGCCGCGTTGATTGGTGGGACATGATAGTGTGGGCGTATTCCTGTTGGCGTGATGGTGTGGGTTTTGGTACCGCCAGATTATCACTGACCTTTGGTGTGGTGGACTTGTGTGGGAGTCTATATTGTGGAGGATTTCCAAGTGTGGGTCATAATACCCATAGTGGATTTCCACCGCGGACACAATATGTTGGTGGGCATCAGCATGGTGGTCAGCGGACTTTACCGTCAGGGTTGTAATGAGGGCCATATTGTTGACTTGTCTGCCATGGACTGTCATTGTCTCTCACCTACAAATTGGCAAATCATGTTACTCCACACTTAACATCACTTCACTCAAGCATGTCCCATGACATGTCCCTCACCCCTGGACTTGTGTTGTGTCACAATTGTATGGATTTCACAAATGGGATCACTGACCTGGACATTGTAAATATTGCACCACAGCACTTGTAAATAAACACCTCCTACTCAAACAGCATTTCTGTGTGCATTGAAACACATCTACTACACTTAGTAGTTGTGATGTGTGTAACCATGTCATTAGTCACAGTGTGTCATTACGAGAGTGCAGGAATATGGGGTTACATATCTAAACACAAGGTTCCTGCATGATTTTTTTTTAAAGTTTTGCCATGACTGTGTGAATTACCTTTCTAGTTTGTGGCACATTACTTCCTAACCCCCCCCCTCTTTTCTAAGTAAAAAGGCTACATACATCTTGCAGAGTGTGTTCAGGAGACTGTTTAATCTGTTTCAGTGATTTAAATTGTGTTTAGAAACTGTCTGCTTCCCCTGTTTTCTGCCTTAAAAAAGCCACATTTCAGAGTGCGTGACAAGCAGTATTCCAGTGTTTGTTTTTAAACAATCTCTCCCTTACCTGAAAAGTAGACTCTGCTAACTTGGAAGTGTGGCTTCAGCCTGTCTGTATCTAAGGATATTCTGAATAGAGCAGCAGCTGCCTCCTCCCTTCCCACAGGGACTGGACTTAGCTGATTAGCTCTCTGAGTCGCTGGCAACCTGGGCCCTCTGACCCACAGCTGCTCTGGCCCCTTAAGTTTGTGGAGAGAAGCCCAAGACAGCCACCTCCATTTTGTGAGCCTCAGCATCTTCCCTGTGTCCTAATACAGCCCAATGTTCAAGGATTGCTAAAAGACCTAGGTAAGGAGCCCCCAGACTTTTCTGGGTAAATAGTATTATTTGTTCAAAGGTGTTTTTTTCAGCTACCCGTGCCTGTTTTACTGTAGGCTCTCTGTGTTTCAGGCAGCTTGACCTTTTAAAGTGGTGTATTTTTCTTTATTTTTTTTGCTGTGACTGTGTGAATTACCTTTCTAATTTGTGGCGCATGACTTCATAACCCCCCCCCCTTTTCTAAGTAAAAAGGCTACATACATCTTGCAGAGTGTGTATAGGAGACTGTTTAATCTGTTTCTGTGATTTAAATTGTGTTTAGAAACTGTCTGCTTCCCCTGTTTTTGCCTTAAAAAAGAACATTTCAGAGTGCACGACAAGCAGTATTCCAGTGTTTGTTTTTAAACAATCTCTCCCTTACCTGGAAAGAAGACTCTGCTAGCTTGGAAGTGTGGATTCAGCCTGTCTGTATCCAAGGATATTCCGAATGGAGCAGCAGCTGCCTCCTCCCTGCCCACAGGGACTGGACTTAGCTGATTGGCTCTCTGAGTCCCTGGCAACTTGGGCTCTACCCCCCACACCTGCTCTTGCCCCTTAAGTTTGTGGAGGGAAGCTCAAAATAGCCACCTCCATTTTTTGAGCCTCAGCATCTTCCCTGTGTCCTAATACAGCCCAGTGTTCAAGGATTGCTAAAAGACCTAGGTAAGGAGCCCACAGACTTTTCTGGGTGAATAGTATTATTTGTTCAAAAGTGTTTTTTCCAGCTACCCGGGCCTGTTTTCCTGTAGACGCTCTGTGTTTCAGGCAGCTTGACCTTTTAACCCCTTCGCTGCCAGGCCTTTTCCCCTTCCTGTGCCAGGCCTTTTTTTGGCTATTTGGGGCAGTTCGCGCTTAGGCCCTCATAACTTTTTGTCCACATAAACTAGCCAAGACAAATTTGTGTCCTTTTTTTCCAACATCGTAGGGATTCTTGAGGTACCCAGACCTTTTGGGTTCCCCTGAAGGAGGCCAAGAAATTAGCCAAAATACAGTGAAAATTTCATTTTTTTCAAAAAAATTGGAAAAAGTGGCCGCAGAAGAAGGCTTGTGGTATTTCCCTGAAAATGGCATCAACAAAAGGTTTGCGGTGCTAAAATCACCAGCTTCCCAGCTTTCAGGAACAGGCAGACTTGAATCAGAAAACCCATTTTTTCAACACAAATTTGGCATTTTACTGGGATACACCCCATTTTTACAATTTTTTGTGCTTTCAACCTCCTTCCAGTCAGTGACAGAAATGGGCATGAAACCAATGCTGGATCCCAGAAACCTAAACATTTCTGAAATGTAGACAAAATTCTGAGTTCAGCAAGGGGTAATTTGTGTAGATCCTACAAAGGTTTCCTACAGAAAATAACAAATGAAAAAGAAAAATATTGAAATTGAGGTGAAAAAAACAGCAATTTTTCTCTACGTTTTACTCTGTAACTTTTTCCTGCAATGTCAGATTTTTGAAAGCAATATACCGTTACGTCTGCTGGACTCTTCTGGTGCGGGGATATTTAGGGCTTGTAGGTTCATCAAGAACCTTAGGTACCCAGAGCCAATAAATGAGCTGCACCCTGCAGTGCGTTTTCATTCTATGCCGGGTATACAGCAAATTCATTTGCTGAAATATAAAGAGTGAAAAATAGCTATCAAGAAAACCTTTGTATTTCCAAAATGGGCACAAGATAAGGTGTTGAGGAGCAGTGGTTATTTGCACATCTCTGAATTACGGGGTGACCATACTAGCATGTGAATTACAGGGCATTTCTCAAATAGACGTTTTTTTTTACACACTCTCTTATATTTCGAAGGAAAAAATGTAGAGAAAGACAAGGGGCAATAACATTTGTTTTGCTATACTATGTTTCCCCAAGTCTCCCTATAAAAATGATACCTCACTTGTGTGGGTAGGCCTAGCACCCGCGACAGGAAATTACCCAAAACACAACGTGGAAACATCAAATTTTTTGACAGAAAACAGAGGTGTTTTTTGCAAAGTGCCTACCTGTAGATTTTGGCCTCTAGCTCAGCCGGCACCTAGGGAAACCTACCAAACCTGTGCATTTTTTAAAACTAGAGACCTAGGGGAATCCAAGATGGGGTGACTTGTGGGGCTCTGACCAGGTTCTGTTTCCCAAAATCCTTTGCAAACCTCAAAATTTGGCAAAAAAAACAAGTTTTCCTCACATTTCGGTGACAGAAAGTTCTGGAATCTGAGAGGAGCCACAAATTTCCTTCCACACAGCGTTCCCCCAAGTCTCCCGATAAAAATGATACCTCACTTGTGTGGGTAGACCTAGCGCCCGTGACAGGAAATGCCCCAAAACACAACGTGGAAACATCAAATTTTTTTAAAGAAAACAGAGGTGTTTTTTGCAAAGTGCCTACCTGTAGATTTTGGCCTCTAGCTCAGCCGCCACCTAGGGAAACCTACCAAACCTGTGCATTTCTGAAAACTAGAGACCTAGGGGAATCCAAGATGGGGTGACTTGTGGGGCTCTGACCAGGTTTTGTTACCCAGAATCCTTTGCAAACCTCAAACTTTGGCTAAAAAAACAATTTTTCCTCAAATTTCGGTGACAGAAAGTCCTGGAATCTGAGAGGAGTCACAAATTTCCATCCACCCAGCGTTCCCCCAAGTCTCCCAATAAAAATGATACCTCACTTGTGTGGGTAGGCCTAGCGCCCGTGACAGGAAATGCCCCAAAACACAACGTGGATACATCACATTTTTTTAAAGAAAACAGGTGTTTTTTGCAAAGTGCCTACCTGTAGAATTTGGCCTCTAGCTCAGCCGGCACCTAAAGAAACCTACCAAACCTGTGCACTTGTGAAAACTAGAGACCTAGGGGAATCCAAGATGGGGGGACTTGTGGGGCTCTGACCAGGTTCTGTTACCCAGAATCCTTTGCAAACCTCAAAATTTGGCTAAAAAAACACGTTTTCCTCACATTTCGGTGACAGAAAGTTCTGGAATCTGAGAGGAGCCACAAATTTCCTTCCATCCAGCGTTCCCCCAAATCTCCCAATAAAAATGATACCTCACTTGTGTGGGTAGGCCTAGCGCCCGTGACAGGAAATGCCCCAAAACACAATGTGGACACATCACATTTTTTCACAGAAAACAGTGCCTACCTGTGCATTTTGGCCTCTAGCTTAGCCGGCACCTGGGGAAACCTAGCAAACCAGTGCATTTTTAAAAACTAGAAACCTAGGGGAATCCAAGATGGCGTGACTTGTGGGGCTCTGACCAGGTTCTGTTACCCAGAATCCTTTGCAAACCTCAAACTTTGGCCCAAAAAACACTTTTTCCTCTCATTTTAGTGACAGAAATTTCTGGAATCTGAGAGGAGCCACAAATTTCCTTCCACCCAGTGTTCCTCCAAGTCTCCCGATAAAAATGATACCTCACTTGTGTGGGTAGGCCTAGCGCCCGTGACAGGAAATGCCCCAAAACACAACGTGGACCCATCACATTTTTTCACAGAAAACAGAGGTGTTTTTTGCAGACTGCCTGCCTGTGGATTTTGGCCTCTAGCTCAGCCGGCCCCAAGGGGGCAGAAATGGCCTAAAATAAATTTGCCCCCGCCTCCCTGGGAGCGACCCTTGCCTACGGGGGTCGCTCCCTTGCGTGACATTGGTGCAACAAAAAAAATCCCCGTTGCCTAGTGGTTTTTGCTCCCTTGGGGGCAGATTGACCTAAAATCAGCCGATCTGCCCCCAAGTGGGGCAGAAATGGTCTAAATACAATTTGCCCCCCAGGGGAGCGACCCTTGCCTAATGGGTCGCTCCCCATCTCTAAAAAAAAAAAAAAAGCAAAAAAAATATAAAGTTGCCCTGGCGCCTAGAGGTTTCTGCCCCCTGGGGGCAGATCGGCCTAATAACAATAGGCTGACCTGCCCCCGGGGGGGAACAAATGGCCTAAAATAAATTTGTTCCCTGGTGCCTAGAGGTTTCTGCCCCTACGGGGGCATATCTGCCTAATAATAGGCCGATCTGCCCCTGGGGGGGGCAGAAATGGCCTAAAATTAATTTACCCGCCGCCTCCCCCCCCCCGGGAGCGACCCTTGCCTACGAGGTCGCTCCCCGTGCGTGACATTGGCGCAAAAAAAAAATCCCAGGTGTCTAGTTGTTTCTGCCCCCCTTCGGGGCAGATTGGCGTAGCACAAATCGGCCGATCTGCCCCCAAAGGGGGTACAAATGGCCTAAATACAATTTCCCCCTCCATGGGAACGACCCTTGTCCAAGGGTTTCGCTCCCCATCTGAAAAACAAAAAATCCCCGGTGCCTAGTGGTTTCTGCCCCCCTTGGGGGCAGATCGGCCTAATCAAAATAGGCTGATCAGCCCCCCAGGGGGGCAGAAATGGCCTAAAATAAATTTGCCCCCCAGGGAAATTACCCTTGCCTAAGGGGTTGCTCCCCAGTGTGAATTCACGTAAAAAAAAAAAACTCCCTGGTGTCTAGTGGTTTCTGTCCCCCTTGGGGGCAGATTGGTCTCATAAAAATAGGCCAATCTGCCCCCCAGGGGGGCAGAAATGGCCTAAATATAATTTGCCCCCTTAGGGGAGCGACCCTTGCTTAAGGGGTCGCTCCCCACCTCTAAAAAAACAAAACAACACAAAAAGAAAAAAAAAAAGAAAAAAGATCCCTGGTGCCTAGAGGTTTGTACCCCCCCTGGGGGCAGAAAAGGCCTTCCAAAAAAATGCCCCCCCCTGGGAACGACCCTTGCCCAAGGGGTCGCTCCCTTATGCCAGTTTCAAAAAGTAAAAATAAAATCCCTGGTTTCTAGTGGGCATTTTGACAGCCGGATTGCTTTCAATCCGGCTGCCAAAATGCAGAGAAAGACTTCAAAGGGAAGGAAATAACTTTCCTTCCCTTTGAAGCCTCTCTCGGCCTCCCCCACGTGATCGGAGGAGAAATGCAAAGCATTTTTTCTTCCGATCACACTGGAAGTGGGAGGGGGCCCTGTGACAAATCAGCGCGCTGACATCACGGGGCGAGGGGGGATCCTGGGTGTAAGGGGAAGGGCTTCCCCTCCCATCAATGCCTTGGGGGGGTGGGTGGGGTGCACAGGGGGAGAGCACTAGCGCTCCCCCCAGTTCCCGGGTGCAGGACTAGGTGATCTCGTCCAAGGCACCCGGGAACCGGTGCCCTGGATGAGATCACCTCGTCCAGGGCACAGTAGGGGTTAAAGAGGTGTATTTTTTTTTTAAACGTTTTGCCGTGACTGCGTGAATTACCTTTCTAGTTTGTGGCACATGACTTCATAACCCCCCCTCTTTTCTATATAAAAAGGCTACATACATCTTGCAGAGTGTGTTTAGGAGACTGTTTAATCTGTTTCTGTGATTTAAATTGTGTTTAGAAACTGTCTGCTTCCCCTGTTTTTAGCCTTAAAAAAGCCACATTTCAGAATGTGGGACAAGCAGTATTCCAGTGTTTGTTTTTAAACAATCTTTCCCTTACCTGGAAAGTGGACTCTGCTAGCTTGGAAGTGTGGATTCAGCCTGTCTGTATCCAAGGAGATTCTGAATAGAGCAGCAGGTGCCTCTTCCCTGCCCACAGGGACTGGACTTCAGTTAACTTGCTCCTTATATAAGTTCCTATTGGTTGTTGCATATGTTGTTGTGATAGTTTGTTGGGGGCAGGTCTTTCCATTGGTAGCTGGTTCCAGAGCTGGGGCTGTGATTGGTGGATAGGGCTGAGATTATGATTGGTTGCTGGTTCTAGGGCTGTGATTGGTGGATAGGGCCGAGATTCTGATTGGTTGCTGATTCTAGGGCTGTGATTGGTGGATAGGGCTGAGATTCTGATTGGTTACTAGTTCTAGGGATGTGATTGGTAGATAGGGCTTAGATGCTGATTAGTTGCTGGTTCTAGGGCTGTGATTGGTGGTTAGGGCTGAGATTCTGATTGGTGGCTGGTTCTAGGGCTGTAATTGGTGGATAGGGCTGAATTTCTAATTGGTTGCTTGTTCTAGGGATGTGATTGGTGGATATGGCTGAGATTCTGATTGGTTGCTGGTTCCAGGGCTGAGGTTGTGATTGGTGGATAGGGCTGATATTCTGATTGGTTACTGGTTCTAGGGCTGTGATTGGTGGATAGGGCTGAGTTTCTGATTGGTTGCTGGTTCCAGGGTTGGGGCTGTTATTGGTGGATAGGGCTGAGATTCTGATTGGTTACTGGTTCTAGGGCTGTGATTGGTGGATAGGGCTGATATTCTGATTGGTTGCTGGTTCTAGGGCTGTGATTGATGGATAGGGCTGAGATTCAGATTGGTTGCTGGTTCTAGGGCTGTGATTGGTGGATAGGGCTGGGAATCTAATTGGTTGCTGGTTCTGGGGATGGGCTGTGATTGGTGGTCAGGATTAGGGGAATGAATGGTGATTAGAGCTGGGTCTCCCATTCGTTGTTAGAATCAGGGTTACAAATCTGATTGGTTAGCGTTAGGACTAGGTTTCTATTGGCACTTAGGGCTATTTAAGCATTGGTCTCAGGGTGTCTCATCCCGGGCATCGAGGCTAAGGGCGGAGAGGATAAGGGCAGTTGCCTGTTTGGGCCTGCTCAGGACAGGTAGGGACTAGGGCCTAGGGCCAGAAATGCTGCCCAATTCTCAATTGACCAGGAATTATTTCAGTCCCTACACATCCATCAACATGCAAACATATTATCTACAAAGATATCCAACTCATGCATCACAAACTGACCGCAGACAGATTTCAATGTCCCATCACCCCACACTATACCCATTATACAACACATATACACATATCCTCCACAACTAAAACAGTCAAACACCTGCATTCTCACAACAAACACTACTGTGTCCACTCCCATTAACACAACCTGCCATCACCCACACAACACAAAACCACACTATACATTTCTCTCAGCATTCCAGATACACACTCCCTGTTCATACTATCCAATAACACTACCCTCTGTTTGCTCCACACAGACCACATTTCATCATAACAATGCCCAAACCCAGCCTTCCAACACACAATCTACAAACACCCTTCCCCTCTCTCCACCAATTACACACAACCATGCAATCCCCACACTTCACTCCACCACACATATTACCTCTTCCAGTCATCACAACTAACACAAACTCCTCTGACATCCATCCATCCCCTCTTACACACCTCATACATTTATCTCCAAAACACATCAACACCCCCTGTAACACTCTAATTCCACTCACCAGCACTAACTCACATACAAATCCCTCACAAAAAACAACATCAATATCCCCTCTCACTATTCCACAAAAACAATACAGACCACACACATCAGCACATCAAATCAACACAAATTTTCATTATACTTATCGTCACACCCACTCCCACCCTCAGGCCTACACAAAGAATACAAGTCCCGTCCTATCTTTACTCCTACATTCTCACTCTTCACACACACCTACCACAAGCACCCCGACCCAGCAACTTTCATTTGCTTGCCTCTCCTCCATTGCACAATTTAGAGCCTTACATCATGATCCACATGCTGCTCCACCACCCCTCTCATGCTCCATCCACACTAAACAGACGCAAACAAAATAAACAACATGCTACTCTTAACAACTCTGCATCCCCTTGTCTATTACATAATAAGGCTACCCTACAAAAAACAGTGCCCTCTTCATGTCTCTCTCTGCCACCAAGTCCACCATCCACACACACTGGCCCAACAAAATGCCTTCTTAACCTGCTGGAAGAAGAACACTACATTGAAAAGCAAGACTATTGTGAGCCTCACACAATTATCACAACTAACAACACACCAGCTTCATGCTCAAATTATGCTGCTTACCCTTCTCCTAAACAAAACAACCCTGCCACTAACACACCTTTTCTAAACTGCCAGCTCAGAAATGCTCGATCACTCTAAAAAAACAAGCACTAAATCTACGACCTTCTCACAGACATACAACCTGACTTACTATTCATAACAGAATCTTGGTTGGGAGATGACATGGTCCCAGTGTTGCACGAATCCCTTCCTCCGGGCCATCAAACCATCACCCAAAACCGTATAGGCAAGAGAGGAGGTGGACTAGCTATTATATTCAAACAGGCAATAAACCTCAGTAAAACATACAACATTTCCATACAAGGTTGTGAAGCCCTCCTCACCAGATGCCACCCTACTCCAACTTCCTCCTGTAACTTTCTCCTCCTTTACAGACCGCCACCTAACAACTCGACATTTCCAGACACTTTTCTAGATACAGTCTCAAACGTTATTACACTATACACGAACCTATGCATTTTTGGGGATGTAAACATTTGGTTTGACAACCCCAATATGCCCCATCCAAAATCTATCACCACTGGCCTAGTCGCATTGGACCTACATCAGATTGTACACAATCCCACACACATCGCTTGACACATGCTGGATGTCATTTTTGCTAAGCCTGAACTTGTTACTGTTCATAGCATCACGCCAATCACATGGTCAGACCACCATTTGATAACTTTTCAACACAAACCTCTACAAATCAACACACCCCACAACTACTTAAATACTTGCACCTATCACCCATGGAGCAAACTCAATTTTGATGAGTTAGAAACACAACTAACAGCCAACACAGATCTAGATATAATTAATTCTGTTCCAAAACTATGAGTGGCTACAGGAAGCGTTTGATATCCTATTACCACTCATAAAAACTAAACATGACAAAAGAAAACCAACACCTTGGAGAAACACAGAACCTAAAAAGATAAAGCAACAAATCAGAAAGTTGCAGCGGACCTGGCTCAAAACAGTCAAGACAAACTGCAGCTACACAAACCTAACAGAATATACAAATCATCAAGCAAAAAAGCAACTACTAGGACAGAATGCAAAATGCTACATCTACAGCCAAGGAATTTTATAAAATTCTCAATGAATTTCGAAAACCTACATGCATGGAAGGAAGTCATCCCACTACTCAAGATTTCACAAACAAACTGGCAACTCATTATGCAACCAAGGCAGACACATTGGACTCCTATTTAAAACAGAAGAAAACCATCAGCACCAACCCCTTTCCTAAAATACCCTCTAAGAATAAACCATCCCAGCCTCTACAGTCCTTCCAACAAATATCCCAAGGAGAATTTATAGATTTGGTCAAAGCAAGCAGGCCTTCCGGTTGCCCTTCTTACCCTTATCCATCACAAATCTTCAAGAACATTATCTTATCTACTTCTGCTGCCACACCTGTAAGAAGAATCATCAACAACTCTTTGACTACAGAAACTTTTCCTGTAGACCTGAAAAAGGCATACATATGACCTTTAATAAAGAAACAAACCTAGACCCGCAGGACCCCAACAACTACAGACCAATCACACATGGACCTTTCCTGGGCAAACTGATAAAAAGAACAGCATTCGCCCAGATGTCACAATTCATTGAAGACAATTCTATACTTTCTGGCTTCCAAACTGGATTCCGCCCAGGAAGAGGCACTGAATCGGCACTCATAGCAATCTGGGATGGTCTTAAAACTTAAAAACACAGTCGCCCGCTATGGAGTTGCTGCACTACTTCTCTTGGACCTCCCGGCTGCCTTTGATACGGTTGACCATGACACCCTAATTCAGAGACTCCACGAAGCCGGCATACAAGGGACTGCTCTCGACTGGATAATATCATCTACTTGCCCCCTTCTCGTCCAAACCCTACCTCACAAAAGCAGGGGTCCCCAAAGGATCAATCATCTCACCTTTGCTTTTCAACATCTACATGATATCATTACCAGAACTGATCAATGATTTTCATCTCACATGCTACAACTACGCAGATGACACACAAATACTATGTAAATTAGAATGCCCCAAACCATTGAAAACTCAAAAATCTTCAGTTGCCTCAGAGCCGTTGATCAGTGGATGACCTGGAGCCATCTCAAACTAAGGGGCATATTTATACTCTGTTTGCACCGAATTAGTGTCATTTATTTTTACTCTAATCTGGTGCAAAACTAACTCCATATTTATACTTTGGTGCTAGACCCCTCTAGCGCCAGATTTATGGAGTAAAAGTAATTTTTTGAAAGTGGAGACCTACCTTGCCTTAATGAGATGCAAGGTAGGCATTCCTGTGCAAAAAAATGACTCTATCGCCCTAACGCCATATTTAGGGGCATATTTATACTCTGCGGCATATTTATACTCTGTTTGCACCGAATTAGCGTAATGATTTTTACTCTAATTGGGTGCAAATCTAACTCCATATTTATACTTTGGTGCTAGACCCGTCTAGCACCAAGGCCCTGATTTATACTTTTTTTGCGCCGCATTAACATAATTTTTTGGACCCAAAAGTTGGCAAACGTACAAAATATTGGCCCTTATTTATACTTTTTGCTGTAAAACTGCACTAACTCAGTTTTGCACCAAAAAGTTTAGCACCGGCTTGCACCATTTCTGTGCACCTGCCGGGCACCATATTTATGGAATGGTGCAAGCCGGTGCAGAGGGTAGGCTAGAGTAAAAAAAAAAATTACTTTAGTCAGGTGGGGCTGGCAGTATAGAAGAAGAAGATTTAGTACCAAGAAATGACTTTAGGCAGGTTAGAGTTTTAAAAAAAAATGACTCTAACCAGATTAGTGTCATTTTATGCTGCTAAACCTACCATGCCACATGACTCCTGCCTTAGAAAAGGCAGGAGTCATGCCCACCACCCCAATGGCCAGCACAGAGGACAGGGGTCCCCTGGGCATGGCCATTGCACCCTGTGGCATGTATGGGGGCCCTTTTCAGGGCCTGCCATGGCACTTTCAAAAATAAAATGCAATCTTACCAGTACTTACCTGGGATGGGGTCCCCGGTCCTCCGCAGTCCCTCTGGTGTGGGTGGGGGTGCCCCTGGGGCCTGGGGACGGCACCTGTGGACTTATTCCATGGTGTTCCACCATGGAAATAGGCCCACAGGTCCCCAAACGCCTGTCCTGACCCAGGCTTTAAAAAATGGGGCAAAGCAAGCTTTGCCCCATTTTTTGACCCCTCCTCCCTTCCTTGCACCATTTTTGCATGGGAGTATAAATATGGCGTTAAGGCCATAGAGTCATTTTTTGCACGGGAATGCCTACTTTGCATCTCATTAAGGCAAGGTAGGTTTTCACTTCCAAAAAATGACTTTAATTATATAAATTTGGCGCTAGACGGGTCTAGCACCAAGTATAAATATGGAGTTAGTTTTGCTCTGAATTAGAGTAAAACAAAAATGACGCTAATTCAGTGCAAACAGAGTATAAATATGCCCCTTAGCGTCAACAAATGATGCTAATCTGGTCAGAATCATTTATTTTGACTCAAACCTGCCTAACGTCATTTTTTTTAAGATAGCCTACCCTTTGCACCGGCTTGCACCATTCCATAAATATGGTGCCCAGCTGGTGCTAAAAAATGGTGCAAGCCGGTGCAAACCTTTTTGATGCAAAACTGCATTAGTGCAGTTTTGCACCAAAAAGTATAAATAAGGCCCTCAATACCTCCAAAACAGAAATACTCATATGTGGTGACTGGAAAAGTTATGACCCAATGTGCGTCTGGCCTGATGATCTAGACCACCTCCTCAATTATCCAAGGAAGTTAAAAACCTTGGAATCACCATGCACTGCAAGTTAACTATGAATGCCCAAGTGGACAAATTAGAACGAACAAGCTTCATCACCTTGAGAACTCTGTGATGCATCTTCCCCCACCTTGGATTTCCACACAAGGTGCAAGCTACTATCTCGCTTGTACTATGCAAACTGGATTATGTCAATGGCCTATACCATGTATCATCTCTATCCATTATGAAAAAACGACAACATATTCAGAACGCCGCAGCCATGCAACTATAACATGTAAAGCCACAAGCCCACTTCTCCCCGGCCTTGAGAGCACTACAATGGTTACCCGTTGCCAGAAGACACACTTTCAAGCTGCTTTGTATCACCCATGAAGCTATACATGGAACAGGACCGCTTTTAATCAGAAACAAAATAACCAAATACATTCAACAAAGAAACCTCCACTCAAGATTGGCACCGCGCCTTAGAACACGACCATACTAAAAAAAGAATATAGGTGGTACATCCTTCTCTGTTCAAGCAGCCAAACTATGGAATTCATTAGCCCCAACTATAAGAGCCACAGATTTCTTGTCTTCAGAAAACTACTCAAAAGTTGGCTCTTTCCTTCATAACCACCATATTCAAACAACTATGGACTGCTTATGCCTATGTTGACAAATATTTTTTCTGATTATGTGTATTTTTCTAGTTATGTATACTTCTTTAGAAAATATGTATCGCTACTATGTCATAACAATAAACTACACACACACTCTTTAACCCCTTCGCTGCCAGGCCTTTTACCCCTCCTGTGCAGAGCCTTTTTTTAGCTATTTGGGACAGTTCGCGCTTAGGCCCTCATAATTTTTTTGTTCACATAAGCAACCCACGCCAAATTTGCGTCCTTTTTTTCCAACATCCTAGGGAATCTAGAGGTACCCAGACTTTGTGGGTTCGCCAGAAGGAGGCCAAGAAATTAGCCAAATAACAGTGAAAATGTCGTTTTTTTAAACAAAATGGGAAAAAGTGGCTGCAGAAGAAGGCTTGTGGTTTTTCCCCTGAAAATGGCATCAACAAAGGGTTTGCGGTGCTAAAATCACCATCTACCCAGCTTTCAGGAACAGGCAGATTTGAATCAGGAAACCCAATTTTTCAACACAATTTTAGCATTTTACTGGGACATACCTCATTTTTACGATTTTTTGTGCTTTCAGCCTCCTTCCAGTCAGTGACAGAAATGGGCATGAAACCAATGCTGGACACATCACATTTTTTTAAAGAAAACAGAGGTGTTTTTTGCAAAGTGCCTACCTGTAGATTTTGGCCTCTAGCTCAGCTGGCACCTAGGGAAACCTACCAAACCTGTGCATTTTTGAAAAGTAGAGACCTAGGGGAATCCAAGATGGGGTGACTTTTGGGGCTCTGACCAGGTTCTGTTACCCAGAATCCTTTGCAAACCTCAAAATTTGGCTGAAAAAACACGCTTTCCTCACATTTCGGTGACAGAAAGTTCTGGAATCTGAGAGGAGCCACAAATTTCCTTCCACCCAGCGTTCCCCCAAGACTCCCGATAAAAATGATACCTCACTTGTGTGGGTAGGCCTAGCGCCCGTGACAGGAAATGCCCCAAAACACAACGTGGACACATCACATTTTTTTAAAGAAAACAGAGGTGTTTTTTGCAAAGTCCTTACCTGTAGATTTTGGCCTCTAGCTCAGCCGGCACCTAGGGAAACCTACCAAACCTGTGCATTTTTGAAAATTAAAGACCTAGGGGAATCCAAGATGGGATGACTTGTGGGGCTCTGACAAGGTTCTGTTACCCAGAATCCTTTGCAAACCTCAAAATTTGGCTTTAAAAACACGTTTTCCTCACATTTCGGTGACAGAAAGTTCTGGAATCTGAGAGGAGCCACAAATTTCCTTCCACCCAGCGTTCCCCCAAGTCTTCCGATAAAAATGACACCTCACTTGTGTGGGTAGGCCTAGCGCCCATGACAGGAAATGCCCCAAAACACAACGTGGACACATCACATTTTTTTAAAGAAAACAGAGGTGCTTTTTGCAAAGTGCCTACCTGTAGATTTTGGCCTCTAGCTCAGCCGGCACCTAGGGAAACCTACCAAACCTGTGCATTTTTTAAAGCTAGAGGCCTAGGGGAATCCAAGATGCAGTGACTTGTGGGGCTCTGACCAGGTTCTGTTACCCAGAATCCTTTGCAAACCTCAAAATTTGGCTTTAAAAACACGTTTTCCTCATATTTCGGTGACAGAAAGTTCTGGAATCTGAGAGGAGCCACAAATTTCCTTCCACCCAGCGTTCCCCCAAGTCTCCCGATAAAAATGATACCTCACTTGTGTGGGTAGGCCTAGCGCTCGTGACAGGAAATGCACCAAAGCACAACGTGGACACATCACATTTTTTTAAAGAAAACAGAGGTGTTTTTTGCAAAGTGCCTACCTGTAGATTTTGGCCTCTAGCTCAGCTGGCACCTAGGGAAACCTACCAAACCTGTGCATTTTTGAGAAGTAGAGACCTAGGGGAATCCAAGATGGGGTGACTTGTGGGGCTCTGACAAGGTTCTGTTACCCAGAATCCTTTGCAAACCTCAAAATTTGGCTTTAAAAACATGTTTTTCTCACATTTCGGTGACAGAAAGTTCTGGAATCTGAGAGGAGCCGCAAATTTCCTTCCACCCAGCGTTCCCCCAAGTCTCCTGACAAAAAATGATACCTCACTTGTGTTGGTAGGTCTAGCGTCCGTGACAGGAAACGCCCCAAAACACAACGTGGACACATCACATTTTTTTAAAGTAAACAGAGGTGTTTTTTGCAAAGTGCCTACCTGTAGATTTTGGCCTCTAGCTCAGCCGGCACCTAGGGAAACCTACCAAACCTGTGCATTTTTGAAAGCTAGAGACCTACGGGAATCCAAGATGGGGTGACTTGTGTGGCTCTGACAAGGTTCTGTTACCCAGAATCCTTTGCAAACCTCAGAATTTGGCTAAAAAAAATACGTTTTCCTCACATTTCGGTGACAGAAAGTTCTGGAATCTGAGAGGAGCCACAAATTTCCTTCCACCCAGCGTTCCCCCAAGTTTTCAGATAAAAATGACACCTCACTTGTGTGGGTAGGCCAAGCGCCTGTGACAGGAAATGGCCCAAAACACAACATGGATACATCAGATTTTTTAAAAGAAAAAAGAGGTGTTTTTTGCAAAGTGCCTACCTGTAGATTTTGGCCTCTAGCTCCACCTAGGGAAACCTACCAAACCTGTGCATTTTTGAAAATTAAAGACCTAGGGGAATCCAAGATGAGGTGACTTGTGGGGCTCTGACCAGGTTCTGTTACCCAGAATCCTTTGCAAACCTCAAAATTTGGCTAAAAAAACACATTTTCCTCACAATTCGGTGACAGAAAGTTCTGGAATCTGAGAGGAGCCACAAATTTCCTTCAACCCAGCGTTCCCCCAAGTTTCCCGATAAAAATGACACCTCACTTGTGTGGGTAGGCCTAGCGCCCGTGACAGGAAATGGCCCAAAACACAACATGGATACATCACATTTTTAAAAAGAAAACAGAGGTGTTTTTTGCAAAGTGCCTACCTGTAGATTTTGACCTCTAGCTCAGCCGGCACCTAGGGAAACCTACCAAACCTGTGCATTTTTCAAAATTAGAGACCTAGGGGAATCCAAGATGGGGTGACTTGTGGGGCTCTGACCAGGTTCTGTTACCCAGAATCGTTTGCAAACCTCAAAATTTGGCTAAAAAAACACGTTTTCCTCACATTTCGGTGACAGAAAGTTCTGGAATCTGAGAGGAGCCACAAATTTCCTTCCACCCAGCGTTCCCCCAAGACTCCCGATAAAAATGATACCTCACTTGTGTGGGAAGGCCTAGCGCCCGTGACAGGAAATGCCCCAAAACACAACGTGGACACACCACATTTTTTTAAAGAAAACAGAGGTGTTTTTTGCAAAGTCCTTACCTGTAGATTTTGGCCTCTAGCTCAGCCGGCACCTAGAGAAACCTACCAAACCTGTGCATTTTTTAAAACTAGAGACCTAGGGGAATCCAAGATGGGGTGACTTGTGGGGCTCTGACCAGGTTCTGTTACCCAGAATCCTTTGCAAACCTCAAAATTTGGCTTAAAAACACTTTTTCCTCACATTTCGGTGACAGAAAGTTCTGGAATCTGAGAGGAGCCACAAATTTCCTTCCACCAAGCGTTCCCCCAAGTCTCCCGATAAAAATGATACCTCACTTGTGTGGGTAGGCCTAGCGCCCGTGACAGGAAATGCCCCAAAACACAACGTGGACACATCAAATTTTTTTTAAAGAAAACAGAGGTGTTTTTTGCAAAGTGCCTACCTGTAGATTTTGGCCTCTAGCTCAGCTGGCACCTAGGGAAACCTACCAAACCTGTGCATTTTTGAAAAGTAGAGACCTAGGAGAATCCAAGATGGGGTGACTTGTGGGGCTCTGACAAGGTTCTGTTACCCAGAATCCTTTGCAAACCTCAAAATTTGGCTTTAAAAACTCGTTTTCCTCACATTTCGGTGACAGAAAGTTCTGGAATCTGAGAGGAGCCACAAATTTCCTTCCACCCAGCGTTCCCCCAAGTCTCCCGATAAAAATGATACCTCACTTGTGTGGGTAGGCCCAGTGCCCGTGACAGGAAATGCCCCAAAACACAACGTGGACACATCACATTTTTTTAAAGAAAACAGAGGTGTTTTTTGCAAAGTGCCTACCTGTAGATTTTGGCCTCTAGCTCAGCTGGCACCTAGGTAAACCTACCAAACCTGTGCATTTTTGAAAAGTAGAGACCTAGGGGAATCCAAGATGGGGTGACTTTTGGGGCTCTGACCAGGTTCTGTTACCCAGAATCCTTTGCAAACCTCAAAATTTGGCTAAAAAAACACGCTTTCCTCACAGTTCGGTGACAGAAAGTTCTGGAATCTGAGAGGAGCCACAAATTTCCTTCCACCCAGCGTTCCCCCAAGACTCCCGATAAAAATGATACCTCACTAGTGTGGGTAGGCCTAGCGCCCGTGACAGGAAATGCCCCAAAACACAACGTGGACACATCACATTTTTTTAAAGAAAACAGAGGTGTTTTTTGCAAAGTCCTTACCTGTAGATTTTGGCCTCTAGCTCAGCCGGCACCTAGAGAAACCTACCAAACCTGTGCATTTTTTACAACTAGAGACCTTGGGGAATCCAGGATTGGGGTGACTTGTGGGGCTCTGACCAGGTTCTGTTACCAGAATCCTTTGCAAACCTCAAAATTTGTCTAAAAAAACACCTTTTCCTCACATTTCGGTGACAGAAAGTTCTGGAATCTGAGAGAAGCCACAAATTTCCTTCCACCCAGTGTTCCTCCAAGTCTCCCGATAAAAATGATACCTCACTTGTGTGGGTAGGCCTAGCGCCCGTGACAGGAAATGCCCCAAAACACAACGTGGACACATCACATTTTTTTAAAGTAAACAGATGTGTTTTTTGCAAAGTGCCTACCTGTAGATTTTGGCCTCTAACACAGCCGGCACCTAGGGAAACCTACCAAACCTGTGCATTTTTGAAAGCTAGAGACCTAGGGGAATCCAAGATGCGGTGACTTGTGTGGCTCTGACCAGGTTCTGTTACCCAGAATCCTTTGCAAACCTCAGAATTTGGCTAAAAAAAATACGTTTTCCTCACATTTCGGTGACAGAAAGTTCTGGAATCTGAGAGGAGCCACAAATTTCCTTCCACCCAGCGTTCCCCCAAGTTTTCCGATATAAATGACACCTCACTTGTGTGGGTAGGCCTAGCGCCTGTGACAGGAAATGGCCCAAAACACAACATGGATACATCAGATTTTTTTAAAGAAAAAAGAGGTGTTTTTTGCAAAGTGCCTACCTGTAGATTTTGGCCTCTAGCTCCACCTAGGGAAACCTACCAAACCTGTGCATTTTTGAAAATTAAAGACCTAGGGGAATCCAAGATGGGGTGACTTGTGGGGCTCTGACCAGGTTCTGTTACCCAGAATCCTTTGCAAACCTCAAAATTTGGCTAAAAAAACACATTTTCCTCACAATTCGGTGACAGAAAGTTCTGGAATCTGAGAGGAGCCACAAATTTCCTTCAACCCAGCGTTCCCCCAAGTTTCCCGATAAAAATGACACCTCACTTGTGTGGGTAGGCCTAGCGCCCGTGACAGGAAATGGCCCAAAACACAACATGGATACATCACATTTTTTAAAAGAAAACAGAGGTGTTTTTTGCAAAGTGCCTACCTGTAGATTTTGACCTCTAGCTCAGCCGGCACCTAGGGAAACCTACCAAACCTGTGCATTTTTCAAAATTAAAGACCTAGGGGAATCCAAGATGGGGTGACTTGTGGGGCTCTGACCAGGTTCTGTTACCCAGAATCGTTTGCAAACCTCAAAATTTGGCTAAAAAAACACGTTTTCCTCACATTTCGGTGACAGAAAGTTCTGGAATCTGAGAGGAGCCACAAATTTCCTTCCACCCAGCGTTCCCCCAAGACTCCGGATAAAAATGATACCTCACTTGTGTGGGAAGGCCTAGCGCCCGTGACAGGAAATGCCCCAAAACACAACGTGGACACACCACATTTTTTTAAAGAAAACAGAGGTGTTTTTTGCAAAGTCCTTACCTGTAGATTTTGGCCTCTAGCTCAGCCGGCACCTAGAGAAACCTACCAAACCTGTGCATTTTTTAAAACTAGAGACCTAGGGGAATCCAGGATTGGGGTGACTTGTGGGGCTCTGACCAGGTTCTGTTACCCAGAATCCTTTGCAAACCTCAAAATTTGTCTTAAAAAAACACCTTTTCCTCACATTTCGGTGACAGAAAGTTCTGGAATCTGAGAGAAGCCACAAATTTCCTTCCACTCAGTGTTCCTCCAAGTCTCCCGATAAAAATGATACCTCACTTGTGTGGGTAGGCCTAGCGCCCGTGACAGGAAATGCCCCAAAACACAACGTGGACACATCACATTTTTTTAAAGAAAACAGAGGTGTTTTTTGCAAAGTGCCTACCTGTAGATTTTGGCCTCTAGCTCAGCCGGCACCTAGGGAAACCTACCAAACCTGTGCATTTTTGAAAACTAGAGACCTAGGGGAATCCAAGATGGGGTGACTTGTGGGGCTCTGACCAGGTTCTGTTACCCAGAATCCTTTGCAAACATCAAAATATGGCTAAAAAAACACGTTTTCCTCACATTTCGGTGACAGAAAGTTCTGGAATCTGAGAGGAGCCACAAATTTCCTTCCATCCAGCGTTCCTCCAAGTCTCCCGATAAAAATGATACCTCACTTGTGTGGGTAGGCCTAGCGCCCGTGACAGGAAATGCCCCAAAACACAACGTGGACACATCACATTTTTTTAAAGAAAACAGAGGTGTTTTTTGCAAAGTGCCTACCTGTAGATTTTGGCCTCTAGCTCAGCTGGCACCTAGGGAAACCTACCAAACCTGTGCATTTTTGAGAAGTAGAGACCTAGGGGAATCCAAGATGGGGTGACTTGTGGGGCTCTGACAAGGTTCTGTTACCCAGAATCCTTTGCAAACCTCAAAATTTGGCTTTAAAATCATGTTTTTCTCACATTTCGGTGACAGAAAGTTCTGGAATCTGAGAGGAGCGCAAATTTCCTTCCACCCAGCGTTCCCCCAAGTCTCCCGATAAAAAATGATACCTCACTTGAGTTGGTAGGTCTAGCGTCCGTGACAGGAAACGCCCCAAAACACAACGTGGACACATCACATTTTTTTAAAGAAAACAGAGGTGTTTTTTGCAAAGTGCCTGCCTGTAGATTTTGGCCTCTAGCTCAGCCGGCACCTAGGGAAACCTACCAAACCTGTGCATTTTTTAAAGCTAGAAACCTAGGGGAATCCAAGATGCGGTGACTTGTGGGGCTCTGACCAGGTTCTGTTACCCAGAATCCTTTGCAAACCTCAGAATTTGGCAAAAAAAAATACGTTTTCCTCACATTTCGGTGAGAGAAAGTTCTGGAATCTGAGAGGAGCCACAAATTTCCTTCCACCCAGCGTTCCCCCAAGTTTTCCGATAAAAATGACACCTCACTTGTGTGGGTAGGCCTAGCGCCTGTGACAGGAAATGGCCCAAAACACAACATGGATACATCAGATTTTTTTAAAGAAAACAGAGGTGTTTTTTGCAAAGTGCCTACCTGTAGATTTTGGCCTCTAGCTCAGCCGGCACCTAGGGAAACATACCAAACCTGTGCATTTTTTAAAATTAAAGACCTAGGGGAATCCAAGATGGGGTGACTTGTGGGGCTCTGACCAGGTTCTGTTACCCAGAATCCTTTGCAAACCTCAAAATTTGGCTAAAAAAACACATTTTCCTCACAATTCGGTGACAGAAAGTTCTGGAATCTCAGAGGAGCCACAAATTTCCTTCCACCCAGCTTTCCCCCAAGTCTCCCGATAAAAACGATACCTCACTTGTGTGGGTAGTCCTAGAGCCCGTGACAGGAAACGCCCCAAAACACAAGGTGGACACATCACATTTTTTGAAAGAAAACAGAGGTATTTTTGCAAAGTGCCTACCTGTAGATTTTGGCCTGTAGCTCAGCCGGCACCTAGGGAAACCTACCAAACCTGTGCAGTTTTTAAAACTAGGGACCTAGGGGAATCCAAGATGGGGTGACTTGTGGGGCTCTGACCAGGTTCTGTTACCCAGAATCCTTTGCAAACCTCAAAATTTGGCTTTAAAAACACTTTTTCCTCACATTTCGGTGACAGAAAGTTCTGGAATCTGAGAGGAGCCACAAATTCCCTTCCACCAAGCGTTCCCCCAAGTCTCCCGATAAAAATGAAACCTCACTTGTGTGGGTAGGCCTAGCGCCCGTGACAGGAAATGCCCCAAAACACAACGTGGACACCACATTTTTTGAAAGAAAACAGAGGTGTTTTTTGCAAAGTGCCTACCTGTAGATTTTGGCCTCTAGCTCAGCTGGCACCTAGGGAAACCTACCAAACCTGTGCATTTTTGAAAAGTAGAGACCTAGGGGAATCCAAGATGGGGTGACTTGTGGGGCTCTGACAAGGTTATGTTACCCAGAATCCTTTGCAAACCTCAAAATTTGGCTTTAAAAACTCGTTTTCCTCACATTTCGGTGACAGAAAGTTCTGGAATCTGAGAGGAGCCACAAATTTCCTTCCACCCAGCGTTCCCCCAAGTCTCCCGATAAAAATTATACCTCACTTGTGTGGGTAGGCCCAGTGCCCGTGACAGGAAATGCCCCAAAACACAACGTGGACACATCACATTTTTTTAAAGAAAACAGAGGTGTTTTTTGCAAAGTGCCTACCTGTAGATTTTGGCCTCTAGCTCAGCTGGCACCTAGGTAAACCTACCAAACCTGTGCATTTTTGAAAAGTAGAGACCTAGGGGAATCCAAGATGAGGTGACTTTTGGGGCTCTGACCAGGTTCTGTTACCCAGAATCCTTTGCAAACCTCAAAATTTGGCTAAAAAAACACGCTTTCCTCACAGTTCGGTGACAGAAAGTTCTGGAATCTGAGAGGAGCCACAAATTTCCTTCCACCCAGCGTTCCCCCAAGACTCCCGATAAAAATGATACCTCATTTGTGTGGGTAGGCCTAGCGCCCGTGACAGGAAATGCCCCAAAACACAACGTGGACACATCACATTTTTTTAAAGAAAACAGAGGTGTTTTTTGCAAAGTCCTTACCTGTAGATTTTGGCCTCTAGCTCAGCCGGCACCTAGAGAAACCTACCAAACCTGTGCATTTTTTTAAACTAGAGACCTAGGGGAATCCAGGATTGGGGTGACTTGTGGGGCTCTGACCAGGTTCTGTTACCAGAATCCTTTGCAAACCTCAAAATTTGTCTAAAAAAACACCTTTTCCTCACATTTCGGTGACAGAAAGTTCTGGAATCTGAGAGAAGCCACAAATTTCCTTCCACCCAGTGTTCCTCCAAGTCTCCCGATAAAAATGATACCTCACTTGTGTGGGTAGGCCTAGCGCCCGTGACAGGAAATGTCCCAAAACACAACGTGGACACATCACATTTTTTTAAAGAAAACAGAGGTGTTTTTTGCAAAGTGCCTACCTGTAGATTTTGGCCTCTAGCTCAGCTGGCACCTAGGGAAACCTACCAAACCTGTGCATTTTTGAAAACTATAGACCTAGGGGAATCCAAGATGGGGTGACTTGTGGGGCTCTGACCAGGTTCTGTTACCCATAATCCTTTGCAAACGTCAAAATATGGCTAAAAAAACACGTTTTCCTCACATTTCGGTGACAGAAAGTTCTGGAATCTGAGAGGAGCCACAAATTTCCTTCCATCCAGCGTTCCTCCAAGTCTCCCGATAAAAATGATACCTCACTTGCGTGGGTAGGCCTAGCGCCCGTGACAGGAAATGCCCCAAAACACAACGTGGACACATCACATTTTTTTAAAGAAAACAGAGGTGTTTTTTGCAAAGTGCCTACCTGTTGATTTTGGCCTCTAGCTCAGCTGGCACCTAGGGAAACCTACCAAACCTGTGCATTTTTGAGAAGTAGAGACCTAGGGTAATCCAAGATGGGGTGACTTGTGGGGCTCTGACAAGGTTCAGTTACCCAGAATCCTTTGCAAACCTCAAAATTTGGCTTTAAAAACATGTTTTTCTCACATTTCGGTGACAGAAAGTTCTGGAATCTGAGAGGAGCGCAAATTTCCTTCCACCCAGCGTTCCCCCAAGTCTCCCGATAAAAAATGATACCTCACTTGTGTTGGTAGGTCTAGCGTCCGTGACAGGAAACGCCCCAAAACACAACGTGGACACATCACATTTTTTGAAAGAAAACAGAGGTGTTTTTTGCAAAGTGCCTACCTGTAGATTTTGGCCTCTAGCTCAGCCGGCACCTAGGGAAACCTACCAAACCTGTGCATTTTTGAAAGCTAGAGACCTAGGGGAATCCAAGATGCGGTGACTTGTGGGGCTCTGATCAGGTTCTGTTACCCAGAATCCTTTGCAAACGTCAGAATTTGGCTAAAAAAAATACGTTTTCTTCACATTTCGGTGAGAGAAAGTTCTGGAATCTGAGAGGAGCCACAAATTTCCTTCCACCCAGCGTTCCCCCAAGTTTTCCGATAAAAATGACACCTCACTTGTGTGGGTAGGCCTAGCGCTTGTGACAGGAAATGGCCCAAAACACAACATGGATACATCAGATTTTTTTAAAGAAAACAGAGGTGTTTTTTGCAAAGTGCCTACCTGTAGATTTTGGCCTCTAGCTCAGCCGGCACCTAGGGAAACCTACCAAACCTGTGCATTTTTGAAAAGTAGAGACCTAGGGGAATCCAAGATGGGGTGACTTTTGGGGCTCTGACCAGGTTCTGTTACCCAGAATCCTTTGCAAACCTCAAAATTTGGCTAAAAAAACACGCTTTCCTCACAGTTCGGTGACAGAAAGTTCTGGAATCTGAGAGGAGCCACAAATTTCCTTCCACCCAGCGTTCCCCCAAGACTCCCGATAAAAATGATACCTCACTAGTGTGGGTAGGCCTAGCGCCCGTGACAGGAAATGCCCCAAAACACAACGTGGACACATCACATTTTTTTAAAGAAAACAGAGGTGTTTTTTGCAAAGTCCTTACCTGTAGATTTTGGCCTCTAGCTCAGCCGGCACCTAGAGAAACCTACCAAACCTGTGCATTTTTTACAACTAGAGACCTTGGGGAATCCAGGATTGGGGTGACTTGTGGGGCTCTGACCAGGTTCTGTTACCAGAATCCTTTGCAAACCTCAAAATTTGTCTAAAAAAACACCTTTTCCTCACATTTCGGTGACAGAAAGTTCTGGAATCTGAGAGAAGCCACAAATTTCCTTCCACCCAGTGTTCCTCCAAGTCTCCCGATAAAAATGATACCTCACTTGTGTGGGTAGGCCTAGCGCCCGTGACAGGAAATGCCCCAAAACACAACGTGGACACATCACATTTTTTTAAAGTAAACAGATGTGTTTTTTGCAAAGTGCCTACCTGTAGATTTTGGCCTCTAACACAGCCGGCACCTAGGGAAACCTACCAAACCTGTGCATTTTTGAAAGCTAGAGACCTAGGGGAATCCAAGATGCGGTGACTTGTGTGGCTCTGACCAGGTTCTGTTACCCAGAATCCTTTGCAAACCTCAGAATTTGGCTAAAAAAAATACGTTTTCCTCACATTTCGGTGACAGAAAGTTCTGGAATCTGAGAGGAGCCACAAATTTCCTTCCACCCAGCGTTCCCCCAAGTTTTCCGATATAAATGACACCTCACTTGTGTGGGTAGGCCTAGCGCCTGTGACAGGAAATGGCCCAAAACACAACATGGATACATCAGATTTTTTTAAAGAAAAAAGAGGTGTTTTTTGCAAAGTGCCTACCTGTAGATTTTGGCCTCTAGCTCCACCTAGGGAAACCTACCAAACCTGTGCATTTTTGAAAATTAAAGACCTAGGGGAATCCAAGATGGGGTGACTTGTGGGGCTCTGACCAGGTTCTGTTACCCAGAATCCTTTGCAAACCTCAAAATTTGGCTAAAAAAACACATTTTCCTCACAATTCGGTGACAGAAAGTTCTGGAATCTGAGAGGAGCCACAAATTTCTTTCCACCCAGCGTTCCCCCAAGTCTCCCGATAAAAACGATACCTCACTTGTGTGGGTAGTCCTAGCGCCCGTGACAGGAAACGCCCCAAAACACAAGGTGGACACATCACATTTTTTGAAAGAAAACAGAGGTATTTTTGCAAAGTGCCTACCAGTAGATTTTGCCCTGTAGCTCAGCCGGCACCTAGGGAAACCTACCAAACCTGTGCATTTTTTAAAACTAGGGACCCAGGGGAATCCAAGATGGGGTGACTTGTGGGGCTCTGACCAGGTTCTGTTACCCAGAATCCTTTGCAAACCTCAAAATTTGGCTTTAAAAACTCGTTTTCCTCACATTTCGGTGACAGAAAGTTCTGGAATCTGAGAGGAGCCACAAATTTCCTTCCACCCAGCGTTCCCCCAAGTCTCCCGATAAAAATGATACCTCACTTGTGTGGGTAGGCCTAGCGCCCGTGAGAGGAAATGCCCCAAAACACAACGTGGACACATCACATTTTTTTAAAGAAAACAGAGTTGTTTTTTGAAAAGTGCCTACCTGTAGATTTTGGCCTCTAGCTCAGCTGGCACCTAGGGAAACCTACCAAACCTGTGCATTTTTGAAAAGTAGAGACCTAGGGGAATCCAAGATGGGGTGACTTTTGGGGCTCTGACCAGGTTCTGTTACCCAGAATCCTTTGCAAACCTCAAAATTTGGCTAAAAAAACACGCTTTCCTCACATTTCGGTGACAGAAAGTTCTGGAATCTGAGAGGAACCACAAATTTCCTTCCACCCAGCGTTCCTCCAAGACTCACGATAAAAATGATACCTCACTTGTGTGGGTAGGCCTAGCGCCCGTGACAGGAAATGCCCCAAAACACAACGTGGACACATCACATTTTTTTAAAGAAAACAGAGGTGTTTTTTGCAAAGTCCTTACCTGTAGATTTTGGCCTCTAGCTCAGCCGGCACCTAGAGAAACCTACCAAACCTGTGCATTTTTTAAAACTAGAGACCTAGGGGAATACAGCATTGGGGTGACTTGTGGGGCTCTGACCAGGTTCTGTTACCCAGAATCCTTTGCAAACCTCAAAATTTGTCTAAAAAAACACCTTTTCCTCACATTTCGGTGACAGAAAGTTCTGGAATCTGAGAGAAGCCACAAATTTCCTTCCACCCAGTGTTCCTCCAAGTCTCCCGATAAAAATGATACCTCACTTGTGTGGGTAGGCCTAGCGCCCGTGACAGGAAATGCCCCAAAACACAACGTGGACACATCACATTTTTTGAAAGAAAACAGAGGTGTTTTTTGCAAAGTGCCTACCTGTAGATTTTGGCCTCTAGCTCAGCTGGCACCTAGGGAAACCTACCAAACCTGTGCATTTTTGAAAAGTAGAGACCTAGGGGAATCCAAGATGGGGTGACTTGTGGGGCTCTGACAAGGTTCTGTTACCCAGAATCCTTTGCAAACCTCAAAATTTGGCTTTAAAAACACGTTTTCTTCACATTTCGGTGACAGAAAGTTCTGGAATCTGAGAGGAGCCTCAAATTTCCTCCCACCCAGCGTTCCCCTAAGACTCGTTATAAAAATGATACCTCACTTGTGTGGGTAGGCCTAGCGCCCGTGACAGGAAATGCCCCAAAACACAACGTGGACACATCACATTTTTTTAAAGAAAACAGAGGTGTTTTTTGCAAAGTCCTTATCTGTAGATTTTGACCTCTAGCTCAGCCGGCACCTAGAGAAACCTACCAAACCTGTGCATTTTTTAAAACTAGAGACCTAGGGGAATCCAGGATTGGGGTGACTTGTGGGGCTCTGACCAGGTTCTGTTACCCAGAATCCTTTGCAAACCTCAAAATTTGGCTTTAAAAACACGTTTTCCTCACATTTCGGTGACAGAAAGTTCTGGAATCTGAGAGGAGCCACAAATTTCCTTCCACCCAGCGTTCCCCCAAGTCTCCCGATAAAAATGATACCTCACTTGTGTGGGTAGGCCTAGCGCCCGTGACAGGAAATGCCCCAAAACACAACGTGGACACATCACATTTTTTTAAAGAAAACAGAGGTGTTTTTTGCAAAGTGCCTACCTGTAGATTTTGGCCTCTAGCTCAGCCGGCACCTAGGGAAACCTACCAAACCTGTGCATTTTTAAAAACTAGAGACCTAGGGGAATCCAAGATGGGGTGACTTGTGGGGCTCTGACAAGGTTCTGTTACCCAGAATCCTTTGCAAACCTCAAAATTTGGCTTTAAAAACACGTTTTCCTCACATTTCGGTGACAGAAAGTTCTGGAATCTGAGAGGAGCCACAAATTTCCTTCCACCCAGTGCTCCTCCAAGTCTCCCGATAAAAATGATACCTCACTTGTGTGGGTAGGCCTAGCGCCCGTGACAGGAAATGCCCCAAAGCACAACGTGGACACATCACATTTTTTGAAAGAAAACAGAGGTGTTTTTTGCAAAGTGCCTACCTGTAGATTTTGGCCTCTAGCTCAGCTGGCACCTAGGGAAACCTACCAAACCTGTGCATTTTTGAAAAGTAGAGACCTAGGGGAATACAAGATGGGGTGACTTGTGGGGCTCTGACCAGGTTCTGTTACCCAGAATCCTTTGCAAACCTCAAAATTTGGCTTTAAAAACACATTTTCCTCACATTTCGGTGACAGAAAGTTCTGGAATCTGAGAGGAGCCACAAATTTCCTTCCACCAAGCGTTCCCCCAAGTCTCCCGATAAAAATGATACCTCACTTGTGTGGGTAGGCCTAGCGCCCGTGACAGGAAATGCCCCAAAACACAACGTGGACACATCACATTTTTTGAAAGAAAACAGAGGTGTTTTTTGCAAAGTGCCTACCTGTAGATTTTGGCCTCTAGCTCAGCTGGCACCTAGGGAAACCTACCAAACCTGTGCATTTTTGAAAAGTAGAGACCTAGGGGAATCCAAGATGGGGTGACTTGTGGGGCTCTGACAAGGTTCTGTTACCCAGAATCCTTTGCAAACCTCAAAATTTGGCTTTAAAAACTCGTTTTCCTCACATTTCGGTGACAGAAAGTTCTGGAATCTGAGAGGAGCCACAAATTTCCTTCCACCCAGCGTTCCCCCAAGTCTCCCGATAAAAATGATACCTCACTTGTGTGGGTAGGCCTAGCGCCCGTGACAGGAAATGCCCCAAAACACAACGTGGACACATCAAATTTTTTTAAAGAAAACAGACGTGTTTTTTGCAAAGTGCCTACCTGTAGATTTTGGCCTCTAGCTCAGCCGGCACCTAGGGAAACCTACCAAACCTGTGCATTTTTGAAAACTAGAGACCTAGGGGAATCCAAGATGGGGTGACTTGTGGGGCTCTGACAAGGTTCTGTTTGTTACCCAGAATCCTTTGCAAACCTCAAAATTTGGCTTTAAAAACACGTTTTCCTCACATTTCGGTGACAGAAAGTTCTGGAATCTGAGAGGAGCCACAAATTTCCTTCCACCCAGTGCTCCTCCAAGTCTCCCGATAAAAATGATACCTCACTTGTGTGGGTAGGCCTAGCGCCCGTGACAGGAAATGCCCCAAAACACAACGTGGACACATCACATTTTTTTAAAGAAAACAGAGGTGCTTTTTGCAAAGTGCCTACCTGTAGATTTTGGCCTCTAGCTCAGCCGGCACCTAGGGAAACCTACCAAACCTGTGCATTTTTTAAAGCTAGAGGCCTAGGGGAATCCAAGATGCAGTGACTTGTGGGGCTCTGACCAGGTTCTGTTACCCAGAATCCTTTGCAAACCTCAAAATTTGGCTTTAAAAACACGTTTTCCTCATATTTCGGTGACAGAAAGTTCTGGAATCTGAGAGGAGCCACAAATTTCCTTCCACCCAGCGTTCCCCCAAGTCTCCCGATAAAAATGATACCTCACTTGTGTGGGTAGGCCTAGCGCTCGTGACAGGAAATGCACCAAAGCACAACGTGGACACATCACATTTTTTTAAAGAAAACAGAGGTGTTTTTTGCAAAGTGCCTACCTGTAGATTTTGGCCTCTAGCTCAGCTGGCACCTAGGGAAACCTACCAAACCTGTGCATTTTTGAGAAGTAGAGACCTAGGGGAATCCAAGATGGGGTGACTTGTGGGGCTCTGACAAGGTTCTGTTACCCAGAATCCTTTGCAAACCTCAAAATTTGGCTTTAAAAACATGTTTTTCTCACATTTCGGTGACAGAAAGTTCTGGAATCTGAGAGGAGCCGCAAATTTCCTTCCACCCAGCGTTCCCCCAAGTCTCCTGACAAAAAATGATACCTCACTTGTGTTGGTAGGTCTAGCGTCCGTGACAGGAAACGCCCCAAAACACAACGTGGACACATCACATTTTTTTAAAGTAAACAGAGGTGCTTTTTGCAAAGTGCCTACCTGTAGATTTTGGCCTCTAGCTCAGCCGGCACCTAGGGAAACCTACCAAACCTGTGCATTTTTGAAAACTAGAGACCTAGGGGAATCCAAGATGGGGTGACTTGTGGGGCTCTGACAAGGTTCTGTTTGTTACCCAGAATCCTTTGCAAACCTCAAAATTTGGCTTTAAAAACACGTTTTCCTCACATTTCGGTGACAGAAAGTTCTGGAATCTGAGAGGAGCCACAAATTTCCTTCCACCCAGTGCTCCTCCAAGTCTCCCGATAAAAATGATACCTCACTTGTGTGGGTAGGCCTAGCGCCCGTGACAGGAAATGCCCCAAAACACAACGTGGACACATCACATTTTTTTAAAGAAAACAGAGGTGCTTTTTGCAAAGTGCCTACCTGTAGATTTTGGCCTCTAGCTCAGCCGGCACCTAGGGAAACCTACCAAACCTGTGCATTTTTTAAAGCTAGAGGCCTAGGGGAATCCAAGATGCAGTGACTTGTGGGGCTCTGACCAGGTTCTGTTACCCAGAATCCTTTGCAAACCTCAAAATTTGGCTTTAAAAACACGTTTTCCTCATATTTCGGTGACAGAAAGTTCTGGAATCTGAGAGGAGCCACAAATTTCCTTCCACCCAGCGTTCCCCCAAGTCTCCCGATAAAAATGATACCTCACTTGTGTGGGTAGGCCTAGCGCTCGTGACAGGAAATGCACCAAAGCACAACGTGGACACATCACATTTTTTTAAAGAAAACAGAGGTGTTTTTTGCAAAGTGCCTACCTGTAGATTTTGGCCTCTAGCTCAGCTGGCACCTAGGGAAACCTACCAAACCTGTGCATTTTTGAGAAGTAGAGACCTAGGGGAATCCAAGATGGGGTGACTTGTGGGGCTCTGACAAGGTTCTGTTACCCAGAATCCTTTGCAAACCTCAAAATTTGGCTTTAAAAACATGTTTTTCTCACATTTCGGTGACAGAAAGTTCTGGAATCTGAGAGGAGCCGCAAATTTCCTTCCACCCAGCGTTCCCCCAAGTCTCCTGACAAAAAATGATACCTCACTTGTGTTGGTAGGTCTAGCGTCCGTGACAGGAAACGCCCCAAAACACAACGTGGACACATCACATTTTTTTAAAGTAAACAGAGATGTTTTTTGCAAAGTGCCTACCTGTAGATTTTGGCCTCTAGCTCAGCCGGCACCTAGGGAAACCTACCAAACCTGTGCATTTTTGAAAGCTAGAGACCTACGGGAATCCAAGATGGGGTGACTTGTGTGGCTCTGACAAGGTTCTGTTACCCAGAATCCTTTGCAAACCTCAGAATTTGGCTAAAAAAAATACGTTTTCCTCACATTTCGGTGACAGAAAGTTCTGGAATCTGAGAGGAGCCACAAATTTCCTTCCACCCAGCGTTCCCCCAAGTTTTCAGATAAAAATGACACCTCACTTGTGTGGGTAGGCCAAGCGCCTGTGACAGGAAATGGCCCAAAACACAACATGGATACATCAGATTTTTTAAAAGAAAAAAGAGGTGTTTTTTGCAAAGTGCCTACCTGTAGATTTTGGCCTCTAGCTCCACCTAGGGAAACCTACCAAACCTGTGCATTTTTGAAAATTAAAGACCTAGGGGAATCCAAGATGGGGTGACTTGTGGGGCTCTGACCAGGTTCTGTTACCCAGAATCCTTTGCAAACCTCAAAATTTGGCTAAAAAAACACATTTTCCTCACAATTCGGTGACAGAAAGTTCTGGAATCTGAGAGGAGCCACAAATTTCCTTCAACCCAGCGTTCCCCCAAGTTTCCCGATAAAAATGACACCTCACTTGTGTGGGTAGGCCTAGCGCCCGTGACAGGAAATGGCCCAAAACACAACATGGATACATCACATTTTTAAAAAGAAAACAGAGGTGTTTTTTGCAAAGTGCCTACCTGTAGATTTTGACCTCTAGCTCAGCCGGCACCTAGGGAAACCTACCAAACCTGTGCATTTTTCAAAATTAGAGACCTAGGGGAATCCAAGATGGGGTGACTTGTGGGGCTCTGACCAGGTTCTGTTACCCAGAATCGTTTGCAAACCTCAAAATTTGGCTAAAAAAACACGTTTTCCTCACATTTCGGTGACAGAAAGTTCTGGAATCTGAGAGGAGCCACAAATTTCCTTCCACCCAGCGTTCCCCCAAGACTCCCGATAAAAATGATACCTCACTTGTGTGGGAAGGCCTAGCGCCCGTGACAGGAAATGCCCCAAAACACAACGTGGACACACCACATTTTTTTAAAGAAAACAGAGGTGTTTTTTGCAAAGTCCTTACCTGTAGATTTTGGCCTCTAGCTCAGCCGGCACCTAGAGAAACCTACCAAACCTGTGCATTTTTTAAAACTAGAGACCTAGGGGAATCCAAGATGGGGTGACTTGTGGGGCTCTGACCAGGTTCTGTTACCCAGAATCCTTTGCAAACCTCAAAATTTGGCTTAAAAACACTTTTTCCTCACATTTCGGTGACAGAAAGTTCTGGAATCTGAGAGGAGCCACAAATTTCCTTCCACCAAGCGTTCCCCCAAGTCTCCCGATAAAAATGATACCTCACTTGTGTGGGTAGGCCTAGCGCCCGTGACAGGAAATGCCCCAAAACACAACGTGGACACATCAAATTTTTTTTAAAGAAAACAGAGGTGTTTTTTGCAAAGTGCCTACCTGTAGATTTTGGCCTCTAGCTCAGCTGGCACCTAGGGAAACCTACCAAACCTGTGCATTTTTGAAAAGTAGAGACCTAGGAGAATCCAAGATGGGGTGACTTGTGGGGCTCTGACAAGGTTCTGTTACCCAGAATCCTTTGCAAACCTCAAAATTTGGCTTTAAAAACTCGTTTTCCTCACATTTCGGTGACAGAAAGTTCTGGAATCTGAGAGGAGCCACAAATTTCCTTCCACCCAGCGTTCCCCCAAGTCTCCCGATAAAAATGATACCTCACTTGTGTGGGTAGGCCCAGTGCCCGTGACAGGAAATGCCCCAAAACACAACGTGGACACATCACATTTTTTTAAAGAAAACAGAGGTGTTTTTTGCAAAGTGCCTACCTGTAGATTTTGGCCTCTAGCTCAGCTGGCACCTAGGTAAACCTACCAAACCTGTGCATTTTTGAAAAGTAGAGACCTAGGGGAATCCAAGATGGGGTGACTTTTGGGGCTCTGACCAGGTTCTGTTACCCAGAATCCTTTGCAAACCTCAAAATTTGGCTAAAAAAACACGCTTTCCTCACAGTTCGGTGACAGAAAGTTCTGGAATCTGAGAGGAGCCACAAATTTCCTTCCACCCAGCGTTCCCCCAAGACTCCCGATAAAAATGATACCTCACTAGTGTGGGTAGGCCTAGCGCCCGTGACAGGAAATGCCCCAAAACACAACGTGGACACATCACATTTTTTTAAAGAAAACAGAGGTGTTTTTTGCAAAGTCCTTACCTGTAGATTTTGGCCTCTAGCTCAGCCGGCACCTAGAGAAACCTACCAAACCTGTGCATTTTTTACAACTAGAGACCTTGGGGAATCCAGGATTGGGGTGACTTGTGGGGCTCTGACCAGGTTCTGTTACCAGAATCCTTTGCAAACCTCAAAATTTGTCTAAAAAAACACCTTTTCCTCACATTTCGGTGACAGAAAGTTCTGGAATCTGAGAGAAGCCACAAATTTCCTTCCACCCAGTGTTCCTCCAAGTCTCCCGATAAAAATGATACCTCACTTGTGTGGGTAGGCCTAGCGCCCGTGACAGGAAATGCCCCAAAACACAACGTGGACACATCACATTTTTTTAAAGTAAACAGATGTGTTTTTTGCAAAGTGCCTACCTGTAGATTTTGGCCTCTAACACAGCCGGCACCTAGGGAAACCTACCAAACCTGTGCATTTTTGAAAGCTAGAGACCTAGGGGAATCCAAGATGCGGTGACTTGTGTGGCTCTGACCAGGTTCTGTTACCCAGAATCCTTTGCAAACCTCAGAATTTGGCTAAAAAAAATACGTTTTCCTCACATTTCGGTGACAGAAAGTTCTGGAATCTGAGAGGAGCCACAAATTTCCTTCCACCCAGCGTTCCCCCAAGTTTTCCGATATAAATGACACCTCACTTGTGTGGGTAGGCCTAGCGCCTGTGACAGGAAATGGCCCAAAACACAACATGGATACATCAGATTTTTTTAAAGAAAAAAGAGGTGTTTTTTGCAAAGTGCCTACCTGTAGATTTTGGCCTCTAGCTCCACCTAGGGAAACCTACCAAACCTGTGCATTTTTGAAAATTAAAGACCTAGGGGAATCCAAGATGGGGTGACTTGTGGGGCTCTGACCAGGTTCTGTTACCCAGAATCCTTTGCAAACCTCAAAATTTGGCTAAAAAAACACATTTTCCTCACAATTCGGTGACAGAAAGTTCTGGAATCTGAGAGGAGCCACAAATTTCCTTCAACCCAGCGTTCCCCCAAGTTTCCCGATAAAAATGACACCTCACTTGTGTGGGTAGGCCTAGCGCCCGTGACAGGAAATGGCCCAAAACACAACATGGATACATCACATTTTTTAAAAGAAAACAGAGGTGTTTTTTGCAAAGTGCCTACCTGTAGATTTTGACCTCTAGCTCAGCCGGCACCTAGGGAAACCTACCAAACCTGTGCATTTTTCAAAATTAAAGACCTAGGGGAATCCAAGATGGGGTGACTTGTGGGGCTCTGACCAGGTTCTGTTACCCAGAATCGTTTGCAAACCTCAAAATTTGGCTAAAAAAACACGTTTTCCTCACATTTCGGTGACAGAAAGTTCTGGAATCTGAGAGGAGCCACAAATTTCCTTCCACCCAGCGTTCCCCCAAGACTCCGGATAAAAATGATACCTCACTTGTGTGGGAAGGCCTAGCGCCCGTGACAGGAAATGCCCCAAAACACAACGTGGACACACCACATTTTTTTAAAGAAAACAGAGGTGTTTTTTGCAAAGTCCTTACCTGTAGATTTTGGCCTCTAGCTCAGCCGGCACCTAGAGAAACCTACCAAACCTGTGCATTTTTTAAAACTAGAGACCTAGGGGAATCCAGGATTGGGGTGACTTGTGGGGCTCTGACCAGGTTCTGTTACCCAGAATCCTTTGCAAACCTCAAAATTTGGCTTAAAAAAACACCTTTTCCTCACATTTCGGTGACAGAAAGTTCTGGAATCTGAGAGAAGCCACAAATTTCCTTCCACTCAGTGTTCCTCCAAGTCTCCCGATAAAAATGATACCTCACTTGTGTGGGTAGGCCTAGCGCCCGTGACAGGAAATGCCCCAAAACACAACGTGGACACATCACATTTTTTTAAAGAAAACAGAGGTGTTTTTTGCAAAGTGCCTACCTGTAGATTTTGGCCTCTAGCTCAGCCGGCACCTAGGGAAACCTACCAAACCTGTGCATTTTTGAAAACTAGAGACCTAGGGGAATCCAAGATGGGGTGACTTGTGGGGCTCTGACCAGGTTCTGTTACCCAGAATCCTTTGCAAACATCAAAATATGGCTAAAAAAACACGTTTTCCTCACATTTCGGTGACAGAAAGTTCTGGAATCTGAGAGGAGCCACAAATTTCCTTCCATCCAGCGTTCCTCCAAGTCTCCCGATAAAAATGATACCTCACTTGTGTGGGTAGGCCTAGCGCCCGTGACAGGAAATGCCCCAAAACACAACGTGGACACATCACATTTTTTTAAAGAAAACAGAGGTGTTTTTTGCAAAGTGCCTACCTGTAGATTTTGGCCTCTAGCTCAGCTGGCACCTAGGGAAACCTACCAAACCTGTGCATTTTTGAGAAGTAGAGACCTAGGGGAATCCAAGATGGGGTGACTTGTGGGGCTCTGACAAGGTTCTGTTACCCAGAATCCTTTGCAAACCTCAAAATTTGGCTTTAAAATCATGTTTTTCTCACATTTCGGTGACAGAAAGTTCTGGAATCTGAGAGGAGCGCAAATTTCCTTCCACCCAGCGTTCCCCCAAGTCTCCCGATAAAAAATGATACCTCACTTGAGTTGGTAGGTCTAGCGTCCGTGACAGGAAACGCCCCAAAACACAACGTGGACACATCACATTTTTTTAAAGAAAACAGAGGTGTTTTTTGCAAAGTGCCTACCTGTAGATTTTGGCCTCTAGCTCAGCCGGCACCTAGGGAAACCTACCAAACCTGTGCATTTTTTAAAGCTAGAAACCTAGGGGAATCCAAGATGCGGTGACTTGTGGGGCTCTGACCAGGTTCTGTTACCCAGAATCCTTTGCAAACCTCAGAATTTGGCAAAAAAAAATACGTTTTCCTCACATTTCGGTGAGAGAAAGTTCTGGAATCTGAGAGGAGCCACAAATTTCCTTCCACCCAGCGTTCCACCAAGTTTTCCGATAAAAATGACACCTCACTTGTGTGGGTAGGCCTAGCGCCTGTGACAGGAAATGGCCCAAAACACAACATGGATACATCAGATTTTTTTAAAGAAAACAGAGGTGTTTTTTGCAAAGTGCCTACCTGTAGATTTTGGCCTCTAGCTCAGCCGGCACCTAGGGAAACATACCAAACCTGTGCATTTTTTAAAATTAAAGACCTAGGGGAATCCAAGATGGGGTGACTTGTGGGGCTCTGACCAGGTTCTGTTACCCAGAATCCTTTGCAAACCTCAAAATTTGGCTAAAAAAACACATTTTCCTCACAATTCGGTGACAGAAAGTTCTGGAATCTCAGAGGAGCCACAAATTTCCTTCCACCCAGCTTTCCCCCAAGTCTCCCGATAAAAACGATACCTCACTTGTGTGGGTAGTCCTAGAGCCCGTGACAGGAAACGCCCCAAAACACAAGGTGGACACATCACATTTTTTGAAAGAAAACAGAGGTATTTTTGCAAAGTGCCTACCTGTAGATTTTGGCCTGTAGCTCAGCCGGCACCTAGGGAAACCTACCAAACCTGTGCAGTTTTTAAAACTAGGGACCTAGGGGAATCCAAGATGGGGTGACTTGTGGGGCTCTGACCAGGTTCTGTTACCCAGAATCCTTTGCAAACCTCAAAATTTGGCTTTAAAAACACTTTTTCCTCACATTTCGGTGACAGAAAGTTCTGGAATCTGAGAGGAGCCACAAATTCCCTTCCACCAAGCGTTCCCCCAAGTCTCCCGATAAAAATGAAACCTCACTTGTGTGGGTAGGCCTAGCGCCCGTGACAGGAAATGCCCCAAAACACAACGTGGACACCACATTTTTTGAAAGAAAACAGAGGTGTTTTTTGCAAAGTGCCTACCTGTAGATTTTGGCCTCTAGCTCAGCTGGCACCTAGGGAAACCTATCAAACCTGTGCATTTTTGAAAAGTAGAGACCTAGGGGAATCCAAGATGGGGTGACTTGTGGGGCTCTGACAAGGTTATGTTACCCAGAATCCTTTGCAAACCTCAAAATTTGGCTTTAAAAACTCGTTTTCCTCACATTTCGGTGACAGAAAGTTCTGGAATCTGAGAGGAGCCACAAATTTCCTTCCACCCAGCGTTCCCCCAAGTCTCCCGATAAAAATTATACCTCACTTGTGTGGGTAGGCCCAGTGCCCGTGACAGGAAATGCCCCAAAACACAACGTGGACACATCACATTTTTTTAAAGAAAACAGAGGTGTTTTTTGCAAAGTGCCTACCTGTAGATTTTGGCCTCTAGCTCAGCTGGCACCTAGGTAAACCTACCAAACCTGTGCATTTTTGAAAAGTAGAGACCTAGGGGAATCCAAGATGAGGTGACTTTTGGGGCTCTGACCAGGTTCTGTTACCCAGAATCCTTTGCAAACCTCAAAATTTGGCTAAAAAAACACGCTTTCCTCACAGTTCGGTGACAGAAAGTTCTGGAATCTGAGAGGAGCCACAAATTTCCTTCCACCCAGCGTTCCCCCAAGACTCCCGATAAAAATGATACCTCATTTGTGTGGGTAGGCCTAGCGCCCGTGACAGGAAATGCCCCAAAACACAACGTGGACACATCACATTTTTTTAAAGAAAACAGAGGTGTTTTTTGCAAAGTCCTTACCTGTAGATTTTGGCCTCTAGCTCAGCCGGCACCTAGAGAAACCTACCAAACCTGTGCATTTTTTTAAACTAGAGACCTAGGGGAATCCAGGATTGGGGTGACTTGTGGGGCTCTGACCAGGTTCTGTTACCAGAATCCTTTGCAAACCTCAAAATTTGTCTAAAAAAACACCTTTTCCTCACATTTCGGTGACAGAAAGTTCTGGAATCTGAGAGAAGCCACAAATTTCCTTCCACCCAGTGTTCCTCCAAGTCTCCTGATAAAAATGATACCTCACTTGTGTGGGTAGGCCTAGCGCCCGTGACAGGAAATGTCCCAAAACACAACGTGGACACATCACATTTTTTTAAAGAAAACAGAGGTGTTTTTTGCAAAGTGCCTACCTGTAGATTTTGGCCTCTAGCTCAGCTGGCACCTAGGGAAACCTACCAAACCTGTGCATTTTTGAAAACTATAGACCTAGGGGAATCCAAGATGGGGTGACTTGTGGGGCTCTGACCAGGTTCTGTTACCCATAATCCTTTGCAAACGTCAAAATATGGCTAAAAAAACACGTTTTCCTCACATTTCGGTGACAGAAAGTTCTGGAATCTGAGAGGAGCCACAAATTTCCTTCCATCCAGCGTTCCTCCAAGTCTCCCGATAAAAATGATACCTCACTTGCGTGGGTAGGCCTAGCGCCCGTGACAGGAAATGCCCCAAAACACAACGTGGACACATCACATTTTTTTAAAGAAAACAGAGGTGTTTTTTGCAAAGTGCCTACCTGTTGATTTTGGCCTCTAGCTCAGCTGGCACCTAGGGAAACCTACCAAACCTGTGCATTTTTGAGAAGTAGAGACCTAGGGTAATCCAAGATGGGGTGACTTGTGGGGCTCTGACAAGGTTCAGTTACCCAGAATCCTTTGCAAACCTCAAAATTTGGCTTTAAAAACATGTTTTTCTCACATTTCGGTGACAGAAAGTTCTGGAATCTGAGAGGAGCGCAAATTTCCTTCCACCCAGCGTTCCCCCAAGTCTCCCGATAAAAAATGATACCTCACTTGTGTTGGTAGGTCTAGCGTCCGTGACAGGAAACGCCCCAAAACACAACGTGGACACATCACATTTTTTGAAAGAAAACAGAGGTGTTTTTTGCAAAGTGCCTACCTGTAGATTTTGGCCTCTAGCTCAGCCGGCACCTAGGGAAACCTACCAAACCTGTGCATTTTTGAAAGCTAGAGACCTAGGGGAATCCAAGATGCGGTGACTTGTGGGGCTCTGATCAGGTTCTGTTACCCAGAATCCTTTGCAAACGTCAGAATTTGGCTAAAAAAAATACGTTTTCTTCACATTTCGGTGAGAGAAAGTTCTGGAATCTGAGAGGAGCCACAAATTTCCTTCCACCCAGCGTTCCCCCAAGTTTTCCGATAAAAATGACACCTCACTTGTGTGGGTAGGCCTAGCGCTTGTGACAGGAAATGGCCCAAAACACAACATGGATACATCAGATTTTTTTAAAGAAAACAGAGGTGTTTTTTGCAAAGTGCCTACCTGTAGATTTTGGCCTCTAGCTCAGCCGGCACCTAGGGAAACCTACCAAACCTGTGCATTTTTGAAAATTAAAGACCTAGGGGAATCCAAGATGGGGTGACTTGTGGGGCTCTGACCAGGTTCTGTTACCCAGAATCCTTTGCAAACCTCAAAATTTGGCTAAAAAAACACATTTTCCTCACAATTCGGTGACAGAAAGTTCTGGAATCTGAGAGGAGCCACAAATTTCTTTCCACCCAGCGTTCCCCCAAGTCTCCCGATAAAAACGATACCTCACTTGTGTGGGTAGTCCTAGCGCCCGTGACAGGAAACGCCCCAAAACACAAGGTGGACACATCACATTTTTTGAAAGAAAACAGAGGTATTTTTGCAAAGTGCCTACCAGTAGATTTTGCCCTGTAGCTCAGCCGGCACCTAGGGAAACCTACCAAACCTGTGCATTTTTTAAAACTAGGGACCCAGGGGAATCCAAGATGGGGTGACTTGTGGGGCTCTGACCAGGTTCTGTTACCCAGAATCCTTTGCAAACCTCAAAATTTGGCTTTAAAAACTCGTTTTCCTCACATTTCGGTGACAGAAAGTTCTGGAATCTGAGAGGAGCCACAAATTTCCTTCCACCCAGCGTTCCCCCAAGTCTCCCGATAAAAATGATACCTCACTTGTGTGGGTAGGCCTAGCGCCCGTGAGAGGAAATGCCCCAAAACACAACGTGGACACATCACATTTTTTTAAAGAAAACAGAGTTGTTTTTTGAAAAGTGCCTACCTGTAGATTTTGGCCTCTAGCTCAGCTGGCACCTAGGGAAACCTACCAAACCTGTGCATTTTTGAAAAGTAGAGACCTAGGGGAATCCAAGATGGGGTGACTTTTGGGGCTCTGACCAGGTTCTGTTACCCAGAATCCTTTGCAAACCTCAAAATTTGGCTAAAAAAACACGCTTTCCTCACATTTCGGTGACAGAAAGTTCTGGAATCTGAGAGGAACCACAAATTTCCTTCCACCCAGCGTTCCTCCAAGACTCACGATAAAAATGATACCTCACTTGTGTGGGTAGGCCTAGCGCCCGTGACAGGAAATGCCCCAAAACACAACGTGGACACATCACATTTTTTTAAAGAAAACAGAGGTGTTTTTTGCAAAGTCCTTACCTGTAGATTTTGGCCTCTAGCTCAGCCGGCACCTAGAGAAACCTACCAAACCTGTGCATTTTTTAAAACTAGAGACCTAGGGGAATACAGCATTGGGGTGACTTGTGGGGCTCTGACCAGGTTCTGTTACCCAGAATCCTTTGCAAACCTCAAAATTTGTCTAAAAAAACACCTTTTCCTCACATTTCGGTGACAGAAAGTTCTGGAATCTGAGAGAAGCCACAAATTTCCTTCCACCCAGTGTTCCTCCAAGTCTCCCGATAAAAATGATACCTCACTTGTGTGGGTAGGCCTAGCGCCCGTGACAGGAAATGCCCCAAAACACAACGTGGACACATCACATTTTTTGAAAGAAAACAGAGGTGTTTTTTGCAAAGTGCCTACCTGTAGATTTTGGCCTCTAGCTCAGCTGGCACCTAGGGAAACCTACCAAACCTGTGCATTTTTGAAAAGTAGAGACCTAGGGGAATCCAAGATGGGGTGACTTGTGGGGCTCTGACAAGGTTCTGTTACCCAGAATCCTTTGCAAACCTCAAAATTTGGCTTTAAAAACACGTTTTCTTCACATTTCGGTGACAGAAAGTTCTGGAATCTGAGAGGAGCCTCAAATTTCCTCCCACCCAGCGTTCCCCTAAGACTCGTTATAAAAATGATACCTCACTTGTGTGGGTAGGCCTAGCGCCCGTGACAGGAAATGCCCCAAAACACAACGTGGACACATCACATTTTTTTAAAGAAAACAGAGGTGTTTTTTGCAAAGTCCTTATCTGTAGATTTTGACCTCTAGCTCAGCCGGCACCTAGAGAAACCTACCAAACCTGTGCATTTTTTAAAACTAGAGACCTAGGGGAATCCAGGATTGGGGTGACTTGTGGGGCTCTGACCAGGTTCTGTTACCCAGAATCCTTTGCAAACCTCAAAATTTGGCTTTAAAAACACGTTTTCCTCACATTTCGGTGACAGAAAGTTCTGGAATCTGAGAGGAGCCACAAATTTCCTTCCACCCAGCGTTCCCCCAAGTCTCCCGATAAAAATGATACCTCACTTGTGTGGGTAGGCCTAGCGCCCGTGACAGGAAATGCCCCAAAACACAACGTGGACACATCACATTTTTTTAAAGAAAACAGAGGTGTTTTTTGCAAAGTGCCTACCTGTAGATTTTGGCCTCTAGCTCAGCCGGCACCTAGGGAAACCTACCAAACCTGTGCATTTTTAAAAACTAGAGACCTAGGGGAATCCAAGATGGGGTGACTTGTGGGGCTCTGACAAGGTTCTGTTACCCAGAATCCTTTGCAAACCTCAAAATTTGGCTTTAAAAACACGTTTTCCTCACATTTCGGTGACAGAAAGTTCTGGAATCTGAGAGGAGCCACAAATTTCCTTCCACCCAGTGCTCCTCCAAGTCTCCCGATAAAAATGATACCTCACTTGTGTGGGTAGGCCTAGCGCCCGTGACAGGAAATGCCCCAAAGCACAACGTGGACACATCACATTTTTTGAAAGAAAACAGAGGTGTTTTTTGCAAAGTGCCTACCTGTAGATTTTGGCCTCTAGCTCAGCTGGCACCTAGGGAAACCTACCAAACCTGTGCATTTTTGAAAAGTAGAGACCTAGGGGAATACAAGATGGGGTGACTTGTGGGGCTCTGACCAGGTTCTGTTACCCAGAATCCTTTGCAAACCTCAAAATTTGGCTTTAAAAACACATTTTCCTCACATTTCGGTGACAGAAAGTTCTGGAATCTGAGAGGAGCCACAAATTTCCTTCCACCAAGCGTTCCCCCAAGTCTCCCGATAAAAATGATACCTCACTTGTGTGGGTAGGCCTAGCGCCCGTGACAGGAAATGCCCCAAAACACAACGTGGACACATCACATTTTTTGAAAGAAAACAGAGGTGTTTTTTGCAAAGTGCCTACCTGTAGATTTTGGCCTCTAGCTCAGCTGGCACCTAGGGAAACCTACCAAACCTGTGCATTTTTGAAAAGTAGAGACCTAGGGGAATCCAAGATGGGGTGACTTGTGGGGCTCTGACAAGGTTCTGTTACCCAGAATCCTTTGCAAACCTCAAAATTTGGCTTTAAAAACTCGTTTTCCTCACATTTCGGTGACAGAAAGTTCTGGAATCTGAGAGGAGCCACAAATTTCCTTCCACCCAGCGTTCCCCCAAGTCTCCCGATAAAAATGATACCTCACTTGTGTGGGTAGGCCTAGCGCCCGTGACAGGAAATGCCCCAAAACACAACGTGGACACATCAAATTTTTTTAAAGAAAACAGACGTGTTTTTTGCAAAGTGCCTACCTGTAGATTTTGGCCTCTAGCTCAGCCGGCACCTAGGGAAACCTACCAAACCTGTGCATTTTTGAAAACTAGAGACCTAGGGGAATCCAAGATGGGGTGACTTGTGGGGCTCTGACAAGGTTCTGTTTGTTACCCAGAATCCTTTGCAAACCTCAAAATTTGGCTTTAAAAACACGTTTTCCTCACATTTCGGTGACAGAAAGTTCTGGAATCTGAGAGGAGCCACAAATTTCCTTCCACCCAGTGCTCCTCCAAGTCTCCCGATAAAAATGATACCTCACTTGTGTGGGTAGGCCTAGCGCCCGTGACAGGAAATGCCCCAAAACACAACGTGGACACCACATTTTTTGAAAGAAAACAGAGGTGTTTTTTGCAAAGTGCCTACCTGTAGATTTTGGCCTCTAGCTCAGCTGGCACCTAGGGAAACCTACCAAACCTGTGCATTTTTGAAAAGTAGAGACCTAGGGGAATCCAAGATGGGGTGACTTGTGGGGCTCTGACAAGGTTCTGTTACCCAGAATCCTTTGCAAACCTCAAAATTTGGCTTTAAAAACACGTTTTCTTCACATTTCGGTGACAGAAAGTTCTGGAATCTGAGAGGAGCCTCAAATTTCCTCCCACCCAGCGTTCCCCCAAGACTCGTTATAAAAATGATACCTCACTTGTGTGGGTAGGCCTAGCGCCCGTGACAGGAAATGCCCCAAAACACAACGTGGACACATCACATTTTTTTAAAGAAAACAGAGGTGTTTTTTGCAAAGTCCTTACCTGTAGATTTTGGCCTCTAGCTCAGCCGGCACCTAGAGAAACCTACCAAACCTGTGCATTTTTTAAAACTAGAGACCTAGGGGAATCCAGGATTGGGGTGACTTGTGGGGCTCTGACCAGGTTCTGTTACCCAGAATCCTTTGCAAACCTCAAAATGTGGCTTTAAAAACACGTTTTCCTCACATTTCGGTGACAGAAAGTTCTGGAATCTGAGAGGAGCCACAAATTTCCTTCCACCCAGCGTTCCCCCAAGTCTCCCGATAAAAATGATACCTCACTTGTGTGGGTAGGCCTAGCGCCCGTGACAGGAAATGCCCCAAAACACAACGTGGACACATCACATTTTTTTAAAGAAAACAGAGGTGTTTTTTGCAAAGTGCCTACCTGTAGATTTTGGCCTCTAGCTCAGCCGGCACCTAGGGAAACCTACCAAACCTGTGCATTTTTGAAAACTAGAGACCTAGGGGAATCCAAGATGGGGTGACTTGTGGGGCTCTGACAAGGTTCTGTTACCCAGAATCCTTTGCAAACCTCAAAATTTGGCTTTAAAAACACATTTTCCTCACATTTCGGTGACAGAAAGTTCTGGAATCTGAGAGGAGCCACAAATTTCCTTCCACCAAGCGTTCCCCCAAGTCTCCCGATAAAAATGATACCTCACTTGTGTGGGTAGGCCTAGCGCCCGTGACAGGAAATGCCCCAAAACACAACGTGGACACATCAGATTTTTTGAAAGAAAACAGAGGTGTTTTTTGCAAAGTGCCTACCTGTAGATTTTGGCCTCTAGCTCAGCTGGCACCTAGGGAAACCTACCAAACCTGTGCATTTTTGAAAAGTAGAGACCTAGGGGAATCCAAGATGGGGTGACTTGTGGGGCTCTGACAAGGTTCTGTTACCCAGAATCCTTTGCAAACCTCAAAATGTGGCTTTAAAAACACGTTTTCCTCACATTTCGGTGACAGAAAGTTCTGGAATCTGAGAGGAGCCACAAATTTCCTTCCACCCAGCGTTCCCCCAAGTCTCCCGATAAAAATGATACCTCACTTGTGTGGGTAGGCCTAGCGCCCGTGACAGGAAATGCCCCAAAACACAACGTGGACACATCACATTTTTTTAAAGAAAACAGACGTGTTTTTTGCAAAGTGCCTACCTGTAGATTTTGGCCTCTAGCTCAGCCGGCACCTAGGGAAACCTACCAAACCTGTGCATTTTTGAAAACTAGAGACCTAGGGGAATCCAAGATGGGGTGACTTGTGGGGCTCTGACAAGGTTCTGTTACCCAGAATCCTTTGCAAACCTCAAAATTTGGCTTTAAAAACACGTTTTCCTCACATTTCGGTGACAGAAAGTTCTGGAATCTGAGAGGAGCCACAAATTTCCTTCCACCCAGTGCTCCTCCAAGTCTCCCGATAAAAATGATACCTCACTTGTGTGGGTAGGCCTAGCGCCCGTGACAGGAAATGCCCCAAAGCACAACGTGGACACATCACATTTTTTGAAAGAAAACAGAGGTGTTTTTTGCAAAGTGCCTACCTGTAGATTTTGGCCTCTAGCTCAGCCGGCACCTAGGGAAACCTACCAAACCTGTGCATTTTTGAAAACTAGAGACCTAGGGGAATCCAAGATGGGGTGACTTGTGGGGCTCTGACAAGGTTCTGTTACCCAGAATCCTTTGCAAACCTCAAAATTTGGCTTTAAAAACACATTTTCCTCACATTTCGGTGACAGAAAGTTCTGGAATCTGAGAGGAGCCACAAATTTCCTTCCACCAAGCGTTCCCCCAAGTCTCCCGATAAAAATGATACCTCACTTGTGTGGGTAGGCCTAGCGCCCGTGACAGGAAATGCCCCAAAACACAACGTGGACACATCACATTTTTTGAAAGAAAACAGAGGTGTTTTTTACAAAGTGCCTACCTGTAGATTTTGGCCTCTAGCTCAGCTGGCACCTAGGGAAACCTACCAAACCTGTGCATTTTTGAAAAGTAGAGACCTAGGGGAATCCAAGATGGGGTGACTTGTGGGGCTCTGACAAGGTTCTGTTACCCAGAATCCTTTGCAAACCTCAAAATTTGGCTTTAAAAACTCGTTTTCCTCACATTTCGGTGACAGAAAGTTCTGGAATCTGAGAGGAGCCACAAATTTCCTTCCACCCAGCGTTCCCCCAAGTCTCCCGATAAAAATGATACCTCACTTGTGTGGGTAGGCCTAGCGCCCGTGACAGGAAATGCCCCAAAACACAACGTGGACACATCACATTTTTTTAAAGAAAACAGACGTGTTTTTTGCAAAGTGCCTACCTGTAGATTTTGGCCTCTAGCTCAGCCGGCACCTAGGGAAACCTACCAAACCTGTGCATTTTTGAAAACTAGAGACCTAGGGGAATCCAAGATGGGGTGACTTGTGGGGCTCTGACAAGGTTCTGTTTGTTACCCAGAATCCTTTGCAAACCTCAAAATTTGGCTTTAAAAACACGTTTTCCTCACATTTCGGTGACAGAAAGTTCTGGAATCTGAGAGGAGCCACAAATTTCCTTCCACCCAGTGCTCCTCCAAGTCTCCCGATAAAAATGATACCTCACTTGTGAGGGTAGGCCTAGCGCCCGTGACAGGAAATGCCCCAAAACACAACGTGGACACATCACATTTTTTGAAAGAAAACAGAGGTGTTTTTTGCAAAGTGCCTACCTGTAGATTTTGGCCTCTAGCTCAGCTGGCACCTAGGGAAACCTACCAAACCTGTGCATTTTTGAAAAGTAGAGACCTAGGGGAATCCAAGATGGGGTGACTTGTGGGGCTCTGACAAGGTTCTGTTACCCAGAATCCTTTGCAAACCTCAAAATTTGGCTTTAAAAACACGTTTTCCTCACATTTCGGTGACAGAAAGTTCTGGAATCTGAGAGGAGCCACAAAAATCCTTCCACCCAGTGTTCCTCAAAGTCTCCCGATAAAAATGATACCTCACTTGTGTGGGTAGGCCTAGCGCCCGTGACAGGAAATGCCCCAAAACACAACGTGGACACATCACATTTTTTTAAAGAAAACAGAGGTGTTTTTTGCAAAGTGCCTACCTGTAGATTTTGGCCTCTAGCTCAGCTGGCACCTAGGGAAACCTACCAAACCTGTGCATTTTTGAAAAGTAGAGACCTAGGGGAATCCAAGATGGGGTGACTTGTGGGGCTCTGACAAGGTTCTGTTACCCAGAATCCTTTGCAAACCTTAAAATTTGGCTTTAAAAACACGTTTTCCTCACATTTCGGTGACAGAAAGTTCTGGAATCTGAGAGGAGCCACAAATTTCCTTCCACCCAGCGTTCCCCCAAGTCTCCCGATAAAAATGATACCTCACTTGTGTGGGTAGGCCTAGCGCCCGTGACAGGAAATGCCCCAAAACACAACGTGGACACATCACATTTTTTGAAAGAAAACAGAGGTGTTTTTTGCAAAGTGCCTACCTGTAGATTTTGGCCTCTAGCTCAGCCGGCACCTAGGGAAACCTACCAAACCTGTGCATTTTTGAAAAGTAGAGACCTAGGGGAATCCAAGATGGGGTGACTTGTGGGGCTCTGGCCAGGTTCTGTTACCCAGAATCTTTTGCAAACATCAAAATATGGCTAAAAAAACACGTTTTCCTCACATTTCGGTGACAGAAAGTTCTGGAATCTGAGAGGAGCCACAAATTTCCTTCCATCCAGCGTTCCTCCAAGTCTCCCGATAAAAATTATACCTCACTTGTGTGGGTAGGCCTAGCGCCCGTGACAGGAAATGCCCCAAAACACAAAGTGGACACATCACATTTTTTTAAAGAAAACAGAGGTGTTTTTTGCAAAGTGCCTACCTGTAGATTTTGACCTCTAGCTCAGCTGGCACCTAGGGAAACCTACCAAACCTGTGCATTTTTGAGAAGTAGAGACCTAGGGGAATCCAAATGGGGTGACTTTTGGGGCTCTGCCAAGGTTCTGTTACCCAGAATCCTTTGCAAACCTCAAAATTTGGCTTTAAAAACTTGTTTTTCTCACATTTCGGTGACAGAAAGTTCTGGAATCTGAGAGGAGCCACAAATTTCCTTCCACCCAGCGTTCCCCCAAGTCTTCCGATAAAAATGATACCTCACTTGTGTTGGTAGGTCTAGCGTCCGTGACAGGAAACACCCCAAAACACAACGAGGACACATCACATTTTTTGAAAGAAAACAGAGGTGTTTTTTGCAAAGTGCCTATCTGTAGATTTTGGCCTCTAGCTCAGCCGGCACCTAGGGAAACCTACCAAACCTGTGCATTTTTTAAAGCTAGAGACCTAGGGGAATCCAAGATGAAGTGACTTGTGGGGCTCTGACCAGGTTCTGTTACCCAGAATCCTTTGCAAACCTCAGAATTTGGCTAAAAAAAACATGTTTTCCTCACATTTCGGTGACAGAAAGTTCTGGAATCTGAGAGGAGCCACAAATTTCCTTCCACCCAGTGTTCCCCCAAGTTTTCCGATAAAAATGACACCTCACTTGTGTGGGTAGGCCTAGCGCCTGTGACAGGAAATGGCCCAAAACACAACATGGATACATCAGATTTTTTTAAAGAAAACAGAGGTGTTTTTGCAAAGTGCCTACCTGTAGATTTTGGCCTCTAGCTCAGCTGGCACCTAGGGAAACCTACCAAACCTGTGCATTTTTGAAAATTAAAGACCTAGGGGAATCCAAGATGGGGTGACTTGTGGGGCTCTGACCAGGTTCTGTTACCCAGAATCCTTTGCAAACCTCAAAATTTGGCTAAAAAAACACGTTTTCCTCACATTTCGGTGACAGAAAGTTCTGGAATCTGAGAGGAGCCACAAATTTCCTTCCACCCAGCGTTCCCCCGAGTCTCCCGATAAAAACGATACCTCACTTGTGTGGGTAGTCCTAGCGCCCGTGACAGGAAACGCCCCAAAACACAAGGTGGACACATCACATATTTCGAAAGAAAACAGAGGTATTTTTTGCAAAGTGCCTACCTGTAGATTTTGGCCTGTAGCTCAGCCGGCACCTAGGGAAACCTACCAAACCTGTGCATTTTTTAAAACAAGAGACCTAGGGGAATCTAAAATGGGGTGACTTGTGGGGCTCTGGCCAAGTTCTGTTACCCAGAATCCTTTGCAAACCTCAAAATTTGGCTTTAAAAACACGTTTTCCTCACATTTCGGTGACAGAAAGTTCTGGAACCTGAGAGGAGCCACAAATTTCCTTCCACCCAGAGCTCCCCCAAGTCTCCCGATAAAAATGATACCTCACTTGTGTGGGTAGGCCTAGCGCCCGTGACAGGAAATGCCCCAAAACACAACGTAGACACATCACATTTTTGGAAAAAAAACAGAGTTGTTTTTTGCAAAGTGCCTACCTGTAGATTTTGGCCTCTAGCTCAGCTGGCACCTAGGGAAACCTACCAAACCTGTGCATTTTTGAAAAGTAGAGACCTAGGGGAATCCAAGATGGGGTGACTTGTGGGGCTCTGACAAGGTTCTGTTACCCAGAATCCTTTGCAAACCTCAAAATTTGGCTTTAAAAACACGTTTTCCTCACATTTCGGTGACAGAAAGTTCTGGAATCTGAGAGGAGCCACAAAAATCCTTCCACCCAGTGTTCCTCAAAGTCTCCCGATAAAAATGATACCTCACTTGTGTGGGTAGGCCTAGCGCCCGTGACAGGAAATGCCCCAAAACACAACGTGGACACATCACATTTTTTTAAAGAAAACAGAGGTGTTTTTTGCAAAGTGCCTACCTGTAGATTTTGGCCTCTAGCTCAGCTGGCACCTAGGGAAACCTACCAAACCTGTGCATTTTTGAAAAGTAGAGACCTAGGGGAATCCAAGATGGGGTGACTTGTGGGGCTCTGACAAGGTTCTGTTACCCAGAATCCTTTGCAAACCTTAAAATTTGGCTTTAAAAACACGTTTTCCTCACATTTCGGTGACAGAAAGTTCTGGAATCTGAGAGGAGCCACAAATTTCCTTCCACCCAGCGTTCCCCCAAGTCTCCCGATAAAAATGATACCTCACTTGTGTGGGTAGGCCTAGCGCCCGTGACAGGAAATGCCCCAAAACACAACGTGGACACATCACATTTTTTGAAAGAAAACAGAGGTGTTTTTTGCAAAGTGCCTACCTGTAGATTTTGGCCTCTAGCTCAGCCGGCACCTAGGGAAACCTACCAAACCTGTGCATTTTTGAAAAGTAGAGACCTAGGGGAATCCAAGATGGGGTGACTTGTGGGGCTCTGGCCAGGTTCTGTTACCCAGAATCTTTTGCAAACATCAAAATATGGCTAAAAAAACACGTTTTCCTCACATTTCGGTGACAGAAAGTTCTGGAATCTGAGAGGAGCCACAAATTTCCTTCCATCCAGCGTTCCTCCAAGTCTCCCGATAAAAATTATACCTCACTTGTGTGGGTAGGCCTAGCGCCCGTGACAGGAAATGCCCCAAAACACAAAGTGGACACATCACATTTTTTTAAAGAAAACAGAGGTGTTTTTTGCAAAGTGCCTACCTGTAGATTTTGACCTCTAGCTCAGCTGGCACCTAGGGAAACCTACCAAACCTGTGCATTTTTGAGAAGTAGAGACCTAGGGGAATCCAAATGGGGTGACTTTTGGGGCTCTGCCAAGGTTCTGTTACCCAGAATCCTTTGCAAACCTCAAAATTTGGCTTTAAAAACTTGTTTTTCTCACATTTCGGTGACAGAAAGTTCTGGAATCTGAGAGGAGCCACAAATTTCCTTCCACCCAGCGTTCCCCCAAGTCTTCCGATAAAAATGATACCTCACTTGTGTTGGTAGGTCTAGCGTCCGTGACAGGAAACACCCCAAAACACAACGAGGACACATCACATTTTTTGAAAGAAAACAGAGGTGTTTTTTGCAAAGTGCCTATCTGTAGATTTTGGCCTCTAGCTCAGCCGGCACCTAGGGAAACCTACCAAACCTGTGCATTTTTTAAAGCTAGAGACCTAGGGGAATCCAAGATGAAGTGACTTGTGGGGCTCTGACCAGGTTCTGTTACCCAGAATCCTTTGCAAACCTCAGAATTTGGCTAAAAAAAACATGTTTTCCTCACATTTCGGTGACAGAAAGTTCTGGAATCTGAGAGGAGCCACAAATTTCCTTCCACCCAGTGTTCCCCCAAGTTTTCCGATAAAAATGACACCTCACTTGTGTGGGTAGGCCTAGCGCCTGTGACAGGAAATGGCCCAAAACACAACATGGATACATCAGATTTTTTTAAAGAAAACAGAGGTGTTTTTGCAAAGTGCCTACCTGTAGATTTTGGCCTCTAGCTCAGCTGGCACCTAGGGAAACCTACCAAACCTGTGCATTTTTGAAAATTAAAGACCTAGGGGAATCCAAGATGGGGTGACTTGTGGGGCTCTGACCAGGTTCTGTTACCCAGAATCCTTTGCAAACCTCAAAATTTGGCTAAAAAAACACGTTTTCCTCACATTTCGGTGACAGAAAGTTCTGGAATCTGAGAGGAGCCACAAATTTCCTTCCACCCAGCGTTCCCCCGAGTCTCCCGATAAAAACGATACCTCACTTGTGTGGGTAGTCCTAGCGCCCGTGACAGGAAACGCCCCAAAACACAAGGTGGACACATCACATATTTCGAAAGAAAACAGAGGTATTTTTTGCAAAGTGCCTACCTGTAGATTTTGGCCTGTAGCTCAGCCGGCACCTAGGGAAACCTAACAAACCTGTGCATTTTTTAAAACAAGAGACCTAGGGGAATCTAAAATGGGGTGACTTGTGGGGCTCTGGCCAAGTTCTGTTACCCAGAATCCTTTGCAAACCTCAAAATTTGGCTTTAAAAACACGTTTTCCTCACATTTCGGTGACAGAAAGTTCTGGAACCTGAGAGGAGCCACAAATTTCCTTCCACCCAGAGCTCCCCCAAGTCTCCCGATAAAAATGATACCTCACTTGTGTGGGTAGGCCTAGCGCCCGTGACAGGAAATGCCCCAAAACACAACGTAGACACATCACATTTTTGGAAAAAAAACAGAGTTGTTTTTTGCAAAGTGCCTACCTGTAGATTTTGGCCTCTAGCTCAGCTGGCACCTAGGGAAACCTACCAAACCTGTGCATTTTTGAAAAGTAGAGACCTAGGGAAATTCAAGATGTGGTGACTTGTGGGGCTCTGACAAGGTTCTGTTACCCAGAATCCTTTGCAAACCTCAAAATTTGGCTTTAAAAACACGTTTTCTTCACATTTCTGTGACAGAAAGTTCTGGAATCTGAGAGGAGCCACAAATTTCCTTCCACCCAGTGTTCCTCCAAGTCTCCCGATAATAATGAGTGGGTAGGCCTAGCGCCCGTGACAGGAAATGCCCCAAAACACAACGTGGACACATCACATTTTTTGAAAGAAAACAGAGGTGTTTTTTGCAAAGTGCCTACCTGTAGATTTTGGCCTCTAGCTCAGCTGGCACCTAGGGAAACCTACCAAACCTGTGCATTTTTGAAAAGTAGAGACCTAGGGGAATCCAAGATGATGTCACTTGTGGGGCTCTGACAAGGTTCTGTTACCCAGAATCCTTTGCAAACCTTAAAATTTGGCTTTAAAAACACGTTTTCCTCACATTTCGGTGACAGAAAGTTCTGGAATCTGAGAGGAGCCACAAATTTCCTTCCACCCAGCGTTCCCCCAAGTCTCCCGATAAAAATGATACCTCACTTGTGTGGGTAGGCCTAGCGCCCGTGACAGGAAATGCCCCAAAACACAACGTGGACACATCACATTTTTTTAAAGAAAACAGAAGTGTTTTTTGCAAAGTGCCTACCTGTAGATTTTGGCCTCTAGCTCAGCCGGCACCTAGGGAAACCTACCAAACCTGTGCATTTTTTAAAAGTAGAGACCTAGGGGAATCCAAGATGGGGTGACTTGTGGGGCTCTGGCCAGGTTCTGTTACCCAGAATCCTTTGCAAACATCAAAATATGGCTAAAAAAACACGTTTTCCTCACATTTCGGTGACAGAAAGTTCTGGAATCTGAGAGGAGCCACAAATTTCCTTCCATCCAGCGTTCCTCCAAGTCTCCCGATAAAAATGATACCTCACTTGTGTTGGTAGGTATAGCGTCCGTGACAGGAAACACCCCAAAACACAACGTGGACACATCACATTTTTTTAAAGAAAACAGAGGTGTTTTTTGCAAAGTGCCTACCTGTAGATTTTGGCCTCTAGCTCAGCCGGCACCTAGGGAAACCTACCAAACCTGTGCATTTTTTAAAGCTAGAGACCTAGGGGAATCCAAGATGCAGTGACTTGTGGGGCTCTGACCAGGTTCTGTTACCCAGAATCCTTTGCAAACCTCAGAATTTGGCTAAAAAAAACATGTTTTCCTCACATTTCGGTGACAGAAAGTTCTGGAATCTGAGAGGAGCCACAAATTTCCTTCCACCCAGCGTTCCCCCAAGTTTTCCGATAAAAATGACACCTCACTTGTGTGGGTAGGCCTAGCGCCTGTGACAGGAAATGGCCCAAAACACAACATGGATACATCAGATTTTTTTAAAGAAAACAGAGGTGTTTTTTGCAAAGTGCCTACCTGTAGATTTTGGCCTCTAGCTCAGCCGGCACCTAGGGAAACCTACCAAACCTGTGCATTTTTGAAAATTAAAGACCTAGGGGAATCCAAGATGGGGTGACTTGTGGGGCTCTGGCCAGGTTCTGTTACCCAGAATCTTTTGCAAACATCAAAATATGGCTAAAAAAACACGTTTTCCTCACATTTCGGTGACAGAAAGTTCTGGAATCTGAGAGGAGCCACAAATTTCCTTCCACCCAGCGTTCCCCCAAGTCTCCCGATAAAAACGATACCTCACTTGTGTGGGTAGTCCTAGCGCCCGTGACAGGAAACGCCCCAAAACACAAGGTGGACACATCACATATTTCGAAAGAAAACAGAGGTATTTTTTGCAAAGTGCCTACCTGTAGATTTTGGCCTGTAGCTCAGCCGGCACCTAGGGAAACCTACCAAACCTGTGCATTTTTTAAAACTAGAGACCTAGGGGAATCTAAGATGGGGTGACTTGAGGGGCTCTGGCCAAGTTCTGTTACCCAGAATCCTTTGCAAACCTCAAAATTTGGCTTTAAAAACACGTTTTCCTCATATTTCGGTGACAGAAAGTTCTGGAATCTGAGAGGAGCCACAAATTTCCTTCCACCCAGAGCTCCCCTAAGTCTCCCGATAAAAATGATACCTCACTTGTGTGGGTAGGCCTAGCGCCCGTGACAGGAAATGCCCCAAAACACAACGTGGACACATCACATTTTTTGAAAAAAAACAGAGTTGTTTTTTGCAAAGTGCCAAACTGTAGATTTTGGCCTCTAGCTCAGCTGGCACCTAGGGAAACCTACCAAACCTGTGCATTTTTGAAAAGTTGAGACCTAGGGAAATTCAAGATGTGGTGACTTGTGGGGCTCTGACAAGGTTCTGTTACCCAGAATCCTTTGCAAACCTCAAAATTTGGCTAAAAAAACACGTTTTCTTCACATTTCGGTGACAGAAAGTTCTGGAATCTGAGAGGAGCCACAAATTTCCACCCACCCAGTGTTTCTCCAAGTCTCACGATAAAAATGATACCTCACTTGTGTGGGTAGGCCTAGCGCCCGTGACAGGAAATGCCCCCAAACACAACGTGGACACATCACATTTTTTTAAAGAAAACAGATGTGTTTTTTGCAAAGTGCCTACCTGTAGATTTTGGCATCTAGCTCAGCTGGCACCTAGGGAAACCTACCAAACCTGTGCATTTTTGAAAAGTAGAGACCTAGGGGAATCCAAGATGGGGTGACTTGTGGGGCTCTGACAAGGTTCTGTTACCCAGAATCCTTTGCAAACCTCAAAATTTGTCCTTTAAAACCACGTTTTCCTTACATTTCGGTGGCAGAAAGTTCTGGAATCTGAGAGGAGCCACAAATTTCCTTCCACCCAGCATTCCCCCAAGTCTCCCGATAAAAATGATACCTCACTTGTGTTGGTAGGTCTAGGGTCCGTGACAGGAAACGCCCCAAAACACAACGTGCACACATCACATTTTTTGAAAGAAAACAGGTGTTTTTTGCAAAGTACCTACCTGTAGATTTTGGCCTCTAGCTCAGCCGGCACCTAGGGAAACCTACCAAACCTGTGCATTTTTTAAAGCTAGAAACCTACGGGAATCCAAGATGGGGTGACTTGTGGGGCTCTGACCAGGTTCTGTTACCCAGAATCCTTTGCAAACCTCAAAATTTGGCTTTAAAAACACGTTTTCCTCAATTTTCTGTGACAGAAAGTTCTGGAATCTGAGAGGAGCCACAAATTTCCTTCCACCCAGCGTTCCCCAAAGTCTCCCGATAAAAATGATACCTCACTTGTGTGGGTAGGCCTAGCGCCCGTGACAGGAAACGCCCTAAAACACAACATGGACACATCACATTTTTTTAAAGAAAACAGAGGTATTTTTTGCAAAGTGCATACCTGTAGATTGTGGCCTGTAGCTCAGCTGGCACCTAGGTAAACCTACCAAAACTGTGCATTTTTTAAAACTAGAGACCTAGTGGAATCTAAGATGGGGTGACTTGTGGGGCTCTAAACAGACTCTGTTACCCAGAATCATTTGCAAACCTCAAAATTTGGCTAAAAAAACATGTTTTCCTCACATTTCGGTGACAGAAAGTTCTGGAATCTGAGAGGAGCCACAAATTTCCTTCAACCCAGTGTTCCCCCAAGTTTCCCGATAAAAATGACACCTCACTTGTGTGGGTAGGCCTAGCGCCCGTGACAGGAAATGGCCCAAAACACAACATGGATACATCACATATTTTTAAAGAAAACAGAGGTGTTTTTTGCAAAGTGCCTACCTGTAGATTTTGGCCTCTAGCTCAGCCGGCACCTAGGGAAACCTACCAAACCTGTGCATTTTTTTAAGCTAGAGACCTAGGGGAATCTAAGATGGGGTGACTTGTGGGGCTCTGACCAGGTTCTGTTACCCAGAATCATTTGCAAACCTCAACATTTGGCTAAAAAAACATGTTTTCCTCACATTTCGGTGAAGAAAGTTCTGGAATCTGAGAGGAGCCACAAATTTCCTTCAACCCAGCGTTCCCCCAAGTTTTCCGATAAAAATGACAACTCACTTGTGTGGGTAGGCCTAGCGCCCGTGACAGGAAACGCCCCAAAACACAACGTGGACACATCTCATTTTTTTAAAGAAAACAGAGGTATTTTTTGCAAAGTGCCTACCTGTAGATTTTGGCCTGTAGCTCAGCCGGCACCTAGGGATACCTACCAAACCTGTGCATTTTTAAAAACTAGAGACCTAGGGGAATCCAAGATGGGGTGACTTGTGGGGCTCTAAACAGGTTCTGTTACCCAGAATCCTTTGCAAACCTCAAAATTTGGCTAAAAAAACATGTTTTCCTCACATTTCGGTGACAGAAAGTTCTGGAATCTGAGAGGAGCCACAAATTTCCTTCAACCCAGCGTTCCCCAAAGTTTCCCGATAAAAATGACACCTCACTTGTGTGGGTAGGCCTAGCGCCTGTGACAGGAAATGGCCCAAAACACAACATGGATACATCACATTTTTTAAAAGAAAACAGAGGTGTTTTTTGCAAAGTGCCTACCTGTAGATTTTGACCTCTAGCTCAGCCGGCACCTAGGGAAACCTACCAAACCTGTGCATTTTTGAAAATTAAAGACCTAGGGGAATCCAAGATAGGGTGACTTGTGGGGCTCTGACCAGGTTCTGTTACCCAGAATCCTTTGCAAACCTCAAAATTTGGCTAAAAAAACACGTTTTCCTCACATTTCGGTGACAGAAAGTTCTGGAATCTGAGAGGAGCCACACATTTCCTTCCACACAGCGTTCCCCCAAGACTCCCGATAGAAATGATACCTCACTTGTGTGGGTAGGCCTAGCGCCCGTGACAGGAAATGCCCCAAAACACAACGTGGACACATCACATTTTTTTAAAGAAAACAGAGGTGTTTTTTACAAAGTCCTTACCTGTAGATTTTGGCCTCTAGCTCAGCCGGCACCTAGAGAAACCTACCAAACCTGTGCATTTTTTTAAACTAGAGACCTAGGGGAATCCAGGATTGAGGTGACTTGTGGGGCTCTGACCAGGTTCTGTTACCCAGAATCCTTTGCAGACCTCAAAATTTGGATAAAAAAACACCTTTTCCTCACATTTCGGTGACAGAAAGTTCTGGAATCTGAGAGAAGCCACAAATTTCTTTCCACCCAGTGTTCCTCCAAGTCTCCCGATAAAAATGATACCTCACTTGTGTGGGTAGGCCTAGCGCCCGTGACAGGAAATGCCCCAAAACACAACGTGGACACATCACATTTTTTGAAAGAAAACAGAGGTGTTTTTTGCAAAGTGCCTACCTGTAGATTTTGGCCTCTAGCTCAGCTGGCACCTAGGGAAACTTACCAAACCTGTGCATTTTTGAGAAGTAGAGACCTAGGAGAATCCAAGATGGGGTGACTTGTGGGGCTCTGACAAGGTTCTGTTACCCAGAATCCTTTGCAAACCTCAAAATTTGGCTTTAAAAACACGTTTTCCTCACATTTCGGCGACAGAAAGTTCTGGAATCTGAGAGGAGCCACAAATTTCCTTCCACCCAGTGCTCCTCCAAGTCTCCCGATAAAAATGATACCTCACTTGTGTGGGTAGGCCTAGCGCCCGTGACAGGAAATGCCCCAAAACACAACGTGGACACATCACATTTTTTTAAAGAAAACAGAGGTGTTTTTTGCAAAGTGCCTACCTGTAGATTTTGGCTTGTAGCTCAGCCGGCACCTAGGGAAACCTACCAAATCTGTGCATTTTTTTAAACTAGAGACCTAGGGGAATCCAAGATGGGGTGACTTGTGGGGCTCTGACAAGGTTCTGTTACCCAGAATCCTTTGCAAACCTCAAAATTTGGCTTTAAAAACACGTTTTCCTCACATTTCAGTGACAGAAAGTTCTGGAATCTGAGAGGAGCCACAAATTTCCATCCACCCAGTGCTCCTCCAAGTCTCCCGATAAAAATGATACCTCACTTGTGTGGGTAGGCCTAGCGCCCGTGACAGGAAATGCCCCAAAACACAACGTGGACACATCACATATTTTTAAAGAAAACAGAGGTGTTTTTTGCAAAGTGCCTACCTGTAGATTTTGGCCTCTAGCTCAGCTGGCACCTAGAGAAACCTACCAAACCTGTGCATTTTTGAAAAGTAGAGACCTAGGGGAATCCAAGATGGGGTGACTTGTGCGGCTCTGACAAGGTTCTGTTACCCAGAATCCTTTGCAAACCTCAAAATTTGGCTTTAAAAACACGTTTTCCTCACATTTCGGTGACAGAAAGTTCTGGAATCTGAGAGGAGCCACAAATTTCCTTCCACCCAGTGTTCCCCCAAGTTTCCCGATAAAAATGACACCTCACTTGTGTGGGTAGGCCTAGCGCCCGTGACAGGAAATGGCCCAAAACACAACATGGATACATCACATTTTTTTAAAGAAAACAGAGGTGTTTTTTGCAAAGTGCCTACCTGTAGATTTTGTCCTCTAGCTCAGCCGGCACCTAGGGAAACCTACCAAACCTGTGCATTTTTTTAAGCTAGAGACCTAGGGGAATCCAAGATGGGGTGACTTGTGGGTCTCTGACCAGGTTCTGTTACCCAGAATCATTTGCAAACCTCAAAATTTGGCTAAAAAAACATGTTTTCCTCACATTTCGGTGAAGAAAGTTCTGGAATCTGAGAGGAGCCACAAATTTCCTTCAACCCAGCGTTCCCCCAAGTTTTCCGATAAAAATGACACCTCACTTGTGTGGGTAGGCCTAGCGCCCGTGACAGGAAACGCCCCAAAACACAACGTGGACACATCTCATTTTTTTAAAGAAAACAGAGGTATTTTTTGCAAAGTGCCTACCTGTAGATTTTGGCCTGTAGCTCAGCCGGCACCTAGGGATACCTACCAAACCTGTGCATTTTTAAAAACTAGAGACCTAGGGGAATCCAAGATGGGGTGACTTGTGGGTCTCTAAACAGGTTCTGTTACCCAGAATCCTTTGCAAACCTCAAAATTTGGCTAAAAAAACATGTTTTCCTCACATTTCGGTGACAGAAAGTTCTGGAATCTGAGAGGAGCCACAAATTTCCTTCAACCCAGCGTTCCCCCAAGTTTCCCGATAAAAATGACACCTCACTTGTGTGGGTAGGCCTAGCGCCTGTGACAGGAAATGGCCCAAAACACAACATGGATACATCACATTTTTTAAAAGAAAACAGAGGTGTTTTTTGCAAAGTGCCTACCTGTAGATTTTGACCTCTAGCTCAGCCGGCACCTAGGGAAACCTACCAAACCTGTGCATTTTTGAAAATTAAAGACCTAGGGGAATCCAAGATAGGGTGACTTGTGGGGCTCTGACCAGGTTCTGTTACCCAGAATCCTTTGCAAACCTCCAAATTTGGCTAAAAAAACACGTTTTCCTCACATTTCGGTGACAGAAAGTTCTGGAATCTGAGAGGAGCCACAAATTTCCTTCCACCCAGCGTTCCCCCAAGACTCCCGATAAAAATGATACCTCACTTGTGTGGGTCGGCCTAGCGCCCGTGACAGGAAATGCCCCAAAACACAACGTGGACACATCACATTTTTTTAAAGAAAACAGACGTGTTTTTTACAAAGTCCTTACCTGTAGATTTTGGCCTGTAGCTCAGCCGGCACCTAGGGATACCTACCAAACCTGTGCATTTTTAAAAACTAGAGACCTAGGGGAATCCAAGATGGGGTGACTTGTGGGTCTCTAAACAGGTTCTGTTACCCAGAATCCTTTGCAAACCTCAAAATTTGGCTAAAAAAACATGTTTTCCTCACATTTCGGTGAAGAAAGTTCTGGAATCTGAGAGGAGCCACAAATTTCCTTCAACCCAGCGTTCCCCCAAGTTTTCCGATACAAATGATACCTCACTTGTGTGGGTAGGCCTAGCGCCCGTGACAGGAAATGCCCCAAAACACAACGTGGACACATCACATTTTTGTAAAGAAAACAGAGATGTTTTATGCAAAGTGCCTACCTGTAGATTTTGGCCTCTAGCTCAGCTGGCACCTAGGGAAACTTACCAAACCTGTGCATTTTTGAGAAGTAGAGACCTAGGGGAATCCAAGATGGGGTGACTTGTGGGGCTCTGACAAGGTTCTGTTACCCAGAATCCTTTGCAAACCTCAAAATTTGGCTTTAAAAACACGTTTTCCTCACATTTCGGCGACAGAAAGTTCTGGAATCTGAGAGGAGCCACAAATTTCCTTCCACCCAGTGCTCCTCCAAGTCTCCCGATAAAAATGATACCTCACTTGTGTGGGTAGGCCTAGCGCCCGTGACAGGAAATGCCCCAAAACACAACGTGGACACATCACATTTTTTTAAAGAAAACAGAGGTGTTTTTTGCAAAGTGCCTACCTGTAGATTTTGGCTTGTAGCTCAGCCGGCACCTAGGGAAACCTACCAAACCTGTGCATTTTTTAAAACTAGAGACCTAGGGGAATCCAAGATGGGGTGACTTGTGGGGCTCTGACAAGGGTCTGTTACCCAGAATCCTTTGCAAACCTCAAAATTTGGCTTTAAAAACACGTTTTCCTCACATTTCAGTGACAGAAAGTTCTGGAATCTGAGAGGAGCCACAAATTTCCATCCACCCAGTGCTCCTCCAAGTCTCCCGATAAAAATGATACCTCACTTGTGTGGGTAGGCCTAGCGCCCGTGACAGGAAATGCCCCAAAACACAACGTGGACACATCACATTTTTTTAAAAGAAAACAGAGGTGTTTTTTGCAAAGTGCCTACCTGTAGATTTTGGCCTCTAGCTCAGCTGGCACCTAGGGAAACCTACCAAACCTGTGCATTTTTGAAAAGTAGAGACCTAGGGGAATCCAAGATGGGGTGACTTGTGGGGCTCTGACAAGGTTCTGTTACCCAGAATCCTTTGCAAACCTCAAAATTTGGCTTTAAAAACACGTTTTCCTCACATTTCGGTGACAGAAAGTTCTGGAATCTGAGAGGAGCTACAAATTTCCTTCCACCCAGCGTTCCCCCAAGTCTCCCGATAAAAATGATACCTCACTTGTGTGGGTAGGCCTAGCGCCCGTGACAGGAAATGCCCCAAAACACAACGTGGACACATCACATTTTTTGAAAGAAAATAGAGGTGTTTTTTGCAAAGTGCCTACCTGTAGATTTTGGCCTCTAGCTCAGCTGGCACCTAGGGAAACCTACCAAACCTGTGCATTTTTGAGAAGTAGAGACCTAGGGGAATCCAAGATGGGGTGACTTGTGGGGCTCTGACAAGGTTCTGTTACCCAGAATCCTTTGCAAACCTCAAAATTTGGCTTTAAAAACATGTTTTTCTCACATTTCTGTGACAGAAAGTTCTGGAATCTGAGAGGAGCCACAAATTTCCTTCCACCCAGCGTTCCCCCAAGTCTCCCGATAAAAATGATACCTCACTTGTGTTGGTAGGTCTAGCGTCCGTGACAGGAAACGCCCCAAAACACAACGTGCACACATCACATTTTTTTAAAGAAAACAGAGGTGTTTTTTGCAAAGTGCCTACCTGTAGATTTTGGCCTCTAGCTCAGCCGGCACCTAGGGAAACCTACCAAACCTGTGCATTTTTTAAAGCTAGAGACCTACGGGAATCCAAGATGGGGTGACTTGTGGGGCTCTGACCAGGTTCTGTTACCCAGAATCCTTTGCAAACCTCAAAATTTGGCTAAAAAAACACGTTTTCCTCAAATTGCGGTGACAGAAAGTTCTGGAATCTGAGAGGAGCCACAAATTTCCTTCCACCCAGCGTTCCCCCAAGACTCCGATAAAAATGATACCTCACTTGTGTGGGTAGGCCTAGCGCCCGTGACAGGAAATACCCCAAAACACAACGTGGACACATCACATTTTTTGAAAGAAAACAGAGGTGTTTTTTACAAAGTCCTTACCTGTAGATTTTGGCCTCTAGCTCAGCCGGCACCTAGAGAAACCTACCAAACCTGTGCATTTTTTTAAACTAGAGACCTAGGGGAATCCAGGATTGAGGTGACTTGTGGGGCTCTGACCAGGTTCTGTTACCCAGAATCCTTTGCAGACCTCAAAATTTGGATAAAAAAACACCTTTTCCTCACATTTCGGTGACAGAAAGTTCTGGAATCTGAGAGAAGCCACAAATTTCTTTCCACCCAGTGTTCCTCCAAGTCTCCCGATAAAAATGATACCTCACTTGTGTGGGTAGGCCTAGCGCCCGTGACAGGAAATGCCCCAAAACACAACGTGGACACATCACATTTCTTGAAAGAAAACAGAGGTGTTTTTTGCAAAGTGCCTACCTGTAGATTTTGGCTTGTAGCTCAGCCGGCACCTAGGGAAACCTACCAAACCTGTGCATTTTTTAAAACTAGAGACCTAGGGGAATCCAAGATGGGGTGACTTGTGGGGCTCTGACAAGGTTCTGTTACCCAGAATCCTTTGCAAACCTCAAAATTTGGCTTTAAAAACACGTTTTCCTCACATTTCAGTGACAGAAAGTTCTGGAATCTGAGAGGAGCCACAAATTTCCATCCACCCAGTGCTCCTCCAAGTCTCCCGATAAAAATGATACCTCACTTGTGTGGGTAGGCCTAGCGCCCGTGACAGGAAATGCCCCAAAACACAACGTGGACACATCACATATTTTGAAAGAAAACAGAGGTGTTTTTTGCAAAGTGCCTACCTGTAGATTTTGGCCTCTAGCTCAGCTGGCACCTAGGGAAACCTACCAAACCTGTGCATTTTTGAAAAGTAGAGACCTAGGGGAATCCAAGATGGGGTGACTTGTGCAGCTCTGACAAGGTTCTGTTACCCAGAATCCTTTGCAAACCTCAAAATTTGGCTTTAAAAACACGTTTTCCTCACATTTCGGTGACAGAAAGTTCTGGAATCTGAGAGGAGCCACAAATTTCCTTCCACCCAGTGTTCCCCCAAGTTTCCCGATAAAAATGACACCTCACTTGTGTGGGTAGGCCTAGCGCCCGTGACAGGAAATGGCCCAAAACACAACATGGATACATCACATTTTTTTAAAGAAAACAGAGGTGTTTTTTGCAAAGTGCCTACCTGTAGATTTTGGCCTCTAGCTCAGCCGGCACCTAGGGAAACCTACCAAACCTGTGCATTTTTTTAAGCTAGAGACCTAGGGGAATCCAAGATGGGGTGACTTGTGGGGCTCTGACCAGGTTCTGTTACCCAGAATCATTTGCAAACCTCAAAATTTGGCTAAAAAAACATGTTTTCCTCACATTTCGGTGAAGAAAGTTCTGGAATCTGAGAGGAGCCACAAATTTCCTTCAACCCAGCGTTCCCCCAAGTTTTCCGATAAAAATGACACCTCACTTGTGTGGGTAGGCCTAGCGCCCGTGACAGGAAACGCCCCAAAACACAACGTGGACACATCTCATTTTTTTAAAGAAAACAGAGGTATTTTTTGCAAAGTGCCTGACTGTAGATTTTGGCCTGTAGCTCAGCCGGCACCTAGGGATACCTACCAAACCTGTGCATTTTTAAAAACTAGAGACCTAGGGGAATCCAAGATGGGGTGACTTGTGGGTCTCTAAACAGGTTCTGTTACCCAGAATCCTTTGCAAACCTCAAAATTTGGCTAAAAAAACATGTTTTCCTCACATTTCGGTGACAGAAAGTTCTGGAATCTGAGAGGAGCCACAAATTTCCTTCAACCCAGCGTTCCCCCAAGTTTCCCGATAAAAATGACACCTCACTTGTGTGGGTAGGCCTAGCGCCTGTGACAGGAAATGGCCCAAAAGACAACATGGATACATCACATTTTTTAAAAGAAAACAGAGGTGTTTTTTGCAAAGTGCCTACCTGTAGATTTTGACCTCTAGCTCAGCCGGCACCTAGGGAAACCTACCAAACCTGTGCATTTCTTTAAGCTAGAGACCTAGGGGAATCCAAGATGGGGTGACTTGTGGGGCTCTGACCAGGTTCTGTTACCCAGAATCCTTTGCAAACCTCCAAATTTGGTTAAAAAAACACGTTTTCCTCACATTTCGGTGACAGAAAGTTCTGGAATCTGAGAGGAGCCACAAATTTCCTTCCACCCAGCGTTCCCCCAAGACTCCCGATAAAAATGATACCTCACTTGTGTGGGTAGGCCTAGCGCCCGTGACAGGAAATGCCCCAAAACACAACGTGGACACATCACATTTTTTTAAAGAAAACAGACGTGTTTTTTACAAAGTCCTTACCTGTAGATTTTGGCCTCTAGCTCAGCCGGCACCTAGAGAAACCTACCAAACCTGTGCATTTTTTTAAACTAGAGACCTAGGGGAATCCAGGATTGAGGTGACTTGTGGGGCTCTGACCAGTTTCTGTTACCCAGAATCCTTTGCAAACCTCAAAATTTGGCTAAAAAAACACCTTTTCCTCACATTTCGGTGACAGAAAGTTCTGGAATCTGAGAGAAGCCACAAATTTCCTTCCTCCCAGTGTTCCTCCAAGTCTCCCGATACAAATGATACCTCACTTGTGTGGGTAGGCCTAGCGCCCGTGACAGGAAATGCCCCAAAACACAACGTGGACACATCACATTTTTTTAAAGAAAACAGAGGTGTTTTTTGCAAAGTGCCTACCTGTAGATTTTGGCCTCTAGCTCAGCTGGCACCTAGGGAAACTTACCAAACCTGTGCATTTTTGAGAAGTAGAGACCTAGGGGAATCCAAGATGGGGTGACTTGTGGGGCTCTGACAAGGTTCTGTTACCCAGAATCCTTTGCAAACCTCAAAATTTGGCTTTAAAAACACGTTTTCCTCACATTTCGGCGACAGAAAGTTCTGGAATCTGAGAGGAGCCACAAATTTCCTTCCACCCATGCTCCTCCAAGTCTCCCGATAAAAATGATACCTCACTTGTGTGGGTAGGCCTAGCGCCCGTGACAGGAAATGCCCCAAAACACAACGTGGACACATCACATTTTTTTAAAGAAAACAGAGGTGTTTTTTGCAAAGTGCCTACCTGTAGATTTTGGCTTGTAGCTCAGCCGGCACCTAGGGAAACCTACCAAACCTGTGCATTTTTTAAAACTAGAGACCTAGGGGAATCCAAGATGGGGTGACTTGTGGGGCTCTGACAAGGGTCTGTTACCCAGAATCCTTTGCAAACCTCAAAATTTGGCTTTAAAAACACGTTTTCCTCACATTTCAGTGACAGAAAGTTCTGGAATCTGAGAGGAGCCACAAATTTCCATCCACCCAGTGCTCCTCCAAGTCTCCCGATGAAAATGACACCTCACTTGTGTGGGTAGGCCTAGCGCCCGTGACAGGAAATGCCCCAAAACACAACGTGGACACATCACATTTTTTTAAAGAAAACAGAGGTGTTTTTTGCAAAGTGCCTACCTGTAGATTTTGGCCTCTAGCTCAGCTTGCACCTAGGGAAACCTACCAAACCTGTGCATTTTTGAAAAGTAGAGACCTAGGGGAATCCAAGATGGGGTGACTTGTGGGGCTCTGACAAGGGTCTGTTACCCAGAATCCTTTGCAAAACTCAAAATTTGGCTTTAAAAACACGTTTTCCTCACATTTCGGTGAGAGAAAGTTCTGGAATCTGAGAGGAGCCACAAATTTCCTTCCACCCAGTGTTCCTCCAAGTCTCCCGATAAAAATGATACCTCACTTGTGTGGGTAGGCCTAGCGCCCGTGACAGGAAATGCCCCAAAACACAACGTGGACACATCACATTTTTTTTAAAGAAAACAGAGGTGTTTTTTGCAAAGTGCCTACCTGTAGATTTTGGCCTCTAGCTCAGCTGGCACCTAGGGAAACCTACCAAACCTGTGCATTTTTGAAAAGTAGAGACCTAGGGGAATCCAAGATGGGGTGACTTGTGGGGCTCTGACAAGGTTCTGTTACCCAGAATCCTTTGCAAACCTCAAAATTTGGCTTTAAAAACACGTTTTCCTCACATTTCGGTGACAGAAAGTTCTGGAATCTGAGAGGAGCCACAAATTTCCTTCCACCCAGCGTTCCCCCAAGTCTCCCGATAAAAATGATACCTCACTTGTGTGGGTAGGCCTAGCGCCCGTGACAGGAAATGCCCCAAAACACAACGTGGACACATCACATTTTTTGAAAGAAAATAGAGGTGTTTTTTGCAAAGTGCCTACCTGTAGATTTTGGCCTCTAGCTCAGCTGGCACCTAGGGAAACCTACCAAACCTGTGCATTTTTGAGAAGTAGAGACCTAGGGGAATCCAAGATGGGGTGACTTGTGGGGCTCTGACAAGGTTCTGTTACCCAGAATCCTTTGCAAACCTCAAAATTTGGCTTTAAAAACATGTTTTTCTCACATTTCTGTGACAGAAAGTTCTGGAATCTGAGAGGAGCCACAAATTTCCTTCCACCCAGCGTTCCCCCAAGTCTCCCGATAAAAATGATACCTCACTTGTGTTGGTAGGTCTAGCGTCCGTGACAGGAAACGCCCCAAAACACAACGTGCACACATCACATTTTTTTAAAGAAAACAGAGGTGTTTTTTGCAAAGTGCCTACCTGTAGATTTTGGCCTCTAGCTCAGCCGGCACCTAGGGAAACCTACCAAACCTGTGCATTTTTTAAAGCTAGAGACCTACGGGAATCCAAGATGGGGTGACTTGTGGGGCTCTGACCAGGTTCTGTTACCCAGAATCCTTTGCAAACCTCAAAATTTGGCTAAAAAAACACGTTTTCCTCAAATTGTGATGACAGAAAGTTCTGGAATCTGAGAGGAGCCACAAATTTCCTTCCACCCAGCGTTCCCCCAAGACTCCGATAAAAATGATACCTCACTTGTGTGGGTAGGCCTAGCGCCCGTGACAGGAAATGCCCCAAAACACAACGTGGACATATCACATTTTTTGAAAGAAAACAGAGGTGTTTTTTGCAAAGTGCCTACCTGTAGATTTTGGCCTCTAGCTCAGCCGGCACCTAGGGAAACCTACCAAACCTGTGCATTTTTTAAAGCTAGAGACCTAGGGAAATCCAAGATGCAGTGACTTGTGGGGCTCTGACCAGGTTCTGTTACCCAGAATCCTTTGCAAACCTCAGAATTTTGCTAAAAAAACCATGTTTTCCTCACATTTCGGTGACAGAAAGTTCTGGAATCTGAGAGGAGCCACAAATTTCCTTCCACCCAGCGTTCCCCCAAGTTTTCCGATAAAAATGACACCTCACTTGTGTGGGTAGGCCTAGCGCCTGTGACAGGAAATGGCCCAAAACACAACATGGATACATCACATTTTTTAAAAGAAAACAGAGGTGTTTTTTGCAAAGTGCCTACCTGTAGATTTTGACCTCTAGCTCAGCCGGCACCTAGGGAAACCTACCAAACCTGTGCATTTTTGAAAATTAAAGACCTAGGGGAATCCAAGATGGGGTGACTTGTGGGGCTCTGACCAGGTTCTGTTACCCAGAATCCTTTGCAAACCTCAAAATTTGTCTAAAAAAACACATTTTCCTCACATTTCGGTGACAGAAAGTTCTGGAATCTGAGAGGAGCCACAAATTTCCTTCAACCCAGCGTTCCCCCAAGACTCCCGATAAAAATGATACCTCACTTGTGTGGGCAGGCCTAGCGCCCGTGACAGGAAAGGCCCCAAAACACAACGTGGACACATCAAATTTTTTTAAAGAAAACAGAGGTGTTTTTTGCAAAGTCCTTACCTGTAGATTTTGGCCTCTAGCTCAGCCGGCACCTAGAGAAACCTACCAAACCTGTGCATTTTTTTAAACTAGAGACCTAGGGGAATCCAGGATTGAGGTGACTTGTGGGGCTCTGACCAGGTTCTGTTACCCAGAATCCTTTGCAAACCTCAAAATTTGGCTAAAAAAACACCTTTTCCTCACATTTCGGTGACAGAAAGTTCTGGAATCTGAGAGAAGCCACAAATTTCCTTCCACCCAGTGTTCCTCCAAGTCTCCCGATAAAAATGATACCTCACTTGTGTGGGTAGGCCTAGCGCCCGTGACAGGAAATGCCCCAAAACACAACGTGGACACATCACATTTTTTGAAAGAAAACAGAGGTGTTTTTTGCAAAGTGCCTACCTGTAGATTTTGGCCTCTAGCTCAGCTGGCACCTAGGGAAACCTACCAAACCTGTGCATTTTTGAGAAGTAGAGACCTAGGGGAATCCAAGATGGGGTGACTTGTGGGGCTCTGACAAGGTTCTGTTACCCAGAATCCTTTGCAAACCTCAAAATTTGGCTTTAAAAACATGTTTTTCTCACATTTCGGTGACAGAAAGTTCTGGAATCTGAGAGGAGCCACAAATTTCCTTCCACCCAGCGTTCCCCCAAGTCTCCCGATAAAAATGATACCTCACTAGTGTGGGTAGGCCTAGCGCCCGTGACAGGAAACGCTATAAAACACAACATGGACACATCACATTTTTTTAAAGAAAACAGAGGTATTTTTTGCAAAGTGCCTACCTGTAGATTTTGGCCTGTAGCTCAGCTGGCACCTAGGTAAACCTACCAAACCTGTGCATTTTTTTAAACTAGAGACCTAGGGTAATCCAAGATGGGGTGACTTGTGGGGCTCTGACCAGGTTCTGTTACCCAGAATCATTTGCAAACCTCAAAATTTGGCTAAAAAAACATGTTTTCCTCACATTTCGGTGAAGAAAGTTCTGGAATCTGAGAGGAGCCACAAATTTCCTTCAACCCAGCGTTCCCCCAAGTTTTCCGATAAAAATGACACCTCACTTGTGTGGGTAGGCCTAGCGCCCGTGCAGGAAACGCCCCAAAACACAACGTGGACACATCACATTTTTTTAAAGAAAACAGAGGTATTTTTTGCAAAGTGCCTACCTGTAGATTTTGGCCTGTAGCTCAGCCGGCACCTAGGGATACCTACCAAACCTGTGCATTTTTAAAAACTAGACACCTAGGGGAATCCAAGATGGGGTGACTTGTGGGGCTCTATACAGGTTCTGTTACCCAGAATCATTTGCAAACCTCAAAATTTGGCTAAAAAAACATGTTTTCCTCACATTTCGGTGACAGAAAGTTCTGGAATCTGAGAGGAGCCACAAATTTCCTTCAACCCAGCGTTCCCCCAAGTTTCCCGGTAAAAATGACACCTCACTTGTGTGGGTAGGCCTAGCGTCCGTGACAGGAAATGGCCCAAAACACAACATGGATACATCACATTTTTTAAACGAAAACAGAGGTGTTTTTTGCAAAGTGCCTACCTGTAGATTTTGACCTCTAGCTCACCCGGCACCTAGGGAAACCTACCAAACCTGTGCATTTTTGAAAATTAAAGACCTAGGGGAATCCAAGATGGGGTGACTTGTGGGGCTCTGACCAGGTTCTGTTACCCAGAATCCTTTGCAAACCTCAAAATTTGTCCAAAAAAACACGTTTTCCTCACATTTCGGTGACAGAAAGTTCTGGAATCTGAGAGGAGCCACAAATTTCCTTCCACCCAGCGTTCCCCCAAGACTCCCGATAAAAATGATACCTCACTTGTGTGGGCAGGCTTAGCGCCCGTGACAGGAAAGGCCCCAAAACACAACGTGGACACATCACATTTTTTTCAAGAAAACAGAGGTGTTTTTTGCAAAGTCCTTACCTGTAGATTTTGGCCTCTAGCTCAGCCGGCACCTAGAGAAACCTACCAAACCTGTGCATTTTTTTAAACTAGAGACCTAGGGGAATCCAGGATTGAGGTGACTTGTGGGGCTCTGACCAGGTTCTGTTACCCAGAATCCTTTGCAAACCTCAAAATTTGGCTAAAAAAACACCTTTTCCTCACATTTCGGTGACAGAAAGTTCTGGAATCTGAGAGAAGCCACAAATTTCCTTCCACCCAGTGTTCCTCCAAGTCTCCCGATAAAAATGATACCTCACTTGTGTGGGTAGGCCTAGCGCCCGTGACAGGAAATGCCCCAAAACACAACGTGGACACATCACATTTTTTGAAAGAAAACAGAGGTGTTTTTTGCAAAGTGCCTACCTGTAGATTTTGGCCTCTAGCTCAGCTGGCACCTAGGGAAACCTACCAAACCTGTGCATTTTTGAGAAGTAGTGACCTAGGGGAATCCAAGATGGGGTGACTTGTGGGGCTCTGACAAGGTTCTGTTAGCGAGAATCCTTTGCAAACCTCAAAATTTGGCTTTAAAAACACGTTTTCCTCACATTTCGGTGACAGAAATTTCTGGAATCTGAGAGGAGCCACAAATTTCCTTCCACCCAGCGTTCCCCCAAATCTCCCGATAAAAATGATACCTCACTTGTGTTGGTAGGTCTAGCGTCCGTGACAGGAAACGCCCCAAAACACAACGTGGACACATCACATTTTTTTAAAGAAAACAGAGGTGTTTTTTGCAAAGTGCCTACCTGTAGATTTTGGCCTCTAGCTCAGCCGGCACCTAGGGAAACCTACCAAACCTGTGCATTTTTGAAAATTAAAGACCTAGAGGAATCCAAGATGGGGTGACTTGTGCGGCTCTGACCAGGTTCTGTTACCCAGAATCCTTTGCAAACCTCAAAATTTGGCTTTAAAAACATGTTTTTCTCACATTTCGGTGACAGAAAGTTCTGGAATCTGAGAGGAGCCACAAATTTCCTTCCACCCAGCGTTCCCCCAAATCTCCCGATAAAAATGATACCTCACTTGTGTTGGTAGGTCTAGCGTCCGTGACAGGAAACGCCCCAAAACACAACGTGGACACATCACATTTTTTTAAAGAAAACAGAGGTGTTTTTTGCAAAGTGCCTACCTGTAGATTTTGGCCTCTAGCTCAGCCGGCACCTAGGGAAACCTACCAAACCTGTGCATTTTTGAAAATTAAAGACCTAGAGGAATCCAAGATGGGGTGACTTGTGCGGCTCTGACCAGGTTCTGTTACCCAGAATCCTTTGCAAACCTCAAAATTTGGCTAAAAAAACACGTTTTCCTCACATTTCGGTGACAGAAAGTTCTGGAATCTGAGAGGAGCCACAAATTTCCTTCTACCCAGCGTTCCCCCAAGTCTCCCGATAAAAACGATACCTCACTTGTGTGGGTAGTCCTAGCACCCGTGACAGGAAACGCCCCAAAACACAAGGTGGACACATCACATTTTTTTACAGAAAACAGAGGTATTTTTTGCAAAGTGCCTACCTGTAGATTTTGGCCTGTAGCTCAGCCGGCACCTAGGGAAACCTACCAAACCTGTGCATTTTTTAAAACTAGAGACCTAGGGGAATCCAAGATGGGATGACTTGTGGGGCTCTGACCAGGTTCTGTTAGCGAGAATCCTTTGCAAACCTCAAAATTTGGCTTTAAAAACACGTTTTCCTCACATTTCGGTGACAGAAATTTCTGGAATCTGAGAGGAGCCACAAATTTCCTTCCACCCAGCGTTCCCCCAAGTCTCCCGATTAAAATGATACCTCACTTGTGTGGGTAGGCCTAGCGCCCGTGACAGGAAATGCCCCAAAACACAACGTGGACACATCACATTTTTTGAAAGAAAACAGAGGTGTTTTTTGCAAAGTGCCTACCTGTAGATTTTGGCCTCTAGCTCAGCTGGCACCTAGGGAAACCTACCAAACCTGTGCATTTTTGAGAAGTAGAGACCTAGGGGAATCCAAGATGGGGTGACTTGTGGGGCTCTGACAAGGTTCTGTTACCCAGAATCCTTTGCAAACCTCAAAATTTGGCTTTAAAAACATGTTTTTCTCACATTTCGGTGACAGAAAGTTCTGGAATCTGAGAGGAGCCACAAATTTCCTTCCACCCAGCGTTCCCCCAAATCTCCCGATAAAAATGATACCTCACTTGTGTTGGTAGGTCTAGCGTCCGTGACAGGAAACGCCCCAAAATACAACGTGGACACATCACATTTTTTTAAAGAAAACAGAGGTGTTTTTTGCAAAGTGCCTACCTGTAGATTTTGGCCTCTAGCTCAGCCGGCACCTAGGGAAACCTACCAAACCTGTGCATTTTTGAAAATTAAAGACCTAGAGGAATCCAAGATGGGGTGACTTGTGGGGCTCTGACCAGGTTCTGTTACCCAGAATCCTTTGCAAACCTCAAAATTTGGCTAAAAAAACACGTTTTCCTCACATTTCGGTGACAGAAAGTTCTGGAATCTGAGAGGATCCACAAATTTCCTTCCACCCAGCGTTCCCCCAAGTCTCCCGATAAAAACGATACCTCACTTGTGTGGGTAGTCCTAGCACCCGTGACAGGAAACGCACCAAAACACAAGGTGGACACATCACATTTTTTTACAGAAAACAGAGGTATTTTTTGCAAAGTGCCTACCTGTAGATTTTGGCCTGTAGCTCAGCCGGCACCTAGGGAAACCTACCAAACCTGTGCATTTTTTTAAACTAGAGACCTAGGGGAATCCAAGATGGGATGACTTGTGGGGCTCTGACCAGGTTCTGTTAGCGAGAATCCTTTGCAAACCTCAAAATTTGGCTTTAAAAACACGTTTTCCTCACATTTCGGTGACAGAAAGTTCTGGAATCTGAGAGGAGCCACAAATTTCCTTCCACCCAGCGTTCCCCCAAGTCTCCCGATTAAAATGATACCTCACTTGTGTGGGTAGGCCTAGCGCCCGTGACAGGAAATGCCCCAAAACACAACGTGGACACATCACATTTTTTGAAAGAAAACAGAGGTGTTTTTTGCAAAGTGCCTACCTGTAGATTTTGGCCTCTAGCTCAGCTGGCACCTAGGGAAACCTACCAAACCTGTGCATTTTTGAAAAGTAGAGACCTAGGGGAATCCAAGATGGGGTGAATTGTGGGGCTCTGACAAGGTTCTGTTACCCAGAATCCTTTGCAAACCTCAAAATTTGGCTTTAAAAACACGTTTTCCTCACATTTCGGTGACAGAAAGTTCTGGAATCTGAGAGGAGCCACAAATTTCCTTCCACCCAGTGTTCCTCCAAGTCTCCTGATAAAAATGATACCTCACTTGTGTGGGTAGGCCTAGCGCCCGTTACAGGAAATGCCCCAAAACACAACGTGGACACATCACATTTTTTGAAAGAAAACAGAGGTGTTTTTTGCAAAGTGCCTACCTGTAGATTTTGGCCTCTAGCTCAGCTGGCACCTAGGGAAACCTACCAAACCTGTGCATTTTTTTAAAGTAGAGACCTAGGGGAATCCAAGATGGGGTGACTTGTGGGGCTCTGACAAGGTTCTGTTACCCAGAATCCTTTGCAAACCTCAAAATTTGGCTTTAAAAACACGTTTTCCTCACATGTCGGTGACAGAAAGTTCTGGAATCTGAGAGGAGCCACAAATTTCCTTCCACCCAGCGTTCCCCCAGGTCTCCCGATAAAAATGATACCTCACTTGTGTTGGTAGGTCTAGCGTCCGTGACAGGAAACGCCCCAAAACACAACATGGACACATCACATTTTTTGAAAGAGAACAGAGGTGCTTTTTGCAAAGTGCCTACCTGTAGATTTTGGCCTCTAGCTCAGCTGGCACCTAGGGAAACCTACCAAACCTGTGCATTTTTTAAAGCTAGAGACCTAGGGGAATCCATGATGGGGTGACTTGTGGGGCTCTGACCAGGTTCTGTTACCCAGAATCCTTTGCAAACCTCAAAATTTGGCTAAAAAAACACGTTTTCCTCAAATTTCGGTGACAGAAAGTTCTGGAATCTGAGAGGAGCCACAAATTTCCTTCCACCCAGCGTTCCCCCAAGTTTCCCGATAAAAATGATACCTCACTTGTGTGGGTAGGCCTAGCGCCCGTGACAGGAAACGCCCTAAAACACAACATGGACACATCACATTTTTTAAAAGAAAACAGAGGTATTTTTTGCAAAGTGCCTACCTGTAGATTTTGGCCTGTAGCTCAGCCGGCACCTAGGTAAACCTACCAAACCTGTGCATTTTTTAAAACTAGAGACCTAGTGGAATCTAAGATGGGGTGACTTGTGGGGCTCTGACCAGGTTCTGTTACCCAGAATTATTTGCAAACCTCAAAATTTGGCTAAAAAAACATGTTTTCCTAAAATTTCGGCGACAGAAAGTTCTGGAATCTGAGAGGAGCCACAAATTTCTTCAACCCAGCGTTCCCCCAAGATTCCCGATAAAAATGACACCTCACTTGTGTGGGTAGGCCTAGCGCCCGTGACAGGAAATGGCCCAAAACACAACATGGATACATCACATTTTTTTAAAGAAAACAGAGGTGTTTTTTGCAAAGTGCCTACCTGTAGATTTTGGCCTCTAGCTCAGCCGGCACCTAGGGAAACCTACCAAACCTGTGCATTTTTTAAAACTAGAGACCTAGGGGAATCCAAGATGGGGTGACTTGTGGGGCTCTGACCAGGTTCTGTTACCCAGAATCCTTTGCAAACCTCAAAATGTGGTTAAAAAAACATGTTTTCCTCACATTTCTGTGACAGAAAGTTCTGGAATCTGGGAGGAGCCACAAATTTCCTTTGACCCAGCGTTCCCCCAAGTCTCCTGATAAAATTGATACCTCACTTGTGTGGGTAGGCCTAGTGCCCGCGACAGGAAATGGCCCAAAACACAACGTGGACTCATCACATTTTTTCATAGAAAACAGTGCCTACCTGTGGATTTTGGCCTCTAGCTCAGCTGGCCCCAGGGGGGTCAGAAATGGCCTAAAATAAATTTGTCCCCCAGCCCCCAAACCCCCCCGGGAGCGACCCTTGCCTATGAGGTCGCTCCCCCTGTGTGACATTGGCACCAAAAAAAAATCCCCGAGGGGGGCAGAAATGGTCTAAATACAATTTGCCCTCCAGGGGAGCGACCCTTGCCTAATGGGTCGCTCCCCATCTCTAGAAAAACAAACAAACAAAAACAAAAACACAAAAAAAAAAATTTGCCCTGGCGCCAAGAGGTTTCTGCCCCCCCTGTGGGCAGATCGGCCTAATAACAATAGGCCGATCTGCCCCCAGGGGGGGCAAAATGGCCTAAAATAAATTTGACCCCCCCCACACCCCAACCGCCCCCCGGAGCGACCCTTGCCTACGGGGTCACTCCCCCAGCTTGACATTGGCGCCCAAAAAAAAATCCCCGGTGCCTATTGGTTTCTGCCCCCTTGGGGGCAGATTGACCTAAAATCGGCCAATCTGCCCCCAAGGGGGGCAGAAATGGTCTAAATACTATTTGCCCCCCAGGGGAGCGACCCTTGCCTAATGGGTCGCACCCCATCTCTAAAAAAACAAACAACCAAAAAAAAAAAAAATTGCCCTGGTGCCTAGAGGTTTCTGCCCCCCATGGGGGCAGATCGGCGTAATAACAATAGGCTGATCTGTCCCCAGGGGGGACAGAAATGCCCTAAAATAAATTTCCCCCCCAAACTCCCCCCGGGGAGCGACCCTTGCCTACAAGGTTGCTCCCCTTACGTGACGGCACAAAAAAAAGATCCCTGGTGCCTAGTGGGTTCTACCCCCCTTGAGTGCAGATTGACCTAAAATCGTCCGATCTGCCCCCAAAGCGGGCAGAAATGGTCTAAATACAATTTGCCCCTCCAGGGGAGCGACCCTTGTCCAAGGGGTCGCTCCCCATCTGTAAAACCCCCCCAAAAAAAAATCCCTGGTGCCTATTGGTTTCTGCCCCCCTTGAGGGCAGATCGGCATAATAACAATAGGCTGATCTGCCCCCAGGGGGGACAGAAATGCCCTAAAATAAATTTGCCCCCCAAACTCCCCCCGGGGAGCGACCCTTGCCTACAAGGTTGCTCCCCTTACGTGACGGCACAAAAAAAAGATCCCTGGTGCCTAGTGGGTTCTACCCCCCCTTGGGTGCAGATTGACCTAAAGTCGGCCGATCTGCCCCCAAAGCGGGCAGAAATGGTCTAAATACAATTTGCCCCTCCAGGGGAGCGACCCTTGTCCAAGGGGTCGCTCCCCATCTGTAAAACAAAAAAAAAAAAAAAATCCCTGGTGCCTATTGGTTTCTGCCCCCCTTGGGGGCAGATCAGCCTAATCAAAATAGGCTGATCTGCCCCACAGGGGGGCAGAAATGGCCTAAAATAATCCCCCCCCCCATGGAGCGGTCCTTGCCTAATGGGTCACTCCCCTTGCGTGAAATTCACGTAAAAAAACAAAAAACTCCCTGGTGTCTAGTGGTTTCTGCCCCCCTTAGGGGCAGATTGGGCTCATCAAAATAGGCCAATCTGCCCCCAAGGAGGGCAGATATGGCCTAAATATAATTTGCCCCCTAGGGGAGCGACCCTTGCCTAAGGGGTCGCTCCCCACCTAAAAGGTCTTCCCCAAAAAATGCCCCCCTGGGAGCGACCCTTGCCCAAGGGGTCGCTCCCTTATGTCCATTTCAACAAAAAAAAAAATCCCTGGTGTCTAGTGGGGTTTCAAAAGCAATCCGGCTTTTGAAACCCTGGGAGAGACTTCAAAGGGAAGGAAATACATTTCCTTCCCTTTGAAGCCTCTCCAGGCCTCCCCCACGGGATTGAAAGAGAAATGCTGAGCATTTCTCTTTCAATCGTTGTGACTAATCAGCGTGCGCTTGCGTGCTGACATCACAGGGAGGGTGGGGGGGTTCGGGGGTGGAAGGGGATGGGCTTCCCCTTCCATCCCTGACTTGGGGGGGCGGGGGGGAACCCCACAGAGTGAGCGCTAGCGCTCCCTCTGGGCTCTGTGACCAGGACGTAATGGTTACGTCCTGGGCACAGCAGCACTGTGCCTCAGGACGTAACCATTACGTCCTGGGCACAGAACGCGTTAAACCTGTTTAACTAAGTATATTTACCCATGGTTTTAAATATGTATTGTATGTACATATATGTGTGCATATGTGTGTGTATTCATGTGTGTATGTATGTGTGTGTGTGTGTGTATATATATGTATATATGTGTGTATGTTGTTCTGTGCTTGGCACGTTCATGGGTCATTGCATGGCTTCTGGGTGGGTTGTTATACTAGATATCTATGAATCCCTGCTCTCATCTTATATCATACTTATCAACCCATCATCATATGTCATGTCTCTATCAATCTATCCTCCATTCCCACTCTGACTCATCCCAAATCCATTCTACTACTTTCATCTCCTAAATAACTCTGCCTGAGATCTTCTCTCCACTTCCACATCTAACTCACCAAACCTCACTTTACTACCATAACCTCCCAAACAGCCGTACTAAATTCGCCCTCATTTATCTCACCCTGCTACTATGATCTCCCTAACCCCTTCCACAGACTCTTCCCTCCTCCATCCTCCTTTACTCATCCCAAGCCTAAATCCTATTACCATATACTCCCAATTAACTCTTCTGGATTATTTCCTCCTCCACCCCTCCATTACTCCAGTCAATCTAACTAACAAACTCTCATATCCGTGGCTCAAATTAACTCATAATAATACTAAAACTGTACTCATATTTCCCGATACTAATCCATCACTAATTCTTGTTGGGTTTCGGAGTAGCGTGCTACTCACTGAAAAGCGCTTCGGCGCCTCATGAGGGGTAGTAAGCGCTATATAAATACTATTACAATACAATTACAATACAATAAATGTCAATTTTGATAGTATTCCCTACAAGCAATTCCCTGAGTATGTCAAAAATGTCAAACACATGTATGCTTCACTCACTATATGCCGCATTAATGGCAGTGAAACAGTTCTCGGCCAATATCGTCAGCTGGGAGTACCAGTATAACACATTGGTGTGAAAAAGAGGGACTTAACCTCATCTGTGATTGCCACTGGTGAATTTTGCAGGATATAATTTAAATGTAGGCTGTGTCACAGTGCCCAACATTCCTACACAGGACCCTAACACTGACAGCTGAATTACCACAGCTACTTGTCCAATACAAAGTTAACATAGTCACCTTGAGTGGTGGTCAGTACACTGGCTGGCAGATGCATAGGCAAGTAGATGTGTTGTTGCTGCCAATGTGACAGCTAAGTTGTAAACAGGTGATGAACATGTCAAGAGAGGGATTTGGAGGCAGGACGGAATCCCTAGGTCAACACACAGTTTTCACTTTGCACTCATGGGAAGACCCTGAGACACAAGCATATGACACAAAAAGTAAAGGAGTACCCAAAACTGTTTATTAAGTATGAAACTAAACTAAAAGAAATCAAGAAAACCTATCCTAACCTAAACTAACTTATTCTAACTATACTTCACCAACAACTAAAGCTAAGTACCCTATGCTAAACTTACCTAACACATTCAATACCACACTCTAAACATAGGCCCCACACCCTCCTTGAGTTACAAGACACATACTTCTAATACACATATACTAACTATATCTAAACAAATATATATTGTTTTGTATTTTTATTTTTTTACACATATACATACCCCAACATGACCATACCAATTAACACTTAAAAATAAAGAAAAAACACCCACAAACCCACTTATCCTATCAAAACTACATACCTACACTAACCTAACACTAATCCCCTAAAACCCATTACAAAAAGGAGGAGGGAGGGGAAAGAACTTGGAGGTGACAGTTCCGATGACACTCAAAGTTTGGCCCTCTAGAGGTTTTTTAAAATATATTTATGTCTCTTTGTGTTGATAGCCACCTGCTTCTCCAAACTGTCCAGCTGTAGCAACACCAGGGAAACATGTCTCTGTAGATCCTGCAGCATTTTAGGGTCCATGGCAGCAGGTGGTGTGGGCTGTTGCACTGAGGTCGAAGCTGTTGCAGTTGTGGGTGTTGACGTGATGGCAGCTCTGCCCCCCTGCCCTGCTGTGGAACTGGGTCTCTTCTGTGTGGCTTCTGCCAGTGTGGGGCCCCCTTGTGTAAATGCCCGCCATTCCCCCATTTACTCTCAGCATGATAGCGGCAAGCCATTCTCTGGATCCAGATTCCACTGCCAGGATATGGTGGTACCGGACTGTCTTCTTTAAGAACGCACACAGTTCCTCATTGATCATGTTGTCACCAGTAACTTGAACATGTTATTGGGAGGATGGAATGCTGTAGGTAACCATAAGGGGTCAGTGTTGATAGGTACACATGCAAACCTGGTCAATATGACTGTCACCTACACTGTGAGCATCTAATCTACCTACAAATTTGGTATTCCTCTCCCCCTCTGCCTAAGGGGAGGGGTGGCAATGCAATCCATCATCTCAACTGTCCTGGTCATCCACCAAGGCATGCCCACTAATACATAGAGTCAGGGAGTGGACCATATGTTAGGAGGGCTGACAACTAGGAAGCTGGTATCCATAGTTCTATCACATCTACATTCATGTGTCCAAGTCCCTGATCTGCAATACTATTCCTTACACACCCATTTCCATACCAGCACACGTTTGACCTTGACCTGCATGCACACCAATTACATTCCACATAAGTGTTACATCCATGGAGTGCAAAATAAGGAGCGCCATGCTGGGGGACAATTACCAGTCCAGTCCTCCATCTTCATGACAATACAGGGATGCACCAACTTGGGTTCAAAATGGTGCATCCCTGTGTTGTGAGAATGATGGAGTGCCCTACTGCCAATATTCTCACAGTGTTGCACTCTGTCATTCTTAGTCACATATGGCCCTACATGTGGCTTGTCATCACTTTTTGTACACAATGCTGCCATTGAGCACCAGAAGCCTCACAAGAAGTGACCATCTGGTGGTGCATGGGGAACCTCTCAATGGGACACAATGTCACCATCCAGTCTACTTTGATATCTGATCTTTGGAAAGCTTATCACAACTAGCATTGTATACAACACACATGACTTACTCACACCAAACCCTGGATTACTTCACAGGACACACATTGTCACACTTACTGGATACATCTGGGTTCTCAAATCGGGGCACTTCGCAGGTCATGCAGGGGGCAGGTCCACCTGTAAGATATGAATGGAAAACTATGCTTAATGTCATAGCACGGTCACTACTAGTGGATAACAAAGTTCAGTGTGTACTATTTGAGAGGAGTGAGCTAGTTATTGTAATGTAAAACAGTGCAACAAACACACGACTACGATCACACAATGACACAGACACTCAGGTGAATGAGAGACACACATCTGTGCACTAACACTGGGCCAGAGACTCATGTAGTGCTACACCCTGCAACAACCATATGTGGGCAATCTATAGAAGATGGAACTACATGGTATAAAGGGGAGTTGTGTAATACATACATGACACTACCCTGGTGCTTTGCAAGGCATTTGACTCAGGTACTCAAGCTTGTCCTGCAAGGCACCCAGAGGCACTTTGTGATAGACATGCGGCTCAATTGTAAGTCTGCAATGGTCATGGGTTGAGTAATCCATGACTGATGTGGCAAAATTGTCTGATGGTAACATGTGCCCTATTTACATTGCCCCTTAAGGCGGGTAAGCCCCCTTTGCTGACATAATGGCAGGGGTGCAAGGATCATGTGTGTGAAATGATGATAAATATGTGCTATACATGCATTGCCCAACTTTGTTGACACAATCCAGGGAAAAATGGTAGGCTGGCGGTGCCTTGGTGTCTCATGCATGACACCATGCGGGGGCACAGGTGTCACCATGGCCCCTGAAAAGTGTGACTTTGTGATGGTTATTCTTGACTCACCAGACATCTGACCTGCATTGGTATTATGGTTGGACATGTGAACTCCATGTCTAGACTGGCATAGATATAATTAATTCTAGTTGCATGCAACCTGTCCACAAGCACTGCATGCAGGACTACAACCAATCTGCTACTGTTATTCAAGAGCAGTGAACAGTAAATAGTATGCCAATGGCAGATTCACCAACAGGTCTGTCAATCTCAACACCAAGATAATTGAGCAGATCCTGCTCACTGGCCACCATATATGCCCAGCAATGCTTGAGCTGGTGCTCATTCCTGCTGCTGTTGTAGACCCTCTTCAGGTGGTGGAGCACCTTGCCCCACAGCAGCCGCCTGTCCTTGGTCTGGTAGCCCTTGATGACCCAGCCCCCCATCTCCAGCATCATCAACAGGTAGTGGGCTAGCAGACACACAAAGCCACCTAACTCACCCTCTCTGATACTGGTCATCCTCCCGCCTACCAGACATGCCATTAATGGTTAACGTTGACAGCAAATACATAGAAAAAAGAACAATTAACAGAAACCTAAGCCCACTAACTAATCCCAACTATCCCAATTGATTAACTAGCCCAGACAGACACCCCACAGTACAAATACAAATATACACAAAAAAAACCACAAAATCACAACTACTGGACAAAATCCAGACAATATTTAACACAACACAACACGAGGGACACAACAAGATACAATACGCAACCAAGACAGAACCACAAGCTCCAAAACACAAAACCACACAGTCAAAAAGGCACAGCCTTTAAAGAGAAAGTGAAACTATACCCACTGTACCATGCTTGTAGACGATTCCTGTCCCCGTGAGTCATGTTTTCTGTTATGCGTCTTTTTATGTTACGCATTTGACATTTGCATGGGTTTTTTAAATGCATTACACACATGCGTCGTTTACATTGATGCATGACCGTTATACGTCGATTTCACTGAAAATCAGCATTGAGAGGAGTGCATAGGTGGAATTCATGCTGAGGGCCCATGTGTCATTCTTTTTGCATTTGCGGATGTTTAAGATGCATTTGCATCATTTTTTTTACTCAACTCATGATTGTGTGTTTTATTTCCGTTCTCTGTAGATGAACCCTAAATCAACATACATATGTGCTTCAGGGTGGCATATTGGGTATGGCCCCATGTGGGAGTCCATGCAACAATGTGATGAGGGTGTGATTGGTCTGTTCCACCAATGTGTTTGTTACACAGTCAACAGCATGCAAATAGTTGAACGTCGTGCATATATATGCATGTGTGACAACAGTATATCCACATATGTTTGGCAGTCAGCACAATGCAATAGTTCTGGTTTGTGATTGTGTATTGTGTTTTTGTATTTGATGTGTGATGTTTTCATAGAGAGCATATTATTTAAAACTACATACATGGCTCAAGCATTATTGATGATTGGTGAACCATTGCTACCTAGGAAATGTTACCCGACAACTGTCTCCATATGTAGATTTGTAGTTTATGGAGACTTCTGTGTGGCCTACATGGATGTCTGACATGTGTACATTTTTGGCACATACTGTGTATGACACACTCTGCCTATATTCCAACCAGATTATGGGGGTCATTCTGACCTCGGCGGTAAAAGGCGCTTACCGCCGGTCAGAAGGCCGCCACAACACCGCCGCGGTCGCGGTAAACCGCCACGGTCATTCTGACCCTCAGGAGGCAAACCGCCAAAAACCCAACATCAACAAAAGTCCGCCACACCAACGGCCAGCGTTAAACTGGCGAAGACCAAACCTCCACCGTCACGCCAACAGAAAAACGCCCATGCCATTACGACCCACGAATCCACTCGGCGGTCTTTCAACCGCGGTATTCCATTGGCGGTACACACCGCTGCGCTCAAAATACACATACAGCTCCAAAACACAGCCACATTGGACAATTTGAAATACACACACCTGAGACACATACACACAACACTCCCACACACCCAATTAACTATAAAACACACCCACATCACCCACAAACCCCTACGACCACAAATCAGAGAAGAAGCCCAGAGAGAGACAGCACAGAATAGAGAACACCATCACACAGAGGCACACTACACCATCACCCACACAACAACCACGCACAAAACACCACACACCAATACACTCACCACACTCATCCCCGCAAACACCACCCCACACCTCATCCACACCACCCCATGGCACCCCAAAGACACCCCAGGTTCTCAGACGCAGAACTCAGGGTCATGGTGGAGGAAATAGTTCGGGTAGAGCCCCAGCTTTTCGGGACACAGGTGCATCACACCACCATTGCCAGGAAGATGGAGCTATGGCAAAGAATAGTGGACAGGGTCAACGCTGTGGGACAGCATCCACGAAATCGGGACGACATCAGGAAGCGGTGGAACGACCTACGGGGGAAGGTGCGTTCCAGGGTATCCAGGCACAACATCGCGGTGCAGCGGACTGGCGGCGGACCCCCACCTCAATCCCCAGAATTTACAACATGGGAGGAACAGGTCTTGAACATCCTGCATCCTGAGGGCCTCGCAGGAGTAGGCGGAGGAATGGACTCTGGTAAGTCTCATCTCCACTACTTCATCCCCCCCCACCAGCATGCCAACTCATACCCCCACCCTCCCCCCCACCACCATCACACATCCTCGTTGCTAATGTCTCACCATCACAACCCACCCATCCCAACACCAAACCCTGCATGCCACCACAAACCATCGACAGCCATCACCTAAGCATGCCCACTGCACATACACATCTCCCCCACAAACCGCCATCACAACAGCCCCCAGAAAGGAATGCCAGCACTGGGGTACACGGGCACCCACCCATTGCACGCTATGGCACACACAGAAGCAGTAACCATACTCTTATACCCCTGCAGGACCCGAACGCCACCACACCGCCCAGGAGGGTCCCGAAATGTCCATCCCACCCCCAGAAGAGGCCCCCAGTGATGACAGCAGCTCTGTCTCCCTGGACCCAGATGACCAGCCCGGCCCATCGGGGACCTCGGGACAGTCGGTTCCCCTCAGACAGCCACAGGCAACAGCAGACCTACCCCCCTCTGGGAACACCAGCACAGCACCCACCCAGCGGGCCCATGCCTCTGTCTCCAGGACACGTCAATCAGCGGTGTGTCCACCACTACAGGGCACCCAGGTGAACCCACCACCCCAACAACAACAGGGACCTGGGGGCAGTGGTAGTGGGCACACGGTCCAGGGGACAGAGGCCTAGGGAAACAGGGGAACTGGGAGGGCTGCTGTGCGACAGGGGGGGGACAAGCCCAGGGAACCCACTCTCCACGAGGCCCTCACCTCCATCATGGGAGCATACCACCACTCCCAGGAGACGATGGCGACGGTCCTGGCCAGGTTCCAGGAGATCCAGGTACTGCAGGAGGAACAGTTTATGGGGTTCAGGGAAGAACTGAGAAACATTAGTTCCGCAATGGGCACCATCGTTGTGGCTCTCAACCAGATTGTCACCACATTGCGGGACCATGTGGCACCACAAAGGGCCCCTGTCACTAGCATGGACCAGGAACAGCCTACCACCTCCGCCGGCGCTAGTGGACAGGAGGCCCCGACACAGCAACAACCTGCCACCAGAACCCCACCTCCTGCAGAAGAAGAACCACCCCGCAAGCGGGGCCTGAGATCCAGGAAGAAGACAGAGTAGGATGCCAAGACCCCCGCCAGGAAAGGATACCCCCTGATGTCATCCCACTGTCCCACATTGTCACCCTGTCCAACCTTAAACTGCCCCTGCTCCACCTTCCACAGGCATATGGACAATGCACCTGTGAGACTGAGAATCTGGACTCTGCCTTGGACATTCCTCCACCATCACCCATCACCGATTTTCAACCATGTCCCAAAATTGAGCACTTTAATAAACAAACTTAATGCACACAAATAATCTGGAGTTTGCCTGTTTTTTTTAAAATATGTATTAGACATAAACGTGCAAAAATGACCAGTTACATTGTGATGACAACATACCACTGTCACACAGCTGTAGTCCATGGGCAAACAAAGCAGAGGTCACGCAGTGGGGCCCGCATCTCTGAAATTGGAAGGGAAAGTCACAACTCTGTTAGCATCCACTGGGTGAAAAGGACAGACAGTAGAGAGGCAGGAGACTGTAAGTAAATGTAAAATGCTGGTGTTGATTCTTACCTGTGTGTTATTGAAAATACTGCTGTATCACTGTGTCCCTGTTGTCTGTGTCGTCCTCTTTGTCTTCCTCCACTTCACTCTCCGCAGGCTCCACAGCTGCTACAACACCACCATCTGGACCATCCTCCTGCAGAAAAGGCACCTGGCGTCGCAATGCCAGGTTGTGAAGCATACAGCAGGCCACAATGATCTGGCACACCTTCTTTGGTGAGTACATTAGGGATCCACCTGTCATATGCAGGCACCTAAACCTGGCCTTCAGGAGGCCGAAGGTTCTTTCTATAATCCTCCTAGTTCACCCATGGGCCTCATTGTAGCGTTCCTCTGCCCTTGTCCTGGGATTCCTCACTGGGGTCAGTAACCACAACAGGTTGGGGTAACCTGAGTCACCAATTAGCCACCCACGGTGTCTCCGTAGTTGTTCCATCACATAAGGGATGCTGCTATTTTGCATGATGTACGCGTCATGCACTGACCCAGGGAACTTGGCATTTACATGGGAGATGTACTGGTCAGCCAAACAGACCACCTGGACATTCATGGAATGATAACTTTTTCTGTTCCTGTACACCTGTTCACTTTCACTGGGGGGTACCAAAGCCACATGTGTCCCATCAATGGCACCAATGATGTTGGGAATATGTCCAAGGGCATAGAAATCACCCTTCACTGTAGGCAAATCCCCCACCTCAGGGAAAACGATGTATCTCCGCATGTGTTTGAGCAGGGCAGACAACACTCTGGACAACACCTTGGAAAACATAGGCTGAGACATCCCTGATGAAATGGCCACTGTTGTTTGAAATGACCCACTTGCTAAGAAATGGAGTACTGACAGCACCTGCACTAGAGGGGGGATCCCTGTGGGTTGGCAGATGGGTGACATCAGGGCTGCCTCCAGCTGGGCACACAGTTCATGTATAGTGGCTCGGTCAAGCCTGTATGTCAGAATGACATGTCGTTCCTCCATTGTCGAAAGGTCCACCAGCGGTCTGTACACGGGAACATTCCTCCATCTCCTCGCAAGTCACAGCGGACGGTGCCTAGGAAGGACAACAGCGAGCACAGAGTCAATCAAGCCACAGGTAAGTTCCCACAGCTTGCACAGTACACAATTCTATATGCATTGAATGGCTTGTATGAGTGTCGATGCAAGGCCTAGGCATGTGTGACGTAGTAGAAATTAAGCCATGTGGGCCCTTGAAATGGCGGCTGCCTGACCTGTGAAGTGCGACAATGGGATGTGAGGTCAATGCGCTGGCGTGGCACACTGTGGCGGTAGGCGGTCAAAGACCGCAGCGCTAAGCCGCATTGGTTAACATTGAACCCTATGCGTTTCAGGAGCCAATGACGAAGTGCGCCGGCGGTCGCGGTACGCACCGCCACGGTACGCACCGCCACGGTACACACCGCCGCGGACGTGACCGCCATTTTCTATCTGCTTAATCACTCGAGACCTGATCATCCACAGGAGAGGACCTATACTGCAAGTGCTGCTGTGACCTCGGTCTGGAAGATACAATGGCTGCTGCGACTGGGGAAAGGGCCCCTGCCTTCACTTCTGAAGAATTGGAGAAACTCGTGGATGGGGTCCTCCCCCAGTATGCGCTACTCTACGGTCCTCCAGACCAACAGGTAAGTACACTGGGAGCATGCTTTGGGGGCAATGCCTGTGTTGAGTCTGGTGGATGAAAGATGGTGGGGAGGGGAGCGATTGAGGCATGCATCAAACGAAGGATGAGAGCATGTGCCACATGGCAAGGGTGGGGATGGGGGGCCACTCACATCGAGCATGCAGAAGGTGATGATTATTCTTCTCTCCCTGTACATGTCACGTAGGTCAGCGCCCACCAGAAAATCGACATTTGGCGTGCCATCGCCAAGGACGTCCGGACCCTGGGGGTCCACAACAGACGGGGCACACACTGCCGCAAGAGGTGGGAGGACATCCGCCGCGGGAGCAGGAAGACCGCGGAGGCTCTGCTGGGGATGGCCTCCCAACGTAGGAGGGGTGCCAGTCGTCAATTGACCCCCCTGATGTCCCGGATCCTGGCGGTGGCCTACCCCGATTTGGATGGGCGCATGAGGACATCACAGCAGACACAAGGGGGTGAGTACAAACACATTCTGCTGACTTTGCGTGCAGTGGAGGCGCCTGGGTGGGGGGTGAGGGCTGTGGGTATCCCTAGGCCAGGGCGATTTCTGTAGGCTAGGCCCCTCCGTAAGGCATGGCCCTGTGCCCCCGCCCCCACCTCTGTAGGGTGCCAAGTACAGCTATCCATGGCCCTCTGTCACCTATGTGTGCAGTAGTCGTCCATAGGCTTGTAGGCCAAGTCCCAATGATTGAGTAGTGTACCCCAAGTGCGCGGCGTAGTGCAGGGGGCTTCTGTGTCTGTCCTCGCCGCCAACCGTGTTGCCAATGGATGCACTCAACATGTCTTCATTTCCCCCCCCCTTTTTTGCTGCTCTTCCTGTTCATGTGTGCGCGGCGTAGTGCAGGGGGCTTCTGTGTCTGTCCTCTCCGCCAACGGTGCCGCCAATGCATGCACTCAACATGTCTTTCTTTCTTCTCCCCCCCTTTTTGTTGGTTTTCCTGTTCATGTGTGCATTAGCATCATCAGGCGGAGGAGAAGTGGCATCGGAGCACGAGGGAGCTGCATCTCACATGGCCCTGGAGGGCCATGCAACCGGCTCGGAGTTCACTAGTGAGACGGAGGGCGAGGGGAACTCCACAACGGGGACACGTGGAGACATCAGCGACACAGACACGTCCTCGGAAGGGAGCTCCCTTGTGGTGGCGGCAACATCCGTGCCCACCGCAACAACAGGTACAGCTGCCACCCAGCGCACCAGCTCCGCCCTCCCAGCAGCCCCTCTGCGATCGCCCCGTGCCCGCTCACACACGAAGGCGGGCATCTCCTTCGCCCCAGGCACCTCAGGCCCTGCCCCAGTCACCCCTGCTGCCCTCAGTGAGGAGGTCATTGACCTCCTCAGGACGCTCATTGTTGGGCAGTCTACCCTTTTGAATGCCATCCAGGGGGTAGAAAGGGAGGTGCACCGGAGCAATGCATACCTGGAGGGCATTCATTCGGGTCAGGCTGCCCATCAGCGATCGTTCAACGCTCTGGCCTCAGCACTGACGGCAGCCATTGTCCCTGTCTCCTGCCTCCCTCCTCCAACTTCCTCCACCCAGTCCCACTCCCCTGTTCCTCTGCCTATCCCAGACACACCTACAGACCAGCCTGCACACACCTCAACACCCAAGGGCAGCTCATCCAGACATAAGCACCACACATCACACAAGCATTCACACAAGCAACAGCCACATGCAGACATACCAACAGCCACAGCCTCCTCTGTCTCCCCCTCCTCCTCGTCTCCCTCCTCCCTCCCTGTGACGTCTCCACTCACACTTGCATGCACAACATCATCAGCCACTACGTCCATCACCAGCACACCCACCAGAACACTCCACACACGTGCAGTCACCACCCACACTGCCATTTACACGTCCCCTGTGTACTCTCCGAGTGTGTCTGTCACCCCCTCTTCCAAACCACACAAACGCAGGCAGCCACCCACCCAACAGCCATCCACCTCACGACAGCCTCCGTCACAAGCACCTGCACCCAAAGACACCACACTTGACTCTCCTACAACCACATCCTCTTCCTCCACTCCCATACCCACTGCACGTACCCTTCCCACTGCCCCTAAAAAGTTTTTCCTGTCCAAAATTAACCTCTTTCCATCACCTGACCCACCCCCTCCATCTCGTAAGAGTCCAATCAGCAACTCAGCCACCACACCCCCTGGATCTACAAGGTCCATAGTACAGGGATATTGGAGTCCACCACCTTCAAGGGCAGCAACATCGGCCAGCAGTAAAGGGACAGCCAGCCCACCCCCTGGGAAGAAAACCAAGAAAGGCAAGGCCCGGCGCGAGAGGCCAGAGACAGCAGCCTCCAAAAGCACTACCCTGGCACCGTCAGGATGTGGGGTGCCACCTGGCACATCTACAAAGGGAGGCAAGGGCCACAGGGAACCACAGAAGGATGGCAAGGGCAGCACGGCTGACACGTCCGGCAGCAGGCGAGCTGCCCAGGAGGGCCTCACAAGCCCCATTCCGGGTGTGAAGGAGGACACCCATGGGCCCGGGACTCCAGCACAGGAGGGCACCGGAAGCGAGAAGTCGGATGGCGAGTGAACTCCATATATTGGCCGGATATGGTGCCCTGGAGACACATGTCAAGAACCGCTGAACAGGGCCCTTCAAGACAGGCACCGCTGAACAGGGCACCGCCGTGTCAAGAACCGCTGAACAGGGCCCTTCAAGACAAGCACCGCTGAACAGGGCACCGCTGTCTCAAGAACCGCTGAGCAGGGCTCTTCAAGACAAGCACCGCTGAACAGGGCCCTTCAAGACAAGCACCGCTGAACAGGGCACCGCCGTCTCAAGAACCAATGAACAGGGCCCTTCAAGACAAGCACCGCTGAACAGGGCCCTTCAAGACAGGCACCGCTGAACAGGGCACCGCCGTCTCAAGAACCGCTGAACAGGGCCCTTCAAGACAGGCACCGCTGAATAGGGTCCTTCATCTCAAGCACCGCTCCGCTGGGCCCTTCATCTCAAGCACCGCTCCGCTGGGCCTTCATCTCAAGCACCGCTCCGCTGGGCCCTTCATCTCAAGCACCGCTCCGCTGGGCCCTTCATCTCAAGCACCGCTCCACTGGGCCCTTCATCTCAAGCACCGCTCCTCTGGGCCCTTCATCTCAAGCACAGCTCCTCTGGGTCCTTCATCTCAAGCACAGCTCCACTGGGCACCGCCGTCTCAAGCACAGCTCCGGTGGGCACCGCCGTCTCAAGCACAGCTCCGGTGGGCACCGCCGTCTCAAGCACAGCTCCGGTGGGCACCGCCATCTCAAGCACCGCTGGCCCATTGGCAGAAGGGGCAGGCCCGGATCTGTGTCGGGCAGGGCTGCACGATGCACTCTGGGCACCATGCCTCCTCCAGTACCAGTGGAGTCTGTAATCCACTTGAGATTCTGTGGCTTTGCACTCCCCAGGATGGCACAGTGGGCAAGCCACCCACTGTAGAGACTTGTGAGACTGTGGCTTTGCACTCCCCAGGATGGCACAGTGGGCAAGCCACCCACTGTAGAGACTTGTGAGACTGTGGCTTTGCACTCCCCAGGATGGCACAGTGGGCATGGAGGCCCCTCGTGGATCTGGCGTCGTGGACTCATGTGGCTGAGGTGCCTCCCCTTCCCTTCCCCCTGAGGTGCCTGTAGTTTTTCTATCTGATGCCCCTGCAGTGTTCTCTCCAATGGCTTCGGGTCTCCTGTGTGGGCTTTGCCCATGTGTTGAGGCCCATCGGCCCACGTACAATGACTGAAACCCAATTTGGACAGGACAATTCACATATGTGTATATAGTTATAGATGTTTGAAAAAAAAGTTTTACGTAGCCTTACAATATATTTGAATTTCATGATCATTTTATTTTGTCTTTGCATTCTTCCTTAGGGTTTGGGGGGTGTCACTCTGAGTTGTTGCTCTGCATTGATGTGTAGGTAGTTGTGGGTGAGGGTGGGTGTGTCGCGTATGTGTGTGCCCGTAATCTTTTCTCCTCCCTCCTCCCCTGTGTTGTAGGTGCAGTACTCACCGTTGTCTTCTGCGCCGGCGTTCGTGCTCCTGGTAGAGGAGCAGGTAGACAATAGCTGGTAGGATGTGTAGTTCTGGTTCCATGCTGTCCAGATTCCTCGTGGAGTGTGTAGAGGTGAGCGTTTTCCCGTTCGTAGTCTGTTTCCGCCGTGTTTTTATCGGCGGGGCTCCCGTCCCGGAAAAGGTGGCGGATTGGTGGGTTGTGATAGGGTGGGCGGTACATTGTCTCCCGCCTGTCTGTTGGTGGTGACCGCCGCGCTGTTTGTTTGTCCCGCCGTGGCGGTCGGAGTGTTAAAGTGGCGGTCTGTGTTGGCGGTTTCCGCCAGGGTCAGAATTCCATTTTTTGCACCGCCTGCCTGTTGGCGGGTTGGCCGCCGCTTTAACACCGACCGCCAGGGTTGGAATGACCCCCTATGTTTTGACCAAAAAAGTTTGATTAAACTCATTGCATTTACCAATGGTTGTTGGTTTTGTGTGGTGGGCATCCAGCTCTAGCTCCATATGTTCTCATCCATACTGATGTACATTCCACAGAGGTGCCCGTGCAATGTGTGAGGTCATGTGTATCATGTGTCAGGATTGGGCCCCATGGCAGTGGCAGGACAGATTACCATGGATGTACTGCACAGGCCCAACTTCTTCCATTGCTTGATATTCCTGGGCAAATTATGATAACCATTGTTACCGATGATATCCCCCCACACACACATGTTCCATGCAGCCATTGCAACTCTCACACTGAGTTGTGAAAGTGTTCTGTTCCAACATGACTAACGTTCTAATTTTGGACTTAGCTCATGTGTGGGCACCTTGCATACTTCCTATTTGGACATGATGTAGTTGTATGTGATGAGCTATTGATGAACAAGTTGGCAACATAGTTGTACAATATGGCTCTCATTATGTCATTGGTGGTAAATTCTGAATACCACTGCGGTGACTGCCGCCAGCATACTGCTGCGGAGGTAAACATCCAGGTTATGACACACACACACAAAACCGACAGAAAATAGGCACAACCACAAATCCATCAGACCCACTGAATGTGAGGAACTGTCAGAACTACCACCCATACCATTACACCACCAATTCTACGCCCTCCAAATAATGACCCACAAATCCCCACAGCAGACATTCAACGATGGTAAACCATTGGTGGTGCACACCACCAAGTGGGAAATGGCCACCGAAATACAAAACAAGACAACATTGGCCAGAAAAAGAACCACACACCTGACACAAATATCTACACCCCACACACCCACCAACAGCACTATAAAAACACATACTCACATCACCCACAATCATTTGCTAATACGACAAGATGGCCACACTTTGTGACGACAATCCAAAAGAGAACTGCACACACATCACAACTGCCAATTCATCCAACACACACCACACACCCCACCACATCACACATCACTCTCTGCACAACCTGCACACACCACACAGCACCCATGTCCCCACAAAGGCACCCCCGTTTCACCGACGAGGAGTTGTGGGTCATGGTTGAGGAAATAGTCAGGGCAGAGTCAAGCTGTCTGGAGCACAGGTACAGCAGATACCCATTGCGAGTAAGATGTAGCTATGGCGGTGGCTCATAGACAGGGTGAACGCCTTATGACTTCATCCACGCACAAGGGACGACATAAGGAAGAGGTGGACTAAGGAGACCCCTCCCAAGACAAAGGCCAAGGATGTCCCTCCCAAAACCAAGGCAAAGGAGACCCCTCACAAAACTGAGCCCAAGAAGCCCCTTCCCGAACCAAAGGCCAAGGAGGCCCCTCACATAACTGAGTCCAAGGAGCCCCATCCCGAACCAGTGGGCAAGGAGCCCTCCTCAATGAGATGCCCCCCACCCTCCCATGCTTCCTGTGGTGCCTGCCCATTTCCAACATGATGCCCCTGAAGAGTGGAGTCCTGATGTTGTCAGGAGTCAAGTTGGGGCTTGGACTTTGCCCTATAGGCATTAGAGACTTTGGACTTGCCTTTTTGCCTGCATGTAAAGATACAAAGTTGTGTATGTTCTGGGATATTGAATATTCATCCAACATGATTTTAGTGGTTGAAACAGAGGTATGTGCCCTGGCTTTCTTTGCTCCTGGGTACTGTTACCGTTGATTTACTCTGCAGCTGGTTCTGGGTGTGTGGAATGTGTATGTTATGTGTTGTGTATGTGTGTGTCACTCTCCCCTACCTTCCTCCCTCCTTTGTGTGCTAAGTGGCTGTACTCACCGTTGTCGTCTTCATCACCTTTGGTGCTCCAGGACAGCCATGGTGTGGTACAGCATCAGGAAAGCTTGCAGTTCAGGTTCCATGGCGGCCGCTGACTCGTCTGTGTCCCTGGAGGTGAGTGCCTCCTTTTATATGATGTGTTTCTGCCAGGCTTTTAGTGTCATTGCTACCGCCCCGGAAATCCTGGAGGTGTGCTAAGTCATAATATGGTTGGCAGATCCTTGTCTTCCGCCTGCCTGTAGGTGGCTACCGCCATGTTCAGTGGTCGTACCGCGCTGGCAGTTGGTGTGGTACACTGGCTGCCTATGGGAGGGTTCACCACCATGATCATTATTTGAAGTCATTACTGCCGGCCTGGCAACGATACTACCGCCATCGCCGGCCTGGCGCTGTACTGCCGCCATCGCCGGCGTGGCGGTAACCTGACCACTTATATGTTGTGGTCCATAGATTGTGTCCTTCGGTTGTCACATGCCAGTGATGAGGCTATTAGTGATGTGTGTGATGGTGACAATACAATCTTACACATCACATATAATGCTGCAACAGTACTTGTCAGATTAGTATTTGTAACATGCTCCCAGATGTTAGACTCACAATCCTATGGTATATGTAGTGGATATTGAAGAGACCAAAGCAGGATTGGTTGTATAAGTGAATTGTTTATATACAAAATTGACAAGGTGATTTAAGTGGTTCTTAAGGGAAAAAGTTCTCAAATATGTGCTGTCTGTGGCATATCCCAGCAGCTGTGTTGTGCTGTTCTCCCTTTATTTCTTCACCACCATTCTCCTCCTCTTGCTCAGGCAGGTCATCAACCTGGTCAAACATCGGGACATTCATCCTCACACATATGTTGTGGAGGATAGCACATGTCATGATGATTTTGCAGAAAATGTGTGGGTCATATAGGAAGCTGCCTCCTGTGATGTCCAGGCACCTGAATCTTGACTTCAGTATGCCAAATGTCCTCTCCACGATGTTCAGTGCCTTACAATGTCCCTCATTGTATGCACGCTCTGCTGCTGTGCTTGGGTTTGCAAATGAGGTCATAATCCATGGCTGTATTCCATGACCCTGATCCGCCACAAAACATCAAAGGAGTATGTTGTTGTTAAGGCTTGCAACAGGTTTGTCATGTAGCATGTCAGTTGTTATTTTGAGTTCATTGTGACTCATATGTGTTTGTGGTATAGTAAGAGTTCCTGGCCTTGTGCAAAGTTTTCTTAGCACTGTGTTGATGGACATAACAATCTTCAATATTGGCTCAAGGACCTGGGACATGTGATTTGGAATCCTAACTGATGGTCAGTATGTATGTACCGTGCGTTGTGTAGTGCACCTTTGTATCAGTGTGCTATCACTAGAGGGGACATGACCCATCCTCACAACACAATGGGGTCAGATGTGGTGGCAACATGGTAGCACTACAGAGCATGGGCATCCTAGCCGTTTTGACATGTGTCATTACAGCTGAAGTGCTACACTTAGGCTCATTTAAATGAGTAAGTGACAATGCACAACACAGCTCCAACATTGGAAGCACTGTGCTGCAACATTTTGACTATGCAGGAATGCACCATGTGTGACATGTTGCTAGGCTAACATTTGTTGTTCCCTGCGCCAGTGGCTAATATGCAGCTGTACAACGACACTAACAACCTTGCAACATGGTGCTTGGCTAGTTGCCCTGTGGAGGTGGATGTATCTGTGCAGGAAAGGACACCTCCCTATACATATGCTGTTTTGATGGACAATTGGATCTTTCTGTGTGTGCAGCAGTATGCAGCATGCATTGGATTGCATATTCATATGAGTTCAAATCACAGTCTATTTCTTTCTTGCAACCTGCAAATGGCACCCCTGGGGTGGTGTTTGATGTTGGCACTGGCTCAGATTTAGGTGACACCTACATCTTGTGGTGACAGACCTGCAGCAACACACATTGCACGCCGCTTCAGCATTTATACTGTCAACACATGGGATGGAGCTCAGCTACTTAGCAAATGTGTCCCTCGGCACAATGCATGTAAGGTCAGTGATGTCCTAAATGCTCTTACAGGGTTCCACTATGGCATCCATGATCTGCACTGTATAACAGTAACTCTGCCCCATGGTGAATCATTTATTGTTAATGGTACTGACCTTATGGTGTTGTGGGTCAGTAAGTGGTGCATGGTAGGTGGCACTACAGTAGATGTGGTGCCACTTCTCACAAATCTGGTACATGGTATGTGATGGGCATTCATTTTGTATTTCTATGTGCGTGAGCCAGGCAGATGTATATGCACACTACCGGTAAGTCAGATATGTGTTAATGAGATGTAGTTGGTATTGGCACCAGTTGTCTGGCATTTGATGTCTGTTCTGGCAGTGACTTGAACAGCATGATTTGAGGGATCGGCGCCTATGTGAGACCCACGTAACATGAGCTTGGTGTATGCCATTGACATTGCTGTGTTATTCTTTGTTTGGTGTACTGTGTGTGAAGTGTATGTAGTAGAGAACCTGTGGGCAGTTGTAGTGGTTTGTGTAGTTCTTCTGTTGACAAAGGGTACATATCTGCACCTGTCCTACACGTGGTGTGCCTGTCAAGTTGTGGGTGTGTTGCATACATGTGGGTGTATGTGTTTGTGGTGTGCACTGATTGTGCTTTTCTGCAGCATGGTGCATATGTGTTGTTACCTGCACATCTGTGTTCCCTTGGCCATGGGTTTTTGGAGTGGTATATATCTTGTGTATCCTACAGGGTAGGTGTGTTGTGTGTATATTGCTAGGTTCATTGACTTACCCACCAGTAGGCCATTTCCATGTTGGCCATCCTGGAAGTGTTAGGTGATCCTTCTGTGCCAGAATATGAAGGCGTCATGGACACTCCCAGGATACTTGGCCAAAATATTTGTGAACAGTCCCCGGTAGTCCACTATGGCCTGCATATTAATGGAATGCTTGTGCTTGCGATTCCGGTATAAGTGCTCTGTTGCTGCAGATGGCACAAGTCAGACATAGGTGCCATCAATTGCACCTAGCACATGCGGGAAGCCATGAAACTGATAGAACGCTTGTTTTATCTCCTGCTGCTTTTACTGGTTTTTGGGGAAGCTGATGTGGCAGGGTGTCAGGGAGATTATTGTGTCTAACACCTTTGACAGGAAAACAGAGAATGATGGCTGTGACACACCAACAACCAGGGCACCCGTTGTTTGAAATGAGCCACAGGTGATACATTATGTGGGGTCTGCAGGCTGGCTGTGATTTGTGGCTCAATGTGGTGCAGCAGGTGGAGTATGGCTTGTCGTTGAGTCTGTATGTCCTTATAATGTCTTGTTCCCTGAGGCCAAAGAGTGTTATCCTGTTTCTGAATACCTTCTCCTGCCTTCTGCGTTGCGTTGTGGGCGGCATGGTGGTGGTGGTGGTTGCTGTTGTTGTTGCTGTCCTCTGCGTCGTCTCACAAGCTGGAGCAGTAGCACTTCCATCTTCTCCTGTGGGTTTGTAATGTTGCTTCTGTGTGTTGTCCTTAAGTAGTGGTGTGTGGGCCTCATTTTAACGCCTGGTCTGTCCTAGGCATTATAATTTGTCGCAAATCGGAGTTAACGTCATTTTTTGGTTCAGCCTCCCACCCGTGCGGCATTTTTGCCCAGGTGGAGAAATTTGGCGCTAGGGACTTTGAGTCATTGTTTGGAAGGGAACACCTACCTTGCATCTCATTTATGCAAGGAGGTTTCACACATCCAAAAAATGGCGTTAACTCCAATATTTTGAAGCTAGATGGGTCTAGCATCAAAATATAAATATTGAGTTCAGTTTGCGCTGAATTAGCGTAAAAGTTACGCTAATTCAGCGCAGACAGAGTATAAATATCGGCCTTAGTGTGGTTTATATATTGTTTGTCCTTCAAGTTTGGTGTGGTGTCTGTGTAATGATTGGTATGGTAGCTTACCTACGAGTACTCCATTGTCATATTGCCCATCCTTGAGCCGCTAGTTGATGGTGGAGTTCCGGAATATGTAGGCATCATGGACGCTGCTTGGATATTTCGCTAGGATGTTTGTGAAGAGCCCACGATTGGCTAGAATGGTCTGCTTATTTATGGAATAGGTGTGTTTGCAGTTCCTGTTGAGGTATTCCTTTGCAGCAGTTGTCACAAGTTGGAGATGGGTAGAATCCAGTGCACCCAGCAGATGTGGTAACCAAGTGATTTAGTAGAAGCCTTGCTTGGTCTCCTGCTGCAGTTGCTGAGTGTTGGGGGACTGGATGTGATGAGGTGCGAGGTGGAGGATTGCATCCAGAATCTTTGGAAGGAAGGCCAGGAAGAATGGCTGGGAGATACCTCCCACTTGTTCCCCTGTTGTCTGGAATGATCCTGATGCCAGCATATGGAAGAAGGCCAAGAGTTTGTTCATGGGTGGAATAGTTGTTGGAGTTTCCACCCTTGCAGTGATGTCTGGTGCAATGTGGTGCAACAGGTGTACAATCGACTCTCGCTTCAGGCGTATAAGTCTGATGACATCTTGTTCCCTGATGGCAAGGATGGTTGTGTCCAAATATCCTCTTCCTCCTTCTGCTCTGCCTTTGTGGCTATTATGGTGGTGTTTGGGATTGCTGTGGTGGTGCTGTTAGGACATGTTGTCATTGCTGTCATTTATGGCATGTGCCGAGCTGGAGCGATAACAGATCCATGTTGTCCAGGGGGTTGCCAATGCTCCTTCTGTGTGTTTCCTTATGTAGTACTATTTGGTCCTCCTTTTAATGCCTGGTCTGACCAGGCGTTGAATTTTGACGCTAATCGGACTTTGTGTCATTTTTTGGACCGGTTCCGTAATGTTCATCGGTTTTGCGTTGGGCAGTAAATTTGGCGCTAGAGGGCTAGCATCATTGTTTGCAAGGGAACGCCTACTTTGCATATCATTGTCTCAAAGCAACACAAGGTGGGGTGGCACTCCCAAAAAATGACCATTCTAGGGACAAAATCTAAATATGGTGCTAGGTTAGTGCTGCTTTTGAATTTAAAAAAATGGCACAAACGCAGCGCTAACTTTTATGGCCCTAAGCACCATACAGATATTTGTTGATAGGTAATGAAAAGTAATATATTTGCAATCCAGCCAATACTTTGATTTGTAGAAAGAAAAATATATTAATCTTATTACACACAAAAAAGAAAAAGGATTACTGTGCAGAGTTTAGCAGATTTTCTTTAATCCTACACTAATGCAAGCTGGACCCTCTGTACATTACGGAGCAGTGTTTTGGGTGCAGTGCAATAGACCTTGGCCCTGTGGGAGTATTTTGGTGCCTAGAGTTGGTATTGCCTGGTGTGCTGTTATTCTCAGCCACACCACCCAGTTAGACCCCACTTGAGTACACCAGTCTCTCTTCTCAAGGAACAACACCACAGTATCTTATTTCTTTTAATGCTGAAGTCTTTGAAGTCCTTTAACAGGTGCTGTCTTTGTGCACAACTGGCAGTTAGCCATCCTTTTCCGATGTTGTGCACATGACATGTCCCTCAAAGAGAGGATACTTCAGTTGGTTTCTCAACCGAACCAAAGGAGTTCACATTTCAAGGTGAGTGATCCACATAACCAAAGGGATGTCATGGCAGGACAGCTCAAGACTTGCGGTTGGCATAAGAGTTCATGTTTACCAGCATCTTCCAGTTTGGGTCTACTTTGAACCAATACCAAACCTTTTATTCAAACAAGTGCCCACTCTGGATCACAGCGGTGTCACTCCTCAAGAGGTTGTTGAGTCTCTCTCAGTATTCAGATTCCTAAAAGTCCAATTGTGTCAACAGTTGCAGTCTACTCAGTGCTTTGTCGTTTTAGGCTCTAGGCCTCTGAGTGGCATTCTTTTGGGGACAAAGTCTGGGATACCCTTAGTCAAAAGTGTTGATACAGTTTACACAAGAGAAAGAAATCTAGGCCTCCAGACCTCAATCACAAACTCTCGATAAAGGCAACACCACCTGTCATTCTGTCGGTGTCACCTCACCTCAGCTCCTCACAGGCTTTGCTTATTTTGAGCAACATATTCATGCGTGGAAACGTATAATGTCTCTCCTTAACAGTCAGTCTGCTCTGTTTATTAAAGTAAGATGCAGGAAACCTTCCTGGCAAGTTCAGCAAGTCTTTGCCAAGATACTTTTCCAAACCTGGGGAAAGTAGCTGTAGTTAGTACCTAACACTAGGAGCAATCTCCCTGGTTCTACTAGTGTGGTTCTCCAGACTTCGGGTCCTGAAGTCTTGGAAGTTTCTTCCTCATTTTTATAACCAAGTTGCAGACAGTCCTTGTGTATTCCAGCAGGTCCATTCTGCGACGTGTTCTCAGCAGTTTGACACTTTTCTGAATTCTACACAGTCTGGACTAGCCGTAGTCTTTGTTGCAAGTTTGAGCAGAAAAGCAGGGGGAGCTCGAAGTTTCTTCTCAGGAGCAACTCAAAACATAAACACAAAGGCAAAGGAGTCTGTAACCTATAACCTAAGGGTGGTAGCTTCTCCCAGGGAACAATGGGTTAGAATTGGGTAGGGGTTGCTCTTTAGCTTCAAGGTTATCCTTAGTCTCTTTTGTTAGCCTCAGCAGCACTTCACTGTGAGACTTATTGAAAATGATTGCTGTAATCTTATGGGGGAAAGCCTTGCAATGTACATTTGCTATGTGGGCTCTCCCTTCTACCCTCCATCCTAGATACCACAAATTGTATACCTATTATAAAATGTAACCTACTGTTACTGTAGGCACATACACTGCCTTCTTTAAACATAATGAACACATGTACATAGAACATATGAACGTCTACTGGACAGACCCCGTCTTTTTACTTTTATAAATGGACAAAGAACCTGTCTTGGGGGGACAGACACAAACGTTTCAAACATGAGAGAGACGTGTAGGCTGCCCTCCTGTAACAGGTAACAGGAAAGAGGCCTTCCACCACTATAATCATTTCATTGCCACTACTGACACTACAGTCCTCTACAGCCCCAGGAGATGACAGTAGTTACTCTCATAAGAATCGGAGGTGCACTTGGTGTGCCCTTCTTGCCACAGAGCTGTTTGGGTCTTATTCTAAATCATGGAAAGGCCTCAATGCACATGTATGATAGTCATGTGTGCTCAGTTAGGGGTAGAAATTACTGCATGTGTGCATGCTTTCCAGAGTCATGTAGGGCTCCTTTTTCTATCCTAACCCATACCTTTTACGTTAATGCTCTCTGCTGTAGATTTTGACATTTAGAAGTACTGTACATATCTGATGTTAGTCTTCAGTAATAATTTGTGCTCATTTATTATTTCATAGAAGGCCTCTGGTGAATTTCTCATCCAAAATTTTCACTTAAAGGTTTACTTGTGATTTGCAGTGTGCTTTCATCCAAAGCGACCCTAGAGCTAAAATTGGAAATATTAAAAACTTCCAGTAAAAAGCAGCTACCAACTTCCTCAGTGAAATTGTATAAAGCCAAGAAACATTTCCCTTAAGTCCACAGTGCAACATTTTCTATTGGAAGACATGCTGTTTCAACACTATTCACCTGAAAGGCATTAAAGGAAAAAGCCAAGGAAGTGGGAGTGATCAATCTGAATCTTTCAGAAGAACAATTTATGGACAATACCACATTGACAAGGTTGTGAGAGCCACTCTAGCAACTATGTAGGTCACAAATGTTGTTTTCACATTCTTCCCTACCAACAAAAGTAGACATCACAGATCAGGAATTTACATAAGATACATTAATATATGCACAACTTGGGGTGAGCATTTTTTTAATGGCTTTGTTGCTTCTTTTTCAAGTGGCCATGGAGAGTGTACACTAGAAAAATCTATTTTCATGAAACATTTATTAGTGACCATTCATGTGGGGATATGCCATAGAGGCTCTCATTACAAGTTGCTTTTTTGCAGTATGCCTAGGGGAAACTGCTCTAGGCAGTTACATCGGGCCCATGGTTTAGAGATTCATAATTCCAATCTCTACCTGCCTCATTCCTGTATTACGTGACAGCGGATAATATGGACCTCTCTGTGTCATTCCCTTTATCACTGGAGCCTAACCCATAACACACACATCTTTCAGCCAACTACCACCAGCTGAATGAAGGTGGTATGCAGCAGTAGCAAATAAGTTCATTATTGGACCCAGATTCAGGAACAGTATGAGGGAAAGGACCAACTGTTACTCCCCTTTTCTATGTCAATACTTTGTAATACGCATTATTTGGTTTGCCAGTAGTAACCAGATACTGAAATTCTGCCCCACCTCCTGTATCATTGCATCAAACAGACTGCTTTTAATGGCCCTCTACTGCTTTAACACCACTATTCCAAACTCTAACAAATTGAAGTATACCGCTCATTGCCTGTAGACTATAGCTAAATTGGATAATTTAAAAACCCCACACATGACACACATCCAAACATCTGACACACCTACACACTGCACTATAAAACACATCCCTTCGCATACCACAATTCTTTGCAACCAGAACGCCATACACAACTCAAAATTGGCCTCACTCAAATATCAGTATACAAAGATTAGGTACCCCACTACATACTTCACATTTCACACATCACACACCTGCACAACACACCCAAAAAAAGAATAAGTACCCCACTCATTAGACACCATCGTCCATCCACTCACACCACAGCACCCACGCTTCATTACCATTTCAATTTCCCTATTATGTTACATCCTTACCATCTTGTCCACCAGTACCATGTCCCCACAAAAACATCCCTGTTTCATAGATGATGAATTGAAGGTCAGGGTGGATGAAATCATCAGATTAGAGCTGCAACTATTTGGAGCACAAGTCCAGCAAATATTTATCGCCAAGAAAATGGAGATATGGCAAAGAATAGTCAACAGGGTCAATTCTGTTGGCAACTTCCACGCACAAGGGAGGACCCCAGGAAGAGGTGGAACAAACTCAGGGGGAGGTGCATTCCATAGCCAACAGCCACCAGCTGGCGGTCAGCAAGACTGGCGGTGGGCCTCAACCTCCTCCCCCACAATTCACATCATGGGAGGAGAAGGTCTTGGACATCCCACTTCCTGAGAACTTGACAAGAATACCTCACACAAGCCGCAACATCTATGATGTCACCCTAAACTTTTGTCCTGCAGGATCACTTATCACCTTTTGTTATCTTAACTGCCAAACCACTTACCACCACTGTGTCTAATGGTCTAAATACCCCTCTCTGTCATCCCACATGTCAAATAAACTCACCTGAGGCCCCTGTGTCTGTGTATGGGATGGCTAGTACATGGACTAATAGCACTACAACTCCCAGCAGGCACTGTTCTACCATAAAGAATACCAGAACAGTGAACTACAAATACAATTGCCCTGAATGTTGAACTAACAAAAAATTCAGCACACCTTAATGCTTAATAATCGTACAGTATATGGCAATGACAGTAATGCTATGGGCATCTGCCAGTACAATACCATCCAACACACAACTTCAGCTGTGTTCGCTGCTAAACTGGTCTTTTAATCTCCAATCAAACAATGTAATGCACTCACCTCGGGGCAGAAACATATAGGAAGCTGGATGTGCCTAGAGTACATCCTTACAGAGGCCCAGGTATAATGCTTACTTCCATACTGTTGGCTAGCTCTGTTTCCTTTGGTACATTATGCAGATGTTAGTTGTACCTTACACCTAACTGGGAGATAACTTTAAAATGTGAAATCATTTAGAAGACACAAAATAAGTTTATGAACTGACATCTAACCACCAAGATACTCCAACATCTTGTAGCAAGGTGTATGATAAAAGGAAACCTCTGTTTCCTATATAGCACTAACCCAGATTTGAAAGCAGGCATCAGTGTCATATCAGGGGATCAAATAAAGGCTCTGTGAGCATGTCACATGGCATGTCTACCAATCAAAGGCCCTGATTTATACTTTTTGGTGCAAAACTGCAAAAACGCAGTTTTGCACCAAAACGTTTAGCACTGGCTTGCACCATTTCTGTTCACCAGCAGGCCACGATATTTACAGTATGGTGCAAGCCGGTGCAAAGGGTAGGCTAGTGTAAAAAAAATGACATTAGTCGGATGGGGCTGGAAGTAAGGGAGAAGGGAGTTTTGCACCAAAAAAGGACGTTAGGCAGTTTAGAGTAACAAAAAACGACTTTAACCTGCCTAGAGTCATTTTCTGATGCAAAACCATCCATACCACATGACTCCTGTCTTAGAAAAGACAGAAGTCATGCCCACCACCCCAATGGCAAGCACAGGGTACCAGGGTCCCCTAGGCAGGGCCACTGCACCCTGTGCCATGTATGGGGGCCCATTTCAGGGCTCCCTATGGCACTTTAAAAAATAAAATACTTACCTGTACTTACCCGGGATGGGGTCCCCATCCTCCGCTGTCCCTCTGGTGTGGGTGTCCCTGGGGCCTGTGGAGGGCACCTGTGGGATTATTCCATGGTGTTTCACCATAGGCCCACAGGTCCCCTAACGCCCACCCTGACCCAGGCGTTGAAAAATGGGGCAAAGCAATCTTTGCACCATTTTTTGACCAATCCTCCCTCCTGTGCACCATTTTTGCATGGGAGTATAATTATGGCGTTAAGGCCAGAGAGTCATTTTTTGCATGGGAACGCCTACTTTGCATCTCATTGAGGCATGCTGGGTTTCCACGTCCAAAAAATGACTTTATCTCCATAAATTTGGTGGTAGACGGGTCTAGAGCCAAAGTATAATTATGGAGTTAGTTTTGCACCGAATTAGAGTTAAAAAAATGATGCTAATTCGGTTCACACAGAGAAATATGCCCCAAAGTTTGATGTCACTTGTGTAATTTTCAGTAACTGTGTGTTCCACTTCTCCTACAGGTAACCTAGCCATTGTGACAATGGAAAGAACACCAGAAACAGCCACTTCCCCTCTGGATGAAGCCCTCAGTGAGGAAATCACCCCTGGATGTGTGGACATTGAGGATGACTCTGGCCCATCTGGAACACCTAGTCAGTCAACAACTGTCAGCCTAACCCTACCTACATCGACTCCTCCTAGCCATGTTGCTACATCTCAAGAAATGATTTGCCCCCAATCCTGTGGTCCAAGTACAGTGTCAACAATCATGTGCCCTTCAGTACAGGTACCTGAGTCACCAGACCTAAACCCAGACAATGATGGACCCGGCACCAGTGGGAGTGGGCAAACAGTACCAGGGGCACAGGCATGTGGGGTTAGGGTGCATGGAAGAGATGACGTGGACTCAAGGATGGAGGCTCCTAGGAATACAACTGGCCAGGACACCGTCTCCCTAGTCTTGGGAGCTTGCCAACAATCCCAAGGCGTGATGGGCCAGGTACTCACCGTAATGGGGGAAATCAAGCAGCTGCAGAGGGACAACCACCAGGAAATGATGCAGTGGTGAGAGGCCCAAAATTCCCATTTGGCTGCCATTGCAGGGATGCTGAGAGACATGAATACCACCCTGAGTAGGTTATGTTCACAACAGCTGGGCCCTTCCATCAGTGATGTGACATTTGCACCATCAACACTCGTGGCAGCCAGTGGAATGGAGGTCCTGCCAGGGGATGGACATGCTCAAGACACTCCTGCCTCTGTAGCTGATGAACCCCCCTGTAAATGTCCACCTAAACATCTAGAACAAGCAGGTTCCAAAGCTTTAACCACTGCCAAGAAGTGAACCTCTACTGATTGGTTCCCTTTGTGTGTCATTGATAGACCCTGTTGACTGTCCTACAAATGATCTCCATTTTCCTATGGCATAAGAACACTGGACTTAAGACTTCAAATGTTGTTGCAGCTATCTTGATGATTTATTCCACCATGACTGAACCCTTCTCTGTTTATAAGCATTTGATTTGATCCAATACCTTCCATGAATGTGCACTTCTTATTAAACACCACTAAACCACGGATCATGTGTGGAGTCATTTTTTCAGCTATATGTCACTTTTAACTGTAATACCTATTCCACATAGAAGATATGCATAAAAGTACCAACTTTTTAAAGTCCCATCTCATATGTACTGTTTAATCATGGTACATTTTGCATTTCATGATACTCATGGACAAACTTGTTATCACTTTCATTGAACTTACCTACATGTAGGTTGTGAAAATGCAAATTATCACACAGTAAAGTACTGCTGCTCACTATATTGACTCAGCATAGTTGTGAATAACTAGCATCCCACAGACCACAGACGTAAGAGACATGTCAGCCTTTCACTATCTGAATGGTCAAACAGATTGGTTCACTGTATCTTCACCGAAAGCCTTATCAAACACCCATACAATATCTCCAAATTATCATACCCCATAATACAGAAAGAGGTCTATAGAAATGTCCCTAGTCATGGAACCTTCCACTTACCATAGACATGTATCAGTAGGTATGCTACGCACCTATGTCAGCTTGATGCACATGCAATGAGGAAACACATTGAGAGCTACATAAAAATAAGGTATTAAGCATTAAGGTGTTTGATGATATGGATTACACAGGGTGACATTTGTCAGAGACACAAGGCCACACACATCGCACCATTGGGCCCACCTACTTTGACAAACAGGTATGTAGTGTGGAATAGGACACTACGATCCCACTTTCCTGAGAGTCTGGGGATAGAACTCACACACTACAACTCTCATGCCTGACAGTGCCTGGTTCAAGATACGGGAACGCTGCTGGGGGGTAGATCCAACAGCTTGGACTGCGTGCTATACTATAGCAACAGCATCAGTCCTAGGCGTGTGCTTTCCCCTGGGGCCACATCTTGCAATTGGGGATGGGTGACCTGCATTTTCTATTTTTATTTTGCCCAGACACACAGTTTACTGAAAGTAAGTGACTGTTCCTTAGTTCATAGACTAGGGTGTTTTATTAGTATTTACAATTTTGGTTATAGGAGAAGTTGCATTTTGGTCCTGATGAAGCGTCAATGGGTCCAGCTGGACCACCAGATGCGAAACATGTTGACCCTTGATTAGAGGTACTATGATACTTTTTGACCTCTCTTTTTTGCTGAAAGTAATTGAGCATGACCACTCATACCTTACTTTCATTTGTTTTTTTATCTTGGCCTATACCTCATACAAGCTGAATAAAGTGGTGATGTTTTTTTAGGGTTAGAGCCAATTTTAGCTTTTTTCTTCTCTCCTGATTATTTAGTGCCTGCAGATAAGCATTGGCCACAAAATAGCCGTTCACGGTAGTCACTATATAAGAACTCTGGCAAAGAGCCCCCCTCTGGGGAGCCCATCAGACATTGCAGCGCCGGTCTGACGAGGAGCGTTCCCAATGATGAAGCATGGCATCCATTGGGATGTGTGAGGGCTCTTGTTCCTAAAGAGTCAGGTTTCCTTGCTTTTCTATGCTGGAACAGTGTACTCTATTGGTTTTTTATGAATACCTGGTTCAGTCCATTTACCCTTCACATGTCAGTCTGCAAATCCAACCTGCCTGTGACACGGTCAGATATTGCCAAATGAGAATGATCTTGTGAAGTAATCTGCAAAAAGACAATGTCATACATAAGGTGTAGGCAAGAAATTATTGTCAAACGTAATATAGCTAATGTCCTATATACAATAGTAACTATGATTGTGCATTGTGACATACGTAGACTATGGTGATCAAAAAGCTGCACACTACTCAATGCAGTATTCTGCAGGCACATTTGAGTAATGTGCTTTGAACCTAATTATGGCCTGTGTTATGGTCATACTAAGACCCTTATCAAGCATTCCTAACCCCACCAATACCCTACTCGGTTTGCAAAACTACAGGACATGACATACATACAGTCAGGTGAAGTACTGATTGATGAGATCTGCTTGAATGTCTCCAGCTTTATTCTCATCATAGTCATCCTCACTTGCACATCTGCATTCATACCCGCTGGAACTGCTGGCTCCCTCTCATCTGGTGTAAATGGAATCTGATACCTCAGGGCAAGGTTGTGGAGCATGCAGCAGGCAACAATAATTTGACATACTTCGGTGGGTGAGTGGAAGAGGGCTCCACCAGACTTATCAATGCTATGGAATCTTGCTTGAGGAGCCCAAGAGTCCGCTCCATGACACGCCTCATCCTTATGTGAGCCTTATTGAAACAGACTTCCCCTGGCCTGGCTGGATACCTCACAGGTGTCAACAACCAAGGATGGTATGGGTAGTCAGAGTCCCCTGTAAGAAATAGTTATAAAGAGGCAAACTTAATCCTTGGATATCCACACATTTGGGGGCATATTTATAAGCTCCTAGCGCCACCTTGCAACACATTAGCCTAATTTATTTTTCAGCTAATGTGGCCCAACAAGGCCAAAATCCTTGAGTCATATTTACAAAGTGGAACAATGCATACATTGCAACACTTTGTAACCCTTTGGCTACATTGTGCCTGCGCCAGGCTGTCAAAGCCCAGCTCACCTGAGTTCTTGTTCAGTTCTGATGGAGGTTGAAGACAATCCGACCCCACCCTGAAACTGCTTGTTCCAGCACACTAGTTTTTAAAACAGTGCACTAAGAACAGAAGCTCAAGGGAAGGGGGGAAGTGGATAAAATAAAAAAGAGAGACAACATCGTTCTTGCGTTTCCACTGTTGAAGTGCTGCACAAATCTGCGGCCCTTTCTGACTTCTGTAGAAACTGGTGCCTAATGAAACATAAACAAAGAACAGATAAGTGCAACCTATTCCTAAATGGGTTCCTGACTATCCCTTTATTTATTAGAAATTCTCTTCTAAAAGTACCTCTTGGATCCTGGTCTCTAGTTTCCAGGTTTGGAATGTGTTACTGCTCTGGGATGTGTTTTCTATTACTGTAAAGCTTCTAAAACATTAAACAAATACCATTATCAGAATTACCAATATCAAACATTCATCATAATATAACTAAAGCCTAAATTCCCAATAGCAGACTCACTTTTCCCATATTTCCAGAATCTTTTATAAAACAAATACTGTACTTTTACATCAAAATACAGCATGTAATTTGTGCAAGTCGTTGATTTACTGTTTGCCTTGCTGTTAATGGTTTCCACTGTTCGATTCTTAAAAGTTCCATGAGAAAAAACAATGTTTGCTTCACAAAGTTCTGCAACATATTCTTGTAACAAAGAGTTTGAATCACAATGTTCGTGGAAGGTATTTCGTTTCAAATTGTCTATACACGAATCCAGAAATTGTTGTCAAAGTTCTTTCAGGTAATAAAAGGTTTTGCACTTACTTGTTGCTGGCAAGAGATACTGATCAGTCTAACCTTGTCTTCTTTCTCTTTTGCAGGTTACTCATAGGAGAGAGGCTGAAGCAAGGAGGAACCGGAAACCGAAAGAAGGAAGAGCCAGAAGCTGCGCCCATTGAAGTCAATGAAAGTCTGTAAAGAGCAGGAGTGCCAGCGCCGAGGGATCTGTTCTCAGGTAAGCGGGAGGTAGACGAGCACAAGCACTGGGTGAGGCTCGGGGATGCCTTTTATAGACAGGGCTGGGTGTGGTTTGAAGGGTTGGGTGTGGTCCTCACATGCTGCACATGTTCTTGGAAGGTGTGCAGAGCTGGGTGTGGTTTGAAGAGCTGGGTGTGGTCCTCACATGCTGCACATGTTCTTGAAAGGTGTGCAGAGTTTCAGTTATTATACAAATGAGTTGGATTAACACATGGCCTAGGGAGGAGTATTTTAAAGAAGCCTTGGTAAAAGCAAGGCTCAATGTGTAAACAAAACAGCACATTAAACAACATACACAGAAGCCTGGGGGGGGAAGGTGAGATAACAAGAAAGGCTTTCAATAGTACGTTTAAAAGGGAGCTATAACAGAACCCACTAGTGCAGTGAGAGGGGACATGCTCTTTGCTGTGTACAAACCCTAACACAGGCATAATGCATGTAAAGGGGGCGTTCCCCAATTAGGGAGTCTGAAAAAATGGCACAAGGAAATCTCAGAGATTTCCTTGCTTCATTTTTATGGCACTTTTAATGCCTGCTCAGAGCATCTAGAAAGATTTAGAGTATGGCAATTAGAGGTGTTGTATACATACATACATTTTTGTAAGTTGTTAACTATGTGACATGAAATGGTTATGGCTAGTATACACCAGGCTATCTAGAGTGTACTGAAGAATATGTTTCATTGCCTGGTCCATGACATTAGGCTTCTTTCTTAGTGTTGAGTTTGTGTATTTGAATTGTGGAAATCAATGTCACATTTCTGAACTATGGCTTGATTGTTGTTTGACTATGTTGCTGTGGATAGGGGCCCTGTATCATGTGGCAGAGACACTTTGGGGGTCATTCCAACCCTGGCGGTAAAAGCCGCTAACCGCTGTCAGAAGACCGCCAACATACTGCCGCGGCCGAGGTAAACCGCCACGGTCATTCTGACCCACAACAGGCAATCCGCCAAAATACAGACATCCACAAAAGTCCGCCACACCAAAGGCCAGCGAGAAACTGGCGATGACCAAACCTCCACCGTCACGCCAACAGAAATACGCCCACACTATCACGACACACGAATCCACGCGGCGGTCTTTCAACCGCGGTATTCTATTGGCGGTACACACCGCCGCACTCAAAATACACGCACACTTACAAAACACAGCCACATTGGACAATTCGAAACACACACACCTGATACACATACACACACCACTCCCACACACCCAATTAAATATAAAACACACACCCACATCACCCACAAACCTCCACTCCTAGAGAATCAGGACCACTCACAGAGATATAGAGAACCGAGCACCCAGACGCGCATATTACATACACCCAGCAATATTACCACGCACTTCACACAACACACCAATACACATCACCACACTTAGCACCACACAATCCACCCCACACATCACCCACACCACCCCATGGCACCGCAAAGACACCCCAGGTTCTCGGAGGATGAACTCAGGGTCATGGTGGAGGAAATTGTACGGGTAGAGCCACAGCTCTTCGGGACACAGGTGCAGCACACCACCATTGCCAGGAAGATGGAGCTATGGAGCAGAATAGTCGACAGGGTCAACACTGTGGGACAGCACCCAAGAAATCGGGACGACATCAGGAAGCGGTGGAACGACCTACGGGGGAAGGTGCGTTCAATGGTATCCAGGCACAACATCGCTGTGCAGCGGACTGGCGGCAGACCCCCACCTCCTCCCCCAGAATTTACAACATGGGAGGAGCAGGTCTTGGCGATCCTGCATTCTGAGGGCCTCGCAGGAGTATCTGGAGGAATGGACTCTGGTAAGTCTCATCTTCACTACTTCAACCCCCCCACCCCACCAGCATGCCAACTCATACCCCCACCCTCACCCTCACCCCTATCACACTTACTCCTTGTAAATGTCTCACCATCACAACCCACCCATACCAACCCCAAGCCCTGCATGCGACCACAAAACATGGACACCCATCACCAAAGCATGCCCACTGCACATACCCATCCCTCCCCAAACCACCGTCACAAAAGCCCCCACACAGGAATCCCAGCACTGGGGTACACGGGCACCCACCCATTGCACGCTATGGCACACACAGATGCAATAACCATCCATTTATACCCCTGCAGGACCCGAACGCCACCGCGCAGGAGGGTCCACAAATGTCCACTCCACCCCCAGAAGAAGCCCACAGTGATGACAGCACCTCTGTCGACCTGGATCCTGGATCTAGATGACCAGCCCGGCCCATCGGGGACCTCGGGACAGTCGGTTCCCCTCAGACAGCCACAGGCCACAGCAGACCTTCCCCTCTCTGGGAACACCAGCACCCACCCAGCGGGCCCATTCCTCTGTCCCCAGGACACGTCAATCAGCGGTGTGTCCACCACTACAGGGCACCCAGGTTAACCCACCACCCCAACAACAACAGGGACCAGGGGGCAGTGGTAGTGGGCACACGGTCCAGGGGACAGAGGCCCAGGGAAACAGGGGAACTGGGATGGCTGTAGTGCGACAGGGGGGGGACAGGCCCAGGGAACCCACTCTCCACGAGGCCCTCTCCTCCATCATGGGAGCCTACCATCATTCCCAGGAGACGATGGCGACGGTCCTGGCCAGGTTTCAGGAGATCCAGTTCCTGCAGGAGGAACAGTATTTGGGGTTCAGGAAGGAACTACGAACCATCAGTTCCGCCCTGGGCACCATTGTAGGGGCTCTGAATCAGGTAGTCACCACATTGCGGGACACTGTGGCACCACAAAGGGCCCCTGACACTAGCATGGACCAAGAACCGCCTACCACCTCTGCCGGCACTAGTGGACAGGAGGTCCCGCCACAGGACCAACAGGCCACCAGCACCCCACCCCCTGCAGAAGGAGAACCACCCCACAAGCGGTCCCTGAGATCCAGGAAGAAGACAGAGTAAGATGCCAAGACCCTCGCCAGGAAAGGATACCTCCCTGATTGTCATCCCACTGTCCCACATTGTCACCCTGTCCATCCTTAAACTGCCCCTGCTCCACTTCCCACAGCCATTTGGACAATGCAACTGTGATACAAATATTCTGGACTCTGCCATGGACAATCCTCCACCATCACCCCTCACCGATTTGAAACCACCCACCAATATAGAGCACTGTAATAAACACAGTTATTGCACAAAACAATCAGATGTCTGGCTGTGATTTTGTACAAATGTATTAGACATTACCATGCCAAAATGCTTATTTACATTGTGATGCCAACATACCACTGTCACACAGCTGTAGTCCATGGGGAAACAAAGCAGATGTCACGCAGTGGGGCCCACATCTCTGAAATCGGAAGGGAAAGTCACAACTCAGTTACCATACACTGGGGGAAAAGGACAGACAGTAGAGAGGTAGTAGTGTTTAAGTATATGTAATATGCCGGTGTGTATTCTTACCTGTGTGTCATTGGAAATACTGCTGTATTACTGTGTTCCTGTTGTCTATGTCGTCTTCTTCGGCTTCCTCGTCTTCACTCTCCACAGGCTCCACAGCTGCTAGAACACAACCATCTGGACCATCCTCCTGCAGAAAAGGCACCTGTCGTCGCAAAGCCAGGTTGTGAAGCATACAGCAGGCCACGATGATCTGGCACACCTTCTTTGGTGAGTAGAATAGGGATCCACCTGTCATATGGAGGCAGCAGAACCTGGCCTTCAGGAGGCCGAAGGTCCGCTCGATCACCCTCCTAGTTCGCCCATAGGCCTCATTATACCGTTCCTCTGCCCTTGTCCTGGGATTCCTCTCTGGGGTCAGTAGCCATGACAGGTTGGGGTAACCAGAGTCACCAATTAGCCACACACGGTGCCTCTGGAGTTGACCCATCACGTAAGGGATGCTGCTATTCCGCATGATGTACGCGTCATGCACTGAGCTAGGGAACTTGGCATTAACATGGGAGGGTTATATGATGGAACACTGAATTTTAAACTACAACTAACCTTAACAACGAGGTCGGAACACCGACCTCGTCTTTACTAATAATGATTTTACCACGAATGCCTTTACAACGATATTTCGCTGTAAAGGCATTCCTGATAAAATCATTAGCAATAGGCACCATTCACCCTACATCCCTCACCCCACCCCCCCAACCCCACCCCAAAACCTAAAACGCCCTGACCCCCCACCCACTCCCCAAAACCAAAAACGCCCCACCCCCCCAACCCCACCCTAAAACCTAAAACCCCCTGACCCTCCACCCACTCCCCAAAACCAAAAACGCCGCACCCCCCCAACCCCACCCCAAAACCTAAAACCCCCTGACCCCCCCACCCACTCCCCAAAACCAAAAACGCCCCACCCCCCCAACCCCACCCTAAAACCTAAAACCCCCTGACCCCCCACCCACTCCCCAAAACCAAAAACGCCCCACCCCCCCAACCCCACCCTAAAACCTAAAAACCCCCGACCCCCACCCCTCCCCAAAACCAAAAACGCCCCACCCCCCCAACCCCACCCCAAAACCTAAAACCCTGACCCCCCACCCCCTCCCCAAAACCAAAAACGCCCCACCCCCCAACCCCACCCCAAAACCTAAAACCCCCGACCCCCCACCCCCTCCCCAAAACCAAAAACGCCCCACCCCAAAACCTAAAACCCCCCACTCCTCACCCCCTCCCCAAAACCAAAAACGCCCCACCCCCCCAACCTCACCCCAAAACCTAAAACCCCCCACTTACCTGAGTCGTAACCTTGTCATCTGCGTCGTCCTCCTCAGCCGACTCCCTTGTTTGTACCTTAACCATGCATGTTCGTTGTTCAGGACATGCGTGGTTAAGGCACAAAATAACTAAGTTGTGGTTAAAGAAAGCGTTGTTCCGCTTTCGTTAACCAGGACTTCGTTATAAAAAATTCGGCATAAAGGATGTTTCCCACATGGGAGATGTACTGGTCTGCCAAACACACCATCTGTACATTCATCGAATGATAACTCTTCCTGTTTCTGTACACCTGTTCACTCCTCTGTGGGGGAACCAAAGCCACATGGGTCCCATCAATGGCACCTATGATGTTGGGGATATGTCCAAGGGCATAGAAATCACCCTTCACTGTAGGCAAATCCTCCACCTCAGGTAAAACGATGTAGCTGAGCATGTGTTTCAGCAGGGCAGACAACACTCTGGACAACACCTTGGAAAACATAGGCTGGGACATCCCTGATGATATGGCCACTGTTGTTTGAAATGACCCACTTGCAAAGAAATGGAGCACTGACAGCACCTGCACTTGAGGGGGGATCCCTGTGGGTTGGCGGATTGGTGACATCAGGTCTGGCTCCAGCTGGGCACACAGTTCATGAATAGTGGCTCGGTCAAGCCTGTATGTCAGTATGACATGTCTTCCCTCCATTGTCGACAGGTCCACCAGCGGTCTGTACACGGGAAGATTTCGCCATCTCCTCACATGTCCCAGCGGACGGTGCCTATGAAGGACAACAGCGAGCACAGAGTCAATCAACCCACAGGTACGTAACCACAGCTTACACATAACACGATTCTCAATCCATTGAATGGTTTGTATGAGTGTTGATGCAAGGCCTAGGTATGTGTGACGCAGTAGAAAGTAAGCCATGTGGGCCCCTGAAATAGCGGCTGCCTGACCTGTGAAGTGTGACAATGGGATGTGAGGTAACTGCGCTGGCGTGGCACACCGTGGCGGTAGGCGGTCGAAGACCGCGGCGCTAAGCAGCATTGGTTAACATTGGACCCTATGGGTCTCAGGAGCCAATGACGATGTGCGCTGGCGGTCACGGTACGCACCGCCGCGGTACGCACCACCGCGGCCGCCATTTTATATCTGCTTAATCACTCGATACCTGATCTTCGACAGGAGAGGACCTACACTGCAAGTGCTGCTGTGACCTCGGTCTGGAAGAGACAATGGCTCATGCGACTGGGGAAAGGGTCCCTGCCTTCACTGCTCAGGAATTGGAGAAACTTGTGGATGGGGTCCTCCCCCAGTACGCGCTACTCTACGGTCCTCCAGACCAACAGGTAAGTACACTGGGAGCATGCTTTGTGGGCAATGCCTGTGTTGAGTGGGGTGGATGAAAGATGGTGGGGAGGGGAGCGATTGAGGCATGCATCAAACGACGGTGAGAGCATGTGCCACATGTCAAGGGTAGGGATGGGGGGCCACTCACATTGAGCGTGCAGAAGGTGATGACTATTTTTCTACCCCTGTACATTTCACATAGGTCAGCGCCCACCAGAAGATCGATATTTGGCGTGCCATCGCCAAGGACGTCCGGACCCTGGAGGTCCCCCACAGACGGGGCACCCACTGCCGGAAGAGATGGGAGGACATCCGCCGCTGGAGCAGGAAGACGGCGGAGGCTCAGCTGGGGATGGCCTCCCAACGTGGGAGGGGTGCCAGTCGGACTTTGACCCCCCTGATGTCACGGATCCTGGCGGTGGCCTACCCCGATTTGGATGGGCGAGTGAGGACATCACAGCAGACACAAGGGGGTGAGTACACTCTCATCCTGGTGACTTTGCGCGCAGTGGAGGTGTCTGGGTGGGGGAGGAGGGCTGTGGGTATCCCTAGGCCAGGGCGATTTCTGTAAGCTAGGCCCCTCCGTAAGTCATGGCCCTGTGCCCCGGCCCCCCACCTCTGTAGATAAGTAAGAAGTACAGCTATTCATGGCCCTGTGTCATCTATGTGTGCAGATGTCGTCCATAGGCTTGTAGGCCATGTCCCACGGATTGAGTAGTCGACCTAAAGTGCGCGGCGTAGTCCAGGGGGCTTCTGTGTCTGTCCTGTCCATCAACGGTGTCGCCAATGCATGCACTCAACATGTCTTTATTTTCTCCCCCCCCCTTTTTTGTGGTCTTCCTGTTCATGTGTGCATTAGCATCATCAGGCGGAGGAGCAGTGGCATCGGAGCACGAGGGAGCTGCATCCCACATGGCCATGGAGGGCCATGCAACGGACTCCGAATTCACCAGTGGGACAGAGGGCGAGGGGAGCTCCACAGCACGGACTCGGGCAGACATCAGTGACACCGACTCATTCTCTGAAGGGAGCTCCCTTGTGGTGTCGGCAACATGTGTGCCCCCCGCAACAACAGGTACAGCCGCCACCCACCGCACCAGCACCGCCCTCCCAGCAGCCCCTCAGCGTTTGCCCCGTGCCCGCTCACCCAGGAAGGTGGGCATCTCCTTCGCCCCAGGCACCTCAGGCCCTGCCCTAGTCACCCCTGCTGCCCTCAGTGAGGAGATCATTGACCTCCTGAGGACGGTCACTGTTGGGCAGTCTACCATTTTGAATGCCATCCAGGGTGTCGAAAGACAGGTGCACCAGAGTAATGCATACCTGGAGGGCATTCATTCTGGTCAGGCTGCCCTTCAGCGATCGTTCCAGACTCTGGCCTCTAGCCTCCCCCCTCCAACTTCCTCCACCCATACCCTATCACCTGTACCTCTGCCTATCCCAGACACACCATCAGACCAGCCTGCACACACCTCAACACCCAAGGGAAGCTCAGCCAGACATAAGAACCACACATCACACAGGCATTCACACAAGCAACATCCACATACAGACATACCAACACCCACTGCTTCCACTGTGTCCCCCTCCTCCTCGTCTCCCTCCTCCCTCCCTGTCACGTCTCCACTCACACCTGCATGCACAACATCTTCAGCCACTACATCCATCACCAGCACACACACCAGCACCCCCGCACACGTGCACTCACCACCCCCACTACCATTTACACGTCCCCTGTGTCCTCTCCCAGTGTGTCTGTGACCCCCTCTTCCAAGATACACAAACGCAGGCAGCCACCCACCCAACAGCCATCCACCTAACGACAGCCTCCAGCCCAAGCACCTGCACCCAAAGACACCAGACTTAAAACTCCTACAACCACAACCTCTTCCTCTACTCCCATACCCACTACACCTACACGTCCCACTGCTCCTAAAATGCTTTTCCTGTCCAAACTCAACCTCTTTCCTCCAAGTCCCCCACCCCGCCCATGTCATAGGACTACAGTCAGCACCTCAGCCACGACAAAACCGGCCCCTGTCATCACAGTCTGCCATGGACTGTGGAGTGCCCCACCCTCCAGGGCAGCCAGTTCGGTACGAAGCCAAGGCACGGGCAGCCCACCCCCGGAGAAACATCCCAAGATAGGCAGTGGCCGGCAAAAGAGGGTGAAAACACCAGGGACTAAAACCCCTACCATGGCTGCGGCAGGAAGTGTGGAGACAGCTGGCACACCGCCCAAGGTGGGGAAGGGCCACAGGCGATCAGGGAAGGCTGGGAAGGGCAGCACGCCCAACAACACCGCCATCAGCCCAGCTGGCCAGCAGGGCCCCGCCAGCCCCATCCCAGGTGGGCAGGAGGCCACCAACAGGCACGGCACTGCAGCCCAGGAGGGCCCCGCCAGCCACAGGACAGGTGGCAAATGACCTCCCCGCCATGGCCGGAACCGCTGAACTGGGCCCTTCATCTCAAGCACCGCTGAGCTGGGCACCGCCGCCTCAAGCACCGCTGAACTGGGCCCTTCATCTCAGCACCACTGAACTGGGCCCTTCATCTCAAGCACCGCTGCGCTGGGCACCGCCGTCTCAAGCACCGCTGCGCTGGGCCCTTCATCTCAGGAACCACTGAACTGGGCCCTTCATCTCAAGCACCGCTGAACTGGGTCGTCCATCTCAAGCACCGCTGAACTGGGCACCGCCGTCTCAAGCACTGCTGAACTGGGCCCTTCATCTCAAGCACCGCTGCGCTGGGCCCTTCATCTCAGGAACCGCTGAACTGGGCCCTTCATCTCAAGCACCGCTGAACTGGGTCGTCCATCTCAAGCACCGCTGAACTGGGCACCGCCGTCTCAAGCACTGCTGAACTGGGCCCTTCATCTCAAGCACCGCTGAACTGGGCCCTTCATCTCAAGCACCGCTGCGCTGGGCACCGCCGTCTCAAGCACCGCTGCGCTGGGCCCTTCATCTCAGGAACCGCTGAACTGGGCCCTTCATTTCAAGCACCGCTGAACTGGGCCCTTCATCTCAAGCACCGCTGAACTGGGCCCTTCATCTCAAGCACCGCTGCGCTGGGCACCGCCGTCTCAAGCACCGCTGAACTGGGCCCTTCATCTCAAGCACCGCTGAACTAAGCCCTTCATCTCAAGCACCGCTGAACTGGGCACCGCCGTCTCAAGCACCGTTGAACTGGGCCCTTCATCTCAAGCACCGCTGAACTGGACCCTTCATCTCAAGCACTGCTGCGCTGTGCACCGCCGTCTCAAGCACCGCTGCGCTGGGCCCTTCATCTCAGGAACCGCTGAACTGGGCCCTTCATCTCGAACACCGCTGAACTGGCCCCTTCATCTCAAGTACCGCTGGCCCATGAACAGCAGGGGCTGGCCCGCATCTGTGTCGGACATGGCTGCACAAAGCACTCTGGGCACCAGGCCCCCTCCAGAACCAGTGGAGACTGTTATCCACTTGTGAGACTGTGGCTTTGCACTCCCCAGGATGTAACAGTGGGAAGCCCACCCACTGTCTGGACTTGTGAGACTGTGGCTTTGCACTTCCCAGGATGTTACAGTGGGAAGCCCACCCACTGTCTGGACTTGTGAGACTGTGGCTTTGCACTGCTTTGCACTCCCCAGGATGTAACAGTGGGAAGCCCACCCACTGTCTGGACTTGTGAGACTGTGGCTTTGCACTCCCCAGGATTGAACAGTGGGCATGGAGGCCCCTCGTGGATCTGGCGTTGTGCACTCATCTGGCTGAGGTGCCCCCCCTTCCCTTCCCCCTGAGGTGCCTGTAGTTTTGCTATCTGATGCCCCTGCAGTGTTCTCTCCGTTGGAGTCAGGTATCCTGTGTGGGCTTTGCCCATGTGATTTGGGCCCAGTGGTCCACGAACAATGCCTGCTACTATGCTCGGACTTGTACATTTATGTATATAAGATTTTTTGATGTGTATATATATTTTTTTGGCAGTATTACAATATATTCCAATGTTTAGAATCATTTCCTTTTGTATTTGCATTCTTCCGGGGAGTTTGGGGGGTGTCACTCTGATGTATTGCTATGCATTGATATATGTGTTGTAGTGGGTGAGGGTGGGTGTGTCGCGTATGTGTGTACCTATAATAATTTCCCCTCCCCCCTCCCCTGTGTCGTAGGTGCAGTACTCACCGTTGTCTTCTGCGCCGGCGTTCGTGCTCCTGGTAGAGGAGTAGGAACACTATCGCTGGGAGTATGTGGAGTTCGGGATCCATGCTTTCCTGATTCCTCGTGGGCTGTATGGAGGTGAGCGTTTTCCCTTCGAAATGTCTGTTTCCGCCGTGTTTTTATCGGCGGGGCCACCGCACTGGAAAAGGTGGCGGATTGGTAGGTTGTGATAGAGTGGCCGGTACATTGTCTCCCGCCTGTCTGTTGGCGGTGACCGCCGCGCGGTTTGTTTGTGCCGCCGTGGCGGGCAGTGTGTTGTTGTGGCGGTCACTGTTGGCGGTTTCCGCCAGGGTCGGAATTTCATTTTTTTCCCACCAGCCTGTTTGTGGTTTGGCCGCAGCTTTAACACCGACCGCCAGGGTTGGAATGACCCCCTTTGTCATTGAATGGTCAGTGTGATGGGTCTACTGGTATCATAGTATTGTAGGTGTGAGAAAGGTAGCTTAGCCAGTGTGTAAAAATATTTTCATTGATGTTTTGTTTGAGGGACATACATTGTATCTGGTTCTGACATGATGTTGGCACTTAACTGTTACTACCTGGGGGTAGGTCAACTGGATGTAATGTTACCAATGTGTAAAGTATGATAGAAGTGGCATATAGAGAATGTGATGACCCTACCTCACTTTCAGTTTTGCAGCATCAGCATCAGCAGGTGAAGGAGATGGGGCACAGCTGAGTGTGGAAGTTTTTGCCACGTGACCTCCAGTCATGAGAATACCAACACCGAGGGACCCAATGGCCTGGAGGGTGAAGGGAGTGCCAAGGAGGTGACCGGATCCTGTACATGATCCTCGGAATCCTCCTCCAGTGGCCACTCCCTGGCGGTGGCAGACCCATCTGGGACCACCCCAGCACCACCTCTGCCCACCACCCACTTTCTATTACCGTCCTCTCTGTTGATCCCCACCCAGTTGGCAGTGCCCACCCATCCAAGAGGGTGGACGTCGCCTTCGCCGCAGACATCTCTGCCCTAGCCCCTGTTAACTCTGCTGCCCTTATTAAGGAGACTATTGCCCTCCTGAGGACGATGTCTGTGGGTCAGTCGACCATCGTGAATGCCATCCAGGGACTGGCAACTCAGATAGGAGAGTAATGCATTATTGGAGGGCATTCACGGTGGACTGGCTGACCTACAGGGATATATTCAGACTCTGGCCTCCACACTGATGGCAGCCAGTCACCCTTTGTCTGCCAACCCCCCCCCCCCCATCTTCCTCTTCCCAACCTGATTATCCCCTTCCCAGCCAAAACACGCAATTAATAAAATTACTCAGCAGAGTTGGCATAAAATTGGTATCAGAGAACAAAACCATTAAATCATCTTCTATCTGGTGATACTAAATATACCCCCATAAGAAAGTTAGGCCCAGATTTAAGAGGTTCTATTGCCTGCTTGCGCCACATTAGGGGAATCTTTTTTTATACTAATGTTGCCTGAGGCCAAATTTGCTGCACCATATTTACAAAGTGTTGCAATGCAATGCATGTTGACATACATTGTACCACATTGTAAAGCCTTGTGCCACATTCTGCCTGTTCCAGGCATAATGTATGAAAGGGGGGTGTTCCCCCGTTACACAGTGGAATCTAAGAGCGTAATTTGTGCGGCTACTTTTTACGCCTGCACAGAGCAGGGGGCACAACAGTACTTTCAATGGGCCCGTAACTACTGTGCAGGATTAGCACCAAAATGTTGATGCTAATCCTACACAGTACATCAATGGCGTAAAATGTGTTGACGCTATTGCCGCAACCCTGCACCATGGTGTACCGTATATTAAATACAGCACACATATGGTGGTGGTGCATTGGATGCAAAACCGCTTTTTCTAAATCTGGCCCTTACATTCATAAAAACAGACTTTTTCTGTTGCTAAAAGTTGTAAATATGAAAAGGCAGGCCAAGCCTGTTAAAAATATTTGGTTAAAAAAGGGGTTTTATAAGCTTGTCCCAAAAAAGTGTAAAAAGGACATATCAACACAATGTGTAAAGTATCTCATATAAAAATCAAGTCACAGGTGCATGTAAGTGGATCAGAGATCCTATGTCATACGCACTCGGGATAGACCAACTGATGGAACAAATCTGACCGAAATAAATAAGTAAACAATGCTGATAGATAGGCATTTCAAGAAGTAGGTATGGCTTTCTCCCAGGAACAGTATTTACCATGGCAAATTAACAGAATGATGACTTTGCATGGCTAAGTTTTCCCTCTCAGCTGCCATTTTATGGGAAAGGCAACATCCTGTTTGATGATGCTTGAGGCATGTAGAAATAACTCCAGTCTCCCAAGAACTCTGAAGCTCTCCTAGATTCAAACCAACCACTGAATATTAGGCATATTATATAATAGCACACAGTCTGGGATAACAAGCCTGTTAATACTCAGTTCTACCTTCAGCCAGATAGCACACCCCAACAGGAAAGGTCACAGTGGGAAGTGATCCACAATGTAACTTATTTCTAACTCTTCATGTAATATCTCAGTGGGGGTACTTTGTCCAACTCCCAGGAGTCCCCTGAAAAATGTGTTCTCTCCTACCCCATTGGATCTATCTTCATGTAACCCCAAATCTCACTGCAGTCACGGTCTTCATGATTCTTCTCACCTTTGACTGCAGGATTTGAAAGGATACCCAGTCTTCTGCTGGATCTGGATAGACCAAGATAGAGGCGACCCTTTTTAGTAGCCATGATGCTGCTTGAGAGGAAAACGCCTAAGCAGACCGTACCCTCCAGAAGGAGTCACAGAGGAAAAACCCCAAAATGTGGGAAAAACCTCAAAACTGGAACTCCTGAAATAGAGGAAAAAACAGGAATAAAAAAAGGAATAAAAGGAAAATCTCAATCAGCAACAGGAATAGGAAAAAGGAAAAATCTCAATCAGCAACAGGAACAGGAAAAAACACGACAAACAGGAGCGAAGATCATCACCAAGAGGTCTGAGAGGACTGAGTGACATATATACTGGAAGACAGGAAGTGACAACACAGGAAAGAGAAGGCAACACCATCTTGGATTGGGAAAGACCCATAGAACAGAATGGGAAAAAGGCAGAAGTATAAAAGAAAAAGGCATGCAAAAAGGAACAGAAAGAGGACAACATGGAAACCAGAAAAAATGAAGGACATAGAAAACAGAAGAAAAAGAAGGAAAAATCCACCACCGATAAGTAAGAAGAATGTTAAGGAACCAGGTAAGAACAACATGACTGCGAGCTCGAAATCTGCGTCCTGAAACGTGTTGTTAAATGTGTGCAAAAACACAGAGGACGGCGCTCCGCTAATTGTAGTCATGATCCAACTGCGGCTAAAAAAAGAGACGCCACGGTTAAGTGCGGCGTCACAACTGTCAAAAGTAGAAATTGGTATGCATTTGGCTTAAATGATCTCCAACATGGTTCTTGTGACCCAAATGAGATGAAAAGTCACATACACCAGCACAAGCATTTAAGGTTGCATAAACAAGGAAAAAGAAAAGAGACACAGACTTACCTTGGCCCTCCAGAGGGGCCTCTCCTTGTCGTCCTCCTCAGCGGCCTGGCTCTCTGCTTCCCTCTGCCCCTTGCTCCAAGGCTGCTGCCAGAGGGAGGCGTGGCCCTGGATCCATCTCTGGTGTGCCCTGCAGCCCAGTTATGGGCTATACAGCGTAAGCGCAGACAGTCTGCACTTGTGCTGTGTAGCCCGTAACTGGGCAGCAGGGTGCACCTATTGAGCTCCACTCTGCTGGCACGGCTAACAGAGTTTTTGGACGAACTCCACGCTCCAAGCATAGCGAGGAGTGCCAAAACCTCTGTTAACTCTGCCAGAGGAGTGGAGCTCCCTGCCCACCCCTAATTCTAACCTCTGGGAGGACTGCATTTCCCAGAAGCCCCCAGGAGAAGGAGCTGCAGCTCTATATAGAGTGTTACACTTGCGCATCACACCTGGCCGCCACCCATCTCTGCCCGTCAGCGGCCATCTGAGGCTTGGCTGGGCCCTCCCTCTTTGCCCTGCGCTGGTGACTGTGTCAGGTTTTCTGACATTGAGGTTTCTTGGACAATATAGGAATAAGGAAGACCACAGCTAGAACCACATGGCAGGTACGATAGCTTGTATTGACTCTTTTTTAGTATGTGCTGTTGGTGTTTTATCTAAGAAATTGAACTCAAAGAAAGGCACCTCTCTCTGGAGGAACCAAGGGGTGTAATGCTTATCTGTGACGGCCCAGAAAAAGGCATGGGACCCATGGATGGTGTGATGGTTTTTTGTTCCCCTCCACCTACTATTGGGAAAACTAGGGGTGGCTCCTCCTGGGTGAATAATGCACTAATCTCTGAGCCCCCACTGAAGGAAGAAGTTTGGGGCCCCATGTAAGAAGAGGTCCTCAAATGATACAGGGTCTAACGCTAAGCAGAATGCTCCTATATAGTCAGCCCACATTTCCAAGAAAGACAATTTTGGCATATTAGTTGACTGTTTGCTTAGACAGCATTTAACCCCGGTTTTTGACTGCCAAGCCTCCCATGAAGCAAAAGTGTCCTAACTACTTAGCAGTTACCTCTAAATCTGTAATATAAATATCCCAGTCTGCCCCAGTATCCCCCTACTTTGAACAACATGGATGGTAGACACCACGTTTTAAGCTCCATGCCTCATCCCTTTGTTAGAAATGGGATCTTTGGTTGACAGTCAGGTTACCCCATGTTCAAGCAACTACCCTCATTCTAGTCAGGGTAAAAGAGAATCACCCTCAGCTAACCCCTGCTTGCCCACTTGGTAGCTTGGCTGAGCAGTAGGCTTAACTTCAGAGTGCTAGGTGTGAAGCATTTGTACCAACACACACAGTAACTTAATGAAAACGCTCCAAAATGACACAACACAGGTTTAGAAAAATACAAAATATTTATCTAAAAGAAAACAAGACCAAAATGACAAAAAAAAATCCACAATACACAAGTCAAGTTATCAATTAAAAAGCAAAAAGAGTCTTTATGTAGTCTAAAACACAAAGTAACACTGTTAGCGTGAAAATGTACCTTGGGTGCGTCAAAAATAACCCCACACGGGTGAGTGTGCATCAAAAAGGGCTTGCGTGCATTGATTTCACTCACAAGCGAAACCTTGCGTCGCTTCTCCTTTCATCGGGGCGGGCGTGTTGTTTCTTCTCTCCGCAGAACAGCGATGCGTGGATCCGGTCAGCACTCTCGGGTCCAGGCACGCCTTGTGTTGTTTTTACACGCCAAGCGGTACTTGCGTCGGAAATCCAGCCGCACGATGATCAGAAAACAACGCAGTGCAGGTTGCGATCTTCCAGCGCCCGTCAGCGATGCAACACGTTGTTTCTCCATGCGTTGATTCTTCCGTTGCGTTTCTGGCGAGCATCGATTTTCAGCCACAGAGCCGGCAGCACGTCATTTCTTCAGCTGCACATCGGAGTTGTGTCGATCTTTTCCCTGCATGGCGCTCTGTGTGTGGATTTCCTCCTCTTAGGATGCCAGCTTCTCCTTTCAGGGTCCAACAAACTGGAGACTACACCCCAGCTCCCTTTGTGTCACTGTCTAGTGTGAGGTGCAACAATCCCATCTTTCAAACTGACCCAGACAGGGAATCCACAAACAGGTAGAGTCACAGAAATGGTACCAGCAAGAAAATGCTCACTTTCTAAAAGTGGCATTTTCAAACACATAGGGGGTCATTCTGACCCTGGCGGTAATTACCGCCATGGCGGACGTCGGCGGTAGCACCGCCAACAGGCTGGCGGTGCACCGCTGGGCATTCTGACTGCGGCGGTTCAGCCGCGGCCAGAAACGGAAAGTCGGCGGTGTCCCGCCGACTTTCCGCTGCCCTTGAGAATCCTCCATGGCGGCGGAGCGCGCTCCGCCGCCATGGGGATTCTGACACCCCCTACCGCCATCCAGTTCCTGGCGGTTCTCCCGCTGGGAACAGGATGGCGGTAGGGGGTGCCGAGGGGCCCCCGTAAGAGGGCCCCAAAAAGAATTTCAGTGTCTGCCTAGCAGACACTGAAATTCGCGACGGGTGCAACTGCACCCGTCGCACCTTCCCACACCGCCGGCTCAATTCTGAGCCGGGGTCCTCGTGGGAAGGGTGTTTCCCGCTGGGCTGGCGGGCGGACTTTCGGCGGTCGCCCGCCAGCCCAGTGGGAAAGCCAGAATGACCGCCGCGGTCTTTCGGCGGGAACCGCGTGGCGGGAGGCGACCGCCGTCCGCCGCGGTCAGAATCACCCCCATAATCTTAAAATCAACTTTACTAAAAGATGTATTTTAAAATTGTGAGCTCTGAGACCCCAAACTACACATGTCCATCCGCTCCCAAGGGGAATCTACACTTTAATCAGATGTAAAGGCAGCCCCCGTGTTAACCTATGAGAGGGACAGGCCTCGCAACAGTGAAAAACAGATTTAGCCATATTTCACTGTTAGGACATATAAAACACATTACTATGGTGGTCATTCAACCCTGGCGGTTGGTGTTAAAGCAGCGGTAAAACCACCAACAGGCCGGTGGCAAAAAAATGGAATCACGACCATGGCAGAAACCGCCAACATAGACAGCCACTTTAACACTCCGACCGCCAAGGCAGTACAAACAAACACCGCAGTGGATTCACCGCAAACAAAAACACGGCGGAAACAGGACTTGGAAGGGAAAACACTCACCTCTACTCACCCCACGAGGAATCAGGATGCCATGGAACCCAAGCTCCAGATTCTTCCAGCCTTAATCTTCCTGCTCCTCTACCAGGAACAACAAAGACGGCGGCGAAGACCACGATGAGTACTGCACCTACGACACAGGGGAGGGAAAAAACAGTGACACATACACGCTACACGCAACACTCCCACCACCACCCTCACCCACTACAACACACACACAAGTACATGTTGATACATTACATTAACAACCCCCTACCCCCCCGGACGAATGCAAGGACAAAAGGAAATGAGTCGAATGATTGTAATATATTCAAATACATTAATCAAAAATATATACATATAAAAAGATATTCACACTATAAACAAATATATACACCAAGAATACAAGTCCAAGGTATTCCACCATCATAGTCCGTGGACCACTGGGCCCAAAATGCATGGGCGAGGCTCACACTCAATACCCGAACAAGACGGAGAGAACGCTGCTGGGGCATCAGATAGAAATAAAACAGGCACCTCAGGGGGAAGGGAAGGGGGGGCACCTGAGCCGGATGAGTGTACGACGCCAGATCCACGAGGGGGTTCCATGCCCCCTGCTGTATCCTGGGGAGTGCAAAGCCACAGTCTCTCAAGTTTCTCCAGTGGGTGGTTTACCCACTGCTGTATCCTGGGGAGTGCAAAGCCACAGTCTCTCGTCTCTCCAGTGGGTGGGTTGCCCACTGCTGTATCCTGGGGAGTGCAAAGCCACAGTCTCTCAAGTCTCTCCAGTGGGTGGTTTGCCCACTGCTTTATCCTGGGGAGTGCAAAACCACAGTTTCTCAGGTCTCTCCAGTTGGTGGGTTGCCCACTGCTGTATCCTGGAGAGTGCAAAGCCACAGTCTCTCAAGTCTCTCGAGTGGGTGGTTTGCCCACTGCTCTATCCTGGGGCGTGCAAAGCCACAGTCTCTCAAGTGGATAACAGTCTCCACTGGTTCTGGAGGGAGCTTTGTGCCGAGAGTGCTTCATCCTGCCAAGGACTGAGGTAGTGGATTTATCTCTCCAATGGTTCTGGAGGGGGCTTTGTGCCCAGAGTGCTTCATCCTGCCAAGGACTGAGGTAGTGGATGTATCTCTCCACTGGTTCTGGAGGGGGCTTGGTGCCCACAGTGCTTCATCCTGCCAAGGACTGAGGTAGTGGATGTATTTCTCCACTGGTTCTGGAGGGGGCTTTGTGCTCACAGTGCTTCATCCTGCTTGTGGCGGCCTCAGTAGCGTTGGAATCTTTGGCACTCACTGGCCTGCGGTGCTTGTGGCGGCGGTCACCTGTTCAGCAGTGCTGGTGGCGGCGCTGTCCTGTTCAGCGGTGCTGGTGGCGGCGGCATCCTGTTCAGCGGTGCTGGTGGCGGCGGTGTCCTTGGCAGCGGTGCTTGTGGCGGCGGTGTCCTGTTCAGCGGTGCTTGTGGCGGCAGTGTCCTGTTCAGTGGTGCTGGTGGCGGCGGTGTCCTTGGCAGCAGTGCTTGTGACGGTCTTGTCCGCCGTGCAGGTTTTCCCAGACTTCCCTGTTTTACTGTGCCCCTTCCCCACCTTGGATGGTGTCGCAGCTGTCTCCACACTCCCAACTGTACCCCTGGGAGCGGCTTTGGTGGAAGATTTTTTTCTTCTCTCCCGCCAGGCACTGGCCAACTTCTTGTGCTTTTGAGGTTGGGGACTGTCCGTGCTCTGGCTCCTTGGCACCCTGGCTGCCCTGCTGCCTGGTGCACTCCAGAAGCCGGTTACTACTGGCACCACTGTTCCCGCAGACGTTGTGGCTGAGGTGCTGGGTTGGGACCTGGAGAGGCAGGCCCTAGGACACTGAAGGGGTGGGGGAGATGAGGGGAAGAGGTCAGGGAAGTTTTTTGGACACACTGGGATGGGTATATGGAGGGGGTTTGGGAGTGGAGGAAGAGGTAGTGGTTGTAGGAGGTGTACGTTTGGTGACTTTGGGTGAAGGTGTATGGGCTGGAGGCTGTCATGAGGTGGACAGCTGTTGGGTGGGTGTGTGGCTGCGTTTGATACCTTGGGAGGTGGGCTCACAGACACACTGGGAGAGGACACAGGGGATGTGTGAATGGTAGTGGGGGTGGTGAGTGCACATGAGCGGGGTGTGGTGGTGGGTGTGCTGGTGATGGAGGTACTGGTTGACGATGTAGTGTATGCAGGTGTGAGTGGAGACGAGACAGGGAGGGAGGATGGAGATGAGGATGAGGGGGACACAGTGGAGGCAGGGGCTGTTGGTATGTATGCATGTGTATGATGCTTGCGTGTGTGCCTGTGGGATGTGTGGTGCTTATGTTTGCCTGAGCTTCCCTTGTGTGTTGAGGTGTGTGCATGCTGGTCTGATGGTGTGCTTGGGATAGGCTGAGGTACAGGGGTTTGGGTCTGGGTGGAGGAAGTTGGAGGGGGGGCTAGAGACGGGGACAATGGCTGCCATCAGTGCTGAGTCCATAGTCTGAAAAGCTCACTGTTGGGCTGCCTGACCAGAATGAATGCCCTCCAGGTATGCATTGGTCTGTTGCAACTGCCTCTCTACACCCTGGATGGCATTAAAAATGGTATACTGCCCAACAGTGAGGGACCTGAGGTGGTCAATGGCCTCCTCATTAAGGGCAGCAGGGGTGACAGGGGCAGGTGCTGAGGTGCCTGGGGCGAAGGAGATGCCCACCCTCCTGGATGAGCGGCCACGGGGCAAACGCTGAGTGGCTGCTGGGAGGCCGGTGCTGATGGGGGTGTGGCGGCTGTATCTGTAGATGCGGGGGGCACAGAGGGTCCCGCCACCGCAAGGGAGCTCCCATCAGAGGAGGAGTCCGTATTGCTGGTCTCAGCTCCCGTCCCCGCCGCGAAGCTCCCCTCGCCCTCCGTCCCACTGGTGGCTTCTGACTCCATTGTGTCGCCCTCCAGGGACATGTGGGATGGAGCTCCTTCCTGCTCCAGTGCCACTGCTCCTCTGTCTGATGATGGTAATGCACACAAGAACAGGGAGACCACAAAAAGGGGGGGAAGACAGAAGAAAGACATGTTGAGTGCATGCAATACCACTACCATTGGCGGACACTACAGACACAGAAGCCCCCTGCACTATGCCGTGACCTTGGAGTTCCCTAATCAATCACAGGGACAAGGGTTATAAGGCTATGCCCGATTGCTGCACACATGGATGTCACAGGAGCCTGACTAGGTGTAGTTGGCTCTGTACACAGGTGGGGTGGGTCGCCACAGGGCCTGCCTTAAGAAGGGACCTTGCCTACTAAACTCGCCCTGGCCTTGGGGAACCCACAGCCCAACTCCCCCACCCAGACACCTACAATGCGCGCTGAATCAGCTGAATGAGAATGTACTCACCCCCTTGTGGCTGCTGTGATGCCCTCAAGCGCCCACCCAACTCCGGGTACGCCACCGTCAGGATCCTGAACATCAGGGGGGTCATGGTGTGACGTGCACCCCTACCACGTTGGGAGGCCATCCCCAGCTGGGCCTTCACCGTCTTCTTGCTCCAGCAGCGAATGTCCTCGCATCTTTTCCGGCAGTGGGTGCTCCGTCTGTGGTAGACCCCCAAAGTCGGGACTTCCTTGGCGATGGCACGCCAAATATCCTTCTTCTGGTGGGTACTGACCTACAGGAATAGTACAGGGGAAAAGGAGAAGATATAACTGTCTGCACCGTCAAAGTCATTGGCCCGCATCCCTACCCTTGCCATGACGCACATGCACTCACCGTCGTTTCATGCATGCCTCATTTTACCCCCCTATCTTTCATCCACACCACTCCAAACAGCCATTGCCCATACAGCATGCTCACAGTGTACTCACCTGTTTGTCTGGAGGACCGTAGAGTAGCGTATACTGGGGAAGGACCCCATCCACTAGTTTGTCCAACTCCTCCGTGCTGAAGGCAGGGGCCCTTTCCCCAGACACACAAGCCATTGTCTCTTCCAGACTGAGGTCACAGCAGCACTTGCAGTGTAGGTCCTCTCCTGTCGAAGATCAGGTCTCAAGTGATTAAACAGACAGAAAATGGTGGTCACGTCCGCAGTGGTGTGTACCGTCACCGCCGGCGTACATCGTCATCGCCTCCTCGGACCCATAGGGTCCAATGTTAACCAATGCAGGATTGCGCCGTGGTCTTCGACTGCCTACCGCGACGGTGTACAGTGCCAGGGCAGTTACCTCATATCCCCTTGTCCCACATTACAGGCCAGGCAGACGCCATTTCAGGGGCCCACATGGCATTATTTCTGACAGCGTCACATATATCTAGGCCTTGCTTAAACACTAATACAGCCAATTGTTTATTTGCAAACATTTTCCGATTAAGTTGTGTTTACGTACCTCAGAGTTGGTTGACTCTCTGCTCGCTGTTCTCCTCCATAGAGCACGTCCACTAGGGCAGGTGAGGAGATGGCGGCATCCTCCGGTGTACAGACACTGGAGGAGCGACATGTAATCATCACCTACAGACTTGATCGTACCACAATCCTGGATCTGTGTGCCCAGTTGGAGCCAGTCCTGATGTCAGCTATCCGCTAGCCCACAGGAATCCCCCCTCAAGTGCAGGTGCTGTCAGTACTCCATTTCCTAGCAAGTACGTCTTTTCAAACAAGAGTGGCCCTAGCATCAGGGATGTCCCAGCCTATGTTTTCCAATGTGTTGTCCAGAGTGTTCTCTGCCCTGCTGAAACACATGCGGAGCTACATCATTTTCCCTCAGGTGGAGGATTTGCCTACAGTGAAAGGTGACTTCTATGCCCTGGGACATATCCCCAACATCATAGGTGCCATTGATGGGACACATGTGGCCTTGGTCCCCCCTGCAGGAGTGAACAGGTGTACAGAAACCAGAAGAATTACCAATCTATGAATGTGCAGATGGTGTGCTTGGCAGACCAGTACATCTCCCATGTGAATGCCAAATTTCCTGGCTCAGTGCATGACCCTTATATTCTGCGGAATAGCAGCATCACTTATGTGATTGGGCAACTCCAGAGGCACAGTGTGAGGCTATTAGGTTAGGACATGGACCCAATACAGTGTGACCAGGTGTCTGGGGATGTCCCTAAGAGTTAGTGTGTGTCTTACAGTTGTCCCTCGCCATTTGCAGGTGGCTCTGGTTATGCCAACCTGTCATTGCTACTGACCCCTGTGAGGAATCCCAGGACAAGGGCAGAGGAATGCTACAATGAGGCACATGGGCGAACTAGGAGGATTATAGAGAGGACCTTCGGCCTCCTGAAGGCCAAGTTCTGGTGCCTCCATAAGACAGGTGGTTCCCTATTCTACTCACCAAAGAAGGTGTGCCAGATCATCATGGCCTGCTGTACGCTTCACAGCTTGGCTTTGCGATGACAGGTGCCTTTTCTGCAGGAGGATGGTCCAGATGGAGGTGTTGTGGCAGCTGTGGAGCCTGTGGACAGTGAGGATGAGGAAGCAGAAGAAGAGGACATAGACAACAGGAACACGGTGATCCAGCAACACTTCCAGTGAGACACAGGTAAAAAGACAACACTGCCTCCTACATCTGATTTAATTCTTCTACCTCTCATCTGTCTGTCATTTTCACCCAGTGTATGGACACTGAGTTGTCACTTTCCCTTTCGATTTCACAGATGTGGGTCCCACTGTGTGACCTCTGCTTTGTTTCCGCATGGACTAGAGCTGTGTGACAGAGGTATGTTGCTATTACATTAGATATAGCATTTTGCCACAGTTATTGCTAATACACATTTGTGAAAGCACAGACTGACTCCAGATTGTTTTGTGATTTAAGGGTGTTTATTTAAGTGCTAAATAGTGGAGGGGGTTGTAAAATGGTCCTGGGTGATGGTGGAGGAATGTCCATGGCAGAGTCCAGTCTATTAGTCTCACAGGTGCATTGTCCAAAGGGGCATAGGAAGTGGAGCTGGGGCAGTTGTTGGATGGACAGGGTGACAAAGTGGGACAGAAGGATGACAATCAGGGTGGTCTCATTTCTTGGTGGGGGTCCTGGCATTGTTCTCCGTCTTTTTCCTGGATCTCAGGGACTGTTTGCGGGGTGGTTCTCTATCTGCAGGGGGTGTGTTGCGGGTGTTGTGGTCCTGTGGCGGTGCCTCCTGTCCACTAGCTCCGGCAGAGGTGGTGGGCAGTTTATCATCCAGGCTAGTGTCAGGGGCCCCTTGTTGTGCCACAGTGTCCCTCCTGGTGTTGACAAGTTCCTTCAGCACCCCTACAATGGTGCCCAGGGTGGAATTGATGGATTTGAGTTCCTCCCTGAACCCCAAATACTGTTCCTCCTGCAGCCGCTGGGTCTCCTGAAACTTGGCCAGTACCGTTGCCATTGTCTCCTGGGAATGGTGGTAGGCTCCCATGATGTTGGAGAGTGCCTCGTGGACAGTGGGTTTCCTGGGCCTATCCTCCCCTTGTCGCACAGCAGCCATCCCAGTTCCCCTGTTTCTCTGGACCTCTGTCCCCTGAACTGTGTGCCCACTACCACTGCCCCCAGGACCCTAGTGTTGTGGGGGTGGTGGGTTAGCCTGGGTTCCCTGTAGTGGTGGACAGACTGCTGCTTGACGTGTCCTGGGGACAGAGGTATGGGGCTGCTCGGTGGGAGCTGTGCTGGTGTTTCCAGAGGGGGGAAGCTCTGTAGTGGCCTGTGCCAGTGTGAGGGAAACCGACTGTCCCGAGGTCCCAGATGGACCGTGCTGGTCATCTAGATCCAGTTGGACAGAGCTGCTGTCATCACTGTGGGCCTCTTCTGTGGGTGGAGTGGACATGTCGGGACCCTCCTGTCCGGTGACATTGGGTAGGGGTCCTGCAGGGGTGTAAAGGCATGATTATTGCATCTGTGTGTGCCATGGTGTGCAATGGGTGGGTGACCCTATACCCTAGTGCTTGCATTCTTGAGTGGGACCTTGTGTGATAATGATTTAGGGGGGTTTATGGGTATGTGCAGTGGACATGCTTTGGTGATGGGTGTCCATGGTTTGGTGTTACATGCAGGGCTTGGGTTTGGGATGTGTCGTTTGTGACATTGGGACATATGTGAGGAGTTGGAGTGAAGGGGGTGAGGGCGAAGGTGGGGGTAGTTGATAGCATGCAGGTGGGTGGGGGATGATGTAGTGAAAGATTTGCCTTACCAGAGTCCATTCCTCCAGCTACTCCTGCGAGGCCCTCAGGATGCAGTATAGCCAAGAGCTGCTCCTCCCATGTAGTGAGTTCTGGGGAAGGAGGTGGGGGTCCGCCGCCAGTCCTCTGAACTGCAATCTGGTGTCTTGAGACCACGGAACGCAACTTCCCCTGTAGGTCGTTCCACCTCTTCCTGATGTCATCCCTAGTTCTTGGGTGCTGTACCACTGCGTTGACCCTGTCCACGATTCTTCGCCATAACTCCATCTTTGTTGCTATGGTGGTGAGCTGCACCTGTGATCCGAATAGCTGTGGCTCTACCTGAACGATTTCCTCCACCATGACCTTGAGCTCCTCCTCAGAAAACCTGGGGTGTCTTTGCGGTGCCATGGTGTCAGTTTTGTTATCGCCAGTTAATCACTGACCTTTGGTGTGGCGAACTTGTGTGGGTGTCTGGATTTTGGCGGATTCTGAGCTGTGGGTCATAATGGCAGTGGCGGTATTCCACGGCCGCGGCGGTGTGTTGGCGGTCTTCTGCATGGCGGTAAGCGGCTTTTACTGCCAATGTTGTAATGACCCCATATAAGTTCTACCTTAACCATACAATGCACCCTGTCCTTGGGGCTACCTAGCGCCTAACTTAGGGGTGTCTGACATCTAAGAAAAGGGAAGTTTTAGGACTGGCAAGTGGGTACACTTGCCAAGTAGAATTTACAGTTCAAACTGCACACACAGACACTGCAATGGCAGGTCTGAGATATGATTACATAGCTACTTCTGTGGGTGGCAGAACCAGTGCTGCACGTTGTTTCTCCTGCTCTGTGCGTCGATTCTTCGGTTGTGTTTCTGGCGAGCATTGATTTTCAGCCGCGGAGCCGGCAGCACATTGTTTCTTCAGCCGCAGATCAGAGTTGCGTCGATCTTTTCCCCACACGACGCTCTGGGCGTGGATTTCCTCCTCTCAGGCTGCCAGCTTCTCCTTTCAGCGTCCCAGGAAGGGGATGGGCACCACAGGGCAGAGTAGGAGTCTCTCCAGAGACTCCAGCTGCTGGCAGAGAGAAGTCTTTGCTGTCCCTGAGACTTCAAACAAGAGCAGGCAAGCACTAAATCAAGCCCTTGGAGATTTCTTCTCATGATGGAAGGTACACAAATTCCAGTCTTTGCCCTCTTACTCTGGCAGAAGCAGCAACTGCAGGATAGCTCCACAAAGCACAGTCAGAGGCAGGGCAACTCTTCTTCCTCAGCTCTTCAGCTCTTCTCCAGGCAGAGGTTCCTCTTGTTTCCAGAAGTGTTCTAAAGCCTGTGGTTTTGGGTGCCCTTCTTATACCCAATTTCTCCTTTGAAGTAAGCCTACTTCAAAGTAAAGTCTCTTTTGAATGTGAAATCCTGCCCTGCCAAGGCCAGGCCACAGACACTCACCAGGGGGTTGGAGACTCATTGTGTGAGGACAGGCACAGCCCTTTCAGGTGTGACTGACCACTCCTCCCCTCCTTCCTAGCACAGATGGCTCATCAGGATTTGCAGGCTACACCCCAGCTCTCTTTGTGTCACTGTCTAGTGTGAGGTGCAACAATCCCAACTGTCAAACTGACCCAGACAGCGAATCCACAAACAGGCAGAGTCACAGAAATGGTATAAGCAAGAAAATGCTCACTTTCTAAAAGTGGCATTTTCAAACACACAATCTTAAAATCAACTTTACTAAAAGATGTATTTTTAAATTGTGAGCTCAGAGACCCCAAACTCCACATGTCCATCCACTTCCAAGGGTAATCTACACTTTAATCAGAGTTAAAGGTAGCCCCCATGTTAACCTATGAGAGGGACAGGCCTTGTAACAGTGAAAAACGAATTTAGCAATATTTCACTGTTACGACATATAAAACACATTACTATATTTCCTACCTTAACCACACACTACACCCTGCCCTTGGGGCTACCTAGGGCCTATCTTAGGGGTGTCTGACATGTAAGAAAAAGAAAGGTTTAGGCCTGGCAAGTGGTTACACTTGCCAAGTCACATTTACAGTTCAAACTGCACACACAGACACTGCAATGGCAGGTCTGAGACATGATTACAGAGCTACTGATGTGGGTGGCAGAACCAGTGCTGCAGGCCCACTAGTAGCATTTGATATACAGGCATTGGGCACCTCTAGTGTATTGTACTAGGGACTTACTAATAAATCAAATATGCCAATCATGGATAAGCCAATTACATACACATTTTGTAAAGGAGCACTTGCACTTTAGCACTGGCTAGCAGTGGTAAAGTGCCCAGTGTAACAAAAACAGCAAAATCAGAGTCCACCACACATCAAATAACTGTGGAACAGAGGCAAAAAGTTAAGAGAGACCATGCCAAGGATGCAAAGTCTAACACCCGTACATAATGTAATGCATCTCAGGGGATTCCATCAGGAATGAAATATAACCCCCAGTGACCTCCCAACCCCAGGTCTCAGTAATACAGACAGCATCCCAGCACCACTTGGCAGTAGGGCAGTCTAATGGTCATATGTGCAGGGGTGAGGGTTAGTGAACCCCAAGGTTAAGCTCAGAGGCTGGGACAACACAAAATAATTGTGCCGGGAGGGACACTGAAAGACTGAACCTTCTCCCGGCAGCATGCCACTTTGTCATTGTATTAGTGAACGCACATAGTGTCAAACTGGCATAAATTGAAACACCAGGCTGATTAATATCTAAAGTTTATCATTGGCTGATGCACCATAGGAGTTATGGTATTTTTCCAAACGAGCATATAATGATGGCAAAGAAAGTTGAGTGGGTGGGGCCCTCTGCTAAGACTTTACCTGGTAATTGCATGGTGGTCACTTTGGTAACCCAAGACTCCCTTTAGATGTGCTGAGCTGATCATTCCCCCCCCTCTCTGAGGAATTCTCAAATTTCGGTTCTGCCATTCGTTTTTTTTTAATAAATACCTTCATCTTCAGACTGTGGTACCTAATTCAGCCAGGTCTATCATGAGAGTCCACGCAGCATCAGTCCATGATTATGCTATTGTTGGGGTGACTCTTCACGACAAATGCACACCACTTGAAGGATTGGAGGAACTTGATTGACAACCACCTCAACTGCAACCAAGGTCCCCAGAAAGAAGGCGGGGGCTTTAGCTAGAGCACAGCTTAGTCCCTGTACGCATGCTAACTCAAACAAGCTATTCAAGGTCTTGTCTTGGAACATTGTCAGTTTAAAGAAGAAGCTAAGTAACCAAGGATGGATTAATTTGGTTGCACACACATCATGTGGTCTGCCTTCAGGAAATATCGGAGATTATGCCCAGCGATTTGAACGGATTCTGCTCCTATCATTCTTCTGCCCTACCCTTTAATGCAGGCAGAGCAAAAGGATGGTTACTTGCATCAATGGTGAATACCTAAGCAGGGACGGTCATAAGTTTCTGCAATAAGACCCCTTATCTCCATCTACTTGTGTGTGACTGGGTCCGGGAGTGGGACCTGCTAATCATGAACTAGTACAACAAATGTTTTGGTGGTAAGGATTCGGGGGTGGTGGCTGAGATTGAAGAAATCTTGTTGTCAAATAGAAATACACATTTCAAGGCCCTGAAGTTGCCTCGGGTAGGGGATTTTAATTTAACGTTCAACATTGTATAAGGGCAGGGAAGCCAGCAAGAGGCTTGGTGGCCAAAGAAAACAAGACCCTGATGCACTTCAAGCATAACAAGTATGACAACATCCTCAATAATTATTTGGGGAAATTTGACCTTGCATTGATAAACAAGGAGGTCACCTTGCACCTGCTTTTAGGGGGCCTAACAGTGAATCAGCCAATCAATGTTATCCTAGTCTCAGGGAACCTTGCTAGTTTAGTAATTGACTTTGAGGTGCTTTTCCCCGGTGTAAGTAACCATGCTAGTTTGTCCTGCAGCATGAGACTTGAGGGTGTGTGTAAACCACGGGAAAGGGCAAGCCTCAAACCCATGCTGGCAAAGAAGAATAGCTTTCTTCTTAAGTGAGAGCAAGTTGATGAACTCAGCTTCTTTCCTGGTATTTTAACTTGTAGTTGTACCGAGGTTTCTTTGTGTTTAAATCCTGAAGCCCCGCCAGTGCAGGTGATTTCAGCATCTGTGGGCATTATGACTAATATTAAGAATGCCCTTTTGCGAAAGCCCCATTCAAGGAACCAGAAGTCACAGGCATGGTTTTACTACCTGCATGAAGACCTGATCACAATTACATCAGGCCTTATGTGCTGACCAGAGAGATAGTGTAGTGATTGGGAGTTTGCACAGAGCCTATAAAGAGCCAGAAACAGATAGAATCAAGGAGTTGAAAGACAGGGTATGGGAGGAGTTGTGAGAAGCAAGTTTGAATAAGAACTGTGACACTTCCGGTGTTTGAATGCCCATATTTCAGGGAACCCTATGACCCCATCCTTGATGTACACGTCCAGAAATCCACGTGGATTAATTTTGTTTGCCTTCATTCACACATCTGGTACAGTGGAGTCAGAGAAGGTGGAATTAACTTTGCTAGGGAGTGAATATATGTCTCTCCCTTTTGATCTCCCAGAGGTACAGAGGGCATTTGGGGAATTTAGCAGCAGTAAGGATCCTGGCCCATACAGAGTCCTGGTGAATGTCTTTATGGAGTGTCAGGCTATATGGGCTCCCATCCTAGTGAATGTTTTTAATGCTATTGCAATGGAGGGTCCCCGTATTCCTGGCAACAGTCAATTATCATCCCAATTTATAAGAAGGGGGACAAGTCACAACCAAAGAACAACGGGCCCATATCCCTGCTTCATTCAACTGCCAAAGGTATGGGCAGAATCCTGTTACACAGGTTGGAAGAATGGGCTGTAGCTAATAGTGTGTCAGCAAACATTCAATATGGCTTCAAAAAGGGGCTAGGTACTATTGATCAGGGTCTGAACCTGAGTATTATAATTGCCAAACATTTTGTTGCTAAAGAAGATTAAATTTACTTGTCATTTATGGACCTGTGTGCCACATTTCATTGTGTGGTACATTCTAAGCTTTGGGCTCTCATGTTGGAGATGGGTAGTGAGGTCCCCATTATTGATATCATAAGGCAGCTATACTTTCAAGCACATGGTTGTGTGCACTTTGGTAGGGAAGGTGAGTGTATACAGCCTTTTATGATAAAACGTGGGGTCACTTAGGGTTGTATGCTTGCTCCCTTTCTTTTCACTTTACATACCAATAGAGTAAAAGCTGCACTAGTTAGGAGACCCAGAGACGTTCCATATGTAAGTACGTGCCCCCTCCACCTTTATGCGGACGACACTGTGCTTGTGGCAAGAACTAGATGGGCACTGCGGGGCCTTATAGAGGATTACACCACCTTCATGCAAGAGATACATTTAAAGAAGAACAATGGTAAAACCTTCACCATAATCGGTGGTAGAAGGACCAAAAAGTATACAATATTTACCACCAACAGTTGCAGAGTGAGTGATGGCCTGAGCTTCTCCTACCTGGGTATTCTTTTCAATGCCAAGTACTTGTGGAGATAAATGGTATTGAACAGAGCAACCATCCTGGGAAGATCGGTTCCGGCTCTGTTGAACTTCAGTAAGATGTTAGTCACCAAACCAGTTCCGAGATGCTGATGATTTATGCATCCAAATCTGTGGCAATTGCCATGAATGTGGCAGGGATTTGGGGGAATGGGGATCTCTGTGAGATTCAGAGCATAGAGGGCACCTTTTAAAAAACATTCCTGGCTGTCCTGAGGATCTGCTCAAATACTATGGGGGTCATTCCAACCCTGGCGGTCGGGCAACCGCCAACAGGCAGGCAGTAAAAAAAATGGAATTCTGACCCTGGCGGGAACCGCCAGCACAGCCCGCCACTTTAACACTCCGACCGCCACGGCGGGGCAAACAAACAGCGCGGCGGTCACCGCCAACAGACAGGCGGCAGACAATGTACCGCCCACCCTATCACGACCCACCAATCCGCCACCTTTTCCGGGGCGGGAGCCCCGCCGATAAAAACACGGCGGAAACAGACCACGAACGGGAAAACGCTCACCTCTATACACTCCACGAGGAATCTGGACAGCATGGAACCCGAATTAAACATCCTACCAGCGATTGTCTACCTGCTCCTCTACCAGGAGCACGAACGTCGCCGCAGGAGACAACGGTGAGTACTGCACCTACGACACAGGGGAGGGGGGAGGAGAAAAGATTACGGGCACACACATACGCGACCCCCCCCCCCCCAAATCCCCACACACCAATGCAGAGCAACAAGTCAGATTTACACCCCCCAAACCCCCTGGAATAATTCAAAGACAAAATAAAATGATCATTAAAATAGAAGTATATTAAAGCATATTTGAACTTAAGTGAAATATGAGATTTTGAAAACAAATAAATCACAACATGAACAATGTATACATAGTCCAAAAGTCTGGCACATATTGGCTACATGCCATTGTTCGTGGGCCAATGTGCATAAACACTTGGGCAAAGCCCACACACAAGACCCTTTTCCATTGGAGAGAACACTGCTGGGGCATCAGATAATAAAACCACAGGCACCTCAGGGGGAAGGGAAGGGGGGGCACCTCAGCCACATGAGTCCACGACGCCAGATCCACGAGGGGCCTCCATGCCAACTGTACCATCCTGGGGAGTGCAAAGCCACAGTCTCTCAAGTCTCTACAGTGGGTGGATTGCCCACTGTACCATCCTGGGGAGTGCAAAGACACAGTCTCACAAGTCTTTTCAGTGGGTGGATTGCCCACTGTACTATCCTGGGGAGTGCAAAGCCACAGTCTCTCAAGTCTCTACAGTGGGTGGATTGGATACTGTACCATCCTGGGGAATGCAAAGCCACAGTCTCACAAGTCTTTTCAGTGGGTGGATTGCCCACTGTACCATCCTGGGGAGTGCAAAGCCACAGTCCATCTGGTGGATTACAGACTCCACTGGTTATGGAGGAGGCATGGTGCCCAGAGTGCTTCGTGAAGCCCTGCCCGACACAGATCCGGCCCTGCCAATGGGCCAGCGGTGCTTGAGATGAAGGGCCCAGCAGAGCGGTGCTTGAGATGAAGGGCCCAGCGGAGTGGTGCAGAGACGGCGGGGCCCAGCAGAGCGGTGCTTGAGATGAAGGGCCCAGCGGAGCGGTGCAGAGACGGCGGGGCCCAGCGGAGCGGTGCTTGAGATGAAGGGCCCAGCGGAGCGGTGCTTGAGATGAAGGGCCCAGCGGAGCGGTGCTTGAGATGAAGGGCCCAGCGGAGCGGTGCTTGACAGGAAGGGCCCAGCGGAGCGGTGCTTGAGATGAAGGGCTCAGCGGAGCGGTGCTTGAGATGAAGGGCCCAGCGGAGCGGTGCTTGAGATGAAGGGCCCAGCGGAGCGGTGCTTGACAGGAAGGGCCCAGCGGAGCGGTGCTTGAGATGAAGGGCCCAGCGGAGCGGTGCTTGACAGGAAGGGCCCAGCGGAGCGGTGCAGAGATGGCGGGCCCTGTTCAGCGGTGCTTTTCACGGCGGGGCCCTCTTCAGCGGTGCTTCTCTTGGCGGGGCCCTCTTCAGCGGTGCTTCTCACGGCGGGGCCTTCTTCAGCGGTGCTTCTCTTGGCGGGGCCCTCTTCAGCGGTGCTTCTCACGGCGGGGCCCTCTTCAGCGGTGCTTCTCTTGGCGGGGCCCTCTTCAGCGGTGCTTCTCACGGCGGGCCCTCTTCAGCGGTGCTTCTCACGGCGGGCCCTCTTCAGCGGTGCTTCTCACGGCGGGGCCCTGTTCAGCGGTGCTTCTCTTGGCGGGGCCCTGTTCAGCGTTGCTTGTCTTGTGTTCCTAGGGAACCAGATCTGGGCAATCATTCCCGCTCAGTCGCAATCCGACCTATAGCTTGCGGGGCCCTCCTGTGCTGGACTCCTGGGCCCGTGGGTGTCCTCCGTCACACCCCAAATGGGGCTGATGGGGCCCTCCTGGGCAGCTCGCCTGCTGCCAGACTTCTTCGCCCTGCTGCCCTTGCCCTCCTTGGAAGAATCTCTGGGGCCCTTGCCTCCCTTGGAAGAATCTCTGGGGCCCTTGCCCTCCTTGGAAGAATCTCTGGGGCCCTTGCCTCCCTTGGTGGATGGGCCAGGAGACGGTGCAAGGCTGGTGTCCTTGGGGGCAGCCGTCTCAGGCCTGTGGCGCCGGCCCTTCCCTTTTTTGCTTCTTTTCCCAGGGGGTGGGCTGGCTGTCCCCTTGCTGCTGGCCGATGTTCCTGCCCTAGGAGCTGGTGGACTCCAATAGCCCTGAACGATGGTCCTAGTAGGTGCAGGGCTTGTGGTGGCTGAGGTGCTGGTTGGAGTCTTAAGAGATGGAGGGGGTGGGTCAGTTGTTGCAAAGAGGTCAAGGTTGGAAAGGAAAATCAATTTAGAAAAACAGGGACGGGTAGTTGTAGTGGGTATGGGAGTGGAGGAAGAGGATGTGGTTGTAGGAGAGTCAAGTGTGCTGTCTTTGGGTGCAGGTGCTTGTGACGGAGGCTGTCGTGAGGTGGATGGCTGTTGGGTGGGTGGCTGCCTGTGTTTGTGTGGTTTGGAAGAGGGGGTGACAGACACACTGGGAGAGGACACAGGGGACGTGTAAATGGTAGTGGGGGTGGTGACTGCACGTGTGCGGACTGTTCTGGTGGGTGTGCTGGTGATGGACGTACTGGCTGATGGTGGTGTGCATGCAGGTGTGAGTGGAGACGTCACAGGGAGGGAGGAGGGAGACGAGGAGGAGGGGGACACAGTGGAGGCAGTGGGTGTTGCTGTGTCTGCATGTGGATGTTGCTTGGGTGAATGCTTGTGTGATCTGTGGTGCTTATGTCTGGATGAGCTGCCCTTGGGTGTTGATGTGTGTGCAGGCTGGTCTGTAGATGTGTCTGGGATAGGCAGAGGAACAGGGGAGTGGGACTGGGTTGAGGAAGTTGGAGGGGGGAGGCTAGACACAGGGACAATTGCTGCCAGAGCGTTGAACGATCGCTGATGGGCAGCCTGACCCGAATGAATGCCCTCCAGGTATGCATTGGTCCGATGCACCTCCCTTTTTACCCCCTGGATGGCATTCAAAAGGGTAGACTGCCCAACAATGAGCATTTGGAGGAGGTCAATGATCTCCGCACTGAGGGCAGCAGGGGTAACTGGGGCAGGACCTGAGGTGCCAGGGGCGAAGGAGATGGCCGGCTTCCTGGCCGAGCGGGCACGGGGCGAAAGCTGAGGGGCTGCTGGGAGGGCGGAGCTGGTGCGCTGGGTGGCAGCTGTACCTGTTGTTGCGGTGGGCACGGATGTTGCCGCCACCACAAGGGAGCTCCCTTCCGAGGACCTGTCGGTGTCGCTGACATCTCCACGGGTCCCCGTTGTGGAGCCCCCCTCGCCCTCCGTCTAACTGGTTAAGTCCGAGTCGGTTGCAGGGCCCTCCGGGGCCATGTGAGATGCAGCTCCCTCGTGCGCCGATGCCACTTCTCCTCCTCCTGATGATGCTAATGCACACATGAACAGGAAAACCACAAAAAAGGGGGGGGAGAAGAAAGAAAGACATGTTGAGTGCATGCATTGGCGGCACCGTTGGCGGAGAGGACAGACACAGAAGCCCCCTGCACTACGCCGCGCACTCGGGGTACAATACTCAATTATAGTGACTTGGCCTACAAGTCTATGGACGACAAATGCACACATAGGTGAGCCCGGGCCATGGATAGCTGTACTTAGCACCCTACAGAGGTGGGGGGCGGGGGCACAGGGCCATGTCTAATGGAGGGGCCTAGCCTACAGAAACCGCCATGGCCTAGAGAAAGCCACAGCCCTCCTCCCCCACCCAGACGCCTCCACTGTGCGCTAATATAGCGGAATGTGCTGATACTCACCCCCTTGTGTCTGCTGTGATGTCCTCACGCGCCCATCCAAATCGGGGTAGGCCACCGCCAGGATCCGGGACATCAGGGGGGTCAATTGACGACTGGCACCCCTCCTACGTTGGGAGGCCATCCCCAGCAGAGCCTCAGCGGTCTTTCTGCTCCCGCGGCGGATGTCCTCCCACCTCTTGCGGCAATGGGTGCCCCATCTGTTGTGGAACCCCAGGGCCCGGACGTCCTTGGCGATGGCACGCCAAATATCGATCTTCTGATGGGCGCTGACCTATGTGACATGTACAGGGTTGAAAAATAAATATCATCACTTTTCTGCATGGTCGATGTGCGCGGGCCCCCCTCCCCAACCTTGCCATGTGGCACATGCTCTCATCTGTCATGCGTTGCACTCCTCATTCGCTCCCCTCCCCACCATCTTACATCCACCCCACTCAACACAGGCATAGCCCATACTACGTGCTCCCAGTGTACTTACCTGTTGGTCTGGAGGACCGTAGAGTAGCGCATACTGTGGGAGGACCCCATCAACAAGTTTCTCCAATTCCTCAGATGTGAAGGCAGGGGCCCTTTCCCCAGTCGCAGCAGCTCTCTTCCAGACCGAGTTCACAGCAGCACTTGCAGTATAGGTCCTCTCCTGTGGATGATCAGGTCTCGAGTGATTAAGCAAGTAGAAAATGGCAGTCACGCCCACGGCGGTGCGTACCGCGGCGGTGCGTACCGCGACCGCTGGCGCACATCGTCATTGGCTCCTGAGACCCATAGGGTTCAATGTTAACCAATGCTGCTATGCGCCGCGGTCTTCGACCGCATACCGCCACGGTGTGCCACGCCAGCGCAGTGACCTCACATCCCATTGTCACACTTCACAGGTCAGGCAGCCGCCATTTCAAGGGCCCACATGGCTGAATTTCTACTGCGTCACACAGGCCTAGGCCTTGCATTGCCACTCATACAAGCCTTTCAATGCATAGCGAATTGTGTTCTGTGCAAGCTGTGGTTACGTACCTGTAGGTTGCTTGACTCTGTGCTCCATGTTGTCCTTCCTAGGCACCGTCCGCTGGGACTTGCGAGGAGATGGAGGAATCCTCCCGTGTACAGACCGCTGGTGGACCTGTCGACAATGGAAGAAAGACATGTCATACTTACATACAGACTTGACCGAGCCACTATACAGGAACTCTGTGCCCAGCTGGAGCCAGACCTGATGTCCCCCATTCGCCAACCCACAGGGATTCCCCCTCTGGTGCAGGTTCTGTCAGTACTCCAATTTTTGGCAAGTGGATCATTCCAAACAACAGTGGCCATATCATCAGGGATGTCTCAGCCTATGTTTTCTAAGGTTTTGTCCAGAGTGTTGTCTGCCCTGATGAAATACATGCGGAGCTACATTGTTTTCCCTGAGGTGGCCGATTTGGCTACAGTGAAGGGTGATTTCTATGCCCTTGGACATATCCCCAACATCATTGGTGCCATTGATGGGACCCATGTGGCCTTGGTTCCCCCCAGTGGAAGTGAGCAGGTGTACAGGAACAGAAAAAGTTATCATTCTATGAATGCCCAGGTGGTCTGTTTGGCTGACCAGTACATCTCCCATGTAAATGCCAAGTTCCCTGGGTCAGTGCATGACGCGTACATCATGCGAAATAGCAGCATCCCTTATGTGATGGAACAGCTACAGAGACACCGTGTGTGGCTAATAGGTAACTCTGGTTACCCCAACCTGTCGTGGCTACTGACCCCAGTGAGGAATCCCAGGACAAGGGCAAAGGAACGCTACAATGAGGCCCATGGGCGAACTAGGAGGATTATAGAAAGAACCTTCGGCCTCCTGAAGGCCAGGTTTAGGTGCCTGCATATGACAGGGGGATCCCTAATGTACTCACCAAAGAAGGTATGCCATATCATCGTGGCCTGCTGTATGCTTCACAACCTGGCTTTGCGACGCCATGTGCCTTTCCTGCAGGAGGATGGTCCAGATGGTGGTGTTGTAGCAGCTGTGGAGCCTGTGGAGAGTGAAGAGGAGGAGGACGACGGGGACGACACAGACAACAGGGACACAGTGATACAACAGTATTTTCAGTAGCACACAGGTAAGAATCAACCACACCATTTTACATTTACTTAAAGTCTCCTGCCTCTCTACTGTCTGAGTTCCCCCCCCAGTTCCTGTTAACTGAGTTGTGACTTTCCCTTCCGTTTTCAGAGCTGTGGGCCCCACTGCATGACCTCTGCTTTGTTTGCCCATGGACTAAAGCTGTGTGACAGTGGTATGTTGTCATCACAATGTAACTGAACATTTTGGCACCGTTATGTCTAATACATTTGTTCAAAATACAAGCAGACTCCAGATTTTTTTAGTGCAAGAAGTGATTTAATTCAAGTGCTAAATTTAAGGAACATGATTGTAAAACGGGGATGGGTGATGGTGGAGTAATGTCCATGGCAGAGTCCAGTTCTCAGTCGCACAGGTGCATTGTCCATATGCCTGTGGAAGTATGGAGCAGGGGCAGTTCAAGGTTAGACAGGGTGACAATGTGGGACAGTGGGATGACATCAGGGGGTATCGTTTGCTGGCGGGGTTCTTGCAATCCTACTCTGTCTTCTTGTGAGATCTCAGGTTCCGCTTGCGGGGTGGTTCTTCCTCTGCAGGAGGTGGGGTTCTGGTGGCCTGTCGTTGTGTGGGGGCCTCCTGTCCACTAGCGCCGGTGGAGGTGGTAGGCTGTTCCTGGTCCAGGCTAGTGACAGGGGCCCTTTGTGGTGCCACATGGTCCCGCAATGTGGTGGCTATCTGGGTTAGGGCCACGACGATGGTCCCCATTGCGGAACTAATGTTCCTCAGTTCCTCTCTGAACCCCATGTACTGTTGCTCCTGCATGACCTGGATCTCCTGGAACCTGGCCAGTACCGTAGCCATCGTCTCCTGGGAGTGGTGGTATGCTCCCATGATGGAGGAGAGGGCCTTGTGGAGAGTCGGTTCCCTGGGCCTGTCCCCCCCTGTCGCACAGCAGCCCTCCCAGTTCCCCTGTTTCCCTGGGCCTCTGTTCCCTGGACGGTGTGCCCACTACCACTGCCCCCAGGTCCCTGTTGTTGTTGGGGTGGTGGGTCAACCTGGGTGCCCTGTAGTGGTGGACACACCGCTGATTGACGTGTCCTGGAGACAGAGGCATGGGCCCGCTGGGTGGGAGCTGTGCTGGTGTTCCCAGAGGGGGTTAGGTCTGGTGTAGCCTGTGGCTGTCTGTGGGGAACCGACTGTCCCGAGGTCCCCGATGGGCCAGGCTGGTCATCAGGGTCCAGGGAGACAGAGCTGCTGTCATCACTGGGGGCCTCTTCTGGGGGTGGGATGGACATCTCTGGACCCTCCGTGGCGGTGTGGTGGCGTTCGGGTCCTGCAGGGGTATAAGAGTATGGTTATTGCTTCTGTGTTTGGCATTTCGTTTAATGGGTGGGTGGCCGTGTCCCCCAGTACTGGCATTCCCTTGTGGGGGCTTTTGTGACGGTGGCTTGTGGGGGTGATGGGTGTGTGCAGTGGGCATGCTTTGGGGATGGGTGTCCATGCTTTGGGGACGCATGCAGGGCTAGGTTTTGGGATGGGTGGGATGTGATGGTGAGCCATTTGCAAGGAGTTGGTGTGATGGGGGTGGGGGTATGATTTGGCATGCAGGTGGGGTGGGAGGAATGGAGTAGTGAAGATTTGACTTACCAGAGTCCATTCCTCCGCCTACTCCTGCGAGGCCCTCAGGATGCAGGATGTGCAAGACTTCCTCCTCCCATGCTGTGAATTCTGGGGGAGTAGGTGGGGGTCCACCGCCAGTCTTCTGCACAGCAATGTTGTGCCTTGATACCATGGAACGCACCTTCCCCCGTAGGTCGTTCCACCGCTTCCTGATGTCGTCCCTATTGCGTGGATGCTGTCCCACAGCGTTGACCCTGTCCACTATTCTTTGCCATAGCTCCATCTTCACGGCAATGGTGGTGTGCTGCACCTGTGCCCGAAGAGCTGGGGCTCTACACGAACTATTTCCTCCACCATGACCCTGAGTTCTGCGTCAGAGAACCTGGGGTGTCTTTGGGGTGCCATGGGGTGTGTGGATGAGGTGAGGGGTGGTGTATGTGTTGTAGAGTGTGGTGAGTGTGGTGGTGTATGGTTTTTTGTGCGTGGAAATTGTGTGGGTGATGTTGTGATTTGCCTCTGTGTGATGGTGTACTCTATGCTGTGCTCTCTCTCTCTGTCCTTCACTCGCAATTGTGGTCGTAGGGGTTTGTGGGTGATGTGGGTGTGTGTTTTATATTGAGTTGGGTGTGTGGGAGTGGTGTGTGTATGTGTATCAGGTGTGTGTATTTTGAATTGTCCAATGTGGTAGTGTTTTGTAAACTTGTGTGTATTTTGACCGCGGCGGTGTGTACCGCCAATGGAATACCGCGGTTGAAAGACCGCTGCGGGGATTTGTGGGTCGGAATGGTATGGGCGTATTTCTGTTGGCGTGACGGTGGAGGTTTGGTCATCGCCAGTTTCCCGCTGACCTTTGGTGTGGCGGACTTTTGTGGATGTCGGGTTTTTGGCGATTTGCCAGTTGCGGGTCAGAATGACCGTGGCGGTTTACCGCGGCCGCGGTGGTGTTATGGCGGCCTTCTGGCCGGCGGTAAGCGACTTTTACCGCCGAGGTCAGAATGACCCCCTATGTGCCATGAAGAGCTAGATTTTCCATACATCAGTGATAGAATCAAACTTGCTTCACTCTTTTTTGGCACTCTATTTAGAGAAGGGAATCAACCCTACTGACTCAACAGGTGTTAGAGGACTGCTTGACCGTAGATGCAGCCTTCAGGATACCCTATGTTTCATATGTGAAATTGTCCCTGGAGGCAAATGGGCTACCTGAGCTATTCACTATCCCCCATTTAAGTCTCTCTTACATTAAGACCATGTTGAATCAGGGTTTCATGGTGTATGTGAGGGAAGCAAGGGTGGAGCTAAATAAAAACAAGTCAAAAGTACACATATACAACCAGTCTCCCTCGTACGAGGGTCGTCAACCCTACTTATGAGATGTCCAAAATTTACAGCACCATTTCATCCTCAATAGGTTTTACCTAAATCACTTACTTTTAACGCTGGATCATCCGCTTGGGTGTCACTCATTAAAGGAGCTAGGACCTTCCTCCTGAGATGGTATATCCACTCAAACGGACTTCCATTTCATATTTTTTGCTGGTTTTCTGAGGTTCAGCTGAAAAATTTCATTGTACCCCTTTTGGCTCTGTTTAAAATTGAAGAAAAGTTTTTAATTTTAAAGTAGGATTAAATGCCCTTTGCTTGTCATTGTTTTTATTTCCTGGGGTCTTAATGAAGGATTTTCATATCACTCTGTATGTCCAATTATGGGGGAGGCATGCAGGGGACAGTTTTATGTATGGCACCTATGAAGCACTGTTCTTTATTGCCCTTGGTCTTCACAAAAGTTTCTCATATCACTTTGTATGTCCAATTATGGAAGAGCCATGCGGGGACAGTTTTATGTAGGCTACCTATGAAGCATGAGTTTGGCATTTTTCATAATTGGTTATGATTTATTTGACTTTTGTTACTTCTATAGTTTATGCACTTTGCAATTTGTACTTTTATGCTATGAAAAAGGAGTAACTAAAGGCCCAGATTTATGATAGCCTAGTACCATTGAAATGCCACATTAGTGTCATTTTTCTGATGCTAACAAGGGGTTGGAAAGGCAAAAACACCACACCATATTTACAAAGTGGCACAATGCTTGCATTGCACCACTTTGTAACCCTGTGTGCCACATTATGCTTGTGCCAGGCATAATGTATGCAAGGTGGTCATTCCAGTGCTGGGGGGGGGTAAAAGTGGAGAAAAGGAATCTATGAGGTTAATTTGCACCATTTTTATCCTCATTTCTTAATGCCCACTAGTGCATATGTTAAAATGAGGCTCACAATTAGTTCAACGGACCTTTGGGTGCTTTGCAGGATTAGCGTCATCATTTTTGTTGCTAGTCCTGCAAAGCACCAGACTAGCATAACAAATGATGACACTAGTCCCCCTGACTACCGCCATGGTGCACCGTATTTTAAATATGGCGCACACATGGCAGCATTAGGGGTGGGTGCTAAGGGGCGCAAGAAAAGTTTACCTGGCAGAACCTACAGGATTCTGCTGACTCAAATTTCCAGTAGAAACTGACAACATTAGGGTTGTGATCACTGATGGCATTCCAGTTCACTGAGAAAGAGATAAGTTAAAAAATCAGATCTGCAGAAATGTAAATATAATCAATATGAGATCTACTCACATGACCCTTTGAAGGTGGCAGCATTATGGTTCACTAGTAGACTATCTAGACTCAAGAGAATGACCAAATTATATTCGGCTGACGAATCATTCATCACGTCCCCTTGTATAGTATGCCTAAAATAGACATGATCCAGAAAACCCCAAAATTATGAGGGGAGCTGCCTACAATCTTTTCCACACTATTATAAATCTAGCTTAACTAGAATCACAAAACCTACACTGGCCTTCCCACTATGCGAGGGCGAAGCGTTAATTGAAAAGAAAGCATAACCATTCCAATGAACCCCCCTTGTAAGTCACAGGTCCTTTGGAAAGATATAGGGGGTCATTATGAGCCTGGCGGTCAGTGTTAATGTAGCGGTAGTACCCCAAACAGGCTGGCGGTACTTACTGCCACATTATGATATTGGCGGGTTGGTTGAAGACAAACCTCCAATGTACCACTCCGAAAGCCATGGCGGTAGCAGCCGCCGGGCTGAAGATAGCCATCTCCAGCCCAGCCGCCGCTATTGTGCCGCCGCCGGTATGACGACCCTGCCTACTGCCATGATTTCCATGGCGTTTGTAACGCCAGGAAAACCATGGCGGTAGGACCTATAAGTGACAGGGAATTTCTTCCCTGTCACTGATAGGAGGCCCCCGCTCCCTACACTCCCCAGACATCCCCACCCTCCTACTTCCACGCCCCCCATACACACACATGCAGACACACAATCATCCACACATACATACACGCATGCATACATTCATTCATGCATACATCTGCACACACATCAAAACATACACGCAGACACACATTCACATTTTCATACATACACATACTCACACACCTTCATACACGCACTCACACACCTTTATACATGCACGCAAACAATACTAAACACACATCTGCATTCACGCACCCACTCACACATACATGCACACACCCCCACACACATACACAACACCCTCCACCCACTTCCCCTGTCGGGAACCCTACTCACCTGGATAAAGGGTGTTTTCCGGCAGGGGATGGGACGGGGCGCTGCTACCACCAGCAGCACCCACCAGCAGAACACCGGCAGGCCGTATTATTTTTCATAATACGTCTGGCGGCGGTCTACTGGCGTGGCGCTGCTTGTGGTAGCAGTGCCACCTTACCGCCATCCGCCAGTATTGCCACAACCGGATTTCTGCCCTTTTTGTGGCGGAAATCCAGCTGTGGTCATATTATGGCGGACGGACGGTAGCTGCGGCGACGGTCTTTTGGCAGCCATCGCCACAAAAGTAGGCGCTTTTTACCACCATTGTCATAATAGGGGCCATAATATCATAGGGGATAAGGTGCTTAAACCAAACACGCTCATCAACTTTCCCCTGGTGGCCTGCAATATTCCAAGACATATCTTGAAGGGCCCTGGAAGATGTTAACAGAGGTAGAAACACTGGGCTATCCCGCCCTAATCAACCTTGATCACTCAGGCCGCTAAGAATTTTGAATTGGTTGGACAGGGCGAGGTTCAGCCCTTCATTCCCAACATGGGTTCTGGTAATTCTGGAAAAGAGCACTGTGGGGGTCCTGGGAAGGAACCATAAAGGGCTGCCTCTGGAAAATAGGTTTATAAAAATAACCCAGGGGTAAGACAATGATGCCACCAGGGGTAGTGAACCAGCCCAAGTTTCCTGATCAAATAGCTAGCCCTACAATTTGTTACAAAACCCCTCCAATAGATTTGAAAGTAGTACCTATCCAGCCTACCCTGTGTATCATAATTATTTCACCATATAGCATTGATCTAATGTCAGATGGCCCCCTCCCTGCAAGCCAGTGACAGCCTTTTTTTTAAGTTGCTAATTGTCTCTTGCAGGTTGCACCATAGGTGGGATATTGGCCAAGATCAGAACATGCAGGGTACAATCATGGGGAAGTTGCAGAATTTCAGAAGAGGCTTGTTATCAATCACTGAGTCCAAATCCATTCTTGAATGGGTTATTTGTTCCTCAACAGATGAGATTCAATTTGCAAGAACTCCCACAGCATTATTTAAAATATAACTGCTTGTTCTCTGGTGTTTGTCATTGGAGTTCTTAGCCTCAGCGTTCCTGTTCCCTATAATGCAGATATGAGCCGACTAAGAGACATTAATCTCTGAGCGCCTAAAAGCAAATATTTGAGTCAGTTCAAAGTAGCAAATAAAAAACAAAACAACATTTGGACCCAAACAGTACCTTAGTCCAACATAACATAGCCTTGTGCAAATGGAAAGTGAGACCAAGAGGGGTGGCCTGACTATGACCGGGTGTTCTTGGCCATGTTTGTCCCGTGCTGTGGGCTCCTGAATGTGCTTAAATGTCAGTGCTGGTCCCACCCACCAATTGCACTGGTGGCTGGGCGACTGAGTCCTACTCCAGCCATGCTGACACCAGAAATACAGGCAGGAAAACTGCCACAATGAGAACTAGCACTGTGGGCTCTTAAAGTTGCTTAAATGTCAGTGCTGGCTCATCCACTGATTGCACTGGCGACTTGTGAACCAATTCCCACCCCAGCCGTGCTGACTCCAGAAAGGCAGGCAAGAAAACCACCAAAATGAGAACTTAATCGTAGTAACGTACCTTTGTGAATGCTGACAAGTAGTGAAGTGACTCTTTTGGTCTAAGTTACACTTTTGGTCTAAACACAGAGTTCATGTGTAAAGTTAGACTTTAGTTCTAAACTTAGACTGCAGGTCTAACCTTAGACTTTTGGTCTAACTTTACCTTTGTGAATCGGGCCCTTAAATTTGTTGTTTACTATTGTAAGGCCTACCTCTCCCTTGGGTTAGTATTGGGTTGACTTATTACATTTAATACAAGATAACATTTGATGGGGAACAGGCAAGTATTTTGTTTGGTGTTACAAGTTTGATAATTCCACTTTTAGAAGGTTGACATTTTCCTGCCCTAAACTATTTTGTGCCTGCAGCCTTTCTTGGGTCGAATGATGGGGTGTAGTTGTCAGTTGACGTTACTTTTCTCCCAGATGAGCTGTCTAGTGGCACAATTGGGGGACCCGAGTTGGTCACAGCCCAACTTGCAACTGAATAGGCTGTGATCTGTCTTTACACAAAGCAATTGCGTTGTTCATGAAACCAGTATTGAGCTAGGTCCGGTGATTCAGCAAACATCAGCACTTTATAGGGATCTCTTTGGAAACTTCTCATACTTCAGAAAAGGCCCCATGCTCACATGCTGGACCTACGGAAGGACTCTCAGAGGACTCTTTAATGTCGTGGCCTGCAGCATTCTCTACAAGACTGCTTTGCTGCACCTGGAAGGGCTACTTTGCTGCCTGGACCCTGCCTTGAACTGTCGAGGCCTGTCCTGCTGCAAAAGCTCAGCTTCATCATCAGCACCCAGGACTACCAGAGTGACTCCAAGGGCTGGTTTGCTGGCCTCCTTTTCAGGGCCAGAAAGGTTCACTTCATCTTGAATCTGCACCTGGACTCAGGCTGAGTGAGTCCTAACTCCTCTAGTGGTGCCCCTCCAGCACTGGACATTGAGAGCCACGTTTATGACCCAGTTTGTGTTGTGCTTGCACTACACAATGTGGTATATGCATGAAACAAACTTTAAATCAGATTCATATAAATCTGGAGAAAAGCAACGCAGCACAAATCGCTGGGTTGTCTTACTCTGCACCAGGGAGGTGCTTCATTTGTATTGCATGGTTGTTCATAGGCAACTCCCAAAGTTTTGACGCATTCCCAGATTTACATATGTATGATCCGGTTTGCATTGAGTTTACACCACGCAATGTGGTATATGCATGACGCAAACCTTAAATCAGATTTAGAAGTCATGTAAGGCCATTATGAGTGAACCTGAGTGGCTTTCATAATTCTGGGGTAAAGATTGCAGCACAAAGAACGGTGTTGCCTTACTCTGCACTAGAAAGCCATTACCTTGGCATTGTGTCGGTGTTCTCAAACAACTCTCATGTTTTTTTTTACACATTTCCAGGATTACACGAACGCAGTTTTGCGTCAAAAAAATTGGCGCCGGCTAACGCCATTCTGAAGTGCCATGCGGGCGCCGTATTTAATCAATGACGTTAGCCGGCGTTAGCCGCCGGCGCTGCCTGGTGTGCGTGAAAAAAAACGACGTACACCAGGCAGCGCCCGCGTAGGGGGATATGGAGCTTGGGCGCCAAAAATTGGGGCAAGTCAGGCTGAGGCAAATTTTTCGCCTCAACCCGATTTGCGCCATTTTTATCGACTCCCAACCCCCATAGAAATGACTCCTGTCTTAGCAAAGACAGGAATCATGCCCCCTTGCCCAATGGCCATGCCCAGGGGACTTCTGTCCCCTGGGTATGGTCATTGGGCATAGTGGCATGTAGGGGGGCACAAATCAGGCCCCCCTATGCCACAAAAAAATTAAAATAAAATACTTACCGGAACTTACCTTAATGTCCCTGGGATGGGTCCCTCCAGCCTTGGGTGTCCTCCTGGGGTGGGCAAGGGTTACAGGGGGTGTCCCTTGGGGCATGGGAGGGCACCTCAGGGCTCCTTCCGAGCCCACAGGTCCCTTAACGCCAGCCTTGTCCAGGCGCAAAAAAAAACAGCGCAAAAGCGGGCGTATGTCATTTTTTTTGACCCGCCCACTCCCGAGCGTGAATTTTGCCCGGGAGTGTAAATACGGCGCACATGCCTCGGGGTCAATTTTTTAGACGGGAACGCCTACCTTGCATATCATTAACGCAAAGTAGGTGTCCACGCTAAAAAATGACGCAAACTCCATGGACTTTGGCGCTAGACGCGTCTAACGCCAAAGTATAAATATGGAGTTAGTTTTGCGTCGGAATTGCGTAAAAAAAAAACGACGCAATTCCGGCGCAAACAGAGTATAAATATGCCCCTAAATATTCATAAATCAAGTTCTATTGATTAGATTTTTGTCGTTTTGCTGTGAAGTATTTTATTAAAAATTACCCCATTTATTTAAATTGGGATGGGATTTTTTCTGTGTTGTGTTTTCTCCTTCTTACTGTTTGTTACTGTTTGTGTGCTGTATAAATACTTTACTCATAGGCTCAAAGTTAAGCCTGACTGATTTTGTGAAAAGCTACCAGTGGGTTTAGCACAGGTAAATTTAGATAATTTTGTGGTTCTCTCTGACAGGGATCGTAGTGGTTGTTTGAACGTAGATCACCCCCCTTCAACACAGAAACCAATTTATCAAAATTCCATTTACTCGTCTTTTGACAATTCAAAATGTTACTGTTAGACTTGGCATCCTTGGTGTTGTCTCCCCTGACTTTTTGCCTCTGCTTCTCAGGTTGTTGATGTGTACTGGACTCTGTTTTTGCTGTTTTTGATACTGTGGGTACTTTACCACTGCTAACCACTGCTAAAATGCAGGGACTCCTGTGCACAATGTATGCGTAATTGGCTATCCATGATTGATATAGTTGATTTACTAGTAAGTCCCTAATATAGTGCACTAGAGGTGCCCAGGGCCTGTAAATCAAATGTTACTAGTGGGCCTGCAGCACTGGTTGTGCCACCCACATTAGTAGCCCTGTAAACATAGCTCAGACATGCCACTGCAGTGTCTGTGTGTTCATTTTTAAACTTCCAATTCAACTTGGCTAGTGTACCCCTTGCCTGCCCTAAACCTTGCCTTTTCATATAAGTAAGGCACCCCTAAGGTAGGCCCTAGGTAGCCCCATGGGCAGGGTGCAGTGTATGTTAAAGGTGGGACATCTACTGATGTGTGTTACTTGTCCTAACAGTGAAATACTGCTAAGTTCAGTCCTCACTGTTGCAAGGCCTATCTCTCTCATAGGTTAACATGGCAGTTGCCTTTAAATATCCTTAAAGTGCATCTTCCCTTTGGGAGCAGAGGGAAATAGGGAGTTTGGGGTCGCTGAATTCACAATTTAAAAATACATCTTTTAATAAAGTTGGTTTTTAGATTGTTAGTTTGAACTGCCACTTTTAGGAAGTAGGCATTTTCTTGATTACATTCTGTGACTCTGCCTGTTTGTGGATTCCCTGTCTGGGTCAGTTTGACAGTTGGGCTGTTTGTGAGTCCCCTCTAGACAGTGAGACAAAGGGAGCTGGGTTGTAGCTGTAGCCTACTTTCCCTGATGAACCATCGGTGCTAGAGTGGAGGGAGAATTAGTCACTTGCCCCAGGATGAGCTGTGCTTGTTCTCTCACAATGCAGTCTCCAACTTCCATGTGTGCAGCAATCGGGTATAGGCCTTGTACCCCATGGCCCTGTGATTAATTAGGGAACTCTAAGTGCATGGTGTAGTGCAGAGGGCTGCTGTGTCTGTAGTGTCCGCCAGCGGTATTGCATGCACTGAACATGTCTTTCTACTTTCTCCCCCCCCCTTTTTGTGGTCTCCCTGTTCTTGTGTGCATTAGCATCATCAGGCGGAGGAGCAGTGCCATCGGAGCAGGAGGGAGCTGCATCCTACATTGCTCTGGAGGGCGAGACTACGGACTCCAAATTCACCAGTGGGATAGAAGGCGAGGGGAGCTCCACGGCGGGGACAGGAGCTGAGACCAGCGACACAACTCTTCCTCTGATGGGAGCTCCCTTGCATTGGTGGGCCCCTCAGTGCCCACTGCATCTACAGCTGCCACCCCCGCTACCAGCACCACCCTACCAGCATCCCCTCAGCGTGTGTCCCGTGGCCGCTCACCCAGGAGGGCGGGCATCTCCTTCGCCCCAGGCACCTCAGCCCCTGTCCCTGTCAGCCCTGCTGCCCTCAGTGAGGAGGCCATTGACCTCCTCAGATCCCTCCCTGTTGGGCAGTCTACCATTCTGAATGCCATCCAGAGTGTAGAGAGGCAGTTGCAACAGACAAATGCATGCCTGGAGGGCATTCATTCTGGTTAGGCAGCCCAACAGCAAGCTTTTCGAGCTCTGGCCTCAGCACTGATGGCAGCCATTTTCCCTGTGTCCAGCCTCCCCCCTCCAACTTCCTCCACCCAGACCCAATCACCAGCCTATCCCAAGCACACCATCAGACCAGCATGCACACACCTCAACTCACAAGGGTAGCTCTGGCAAACATAAGCACCACACATCCCACAGGCACTCACACAAGCATCATACCCATGCACACATGCCAACATCCACTGCCTCCACTGTGTCTCCCTCCTCCACGTCTCCCGCCCTGTCACGTCTCCACTCACACCTGCATGCACTACATCTTCAGCCACTACGTCCTTCACCAGCACGCCCATCACAACATACCGCTCACATGCACTCACCACCCCATTACCATTCACACATCCCCTGTGTCCTCTACCAGTGAGTCTGTGAGCTCTCCTCCCAAACTACACAAACGCAGTCACACACCGACCCAACAGCCATCCACCTCACGACAGCCTCCAGCCCACGCACATTCACCCAAAGTCAGCAAACGTACACCTCCTACAATCACTACCTCTTCCTCCACTCCCAAACCCCCTCCATATACCCATCCCAGTGTGTTTAAAAAACTTTTCCTGTCAAACCTTGACCTCTTCCCTACACCTCCCCTACCCCTTCCATCCCCTAGGGCCCGACTGTCCAGGTCCCAACGCAGCACCTCAGCCACCACATCACCGGGAACAGTGGTGCCAGCAGTAACCGGCTTCTGGAGTGCGCCAAGCAGCAGGGTAGCCAGTGTGCCAAAGAGCAAGGCCAAGGACATTCCCCCACCTCAAAAACTAAAGAAGTTGGCCACATCCCGGAGGGAGAAGGCCAAAACACCTGCCACCAAGGGCTCTCCCAGGACTACAGTTGTGAGTGGCAAGACAGCTGCGCCACCATCCAAGGTGGGGAAGGGCCAGAGGAAGAAACGGAAGTCGCCGCCAACCTGCACGGCGGACAAGACTGCCACCGGCACCACCACATGCACTGCCGCCACGGACACAGCTGCCCAGGACACCGCCGCCAGCAGCACGCTCACTGAGCCACCCACCTGCACCGCTGTCGAGGACACCACAGCCAGCAGCACGCTCATTGAGCCACCCACCAGCAACGCCACCCAGGACACCGCCACCAGCAGCACGCTCACTGAGCCACCCGCCAGCACCGCCACCCAGGACACCGCCGCCAGCAACACGCTCACTGAGCCACCCACCGGCACCGCTGCCCAGGACACCGCCGCCAGCAGCAGGCTCACTGAGCCACCCACCAGCACTGCTGCCCAATGAGCGCTGCAAGCACCGCCGCCACTGGGGCTGCCGCCAGCACCGCCAATGGCCACGCCACACCCTGTGCCAGTGGCACAACCGAAGACATGGCTGCCATCCCCAGTGGTTAGTTGTACGTGGCTCGTGGTCAATTCCAGGGGCCTGGACAGCTTCCATGTTGGCCCACCATCAGTGGAGAATGACATCCACTACCTCTGTCCTTGGCAGGATGAAGCACTCTGGGCACAAAGTCCCCTCCAGAACCAGTGGCGACTGTTATCCACTTGAGAGACTGTGGCTATGCACTCCCCAGGATAAAGCAGTGGGCAACCCACCCACTGGAGAGACTTGAGAGACTGTGGCTTTGCACTCCCCAGGATAAAGCAGTGGGCAAACCACCCACTGGAGAGACTTGAGAGACTGTGGCTTTGCACTCCCCAGGACAAAGCAGTGGGCAAACCACCCACTGGAGAGACTTGAGAGACTGTGGCTTTGCACTCGCCAGGATAAAGCAGTGGGCAAACCACCCACTGGAGAGACTTGAGAGACTGTGGCTTTGCACTCCCCAGGATACCTCAATGGGCATGGAGCCCCCTTGTGGAGCTGGCGTCGTGCACTCATCCGGCTGAGGTGCCCCCCTTCCCTTCCCCCCTGAGGTACCTGTTTTATTTCGATCTGATGCCCCAGCAGTGTTTTCTCCATTTCGATCGGGTATCTTGTTTGGGCCTCGCCCATGCATTTTGGGCCCAGTAGTCCACGGACTATCTAGGTGCAGTACATGGACTTGAAATCTTGGTGTACATATTTGTTAATAGTGTATATATATATTTTTGACTAATGGATTTTTACTCAATACAATCGTTCAAATTATTTCCTTTTGTCCTTGCGTTCTTCCCGGCGGGGTTGGGGTGTGTAAATGTAATGTTTCAACATGTATTGGTGTTTATGTTGTTGTGGGTGAGGGTGGGGGTGGGGGTTTTGCGTGTTGGTGTGTGTGTCACTCTCTTTTCCCTCCCCCTCCCCTGTGTCATAGGTGCAGTACTCACCGTGGTGGTCGTCGCCGTCAGTCGTGCTCCTGGTAGAGGAGCAGGAAAAGAATGACAGGTAGAATTTAGAGTTCCGGCTCCATGGTGTCCTGGTTCCTCATGGGGTGTGTAGAGGTGAGCATTTTCCCTTCCAAGTCCTGTTTCCGCAGTGTTTTTGTTCCCGTTGAATCCGTCCCAGAAAATGTGGCGGATTGGCCTCTCATATTGGTGTGGGTGAAACATTGTCTTCCGCCTGTCTGTTGGCGGTGACCGCCATGCTGTTTGTTTCTACCGCCGTGGTGGTCGGAGTGTTAAAGTGGCTGTCTATGTTGGCAGTTTCCGCCACGGTCATAATTCCACTTTTTTTTTACCGCCAGCCTGTTGGCGGTCTTACCGCCTCTTTAACACCAACCGCCAGGGTTATAATGAGGGCCACAGTCATATACCAGGGAACATATGTGATGCACATTTTGAATTTAGTTCCATTTACATATGGTGTACCCATGTGTCATTGAGAGCTGATTCTTGTACTGTTTGCCATGCCCATCACTTATAATATGTATTATCATATGTCAACCTGGACATGCATCATGTATGTTGTGGACACAATGAGTAATGTCTAAACTCATATCCTCTCATATTTATGTACCAAGGGAGAGGAAGAATGTGACAACCACCAGTCTACCATCCCCTGCTAGACCCACAGGCCATGGAATAAAGACATTTGATACCCCTGTATCGTTTGAAGTGGCAAACAATAGTGGATCTGAGTCACCAGTTGGAGCCAGATCTGATACCTGCTTTCAGTCATTCAAACAGCATACCACCCATTGTACAAGTTATATCAGTGTTGCACTTCCTAGCCACAGGGTCCTTCCAACATACAGGCCCTCATTATGACATTGGTGGTTACGGCCACCTACATACCGCCGCAGTGGCGAATATCCATTCCCCATATTGTGATACACACACACCAATGTGACAGAATACTGCCACATACACAAATCCGCCAGTCCAAAGTTCAGTAGTAAAGTGGCGGTACCAACACCGCTACCGTTACGCCAACAAAACAACGCCCACCACATCATGACCCACGAATCAGCACGGGGACATTCAATGGCGGTAAACCATTGGCGGTACATACTGCGGCGCTCAGAATGGACACCCACATTCAAAACAACACTACATTGGCCAATACTAAAAACACACACCTGACACTCATAACACCACACACACCCACACACAGCACCATAAAACACACACCCTCATTAACCACAACCCTTTATGAACAACAACTACTGCCAGGAGATTGACACGAACAACACAGAGACAACTAGATAAACACACCACACATACCCATACATCCCTCCCGCACCCCACATCACACACCCCAGCACATTACTCAACACACTCTCACCAACACACACCTCACAACACCCATGTTCCCACTAAGGCACCCCTGTTTCACTGATGAGGAGTTAAGGGTCATGGTGGAGGAAATAGCCAGGGTAGAGCCACAGCTGTTTGGAGCACAGGTACAGCAAATATCCATTGCCAAGAAGATGGAGCTATGGCAGAGGAACATGGACAGTGTGATTGCCATGGGACAGCATCCAAGAACAAGGGGCAACATCAAGAAGAGGTGGAACAACCTTCCGGGGAAGGACCGTTCCATGGCGCAAGACACCAGCTCGCCATCCAGAGGTGGACCCCCACCTCCTCCTCCGCAGCTCATAGCATGGGAGGACAAGTCTGGGCAATACTGCATCCTGAGGGACTCACTGGAGTAGCCAGAGGACTTGACACTGGTGAGTCAATATTTACTACTTATCACCCCCTATACCTGCATGCCATCACGCACTCTCACCGTCACTCCCATCACTCCACACCATCTCACACACTGCACCTACACATCTGACTAACCCCAATGCCAAATCCTGCATGACATACCAATGCATGGACAGCCCTCCCAGCCCTGCATGGACACCCATCACTAAAGCATGCACAGCATAGTGAAACCAACAATCACACTATATATCACAATACACAAACAAAGGTGACAGGGCAATAGCAACGATAGAGGGGAAGACAGGGTTGTACAATATGTCACAGACATGAAGCATAATACATCTCTTACACCCCCACAGGTGCCCTAGCCAATGTCAGCGGAGAGGAGGTGCCACGACTATCCAGTCCTCCAACAGAAGATGCTCATAATGATGACAGTAACTCTGGACTTCAGGATCTGGACAAATAACCTGGCCCATCAGGAACGACTGGACAGTCGATCACCCCCAGCCCACTCACAGTCCACCACAGAGCTTCCCCCATCAGTTAACAACACCACAGCACCCACGCAGCGTAATCACACCTCTGTCCCGAGGACACGTCAATCAGCAGTGTGCCCACGTGTACAGGAACCCCAGTCCACCCCTTGTCCCCAAGACAATCAGGGACCTGCGGTCAGTGGCAATGGGCATCCTGTTCAGGGGACAGAGGCACAGGGCAACAGGGACACTGGGAGGACTACTGTGTGCCGGGGGGAGGACAGGCCCAGGGAACTGACTCTTCAGGAGGCACTCACTGAGATTCTGGGAGCCTATCAACATTCCCAGGACACAATGGGCCAGACCCTTGACAACGTGCAGGAGAACATGCGGCTGCAGGATGAACAGTATCAGGGGATCAGGGAGGACTTTCAGACCAACAACACCACCTTGATCTCCATAGCAGGGGTGCTGGCAAACATGGCCGACATCATGATGGAAGCAACAGCACAGCAGGGGGCCCCTACCACTAGCCAGTCCACTGAACAGCCCTCCACTACCGCTGCAGCTAGTGGGAAGGAGGCACCACCACAGGACCCACAGGTCACCAACACCCCTCCCCCTGCAGAAGGTGAACCACCCCGCAAACGTTCCCTGCGACCCAGACAGAAGCCAGAGACACTTGCCAAGACCAACACCAGGATTTGTGACTCTCCTGATTGTCCCCCTTGTGTCCCACACTGTCACCTCGTCCACTTTGAACTGCCTTTGCTCCCCTTCCTATGGCCCCTTGGACACTGGACCTGTGCTACAAACAGATTGGAACAATACCCTGGACCTTCCTCCACCAACACCCCATTCCATTGCACATTTCCCTCAATTTCATAGCACTACAATAAACACCCTTGAACACAACTTGACTACAATTTTTTAAGTGCTGAAAATGTGCATTCCTGGAAACAGTCACATCAAGTGCAAAATATATAAACACTGTGAGAGCATAGAAATAATGACCTGTAGCTGTCTGTAGTCATCACATCAGTACACAGTTGTTATCTCACCAACATCTGTAAAATGACAAGCCATAATTGACAGTAAGTTGAGATGCAAAGGAAGTTAATGCCATAATGCCACAGCCACACAGAAGGATAGGAAGATTTGAGGTGTGTCTTCCCCATGGAGTGATCATTGCCCCATTTTGATTGCTCTGTCCAGTAGCTTGAGGACCCCTTAAATGAAAGATAAATGCCAATCATTAACTTTTTTTTAAAAACAAGCGAGTCCGTAGAAAGTGTCAACATGTTGATGAAATATTGGGGGATCTTGTTGGGATGCATCCTAGAGAGGTAAATTCCTGCCTAACGGATGTCCTCATACGCTGTTGATAAAGAATTATAGGAGGGTGACACCCCCTCATGCTTGGTTTGATACTGAATGCACAAAAGGTTCTTAAACAGCTCACAAAAACATTGCCTCGAGATATAACTGCAGTGCAAACAGCTAGAAAAAATTATAAAACAGCCATCCAGAACAGGAAAAGAAAAATTAGAGCCACTGCATGGGAAGAACTGGAACGAGCGGCCACCTTAAAAGATAATAGACTATTTTGGGAAGTCATAACTAAAAGTTTCTTTTCAGCAAGGCATTCCTCTGGGACAGATTGCTACATTTCAAATCAGGAATGGGCAGGCCATTTCTTCAAAATGTTTAATGCAGAATGGTTAGAGGAGGGACAGCTGTGCATTTATCCCCCTATTCTACTGGGGGACCTTGAAGAATTTAGCAACTCCATCACAGTGGAGAAGTTCAAAAAGCCATCTTATGCTACAATGAGGAAAGCAACAGGTCCAGAAAGGGTCGCATGTGAACGTTTTAAACAAAGTCTTGAGTTATGGGTACCTGTGTTAGCCAATATATTCAGTTCCTTGGTAATAGGGGGGAGTTTGGAATCCTGGAAACAGTCAATCGTTGTCCCAGTTTACAAAAAAGGGGACAAAAATGCCCCTTCAAATTATCAGCCCATTTCCCTTTTAGATTCTTTCATGAAGATATTCGTGAGAGTTAGTTTAGGAAAATTATAAAGTTGGGCAGATACCAGTGCCTTTTTTATTGATGTTCAGTATGGGTTTTGCCCAGAAAGGCCATAGCAGAACAAGCCCTAAACCTCTCCCTGATAATAGGCAACTATGTACACGCAAGGGGAGCTGCCATTCATATGGCTTTCATGGATCTCTCCTCTGCCTTCGATTTAGTGAATAGGGAGACATTTTGGGAGATTAAGTCCTTAGCCGCTGTTGGTCCTCCTCTTCTGGCAGTTTTAAAACTTCTGCACCGTGAAAACTACGTGAGAGTGTGGTACTTCCAGGAAGGTGACTTGATGACCCCTTTCCCAGTAACTCAAGGGGTAAGATAAGGATGTAATATGACCCCTTTCTTATTGTTTTTTATATTACTACGCTGGACTCTTTTTTAAGCACTTGCACTTTAGATCTCCCTAAAATTGGTCAGCGATTGGTTCCCAACCTGCTCTATGCAGACAACGCGGTGCTCTTAGCTTGCTTATCAAATGGTCTGCAGGCATTGCTAGATGGGTTTCAAGGTTTTATGCAGGGCTTGAATCTTAAAGTCAATAGCTATAAATCTTATATCCTAACCTGTGGACAAAAGAATACCTGTTCTAAAACGTTTCATCTGGGTGGTAAACCAGTAAGAAAAACAAAGAACTTCAGTTACCTCGGAATTCTTTTTGATGCAAAGCTATTGTGGGAACAATTGCTCTCTTAGGCTAACAAGCTATGGCAGTAGGGTGTGAGCAGTTGTTTAGGTTCACCAAGAAATGAGGTCATAAACCCACAAAAGAATTGATCCAATTATATAAAAGCAATTTGTTTTCTATATTTATTTATGGAGCAGGAGTATGGAAGTATAAGCCACCCAGTCCTCTACAGATTACATAAAATAGCTTTCTGAGTAGAGTTCTGGGCCTCCCTACATCAATTTCAAGTTTCTTCTCCATTCGTAAACTGGTCTGCATTATTTGGAAGAATGGATCGGGATGGCACCACTCATGTTATGGCTTAAGTTTTGGTTATGTCCTGAGCTGATCTTCTCATGAGGATTGACTCAGACAAAAGAAATATCAGTCCATCTCCTGGATTTCATATAAGAGTAAAGTACGGGAAATAAGCCTGAGTCACTTTTTTGAGACATCTGAGAATATATGTCTGAATGCTACGGTCTTAATGAAGGATCTTTTTTTGGCCCACATAGATAAAATAAGATGGGGAAAGGTGGCGGAACTGTCAACAGTAAAATTGTATATACCCATATTGACATGCCCTGGGATGGAGCCATACATGACTTGGGTCAAAGATCCAGACCACAAATTCTATCTCACGCAAATTAGAACTAATAATACAATACATTTTTGAGAGGCAATCCCATTTGCAGGTTCATCGTTCAGGTCATTGCCCTGTTGTCCGTGTGAAGGGGTCTCCAAGAAGTCTACAATGCATTTTATGCTGCCTTGCACACTGTATTATGCTTTTAGAAAAGTTTTTTATGTCCCATTCTTAGAGAAAAATGTCCAGTTACGTACTCTAAGGGTTTCACAATGATACAGCGACTAGAATCTCCAACAATATATTTTGTTGTTCTGAATTTTATCATACAGGCATTGACATTATGGAGAAAGTAGGCACAGTGACCGATGAAGGAGAAATGAGGACTTATTATTTTATGAATTTTTAAATGCTTGATGTACTTTTTAAATGTAATAATACGTATTTCTTTATTAATGTTTTGTGCTTTTTTGGCTCCTATGTGGCTAAATAAAGTTAAACTGACTGATTGACTGACATAAAAAAAAGTACACCATTTAAAGTAGAGATGCTTTTATTTCTCTGAACTTTTCTGACTTTGCATGTGGTCTGTACTGTACAGCACACACTCGAAGTGGGAATAGTTTTTAAGTTTTTCTAAGCAAAGTATTTTTTGCTGGAATGTGAGCCTCCCAGTTCAAAACGTATGAGAGACGCATGCACACAACTTTGCCCTTGTTTCAAAGGTATGTGAGTGGCACGCAGGACAGTGTCATATCTAAGTATATATGTTGCTTTCCTGCATTCTTCCTTTAATACTGCGCAGCGGAGCAACTTTGGATGCTATGCTGCATTGTGTGAGAATTGTGTAAATCTGAGCCTAAATCTGAAGGTCAAAACTTTGACTAGACGACTCTTGTAAGCACCCTCTGCTTTGTCACGGCCGTTGTGAAATCGCACCCATGTTCTGGTCAGCTGTGCATTTTTGGTTTACAACATAAAAAAAATCATATCTATGGTTCCCCTTATTTGATTTTAAAAGTTTGCTATGTTTCTACTCCTTAAATTGTTCATTATTTTTCTAAATTGCTTTATTAATTTCATTGTATTCTTTTCTTGCATTTACCATTGTTGAATTGAATATGTAGTGCTCTGGGGATTGCCGTCTCCTTGTGACATAGCTACCGGGGGTTGAGTAGAGATCATCTAAGAGCTGTGTTTACGATATAGATTTACTATATTAATAGGGGGTCACTGCCTCCAAAACAAATCACCCAATTTCTCCAAAATTAATAATCCAAGATCTGATCATTTGCTTTAGGGTTAGTAGCGGAAATAGAGGTGTTCCTATGGGATGGAAAGCAGATGGTCATTGGAATTTCACCAAGCCGCAACAAAATAGTAGCTCTGAGATCATTCACAAACCTTTGCAATATACACACAACGTATGGGGGGGCCACCAAAGGATGTTAGCATGTGCCCTAGATGCGAAGGACTCCCAAAATGAAAACATATCATCGTAGTGCGGGAGAAGGAAAAAAAGAAAAAAATGTTAAAGTGTACTTGCAGCATGAAAGTAATTTAAACAATCGGATTTTCACTGGTTGAAAATCCAACAGGTTAGGGTTGTGAGTACGCACAGAGGTCCACAATGTGACTTGTCTGCTTTGTACGTCATGTTATACTTACTATACTATGGATTGTATCAATAACATTCATTAAAAAGCCTTGTAAAAGAAAAGGAAAACATTACAAAAAAGGATGGGACATAGCCAAATGCTTTTGTTTGGGAAGAGAAACGTGAGAAAAATGAGAAAACAAACGTGCCTGGAAAAGGGCCGTTCAGAGACACATGCATATGTGTTTAAATCATACTTTCTGTCCTGTTGCTTCATTCTTTAATTGAAAAACGCAAAGCTACCTACATAGTGATGGGGATGGAAAACGTTTTGTCATTAATTAGTTCTAAATAAAGTCAATGTTATGACAAAAGTGGAGGCACCGGTATGCTTACAATACCTTTCTTCACAGCAGAGGAGACACGATTATTAACATTGTATTAACTGAGAAGAACAAACACCCCAACACCTGCTCCCAAGGAAAATGCGAAAAATAAAAAATCACACAATCAGGAAGTTATTTTTTCAGCTTTGGTCATCTTGTCCCTGTGGGTTCTCTCCAGTTCCCACTTTTGTCTGTGGTTGCAGATAGTAGGTGTTAAAGCGAATTTCATTTACAAACCATTAATGTTTTTTATTACACATGTTTATTTAAAGCACATATATTACCCACAAAAACTTCTATTAGGGATTTACTTACTTAAATATTATCCAGATCTATGAGGGCCTAGCACCATTCCAACGCCACATTAGTGTAATTTTGTTTTACACTAATGTGGCATTGGAAGACCAAAAACATGGCACCATATTTACGAGGTGGCGCAATTCATACACCACTTTCCCATTGTGTTACATTACATTTCTTTACAAATTCACACAAGGTGGAGCAAATTTGTCCTGGCCTTGCTTTGTATATCTTACTTGAGGCTTTGCGCTGCCTTGCGTCACCTTGCATGATGCAAGGTCATCTGTAAGGCTTCTTAAATCTGGGTCTGAGTTTCTTTACCAATAGAGCACTTCTGCTCTGCCTTGTGTGAGTCATATGACTGCCAACATATCAGGGATATCATAGTAGGGAAAGCGCTAACAATGTTTAGCATGTCAGCATACAACCAAAATTGTTGAAACAAACATAGCAAGGTGCCACAGCACAATTCTCGCAACAAGGATGTAAAACGTATATATCTAACATAAGTTTAAGTGAAGTGACCTGGGAAGCGAATGGAACATTGGAAAATGTATTGGAAGTCCATTTCTAGTACCCACCAGCCAATAATCTACAAAGAATACTGCTAATGGAAAGTGGTATAAAAGGTGATTTGAAGATGAGGAAATTCTCATAGCTATGGTGAATAAATAAAAAAAATATTTTGGAAGCTCAGACACATACCAGAGTTAAAACTGCATAGTGGAATGCCACATTTACGGAAATAAGTATTGTTTGTAATAGTTAAGTAAACAATTCATACTATTGTAAATTTGTCAAATTATGAAAGAATGAGCCAAAGCCTAGCTGCAAATAGACATGATGGCAAGAGAATACATTGATGGTCTATCATTCTATAGATATTACTTGCAAGAAGAAACATCTGCGAAATGGCATTTTTCCAAAGTGGGGTATTGTGTTGGAAAATGAGATGCCACATGGCACTAATTACAAGTTTGTTTGTACAGAGATGTAATCATTACCGCCCAGTATTCCTACCAAGGTACCAAGCAAATCAAAGTTTGATGTCTTGAATGTGGAATAACAAGTGGGACCGTACTAGTCTGTTTGCTAACTCATATTCCATAAATCTAGAACATTTTCTCCTCATATTTTCTACCTATTTTTTGGAAATCAAAAATGTAGATGTATACTAAGAAGACATGATGGTACAATTCTACAACTTGTTATTGAGTTTGATCACAATTTCTCAGGAAACCTCACAATTTAATTTCTACCACACCACACAATCTGTAATCAAAGTCACATGAATTCAGATGGATGATGTGTTATTCTAGATAACTACTGAATAGTATTTTCATGGTTTTAGCACCAAATTCATTACTGACCGTAGCAGACATATCTGTGTGTGCAAAATGCTCTCCTTGTATGTGGGGTTCTAGAAGGAATGCACAAGAGCCCAGCTGTCACTGACCCAGACGCGTGTAAAGAGACAGGCAAAGGGACAAAATGATTTAAGTAAGAAAATGACATCTTCCTAAAAGCAGTGTTTTCAGTCTTTCAACTTAAAACCCAACTTTACCATCAGTTGTCATTTTGAATTGTGAGTCCAGAGACACCAAGCTTGAAATATCTATCTGAGTCCCCAATTGGAAAATATACTTATAATATGTAAGAAGGCAAGCCCAATGTTAACCTATGGTACAGTGTTGCAAAACGAATTTAAGATGTTTTTCACTACCTGGACATGTAAGACTAAAAGATACATGTCCAACTTCTTAAACACACTGCACCTTACCCCTGGGGTTGTCCAGGCCTACCTTTAGGGTGATATACATGCATTATAAAGGAATGTTTGGGCCTGTCAGGAGGGTTAATTTGCCAGGTCGACATGGTAGTTTAAAACTGCACCTAAAGGCTTTACAGTGACAGGTCTGAGACATGTTTAAAGGGGTACTAAGGTGGGTGGCATAATCAGTGCTGCAGGCCTACTAGTAGCATTTAGTTTAATGGCCCTAGATACACATAGTGAACTTTGAAAGGACTTATAGCTTAATTAAACATGCCAATTATGGATAAACCAATGTTACCATGTTTTCAGCAGAGAACACATGCACTTTAGCACAGGTTAGCAGTGGTAAAGTGCTAAGAGTCCCAAAGCCAACAACAAAGAATTCAAGAAAAAGTCAAGGAAAAAAGGCAAAATGTCTAGGGGTGAAGTGCAGAAAGGGCCAGGTCCAACTGTATGTCTGCAGAACATCCATGGAGGATGACATATTAATGCTGTGTTTGGAAAACAACACTGAATCCCCAAAAGCTGTAGTATTAGGCGCTTTTGAAAACAATACACCACAAATACAAAAATCAAGATAAATGACCTAGGCCAAAGGTTCTTAACCTTTTGACTTCTGTGGGCTCTCACTTATTCATTACTGGAACCCAGGTACCCTTACTGAATCATTATTGGAATCAAGGGACCCCCACTGAGTCATTACCAGAAGTCAGGGACAGCAGCCTAAGTATGTTCGATGATCTGAACTGCAAAACAGTACACAAAAATACAGAAAAAATCATTCATCAAGCTTATGCACAAATTACATATTTTAGTTAATTCACAAACAAATAAAAGATATTATATATATATTTTTGATTAGAAATGGTAGAGCGTTTCTACATTCAATTAGGCCACTCATCATCCATGGCATGTTCTTTTTGATGTAGTTGCTCTGCTCTCACAAATCAAACTGAGCATAGTAGCTTAATTTGTAACTTCCTGCACATTCACAAAATGTTTTAACATTTTCAGTGTTCAATTTTGCTTCTTTATTTATATGCACTTTACTAACCTAATAATTTTATATATTTTTCTAAGCAGTTGTGGGCCATCTCAGTAGTCTTTACAGTCTTAGCAGATGTACAGCTCATCAGTATAGTGCTAGAAACAAATGGTCAGCCGGATCAGAAAATATTTTGACTGGCACTTTTTCATGGCACTATTTCATGTCTTTGTTGTTAAGGCAGTGCTTGCTTAACCCTTTGAGTTCAGGTATCCACCAGTGGTTGAAAACCACACTACCTACCCAGGGCTAAGGCTGCTTGGAAAGAGTTTCCACAGCAGCCTGAGCGTTTTCTTTTTTTTACTGTAACGGTGATAGGAACTTAGGGAGTGCTGACATCATTACAGTAAAATTTAAGTAAAACAAGCCAAAGGGCTCATTTTACTTTCACTGCATCAGTGCTTGGGGCCATATTTCATCCCCTCCAAGCACTGATTGGTATGGGAGAGGTATCTTTGGAAAGGGGAGGTATAGTTAGGACCATGTTTCCACAGGAAAAGCATTTTTGTATTTGCCTATATCTTTGGTCTCATTTGATGAATCTTCACAATATTTTACAAATAAGTGTGCAGGAGGATGGCCTGGTTTGTAGTGGGTACCTAAGGTACTTCCACCTTCTGCAGGTTCCAGTTATCCCTTATTAGTGAAAGGTAAGCAGTGTTCCAGCATCTTAGGCTGTCTAGGGGTAGCTGTAGCAGAGCAGCCAAGGCTGAACTAGGAGATATGCAAAGCTCCTGCAATACCACTATAGTTACACAGTACGTATACACATTAAAAGATAATACTCAGTGTTACCAAAAATAAAGGTACTTGTTTTAGTGAAAGAAGGCCAAAAATATCTTAAAGGCAATACTCCTTCTGGAGGTAAGTATTATACACAATAAATACACTAGTAACCAAAATCAGGTAAGTGCACAGTCATAGAATAGTGCAAACAGTAGAAAATGCAATAGATTGCAATGGGCCTAGGGGCAACACAAACCATATACTAAAAAAGTGGAATGCAAATGTTGAATTCCCTCCTAGGCAAGTTTAGTGTGTAGAGGGGTGCTGGGAGTGTAAGAAAACACCAAAGGTAAGTAAAGTACCCCATCCCAGAGCCCAGGAAAGTAGGAGTAAAGTACAGTAAATTTCCTCAGAACTCACTACAAGTCGTGATGAATGATTATGCAAGAACCAAGCAAGACTGCAAGCAGCAAATGATGGATTCTTTGACCTGAAGTCCTGTGGAGAGAGGAGACCAAGTGCAGAAGTCGAAGAAGAGTCCAGGAAGAACAGGAACTCCTGTCAACCTGGAAGAAGGTGCAAAAGTGGATTCTCTGGTTAGAAGAAAAGCACAGAAATACACCAAAGAAGATAGCTGCGGGTTCCTGCTTGGTGCAGGAGATGTCCCACGTCTAGTTGTTGGATGCAGGCTGGTTGCGCCATTGAATTCGACCAACAAACATTGGTTCAAGTAAATACGCTGTTTGCATCTAAGAGGACCTGCCTGGACCCAGGAGGGTCCTGGTAGCCTCAACTTGGACTAAGGAGACAGAGGGAGCTCCCAGCTCATCAGACAATCCTCAGAAGACTAGGCAGCCCCCACAGGAGTCACAGAACATGAGGACAAAGAAGATGCAAAGTGCGGTTGTTGTAGCACTACACTGGAGGTTCTCACGCTGCCGGAGAACAACTCAGGGAGCTGTGCATCACAGGATAGAGTGCTCGGGACCTGTGCTACGCTGTGCATGAAGAACATTTGGAAGAAGGGCACAGAAGACCAAGGACCTGCAGAAGTCCAGTGCACAAGGATACTGTCGCAGCATGGGAAGGCAAGCTCTTACCTTCACCTAATTTGGACAGCTGGACATTTGGACAGTCTGGGTCACTTTGGTCTACCACCTATGTTCCAGGGATCATGCTCGTCGACAGGAAAGGGGTCCCAGAGTACCGGTTGTTGTTGCAGAAGGGTGCCTGCTGAAGCAGGGACGTGACTCCATCACTCCACAGGAGATTCCTTCGGTTCTTCTGGTGCAGGGTAAAGACAGGCAGTACTTAGAGCATGTACACTTTAGAAACTGTTGCAAATGCTGGCTGGAGCGGAAGTTGCAGGTCACAGGAGTCGTCCTGGATACTTTGTTGCAGGTATAGTGGTTCCTGGAGCAGTCTGCAGTTGATCCAATGGTCAGAAGCTGAAGTAGAGGATGCAGAGGAGTCCTGGAGGAATCTTGCAAACAAAATCTGAGGCATCAGTCAGGTATAGCAAAGTGGCATTTGACATGCCCACATAACAAAACAAACACATATACACACTCTCTCTGTCTTCATTTCAAAGGCCTGAAAAAGGTTGATTAGTTTAAAACACGCCAGGGTATATTTACGTAAGTGGTGCTGCAAATAGTGCCCCCCTACGCCACCATGGTAGTGCCGTATTTACAATATGGCTCACCATGGCAGTAGTTAGGGTGACTAGCATCATGATTTATTACGCTAATCTGGTGCTTTGCAGGATTAGCATAATGAGACTAATCCTTCAAAGCACCCAGAGGCCCATTGCAATCAATGGGAGCCTCTTTTTAATGCCTACACTTAGTAGGCAATAAAAAATGGCAATTAAAATGGTGCAAAGGAATCATAGATTCCTTTGTGCCATTTCTACGGCCATCCTAGTGCCGAAATGCTCCCCTTGCATACATTATGCCTGTAGTAGCCATAATGTGGTGCAAGGGTTACGAAGAGGCGTAATGCAAGCATTGCACCACTTTGTAAATATGCTACCGTGTTTTTCCCCTTCCAACGCCACATGAGTGTTAAAAGAAAAGACACTATTGTAGCATTGGAATGGCGCAAGGGCTCCATAGATGTGGCCCATTGTGTCATATGTTCCCCAAACAATCTGTACTCTTGTCCCTCTCAACTGCCCCATCAATACCCCCATGTTGCGCTTCCCATAATGTGCTTTGTCAGCTAATCCCAGTGTGATTATTAGGAAATCTAAGCTTACACCACCCCCCATCTTATTGACCAAGCTATGTCCCTGTGGATGACTCAGTCCTCCAACTGAGTTACATTGAATCCTGTCTGAAAAAAGAAATTCTCACAGCATACTATTTCCAGAATTTTACCAGCCCTATGAGTAGGATAGCCCTCTGATACATTAACATTGAACAGTCAACAATCTTCTGAATTGAGTTGTAATGTATCAATGGACATATGAAAATGGACATTCACATCCCTGGTAGGAAGAGGTCTAATACTGGGTGAAGAGATAACACTTAGGCAGACATTAGTTCGATCTAAAGTTGCACCTAGAACCAACGTGGGAATCCATAATAAAAAAAAAAGCCAAATCAGCCCCATTGGGTCAGTCAAACTAATTACTAGTACCTCGAGATCACCATCAATATCTCACTAATTTCCAATATTTTACCCATTGCCTCCTCATAACTGATAGCCAACCCACCCTCTATCTGGCCCATTGGCAGTCAATAACTGAAATATAGGAGGCACCAATCCATCTAAAATTATAATACTGTCTTCCTTTAACCCAGATTCAGATGTTGCAGCAACTGTGGTGTCTCAGCTGCTTGGGCGTCCAAGAACTGTAGTGCCTTGATTGGTTACTAAGCCTGGAGCTGCTGGCTGTGAGTTTCACTCACCTGGGGCTGCCTTCCCTCACTTTCCTGGCCTCCAAACCCCTGCTCCTTGCTCCTCCAGCAACAAAATGGCATTTGTGTGCCTGAGGATTTGCAGTTGCTCTTTAAAGCTCTTCCACAGCTAGTCTGGATTCCTCATTATATTTAATAATCTGTAGTTCATAATTAAGAGGAGGTAGATATATTATGTTTGGGACCTATGGATCTGTAATGATAAAACTTCTGTGATGGTAAAGTCAAAATTTGTATTTAAATTTTGAACATGCTACCTTTAGAGAGTTGGCATTTCTGTGCCCTTAGCCCTTTGTGCATGCGGCCTGTCTTGGGTCACATGACTGGGTAAAGCTGACAGTTAGACTTTCTAAATTCCTCCCAGACAGTCACACCATGATAGGATTAGGTGTGCCTCCATTGGCCATTCATTGGGTTGGTGGGGGAGCAGAGAAGAGCTAAGCCCCATTTGCACCTGAATAGGCTATGTCCTATCTCATCACAATACACCTAAGGACCCTGTATCGTCACTGCAGCCGGCTAGAAGCCAGAGCAGAGGAGTCAGGAAAACTCCAGAGAACCTTTCCAGACCCTACACTGACCTTCTACGAGCAGGGCACCCAGGTGTAAAAATAAGACCTTCAGACTCACTCTTCAGTTCACTACTGGACCTGTGGAAGAACTCTCAGAGGACTGCCTGCTGCTATGACCTGCTGTGCACTCTGCCAGACTGTTGCTATACCTGGAAGGACAACTTTGCTGCCTGGGGTCTGCCTTGACACTCAGAGGCCAGCCCTCAGGTTGAGTCCTGCATCTACACCTGCACCGTGGACCACCAGAAGTGACTGCAAGAGATAGTTTGCTGGCCTCCTGTTCAGAGCCAGAGGGACATACCAGGCTCCTACCATCTTGAACCCACACCTGGGTCAAACTTGAGTGATTCCTGAAAACCTAAGAGGTCTTCATCCACTCCTGGCCCCTGGGTTGTGATGCTAAAGGTGTCCAGAACAAAATTTGGCCATATGTGTTCAGAGAACCAGAAGGAGATCAGGACCATCCTGCTTGCTTACCCGCCCAAGGTGCATCAGCAGTCAGATTCACTTTGTGGCTTCTCCAGCTACATTCTTCTCCGCAGCAGCAAATCCATTTCAGTGGTCCTTCACCAAAGGTGTATCTGACCTCACAGAACTGTCTTCAGCTACACACTTCTGCTTCGACTCACTGGAGATTTTTGACTTCTATTTTGGTGACAAAGTCTGCAGGTAAAAATCTTCATTGCTGCTTTGCTCCATGGTCATCAGAAAATGAAGATTCCTCCTCAGACACTCCTATAGCCTTGCCCCCCTGAAATTCTATCTTCTCAGACCTTTTTCTCAAAAATATTTTCTATGTCTGAAGGTAAGGGCTGACTGAGCCCAATCCACTCCATGTATCCGAACCAAGCTCCATCAAAGTTGGCCTTAACTTTCAACTTTGACCCTGTCTCATACGACTGGATATCTGGGGTTGCCACTTTTATCTTTTAGTACTATTTTTTAACCTTACAAAATTCATAACTCCTGTCCTACTGATTGGATGTTTGTCATTTTGGTGTCGCAAAAAATCTAACGAAATGTACTCTATTTTCATAAAATGATTTGGGAGTTTTCTTAGATAGTGTTACGTTTTTTGTGCTTCATGAATACTTTACACATTGTTTCTAAGTTAAATAAAGCCTGATTGCTGTTTGTGCCAAACTAGCCATGGTTACGCACAGATTAATTTGGTGACTTTATGTATCTCACCCTGCAAGGGATTGTTGCTGTTGTTTGACTAGGGCATACACCCCAGTAAATCAACAACCAAATCTCTCACTGTAACAAATACAATGAGATAAAGAAATCATTTGGTTAAAAACATACATGACAAAAAACAACTGAAGAACTTTGAACCTTTAAAAGAGAGTGATAATAAACACTTTTTAAGTGGGTCTTGGAAGAATAAAAAAACAAGGTCTTTTTCACACAGTCAAAGAATGCTTTGTAAATATGAGTACGTGGGTTCAATCTACTTAGTGTTACTACTGACATCTGTTAGTTTGTACTCATCAATAGAGATATCATTTTTCTAACAAGGAAGATGCCTTGAAATCAGCACTTCTGTTTTTGTTGTAGGTACGTGATTAATCTTCAGAAAGCAATTTTTGGAAATGGCCCTTTCAGTAGGATCACCCACAAACCCTTTGTTTTTTCCCTCCACATATTGCTGATGCTTTTTGTTGGCCTTAGGACTAGGGACACTTTAGCACTGCTGACCAGTGCTACTGTGCATGTGCTTCCCCCCTAAACCATGGTAACACTGGTTCATCCAAAATGGGGATATTTATTTTGTAAGTGCCTAATAGAGAGTGCTACCTGAAATCAAATGCTACTAGTGGGCCTTCAGCATTTATTGTGCAACCCACACAAGAAGCCCTTTAAACATGTCCTGTGTGCGTAGTTTTTCTGCGATGTTGACATAGCTCTAAAAACCTCTTGCTGAGCCTTAACTTCCCCTTTTATTACATATGAGTTAGCCCTAAGGTAATCCCTAGATAGTCCGTAGGGCAGGACGCTGTGTGACGGCAGGGTGCTGTGTAAGCATAAGGTAGGATGTGTACTTTCAAGCTTTGCACGTCCTGGTAGTGAAAAACACCTAGATTCATTTTTCACTACTGTGATGCCTAGTTCTCTATCTATCCGTTGAGTTTCATCATTGAAATAATAAGGGGAAATCTTTTTGCTGGAAAAGTTGGATTCAATATTACTACTTTAGAAATGCTATTTTTAGAAAGTTGGTATTTTTCTGCTCTCAAAGATCTGTGTGCCTGTTGCCTGTGTCCAATGCACTGGGGTAGGTTACAGCTTGATTTTGCACCTTCCCTCTAGACAGCCACATACAAAGGAAGGGTGGGTGTGTCTGAGTGCCCATTTGTATCCTGATGGCTCATCCTGGGCAGGGCGGGAGGGAGGAGCTGACACACCTGAAAGGGCAGTTTCTGTCCTCACAAAAAGAGCTGATTACCCCCTGTAGAGAGTCTGAAGACAAGGCGAGAAACAAAGGACCTCTGTTCACATCAAAGACCTTTCTTCTTTCCCCCCACTTCAAAGGCACAAATGGGTTTAAGTACTATGTTGTAAAGTGGATTATTGGTAAGGGCAGGTAAGTAACTACACTTAGCAATAGGCCACTAACCCCCACCAGGTCCAGTTAGTTCTCAATAAATTGATCCCAGCTCAACCCTTGGAAGCTTGGCAACAAGTGGCAAGGCTTAACTTAGGAGGCAGGTGTGTAAAGCATTTAAAAATCACAAAACAGTAAATAAGTAAAACACAACACACAATAAAAATCCAACACTCATTTCAAAGAATAGATTAAATTTTGATGTTTTAAAATGACACCATAATGATTCAAATCAGATAAGGAGAATCAGAGATGTGAATTTTTAAGGAATAAATGTTTACTAGCACATAGAAACGAAGGCCCATATTTATACTTTTTGACTCAAACCAGTGCCGGCGCTGGTTTGGTCAAAAAATTTACCGCTGGCTAACACCATTCCTATGCCCCTGGCGAACGTCTTATTTAAGGATTGATGTTAGCCGGCGCTGGGGGCTGGTCAGAGTAAAAAAAAAAGACTCAAACCAGGCAGCATCGGCGAAGGGAAAAATGGGGGTTGTGCGTCAAAAAATGGTGGCTCAAACCGGGCCTGTGCCATTTTTTGACATACAACCCCCATTGAAATGACTCCTGTCTCAGCAAAGACAGGAGTCATGCCCCCTTGCCCAATGGCCATGCCCAGGGGACTTCTGGCATGGCCATTGGGCACAGTGGCATGTAGGGGGGGCCAAGTTAGGCCCCCATACCACTGTAAAAAAATGAAAAAATTATACTTACCTGTACTTACCTGTACTTACCTGGGATGGGTGTCCTCCAGGGGTGGGAGAGGGTGGCAGAGGGTGTTCCTGGGGGCAGGGAAGGACACCTCTGGACTGCTTCTATGGAAGTGGGCCCACATGTCTCTCAACGCCTATCCTGACCCAGGTGTTAAAAAACAGAACACATCAGGCTGTGTGCCATTTTTTAAGACCCGCCCCCTCCTGTGCATCAAAATGACGCATGAGTATAATTAAGGCGCTCAGGCCTTAAAGTCATTTTTTGGGATGGGAACGCCTACCTTGCATGTCATTTACGTCAAGGCGGTTTCCTGCATCAAGAAAATGACGCACACGGAGGGATTTTGACATTCGTGGGTTCGGACATCCTTGTATAAATATGGGGCAAGGTTTGCGCTGAATGTGAGTCAACATTTTTGATGCACATTTGGCGCAGACAGAGTATAAATATGCAGCTAAAAGCGCCAATCTGGTCATCTAGTCCCACCGGGGCAAAGCCAAAATTTGACTCCTTGCCCACATTATGCCTGTTTCAGGAATAATGTATGCAAGGGGAGTGTTCCCCAGTTAGGGGGGCTGAAAAAATTTGTTTGCGTCTTTTTTTTACATTTGTAAGACCTGCTCAGAGCAGTCATTAAAAGGGGGCATGACATTGTTTTCAATGGGCCTCTATGTACAGTTCAGGGTTAGCGGCAAAATTTTGGCTCTAACCCGGGACAGTACATCAATAGCGTCAGAAATTCTGATGCTATTGCCCTCGACCCTACGCCATGGTGCAACATATTTTAAACATGGCGTACACGTGGTGGCGTGGGGGGCTCCGGGGACCACAAGAAAAGTGGCACTACATATAATGTAGCACCACTTTTCTTAAATCTGTCTCTTAGGTGGTCATTACAACCCTGGCGGACGGTGTTAAAGCGGCGGTAAGACCGCCAGCAGGCCGGCGGAAAAAAAATTGCAATTACGACCGTGGCGGAAACCGCGAACAAAGATAGACACTTTAACACTGAGACCGCCACGGCGGAACAGACAAACAGGCGGAGGACAATGTACCGCCCACAGTATCACAACCTACCAATCTGTCACCTTTTCCGGGACGGATTCACTGTGGACAAATACACGACGGAAACAGAAATTTCGAAGGGAAAACACTCACCTCAACACACTCCACAAGGAAGGAGGGCACCATGGACCCGGAACTCCAAATTCTCCCTGCGATAGTCTTCCTGCTCCTATACGAGGATCATCAATGCCGGCGGTGAAGACCACGGTGAGTACTGCACCTACGACATAGGGTAGGGGGGAGGGAAAAACACAGGGACACACACAACCAACATCCCAACCCCCACCCTGACCCTCACCCACTACAACACACACACCAATGCATATCTATACATTACAGTAAAATCCCCCAACCCCCCACGGAAGAATGCAAAGACAAAAGGAAATGAGTGTAACCATTATAATATATCAAAATACAGTAAGCAAATATCTACATATATATGTATACACAATAAACAAAATACACACCACGATTAGTAGTGCAGGTATTGCACCATTCATAGTCCGTGGACCACTGGGCCCAAAATGCATGGGCGAGGCCCACACAAGATACCCGATCAAAATGGAGAGAATACTGCAGGGGCATCAGATCAAAATACAAAAGGCACCTCAGGGGGAAGGGAAGGGGGGGCACCTCAGCCAGATGAGTGCACCACGCCAGATCCACGAGGGGGCTCCATGCCCATTGATCTATCCTGGGGAGTGCAAAGCCACAGTCTCTCAAGTCTCTACAGTGGGTGGCTTGCCCACTGTACCATCCTGGGGAGTGCAAAGCCACAGTCTCTCAAAAGTCGCTCAAGTCTCTACAGTGGGTGGCTTGCCCACTGTACCATCCTGGGGAGTGCCTAGCCACAGTCTCTCAAGTCGAGTGGGAGGCTTGCCCACTGTACCATCCTGGGGAGTGCGAAGCCACAGTCTCTCAAGTCTCTACAGTGGGTGGCTTGCCCACTGTACCATCCTGGGGAGTGCAAAGTCACAGTCTCTCAAGTCTCTACAGTGGGTGGCTTGCCCACTGTACCATCCTGGGGAGTGCAAAGCCACAGTCTCTCAAGTGGATAACAGTCTCCACTGGTTCTGGAGGGGGCTTTGTGCCCAGAGTGCTTCATCCTGCCAAGGACTGAGGTAGTGGATGTGATACTCCACTGGTTCTGGAGGGGGACTGGTGCCCAGAGTGCAGCACACACCCCTTGACGGTCCCAGTTGCGTCATTGCCCCTACCGCAAATGGGCTAGCGGTGCATTCCATGGCGGTCTTTGCCCTGTTCAGCGGTCCCTGGCCTGTTCAGCGGTGCTTGAGTGGCCAGTGTCAGACCTGTTCAGCAGCGGTCCCTGGCCTGTTCAACGGTGCTTGAGTTGCCAGTGTCAGACCTGTTCAGCGGTGCATTCCATGGCGGTCTTTGCCCTGTTCAGCGGTCCCTGGCCTGTTCAGCGCTGCTTGAGTTGCCAGTGTCAGACCTGTTCAGCGGTGCATTCCATGGCGGTGTTTGCCCTGTTCAGCGGTCCCTGGCCTGTTCAGCAGTGCTTGAGTTGCCAGTGTCAGACCTGTTCAGTGGTGCATTCCATGGCGGTCTTGGCCCTGTTCAGCGGTCCCTGGCCTGTTCAGCAGTGCTTGAGTTGCCAGTGTCAGACCTGTTCAGCGGTGCATTCCATGGCGGTTTTTGCCCTGTTCAGTGGTCCTTGGCCTGTTCAGTGGTCCTTGCCAGGGCGGTCCTTTATTGCCCAGCAGGGCTGTGGCTGGCAGTCCTTCATGGGTCAGCTGGGCTGTGGCTTGCGGGGCCCTCCTGGCCAGCTGGGCTGTGGCTGGCGGTGGCCTCCTGGCCAGTGACGATGGGGCTGGCCTCCTGGGCAGTGACTCTGGCGGTGGCCTCCTGGCCAGTGATGATGGGGCTGGCCTCCTGGGCAGTGACTCTGGCGGTGGCCTCCTGTCCAGTGACGATGGAGCTGGCCTCCTGGCCAGTGACTCTGGCGGTGGGCGCCAGTGACGATGGGGCAGGCGGTGGCCTCCTGGGCAGCGGCGATGATGGTAGTCTTCTCCGCCGTGCTGCTCCTCCCAGACTTTGGAGATTTCTTCTGGCCCTTCCCCACCTTGGGAGGTGTCACAGCTGAGTCGACACTCCCCCCGGTACCCTTGTGAGTGGCTTTGCTGGCTGGAGTCTTCCCCCTCTCCCGCCGGGCACTGTCCAACTTCTGGTGCTTCACAGGGGGGGGACTGGCTGTGCTCTGGCTCCGTGCCACACTGGCTGGCCTGGTGGCCGGTGTACTCCACATACCTGTAACAACAGGCACCACTGGTCCCGGATTTTTTTTTGGCTGAGGTGCTAGTACGGGACCTATGAGTTGGAGGGGGGGTGGTGGGAAATAGGTTAAGGGTGGACAGGAAAAGTTTTTGGGTGACACTGGGACGGGTAGCTGGAGGGGGTTTGGTAGTGGAGGATGAGGTGGTGGTTGTAGGAGGTGTAACTTTTGTGGATTTGGGTGCAGGTTCATGGGCTGGAGGCTGTCATGAGGTGGATGGCTGTTGGGTGGGTGTGTGCCTGCGTTTGTGTATCTTGGGAGGGGGCGTCACATACACACTGGGAGAGAACACAGGGGACGTGGAAATGGTAGTGCGGGTGGTGAGTGCACGTTAGCGGGGTGTGGTGGTGGGTGTGCTGGTGTGGGATGTAGTGGCTGTAGTGGTAGTGCATGCAGGTGTGAGTGTAGACAAGACTGGGAGGGAGGAGGGAGACGAGGAGGAGGGGGACACAGTGGAGGCAGTGGATGTTGGTGTGTCTGTATGTGTGTGATGCTTGCTTGAGTGCCTGTGGGATGTGTAGTGCTTATGTTTGACTGAGCTTCCCTTGTGTGGTGAGGTGTGTGCAGGCTGGTCTGATGGTGTGCTTGGGATAGGCTGGGGTACAGGGGATTGGGTCTGGGTGGAGGAAGTTGGAGGGGGGAGGCTAGACACAGGGACAATAGCTGCCATCAGTGCTGAGGCCAGAGTTTGCAGGGTTTGATGAAGGGCAGCCTGACCAGAATGAATGCCCTCCAGGAATGCATTTGTGTGTTGCAATTCCCTTTCTACACCCTGGATGGCATTCAAAATGGTAGACTGCCCAACAGTGAGGTACCTGAGGAGGTGAATGAAGGCTGAGGGGCTGCTGGGAGTGCGGTGCTGGTAGGGGGGATGGCGGCTGTACCTGTAGAGGTGGGGGGCACAGATGTTGCCGCCACCACAAGGGAGCTCCCATCGGAGGATGAGTCTGTGTCGCTGGTTGCAGATCCTGTGACCGCCGTGGTGCTCCCCTCGCCCTCTGTCCCACTGGTATATTCTGAGTCCGTGGTGTGGCCCTCCATGGCCATGTGGGATGCAGCTCCCTCGTGCTCCGCTGCCACTGTACCTCCGCCTGATGATGCTGATGCACACAAGAACAGGGAGACCACAAAAAGGGGGGTACGACAGAAGAAAGACAGGTTGAGTGCATGGCTTACCGCTACCGTTGGCGGACAATACAGACACAGCAGCCCCCTGCACTACGTCGCGCTGTTGGGCTCTACAGATGCAATTCATGGGAAATGGCCTACAAGGCTATGGACGACATCTGCACACATAGATGACACAAGGGCATGAATACCTGTACTTGGCACTCTACAGAGGTGGGGTGGGGTGCCACATGGCCTGCATTATGGAGGGGCCTAGCCTACGGAATTCGCCCTGGCCTAGGGAATCCCACAGCCCTCCTCCCCCATCCAGACACCTTGACTGCGCGAAAAGTCAGCTGAATGATGTTGTACTCACCCCCTTGTGTCTGCTGTGATGCCCTCTAGCGCCCATCCAACTCAGGGTAGGCCAACGCCATTATCCAGAACATCAGGGGGGTCATGTTTCGACGGGCACCCCTCCCACGTTGGGAGGCCATCCCCACCTGAGCCTCCGCCATCTTCTTGCTCCAGCGGCAAATGTCCTCCCATCTTTTCCAGCAGTGGGTGCTCCGTCTGTGGTGGAACCCCAGGGTCCGGACATCCTTGGAGATGGCACGCCAAATATCCTTCTTCTGGTGGGCGCTGACCTACAGGGCATGTACAGGGGAAGAAGAGTAGTCATTAACAACTGCACCGTCTAACTGAGTGGCCCACATCCCTACCCTTGCATAGTGGCACATGCATTCACAGTCCTTCATGCACGCAGAACTTTGCCCCTTCCTTCTTACAACCAGCCTTCTCCACACAGGCATAGCCCATACAACGTGCTCCCTGTGTACTTACCTGTTGGTCTGGAGGACCGTAGAGTAGCGTGTACTGGGAGAGGACCCCGTCCACGAGCTCCTCCAACTCCTCTGCAGTGAAAGCAGGGGCCCTTTCCCCAGATGCACGAGCCATTGTCTCATTCAGACCGAGGTCACAGCAGCACTTGCAGTGTACGTCCTCTCCTGTCGAAGATAAGGTATCGAGTGATTAAACAGCTAGAAAATGGCGGTCACGTCCACAGCGGTCACGTCCGCGGTGGTGCGTACCATCACCGCTGGCGTACATCGTCATTGGCTCCTGGGACCCATAGGGTCCAATGTTAACCAATGCAGCATTGTGCTGCGGTCTTCGACCGCCTACCGCGACGGTGTACAACGCCAGCGCAGTTACCTCACATCCCATTATCCCAGTTTAGAGGTCAGGCAGCCGCCATTTCAGGGGTCCACATGGCTTCATTTACTACTGCATCACACATACCTAGGCCTAGTCTCACAACACAAATACAGGCCACATTTTGTGTATGAATGGTGTTCTGTGTAGACTGTGGGTACATACCTCTGAGTTGTTTGACTCTGTGGTCACTGTTGTCCTTCCTAGGCACCGTCTGCTGGGACATGTGAGGAGATGGCGGAATCCTCCGGTGTACCGACCGCTGGTGGACCTGTTGACAACGGAGGAAAGACATTTGATCATCACCTACAGGTTTGACCGTGCCACAATCCAGGAACTGTGTGCCCAGTTGGAGCCTGACCTGATGTCAGCAATCCGCCATCCCACAGGAATCCCCCCTCAAGTGCAGGTGCTATCAGTGCTCCATTTCCTGGCAAGTGGGTTGTTTCAAACAACAGTGGCCATGGCATCAGGGATGTCCCAGCCTATGTTTTTCAACGTGTTGTCCAGAGTGTTGTCTGCCCTTCTGAAACACATGCGGAGCTACATCGTTTTCCCTCAGGTGGAGGACTTGCCTACAGTTAAAGGTGACTTCCATGCCCTTGGACATATCCCCAACATCATAGGTGCCATTGATGGGACCCATGTAGCTCTGGTCCCCCCCACAGGAGTGAACAGGTGTACAGGAACCGGAAGAGTTATCATTCCATGAATGTACAGATGGTGTGTTTGGCAGACCAGTACATCTCCCAGGTAAATGCTATATTCCCTGGCTCTGTGCATGACGCCTACATCCTGCGGAATAGCAGCATCCCTTATGTGATGGGTCAACTCCAGAGGCACTGTGTGTGGCTATTAGGGGACTCTGGTTACCCCAACCTGTCATGGCTACTGACCCCAGTGAGGAATCCCAGGACCAGGGCAGAGGAACGCTACAATGAGGCCCGTGGGCGGACTAGGAGGGTGATCGAACGCACCTTCAGCCTCCTGAAGGCCAGGTTCAGGTGCCTCAATATGACAGGTGGTTCCCTATTTTACTCACCAAAGAAGGTGTGCCAGATCATCGTGGCCTGCTGTACGCTTCACAATATGGCTTTGCGACGACAGGTGCCTTTTCTGCAGGAGGATGGTCCAGATGGCGGTGTTGTGGCAGCTGTGGAGCCTGTGGACAGTGATGAGGAGGAAGCAGAGGAAGAAGACATTGACAACAGGGACTCAGTTATCCAGCAATATCTCCAGTGACACACAGGTGAGAAAACATTCTTGCCTACTACAACTACTTTTACTCTTATACCTCTATCCTGTCAGTCGATTTCAACCAGTATATGGTCACTGAGTTTCCCTTACGGTTTCACAGGTGTGCTTTCCAACGTGTGTCATCTGCTTAGATTCCTCATGGACTTGAGATGTGTGACATAGGTATGTTGACATTACATTTGAAACAGCATTTTGTCACTGTCATTGCTAATACACATTTTCGAAATCACAGACTGACTCCAGATTGTTTTGTGCTTCAAGGGTGTTTATTGAAGTGCTCAATATTGGAGGGGGGTTGTAAAATGGTGAGGAGTGATGGGGGAGGAATGTCCATGGCAGAGTCAAGTCTATTAGTCTCACAGGTGCATTGCCCATATGGGCATAGGAAGTGGAGCTGGGGCAGTTCCAATATGGACAAGGTTACAAAGTGGGACAGTGGTTTGACAATCAGGGTGGTCTAATTTCTAGGCGGAGGTCTTGGCATCATGCTCTGTCTTGTTCCTGGATCTCAGGGACCGCTTGCGGGGTGGTTCTCCGTCTGCAGGGTGTGGGGTGCTGGTGTGGTGGTCCTGTGGCGGTGCCTCCTGTCCACTAGCGCCGGCGGAGGTGGTGGGCAGTTCATCGTCCATGCTAGTGTCAGGGGCCTCTTGTAGTGCCACAGTGTCCCTCCTGGTGTTAAGTATTTCCTTCAGCACCCCTACGATGGTGACCAGGGCAGAGCTGATGGTTCTGAGTTCCTCCCTGAAGCCCAAATACTATTCCTCCTGCATGCGCTGGGTCTCCTGAAACTTGACCAGGACCGTTGCCATCGTCTCCTGGGAGTGGTGGTATGCTCCCATGATGGAGGAGAGGGCCTCGTGGAAAGTGGGTTCCCTTGGCCTGTCCGCCCCTGTCCACGGCAGCCCTCCCAGTTCCCCTGTGTTCCTGTGCCTCTGTCCCCTGGACAGTGTGCCCACTGCCCCTGCCCCCAGGCCCCTGTTGTTGTTGGAGTGGTGTGTTATCCTGGGTTCCCTGTAGTGGTGGACACACAGCTGATTGACGTGTCCTGGGGACGGAGGTATGGGCCCGCTGGGTGGGTGCTGTGCTGGTGTTACCAGAGGGTGGAAGGTCTGTGGTGGGCTGTGCCTGTGTGAGGGGAACCAACTGTCCCGAGGCCCACGATGGTCCGGGCTGGTCATCTGGATCCAGTTGGACAGAGCTGCTATCATCACTGTGGGCCTCTTCTGTGGGTGGGGTGGAGATGTCTGGACCCTCCTGTCTGGTGATGTTGGCTAGGGGTCCTGCAGGGGTGTAAAAACATGATTATTGCATCTGTGTGTGTCATGGTGTGCAATGGATGGGTGACCATGTACCCCAGTGCTTGCATTCCTGTGTGGCGGCTTGTGTGATGATGGTTGAGGGGGGTGTTATGTGCAGTGGGCATGCTTTAGTGATGGGTGTCCATGCTTTGTTGTTGAATGCAGGGCTTGGTGTTGTGATGTGTGGTTTGTGTTATTAGTACATTTGTGAGGAGTTGGAGTGATAGGGGAGGGGGCGAGGGTGGGGGTCTGTGATAGCATGCAGGTAGGGTGGGGGATATAATAGTTAAAGGTTTGACTTACCAGAGTCCATTCCTCCACCGACTCCTGCGAGGCCCTCCAGGTACAGAATCGCCAAGACCTGCTCCTCCCTTGTTGTTAGTTGTGGGTGAGGAGGTGGGGGTCCGCCGCCAGTCCGCTGAACCGCGATGTGGTGTCTTGAGACCACGGAACGCACCTTCCCCCATAGGTCGTTCCACCTCTTCCTGATGTCGTCCCGATTTCTTGGGTGCTCTCCCACTGCGTTGACCCTGTCGACTATTCTTCGCCATAGCTCCATCTTCCTTGCAATTGAGGTGTGCTGCACCTGTGATCCAAACAGCTGTGGCTCTACCCAGACTATTTTCCTCCACCATGACCCTGAGCTCCTCCTCCGAGAACCTGGGGTGTCTTTGCAGTGCCATGGGGTGGTGTAGGTGATGTGTGGGATGGTGTGTGTGGTGATAAGTGTGGTGATATGTAGTGGTGTGTGATGTTTTGTGCGTGGAAGTTGTGTGGGTGATGGTGTTGAGTGCCTATGGCTGCTAGTTTGTGAATGGTGGTGTCTGTCTCTGGCCTTCTTTCGGAACATTTTTTTTCGTAGGGGTTTGTGGGTGATGTGGGTGTGTGTTTTATATTGTATTGGGTATGTGGGTGTGGGTGTGCATATGTGTATCAGGTGTGTGTATTTCGAATTGTCCAATGTGGCTGTGTTTTGTATGTGTGTGTGTATTTTGAGCGCGGCGGTGTGTGCCGCCAATGGAATACCGCAGTTGAAAGACCGCCGTGTGGATTCGTGGGTCGTGATAGCATGGGCGTATTTCTGTTGGCGTGACAGTGGAGGTTTTTGTTTTTGCTAGTTTATCACTGACCTTTGGTGTGGCGGACTTGTGTGTGTGTCTGAATTTTGTCAGATTTAAAGATGTGGGTCGTAATAGCTGTGGCGGATTTCTGCTGCCGCGGCGGTGTGTTGGCGGTCTTCTGCACGGCGTTAAGCGGCTTTTGCCGCCAATGTTTTAATGACCCCCTTAGTCGTTTTCTTGAAGATTTTTCTCACCAGGATGAAGTCACCAATCTGATTCGACCTCTCTGTGCCCATTTTCATATACACGTCGCAGGAGACCTCGGTGAAGAATTTTACCTTGGGACTTAAATGATTTTTCTAGACAGAAATCTTCGGCTGAGCCAAAGTTGAAATTGGATCTGACATTCCTGGAGCCCTTCTCAGATACTCTGCATGGGAAGTCACAGTCAACTTTTTATGTTCGATCTTTGTCACTTTTTTGGAGCTTTTCCTCTCTGATTTCGGATGACCCTCCACAGTAAGTTGATTTTCGAGTCTATGTCCTCAGATTTCCATTCCAGGAGCCCCCGGTAAAATCCTGAAAGTCTGGGGCTCCGAAGTTTTTTAATGGGATAAACCTCCAAGTCAGACTGGGTTGAGGTAAGCTAGCTTGACTCACGACATTGGGTCACTCCCTTTATGGATCTTTTTCCCAAAAGTTCTCCAAACTTCTCCAAACTTCTGGATCTTCTTCCAGAAGGTCTTTGAAGGTCCTTTACGAGTCCACAACTCACCAAAAGGTTCCAGAAGCTCTGAGTTGCTCCTTGAGGATTAGGACTCCAACTCCCAGAATGCACCTGGTTCAATTCCAAAAATGACCACTAGCCACTGGTCGGCTGGTCAGTTTTTTCTGATTTTGAAGTAGGTGACTCTGGTCAGCTGTTTTCTACCTGTAGCAAACAGGGAGTTCCTACTTGAACCAGTTGAAGACTGGCAAATTCCTTTTTGTGGTGAAGCCCAAATGTGCAGCAGGTGCAGTCCTTCAGAGTGCAGTGTCCAGGTGCAGGTCTGGGACCAGCAAGGCTTCTTCAGTCCTTGTTCCTTGTAGGGATCTGAGGTGTGCTATATTTATCCTTGCTCCTGGGGTGGAAAGCAGAGGGGCAACTGTCCAATCACAGAAGGTCACCACCCTCTTGGATGACCAGTTCTTGGGAAGTGTGGCAAAAATCAATCCTAAAGAACAACAATCCTTAAAAATCCAACATGGCAGAATCTGAATTTTGAAGGTTAGGTCTCGCTGAGTCCAACCACTGGTGTGGCTAAATTCTATAACACACCGCTTTCCTGCCCTCTCCTAATCCAATCAAGGGAGCACCTGGTTGTCTAGGTTTGCAGGAAATGGGGAAGGTATTGAGCTGCTACAAATGCCCTTCCCACTTTTGGAGACCACTTTGGCTACTCTCCCCCACCCTGTTTCACCATCTGCTGAAGGCAGATCTCCTCCTCCAGGTACTTCCTTTGTCTTCAGCCTAGGCCATTTCACACATCATCAAGGTAGTCTGGCCAGGCTGCCAGATGCTGGACAGTCAGAGAAGGACACTACAGAGCTGAAGTTGGCAACTTTGATGTAGAATTCTAAAACTCTTTCCCTGAACTAGTTATGTTATATTAAACAATGACAAGTTGTTGGATTTATTATAACAATCAGGTTGATACCAACTTGGAATATCTCCTTTTCGGACTTTATTAATTAAAATATAGTCTCCCAACATTAGCCTAAGGATCCCATTCAATACAGTGAGGGAAAACGAATGTGGCTATTTGTCCACCACCAGGGCTTTATCTTTTATAAGGTCCCTGCTTATTGTGCCATAGCACCCAGCCCTAAGGGCACTTAGGTCACATCTTAGTTAATTTACTTTAAAAAGCATTTAGCAAGGCAGGCCTGCCTTTAAAATGACATTGGGCACCTCAGCAGTGCACCTATGGGAGCACTACCTATGCTGGAGTCCCTAAACCTACATGCCCTACCAGATAATAGGGACTTATATGTAAGTTGACACTGCCAATTATAATTAGCCTAATATGCATAAACATTTTAATCAGAGGACATGCCCTGGAACTGTTTACAGTGCCCAGTGTACCATCAGATTTAGGAAAGCACCAGCAAAAAGTAAAAAATGGGGGCTAAAAGTTAGGGGGTTTCTGCAATCATCCCATTTTTCTCACATACTTGACCTCAGAGACTACCACTTCAGATACCTCTGGACCGGTAACAAGCCTCAGTCAGAAGACTGCTGTGCTTCTGCAAGGACAGACACTGTACTAAACTGCAGCTCTGGAAGAACTGCTTTTCTGTTATGCTGCCATGCTGCTCTCTGACCCTGCTGAGGGAGAGCTGGAATCTACCTGGAAACCTGAGTGATCTCCAAGGGCTTGTCAGCTTCCCCCTGTTGCTTGAGTTTTAGGGATAGCAAAGTCTCATCACCTGCTCCTGTGCCTGGCCCTTTGGAAGTAGACCCTGGTACTTGACCAGTCGAACTGACACTTCTCCTGTCTGAACCGACGCATCATTGCTTCTGTGGGAGCAAAATCAGTGCACCATATTCAGATCCAGCACTTCACCTAAAGAACTGATGCATCGGAACAGCTGCATCACAGCTGCTATAGCATATAAAGATCAATGCATCCCCGACTGCATGGAGAAACCTGGTGCATCATCCACGAAGTCAACACTTCTCAGGTCGGCACATTGTCTTCGAAATCGATGCATCACCCTCAATGCATGAAGAAAATCTAAGCATCACCTCGACTACGGGCCCACACCAATACATTGCGTGGCTGCACTCCACATCTCGCTATTGCAACCAAGATTATGCTAATGTTTTCAGCAGGTGTGTGTGGCTCCTATATCCAGCAAGTGCTCCATCACAGTCAGCCTGAACTCTTGACTTTGCCCTGCTCCACTGTGACCAAATAACCCTGGTTGGTGCTTATTACTTCTAAGCACTCCAGTCATTTTTATTTTCAAAAATTCCTATCTCGACTTCTATTTATTGGATTTTTCTCATTTTGGTCTTGATTTATTTATTAAGTCATAATCTATTCTTCTAACCTGGTGTGCAGTCCACTTGTGGTGTTTTCATAGTGTTGCTCTGTTTTGTATTGCACAAATACTTCATATAATGCCTCTTAAGTTTAGCCTGCCTGCTCTGTGCCAAGCTACCCGAGGGTGATCACAGGTTAATTTATGGTGTGTATCTGACTTACCCTGATTAAGTTTGTGCTTCATGCTTGAACAGGGTGCACACCAATTGCCAACCAGAAACCCAATTTCTAACAATTATTTTGTTGCAAACACAAAAATAAATACTTGGCCATAATTGTATTTGGCGTATTCATACAATGAGTTTGATTTCGTCTTTCTTTCGCAAATTATACCAAAAAAGTATGTTTGTCTTATTTAGTAGGTAGAAATCACACTACAGGCTTTCTGCTTACATAATCTTCCTTTCATTCACCTATTTTGCCTTTTGTGTTTCTGTAGCAGTCTGGATGCTGTACCCTATTTCCGTATGTCCTGTCTGTAAAAATCAAATGTGCAGCCTCTTTGTTTTTTTCTCACCTAATACAGTAAATTGTGGCGGCAACCTATATCAAATATAAGATGTGAGCCAAAAAATGCATTATTATGTGGTGACCTCCAAAGCAAGTGTGAAATACAACTCAGAAGAAATTTCACCAGTGATTCACCTCCATCCAGTGGCAGCCCTCAACATTTACAACAAGTACAGCACTGAGGTGGGACTATACAGCATCTGGCCGATATTCAAAACCCTTTGACACCTGTATGCCTATCTACAGCGTAGTCACTTAGGCTGCTCTTAAAAAAAACAATGATATACCATTTACAGCTACTTTTCAATGTGTGGAAAACCAAAGAATCAACATGAACAGTAGGTCACTGAGTGATGGCAGTGAAGCTTTCAGGATGTTTATGTGAAATAAAGCCTAAGTCAGAAAGCTGTCAAACTCACTTATTCACTCACTCGTCCACCTATAGAGTCCATGCATTGAGGTAAGTACCTGCTGCAGAGATGTATCTGTAACCTTATTGCCAGTCACGCCTTCTCTGTGCATGCTCTCTGAGTGATGAAACCTTGAACTAGTGTGCCCTCCTTGACATGTTCTGTGGGTAATGGAAGATTGCACTTACTGCCTTCTGTCAGCTGTGGTGCTTTGCTAATGCAATGTTATACCTGTCATGTGCAGAAGCAAAGTTTTCACTTATACTTCTTCATTCATACATGTCTTGTAATGAGGAAAGTGTTCACTACTGCTACCCTGACACCAGGAACATGGTTCAGATAAAGGTGAAGATCACCAAGGAAATGGGCAAAAACAAGGAAGCAGGTAGGCTAACTCTAGTGCTTCTCATACATACAAGTAAGTGCTTTGAGGCTGGGTGGACCATGGGGGTTAAATATCGGTCCATCCACTTGGTGATACAAAACCTTACCTAAATCATAAATGCTTAAAGTCAAATTCATTCAGGAAAAATTCTCTACCGGTCTCTATTAGGGCACAACCGACATGGTAAATAGGCAAAATAGATTTTAAATACAATTCCACAAACGAGACATCACCAGTAAGAAGGTGCATAGTGATCATGTGTGCTGCATACTGTTATTTTGGGTGCAACTATGAGTGACCTCACATGGTGAGTCACGCATTATTGTATTTGTCTGAAAATATGTATATTTATATGCTGTGTATCAATTTGTATTTTCTTACTGGACATAAGAGGAAAGAAAGGGCAATACTCTATTTCAAGGGGTTATGAGATACACTTGCAAAGCACTACTAGAAGTGTACTTTTCCTTAACCCCTCAATGCCAAATTTGCGTCCTTTTTGTCCAACATCCTAGGGATTCTAAAGGTACCCAGAGTTTGTGGGTTCCCCAGATGAGACCAAGTAAATTAGCCAAAATACAGTAAAAAATGTGTTTTTGTTTTCAGAAAAATGGGAAAAAAGGGCTGCAGAAGATAGCATGTGGTTTTTCCCCGAAAAGGTTTGCGGTGCCAAAATCACATCTTTTTAGCTTTCAGGAACAGGCAGACTCGAATCATCAAACCACATTTTTTAACACAATTTTGGCATTTTACTGGGACATACCCCATTTTTACTATTTTTTGTGCTTTTAGCCTTTTACCAGTTAGTGACAGAAATGGTTGTAAAACCAATACTGGATCGTATGCAGCTAAACATTTCTGAAAAGTAGACACAATTCTGAATTCAGCAAGGGGTCATTTGTGTAGATCCTACAAGGTTTTCCTACAAAAAATAACAGCTGAAATAAAAAAGCATTGAAATTGAGGTTAAAAAACAGAAATGTTTCTCCATGTTTTACTCTGTAACTTTTTCCTGCAATGTCACATTTTCAAAAGTAATATACCATTACATCTGCGGAACTCTTCTGGTTGCAGAAATTTATAGGGCTTGTAGGTTCATCAAGAACCCTACGTACCCAGTGCCAATAAAGGCGCTGCAACTTGCAATGGGTTTTCATTGTATACCTGGTGTACAGCAATTCATTTGTTGAAATATAAATAGTGAAAAATAGGTGTCAAGGAAACCTTTGTATTTCCAAAATGGGCCGAAGATGTGGTATTGAGAAGCAGTGGTTATATGCACATCTCTGAATTCCGGGGTGCCCATCGTAGCATGTGAATTACAGGGCATTTCTCAAATAGACATCTTTTTTAACACACTGTCTAATATTTGGAAGGAAAAAATGGAGAAAAGACAAGGGGCAATAACACTTGTTCTGCTATTCTGTGTTTCCCAAAGTCTCCCGATAATAATGGTACCTCACTTGCGCAGGTAGGCCTAATGCCCACAATAGGAAATGCAACATGGGCAAATCACATTTTTACATTGAAATCTGATGTGTTATTTGGAGAGTGGCTAGCTGTGGATTTTGGCATCTAGCTCAGTTGGCACCTTGGGAAACCTACCAAACCGGTGCACGTTTGAAAACTAGACACCTAGGGGAATCCAAGATGGGGTGACTTGTGGGGCTCTCATCAGGTTCTGTCACCCAGAATCATTTGCAAACCTCAAAATTTGGCAATAAAACACTTTTCCCTCAAAGTTCGGTGCTGCAAAGCTCTGGAATCTGAGAGGAGCCTCAAACTTCCATCTACCCAGCATTCCCACAAGTCTCCCGATAAAAATGGTACCTCACTTGCGTGGGTAAGCCTAGTGCTGTGACAGGAAATGCCCCAAAACACAACGTGGACGCATCACATTTTTCCATTTAAAACGGATGTGTTTTTTGCAAAGTGCCTAGCTGTTGATTTTGGCCTCTGGCTCAGCTGGCACCTAGGGAAACCTACCAAACCTGTGCATGTTTGAAAACTAGACACCTAGGGGAATCCAGGATGTGGTGACTTGTGGGGCTCTCACCAGGTTCTGTTACCCATAATCCTTTGCAAAGCTCAAAATTTGAAAAAAAAAAACACTTTTCCCTCAGATTTTAGTGCTTCAAAGTCCTGGAATCTGAGAGAAGCCACAAACGTCCTTCCACCCAGCATTCCCCCATGACAGGAATAGATCACACAATGGTCAATGTTGGTTCTTACTTGAGGGCAACTGTTGACCCTGAATTGATCCATTCCTGATGCAGGCACTAGGTACAGACACTCAAGTGGGGTGGCGTTTTTATCAGGATTGGTGGGGAAACACTGGGTAGTATGACTTTTGTGGATCCCAGCGTATTCCTGTAGTTTGTGTAACAGAAATGCAAGAAAAATCTGAATTTTTATTCAACACTTCACCTTTGCAGGGTATTCTGGGTAAGAAAACTTTGGGGAACCACACAAGTCACACCTCTGTGGACTCCCCCAGATGTCTAGTTTCCAGAAATGTCTGGATTTGGTAGGTTTCCCTATATGGCCGCCAAGCCAAGGACCAAAAACGCACGTGCCTGCCTTACAAAACCAGGTTGTTTTGTGATAGATAATTTTGATGTCTCCTCAATACAATTTGGGCGGTGGAATTTGGGGCTGAACTAAATTGGGGAGCGCCCAAGAGAGAACTCTCTCTGTGCCGCATGCACCTGCTCTCTGGGTTGGGCTAACCCTCTATTGCCCCGCTGCACAGACTGTGCTTGCGAAGGGACAGCAGGACTGTCCTCATCACCTCCCTCATAATTAGTGGAAGAGGAGTTATCAAAAGGGACTCCTCCGACTGAAAAATCAGTCTGCGTCAGTGTCCCATCCCTCAGATGCTTTCTCAGTATCTGCTGTCTCAGTCTCTGATCCAACATCAGAGCTGTCCTCTATAACCCGGGATGCCATCTCTGCTACTGGCTAAACTGGCGCTCTAAAACACTAGCCTACATAGACAGTCACAAAATTGCTGGTGTGTGTGTGTGTGTGTGATACGTGCAACAGTAGAGGTCACCTTCCCTTCACTTCTTCCCTCAATCAGCACGTTCTTTCAAGACACTCCAAAAAAGACACACAATTACTTCACCTTGTCACATACCAATCGTCACAGTCTTTAGCACCTCTAGCTCCCAGTCCAGCAATCATTATTGCTGCTCCCACTCCCATGACCTCCTCCTCAGATTCCCTCACTACAACCCAGCAAAAGTGCCCTTCATTTCTCCATAGCCCCCCACACATACATTTCATTTGTATTATAGCGCACATAATGACTGCCTTTGCTAATCTTCTCAACTATTTACTTAAAATTCAGAATTGATCTGTGCAATAGGCATATAAAACTATTAGGCATATCTGCACTACTTTATGGCATCAAAACCTCCACTAGACAAAAGTCATATCCCCCTTTCAAACGAGCCCTTCCCATACGTCGGAAAGGCCGTTTGGGCCTGTTTTCCCCACCGGAGCAGGAAACAGCTACTTCCTGCTCTAATGGGGAAAACAGATAGTGACTTCAGCGTGCCTCATGGCGTGCTGACTTCACAAAGGGGCGGGCCTGGGGTTGGGGGAAGACACGGAAGATCTTCCTTGTCTCAGTTTTTTTTTTTTTTTTATCCGGATGTGTGAAGCACCCGAGGATTTTTTAACCCCCTCCATGGTGTCAGCCACTGGTCGTGACCCACACCAGGGAGGTAGTGCGGGCGTCGGTCACATTGAAGCAGTTAAAGGGTACAGCCACATAATGGCTCATTAATTCTAACCCTTTCCAGTAGATTAGGGTACATATTTGTTCCTGAAGATTGCCAATTACTAATTTTGGCCTAAATAGGCAATCAAGATATTTACTGTTTTTTAAAACCCAGTAGCTCTTCATGACACCCCAATGGGTTCACTTTATATTTTTAAACTTGGCATGGACAACTACCGGGAAAAATAGATTATCTGGTGGCCCATAGATAATGTTATCACTGTTACTTTTATTCATTCCTAAGAAAACTAGAAAAGGGCATTTATCCTTATGTCTGGTAAAAAGGCAGACATAGGGCCTCATTATGATGCTGTGGGTCACAAGACCCCCAGCCTCACAGTGGTGGTCAGACTGCCATGGCTGTGGCTGACTGACCGCCACATTACATGTTTGGAAGCCGGACAGGCATCCGACCGCAGTGCCTGCCAGGTTCCTAGATCCCGGCAAGGTGACAATGGTCTTGGTTGCAATCGGCCAGGGTGGCTCTGAACTCAGCGCCGCCCTGCTGATTACAACCTTGTTGTCCTACAGCCTTTTCATGGTGGATTCACCACCATGGAAAAGCTAGCTGAGAACAAGCACAGGGGGCCACAGAAGGGCCCCTGCACTGCCCATGCCCACCCCTGCATTGCACCATTGGAATGCACACTGTCTGGTTTGCAGACATTGTGCATTCAGGGGGTGCTGGACGCCCCCCTCTATGCTACAAGGTGGCACTTAGCTCCTTAAAGGGAGTTAAGTGCTATCTCATAGCACTGATCCCACCTTCAGACCGGCAGGAATGCTCTATTTCAAGGTTTCTGGCCAGGTTAGGCCAGCGTAAACATTGTAATAGGGTGCGGGACACCACTGCCATGACGGTGGAGTCCTCCCCTTGAGTTTGGCAGTCTTGTGTTGGGACCACCAAACTCATAATGAGCCCAATAAAGATGATAAGATCTTTGGCAAAGATCTCCTTTGTAGGACCCATTAGGTATTGGAGCACCAACCCAATGATGAGCATTTGTCAATGAAAAAGTATGCCACTAGGTTCTATGCATCCTATAAAGGATAGCCCAAGTGACATGTACAGTCAACTCACTATAAATATAATCTGGTAGGACCGGCAGAACAACATATTTTTCAAGTTTCATTAATTTAGACAGGGAAGGATGTGTGCAGGACTGTTGAACTACCTCCCTATCTCCTACCTCTTCATTCTGAAGTTGAACAATTGTCAAAAATGGGGGCAGGTGATGTCCTTGTGAGGGACACAAGAGTGAGAATGAAGAGAACATGTGTAATTGGGTACAATGAAAAATTGCATGGGAGAATAATATCAATGGGAAGAAATACATGCCATGGAAGAGGGGTCAGATAGTGAGAGGCTGATTTAAAAAAGGAGAAAGAACTGGGGGAGACTGATTGTGACTTCCTATATTACTGATCTATAGGGGCATCAGTCTATCACAGCATGCCCATATCCACCAATCAATCAGGCTGCCATGCCTACCCTCTGTACCCATCCAGCCCCCCTCCATTATCATCCTGGCGCATTGATGATTTTGCTGTCTCAGCTCATTTTTTGCTTTTAGAGCCAAGTTGAACCCAAAATACAAGCTCTTTCCTCATATTCCCGGTCTCATCCACCAGTGATCTACTCTGAGCCAAAGTTTGGGTTTGTTGACCTCGAATTCTGGCAGCTGTTGCCAATCTTGTGCTCACTTACTCTTTTGTCATTGGGCTTCTCAGCTTTAAAAGACCCTCCTCAGAATTGCAGCAAGATGGGCTTGATTTGCTCTTCTTTAGTACACTATAATATTGTTACTTGATTTTACAATATTTTTGTTGAATACCTGTGGTTGTTTTAAAATATATTTTATGTATTTAACTAACTTGAAGTTATGTATATTTATTTTTAAAAGTTACTGTAGTGTTGATTGTATTTCCATAAAAAATGTATTTTATGACATTTTTTAAACAAAGTTACTTGTGTATTAAAAGTTTTAGTAGTGGGATATTGAGTTTATAGTGGGAAACATTTGATAGATTTTTAAAGTATGTGTAAAAAAGAAATGTAAACATAATTATTAATGTGTTATTTGTTAATTTTACATTTTTGTATTTTAAAATATGGATATTTATATTTAAAGGTTTTATTTTTCTGTTCTATCAAAATGTTTAGAATTGTAACAAATATACTGCATAATTATTTTTATACACATCTTTTTTAAACATAGTATCTTCTATTTTTCCATTAGTGTAATACAATTTGGTATATGGTATTTAGTAAGATTTAATATAGTTACATTTTCATGGTGCTATTTAATTTATACTTTTAAATTTGTGCAATACATTGTTTAACATTTTGTAAACCTTTTAATGAATGTTATTCATCTATTCTTTACCACTTTTTAACATGTTATTGTAAAATATCTATTGATTTCTAATAAAAGATTATCTTTTTATTTTAATTTAGCGCCTATTTTGTTTCATTACTACTTATATTTTTTTATTTTTTTCATGCCATTTTGAAGTGGCTTTCATTTGTGCTGATTGGGGTTCCCAGTTGCTGTTTGATGGACAAACTAAAACAAATGTTAGTGTTTTATGGGTAGGAGTAATGTGGGTAGGTGTTGTAAGCATAGTTTATAATATTAGATATATTTGGTAGCCTTGTTTAGTGTTACTTTCAGTTGCATTGTTTTGTAGTGTATTTTGTTAGGCCTAAGTATACTTTTGTAGTAGTAGTAATAGTATTATGGTATTGTATACATACTTATGTACATCAACTAACATGTAACCTTTCCAATGACGCTGTATACCCTTGGGTGTTTTTCATGATCAATGTATTTCACAGTCTATTTTCACTTTTGTATAAATGCATTCACTGATGGGTGAAGTTTTGTTTGATCAAGGCCATTTTGGTTGAAACGTGTCATGTGTTCCTGGATTGGTATGGAGAAACGTTTTGCAAGGTATTAGAGGGTGGCCAGTAATCCGACGAGTAGTCCTCATCCCTGCAATGAGTGTATAATACCAAGACTCAGAAGTGTGTTGTACTTTGTTTGTATTATAATGTTATATTTCTTTTTTGATTTGGAATGCCTGTATTGTGAGGGTGAGTTTTGTGGAAGGTTTGGAAGTCTGAGGGCGATGTTTGCAGCTACTTTAGTATGTTCTTTTAAAGGAAATTACTCTAATTCAATGAAAGCAACATTTTTTTTTTATTTCCTTTAATTTTTCACCTTTTGTAGAGCTGCTTCTAATTAAAATGCTTCATTGTTAATGGTTTCCAATGACTATGAATTACTTTAGTGGATTTAGTTTGGACATTTCATTTTTTCAATTTTTAGGGATTTCTGACATTTCAATTTTGTGTTTTTTGTGGAGAGGAATTGTGGGAGATGGTAAGTATTACACGTTATTTATTTATGATTGGGAAAAACCCAGTGCATCTAAACAGAGCAAAGTGGTGAGTGGCAAATGAGGTAGATTGTCTATTACTCCGTTCCAATGAGTCAAGGTTAGAGAGATTAAGAAATTCCCATGACAGACTTTATTCCCTGATTAAGGAAACCCTGGGCCGAACATATAAAGTTGGAAAGAAATCACCAAAAGCAGAAGCTTGGTATAACCAAGAGAGTGAGCTGGTAGTGGCAGCTAGATACAATTCTCAACAGGAATTGTTGAGGTGTAGGGCCAGATCTAGACAAACATTGGATTTTGCCAAGAGGGAATTAGATCATTCCTTCTGGGCCACTCTCCACACTGCCATGATATGAAAAGTCAATAAAGTTTTTTAGAAGAAAGTAGGGATATGTTTGAATGGCTCAAAACCTGCTCCTGAATTTTTTGCCAAGCCCCGTGAGTGGGTGGAAACATTATGGTGGACTGTGTGCTTGTCAAAAGGGTGAAGACAAGGACGATCTGAATGTATTGTCCCTGACCAACAATAATGAGCAATATGCTCTTAAATGCTCTCTTAAAGAAACCCTTTTGGCAACCAGCCTATGCTTTCGAGCTAGAGCTCTGGGCCCTGACAGGATTCCAAATGACTTATATTTGGAAGGTCCAGAAGTGTGGGGTGCTTATATTAATATCTTGTTGAATGCCATTCTCTCAGGAATGGAAATCCCAGCATCTTGGAAGCTGACGGAGGTCATACCTATCTTTAAGAAGGGGGACAGGGCCCTCCCTGGCAATTATAGGCCCATCAGTTTAATTGACTCACTGCAAAATATTTTTTGTAAAAGAATTTTGGCACATCTAGAAGAGTGGATGTCTGAAGGAAACATTCAATCTGATTTTCATGTGGGGTTCCATGCCAACATTAGCAGTTTGGACAAGGTTTTTTGCTTCATTTGTATCTTCTGGAACAAAGGTGAGTTCTATGTTGCGTTCGTAGATTTGCAAACAGCTTATTATTATTTGGTGTCCAGGAGTAAATTATGGAAGGTGCTGGTTGCGATCGGAATCCCCCTGATTTATTGGCCATTTTATGAAATATCCATGCAGACAACTGGGCCCAGGTAATGTGGGGTGAGGATGGACAGCTTACTGAAGCTTTGAGGATAAGGTGTGGAGTCAGACAGAGGTGTGTCTTAGCCTCCTACTTTGTTCTCGCTTTTTATAAACAGGGTTGTGCACTTCTTGGAAAGTGATGGGTGCGGCACTTCAAAGGTGCAGAAAAGGAGGCTGCCAGTGTTACTTTTTGCTGATGACACCCTACTATTATCCAAGGGCTCCAACAGTTATTGAATGATTTTAGGCTTTTCTGCGATGGGCATTGACTGCAGCTAAATCTTTCTAAGTCAAAGTATATGATATTCTCAAAGAGTATGTCTAAGCCTTCTTTGAGAAGTATTGGCTTTGGGGAAAATCCCTTTGAATTTGTCTCATCCTTTGACTACTTGGGCATAAGGCTCACTTCACACTTGTGTTGGACCCCACACCTTGACAAAAGTAATCTTCACCTCACCCACCAATCTTCTAACATTATAAGAATCCATAGAAAGACAGTCTCTAGGAATTTGGCCCCAGCACTCGAAGTTTATAATAAAAAGTCTCTGAGATCAGTCTTACATGGTGCAGAGCTTTGGGGATGTCGGAATATTAATCATTTGTGGTAGCAGAGTACCATTTTATAAGATCTCTTTTAAATCTGCTGGTGACTACGCCTTTAACTCCATTTTTTTTAGATCTAGCCCACAGATGGATTGCCCTGAAATTTGACTATCGGCTCCTCATGTTTTGGCTGTGGACTGAAGATGCCTTAGAACCATACCAGTGGGTCCGGCCAAGCTCATTGTCTCTCTGTATGCCAGTAAAATCACTTTGTTTCGTCATCTCAGGGCACTTATGATAAGACTGGGGTTGGAAATATATTGGAAATCCCTAGAAAGGCTGGCCCAGCTTATTCGATCATGGATTAAAGAGATATTGGAAAGCAACCCTGGAAGATAGTGTGATCAAATTATCTGGATTGATTAGCTGAATTTTTGTAAATTTTAAACCCTTCCCCGAATATGAACATACAATTGATGCGATTGTTCCATCCCTTGCAAGGAAGCTGATTCTAGAATTCAGACATAGAACACTACCCACAAAATTATATTGCAGCAAATGGTGCACCCAAGTTCCTTTTGATGATCAGTGCCCAGCTTGTAGGGGTGGACCCGAATCATTGGTTCATTCACCAATCTTTTGTCCTCACTATAAACTTCTGAGGTCAAGGTGGATACTTCCACTTTATAGGAGCCTTGGTTCAAGGCACCACATTGTAGCTTTTAGAATTCTCAGTATAGTCACAAGGCGAGTTGTGGTGTTTGGAGTAGCAAAATGTTTAAAGGCTCTCTGGATTAGACGCTAAAACTGAATAGATTAATTTTATTTATATCACTGCTTTTTCAAGTGGTTATTATCACCTTTTGATGACTTTGGCATGTATTAAGAATATGGTTTTGTGCTTTTGCTGTTTTCCATATGTATTGAAGTTTTTTGATATCTGGATTTATGTAAGTTGCACTTTTATGATCCTTATGATCGAAATAAAGTTTTATGATGATGATGATATGTGCATGTATTTTGCTTACACTTTATTAGAAGACATTTATTTTGTGTATGTGTGCTTTAATTCGAGAGCTTCTTTTTATATTTTCGATACTGTATGTTTTTTGTTTTTCTATGAGTATTTTTAATTAAGTATTAAATACATTATTTTTATTTATTATTATTGTTGTGTACTTTATTTAGACTGATCTATAAAATAAATATTATTCAAACATTTATAATTGCTTGTTTTATAATTGCCTTGGTTTTTGTTGGATATTAATCGTGAGTAGTTTAGTGGGTAGATGGTTTGTAATAGTGATTCAGCTTATACTTCTATGTAGTTTACTCCTTTGTTTTTGCAAAGATTTTAACATGTAACATTTTGTTTCCCTTGTCTATTTGGTCTTTTAGATTTGGTTTGGTTTACTTATGGCTCTATCCTTAGTTGGTGGCAGATTTGTTCCTTTGAAGAGCATCTATAAGTTTGTAGAGTGGTAATTAGGTTCTTCCTAGTGTGGCTTGGAAGGCTTTGTGCCATCCGTCCATTGTGTTGTTGATTTTGGCTTGTTCAGCTTTGATGCTGTTATAGACATTCTCCCATGATATTTGCAATTTGTGTTCACTTATGTTTTCAAATGAGTACAGTCTGCCAAATTAAGGGCATTCAAAGCAGTCTATTATTGGACCTAGGGCCTGATAATGAGCTTGGCGATCAGACCATCATGTTGGCGGTCCTAAAAAGACCGTAGTGCCAGAGGCCCTCAGACTGCTGTATTATGATGCAAACTGTCAGGACTGCCGTCCGCCAAGCAAAAAAGGCAGACTGCCAGTGGTGCGGCAGCTTGTATCTACGTGGTCTGACCACCAGCACCGTCAGCGCTGCGGCCAACCACTGAGCGTATTACAAACACATAGTCACTGTGGTAGTCTCCTCACGGCAGTTAGCCAATGGCGATCAACCACAGTGGTATGCTTACAGCAAAGTAACAGACAAATGCCCATTGGATTAATTAAAAAACAACACAGGTGACATATTATCAGTAGACAGACCGCCGGCAAATCACACTACAAAACACACCCTTTCACAGACCACAATCCTTAGCCTTTAGCATTTCCACAGGAAGCCAAAGATCCCCAACTACCATTTATTGAATGTTTCATTGATAAGGCACCCCTTTTTGCACCATAGCATAGAACACTACACAGTTTTGCCCATTCACTATCTATTGCACTTCCCATGTTAAGTAAGTCCCTGTTGCCCATTTATTTGTCCACCATGTCAAGTTCCAGAAATCCCCGTTTTTCAGAAGAGAAGATGAGTTAAGAGTCATGGTTGATGAAATCATAAGAGTAGACCCACACGTGTTTGGAGCCCAAGCCCAGCACACTCCTGTCAGTAGGAAAATAGAAATGTGGGACAGAATAGTTGACAGAGTGAATGTTGTAGGTACCACCCTACACACAAAGAAGGACATTAGGAAAAGGTGGAGCGACCTCAGGAGGAAGGTCAGTTTCCTGGTCTCCAGGCAGAAGTGCACCATTAAGAATCTTTCCCTGAGAGGAGGAGGTCTTGGCCATCCTGCATCCTAGGGGCTTGACAGGAATACCTGGGGGAATGGAGTCTGGTAAGTTTCAACATGAAAACAGTCACTAAACTGCAACATACATTCTCACAGCTCAGCGTTTGACAGTCTTGTTTGTGAACCTCACCAGTATTCAATACCAGAATATCTGAGTGTTAACACTGTCAATGTATATTATTGGACCCAACATTATAGCTATCAAGTCCGATCACTTGGCATATGTCCAAGTTGTGCCTGTAAATCTCACAGTATCAAAAAAGAATTCAAGGATTCATGGTATGTCCCACAATGTAAATGTATGCTCAGACCTAAATGCAGCCTGCATACAGGTATGTAATACCCAACATTTGCCAAGTGTTGGGCAGTAGAGGGAGTGACATGACTGCAACTCACAAGAGGCCCTGTTTCTGTAACTCCAACCACCAGTGCAGTGTTCATTTTCCCCAATATATTTTTTAGTGAACTCTCACATGAAGTTTACTCACCTGGGAGGATACAATTTATCAGGTGTTGGGAAGTAGAGGGAGGGACATGACAGCAAAGGCCAGGAGGCCATGTTTCAGTAACTCCAACCACTAGCCCAATGGTTACTAGCCCAATTACCCCTGTGTTTTAACTCTCAATTGATGTGTGCTTACCTGAGAGGATACCGTATGTAAAGTGTTATGAAGCAGAGGTAGTAACCTGACTGCCCTGCTTCAGTAACTCCAACCACACGGCCCAGTACGAACCTGTCCAAATACTCTTGTTTGGTAACTCTCAATTGAAGTGTACTAACTTTGGAGGATACCATTTGAATAGTGTGTGTAGTAGGGAGAGAGACATGACAGCAACTCCCAGAAGGCCTTGTGTCTGTAACCCCAAACACCAGTCCGGCCTTGTTTGGTAACTCTCAATTGAAGTTATTCACCTGGGAGTGACCAAGATATAGATCAAGGTCAACTCAGAGATGTTCCTTTCTACCTAGCTCTATCTTGACCTGCTAACCCAAGATGAAACTACTGAGAACAGGAATGACACCTTACCCAATTTATACAAGTATTCTTATGGCCTCAAGCTCCATCACCAGATTGGTATTAGCAGTAGACACATTGACGCAGCACTGTGCACATGATGACTCTAGTCACATATACAACAAAGTCCTGTGTTTGCCTGCATCCCCCTCAACTAGCCCTCCAAATGGTCAAAGCCATATGTTGCCCCTCCACTGTGTTGGCTTCACTAGTGGTAAGATGTCACTTTCAGGCAATTTTCCAAAGTGCAACTGATCTGCACATCTCATCAACTGCTTGAGTCATATAGGTTAGGTATTCTTCACACTTCATGTCAAATAACCCAATACCATGGTAGCTTAGCACAGTAGGATTACCTACAACACAAAACCTTTGGAGTTAGATGTCACAATTCAACCAGTAACAATGTACTTTGTTCATCAACAGGTCGAGCTGCCACTAGGGACAGAGAGGCCACAGAACAGACAACCACTACCCCTCTGGATGAAGCTCTCAGTAATGACAACACTCTGTGGAGGTGGAAGAAGTTCCTCGCTCATCTGGGCAACCTGGTCAGACACAAACAGGGAATCTCACTGTGGCCACAACATCACTTTCCAGCCCTGTAACTTCAACATCCCAGTCAACGACACCCCCCACCCAACCTGTGTACCTCCCACAGCTTCCACCATATTGTGCCCCCAGTCCTGGATCCTGAGGTGCAACTCAAAACTCTGGACAATGAGGGTCTAGGACCTAATTGGAGAGGGCACCCTGTGCCAAGGGCACAGGCTCATGAGGGTAGGGTGCATGGGAGGGATGCTGTGGGCCAGCGTAGTAAGGCCACAGCGGCTGCTGTGAGCCAGGACTCAATCAGCCACATCTTGGGGGCCTTTCAGAAGTCCCAAGGTGTGATTGGCCAGGTGTTGACTAAACTCCAGGACATTAAGCAGCTGAAGAAGGTCATGACTAAAATAATGGATGGCCATAATACCAAAATGGGCACCCTAAGAGGGGTGCTGTGGGAAATTGACACCACACTGATCAGGGCTTTACTCTCAACATCTACCCCTTCCTGTCTGGCAAGTACATCATGCCAAAATACATCTGTGACAGACACAGGAAGGGAGACCCTAACAGAGACACAAACAGATTGAGATACCCCTTTCTCTGAAGCACTGATATCCCCTCTTGCAAGCTGGGATGTCCAGCAAAGAATTCAGGAGGTGCGGATGGCAGGACACCCACCACTGCCAACAATAAACCTCTTCCTTAAGGTCCTCCTTTGTTTGTCGCACATTTACTCTGTGGACTGATCTTAAACATCCTTTCATCTCCAATGAGTTGAGTACTCTTTACTTTGGAATACCAATGATTTCATTCACCAAGAATGACCCCTTCACATTGGTCTTCTTATTGATTCATGTCACATATTTTCTGTCAGTCATAGTTTCCCAATAAAATCACCTGTCACTGACTCATTGTCTGCTATTTTTAATTTCACATTTAGCCATGTAAATATGTCAGACCATGTGAACCATACAATTGCATATCTTGCATGTACACAGTGTCCAGCTCAGGATTACAACCATTCCACACAAACATATATATATATATATATATATTGTCTGGTAAAAAAAAAAAATTGTACTACAATGTTCAGCTCACAGGTTCAAAATGTCTGAAACATTGCAAATCATAAATGATTGAATCATACTGAGTAAACAAAAATATTTACAGGTACAGACCTCCAGATCATGGAAGGAAGGGATTTGTCAGACATTGTCTATAGAATATGCAAATATTAACATGATTGATGTCATCAGCTGGAGCCATATCACTTACCATTCTAAAGTATTCCAACATCATATAATGCAAAATTCAGACATATGGCAATACAACTATTTCTGATCACAGGGTCATTACAATTCAGAGCTCATCATGTGGTGGGTTGACACAAAGATATGTCAGCAATTAGGCACAGGCAGTTTGGCCTACAATATGGAAACACATCAACAGCTACATACAGGTCATACACAAAGAGTGTTTAGCCAATATGAAGGGAAACTGACACGATTGTGGCCTATGGCTACATATTTTCTGACCACATGATGACACACATGATGCATCAGGGCCAGCAAAGAACAACAAGCAAGCCCAATGGAGTCTTATAAACTTCCATCCTATCACTGTGCAAGCTGTCTTGGTATAGTCTCCTAAACCCAAAGTCTATGACCTACATACCCTGGAACAATCCATGTCCACTTCGTAAGTCAGAACAGCTTCACATACCCACCAATGTCACAACTCTGAAATGCCCACATGCAGATGTCAGGGTGAAGGTACATAAACAAAGAACAAAACAAGGAGTATAGTTATGAAACCATACATATGACACAAGTCACATAGCAAACATCTGGGGAACAAAGTCCATTAAAAGAAATCTAACACAAACAAACCAATAGCATCAAAATGTGAATGTGTCAAAAGCTCCTTCATCAAGCACCCTTTGACAAATGGTGCCTGAGCATCAGCTCCCTATTTCTAAAAATATACTCAACACATTACCATAACTACAGTTCATTGTACAGTCAAAGTAATGATGTCTCATTACATAATTGCACTCATCAGAAGAAGCTGTTAATGAGATCTTGTCACAAATCAGCTCCTTCCTCTTCACCACTATCATCTTCATTTGACATTTCAGGATTTTCACCCAGTGACACTGCAGGCTTCCCTTCCTCTGGGATGTAAATGGTATTCCTCCAGTAGGCAATGTTGTGAAGCATGCAGCATCCAACAGTGACCTGACACACTTTCCTGGGTTAGTAGAGGAGAGATCCACCTTTCCTGTCTAGACAGAGAAATCTGGTCTTCAGGAGCCCAAAAGCCTGCACCACAGTCGACTATGCTCTTCCATGGGCCTCATTGAAGCGGGATCCCCCTGGCGTTGTTGCATTCATCAGTGGTATCAATAATCAAGGATGGTTTGGATATGCTGAGTCTCCTGTTTTGAAATGGGACATAAGTGCAACAATGAGTCACCCACTTCATGATTGTAGCACTTGACATTGCTCATACACAGTTGGCGAAGATGTGACTTAACAACTAGTCAGGCCCTCTTTGGTTGCAGTTGTAACATCAGCTGGTGTATAATTGCTGTTCCACGTTATGAAAGAATCATGGGCTGATCTATGGAAACGGCACAGATGTTGAGACGTAGAGATCAGATAAACAGACAACTCTCATGTTGATTGAATGGAAGGTTTTCCTGTTCCAATAGACTTGTTCATCAATGGCCCCCACCACATGTGGAAGGGAGGCCAAACCATAGACGTCAGCGTTCACATAGGCCAAATCCTCAAATCGGAGGAACCTGATATAGCTGTCTATGTGTTATAACATTGCTGACGGGAAATCTCTGAACACAAGACTGAACATAGAATGAGACATACCACCAGGTATGGCCACTGTGTGTTGGAAGGACCCTGTGGCCAGGAAGTGCAAAACTGCCATGAGTCTCACAATGGGTGGTATGCATGTTGGATTAATGTTTTCAGGCATCAGATCTGGTTCCATTAGACTGCATAAATTCACTATTGTTTGCCTTTTCAGATAGTAAAGTTGAATTATGTGTTATTCTTACACGGTTTGAAGGTCTGTTAATGGATGGTACACTGGAGCTTGTTACATCGTCCCTGTCTCAGGGTACCTATGTGTGAAAATATGACTGGGAGCATTAGTCACTGTGTCTACACCAAAATACATGTAAACCATCACAGTCATGTGACAAAGCATTTCAGACTTGAAATACATTACACCCAGTACACATCACAGCTGTCAACTACTCAGGGGTCAAATGTGACCCACATGGTTGACAAGGCATGTGTCCACAACATGGATTTGTGCAACCCCAAATAGCTGTTCCTCAATTTCCTCAAAATTTAACAATAATTTCTGACCTCCAAAAATACTGTCAGCGATGGTGGACAGTACACTGCCTTCATATGCCATCTGTGTCAAGCAACACACTACACTGTTGATTGTGTAGTAGGATGTACACAACAATACCGGGTTAGGATGTTTGTGATGGTCTCACACATATATTGTTGTTGTGATGCATTTAACAGGGCCATTTACTGAATTCCAACCTCCAAAATGGTGGATGTCTGGCCTACTCCACTGGATATTAGGAAGCGCTTGTGGCAGCCAGCAGAAGTCGTCCGCATAGTTCTGTAATACCAAACGTGGCAGAGACAGCCATAGGCACCTTCTAAGATGACAACCAGTTCTCTGGGACTACTGTCCTGGTGACTAGCATGCTCCCTGGAACCCAGGTGGTGGACCCCTTCAACACAGACTGTCCTAGGGTCCAGCTGTCCAAATATAATTAAGCAGAGGTAAGAGCTTGCCTTCCCTGTTTGCGACAGTACCCCTGTGCACCACATCATCTCTACCTCCTGAGGCCTCTGTGCACTATTTGCAATAATCCTTCATGCACAGCATGGCCTAGGTCTCCAGCACCTTTTCCTGTGACGTACAACTTGCTGAGTTGTTTCTCCGGCTGCGTGGGACCTTCATTTGTAGTGCTGCAGTAACTGTATTTTGCACCTTCTTTGTCCCTGTGTCCTGGGACCTCAGTGGGTGCTGCCTGGTCATCTGTGGGTTCTGTCCAGTGTTGGGAGCCCCCTCTGCCTCCTCAGTCTGAGTTGAGGCCCCCAGGTCCCTCCTGGGTCCAGGCAGCACCACTTTGAAGCAATCCGCGACATTGCTTGAACCAAGGCTTGTTGGACGAATCCAGCACTGCAACTCACCTGCATCCAACATCCCAATGTGGGACATCCCTTGCATCATGCAAGAACCTTCAGCCACCTTCTTTGGTGCTCATTTTCAGACTTCTTCCAACCATAGAATCCTCTTTTGCACCATCTTCTAAGTTGACAGGGGCTCCTGTCCTTCCTGGAATCTTCTGTGACTTCTGGATGTGGTCTCCTCTCTTTACAGGTCTTCAGGTCCAGGAATCCACTATTTGTTGCTTGCAGTCTTGTATGGTTCTTGCAATAACTCTAGTCATGACATGTAGTGTGTCCTGAGGAAACTTGCAGTACTTCACACCTACTTTCCTGGGCTCTGGGGTGGGGTATTTTACTCACCTTTGTGGTTTATTTACACCCCCAGTGCCCCTCTACACACCACACTTGCCTAGGGGAGAATTTGTGATTTGCATTCCACTTTCTTAGTATATGGTTTGTGTTGCCCCTAGGCCTATTTCTTCCTATTACAGTATATAGTATTTCCTATTATTTGCACTATTCTGTGACTATTTATTTACCTGATTTTGGTCTCTAGTGTATATATTGTATATAATACTTAACTCCAGAAGGAGTATTGCCTTTAAGATATTTTTGGCCTTGTGTCACTAAAATAAAAACATTTTGGGGTGTGGCCGGGCCACGGAATAAGATGGCCGCTTAGAGCGAGTGCTCCAGCCCGCGACGATCTTGGGGTGGCGACGGGGGCGCAGAGACAACCGGACAAGCCACTGTGTCCGAGGCCCTCCACTTCCGCAGCAGCGGCGACGCGGATTCATGCCTGGGGACCCCGCAGGAGCGGGACAGAAGGCAGAAAACTCGCGACTCACCCCAGGCCGACAAAGCCTGCAAGAGGGGCGGAGTCGCGTCTTCGGGAGGCCGGGGACGGCGCGCCCGCAAAGGCAGGGAGACAGCTAAGCAGGCCGCGGGGACTACGGGAGCGGTTACGACCCGCGCCCGCCTGCCCACAATGCCGGAAGTATCCACGGACCTTTGGCTCCCTACAGGGAGAGGTAACAGAGAGGTGAGGTCCCCCCGACGGCTGGGAGAAGAACTCAGCCAGAGAGGTAGGACCGAACCTCTTGGAGACGGAATGGAGCGGCAAGTGCGGCAGGAGAACATAATCGGAGGCAGAGGTACGACTTCCCCTCCCCTCTTCTCCACTACCGAAGGACAATAAAACCCCTCCATTGGTACACCATAACAAACCCTTCCCCCCTACAAGACAGCTAATATTAAGGAGACCAACGGAAGAGGGGGGAGAGTGGAACGACAGGAGGGGTAGAGAGAGAGAGGTGGGAGAACTGAGACACGCGGAGATGGAGAGTTGCGGAGGGTGAGCGACCTGAGTTGCTGCTGATGAGAGAGGGGTGAATAGAGGGAGCCAGAGGGAACCAAAGGAGCAGAGACACAGGAGAAGGGAGAGGAGAGGAGAAGGGACGAGAAGCCCACTATATCCAGAAAGGGACAACTATCATATTCCCTCCTCCCCACTAGAACAAACCAGAGAACACAGGAAGGACACCCCAAGACAAGAAAGCCCAAAGTCAAAGAGGAATGACAATAAGAGAAAGACAAGGCATCAGTCACGAAACGATATACCGAAGAGAAGGTTCTCCACCCCTTCAGGTCATCCAGGCTCCAGTGTAAGAAACCAACGCTCTAACCGCCTTCCACACTCATCAGGGGGATACTGATAAGGACAGCCGCAAAATCACACATACCCCTGTCCAGATTAGTCAGATTGGACAGTCGGCAATAGACCCGGAGGAAAACAAACCAGCCCCTCCCCTTCTCCCCCCTCTACTACTCACTGCTAACAACACCAGATACTGAAGAACCAACCTTGGCAGAGGCAAGACATAGCTTCTCAATGCTAAGGGCTACAACAGGTTCCACAACTGACCTCTTTCTGAACATACCCCCTTCTGCCCCATAGACACAGATAGACCTTCGCAACTCGCAAAAAGCACTAGGGGGATACACTTAAGAGAATGAGAGACAGAAGGAAAATGGAGAACAATAAATAAGCGGACGCAGAGACAGGAGAGGTGAAAGAGAGGGAAACCAAGAAGTCGAATACCTACAACCAAGACTACAATCAAGGACCCAAAAAACGAGAAGAGACAGAACAAACATGAGAACTGACAGGCACAGAACATCTATAGCCTTACCAGACCTCGCGGAGAGAGATCCGGGCCTTCCGTGGACAGACTCTGCAGTCAGTTTAGACGATGCCCGGTAATAAACCGAACCATAAACCCGTCAGCAAGCCTGCACGACACCTATTATTCTCAGAAGCGCTACAACACAAACGCCTAACCCCCACAAAGGTAAACCCCCAAACATCGCCACCTTTAAATGAGTCTATCACAATGTCTGATAAAGATCACTCCACAACTATGGACAGGATATTACAGGAGATCACCACAGTCAGACGCCGTATAGAGAGGATGGACGCCTCTATAACTTCGCTAACACTGGAAACTAAATCCATGTGATCTGACATTGCAGGCTTCCAATCTAGAGTGACGGGCTGGAACAGCGCATAGGATCACTAGAGACGCAGATCAACACGTCTCTGGAACGAGAACAAGACTTCCTCTACCTCAGGAGCAAACTAACGGACATGGAGGACAGGAGCCGGAGAGACAATATCCACTTACTTGGGATCCCGGAAAATGAACAAGGTTCGGACATGCAGGCTTTTCTGAGCTCCACTCTTCCAAAGATGACTTTGTTGGACTTTGACCCGCCGCTAGAATTCCAACGGGCACACAGGATAGGCCCAAAACGCTCTGACAACTTCTCAAGGCCCCATCCAATCATCGCATGCTTACTGTAACATAATCAAACCCGTCAAATACTTCAAGAAGCGCGCAGCCACAGCCCTTTCCGAATAGATCAGCACGAGATCCGAATAACTGCTGATTACTCCAACGAGACCAATGAACGTAGAAAGGCTTTCCTGGCTCTACGACCCCGGCTCCACAAACTAGAGATGAAATACGGCCTTTTTGACCCTGCAAGAATGCGGGTTACCAAAAATGGAGTATCCAAGGACTTTTACAACCCCGACGAACTGAGACTCTTTCTCGACTCTTTCCAACCTCAGCCTATGGACTCTATCAGCACAGACTACGCACATGGCAATGAAGGAGGCAGCGGCGGTGTCGAAACCTCCCACTTGGGAAAGGAGAAGATGAATACGACTAACCAGATCATATGATGATAGGGGTCAGATCGTACACGCAGTAGTAACCCATACCCAACTATCGGAGAGAGACAAATCCCACTCCCCTTTAAAGCCAACAACTGGATCTTCTTGAGAAGACGACGCGAGGCGGCAATATGAGGGACTACCACTCGAAAGTCAAAAATAATAGCTGTAGACCTCGAGGATGGATGAGTACATTCCCAGATCATATGTGTATTACAATTATAACTGTCTAAGATTGCTAGTATTGATGTTAATACTAGGTGACAGAAAAGTCCATGTTCTTCATGATTAGAGTTGAGGCCCTGTAATGCGTAGTTACCAGTAAATCGTTATCTGTCCTCAGGGAACGACAGGGGATAATTACTAGAACAGGGACCAGACTCCACCGCCTCCCTGTACACAAGTAAGGACCTAGCCCCGACCCTGTAACCCTATAACAATGTAACGGGGGCATTAAATAACAGACAACAAACAATAATCAACTATTATAGAAAATAACCCTGTATTCCCACACACTACAGAACATCGCATAGCAGTAAATAACATAGTATACGGACTCACCCTAACACACACCATACACGACTAGAACCGACATTAGAACCGTTTAATCCCCATTACCACCCCAAAGGACGGGACTAGACCACATAAAGATAAAGCAATTGCATCCCAGGGAAACACAACACGATATAACCTGAGGTATATCAACACCCCCATTACTCCACTTTACTGTACTTTACTACAAGAAAATAAAAGAACAGAACACAAAGACACAATATAATACAACACCACACAACAAAGCGTAACAATATAATATCTTACACTGTCACACCACACCACATTATAGTATCACAATGTAAACTATTAGCTATCCCTCTCTCGAACGTTTGCACCCGCCCCAGCCTAATCATTGTTACTATCAGTAACTACCATCTAAACCAGAACGACCATGACGGTGGCGCATATCAAGTGGGACACTGGCAACATATGCATATTCTTTTTTTTTTTTTTTCTTCTCAGTATTTTTCAGTATTATGATGTAATAATACACGGCAAGAAGTTCATAATGGGGTGAGATGCGCAGTATCCTCGCGCAACTCGGGGCCCAGCAGCACCCATCACCTATCCTAAGATAAATAGTGAGACGTCTAGTATAATGACTCTTAACATGATAATGTGCTAGGACATTAGGATATGATATGTTGATTAAATCATTATGTCGCCGAAATGTTGTAAAGCATGACAAAGTAGTGTTATAGTTGAGAAGAAGTATTCAGGATGCATAATGTTATATTATATATTGGTATCTTTATGTGCCTCTACCTGTACGAGAACTGTACTGCCCGGTCTGCACCCCTCCCCCCCTCCTTCGCCCTGATCTCCTTCCTCCAACTGACCTTGGCCCTGTTATCTACCATGTCCCTACTATACCCTATGACCCTATCTTATATGCCCACACAACACCCCACGATACCACACAACATCAAGTATTAAGCATAACACCTTAAGTATCACCCTCCATCAACACTCAACACCTTCCTCCTCCTTTCCTTCTTTCCCCCCCCCGCTGACTCTCCTGGACGATCAGCAACACTCCACGATAGTACCGCCCTGGCATCATAGCTACCAACCACTCATTACTCCTACCAATATACACTTTAGCCGTATAAATATGATACCTGTCAATAACCGTCGACGAACAGATGCGCTCCTCGACACATAAACATAAACTCATACGTGTACTCCCCACCCCTCCTTACCACCGACATATCGACGACTGGCTGCCTTCTGGCTCCCCCCTCACCCCCCCCCGACAGAGATCGCCCCGACAGCATGTGAGCTCCGAGAGACATCGGACCCGCCGTTTACAGACCTAACGAACAAAGAAGGTTGGGCTCCTAGCCTCCTTCATCCCTTTACCCCTCCATTCCCCCCCCCCCCAATCGCATGCTCTGTTGCTATATTTTCAATTTCAACCTCAGGACATACATACATCCCCTCCCCTTTCATTCTCCTCTTCTTTTCTTCCCCTCTTTTTCCCTTGTCTTCTTTTCCCCCCATATTTCCCACACATCTAGCTCTTGTCCTACCTATATTGCTCTTTCTCCTCCCACCCTCTCCTTCCTTTTCTCTTCCTTTTCCAGAGGACACTCTTGGCCTCCACCAGCTGCTACCCCTCCGTATAAAACACTGTATCATACCGAAGCACAACTCCCACTCTAACAACAAAGTCAATATTCCCCACCCTACCTCCCCTTCCACCAATACCAACCCCGGAACAAGGGTGTTTATTCACACCTATCCAAGATGTCGAAAAACGACACTCAAGCGACACGTCCATTACGGATACTCTCTTGGAATGTACATGGCATGGCGAGCTATGTTAAGCGAAAAAAGATACTGTCCTATCTCCAATCCAAAAAAACAGATATCGCTCTGATCCAAGAGACCCACCTTGACACCCTGGAATCCAGTAAACTTAAACGGGATTGGGTAGGGAGGGTTGCCTTCAGCTGCTGCCCAGCGAATCAGGAATCTGGAAGCAGCGGCCCCGCAAATGCAGAGTGGCGATACTAGTGCGTAAATCCCTTCCGCTCACTATCATTAAAACCTGGAATGATACGGAAGGAAGGTATATATCCGCTAAACTAAAACTAGGGGACACCTTTTTATGCGTGGGCTCCATTTACGCACCAACTGGCCCAAAACGCTCATTCCTTCTACAGCTAAATCGCCTCCTGACAGAAATCGGAACTACTCTATACATAATCGGGGGAGATTGGAATCTCGCCCAAGATGCCATAATGGATAGGACTGGCCCCCTTGATGTATGTAACAATCACGACAGAGCGCTCCTGACGGACCTGACCACCGACGCCGGTCTAGTGGATTGCTGGAGAATACAACACCCGAAAGATAAGGAATATACTTTCCTATCCACCGTCCATGGCACCCAATCACGCCTGGACTATTTTTTAGTATCACACACTGTAATTCCCCATATGCAAGACACCTGCATCCTAGACAGCGGCCTCTCAGATCACTCCCCAATCTTAATCCAGATCCAGGTGGGACTATCCCTCTCCTGTCGAAAACCATGGCGCCTAGCTGCACACAGATACCGCTCTCCCCAAGGAAAGGAACAATTAAAAGCTCACGTATCTACATACATGGCCGAGAATACAGGCACAGTGTCCTCCAAAAGGATCCTATGGGCGGCGGCAAAAGCGACCCTGAGAGGGAATATGATGCGAGATGCAGCACTGGCCAATAAAGACAGAATAGCCCGCCAAACCACCTTAGAGACCACAATCCAGGACCTCACTAAACAATATACCACCCAACCGTCCCCTAGGCTACGACACGCCCTAGAACAGGCCCGCATGGCACACAACGAACTCTATACATCCCAGGCGGAATACGCACTGCAAAAACTACGAGGCCGCCATTACGAACAAGGAGAAAAAGCAGGACGTCTCCTAGCGGCACAACTCCGACAAAGGAAGGCAGCCTCCACCATCGTAGCCATAACATCTTCCTCAGGAGCAGTGTTAACTCGTCCACAAGATATTGTGAATGAGTTTGCCAAGTACTACCGACACCTGTACTCTCCTGAAACAACGACCAATCAGACACAAATGGAGACATTCCTTACCGCGGCCAACCTACCTCGTTTGTCGGAGGCAGGTAGGGCTCTCTTAGACGGCGATATAAGCAAAGAAGAGATAACTCAAGTTATAACACACCTCCCCTACCACAAATCTCCAGGAGAAGACGGATTCCCTGTGGAATTCTATAAATAGGCCGAGGAAGAGGCAACCACCGCAGTACATGAAGCACTGATGGAAGTGTGCCAGGAAGGCTCCTTGGGTGCACTATCCAATAAAGCCACGATTGTCGTCCTGCCTAAGACAGGGAGGGACCCCCTCCTCTGTGGCAGTTACCGTCCTATCTCCCTTTTGAACGGGGATGTTAAACTTCTAGCCAGTGTTCTAGCAGCACGGCTCCGCAAGGTGATACCATCATTGATTCACAACACCCAAGTGGGGTTTGTACCGGGCCGCACCTCCAGAAACCATATGCGAACTCTTTGCCATACGCTGTTAGAATCCCTGCAATTACCTGAAGAAGCCCTAGCTCTGTCCCTAGATGCGGAGAAAGCATTCGATCGCATTGAATGGTCCTACCTATTTACAACCATGAAGCATTTTGGCCTGGGGGAACAATTTATTTCCAAAGTACGCTTATTATATGATCACCCCACGGCACAGGTCAATTGTGGGGGCATCTTGTCAGACCCATTCCCTATTGGAAGAGGCACGCGCCAGGGCTGCCCCCTGTCACCACTTCTCTTCCTATTGGCCATGGAACCTCTAGCCGCCACCATACGAAACTCTCACCAGATAAAGGGGATCCATATAACCGGGGGCATATCCAAAATGTATCTCTATGCAGACGACATTCTGTTAACAATTGCCGATTTGGAAACCTCTCTCCCGGCACTACTTTCCACTATAGGGGACTTCGCATTCCTATCCGGATATCGCGTAAACTGGGATAAAAGTGAGGCATTACCATTATCCTGCACAACGACGAGGGCAGCGATACATGGCCTCCAATTTAAATGGACCCCGACTCGCCTTAAATACCTAGGAACGTTTATTAACCGAGGTCTGGAACATATGGTCAGGGACAACATAGACCCCCTCATATCTAAAATGAAACAAGACTTTGCCAAATGGTCATTATTAGGCCTGTCCATGTGTGGCAGGACACAGGTGGTCAGAATGGTCACCTTACCACGTTTTATATATGTACTAGGCATGCTCCCCCTACAGATACCTCTTTCCTCACTCCGTCTGATCGACGCATCCATAAGGACCTTCGTATGGGGCTCCTTACGCCCAATACTGAAACCTGCAACTATACTGGCACGACGGCCCTACGGAGGTTTAGGACTACCCTCGGTAGAACAATACTCACTAGCCCTACAACTCTCACAGCTACCATACACACTTCCAGGTATACCCGACTCACCACAATGGGTGGTCACAGAGAAACTCCTATATGGACAGCATACGGAGAGGGGAGGGATATACGCTGACCATGTTCCCTCAGTTAACCCCATCCTCAAGGCCACAAACACAGCGTGGCGCAGAGACCATTGACTACTAGGAGTACATCCCTCCCTGCACACCCAGGCCCCCATAGCAGGGAATAAAAGCATAAAAATAGGAGGGAATATTCTCAGATGGCCCCAATGGTCCGAGGCAGGTATCCACAATATATCCCACATTATAGATGGAGATAGCCTCCGCACATTCGCCTCTCTTCAGGAAGAGTTCGGTATCCACAGTAATCAGGAGTGGCGATATCTACAGCTTAAACATTGTATGCGCAGAACATTAGGAGCCCCCCGTGGATGCTTAAAACCTCACCCATCGTCACCTATCTTCAGAAATGGGGCCGACAAAAAGGCGTCATGGCTGGCCTCTATGCCGAATTAACAAACCACCTCTATTCGCAGCCTCTTCTTGAATGATTACGTTTAAAATGGCAGGACAAACTAGAGATAACCTACACGGACGAAGAATGGCCAGACATACTAGAAGCCCTTGACAGGGGAGTACGTGAAGCACGCCTGAAATTTTGCCTATTCAAAATCCTTCAGGAGTGGTACTTGACCCCCGTTAAACTTTTTAGGGCAGGGTTGATACCGAACGCGAACTGTTGGAGATGCACAGAGCCCTATTATGACCAACTTCATATCCTATGCCATTGTCCAACAATATAGTCCCTATGGGATGCGGTGCGCCTCGCCCTATCGGACTTCATACAGATACCAAAACCGACCCCACCAGCACTCATTCTTCTACACGACACTCGCCCGTATCCCTCCCTATCATGGGCACACAAACGATTACTCCATACGGCACTTGCCACGGCCAAAATATGCATACTCTGGCACTGGAGATCCAGTATTGCCCCCACACCGATAGAATGGATGATGGCCATGTATCAAACGGCCACCCATGAACAAGTGATTTATAACCTACAGGACCAGGCAAAGCTATTTGCGGAGGTCTGGCGCCCATTCCTGACGAGACCATGAAGCAGCTGGTGGATGACCAACGGCCAATGACCAATATTTAGGGAATATTAACTATCAATTACCCTCTGATAACTTTAGAACCTTGGAACGTATCTAATCTCCCATTGCCCCCTCTCCCTCCTTCTAGCTATTCTCTCTTACCCTCCTCTACCCTTTCTTTTTCTCTCTTTATTAACCCCTAGACCCCTCATTTTGACATACGCTCGGGACTTTGGACTAACCAATATGACACCGCACATCGCTCCCTAACACAAATAATGACTGAGACACCAACTCATATAAGAAGTAGCCACTCTTTAATTGACTTCACCATAACTAACATATACACTACCTACTCCTAGGTAGTAGCTTACAACAGATGGTGAACTACAGAACGATTTACCCCTTGATCCGGCCAGGCTAGCTTCAGGATACAAGGATTCCCTACCTATCCCTCAGTTTCCGCCTTTCACAATCCTCCCAGACCTTTCTTTTTCTTGTTCTTCTTTTTCCTCCCCCATCCCTCACCTCACATGACAACCTCATCTCTCTCTTACCCCAAGATCAATCCCTCCACACTACCCTACCCTCGTTCCTTTCTCCCTTACTCCCCCACACCTGTTTTCTCCTTCTTTCCTTCCTTAAAAAATAAGGGTAAAATCTCAAATATGCAATTAGGAATTCTTGTTTGCCTGACTGTACGTTCACATATGTCCATAATGGAAATAATTGTGGCAAAAAACAAAACAATGTTTTGAAAACTAAACAGTTTATTTATATATTGTATGTACCGCCTCATATTCGTAATAAAACCTTTAAAACTTTAAAAAAAAAAAAAAAAACATTTATTTTTGGTAACACTGAGGGGGTCATTCTGACCTCGGCGGGCGGAGGGAGCCGCCCGCCTGGAGGGAACCGCCGAATGACCGCACCACGGTCAAAAGACCGTGGCGGCCATTCTGGCTTTCCCGCTGGGCCGGCGGGCGACCGCCAGAAGGCTGCCCGCCGGCCCAGCGGGAAACCCCCCTCAACAATGAAGCCGGCTCCGAATGGAGCCGGCGGAGTTGTAGGGGTGCGACGGGTGCAGTGGCACCCGTCGCGATTTTCAGTGTCTGCAAAGCAGACACTGAAAATCATTATGGGGCCCTGATAGGGGGCCCCTGCACTGCCCATGCCAGTGGCATGGGCAGTGCAGGGGCCCCCAGGGGCCCCACGACACCCGTTCCCGCCATCTTGTTCCTGGCGGGTAAAACCGCCAGGAACAGGATGGCGGGAAGGGGGTCGGAATCCCCATGGCGGCGCTGCAAGCAGCGCCGCCATGGAGGATTCCCTGGGCCAGGGGTAAACCGGCGGGAAACCGCTGGTTCCCCTTTTCTGACCGCGGCTTTACCGCCGCGGTCAGAATGGCCCAAGAAGCACCGCCAGCCTGTTGGCGGTGCTTCCTCTGCCCTCTGCCCTGGCGGTTTCAAACCGCCAGGGTCAGAATGAGGGCCTGAGTATTGTTTTTTGTTGTGTATACGTACTGTGTAACTATAGTGGTATTGCAGGAGCTTTGCATGTCTCCTAGTTCAGCCTAAGCTGCTCTGCTACAGCTACCTCTATCAGCCTAAACTGCTATAACACTACTACATTTCACTAATAAGGGATAACTGGACCTGTTAAAAGGTATAAGTACCCAATGTACCCACTGCAAACCAGGCCAGCCTCCTACAATGATGCTGTCTCTTTCCTCTGTGGTGAGTGTGAACTTGCTGTGGATGGTCTGGGTGGGTGCTGGAGGGTGGGTCAGTCGTAGGTTGTGGTGCTGGGTTTGTTACAACTCTGTCGTCCCATCTCTATGGGGCGCTGTAAGGGGGTAGTCGGAAGCCTGGGAATCACCTTGAACACTTATCTAGAGTTCCTTTCTGACTCCCGTTTGTTTCTCTTTTCGCCATGGTATGCTTTTGTAGTATTACATTTGCTTCCTGGGACTGCAAATCCCATAATGCACAGCCTGGTAGTCAGGAAAGCCTGGATTCTGTTTCCCAGTGTTTTCTAGGGGAGAAGTCCAGTTGCTCCTTTTCACCAGATCCTCTCCTTCAGGACTTGCGAGTGCCTGAAACTACACACACCTGAGACCTCTTCTGTGCAGCCCAGTCATGTGATTCCACCGGGGGTTTTCTGCAGCTTGGAACTGCTTATAAGCAGCCATTTCCTCAAGATCCCTTCGTGCATTGGAGTTCGATTCCTTTGTGTTACAGACCACTTATCGGATGGTGTTCCAGTCTTTGTCCTGTTCCTGTTCTGTTCCAGTGTGTACATGTTTCCTGTTTATCTGCCCTGCTCCTGATTTTTCCAGCCAGAGTCTGCTCCCTATCTCTTAGCCTTGTATCTGTTTGATTCTTCCAGAGCCTGCTCCCTGTTTCTCTGTCATGCTCCTGCCTTGTTTCAGCCTGAACCTACTCTCTGTTTCCCAGTCCTGTTTTCTGCTTATTCCTACTCCCTGTATTCCAGCCCTGCCCTTGCTTGTTCCAACCAGAGCCTGCTCTTTGTTTCCAGTCCTGTCTCTGTTTGTTCCAGCCAGAAGTTTGGGCCCTGTTTTCCAGTCCTAGTCAAGCCTTTGCTTCAGCCTGAGCCTGTTCCCAGTTCCTGCCTCTGCCTCTTAGTTTATTCCTTCTGTTTCCATTTCCTCTCGGTATTTGTGACTGGTAAGTGTTCTATCAGTCTTCACCAGTGTATAAGTGTCCTCCTTTGTACTGGGGTTGGCTCCTGGTTTCCAGGAGGCAATTCCATCCCCTATCCTTGTCTAGTGTTATACGTTGTCTTTCGTGCCTAATAGTGACAGTGTGCTATTGCTGTTTTTTTAGGAATCACCACTGTGTTTCCAGTGAAACCCACAAGAGCTTGTCTTGTGTATGTAAGCACAATCCTTGTTTGTGCTCTAGGGTCCAGAGACAGAATCACTCCTGCTGCCTCCTTTCTCTGGGGCTCGCAGGGTGACTATCTGTAAGAACAAACTGCACAGAGGCATTGACATTCCCTGTCACTGTGGGACGTTCTGCGCTCTACTCTGTGCACAATCCAGCGTGTTTGTTCATTAGTAATCCGTTTCCTGTTTGTTAACATAAGGGTTGCTCTGCTTTTACTTTCCTGTTTCTTGTGCCTGTCCATAGCTGTCCATTCCGTGTATGCCTTTAGCTACTCTTCTGCCCCAGTAAACTATCTCTTTAGGATATTCGGAGACCTCAAGGGGTGTCCCAACCAGAGTACTGATCAGATCCACCCGAATCAGTGACATGGTTGGCTTTCCGGGAGGAAGCTGTCATAGATGTCTTGGATCTTGAGGTCGAAGAAGGTGGCAAGTTTGTTGCAGAGGTCTTGTGATGGGGGACACAAGTGGATTTGTAGGGCAGATTTGTGGACTCGTTGATGACTGAGAAAAGTTTCTTCATGTTCTGTGTGGAGGAGTTTATGCGTTCCCGAGGTGCGTTCATTCTTGTGTTCTTGATTTGTCAGCGGTGGATGGCGGTTGCAGCTTTGAAGGGGGCGAGGTCTTTGCTGGTTTGGCTATTCCTCCATTTTTTCTCTAGGCACCTGTATCTGCATTTGGATTCTTGCAGTTCATTGTTGAACCAGCTGGCTTTCTTTGGTATGTGCTTGGCGCTGTCAGATGGAGGGGGGGCTATACTGTCAGCACATTTGTGGTCCAAGCCTTGAAATTGTGCGGTACGGTGTTGGTGTCATCAGAGGGAGGTGGGAGGGACCTGGCAATAGTTGTGGTGAGTTGCATGTTGGATATTTTATTCCATTTCCTGTGGGGGTTCTGGGGGTGAGGATGCAGCCACTGGGTGCGGTGATGGTGAAGTGTAAGCAGCGGTGGTCGGGCCAGTCTAAGATGGAGCTGGTCTTAATGGTAATCCGGTTGCTTGAGGTGAAGATGGGGTGCAGTGTGTGTCCTGCGATGTTCATGGGCACAGTGATCAGCTGTCTGAGGCCGAGGGTGGAGAGGTTGTTGAGTAGAGCAGTGGTGTTTCGATCGTTGCGGTCCTCGAGGTGGAAATTCAGGTCATCGGAAGCCAGGGTCTAGGGGTTGGTGATGTCTACAATGTAATCAATGAATATTGCACAGGGCTGGGTGGTCTGTAGACCAGGGTGCTGCTGATTAAGGAGTTGTGATCGGTATGGACCAGGAAGTGAAGGTGTTCCATGGCGGTGCACTGTTCTTTGGAGTTGGCCTTGATACATAGCGAGGACTTGTGTACAATGGCGAATCCACCACCCAGGGGGAAGGCTGGTCCCTCCTTAGGATGCTTTATCTGTCCGGGATGGCAATGGGCATGTTCGGTCGTGAGGTGGGGTTGGTCAAGGTCTCAGTAAGGAAGGCGATGTCTGGTTGGGCCGTGTCAATCAAATCCTAGAGTTCAATGGTGTGCTTGTGTAGGGAGCAGATGTTCAGGAGGAGTCAGTTGATGGGTTTTTGGAGGGTGTTGGTGTTTCTGGTTGTAGGGAGTACCTTCTGCTTTTTGTTGCCAGCACTGAAGTTGCAGTTCCTACACAAAAAAGGTCAGTGGATGTCCTTGGGGGATGTGGTGCAGCAGTCGCTGAGATGTTCGGTGTTAAGTCGGTGAAGGGTCATCTTGTCATAATGGATGCTGGCTAGGGGATAGCTTTGACAGAGATCCAGGGTTCCTGGTGCTGGGTGCGGTTAGGGTGCAGACAGGGGCAGACGGGCTTGCCCTTTGCAGGCCAGCAGAGCGGCTGCAATGTGGCCGCCACTAAGAAGGGGAGGGGGACATGGGTTCCAGTCAGCTGAGAGGTGGGAGGGCAGGAAAGACACTCATGGGGAAGAGGGGTGGGGTCGCAGGAGCAGTGCGGGAGGGAGATGGTCAAGAAAAGGAAAAAAAGGGAAAAGAGATGGAAGAAGCCAAAAGTAAAACAAGTGAAAGAAAAGTCAGAAGTATAGAAGAAGGACTATAGGAGAGATAGAGATAGATACCTACTTGTCAATGGTCACTAGATCACCTGGTATTAGGCATAGGCAGGAGCATGCAGGTGGAGGAGGGCCTCTCAGGCAGGCTCTCAGTTTGTTCCCAGGCAAGGCAAAGACAGCAGCAGCAGCAGTCAGAGGAGCTGGGGGGTGGCAGCAGAGATGCTGACCATGAGGCTCTAGTGGCAAAATGTGCCCTGAATGCCTCAGTCCATTGACTAGATTAGGAATGGGTACTGAGGTAAATCCCTGAACTAGTCCATATGTGCATTTTGCATTGTTGTCAATGTGTGTTTTTGACTCATGACAGGTCGCTTGCTCCCACAGCTCTGTTGTCACCTTCACATAAGTCATATTTGCCCTCCACAGGGATACTGCACAATTGTCAAACCCACAGTACAGATGGTGTATAGATTCCAGGGAGGCCGTAACTTGTGATTCAGTAGCTTGGCTCTATAGCCTTAATTGAACCAAACATACCTTTGAGTGTTGAATGCAATTTCTGCAGGTTTGCCACATATGTTCAAACATGTGCACTGTATTATAGGAACATACCACAGAAACCCACCCTGAAGTGGCATGAGTCTGCATTTGGTAGGCCACATGTCCACACATACACAGGGTAGAGACTTTCCATGCCCACCATGCCACCCATCTCATTGTCACTCAAGTCTTAGGGTAAAGTCTGTGCCTGTAAGGACTGTATGCATTGAGCCAAATTTGAAGAGTGTACATTTGTTGGTCCAGTCAGGCCCAAGAAGTGTACCCTTCAGGAGCCACAATGGTGTGTAGTGTTTCATTGTGGCTTGCATCACAGTACATGTTGCTTGTGCCTGGGCTATCTCATGTCAGTAGGGTTGCTTAGACATTGTAGGCCATGAGCAGGGGAGTGGGTTAGTCTACAGATAACTCCAAAAGTGTATAATGATGTCCCTGTACTTACCAGCATGTGAGCTTTACATATGTAGTGTTTTGACAAGTTGCACATTTTGTGCTTGGTGTTTCTGATATGTTTGTGACACAACTATTTGTACATAATCTTTTGATTTGTCTCTTGCATCCATACGGTCAATGTCCATCAGAAGAAGGGGATTTGGAGAGCCATCTCCAAGAAGTTGTGGACCCTTGGGGTCCATAGCCGGTGGAGTACCCACTGTCTGAAGAAGTGGGAGGACCTGATACACTGGGCCCGGAAGACTGCTTAGGTCCAGCTGGGGCTGTCCTCCCAATATGGGCAGAGTGCATGGCGAAGCCTGACCCCCTAATGGCCCAGTCTGGCGGTGGACTACCCGGAGCTTGATGGGGATTTGAGGGGGAGCACAGCAGCCACAGGAGGATGGAACCAGGGCATATTCCTGCCTGTCACATTGCTAAATAGATGTGTTAGGCTTAGATATCTCGCCATGAAGACTGGGGATAGGCCATGTGTGATACAAAAGGTGAGTAACTGGTAATGTAGGTATGGAAGCTGGTGCATTCTGATGTGCCTTGCATACTACACAACCAAGTACAGTCTACATTTGTTCTCCAGGGCCAACACATGGCTGTGTACAATGATAAATCAAGTAATGTTGATTGTTGTTGAGGGTGTAATTTGTACACATCAGTCTAATTCTCTTCAGTGTTACAGCCCAAACAAAATGAAGTGATGGATCACTGTCCTCAGCTGTGTGTCTGCTCAAGTGAGTAAATTGGTATCTGCCCCCAGAGTCCACTTGTCTTCAGTGTGTCACGAGCACCTGTGCCTCACTACTGTCTGTCATGTGAAGGTGGCCATCATACATGTGACAGAGCATACATTGCTTCCTGTGTGCAGCTATAGATCAGTGCTTTCCCTTGGTAAATGGGGAATGTTCATTGACATGATTTGTGTGATATCACTGTTGCCAACATTCCTTGTCCATAAAGGTTAGCATGTGCCCTTTCACTTTTGACATTATTTTCACTGCTATTTCATGTGTGGTTCAAATGTCTTCATGTGATGTTTTCTGTGTGCATGCAAACGTGTTTGGAATTGGACACATATCATAGGGCTACATTTCTTGTGTTGCCACAGACAGGAGTGTGATGCCATTTATTCTTGACTCACACATACCCTCCGAAATCATAAACCAGAGCAGCGAGGAAAAACATCCAACCGCACATCCCCCTTCTATGAAATATTTTGTAGTGTCAAGCTCCCAACCAAGACACCTGCCGCTCCCAAGTTGCAACCAAATGGTCCAAAGTCTGTAGAAAACAACTGGAGGGGCACCAACAATATTTGAAAGAAAATTTCAATCATCCAATCAAGTTGCTCCAATGCATCCTTTATTTTCTTCCATAAAAATTAACAACAGCCAACGTGTTTCCTTCACCACATGTGAACTTCCTGAGGTTTGTAAAACAAACACATATAAAATAGATATATTCCCTATTTAAATATAATATATCACCATAATACAAACATATAATCAAAGCAACTGAACAATACAAATAAGTGTTTAAGGAAAGAAGAAAGAACAATACCCCAAATCAACCAATACTCGCAGCAAAGCAACAAAACAAAAACATTAAAATGCCTAAATTCCCATCTGAGAGCATTAATTGCTGCTTAAACCTTACGTCTGCTAAAGGCATGTAACAACAAAGAAAAGATTAAGTCATGGATTTCCTCAATATCACTTATTCATTAAGCTTGTTGCTTCCCAAACTGGATTTAGGTAGGTTTTCAAACTCATATTCTGTTGTAAACGTCAATGTCTAGATATATACCATCACAGTAACATTTAATGTTAAAATAATCTGTAACCTTAATCTGTATGTATACTTACATACCAAGATGACTGTATATTAACCATAGGTCCCTGGAGAGAGGAAAAATATTTAAATGTGTTATACAACTCAAACAAAACGATAATTAAGGGGGTGCATAAAACACCATTTCTTTATTATGATAAATTAATAATTAATTCTTATTGTTGAACCATCAATATTTCATGAAAATAAGGAAAGTCGCAATCTTCAAATCATATCCACTTCACCCATGTAACTGGTTATATAATGTTGTAATGTTCCTTTTGGTCACATATAGTACTTCCTAAAATTATTACAAAAGAATGTAAAAAATATATCTACCCTTTTGTTGTCCCCATGCCATTCAACTTAATATGCAAGTGATTGAGAGAAATAATGCATTTGATTCTAAAATTAGACAAGAATTTAAAAAAGCAGACTTTGTTAAGGCTTGTTGACCGTATACACATATTAGTGCAACAGTAACATACCGATCCCACATCATGAACACAGCTATTAACCCCTAATCATTATATTGCCACAAAGACTCAAGTGTTATGACATATATAAACAAAATATCATAAGAATCTCATAGTCCCTGGTGACAGTACTGACCGTATAATTTTCAGAATCAAATGTGTTCAATCTGTCCTTCAATTTAAAGGCTGACACATAGTAGAAAGGCTCGCTGCTGCCCAGTGCACATTTATAATAAAGAAAATACCACAATTTTGTAAATAAAGACAATGCCCATAGCATTGAGTAAATACACAATAAAAAAATCCCATTATATGGACAAAGGGGTGTTTAAAGTCATTGCTTCAAAGAAACCCCGAAACTCACGTTAGTTCACTCATCAGATTCTCCCAAAGAAATATATCCTCAATGTCAATAACTAATGAAGAAGACCAAAATGTCCTGACTTACCAATCAAGTCATTTCCAATCTTTACAGCCATGATAAGTCGCCATTGTCCATGTCTGTTAACTCAGTAAAAGGCCATGGTAAATTACTGAGCCTTCCAATTTCGCTCCTATTTAAATGCTACGCAACAGTCACATGACTTAAACCATTTAAAGTGAAATCCTCTTACCAGCACACTATGACACCTAATATTTTGATTCACATAGTACAAAAGAGTACTAACATCCGGAATGTCGAAAACCCAACTATATTGAGGCAACCACGAAGCTGTTCCAATGGCAATTTATCTCCATGGTCCAATATACAATTAGAGAACTTCAACATCCAAAATGTTCTTATAAGGTCGAAATGCCTCACCACATTCAAATCAACTGAAAAGTAAGCCCAATAGCAGACAAGCTAATCTTCCGTGGAGAAATAGCCTACCTAATTCCAAAATTCAAGAATCACCACAGATAATAATAATAATAATAATAATAATAATAATAATAATAATAATAATAATAACTTTATTCGGATTCGTATAATCCATAAATTTACATAAATGCATAAATACTTAAAATCAAAAGGAAAATAAAAATACACATATAACCAACAAGGGCCGATCAATTAATAGTCTACAGTATATTCCGTCTCTACATGTAGCATCTCTCCATGCTACAAAATGTATTCAAAGGCAAGCAGCCATATCTAAATTGCAAATACATACTTTTTGCCCTCGGTGGAGTAACATAATCTAAGAGTTCTTCAAATTTAGGCACAACTTTTAGCTCCAAATATGTTTCTGTTAGGTGGCCCTGGTTGGCCTTAGTCTGCTGGCTCTCCCTAATATACTGCCAATAGGCCACCTTGACTACCTGTTTATCTTCTGTACAAATTTGTTCCAGCTGTTTCCAGAGTGCCTCAAGCTTCAGCTTTTTGTACCACACATAAACAAAACTCAGCCATGGGACTTTCCAAGCTAAGTCAAGCTTTACCAAGTGTCACAGACATGCACTGTATGTGGCCAGTACAGGGGTAGACCAAACCTGTATCCAGTAGAGTAGGGGATTTAGCTGTATTTGACCAGTCACTCTGTTGATGCCCATGTTATACCTCAAGGGGATAAGCGGGGTGCTAGTTGGTACTGCCAATTGTGCCCTAATGAAACTGTATCAGCTATCTCTAACATATGTGTATTGCATACCCCCAAATTTCTGCACCGTACTTGCTGCATTGAGGGCTTTGGCTCGATCTGGTTTGAGGGCTGGTGAAATAGAATGGGTACCTGTGGCTCTAAAAAAGCGAAGAATGGCCTTAGAACTATGTAGTAATGTTAAGGAGCTTCTTACTACTTGGGAATCCCATTTTAGTTTTGGACACATGATAATATGCAGATAATCAAACTATGACAATCTTCCAAGATTGGAATCACCCACTCTTATGCTGCTCTTTCTTGCTGTAGAATTCACAAAAACCATGTACTTGGTCATGGAGCAGCTTATCCCCTACCCTTTCTCTGCAAAAGAGCCCAAATTTTGTCACCAGGTTTTGCAGACCCATTGGGGACTTGGAAATTAGCAGTGAGTCATCCACAAACAGCAAGATAGGATTTTTCCCACCGTTAATGATGAGGGAATCATTTATACACTGGCCAAGATATTCTGTGATGTCATTCATATATAGAGAAAAAAGTGTGGGGGCCAGCATGCATCCTTGACATACCCCCCTGCAGATTGGGATTCTAGATGTCACTTCTCCATGCTCTCCCCAACGGACCTGGGCATAATTCCCACTATGTACTCTAATTAAGATGTCAACTAGACTACTAGGTGCTCCCATCTTCCTTAAGACTTTCCACAGATTGTCTTGTGGGATGAAATCCAAAGCAGCTCGAAGGTCAACAAAGGCTATGTATAATCTCTGAAGTTGGAGGAGGACCTGCTTCCAATATAATACTGAAAGCCTAAATACCTTGTTGATGGTACACCGTAGTTATTCCACATATAATATGTAACTTCTAATTACAGAAAAAAAAAATTGTATCCGTGAGAGCCATAGAATGTCAAGGACCAAGTGTTAACCCTGAGCTAGTCCTGCAAGTTCACACAGGACAATGGGCATTTCACCCACCACTCCACAGGGTCCCTCTATCAACTACCACTTTCTCTGAGATATCTTAACCAAAGTGACAAGATAAGAATAAATAATCTCAGATGTAATGACCGATTGAAGATATCCGTACAATCCAAAGTACTAGATGGTACATCAGGGTCATTATACCCTAGTTTATACAAAAGTATGGCACTAGTTAACAAAGAATGCCTTAAATCCTAATCATATCAGTCCCACCATATCAGAGTCCGACAACAGATATTTAAACTCCAAACTTTGTATAATTACTCACGTAGCCCACCAACAGCTAATTAAATGAGAAACTTTGTATATTTACTCACGTAGCCCACCGTACGGTGACAGAACACTGACATATAAAACATTCCCTCTGGGCCAGTGAGCCCAATCATATTAAAAAACATCAAAAGTGGTTCCAATAATAAACAGACAGCCCTCCGTAAACAGGATTTATATGTCAGTATTCCGTCACCGTATAGTGGGCTATGAGATGGTGCAGCCCATGCTGGGGAGGTATTCAAGGACTGCATAGTAAATTGTACGAATCGACTGTAAAGTTGTACTAGCTTATTACAAAGTTCACGTACGTCAGCTATTTACATTACCTGTATGCCAGGATGTGGTGTGTATGTGGAAAACATGGGCCACGTTGGTCCGTCATTAATTAAGGGACCTAATATCAGGGGTTGCATTACATGTGGCAGGGCGCTATTGAACCAGTTTTCATGTTTTTGATAAGAAAATGAGATCTCTAAATACTGTTAAGCTTTGTACAGTTGTGGCACATTCGCTATTCTGTATGTGTTGTATCGTTTTCTTCAGTAATGATGACCCAGGAGTAGAATGTTTCTGTTTGGTAAGCTTCATGAGCTTCCACGATACTTGTGACATCCCCACCCTCACCTGTTAAGCCATGGGCTACTAGATGTTGTGTTAATGCATGTCTGACATTTTCTGGAATGTTTATGGCATTAGCCATATTGAGTACTAGGTCAAGAGATGGAACACCAAATGGGAAGAAATGATTTTAAAAGATTCAAGCTTGAACAACCTATAGTCTAGTTAAGTGCTTCCTATTCAGCTGAGGAGGATTACTCCTAAGACAACGGAAGTCTCTGTATAATGGTACTTAGGGTACCTACTACTACACAGGTTATCCGTAAATTAGTGGCAAAACACCATTGTTGGTGGCGCCATGTTGTAGTTGGGCTCTCAATCCTATTGGAGACTGCTGGTTCAGGGAAGACAGCACTTTTGTTTGCAGGTGACTGAGTCAATCCTACAACAAGTCATAACTTTCAGTCTAACCCTCCCGGCATCGGAAGCAGTACCTTATCAAAATTCAGACAGCAAAGGTGATTTCTGGCAGCCTTACGCATGGACTCTAGAATAGACCTCTCAGGGAAGTCATGGTGGAACAGACAATACCCTTTTCTCTCATTAGCAGCAAGTCCCATACACCCTAGGCCAATGATGGAGATACAGGAGCTTTTTCAATAAATTTATTGAAAACACTGCAATCTATAATAAAATGCATGTGCTGCAATGATTACGATAATGCAGACTTGAGAAGATGAGAGTTGTGAATATGAAAACCCAGACTATCTTACAATAAACATGAGATATAAAATGCCTAGCAAAGAAAGCCTAATCTCTACCAAACAAGAGCTAGGTATGATAAACCTAACCTGCCCGTACCATGTCCATGAGAAGAGCCCCCAACCCTTGTTACCTCGGAATGAGGTTTCTAGATCAGACTCCGTGGTGACATGAAGGCTGAGCTCTGCAGCAAGGTGACGTGCAGCATAGATGGCATCTGGAAGGAACCCCTTCAATGACCATGTCCGTGTGAGGTGTATTTATATAGATGATGTAGAATCCATGACGCAGATATGTTCCTAAACAACTGATAATGTGGCATACTTGTGTCGGGAATTGCATAAACAATCCATAACAAGTGTGCATGATATTCCTGTCAAAAGTAAGTGGGAAAGGGACATGATGATAGTATCTACGTGTATCACTGATAACACACAGTTAATGAAACCTTCTCAGAATGGCACAAATAATGAAAATCTAAACATTTCTTATAAAATGTAAGCACATGGCAAAGCTAAAGGAAATAATAAAATAAATGAAATAAAACAGAGCATGCCAAGTAGGTAAATGGTCACTGGGTGATGGGGGCACAGGCCTGCGAACTAGAGGCTAAGTTGACTCCTGTGTCCCAAAGTTAAACTAAAATGGATTGACCACATCACTAGCATTCAAAAGGTTACTTGAAGTTGCGAGGAACTGATGCAAATTCAAAGTTCAGGAAGATCGAGATGGAAGGTAAGCCAGCTACACAACCCAACCAGAGTCAGCTGAAACAGTACCTTTGATGGAGTCAGCGTTGAGGGCACAATGCATAGGTTTTTGCTGACATCTGCTGCAGAATCTACTTCTGAGGTGCAAGACTTGAGGGGGGCACTTCAGGCAAGGGTAGGACTCACAGATGGCAGAGTCCAGCAGCACCAAGAGAGTTGCAGGCAGTCTTTGATGTCTCTGAAAATGCAGGAGAACAGGAGGCTCACCAACAAGTACTTGGAGAATCTTGGGTACATGGATGTAGAAAACAGTTCCATTCCTTCTTACTGCAGGTAAGAAGATGCAGACAGTCTCTTAGCAAGCTGCAGGCCAACACAGCAATGCAGTTGCAGAGTGGGAGTCCCTCCCGGCAAGATAGCAATGCAGTTGCAGAGTAGGAGTCCCTCCTGGTAACACATCTGTCCTCCTTCCTGGCAGAATGTCCTTGGTTACGGTAGAGTTCTGATTTTGTGGGGTTTGGGGTCCAGTACTTATACCCAAATATGCCTTTGAAGTGGGAAAGACTTCAAAGAGGCCTTTGAAGATCACAAGTTCCATTCCGTTCTTTTTTATGGCTACAGACATTTACAGGGGGTTATGCAGCCCTTTTATTTGGGGTGTGGCAAAACCCTAGTCAAGTGTAAGTGAGGCAGTGCTAGGCTCCACCCCCTTCAAGCCAGTTAATAGCCCATTAAGACCCATTAAGTCACATCTCAGCTCCCATTGTGTGTGACAGTCTAGAGAGAAAGCTCAAAACCCGCCTACCACCAACCCCAGACGTGTATTAGAGACAAGCCGATGTACTGAATGGTTAGAGTAAGAAAATGTCAACTTTCTAAATGTATCATTTTCAGAATAACAATTTAAAATCCAACTTCACCATAAGTTGTGGTTTTAAATTGTGAGTCCAGAGACACCAAACTCCAAATTTCTATATTTTCCCAATTGGAAGTTACACTTAAAGAGTGCTTGAAGGTAACCCCAATGTTAACCTCTGAGAGAGAGAGATAGACTTTGCATTGGTGAAAAACAAATGTAGTATTTTTTCACTACCAAGACTTGGTAAACTTAAAAGTACATGTCCAACTTTTTGAATGCACTGCACCATGCCCTTGGGTCTAACAAGCGCCTGCCTTATGGGTGACATATTTAATAAAAAAGAAGGTTGGGTCTACCCAGTGGGTGCACTTCATAGGTCAAAATGGCATAAACAGGCTGCCATGGCAGGCCTGTGACATTTCTGAAGGCTACTGTAGTGGGCATCATAATCAGTGCTGCAGGCCCACTAGTAGCATTTCATTCACAAGCCCTGGAAACATATAGTGCATTTTACTAGAGATTTGCAAGTAAATTAAATATGCCAATTGGGGAGAAGACAATGTTGTAAGGCTTAGAGGACAGAGCACCTGCTCCTTAGCACTGGTCAGCAGTGATAAAGTGCCCAGAATCCTAAAAGCAAACAAAAAACAAATTCACCAAAAGAGGAGGAGAAAGGCAAACAAGTTAGGGGATGACCCTGCAGAAAGAGCCAGGTCCAGCACTGACCTGTAATGTGCAAAGGGTACTTTGGGTAGTATGCATCATTTAACCCCTTTGCTGCCTCAGGTGCAAGGCCATTTTTTGGCTATTTGAGGCAGTTTGCGCTTGGGTGCTCATAACTTTTTGTCCACATAAGCTACCCACGCCAAATTTGCGTCCTTTTTTTCAACATCCTAAGGATTCTAATGGTACCCAGAGATTGTGGGTTCTCCTAAAGGAGACCAAGAAATTAGCCAAAATACCTCACACATATATATTTTTTTTTTATGTGGAAAAAGGGCTGCAGAAGAAGGTTGATGGTTTTCCCCTGAAAATGGCAACAACAAAAGGGTTTGTGGTGCTAAAATCAACAGCTTCCCAGCTTTCAGGAACAGGCAGACTTGAATCAGAAAAACACATTTTTCAACACAATTGTGGCATTTTACTAGGACATACTCCATTTTTTAAAAATTGTGTGCTTTCCGCCTCCTTCCACTTAGTGACAGAAGTGGGTTTAAAACCAATGCAGGTTCCCAGAAAACTAAACATTTCTGAGAAGTAGACAAACTTTTGAATTCAGCAAGGGGTCATTTGTATAGATCCTACAAGGTTTTCCTACAGAAAATAACAGCTGGAATAAAACAAATATTGAAATTAAGGTAAAAAAAAACAGCAATTTTTCTCAATGTTTTAGTCAGTAACTGTTTCCTGCCATGTCAGATTTTTTAAAACAATATACTGTTACATCTGCTGGACTTGTCTGGTTGCGGGGATATATAGGGCTTGTAGGTTCATCAAAAACCCTAGGTTCCCAGAGCCAATAAATGAGCTGCACCTTTCAATGGGTTTTCATTCTATACCGGGTATACAGCAATTAATTTGTTGAAATATAAAGACTGAAAAATAGGTATCAAGGAAACCTTTGTATTTCCAAAATTGGCACACAAAAAGGTGCTGAGAAGCAGTGGTTATTTGCATGTCTCTGAATTCTGGGGTGCCCATACTACATGTGAATTACAGGGCATTTCTCAAATATACCTCTTTTTTTACACACTGTCTTCAATTTGGAAGGAAAAAATTTAGAGAAAGACAAGGGGCAATAACACTTGTTATGCTATTCTGTGTTCCCCCAAGACTCCTGATACAAGTGGTACCTCACTTGCATGGGTAGACCTAATGCTCGTGACAGGAAGTGCAACATGCACACATCACAGTTTTACATTGAAATCTGATGTGTTTTTTGCAAAGTGTCTAGCTGTAGATTTTGGCCCGTAGCTCAGCTGGCACCTAGGGAAACTTACCAAACCTGTACAGTTTTTAAAACTAGACACATAGGAGAATCTAAGATGGGGTGACTTGTGGGGCTCTCACCAGGTTCTGTTACCCAGAATCCCTTACAAACCTCAAAATTTGGCAAAAAAACACTTTTTCCTCATATTTAGGTGACAGAAAGTTATAGAATCTGAGAGAAGCCACAAATTTCCTTCTACCCAGCATTCCCCAAGTCTCCCAATAAAAATGGAACCTGAAATGTGTGGTTAAGACTAGTGCAAGCGAAAGGAAATAGCCCAAATGGCTATCTGGATCATCAAAATGATCAAATACAAAACTAACTGTTTTTGCGGAGGGGGACACCTGTGTTTTTGGTCCTGGGCTCAGCAGTCATACAGGGAAACCTACCAAACCCAGACATTTCTGAAAACTAGACACCCGAAGGAGTCCAGGGAAGTGTGACTTGCGTGGATCCTTCAGTGTTTTCTTACCCAGAGTCCTCAGCAAACCTCAAATTTAGCTGAAATAATTACATTTTTCCCACATTTCTGTGTGGGATCACTGCACTACCACCCAACATTCCCCTCCGTCTCCCGGTAAAAATGATACCTCACTTGTGTAGGTGGGCCAAGTGCCTATGACAGGGAAGAGCCAAAAACATGTTGAAATTGAGGGGTAACCCAAGCGCATCAAAAAGGGCAGTTTGAAAGGCCGACAAGTGGGACAGAATTTTTATCGGTATAGAAGAGACAAGGATGGGTGGTAGGAATTTTGTGGATTCGTACAGATTCCGGAAGGTTCCATCACAAAAATTTAGGGAAAATGTGTGATGACCAGCAAAGTTGGAGGTTTGGAGGGCATTGTGGGTAAGAAAATGGTACGGGGTGCATGTGAAACACACCACCCTGGAATTACCCAGGTCTTTAGTTTTCAGATGTGTCTGGGTCTTGTGGATTTTTCTACATGGCAGAGTCCCAAAGCCCAAAAAGTGCACCCCTCACCATTCCAAGTGGGACGATTTTGAGAGTTAGCCAAGCTCTCATAACCCAAATGTAAAACCAAAACCCAAAATAATCAAATTTCCCCTTGCTTGCCATGGATGAGATGTTTTAGTGTGCTGGGGGAGAGCTGAAAGACTGTTAGCCTCTTCCGTTGGAGTGGGGGCATAACCAGGCCCATACTGGTTGGTAGCCACAACCCTACTATTTTATTTTTTTCAATTCCCTGGCATCTAGTAGATTTGCTGCCCCCCCCCCAGGGTGTGGATCAGGTGGTAATTACCCCATCTCCCCACTGGTGGGCAGAACAACTTTGTCCCCATTTATTTGGTATGAGGGAATGCCCATTATCCCACCCTCCTAGTTTGAAAAAAAATATCTTCTGTGGCTTCTGGTTGGCTTTCTGCCCCCCCTTGGGGGCAGATAGGCCTTCCAAAAATAGGCCGATCTGCCCCTAAGGTGGGCAGATATAGCCAACAGTAATGTGCCCCCATGGAAAGCGACCCTTGCCCAAACAAAACACATGCATACACACACACCAATCCCTGGTGCCTAAGTGGTTTCTGACCCCCAGGGGCAGACTGGCCTAATAGAAATAGGCCTATCTGTCCCCAAGGAGGGTAGGAATGGCCTAAAATTAATTTGCTTCCCAGGAGAATGAACCTTGCCCAAGCGGTCGCTCCCTTTGTGTGAAATTGTTGCAAAAAAATAAAAATCCATGGTGTCTAGTGGTTTCTGCCCCCATTGGCAGAAATGTTCCACACGTTCTACAACAAATTCCCTCCCTCCCCCAGGGGAGCGACCCTTCCCTAAGGGGTCGCTCCCCTCATGTGAAACTGACAAAAAAAATCCCTGGTGTCTAGTGGTTTCTGCCCCCCTAGGAGGCAGACTGGCCCAATAAAAAAAGGGCGATTTGCCCCCCAAGGGGGGGCAGAAATGGCCTACAGTTAATTTTGCCCCCGTGGAGCGAACCTTGCCTAAGGAGGTCGCTCCCCACATATAAAAAAAAAACAAAAAAAAAATATAGATCCCTGGTGTCTAGGGGTTTCTGTCCCCAGGGGGCAGAAAAGGCCTACAAATATTTTGCTGTCCTTATGTTTAAATGTGTCCGGAAAAAAAATCCCTGGTGTCTAGTGGCATTTCTGCTGCCCGATCGCATCGTGATCGGGCAGCAGAAGTGTTGACAGAGACATGAAAGGAGAGGAAAAGTATTTCCTGTCATGCCACTCTTGCCTCCTCCACATGATCGGAGGAGAAATGCTATTGGTTAGGGGTCATGGGGGCGGGGGTGGAAGGGGAAGCAATTCCCCTTCCTGCCCTGCCTAAGGGAGGGGGGTGAGAGGCCCCCAGGGGGGAGCGCTAGCGCTTCCCCCGGGGGCCCCATCTGGATGTAACGGTTACGTCCTGGGCACTCAAGCGGTGCTGTCTAGGACATAACAGTTATGTCCAGGGCACCCAAGCAGTTAAATTCAGAGGCCTTCTCAACAACCTTTGCCTCTATATGCTTTGCTAAAGAGTTTTTCCTGACTCACATTTGCACATTGCAGGGATGATTGTTTTTGTGCACGAAGGGACACCTTCCTCCACAAAAACAATCACAAGTGGCCTTTTCTTCTTTCTATGTGCGCTGTACAATGCAGCACACATAGAAAAATGAAAACAAGGAGAAATTAATGTATTTCTCATTGTTGCACCTACCTTACACCTCCTCTGGGGAGGCGTAGGCTTTTGACACATTTCCAGGTTAATGAAATCTTGTAAATCTGGGAATGTGTCAAATGCCATGTGTGTTGCATGGGAACACCAGTAGTAATGCCCATGGCACACCTCCCTGTCCAAGAGTGAGGCAACACAGTGACGTGCTCTACGTTACCTCAGTCAACATCAACAAGACCATGAAAAGCAATGCAGGTTGGCTTACGTGACTTGTAGACCCGGAAATTATACACATATCCTGTACTGCTTTCTGACAGCATATACAATTTAATCCCATACCGTTCCCTCTTACTAGGAATGTACTGCTTAAAAACTAAATGCCCCTTGAATAGGACCAAAGACTTGTCCACACTTATCTCTTTGCCTGGAACATAGACCTCTGAAAACCTGTCTACAAAATGATCAAGGACAGGCCTAATCTTAAAAAGCCGGTCACAATCAGGGTGATCTCGTGGCAACGCTAAAGCATTGTCTACAAAATGCAGCATACGAAGAAGAAGCAAATAGCGATTACGTGTCATAGTTGCAGGAAATATAGCCTTTGCCATCAAGGGACTAGTAGACCAATAAGAAGCCAGTGACGGCTTCCTGATCAACCCCATCAAAAAAGTCAAACCTAAAAACTTTTTCATCTCTTCCAGATATGTGGAACCCACTGAGTAGCTCTAGACTGAGGCCTAAGTCCCTCAAATATTGCTCTGCATACAAATTAGTCTGCTCCACAATCTCTTCCAAAAACACATTGTCCATAAACAAGTGAAAGAAATGGACAGGCAAAAGGTTTTCCGTATTGACTCTACACCCTGGCAGACCAGTAAATGCAGGTAACTGTGGCTGCTCCATGTTTGGGGCAATCCAGGTGTCCGGTCTTCTAATGGGAAACCCTTCAGCCCCAGGCTGCTGCACTCTTGGCACATCAATGTCCTCCTCTAACACAGGCCCTTCATCTGCACTAAGAGTAGCTTCCTCATCAGAAGAACACTCTCGGACACAAAAACTCACTGCCAGAATTTCCCACTTCCTCCTCTGCCTCAGATGCAGAGTCAGTCTCGTAATCATGGTCTGAAGATGACTCAAAGAGCATGCCAACAACCTGCTCAGCGGTCACTCTGCAGCTAGCCATGATCCTCACTAACAACAAATTGATTACCAACAACAACTAGCACTAAAATAAGTAATAAACATAGTGTAGCTTTATCACAAGGAGTTAAGTACTAAAAAACTATACCACTTACTTGCCTGAAAAAGCTACCCACCAGCAACTACTCTGCACAGACGCAGCAATCACCAATGATATCCCACTAAAGAGAAAAAAAGAAAAAAGCAAATTAGACATATGACAACACAAATATAATTGTGCTCAAATCTAAGGACAATTTCACACACAATAGTGCATTTAGTACACCACCTACAAACATGTCATTCATGCATGTCAACAATTCTCCTTTGGAGTAAATTGCTTTCACTTACCCAAAACATGCAACTATGCAAACCGCAGGACAACTACTGCCAAAACCGCGAGGATCCACAGCAAAGGAAACAAAAACTTTGACTAGAACAAAAAGAAGAAATAAACTGTTATAATCACAAATACAAATACTTTGCCAGTTGACAAACACCCCGCCACCAAGAACTTAGAAATTGTCCCTGGTGCCTATGTGGCTTCTGCCCCACTAGGAGGCAGATGGGCCTAAAAAAAATAGGCTGATCTGCCTCCAAGGTGGGTAGAAATGTCCATCACTAATGTGCCCCCTTTGGGAGGGTGACCTTTGCCAAAGGTGCTGCCCCCCACACAAAACACACACAAACACACACACACACACGATCCCTGGTGCCTAAGTGGATTCTGCCTTTGGCTGATCAGCCCCCAAGGGGGTCAGAAATGGCCAAAAGCTCTGTGCCCCCTTTAGGGGGCGACCCTTGCCAAAGGGGGCACCCCCAGCACAAAACAAAAAAGGGGAACAAAAAGAAAACAAATCCCAGGCGTATTGGTGGTTTCTGCCTTCCTTGGGGGCAGATGGGCCTACAAAAATAGGCCCATCTGCCCCCAAGCCACTACAAAATGTCCCCACTTTGGGGGGGTGACCCCTGCCCAAGGGGTGCCCCCAAACACACAAAACACACACACACCAGACAATCCCTGGCGCCTAGTGGGTTTTGACCCCCCGGGGGCCAGATCGTCCAAAAACATGGCCGATCTAGCCCCAGGGGGGCCGAAACATATAAAAAATGATTGCCCCCAGGGCAGCGACCTAAGGGGTCGTTGCCCAAAAACATAAAGAAAATAAAATCCCTGGTGTCCAGTGGTTTTCGGAACCCCCTGTGGGCAGAAATAGGATAAAAAAATAGCCCCCAATGGGAGCGACCCTTGCCCAAGGGGCCGCTCCCAAAATACATTACAAAAATCAAATCCCTGGTGTCTAGTGGTTTTCGGCCCCTGGGAGCAGATCAGCTGAAAAATCAGCCGATCTGCCCTAAGGGGGGGGCAAAATAGGCAAAAAATATAGGCCCCCATGGGAGCGACCCTTGCCCAAGGGGTCGCTCCCAAAATACATATGATAAATCAAATCCCTGGTGTCTAGTGGTTTTTGCCTCCCCCCCCCAGGGGCAGATCGGCCGAAAAATCGGCCGATCTGCCCCAGGGGAGGCGGAAATAGGATAAAAAAAGTAGCCCCCAATGGGAGCGACCCTTGCCCAAGGGGTCACTCGCAAAATACATTGCAAAAATAAAATCCCTGGTGTCTAGTGGTTTTCGCCCCCCCCCCCGGAGCAGATCGGCCAAAAAATCAGCCGATCTGCCCTTAGGGGGGGCCTAAATAGGGAAAAAAAATAGCCCCTCATGGGAGCGACCCTTGCCCAAGGGGTCGCTCCCAAAATACATATGATAAATCAAATCCCTGGTGTCTAGTGGTTTTTGCCTCCCACTGCCGGGGGCAGATCGGCCAAAAAATTGGCCGATCTGCCCTCGGGGGGGGGGGGCAAAATAGTAAAAAAAAATAGCCCCCCATGGGAGCGACCCTTGCCCAAGGGGTTGCTCCCAAAATACAGTACAAGAAACAAATCCCTGGTGGCTAGTGGGGATTCCTGCTCATCGTGGAGCAGGAATCCACTGAAAACAGGCACATGGGAAAGGGAAAAACCCTTTCCTTTCCCCTGTGTCTGTTTTCCCCCCCAATCCCCCAAAAAGGGAAGGACTCACCTCTTCTGAGTCTTTTTCCCTCGACGCACTGGAAGCAAATGGCTTCCAGCGCGTTGAAGAACCAGAACCTTATGGGCCTGGCGGCGCAGGGTACGCCTGAAATCTCCTTGGATTCACCTGCCTCAACTAACAGAGACACGGGACACTCTGTCAGGCGTAAAAGATCAGATTTTATTAGCTGCAGCTAGTACAGTTGTCTAAGAAGTACACAAGGTATGTTCTCAGGAGACTGCCACTTTACTTTGTGGCGCACAATCTTATATACCGTATAAAAACATTTATTAACTACATACACTCCCAGAACACATAGAAAGGAGCCAGTAAGAATAATGTAAAGATAGAACAGAGCCAATAGAAATGTCGGAAAACAAGACAGAACAAAGTATCAAGTGACTTAAGGTTGCCTCCCCTCCAGCTGTGTTTGTCACCCCTCCCTTGAACTAATTCATTAACCGATCCACAACGAAGTTGCATGTGGTGCGATAAGTTTGTGTGCGTTTGGAGGACAGTTGTGAAATGAGAGAATACTAGCAAAGGACAGCGAAGGCCAGACGATAAGATAAGATCGGCGGAGAATAGTGTGAGCCTACAGATAGTTGAAACAAGGATTAGAAAACCAGACAGGGATTAGTGTACTCGGTCAGACCTTAATACCAGTCTTGTAAAGATAGAGGCAGAAGGCTGTTTTGAACACCATGTTGCAGAATAAGCAGAAAAGGCAGAATGGACTTCGTTCGCTGTGCTGCCTGAGTGAAGGCAACATAAAATGGCAGCGGGCCACAAAATGGCGGGTCGATACGATCGTATTAAAAATCGAATTTCCTCAGACCCTCCTTTTGCCAGAACTCAGGCAAGATACACAAACTCATGTTAATCTGAGTCGATGTCTATGGCCATGAGGTCATAAAGCTGTTGCTGTACCATCATTTTGATATTCTCTGCTCTTTGTGACTTGGGTTTGGGAATACATGCAGTAGCACATAGGTTGCAGACGGCAGGACCGCAGTGCATACAAAGACAACAAGAGAATATAAAAGCTAAAATTACTCCAAAGAATGTCAATACCTTCCAACCCCATTTGGACAGTAATCCCCAAAACCACTCTGAAAAGGACCAATCTCCTTCGTCCTGATGAATCGACTCGGAGATTATGTGTAACTTAGAGATAGCTTGGTATACTGTCGGAGCGTCATTAGGTATGAAAATACAGCAACTTGAACCGATCAATTTGCATACTCCACCACGGTCCGCAAGAACAAAGTCTAAGGCAACACGGTTCTGCAAGGTCATAAGACGATCAGCCTGTAGTTCAGCTGTAATGTTACTTAAAGCTCCTACAGTGATGTCTATGGTGGTTTCTACGACACGAACCAATTGCCTTATATTTCTGCTGTTGGCCATTGGACCCCAGAAGGGAAGAAATCCTTTGAGGAAATCTCCTCCCTCTTGTCCTGCTGTGTCTTTCGAATCCACAATCCCTCTGCCATATCTATTTTTATGATGGTTCGCAGGAGCGGTGTATGTAGGGGGAAGAAGAAAGGCTATATAACAAGTACCAGAGAAATCAGCTGGCAACCATGTATAAGCCCTATCGTGGCAAACGAAGTATGTACCTTGAGATGGTACTAACGGCAGTGGATTCAGGGCTGAATAAACATATGTATGGGAACATAAACTTTCTCTTTGTCCGGTGTTTGGAGTTCTACCATTTATTTGCAGACAGAAATTTCCTTGTTGGGGGATGACCCGTATCGGAGGAGATTTTCCTTGCTCAACCTTATCATTGAGGCTGGAAATGTAATTAGTTATGTTCCAATTGGTATATGCTTTTCTTTCATCTATGGAAGCTTCACTTTTTTCCATGATTTTAGCCATAGCTACCATTCCCTTTATCAATAAACTATGACTGAAATCTGAACCAACACTATGTGAACTGACAGGTTGTTTAATTTTACTTTGATATGCATTATTGAAAATGACAAAATAAGCCCAAGCGGAACCTTCATAGGAGAATGGAAGAACTAAATATGGCATTCCTTTTTCTACCGTATGTGGTATGAGTCCACACACCCAACAGTCAGTTGTATTGATCACTAACTGATGTTGATGTAACAACTGGACGAAGGAATTGTTAAAGTATTCAGTTCTTCTGATGAGTTCATGCTGGGGAAGAGTGTGAAATAGGTGCGGAGAGATAGTAGGAGAAGATGTAGAGGTAGGAGAAGAGACAACTTTTTGCTGCAGAGTAATAATGATCCAGTTTACAGATGCCAAAAGAATACACGACAATATAATGACGCATAGAGCAATACTACAACGACTATATATTTCTTTACAATTATTCTTTACATTTTTACTTTCTCTTTTATCTAATGTAGCCTCCATCTTTCTAAGTGGATGCTCACGGCAATCTTCCTCAATCACTGTAGTCACGATTATCTACCGTCCTATGACACTGTGAGGTCCTGCAGGCCTATTGCCACTTACTCAGGTCGTAACTAAGACTCCTACCGTGACCCTGCAACCGGGATAGAGTACTACATAGGAGAGAAATTTACAAGTTCTTTGGTCTTGGTCTCAAATTATAGCGCTCCTGTCCAGAGGCAGTCTGGTTTTGAAACAATGTTCCTGGATTTGTCGTGTTCAAGCGTCGATGCGATGGTATTGCTTCTTGAAGGATGTCGTCGTCCTCTTTCTCAGAAAGTGTTCCAATTAGACGCGCATCACTGAATGGTACAAATTGCGGAACTTTCTCACTTTCAGAGTCACTGATGCCTCTACGGACCCACTGATCGAAAGGCAAGGGCAAAGGCACTTTCTTGCAGTGCACGGCATGCACCCAGTTTTTCTTTCCTTCGACTTTAACTGCTGTTCTTGTGGTCAAAAGAACCAGGCGTGGCTCTCTCCATCTGGGCTCCAAATTTCTCTGTCGTTGGAAATTTTTCGTGCAGACCCAGTCACCTGGTCGGATGGAATGACCTGGGTCTGTGGAAGCCTCTGGTAGAGCACTCTGAACCTGTTGATGAAGAACACGCAATTTAGTTGTAAGGTCATGCAAGTAGTCAATCAACATCGGGTATGGCAAGTCTGAGTATTTCTTAGGGCGAGGAACTCCCCATACATTAGCTGGGCGACCAAATATCACTTCGTAAGGGCTAAGCCCCAAACGAGAGTGTACTGCTGTTCTGGTGGACAGAAGAGCCAATGGTAAAGCATCAGGCCAATTAAGTCCTGTGCTAGCTTGCACCTTAGCAATTTTAAGCTTCAAGGTTCCATTGTAGCATTCTACTAAACCAGCCGACTGTGGGTGATTCGCCGCGTGGAACTTCTGTTTTATGCCAAGACCTGCACAAACTTTTTGCATGACTTGACCCACAAATTCGCTCCCATTGTCACTCCAGACAATGCGCGGCAAACCAAACCTAGGGAAGAATTCTTTCAAAAGTATTTTGGCAGTTGATAAAGCAGTATTGTCCTTCAGAGGGTAGGCTTCTACCCATCTAGAAAAAGCACATACTACCACCAGAACATATTTGAGGTTGTTGCATCGTTCCATGTGAATATAATCGATCTGCAACACCTCAAATGGATATGTTGGAGGAGCAAAATGACCTGCTGGAGTTGGGGTTCCCTTTCCCGGATTGTACATCAAGCAAACAATACAATGTTTTACTACATTATTTGCACACTTTGGGATCCCCTCATTTTGCCACACTGGAGCCAGAAGTTTACATATTCCTTTTGCACTTAGGTGAGCTGGACCATGTGCCATAGTAACTACAGGTAGTACATAAGCATCTGGTAACAGCCAACGTTGATGTTCTGATAATTCAACCCAACATCCCATCTCATCTAACATTCCTGTACTTTCCTTCCACTTTCTCAACTCATTCTCCGTAGCCTCTCCTTGAATTGATTTCACACTCTCTACTGTATCTTCACACATTCCCTTTTCTCTTACGCAGTTTGCGGGACCTACAACATACATTCGACTTGTGTTGTCTCTGGCTGTCTTTTTCGCTACCTCATCTGCAAATGCATTTCCTCGACCAACATCGTCCACAATCTTTTTGTGTGCACTACACTTCACGATCGCTATCTGAGTAGGCATTGTAAGTGACTGAAGAAGTTCAGTCACTAATTGACCATGTTGTATCTTAGTACCATGGGAAGTAAAGAATCCTCTTTCCTTCCATAAGCGCCCAAAGTTAAACGCTACACCAAAAGCGTATTGGCTATCAGTGTACACGTTTACTCTTTTTCCTTTGGATAACACACACGCTCTAGTTAAGGCTATCAATTCAGCTGCCTGAGCTGAATTATGTCTAATGCGTGCTGTCTCCACAATCGTATGCAAAGTGGTAATAGCGTAGGCTGAAACTGTATCTCCATTCGGTAGCTTGAAACAAGAACCATCTACCCATAGTGTTCCATCTGGATTCACCAATGGCGTGTCTTTTAGGTCAATTCTACCCTTAGTCTCTTCTTCAGTACGGAGAAAACAATCATGCTGTTCAGAGACATCTCTCTCTTCTGGAAGAGGCAACAAAGTAGCTGGATTCAGGGTATTACATCGTCAACAGAGCAGTGATATCTGGGACTACAGGAAACTGCGGTACGACAATCTTGTTTACCTCCCGAAGATCAATTACAAAACGATAAACAGGAGGCTGAGAAGGATCAGTGCGTTTAAGAACCGGAAGAACAGGACTGTTACATGTATTTCCTCTCGTTTCCTCAACCACACCCTTCTGAATCAAATCATGGACAATTTCCAGAAGTGCTTTCTCACCTTCAGTAGAGATTCTGTATTGCGGAATACGTGGCATTTCGGCATTGGGCTTAAGAGTAACAACATAAGGTGGGATCTCAAGACAACCAACGTCATTCGGACCCGTAGCCCAAAGCGTTTCGGGAAGAGAAAGCAATTCAGGTGGGAATTGATCTTTTGATAAGTACATTGGACTAGTCATTTTCTGTCCTAGAGTGAGGTATACACCAGAAGGTGAACAATATATCGTAGCATGCATTCTTTTTAATAGATCTAAACCCAACAGATTTTCACCACAACCATTCGTCAGAAGAAGCGGAGCTTCTAAATCATAAGGGCCTATTGAAACAGGCAAAGGGCAAGAAACTGGATTGCGAACAGGGGCGCCAGAAAATCCTACAGATACATTCGTTAAGCCAGACAAAGGTGCGCCAGGGAGTTTAGAATGAATGATAGAGCTTCTCATGGCACCAGTATCTAAAAGAAATGGCTCTGAAACACCCATTGTAGTGACATTAACATAAGGTCCATTCTGATCCACTGGAATTGACGTAACCCCCTTACTTTGTCCATGGCTGTCCTATTCAAAATGAAGACTTTCATTCCCTCCTTCAATATACTGATCCTCACTGTAATACTGTGTAGACCTAACATTTTGCTGGTCAAAGTAATTTCCGGAATTTGGAGGAACAAAAGAACGCTGCCCTTGGGTTAACACACCTCGACCTCTACCTCTATTTGCTGACTGAAGACCACCACGACCTCGTGAAGCAGATGTTGCTCCATTACGCTGCAACAATGCCGGACAACTGTTCTTAAAATGACCTTCCTCCCTACAATAAGCACATTGATTGGGACCTAGCAAAGGTCTTGGAATGAATGGTTCAGGCTTTTGATACAACCTCTGAAACTGCGGAGGCTGTTGAAACTGAGGCTGAACATAACGAGGAGGATAAGCCTGTTGCAAGAGAACTTTAGTTTTTAATTCTTTCGTCTTTTTCTCTTGTTTTTCCCTTTCTTCTTTGTCTCTATTTTCATAATATTGTGCAGTAGCCAATATCTGGGCGGAAGAAGAAACTGCCCATGAACTCTCGGAGTCTTTTAGCTTGTGTGATAGTTCAGGAAGCAAGTTATATACGAACTTATCCACAAATAATCGCTGTCCCCCTTCTGTAGCCATATCTTGACCACTGTGATCAATGAATGTCTCCTCGAATCGGGTAAAGAAATCGGAAACACTTTCATCTTTCTTTTGTTTACATGCTGCTAGCTTATCCCAATTAACTCTCAAAGCAGGCATCATTGTTTTCATTAATGTAATAATCCTACCAGGGAGTTCTGAGATCAAAGCGTCGGGCTTTGCACCACCTACTTGACCTCTATCTGCGGCAATAATAGCGTTCCAATCGCCGCCTAATTCTTGAGCGTGATCCTCTCTACGAATTTTAGCCCATATTGTCTGTGGAACTACATTTCCCATCAACATGTCAATATCTGCTAGATTCATAGTACATGCATCAACTGTTTGCGACAACTCTTTATAGTAACCAGCAGGATTTTTGCGTGAATCTGGTAGTGACTGTTTAAGTGCTAAAACTTCAGACCTTTTCCAGGGGACATGTATCCATATGCGCTGAAAATGTGCAGGAATAGCTGGATTAGCACCTGCTGCTGCAACTTCTTCCTTCCATATTGGAGAAACCTCTCTCATGGGATAGTTTTTCAGTGCTGACCTAACTGAAGGATCAGAATCAGGAAAAGTCTGTGAGAACAATAGGGATCTGAAAGAAATAAGTGTTCTGACAGCGTTTTCAACCTTAGGACCCACAATAAGTCCTTTATCAAAGTCAGCCTGAACATCTAACAGATCCTGTGGGACCGAACCCAAATTCATATCCTCCCATTCTTTAGCGAGAGTATCGCACATAACTTTAAAAACATATCTCTGCGTAGGTGCATTCCATTGCAGAAAGGTGGACATAATATCAGACGTACTATATTGGGGACCCTTCTTGATCCATCTACAAGCAAGTGAGTCCAATTTTTCTCGCTCTTCAGAGTCTGGGAATTGACTACGAGACTGTCTTCGAGAAAAAGCTGGAGACACATTTAAAGCTTCAAAGAAAGGTGATAAGAGACCAGAGACAGTATCGGTAAATCGCTTACGCGTAGATGGAGAATTTGACATAAGGATAGGTGACAAGGTATTAGGTGAATTAACTAAAGGAGCATTAGGAATTGCCAAAGGAGCAGAAGGCAAAGGAGTTAAAGGCAAAGCTGGCATAGGCAATACTTGAGGAGGCAAATGTGGAAAAGCTGGAGCAGGCGGAAGCACAACTGGCGGCTGAACAGGCTGTAACATCGGGGGTGCATTAGCACCTTGTACATAGGGCAGAGGCAATTTCAATAAGTGGGACATTAAGGAATCTTCCTCAAAATCTTTTCTCTTATCAAGGGAAGAGATAGGCAACGTCGGATAGCATTTATCTATTGCCATTCGATGCTGTCTGTCTGAAATTTCCATTGCATTATCTATTTCATCATCTTTGAATTGCTGAGCAGCCTGTATAATCGTCATTCCCTGTGTTTTCCTATCTCGTTTCGCTTGTTTAATTTCTCTCTGTTTGGCTTCCTTACGCCAAAGGCGAAAAGAGTCAAACATTGCCGGCCGGGCTTTTCTTTTAAATAACGTTGCTTCTAAATTATCTAGCACATCAGTTTCGAAACTACCATTTTCTGGCCATTTTAAAACACCATCTTTCTTTGTATATCGGGTCCATGTCTTATTAAAGGCAATAGGACCAACTCCATGTTTAGAATAGAGCTCATATGTGGGAGTTCCAACCGAAGGAATCGGACAGGAGTCCTCAAGCTGGGAGTCCTTATTACAACCAAAGCAACAAAGTTTTCCAAACTTAGTCAGACCAGACATCTCACGATTTTTACTGGCTGTTCACAAACATCAAGGGGGTAAAACTTTCAGTTTACACAGCACAAATGCACGTACCCCTCGGCTTTGGCCACTGCAATGGCCAAATCTAAGGACCTAAGAACAAAACAAAGACCAAAATTTGTGGGCGCGACCCACCAAATACTTAACTAAGGATGTCTTCTTACACCAACAGAGGCCCGTCTATCGTCTCGCTTTACCATACATCATCAAAGAAAGGGCCAAGGCAGGGCGGCAGTCAGGGCAGCAGTCGTCAGTAGCCATCAGGAAGGAGTAACCGCGCTGAAAAAGACCTTCGGACCACTTCGACATACAGGGGTCGCTTGACGTGGCTCGCGATTCCTCCAGAATTTTCTTGCGGGGTTCCTCACGACCTTCAGGCAGAACCGGTACCGCTGAAGCCGCCCCACGTTGGGCGCCAGTTGAAGAACCAGAACCTTATGGGCCTGGCGGCGCAGGGTACGCCTGAAATCTCCTTGGATTCACCTGCCTCAACTAACAGAGACACGGGACACTCTGTCAGGCGTAAAAGATCAGATTTTATTAGCTGCAGCTAGTACAGTTGTCCAAGAAGTACACAAGGTATGTTCTCAGGAGACTGCCACTTTACTTTGTGGCGCACAATCTTATATACCGTATAAAAACATTTATTAACTACATACACTCCCAGAACACATAGAAAGGAGCCAGTAAGAATAATGTAAAGATAGAACAGAGCCAATAGAAATGTCGGAAAACAAGACAGAACAAAGTATCAAGTGACTTAAGGCTGCCTCCCCTCCAGCTGTGTTTGTCACCCCTCCCTTGAACTAATTCATTAACCGATCCACAACGAAGTTGCATGTGGTGCGATAAGTTTGTGTGCGTTTGGAGGACAGTTGTGAAATGAGAGAATACTAGCAAAGGACAGCGAAGGCCAGACGATAAGATAAGATCGGCGGAGAATAGTGTGAGCCTACAGATAGTTGAAACAAGGATTAGAAAACCAGACAGGGATTAGTGTACTCGGTCAGACCTTAATACCAGTCTTGTAAAGATAGAGGCAGAAGGCTGTTTTGAACACCATGTTGCAGAATAAGCAGAAAAGGCAGAATGGACTTCGTTCGCTGTGCTGCCTGAGTGAAGGCAACATAAAATGGCAGCGGGCCACAAAATGGCGGGTCGATACGATCGTATTAAAAATCGAATTTCCTCAGCGTCCCAGCAATACTTGATGACGTCGGCGCGCTGTGAGCGCGCTGATGTCATCAGATTGCCGAGGGGGTGTCGGGGGGAAGGGATTCCCCTTCCATCCACATCTGGGGGTGTGGGTGGGCCGGGTGCAGGACGAGGTGATCTCGTCCAAGGCACCCTACGGGTTAAACTAAGCAACCCAACTGAGAAAACAAACTAAGCAAGTGGCCAACTTTACAAAAAATAGTAAGGTTTTTGGAAGGACATCTGTCTACTAATAAAAGGAAACACAAGAAAAGATAGCGACCTCGCTCGCTGCAAGGCCCTGCAATGTAACATGATTATTTGGTTCATGTAATGTACCGTATGCATGCAGATGATTGCATATGCTTAATAATTAGTGTAAATTATAATCAAATGGAATGACACACATTCTGTCAAGTTTGAGAGATGTAAATTTTTTTTGAGACATATGTTCTGCTGGTTAGTGGTTAAATGTAGATGTTTCTAGCTCGCTGGATGGTCCACTTTCGTGTGTACCTCAGTAACAACTTGTGACATGCAAGTTACAAAACAGCTTCTACAAAAACTGGCAGAGCACACTGGGCTATGTTTTAGCCCTCAAACATGTGATTGGCAGGTTACTTTCAGTGCTCATCAGCGGAAAACGTAACCCTTTCGCAACAAGGCTTTCCTCCAACCCTTAGAGCTGAGCCTTTTTTTGGCTATTTGGAGTAGTTTGCACCTAGGGCTCCAAAACATTTTTTCATAATAGCTACCCATGCCAAATTTACCTCCTTTTTTCCAAACGTCTTGGGCATTCTAAAGGTACTCAGGATTAGTGGATTTTTCTGGATCCATATTGAAAATGAGTAGGATAAATGGGAACTTGTGACAGCATTTCCGTCTACAACTTTTAATCACAATAGCCAACTGACAAAAACTATATACCATCACATCCACCAGACCCTACTGTTGGTGGGGTGTCTAAAGTGTGTAGGTTCTCCAAGAACCAAAGCTACTAAGAGCAAACAACTGAGCTGCACGACACAAAGGCTTTTCATTGAGTACCGAGTATAGACACATTCTTATAGCAACATAGACAGTGTAAAAAATATGTATTAAAGGAAACTAATGCATTTCTGAAATGGGCACAAGATATAGAGTTTAGGTGCTGTGGTTATTTTTACATCCCTCAATTTTTAGGTACCCTTACTAGCATATGATTTGGACAGTATATTTCAAAATGTCATTTTTATGATACACTGGCTTACATTTCAAAGGCACAAATGCAGCAAAATCCAATTGGTAATAACACATGTTCTACTATTCTATGCTCCTACAAGTCTGCTGATACAAATGGTACCTCACTTGTGCGGCTATGCCTTGTGCCCGCAACAGGAAATGGCCCAAAACACAACATGGACGCAGTACCCTCTTTTTCCTGATGTGGGAATCTCTGGATTTTGGATCCTAGCTCAGTCAGTACCTAGGGAAACCTAGCCAACCTGTACATTTTTTTAAATTTAACACATAGGTGTATCCAGGGTGGGCTGAATTGCATAGCTCTTGCCACATTGTTTTGCCCAGAATCCCTTGCAAACATCAAACTTTGACTAAAAATAACACATTTTCCTCACATTTCTGTTATGGAACGTTCTAGAATCTGTGAGAAGCCACAAACTTCCTTCCACCCCATATTCCCATAAGTCACCTGATAAAAATGGTACCTCACTTGTCTGGGTAGACCTAGTGCCTGCAACAAGAAACGCCCCCAAATGCTACATGGATGTAGAGCATTTCTCCAACAAAAGCTCACCCTCTTTTTCCAATGTAGCTAGACCCAGACATTGGACGCTATCTCAGCCAGCACCTAAGAAAACCTAGCCAACCTGTACATTTTTTAAAACTAAACACCTAGGGAAATGCAGGATGGTGTAACATGTGTGAATGCCATTTAGGATTTTTACCCACAATGCCCTTCAATCCTCCAACTTTGCCTGAAATCACCCATTTCCTTATATTTCTGAGATGGAATCTTTCAGAATAGCAGGAATCCACAAAATTCCCACTGCTCAGCATTGCCCCACCTGTGCCAATAAAAACGCTTCCCCGTGTGTGTGACTGGGCCTAGTGCCACAAAAGGAACATATCAAACCAAGAACAATGGGAGTCCTTGCATGGAGACTCCTATTGACCCCAGTTTCATCTGTTTCTGTATCTGGCACTAGGCCCGACAACAGTAGGTAGTGGACTTTGCCCAGTGTGCAACCATAGCCATACCCACACCATTAGTAGTGCTTCCACCTTTTTCTCATGCATGAATGTGAAAGAGGACAAACTCTAATGACAGTGCGGGTCATGGGGCAGTGGTTGTGGTGAGCACATGGGCTTTAAAATCAGATATAGATACTTAGGGCCTCATTATGAGTGTGGCAGTCTGAGGACCACCACACTTACGGTGCTGGTCGGACCGCTGCATTACAGGCGGTCTGACCTCCAAATTACAAACCTGGTGGGCAGACCTGCCATGATGCTGTCATCCCCATCAGGAACGCCGTTCCTGAAGGGCTGAAGGGGGTCTGAGTTGTACTTAGCCATGGCAGAGCTGAACGCAGCATTGCCATGCTGATTACAACTCAGCTTTCTGCCAGCTTTCCATGGCGGTCACCCTGCCATGGAAAGGTTGGTGGAAAGCCAGTCCCAGGGACCACCAGGGGTGGCCTTGCAGGGCCCATTGCATTGGCAGTGCAGGTGTCCCCTTGTCCAGTACTATTGGAATGTGCACTATCTGCCTTGCAGTCAGTGAGCATAACAATGGTGTTGGTGTGCTACGGTATTGGCCTCGACTCCTTTGAAGGACCTGAGACCAATATTGTAGCACTGTCTCCGCCAGTGAGCCCAGAAGGAACTTTGTAACACGCTTTGGGGGATGCCACCTGTATGATGGTAATGTCCTCCCTGCGAGTTTGACAGTCAGCTCGTCTGACCGCCAAACTCATAATGAGGCCCTAAGAGAGCACACTACATGGAAAAAAATATCTAGGTGTCTATCCCCATGAATTTACTGTTTGTCTCTGGATTGTGCTTTGGTTTATGATTAGCATCAGGAAACATGCTGGCATACATTGCACTCGATAAATTTAACAGACAAAAATGGACAAATGGAAAGAGGATGGGCACACACTTATCGCCCACTGTCGTGAGGGCTAAGTGCTAGGCCCAGAGGATAGTGGGAAGTCAGGGTAGACTCATGATGGCAAGATTCAGGACTCAAGGAATGGTTTCAGACTGTTTGAACGGCTTTCAGTTCTCGTTCTCATGAGATTTTTAAATCTTGCGGCAATGGTGTCCATTTGGGGCATCGCTGTCTATAAATAACATGCTCACCTGATGAGTCATGATTGCTGTTTCATCACGTAAAGCAAGCTGCTCGGCATTTCTGCAAATCTGACGTTGAATCTTTACAATTTGGCAACTAGATAGTTCCCGATGATCAGCTCTCATCATTAAAAAGTCAGCTGAAAACACACGATAACACACTCATGCATTTCACGGTAGAATTAGTTACTTACCCTCTAAAATCTCTTCCTGCCAAGGGGTCTCATAATTGAGGATGCCATGAAATTCTATATGGGAGGGAAGAGTGCTTTTGTTAGAAAATGTTTGTGATTTTGACAGATCGTACTCACTGTGGCCACAGAAATTGAACATAATATTGTGGGTCAGATTTGCACCCCGTAGCGCCCCACTACCGCCACCATGTGTGAGCCGTATTTAAAATGCAGAGCACCATGGCACAGGGTAGGGGGCAATAGCGTAATTTCTTTTTACGCTATTGATCTACTCTGCAGTGCCAAAATGTTGGCGCTGCTCCGGCAGAGGACATAGGGGCCCAAGATAAATAATGATATGCCCCTTTTTAGTGCCTGCCCTGAGCAGGTGTTAAAAGTGACAGAAAAAAATTGGCACAAGGAAATCTTTTAGATTTCCTTGCATACATTATGCCTGGCACAGACATAATGTGGTGCAAGGGTTTACAAAGTGGCGTAATGCATGCATTGCACCACTCTGTGAATATGGCGCAGGGAAAATGCCGCCTTAACCTAAAAAAAAATGATGCTATAGCCGCACTAAGGTGGCTCTTAAATCTGTCCCTATATATTGTTAACCAATCACCTTTTTGCTGAACGTTTAGGCAACAGGAAGGTTGTGTTAAATGTGTGAACCCCATTGCTAACTAGTGAACCCATCGACCTTGCAGCCTAAGGAATAAAAACAAATTCCTGGTCCATGATAAGCGAGGGAAAGCCCAAGTTTAAAGAGGCACACATTGTAGCACCACTTTTCTTGCACCTCTTAGCGTCCCCCTAATACCACCATGTGTAAGCCATATTTAAAATACGGTTCACCACGGCAGTAGTTTGGAGACTAGCATCAGAAATGTGGAAGCTAGTCTGGCACTTTTCAGGATCAGGGTAAAAAATTCTGATGCTAGTCCTACAAAGCACCCAGAGGCCTCCTTTTAACACCTGCTCTGAGCAGGCATTAAACGTTTTAAAATAAATGACAAAGAAATAGCTTAGATTTCCTTGCACATTTATTTTGGCCCCCCCTAAAGGGGGAATGCTCCCTTTGCATACATTATGCTTGGCGAAGGCTAATTGTAGTTCAAAGAGTTACAAAGTGGCACAATGCATTATTGCACCACTTTGTAAATATGGTGAAGCATTTTTGGCGCTAATGTAGCTTTAGAATGTGGTAGGGTCTCTTAAATATGCCCCTAAGTTTTCTATAAATCACATTGTTTCATTTAAAAAAACAACATTCATACAGATGCAACCTGAAGACTGAATAATGGGAAAGAAAGGTATAGGTAGGAATAGGGTAGGAGTTGAGGATTTCAATGGGAACAGTTAGTTCAAAAGTTGCAAACACCCTGTTACTCCTGCTTTACATCTGCAGACACAGTTCCTCAACAATCCCAGCAAATTCAAAGGATGTACTAGTGAACATCCAAGAAGGCCTTCACGCAGAATAAAAAGAAACATAGAGGCAGAGCAGACAACTATGGACACCCATCCCTTTCATCTTTGGGACTGACACAATCCCACGTTTGGTTAAGCTTTGGGGCAGTGACAGTCTTGCAGAGGAGATTGGGAACTATGGGTCTCATTTACAATGTTTTGGCGCAAGGCAGTGCTGCAAGCCTTCTTGCTGTGCTGCACTGCTTTGCGTCAAAAGAAAAGAGAAGGAATGTGCTGTAACTAAAAGATACAAAGCATTCCTCTCCTTTTCTACAGCACTGGTGCACAATTGGTTCCCATGTGCCAACGCAGACACCCTTGCACCATGGTGCAAGGGAGTATGATTTGTAGGGATGATGGTTTTTGTGCAGTAAGGGACAACTTCCTGCACAACAACAGTCAATGGGGGTGATTTCCTTTCTCTATGGGTGATGCAGAATGTAGCTCCCACAGTAAGATTAGAAAAAACTAATGTTATTTCTCCTCATTATGGCCCTCATTACAACATTGGTGGTAAATCCCGCTTACCGCCGTGCAGAAGACCGCCAACACACTGCCGCGGCCACGGAAATCCGCTACAGCTATTACGACCCACAGCTCAGAATCCGCCAAAATCTAGACACCCACACAAGTCCGCCACACCAAAGGTCAGTGATAAACTGGTGATAACAAAACCTCCACCGTCACGCCAACAGGAATATGCCCACATTATAACGACCCACGAATCCACACCGCGGTCTTTCAACCGTGGTATTCCATTGGCGGTACACACCTCTGCGCTCAAAATACACACACATTTACAAAACACAACCACATTGGACAATTCCAAATACACACACCTGATACACATACACACACCACTCCCACACACTCAATACAATATAAAACACCCACCCACATTACCCACAAACCCTTACAACCCAAAATTTGGCAGAAGCAGAGAGACAGGAAAGCAAAGACCACACCCACAGACAGAGGCACACAACACCATCACACATACACATCCACGCACAAAACACTACACACCCCTAAACATCACCCCACACATCACAACACACACCACCTCACACATCACCCACTCCACCCTATGGCACCGCAAAGACACCCAAGGTTTTCTGAGGAGGAGCTCAGGGTCATGGTGGAGGAAATCATCCGGATAGAGCCACAGCTATTCGGATCACAGGTGCAGCACACCACCATAGCTAGGAAGATGGAGCTATGGCGCAGAATCGTGGACAGGGTCAACACAGTGGGACAGCACCCAAGAACATGGGATGACATCAGGAAGAGATGGAACGACCTACGGGGGAAGGTGAGTTCCATGGTCTCAAGACACCACATTGCGGTTCAGAGGACTGGCGGCAGACCCCCACCTCCTCCCTCACAACTATCAACATGGGAGGAGCAGGTCTTGGCCATACTGCATCCTGAGGGCCTCGCAGGAGTAGCTGGAGGAATGGACTCTGGTAAGTCAAATCTTTCACTACTTCATCCCCCACCCTACCGGCATGCTATCATATATCCCCACCCTCTCCCTCACCACCATCACTCCAACTCCTCACATATCTCCCACTATCACAAACCACACATCCTAACACCAAGCCCTGCACGCAACAACAAAGCATGGACACCCATCACCAATGCATGTCCACTACACATACCCACACAGACCCCTAAACAATTAACACACAAGGTCCTACACAACAATGTAAGTACTGGGGTACTGGGTCAACCACCTATTGCACACGATGGCACACACAGATGCAATAATCATGCCTTTACACCCCGGCAGGACCCCTACCCAACATCACCGGACAGGAGGTTCCAGACATTTCCATTCCACTCACAGAAGAGGCCCACAGTGATGACAGCAGCTCTGTCCAACTGGATCTAGATGACCAGCCTGGCCCATCTGGGACCTCGGGACAGTCGGTTCCCCTGACACTGGGACAGGCCACCACAGAGCCTCCCCCTCAGGAAACACCAGCACAGCACCCACCCAGCGGGCTCATACCTCTGTCCCCAGGACACGTCAAGCAGCAGTGTGTCCACCACTACAGGGAACCCAGGCAAACCCACCACCCCAAGAACAACAGGAACATGCGGGCAGTGGCAGTGGGCACACAGTTCAGGGGACAGAGGCCCAGGAAAACCGGGGAACTGGGAGGTCTGCTGTGCGACAGGGGGAGGACAGCCCCAGGGAACCCACTCTCCACGAGGCCCTCTCCAACATCATGGGAGCGTACCATCATTCTCAGGAGACGATGGCAACGGTACTGACCAAGTTTCAGGAGACCCAGCAGCTGCAGGAGGGACAGTATTTGGGGGTTCAGGGAGGAACTAAAATCCATCAATACTACCCTGGGCACCATTGTAGGGGTGCTGAAGGACCTCATGAACACCAGGAGGGACACTGTGGCACAACAAGGGGCCCCTGACACTAGCCTGGACGATGAACTGCCCACCACCTCTGCCGGCGCTAGTGGACATGAGGCACCGCCACAGGACCACGACACCAGCACCCCTCCAACTGCAGATGGAGAACCATCCCGCAAGCGGTCCCTGAGATCCAGGACAAAGACAGAGAACAATGCCAAGACCCCTGCCAAGAAATGAGACCACCCTGATTGTCATCCTTCTGTCTCACTTTTTCACCCTGTCCATCCTTAAACTTCCCTAGCTCCACTTCCTATGCCCCTTTGGACAATGCACCTGTGAGACCAATAGACTGGACTCTGCCATAGACATTCATCCACCATCACCCCTGACCATTTTACAACCCCCTCCTCTATTTAGCACTTAAAAAACACCCTTGAACCACAAAGCAATCTGGAGTCAGTCTGTGCTTTCACAAATGTGTATTTGCAATAACTGCGGAAAACAGCAATGTCCATTCTATTGTCAACATACCTATGTCACACAGCTCTAGACTAAGAGATAACATAGCAGGGGTCACACAGTGGGACCCACATCTGTGAATTCGAAAGGGAAAGTGACAAATTAGGGTCCATACACTGGGTGAAAGTGACAGACAGATTTTATCAGATGTAGGAGGCAGTGATGTCTTCTTACCAGTGTCTCACTGGAAATATTGTTGGATCACGGTGTTCTGTTGTTTATGTCCTCTTCTTCTGCCTCCTCTTCTTCACTGTCCACAGGCTCCACAGCTGCCACAAGACCTTCTTCTGGACCATCTTCCTGCAGAAAAGGCACCTGTCGTCGCAAAGCCAAGTTATGCAGCATACTGCAGGCCACGATGATCTGGCACACCTTCTTTGGTGAGTAGTAAAGGGAACCACCTGTCAAATGGAGGCACCACAACCTGGCCTTCAGGAGGCCGACGGTCCTCTCCATAACCCTCCTAGTTTGCCCATGTACCTCATTGTAGCGTTCCTCTGCCCTTGTCTTGGGATTCCTCACTGGGGTCAGTAGCCATGACAGGTTGGGGTAGCCAGAGTCGCCTGCAAATGTTGAGGGACAACTGTTAGACACACACTAACCCTTAAGGACAACCCCAAACCCAGACAACTATTCACACTGTATAGGGTCCTTGTCCTCACCTAATAGCCGCACACAGTGTCTCTGGAGTTGCCTCATCACATAAGGGATGCTGCTATTCCTCAGAATGTAAGCATCATGAACTGAGCCAGGAAACTTGGCGTTCACATGGGAGATACACTGGTCAGCCAAACACACCATCTGCACATTCATAGAATGGTAGCTCTTCTGGTTTCTGTACACCTGTTCACTCCTGCGGGGGGTACCAAGGCCACATGTGTCCCATCAATGGCACCTATGATGTTGGGGATATGTCCCAGGGCATAGAAGTCACCTTTCAGTGTAGGCAAATCCTCCACCTGAGGGAACACGATGTAGCTGCGCATGTGTTTCAGCAGGGTAGACAACACTCTGGACAACACGTTTGAGAACATAGGCTGTGACATCCCTGATGCTATGGCCACTGTAGTTTGAAAAGACCCACTTGCCAGGAAATGGAGTACTGACAGGACCTGCACTAGAGGGGGGGATTCCTTTGGGATGGCGGATAGCTGGCATTAGGTCTGGCTCCAACTGGGCACACAGTTCCTGGATTGTGGAACGATCAAGTCTGTAGGTGACTATTACATGTTGCTCTTCCATTGTCGACAGGTCCACCAGCAGTCTGTACACCAGAGGATGCCGCCATCTCCTCACCTGCCCCAGGGGATGTGCTCTATGGATGAGAACAGCGATCAGAGGGTCAGCCAAAACTGAGGTACAAAAAAAACAACTTTATTGCACACAATTGTCAATCCGCTATGTGCCTGTCTTAGTGTGTATGCAAGGCCTAGATATGTGTGACACATTTAAAATTAATTCCATGTGGCCCCATGAAATGGCAGCTGCCTGACCTGTAAGGTGGGACAAGGGGATATGAGGTAACTGCGCTGGCGTTGTACACCGTTGCGGTAGGCGGTCGAAGACCGCGGCGCAATCCTGCATTGGTTAACATTGGACCCTATGGGTCCCAGGAGCCAATGACGATGTACGCCGGAGGTGACGGTATGGACGGCCACAGATGTGACTGCCATTTTCTCTCTGTTCACTCACTTGATACCTGATCTTCAACAGGAGAGGACCTACACTGCAAGTGCTGCTGTGACCTCAGTCTGGAAGTGACAATGGCTCAAGTGTCTGGGGAAAGGGCCCCTGCCTTCACATCGGAGGAGTTGGAGAAATTAGTGGATGGGGTCCTCCCCCAGTATAGGCTACTCTACGGTCCTCCAGACAAACAGGTGTGTACACTGTGAGCATGCTGAATGGGCAATGCCTGTTTGGAGTGGTGTGGATGGGAGATGGGGGGGTGAGGCGTCCATGATACAACAGTGAGTGTATGTGTGTCAGGGCAAGGGTGGGAATGTGGGCCAATGACTGTGACGGTCCGGATGGTTAATGTTTTACCTTTTTCCCTGTACTATTCCTGTAGGTCAGCGTCCACCAGAAGAAGGATATTTGGCGTGCCATCGCCAAGGACGTCCGGACCCTGGGTGTCCACCACAGACAGAGCACCCACTGCCGTAAAAGATGGGAGGACATTCGCCACTGGAGCAAGAAGACGGCGGAGGCCCAGCTGGGGATGGCCTCCCAATGTGGGAGGGGTGCCCGTCGCACCATGACCCCCCTGATGTTCCAGATCCTGGCGGTGGTGTATCCGGACTTGAGGGCATCACAGCAGCCACAAGGGGGTTGAGTACAGTCACATCCATCTGACTCTGCGTGCATTAGGAGGTGTCTGGGTGGGGAAGGTGGGCTGTGGGTTCCCCTAGGCTAGGGGAGCCTTGTAGGCAAGGACCCTTTGTGAGGCAGGCTAAGTGGCACTCCAACCCCACCAGTAGTAAGAGCCATCTACACCTAATCAGGCTCCTGTGACTTCCATGTGTGCAGCAATTGGGCACAGGCCATATACCCCATGTCCCTGTGATAAATTAGGGAACTCTAAGTGCATGGCGTAGTGCAGAGGGCTGCTATGTCTGTAGTGTCCACCAATGGTAGTGGTGTTGCTTGCACTGAACATGTCTTTCTACTTTCTTTCCCCCACCCTTTTTGTGCTCTCCCTGTTCTTGTGTGCATTAGCATCATCAGGCGGAGGAGCTGTGCCACCGGAGCAGGAGGGAGCTGCATCCCACATGGCCCTGGAGGGCGAGACTACAGAGTAAGAATTCACCAGTGGGAGGGGAGCTCCACGGCAGGGACTGGAGCAGAGACCAGCAACACCGACTCCTCCTCTGATGGGAGCTCCCTTGCGGTGGCGGGCCCCGCTGTGCCCCCCGCATCTACAGGTACAGCCCACACCCCCCCTACCAGCACTGCCCTCCCAGCAGCCCCTCAACGTGTGCCCCGTGGCCGCTCACCCAGGAGGGTGAGCATCTCCTTCGCCCAGGCACCTCAGGCCCTGCCCAAGTCAGCCCTGCTGCCCTCAGAGCCATTGACCTCCTCAAATCCCTCACTGTTGGGCAGTCTACCATTCTGGGTGTAGAGAGGCAGTTGCAACAAACAAATGCATACCTGGAGGGCATTCATTCTGGCCAGGCAGCCCAACAGCGAGCATTTCACACTCTGGCCTCAGCACTTATGGCAGCCATTGTCCCTGTGTCCAGCCTCCCCCCTCCAACTTCCTCCACCCAGACCCAATCCCCAGTACCTCAGCCTATCCCAAGCACACCATCAGACCAGCTTGCACACACCTCAACACACAAGGGTAGATCTGGCAAACATAACCACCACACATCCTACAGGCACTCACGCAAGCATCATACCCATGCACACATACCAACATCCACTGCCTCCACTGTGTCCCCCTCCTCCACGTCTCCCTCCTCCCTCCCTGTCACGTCTCCACTCACACCTGCATGCACTATATCTTCAGCCACCACCTCCATCACCAGCACGCCCATCACCACACACCACCCACGTGCAGTCACCACCCCCACTACCATTCACACATCCCCTGTGTCCTCTCCCAGTGTGTCTGTGAGCCCTCCTCCCAAAGTACACAAATGCAGTCACACACCCACCCAACAGCCATCCACCTCACGACAGCCTCCAGTCCATGCACCTTCACCCAGAGTCAGCAAACCTCCTACAACCACTACCTCTTCCTCCACTCCCCAGCCTCCTCCATCTACCCGTTCCAGTGTGTCTAAAAAACTTTTACTGTCAAACCTTGACCTCTTCCCTTCCCCTCCCCCACCCCTTCTGTCCCCTAGGACCCGCCTTTCCAGGTCCCAACCCAGCACCTCAGCCACCACATCACCGGGCACAGTGGTACCAGCAGTAACCGGCTTCTGGAGTGCACCAAGCAGCAGGGCTGCCAGTGTCCCAAGGAGTGAGGCCAAGGACATTCCCCCAACTCCAAAACAGAAGAAGTTGCCCAAATCCCAGAGTGAGAAGGCCAAAACACCTGCCACCCAGGGCTCAGCCAAGACAACAGTTGGCAGTGGCAAGACAGTTGCGCCACCATCCAAGGTGGGGAAGGGCCTGAAAAAGAAAGACAACTCGCCGCCAACCTGCACGGCGGACAAGACCTGCACCGACACCACGGCCACCGCCGCCAGCACCCAAGATACTGAGCCCTTCACCAGCACCGCAGACACCGTGCCCTTCAGCAGCACCGAGGTCAGTGAGCCCGCCCCCAGCACCGCCGCTCATGACACCGCCGCCAGCACCGAGGTCAGTGAGCCCCCCACCAGCACCGCTGCCCAATGACTGCCGCAAGCACCGCCGCTACTGAGACCTTCGCCAGCACCGCCAACGGCCACGCCACATCCTGAGCCAGTGGCACCAACGCAGACATGGCTGCCATCCCCACTGGTCATTTGTACGAGGCTGGTGGTCAGTTCCAGTGGCCTGGGCAGCTTCCATGTTGCCCCACCGTCAGTGGAGTATCACATCCACTACCTCAGTCCTTGGCAGGCTGAAGCACTCTGGGCACAAAGCCCCCTCCAGAACCAGTGGAGAAAGACATCCACTACCTCAGTCCTTGGCAGGATGAAGCACTCTGGGCACAAAGCCCCCTCCAGAACCAGTGGAGAAAGAAATCCACTACCTCAGTCCTTGGCAGGATTAAACACTCCGGGCACAAAGCCCCCTCCAGAACCAGTGGAGATTCACATCCACTACCTCAGTCCTTGGCAGGATGAAGCACTCTGGGCACAAAGCCCCCTCCAGAACCAGTGGAGACTGTTATCCACTTGAGAGACTGTGGCTTTGCACTGCCCAGGATGCAGCAGTGGGCAAACCAACCACTGGAGAGACTTGAGAGACTGTGGCTTTGCACTCCCCAGGATAAAGCAGTGGGCAACCCACCCACTGGAGAGACTTGAGAGACTGTGGCTTTGCACTCCCCAGAATAAAACAGTGGGCAAACCACCCACTGGAGAGACTTGAGAGACTGTGGCTTTGCACTCCCCAGGATGCAGCAGTGGGCAAAGCACCCACTGGAGAGACTTGAGAGACTGTGGCGGCTTTGCACTCCCAAGGATAAAGCAGTGGGCAAACCACCCACTGGATAGACTTGAGACACTGTGGCTTTGCACTCCCCAGGATACATCAATGGGCATGGAGCCCCCTCGTGGAGCTGGCGTTGTGCACTCATCCGGCTGAGGTGCCCCCTTCCCTTTCCCCTGAGGTGCCTGTTTTATTTCGATCTGATGCCCCTGCAGAGTTCTCTCCGTTTGGATGGGGTATCTTGTGTGGGCCTCACCCATGCATTTTGGGCCCAGTGGTCCACGGACTTTATAGGTGCAGTACCTGGACTTGAATTTTTGGTGTACATATTTGTTAATAGTGTATATACATTTTTTAGTAATGGATTTTTCTTGACTACATTCGTTCAAATAATTTCCTTTTGTCCTTGCTTTCTTCCAGGGGGGGTTGGAGGGGGAAATGTAATGTTTCAGCACGTATTTGTGTGTGTGTTGTTGTGGGTGAGGGTGGGGGTGGGGGTGTTCCGTGTGTGTGTCACGCTCTTTTCCCTCCCCCCTCCCCTGTGTCATAGGTGTAGTACTCACCGTGGTCATCGCCGCCTTTGGTCGTGCTCCTTGTAGAGGAGCAGGAAGACAATCGCAGGGAGGATTTGGAGTTCCGGCTCCATGGCGTCCTGGTTCCTTGTGGGGTGTGTAAAAGTGAGAGTTTTCCCTTCCAAGTCCTGTTTCTGCCGTGTTTTTGTTTGCGTTGAATCTGCCCTGGAAAAGTGGCGGATTGGCCTGTCATAATAGTGTGGGCATTACATTGTCTTCCGCCCGTCTGTTGATGGTGACCGCCAAGATGTTTGTTTGTACCGCCGTGGTGGTCGGAGTGTTAAAGTGGCTGTCTCAGTTGGCGGTTTCGCCACGGTCGTGATTCCATTTTCTTTTCCGCCAGCCTGTTGGCGGTCTTACCGCAGCTTTACCACCGAAAGCCAGGGTTGTAATGAGGGCCTATGTCTCTCTCACAACGCCTCTGAAGAGGCATAGGCTTTTAACGTGTTCTCAGGTTTACAGCATGTTGTAAATCTGGGAATGTGTCAAATGCCACAGGTGTAGGAACACCCACCGTAATGCCCATGGCATGTCTCCCTTTCGCAGTGTGAGGTAACACACTGACCTGTGTTCAGTTGCCTCACTCCATCTCTACAAGGCCTTGAAAAGCCATGCAGGGTGGCTTTATGTAGCCTTGTAGATATGGCTCTGCAGTGTGTGACACCAGACCGTCATTAAAAGTGATTTTCCGGCGGTGCACTGGACCTCCTATGTCTGAGAATTCACCTCGCTCCCACAGGACACACACCTAAGCAGATTAGTGTCAATTCCTGCTATCCCCTGATAGAAGCCAAGAAGCAAATGATAATGAAATGCCATGTACAGCTACTTCATAGGTTGAGTAGTGAGTTATAGGCCACTGAAAGTGTGGGACACCCAGTCTATATTTCTCTTGCACTGACCACTGTTACAGACACCAAGAGAGGGGCTTACCTAATTGCATATTTAAACACAGGAGTGGTGGGAACACTAGTCTGTTTAGCCACCAGTTTCATGATTTGTTGATGTGGAGATTCTTGCTGTTGAAGGAAACATGCATACTCATAACTGAGGCATAGGTGTTATGATGATGGGAGCAGCTGGATCTATCTAGCACTTGTTGGTAAAAATTTGTATGAACAGTCCATCTCTGATGGATAGGAACACCCGCACATGGCAGTATTTTCACTTTTGCTTGAAGCGACAGTTCCATATCTCCAGTACGCTTATGCGTCATAACTTCATATATTTTACAGTATTGTGTGTTTGTAAAGAGCGTACTACCCTTATGTGGGAAGCTGTATGGGAAATGTTTCCACTTTATCTATGACCACTGCAGTGTGTCTATTGTGTTACGGAATGCAGTGCTTGGTGGTGCAATGAATGAGGCATTCTGAGAGATAGACACGCATTTTTTTTATTTTATGACATGCTGCTCTGACTAGCTCTGCAATTCCCTTGATTGTGATGTTAGTTTTTGTCTATAATCTCAATGTATGCTGGAGGATGAGGGCAGGAAGATGTGCATTCTGAGATCTTACTTATAGGTATGGGCTAAGAGGTGAAGAGAAAGGGTAAGGGGTAATTTGAGATCAGCCTGAGTTGACTGTTTCAGGCCTTTTTATATGCTTGCATTATTAATTGTCAAGTACAGAGAATTTAGTATAATGTACTGAATTATAATCATCCTTTTTTGGTATGGTACTATTTGGGACCTGCAAGGCGGACTATGTTAGAGCGTTACAGTCAGGAGCAATATTTGGCAGCTCTCCTTGGGCTTTACAGGACTGGCTGGACTTTACATCTGAAACAGTGTCACATTTTATGAGCAGAGTGGCATCCTAATGTATGTGTAAAATATTAGTTTCTATAATAACCCTGATTTTACTTTACTGGAGTACAGAATGAGCTTGGGCTTGGAGCTCTTCACCTTCCTTGTACTATGGCCTTCTTTGGAATGTGAAGACATTATTATACTGGAGTTAGAATTTGGGGCCAGATGTATTAAAGCTTTTTGCATTCGCAAACGGTGCGAATGCCCGTTTGCGAATGCAAAAAGCTATTTCTGAATGTATCAAAGGCATTCTGAATGCAATTTTAAGGAATCGCTAAAATAGCTATTCCTTCAAATTGCAGCCGTGTTTAGAGAGTCGCAAATTGTGACTCTCTCAATAAGAAAGCGCAAATAAGGAATCCTTATTTGCGATTTCTAAAGCACATGTATGAAGCAATTGCTTAATGCGAATTGGGCATTAAGGAATCGCTATTACAACCAAGTTGAACTTGGCGGTAACCATGTGCAAATTATAAAAATGCATTTAAAATGCATTTTTAAATTCACATGTAAAGCACACATGTCCTTTTGGCATGTGTGCACCTTACATGTTGTTAAAAAATGTTTTGGGGTGCAACAGAGGGGGCCTTAGGCCCCCAGCACCCTGGACTTTGCATTTCCCAAAATTGCAAATTCCAGTTAGGAATTCGCAATTTGGGACATGCAAAATATTCGCAAATATGGGTCGACAGGCCCATAGATGCGAATGGGGCCTGTATTGCAATTTGCGATTCGGTAATAGCATTTGCGATTTTTAAGAAATCGCTATTACCGAATCGCAAATTTGATACATTGCATTTTGCGACTCAGAAATAGCAATTTCTTAACAATCGCTATTTCCGATTCGCAAAATGCATTCTTGATACATCTGGCCCTTGGTTGTGTATTGGTAGAGAGACAAACTGAGCATTCATGTGGCTTGCCCTCCTCTCCAACCTTCCAGTGAAGCAATGGAATCCAACAAGACACATTCTCACCGGGCTTCATTGATAGTCTGTAGGATCCTAGTAGCAGCACATTACTTTAATAATACCCACCTGTAAGCACCTCTTTCATTCCTAACAATAAATACATATATGATAAATCTACAGTATTTTCGCGGCGAAAGGACCACTATGGTCAATTCGGTTATTATAGCTAAATTCTCATGTCAGCATCACCTGTTCAAATACCATTAGGACCATCATAAGGTAACCAAAGAGGAGGGAACTATTCCCCGGGACTGCCCATGTACAGGGGCCATGCTTGTGATGCAAAATCTATGAATAAATTTATTTTTTAAACTTACTGTATTTATTGATATGAGCTACATTGAAGAGCCCACTAGAAGGAACCAGAAACTATCAGGTGAGCCCAGCATGATCCTTTTTTATTCCAGACCCCACAAAAAACGTTGACATGCCTCAACACTGGGGGGCATATTTACATCTTGCAGTGCCTGCGCTGTGCAATACCCCTACAGCCAAACATCCATGGAACACCCCTTTCATGTTGAGTAATGCATGGCAGTGAGCCATATTTACAAGGCCTGGAAAAGCCACACAGGGTGGCTTTGTGCGGCTTTGTAAATATGGGCTGGAACACTGCGCCACTGAAGCATCAAAAAAAGTGATGTTCCGATGGTGCTAGGGGCTTGTAAATATATCCCTGTGGTTTCTGCGCACAGCTCTCCTCATGCACCCCTGCGCTAGTTTGGAGCATGAAAGGTTTTGGAGCATAGAGAGGCTTTCTCATCACTCGCCTCTGCTGATCTAACACTGAGCATCTAGAATTGATGCAAAGTCACTTGAGTATTTGCTTAAACCAAACTATTTAAGACAGGAAGGAACCATTATATGTCACTGTTGGAAAATGGGTTATTGGTAGGGCAGGTAGGTACCTACACCTAGCAACAAGCCACAAACCTCCACATAAGTACAGTTAGGTCTCAGTAAATTAATCCCAGCTCTACCCTTGGTAGCTTGGCATCGAGCGTCAAGGCTTACCTTAGGAGACAAAGTGTAAAGCATTCAAATATCACAAAACAGTAATTAAATAAAACACAGGAAACAGTTTAAAAATCCAAAACCAATTTATAAAAATAGCTTATATTTTTATCTTTAAAATGACACAAAAACTATTAAAATCGGTTCAGGGGAACCGGAGATATGAATTTTTAAAGTATTATTATTTTCTAGCGCTTAGAAACAAAAAGCGCCAATCGGGTCATCTGGTTGCACCAGGACCGGGGCAAAGTCAAACTTCCAGGCCGACCGCGATGGAGCCCTGCTCGGCTACAAGTCGCGGGAGGCCTCGGTTAAAAAGTTACCTTCTGACTTAGTCTCTTTTTTGATGTTTTTCTTCCCCGGGACGAACCTGCCAGTTGGATCCGACCTCCTGGAGCCCTTGTCCGGATACGCGAAGTCGGTTTCCTCGGTGGTGATTTTTACCTTCGGACTTAGTCGTTTTTTCGAGATGAAAATCCTTCGACCGGGGTAAACCTGGATCTTGATCCGACGTCCGTGGAGCCCTTCTCGGATACGATGGCTGGAAGGTCCCGGTCAACTTTTTACATTCGGACTTAGTCTCTTTTTTGGATGTTTTTCTTTACCGGGACAAACCACGAAGTCAGGCCGGGTCGCGGTTGAGGCAAGCCGGCTAGAATTTCCGCGTCGGGTCGGTCACTTTATGGAGCTTTTTTTCAAAAATTCTCCAATCTTTTCCAAACTTCTGGGGCTTCACCCAGATGTTCTTTTAAGGTTCTTTTGGGGTCCACAGCTCACCCCAAGGGTCCAGAAGTTCTGTGATGGTCCTTGGGAAGTGCGGACTTCGACTCCCAGAATACACCTGGCGCAAACTCCTTTTTGGCCACTGGACAGTGGTCAGCTGGTCACTTTTTCAGGAGTTGGTGCAGGGGACTCTGGATAGCAATTTTTCACCTGTAGCAAACAGGGAGTCCCTCCTTGAACCAGTGGAAGCCAGGCAAAGTCCTTCTTGTGGTGAAGCCCAAGTGTGCAGTTGGTGCAGTCTTTCTGAGTGCAGGGTCCAGGTGCAGGCCAGGGGTCCAGCAGGGCAGTCCTTCTTCTTCTTTAGTTCCTTTCTTGTTGAATTCTGGAGGGGATCTGAGGCGTGGGTGCAGGTCTGCCAGTTTTATCCTTGCTCCTGGGTGAAAAGCAGGGGGGCCCTGGTTCTCCAATCAGGGATAGGGTCGTCCCCCTGTGATGACCACTTCCTGGGAAGTGTGGCAAAAATCCATCCCAGAAGGCAACAGTCTCTAAAAATCCAAAATGGATGAATCTGATTTTTGGAGGAGAGATCTGGCTGAGCCCACCCACTGGTGTGGCTAAAAATCATAAACACACCCCTCTCCTGCCCTCTTCTAATCTAATCAAGGGGGCACCTAGCTGTCTGGGGTTGCAGGATGTGGGGGTGTTGCTTGGTGCTCCAGATGTCCTTCTCTGCCTTTGAAGACCAGTTTGGCAGCCCTCCCCCTTCCTGCCTCACCATCTGCTGAGGGGAGATTCTCTCCCCCAAGCACATTCCTTTGTGTGAAGCCAGGCCACTTCACACCTCATTAAAGTAGCCTGGCAGAAGCTGCTGCAGGCTGGCCAATCAGAGCACAGCAGCAAAAACAATGCAGAGCTGAAATTGGCAACTTTTTAGGTAAAGTCTAAACTTTTTACCTGAACTAGTTATATTAAATCCAACAACTGGAAGTTGTGGGATTTATTATAACAATCAATTTGATACCAAATTCTTGGTATGTAACATTTAAGGAGACTTTAAAATTTAAAATAAAGTCTGCCCATTCTAGCCTATGAAGGCCATTTACTTCAATGAGGGAAAAACGAATTTGGCTGTTTTTACCTCACCAGGGCTTATAAATCTATTTTTATAAAGTCCCTGCTTATAGTTACATGGCACCCAGCCCTAGGGGCACATAGGGCACACCTTAGGGGTGACTTATATGTAAAAATAAGGTAGTTTAAGACTTTGGAAGTACCTTTAATTCCAAAGTCGAATTTGCATATAACTTTAATTTAAAAGCAGCCAGCAAGGCAGGCTTGCTTTTAAAATGACACTGGGCACCTCAGCAATGCACCTAGGTGTGCACCACCTATGCTGTGGTCCATAAACCTACATGCCCTACCATATACTAGGGACTTATAGGTAGGTTAACTTAGCCAATTATAATTAGCCTAATTTGCATATCCATTTTACACAGAGCACTGGCCCTGGGACTGGTAAGCAGTACCCAGGGCACAGCCAAGAGTCAGTAACCACCAGTACCTATCCAGAAAGAGTGGGGGTGATCAGGCAAAAAAAAAGGACTTTCCTACACTGCCCCCCCCCCCAGATGAAAGGTGATGGGTACTAACCTACACCCTGGTAGTCCTCATCAGCTAAGTGGAAAAACCTGGAAAGGCCATCTGCATTGGCATGAGCAGTCCCAGGTCTGTGCTCCACTGTGAAGTCCATCCCCTGTAGGGAAATGGACCACCTTAACAGTTTTGGGATCTCCCCCCTCATCTGCATCAACCATCTGAGAGGTCTGTGGTCAGTTTGTACACGGAAGTGAGTGCCAAACAAGTAAGGCCTCAACTTCTTCAGGGACCAAACCACAGCAAAGGCCTCCCTCTCAATGGCACTCCATTTTTTCTCTCTGGGGAGTAGTCGCCTGCTGATGAAGGCAACTGGGTGATCATGGCCCTCTTCATTAACTTGTGCTAACACTGCCCCAATCCCTTCCTCTGAAGCATCTGTTTGCACTACAAACTCCTTGCTATAGTCAGGGGCCAGTAACACTGGTGCTGAACACATAGCCTGTTTTAGGGTGTCAAAAGCTTTCTGACACTCTGGGGTCCAAATGACCTTCTTGGGTTGTTTCTTGGAGGTAAGCTCAGTCAGAGGGGCCACTATGGTCCCAAAATTCTGAACAAACCTCCTGTATTACCCAGTCAGGCCAAGAAAGGCCCTGACCTGAGTCTGGGTTTTTGGAGCCTCCCAATCCAGAATAGTCTGGATCTTGGGCTGGAGAGGTTGTACATGGCCTCCACCAACAAGGTGGCCCAGGTACACAACAGAACTTTGCCCTATCTGGCACTTGCTTGCCTTGATAGTCAGGCCTGCTTGAAGCAGGGCCTGAAGCACTTCCTTCAGGTGGACCAGGTGGTCCCTCCAGGTGGAACTAAATACAGCTATATCATCCAGATAAGCTGCACTAAAAGATTCCAACCCAGATAGGACTCTATTCACCAACCGTTGGAAGGTGGCAGGAGCATTTTTCATCCCGAAGGGCATCACCTTGAACTGAAAGTGGCCCTCTGGTGTGGAAAATGCTGACCTCTCCTTAGCTCTTGGACTTAAGGCAATATGCCAATATCCTGAGGTCAGATCAAATGTGCTCAGGAATTTGGCAGCCCCCAACCTGTCAATGAGCTCATCAGCTCTAGGTATGGGGTGAGCATCAGTCCTAGTGACTGCATTTAGACCTCTGTAGTCCACACAGAATTTTAATTCTTTCTTCCCACCTTGGGGATTAGCTTTGGGCACCAGTACCACTGGACTGGACCAAGGACTATCAGAGGGCTCAATTACCTTCAGGTCCAACATCTTAGCCACTTCAGCTTTGATGTTGGCCTTGACCTGGTCAGACAGCCTGTACAGCTTGTTCTTGACAGGCAAGCTGTCACCAGTGTCAACATCATGGACACACCAATTGGTGAGTCCAGGGGTCAGGGAGAACAGACTAGCAAACTGTCCCAAGACTTGCTTACAGTCTTGCTGTTGCTGATCTGTCAATTTGGGAGAGAGTACCACTCCCTCCACTGACCCATCTTTTGCCTTTGAGGACAGGAGGTCTGGCAGAGGTTCACCCTCCTCCTCCTTCCCTTCATCAGTGACCATCAGCATGGTCATGTCTGCCCTGTCCTGGTGGGGTTTCATCCTGTTTACATGTAGGATCCTGTGAGGATTCCTGGGGGTGCCAAGGTCCACCAAGTAGGTGACCTCACCTTTTTTCTCTAGGATTGGATAGGGCCCAGTCCATTTGGCCTGTAGTGCCCTAGGAGCCATGGGCTCCAAAACCCACACCAGCTGTCCTGGGTGATACTCAGGCATGGTAGCCTTTTGATCATGCCAGAGCTTCATGAGCTCCTGACTGGCCTCCAGGTTTCTGCTTGCCTTCTTCATATACTCAGCCATGCGAGACCGCAGGCCTAGTACATAATCCAGCACATTCTCCTTGGATTCCTTGAGAGGCTTTTCCCAAGACTCTCTCACCAAGCACAATGGGCCTCTTACAGGGTGCCCAAACAGTAACTCAAAGGGGCTGAATCCAACCCCCTTCTGTGGCACCTCCCTGTAGGCAAACAGCAGGCATGGGAGGAGGACATCCCATCTCCTCCTGAGTTTGTCAGACAAACCCATGATCATGCCCTTCAGGGTCTTATTGAATCTTTCCACCAGACCATTGGTCTGTGGATGGTAGGGTGTGCTGAACTTATAAGTAACACCACACTCCTCCCACATGGCTTTCAGATAGGCTGACATAAAGTTTGTGCCCCTATCTGAGACCACCTCCTTTGGGAATCCCACTCTGGTGAACACACCAAGTAGGGCCCTAGCCACTGTGGGAGCAGTGACTGTCCGGAGGGGTATTGCCTCAGGGTACCTGGTGGCATGGTCCACTACCACCACAATGTACCTGTTACCTGAAGCAGTTGGTGGGTCTAGGGGACCAACAATGTCAATCCCCACCCTCTCAAAGGGAGTCCCAACCACTGGCAGTGGAATCAAGGGAGCCTTTGGCTTGCCCCCTGTCTTGCCACTGGCTTGACAGGTGACACAGGAGCTGCAAAACTCCCTGACTTTTTCTGACATTTCGGGCCAATAAAAATGGTTGACCAGCCTGCTCCAGGTCTTGGTCTGTCCCAAATGACCAGCTAAGGGGATATCATGGCTTAAGGTAAGGAGGAATTCTCTATACTTTTGGGGGACCACTACTCTCCTAGTAGCCCCTTCTTTAAGGGCCCTTGCCTCAGTGTAGAGAACTCCATCCTCCCAGTAAACCTTGTGGGTACCACTAGTATCCCCTTGTTCTTGCCTGGCAGCAGTCTGCCTCAGGCCCTCAAGAGTGGGACACTCTCTTTGTCCCTGGCACAAATCTTCTCTGGTGGGCCCACCTGCCCCTTGCAGTTCTGCCAAGTCAGGCAGAGTTTGCAGGGAAGGTGTCCCTCCCTCAGAGTTCAGATCCTCCCCCTCAGGGTTGGATTCTTCCTGACCCTCTGTACTTGTTGGGGCTGGCAAGCCAGACCCAGTGCCTTTTCTCTTTTTCTTGGAGGCTTGGCCCATTGTTACAGGGTCCAAGTGTCCAGCATTCCCCTGTTGTGCCGCCTGTGACCTGGTCACAGCACACACCCATTCAGGGAGGTCCAGCATCTGTGCATGGACCCTTCTTTCCACTTCTGACCACTCAGATGCTTCAAGATCATTCCCCAGTAGACACTCTACTGGGAGGGCAGGAGCTACAGCTACTTTTTTAGGGCCAGTCACACCTCCCCATTCCAGACTCACCATAGCCATGGGATGGAGTTTGGTTCTGGTATCTGCATAAGTCACCTGGTGGAAGACACCAGGTAAGACCTGCTCTGGAGAAACCAGCTTTTCTGCGACCATTGTCACACTGGCTCCTGTATCTCTCAGAGCTTCCACTTCAGTCCCATTGACTTTAGGCCTCTGCCTATACCTCTCCATGATGGGAGGTAAGGTGGCCATAGTTGCAATGTCCACCCCACACACGGATACTAAGGTGACCTCAGTGTACCCTGATTCCACCCCTGGGCCAACTTCCACCCCCAACCCTACACTAGCAATCCCCTGGGATTGCCCACCAGTGGGGGGCTTCTTGGAGCAGATAGCATCTCCTCTTTTATGTCCTGGCTGATGACAGTCAAAACACTTGCCGGCCTTAGCAAGCTCCTGAAACTTTCCTGCTTTAGCAGGATCATAATTCTTTCCCTGATACCCTTTCCCTTTAAAAGTGAATTGGCTCGGGGTTCCCCCTCCCTGAGAAGTTTTTGGGGACTCTTGTGAGGACTCTTTGGGTTTTTTGTCATCTTTCCCCTGGTTCTTACCCTGAGAAGAACCATGTCCTCCCTTTTTCTGATCACCCCCTGGGGGTTTCTGGTTAACCCTAGTTCTTAACCAGTCATCTGCTGCCTCCCCCAGCTCTCTGGGGTTGGTCAATCTAGAGTCTACTAGATACTGGCGGAGCCTCTCTTGGACACAATTAGTTAGAAGGTGCTCCCTCATAATCAAATTGTACAGCCCCTCAAAGGTACTTACCCTGTTGCCCTGTATCCAGCCCTCCAGTGCTTTTACTGAAATGTCCACAAAGTCCACCCAGGACTGGGTGCTTGTCTTTTGGGTGTCCCTAAACTTAAGCCTATACTGCTCTGGGGTTAGACCAAACTTTTTAGTCAAGCAACTCTTCATACTGGGGTATGAGTCTGCATCCTCCCCACTCATGGTTAGGAGCCTATCCCTCCCAGAGTTGGGAACTAACTCCCAAAGGAGTGAACCCCAGTACTGAGGCTAGACTTTCCTCATCTGGAGGGCCCTCTCAAAGGCCCCCAGCCACTTATCTATGTCATCCCCCTCTACATAGGCAGGAACCACCCCTTTGGGTAATCTGGGGGCAAAACCCCCACCCAGGGACACCTCAGTTTCTTTCTCGCTGCTTCCATCTTTTTTTTCTTTGCTTGCCCACTTTTTCTTTTCTAGGGCAAGCTTATCTGCTTCCAAAGCTATGTAGGCTAGCTGGGCTTCCAGCTCTCTTTCCCTGATGGATGGGTTCTCTCCTCCTGAAAGGACCCCCTTCCTACCACTAGCTTTGGGTCTGGCCCTAGTGACTGTATCCATTGAGGACCGTTCCTCCTCTTCCTCACTTAGGCTCGGATGCCTTCCCTCCCCTGAGTGGTTAGAGTTAGCATCTTCCCCTTTTTCTTCCTCCTCTGGAGCTTCCTCTGTCTCTACCTCTTGGGCCTCAGCCCATGCTGTCAGGGATTTAATCAGGATTTGCTTCCTGAGATCAGCGGTTGCAGGCAACCCTCTCTCAATACACAACCCCCTAAACTGGACTACTGTCAGTGTGGGTAGGCTAGCCAGATCAAGCTCCATGGTTCCCTAGTTTTGTGTCAACAAAAACTTTTTGCAAAAATTGGTAACAAGAATTTAGAAAAATTACAAAAATTCAATAATTGAAATTAATCCAAATTAAATAAAAAAAATTAAAATTAAAAATTAAAAACAATTTTTGCACTAGGACAATTTAAAGGATTTTTAATTTGTTTTACTCAAAACTGTAATGTGATATTGAACACAAGTACAGGATCCCGTCGCTGCTTCCAATTATGTTGGAAAATGGGTTATTGGTAGGGCAGGTAGGTACCTACACCTAGCAACAAGCCACAAACCTCCACATAAGTACAGTTCGGTCTCAGTAAATTAATCCCAGCTCTACCCTTGGTAGCTTGGCATCGAGCGTCAAGGCTTAACTTAGGAGACAAAGTGTAAAGCATTCAAATATCACAAAACAGTAATTAAATAAAACACAGGAAACAGTTTAAAAATCCAAAACCAATTTATAAAAATAGCTTATATTTTTATCTTTAAAATGACACAAAAACGATTAAAATCGGTTCAGGGGAACCGGAGATATGAATTTTTAAAGTATTATTATTTTCTAGCGCTTAGAAACAAAAAGCGCCAATCGGGTCATCTGGTTGCACCAGGACCGGGGCAAAGTCAAACTTCCAGGCCGACCGCGATGGAGCCCTGCTCGGCTACAAGTCGCGGGAGGCCTCGGTTAAAAAGTTACCTTCTGACTTAGTCTCTTTTTTGATGTTTTTCTTCCCCGGGACGAACCTGCCAGTTGGATCCGACCTCCTGGAGCCCTTGTCCGGATACGCGAAGTCGGTTTCCTCGGTGGTGATTTTTACCTTCGGACTTAGTCGTTTTTTCGAGATGAAAATCCTTCGACCGGGGTAAACCTGGATCTTGATCCGACGTCCGTGGAGCCCTTCTCGGATACGATGGCTGGAAGGTCCCGGTCAACTTTTTACGTTCGGACTTAGTCTCTTTTTTGGATGTTTTTCTTTACCGGGACGAACCACGAAGTCAGGCCGGGTCGCGGTTGAGGCAAGCCGGCTAGAATTTCCGTGTCGGGTCGGTCACTTTATGGAGCTTTTTTAAAAAAATTCTCCAATCTTTTCCAAACTTCTGGGGCTTCACCCAGATGTTCTTTTAAGGTTCTTTTGGGGTCCACAGCTCACCCCAAGGGTCCAGAAGTTCTGTGATGGTCCTTGGGAAGTGCGGACTTCAACTCTCAGAATACACCTGGCGCAAACTCCTTTTTGGCCACTGGACAGTGGTCAGCTGGTCACTTTTTCAGGAGTTGGTGCAGGGGACTCTGGATAGCAATTTTTCACCTGTAGCAAACAGGGAGTCCCTCCTTGAACCAGTGGAAGCCAGGCAAAGTCCTTCTTGTGGTGAAGCCCAAGTGTGCAGCTGGTGCAGTCTTTCTGAGTGCAGGGTCCAGCTGCAGGCCAGGGGTCCAGCAGGGCAGTCCTTCTTCTTCTTTAGTTCCTTTCTTGTTGAATTCTGGAGGGGATCTGAGGCGTGGGTGCAGGTCTGCCAGTTTTATCCTTGCTCCTGGGTAAAAAGCAGGGGGGCCCTGGTTCTCCAATCAGGGATAGGGTCATCCCCCTGTGATGACCACTTCCTGGGAAGTGTGGCAAAAATCCATCCCAGAAGGCAACAGTCTCTAAAAATCCAAAATGGATGAATCTGATTTTTGGAGGAGAGATCTGGCTGAGCCCACCCACTGGTGTGGCTAAAAATCATAAACACACCCCTCTCCTGCCCTCTCCTAATCTAATCAAGGGGGCACCTAGCTGTCTGGGGTTGCAGGATGTGGGGGTGTTGCTGGGTGCTCCAGATGTCCTTCTCTGCCTTTGAAGACCAGTTTGGCAGCCCTCCCCCTTCCTGCCTCACCATCTGCTGAGGGGAGATTCTCTCCCCCAAGCACATTCCTTTGTGTGAAGCCAGGCCACTTCACACCTCATTAAAGTAGCCTGGCAGAAGCTGCTGCAGGCTGGCCAATCAGAGCACAGCAGCAAAAACAATGCAGAGCTGAAATTGGCAACTTTTTAGGTAAAGTCTAAACTTTTTACCTGAACTAGTTATATTAAATCCAACAACTGGAAGTTGTGGGATTTATTATAACAATCAATTTGATACCAAATTCTTGGTATGTAACATTTAAGGAGACTTTAAAATTTAAAATAAAGTCTGCCCATTCTAGCCTATGAAGGCCATTTACTTCAATGAGGGAAAAACAAATTTGGCTGTTTTTACCTCACCAGGGCTTATAAATCTATTTTTATAAAGTCCCTGCTTATAGTTACATGGCACCCAGCCCTAGGGGGACATAGGGCACACCTTAGGGGTGACTTATATGTAAAAATAAGGTAGTTTAAGACTTTGGAAGTACCTTTAATTCCAAAGTCGAATTTGCATATAACTTTAATTTAAAAGCAGCCAGCAAGGCAGCCTTGCTTTTAAAATGACACTGGGCACCTCAGCAATGCACCTAGGTGTGCACCACCTATGCTGTGGTCCCTAAACCTACATGCCCTACCATATACTAGGGACTTATAGGTAGGTTAACTTAGCCAATTATAATTAGCCTAATTTGCATATCCATTTTACACAGAGCACTGGCCCTGGGACTGGTAAGCAGTACCCAGGGCACAGCCAAGAGTCAGTAACCACCAGTACCTATCCAGAAAGAGTGGGGGTGATCAGGCAAAAAAAAGGACTTTCCTACAGTCACTGAATGGAGCAGACCTAATGTTGCTAGGTTGTGCATGAAACTAAATGGGATATGTGACTAATGAAGCCACTGAGCATGGAGAAAAACCATGGTCTCAAATGGTCATGAGGGTTTTGCATAAATGGTGCTTTGCACAATTAGACACACACTGAGTACATGAGCTTTGAAGGTGGTTGTTGCATGCATCTAAAAGAGTCAAAATGTACCACTTTAAGGCCTGATTTAAGAAAAATGATGCACAGCTGTGCTAGCGCAGTTGTGCCTCAAAAAAATTCCTGCTGGCTAAATCCATTCCTTAGCACCATCCGTGCACCATATTTAAAAAACAATGCACCATGGTGCTAAGGAAAGGTTAGCAACAACAACAAAAAATTACGCTAACCATTGCAACATACCGGAAAAAAAATGACGCTAATGCTGCAAGAGGAGAAAAGGAAGTGGAAGTGTTGCTTTAGTGAGGAGAATGACATCTTGGTCAGAGAGGTGATGGAGCACCAACAACAGCTCTTTGTCACCTCCAAATTGCCAATAGGTACGAAAGAGGTTATATGGCAGGCAATGGTATATAAAGTCAACAGTGGGGCAGTGGTGAAGAGGACTGTCACTGACTGCAAGAAGTGCTGGCACGATTGCAAGTACAGAACTAAACAGAAACTGGCCAGGAACCGAAGGGCAGCACTGCAAACTGGAGGTTGAGGTCCCTCATCCCAGAAGGACCTGGACGAGCTGGAGGTGATGGTGGCAGAGATCATCCTAGAGGAGCTGGTCACTGGTATCGCAGGACAGTGCAGACTACCAAGACCTACCACAAATGCACAGTAAGTTTCAGAGGGGGACTATGTGGAAATATACAAATGGCAGAAGGGGGAGTCACATAGGGCACACTGAATGAACGCACATGGGTTGCATAGGGACCCAAAGGGCCTGATTATGAGTTTAGCAGAGGGGATTACTTTGTCACAAATGTGACGGATGTCCTGTCTGCCGTTTTACGAGTTCCATAGTATATATTGGAACTTGCAATAGGGCGGGTGGGATATCCGTCATGTTTGTGATGGATTATTCCCCTCTGCCAAAGTCATAATCAAGCCCATAGTGTCAGAATCAAAAGGCCCTATCGCCACTAGAGCCTCACTTTTAGTGATGTTCTGGTGGCACTATGCACTTTGCCATATTGACATTGTAGTGTTAAGCCACTTTTTGTGGCTGAATACCACCTTGGTACTATGCCCACTTCACACGAAGCACTTTGCCTGAAAGGTGCGTGCCATCGGTGTTGATGTGGCCGTTCCACAACAACATCCATTGCATATTGTTGTTGCCCCACATTTAAGAATTAATTGAAACCTGAGGCTGCAATTAAATCCCACACCACCCAAGGGGTGGTGTTAGAATGTTGCAACAAGGAAAAATTATTTCCTTCCTCCTCATGTTATTGCTCTTCCTATGAGTGCTAGATCCTGCAGCACACATAGAAAGTGCCAAGGCAAGGCGAAGACTGTATGTTCTGTAGGAAGATGTCCCTTCCTGCCCAAAAACAATCTCCCCTGCAGCACAGCCATCCTTGCTCCATGGCGCAAGGTTGTGTGCGTTGGCGCTCGGCAGTAAATATTGCTCATATGAAGGGGCCAACATAGGGCTCTGCCATATACACTTTAAAATGGTGCATCCAAGTGTATTGAAAATGATGGAGTGTGGCACTGCCATGTTTGGCACAACATTGTGCTCTGTCAATTTCCCTGAAACCTGGGCAATAACGGCCCAACACTTCAGATGCGCTCACACCTTCCCCACTATCTGCACCAAACATTTCTCAACCAGATGTGCTGTGGATGGTGATGGTCCAGGACCTGATGGAGCACCAAGAACTCTGAGTGCAGAGGACACTCCTTGTTTTAGATGATTGCAGGCTGTTGAGCTGGCTCTCCATGTGGGAAAGTCTTCCACAACCCCAATGACTTCTCAGTGCACTACATCATAGCCATTTTCTGGTAACCAGCCTGGACCTTGAAAATGTGTCTGAACATTTTATATGTTTTTCAAATTGGTGTTTCTGGGCTAGAGTAAGTGTGGCAGCTACAACATGAGGAGAGCATGTCATCATTAACTGTTTTGGGTAGAGGAAAAACAAGCATGCATTGTAAACATCATTTTCTGATGACACATGTTGTCAACAAGTAAGCCAACAACAAGGGAAAGACCCAATTCTGTACAAACCTGCCTAGCAGGCATCTACAGTATTTTGTACATGTCACAGGGATAATGGCTCTCTAAAGTTGCACACAGGGTCCAAGACTTGAGTGAGTCTATAGCCTCCTTGCACCACATTAGTATCAGAACCAATATGATGCTAATAAGGCAGAACAAGGCCAAATGGTCAGCAGAATATCAACAAAGTGTGCGATCCTTGCATTGTGCCACTTTGTCACCCCTTGCACCACATAAGCCTGTGCAAGTCATGATTTATGCACTGGTGGCATTCCCCTAGTAGGGTGACTGCCAAAATGGCGCACTACAATCTGAGAGATTCAGCTGTGTCATTTGATTTTGGCTACTTTGAATGCCAATTGCCAATGTCAGAGCTGACATTAAAAGGGGGTACACCATTTGTCATACTGGGCCCCTATGTACAGTCCAGGGTTAGCATAAGGTTCTTGTACACTAACCCCGAACAGTACATCAATTTCATCGAGACGTTAACCACAATTGGCACATACCCTGCGCCATGGTGCACCATATATCATATAAGGCGCACACATGGTGGCAGATTGGGGAGCTAAGGGCCACAAGAAAAGTCAGACAGCACTGGGTGCAGCACCTGTTTTCTTGTATCTGCCCCTATCTGTGCACAAACGTGATAAACTCATAACTACCAGGAAAAAACTCACCATGTACATTTCATACACAAGTGATGTGATGCTACTTGCTCACAACTATAATGATGGCCAAAACCTGTAATTTCATCTGCACACATCTTAGTTGCAAAAATCCATGGACTTGTCCCACATCCATCTGGAGAAGAGCACAAATCTCTATGTGAACTCAACTGACTGTTGTCTCCTCAAAACCTTCCTTGCACATCGGGTGCCTCACTTCATTATTGAACAGCAGTGAAGTTTGTGGACATACCTAACATTTCCTGAGACCCACTAATCCAGAGCAGCACCCGTTGGCACCTGTGCATCATTTAAATTATTCCACATCGTCAGCATACCATCGGACATGATGTCGATACCCAAGTATAGATGATTGTGTCTAAATTAACACACATGCCATTTGCACATGGATTAATATACATCAAACCCTCACACACACAACACTGTATGTACACATGCAACATACAAGGTGACACTTACTGGTTGCACCAGGCTCTTCAAAAGTGGAAACCTTGCAGATAGTATAGTGTGGAGGTCCACCTCCAAGACATGACAGGAAAACATAGCTTTGTGATTTGTGAACAAAGATTAGCATGGACAACTGTTCTACATCACACTTGTTGAGGTGAATGACCTCATCAACTTAGTCTTAGGAATGACCCAATGCCATCTACAAAATGTCAGTCAGACAGAAATAGGTTAGCACCCAAAAACACACATATCTATGTGACTCACCCATACATTCATGTCTCAGATTCATATGTCACACTAACTGGGGGGCAGGACACTGTTATTTGTCAGAAGCTTAGGGGCTTGTAATAGGTAAGTGGTGCTGCACCCAGTACAGAACCACTTTCCGTGTGCCCCTTAGCACCCCCCTACTGCCACCATGTGTGCACTGTATCGAAGATACATCGCACTATGGGGCAGGGTAGGGGGCAGAAACAATGTCATCATTTGCATAGGCATAATGTTGCCCATAGGCTCAAAAGTAGCGTAATGCATGTATTGCACAACTTTATCACCCTATCCGCTATATTATGCCTGCGCCAGCCATAACATATGCAAAGTGGGTGTTTCCCATTTTAGGGGAGGCAAAGTAATTGCACATTGAAATCTAAAGGAATATTTTGCGTCATTTTGTTGTGCACATTTTAATGCCTGCTCAGAGCAGGATTTAAAAGGGGCACACCATTATATTGTGATGGCCTACTATGAACTGGTCAGGGTTAGAGCTAAATGTAGGGAACTTACCCTGTACAGAACATCAATAGCATAAAAAAATATAACGCAATTGCCCCTGACCTGAGCTATGGTGTACTGTATTTTAGATACAGCGCACACATGGTGGTGGTAGAGGGGTGCTAAGGGGCGCAAGGAAAGTGGCGCTGCACTGGAAGCACTGGGCATGCATGGATTTTGAAAGGAAGGCTGAGACAGCAAGACAGTTCTGATGCACATGGTGCCAGGCGTCAATTTAGTGATTTGAAATGTATGAAGATGTACCATATTGTTAGACTTTTCTTCCTTGGTGTGGTCTCCCTTAACTTTTTTGCCTCTGTTCCCCAGGTTGTTGATGTGTGCTGAACTCTGATTTTGCTGTTTTTGTTACTCTGGGCACTTTACCACTGCTAACCTTTGCTAGAGTGCAAGTGCTCCTTTACAAAATGTGTATGTAATTGGCTTATCCATGATTGGCATATTTGATTTACTAGTAAGTCCCTAGTAAAGTGCACTAGAGGTGCCAGGGCCTGCAAATCAAATGCTACAAGTGGGCCTGCAGCACTGGTTGTGCCACCCACATAAGTAGGTCTGTTATCATGTGTCAGACCTGCCACTGCCGTGTCTGTGTGTGCAGTTTTAACTGTGAATTCGACTTGGCAAGTGTACCCACTTGCCAGGCCTAAACCTTCCCTTTTCTTACATGTCAGACACCCCTAAGGTAGGCCCTAGGTAGCCCCAAGGGCAGGGTGCAGTGTATGGTTAAGGTAGGACATATAGTAATGTGTTTTATATGTCCTGACAGTAAAATATTGCTAAATAAATTTTTCACTGTTACAAGGCCTGTCCCTCTCATAGGTTAACATGGGGGCTACCTTTAAATCTGATTAAAGTGTAGATTCCCTTTGGGAGCGGATGGACATGTGGAGTTTGGGGTCTCTGAGCTCACAATTAAAAAATACATATTTTAGTCAAGTTGATTTTGAGATTGCATGTTTGAAAATGCAACTTTTAGAAAGTGAGCATTTTCTTGCTTTTACCATTTCTGTGACTCTCCCTGTTTGTGGATTCCCTGTCTGGGTCAGTTTGGCAGTTGGGCTGGTTGCACCTCACACTAGACAGTCACACAAAGGGATCTGTGGTGTAGTCTGCATTTCCTGATGAGCCATCTGTGTTAGGAGGAAGGGGATGAGTGGTCACTGACACCTGAAAGAGCTGTGCCTACCCTCACATAATGCAGTCTCCAACCCCCTGGTGAGTGCCTGGGGCCTGGCCTGGGCAAGGCAGGATTTCATATTCAAAAGAGACTTTACTTTGAAGTAGGCCTACTTCAAAGGAGAAATTGGGTATAAGAAAGGCACTCAAAACCACAGACTTGAGAAACACTTCTGGAAACAAGATGAACCTCTGCCTGGAGAAGAGCTGAAGAGCTGAGGAAGAAGAGCTGCCCTGCTTGTGACTGTGCTTTGTGGAGATATCCTGCAGTTGCTGCTTCTGCCAGAGTAAGAGGGCAAAGACTGGACTTTGTGTGCCTTCCATCTTGAGAACAAATCTCCAAGGGCTTGATTTAGAGCTTGCCTCCTGCTGTTTGAAGTCTCAGTGACAGCAGACTTATCTCTGCCAGCACCTGGAGTCTCTGGAGAGACTTCTACTCTGCCCTGTGGTGCCCATCCAGTTCCTGGGACCCTGAAAGGAGAAGCCTAAGAGGAAGAAATCCATGCACAGAGCGCTGTGCGGGAAAAGATCGACGCAACTCCGATCTGCTGCTGAAGAAACAACGGGCCGCCGGCTCTGCAGCTGAAAATCGACGCTCACAGGAAACACGACCGAAGAATCGGTGCCCGGAGCAGGAGAAATGACACACAGCATCGCTGACGGAGCCTGGGAGATCACAACCTGCGCTGCAGGTTTTTGGATCATCGTGCGGCTTGATTTCCAACTCAAGTACTGCTGGGCGTGGAAAAACAACGCATGGCCTGCCCAGACACGAGAGTGCTGACCCGATCGACGCATCGCTCTCCTGCAGAGAGAAGAAATGACACACCCGACCCGGTGAAAAAAGAAACAATGCCAGGTCCCATGCATGAGTGGAATCAACGCATTGCAAGCCCCTTTTTGGTTACACCCAAGGTACTTTTTCACACTGACAACGTTGGTGTGTATTTAAAACAATTTAAAGACTCTTTTTGCATTTTTATTAATAACTTGACTTGTGTATGGTGGATTTTTGTCATTTTGGTCTTGTTTTGTTTAGATAAATATTTCCTGTTTCTCTAAACTGGTATTGTGTAATTTTGTAGTGTTTTCATTAAGTGGCTGTGTGTGTTGGTACAAATACTTTACACCTAGCACTCTGAAGTTAAGCCTACTGCTCTGCCAAGCTACCAAGGGGGTAAGCAGGGGTTAGCTGAGGGTGATTATCTTTTACCCTGACTAGAGTGAGGGTCCTTGCTTGAACAGGGGGTAACCTGACTGTCAACCAAAGACCCCATTTCTAACACATATGCATCATTTTGTTTAAGCATAAATGCCATGCGTGGATTTTGGTGGAAAGGCTAACAGTTCACCCACATTCACATTCCTTGTTGCAGGGGCTAAGCTTCTATGTAGTTTGTAGGTTATGACAACATGTGTGTGTATGTGCATTTAATTGTGTACCAGAAACATAGGAATGTGTTTCCATATGTTTGTATGTGTGTGTGTGATGCATGCGAGGACTGATGCTGTTTGCAAATGTAACTGTGTATGAAGACTCTTTGCCACATACATGTTTTTGTTTAATGTGTAATGAGTGTACGTATGTGATGCTATTCATGTTGTGGGTGTACCACATTGCCATGTGAGAATTCTGACTGTACGTTACAATACACAACATAAGATGAAAGGTCCATGTGCAATACATGTTCAGGCATATGGTGCCCTTATCAAATATTTAGCAAAGGATGCTGTTGAATACAGCTGGGCTAAGATCCTGTAAGCCATTTCAATGTGAGTGCATGTATGTGCACACTCTGGTGTGTTTTAAGGAGAAGAAACAATGATGCAAAGCAACACATGTAAAGTTGGTTTCCTCATGCATGCAAAATGTTGGAGATGTTGTGCTGACATGTGTCATTGTAGGTATATATGTAACATGTTTTTTGTGTGAAAGTATATGTAAAATGTCTGATAAGTGCTTCATGATACAGTGGTATGTTTAGGGATGGGACACATAGGAAATCTCTATTGCAGCTTATATGTTGGCCATTGTTTCAAAGTTGTGTGCTCATATCCCTGTAAAACATGCTTCACAATGGAGGGGCATTTGTACTGGTGATAATAATTTTTAAGTTATCATGTGACATAGACACATTTTATCATGTAAATTGTTCTCTTTTGTCCATCAGAAAATAGACAGCATCAAGCCTGACCCACCTAGTTGGGACATGTGTGGAAACATTTAGGTATTAGGTGTTAACAACATACATTTTCAATGTTCAATGACTCAAACCTTGATGTGATTGACAGATTGATGAAGCTGAGTACAATCTATATGAGAGGGGTGCTCTCATGCAATGATGACACCCTAGTCACTAGTGTTCCTGTGGCACTTTGCATGGCCACACAACGTCATTGCTGCATGTATGAACACTGGTTGACTGTGGTCACCTCAGCTCAGTTCACTGTGCACAATTAGCAGGCCCTTGACTGTGTCAAGGGCCAATGTAGCCTACTCAGGGGTTTGAGGGTGCGTTGGGTGGTGATCTGCCATCTTTATGATGGATCATCAGCACTGCGATGCACAGTCCCCTGCAGACATACACCTGCATGTTTGTGATCCCATAGACAATATGTGTTGTTACCTTTGAGGTTCTTGATGTCAGGCTTGCCCTATCATATACTGTGGACTGGCACTTGATTGTGTAGGACATGTCTCACCAATTTCCATGGCTTTACATGATTTGCCATAAATAGGTGTGGTTATTCCTAGGATGCTTGGTTATGTCATTGATAGTTTTTGGAATTTGGTCTTGTCTGTAGACCCAGGGTAGGTATACTGTCCTCCCTGGGCTTCCTTTCTTTGTGGATGACCACTATGGAAGCCTGGCGCTGGTCTAATGGGAGTGCTCCCCCTTCTGACTCTTCTCATACATCTTCTTCAGTTGTGAGGCAAGCTTAGTGGCTGTCAACTTATGGGGTTTTATGGGTACCCCGTTGGGTCCTGATGCTTTTCCGGGCTTCACATCTGTGATGGCTCGTACATTTTCTTCCAGGAAAAGTGCATCTTCTAAGGCTTCTCTATCCTCTGTAGTGAAGTTTGGGAGGAGGATGTCGCCCTGAAGCTTCCCTGCTTGCTTTTAGTGGTGAAATACCTTGCATAAACAAATTTCTAATAAAAGTATGCAAACATTTGGGCTATGGTTTGTCCACTACTAGCAAGATCCCCTGGCTCCTTGTATTAAGGCCCCGTCATGTGATCAATTCCCTATCTGGAAGACTGGATGGCAGAGTGGTCAGGGCTGTTAATACTGAGTTGTGAAGTCATATTGTGATATCTACTGAAGGTATGTTTAAGATGCCCCCTCTCCCAGGTCCCAGAGAGCACCACTTAAGGACCCACTGGATCGGGCCATATTTGCTAAATGACCATGGTCAACGTTCTCCTCACCAAGATTACTACTCCTCTGGGGAGGAGGTGGTATGGCCCAAAATAGCAGCCTTGTTATTTTCCCAGTGGTCAAAGCCATGACACATGTTACCTAGAAAGTGAGTCTCTTTAGGAGAACCATATCAGGGGAGTCTGGTTTGATGTACTAGAACACCACTCCCCAATTGACTTTGTCACCTAGGCTATTGACATTCCAGGATAGTATCCTTAGGGTTGACATACTAACTTTGGACATTCCGCTATATGGTTATTAGGCCACACCTGGGGGGTGCCGGGCCAAAGCTGGTTGGGGTTCAGACTGTGAGAGTGAATATCCTGTGGGTCTCAGCTATATTGACTGGTTGTATGTATCTTGCCTGAACAGTAACTACAACAACTATCCAATAGCCCCTCATCAATCATCAATCTCCCCTCCATGCCACACTGCTCTGCAGAATCCAAACTGCCCACCACCCTAATAGCGCATATCACCTGTTGCCCCAACCAAACATAGGGGGTTATTACAACTTTGGAGGAGGTGTTAATCCATCCCAAAAGTGACGGTAAAGTGACGGATATACCACCAGCCGTATTACGAGTTCCATAGGATATAATGGACTTGTAATACAGCTGGTGGTATATCCGTCACTTTACCGTCACTTTTGGGACGGATTAACACCTCCTCCAAAGTTGTAATAACCCCCATAGTGCTAACCAGGAAGTGCCACTAACACCTTCTGGTCCCCACCTAGCTCCTTCCTGGAATGTCTTTATTAACTGGGTGTCTCATATCCTCTCTCTCAATCTTGTCCCCAATCACTGATTTAGGACCATCGCAGGTTGCTCCCAATCCACCCACAAGATGCTCCAGGTGCATCTCCAGTGCTACATTTACAATCCCACGAGCCTCTCTTATCTCCCCTTGGGTCTCAAGATCTGTTCGGGTGATCAGGAGGAAGCCCCAGGCTAGGCGTAATTTGTTTTCACCTGCACCTCCTCTTCAAGTGTTTTACAATTCTCATTTACCATGCCGTCACCCTGGCACCTCTTAGGATGGTCACAGTGTGTTGACCCTCCTGCCCCCTGACATCCAATCCAGGTAATCATGTCCAGAGTCTGGGCTTGATGAAAGTGAGTTTTGCATGATGTGCCAGATAAGTCATTGTAAACTTGTAAACCCGTTCCCTCAGAGCCTTCTTCTCCTAGAGGAAACCGCAGCTCAGCCCCTGGATTCAAAGACTGAATTTGGGGAAGAAGGTAACCCGAGCTTTACCTGCGGGCAATAGAGGGGCACTGCAAGCTGCTTGGAGAATCACAGCCCGGAATCAGACGATTTTGAGTCTTGCTATGATGGGACAAGGGTGTGCTCCAGGCTTTCATGGTGCACCTGGGAGGCGGTGTCTCCCTCCACCTAAAATAATTGAGAAAGTCCACATGTTTGCAGCTGTTTCAGGGTGCGATCGTCTACAAACAGGTCCACGGCCAGACCTTGGTATTTAGCGGTAGCACTAGTATCCACCAATTATTTCAGCAGGACCAGCCCTCCAAGTCTTCCAACTTCTCTCACAACTGTTCTACTGTAGCTTCACATCATTTGATATTTATGGCCTCATGCTCACATTTGCATTCTACAACCGATATACCATTACCAGTGAGTGTATTTTGGTATTGTGGTTACTCATGTCAGCTATGAGTAGAGGAAATAACACAATCAAGATTTTAATGTAATTCTTCACACATACAATTTGCAGAGGGTCTGTGAATTGTCAGTACATTGCATGACTTACATGCACATTCCTAGATGATTGGGTGTGATAAACTTAGACATTTATTTGTATTGGTCCCTGTATGCCACTCTCTTGCTAATACATGTGAGTGAGAAGCATGTAATCAGTACTCACATGTGATATTGCCATTCAGACTTAGCTAGGTTACCTAGCAGATACAAACCTACCATTGTAGGTAATTGCTAGCTTTTTCCTACCTAGCCCATACACCTGTACAGAAGTCTTCACATATATTTCAAGGATTGCTGCAGGCATATGGGAAGCCAACACATGTGTGTGATATGTGTGTGACAGTGTAAAAGGTATTAGATACAGACAATGCCTACATTCCATCAACACATTAGTGTAGTAATGAATTATTTTAAAGATTTATTTGTTCCTGACTATGGGGCAGATTAATGTAAAGTGGAGCAGCAACCAGTGCACGGCCTCTTTTCTTAGCATTCCCCTACTGCCACCATGTATGTGCCGTATTTTAGACTACACACCATGGCACAGCATAGAGGGCAATATCGTGTATAGTTTTTGACTCAATTGATGTACTGATCAGGGTCAGATCTAACATTTTGTCCCTAACCCTGAACAGTACATAGGGTCCCATGGGTACCAAAGGTGTGCCCCCTTTAAACAGCTGCTCTGAGCAGGTGTTAAAAGTAGCAGCAATATTTGGCACAGTTGTTTTTCTTAGATTCCACTGCACCATTTTACCCCTCCCCTTACTGGCTGTACACCTCACTTGCATACTTACTGCCTGACACAGACATTTTGTGGCACAAGGGGTTACAAAGTGGCACAATGACTGAGTTGCACCACTATGAGTTTCTGCTGCTTAGATATTTGCATTTTTGAGCCACATTAGCATAAGATGTTTGACACTAATGTTGGACAAGGATGCACAACTGTTATAGTGTTGTCATGCTCTTCAGGGTATGGGCAAGTTACAATTGCTATGTGGTATTGTAAAAGAGTACGCCATGTACATTCCGAGTTTACCTGATTTTCTTCAATTATTTACCTGGTGATTCTTAGAGAACAGTTGTATGTGAAAATGTTTTGCACAATTAGTTCTCTTTTGCATGCTTCAGCAGCAATGTATTGTTATCCCCCCTCATCCAGTTCTACACTATTGTTATCATCCTCCTCATTGGGGAGATCTACTGGTTCATCCCAGGGGACATGTGTGCGCAGACAAATGTTATGCAAAATGGCACACACCAGGATAATTTTGCACACAAGGGGTGGTGCACATACCTGTCCTCCGCCTGTAAGATGGAGGTACCTGAACCTTGATTTAAGGTGGCCAAATGTCTGCTTAACTACATTTCTGGTTATTATGTAGGCTTCATTGTAGGCCCGCTCTGAATCCGTTGTAGGATTTCTAAAAGGTGTAATGACCCATGGCTGGATTCCGTAACCTTGGTCAGCTGCAAAGGAATGTGAGAACATGTGTCAATCATGCATATTAGTTAATTTCTAGGTGCCATGCCCCGTATTTGTTTTGAGTGGAGGTGTGTATTAGACATACATCTGGAATTGTGTGTGTTCCTGTTTGGATGGATGGTTGCATTGGTCAGTGGTGGTGCGCTTTCTGATCACGGGAAGTGCCTTAGGTTCATGCTGATTGTAATTGGAATTTTTGTCTGACAGTTCACCCATGCCAAATATGTGTGGTGTTCTCTATTTCTGAGCCAGGGACCTAGATCACAAGGCCCTAGCACGTCCTTGCCCCAAATTAGCCTCATTTTTATAGACACCACCATGGGCCAACTAGGCAAAGATTCACAGCACCATGTTTACAAAGTGCCACTACCCACATAGTGCAACACTTAGGGGGTCATTCCTACCCTGGCGGTCCGAGACTGCCAGGGTAGGGGATGGAGGAAGCACCGCCAACAGGCTGGCGGTGCTTCTGGGGCTATTCTGACCGCGGCGGTAAAGCCGCGGTCAGAAAAGGGAATCCGGCGGTTTCCCGCCGGCTTCCCGCTGCCCCTGTGAATCCTCCACGGCGGTGCTGCAAGCAGCGCCGCCATGGGGATTCCGACCCCCTTCCCACCAGCCTGGTTCTGGCGGTTTTCACTGCCAGAACCTGGCTGGCGGGAACGGGTGTCGTGGGGCCCCTGGGGGCCCCTGCAGTGCCCATACCACTGGCATGGGCACTGCAGGGGCCCCCTAACAGGGCCCCACATTGATTTTCAGTGTCTGCTTGGCAGACACTGAAAATCCCGACGGGTGCAACTGCACTCGTCGCACACCAGCAACTCCGCCGGCTCCATTCGGAGCCGGCTTCCTCGTTGCTGGTGCTTTACCGCTGGGAGGGCGGGCGGCCTTTTGGCGGTCACCCGCCAGCCAAGCGGGAAAGTGAGAATGACCGCCGCGGTCTTTTGACCGCGGTACGGTCTTCTGGCGGTTCCCGCCAGGCGGGCGGCGACCGCCGCCCGCCAAAGTAGGAATGACCGCCTTAGTGAGCTTTTGCGGCACATTATGGCGGTCATTCCTACTTTGGCGGGCGGCGACCGCCAGAAGACCGTACCGCGGTCAAAAGACCGCAGCGGTCATTCTGACTTTCCCGCTGGGCTGGCTGGCGACCGCCAAAAGGCTGCACGCCCGCCCAGCGGGAAAGCACTAGCAACGAGGAAGCCGGCTCCGAATGGAGCCGGCGGAGTTGCTTGTGTGCGACAGGTGCAGTTGCACCCGTCGCGATTTTCAGTGTCTGCCAAGCAGACACAGAAAATCAATGTGGGGCCCTGTTAGGGGGCCCCTGCAGTGCCCATGCCAGCGGTATGGGCACTGCAGGGGCCCCCAGGGGCCCCACGACACCCGTTCCCGCCAGCCAGGTTCTGGCGGTAAAAACCGCCAGAACCAGGCTGGCAGGAAGGGGGTCGGCATCCCCATGGCGGCGCTGCTTGCAGCGCCTCCGTGGAGGATTCACAGGGGCAGCGGGAAGCCGGCGGGAAGCCGCCGGCTTCCCTTTTCTGACCGCGGCTTTACCGCCGCGGTCAGAATAGCCCCAGAAGCACCGCCAGCCTGTTGGCGGTGCTTCCTCCGTCCCCTACGGTAGGAATGACCCCCTATGTCTTTGCAAAGCATCATGTATGCCAGTGGTGTGTTCCCCCATTTGGGAAAAACAAAAATGGTGCAGAGGAATATAAGAAGATCCAATGCATAATTTGTATCTGGTACATTTGACCCCTGCACAGAGCAGGCATACATATGGGGCAGAACATTGCTTTAAATATGCCCTTATGTACTGTGCAGGATTTGTACCATACATTTGGCAATAATCCTACACAGTCCATCTATGGCATCCATCATGTTGACACTATTGTACCTACTCTGCACCATGGTGCATCATATATGCACCATATGTTGAATACAGCAAACACATATTACAGAAAGGGGGTACTAAGTTACATAAGTAAAGTAGCACTGCTTTAGATGTTGCCCAACTTTTGTGACGTGGCCCTTAGTGCCTTAGCTATGTGCAGAAGAGTGATGTAGTGGACATGTGTACCTATTCTGTGTCTTGTGTGCCATTTAAGAGGTGTAGGGTCCTGGCATAAGTAAAGTTGCACTGCTTTAGATGTTGCCCAACATTTGTGACATGTGGCTCTTTGTACCTTCACTTTAGACCTGCAGGAGAGTGATGTAGTGGACATGTATACCTATTCTGTGTCTTGTGTGCCATCTAACAGGAGTAAGGCCCTCTGTGTTGCATGTGAATCCCACCCCTTTGACCTTGAAATACCTACCTTGCACAACATTTTTTGTTACCAATTGCTGGCTGGCGTTCGTATGTGTGTGTAGTTTATATACTCAGTGTGGGGCAGTTATATGGAATGTATTGCGATGTATGCAAGATTTTTCAGACAGCTGTGGGACAGGATGGGGTATGCTGTGCTTTTCAGCACTGCCCTGCTCCAGGAGTCTAGTCCTGTTAAGTTCTATGTATCCTCATTCATGTGCATTTCTGGCCTCTCCCTGTACATTGTCAATAGTTAATCTGCTGCAGTCCATTTTTGGTACCCTTGTATCATGGTATGGAGATGTGGGATTTACAGGTAAGTTTGTTGGTGTGCTGTGAGATTTCCATTTCTGCCCATGATCTTTCATTGATGGTGATGTTGTATTTCAATGTGTGCTGCACTATGCACCTCACAAGGGAAAGTTGTACACCACGAGTACATCTATTATATTTTGCTGATATGTAGATGGTGATGGAACCACTCAGGTGGCAATAGGTATCAGTGCTGCCTGAGATTTCTAAAGCATAGTAAAAGAGGGGCAGTGCTAAGATGTGAATTGTTTGATGCTTGAATGGCCAATGCAATTCACATAGCAGACTGATTCCTTGGTAAGTGTTATGTGTGAAGGATCTGTGTTTTGTTGTCAACCTGTGGACACATGTAGGTGTTTGAGTCCAGCTTTTGTATTCATAAGGGACATTGTTCCACCTGTCTTTCCACTAATGTGTCAGTGAGGTGGTGCCAGGGACTTGCAGATATGGGTGTATGTGAGGGTGATGTGCATTGCATGCAGTATAATGTGGCATGTGGCATATGTGTTGTGGTTTATACATCTGTGTTTCCCTTTCCATGTATGTTTGATATTGTATTTTTATTGTTTGTACTACAAGTTTGGTGTGTTGTGTGTGTTATGATTTGTATAGTATCTGACCTACAAGTAGGCCTTTGCCATATTGCCCACCCTGGAATTGTTGGTTTTTAGTGGAGTGTCTGAAGATGTAAGCATCATGAACACTTCTGGTACATTTTGCAAGGATGTTTGTGATAATTCTTCGGTGGTCCACGATGGCCTGCACATTAATGAAGTGGGTATGTTTGCAGCTCCTGTAAAGGTGTTTGGTTGCTGCAGGAGGGGCGAATTGGACATGGGTGCAATACTTTGTACCCAGCACATGCGGGAAGCCAGCAATTTGGTAGAAACCTTGCTTGGTCTCCTGCTGCAGTTCCTGGGTGTTGGAGCGTGATTCTGATAATGGCATCCAGGACCTTCAAAAGGAAGGCAAAGAGGGATAGTTGGGAGATCCCACCCACTTGTGCTGCAGTCATCTGGAATGAACCTGATGTCAGTAAGTGGAAGACAGCAAGGAGTTTGGTCATGTTGGAATTGCTGGGTGACTCTGCTCTCTTGCTGGGATGACTGGCGCATTGTGGTGGAGCAGGCGTACAATGTACTCCTGCCTCAGACCACAGAGTTTGATCACCTCTTCTTCCCTGTCGGCCAGGATGCTTGCACGCTGGTGAAGGATCCTCTCCTGCCTTCTACCCTGCATTTGTGGCTGTTGTGGTGGTGTTTGTGGTTGCTACAGTGGTACTGATGGCTCTTGACATCATTGCTGTCGTCTTCCACAGGTGCCGAGCTGTAGGTGTAATAGTTACATGTTTCCAGTTGCTTTCCAATGCACCTTCTGTGTGTTTCTCTTATTTAGTAGTGTGTGGGCATCATTTTAACTCCTGGTCTGACCAGGCAGTAACATTTTGACACTAATCAGACTTAGCTTCCTTTTTGGACCCAGTACTTTGCGTCTGCTGTTTTTCCATTGTGTTCTAAATTTGGCACTCCAAGCCCAGCATCACTTTTTAGGAGGGAACACCTACCTTGCATATCATTGTTGCTAAATGACGCAAGGTGAGATGGCATTCCCAAAATATGATGCTAAGTAGAACATTTTGATGATAGACTGCTGTAGCATCAAAATATAAATATGCCATTAAATTAGCACCACTTTAACAAAATGACACAAAGGTGGCTCTATCTTTTCCTAAATCTAGGCCTACGTTTTTTTCATACACATTGTAGTAGTGACCAATGCTATTGATTTCGGTTGTCTTTGGTGCACGTATGCTGGGCTTCAGTGCACAGACTCACTTTATTGCCAATCATAAATATAACTAATTTAGGAAAGAGATTTACTGCTCTTACCCTTCACTTTAATGTCCATGAAATTAAAATGGTGGTGAGTACAGTAATCACATTTAAATTGCTTATCAATATTATTGAATTTAGGTCATTATAACTTACACATCTTTCAGTTTACAATTTCATTGCTGCATAAGTGTGACACAAGGTAATTTTCAATCTTTCATAGTGGATTTCTTTCAAGTGTCTACACCTCATATGTTGTCAAATAGCCCATACAGAAATGCACGTCTTTGACTGTAACTTGCACTTAAATTCTCCCATTTGGGTTCACAATAACATAATATGATAATTGCTTACACTTTAGAGGTGTAAAGTAAGGCATAAGCAGAGAGGATTTATAGAGTCCAAAGTGCCTGTTTTTTCAAGTATAAAATAGTGTTTGTAGTGCATTATCTTTGAATGGGGTGTATTTAGGGAGATAAAGGGAGACACACATGCAGAAATGGATGAGACATGCTCCAACTCCTTATAGCAAATAATGTTTTTGGGTTACATCGAGAGATGAAAGGGGGCACAAAACATGCATAAGAAAAGCAAACATGCTAGTTTTGAAGAAGATGAACATTAAATAACTAACAAGATTTTTTTTTCAAATCCATAGAAACCCAATTGTATTCATTTAAATATCTGATTTATGAAGATAATGTAAACTTTCAAATGTATTCATGTGAATGCATTGTTTCAAGCATTTTCACTTTTGCATTGTTCTATTGAACATAATCAAGTTAAAATGTTTCAGGGCTACCTTGCCCAGTAGTTAGATGCCCTTTCCATGGAAATCATTGCACTTTAATTGAAGTCCCAGTCATAAAAGATTCCACCAAACAGTATTTCCAAAGGTTTGCAGGGTCAAGGTCATTGCAGGAGGGCAAGATACCCCCATATAAAGGGCCTGATTACGAGTTCGACAGATGGGAAGACCCGTCCACCGAACGTCCGATGGGGAGGTTGCTGCCTTACTGAAGACCTCCCCGCCAGCCCTATTATGACTTTCCTGCTGGGCTGACGAGTAGAAACTAAGGTTTCCACCCATCAACATAGTGGGAAAGTGACAATCCAGCATATAAATGTACAGAGGGGATAAATATATATTTATATATCTCCTAAGTGAAAAAATCTATTAATCACTGGAAACAATTACAGTCTTTACCAATCTGATTATTTATTAAAAAAATTGTCTCTCTTTGTCTTGCGCTCACCAATTATGTTAAACATTACAAAAATATACACATGACTGAATTACAAACAATATATACAAACAATGACCCATACACAAATAAAACACACTTAATCATTAAACATGTAACATGGAACATGCAATATTCTAAAACAATATTAAAAAAAGTTTCTTGCACTGGAATCTTTCAATTCATAAGCTGCTAAACCTTTAGGGCAAGCAGTATTATACTCTGAGGTAATGATGTTTAGTATCGCCTTTCCTAGGTTCTTTGTTCTTGGTACTTATATACAATACAATCCCATTTTCATTGTCTCATTGCTCCATAATTCCAGAAGCATTCCTCAAAAACATTTTCGACGCGTTTCGGCCTTTCAATTTCTGGCCTCTTCAGGACATCAAAGACAGTGCCTACATATACAATTCAGCAATATGTTACCCACTGATCATTAAAATCAAGATCATTTAACAATCATTTCCACCAGGGCTACTGAAACACCCTGTTCACCATGGCATCTATACCATGTGTTTGCCATTGTGAGCCATACATGCAACCACAGAAACACAAAACCACAAAGAAGATTTGTGGCGTACCCATCAAATCATGCTCATTTAGTGTAAATTCTTAATAAGTGCCCAAGTTAATAAATACATCCATTATGCCACTACAGGTGTTTGCCAGCACACCACTTTTGTGTGTCAAGCTATCCTTATACTCTTCCTTATTTTTATTATTTAGGCAATGCACCAAGCCAAATGCGGACCTTATCTTCAAACGCAGAGTTCGTTTTCATGGTGCTTTTACTGACGGCAATCGCCGTTGCTTCAATATATTTTCTTTTTCACTGAAAAGATTGTTAGAATGTTTAAAATCATTATTTTGTAGGTCATGATTCATGCTGGACTCATAAAAGTACTAGCGCTTCATTACTTCCGTTTGTGTGCAGCTCACGTATCTGTTACTGTGGCGGCCATCTTAGCATGTTGTTATTACAACTATAAACTCCAACTCTGCAGTCTTATCACTTTGCCTCTATTCCAAATTTAGAGATTAGGTAGATAAAGAATATAATAATAAAAAGACCTGTGTGGACAAGGAGAACCCAAATAAATTAGAATAAACTGGAGAGAAGTATTTCATTATTAATAGTCCTTTATTAATGCCCACATCGCATTGAGGTCATTCAGACCTCTTCTAGCCGTGCCGTATTTTTCAATTAATCTTGCTTCCATTCTAGCTAGAATGGAGGTGCACTCATTTGCTGTTTGTACTTTTTCTACCACATATAAAGTTGACCACCTTATATCTTCATTTTTGTGGCCTTTTTCTATATAATGTTCAACCAGTGGTGCACTTCGTACTTCACATCTAATCCTAGACAAGGGTTGCAAAATACACACTTTCACTGGTTGTGTAGTCTGTCCTATATATGTTAGAATACACGGATATATGATACAATAGATTACATTTCTTGTGTTACAATTTGAGAAACGAAACTGTTGGTGTATCTTACCGTTCACTTCAATGTTCTTAGTATTCTCTGTATAATTAGATGCAATACAGTTATTACATTTAAAATGACCAAGTAGAGTGGGTAAATCTAGCATTCCCCTCAGATCTTTCTTTTTCTTTGCATGGACGGAGAAGGAGGCATGTACCAATGCATCACGCATTTTGGGTCCTCTTCTAAATGAAAAAAGAGTTTTTTTTATATCCCTAATGGGTGCAATATTTTTTATTTATTTCCAATTATGGACCTAATCCAATTTGCTTTTGGATTACAGGTTAAGACGCATGTCAAGGGGACTTCCTTTTTCTTTTCTCTTGGGTTTAGTATACACTCCCTAGGGGTATACCAAGCTCGCTTACATGCTCCCTTCACTAATTTCCTAGGGTACCCTCTATCTACCAATCTGGATACCAAATTTTCTGCATTTTCAAAATAGTCCTCCTTATTTGTGCAGTTTCTGCGGATCCGTAGAAATTGACCGTAATGCAGATTTTCTTTCAAATAGAGTAATGTATTGAAGTGTTTCTATCTGTATGTTTCTTATACAGATTGACTGCAATTTGACCATCTTTCAACTCAATCCACAGATCAAGAAAATTAATACGTCTGAGATCTGAAGACATCGTAAATTTCAAATCAGGGGTGAGATGGTTGATCCATTCATAGAAGGCTGATATTAACTCAGAGCTACCTTCCCATACCATGAAGATATCATCTATATATCATAACCATTGTTTTACTTGTTTTCCAAAAGGGTCATTCCTGTTATATATTCACTTATTTTCAAAATAGTCCATCACCAAATTTGCTATTTCTGGGGAAAAGCTGCAACCCATGGCTACACCTTTAATTTGTAAATACATGTCTTTACCAAAGGTAAAAAAATTACTCCTAAGACATAATTTAGCCAGGGTCATTATGAAAGATGTAGGGACCTTGTGTGGCAAATCTCTATTGTCCAAATATATACTCATTACTTCCAAAGCTTCATTTTGTGGGATATTTGTATATAGTGCTTCAATGTGTAATGTGACAAACATCTGTGTCTCTTCTTCGAAAGCACTGCCCTCTAGCATGTTTATCATATGCATAGAATCTCGTACATATGCCTTAGTTGCCCACACTAGAGGTTTCAGAAAAGTATCAAACATATTGTGCTAAAGGCTCTAAAATTGATCCACATGCTAAGATTACTGGTCTGCCTGGATGGGTTATTAGCTTCTTTATGGATCTTGGGAAGGATGTAAAGAAGGGGTGTGCGTGTTTTACTTTGATTTAAAAACTCATACTCCTTCTTGCAAATCCAAACTTCTCTCAATGTTTCATCAGTAGTTTATTCAATCATACATTGTAGTCGTTTCACAGGGTCTTCTGTGATAAGTCGACAATGATCTTTATCACTAAGTTGTCACATTACACCAGACACATATTTGCCTTTATCCCATATTACAATGACGCCTCCCTTATCTGCCGGTTTAATGATGTTCTCATTTTGGGATAATGTATTGATGGCCATCCTTTCCTCCCTTGTGCAATTTTGTTTGAAAAATATTTTTTTATTATTCAAAAGGTCTAGATCTCTTAGTACCACATCCTCAAAGATTTGAACTTCTGATGGCATACTGTTAATGTCAGGACAATAGTGTACTTAAGGTGCAGTCCACTGTAATTTTCCTCTTCTCTTGTAAATTCTACAGCCTCCGACCTTTCCCAAAAGAATGCTCCTAATCTCACTTTGCGTAAAACCTGTTAAATTTCTGACACTAACAGTTCTCCATGAAAAGTCTGGCTGAGAACCAGGTCATATTCAGCAGTGTGCAGCTGACTTAGTACCGCCCTGGCTGATTACAACCTACACCACCGTTAGCCCATCTGGCATATTGTTCCCAGTAGAGACAGTGGTCGTTGCAATCCGACCGCCAAACTCTTAATTTGGTGGTCAGATTGCCAAACCAGTAATGGACATGACTGCCACTGCAAGTCTGGCAGTTTGTTGACCACCAGACTCGTAATGAGATCTAAAGTCCTTCCTGAAAATGATGGCCTTTCTAGTGGCAGCTGGACTGGGAGAGCATCCAATGAATGTTTATCACCTTTGGGTTGATTGGGGCAGTCAATGTTCCTAACGGACTGATGGTGGTGCAGGTCATAATCAGCCAGGGCGGTGCTGAAGTCTGCCCCGACCTGCTGATTATGACCTGGTGCTACGGCAGCCTTTTCATGGCAGTTTCACCTCTTTGAAAAGGCTGGCAGAGAACAGGTACAGGGGGCCACAGGAGGCCTCCTGCCCAGCACCCTCATAATGCACACTGTCTGTTGTGCAAACAGGGCGCATTATGAGGGTGCTAGCGACCCCTGCGGGCGGCAGCATTTCTGCTGGCTCGATTATGAGCCAGCGACAATGCTGACACCACTTTCCTGCTGGGCTGACAGACAGAAACCTTGGTTTCCTCCATAAGCCCAGCGGGCAGGTCGTAACAGGACCCGCAGGGACCTCGCAAGGAAGGTGGCAACCTCCCTGTCTGAAGTTCGGCAGACAGACCTTCCCATCTGCCAAACTCGTAATCGAGCCCAAAGTAGGCATTGCTAAACAAATGGAACTGAATTGAAGCCAGCAATATTTCCAGTGACTCAAAATCTGTAATACCTTGTTCTTGGATGTTTAAGATTCAAGATTCAGAATAAGATTTTTGGTAGGTTATAAACGAACCATGTGTTAGCAAACTTCTCACACTCAATAAGTCCACCAAATTAATGTCTCAAATTATTAGGAAACATGAATATTGTGTCAAAAATATTGTGACGTCAATAATATTGTGAGATATAACATAGAAGGCAAGAATTTCATTTGTGTTTTAAGTTATTCTTATAATGTTAAGTATGTTTCATTATTTCAAGTGTGATTTTGATTTTTTCCTTGATTTTGTAACATATTTTAAAGTTCTTCTTATTGTTTGCATATTTTTTTGTCAGGTTGTTGAACTTGTAGGGGAATATGTGGGGGTTTGTTGAAATAGTTTATTGATTATAAACATCTATCTTTTGGAATATGTTCATTTGATCATTATGAAAGTGTTGTTTTTGAACTGCTTAGTAATTAGTTTAAAAAAGATGGTGATTGTTTTAGAATTCCATTGCCTTATTTCACAATGTGTTTGTTAATTGGTTAATCAGATAATTGATTGTGTAGTGATTTAATTTGATTTAATAATGTGGAAATGGATTATATTATGTTTATGGTGTTTTTATAATATTTCATTTTATAATGGTTTATATAATGTTTATTTTTATTTTTTTCTCTTTGTTAACTTAATTTGTTTTTGAGGTTGTTGGAATTGTAGGGTACTAGGGAGTAAAGTATTTCACATTTTTTTCAACATTTTAATTGCTGCAAGTTTTTGATATAATTTTAAGCATAGTTTTATAAATGTATGTTTTTGTATTCTTAGTTTTTAATATTGTATATACAATATATATATATTTCTCAACTGTTATATACATGCCTACAGAAAATATCCCAAGTGTATTTTTTTTTGTGTATATACTTTTTTTGTGTTCATTTATGATAGGTAAAGTAAATGTCAGCTTTCTAAACTTTAAAAATTTCCCTACTACTGTTTATACTGTTGTAGGAATAGCAGTTCTGACACCTACAAAATCCAACACTTACCCTACTGGTGCTTGTGCCAGAGAGGGAATAGTAAATCTGTCCCCTTCAAAGTCCACTCAGATTGGAGTAGAAATAGTAAATCGGACCCTTCAAAATGTTATCTCCTGTAGTTCAGGTTGGAGTTTGAACACTAAGGGGCATATTTAAGAACCTATAGCGCCATTCCAAAACCACATTAGCATCATATTTTTTATGTTTATGCAGCGTTAGACGGCCAAAAACGCTGTGCCATATTTAAAAAGTGGGGCAATGCATGCATTGCGCCACTATGTTACCTTTTGCACTACATTATGCCTACACTAGGCATAATGGGGGTCATTCTGACCCTGGCGGGCGGCGGGAGGCGCCCGCCTGGAGGGAACCACCGAATGACCGCACCGCAGTCAAAAGACCGCGGCGGCCATTCTGGCTTTCCCGCTGGGCAGGCGGGCGACCGCCAGAAGGCCGCCCGCCGGCCCAGCGGGAAACCCCCTTCAACAATGAAGCCGGCTCCGAATGGAGCCGGCGGAGTTGTAGGCGTGGGACGGGTGCAGTGGCACCCGTCGCGATTTTCAGTGTCTGCTTTGCAGACACTGAAAATCTTTATGGGGCCCTGTTAGGGGCCCCCTCGACACCCGTTCCCGCCATCATGTTACTGGCGGTAAAAACCGCCAGGAACAGGGTGGCGGGAAGGGGGTCGGAATCCCCATGGCGGCGGAGGATTCCTTGGGCCAGGGGTAAACCGGCGGGAAACCGCCGGTTGCCCTTTTCTGACCGCGGCTTTACTGCCGCGGTCAGAATGGCCCAGGAAGCACCGCCAGCCTGTTGGCGGTGCTTCCGCGGTCGTTGGCCCTGGCGGTCGATGACCGCCAGGGTCAGAATGACCCCCAATGTATGCAAAGGGGGCATTCCCCTATTAGGGGGGGCAAAAAAATGGTGCAAGGAAATCTAAGAGATTTCCTTCCGCCATTTCATTTTGGGTTTTTAGCACCTGATCAGGGCAGGCATTAAAAGGAGGCTGCCATTGCTTACAATGGGCCTCTGGGTGCTTTGCAGGATTAGCGTCAGAATTTTTTACAATAATCCTGCAAAGAGCCAGACTAGCGTAAAAAATTCTGACCCTAGTCCCCTACCTACCGCCATAGTGCACCAAATTTTAAACATGGCACAACCATGGTAGTGTTAGCGGGGTGCTAGGGGGCGCAACAAAAGTGGCGCTGAACTGTGTCTCTGATCACTTCAGAGTCTAGCATTTTTCCTACTGCTTCTTCCATCAGAGTGGGAATAGTAAATCTAACCTTTCCAAAGTCCGACAGTGTCCCTTCTGTTGGTTATGGTGGAGTGGGAATAGTAAATATACACCTAACACTTTCACAACTGTTAGTCAGGTTGGAGTGCAAGTAATGAATTTTACCCTCTGAGTGTATTTTATATCTGATATTTTATGAATTTTTAAGTGTCACTTTTTGTTTTAATTTTAAAAGGTAGTTTAATGTAAATTAACTTGTACTACTTTTTGGTCATAATCTTTTCTATATTCCTTTAAGTTTTTGTTTTAATGCTGCAGGTGTACATTTTTTAATGTTTTAATATCTATTGTTTGTAGTTATTTTCGATTATTATAGTTATTTATAATTTTATGTTTAAATAGTATATCTTTTTAAATATTATTTATATAATGTTAACAATGTTTTAAAGTATATATTTATATATATATATATTTTTATATTTATATTTTATTTTTAATACTACTTCAAAGTAATTAATTATATATCTTAAATGTAATATAGTGTATAATAGTTACAATTCAATTTAATTACTGATTTTATGATGATGTGGTCTTCTATATTTTCATTCTTGATATTTTGACTTTACTTACAATGTATAGAAAGTTGATATTTATGTCTCAATAGTGTCGGCAATATTCTTGTCTCTGATATTTCATCATACTACTCTTTACTCACTTTCATTGAAATAACTGAGAAAAATGAAGTAGGCAAATTCCAACTTCAACTTTCAATGCATTCAATATCACACCTTTTTAAACAATTTTAGGTTTCTTTAAGTATTGCTGTTCTTTTCATTTTGACTGGCACAATGATTGCGTGGAGATGCACACAAAAGTATTATCATAAAAAATGTGGGCACTCAATACTCCTTCTACAGAGTCAAATGAAATAAACGTGATTAATCTCAGGACATTCAACATAAATTTGTCCTTCTACTTTGTTTACCTCACAAAACCTTGCATTGTAAATCATCAAAGGTTTTTAATCAGTTTCATAATTGACAGCTGTTAAATTACCCTGATGTTTCATTACAGAGAGCGGATGTACAATAACTGCTACTTTTCAAACACTTTCCTGGCTTTTAAATCTCACTGTAAAATCAATAAAAATATTAAATGCATTGATGTGTTAAACCCAGCAGATATAGCTAAATTCTGGCCAGGTGTTTTGTTAGTATAGATAAAAGCCAGCAGAAAAAAATATCACTTTTCTTGTTTTAAAAGTCTATTCACACCTGAGTATGATCATAGCTAGTTTGCATGCTAGTCTTCAAAACAAGATTCAAGGAAACTGTGTTAATAAAAGAATGGACCTTATACTATCCATGCTGATCCTCATTATCAAAACGGGGATTTGTTACAAAAATAGACATTAACATCTATAGACCTACATGGATGCTTGGAGTAAATTTCTGATTTTTTGATGAACTTAAAGGTATCAGGAAGCTTCCAATGATGCTGTGAAATTCAGAGCATTACATGCATTCCAGAAAAACTGAGTAGTACATTGTTACATGATGAAATGCAATGTGTTCAGTTTTATGCAGTGATAAATTTAAAAAATGCATTTGAATGTTAGAACATTTCATTTCTATTTTAGCCATGGATCATTCCCTTCCCTTTGACCCCAACAATTTTGTCAGATTTCACTCCCCAATCACTCCCTGGCCCAAGACTAATCCCTGATTTTTACAGAAGTAAAATTCTGAAAGTACACAAGCTGATAATATATCAGCAAAGGGTTGTCAATATCCACAAACTAGCACATCACATTCATATGCTTATGGGAAGGCATCATCAACTAGAATAGCCTCAGGCTGCCCTAAAAAGCAAGTGTCTTCATTGGTAAAATCATTCAATGGTTTATAATTTCATATGTAGATCAATCCCATTGGAAGTATACATTCTTGATTTATGAAAGCTAAAAATTAGTGTAAGCACTAATGTTTAACACAGATGCACAAATACTTTTTTTAACATCAAACTGCATTTAATTATAATGAATAATTTTTTTTAAAAAGTACTCCACACTACACTTCAATGCTCTGTATGTAAAGATGCAAATAACATTGATGTTTCTGATCCTGAAATGCTGCAAAAGATAAGTCTGTCCTATTGAGATTTGAACTCATGGCCTCCAGAACACCACATTTGTCAGCGGCAAATATTCAGTTCACAAAAGCATTTCTCATGTGAAATAATAAGGAAGATCCATTTCCTGACAGGAAGCTAGTGAAGAGAACGAAGAAAAGGCAAGACTTGAGTCTTAAAAGGGAGCTTAAGAAGTAATCTTGCAGTTACATTTTTTATTAACTGGAACCTGTTAATCAGAAAATCAGGTAGGCCTAGGTAGAGAACATTAGTACAGTGCAATCTAGAAATGATTAAAGACTGAACCACTATTTTCTTAACAGAAAATCGCAAAAGAGACAGATTTTTTTAAAGAAAGAATCAGTTCAAAACATATCCCCTTGCAGCCCCCTAACATGAGGCTGGAAGTACAGGTGATTATCAAGTTGAATCCCTAAATCTTTGACAATTTGGGAATGAGAAACTAAAGAACAAGGAATCCCAGTGTAGATTCTAACCCAGGCCTATTTCTCACACCACCTTACACTTCATGTTTAATTATATCAATCTTTTTTCATTCCTGTTTTGTCACTTTGCCTCTGTTGTTTTATCTTTTTAATGTTTCTTCTTTCTCCTTTTTTGTTTTCTGCACTCTTGTTCTGGGTCAAAGTCTGAAAATGAAAAAGAAGCTATGTCCTAGTAGCATGGACCACCACCAATAGCCACAAAAAATAGGCACTGATTACAAATCATGCAGTAAAACATTTCTTCTCTAAATGTAACACTTTTGCTGCTAGGCTTCCCCCCCCCCACCCCAGTGCTAAGCCTTTTTTTTTTTACTATTTGGGGTAGTTAATATTTAGGCCCTTATAACATTTTGTCCATATAAGGCATCCACGCCAGATGTGTGTCCTTTTTTCCCAACATCATGGAGATTCAAAAGGTCACCAGGGATTATGGATTCCCTGAGAGGGGACTGAGTAATTGGCCAAAATACAGCAACATTTTACGTTTTGTGGTGAAAAACTGGAAAAAGTGCTGAAGAAGATAGTGCCTTGTTTCCTCTCAGCAAATGGCATCATCAAAGGGTTTGCTGTACTAAAATTACCATCTTCCGAGCTTTTAGGAACAGGCAGGCTTGAAACAGAAAACCACATTTTTCAATACAGTTTTGGCATTTTACTGGGACAAAGGCCATTTTTCCATTTTTGGTGCTTTCAACCTACTTCTAGATAGTGGTACAAATGGGTAGGAAACCAATGGTAGATCCTGAAAAGCTATACATTTCTGAAATGTAGACACAATTCTGAATTAAGTGAGAGGTCATTTGTGTAGCTCATTCAAGCCTTTCCTATAGAAACAGTTGAAATAAAATAATATTTAGATTGAGTCGAAAAAACAGCCATTTGTGACTACATTTTCATCTGTAACTTCTACTAGCTATGGTATATTTTCAAAAGCAATATACAGCTACATCCACTGGACCCTTCTTGCTTTTTGTGCAGAGACACACAGGGATTGTAGGTTTACCAAGAACCCTATATACCCAGAGCCAGTAGCTGAGCTGCACCTTACAATGATTTTAACATATGTATTTCCGAAATGGGCACAAGATATGGAGCCTAGAAGCAATGGTTATTTGGTCATCTCTGAATTTGTGTTTACCCATACTAGCATGTGAATTAGAGGGCATTTCTCTACATGACTTCTTTCTTACACACTGTCTTACATTTGGAAGGTGCAATTGCTGAGAAATGCAATGGGTAATAACACTTGTTCTACTATTCCATTGTTCCAGTAAGTCTCTCCATAAAAATAGTATCCCACTTATGTGGGTAGGCCTAGTGCCCATGACAGGAAACAGCCCAAAGTGCAAATTGGACACAACACATTTTTCCACTAACAAACTCATTTTGTTTTTGCAATGTGCCTAGCTATGGAGTTTGGGCTTTAGCTCAGCCAGCACCTAGGGAAACCTTGAAAACCTCTAAATTTTTTAAAACTAGACACCTAGGGAAGTCCAGGATGGGGTAACTTGTGTGGCTTTCATCGGATCCTGCAACCCAGAATCCCTTGCAAAACTCAACATTTGTCTAAAAACACACATTTTCTTCAAATTTCTGTGATGGGAAGTTCTGGAATCTGAGGGGAGCAACAAACTCCCTTCTACACCATATTCCCCTAAGTCTCCCAATAAAAATTGTACCTCACTTTTGCAGGTAGGCTTAGTGCCCGCGACAGGAAACGATCCAAAATAAAATGTGGGCACATACATTTTTTTAAATACAAAACTGACCCTTTTTTTGCTATGTGCCAAGCTGTGTAATTTGGGCTGTAGCTCAGCAAGAAACTCAGGAAACCTAAAAAACATTCACATTTTTTTAAACTAGGCACCCAGGATGAGATCACTTGTGTGGCTATCACCAGATTCTGTTACCCAGAATCCCTTAGAAACCTAAAAATATGTCTAAAAACCCTTTTCCTCATATTTCTGTGATAGAAACCTTTGGAATCCGCAGGAATCAACAAAATTCCTATCACCCAGCATTCCTCTGGGTCTCAGGATAAAAATGATACCTCACTTGTGTACGTGGACCAAATACTTGCAACAGGGAAGGGCCAAAAACATGTAGATATTGAGGGGGAAACAAAGGGTGTCCAAAAGGGCAGTTTTTTAAATAAATTTTTAGGCTGACTCTGATTTGGGCACCCTGTGGGGAAGAGTTTTTATCAGTACGGATGGGGCAATGTTGGGGGGTAGGGATTTTGAAGTTTTCATCACAGAAATGTGGGGTAAAATGTGTGATGTAAGTCAAAGTTGGAGGGTTGCAGGGACTGTGGGTGAGAAAATGGTGTGGGATGCATGTGAAGCACACCAACCTGGAGGCACCCAGTTGTTTAGTTTTCAGAAATGTCTGAGTCTAGTAGGTTTTTCCAGGTGGCAGCGTATCCAAGTCCAAAAAGTACAGCTGCTCATCAATCCAATCTTGGGGGATAGATAGAGGTAAGTACCCTATCTACCCGACCAGCGGGGGTCAGAAAGACTTTGGTCCCCATTTGTGTGCGGTGGAAGCACAGCCTTACCCATGGTAGGCAGCCCCCACATCTCTTGTATAGGAAAAAAAAATCCCTGATGTCTGGTGGGCCTTCTACCCTCCGGGGGCAGAAAGACTGTGTTTATTTTTGAATGGGGTGAGCACATTGCAGTGCCGATTCTGGTTAGTCCCCCCCCAAAAATATAATCCCTGGGGCCTAGCGGACTTTCTGCTCCCTATAGGGGCAGATTGGGGGTAAAGCCCCCATTTGCCCCCTCAGGGGGGGCAAAAGACAGTCCCTATTTGTGGGGGTGGAGTGAGGGCACTGTCAAGCCCATTCTGGGCAGCTCCCACCCCTCTTTGATAAAAAAAATATCCCTGGTGTCTAGAGGGCTTCCCTACCCCACCCCCGGGGGACAGATTGGGTGTAATAACCCCTATTAGCCTCCATTGGGGGCAGAAAGACTGTGCTTATTTTTGGGGGTGGGGACATTGCATTGCCCATTCTGGGCAGCCCCACCATTTACTAAATAAAGAAAATAGTCCCTGGTGGTTTGTGGGCTTTCTGCACCCCCTGGGGGACAGATTAGGGACTACTGCCCCCATCTGCCACCCAGGGGGCAGAAGGCATGAATTGATGTTTAGAAATTAAGAGGGAGCAAAAGCCCTTGTCCAAGGGGCTGCTCCCTCCTCCCTGGTGGGGATTCTCTCCTTTGCAGCGGTACCTCTCCTATTGAAATTAGTGCACAGAGGGCTGAGATATGCACCTGAGCACCAGAGGAAATGAAAGCAAATGAGCCAATCATCTCATTTTGCTTAAATTTTCCCTCTAATTACGTCGGGTGCACAGAAGCAGCAGAGGAATGCTGTACATTCCCATTCTAAATGTATGTCTTGAACATGTAACTTCCTACGTGTCACACTGTATAGTAAGAGGGTTATTACCCTCTCATTTCAGTGACTTAGGATTGACAGTATTTAAAGGCACTACCTTTGTTTCATTTAACATTTCTACTTCAAACCATGAGCCCTTGTGTCAAGGAAAGGATTATGGACATGGTGTAACCATGGTAGAGGGCATCACCCATCTCCATAACGTCTACAAAAACCCTCTTGTAGGATGTAATAACTGGGTTAGACAACACTGCAGCACACAGAACTAAAAGGTTTTACAGATGCCTAATTTAGGCCCTCATTACAAGTTCAGTGGTCAGTGGACTGCTGCGGTGGAGATGGCGGTTGCACAGTTGCGGGCCTGGCAGCATAGACCGCCATGTTTTGAGTACTGGGAAGGCACCTGCAAAACACAGTCAAGTTTCCGTCCGGATCGCCATTGTGGATGGACTGCTGTTGCCGGCGGAAGGCCTCTTCAGGCCAGTGGTCAGACAGTTTCTACCCACAATATTATGAGCTTGCACACCGCCAGGACTTCTGGGACAGACTAACCGCCATGGAAACCATGGCAGGAACGAACAACATATAAAGAAGCACCCACCTTCTGGAACACAGGCACATCCGTAGGTGCCATGGCACGTGAATTGCAAGTCTTTCCAAAGCTCCTGCTGGCCATTGACATCCAGGACAAGCAACGCCGACATAAACACCAGCCATAAGTACCCCAGCCTAGCACAGACTCGAGGAAATGACAATAGTATACAAACATACACACACACGCAGAAACACACAGCCACCACTCATACATGCACAAGGAAAGCCAGGACAAGCTATGTAGCATCGAAAACAACAGAGCCGTAGTAGATAAATATAATGTGAAATAGAAAATACATAAATAAAGCAACTATTTACAAAATGCCGCAAGGGCTAGTGCATGAATGTCCAAATGTCCCGGGCACACTGGGCATATAGGGAGTGTCCATCTTGACTCCTGACTGCAATGTGAAGACCTCCACAGGGCAGGAGCATCAATGGGGCATGCAGGCACCTCAGGGATGGGTGTGTGTGTGTGATCAGTGTTTGTATGGGGGTACCTACTCTTCTTTTTAGGCTTCCCCTCCTTCCTGTCCTGTTTTCAGGGGGACGCCTTAGCCTTGCCCCTCTTTCCTGCCTTATTTGGTGGGATCACAGTGGAGGCCATGACAGCAGTGGACCTAGATGGAGAGCCACCGGGGCTGGAACGGTTAGGGGCAGGTGCGCCTGTTGTGGCAGCACTGCAGACTGCTGTCTGCTGGGCATGGCTCAGCACAGAGGAGGACAGGGAGGAGACACAGGGAGATGGTGTAGGAGGCTGGCCTGTTTTGTAGTGGGTACCTAAGGTACTTAGGTCCATATTTATACTTTTTAAGCACCGCATTTGCGACGCTTTTTGACGCAAAAATGGCGCAACCGTAGAAAAATGACGCAAAAGCGTCTCTAAAAAAGTATAAAAATGGGCCTTACTCCTTATACTAGGTCCAGTTATCCCTTATTAGTGAAATGTAGGCAGTATCTAGCAGCTTAGGCTGTGGAGGGGTAGCTGTAGCAGAGCAGCAAAGGCTAAACTAGGAGGCATGAAAAGCTCCTGCAATACCACTATAGTTACACAGTACTTATACACAATACAAGACAATACTCAATGTTACCAAAAAAAAGGTACTTTATTTTAGTGTCACTACGCCAAAAATATATAAGAGGCAATTCTTCTTCTGGAGGTAAGTATTATACACAATATATACACTAGTAACTGAAATCAGGTAAGTACACAGTCATATAATGGTGCAAAGAGTGGAAAATACAACAGATTGCAAAGGGCCTAGGGGAAACACAAACAATATTCTAAAATAGTGGAATGCGAATGTTGAATTCCCCCCTAGGAATGTGTAGTGTGTAGGGGGGTGCTGGGAGTATAAGAAAACACCAAAGGTAAGTAAAATACCCCACCCCAGAGCCAAGGAAAGAAGGAGTAAAGTACAGCACATTTCCAAAGAATATACTACAAGTTGTGATGAAGAATTATGCAAGAACCAAACAAGACTGCAAACAACAAACAATGAATTCCTGGACCTGAAGACCTGTCGAGAGAGGAGACCAAGTCCAGAAGTCAAAGAAGAGTCCAGGAAGAACGGGAGTATCTGCCAACCTGGAAGAAGGTGCAAAAGGTGCAAAAGAAAAGTACAGAAATGCACCAAAGAAGATAGCTGCGGGTTCCTGCTTGGTGCAGGAGATGTCCCACGTCGAGTTGTTGGATGCAGGCTGTTTGTGCCGCTGGATTCCGCCAACAAGCCTTCGTTCATGCAAATATGCGATTTGAGTCAAAGAGGAGCTGCCTGGACCCTGGAGGGACCTGGGCTCTCAACTTGGACTTAGGAGACAGAGGGGTCTCTCAGCACTTCAGTGAGCCCTCAGAAGACCAGGCAGCACCCACAGGAGTGCCATAACACAGGGACAAAGAAGATGCAAAGTGTGGCTGTCTCAGCACTACCCCGGAGGGTCCCAAGCCGCCGGAGAACTACTCAGGGAGTTGAGCATCACAGGATGGAGTGCTGGAGACCTGGGCTACGCTATGCATGAAAAACGTTTGGAAGAAGGCCACAGGAGAGGCATCCCAGAGTACCGGTTGTCATCGCACAGAGGTGCCTGCTGGAGCAGGGAAGTGACTCCGTCACTCCACTGGAGATTCCTATGGTTCTTCTGGTGCAGGGTGAAGACAGGCACTGGAAACTGTTGCAATTGCTGGCTGGAGCTGAAGTTGCAGGTTACAGGAATCTTCCTGGATACTTTGTCCAAGTTACAGAGGTTCCTGGAGCAGTCTGTGTTTGATTTGACGGTCAGAAGCTGAAGCAGAGGATGCAGAGGAGTCCTGGCGGAATCTTGCAAACTGAATCTGAGGAAGCACTCAGAGGAGAGACCCTAAATAGCTCTGAGAGGGTGATTAGCTACCTACCCAGGTATGCACATACCAGGAGGGGTCTCTGACGTCACCTGCAGGCACTGGCAACTCAGAGGTCTCAGAGGGTTCCCACACCTTGGAATCCAAAAAGGCTAATGCCAGGGACACTCTGGAGGAGCTCTGGTGATGGACAGGGGAGTGGTCACTCACCTGTCCTTTGTCCAGTTTCACGCCAGAGCAGGGACTGGGGGTCCCTGAACTGGTGTAGAGGGCAGCAGGACTGACTGGGGCAGAGGTACCCTCCAGGGTGAGGGGGCATGGGCAACTGGGTGGGGAGCTATAGGGAGGGTGGTGCTGGTAAGGGTGGTGGTTGACAAGTATGGTGCAGGCATAGGGCCTGAAGGTTCCACCACCACAAGAGAGTCGCCTTTGAAGGAAAAATCCGATGATGGTGTAGATGTTTCTGTCTCCCACGTGGTGCTGCACTTGCCCTATGTCCCACTGGTCCCCTCGGCTCCGCTGATATCAGCATCCTGGGTCCTGTGGGATGCAGCTTCCCCACTCGCCGGTGCCCCCACTCCTTCGCCAGATGATGCTGATGCACACAAAGACAGAGGAGTACAGGGAGGGAGGATGGTACAGTGAGAGACAGGGTGGGAGAAAGAGAGACAGGGAGCAATTGGTCAATTGCAACACAATAGCCACACACAAGTCACTACAATATACTCTAATGCCATGTCATTACATGCCATGCCTTCACTCACACATGGCAATCTAATAACAGCCCATGTGTGCCACCTCGGTCATGCACATGAGTTTCACTCATGCTGACACACATTCAATCCTGTACAGGATGAAAGCCATACCCTCAACACATGGCTGAAACAGCCCATTGGGTCATGGCTCTTGACGATCACCAGACCCAAACCAAATACTCTACAGGCATTTGGAGGCATACTTGCACAGCCACATAACCCATGCGCATATAGCTGTGTGATGTGAAACCTCAGACTTCGCAGACTACGCATACACCACATGCCAGCAGACAGCAGATAGGGATATGGCCCAGCAACCCTGTTTGGATAATTGGGAGTACAATGTGTGTGAACTCCAGAAGCAGGAACCCTGTCCACGTCAAATACCGTGCTCATCTACTACACAGTTGCCATGTCATCAATACTACTTAGCAGTTAAGTTAACCTCAACTGACATCCTTCATGACATTTTAACAAATTGATGCAGCACTTCCGGCCTCAATGTATCCCAAGCCTAGTCTGACAGTAGCTACCTAGCACACATTCCACAGCCTTCACACACTGTACAAGCGGCACCTATCACTCACCACATAACCAAAGTACGAATGTGAACTCACCTCCTTGTGGCTGCTGCGCTGCCATCAAGTGCCCATCCACCTCGGGGTTTGCCACTGCCAAAGTGCCGGACATAAGGAGGGTCAGGGTCCAACGGGCACCCCTCCCTCATTGGGAGGACGTCCCCAGCTGGGCCTCACCTGTCTTACTCGCCCAGTATCTCAGGTCCTACCACCACTTTCTGCAGTGGGTGGTCCGCCGGGCATGGACCCCCAAGGTCCGTCTGCACTTGCTTGGTGATGGCATGCCAAATCCCCTTCTTCTAATTGGCGCTCACCTGCACGGATGACACAGAGAAAAGGAGACAGTCATGTAGCGTGGCATCTTAGGGACTGCATTGGACACAACACATCTCCTGAACATACGCACATTTCAACATTCCAGTTGTCCTCACAGCCCTCAGCTAGGTCCTTCCACAAGTCACTCATCTTCGTCCCAAGGCCCCAGTCCACATTCGTACCACTCACAGACAGTACAATCATAGTGAACTCACTTGCTGCCCTGGTGCCCCATACAACTGGGCATACAGGGGTAGGACACCCTCCACAGGTTTCTCTAGTTCTTCCTGTGAGAAGGCTGGGCCCTATCCCCTGCAGCACGTGGCATCTTGGCTACCAGTGCCAGAACACAGCAGCACAGGCAGTGGAGGTCTTCTCAGCTTGAGTGCCAGGAGTCAAGTGAACATGAGTTCATGAAATGGCGGTCATGGCTGCCAGCGGCATCACCGTCACCTCCGGCAGTGATCTCCATTGGCTCATGTCTCCCATAGGCAACCATGTTAACCAATGAGGAGTTGAACAGTGGTTACGCTGGCGGGATCCACTCTCTTCCATCTGTACTGTGCATGCAGGAAAGGCGGCTGCCATTTTACTCCTACACTGCGTCCACACTGTCCTTTATGCACATAATGATTGCTACTCCCTCCTATTCCCAGGTACAGTGGAAGAATGATGGGAGAAATCCTCCTGTCTACAGGCCTCTGGTCGATCTTGCCAGCCTTGAAGAGTGGCATGTCATCCAATTCTATGGGTTAAACTGTCAGACCATCATGGAGCTTGTGAGGCTGTTGGAGCCAGATCTGCGGTCTGGTATTCCTCATCCCAATACCATCACACCTACAGTACAGATGTTGGCAGTCCTCCACCTCCTTGCCTCAGGGACCTTCAAAATTACAGTGGGCTGGGCTGCCGAAATGTGCCAGACCTTGTTCAGCCATGTCTTGAAGTACATCCTATGTGCCCTAAACATATAGGCAGCTGTATCAGATTCCCCCAATGTGATGATCTGCCCACAGTGAAAGCACCCTTCTACACTGTAGCACATGTGCCACATGTGATTGGGGCTATTGATGGGACCCACACTGCCCTGGTGCCACCCAGGAGGAGTGAACAGGTGTTTAGGAACTGTAAAAACTTCTACTCAACCAATGTTCAGGTGTTATGTCTTGCAGACCTCTACATCACACAAGTGACTGCCTGGTTCCCAGGTTCAGTGCATGATGCCTACATTCTGTGGAACAGTAGCATCCCACACCTGATGGCACCACTGCAAAGAGATCTTGCCTGGCTCATCGGTGTGTAAAGAGTCATATGTGTGTCTCTGTAATATAACCACTCTACACCACCTTCCAGATTTACCTACAGTTTTCAATATGCCTATTACCTCTGTGCACCCAGGTGACTCTGGTTATCCCAACCTCCCATGACTACTGACACCTTTCAGGCATCCGACTACAGCAGCAGAAAACCATTTCAATGAGGCCTATGGTAGGACCCGACAGGTCATCGAACGCACTTTTGGAGTGCTGAAATCCAGATTCCGGTGCCTGCACCTTACTGGAGGGGCCCTATGTAGGAGGCTGGCCTGGCTTGTAGTGGGTACCAGAGGTAGTTACACCTTGTGCCAGGTCCAGTTATCCCTTATTAGTGTAGAAGAGGTGTTTCTAGCAGCTTAGGCTGGTAGAAGGTAGCTATGGCAAAGCAGCTTAGGCTGAACTAGGAGACATGTAAAGCTCCTACTATACCACTGGTGTCATATGCACAGTATCATAAGAAAACACAATACACAGAATTACTAAAAATAAAGGTACTTCATTTTTATGACAATATGCCAAAAGTATATCAGTGAGTACCCTCTGTATGAGGATAAGTTATATACACAAGATATATGTACACAAACCAAAATTATGCAGATAACAGCAAAAGGAAGTATTGCAAGCAATGTAAAGTTACAGTAGATTGCAATAGGAGCACATAGGTATAGGGGCAACACAAACTATATACTCCAAAAGTGGAATGCGAACCACGAATGGACCCCAAACATATGTGAGCTTGTAGAGAGTCGCTGGGGCTGTAAGAACACAGTAAGGGTTAGAAAAATAGCCCACTCCAGGACCCTGAAAAGTAGGTGTAAAGTGCACCTACAACTCCCAGAGAGCACAACAGTAGATTTCCGGACCTGAGTACCTGTAAGAAAAGGGGACCAAGTCCAAGAGTTGCGACGGTGTCGAGAGTGGGCAGGAGCCCAGGAAATGCCAGCTGAGGGTGCAAGGAAGTTGCCACCTGTTGGAAGAAGCTTGGAGTTCTGCAAGAACGAAGAGGACTAGGAACTTCCCCTTTGGAAGATGGATGTCGAACGTCGTGAAGAAGCTTGCAGAGGTGTTCCCATGCAGAAAGACTGCAAACAAGCCTTGCTAGCTGCAAGGGTTGCGGTTAGGGTTTTTGGATGCTGCTGTGGCCCACGAGGGACCAGGATGTCGCCACTTGGATGAGGAGACAGAGGGGGTGCCCAGCAAGTCAGGGAGCCCTCACAGAAGCAGGCAGCACCCGCAGAAGTACCTGAACAGGCACTTAGAAGAAAAGTGAACCACAGTCCACCTGAAGTCACGAAAGGGAGTCCCACGATGCCGGAGGACAACTCAGAAGGTTGTGCACTGCAGGTTAGAGTGTCGGGGACCCAGGCTTGGCTGTGCACAAAGGAAATCCTGGAAGAGTGCACAGGAGCCGGAGCAGCTGCAAATCATGCGGTACCCAGCAATGCAGTCTGGCGTGGGGAGGCAAGGACTTACCTCCACCAAACTTGGACTGAAAAGTCACTGGACTGTGGGAGTCACTTGGACAGAGTTGCTGAGTTCCAGGGACCACGCTCGTCGTGCTGAGAGGGGACCCAGAGGACCGGTGATGCAGTCTTTTGTTGCCTGCGGCCTGGTGCAGAGAGGAGGCGGGCTACCCCCAGGCCATGCACCACCTGGAAACAGTTGAGAAAACCGGCAGGATGAAGCGATACAAGGTTGCTAGTAGTCGTCTTGCTACTTTGTTGCGGTTTTGCAGGCGTCCTGAGCAGTCAGTGGTCGATCCTTTGGCAGAAGGTGAAGAGGGAGATGCAGAGGAACTCTGATGAGCTCTTGCATTCGTTATCTGAAGAATTCCCCAAAGCAGAGACCCTAAATAGCCAGAAAAGGAGGTTTGGCTACCTAGGAAGGAGGATTGGCTACCAAGAGAGGTAAGAGTCTATCAGGAGGAGCCTCTGCTGTCACCTGCTGGCACTGGCCACTCAGAGCAGTCCAGTGTGCCACAAACACCTCTGTTTCCAAGATGGCAGAGGTCTGGGACACACTGGAGGAGCTCTGGTCACTCCCCTTTCCCTTGTCTAGTTTCGCGCCAGAGCAGGGCTGGGGGATCCTTAAACCGGTGTAGATTGGCTTATGCAGAGATGGGCACCATCTGTGCCCATCAAAGCATTTTCGGAGGCTACCCCTCCCCAGCCCTGACACCTATTTCCAAAGGGAGAGGGTGTTACACCCTCTCTCAGAGGAAGTCCTTTGTTCTGCCTTCCTGGGCCAGGGCTGCCTGGACCCCAGGAGGGCAGAAACCTGTCTGAGGGGTTGGCAGCAGCAGCAGCCGCAGTGGAGACCCCGGAAAGGCAGTTTGGCAGTACCCGGGTTCTGTGCTAGAGACCTGGGGGATCATGGAATTGTCCCCCCAATGCCAGAATGGCATTGGGGTGACAATTCCATGATCTTAGACATGTTACATGGCCCTGTTCGGAGTTAACATTGTACGCTGTACATAGGTAGTGACCTATGTACAGTGCACGCGTGTAATGGTGTCCCCGCACTCACAAAGTCCGGGGAATTTGCCCTGAATGATGTGGGGGCACCTTGGCTAGTGCCAGGGTGCCCTCACACTAAGTAACTTTGCACCCAACCTTCACCAGGTGAAGGATAGACATATAGGTGACTTATAAGTTACTTAAGTGCAGTTGTAACTGGCTGTGAAATAACGTGGACGTTATTTCACTCAGGCCGCACTGGCAGGCCTGTGTAAGAATTGTCAGAGCTCCCTATGGGTGGCAAAAGAAATGCTGCAGCCCATAGGGATCTCCTGGAACCCCAATACTCTGAGTACCTCAGTACCATATACTAGAAAATTATATGGGTGTACCAGTATGCCAATGTGAATTGGTAAATTTAGTCACTAGCCTGTTAGTGACAAATTTGGCAAGCAGAGAGAGCATAACCACTGAGGTTCTGGTTAGCAGAGCCTCAGTGAGACAGTTAGTCATCACACAGGGAACACATATAGGGCACATACTTATGAGCACTGGGGCCCTGCCTGGCAGGGTCCCAGTGACACATAGACTAAAACAACATATATACAGTGAAATATAGGGGTAACATGCCAGGCAAGATGGTACTTTCCTACACCCTACTTTACAGACCAGCGAAAGTGTGCCAGATCATTGGAGCATGCTGCATGTTACACAATTTGGCTCTCAGATGTCACATCCCATTACTGTATGCTGAGGAGGGTGCAGATGTGCCAATGGCTGATGAAGGGGACATGGGTAGTGATGATGAGGAGAAGTATGATGAGGGCACAGCTGATTCCAGAGCAGAGCTGATACAACAATATATTCCTTGACATACAGGTATGTATAAAAGCCATGCTATGTAACCAGTAGCAATGTCTGCCGTTTGCACAGCTGCTACCAGGGTTGTGTGTTTAATGTGGGTATTGGGTGAACCCATTACTTTAGAAGTGGTGCTGTTATCTGTATTACAGAACTTGTAAATGATTGCTCCCCCTTCTGGCACTGTCACATACATTGATAGGACAATGGTCTGCCTGTTACACATCTCATGGCTGTATATTTTGTACTCATGGTAGATAAAGACATAGGCAGAAACTGTGCTCAAAGATATTTATTTTAATTATACAAGTGCAAGGGCTGATGAGTGGGGTCATGGTGAGTGGGATCATCAGAGTACGATGGCCGTGTGAAAACGGAGTTATGACAGTGGGCAGCCAACAGGGTGTCGCTGTGACACAAAAGGGTGTATGTCCAGAAGTGACTCACTTTCTGACGGAGGTCTTGGTCTTGGCATCAGTGGAGGCTGTGTGTCCTGTGGCAGGGCCTCCATTTCACTGGCTGAAGCTGACGTGGAGGGCTCAGAGGCCATGGTGGCATTGTGGGTCTGCCACTGCTGCATGGCCTCCTGATGGTTCTCCCTCTGAATCCTCTGGGTCTCCTGCAAGGTAGTGAGGACCTGGGCCATGGTGTCCTGGGCTTGGTGATATGCACCCTGAACTTGGGTGAGGGCCTACTGGCCAGTCAGATGTTGTTGCTTCCCCCTCCCTTAGACCACATATCCCCTCCCACTAGCCCCCTGTGCCTGTGCCCCTGGCACAGTGGGCCCACTTCCAGTCTCATTGTCTCAGGCCCCTGTATTGTGGGGCACACCTATAAACGTGTGGTCCCTAGGACACAGGTTTGGGGAGGAGGGGCTAGCTGAGGTGTTGTAGCCACACAGGAGGGAGTGTCAGGGGTGTCCAGGTTGGGGCTGCTTGGGGTGGACAGGCCAGTCACCACAGATGGCCCTGGCAATTTTTCATCCTCCAGACAGCCACTGGGGCCTTCATCCTGGGGAGGGCTGTCTGACCCTGGCATCCTCTGCTGCATGGCAGTAGCAAGGTTAGTTGTGGATGGAAAGGGTGAGAGTTAGTACGTGGATATGTTGTTGTAGTGTTATGGTGTGCTGCTTGCAGTGGGTGGATTTGTTACCAAGGGATGGCAATGACATTTGCAGCAATGCAGACACTGCATGGTGAATGGGCTTTGGGCCATGATTATCATATTATATTTAGTCGTGGGTTTGCTGTTTGACATCACTGTAATTTCCATAGGTAGTGAGGCGGTGTTGGCTAGTAGTCGGAGTGGGCTGTGGGATGATTGTCCATGCAGGTGCTCCATTGTGAGGTGTGAGTATGACTCAGATCTGGTGTGCGTAGTGATGGACTGTGGGAGTGGTATTTGAAAAGATAGTAAAGGTTTAGGGTGCATTGTGTGGGGTGGGTGGCTGGTGGGAGAGGGAAGGTGTGGCATGCAGAGTAGGAAGGTGGGGTAACAGTGGAGGGTGCATTCTTGTGGTTTGTGATAGAATGGGGAGTGGTGGGTGCTTGGGAGGCATGCAGGACTGGAGTAGTTAGTGCTCAGGGGGGTGTTCCTTCCTTAACAGAGTCAATCCCTCCGATGATTCCAGTCAGGCCCTCAGGATGCATGATGTCCAAGACCTTCTCCTCCCAGAATATCAAGTCAAGAGGAAAAGGTGTGGGTCCACCGCTAATCTTGTTGAGGGTGATGTAGTGTCTGGATGCCATGGAATGGACCTTCCCCCTGAGGTCGTTCCACCTCTTTCTGATGTCCTCCCTTGTGCGTGGGTAGCTGCCGGCTGCGTTCACCCTGTCAACAATCCTCTGCCATAGCTCTGTTTTCCTGTCCATAGATGTTTGCTGGACTTCTGCTCCCATCAGTTGTGACTCTACTCTGATGATCTTGTTCACCATGACCCACAACTCATTGTCAGTGAAGCGTGGGTGTAGTGTGGTTGCGTGCACCGTGTTAAATCAATGCTCAATGTGCAGTGGTTCGTGGGGCATGTGTCACTGGCTCATGGTAGTATTTGCAAGGGTTTGTGGGGGTGTGAGGGTGTGTGTATTATGGTGCAGTGAACAGGTGTGTGTGGTGTGTGTATGTTGTTTTGGGTGTGGGGTACTTAAACTGTTCAATCTGGTGTTGCCTTCTTTTGGCGGTGATTTTCTAGCCCGCCAGTGGTTTCACACCGTGCATTTTCTGCTGCGCTGAAATGTAACTCATAATATGGAGGCCGGAATGGTGTCAGCATGGTGGGCTCAGTGGGTGGACAGTCGCTCTTTCACCATCAGTGGCACTGGCAGTGTTGGATTTCTGACTGTGTTTAGTCGGCTTGGTGATTGTGACTCGTAATACGGCAGACACTGTACAGCCAACACTGGCGGGATGGTGGTGGGATTTTCTATAGTTGTTTTTCCCGAAGACCACCAAACTCATACTGAGGGCCTCAGTTTAAAGTTGGTAGGAATGGGGACCAATGGGTTAGATTTTAGGAGCTGACAGAAAAACAAACAGAAGTTATTATCAGTTTATGCGAGATGCTGCAGAGTATCAAAACCTTCAGCATCAAAATCCACCGTATTCTCAATATGCCACAACTGATTTCAACTGGAGCTATGCTTTGCTCATCTGGAATGATCAATCTTTCCTGTGATCCAAGCATAAAAGAAAATAGTCAAAATGTTTCACTAATTGAAGACTACAATTATTGTGCCAGGACAATCATGATGCGAAACAGAACTGCTCACCAAAATCTTGCACTTGTTTTCACTGGATTTTTGTATTTTAATTGCAGGATCCAGTGAATTTAACCTCTTTGGTGCCTTGGACGAGATGATCTCGTCCAAGGCTACAGTTCCCCTGTGCCTTGGACGAGATCATCTCGTCCTAGGCACAGGGGAACTTGGGGGCGCGCTAGCGCGCCCCCCGTGCACCCCCCCTCCCCACCCCCCAGGCGGGGATGGAAGGGGAAGACCTTCCCCTTCCACCCCCGCCCCCCCCCACGGCAATCCGATGACGTCAGCGCGCGCACAGCGCGCTGACGTCATCTAGTGTTGCCGGGCGCGCTGGAAGCCATTTGCTTCCAGCGTGTCTACCGAGGAGGACCCAAAAGGTGAGTCCTCTTCGTTTTTGGGGGTCGGGGGAGGTGGAAACAGACACGGGGGGAAAGGAAAGGGTTTTTCCTTTCCCCCGGTGCCTGTTTTCATTAGATTCCTGCTCCACGATCGCGGGCAGAGCCCGCGATCGTGGAGCAGGAATCTCCACTAGCCACCAGGGATTTATTTTTTTCAATATTTTGGGGGCGACCCCTTGGGCAAGGGTCGCCCCCCCGGGGGCAATTATTTTTAGTATTTCGCCCCCCCCTGGGGGCAGATCCGCCGTTTTTTCGGCGGATCTGCCCCCAGGGGGGGGGGGGGCGAAAACCACTAGACACCAGGGATAGTGTTATTTTGCCATAATTTTGGGGGCGACCCCTTGGGCAAGGGTCGCCCCCCCCCGGGGGCAATTTTTTTTTGTATTTCGCCCCCCCCTGGGTGCAGATCTGCCGATTTTTCGGCGGATCTGCCCCCAGGGGGGGGCGAAAACCACTAGACACCAGGGATATAGTATTTTATGAAATAATAAGGAAGATCCATTTCCTGACAGGAAGCTAGTGAAGAGAACGAAGAAAAGGCAAGACTTGAGTCTTAAAAGGGAGCTTAAGAAGTAATCTTGCAGTTACATTTTTTATTAACTGGAACCTGTTAATCAGAAAATCAGGTAGGCCTAGGTAGAGAACATGTGCAATCTAGAAATGATTAAAGACTGAACCACTATTTTCTTAACAGAAAATCGCAAAAGAGACAGATTTTTTTAAAGAAAGAATCAGTTCAAAACATATCCCCTTGCAGCCCCCTAACATGAGGCTGGAAGTACAGGTGATTATCAAGTTTAATCCCTAAATCTTTGACAATTTGGGAATGAGAAACTAAAGAACAAGGAATCCCAGTGTAGATTCTGACCCAGGCCTATTTCTCACACCACCTTACACTTCATGTTTAATTATATCAATCTTTTTTCATTCCTGTTTTGTCACTTTGCCTCTGTTGTTTTATCTTTTTAATGTTTCTTCTTTCTCCTTTTTTGTTTTCTGCACTCTTGTTCTGGGTCAAAGTCTGAAAATGAAAAAGAAGCTATGTCCTAGTAGCATGGACCACCACCAATAGCCACAAAAAATAGGCACTGATTACAAATCATGCAGTAAAACATTTCTTCTCTAAATGTAACACTTTTGCTGCTAGGCTTCCCCCCCCCCCCCACCCCAGTGCTAAGCCTTTTTTTGTTTTACTATTTGGGGTAGTTAATATTTAGGCCCTTATAACATTTTGTCCATATAAGGCATCCACGCCAGATGTGTGTCCTTTTTTCCCAACATCATGGAGATTCAAAAGGTCACCAGGGATTATGGATTCCCTGGGAGGGGACTGAGTAATTGGCCAAAATACAGCAACATTTTACGTTTTGTGGTGAAAAACTGGAAAAAGTGCTGAAGAAGATAGTGCCTTGTTTCCTCTCAGCAAATGGCATCATCAAAGGGTTTGCTGTACTAAAATTACCATCTTCCGAGCTTTTAGGAACAGGCAGGCTTGAATCAGAAAACCACATTTTTCAATACAGTTTTGGCATTTTACTGGGACAAAGGCCATTTTTCCATTTTTGGTGCTTTCAACCTACTTCTAGATAGTGGTACAAATGGGTAGGAAACCAATGGTAGATCCTGAAAAGCTATACATTTCTGAAATGTAGACACAATTCTGAATTAAGTGAGAGGTCATTTGTGTAGCTCATTCAAGCCTTTCCTATAGAAACAGTTGAAATAAAATAATATTTAGATTGAGTCGAAAAAACAGCCATTTGTGACTACATTTTCATCTGTAACTTCTACTAGCTATGGTATATTTTCAAAAGCAATATACAGCTACATCCACTGGACCCTTCTTGCTTTTTGTGCAGAGACACACAGGGATTGTAGGTTTACCAAGAACCCTATATACCCAGAGCCAGTAGCTGAGCTGCACCTTACAATGATTTTAACATATGTATTTCCGAAATGGGCACAAGATATGGAGCCTAGAAGCAATGGTTATTTGGTCATCTCTGAATTTGTGTTTACCCATACTAGCATGTGAATTAGAGGGCATTTCTCTACATGACTTCTTTCTTACACACTGTCTTACATTTGGAAGGTGCAATTGCTGAGAAATGCAATGGGTAATAACACTTGTTCTACTATTCCATTGTTCCAGTAAGTCTCTCCATAAAAATAGTATCCCACTTATGTGGGTAGGCCTAGTGCCCATGACAGGAAACAGCCCAAAGTGCAAATTGGACACAACACATTTTTCCACTAACAAACTCATTTTGTTTTTGCAATGTGCCTAGCTATGGAGTTTGGGCTTTAGCTCAGCCAGCACCTAGGGAAACCTTGAAAACCTCTAAATTTTTTAAAACTAGACACCTAGGGAAGTCCAGGATGGGGTAACTTGTGTGGCTTTCATCGGATCCTGCAACCCAGAATCCCTTGCAAAACTCAACATTTGTCTAAAAACACACATTTTCTTCAAATTTCTGTGATGGGAAGTTCTGGAATCTGAGGGGAGCAACAAACTCCCTTCTACACCATATTCCCCTAAGTCTCCCAATAAAAATTGTACCTCACTTTTGCAGGTAGGCTTAGTGCCCGCGACAGGAAACGATCCAAAATAAAATGTGGGCACATACATTTTTTTAAATACAAAACTGACCCTTTTTTTGCTATGTGCCAAGCTGTGTAATTTGGGCTGTAGCTCAGCAAGAAACTCAGGAAACCTAAAAAACATTCACATTTTTTTAAACTAGGCACCCAGGATGAGATCACTTGTGTGGCTATCACCAGATTCTGTTACCCAGAATCCCATAGAAACCTAAAAATATGTCTAAAAACCCTTTTCCTCATATTTCTGTGATAGAAACCTTTGGAATCTGCAGGAATCAACAAAATTCCTATCACCCAGCATTCCTCTGGGTCTCAGGATAAAAATGATACCTCACTTGTGTACGTGGACCAAATACTTGCAACAGGGAAGGGCCAAAAACATGTAGATATTGAGGGGGAAACAAAGGGTGTCCAAAAGGGCAGTTTTTTAAATAAATTTTTAGGCTGACTCTGATTTGGGCACCCTGTGGGGAAGAGTTTTTATCAGTACGGATGGGGCAATGTTGGGGGGTAGGGATTTTGAAGTTTTCATCACAGAAATGTGGGGTAAAATGTGTGATGTAAGTCAAAGTTGGAGGGTTGCAGGGACTGTGGGTGAGAAAATGGTGTGGGATGCATGTGAAGCACACCAACCTGGAGGCACCCAGTTGTTTAGTTTTCAGAAATGTCTGAGTCTAGTAGGTTTTTCCAGGTGGCAGCGTATCCAAGTCCAAAAAGTACAGCTGCTCATCAATCCAATCTTGGGGGATAGATAGAGGTAAGTACCCTATCTACCCGACCAGCGGGGGTCAGAAAGACTTTGGTCCCCATTTGTGTGCGGTGGAAGCACAGCCATGCCCATGGTAGGCAGCCCCCACATCTCTTGTATAGGAAAAAAAAATCCCTGATGTCTGGTGGGCCTTCTACCCTCCGGGGGCAGAAAGACTGTGTTTATTTTTGAATGGGGTGAGGACATTGCAGTGCCGATTCTGGTTAGTCCCCCCCCAAAAATATAATCCCTGGGGCCTAGCGGACTTTCTGCTCCCCATAGGGGCAGATTGGGGGTAAAGCCCCCATTTGCCCCCTCAGGGGGGGCAAAAGACAGTCCCTATTTGTGGGGGTGGAGTGAGGGCACTGTCAAGCCCATTCTGGGCAGCTCCCACCCCTCTTTGATAAAAAAAATATCCCTGGTGTCTAGAGGGCTTCCCCACCCCACCCCCGGGGGACAGATTGGGTGTAATAACCCCTATTAGCCTCCATTGGGGGCAGAAAGACTGTGCTTATTTTTGGGGGTGGGGACATTGCATTGCCCATTCTGGGCAGCCCCACCATTTCCTAAATAAAGAAAATAGTCCCTGGTGGTTTGTGGGCTTTCTGCACCCCCTGGGGGACAGATTAGGGACTACTGCCCCCATCTGCCACCCAGGGGGCAGAAGGCATGAATTGATGTTTAGAAATTAAGAGGGAGCAAAAGCCCTTGTCCAAGGGGCTGCTCCCTCCTCCCTGGTGGGGATTCTCTCCTTTGCAGCGGTACCTCTCCTATTGAAATTAGTGCTCAGAGGGCTGAGATATGCACCTGAGCACCAGAGGAAATGAAAGCAAATGAGCCAATCATCTCATTTTGCTTAAATTTTCCCTCTAATTACGTCGGGTGCACAGAAGCAGCAGAGGAATGCTGTACATTCCCATTCTAAATGTATGTCTTGAACATGTAACTTCCTACGTGTCACACTGTATAGTAAGAGGGTTATTACCCTCTCATTTCAGTGACTTAGGATTGACAGTATTTAAAGGCACTACCTTTGTTTCATTTAACATTTCTACTTCAAACCATGAGCCCTTGTGTCAAGGAAAGGATTATGGACATGGTGTAACCATGGTAGAGGGCATCACCCATCTCCATAACGTCTACAAAAACCCTCTTGTAGGATGTAATAACTGGGTTAGACAACACTGCAGCACACAGAACTAAAAGGTTTTACAGATGCCTAATTTAGGCCCTCATTACAAGTTCAGTGGTCAGTGGACTGCTGCGGTGGAGATGGCGGTTGCACAGTTGCGGGCCTGGCAGCATAGACCGCCATGTTTTGAGTACTGGGAAGGCACCTGCAAAACACAGTCAAGTTTCTGTCCGGATCGCCATTGTGGATGGACTGCTGTTGCCGGCGGAAGGCCTCTTCAGGCCAGTGGTCAGACAGTTTCTACCCACAATATTATGAGCTTGCACACCGCCAGGACTTCTGGGACAGACTAACCGCCATGGAAACCATGGCAGAAACGAACAACATATAAAGAAGCACCCACCTTCTGGAACACAGGCACATCCGTAGGTGCCATGGCACCTGAATTGCAAGTCTTTCCAAAGCTCCTGCTGGCCATTGACATCCAGGACAAGCGACGCCGACATAAACACCAGCCATAAGTACCCCAGCCTAGCACAGACTCGAGGAAATGACAATAGTATACAAACATACACACACACGCAGAAACACACAGCCACCACTCATACATGCACAAGGAAAGCCAGGACAAGCTATGTAGCATCGAAAACAACAGAGCCGTAGTAGATAAATATAATGTGAAATAGAAAATACATAAATAAAGCAACTATTTACAAAATGCCGCAAGGGCTAGTGCATGAATGTCCAAATGTCCCGGGCACACTGGGCATATAGGGAGTGTCCATCTTGACTCCTGACTGCAATGTGAAGACCTCCACAGGGCAGGAGCATCAATGGGGCATGCAGGCACCTCAGGGATGAGTGTGTGTGTGTGATCAGTGTTTGTATGGGGGTACCTACTCTTCTTTTTAGGCTTCCCCTCCTTCCTGTCCTGTTTTCAGGGGGACGCCTTAGCCTTGCCCCTCTTTCCTGCCTTATTTGGTGGGATCACAGTGGAGGCCATGACAGCAGTGGACCTAGATGGAGAGCCACCGGGGCTGGAACGGTTAGGGGCAGGTGTGCCTGTTGTGGCAGCACTGCAGACTGCTGTCTGCTGGGCATGGCTCAGCACAGAGGAGGACAGGGAAGAGACACAGGGAGATGGTGTAGGAGGCTGGCCTGTTTTGTAGTGGGTACCTAAGGTACTTAGGTCCATATTTATACTTTTTAAGCACCGCATTTGCGACGCTTTTTGACGCAAAAATGGCGCAACCGTAGAAAAATGACGCAAAAGCGGCTCTAAAAAAGTATAAAAATGGGCCTTACTCCTTATACTAGGTCCAGTTATCCCTTATTAGTGAAATGTAGGCAGTATCTAGCAGCTTAGGCTGTGGAGGGGTAGCTGTAGCAGAGCAGCCAAGGCTAAACTAGGAGGCATGAAAAGCTCCTGCAATACCACTATAGTTACACAGTACTTATACACAATACAAGACAATACTCAATGTTACCAAAAAAAAGGTACTTTATTTTAGTGTCACTACGCCAAAAATATATAAGAGGCAATTCTTCTTCTGGAGGTAAGTATTATACACAATATATACACTAGTAACTGAAATCAGGTAAGTACACAGTCATATAATGGTGCAAAGAGTGGAAAATACAACAGATTGCAAAGGGCCTAGGGGAAACACAAACAATATTCTAAAATAGTGGAATGCGAATGTTGAATTCCCCCCTAGGAATGTGTAGTGTGTAGGGGGGTGCTGGGAGTATAAGAAAACACCAAAGGTAAGTAAAATACCCCACCCCAGAGCCAAGGAAAGAAGGAGTAAAGTACAGCACATTTCCAAAGAATATACTACAAGTTGTGATGAAGAATTATGCAAGAACCAAACAAGACTGCAAACAACAAACAATGAATTCCTGGACCTGAAGACCTGTCGAGAGAGGAGACCAAGTCCAGAAGTCAAAGAAGAGTCCAGGAAGAACGGGAGTATCTGCCAACCTGGAAGAAGGTGCAAAAGGTGCAAAAGAAAAGTACAGAAATGCACCAAAGAAGATAGCTGCGGGTTCCTGCTTGGTGCAGGAGATGTCCCACGTCGAGTTGTTGGATGCAGGCTGTTTGTGCCGCTGGATTCCGCCAACAAGCCTTCGTTCATGCAAATATGCGATTTGAGTCAAAGAGGAGCTGCCTGGACCCTGGAGGGACCTGGGCTCTCAACTTGGACTTAGGAGACAGAGGGGTCTCTCAGCACTTCAGTGAGCCCTCAGAAGACCAGGCAGCACCCACAGGAGTGCCATAACACAGGGACAAAGAAGATGCAAAGTGTGGCTGTCTCAGCACTACCCCGGAGGGTCCCAAGCCGCCGGAGAACTACTCAGGGAGTTGAGCATCACAGGATGGAGTGCTGGAGACCTGGGCTACGCTATGCATGAAAAACGTTTGGAAGAAGGCCACAGGAGAGGCATCCCAGAGTACCGGTTGTCATCGCACAGAGGTGCCTGCTGGAGCAGGGAAGTGACTCCGTCACTCCACTGGAGATTCCTCTGGTTCTTCTGGTGCAGGGTGAAGATAGGCACTGGAAACTGTTGCAATTGCTGGCTGGAGCTGAAGTTGCAGGTTACAGGAATCTTCCTGGATACTTTGTCCAAGTTACAGAGGTTCCTGGAGCAGTCTGTGTTTGATTTGACGGTCAGAAGCTGAAGCAGAGGATGCAGAGGAGTCCTGGAGGAATCTTGCAAACTGAATCTGAGGAAGCACACAGAGGAGAGACCCTAAATAGCTCTGAGAGGGTGATTAGCTACCTACCCAGGTATGCACCTACCAGGAGGGGTCTCTGACGTCACCTGCAGGCACTGGCAACTCAGAGGTCTCAGAGGGTTCCCACACCTTGGAATCCAAAAAGGCTAATGCCAGGGACACTCTGGAGGAGCTCTGGTGATGGACAGGGGAGTGGTCACTCACCTGTCCTTTGTCCAGTTTCACGCCAGAGCAGGGACTGGGGGTCCCTGAACTGGTGTAGAGGGCAGCAGGACTGACTGGGGCAGAGGTACCCTCCAGGGTGAGGGGGCATGGGCAACTGGGTGGGGAGCTATAGGGAGGGTGGTGCTGGTAAGGGTGGTGGTTGACAAGTATGGTGCAGGCATAGGGCCTGAAGGTTCCGCCACCACAAGAGAGTCGCCTTTGAAGGAAAAATCCGATGATGGTGTAGATGTTTCTGTCTCCCACGTGGTGCTGCACTTGCCCTATGTCCCACTGGTCCCCTCGGCTCCGCTGATATCAGCATCCTGGGTCCTGTGGGATGCAGCTTCCCCACTCGCCGGTGCCCCTACTCCTTCGCCAGATGATGCTGATGCACACAAAGACAGAGGAGTACAGGGAGGGAGGATGGTACAGTGAGAGACAGGGTGGGAGAAAGAGAGACAGGGAGCAATTGGTCAATTGCAACACAATAGCCACACACAAGTCACTACAATATACTCTAATGCCATGTCATTACATGCCATGCCTTCACTCACACATGACAATCTAATAACAGCCCATGTGTGCCACCTCGGTCATGCACATGAGTTTCACTCATGCTGACACACATTCAATCCTGTACAGGATGAAAGCCATACCCTCAACACATGGCTGAAACAGCCCATTGGGTCATGGCTCTTGACGATCACCAGACCCAAACCAAATACTCTACAGGCATTTGGAGGCATACTTGCACAGCCACATAACCCATGCGCATATAGCTGTGTGATGTGAAACCTCAGACTTCGCAGACTACGCATACACCACATGCCAGCAGACAGCAGATAGGGATATGGCCCAGCAACACTGTTTGGATAATTGGGAGTACAATGTGTGTGAACTCCAGAAGCAGGAACTCTGTCCACGTCAAATACCGTGCTCATCTACTACACAGTTGCCATGTCATCAATACTACTTAGCAGTTAAGTTAACCTCAACTGACATCCTTCATGACATTTTAACAAATTGATGCAGCACTTCCGGCCTCAATGTATCCCAAGCCTAGTCTGACAGTAGCTACCTAGCACACATTCCACAGCCTTCACACACTGTACAAGCGGCACCTATCACTCACCACATAACCAAAGTACGAATGTGAACTCACCTCCTTGTGGCTGCTGCGCTGCCATCAAGTGCCCATCCACCTCGGGGTTTGCCACTGCCAAAGTGCCGGACATAAGGAGGGTCAGGGTCCAACGGGCACCCCTCCCTCATTGGGAGGACGTCCCCAGCTGGGCCTCACCTGTCTTACTCGCCCAGTATCTCAGGTCCTACCACCACTTTCTGCAGTGGGTGGTCCGCCGGGCATGGACCCCCAAGGTCCGTCTGCACTTGCTTGGTGATGGCATGCCAAATCCCCTTCTTCTAATTGGCGCTCACCTGCACGGATGACACAGAGAAAAGGAGACAGTCATGTAGCGTGGCATCTTAGGGACTGCATTGGACACACCACATCTCCTGAACATACGCACATTTCAACATTCCAGTTGTCCTCACAGCCCTCAGCTAGGTCCTTCCACAAGTCACTCATCTTCGTCCCAAGGCCCCAGTCCACATTCGTACCACTCACAGACAGTACAATCATAGTGAACTCACTTGCTGCCCTGGTGCCCCATACAACTGGGCATACAGGGGTAGGACACCCTCCACAGGTTTCTCTAGTTCTTCCTGTGAGAAGGCTGGGCCCTATCCCCTGCAGCACGTGGCATCTTGGCTACCAGTGCCAGAACACAGCAGCACAGGCAGTGGAGGTCTTCTCAGCTTGAGTGCCAGGAGTCAAGTGAACATGAGTACATGAAATGGCGGTCATGGCTGCCAGCGGCATCACCGTCACCTCCGGCAGTGATCTCCATTGGCTCATGTCTCCCATAGGCAACCATGTTAACCAATGAGGAGTTGAACAGTGGTTACGCTGGCGGGATCCACTCTCTTCCATCTGTACTGTGCATGCAGGAAAGGCGGCTGCCATTTAACTTCTACACTGCGTCCACACTGTCCTTTATGCACATAATGATTGCTACTCCCTCCTATTCCCAGGTACAGTGGAAGAATGATGGGAGAAATCCTCCTGTCTACAGGCCTCTGGTCGATCTTGCCAGCCTTGAAGAGTGGCATGTCATCCAATTCTATGGGTTAAACTGTCAGACCATCATGGAGCTTGTGAGGCTGTTGGAGCCAGATCTGCGGTCTGGTATTCCTCATCCCAATACCATCACACCTACAGTACAGATGTTGGCAGTCCTCCACCTCCTTGCCTCAGGGACCTTCAAAATTACAGTGGGCTGGGCTGCCGAAATGTGCCAGACCTTGTTCAGCCATGTCTTGAAGTACATCCTATGTGCCCTAAACATATAGGCAGCTGTATCAGATTCCCCCAATGTGATGATCTGCCCACAGTGAAAGCACCCTTCTACACTGTAGCACATGTGCCACATGTGATTGGGGCTATTGATGGGACCCACACTGCCCTGGTGCCACCCAGGAGGAGTGAACAGGTGTTTAGGAACTGTAAAAACTTCTACTCAACCAATGTTCAGGTGTTATGTCTTGCAGACCTCTACATCACACAAGTGACTGCCTGGTTCCCAGGTTCAGTGCATGATGCCTACATTCTGTGGAACAGTAGCATCCCACACCTGATGGCACCACTGCAAAGAGATCTTGCCTGGCTCATCGGTGTGTAAAGAGTCATATGTGTGTCTCTGTAATATAACCACTCTACACCACCTTCCAGATTTACCTACAGTTTTCAATATGCCTATTACCTCTGTGCACACAGGTGACTCTGGTTATCCCAACCTCCCATGACTACTGACACCTTTCAGGCATCCGACTACAGCAGCAGAAAACCATTTCAATGAGGCCTATGGTAGGACCCGACAGGTCATCGAACGCACTTTTGGAGTGCTGAAATCCAGATTCCGGTGCCTGCACCTTACTGGAGGGGCCCTATGTAGGAGGCTGGCCTGGCTTGTAGTGGGTACCAGAGGTAGTTACACCTTGTGCCAGGTCCAGTTATCCCTTATTAGTGTAGAAGAGGTGTTTCTAGCAGCTTAGGCTGATAGAAGGTAGCTATGGCAAAGCAGCTTAGGCTGAACTAGGAGACATGTAAAGCTCCTACTATACCACTGGTGTCATATGCACAGTATCATAAGAAAACACAATACACAGAATTACTAAAAATAAAGGTACTTCATTTTTATGACAATATGCCAAAAGTATATCAGTGAGTACCCTCTGTATGAGGATAAGTTATATACACAAGATATATGTACACAAACCAAAATTATGCAGATAACAGCAAAAGGAAGTATTGAAAGCAATGTAAAGTTACAGTAGATTGCAATAGGAGCACATAGGTATAGGGGCAACACAAACTATATACTCCAAAAGTGGAATGCGAACCACGAATGGACCCCAAACATATGTGAGCTTGTAGAGAGTCGCTGGGGCTGTAAGAACACAGTAAGGGTTAGAAAAATAGCCCACTCCAGGACCCTGAAAAGTAGGTGTAAAGTGCACCTACAACTCCCAGAGAGCACAACAGTAGATTTCCGGACCTGAGTACCTGTAAGAAAAGGGGACCAAGTCCAAGAGTTGCGACGGTGTCGAGAGTGGGCAGGAGCCCAGGAAATGCCAGCTGAGGGTGCAAGGAAATTGCCACCTGTTGGAAGAAGCTTGGAGTTCTGCAAGAACGAAGAGGACTAGGAACTTCCCCTTTGGAAGATGGATGTCGAACGTCGTGAAGAAGCTTGGAGAGGTGTTCCCATGCAGAAAGACTGCAAACAAGCCTTGCTAGCTGCAAGGGTTGCGGTTAGGGTTTTTGGATGCTGCTGTGGCCCACGAGGGACCAGGATGTCGCCACTTGGATGAGGAGACAGAGGGGGCGCCCAGCAAGTCAGGGAGCCCTCACAGAAGCAGGCAGCACCCGCAGAAGTACCTGAACAGGCACTTAGAAGAAAAGTGAACCACAGTCCACCTGAAGTCACGAAAGGGAGTCCCACGATGCCGGAGGACAACTCAGAAGGTTGTGCACTGCAGGTTAGAGTGTCGGGGACCCAGGCTTGGCTGTGCACAAAGGAAATCCTGGAAGAGTGCACAGGAGCCGGAGCAGCTGCAAATCATGCGGTACCCAGCAATGCAGTCTGGCGTGGGGAGGCAAGGACTTACCTCCACCAAACTTGGACTGAAAAGTCACTGGACTGTGGGAGTCACTTGGACAGAGTTGCTGAGTTCCAGGGACCACGCTCGTCGTGCTGAGAGGGGACCCAGAGGACCGGTGATGCAGTCTTTTGTTGCCTGCGGCCTGGTGCAGAGAGGAGGCGGGCTACCCCCAGGCCATGCACCACCTGGAAACAGTTGAGAAAACCGGCAGGATGAAGCGATACAAGGTTGCTAGTAGTCGTCTTGCTACTTTGTTGCGGTTTTGCAGGCGTCCTGAGCAGTCAGCGGTCGATCCTTTGGCAGAAGGTGAAGAGGGAGATGCAGAGGAACTCTGATGAGCTCTTGCATTCGTTATCTGAAGAATTCCCCAAAGCAGAGACCTTAAATAGCCAGAAAAGGAGGTTTGGCTACCTAGGAAGGAGGATTGGCTACCAAGAGAGGTAAGAGTCTATCAGGAGGAGCCTCTGCTGTCACCTGCTGGCACTGGCCACTCAGAGCAGTCCAGTGTGCCACAAACACCTCTGTTTCCAAGATGGCAGAGGTCTGGGACACACTGGAGGAGCTCTGGTCACTCCCCTTTCCCTTGTCTAGTTTCGCGCCAGAGCAGGGCTGGGGGATCCTTAAACCGGTGTAGATTGGCTTATGCAGAGATGGGCACCATCTGTGCCCATCAAAGCATTTTCGGAGGCTACCCCTCCCCAGCCCTGACACCTATTTCCAAAGGGAGAGGGTGTTACACCCTCTCTCAGAGGAAGTCCTTTGTTCTGCCTTCCTGGGCCAGGGCTGCCTGGACCCCAGGAGGGCAGAAACCTGTCTGAGGGGTTGGCAGCAGCAGCAGCCGCAGTGGAGACCCCGGAAAGGCAGTTTGGCAGTACCCGGGTTCTGTGCTAGAGACCTGGGGGATCATGGAATTGTCCCCCCAATGCCAGAATGGCATTGGGGTGACAATTCCATGATCTTAGACATGTTACATGGCCCTGTTCGGAGTTAACATTGTACGCTGTACATAGGTAGTGACCTATGTACAGTGCACGCGTGTAATGGTGTCCCCGCACTCACAAAGTCCGGGGAATTTGCCCTGAATGATGTGGGGGCACCTTGGCTAGTGCCAGGGTGCCCTCACACTAAGTAACTTTGCACCCAACCTTCACCAGGTGAAGGATAGACATATAGGTGACTTATAAGTTACTTAAGTGCAGTGGTAACTGGCTGTGAAATAACGTGGACGTTATTTCACTCAGGCCGCACTGGCAGGCCTGTGTAAGAATTGTCAGAGCTCCCTATGGGTGGCAAAAGAAATGCTGCAGCCCATAGGGATCTCCTGGAACCCCAATACTCTGAGTACCTCAGTACCATATACTAGAAAATTATATGGGTGTACCAGTATGCCAATGTGAATTGGTAAATTTAGTCACTAGCCTGTTAGTGACAAATTTGGCAAGCAGAGAGAGCATAACCACTGAGGTTCTGGTTAGCAGAGCCTCAGTGAGACAGTTAGTCATCACACAGGGAACACATATAGGGCACATACTTATGAGCACTGGGGCCCTGCCTGGCAGGGTCCCAGTGACACATAGACTAAAACAACATATATACAGTGAAATATAGGGGTAACATGCCAGGCAAGATGGTACTTTCCTACACCCTACTTTACAGACCAGCGAAAGTGTGCCAGATCATTGGAGCATGCTGCATGTTACACAATTTGGCTCTCAGATGTCACATCCCATTACTGTATGCTGAGGAGGGTGCAGATGTGCCAATGGCTGATGAAGGGGACATGGGTAGTGATGATGAGGAGAAGTATGATGAGGGCACAGCTGATTCCAGAGCAGAGCTGATACAACAATATATTCCTTGACATACAGGTATGGATAAAAGCCATGCTATGTAACCAGTAGCAATGTCTGCCGTTTGCACAGCTGCTACCAGGGTTGTGTGTTTAATGTGGGTATTGGGTGAACCCATTACTTTAGAAGTGGTGCTGTTATCTGTATTACAGAACTTGTAAATGATTGCTCCCCCTTCTGGCACTGTCACATACATTGATAGGACAATGGTCTGCCTGTTACACATCTCATGGCTGTATATTTTGTACTCATGGTAGATAAAGACATAGGCAGAAACTGTGCTCAAAGATATTTATTTTAATTATACAAGTGCAAGGGCTGATGAGTGGGGTCATGGTGAGTGGGATCATCAGAGTACGATGGCCGTGTGAAAACGGAGTTATGACAGTGGGCAGCCAACACGGTGTCGCTGTGACACAAAAGGGTGTATGTCCAGAAGTGACTCACTTTCTGACGGAGATCTTGGTCTTGGCATCAGTGGAGGCTGTGTGTCCTGTGGCAGGGCCTCCATTTCACTGGCTGAAGCTGACGTGGAGGGCTCAGAGGCCATGGTGGCATTGTGGGTCTGCCACTGCTGCATGGCCTCCTGATGGTTCTCCCTCTGAATCCTCTGGGTCTCCTGCAAGGTAGTGAGGACCTGGGCCATGGTGTCCTGGGCTTGGTGATATGCACCCTGAACTTGGGTGAGGGCCTACTGGCCAGTCAGATGTTGTTGCTTCCCCCTCCCTTAGACCACATATCCCCTCCCACTAGCCCCCTGTGCCTGTGCCCCTGGCACAGTGGGCCCACTTCCAGTCTCATTGTCTCAGGCCCCTGTATTGTGGGGCACACCTATAAACGTGTGGTCCCTAGGACACAGGTTTGGGGAGGAGGGGCTAGCTGAGGTGTTGTAGCCACACAGGAGGGAGTGTCAGGGGTGTCCAGGTTGGGGCTGCTTGGGGTGGACAGGCCAGTCACCACAGATGGCCCTGGCAATTTTTCATCCTCCAGACAGCCACTGGGGCCTTCATCCTGGGGAGGGCTGTCTGACCCTGGCATCCTCTGCTGCATGGCAGTAGCAAGGTTAGTTGTGGATGGAAAGGGTGAGAGTTAGTACGTGGATATGTTGTTGTAGTGTTATGGTGTGCTGCTTGCAGTGGGTGGATTTGTTACCAAGGGATGGCAATGACATTTGCAGCAATGCAGACACTGCATGGTGAATGGGCTTTGGGCCATGATTATCATATTATATTTAGTCGTGGGTTTGCTGTTTGACATCACTGTAATTTCCATAGGTAGTGAGGCGGTGTTGGCTAGTAGTCGGAGTGGGCTGTGGGATGATTGTCCATGCAGGTGCTCCATTGTGAGGTGTGAGTATGACTCAGATCTGGTGTGCGTAGTGATGGACTGTGGGAGTGGTATTTGAAAAGATAGTAAAGGTTTAGGGTGCATTGTGTGGGGTGGGTGGCTGGTGGGAGAGGGAAGGTGTGGCATGCAGAGTAGGAAGGTGGGGTAACAGTGGAGGGTGCATTCTTGTGGTTTGTGATAGAATGGGGAGTGGTGGGTGCTTGGGAGGCATGCAGGACTGGAGTAGTTAGTGCTCAGGGGGGTGTTCCTTCCTTAACAGAGTCAATCCCTCCGATGATTCCAGTCAGGCCCTCAGGATGCATGATGTCCAAGACCTTCTCCTCCCAGAATATCAAGTCAAGAGGAAAAGGTGTGGGTCCACCGCTAATCTTGTTGAGGGTGATGTAGTGTCTGGATGCCATGGAATGGACCTTCCCCCTGAGGTCGTTCCACCTCTTTCTGATGTCCTCCCTTGTGCGTGGGTAGCTGCCGGCTGCATTCACCCTGTCAACAATCCTCTGCCATAGCTCTGTTTTCCTGTCCATAGATGTTTGCTGGACTTCTGCTCCCATCAGTTGTGACTCTACTCTGATGATCTTGTTCACCATGACCCACAACTCATTGTCAGTGAAGCGTGGGTGTAGTGTGGTTGCGTGCACCGTGTTAAATCAATGCTCAATGTGCAGTGGTTCGTGGGGCATGTGTCACTGGCTCATGGTAGTATTTGCAAGGGTTTGTGGGGGTGTGAGGGTGTGTGTATTATGGTGCAGTGAACAGGTGTGTGTGGTGTGTGTATGTTGTTTTGGGTGTGGGGTACTTAAACTGTTCAATCTGGTGTTGCCTTCTTTTGGCGGTGATTTTCTAGCCCGCCAGTGGTTTCACACCGTGCATTTTCTGCTGCGCTGAAATTTAACTCATAATATGGAGGCCGGAATGGTGTCAGCATGGTGGGCTCAGTGGGTGGACAGTCGCTCTATCACCATCAGTGGCACTGGCAGTGTTGGATTTCTGACTGTGTTTAGTCGGCTTGGTGATTGTGACTCGTAATACGGCAGACACTGTACAGCCAACACTGGCGGGATGGTGGTGGGATTTTCTATAGTTGTTTTTCCCGAAAAACTCATAATGAGGGCCTCAGTTTAAAGTTGGTAGGAATGGGGACCAATGGGTTAGATTTTAGGAGCTGACAGAAAAACAAACAGAAGTTATTATCAGTTTATGCGAGATGCTGCAGAGTATCAAAACCTTCAGCATCAAAATCCACCGTATTCTCAATATGCCACAACTGATTTCAACTGGAGCTATGCTTTGCTCATCTGGAATGATCAATCTTTCCTGTGATCCAAGCATAAAAGAAAATAGTCAAAATGTTTCACTAATTGAAGACTACAATTATTGTGCCAGGACAATCATGATGCGAAACAGAACTGCTCACCAAAATCTTGCACTTGTTTTCACTGGATTTTTGTATTTTAATTGCAGGATCCAGTGAATTTAACCTCTTGGGTGCCTTGGACGAGATGATCTCGTCCAAGGCTACAGTTCCCCTGTGCCTTGGACGAGATCATCTCGTCCTAGGCACAGGGGAACTTGGGGGCGCGCTAGCGCGCCCCCCGTGCACCCCCCCTCCCCCCCCCAGGCGGGGATGGAAGGGGAAGACCTTCCCCTTCCACCCACGCCCCCCCCCACGGCAATCTGATGACGTCAGCGCGCGCACAGCGCGCTGACGTCATCTAGTGTTGCCGGGCGCGCTGGAAGCCATTTGCTTCCAGCGCGTCTACCGAGGAGGACCCAAAAGGTGAGTCCTCTTCGTTTTTGGGGGTCGGGGGAGGTGGAAACAGACACAGGGGGAAAGGAAAGGGATTTTCCTTTCCCCCGGTGCCTGTTTTCATTAGATTCCTGCTCCACGATCGCGGGCAGAGCCCGCGATCGTGGAGCAGGAATCTCCACTAGCCACCAGGGATTTTTTTTTTTCAATATTTTGGGGGCGACCCCTTGGGCAAGGGTCGCCCCCCCGGGGGCAATTATTTTTAGTATTTCGCCCCCCCCTGGGGGCAGATCCGCCGTTTTTTCAGCGGATCTGCCCCCATGGGGGGGGGCGAAAACCACTAGACACCAGGGATAGTGTTATTTTGCCATAATTTTGGGGGCGACCCCTTGGGCAAGGGTCGCCCCCCCCCGGGGGCAATTTTTTTTTGTATTTCGCCCCCCCCTGGGGGCAGATCTGCCGATTTTTCGGCGGATCTGCCCCCAGGGGGGGGCGAAAACCACTAGACACCAGGGAAAATGTATTATATTTATTATTTTGGGGTCGACCCCTTGGGCAAGGGTCGCCCTCCCCCGGGGGCATTTTTTTATTGTATTTCGCCCCCCCCTGGGGGCAGATCTGCCAATTTTTCGGCGGATCTGCCCCCAGGGGGGGGCGAAAACCACTAGACACCAGGGATATAGTATTTTATGTTTATTTTGGGGACGACCCCCTTGGGCAAGGGTCGCCCCACCCCGGGGGCAATTTTTTTTTGTATTTCGCCCCCCCCCTGGGGCAGATCCGCCGAATTTTCAGCGGATCTGCCCCCGGGGGGGGGGGCGAAAACCACTAGACACCAGGGATTTTATATTTTGTGTATATTTTGGGGGCGACCCCTTGGGCCAGGGTGGCCCCCCCGGGGAATTTTTATTTGTATTTAGCCCCCCCCCCCGGGGGCAGATCCGCTGATTTTTTGGCAGATCTGCCCCCGAGGGGGGTTGAAAACCACTAGACACCAGGGATTTATTTTTATTGTAAAGTTTTTTTGGGGGGGCGACCCTTTGGGCAAGGGGCGTCCCACTGGGGGACACATTATTTAGTATTTGTCCCCCCCCACCCCCCCCCCCGGGGGCAATTTGCCAATTTTTGGGCTGATCTGCCGCCGGGGGGGGCGGGGGGGCAAAATCCACTAGACACCAGGGATTTTGTTTTTGTTGTTTATTTTGAGGGCAACCCCTTGGGCAAGGGTCTCTCCCCTGGGGAGTTTTTTTTTTCTGTTTCGGCCCCCCGATGGCAGACCAGTCATTTTTTGGACGATCTGGCCCCGGGGGGGTGGAAGCACACTAGGCGCCAGGGATTGTGTGGTGTGTGTGTAATTTTGTAGGCCCATCTGCCCCCAAGGAGGGCAGAAACCACCAATACGGCAGGGATTTTTTTGTTTTGTGCTGGGGGTGCCCCCTTTGGGAAGGGTTGCCCCCTAAAAGGGGGCACAGAGGTGTTGCCCATTTCGGCTAATTTTTTTACGCCCATCTACCCCCGAGGGGGGGCAGGATCCACTTAGGTACCAGGGACAACTTCTAAGTTCTTGGTGGTGGGGTGTTTGTCAACAGGCAAAGTATTTGTATTTGTGATTATAACAATTAATTTCTTCTTTTTCTTCTAGTTCAACGCTTTTGCTTCCTTTGCTGTGGATCTTAGCGGTTTTGGCAGTAGTTGTCCAGTGGTTTGCATAGCTGCATGTTTTAGGTAAGTGAAAGCAATTTACTCCAAAGGAGTATTGTTGACATGCATGAATGACATGTTTGTAGGTGGTGTACTAAATGCAGTATTGTGTGTTTGACATTGTCCTTAGATTTGAGCACAGTGATGTTTGTGTTGTCATATGTCTAATTTGCTTTTTTCTTTTGTCTTTTTAGTGGGATATCATTGGTGATTGCTGTGTCTGTGCAGAGTAGTTGCTTGGTGAGTAGCTATTTCAGGCAACTGAGTGGTATAGTTTTTTGTAGTACATAACTCTTTGTGATAAAGCTACACTTTGTTTATTACTTATTTTAGTGCTAGTTGTTGTTGGCAATCCATTTGTTGTTAGGATCATGGCTAGCCGCAAAGTGACCACTCAGCAGGTTGTTCGCATGCTCTTTGAGTCGTCTTCAGACCATGATTACGACACTGACTCTGCATCTGAGGCAGAGGAGGAAGCAGGAGATTCTGGAAGTGAGTTTTCTGTCCAAGAGTATTCTTCTGATGAGGAAGCTACTCTCAGTGCAGATGAAGGGCCTGAGTTAGAGGAGGACATTGATGTGCCAAGAGTGCAGCAGCCTGGGGCTGAAGGGTTTCCCATTAGAAGACCTGACACCTGGATTGCCCCAAACATGGAGCAGCCACAGTTACCTGCATTTACTAGTCTCCCAGGGTGTAGAGTTAATACGGAAAACTTTCTGCCTGTCCATTTCTTTCACTTGTTTATGGACGATGTATTTTTGGAAGAGATTGTGGAGCAGACAAATGTGTATGCAGAGCAATATTTGCGGGACAACGCTGCCAGACTTAAGCCTCAGTCTAGAGCTACTCATTGGGTTCCCACATATCTGGAAGAGATGAAAAGGTTTTTAGGTTTGTCTTTTTTGATGGGGTTGATCAGGAAGCCGTCACTGGCTTCTTATTGGTCTACTAGTCCCTTGATGGCAACTGCTATATTTCCTGCAACTATGACACGTAATCGGTATTTGCTTCTTCTTCGTATGCTGCATTTTGTAGACAATGCTTTAGCCTTGCCACGAGATCACCCTGATTGTGACCGCCTTTTTAAGATTAGGCCTGTCCTTGATCATTTTGTGGATCGGTTTTCAGAGGTCTATGTTCCAGGCAAAGAGATAAGTGTGGACGAGTCTTTGGTCCTTTTCAAGGGGCGTTTAGTTTTTAAGCAGTACATCCCTAGTAAGAGGGCACGGTATGGGATTAAATTGTATCTGCTGTCAGAAAGCAGTACAGGATATGTTTATAATTTCCGGGTCTACACTGGTAGGGATTCCAGTATTGACCCTCCTGGTTGTCCGGCCACTTTTGGAGTTAGCGAACAAATTGTGTGGGAACTTGCTAGACGGCTGTTTAACAAAGGTCACCATTTGTACGTAGATAATTTCTACACTGGAGTGCAGTTGTTCAAGGAGTTGTTTAGGGTGGACACTGTTGCTTGTGGCACAATCCGTTCTAACCGCAAAGGCTATCCAAGGGAGCTTGTCTGTAAAAAACTTGAGAGGGGACAGTGCAGTGCCTTGCGGAATAATGAGCTGTTAGCTATGAAATTTTCAGACAGGAGGGATGTGTACATGCTATCGACCATCCATGATGAGAGTACTTCCCCTGTGGCTGTTTGGGGTCAGGTTGCGGAAGTGCGCAAACCTGCGTGCATTTTGGACTACAATAGGCACATGGGTGGTGTTGATAGAGTAGATCAGAGGTTGGAACCTTACACTGCTCTTCGTAAGTCGTATGTGTGGTATAAAAAGTTGGCCCTACATTTATTTCATTTGGCAACTTTTAATGCCTTTATTGTATACAAGGATTGTTCACCTGAGTCAAGGATGACTTTTGTTAAATTTCAGGAGTCGGTGATAGAAAGCCTTATTGTGGTGGAACCGGCAAGAGTTCCTAGAGTAGAAGTGGTGGAGGATGTGGCTAGATTGAAAGATCGGCACTTTCCAGATCACATTCCTCCCACTCCCAAAAAAGACATGCCAACAAAGAAATGTAGAGTATGTGCCGGGAGATCAATCCGGAGGGAGAGCCGGATGTACTGCCCCGAATGCCCTTCAAAGCCTGGGCTGTGTGTGCCCAGCTGTTTTAGAAGTTACCACACAAGGAAAAACTTTTGGGGAATACCGTGAGCGTAAGCTGTCTGTTTTATATTTTCATATGTTTCACGGTTGGCATCTGTCGTGTATTTAGTTTGAGGTTTTGTGTTTGTAGTTTTGTGCCTATTTTATAATTAGTAGTTTATTTGTTGTTTATAAATAAAAAAAAGTGATTGCAGTGTGCGTGGGGTGGCGCTTGGCTGGCGGTGTGCGTGGGGTGGCGCTTGGCTGGCGGTGTGCGTGGGGTGGCGCTTGGCTGGCGGTGTGCGTGGGGTGGCGCTTGGCTGGCGGTGCCAGCCAAACGGCAGTCCACACTCCCATCAGCTGGTGTGATTCTTGTATCAGGCATGTGGCGTATGTAAGTGATGGGCCCTTGAGTGGCGCGGTCTGTCGATGTGAGTGTTGTAATGTGCTGGGCCCGTGGCTGGCGGTGTGAATGGTCTTGTGCGTGTCATGTATGAAAGGTGTGTGAATGGACTGTAAAGCGGTTGGTGCCTTGTCGCGGCTTTACAGCTCACGAGCTGTGAGTCATTGGTTCACTTTTTTGCCTTTCAGTTATTAGCAGTGCATTTCATTTTTGTGAAATCTCTTGTTAATAAAATTTGATCCACTGAACCATCACTCACCCTCGTGCCAAATCCAACCAGTATGTGTTGTAAAAAATGACAAAACCTGCTCCGCTGTAATCAGGCGTCGCAGCACACCTGTGACACGCTAGGTGCCTCGGGTGGGACCCCGATGATGAAGCATGCCACCAACTTGGTTGGTGGGTGAGGGGTCTTCTTCACATAACCTAAGTGTTTCTTTTCACTATTTTAGTGTTTGGCACATCACGGACGTATGTGCACACATCAAAATGATATATTGCAAAAATACCTATCCCTTCTATCTCTTCAGGTTTTGGGCCTTATTCTGTTGCAGGCACCTGGCCCACCCACACAAGTGAGGTATCATTTTTATCGGGAGACTTGGGGGCATGCTGGGTGGAAGGAAATTTGTGGCTCCTCTCAGATTCCACAACTTTCTGCCACAGAAATGAGAGGAAAAAGTGTTTTTTTGGCCAAATTTTGAGGTTTGCAAAGGATTCTGGGTAACAGAACCTGGTCCGAGCCCCGCAAGTCACCCCTCCTTGGATTCCCCTAGGTCTCTAGTTTTCAGAAATGCACAGGTTTGGTAGGTTTCCCTAGGTGCCCGCTGAGCTACAGGCCAAAATCCACAGGTAGGCACTGTTTTCTTCCAAAATTTTGGTTGTGTCCACGTTGCGCTTTGGGGCGTTTCCTGTCGCGGGCGCTAGGCCTACCCACGCAAGTGAGGTATCATTTTTATTGGGAGACGTGGGGGAATGCTGGGTGGAAGGAAATTTGTGGCTCCTCTCAGATTCCAGAACTTTCTGCCACAGAAATGTGAGGAACATGTGTTTTTTTAGCCAAATTTTGAGGTTTGCAAAGGATTCTGGGTAACAGAACCTGGTCCGAACCCCTCAAGTCACCCCTCCTTGGATTCCCCTAGGTCTCTAGTTTTCAGAAATGCACAGGTTTGGTAGGTTTCCCTAGGTGGCGGCTGAGCTAGAGGCCAAAATCTACAGATAGTCACTTTGCTAAAAACAGCTCTGTTTTCTGTGATATGTCCACGTTGTGTTTTGGGGCATATCCTGTCGCGGGCGCTAGGCCTACCCACACAAGTGAGGTATCATTTTTATCGGGAGACGTGGGGGAACGCTGGGTGGAAGGAAATTTGTGGCTCCTCTCAGATTCCAGAACTTTCTGCCACAGAAATGTGAGGAACATGTGTTTTTTTAGCCAAATTTTGAGGTTTGCAAAGGATTCTGGGTAACAGAACCTGGTCCGAGCCACACAAGTCACCCCTCCTTGGATTCCCCTAGGTCTCTAGTTTTCAGAAATGCACAGGTTTGGTAGGTTTCCCTAGGTGTCGGCTGAGCTAGAGGCCAAAATCTACAGGTAGTCACTTTGCTAAAAACAGCTCTGTTTTCTGTGATATGTCCACGTTGTGTTTTGGGGCATATCCTGTCGCGGGCGCTAGGCCTACCCACACAAGTGAGGTATCATTTTTATCGGGAGACGTGGGGGAACGCTGGGTGGAAGGAAATTTGTGGCTCCTCTCAGATTCCAGAACTTTCTGCCACAGAAATTTGGGGAACATGTGTTTTTTTAGCCAAATTTTGAGGTTTGCAAAGGATTCTGGGTAACAGAACCTGGTCCGAGCCACACAAGTCACCCCTCCTTGGATTCCCCTAGGTCTCTAGTTTTCAGAAATGCACAGGTTTGGTAGGTTTCCCTAGGTGTCGGCTGAGCTAGAGGCCAAAATCTACAGGTAGTCACTTTGCTAAAAACAGCTCTGTTTTCTGTGATATGTCCACGTTGTGTTTTGGGGCATATCCTGTCGCGGGCGCTAGGCCTACCCACACAAGTGAGGTATCATTTTTATCGGGAGACGTGGGGGAACGCTGGGTGGAAGGAAATTTGTGGCTCCTCTCAGATTCCAGAACTTTCTGCCACAGAAATATGAGGAACATGTGTTTTTTTAGCCAAATTTTGAGGTTTGCAAAGGATTCTGGGTAACAGAACCTGGTCCGAGCCACACAAGTCACCCCTCCTTGGATTCCCCTAGGTCCCTAGTTTTCAGAAATGCACAGGTTTGGTAGGTTTCCCTAGGTGGCGCTGAGCTAGAGGCCAAAATCTACAGGTAGTCACTTTGCTAAAAACAGCTCTGTTTTCTGTGATGTGTCCAGGTTGTGTTTTGGGGCATATCCTGTCGCGGGCGCTAGGCCTACCCACACAAGTGAGGTATCATTTTTATCGGGAGACGTGGGGGAACGCTGGGTGGAAGGAAATTTGTGGCTCCTCTCAGATTCCAGAACTTTCTGCCACAGAAATGTGAGGAACATGTGTTTTTTTAGCCAAATTTTGAGGTTTGCAAAGGATTCTGGGTAACAGAACCTGGTCCGAGCCACACAAGTCACCCCTCCTTGGATTCCCCTAGGTCTCTAGTTTTCAGAAATGCACAGGTTTGGTAGGTTTCCCTAGGTGGCGGCTGAGCTAGAGGCCAAAATCTACAGGTAGTCACTTTGCTAAAAACAGCTCTGTTTTCTGTGATATGTCCACGTTGTGTTTTGGGGCATATCCTGTCGCGGGCGCTAGGCCTACCCACACAAGTGAGGTATCATTTTTATCGGGAGACGTGGGGGAACGCTGGGTGGAAGGAAATTTGTGTCTCCTCTCAGATTCCAGAACTTTCTGCCACAGAAATGTGAGGAACATGTGTTTTTATAGCCAAATTTTGAGGTTTGCAAAGGATTTGGGTAACAGAACCTGGTCCGAGCCACACAAGTCACCCCTCCTTGGATTCCCCTAGGTCTCTAGTTTTCAGAAATGCACAGGTTTGGTAGGTTTCCCTAGGTGGCGGCTGAGCTAGAGGCCAAAATCTACAGGTAGTCCCTTTGCTAAAAACAGCTCTGTTTTCTGTGATATGTCCACGTTGTGTTTTGGGGCATATCCTGTCGCGGGCACTAGGCCTACCCACACAAGTGAGGTATCATTTTTATCGGGACACGTGGGGGAACACTGGGTGGAAGGAAATTCGTGGCTCCTCTCAGATTCCAGAACTTTCTGCCACAGAAATGTGAGGAACATGTGTTTTTTTAGCCAAATTTTGAGGTTTGCAAAGGATTCGGGGTAACAGAACCTGGTCCGAGCCCCGCAAGTCACCCCTCCTTGGATTCCCCTAGGTCTCTAGTTTTCAGAAATGCACAGGTTTGGTAGGTTTCCCTAGGTGCCCGCTGAGCTACAGGCCAAAATCCACAGGTAGGCACTGTTTTCTTCCAAAATTTTGGTTGTGTCCACGTTGCGCTTTGGGGCGTTTCCTGTCGCGGGCGCTAGGCCTACCCACGCAAGTGAGGTATCATTTTTATCGGGAGACGTGGGGGAATGCTGGGTGGAAGGAAATTTGTGGCTCCTCTCAGATTCCAGAACTTTCTGCCACAGAAATGTGAGGAACATGTGTTTTTTTAGCCAAATTTTGAGGTTTGCAAAGGATTCTGGGTAACAGAACCTGGTCCGAACCCCTCAAGTCACCCCTCCTTGGATTCCCCTAGGTCTCTAGTTTTCAGAAATGCACAGGTTTGGTAGGTTTCCCTAGGTGGCGGCTGAGCTAGAGGCCAAAATCTACAGGTAGTCACTTTGCTAAAAACAGCTCTGTTTTCTGTGATATGTCCACGTTGTGTTTTGGGGCATATCCTGTCGCGGGCGCTAGGCCTACCCACACAAGTGAGGTATCATTTTTATCGGGAGACGTGGGGGAATGCTGGGTGGAAGGAAATTTGTGGCTCCTCTCAGATTCCAGAACTTTCTGCCACAGAAATGTGAGGAACATGTGTTTTTTTAGCCAAATTTTGAGGTTTGCAAAGGATTCTGGGTAACAGAACCTGGTCCGAGCCACACAAGTCACCCCTCCTTGGATTCCCCTAGGTCTCTAGTTTTCAGAAATGCACAGGTTTGGTAGGTTTCCCTAGGTGGCGGCTGAGCTAGAGGCCAAAATCTACAGGTAGTCACTTTGCTAAAAACAGCTCTGTTTTCTGTGATATGTCCACGTTGTGTTTTGGGGCATATCCTGTCGCGGGCGCTAGGCCTACCCACACAAGTGAGGTATCATTTTTATCGGGAGACGTGGGGGAACGCTGGGTGGAAGGAAATTTGTGGCTCCTCTCAGATTCCAGAACTTTCTGCCACAGAAATTTGGGGAACATGTGTTTTTTTAGCCAAATTTTGAGGTTTGCAAAGGATTCTGGGTAACAGAACCTGGTCCGAGCCACACAAGTCACCCCTCCTTGGATTCCCCTAGGTCTCTAGTTTTCAGAAATGCACAGGTTTGGTAGGTTTCCCTAGGTGTCGGCTGAGCTAGAGGCCAAAATCTACAGGTAGTCACTTTGCTAAAAACAGCTCTGTTTTCTGTGATATGTCCACGTTGTGTTTTGGGGCATATCCTGTCGCGGGCACTAGGCCTACCCACACAAGTGAGGTATCATTTTTATCGGGAGACGTGGGGGAACGCTGGGTGGAAGGAAATTTGTGGCTCCTCTCAGATTCCAGAACTTTCTGCCACAGAAATATGAGGAACATGTGTTTTTTTAGCCAAATTTTGAGGTTTGCAAAGGATTCTGGGTAACAGAACCTGGTCCGAGCCACACAAGTCACCCCTCCTTGGATTCCCCTAGGTCCCTAGTTTTCAGAAATGCACAGGTTTGGTAGGTTTCCCTAGGTGGCGGCTGAGCTAGAGGCCAAAATCTACAGGTAGTCACTTTGCTAAAAACAGCTCTGTTTTCTGTGATGTGTCCAGGTTGTGTTTTGGGGCATATCCTGTCGCGGGCGCTAGGCCTACCCACACAAGTGAGGTATCATTTTTATCGGGAGACGTGGGGGAACGCTGGGTGGAAGGAAATTTGTGGCTCCTCTCAGATTCCAGAACTTTCTGCCACAGAAATGTGAGGAACATGTGTTTTTTTAGCCAAATTTTGAGGTTTGCAAAGGATTCTGGGTAACAGAACCTGGTCCGAGCCACACAAGTCACCCCTCCTTGGATTCCCCTAGGTCTCTAGTTTTCAGAAATGCACAGGTTTGGTAGGTTTCCCTAGGTGGCGGCTGAGCTAGAGGCCAAAATCTACAGGTAGTCACTTTGCTAAAAACAGCTCTGTTTTCTGTGATATGTCCACGTTGTGTTTTGGGGCATATCCTGTCGCGGGCGCTAGGCCTACCCACACAAGTGAGGTATCATTTTTATCGGGAGACGTGGGGGAACACTGGGTGGAAGGAAATTTGTGTCTCCTCTCAGATTCCAGAACTTTCTGCCACAGAAATGTGAGGAACATGTGTTTTTATAGCCAAATTTTGAAGTTTGCAAAGGATTTGGGTAACAGAACCTGGTCCGAGCCACACAAGTCACCCCTCCTTGGATTCCCCTAGGTCTCTAGTTTTCAGAAATGCACAGGTTTGGTAGGTTTCCCTAGGTGGCGGCTGAGCTAGAGGCCAAAATCTACAGGTAGTCCCTTTGCTAAAAACAGCTCTGTTTTCTGTGATATGTCCACGTTGTGTTTTGGGGCATATCCTGTCGCGGGCACTAGGCCTACCCACACAAGTGAGGTATCATTTTTATCGGGACACGTGGGGGAACGCTGGGTGGAAGGAAATTCGTGGCTCCTCTCAGATTCCAGAACTTTCTGCCACAGAAATGTGAGGAACATGTGTTTTTTTAGCCAAATTTTGAGGTTTGCAAAGGATTCGGGGTAACAGAACCTGGTCCGAGCCCCGCAAGTCACCCCTCCTTGGATTCCCCTAGGTCTCTAGTTTTCAGAAATGCACAGGTTTGGTAGGTTTCCCTAGGTGCCCGCTGAGCTACAGGCCAAAATCCACAGGTAGGCACTGTTTTCTTCCAAAATTTTGGTTGTGTCCACGTTGCGCTTTGGGGCGTTTCCTGTCGCGGGCGCTAGGCCTACCCACGCAAGTGAGGTATCATTTTTATCGGGAGACGTGGGGGAATGCTGGGTGGAAGGAAATTTGTGGCTCCTCTCAGATTCCAGAACTTTCTGCCACAGAAATGTGAGGAACATGTGTTTTTTTAGACAAATTTTGAGGTTTGCAAAGGATTCTGGGTAACAGAACCTGGTCCGAACCCCGCAAATCACCCCTCCTTGGATTCCCCTAGGTCTCTAGTTTTCAGAAATGCACAGGTTTGGTAGGTTTCCCTAGGTGGCGGCTGAGCTAGAGGCCAAAATCTACAGGTAGTCACTTTGCTAAAAACAGCTCTGTTTTCTGTGATATGTCCACGTTGTGTTTTGGGGCATATCCTGTCGCGGGCGCTAGGCCTACCCACACAAGTGAGGTATCATTTTTATCGGGAGACGTGGGGGAACGCTGGGTGGAAGGAAATTTGTGGTTCCTCTCAGATTCCAGAACTTTCTGCCACAGAAATGTGAGGAACATGTGTTTTTTTAGCCAAATTTTGAGGTTTGCAAAGGATTCTGGGTAACAGAACCTGGTCCGAGCCACACAAGTCACCCCTCCTTGGATTCCCCTAGGTCGCTAGTTTTCAGAAATGCACAGGTTTGGTAGGTTTCCCTAGGTGGCGGCTGAGCTAGAGGCCAAAATCTACAGGTAGTCCCTTTGCTAAAAACAGCTCTGTTTTCTGTGATATGTCCACGTTGTGTTTTGGGGCATATCCTGTCGCGGGCACTAGGCCTACCCACACAAGTGAGGTATCATTTTTATCGGGAGACGTGGGGGAACGCTGGGTGGAAGGAAATTTGTGGCTCCTCTCAGATTCCAAAACTTTCTGCCTCAGAAATGTGAGGAACATGTGTTTTTTTAGCCAAATTTTGAGGTTTGCAAAGGATTCTGGGTAACAGAACCTGGTCCGAGCCCCGCAAGTCACCCCTCCTTGGATTCCCCTAGGTCTCTAGTTTTCAGAAATGCACAGGTTTGGTAGGTTTCCCTAGGTGCCCGGTGAGCTACAGGCCAAAATCCACAGGTAGGCACTGTTTTCTTCCAAAATTTTGGTTGTGTCCACGTTGCGCTTTGGGGCGTTTCCTGTCGCGGGCGCTAGGCCTACCCACGCAAGTGAGGTATCATTTTTATCGGGAGACGTGGGGGAATGCTGGGTGGAATCAAATTTGTGGCTCCTCTCAGATTCCAGAACTTTCTGCCACAGAAATGTGAGGAACATGTGTTTTTTTAGCCAAATTTTGAGGTTTGCAAAGGATTCTGGGTAACAGAACCTGGTCCGAACCCCGCAAGTCACCCCTCCTTGGATTCCCCTAGGTCTCTAGTTTTCAGAAATGCACAGGTTTGGTAGGTTTCCCTAGGTGGCGGCTGAGCTAGAGGCCAAAATCTACAGGTAGTCACTTTGCTAAAAACAGCTCTGTTTTCTGTGATATGTCCACGTTGTGTTTTGGGGCATATCCTGTCGCGGGCGCTAGGCCTACCCACACAAGTGAGGTATCATTTTTATCGGGAGACGTGGGGGAACGCTGGGTGGAAGGAAATTTGTGGCTCCTCTCAGATTCCAGAACTTTCTGCCACAGAAATGTGAGGAACATGTGTTTTTTTAGCCAAATTTTGAGGTTTGCAAAGGATTCTGGGTAACAGAACCTGGTCCGAGCCACACAAGTCACCCCTCCTTGGATTCCCCTAGGTCTCTAGTTTTCAGAAATGCACAGGTTTGGTAGGTTTCCCTAGGTGGCGGCTGAGCTAGAGGCCAAAATCTACAGGTAGTCACTTTGCTAAAAACAGCTCTGTTTTCTGTGATATGTCCAGGTTGTGTTTTGGGGCATATCCTGTTGCGGGCGCTAGGCCTACCCACACAAGTGAGGTATCATTGTTATCGGGAGACGTGGGGGAACGCTGGGTGGAAGGAAATTTGTGGCTCCTCTCAGATTCCAGAACTTTCTGCCACAGAAATGTGAGGAACATGTGTTTTTTTAGCCAAATTTTGAGGTTTGCAAAGGATTCTGGGTAACAGAACCTGGTCCGAGCCACACAAGTCACCCCTCCTTGGATTCCCCTAGGTCTCTAGTTTTCAGAAAGGCACAGGTTTGGTAGGTTTCCCTAGGTGGCGGCTGAGCTAGAGGCCAAAATCTACAGGTAGTCACTTTGCTAAAAACAGCTCTGTTTTCTGTGATATGTCCACGTTGTGTTTTGGGGCATATCCTGTCGCGGGCGCTAGGCCTACCCACACAAGTGAGGTATCATTTTTATCGGGAGACGTGGGGGAACGCTGGGTGGAAGGAAATTTGTGTCTCCTCTCAGATTCCAGAACTTTCTGCCACAGAAATGTGAGGAACATGTGTTTTTTTAGCCAAATTTTGAGGTTTGCAAAGGATTCTGGGTAACAGAACCTGGTCCGAGCCACACAAGTCACCCCTCCTTGGATTCCCCTAGGTCTCTAGTTTTCAGAAATGCACAGGTTTGGTAGGTTTCCCTAGGTGGCGGCTGAGCTAGAGGCCAAAATCTACAGGTAGTCCCTTTGCTAAAAACAGCTCTGTTTTCTGTGATATGTCCACGTTGTGTTTTGGGGCATATCCTGTCGCGGGCGCTAGGCCTACCCACACAAGTGAGGTATCATTTTTATCGGGAGACGTGGGGGAACGCTGGGTGGAAGGAAATTTGTGTCTCCTCTCAGATTCCAGAACTTTCTGCCACAGAAATGTGAGGAACATGTGTTTTTATAGCCAAATTTTGAGGTTTGCAAAGGATTTGGGTAACAGAACCTGGTCCGAGCCACACAAGTCACCCCTCCTTGGATTCCCCTAGGTCTCTAGTTTTCAGAAATGCACAGGTTTGGTAGGTTTCCCTAGGTGGTGGCTGAGCTAGAGGCCAAAATCTACAGGTAGTCCCTTTGCTAAAAACAGCTCTGTTTTCTGTGATATGTCCACGTTGTGTTTTGGGGCATATCCTGTCGCGGGCACTAGGCCTACCCACACAAGTGAGGTATCATTTTTATCGGGAGACGTGGGGGAACGCTGGGTGGAAGGAAATTTGTGGCTCCTCTCAGATTCCAGAACTTTCTGCCACAGAAATGTGAGGAACATGTGTTTTTTTAGCCAAATTTTGAGGTTTGCAAAGGATTCGGGGTAACAGAACCTGGTCCGAGCCCCGCAAGTCACCCCTCCTTGGATTCCCCTAGGTCTCTAGTTTTCAGAAATGCACAGGTTTGGTAGGTTTCCCTAGGTGCCCGCTGAGCTACAGGCCAAAATCCACAGGTAGGCACTGTTTTCTTCCAACATTTTGGTTGTGTCCACGTTGCGCTTTGGGGCGTTTCCTGTCGCGGGCGCTAGGCCTACCCACGCAAGTGAGGTATCATTTTTATCGGGAGACGTGGGGGAATGCTGGGTGGAAGGAAATTTGTGGCTCCTCTCAGATTCCAGAACTTTCTGCCACAGAAATGTGATGAACATGTGTTTTTTTAGCCAAATTTTGAGGTTTGCAAAGGATTCTGGGTAACAGAACCTGGTCCGAACCCCGCAAGTCACCCCTCCTTGGATTCCCCTAGGTATCTAGTTTTCAGAAATGCACAGGTTTGGTAGGTTTCCCTAGGTGGCGGCTGAGCTAGAGGCCAAAATCTACAGGTAGTCACTTTGCTAAAAACAGCTCTGTTTTCTGTGATATGTCCACGTTGTGTTTTGGGGCATATCCTGTCGCGGGCGCTAGGCCTACCCACACAAGTGAGGTATCATTTTTATCGGGAGACGTGGGGGAACGCTGGGTGGAAGGAAATTTGTGGTTCCTCTCAGATTCCAGAACTTTCTGCCACAGAAATGTGAGGAACATGTGTTTTTTTAGCCAAATTTTGAGGTTTGCAAAGGATTCTGGGTAACAGAACCTGGTCCGAGCCACACAAGTCACCCCTCCTTGGATTCCCCTAGGTCGCTAGTTTTCAGAAATGCACAGGTTTGGTAGGTTTCCCTAGGTGGCGGCTGAGCTAGAGGCCAAAATCTACAGGTAGTCCCTTTGCTAAAAACAGCTCTGTTTTCTGTGATATGTCCACGTTGTGTTTTGGGGCATATCCTGTCGCGGGCACTAGGCCTACCCACACAAGTGAGGTATCATTTTTATCGGGAGACGTGGGGGAACGCTGGGTGGAAGGAAATTTGTGGCTCCTCTCAGATTCCAGAACTTTCTGCCACAGAAATGTGAGGAACATGTGTTTTTATAGCCAAATTTTGAGGTTTGCAAAGGATTCTGGGTAACAGAACCTGGTCCGAGCCACACAAGTCACCCCTCCTTGGATTCCCCTAGGTCTCTAGTTTTCAGAAATGCACAGGTTTGGTAGGTTTCCCTAGGTGGCGGCTGAGCTAGAGGCCAAAATCTACAGGTAGTCCCTTTGCTAAAAACAGCTCTGTTTTCTGTGATATGTCCACGTTGTGTTTTGGGGCATATCCTGTCGCGGGCACTAGGCCTACCCACACAAGTGAGGTATCATTTTTATCGGGACACGTGGGGGAACGCTGGGTGGAAGGAAATTCGTGGCTCCTCTCAGATTCCAGAACTTTCTGCCACAGAAATGTGAGGAACATGTGTTTTTTTAGCCAAATTTTGAGGTTTGCAAAGGATTCGGGGTAACAGAACCTGGTCCGAGCCCCGCAAGTCACCCCTCCTTGGATTCCCCTAGGTCTCTAGTTTTCAGAAATGCACAGGTTTGGTAGGTTTCCCTAGGTGCCCGCTGAGCTACAGGCCAAAATCCACAGGTAGGCACTGTTTTCTTCCAAAATTTTGGTTGTGTCCACGTTGCGCTTTGGGGCGTTTCCTGTCGCGGGCGCTAGGCCTACCCACGCAAGTGAGGTATCATTTTTATCGGGAGACGTGGGGGAATGCTGGGTGGAAGGAAATTTGTGGCTCCTCTCAGATTCCAGAACTTTCTGCCACAGAAATGTGAGGAACATGTGTTTTTTTAGCCAAATTTTGAGGTTTGCAAAGGATTCTGGGTAACAGAACCTGGTCCGAACCCCGCAAATCACCCCTCCTTGGATTCCCCTAGGTCTCTAGTTTTCAGAAATGCACAGGTTTGGTAGGTTTCCCTAGGTGGCGGCTGAGCTAGAGGCCAAAATCTACAGGTAGTCACTTTGCTAAAAACAGCTCTGTTTTCTGTGATATGTCCACGTTGTGTTTTGGGGCATATCCTGTCGCGGGCGCTAGGCCTACCCACACAAGTGAGGTATCATTTTTATCGGGAGACGTGGGGGAACGCTGGGTGGAAGGAAATTTGTGGTTCCTCTCAGATTCCAGAACTTTCTGCCACAGAAATGTGAGGAACATGTGTTTTTTTAGCCAAATTTTGAGGTTTGCAAAGGATTCTGGGTAACAGAACCTGGTCCGAGCCACACAAGTCACCCCTCCTTGGATTCCCCTAGGTCGCTAGTTTTCAGAAATGCACAGGTTTGGTAGGTTTCCCTAGGTGGCGGCTGAGCTAGAGGCCAAAATCTACAGGTAGTCCCTTTGCTAAAAACAGCTCTGTTTTCTGTGATATGTCCACGTTGTGTTTTGGGGCATATCCTGTCGCGGGCACTAGGCCTACCCACACAAGTGAGGTATCATTTTTATCGGGAGACGTGGGGGAACGCTGGGTGGAAGGAAATTTGTGGCTCCTCTCAGATTCCAAAACTTTCTGCCTCAGAAATGTGAGGAACATGTGTTTTTTTAGCCAAATTTTGAGGTTTGCAAAGGATTCTGGGTAACAGAACCTGGTCCGAGCCCCGCAAGTCACCCCTCCTTGGATTCCCCTAGGTCTCTAGTTTTCAGAAATGCACAGGTTTGGTAGGTTTCCCTAGGTGCCCGGTGAGCTACAGGCCAAAATCCACAGGTAGGCACTGTTTTCTTCCAAAATTTTGGTTGTGTCCACGTTGCGCTTTGGGGCGTTTCCTGTCGCGGGCGCTAGGCCTACCCACGCAAGTGAGGTATCATTTTTATCGGGAGACGTGGGGGAATGCTGGGTGGAATCAAATTTGTGGCTCCTCTCAGATTCCAGAACTTTCTGCCACAGAAATGTGAGGAACATGTGTTTTTTTAGCCAAATTTTGAGGTTTGCAAAGGATTCTGGGTAACAGAACCTGGTCCGAACCCCGCAAGTCACCCCTCCTTGGATTCCCCTAGGTCTCTAGTTTTCAGAAATGCACAGGTTTGGTAGGTTTCCCTAGGTGGCGGCTGAGCTAGAGGCCAAAATCTACAGGTAGTCACTTTGCTAAAAACAGCTCTGTTTTCTGTGATATGTCCACGTTGTGTTTTGGGGCATATCCTGTCGCGGGCGCTAGGCCTACCCACACAAGTGAGGTATCATTTTTATCGGGAGACGTGGGGGAACGCTGGGTGGAAGGAAATTTGTGGCTCCTCTCAGATTCCAGAACTTTCTGCCACAGAAATGTGAGGAACATGTGTTTTTTTAGCCAAATTTTGAGGTTTGCAAAGGATTCTGGGTAACAGAACCTGGTCCGAGCCACACAAGTCACCCCTCCTTGGATTCCCCTAGGTCTCTAGTTTTCAGAAATGCACAGGTTTGGTAGGTTTCCCTAGGTGGCGGCTGAGCTAGAGGCCAAAATCTACAGGTAGTCACTTTGCTAAAAACAGCTCTGTTTTCTGTGATATGTCCAGGTTGTGTTTTGGGGCATATCCTGTTGCGGGCGCTAGGCCTACCCACACAAGTGAGGTATCATTGTTATCGGGAGACGTGGGGGAACGCTGGGTGGAAGGAAATTTGTGGCTCCTCTCAGATTCCAGAACTTTCTGCCACAGAAATGTGAGGAACATGTGTTTTTTTAGCCAAATTTTGAGGTTTGCAAAGGATTCTGGGTAACAGAACCTGGTCCGAGCCACACAAGTCACCCCTCCTTGGATTCCCCTAGGTCTCTAGTTTTCAGAAATGCACAGGTTTGGTAGGTTTCCCTAGGTGTCGGCTGAGCTAGAGGCCAAAATTTACAGGTAGTCACTTTGCTAAAAACAGCTCTGTTTTCTGTGATATGTCCACGTTGTGTTTTGGGGCATATCCTGTCGCGGGCGCTAGGCCTACCCACACAAGTGAGGTATCATTTTTATCGGGAGACGTGGGGGAACGCTGGGTGGAAGGAAATTTGTGGCTCCTCTCAGATTCCAGGACTTTCTGCCACAGAAATGTGAGGAACATGTGTTTTTTTAGCCAAATTTTGAGGTTTGCAAAGGATTCTGGGTAACAGAACCTGGTCCGAGCCACACAAGTCACCCCTCCTTGGATTCCCCTAGGTCTCTAGTTTTCAGAAATGCACAGGTTTGGTAGGTTTCCCTAGGTGACGGCTGAGCTAGAGGCCAAAATCTACAGGTAGTCACTTTGCTAAAAACAGCTCTGTTTTCTGTGATGTGTCCAGGTTGTGTTTTGGGGCATATCCTGTCGCGGGCGCTAGGCCTACCCACACAAGTGAGGTATCATTTTTATCGGGAGACGTGGGGGAACGCTGGGTGGAAGGAAATTTGTGGCTCCTCTCAGATTCCAGAACTTTCTGCCACAGAAATGTGAGGAACATGTGTTTTTTTAGCCAAATTTTGAGGTTTGCAAAGGATTCTGGGTAACAGAACCTGGTCCGAGCCACACAAGTCACCCCTCTTTGGATTCCCCTAGGTCTCTAGTTTTCAGAAAGGCACAGGTTTGGTAGGTTTCCCTAGGTGGCGGCTGAGCTAGAGGCCAAAATCTACAGGTAGTCACTTTGCTAAAAACAGCTCTGTTTTCTGTGATATGTCCACGTTGTGTTTTGGGGCATATCCTGTCGCGGGCGCTAGGCCTACCCACACAAGTGAGGTATCATTTTTATCGGGAGACGTGGGGGAACGCTGGGTGGAAGGAAATTTGTGTCTCCTCTCAGATTCCAGAACTTTCTGCCACAGAAATGTGAGGAACATGTGTTTTTTTAGCCAAATTTTGAGGTTTGCAAAGGATTCTGGGTAACAGAACCTGGTCCGAGCCACACAAGTCACCCCTCCTTGGATTCCCCTAGGTCTCTAGTTTTCAGAAATGCACAGGTTTGGTAGGTTTCCCTAGGTGGCGGCTGAGCTAGAGGCCAAAATCTACAGGTAGTCCCTTTGCTAAAAACAGCTCTGTTTTCTGTGATATGTCCACGTTGTGTTTTGGGGCATATCCTGTCGCGGGCGCTAGGCCTACCCACACAAGTGAGGTATCATTTTTATCGGGAGACGTGGGGGAACGCTGGGTGGAAGGAAATTTGTGGCTCCTCTCAGATTCCAGAACTTTCTGCCACAGAAATGTGAGGAACATGTGTTTTTTTAGCCAAATTTTGAGGTTTGCAAAGGATTCTGGGTAACAGAACCTGGTCCGAGCCACACAAGTCACCCCTCCTTTGATTCCCCTAGGTCTCTAGTTTTCAGAAATGCATAGGTTTGGTAGGTTTCCTTAGGTGGCGGCTGAGCTAGAGGCCAAAATCTACAGGTAGTCACTTTGCTAAAAACAGCTCTGTTTTCTGTGATATGTCCACGTTGTGTTTTGGGGCATATCCTGTCGCGGGCGCTAGGCCTACCCACACAAGTGAGGTATCATTTTTATCGGGAGACGTGGGGGAACGCTGGGTGGAAGGAAATTTGTGGCTCCTCTCAGATTCCAGAACTTTCTGCCACAGAAATGTGAGGAACATGTGTTTTTTTAGCCAAATTGTGAGGTTTGCAAAGGATTCTGGGTAACAGAACCTGGTCCGAGCCACACAAGTCACCCCTCCTTGGATTCCCCTAGGTCTCTAGTTTTCAGAAATGCATAGGTTTGGTAGGTTTCCCTAGGTGGCGGCTGAGCTAGAGGCCAAAATCTACAGGTAGTCACTTTGCTAAAAACAGCTCTGTTTTCTGTGATATGTCCACGTTGTGTTTTGGGGCATATCCTGTCGCGGGCGCTAGGCCTACCCACACAAGTGAGGTATCATTTTTATCGGGAGACGTGGGGGAACGCTGGGTGGAAGGAAATTTGTGGCTCCTCTCAGATTCCAGAACTTTCTGCCACAGAAATGTGAGGAACATGTGTTTTTTTAGCCAAATTTTGAGGTTTGCAAAGGATTCTGGGTAACAGAACCTGGTCCGAGCCCCGCAAGTCACCCCTCCTTGGATCCCCCTAGGTCTCTAGTTTTCAGAAATGCACAGGTTTGGTAGGTTTCCCTAGGTGGCGGCTGAGCTAGAGGCCAAAATCTACAGGTAGTCACTTTGCTAAAAACAGCTCTGTTTTCTGTGATGTGTCCAGGTTGTGTTTTGGGGCATATCCTGTCGCGGGCGCTAGGCCTACCCACACAAGTGAGGTATCATTTTTATCGGGAGACGTGGGGGAATGCTGGGTGGAAGGAAATTTGTCGCTACTCTCAGATTCCAGAACTTTCTGCCACAGAAATGTGAGGAACATGTGTTTTTTTAGCCAAATTTTGAGGTTTGCAAAGGATTCTGGGTAACAGAACCTGGTCCGAGCCACACAAGTCACCCCTCCTTGGATTCCCCTAGGTCTCTAGTTTTCAGAAATGCACAGGTTTGGTAGGTTTCCCTAGGTGGCGGCTGAGCTAGAGGCCAAAATCTACAGGTAGTCCCTTTGCTAAAAACAGCTCTGTTTTCTGTGATATGTCCACGTTGTGTTTTGGGGCATATCCTGTCGCGGGCGCTAGGCCTACCCACACAAGTGAGGTATCATTTTTATCGGGAGACGTGGGGGAACGCTGGGTGGAAGGAAATTTGTGTCTCCTCTCAGATTCCAGAACTTTCTGCCACAGAAATGTGAGGAACATGTGTTTTTATAGCCAAATTTTGAGGTTTGCAAAGGATTTGGGTAACAGAACCTGGTCCGAGCCACACAAGTCACCCCTCCTTGGATTCCCCTAGGTCTCTAGTTTTCAGAAATGCACAGGTTTGGTAGGTTTCCCTAGGTGGTGGCTGAGCTAGAGGCCAAAATCTACAGGTAGTCCCTTTGCTAAAAACAGCTCTGTTTTCTGTGATATGTCCACGTTGTGTTTTGGGGCATATCCTGTCGCGGGCACTAGGCCTACCCACACAAGTGAGGTATCATTTTTATCGGGAGACGTGGGGGAACGCTGGGTGGAAGGAAATTTGTGGCTCCTCTCAGATTCCAGAACTTTCTGCCACAGAAATGTGAGGAACATGTGTTTTTTTAGCCAAATTTTGAGGTTTGCAAAGGATTCGGGGTAACAGAACCTGGTCCGAGCCCCGCAAGTCACCCCTCCTTGGATTCCCCTAGGTCTCTAGTTTTCAGAAATGCACAGGTTTGGTAGGTTTCCCTAGGTGCCCGCTGAGCTACAGGCCAAAATCCACAGGTAGGCACTGTTTTCTTCCAACATTTTGGTTGTGTCCACGTTGCGCTTTGGGGCGTTTCCTGTCGCGGGCGCTAGGCCTACCCACGCAAGTGAGGTATCATTTTTATCGGGAGACGTGGGGGAATGCTGGGTGGAAGGAAATTTGTGGCTCCTCTCAGATTCCAGAACTTTCTGCCACAGAAATGTGATGAACATGTGTTTTTTTAGCCAAATTTTGAGGTTTGCAAAGGATTCTGGGTAACAGAACCTGGTCCGAACCCCGCAAGTCACCCCTCCTTGGATTCCCCTAGGTCTCTAGTTTTCAGAAATGCACAGGTTTGGTAGGTTTCCCTAGGTGGCGGCTGAGCTAGAGGCCAAAATCTACAGGTAGTCACTTTGCTAAAAACAGCTCTGTTTTCTGTGATATGTCCACGTTGTGTTTTGGGGCATATCCTGTCGCGGGCGCTAGGCCTACCCACACAAGTGAGGTATCATTTTTATCGGGAGACGTGGGGGAACGCTGGGTGGAAGGAAATTTGTGGTTCCTCTCAGATTCCAGAACTTTCTGCCACAGAAATGTGAGGAACATGTGTTTTTTTAGCCAAATTTTGAGGTTTGCAAAGGATTCTGGGTAACAGAACCTGGTCCGAGCCACACAAGTCACCCCTCCTTGGATTCCCCTAGGTCGCTAGTTTTCAGAAATGCACAGGTTTGGTAGGTTTCCCTAGGTGGCGGCTGAGCTAGAGGCCAAAATCTACAGGTAGTCCCTTTGCTAAAAACAGCTCTGTTTTCTGTGATATGTCCACGTTGTGTTTTGGGGCATATCCTGTCGCGGGCACTAGGCCTACCCACACAAGTGAGGTATCATTTTTATCGGGAGACGTGGGGGAACGCTGGGTGGAAGGAAATTTGTGGCTCCTCTCAGATTCCAGAACTTTCTGCCACAGAAATGTGAGGAACATGTGTTTTTATAGCCAAATTTTGAGGTTTGCAAAGGATTCTGGGTAACAGAACCTGGTCCGAGCCCCGCAAGTCACCCCTCCTTGGATTCCCCTAGGTCTCTAGTTTTCAGAAATGCACAGGTTTGGTAGGTTTCCCTAGGTGCCCGCTGAGCTACAGGCCAAAATCCACAGGTAGGCACTGTTTTCTTCCAAAATTTTGGTTGTGTCCACGTTGCGCTTTGGGGCGTTTCCTGTCGCGGGCGCTAGGCCTACCCACGCAAGTGAGGTATCATTTTTATCGGGAGACGTGGGGGAATGCTGGGTGGAATCAAATTTGTGGCTCCTCTCAGATTCCAGAACTTTCTGCCACAGAAATGTGAGGAACATGTGTTTTTTTAGCCAAATTGTGAGGTTTGCAAAGGATTCTGGGTAACAGAACCTGGTCCGAGCCACACAAGTCACCCCTCCTTGGATTCCCCTAGGTCCCTAGTTTTCAGAAATGCACAGGTTTGGTAGGTTTCCCTAGGTGGCGGCTGAGCTAGAGGCCAAAATCTACAGGTAGTCACTTTGCTAAAAACAGCTCTGTTTTCTGTGATGTGTCCAGGTTGTGTTTTGGGGCATATCCTGTCGCGGGCGCTAGGCCTACCCACACAAGTGAGGTATCATTTTTATCGGGAGACGTGGGGGAACGCTGGGTGGAAGGAAATTTGTGGCTCCTCTCAGATTCCAGAACTTTCTGCCACAGAAATGTGAGGAACATGTGTTTTTTTAGCCAAATTTTGAGGTTTGCAAAGGATTCTGGGTAACAGAACCTGGTCCGAGCCACACAAGTCACCCCTCCTTGGATTCCCCTAGGTCTCTAGTTTTCAGAAATGCACAGGTTTGGTAGGTTTCCCTAGGTGGCGGCTGAGCTAGAGGCCAAAATCTACAGGTAGTCACTTTGCTAAAAACAGCTCTGTTTTCTGTGATATGTCCACGTTGTGTTTTGGGGCATATCCTGTCGCGGGCGCTAGGCCTACCCACACAAGTGAGGTATCATTTTTATCGGGAGACGTGGGGGAACGCTGGGTGGAAGGAAATTTGTGTCACCTCTCAGATTCCAGAACTTTCTGCCACAGAAATGTGAGGAACATGTGTTTTTATAGCCAAATTTTGAGGTTTGCAAAGGATTTGGGTAACAGAACCTGGTCCGAGCCACACAAGTCACCCCTCCTTGGATTCCCCTAGGTCTCTAGTTTTCAGAAATGCACAGGTTTGGTAGGTTTCCCTAGGTGGCGGCTGAGCTAGAGGCCAAAATCTACAGGTAGTCCCTTTGCTAAAAACAGCTCTGTTTTCTGTGATATGTCCACGTTGTGTTTTGGGGCATATCCTGTCGCGGGCACTAGGCCTACCCACACAAGTGAGGTATCATTTTTATCGGGACACGTGGGGGAACGCTGGGTGGAAGGAAATTTGTGGCTCCTCTCCGATTCCAGAACTTTCTGCCACAGAAATGTGAGGAACATGTGTTTTTTTAGCCAAATTTTGAGGTTTGCAAAGGATTCGGGGTAACAGAACCTGGTCCGAGCCCCGCAAGTCACCCCTCCTTGGATTCCCCTAGGTCTCTAGTTTTCAGAAATGCACAGGTTTGGTAGGTTTCCCTAGGTGCCCGCTGAGCTACAGGCCAAAATCCACAGGTAGGCACTGTTTTCTTCCAAAATTTTGGTTGTGTCCACGTTGCGCTTTGGGGCGTTTCCTGTCGCGGGCGCTAGGCCTACCCACGCAAGTGAGGTATCATTTTTATCGGGAGACGTGGGGGAATGCTGGGTGGAAGGAAATTTGTGGCTCCTCTCAGATTCCAGAACTTTCTGCCACAGAAATGTGAGGAACATGTGTTTTTTTAGCCAAATTTTGAGGTTTGCAAAGGATTCTGGGTAACAGAACCTGGTCCGAACCCCGCAAGTCACCCCTCCTTGGATTCCCCTAGGTCTCTAGTTTTCAGAAATGCACAGGTTTGGTAGGTTTCCCTAGGTGGCGGCTGAGCTAGAGGCCAAAATCTACAGGTAGTCACTTTGCTAAAAACAGCTCTGTTTTCTGTGATATGTCCACGTTGTGTTTTGGGGCATATCCTGTCGCGGGCGCTAGGCCTACCCACACAAGTGAGGTATCATTTTTATCGGGAGACGTGGGGGAACGCTGGGTGGAAGGAAATTTGTGGTTCCTCTCAGATTCCAGAACTTTCTGCCACAGAAATGTGAGGAACATGTGTTTTTTTAGCCAAATTTTGAGGTTTGCAAAGGATTCTGGGTAACAGAACCTGGTCCGAGCCACACAAGTCACCCCTCCTTGGATTCCCCTAGGTCGCTAGTTTTCAGAAATGCACAGGTTTGGTAGGTTTCCCTAGGTGGCGGCTGAGCTAGAGGCCAAAATCTACAGGTAGTCCCTTTGCTAAAAACAGCTCTGTTTTCTGTGATATGTCCACGTTGTGTTTTGGGGCATATCCTGTCGCGGGCACTAGGCCTACCCACACAAGTGAGGTATCATTTTTATCGGGAGACGTGGGGGAACGCTGGGTGGAAGGAAATTTGTGGCTCCTCTCAGATTCCAAAACTTTCTGCCACAGAAATGTGAGGAACATGTGTTTTTTTAGCCAAATTTTGAGGTTTGCAAAGGATTCTGGGTAACAGAACCTGGTCCGAGCCCCGCAAGTCACCCCTCCTTGGATTCCCCTAGGTCTCTAGTTTTCAGAAATGCACAGGTTTGGTAGGTTTCCCTAGGTGCCCGGTGAGCTGCAGGCCAAAATCCACAGGTAGGCACTGTTTTCTTCCAAAATTTTGGTTGTGTCCACGTTGCGCTTTGGGGCGTTTCCTGTCGCGGGCGCTAGGCCTACCCACGCAAGTGAGGTATCATTTTTATCGGGAGACGTGGGGGAATGCTGGGTGGAATCAAATTTGTGGCTCCTCTCAGATTCCAGAACTTTCTGCCACAGAAATGTGAGGAACATGTGTTTTTTTAGCCAAATTTTGAGGTTTGCAAAGGATTCTGGGTAACAGAACCTGGTCCGAACCCCGCAAGTCACCCCTCCTTGGATTCCCCTAGGTATCTAGTTTTCAGAAATGCACAGGTTTGGTAGGTTTCCCTAGGTGGCGGCTGAGCTAGAGGCCAAAACCTACAGGTAGTCACTTTGCTAAAAACAGCTCTGTTTTCTGTGATATGTCCACGTTGTGTTTTGGGGCATATCCTGTCGCGGGCGCTAGGCCTACCCACACAAGTGAAGTATCATTTTTATCGGGAGACGTGGGGGAACGCTGGGTGGAAGGAAATTTGTGGCTCCTCTCAGATTCCAGAACTTTCTGCCACAGAAATGTGAGGAACATGTGTTTTTTTAGCCAAATTTTGAGGTTTGCAAAGGATTCTGGGTAACAGAACCTGGTCCGAGCCACACAAGTCACCCCTCCTTGGATTCCCCTAGGTCTCTAGTTTTCAGAAATGCACAGGTTTGGTAGGTTTCCCTAGGTGGCGGCTGAGTTAGAGGCCAAAATCTACAGGTAGTCACTTTGCTAAAAACAGCTCTGTTTTCTGTGATATGTCCAGGTTGTGTTTTGGGGCATATCCTGTTGCGGGCGCTAGGCCTACCCACACAAGTGAGGTATCATTGTTATCGGGAGACGTGGGGGAACGCTGGGTGGAAGGAAATTTGTGGCTCCTCTCAGATTCCAGAACTTTCTGCCACAGAAATGTGAGGAACATGTGTTTTTTTAGCCAAATTTTGAGGTTTGCAAAGGATTCTGGGTAACAGAACCTGGTCCGAGCCACACAAGTCACCCCTCCTTGGATTCCCCTAGGTCTCTAGTTTTCAGAAATGCACAGGTTTGGTAGGTTTCCCTAGGTGTCGGCTGAGCTAGAGGCCAAAATTTACAGGTAGTCACTTTGCTAAAAACAGCTCTGTTTTCTGTGATATGTCCACGTTGTGTTTTGGGGCATATCCTGTCGCGGGCGCTAGGCCTACCCACACAAGTGAGGTATCATTTTTATCGGGAGACGTGGGGGAACGCTGGGTGGAAGGAAATTTGTGGCTCCTCTCAGATTCCAGGACTTTCTGCCACAGAAATGTGAGGAACATGTGTTTTTTTAGCCAAATTTTGAGGTTTGCAAAGGATTCTGGGTAACAGAACCTGGTCCGAGCCACACAAGTCACCCCTCCTTGGATTCCCCTAGGTCTCTAGTTTTCAGAAATGCACAGGTTTGGTAGGTTTCCCTAGGTGGCGGCTGAGCTAGAGGCCAAAATCTACAGGTAGTCACTTTGCTAAAAACAGCTCTGTTTTCTGTGATGTGTCCAGGTTGTGTTTTGGGGCATATCCTGTCGCGGGCGCTAGGCCTACCCACACAAGTGAGGTATCATTTTTATCGGGAGACGTGGGGGAACGCTGGGTGGAAGGAAATTTGTGGTTCCTCTCAGATTCCAGAACTTTCTGCCACAGAAATGTGAGGAACATGTGTTTTTTTAGCCAAATTTTGAGGTTTGCAAAGGATTCTGGGTAACAGAACCTGGTCCGAGCCACACAAGTCACCCCTCCTTGGATTCCCCTAGGTCGCTAGTTTTCAGAAATGCACAGGTTTGGTAGGTTTCCCTAGGTGGCGGCTGAGCTAGAGGCCAAAATCTACAGGTAGTCCCTTTGCCAAAAACAGCTCTGTTTTCTGTGATATGTCCACGTTGTGTTTTGGGGCATATCCTGTCGCGGGCACTAGGCCTACCCACACAAGTGAGGTATCATTTTTATCGGGAGACGTGGGGGAACGCTGGGTGGAAGGAAATTTGTGGCTCCTCTCAGATTCCAGAACTTTCTGCCACAGAAATGTGAGGAACATGTGTTTTTTTAGCCAAATTTTGAGGTTTGCAAAGGATTCTGGGTAACAGAACCTGGTCCGAGCCCCGCAAGTCACCCCTCCTTGGATTCCCCTAGGTCTCTAGTTTTCAGAAATGCACAGGTTTGGTAGGTTTCCCTAGGTGCCCGCTGAGCTACAGGCCAAAATCCACAGGTAGGCACTGTTTTCTTCCAAAATTTTGGTTGTGTCCACGTTGCGCTTTGGGGCGTTTCCTGTCGCGGGCGCTAGGCCTACCCACGCAAGTGAGGTATCATTTTTATCGGGAGACGTGGGGGAATGCTGGGTGGAATCAAATTTGTGGCTCCTCTCAGATTCCAGAACTTTCTGCCACAGAAATGTGAGGAACATGTGTTTTTTTAGCCAAATTGTGAGGTTTGCAAAGGATTCTGGGTAACAGAACCTGGTCCGAGCCACACAAGTCACCCCTCCTTGGATTCCCCTAGGTCCCTAGTTTTCAGAAATGCACAGGTTTGGTAGGTTTCCCTAGGTGGCGGCTGAGCTAGAGGCCAAAATCTACAGGTAGTCACTTTGCTAAAAACAGCTCTGTTTTCTGTGATGTGTCCAGGTTGTGTTTTGGGGCATATCCTGTCGCGGGCGCTAGGCCTACCCACACAAGTGAGGTATCATTTTTATCGGGAGACGTGGGGGAACGCTGGGTGGAAGGAAATTTGTGGCTCCTCTCAGATTCCAGAACTTTCTGCCACAGAAATGTGAGGAACATGTGTTTTTTTAGCCAAATTTTGAGGTTTGCAAAGGATTCTGGGTAACAGAACCTGGTCCGAGCCACACAAGTCACCCCTCCTTGGATTCCCCTAGGTCTCTAGTTTTCAGAAATGCACAGGTTTGGTAGGTTTCCCTAGGTGGCGGCTGAGCTAGAGGCCAAAATCTACAGGTAGTCACTTTGCTAAAAACAGCTCTGTTTTCTGTGATATGTCCACGTTGTGTTTTGGGGCATATCCTGTCGCGGGCGCTAGGCCTACCCACACAAGTGAGGTATCATTTTTATCGGGAGACGTGGGGGAACGCTGGGTGGAAGGAAATTTGTGTCTCCTCTCAGATTCCAGAACTTTCTGCCACAGAAATGTGAGGAACATGTGTTTTTATAGCCAAATTTTGAGGTTTGCAAAGGATTTGGGTAACAGAACCTGGTCCGAGCCACACAAGTCACCCCTCCTTGGATTCCCCTAGGTCTCTAGTTTTCAGAAATGCACAGGTTTGGTAGGTTTCCCTAGGTGGCGGCTGAGCTAGAGGCCAAAATCTACAGGTAGTCCCTTTGCTAAAAACAGCTCTGTTTTCTGTGATATGTCCACGTTGTGTTTTGGGGCATATCCTGTCGCGGGCACTAGGCCTACCCACACAAGTGAGGTATCATTTTTATCGGGACACGTGGGGGAACGCTGGGTGGAAGGAAATTTGTGGCTCCTCTCCGATTCCAGAACTTTCTGCCACAGAAATGTGAGGAACATGTGTTTTTTTAGCCAAATTTTGAGGTTTGCAAAGGATTCGGGGTAACAGAACCTGGTCCGAGCCCCGCAAGTCACCCCTCCTTGGATTCCCCTAGGTCTCTAGTTTTCAGAAATGCACAGGTTTGGTAGGTTTCCCTAGGTGCCCGCTGAGCTACAGGCCAAAATCCACAGGTAGGCACTGTTTTCTTCCAAAATTTTGGTTGTGTCCACGTTGCGCTTTGGGGCGTTTCCTGTCGCGGGCGCTAGGCCTACCCACGCAAGTGAGGTATCATTTTTATCGGGAGACGTGGGGGAATGCTGGGTGGAAGGAAATTTGTGGCTCCTCTCAGATTCCAGAACTTTCTGCCACAGAAATGTGAGGAACATGTGTTTTTTTAGCCAAATTTTGAGGTTTGCAAAGGATTCTGGGTAACAGAACCTGGTCCGAACCCCGCAAGTCACCCCTCCTTGGATTCCCCTAGGTCTCTAGTTTTCAGAAATGCACAGGTTTGGTAGGTTTCCCTAGGTGGCGGCTGAGCTAGAGGCCAAAATCTACAGGTAGTCACTTTGCTAAAAACAGCTCTGTTTTCTGTGATATGTCCACGTTGTGTTTTGGGGCATATCCTGTCGCGGGCGCTAGGCCTACCCACACAAGTGAGGTATCATTTTTATCGGGAGACGTGGGGGAACGCTGGGTGGAAGGAAATTTGTGGTTCCTCTCAGATTCCAGAACTTTCTGCCACAGAAATGTGAGGAACATGTGTTTTTTTAGCCAAATTTTGAGGTTTGCAAAGGATTCTGGGTAACAGAACCTGGTCCGAGCCACACAAGTCACCCCTCCTTGGATTCCCCTAGGTCGCTAGTTTTCAGAAATGCACAGGTTTGGTAGGTTTCCCTAGGTGGCGGCTGAGCTAGAGGCCAAAATCTACAGGTAGTCCCTTTGCTAAAAACAGCTCTGTTTTCTGTGATATGTCCACGTTGTGTTTTGGGGCATATCCTGTCGCGGGCACTAGGCCTACCCACACAAGTGAGGTATCATTTTTATCGGGAGACGTGGGGGAACGCTGGGTGGAAGGAAATTTGTGGCTCCTCTCAGATTCCAAAACTTTCTGCCACAGAAATGTGAGGAACATGTGTTTTTTTAGCCAAATTTTGAGGTTTGCAAAGGATTCTGGGTAACAGAACCTGGTCCGAGCCCCGCAAGTCACCCCTCCTTGGATTCCCCTAGGTCTCTAGTTTTCAGAAATGCACAGGTTTGGTAGGTTTCCCTAGGTGCCCGGTGAGCTACAGGCCAAAATCCACAGGTAGGCACTGTTTTCTTCCAAAATTTTGGTTGTGTCCACGTTGCGCTTTGGGGCGTTTCCTGTCGCGGGCGCTAGGCCTACCCACGCAAGTGAGGTATCATTTTTATCGGGAGACGTGGGGGAATGCTGGGTGGAATCAAATTTGTGGCTCCTCTCAGATTCCAGAACTTTCTGCCACAGAAATGTGAGGAACATGTGTTTTTTTAGCCAAATTTTGAGGTTTGCAAAGGATTCTGGGTAACAGAACCTGGTCCGAACCCCGCAAGTCACCCCTCCTTGGATTCCCCTAGGTCTCTAGTTTTCAGAAATGCACAGGTTTGGTAGGTTTCCCTAGGTGGCGGCTGAGCTAGAGGCCAAAATCTACAGGTAGTCACTTTGCTAAAAACAGCTCTGTTTTCTGTGATATGTCCACGTTGTGTTTTGGGGCATATCCTGTCGCGGGCGCTAGGCCTACCCAAACAAGTGAAGTATCATTTTTATCGGGAGACGTGGGGGAACGCTGGGTGGAAGGAAATTTGTGGCTCCTCTCAGATTCCAGAACTTTCTGCCACAGAAATGTGAGGAACATGTGTTTTTTTAGCCAAATTTTGAGGTTTGCAAAGGATTCTGGGTAACAGAACCTGGTCCGAGCCACACAAGTCACCCCTCCTTGGATTCCCCTAGGTCTCTAGTTTTCAGAAATGCACAGGTTTGGTAGGTTTCCCTAGGTGGCGGCTGAGCTAGAGGCCAAAATCTACAGGTAGTCACTTTGCTAAAAACAGCTCTGTTTTCTGTGATATGTCCAGGTTGTGTTTTGGGGCATATCCTGTTGCGGGCGCTAGGCCTACCCACACAAGTGAGGTATCATTGTTATCGGGAGACGTGGGGGAACGCTGGGTGGAAGGAAATTTGTGGCTCCTCTCAGATTCCAGAACTTTCTGCCACAGAAATGTGAGGAACATGTGTTTTTTTAGCCAAATTTTGAAGTTTGCAAAGGATTCTGGGTAACAGAACCTGGTCCGAGCCACATAAGTCACCCCTCCTTGGATTCCCCTAGGTCTCTAGTTTTCAGAAATGCACAGGTTTGGTAGGTTTCCCTAGGTGTCGGCTGAGCTAGAGGCCAAAATTTACAGGTAGTCACTTTGCTAAAAACAGCTCTGTTTTCTGTGATATGTCCACGTTGTGTTTTGGGGCATATCCTGTCGCGGGCGCTAGGCCTACCCACACAAGTGAGGTATCATTTTTATCGGGAGACGTGGGGGAACGCTGGGTGGAAGGAAATTTGTGGCTCCTCTCAGATTCCAGGACTTTCTGCCACAGAAATGTGAGGAACATGTGTTTTTTTAGCCAAATTTTGAGGTTTGCAAAGGATTCTGGGTAACAGAACCTGGTCCGAGCCACACAAGTCACCCCTCCTTGGATTCCCCTAGGTCTCTAGTTTTCAGAAATGCACAGGTTTGGTAGGTTTCCCTAGGTGGCGGCTGAGCTAGAGGCCAAAATCTACAGGTAGTCACTTTGCTAAAAACAGCTCTGTTTTCTGTGATGTGTCCAGGTTGTGTTTTGGGGCATATCCTGTCGCGGGCGCTAGGCCTACCCACACAAGTGAGGTATCATTTTTATCGGGAGACGTGGGGGAACGCTGGGTGGAAGAAAATTTGTGGCTCCTCTCAGATTCCAGAACTTTCTGCCACAGAAATGTGAGGAACATGTGTTTTTTTAGCCAAATTTTGAGGTTTGCAAAGGATTCTGGGTAACAGAACCTGGTCCGAGCCACACAAGTCACCCCTCCTTGGATTCCCCTAGGTCTCTAGTTTTCAGAAAGGCACAGGTTTGGTAGGTTTCCCTAGGTGGCGGCTGAGCTAGAGGCCAAAATCTACAGGTAGTCACTTTGCTAAAAACAGCTCTGTTTTCTGTGATATGTCCACGTTGTGTTTTGGGGCATATCCTGTCGCGGGCGCTAGGCCTTCCCACACAAGTGAGGTATCATTTTTATCGGGAGACGTGGGGGAACGCTGGGTGGAAGGAAATTTGTGTCTCCTCTCAGATTCCAGAACTTTCTGCCACAGAAATGTGAGGAACATGTGTTTTTATAGCCAAATTTTGAGGTTTGCAAAGGATTCTGGGTAACAGAACCTGGTCCGAGCCACACAAGTCACCCCTCCTTGGATTCCCCTAGGTCTCTAGTTTTCAGAAATGCACAGGTTTGGTAGGTTTCCCTAGGTGGCGGCTGAGCTAGAGGCCAAAATCTACAGGTAGTCCCTTTGCTAAAAACAGCTCTGTTTTCTGTGATATGTCCACGTTGTGTTTTGGGGCATATCCTGTCGCGGGCGCTAGGCCTACCCACACAAGTGAGGTATCATTTTTATCGGGAGACGTGGGGGAACGCTGGGTGGAAGGAAATTTGTGGCTCCTCTCAGATTCCAGAACTTTCTGCCACAGAAATGTGAGGAACATGTGTTTTTTTAGCCAAATTTTGAGGTTTGCAAAGGATTCTGGGTAACAGAACCTGGTCCGAGCCACACAAGTCACCCCTCCTTTGATTCCCCTAGGTCTCTAGTTTTCAGAAATGCATAGGTTTGGTAGGTTTCCCTAGGTGGCGGCTGAGCTAGAGGCCAAAATCTACAGGTAGTAACTTTGCTAAAAACAGCTCTGTTTTCTGTGATATGTCCACGTTGTGTTTTGGGGCATATCCTGTCGCGGGCGCTAGGCCTACCCACACAAGTGAGGTATCATTTTTATCGGGAGACGTGGGGGAACGCTGGGTGGAAGGAAATTTGTGGCTCCTCTCAGATTCCAGAACTTTCTGCCACAGAAATGTGATAAACATATGTTTTTTTAGCCAAATTGTGAGGTTTGCAAAGGATTCTGGGTAACAGAACCTGGTCCGAGCCACACAAGTCACCCCTCCTTGGATTCCCCTAGGTCTCTAGTTTTCAGAAATGCATAGGTTTGGTAGGTTTCCCTAGGTGGCGGCTGAGCTAGAGGCCAAAATCTACAGGTAGTCACTTTGCTAAAAACAGCTCTGTTTTCTGTGATATGTCCACGTTGTGTTTTGGGGCATATCCTGTCGCGGGCGCTAGGCCTACCCACACAAGTGAGGTATCATTTTTATCGGGAGACGTGAGGGAACGCTGGGTGGAAGGAAATTTGTGGCTCCTCTCAGATTCCAGAACTTTCTGCCACAGAAATGTGAGGAACATGTGTTTTTTTAGCCAAATTTTGAGGTTTGCAAAGGATTCTGGGTAACAGAACCTGGTCCGAGCCCCGCAAGTCACCCCTCCTTGGATCCCCCTAGGTCTCTAGTTTTCAGAAATGCACAGGTTTGGTAGGTTTCCCTAGGTGGCGGCTGAGCTAGAGGCCAAAATCTACAGGTAGTCACTTTGCTAAAAACAGCTCTGTTTTCTGTGATATGTCCACGTTGTGTTTTGGGGCATATCCTGTCGCGGGCGCTAGGCCTACCCACACAAGTGAGGTATCATTTTTATCGGGAGACGTGGGGGAACGCTAGGTGGAAGGAAATTTGTGGCTCCTCTCAGATTCCAGAACTTTCTGCCACAGAAATGTGAGGAACATGTGTTTTTTTAGCCAAATTTTGAGGTTTGCAAAGGATTCTGGGTAACCGAACCTGGTCCGAGCCACACAAGTTACCCCTCCTTGGATTCCCCTAGGTCTCTAGTTTTCAGAAATGCACAGGTTTGGTAGGTTTCCCTAGGTGGCGGCTGAGCTAGAGGCCAAAATCTACAGGTAGTCACTTTGCTAAAAACAGCTCTGTTTTCTGTGATGTGTCCAGGTTGTGTTTTGGGGCATATCCTGTCGCGGGCGCTAGGCCTACCCACACAAGTGAGGTATCATTTTTATCGGGAGACGTGGGGGAATGCTGGGTGGAAGGAAATTTGTCGCTCCTCTCAGATTCCAGAACTTTCTGCCACAGAAATGTGAGGAACATGTGTTTTTTTAGCCAAATTTTGAGGTTTGCAAAGGATTCTGGGTAACAGAACCTGGTCCGAGCCACACAAGTCACCCCTCCTTGGATTCCCCTATGTCTCTAGTTTTCAGAAATGCACAGGTTTGGTAGGTTTCCCTAGGTGGCGGCTGAGCTAGAGGCCAAAATCTACAGTTAGTCCCTTTGCTAAAAACAGCTCTGTTTTCTGTGATATGTCCACGTTGTGTTTTGGGGCATATCCTGTCGCGGGCGCTAGGCCTACCCACACAAGTGAGGTATCATTTTTATCGGGAGACGTGGGGGAACGCTGGGTGGAAGGAAATTTGTGTCTCCTCTCAGATTCCAGAACTTTCTGCCACAGAAATGTGAGGAACATGTGTTTTTATAGCCAAATTTTGAGGTTTGCAAAGGATTTGGGTAACAGAACCTGGTCCGAGCCACACAAGTCACCCCTCCTTGGATTCCCCTAGGTCTCTAGTTTTCAGAAATGCACAGGTTTGGTAGGTTTCCCTAGGTGGCGGCTGAGCTAGAGGCCAAAATCTACAGGTAGTCCCTTTGCTAAAAACAGCTCTGTTTTCTGTGATATGTCCACGTTGTGTTTTGGGGCATATCCTGTCGCGGGCGCTAGGCCTACCCACACAAGTGAGGTATCATTTTTATCGGGAGACGTGGAGGAACGCTGGGTGGAAGGAAATTTGTGGCTCCTCTCAGATTCCAGAACTTTCTGCCACAGAAATGTGAGGAACATGTGTTTTTTTAGCCAAATTTTGAGGTTTGCAAAGGATTCTGGGTAACAGAACCTGGTCCGAGCCACACAAGTCACCCCTCCTTGGATTCCCCTAGGTCTCTAGTTTTCAGAAATGCACAGGTTTGGTAGGTTTCCCTAGGTGGCGGCTGAGCTAGAGGCCAAAATCTACAGGTAGTCCCTTTGCTAAAAACAGCTCTGTTTTCTGTGATATGTCCACGTTGTGTTTTGGGGCATATCCTGTCGCGGGCACTAGGCCTACCCACACAAGTGAGGTATCATTTTTATCGGGAGACGTGGGGGAACGCTGGGTGGAAGGAAATTTGTGCCTCCTCTCAGATTCCAGAACTTTCTGCCACAGAAATGTGAGGAACATGTGTTTTTTTAGCCAAATTTTGAGGTTTGCAAAGGATTCGGGGTAACAGAACCTGGTCCGAGCCCCGCAAGTCACCCCTCCTTGGATTCCCCTAGGTCTCTAGTTTTCAGAAATGCACAGGTTTGGTAGGTTTCCCTAGGTGCCCGCTGAGCTACAGGCCAAAATCCACAGGTAGGCACTGTTTTCTTCCAACATTTTGGTTGTGTCCACGTTGCGCTTTGGGGCGTTTCCTGTCGCGGGCGCTAGGCCTACCCACGCAAGTGAGGTATCATTTTTATCGGGAGACGTGGGGGAATGCTGGGTGGAAGGAAATTTGTGGCTCCTCTCAGATTCCAGAACTTTCTGCCACAGAAATGTGAGGAACATGTGTTTTTTTAGCCAAATTTTGAGGTTTGCAAAGGATTCTGGGTAACAGAACCTGGTCCGAACCCCGCAAGTCACCCCTCCTTGGATTCCCCTAGGTCTCTAGTTACAGGTTTGGTAGGTTTCCCTAGGTGGCGGCTGAGCTAGAGGCCAAAATCTACAGGTAGTCACTTTGCTAAAAACAGCTCTGTTTTCTGTGATATGTCCACGTTGTGTTTTGGGGCATATCCTGTCGCGGGCGCTAGGCCTACCCACACAAGTGAGGTATCATTTTTATCGGGAGACGTGGGGGAACGCTGGGTGGAAGGAAATTTGTGGTTCCTCTCAGATTCCAGAACTTTCTGCCACAGAAATGTGAGGAACATGTGTTTTTTTAGCCAAATTTTGAGGTTTGCAAAGGATTCTGGGTAACAGAACCTGGTCCGAGCCACACAAGTCACCCCTCCTTGGATTCCCCTAGGTCGCTAGTTTTCAGAAATGCACAGGTTTGGTAGGTTTCCCTAGGTGGCGGCTGAGCTAGAGGCCAAAATCTACAGGTAGTCCCTTTGCTAAAAACAGCTCTGTTTTCTGTGATATGTCCACGTTGTGTTTTGGGGCATATCCTGTCGCGGGCACTAGGCCTACCCACACAAGTGGGGGAACGCTGGGTGGAAGGAAATTTGTGGCTCCTCTCAGATTCCAGAACTTTCTGCCACAGAAATGTGAGGAACATGTGTTTTTTTAGCCAAATTTTGAGGTTTGCAAAGGATTCTGGGTAACAGAACCTGGTCCGAGCCCCGCAAGTCACCCCTCCTTGGATTCCCCTAGGTCTCTAGTTTTCAGAAATGCACAGGTTTGGTAGGTTTCCCTAGGTGCCCGCTGAGCTACAGGCCAAAATCCACAGGTAGGCACTGTTTTCTTCCAAAATTTTGGTTGTGTCCACGTTGCGCTTTGGGGCGTTTCCTGTCGCGGGCGCTAGGCCTACCCACGCAAGTGAGGTATCATTTTTATCGGGAGACGTGGGGGAATGCTGGGTGGAATCAAATTTGTGGCTCCTCTCAGATTCCAGAACTTTCTGCCACAGAAATGTGAGGAACATGTGTTTTTTTAGCCAAATTTTGAGGTTTGCAAAGGATTCTGGGTAACAGAACCTGGTCCGAACCCCGCAAGTCACCCCTCCTTGGATTCCCCTAGGTCTCTAGTTTTCAGAAATGCACAGGTTTGGTAGGTTTCCCTAGGTGGCGGCTGAGCTAGAGGCCAAAATCTACAGGTAGTCACTTTGCTAAAAACAGCTCTGTTTTCTGTGATATGTCCACGTTGTGTTTTGGGGCATATCCTGTCGCGGGCGCTAGGCCTACCCACACAAGTGAGGTATCATTTTTATCGGGAGACGTGGGGGAACGCTGGGTGGAAGGAAATTTGTGGCTCCTCTCAGATTCCAGAACTTTCTGCCACAGAAATGTGAGGAACATGTGTTTTTTTAGCCAAATTTTGAGGTTTGCAAAGGATTCTGGGTAACAGAACCTGGTCCGAGCCACACAAGTCACCCCTCCTTTGATTCCCCTAGGTCTCTAGTTTTCAGAAATGCACAGGTTTGGTAGGTTTCCCTAGGTGGCGGCTGAGCTAGAGGCCAAAATCTACAGGTAGTCACTTTGCTAAAAACAGCTCTGTTTTCTGTGATATGTCCAGGTTGTGTTTTGGGGCATATCCTGTTGCGGGCGCTAGGCCTACCCACACAAGTGAGGTATCATTTTTATCGGGAGACGTGGGGGAACGCTGGGTGGAAGGAAATTTGTGGCTCCTCTCAGATTCCAGAACTTTCTGCCACAGAAATGTGAGGAACATGTGTTTTTTTAGCCAAATTTTGAGGTTTGCAAAGGATTCTGGGTAACAGAACCTGGTCCGAGCCACACAAGTCACCCCTCCTTGGATTCCCCTAGGTCTCTAGTTTTCAGAAATGCACAGGTTTGGTAGGTTTCCCTAGGTGTCGGCTGAGCTAGAGGCCAAAATTTACAGGTAGTCACTTTGCTAAAAACAGCTCTGTTTTCTGTGATATGTCCACGTTGTGTTTTGGGGCATATCCTGTCGCGGGCGCTAGGCCTACCCACACAAGTGAGGTATCATTTTTATCGGGAGACGTGGGGGAACGCTGGGTGGAAGGAAATTTGTGGCTCCTCTCAGATTCCAGGACTTTCTGCCACAGAAATGTGAGGAACATGTGTTTTTTTAGCCAAATTTTGAGGTTTGCAAAGGATTCTGGGTAACAGAACCTGGTCCGAGCCACACAAGTCACCCCTCCTTGGATTCCCCTAGGTCTCTAGTTTTCAGAAAAGTACAGGTTTGGTAGGTTTCCCTAGGTGGCGGCTGAGCTAGAGGCCAAAATCTACAGGTAGTCACTTTGCTAAAAACAGCTCTGTTTTCTGTGATGTGTCCAGGTTGTGTTTTGGGGCATATCCTGTCGCGGGCGCTAGGCCTACCCACACAAGTGAGGTATCATTTTTATCGGGAGACGTGGGGGAACGCTGGGTGGAAGGAAATTTGTGGCTCCTCTCAGATTCCAGAACTTTCTGCCACAGAAATGTGAGGAACATGTGTTTTTTTAGCCAAATTTTGAGGTTTGCAAAGGATTCTGGGTAACAGAACCTGGTCCGAGCCACACAAGTCACCCCTCCTTGGATTCCCCTAGGTCTCTAGTTTTCAGAAAGGCACAGGTTTGGTAGGTTTCCCTAGGTGGCGGCTGAGCTAGAGGCCAAAATCTACAGGTAGTCACTTTGCTAAAAACAGCTCTGTTTTCTGTGATATGTCCACGTTGTGTTTTGGGGCATATCCTGTCGCGGGCGCTAGGCCTACCCACACAAGTGAGGTATCATTTTTATCGGGAGACGTGGGGGAACGCTGGGTGGAAGGAAATTTGTGTCTCCTCTCAGATTCCAGAACTTTCTGCCACAGAAATGTGAGGAACATGTGTTTTTATAGCCAAATTTTGAGGTTTGCAAAGGATTCTGGGTAACAGAACCTGGTCCGAGCCACACAAGTCACCCCTCCTTGGATTCCCCTATGTCTCTAGTTTTCAGAAATGCACAGGTTTGGTAGGTTTCCCTAGGTGGCGGCTGAGCTAGAGGCCAAAATCTACAGGTAGTCCCTTTGCTAAAAACAGCTCTGTTTTCTGTGATATGTCCACGTTGTGTTTTGGGGCATATCCTGTCGCGGGCGCTAGGCCTACCCACACAAGTGAGGTATCATTTTTATCGGGAGACGTGGGGGAACGCTGGGTGGAAGGAAATTTGTGGCTCCTCTCAGATTCCAGAACTTTCTGCCACAGAAATGTGAGGAACATGTGTTTTTTTAGCCAAATTTTGAGGTTTGCAAAGGATTCTGGGTAACAGAACCTGGTCCGAGCCACACAAGTCACCCCTCCTTTGATTCCCCTAGGTCTCTAGTTTTCAGAAATGCATAGGTTTGGTAGGTTTCCCTAGGTGGTGGCTGAGCTAGAGGCCAAAATCTACAGGTAGTCACTTTGCTAAAAACAGCTCTGTTTTCTGTGATATGTCCACGTTGTGTTTTGGGGCATATCCTGTCGCGGGCGCTAGGCCTACCCACACAAGTGAGGTATCATTTTTATCGGGAGACATGGGGGAACGCTGGGTGGAAGGAAATTTGTGGCTCCTCTCAGATTCCAGAACTTTCTGCCACAGAAATGTGAGGAACATGTGTTTTTTTAGCCAAATTGTGAGGTTTGCAAAGGATTCTGGGTAACAGAACCTGGTCCGAGCCACACAAGTCACCCCTCCTTGGATTCCCCTAGGTCTCTAGTTTTCAGAAATGCATAGGTTTGGTAGGTTTCCCTAGGTGGCGGCTGAGCTAGAGGCCAAAATCTACAGGTAGTCACTTTGATAAAAACAGCTCTGTTTTCTGTGATATGTCCACGTTGTGTTTTGGGGCATATCCTGTCGCGGGCGCTAGGCCTACCCACACAAGTGAGGTGTCATTTTTATCGGGAGACGTGGGGGAACTCTGGGTGGAAGGAAATTTGTGGCTCCTCTCAGATTCCAGAACTTTCTGCCACAGAAATGTGAGGAACATGTGTTTTTTTAGCCAAATTTTGAGGTTTGCAAAGGATTCTGGGTAACAGAACCTGGTCCGAGCCCCGCAAGTCACCCCTCCTTGGATCCCCCTAGGTCTCTAGTTTTCAGAAATGCACAGGTTTGGTAGGTTTCCCTAGGTGGCGGCTGAGCTAGAGGCCAAAATCTACAGGTAGTCACTTTGCTAAAAACAGCTCTGTTTTCTGTGATATGTCCACGTTGTGTTTTGGGGCATATCCTGTCGCGGGCGCTAGGCCTACCCACACAAGTGAGGTATCATTTTTATCGGGAGACGTGGGGGAACGCTAGGTGGAAGGAAATTTGTGGCTCCTCTCAGATTCCAGAACTTTCTGCCACAGAAATGTGAGGAACATGTGTTTTTTTAGCCAAATTTTGAGGTTTGCAAAGGATTCTGGGTAACCGAACCTGGTCCGAGCCACACAAGTTACCCCTCCTTGGATTCCCCTAGGTCTCTAGTTTTCAGAAATGCACAGGTTTGGTAGGTTTCCCTAGGTGGCGGCTGAGCTAGAGGCCAAAATCTACAGGTAGTCACTTTGCTAAAAACAGCTCTGTTTTATGTGATGTGTCCAGGTTGTGTTTTGGGGCATATCCTGTCGCGGGCGCTAGGCCTACCCACACAAGTGAGGTATCATTTTTATCGGGAGACGTGGGGGAATGCTGGGTGGAAGGAAATTTGTGGCTCCTCTCAGATTCCAGAACTTTCTGCCACAGAAATGTGAGGAACATGTGTTTTTTTAGCCAAATTTTGAGGTTTGCAAAGGATTCTGGGTAACAGAACCTGGTCCGAGCCACACAAGTCACCCCTCCTTGGATTCCCCTAGGTCTCTAGTTTTCAGAAATGCACAGGTTTGGTAGGTTTCCCTAGGTGGCGGCTGAGCTAGAGGCCAAAATCTACAGGTAGTCACTTTGCTAAAAACAGCTCTGTTTTCTGTGATGTGTCCACGTTGTGTTTTGGGGCATATCCTGTTGCGGGCGCTAGGCCTACCCACACAAGTGAGGTATCATTTTTATCGGGAGACTTGGGGGAACATAGAATAGCAAAATAAGTGTTATTGCCCCTTGTCTTTCTCTACATTTATTCCTTCCAAATATAGGGGTGTGTGTAAAAAAGACATCTATTTGAGAAATTCCATGTAATTCACGTGCTACTATGGTCACCCCGGAATTCAGAGATGTGCAAATAACCACTGCTCCTCAACACCTTATCTTGTGCCCTTTTTGGAAATGCAAAGGTTTTCTTGATAGCTATTTTTTACTCCTTATATTTCAGCAAATGAATTACTGTATACCCGGCATAGAATGAAAACGCACTGCAGGGTGCAGCTCATTCATTGGCTCTGGGTTCCTCGGGTTCTTGATGAACCTACAAACCCTATATATCCCCGCAACCAGAGGAGTCCAGCAGACGTAACGGTATATTGCTTTCGATAATCTGACATTGCAGGGAAAAGTTACAGAGTAAAAAGTAGAGAAAAATTGATGTTTTTTTCACCTCAATTTCAATATTTTTCTTTTTCAGCTGTTATTTTCTGTAGGAAACCCTTGTAGGATCTACACAAATGACCCCTTGCTGAATTCAGAATTTTGTCTACTTTTCAGAAATGTTTAGGTTTCTGGGATCCAGCATTGGTTTCATGACCATTCCTGTCACTGACTGGAAGGAGGCTGAAAGCACAAAAAATTGCACAAATGGGGTATGCCCCAGTAAAATGCCAAAATTGTGTTGAAAAATTGGGTTTTCGGATTCAAGTCTGCCTGTTCCTGAAAGCTGGGAAGCTGCTGAGTTTAGCACCGCAGACCCTTTGTTGATGCCATTTTCAGGGGAAAAACCACAAGCCTTCTTCTGCAGCCCCTTTTTCCAATTTTTTTGAAAAAAACAAAATTTTCACTGTATTTTGGCCAATTTCTTGGCCTCCTTCAGGGGAACCCACAAAGTCTGGGTACCTTTAGAATCCCTATGATGTTGGAAAAAAAGGACGCAAATTTGGCTTGGTTAGCTTATGTGGACAAAAAGTTATGAGGGCCTAAGCGCGAACTGCCCCAAATAGGCAAAAAAAGGCCTGGCACAGGAGGGGGAAAAGGCCTGGCAGCGAAGGGGTTAAGTAAATTTCCTGTAAGACAATCTCCTTTTTTGCCATGAGATCAAATGTGTCTGTATTCAGCAGACAGAGAAACAGAATGCCATCTAGGTTTTTACTGAGGCAGCCTGATCCATGTGTCTTGAAAACAAATTATCGCAAAATTACATATAAAGTCTCACTAATCACTATCACTCATTTTGCATTTTAAACCTGCATTATATCACCTTACCATGTATACAGATTCACCATTGTCTGAGGAAATCTTCACAGGTGCCAATCTCACCTCTGGCTTGGATCTTTACTTTGTTGTTTCCAAACCTATCTGTAGCTTCATTCCCAGTGGGGGTACCCTCCAATAGCCATGCCACACATTGTGCTGTACATCACACGTCTTAATTCATTGGCCTGTACCTGTGAACTCAACTTTCTAAACATGCATTCACTTCAAAACTTTCTAACTCTTACATCACAGTTCTACTGAGTGCGTTAGGAGCCAAGACTTACACAACACTTTATATCCCCCTCTGTTTAATAAAACATTACCTTTTTTTACAAATTTATATACAATTGTAGCTCTTAGATGAGGCTTCGTGGTGCTCTGATTTCTTGTCCCACTTGTGTCTTTTCAGAAACTGCACTAGGACTGTCTGTGATCTGCATTGGCAATACAGGAGCAACAGCTACCTGGGGCTTTTCAATTGTCCTTTATAAACCAGTCAACACGTTGACATCAGTATCTGATGAGTGGTGAACTACATGTTTGAAACATGAGAAATCTTGTGTAATGGATTTTCAGGGACATTGGGCAGTCACCACGTGTTCTTTGCTTGTTAAGACATGGAATGGCTCCGCATGAAATGGAGCATCAGACCTACGTTGTCTCAGCTGATGGACAATCCCTTGATCTCCTCTTGTGAAAACAATGTCTTTTGCATGCCACCACTTGTCTGCATAGGCCCTCATTTTCTTTTTTATAATACAAATCTTTGGTACGGTACTCTTGACATGTTCAGCAAGACCATTAGCCTGTGTTCAAAAAGGTGTTATTTTCTGATGCTTCACATGCATATAATTGAGAAAGTCTCTGAATTCTTGACTGTTGAAAGGTGGACTATTGTCTGATTTTAAGATCACAGGAATATCCCATGTCACTAATCTCTCCATGACTCTCTCTTGAGTGATAGATGAGAGATCTTCTACCAATGGAAACCAGGAGCATTCATTAACAATCACCCTCAGGTAATGTCCACTGTCAAGAGGACCGAAAAATTCAACAGCAGTTCTCTCCAATACATGCTTTGGCAACTGTGAAATGCTGAAGGGTTGTCTTGTGGATTTTGATGGCAGGCAGTTGTATAGATGACAAGCCTACAACTCTTTTTCAACTCTTTAATTGAGATGAGGAAACCAAACATGGCATGGGGGAGCTTGGTTTCTAGCAAAGATTCCACATTGTCCTTCACTAGCCACTTCAATTATCCATTGTCACAGACTCTCTGGGAATTTTTTTTTTGAACCTCTCAGGATAATGCCTTTCTGAGTAATAGACAGTTCATCTTTGACATTTTTGATCTTCTGGTATTCGCTGTCACTGGCAAGAGGTAGAGTGTGCCGGTTCCATGCCTGATGTGTAATAATATCTTTCAATTTTAACATGTCACCATCTTGACTCATGGCAGCTATACTTCACTCCAACGATATGGCAACTCTTGGGCATGATTTCACAATGAAGTTTTTGTAAGCTTCAGCTGTCTTGGATTGGGTAATGTGCCACTGTGTAGGCACTCTGGACAAGTAGTCAGGAGGGTTTTGATATTTTTCTGGATGATGCACAGATGTGTAGCTGTAGTCCTATAGTCCCAGACCCTAATGTTCATGTCGAGGCGGTACCTTGGCTTTTGGATTGCCAAAGATGGTCAGTGGTGCTTGATGATCTGTCACAAGCGTAAAATGCTTTCTGTGTAAGGACACGTGGAAATGCTCACACTGCCACTACCACTGCTGAACTGTCTTTTTCAGGTTGTGAATAAGCAATTTCAGTTTGGGGAATGCTTTTGGTTGCATATGCCACAATATGTCTTTGAGCATTTGGGTGTCTGGTGTGCTGTGCAAGGATTGTGCCTAACCTGACTGGAATAGCGTCAACAACAACTTCTGTATGAATCGGGATGTGTGTTTGATTTTCTTAAAGCTTTGCTCGCATTCACATGACCAATGAAATGAAACATTCTTTTTTGTCAAGCCTCTCAATGGAGCACTCACAATGCCAAGGAATAAACACAACATGGAAACAACTTGTGGATGGCATGCAGTTGACAAATCTTGCACTTTAGCAAGATCGGGTGGTCATACCCTCATCAGAAAAGATATGACCAAAGAATTTTAGCTTTGTCTTATTGAATTCACATTTCTCACCATTCAACGCTGAACCTTCATCAATCAGTAAATGACACACTTCCTTGAGAATTTTACCATACTCTTTCTGTGTAGCTTCAAAGACTAATATGTCATCACTATAGATAAAAGTATTCATGACAGACAATACGTAGGACCTGATTAAGACCTTGACGGTAATGGTCCCACTTTTGATTTGTCAACTGGAAACCCGTCCCCTGCTGTGAAGGTTTGCCCGCTATATTTAGATGTTAGTCATCTCAAAGATGAAAGGCCACATTTGAACCACTGCCTCTGACAAGAGATACCACCTGCGTTAAGAGTGGAAGAGGGAAAATGAGATGCCGGTGGGACTCCAGCCACCCTTCCTACTGTACAAATTTGCATGTACCTTACCATGTCTGAATTGCCAATTTTGGGGTGAAAGGGGTGAAAACTCACCTTTTTCCCCCTTCCACCCCCGTCTTCGACTGGACATGACTGGACAACACGTGCCGTTGCTGCGGTCACTGACCCATGGAGAAAACACAGTCTCAAAGGTAGGATGCCACACTACCAGGGTTCATTGGGTGGGCACTGCACAGGACCTTGGAACTACCTCAGTCATATCTGTCACAGTATTATTTTAAATCACTGTGGCATGCACATGTGAGTGACATGAGTGAGTCAGACACAGATAGGGACACACTGGTACACAAAACGTATTGCACACATACACAACTGTCATTATGGTGCAAGTATTCATTAGAAAATCACTGCTGGCACAACAATGATAGTACATTTGCACCTGTCAATTGTGTCCACGTGTGTACATTGCCAGAGGATCTGTACCTGTCATGTTGTGCTGCGAGTTGTGTGTGTGAGCCACTACGTATATGTGTAGATTGGTTGGTTCGGGTGGAGGGAGCTGGAGTGGGTGATGTGGTTGTGTCTGTATTTGTGTCTCTTGCATGTAAGACCGATATTGTTGTGTATGTTGCGTTGCCGTGTGACATTCAGTTGAGTGTGGTTGTTATGTGACAGAAGTTATTGTGATGTGTGTAGTTGTGAAAGTGTGTGAGAGTGTTTGTGTAGCTGAATGTGTAGTTGTGTTGTTTTTGTGATTGTGTTGTGCTGTGTGTGGATGTAGTGTCAATGATGTGTGCATATTGTGTCATGGATGGATGTCAATGTGTGTTTTCGGCATGAACGGGTTTTATTGTTTTGGAATGGCAATGGGTTATTATGTGTATGTTGTGCAGTGTGTAGTGTGGGGTACACATATGGCTAAGGTAGGATCTGTGAGTCCCACTTACCTCCCTTCCCCAGCCTCTGCCATTGTACGAAGTCCAGTAGGTCCCACCGCCATCTCCCTCCATCAGCAATCCATCGCCAGTCAATCTGCGCACAGAACTCCATCATCTATATAGGGCAAGTGGAAGACCTTCGATTTGGCGGTCTTCTCGGGTCTGCAGCTGATGTGGCTTGGTGGTGCGACCGCAAAGATCTAAATTAGACCCTTAGTCTCAGTAACTGTACTGCTCTTCAAGTTCTAGCTGATGGCATCCTTTATTTAAATCAAGATGAGAGAAGACTTTTGCACAATTCAATTGTGTTATCATGTCAGCAATGTGTGGACATGGATGTTATTCTCTTTCAGTTGCCTTGTTCGCTTGACACAAATCTATTCTTCACTCTCCTTTTTGAGTACCACTATGGAAGAAACCCCTGTTGACGGCCCAATGGAAAACTCAATGATATCATGCTTATGTAACGATTTGAGTTCCTTTTCAACAGCTTCTTGTAAATGAAATGCAATTTTTCTGTGCCTTTGTGCCACAGGACGGACATCCTCATTAATATGCAATTGTACTTTCATAGTCTTAAACTTTTCTCACCCATGAAATAAAGAAGGGAACTGAGTTACTATCTTGTGATGAGCATTCATGTTGCAGTTCACTGAGATCAGTCCCATATAAGCAGCTGTGCTGAAATTGACTAAACAGGCACTTGATGCCAGTACTTGAAACACGTGAATGGGTGCCTCCACATTTGTCTTCTAGTATTTCATTGTCTCTATGATTTAACCTTTACTTTTCAATGGCGTTGATGGAGCAGCCCATGTATAAAATTTAGTTTTCAAAAGCATAAGTTGTGTCAATGGAGAAAGCTGGTTATATTTCTTCTCAACTCAGTCATAATGTTTATCGACGCATCACTGTTGATAATGAAAGGTATTGAACAACTGTTTTCTTTTGGTGTAGTCTTTGGACAATATTGGAAGGCCTTTGGTGCTTTTTCATGTCAACTTTTTTTTTGGCTGGTATTTTTCTTCACGTGCGGTTATCCGCACATTTTTCTGAAGTAAACATCAACATTGCACAATCATCTTTTTCACTTTCACTTGATAACAATATATTTTTTATTATTATTATATTTATTGTTGTTCTTATATAGAAAACAGCAATTGTAATAACATTTTGTGTATCTCTGATTTAATACATCAGCTATAATTGACCACATGATAACAATAACCCTTCAATTCTCTCCACCCCGTCAGTATTTTCCAATGAGGATTCCTTTGTTCTGGCATACATTGTATTTGAGTTGTGTGATTTCCTTTTCCATCCTCTCTCGTCTTCCGAGCCCCCTTTCATCTCATTGGAGTTGTCCTGGGTTCATCTTATCTACTGTACCACATTCTAACATCACTATTGATCCTTGGGCAGCCACTGAGCTATCCCATCTCCCAGCTCCCCCATATCTTCCAAACTTTTTTTTCATTTCCTCTATCCCTGTATACTTTTCTTTCCAGTATGCGGCATCTATCCATACCCTCTTCCCATTCATCATGTCTTGGCGCTATCCCCGCTCCCCATCTCCTAGCTATGTCCCTTTATGCAATCATACATCCTAAATTAATCAGTATTTTTTATATCTTTTGTGTTCGGTGTGGCCCCGTACCCCCAATATCATTGACTCTGGTGTCATTTCCATGCTAGCCTCTGTCACGCACTCCAGTGTTTCTCTCACTTCCTCCCAGAACCTGACGACCCATGGGCAGGTCCACAGTGTGTGATAAAATGTTCCTTTTCCCCCGCATCCCTGTAGACATTGGTTGCTTGCTGCCCTTCCTAGCTTAGAGAGCAGAGATCTTGTGTAGTATACTCTGTGTAGTATTTTGATTTGTATTAGTTTGAGGGATGCTGGAATAGCGACCTCTGCCAGAAAGGCCAGAGCCTCCACCCAATCCTCTTCTAAATCTGTACAGTTTATTTTCTATCATTCCAATAGGGTAGACAAAGAAGGTTGTGTGTGTCTCATGATTGTATCATAAATTTGTGATATTCATTTCTTTTTGTATCCTTTCCTCTAAGAGTCTCATTTCTAATGGGGCGTGTTCCTGTATCTTCTACAGGAATTCTATGTTTCAGAGCCATCTGAAGGCGGGAATATTGTCCCAGCCTTTATAACCTTTTAGAGAATTTATCTTAAATACCAGGTTTAATCTGCCCCCAAACAGCCAGTGCAGGTAACTATGCTGGTGCATCATTTCCCCATTCCCTCTAAATGCTGGGTCATCTTGTGGAGCAAACGCCGAATGGTTTATTATGCTAAGTTGTGTCACCTCATAGTATTTCGGGACTTTTGGCAGAGCAATACCCCCCCTCATACTTTGGTCTCTTTGTAGTGCGCAGTTTGATTCTGGGTTGCCCTCCTGACCATAGTAGTGTTCGTAGTAGGGAGTCCACCTGGCGAAAGAAGGTTTCTGGAATTGGGTAAGGGGAGTGATGCAGAATGTAGAGGAAGCAAGGTAGTGCCACCATCTTGAAGAGTGCCGCGTTTCCCATCAATGAGATCGGGAGGGTTTGCCAATGCTTAGCCTCTGTTTCAAATCTCTGCAGTAGTGGTTGGAGATTAGTGGTGTAGTGTTGGTGAGGTTTGCCTGATATCCAAATTCCTAAATACTTGAATTTCTCCAATTCCACTCTAACTGGTAAGTCTGTGTATTTTTCATTCTCCCATATCCCCATGGGGAACAGTAGTGATTTACCCTAGTTTATGCCGAATCCTGACACATCCTGAATGCTCGAAATATTTCTCCCAGACGACCCATTGTGGATGGTGTTTAAGTTAGGTACGATAGTATGTCATCCACGTAGAGTGAAATCCGATCCTCCTCGTCACTATTTGTTGGCCATCCCCTTATCAATGGATCTGTCCTTATCCAGTTAGCTAGCCCCTCGATAGCGAAGACGAATAACATCGGCGATAGATGGCACCCCTGCATAGTCCCTCTGTGAAGGTCAAATTCCTGCGATGTGTATCCATTTACCCTCATTTTCGCTGTTGGTCTTTTATATAATAGCTCTATCCACCTCCTAAATCTGGGGCCAAACCGCATCTTGGCCATCATACCAAACATATATTTCCATTCCACATAGTCAAATGCTTTATTGGCATCTAAGGAGAGGATTGCTCTTCCTTTACTTGAGCGTGTTATTAGGGCTAAATTATTATGGAGTCTTTGGAGATTTAGAGCTGTGGAGCAATCTGGGATAAACCCCGTTTGGTCCGGGTGGACCAGGGTTGCCATCACCCCGCTTAACCTAATTGCCAACGTCTTCGCCAGTATTTTGGCGTCAACATTTGATAGTGAGATTGGGCGGTAAGAATGCCCTCGCTCTTTAGGTTTGTTTTGTTTGGGTAGTAGGATGATCGTCACTGTTCTCATGTCGGGTGGGACCTCTCCGATTTCAACAGCGTGATGTAGTGCCACATGTAGGTGTGGTATCTGCCCCTTCCTGAGTTTCTGAAAAAACTCTGCGGGAAATCCAATAGGCCCCGGCAATTTCCCTTCTGTAGGTGACCCAACGCTGTTAACATTTCTTCCTCAGTGATCTCTCCCACGAGATCCGCTGATTGTTGCGGGGAAAGACATGTCATGGGGCAGTCATTTAGGAAGGCTATCTATTGCTGCCTCTGGAATTGTTGTGCACGATTTGTAAAAGTCCTCCATTTGGGCTGCCAATTCTTCCATGATTTCCTTAGGATCCCTAATTAGTTTCCATTCAGCTGTCCTAATTTCCCTAATATGGGAAGCACCTTGTTCTTTCCCTCCCAACTATGTCAACAGTTTACCTGCTTCATTTCCAGCCTCATATAGCCGTTTGCTTTGTAGTAGTTATTGTTGGCATACCTCATCCCGAGTTACTACATTGTATTCCTCTCTTGTTTGATTCATCTGTTTTTTAATGTCTGGTGTCAGGTGTGTTGCGTATCTCTGTTCCAAAGCCATGAGTTCAGTTTCTAGTGGTGCTAGTCTTGTCTCTCTATACCATCTTTCTGCTATCCCTCCCGCTATTATCTCCCCTCTAACAGTGGCTTTATAGGCCTCCCAGAAGACTATTGGGCTCTGCACCGATCCCGTATTCTTGGGAAGTAGCGCTGAGTGACTTGCTCTAGGACCTCGGCCACCTTTGCGTTCTGCAATCGCCATGTTTGCATGTGCCATTCTTTTCCTGGTGGTCGGGGCCCAAAGACACCTCCATCTGCAGCGGGGCATGGTCGCTAATTCCCCTAGCTCGGTATTCTATAATTTTAATTCTCTGCAGCATGTCTGCTGTGGTCAAAAAGTACTCCAGTCCAGAGTGCATATCATTGATGGCTGAGTAGTAGGAGTACCCTTTTCTTGCCCATGTAGGAACTTCCACACATTACATAATCTCAGGCCCTCCAGTTTCCCCCAATTGGGACATCCTGACCTTGATGTATTAGCCCTGTCCAACTCCGTATTCATCACCATGTTCAAATCGCCTCCCAATAGGATTGATGCTGGTGTTGATGTTGTGAGTATTGCACCAATTGTTTGGAGTATCTCTCATTGCAGACCCGGGGGTAAATATACATTAACAAGTAGCATAGGTATGTGTTTATATGTCTCCAGTACTGCTATATAACAGCCATGCGGATCTGCCCATGTACGTTTGGTGTAGAATGGGAGACCCTTTCTAGGAAGTATCAGGGCCCCTTAGATCCAGACGTAAACTGTGCGTGTCCTAGTAACCTGTGTTTACCTCTTTCCGTAGCTTTATGTTGTATCGACCAGATGTGTTTCTTGCATAAATATAATATCTGATTTGTACCTACATATGGCTTTATGAATGAGGCTCCTTTTATGTTTATTTCCTAGTCCATTTACGTTCCAAGTGAGGATGGATAATTTCTCAGCATCCATGGTAGTGGTGTTATCGATATTAGTCTATTGTTGTTTTTAAGGGGAATGTTCCTTGTGTTTTCCCGTTATCCTTTGTTCCGACTTCAAACTCGTTATCCCCCCTTTGTATGAAACAATCTGTAAACTTTACCCCCCAACTGCCCCCACCATACCTTACCGTGCTGTGATTGTGGAACTAACTACCCCCTCAATTCACGCTATGTGTTTACCCAGACCCCTGATTGAAGATACTCATTCCCCATTGTGCATCTTTCCGAGGTGTTGATTTTTGCCAATGTCAAAGTTCGTCTGTCCTAGTCCATTGTTCTTGTGGTGCCCCCCTATCTCTGAGGGGTGTATGAGGAGAAGGCAGGACCAGGTGCATGGGCCCCAAAGGTCTCCCCCATGCTCCTCCTGACTCCCCCCCAGTCTTTTTTTTTCACTGGGATGGCTCTAGGATATGCTGTTTGTTATCAGTGTTTGCAAAAGTATCTGTTAGCCCAGCATGTCCGCTGTCATTGGGGTCACCTGAGGCAGCAGTCACTCCTTTGTATCTCAGTTGTTCCCCTAAGTTCCTTGACAGCTTTCTTCTGCGCAGCATTTATTTGTTCCTGTGATGGCGCGGATGTCGGTCCCCGCAGGAGTCCTGCCCTCCTGCTTTTCTGTTTACTCGTTCACCAGGTCTTGACACCCTCTTGTCCATGTCAGTTGGCTTGGCAGAGGCCCCGCATCTCTATCCATTTCCAGGCCTCTAGAGGCATTCCCAGGAAGTGTGTTTGTTTCTCATATTCAATCTGAAGTTTTGCTGGGTACAGCAGTGAGTATTTTATGCCATTCTGTCAGAAGACTTTCTTGGCTTCGACAAATGTTGCCCGTTGTTTATGTACTTGGTTTGTGTAGTCTGGGTAAATGTTTATCTCTTTTCCCTAGATTTTCAGGGGTCCCTTTTTTCTTGTCTCCAGAAGGATCACATTTCTGTCTCTGATGTTCATCAGTCACACTATTATTGGTCCCGGGTATGCCCCTGGAGGTGGAGGGGACGCTGGGATCCTGTGAGCCCACTCCTCTGAAAATAATTTTGTGAGTGTGCCCCTCACTCAGCCATGTTTCTATGTAGAGTTCTATTGATGGGCCCTCTGCCTTTTTGGGGACTCCCACCAGGCTTATATTGTGCCGCTGATACTGGCTTTCTGCATCTTCTACTTTGCTGGCCAGTATTGTCACATCATTGTCCAGAAGTGTGAGTTTTTGCATAAGTGTTTTCACCTGTGGGGACGTCTCCTGCATTATCACTTCTGTTGCTTTGACCCTATCTTTCAGCCTATTGTGATCGTCCTGAAGAAGACCTACCTCCCCTGAAAGTGTTACGATTTGACTCTCTAAGGCTGTCTTTGAGTCCTGTATGGCCGCCAGAATCACTCTGGTGTGTTGCGTCAGTGCTTCTGTTTCCCCGGTCTTCTCGTTCATATCGTATCTCGGGGAGGCCCAATCGGTGCTTCCTTCCCCATTTTTTGTTTCCCCATCGTCACCTGGGGGTTGAGGAAGTATGTGTCCATCCTGAGGTTCCCAGTTATCACAGTCGTACAGCCATTGTGTTGTAGTTACTTATTTATTTATTCTGTTTGCCGCTGCTATGCCGGGGCACATGTGGTGGTGACCGTCACTATTCCTAGCTGTGTGTTAGTGGGGCATTTTGGTTCTGCTTGAGTTGTCAAAGTGACTGTGATTAGCTATGCCCTTCCAATTGTAGTGTGGTCAGTTTTTACGTATTCATTGCGCTTTAGCTTCAGGCTTTAGGCCTTTGTGCACTTTGCCCTGAATATATTTTATTCATTTGCTGACAGCTTAGAGCCTCTGTGCACTTTGCTCTACATGCTTTTTATTAGGCTTCGTACTGTTATTTTTCAAATAGCCAGTTCTACGGTGTTGTTTTTTTATTCATATCACACTGTTTTGCCTACTTCAGCACTGGAGTTATCCATGACATATTTATTCTGTGCTTCAGTCAAGGATACAGTCTGGTACATTGCCGATAGACGTGGTAGGAGTTTAGACTTGGCATTCCTGCGTAGGGACATTTTGTGATCACGATGACATGTTAGTTATAAAATCACTTCATTGTCCCAATACACGCAAGAGGGAGATTCCGACCAGGGAACCACAACTAGACGCTGACTGCCTCGTTGCAGATGCTGAACCAAGATCACAGGTCTTTGCTCAGGTCTGAGGGCTGATGTTTCCACAGTGATTCTGACAGGCAAGCTAGAAGCTTAACATGCTGTGCTCTAAATAGAACAAGCAGAGGGAGAGTAGAAACTGTTAGACAATATGATAGCTTTGTTCTTATGTTTTACTCTCATGGTGACTATTTCAATCCTACTGTGTTGTATCGTTCTGGTTATTGCGGCTCACGCCTTAATATCTAAAATACAGTCGTTTTATTAAAATATTATATAAAACTTATACTGTCTTTGTTATTTGTATATGAGATCATATTGGAAATAACAGAGTTGGTTTGGATCTGAGTGACCACGACTTCCCTGAGAAGTTCCAAAGATGTAATGCGCTCGGCTGCCAAATCATTCCTTCCTCATGGGAGAAATGAGGCACTGCTGGTTAGCCGGAGCAAAAACCGGATTTAGGGTGACAGAGTTCTTTACACGTGGGTCAGACTCAGTCCCCCACACCGTTATCGATCCTGCTGCCTAGAAATCCAGTAGTCTCATTTAGAATAATGAGAGCCCACGCGACATGGCGCCGCCAACGTTTGGTCTGGCTCTAATGATTAGGTCCGACTGACTCTCTTGGTCTCATATATATTTTGACTCCTCGGTTCCGTATACGGAGACATCCGTGGGGCTGAGGGTTTCCGCCGCCACGGGATAGGTGCTTCCTATTGCTTAGTGGTTGGTTGTTCAAGCATGAACTTTAAAAAGGAAAACCCCGATATTGGTGTGCCTTCTCTGACCTAGAGCTATTTTTTATAAATGGCGAATCCTAATGTAGTGAATATAGCAATTAATATGCGTCACCAGCTCACAGGACATCTGTTGGCACATGGACTGACGGTCCAGGGGGGTCCAGTCACTTTTGTGGTGGACACCCATGCAGCCTATAGAATGGAACTTTTTTATTCTTGGGTCGGGTTTCCAGCAGTGGATGGGGGTACAAATACTTTTCATGAATACACTGTTGCGAATGTCCCTGGACAATACAGGGCTTACGCTTATTTAGAAACACCTCTATCTTATCAAGAACACCATAATTGGCTTGATGGCGCCCTCCCACACACAGTAGCACAAGTTAGGTTAGGTCCGCTGAGTAATGATGGTCCTACCTGGCCTTTATTGGCTACATATACACCTCATCCTGCGGTTGCTCAATTGGCAGTGGTTGAAGTTCGTCGTTTATATACAGACTTAACGGCTACATATACACGATTAGTTCAGTTTTTCATGCAGACACTAAATACGAATGCAGCGCGTGCTGCTCCAGCGCACCCACAGGCAGTGGTTCCGGGTATTAATCCGGCCACTGTACACTCAGTTATGGGTAAAGTACCGGCTAAACGAGAGGAGACTCCATTTTGGCTGGCGCAAAAAATTAATACGCTGGAAGCAGTATTTCCCCATACGGGACCTCAGGATAAACATAGAATTTTGACGATGTGTTTGCCGTATGGGATGGTTCCTCCGGTGGACCTTTGTAATACCTGGGGCACAGTGTTTGCCACGCTCTACACTACGGCACACGGTACACCGACATTAGCTAATTTACCGGACGTGCTTAAACAAATTCAAGATGAATATGGGGCTGCCCCTGCCTTAGATTTGGGCATGCAGTTGCTGGGCAATTTTGCCACAGTTTCTTCTATTATTTTGAGTAATCTCAAGGGAGAGGCAGTAGCACTAGCAGTGCGAATGCGTCTTCGGGATGTTCCGCTGCTTAATCAGGAGCGGGAACTTCTGAGAATAATAGCGGAAACATATTCTAGTATTGGTCGAGATAGCCTAGGTGATAGACCACAGAAACCCCAGTTACAGGGTAAAAATAATAAAGATAATGCTAAACAGCAACAACCTGAGGGTTCGAAAAAGCGCTGGGAAAAGAAACAGCAAACACCTAAAAAAGATGGTGGGCAGTCTCCGCAACCGGAGACCCCACAGAATAAGTATAATCTCAGGAATAGGGATACTTTGAAGACGCCTGATAGATATCAATATACTGATACACGCCAATCTCGTTCCTTTCAGGACACCTCGGAAAAGAGAAGTGAGAGAGGTGGGCGGTCAGAGCGGAGGACGGAGGACGTGAAACCGAGACAGGATTCACAACGCTCGGCGGAGGTTTCTATTAAACAAGAAGAGAAACCGCTGCAACAAAAACAGCAATTTAAAAAGAAGAAAGTGGCAGCAGTCTCAGTTAGACATGCCGCTCAAGAAGAGAGTTCTCTTGACGAACAAGACATGGGCGTTAGCACTGTTAGACAGCGCGGCAGAGGTCACAATAGTTCGCCGGAGTCTTCTAGAGCATCTGGAGGTGAAAGCAACTGATGACTTCATACAAGTCGAGACGGCAGATATGCGAGTCTCTGATCCTGATAGAGTATATGAAGTGACTCTGCGATTGGAAGGGGACATTGACCGTATTATAAACGCCATTTTTTGGAACCATGTGGTAAAATCATATGATGTTCTGCTGGCCGAACAGGATTGGCCACCTGACTTTGTTCGGTTGGGGAGGAGGTTATTACACCTTCCTTCTCACCACTTGTTCCGAGAGAACTAGCGGAGTCCTATAGTAAATCATGGGCTCTAGCACAGGCTCCCGCCCTGTAAAGAAATAACGTGGGGTGGGATAGACAATCACCTTATCATGTAATTCCGATAAAGGGCGAACCTCAGCCACAACCGCAGTATCCTATCAAATTTGAAGCAAGGGCATCGGTTTAGTAAAATTCTTACACAATTGGAGTACCAGGGTGTAATTGAGCCCTGTGTCTCGCCGATGAATAATCCCTTATTTCTGGTTGCTAAACTGGACCATTCATATAGGATAGTGGTGGATTACCGACATTTGAATAGTCATACACGCACATATGCAATACAGAATTCACTTAGCGCAGCGCTTATGAATAATATTGTACTTAAGAAGTACAAGACAACATTAGATATCTCGAATGGATTTTTCTGCCAGAATATAGCGCCCGAAAGTCGGGACTATACCAGTTTCAGTGCGTTTGGCTCTAAAAAAAAATTTTTTTCGTTTGCCTCAGGGGTATAAGAATAGCCAAGGACTGTTTTCGGCTCGTGTAACTGAAATGCTGCATGAGTTCGACCCTGAAGCGTTATCATATGTGAATGACATATATCTGACAGACAATGAGATTCTGCAACATCTAAAGCGTGTATCGCGCATTGTTGTGGGGTTTGCTGATATTGGCTATAAGTTTAATTTTAAGAAATCAAAGATTGCCTTCCTCAGCATCATTTTCCTGGGATATGAGTTGTCGAGTAAGGGCAAGAGCTTAGCGCCACATTTTTTGGAGAAATGTGCTTTATTGCAGCCTCCTAATACGGTTCAGAAGCTCCAGTCATTGTTGGGGTTTCTGAATTTTGGCAGAACTTACATTCCTGATTATGCGACGCGTGTAAAACCCCTATACGAGTTGATTCGCCCAAATTTTTCTAGTAGATTTTGGACGATTGAACATACACACATACTACGAGAGTTACAGAATGATCTCTTAGCAGTTAAACACTTACACACACGGGACAATAAGACACATTTAGTCATCAGGGTGATACCTGGGGCTGTTGGGTTTACGTATGTCACCTTTAATGAGGGGGAGACAGTCCTGATTGCATACAATTCTCACTTGTATTCTGCTGCAGAACAACGATTTGCACAGACTGAGAAAATACTCACTGCAGTACAGATGGCTGTTATTAAAGAAAGACCGCTTGCCCAGGGCCAACGCATCATTGTCGTTTCCCCAATTCCGGCCTTAGAGGCAGTTACAAAAGCGAGTGTTCCAAATTCGAAAGCTTTGCACCCGCGATGGATACAATGGGCTACGTCTTTGACAGCCACTGATGTAGATTACATATTTGACCCTAAACTGCAGACTCAAGAATTTCTTCAATATGAGATGGAATACCCTGTTCCTGCTGGTACGTTGCCTATTGACCAATATCAGGTGGTCATGTATACCGATGGCTCTGCGCAACCAGCTGTTGGGGCTAAACAACAGTATTCTGCTGCATGTGCGGTGGTGAGCGGCACTATGGAGGGGGAAGTGTTCTGCCCCCGACATACTTATACTAAAACCTTGGGAGATTGCACAGCACAGCTGGCTGAGCTCAAAGCTCTATTGTTAGCGTTGGAGCACGCGGATCAGGCGATTTTAACCTTGCTGGTCTGTGACTCTTACTACTGTGTACAGTCTTTCAACGAATATCTACACTATTGGAAGATGAATGGGTTCAGAGATTCTAAAGGCAACACCATTAAACATAAAATGTTATGGGGTAAGGTTGCGGATCTGAAGGAAATGCTTCCTAACGTCCATGTTGTGCATACACTTGGACACCAGCGCGTTGGAATACACTTTGCTGGGAATACTTTGGCTGATGAAGCCGCGAAATCGCCAGTGGCTGTCGCCACTGTGGCCGCAGTGACTCGTTCGAGTTCCAAACCAGACACAGAAATTTCGGCTGCCATAAAGGCTACGGCTGATGGCACGCCCTTTCCTAAAGGATTTCCTTTTAAATATAGTTACTGCTTGAATGGTGCGCTGAATGCTACTGTTACAATTCCAGGCATTGGTGTACGTGAAATTCCCAATAAAATTGAGAGACCTCGATTAATTTCTGCAGCACATGAGGGGGTGGCTTCTGCACATGCTGGTGTGGCTGCCACGATTTCACTCTTACAGGCTCGTTACTGGTGGCCTGGTCTCCCGCAGCAGACGCCCCTTCTGATTTCAAATAAACCATTACAGTGTGTGTACTTGGATCATTGTGGTCCGCTGACACCAGATAGTGCATACAAATATATATTGGTTGCTGTAGATTCGTGCTCCAGATTTGTGTGGGTATGGCCACAACGCTCGGCTGACGCTCGAACTGTTATTAAAGATTTGCGCATCTTTGTCGATACATTTGCAGTTGCAGCTTTTCATTCGGACTAGGGCCCTGCTTTTGCCTCTAAGGCATTCAGGGACACCATGGCTTTGTTGGGGGTCCAACTCCAATTCTCGTCTCCATTTCATCCCGAGGGAAATTCTGTCGTGGAGCGTTTAAATCGTGATTTAAAGCAGTCCTTAACGGCCAGGGTTATAGGTACGGGTTGTGGTTGGCTAGCCCACCTATATGGAGTACAGAGAGCACTTAATAACTTGCCTAGAAGGTCACTGGGGGGGTCGTACTTCATATGAGTGCCTGTTTGGAACACAAATGTATGTTCCTGATCTAGATGGTCCTGGTGTGGAGGCGGCAGATACGCCCTTTGACATAAATGATCGTGTCACTGTTTTGCAGGATTTACAACAATTCCGTGAAGATAACTCTTCTGCCAGTGCTGCCTCCTCAGGAATTAAGGATGAGCCAGTAACACCTACTGGTTGGATACCCAGGATTGGGGATCTAGTGTGTGAAAAGGTCGCAGTTAAAAAAGAATTTGGTCCTTCTTATCGAGCACCTGTCCCTGTGTTGGGGGTAAGCGGCACGAGAACTGTGATTTTACCGTCGCTGCGAGGGGCCAAAGGAAATCGCTTTGTTTCCATTGATAATGTCAAGTTACAACATGTGGCCGATTCTGCACAACAGACCAAGAGGGACACCCAGTAGTTCCGGAATCCCTCTCACTACTGGGGAAGAAGTCCTGCTGCAGGTGATTTTCCCTGACACTGTTTCCTCTTCGAGCTTGGGGAGGGTGGATGATGATCTTGCGATTGTTCCAGCGACGACGATTAATATGGAATCTTTTGATCAACTTGCTGTACGTTCTACTGATGTTTCTGAACATGTGGTTTATAGCGTGCCAAGGCGAGAGCCTCCATCTGCTTCTTTGTTCACGGTTGCACCTTTTGCTAGAACTGCCTCTGGCTGCTTCAACGACGCTGATAATGATGTGTCCGGCTTCTCGTCCTCGATGTCTTCTGTCCACGGTCCACGACGGCTGCTGGGTTGGCTTAAACGCACATATTTTGTTTTTCCCTGGAACTATTTGTGGCTGTTTTTGGCCGTGATGACTCTTTTATTATGGTTGGGATTTGTGGTTACTTTTTTTCTGATAATACATGGTAATTTTCTTCCTGATCGATCTGACATTGAGCACATGGAGACTATGTTAAAACCGCATTTTTCGTCTCATATGGTTCGAAGAGACTTGTCCACTGTAAACATTTCTGCTATACCAATTCCGGATGGGATTGTGTGGGATAAAGTAATGTTTGATATATATGGTCCCACTGAATTGATTCAAATACCGTATGTCCCCAAATTATCAATGAATGATATTGTTATACCTGGCATTGTTTCTGATGATTGGGATGTGAAGACAGTAGATTCTATGTTAACAGATTTGCAATATTATACTGTCTATGACGATGAAGATGCTTACCAATTTAGAGATAATCATGGTGACATGTTTTGCTACAACTATTATGGACACCACTTTATTCATAAAGCTAGTAGCCCTAAGTCCATGTTTAATTATGTGCAATGGGAACATTGCTCGACTACTCCACAAGGGAGTTCGAAAACGTATTATGATAAATTTGCATATTTTTCTGGGCATGATCAACGAAATGCTAAGTCTTACTATTTTAAAGTTGCCCCGTATTCTAATAAGCAAATGTTGTTGACCGATACTAAATTACTGTATTAAAATTTGTTTGTATCTAAACTTTCGGTCGAGGGGTATGAATACTGGTTTAAAACTGTTGACTTGAAAAGTGTTTGGGGTTTGAAAAATTGGCAAATGCAAGGCAGGGACACGTTATTTAGAGCATGTATTATCCCTGTGCAGATGATTTTCCTCAATGACACAGTACAACAGACTAGCTGTTTGGGCTTAGCGACAATTAGGGAGTTGACTTTGCCTAGTATACCTGTCCCTTCTAAATTAAAAAATTGGCAGCATTATGTGAATGCTACTTTTAGTGAATTTACACATTGGGTCCAGAATGGTACGCTTAACATTTCATCGTTACATCCAGGCGGGTGGTTATTATGGCCTGTAGACACTAATGTGTGTCATCAACGTTTTGTCACCTCTTCAGGGGGGTTCAGGACTAGTAGGGCAGACCCTCGTTACGTTTCACCAGAACATGCTGATATTATAACTACATACAGTGTGGGGAAGCTTTGTCAGCAATGGTTGAAGTCCTCCACGCTGGATGCAGTTAAGTCACATCTCACGTTACTGTCTAATGATACTGATTTACAAGATTTTTTGTCGGGTCCCAAAGTACCACAGAAGAAAAGGTTCTTATACGAAGTTTATAATGAGATTTGGAAGCTTTCACAACAAGAGGCTGCAGCCCGGTTGAGGCAGATTGATCAGGAAAACCTGATGCAGACTTTGTCTGTTGTTGATAATGGCATGCATACCCTTTCTGACCGTGTTTACACTATTGACAGCATTGTTTCCTCTGCCATTGACATTATTAAATCGGACATGTCTTCTTTATATCATGGGCAGAGTCAGACGCGGTCCATCATGCAGCTGGGTTGGACTCTTCAGACCTTGAAGGCGGGTCGCGTTCCATGGCAGCACATTCATGCCAGAGAGATCTTTATCTCTTTTAATTTGACTCGTCAGCAACAACTGATGGCTAAAAAGGAAGCGACATATGTTATGTTGAATATTGAGAAATTAGAGAAACTGCCTTTCACGGTAGCTGAGATTCCGTCAGCTGAGTGGTTGATTCATGGGGTTATTAATTTGCCTATCTCCACTTTGCAATTTACTTCTTGTTTGAAGCACATTCCGGTGGGTAGATATGAACTATTGGGAGACAGTTACATACACAAGGTGTGGGAGCTTCCCTTTCAGTACAGATGTGTTAATGGTTTGAGGGAGGTTTTTCTTAGCGGCAATGATCTAGCACTTCTTCACCCTCCAGTGCCTGGATGTTTCTGTACCTTGCTGTATCACTCCTCTGGTCGTTGTTTCCAGGGGCCTGTTCCCCTATTTTATTCTATGATTCCAGTAATAAGTGAGGTATCAGTGTATTGTCCTGCTCCTACCTCGAGGTGCTCTCTGTGTTGTGTTTGTGCACCTATTCTGGACCCTCCCATTTCATATCTTCCTGTATAGGCTGTTCTTTCTCTGGGCTTTGCGGGCTCCCTTATCAGGACAGTCCCATCTCCCCCCGATGTCTCTGGGTTCTGGGCGCTTCTCACCCTCTCACTGCATTACTGGGTATGCCTGACTCTGTCTTCTCTTGCCTCTGAGTTTGTTTCTCACCTGGAAAAGTTCCAGAATCCTCAGTGTCTTTGCCTTGTTTTTATTTTGTCTTGGGGAGTGGGAGTCACTTGATCTCTTCTACCGTTTAGTCGTCTTAATCTTCCTTCTCTTCTCCCCTGGTTCCCCGGGCCCACTCCTCGCACTCCGAGGTGCGACGAGGAGAGAGAAAATGACGGCTGCTCCATCCCCTCACCCCAAACTCACCGCCCTGTCCCCTGGGCTGTTGATGTGTCCCTGGTTCCTCACGGGTCTCCTGATTATCTTCACCTATGAGGGGGAGCCCTCCGCAGGTCTTTGCCGCCAATCCACCTTTCCAGGTCTTGAGCGACTGAGGCCCAAAGCCTGCCGCAGCATGGCTCTCCACAGCGCCTCCGGGCGCCCCTCCCTTATGGCATGCGATCTTCGTTTCTGGTGTCGCTGAGTCTCCCTGAACCTCAGGGGACCGGGTCTCTGTCATGGGACCGGAACAGTACCCCAACAGGATATTTGCCACTCAGAACGGGGATGGCGAACGGAGCTCCGGACTACGCATCCGACTCCATTGCCAACTTAGCTACACCCCATTGAAGAATTTTTTGAATTTAGATGGCAATCAACTTTGTTTGCTGTTGATTTTTATTAGCTGGTGTTGTTGCTTGGTCTTGTGGCCCTACATCGAATGTTGCTTCTCGAAAGATTGGACAGCCTCATTGTCTTTTCACTGCAAAATCATTACAAAATGTTTCTTCTTCCCACAGCCTCTGCAAATTTGTCCAATGGTGGGGGATTTATCTTTGTGGGGAACAATAATTCACACCTGAAATATAGCTTCTTTTTCTGTGGAGACATCAGCTTGTGTCTTCAGCTTTGTGCTCCGGCTTATTTTTCATGTTCATGACTGACTCACTTTGGTCACCTCTAGTCTCCGTGTCAGCAGAATGTTCAGTTCTGACAGCCATGAGAACTTGATCCACACTAAGGGCCTCATTGACGAGGCGTTTGTGCCACCGGAATGTCACTTTTAGTGATGCTTCGGTGGCGCAAAGTCTTGCAGCATATTTACAAGGCGGCGTTAAGCCACTTTTCGTGGCTTAATGCTACCTTGTAAATACAGCCCTTTCACATGCATCACTTAGCGTGGAAGGGGCATGAAATGGGTGTTACTGTGGGCATTCCACAGCCGCACCTATTGCATTTTGACGCTGCCCCAGATTTATGAGGATTCGTAAAACTGAGGCAGCTCTACAAACTAACGCCACACCGGGGTGGCGTTAGCATGGCGCAACCTGGAGAAATACTTTCATTAATCCTCATTTTTGCTTTTTCAATGTGTGCTGCATTCTGCAGCACACATAGAAAGAGGAAAACGCCATGATTGATTGTTTATGTGTGGGAAGGTGCACATAAACAATCATTAAAAAATGACGATTTGCTACGTCCATGTGTGCTGCAGAATGCAGCACACATATAACTAGCAAATCGTAATTATTGATTGTTTATGTGCAGTTAGGAGCACCTTCCTGCACATAAACAACGATTCCCTGCAATGCATACACCATTGCGTTACAGTGCAAGGGTGCCTGCATTGGCGATAGGCAGCTAACTTTAACGCAAGCACAAGGGGAAACACAGGGGTGGGCCTTATTTTCATAGCACATTTCTGCATTTCTGAAGTGATGCAGAGCGACACTGCCAATTTTAACTCAGCACCGCGATGCACCACTGCCTCATAAATGAGGCCCTAAAAGTTTCTCTCAGCCTCGATCATCTGAATGCATCATTAAAGTCATTCAACCTACCGTGTTTGATGAGCTTATTCAGTCTCTCAACAAATGTGTCTATGGTTTCACCAACACTGTGTCATTCTAGGCAAGAAATGGTGCAGTTTGTTGTAAGATAATTTAATAATGACCCAGACAATTATTTCAACCTCACTCTACATTACAGCGCTTACCTAGTGGTGATGCAGGGTAATTCTTCTGCAGTGATTGGCCTTCACAAATTCAACAGGACTGCTAACTGGACTCTGAGCACTGAAAGTGCTAGTACAAACAAGTGTCACTAAAATTAAACTATTTTGGGCTAAATACCAAAGGGACAGAACATTATTTTTCAGAAATGAGGATCCCCTCCACCGACTGATTTTCACAAGTCAACATTTAAGATCTAATGTTAAGGAAAAATGCACCCATCACACTTTCCCCCTTTCATTGAAAACGAAATATCACTATTATTATCACTGCCTTGACCCTTATAAACTGGGTGCTAAGATCAGAGAACACTGCAGTTTGTTTTGTAACGGATTTGAGAAATAATTTTATACATATACAGAGGAGGCCAACATCAGTAATTGCTTCCTGTAATGGAACAGTCACCCTACAAGTATTTTTGGTTTATTTCATGTTTAGGAAGGTTTCAACGTTTTGCGAGATACATTGGCCCGTATTTATACTCCGTTTGCGCCGAATTTGCGTCGTTTTTTTCGACGCAAATTCGGCGCAAAACTAACGCCATATTTATACTTTGGCGTTAGACGCGTCTAGCGCCAAAGTATTGGCAAATAGCGTCATTTTTTTGCGTGAACGCCTTCCTTGCGTTAATGAGATGCAAGGAAGGCGTTCCCGTCTAAAAAAATGACGGCGACGCAAATGCGTCGTATTTATACTCCCGGGCAAAAATCACGCCCGGGAGTTGGCGGGTCAAAAAACCCCGCATTTGCGCCACTATTTAACGCCTGGGTCAAGGTAGGCGTTAAGGGGCCTGTGGGCTCAAAATGAGCCCACAGGTGCCCTCCCCTGCCCTCAGGGACCCCCCCTGCCACCCCTGCCCACCCCAGGAGGACACCCAAGGATGGAGGGACCCACCCCAGGGACATTCAGGTAAGTTCAGGTAAGTATAATTTTTTATATTTTTTAATTTTTTTTGGGTGGCATAGGGGGGCCTTATTTGTGCCCCCCTACATGCCACTATGCCCAATGACCATGCCCAGGGGACACAAGTCCCCTGGGCATGGCCATTGGGCAAGGAGGTATGACTCCTGTCTTTACTAAGACAGGAGTCATGAAATGGCGTCTGGGCGTCGTAAAAAAATGGCGCAAATCGGGTTGAGGCGATTTTTTTGCCTCAACCTGACTTGCCCCATTTTAAGACGCCCTAACGTCATTTTTGCCCAACGCCGGCGCTGCCTGGTCTACGTGTTTTTTTTCCACGCACACCAGGCAGCGCCGGTCTGCTTGCGCCAGCTAACGCCATTCCATAAATACGGCGCCCGCATGGCGCTTCAGAATGGCGTTAGACGGCGCTAAATTTTTGACGCTAAACTGCGTTAGCGCAGTTTAGCGTCAAAAAGTATAAATATGGGCCATTGTATTAAATTGACGTTCTCTGAAGGCAAAATGTATGACAGTACATAAGGATAACAATCTGTTTCTGGAGCTACCAAGTACATCTGCAGATTTGACTTGCTAAGAAACAAGCCTTGACAACAGCATAATATCTGGCATCGGGCAACACAGCTTGTAAAACCATCCTCCAATTATACTATTGTCCAGGTTTTTGTTGGAAAAGCAATCGAAAAAACTAGTATGTAATGTAATGTTTCCCTACAAATACTCTATGAGTCTGATGATCTTGTTCCATATATCCATTAAATGCTACCCAGATTATATGAAAGAAGACAGCCATTCCTGAGTCATACGTGCAATAGTCTGGAAACCTCTGGATCACATCTGTACAATTCTTGGTTTTTAGATATTTGCAGTAAAGAATTCTAAATTGAATACGTTTACATTTTGTGTTAGATGAGGCGTTCTGAGAATGAGTAGGATTCAATTTAAGAGCTTGAATCAGGCTAACCTGTGGATCAGTGCCTGAAGTGTTTCCCCCCAACTAAAGAGTAAGTTGACCTAGTTGTTGCACATTCCCTGTCATTGTACTGAACACTTTAATCTTCCTCAACACATCAAAACATGATTGCCATGAGTTCACCAAACCAATCGGAGGTAAACAGAATAACACTTTTCCCCATCTCATAGTATAATCGATAAAGATGTAATTGATAGTACACCGAGAAGGAAAGTCGGGGGCATACAAGTGTAGTTTCGCAAGCATTGTTGCCAGTTCTTTGTGTACATCGGCACTGTTCTGACCATTGCCAAAAGCTTTGAGTGTGATAGATGAACACATCTTCTCTTCTTTGGTCCTTAACCATATACCTTGAATAGCATAAAAATATACTCCAAATGAGAGTAATTTAGTAACTCAACGCCCTCACCATTAACACTGCTGCAAAAACACTGTTTTTGTTAAATGTCTTTCTTCACTCAATTACAAACCCTCTCTAATCCCAATGGACTGCACTATTGAATAATTTATTGTACAGATAATAAAATCCAATACAATTCGACAGAGAGGAAAACAATACAGATACATTTAGAAGCTAAATGTATGCTAAGAACACGTCATAATTTGAAAACACATAAGATATTAAAAAGAGGAAGCGTTCCTACCTAAAAATATAAAACAGTCCTAAATATAAAAATAGAATAAACCACCAAGCCTGGAACTACACATAATGTATAACAAAACAAAATACATAATCCCAAACCCTAAAGTGCGTAGTGCATTAATAATAAACGGCTACAATAAATACCAGCATATTCTGTTAAAATCCACAATTTAACCAACAGCGAACAACGTGGCAAGAGGAGGGAGAGAGTTCAAATCCTGCCTATCCTTTGCTCGCAGTGCCACTAAATTTAGGTTGAGCAATTTTAATAAATTTAATCAATAACAGGTTTAGCATTGAGTTAGCAGGGTCCAGAGCCTGAATAATAGCCTGTCGACAGGAGCAAATTCCCAATTCATTCCATTTGCTTCGAAGCAAAAATGTATGCCCTTTAAGTAAAGCTGGACACAGACAGACCACATGATCTAGGGTTTCATCAGCATTATTACAGCCTCTGCATGTCCCCCCTTCCCCAGAGGATAGCCGCCATTGAGGTAGTTGTTTCAAGAAACCCCAATCACCCATCCTTAACTACAGTTGATTTGACCTTTTGAGTTTGTCATGCCAATGTGGCACTCAGAATCTTATTGTCTGTGCTGTTCGCTGAATGAATCTAGTATGAGTTTGCCAGCATGTCATTTATTATTTCCATAAGATAAATTGATGAGGATTATGTGTTACAATGAGTGCGTCATAACACCCCATGACTAGGGGATCCGGGAACGATTCTAAGAATAATGGTGCATATAAATCAAATGCGATTTAGGTGGGAGGCCCTGTTGGTTGGTTGATGGGATATTATGGTTGAACAATTTTATGCTTGTCCTTACATCATGAATATAGGGAGGTGAGCTGTGAGCCTATTGCATTGAACAGGTGGGAGAAAGTGTTTGCTTGGTACTATAATCAGTGAATAGTGTCATTTACCATTGGTATTCCAAAGCCACCAATGCTTTTAAACTCCAGTTGGATACCCCTTTAGCAAATTCTTTGCACATTTGACACTCCAGAGATATCAATGCCAAGTCACCCCAGCTTTCTATTAATGCTGGTAAGGGTTAAAACGCAGATCAAATGTTACACAGTAAATATCATTAAGGATAGAACCAGCACCTCACTTGCCATTGTTTGAAGTGCAGCATCATTGCAGCTGTACCCCACTGTGGGCCTTATGTACATGGCACTACTGGCACACTATGTTACAGGAGTGTAATTCATATTGAAAGTTGGTGATGCAGTGTGCCAATCCATACTTCCAAGGTCATAGAAAGCCACCTTGTATGGCTTGTCATGACCTTGGAAATATGGCCAACTTACATGCAGAACACTGTGTGAAAGAGGCATTCCATGGGTATTGCTTGGGGTGCACCAATGCAGCACCCATGAAATTCGAAGAAACCTGACACGTACACAGATGAACAAGACGGGGAATGTGTCAGATTTCTATGCCACCCCAGGGGCGGGCGTAAGAATGACACTACAGGGAGAAATAGCTTCAGTAATCCTCTTGTGGTACAATTCCTGTGTGTGCTGCAGAATATAGAATAGATAATAATACCCCTTGGGGTAGTTACTGTGCAGGAAGATACCAAGATCTAAGGGTATCTGTGTTGACATTAGCCAGTATTTTGTGTACCTCTGCAGGCAGAGATGACAGAAATGCACTCTATATTGCACATATGGTGCATCTCTGCCCTTGTCTGGTGGCACAGGGCAGTGCTACAAGGTACCTGCTAGCTTCCCACTGAGCCATGGAATTGAGGTTTTTAGTGACTCATGTATGAAGAATTTCTGCAGTGCAGCCCACACAGCCAGCTTGCTGTGCAACGCTGTGTCATGTAGAAAGTGCAGGCATGTGTTGCATGTACATAAATGGAACACATACCTATACTTTCCTCTGTGATGGGGTACTCACTGCTTCCTACACAGGCACACTTGCACCATGGTATAGGGTTGCCTGCATTGCGGGAATGATTGCCCATGTGATAAAAGGGACACTTCCCTGAACGTATACAATCATGTTTATCCTCTTCCAGTTTCCATGTGTGCTGCAGAAAACAGCACACAATGAAACAGGAAAAATGGGGACTACAATGTCACTTTCACTGTTGCACAATTTCAAAGCCACACCTCATGTGGTTTACAAATCTGATGCATGCCCAGATAACTAAATCTGAGAATCTGTAACATTCTTTAGGGTATTCATGGGTGTTGCGGAGGAACACCCACACCAACACCCCTGAGAGTCAACTGTTATGTAGTGTACGTTAGACATTTACAGGCCCATCACCAGTAACACAAGTTGGCAAATGAGAGCTGCTGGAGACACAGCATCCACATCTTCAGCCCCTGGTGTGTGTGCCTTCCTCTACTCCAGCATCTAAAACACCGCTGTCATGAGAGGCACCACATATATCAGAGGATAAAGATGTGGAAGGAACATCTTTCACAAGGAAAACTGACAGGTAGCTTTTCTCTGAGGCACATGGCCCCCTTTTTTTTTTACTCTGTGCTTAAGATCATGCCAGTGTTTTAATATCTAGCACTGTCTTCAATTGGACTCTCTCACTGTTGACCTCTCACATATGTGGACTGCCATTCTTCTCAGTCTTCTCTAAAGGCAATGTGCTCCTTCTCAGTACTCTCCTATATATAGCACCAGCAGTCAGAGCGCGCTGCTTTTGACCGTTTTGTTTCAGATGTTTTATTCAGCAGCAGCACCCGGCATGAAGGATATGTTACAACTTAGACCTGCTGCAGCGACGAAACAAGGGAATACCAATCTCTTGCGTGGTACTAGACACTGGAGACAAGTGATAGCCTGGTCGGCACAGACTTCAGTTAACGCCTAGTGTTTTTTCCTGCAACATACAGTGCCAGGGTCAGTCTCATGATATCGGTGAGTACGTGACCCCGGCTAATTTGTTTCCTTCATGCCGATGCGACCTTTTATTAGTAAGGGTTTGTGAACTCAAAGCAAAAAGTTGTCTGCAATATATAACGAACTGCTAATTCAGAAAATGCCAATATTAAAAGAAATGCAACCCAGTGAGAGCGACGTTCATACACAGAAGATTAATTTAAGCACGGATTGTGCCTTGGCAAACAAACAAAGGGAAATCACACTCCACTTAAGGTTTTGCATGTAACAATGACTATGAATACCAGAATTCCCGGAGGGGGTTAAAAGGCAGTGTAATTGAAATTATTGACAGACTTTACACCGTGAGCAAGGCCGTGATGGCTGAAACGCGTTGGTGGAGGATTATCTTCAATTAAAACTAATTAGACATTGAAGTTCACGAGAGTGCAACGTTTACTTTTGTTGATTTATATATATATACATATATACATATATTTGTTTTAATGTTAGCATTGCTTTAAACATGAATATCCAAAACAAGATAGAAAAAAAGATAGAAAAAGACAAAACACAAAAACCCACCCCCCAAGAAGAACACTGTGTACAAACAAAATCCTGCACTACACCAACTAATCTCACCCTTACTATCTAAATACCCCAACTATGACGAATACCATATACAGGGTATGGGAGTTAGTGTCCATTCATCCATTGTCTCCTTCAGTGCCTCTTCACTGCTGCCTTTATCTCCCTCAGCATCTTCAACAACTCTACATTGTAACATTCAAGTCTGACAATCCTGTGTCTTTGGGCTGTGAGCTCTGTGTGAAACTCCTGCACATATGGGGGCTCAACAATGGGAGGAACAGCTGATATATTAGTAGGGGCTTTCATACATCCAGTTGAAGGTGATGGTCCAGCCCCTGTACACCCTGCCCTGTCTTTGGCCTTAGACCTGCCTGCTGTGTGGGTTGGAGACAGATGGTCCCTTGGGTGGTGCCCCTTGAGGAAAGGCCTTCCAGGAGTCCTATGATTGATCCTGCTTATACAGCCTTCCCACCCTCCGGAAGCCCTTCTGCACCAGACAGGTGTGGCAGTAGCATTTTGCCCGTATGTCACATTCACCCTTCTGAGATGGGGTCATGTTGGTCACTGCAACATAATGGGACATGTCAGCCAAATACATTTTATGCAAATGAACAACAGGCATGCAATAGAAAGCATCTGCAGTCATCACACATTGGCCAGCACAACTCAAAATGATATCTTGAAGGGCAAGATTCATATACATCTGAACACCAATTATTATCTCCATATTGCTCATGTCCAAGGTATCAAGGCTAATGTCAAACAATTTTATTGAACCATACTGGTGCAACTTCAAAGGACCATGTCACCACTGACTATGCTCATTACACTCATCAGTTATGTGACCATTGTAGGTCACACTCATCTTGTTGGATTGCTCGTCAATGTCCCTCCTGCATGCACCATTGCCCTAAGATCCGTTGGCAGGTACCAAACTCTTGTGAGCAAGGTCAGCCAGTTAACTGTAGTCTCCCAACAGCTTGTGCCTGATATGGCAAGAAAAGATGTCAGACACACTGCTACATGGAAAATGGATGTAAGAGGTATAACAAGTGAAAATGGAGGGTGGAGCACTCACCCATGTCACATAGAGGAGTATAACTCTACACCCATATCCACTCAGGTCACTACCCGGTGAGCTGTGCCATGGCCTCATGCATTGTCCCAGACTTACTTGATGTGTCTCACTATGCTACCCATTGCCTGTCTATGTGACCAAATATCTGGTTAGTGTGTTGCACAACAGCACTCAGCACTGCCATCTCATATGTGGGTGCATGTATGCTCTACATCTCATCTGCACAGGGATCCTAAACTGGCTAGTGGTGTACATTGTGTGAAGCTATTTGCATCATATCATGGACACAATCCAGAACACTTCTATCTGATGATGTTTTGAGTGGTGGTGTGTCGTATAACAATATTGTAAGGAAATCCCTCAGGCCAAACACACATGTCAAGATCTGGGAGGATGATTTGGGTTTGCAATGTTGTGACAAACGACAAAGAGCATGGGGCATTACACCACATGGGTGGGCAAATCTACAGCATTTCAAGCGTGGTATGTTGACTACTATTCTGCTAATCTTTGGAACGCATTCACATGGTCACTAATCCAACCATGACCTGAGTTACTGTGTGCTATGTGTGCCAAACAGAGCAGTAACATGTTTAGAGAAAAACATTTTGGCACCCTGCATACATGTATTGGTCCCTGTACTTCTGGCACCTGTCCTTACTGTCATCACTGTGTTTGCACTCTTACACCATGCTCAACATTTACTAGGCCCTTGAAGCACATGTTGCCACCAGTGTATTGTTTTCTTGGAAGGCACGTCCTACACACAACATCAACCATACAGAATTGGCATCCTTGGCATAGTCTCCCCTAACATTTTACCTCCGCTTCCCAGGTTGTTTCTGTGTTTGCTGTTTTGTTTGCTATGGGCACTTTACCACTGCTGATCAGTGCTAAAGTGTAAGTGTTCTCTGTCTAAATTATAAGTGTAAATTGTCTTATCCATGATTGGCATATTTGATTTACTAGTAAGCCCCTAGTAAAGTGCACTAGCAGTGCCAAGGCCTTTAAATCAAATGCTACTAGTGGGCCTGCAGCACTGGTGGTGCTTCCTACACTAGTAGGTCTGCAAACATGGCTCAGACCTGCCACTGCAGTGTCTGTGTTTGCAGTTTTAAACTGCCAATTCGACTTGGCAAGTGTACCCACTTACCAGGCCTAAACCTTCAATTTTTATACATACACAAATGTGGGACATATGCTGATGTGAGTTACAAGTCCTAACAGTTAAATACTGCTAAATTCAGTTTTCACTGTTGCAAGGCCTATCTCTCTCATAGGTTAATATGGGGGCTGCCCATAAATATTATTAAAGTTCAGATACCCTTTGGGAGCAGATAGAAGTATGGGGGTTTAGGGTCTCTGAACTCACAATTTAAAAATACATCTTTTAGTGAAGTTGGTTTTTGGATTGTTAGTTTGAAAATGCTACTTTTAGAAAGTAGTCATTTTCCTGTTAAACCGTTCTGTGACTCTGCCTGTTTGTGGATTACCTGTCTGGGTCAGTTTGACAGTTGGGCTGTTTACGAATCTCCTCTAGACAGTGACACAAAGGGAGCTGGGTTGTAGCCTGCATATTCTGATGAGCCATCTGTGCTAGGAGTGGAGGGAAGGAAGGTCACTCACCCCTGAAAGGGCTGTGCCTGTCCTCACACAATGCAGTCTCCAACTCCCTGGTGTGTGTCTGGGGCCTGTGCTGGGCAAATCAGGATCTTGTGAACAACAGAGACTTTCTTTTGAAGTAGGCCTACATTGAAGGCAGAGAGGGGTATAAGTATTGGACCCCAAACCTCTGAAAATCAGATTACTTCTGGAACCAAGAGGAACCTCTGCCAAGGAGAAGAGCTGGAGGCAGAGTACTGCCCATTTGCCTGTGACTGTGCTTTGCTGGGTTGGCCTGCCGTAGCTGCTTCTACCTAAAAGAGGACAAAGACTGACTTTTGTGTGACTTCCCACTGGTGAAGAATCTTCAAGGGCTTGAACTGAGCTTGCCTCCTGTTGTTGAAGTCTCAAGGACATCAAAGACTTCTCTCTGCCAGCATCTGGACTCTCTGCTGAGACTCCTGCCCTACCAATTAGTGCCCTAACCTGTCTCTGGGCCCTTGAAAGGTGAAGCTGGTGTAAAAGGATAGAAATCCCCAAACAGCCTGCCGAGTGGGAAAACTTTTGACACACCATCTGCAACAAGACTGATAAATGACGTGCTTCCAGCCTTGTGGCTAAAATCGACACTCCATCTGCATCGCAGCTGGGAGATCGATGCGTCGCGGCTAGAGAAACGACGAGCATCACCCGCTATCGGTTGCTGATAACAACGCAAGCCCCACGCAGGGCATTTTCCTGTTACCGTGTGACAGGATCTCGAACGCAACATCACTGGGCATGGAAAATCAACACAAAGTCTGCCCGGACCTGAGGTGCCTGTCTGGAAATCGACGCATTGCTCTCTTGCAGGAGAGAGGAAACGATGCATACCAACCCAACTGGAGAAGGAACGAAGCACGGTCTCCCTTGTGAGTGAGAAATCGGCGCATCGCTGGCCTTTTTCGGCACACTCTTACCCGTGTGGCTTTATTTTTTACGCTAACCAGGTACTTTGTGTGACAACAGCATTCTCACTGTTTTCTAAAGATTAAGGGGGTCATTCTGACCTTGGCGGCCCATGACCGCCATGGCGGAGGGCGGCGGAAGCACCGCCAACAGGCTGGCGGTGCTTCCTGGGCGATTCTGACCGCGGCGGTAAAGCCGCGGTCAGAAAAGGGGAGCCAGCGGTCTTCTGGCGGTCGCCCGCCGGCCCAGCGGGAAAGCCGGAATGGCCGCCGCGGTCTTTCGGCGGGAACCGCTTGGCGGGCGGCGACTGCCGACCGCCGCGGTCAGAATGACCGCCTAAGACTCTTATTCTTTTTAAAATTCATATTTAACTTGTGTATGGTGGATTTTTGTGGTTCTGGTCTTGTTTAATTTAAATAAATATTACCTATTTTTCTATGCTGGTGTGGTGTCCATTTTGTAGAGTTATCACTTTATTACTTTGTGTGTTGGTATAAATATTTCACATATTGCTTCTGAAGTTAACCCTGACTGCTCGTGCCAAACAACCAAGGGGGTGAGCGGGGGTTAACTGAGGGTGATTCCCCTTTACCCTGACTAGAGTGAGGTTTCTTGCTTGAACAGGGGGTAACCTGACTGCCAACCAAAGATCCCATTTCTAACAATATCCATGTATTGCATATGATGTATGTAGTAGCATACATGAGTTGGAACATGACATTGCACAGTACATACAACATCACACACAATACTTGCACTACAAATTACACTTGCAGATTGACAGATTGACACTCACTGGTAGCACTGCAGTCTGCAAAGATTTCCACCTCTCAATGGTATATGACTGGGATCCACCTGCAAGAAATAATATGAGACATAACATTGTGTATGTTGAATAATGAACACTATGTACAACGTTTGCACATTATACATGATTTGCTAATGGGCATAGAAAAAATAGGTTAGTGAAAGTGCAAATAGGCCATTTGACATGTCTCAGTGACATACATTGGTAGGTCAAGCTGACATGTATACATATGTGTTGGCACCATATATACATATCTCAGCTACCTTGTTCACATTTTGTAGATGCGTACCTACTATACAATTTGCAAGCATAGCTAATTGTGATGGCACTCTGTACATACACTCTGTACATACATGACTCACAGGACACACTCAGCCATGACTCTCTTTACTCCAGCATCAGTTTCTCATCAGGTGTACATGACTATGCAAAATACAACATTAGTCAGGCCGTTAGTGGATATGGACACTTGTCCCTTGAAACCATGTACCCTTGCTTTATGACACAGGTATGTCAGTATTGGTGCACATCATAATTTGGGGGCTAAACACAGGGGATAAGGACAGGAATATTCCTTTGTCTCCTTAATGGTGCATTGCTGCCCTTGCCATGGATGCTGTTTGGTGCAGACACACTTCTCACAGCTCTCCCCTTTGTCATCACTTGGTAAAGGAGGCCCTATGGCCAACAGGCATATACTTTCAATTGCAAAACAAGGGTCAGCCACATAAATTGTGTACACAATTCCACTGCCTTCAATTCCAAGGTGGTCCAGGAGGTCCTGTGCCCTGGCAGCGATGGTGTAATTGGTGGGCTGTGCACTCCACCTCAAATACATTGGTCATGTGGAACACGATCTTCCCCCACAGCAGCTTGCGTGCTTCCATCCTGTATCCTTGTATGACTTTTCCCCCCATGGCCACCATCTTAGGGAGGTAATGCATTATCAGCCAGATGAATCCTCCCAACTCATTGGCACTGAGGTAATGGGCCCTTCCCTTTCCCGCAATGCCACAATCCAAACCCACAGTACCCAAACAACTAAAAAATTACTCCAAGCTAACCCCAACAGAGTAATCTACCTCAAAGACAAACACCAGGCAATAAAATTATAAAAGAATACAATACACAAAAAGACAGGACAAAACAGAGGTCAGGGACACTGCAGAGACAGAAGACAGCACAAAAGACACCTCTACCAGCACTCCTCTCCACATTGATCCACACTGTAAATGAGAGTAGACATGATACCATCCACACAGTATGCACTCACACATCCCAAATGCGTGACCTGCTGGGACAACTGACATTTCCCAAACCATGTTTGCATGTCAAAATGTGTTGACATTGTTGCACATGTGAGAAATTTGGGCCCGAATTGTGCACACAACACATGTATCCTGAAGATTTCTGGGTGTTGATCTGCAGTCCAGCTACACAACTTCCTCCACAGTACTACGTCTCTAAGAAGGAATTGAGGAAGCACGCCGATTTGTGATCCACACAAATAGAATTACACACAAGTTACCTAGGGAGTACACATTGACACTTGCATCAGGGATAGTAGGTGTACTTCTTAGCTTTCATGATGTATTCAGTTTATGCCTGAGCAACCTCCAGCCAAGGCTGCTTTCTCTGTAGCATGGTGAGTAATGTCTATGTGGATCATTAGACTTTACACATGTGTGATGTGAGTTATTTGACAAAGCATTGGACATTTGTACAGTTAATGTAACCTGGCCCTGACCAGTGGTTTGTCATCTGGCACCTAGGGCCTCATTGACAGGCCCATGGCACAGGGCAATATGGCCCATGCCTTGTTGTGCTACCCTGCACCACCGTGGAGTGCCAGGAAAGTGCCTTATCAACAAGAAATGGCACCTTTCTGTCCTCTCCCTCTGCACTGATGCATAAATTGCTGCTAGCGAAAAGGAAGGCACCTTCCAACATGGTGCAAGGGTGCATGCATTGTGGGATGATATGCAGGTATGAACACCTTCCTGCCAAAAAAAATTATCAATCATGAGAGGTGTTTCCCTCCTTCTTTGTAAGCTACAGAATGCAGCACACATAGGAAGAGGAAGGTACAGGGAGTGATAGGGATATTGCTCCCCATTGTGTCACTCTTATGGCACCCCTGAGATGGCAGAAAATTGGGATACATTCCCTGCCTTGTAAATTTGTGAATACGTGAGGTACCTTTTTTGTCAATTGGTGTTACCGGGGTATACCCCAAGCAACACCCATGGAACAGCACTTATACACAGTGTTATGCATTTAGGGTGTCCATATTTACAAGGCCATGATATGCCATGGAAGGTGGGTTTACATGGCTCTGTAAATATGTCCTGGCACACTGTGCCGGCGGAGCATCCAACAAATGTTGCTCTGGTGGCACAGAGTGGAACAAGGACGGAGTAACTGAGGCCCTCAATCCCTGATGTTTGTGGCATGACATAGCTGATGTCCCATGTGGGTTGCATGTAACCACCCCATTGTGGATAGTACACCTTCCTTGCACACAGAGATGTAGGGCAGATTTCCTGTCTGCCATGCATAGGTGTGTGCCTTTCCATCATGCAATGTAAGGAAAAGTGTCTTGAGATGCCTTCCCTTGTATGTCAGGGTGATTTTCAATAGATCTGTGTACAGAGGCATAGCACATGTATATGTGACACACTTCATCATGCAGTTCCTATCTCTGTAGGCAGAAAGTGATCCATGTATTGTGTCCCCCATATGTCTTTGTTCTTGTGTCTGTTAGGTACTTGCTGTTTCCTTGCCTATAAGTAGGCCATTCCCATATTGTTCATCCTGAAACCTTTAGTTAATGTTTGAGTTTGAAGATGAACGAGTTATGGATGCTGCCTGGGTATTTGGCCAGCACATAAATGATTAAGCTGTGATGATCCATGATGAGCTGAACATTCATTGAGAGTGTGTGCTTCCGGTTGTGATACACATGTTCTATTGTGGCAGGTGGTACAAGTTGCACATGTGTGCAGTTCATGGCTCAGAGGACATGTGAAAACCCAGCAATTGCGTAGAAGCCGTGTTTAGTTTCCTGCTGCAATTGCTGGGTGTTGGGGAACAGGAAGTGTTGGAGTGTGAGATGGATGATTGCATCCAGAACAGAGGGCAGGAATTGAGACAGGGAGGGCTGTGACACTTCACCCACTTGTGGTGCTGTGGTTTGGTAGGATCCAGACACAAGGAGGTGAAGCACATCCAGGAGCTTGGTCAGTGGTGAGATTTTGGTGGCCCTCTCAACCGTTGCCTGCAGATGTGGCACAATGAGGTGGAGCAGTTGGATGATGGACTCACTGCGCATCTGGTAGAAGGTGATGACCTCCTCCTCCCTGAGGGCAATCAGGGTTGCCAGATGATGGTAGACACGCTCCCTCCTCCTATGCTGCCTCTGTGGTCTGGGTGGTGATACCTGTGGTGGTACTGGATATTGTGGTGGTATTGTTGGGGGTTGAGCTGGTGTCCTTAGTACCCCAAGTTGTAAGATGAGTAGATCCATGTTGTCCTCCAAGTTCCCAGGGGAGTTTGTGAATATTCTCCTTATGTACCAGTGCCTGGGGGACATTTTAACACCTGGTCTGACCAGGCGTTAAAATGTTGACACTAGTCAGATTTAGAGCAATGTTTCTTAGTTGCTTGTTATTGTTCGGCATGCTTGTAAATAAAGCACAAGCAGGCTAAAATCATTTTTTATGAGGCAATGTCTACCTTTCATATCATTGTCAGTATCTAATGCAGCCAGATCCAATTCTAATGAAAAAGGATGCTGTTTCAGGAAAAGTGACACCAGAGGCCCCTAGCACCACTCTGCAGCATAAAAAAAGTGACGCTACGGTGGCTCAAAATCCTTGTAAATGAGTCTCATAGTTTGTGGATTGTGTCTTTTTTTCTACAAATGGGTTAACATAAAAAAGTAGAAACAGAGTGATAGACTGATTAGAGTCTTGTATAGTTTCATTATTTAACACATGCAGCCTGATTTACACAGATGACACCTCCAATGCTGACATTTTAGAGATGTCCTGCAATGCAAAAGTGTTATTTCAGAATTGGATGTTACATGTAACATACATTCACCACAACACAGTGATGAGTAGATTGGAGTACTGCACCATTTCAAAGCCTAGAAGGCAACAAAAGGTTAGATTCAAAGTAGTTCAACTTACAAATATAACTGTAATTGGTCATCATATGGACAGTGTAAATTAACTTGTGTGTGGCTACTACGTCTATTCAGCATGCCACAACACATTGTCGAAACTCTTGAATTAAAAAAAACAGTGAGCAATGTAGCAATTTTCATCACTTCAATATAGCTATGAGAAGGTGTCGACATGCTTGAGATACACAAAAAGTGACCTTTTAATCCATAGCTTGAAATGGTGACTGTCAAATGCACTAGTTTTTGAAATGTGTGGACATATGGAAGGTCGAGCAACAATGCATTGCACGATTGTTTTGCAGATCCAAAAACAGGGCATCTTGGTAGTTGTAGTCATCTGTTGACACCATAGACAATGCTTGTTTGAAAACTGAGTTACACATATCTATTTCACTGGCTATAGTGGAGATGAACACACACTTGCAACATATACACACATGTGGGAGAAAATACCACTTACAAACATCATGCCTCCCTGTGCAAATGGATGGAGTTTTGGACAGCGGCGGTTCCTCCATTGGATCGGGGGAGCATTGGCCCCTCACACTGCTGTGCAGAAAGTGTGAACAATAAAATTACAATAAAACGGTTTTATTGCCATATTATTTTTTACTCTCTGTTGCAAATAGAGTGTGAGGGCTGGGCTAATGTGTCACTGCTGCTGATTGGCAGCAGTAAGGAGTGGCCCCTTCAGTCTGAAGTGCACAATTTGGTTTGGCCGGCTACCATGCTACTGCCAAACTGACATGTGCTAGTCAAACTACTCCAACCCAGCTGCCTTAGACAACTGGGTTGGAGAGCAGGCACATGCCTTCAGTACGTTTCGGAGTGCTGAGGCAATCTGTTCCAGCCAAACCATGATGCTTTACTCACACTGCATAACAGCATGAGAGCAGCATCTTGATTTGATAAAGGATTTGACTGTGGGACTTCGCGCTCAGACTGGAGTCCGGAGCCAGCAACATCGAGGTGTGCTGCTGAACATCGGGATGTGCTACCGGCAGCTAGTGTAAGATAAGTGATTCTTTTTATTTTATACATAGTGTTTGATCTGCGCCCCTCCATTTAAATATTTCGCCAACTGCAGCTGGTAGTTATTCTGTTTTTTGGAGAATAACATACATTGAAAGCAAGAGACTGAGCAAATGCAAAAGATGATCCATGGGGAACAACACACAATCTGACTAAACATATTGAACATTGTTAAAAGGCGAGATAAAGGCATGATGCTAGTAATTGGTAGGAAACAAGATATTTTGTGAAGTCAAGGTTGGATATAACTGTTTTGCTAATGGTATTGAAAGATTCTTAGCGTCAAACTTAAGGGCAGGGCTACACTTGTGATTGTTGAGACATCGCTAAGTGTAACTTACCAGACTCCACTCCACCAGGGATTTCAAGCAAGCCTTCAGGATGTAGGAACTGCAAGACCTTTTCCTCTCAAGCAAAGAGTTGAGATGAGGGGAGGTGAGAACCACCACCAGTCCTATGGACCTCTAGATGATGCTTGGAGGCCTGTGAACAAACTCTCCCCAGGAGGTTGTTCTACCTCTTCCTAATCTCCTCCTGTGTGTGCAGATTGTTAGATACAGCATTCACTCTGTCAACTATTCTGGACCAAATTTGCCTCTTCTGAGATATGTTTGTATTTTGCACTTGGGCTCCAAATAATTGTGGCTATACACTTATGATTTCATCGACCATGACAGAAAGCTCTCCTGTAAAACAGGGATTTCTCCTCCCTGCCATTGAGAATGGTTGCTAAAAAAACTATAGTGCTCAAAAAAGGAAGGATAAAGAGAGAAAGTAAAATTGGCACAAAAACACAGAGGGGAGGAACACAGAAAAAAACACCTGTCTACCATATTGACAATTTTCTGGCTGACTGGCCTTCTGCACTGTGATGGCAAAGGATTATGGTCTGAAATAAAATGTTTCTTATAGTGTGTTTTGGAGGTGTTCACAATTGTCTACTACACCACAGGTGTGGGCTACCAGCATCCAACCAATTGCCACAGCCATAGTACTATACCAAAGGGACTCCTGCCATCCTGGGATTGCCTCTGAAACACTATCAGCACAACTGTGTGATCTAAATTGGCTCTGTGGGATCCTGACATCAAGATAGTGACAGGGGGCCTGTTAGCAATGGGCACTGCTGGATCAACTGCTGGATGAAGTTTGCTCGATGGAGTGGGCTCCGTGGTGTTAGTCTTCAGCTCAGCCATAATACATCTAAATATGGTGGTAGGAAGACAGTAGACTTGATTGTCTTTTCAGGTCCTCACCTGCAGAGTCTTGGCAGTGTGACCGCCAAGATCTAAATCTGTCCCATAGTCTCTTTTTTGGAAGTCAAATATTTACAGGGGGGCAAAGCTGGAGGCTGGAGCCGATATGAGTTCCACAAGGGGGGATACTCCATCTGCGAAGAATTATTGAAAATAATTTGCTGCTACGGAGGAGAATGTAGTGGGAGTTTCCACTAATTCAGGATTACCAGGATGACTTTGGAAAGATAGATGAGCAGGTTGGTCCCGGTCTCCTCTCAGTTCTCAAAGCATTTTTAAAACGAAATGTTTTAAGTCCTAAGTTTTGGATTTTGGTTATGTAGGCACCTTTAGCACCTCCACCAAGGATCCATGACTGGAGGGGCACCACATTGGGACTCACTCAGTCTGGCTCCAGGTGCGGGTCCAAGATAGTTGGAGCCTTATCTGTCCCTGAGTCTCTGAGCAGGAGGCCAGCCAACTAGGCCTTGGAGTTTCTCTGGTGGCCCTGGATTCAAGAAGTGGAACAGGACTCATGCAGCAAGGCAGGACTTTGAGGATTAAAGGTGCAGCAAAACATTCTTTTGAAATACACAAATGGCCACAGGAGCAGGCAGTCCTTTAATAGTCCTTTGACAGGTCCAGAAAGTGAACTGAAGAGTGGGTCTGAAGGTCCTACTTTCATACTCGTTGCCTTCTTTAATGTAGGAGAATTTTCTAAATAATTCCATTTAATGTGCTTGAGATTTTCCTGAGCGCCACCCCTGCCCTGGCTCCCGACTGGTTGTACGAACGGAATGGTGACAATTCCTTTGTGTGAAGGCAGGGCACAGCCAATTGAGTTGCAAGAGGGGCTGTGCCCCCATTCAGGCACACCTAATCCCTCTATTGTTGGCTGTCTGAAAGGAATAAACAAAATTCAACTTCCAACCACCCGAAGCCAATGTTACCCAGAAACAGGTTGTAGAGACCAACTAGGCCAGGAAAATTATTTCTAAAAGTGGCATTCTCAAATGGTGTAACCTAAAATTTGACTTTCTATTAAACATGATTTTAAAGTTTTACTTCTCAGACAGTAAACATGAAATTGTAACCTGTTCCTAATCAAACTTTAGGACCTATTATTAATTCTAATAAGACAACCCAATGTAATCCTATGGGAGAGGTAGGCTTAACAGTAGAGAAAAACTAATTTAGGAGTTTTTGACTAGTAGGACATGCAAAACTTAAATGTATATGTCCAACCTTTTAATTACACTGCACCAGGGTCTCCCTTAGCTATGACATATGTAATTGAAGGGGAGTGTAAGGCTTTGAAAGAGGGCTATTTGGCCACATCGAGTTGGCAGTTCAGTACTGTATTCAGGCTGCATTGGCAGACCTGGGACATGTTTTAAAGAGCTACTTAAGTGGGAAGGGCAATAAGTGCAGCAGGCCCACTACCAGCATTTAATTTACAGGCCCTGTGTTTTAGACCTGTCAGTATTAGGGCCAGATGTAGGTAGGTTTCCTTTTACGAGTTGCAAATTGCGAGTCCCAGCGACTCGCAATTTGCAACTCGCAAAAGGAAATGCAGTTTGCGACCCCATAGCGAGTCTAGGCACTCACTGGGATGATGGCCTGCTGGAGACAGCAGACCGCCATGTCCGTGACTGCTTTTAAATAAAGCAGTTTTTTTTTTCTCTTTGCAGCCCATTTTCCTTAAAGGAAAACGAGCTGCAAATAGAAAAAATACCAAAACCTTTTTGTTTCGTTTTTTTTCAGAGTAGGCAGTGGTCCATAGGACCACTGCCTGCTCTGAAAACATTTTTTTGTGAGCATTCACAAAGGAGAAGGGGTCCCATGGGGACCCCTTCCCGTTTGCGAATGAGTTACCATCCACTTCAAGTGGATGGTAACTGCGAGTTGATTTGCGACCGCTTCCCGGTCACAAATCAACTCTACATCGCGGTGCGAGTCGCAAATAGGAAGGGAACACCCCTTCGTATTTGCGAGTCGGAATCACATTTTGCGAGTCTGTACCGACTCGCAAAATATGATTCTGCATCGCGTGAGGCCTTTTGCGCCTCGCAAACAGCGTTTTTCGCCATTTGCGATGTGCAAATGGCTACCTACATCTGTCATTTTTTCTCCAACTTTTTGCCCTCCCCACCCGTTTTTCCTTTTTTTGCATTGCCATTAAGACTCAATGCACCTTACCACTGCTTACCAGTGCCAAAGTGCATGTGTGCTCTCCCCTCATCATGGTAATATAGGCTTATCCCCAATTGGCATATTTAATTTAATTATAGACCTCTAGTAAAATGGTATTACAAGCACCCAGGGCTTGTAAATTAAATCTTAGTAGTGGAACTGCAGCGCTGATTGTGCCACTGAATTAAGTAATCCTTTTGGCATGTTTCGGGGCTGCCTTTGCAGAGCTTGTGTAAGCAGTGTCAAGCCCAAAGCTTCCTTTTTAATATATTTGTCTCCTTTAGGATAGGCCAGAGGGTAGGGTGCAATGTCTTTGAAAGGTAGGACATGTACTGTTACGTTTACATGTCTTTGTAGTGAACACACTTACGTTCATTTTTTTCACTACTACAATGCCCCTGGATAACATTAAAGTTGCATTATTTTATTTTATAATTAAAATTTCCAAACAGGAAAATATGGCCAGTTCATGTTTGGTGTGTCTGGAATCCTAATTTAAAATCCTAACTTATGGTGGATTCGGAATTTAAATCATCATTCTGGAATTGGCACTTTTAGAAAGTTGGCATTTTCTTGCCATAGCCATTTGGTGCCTGCAGCCTGTGTATGGTCACATCCCTGGGTGTTCTTGGCAGATGGGCTTTGTGTAGTCCTCCCAGACAGCCACACACAGTGGGAGTTTAGGCGAGACTGTATGGGCCATCACTGGCAGGATGGAAGTGAGAAGCTGGACATAGCCTCATTTATACTTGAATAGGTTGCGTCCTGTCACCACTCAAAGGTTTTCATAACCCCGGTAGTAAGTGTGGAGCCAGGGCAGGGAAGGCAGGGCATCTGTGCACTTCAAAGGCATGTCTTTAGAAGTTTCTCCCCACTTCAATGGCACAATTATCTACAAAAGAAAGACTTCAGGCACCACCACTTCAATACACTTCTGGGCCTGTTGATAGTCTACCAGGAAGGAGGACTGCTGTGCTGCTAAAAGGACTGCCACTCTGCTGGACTGCTGCTCTACATGAAACTGGTGCCCTGCTGTGCTTCCCCAGGCTTTCTTGCCTGGGGAAGAATAACAGGACCTGCAAATTCATCTTGGGCCCAGGACACCTGAATGACTCAAAGGGCTAGTCTGCTGGTCTCTTGATCTAAGCCTTAGCTCCTGGATCTATCTTCAGTGAGTTCATGACCTCCCCTGAAATGCTGCCTCTTATGTGCTGGACACTTGGTATGGCTCTTGAGCTCTTGAAATCAAACTTTTGGGCTCTTCGTGACCGTGAACAGGCCTGTCCACACTAAAACTGTGCCACTTACTGGGAAAATCAGTGCGAGCCGCCGACAGCACGTCTCTTCACACAGCAGCATTGACAGCCCATGGGGGACCACCAGCGCTAAGCTCCAGTCCACCTGTCCACGATGACTGGCCTGCTCATCGCACCATGTCGAGCACCACCTGCAACACTTTCCTTGCTCCCAGAGATCCTCTCCAATGTGAACGGGACTCTTAGCACAAAACATGAGAAAGTAAACTTCAGCGGGACTCATCTACGACTGTTTCCGACCCATGCTCCAACATGGTCAGCCTAAACGTTTGACTTTGACCCAGTCCGGCGCAACCAGATAGCTGTATTTGGTGCTTTATGCTTTTAAGTGCTATATTGCAGTCAATTCTTTAAAAACATATAACTCCAGTTCTACTCATCGGATTTTTGTTTCTTTTGGGATCTTCTTGTGTGGTGTTTTCATTGTTTTACTGTTTGAAGTTTTGCATAAATACTTGACACATTGCTTCTAAGTTAATCCTGACTACTCATTTGCCAAGATACCTGGGGGGTGAGCACAGGTTGATTTGTGGTTTGCTTGTACTTTACCCTGACAAAGATGGTGGTCGCTGGTTGACTAGGGCTCACATTCCAGTCAACAAATTTCTTACACGGGTGTGACGATTGGGCTTGTGTTTGTGTAGTGTCATACTGTGATTTAGTGTGCATTACCATCCCATATCTAAGACCAATTCAAGTTTACATTCTCCCTGATTGGCCTTTTTTTGATTTTTCAACATGTTCTCTCTGTCTATTGAGCCTGAATCAACCTCTACAACCATGGGGTTTGACAAGGATGGTGGTTGCTTATTGATCAGGGTTCACACCCCAGTCAACCAACTATCCAATTACACTGGGTATATGGTAAACCCCTTTACTAGGGACTTCTAAATTTATCAAACATGCCATTTAGGTGTAACCCAATGTTACCATGTTCTAGGAAGTGATCACAAGCACATTAGCACTGGTTAGTACTGATAAAGTGCACAGTGCTAAGGCCAACAAAAACAAATTCATCAAAATAGGAGGGGTGAATGTATAATGTTTGGGGGTTACCCTGTAAAGAAGGCCTAGTCCAATGCAGGCGAAGGCCAGTCAGTTTCTCCAAGCCAAGCAGAGGGCTTCTGTCTCAATGCTAATGTCATTTATATTTTAGTGCGTATCCAGTTTTGGGAGAAAAGCATTTCTATATATGTTCATCTCACTTGAGCAAGTCATTTGATTCTGTGAGTACTTTTGGAGTAGGTTGAAATTAACTTTAAGACTAGTGGTCATGTACAAATTTCTCAAACTAAGAGCCTGAGTTAGAACTCAGTAGTGACGAATATCCAGTTGGTTGAAATCCAAATCCCATTATATCCAATTGGATTTAGATTTCGGCAGATGTGATATCCATCACAGTTGTGACTGAGTAACCCATCCACCGAATACTAGATCAGGCCCTAATTCTTAATAGCAAGATTGAGGTCTGGGTTCAGGGGTCAAACTTGATTTCCACATACTTTCTCCCCTCTATAATTTTTCGTACGATATGACACATAGCAATATTTTACATCGGACCATTTGACATCCTATATTCCAGCCCACTGTGCAACAGATGTATTGTCTAGGTCATACGGTCTTCACACTGGATCACTGATAGATTTTCAGTATGTTTCATTATGTTTGGCAGCAGTACTTCCAACCCCACACAGTGATGAAAAAACACCCACACAAAATGCAATATAATATGCATCCTTTATTTTTGCAATGGATATTTGTGGGCTGTAGTTTAGCCTAACAACTTTAGTCCGAAGATCCTGCCGCAGTATTCCAGTTACGTGATCAATAGGACTTTTGCTATATTCAATATAGCAATTCATTGCTTGCAGGGATTTTAGACACTGACAAATAGAAGTCGTTTTATAGTCTAATAGGCCCCAAAGCCTGTAATCCATTAGTAGTGGTGTAACCTCACAAATCTAAGACACATAAGCACAGCGTGGACGTGGACAGCAATTTGTCACACTATGATCTGCATGCACATGCATTTTCCTTCATGATTTATTATTATTCCATTGGTGATGGTATAGGCTGGGTAGGCTCCAGGTAACTGCCTAAACTAGATGAAACTGGGCCGGCCCTCGTCTCCTCCAATCTGTGAAGGAGCCACCTGAAACCTGATTCTACGTCTCTAATTTCTATGTTCTTGATAGGCCTTTATCATTCAGGATAATGTTTATTCCTACTAAGCATGTGCTTTACAGATTTAAACTTGAAGTCAAAAAAACGTTTCTTTATGGGAAGGAGGTGACCATACAAATTGTTTTCCAGTTTGTACTACTCTTTCATAACTGCCCTTGGACAATCACGTCTGTGTTTTTTCAAGAATTTAACCTGATTAGGGCATAGAGTATTGTGGCTAAAATAATGAGGAATATTAAAAAGTCAAAATGGTGCACATTAGATGTAGTCCACTACACTTTCACCGTATTAAAATCGAAGATGTGTATGTTTTTACCAAAAGTGGAATATAATCCAACCCTTGTTTAACCCCTAGGGTGCCTTGGACGAGGTCACCTCGTTCTACACCCGGGAACTGGGGGGAGCGCTAGTACTCCCCCCATGTGCACCCCACCCACCCCCCCAAGGCAGGGATGGAATGGGAAGCCCTTCTCCTTCCACCCCGACCCCCCCCCGGCAATCTGTTGACGTCAGCGCACGCACAGCGCGCCGACGTCATCAAGTATTGCCGGGACATGCTGGAAGCCATTTGCTTCGAGTTGAGGGAAGAGGACTTCTTTTGGTAAGTCCTTCCCTTTTTGTTTTTTTTGGGGGGGAAAACAGACACGGGGAAAGGAAAGGGCCCGCGATCGTAGAGCAGGAATCTCCACTAGACACCAGGGATTTTTTGTATGTTCATTTTGGGGGTAACCCCTTGGGCAAAGGTCGCCCCCCCTGGGGGGGGCTATTTTATTTAGTATTTCGTGCCCCCCTGGGGGCGAAATCCACTAGACACCAGTGATTTAGTTTTGAATGTTTATTTTGGGGGCAACCCCTTGGGCAAGGGTCGCCCCCCTCGGGGGCTATTTTATTTAGTATTTTGCCCCCCCTGGGGGCAGATGGCCGATTTTTCGTCCGATCTGCCCCCGGGCGGGGGGGCAAAATCCACTAGACACCAGAGATTTTGTTACATAAGTTTATTTTGGGGGCGACCACTTGGACAAGGCTTGCCCCCCTGGGGGGGCTATTTTATTTAGTATTTCGCCCCCCCTGGGGGCAGATCAACGATTTTTCGTCCGATCTGCCCCCAGGGGGGCGAAATCCACTAGAAACTAGGGATTTAGTTTTGAATGTTTATTTTGGGGGCGACCCCTTGGGCAAGGGTCGCCCCCATGGGGGGCTATTTTATTTAGTATTTCGCCCTCCCTGGGGGCAGATAGCCGATTTTTCGGCCGATCTGCCCCCCGGGGAGGGGCGAAATCCACTAGACACCAGGGATTTTGTTATATAAGTTTCTTTTGGGGGCGACCCTTTGGGCAAGGATCGCTCCCCTGGGGGGCTATTTTATTTAGTATTTCGCCCCACCCGGGGGCAGATCGGATGATTTTTCTGCTGATATTCCCCCTGGGGGGGCGAAACCCAGTAGACACCAGGGTTTTACTTTTATATGTTTATTTTGGGGGCGACCCCTTGGGCAAGGGCAGATCAGCCATGTTTTTGGACGATCTGGCCCCCGGGGGGGTCGAAGCGCACTAGGCGCCAGGGACTGTCTGTGTGTGTGTGTGGTGTGTGTTTGGGGGCACCCCTTGGGCAGGGGTCACCCCCCAAAGTGGGGAAAGTTCGTATTGGCCATCTCTGCCCCCTTTGGGGGCAGATGGGCCTATTTCTGTAGGCCCATCTGCCCCCAAGGAGGGCAGAAACCACCATTACACCAGGTATTTTTTTTTTCCCCCTTTTTTTGTTTTGTGCTGGGGGTGCCCCCTTTGGGAAGGGTCGCCCCTAAAGGGGGCACAGAGCTGTTGCCCATTTCTGCCCCCCTTGGGGAATCCACTTACGTACCAGGGACAATTACTAAGTTCTTGGTGGTGGGGTGTTTGTCAACTGGCGAAGTATTTGTATTTGTGATTATAACAATTTATTTCTTCTTTTTCTTCTAGTTCAAAGGAGTATTGTTGACATGCATGAATGACATGTTTGTAGGTAGTGTACTAAATGCAGTATTGTGTGTGAAATTGTCCTTAGATTTGAGCACAATGATATTTGTGTTGTCATATGTAGATTTGCTTTTGTCTTTTTTCTTTTTAGTGGAATATCATTGGTGATTGCTGAGTCTATGCAGAGTAGTTGCTTGGTGAGTAGCTTTTTCAGGCAAGTGAGTGGTATAGTTTTTTAGTACATAACTCTTTGTGATAAAGCTACACTTTGTTTATTACTTATTTTAGTGCTAGTTGTTGTTGGCAATCCATTTGTTGTTAGTGAGGATCATGGCTAGCTGCAGAGTGACCGCTCAGCAGGTTGTTGGCATGCTCTTTGAGTTGTCTTCAGACCATGATTACGAGACTAACTCTGCATCTGAGACAGAGGAGGAAGTGAGAGATTCTGGCAGTGAGTTTTCTGTCCAAGAGTATTCTTCTGATGAGGAAGCTACTCTCAGTGCAGATGAAGGGCCTGTTGTAGAGGAGGGCATTGATGTGCCAAGAGTGCAGCAGCCTGGGCTGAAGGGTTTCCCATTAGAAGACCTGACACCTGGATTGCCCCAAACATGGAGCAGCCACAGTTACCTGCATTTACTGATCTCCCAGGTTGTAGAGTCAATACTTAAAACTTTTAGCCTGTCCATTTGTTTCACTTGTTTATGGACGATGTATTTTTGCAAGAGATTGTGGAGCAGACTAATTTGTATGCACATCAATATTTGAGGGACAACGCTGCCAGACTTAAGCCTCAGTCTAGAGCTACTCAGTGGGTTCCCACATATCTGGAAGAGATGAAAAAGTTTTTAGGTTTGACTTTTTTGATGGGGTTGATCAGGAAGCCGTCATTGGCTTCCTATTGGTCTACTAGTCCCTTGATGGCAACGGCTATATTTCCTGCAACTATGACACGTAATCGCTATTTGCTTCTTCTTCGTATGCTGCGTTTTGTAGACAATGCTTTAGCCTTGCCACGAGATCACCCTGATTGTGACCGTCTTTTTAAGATTAGGCCTGTCCTTGATCATTTTGTAGATCGGTTTTCAGAAGTCTATGTTCCAGGCAAAGAGATAAGTGTAGACAAGTCTTTGATCCTTTTCAAGTGGCGTTTAGTTTTTAAGCACTACATTCCTAGTAAGAGGGCACGGTATGGGATTAAATTGTATATGCTGTCAGAAAGCAGTGCAGGATATGTGTATAATTTCCGGGTCTACACTGGTAGGGATTCCAGTATTGACCCTCCTGGTTGTCCGGACACTTTTGGAGTTAGCGAAAAAATTGTGTGGGAACTTGGTAGACGACTGTTTAACAAAGGTCACCATTTGTACGTAGATAATTTCTACACTGGAGTGCAGTTGTTCAAGGAGTTGTTTAGAGTGGACACTGTTGCTTGTGGCACAATCCGTTCTAACCGGAAAGGCTATCCAAGGGAGCTTGTCTGTAAAAAACTTGAGTGGGGACAGTGCAGTGCCTTGTGGAATAATGAGCTGCTAGCTCTGAAATTTTCAGACAGGAAGGATGTGTATATGCTGTCTACCATCCATAATGAGAGTACTTCCCCTGTGGCTGTTTGGGGTCAGGTTGTGGAAGTGCGCAAATCTGCGTGTATTTTGGACTATAATAGGCACATGGGTGGTGTTGATAGAGTAGATCAGAGGTTGGAACCTTACACTGCTCTTCGTAAGTCTTACGTGTGGTATAAAAAGTTGGCCCTACATTTATTTCATTTGGCAACTTTTAATGCTTTTATTGTATTCAAGGATTGTTCACCTGAGTCAAGGATGACATGTGTTAAATTTCAGGAGTCAGTGATAGAAAGCCTTATTGTGGTGGAACAGGCAAGAGTTCCTAGAGTAGAAGTGGTGGAGGATGTGGCTAGATTGAAAGATCGGCACTTTCCAGATCACATTCCTCCCACTCCCAAAAAAGACTTGCCCTCAAAGAAATGTAGAGTGTGTGCCCGGAGATTAATCGGGAGGGAGAGCCGGATGTACTGCCCCTAATGCACTTCAAAGCCTGGGCTGTGTGTGCCCAGCTGTTTTAGAAGTTACCACACAAGGAAAAACGTTTGGAAAATACAGTGAGCGTAAACTGTCTGTTTTATATTTTCGTATGTTGAGTTTCACGGTTGGCATCACTGTCATGTATTTAGTAGGAGCTTTTGTGTTTGTAGTTTTGTACTTATTTTATAATTAGTAAGTGGTTTCTTTATTGTTTATAAATGAAAAAAAGTGATGGCGGTGTGCGTGGGGTGGCGCTTGGCTTGCAGTGTGCTTGGGGTGGCATTTGGCTGGCGGTGTGGGCGGGGTGGCGCTTGGCTGGCGGTGTGGGTGGGCTGGCGCTTGGCTGGCGGTGTGCGTGGGGTGGTGCTTGGCTGGCAGTGTGCGTGGGGTGGCGCTTGGCTGGCGGTGTGCTTGGGGTGGCACTTGGCTGGCGGTGTGGGTGGGGTGGTGCTTGGCTGGCGGTGTGGGTGAGGTGGCGCTTGGCTAGCGGTGTGCATGGGGTGGCGCTTGGCTAGCGATATGGGTGGGGTGGCGCTTGGCTGGCGGTATGCGTAGGGTGGCCCTTGGCTGGCGGTGTGCGTGGGGTGGCGCTTGGCTGGCGGTGTGCTTGGGTTGGCGCTTGGCTAGCGGTGCCAGCCAAACGCCAGTCCACACACTCATCAGCTGGTGTGATTGCTGTATCAGGCATGTGGGCATATGAAAGTGATGGGCCCTTGACTGGCGCTGCCTGTCGATGCGAGTGTTGTAATGTGCTGGGCCCGTGGCTGGCAGCGTGAATGGTCTTGTGCATGTCATGTATGAAAGGTGTGTGAATGGACTGTAAAGCGGTTGGTGCCTTGCTGTGGCTTTACAGCTCACAATTTGATATACTGAACCATCACTCACCCTTGTGCCAAATCCAACCAGTATGTGTGGTACAAATGACAAAACCGGCTCCGCTGTAATCAGGCGTCGCAGCACACTTGAGACACGCTAGGTGTCTCAGGTGGGACCCCGATGATGAAACATGCCACCAACTTGGTTGGTGGGTGAGGGGTCTTGTCACATAACCTAAGTGCGTTTCTTTTCACAATTTTAGTGTTTGGCACATCACAGACGTATGTGGACACATCAAAATGATATCTTACAAAACTACTAGGGCCACCTATGTTTTTGGTCCTGGGTGCGGCCTTCATCTAGGGAAACCTACCAAACCCAGACATTTTTTAAAACTAGACACCCCAAAGAGTGCAGGGAGATGTGGCTTGCGTGGATCCCCCAACATTTTCTTACCCAGACGCCTCTGCAAACCTCAAAATTTGCTTAAAAAGCATATTTTCCTGACTTTCATTTGTACGATCACCGCTTCAGCACAAAATTCCTACTCCCGAGCGTTCCCCTCAGTCTATCAAGTAAAATGACACCTCACTTGTGTGGGTCCCCAAAGCAGAGTCAGCCTAAAGATGTATAAAAGAAGAATATGTCCTTATCAACTCGCTGTGCTATCCCCTCTATCTCTACAAGTTTTGGCCTTATTCTGTTGCAGGCACCTGGCCCACCCACACAAGTGAGGTATCATTTTTATCAGAAGACTTGGGGAAACGCTGGGTTGAAGGAAATTTGTGGCTCCTCTCAGATTCCAGAACTTTCTGTCACCAAAATGTGAGGAAAACGTGTTTTTTTAGCCACATTTTGAGGTTTGCAAAGGATTCTGGGTAACAGAACCTGGTCAGAGCCCCACAAGTCACCCCATCTTGGATTCCCCTACATCTCTAGTTTTCATAAATGCACAGATTTGGAAGGTTTCCCTAGGTGCCGGCTGAGCTAGAGGCCAAAATCTACAGGTAGGCTCTTTGCAAAAAACACCTCTGTTTGATTTGAAAAAATGTGATGTGTCCACGTTGTGTTTTGGGGCATTTCCTGACGCGGGCGCTAGGCCTACCCACACAAGTGAGGTATCATTTTTATCGGGAGACTTGGGGGAACGCTGGGTGGAAGGAAATTTGTGGCACCTCTCTGATTCCAGAACTTTCTGTCACCAAAATATGAGGAAACGTGTTTTTTTAGCCAAATTTTGAGGTTTGCAAAGGATTCTGGGTAACAGAATCTGGTTAGAGCCCCACAAGTCACCCCATCTTGGATTCCCCTAGGTCTCTAGTTTTAAAAAATGCACAGGTTTGGTAGGTTTCCCTAGGTGCCGGCTGAGCTAGAGGCCAAAATCTACAGGTAGGCACTTTGCAAAAAACACCTCTGTTTTCTTTAAAAAAATGTGATGTGTCCACGTTGCGTTTTGGGGCATTTCCTGTTGCGGGCGCTAGGCCTACCCACACAAGTGAGGTATCATTTTTATCAGGAGACTTGGGGAAACGCTGGGTGGAAGGAAATTTGTGGCTCCTCTCAGATTCCAGAACTTTCTGTCACCAAAATGTGAGGAAAACTTGTTTTTTTAGCCAAATTTTGAGGTTTGCAAAGGATTCTGGGTAACAGAACCTGGTCAGAGCCCCACAAGTCACCCCATCTTGGATTCCCCTAGGTCTCTAGTTTTCAAAAATGCACAGGTTTGGTAGGTTTCCCTAGGTGCCGGCAGAGCTAGAGGCCAAAATCTACAGGTAGGCACTTTGCAAAAAACACCTCCGTTTTCTTTAAAAAAATGTGATGTGTCCACGTTGCGTTTTGGTGCATTCGCGGGCGCTAGGCCTACCCACACAAGTGAGGTATAATTTTTATCAGGAGACTTGGAGGAACGCTGGGTGGAAGGAAATTTGTGGCTCCTCTCAGATTCCAGAACTTTCTGTCACCAAAATGTGAGTAAAACGTGTTTTTTTTAGCCAAATTTTGAGGTTTGCAAAGGATTCTGGGTAACAGAACCTGGTCAGAGCACCACAAGTCACCCCATCTTGGATTCCCCTAGCTCTCTAGTTTTATAAAATGCACAGGTTTGGTAGGTTTCCCTAGGTGCCGGCTGAACTAGAGGCCAAAATCTACAGGTAGGCACTTTGCAAAAAACACCTCTGTTTTCTGTCAAAAATTGTGATGTGTCCACGTTGTGTTTTGGGGCATATCCTGTCGCGGGCGGTAGGCCTACGAACACAAGTGAGGTATCATTTTTATCGGGAGACTTGGGGGAACATAGATTAGCAAAACAAGTGTTATTGCCCTTTGTCTTTCACTACAGTTTTTCCCTCCAAATATAAGAGAGTGTGTAAAAAAGACATCTATTTGAGAAATGCCCTGTAATTCACATGCTAGTATGGTCACCCCGGAATTCAGAGATTTGCAAATAACCACTGCTCCTCAACACCTTATCTTGTGCCCATTTTGGAAATACAAGGGTTTTCTTGATAGCTATTTTTCACTCTTTATATTTCAGCAAATTAATTTCTGTATATCCAGTATAGAATGAAAACGCACTGTAGGGTGCAGCTCATTTATTGGCTCTGCGTACCTAGGGTTCTTGATGGACCTACAAGCCCTATATATCCCCGCAATCAGAAGAGTCCAGCAGACGTAACGGTATATTGCTTTAAAAATTCTGACATTGGAGGAAAAAGTTACAGAGTAAAACACAGAGAAAAATTGCTGTTTTTTTCACCTCAATTTCAAATTCTTTCTTTTTCAGTTGTTATTTTCTGTAGGAAACCCTTGTAGGATCGACACAAATGACCCCTTGCTGAATTCAGAATTTTGTCTACTTTCCAGAAATGTTTAGGTTTCTGGGATCCATCATTGTTTTCACGCCCATTTCTGTCACTGACTGGAAGGAGGCTGAAAGCACAAAAAAATTGTTAAAATGGGGTATGTCCCAGTAAAATGCCAAATTAGTGTTGAAAAATTGGGTTTTCTGATTCACGTCTACCTGTTCCTGAAATCTGGGAAGCTGGTGATTTTAGCACTGCAAACCCTTTGTTGATGCCATTTTCAGGGAAAAAACCACAAGCCTTCTTCTGCAGCCACTTTTTCCAATTTTTTTGAAAAAAAACGAAAATTTCACTGTATTTTGGCTAATTTCTTTGCCTCCTTCAGGGGAACCCACAAAGTCTGGGTACCTCTAGAATCCCTAGGATTTTGGAAAAAAAGGATGCAAATTTGGCTTGGCTAGCTTATGTGGAAAAAACGTTATGAGAGCCTAAGCGCGAACTGCCCCAAATAGCCAAAAAAAGGCCTGGCACATGATGGGGAAAAGGCCTGGCAGCGAAGGGGTTAAAAGTAAGTTATACCCTTTTTTAAGCAGGATTCTCAGAATTGTTTAGGGGTGTTTTAGAACAATAAATTAAGGGTGTATGGTATGATTATTTTGGGAGAAGGTTTGCAGTACCAAATGATTTAATATCCCAATATAGCTCTAATTATCTCACATTTTCCTTAAATAGCATTGCAGTAGCATTGATGATATTTAGGATGTCTTGTCTTCAATGCTAAGGTGGCTATAGATCCTGCAAAAACATTGGTGTTGATGTTTTCCTTGGTCATGGGCTTTTGCTTTCTATTTAACCTTGCTTTAATTTTGTATGGAAGCATTCTCCATTACTACCTATGACTTTAAGCATATTTATTCTACAAAAGTACACATCCTGTCCTGTTTGTAAGATGGCACAATCAATGTCTTAATGGTCTTTCAATTAAATTGTTTTTTACTTGTTATCTGCATTGATCCTCTAAATCATAGAGCTGTTTTTCAACTACTTGTCTATTTTCCATGCATGCCCACTTAACTTAGGAAGACATGTTCATGGTCTTTCTCGGAACTCGGATAGACAATCTCTTAAAACCAATGCTGTTCAACACTCCCCATTGTCATGCATCTGGGCATAGATAGTTATTTTGTGCTCATTGTATTCCTTGAGACTGCGTATTTAGGTTGTACTGATCCAAATGGAAAGGCATGAGCTTCTGCTTCCTTTCACACTATTAGAAGTCAATCTGTTGGTTGCCTTTTGCTGAACTGGGTATCTTCAGTGACTGGTATGAATGACCTCCCCTCAAACGTTTTGCTCAACACTGACGAGCATATTTATCAAGGAGTTGCGTTGCCCTTGCACCACACAAGTTTTATCAAGCCACACAAGGCCACCTTGTGTGGCCCTGCATGGCTTCGTAAATGTAGATTAATGCAACACAGTTCAAATCACTAGCGTGCAGTACTCTGCCCCAGGGTGGCATTCCACTGGTGGAGCGAATGTGAGCTCACGTATCCACCCATGGACTTTGGTGCGTTCCCAGATTTATCATTACTGGTAGATGGGGATTGTGTCAAAATGCTACGCCTCCGCAGGTGAGGTATAGTGAGGTGAAATATGTTTATTTCTTGTTTTTACTCTTACTATGAGTGCTGCATCCTGACACCTTTTTACCATAGTGCAGGGTCCTTCGTTCGTGCTAGGCATCACATTGTACACTAGCACATGGAAAAGAAAGGAATGCACTGTATAATGTCAAATATGGCAAATGTATTTATTTATTTTTACTTTTTTATTTAAAGTGTTTTATAAAATGCGAATATGACCCAAGGATATCAGAGTGCTGTGCAGATGGTTGATAAAATAGATACATCAAAAGAAACAAACTCAAGTAAGACAATGGTATGAAGTCACAGAGACAATATTAGACGTCTGTCATTCACTTATTAGGCCATGTGATGGAATCTTAACAGTGGTTTCCTGACACTGTACAGGAAACCGTTCAGTTCCAGGGACCCAGAGAACAAAGTATGAGTGGGGTTCTCCTCGGAAAGCTATGCTTCTGTCCTGTATAGGTAATACTGTTATTGTGATGCCCTTTGGGCTCAGGGGATAAGTTAAGTGAGAAAATATGATAGGAATCTATTAATTATGAGAGGAATCTATTAACTAGGATCTTTTTCACATTTTTTTTTTTTTTAAAGTAGGTCGATGGATTTCATCATACCATGGGTGGTAAGAAGTTCTGAATCCTTGGAGCAGTCCCAGAAAAGGAGTTTGTGTAGGTTTTTTGTTTTCAGAATCTCAGGAGTTCAATTCTGAGAGAGTTTGTGTTCCTGCGGGAGCGGCTGCCTCCTGAGATTCAAATCTTTTCTGCCAGGTACCTTGGTTCATTAAAATGTAATGTTGTGTGTGTGGCAAGCAATTTTCAGTTGAGTACTGGCCTTGAGAGGCAGGCAGTTTAGATGCCTTAGTGATGGGTTGATGTGGTCAAAGCGTCTAGTGCCTGTTACCAGCCTTGCTGCTGCATTGAGAGTCACTTTGAGTGGAGATGATCTCACCTTGGGGAGACCTGAAAGGTTGACTATACTGCTTGTTTGAAGTCTGAGGGAGGCAGGAATGTTGTCCCTTTCTTCAGTACTTTGAGTTGGAATGACGTGCTGCACTTGGCTGCCCCGATACATGCTAGCATATTCAAATTCTTCTCCAATGTTATTCTGAGGGATTTAGTAGAATCAATAATGGAAGTTTTGCAGTTGAGGATGTCCACATGATTGAGCCAATCTTGGAATCGTGAGTAGTTGTTATGAGAGGAGAATGTAGGAATTCTGTTTTCAGAGAGTTCAGCTTGCGGTTGTTTTGAGATAGTCAGGATTGAGTTTTGAATAGAGTCTTATTTAGTTGGATGACATGTTCTAGGGAGGATATCTTTAAGTATCCTGGTGTCATCTGTGTACAAGTGGTATGCAATATTTGATTGTTTGAGGATTTCAGTTAGTGGCTCCATATGTAGTTTAAACAGTAGGGGGAAATGATTGACCCTTGTGGTACTCCACATCTCACTTGTGAGGTATCTGAGAATCAATTGCCTAGTTTAAATCATTGGAAGCAGTCCTGCAGGAAGTAAGCGTAAACCAGGCAAATACTTTCCTGGACAGTCCCATTCTGTTTTCTAGCAATTTTAATAGGTTATTGAGAGGTATATGAGTATGAGAAGACAGGAATCATTGTTGTCTAGCATCTTAAGGGTGTCATCCATGATGTGAATGAGGGCTAATTCAGGTACTGTGCCCTGGTCTGAATCCTGACTGAAATTGGTTTAACGAATTGAATTGGTCAATGTGCTGACCCAATTGGATAGGCACACATTTTTCAAAAGAATTGCCCAGAAAGGAGATATTTGTCACACTGCAAAAGTTGCTCAGGATGTTAGGGTGCTTCAGGCACCACCTGACTCTTCATTTGTCTGTGGTTGTGCGTCGGCTTCCCACAGAGAAGAGGAGAAGCATTGCGGGCAGGTCAGGCGGGACGTCAAGCAGAAAACGGGATCTCACTCCCTCCAAGGGGGAAGGCCACCACAGCGAGGGCAAATCATGGATGGCAAGAACGTTGTGCGGGACAGCTGCCTGAGCAAAACACAGACACCATGTCTCCACTAGTAATACACGAAATCAACCTGGCATCACTCTACTGCAACCGAAAACAGGTCACAGGCAATATGATAAGACGGCTGGGTGAAACTTATTCCTCATCGAGATCGCCTGTCTGCAGGCATCAGCAGTAGGATGTCCCAAAGCTCCCTGACCGGTGAGGTGGGAAGGCAGAGAAGTGATCAGGCATCAGCCCTTGCAGCCTGAGTCTGCTGGGTTTACCTATGGAGGGATATTTATAGATAAGTGATCCCAAACCCAGAAGCTTCCATAAGAAGCTCCAGGTTGGCAGCCATATTCCAGTTTATTTTCCTGCCCTTTCCCTATCATACAGGGCAGTGCAGCAAAGTGGCATTCTGTGCTGTGCTGCATGTGTTTTTGATAAATGTGCCCCTGAATGCTTAAATCTGGAATACACCCTATGGATGTAAGAGCCAAATGTGAAATCTCTTAAAACTCTATGTTATATTTCTTAACATTATTCAGCATGCTTTTAGTATTAAATTATGCATTAAACTCAGGCTACCATTCTTATTTTCACACACACATAAAAGAAACACAGATGATTAAAGTAAATAGTTACACATTTCTCAACTGTTTCTATAATGGCAGGTGCTAATTTTGGCTGCTGCTCAGTAGTGACCGCTATATATTACATAATGTTCAGTATAGCAGTGTAGTGAAACCTCCTACGTTAATGCATGGAGCAGCTCACCTTGGCATGAGGGAAAACCTTTATATGAGGCTATGGCCCCTTCTAAATGGATGCATGCTTCCTGGCTCTGATGTGTTCAAATGTAAATCCAATTGTTTTCTGGTTGTATCCTGGACAGCTTGCTCTTGGTCAGTTGTGGGGTCCTCCTGCGACCCATCAGAGTTTGAGCGGTCCTGGTGAGATGCTGCTTGTTCCTCCTGGGAAGACAGAAAAGGTCTGTCACATTAGCCATCTCAAAGATGCATCTCTATAGAGCTAATCCATTTCTACTTGTCACTCCAATGGAGTGTGGTAGAGATCTGACATGAGTGATTAGAGGAATAGGACAACCATATAGGGTCTCTATGCGCTTGGACAGAGATGGTTTTGTTTTTGTAATCCAACTCAGCAAGGTTTTCTCTACTGTGTGGTAAGAAATAACAGTTGTGAGCCTTTTTTCCCAGAAATGCAGTCACATTTATTATGTTTTGTTATGTACAAAATGTATTTTCTGCGGTTTATTAGGGAAACACCTTTATTAATTATTAAGATAAAAAACTTACACATTACATTTTCTCCAATAGGTTTTTAATTCTGCCTTGACAGCACAACTGTCCCCAGATGTTCCCTGGCCACCAGACCTCACCCACATGTTGATTACTTTGAGTGCAGGATTTGATTGATCAGGATATGCAGTACTTTACTTTATAATAGGACTTGTGAGTGGGGACAGCGTATCCTTGTTAGACACTACTCATATAATTACTCCACCCTACTAGTGAGCCCACTAATAGGGCCAGATTCACAAAGGTAACCTTAGCCCAAAATTCTAAGTTTAGACAACAAATCTAAACTTAGACCAAAAGTCTAACTTTATTAGACACTTAGAAATTGTAAAATCCAAACAGAGAGTAAATGTTTCTTACTAGTGGCCAGGAATAGATTCACAAATGGAGAAATGTGTGAGGACTTTTGAACATTGTAGCAATGCGGATAAACCCTGTGTAATGTTCAGACCACCTTAAGGCTATAGTGAAATTCCAACTAACCCATGGGACGTTTTAGCCATTGAAAATCTTGGTCTGTGTTTAGTTGGTAAAGGAGAATCCAAGAACATCACAGTATCTTTTTATGCTTATTGCAAATGGCCTGCTCTAGAAATGTGCAAAGGGATTGATGCAGCATGTATAGTTTCCTCCCTTGAGAAGACGTTCTTGAGAGAAGGGATTCTCAAGTCACTTTTAAGTGACAACTTTCTACAATTCACAGCAGATAAAATATCCAATGTCCTTTTAAGTAATGGTATTAAGGGAAAGAAACACCTGTGTATCATGTCACTGGGAATGGTGCCATGGAGAGATTCAACAGGGTAGTCATGTGCAGTCTCCAGGCTGAAATCAATGCTGACAAGAACTGGGAAAATGAGCTTTGTAAACTGGTCTGGGCACACAGAACAACACCCACAATAACTGGGTTTAGTCCTTGCAAGATCCTAAAGGGACATGAACCATTCACTAAAGACCACTGTGCTTCTTTCTGTGAAGCCCCTGAGTGGGCCAGGTCCCCAGGACATTGGAGTTATCGGTACGCGGTCGCAAATGGAATTGCATACCACTGCGACTCGCAAATAGGAAGGGAACACCCCTTCCTATTTGCGACTCGGAAATGCATTTTGCGAGTCGGTTCCGACTCACAAAATGCATTTCAGCATAGCAAACACTCATTTGTGAGTCGCAAACGGCAATTTTCGCCGTAGCAAATAGTTTGCTACATCTGGCCCTAATTTCTTAATAAAATACTTTTCTTTTCAAAAAGTTTGTCTTGACATTATTTTTCTTTACAAGTCATTAATTAATAACAATGTTAATTATGAAAATATGTGTATCATCAAATTAAATGCATGTATGACAGTGAACCAAATAAGTTGTTTAATAACATATTTGTACAGTGCAAACATTAGTGATGAACATTTGTAATGGACACAGTAATTCTGGAGCAAACATTCATCATGATAATGGACACTTACTCCAAAATTAAACATGTTTCATTTTTTTAACTTGTTAATACAGGTGTGTGTATTTGAAAATAATGTGTTAAAAATAAACGCATGCATTATACATTGTAACATTTTTTGAGTTAAATAAGAGTTAATTATATATGGGAAGTGCCCTAGACAAGGGGAAATGGTGCATTAATACATATATGAGATGTTTTAAGTTTAGAACTAACATTGATTTTACATTTCTTGTGAACCAACCTTTTGCCTTATTTAGTGCAATTTCTACATTTTATTAAATTTATGTTGTTCTAATAATATGCAATACACATATATCTGATAGTTGAGGGAAAATGATTACACAAACCTGTAAGGACAGATTTTGACTTTGGGATTCATGTGACTTTTTTGTAGATGTCCATTAGCATGAAGGCAGCTTGGAACAAATTTGTAAATGTAAATAAAATGTAGAGGAGTGTTTCTTTAAATTTATTAAACTGCCACATTACACACATATGCATTGCACATTATTCTACTATTGCTTGCATGAATTACAAATGCATGAGTCTAGAACTAATGTAAATAGACAATTCAAATGGTAACAGGTAAAACAGACACTTACCTTCGATCACGGCCACAATGGGGTTGATTTGCATCATGGTCAAGTAGCAGCACTGAAGTAAGGTCTTGTACAATCAGGTTCAGGAGGGTAAAGGAACATGAAAACATGGTTATGACTCAGCGCCCCTCTCAGATATTACAAAGGACTTGCAAGCTCTTGGGGACTGCATGCAAACAAATGAGTGTGATATACTGGCAATGAGCCACGAACTGGAAAAGGTCCAAGACCAGTAAGCTAAGACAGAGGAGGACAATAAGGTTAAATGCAGTGATCTTAAAGATTCCTTTTGCTGTGATACCACCCAAATTCACAATGTTAGGAAGAACAAAGAGAAACCAGATGTTACTGACTTTTGCTCACAACGTATTCCATTTTATACTAACGAAAGACCCTGCTACCCATATCAAAATTGTGAGAGCTCATGGGTGGGAGACCACAGAGATTTATCAGGGACCCATCCAAGAGACTTTATAGCAAAGTTTGCATACCTCTCCACCAAGGATAAAATAATGAGGGCAGCAAGGAAGATTAAAGAATATATACCTTTACCAGAATACCTGACAGAATTCCCTCAAAAAACATTGTTCTCTGGCACCAATTACGGTGGAAGTATGGAGGAAGCAAATCAGATATCAATGGAAATTTCCAGTCGCACTGTGCTTCCAATTGAATTCTAGATGTAAGGGCAAATGGGAAAAACCACAGGTGCTTGTGAAAAGAACATGGAAATAACTTTGGGACACACTAACTTCATAGCCATGGCCACAAACCAAGAACAAACAACAGTTTTTCCTCAATAATTCCCCAAAAAGGTTGCAATCAATATCATTCTGCCTTATAGACACTGCCTACTCAGGGCGAGGACAAGAAGTAAGAGGAAATGGGGGCAGTGAGACATGGGCCATGGCACACTTCACCAATGTGTCAATATCCTTTTGACTTCTGTCTTTTTTGGGGGTATAAGGCTGGAGGTGGGATAGGTGCGGGAGAGGGAGTTAGAAAGAATTTCTGTGTTGGGGTTTTGTTGTAACCTGACAATTACAGACCAGCACTTACTTGTATGACTACACATGCAGGGATCTCATACCAATCACTTAGCCTTCAAAACCTCTGCAGAGAGAACAAATCTTGGGTATGAGAATGCCTAAAAGAATGTTGTGGAATCTGCAGGGATTGAACTCCACTGTTAAAGAACCTTTATACAGAGGGAGTTTGTTAGAAATGGGGTCTTTGGTTGGCAGTCAGGTTACCCCCGCCCAAGCAAGGACCCTCACTCTAGTCATGGTAAGTCACACACAATCCAAATTATCCTGTGCCCACCCTCGGGTAGCTTGGCACTGAGAAGTCAGGCTTAACTTAGAAAGCAATGTGTAAAGTATTTGTGCAATAAATCATACAATAACACAATATAGCACCACAAAAATACACCACACAGTGTTTAGAAAAATATATAATATTTATCTCGGTATTTGCAGGTCAAAACGATAAAAGATGCAATATGAATTGTATAGATATTACTGAAAAGTGAGATAAAGTGTCTGAAGTCTTTAAAAAGCAAGCAGAGTCTCTTTCAAGGACAAAGTACCTCGTTTGGAGTGGGAAATCTCCGCAAAGGGCTGCAGAGGAGGAGATGCATGGAAAAATGGTGTGTGCGTCGGTTTCGCCCCTTCACACACGGACTTGCGTCATTATTTTTCACGCGGGGAAGACGTGCGTCGTTTTCCGGTGCGCGGACAATCTCCTTCTGTGGGTTGCGGGATTACCAGATGTCCCGGGGTCTGTGCGTGGAATCCTCAGCGTGGAATCCTCAGCTTGTTATCCGGCTGCGCATCGTTCCTGTGGGCTGTGCGTGGAATTTTCTCCCTCACAGCAGGTGCTGCGTCGATTTACTCTCTGGAAGTCGTGCAGCGTTGTCCAGGCGGGCCATGCATCGAAGTTACGGGTCGCACCGCAGGCGTCGCATCGATCTTTTCCTTGCGGGGTCGAGCGACGTCTTTCCAGATCGGCGTGCGGTGAATTTTTCACCGCGGAGCAAGCTGTGCTGCAAATTTTTTGGCACACAAGGAGTCCAGTTGAAAAAGAGAAGTCTTTTTGGTCCTGAGACTTCAGGGAACAGGAGGCAAGCTCTATCCAAGCCCTTGGAGAGCACTTCTGCAGCAGGGCAAGAGTTCAGCAAGGCAGCAGGCCAACCGCAAGGCAGCAGTCCTTTGTAGAAAGCAGTCAGGTGAGTCCTTTGAGCAGCCAGGCAGTTCTTCTTGGCAGGATGCAGGTTCTGGTTCAGGTTTCTTCTCCAGCAAGTGTCTGAGGTGGTAGGGCAGAGGCCCTGTTTTATACCCAAATGTGCATTTGAAGTGGGGGAGACTTCAAAGAGTGGCTTAGAAGTACACCAGGTCCTCTTTCAGTTCAATCCTGTCTGCCATGGTCCCAGTACGGGGTGTGGCAGTCCTTTGTGTCAGAGCAGGCCCTCCACCCTCCCAACCCAGGAAGACCAATTCAAAATGCAGATGTATGCAAGTGAGGCTGAGTACCCTGTGTTTGGGGTGTGTCTGAGTGAATGCACAAGGAGCTGTCAACTAAACCTAGCCAGACGTGGATTGTAAGGCACAGAAAGATTTAAGTGCAGAGAAATGCTCACTTTCTAAAAGTGTCATTTCTAAAATAGTAATATTAAATCCAACTTCACCAGTTAGCAGGATTTTGTATTACCATTCTGGCCATATTAAATATAACCTTCCTACTCCCTTCAGATCATCAGCTACCACTTCAACAATGTATGAGGGCAGCCCCAATGTTAGCCTATGAAGGGAGCAGGCCTCACAGTAGTGTAAAAATGAAGTTAAGAGTTTTACACTTCCAGGACATGTAAACTACACAGGTACATGTCCTGCCTTTTACCCATACCTCACCCTCCTCTAGGGGTTACCCAGGGCACACATTAGAGGTGACTTATGTGTAGAAAAAGGGGAGTTTTTGGCTTGGCAAGTACTTTTAAATGCCAATTCGAATTGGCAGTAAAACTGCACACACAGGCCTTGCAATGGCAGGCCTGAGACAAGGTAAAGGGGCTACTGGAGTGGGTGGCACAATCAGTGCTGCAGGCCCACTAGTAGCATTTAATCTACAGGCCTTAGGCACATACAGTGCACATTACTAGGGATTTATAAGTAAATTAAATAGTCCAATTGGATATGATCCAAAGTTAGCATGTTTAAAGGGAGAGAGCATATGCACTTTAGCACTGGTTAGTAGTGGTAAAGTGCGCAGAGTCTAAAAGCCAGCAAAAACAGTCCAAAAAGTGGAGGGAGGCAGGCAAAAAGTTAGGGGTGACCACCCTAAGGCATGTCAAGTCTAACAGAGGTGAATTAAGTTTTTCTAGATGTTGTCTGCTTGGAAACAAACCCATCCCTTGATCTCCAGTTTAGAGACACAAACTCTATCCCTGACACTTGGCCTGCACATGGATTTCTTGCTAGATAAGAAATAGACAGTCAAAGATGTGAAGGAGGGACATTTCCAAAATTTAGAGGGACAGCGACCAGGTGGCTGTACAGTATTAAAATCCTCAATGTATATGCATCAAATACCTCCTAGATACATTCCTTACCTAGATGCTAGACAGAGTTAAGGACTGGAGCCCACACAATATCCTCTTGGTAGGAGACTTTAACATAGCATGAAATGCACAGCCTGATAGACACTCGCCAGAACGCTACCATAAAAGAGCCATGTTCCAGTCTTTTTTGAGGGAACTAAGTAAGGTTGCATAATGTACCTATCAAAGGATAAGAACACCACAGAACAGGAGTACACCTACTTCTCCCATGTGAGCAGATCAAATGTACACATAGATCTTGTAAGTGGCACACACAAATGAGTAGAGTACACCCGTGTCATAACACATCGACCAATAGCAATTTAAGACCATTCTACATTATGGTTGGTGTGGGAAGGAGATAAGATTGAGGCTACACATAGAAAAAAACACTGGAGATTTGACAAACCTTCTGAGACACAGGTTGCCTGCACACTCCTTCCATCAGACTACTTCAGGGAGAATGCTAAAGGGGAGGTCTCTATAAGTACCCTTTGGGATGCTTTTAAGCTTATTGCCAGAGGTCAGTTGAATAATATTAGTTTACTGGTTTGGGGGATGTTAAATCCTTCTCAAGCATCACCTACAATTGCTGTCACAGTTAAACACAAGCAAACCCCAAATTAACCTGTGCTTAACAAACTGGTAGCTTAGTACACGAGCAATCAGGCTTAACTTAAAAACAATGTGCAAAGTATTTATGCAGCACTTCAAACATAAAAAATGCCACACCAACTAAGAAAAATAGAGTAAAACGTAATAAATTATTAGATTCTAAAACAACAAAAATCCAATTAATAGAACCAGAGATATGTAATTTTAAAGATGTAGTGTAAGTATGGAGCCTAAAAGCTTGAAGTGCCACTCATGTCTATCTAGTTGTGCGAGTTTGGTTGAAAGTTACAAGTACAGGTCAATTGTAACGACGTGTGGGCCGGATGCAGGGACCAGATAAGCCCAGCTAAAAGACTTACCTTCAAAGTCTAGCAAGAAGAGTTCAGTTTGCAGTAGAGGAGGATGCCTCAAGGAGCAGGAAAAGCGTTGCAGATGGTCATTGATGTAACTCAAATGAAAGGCCGGGCATCGTCAATGGTTGAAGTGGTGGTGCGAAGATCCTGTTGGGCATTGCAGCTGGTCATTGCTGGAGATTCACATTAGTGGTTACTGCGGGCTGTCGATGCTGTAGTGTGAAGTGCAGACATCACATTGCCAGATGTTGCTGGCAGTAACTGTGGCACAAAGAGTCTTGGTCATCAGAACTTCGCACTGGCAGTATGCAAGTTCTTGGTACCAACAAGCCCACTTACAGGCATAAATAGCCCAAAATTTCAGAATTTCTCATTTTCTTGGAGAGAGAGCTCAAGTGATGCAACACAAATGTTCCAGGACCTGAGGGGAACCTCTCAGGGATCAGGAACTCACCCCAGAAGAGGCCAGCAGCGCTCAGGTAGGTCCAGTTGCTGTCCAGTCAGAAGGTCAGCTGGGTAGATGTAGTCAGGGCTCAGGAGCTTGTTATGTCCCTCTAACTCGGAAAAGGTGGTAAGTCAGCTGAACCTTGGAGTCACTTCAGCTTGGGATGAAGAGTGCAGGTCCCGGCTTTGTTCTCAGCAAACAGGGCAGCAGAGTAACAGGGCAACAGGGTAACAGTAGGCATTTTCTGTAGTATCCATAGGTCCAGTGGTGTACTGGAGAGTTGTGCCTGAGAGTCTAATTATTATAGTTGGTGCCAGCTTTGAAGTAGGGGAAGGTTCTGGAGGTTCTGGAGGTTCCACCCCAAATTTTGTTTGGAATTTCCTGCCTCCGTGCCCTCACCCCAACCTATTGGAGGACACAAAAGACTAGTGTCAAACCCTTTGTGAGTTTGGTCAGGCAGAGCCTTTGTGATGTGCAGGTGTGGTAGGTGAAAGCTTGGCCATCCCATCAAGTCAGAGATGGACCATCCTGCCAATACCTATTCCGCTAGGCCTAGAGGTAACTTATGTGTAATAAAAAGAAAGGATCAGGCCTGGGAAAAGGTTATTTAGCCAGGTTGAAATTGAAGTTTAAAACTGCACACAAAGGCTGCAATGGCAGGACTGAGGCATGTTAAAAGGATATTTAAATAGGATGCACAATAAGTGCTTCAGGCTCACCAGTAACATTTAATTTACAGGCCCTGACGTACAAATAAATTAAGGCCCTAATTTAAGAGGGCCTAGCGCCATTCTCACGACTTATTAGCATCATTTTGTGTACTCTAATGTGGCATTAGATAACAAAAAACCCATGTCATGTTTACAAAGTGGCGCAATGCGTGCAAGAAAAGTGGCGATGCAGTAGCTGCAGTGCCACTATTCATAAATATGCCCCTAAATGTGCCAATTGGGTGTAAGCCAATTTTTCCATATTTAATGGAGCGACCGCAAGTACTTTAGCACTGGTGTTGAGTCCTAAAAGCCAACAAAATGTGATCCAAAAACAGGAGGGTGAAGGTAAAAAGTTTGGAGAAGCACATGGAGAAAGGGCCATGCCGAACACCAGTGTATTTAAGAAAGAGCTAGGCAATGTCAGACACACAAATTGATAAAAAATGACTCTAAATGGAAGATGGGGACAAGTATACTAGAGTGGAAGAAAGGAAAAGACAGGCATTCAAACAATATCATTCATCATTATACCTAGCAGACCCACTGGACACTGATGAGGCAGGTGACTTTGTTGTCTTGGCAGGTATGCTGAGGCTCTCGGAGGTGAACAGCAGAGCCATGGCGGAACTAATAGCCTATAAAGAGGTCCCTTAGAGCATCATAATGTGTTCCTGGAACCTGACAAATGCATTCTAAACATTTTCGTTTGGAACTTGTCCTACAACCAGTTACAGTAATCACTTCCTTTCTAGTCTGGAAATGAGCACAGTTATGCCTACAATGACTGAGGCTCAGATTACATAATACATAAAGAGGGCAAACTTCCATAATTTTTGAAGGATATTGTCTAAAGCCCTTCTCAATACCGAATCTAAAATATCCATGAGGGTTCTGCCAAACCATGTGATGCCACATATGCCATATCTCATTCATTCAGAAGAGTCTGGTTTTGTCCTTTAGAACCATTCCACTTACAATACTCAAAGAGATGGGTCTGTGAAAACAAATGCGGACATGGATAACCGGACAGAAACAAGACACATTCCACCAAAAACTCTATTCAGTCCGTAGTTGGTCTTCGGGGTTGAGCAACATAAGATCCATGTGTTTGCAGAAGACATACTCTTGACTGTTACAGATCCATACACATCTATGCCACATGTCCTACATCTGATAAAACAATATGGTTTGTTTTCTGGCTTCGGGATCAACCCAACGAAATCAGAGCTAATGGGACTTGGACTGCCTGAGGCCGAGAGAGGGGGACTCGCTGAGCATACTCCACTTCGATGAGAGAAGAGAAGATTAAATACTTGGGATCATTGTCAGTTCTAAGTTTCGGCACCTCTACGCAGCCAACAAGACTGTTTAACACAGGCACCACTGATTTGCATAGATGGCGCTATCTTCATATCTCAGTACTTGGCCAGGTGGTTGCCATTAAAATGAATGTTTGCCAAAACTAATCTATGTCTTCCATGTCCTGCTGCAGAGAAGCCTTTAAGGGGAATTAAAAGCTTTACAACGGGACATACATTTATTTATGCGACAGGCGAGACAGCCATAGTCGCAAGGCTGAGCCTGCAATCCCGTAGATGCTCGCGGTACCTGGGGCTCCCGGAAATTAGAAAATACTGTTATGTCTCACATATTCAAATCTTTTTTCAATTGTCTCTTTATGTAACAGGGAGTCATTCCTGGGAAGGTATATGTATCGGGACTTGTGTGTGAGTATGGTATGGATTCAAATTAATGCAGCGGTGACAGACCTGGTACCATGGGCAATTGTATGGATGACCAAATCTGATAGACTCCCAGTATATTTTGACTCCGAAATTTTGAAACCTACCATAGTAATATGGGACATTACCACAAAAAGGCAGGGCATGGCATCATTTCCATTCCCACTTTGAAACTAGAAGCTTGAGGGGAGGCACTGTTAATTGCGCAGAGTGGGGTGCCGGTTGCATAGGGATCTCTTTGGGAGAAGCTCTCTCCTAGCTCCACATCACCTAGGAAACTCATATATAAAATATATTCAGTACTAATAATCGAATATTTCGCAGGGCAGTGGTTATACATGAAGAGATGGCCACATATCCGACAACGTGAGATCACAATAAAACAATGACAGAAATTCCACTCAGATATATTATATATGTGTAAACGTGTACAAAACAGATAATCCTTCTACAGGTATATGACCTTATATTGCATAATAACCATACGGCTAAATTAATGTACCTACATACATCTGGGTTGTCCTGTGGGGAGTGTGGCCAGAGGGGGATTCCCATTGTAGTAAATATTGTGGCAAGAATCACTGAGCCACTTGAAATTAGTAGTGAGTTACACACTGCGACCTGACGCAGGTATGATCCTGCTGCATTTAAGACCCGTGTACTAAAAGGTACTCATCAATGGGGATTCGAGAATTGCAAGCAACATCACGTTGGCAGCAAAACAAATTATCGGACAGCATTGTAAATTGACCATAATTCTGAAATCTCATGGTTGGGTTAGCAAGTCATTGTTGGCCGTGGGAAAAGTAAAATGGGACCTGCACATGAGCGACAAATATGAAAAGAAGTGGCTGACTCTATTAAAGTATGGGGCATATTTATACTCCATTTGCGCCGAATTTGCGTTATTTTTTTTACGCAAATTTGGCGCAAATCTATCTTTATATTTATATTCTGACGTTAGACACGTCTAACGTCAAAAAATGTGAGTTTTCACCATTTTTTACGTGTGAACCTACCTTGCATCAATGAGGTGCAAGTAGGTGTACCTGTAAGGAAATGCCTCCTTGGCATGGTTACCCCCTAACTTTTTGCCTCTGCTGATGCTAACTTTTGATTTGAAAGTGTGCTGAGGCCTGCTAACCAAGACCCAGCACCAGTGTTCTTTCCCTAACCTGTACTTTTGTTTCCACAATTGGCACACCCTGGCATCCAGGTAAGTCCCTTGTAACTGGTACCCCTGGTACCAAGGGCCCTGATGCCAGGGAAGGTCTCTAAGGGCTGCAGCATATCTTATGCCACCCTGGAGACCCCTCACTCAGCACAGACACACTGCTTGCCAGCTTGTGTGTGCTAGTGGGGATAAAATGACTAAGTCGACATGGCACTCCCCTCAGGGTGCCATGCCAACCTTACACTGCCTACAGCAGAGGTCTCCAAACTTTTTAATGCCGCCCCCCCAGTTGAAAAATAAAAATAATTGGGCCCCCCTCAGAAATGTTCACAATTATTTTATATACATGGCAATGTTTAAATATGTCTAAACCTATTTAAACATTGCAGTTAATTACTGTTACCTTTTGAAAACTGCAATAACATGCTTCTGCTTAAAACAAAGGCCTGTTATCTGTATAATATTTATTTTGGCCAGAGTCTGGGGCCCCCCCTGGGCTCACTTCAGGCCCCCCTAGGGGGGCCCGCCCCACAGTTTGAAGACCTCTGGCCTACAGGTATAGATAAGTCACTCCTCTAGCAGGCCTTAGAGGCCTAAGGCAGGGTGCACTACACCATAGGTGAGGGCATAAGTGCATGAGCACTATGGGCCAGATGTAGCAAACTTTTGTGAGTCGCAAATGGCCCGAATCGCAATTTGCGACTCCGCAAAATCGGAAATGGGATGCAAAAATCCCATTTCCGACTCGCAAAATGTGATGCAAGCCGTTACCGACTCGCAAAATTTGCGACCCCATTTTGCAACCCGCTAATAGGAAGTCGCAATTTGCGAGTCGCTAACCATATGCAATTGCAACTCGCTAATTGCGACTAGTCGCAAAAAGCCCAGTTTGCATGTCCAATTTACCACTAACTCAGAGCAGGTGGTAACCATTACCAAAGTATAAAAGGAGACCCAGAAGGCATCTGCGTTACTCAAGATGGCGGAGATATACCTGATAGCAGTGAGGAGGAGAGCCCACGCAGCCCAGCAGAGGAGGAGGAGGAGCCAGAGACAGGAGAAGATTTACAGAACAAGGCAGACTCTTTTCCAGCAAACTGAGGAGGAAATCTATGATAAATATAGACTTAGCAGCGCAGCTATACTAGATTTAATAGATTTACTCAAACCACAGCTAGAACGCCAGACTGTGTGCGGCTGCGCCATCCCTACGCATGTGCAAGTGCTATGCTCACTGCACCTGTTGGCCTCGGGAGCTATCAGGGGGTCATTGCTGTGGCAGGTGGGGTATCCCAAAGTGCACTATCAAGGTTCTTCAGGGCATTCCTAGATGCCATACTCACACACAAGTCCCGATACATATACCTACCCAGGAATGAGGCAGAAATTAACAGCACTAAGTTGGACTTTTACCGGATTGCCAACTTTCCCCATGTCATAGGGTGTGTAGATGGGACACATATTCAAATATGTCCTCCTGCAAACCTGGAATATCTGTTCCGCAGTAGAAAGTGTACCCGCTCACTCAATATTCAGGTGGTATGTGACGCCCATTATGTCATCACTGACATGGTTGCTAAATTTCCAGGCAGTACTCATGACTCCTACATTTTTAGGCACAGTGGGATACACCAACGGCTGGAACGTGGGGAGTTTGGAGACGGATACCTCCTAGGTAGAGCCGCATACACCTTGTAGACATGCACACAGACCAATGTGCAAACCAACCATGACTTGCTAACAGTGTACGTTTTGTGCCCAACAGGTGACAGTGCATATGCACTACGGCCATGGATACTGACTCCTTACTTAACACCCAGCAATGAATGTGAGAGGCGATACAACAGTGCACATCAGAGGACCAAGAACTTGATTGAAAGAACCTTTGGATTGCTGAAAGCACAGTTCAGATGCCTCCACCGAAGTGGGGGTGCCCTCCAGTATACCCCCATAACGGCATTCAAAATAGTTGTGGCATCCGCTATCCTGCACAACATTGCCACCCGACGTGGGCTACCTCTCACCCCTGAAGACCCAGATTCTGAGGATGAAAAGCAAGAGCAACCACATCGCCATCATTGAGATAGGAGCATCGCAAATCAAGGCAGAATGAGACGGGAACACATTGCAACCCAATACTTTGGAAGGTACGTGCCAACTTCTACCATACTCACCAATTGAACAAACACTCCATGTGTTAAGTGTAACGAACAAATTATTTAATATGTGCAAAAACCAAACTATATACAAGGAAAAACTGTTCAGGGACTTCAAAAAGTCCACCTGGCATGGGACACATTGCCATCATGTGCCCCAACATCAGGGACAGTGGTGAGTTCACAGCCTACGGCGGGCTCGGCCAGCCTGGCTGGTACCAGGTTGCTCAGCAGTGCTCTGCCTTGTACTCCCACTCCGTAGCACCCTGGTGTCACCAGCAGAGACACTGCTGACAGTGGAGCCCTCCTCATTGTCTTGGGGGTGTCCCCTGTACCCCTGGACACCTGCCATGCCTCCATGAGGTCTATTGCATGGGTGATCCGGCCCAGACCCCGTGCCACATCACCCGCAAAGTGGCCCATGTCAACCTGGAGGCTGACTGTTCTCCTTGATAGCCCAGTTGTGTTCACTGCCAGTCTGCCAATAGAGGAGGCCATCCTATCCAGCCATTTGAGCAGCAGGCGGTCCCTGCGCTGCGCACCCTCACTCTGCGTTAGCAGTCCAGCCACCAGTTCGCTCATTGACAGGGCTAGGTCACCTGTGTTGTTCCCAATGACCTCTAGTTGTGCATGAACCTGCTGCATGCTGTTGGCATGGTTCCTCTCGAAGCGCTGCAGAACCCCACTAATACGCCCTAACTGTTGATTTTGCAGGCGCTGACCCCGTAGCAGTTGGGCCTCCGTCGGTGTTGTGGATGGAAGCCCTGACTCTGCCTGCTGCCCTGCTCTCCTCATCCTGCGTCGCCTGCGCAGTGGTGGAGGCCCTGTGATGTCTGAGGTGTCACTCCGGCTTGTAACTGGTGCAGGCTCCAAGACCACTGTTGCAACGGGTGTTGCCAGAGAGGGGATGGTGTTGGTGGTGCATGTGGGAGTGGTGGCTGCTCCTGTTGTCTCCTCTTGGGGCTGGCTGACCATTGGCACCTGGCTGCTTTGGCTGGTGGGGGTGTCTTGTGGGAGACCTGTGGGACATAGGGAACACACTGCCAGTGTCTACTATCAGTTTAAAACTTCCTAATAAACAATTGCCTATTAACTGCCTACTTGACTACATTGCCCCTAATGAATCATGCTGGTGTTTGCTACTCTGAAATGGAGCTATCTTGGTTGTGCATGTCACTGTGTACATGGTGGGTGGGGGTATGGCATTGATGGTGGTACAGGCATATCACATGGTACTCACCGGTTGATGGTCCGGGCTCAGAGGTGTCCAGTTCTCCAAATCAAGTTACAGACTCCAGCTCCAGGGTCTCCTCCACCCTTTCCTCCAGGGGTGTGGTTGGTGGTATGGTAGATGGTCCCCCTCCTGTGCCTCTCATGTCCCGGAGCCTTTCTGCCACCATCTCCTTGGTCCGGGAGCGGAGGTCGCACCACCTCTTCTTTAGTTCATCCACACTCCTGTGGCTGACCCCCAGAGAGTTTACCTTCTCCTAGATTTCCTGCCAAATTCGTTTTTTGGTAGAGTCTGGCACATTGAGGGCTGCCTTCCCAAAAAGCTCATCATGGTGCTGACAGCACTCATCTGTGAGCACCTCCAGCTCCTTGTCTGCAAACTTGAGATTTCTCTTCCTGGGAGTGTCAGCCATTGTTGCTGGTGCTCTGTTTGCTGTGCTGCAGTTAAAAAAGGGTGTGGTCCTCCCTCCTCCCAGGTGTATTTGTAAACTTCCTGGCTGTGATGTCATCATCATGTGACAGGAAGTGTTTTCCTGAGTGTTCTGGAGTGGTTTCTTGAGTGTTCTGCAGCACCTGCTTTCAATTTTCAGCACAGTCGCAATTTGCGACACCCACTCGCAAATTGCGAGTCCGTTTTTTGCGCGGTCGCAAAAAGCGACCTCGCAAACAGCGGACTCGCTATCTGCGGTGCGACTCCGGGTGCGAGTCGCAATTTGTCCACGCTATTTCTACCTGCATTCCAGTTAGCGACACGCAAATTGCGAGTCGCACATGCTCGCAAATTGCGAGTCGCTAATTTTTTTGTACCTACATCTGGCCCTATGCCCCTACAGTGTCTAAGCAAAACCTTAGACATTGTAAGTGCAGGGTAGCCATAAGAGTATATGGTCTGGGAGTCTGTCATGCACGAACTCCACAGCACCATAATGGCTACACTGAAAACTGTGAAGTTTGGTATCAAACTTCTCAGCACAATAAATGCACACTGATGCCAGTGTACATTTTATTGTAACATACACCCCAGAGGGCACCTTAGAGGTGCCCCCTGAAACCTTAACCGACTACCCATGTAGTCTGACTGGTTTTAGCAGCCTGCCACACACCAGACATGTTGCTGGCCACATGGGGAGATTGCCTTTGTCACTCTGTGGCTAGTAACAAAGCCTGTACTGGGTGGAGGTGCTTCACACCTCCCCCTGCAGGATCTGTAACACCTGGCGGTGAGCCTCAAAGGCTCACCCCCTTTGTTACAGCACCCTGGGTCACTCCAGCTAGTGGAGTTGCCCGCCCCCTCCAGTCACGGCCCCACTTTTGGAGGCAAGGCCAGAGGAAATAATGAGAAAAACAAGGAGGAGTCACTGGCCAGTCAGGATAGCCCCTAAGGTGTCCTGAGTTGAGGTGACTCTAACTTTTAGAAATCCTCCATCTTGCAGATGGAGAATTCCCCCAATAGGATTAGGGATGTGCCCCCCTCCCCTCAGGTAGGAGGCACAAAGAGGGTGTGGCCACACTCAGGGCTAGTAGCCATTGGCTACTAACCCCCCAGACCTAAACACACCCCTAAATTCAGTATTTAGGGGCTCCCCAGAACCTAGGAACTCAGATTCTGCAACCTAAGAAGAAGAGGACTGCTGAACTGAAAAACCTGCAGAGAAGACGGAGACACCAACTGCTTTGGCCCCAGCTCTACCGGCCTGTCTCCCCCTTCTAAAGACACTGCTCCAGCGACGCGTTCCCAGGGTCCAGCAACCTCTGAAGCCTCAGAGGACCACCCCGCATCTAGAAGGACCAAGAACTCCCGAGAACAGCGGCTCTGTTCACCAAAGACTGCAACTTTGCAACAAAGAAGCAACTTTGAAACAACACACGTTTCCCGCCGGAAGCGTAAGACTTTGCACTCTGCACCCGACACCCCTGGCTCGACTTGTGGAGAGCAAACACCACAGGGAGGACTTCACTGCGACTACGAGACCGTGAGTAGCCAGAGTTGACCCCCCTGAACCCCCACAGCAACGCCTGCAGAGGGAATCCCGAGGCTCCCCCTGACCGCGACTGCCTGCTTCAAAGACCCGACGCCTGGTAAAGACACTGCACCCGCAGCCCCCAGGACCTGAAGGATCCGACCTCCAGTGCAGGAGCGACCCCCAGGTGGCCCTCTCCCTTGCCCAGGTGGTGGCTACCCCGAGGAGCCCCCCCTTGCCTGCCTGCATCGCTGAAGAGACCCCTTGGTCTCCCATTGATTTCTATTGGGAACCCGACGCTTGTTTGCACACTGCACCCGGCCGCCCCGGTGCTGCTGAGGGTGTACTTTCTGTGTGGACTTGTGCCCCCCCTGGTGCCCTACAAAACCCCCCTGGTCTGCCCTCTGAAGACGCGGGTACTTACCTGCTGGCAGACTGGAATGGTGGCACCCCCTTCTCCATTGAAGCCCATGCGTTTTGGGCACCACTTTGACCTCTGCACCTGACCGGCCCTGAGCTGCTGGAGCGGTAACTTTGGGGTTGCTCTAAACCCCCAACGGTGGGCTACCTTGGACCCAAACTTGAACCCCGTAGGTGGTTTACTTACCTGCAAAAACTAACAAACACTTACCTCCACCAGGAACTGTTGAAAATTGCACTGTCTAGTTTTAAAATAGCTATATGTCATTTATGTGAAAACTGTATATGCTATTTTGCTAATTCAAAGTTCCTAAAGTTCCTACATGAAATACCTTTCATTTGGAGTATTACTTGCAAATCTTGAACCTGTGGTTCTTAAAATATACTAAGAAAATATATTTTTCTATACAAAAACCTATTGGCTTGGAATTGTCTCTGAGTGTGTGTTCCTCATTTATTGCCTGTGTGTGTACAACAAATGCTTAACACTACTCCTTTGATAAGCCTACTGCTCGACCACACTACCACAAAATAGAGCATTAGAATTATCTCTTCTTGCCACTATCTTACCTCTAAGGGGAACCCTTGGACTCTGTGCATACTATTCCTTACTTTGAAATAGTGCATACAGAGCCAACTTCCTACAGTACCCATCTAAAAAATAGTGCTAACCCCATTGCTCCATATTTATCCCCTGTGCTAAAATAACGCACAGGTGGAAGGAGGTGCTAAATAATGGTGCAAAGCTTGCTCTGCACCACTATTTAATGCCTTGGTCAGACCAGGCATGAGGGGACCTCTGGACCCATTTACATGGTTAAACACCATGGAATGGGTCCACAGGTGCCCTCTCTAGTCCCAGGAACACCCGCACCCACACTAGAGGGACTTCGGAGGATGTGGGACCCCATCCCAGGTAAGTAGGGTAAGTAGAGGTAAGTATTTCTTTTTTAATTAAAGTGTCATCAGGGGCCCATCTTGGGGCCCCCTGAATGGCATAGGGTGCAATGGCCATGACCAGGGGACACTGATCCCCTGTGTTGGCCATTGAGGTGGTGGGCATGACTCCTGTCTTTTCTAATACAGGAGTCATGTGGTATGAATGGTTTTGCATCAGAAAATGACGTTAGGCTGGTTAGAGGCATTTTTTTTCCCTCTAACCAGTCTAAAGTCATTATTTGGTAAACGCCCTTCTCCCATAACGCCACCCCCACCCGGCTAATGTCATTTTTTTTATTTTTTTTTACGCTAGCCCACACTTTGCACCGGCTTGTGCCATTCCATAAATATGGCGCCCAGCTGGAGCTCAGGAATGGCGCAAGCCGGTGCTAACTGTTTTGATGCAAAAGTGCGTTAGTGCAGTTTTGCATCAAAAAGTATAAATATGCCCCTATATGTCTCCCTAAATGCCAACTATGGGATTAGTGGTGTAACAATAGCCCCCCCAGCCCCTGCAGTGCAGAGAGTCCACTGAGTTCCAGGGGACCCCCGCCTGCACTGTGCACAGATCCCAGGCCTAAGAACTCCTGACTGGGTCCGGACAGTAGGAGCCCCCTCCATGTATTTCATAGGGGGACCCCTTCAAGTTTTGTTGCGCCAATTTATGGGATGGCCATGATCCCAGAGATCCTTCGAACTAGCCTTACAGATATGACCCCCCAAAAATGGATGTGTTTTTTCAAAAGAAGCGAGCTTCGAGAAATTAAGGTCATTAAAAAGATATTTCTAAATGATTTAATGTCAAAAGTTTGGGGAATGCAGGTGGGGAAGGAAGGGGATATTATATTTCGATTTTTAATTAAGGGTCTGATCAGGGCTTGTTTGATTTTGAAAGTTGTGAAACTAATAAAAACTCTTGGGCCAAAAAAAATGAGGCCACTCAGGCATTCTCTTAATATTTTTGCAAACATTGGGGGCCATATTTATACTTTTTGAAGCAAAACTGCGCTAACGCAGTGTTGCGTCAAAAAAATTAGCGCCGGCTAACGCCATTCTGAAGCGCCATGCAGGCGCCGTATTTAGTTAATGAAGTTAGCCCGCGTTAGCCGCCGGCGCTGCCTGGTGTGCGTAAAAAAAAATGACGTACACCAAGCAGCGCCGGCGTAGGGGAATATGGAGCTTGGGCGCCAAAAAATGGGGCAAGTCAGGCTGAGGCAAATTTTTCGCCTCAACCCGATTTGCGCCATTTTTTTCGACTCCCAACCCCCATTGAAATGACTCCTGTCTTAGCAAAGACAGGAGTTATGCCCCCTTACCCAATGGCCATGCCCAGGGGACTTCTGTCCCCTGGGCATGGTCATTGGGCATAGTGGCATGTAGGGGGGCACAAATCAGGCCCCCCTATGCCACAAAAAAAAATAATAATAATACTTACCTGAACTTACCTTAAGTTCCCTGGGATGGGTCCCTCCATCCTTGGGTGTCCTCCTGGGGTGGGCAAGGGTGGCGGGGGGTCCCTGGGGGCATGGGAGGGCACCTCTTGGCTCCTTCCGAGCCCACAGGTCCCTTAACGCCTGCCTTGTCCAGGTGCTAAAAAACGGCGCAAAAGCGGCTGGACGTCATTTTTTTTGACCCGCCCACTCCCGGCCGTGAATTTTGCCCGGGAGTGTAAATACGGCGCACATGCCTCGGAGTCACTTTTTTAGAAGGGAACACCTACCTTGCATATCATTAACGCAAAGTAGGTGTCCACGCTAAAATATTACGCAAACTCCATGGACTTTGGCGCTAGACGCATCTAACGCCAAAGTATAAATATGGAGTTAGTTTTGCGACGGAATTGCGTTAAAAAAAACGACGCAATTCCGGCGCAAACAGAGTATAAATATGCCCCTGGATACTTCTCATTGTTTCGTTAACTCGCAGGCATTGAGGGGCATATTTATACTCTGTTTGCGCCGGAATTGCGTCGTTTTTTTTTACGCAATTCCAAAGCAAAACTAACTCCATATTTATACTTTGGCGTTAGACGCGTCTAGCGCCAAAGTCCATGGAGTTTGCGTAATTTTTTAGCGTGGACACCTACTTTGCGTTAATGAAATGCAAGGTAGGCGTTCCCGTCTAAAAAATTGACTCTGAGGCATGTGCGCCGTATTTACACTCCCGGGCAAAATTCACGCCCGGGAGTGGGCGGGTCCAAAAAAATGACGTCCGGCCGCTTTTGCGCCGTTTTTTAGCACCTGGTCAGGGCAGGCGTTAAGGGACCTGTGGGCTCGGAAGGAGCCCAGAGGTGCCCTCCCAAGCCCCCAGGGACACCCCCTGCCACCCTTGCCCACCCCAGGAGGACACCCAAGGCTGGAGGGACCCATCCCAGGGACGTTAAGGTAAGTTCAGGTAAGTTTTTTTTTTTTTTTTGTGGCATAGGGGGGCCTGATTTGTGCCCCCCTACATGCCACTATGCCCAATGACCATGCCCAGGGGACATAAGTCCCCTGGGCATGGCCATTGGGCAAGGGGGCATGACTCCTTTCTTTGCTAAGACAGGAGTCATTTCAATGGGGGTTGGGAGTCGAAAAAAATGGCGCAAATCGGGTTGAGGCGAAAAATTTGCCTCAGCCTGACTTGCCCCATTTCTTGGCGCCCAAGCTCCATATCCCCCTACGCCGGCGCTGCCTGGTGTACGTCGTTTTTTTTCACGCACACAAGGCAGCGCCGGCGGCTAACGCCGGCTAACGTCATTGAATAAATACGGCGCCCGCATGGCGCTTCAGAATGGCGTTAGCCGGCGCTAATTTTTTTTTACGCAAAACTGCGTTAGCGCAGGTTTGCGTCAAAAAGTATAAATATGGCCCTGAGTACCCACCCCTAATGTGTCCTTCATCTCTCTTCCAACGGTACCAAGAGGTGAGCGTAGCATCCTCCACTCCCTAAAGTACTGTTTAGGATTACTCTTTTTTATGAAACTGGTAATTCAGGTCATTTTTCTTCACTTGGCCAAAAGCTCTTTCAAAGTTCCCAGCATATAACAAGAGCCTCTGTGTGTCCTCTTTCCGCCAGTAAATCTTCGTCCATATTTATTTTTACTGATTTACTTGGTAATTTTCATAAAAATGGTCGAAACTTAGGGCCTGACTTAGAACTTGGCGCGAGGATACTCGCCAAGTTCTAAATCAGGCCCTTAGGGATGCAACGTTTATATGAGCCCCTGCATAGCTATGGTTGCTCCACTTTGCAAGCAAACCAATGCAAACAAAACTTGGCCCAAACCTTTTGTTATTATTGTTTTGTATTTTAACCACGCGAGGGGTCAAACCACACATACACTGTCGTTCATGAATTTCTCAGTGGTCAGAAGCCCATGGATCTGAATCCTGGCAGTGCTGATTCATCCTACCGTCCTTTCCAGATCGGTAACATTATAGCGGGGTAACATTAACATATGTTATCTACAGGGCTTATAAAATGTATTATGAGCTAAATAATAATAATAATGATACTAAAAGTACCGATATCAGTTGCCCCGTGTATGGCGTGACCAGTCTAACATAGGCTTCAGCGAAGTATGTAGAAACACGAGACAGAAGAGGAGCAAAAACATCAAACTGTTATGTTTATTGTCTTAAACGTGTTGTCCTTTGGATGCCACCAGAATCCTAGATACGCTTTTGCAGCTCAGATCATGTCTAAAGAATACCATCTAGCTCACATTTCTTGTCTTTTGGGAGACGGCATGCTCTTCCTACAGCCTTTGTTTCTCCAAGGGTCAAATAGCAAACATTACCCACTTGTTTATCGTGCTCGTTACAAATAATGCTTTGTCCTTGGGTGATTGCTGCATGTTTCTTAGCGCTCACAGGAGTTAGCTGTTTTTATTGGCTCGGGAAAAGAGGAAGTGAACCCTGTGTAATCACCCCTGCCATCATTTCACAGCTTTGCGTTTTTTTAATTACAAGATAACCAAACACCAGGGAATTGCGCATGAATAATGTATCAACGGTGCGTGTCCCTCATATCATTGAACAGGCAAGCCATTTCCATAGGCAAATTAATCTAGAGGAGCATACTAATAACTCAGCTAGAAATAATACACAATGGCAGCAGACTTGCAAACTGAGATAAATATCACCAGTATTTAAGTTAAGAGCGTGGGACATTAGCGTAATTTTCTTTTGAGTAATTAGCCACAATTTCAGGAAAATTGCGCAAAACATATATCCAGCATTTAGCACCACATTTTAGTTCACAGTGCATCCTCGAGCACGTTTCGAGCAAAAAACTGCAAAAAAAAACAAGTGCTGTAAACAGCAGTCGCATATCTTCTGATCATTTGCTTTCTTCAAGTTTTCTTGTGATAAGATGTTTAATTCAAATGGTCTGTAATTAAGAGCCCAGGCAGTAAGGCTAAATGCTGGAAATTACCTAGTTTAATAGCAAATATGCTCTTTAAGGCACTGTGGGTCAAATGTTTGAAGGTCAGGTTTAGTGACTCACAAATTGCGAGATTTAGCGACACAAAACCTGATCTTCAACAGTGTCTCAGACACTGTTAGTGATTCCCAAATGGGTGGCAAAGTACCTGCCTCAATATTCATGAGGCAGGTCACAATTTCCGACCCATTTGGGAATTGCTGCACTCAAAGGGATGGTGGGCTGCCACAATTTGAGCAAATCAAAGGTCACTGCCTCATGAAAGGCGTCAATGTTGTCATGTGGCAAAACTGGATTACATCTTGATTTAGCTTTAAGTCCAGTCCAGATAGGAGAAAGGACATGGGCGACAGATATTGAATTACTAAATGACTTAGACCTACAAACAGATTGTGCTAGTGGCAGCAAGTTTAAAGCTAAATCAAGATGTAATCCAGTTTTGCACATGACAACATTGACGCCTTTCATGAGGCAGTGACCTTTGATTTGCTCAAATTGTGGAAGAGGACAAAGGATGTTTTTGCACAAAATCTAACAGCAGGCCAACAAACTGCACTAACATCCCTTAGAAAAGCAACCTCATTTGTGATAAAGCCAGCCGATAAGTGGCGCAATGTAGTGTTGTGGGATGTCACAAAGTATCAACAGGAAGTAAAGAGACAACTGTTGAATCCAGGCTGTTATGAGATATCGACAATGTCAGCTTACCGGCATTCTATAAGTAGGTTCCATGATTTTCTCTTTGAAGGCGTCAGCAGAGGTCTGCTCTCAGATGACGAGTATAAGATTTTACTGGTACGGAAACCAGTGGTACCTTGCTTCTATCTGTTACCCAAGATTCACAAGGATATTGAGAACCCTCCAGGTCGACCTTTAGTGTCAGCAAGAGGTAGTCTATTGGAGAATGCTTCCATCTATTTAGATTATTTTTTGAGTCCTTATGTATTTAATTTAAATTCATATTGTAGAGATACTACAGATTTTTTAACGAAAATACAGGATATTCCTTGGCAAACTGATTATATCATGGTAACTATAGATGTAATATCGTTATATACCTGTATCCCACATGAGAAGGGAATTCAGGCATGCCAACACTTTTTCAGGGACAAACCGATTAGACTCTTGGAACACTCTGAACTGCTTCTAAATATCTTAAGATTTTGTCTCGAAAACAATTTCTTTTTGTATGAGGATCAATGGTATAGACAAACAACTGGGACGGCGATGGGAAGTTGCTTTGCTCCCAGTTATGCCTGTCTATTTATGGGGTGGTGGGAAACGCAATTGGTGATGTCAGATGAAAATGTGAAATGGATTCAACATATCATATTTTGGACACAATATATTGATGATATATTTATGATATGGGAAGGTCCAGAAACAATATTGCATGATTTTCTGAATTCGTTACCAAACAATGATCTGAATTTGCATTTCTCTTATAAAATACATAAACAGGTGATGGAATTTTTAGATATAGAGGTTAGTGTAGAGAATGGTACGCTTCATACCAAACTGTTCAGAAAGAGTACATCTGGAAACAGCATTCTACACACCTCAAGTCACCACCCACCCAATGTTAAATGGAGTATACCCTACGGGGAATTGTTAAGAGCTAAGAGAAATTACAGTACCCCGCAAAGTTTTGAGAGAGAACAACTAACAATGATACAGAGATTTAGATCTAGGGGATATCCACATAAAATAGTGAAGAATGCATGTCGCAAGGTAAAAGAAGTTCAAAGAGCTGAACTATTGATTCCTAGAAAGAGAGGAGAAGATATCAATACCCCGAGATTTGTGACAGGATTCAGCGCATATTCTTCAGAAGTTAGGAAGATCCTCATTAAACATTGGCATCTTATTAAGGCTGACAGAACAATTGGTCAGCTAGTGAGTCGTACTCCAATAATAACTTATAAAAGAAGCGGCTCTTTGAGAGATATTCTCGTACACAGTTACGCAAGGAAGACAAAAGGAACTTTCCTAGACAAACATCAAGGTTTCTACAAATGTGCCAAGTGTAAAGCGTGTAGATACAGTTCTAATCGTAAGCAATATGTGCTACCCACGGGCAGACGAGTAGACATTAAGAAATACATAAATTGTCATTCAGATTTCGCTATTTATGTAATAGAGTGCCCATGTGGATTGCAATATGTCGGAAGTTCAATCTTTCCTCTGAAAAAACGTATTCTTGAGCACTGGAGAGCAATATTGAATAAGGATGCTGCTTATCCAGTAGCGCAACACTGTAATCTTAAACATGAGGGTAAAGTAGAGAAGATGAAATTCTTTGGGATTGACAGGGTCCTGGGTACTCTGAGAGGAGGGGACAGAGAAAAACAATTAAGGAGATTGGAGTCTGAATACATTATTCAGCTAAATAGCTGTTATCCTTGGGGATTGAACAAGGACGAATAACTTTCTGTCCATATTGGTTAGTCTGATGGTGGAAAGGCAGTCCCATATTAGGTTATCTTTTATTTAAAAAAAAGGCCTAAATGAATATTATTTTGATGATTGACTGGTTTATAGAGTGGCTCTTCCAATTATTTGCATTACTGTTTACTACATATCAGTATTACTCCAATAGGGGATGTTACATGTAATAGATAATTAGAAATATAACATTAGAATTTGGAATTTTGTTATTTACGGAAATGAGAGAGAAAAGAAGGAAGAGAGGAGAAAATATATATACATTTTTTTAAATGATTTTTTCTATGTCTATGAATAAGTGGATATATAGGAAGTGGGAGGGGCCACATTTTTGTTGTATGTTTGTAAATAAAAAAAAAAGGGCCAAGGAGGAAGACCGTGATGGTTGAAACGCGTTGCCCTATGTTTTGTTTAATGGAATTTCTGAAATAAACCAAGGCCAGTGACTTGCATGGAGTGCTTAAGTTTGATTTTCTTTTGGAGTGGATACAAAATGGGTCCTGTGCCCATTTACTGAGCACCAACCTCGTCAGGCAAGCGCTGGAAGAAATACAGGACTGCTCTTCAGTGATATATATATATACCTAAATATATATTTATATATGAGACGGGTAATCCAACTCTGGCTGCCGTAATAAGAAGCACACTCACAGGAGTTCTACAAATCATCTTTTATGTGGAAACCAACGGATAATGTGTTTATCTAAATGCTGCTGAAAGCTAATTCTCACTAACATTGAGAAAGTCGATCATGCCAAAATGCATCTGTTCATTGTTTTTATGTGTTGACAATAAAAAATGATTGCTAGAACACCCATAAGTGTGCTTCAAATTAAGGCAGCCATAGTTGGATTGCATGTCCATAGTCTATACGTCGGTCCACCCCCATAGGAAGTGGCACCCGAGGCATGTAGTGAAGTGGCAGGTGGGATGGAGAAGAAGGAATAAACTGTGTGTAATTGACTTTTCCATAATTGGCACATATGATTTACTGGTAAGTCCCAGTAAAATGCACTAGAGGTGCCCAGGGCCTGCAAATCAAATGCTACTAATGGGCTTGCAGCACTGGTTGTGCCACCCACCTGAGTAGCCTTGTAAACATGGCTCAGACCTGCCACTGCAATGTATGTTTTAAACTGCCAATCGACTTGGCAAGTGTACCCACTTGCACTCAAATATCTTTTGATTGCAGTTTCCCTTTGAGAACAGATAGAAATATGGAGTTTGGTGTCCCTGAACTCACAATTTAAAAATACATCTTTTGGTAAAGTTGTTTTTTAAATTGTCAGTTTGAAAATGCCACTTTTAGAAATTGGGCATTTTCTTGGTTAAACCATTCTGTGACTCTGCCTGTTCGCACATTCCCTGTCTAGGTCAGATTGAGTCTCCTCCAGACAGTGACACAAAGGGAGCTGGGATGTAACCTGCATATCCTGATGAGGCATCTGAGTTAGAGGGGAGAGAGGAGTGGTCACTTACACCTCAATGGGTTGTGCCTGCCCTCACACAATGCAATCTCCAACCCCCTGGTATGTGTCTGGGACTAGGCCTGGGCAAGGCAGGATCTTGTGAACAATAGAGATTTTCTTTTGTAGTTTGCCTACTTCAAAGGCAGAAAGGGGTATAAGTAGTGGACCCAAAACCCCAGACCATAGATCACTTCTGGATTCACAAGGAATGTCTGCCAAGCTGCCAAGCTGAAGAGCTGAGGAGAAGTGTTGTCCCTGCATGTGACTGTGCTTTGTTGGGCTATCCTGCAGTTGCTGCTTCTGCCTGTGAAAAAGGGACAAAGACTGGACTTTGTTGTGCATTCCTGCTTGAGAAGAATTTCCAAAGGTTTGGACTGAGCTTGCCTTCTTTTTTGACGACTCAGGGCCATCTAAGACTTCCTCTGCCAGCACCTGGACTCTCTGCTGAGACTCCTGCCCTGCCAAGTGGTGCCCCATTCAGTCCCTGGGCCCTTGAGAGGTGAAGCTGGCAGAACAAGGACTGAAATCCACGCACTGAACACCGTGCAGGGAAGATTTCAACACACCGCCCGCTTCGTGGCTAAAATTGATGCTCCACCTACATTGCGATTGGGAGATCAACACACCGCGGATGGAGAAAGGACGCAACACCCACTTGCAGCTGCTGATAATGATGAAACCTCATGCAGCGCGGCTTTCCAACACCATGCAGCCGGATTTCTCACCCATCCTCTATGGGTGCATAGTCATCGTGAACCTGTGTGGTTCCGAGGTGCCCTGTCCTGAAATCGATGCATCACTCTATTTTGGGGAAGAAAAATGAAGCATTGCATGACCAACTGGAGAAGAAATTATGCATGGCTTCACCTGTGAGTATGGAATCAACGCATTGCTGACTTTTCCCACGCACACTCGCAAGTGCGGCTTTCATTTTGATGCAAACCAGGTACTTTGTGTAACAGCGACGTTTCCATTGTTTTCTATGTAATAAGACTCTTATCCTTTTGCAAATTCATATCTAGACTGGGGTATGTTGCATTTTTGTTCTTTTAGTCCTGTTTGATTTAGGTAAATATTACCTAATATTTTAAACTGGTGTGGTGTCCATTTTGCAGTGTTTTCAAGGTATTACTCTGTGTGTTGGTACAACAGCTTTATACATTGCCTTTGAGATATCCATGACTGCTTGTGCTAAGCTACCTGGAGGGTAAGCATGGGTTATCTTAAGTGTGTACCTCCTTTGCCCTGACTAGAGTGAGGGTCCCTGCTTGGACAGAGTGAAAACTGACTGCCAACCAGAGACCCCATTTCTAACAGATTGTGACTGTTGCATGAGAAGGCCCTTCAGCCCCCCTAATCAAAACCCAATCTCTCAGAGAGGCTATTTCCAACTTCAGTTCTCTACATCCCCTTTCTGATACATTTTCCAGATTTCTTTCCAGAATACTGCCTGGAAATTGGTTTTCTAGTACTTCTAGCACTAAAGGATTAGTCAATATGCCAATGTATGAGTGAAAATGTAGTTGATTGCAAGACTCTGCAACCTACTGAGCATTCATTGAGTAAGGAGCATTCTAGCTAACATTCAGCCCTGTGAGATTTCAATGGAACACAAACCTCTTTCACCTTGAATAGGTACAATCAAGCAAATTGAACAGACGATGGACGGAATGCTGAACAATGCAAACATTAATTCACTGTCATAGATCTGGGTTTAATCCATTGTTTTTTCCCTCTGCGCCACCCCAGTTTGGACCCAGCCTTATGGAAATCAGTCTTGACCCTGCTCCCCATGGGAGCAGTCCAGTCCGAACTGCCAATCCAGGTCCTCCCTGGACTGGAAACAAGCATCCTGGGCCCGGTTTTGGTGTATCACCCTTTATCAGCCAGGCTAGCTTGAATCCAGTGGCACAATCAAGAACACTAGGAAATCAGGAATACATTTTTAAGATTATAAACACAAAACTGTCATTTTTCACACAATATCATAGCTGCTAATAAAAAATAAACAGGCTAGTGGCAATGATACTTGTCAGTAGGTAGAACAGTAAAAAATATTATAATACTATGATGGTATCCTAAATATTATTTACATCAATATCCCAAGTCTCTCCTTTCTCTCGTCTAACAAGGCTAAACATGGCACTAAAAGAGTCCTATTTCAAGTTTCATGGATATTTCACACCTCCATACCTTTATGAACAAAAGAACCAAAGTTCAACAATGAAACATCCAGTGCTGTTCTTGTATGCATCTGCAAGTTGGCAGGTAAGCCAAGTGAAGGCTTGATGTGTCTTTCCAGTAGTCTTCAGCATGATAAGGTAATTACAGCTCTGTAAGATCCTCAGACTTAAATGTCTGGCACAAGTTCTACTCTATCTTATAACACTGTTCTAGTTAATAGATTGTGTCTGACTATTGCTTAACATTTTCAATGTTCAGCAATAGTCAAACAATTAGTAAAGCCCTTATAATCTTTCACTTACTTACCTTTTGTGAAACCCTACTTACTGTTTAAAAAAATAAATATGAAGTCCAAATATCAAGTTAAGTTAATTTGTTTATTTCTGATTAATTTATATCCATAAAAACTCACTTTGTTTTAAAATACAGAAACCAAACCGGCATTAAATATGTTCTTTGGAACACAAATTCAAAAAATATATTACATTCTAACTGTTTACTCATAAAATTGCATTAAACTTAAAATAACCTCCAGAGGACTATATACAACCACCGGCCACAATAGAAGAAGCTACTCTTTGTCTGCTGGGTTATACTATGAACTTACTTCACTAAATAGTTTTGCCATAACTATAAAGGCACATCCCCATTCCAAGACCTTCCTTTAACCATTTAGGTGTAGCCTCCTATGTTTTAAGGCACCTGTTTAGAAAACGAGTTACTCCATAACAAAGTGTGGGGGATTTGAACAATTGTAAAAATAACAGAGCAGGTTCAACCTGCAAAAAACCCATCCCTACAAGCAAGGGCCAAATATATTGTTTTTTTAACGAGCTATAATAATCACAAAAAATAATGTGCATTGTGTACTGGCTGGAAATATTATCACAGGAGCATGGATTCTGCATGTTCCTGCCAAGTTGGCCATCAGATTACACCAAAAGCCAGTGCAACCCATTTAGCCTAAAGAGCATTAAGAAGAAACAATGATGGAGGGCACTCACATTCACAGAAGATAAGGCTCTAAACTCATACTTGTCTTCATTGCAATGACAGGCCTAATCATAGTTTTTTGTAGCTTAACCCCTTCATGCCTATTTTTTTTTCTTATAACCCCACAGCTCACTTCCATAACTCTCAATCATTAAACATTTAGAGCCTTATAAACTTTCATCATAGCCTACGGTGGTATAGCCCCACAACCTAGTTGCAAAATCAAAGAGGCCTGCCACCGCCCTTGCAAAGAGATTTCTCTTCATCTTTTTTTGTGGAGCCCATGTCCAGATTTCCCTACCTGTCAAAGGGTTGATTTTGTTAGGGCTGTGCGCCTGGCTATATATGGTAGGCCTGTTGCATGTTTTCCTTGAAAATGTAGTGGATGGCACAACAGGTCTTGTAGTCTATAGGTGGTCCTTAACTTTCTGTGCCTGGTGGGAATTTCTGCACCATATACTATGGCCTTTTAGGAAAGTTAATTTCGCCAATGAAGGTTAAGCCAATTTGTTTAGAGGGGGGGGGGGGCACTTGCATCCTAAATCTTGATTAGGAGGGATGCAGCAAGCTAAAATAGAGTCAGAAAATGGTGACAAATTTGGGGGGGTGACTACAGAGAAAAGGGGGATTTCATACAGCTCTGATGTGAAAACCTTCCTTCCATGTAGAGATTATTACTGGGTTACTTGCCAGGATCCAACATGCCTCAGATGAAGGTTTCAGGCAGGACAATCTGGTAATGGTAATGCTGTATTGAATGCAGAGGAAAGACTGTCACTATAATTGGTCAACCCAGTGGTTTTTGGACCACCAGGTCGAGGGTTTTTACTTCCTAAGCGAGCAGAGACTTTGTCAGTGACAACCATGTCCTTTCCCACCTTTGAATTCAGGAGGCAAACATAGACTTGCCCACAATTTAGTGTGTGCCACTAAACTACAAATGAAAGCCTAGCTTTTTGTCAAGTAAACAATAGTCAATGTTAGAGCAGTTGCTGGTAAATTTCTTCTCAAATGAGCAACAATATAGAAATACATCTAATTTAAAAATGATTAGAGATTGTGCCTATCACTCCAAAATTGGGAATTTATTTTGTCAGTCATTACCTAAAAATATGCAAAGTGGGGCAACTTCTGTATCCCTTTTCTAATATACACTTTATTTTATTAATAAAGCATGCTCTAAGCATGCGTGTCATGGTATCTAAAAACAATAGAAACTTCAGGCCAGATTTATCAAAGGATTGAATTGCCCTTGCATCACACAAGGTGACCCAAAGGCAACACAATCCTTCAGTCAGATTTAGAAAGCCACGCAAAGCTACCTTGTAAAGCCCTGCATGGCTTAGAACATAAGTAGTAATGCAAGGTAGTACAAGTCACTGCCTTTCGTTTTCTGTGCCAGGAAGGTGTTACATGGGTGAAATGTGGGTGTTCCCACACATCCACCCTTGGTTTTGTCACATTCTCAGATTTACCAAGAGAAGATGTAAGGAACTTCCTCTTTTTCCATGTTCACCCCTACATTTTGGACTGATGCTGCTGTTTTTCAACTCTGATGGCACACAGAGGCCTGCTAACCAGACCTCAGTGGCAGTATTTTAATCCAATCCAAATTACATGTCGAATTGGCAAGGCCTGACTTACTTATAATTCAGTAGCATATGGTACCCAGGGCATGTAAGACAGAGGGCCTGATTTAGATCTTGGTAAATGGAATACTCCATCACAAGCATGACAGCTATACCATCCACCATACTACACTCTCCTAAGGATATAATGGGATCGTAATACGGCGGACAGGATATCCATCACTTTTGTAATGGAGTTTTTCATCTGCCAATATCTAAATCAGGACCAGAGTGCCCACTCAAGGCTGCAGTGCTGTTTGTGCCACCCTTTGTGTAAAAAGGAGCAAAATGGCTTTCAGCCTACCACTGCAGGCTTCAAAGACAGTGTTTTCACTGCCAGTTCAACATTCAAAATAATGGCAAATCCAAATTATCCCTTAAAATTATAGGTAAGTCTCTCCCAAGGAAGTCCTATGGAGTCTCATGGCAGGGAATTTGTTAAGTAAAGCATATTTGTTCGATAAGCCTTAACAGCAACACCTCCAAAGTGTCATTTTGCTGTGGGTAAAGTTGGTAACCTAGTTGGCTAACACAAGGTTACCAGGTGGCATCCCAACTCGGCTACCTTTTGACTGGGACTACCGAACTGGGTCATATAAGGTATCAAATTAATCTTGGCATTAAATGGGACCTGATGGCCAAGTCAAAATCTATGTCACTATTAAAGGTAAGCAACATTTAGAAAGTTGCCACTCTGTGCTCTGCTTGTCCAATAATCTCACAAAGGCAGACACAAATGGACAGCTTAGTGACTGCCTGGAGAGATGTGTGAATTACTCCCAGGCTCAGGAAAAAGGCAAAACCAAAGCGGCGAGGTTTCACCTCATCTACCAGGATGGTTGCTCATGGGGGTTGGAGGGGTTAGCCAAGAGGTGAGCTTCAAACGGTAAGCTGCATTTGATGGAGTGCCCAACATCCTGAGCAGGATGTTTTTTGTTCCTGTAGACAGCATGGAGGCAGGGCCAGAGAGGCCAAACTCACCCCAAACCAGTTTTACATTAGCACAGGTAGCCACACCTCTAGGGTGAGCTAACACACTTCTGACAACCAAGGAAGGGTTGTGCCATATTAAGAGGGCAAGAATGTGCAATTCCGGGCTAGCCATATGCCACACATCAAAGGAAACTCATCACTAGGTAGGAGGGGACCGAGTAGCCCATTGGGTAGTGACCGCATGCTCTCTTAAGGGCATTTTCATGCGATAATTATGTCACCCCTGGGCATCATAACCCTCAGTTCACATTTGGAATCAGAGAGAGGACCACAGAATGACTGACTTTCTGCCCTTAGACCTGCACAAGAGAGACTGCATGCTTGGAAGGACTCCACCTGCTGCACTTTGGGCTAGCAAAGATTGGTCTGTGCCTATGGCTCCTGGCTCAGGGTAAAGTTGATTCCTGACATCCAACCACAGCAGTGACTGCAAGGATCAGTTGACAGATCTCTTTGAACCAGGTCCAAGGACCCAAGATCTGAAGATGCGCAAGTCACAAAGTTGGTAGTCACTGCAGACATTTTGCTGCTACCAGGTACTGGGCACCCAAGAGGACGAATCCAAGATAGCCAAAACCTGCACCCATGTCTACTGACTGTGAGAGTGAAATCCAGGACTGGATTCATCTTATCCAAGGGATACTAACCCCCACCAATGGACTTTGCTCCAACCACAGTGCAGACTGACCAGTAGCCCAGCACCGGCTGGTCAGCTACTACAAAGAAGAGAACTTCGATGGACTTCAACCTCTGTGACCAAATTTGCCCCACTTCACCCGTGGACCAAGGAATCACCATAAAGGCACCCCCATCAACCACAACCGGAGCATTCTTTGAGCATCTTTTTTTCCTACATCCCTCTGCATCAGGACCACTCGCTTTGATGTCTATGGTGGCCGTACTGTTTGGATCTTGCCTATAGAACACCTGGTGGCTGGGTAACTACCCAAAGTATCCTTTCTGCCCCCCTAGAGCCTTTATGCTGTCCTGCTGGACTTTCTCACCTAACTTGAGCCGAAGTTGTGGAACTAACTTTTACAAACATTTTAAAAGGTACCAAACTTTTTGTTGCCCATTGCTTGTTTGCAGCTGATATAAAAGTTATCTATATTTCTAAACCCTGTATCCCCAGAACCACCCAGTGGATTTTAATGCTTAAGGTCTCTAAAAATGTATAAAAATATATATATTTTTTTTAATCAGTGTATCATTTCATTTGTGTTGTATGACTTTCCTATTGTGTTGTTTTTGTGCTGTAAATGCTTTAAACATTGTTCCTTTGATAAGCCTTACTGCTCTCAGCCACAGGTGCTATGGAAAAATAAGGCTTTGGGGTCTGTAGCTGGTACTGGTCAAACAATATTGATTAAATTATATATCTATAATTCAACTTTATCTATGTACCTGTTGCAGCCTGATCAGTAACAATGCCATGTTAGGCCTAGCCACGAGGTGAAGCCACCATTTCTAATCTCACACTCGTTGTACTCTTAAAGATTATGCACCCTACATATTGGACACCAAGATGCACTTGGGGGTGACTTTTTTCATTTTAAAAATCTGATTTTCCTACCTGCCAAAGTGGTGATTTTGTTTGGGCTGTGCAGCAGGGTTACAGTTGCTGCTGTCAGGCTACATAGGATAAGCCTGAAGACATGATTTCCTACTAAAGGTCAAGCTTAAGGATAAGTAAAAGAACCTGACTGGAACCAAGACAGTATTATGCAAGTGTACTGCACAGGAAGCCTCCCAGACATACCATACATTACACCCAAATCTGTGTAGTAGTAAATCTGGGAATGTGTCAAAATTGTCTGCTTCCTCAATGGAGGTGCAAAGAGGAGAAATATCTTTGTTTCTCCTCGTTGTTACCTCTTTCTAAATATGCTGTCTTCTGAAGCACACTTTGAAAGAGAACAAAATATCTAATGATTGTTTTGTGCAGGAAAGTGTCACTTCCTTCATGGCACAAGGGTGTCTGCTTTGGTACTAAGCAACAGATAGTGCACCAGTGCAGTGAGAGAGCAGGAATGTGCCACATCTTGCTGAATATGGTGTATTCATGCCCTCTCTATTTGATGAAGTTGTCTTGATGCATTCTGCTGCTTCAAACATTGATAAATCTGGCCATTAGAGCTTGAATTATCAACAACCACAATTTATGTGTTATAAAAGAACACTGCCTAAACACATAAACGGATGAAAGGAATGATTAGTGATACAAACTTAAATAAGTGCACTGTACATTTAGTAATGCCCAACAGACAGTTTCTCAAATGATCGGAATGGCAATAAAAAGGGACATGGGATGTGTTGTCATGCCAGACATAAGATAACATATGAATTTTTTCCCATTACCATGCTTTTCCTACTGCACATTGTTATATGCTGACTGCTGTCCTGTGTTAGATGCCCCTTTCAACTGAACTCAGCATAAAAATAAATATAGTTCCTATTAGAATAATAATTAAGTATATTGGATCACAATAAGCACAATTCAACAATTTAAAATTGCTGTTGGATGTGACACAGAACAATCAAAAACAATCATAAATAATCAGTCCACAAAAGGATTTTTGAGAAAATCAATCAAAGTGTATTTGTGACAATAATCAAAGTGTCCCCTGCGAGCTGGAACCCACAATCACCACAAAACCAGTAGTGCAGAAATATAGGCCCTCATTACAACATTGGCGGTAAATGCCGCCTACCGCCATGCTGACGGCCACCAACATACCGTGACCGTGGCGGTATACTGCTACGGGTATTATGACCCACACAGAGAAACTTACCACTATACAGACACTTACACGAGTCCGCCAGCCAAAAGGTCAGTGATAAACGGGCGGTACCAAAACCCACACCGTTGGGCCAACAGAAATATGCCCACAGCATCATGACCCACAAATCACTGCAACAGTCATTCAACCCCAGTAAACCTCTGGCGTAACTCACTGCCGTGCTCAAAATACACACACAACTAACAAAACTGTACCACATTGGACAATTCAAACTACACACACCTGACACACATACACACACCACACACACTCAATCCAATATAAAAGACACACACAATACCCACAGCCCCTTACAACAATAAAAAATATTGCCAACTGAGAGAGAGAGACAAGCCAGGAGCACCCACTGAATCTGAGCCACATAACACCATCACCCATACACCATCCATGCACCTCACAGCACACACCCCAACACATCACCCCACACACTCTCACACATACCACTCACACTAAACCCAGAGCACCGCGAAGACACCCCAGGTTCTCTGAGGAGGAGCTAAAGGTCATGGTGGAGGAAATCATCCAGGTAGAGCCACAGCTATTAAGATCACAGGTGCAGCAGAAGTCCATTGCTAGGAAGATGGAGCTATGGCGGAGAGTCGTGGACAGGGTCAATGCCATGGGACAGCAAACCAGAGCAAGGGATGACATCAGGAAGAGGTGGAACGACCTACGGGGGAAGGTGCGTTCCGTGTTTGCAAGACACCAGGTAGCTGTACAGAGGACTGGCGGTAGGCCCCCACCTCCTCCCCCACAACTAACAACATGGGAGGAGCAAGTCTCGGTGATCATGCATCCTGAGGGCCTCGCAGGAGTAGCAGGAGGACTGGACTCTGGCAAGTCAAATCTTTACTACTATATCCCTCACCCTACCTGCTTGCCATCATAAACTCCTACCCCTACCCTCACCCCCCTCACTCCACTATCTCACATATAGCCCACTATCACAACCCACCCATCCCAATACCAAGCGCTGCATGCAACACCAATGCATGGACACCCATCACAGACCTGCATGGACACCCATCACCACAGCATGCACACTAGTGGCAATCACTTTGCCAAACCAAGCACAACTCACACAAGCCAAAGCTGTCTTGTTAATACCAACCATAGAGGGAAACATATACATGCACAAAATGACACCTGCAGTTACAATAACACTGCTTTTACATCCACACAGGACCCCCACCTGGCCTTTGACACTAGCCACACCGCAGAACAGCCCTCCACCTCCACCTGTGCTAGTGGACAGGAGGCCTCACCACAGGACCAACAGGCCACAGAACCCCACCCCCTGCAGAAGGAGAACCACCCACAAAAGGTCCCTGCGATCTAGGCAGAAGCTAGAGAACATTGCCAAGACCCCCACCAGGAAATAAGACTCTCCTGATTGTCACCCGTCTGTCCCGCTCTGTCACCCTGTCCACATTGAACTGCCATTGCTCCCCTTCCTTTGGCCCTTTGGACAATGCACCTGTGATACAAATAGAGTAGACTCTACCCTGGACTTTCCTCCATCAGCAACCTAGCCCATTGCAATACCCCCTCCACTTATTAGCACAGAAATAAACACCCTTTTGAACAAATTCAAGTATGGAGTCTGTGGATTATATGACACACGTATCACACAAACTGTAAACATTGCATTTCTAATCTACTATAATATTAAGATAGGTATAACCTGTAGTGGGCAGCAGTAAACACACCAAGAGCCAGAGTGGGGCACAGAGATCAGAAAATAGAAATGCCAAAGGGTACAGTAAGTGGCATAGACATAGGGAAATCAGTCTGCCCTGTTCAATGTCAAACACAAAACTGCAATGGAAGGTGAAGTTACATTGTCTTACCTATGTGTCACTAGAAGTACTGTTGAATGAGTGTACTTCTGTTGTCCACATCTTCTTCCTCAGCCTCCTCTTCGTCTCTGTCCACAGACTCCACCGCTGCCGCAAGACCATCTCCAGGCTCATCCTCCCGCAGAAAAGGCACCTTGCGTCTCAAGGCCAGGTTGTGCAACATGCAACATGCAATGATGATCTGGCACACCTTCTTGGGTGTGTAGTACAGGGATCCACCTGTCAGATGGAGGCACCAGAATCTGGCCTTCAGGAGGCCAAAGGTTCTCTCAATTATCCTCCCTGTTCGCCCATCTGCCTCATTGTAACATTCCTCTGCCCTTGTCCTGGCATTCAGCACTGGGGTCAGTAGCCATGAGAGGTTGGGGTAACCAGAGTCACCTGTAAATATCGAGGGATACCTGTTAGCCACACACTCACCCTTAGGGCCAAACCCACACCCATATACCTACATAAACTGGGTTGGGACCATGGGCTCACCTATTAGCCACACCTGGTGCCTCTGGAGTTGAGAGATCACATATGGAATGCTGCTATTCCTCAAGATAAAGGCAACATTCACAGAGCCAGGATACTTGCCATTCACATTGGAGATGTACTGGTCCGCCAAACACACCATCTGCACATTCAGAGAGTGAAAACTTTTTCTATTCCTGAATACTTGTTAATTTCTCTGGGGGAGGACAAATCCTATATGTGTACCATCAATGGAACCAATGATGTTGGGGATATGTCCCAATCCATTAAAGTCAGCCTTCACTGTGGCCAAATCCTCCACCTGGGGGAAAACGATGTAGCTGTGCTTGTATTTCAGCAGGGCAGACAACACTCTGGTCTGCACGTTGGAGAATATTGGCTGAGACTTCCCTGATGCCATGGCCACTGTTGCGTGAAAGGAGCTACTTGCCAGGAAATGGAGCACATACAAGACCTGCACTAGAGGGGTAATACCTGTGGGCTGGCGGATAGCTGAAAACAGGTCTGACTTCAATTGGGCACACAGGCCCATATTTATACTTTTTTAGTGCCGCATTTGCGCTGCTTTTTAACGCAAAAGCGGCGCAAACTTACAAAATACAATTGGATTTTGAAAGTTTGCGCCGCTTTTGCGTTAAAAAGCGTCCCAAATGTGGTGCTAAAAAAGTATAAATATGGGCCACAGTTCTTGGATTGTGGCCCTATCAAGTCTGTAGGTCAGGATAATGTGCCTGTCCTCCATTGTCGCCAGGTCCACCAGGGGTCTGTACACGGGGGATGTCTCCATCTCCTGTTCATCCACAGTGGTTGAACTCTAGGGTGAAAAACGGTGAGCAGAGGGTCATATTAACACATGTGAAAATAAAAATGCATTTCTTTCTTTACAGAAACAGTATGTGAATTTGAGAGTCAGTTGATGTGCCAATGTCTGCTGTGACGCAGTGAGGTTGCATGGACTGTGCCCCCCTGAAATGGCGGCTGCCTGACCTGTGAGGCGAGACAAGTGGAAATGAGGTAATTCCACTTGCAATGTGTGCCGTTGCGGTCGGCGGTTGACGACTTCGCATTGGTGATCATTGGACCCTATTGATTCCAGGAGCCAATGGCGATGTACGCCGGCGGTGACGGTACGCACCGCCGCGGACGTGACCACCATTTTCTATCTGTTCACTATCTTGCTACCTGACCTTCAACAGGAGAAGACTTACACTGCAAGTGCTGCTGTGACCTGTGTCTGAAAGCGACAATGGCTCGAGTGTCTGGGGAAAGGGCCCCCGCCTTCACTTCGGGAGGAGTTGGAAAGACTGGTGGATGGGGTCCTACCCCAGTACACTTTACTCTATGGTCCTCCAGACAAACAGGTGAGTACACTGTGAGCATGATGCGTGGGCCATGAATCTATGGATTGCTATGAGTGTAAGCCTCATGTAGGGGGGGGCTGAGGGGTCCAGGGCAGAGTGCTGCATGTCTGGTGGTCAATGTCTGTGCGTAAAGGGAATGGGAGGGATATTGTGGGCCATGAGTGTACCAGTCCGGACGGTAAGACTAATCCCTTTTTTCTATGCATATTTTCCTGCAGTCAGCACCCATTAGAAAAAGGGTATTTGGCATGCCATCGCCAAGGAGGTGCGGACCCTGGGGGTCTTTGACAGGCGGATCACCCTCTGCCGCAAACGGTGGGAGGACCCGCGGCGCTGGGCAAGGAAGATGGCAGAGGCCCAGCTGGGGCTGGCCTCCCAATGAGGCAGGAGTGCCCATTGTACCCTGACCCCCTTGATGTTCCGCATCCTGGAGGTGGCCTATCCGGAGTTGTATGGGCATTTGAAGGCATCACAGCAGCCACAAGGGGGTGAGTACAGATTCAGAATCATGACTTTGCGTGTGTTAAGGTTTTACCTGGGTGGGGGATGTGGGCTGTGGGTGCCCCTAGGCCAGGGTGAACTGGCAGGGTAGGTCCCTTGTTGGGCAGGCTCTGAAGCACTCCAACCCCAATAGTGTTAGTGGGCATTTACTACTGGGCAGGGTCTTGTTGGTTTCAGGTGTGCAACTAATGGCGTTAGGCAATGTACCCCATGGGCTGGTGACTAGCTTTGTATTTGGTAGTGCATGGCCTAGTGCATAGGGCTGATCCCTGTGTGTTGTGTATGCCAACGGTAGTGTTGTTGCTAGCATTGACCAAGTGTATCCTCTGTCTCTCCCCCCTTTTTGTTTTGTCACCCTGTCCTTGTGTGCATTAGCCTGATCTGGCGGAGGAGCAGAGGCTCCGGCAACGGTGGGAGCTGCATCCAACATGGGCCTGGAGGCCGAATCCACCAACAGTGAGGGCACCAGTGGGATGGAGGGCGAGGGGAGCACCACAATGGAGACAGGAGGAGACACTACAGACAGCGACTCCTCCTGCGATGGAAGCTCTCTGGCGGACACCTCGGTGCCCACCCCAACAACAGGTACAGCCGCCACCCCGTACCAGCACCGCCCTCCCAGCAGCACCTCAGCGTGTTTCCCAAATCTGCTCACCCAAACAAATTAGTCATTTTTGGAAAAGCCCTATGAAATAATCCACATGCAGGAGATAATTTGTAGAGGAGATGTAAATGACACAGAAGACACTAATTAACAGATAATACTTAACAGACATCATACAACACAGCCGGAAACCTGAAATATAAGTATTTGTTCTCTGTTGCGGTTGCAAGACCAGTAATGTTTCTGCAGTTGGTCTATTCACTGAATTTTCCTTACCAACCACATTATACATTTCTTTTCCTTGTTGATTGTATAAAGTGTATTTTTCTGCAGCACTAGTAAATGGAGGAGAAAATATCATTTTCTGTTCAAGGCACTAACATGTCCCTTCTCTCCACCACTTTCATAAGACTTCATGAGTTCATAACCTATGAGGATGAAGGAGAATGTATGACCTAGTTATTGCAATACGTGCACAGGCAATGCTCCTTTCCTGATCAGAAAGGTTTCTCATGATTAATGTTTGGCACTTTATTAACTCCAGAAACCAGCAATGAATTACCACATGAATATTCTATGTTGATCATTCAGTGTCTCTATTTTCTGCAAATGCAGCAGTACCATAACTATTTTTTGCTAGTTGGTAGTTAGTAGTCAGTTGGTGATATCTTTCTTAACTTCCTAGCTGCATGCCTGAGGCTTTCCCATCCCCAGAGCTGAGCCATTGTTTTAAACATTTGTGACACTTTGCAATTAAACCTACATAATGTTTGTTACACAAAAGTATCCGGACCAAATTTCCATCCTTTTTATCAACATGTTAGGGATACCCAGAGTTTGTGGATTCTCCTGAAAGGAACAAACAAAATAGCCAAAATATAGCATTTTTCTAAATGGAAAAAAAGTGTTGTACAATAAAGTGTATAGTTTTTCTCAAAAAATGGCAACTAAATAGTTTGCTGTGCTAACACCAACCGGATTCTAGTTTTCAGTAATAGGCAGAGTTGCAAACTTCTGTAGATCTTTAGCATAGTTTATAGATTAATTCAAGTGGTAGTCATGTTCTACTTTTACTGGTTTCCACCTACTCGCAATTTGTGGTGGAAACAGTTGCAATTCCCACAGGTGGACAAGAAAAGCTACATATTTCTGAAAAGTAGGCAGAATTTGTAATTCAGCAAGGAGTCATTTTTGTGGATCACTAATCGTTTCCCCAAAGAATGAATTGTTAAAATAAAAAATTATGTGAAAAAAGGAAACTAAAATAGAATAAGATACCATGGGGCATATTTATACTTGTTTTGCACTGAATTTGCGTCATTTTTTTGTTTTACGCAAATTCTGTGCAAAACTAACTCCATATTTATACTACGCCAGATTTATGGAGTTAAAGTCATTTTTTGGACGTGGAAACTCACTTTGCGTTGATGAGATGAAATGGATGCGTTCCCGTGGAAAAAATGACTCTATGGGCCTTAGCGCCATATTTATCCCCAGTGCTAAAATCACACGTGGGGAGAGGAGGGGTAAAATAATGGTGCAAAACTTGCTTTACACCATTATTTAACACCTGGGCCAGGGCAGGCGCTAGGGGACCTGTGGGCCTATTTCATGGAACACCATGGAATAGGCCCATAGGTGGCTGCCCCAGGGACACCCCCACCCACACCAGAGGGACAACGGAGGATGGGGAACCCCATCCCAGGTAAGTATAGGTCAGTAATTGTTTTTAAGTGCCATTGGGGGTCCTGAAGCGGGCCCCCCTACATGGCACTGGGTGCAATGCCCATGCCCAGGGGGCCCTGGTCCCCTGTTCTGGCCATTGAGGTGGTGGGCATGACTCCCGTCTTTTCTAAGACAGGAATCATGTGGTATGGATGGTTTTGCATCAGAAAATGACTCTGGGGGACATATTTATACTCTGTTTGCACCTAATTAGCATCATTTTTTAAACTCTAATTTGGTGCAAAACTAAATCCATATGTATACTTTGGCGCTAGACCCATCTAGTGCCATATTTACGAAGTTAAAGTCATTTTCTCGACTTGGAAACCTACCTTGACTTAATGAGATGCAAGGTAGGTGTGCAAAAAAATGACTCTATGGCCTTAACAATATATTTATACTCCCGTACAAAAATGGTGCACCGGAGGGGGGAGGGTTCAAAAAATGGTGGAAAGCTTGCTTTGCCCCATCTTTTAACATCCGGGTCAGGCGTTAGGAGACCTGTAGGCCTATGTCCATGGTGGAACACCATGGAATAAACCCACAGGTGCTATCCCGAGGCACCAGGGACACCCTTACCCACAAAAGAGGGACAGCGGAGGACCCCATCTCAGGTAAGTACAGGTAGGTATTTAATTTTATTTTTTAAAGTGCCATAGGGGGCTCTGAAATGGGCTCCCATACATGGCACAAAGTGCAGTGGCCATGCCCAGGGGACTCTTGTCCCCTGAGCTGGCCATTGGGGTGGTGGGCATGGCACCTTTCTTTTCTGAGACAGGGGTCATGTATTATGGATGGTTTTGCATCAGAAAATGACTCTAGGCAGGTTAAGGTCATTTTTTTTACTCTAACCTGCATTACATCAGTTTTTTGGTGCAAACCCCTTTCTTCCATACCGCCAGCCCCACCCGCTTTTTACGCTAGCCTACCCTTTCCACCCGCTTGCACCGTGAGTGGTTTGCCCACTGCTTTATCCTGAGGAGTGCAAAGCTACAGTCTCTCAAGTCTTTCCAGAGGATGGTTTCCCACTGCTTTATCCTGGGGGGTGCAAAGCCACAGTCTCTCAAGTGGATAACCGTCTCCACTGGTTCTGGAGGGGGCTTGGTGCCTAGAGTATTTCATCCTGCCAAGGACTGAGGTAGGGGATGTGATTCTCCACTGTTTCTGGAGGGGGCTTTGTACCCAGAGTGCTTCATCCGGCCAAGGACTGAGGTAGTGGATGCCTTTCTCCACTAGTTCTGGAGAGGGCTTTGTGCCCAGAGTGCTTCATCCTGCTAAGGACTGAGGTAGTGGATGTGATTCTCCACTGGTTCTGGAGGGGGCTTTGTGCCCAGAGTGCTTCATCCTGCCAAGGACTGAGGTAGTGGATGTGATTCTCCACTGGTTCTGGAAGGGGCTTTGTGCACAGAGTGCATCATCCTGCCAAGGACTGAGGTAGTTGATGTGATTCTCCACTGGTTCTGGAGGGGGCTTTGTGCCCAGAGTGCTTCATCCTGCCAAGGACTGAGGTAGTGGATGCCTTTCTCCACTGGTTCTGGAGGGGGCTTTGTGCCCAGAGTGCTTCATTCTGCCAAGGACTGAGGTAGTGAATGTAATTCTCCACTGGTTCTGGAGGGGGCCTGGTGCCCAGAGTACTCCACATGCAGTGTGGCTGGTCCCATTACCTCACATGGGTGTGTGTGCCAGGAGATTGCCTAGGAACAGGTGCCATGATACGCCATGGAGGCAGAGACATACCCACCCTGGTGGGGTTTCACCTTCCACCTGCAGGTACAAACAGTGATGAGAGTCATGCCTCATGGAAGCTGGGTATGGTCCAGGAAGTCTCCTTCAGCCTCAGACAGCTGCCCACTGGGGATGGTAGCCATGTCAGCTGTGGCGCCACTGTCTGAGCACGTTGCAGGGCTGGTGGCGGTGCTTGCCGCGGTGTCTGTGGCGGAGGTTCTGACGGTGGTGCATGTGTCAGCACCTGTTGAGGGACACAGCAGGACGGCTGCTCACTGGGGAAGATTCTGAGGACTGTTGCTGAGGCTGCAGACGTGCAGGTGGTGGTGCAGGTGGCAGTGCTGGTGACGGTGCAGGTGGCGGTGCTGGTGGCAGTGCAGGTGGCAGTGCAGGTGGCGGTGCATGTGGCAGTGCATGTGGCGGTGCAGGTGGCGGTGTTCGCCGCCGTACAAGTTGTTGTAGTGGTTTACAGAAGGGGTGACTATAGTCCCTCAGTTGGAGCCACAGTGCCGTGTCCGGACCTGCTCTCGGCTTGAGTCCCTTCCCCACCTTTGATGGTGCCACAGGTGTCTTGCCACTGTCCCCTTTTGTTTGGAGCAGCCCTTGGTGGCTGGTAAGTGCGGCTTCTCCCTCTGGGATGTGGGCACCTTCTTCACCTTGGCAGGTGGCGGAATGTCTTTGGTCTCGCTAGGTGGCACACTGGCAGCCCTGATGGGTGGCACACTCAATGACACTGCAGTTGCTGGCACCAATGTGCCTGGGGATTTGGTGGCTGAGGTGCAGGGCTGTGACCTGGAAAGCCTGGCCCTAGGGTAAGGACGGAGGGAGGTGTAGGGAAGAGGTCAATGTTAGCCAGGAAAAGCTTCTTCAACACTGGGACGGGAAGATGGAGGGGGTTTGGGAGTGGAGAAAGAGGTAGTGGTTGTAGAAGGTGTATGTTTGCTGAATTTGGGTGAAGGTGCATGGGCCGGAGGCTGTTGTGAGGTGGATGGCTGTTGGGTGGGTGTGTGCCTGCATTTGTGTACTTTGGAAGGAGGGCTCACAGACACACTGGGAGAGGACACTGGGGATGTGTGAATGGCAGTGGAGGTGGTGATTGCACGTGAGCGGTGTGTGGTGATAGGCGTGCTGGTGATGGAGGTAGTGGCTGAGGATGTAGTGCATGCAGGTGTGAGTGGAGATGAGACAGGGAAGGAGGAGGAGGACGTGGAGGAGGGGGACACAGTGGAGGCAGTGGATGTTGCAGTGTCTGCATGGGGATGGTGTAGAGGAAGTTGGAGGGGGGAGGCTGGACACAGGGACAATGGCTGCCATCAGTGCTGAGGCCAGAGCCTGAAATGTTCTCTGTTGGGCCGCCTGCCCAGAATGAATGCCCTCCAGGTATGCATTTGTTTGTTGCAAATGCCTTTCAACACCCTGGATGGCATTCAAAATAGTAGATTGCCCAACAGTGAGGGATCTCTGGAGGTCAATAGCCTCCTCACTGAGGGCAGCAGGGCTGACTGGGGCATGGGCTGAGGTGCCTGGGGAGAAGGAGATGCCCACCCTCCTTGGTGAGCGGGCACGGGACGCACGCTGAGGGACTGCTGGGAGGGCGGTGCTGGTAGGGGGGAGGCGGCTGTACCTGTTGATGCAGTGGGCACAGAGGTGCCCACCACCGCAAGGGAACTCCCATCAGAGGAGGAGTCACTGTTGCTGGTGTATGCTCCTGTCCCCGTCGTGGAGCTCCCCTTGCCCTCCGTCCCACTGGTGGCTTCAGACTCCTTTGCTTCACCCTCCAGGGCCATGTGGGTTGCAGCTCCCTCCTGCTCCGGTGCCACTGTTCCTCCGCCAGATGATGCTAATGCACACAAGAACAGGGAGACAAAACAAAAAGGGGGTGAAAGACAGAAGAAACACATGTTCAGTGCATGCAATACCACTACTGTTGGCGGACACAACACACAGGGAGCAGCCCTATGTACTAAGCCATGCACTAACAGTTCTTAGCAAATTCACATGCCCATGGGGATGAGGCCTAAGCCCAATTACTGCACACCTGGAAGTCACAGGAGCCTGACTAGGTGTAGATGGCTATCACCAGTAGTGGGGTTGGGGTGCCACAGAGCCTGCCTAAAAAGGGACCTAGCCTACCAAGTTCGCCCTGGCCTAGGGGAACCCACAGCCCACTTCGACCACCCAGACACCTCGTAAAGCGAGCTGAGTCAACTGAATTAGAGTGTACTCACCCCCTTGTGGCTGCTGTGATGCCCTCAAGCACCCATCCAACTCCGGATAGGCCACCGCCAGTATCCGGTACATCAGGGGCTTCATGGTGCGATCGGCACCCCTTCCACATTGGGAGGCCATCCCCAGCTGGGCCTCCGCCATCTTCTTGCTCCAGCAGCGCAGGACCTCCCATCTTTTACGGCAGTGGGTGTTCCGTCTATGGTAGACCCCCAGGGTCGAGACGTCTTTGGCGATGGCACGCAAAATACCCTTCTTCTGGTGGGCGATGACCTAGAGGAAAAGTGAAGTAAAAATGGATGTTTCTATCCCGTACATTTCATCTCACGCATTGCCAAACACCTCCTACCCTGGCCCAGACATACATACACACACAATCCTGACATGCTGGCCTGTTCTCCTCCCCACCCTCTTCCATCCACGACACTCCACACAATCATGTGCCATCCACCATGCTCACAGTGTACTCACCTGTTTGTCTGGAGGACCGTACAGTTGCGTGTACTGGGGGAGGACCCATCCACCAATTTCTCCAACTCCTCTGAAGTGAAGGCAGGGGCCCGTTCCCCAGACACTGCAGCCATCGTCGCTTCCAGACAGAGGTCACAGCAGCACTTGCAGTGTAGGTCCTCTCCTGTTGAATGTCAGGTATCAAGTGAGGGAACAGTAAGAAAATGGCGACCACGTCCGCGGCGGTCCGTACCGTCACCACCAGCGTACATCGTCATTGGCTCCTGGGACCCATAGGGCCCAATGTTAACCAATGCTGAATTGCGCTGTGTTCTTCCACCACCGACTGCGATGGTGTACAATGCCAGTGCAGTTACCTCATTTCCCCATGTTCCACCTTACAGGTCAGGCAGCCGCCATTTCAGGGGGCCACATAGCATGGAAAAAAAACTGCGTCACACCTATTTAAGCCTGGAATACGGACAGATAAAGGCACATTGCCAATCTCCAACATTTTACCAAATAACACATTGTGATACCTAAGTATAGGATGACCCGCTGCTCGCTAATCTCCTCCATAGGGCGCGTCAGCTGGGGCAAGTGATGAGATGGTGGCATCCTCCGGTGCACAGACCCCTGATGGACCTGTCGACAATGGAAGAGAGACACATTATTATCACATACAGACTTGATTGTGAAACAATCCTGGAACTGTGTGCCCATGTGGAGCTAGACCTGATTTCAGCTATCCACCATCCCACAGGAATCCCTCCTCCAGTGAAGGTTCTGTCTGTACTACATTTCCTGGCCATTGGGTCTTTTCAAACAACAGTGGCCATGGCATCAGGGATGTCCCAGCCAATGTTCTCTAACGTGTTGTCCAGAGTGCTCTCTGCCCTGCTGAAACACATGCGCAGCTACATCGTTTTCCCTCAGGTGGAGGATTTGCCCACAGTGAAAGGTTACTTCTATGCCCTGAGACATATCCCCAACATCATTGGTGGCATTGATGGTACACATGTGGCATTTGTCCCCCCCCCCGCAGGAATGAACAGTTGTACAGAAACCGGAAAAACTACCATTCACTGAATGTGCAGATGGTGTGTTTGGCAGACCAGTACATCTCCCATGTGAATGCCAAGTATCCTGGCTCTTTGCATGAAGCTTACATTTTGAGGACTAGCAGCATCCCTTATGTGATGGGGCAACTCCAGAGGCAACGGGTGTGGCTAATAGGTGAGCCCAAGGTCCCAACACAGTTGACAAAGGTGTCTGGGTATGGGGTTGTCCCTAAGGGTTAGTGTCTGTCTAACAGTTGCCCCTTGACATTTGCAGGTGACTCTGGTTACCCCGACCTGTCATGGCTATTGACCACAGTGAGGAATCCCAGGACAAGGGCAGAGGAACGCTACAAAGAGGCACATGGGAGAACTAGGAGGATTATAGAATGCACCTTCGGCCTCCTGAAGGCCAGATTCCAGTGCCTCCATCTTACAGTAGGCTCCCTATACTACTCATCGAAGAAGGTGTGCCAGATATTCGTCGCCTGCTGTATGTTGCACAACCTGGCTTTGCAACGCCAGGTGCCTTTTTGCAGGAAGATGGGCCAGATGGTGGTCTTGTGGCAGCTGTGGACCCTGTGGACAGTGAAGAAGAGGAGGCAGAAGAAGAAAATGTAGACAACCGAAACAACAGCATCATGCAATACTTCCAGTGAGACACAGGTAGGAAGATGTAACTGCTTCCCACATCTCATATTATTGTTGGAGCTAACATAAGTCTGTCATTTTCACTCAGTGTATGGACCCTGACTTGTTACTTTACCTTTCTATTTCACCGATCTGGGTCCCACTTTGTGCCCTCTGCTATGTTTACTGCTGGCCTACAGATGCGTTACATTGGTATGTGAACAAGTACATTGACATTGCTATATTCCAGAGGTGTTGCAATTACACATTTGTGAAAGAACAGATTGACTCCAGATGGTTTTGTGATTCAAGTGTGTTTATTTCTGTGCAAATAAGTGGAGGGATGTGTGAAATGGGCTGGGGTGAGGTTCAGTGGAGGTTTGTGACTGTGTCAGGGGAACCGACTGTCCCGGGGTCCCTGATGGGCCGGGCTGGTCATCTTGATTCAGGCGTGCAGAGCTGCTATTGTCACTGTGGGCCTCTTCTGTGGGGGGACAGGATATGTCTGGCACCTCCTGTCTGGTGACATTGGGTAGGGGTCCTGTTGGGGTGTGAATGCATAATCTTATTATCTGTGTGTGCCATCTTGTGCAGTTGATAAGATAACCTCTACTCCTGTGCTTGCATTATTGCCTTGGCCCTTGTGCGATTGGTGATTTTGGGGCATGAGTGATTCTCTGTACTGGACATGCTTTGGTGATGGGTGTCCATGCATTAGTGTTACATGCAGGGCTTGATTTTGGGATGTGTTGGTTGTGGTAGTGGGGTATCTGTGGGGTGTTGGGGTGATGGGTGTGAGGGTGAGGGTGGGAGTATGTGATGGCATGCAGGTGGGGTGGGGGGGATAAAGTAGTTAAGATATGACTTACCAGAGTCCAGTCCTCCTGCTTCTCCTGAAAGGCCCTCAGGATGCAGTATTGCCAAGACTTGCTCCTCCCATGTTAGTTGTGGGGGAGGAGGTGGGGGTCCACCGCCAGTCCTCTGTACAGCAATCTGGTGTCTGGATACCACGGAACGTACCTTCCCCCATAGTTCGTTCCACCTCTTTCTGATGTCATCCCGTGTTCTTGGATGCTGTCCCACTGCACTGAACCTGTCGACGATTCTCCGTCATAGCTCCATCTTCCTAGCAATGGATGTCTACTGCACCTGTGATCCGAATAGCTGTGGCTCTACCTGGATGAGTTCCTCCACCATGACCCTGAGCTTCTCCTCTGAAAACCTGGGGAGTCTCTGAGGTGCCATGATGTGGTGTGGGTGATGTGTGAGGTGCTGTATGTCGTGATGTGTGAGAGGATGTGTTGGTGTGTGTTGTTTGAGGTGCGTGGATGGTGTATAAGTGATGGCGTTGTGTGTCTGTGGATGCTGGTGTTGTGTTAACTAATCTCTCTCTCTGGCCTACATTCAAAATTTTGGTTCTAAGGGTTTTTGCGTGATGTGGGTGTGTGCTTTATATTGGAGTGTGTGTGTGGTGTGTGTATGTGTATCAGGTACGTGTATTTCGAATTGTCCAATGTGGTTGTGTTTTGTAAATGTGTGTGTATTTTGAGCACAGCGGTGTGTACCGCCAATGGATTACCGCAGTTGAAAGACCGCCGCGTTGATACATGGGTTGTGATACTGTGGGCGTATTCCTGTGGGCGTGATGGTGTCAGTTTTGGTATCACCAGTTTATCACTGGCCTTTTGTGTGGCAGACTTGTATGGGTGTCTGTATTGTGGCGGATTCCGAGCTGTGAGTCGTAATACTTGTAGCGCAATTCCGCAGCGGCAACGGGATGTTGGCGGTCTTCAGCACAGCGGAAAGTGGGATTTACCGCCAGGGTTGTAATGAGGGCCATAATGTAAAACAGGTTCTCAAAATGTAATAATATATTTTTAACTCACATATTTATATATACATAAAAATAACACATATTTTAATATTTCAGTAATCCACAAATATAGGGCCTAATTACAAGCCTGTCAGTCAGTAGACCACTAGACTCGCGGTGGTGGTCTGTACTGCCGCAGCTTTGATGGTCTGATCATCAAATTAAGGGCAAGATTTATGCTGGTCTTGCGCCATTCCAATGCCACATTATCACATTATTTTTTACCCTAATGTGGCACTGGATGCTTGCATTGTGCCACCTTGGTACACCTTGTGCCACATTATATCTGCGCCAGCCATAATGTATGTAAGGGGGCGCTCCGGCGCTAAGGGGGGGCCATAAAAATGGCACAAGGGAATCTATGAGATTCCTTTGTTACATTTTTATCTGCATTTTTTAACACCTGCTAAGTGCATGTGGTAAAAAGAGGCTCCCAATGATTACAATGGGTCTCTGAGTGCTTTGTAGGATTAGCGTCAAATTGTTTTTACGCTAATCCTGCAAAGTGCCAGACTAGGGTAAAAAATTATGACACTAGTCACTCTAACTACCACCATGGTGTGCCCTATTGTAAATATGGTGCTACCATTGTGGTGTTAGGGGGCGTTAAGGGGCAGTAGAAGAGTGGCACTGCTCTAGGTGCAGTGCCACTTTTCATAAATCTGCCCCTAAGAGTTTGGCGGTTGGACCACCAATAGACTGCTGTCTCATCCAGGATCAGTGATCACTATTGGGATGACAGCTGTCCTGGTTGTAATCAACCACGGCGGCACTGATGTCAAAGCCGCTGTGCTGATTACAACCTTGTTCTCCACCAGCCTTTTCATGGCGGCCTGACCACCATGAAAAGGCTGGTGGAGAACAAGTGCAGGGGGTGACATGGGGCCACCTGCACTGCCTATACCAGTGGCATGGGCATTGCAGGGGTCCCTCTGCTCAGCACCCTTGATATGCACACTTTTTTCTGTGCAGACTGTGTGCATCTCAAGGGTGCTGGTACACCATGCATGAGGCAGCATTGCCACTGGCCCAACCTTGGTTTCCGTCAGTCAGCCCAGTGGGAAGTTGTCATGGGGCCAATGGGAAGACCGCCAGCACAGTGGTGGTCTCCTTGTTGGGAGCTTGTCACACAGATGTGTCAGTCCGCCAACCTCCTAATGACCCCCATAGGGCCTCATTAGGAGTTTGTCTGTCCGTGGACTGACATGGTGGTGGCAGCAGTCCAAAAGCTGTTGCTTGACAGTCGAACCACGGTATTACTGTGCATGTGGATCCAGAGAGGAAAGACGGCCGCCATCCTGCTGGCAACTCCAGGCAACACAGACCGCTGCAGTGGCAAGAGAGGCCAATGAGGCCATCAGAGTCAGTGTGTCCTCTGAACACATTATGATGTTGCCTTCCACCAACGTGACCTTGGGGTTCCAACCACCACATCCCAGCTGGCAGAAATAGAGGCATACAATGAAAGGAACACACCTGCAGGAAGTGTCACACATCCTGTGCTGCCATGGATCTGATCATACACGTCCTACCTCTGCTCAGAGATGAAGCTCAAAATCCATGCCACGTGGAAGCAGCCCATGGTAAGTCAAAACACCTACCAGCATCCCGAAACTCACCAACAGATCAGGGCACCACGGTCCACCTGGTATATAGATTACTCTAAGAGTACCAAGTACACATGTCCTTGTGTACTGGGTTGAGTCGCATACAAGAAATGGCCCATACCCAGCCACATGATGCCCCTTTTTACAGGCCACTGACACTGCAGCACCACACTCCACAAAAACATATTTTTGGTCCTCACAGTGTGAGGGACAGTGAAGTGTACAGAACATTGGGTCAGAAAACAACCACACCACATCAACATCACATATAATTAAACAGATACCCTCACATTGATCACATACCATGGGCTGTAATGTGATTGAAGACACATAAGTATGGATGTGCCATTTAACACAAATCCCCATCCCGTTAAACATCCCTGTAATGGACCCACACATATCCCACACATTGGAACTCAATGGAAGTTCAATGGGATGCATGATATTTTGGGAGACAAATATCCCAAGCTCAAAATAGAAATAATACCTGCACAATAGAGATGGGGGAATCAGGAGCACTCTTGGAAAGACACTGACCTGGGGCACATATCTCTTTGCACATATCCCAAAACACCATTTGAACAGGAACTGGCCCTTCATGTGGCTCAGGGACAAACAATAGTGGAGTTGAGTGATATGCCTATCTGACAAATTTGTGAGTGCAAATCAAGAAATAAATAACAGTAGCAACAACATGGGCAAACATGTAGATGAAGTAGCTGGGAGGTACACACATCAAAATGGACACATGGTCAGTCAAATGTAAATGAAGGTAGCACAATTAAACACCCTCCGTATGTTGACAAACACAACTCTAGTTTCCACACAAGATGAATGTCAAGCCACTAAATAAAGAATTGTGGTCAAATAGTAGGGAAAAATATCATTCTTAATCTCAAACAATGAAACTGAAAATCGATCATTGGAAATGCAATTTAATTACAACATTTTTAATTCATTATTTCACTCCAACATAAAGATGGCCAAAAGACAATGTAAAACATATAATACATTTAAATCAACATATGAACAAGCAAACACATGAAAAATATGTTCCTTCATTCATTTCCTTATTTCAAAACCATATGGTTAACTCAATTATTTACACCAAGAATCCACATCTGAGAGATGGCTGCATTATCTAACACATCTCTATACCCTCTTTATTTTCATCCTTATTTAGAGAGTGATGTGTTCCAAAATCCTTATAGAACATGTTTATCTTCCTGGCAACATCTCTTATTATAAAAAAGGTGAACGCGTTTTGGCCCTTTCAAGTACGGGCCTCATCAGGACTAGCAGAGATAGAAGCACCTAACGAATACAACAATATAAATTACTAAACAAAAACAACTATTGGACCATAAGAAACCTTCACCGTGAGGAATTCCATTTAAAAATTAAAAAGTTAAAAAAACACACTGTGGTGTCTCCACAAACTGACCACATTAGTACCTTTGTGATTGTCATGCTCAAATGAATGTGATCATTAAATATAGAAGCCCTGTTTTGTGCTTAATGTCTATTAGAAGCATTTTATTTTAAATGAAAATCAATAGCTAAATTACTATCACCTTGCTTGCCAATCATTATATCTACCTGTACTCATTGGAACTCAGCCAAACCAAACAAAAGCCTCTCGTTCCTAAAGCCAAACTAAATAGGATACAAAACTGTAACTTAGAGAGGAAATTTCTTATGAAGTACCTTGAAAACATCCGTCTTATTAGACTTGGGACCATGGGGACTTACTTATATGTCAGCCAAATCAACGCTCTAGGTAACATTTCAGCTTCCCACATGAGGGACTTTTGAACGTCCTCTTAGTGTTGCAGAGGGCGTTCTCTGTTCTGTCGAGTAACAATGTGGCGGCCATCTTAGAAAAGGATAATATAACCTTTCCCCAAAGGCATGGCAGCCAGCTTGATGTAAACTATTGGTTTCTTCAATGGCGGCCATCTTCAAATGGGCATATAAAACTCCAAAGCCAAAAAACGAATATTGGATATGTTGTGAAACCGATCTAATTGCGTAAAAATATACTGAAAGTTTTTTTAACATCCGGGTCGCCTACTCCCTCACCGTTCATTCTTCTTAAAGTATGTCTTACATTGCAGAATGCATGTAAAGTTTTATCCAAAATATATAAACCACAACACTTCTTGTGAACTTCACACTTTTCCGAGCATTACGTAATCTTTTCAACCCTTATTGTGAGGAGAGAATATTCCCTAAATTATTTGCAAATCTTGTACTATTCGAACCCAATATGACATGCTTACCATATCAAACAAAACACAATGCAATGACATCCCAAATGGATTACCAACCACTTATCCATACAGTGAACACCAGCACTGCTCACAAAGTCAGATCTTGCCAACCACAGCAAATGGTAAGCAGTTAGGGTAAAACACACCCAACTGTAGGCGTACAACAAAAATTAATCAGGAACAACAAAAAGGTAGAAAAGTACTGGCAGGACAAATGTGTACATAAAATACAACAACTTGAGTTTATTCATAGGAACTGCTGAAGAGCAAAGGCCATTGGTCAGTCCAAATTGTAGTCCATGCACATAATTGTCTCCAAGCCTGACTCCAGTCACTGCGAGGGAACTTCCACAGGAAGGGAAAATAACGTGGGAATGCAGGCACCTCAAGGATCATGCTTGGGTCGGGTTGGATGTTTCTTCAGAGGGGTGGTCTTTTTCTTTGGGGAGTGGGGTGTGGGTGCTTGCAGGGGAAAGGTGTGACAGGGAAAGGTTTGGATGGGGAGGGATTGTGATGGAATGTGGGTGGAGGCCCTCTCGTTTGAGAGGGGTTGGAGGTCACATGGGAAAGAGCAAGGTCAAAAAGGGAACTTTCCTTGGGCAAATGGGTTGGGTCCTCAGAGGAAAATTGAGGGAGTGGTGGTCTTGCCTATGGTTGTCGATGCTTTTGATGTGTGTGTGTGTGTATGAGTCATGCTTGGGTTTGGGTGGTGTCTGTTTCATGTGTGTATGTGGGTGTTGGGGCTGTGAGGTAGAGGTGCTGGGTGAGGTGGGAGTAGTCAATGTGTGTATGGCTATTTGGGTGGTGTCTGGAGGTATGGTGTCTGAGGTGTGTGGGTACCTGGGTTGTGAGGTGTTGCCTGGCGGTATGGTGGATGTAGTGGATGTGTCTGTGAGTGTTGTCTGGGGGTATGGTGTCTGAGGTATGCAGGTCTCCGGGTTGTGAGGCATTGTCTGGGTGTATGGTGGATTTGGTAGATGCGTCACTGGGTGTTGTGGTGTCTGTGGGTACGGTGGTTCTGGTGTGTAGGTCAGTGGGGGGGTGGGGGTGTCTGTGAGGATGGTGGTTGTTGTGTTTGTGTGTGGCTCTTCAGTGCTTGCATGCCAGTCTGTCTTGTGGTGCTTGTGTTTATGTGTGATGCATGTGTGTGTTGAGGTGGGTGCATGCAGATGTGTGTGTGTGTGCTTGTGACAGGTAGGGGAGAAGGGAATTTGTATTGGTAAGAGGGAGGATGGGGGGATTGTGGGGGTGGATGGTTCCCATATGTGAGAAGGCTAGAGCTTGAAAAGATCTCTGCAGGCCAGACATTTCAATATTAATGCCTTCCAGGTATGCATTTGTCTGCTGGAGTTCGCTGGCCAAACCTTGGACAGCATTCAGAATGGCAGACTACCCCACAGAGATACTCCTCAGGAAGTCAATAGCCTCCTTAGGTCAGCAGGGGTAAAAGGGGGTGGGGGTGACGAGCCTGGGGCAAAGGAGGTACTCACCTTCTTGGGTGAGCAGGCACAGCCAACTGGGTGCAGAGCAACAGGGAGGGTGGAGATGGAACTGAGGGGGCAGACACTGATGATTCACAAACAGGTCCTGGTGGGTCTGCCACCACTAGGGTGTGGCCACTGGAGGATGAATCAGAAGATGCTGAGGTTGATCCTGTGTCCTCAGTGGCACTCCCCTTACCCACCTGACTGCTGGGTCCCTCATTCTTGGTGGATCATGACTGCAGTTACTTCCCTACTTGGTTCTGGCCTGTTCCCTTTGCTTGCCTGGGATGATGCTGAAAATGCAAAGTGAAATAGAACCTTTTTAAGCATTCACCCCCAGGCACAAGTCTGGGTTAAATCCATTGTTCTTATGCTCACCATGCTATCTCAGTTTGGGCCCAGCCATATACAAATCATTCTTCACCCTGTTCCACATGGGGACAGTCCAGCCCAAACTGCCGGGCCAGGCCCTCCCTGGACCAAAAACAAGCATCCTGGGACCAGTTTCAGGGTTTCACTCATCATCAGCCAGGCTTGATTGAATTCAGTGGGACAGTGAGCACTGGACCCACATCTGGGCATACCCTTCCCACTTAGGACAACTTTAGCAACACAAAAGTACGATGGACCGGGTACTGAAAGTTTTCAAGCACTCATACCCAACCACAGATCTGTGTTGAATCAATTTTTCTTTCACTCACCACGCCACCTCAGTTTGGACCCACCCATATGCAAATCAGTCGTGACCCTGTTCTCCATGGTAACAGTCCACCTGAACTGCCAGGCCAGGTCCTCCCTAGACCAAAAAACAAGAATCCTGGGACCAGTTTCAGGGTATTACCCTTCATCAGCCAGGCTAGCTTGAATCGAGTGGCACAGTGAGCATGGGACCCACACCTGGGCATACCCTTCCCAATAAAGGCAACACAAAAGGATGATGGATGGTCTGCTAAACTTTTTTCAAGCACTCACCTCCAGTCACAGATCTGGGTTTAATCCATTGCTCTTTTGCTCACTATGCCACCCCAATTTGAACCCAGCCATACAAAATCAGTCTTGACCCTGTTTCCCACAGGAACAGTCCAGCCTGAACTGCCAGGCCAAGTCCTTTCGACAAGCATCCTGGGACCAGTTTCAGGGTATCACCCTTCATCAGCCAAGATAGCTTGAATCCAGTGGTATAGTGAGCCCAGGACACACATCTGGACATAACTGGTGCATTTAGGGTGACAAAAGCAAATTAACACAAATGATGGACAGAATGCAGAACCAATCAAACATTCACCCCAATCCCAGATCTGGGTTTAATCCATCAATTTGTTTGCTCACCTCGCCACCCCAGTCTGGTCGCAGCCATATGCAGATCAGTCTTGACCATGTTTCCCATGAGAACAGTCCAGTCCGAACTACCAGACAGTTCCTTCCTAGACTAGAAACAAGCATGTTGGGACCAGTTTCAGTATGTATCTCTTAATCAGCCAGGCTAGCTTTAATCCAGTGGCCCAGTGTGCCAGGACCCACTTCTGGGCATACCCAGCACACTCAGGGCAACAACAAAAAAAGAAACACAAATGTTGAACACCATGTGGAATCAAACAAACTTTCACCCACAGTCATATATCTGGGGTTAATCTAATAACTATTTTCTACACTATGCCACCCCAGTTTTGACCCTGTTCCCACTTCAACAAGAGCTGTGATTTGCAACCATTACCATGACATAAGGTGGGCCCCAGCAACAATCTCTACCAAAGTGACTCTTACATTTGCCACACCACATGTATGCATGCCACATGAACTGACAACAGTTGCACACAGGAAATTCAGAACCACAGAGAACTTCCAAAGCATGGGTGAAGTTTGGCCACCACAGTACCCATTGAACAAGTAGCAGATCTCATCTCTTTCAATGGTTTACCTCAAGTAGCATTCCTCAGTTAGCTTTTGTCAAACAATAGTAGGACAATGCCAAGTTATTTTATACAGAGCACACACAAGATCACTCATACACCTAACCATCACATACTCAATACTGCAGGATGAACATATGATGGCCCAAAATCCTGGCATGTTGTTGACAGAAGTGCAGTAGCCTGAAGGATTTGGAATTGGCATGACCATGTCACACTTGTGAAAAATCAACACTGTTCACCTCACTATGTGCAAATTGTCCTAAAGTGATCATGAAGGTTGTAGTAATGTTGCTGAGAAAGATAGCACATCTAGCACAAAAATGTACACTAGAGACAAAATGTGCACAATGTCAGGAAGATATGTCTCCAAAATCCACAACACAATGAACAAGCTAACCCCAAGGAAATCACCTCTCCTGATTGGTACCCCTGACAATAAAATATTTGGATAGCATCAATAGAAGCCAATATTCCTTTAAATGTTGGAGAGGCCCGGAAATGTTTTCACATACTTGTAGAAGGCCCTGAACATGTTGCCCATATCACTGTCTCCATTTTTGTCATGCAAGCTCAGATTCCCTCAGATTAATGTTTGTGCACAGCCATATATAATTCCCACATAACTGCAAGTCACTCCACGATGCATGTCAACACCCAGGCATTGAACGTTTCCCATCTCTCTTGTGCAAATCACTTTGCTACATGATGCCACATCAACAGCATCTAAATAGACATTGTAGGCAAAAATGTTTTGTCGTACTGCAGTTGTACATGCCACATTACATGCAATGATGGGTGAGGGTATGTGTGAGCCACTAGTCAAGGGTCCAATATGTCAAATGTCGAATTCCAAACACATGTTGGCATGCACAGATATTTTAGTGAATACAGAAATCATCACATGAAGTCAGGTAGACCACGCATAAAACAGCAGTGAAAATTATTTGTCAAAAGTGAAAGGAACACATGCTAACATGTAGGTACAAGGGATGATGGCAACAGTGATATCACACAGATCATATCTATGGGCATGCCTCACTCACCAAGGGAAAGTATTGCTCTGTATCTGCACCCAAAGAGCAATACATGCTCAGTCTCATGTATCATGGCCACCTTCACATGACAGACAGTAGTGAGGCATCAGCACTCATAACACACTGAATACAAGTGGCCTCCGGGGGACAGATGCCAACATACTCATGTGAGCTGAGACATGACTGGGAAAGTAATCCATTATGTCATTTTGCTTGGGCTATTACATTGAAGAGCAGTGGGCTGTTGTGTACAAATTATACCCACAACAAACAACATGACCTGATTGATCACTGTACACAACCATGTGTTGGCCCTGCAGAGTAAATTGATCGTGGACTTTACTCAGTTGTGTCCTAGGTCTCTGGGCTAAGAGATAATGCACATCAGATGCCCTAACTCCCATACCTACACAAACAGTTACTCATCTTGTGTCACACATAGCCCATCCCAATCTTCAGGAGAGATAGCATAACCAAACACATCAACTTGGCAATGTGACAGGCAGGAATAACACCTGGACTCACCCCCTTATGTTTTCTGTTCTTCCTTCAAATGCCCATCCAGCTCTACGTAGGCCACCACCAGAATGCGGGCCATTAGGGGGTCAGGCTTAGATGTGTACCCCACCCACATTGGGAGGACAGCCCCAGCTGGAGCTCAGCGATCTTCCCGGCCTAGTGTCTCAGGTCCTCCCACCAATTCAGACAGCTGGTGCTCCACCGGCTATGGACCCCTAGGGTCTGTACCATCTGGGCGATGGCTCTCCAACTCTTCTTCTTCTGATGGGAGTTGACCTATATGAATGCAAGAGACAAATCAAAAGGTTACACACACAAGTTTTGCCCAAATGGTTGTGTCACACAGATGTCAGAAACACCAAGCACAAAATCTGGAACATGTCAATACACCACAAGTGTAAAGCACTCATGCTTATGAGTACAGGGACATGACTACACACTTTTGGAGTCATATGCACAGCAAAACCAATGCCCTGCTCATAGCCTACACTTACTAAGCAAGTCTACTGACGTCAGGTAGCCCAGGCCCATGCAACATTTACTGTGATGTGAGCCTCAATGAAACACAGCATACCATTGTGGTTTCTGAAAGGTAAACACCTTGGGCCTGACTGGACCAACATAATTACACTCTGCAAAATTGACTCATTGCATATACAGTCCCTGCAGACAACTACCACAGTGGAGACTTCACCCTTATACTTGAATGACAATGAAAGCACTTGCATGGTAGGCATGAAAAGCCTCTTCTCTGTCCATGGGTGAACATGTGGCTTACCAAATGCAGACTCATGCCACTTCTGGGTGGATTTCTGTGGTGTGTACCTGTACCACTGAACACGTCTTTGAGTAGTTGTGGCAAACCTTCAGAGATGGCATCCAACATGCAAAGGTATGTTTGGTCTAATTCCTTTTATGTAACCAAGCTACTGAGTCACAAGTCAAGGGGCAATATGCCAGTACTGGACAAATATGACTTATGTGAAGGGGACAACAGAGCTGTGGGAGTAAGGGACCTATCATGAGTCAAAGACACACATTGACAATGATGCACATTGCACATCTGGACTAGTTTAGGGATTTGCCTCAATACCCATTCCTAATCTAGGCAATGGACTGAGGCACTCAGGGCAAATATTTCCACTAGAGCCTTGTATTGGCCACATGACAGGATCTACAGGTCTACAGGGAGTGGGCACAGTGACACAGTTGCATAGCCACAGTGACTATCCCACAGCCTGGAGTATGTCCCATCCTGGTCCCTGCAGGCTTAGCATACAGAATCTACATAACATTCACATTTCCATCACTTCCATGCATGACAGTATATCATGTGGTCATCATCAATGTGGCTTTTGTAGCAACCAGAAGGGCACAGTGAGTCATGATATGCCTTCTAAACAACAGTTTGGCAAGGCTAAATGTGGGGTGAAAGATCTGTGGTACAATACACATTGTTTACAAGGTTCTCAACTGACTCAAACAAGATGCATACACAGCTCATGCTATCATGCACATACATGTTTTCTGACATTTACAAACATCAAATCCAAAGAAATGTCATTGTATACAGTAATGTCTCCTTGCCTAGATACGTGTATCTTACACAAGGAGGCTCTAGGGTCTCGAAACACACCACATAACACAATGTGAATGTCCAAAACTGTGTAATACTGGTCTCTAATACCTGCACCATGTACACCCCATAGATGTCACACAAACTGTTACAACAGGCACACACGAAGTCTAACTGGCACACAGAGGCACATTGTAGCCTGTGAGGAGGGAAAGGATGGTATTGAACAGTCAATTTTGCCTATGAGACTCTTACCTGCTCCTCTGGTGAGCCATTGAGCTGGCCACAAAGGAGAATTAAGTCATCCACAAGCTTCTCCAGTTTCTCTGGAGAGAATGCAGGGGTCCTTTCACCTGCTGGCCGTAGAATGATTGCTCCAAGAGGTGGCACACAGTGGCTGAAATGGTGAAGGTGTTGATAGCAGCAGTGTCAGGAGTCAAGTGACTGATTTTGCAAAATACGGTGTACACGTATACCATGTACGCAGTCATCACCACTGACAGCCACAGCCATTGGCCTACGACTTCCACAGGAAACAATATTAGTCTATGGCTGTGTACACTGTGGTTGCTACCGCCCAACATGCGGACAACTTCCACCAGCCGTCGCGAGCAATTAATGACCAGTGGAGTAGGCCAGGCATCCTCCATTTTGGAGGTTGGAAATACAGTATATGGCCCTGTTAAATTAGTCACAACAACAATATTTGTATGGAATCATCACAAACATCCACAGCCAGTCGTGTTGTGTAGGTCCTACTACACAATCAGCAGTGTGGTGGGTTGCAGGAGACAGATGGCATATGACGGCAGAGCACTGTCCACCTTCACTGATGGAATTTTTGGCAGTCAGAAAATACTGTTAAATGTCGAGGGGCAATTGAGCTGCAGATATTTGCGTGTTGCATGAATTTATGTTGTGGACACATGTCATGTCTTGTCAACCATCGAGATAACATTTGAACCTTGTGTAGTTGACAGCTATGATGTGTACTGGGTGTAATGTATTTCAAGTTTGTAATGCTTTGTCACATGCTTTGGTTGGTATACGTCATGTATGTTGGTGTAGATACAGTGACTAATGCTCTCACTCATGTATTTTCACACATAGGTACACTGGGAGAGGGAGAATGCGACAAGCTCCAGTGCACTGTGCATTCCCAGACCTTAAAACCATTAAAGAACAGCACATAATTCAACTTTACCATCTGAATAGGCAAACAATAGCAGATTTATGCCGTCAGTTGGAGCTTTATCTGATGCCTGAAAACGCTAATCCAACATGCATACCACCCATTGTGAGACTCATGGCAGTATTGCACTTCCTAGCCACAGGGTCCTTCCAACGTTCAGTGGCTATAACTGGTGGGATGTCCCAACCTATGTTCAGTCTTGTGTTGAGAGATTTACTATCAGCAATGTTGAAACACATTGACAGCTATATCATGTTCAGCCTGACGTAAGAATTTGGCTGATGTGAAGGCTAACTTCTGTGGTTTGGCCTGCTTCCCACTTGTGGTTAGGGCCATTGATGGCCCACATGGGCCCATATTTGCACTAACACAGTTTTGTGTCATTTTTCTTAACAATGGCTACTGGAATTCCTTAGAGACATCTTTGCACCATATTTATTAAATGACGCAAGGAATGGCTATCGTCTAAAAAAAAGACGCTAGCCGGTCAGGGATGGCATTAGGGAAAATGGCACTAGTGGGTCTGAAATGACATTAGGCTGGTTAGCTGCAAAAATATGTGGCTAACCAGCCTAGCGTAATTTTTTTTACACCCAATCAGTGAAAAAATTACACCTGTCTTAGTGTAGACAGGCATCAGTACCACCACCTCAATGCCTACCACAGGGGAATAGTGTCCCCTGGGAAAGCCCAACATACCCAGTGCCAGGCAGGAAGCCCCATGTAAGGGGCCCCAAATGGCACTTACAAAAAAAAAAAATATATACTTACCTATACTTATCTGGGATGTGATTCCCCCTCCTGTAGTGTCCCTGTGGTGTTGGTGGTGGTGTTCCTGGGGCTTGGGCTGGGAATCTTTGTGCCCATTCCATGGTGTTCCACCATGGAAATGGCCTACCTGCACCCTAACGCCTCATCTGACCAAGAAATTAATAATGGTGCTAAGCGGTCTAAGCACCATTATTAAGGTCCGCCTCCTCCTTGCATATGATTTCTATGCCTGGAAATAAATATTGCAATAGGTGGTTAGTGTCGTGTTTCGGACGGGAATGCCTACCATGCAACTCATTGGCACAAGGTGCTTTCCCACATCCTAAACATGCTTGACGCTATACTGGTCAAGCGTGAAAAAATAAATGTGGAGTTAGGTGAGCGCCGTTTTAGCGCCAAAATAAATGGTGCTAAATTGATGCTAACCATCCATAAATATAGGCCATGGTGCCTTGGTGGCAAAAGAAGATGACAATGGTGAAGAGGAAGAATCTGACTTGCGACAAGATCTCATAGACAGCTTCTTCTCATGAGTGCAAATATGTCCTGTGATGTCATGAATTTGAATGTACAATGTACTGTAGTTGTGAGATTGTGTGGAGTTGATTTTATGATATAGTTAGGGAGCTGATACTCAACTAAAAACAGCCAAAGGTTTTGACACATCCCCACCTTGATGATGTTGATTTGTTTGTGTCAGATTTATAGCAGTGCACTTTGTTTTCCAGATGTTTGCTATGTGACTTGTGTTATATGTATGATTTAATACCTATACTCCTTGTTTTGTTCTTTGTTCAGGTACCTTCCCCATGACATCTTCATTTGGGCATTTCAGAGTTGTTACATTGGCAGGTATGTGATGTTGTTCTGACATACAAAGTGGGCATAGATTGTTCCAGAGAATATAGGTCACATAGGGGGTCATTCCGACACAGCCAACAGGCTGGCGGTGCTTCTGGGGCAAATCTGACCGTGGCGGTAAAGCCGCGGTCAGAAAAGGGGAACTGGCGGTTTCCTGATGGTTTTCCCCTGCCCCAGGGAATCCTCCACGGCGGCGCTGCAAGCAGCGCCGCCATGGGGATTTCGACCCCCTTCCCGACAGCCTGTTCCTGGCGGTTTACACCGCCAGGAAGAGGCTGGCGGGAACGGGTGTCGTGGGGCCCTCTAACAGGTCCCCATTCAGATTTGCAGTGTCTGCAAAGCAGACACTGAAAATCGCGACGGGTGCCACTGCACCCGTCGCACACCAGCAACTCTGCCGGCTCCATTCGGAGCCAGCTTCATCGTTGCTGGGGCTTTCCCGCTGGGCGGGCGGGCGGCCTTTTGGCGGTCGCCCGCCCGGCGGGAAAGTCAGAATGACCGCCGCGGTCATTTGACCGCGGTGCAGTCATTTGACCGCGGTGCGGTCTTCTGGCGCCCCCCGCCTGCCGGGGTCGGAATGACCCCCATAGTTTGGGTGTAGGAGAACTGTGCCAAGACAGCTTGCACAATGATAGGATGGAAGTTTATATGAATCCATTAGACATGTTCGTAGATTTGTGTTGGCCTTGGTGCATCATGTATGACATCATGTAGTCTTAAAATATGTAGTTGTAGGCCACAATTGTCAGTTACTCTCACATTGTCTAAACATTCTTTTGTGTGACCTGTATGTGGCTGTTGATGTGTTTCATCATTGTAGGCCAATATGCCTGTGCCAAATCACTGACATATGTTTGTGTCATACCACCAGATTCCTGAGCACTGGATTGTGATGCCCTTGTGATCAGAAACTGCTGTACTGCCACCTGTCTGAGTCTTGTATTATATGATGTTGAAATACTTTAGTGTGGTAGATGATACGGTTCCAGCTGATGACATAAACTTTATTGTTTGCCTATTCTACAGGACAATGTCTGATAAATCCCTTTCTTCCGTGGTCTGCATGTCTGTACCATGTCTTGTGTACAAAAGTTCATTTTCTCAGTATGATTCAATCATTTATGATTTGCAATTCTTCAGACATCTTGACAGCCTATGTGCTGAATAATGTAATAACATTTCTTTTTTTACCAGACCCTTGTATGTATTTGTTTGTATGGAATGGTGTAATCCTGAGATAGACACTGTGTACAGGCAACATATCCCACCTTGAACAAGTACCTTGGATCATCATCGTATGGTTCGCATGGTCTGGCATATCTATGTGGCCAAGTGGGAACTTAAAAACAACAGAAAATGAGGTAGTGATGGATGATTTTATTGGGAAGATAGGACTAACAGAAAATATCTGTGACATGACTCAACAAAAATTCAAATGTGAAGGGGTCAGTCATGGTGAATGAAATCATTGGAGTAGATGCCACACCACTGGAAGCCTAGAGTCCAGAGTACTCCTCCCATTGGAAAAGGAATGTGGCTCAGGATCAGTTCACAAAGTAAATGTGTGACACACAAAGGAGGATTTTCAGGAAGAGGATTATTAATGGCAACGGTGAGTGTCTTGCCATCTGCACCTCTTAGACTCTTGCATGGACATACCCTTGGGAAGAGGGGGATCAGCTCCTGCAGAAGCAGGGGTGTCTGCAGCTGTTTGTGCCTTGGTCAGGGCCTCCCTTCCTCTGTCTGCCACGGATATATTTTGGCATGATTTACTTGCCACACAGGAAGGGGTAGATGTTGGGTGTAAAGCCCTGATCAGTGTGGTGTTAATTTCCAGCAGCACCACTGTTAGGGTGCCCGTTTCGGTATTATGGGCATCCATTTTTTCAATCAGAATCCTCTGCAGCTGCTTAAAGACCCGTGGTTCACTCATCAGCTGGCCCATCATGCATTGGGACTCCTGATAGACCCCCAAGACATAGATGATGGTGTCCTGGCTGACAGCAGCCACAGTGGCCTCAGTCCGCTAGCACACAGCATCCCTCCCAAGCACCATACTCTCACGAGTCTGTGCATTTGGCACAGGGTGCCCTCTCTAACTGGAACCTCAGTGTCCAGAGTTTTGAGTTGCACCTCAGGATCCAGGACTAGGGAGGCACAAGATGGTAGAAACTGTGCTAGGCACACAGGTTGGGGGGTGCATTACTGACTGGGATGTTGAAGCAACAGGACTGGGAGGTGACGTTGTGGCCACAGTGAGACTCGGGTTTCCCAGATGGGCGAGGAACTTCCTCCATGTCTTCAAGTACATAATTGTTGTTTTCACTGAGGGCTTCATCCAGGGGGGTAGTGGTAATCTGTTCTGTGGCCTGTGTGCACAGTGGCAACTCGACCTATTGATGAAGAATGTACATTGTTACTCGTTGAATTGTGACACCCACCTCCAAAGGTATTGTGTTACAGTAAGCAGAAACATTGGACATAGTTAAGCTGTAGGTAACCCTAATGTGCCAAGTTATCATTGTAATGGGTTATTTGACATGACGTGTGAACCACGCCTAAACTATTTAACTCGAGCAGCTGATTAGATGCGCAGAGTGGTTGCACTTTGGAAGATGGACTGAAAATGGCATCTTACCACCAATGAAGCCAACACAGTGAATAGGCATCATATGGCTTTGATCATTTGGAGGCCCAGTTGAGTGGGATGCAGGCAAACACAGGACTTTGTTGCATATGTGACTGGAGTCATCATGTGCACAGTGCTGTGTAAATGTGTCAGCTGGCAAAACCAATCTGGTGATGCAGCCTAAGACCTTAGGAATACTTGTTGTACATATTGGGTAAGGTGTCATTCCTCTCCTCAATGGATTCATCTTGGGTTAGCAAACAAGATGGAGCTAGGTAGACAGACATATCTCTGAGTTGAGCATGATCTGTATCTTGGCCACTCCCAGGTGAGTAAACTTCAATAAAAAGTTACCAATAGGGGTTATTTGGACAAGTGATCACCGTGCTGGTGGTTGGAGTTACTGACATGAGGCCTCCTGGGAGTTGCAGTCAGGTCAATCTCTCTACTATATACACACCTTATCAAATGTTATTCTCCTAGGAGAGTACACTTCAATTGAGAGTTACCAAAAAAGTGTATTTGGTCAAGAGAACACTGGGCTGGCGTTTGAAGTTACTGACACAAGGCCGCCTGGGAGTTGTAGTCAGGTCAATCTCTCTACAACACACACTATGCAAATGGTATCCTCCCAGGTGAGTACATTTCAATTGAGAGTTACCAAACTAGGGTATTTGGGCAAGTGAACAATGGGCTGGTTGTTGGAGTGACTGAAAAGAGTGACTCCTGGCCTTAGCAGTCAGGTCACTACCTCTACTTTATAACACCATACAAATGTTATCCTCACAGGTGAGTATACTTCAGTTAAGAGTTACCAAACAAGGATATTTGGCTAAGAGAACACTGGGCTGATGTTTGGAGTTACTGACATAAGGCCTACTGGGAGTTTCAGTCAGATCACTCTCTCTACTACACACACTTTACACATGGTATTTTCCTAGGTGAGTTTATTTCAGTTGAGAGTTACCAAACCTGGGTATTTGGACAAGTGTTCACTGAACTGGTGTTTGGAGTTACAGACACAAGGCCTCTTGTGAGTTGCAGTCAGGTAACACCCACTACTCCCCAACACTTGACAAATGTTGGTTATTACATATCTGTATGCAGGCTGCATTTAGGCTTGAGCATACATATACATTTTGGTACATACCATAAATCCTGGAACATTTTTTGATATTGTGAGATTTACAGGTACCATGTGGACATATGAAATGTGATAGGTCTTGGTAGCTGTGATGTTGGGTTCAATAATACACATTGACAGTATTAAAACACAGATACTCTTGGTATTTGATGTTGGTGAGGTACATGAACAGGAAAGTGGCAAACGCTGAGCCCTGAACATGGATAACATTGCAGTTTTGTGGCAGTTTCTTGTGTAGTAACTTACCAGACTCAGCTCTCCTAGGCATTTCTGAAAAAGCCCTCAATATGCAGGAAAGAAAAGACCTCCTCCTCCCAGGGAATGAGTGTTAATGGGGCACTGGTAGGGCTACCACCAGTCTTCTTGACCTCCAGCTGCTCCCTCAAGACCAAGGAATGAACCTTGCCCCTGAAGTCATTCCACCTCTTCCTAATGTCCTTCTTTGTGCGCAGGGTGGTGCCTACAGCATTCAATCTATTGACTATTCTGTCCCACGTTTCCATTTTCCCTCTGAGAGGAATATGCTGGACTTGGGCTCCAAACAATAGTGGCTCTATTCTTATGATTTTATCCACCATGACTCTCAACTCATCTTCTGAAAAATTGAGATTTTTGGAATGTGACATCTTGGACAACTACATTTGGTGACAGGGGAAGTTAAATAGGGAGTGATTTGACAAAAGTGTGTCTGTGCAAGGTGTTCTATGGGATTGTGAAAAAAGTGGTGCCTTGTCTATGAAAAAATCATAAAATGGTGGGTCTTCGGCTCCCTGTGGAAATGCAAAAGATTGTGATCTGTGAATGGGTGTGTTTTCCAGTGGGATTTGCAGGTGTGTCCACTAGATCAATGTGTATCGTCTGTGTTAATTTTGAATTCATCCACTGTGCATGTGTCTGCTACTTTGCTGGACGCATACCACAGTGGTCGACCACTATTGGCTAACCGCTGCATGGAGACTGCCACGATGACTGTGTGTTTGTAATAAGCTTGGTCGTTGGCCATGGCTCTGATGCTGCTGGAGGTTGAACCACCTAGATACAAGCTGCTGTGCCGCTCGCGGTCTGCCTTTTTTGCCTGGTGTGTGGGGGTCCTGCTTGTTTGCATCATAACACGCAGACTAGGGACCGCCGGTGCAGCAGTCCTTTTTTATAACTGCCATCATGGCAGTCTGGCAGTCCATCCGTCAAACTCATTATCAGGCCCCTTGTGTACGAAACCTCAACATGTGTAAAATCACAAAAGGGGAAAATACTACTAATTAAGAAAAGAAAGCACTTCTGGTGAAAGGACTCTTTAAAAGTGAGCTGAAGTTTACCCCAATGCTTTCTATGGCAGAGCCCCACAAAGGAAAGTATTTTGAAAGTGTAAAATAACTCATTCATTCTCCAAGTGAGATGTACATTCAAATTAGGATGTCCTAGAAGACTTAAGAGAAGTGAGAGCAAGTTCACAAGAGTTTACAGAAATTTTAGTAAAACTATTATTCCCCAAGTGCTCAAAGGAGCAACTGGGCAACTCTCGCCCATAGAAAAACTAAACTTACTGATAAGTAGAATGAGGGGGATTACTGGAGAAACACCAAGAACACCCAGAACATTTGAATATATGACACAATTCAAATAATTTACATATAACACATATTAACCAAAATTTGTTACTGCATGCTAGTTAAATTCCAACAAAAGGTTTATTTTACAAATCATAACACAGCCCTGTTTATGGATGATGTACAGAATATTCAGATTATGCCTACCACCATTTACACAATTAGATAGTATATATCAACCATACCACAAATTTCTTTTTAAAATATGCACCACTGCATAGTGCGACCTAAATTTAACTTGTATCACTAATCAAACAAAATATAATATTTACAATCTACCCAAAAAGCATTACTGATTCTGAACAAGCTGTTTCCCAGTGTACAGAAATACATGAGTGCCAGTACAACTTCAACCAAAGTATATGGAGGCATCTATAAATGTCTACACTTAGTACTGAATATGCCACACATGCCTACAAAGTAAAAAATGAATAGCAACAGCCTACATCCTTGTCACAAATACAAACAAATACTACAAGTTAATGGAATACCCACATCAAAAACCAACTCTCATTACTTATGGACTATTTCGAAGGCACTTGGGTTGGTCCCCAACACCGACATCAGGATGCAGATGCCAACTCAAATTTCACATTATATGGCGGAAAGCCTATGACAGCATAATCGCTCAATAAGCAAAAACTGACAATGCAGGTAAAAGATGGCCCAATCAAAGACCACTTGAAAGACACCACCCAACACTCAACCAATTTCTATAAATACTCAAGAAAGATCAAAGCTACCATGAGCGAAGTCAAGCACAATCCCTATCACAACTGAAATAAATTATCAAAACAAACTAAACAAATTTACTAAAGGCTAAAAGGTAAACTAGGAATACTTTCTTACAACCAAAGTACACCCTACCTTATATCAACAGCCAGAAAACTATTAAAATAGTAATCTGATCAAACTAAAACCTAACCTTGAAAGATAAACAGCAGAAATCTACATAATTTTACACAAAAAAATAAAGAAAAATAAAGGAAGTAGTTAAAATCCCAGCTATATTTCCTTGCAAAAACTTAAGTGCATCCACTGTTCACATATAGAATTTGTACTTCAAAAAACACCAGTAAAAGAAAATACAGGAAAGCACACCTTCAAAACACATGTACACCACATAAGTAATAACACCTACATCACAATACTTACAATACAAAAGATACGAATAAAAAAGTCTCTTACATTAAAAATACATAAGAAATAAAACACAATAAGACCTACTGCAGAGTAAGTTTAGAAAAAAGATTAAAATTGAGTATACCTTGCTTACTATAGGGCCATTGGAGAAAACAGACTACAAAACAAAGCAAACATTGAAAAAAAAGTTTGAATAATGACAATGAGAAACAGGCTCCCTTACTATAAAACCACTGCAATATTGCATGCAAATAAATAGTATTGTTTCTATATAATGTGCAAAAAATGTAAAAGCTATCAAATCAAAATTGTAAATAAGTATTACAGAATTTACATATTTAAATCAATTTCATATTCAACTACAGATTAATAATGAATTGTTAATTAAATATTATTTAATTACCTACCCGGCCTAGAACCCTACACACCTAGCAGCCCACAACTAAAATAGGATTAACATAAATAAAATAAATAATATAGATAAAATGTTTAAAAAATAATTAATAATTGATTAATACATATTTAACTTCCCACCAGTAAAATAGATCAGTATTCAATTTGTTATGTAATTTAATATTGATTAAATAATGAATAACAAATTATTAATAAAGCGGTGATTAATTATTACTTAATTAACTTACCACTCTACACAACTAGCAGCCCACAACCAAAATATAGGTAAATTAAATAAGTGGTCTATAAATTACAAAATCAAAAATGCATTAAGTAATGAATAATTCAATAATAATTATTTTCTAATTAATTATTACTTAATTAACTTCACATCCTACCCCCTATAAACCCAACAACCTGCTGCAACATTATAAATGACTATATTATTTTTTTTAAATCTAAATCACTCAAAATTGTAAGTTATATTTAAAAAATAACCTTTATATAAACAGTAGTAACACATAAAATTATTAATATTTCGTCTAAACACCTCTACAGGAAATGAAGCCTTGTGTATTCCTGCAGGAACTATCCAGACCATCCAGACCGAAGGTGCTCAGACAAGGTTGGACATATTTCTCTAATGGCAATACTGGTGTGTTGAGTCCCATGTACAACGTGGGGTGCACTTGAAAGAAACAGCAGGATGCCAACAGAACTTTCATGTACCTCCTGTGGTTGCTGATTTTGTCCTACCAGATTCTGCCTTTGGGTTAGTTGTGGATTAGAGTGACTGCTTTAGACTGAATTTTTGTGTTAGATGTGGGAGGTGTCTATAATTACCATAGTTTAGTCCCCACTCACACTCTCAGCTTCAGAGCTGAAGTGAGGTCTGACCAAAGACTTTCAACATGTGCAATTCATATGCAATGAGGCTTATGTGCAGTAATAAATCAGAAACTAATGCAAAAGTAGGGATGTCAGTGCCTGGGAACCATTACTCCATTGGTCATAAAGGGACTAGGGGTATCTTAGGTGTCTGCCACAGAAGGCTAGTGAATCCTACACAACACCTAGCTTTGTTTGGAACACTGCTGGACTTCTGAATAGGTACCAGACAGACTGAATCTGCTGCACCTGGCATTTCAGAGCTATTAGAAGGACCTGAGGAGTTTGGACCACCTTTAACTTGAAATCCAAGGACACAAAGGGCCTAATTCAGACTTGACCGCACCGCGGTCAAAAGACCGCGGCGGCCATTCTCACATTTCCGCTGGGCCGGCGGGCGCTCTCCAAAAGAGCGCCCGCTGGCCCAGCGGAAATGCCCCTGCAACGAGGATGCCGGCTCCGAATGGAGCCGGCGGAGTTGCAGGGGTGCGACGGGTTCAGTGGCACCCGTCGCGATTTTCACTGTCTGCTCAGCAGACAGTGAAAATCATGGTGGGGCCCTGTTAGGGGGCCCCACGACACCCGTTACCGCCAGCCTATTCCTGGCGGTGAAAACCGCCAGGAACAGGCTGGTGGTAAGGGGGGCGGGATGCCCATGGCGGCGCTGCTTGCAGTGCCGCCATGGAGGATTCCCTGGGCCAGGGGAAAACCGTCGGGAAACCGCCGGTTCCCCTTTTCTGACAGCGGCGTTACCGCCGCGGTCAGAATGGCCCAGGAAGCACCGCCAGCCTGTTGGCGGTGCTTCCTCTGCCCTCTGCCCTGGCGGTGTTACACCGCCAGGGTTAGAATGAGGGCCAAAGTTCTCTGAGGATCATAATGTTGATTCTCGTGGATAGTTCCAGGAACATAGAAAAACTTGAAGAGGACATTCCTAAGTGGAATCGCAGCTGACCAGAGGCAACTGGACCTGGACTGCACTTTGCTGCTGTCTTCTAGCTGACAGACTGCAAGTCTCTAAGGGCTCTTCCTTGAGATCCCATGGCACATTGGAATTGTACTTCTGTGGTTGTTTGGACACCAACTGAAGCATAAGACATTTTTAAAAACTTTTTCTCCAGAGTTCCAGAACTTTAATGGCACTGCCCCAAAGAATCAGACCAGCAGTCCAAGGGCATTGGATTGATTTTCAGGTTTGGCCCACATGGAGAAGAGTTTTTTCCTCATTAGGAAGTCCTTTTTCAGATTAGGACTTTTCTGAACTTCACCACTTCCAGGCCCTTGCAGGGCCAGCTTACCTGTGTATTTTACCATTATCAAATCATGCCTAGGTCCCATTCTGCTGCAATCATTAACTACCATTGGTGTTTTGCGCTTTTTGGTGATATTGTCACTTAAATCTATAAAAATAGGTATCTCCTCTACATTTTACATATTAGCTGGTTTCCCAATCTTGTATATTGAAGTGAGATTTTTATTGTCTTATGTTTTTGAACTTTTAACTGGTTTGAGACTTTTAAATACTTTACATGTTTCTGTTAATTTAAACCTATCTACTCAGTGTCACAGCTACCAGGGATTGAGCTCAGGTTTAATATTGTGAAACCTTTAACTGGATCTAACAATATACTGACTTTATTACTTGTGCTGGGCGTCTAGTTACCAACTGATAAACCACTTTATTACAAACATTATTAAATCTCAAAACTGCTACAATCAAACCTGTGACTTTTGATGATTGTCACCATGAAGATTTCAGCATATGCTGATGATATTGGAATCTACTCTTCCACTATTAGGAATTGCATTATTGATATAGAGAAAGAAGCCTTTGAAAATGTTTCTGGCTAGAAATAAATCTTGGGAAAACAGAAATGAATGCTCATTATAATCATGACATAACAGATACTTATGCTGCCCAAGAAACAAATTATTTAGGCATTAAAATATGCAGTTATGCCCAGCACACAATAAATAAGAACTTTAAAACTCTTCTTACAATATGTATTATACAGCTCTGCAATAGGAACCAGCTTCCCTTAACCTTGATTGGTCATTGTAAGATTATTGAAATGGACATTTAACCCAGATTTCCGTATTTATTTTGGTCAATCCCCCTATTGATACTGTGACCGGGGATACCGTAATGATGACTAGTAGTCAGGGTATATGGTGCATACAATGTCTTTATTGAGTGGATTAATGATTGTAGTCGATGTTTTGAATTATTTTGGTTTTCTTCCTTTCTTTGGAATTCTGGCCTGGTTCACAGGGTGATCACCATCTTCTTCTTCCTTCTTCCAGATGGGCTCTCAGGAGGCACATGTGGGAGGAAGCAGAAACAAAGCAACAATGAGTGGTCTGGTAAGTTTTCTTTTTGTTATTGCGGGCTTTCTATTCTGTTCTTCTTGTCCTACTTCTTTATTTTGCCTTATCTATTCTTCAGCTTCTCTCTCTCTCTCTCTCTAATTCTCTGTTTCTTCTGTCTGTCACTCTCTTACTTTCCTCTGGTTCCTTCTCTCTACCCTCTGAGGTTGTGTTTAGTTTGTGGTTTTAAATGTTTTTCTTTGGGACAGTATAGGGCTACATTACCATTGGGAGCCATCTTTTCTTCCCTTTTGTTTTGTATAGGCTCAGCTCCCTAGAAGAATATTCTCTTAATCCTTTGTCTATTAAAACTCAGTTTTACTCTGTCTACTGTTTTTTTACTGATGGATGAACTGAATGCCATGCACAACACACCAATCAAATAAAAATAATAAGGAATGAATAGACAAATCTATGAAGAACAAATACTCGTCGCAAAAACGCAATCCCAACTGCATTTTCCTATCTTTACCGCAAAACAACCCCCTCCTGCCTCCCACTCGTCTCGGGAAAAAAAAAAAACCTCAAATTGTCCCTAATCCCACTTACCTGCCGAGGCCATGCTCTTCCTTGATGTGGCTGGGTCCCGGGTCGCTCTGCCTCCTGGCCTGATTCCGTCTTCTGGCGAGTCGCTGGTAGCCCTGGTGCTGCCGCTGGTCCGGTTCCTGCCGCTGGGCCGGGTCCTGCCGTCGTGTGCTGTGTCCCGTATGACGCTTCTTCTGCTCCCCTCCTTTTCTGGTCTACGGTGATAGTCACCCGGAAGTGTAGCTGGATAGGTTCCTGCCCGATTTACATCCGGGTCAGGAACAACGTCCAAATTGCTGCCCCAGGGGTATGGCAGGCACAACTGAGACGAGGTCGACCCGTCACATTCATCCCCCCTAGAATGTGGCTGATAGAGACACACATCCGAAGGATACTGGGACAGGTAATCTGCTTTAGTCTGTCAGGACCCCAGAGAATGGTGAACCTGAAAGGAGAAAGACTGCAGCGACAAAAACCACCTAAGAACATGGGCGTTAGTATCCGTATGTTGAGCCACCCAAGTCAAAGGAGCGTGATCTGTAAGTAACGTGAAAGGACGCCCAGCCAAATAAAACTGCAGTGACCCGACAGCTCACTTGATTGCCAGACACTCTTTCTCAGGAGTAGGATAATGGCACTCGCGGGGTAACAGTTTTTGGCTGATGTAGACTATGGGATGGAAAAATCCATCCTCATCTGTTTGTGACAATACTGCACCCAACCTCAGATCTGAGGTGTCCGTTTGTACCTGGAATGGTTTATGGAAATCCGGACAACAGAGAACTGGTTCAGAGGTTAAAAGAGTCTTCACGTGCTCAAAACTGCGTTTTTCGGTGTCAGAGAGGAAAGAAATATGGTTGGGTTTTTTCTTCCCCAAAAAATCAGTAAGAGGTGCAGCTATCTCAGAAAAATGGGGTATAAACCACCTGTAATACCCCACCATACCAAGAAAGGCCCGGATGTCCTTTTTCCGCTGCGGAAAAGGCAGATGGGTAATACCCTGTACCTTCTTAATTTGGGGTCGGACCGTCTCTTCCCCGATAATGTACCCAAGGTACTTAATGGACTTGTGACCCAACTTAGATTTTTCAGGGTTTGCGGTGAGGTTGGCTGTGCGAAGTGCTTGCACAACTTGGTTTAAATGGTCGAGATGGTCCTCCCAGGTAGAACTATAAATGACTATATCATCCAAGTATGCAGCTGCATATGCCAGAAAGGGGCATAAGACCATATCAATGAGACATTGAAAAGTGGCTGGTGCCCCCTGGAGACCAAAGGGTAGGACAGTGAACTGATATAAACCTGAGGGAGTGTTGAAAGCCGTTTTTTCCCTATCTTTGTTTCTCATGGGTATTTGAAATAACCCTTTGTTAAATCCAGGGTGGTCATATACGTAGCCTGTCCTAACCATTCTAATAATTCATCAATCCGAAGCATGGGGTATGAATCAAAGTGGGACAGACCATTTGCTTGTCTAAAATCAATGCAAAATCTGGTGGTCGCATCTGGCTTCGGGACCAGGTCTATGGGGGAACACCACGGACTGGTGGAGGGCTCAGTAATACCAGCGTCTAGCATATTTCTGACTTTCTGTTCCACCACTTTAGCTTCTGGTATTCTATATGGACGTTGTCTAGCTACTTTTTCCCTGATCGTCCGGATTTGGTGCTGAATCAAATGGATTCTGCACATTCCGACATCTAGACTAGCTAGGACTATTTTTTCCAGTTGGTTCTTTTGCTCTACCGAGAGCTTCTCACTTAGTTGGGGCATTAGTAATTCAGTAGGGGTGTTTACCTCTATGGATATACTGAAATGTTGCTTTCACTTCTGGTGGTTATGTACATGTTTGTAGGGGCCTTGTTATTCTCGTACCATGTTTTAAGCCGGTTAATGTGATACATTTGTTAACTACCAGACCTGTTGGGAATTTCAATCTTATATGCTATAGGTTTGACTTGGTCTAAGACTGTATAGAGGCCCTGCCATCGTGCCAACAGTTTATTTTGAATAGAGGGTAAGAGTACCAATACCTTGTCTCCTATGGTCAAGCTACGTGGGCTACTGTGTACGTCATATTTGGTCTTTTGTTTTGCTTGAGCTTATCTCAATGATTTATGAGCTTCTTTCCATATGGTATGCAAGCTATCTCTGAGGTCTTTGGTATACGTGAGAACGTCCTTTAGGTCGTCCTGCGTTTCCTCCCATTGTTCAGCCAGCATTTCCAATAAAGTACGTGGCTGTTTACCAAATAACAGTTCAAAGGGACTATGCCTGGTGGATGACTGTATATGTGTCCATAATGAATGTAGGACCAGGTGTAATTTTTTCTCCCTAACCCTTCCGAGTCACTTATGATTTTCCTCAATAATATTTTAATAGTTTTGTTATAGCGTTCCACCAAACCGTCCGTTTGGGGATGGTACACTTAAGTCTGAATTTGTTTTACCCCGAGGGTATGGCATACCTCCGACATTAGCCTTGACATGAAGGGAGTGCATTGATCAGTAAGAATCTCTTTTGGAAAACCTAGGCGTGTAAATGGCCTGTTAGTAAAGGGGCAATATATTGGCCCCATTTGTGAGTCGGCCAATTGGCTGAGCTTGCAACCCTCTCGAAATTAGTAAAAAACTAATCAGGGTCCTCATTATCCTGATATTTCTGCAGGACACTGCTTGGAACATTGGGGTGTACCCTGGTATGGGCTATAGTTTCTGTCAATTTTCCCAGGGCGGTTTCATGCACCAGTTAGTTGTTTGCAATAATTGTGGCCTGGCTCTTTAAGGTGGTCTGCAACGCTTCTCTTTCTTCCTTCACTTCCTTCAATTGCTTCTCCCAGACCAATTGGAGATGCCTCTGTCCTTCTGCCAACTGGGCTATCATATCAGCAAGGGAGAGTTTATCTTCCATTACGGTCCCTTGTCTCTTGGATCACTCTGCGAAGAGATCCCACTTCTGACATCACTGTGACAGGGGATACCATAATGACGACTAGTAGTCAGGGTATATGGTCCAAACAATGGGGGTCATTCTAACCCTGGCGGTCCAAGACCACCAGGGCTAAAATGATGGGGGCACCGCCAACAGGCTGGCGGTGCCCCGCTGGGCATTCTGACCGCGGCGGTTCGGCCGCGGTCAGAAGTGGAAAACCGGCGGTCTCCCGCCGGTTTTCCGCTGCACAAATGAATCCTCCATGGCGGCGCAGAAAGCTGCGCCGCCATGGAGGATTCTGACACCCCATACCGCCATCCTGTTCCTGGCGGTTCTCCCGCCAGGAACAGGATGGCAGTATGGGGTGTCGCGGGGCCCCTGGGGGCCCCTGCAGTGCCCATGCCAATGGCATGGGCACTGCAGGGGCCCCCGTAAGAGGGCCCCAAAAGAATTTCAGTGTCTGCTTTGCAGACACTGAAATTCGCGACGGGTGCAACTGCACCCGTCGCACCTTCCCACTCCGCCGGCTCAATTCTGAGCCGGCGTCCTCGTGGGAAGGTAGTTTTACACTGGGCTGGCGGGCGGCCGTTTGGCGGTTGCCCGCCAGCCCAGTGTAAAACCCAGAATACCCACAGCGGTCTAATGACCACGGTGCGGTATTCTGGAGGGGGGAACTCTGGCCCCCAATGTCTTTATTGAGTGGATTAATGGTTGTAGTCGATGTTTTGAATTATTTTGGTTTTCTTCCTTTCTTTGGAATTCTGGCCTGGTTCACAGGGTGATCACCATCTTCTTCTTCCTTCTTCCAGATGGGCTCTCAGGAGGCACATGTGGGAGGAAGCAGAAACAAAGCAACGATGAGTGGTTTGGTAAGTTTTCTTTTTGTTATTGGGGTCTTTCTATTCTGTTCTTCTTGTCCTACTTCTTCTTTATTTTGCTTTATCTATTCTTCGGCTTCTCTCTCTCTCTCTTTAATTCTCTGTTTCTTCTGTCTGTCGCTCTCTTACTTTCCTCTGGTTCCTTCTCTCTACCCTCTGAGGTTATTTTTATTTTGTGGTTTTAAATGTTTTTCTTTGGGACAGTATAGGTGTAGTGGGTTCGGGTTAGGACTTGGTTGGGGTATGAATGTAAAGAATCCCAATACACCAGATGCTGTGCTTAAGTGCTATTTATTTTCTTCTTAATGGGTGATTAAAGTTTTTCTATATAGTTTTCTGTCCTTTTGGTGACACCCCAGGGTCTTCTTTATCTCTGTTTCAGGGTTAATACTTGGTCTTTTCCTTCTTCTAGATATGTATCCTCCGGACGTCAAGACCGGGGGGGGGGCGGCAGTCTCAGTGAAGCTGGACCTCTCCGTTCCAGGATATGGGTGGTCGGTCCCCAGGAAATGTATAATAAAAAAAAACAGGTAGGTGTGGGTTTTCGGGAACAGTTTTTCTGATAGGGTTAGTGGGCAGTTAAGTGAGGTCACAGGGTGGGTCTAGGCCATGCAGGGGGTTTGGGTGTGCGGACAGGGTCGTTAGGTGCACCACCAATCTTCCCAGTGATCGTAGTATTTTTCTACTATGGTCAAATTATCTTTATTTTATTTGAGGGTGGTTATCTCTCACCACTCCTCTCCCATGGGTTAGAGGTACGTGCACGCAACTTTAAAGAATCCTCCCCACGACCACTTCATCCCAATTCCTCCCCTGCGCACCCCTCTCACTTCCGCCCCGATTCCACTTCTGCAAGAAATTAACACAGGGACACGATCATACCTGTGCTAGCCACCCCCTTCCAGGGACTTGGCAGCTCCGGTCGCGTCTCTTGTTGGTCTCCGGTGTCGCCTCTGTTGTTTGGTCAATGATCCTCTGTCTCTCTCGATCCACTTTGTCGTCTTCTGGTTTCGCGTCCTCTTCTTCCTCTCGCTCCACACTTCCTCTCCTCTTCGGCTCTGTTTCTATACGCGTCGGCGCATCTTCAACCCGGATATCCAGGTTGTGAATCACTTCCTGTTGTTTGGCGTCCCAATGCGTCTCTGGGGTTCGTACTGTAGCCGTGGCGGTGACTGCCCGGTTACAATAGGGCTACATTACCATTGGGAGCCGTCTTTTCTTCCCTTTTGTTTTGTATAGGCTCAGCTCCCTAGAAGAATATTCTCTTAAGCCTTTGTGGCGTGAAAACTCAGTTTTACTCTGTCTACTGTTTTTTACTGAAAGCTGAACAGAATGCTACGCACAACAAACCAAACAAACAGAAATAATAAGGAATGAATAGACAAATCTATGGACAATAAATACTCGCCGCAAAATGCATTCCCAACTGCATTTTACTTTCTTTACTGCAAAATAACGCCCTCCCGCCTCCTGCTCGTCTGGGGGGGGACCTCAAATTGTCCCTAATCCCACGTACCTGCCGCGGCCACGCTTTTCCTTGAGTGTGGCTGGGTCCCGGGTCGCTCTGCCTCCTGGCCCAATACCGTCTTCTGGCGAGTCGCTGGTGGCCCTGGTGCTGCCGCTGGTCCGGGTCCTGCCGCTGTGTGCTGTGTCCCGCCTGCCGCTTCTTCTGCTCCCCTCCTTTTCCGGGCTACGGCGATAAGGGATTTACAAAGCCTTTTGTCACCGGGAAGTGTAGCTGGATAGGTTCCTGCCTGGTTTACATCCGGGTGAGGAACAACGTCCGAACTGGTGCCCCAGAGGTATGGCGGGGGCAACTGAGACAAGGTCAACCCATCACAGATACCTAATACACTTTTCTGGGAACTCAACTGAAAGTCCTTCTCGTTTAACTTGAGGTAATTGCACAGCAAGAAGAACCATACTTTTCTTGAAACTACCTACACAGAAGAATGAAAAGCCCTTCCAAATATTACATTTTATGACTGAGGCTATGATGTGGAGGGAATTTGATACTGATATACCTCATGATCATTTGTCACAAACTTTTAAATGAGTCATTCTCCCCATATTGTCTGTTGCCTGATCACATTTTTGGATTCAAAAGTGTATGCTTCAAGGTTATTAATGTAGTTCAAAACAAATGGGTCAACTCGGTCAAGCTGCTTAGTTTACCTTGGATCAACTCTTTTACTCCTCTTTGGAGTTAGCGATACTTTCCAAATATATTTCTGGATTATATGTTTTGATCTACCTAAACATTTCTAAAACCTCTACACCAGAAGATAAACAAAATATCAGAATTGGAAAATTGTATTGAATTTTTATTGGCACTTCAGGAGACTGTTTAATCAGGCTTCCAAATGGTCAAAGAAAGTAGGCCTTGATATTGGTAAACAAGTGGTTATTAATGTGGTTGCAATGGGATATTTTACTACCAGAACTACTAATTTACGCATGCCATAATTTAAAATTATACACATGCCATATTAAACCTTGCTTTCGTTGTTCAAATTTTAATGTAATACTGATTCAAAATGCCCTTGGTGCCAATATATTTCTACTGATGATTTCCCTATGTTTGTTGAATGTTTACAATTGAAACACACTGGTCCAATTAGTGAATTCATTTCCGGATGTTTACTGAATTAATTTTCTGATGTGTACAACACAACTCCATTGTAGGTGGCAAAGTGACCTTTGCTTGACTTTCTGTCATTCTGCTAGGTCCTACAACTGTAACTCCTGGGTACTTGTGGACCAGTGATGTTTTCTGCTCCCATCTATTGCTCTCTTCTGTGCCTCTTTTTGTAAGTGCCTCTTTTGCCTTCTGTCCTTTTCTGTACTGCTTTTTGTCCCATTCTGTATCTCTTTTTGCTTCCGGCCATCTTTCTCTGATACTTTTGTGCCTCTTTTTGCTCCCACTCTCTGTCGCTCCTGCCTCTCCTGTGCCTTGTTTCCCTTGTCCTCTCTTTTGTTTTGTTTTCTAATGTCTCCTTGTCTCTAGTTTTCTTGTTTTTCTACTTGTTTTTGCTCTTTTCTCCCTGCACACCCCATTCAGCCTTCCCATCCTTTCCACTTTGTCATGCTCCTTGTGAGTGCATCTTCCAACCGCCATCCCCTCTTCCCCACATTTTTCATATAGACAGCTTCTGCCCAGTCTAAAACCATTGAAGGAGGCAGCCTGGCCCTCGCCTGACTACCACTCTCTCTGCCAGGTGATACTTCGGTATCCCAACCTCCCTCTGTCTCTGTCCTGTGACTGTGGCACCTGGACTCTTGTGGACCTACAAGTTGTTCTGCTCCCCAATGTCTCTCTTCTCTGTCACCCCCTGGAAGTGCCTTTTTTCCCTTCCCTCCCCTTTCAGTGCTACTTTGAGTCCCCTTCTGTTTCTTTTTGCGTCTCTTCCCTTCTTTCTCTGTCACTTTTGTACCTCTTTTTGCCCCACTCTCTGCAGCTACTGCCTTTTACTGTGCCTCTTTTCCTTGATCTTTTTGTTCTTTTGCTCACTTTTCTCTTTTGACTTCTTTTTCTCTTTTGCTCTGCTTGTTTTTGCTCTCTTCTCCCCTGCCTGACCTGCTCTACTATCCTACCCTTTCCACCACTATCACGTCCTTGCCCACACTAGTCCCATCCACCACCCTCTCCTGCTCCCTCCCCTAATCCTTATTAATGGAGACTACGGAGTGGATGAGCAACAGATGAATTCAGCTGCTACACCTGTCTTTGCTTGTCCATACCTCTACTGTGGCTGTTGCCAGGCCCGCTGCTCTGCCAGCCACTCCACCTGTCCTAGATGCTACTCAGCTGGATCCTTCCACATGGGTGGTTCACTGCCCACCCATTTCAGCCCAATATTCTACCTAGCAGGAACCCTTAGAGTCCCCAGTCTTGTCCAAAGCTGCCAGGAGACTGGAGTTCAAAGTCTGCCACTACAATTAATCAGCTCATTCTTCTCAGGTCAGCCTAGCTCCCGATCATCTGATGCTTCCAACCTGATTTGCGGTGTCCCGTAAGGTCCCTCCTTGAGCCCCACCTTCTCCAACATCTACTTGTCCACCCCCACCAGCTTCATCCACTCCCATCAATTCAGAATCATTTCCTATGCATATAACACTCAGCTCATTTTCTACAAAAAACACCATTAGGAGCCAAGTACATTAATTCAGATTCATGCTCTCATTAGCAGATTGGATGAAAAGGAACAGCCTCAGGCTCAACAGTGACAAAACAGGGGACAGGGGTGGACCTCTTTGGCAGTAACCTCTCTGTGGAGTCCTTGCCCACCCAATGTGGCCAGGAAGCAGTGTATTGTGATCAACAGCAGTATCTTCATGATGAATCAAGTCAACACAGTTGATTCTACCTGCCTCAAACTACTCAGAAAATACTTTGGACTCCCTAAGAAACATCCCAAAAGTCCACATAATCAGCAGCCTCGACTATATGAAGGTCGTTTACGTTGCTTCATTATCCATTTCACCAAAAGGCTCCAAATTGTACAGAAACCTTTAATACTGACCTTACTACCACATGTACCCAACTATCTACCATACCTACTATACCTGCCTACCATACCTATCAGTCCTAACATATTTAACCTAAAGTTTACTGAACAATAGCTAACTTAACACACCTTTCTACACCCACATACCATACCTAGCCTACCTGTTTAACCTACCTGCCATAACTAACCTAACATACTTAACCTATCATACTTACCTATAATGCCTAACAAACCCATCATATCTAGTTACTTACCATATTTCCTTACCTATTATAACTAATGATGTGTCATGCCTTAGCTATCATATATCATGCAACGACCATACACACCTATACATCCCTTATACCTACCTACCACATGTAATTACTTTACTAAACTAACCTACCATACTCTACATACCCACCATAACAATCTCTGAAGCCTACTCTATCATATCTAGCCTACCTCCCATTCTAAATATAGCTACCTACCTTTCTGACTAAACTTACATGCCATCCCAATTGACTATACCTACTTACTTCACTAAACTATACCTAAGACAGCAATCATTCCACACCCAACCTACCATAACAATCATACATATGTACCTACCATAGCTACAGCTCCTTACATACCACAACTTACCTTATACCTCAAAATATGGCTAAACAGTACTCTTTTACTAGAAGGACTGTTGATTTATCGACCACCTGGTCCATATCTGAACTTTACTCAACATTGGCCTAGTTTAATAGAACCTTTCACTATGACATCTAGAGCCATAATTTTAGGTGATTTCAACTTACATTTTGATGACACTGAGAGTCCTCACATTGGAGAATTACTACGTTTTATGACCGCCTTATATTGGGAGCTGAAAGCTCAACTTACCAATACATCTTTGAATTGGACAGATCGTTTTTTACTTGTGTTTAATTTTCTTAAGACTCAGGCATATCAGCAATTGTGCCTTAAAAAGAAACCGATTAGACATTGGAATCACATTAAGAAAGAACAGCTAAAACCTGCTCTGGAAGAAGGCTGGATAGTTACCAAAAATCTATCCTTGTCAGCTATAGATAACTTTAATCAGGGGATTAGCATTGCCATGGATCAATTATCTCCCCTTAAGCCCTTCGTCCCACGTGCTATTAAAAAAACAAAGTCATCCTTGGTTTTCTAAAGATCTTAAGATGCTTCAGAGGAAATATCACCAACAAGAACGGCGTTGGAAGCTTAATCCCAATCTTGTTGAGAGAGATATTTTAAGAGATGTTTCAAAAACCTATAAAGAAGCAAGTTTTAAAGGCAAATATGGATATATTAATCAAAAGATTAAAGAGGCTCCAAACACCCCTAGAGAACTATTTAAGGTAGTCAATACTCAGACCAATCCCATCCTTCCATCGGAACTAGAAAAATCCAAGAGTTTTGTAATAAGGTTGCGATGTTTTTTTAAAAGAAAATATTACATATTCATTCCAGTTTTAAGTCTTTCGAAGCAATGGACTATCCTCTTGAGATGGAGGATAGTAGTTCAAATACAGACCGTGTCTTGTTAACTAATTTTAAACCTCTTACCCCGGTGAAAATTAAAAAACTCATGTTAGAGATTAAATCAGGCTCCCCTAGGGATCCATGTCCTCTGCATGTTTTACAATTAGTGCCGGATTTGGTTACGACAGCTCTTACCCCAAATTTTCAAGAGGTACTTATCTCTGGCATCATTCCCTCTGTTTGGAAGGAGGCTACAGTGATTCCACTAAAGAAGAAATTGGAGGGAGCTAAACACGACCTGAATAATTTACGTCCAATCTCCCTTCTCCCCTTTCAGACTAAGATCTTTGAGAAACATATTAACTTGCCAACTTTCTAATTACCTCAGGAGAATTAGATCCCTCGCAACATGGCTTCAGGCAGGCACATAGCACCGAATCGCGCTTATCACTACCTCTGACAGGATCCGTTGTATGGTGGAAGAGGGACATGGTGCTATGTTAGTTTTACTAGATTTATCTGCGGCCTTTGATACCATCTCACCTCAAAATTTGATATCCCACCTTTATCAGGCTGGAATCAGAAATGTGGCTGTAAGCACCCTGGAATTCCTTTCTAAAAGATAGATTGATTAGAGTAAGTTGTGGGGACTTCACTTCCCCAGTGTATCAACTATCTTGTGGTGTCCCCCAGGGCTCGTCACTTAGTCCCACACTTTTTAATTTGTATGTTGCACCCTTAGCCAAACTAATTAGGACCTTTGGTTTTATGCCTACTTCCTACACGGATGATACACAATTGATCATCCCTATATCTAAGAATTGGGAGGAAGTGGCCGATCGCTAGGAAACAGATGCAAGAAGTCAATAGATGGATGGATTTAAACTGGCTTAAATTACATAACGATAAAACGGAAATCCTTTGCCAAAGGACTGTGGAACTCCTGTTGGTGGCCGTCAGAATGTTTAACGTTACCGGACCCTACTGATACCACTAGAAATCTGGGAGTGCTTTTTTATAATACTCTCTCCTTTAAGATGCATGTCAATCAAGTGGTTAGAACTTGTTTCCGGACACTGAAAAAGATTCTCCCTTACCTTCAAAGGGAATGGAGAGTCACAGTTATGTTAGCATTGGTCATGACAAAACTGGATTACTGCAACGCTTTAATGCTTAACTTGGACAAGACATCACTTAAGAAGCTTAAGCTTATCCAGAATACAGCTGCCCGCCTTATACTTGATCTTCCACGCTTAGCTTCTGCTAGTGACAGTCTGAAATTACTGCACTGGTTACCAGTAGCGAATCAAATCAGGTTTAAAACCTTATGTTTGACTTATAAGGCCATACATTGAAGCGGTCCTAACTATCTTCTCTCTAAGCTAAATTGGTATAAGCCTAACCGTCAACGTAGATCTTCAAAATCCCATTTGAGCCAGGTTCCTAGGATTCGCAAAGTTAGATGGGGAGATAAGGCCTTTATAGTGGAAGCAGCTAAATGCTGGAATTCTCTTCTGCTATTTATAAGAAAGGAACAAAATTTAATGACTTTCAGGAGGCTTATTAAAATCTTGCTGTTCCCCCGCTAATCTCTTTTGTCACTCACCTCCCCCCTCTCGAGCGCTTCAATGCTTTGGCCAGAACGCGCTATACGAATACCAAAATACATACAATCATACATACATGTAACCTACCATGCCTAACCTATCACACCTAACCTAACTACGTCACCTACCATACCTCACCTATCATAACTAACCCTTCCTCCCCCATCCAGTTCTGCTGTGCATATATCTTATGCCTTCTTAGAGGTGGCAGTTTTTTTTAAAAAGGTGAATTAGTTGCTCCATTTGTCTGTGCTCTCTTGTTGTGGAGCTGCTATTTGTGAGAACAGTCTTGCCAGCAATACAATGCTCTGTGATCCAAACTTTCTGTCAGAGAGACAACCTTTTCAAGAAAGATTGCGGCTGTGTCTAGACTAGACCCCTTTCTCTCCTCACTGCAACCAGCACAAAGGTTCATCCACTAACCAAACAACTTCTTGACATGTAAAATCGTAACAGACAATATAACATTTGCATTTATGAACTTCCAGAACATATTGAGAGCCAAGATTGTCATGGCTCATTTAAAAACTGTTATACCTTAATTCTTAAAAAATAATTTCACAGAGAAATTTTAAATTGGTCAAACGCATCGCATTCCAACTAATTTGAAAACGAGTAGTGCTAAGACACAAAACATTATTTTCATTGTACTATGCCATCAACATTTTGTCATGATTAGAAAATCCAGTTGTGACATATACCTACCTTAACAGTGGAACATAACAAAATCAACATCCATCAGGACTTCTCCAAATAGACTGTTGATATTTGCAAACAATTTGCTTCACTCAGATCTTGACTTGGGCAACTGGGGAACAAATATGGATTATATAACCCTTCATCTTAGAGAATTTGGAAAGATGTATTGGAGTTCTGTTAAGGCATAATTTAAATAATATTTTATCCCTTGCAGTTTCCCTGTACCTGTATTGCAACAATGGTGAGAACTAAAGAGGTTGAGGACTCAAAAACTATGGTGCTAATCCACAAGGCCCTTGCACCACTGGTGCATCACTGTTTTCCATATAAAAAAAAACGGATGCACCAACAGCACAATGGACTTGTAAGGAAGCCCCTATGTGTGTGATTAGGCAAGGACAGTTGTCTGGACACACTGCTACATTGAATCTACATGTGACATGAATTGTATGTTAGAATGTAGGGTGGAATACTCACTCATTTGACACTGAGACATATGGATCCTCTCCAATATCCACTCAGCTCACTAAATGATGGGCTGTGCCATGGCAACATGCATAGTCCAAATGCAACTTGTTGTGTGACACTATGCTGCCTAATGTCTGTATTATGTGTAAATAGGTTCAGGTCAGTGTGTTGCACTATAAAATACATGCAACACCATCTCATATATTGGTGCATGCATGCCCCACATCTTATCTGCACAGTGATCTAGCAATTGCACTGGGTGGTACTGCTCACTGTGTGGAGCTGTTTGCATGACATCATTGGTAATTCCCAGGAACCTAACCTTTTGAAAATGTACTGAGTAACTGCATGCCATTTGAGAATGTTGTATGGAGATCCCTCATGTTATACACACATGCCAAGTGCTATGAGGATAACATGGATTGTTTATGTTGCCATTTCAAAAGCAATGTATGGAGTGTAAACAACATGTGTGTGCAAGTCAAAATCATTGTTCACATGTGGTATGATGACCTTGTCCTGACTATCAGAATTGTTTACTTATGAGCCACTTGCAATACTGGTGTGCCACTTTTCACAGGGGAAAAAGTGAAGCACTGGCAGTGCAAAGGGTGCGATGATAAGCCCCTTAGTGACAAATTTACATGGTCCTATTTATTATATGGCCATAATTACTGTGTCCTATGTGTGACACACACAGCTGGCTAATGTACTGTGACCCACATATTGGCACCTTACATACATGTTTTTAAACCAGCACTTCAGGCACATGTCCTGACTGTCATCACAGTGTCAGTCCACATGTATACCTATTCCAACAATCACAACACCCTTGCAGCACACAAAGCCACTAATGCACCACTTTGTTGTACTCCACACCCTTTACATGACATCTGACATACAGTCAATATCCAAGGATGGATTATGGTGTCCAAATTGTCACACATGCAAATGTGACATGCCATGGTACACAATCTACAACATCACACTCAACCCTTGCACTACACATTTTACATATAGGATGACACTTACTGGTACTTTGTGGTCCACAAATCTTGCAACCTCACCAATTGGATATGGGACCGATCCACTTCCATGACTTGACATGAGACATAGCAGCGTGAATATTGTACTATGCACACCATGTACAAAAACTACACATCGGCCATTTTTCAGATGGACTTAGGAGAGTCAGTTGACGGAACCTTCAAGTGAGACCTACAACATGTCTATTTGACGCCCATTGTTTTGCCAGACAAAGATGTACAGATATGTACTTGAACTATATGTACATCTTTCAGTTACATTGGTAACATTTTGTAGAGGACAGTCCACTGACAAGTTTTCATAAGCCTAGTACATTGTTGTGTCACTCCGCACATGCATTCACACTCTTACATTACAAACTATACTCACGTGTCATGTTTTCCATTACATGTACATACAACAGTGGTTAAGCCCTTGATGAACATAGACAGTTGTGGCTGGTAGCCATGTACCCTAGCACCATGAAACATGTATGATGGCTTTGTGCTACTTCAAAATCACCTGGCTAACCACAGGGAACAAAGACAGGATTATGCCACTTTTGTGACTGACGGTGCATTGCTGCCCTTCACATGGATGAGGTTTGCCGTAGACATACTACTGGCAATCCTGGCCTTTGTCATGGCCTGGTAAAGTTGCTCCTATAGCCTATATTAATGCAAAAGCAAAATTTTGCTAACCAACGTATGAGATGTATTTACAAACAATTCCACCAACCTTACTCACAGCTGATCCAGGAAGTCCTACTAACAGGAAATCAGGTCTTCTCATCAGTGCTTCAGTAGGTGGTCTGTCTGCTGAACATAAATGATCCTGAACATCTGGGCCAGCACCTTGCCCCACCACAGCTTCAGTGCCACCTTCTGGTAGCCCTGTATCACACAGCCACCCATGGCCACTGTTAGAAATGGGGTCTATGGTTTGCAGTCAGGTTACCCCCTGTCCAAGCAAGGACCCTCGCTCTAGTCAGGACAAAGGAGAACGATGCATCAATTTCTGGACTGGACAAGTCAGATCCGCACAGAGTCAGGATGATTATGACACCCTGGGACAATGCGTGGAAAATCCAGTTGCACGGTGTTAGAAAACCACGTGACGTGGGCTTTGCGTCTTTATCAGTAGCAGCAAGCGGATGTTGAGCATTGTTTCTCCAGCTGTGATGCGCCAATCTTCCAGCCACGATGCAGCTGGAGCATCGATTTAAACTGCAAAGCTGTCAGTGCGTCGTTTATCAGCCGCGTTGCAGATGGTGAGTCAAAAGTTTACCCTCACGGCATTCTGTGTGTGGATTTCAGCTCTGGTTCTGCCAAATTAACCTTTTAAGGGCCCAGGGACTGGATGGGGCACCACTTGGCAGGGCAGGAGTCTCAGTAGAGAGACCAGGTGCTGATAGGGGAAGTCTTTAATGGCCCTGAGACTTCAAAAGAGGAGGCAAGCGAAGTTCAAGCCCTTGAAGGTTCTTCACAAGCAGGAATATACCACAAAGTCCAGTCTTTGTACCCTTTCACAGGCAGAAGCAGTAACTGCAGGATAGCTCAACAAAGCACAGACACAGGCATGGACAACACTTCTCCTCAGCTCTTCTCCTTGGCAGAGGTTCCTCTTGGTTACAGAAGTGATCTAATTTTGTGGGGTTTTGCGCCCAATACTTATACCCCTTTCTGCCTTTGAAGTAGGCATAGTTCAAAGGAAAGTCTCTGTTGTTCACAAGATCCTGTCTTGCCCAGGCCTGGCTCCACACACACACCCAGGGGTTGGAGACTGCATTGTGAGGGGGCAGGCACAGCCCATTCAGGTGTAAATGACCACTCCTCCCTCCACTCTAGCCCAGATAGTTCATCAGGTTATGCAGATTACATCCTAGCTCCCTTTGTGTCACTGTCTAGAGGTGGGAGTCACAAACAGCCCAACTGTCAGTCTGACCCAGACAGGGAATCCACATGCAGGCACAGAACGGTTTAAGCATGAACATGGCCACTTTCTAAAAAGTGGCATTTTCAAACAGAAAATTTAAAAAACAACTTTACCAAAAGGTGTATTTTAAAATTGTTCAGCGACCCCCAAACTCCATATCTCCATCTGCTCTCAAAGAAAAAACGACACTTAAAATGTATTTAAAGGCAGCCCCCATGTTAACCTGTGAGAGAGATGGGCCTTGCAACAGTGAAAACTGAATTTGGCACTATTTAACTGTTAGGACACTTAAAACACATCAATGTATTCTCTACCTTTAACATACGCTGCACCCTGCCCACTGGCCTACCAAGGGCCTAACTTAGGGGTGCCTTACATATATAGAAAGGGACGGTTTGGGCCTGCAAATGGGTGCACTTGCCAAGTTGAATTGGCAGACTAAAACTGCACACACAGACACTGCAGTTGCAGGGCTTGGCCATGTTTACAGGGCTACCCATGTGGGTGCCACAATCAGTACTGCAGGCCCACTAGTACCATTTTATTTACAGGCACCAGACACCTCTAGTGCACTTTACTAGGGACTTACTTGTAAATCACATATGCCAGCCATGGAATAGCCAATTACACATACAATTTACACAGGAGCACTTGCACTTTAGCACTGGTCAGCAGTGGTAAAGTGCCCAGAGTAACAAAACAAGCAAAAACAGAGTCCAGCACACAGTCAAAACATGGGAAGCAGAGGCAACAGAAGACAGGGGAGACCACGCCAAGGCTGCCGGTCTAATACCTATTCATGTAAAATGATTTTACAAGTTAAGATTTGTATTCTTCTCACACATGCCATTTGTTGCTGGTTTTCAGCTGTCCATGGACAAAGTTAAAGGTCACACCAATCCTGGCCCACCAAGGGTGGACCTGTGGCAATTACTGTAGTGTACATTTTGACTCATAGACTTTGACTGCACAATTACTGCACATGTAGTCTTGCAAGGACTTCCCTTTTGCAACACAAGCTGCAAGGCAGGCCTGCTGTGATACAAAGATGGCAGATGACTCATCAGTGCACCAGAGTTGTTTTCAACACCCCAGCAGCCCCATTGGTTCTAGTGTAGGACCAAGATCAGGATGGCTCTCTTGGCACAGTTCACAGGCCCCTGACTATGTACAGAGCAGATTACCCCCCCCCCCCATGGGGATTTTCTGCAAATGGGTCTGTCATCCTGAAGTGACTTATTGGAACTGCAGTGCACATTCAAGTCAAGAAATCCAACATCACACCTGAAGTCCCCTGCCCCATTATGTACTGGGGACTTACAAGTTGTTTGTGTCAGCCCTGCCCTATTATGTACTAGGGACTTACAGGTTGTTGCTGTCAGCCTTGCCTTATTATGTACGAGGGACTTACAGGATTGTGCTGTCAGCCTTGCCCTAATATGTACTAGGGACTTACAGGTTTTTGATGTCAGCCTTGACCTAATATGTACTAGGGATATACAGGTTGGTTGTATTGGACTTGTGTTATACTTTTTTTAAGAATTAGTATGACTATGTGTATGTTGTGATATTTGATCCCTTTATGCATTTATAGATCATTGGTAGGTAGTGGAACAGGGTCATTTCTGCTGACCCAGGGTACAGGCGGTGTCAGCTGTCACTTGAACCAGTCACCCTTGTTTGTGCTGGCCAAGCACACAGGTGTAGTTAATGGAAATGAGACTGGTATATTTACTGTCCTCCACAAAGTGTGTAGATATGTATCTGGACTTAAATGCCTCCATAGTATTTTTGATACAGTGAGTATTTGACAATGTGTGATCATTTTGCGCACAAGGGGTGTGCAATATAATAGTCTTCCGCCAGATCTAGGCACCTGAACCTTGATTTGAGGACGCCAAATATCCTCTCCACCACATTTCTAGGGATATACAGGTTGGTTCTATTGGACTTGTGTTATCATTTTTTCAGAATTAGTATGACTATGTGTATGTTGAGATATTTCATCCCTTTATGCATTTTTAGATCATTGGTAGGTAGTGGAACAGGGTCATTTCTGCTGACCCAGGGTGTTGAAGTAAGCCTCAGCAAGGCCTACTAGTGCAAGGGGTTCACCTTTCTCTGCACAAAGTCTTCAGACCATGTAGGAAGAAGTTGGCACAGAAACTGGAATAAAAGACACAAGTTTATTAACCTCATGAGGTGGTACTACAGTTCAAACAGCACCCTAGGGTAATGTCTGAAGTAGCACACTGAACTGAGAGAGCATGGTCCTTTTATACCCACACAGGGGCTAAAAAGAGATGGTACAATTATGGAAACAAGACTTGTATACATGTAAGGTCATGTGGAAAATGCACAGTCGACAGGTAGGAGGAGCTAACAGTTTCCAAGGACTAACAGCTGCAGACCTTACTGAGCATGTGCGAAAGTAAGAGATGCTAAATATAACTTGTCACTAGGCAGATTTCAAGAGCAGTTAACAGAAAGGTAGGACAGAGCACATGGCAGCATGTAGCAGAGAAAATGGCTGCCATGAATACAAAATGGATTCCGCAAAATGTTCACAATAGTTACTAAATACAAGATGTCTTCTGCTAATGCTTAATCTAATCACTGCTAAATTACAACAGACGACCCTTTCAGCATTAGCTGAAGACATTCGTCTTTCTGGGATAATCTAAATATTCATCCTGTATATTTATGCTCATCATTTCAGCTATTTCCTTATCTAACATATGTTGTGCCTTCATTTCTGTAATATTTATTTTGGTAGGCATACAAGCAGTAATACACATGGAGCAGAACATTGGACCACACTGAATACAGATACAGCATGTAAAAAATATTGCAATTATTACACACAGGATAGTCAGTAGTTTCCAGCCCCAGGCAGAAACAAGAGCCCAAAACCATCCAGAAAAAGTCCAAGTACCAGTCTCCGTATAGATTTCTGCAGCAATTTTATGCAATTTAGATATTGCATCATATACTAAAGGTGAGTGATCTGGGATAAAAACACAACAACTACTACAGATGATTCGACATGCACCACCTCGATCAGCTAATATCACATCTAGTACCATACGATTTTGGAGCGCTACAATCCTTGCAACTTGGAGTTCCTCAGTAATATTCCCAAGTGCCAGAGCTGCCTGATTGGTAACAGCTTCCACAACCCTAGTTAATTGTCTCACTTTCCCACTGTTTAACGCAACACCTACAAAGGGAAACAATCCTAAATTAAAATCAACATATTGTTGCAGGCTAGTATCCGCTTGGTCTACCTCATTTGTACTTATTTCCCTTTTATATCTATTGTTAATGATGTCATTGAACAGTTTTAAATCTCGGTGATATGATGCAGAAGCCAAAAACACAGGGGGTAATAGAAAAGATACATAACACACACCTGACCACCCAACAGGTAGTTGGTAATATCCATAGTTACCACAAACAAAATATGTATTATGTGAAGCTGTAAAACTACTATTATTTACACTCTCAATAGTTAAAATCAAGGTACAAACGCTTATCCCTACTGGAATTCGTCCAATGTATCGTATACATAAATCTGCTTTAGTTTTTGTAACAGAAATCACAAATTGTTCTTTCTTGTCAGAGTCTCGTATATTTGTGAAGACATATGGTATTGAAACATCGTCTGGTTGATACTCTTCCGATTCCCATTTAGTTCCTTTAGCTTGGGGATACCCATCTTTGTCTTGGTAGCACACTTTATTAAGGCGAAAAAGAAGTCCGCCCTCTGTACGTTTTCCAGAGGCAAACAAAATCATGTACCAAGCTTGACAAGAACCATTGTGTGAAAAAGGAAGAGGAATGAAAGGTGTTCCTCCTTTCTTTTGATGCGCAGGTATCATTCCACATACCCAACAGTTAGTATTATTTGTAGCATTATGAGTATGATGCAACATCTGAATGAAAGCATTATTGAAGTGCGATTGACGGTGCTTCTGCTCCTGATAGGGAAGCGTAAAGTAATAGTGATCCTCTGGTACTGGAGTAGTGGCAACAAAAAACTCACGAGCAGGAGACTTCTTTTCAATAAACCAGGTGATTGTTGCTGTAACCACCAAAACAACAACAAACCCCATAACACTAATGATCAATTTGTTATTCATTTTAGCAACAGTGACAATCGACCCTTTCAGAAATGAATTAAAAACAATCGTTGGAGCTCTTATCCCTGGGCAGCCGCTGATTTCTTCACCACGGGCCAAGACGGGTGTCACTACTCTAATGCAAGGCTGATCCACCCCCCTTGCCACATTGGCTCTCCGTTTCACTAACCCAGGGCGGTAGCTCAACCAGTCTTTTCAAAACAATTTTCAGATTCTTTCCTTGGTCTCAAATTATATCGCGACACTCCAGAAGTCGTATGGTCCGGGAAGACCTCTGCAGATTCGTCAGGTGATATAGCACGGCCTTTCTCTGTAGTCAAAATCTCTCGATGATCGGTCAGCACAGCAGGTTCCACCAAGGTAGGTAGCACTCTCTTGCAGTGAGTACTATGGACCCAATTCTTTCGGTTCGTCACTCGAACTGCTGTCCTTGTGGCAAAGAGCACCTGTTCTGGGCCTCGCCACCTTGGTTCCAAGCTGCTTGATCTTTCACAAGACTTAATCATCACCTGGTCACCAGGTCGGAGTTCATGGCCTTCACCTGTAGATCTGTCAGGAAGTGCTTCTCGAACCTGTTGATGAATAGAAACCAAATTGTCGGTTAACTGTGCCAAATAATCATTCATCAGGACACAAGGCACATCATATACAGATTTTGGTTTAGGAACTCCCCAAATATTTATTGGTCTCCCAAATACTACTTCATAGGGGCTAAGGCCAAGTCGGGAGTGTGGCACTGACCTAATAGACAATAATGCCAATGGTAATGCATCCGGCCAAGTTAAGGATGTGGAAGCCTGTATCTTCGCTAATTTCAGCTTCAATGTAGCATTATATCTTTCCACCAACCCTGCCTATTGTGGGTGGAAAACCGCATGGAACTTCTGTTTGATCCCTAATCCTTTCAGGACATACTTAATAACTTCCACAACAAAATGAGGTCCGTTATCACTCCATAAAAGTCTGCAAACACCAAACCTAGGGAAAAATTCTTTCAAAAGCACCTTTGCTGTGGTAATGGCAGTATTATCCTTTGTGGGGTACGCCTCTATCCATTTACTGAAGGCACAAACCACCACCAAGACATACTTTAAATTGTTGCAGCGTTCAAGCTGAATATAATCCATTTGTAGAACTTCAAAAAGGTGCAGTTGGTGTAGCAAACCCTCCTGCAGGAGTACGTGTCCCTTTTCCAGGATTGTATTGTAAGCAGATCAAACAAGACTGTACTACTCTCTTAGCTGTATTGGAAATTTCTGGATGCTCCCAAACTTGCGTAAGCAACTTCGTTATTGTTGAAGCTCCAACATGTGCCAGCCCATGTGCCATCTGAACCATAGGTTGTACAAAAGCTATAGGCAATTTCCATTTATCCATCTGCTTATTCAGCCAACAGCCCTCATCATCCAATTCTCCATCTTTAGACCATTGCTCACGTTCTTTCACAGAAGCAGATTTCTGTATATCTAATACGTCTTGTCTAGCATTATGCCAACGTTCAGCTTGTGACTTCACTACATACATAGAAGTAGTACTTCGCTGCATCGCAGTCTCACGTGCTACACGGTCTGCAAGAGCATTACCTTGCCCTATCTTATCGGTCACTTTCTTATGTACACTACATTTCACAATAACTAGTTTATTTGGATATGTCAATGCAGTCAAGAGGTTATGCACTAATTCTCCGTGCATTATCTGCATCCCGTGGGATGTGAGAAAACCTCTCTCCTTCCAAAGCAAACCAAAATCATGAGCCACTCCAAAAGCATAGCGGCTGTCTGTGTAAATGTTCACACTTAAATCAGTACTAAGCTCACATGCTCGTGTCAAAGCTATTAGTTCAGCTGCTTGAGCTGACTTCTGTGGTATACGAGCTGTCTCCACTACTGTGTGTATTGTGGTGATTGCATATGCAGCTGAGGTCGTACCATCTGGCAACTTCAAACAAGAACCATCAACCCACAGTTCGCCGTCTACATCTAAAAGGGGCGTATCTTGTAAATCAACACAACCCTTTGTCTGTTCTTCGGTAAGGCATATACAATCATGTGTTTCTTGTGACTGAGGCTGAGTCACCGGATATGGCAACAAAGTAGCTGGATTTAGTGTCGCACATCTCTTCAGTGTAATGTGAGGAGCCAACAATGTAAACTCATAACCTGTCATACGGGCGCTAGTTAAATGTTGTGTCTTTGTTTGATTTAAAAGAGCATCAACCGCATGGGGTACTAGCACCAACAGCTTATGTGACAAAACTATCCCTTCACTCTGACGTATTGAGACAGCTGTTGCGGCAACTGAACGAAAACACCCGGGCAACGCTCGAGCGACAGGATCAAGTACTGCTGAAAAATATGCACAGGGACGTTGCTTATCGCCATGTGTCTGTACTAAAACTGACAATGCACATCCATCTTTCTCGTGTACGTAAAGTGCAAAAGGCTTCATGTAATCTGGAGTACCTAACACTAGTGCAGAACAAAGGGCTTGTCGCAGCTGCCGGAAAGCAGTCTCACATTCATCTGTCCATGGGAGGGGCATTGGAGTATCTTTAGTCAAAAGTGCTAGCAAAGGTTTGGCAATGTGTGAAAACCCTAATATCCATTCCCTACAAAAAGAAGTAAGACCAAGGAATGCACAAACATCTTTCTGAGTAGAGGGTACTGGTGTGTCTAAAATTGCTTGAATACGATCTGATGTAAGTGCAGGGCCCTCCTTAGACAAAAGGTGACCTAAATAGGTTACCTTTGGTCTACAATATTGCAATTTCTTTCGTGACACTTTATGATGGTGTGAAGCAAGAAAAGAAAGTAAGGACAAAGTGCACTTTTCACATTGCTCCGGGGTATCAGCTGCCAACAAAATATCATCAACATATTGTATGAGAGCCACACCTTCAGGCAAAACAAAAGAATCAAGTTGTCGTTTTAACGCCTGACTATAAATACTTGGACTTTCCGTATAGCCTTGAGGAACTCTGCAAAATCTAAATGATCATTTATTCAAAGTAAAACCAAACAAATATCGTCTGTCAGGATGAATAGGGATCGAAAAGAAAGCATTCTTCAAGTCTATCACAGAGAACGTAGTTGCAGTCGGGGGAACCAAAGTAAGGAGTGTCGTGATGTCAGATACCACAGGATATTGTGGTATCACAATTTTATTGACTTCTCGTAAATCAATAATGAATCGGTAAATCCTAGTATCAGTATCCTTTTTCAGAATAGGAAGAATCGGACTGTTACAAACATTATACAGAACTTCCTCAACAACTCCAACTGCAATAAGATCATGCACAATTCGTGTGAGTGCTTCTTCGCCCTCCTGTGAAATTTTGTATTGAGGCAAACGTGGCAATACAGCTCCCTCCTTGACACTAATATGTACCGGTGGAATAATCATTTGTCCCACATCAGTATCTGAAGTAGCCCACAAAGTACTAGGGAGTGAAGCTAATGCAACATCCTCTTTAACAAGACAAACTCTTTCCATCACAGGATGATTATCATTTAAAATAACACGCACCCCTTCAGGAGAGCATCGTATTGTAGCCCTGAAATACTTGAGCATATCAAGACCCACAATATTGTCTGGTGTATTTGGAGAAAGCAAAAATGGACATGGAGCAGTACATTTATCAACATGGAATGCAAGTGGTTGTGACAATGGGCTAGGGGAAGGTGTTCCATCGAAACCTATCGATGTAATGGTTAAGCCAGACAGGGGAGCCCTTGGAATCAATTGTTTAGACAAGGCGCTACGAGTAGCTCCTGTATCAACCAGAAACTGATCAGTAAGACCCAAAACATGTGCTGTAACATAGGGACCCCTCTGATCTACTGGAACTTCAACTGATTCCTTACCCCATCCTAGGCAATCCTATGCATAAGCAGAATCTTGGAAATCAGGCTGCACATGATCAGACATCTGGTATTGGTTCCATCTATCAAAAGTGTTAAACCCATCCTGCCCTCGTGTATTAGCATCAACCCTAGCATGATCATTTGTGCTTCTTCTAGGTCCTGAATATCCTGAGCGATTTCTCATTTGTCCCCGACCACGTGAACACTGCTGAACACGTAGTGCTGGACAATCGGCAGCCCAGTGCCCAAATTTCTTACAATACGCACACTGATCATCAGACAAATTCGAACGAGTGTAAGAAGAACCATAAGATCCACGTCCACCTCTATCACTACCTCTAAAAGGCGGACCATAAGCTTGAGCCAACATAACCTTCGTCTTTAATTCTTTAATCTTTTTCTTCTCGCTACCTTTTGCTTCTAATTCCTGTCGTTCATAATACTGAGCCATAGTCAAAAGAGAAACCGGAGTAGAGGTAGTCCATGAACTTTCACTAGCTTTTAGACGACTAGCTATTCCTGGTAACAGATTTGCAACATATTTATCGACGAACAAATGTCTGCCCGTATCATCTGACAATGACTGACCGCTAAAATCATGAAATGCTTCTTCAAAGCGTGTAAAGAAATCAGAGACCGATTCATCTGCCTTTTGTTTACAAGACGCTAAAACAGTCCAATCTATCTTTTTAGGGGGAATAATCGTTTTCAACTTAACTAATATGGCTGCAGGAAGATCTAGAATCAACTGATATGGCTTTTTCGCAGGTTCCCTATCCCCGTCCATCTGTTCTATTTCTTTCCATGATGCCCCAAAAACTGTACGATCATCAATTTTACGAACAGTTCTCCACATATCTGGCGGTAATATCAATCCGAAAAATAAATCAATGTGAGCCAAAGTCATAGTACAAGAACTAATTGCTCCCTCAACTTCCTCATAAAAGGCGGCTGGATTTTTCCGCGGGTCAGGTAATGCTGTTTTAAGTGCCATTACATCTGCCCTATTCCAAGGAGTATACACCCAATTATAAATAAAATAACCCTTAGCATCAACAGAAGTTTTATCATCATTTGTACCCAATCCTTTAGGAGGAACATACAAAGGCGCGGCCTCCCGCATTGGTTTCGCGTGAACTATCATAGTCTTATCTGTTTCAAAGATGGAAGCTTACGCCCCTTCGGTCTGAGATGCTCGTGCAACTGCGTCCGCAGCCCTTTTCTCTTCTTGCAAACGGACTGCCACAATACGTAATTTCATTAAACGCCTGATTGCATCAGCCACCTGGGAGAAAACAAAAAGACCATCACGCATTTGCTTATGATCAGCTGCTACATCATCGGGCTCTAACTCATCAGAATATTTCCGATATAGTTCAATAACTTCTGAGCCAAATGCCTCAGTAAAATATAGCTGCTCCTTTTCCGTCCACCCTTTCATGTTGTCTAAAAGTTCAGAAGCAGAAACAATGGTACGAATAGTTTTACGAGGAATAGATCTAAGCTCAGACGCACGGTCAGCAGGCAGCATAGAGCTACTGTCCCGCATCTTCTGTTGCTCCGAACTGGAGACTTTAGGTAACTCATGAGGGGCAGAAGGGACGACATACGGAGGTGGAGGGCGATCTAGTAAGAATAAATCATCATGTGGTTTATTAAGGATAGGATAGAGAGGTTGCCTAACAGTGTATTGGCCAGTTACCTGTAGCTTACGTTCTTTCTCTTCTAGCTCCTTTAAGTCATTTATTTATTTATTTCTCATTTCCAATGCTTTCACATATACATTCTTCCGCTGCTCTTTCTCAAGCAAGGCTTGCTCACGCTTCACTCGTCCACGCGCTTCTTTCTCCCACATTCGTACACAGTCAAACATATCTTGCCTAGACTTTCGCTTACACATACATTGTTCCACATACTCAATCTTTCGCGAATCAAATGACCCATGCATAGGCCAACGTAACTCAGGATCCGCGCGGGTGTATTTATTCCATAATGTGCTGTACATTATAGAAGAAAGACCATGTTTAACATACATATCTCTATTTGGTGTCCCCTCTGGGGGTGCCGGTTGCGATTCTTCCAATCTCAAATTGGTACCATTACAAAAGCAACACATCCTACGAAGTGCGCTAAAAACAGGCATGCCAAAAATAGTGCAGAATATGCAATATTATAATCAAAGTAGCACTTAAGGTGCCGTTCAAATCAAAATTAAATTGGAGAAAATTCTCCTCATTACCTGCCTATATAAATTGCAATTTATATATCAAATCCAAAGAATACAAATTGACTAGTCACCCAAATCACGAGAGCCACAGTAAGTAGTGCTAAACTACATTACCAAACACAGGCATCAAAACCCACAGCAAGTGCCGTAAAACGGCTCTTACCAATCACAGGGTGTCCAGGTTCCAACTGCCAAGTTCTAAAATCGACCAAATGGTCACTGCATGACGAATGAACAAAAAGGATCTCAGTTGAGGACCTGCGTCACCTGGATGGTCAAATCAGAAAGAAGGGAAAAACGCCGTGGTTGCCAAGACTTGGGTCTCCTCAGGCATTAATCGTCCGCAGCGAGATTCCAATCCTTCGTCGCGACCAATCCGTTGGGCATCCGAGTCGCCGATGAGTCCCTGTTCGGGCGCCAATTTGTTGAAGTAAGCCTCAGCAAGGCCTACTAGTGCAAGGGGTTCACCTTTCTCTGCACAAAGTCCTCAGACCATGTAGGAAGAAGTTGGCACAGAAACTGGAATAAAAGACAAAAGTTTATTAACCTCATGAGGTGGTACTACAGTTCAAACAGCACCCTAGGGTAATGTCTGAAGTAGCACATTGAACTGAGAGAGCATGGTCCTTTTATACCCACACAGGGGCTAAAAGGAGATGGTACAATTATGGAAACAAGACTTGTATACATGTAAGGTCATGTGGAAAATGCACAGTCGACAGGTAGGAGGAGCTAACAGTTTCCAAGGACTAACAGCTGCAGACCTTACTGAGCATGTGCGAAAGTAAGAGATGCTAAATATAACTTGTCACTAGGCAGATTTCAAGAGCAGTTAACAGAAAGGTAGGACAGAGCACATGGTGAGCACATGGCAGCATGTAGCAGAGAAAATGGCTGCCATGAATACAAAATGGATTCCGCAAAATGTTCACAATAGTTACTGAATACAAGATGTCTTCTGCTAATGCTTAATCTAATCACTGCTAAATTACAACAAGGGTACAGGCGGTATCAGTTGTCACTTGAACCAGTCACACTTGTTTGTGCTGGCCAAGCACACAGGTGTAGTTAATGGAAATGAGACTGGTATATTTATTGTCCTCCACAAAGTGTGTAGATATGTATCTGGACTTACATGCCTCCATAGTATTTTTGATACAGTGAGTATTTGACAATGTGTGATCATTCAGACACATTGAAGTCAGACTGCGTGAAATAGGCTTCTGGATAATAATAATTTCTGGAGATTTTCCATGTTACTCATCTTCCTTAACATCACTGTCCCATCCTTCATGCATGTCATGGTTATGTATAATTGTGAACTTGACAGAAGGCTATTGCTTCTTCTACAGGCAATGTCATATGTGCCATTACATTTGCATTTTTTGCAATTTGAGATGACTCTCGCCCACACATCTCTCCACATCAGCCACAGCACTTGTGTAGTGTCTAGGTCACTTCCACATATTGGCTGGCAAAGGTATGTACAGATGTGTCTCAGGTGTCCATCTACATTTGTTTGTTTGACATGAGCACTCACACAGATCTTCATTCACCATTTATTGCCGTGTGCATTATAAGTGTTTTGATTGTGTAAATACTCCTGACAGCTATGAGTGCATGTCTCAATATGTCTGTCTCCTTACTCAGCTGTGTGGATTGTCAAGGGTTTGTGGATTGATTTGACATTGTTTGACATGAATGCAAGATGGCAATTGAATAGAGTCAGACAGATCAAGGCATCCAGGTATTTCTTCCTTTGTAGCACGCATTGCACCACTTTGAAAACCCTTGCGCCACATTATGAATATGCCAGGCATAATGTATGAAAGGGGGGGTGTTCACCCATTAGGAGGCCCAGAAAAATGGCACAGTGTAATCTACGAGATTCCAGTGTGTCATTCTGGGCGTCATGTTTAACACCTGCTCAAAGCTGGTGTTGACATGAGGCTCACCATTATATACAATGATCCTCTATGTACTTTGCAGGATTAGCGATAACATTTTCAGCCCTAATGCTGCAAAGTACCACAATAGCATCAGGAATTATGACACTATTGATCTTAACGTGGGCCATAGTACGGCGTATGTTAAATACAGCGCACACATGGTGCCGTTAGGGGGGGTGCAATGGGGTTCAAGAACAGTGGTGCTTCATGTAATGATAATAAAATCTGGGCCCTAGGATGCCATATTGTATGCATGATGATGTGTATGCTTGCTTACCTACATTGCAAATTGCCCATCCTTGAAACGCTGTTTGATTATTGTTTGTTGGAAGATGTATGCATCATGGACGCTGCCTGGATATTTTGCAAGGATGTTTGTGAATATCCCTCGATGGACCACAATTGCCTGCACATTAATTGAGTGTGTGTGTTTCCTGTTCCTGAAGAGATGTTCAGTTGCAGCAGGAGGGACACGTTGGACATGTGTGCAGTCCATTGAACCAAGCACATGCGGCAACCCAGCAATTCCATAAAATCCTTGTTTGGTGTCCTGCTGCAGTTGCTGAGTGTTGGGGAACAGGATGCAGCTGGGAGTGTGGCGGATGATGGACCCCAGTACAATGAGGAGGAAGGCAGAAAAGGATGGTTGGGAGATCTCACCCACTTCTGCTGCAGTGGTCTGGAATGTAGTAGACAGACTCAGAGCCTTCTTACTGTAACCAGGCCTCATCAAACAGGATTCCCTATTGACACGAAACAGATGCAACGTGCTGAGAAGTAGTGCAAGACTTCTGGTATGTTCTTTGATTTAAACTTTATGAAGGGTCCAGCCTCTCATACACACTGTTAAAATGTCCTCCATTTTCAAAAGGTTAGTAGAATCTAAAGTATCCTGCCGACAGTCCTTATTTTTTTAAAGAAATTTCCTTGCAAAACGTATTGTCTAATAAACTATGTTTTAGTTACGTCAAACCAGCAAAATCAATGAGACTTTTGAATGAATATGTGGGAAGATTTCAGAAGAAAATACATAGTTTTCACACCTGCAATATCTGAAGGTTGTCAGTTCTGTAGCAGGGATGTGGCCATATGTATCGGTTTAGTGCCACAGAGCAGAACAAGTCACCTGTTCATTCTATAATGCACATCCCTGTTCTTTCCCCCTGCGCTGGCACTCTTTTGGCAGCCTAGCACCAATGCAGGCACCTTTGCACCATGGTGCAAGGGTGCCTGTGTTGCATGCAAGATTGTTATTGTGCAGGAAGTGAGATCCTGCACAAAAATAATCCTGAGAGGATTTTTCCTCTATGTGTGCTTCAGAATGCAGCACACAGAGTAAGAGACAAAAATGAGGAGAAATAAAGACATTTCATTTGGTCGGCCTCTCCTGGGGAGGTGTATCTTTCAGGCACATTCCCAGGTTTTCCAAGTTTGGTAAATCTAGAAGTGCACCAAAAACCACCCAGGGAACTCCTCCCTTGTGCAAAGTAAGGCAACACAGAGATTTTCAGTGCCTTGCTATACTCCATATTTTGAAGTCATTCAAAGCCAAGCAAAGTGGTTTACGTCATGCATGTATTACATTGCATGGTGAAGGCATGGTGCAAACCACTCAGAAGTATGTCCCTTTGTTTAAAATATAAACCCCTTAACACCATTAAGCAATTTTCACCAGTTGTCTGTTAACTGTAGAACATATATAATCCCATCATAATTAGCTCCCGGTTAGGAACACGGTCTCTAATATTTGGAAAAGTCCTAACTATGGTGGGATTTAAATGGAGATTAAAGAATCCAATTATGATGTATAGCATAGAGAGTTCAAGAAATTCTTACATAAATGTACTGATGGTTGTCATAGTTTGGTCCATAGAACACTTACAAATACCTTTTTAGAGCCTTCATTATAATTTCATTATGAGCCAATGCGCAAAATATCAGATCCTGAAATGAGAATTGTAACCTTTAGGTTTTTGTGTCATTATTGCTACTCCTCTAGTGTGTATGTTATGAGCTGAAAAAAGGTGTTCCTGATGTCCACCATATCAAGTAAATTTAACAATTTCAGAACCTTGTGCTCTTTGACATTTGTAGGATTGTTTAAAGATTGGATATCTTTGTGTTTTAATTTATGTCAGTGTTGTTGTTTCTATTTTGTTTAATAAAGAAACATAAGAAAACATTAAGCTACTAAAACATTCATGGATACTTCGGCAATAGTCAGTATGGTCAATTTCCTCACAACATAATGCCAGCTTCTTGTTAGGGGGGGTGGAAAATTCTGCTTCGCCATCAGAGTTCATGGATCTTTGCTAACTCCACTCTACGCAAGAATTGCAGAGTTCTGGCAAAACTCTGCCAAGAGCTATGTGGCGGAGCCGTATCTTGTGCGCAGTTTCCAATGTTAAGTTGACGAGCAAGAGTGAGATTGTGCATCCTTTAGCTTTGTTTTGAAGCACTAGAATGCCATCCAGTGAGATTTTCTGAACGTGGGCGGTCACAGCAGGTCACAACCTTTCCCGTTGAGAAAGCTGCTGCTCGAGTTGAATTTGTACTTGTGTGGCTGAAAGAAACAGTGCCCTCTAGCACACTGTGTGGTGCCATTTTCACAGATTTTACAGTGCAGAACAAGCTCCTGGAGCTAAAAATCAGTGTGACCAGCATGATTTGACGAATTCTTCCCGCTTGCATAATGCCGTGGAATTTCGCAGAGTTCGTATGTAACTTTGTGGAGTTCTGTGGAGTAAAACTCTGCAACCTCCACCCTACTACTGGTATGCAACTATGAAGGAAAAAAATAAAATATAAAAAAGCCTGTGTTTTGGAAGTAAGTATATTTGCCTGCTTTCACATTTCTACCCTGTCAATGTATTATTCAAGCTTTCAAACATATTTTCAGTATACAAAAGTGGCATGTGCAAACTTCTGCATTGGCATAACCTCACATTGTACATCTCTATTTGGACGCTTGCACTTTTGTTCTGATCAACTATTTGTACAAAACATATTCCAGAGTTTTTTCTTTTCATTATTTCAGCAGGGTATATCACAGACGCATATTGTATGATGGAACCATGGAGTTAGGCCGACTACCGATGAGGTGCCTTTGTAGCCTGAAGGTGAGCCTTTCCAAGTTGCAGCACTTTGAGGTAAGCTCCATGGGATACTCCTGGTCTTCCAAGGGAGGATTTTTACAATATGCAATGTACAAAGTAAAGTAAACTACTTGCCATAGTACTATTCTAAGCACAGTGGTCACTTTTCCAGATCTGGGTTCACTGACTCATTCCCGCTCTTCAATTTGCACAGGAGGCTTCTGCAAACCAGTCCTCAGTTTCACAAGGAATTTAAGTCCCACTAATCGAAAGGTATTTTTCTTAATAGGCCTATTCTGTGGCAGAACCTTCTGCATCCTCCAGCCACACAGGACATGTTCCACAAGGATGGAGAGGCTACTTTAGTAGGACGTTGACTTTCCAGGCCCTGTGCGTCAGAATGACACTGTCCCAGATAATGTTGGTCTCCAAGTTTTATTACTCCATTGATAGAATTCAATGCAGAAGGTCATTTGGTTTATTTCCAAAATGTCACAAAGCATCATTTGTTGTGGGAGAGAAATGATGTTCCTGGTACTTTCCTAGAACCAGAAGTAAACCAATTGATCATGGTAGAGATCATATTCGAGGTAGAGGAAAAACATTTTGCTAAATCATCACTGCCAAGCACATGCTGGGTAAAACAAATGTAAGACATTTCTTTGGTTAAAAAGAATTCATCTTATTGAGTAGTCCATGGGATGCAAGAAGAGCTACCACTTAGTAGGGTGCAACACGTTTGAAGAAAATCATCTGAAGGCAAAGCAAGTAAATAAAACATTGCTTACATGAACTGTTTTTTTTTAATCAAAAATTACTTTTTAGTTGCCTTTGCTCTTTCTTTAACAAAACTCAAAAAGCTATATTTTGAAAAAGACGCACAAATTGAAAAGATTGAGAGGCACTGTGCAACTCAAGCTGTGCCCTTCTGTGGTTCATCTCTCTTCCCACTAGGAACAAGATCAGTGAAGTACGTTCGAAAGATATCAATCAAACAATAATACCATATTAAAGCGGATTGCAAAGAGGAATTTCAGAATACACAAACGAATGATGTCCTAGTGTTATGAAACAACGCTAGACGTCATGTAAAAATGCGTGCTTCATTCGTAATGCATGTAGCCTAAAGGCTGCAGAGTTTGTGTAAATAAAATTGCTCACTCAGAGATATGGGGTGTAGTTATATCTGGATTATACGAAACGTCTTCACTACAGTATGCAGCAGCGAGGATACAATAGTATGCAGGCTTCACAATAAAGGATGCAAAAATATACACAGTGACGAAAACCATCTAGATTAGGGAAAATATGTTAGCCTCACTAGAAAGAAAATTCAGCTGCCGTTTGCGCTGATATTATGGGCCATATTTATACTTTTTGACGCAAAACTGCGCTAACGCAGTTTTGCGCCAAAAAAATTAGCGCCGGCTAACGCCATTCTGAAGCGCCATGCGGGCGCCGTATTTATTGAATGGCGTTAGCCGGCGTTAGCCGGCGTTAGCCGACCGGCGCTGCCTTGTGTGCGTGAAAAAAAACCACGTACACCAGGCAGCGCCGGCGTAGGGAAAAATGGCGTTTGGGCGTCCAAAAATGGGGCAAGTCAGGCTGAGGCAAAAAATACGTCTTAACCCGATTTGCGCCATTTTTTTTTGGCGCCCAGATGCCATTAACATGACTCCTGTCTTAGCAAAGACAGGAGTCATGCCCCCTTGCCCAATGGCCATGCCCAGGGGACTTCTGTCCCCTGGGCATGGTCATTGGGCATAGTGGCATGTAGGGGGGCACAAATCAGGCCCCCCTATGCCAAAAAAATAAATTAAAAAAAATACTTACCACAACTTACCTTTTCTTCCCTGGGATGGGTCCCTCCATCCTTGGGTGTCCTCCTGGGGTGGGCAAGGGTGGCAGGGGGTGTCCCTGGGGGCTTGGGAGGGCACCTCTGGGCTCATTCTGAGCCCACAGGTCCCTTAACGCCTGCCCTGACCCAGGCGCAAAAATCCGGCGCAAATGCGGGTTTTTTAGACCCGCCCACTCCCGGGCGTCATTTTTGCCCGGGAGTATAAATCTGACGCAATAGCATCGGAGTCATTTTTTAAGACGGGAACGCCTACCTTGCATATCATTAACGCAAGGAAGGTGTTCACGCCCAAAAATTACGCTAACTCCATGAACTTTGGCGCTAGACGCGTTTAACGCCAAAGTATAAATATGGAGTTAGTTTTGCGTCGAATTTGCGTTGAAAAAAACGACGCAAATTCGGCGCAAACCGAGTATAAATATGCCCCTATATGTACATACCAGAAAATTCAGAAGCACAACACAGCAACACTCGATATAGCGCCGTTGCTAGCAATTGCGGACCTGACACCGGCAGTCCACCCCTGCAGTATTGTTGTAAGCACGGTCAGCTCCAGTTGGATGTCAGGCGTGCAGACCCCCCCCCCCAAAAAAAAGAATGGCAGTCGTAGCCAGGCAGCAGGAGAGGTCCCAATATCCAAAAACAAGGCGTGTGCTGCTGCCAAGAGTGGCGGGGCCGCTGCTTCCATTCCTTGGAGGGACTGAGGGCCTAGGTTGCACGCCTTCAAGGCAAGGCTCCTATCACGTGTGTTGCTTGTGTTCCCAACTCAACACTGTGCTCAAGAAGAAGTGTTCTACGTTTCTGTTTTTCTTTTTTCTTGTCTCTTCAGACAAATTGAGCCTCTGAGGCACATAGATTAGTCACGGGACTGGTGTGATTTGCAGGGAATAATATGTACCAGATACCACGTGGGCTTCCATTGCTCTAACAAACATTTACTTTTGGTATGTCTCCTTTTTTTAGAGAAGTGTTAGTGTTTGTAGTGTTAGTGATGGGTTACTGGCATATGCATTTGAATAACAATCACCAACCTTTGAAAGGATGCCAAGAAGCTCAATGGCATGTGATGGCATCAGGCAGTACTGGCTCTTAAAATAACAGTGATTATGCATTCTGGGGCTTGTAAATTTGGTTCAAAACTATCCTTATTGGATCAAAAATCTCAGCAAGCAAAGTAACGCTGGCAAAAAAAAAACAGGAATGGTGGAAATTTTCACAAATGTAATGGGTACACTTGCGTAGAAAATCCACCTTTTCTGCATGGTCCCCTCAGAATATGTTTTTGAAACATATTTTTAGTAACATTTATGTTATACAAAAATTGTTTATGCAAGCATTTTCTACAAATCACAAGCTATGAGTTTGCTTCATCACAGTGTCAGCTTGTGTCGGCCCTCCTATACAATTGGTATAGCAGTTCATAACGTACCAGATTGTGGTGTTTGGTAGCAAAGTTATAGTTAACAACATAATATTCAATCCATCATATATGATCCCTTGTTCTTTAGATGATGTTAAGAGGGTTTGTGATTTTCATGTTCTATGCATGGCCTCTCCATCTAGCTACATCTGAGCCACATGTCGATCACCTCCTTTAGTCTACCTGCATGTATACGCTACTCCTCTACCATATCTTCAAGGGAAATTGTAGTGACCAAGGTAAAAAAGGGCCTCATTTACGAGGACCCTGGCACTGGGAGATGCAGCAAGTGTCTTGCTGCACCACCCTGCGTCATTGGCTGGCACACAAATTGCTGCCTAGCACCAACGCAGGCACACTTGCAGCATGGTGCAAGGATTCCTGCATTGTGGGGATGATTGTTTTTGTGCAGGAATGGACACCTTCCTGCACAAAGAGGTTTCTTCCTCTTTCTTTGTGTGCTGCATAATGAAGCATACATGGAAAGAAGAAAAAACATTTCTCCCTGTTGCCTCATTCTTATGGCACCCTTGAGGTGTTGTATCAATCTCACACGTCCCCAGACTTGTAAATCTGGGAAAGTGTCAGATTCCTTCGGTTCCATGGGTGTTGCATGGGAAAACACTAAGCAACACCCATGGAAGTGGGTTATGCGTGAAAGGGGTCCATATTTACAAGGCCATGAAAAGCCACATAAGGTGGCTTTGCATGGCTTTGTAAATATGAGCTAGCACACTGTGCTGCCAGAGCATCAAAAAAATGTCTCTCTTGTGGTGTAGTGTGCTGTTAGATCCTCATAAATGAGGCCCTGAATTTCCAAAAACTAATACTGTTTTAAATTGATCAGTCCCAGGGGTCTTTTCACCAATCTAATGAAGGTACATCAGAGTATTCCACAGAAAAATGGCAAGGGTTCCCTCCATTGCCCACTTTTCAGGGTGGGGGTGTATGTGAGGCCAGGTCTTTGGCAAGCATTCCAGTTGGTGAGAGAGGGGGAAACACGGCTGGAGGCAATATAGACCCCTCACAATACTGCCATTAGGGCAAAAAAACTTATGGGTTTCTCCCCCATCCCCACCTTCTAGTGCATCTCATCATCCCTGTCTGTCTCTCCCTGGGGGTCCTCACAGGTCTTAAAATACATATTTAACAAGGAAAGGGGGTGAAATGTCAAAGTAGGTGCACCCATGGCCTTGGACTTGGGAAGTGGAATCACCAGTGCATCTCTAGTAGACTCAGAAAAATAGCCTAGTCACAGCGACTCAGCATACATGGACTCCGGCTGAGGTGCCGAAATTCTGGCAAATGTGGTGTAGAATTCCGCAGGCAGACCATCTGGGCTCGGGGTTTTCCCCTATGCTATTTATTTAATGTCAAATTTGATCTACTGAGCCATCACTCACCCTCCCAGTGCCTCTTGGACCCCAGGATCCAGCCCACGCAGGAGGAGGCGGTCCAAAAACAAGGTCAGGATTCCCAGCAAGAGGGGCTCCAGACGCTTGTAAAGTGTTACATAGTATTTACAGAAAGATGTGTAGATAGTCCTTAGGGAGTAGACTAGTGTGCCTTTGTTCAACAAGATATGTGTAATAAGCTCTGCTTGTGATTCTGGTCTGATAAGCCAGGCCAACAGTCAGTCCGGCCTCCCTTCTTCATTGTGTGCCCTAGCAATATAGGCCCTCATTACAACCCTGGTGGTCAGTGATAAAGTGGCAGTAATATCGCCAACAGGCTGGTGGTAACTACCGCCAAATTAAGACCATGGCGATGAGAACTCAGATAGACAGCCACTTTACCACACCGACCGCCTGGGCAGAAACAACAGCCACCACGGCGGTAGCCACCTACAGGTAGACAGAAGACAATGTTCCGCCCACCGTATTAAGACACAGGAAACCGCCATCTTTTCTGGGGTGGTACCAGCGATATCAAAAGTCTGGCAGAAACACTGCACAGAAGGGAAAGGACTCATCTTTGGAGACACAGGTTAGAACCACGCTGCCATGGAGCTTGAGCTGCATGTCTTTCCATTGATTTTCTACATCCTGCTCCACTCAATGATGATGAAGACGACGAGGGTGAGTACAGCCGCCTACCACATGGAGGGAGGAAAAAGAGTGTGACACACGCACAACACACACCCCCACCCCCAACACCAAACACACAATCAGCTGCAGTAATAAAACATATTTACTCCGTACCCCTGATGAATAATGCTAGGACAATAGGAATGTATGAAAGTGAGTGTAATAAGATCAACACAGTAGAAATAAGAAAATGCTATGTAACTGTTATACACATATGTACAGTTCAAGGGACACTGCCCAGTCCTCATTGTGCGTGGGCCAGTGGGCCACAGGCTTAAGTCCAAGCCCCCACTTCTCACCTTCATCAACATGGAGAGAACACTGCAGGGGCATCTTATTTGTTGGATCCTTGGGTAGGGGAGGGTTAGACCTCCCCTGCCCAAGTTAAAAGTTAACGTTAAAGTATCCCCCTGTTACAAAACAGGCCATTGGGGTAGATAGCACATGAAAGAAGGCCATTGGATCTTGGCTTGAGGTATAATCACTTCCCAGGGTAACATCTTTTCCCAGCAGTTTGCCCCTGATCAACACAGATTGTCCCTCTTTGTCCATAGTTGAGTGAGTGAGCTCAAAGTGTGTCCCTGCCCTGATCCATATGAGTGCACCCTGGAAGTAGGCTGAGTAGGAGGTAGCATTTAATTTCCACTCCATCTACCATGTAAGTGGTCAGCCTTCCCCCTTATAAGGTGGGTATCTAGTAACATGAATATCTGCACTCCTCCCCTCTTCAAGTGTCAGTGTATGTTATGGCATTTGGAGGCGAACCCAAGCCCACTCATATTCCTGGACATAAAGATTAAGGTGTATTTAAGATCTGCCATAGATGCAAACGGAGAATACTTTTTGTGTAGACTTGGGACAAGCAAACTAAACACCAACTACAAATTCCCAAGCTAAAGAACAGTCCTTCAACAGCAGGTCGCACAAACCTGAAAAGAAAAAATATCCTTAGTAGAATGTCACTTTCAGGCTCCTAGCTGGGGCAAATCTGAGCAGAGTGGGCTAAGTAAGACAAACTCCCAAAACGCTGTTCCAGACTAGGTCTCCGTTCTTGTCCGGGTATAGGCACCAGAGCTCAATTGGCTTCTAGAGAGCCCTCTGGGCAGGGCCCACACCATGGTCTGTGACTCCAGTTTGGGCCTGCAAATGTAGGTGGGAACAGCATCATTCAATCAAGGTGGTTTCCTGTTCTGTTACTGCACAGTCACAAATCCTTAGTGGTATTGCAGTGGAGTTCTAGTGCTACCATGTTATATTACATCTTCTACAGTTTGGGGAGGAGGGGGATCACTCAAGGCCATCCCTCTCCATTAATGATAGATGTTTCCAATAGGAGTGGGCAGAGCTCACGGAGTTCTACTCTGCAGAATTGCGCAGAGTTGGCGTACAACTCTGTGGAATTCCGCAGAGTTCTGCGTGCTGCTGAGTGCCACCTGCCCTACTGGCACCCTGGCCCGAATGCGCCCTATCTCGGAAGCTCTAAGCAGGGTGAGGACTGTCTAGCCAGGCCTGAACCTGCTTAGCACTTCTGAGATCAGGCACATTCACGTCAGGGCCCTAGGCAGCGAAGGATGCAGTTTTAGGCTACTTGTGTTGACACAGCACACTGGTCTGGAGCCTGCTGCTCTCTACTCCTGCACACTTCCCTTCACCAACTGCCCTGCTTCACAAACTTGCTTCGAAGGGCCAAGCACATCCCCTCCCCTGTCTTGCATCAGCTTTGAAATTGCTTCCTGTGCACTTACACAGAGTCTCAGACAGCTCTTTCTTTAGGGACCAGCACTAGCCAGCAGCAAACCAGCTCAACATCAGCATTTCTACAAAGTGCCTAGCCTTGCTTGCCACTGGGATCCAGGGCACTCTCTCAGGCCACAAACATCTCTATCTGGCAGGGGCTGCTGGACTAAAGTGCAACAGCTGATGCTCTCCTTGCTGGCCTCACCACAGTCCACCCCTAACATCACTTCCTTCCCCAGGGACTCTGGAGACACAGGTTCTTCTCAAGTGGAGTTAGAGCTCTGATGGAAAAGCTTTTTTTCCAAGCACACAACCCCCTCACCCCTCTCATATGCAAATAGTGTCCATGCCCAATGCCAGCCTCAGTGTGCACAAAGAAAGTGAAACAATGGTGTTACCTAGGTCCCAGGGTCCCCGTTGCCAGCGGCCTGCCTCTCCGCTTCCCTCTGCCCCCTGGTCCTGGGCTGAGGAGGACAGTAAAAGGCCTGGATCTGGGGCTGGCGCCAGTGCATCCCTGCAGCTTGCAGCAGCTCCAAACTGTTGATGTCGGGCTGAGTGTGCACTGCAGCCCAGTTATGGACCACACAGCAAAGCGCAGACTGCCTGCGCTTGCACTGTGTGACCAATAACTGGGCTGCAGTGCGCATGTGGTGAGCTCCGCTACACTGCCAGGGTGAGCAGAGTTTTGGGCTGAACTTACATTCCAAGTGAAGTGCGGAGTGCAAAAAACTTGGTTAACTCCACCAGTGGAGCGGAGTTTACTGCCCACATCTACTTTCCAAGTCCAAGGCCAGTCATCTAGTTCCACAAAAAGTTCCAGTCTCAGCATCTGTTTGTTGTGTCAGTACTATCTCCGCTACTGCAAGCAATGCCGCAGCCCATTCTTGATCAGTCTCGGGGGGAGACGGCTTCTTTAAGGATCTGCCCCGGGAGACACCTCTGGTCCATTTCTTAAGTCATTGCCTAGAAGCTCTTGGCTTGGGTCAGGCTTTGGGGAGCAGCAACACAGCTCTATAGCCTCCAGCCATTTCCATCCCACATCCAGATTTTTACAGAAATGAGTAGTATATGATCCATATATGATCCATATATGATCCATGTTTGGCCTTTTGACCTTGAGGATTCTGCTTGCTGTAACTGGACGCCTGCTGTAAAACCTGGGAATACTGATAACTTTCCATTGTCCACAGTAAAAATGACACCAATGCAGGCTATCTGGAAGATAATCTCCCTATCGCTATAATGCAGTAGCCTGGCTATTACAGCACAGGACGAGCATATAGGTGCCAACAGGCAGGCCGGCAATCTGTGTACTCTGTCCAGTGCAAAGAACTGTTTAAGATGATTTGGTGCAACCTAAGTTCAGAGCCAATTTTCCAAGAAAGCCACCATGTCAATCCCTTATGCTCCCTCAGGCAGCCCCACCACTCTGATATTGTAGCAGCAGTTACCACCTTCCGCTTCTTCAGCCCTCTATTCTAGTATGCACGTCCTTTCTGATATATCTTTCACTTTATGGGTTAGTGTTTTCTGTTTGGCTTTTAGTTCACTAATTAAGGTCTCCATGCCTTAAACACAGTCAGCCTGCTTGTGGTGTTCAGCTTGCAGTAGGCCTAGGCCCACCGACACCGCACTGATATGTTGTTGAAGGATGAACATAGAGTCTGCTATCTCTGCTAGAACTTTATCTAGATGTGAGTGGATTGGGGCATCTGGGTGGGATTAAACCTCTGACTTCCCAGTTGACGATGGAGCAGGCTCCTTTGTCTCAGGTAGAGGGCCGTTAGTCTGGTCTGGCAGTGGCCCCTGTGGCAGGTTGTGATCTTGTTGGCAGTGTGGGCCATGCAGGCAGGCCAGCAGGTTCTGGGGGCATGCTAATCATGTGGGCCGGCATCATTTCAGTGGCTCAGCAGCGGCTGAGCATCACCATCCTGGTAACCTGGGTCCAACAAGTATCGGCCCCCATAATGGCCCAACAGCAGTCCATTGTTGCTCAACTGCTCTTCCTTTGTGCTCAACTGTCAGGCAGAGGGGCACGCAAGGTCACCAAAGGTTATTACATCTATAGAGGACAAGCAACTAGTGGTGTGATGCAGCCCCATTATTTGGGCTATCAGTTAGAAGGTCTACCGAACAGGATCCCAGTCTTGACTGACAGTGGGACTGCCATACAGGAGTAGACTGTTGTCTCTCCAACATCTCACTGGTGTTGTATGGCTTGTGCCATCATTTTGAGGAGCTGAACCTCTGTGTAGGCTGCCAGGTCTGCAGGTCACTAATTCCTAGCCAGTACTGTGGCATGCAGGTGGTCAAACGTAGTCTGAGCTTCTTCAAATGCCCCCCTTGCCCAGTCAAAAAGGCAGCTGCAGACCTTGGTGGCCGAGTCCCACAGTGCCTCTCTAGCTGTGGCAAGCATGAGAGGCAAAAAATGAATAATAGGAGGTGTGAGGAAAAGGAGCAAGGAGGAGCCGGATAGGTGTGTAGTCCTTGGGTCCTTCGGGGTTTGTCTGCACCAGGCCAACCTGGCCTAGAGCCTTCCCACACAGTCCAATGTGGTGCAATGTGTAAAGGGGCACCTACCTGGTACTGTCACTGTGTTGTCCTGGGCCCTGCGCTTTTGCCTGCCAGGGGGCCTCCCCTCCGAACACTGCTCCTCAGTAGTTAGAGACAAAATGACCCCAGGTGCCCGCTGCAGAGTGTTGCTGCCTGCAATTTGAGGCCTTGCACTGAAAATCAAGGGCATCAAAGTCTGTCTGTGGTGTTTGTGTCCCTATGGGCTCATGTGGTTGACACCAGACATGGCTATCCTCAGGAGCTGATTTCTAACCCAGCAGCATAATGTTCATTCTTGCCTCAACATCTACACCGACTCTGAGGCTTGCTCCTTCCGTTGGGGCCACAGGGGTCAGGGGGTTTGGCCCATTACTGACAGTGCCTGTGCCCCCATGCTGCCACTACACTTACCAGCCTACAACAGTGGTGCAGGTCGTCCACTTGAGGGCATATACTCCATGGGTCTCTGCTAATCTTGGTGGGTTGCTAGGTTCCTGGCAGCAATGAACCACCCTAGTCGGCATCAGCCATCTTGGGGAGCTGGGTGGCAGGATTGCTAAGCCTTAGCTGTGACTGTTACTGCACCCCGGGAGTTGTTGGTCCCCAGGTACACTCACCGTGGGACCCCCACTCCCTCACCATGCCCCTGGTCTTCCTGTCATAGCCCTGGTACATAAATGGTACAGAATAGTACCAGGATTAGTAAAGAGCAGCGAGCTCATGTGACCGCCATCTTCGGCTCCCCTGGTCACTGAAGATTTTTCGTCTTTTTCTAGAACCTATTTTGCATGAAAACTGTGCCCTTTACCCTTGTTAAACTGTGATCTCCCTAAAACTTGATTACATTTACTTATCCTGATTGATATATTTAACTTGCTTATAATTCCATGGTATATAGTGTAGAAAATGCACAAGTACCTGGAAGTGAAATGCCATCTGTGGACTACAGTACCTATTATGACATTCACAGGGTCGGCCTGTAAATCATGGATTCAGGCTTACCATCTGTAGCTGGCCTGATGCAGCCTAAAACCTACCAAACATGTCAAAATAACCCTCCTTTTTGACAGATGGGAATCCACACTTTAAAATTTTGATAAGTCACCCTGATGTAAACCTTGTGGCATGCAAGGTAGGGTGCCTGATACATAAATGTGGTACATGAGTGAAAATGATGGCATGTTCCTCCAGAGGCTAGACACCAAACCTATTTTCACTGGCAGGGTTGTAGCTTGAAATTATGTTTATTCAGACACAGGTATATATATATATCTGGCACGTTTGGGGGAGATTTGACATGAGCACCACGCCAGGGTGTATGTTGTCGGTGAACAAATATTTGTTATTTCATGTTAATTTGTACTTTATTCCAATTCGAGTCTTGTTTTCATATTTCAGAATAGTCCTGTTATGGTGTCAGGTCCTTTGCCCCACCGCCCGCCACCCCTGACCCTTAATTTTTAGTGCCTTGAAGAAGGAGGCTTCACATTTTGGTTAACAAAAAAATACACATTGGCACTCCAGAATGTAGAATGAAGAAAACCAGTAAACCACACCGCTCGTATTAAAATACAGAGATCCACATTATGTTATCTCCTTGAATTCTAATGAAGCAAATACTATAACTTATGATTAATCATTTTCAATTGTTTATTGTAGAAGAAACTGATTGTGTTTAACTATTCAATTGATTTGGTGAGAATATGGAACCAGAGAAAAGTAATATATGTAGACTGAATACTTTGACACACTAAGGAATATTGTGTGTCAATAATTCCAGTTTTGGAGGGATGATAGTGTGCCACTTCTGTTCTTAGACAATGATTGGGTTTTATTGGTGTATATTCCAAGTATTGAATGAATGCAACATAATTGAGAAAAGTGTGGATTGTGAGTTAGTCTGGGTAAGAGCAAGGTGGTCGGGGTTTTTGTTTCAATATGTAATGTGATTTTACATTTTTCCAATATTGCAACCCTTTGTTGAGGCAAAATAATCCTCAATTGTTTAGATTATGCTGGAATAGACAGCAATATATATATATGTATCTTTGCTGATGAACAGTACAAAAGTGATTGATTAAATATACATTTTGTTCATCACTTTGTGGCTTGAAAAAGTATTATGTATAATGACTTTGGATAATTTTCACCAATGCTAATTATTGGGGTAGAACTTTTTTGTGTATTTTTAGAGGGCTGCAGCTGGATCCTAGCAAATGTCAATGTGCAGATTATCAGCTTTATTCGCTAACTTTTTACAGGAAATTGCTAAACTAACAATTAATTTTTTTTTTCATTTTTATGAAATTACCTACTTATTAGTGAAGTTAGAGTTTTATTAAATATTTGCCAAATGTAACTTTGAAAAACTTGCCTTTTCCATGTCTGAAATTCTTGGAGCTAAACGCTGCCATCTGGTGTGTGGCAGAATTTTTTGATTTGTGTGCAAAACTTGTGTTTTTTGCCCATGCTTGTGAGCACCACAATACTCTCAGGCCCCTTGTGAGCATGTGAAATATTTAGCGCCCCCTAGCATTGCTTCCAGCCATGACCGTGCCTTAATAGTGCTATTTGCATGTGTGAGCAATTGTGAGCAATCATGGCCGTACCTCAAGCAGATTCTGTACTTGAGAAGCAGTTAAATATTTTACTTTTCATTCCAACAGGAAGGAAGTGCCCCGGAGGCTTAAATTTCCTGTTCTTAACCATCGGGCTCCTCCAAGTGCTTTGTCCATCTCCCATTTACTTTTCACTTGGATTTCGAGGTGGACAAGCACTCTCTTTGTCTGCTGCATATATACCATTGGATGCAAGAACTATGTGCTAGATTTAATAGAAAATTATGGTGTGCACTTCTGTGCCAAATTTGGTAGCGTTGCACGTTGTTATTTTCAAAATGCAAGGATGCAGCTTATTAACTACAGTACAGTGCACCCCTGTGTTCCACCCGCGACGGCACTAAATTTACTGCTGTGCACGAATGCAGCCTCCCTTGCTCCATAGTGCAAGGATGGCTGTGTTGAGGGGGAGATTGTTTTTGTGCAGGAAGATGCATCTTCCTGCACAAAAACAATCTTACATGGCGATTTGCTCTTTCTATGTGCGCTGCGGAATGCAGCACACAAAGAAAGAGCAAAAAAGGAGGAAAAATGAAAGCATTTCTCCTCGGTGTGCCACTCTAACGCCACCCCTGGTGTGGCGTTAGATTTTGGCGCTGCCTTAGGTTTCCTAAATCTCGTAAATCTGAGGCAGTGTCAAAATGCAATGAGTGTTGCTGTGGCATGCCCACAGCAACACCTATTGTAAACCTCTTCCACACAAAGTGCAGCGTGTGAAGGGACCTTATTTACAAGGTGGGGTTAAGCTAAAAAAGGTGGCTTAACGCCACTTTTTAAATACAGTGCAGAGCATTGCACCACAGGAGAATCACGAAAAGTGACTCTCTGATGGCACTAGGGGCTCTTAAAAAAGCTGCTTTGTTTTTGTGATATCACACAAGTAAGTTCCAAAACTATTGTATTCGGGTGTTGTTTGCTTGATAGGATATACACCAGTATTTATTTGCACTTTTATTTGTTGTTTAAATTTCATTGCTTTGGGTGGCCTGGAGTTTCAGTAGGGGCCTTGTTATGTTTTTGCATTTCATTTTTCACTTTTTATAAGAACTAAATGTTGTACAGTTCTCCATGTCTGTTACATTTGTAATATTCATTTATTTTATTATGTGGCCTTATCTTCCACTGGGCCATCCAGCCTGTAGGTTCAGTACTAGGCATCAGTGTATGAAAGACCTGTCTCTTTGGTGTATGATGTTTTAATTAAAACGCCATTTTGGGCAGGGCTTGTATTTGACTACATTACAAATGTGAGTAAGTTGTATGTGGTGTGACATTTGATGCCATAGGAGGATGTGTTTTTATAGCTCAGTTGATTTTTGTGGATGGCTTTGTTGAATTAATGTTAGTGTATTCTTCAGTGTTACCAGGCCTCCTGTGGCCAGTGTGTGTGTGTTTACCATCGACCTCCATTTGTCTTGTTCTCCATGTCACATAGCCAGGGGCCATTTTGTGTAGTCCATGACCACAGGTTTGAATAGGTTCTTTGTTATCCATGCCTCCTTGCTTGTTGATTCATCTAGGGGCTGGTGGTCATTTTGTGTAGCCAGTCAGTTCACTTTTCACTTAGGGTTGCATGTGCTCTTTGTTCTCCATGACTCCTTGCTCACTGTTGGTGGTATGATCAGGTGGCCTGAGGCCATTTTTTGTAGCCAGCCAGTGTGCTTATGCCATAGGTTTGCATGTGTTCTTTGTTCTCCATGCTTCCTTGCTGGCTGTTGTTGATAGACCATGTGGCAAGCAGCCATTGTGTGCAGCCACTCTTTATTTTTTCCAGTCAAAGAAATTTTCTAGGGAGATTTATGAGAAAGGGCTATGGCTTTTTGTTTTTGTTCATTTTTTTTTACTTTCATTGATATCAGTTTAACCCCTTCGCTGCCAGGCCTTCCTGTGCAGAGCCTTTTTTTTTGGCTATTTAGGGCATTTCAGACTTAGGCCCTCATAACTTTTTGTTCACATAAGCTACCCACGCCAAATTTGCGACCTTGTTTTCCAACATCCTAGGGATTCTAGAGATACCCAGACTTTGTGGGTTCCCCTGAAGGAGGCCAAGAAATTAGCCAAAATACAGTGAAAATGTCATTTTTTTCAATAAAATTGGAAAAATGGGCTGCTGAAGAAGGCTTGTGTTTTTTTCCCTGAAAATGACATCAACAAAGGGTTTGCTGTGCTAAAATCACCAGTTGCCCAGCTTTCAGGAACAGGTAGACTTGGATCAGAATCAGAAAACCCAATTTTTCAACACAATTTTGGCGTTTTACTGGGACATACCCCATTTTTATGATTTTTTGAGCTTTCAGCCTCCTTCCAGTCAGTGACAGAAATGGGCGTGAAACCAATGCTGGACCCCAGAAACCTAAGCATTTCTGAAAAGGAAACAAAATTCTGAATTCAGTAAGGGGTAATTTGATCCTACAAGGGTTTCCTACAGAAAATAACAACTGAAAAAAAAAATATTGAAATTGAGGTGAAAAAAACAGCGTTTTGCTCTGTAACTTTTTCCTGCAATGTCAGATTTTTTAAAACAATATACCGTTACGTCTGCTGGACTCTTCTGGTTACAGGGATATATAGGGCTTGTAGGTTAATCAAGAACCCTAGGTACCCAGAGCCAATAAATGAGCTGCACCCTGCAGTGGGTTTTCATTCTATGCTGGGTATACAGCAATTCATTTGCTGAAATATAAAGAGTGAAAAATAGCTATCAAGAAAACCTTTGTATTTCCAAAATGGGCACAAGATAAGGTGTTGAGGAGCAGTGGTTATTTGCACATCTCTGAATTCTGGGGTGCCCATACTAGCAGGGCATTTCTCAAATAGACGTCTTTTTTACACACTCTCTTATATTTGGAAGGAAAAAATGTAGAGAAAGACAAGGGTCAATAACACTCGTTTTGCTACTCTATGTTCCCCCAAGTCTCCCAATAAAAACGATACCACACTTGTGTGAGTAGGCCTTGCGCCCACGACAGGAAATGCCCCAAAACACAACGTGGACACATCCCATTTTTTGACAGAAAACAGAGGTGTTTTTTGCAAAGTGCCTACCTGTAGATTTTGGCCTTTAGCTCAGCCAGGACCTAGGGAAACCTACCAAACCTGTGCATTTTTGAAAACTAGAGACCTAGGAGAATCCAAGATGGGGTGACTTGTGGGGCTCTGACCAGGTTCTGTTACCCAGAATCCTTTACAAACCTCAAAATTTGGCTAAAAAAACACATTTTCCTCTCATTTCGGTGACAGAAAGTTCTGGAATCTGAGAGGAGCCACAAATTTCTTTCCACCCAGGGTACCCCCAAGTCTCTCGATAAAAATGATACCTCACTTGTGTGGGTAGGCCTAGCGCCCGCAACAGTAAATGCCCCAAAACACAACGTGGGCACATCCCATTTTTTGACAGAAAACAGAGGTGTTTTTTGCAAAGTGCCTACCTGTAGATTTTGGCCTCTAGCTCAGCCAGGACCTAGGGAAACCTACCAAACCTGTGCATTTTTGAAAACTAGAGACCTAGGGGAATCCAAGATGGGGTGACTTGTGGGGCTCTAACCAGATTCTGTTACCCAGAATCCTTTGCAAACCTCAAAATTTGGCTAAAAAAACACGTTTCCTCATATTTTGGTGACAGAAAGTTCTGGAATCTGAGAGGAGCCACAAATTTCTTTCCACCCAGGGTTCCCCCAAGTCTTTCGATAAAAATGATACCTCACTTGTGTGGGTAGGCCTAGCGCCCGCGACAGCAATTGCCCCAAAACACAACGTGGACACATCCCATTTTTTGACAGAAAACTGAGGTGTTTTTTGCAAAGTGCCTACCTGTAGAGCTTGGCCTCTAGCTCAGCCGGCACCTAGGGAAACCTACCAAACCTGTGCATTTTGGAAAACTAGAGACCTAGGGGAATCCAAGATGTGGTGACTTGTGGGGCTCTGACCAGGTTCTGTTACCCAGAATCCTTTCCAAACCTCAAAATTTGGCAAAAAAAAAACATTCCTCACATTTCGGTGACAGAAAGTTCTGGAATCTGAGAGGAGCCACAAATTTCCTTCCACCCAGCGTTCCCCCAAGTCTCCCGATAAAAATTGTACCTCACTTGTGTGGGTAGGCCTAGCGCCCGCGACAGGAAATGCCCCAAAACACAACGTGGACACATCCCATTTTTTGACAGAAAACAGAGGTGTTTTTTGCAAAGTGCCTACCTGTAGATTTTGGCCTCTAGCTCAGCCGGCACCTAGGGAAACCTACCAAACCTGTGCATTTTTTAAAACTAGAGACCTAGGAGAATCCAAGATGGGGTGACTTGTGAGGCTCTGATCAGGTTCTGTTACCCAGAATCCTTTGCAAACCTACAAATTTGGCTGAAAAAACACATTTTCCTCACATTTCGGTGACAGAAAGTTCTGGAATCTGAGAGGAGCCACAAATTTCCTTCCACCCAGCACTCCCCCAAGTCTCCCGATAAAAATGATACCTCACTTATGTGGGTGGGCCAGGTGCCTGCAACAGAATAAGGCAAAAAACTTGTAGAGATAGAGGGGATAGCACAGCGAGTTGATAAGGACATATTCTTCTTTTATACATCTTTAGGCAGACTCTGCTTTGGGGACCCACACAAGTGAGGTGTCATTTTACTTGGGAGACTGAGGGGAATGCTGGGGAGTAGGGATTTTGTGCTGGAGCGGTGATCATACAAACGAAAGTCAGGAAAATATGCTTTTTTAAGCAAATTTTGAGGTTTGCAGAGGAGTCTGGGTAAGAAAATGTTGGGGGATCCACGCAAGCCACACCTCCCTGGACTCCTTGGGGTGTTTAGTTTTAAAAAATGTCTGGGTTTGGTAGGTTTCCCTAGATGAAGACCGCACCCAGGACTATAAACATAGGTGCCTCCTCCCCCCCAAACACAGGTAGTTTTACAATATATCATTTTGATGTGTCCACATACGTCTGTGATGGGCCAAACACTAAAATTGTGAAAAAAAACGCACTTAGGTTATGTGAAAAAGACCCCTCACCCACCAACAAAGTTGGTGGCATGCTTCATCATCAGGGTCCCACCCGAGGCACCTAGCGTGTCACAGGTGTGCTGCGACGCCTGATTACAGTGGAGCAGGTTTTGTCATTTTTACCACACATACTGGTTGAATTTGGCATGAGGGTGAGTGATGGTTCAGTGGATCAAATTTTATTAACAAGAGATTTCACAAAAATGAAATGCACCGTTAATAACTGAAAGGCCAAAAAACTGAACCAATGACTCACAGCTCGTGAGCTTTGAAGCCACGGCAAGGCACCAACCACTTTACAGTCCATTCACACACCTTTCATACATGACATGCACAAGACCATTCATGCCACCAGCCACGAGCCCAGCACATTACAACACTCACATCGACAGACAGTGGCACTCAAGGGCATACGCCCACATGCCTAATACAACAATCACACCAGTTGATGGGAGTGTGTGGACTAGTGTTTGGCTGGCAGTGTGTTGCAGTAGCCAACAGCGTCAGTATGTACACCCTCAGCCAAGCCCCACTCCACACACAATGGCATTATTTTTTTTGTTTAAACAAAGAAACCCCTAACTTATTAGAAATAATTACAAAACTACAAACACAAAAGCTCTAACTAAGTACATGACAGAAATGCTAACCATGAAACTGAACGCATGAAAATACAAAGCAGACATGAGTTTACACTCATGATTGTTCCCAGTAATTCTTCTGGGTGTGGTAATTCTTAAAACAACCACCCACAAACAGCCCAGGCTTTGAAGGACAATCTGGGCAGTACATTTGAGTCTCCCTCCGGATACCTCTTCGAAAGCACACTCTACATTTCTTAGTTGGAAAGTCTTTTTTGGGTGTGGGAGGAATGTGCTCAGCAAAGTGGCGATCTCTCAATCTAGCCACATCCTCCACAACTGCTTCTCTAACAACTCTGGCCTGTTCCACCACAATAAGACTCTCTATCACTGACTCCTGAAATTTCACAAATGTCATCTTTGACTCTGGAGACCTATCCTTAAACACAATAAAAGCATTAAAAGTTGATAAGTGGAAGAGGTGAATTGGTAACTTCATATACCAAACGTAAGACTTACGAATAGCAGCATAAGGTTCCAACCTTTGACCAACTCTATCTACACCTCCTATGTGCTTATTATAATCTAAAATGCACACAGGTTTGCGCACTTCAGCAACCTGGCCCCAAACAGTCACGAGGGAAGTACTTTCATCATGGATGGTATTTAGCATGTAGACATCCCTCCTGTCTGAATACTTCAAAGCTACCAGCTCATCATTCCGCAAGGCACTGCACTGTCCCCTCTGAAGTTTTTTACAGACAAGCTCCCTTGGATAGCCTTTCCGGTTACAAAAAATTGTGCCACAAGCAGCAGTGTCCACTCTAAACAATTCCTTGAACAATTTCACTCCAGTGTAAAAGTTATCTACATACAAATGGTGACCTTTGCTGAATAGTCGTCTACCAAGTTCCCACACAATTTTCTCAGTAACTCCAAAAGTGGGAGGACAACCAGGGGGGTCAATACTGGAATCCCTACCAGTGTAGACACGGAAATTATACACTTATCCTGTACTACTTTCAGACAGCCTATACAATTTAATTCCACATCGTGCCTTCTTGCTAGGAATGTACTGCCTAAAAACCAAACGACCCTTGAAGAGGACCAAAGACTCGTCCACAGCTATTTCTTTGCCTTGAACATAGACCTCTGAAAACTGATCTACAAAATGATCAAGGACAGTCCTAATCTTTAAAAGACGGTCAGAATCAGGGTGATCTCCTGGCAAGGCTAATGCATTGTCAATAAAATGCAGCATCCTAAGAAGAAGCAAATACCGATTACGACTCATTGTTGCAGGAAATATAGCTGTTGGCATCAAAGGACTAGTAGACCAATAAGAAGCCAGTGATGGCTTTCTTATCAACCCCATCAAAAGAGTCAAACCTAAAAATCTTTTCATCTCCTCCAAATTTGTGGGAATCCACTGGGCAGCTCTAGAGTGCGGCCTAAGTCTAGCAACGTTGTCCCTCAAATACTGCTCCGCATACAAATTAGTCTGCTCAACAATCTCTTCCAAAAACACATCATCCACAAATAACTCAAAGAAATTGACAGGCAAAAAGTTCTCAGTATTGACTCTACACCCCGGTAGACCAGTAAAGGCAGGCAACTCTGGCTGCTCCATGTTTGGGGCAACCCAGAGTTCAGGTCTTCTAACGGTAAACCTTTCAGACCCAGGTTGCTGCACTAATGGCACATCAGTGTCCTCCTCTGAAACAGGCCCTTCATCTGCACTAAGTGTGGATTCCTCATCAGAAGATTCCTCTCCGGCAGAAACTTCACTGCCAGAATCTCTCACTTCCTCCTCTGCCTCAGATGCAGAGTCCGTCTCATAATGACTCAAAAAGCATACCAACCACCTGCTGAGCAGTCATCCTGCGGCACGCCATGATCTTTCCTACAAAAATTAACTGGACCAATGCACCACCAACAACCAGCACTGTGTAAGATAAGTAAGAAAGTGTAGCTTTATTAGTAAGAGTTATAAACTCAAAGCTATATCGCTCACTTGCCTGAAAAGCTTGAATCACCAGCAACTACTCTGCACAGACACAGCAATCACCAATGATATCACACTAAAAAGAAAGAAAGAAAAGCAAATTAGAAATAAGACAACACAAATATCATTGTGCACAAACATAAGGACAATTTCACACAAACCTGCATTTAGTACACCACCTACAAACATGTCATTCATGCATGGCAACAATACTCCTTTGGAGTAAATTGTTTTTACTTACCTAACACATGCAACTATGCAAACCGTAGGTCAACCACTACCAAAACCGCAAGGAGCCACAGCGAAGAAAGCAAAAGCTTTGAACTAGAACAAAAAGGAGGAAAAAAATTATCACAAATGTAAATACTTCATCAGTTGACAAACATCCCACCATCAAGCATTTAGAAATTGGTGCCTAAGTGGATTCTGCCATAGGGGCTGATGGGCCTACTAACAAATAGGCCTATCTGCCCCAAGGAGGGCAGAAAATACCTTTAGTAGTGTGTCCCCAGGGGGAGCGCCCCTTGTCCGAGGGCCCACCCCCAAACAAAAAAAAAAAACACACACACTATCCCTGGTATCTACGTGGTTTCTGCCCCCAAGGGGGGCAGATGGGCCTAAAACAAATAGGCCCATCTGCCCCAAAGGGGGGCAAAAATGGCCAACAGTTCAATGCCCCCCTTGGGGGGGGTCGCCCCTTGCCCAAGGGGACGCCCCCCACATAAATAAACAAAAAAAAAACAATCCCTTGTGTCTAGTGGATTCTGCCCCCCTAGGGGGAAGATCAGCCTAAAAATAATAGGCCGATCTGCCTCCAAGGGAGGCAGAAATGGCCACAAGAAACATGCCCCCAAATGGGAGCGACCCTTGCCCAAGGGGCCACTCCCCAACGCAAACATTGAAAACATAAAAAAATTAACAAATCCCTGGCGTCTAGTGGCTTCTGCCCCCCTTGGGGGCAGATCGGCCCAAAAATATTATCCCGATCTGCCCCCAAGGGGGGCAGAAATGGGCACACAAACATGCCCCCAAATGGGAGCGACCCTTGCCCAAGGGGCCGCTCGCCAACGTTAAAAATTGAAAACATCAACAACAAAAAAAACAATCCATGGCACCTAGTGGATTCTGCCCCCCTTGGGGGCAGATCAGCCTAAATATAATAGGCCCATCTGCCCCCAAGGGGGGCAGAAATGGCCACACAAATATGCCCCCAAATGGGAGCGGCCCTTGCCCAAGGGGCCGCTCCAAAACACATAAGCATTTTAAAACAGAAAAAAAAAAAAATCCTGGCGTCTAGTCAGCATTCCTGCTGCCCGATCGCAATGCGATCAGGCAGCAGGAATGCTCAAAGAGACACCGGGGGAAAGGAAAAGCCTTTCCTTTCCCCCAGTGCCTCTTTGTCCCAAAACCCCCACCCGCCGGAGGAGAAACTCACCTGTTTCTCCTGATATTGCACTGAAAGCAAATGGCTTACAGTGCGACCGGCAGTGGGTAATGATGTCAGCGTGCGATCGTGCGCTGACGTCATTACGGGAGGGGGTGGGGGGGATGGGGGTGGAAGGGGAAGGTCTTCCCCTTCCATCCCCGCCCTGGGGGATGGGGGGGAACCCCAGAGAGGGAGCGCTAGCGCTCCCTCCAGGCTCCGTGCCGAGGACGTAATGGATACGTCCTCGGCACAGGAGCACTGTGCCGCGGGACGTAACCACTACGTCCGCGGCACAGAAGGGGATAATAATATACTTGAGGATCATTGATGATTATGTATATTATTATGAATATGATTATGATTAACAGTGCTTTATATTGCATGCAACTTTTGTTTATTATTTTTTATTTTAATTTTCATTGTGATTAATTTTCATATTTATTTAATTTTTTTATTTATTTTTAAATTTGTTTTTGCACTTTGCTTTCATCCATCCACTCCCTGACTGCCAGAAGTGCAACCGCACAACAACATTATTTTTTTTAGGTATTATTAAATTTCCCCCTGGGTTCCCTGTCTGCCATAGGTGCACACCAGCCTTCATTTTTTAATGATTATTCCATTTTTCATGCACCTCCCTGGCTGCCATAGTTGTCTTCTCTTGAATGGATGCACATAAAGGAAACTGTTACATCTGTATGTTGTTATCCTGATTCGAATGACATTTTATTTTATGGTGGTATGGTCTGACATTAAAATGGTTGGATATGTTGTTGATAATCGTTTAGGATAACAACTTAAGTGACCAACAACACTAAACAGTATTGTCTCTACTAATTCAAACTGCAACAATGCCACATTTCACTAAATGTTTCTCTTGCTTGTTTGATTTTAGGTGCACTAGAGAAGAAACATCACCCACAGTACTGCTAGACAGAGGACTTCCCAAAGAAAAGTAACCACACAACATGTGACATCAGTCTTCCAATCTCATCTGCTTGAGCAGCTCAGTGCCGCTGCCAAATGATAGCTTTAAGAAGGCCCCAAAGAAATGTGCTGGCAAGAAAGTGGCCAGTGAGAAGAAGTAGCTTTCCACCCCTGATGTACCAACCATAAGCTTTTTGTGGAAACTTGTGTCTGCTTCACTGGTCTCTGAGGAGGAAGATGGGAACAGCACTCCCGCATCAATGCCATCACCCAACCTATGCCTAAGCCCATGTCTGTCAGTGAGGCAGCCACTGCAATCATGGTGACACTGACGAGCAGTGACATTGAAATGGATTTGTATTCTTTCACAAAGTAGTACCCAATCATTTCATGAAATAGAGCAAAGTGGACAGCAGCCAGCAATAGTAGATCTCTCTGAAGATGGAGAAGAACAGAAAGTTGAGCTTCCTGCCAAGCAAAAACCTCCTATTTTAGAATAATTGGCTTCCAGATCTCCAGTAAGAAAAAAGAAGAGTACTCTAGCATTTTCACCAAGCACCCCTTCTGATGATGATCTGGGCATGGATTGGACCCCAGCAGAGTATAAGAGAAGCCAGGAGAGGCAAGGCAAAAGAAAAGTTACTGAAAACCTTAGAATTATGGAAGAGGATTAGGAGGATGATGGTGAGCCAGCCATTGTTGTGGAAGCTGGAAAATAGGAGACCAACATTACCCCTCCTATTCAACCTCCTCTGAGGCATGTAGTACAGATACCATTGCCTGCTCCCATATTTGTAAGGTCACTGCTGAGACCAATATCAATCCCTGCCTCGTTAGAGGTATGGACTACAGAGATGCAATCAGTGACACACCCATCAACCTCCAGTTCTTCTTCAGGCATTGGCACTGGCACACTAAGAATATTATCCACCCCAGTTTGGAACCATTTTACAATTAGCAAACAGGAGGATAACATTACAATATGCTTCATTTGCCAAACAAGTGTTTGTGAAGGTAAGCCTGGTTCACACTATGGTACTGGAGGCCAAATGATCCATATGAACAAATATCATGCAATCCAGTGGGAGGAGCACCTTGAAAACATTGTTACATGTAATGGGGGTGAAAGTGAGAAGAGTGAGGAACCATCAGCTCAGATGGGAGGTGATAAGGAAGAAGAGGGTGACATCTTTATGCAAAGCAGCCCTGTTCCCAGCAGTGAACCACTATCACTTGCCTCAGTGACCTCAAAATGACACAAGAGTCAGATGGAGATACCATGACATACAGTGACTGCCCTAACATGCACATTAAGTTTTCCATGTCCTACTTCTTGGAAGTCACCTGCATCAGTAGCCTCAGAAAAGAAACAAATCCAGTCTAATATCAGAGCATTGTTTAGGTTGGAGGGACCCTATGACCGCAACCCTCCAAAGTAACTTTTGTACAATGAAAGGCTGACTAAAATGTCAGCGCTGGACCCTTTTTCTTTTGTTGAAGGAGTAGAAATTTTAGAATTTGTGGTAGCCGTCTGCCCAAAAGGGAATGTTCCAAGTTGTATCTATTTTGCCAGAGTTGCAGTTCCAGAGCTCCATCATGATGTGCTGCAATTGGTTGGACAAGCTTTGCAGCAAAGTGCTGTTCACACTATCCACCTGACGACAGACGTGTGGACCAGTTGTCAAGCAACTGACTACATGTGTATCACTGCAGTGGTTATGCAACAGCAATCTGTTGTCTCAGCGCTGAAGATACTTTTAACTGCCTTCGATGGCATTCAACAGAAGCCATGTTCACCGTGGAGAAATCCCATACAGCTGCAGACATCTTGGAAGGCTTTAACAGCAAGGTGTGTGAATGGCTGCGACCCAGAGGTCTCAGAATTGGATATGTTGTCACGGACAATGGCAGTAATATTTTCAAGGCCGTGGTAGATTGTAGCTATTTCAAGGTCCTGTGTTTGGCACATTGCATCGACCTGGTTGTACATGACTTTCTAAAAAAAGTAGACATAATCGGCAACATATAAACCACCTGAAGAAGAATCTGCACTCAGTTCAGCCATTCTTTTAATCTCGAGAAGCACTTGAGGATTATACAGTGTTCCAATAGAATATCAGTTAATGCCCCCATACAGGAGGTGCCACATGATAGAGTTTGACTTATTATATGTTACAACGTCTGCTTGAGCACTACCGACACATCAATGACTATGGCCTCATTACAACCCTGGCGGTCGGTGATAAAGCAGCGGTAATACCGCCAACAGGCCGGCGGTAAAGAAAAAGGAATTATGACCACAGCAGAAACCGCTCAGACAGATAGCCACTTTTTTTTTAAATTTATCTTTTTATTGAATTTTTTATCAGGATCCACCAAGATAATAGAAGAGAACAAAAAAAAGAAAACATTTCAATTTGAGACTTGTGTTAAATAACTTCCCAATGGTTCTCAGAAAGAAAGCTCTAGACAGATACAATGAGACTGAGTAGCTACGCAAATTCATTCAAAAGGTGATTTAACCTAGAGCAAATTTACCCATGATTGTCTAAAAAAGAATTCACCCCAGATCGGGGAAAATATTTACCCTTTCCTATTCTGCGAGCATATCTCATTTCCTGATTTCTGACTTGTATCATTTTGCTCATCCATTCTTGAGGAGTGGGAGCTAACTCAGAACGCCAATTTCTTAACAGGAGAGATCTGGCAACCACAGATGTGATAAAAACAAGTTTCTCCCACCTAGAAGGGAGCCTTGCCTCGGGGTTGAAGCCCAAGCACATCAGCAGAATACTGGGAGTTATAATAACTTGAGCCATAGTTGTTAGCATCTTTAATGGTCCATCCCAGTATTCCTGTATACATTGACATGTCCCAATCACATGTATCAAACCCGCCACCCCTACTACCTTACATCAAAAACAGAGATCAGAACAGCTGGGCACCACACAGGATAAGGTTTGCGGGGTTTGATATAATAGCCATTTACTAAAAAAATATAATTGAATGCCAATTCGCACCTCTGAGTACTGAAAAATGTAAATGATTAATTCTCTACCAGCACTGGCTTGAAAGGTGGAGGTCCTCCTGACGGGCCCATTTTCTTAGCACCTTTGCCCTGAGATTGACCTTATCCCTCTCTAGCAATAGCCATCTCCACGCACCCACAGGCCTTATCCTAGGAGGGTCCACCAATTCGCCAACTAAAGCCTGAGCATTAATGATTACATCCATATCCAATTCCCTTAGACTGTGTAGCATAGTATTATAGGATCCCACCAAAAGAAAATCATTTTTGACAGCCATCTGAATGTTTAAGGGAGTTTCACAGTTTTCATTGGTGCGAAAATCCCTGATTTTACTAAATCCTGCATGCTCCCATCTCCTTATTAAGTCTGAATTGAGCTGAGCGCTGGAGCGTAGAGTGAATTGCATGAGAGCAGTGTAGAAATGCAAATATGGGATTGAATATCTTCTAAACAAATCAGATTTTTTCTTAAAGAGCCATTTAAGAATCTTATAACAAATGTTTTTGGGAGATTTCACCAAAAGTGCTGGATTCAGAATATCGTTCTCCTTGCATATTAATTCACAAAAGTCATTAGAGAATGGACAGCCTACAGATTGATCTGCTTTAAAATTAGTGGGATAATGCGCATAGAAGGCAAAGTAATAATCTTTAAAATCGGGAAAAGCTAACCCCCCCTTTTCTCTATTTGCATATAATGTGCTTAATGCGGCCCGTGCCTTCTGATTTTGCCAAATAAATGAACGAAACAAAGACTTGTGTTAAAAAGCACTGGATGGCCGAGATCTACTGACATTTTATTCAATGCAATTCGACCTAATATAGAAAGAGGGAGAGACCCCCATTGAGCAACCAAAGCCTGAGTTTTTTAGAGCAACAGGGCGTAATTAAGGGCATACAGGTCTCCTATATCAGCTGAAAAGTTAATTCCAAGGTATCTCTTTGGCCTAGCATTCACACAGGGGCATATTTATACTCCGTTTGCGCCGGAATTGCGTCGTTTTTTTTGACGCAATTTTTACGCAAAACTAACTCCATATTTATACTTTGGCGTTAGACGCGTCTAGCGCCAAAGTCCATGGAGTTAGCGTCATTTTTTAGCGTGGACACCTACTTTACGTTAATTATATGCAAGGTAGGCGTTCCCGTCTAAAAAATCGACTCCGAGGCATGTGCGTCGGATTTATACTCCCTGGCAAAATTCACACCCGGGAGTGGGCGGGTAAAAAAAAATGACGTACGGCCGCTTTTGCACAGTTTTTTAGCGCCTGCAAAAGGCAGGCGTTAAGGGACCTGTGGGCTCTGAAGGAGCCCAGAGGTGCCCTCCCATGCCCCCAGGGACACCCCCTGTCACCCTTGCCCACCCCAGGAGGACACCCAAGGCTGGAGGGACCCATCCCAGGGACATTAAGGTAAGTTCAGGTAAGTGTTTTAAAAAAAAAAAAATTGTGGCATAGGGGGGCCTGATTTGTGCCCCCCTTCATGCCACTATGCCCAATGACCATGCCCAGGGGACATAAGTCCCCTGGGCATGGCCATTGGGCAAGGGGGCATGACTCCTGTCTTTGCTAAGACAGGAGTCATTTCTATGGGGGTTGGGAGTGAAAAAAAATGGCGCAATTCGGGTTGAGGCGAAAAAATTGCCTCAACCTGACTTGCCCCATTTCTTGACGCCCAAGCCCCATATCCCCCTACGCCGGCGCTGCCTGGTGTACGTTGTTTTTTTTAACGCACACCAGACGGCGCCGGCGGCTAACGCCGGCTAACGTCATTCAATAAATACGGCGCCCGCATGGCACTTCAGAATGGCGTTAGCCGGCGCTAATTTTTTTGATGCAAAACTGCGTTAGCGCAGTTTTGCGTCAAAAAGTATAAAAATGGGCCACAATGTCTTAATTCAGGAAGCAGTTTAATAGATGAAGGGGCATATTTATACTCCGTTTGCGCCGGAATTGCGTCGTTTTTTTTTACGCAATTTTGACGCAAAACTAACTCCATATTTATACTTTGGCGTTAGACGCGTCTAGCGCCAAAGTCCATGGAGTTAGCGCCATTTTTTAGCGTGGACACCTACTTTGCGTTAATTATATGCAAGGTAGGCGTTCCCGTCTAAAAAATCGACTCCGAGGCATGTGCGTCGGATTTATACTCCCGGGCAAAATTCACACCCGGGAGTGGGCGGGTCAAAGAAAATGACATACGGCCGCTTTTGCGCCGTTTTTTAGCGCCTGCAAAAGGCAGGGGTTAAGGGACCTGTGGGAACTGAAGGAGCCCAGAGGTGCCCTCCCATGCCCCCAGGGACACCCCCTGTCACCCTTGCCGGCCCCAGGAGGACACCCAAGGCTGGAGGGACCCATCCCAGGGACATTGAGGTAAGTTCAAGTAAGTGTTTTTTTTTTTTTTTTTTGTGGCATAGGGGGGCCTGATTTGTGCCCCCCTACATGCCACTATGACCAATGACCATGCCCAGGGGACATAAGTCCACTGGGCATGGCCATTGGGCAAGGGGGCATGACTCCTGTCTTTGCTAAGAAGAAGTAATTTCTATGGGGGTTGGGAGTGAAAAAAAATGGCGCAAATCGGGTTGAGGTGAAAAAATTGCCTCAACCTGACTTGCCCCATTTCTTGATGCCCCATATCCCCCTACGCCGGCGCTGCCTGGTGTACGTCGTTTTTTTTAACGCACACCAAACGGCGCCGGCAGCTAACGCCGGCTAACGTCATTCAATAAATACGGCGCCCGCATGGCGCTTCAGAATGGCGTTAGCCGGCGCTAAATTTTGCGTCAAAAAGTATAAATATGGGCCGAAGTGCCACACAGAATGATATTGGTCTTACTCATAGTAATCTTGTAGCCACCAACTTGCTCAAATTTGGCAAACACACTAAAAGCTGCTTCCTGGGAAGTACGCTCTCCATCTAAAAACATAATAATATCATCAGCATAGAGTTTAATCTTCCCCATTGACTTCAAAGGAGGTTGAATCTGATTATTTTGTCTGATTTTAATAGCTAAAGGCTCAATGAAGAGAGCAAGAAGTATGGGGGATAAAGGGCAACCTTGCCAAGTCCCACGTTGTACTTGAAGTTGACCAACACACGCAGAATTAATAAGAATATTGGCTTCAGAGTTTGAATACAACCTTTCAATTAATGTAGAGACCTGAGAGGGCTCCTTATAGCAAGACAGTACTGTAAAGAGTGAATCCCATACAACCAAATCAAATGCTTTTTCCGCATCTAATAAAAGGACGATGGCAGAAATTTTATTAGAAGCGAAATAGTCAAGAGCCTCGGCCAAAAAGTGTGTATTAGTTGCAAGTTGCTGACCAGCAATGAACCCGTTTTGATCGGGATGCACCAGGTTATTGACGACCCTGTTGAGCCTATTAGCCAAAAGCTTTGTAATAAATTTATAATCTGTATTTAGCAAAGAGATTGGGCGATATACATTAGGATCTTCCCTGTCCTTATTCTTTTTGGGAAAATTAACCACATTCCCTGAGTGCCAAGAATTGGGAATCTGTTCGCCCTTAAGCGGTCCATTAATTAAAGACAAAAAATCGTCAATAAATGCTTTAATGAACCCTTTATAAAATTCAGCCAGAAAGCCATCAAGTCCACAAGCCTTCCCCTTGGGGAGGTTCTTGACAACCTCAAGGAGTTCTAACTTCGTAAATGGCTGTATTAGAGCATCACTGTCTTCTTCTGTAAGACTAGGAATATCCAGTTTCCCCAACAATTCCTTAATGGTCCTACGGTCAATAACTGGAGCATGGCTGTAAATTCTCCGATAATGCTCTAGCATGATTTCATCTACAGCTCTGGGGTCAGTGTGTCTAGCTACGGTGACAGGGCATTTCAATGCATGTATCATATTACCAGCAATTTGATCCCGAGCTTGCCATGCTAAGAATTTGCCTGTGAAGTTATTCTCTTAATATACCTTTTGTCTATAAGTCTGATATCCTATATCAACCTTCTTAAAAAAATTGTTGGCCAGTGCCTTTTCAGCTAATTCAAAAGACTGTCTATTGTTTTCCGTAGGGGCATGTAGGTAAGCAGTTAAACACCTTTGCACTGCCTCTTCCAAAACCCTGGTTTGTTGTCTCTGAGAAGATTTGTCTGCTGCTTCCTTGGCGATTACAAAGCCCCTGAAAAAGGCCTTAAATGAATCCCAGACTATAGCCGGAGTTGAAGATCCCTGATTACGTTTGAAAAATTCACTTATTTCGTCCTTAGAGATCTGTACCCATCCCTCATCTTGAAGAAGCTATTAGTTAAAGACCCACCTTCTAGTCTGAGGCTTGGAGACTTCTAAAAAAAGGGACACTTCTAGCACCAGGGTGACATGTTCAGATAAGCCAGAGTGCCGCACCGACTGAGTCTTAAAGCACAGTGTTTTAGATATCAGAAAGAAATCAATGCGAGAGGCACTTTTGAACCGGGTTGAGATGCACGTATACTCTTTCTCGTTTGGGGCACTCATTCTCCAAGGATCAGAGAGCATCAACACTTTGGCATAGTCTTTAAAGATTTTGACAAATCTAGGCTTATGTTGTTTCTTACCCCTAACAGTGGTATCCAAAACTGGATCCTGAAGAAAATTAAAATCCCCACCAATAATAATTTTACCTGATAGTTGCAAAAGGGATTGAAACAATCCTATATAAGGAGCTGGGTCATCTAGCAAGGGTGCATAAAAGCTAAAGAAGATAAATCTTTCTTTAGAAATGGAACAGTGCACCCAGCACCATCGACCTTCAGGATCGCAGAAAAATTGAAGTGCACAAGCACTGAGGCCATTGGCTAGAAAGATCGCCACGCCTCTATGGGCTGCTGCGGTTGCGGCAACCACCTTAAAATCGGCAAGCTTTTTAAACATGTGGAAGCCCGTGGCGTTTTTAACTGGGATATGGGTTTCCTGAAAGAGAATAACTGAGGGATATAGGGCAGTTACCCTTTCTTCAATTACAAACCTTTTCCTCCGATTATTTAGCCCGTTGACATTCCAGGAAACTATTCTTAAAGAAAAATTCAACCCTGCCATTGAGTTCTCATAAAGGATCGCTGAGGAAGTAAATGATCTGAACCCACCAGGGAATTCGAGCCTTTGCCTGGTCCAACTAATATCACCCTATTTATAACCTTAATCCTTCTGCAATACGCGCAACTTCGATTTAGTGTGGAAAACCAGGATCGTAAACCCCTTACCAAGCCTCCCAACACCCACCCCAACCCCCGCCCCAACCCTTGGGTGGCCGAAGCCTAGGGTCCTTCCGTTTGAGCAGTCTAAGGCCACCCCCCACCCCCTGACCCCATCCTTCCTTAATCAGGTGCCTTGGCATGGCGCCCTACAGCATTGACTCGAAAAGGACTGGAAGATAAGTACCATACTGACGCATTTGATTTACACTCTGTGAAATCCACCTTTCTGAAGTAACATTTCCCCTCCCAGTGCATAGTCTTTCCCCCCTCTCCTAATCATATTTCCCCCGTCTCTCTACCCCTCCTCTGCCCAGACTACCTTTGAATTGAATACAACAAAGTCTTAGCAGCATCAACCGTATGAATTAGATTAGAATGCCCCTGAAAAAAACCTTTAAGTTTAGATTGCTGTACAAGTCCTGCAGAAGCGCCGGCTTATTGAAATGCTGGAATCATCCCTTTCCATTCTCTCTTCCGATGTGCAGCTGCCACAGACATATCTGAGAAAATTTATATGGCAAAATCACCAGGGACCTCATATATTTTACTCTTAATCGCTTGTTAAAGGATGCGTTCCTTGACACGAAAATCACCAAAATTGACAATAGTTCGAGGATACATTGCATGGGGTGGCTGTACTGCAGTAAGATCCAAATGTTTATCCGCTGGTTCTAAGAGAACATGATGCAGGATAAGATCCTTGATTAAGTTTGTGACCGTCTGTCCATTTTCGTGCCCTTCAGGGATTCCTGTACATCTCAAGTTAGATCTGCGTGAGTGATTCTCCGCATCATCTAGCCGAATCTGTAAGTCTACCAAATCTGCTTGACATTTTGCCACTGACGGTTCCACCAAGATGTGAGCATCCTCCAGGTCAGATATTCATTGTTCAACCTCCTTGATACGTGAGTTAAGTTGCTGTATATTACTCGAAATTAAATTCAATTGCGATTCTGTTATCTGATTTGCCTCGTTTTCTGAAATTTTCAAAGATTTTAACTCAGCTAAGATCTGAAGGAGCCAATTTTCTGAAGGGATATCAGAGCTTGCCTTGTCTCTGGGTGCATGAAAAAACAAGCCCACTTGTAAGATCGGCTGATCTTGGGCCAATTCAGATGGTCCATTAACGGAGAAGTGCGGGGGGCCCGGCTGTAGTACTTATCCCTGATGCAGAAATTGACTTGCGGGACTCACCGGATAGATCAAGTAGGGAGCTGTTTGCCTGAGGGGCAGAGGCAGAGTCACCAGTCAGTGAAGGGACACCGCTCTTTTGGCCCTTCACCAATCCACCAAACAAAGGATAAAGTAGCTTGGAGCCTGTGCCCATATCCAGAGCCCGGCTGTGAATAACTTCGGAATTACAGCTCAAGGCTGATTGGTTCGGAGGTGGGCTAACTTTATTAGTTGAATGCAAATTTGAATCCAAGTCCAAGTCCGGGTTTCTAGCCTCTTCAAACAGAGAGTCAAAGCCAGAATTTTGACCGCCCGTGCTAATCATAGAGGGCGGTAAGCTGTGAGGAGAAGTATTCCTAGGAACTGAGTCGATGGTCGGCGGAGGGGCGGCAGTTAAAGATAAATCCATATTCAGGTGATTATCAGATGGGGCTGGGCGCTTTGTTTTAACAGTGAGATCAGCAATAGGAGCCCTAGAGACAGGGCGTCCCTTTCCCTGGAGATAGTGCGGAGATCAAGGCATTATACAGCACTGCACCTTGCCCTTGCACTTACAAGCAACATGCAGCCCTCTTCCTCTCCCCCCCTACGTAGCAGACTTCTGGAAGAGAACCTGGCCTCGTGCCAAACTTGCGCTAGACAAAACGTTTTTGACAGTGTCTTTCTTAACCGAGCACTTTCCAGGACTCACAGGCCCATATTTATACTTTTTGACGCAAAACTGCGCTAACGCAGTTTAGCGCCAAAAAAATTATCGCCGGCTAACGCCATTCTGAAGCGCCATGCGGGCGCCGTATTTATTGAATGGCGTTAGCCGGCGTCAGCCGACCGGCGCTGCCTGGTGTGCGTGAAAAAAAACCACGTACACCAGGCAGCGCCGGCGTAGGGAAAAATGGCGTTTGGGCGTCTAAAAATGGGGCAAGTCAGGCTGAGGCAAAAAAACCGTCTTAACCCGATTTGCGCCATTTTTTTTGGGCGCCCAGACGCCATTAACATGACTCCTGTCTTAGCAAAGACAGGAGTCATGCCCCCTTGCCCAATGGCCATGCCCAGGGGACTTCTGTCCCCTGGGCATGGTCATTGGGCATAGTGGCATGTAGTGGGGCACAAATCAGGCCCCCCTAAGCCAAAAATAATTTTAAAAAAAATACTTACCACAACTTACCTTCTCTTCCCTGGGGTGGGTCCCTCCATCCTTGGGTGTCCTCCTGGGGTGGGCAAGGGTGGCAGGGGGTGTCCCTGGGGGCTTGGGAGGGCACCTCGGGGCTCATTCTGAGCCCACAGGTCCCTTAACGCCTGCCCTGACCCAGGCGCTAAAATCCGGCGCAAATGCGGGTTTTTTAGTCCCGCCCACTCCCGGGCGTCATTTTTGCCCGGGAGTATAAATCCGACGCAATAGCATCGCAGTCATTTTTTTATTCGGGAACGCCTACCTTGCATATCATTAACGCAAGGAAGGTGTTCACACAAAAAAATGACGCTAACTCCATGAACTTTGGCGCTAGACGTGTCTAACGCCAAAGTATAAATATGGAGTTAGTTTTGCGTCGAATTTGCGTCGAAAAAAACGACGCAAATTCGGCGCAAACGGAGTATAAATATCCCCCACAATGTGCTAAAAATGTGCAAAAATGTACTGCACCAGAGACTCACTGGGCAATGCTCACAGCAGTATAACTTATTTCAAATGTTAAGTTTGAAGAAGGAAAAATGAAGCTTCCCTCATTAAAAGAGAGTGTTGCAGTCCGTAGCCCCCACCTCACCTCTGTTTCCAGTCCTCCTCTCCTCAGGGCAGGCCTCCAAACACGCAGTGCCAAGCCTCTTTGGGGCTGAAAGCGGATTCCACCACAACAAAAGTATCAAAGGGCACAATATTGAAAGGGCAGTGCTCAAACTCACTCCAAATGGGGGGGGAGCGGTATCGGAAGCCTCCTAAGCACCAGGTGGATTTCAAAACTCTCTTTCCACGTTCAGTAACGCGGCGCCGCCATAACCACGTCTGTCTCCGAGAGCCCGTCCTTCCCGAGCCTGTGGTTAGCCGCGGAGCATGATGGGAGCTCCTACGCGGCCGATGACAGATAGCCACTTTAACACACCTACGACTATGGCAGTATCAACAAGCACCACGGCGGTAACCGCCAACAGCCAGGCGGAAGACAATGTACTGCCCACTGTATTATGACAGGCCTATCCGCCACCTTTTCCGGGGCGGTACCAATGACATCAAAAGCACAGCGGAAACAGAACACAGAAGTCAAAGGACTCACCTCTGGAGACTCCAGTAACAACCACGACACCTTGGAGCCCGAGTTACACATTTTTCTGATGCTCGTCTACCTTTTCTTGCATTATGAACATCAATTCCGGCGAAGACGACCACAGTGAGTACTGCAGCCTAGCACACAAGGGAGGGGAAGGAAAAAGAGAGTGACACACACACGCAACACTCAACACCCCCACCCCCAACACCATACACACAACCAGATGCAGTAACATTACATATACATCCCGTACCCCTCTGGAATAATGCAAGGACAAAATGATTGGAAGAAAGTGAGTGTAATATGATAAAATGACATGAATAAGTGCATCAAAATACAAACGTATATACATATTTGCAAATGGAGGGACACTACCCAGTCCTCAATGTCCGTGGGCCACAGGGCCACATCACATATGCGACAGAGGGTGCTCCGCCTGCTATAGACCCCCAAAGTCCTCACATCCTTGGCGATGGCACACCATATACCCTTTTTCTGATGGACGCTGACCTGCAGATATATACATAGAGCAAAAGGTATCAGTAAGACCGTCTGGCCTGTTACACTCATGTCCCACCATAGCCCTCCCATCCCCTTATGCACAGACATTGACCACCATAGATGTAGCACGCAGCCCAGGGCCCTTCCACCAACCTCCCCCTACATGGGACCTCACACACAGCACTCCATGCATTCATGCCACATCCATCATGCTCACAGTGTACTCACCTTTTAGTCTGGAGGCCCATACAGTAATCAGTACTGGGGTAGGACCCCATCCACCAGTCTCTCCAACTCCGCAGCGGCGAAGGCAGAGGCCCTTACCCCTGTGACATGAGCCTTGGTCGGTTCCAGACACAGGTCACAGCAGCACTTGCAGTGTAGGTCCTCTCCTGTTGAAGGTCAGGTAGCAAGTGGGTGAACAGGTCGAAAATGGCGGTCATGTCCGCGGCGGTACGTAACATCACCGCTGGCTTACATCAGCATTGGCCACTATAACCCATAGGGCCCAATGGGATCCAATGAGGAGTTGCACGGTGGTTTTCGACCACCTCCCGCAATGGCGCACAAAGCCAGCGGAATTATCTCATTTCCACCTGTCCCTCCATACAGGACAGGCGGATGCCATTTTGGGGGGGGGCAGGCTATGGCACCTAACTGCATCACAGTACACATAGGCACCATTTGGGCCTATATAACAATATTGTGTTACAGTCACAACATGCAATGCAGTGTAGTGTTTGGAAATATGGAATACTGACCATCTCTCCCCATTTGCCCCCTAGATTGCAACCGCTGCAGATGAATAGGAGGTGGAGACACCCCCCGTGTAGAGGCCCCTGGTGGACTTGGCAACAATGGAGGATAGGCACATTATCCTCACCTATAGACTGGACAGGGCCACAATCACAGAGCTGTGTGCCCAGTTGGAACCTGACCTGATATCTTCTATCCGTCATCCCACCAGGATCCTCCCTCTTGTGCAAGTCCTATCTGTGCTCCATTTTCCTGGCAAGTGGCTCCTTCCAAGTGACAGTGGGCTTGGCAGCAGGAATGTCTCAGCCAATGTTCTCAATAATGCTGACCAGAGTATTGTCTGCCCTGATTAAACACATGTGCAGCTACATCGTTTTCTCCCCCGTGGAGGATTTGGCCACAGTGAAAGCTGATTTCTTTGCTATGGGACATACCACCAACATTATTGGGGTGATCGATGGTACACATATTGCATTTGTCCCCCCCCCCGAGAAATGAACATGTGTTCAGAAATCAAAAGAGCTTTCACTCCCTGAATGTGCAGATAGTGTGCCTGGCGGACCAGTACATCTCCCATGTCAATGCAAAGTATCCTGGGTCTGTGCATGATGCCTTTATCCTCAGGAATAGTAGCATCCCAAATGTGATGGCTCAGCTCCAGAGGCACAGGGTGTGGCTAATAGGTGAGCCCTGGTTCCCACCCAGGGTTTGTTGGTGTATGGGTATGGTGTGGGCCCTAAGGGTTAGTGTGTGTTTAACAGTTGTCCCTCGATATTTGCAGGTAACTCTGGTTACCCCAACCTCTCATGGTTACTGACCCTGTGAGGAATCCCAGGACAAGGACAGAGGAATGTTACAATGAGGCACATGGGACGAACAAGAAGAATAATAGAAAGGACATTCGGCCTCCTAAAGGCCAGGTTTTGTTGCCTCCATCTAACAGGTGGATCCCTGTACTACTCACCCAAGAAGGTGTGCCAGTTGATCGTGGCATGCTGTATGTTGCACAACCTTGCCTTATGTCACCAGGTGCCTTTCTGCAGGAGGATGAGGCTGGAGATGGGCATGTGGCAGCAGTGGACCCTGTGGACAGTGAAGAAGAGGAGGCAGAGGATAAGGATGAGGACAACTGAAGTGCTATTATAAGACAGTACTTCCAATGACACACAGGTAAGACACTGTAATTATACTTTACAACAACAGTTTTGTATTTGACATTGTCACTGGCAGGCTGATTTTCGAACTTCTATGGCCACTTACTGTGCCCTTTGGCATCTCTATTTTCAGATATTTGTGTCTCACTATCGCTCCTGGTGTGTTGACTGCAGCCAATTACAGGTCATTTCTATGTATACAATACGCTACAGTTATATTGCAGTGTTTAAAGCTTGTTAACCGAAAACATGGTTAAATGATTTGACAGACTCCATACTTGTATTTATTCAAATGGTGTTTATTTAAGCACTAATGATTAGAGGGGGATGTGCAAGGGGCTTGGGTGATGATGGAGGAAAGTCCAGGACGGAGTCCAGTCTATTTGTATCAAAGGTGCATTGTCCAAGGGGGCGTAGGAAGGGGAGCAATGGCAGTTCAAGGGGGACAGGGTGAAAGAGTGGGGCAAAAGGGTGACATTCAGGAGAGTCTTATTTCCTGGTGGTGGTCTTGGCAATGTTTTCTGCCTTCTGCCTGGATCGCAGGGAACGTTTGCGGGGTGGTTCTCATTCTGCAGGGGGTGGTGTGCAGGTGGCTTGTTGTTCCTATGGTGGGGCCTCCTGTTCACTAACGGCAGTGGAGGTGGAAGGAAGGCTGTTCATCGGTTTGGCTAGTGTCAGTGGCCCGGTGGTGTGCCACTGCCTACCTCATTTTGTAGGCCATGTCTGCCAGCACCCTTGCAATGGTGACCAGGGTGGTGCTAATGGACTTCAAGCCCTCCCTGATCCCCAGGTTATGTCCCTCCTGCAGCCACTGGATCTCCTGAAACTTGTCCAGTATCTGGCCCATCGTCTCATGGGAATGGTAATTGTGAGTGAGGATTGATAATTTATATGGTGTCAGGGAGGGAGTTCAACTAATCTGTAAACTTTATTTGGATGATTTGCAGTGTTTGGGGCCTAATGGGGGACCATTTTTCCTGAAGGTGAGTGTTCCTTTCAAACTTAGTGAAATTTAACTGCAGGGTCCACTCGTTTTTTCTGGTTATTGAGAGACCAGACCACTCACTTTGGTTAACAAACACAAATCTACACAAAATATTGTACTTGTTCTTCAACAGCAATGCACTACAGGTCTATCTCGCTCAAGTTGGTAGAGGGACAGAGTTACTCAGAGCCAGGAGGAGGATGGAAGGACTAAGGCCCTCATTATGAACATTGGCGGCTGAAACCACCACCACCGACATGGCGGTCTCAGCCGCCAAATAATGAAGGCTGTAGGAACCGCCACAGGCGGCCTTCCACCACCGCCAGGCTACCGCCGACAGGCAGCGTGACAATGGCTGAAATCATTATCTAACAGGGCAGACCTGCAAGCAGCGCTGCCCTCTGGATAATGATCCCTTTTCCTCCAGCCTTTCCCTGGCGGGTAAGGCTGGCAGAAGGGGTGCTCTGGGGCCCCCGTGCAGTGTCCTGTTGCGCAAGATCTGCGTGACGGTGCGTGACAGTGCTGCACCCGCCGCTCAGCAGCATTGACGGCGGCACCATGTGGAGCCACCGTCAATGTCCCGGCTCTGCATTCTGCTGTGCCAGTGGGCGGAAACAACCGGCCCAGCAGAGTGTTCTTTATGCGGCCAGCAGAGTCTCGAGGAGTCAGTGAAATGACCGCCAGCATGAACACGGTGGTAAACACCGCCATGTTCATAATGACCCCCTAAGTGTGGACTACCTCAATGGCCAGAAGAAGAACGTAATAGACTTCAGAGGGAAATCATGATGATGATGACTCTGAGGACTAGTACTCAGCTCTGGAATTAAGAGAGGTGCATTGATTTGGGAAATGCTGCTGAGTATTTCTGTTTTAATGCTGGCAAATGTGAAACTCCTCTTGTTTTTACTCTGCCTCTGAGTATTCTTAGTGTACTACTCATGAAGCTAACCTTCCCTCTGTCCTTCTCCTTGACTCTACAGTGCAGCTTCTGTTTTACAATCTGCAGGCCTTCTTCTCCCCTGCACAAACAGTAGGTGAAAGCTGAGCTCAACACTCCTGCTTTCCTACCAGACCAGTTCAGCCAGGCACCCAAGAGTGATAGACATTTCAAGAAGAAGGCAGATGCACTACCCATTTCAGCAATACTGTATAATTTTTCTTTTAACAATTGTAATTTTTAGAACTGGATAGGTTCACTTCACTCCTCTACAATTTTTATTTTTCAAACCTAGATGACAAAACATTTAGAATTCTAATATTAACTTGAGTCTCTGGGGCTAAAGGACTTTTTGCAATGCATTTATCTGAACTGTGACATATTAACTCTTTCATTTCCTCCCACAACAGAGTGATGATGATGTGCTGCTCATCCCCCCCAGTGAATGTAGTTTTTGTGTTGTGTAGTGTTTGTCTTTGTTACACCTTTCTTCAAATCCCCTTTCCCATCCATTCATCAAACCTTTAATACTCTTCCCCCTGGCTGTATGATTTATTGAGTTGTGACTTAATTTACACCAAATGGATCACACGCTTAGTTGTGGTTAAATTCAACACCAACCCACTAGAAAATCTTCTATTGCCTGAACCATAGCACACAGCAGCGCCACTTACCCAACCATGCATAAAAGTGACGCATATTTTTTAGATGTAGAAGAACACTATTCATCCACATCAACATCATCATTCAGGCCTTATGTTGTGTAAATGCTTTTCCTTGTCTACTCCAGACTTGTAATACACTTTTCCGGACTCAAGGATTTTGTAACTTGAGTTTTCATTAAATTGCATACTCCCCATTTCTCAGAAAAGTTACTATTGCCAGTTTTGTTATAATATCCTGTATTCTTTGTTGTGTCATGGTGGTAGAGGTCTGGTCTCAGTCTTTCTAAAGCAATGATATCAATATATAGCCCACTAACTATGTGTTTTTATTTCAATTTCATTGCCAGTCATGAATAATTTTTTCAATTAATCCCACAGTTGAAGTTCACTTAGGTGGGAGTGGGACCTGGTTTGTGATTATTTCTCTGCTAGCACACTACCACCACCATTAATAAGGCACCTTGGGAAAACTTTCTGTAAGTTTATGGAAGATTGAGTGAGGTAGAAGCCATCACTTCATCTATTCAGGTAAGAGAACTATGGAGTAAACTGAACTAGTTTAATTAGCAAGTAACTAGCATCTACTGCAGATAATTAATTGTCCATTTAGTTTGCTGTAGGAAATATAGGGAGTAGCAGCATATCCCCCTAATGGTCAATATCATTAAAGAGGGCAGTAGGACAAGGGAATAATTGATTATAACTAGCTAGTACACACTTTGAGAAGCCTAATAAAAAAACAGGCTGCACGTAAAGGCATCAGTGCAAAGTTAAAATAAAACACACAAAAAAACTTCTTCAGGCATAAGGCATAATAGAACTTTTTTATTTTACTCGACAACAATAAACATCAAAAGCAAACCCACCCTCTCTATCCACAACAGGCCCACACTCTCCCCAAATAATATCACCCAAACCAATGTCCAAAAGTAAACGTTGAAGTAAAAGTCCAAAACAAAGACCAAAAAAAATTGCCCTGCTTAATTTCCACTCTCCCCACTCACAAAAAAACTCCCACCAAAACAAAAAATAAAAAAGGGCTCAGAAGAGGGCATTCTCAATGAGGTTACTCAGTTCTTGTAGCTGGGCCATGAGGTGTGCCATCCAGTTGCTCTAGTGTACCAGTTCACACAGTACACAGTGATATAAGAGGCGGTTTGAGGGGGGGCAGCAATAGTGGTATGGGTGTCGGTGACTGCCAGCTGCTGATGGCTCCGGCGCTGATTTGGCCCAGAGGATGAAGACACAGCTGACTGGCTGGAGCAACTAGGGCCTGGGGCAGGGGCATATGCCTCACCCTCTTCCCCCTCCAGCTGTTGATACTCCACTGGGTGGCCTCTAACCTCTGCAGCCGGGCTGGTGTCTCCTGCCATGTCAGTGGTAGTGGTGGAGCAGCAAAAGTAGCTATATCACTTCCTTCACCCACCTTGCCACCAAGTTCTGGAACACCCTCTCTCTCCACCTCTGAACAAGATTCTTGCTGACAGACGTCTGCCGACTCTGCCTCCTTGGAACAGTGGGCCAGTGCATCCCCACTCGCCGGTGCCACTGCTCCCTCGCCAGATGATGCTGATGTACACAAAGGACACAAGAGCAGGGGCAGAGAGACAAAACATGGGAGAACTCTGTAACTACCTGAATGAATATACATCCCTGGCTCACACACACTCCCATCCAGGTCACACACCTACATGCAGCAACTACAACAATAGTCATGACTGTGCCCCTGACAAAGTGGCCACTACCCTAGAATACACTCCATTACCCACAGGAAACACAGATCTGATTAACTCTGTGGAGTACACACATAGAAGACCATGCCCAGCCAATGCACTCACCAGTCAATGAGCCCACAAACCATCTAGGAACAGAAAGGAGGCCCCCATGGGCCTATTTGGCCCACACAAACATGCCTTTACACCATCCTCGGGTCTTGAGGGGATAGGACTGCATGAACACACCTGTCCGAGTGCCTAGCGCTAGACAGCATACATACCACAGCACCCAAACACATCCATCAAGGCAGTATAACAACAGTGTTGGTACCCTCCTCCTTGTGGCTGCTGTACTGCCTTCAAGTACCCATCCAAATCCGGATAGGCCACAGCCAGAATGTGAGCCATTAGAGGGACCAGGCTCTGACAGGCACCCCTTCCTCGTTGGGAGGCCTTCCCCAACTGGGCCTCACCAGTCTTCCTGGCCCAGCGCCTCAGGTCCTCCAACCACTTCCTGCAGTGGGAGCTCTGCCGGTTGTAGACCCCCAGGATCCATACTTCCTTGGCGATGGCTTGCCAGAGTTTCCTCTTCTGATGGGTGCTGACCTGCATGGGCCACAAAGAGCAGAAAAAACAGACGTCAGTATGTGTGCACCTAATACTGATGACATATCGTCCCCTCTGGAACGGAAATTTCTGAAAGCCATTTCATCAACACACAGTACATGCCAGACAGTCTACGGCTGGGCAGTCACATAATGAACACACATGCATACAGGCATCTGCCACAATCACAAACATCCAAGGATGACAGCCACCAACTCACCTGCTCCACTGGTCGCCCATACAACTTGGCATACAGGGGTAGGACACTGTCCACCAGCTTCTCAGTTCCTCTGTGGTGAAGGCTGGGTCTCATTCCCTTGTGACTCGCGCCATCTCAGGGACCAGATTCAGGACACAGCAGCACAAGTAGTTGAGTACTGCCCTGCACGGAAATCAGGAGTCAAGTGGCATGTGTTCCGTGGCAGTGTGCACTGTCACCGCCGGCGGCAATCATGATAGGTCCAGGTTCCCCATTGACAACCATGTAATCCAATAATTGGGTGTACGGTGGTAAAAACCGCCTTCCACTGTGACAACTACCACCAGCGGTATGATGTCACTTCCACTCCCTCAGACCTGGATGGCAGGAGGCTGCCATCTTGCTACCACCACATTATCATAGCCTGGCCAGGGGCCCCAATCAGGGCATCCTAGTCTGCAACCTTAGTCACTTGCTTTCATGAGTTTCTGTTCCTCATGTGCGCCCATTTTTGAAAATGTGTCTACACCGGTATGCCATTTAAACAGAGTTAATTCTTCACACATTCGCCTGACGGTGTACTTCATACTTAGTGTTTGTGTGTGTAACCTACGTCTCCCACATTAATTGTAACAGTAACATCACGTGTTGCAGGTGTATAAGTGCCCTTCATATGAGTTCTTTCCTCCTTCATATGTACAGACCCATGTGGCGAGGGAGGGCCCCATCTGTGTACAAATCCCTGGTTGATTTGGAAACGATGGATGAACGTCACATCATTGTCACCTACAGACTCAATCGTGCCACAATCCATGACCTCTGTGCTGTACTGGATCCTGTGCTGAGACCGGCTAACCGGAATCAGCATGCCATCCCTACTGAAGTGCAGCCGCTATCGGTACTCCATTTTTTGGCTACAGGCTCATTCCAGGGGACATTGGGCATGGGTGCAGGGGTCTTGCAGCCAATATGTAGCCACATCCTGTCCAAATTCCTTGATGTATTCATCCAACACCTGCAGACATATGTCCAGTTCCCCCAAAGGACTGAACTGTCTGCCATCAAGTCTGGATTTTATGACTTTGCTAACATCCCACATGTGATGGGTGCCATTGATGGAACCCACATAGCTCATATACTCCCAAGAGTGAATGAACAGGTGTACAGGAATCGAAAGAACTTCCACTCCATGAATAAACAATTGGCGTGTACTGCTGATCAGTATATATCACCTGTAAATGCCAGGTTTCCAGGCTCAGTCCATGAATCCTTTGTCCTGAGAAACAGTGTGTACCACACTTGATGTGTCAACTGCAAGGGGACAGAGGATGGCCCAAAGGTGAATGCGTATGACAATGGTTCTGTACATAGGTGACAGCATGCCAATATGAATGTGCAGTCAGTTCATTATGGTCCTGTTACGTCTACATTTGCAGGTGATTATGGCTACCCCAACTTGCAATGGCTCCTGACACCAGTGAGGAATCCCAGGATAGATGCAGAGAGGAATTATAACGAGGCCCATGGATGTACTAGGAGGGTGATTGAGCTCACTCTGGGTCTGCTGAAGTCTAGGTTTCATTGCCTCAATCTCTCTGGGAGATCCCTCTGCTATGTCCCTGACAAGGTGTATAAGATAGTGGTGGCCTGCTGCATGCTGCACAACTTGGCTGTGAGGAAAGCTACACCCTTCTGGAAGAGGAGGGTGCTGTCCAACCAGCCCAGCAACCTCAGCGAGGGGATGACAGTGATGGTGAGGAAGAAGAGGGGGAATATCTTAACTCCAGGACCCAGCTGATCCACCTATACTTCCAGTGACCCTAAGGTATTGTTCAATGATGCTGTTGTCTTCACTGCATAGTTTCAGTCAGACTCATGTAATTGGTAATGTGATGTCTATAGACATTGGCACTGATAACTAAGTAGTGAAGTGGCATGTGCCAGGTGACTCAATATTATGTACAGTGTGACTTTCTTCAGACACTACATTGTGATGGATCCCCTCCTGCAATAAATGTATGATTATGAAATGGACTGTCTAATGCATACACACTCACAATTTGAACTCATAATGATGAGGGACTAACAATTTGAGTGTGTTTGTGTTTTTATTAAGTGACATAAATTTGTAATATTGCTTGTACAGTGATTGACAGGGAGTGGGCTCATGGTGCATATCCATACTCAGGTGCATGTGCTCAGCTGTTATTGGCACTGGGTTTTGGTCCATGTGTCCATTGGTAGATGGTGTGTTGGTAGTGTCAGGTCTACAAGGCAGTACAGTGGCACACAAAACAGACAGTTCAGGGCAGAGTCACTTCTTAGTGGGGGGCCTTGGTCTTGGCTGGTGTTCCAGTGCCATGTCTGGGTCTGAGGGCATGTTTGTGTGACTGGATCTTGACTGCAGGGCTAGAGGTGCTGGTCTCCTGGGTGTCCTCTGGCAGTGCCACCAGTCCAGTAGCTGTTGCAGATGTAGATGGCAGGGCAGTATCCTGGCCAGTGGTAGGAGCTTGTAGGTGGGTGGGTGATGTAGGCCACCCCTGCACCACCCCTGAAATTGTGGCCATGGTGGCATTGAGCTGTTTCCCTTGCTACATGACCTCTTGGTGGTGTACTATCTGCAGCCTTTGATTCTGCTCCAGGGTAGCCAGGATCAGGCTCATCCTGTCCTGGGTATGGTGGCATGCTCCCAGGACCTCAGATATCACCTCCTGGGCTGCTGCATCCATCCTTTGGCTTCCCCCCTGGGCCGCCGATGCCCTCCCACTGGCCCTTGCCCCCTGTGCCTGTGTCCGCTGTACAGGTCTGGCAGCCCCACTTGCACTGGGGCCTTCATCATCCTGCCTGTTTGTGGGTGGAGACTCTGGCCTCTGTACATGTGGGCCGCCAGTCTGTGTCTGGGAGACTGATACACAGCTCTGCCCTATTTTGTGCTTTAATTCCCCTGTCGTGGCATGCAGATTCCTTTCATGTAATTTTCTTTGCATTTTGTGTGGGTGGTGGAGGTGCATTGTGGGTGCTGTAGTGCCACTGTGAATCCTTACAGGGGTAGGTGACTGTGCACAGGGGGCAGGATGGACCTGTTTGTGGTATTGTGGGCATGCAGGGTCACTGGATGTGGGTGTTGTGGCCTGGGTGGGGATGAGGTCCTGGTGGTAGTGAGAGGGGTGGGGTGCTGCATGCATTATAGATGGGGTCACTGTTAAAGTATTGTAGTTGACTTACCCAAGTCCAGTCCTCCAGTGAGTCCAGTGAGGCCCTCGAGGTGCAGGATAGCCAGGACCTTCTCCTCGCAATCGATGTAGTCGGGGGGTGTAGGTGGGGGACCGCTACCAGTCTTCTGTATGGCGATGTTGTGCCTGGATGCCATTGACCTCACCTTTCTGTGCAGGTCATTCCAACTCTTCCCGATGTCATCTCTTGTGCATGGATGGTTTGCTACTGCTTTGACCTTGTTGACAATCGTCTGTCATAGCTCCATCTTCCTAGCAATGGGTGTCTGCTGCAACTGTGCCCCGAAAAGTTGTGGCTCGACCTTGAGTATTTCATCCACCATGGTCCTTAGCTCCCTATCTGTGAAGCGGGGTGCTTAGGGAGTGCCATGGTGTGTGTTGTGGGTGGTGTGTTGTGGGTGTATTGTGAGGGTGCTGTAGTGTGGTTATGTGTGTGGGCTATGAGGATGTTTGGGGTTTGTGTGTGTTTTGGTGGTGTATTTGTGCGTGTGAATTTTGTTATGTTGTGTTCAGTGAATGCGTGTTATGTTGTCAGTCTCATTTGTGCGATTGCGGGGTGTGTATGTTAATGTTTTATGGTGTTGTGGATTTGTATCAGGTGTGTGGGGTTCTAAGTTGCCAATGTGTTCATTTTTTGTTGTTGAGTCCCATTGCTGACTGTGGCCGTCCGTACCGCCAATGGTCTTTCGGCATCCACTATCTGCCATGCTGATTTGTGCATCTTTATTTGGTGGGGGGAGGATTTGTCTGCATGGTGGCAGGGGGTGGGGTGTACTGCCTTTCCATCACCTTAGGCCCTGGCGGTGGGTGGAGGTTGCATCATAATTCGGTAGGGTCCAGTCTTTCGCCACTGGAGGTCTTCTGTTCACCATCACCATGGTGGTCAGCAGTGATTGCCGCCTTGTTCATAATGAGGGCCATGATTTTACCCACACATGCCTCACTAAGGAAATAAGGCAGCAGAACATCAGAATATAAAAAATGAGGGGGGGGGTTCTTGTAAAAGATTTCATAAACAAACACACAAACACTTTGGGTGGCAAAAGGAAAATAACTCTCCTTAATGAGTTAGGCATCATCCCCTATGTAGTCCAAGTATTTTATTCTTGTTATACTAAATTATTAGAGGCATGCTAGCTAGCGCATTGGGTACTACTTTGCTACTCTCTGCCATCTGCTGCTGTGGCAGTTGCAATGGACAATTACCTTACTTTGCTCGCAATGGCCCTGCTGGCATATGCCAAGAATGGATTTCTCAATTTTTTTGGTAGGCTGGGTCAGAACATAGGAATGAATAAGGGAGTGAATTACTAGGAGCTGAGTGAGTGAGCACTGGGGGGAAGGGAAACACACATTGTTTTTATTTTGGTTTGCAGTCCATTAAAATCCGTGTAAATGCTGCATTAACTGAAGCAGATTCACATTGCAAAGCCAACACTGCAGTGTCAAATTGAACCATGCTGCAGTTAGGTCATGGGTCGCGAAATGCCATGGACAGGGAGGTCATGAATAATGATGTTTGGGATCTGCCCTCCTTAACAAATACAGCGAGTATACTAGTAATTGTCAATAACCAACCGATGTGACTTACCACCGCCCATCCATGCCACCTCAGGGACTCCTCCTTCAACTGCTGCATCTGCTGCACTGGTGCGGTCCCAGCACTGGTGGTCTGTGTTACAAAAAATAGTTACTCATTTTAGATGCCAGATGTACCTCCCCGTTTATATTTTTTAACAAAATACACCTGCAATACATCACTACAGTTCAGATCACAGTATATTTTGTTCTATTCAAAATATTACTTTGGGCATTTTGTTGATTGACAATGTTTGAAAAGCCAGGTTTAGCCAACCAAAAATGTTTTATAACGGAAGGGCAGAGATATGAAAACTGTTATTATGAAAAGATAGAATAAGCTGGTCAATGAAGGACATACAGTTTTGTTTGGCAAATGCAATGGGACATCCTCATACTACTTTCCTGCCATGTTGTACTGTTGGTAGACTGAATAATACATACAACAGTAGATTAGGGGGGCCACCATAACCATGGCCACTCTCTTGTAGTTTTACTGTTTGAGCATGAGCGAGAAAAAGAAAGATTTTCCAACAAGCATGTAGAATAGCTTGCTTGGGTCTGCAAACTCTACAATCTTCACAGTAGAGTACCTAATCTATTACCTTCATTTTACAGTACCAGTCCACAGGATATATAAGGTAGGAGAGAGGGAAAACTTAACAACAAAGCAGAATAAAGCTTCAGACAGAAGTACGTCAGCTAAAGAAACATGAAATATAGAAAAAAGAATAATGCAGGGATAACAAGGATTAACAAACATTAAATAGAATGAAGAAAAACAGTTACAGTATAAAAAAAACAAGGAAATTATGTTTTAAATGGGGGAGGTGAAAGTTAGGGAAGTAAATAATATGAACGGGAGAAGTTACTGGGGCTAGCAGAGCCGCCAGCTGCTACTGTGGCACTTGTTATGGCAGCCTCGGCCTAACCCTCTGATGCCCTCTTTCTGCTCTTGGGTGCTGATGTAAGAAATAAAGGAGAAAACAAAAACAGATTTGTGGTACAGATAATCTCCCATAAAATATTTTGACAGGCAAATGAAATAACATATTGACATTGTAATTTTCTAACTCAGATCACCTATATTACTAGTATTGAGCTGACCTATTCCTAATTTCCTAAACCTAAGCTCTATTCCAAATGTATAAAGTACATTTTGAACTACTAATGCATTGCAAAAAAAAACCTTTAATGAGCCTGCTAAGTCAGTTTCCATTTTCATTGAATAGATGCATACTACAAATCACTGGGAGATTGCTTGGGACTGTATGAGCTGCATAAAAAGAAAAACACAGAAAATGCTAGCTCACTGACATTACTGCTACCACTATCTTAGTGGCAGGACAGCGGAATCTGCATGGCTTCTTTTATAATCAGCTAAAGAGAGCACCTACAGTGATGAGTACAGCTAGGTAGCACTGAACACCTGGCTCTCTCAAATTGGATCACATAATATTTGTAACATTACTGAACTTAACTTACCTCTAAGTCTGATAGCACGCTATTTGAAAAAAATATATATTTGCATTGTGGGACACAACAAATCATTATTCACTCACCGAGCCCGGCAACCTGGTCCAGCAGCTCCCTGTCGAGCCCAACGGTGCCTTAACTGCTGAAGAATGCTCCTTACTCCAGTTCTCCTCTGCACATCCTCCCCCACAGCAGTTGATACTCCTGAAGGCTGTTCCCACTCCCAGGTCTTCCACCTGCTCTCAGCATGAAGAGACGATAGAGCTGCACAAAAAATATGAGTGCAGCCACCACTGCCTCTGAAAAAATAGGGAAGGGCTGCACCCCTTCGCAGCGCCGGCAACCGCAAGATGTACGGTTACCACCTGCACAGGTGCTGCATTGCCCAGGCACTGTCATAGCCCTGGGTTAGGAAAAAAAAAGAAAAAAGATAAAAGAAGGAATAGAAAGGAAGAGGAAGTAAGGGGAAAACCAATAACTGTACAATGTCACTTAAAATTTTGAAAAGACAAAAACTTAAAATACACAAACACAAATGCACACACTAATACAGTAATGGCAAAACAGGGGTGGATAAGTGGGATGGGGACAATTGCAAAGATTTAGGATAGATTTAATCTAGGCCCAGCACCATACACAGAAGAGGTAAAACAAAATGGTTGCATGCACTTACAACCACATGTTGCCATTCTCTCTCACTTTGTAGTGCAGAAAACGCTACTGGCACCAACCAGTGAGAACAAGCATTCGAACACAACTCTGCCTGCTCACAGTATAAGGTGGAATTTGACAGTGTTTTTTAGGCACTCCACAGAATTTAGAGTAGCTGAACTCTGCAAATTCCACCAAGACGCAATTTACATTAGCCTTCCAGCAGCTGCTCAGCCATTGTATCATCTTAATGAGATGTGAAAACTGCTCCCAGAGCAGAGAAATGACTGAGACCTCATGACAGTATGGAGTGGGTGTTTGGCCTATTATTCCTTTAAAGTCAGGAAGGACTGTTGGGTTGGGATCAGTAACTTCATTCACTTGAAACAGTAAGAGCTATAGCCTACTGATTCATAATTTAGGGTTAAGGGGGAACCCGAAGAAGGGAAAGCCTTTATCCCCAAGGTTCACTCTCGCTGGCCTGATTCAAGTGGGAGGAAAGCTACTCCTAGAACCCTTTTTGAGTGGTCATTGGAGAGGAGAATAATTGTTTCCCTAAACACACCTCTGACTAGCACACAAGCTACATCTTAGACTTCCACAAGTATTAACCGATATAGGATAGTTTGCAAGAAGGCAAGAATGATGTGCTGCAAAACGAGAGAGGGTTGGAAGAATCTTTTCCCCATTGATTAGGGAGTGTCCTGAAGTGACCCCACCTACTGCCTAGTTCAAACTATAAATGAGGTACCCCAATGAATCCCCCACAGAACACTTTTGGACCTATAGAGGATCATAAGAGAAATGGACCTGCTGTTTGTGACCTGAAGGGAGACATGAAGTACTGGAGCTGCTCCCTCTTATATCCAGGGCAAAGAAGTGGACTCTAAGGGTTGCTTGGCTAACCTCTTGTGTAGCCACAGGACACACCAATTTGCATGAGGCCTTTTTTCCTCAGATGATCAGTTGACATATACCAACAGGACATGGACAGGAGCTTAGTAGTGGCATCTGCTGGAGTGTGTTCTGACCTGTAAATACTGCTCCTGAGGTCCTAGGAGCCGTTCAAGTAACACAGAGGAGCTGCTCCAGATATCCTGGGGATTAGAAACTTTTTGGATTTCCAAGACCTTCTGAGCCATCAGCAGGACCTATGGCAATGGTGGCCAATTTTGATGCACCTTCATAGGTTACCTCTTCAGGCTTGCCCTGCAGGAGAATTTTGACCTCCATTAAAAAGACTAAGTCAGAAGGTAAAATCTATGTCCAGGACAAACCAGCTTAGTGTATCTAACCTCACCTTCATCACGCCCGGCCGGAAATCATGGCTAAATCCAGGCCTACTGCTTCCATAGGCTATCACTGGTGCTTAATGCTTTTTGGCACTATTGCACCTAAATCTTTAAAAATACATATAATCGGTTTCTCGTATAGGATTTTTTGTTCTAAGAGTCTCACTTTAATATTTAAAATGTAGTCTATTTTTTAATTTAGTTTGATATTTTTATTATTTGGTGTCTTAAGTTTATTCCTGTTTGCATTCTATATAAATACGTTATACATTGCACTAAGGTGTCCCGCGCGATAGCTACAAGCGTGTTGAGCTTGGGGTAATTTAATGACTTTGAGGTCCACTATTACAAGTTAGTGTTAATAATAAATAATAATTTGACAAACTGGTGTAGTCAATTTCAAAATGTGTATTTGATTCACAAGCTAACGCAATAATTAACTCCATTAATATTTTGGGAGTGCATTCCAGGGTTCACCTTAAGAAAGAAAAGACTATGAACAAAAGCAATCATTTACTGTTTTGCATAGTTAAAATCTTTATAACAGGTTTCAATGACGCACAACTTAGGTATAACATGAGCAGCAGCATGAAAGCTCTGTTAACACTAACAATATGCCCAGGACAGGTCGCAGCTGCAGGAGGAGCAGAATATTCTGGCACACCCTCGGAGCAGAAACCACGCAGATTTCAACAGGACATGCTTTTATTGCTCACAAAATAAGTACATATCGAACTTCTGTGGTGCAATGCAAGTTTCACTCCATCACATAACAGGCGTAGATCGGGCAAGACCAGTAAAAGTGCACTTTTTTCCCAAGAACAGGTATACGAGAGCATCAGTATAGATCTGGTCTCACAGATCAGGCACACCATGCATTAGTAGTAACATTATCCTTCCTTCCAGAACAAGAAAGCCTCTGGCAGAGAAAGTGACAGCTTTCCTCCCTCGCAGAAAAGTTTGGTTGTGAAACAGCGGTGCAGGCGTATCACTGTCTAGGAGAAGTACAAATCAAGCAGCATCAATGCAAGTTTCGTTTCGTCACAGAACAGGTATAACATGACAGTAGTGCAACTGGAATCTACTCCCTGAAGGTAGAGGCAGGAGATATTTCGCTTCCTTGCACAGCAGATTTAGAATGGAAACAGTGCTGCAAGCTTTCACACTTATGGGACAAGTATAGTTAGGTATCAGTGGCATGTATACTGCACCTACATTTCTGGGCCAGGTGTTTATTTCATTGAGATGATTGTAGAGATGGGTGAATGAGCATTCATGATGTCAGTCTGTTTCACGCCCCTACATTAATTCATAGTCCTGCATTAATTGATAGTTCTGTCAAAGCTGATTGTGTCATATCCTGAATGTTCTGTTGTGGTTACTGTGAATCCTGCTGTCATAACTCTAACTTCTGTTGTCATTTGCTGCTTTTGTTTGGCCATCACTTTCTGTAAGCCTTTCTCCTACCATATTCCACCAGTCCCCACCCATTCTGTTTCTTTGAGGCTTTACTTTTTCTATTGTTGCCTCTTAACCCCTTCACTGCTAAGCCTTTTACCCCTCCTGTGCTGAGCTTTTTTTTGCCTATTTAGGGCAGTTTTGTACTTAGGCCCTCATAACGTTTTGTCCACATAAGCTAGCCATGCCAAATTTGCATCCTTTTTTTCCAACATCTTAGGATTTCTAAGGGTACCCAGAGTTTGTGGGTTGCCCCGGATGAGACCAATAAATTAGCCAAAATACTGCTAAAAAGTGCTGAAGAAGAAAGTATGCGTTTTTTCCCCCTGAAAATGATATCAACAAAGGGTTTGTGGTTCTGCAATTACCACCTTACCAGCTTTCAGGAACATGCAGACTTAAATCAGAAAAACACATTTTTCAACACAATTTTGGCATTTAATGGGACAAACCCCATTTCTACTATTTTTGTGTTTTTAGCCTCCTTCCAGTTAGTAACAGAAACAGGTGTGAAACGAATGCTGGATCCCGGACAGCTAAACATTTTTGAAAAGTAAACTAACTTCCAAATTCAGCAAGGGTTCATTTGGGTAGATCCTTGTAGGGTTTTTCTACAGAAAATAAGAGCTTTCTTTTCCCAGCTATGGCAGATTTTTTGAAAGTAATATACCATTATGTCTGCTGGTCTCTTCTGGTTGCGGGGATATATAGGGCTTGTAGGTTCATAAAAAACCCTAGGTACCCAGAGCCAATAAATGAGCTGCAGTGAAAAATAGGTATCAAGGAAACCTTTGTAGTTCTAAAATGGGCACAAGATAAGGTGCTGAGAAGCAGTGGTTATTTGCACATCTCTGAATTCCGGGATCCCCATACTAGCATGTGAATTACAGGGCATTTCTCAAATAGACATCTTTTTTTACACACTGTCTTACATTTGGAAGAAAAAAATGTAGAGAAAGACAAGAGGGAATAACACTTGGTACCTCACTTCTGTGAGTAGGCCTAGTGCCCGCGACAGAAAAAGCAACATGGACACATCATATTTTTACATTGAAATCTGATGTGTTTTTTGGAAAGTGCCTAGCTGTGGATTTTGGCCTCTAGCTCTGCCGGCACCTAGGGAAACCTAACAAACCTTTGCATTTTTTCAAGAAAAACACCTAGGGGAATCCAGGATGGAGTGAGTTGTGGGGGTCTTACCAGGTTCTGTTACCCAGAATACTTGCAAACCTCAAAATGTGGCTAAAAAACACTTTTCCCTCACATTTCAGTGCAGCAAAGTTCTGGAATCTGAGAGGAGCCACAAACTTCCTTCCACCCAGCAAAATGGTACCTTACTTGTGTGGGTAGGCCTAGTGGCCGCAACAGGAAATGCCCCAAAACACAAAATGGACACATCACATTTTCCAAAAGAAAACTGACCTGTTTTTTTTGTAAAGTGCCTAGTTGTGGATTTTGGCCTCTAGCTCAGCAGACACCTAGGGAAACATACCAAACCTATACATTTTTGAAAACTAGACACCTAGGGACATTCAGAATGGGGTGACTTGTGTAGCTCTCACCAGGTTCTGTCACCCAGAATCCTTAGCAACCCTTAACATTTAGCAAAAAACACTTTTTCCTCACATTTCGGTGATGGATAGTTCTGGAATCTGAGCCACAAATTTCCCTCCACCCATCATTTCCCCACATCTCCCGATAAAAATGGTACCTCACTTGTGTGGGTAGGCCTAGTGCCTGCGACAGGAAATGCCCCAAAACATTACGTGGAAACATCAAAATTATTAATCACAAATCTACCTGTTTTTGTTGGGGGGACACCTTTGGTTTTGGTCCTGGGCTCAGCAGCTATCTTGGGAAACGTACCAAACCCAGACATTTCTGAAAACTAGACACATGAGGGAGTCCAGGGAGGTGTGACTTGCTCGGATCCCCCAGTGATTTCTTACCCAGAATCCTCAGCAAACCTCAAATTTAGCTAAGAAATCAAATTTTCCCCAAATGTCTGTGTGGGATCACCACACCAGCACAAATTTCCTACCAACCAATGTTCCTCTGTCTCCCGATAAACATCATACCTCACTTGTGTAGGTGGGCCAAGTGCCTTTGACAGGAAAAAGCCAAAAACATGTTGAAATTGAGGGGGAACCAAAGAGGGTCCAAAAGGGCAGTTTGAGACAAAACATTTTTAGGCTGGCAAGTGGGGCAGAATTTTTAATGATACAGATGTGACAATGCTGGGTGGTAAGAATTTAGTGGATCCTGCAGATTCTGGAAGGTTCCATCACAAAACTGTAGGGAAAATGTGTGATTTCAAGCAAAGTTGCAAGTTTGCAGGGTATTGTGAGTAAGAAAATAGTGCAGGGTGCATGTGAAGCACACCACTCTGGAATCACCCACATGTTTAGTATTCAGATGTATCTAGGTCCTGTAGATTTTTCTAGATGGTAACTTTCCAAAGTCCAAAAAGTGCAGCCCTCATCATTCCAAATGGGACGATTTTAAGAGTTAGCCACGCTCTCATGTTCCAAATGCAAAATCGAAACCCCAAATAATTAAAGGCCCTCTTGCTTGCCATGGGATAAGATCTTTTAGTGTGTGGGGGGAGAGCTGAAAGACTGTTACCCCCTTCAGTTGGGGTGGGGGCATAACCATGCCCATACTGGTTGGTAGCCACCACCCCTCTATTTTTTTTTAAATTCCCTGGCATCTAGAAGCATTTCTAACCCCCCTCCCCAGCCAGGGAGTGGATCAGGGGTAATTGCCCCATCTGCCCACTGGTTGGCAGAACATCTTTGTCCCCATTTATTTGGGGTGGGGGTATGGCCATACCCCATCCACTTTTTTGTAAAAAAAATCTCCCCTGGTGTCTGGTGGACTTTCTGCACCTCTTGGGAGCAAATGGGCCTCACAAAATGAGGCTGATCTGCTCCCAAAGGGGGCATAAATGGCCAACAGTAATGTTCCCCCATGGGGTGCGACCCCTGCCAAACTGGCTGCCCCCAGACAAAACACACACACACCAATCCCTGGTGCATAAGTGGTTTCCTCACCCCCTTGAGGGCAAATGGACCTAATAGAAATATGCTGATCTGCCCTCAAGGGGTGCAGAAATGGCCTGAAATAAAATTGCTCCCCAGGGGAGCAGCCCTTGCCCAGGGGGTCGCTCCGCTTGTGTGAAATCGTCACAAAAATAATCCATGGAGTCTAATGGTTTCTGACCCCCTTGGGGGCACATGGGCCTTCCTTATAGAAACAGGCCGATCTGCTCCCAAGGGGGGCAGAAATGGCCTAACATGAAATTGACCCCAGAGGAGCAACCCTTGTATAAGGGGTCGCTCCCTTTCTGTAAAAAATAAAAATAATACAAATTACTGGTGCCTAGTGGTTTCTGTCCCCTTTGGAGGCAGGTCGTCCTAAATAAAACAGGCTGATCTGCTCCCAAGAGGGGCAGAAATGGCCTTAAAATAAATTGCCCCCTCTGGTAAGCGACCCTTGCCCAAGGGGTCGCTCCCGTCATGCTCACTACAACAACAAAAAATAGTCCTTGGTGTCTGGTTGGTATTTCTGCAGCACGATCGCTTCACGATGGTGCTGCAGAAATGCTCAGAGAGCCATCGGAGGGAAGGAAAAGCCTTTCCTTTCCTCCAATGCCTCTCCTATCTGGCTCTTCCCCTGATCGAAAGAGAAATGCTGGAAACAGCTTCCAGCGCTATGGGGGCAACCTCTGAGGCAAACGTGCACTGACCTCATCAGACATCACTGGGGGGGTCGGGGAAGGTCCTAGAGGAAGGTGAAGCGATTCTCCTTCCATCCCTCCCAAGGGGAGGGGACTGTGTGCAGGGCCAGCTGGTCTCTTCCTCTGCATAGGGCAGCCGTGGGTGAGACCAGCTCTTCCATGGCACCAATGGGGTTAATGTAACTCATACTTTCTAGATCTGCATCTAAGAGGAAGAGAAAGGCACAAAAGACATCTAGAGTAAGGAGCTACTTTTGAGTGGTCAGTTTCATTGCAATCCATCCCAAACCTTTGTTTGCTCATCGAATGCAATAACAGGTGGTACGATGTTTATTGCAGTTGGTATTTATGAAGGGCAATACATATTGTACCATTCGTTACATTTCAGCATGTCAAACCTGTTAAATTTAAGCAAGGGGAAAATGGCTAGTTTATAGCAGGAGATGCAGATGATGGTGTGGTAATTAGCAAAAACGTGCTTGTTAATCCCCAATAATCCAATAAAATCAAGCACATCGGTGTAACATGAAAATACTGGGCCACTCGTAATGAGGGTCTAAATGTCTCCTTAAATTTTTTGATAGTCATCTAGTGTAGGATTGTCTTTTTATTAATAGGTATATGTCTATTTTTCATCAGGAGATCGTGAATACATTTATCAGAATCTTCGAGTAGCTCAAAGTTGTCACATTCAGCTCAACATTGTCCCACTTAATCCAGGTACACTTTGGGCAGAACCAACATGTTGGAGTGTAATCATATCATGATGTATTCATAAATGTGAACATAAACTTAATTTAAGAGTGAATTCCCCCTACTTATGCCTGCTAGGATTGCACAATAGGATTCCTGCCGGGCATAAGCCAATTTACACTTTCAGAGAATTTATCCACAAGTAAAGACTTCTCTAACACGTGTAGTTCACAGGCTCCTCTCATTCCTCTTTACACCATTGAAATTATCAAAATTTGACACCGACTAAGAGCTGGCATACATTTTTTTCAGGTGTGAAGTGGAATAAACCAACACCAGCTTTGGTGTTGGTATTTCTTCATATGGATTTATTCTCCTCATCAAGAATAAATGTGTATTTTTGTACAGGAAGTTTTATTCCCCCTCTGCAGAGTTCTCCACTGTGGAGTACTCCGCACAGCAGGAATTGGATCCCAGAGGCAATGTCACATGACCTTCCCAGAAGTACTCCTGGGAACCCATGATTTGCTCAGCTTTTCAGGCATCTCCTTGGAATGGTTAGGAATAGAAAAGAGGAACAAATAGTATGTGCTTAATTGATGTTTAGGTCCTCAACAGTTCTATTCCTTTTCTGCTTATAGTCCTGCCTTTTTAATTTTGTGTTTGTGCAAGTAAACTCTCTTGTCATTTATTCTGTTTAGGAGGTGGTTGATGTCCATCAGGTATAAATCATCGCAAAATTTAAACCTTATGGCTATATTGAAGTCAGACTTCGATTCCACAAAATTAGTCTTTACATTCTCTCCCTTTGACATGGTGCTTATTTAGATCACACTGGAAAGAATGTGGTGGGGCAAACTTGTATGATGCAAGGTGACTTCTTGTGCTTAATTAGCCATATGATTGAATGTGGAATCCCTGCAGCAACAAGGAGGAATATTAGCTTAGTACCATGTACTTTTCTGGCACCACAGTCTACCAACCAATAATGATCTACAAGTTTTTTGTATACATTTCAGAGGCTTCAACAGGTATATGGTTTTGTTATGGGCACCCATACTGTTTTTTATTTCTGCACTCCTCTGTACAAAAAGCAAGAGGGAAGGTGTCCCAAATGACAAAAAAAATATTAAAATGAGGCCAATGCATTTAATGCAAACATGTCCTATTTTTGGTGTTTTTTTGGAAACAACATAAAGATGTGAGTATAGTTCAGGCAACAGCATTTCTGAAAATTGATACACACAGAATCTTAGAATAAGATAGGTTTGGAGTTAGACATAAGCTCCTTGGCTTTGTCAGTAGCTGTTCTATTTAATCATGGGTTTTGCAAAATTGCATTGTTCAGGAAACATCTGAGTCGTTATCAATGTAAAAAAATGCTGATAGAAAAATATGTTTCATTCTCAAAAAGCACTGTTTACCGAAAGTAGTGCCCTGCATTGAGCACAATTGTGTTGTTTGGATGTTCTTCATGTCAAAGCGCAGAATGTGATCACCCAGAGTGAAATTAACCAGTGACTTATGTGGGCTGATACACTGTCCCATGCCATAGTGGGCAGAAGAAAAATCTGAAAGATACATTATTGACTACTGGATGAAGAGGACTGGCTGAAAGCCCAAATAAGTACATATAATATGTATACAATTTTAGTAGCATTAAAAAGTGTTTGCTAACGCCAAACCTAAAAAGCAACAGTTGTGTTCAGCACTATTAGGGGCATATTTAAGAGCCCCTAACACCTTCTTGTGCCACATTAGCGCCATTTTTTTTTACACTAATTTGGCCCAACGAGGCCAAAATCACCATGCCATATTTACAAAGTGGCTTAATGCATTCATTGTCCACTTTATAACCCCATGCGCCACATTATGCCTGCTCCAGGCATAATGTATGCAAGAGGGGCATTCCAGCGTTAGGGGAGCTAAAAAAATGGCACAAAGAAATCCTAAAGATTTCTTTGCACCATTTTTTTCAGCAGTTGTAACACGTGCTCAGAGCAGGTGTTAAAGGAGGGGCACACCATTATTAATAATGAGCCCCTATGTACTATTCAGGGTTAGCGCCAAAATGTTGGTGCTAACCCTGAACAGTACATCAATACTGTCAAAAATTCTGACACTATTGCCCTATACCCTGCACCATGGTGCTCCATATTTTAAATATGACACACACATGGCGGCAGTAGTGGGGAGCTAAGGGGCACAAGGAAAGTAGGTGCAACACCACTTTTCTTAAATCTGCCCCTTAGTGTCGAGTGGCTGTACACTGAAGCATAATTTTCCTTCCATTTTGAGCAGTAGGTTTCTCTCTACTCCTTACAGGAATGAAGTTACTAAAACACTCTATCTCTTTTGGTGGGCAGTGGGCCATCTTTGTTAAAACCAGCATCCAACTTTTGTGCTCTAACAGCAAGATACATTTAGAGTAATATATCTTTGCCAAAAGACCTATTTAGCTGATGGAACATGACAGTGATGATCCTATGCTTTCTACTTGCAGGCATCTGAGATTTGCAGTGAACAGATTCCCTGATGACCAGTACAAATGGCTTATTATAGTCATAGGTCATTTATGTTTCACTGTGGAGAGTTGACAAATTTGTGCCTGAGTCTAGGTCTGTAAATATTGGCAGTTATTTTAAGCTGCCATAGAGCTGAATGAAGATAGCGACAAAATAAACCCCCTGAACAATAGCATTTGCTATAAGCTCTAGCATTTAAGGAACTAAGCCCTAGGTTTATTTAAAAATCACAAAAATCAATGCAGCAAGCGAACATGCTGTGCTGCAATTTATGTGAAAGAGAGAGAGAAGACATGCACCATATTTACAAAGATATGACACATTTCTGCACTTTGTCTAGTGCCAAAGCAGGCATCCTCGTGCTAAAGTACAAGGTTATCTTCATTACAAGCAGGATTGTTTTGTTGAAGAAAGGGCACCTTGCTTCACAAAAATAATCTTTAAATATGTATTTCTCTTTCTATGTGTGCTGCAGAATATAACACGCATACAAAGAGGAAGTAACAAAGGAAAAAATATATTTCTCCTCGTTATGCTTTGAGGAGGCACTCCATTTTTCCACAATCCCCGGTTTACTAACCTTTGTAAATCTGGAACTGTGTCAAAAACCATGGGTGGATGCATGGGAAACTCCCACACTTCACACATGGAATGCCTCCTTTCATCAAGTTAACACAAGGCTGCGATTTGCGTTGCCTTGCATTACTTTGGATACAAGCTGTGCACAAGGTAGCTCTGCATGGCTTAGTAAAACCCATGCAGAGACAAGCAAGGCAGCTTTGCATGGCTTTGTAAATCCCACTGAAGGACAAGCCTTGCCTTGTGATGATTTACTTCACACAGGGCAATGAAAGCCCGTGGTAAATCTGGGTGGTCTCAGTGTTCTTTGATGGACTTGATCAAGGATTATCACATAACAGATCACTGTGCCATGCACAGATCTCAGGATGGTCCATTGCCTTCTGTGATTACCATCACCAACATTTAAGATCAGCCTGGACGTCTTAAATAAAAAATTGCACATTTTCAAGCAGTGTACCTATTATTTCAATTTTTTCATTTTTGGCTTATGGTGACTCATTCTTAGATAAAAAGGATACAGAGTCTCTGCACATTAAAAAATAGGACAGTCCTATCCTTTTATGTGCAGAGACTATGCACGCATAAATATACTACTAGTAAATCCCTAAGTGAATAATGAACAATCGTAAACTTAAATAGAAGTGTAAGTTTACCTTTGTGCATGAGGACCAAAGTTTCTAGAGAAAACGGCTAAGTGTTTTTTTCTCACTTGACTACACACAACTTTCTACTCCTTGATTTGAGGACTCAGTTATTTGTACCTTTATGTCCATACCTCCCTCAGGGGCAAAAAGAGCCTGTTAGAAATGGGGTCTCTGGTTGGCAGTCATTTTGAACTCTGTCCAAGCAGGGATCCTCAGTCTAGTCAGGGCAATGAATATAGACACTTAGATAACCCCTGCTCACCCCGTGGGTAGCTTGTCCCATGAAGTCAGGCTTATCTCAAAGGCAATGTGTAAAGTATTTGTCCCAAAACACAGAGTAACACAGTCAAAACACTACAAAATGGACACTGTACCAATTTAGAAAAAAAGCCAATATTTATCGAAATCAAACAAGACGAAAATGAAAAAAAAAAAAACAACATACACAGGTAAAGTTATGAATGTTCAAAAATAATAAAATCTTACTCCATAGAAAACAATGGAAACATTGTGGTCACACAAAGTACCTGGTTTGTGTAAAAAATAAAGCTGCACGGGAAAAAGTGTGTCAGAAAAGTCAGGGAATGGTTTAAGCAAGAACATGCCCCCTTTCTAAAAGCAGCATTTTAAACTGACAGTCTAAAAACCAACTTTACCAAAAGATGGATTTAAATTGTGAGTTTAGAGATCTGAAACTTCAATCTCTATCTGCTCCCAAAGGGAAACTGCACTTAAAAGTTATGTAAAGGCAGCTCCCATGTTTACGTTTGAGAGGGATAGACATTGCAACAGTGACACTGAATTTGGCAGTCTTTCACTTTTAGAGGTAACAAAGGAAGGGGGGCCTGTAACTTCTCTGTATATGGGCTAGAGATACTGGTATAAACTAGAGTATACAGACGAGATAGCCCAAAAGAGCAGCAGCATACAAAAAGAAAGACTTCAGCGCAAAAGAACTTTTCCCTCACGTTTTGTTTGTTAGATTTATTTGTTCATGTTATTGTAAAAAACGGTGTGATTGTCTGTGTAGAATGGTTCCATGACACCAACATGGACCACTTTTTTGAAAAAAAAGTTTTTCCTACAATTTCTTGCCAAAATTCACTAGAAATGGCGAGATTGTTGATGGGGAAAAGCCTTTAAAGAACAGACTAAAAGCATAGAAAATAAGAGACAACAAACGTCTTCAAGTGAGTAATTTATTTCCTCGCTTTGGATTGATATCCTTTCATAGATCTATCTCGCCTTTATACTCTAGTTTATACTAGTATCTCTAGCCCAAATACAGTGGAGTTACAGGGGCCCCCCTCATTAGTTACCTCCAGTCTTTTGCATTTTTATGCAGGGGCATAAAAGGCAAGTAATAAGCCTTACAAGACTTTTGTTCTTCTGCGCTTCTCCACACAACAATTTCAAAACTTTCTTTATCACTACAAATCTTTCGTTCTATGTGACATCACATTTCCAAATAAATAATCATAACTATAATTTAAACATGTCTGAACCTTACACTATCAGCTACAGGACAACACAGGCTTCGGAGGAATGCCCTTGGAATTTAAAAATCCTTGATTAAAAAGGCAACAGATGGTATCATAAAAATATAGGACAAACAAGACCCTATTAAATGATACCAAAAGACATTCCCTCCGGCATAGTAGGCTGCTAGCCCAAAAGAGCAGCAGCATACAAAAAGAAAGACTTCAGTGCAAAATAACTTTTACCTCACGTTTTGTTTGTTAGATTTATTTGTTCATATTATTGTAAAAAACGTTGTGATTATCTGTGTAGAACGGTTCCATGACACCAACATGGACCACTATTTTTTTTTTAATGTCTTTCCTACAATTTCTTGCCAGAATTCACTCGAAATGGCGAGATTGTTGATGGGGAAAATCCTTCAAATAACAGACTAAAAGCATAAAAAATAAAAGAGACAACAAATGTCATCAAGTGAGTAATTTATTTCCTCGCTTTGGATTGATATAATTTCATAGATCTATCTCGCCTGTATACTCTAGTTAATACCAGTATCTCTAGCCCAAATACTGTGGAGTTACATGGACCCCCTCCTTAGTTACCTCCAGTCTTTTCCATTTTTATGCAGGGGCATAAATGGCAAGTAATAAGCCTTACAAGACTTTTGTTCTTGATAATAGAGAATCTGTTCTTCTGCGCTTCTCAGCACAACAATCTCAAAAAGTCCTTTATTACTACAAATCTTTCGTTCTATGTGACATCACAATTCCAAATAGATACTCATAAGTATAATTTAAACATGTCTGAACCTTACACTATCAGCTACGCGACAACACAGGCTTCGGAGGAATGCCCTTGGAATTTAAAAATTCTAGATTGAAAAGGCAACAGATGGTACCATAAACATATAGGACGAACAAGACCATATTAAATGATAACAAAAGACATTCCCTCCGGCATAATAGACTGCTAGCCCAAAAGAGCAGCAGCATACAAAAAGAAAGACTTTAGTGCTAAATAACCTTTCCTTCACATTTTGTTTGTTAGATTTATTTGTTCATATTATTGTAAAAAGCTTTGTGATTATCTGTGTAGAACGGTTCCATGACACCAACATGGACCACTATTTTTTTTTTAAAAGTCTTTCCTACAATTTCTTGACAGAATTCACTAGAAATGGCAAGATTGTTGATGGGGAAAAGCCTTCAAAGAACAGAATAAAAGCATCGAAAATAAAAGAGACAACAAATGTCTTCAAATGAGTAATTTATTTCCTCACTGTGGATTGATATCATTTCATATATCTATTTCGCTTGTATACTCTAGTTTATACCAGTCTTTCACTTTTAGGGCACATAAAACACATCACTACATGTCCCAGCTTTAATATACTCTGAACCCTGCACATGGGGCTACCTAGGGCCTTCCTTAGGGGTTCCTTACATGCCTAAAAAGGGAAGGTTTGGGCCTGGCTAGTGGGTACACTTGCCAAATCGAATTAGCAGGTTAAAACTGCACACACAAACACTGCAGTGGCAAATCTCAGCCATGTTTACAGAGCTACTCACGTGGTTGGCACAATCAGTGCTGCAGGCCCACTAGTAGCATTTGATTTACCGGCCCTGGGCACCCTAGAGAACTTTACTATGGACGTACTAGTAAATCAAATATGCCAATCACGTGAAAGCCAATTACAAATACAATTTACTTTAGCAGTGGTTAGCAGTGGAAAAGTGCCCAGAGAACCAGAGTTTAGTACACAGTCAAAACATGGGAAGCAGAGGCAAAACAAAGACAGACAAGACCATGCCAAGGATGCCAGGTCTAACATGTGTCTTCCCCAGCTGAAAGGGGGGAGAACTACCCAACCTCATGGGAGTTCTCATCACTAAGGCTGAAGAATCTGGATAGACCTACATTGGTGTGTTCTGTTCCAGGGCAGTGTTCCACTGAAATGTCTATTCCCTGCAGGGAGATAGATCACCTCAACAATTTTGGGTTCTCACCCCTCATCTGCATTAACCATCTGAGGGACCTGTGGTCTGTCTGAACATGGAAGTGATTCCCAAACAAGTAGGGTCTTAGCTTCTCAGTACCCAGACCACAGCAAAGGCGTCATGCTCTATTGCACTCCACCTACGTTCCCGGGGAAACTTCCTACTAATGAAGGCTACAGGCTGGTCTAGGGCCTCTTCCTTTAGCTGTGACATCACTGCTCCCACACCATGCTCTGAAGCATCAGTCTGCACAACAAATTCTTGAGAGAAGTCTGGTGCCTTCAGCATGGGTGCCATGCACATGACTGCCTTCAGGGCATTAAAAGCTGTCTGACAAGCCTTAGTAACCTGTAAGACCTAAAAAAGCTCTCACCTCAGTCTGGTCTTGGGAGGCTCCCAAGCCAGAATGGTGTCAATCTTTGTCTGTAAGGTTCCACCTGGCCACTCCCTACCTGGTGTCCCATGTACACAATGGAACCCTACCCTATTTGGCACTTACTCACCTTAATAGTGAGGCCTGCCTTCTGCAGAGCCTCCAACACTATGCAGAGGGGATGCAGGTGTTCCTCCCAGCTAGAGCTGAACACAGCAATGTCATCCAGGTAGAATACACTGAAGTCCTCCAGCCCAGCCAAAAACTGGTTAACCAATCTCTAAAAGATGGAGGGGCATTTTCCATCCCAAAAGGCATCACCCTAATCTGGTAATGCCCACCTGGGGTCAAAAATTCAGACCTCTCCTTGGCCCTCTCAGTCAGGGCAATCTGCCACTATCAAGATGTTAAATCAAATGTGCTGAGTTATTTGGCAGCCCCTAACAGATCAATAAGCTCATCAGCTTGGGGCATGGCATGTGGATCAGCCTTCGTGACCTCATTGAGTCCCCGGTAATTCACACAGAACATGAGTTCTGGAGTGGCACCAGGACCAGCAGCCTTTGGGACCAAGACCACAGGACTAGCCCAAGAGCTAATAGAAAACTCAATAACCCCAGTAGCTAACATTTTGGATACCTCATCCTTAATGCTTGCTCTAACCTTGTCAGTAATCCAGTAAACTTTATGTTTCACAGGTGGACTCTCCCCAGTGGCCATATCATGTGTGCACAAGTGCGTGACCCCTGGAATCAAAGAAAACAGAGCGGCAAACTGTCCCAACACTTGGAAACAGTCCCTCTATTGTTCAAGAGTCAGTGAGAGGGAGAGGTTCACTCCCTCCAGTCAACCATCCTTCTCTTTTTTAGGCAGGAGGTCAGGAAGAGACTCACTTTCTTCCTCCACTCCTTCATCTGTATGTCCATGATGGCATTCAGACCCTTCCCTATGTCTTGCCAGGATCTATCCATTATCTCTAACACCTGGGTCAGTCTGTGCACTAACTGTGGGAGTTGGCGCATGTCCTGCAGTGAGGCAGACATGTCAGACATTGTAGCCCCTATCTCACAAATATCCTGCCTCACATCTGACTGCTACTGTAAAAAATCTTCCTCCAACTCTCTGACATGTGTATCTGCCATCCCTCTCCACCTGGGATGCCCTCAGATACAAACAGCAGGTCCACGGACGGGGTGGTGGTGCCAAGTGGGAGGTTCTGAGGAGTACATTTGTGCCTAGGGGCTACATGCTCCTCCCCAGGGCTGAATGTCCCTCAGATGTTGGAGAGAAGGCCTGAGAGACACTGTCAGAGTAGGAGTGTGTAGGGAAACCAACATGTCTGATCTGGATGTGAGGGATGTGAAGATGTGAGCTGTGGGTTGGGGTTTGTGGGGAATGGATAACCCTCTGGTTTATAGAATGAGGCACCATGCCAAAAACAGCAAATATGTACTTTGTTTGTGAGCTGCATGTGCCAAATGGAGTGGTCAGGGAATTGGCTTTCACTATACTTGGATTCATCCCCTGATCTCCCTTCTCCTCCTCTTCCTCCTCCTTCTCCTCTCACTCCTGTGCTGTTCTGGCAGCTTACAAGGCAAATTGGAAGAGAAGTGTGTTTGCCAGTCGGATTGCCCTGTGCCCGTCACTGGTAGTTGCTCCATCATCCGGACTCAGATCTTCGTCGTCACTACCTGTGAGACAGAGTTTGCAACAGGCATAGAACATGATGCGGTGCAACACAGGTATTGACCAATCTATAGCTTCAATTCAACGGATGATCCACATGTAAACTGGCTTGTATGCCCCTACACATGATAACTCACACTGTGGCGTTGAGGTGTTCAATGCAGAGGTGAAATGCATAAGCAAACTCACCAGTTCCAACCACAGATCTGTGTGATACTGAGATCCCCCTAGATGTCAGCTGCTGGATTAGGCTTCTTGAGTGTGTGGCAGAAGAACTGGTCTGTGATCCAGCAGCTTTTGAAAGAGGTGACACCATGATTACTATTCTCCATGTATTAAATGTGATTATGCACACCTGACATAAGCATCATTCATTTTTTAGGGTGCATTTTGCACAGCAACTACAGGAGGGATCTAAAAATGGCAATATCCGCTCATCCACTTCCACAAAGAGATGGTTCTTCTTTAAGGATGGAGTATCAAGAGATTACTGCACCATACGGCACACTTACCTGATGGACAGATGGCAGTGGATTTGACTGCTGCAGCCAAAATGTCTGCTAAACTCCTGGATGGTGTCACCCATATCACTGATGTAATCCTGGCACCAGTTGTAACGTAACATACGTATCCATTACTCATAGCAAAGGATTATGGTGATGATTCCACATGTACATGTAAGAGATATGGACCAGTGAGCTAAAAATGACATGCAGCCCCAGATCAACCAGGTTTCACACTTATAAAAAACATGTAATTGGATGTAACTGTAAGCTATAGGACAGGAATGACGTGGGTGCCCTGCACTGGCTACCTCTGGTCACACCTACATCTTCATTGGCATCATGTATCCTAAGTATGATGTGATATATGCTAATTTGTAGAGGAGTCTTCTACATCATGCAGAGATGGGCAATCCTTGCACATTAGCATAGGTCAGTACATTGACACGTACATGTTTGTTATACACAATTATCAACCAAGGTATGGGTAACATTTATTCAAACTCCTCCCCCCAAAAGGACAACATTGCTAATTATGGACTGTGAGAGCAGCCATCTCTGCTGTGTACTTTCCCTTTGGCTTGTGTTTCAAATGTACATACACAACTTCATGTGCTATTTTACTTGATACTGTATCCAGCCATGTTCAGCACACATCCTGGTGTCCTCTTTTCAGAGATTTCAGTCATTTCTGATATTGTTGGCAAAGGAAGATTGACAGTATTTAAGGAGCCCACATCTTGCTTAAGGGGAAAAGCAGGACTGTTCCCCATCTTTACTGTTTTCACAATGTGCTGTTCAACCACTAGATGTCTAGGCTTCCCCTCCTCTACACCCAACTTGCCACCCACTACCACACTCACAAAATACAAGCCTGCTGGTAACAGTACACCCCTCACCAACATCATCACTTTAGCAGTTTCTTCTTGTTATCTTGTCAGACAGTATCCATGTCAGGAAATTAGGAAAAGGTTGTGACTCCACCTCTCCATGATGGACTTGGGGACAACTTAATGAGCCCCTCAAGGCCACGGAGGATTACTCTCCAATAAATCATGTCTATGAGGCCACAGCAGGCCACTTTGCAGTTTGAAGTGGCCTGCATGGAGTGTGTAAAGGACACACCAATCCTTGTGTTTCCTCACTCTCCACTTAAATGACATTCCATAAACAATGGGAACTTTAGTGACAGTTCCCCAGCGTGACAGAGCCATGTATACCTGTGGAGGCACAAACACCTTACACCATGTGAGGTGAGCCATTACAACTTGTCACATGTAGACATCCAGCAGTGACCCACAACAATCAACCTACATGAGGGCCCATATGAACCCTTAGGTAGGTGATATACACATAAATATGTGTTTGACATATCATTGGTCAACTTGTCAGGTTGGTGTGTGATATACTTTTATGAGTCATATATGAGCTTTTGGGGATGAATGACAACAGTGACATCCCACACTGCTGACATGTACAACACAGGTTAGGAGCAAAAGCTTTTTGTGAAGCCATTGTCATGTATCCGTACCAGTGTCTGACATCCACCTAGTGTGTGGTACCTGACCAGAAGTCACACCCCTTAATGTTGCAGAGGTCAGTGCAGGATTTACTAATCTGGACAACATCACAGGGCCTACAATAATATGTGTGTGTTCAGTTAACCTAGTATTTGACAAGTGATACACAAACATACATAGTTCACTTCACAAGTTTGACACAGTTCATGCATTCCATGTATGCTGGCTATGAACTGACTGCTAACAGTATATGGGAGAATGCCTTCCCCTAGCCATATTTATGTACCAGTGATGATATGGGTTGTTGTGCTCCATGGCGTTGCCTCCCTGATGGTACAGGAACCTGTGCTCCAGTGTGTGACTGTTCTCTGGCTGTATGTGGAAACAGAACAGAAAGATCATCAGACATGTCCACAATATTTGATTATGTGCAACCTGTGACACAACTACACATTTGCATCTACATGCCAATAACAGTGGTAAATGTATGAAGGACCTTTTCTATTGCCATACACCATTGTGAGGTTTATGAGGCAGCAGTGATGGCTTACTGTTTGGGACTGAGGTATTGTAAATTTCTATTACCATCACAAAGGATTCTGGTACTTGTAGTGTAATGGACTAGCTGAGACACATGAGGGGTGGTGTCACTATGCAGAAAGCACTTATTTGGGACACCATTCATGGTCACATTTGATGAGTATCACAAGCATTAGTCCTTTGGTGTCATTGTTAGTTGCATTGTAAATTACCAGGCACCACATTGCGGTCATCAGTCACAGCCAGCCAATGGAGCAGCTTGGGGTCTATGGCTGAGAGGACATCCCTCTCAAGTAGAGTGAGTCAGAGGCAGGCTCTAGTTTGTACACCTGGGAGAGCCCTGGCAACCTCCATCCTGGTATACTTCTCCTTCACCCTCCTCTTCCTATCCTGCCATTTCTTTTTGATGTAATTCATGGTCCAGATATCCTCCCCCAATGCAGTGATTGCTGTGGCCAATTCTGCCAAAAAGCTGCCTTCTTTGAGGGATGGCTGCTGTAGAGTTGGAGACTATGCAGTCTCTTTTAATTCCTCACAATAAGTTTCAGAATCATGGTGGTCTCCTCCTTTGTGTATTTATTTTCTCATAGTGGGCAGCATGGCTTTAAGAAATGTAGCACAGGCAGGCACAGTATGGTTCTTGGGAAACCAGAGCCTTGCTTGTGTGTGCCTTTATCCGGTTTTGGGATCTGGCTTTCAGGTGGCTTTGATAATGTGCATGAGATTACACTGATTACGGCTGTGGTCCAGATGATCCGCCCCTAGTGTGGATGATCCGCCCAGAGTGAGGACATAAAGATACAACTCGCAACTTACCTTTGTGAATACTAAAAAGTAATAAACGTACGCTTTTGGTCTAAATGTAGACCAAAAGAGTAAGTTTACTTTTGTGAATCGAGCCTGAGGTATTTGTCAAACTTGCAGTGATATGTAGATTACAATGCCTGTAAGTCTCATGTCTGTTCACCCTGGCAGGAGGGCATAGGTTGTGGTAGAGCATTAGCATGGCAAAAAAGCCCATAACCTTGGCTGACAAAGTGCTTAGTGTGTGACATACGAGGAATACAAGAAACTGTCTGAAAAACAGAGATCCTCTGTCCGCCATCTGTCACCTCTTCTAGTAATACAAAGTACAGACCAGCAACTATCCAGTCTATCCTCATTGAAGCTATTGGACAAGAAAGTCTGCTGGTTTATTTATATTACTTGATTGCCTATAGTGGAAAATAGCATACTAACCAGGTGTTTATAGGCGTTTTTAACTCTTTTTCTCACTACTAAAATCCTTTCATTTGTAGCATAACAGGTACAGTACAAGCAAATCAAACCCTGAAACATTGAACTGGAGGTGGATGTGCTCCATGTTTCATCCAGCTGTTTTTGGCTGTGACCACAAGCTCGGCCATAAATACCTGGAATTTTCCTCATTAAACTGTTGCCTTGATGTATACCTTTCACCATTCCTCCCACTGACAGTGGACCACAGTGCCATACACATTCTCATGTTTTCATCCTGTATGTTCAATAACTAAAGAGGGCAAACATTTAAGGGTCTGATTTAGAGTTTGGCTGACAGGGTACTCCATTGCAAATACAATGATCTACTCTCTCCCCAAAATCCAGTATTGATCATGAGCTTTCTTTTGAATCAGCCTCTGTGGCTTGGTCAACTGAAAAAATTATCTGACAGCCTGATGAGTAGAGGTTGTTAGAGGAAGGACAATACACCTCACACCCTATTTAGGGTGGACACTGTAATGGTTTGTTCATCCCTGCCTGTGAGGAACAGAAAAAAACTCATGATCGCGTCCACACCCTGAGAAAAAACTCCCAAGATCAGGGGATGTTCAGCAGCCATCAAAGCAGATGGTGGCCATCCACCAAACCTTTTTCACATTGAAAGGAATTGTAGTGACCATGATTCCTTTCAATGTACAGAGATCAGTGCTGTAAATAGGAACGTACTGCCCGGTACTGAGAAACCTGCACTTCTTTAATTTGAAGGGGGTAGTACCTGCAGTTATCAGCACTGTTCCAATACATTCCAATGGATGAGTAACAACCCTTCTCGGGAGCAAATAGGTACTCTATATGGCGAGTACCTGCTCATCTATATTTCCATTTAAAGCACTGACAGGGATGACTGCTGGGCTAGAAGTCATCTCTAAATGTGACAGACAGCAGTCACCTTGGCAACAGTATCATCCATCAAATGCAAACCAGGCCCTAAATTTGCTCTTTCAACCTGGATGAAGATCACGTTCCAAAATATCACAGCAGATGAAAGAAAGATATAAACAACCACGCCTGAAGATTAATATTCTTTTAGGACTTTGCCTGATGGAATTTAATGAGAAAACAACCTCAAATTTAGGTCACACCATGTGATACATAAGATGCCACTAGAGCTGTTGCTGATTAGTGATATTCTAGTTTGACTGAACACAGACCTTCAGGGTTGCCCAAAGAAGGAAAGAGATCTGGGCAAGACTGACACATATGTACGGCCTCCCATAGCTATGTCACTCAATGTAAGGCACAGGAGGGAATGTATGGATGAAGACACCATGGTAACGGTGGTATTTGAAGGGATAACAGAATAATGGGCCTGACAGAGGTTGAGTATGATGTTGCAATTCAACAGGGAGATGCGTCTGGTCACAAACTGGAAAAGTGAACTATGTGCCTTTGAGGAGGTGGCAGATGAAAGAATACATCAGGAGGAGTCAACATTTCATAAGTCAAAACATGCCACATTGAAGAAAAATCACAGACATAACCATTAGTGACTTCAAACACATGGGCTACAGGCAAGATGTTGGAGTCACAACAAAAATGCCTTCAAGTATTAATGGAAATGTCAAATGTGAGGTCACATGAGCATGGAAGGTTTGGGTTGGGCACTTGTGGTATAGCGGAGTTTAATTCCGTTATGTTGTCAAGAGGTATGGTGTGGTAGTAGTCAACCCGTAACTGACAATGTCCAGGCCATTATACAGCTGTACTGGAGAACACTTCTGGAACTTATATTTGAGTATTATTCTGCTGTATAGTTTGTTGTTGATATTTTTATTTCATGTGTTCAGGCTGTTAAAGTTGTCTACCTCACCCTCACCCTCTACCAAGAAATCTACGGCTGTGCCTGCTGTGCTCATGTGCCACAGCATTTTCCCTTTCCAACAATCCTTATCTGGGCAGGGTTTATTCTCTGTTCCAAATAGAGGTAGTTGGTGAGCTTGGAATCCAGGGTGAAATTTAAGGATGTGGCTGTGCCCCTAGTGGCAACAGCCAAGAGATTTTTAGTAATACCTGCATTTATTTAGTCGCGTTCATAGCGACCGGTTTGTAAATCTGTGTGGGTCATAAATGCATACCATCTTTTCTGATGTGGTACATTGACTTGGATATAACATGTGTTTCTAATGGTGGACATTGCCTCCTACAATTGATGTTTTTCTCTCTGTTGCTTTGTATATAGTTTCCATGATGTAGTCTTCTTTGCTAGCTTTACTCAGAGTAAAGCAACTTTTTGTAACATGTTTCTGTTTTCGTTATGATGCTTCAATGTAAGAATCAATGCAATAGTACAATGTTTATAACTGAAATGTGTGGAATGTGCAGTTTGTACATTTTTGGCCAGATATACAAAGCATTTTTCCAGTCGCAAATGGCCAGAGCATCGGGCTGTTTGCGACCAGAAAAATGTGTTTTCCAATGTACAAAAGGTGAAGTGGGATTAGGTAACTTGTTACCAAGGGCCGGACGTACATAGATACTTTCAGGTTGCAAACTGTCCAATTTACAGAATTAGGCCATAAGCAACCGGAAAAATGCCTTTTACCATGTACCTCATCTAGTTTGTGATTCTGTAACATATTATATAATCGCAAAATGGGTTAGCACTTCAATATTAAGAAGGGGTGTGTTAAAGGTGTTTTTTGCAATGAAATGCGGTTGAAAAACATTTGCAGTGTACCACTTACTACAAGTACGTCATAACCAATTTACAAAATCCCCTTTGTGAATGGCTGTGCAAATGTTTTTTAAGAGTAGGCAGTGCTCCCACAAACCACTGCCTGCTCTTACAAAATGAAATTAAAATGTTTTTTTCAAACACACCTCGTTTTCTGTTAGGGAAAATGGGCTGCATCTAAAACAAAAGTGTTGCTTTATTTCAAAAGCAAATACAGACATAGGGCCTCAGTATGATAGGGGCACTTACAGTAATTCAGGCAGTGAAATGCCTGATGGGGGCCCTGGGGACCCCTGCACTACTCATGAACTTGGCATGGGCAGTGAAGGGGCCCCCAGGCACACCCAATCACGCATTTCACTGCCTGAATTACGGTAAGTGAAATGCACGACGGGTGCTGTCGCACCCGACACACTACAATATTGCCACCGGCTCAATCGCAATTAGTAAATCAGTATTTCTAATTGTAGGAAATAGGGTCTCTACTTTGCAGTGTTTTGCACCCTGTCCAAGTAGGGACCCTCACTCTTGTCAGGGTAAGGGAGTCACGCAGCTAAGATAAACCCCGTTCACCCCCTTGGTAGTTTGGCACAAGCAGTCAAGCTAATCTTAGAGGCAATACGTAAAGTATTTGTACACACACACAGTAACACAGTGAAAATACAACAGAAGGGCTCCATACCAGTTTAGAGAAATAGCCAATATTTATCTGAATAAAACAAAACCAAATTAACAAAAAATCTAACATACACAAGCAAAGATATCACTTTTCAAAAGTTGCAAAGAGTCTTAATCGAGAGGAATCTATGCTTGTCTCTTTTTAACATACAGTACCTGGGATGCATCAAAAACAAAGACCATAGGGCTGCAGAGGAGGTGAGGTGCAAGAAAACAAAGCGATGTATCCATTCCTTACTGTGCAGGGGAGGTGATACATCAGTTTCTTACTGGCAGGGGAGGTGACAAGTCAGTTCTCTCCCCACAGGAGAGGGGATGTGTCAGTTTCTGGACACGCAGCCTTGGCTTTTTGTAGTTGTGCGGGGTCGATGCGAAAATGACACCCAAGGATGATGCATAGGAAATACCAGATGCACTGTCATGATTAAGCCTGGGTGGAAAAGGCATTGCGTTAATCCTACAGGCGCTCTGTCAGTCCTTCCACTGCAACGCAGGCGCTGCATCGATGCCTCAAGGTAGGAGCTGTGTCGATTCGTACCACGCAAGCTAAGTGATGCTTCAATTTTCAGCTGCAGTGATCCAATGCGTGGTTTTTCTTCTTCAGGACACCAGTTTACACTTCCAAGGGCCCAGGGCAAGTGAGGACTCTCACAGAAAAGTCGAAGCACTGGCAGGTGAAGCCTTTGATATCCCTGAGACTTCTTAACAGGCGGCAAGCTCTGTTCAACCCCTTGGAGAACCTTGGAAAGCAAGATGTAGAAAGCAAAGTCCAATCCTTTCACTTCCAGGGCAGAAGCAGCAAGCAGCAGGCCAGCTGAACAAAGCAACAGGCAGAGTGGCAGTTCCTCCTCCAGCATGCTACTTTTCTTCCTGGCAGAATATCCTCAGTCCACATGTGTTCTAAGGTTGTGGTCTCAGATGTCCAATACGTATACTAATTTCTGCCTTTGAAGTAGGGAAACTTTGTAGTGCACAAGACCTTGCCTTTCCTGCTCTGGCCCCAGACACCATCTAGGGGGCTTGAGACTGTTTTGTGTAAGGACTGGCACAGCCCTATTCTGGTGCGAGTGTCAGCTCCTCCCACCACTCTACCCCAGGAAGACCCATCAGGATATGCAGGGCACACATCATTTCCATTTGTGTGACTGTCTAGAGTGAATTCACAAACAGCCAAACTGCCAGTCTGACCCAGACGTGTATTCCGCAACCAGACAGAGGCACAGAATGGTTAAGCAAGAAAATGTCACTTTGTAAAAGTGGCATTTTCAAACTTACAATTTAAAAACCAATGTCACTGTTAGAAATGGTGCTTTAGTTGGCAGTCAGGCTACCCCCTGTCCAAGCAAGAACCCTCACTCTAGTCAGTGTAAGTCACACACAATCCAAATTATCCTGCGCCCACCCTCTGGTAGTTTGACACTGAGCAGTCAGGCTTAACTTAGAAGGCAATGTGTAAAGTATTTGTGCAATAAATCATGCAATAACACAGTGGAAACACTACAAAAATACACCACGCAGGTTTAGAAAAATATAGAATATTTATCTGAGTAGATTAAGGTCAAAACGATCAGGATTTGATAAATACAAGTTGGAATATCACTTTTGTGATGATAAAAGTATTTTTAAGTTCAATGGTCTCTTGAAAGCATAAAGTACCTGGTTTGCATCAAAATTACACGCACGAAGACAGCAGAGGAGGAGATGCGATGAAAAACGTAGGTGTGTGTTGGATTTCCAGGAGCACACAGACAATGTGTCGATTCTTTTACACGCAGCAAGCGCTTTTCATCAAATTCTGGCGCCCTGGCTTGAATCCTCTTTGCGATGCAGGTCTTTTGACACCCAGGGATGATGCATGAAAATCTGGGGTGCGAAGGACAAAGTCACAGGTGCTGCGTTGATCTGGGGGTTGTTGCATCAGAGTTTCTCTAGCACGGCAGGCACTGCATTGATTCCTTTTGCAGGAAGGCAGGCTGCATTTGTTCAAACTTGGCGATTCATCGATCAAGTGGGCTCTGCATTGGAGCTCTCGCCGCAACACTAGTGCTGCGTCGAACTCTACTTGGGGAGCCAGGCTGCGTAGTTCTGGTACAGCGATGCAGGGATTCTTTCCCCCCTAAGCAGGCTGTGAGTCGTTTCAAACAGGCTGTGGGTCGATTTTTCACCGCATAAGGAGTTCTTTGCAGAGATGAAGTCTTTTTGACCCTGAGATTTTCGGAAACAGGAGGCAAGCTCAATTCAAGCCCTTGGAGAGCACTTCTCATCAGAGCCATAGGCCAGCAAGGCAGCAGTGCAATAGCAAGGCAGCAGTCCTTTACACTAAAGCAGTCAGGTGAGTCCTTTGGGCAGCCAGGCAGCTTCTCTTGGCAGGTTGCAGGTTCTGGTTCAGAGTTTCTTTACCAGGAAGTATCTGAGTTGGTAGTATCAGGGACCCAGTTTATATACCCAAATGTGCCTTTGAAGTGAGGGAGACTTCAAAGAGTGGCTTAGAAGTGCACAAGGTCCCCTTTCAGTATAATCCTTTCTGCTTGGGTCCCAGTAGGGGGTTTGGAAGTCCATTGTGTGAGGGTAGGCCACTGTCCTTTGAAATGTAAGTGTCAGGCCCTCCACCCTTCAAGCCTAGGAAGACCTATTCAGTATACAGATGTGTGCAGGTGTGACTGAGCATCCTGTGTTTGTGGTTGTCTGGGTGAATTGTACAAGTGAGCTGTCAACCAGCCCAGCCCAGACATTGATTGTGAGGCACAGAAGGAACTAATTGCGGAGAAATGCTCACTTTCTAAAAGTTGCATTTCTGAAATAGTAACATAAAATCCGACTTCACCAGTCAGCAGGATTTTGTATTACTGTTCTGACCTATTTACCCCTTTCTAATCAGAATCTACCATTCAAACAGTTTATGGGGTTAACCTTAATGTTAGCCTATTAAAGGAGCAGGCCTCACAGCAGTGGAAAATGAATTTAGGGAGTTTTCCACTACCAGGACATTTAAAACACACAGCTATATGTCCTGCCTTTTACCCTCTGGGTTACCTATGGCTTAACTTAGGGGTGATTTATATGTAGAAAAAGGGGGGATTAAGGCTTGGCAAGAACTCTTAAATGCCAAGTCAAAGTGGCAGTGAAACTGCACACATTGGGCTTGAAACGGCAGGCCTGATACATGGATAAGGGCCTACTTATGTGGGTGGCACAACTGGTGCTGCAGGCCCACTAGTAGCATTCAATCTACAGGCCCTGGGCACATGTAGTAGACTTTACTAGGGACTTACCAGTAAACCAAATATGCCAATTGGGTATGAACCAATGTTACCATGATTTAAGCGAGAACACACAAGCACTTGAGCACTGGTTAGCAGTCCTAAAACCAGTGTAAAAAAGTGGAGGGAGGCAGGCACAAAGTTGGGGGTGACCACCCTAAGGCTGTCAGGTCTAACAGTCATCAAAAGATATATTTTTTAATTGTGAGTTTGAAGGTCCCAAACTCCCTATCTCTTTTTGCTCCCAATGGGAAAGATATTTCAAGGCAATTCACATGTTAACCTATGAGAGAAATAGGCCATGCGATAGTGAAGAACGAAAATAGCAGTATTTCACTATTAGGACTTATTCAACACTCCAGTAAATGTCTTACCTTTTAAGTACATTGCATTCTGCCCATGGGGCTTCCTTGGGCCTTCCTGAGGGGTGAGTTAGCTGTGGTAAAAAGGAAGGTTTGGGTCTGGCAAGTGGGCACACGAACTGGCAGTTAAAACCTCATACACAGACACTGCAGAGGCAGGTCTGAGACATGTTTACCGGGCTTCTCATGTGGTTGACACCGTCAGTGTTGCAGGCCAACTAATAACATTTGTCTTACAGGCTCTGGGCACACATAGTGCACTTCACTAGGGGCCAAACACCAATACCATTTACACAGAAAGCACATGTACTTTAGCACTGGTCAGCAGTTGTAAAGTGCCCAGAGTCCTAAAGCCAGCAAAAACTAAATGCAGCACATGATCAAAAACAGGACGTCAGAAGCCAAATGACAGGGGAACCCCTGGAGAAGGGGCCATTTCCAGCACTAATGACAGTACACCTAGCTCTTAAATGTTTCCTATTGTCATTATCTGTCTGTGGTAAGGCAACTGAGGTATTCTAATTGCTCACTTGTAGTGTTTACTTTGCTGCATTCTCATGGTCATGCAAATGGACTTAGGGGCAACACCAGAACTAAAGGCTTATTTGGAGTTTGTTTGAGTAGCAACTGTACTATAATTCTACTGGATGATTGCCACATGAAAACTCATAGTGCCCGGACCTCATTTTGAGGTGGGTGAATGGGACTGCGCCTTGTGCTCTATTGAAGATTTTCTAACTCTGCTGGTGCAATTCTCTGATGGTGACCCATCACTACAGAACCAGCACCTGTATTGTATCTGGAAATCTGTCCTGTTTAGTGAAAAATAATGAACAATGACCACCTGAACAGGGAGAATGCTCCTCGCATATCAGGAACATTGTTTTCTTTTGTATTTCAGAAACAACACCTCACTGTGGGCCAGATGTAGGAAGGCTTTTGCGCCTCTCAAACGGCGAAAAAAGGCGTTTGCGAGGCGCAAAAGCCCTTACGCGATGCAGAAACACATTTTGCGAGTCGGTGCCGACTCGCAAAATGTGTTTCAGACTCGCAAATAGGAAGGGGTGTTCGCACCGCGATGTAGAGTTGATTTGTGACCGCGAAGGCGGTCGCAAATCAACTCGCAGTTACCATCCACTTGAAGTCGATGGTAACTCATTTGCAAACTGGAAGGGGTCCCCATGGGACCCCTTTCTGAATGCTCACAAAAATATTTTTTCAGAGCAGGCAGTGGTCCTATGGACCACTGCCTACTCTGAAAAAACCCGAAACTAAAAGGTTTCGGTATTTTTTCTATTTGCAGCTCGTTTTCCTTTACGTAACTCATTGAAGTGAGCGCGACATTTTGAATTTCTTAATTCTACTTGTAAATAAAACCTGCATGTGATAACAAATTACGAGAATAAAAACAAAATTTAAATTCATTAACACTTTTGTTACTCAAGAAGACTCACAATGTTAACAGATTCCACGTTCTCATTACATATCAGGTCAACGTTTGTGAGGGATATTACTCATATTTCAATTACTTTTTCAGCTCTGGGTAATTACCACTATTAATCACGGGACATCTTTCTGCGGTATAAATGGCACTATAACTGGATTCCGAAAAGCTCATATTGATCTATGTTGAAGAGGAAAATGTAGCTTTCACTTAATTTAGCTGAAACGGAACAGCTTCAATGGAACAAATACAATTCCCTTAACAATTTGTCATGGAGCATAAATTATGTTCATGTATCCTGTTATGGATATTATTTGGCACACCCTAGGTAATAATGGCCAGTCTCTGACCTACCTTCCACATCCCTTGGACCAGGCAGTCATAAATTCCTTAGTAGCTGTCAGCACTCTCACAGCCATAACACCATCACACTGGAGATAAGGACATGCAAAAAAGAGAAAAAAATGTAAGGCAAAAGGCCATCTCAATTTATGCACCCAGGTTATGGAACAACATCCCTGTATCCTTCAAGACCACCCTACCACAAGCCTCCCACAAAAGACCTCAAGATGCACTGCGTTCCCAAATAAGACATTACAACAAACTAAGGGGCAGATTTATGGAAATTGCCACTTTCCCTGCACCCCTTAGAGTCCCCCTACTGCCACCATGTGTGCGCCGTATTTAAAATACGGTGAACCATGGCACAGGGTAGGGGGCATTAGCGTAATCTTTCATGACACTATTGATGTACGCTGGGAGGAGCGCCAAAATATTGGTGCTACTCTTGCAGAGTACATAGGGCCCCATTATAAAGAATGGAAAGCCCTTTTTTAATGCCAGCTCTTGAGCAGGTGTTAAAAGTGCCACAAAAAATGGCATAAGGAAATCTCATAGATTTCCTTCCGCCATTTTTCTGGCTCCCCTAATGGGGGAACGCCCCTTTTGTATACATTATGCCTGGCGCAGGCATAATGTAGCACAAAGGGTTACAGTGTGGCGCAATGCATGCATTGTGCCACCCTGTAAATACGGCGCAGGAATTTTGGCCTCGTTGGGCCACAATGACGCCAAATTAAATGAAGCTAATGTGGCGCAAGGTGGCGCTAGGGGCTTATAAATATGCCCCTAAACGTCCACCTCTGCCCTTGAAACCATGCTTCTCCTTCAATCACTTTTTCACTCTATACATTCCTTTGAACCTACACAACGCTCAGCTGCCTTTATGTTAAGTTTGCGCAATGAAGATGGCATACATACAGCTGTGGCCGATCAAACACCAGTAATTCATTGCTAGGCATTGCCAGTGTTTTTATCAAACTTTTTATGCACATATTGCATGCCTTTTCCTATTCTTTCAACTAAAACAATATATAACGAACACTTTGGGGCAGATTTAAGAGCCTCTTGCGTACAATATCGCCACATTAACGTCATTTATGTGACGCTAATGTTGTGATATTATGGTAAAAATGCTGCACCAGGTTTATAAAGAGGCGAAATGCATGCATTGCCCCACTTTGTAACCTCTTGCGCCACATTACGCATTAAGATTTCTTTGTTTCATTTTTTCAGCATTTTTAATGCCTGCTTAGAGCAGGTGATAAAAGAGGCCACACCATTGGTTGGAATAGGACCTAATGCACAGTTGAGGGTTGGCACTAAAATTTTGGCACTTAACCCTGAACATTACATTAATGGCGTCAAAACTTCTGACATTATTGCCCTCTACCCTGCGCCATGTTGAGCCATATTTTAAATACGGTGCACACATGGTGGTGGTGGTGGTGGGGAGCTAAGGGGCGCAAGGAAAGTGGAGCTGCACTGGGTGCAGCACAAATTTTCCGAAATCTCCCCCTTTATTTCCACCCTTCTGAACCACTCGGTCTTTACGCTTTCATGCAAATACAGGATGCCCAAATAGAAATTATCTAGTTAAAATTAATAAACCTTTAGGTGTGGGGAGGATGTGACACACAAATATTTCTAATTGCAGAATTTGGCAATTAATCTTATACTAAGGAAGGAGGAATTAGAAATCTTACAGATTTGTAGACATTTTTTACTTAATACAAATCCACTAAAGGTTGAGTTTGGGGAGCAGAGAACACTAGACACCAGGGAAAATATATAAATATTTGGTGCGGGGTGTTTGTCAACTGGCGAAGTATTTGCATTTGTGATTATAACAGTTTATTTATCCTTTTTGTTCCAGTTCAAAGCTTTTGCTTCCTTTGCTGTGGCTTGTTGCGGTTTTGGCAGTGGTTGTCCTTCGGTTTGCATAGTTGCATGTTTTACATAAGTAAATAAATTTACTCCAAAGGTGTATTGTTGCCATGCATGAATGACGTTTGTAGGTGGTGTACTAAATACAGGATTGTGTGTGAAATTGTCCTTAGATTTATGCACAATGATATTTGTGTTGTCTTATGTCTAATTTGCTTTTCTTTTTTCTTTTTAGTGGGATAACATTGATGATTGCTGTGTCTGTGCAGAGTAGTTGCTGGTGAGTCAAGCTTTTTCAGGCAAGTGAACTGTATCGTTTTTGATTTTATAACTCTTAGTGATAAAGCTACACTTTGTTTATTACATATCTTACAAAGTGCTGGTTGTTGGTGGTGCATTTGTCCAGTTACTTTTTGTAGGAAGGATCATGGCTAGCCGTAGGATGACCGCTCAGCAGGTTGTTGGTGTGCTTTTTGAGTCATCTTCTGACTCTGCATCTGAGGCAGAGGAGGAAGTGCAAGATTCTGGAAGTGAATTTTATGTCAGAGAGGAATCATCTGATGATGAAGCCACTCTTAGTGCTGATGAAATGCCTGTTTTAGAGGAATACACTGATGTGCCAATGGTGCAGCAGCCAGCGGCTGAGAGGCTTCCCATTGGAAGACCTGACATATGGGTTGCACCAAACATGGAGCAGCCACAGTTGCCAGCTTTGACTGGTTTCCCAGGGTGTACAGCAAATACCGAAAACTTTTTGCCTGTCAACTTCTTTGAGTTGTTTATGGACAATGTATTTTTGGAAGAGATTGTTGAGCAGACTAATTTGTATGCAGAGCAGTATTTTAGGGACAACGCTTCTATTCTTAGGCCACACTCTAGAGCTAGCCGGTGGATTCCCACAAATCTGGAAGAGTTGAAAATGTTCTTGGGTTTAACTTTTTTGATGGGGCTGTTAAGGAAGCCATCACTGTCTTCATATTGGTCTTCTAGTCCCTTGATGGCAACTGCTATATTTCCTACAATCATGAGTCGCAACCGGTATGAGCTTCTTCTTCGGATGTTGCATTTTGTAGACAATGCTTTAGCCTTGCTACAAGACCACCCTGATTCTGACCGTCTTTTTAAGATTAAACCTGTCCTTGATCATTTGGGAGATCAGTTTTCAGAGATCTATGTTCCAGGCAAAAAAATATCTGTAGATGAGTCTTTGGTCCTGTTCAAGAGTCGTTTGGTTTTCAGGCAGTTCATTCCTAGCAAGAGGGCACAGTATGGAATTAAATTGTATATGCTGCCTGGAAATAGTACAGCATTTGTTTCTAATTACCGGGTCTACACTGGAAGGGATTCCAGTATTGACCCCTCTGGTTGTCCACCCACTTTTGGAGTTAGTGGAAAATTGTGTGGGAACTTGGTAGACGACTGTTTAACAAAGGTCATCATTTATTTGTAGATAACTTCTATATTGGAGTTCAGTGATTCAAGGAATTGTTCAGAGTGGACACTGTTGCTTGTGGCACAATCTGCTCTAATCAGAAAGGCTATCCAAAAGAGCTTGTCTGTAAAAACCATGAGAAAGGAAAGTGCTGTGCCTTGCGGAGTGATGAGCTGCTAGCTCTGAAATTTGTAGACAGGAGGGATGTATACATGCTAACTACCATCCATGATGAGAGTACTTCACTTGTGGCTGTTTGGGGTCAAGTTGCTGAAGTGTGCTAAACTGTGTGCATTTTAGACTACAACAAAGCACATGGTGGTGTTGATAGAGTAGATCAGAGGTTGTAACCTTACACTGCTGCTCATAAGGCTTATGTTTGGTATAAGAAATTAACGGTTCACCTATTCCACTTGGCAACTTTTAATGCTTTTGTTGTGTTCAAGGATGGTTCTCCAGAGTCAAGGATGACATTTGTGAAATTTGACGAGTCTGTCATAGCAAGCCTGTGCTGGAACAGGCAAGAGTTCCTGGAGAAGCAGTGGAGGAGGATGTGGCTAGATTGAAAGATTGTCACTTTGCTGAGCACATTCCTCCCAGGGCTAAAAAATACTTTCCTGCTAAGAGATGTAGAGTCTGTGATTGAAGAGGTGTCAGAAAGGAGACTTGGATGTACTGCCCTGATTGTCCTTAAAAGCCTGGGCTGTGTGTGGGTGGCTGTTTCAGGAGCTACCACACACAGAAGAATTATTGGGAAATACTGTGAGCGTAAACTGCTGTTTTATATATTTTCATATGTTCAGTTTCGCTGTTGGCATTACTGTCATGTATTCAGTTAGAGCTTTTGTGTTTGTAGTTTTGTACTTATTTATAATTAGTGGTTTCTTTGTTGTTTAAAAACAAAAAGAAAGTGATGGCGGTGTTCATGGACTGGCGGTTGGCTGGCAGAGTGTGTGGGGTGGCGTTTGGCTGGTGGTGTGTCTGGGGTGGCGCTTGGCTGGTGGTGTGTGTGTGGTGGCACTTGGCTGGCAGTGTGCATGGAGTGGCGCTTGGCTGGCAGTGCCCGTCAAACGCAAGTCCACATACTTCAATAAACTGGTGTGATTGCTGTATCAGGCATGTGGCCATATGAAAGTGATGGGCCCTTGAATGGCGCTCTCTGTTGATGCAAGTGTTGTTATGTGCTGGGCCCGTGGCTGGTGGCGTGAATGATCTTGTGCATGTCATGTATGAAAGGTGTGTGAATGGAGGGTAAAGCGGTTGGTGCGTTGATGTGGCTTTACAGCTCACGAGTTGTGAGTCATTGGTTCCGTTTTTGGCCTTTCAGTTATTAACAGTGCATTTCACATTTGTGAAATCTCTTGTTAATAAAATGTTATCTACTGAACCATCACTCACCCTTGTGCCAAATCCAACCATTATGTATGGTAAAAATGACAAACCCTGCTCCGCTGTAATCAGGCGTCGCAGCACACCTGTGACACGCTAGGTGTCTCAGTTGGGACCCCGATGATGAAGCATGCACCAACTTGGTTGGTGGGTGAGGGGTCTTTTTAACATAACTTAAGTGCATTCCATTTCACAATTTTAGTGTTTGGAACATCACAGAAGTTTGTGGACACATCAAAATGATCAATGACCAAACTACCTGTGTTTGGGGCGGGGCACCTATGTTTTTCGTCCCGAGTGTGGCCTTCATCTAGGGAAAACTACCAAAACCAGATTTTTTTTTAAACTAGACACCCCACGAAGTCCAAGGAGGTGTGGCTTGCGTGGATCCTCCAACGTCAACATTTTCTTACCCATTCTCCTCTGCAAACCTCAAAATGTGCTTTAAAAAACATATTTTTGTCACTTTTCTTTGTAGGATCAACACTCCATCACAAACACCCTACCACCTTCATACACCTCAGTCTCCCAAGTAAAATGATACCTCACTTGTGTGGGTCCCCAAAGCAGAGTCAGCCTATTGATGTATAAAAGAAAAATATATGCTTATCAACTCGCTGTGCTACATCCTCAATCCCTACAGGTTTTTGTCCTTTTTCTGTAGCAGGCACCTGGGCCACCCACACAAGTAAGGTGCCATTTCTATCGGCAGACTTAGGGGAACGCTGGGTGGAAGGAAATTTGTGGCTCCTATCAGATTCCAGAACTTTCTGTCACCAAAATGTGAGGAAAAAGTGTTATTTGTAGCCAAATGTCGAGGTTTGCACAGGATTCTGGGTAACAGAACAGGGTGAGAGCCCTGCAAGTCACCCCATCTTGGATTCCCCTAGTTGTCTACTTTTAAAAAATGCACAGGTTTGGTAGGTTTCCCTTGGTGCTGGTTGAGCTAGAGGCCAAACTCCACAGCTAGGCACTTTGAAAAAAACAGCTCTGTTTTCTTTGGGAAAATGTGATGTGTCCACGTTGTGTTTTGGGGGCTTTTCCTGTTGCGGGCGCTAGGCCTACCCACACAAGTGAGGTACCATTTTTATCGGGAGACGTGGAGGAACGCTGGGTGGAAGGACATTTTTGGCTCCTCTTAGATTCCAGAACTTTCTGTCACCAAAATGAGAGGAAAAGGTGTTTTTTGGCCACATTATGAGGTTTTCAAAGGATTCTGGGTAACAGAACCTGGTGACAGCCCCACAAGTCATCCCATCCTGCATTTCCCTAGGTGTCTAGTTTAAAAAAATGCACAGGTTTGATAGGTTTCCCTAGGTGCCGGCTGAGCTAGAGGCCAAAACCTACAGCTAGGGACTTTGCAAAAAACACGTCAGATTTTAATGTGAAAATGTGATGTGTCCATGTTGCATTTCCTGTCGCGAACATTAGGCCTACCCACGCAAGTGAGGTACCATTTTTATTGAGAGACTTGGGGGAACACAGAATAGCAAAACAAGTGTTATTGCCCCTTGTCTTTCTCTACATTTTTTCCTTCTAAATGTAAGACAATGTGTAAAGAAGACGTCTATTTGAACAATGCCTTGTAATTCACATGCTAGTATGGGCACCCCGAAATTCACAGATGTGCAAATAACCACTGCTTCTCAACACCTTATCTTGTGCCCATTTTGGAAATACAAAGGTTTTCTTCATACCTATTTTCCACTCTTTATATTTTAGCAAATGAATGGTTGTATACCGGGTACAGAATGAAAACCCATTGCAAGGTGCAGCTCATTTATTGGCTCTGGGTACCAAGGGTTCTTGATGAACCTACAATCTCTATATATCCCTGCAACCAGAAGAGTCCAGCTGATGTAACGGTACATTGCTTTAAAAAAATCTGACATCGCAGGAAAAAGTTACAGAGTAAAATGTGGAGAAAATTGCTTTTTTTTGCCTCAATTTGAATATTTTGTTTATTGCAGCTGTTATTTTCTGTTGGAAAACCTTGTAGGATCTACGCAAATTACCCCTGGCTGATTTCAGAATCTTATCCTCTTTAAAAGAAATGTTTAGCTTTCTCGGATCCAGCATTCGTTTCACACCCATTTCTGTCACTAACTGGAAGGAGGCTGAAAGCACAAAAATAGTAAAAATGGGGTATGCTCCAGTAAAAGCCAAAATTGTGTTGAAAAATGGGGTTTTCTGATTCACGTCTGCCCGTTCCTGAACGCTGGGAAGATGGAAATTTTTATCACTGCAAACCCTTTGTTGATGCCATTTTCAGGGGGAAAAACACAAGCCGCCTTCTGCAACCCTTTTTTCCCATTTTTTTTTTTTTTAACTATATTTTCGCTGTGTTTTAATTATTTCCTGGTCTCCTTCAGAAAAACGCACAAAGTCTGGGTACCTCTAGAATCCCTAGGATGATGGGGAAAAAGGACTCCAATTTAGCATGGGTAGCTTCTGTGGACAAAAAGTTATGAGGGCCTAAGTGCGAACTGCCCCAAAACGCCAAAAAAAGGCTTGGCACCTGAGGGGGAAAAGGCCTGGCAGCGAAGGGGTTAACATTTCACAGTGCATTCGTAGTTTTTGCCTGTGCAGGCACACAATTTGCTTTCTACCGCCAATGCTGGCACCTGCATTGCAGACAGGATTGGTTTTGTGCAGTAAGGGACACCTTCCTGCATGAAAAAGGCATTTTCCTCTTTTTATGTGTGCTGCAAAATGCAGCACACCTAGAAAGAGGAAGTAACAAGGAGAAATAGAAATATTTCTCCCTGTTACGCCTCACCTGGGGAGGCATAAAAGTTTGACAAATTCCCAGGTCTACCAGTGATGGCAAATGTTTGAATGTGGCAAAATCCATTGGTGGATGTGTGGGAACCCCCATGCTCCTCTCATGGAATGCCTTCTCAAGGCAGAGTAACACAATGCAGTAATTTGTGCCGCATTGCACTAATCTAGATTAATCAAGCCCGGAAAAGCCATGCAAGTTGGCAATGCGTGGTTTGTTAAATCTAATCTAAGAGTTGCCTCACTCTTGAAGTTTGTTGTGTGGTGCAAAAGTGACACTGCTCTTAGTTAACTATGTCCCACAACATATAGAACAGGGACACATGTAACAAATCAATGTTCAGTTTCTTCAGGACACCAAGCAGACTCAAGAATATGGTCTCAAATTGTAATAAGCAATAATGAAGAGGGAGTAATGATGCTGCACACTTGATGGGAAATTTACAACTTACTGTTGATAAATTCTCATCCACATGAGAGACATTGAGGGTTTTCCTATTCCAGATGACCCAGTGGTGACAGTGCTAGGCATGCAGCCCCAACAATGGGAAGGACTCATGTTCCGTACTCGGTCAGTTATTTTTAACCTGCCACTGGTTGAAAAACAAGAACAGGTGGCTAACTGTAAAAAATGCATGAACTGGAAATGTATGCATTGTTCCAGAAGACTTTGGTCACTTATGGCAATGAAAAGACTAAACCATGGTCTGCGGGACATGCAGCAGCATTTTGATACTACATTGAAGCCCTTGATAGACCATTCACAAAGCTCTGTACCATCCCTGTCCTGTCTTCAGATGCTTCTGGTGTTGAAACTGAACCAGGCGTGGGGTAATGAGAGATGATGGAATGAACGGGGTGTGCATGCTTTTTAATATTATTACGACTACATGGATGCCCTTTTCCTGCTTCTTTTAGAGGACAGTGCTAATGTCCTCATTGGAGTGGGTGGGTGATTGAAAGGGAAGAAAAATAACATTTCAAAGCCCAAAGGGGGGTTGTGTGTCTGTTTCATGATTTGAAAATATTCAATAAATCAAGTTTAAAAATATCTTAAATCTGCTCCTGTCTATCTATCCTGCATGAGGACTAAGAGGCTCATTCCCGCTTAGGTTGACATACAGATCTGATGGAAACCGGAGTTACCATTCAAATTGGTATTCGAAGTAATGTAGTAATTTCACATGGCGAATTAGGACTATCTGCCAAAATTACTGTGAGAGCACCAATTGTTCTAAATGTCCCCATTCCTGGACCAGTTTAAAGTATAAAATGTACACATATATAATTATTTTGTTTTGTATTTTTTTTTATTATTGGATGTCTGAGACATAGTTAATTACATTAATTAAATCAGGGGAGGAAGAAATCGCCAATACAACGATATAGCAATGCACCAATACTCAATTTTTCCCAAAATAATAAAAGAATGCTACATACCTTGATATATATAGTCTATTATTACATACATCAATATCTTAGAGAGAGAGTAGGGATGGTAGCATACAGATAATACAGAAGCAAAAAGAAATAAATAAAGTGCTGTGTGTGGTTATACCTCCAAATCATACGCTACTCTGTGTTTGAGAAAAGGGTACATCTTTCTGTAGTACTCTCTACGTCAGTTTTATTCCATACTGCCAGTAGCTTAGATCTAACCGGGAAGCGCGTCAGTGCCGGGAGGAGTGTCCAGGGCAGGAGCCCTTTAAATTTATAACAGCGCTCCCACCACCGCGGGAAGCGCATCAGTGCCGGGAGGAGTGTCCAGGGCAGGAGCCCTTTAAATTTATAACAGCGCTCCCGCCGCCGCGGGAAGTGCGTCAGTGCCGGGAGGAGTGTCCAGGGCAGGAGCCCTTTAAATTTATAACAGCGCTCCCGCCGCGCGGGCGGTGCCCGGGCAAAGCCCGGGCCAAGGGCGGGCCCTTCCTTGCCCGTCATTGCCAGGAAGAGGCAGGGCAGGGCCACCCCCCTGACATCCATTTAAAGACGTCTGGATTAGGCAGCTCACATGTACATGGCTGCCTGAAGGTACTGTGCCGGCGATTACTCCTAAAAAAGGTATTTTTTATAGAGGGTTCTAGGGCGGAAGTCCCCTTTTATTGGTGTAGCGTTCTCAACATTATCTGCTAGATTCCGGAGAGGGTTGGGCCGGGCCTCTGCCCCCTCATTTTCAGCAAGAGGTCTGCTTGTATTTATGAGAGTAAATTTATATTTTAACATTTGTCATATGAGAAGTTAATATTCATTATTTAGTTTTACCCCCACTAGACCTTCTTTCGAATTCTTTTATTACAAATACTTATTGTGGAACTGGTTCCATCAGAGCCGAAGCATTATATAGGTGGCTCAAGATATGGGAAAATGTAAGGCATCAGAACCCCCAAGGGGGAAGGAGAAATTTACAAAAAAACTAAGGAACGCGGGCGAGAACTGTACTATAGCTGAAATTGATGATCTTATTGAGGAGGTAGAGTCACTACTATGTAACAGGGCCACCTCCCGGGAAGATCCTGATAAAAAGATTACCTCTTACTACACAAAGAAAGTCGAATAAGAGGAAGACAAATTGATAGAGAGTGTTAGCCAGCAAGAGGGGGAGGTACCGCCCGATATTAGGACAGGTAGCCCTAAAGATGCTACAACTCGAACCATACACCCACGCACCATAGATAGTATTAGGAAGAAGGGCCATACGCAGGAGAGTGAAGTTGTGTGCTCTAATAAATACGCAGTCTTGACAGAACTCTGGGAATCCGTGGACGAGCCATACCCAACCATCCCAATAGTACAGTTAGCTAGAGAGAGGACATCTCCACCCAATCAAGAACCAGTGAATTATTTAAAACATAAAACAAGAACTCTAACAGATCTTTATGATCTACTTTTTGGATTAATCCAGGAAGTTAGGGAATTGAAACTTGAAGTAAGAACCTTATCAGATATTGTGGAAAAGGAGGGGGATAGGGGAATCCACAGAGCTCAGAGCGAAAAGGAGACCCCCCTTGCACCATTTCATCCACAAGGTAGACCTACATGTCCTCAAAGTTTGAAAACCGACTCCAACCCTATCCCAGTTATAGCAAAAATTTTAAACCAATCACAGGGATGTATGAGAGGGGTAAATGAGGAAAATATTGGATTACGTAACTATCCTAGAAGCAACGCTGGCGTTCTACGCCAAGAAACATGGAACCTTCGAAGAGAACCCTGCTTGGAAACAGGGCTATAAAAAGGAAATGTGGAACCTACTCTGAACCCCTATCCACAAGCACACAATGATCATATCCTTCGCACCACATGGAGCCCTCATTTCGAGGGGGAAAAGTGTCCTACTAGGACTAATGTTGTTTATCTGTTAAATGCTCCGAAACTGTCCCAAAATAGCATAGAAGATGAGGATTCCTTAAAGAATAAGCTTATACACTGGATTAGGACCAAAAGACACTGCCTATCTATAATTCGTTCAGATATTATGGGGGCAGAAAGAATGCTAGGAGAGACGGGGAAACAGGACGTTATTGCATTGATACTCAAGGATGAAAGATTAATCGAAGGCTTGATTGATATCGAACAGAGAACCACCGCTCCCAAAATTAATGCCATGAGATTTAGCCCGGACCCATTCATTACCAAACCTTTAGTCCAGAGGGCTAAGTATAATAATAATGGGGGATTGCAAAAGAGAAATGGAGATTCCAATCTTGAAAGAGTAGACTGACTAATCCAGCTAGATCAGGCATAAGTGGGACCAAATGGGGACTCAACAGCAGCTGAGCCCCATGAAGGGAATGACCTTCATGCTAGAGGGGTAGGGAGTACAGTGGAGTCTTCGCCCCGTAGGAAAGAATTGACAGCATATTTGAGTCCTACTTCTAATGTCACGACCTTAAATGGAAGGGGAACAGTCACTATGATCTCCTGGAACGTAGCAGGCTTAAAAAGCAAGCTTATAGATCCTGAATGGCAGGACTACATTGATCATTATCATGTTTGTCTCTTCCAAGAGACTTGGCTTAAGGACCCACCGTATAAATTGGGATATAAAACCTTTTTTATTAGTGCAACTTCAGCAACCAGAGGGAGGCCGTCCGGGGGGTTGGTTGCATGGGTGAAAATGTCATTAAATGCCGAGATATGTATGCAAGTCACAGAGTGAGAGGATATTTTGTGGTTGGTATTGGGAAAAAAAAATAAGGTGACATCCCACTTGTTCAATGTGTATATAAGGCCTAGAAGGACAAATTTGGAGTCTCCTGAAATAAATTTATTAGATGACTTGCTTAAAAAGATCCCAGTAGGAGAGACAATTATGATAGGGGGTGACTTTAATTGTAATTATGAACCTATAATTGGATTAGAACATCTAGCAGAAGAAGAAGATCGAATGAGAGCAATTCCTCATCTAACTATAGAAAAAACTGTCCCTGGTACAGTGGCCGCCCTACAACTCATGGGCCTCACTTTAAAGCACGGACTGAGGGCGTGTAATGGCAGAGTGGGTGAAGGAGGCCTTAATTTGGATACCTTCCAGAGAGGCAACTCAACCTCGAAAATAGACTACATTATGCATAGCATAAGTACATGGGGAAGATTAGTGACTTTTAAAATAGATAAAAGAAGAGAAAGCGATCACTTCCCGTTAATAATTGAACTCAGGGGCCACCTCCTGGATCTGGAACATATAGAACATGCTAAGGTGGAGTTACAACCCACCCTCAGCAATAATAGAAGGGTTGTAAAATGGTCAGCAATATTAGGCAACTTGGACACTATGACAAATATCTACAATACATTTTCTGATCTTTTGGAGCCTTATGCTCAATTTTTTTTTATTGATATCCCTATTACGGCCATCCATCAGTCAATGAGCACAGCACTAAGACCCTTCCTGACCAAACAGCTACAGCATAAGTATAAAAAGGAGAAGGTGCAAACCACTCCAATTAGTCCATGGTATACCATCAAATGCTGGGAGGGGAAAACAGTACTGATTGAGGCTTTAAAGCAAAAAAATCAACTAGCTGTACAACAGGCAAGGGCCAGCTAAAAAGAAATACTGGCAACAGCCCAAAGTAATTGGGAGGATCAAAAATGGCAAGATCTGCTGGAAGCAGCCAAAAATAATGACGCTATGACCTTCTGGAAAATAGTTACTCACGGCAGCAAAGTGGGGATATTTAATACCGAACATCATATAGACCCCAAAGCATGGGTTAACCATTTTACATACCTATACTCTGATCCCCCCAACCTTGACTTCTATCCCTCCAAGCATAAAATCCTAGCTACCTGGGGCATTCTACCCGAGATGCAATTTAGCCTGGAGGAGACGGTGAATGCCATTAAAGCGATTAAGCCAGGAAAAGCCCCCGGTTTGGATAAGATGCCGGGGGATTTGTTTAAACATAGTATAGAAATTTGGGCACCCTATATAAATCTTTTAAGTAACGCTATAGCAAGGGGAGGTCCAGTGCCTGAGACATGGAAAGGGGCAGAAATAATCCCAGTCTACAAAAAAGGATCTAGGGAAGATCCTGGGAATTACAGACCAATCAGCCTCATAGATGTTATGCAAAAAATCTACGCTAGACAGTTGCTGAATAGAATTAGATCTGGATAGAAGAAAACAGCATATTGACTATATATCAAGCAGGCTTTAGACAGCAGACGAGTACAATCGATCAGGCCTTTAGGCTACTGGCAATAATGTGGAAATACACTAAACTAATGAAGGGTCACCTCTCTATCGCTTTTGTGGATTTGCGTGCGGCCTTTGATTTGGTGCCAAGAGACTCCTTATGGGCAGCACTAGGGAAACAGGGCATGTCGGGGAACCTCCTGTGCCAGCTAGAGAGGTTACACGAAAATACATTTGCAAAGGTTCAGTGGGGTCCAAAGGGAGAGTTGACAGACCCAATACCCATCAAGAGGGGGGTGAGACAGGGTTGTGTGCTTGCCCCAACTCTCTTTTCACTATATATTAATGATTTGGTCAAACACCTAAAACAAAGTAATCATGACTCGCCAAGATTGAATGGTGACCCAGTTCCTGCCCTCCTTTTTGCAGATGATACCATCTTATTATCCCAAACTCCCATGGGCTTGAAAACCCTATTAGGTAAATTTAGTGAGTACTGCAGTTTGAAGGGACTAGAAATAAACACAACCAAGACCAAATATCTGACTGTTAACCCCCATAAAGGTCTCAAGAGAAACATTCGGATTAGAGGGCAGGAATTGGAACAAGTAAAAAACTTTAATTATCTAGGGATATTGCTTGACGCCAAGTTGTCATCGGCACCGCACGTCAATAAAGCTGCTACCTCCTTAGTCCACAGTTCCATGGCGATTAGCAAAAATTACAAATGTTCAAGATCTAGGATTGTTTCACCAGTATTTGAGATATATAGGTACAAAGCACAGGCTGCTGCCTTATATGGTGCCGAACTTTGGGGATTTACAAATCTAACCCCACTGGTAACCCAGGAAAAAATTTCATGAGGGGGGTATTGGGACTCCCTCCATCTACTCCACTGATTCCTCTAACCTATGATATTAATATGAAACAAATAGGTAAACTGGCAGCCCTGAGGCCTTTGCTTTACTGGTGTAGAATTTGGACAACTCCTGTATTGATCCAATATAGGCAAGCACTAATCGAGATCATGGACTTGGACAAGACCACCTCCCTTCCGTGGCTCCACTACATAAGGCATTGCTTTTACAATCTAGGGCTGAAATCTTATTGGGAAGAACCGCATACACTTACAACACAATCTAAGATTCGATTAAAACAAGTATATTGGGACTTCACTCTAAACAGCCCTTTCCACAGCAAGGACCTAGGTAGACTGACCTCAAGTTTCCTGGATATCAAACCATTACCGAGAGCTGAGGAATGGATAGATACTATCCAACCCAGGTGAGCAAAAGTTTTATTTATGAAGTTTCGATATGGGACTCTCCAGGTTAGGGCTTTTACTTCTAAATGGTGCCCCCTGAGTGGGAGAAGACACGAGGCGACATGTGGGCTGTGTAATATGGAAACCTCTGAAACAACGGATCATGTTCTTTTAACCTGCAAAGCTTATGATAAACCAAGGAGGAAATGAATTCAACCTATTTGCAGGAACGTAGGAATCAGGAACTATAATGAAGCAGCTAGATTCTTGAGATCTAGTACTATTCCATTTGTTGTCTTTGGTTCAAGCCAGTTTCTATTAGCAATTTCATTCATCAGAGACAAGGCGGGCCTGAGGCTCTAGGTGTTTTAACTCAGATAAAACCCCCACAGTTAATTTATGGTGCCCAAAATGACAAATGGGAGCCTTCTCCTGTAACTCAATGGACTCTGCATATACATTTTGCCAAGGATATATCTAGCCCAGGGGATATTGATAATGCTTGGGCAGAACATGAACTATAGAATCATTTTGCTTCTTAGTACAAGGACTGTAGTTATGGGAAGGATTTTAAGATTTTTAGAATTGCCATTTAACACTCATGGAACTAGTTTTTAGGATTTTCTTTTTTATATCTTCTTTTAGATTTATTTATTTATTGTTCACTTAATTGGTTAAATAGTCCTCCCATAGTTAAGTAAACAAGTTCTTGTTGGTACGGGAGGCAAATTTTAGGGTTTTATAAAAAAAAAAAAAATGTCATTGAATGTTATTTATTGCTCTTAGGACTACCATTGGCCATTACTTAGATAATTTGATTTTAGTATTTAAGTGAATAATAATTGTTGCTGGAATAATGTGTTTTTGTATTGCTTGATTGTATTTTCCTTTTATGGCTTTTAGCCGAATAAAGGCGTGAATAATAATAATAGATCTAACCCAAGCACTGAACACCCCCAAATTATCTGCCCTTTCCATCTAGCTTCCTTCCCTTTCCGTTTATACATGCATAATTCTAACCATGTGAAAATCCCTGAAAATAGAAATTATGTATTTGCACCCATGAATTTCCTATTTTTTCCAAATGAATAACATATTTTCCCAGGATCACCTAGAAAGTGAGTATATTCCTGCCTTTTGAGAGGAGAATAATTACCTGTGTTTTCAGAGTGGAACAAATGTGCAGTTTACCAAAAATATGTGACTGCCCACAAACTTATGAGGTTATGGCTGCTCACCTTCTTCAGCAGGGTGCCCCACCTATAAACCCCTACATCCCCATAACACTTTGCAACATATAGGGCCTGATCTACAAAGGTAAACTAGCAATTTTGTGTAAGTTTCTGCTTTTCAGTAATCACAAGACTGCATTTTAAAAGTAAGTTTACGAACACTGAGACCTATCCTACCTTTTTATGTGTGGAGTTCAAAAGAGGGTGGAGACATGTAAATCCTCACCTAGGAGGAACTTTACACTCAGAAATGGTGAACAGCAAAAAGTAGAAAAGTTACTCCCAGGTTCACAGTCATATATACTTATGTAAACCGCTGCGTGCAAATTTACTCTGGTGAAAAGGGGCCTATGTCTCTAGCCAAACGTTTCCCTTTCCCCATCGACCTCTCCATCTCCCTCTTTTCCTCTGATTTTAGTGTTACTGCCCCTTTTTCTTTCATAAAAAAACTCTATCCTTCCCCACCTCCTCAAACTCACTCTTTATTGTTATCAATCTTGGGAATATTGTGCAATAAAATCAACTTGAGGAAACTAAGTATATGCAATTAGAATTTCCTTTTCCCAGAGACAAGTTTACCTCCTGATTTTACCTCCTGATGCTGAGTCCCATAGGTTGGAATATGGGATATCATGTGGGTTTGGCTTATTTGCATCATAAAACTGCATGATGTCCCTCCTGCCAAGCTACAGAACATGAAATTTGGATTTTTGCTCCACACACAAATTTCTACCTTGTTGCATTTGCATGGAGACAAATTGTTCATGGCTCAGAATATCAGCTCAGAGGAAACATTTATTTGAACCTGATTAATCTTTTGCTGGCAACCTCAGAATAAGGGACTTAGGGCCTGAATTAGAGTTTGGTGGATGGGTTACTCCAACCCGAATGTGACCGATATCCCAAACGCTGTATTATGATTCCAATAGTATATAATGGGATCATAGTACTTCATACGGGATATCCGTTATGTTTGCCACGTAGTAACTCCATCCACCAAACTCTAAATCGGGTCCTTAGTTCTTTTCAACATCTCTCACTATCAAGTTACTGCTCTTTCACGTTCATCCTTTTTGCCTATCTGTCATTTCCTCACTCTTTCTCTTTAGCATTCTAGAGTAGTCAATCTCAGTAATTGTCTCTCTTTTTTCCTCATACAAGAATCTGTTTTACTTTGTTGATTGCTTTTCTGTAACTCTGACGCTTCCTCTAAGAGTCAGACTCGCTATCTGACTCAATCACTCTCCATCACATACGTTAGCCTTTCTTATCAACTTCCATTACCACTCTTTCAAGCTAACTCTCTCACTTTCTCTCTGTCACTCAGGGTGACATTGAAACCAAAGCCACTTAAAATATTCTCATCATCTTCGTTACGTAAGGCAGTAGCCTCACTCTACTAAGGGCTGAACTCGATCCTATCAATCAAAAAGTACTAAGTGGGGGCAGAATAATTGGAATCTAGCTAATGCCAGTGGATACTATGCCAATCACATATCAATTGTCAGGTGGCTGAACTCACCCCACAATGTTACTGTGGCCAGATTGGGAGGAACATGTGATGGCAGTAAAGGACTGTCCACTCTGAGATGTGAAGCCCTATCTCCCAAACAATGAGGCTCAGAGAGGGTAATCCTGGGAGATTTCCTGAGCCAAGTGGAAGATATTTGCAACCACCCCACATTTGGGAGGATTACAATGGTACACTGCTTGCATTCCCCAGTTAATGAAATTCTGGCAATTCACTTACATTCATACAGTAAATGGAGAGCACAGCATATCCCTTTGACAGGAGCTGTTAGTGCCCAGTAAGAAAATATATTCCTAATGTTTGTGGAAACCCCAAGATAACTCAACTCTGATGTGAATGCAGGATGTTAATTCTACGCATTTGCAAGATCCTCCGGGTGCCGGTGCTACTGATATAGTGTCCACCAGCTCCTGAGAAGGTATAGGGCTTTTGAGGCAACCCAGCTGAAGTAACAGGCATAAAAGGGATCTCACACTATATATTGATTGGGATTGGGTGAAGGCGGTGTGTCTGACACTTATGTAAATAGATAATTTAATCACTTACTCTCCTGTTCTCTGTGTCATTCAATCCTCACTTTCTCACAGAGGTTCTCTCATAGAATCCAGTTTTCCTTCCCGAGTGTGACAAAATGTAAGCATGTGAATCTGGAGAGACTGAACACTGTAAAGATACGTAGGAATGGGTCATTAAAACAGTGGATACATTATAGTATACTCACAATACACAGTGCACATTTGTGACTGCTATGACGTCACATTTCAGAGCTCTACTCCAGATATTCACCATCTCGTAGAAAGTGAATAACAGTTATTTACACAATAGTGTTATGCATACTGATACTGTGCTGGAGTTAGATTGATAGAAAGAAGATGAAGGTGGAGGAATAAAATGAAGCGCTGACGTTTCGCTAAACAAAGTGCTCAATAAGGTGAATGAGCAATGTCATCACAGTGTTTACAAATTGTACCGACAAAAGAAAATTCTATGCTCCAGGTAGGGCCTAGAAGGGTTGATCTGGAGATCATCGAGTGTTGCAGATCTGTGCTCCCAACTGAGACATGACTAAGGTAAAACATTTTGCATTTTTTCATTTTCTCTCACCACAGCAACTGCATGAGTACACTTAAGGTGCAACTGGAGTAATCAGTGTTGTGACATTTAACATGAGAAGAATAGAAAGTCCTGAAGGAGGGAAAACACTGTTGGTTGGACTGCAATGAGCTGTGGAGAGAATACGAAGAACAGTGGGCTTATTGGTGAGCTATTGAAGAAAACCTCCTTGTGGAAGTTGGTTCCAGTCGCCCCATAAGTTTTTCTCCTGATTTTTTTAACCATGGATTTGATTGCTAAATCTGAGTGCAAAAGTGCATTAGGACTCGGTTTTAAATCTATGGACTCATGAAGAGTCACCAACCTTGAATTTTATGAGGTGGCTATTGGACCAAGCCAAGCATTCGTTTTGCACTTCACGGATACCCTTCAAGTACAGAATACAACTCTCGGAGGTACTTTAACACTTTTTTTTACTTTCTTACTTTGAATGTGTACTCTAACGTGCAGCCACATTAAGCCTTCCTGGAGATAGCACTCATTTTGGGGAAAGTAAAGTTGGTTTCCTTTTGTAGTGCTGATTGCTTTGTATCAAATCCATGAGTAGGAACATGGATACACCCATGTACCACCCTTAGGATTCCCCCGTGATGCACATTTGTGTAAGTGAGCACAAAATTGCTGGTACTTTGTGTTACTTTAATCTATTTTACAATGCAAATCAGGACATGCCCTGGAAATCAAATCTCAACACAACATTTTGCGGCAAGTTTGTGTCACTTTTGTATGTCAATCTGGCAAAAAAGTGTTACAATCTCAATTGAACCATCCATATAATACAGACTGGAGATATTTGTTTCCCTTTGTGATTACATTTCAAATTTATTAGGGCCAGTTATGAATTCCTCATCATACGCATGAAAAAATGATCAAATGGGCATTAAACCTTTAATAAGAACATTCAGAGTAAGTGATAACTGGAAACGGGGACACTGCAAGGAGTTATTCTGTATTATGCACGCTCCAAACCACAAATATATGTGCCTATTCCTGTACCTGAATGATTATCTTGCAAACCCTCTTCCTCCCAGTGGAATCGAAGTGTATTATTTCCTCTTGCTCCCCACCTCACTAATTTCTTATTTTTAATGGACACTAAAACAAAACGTAGACATATCCAAGATTTATTTGACATTCCAATCATTTAAACATTGATTTTTGCTTTATTCTCCTTGACTGGTCTATCTTTGCTCAAACGTGTGTAGCCCTTAGTATGCATCATCACTACACCTAATTCCTATATATATATATATATATATATATATATATATATATATATATATATATATATAAATATATATATATATATATATATATATATGTGAATATTTTACCCGTAAAGGCAGTAGAAACGGTTCTGCCACAACAGCAGGGTTTTATTCCTGACATGGGGCCGGATCACAAAACATTTATGAATCTGAGTATTTCATGGGCGCAGTCTGTCATTAACTGAAAGGATGCATTTAAGGCATGTCTATTCCCTAAACTGCTGGATTTTGTTTCAAGAAAACAAGACTGTATAGTCATGTTCTCACACATTCTGAAATGTAGCCGCTTTTTTCAAGTGATATATTAAACTAGTTAAAATATAACTTCCAATTTGAAGTTGCTTTTTGGCTTACTTCTTTTCCCAATAGAGAGCCCACATTTATTGTACACATATTTTAACATCGTGCATCTTTCATCAGAAGAAGCAAGAGACCAATGATTAGGAAGAGGTTAGGAAAAATGTGATGGCGTGACCATGCATTACAGCATAACTAGGTATATGAGTGGGTCGGGGTCAGAATATACAGCAGCAGCTCCTCCGCTAAGGCGGCAGAGCATTGCCCCACTGCATGCAGCACAAGGAAAAATAAAATGATAATAATGCTATCCCCTTAGCATTTTATTTTTCCTTGGTGGTGCGGGGCAGGGCAGGAGGGGTCGAAGGAGGGCTGGAGGGGGAGTTTTATGTGCACAAGAGCACATGTCTGTTTGACCGGCCATATTGGGCCAGCCAGACATGTGCACTTTGCATTTCTCAACCCAGCTGTATTTGCACAACCGGGAGGAGAAAGTGTATAGGTCTTTTCTCCCTCTGTGAGCGGTGAAGCAGGCTGCTCACACTAATCACTTTGCTGCTGTCCTGCTGATGACAGCATTGTCATGATTGGCTGGGAGCCTGCGTGCTTCCAGGAAGAGAACGAGGGATGTTGGAGGGACAAACACTTCTCCAGGAGGTACGTGTATTTTTTATTTATAATTTTTTGTAACCCCCATGCCCGCTAACTGTGTTCTGAGGCATCCGTCACTGGGTATATATGATACTAGAACATTCAACTCATAATGGCACAAGAACATTCATCCCACTGAGGGTAGAATGTGCTAACTCTAGCAGGAATAGAAAGATAAACTATCACAGAGGACAATACTGTTTTTTAAAGGCAGGTTATAGTATTATTGAACTGAGTAAAAGGTGATGGCCAATAACAAAGGGACAGTAATTTGATAGCCCTTATGTTCAATCAATCGTTAGGGTCTCAAGGCACTGGGGTGGAGTGGAGCGTATACCAGTGAAGAGGTTTAAAAGCCATGTCTTCAGTTCCTTCGTGAAGCTGGTGAGGGAGGTGGGTTGTCTGATATGGATGGGTAGGGAGTTCCAGGCAGGGGCTGCGAGGTAGGAGAAGGATCATCCTCTTGTTCTGGTTTTCCTGATGCAGGACAAATCTGCGAGAGAGAGCTGGACTGAGCGTAGGGTCCTGTGGGGTAAGTGGAAGTTTAGTCGCTGGTTCAGGTAGGCTGGTCTGGTTTTGTGGAGGGCTTTGTGTGCGTGGGTGAAGATCTTCAAAGTGATTCTTTTCTCTATGGGGAGCCAATGCAGGGTATGTAGGTGTTGTGAGATGTGGCAGTGTCTTGGTAGGTCGAGGACCAGTTTGGTGGCGGCGTTCTGGATGTTTTGCAATTTGTGGTGAGTTTTTTGTTGATTGATTGTCTGCTGGTGATGAGGGCGTGTGTGACAGACTTTCTATGTTCTAGGGGGATCCATTTGAAGGTCTTGCGTAGAAGGCAGAGGGTGCACAAGCAGGTGGAGGTGACTGAGTTGATTTGATAGTTCATGCTGAGGTCTTGGTCCAGGATGATTCTGAGGTTGTGGGCTTGGCTGGCGGGGTGGGCGTTTTTCCGAGAGTGGGTGGACACTTGGAGTCGCTCCATGCGTTGGGTTGAGGGCCCCTAATGAGTACTTCTGTCTTGTTTGTGTTGCGTTGAAGTCAGCTGTTTCTCATCCAGTTTGCGACTGCTTTCATGCCTTCGTGGAAGTTGTGTCTGGCCTTGTCGGGTTCGTTGGAGAGGGAGAGGATGAGTTGGGTGTCATCAGCATAGTAGATGATGTTTATTCCACAGCTTCTGACGAGGATATCTAGTGTGGCCATGTAGACGTTGAACAGCATGGGGCTGAGTGAGGGTCCCTGGAGCATTCTGCAGGTGGTGGGTGAGGGGTCTGCGAGGAAGGTGGTGAGTCTCACTTGTTACGTTCTACCGGACAGGAAGCATTGGATCCAGTTGAGGGCCTTGTCTCTGATGCCGGTTTCGTAGAGGCTTCTTATCAAGGTGTGATGGGAGACTGTGTCGAAAGCCGCTGAGAGGTCTAATAAGATGAGTGCCACCGTCTCCCCCTTGTCCAGTGGGGAGCGGATGTCGTCTGTTGTGGGCAGGAGGGCTGTTTCGGTGCTGTGGTTTGACCTGAATACAGATTGGGAGATGGCGAGGATGTTGTGGTCTTCTATAAACATGCTAATTTGGCTGTTGACTACTTTTTCAATGACTTTCACAGATAATGGAAGTAGGAAGATGGGCCTGTAATGTTTTAGGTCGATGGGGTCTGTAGAGGGTTTCTTGAGTATGTTCCACTGTGTTGGGCTAAAACCCTTCCTGAACGTTTCACACATGAGGGTGGAATGCCCTAATTAAAATTAAAAAGTGTCCTGAGAAAGAAGCAAACTTAAAAGCAACCATGGTTCATGGTAACCTCTCCCCCCTTTCACAATAAATTGCCAATGTTGAGTGGTTACTGTTGAATGCTTAGCAACACCAGTAACTGGCCAAATGGACCGATGGAGATGTGAAAGGTGGGACACCTTTTTTGTCTACTGGCAACGCAAAAGGAAATGCATGAGCTGTGGAGACTTTGCCCTGACAGAGTCCTCACACCTGTGACACTGTGAACCACAGGAGGAGAGTCATGGAAAGGGTTGTTGTTTCCCTCAACCACAGTCTCTACCCTTCTCAATTTGCTGCATAGTACAAATATAGGGGGTCATTACAACATTGGCGGTAAAAGCCGCTTACCGCAGTGCAGAAGACCGCCAAAACACCGCTGCGGCCGCAGAATTCCGCCACAGCTATTATGACACACATCTCGGAATCCGCTGAAATTCAAACACCCACACAACTCCGCCACACCAAAGGTCAGTGTGAAACTGGCGAAAACAATTCCTCCACCGTCAAGCCAACAGAAACACGCCCATGCTATCAAGACCCACAAATCCACGTGGCGGTCTGTCAACTGTGGTATTCCATTGGCGGTACACACCGCTGCGCTCAAAATACGCACACATCTCCAAAACACCGTCACATTGGACAATTCCAGATACACACACCTGACACACATACAAACACCACTCCCACACACCCAATTCAATATAAAACACACACCCACATCACCCACAAACCCCTATGACCATAATTCACGAACGAAGGCCAGAGAGACAGAGAGCACAGCAATTGAGAACCCCACCACACAGAAGCACACAACACCATCACCCATACAACATTCCACGCACAAAACACCACACACCACTACACATCACCACACACATCAACACTTACACCACCCCACACATCACCCACACCACCCCATGTCACGCCAAAGACACCTCCGGTTTTCCGAGCAGGAGCTCAGGGTCATGGTGGAGGAAATCCTATGGGTAGAGCCACAGCTATTTGGCTCACAGGTGCAGCACACCTCCATAGCCAGGAAGATGGAGCTATGGCGCAGAATCGTGGACAGGGTCAATGCTGAGGGACAGCATCCAAGAAATCGGGAGGAAATCAGGAAGAGGTGGAACGACCTACGGGGAAAGGTGCGTTCTGTGGTCTCCAGGCACAACATCGCGGTACAGCTGACTGACGGCGGACACCCACCTCCTTCCCCACAACTAACAACATGGGAGGAGCAAGTCTTGACCATCATGCATCCAGAGGGCCTCGGAGGAGTCGGTGGAGGAATGGACACTGGTAAGTCAAATCTTATCTATCATATCCCCCACCCTACCTACATGCTATCACACCCCCCACCCTCAACCCCTCCCCTATCACCCCAGATCCTCACTAATGCACTAACACAAACCACTGATCCCAGCACTAAGCCCTGCATGACACAACTAAGCATGGTCACCCCTCACCAAAGCATGCTCACTGCACATACCCAGAACAACCCCCTACCCATCATCACACAAACCCACACACTGGAATGCTTGCACTGGGGTACACGCACACCCACCCATTGCACACCATTACACACACACATGCAATAATCATGCTCTCATATCCCTGCAGGACCACTAAGGAACGTCACCACACCGGAGGGTCCAGACATCTCCACTCCACCCACAGAAGAGGCCCACAGTGATGACAGGAGCTCTGCCCTACTGGATCCTGATGACCAGCCCGGACCATCGCGGGCCTCAGGACAGTCGGTTCCCCTTGCACAGGCACAGCCCAACACTGACCTTCCACCCTCTGGTAACACCAGCAAAGCACCCACCCCGCGAGCCCATACCTCTGACCCCAGGACACATCAATCAGCTGTGTGTCCACCACTACAGGGAACCCAGGATAACCCACCACCCCAACAACAACAGGGACCTGGGGGCAGTGGGCACACGGTCCAGGGGACGGAGGCACAGGAACACAGGGGAACTGGGAGGGCTGTTGTGCAACAGGGGGCGGACAGGCCAAGGGAACCCACTCTCCACGAGGCCCTCTCCTCCATCATGGGAGCATACCACCACTCCCAGGAGACAATGGTGACGGTCCTGGCCAAGTTTCAGGAGACCCAGCGCCTGTAGGAGGAGCAGTATTCGGGGTTCGGGGAGGAGCTCAGAACCATCAGCTCTGCCCTGGGCACCATCGTAGGGGTGCTGAAGGACATACAAAAGACCATGAGGGACACCGTGGCACTCCAAGGGGCCCCTGACACTAGCCTGGACGATGAACTGCCCACCACCGCCGCCGGCGCTAGTGGACAGGACGCCCCGCCACAGGACCACCACACCAGCACCCCACCCCCTGCAGACGGACAACCACCACGCAAGCGGTCCCTGAGATCCAGGAACAGGACAGAGCAAGATAGCAAGACTCCCGCCAGGAAAGGAGACCACCCTGATTGTCCTCCCACTGTCCCACTTTGTTACCCTGTCCATACTTTAACTGCCACAGCTCCACTTCCTATGCCCATATGGGCAGTGCACCTGTGTGACCAATAGACTGGCCTCTGCCATGGACATTCCTCCACCGTCCCCATCACCATTTTACAACCCCCCTCCATTTTTGAGCACTTCAATAAACACCCTTGAACCACAAAACAATCTTGAGTCAGTCTGTGATTTGGTAAAATTGTATTATCAATGACAGTGTCAAAATGCGTTTTCAATTGTAAAGCCAACATACCTATGTCACACATCACAAGTCCTTGAAGGATGCAAGCAGATGACACACGTTGGTAACCACACCTGTGAAACCGTAATGGAAAGGTACAACTCAGTGACCAAATAGTGCTATGGAATGACATACATGATAGAGGTAGAAGTGTGAAAGTGAATGTAATGGTAAAAAAGGAAATGTTCTCACCTGTGTGTCACTGGGAATATTGCTGTATGACTGACTCCTTGTTGTCTATGTCTTCTTCCTCAGCTTCCTCCTCATCACTGTCCACAGGCTCCACAGGCTCCACAGCTGCCACAACACCGCCATCTGGACCATCCTCCTGCAGAAAAGGCACCTGTCGTCGAAAAGCAAGATTGTGAAGCATCGAGCAGGCGATGATGATCTGGCACACCTTCTTCGGTGAGTAGAATAGGGAACCACCTGTCATATGGAGGCACCTGAACCTGGCCTTCAGGAGGCCGAAGGTGCATTCGATCACCCTCCTAGTCCGCCCATGGGCCTCACTGTAGCGTTCCTCTGCCCTGGTCCTGGGATTCCTCACTGGGGTCAATAGCCAGGACTGGTTGGGGTAACCAGAGTCCCCTAATAGCCACACACGGTGCCTCTGGAGTTGACCCATCACATATGGGATACTGCAATCCCGCAGGATGTAGGCGTCATGCACAGAGCCAGCGAACATAGCATTTACCTGGGAGATGTACTGGTCTGCCAAACATAGCATCTTACATTCATAGAATGATAACTCATCCGGTTCCTGTACACCTGTTCACTCCTGTGGGGGGGGGACCAGAGCTACATGGGTGCCATCAATAGCACTTATGATGTTGGGGATATGTCCAAGGGCATAGAAGTCACCTTTAACTGTAGCCAAATCCTCCACCTGAGGGAAAACGATGTAGCTCCTTACGTGTTTCAGCAGGGCAGACAACACTCTGGACAACACGTTGGAAAACATAGGCTTGGACATCCCTGATGCCATGGCCACTGTTGTCTGAAAAGACCCATTTGCAAGGAAATGGAGCACTGACAGCACCTGCACGTCAGGGGGGATTCCAGTGGGATGGCGGATTGGTGACATCAGGTCTGGCTCCAACTGGGTACATAGTTCCTGGATAGTGGCACGGTCAAACCTGTAGGTGATGATTAAATGTCGCTCCTCCATCGTCAACAGGTCCACCAGCGGTCGGTACACCGGAGGATTCCGCCATCTTCTCAAATGTCCAAGCTTACGGTGCCTAGGAAGGACAACAGCGACCACAGAGTCAACAAATTTCCAGGTAGAACTCACAGATACACAGAACACGACACCAAACACAAAACTCTTCCTGTATGTTTGTTGAGTGTAGGCCTAGATATGTGTGACGCAGTAGTAAATGAAGCCATGTGGGCCTCTGAAATGGCGGCTGCCTGACCTCTAAACTGGGACAATGGGATGTGAGGTATCTGCGCTGGCGTTGTACCCCGTCGCGGTAGGCGGTCGTAGACCGCGGCGCAATGCTGCATTGGTTAACATTGGACCCTATGGGTCCCAGGAGCCAATGATGAAGTGCGCCGGCGGTGATGATACGCACCGCCGCGGACGTGACCGCCTCGGATGTGACCGCCATTTTCTATCTGTTCAATCACTCGATACCTGATCTTCGACAGGAGAGGACCTACTCTGCAAGTGCTGCTGTGACCTCGGTCTGGAAGAGACAATGGCTGCTGCGTCTGGGGAAAGGGCCCCTGCCTTCACTGCTCAGGAGTTGGAGAAGCTCGTGGATGGAGCCCTTCCCTAGTACACGCTACTCTACGGTCCTCCAGACCAACAGGTAGGTACACAGGGAGCACGTTGTATGGGCTATGCCTGGGTGGAGAGGGCTGGTTTTAAGAAGGAAGGGGGCAGAGTTCAGGGAACATGAAGGACTGTGAATGCATGTGCCACATGGCAAGGGTAGGGATGGGGGGGCCACTCACATCAACGGTGCAGTTGGTAATGACTTTTCCTCTTCCCCTGTGCATGTCATGTAGGTCAGCGCCCACCAGAAGAAGGACATTTGGCATGCCATCGCCAAGGACGTCGGGACCCTGGGGGTCCACCAGAGATGGGGCACCCACTGCCGGAAAAGATGGGAGGACATTCGCCGCTGGAGCAAGAAGACGGCAGAGGATCAGCTGGGGATGGCCTCCCAACATGGGAGGGGTGCCTGTCGCACCATGACCCCTCTGATGTTCCAGATCCTGGCGGTGGCGTATCTGGAGTTCCCCCTCCAACTTCCTCCACCCAGACCCAATCCCCTGTACCCCAGCCTATCCCAAGCACACCATCAAACAAGCATGCATACACCTCAACACACACAAGTAGCTCAGGCAAACATAGGCACCACACAACCCACAGGCACTCACGCAAGCATCACCCACATACAGACACAGCAACATCCACTGCCTCCACTGTGTCCCCCTCCTCGTCATCTCCCTCCTCCCTCCCTGTGTCGTCTACACTCTCACCTGCATGCACTACATCTACAGGCACTAGGACTCGCACCAGAACACCCAGCACCACACCCGCTCACCTGCACTAACCACCCCCACTACCATTTACACGTCCCCTGTGTCCACTCCCAGTGTGTCTGTGACGCCCCCTCCCAAAGTACACAAACGCGGGCACCCACACACCCAACATCCATCCACCTCACGACAGCCTCCAGTAACTGCACCTGCACCCAAAACACCTAAAGTTACACCTCCTACAAGCACCTCCTCTTCCTCTACTCCCAGACCCCCTCCAGCTACCCATCCCAGTCTTCATCAGCAACTCTTCCTCAGCAACGTTGTCCCCTTTGCCCCCACCCCCACCCCTCCAATTCATAAGTCCCGTAGTAGCATCTCAGCCCAAAAAACTTCAGGACATGTGGTGCGTGTTCAAGGTGTGTGGAGTGCACCGGCCACCAGGGCAGCCAGTGTGACACGGAGCCAAAGCACTGCCAGTCCACCCCCTTTAAAGCACCTCAAGTTGGAAAGTGGCCGACGGGACAGGGTGAAGACTCCTGGCGGCAAAACTGCTCACAAGGGTCCCAGGGGGATTGCAGAGTCAGCTGTGACTCCCCCAGAGGTGGTGAGGGGCCAGAAGAAGTCTGCACAGTCTGGTAAGATCAGCACGGCGGAGAAGGGCGCCATCCTCCCCGGCGGCCGGGACGCCACTGCCAGCACTGTCGTCACTGGTCAGGAGACCACCGCCGGAGTCAGTGCCCAGGAGGGCAGCAGTATTGTCACTGGTCAGGAGACCACCGCCAGAGTCAGTGCCCAGGAGGGCAGCAGTATCGTCACTGGTCAGGAAACCACCGCCAGAGTCAGTGCTCAGGAGGGCAGCAGTATCGTCACTGGTCAGGAGACCACCGCCAGAGTCAGTGCCCAGGAGGGCCCTGGCAGCCACAGCCCCGCTGGGCAATGAGGGACCGTCATGCCACACACCAATGCACAGGTCAGAGACCGCCATGGCAAAGCACCGCTGAACAGGGCAAAGCACCGCTGAACAGGTCAGAGACCGCTATGGCAAAGCACCGCTGAACAGGGCAAAGCACCGCTGAACAGGGCAGAGACCGCCATGGCAAAGCACCGCTGAACAGGGCAAAGTACCGCTGAACAGGTCAGAGACCGTGAACAGGTCAGAGACCGCCATGGCAAAGCACCGCTGAACAGGGCAAAGCACTGCTGAACAGGTCAGAGACCGCCATGGCAAAGCACCGCTGAACAGGGCAAAGCACAGCTGAACAGGTCAGAGACCACCATGGCAAAGCACCTCTGAACAGGGCAAAGCACCGCTGAACAGGTCAGAGACCGCCATGGGAAAGCACCGCTGAACAGGGCAAAGCACCGCTGAACAAGGAAAACACCGCCACATCAAGCATCGTTATCCCATGTGCAGCTGGGACAGTGACGGAACAGGAACCGTCACAGGAAGCCTGATGCAGTCTGGGCACCATTCCCCCTCCAGAACCAGTGGAGACATGCATCCACTCCGTCTGTCCTTAACAGGATGAAGCACTCTGGGCACCAGTCCCCCTCCAGAACCAGTGGAGACATGCATCCACTCAGTATGTCCTTAACAGGATGAAGCACTCTGGGCACCAGTCCCCCTCCAGAATCAGTGGAGACTGTTATCCACTTGAGATACTGTGGCTTTGCACTCCCCAGGATGGTACAGTGGGCAAACCACCCACTGTAGAGACTTGAGAGACTGTGGCTTTGCACTCCCCAGGATGGTACAGTGGGCAAACCACCCACTGTAGAGACTTGAGAGACTGTGGCTTTGCACTCCCCAGGATACATCAATGGGCATGGAGCCCCGTCGTGGATCTGGCGTGGTGCTGTAATCCGGCTGAGATGCCCCCCTTCCATTCCCCCTGAGGTGCCTGTTGTATTTCTATCTGATGCCCCTGCAGTGTTCTCTCCGTTTGTGGAAAGGTATCTAGTGTGGGCCTCGCCCATGCATTTTTGGGCCAGTGGTGCACGGACATTGATATGTGCATACCTGCACTACTTCTCGTAATGTATATATTTTGAATGTGTATATATATCTGTATATATTTGGAACTGTATTTTGATACATTACAATGTTTGAACAGATTTCCTTTTGTCTTTGCATTCTTCTGGGGGGGTTGTGGGTTGTTACTGTGATGTTTGGAAATGCATTGGTGTGTGTGTTGTAATGTGCGAGGGTGGGGGTGGGGGTGTTGCGTGTGTATCCCCCTGACTTTTGCCTCCCCCCTCCCCTATGTCGTAGGTGCAGTACTCACCGTTGTCTTCGGCGCTGCCGTTGCTGGTGTTCGTAGATGAGCAGGAAGACAAGGGCAGGGAGTATTTGTAATTCCGCTCCATGGTGTCCTCTTCCTCATGAAGTGTGTTGAGGTGAGCTTTTTCCCATTGCAAAAGCTGTTTCCGCCGTGTTTTTATCCACGATGAATCCGCCCCGGAAAAGGTGGCGGATTGGCGGGTTGTGATACTGTGGGCGGTACATTGTCTTCCCCCTTTCTGTTGGCGGTGACCGCCACGCTGCTTGTCTGTACCGCCATGGCGGGCGGTGTGTTAAAGTGGCTGTCTATGTTGGCGGTTTCCGCCACGGTCATAATTCCCTTTTTTTGTCCGCTGGCCTGTTTGCGGTATTAGCGCACCTTTAACACCGTCCGCCAGGGTTGTAATGACCCACATAATGAGGTGAGATAGGGGTAGGGAGAGTTGGAGGCTGAAGATTTGGTAAATATATTGTTAATTGCAGCTGGTTTTTACCTGTGTTTAGAGCCAGCTGCCACTTCCCTGTCTAAATGAGTGGCTGTCAGCATTGCAGTTTTCCAATGTAATGAATAAATAACCTGAACAGAATGTTACAAGAATATCAGAATTTTTCTTAGAGTTCATTTACTTTAAAAAATAACTCGGTCTCCTGCTTTGTTTCTCTAAATGGCCATAGAACACCTTGGTGCTCTGCAATATTCTTATAATGTGAGGCAAACACACTTCATCCCAAGTATTATAAACCGTTGCAGTTAAACTAGCAGTTTGATTCTGAAATAAACTTATGAGTAACACTGACTTCTTAATCAGGGCCTGCTTACACTATAATGTTTTGTACATAAGTTGTGGAATGTTTTTACCTGTATGTGGACTATCATGATGTAGTCCAAGATCTTACAGTGGGAAATGCATCTTATGAGCATTATCTTGGAGACAGTTATCTGGTGTTTGTTGCCAGGCATGTCTTGTTTTTGCCATAAAAGAATAATGAAGACTGCTACTGGTAATCAGTTAATTATGCTTGCTTATGTAGTCAAAGCAGAACTGGCATCACCTGAATTCTGTGAAGTTCTTAAATAAATGATTATTTATATTCTACTCTTGTATAAAGGAATTAACACAGCAATGATAATTACTTTTGTTGTTTTACTGCAATATATCTAAAGGAGCCTGACAGTGGTGACTATCTTTTTTATTTTATGGTAACTCACATTGTAACCTTGTGGTCTATTACAGAATTCCTAACCTATTTTGCCATGGGCAAACTAGTGTGACGTTTTTGAGACAAATCTAGAAGCTGTGGGTGTCCTGAAACAGTGACAATATTACCAGTTCCAATCAGAAATATAAATGAGTCTTGGGATCTCTCTGAAGTAGATGAGGAGTCTGACGACAAATACATAGGGTCCATTAGAGCTTTGGAGGAAACCTTTGGCAGAAACAGTTAGCATTGACATAGACAAGCATACGTTTTTCACATGCGCATCTGCCTGGAGAATCTGTGAAAAAATATGTAGCAGTTTAAGCATATTGGCAACAATTTGACATTTTATAGATTTGCATGATGAAATTGTAAGGGATCAATCAATCAGTAGAAACAACAATTTGAAGATACAAGACAAATTGCTCAGACTTGAAGATACCTCCTTAGAAGAATCTAGAATTGTAGCAAAATGTTTGCACAGTATAGAATCTTTCAAATACAGAAGAGAAGGAAAATGTATGTAAAATGTTGAGATGACAGAAACAAATATGGTGCAAGTAGTAAATTGACCCAAAATGAAATGAGTAAAGGAATAGGCAGTTATATTTGGTGAAAGGGGCAAATGTTATAGATGTGGTAGCACTTAATACATGGTAGATACGGCAGCATGCTCTGCATAATAAGTGAAATGAAGTAAAAAAGATGGGGCTTAGTTCCATAGCCGCCAAACTGATTATGATTCTGGAAGGAAAAGCATGAATGTAGTTAGTACAAGTAAAAAAGTTAATGTTGATGATGAAGGGGCATCAGATAATAACGAGGACTTTGAAATATTGGTGGTGGGTGAACGTGATACATCATTGTGCAAAGCTGACAATGCAGACGGTTAATGTCATCCTCCAAGGTGTTTAATAAACGTGGGAGGTGTAGATGTATTAACCCCTTGGGTGCCTTGGACGTAACGGTTACGTCATCGGCGCTCAGGTGCTGAAGACATAACCATTACATCCAGCACAGGACCCATGGAGGGAATCCTAGCACTCCCCCATGGGCTCCCACCCCCTCCCCTGGGTAGGGATGGAAGGGGAATTGCTATCCCTTCCCCTTCGATTCCTGACATCCCTGGCACTCCCAGTGATGTTTGATGATGTCAGAGTGCAATAGTGCGCTGACCTCATCAGAGGTCGCCCACATCGCGCTGGAAGCTATCACTCCAGGGTGATTGGAAGATCCAATCAGGGGGTGGGGGAGATCGGAGAGGCATGAAAAGAAAGGAAAGGCTTTCCTTTGATGTCTTCCTGAGCATTCCTGCAGCATGTTCGCATAGCGAGCATGCTGCAGGAATGTCCACCAGGGACTTTTGTTTGCTTTCCTTAACACATGAGGGGAGGGGCCCTTTGGGCAAGGGCTGTTCTCCAAGTGGGGCATTTTCTTATTAGACCATTTCAGCCCCCCTATGTTAATTAGGCCCATCTGCCCCCGAGGAGGGCAGAAACCTCTAGGCACCAGGAATCTTTTTTTCCTTCTTTTTACAGGAGGGGAGCGGCCTCTTAGGCACGGGTTGCTCCCCTGGGGGCCAAATTTATTTTAGGCCATTTCTGTCACCCTTTTATTAGGCCAATACCAGACATGAGGGATTTAAAAAAAAGTTTGACAGATGGGGAGTGGCCCGTTAGGCAAGGAACAAAAACGCAGGTGCCCCCCATGGAAAAACAGGTCATTTTATAATTGATAATTTTGATGTGTCCACCTAGTCTTTTGGGGCCTTTCCTGTTGCGGACCCTAGTCCTACCCACACAAGTGAGGTACCATTTTTATCGGGAGATATGGGGGAATGCTTGGGTAGAATGAAGTTTGCAGCTCCCTTCAGATTCCAGAACCTTTCAGCACCAAATTGTGAGGAAAAATATGTTTTTGTAAATTTTGAGGTATGCAAAGGATTCTGTGTAATAGAACCTGGTGAGAGCGCCACAAGTTAACGCATCCTGGGTTCTCTTAGGTGTCTAGTTTTCAGAAATGTCCAAGTTTGCTAGGTTTTGGGAAGTGCTGTATGAGCTAGAGAACAAATTCCACAGCTAGGCACTTTGCAAAAAACAGGTTTGTTTTCATATGAAAAATGTGATGTGTGCATGTTGTGTTTCGAGGCATTTCGTGTCGCGGACACTAGGCCTATCCACACAAGTGGGATACCATTTTTATCATGAGACTTGGGGGGAACGCTGGGTAGAAGGAAATTTGTGGCTCCTCTCAGATTCCAGAACTTTCTATCACCAAAATGTGAGGAAAACGTATTTTTTGGCCAAATTTTGAGATTTTCAAAGGATTCTGGGTAACATAACCTACTGAGAACGCCACAAGTTACCCCATCTTGGGTTCCCCTAGGAGTCTAGTTTTCAAAAATTCACAGGTTTGGTAGGTTTTCTTAAGTGCCGGTTGAGCCAGAAATCAAAATCCACAGCTAGACACTTTCCAAAAAACACGTACATTTTCTTTGGGTAAATGTGATGTGTCCATGTTGTGTTTTGGGGCATGTCCTGTCATGGGCACTAGGCCTACCCACAAAAGTGAGGTACCATTTTTATCGGAAGACTTTGAGGAATGCTTCGGGAAAGGAAGTTTGTGGCTCCTCTCAGATCCCAGAACTTTGCAGCACAGAAATGGAAGGGAAATGTGTTTTTTTTGCCAAATTCAGAGGTTTACAAAGGATTCTGGGTAACAGAACCTGGTGAAAGTCCCTCAAGTCACCCCATCCTGGATTTCCCTTATGTGTCTAGTTTTTAAAACTGTACAGGTTTTGGCTCAACGCTGAAGCCAAAATCCACAGCTAGGCACTTTCCAAAAAACACATCAGGTTTCAACGTGAAAATGTGATGTGTCCATGTTGTGTTTCCTATCGTGGGCACTAGTCCTACCCACACAAGTGAGGTACCATTTTTATTGGGAGATATGGGGGAATGCTTGGGTAGAATGAAGTTTGCAGCTCCCTTCAGATTCCAGAACCTTTCAGCACCAAATTGTGAGGAAAAATATGTTTTTGTAAATTTTGAGGTATGCAAAGGATTCTGTGTAATAGAACCTGGTGAGAGCGCCACAAGTTAACGCATCCTGGGTTCTCTTAGGTGTCTAGTTTTCAGAAATGTCCAAGTTTGCTAGGTTTTGGGAAGTGCTGTATGAGCTAGAGAACAAATTCCACAGCTAGGCACTTTGCAAAAAACAGGTTTGTTTTCATATGAAAAATGTGATGTGTGCATGTTGTGTTTCGAGGCATTTCGTGTCGCGGACACTAGGCCTATCCACACAAGTGGGATACCATTTTTATCATGAGACTTGGGGGGAACGCTGGGTAGAAGGAAATTTGTGGCTCCTCTCAGATTCCAGAACTTTCTATCACCAAAATGTGAGGAAAACGTATTTTTTGGCCAAATTTTGAGATTTTCAAAGGATTCTGGGTAACATAACCTACTGAGAACGCCACAAGTTACCCCATCTTGGGTTCCCCTAGGAGTCTAGTTTTCAAAAATTCACAGGTTTGGTAGGTTTTCTTAAGTGCCGGTTGAGCCAGAAATCAAAATCCACAGCTAGACACTTTCCAAAAAACACGTACATTTTCTTTGGGTAAATGTGATGTGTCCATGTTGTGTTTTGGGGCATGTCCTGTCATGGGCACTAGGCCTACCCACAAAAGTGAGGTACCATTTTTATCGGAAGACTTTGAGGAATGCTTCGGGAAAGGAAGTTTGTGGCTCCTCTCAGATCCCAGAACTTTGCAGCACAGAAATGGAAGGGAAATGTGTTTTTTTTGCCAAATTCAGAGGTTTACAAAGGATTCTGGGTAACAGAACCTGGTGAAAGTCCCTCAAGTCACCCCATCCTGGATTTCCCTTATGTGTCTAGTTTTTAAAACTGTACAGGTTTTGGCTCAACGCTGAAGCCAAAATCCACAGCTAGGCACTTTCCAAAAAACACATCAGGTTTCAACGTGAAAATGTGATGTGTCCATGTTGTGTTTCCTATCGTGGGCACTAGGCCTACCCACACAAGTGAGGTACCATTTTTATTGGGAGACTTGGAGGAACACAGAATAGAAGAATAGTGTAATTGCCCCTTGACTTTCTCTACATTTTTTCCTTCCAATTGTAAGACAGTGTGTGAAAAAGAAGACTATTTGAGAAAAGCCCTGTAATTCACATGTTAGTATGGGGACCCCAGAATTTAGGGATTCACAAATAACCACTGTTTCTCAACACCTTATCTTGTGCCCATTTTGGCAATGCAAAGGTTTCCTTGATACCTATTTTTCACTCTTTATATTTGACCAAATATATTGCTGTATACCCAGTACACAATAAAAACCTATTGCAAGGTGCACCTCATTTATTGGCTCTGGGTACCTAGGGTTCTTGATGAACCTACAAGCCCTATATATCCCTGCAACCAGAAGAGTTCAGCAGATGTAACAGTATATTGCTTTTAAAAATCTGCCATAGCTGGAAAAAGTTATAGAAGAAAACCTGTGCAGAAATGGCTTTTTTTCACCTCAATTACAATATTTTTATTTTATTTTAGCTGTTACTTTCTGTAGGAAAACCTTGAAAGATCTACACAAATAACCCCTTGCTCAATTCAGAATTTAGTCTACGTTTCAGAAAGGTTTAGCTGTTTGGGATCCAGCATTGGTTTCACAAACATTTCTGTCACTAACTGAAACAAGGCTGAAAGCACAAAAAATAGTAAAAATGGGGTATGTCCCAGTAAAATGCCAAACTTGTGTTGAAAAATAAGGTTTTCTGATTTAAGTCTGCCTGTTCCTGAAAGCTGAGAAGACGGCGCTTTTAGCACTGTAAACCCTTTGTTGATGTCATTTTCTGGGGAAAAAACACATGCTTTTTTCTGCAGCACTTTTTCCCATTTGATTGAAAAAAACACAATTTTAGCTGTGTTTTGGCAAATTTCTTGGTCTCCTCCATAGGAACCCACAAACTCTGGGTACCTTTAGAATCCCTGGGACGTTGAGAAAAATACACAAATATGGCATGGATAGATTATGTAGACAAAAAGTTTTGAGGGCGTAAGCGCGAACTACCCCAAATAGCCAAAAATATGCTTGGCATAGGAGAGGGAAAAGGCCTGGCAGTGAAGGGGTTAATGTGGGTGAAATCTGCTCACCATATTCTCCGACAGGAAGTGTTGGGAAAGAATGGGGAAACTAATTTAACCAAGACTCATATGGGAGCACAAGGGTACTGTGATGTCAAGTTGCCTATGATGGGTTACTTTGCTGTGGAACTGATCTACAAGGGAAGGTATGCTTGTGGCAAGGTTTATGTGGTGGAAAATGCAGGATTAAGTGCAGATGGTGTGAACAAAGGGCTTTTGGAATAACTTTGAAACGAAACCACCCAGAGCAGTTTTTTGTAATGGAAAATGAGAGTATGGAAGAATGGGTTCATAAATGTCCTATTTTAATTAGGAGAAAGTTAGGGTGTTCAAATACATTCCATCATGTTATAATAAAATAACACATTCCACCAAGAGTAGAAAGTTTGGCATATTTCATTGCCTTTAAGAGAATAGCTGAAGGAAGAACTGTAAAGGTTCTGCACAACTAAGGTGATAGAACCAATAAATCTTTGGAAAGGCAATCCTTCATAAGAGTAATGGAAAAATATGAATGTGTGAAGCCCTGAGAGACCTCAACCGTAACTTCTAGGTGGATAGGTGGACAGGCTTTATTTGCCAGACATCAATCAGTTGATGACAGTTATGAGGAGTGCTGAGTGGGGGGTTTGAAAAAATAGTTTTTTTCAGGACAGTGAATTGGGGTGGGGAACGGAAAGAACAGAAAATTCAGAAAATCTGCTTGGTAGTTTGGAGAAAGCAGGGTGTGTGGAAGTTTTCTATCAATGAGGTGGAATATTTAGAAAATATTCTGTCCAGTAGGGGAGTGAGGCCCAAGTTAAATCTATAGAAGAAGCTCCTAGCCTAAAAGACAAATATCAGCTATACTTGTTCTTGGGGCTTGCCAAATATTTTGCTAAATTTGTGTATCATTTTTCCAGCTGCACAAGGGACTTTAGGGCAATAATGAAGAAAGGTGGAGATATGTGAGGTCATCAGAAGGTGTTCGAAGATATCAATACAAAGATTGCAAATTCTGTGGAGCTGAAACCTTATGATCCTCAAGACGAATCACCATAGTCACTGATGCAAGGCCACAGGTGTTGAGAGTAGGTCTTATGCAATCTAAAGATGATCATGAAAGAGTAGTAACTTTTACACCAAGTAACCTCCACTGCGCAGAAGCAAGTTACTCAGCCAGAAGCCTCAGCCTGTTGATGGGGAATATAGCATTTTAGGACGTATGTTTGGGTAACTGCATTTGAGTTAAAGGTGAATTGCAGACCATTCATTGATACATTGTTCTACAATACATGCCAGAAATGCTACTACCTGTTTAGACAAGTGGTTGCTTTGACTGCAAAAATGCACATTTGAAATAAAGTAACTGGCAGCTGAAAAATGTACATGGAGATTGTTTATACCTTTGAAGGACAAGTGTTTGGAGGAAATTGATGATTGTGTAGTGCCAAAAATAAATCAGACATGTCATGGATCGATCACAGAGGAAAAATGAAAGAATGAGTGTATGGGTGAGAGAGTTCAACAAGAGGTGAAAAGAAGATTATTTGAAAATTGGCAGAGGTTGTTAATTGGCAGAATTTAACAGTTTAGCTTCATGCCAGTTTGGTCAGAATGGTCAGTAGGAAAAGAGGTGTTGTGGAGATGGAACAGGTTGGTAGTGCATGAAGGCTTGTGAGGGAGACTGATGAGATTAATGCATGAGGGACATAGTGTTATAAAGAACTAAGAAAAAAAGCTTGCATAGAATTTTTTTTCCCGGCATGGATCACATGTTTTTGAGGAGGTGAGTAGCTTCTATCTTTGGTGACAAGTTGAACATTTCCTAAAAGGCACCTTTGCTGCCTGTAGAATTTCCCAATTGAGCATGGCAAAAGTTAAGAATATACATTTGTGGGCCTTTTAAAACAATTAGTTTAAAGGGAATATATAACATTGCCAAGGTTGATTATTAATGAAAATAGTCTGAAGTAGAATTTTTGAAGGAGGTGAGAAGTGATAACATGATACGTTATTGTGAGGACATTTTCAGGAGGAAAGGATGTTCAGTGGAGATAATGGCAGACAACAGACCAGATTTAGTCTCTAGTCAATTTCATGATTATCTATAACAACTTAGAATAAGATGTCAGAAGGCGCTTGAGGGAGAATAAACAGGTGGAACAGTTCAACAGGAAGCTAGTGTTGTGTATACAAATGACAGGGTGTAATGGTTTGGAGAGCAGAGACATGGTATGTAGGATTCTGTGGATGTAAAGCACAATAACACATTTAATTAATTGTGAGACTTCTTTTTTCCTCTTGAAGGGTAGTATTCCAAGCTCTGTAGTCACACCAGCATGGATTCAAAGGATGCATGGGAAAAATCTGAACTAGGAATAGTTATGAAAAAAGTGCATCACACCCAAGAAGATTATTCTGCAAGACATAACATAAAATTCACTAATAAGGAAAGGCACTATAAGGTGGGTGACATGGTTTGAGTAAAGTTGGAAGGCTGATGCAAAAAAGGCATTGAAATATACAATAAGGTGGTGGATGAAATGCTTGAATTAATCCCAGCATCTGGTTATTGCTCCAAGCTACATTCCAATCGAAACACATGTAACTCAAGGTCTGTTTCCCCTTTGTAAGGGCTTGTCAATTGGGTATAGCTCAGGTCCAGTGGCACAGTGTGCATAGGACCCATGTCTGGGCATACCCACCCCATCTAGGATGCACACTGAAGTATACAGAAAAGGGATTGATGGAAGGTTTGAATTAATCTCAGCTTCTTATCCGGTGGCACAATGTTCAAGGGAACACAAACATATTTTAGATCACTTAAATGTGTTTCAAGCAGTACATTTAAAGGTGCTAAATGTGCATTTTGCTGATTCTCATAGGTTTCACTGCATGGAGAATTGGGATTTTATTAAAGACATGGAGACATATTTAAGAAAAGTGGCGCTGCAGCCAGTGCAGCACCACTTTTCTTGCACCCCATAGCGCCCCTCTAGTGCCACCATGTGTGCGGCATATCTAAGATACGGTGCACCATGGTGGTAGTTAGGGAACTGGCATAAAAAATGTTGACGCTAGTTTGGAGTTTTGCAAGACTAGCTTAAAATATTTCAAAACTAATCCTGCAAAGCCCATTGAGGCCATTTGGAAACAGTGTTGTGCCTGATTTTATTGCCTGCTCTGAGCAGGTATTAAAAGTGTCAAAAAAATGATGCAGAGAAATCTCTTACATTTCTTTGCACCATTTTAGCGGTCCCCTAACGAGGGAATGCCCTCTTTGCATACATTATGCCTAGCACAGGCATAATGTAGCACAAAGGGTTAAAAAGTGATGCAATGCACACATTGCACCACTTTGTAAATTTGGCACAGCGATTTTGGCCTCATTGGGCCACATTAGCATTAAAAACATTACGCTAATGTGGCACAAGGAGGCTCTAGGGGCTCTGAAATCTGCCCCTCAGAGTCTAGCATGGAAGCTCCCTTGGGGGGTTGTTCTAACTTTTTTTTACCAAAGTGTTGTGGTATAGTCAAAGAAACGTTTACAGTTTTGTGAAAATGTATAGCGAAGGAAAGAATTATAATTGTTTTGGGATTGCAGAAAACCAATAGATGACTTTTGACATTGAGGAAAGGGGGAGATCTTTTTGGGCGAATGCAACAAAAGAAGATGATGGTGGACAGGATGCTTTAACTGGTCTAAGATTTTCTGTTTTCATTGTGTGGTGTTTAATGTTTTACTTTTGGATTCTTTAAAGTATTTGGTGAATAAAGATATAGGCCCTCATTACAAACCTGGCGGTAAATGCCGCTTACCGCCGTGCAGAAGTCTGCCAACATACCGATGCACCCGCGGAATTCCGCTACAGCTATTACGACCCACAGCTCGGAATCCGCCATAATACAGACACCCACACAAGTCCGCCACACCAAAGGTCAGTGACAAACTGGCGATAACAAAACCGACACCGTCACGCCAACAGGAATACGCCCACACTATCACGACCTACAAAACCACGTGGCGGTCTTTCAACTGCGGTATTCCATTGGCGGTACACACCGACGCGCACAAAATACACACACATTTATGAAACACAACCACTTTGGACAATTCAAAATACACACACCTGATACATATACACACACCACACCCACACACCCAATCCAATATAAAAAACACACCCACATCACCCACAAACCCTTACTAACAGAATTCTGAAACCACGCCCAGGAGAAACACCACTATCAACAATACCAGCATCCTCAGACACACAACACCATCACTTACACAACATCCACACACCTCAAACAACACACAGCAACACATCCCCTCAAACATCACAACACACACCACCTCACACATCACCCACACCACATCAGGGCACCTCAACGACACCCCAGGTTCTCTGAGGAGGAGCTCAGGGTCATGGTGGACGAAATTGTCCAGGTAGAGCCACAGCTATTCGGATCACAGGTGCAGCACACCTCCATTGCAAGGAAGATGGAGCTATGGCGCAGAATCGTCGACAGGGTCAACGCAGTGGGACAGTATCCAAGAACAAAAAATGACATTAAGAAGAGGTGGAACGACCTACGGGGGAAGATGCGTTCCGAGGTCTCCAGACACCAGATTGCTGTACAGATGACTGGCGGTGGACCCCCACCTCCTCCCCCACAACTAACAACATGGGAGGAGCAGGTCTTGGCAATACTGCATCCTGAGGGCCTCGCAGGAGTAGCAGGAGGACTCGACTCTGGTAAGTCAAAGCTTCACTATTATCTCCCCCACCCTACCTGCATGCCATCACATACTCCCACCCTCACCCTCATCCCTATCACTCCAACACCTCACATATGCCCCACTATCACAACCCACCCATCCCAACACCAAGCCCTGCATGCAACACCAAAGCATTGACACCCATCACCAAAGCATGTCCACTACAGATACCCACACAGACTCCAACCCAAATATCACACCGAGGACCAAGACAAGAATGCAAGTGCTGGAGTACAGTGTCACTCACCCATTGCACACAATAATCATGACTTTGCATCCCTGCAGGACCCCAACCCAATGTCACCGGACAGGAGGTACCAGACATGTCCAGTCCCCCCACAGAAGAGACCCACAGTGATGACAGCAGCTCTGCACAACTGGATCAAAATGACCAGCCCGGCCAATCAGGGCCCTCGGGACAGTCGGTTCCCCTGACACTGGCACAAGCCACCACAGAACCTCCCCCCTCAGGAAACACCAGCACAGCACCCACCCAGCGGGCCCATCCCTCTGTCCCCAGGACACGTCAATCAGCAGTGTGTCCACCACTACAGGGAACCCAGGCAAACCCACTAACCCAAGACAATCAGGGACCTGGGGGCAGTGGCAGTGGGCACTTGGTTCAGGAGACAGAGGCTCAGGAAAACAGGGAAACTGGGGGGACTGCTGTGCGACGGGGGAGGACAGGCCCAGGGAACCCACTCTCCACGAGGCCCTCTCCAACATCATGGGAGCTTACCATCATTCCCAGGAGACGATGGCAACGGTACTGGCCAAGTTTCAGGAGACCCAGCAGCTGCAGGAGGAATACTACCTTGGGATCAGGGAGGACCTGAAGTCCATTAACAACACCCTGGTCACCATTGTAGGGGTGCTGCAAGACCTTGTCAACACCAGTAGGGATACTGTGGCACAACAAGGGGCCCCTGACACTTGCCTGACTGATGAACAGCGCTCCACCTCTGCCGGCGCTAGTGGACAGGAGGCACTGCCACAGGAACACAACACCAGCACCCCACCCCCTGCAGATAGAGAACCAAGCCGCAAACGGTCTCTGAGATCCAGGAACAAGACACAGAACATTGCCAAGACCCCTGCCAGGAAATGAGACCCCCCTGAATGTCACCCTTCTGTCCCACTTTGTCACCCTGTCCTTCCTTCAACTGCCATTGCTCCACTTCCTATGCCCCTTTGGACAATGCACCTGTGAAAACGAACAGACTGGACTCTGCCATGGACATACCTCCACCACCCCCCCTGCCCATTTTACAACCCCCTCCACTTATTTGAACAGAAATAAACACACTTCAATCATAAAACAATCTGGAGTCAGTCTGTGCTTTCACAATGTTTAATTGCAATAACCATGGAATATAGCAATGTCAATTTAATTGTTCACATACTGATGTAAGACAGCTGAAGGGCTGGAGGGAATATAGCAGAGGGCACAAAATGGGACCCACATCTGTGAAATGGAAAGCCAAAGTGACAAGTCAGGGTCCATACACTGAGAGAAAATGACAGACTTATGCTAGCTCCAACAATAGTATGAGATGTGGGAGGCAGTGACATCTTTTTACCTGTGACTCACTGGAAGTATTGCACGATTATGTTGTTTCTGTTGTCGATATCCTTTTCTTCTGCCTCCTCTTCTTCACTGTCCACAGGCTCCACAGCTGCCACAAGACCACCAGCTGGACCATCCTCCTGCAGAAAAGGCACCTGCCGTCGCAAAGCCAGGTTGTGCAGCATACAGCAGGCCACGATGATCTGGCTCACCTTCTTTGGTGAGTAGTAGAGAGAACCACCTGTCATATGGAGGCACCGGAACCAGGCCTTCAGGAGGCCGAATGTGCGTTCAATCACTTGCCTAGTTCGCCCATGTGCCTCATTGTAGCGTTCCTCTGCCCTTGTCCTCGGATTTCTCACTGGGGTCAGTAGCCATGACAGGTTGGGGTAACCAGAGTCACCTGCAAATATCGAGGGACAACTGTTAGACACACACTAACCCTAAGAGACAACCCCATACCCAGAAAACTATTCACACTGTATAGGGTCCTTGTCCTCACCTATTAGCCACACACAGTGCCTCTGGAGTTGCCCCATCACATAAGGGATGCTGCTATTCCTCAGAATGTAAGCGTCATGCAATGAACCAGGAAATGTAGCATTCCGGTTTCTGTACACCTGTCCACTCATGCGGGTGGGTACCAAGGCCACATATGTCCCAACAATGGCACCTATGATGTTGGGGATTTGTCCCAGGGCATAGAAGTCACGTTTCACTGTGGGCAAATCCTCCACCTGAGGGAACACGATGTAGCTGCTCATGTGTTTCAGCAGGGCAGACAGCACTCTGGACAACACGTTAGAGAACATTGGCTGGGATATGCTTTATGCAATGGCCACTGTAGTTTGAAAAGAACCACTTGCCAGGAAATGGAGTACTGACAGGACCATCACTAGAGCGGGGATTCCTGTGGGATGGCGGATAGATGACATCAGGTCTGGCTCCAACTGGGCACACAGTTCATGGATTGTTGCACGATCAAGTCTGTAGTTGACTATTACGTGTCTCTCTTCCATTGTCAACAGATCCACCAGCGGTCTGTACACCGGAGGATGCCGCCATCTGATCACCTGCCCCAGTGGACGTGCCCTATGGAGGAGAACAGCAAGCAGAGAGTCAGCCAACACTGAGGTATCCCAAATGTCATTTGCACACATTTATTAATCCGCAATGTGCCAGTTACTGTGTGTATTCAAGGCCTACATTGGTGTGACTCAGTTAGATTAATTTCATGTGGCCCCCTGAAATGGCGGCTGCCTGACTTGTAAGGTGGGACAAGGGGCAATGAGGTAACTGCGCTGGCGTTGTACACCGCCGCGGTAGGCGGTCGAAGACCGCGCCGCAATCCTGCATTGGTTAACATTGGACCCTATGGTACACACAACACAAAACACAACACAAAAAGGTGAGTACACTGTGAGCATGCTGCATGGGCAATGCCTGTTTGGAGTGGTGTGGATGGAAGATAAATGGGGGGGGACTGAGGCCTGCATGTGCGGATGGGAAGTGTATGTGAGTCAGGGCAAGGGCAAGGGTGGGAACGTGGGCCAATGAGTATGACGGTCCGGACGGGTAAAGATTTTCCTTTTCCCCTGTACTATTCTTCTAGGTCAGCGCCCACCAGAAGAAGGCTATTTGGCGGGTCATCGCCAGGGACGTCCAGACCCTGGGGGTCCACCACTGACAGATGAGAGGACCTTCGCCGCTGGAGCAAGAAGACAGCAGAGGCCCAGCTGGGAATGGCCTCCCAACGTGGGAGGGGTACCTGTCGCACCATGACCCCTCTGATGTTCCAGATCCTGGCGGTGGCGTATCCGGAGTTGGATGGGTGCTTGAGGGCATCACAGCAGCCACAAGGGGGTGAGTACACTCTCATTCAGCTGACTCTGCGCGCATTACAAGGTGTCTGGGTGGGGGAGGTGGGCAGTGGGTTCCCCTAGGCCAGGGCAAGCTTGGTAGGCAAGGTCCCTTGTGAGGCAGGCTCAGTGGCACCCCAACCCCACTAGTGGTTAGTGTCTTTTCTCCACACTATCTGTGCCCTCAGCTAGGTTACTGTTCAATTTTCCAAAATGTTGAGAGGGTAAATGGATTGGAAGATTATTAGAACCAGGTGCACTACATTATCCAACTCCTTGTTCCTTGATGTAAAAGAAGAATCAAAGCACCTAAAATGCACTAAAACCTATTTTTGACAGCTAAGCCCTCAGTAATACTGTCTAGTAAATATTATCCTGATGGAGTCACCAACGTCCACTACTGTCCCCCTTTGAATTACTAGGTCATCGCTTTTCAGCAGGCTATGCACACAATGTAGCTTCCTCCCATATTATTTGATTGAAGAACTATTGGGATAACCAGGAATGGTATTAACAATTACCAATATAACAATTAATTTCTTAGAAAGGCCTGAACTGCCCCATTCCTTTTTCCATATTGACTTTGCCATACCCCCCACAACCCACCTCCCTTGTCACTGTACCCTGGGGGGCAGGATTAAAGGAGGACTCCCAAGGCACTTGCAATGACATCCCACACGTTTTACCTAATGTGCCTAGTTTTTTCAGTATTTTCCTCTAAACAAACAATGGACCTTCTCAGAGGGTAGTAGTATGAGCTCCACAAATGTAAGCTAGATTGTCAAGGAAATTGACAAAGGGTACTATGAAATGTAACTATATGGCACTGTAACAGCATCACTGCCCTAGATTTGTACCTGCTGTCACTCATAAGTGGTTGTAGTTCATTGTGGAAATGCCTCTATTATCTAGTGTGTGGCAGGGTTTGTTATTCAACAAAAATAATTACAGGTATTTATGAGTGAATTATTTATCCATTATTGCAGGAACTTTGTTATGCAACTGATGTATTCCCATGCCATTGGTACACACTCCAATATACATTTTTATATTTTTTCCTTATTGACAGCCACAGTTTTTCTCCTGGGTTTTTTGTTAGTGAGTATAATTTTGCAGATTATGGGCCTGATGTAGGTGTTGATGGAGGGAATACTCTTTCACAAACTTGAAGGATATCCCTTCTGCCATATTACAATCTCTGAGTATTCCCCTTCGCTAAGACCTAAATCAGGCCCTATATCTTCACATTTGACACCATTTTACATCTTCTTTGAAAAGGTGTGGGTAGTCAAGAAAATCAGCCATTAAATTAGGGGAAAAGCGGACACATAACTATGAATGGAAGAGAAAAAGATTGGATCAAAAGATAGGATTCAATGAAAATGTTATTCTGCTAGCACATTTAATAAATATGTGCCACAAATACATCTAGGAAAAGTATCATAAACACAGCATATGATGTTTCTTCTTCAAAAGAGGCCATGCAGTTGAAGCACTAGGCACTAATTAGTTTAGTCTGCTGTTTGCTTAAGGCTTTAACTGTCATGGGATAAGAAACATTTAGGCATGGCCTGTCCAATCAGTCAGGGGCATAGCTTGAGAAACAGTGGTTGGGAGAGATAACTGACTCCTTCTTGAAGGTTGTATTGATCTTTTAATTACCTCACACTTGAGGATGCATTCAAAAACACACATTTTAAATGCCAATAGTTCTGGCTATAACGTGCTGTACCTTGCTGTCTTACATGCACACAGCTCATCTTGTACTCAAGTGGATAGAGCCTTTCACATCTGTGGTAGTGGGGGGATTAAGAGTGAAAACCATGAAGGACCATCTGCCTGCTCTTATGTGAGGGAACATGGGCAGAACCAAGAGTATGTGGGACAAGGAACAAACAAATAGAGAGTATACAGGACTGGCAGAGAGAGATGAGATGGTCAGGACAAGTACCAACAAGTGCCTTGTGGACTATACAAAGTGTTTGAACAAGCTCAGTTTATTCCTTGGTAACCTTGCAGGAGGTCCAATAGGGATTTAACTGAAGCTCATGGATGCAAAATAAGCTATAAATGGGCCAGGTGTGTTTTGCATAACCTGAATGTGACAGAGAATATATTTAGGTAAGCCAAACATGACTACATTCCTATAATCCAAAAAGGAAGAAATAGTTACCCGGGTCAATAATCCTCTCCCTTCAGTTCAGAGACAAAAAAACATTTTCTGTAAGCTCATTAAAAGGGAATAACATGTACCAGCAATTTTGTTGAGAAGTAGGCATTGATGATAATAGCTCCATTGTTTTTGTTCACAGTAGCAATAGCTGCAGAATGGTCAAGAGATTGTAGTCATCAAATGGAAATCCACATCTAAGGATGATTTCTTAGAACCATCATCTTTGTTGTGACTGAAGCAACACATTCCTGAGATTAAGGGGATATTCAGAGGTATTATCACTTTGTTGCATTAGCAATTGAACAGCAACAGTGAAGTTAAAATACATAAAGCAACATAAAGAAATTAAAGCAACTAAAGCTGGTAAACAAAAGTTAAAGAACTCCACAAAGTGCACAGTACCTCTTAATGCATTAATGTCCATTGGTTTTACTTTCAGAAAGTAAAAGAAAATACTTTAATTCATAAACAGCTAATGCTAATCACAGAATTGCACATGTACACAATGAAAATGAGATCTCTCTAGTACCACCTGAATTAGAGATCTTTGTCAGAAAATCTCATAGTGTTAAAGAATATCTAGCCTCTCAGCTTGGTGTTTGTCAAGGAGTTCACAATGATTAGTTTTCCTATTGTTGTTTCCACTGGGTTCTAAATATAAAACCTTTTCCTCTTTCATTTTTCAGTATGCTCACACTGTAAGAAATTAGTGGTAGAGCTTTGCTAAAGAGACCACAAGGTAAAACCTGACCTTCAGAATATTAGTTGAAGGCAGTCCTAGGTTGATGCAGGGGGTGTTGTGGGCTAGAAATGTAAGACTCAACAACATAAAAATGCATATAATAAAAATAAATATAACACTAATGATGTTTCTACAAAATGTAAAATACTTTAAAGCAGACCCAACTCAACACTACACTGAAAATGAAAAATAATTACAAGATTTCAGATGGGAATTCAAATTTAAGAACTCTGTAAATTGATCAGGGTGGAAATCACATGTATCAAATAAATGTTGATGTAGCAACTAGCCCAGTAATTGTAGTCTATTCCTATTAATTGTGCAATACCATGTTTCAAATTGTGCACCAGCAGGCTTTAATTATAAAAAAACATTGGTAATGATATTTGAGTTTATTGCAGAACAGTAGGCTTTCGGAAAAGAAAAACTTAAGCCTAACAAATTTGTCTTGTCATTAACAGTATAAAATGAGAGGGATACTGCCTTTTCACAACATGTAATAATCAATAACACAATTTTGTCGGCCCTAGTGTGAAGCTAAATAAACATAGCCATGTAGTTCCTGCTTAGAGCGACCCATTAAAACTTGTGGGAAGACTTGCAGCATACATAGACATAAACGCTCTGCAGATATCAAACACTTCCCATTTCCAGGCATATACATATACAGTTCCAGGGACATATACATGAAAGACCTTCACAACGTAATCCTATTCTTATTGTATTTGTCAGATAGTTAACAATAAAAGACCTCCTAAGGTATTTTTCCAGGAGTTCACATGTAAAACCCCTTTCTATTGTAGTTGCCATAGATTTCACAAGGTAAAGTCATTTTCTTTTGCATTTACCAGAGTTCACATTGTAATATCCCTTGCTTTTGTATTTGCGGTGAGAGTTCACAATACAAAACCCTTTCCTATTGATTTTGACAGAGAGTTCACTTTATAAATTCCCTTTCTAATGAATTTTGCAGAGATGGTGAACGAATTCATATTGTAATAGTTATTCAGTTCACAGTGTAAATCCCCTTCTTATTGGTTTGGTCACAGAATTCACAATAAAAAAAAAAACTCTTTCCAGTGGCTTTGACAGGGAGTTCACAATGTAAAGTCCACTCCTGTATTATTTATCAGATACTTTTTGCTGCAAAACCTTTTTCCACTGTATCTGGGAAATCTGTTCAGAGATGTCCCAGTAACAGTAGTTAGATACTGGGCTACAAATGTGTCAATGTAGGTCTTTCTCTCATGATGTCCTGTAGCTTTCATACATTGGCATCTCAAACAGAGGACCAAGTATGTGTTTTAGCACTTCATTCTCGGAGTAATGAGGCAGAGAACACTAAGGCGCAATGGCCCATATTGAACCCCTATATTTTTCAGAGAGTTCACCATGTAAAATCACTTCTTATTGTATTTGTTGTATAGTTCAAAATGTAAACCCCCTTTCTATGGTATTTTTTCATGGCATTCACAATGTAAACCCCTTCCTATTTCATGTTTCAGAGTATCCACCACATAAACCCCCTTCCTATAGTATTTGAGAAATCTGGATTAGCAGGTCCCAAAGCAGTCAGAAGTTATTAACTGTCACTGTGTCGAAGATATTTTTCCATGTGCTGGTATATTGGACCCTCCTTTCCCCTATAGTCTCACACTGCGGATTATGTACCTCTTTTATCACTTTATACATAACTATTAGTCCTGGTTGAAATCTTAATTACTCCAGAGTAATTTTTGGTGATGCAGTGTTACTGATAATAATGCTGTCAGGCCCGATCATATAATTAAGATAATATGAGGTCAAAGTGACCACAGGAATATTGAATTCAGTCAGCTTGAGCACCTTCTTGCACTGCTGTTTATGTCCTTTTGCCTTTAATGCAATGTACTTAGCACAACTTGCATCCTCTGGTCTGTTTTGGACACAAAAGTGCATTTTTCACTGAAACAAATAGTAAATGATAGCACTAAATGCTGGGAGTAAATTGGGGAGAAAATCCTACCTAGAGTATAGAGTATATTTAGCAAGTATGATCAGCTGAATACACTGCTATTCATGTTCTTCTACATTTAGTGGTATTTTGTACTCCAAAATACATCCTTGTGTCCATTTGGATACAAGGATGTATGTTTGCACTAATGAAATAGCTCTAAATGGCGGGTTACTCTGCTTGTGTATTTCCACACAACCAGAAAATTACACAAGATATGCCCACCCCTTTTAACTAGGTACAACAGTTTAGATTTGACTCATAGAAGTGATTTGGAAAAGAAACTCAGAACACAGAAACACAAAACTTTAATGCTCAAATCAGTGTCCAGCTAGTGATTTTTCTTTAAAAAGTAAAGTACTTTAAAACCCATTTAACTCAATACGATAGAAAAAAACAAATATTTACAATATTGTTGGCAGAATTACAAATTTGAATCATTCATATACGGTGCTTGCAGATTAACCAGAGTGCAAATCACATGACCTGCAGAATTATCACAGTGGGACAACTAACGCTGGGAAAATCCATAACACATTTTAAGCAGACTCAAAGTATTTATTAATATGTACATACATTCTCTACATGGAAACAGCAAGCATTTACTGTGGCCCAACTTAAAAAGTGAAATACTTGACCCCTTCCTATTGTGTTTGCACAAGGGTTTACCATATAAAACTGCTTAATGCTGTATTTGCCACATCATTCTAAAGTCACTACCCCTGCATATGGTGTTTTTCATGGTGTTCACAACACAAACCCCCTTTCTGTTGTTAAGGTTCATAATGAAAGCCCTTAGCTACTGCTTTTATGATTTAGGTCCCAATGTAAAACTCATCACTTTTTCATTTGTCAGAAGGTCCATGCAATGTAAATCCACTTCTTATGATGTTTGATAAGGAGTTCACAAAGGAAAACACCTGATTCTTGTTTTTATCAGATGGTTCAGAATGTAAAATCCCTTCCAATTGTATTTGGAAAATTTGGTCAGGAGGTTCCATGGCAGTCAGAACATACTAGCTCCAAATGTGTCATGAAGTTTTTCACTCCTGGTGTATTGGGTCCTCCTTACTCCAGACCTTTAAATTGGCGATATAGAGTCCTCTTCAGCACTCGTATCTAATTGTAATTAGGAAGATCCACCTGGAGTTGTGCCAGAGAACTGTGGGGGAAAGTAAATTTAAACATCAGGAAAGCAGAGCAATAACATATAATAAAGCAATGTTCATTCATTGCCTTGTCTTCAAAAAGGCAAAGTTCTTTAATGTACACATAAGTGAGTACTCTAACCAAAAGGACAAATATATGCAAGATTGCAGATGTGATTACAAATGGGAATGCCCACTAAGTGTGCCTTGCTGATTAATAAGAGTGAAAGTCTCATTCTCTAAAGGAATATCAAAGGGGCCAATTAATCACCTGGATGCAGTCTGCTCTCATCTGCTCTCATCTTTGAGGTATCATGTAACAATTTTCACATCAGCAAACTCTATTCATAAACAGCTCCTAAAAAATGGGTGTTTTGGAAAACTTGAGGCTTTTTGAATCCAAAAGGTTATGTATTCAGGCTTTATCACAGCATTCTCTAAGTAAAAGGAAAGGCATACTACATTGTCACCACATTTAAAAATAAATAAAACAAGCCTGTGTCATTTAATATGAACACAAACAGTGATATGTTGCCACTGCCTGAAAAGAGCCATCCAACATTTTTTGGTAGATCAAAACTATACATTTTAATATGAATATTGACCCTCATTTGAAGAGATGTAAATCAACATGTGGGCAGAGCCACAGCTCTTCTGGTAGAATTTCTTACAGCTCCTTTTCTGGTTATCGCATAAGCCTGCACAGACACATCTGCTGTCATGCCAGGCCTGAAATAGCACAATTCCAACAATCAGGTTTTGTCAGGGGGATAACCCCTACCTGCTGCGGAAATCTGTAGAAATCTATTTAAAAAAATAATTGTGCACAAGCTTTAACATTGTAATAATATTCCACCCATAAAAGCCAATTGACTTTAACATATGTTTTTCACAATAAATAATTCAACTCAACTGACTTTGACATAACATTTTATCATCAGCAGATGAGACCTTTGGCACTGACATAACTTTTCTCAATGATCCAGTGAGTCCAACAGCCTTGATCCTTTCCTTGATCTTTGGCTTGTTACCACACACACACTTTACGACCACTCAAATCTTTTAAGGGGAAAGATCAAAATGTAGACTGAGCCAAAGTCCCACTTAAGGAGCTGCTTTTTAAAGCTGTTTTTTGTCTTTCGCACACAGTGTAGTGCTACAGCAGAGCTTTGAAGATGGATCTAATGTTATTGCAGAATCACAAAAAAAAGAATAATTTGTAAATTTTTGGTCTGATTATAGAGGAGAAAGTCTTGCACGCATGCAATTCTCAAGAAAATGTCTAATGAGGAAGTTGAGCAGACATACACCTGTGGAATATAAAAGAAAATGTGTTCAGAAGGCGGTGTGCCCTTTCTCTCATTATCGATGCTGTTGCAATAGAGGCTGACCCCAGTTTATATGCAAATCTGAATATGGCTGCTGCCATCTCTTAGATGTGACACACAAATTACTGCCACAATTAATAGCATGTTAACATTTTTGCAAGATAATTATTTGTCCAATTAATCAAACATTCAATAACCCTGAAAAATATGCAACATTCCACGGCCGCCATCCATCCTAGGCTGTCATACAGATGAGCGACTGTAGCTCATGGTACATTTTTAGGGAAACTAAAAGCAGATGATGAAATTGCAGAATATGAACACTAGCACTTGAAATTTAACAAATAGGGTCTTCGTGCAGCATGCAATCAATGACATTACTCATGAAACCATTGAGAGTGTACATAGTTCTGAACATAAATCATTCAGTAAAGGAGACATTGTTTAACTCCAAAATCTAGTTGTACACTGTTAGAAATTGGGTCTCTAGTCAGCATAGGCATGCACCCTGTCCAAGTAGGAACCACAATCCTAGACAGGTTAAATCACAACACAACCTACATGTTTTCCTCTGCTCACCCTCTGGTAGCTTGGTACAGAGCAGGCAGGCTTAACTTAGAAGGCAATGTGTAAAGTATTTGTGCAATAACACATACAGCAACTCAGCGAAAATACTACAAAAAGTTCTCCACACTAGGTAATATTTATCTGCATAAAAGAAGAACAAAATTACAAAAATATAATAAGCACATCACTTTTGAAAAGTTTTAAATGAGTCTCAATGCACAAAAAGCAGTGATTGTATCCTTTTAACACACAGTACCTGGGATGTGTTAAAAATAACGCCAGAGGAGCTGCAGAGGAGGAAATGTATCAGAAAATAAAGCAATGTGGCAGTTTTTCTAACGCAGCAGAGGTGATGTGCCGATTATTTCCACGCGGCAAGGTGATGTGTCAATTTGCAGGAAGGCAGCCTTGGTTCCTCACTGCGGTTCGGGGATATTTTAACATCCAGGGATGATGCACAGAAAATTCAGAACATGATGAGTGGAGGCAACAAGTGCTGCATCGTTTTGGCAGGCAATGGAGTGCTTTTTCATCCGTGAGGGAGCTGCTGCATTGTTACAGCAGGCGTTGCTTTGTATTTTGCAGATGTTGCATCGATTTTCTGATGTACTGGATTTTCTTCTCTTTGGTGAAAATGCTACTAGCCCTTGAAGCGCACTTGAGGAGGAAGGCAGAGTCCTTCCAGCAGAGTCAGGGGTCAGCAGGCAGCAGGAAAACAAGCAGGCAAGCAGTCCTTTCAGCAAAGCAGTCAAAATGAGTCCTTTGGGCAGCCAGGCAGTCTCTCTGACAGAGTCCAGTTGTAGGTCCAAAAGTCTCTGATTTGGTGGGGTCACAGACCCAGTATATATACCCAAAAATGGCTTTTGAAGTGGATGAAACTTCAATGAGTGGTTTGAAGTGCACAATGTCCCCTTTCAACCCATTCCTGTCTGCCAGGAGCCCTGTGAGCGGGTTATCAGTCCTTCGTGTGAGGGCAGGTCACTGTCCTTTGAAGTGTAAGTGAGAACATCTCCACCCTTCCTGCCCTGGGAAATCCATTTTTATGCAGATGAATGCAGGTGCAGCTGAATGCTGTGTGTTTATGCCTGTTTAGGTGGAATGCACAAGGAGAGTTGTCAACCAGCACAGACCAGATGTCGATTGGACACAGGCTGTAGGGCACAGGTGGCAGTAACTGCAGGAAAATGCCTACCTTCTAAAAGTGCCATTTCTGAAATAGTAATGTAGAATCTAACTTCCCCAGTAAGTAGGATTTCTCACTACTATTCCAACCAAATCACACATGACACGTATATTCCTTTTAAATCAGAAATTGCCACTTAACAGCATATAAGGGAATTTCTATTGCTGGCCTATAAGAGGAGCAGGCTTCAAAGTAGTGAAAAACGATTTTGGGGAGTTTTTAACTACCAGGATATGTAAAACTGATAAGTACATGTTCTTCCTTTTACTTATATAGCACCCTGTCCTATGGATTACCGATGGCCTATCTTAGGGGTGACTTATATGGAAGAAAAGGGGAATTTAAGGCTTGGCAAGTAGTTTTAAATGTCAAACCGAAGTGTCAGTAAAACACAGGCCTGGCAGACCTAAGACATGGTTAAAGGGCTACTTATGTGGGTGACACAATCAGTGCTGCAGGCCCACTAGTAGCATTTAATTTTACTAGAGACGTACAGGTAATTTACATATGCCAATTGGGTATGAGCCAATGTTACCATGTTTAGGGGAGAGAGCACCAGCACTTTAGCACTCGTCAGCAGTGGTAAAGTTCCCAGAGTCTTACAATTCACACAAAGGACACGAGAAAATTGGAGGGAGGCAGGCAAAATTTTGGGAGAAAGAACACCCTAAGGCTGTCAGGTCTAACATACAATACAACATACAGTAGAAATCTTCAGTGCATCAAGCTATAAACTGAACTGTGAGAAAAACTGAGTAATCAAAATGCCACTCTTTGGCAGGTGCATGACTTCATTGCATTGTTCAAAGCGAAAAATTATCTTAAATTTTAACTACAACAATAAAGGGCAATCAACAGGTTTGGCCTTGTCAACCTAGAGAGATGGTTATTTTTTTAATATAGGAAACAAAAACCAAAACAAGAAAAACAAGAAAATAAGCCATTTACATTTAAAAGATTAACCATGACATATGATTTAAATAAAGTAACACGTTACCGCCAGCCAATTAAGATGTAAAAATAGATATAGAAAAATACAAAGAGCCATTTTAATTTTAGCGCACATCCCTGAAAAATATTATTCTTATTGGTACAACGAAAGGGCACCATTAGCTTTAAATTACTGTAATCTGAAGAAACGATCCATAGATGACTCAAATGAATTCTCGTGCACTGGATCCCGAAAAGGCCTGTTGAATCAGAAAAAAGGGCGACTCCTCCCAGAGTGACGGTAACACCCTGCATTTAGTCCTACTTGATAGTACATGAAGATTAATATAGAGATGAATAGCAAGACAGGCTCCCCGGAACATCAAGGAGGTGAAAAGCCAAGCGGGAAGCATACAGAACAAATTCAGCAGAGTACACCCTTTCAAAGGAAAAAGAATGAGATCCAAAATTATCGCAACGGCTTTAGAACAAGATGAAAAAATAAGTAAGCAAAGCACTGCAATGTAACACACACTTCTAAATGCCTCCTTATAGAAGACAGAAACGGACATCACGGAAAAATCCTTTTTTTTTATTTTGGATTGTAAATCTGGGATAGATTTCCCTCAATACACCCATATCTTGGATAGGTCAGATCAGATTATAAATCTTGTTCAGGGCTCCATCGTGAAGCTCAGGGCATACGAAGACATATGACAACCTTCATTCTACATTGTACTCTACTGCTCCGATGTGCCCCCTCCCATCTAACATTGCACACCCCTCCGTGTGAACATAAAACATGGAAAAGCCAGTGCAGTCTGTGTGGAGGGACCTTCGGACTACATGCTGATCCCCACAATCAGTCCCTAACACCTGGCCATGCACGGAGCGTGTCTCTTACTTCTTGTAATTTCTACACACTCTCGCCATTCTTTACACAAGTAACATAAATAAGCATTTGGAAAAGCCAAAATATATTTCCTTTAAAAAAAAGTGATTGTTGATCCTTTTTGATCATGCCAAAGCAAACTAGCAAAAACAGATCCAAACTGGCCACCGGTTCTTGATGAAATATACACATGAATGTGCTTCTAAGCACATGCATAATGGCCATCCTGCAATTTGTTTTCCAATAATGAAGAGACATTCCAAGAGGGCCGCTGCTGTGTGCACATACATGTGCGTGCATCGTTATATACAAGTGGCTATTTTTAGAATGGTTTTGCTTTATGATAAAAAACGACCAATAAGGACAATTGAGGTAAAGCAAGCAGCAGTATTAAAGTAACTGACAAGGGGTAGGATATATGAATCATAGTGAATGCATGGGAGAAAATATGAAAAAAAGCCATTCTCTCCCATTAAGTGGTAAAAGGCAAAAGAAAAATAGTTATTTGAGAAAGGAGGTCTACAAATCATTCACTCAAAATGATGGTAAAGAAGCTATGTTCCAGAGGCAGTATCAAATCAAGAATAGGGAGGAAAGCCAATGATTCAGGAACATCAAACTGAGCTCCACATTAAAGCTATCACCCATTCAGTGTATTATTCTAGTGTACAGAAAATACCTTCAACAAACAGCTAAAGGTGTATAAAGGAGAGACTTGAGAACAGAAAAAAAGGTCATCAGGTGAAATGCCATCTTTTACAGTGCATCATAGCCAATGCGTGAAGTGTGATGACACATTGCCTTCTGATGTGTGCTTTGTTGGGAGGAAGTAAAATGTGAATCACAGTTGAACAGACTAATGGATGAAAAAGGCTGTCCTATAGCCCTTTATCATATGCATAAGTATATGTATATATTTGAAATTACTTTTGATTACATGAGGCTGGCAAGACAGCTAAAGCCGTCTCTAGGCTGCACCTAAAAACAGGGGTGTAACACAAGGGCCCAACATCCACTTGAGGTCATGGTGCCTGGACTCCTGACCCTAGCAGGCCCCACCACCCCACTGCCATTTCCGCTCTGAACATGTGCCACATAGCCCTTCTCAGGTAAAATGTGTCCAGTTAGCAAATTTTGTTTAGTTTCCTTATCAAGATCCACGGTATATACAAATAATGGAAATGAAGTAAAATCACTCTGAATCTGACTTCAAGGGTCGTAACTGTTGACAGTCAACGTCACTACACCAGAATTTCATTGATAGAAAAAAGTTACTCGTTTTTATGTAGGAAAAAATAGTAATCATACCTTTTGGCCTAATGTTTGAATTGTCATCTTTCCACTATTTGGAAAGTGGGGAAAATCCTATCTGCCTTCAGTGCTTATAAGGTTTATTTGTCTTTGTTGGCCAAGCTTTCTTCTGCCAACAGTGACTCAGTTCTGGATTGTCATGCACTGCTTTTACCTTCAATGAAAATGTACTCAACCCTTTCACCTTCATGTTGCCTTCTTCCGAGGCCTTGCGGTACCATTCTTCTGAAACAGCTTATGAATTGTGGCATGATTCAGAATGGCACCAGACATTTTAGTAGGCTGGCATGGTGGGGGCCAGTGTCACTTCTCCGGGGGGCAGTTTTACTGCTGATGATTTCTCTGTGTCTTAGAATACCAAACTACTATTTTGGTAGTGGCAGCATCCAAAACAAGTTTTCACACATAGTTGTCTTGATTCACACAGACAATATCAAAACTATATATTACTTCCAGAAGCAACGGGGAACAGGCTCCAATGGTCAATGGTCAACCAAATCATATGGGACTGTCCTCAACTGAGAAGGATACAGCTTTGATCAGAACCTGTGCCAAAGCTAGACAATGGGAGGTAAGACATGTGGAGTAGAAATTGCCAGGAGAGACGTGTAAAAAATATATTTGAGTGAGTTACACATGCACTTCAGGAGATGAACACACCAGACTTAGAATTGTTTGCCACATGACTTGTTGCTAAAACTCCACTTCGAAGTAACCAAAGCACCAGTCCAAGACGATTGTCAATAGATAGATTGGTAATGAACATCTGCCTGCATTTTGCCCCTGCTGTCGCTTTTACAATGTGTGGCCACAAAATGGGCCAAGCACTAATAACAATTATTGTCATTCAAAAATTTTGGCATAGCTGTCGTGGACTCCCTGCAGGAAAATACTTATGTGCTTGAATTTGCTAAGTCGATACTTCGAAATTGCCTCATGTTTATTCCATGTTCACTCAATTTAGGAACATGACACATCAAATAATCATTTAATGAACCTAGTTTAGCTGCAGAATGTATGGACATCTAAGAGGAAGGTCCCTTTCCCACTAGGTGGGCATGGTGTGCAGCTAAACGGAAACAATTTACTAATCATTTGGTTTGATCCACTTTGTACACCAGTTACTGACATTGGTCACTATTTATGAATGCTTAAGCAATCCTGTTTTGCTTACATATAATTGCACATTCAATTGACAGTAATGCCAGCAGATCTACACATCACAGAAATAGTTTTAAAACTCCATTCATTAAAGACTACCTAAAACGTCTCAGAAGCATGACCCTATCATGGCCACTGCCTGAATTTTCATGGGATTTGTACTCAGCAAACATAAATACCCACCATTGAAGCTGTATGCCTACTTGCATTCCAAGATTTGTTTACTAGGTGGACTTCCTGGTCGCAATAATTGATTTTCCTATTGTCAGTTGGCTGCAGGTCCTGTCAGCAAATAAACCATTTGTGCAAGATCAAAAGGACCAAGTTGTATCACATACACACCCAAGATTCACACCAACGTTTGTGTTGCATGTCCGTATTACTCACTGATAATCTGTCAATTGAAATACCTTCTTTATTAAAGCACATCTCAAAGCTGATCACGTATTTATGCAGTCTATATTTAAAGAGCTATCACGTATTACATTAGTCATACAACACCTTTTCAGACCACAAATTAGCTGCTTGTTGCGTTCGGATAATCAGATCCGGGGAAGACTAATCCAAATTCAGATGTAGCAAGGTGAAATATAACCACACATTCTAATGGTCAAAGTAATGTATGACCACATTGAAGTTAATGAATAGCACAGGAGTCTAAAATAGGTAAGTGCAATTGGAGTTTTTACTTTCCTCTAACCATTGGGGTTCAGCTTACTGTGATGTTGATTAATGTGACCTGTTTAGCTCCTTGATAGGCATGAAAGAAAGAACATCTTTTAATAAATTCATTAAAGCACAGGAAGATAAACTTTTAACATGATTGGGAAACACAATGATCTAACAAAATAATTGCTATGTTCCTATCTCAGAATTAGAAGTCATGATAGTGTATTGACTCAGAATGCACCGAGAAGCTGCAAATTGATGATTACAGGTAAGTACAATATTCATTGACGTACCTTCCTAAATGCCTGTAGTGCTGCTTGTGGACAACCCCAAAACCTCATGTTTAAAGCTCTTATGTTTCGTGTATGATATTTCACCCATAGTGCAACAAAAGGTTTGAGAAAATAAAATGTAATCCCATTAATGAGAAGTCAAATTTTCTCTCAAGGGATACATGCAAGTTGATTATCTCTGCCTCTATGCGGGATCCTGTAAACCTTTCTGTAAGGGAGGTATTTTATTGGACCATGGCCCATATTTATACTTTGTTTGTGCCGCATTTGCGTCATTTTTTGATGCAAAAGCGGAGCAAACTTACAAAATATAATTATATTTTGTAAGTTTGCACTGCTTTTGCTTCAAAGAATGACGCAAATGTGGAGCAAAGAAAGTATCAATATGGGCCTATGTTTTGAAATTGGATATGGCAGTCCCAACTTTAGCACAGATTGCTTTATTTTTCTTAAAGAAGATTATAACTAAATGACTACAAGAGGTCAACGACTAATATGTAAGTGTTCGGAAAACAAACATTTATTTTTATCCAAGAATAATTAGACTAATGAGAATATAGGCCTACTTGCCTGTAGCTTTGTAAAGGCAAAGCACTATGCTGTTTTTAGGGATGTAGGCTGCTACGACTATCCCGGAAGGGACCTCTGGCATTATGCAGCTGTATTGATAAAACATCTCCATTGTATAAAATGTCAACAAAGACACTGATAATTCATGATACTTCTGACTGTGAGATCACTGGAAGCTGTCTGCAGTCTTTTACTGTGCTTTGCTACAAAACAATAATCATACAAGACCATCTGCCCCCACCTTAGCAGTATGAGCTACTTCTGTGGAGCAACCACTAAGAAGGTGAAAACAATTCAAATTCAAGAGCATTGCTTCTCTATTTCATTAAAGGTTCCAGCATCATTTTGACAGTCAAAACTTACATGAAAACAGTCAGCATCAGGAAGGCCAAGAGGAGATCACTGCCATAGTTGCAGTAAGCACCAATGTCATGGACACAGATCAAGCATAGCTTTGTAAATGTTGGTATGAAAACATACAATTCCAAAACACTCCATATCAAAGCCATTGCTGTCAAGACACTCGCCATCAACAGATTCAATATCAAATTAAATATGTGTCACCAATAACAATGTAGTGTTTTTACCTTGTTCTGGCAAAGTTAATCTGAATGCTTCTCTTACACAGAAGTAAACTTAGTTCATAATGAATCCTCCACCTTAAAGTACATTTAAAGAGGATGGGAGAAACAATATTTTATTTTAGATCTGCCCAAATAAAGCACTCTCTAGTTTCCATGACATGAAATACTGCTTGCTTCACCACCAGCTCTCCAGTTGTCTTTCCCAAGGAGGTACCATTCACATTGCTTTCATGAAGAGGAATCTGAAAACATTAGGCAGCGATCAAAGTAGTTGAAAAAGAGCTTGAGGACAAGAGTAGCCCAAAATATTGCATTTGATACTTCAGAAGGTGACTACCGTCCTACGAACCTTCTTAGGTTTCAAGCTAATGTCGTCCTGGGTGAAGAAATGTTAACATTTCATGAGGGTTTGTTCATTGAAGCTTAAAAATTCTATATTTCTTTTGTGAATATCTGAAACCCCCAGCATGGTACTTCTTCTGACTCAAAAGTATCATTACCACCAATGTCTGAAAAGTAACATCTACCTTGTTTGTTCTTCCAGTCCCCTGAGGCGTCCTTCCATCTGAATTGTTCAGTTGTGACAGACATGGAAATAACTGTATTGTCACTTCAAGTTCAATTTCTGCTCTAGACATGAAAACCTGCAAGATGGATTCAGTGGGAATGTTGTTTAGAAATGAGATTTGCCGAAGCATTTGATAAAACACAATTGATAAAGGCAATGGGAACATGATATCTAATCAAATCATATTCACCTGACTGGATGTAGCTGATTCATCACTTTGTGGCCACTGTTAGCATTCCTACCTGATAAATGTGTCCTATTCTCCCATTACAGACCTGACTCCTGGTGCTCAGAAAAACGTGTACTGATTGTATAAAAGTGGGATAGTGAAATGTGCAAAGTAAAAACTGGAGTAACAACAGGTGAAACAAAAAGTAGCTAAAATTTCACCAGTGGATTTACCAACCCTGCTACCAGCATGCATCACATTAGCAGCAGTATCAACTGAAACCCCAGCTTTACGAGACACTCAAAGGTAAGGGTCAAATTGCCCTCAACTGCAGGTAGCAGACAAAACTACAGGAAAGCAATGATTTTCCAATTCCACTCTCTCTGTTTTCAGTCTCAGTAGAAGGAAACATACCTGTGCATCTGGAAGGGAGTAAAAGCATCACAAAAGGAACTGGGCGATATCTGTGAGGAAAAGCTACATAATGAGATTCAAACCAAATCAAATAATAATGCCCACAAATATCAAGCACCAACATATAGAAAAGGTAAGTATGAAAATGCAAAATGTTCAAAGAAATCAAGATATAGTTTAAGTACTTAGGCCCAGATTTAAGAGGGCCAAGCGCCATTCCATTGCCACATTAGAATCATTTTTTGATGCTATTGTGGCTTTGGAAGGCCAAAAACCCATGCCATATTTACAAAATGCCACAGTGAAAGCATTGCACCACTTTGTAACTGCTTGTGCCAACTTATGCCCCCACCAGGCATAATGTATGCACAGGGGGCATTCTGGTGCTGAGGGGGCTGAACAAATGGTGCAAAGAAATCTAATAGATTTATTTGCGTCATTTTTATTGGCACATTTAATGCCTGTTAAAAGGAGATGTTAAAGGGAGGCTCCCATGGTTTTCAATGGGCCTCTGGGTGCTTTGCAGGATTAGCAGGATAATCCTGCAAAGTGCCGAACTGGCGTAAAAAAATATGACACTAGTGCGAATGACTACAGCCATTGTGCGCCATACTTTAAATATGGTGCACACATGGTGGCACCGGGGGGGCACTAAGGGGCACACGAAAAGTGCTGATGCACTAGGTACACCACTTTTCATAAACAGGCCTCTTAGTATTCACAACATCAAAGGTATATGCTTAAAACATTTATTTGGTTGGAAATAAAGGAACAAAACAGAAGCAAAGAATCCTCCTGGACTTCGGCAAATCAAACAGATGGATAAATAAGAAAAGTTCAGAATTTTTGCTGCGTCAAATGTATACCCATCCTCAAGACTGGACATATTCCACTGATCTTCAGGATGCATCTTTTCATGTACCAACTGCAGAAACAACGGACCCTTGCACTATTTTTAGCAAAATCAAACAATTTCAATGCAGTTGTGCATTGTATTGTTTAAGACAATGTTCTCTCAGTGTGTCGTTAGGCTGTATTATGTTCAAATATTAAAGTCAACAACATCAGCCCACAAATATATTTCATTCACTACATCTTTTACCACTACATCATTAAGTATATGTTGTATTCACTCCATATCTACTTACCTGGATGTATCATGTGATGCAGTGGTTAGACTGAGGCTGTAATATTTTTGTCTTCTAATATTGTAGGGGAGTACAGAATGACAGCGGTGGATAACTACTTGAGGAAAAATAAATTGGGGGGAGATTTACAAGGCACTAGAGCCACGGGAGCGTAACTTTTTTTATGCTCCGGTGGAGCTTGACAGTGCGCCACATTTACAAGACAGCGCTAATCCACTTTTTGTGGCATAACACCACCATGTAAATATGGGCCCCTCAGACACTGATTTCTGCATCAGAGTGACATGCAATGGGTGTAGCTGTTGGTGTTCCACCGCAACACCAATTGCTTTTGACGCTTCCTGGATTTACAAGAAGGCATAAGTCTGTGGCAGTGCTAAAAACAAAAGCCACCCAAGGAGTGGTGGTAGCATGGGACACTGAGGAGGAATACTTTTATTCCTCCTCATTTTAGCTTTTTCCATGTGTTCTGCATTCTGTAGCATCCATAAAAAGAGCAAAAGTCCATGAATTAGTGTTTATGTGCAGGAAGGTGTCCCTTTCTGCACGTGAGCAATCATTCAAAAATACCAAATTGTCACTTTTAAGTGTGCTGCATTTACCTATGATGACATAATAGTGTATTTGAGAGTAACAATATTGAAGTGTCAAGTGAGCTCTAAAAATGTTACAGGCATAGAGTACCCAGAAAGGGGGTGTCACAAGCAGATATACAAGTCATGAGTCCAAAAGCATTGAAACCAGACAATATGCCTATTATGTAGTTCGGAGGTGTGGCTCATGAGGCTACCAAGTAGGAGACATTGATTGGGGTGGCATAGTTGGGGACCTATTAGCCTGATTAGCAGACAGTGCCTATTCCAAGGGTGCGAATGTGTCAGAATGTATTGTTTATAGGGATGTGGCGATTAAGTGATTTTCGCTGAATCGTAGGATTTCGAGCTGATTCTGAGACTTGAAATTGGTTCACTGAGGTGCAAGGTTGACAGTTTTGGCCATAACGCCACTTCAAATGCACAGGGAAGTAGGGAGGCAGAAGCCACATGAAAATTCATGTTATGGGAATTAGGTTCCAAAAGGACCTCGAGCTGAGGCAGACACATGCTTTAGTCTCGATCCTAGCTCAAGCTTTCAGTGGCTTGCCTACGTCTATGCATGATCACTGTTTATGGCCTAGTATTTGTTGATACATTAAATCCAAGCCCTCATTAAAGAATAGCAAAACCATCTATTTTCTATTCAGGCCTTCCCTCCATGAAATATATTCGGGGGTAGCCCACATTTGTTCATGTCCTTTTTGTAGCCTAGGCAAGATAGCTTGCAGACTTTTTGCTATTTCATTTCTGATTTATACAAGCATTTTCATCTCTATTTAACTCTGTCACACAGAAACAGATCAGTGACGGTGGTGATCCAATTTAATGATGTTCCTGGCATCCTGGTTGTGGAGAGAACAAATCTATGTGTTTACTTACTTTGGCATTCCCAAAGGTGAGGAACCTGATGTAGGGCCATATTTATGGTGAAGTGAAACAGTGCAGGTCAGCAAGTCTAATTGCTGTGCTGTGTCACAGGAAAGAATTTAAAAGATTTTTTAAAAGAATACACTGGATTCCTACTTTTCTCTTTGTGCTCTCAATCCTCTGAGGCATATTCCTCTTTCGGTGTGTGCTGCAGAAGTAAGAGGAAGTAGGGAGGAGAAATGAAGCTATTTCTCCTTGTTATGCCTCACCTGCGGAGGTGTAGGTTTTTTGCACATTCCCAGGTCTACAACTTCTGGTAAATCTGGGAATGCACCGAGATCCCTTGATGTTGCATGGGAATAACCATGCAACACCCATGGACTGCCCCCCTTGGGCACAGTAAGGCACCATATTGATGTGTGCTGCGTTGGTCATGAAGCCACTCTGGGACAGGCAAGGTGCCCTTGCATGGCTTCATAAATCTCATTTGGGCTTGCGTCGCTCTTGCACCGCATTGCATGGTGCAAGAGCAATGCAAGGGGGCTCATAAATATGCCCTGTAGTATACGTGTATGATTTCAGAAACATATTTTAAAAAGAATGATGGTTTGAGCATCCATTCGTTCTGCTACTGATGTCAACCTGGGTATGGTATAGGCATCACCACATAATAAAAATTATAATGCTCTTTTATGGTGCCATCACCTCACCTGTGATAGTTGGTGCAGATCACTTGGGGCAGAAACATGGCTATTTAATTTAAGAGACACCTTTCCTTTCTACATTTTACAAATCACATTTCTCTTCTTCCCATCTGCAAATAACTTAGTGTTGACTGGAGGTAAGAAAAGGGGGGTGGAGGTGGGTAGGGGTATTTTTCACTACACCAGTTTCTCAGAAGACAATTGGAGTATGCTAACCTGCTACAGGTGGCAGTTCCCACATCTTATTTAGTCAAGTTCCTTAACAACCTTACATTGCTCCTGAAGGCTAGGGGGAAAGGATAAAAGTTGGGATATTGTTCTCTCTCCCTCTGTATGAGAGGGAAAGTCACCATAGCTACCAGGAGACAACATGGCAGCTATTATGGCACTCACAAAATACTTTTTCCTTGTGACCCTATTCTCTGTATTACCTGAGACAGGTAAAGACCCATAACATAGGCCTGAGGTTCATGCAGTATCTCAGTGAAATACACAAATAAAGTTATGAATTAAAAAGCAAACAGAGTCTTAAAACCTTAGAAACACTGTGAGAGTGAAAATGTGCCTGGTTTGCACAAAATAACATTGCACGGGTGAGTGTGTGTCTGAAAAGGCCAGCGATGCGTCGATTTCTCACTTGCAAGCAAGACCGTGCATCGTTCCTCCTCCGGTCAGGTTGGCGTGCATCGTTTTTCCTCTCTGCAGGAGAGCGATTCATCGATCCGTACAGGCACCTCGGGTTTGGGCAGGCTTTGCGTTGTTTTTCCATGCTCAGCGAGGTTTGCATAGAAAATCCGGTTGCACAGTATCAGAAAACAGCGCTATGTGGGGTTGCGACATTAACAGCCTCCGTCCGTGGGTATTGCGCATTGTTTCTCCAGCGGTGTTCAATGATCTTCCAGCTGCAATGCAGGTGGAGCACAGATTTCAGCTGCGAAACCAGCAATGCGTCATTTCTCAGCCATGTCTCAGAAGGTGAGTTGAAAATTTCCCGGCACAGCGGTCTGTGCGTGGATTTTCAGTCTTGGTCTGCCAGCTTCACCTTTCAAGGCCCCAGGAACTGGGTAGACCACCACTTGGCAGGGCTGGAGTCTCCGCAGAGAGTCCAGGTGGTGGCAGGGGAAGTCTTTGATGGCCCTGAAACTTCAAAAATAGGAAGCAAGCTCAGGACAAGCCCTTGGAGATTTCTTCAAAGCAGGAATGCACAATAAAGTCCAGTCTTTGTCCCCTTGCACACGCAGAAGCAGAAACTGCAGGATAGCTCCACAAAGCACAGTCAAAGGCAGGGCAGCACTTGTCCTCAGCTCTTCAGCTCTTCTCCTGGCATAGATTCCTCTTGTTTTCCAGAAGTGATCTAATTTTTCAGGGGTTTGGGTGCTTTTGTTATACCCATTTTGGTTTTTGAAGTAGGCCTACTACAAAGGAATGTCTCTCTTGTTTGTGAGATCCTGCCTTGCCCAGGCCAGTCCCCAGACACACACCAGAGAGTTGGAGACCCGCATTGTGTGAGGGGAGGCACAGCCCTTTCAGGTGTGAGTGACCACTCCTCCCCTCCCTCCTAGCACAGATGGCTCATCAGGATATGAAGGCTACACCCTAGCTCCCTTTGTGTCACTGTCTAGACAGAGGTGCAAACAGCAAAACTGTCAAACTGCCCCTGATAGGGAATCCACAAACAGAGTCACAGAATGGTTTAAGCAAGAAAAATGCCTACTTTCTAAAACACACTATCTCAAAACCACCTTCACTAAAATATGTATTTTTAAATTGTGAGTTCAGAGATCCCAAACTCCACATGTCCATCTGCTCCCAAAGGGAATCTACACTTTAATCATATTTAAAGGTAGCCCCTATGTTAACCTATGAGAGAGATAGGCCTTGCAACAGTGAAAAACGAATTTGGCAGTATTTCACTGTCAGGGCATATAAAAAAAACATGGGGCTACCTAGGGCCTACCTTAGGGGTGTCTTACATGTATGAAAATGGAAGGTTTAGGCCTGACAAGTGGGTACACTTGCCAAATTGAATTGACAGTTTAAAACTGCACACACAGACACTGCAGTGGCAGATCTGAGTCTATTTTACAGGGCTACTAATGTGGGTGGCAGAACCAGTGCTGCAGGCCCACTAGTAGCATTTGATTTACAGGCCCTGGGCACCTCTAGTGCACTGAACTAGGGACTTACCGGTAAATCAAATATGCCAATCATGGAAATCCAAATACACATACATTTTGCATAGGAGCACTTGCACTTTTGCACTGGATGGCAGTGGTAAAGTGCCCAGAGTAACAAACAACAGCAAAAACAGAGTCCAGCACACATCAACAACCTGGGAAACAGAGGCCAAATGTTAGGGGAGACCACGTCAAGGATGCCAAGTCTAACACAGGAATTGGAAGTCGCCCTGTGTTCAACATGAGAAATATCTAGCAATAGGGTCATCCCCGCCAAGGTTAATCTACTGGAACACCTACATTGAGGGGGAACCAACACATTTAGCAAATTAAATATCAGTGGGGTCTTCAAGACAACCCCGCAAATAGAAATCATACTGAATTAGATCCTACTGGTACTTCAAGAGTTGACGTTATCACATATAGAAGCCCATAAAGAGGCCAACAAGCAGCTGGGCAAACCAACAGCAGTATCACACAGCTTACCTCCCATATCTCCCAAGTAGAACAAAGTATATTGGATTTGGAGGACTCAAAGGGCAGATATGAAACCAACACCCTCAATACTGCAGAAAGAGGTGGAAGATCTTCAATTAAAGTTGGATGAGGTGGAAAATAGGTCTCAACAGTCAAAGTTAAGGTTTGTAGGATCAGGAATCTGTATCTCCAGTAACCAAAGCAATTACAAAACGTGTTCTAAAGAATGTGCTCCTGGACCAGTGAAGCCGAGAGGTAGATTTGACTATGACTCATGCACATCGAGTACGACTAATATCGTCCACAAATTCAAAAACTCCTTGTACTATTCTGATCCATTTTGGTGACTACAGAGTGAAAGAACAAATTCTCTCACATGCGATCAAGATCAAAGTTTTTAATACTCCAGAATTCTTTTTTTGTGTGTCCTCAAACTTGTCTATCATGGCGGCTTTGCACTGCAAGGAATTTGTGGGCCTGATTGACGACTTTAAGAGGCAAGGGGCTCCAGCAGGGATTTCACAGCAATCAAAGCGAAAGGTGTTTTTTTAAAGGTTGAGCTCATGTATTCCAATCCGTGAATCAGGCCCAATAACTTCTAAATATAATAAAGAAGGGAGGGACATAGATGGCTGACCTAATGATGTGTTGTTCTTCCAATTAACAATTGACTGAGACTTTATGAACTAAGGAGGTTAAGGAAGCTGGGTAGAAAAGTCTTGTCCTTAGTTTAGTTCAGGAGGAATTAAGCTTAAACAATGTTTCTTTCTTGCAGCTGTCTTCCAAACGTCAGTAAATGGAGTGCCACACGACGGCACTCATTGCAGGGGAGAGGGGAAGGGGAAGGCATCAGGGCACAAGGGGGGACAGCTACTGTGTGGGACGGGGATTATGATGGTTGGGGGCCCCAGGAAGACAGTGGGGAGTGGTGATAAGGGGTCACATTGGAGGAGAAGTGAGAAAAAACAGGTGGGAAAGGTGGAGGGACAGAAGAAAAGGCCTTTATTGGTAATTCTGGGAGGTCCTGAGATCAGGAAAAAAACTAAATGCAGAGGATCTCAGCAACTAAGTAGAAGAGGTAAGAGGCTAGCATCTAGGAAATCAGGTATCCAGAGTCCAGACCTCATACCATTATGGCTAGTGGAATTATTAGATTAGCATTCTGTAACGCGAATGAGGTCAACGACCGTGTGAAATTTAAAGCTATTCTGGAATGGCTAAGGGCATGCCAGGTACAGATTATTCTTTTGCAGGAGACACACCTCAGTATGCAGACCAAACAGTCAAGAATACCTGGTTACTTAACTAAGGTTTTTTGCGCTTTGGCCAGTGCTGCAATGCGGGGGGACGATACTGATTAAGCAGGTATTTAAGTTTTAAGTGTGTCAAGTTAGGAGACCCCCAAGCTAGATGGATATTTGTCAGTATCAAAAGGGAAAATCAGCTACTAAATCTGATTAGATGTTATGGTCCAATAGAAGACGATACACCTGCCTTACAGGTATTATATAAGAACTTAATCTCTTCCAGGCTTCTTGGTTATAGGAGGAGATTTTAATATTATACAGGACCGAACTCTTGTCTCATCACGTAAAAATGTCTCAAAATAAACCTCATGCTTTTAGGCTTTTAAAACCTTTTATGAAAGATTTGGCTTTGATAGATCACTTGAGGGTCCATCATCCCCAAAGTCAAGAGTTCACTAGTTTCTCGGAGAGATTTAACTCATCCTCAAGGATCGACTATTGTTGAATTTCACAATTGTGGACTAGTGACCAGGCTATGATACTACCTAACTCACTTTCTGACCATTCGGTCCCATTGATGAGCTAAGGATCTTGCCGAGAGATAGGCAACAACTGCATTGGTCATTGGATAAATCCGTGCTTGTGGATACTGGCTGGGTTGCATCCCTCCGGATAGCGATTGATGATTTTCTGGCAAGAAATATAGGCACAATATTGCCATTTGCAGGACGGGAGGCATGTGAAGCATTTATCAGGGCAAACCTATTTCACATAAAGCACCAATATCTGAGATATAGAGGGAAAAAATCACAACTTTACAGGACCAGTTAGAGCACGCTAGCCAGGTCCATCAATTAGTTTATACTTCAACTTCAGAAGCACGCTTGGCAGAGGCTAAACATAATCTGTAGGAGATTTTATAGCCCAGGAAATCATCAACCAAAACACATACTTCCAGCAATACCATGAGGAGAATGAACATGTAGGGAGGGCATTAGCTTGGGTGGTCAAGCAAAAGCGAAATCATGCTTCGATTAATACTATATTTGATGAAACTCAAAGGTGTCTGGTGCACCAGCAAGCAGATTTCGCAGTATTCAAATGTTTACACCTCCTCAGTGATTGTTACACCGAAGCAAGTTAATGCATATTTAAGAGCTATTAGATTGCTTATTCTAGATAATGAAACTAAGACTATTGGTGAGCACCCAATTGAGCTGGCTAAGATTAAAGAAGCTATAAAAAACTCTCCCAATGGGAAAGCTTGTGGAAGGGGAAACATCCTTTTTTACGACTTTTTTTTTCCGAAAGTCGTGGTTAACGAAAGCGCAACAATGCTTTTTTTAACCACGACTCCGGTTTTTTGTGCCTTAACTACGTTTGTTCTGAACAACGAACATGTGTGGTTAAGGTACAAAGAAGGGAGTTGGCGAAGGTAAGTGGTGGGTTTAGGTTTTGGGGAGGGGGTGGGGGGCCAGGGGGTTTTAGGTTTTGGGGTGGGGTTGGGGGTGTGTGGCGTTTTTGGTTTTGGGGAGTGGGTGGGGGGTCAGGGGGTTTTAGGTTTTGGGGTGGGGTTGGGGGGGTGGGACGTTTTTGGTTTTGGGGAGGGGGTGGAGGGGCAGGGGTTTTAGGTTTTGGGGTGGGGTGTTTTTGGTTTTGGGGAAGGGGTGGCGGGTCAGGGGGTTTTAGGTTTTGGGGTAGGGCATTTTTGGTTTTGGGGAGGGGGTGGGGGGTCAGGGGGTTTTAGGTTTTGGGGTGGGGTTGGAGGTGTGTGGCGTTTTTGGTTTTGGGGAGGGGTGGGGGGTCAGGGGTTTTTAGGTTTTTGGATGGGGTTGGGGGTGGGGCATTTTTGGTTTTGGGGAGGGGGTGGGGGGTCAGGGGGTTTTAGGTTTTGGGGTGGGGTTGGGGGGTGGGGCATTTTTGGTTTTGGGGAGTGGGTGGGGGGTCAGGGGCTTTTAGGTTTTGGGGTGGGGTTGGGAGTGGGGCATTTTTGGTTTTGGGGAGTGGGTGGGGGTTTAGGGGGTTTTAGGTTTTGGGGTGGGGTTGGGGGGGTGGGGCATTTTTGGTTTTGGGGAGGGGGTGGGGGATCAGGGGGTTTTAGGTTTTGGAGTGGGGTTGGGGGGCATTTTTGGTTTTGGGGAGTGGGTGGGGGGGTCAGGCGGTTTTAGGTTTTGGGTGGGGTTGGGGGGGTGGGGTGAGGGATGTAGGGTGAATGGTGCCTATTACTAAAGCTTTTATCAGGAATGCCTTTACAACAAAATATCGTTGTTAAGGCATTCATGGTAAAATCATTAGTAGTAGCAACGAGGTCGGTGTTCCGACCTCGTTGTTAAGGCAGTAATTGTTTTTGAAGTCGTTGTTTCGTCGTACAATCTTGTGGAAGGGATGGGCTACCAGCAGAGCTTTATAAACTATATCAGATTGTTCCTCTTTTAGTTACACTATTTAATGAAATGCTAAATGGGGGCGAGATGCTGATTACCTTTAGTATGGCAGTAATCATATCCTTTTAAAAGAAAGACATGCCACCGGATAAGCCAGGTTCCTACCAGCCTTTAAGTCTCCTTAACAACAACTCTAAAATATTTTCCAAAATAATTGCAGCTAGGATTACCCCACTAGCCCAGTCAATTGTTCATACAGACCAATGTGGATTCCTCTCTGGGTGAATGATGTCAGCCAATACGAATTTCTTAATACAGCCAACAGACTTTTATACTAAGAATAATACCAGGGCTGACATTATAATGTTGAACGTGGAAAAAACAATCAACTTAATTCAATGGGAAGTACTATTTACTATCTTGATTCGATTGAACTTTCTTTAAAAATTGTTGGGTCTGCTTCGGGATCTATATCAAAATGCATAAGGAACTATAGTAGTGAACGCACAAGTAACAGGGTAAGTTTTAGTTTCTCAGGGAACGCAACAGGGGTGCCCTATGTCCCTGAGGCTATTTGCACTGTTTATCGAGCCCTTAGCAGCAGCTGTGTGTCAAGCTGCCTGGATCGAACACCTCTTGCAGTGTGAGGCCAAACTAAAGTTATTCAACAATGATATGATTTTCTATTTGGCAGCAGAGGCAACTAATATAAAATGTGCCTTGGATAAGATTGGGGCATTTACAGAATTGGGGGGATATCGGATAAACCTCACAAAATCAGAAGCACTTCTGTTCAATAGCTCTGAATCGATATTGCCAGAGGATATGATAGACAGTAGCAAGACAGTGCTCAATTAGAAATCTGGTAATTGATGTCTCTCACAATTAGGAGGAGCTTTATGCATTTACTTATCTATATACTCTTAACAAGGTAAGAAGTATACTCTGCCAAGGGCAAATATTTCCGTTTACAATTTTTGGTTGAATTTCTTTGATCAACATGATGAATATACTGCTCTTCCTTTTTGTGTTCTCAAGTGTGATCATTAAGATTCCACAACATTTTTTTCAGGATATCAATCAGATTCCATGTCAGTTCGTATGGTCGGAGAAAAACCCTGCACTAAATTGGAGACATTGCAGTTAGGGATTGAAGACGGGGTCTTAGCATTGCCACATTTTATGAGATTTTACCAGCAGCCTTTCTTGTTTTAATGATTAGAGGGGCAATATGTCATAAACTGAACACAAATATTTATTTGAAAAAAATACTGCCATATGATAACGTACAGGTATTCTATTTCTTCAAAATCCTCAGGCTCCCCAAAAGAACTAGATACAAAACTCCCCCAAGTAGTGACATACATATTCAATCAACTGAAGAAGAAATAGCTTCCCCAGTTGCACCCACTATTGCCAGGTAAAGAATGTAAAATATGTGGACTGCAGATTGCAATAAAATGTACAAAGGAACTGGAGAAGCTAGGTTTTTTACAGCCTAACGCTTTTGTAACCAGAGGGCAAATGAAAAAATGGGAGCAGCTTAATTTAGACATCTCAGAGATCTCAAAATGGCATTATTTTCAGTATCTTCAACTTCATCATTTTATTTGGTCCATTTCGACAATAATTGATGTAGGTGTTCCCACCAATATCCAAGCATGTTATCACTTGCTAGATGCTTTAGTAGTTAGAAAAGGGCTCAGAGCCCCGTCATGTCTTTTATTGGTTCGTGGGCTTGCCTTTTAAAATCTGCTTGCTTTCATTGGGGGAAGGAATGCATACGTCATGCCTTTTCCGGTGGTTAGCCATCCTGAGCGCAGCGACCAAGTACTGAAAACATGCGAGGCTCGCTGTTTTCCGTCCAGTTTGTGGACTACTTTTTTTTTTTTTTCGCAGCACGATCTCGATTGGCACAAGTTGAGCGCATTGCATGACATCGACCCTGTTACATAGTTAATTGCACTTTTGCGGGTTACATAGATAATTGCACTTTTTCCGTTGGGTTTCACTACCATTGAACTGTAGAAGCGCGATTGCGCTCTTTTCTCCCATTTAATGTGGCAAGAAAAGTCCGGTTGGGAGTTTACAACTGCTAAAAGCTCTAACTCGTAGAAATGCCAGACCCGTTGTATTGCAAATGCCTGTTCTCTCTCTTGTTCTGGGTCAGAATCCGATGACGTAAAGCACATGTCGGTCTCCAAATATAAATGCCAATGAGACCCACATGCAATCAATGGATCAGATTAAGTGCTGGTCATTAGTGGGGTCACGTACTCTGAAGTAATAGAGGTTATCAGAATGCATTTCAAAATGTTTATCTTGACTATTTGTGCTACAATTTCTCACAAATTTCAGATTCTGGGCACCAGATGCATTATATTGATGTCTGTCAAAACCGCTTGCTATCTAGTAACTGCTTAGAAGAAGACACAGGGCCTTCTTACGGGTGGGTCATTGATTTCAAACCCATGCATAAACCCCTGTATGCACATGGGTTGGAATTACGAGTTTGTTTGTATATAACGCATCTGATAATGAAATATGTCAACCTTCAATAAATTTCGGCAGGTCAAACCTACCAAAAGTTAACAGTGGAAACGTGTACTGTATTTATTGTGTTAATGCTGATTTCGGTACCTTAAACACCAAAACTGCTTGTGAACACTGAAAATTTGGAAATAGTCTCTATTTATTGCACCCAACAAATAACGTACCCCAGGATATAGTTATATATGAGATGCAATAAATAGCACCTTCTCAACTTCCCACTCCTAATCAGGCCCACTAAGTTGTACCTAAAGTCATCACAATATCATCAATTTACCCTGAGTCCCCTCGCAGAGGAAAATGTTATCTGACCAGACGCATATTTAAAACTGTGGCTTTCCAAACTGAAGATATATTAAATGTTAACTATGTCAGTGGACTAAGGTAGGGGCACTGTAACAGAACCAGATAACTTTTGTCTCCTTGAGACCAATTACAGAGAACTGGAAGTCATAGCTAGAGAGGGGTCTGTGAGAAATAGCACCCACATGTGACCAGAGAAATTGTAAGACGGAAAGCTTACAATCTGTGAATGACATCATGGTCACTATAAGCTAATTGTAGTACTATGTATATGGATTCTAGCACCTGAGGAAAACAACATAATTTACTATTAGTCCTCTGCAGAGAACTGACTGGGAGTGAAGTACTGGGTGCAAAGCCTGTGCACCTCAACACGGTGTATGGGAAGAATCAAAGGAAATAATGCGGGGAATTATTAATAAGCATCGGAAGTCAATCAATCAATAGTTTATTCGGTCCAGATCTGGACCATTTGAGAAGTTAAAAGTGATCATACATACAAAAGGATAGAAGCCATAAACCATCGCATAATAGAAAAATAGAAAAAAGACATTAGCAATTAATACACCGCTTATATATAAAAAATAAATAAAAAAAAGGGTTCGTAAAACTACATTAAAAAGTTTCATAAATAATTAAGACAAGACTCTCAAAATAGTCTCTGAATCTTACCCTGTGCAAGACGCTAAATGCTAAAATAATACTGATCAATTGTTAAAAGCATAAAAAACATTCTAAAACAGGTTTATACATAAAATAAGACATAAAAACTACATACAATAGCTCCTATTAGCAAAAGTTAGAAGTCAACCAGTGGAAAATGGAGCCCTAAGTTAGTCAGTTCTCTTAAATAAGTTGGTCAAGTATATTGCATCTTGCCATTTGTAAAATTATATATGCTGGGGAGCTATAAGTCACTTCAATTGGGGTAACCCACTAGACAACATGCTCGGGGATACAGTCTTATATCCTCGATGGGTCGCACTAATAGTTTTATTTAAAATCCCAGACTAATATAACAGGGTGCTAGTTCGCTAACTTCTAGACCGTTCTTCGACCGGTGGATTAAGATCTGTAAGTATCCTACTGCGGATTTTCCATGCTTCTGCCAAATATTTAGAAACAGAACTCACTATCAGCATGGAAGTGTCATATTTGCATATTCTATATACACTATTTCGGTTTTGTGTTAACAGTGTTTTGCACAGAGGGATAATCCACTTCCTTTGAGGGCATTTGTACAGAGGACAGAAAAATAGGACTTGCTCAGAAGTTTCCTTGCATAGATGGCAGTTTATGCATTTGTCAGATAAAGAACTATTGGTCGACCAGCAAGCCGTGAAGCTGTTGACTGCCAATGTTCCATATCTGAACTGAAGTAGCAAAGAGCGAGCACGGGCTGGTATAGGGAGATCCAGGAAGCTTTCAGGCAGAGGTTCGTGCTTGACCAGCAGAAACTCTGCTGTCAGCCGGCCTAACCCAATTAAGCCGAGAGATTCCTCATGGATTTTTTCCCAATAAAGGTCTTTGGTCAGGCGTTTAGCGTTACCAGGAATCATCTCGGGATTCTCCCAATAATGGGATAATTTCAGTTTGACCCAAGCCGCTTTCATCTCCCTTAGCCACCGTACATTTTCCCATCCATAGCAAGGTGGCAATAGTTCTTTAACTGCTGACCTGAAGGGTTCGAGTTCATCCGTTTTCCATTGTCTGATCCAGTACAGAAGTGGTCTTAAATATGCTGTATCTTTAATACTATTTAGACCCAGGTCCAGTCTTAGGGGGAGCATCGGCGTGCCCTTCCCTAGTCTGGATATGTGTCTAAGGAAGTTATTTTCTTTGATTTAAAGTGTATCCAGTTGTCTGTGAGATCCCCAAAGTTCTGCTCCATATAGGGCCGCGGCACGGATTTGGGCTTTGTAAATTTCAGAGATAAGGGTCAGAGGGTGACTTGTTGCAGTGCAAGCCTTACGTCCTATCACTCCACATCTTTGGCTGATTGTTAGTGCCCCTTTCCTTATAGCTGCATCCCAGCTGCCCTCATTGGATAGTCTGATGCCCAGGTAATCATATTCCATTACCCTCTCCAGATGAATTGAATCCATCTTTATATTTGCTCTAAGCTTCTTGTTCGGGGCACTATATATCATGAGTTTGGTTTTCTTAACATTTATGTCTAACCCGTAATCTCTGCAGAATACACCGAACTGGTTAACCAGTATCTGGATTCCCATGGATGATTTAGACAGGAGGATAGTGTCATCTGCATAAAGTAGGCATAGAACTTTGGTCCCGGCCAGCTTTGGGGAATCATTAGTGCAATTTGCTAAATACTTAATACAATTGTTTATGTATAGAAGAAAAAGGATGGGGGCCAAAACACACCCCTGTCTGACTCCCCTCTCAATAGCCACTGCTTCTGTTAGATCACCATCCTTACCGCTCCTGATTTGTGCATAAGTATTCTCGTGTAGTCGGGTGATAAGTTTCAAGAGGCCGTGTGGGACACCCATGTTGGCTAGTGTCAGCCATAACTGGTTTCTGGGGACCAAATCAAACGCGGCTCTAAGATCAATAAAAAATACAAAAAGGTTGCCCCCTCCTACTTCCACAGTCTTCCATTTTATTGTTAAAAATCTTAGCACCTGATCTATGGTACTAACTGCTGGCCTAAACCCTGCTTGCAAATCAGAAATGGCATTGGTTTCCAGAATCCATTCTTCTAGACGAGACAAAATTTGCTTTGCAAAAAGTTTTTGGAAGTTGTCGAGTAAGGAGATGGGAACTATCTCTGCTCCCATCCAGGAGCTCGGGACAGGTGCTCCTGCAGTTACCGCATTGGAAATAAGGTTCAGATATGGGGCCCATATATCTGGGTTTGTCTTGTATAAATCGCCTGGTATTTTATCAAGGCCGGGGGCCTTTCCCCATTTCAGTGAAGCGATCGCAGCCTTGGTTTCTGCCAGGGTAAATTCAATTTTGGGGGTCTCAGTAATCATGGTATGGGTCAATTCCCTGGTAGTAACACCTGTGATCCCAGAATATAATCGGGAAAAGTGATCTGTCCACTCTACAGGGAGTATTGAGGCACCAGGCGAACAATTAGGTTCTTCACTGGCATCAGCCACCAATTTCCAAAATTTCGAGGTGTCATTTATTTTAGCAGACTCCAGGAGGGAAACCCATCTAGATTCATCCCATTTCCTTCGGGCTCTACTTTGTTCCTGTTTATAATCTTTCCTGGCTTCCCTTATATGATCTGACTGGCCTCCTCTTAAAGCTCTCAGCAGTTTGTGCTGTTTCTTCCCTGCATGCGGCGTTGAACCACCTTGCGTTGCACTTCTTTTTAACTTCTTTTGCAGACTCTTTAGTAAAAAGATTTTTTAAAGAATTAAAAAATTGTGTGTGGGCTGCTATAAGCCCACCACTATCTTCTAAAGGCTGAGATATACGATCCATGTGATCAGCCAACTGCCTGTACACAGATGCCAAGGTGGCTGTGTCGGTGCTATCTAACATTTCGTCTATTGTTGGTCAGTGCGAACTGTTGTTCGTGGGTCTTGGAACAGGAGACTTCAAGTAGGGGTAGTAGGTTCCTAAGAAATAAAATCAACGGTTCATGGTCACTTTCCTCATGTTCTACAATGTTCATGTCAACCATATAGCCCCACAGGCGGATGTCAAGCAAAATATAGTCTATCTGGCTCTTCTGTGTCCCGCGCCTAAATGTAGGATGAAGATTAGGGTCCGAGCGGGAACGTCCATTGCAGGCCCGCAGGCCATGTGCCAGTGTAATATCAACAACCTGATGTGTTAATCTATTTATTTTTGGTCTTTTGCTTGATACCAGTTGAGGGATACCCCAGTAGGCGTCTTCATCTTTGTATAGTTCCTGGGCCAGCAAGTAGGGTTCAAAAGTGACATTAAAATCTCCAGCAATAAGAATAAAGTGGGAAGGTGATTTACAAGAAAGAAAGCTGTCCAAAATAGTCAATGTGTCGGACTCATATTTGCTACCCAGGCTCCTATTATAAATATTGATTATTAAAAGTGGTTTCCCACTGAGGGATGGTATTGATAAACCCATTAAATCAGGGCAGCCCAAGTCAATTGTTTCAATCCGACATTTAAAGGAACAGCTAAGCCATATAAGCAGCCCACCTGAGGGTCTCCCTGAATTCACCTTAGTTGCTGGGACCCAGTAACTTTTGTAACCAATTCTGTATTTGGGCTCCAGTGCCATTGTTTCTTGGAAAAGACATATTTTATGTTCGTCTATGAATTTGCCCCATTCAGGGTTGTTCATTTTATTCTCCAACCCTGCAATATTCCAACTAAGGATGGTATCTAGGCCATCTGTTTTGTCTTGGGGAGCTTCAGCCACAGGGTTCTCTCTTGCAAATGGAGTACCGTGGGGAAGTTTTATACCCTTTTCAATCATATCTATACCAGCCACGTTTGGATTTCCCACTGCAGTATTGCCCAATATATTTCTTGCCCCGTCTAGATCGGGGGGGGGGGTGGCGTGAGCAGTTCAAGTGTCTGAGATGGTGGTGAATATCCAAGTTTACTGGGGTCTAATAAATCTGTGGCTAAATTGGTCTCAATCACCTTGCGCTCCTTATTTGCACCCCCAATACAGATTTCAGAACTCTGGGCACAGGAGGAAAGCCAGATACTAATTTCCATCTTAGAAAGATCTGGCTGAGCAAGTGCGGAAATTGGCGTAGGGTCTCTGGTGTCTGCAGTAGGAGTATGTTCGACCTCAGGATTGCCTTGCCCTATTTCGTGAGTTTCAATATTTCCGACTATAGGGTACTCTTTATCCCAATTATTTGAACCTTGAGGCTGAAATGAACTGTACTCAGTGTTGGCTTTTAGTCAATCAATTTCAGAAAGCAAGAGCGAGAAAGGGCTGCGTCTCAGCTGAGAATTAGGCTGCATCTGTACCCTAGTGGGACCTCTGGGTGACATTGTTACCCCCTTAGTAGCTGGTACAGCTTTGTGAGGGTAGAAAGCCTGGAGCATACAAAGTGAGGTTACTCCCCCTAGAGGGTTAGAATGACACACATTCAAGGAAAGCTCTTGGACAAGGGAAGGCGCATCGAAGTTAATAACAATACAGTCCCCTGTACCGGGGTTTTTGAGTAGACCCACCCAACCCACCATCCTCACCATTAATATTGAGGGTATCATATAAAGAGCAAATCTAGCGTATCTATGTAGCCAGTGGACGACCTTATTTTTCAGTTCTATAAATGATTCGGAAATATTAGCCTTAAGCTTAGGAACATTTGTGATAACAAGCACATAAGGGCAAGCTTCCGGTGGTAGGTGTAAAGTTCTCATATTGGTTCCTAAATCCCTATGCATCCGATCTGCTGAAGGGTGATCCTTGTGCAGTTTTGTGCCCGTATTCTTGGAAGAAGCAATTTCATCAGTCCGCCTTGGGAAGAGGGGATCACTCTTTAAGTGCCAGGTTTTAGGGGGATTGGCCAGTCTAGCAGTAGAAGCCTTCACTGGTTGATGCGAAGAATCAGGGCAAGGTGATTGAAAATTGTGGACCGTGCTTGATGATAGAGGAAGGCTACTGGCACTGTTGGCTGGAGGGCATGGGGGAAAATGTTGTTGCGAATATTGTAATTCTAGTGCGGAAGAGATAGTTGGCTGATTAAGTTTAATGAGAACGTCAAGTTTCTCCTCAATAGCTGATAGGCGAGTTGTTATAGGGTATAGTTTTTTGGAGAGCTCGTCTTTTATAAAATCTATTATGAAGGCTATGTCTAGGCTGTCATTATTAGTAGCTTGGGCAGGTGTACAGTCCTTGGTCAGAGTAGGCACGGCATGATTGGGGGAGTACAAAACACGGGCCCGTTTATTCTTTAAGTTTACCTCCCCTCGTTTCCTTTTGCCCTTAGAGCTATGCTCTGGGGAGGGTGCAGGCCTATCTGGCATAGGCTGTGTAATTTAGGGAGGATATATAACCTTGTCCAGGGGCTCTGCAACAGACATTCGGGTAGTTTGGGTAGCTGGAGGTGGAGTTGCCGGGGCAGGCTGAAAAGCGGGTGGGTGAAAAGGTTGTGGTGGAGTTTTCGATGGAGCCTCCGTTGGTGGGTGGGCAGTCAGACGGCGCTCCACCAATTCAATTTCTTTTTCTAATGCCCCTACCGCTTTTTGGAGGAAACCATCTAGAGTCTTATTGTTGCCGGCTTTTTCCAAAGGCATCCCCCCCTTCCGTCCACCCATCTCGCTTTAATAAGACACTTAAGTCCAGCCCCAAAGTTTGACAGTCTATTTCCGTAGGTGTTCTTCCTCTCCTGTTCCCACCTTGTTTTTGCTCTACTGGGGCTTTATAAAGAAAAGCTGAAACGCCAGGAGGGCCTAAAGTACTGCTCACCTATATTGGGAAAGTATCCGGGTGGCTAAAGTATGTTCGTCCGCTGGTCACCAACCTCGGAAGTCAGGATGAAAATGGTATGGCCCAGCCCGGCCTCCTCCGGTTGCTGACGGGCGCAGGATGGGCCTGCCCTTCGCCCGGGCTTCGCCCGGGCACCGCCCACGCGCGTCTGGCGAGGCGGGAGCGCTGTTGCAATGTTTAATGGGCTCCTGCCCGAAAACGAGGTTGCCGCCGCCTTCCCCCGCCTTCCAAGCGCGTCCCGCGATGCGGGAGCGCTGTTGCAATGTTTAAAGGGCTCCTGCCCGAAAACGAGTTTGCCGCCGCCTTCCCCCACCTTCCAAGCGCGTCCCGCGAGGCGGGAACGCTGTTGCAATGTTTAAAGGGCTCCTGCCCGAAAACGAGGTTACCGCCGCCTTCCCCCACCTTCCAAGCGCGTCCCGCGAGGCGGGAGCACTGTTGCAATGTTTAAAGGGCTCCTGCCCGAAACGAGGTTGCCGCCGCCTTCCCCCGCCTTCCAAGCGCGTCCTGCCTCGGAAGTCAAACTTAGGTAAAAGCTACAAACTTCCTGTCTGTGTTTTATTTAAAATGCCTGCTGCTTAAGCCAGGATTTTCCCAAAGCACATTTGTTTATCTTGCAAAGTATCATCAATTACAGTAAAACAATCTATGTCTTGGTGTGTTCATGCAAAGGCTTTTTAATTTTGGATGAATAATGATTTTGTACATCTAGAAATATAATGTAGAATTATGTATTCAATTATAAGCACTTAATTGGAAAGTGGTCACTTGAAACAAGCCTTCACTTTGACTTTCATGCTACAATGTAAGATTCCCAAGAGATGTGCCGTTTAGTCACTTTGAATTATAAACCTCACCAGCATCCTCGAAGCACTCGAAGACAGAACCTATAATGTAGAGAAAAATATCATTGGTTGAAGTATCATGAAGCCTGTAAGAAACTGGGTTATTGGTTGAGGGGGCGGAAACCCCGCTTTGGAAACAACAACAGTTCTTGTCATGGTGAACCACAAAAGTCACTAAATAAACCTGCGCTTAACCCTCTGCTAGCTTGGTACAAAAGCAGTCAGACTTAACTTAGAGGCAATGTGTAAAGCAATTATGAAGCACACAAACAAAAATAAGTGAAAACACAATAAAATAAAAATACTAACTAAACTTAAAATTTTTTAGTAATATGTAATGAATAACATGATACCAGATCGAAAAAAATCCAATCCGTAGAACTCAAGATATTCAGTTTCACTGTTTTTAGAAAATATAGCACCTAAAAATGCAAACCATCTTTCCCGGTCATCTGGTTGTGCTAGAGAGGGGGAAAGTCACAAATGTGGGCTGACCGCAATGGAGCATGGGTCGGATACTGGGACCTGGTTAGTCCCACTGAAAAAGTCTTCTCAAAGATTGCCATGAAAAGTTCTGTTCATGGTAGAGGAGGCCACGAGGAGCAGGGGAAGAGTCAGAAATGGTCATCACTGTAGTGTGAAAAGTAGTGTTATACCATGCATCCTTGGCGTCCTCTCCCCTAACTTTTTGCCTCTGTTTCCCAGGTTGTTGCTTTGTGCTGGACTCTGTTTTTGCTGTTTTTGGTTCTCTGGGCACTTTACAACTGCTGACCAGTGCTAAAGTGCAAGTGCTCCATATGTGAAATTGTATGTGTATTTGGCTTTTCCATAATTGGCATATTTGATTTACTAGTAAATCCCTAATAAAGTGCACTAGAGGTGCCTAAGGTCTGTAAATCAAATGCTACTAGTGGGCTTACAGCACTGATTGTGCCATCCACATGAGTCGCCCTGTACACCTGTCTCAGACCCGCCCTTGCAGTGTCTGTGTGTGCAGTCTTGCACTGGCAATCCGAATTGGCAAGAGTACCAAAATTGTCAAGTGTTGGAAATGGCCCTTTTTGCAGCACCATCCATAAACTTGTTGCCTCCTTCCTCCTATTTTCTCTGACCAGTTTTTGTTGGCTTTAGTACTCTAGGCACTTTACCACTGCTAATCAGTGTAAATTGTATTGTTGGTTGGTTTATCCATGATTGGCATATTTGATGTACTAGTAAGTCTCTAGTAAAGTGCACTAGAAGTGCCCTGGACCTGTCAATCACATGCTCCTAGTGAGCCTGCAGCACTGGTTGTGCCACTCACATTAGTAGCCCTGTAAACATGGCTCAGACCTGCCACTGCAGTGTCTGTGTGTGCAGTCTTGCACTGCCTATTCAACTTGGCAAGTGCACCCACTTGCCAGGCCTGAACCTTCCCTTTTCATACATATAAGTCACCCCTAAGGTAGGCCCTAGGTAGCCCCACGGGCAGGGTGCATTGTATGTTAAAGGTGGGACATTTATTGCTGTGTTACATGTGTTAACAGAGAAATATGGCTAAATTTGGTTTTCAGTGTGCAAGGCCTATCTCTCTCATAGTTTAACATGGGGGCTGCCTTTAAATATTCTTAAAGTACAGTTTCCTTTTGAGAGCAGATAGAAACTTGGAGTTTGGTGTCCCTGAATTCATACTTTAAAAATAAATCTTTGGGTAAAGTTGATTTTTAGACTGTCAGTTTATAAATACCACTTTTAGAAAGTAGGCATTTTCTTGCTTAAACCATTCTGTGACTCTGCCTCTTTGGGTATTCCCTATCTGGGTCAGTTTGATAGTTGGGCTGTTTGTGAATCCCCTCTAGATAGTGAGACAAAGGCTGCTGGGGTGTAGCCTGCATATCCCGATGAGCCATCTGTGCTAAAGTGGAGGGAGGAGTGGTTACTCACACCTGAATGGGCTTTGCCTGCCCTCACCCAATACCGTCTCCAACCCCCTGGTGTGTGTATGGGGCCTGGCCTGGGCAAGACAGGATCATGTGAACAACATAGACTTTCCTTTGACATTTGCCGTCTTCAAAGGCAGAAAGGGGTATAAGTAGTGGACCCAAAACCCCAGACTTTAGATTTCTTCAATATCATTTCTGGAACTAAGAGGAACTTCTGCCAAGAAGACTAGCTGAAGAGCTGAGGAGAAGTGCTGCTCCTGCATATGACTGTGCTTTGTTGGGCTGTCCTGCAGTTGCTGCTTTTGCTTGAGAAAGGGGACAAAGAATAGACATTGTTGTGAATTCCTGCTTGAGAAGACTCTCCAAGGGCTTGAACTGATCTTGCCTCCTGTTTTGAAGTTTTAGGGTCATCAAAGGCTTCCTCTGCCAGCACCTGGACTCTCTGCTGAGACTCCTGCCTTGCCAAGTGGTGCCTATCGAGTCCCTGGGCGCTTGGGAGGTGAAGTTGTCAGAACAAGAGCTGAAAGCCACACACAGAACAGAGTATGGCGACATTTTCACCACACACAGCTGATAAATGACACTCCACCCACTTAGTGGCTGAAATCGACGCTCCACCTGCATCGCGTCTGGGAGATCTACGCATCGTGGCTGGAGAAATGAGGCAACACCCACTTGCAGCTGCTGATAATGACACAAACCCCAAGCACCACAGTTTTCCAACACTGTGCGACCGGATTTTACACGCATCGTCGCTGGGTGTTAACGTCATCATAAACCTATGTGGATCCGAGGTGCCCTGTCTGGAAATTGATGCATCATTCTCTTGCGAGGGAGAAAAAAAACAAATCGCCCAAACACCAGAGAAGAAACGATACACGGCCTCACTTACGAGTAAGGAATTGACACATCGCTGACTTTTCCGATGCACGTTTGCCCATGTGGCTTTATTTAAATGCAAACCAGGTACTTTATGTAAAATCAACATTTTCATTGTTTTCTTTGGAATAAGACTCTTAGTCATTTGAAAATTCATATTTGGCTTGTGCATGTTCTATATTTGTTGTTTTGGTCTTGTTTGATTTAGATAAATATTGCCTATTTTTCTAAACTGGTGTGGTGTCCATTTTGTAGTGTTTTCATTGTATTGCTGTGTGTGTTGGTACAAATACTTTACACATTGCATCTGGGTTTGGCATTTCTGTTCATGCCAAGCTACCAAGGGGGTGGGTGGGGGTTAACCAAGTGAATTTCTCCTTTGCCCTGAATAGGGTGAGGGTCCTTGCTTGAACAAGGGGTAACCTGCCTGCCAACCAAAGACTCCATTTCTAACAAGTAGGTTAGGCATTGCGGATCGTTGTTGCTGGAGCTTCATGTTGGCAGTCAATTTGGACCGTTGTTGATGTAGTGCAAAGTGAATAGCTCACATTGCTGATCGCTGTTGGGGGTCACTGTAGAGGAAAGAGCAGATCTTTACCAGAGCTTCACTTCAGCGGTTGTTGTGGGTGGCGTAATCTCGCATATGAAGGGGACCAGTCTTCAGGATTTCATATTTTCTTTTTGGGGGGACCTCAGACTGATGCCAGCCAAAGGTTCATGTCCTAAGGGGGCACCTCTAGCAGATCAAGATCTATACCGGCAGAGGGCAGTGGGGCTCCGGCAGGTCCAGCTGTAGCAAATCAGCTGAGCAGTTGCATAGAGCCCTCTGAAGCTTGTTATTTCCCTTTTGCTCAATCGGAAGGACAGCCTTGGAAGTCCCTTGGATAATCATTGAGGTAAGTCTGAGATGGGATAAGCATGTCCATTCTTCCTTCTAAGAAAGAAAATCAGTCCAGGACTGTTCTTTTTCTGTGTTGTCTACAGTTCCAGAAGGGTTCTGATGAGTGGTTCTGGAGGTCCAGTATTTATACCTGGTGCCATTTTTTGGGTGTGGTGGAGTATCCTGTACCCCCAGATCTGCATTTGGAAAGGTTTTTCCTTGCCCTCTCAAGGCTCCATGGGGACAGGGTGACATAAGCCAGAGCAGGCCAAGGGTCAGATTTCTTTGTGTTTGCTGGAGGCAAAGTTCTTTGAAATGTAAGTAGGGTTGGGTACAGCCCCTCCCAGTGTCCTGTCAGGATGGTCCATCCTCTCCACAGCTAAAACCTGTTTGCCTGGAAGCAATAGATAAACCCCAATAGCAGAGTCATTCACAGTCATGTGTCCCACGACACTGGCAGAAAGAGCAAACGGTTAGGACAAGAAAATGGCAAATTTCAGAAATATGACTTAAAATCAGACTTTACCTTTAAAGAGGATTATAAATTACAATTCTTTTTAGTATAAACAGTATATCTCTATCAGCTTCCAATCTAAAGTTTTGCACTGTTTAAAAGAAATAAGGTAACCAAGAGTTAGCCAATGGGAGAGATAGGCCTTACAACAGTTAAAAACAACTTAATGAGCTTTTCACTTCTAGGACATGTAAATATGAAGCACACATATTCTACTTTTCAAATACAATTCATCCCTCCCGATGAGCCATTAGGACCTACATTAATGGTTTTATAGTAGAAGGTTTACAAATGGCAAAAACATTATAGATAAAACTGCAGTATAGGCCAGGGTTCTGCAAAGTCGGTCCTGGAGAGCCGAGTCTATGCCAGATTTTTAGCATATCCACATTTAGAAAATAGTAGATTTCTGAAACATCTTTTTTCTAAATGTGGATATGCTAAAAATCTGGCATGGACCTGGCTCTCCAGGACCGACTTTGCAGAACCCTGGTATAGGCTTCTGGGCAGGTCTGAGACATATTCTAAAAGGATACCTTAGTGGGTGGCACAATGCGTGCTGTGCTCACTAGAAGCATTCAATTTCAGGCCCTGGGTACATGTAGTACCATTTACTAGGGACCTAAAAGTAAATTAAATGTACCAATCAAGTAGATGCCAACGGTACCATGTTTTAGGGACAGATCACAAGCACTTTATCACTGGTTAGCAGAGAAAGGGTGCATAGTCTCCTAATGCCAAGGAAATTGGGTTCAGCAAAATAAGGCAAAAACCGGGGGGGAGACCTACAAAAAAGGTATGATCGAACAAAGCCATTTTTTGTAGAAACACTATATTCCAATGTCAATTTTTTTTTAAAAATGCAAACCCATACCCCAACAACCTCACAAACAACTTACCCATCAGACATTTGACATTTTTAACAATGGAAGTGAAACAACTAAGCTTAGGATGCATAACCAAATCATTAAGAGTCAATTCATTCATAACTACACGCCTTGTCTTAGACAAAGCCACAGCAATGAACTAGCCAACATCCACACCATGGATGAGACCCTACTCAAAATCAAAAATTATGATCCTAGTCTTTGGCAACTATCTATACCAAACTATTGTTCTAGAAACTTGCTTGGGGCTGACAGACACTGTACTTTTCATAGTTGTCACTTTTTGTACCAACAAATACCAGCCTGTTTACATGAGACCAAGATGCAAGGATCTGCCAGTTACCTGTGTTGTCTATTGCCTCCTATGTCACCCGTAACCTCTACATACATTCCCTCTTAGCCCTGTTCACAAGCAATAATTTCTGCATCCATTAAAATTGAATAGAATTTGGAATCTGTCTGAAAGTGTCCACCGTAAAAGAGCAACTTAATCTGTACATGTTTAAGTAACATACTTAATTGGAGGTCAAGTTTCTTGCTAAAGTTGAACCCCACCAACAACAGCTTACCTCACATTACTAATAGCCAAACATACGCTTACCTCCAGGAACTTCTGACTGAAATAAACTTGTATGGCCCCACACCTCATGCTGTCAATTTAGCTAGATTCACTGTCATGACTAGCTCTCATTCAAGACAGCCACTGCTATGAAGATCCAGACAGAGTGATATCAGCCCTATTTTTTTTAAACAGTGAAATCCAAACTTGCTGAATGCCAAATCCTGCTCACTGGTGTTATTGGCAGCACATGGGACCTGCATACATGTCAAGGTCATAAAAAAAGCAGAAAAAATACAGTCACCTGAATTCCCAATCAAGCAACCTCCACAGAATTTCTCTCCACTCTTTAAATATTCTTCAGATGTGACCACACTACAAAGCAGTAAATGCTAGTCCAGCAAAATACCAGGCTGATACCTTAATACCTAAGCCTATCTAAGTGCTGAGTAGGGAAATGTTATCCAAAACAAAAACATTGGTGTCAAGCTTTCTTCAAGGACATTGAAAAACATCTCTTCATGCATCAGCTTTGAACACTCACTATTTCAATTTAAAGGTCACTTACCCCTGAAAGAAATTCAGACCTGCACAACTCTCCTTAATCTAAATGGCATTTACTAATCCTAACCCCCCCAGTGGCGTTGCATGAGTCCTAGTTCTAGGAAGGGGAAAAACTCCCACACTGCTGATTAAGTGCTAAAATATCATGGTAAACAGAGTTCAGTGAGCTGTCAGGTTCCTTGGCCACGGTGCAGCAGAACATTCTGCTCCTCTCCACTTCTTGCTAACTTGTTCAGCATGCTTTACAGAATCTCTTCTTCTTGCATCAGCAAAATCTTCCTTGGTGAATTCAGGCTTCTAGGAGACAACATAATATCTTTTTTCAACTGTGTACTGATTACTTTTTATGTCATTCTGTATGCTGCAAGCAAACTCGTCAAAACAACAAGATGCTTGAAGGAATGTTCGAATTAATCTCAACCCACTGACAACAGCTAGGCCCACATTCCAGCATATTGTGCTATTCTATAGATACCTCCCTTCTGCAAATCAGTCTTTGTCCTGCTCTAATAGGAGCAATCAATCCTAAACTGCCTAGACAGGTCTCCTCCAGATAGGACCACAGACAACAATAGGCAGGTTTCGACCTCCTTAGGTTTCATCAATGATATATAACTTGTTTGCCGTGGACTGAGACTATGAGGCCAACATCCGGGCATACACATTGCTTCAATTAAACTCAGATATTGATAAACACGTGAGGTGCATTCCACGCCACAGTTTTGTTAATCTCAGGTGGCATAGTGGCCAAAAAATGATATGCTGGAATTTACACCCGGGAATTACCAGTGGCTGACATTAATTCCAAAATTCCATCCATCAATTTCATTTTTACTTCAGTGTGATGCCCTAAGTACAACATGTTTGCATAAATTTGGGTTCTGTGCTCACTGTTCCACTGGCACCAAGCTGCATCCAACTGAGGAGCCCCCAACTAGGGAACAATCGATCTTGAGTTGCTTGTGTTTCAATTCAGAGTGGATCTGGCTTGGTAGGTTAGGATGTATTGCTATTATTTGGAACAGAACCAAGGCTGAGGTGCATAAAGCTGTGTTAAATTAGAAATTATACGGAAGCCTTATTTCTGAAATATTTAATTGTATCTTATATTGCATGCCAGTGCTACAACACCGGATGAGAGATGTTCTGTGGGGGGTGAGGAGAAGAGAGGTCTTTTTGAAGCCTTTAGAGATAAATATGAGCTGGGTGAGATTTATTATTTTTTAAAATGTTTATAGACAACTTTGACAAAATGTTAATGTTTTGTCAAGAATGAGCATAAAATATCCCAGAGGAAATAATAGTTTATACCTCCAACATAACATCATTACTCTGAGCCTGATTTAGATCCTGGCAGAAGGAAATACTCTATCACAAATGTGAGGGCTATTGCGTCTGCCTTATTATGATCCCATGATATCCTATGGAGGTCGTTATAGGGTGGACAAGATATCCATCACATTTGTGATGGAGTATTCCCTCCACCAAAATCTAAATCAGGCACTGTCTCTCTATCATTAGGCAGGAGTTTTGGGATAAGGAGTCAACTTAATGCCATTTGTACCCAAGACCCATTCTTTACATTTGTTTTCATCTATATATGTTAAGTGATATTTGTTAAGGACAGCACATATCCCCAAAAGAAGTGTTGTTGTTCATGGAGAATCCATGAGGTAACAGCCACAAAATCAGACCTTATGTTTGTGGCAACGTTTTTAATTTTCTTTCAAATTTATATCATGTTAGTTTAATTTTTCTGAGGGGAGAAGAGTTTTGCGCCGCTTAGGCCTACAACCCTAAACATTTTCAGCCCCATCTAGAGCACTTAAACTTGAAACCATGAAGGAATTACATGAGACTATACAGTGTTTGGGACCAGATTTGTATTTGCAAATAGCACACACTGGGTTTGCCCCATGCAAAAGATGCTTTACTTGGCACAAAAAGATGTATATATGGTTCTCATACAAACAGGTAACCCATGTACAGTATCAGGTTTGCCTGAAAAAGAGTCACATTTACATAACCCCAAATTAGATTTTGTGGAGAATTTTGAAAGCATTGCCATTTAGCTATGCTTTTAGAAAGCAATCATAAAATGTTGGCATTGCAAAAGTCAATGCAGGAATAAATAAAAACAATGGTCACTCGTCTCTCCAAAGTAAAAAAGGCAAGCCTTTGTGCAAAACTTGAAGGTGAAAAACACTGACACACGTTTACTATTTTTTCATGAAATTCAGCGTGCAAGGGAACTTGCTGAGCTGTACTGCATAGAATGGAGAGAACATAAATGCTCTGCATTTAGAAAGAAATTGAGCATTTTGGGTCTTTCCTCTACTGGTGCACAGTGTACTGCGCCAACAGAGGCACCCTTGCACCATAGTGCATGGCCACCATTGTTACAGGCAAGATTGACTTTGTGCAGGAAGGGACATTTTCCTGCAAAAAACAATCTTTAGTGGCAGTTTCCTCTTTCTATGTGTTATGTGGAATGTATCACAAATAGAAGGCATAAATAACGAGAAGAAATAAATATTTCTCCTCATTACACCTTACTGTGGAAGGTAGCATATTGATGCATTTTCATGTTTATTGCCTTTAGTAAATCTGGGGATGCACCAGAATCCATGGGTGACTGTCCAGAAATTCCCATGGTCCACCCATGGAATGACTCCCAGCTTGAGGTGTAATGTAAGATGATGCATTGCATTACATTTCTTTACAAAGGCATGCAAGGCAGAACAAATTGCCCCCTGCATGGCTTTGAAAATATTATTGAAGCCTTTGTGTTGTCCTTGTGTCAGCTTGCTTGATGAAACGACAGCACAAAGGCTTGACACATTTGGGCCACTTAATTTTTAAGGCAGCAGAGACAAATCCAACTTGTGTCCTAATGTATCTATAACTCTCGCTCTCGCCAGGCACCGCTAAATACCCCACAAATTATGGCACTCATGACATCTTTGATAACATGATTGATAATTTCAAGGTAATATTTGCTGCCAAATTTGTGACAAAAACTGTGCATGGTGGGGGTGTGAGTTATGGTCACCTTAGAGCACTAGTCGTAGTTACTCAAGATAACTCTCACTGTAACAGGTGAATTTCCATTGTTTCATGCATTTAAAATGTGAGCCTAACTATAACGTCCCTGGAACCTAAGGTTTTTAAATTGAATTTCTATGGATTTGTAATTCTATTTCCTAACTATAAAATCCCCATAACCTTTGCACTTTTCAGTGAATATAGGTTCAGCAACGTCATAGTTAAGAAATAGAATTTTAAAAAACATTAGAAATGTATTAAAAAAACAAAGATTACAGCACCTTTATAGTTAGGTTTTGAATTTACTTGTACAAAAAAAATCAGCAGTTACAGAAAGATCTATTTCAAGTAACTATAACTTGCAGTCTAAGGTAACTATAACTCTTGCACCCCTCATACACAATTTTATCCTCAATAATTTGACTTCCTGCTTTAATTGAATGTTAGCCCCAGGAAGGTGACATTCTGCAGGGCTGCGGGTGTCATGTGGCCCTCTGCATGTTACTGAAAGGAAGACCAGGGGAGCTGGTTGGTCCAGGGCCATAAAGAAGTCCTAGAGGAGTCCCATGCATCCCCCCTCCCTTGTTTTGTACATGCCCCCTGGATGTGGCCCACCTATCATTGTGAATTTTGGGGGAAAAAAAGGTGTTTTTTGCACCGTTGAGTTCACGCTGGGACCCCAAAACCAGAGCCGGGGGGTCAGGATGTCCCTGCCCTGGTTCCTTTTCTTTTCTTTTTTCACTTTTTTTAGAGACTCGGCTGAAGCTGAGCCCCAAGGTCGCTGCCAACACTTCCTGGATGAAGGGTAGGCAGCCAATCAGAGCTCTGCAGATCTCTGCACGAGCGCTTATTATTCGTGAAGTCATCGGGGAGGATCCGCGGCCCTAGATATACAAATTTGGATTTCCTTTAATTTCTTCTTAACTTCTGAATGGTTTTACCACAATTAACTCAAAGTGTGGTCTGCATACCAAACGCTACCTTTCTGTCAAATCTGATATAGGTCCGTTCAGTGGTTCAGACTGTAGATGTATTCAAAATTCTTACAAGAATAAACATGAGTAAACCACTTTTTTTACCCCCCCCTTTTTCTCAGTCCCTGTTTGACAGATCACCTCGAAACTTCCCAGGCACAACTAGGATCACCAGCACACTTATTTTGGAACATTTTGTGAACATTTGTCAAACGATGCCAAAGATATAGGCAAGTCAATGAAAACATGGTTGTAGGGTAGAGTAAGGTAAAGTCTTGTACAGTGGAGTAGAGTCAAGTGAAGTGGTGGAGTAAAGACCATTAGAAAGTATTGGTGTGTTGTAGGGTAGAAGGGCATAGAATGGAGTGTACCGGTGTAGAATAAGTCATAAACTCTTATACATTGGAGTGGGGTCTTATACAGTAGAGTGGAATGCTGTGTCATATAGAAAGTTTTGTACAGTGGAATGAAGTGTTGTACATCCAAGTGTAAAAGCATAGCATGGACTATAGGGTTGGACAGTAGAGGGTACAGGGTTAGAGTTGAGTAAATATCATTGAGGGGCATGAAATGTGGTAGAATTTTGTAGATTTATATAGAGTGGAGGAAAGTGTCATACAAGGGAGTAGCACAGAGGATAGTGACTACATTGTAGTGGCATACTTTGAACCACCATAAAATGGAGTAGCAGACAGTAGAATAGTGTATAATGGAAACTGTACAGTAAAGTGTAGAAGACTGAGTGGCGTAAAGTGAAATATTATAGAGTGGAGTGGTGTACAGTGAAGTAGCATAGAGAGGAGTTGGGTATAGTGGATTACTGTAGAGTGGGGTTGGCATACATTGAAGTGGCATAAGGTAGAGTCAAGGAAACTGTTATAAATTGGAGTGGCTTTGCATTCAGAATTGAGTGCTCTGTTTTAGTGTTAGACACTGTTGTATAGTGTTGTACAAAAAAGTGTACGGGCAAAGAGTTGACTGCAAATTTGGACACTAAATTGTATGGAGACAGAGTGGAGAAGAGTCTAGTAGAGTGGCAGAAAGTGTAGCGGAGTTCTGTAGAGTGGAGGTATATAGAGTAGAGGAGAATACACTGGAGTGACAGAGTGAAGTAGCGTACAATGGAGTAACATAGGGTGTAATGGCATAGAGTGGAGTAGTGTAGATTGGAGTGGTGTACAGTGGAGATTTATAGATTGTGATAGCATGTAATGTAGTACCATGCAGTAGAGTGGAGTAAAGAGTAATCACATATTGTCTAGTAGTGTACAGTGGAGTGGCGTACAGTGAAGTTCTTTAGACTGAAGTGGCACTGTGTAGTGGTGGGGTAGAGTGTGATAGCAAACAGTAAATTGGAGTTGCATACAGTGTGATAGCATAGAATGGAGTGGTGTTCAGTGGAATAGTGTAGAGTGGAGTACCGTAGAGTGGCATACAGTAGAATAGCATAGAGTAGATTAGAGTAGAGTGGCATACAGTGGAGTGGTGTAGATTGGAGTAATAGAGAGTGAAGTGGGATAGAGTGAAAAGGCATATACTGGAGTGGCGAAGAATGGAGAGGCGTCCAATGGGCTAAAATAGAATGGAGGGGAGTAGAGTGCAGTGCTGTATACTGGAGTGATGTAGATCTCAGTAGGGCACAAGAGAGTGACATACAATGGAATAGCAAGGAGTGGAGTCATATACAGTAGAGTGGCATAGACTGGAATAGTGTATATATGGTTTGAGTACAGAGAAGTGGTGTAGACTGGAGTAGCATACACTGGAATGGGGTAGAGTGTAATAGCATACAGTGGAGAGGCATCCAATGGAATAGCATAGAATAGAGTGGGATATAGTGGAGTGGCATACACTGGAGCACTGTAGAGTGGAGTAGCATACAGTGGAGTGGCATACAGTGGTATCGTATAGAGTAGAGATGCAGAGAGTGGAATGGCATAGAGTGGAATAGCATATACTGTAGTATTGGCATTCAGTGAAGTTGTGTACACTGAAGTGGCATAGAGTAGAGATACATACAGTGTAATAGCTTAGAGTAGACTGGCATAGAGTGGACTTATGTATGGTGTAATAGCATAGAGTGGAATGGTGAAGAGCAGAGTGTTATACAGTGGAGTGGCATAGAGTGTAACAGTGTAAAGCGGAGTAGCATACAGTGGAGTTGTATATCATTGAATGATGTACACTGGAGTGGGTTACAGTGGATTGGGGAGGAGTATAATAGCATAGAGTGGAGTGGCATACATTGGAGTGGGTCCAATTGAACAGCTTAGAATGAAGTGTTGTTCAATGGAGTTCCATAGACTGGAATGGTGTAAAGTGAAGTAGCGTTGGTGGAGTGGTATGCAGTCGAGTGACATAGACTGTAGTGGTGTATTGTGGCAATGCATGCAGTCTTATAACATAGAGTGGAGTGGCATAGAGTGGAGTGGAATACAGTGGAGAGGCATAGAGTACAGTGGCATAGAGTAGAATAGCATATAGTGGAGTGGCAATAGTCATGTGGCATAGAGATGTACATGAGATTTAGAAGCAGTTTAAATTATGATGTGCAAAGTAATGCAAAACAGCGAATTGTGCCGCCTTGGGTTTCCCCAGATTTACCAAACAACTCAGGGACACGCCTAGTGACCTTGCTTTTCTTTGTAAATCTGACTGAAGTATTACATTGCCAATGCAATACCTTGACTGATGCAAGGAAACCACCATCCAATAATAAAGCTAGGCCTTAGTTATATTTTGGGCTATGGTGTCCAGTGATAACTTTAAATAGCTAAAATAGGCCAATACATAATTGGGTAATGGCTGTTTTTTGAGAATGAAAAGGCAGCCACATTGTTTTTACTACACTTGGCTGTGTACAGTTTTAGGGCCTTAGGCATAGGTAAGTAGTAGGTCCTTAGCTATTATCACTTTATTAAAATGGTAATAGTTGGGGAAATGTACATATTTTTTATATATTTTTAAATACATGTATGGCCATTTACCATGGTAGTTTCACAAAATTTAGTGAAATTCCACAAAAGTACAGCAGTGAACGATGTCACTAAGTTTAAATGCCTTATAACATACCCTGTGTGACTGCAGTACCCAAAAAGCATGAACTCTGCACCATAATGTACAATCCTGCCAAATTTCATGTAAATCCATTCAGCCGTTTGTGCACTACTTCAAATACAATAGTCTATGGAAAAAGCATTGGTAGAAAAAATACATTTTGGGCCCCCTTTTATCTTTGCACACCGTTAATGATTCATCACAAAAACTTACATCACCTAAAAATGAAGAAAATGCTTTGAATTGTCAAATGGGTGGAAAGTTATTATTGAGAGGATATAGGGAGAATTCCTATCTTTTCGAATACTAACTATAACTACAGAGTGGCAATTTGAGTTAACATGATTCCTTCCCTTTTGTCTATTGTATTTTTATTGTATTTCTTTATTAGTTTACATAATCATGTGACCATAAATGGGGCTTTCAGTTGTTCATGTAGAGAATTACAAATGCAGTACAGTTTCTTCTTTGGGTTTCCTTGTTACTTTTTGTAGGATTGTGCTACATATAGAGGCCAAAGTGAATGAAAGGCAATCATTGTTATTGGTATAAACATTGATACTTTGTTTCCCCACTGGCCAATTATCATGCACTCCAAATAGTATTTTTTGTGGCTCACCATTAGGCAATGTTTCATTTTGTTGCACAGGGGTGCATAAGAAAGAGTGTCTCTGTTTGGCTTGTTGGACAACTTTTATTCTGTGAGCCAAAGAGCATGTAAAGGAAACTTATGCAGATTAAAATGTATCCTATTTTTTATGCATTTGTTTATAGGTTTCCATTAGCATGTGACCATGAATGGGTCTTTCAGTTGTTCATGTTTTAAATCTGAAACTTTACATATGTAGTCTAGTGTGTTCTTTGGGCTTCCTTGCAAATTGTAGTAGGAGTGTGCTACATATAAAGGCCAAAGTGAATTAAAGGCAATCATTGTTATTTTTTATAAAATGTGAGATTATTGTATTTTTTCCTAGTGGCCAAGTAGCATGCCATCCAAATAGAAGTTTCTGTTGCTCACTGCTGGACCAATTCGTCAATTTGCAGCATATGGGTGCATACGAAAGACAATTTTATTGGCTTAGGTTGTTAGGCCAATTGTTATAAAGAAAGTCTGCAAATTAGGGTATTTATAATTGGCTATACCAATCTACCTATAAGTCCCTAGTATATAGTAGGGCATGTAGGTCTAGGGACCACAGCATAGGTAGGGCACCCATAGGAGCATTGTTGAGGTGCCCGCCCAGGGTCATTTTAAAGGGAGGCCTGCCTTTCTGGCTACTTTTAAATTAAAGTTACATGCACATTGGACTTTGGAATTAAAAGTACTTCCAAAGTCTTAAACTACCTTATTTGTTACATATAAGCCACTCCTAAGGTGTGCCCTATGTGCCCCTATGGTTAGGTACCATGTAACTATAAGCAGGGACCTTATATAAATTGTTTTATAAGCCCTGGTGAGGTAAAATAACCACATTTATTTTCCCCTCATTGTTGTGAATGGCCTCCATAGTCTAAAATAGGGAGACTTTTTTAATTAACAAAGTCCCCCTAAATGTCAGATATATCAAGTTTAGTGTTAAATTAATTGTTATAATAAATCCCACAACTTATAATTGTTGGATTTCATATAACTAGTTCTGGTAAAGACTTTTAAACTCTACCTGAGAAGCAGCCAACTTCAGCACTGTAGTGCCCTTCTCTGGTTGGTCAACCTCTGGCAGCCTGGCCAGGCTACCTTGATGAGGTGTGAAGTGGCCTGGGCTGAACACAAAGTATGTGCCTGGGGGAGGAGAACTGCCTCAGCAGATCGGGAAACAGGAAGAGGGAAGGGCTGCCAAACTGGTCTTCAAAGGCAGGAAAGACATTTGGAGCAACCCAGCACAACCTTCACATCCTGCAACCCCAGACAATTAGGTGCCCTCTTGATTAGATTAGGAGAGGGCAGGAGAGGGGTGTGGTTAGGATCTTTAGCCATACCAGTGGTTGCGCTCAGCCAGATCTAACCTCCAAAATTCATTTTCAACCATGATGGATGAATGTTGCTCCCTGGGATTTATTTTTACCACACTCTCCAGGAAGTGGTCTTCACAGGAGGAAGGACCTGCATCTGATTCAAGAACCAGGACCCTCCTGTTTTTCGCCCATGAGCAAGGATAAATATGGCAAAACTACACCCACACCTCAGATCCCTACCAGGAAGAACATTAGAAGAAGAAGGATTGCCCGCTGCACCCCTGACCTGCACCTCGACACTGCACTCTGAAGGACTGCACCAGCTGCACACTTGGGCTCCACCACAAGAAGGACTTTGCCTGGCTTCAACTGGTCCAAGGAGGGACTCCCTGTTTGTTACAGGTGAAAAATTGCTAACCAGAGTTCCCTGTGTTAGATCCTAAAGAAACTGACCAGCTGACCACTGTCCAGTGCCCGTTTCTGAGTTTGTGACAGGTGAACTCTGGGAGTTGCACCCTCAAGGAGCAACTCAGAGCTTCTAGAACCTTGGGGTGAGCTGTGGACTCCACAAGAACCTTAAAAGACCTTGTGGAAGAATATCCAGAAGTGTGGAAAAGATTGGAGAACTTTTTGGAAAAAGCTCCATGGAGGGAGTGACCCGCCGCTGCAACTCTAGCTGGTTTGCCTCAACTGCGACCAGGCCTGACTTGCAGGTTCGTCCCACTGAAGAAAATAATTGAAAAAGTGACAAAGTCTGAACGTAGTAAGTTGACCGGGACCACCCGAGCAGTGTTTCTGAAGAGGGCTCCAGGGACGTCGGATCAGGTTTGGCCCAGTCGAAGGATTTTCTTCTCGAAAAATCACCTAAGTCCGAATGTAGAAATCTCCACATAGGACTCCTGTGACGCGCATCCGAGGAAGGGCTCCAGGAAGGTAGGATCATACTGGTGACTTTGCCCTGCTGAAGAGAATCTACAAGAAAATGACTAAGTCCAAGGTTAAACTTTTGACCTCGGGCTCCCACATGCTGTAGCCAAGCACAGCTCCATCGCAGTCAGCCTTAAACTTTGACTTTGCCCCGGTCGAGGTGCGACCAGATTGGCGCTATTCGTTTCTTTGCACTAAAACACACGAAGGCCCGTCATTATGACCCTGGTGGTAAATCCTGCTTACCTCCACGCTGACGTACGCAGCAGCGGACATACGTTCACCATATTATGACACACACACACCGATCCAACAGAATTCAGCCACAGACACAAATCAGCCAGACCAAAGGTCAGTGATAAACTGGTGGTATGAAAACCGACAAAGTTATGCAAACAGAACAACGCCCACCACATTATGACCCACGAAGCACCATGGCGGACATTCAATGGCGTTAAGCCATTGGCGGTATATACCAGCGCACTCACAAAAGACACCCACATACAAAACAACACCACATTGGACAATTCAAGCAACACACACCTGACACCCATACACACACCACACCCACACCACTATAAAACACACACCCACAGTACCCACAACCCTTTACAAATGTAAATCATTGGCACAAGACTGACACCAAGACCACTGCGACAACTACATACACACACCACATACACCCACAAATCCCTCATGCATCCCACTTTGCACACTCCAACGCATTGCCCAACACACCATGACCAACACACATCACATAACACCCATGGCACCACAAAGTCACCCTTGTCTCACTGACAATGAGTTAAGGGTCATGGTGGAGGAAATCGTCAGGGTAGAGCCACAGCTATTTGGAGCACAGGTGCAGCAGATATCAATAACCAGGAAGATGGAGCTATGGAGGAGAATCGTGGACAGGGTCAACGCCATGGGACAGCACCCCAGAACAAGGGACGACATCAGGAAGTGGTGGAATGACCTACTGGGGAAGGTACGTTCCATAGCAGCAAGACACCACCTCGCTATCCAGAGAACTGGCGGTCGACCCCCACATCCTCCCCCACAACTCACAGCATGGGAGGAGCAAGTCTTGGCATTACTGCATCTTGAGGGCCTGGCTGGAGTTCGAGGAGGACTGGACTCTGGTAAGTCAACTCTCTACTATTATCACCCCCCCTACCTGCATGCCAAAACATACCCTCACCCTCACTTCCATCACTCCTCTACATCCCACAAACTCTATCATCACATCTCTTCAATCTCAACGCCAAGCCCTGCATGCTGTACCAATGCATGGACACCCCTCAAGCCCTGCATGGACACTCATCACTAAAGCATGCACAGCATAAAGAACTAAAAATCCCACCATACACCAACATACACAAGTTAAAGGTGGCAGGGCAACACCAACATAGAGGGGAAGCCAGGGATGTAAAATATGTCATACACATGAACCATTACACATCATTTACATCCCCACAGGTACCCAGCCAATGTCACAGTGGAGGAGGTGCCAGCACTATCCAGTCCCCAACTGAAGAGGCCCACAGTGATGACATCAACTCTGGTCTTCAGGATCTGGACGATCTGCCTGGCCCATCAGGGACCACTGGACAGCCAGTTACCCAAGCCCAGACACAGACCACCACAGAGCCTCCCCCATCAGGAACCAACATCACAACATTGACCCAGCATCCCCAAACCTCTGTCCCCAGGACATGTCAATCAGCAGTGTGCCCACCTGTACATGGACACCAGGCCACACCTCGCACACAATGCAATCAAGCACCTGGGGTCAGTGGCAGTGGGCACACAGTTCAGGGGACAGAGGCACAGGCCAACTGGGAGGACTGCTGTGTAACAGGGGGAGGACAGGACCAGGGAACCGACTCTCCAGGAGGCACTCTCCAAGATCCTGGGAGCCTATCAACATTCTCAGGACACAATGGGCCAGATCCTAGACAACGTGCAGGAGAACAGGCAGCTGCAGGAGGGACTGTACCAGGGGATCAGTGAGGACTTGCAGGCCATCAACAACACCCTGTTCTCCATAGCAAGGGTGCTGGCAGACATGGCCACATTATGAGGGAGGCAGTGTCACACCAGTGGGTCCCTGCCACTAGCCAGTCATCTGAACAGCCTTCCACTTCCGCTAGTGCTAGTGGCTAGGAGGCCCCGGCACAGGACTCACAGGCCACCAACACCCCTCACCCTGCAGAAGGTGTACCACCCCACAAACGTTCCCTGCAATGCAGACAGAAGCCAGAGACACTTGCCAAGACCCCCGTCAGGAAATGAGACTCTCCTGATTTTCCCCCTTGTGTCTCAGTCAATCACCCTGTCCACCTTGAACTGCCATTGTTCCCCTTCCTATGTCCCCTTCGGCAATGCACTTGTGCTACGAACAGACTGGAACAGTACCCTGGACTTTCCTCCATTATCACCCCATTCCAATGCACTTTCCCCTCTATATATTGGCATTTCAATAAACACCCTTTGATAAAAATCGCTTTTGGGTATGTCATGTATTTCAAATATGCATTGATTGAAACAGGTACAACCATTGCAAATGAACTGTGCATAGAATGAGCATAGAATTAATGAACTGTAGCTGGCTGTTGTGATCACACCAGGAAAATTTGTCAAATCAACAACATCTACAAAATGAATAGCCAGAAGGAACAGTAAGTGGGCATGGAAGTGGGAAAAACCAGCATGGCAATGCTACACAGAATACAACCAAAGTAATTGAAATGTAAAGTTGCACACGCTCACCTGTGTGTCATTGGAAGTACTGACGGATTATAGATATTCTGTTGTCCTCATCCTCTGCTTCCTCATCCTCACTGTCCACAAAGTCCACTGCTGCAACAGGGGCATCTCCCGTCTCCTCCTCCTGCAGAAAAGGGACATGGCGTCTGAGGGCCAGATTGTGCAACATGCAGCATACCACCACTATCTGGCAGACCTTCTTGGGTGAGTAGCGCAGGGCTCCACCTGTTAGATGGAGGCACCGGAACCTGGCATTCAGGAGCCCAAAGGTTCTTTCAATAATCCTTCTGGTTCACCCATGTGCCGCATTATAACGTTCTTCTGCCTTTGTCCTGGCATTCCTCACAGAGGTCAGCAGCCATGATTTTGGTAACCAGATTCACCTGCAAATATTAAGGGACAACATTTTAGCCACACACTATCCTATATGGCCAACACCATATGCAGACACCAACATATACTGGGTGGGAACCAGAGTTCACCTATTAGCCACACCCTGTGCCTCTGTAGTTTGGCCATCACATTTGTGATGCTGCTATTCCTCAGGACAAAGGCATCATGTACCGACCCAGGATACTTAGCATTGATGTGGGAGATATACTAGTACGCCAAGCACACCATCTGCACATTCATAGAGTGGAAACTCTTATGATTCCTGAACACCTGTTGATTCTGGTGGGGGGGGGGGCAGACAAATACAATATCTGTTCCCTCAATTGCCCCAAATATATTGGGAATAAAACTCTGCCTTCACAGTGGCCAAATTCTCAACCTGAGGAAATGCAATGTAGCTTCACATGTGTCTTATCAGGGCAGACAACACTTATGTCAGCACTATTGAAAACATTGGCCTTGACATTCCTGCTGCAAAACCCACTGTCACTTGGAAATAACTATTTGGCAGGAGAACTGATAGCACTTGCACAAGAGGGGGGATCCCAGTGGGATGATGATTAGCAGATATCAGGTCAAGCTCCAATTGGGCACACAGTTCTGTGATTGTGGCCCTGTCCAGTCTATAGGTGAGTATTAAGTGCCTGTCCTCCAGTGTAGCCAAGTCCACCAGGGGTCTGCACACGGTGGTATGTCTCCATCTCCTATTCATCCACAGTGGTAGGAATCTAAGGGACAAAAGAGTGAGGAGGCTGTCACAAACTGAACAATGGAACCACAACAAGTGTCTGCAATCTGTAAACATGTTATGGGACAGTGTGATTTGTCAAGTATGTGCCTATTTCTCCTGTGATGCAGCATTATTCCATAGGCCTGCTCCCCCGTGAAATGGTATCCACCTGTCCTGTGTGGAGGGACAGGTGGAAGTGAGGTAATGCCGCTGACGTTGTGCGCCTTGGAGGGAGGGGGTTGGGAACTGCAGTGCAATTCCTCATTGGTTAATATTGGGCCCTATGGGGTACAATGGCGAGTGGTGATCTTCGAGAGCAGTGATGGTATGCACTGCTGCGGACGTGACTGCCATTTTCTATCTGATTCCTCACTTGTTTCCTTACCTTCCATAGGAGAAGACCTACTCTGCATGTGCTGCTGTGACCTGTGTCTGGAGCCTACCTTGGCCCGTGAGTGGGGAAAGGGCCCCAGCCTTCATTTCAGAGGAGTTGGAGCGACTGGTGGATGGGGTCCTACCCCAGTACGGACTGCTGTATGGGCCTCCAGACCAACAGGTGAGTACACTGTTGGCACAATGCATGTGGCATGAATGCATGAAGTTGTGTGTGAAGACCTCGTATAAGGGGGTGGGTGGATGTTCTTTTGGCAGTGTACATGTTGTAGGCTGGGCTATGTGTGTGCCAATGGTGATGCAATCAGGTAAGGTAGGCCATTTGTGTGACAGGCTGGACTGTTTGTCTAATGGTGTTCTCCTGTCTTTATTGCCTCTGCAGGTCAGCACCCATCAAAAGATGTGAATATTTTGTGCCATCGCCAAGGACGTGCAGACCCTGGGGGTCTATGGCAGGTGGAACACCCACTGTCGCAAACGGTGGGAGGACCTGAGATGCTGGGCACGAAAGACCGCGGAGGCTGGGCTGGGGATGGCCTCCCAACAAGGAAGGGGTGCCCGTCGGACAATGATCCCCCTGATGGCCCACACACTGGCGGTGGCCTACCCAGAGCTGGGTGGGCACTTGAGGGCATCACAGCAGCCACAAGAGGGTGAGTACAGTAGCTATCATTACAATTTATGGCTCAAGGGGTGGTATCTGGGTGGTGTTTGTGTGTCAGTGGGTGCCCCTAGGCCAGGCCAGACATCACAGCATAGCTCCTCTGGTGGCTAAGGGTTCTAATATGAAATACTGCTTACCAAGCTTGTTAGTATTCACTCGTGGTCAGGGCTGCGTGGGTCCCAGGTGTGCTGCAGTTAGTGGTGTGTGCCTCTCCTCATTCCTTGGTGACTAGCCATTTCACTGATAGTGCCATACATAGTACGTATGCCTGTTCCCTGTGTGTGAGGGTGCTGTGTACCCCAACAATGGTGTTGGTGCATTCATTGACTGTGTGTATCCTTTGCCTATCTCCCCCCTTTCTTGTTTTGTCATCCTGTCCTTATGTGCATTAGCATCATCTGGCAGAGGAGCAGAGGCACCGGCGACAGAGGGAGCTGCATCCCACAGGACTGTGGAGGCAGATTCCACCGACGCTGAGGGCACCAGTGGAATGGAGGATGAGGGGAGCACCACAGCAGAGACAGGAGGGGACAATACAGACTCTGATACCTCCTCCGATGGGAGATCCCTGATGGTGTTGGAGCACCACCCATGAGCAGGAGGAGAGGAGGCAATCTACGCCAGCAGAAGCTGCCAGCCAAACACTGCCACCACCAGCAGCTGTCACAGGGCCCCCACCGCCAGCCAGGGTTGTGCAGCCATCAGAGATTGCAGGGGCTGAGCAGGAGCCTCCCACAACCACCACCACAGTGCAGCCATCACCATAGGTGGGCGCCATATAGTCCACCCTCCAAGGGCTGCTGTGCAGCCTGCTCCCACCAGAACCAGTGGGCAGGACACCCACTTGAGAGATTGTGGCCTTGCACTCTCCAGGACAAAGAGCATAGGGCATGTTGCCCCCTCCAGAACCAGTGGGAAAGACACCCACTCGAGAGACTGTGGCCTGGCACTCCCCAGGACAAAGTGCACTGGATATGTTGCCACCTCCAGAACAAGTGGGGAAGACATCCACTCGAGAGACTGTGGCCTTGCACTCCCCAGGACAAAGAGCACAGGGCATGTTGCCCCCTCCAGAACCAGTGGGGAAGACACCCACTTGAGAGACTGTGGCCTTGGACTCCCCAGGACAAAGAGCAATGGGCATGTTGACCCCTCCAGAACCAGGGAGCTTGTTCCTGAATCCGGTTGAGGTGCTCCCCTTCCTATTGAGGTGCCTGCACATTTGGCAACTGTTGCCCCTGCAGTGCTCTCTCCAGATTGGTGCAGGATTTGAGTGGAGCCTTGGACTGTGCCCTGTGGCCATGTGGGCCCTGTGAACTGGGCAGTGTTCCTTTTTTATACATGTGTATAGATCTGTTTACTGTGTAAATCGGATTTTTAATTTTATTGTTGGACTGATTACAATAATGTTCGTTAATTCATGTTGTCTTTGCTTCATTCTGCAGATTTTCATAGTCAAATTGTTTTTTTAATGCATATGTTTGTGTGTATGGTGTGTGTATGTCGGGTGTGTGTGGTGTGTGTGTGAGTGTTACTCTCGTTTTCATCCCACCTTCCCTTGTGTGCTAAGTGGCTGTAATAACCATCATCATATTCACCGGCGTTGGTGATCCAGGTGGAGCATAACGTAGAAGTTCACCTGAAAGACTTGCAGTTCTGTTTCCATGGCTGCGTGGTTCTTCCTTGTGTCTCCAATGGTGAGTCCTTTCTTTTCTGTGCTCTGTTTCCATCAGGCTTTTGATGGTGTTGGTACAGCACCGGAAAAGGTAGCAGTTTCATAAGTCAAAATATGGTGGGTGGAACTTTGTCTTCCGCCTGGCTGTAGGCAACTACCGCCGTGGTGACTGTTGTTTCCACCCTGGCGGTCGGTGGGGTACATTGGCTGTCTTTTGGAGACATCACCGCCATGGTCATAATTTGGCAGTAATTACTGCCAGTCTGTTGGCAGTATTACTGCCACTTTATCACCGACTGCCAGGGTTGTAATGAGGGCCTATGTATATGTTTATAGGCTTCCATTTGCATGTGACCACAAATGGGTATTTCAGTTGTTCATGTAGTAATTCAGAAACTTTACATTTGTATTCTAGTTTATTTTCTGGGCTTCCTTGTTACTTTTAGTGTTATTTTGCTAAAGGATATCACCAAGTTGAAAAACCTTATAAACTGACAGTTACTTACTCTACTCGCCTGCAGTACCCCCACAGAATCATGTGTGTCCCCTTTATAGGTAATACTTCCAAATTTCATAAATATCCAGCTGACTATTGAAGTTTTGGGATTTCTCTTGTTTTTGCACCCCCTTGATCAAACACTGCAAAACTTTCAGTCCTCTCAAAATAAAACTATGGCAGCAGGCCTGAAACGTTTCATGCACATTCATCAAACAGGTGCACAGCCATAAAGGGACAAAAATCAAAAAAATCCCTACCTTTGGTCCGTTTGACGATTCTTCACAAAACATAAAAAAAGGGTCATCCATCTCAGCTTCTTCCTGGAAGGTTTCTAGCTGATATCTCAAGTGGGGGCTTGAAGAAAAAGAGGGGTCTCAAAGCACATTTTCTCAATTCATTTCTTCCATAGGAAATGTATACAGAGGTGCAGTCCAAAGGGCTGAACAGAATTACACCAAATTTTGTAGAAAGCTATATCTTGATCCAGAAAGTGTGTTTATTGTGATTTGGTGTAAATCTGTTAAGTAGTTTTTGTGAAACTAAGACTAAAACAATAAAGTGGCACATCGGTCCGATAGGCCACCTTTCTTGCATCCCCCTACCTCCATTAACAACATCATGGTTGAGCCAAATTTATAATATGGACATCATGGTGGTCGGTAGGACAATAGCACAACATTTTTTATCATATTGTGGCTCCTTGCTGCACTAGCATCAGAAATGTTGACGCTAGTGCAGCATAGCACAGGGAGGCCCATACGTTACTATGGGTGTGCAATTTTAACACCTGCCTTGGGCAGATGTTAAAATTGATAAAAATAATAGTGCAGTGAAATGTTGTAAATTTCACTGCGCTGTTTTTTCTGGCCTACCTGTCTCCATCTACCCCTTTGCATATATTATGTGTGATGCAGGCATAATTTGGCGCAAGGGCTCACAAAGTAGTCAGGTCCTGCCAACTAAGGGTGTTTAATCAGTCCAAGAGCAGGCACGCACGTAGCAACTGTGAAGGAAGCGATACTGTGAGTTATCCTGCAATGTTGTGAAACTAAAAGGGACAGTGAATGGATTATAATGATGGTTGGGGCAGTGGTCTGGGTATCCTATCTGGTGTAGCTCCTGGTGTATCTGCTCCTGACTGCCCTGCAGTGTCAAGGTGCTGTAAACTATCCAGTAGTACTTCCTACGCTTGTGCATTTTCTAGCTTCTGTATCCCTCCAAGCACCTCCCATAACATCAGGGCCCCCTCTTAACTAGCCCACCTCCTCAACTGGTGATGCCATGTTCAGAGGCGTGGGACTTTCGGGTCTTTCCAGTGGCATGTAAGTTCACATTTGGCCAGTATTAGGGGCAAGAGTTGGAATTTACTAATTATTTTATTCTTAAAAGTATGCAGAAACCAGTAAAGTAGGCATTTCCCCAGAGTGGTGGGGACCTCTCTGTCAATCAGATTTGTCAATATCCTATTGTCCCCTTCCCAGTATGGGCGTATACAGGGGCCGGTCCATAGCATGTGCAGGAAGTTGGCAACTATTGTTCTGCACCTAGGACAGGAGGCATCCATCACTCCAAAGTATTGAGTAATTTCCTCAAGGGTGAGGTATGATCTGTGCAATATATAACAAACACTTTGTTGAAAGCAAACGTTTTGTGTGATCTTGGGGAGTCATTCTAAGATTGCTTCCCAGGTTGTCTCGGTGATGAGAGTTTCCAGATTTTTGTCACACTTCTCTCTCAAGCCTTCTCAGGATTGGATAGGATCTGCCTGCAGCGATTTGTATAGACATCTAATGGCTTTGAATGTGCCTTCTGATAGTGCTATGTATCTACAACATCTCTGAGCTTGTGGCTCCGAAACCCCCTATCTCCAATGATGGCAAAAGGCCACTATCACCAAGCCATGGACCAGGAAATTGCCCAGGGCCAAGTCAAATTATTTGCACAATTCCTCAAAGGAGAGAAGGATTGAGTTACGGAACAACTGTCCTACCCTGACTAGACCAGCCTGGCAAAAAGTACAGCATAGTAATAAAGCTGTCTGGAGAGGATGGTGTACAAGTGTGTGTTTCCTTCAGTTCTCATGCTCAGCATTTTCAAAGAACTTTGAACTCCTCCACAGTCCCTGCAGTGCCACCCCCACCTTCAGCAAGGTCATGGTCAGGTCATGCAACAACGGGACCCTCTGGTCCATTTCCTTGTCAGGAGACTGTCTGACCACCATCCATTACATATAACATTGAAGCTGGGTGGCTGAAGATTATGATTTAAAAAACGTGGCTGCCAAGCCACCTTGTGATGCCGGGTTTTGCAATGTGGAGAGGGCAACCCTCTGATGACCCTCACCCCAGATGAATGAGCTCACCTGTGAGTAGAGCTCTGTGAAGAATGACCTGAGAATCCACACAGAGAGCACACTAAAGATGTATAGAAAGTGAGGTAAGACAGTTATCTTCAGTAAGGCTACTCTCCCTGCTACTGACAATGGGATTGTGGCCCAGAAGTCTAGATAAGACTTAATTTTCCTCTTCAGATGCCCCACGTTCCCTTCAAAGATGTCAGACTGGTTGTGATACACTTCTACCCCCAGATAAGAGAGGCAGTGAGCCTCCCAGATCAGCCCTCCCAAGAAATCTGGCTCTCGGCTGTCCTCCCTGGCGGGGAACAGTTGGGCCTTTTTCCAGTTGACACCCAGCCCTGATATTGTCCCAGAGTTCTCTAGTAATGCATGGCCCCAGTCAGGTCTCCACCGGTAAAACCATGGAAGAGCATTAGATCATCCACATATAGGGTTATTCTCTGGGTGGTCTGGCCCAGGCATATCCCACTAAAGTGGGACCCCTGACATCACCATCTATGCCAAAGGCTCAATTGCTATTGCAAATGAAGGGGTGACAGCGGGCAGCCCTGCCGGGTCCCTGCACTACCACATAGCTGTCGGATACGGTGCCCCCGTGCAGACCTGTCTGGTGGGATTAGTATAGAGGAGGCGAGTTCATACTATAAACCCTCTCCCCAACCCCATTTTCAGCATTACCCCATAGAGAAAATCCCACTTCGTGCTATCAAAAGCCTTCTCTATGTCCATAGCTAGTATTGCTGCGTTTTCCATATCATATGTGGTCTCATCTAGTACTGTCATTAGTTGGCTTTGTTCTGGCTGTCGAGAAACCCTGTGTGGTCTGGATGTTTCAGGTGCATCATATAAGGAAGCAATCTGTTGGCAAGGACTTTACTCAGTATTTTATAATCTATTTTCAACATTGATAGCGGACTGCATGCGTTGAAGTCTGTTACCAAAGGCCTCCCTAGTGGTCTGGGGGAGGTCTCCCATGTTCCCACCTGCCCCATATAGGGTCCCTAAGCAGGGCACATCTTCCCGGGCATATGCATCATAAATCTCCACTGGGAATTCTTCTGGCCCCAGAGTCCTGCCCTTTGCAAGTCCTTTAATAGCAATGAGAATTTCTTGCAGGGTAATATCTGCCCCCAGACTATCTGCCTTATCTGCCTGAAGTCAGGGAAGTGGAATTGACATCAATGCTCTATTTAAAACATCTTCATCATGCTGGTTCCTGATTTTGTAGGAGCGTTGGTAATATTTCAAAAAGCAATGATTAATGACACTTTTGGAATGCAGAGCTTCTCCCGTAGGAGACAACAGCTCCACTATGGATGTGCTCCATCTGGTAAGATCAGTCACCCAGGCCAGTAGGTGCCCAGGTTGGTCTGGCTCCACCTGAGTCCTTTCCATATATATCCTATTGTCAAAGGAGCAGAGCTGCTCTGTGTGCACCACTACATTTTCTGTGGCCTCAAGTAACACCGGATGAACCTCAGATTGGCCTAAGCGCCACTGCTCAATTTCCCGCAAGGCTGCCTCCCCTATTCCTATCTACTGTAATAGGGTACGTCTGAGGCCCATCCACTCTGCCAGACAGTGACCCTGCATCACAGCCTTGAAGGCATCCTATTCTACCTGTAGGCTGGAGGCCATTCCTACATTATCCTCAAAAAAGGATTCTATTTTCTCCCTAATAGTTTCTTGGAAGGTCTGGTCCCCCAGCCTCTCAGATTTCTATCTCCAGGTGGGGATGTCAGGTCTCAACCTGTTCCAGTGAAGGTGTAAGAAGACCAGGTTGTGATCAGAAATGGTTCTGGACAATAATTTCATGCCCAGGAGTAGGGTAAGTATGTCCACAAGCATTTTGTCTACTGGGGAAAAATAAGAGTAGTCCTGATCTAAGGGGTGCCACCACTGCCAGTGGTCTATCAGATCCCAGTTTTGCTGCCAGTCCACAAAGGTTTGTGCTGTGTGAGTCACCCGGGATGATGAGAGCGGTCTAAAAGGGGGTCTGCAATACAATTTAAATCTATACCAACTATCATAGTGTGAGTCAGGAAGGGAGCTAGGTGGGCCATTAGGTGTACCAGAAAAGGAATTTGATCTGCATTCAGGCCATATATATTAACAATATTAATGTCCCTACAATCTAGAATGCCAGCAATCACCAAAAACCTGCCTTCCGGGTCTACAATGGAACAGCTACATTTGAATGGGAACACAGCTTTAACCTACACCAACACCCTTGTGCAAATGCAGAGTAGGTGATATAGTAGACTAGACCCCTCCATCGGCGTTGCAATGCTTCATCTTCCTTAGCAGTTATGTGTGTCTCTTTGAGAAGAACAATACGGACGCCCCTCTCCCCTAAATAAGAGAATACTTCATAGCGTTTGGTCATGGTGTGTATACCTCTGACATTCCAGGATAGTAATTTATAGTTTGTAGTGTGTGTCATACCTAATGTGTGCTTAGGGTTAATAGAGCAGTTCCCCACCCCAGTGAGTGGGATGTTTCCATAACACTAGTTTCACTGCATTACCCTCTAGTTTCCAACTCAGACTATCTCCGTGAACATAAACATAAGCAATCGAACAATTTAACAAACCCCAACTCCCTCTACCCAGGACAAGAAGCTGAAACCCTCCCTTCCAAACCTCTAACTGAACTTAGAGCCTAAGATAGATTTTTTCACTTTCTGTCAAAGGGGGTGGGCAGTGTCAAGGAACTCTCAGCTACCCATCCAAGCAACCATCTGTTAGCTTAATACAGAAACCACTGAGGGAAGTTATACAGAGAAAAGCCATTCCCCCCAACCTCTCAGTCCAAGGGACGAGCAACCACTCCCTCCCCAACTGTTCCTCTGTTGTTTACATCAACACCATTTAGGTGCAGGGTCTCATATGAGTTCATCCGCCATGCCAGTAGTCACCACCTGTAAGATTACTCTTGATGAATCTGAGCTGATAGATCCCTGGTCAATGCTTGTATCCTCCGTAGACACCCCAGAAACATGTATCCCACTGCAAGGTCTGCTGACTGATGTCACTGCCTCCACTGCTGTCTGTCCTTCCGGTTGCGTCTCCCCCATGGCGATGCTGCATGTTTCTAGGCAGACCACCGCCCATGGGCACCTGATCCCAGTGTGGACGTTCTTTCCCCCCTTCCCTGCTGACATTAGGCCCAGGTTGGTGGTCTACCCATGACTATGCCTCTTGTGGAGAATGGGAAAATCCTACAACCTCAGGGGTAAGTACCCGCAGGTGGGACAGGAATATCATGGAATATTGGAGGTTTGGTGTAAAGGACGTGCATTAATGCTGTACTTCCCAAGTGAAGTCAGGTAAAATCATGACTAGAGTTCTAGGTGGTAAGGTTTCACCATGCTCATGCCTGTTGTAGAATGTGGTCCAATCCTTAAAAGAGAGTAGCTGGGCTACCACCGGCCTTGGCAGAGCTCCTGGCGGTGGAGGCCATGTGGGCACTCAGTGAGCTTGTTCTATGGTGAAGAATGGCGAGAGGCCCTCAGGTGCAATCTCCGTGCGGAGCCAGTTCTCCAGGTACAACACCATGCCTCTATTCTCATTTTATTCAGGCTACCCTACAACAATGATATTGTTACACTTAGACATGTTTTCTACATCCTCTGTATGGGCCTCAAGTGTTTTCTATAGTAATTCCATGGCCGACCACTGGCCACTATTAGTTGTCGCTGCAGGCGCCAGCTCAATCTGTTCTCTTTTAGTAGTTGTGACCTGCTCGGCAAGGTGTCTGTGATCGTCTCTTAGGAGCCCCAGCTTAGGGCCCTAACGTGTTTCTTTTGGTTTCTAACGCCTCCTGGGAAGCATCAATGGCTTGCAAAACATCCTGAAGCTGCTGCTGCATCTCATCGGCTGGCATGAGGAGGGGCACTTCTTGTGAGTCCTGTGTACCTTTATGGGTGGCTTTCCCCATGGGTTCGACGGTGCCCCACTGCTCAAAGCCACAGAGCGAGGAGCAGAGCCAAGCAACCCAACCTTCTGCAAGGGGAGGGCGGATGCTCCACTCAATGCCAAGGGAATACTCACCCCCTTATCCAGGGGCCCTCTACAGCCACCAGGCAGTCCTTTCAGGTCCTTCAGTCCTTCACTCCCCTGGGTTTGGTTGGGGACTACTCAGCAGTGATCCGGGTGAGATAGATTCCCAGCCAACACCAGTTCATGGGCCCTTGCCAGCCGTTGACCTTAAAGGCCACCTCTGAGCCACTCCCTGGGTTGTGAAAGCTATCAGAATGGCAGCTGGGGAGCAGCTTCTTTGAATGTGACAAGAGTCCTGGGGCAGTCCAACTCAGCTAAGCAGGCTGGCCCATGTCACCACCTCCCACTACCATGTAGGACCCCCCCGTGCCCACAGCAGTTCCTCTCAGTCTCCGATGGGGCCCACACCTCCCCAGCCTGTGCAATCTCTGACTTATGCCCAGGGTTCAAGCAGTATTGTGGGGCCTGATGTGGCCTACACTCCACAGAAGGTCACAGGAGGTGCCCCACCTCTGATCTCAGCTCTAGGGCATCCCCGGACAGCATGTTCAGACTCCCAAGTGATCCGCTCTATCCACAGAAAGCAGGCCAGTCCGACAACATTCCAGGGTCCCTGCAGTGCAGATCAGGCACCACGCGAGGGCCCCATGGATGTCCTACTGCCAGTTACAGGCCAAGGGCCCCCCACAGCTGGTGGCAGCAAGAGACTGTGAGCAGCAGGGACTCTCCCATTCTAAATTCCCTGTTCTTCAAAGCAGAGGCAGGGCCGATCATAAATGAAGGTCCCAGCACAGATACAACATCAGAGATCAGTGGGGCGGCAGCAACGGGTCTTCCCCGGTGCCTATCACAGCTCGCAGGCCCACTCCTACAAAGTGCACCAAGGCCTGTCTTTTCATCCCCGGCACAGTGGGGGAGCGGCCAGGCAGTCCCCGCACCAGGGCCTCCTTGCCTCTTGCAGACTTCAAGACCTGTGGCCTTTCTACTCAGTAACATAATGGAGCCCCACTCATCCAGTCTAGGATCCCTTTGCCACATGTTGCCCTCACCTGCGGTGCAGGTCCTGCGGTGTACCATCTCTCAGATCCTAACCAACTGTCCGATAGCCCAGTCTGGGTCACTCAGGGCCCCACTTCACCAGCCGTTAAGTTGTGCGCAGGTCTTATCCTCATTCAAGATTGGGACGGCTTCCTACACCTCTGGTGAGTCCAGCCACTCACACTCCACCATGTTGCCAGCTGCACTCTTGGCACCCCTCTCCGCTCCACAGGCAGCTTTACCATGGAGAGTGGGACCAGCCTTTCTCACTGCCAGGGTCATCTATCACAGCAATGCCCGGAGACCTACTGCACAGGTGTTAGGGCACATATACTTATCAGGATAGTGTTGGATGGGGCCAAGCATACAGGAGCTCTCAAGCTTGCATCCTAATCCATGTGCTGAAAGCCACGCCCCACATTGTACTAATAGCTTCACATGAAAAAATTATCAGAGTGTGGTTAAAGCAAAGTGATACATTCTGATATTTGTTAAAATATCAATTGAATGTATATCCGTTGTGAAGACATACATGCTTTTATGACCTACATACATGATGTGATGTAAGCTGAAGTTTAATCATACTTGTTTTTTGGCTTGGAACAGATGGCATTTCAGTACCTTTTGAATTCCTGTTTGGATGACATACACAAATATCTAGGGGTTATCCTGTTCCAATTAATAATACCTAGGTCATAAAGCAGTTGAGGCTGGTGCTATATTATTTCCTTGATGGTAAGTCAAGGCGTTGCTTGTTGCATTGCTCTCTTATTATTAATGTATTATGAAAGAAGGATTTTGGAGGTGGTAATGCATGCCAAGAATGCTTGTATATATGTTCTGTGGTATTTTGTTTTTTTGTGGTCCAGATGTGTCTCTTTTTATTTCTTTTGTCCTAGTGCATTCAATGATGCATATTGGTTTGTTGTGTTGTACTGTGGCTGTTGTGGTATGTTCTGTTTGATTCCTTCGTTTGTTTGTGCCATGTTATATTAATATTTTGTTGTTATAGTGCTTTGTGTATGATATTTTATTATGCTCTGTTTACTTTAGATGTGTCAACCAATAGTGTTATTTTTTCGTTATAACACAGTCCATATTGTTAAGGTTCCTTCTACAAGCAATCATTAACAACTGTCTAAGAGGGTAAAAGAGCACTTCTCTAACTTTTCAAAGATTTGAGGAAACAATCAGCACAATGATGTGGGATATACTGTGTCTGAAAATAGCACACCCAGTGCACACTTTTATCATACCTCAACTAGTAGATAAAAGGACCTGATCTTATGGAATGCAAATTGCTGTTGTGAAGCAAAAAAGAGATTTTTTGTGCTATATTTTAGGTTCAGAGTTGGAGTCCACATCATTTATGTATGTCAACAGTGAGAAAGTCATCCTTTTGGCCCTGATTACCACCAAAGGTTTTGATTGATACTAGTGGTTTATGACTCTGACTGTGCCCTGGGCACTGCTAAGCAGTCCCAGGGACAGTGCTCTGTTTTAAATTTGTATAAAAATCAGGCAAAATGATAGTTGGCTCTGACAACCTACCTATAAGCCCCTAGTATATATTAAGCCATGTAGGTTTAGGGACCGCAGTGGAGTTAAGGCACCCATGGGTGCACTACATCAGTGTCTTTTGTACTTTTAAAGGCAGGACTACCTTGCTAGTTGCCTTTAAGTTAAAATTAACCACAGATTTGACTTTGGAATTAGAAGTACTCTCAAAGTCTCAAACCACCTCATTTTTACATATACTTCATTTCTAAGGTGTGCCCTGGGTGCTCCGATGGTTGGGTGCAATGTAAATATAAGCAGAGACATTATAAAAGATGTTTTACAAGCCCTGGTGAGGGAAAAATTGCCAAATTTGTTCTCAACCATTGTAGCTACACAAGCTAACATTGGGAGGCTTCATGTATAATGAACGCTCATTCCCATTGGGAAAGAGCTAAATACATAATGTTTAATATCACAATGCTAGTTGGAATAAATACACCAACTTGGCAGTGTTAGATATATCATAACTAGTACAGGGGAAGAGTTTTAGAACTCTTTTTGAAAGTTAGCAATATCAGCACTGTAGTGCCCTTTCCTGATTGGTCAGCATGGCAGCTTGAGCCATGCTATCTTAATGAAGTATGAACCTGCCTGGGCTGAAACAAAGGAAGCATTGGGTGGGAGGAGAACTGTTGTAACAGATGTCAGAGCAGGAATGGGGTAGGGTTTCCAAACTGTTTTTCAAAGGAGCGAAAGCCCCTTGGGACAGAAACCAGACCACACCCCATTTCCTAGTCCCCCAGCCCTAGTAATTAAATTAGGAGATGGGCTGAAGGGGGTATGTTGTGGAAACTTAGCCACACCAGTGGGTGGGCTCAGCCACATGTAATTGCCAGGGAGAAATGTTCTGCATCTTGCATTTTTGAAGAAGGTTGCTTTCGGAGATTAATTTTTGCCACACTTCACAGGAAGTGGTCACTCCAGAAGGTGGCACCCTGCACTTCATTGGTCAGAGATGCCCCATGCTTCCAGTCCAGGAGCAAGTATAAATGTGGATGAGCTGCCCAGCAACTTAGGTCCCTGCTGGAAGAATATCAGAAGAAGAAGTTCTACCCTGCTGAACCCCTGGCTGCCACAAGGATTACACCAGCTGTACACCTCAGCATCACTACTGAAAAGATTTTGCCTTGCTTCTAAAGATCCAAAAGTGGACTCCCTGTAGGCAAATGGTAGAAAGGAGGTACCAAGCGTCCCCTGCATCAAGTTCTGCAAGAAGAGCCCAGCTCACCAGTGTCCAGCGGCCTTTTGTGAATTCTGATCAAGTGCATTCTGGACATTGTAATCCCAACTCCCAAGGATTAACTCAGAGCTTCCGGAACCTTCAAGCAAGTTTGTGGAAACTGCAGGACAGTGAAAAGACTTTTGGAAGAAGATCCATAATTTTGGAGAAGCATGGAGCAACTTTGGAAAAAAAGCTCCATAAGGTGACCGACTCGTCAATGAAAGTCAAGCCAGTGATTTCAAACTACACCCCAGCCTGAATTTCAAGGTTTGTTCAGCTGAAGCTCAAGAGCTTTTCCCCATTGATGAGACTTACAGTAGTTGACCAGGACCTCTTGCTGAGCCAAGCTGATGATGTTGCATCGCAAGCCAGCCTGAAAGGGAGCCTAGATTGACTCCAAGTGAAAAAGCTCCAGAAAAAAGACTAAGGGTCTGATATAGATATTGGCTGATTAAATACTCCGTCACATATTTAATGGTTGTCCTGTCCGCTGTATTACAATCTCTATAGGATTTAATGGGATCAAAATACAGTGGATGAGATATCCGTCATGTCTGTGACGCAGTATTCTCTTCTCAGTGTATCTGACTTGGGCTCCATTGCGGTTGGCCTCAAGTGCGATCTGATGTCCATGGTTAGTGCTTTTTGCTTTCATGCACTAGAAATCTAATTTTTTCATTTAATCTTAAAAAATTCATAACTGTGGTTTCCTGCGTTGTATTTTTGTCATTTAGGTGTTATTTTAAAGAATAAAATACTTCCTACTTTCATAAAGTAATGTTGGATTTTTATTTCATGTTGTGTTTTACCTATTTACTGATTTGTTGATATTAAATGCTTTACTCACCTGTCTCCTAAATTAGGCCACGCTACCAAAGGTTGAACAAGGATTAAGTTACTGAGACTTTGACTGGACCAAATGTGCGATTGTGGCCTGTTACTAAGTGTAGGTACTAACCTGCCCTTACTAAAAATCCATATTCCAGCATCAACTAATTAGTATTGATGCATTGTTGGTGTTTCTCTTTAATATATTTGTGAAGGTGTTTGCATGCTGAATTATTTTTTGGATCCGCACACATGTTACATTTGTGCCTGGTGAGTTGATAACACGTTACAGCATGTATCATAGGAATACGGGGCCTTATTCAGCAAGATTTGGGTTCTAAGCATGAGTGATTTACTCTTGTAGTGTTTCTGACTTACTACTGAATTCAAGAAGTAAGCCTCTAGCACTACACAAGTAAGTTTGCAGCAAAATCTTTGTCATCAACCCCACTCTATTTATTGTGATCTGAGAACCTGCTTGCGAAGATGAGTTCCCTGGAGAATACATGGTGAGCCATCAATATTTGAGATTTGTACTAAACTATGGAGTCTATTCGCAAACTGCAATTGTAGCCAGTTTAGTAGTACTGCAATGGTACCACTTATGTACTACAAAATGCTATTCACAAACATTCATCTTGAGATCTCCATGTCTTCACAGAGGAATTTGTTTTATTAGTAGCTGTATGAGGAACCTATGGATGCGGCACTAAAATTGTGAATGCTTACTAGTTAATGGGGGAGTGCTTAGCACTAAATATGAGGGGATTCATGTGTTACAAATTGGCAACAAAATAGCAAGCTTTTTTTGCTATACAACTGCAGTTCTAAAGTTGCTACAGCCAAAAGCATACCAAAACAATTGTAAATGTACTTTAGCATAGATAACGCAAAACACTCACAAAGAGAAGAATGGGGGCAGAGATCTTAATGAACAGACCAGACGAATTAATGTTAAAGAAATATTTAGATTTTTTGCCAGCTTCAGTTATTATCCAGCCTTCAGATTTGTAAAATTCGGATTTAATGGATCTGTTTCCCACTCGAGTTCAGGAATAAAGCACCTGTTGACCTGCGGTGAATATGGGCAGTAACATGCAATTGCACACACATCGATTACGCTCCACTCAGGAAAGGTTCAAGTGTATTTAATTTCCCCACACACACTGACTCGCAAGTCAGATTTTACGCTCTTCCTTCCTCTGATCTTAAACTCATATCAGGGCGCTTCGGAAGCAAAGATGCATTCGACTGCCAAGTTATTATTATAGCACTTAGCATATTTTAGTTTCTCAAGAAGAAGGAGCAGCAAATTAAATCTAATTTTAATACATAAAGCACTCTTGAATATTTCTCCCGGGCCCACTGGGAAGCAATATTCTCTCAGGAGCTCGTCTTCTCAGAAAGCACCGCGCGCTCTCATTTTTTGAAAAGCATTTGAAGCAATGGGAGCAATTCTGCATTCTTGTAAATCAGTATTCTTGTCTGAGTCCCAGTTGACATTAGAAAGGCAATGAAATACATATATTGAATAATTACAAGCGTCGCTTTTATCTCGGAAATATAAAAGAATATATTTGACTTTTTAACATTTGTAAAGCCAAGCGTTTTTTTAACAATTAATAAACACAAATAGGGAGGTATTGGCTATATTTTCGTTTCAGAGACGAGCTACAGATAACAGAACTAATCAGGCGAATCACGTCTGATCGGTGGCAGCTAATCCATGCATCTGTCAAAAAGCGTGTGAAGTAGTAGTCTCATCTACTGATCTCGGTGATGACTGGTTTTGTTGCCTAAAAGGAACTAAAACTTAATCAAGTGAAGTTTGGTCGACTTCACATACATCTGAAAGGTTTTTCAGTCCGACCCTTTTTGAGCTCTTGAATTAATGTTTTTCACGCCAGGGCTCTTCATTGTCGACACCTCCCGCGGGAGACAGATATACTCCAGATTCATCGAAGAGTTGAAGGCCCCCTCGGTTTTTTCCACTTTCGATGGAGAGGTTCCGCAAAAAGGCACCAAAATTAAAATGGCTCCTTTTATCGAATCGTATAGCTAAAATGAAGAAGCCCACATTTCAAATAGAGGCAGTTTTGAATTTATAAAGCAACACTGTATAGATGTTTTGCAAGATATGGGAGAGTGCGTGCATTTTTACTTGTTGCACCCAATGTTTGTAGTAATAGGGAAATCGTAAAAAAGTAGGCCCATCAGACCATACATGCGGACCACAGTCAAAAAACTGATTCACATACTGACCTATTAAACTGCCCTTTGGGCAGTGTCGGTTTACCCTACAGGCCAGTCGACCATGGGTTAGAAACTGTTTTACCACTGTATGGGATTAATCCTGAGACAAAAAGACTTGCAATGTAAGATTGTCAGCAGGGTATTTACAGGCGCCAGAAGAACACCAATAACCGAAGTGCTGATAAGATGGTTTATTAAGATAGTAGACACGTATAAATCCCTACACCAGCCACCGTCCTCTTCGCTTCCCGTCAACTGTCGCTCTCCCTCTCTCCATTCCAAAAGCCTCACACCGCATTCCATAATGAATTCAACATTCTCTCATCTCTCGCGCACAGAAGACACGTACTTGCGCATTACTAGGATACCACACCACCTTCCCCATATCAGATTACAAACAAGCTATTATAACACCATTAATTATCAAACACTTAGGCCCTGAACAGATTGTATTGTCTACAAGCTGAGACAAAATAAATTGAACATATCAACACAAAGTCCATGAAGAGAGAACATAACACAAAGTTCACTTAACATAGTCCTTGAACCATGACGGCTTTGATACTTTTCTTTTTGGCCGAGTCTCAGATGGGTTTCGCATCACAGTGACGCCTGGATTTATTTGAGCATCTTGAGCAGTAACTTCAGGTGAAGTGTCTAGAGAGACATGAGCACCTCCATTGTGTCCTAAACACTTAGACACCCTATTCAAATTCCATATCTTGTGGTCTTCTGTTTTCACAGCATTCCTAAACAGTTTTATGACCTTAAATGGACCTTTGAATTTAGAGGGCTTTCCCTCTTTCCTTGGAGACCTTATTTTCACATAATCACCTTCACACAATACCGTTCTTTTTACAGCTTTACGCTCATCATATCTCAGCTTCCTTTTTCCTTTCACTTCCCTTTCTCTCTCTCTCCAACCCTCAATGTTATCCACCTGATCATTAACCTCTTTCCTTATTTTTATTACCCACCTAGGCTCGATTTCACTGTATGGTGCCCTACCTTTGAACAACTGGAAAGGAGTCACCCCTGTGGTTGAATGTGGTGTCAATCGATATTCTCGTACTTTTCTTCTCACTTCACTCTCCCACTCAATGCCATTAACAAACGCTAATTGCATGCATTCTTTCAGCACCTTTATAAAGCGTTCCACGACACCATTAGATTCTGGGTGATAAAGAGCTATTCTTTTATGTACCACATCCCTTTCTCTTAAGAAGGACTTTGTTGCTTCCGAGACAAACTGCACCCCATTGTCAGTCAGCAAAGTAGAGGGAAACCCCTCTCTCTCAAACAAATCATCAAGAAAATTGATTATATCTCTTGACTCAACTGAGCTCACAAATTTGATCTCAGGCCAACGTGAGTACATATCAATGCATACTAAAACATATCGGTCAACAGATTTCAGTCTGATTGGACCTAAAATATCTAAAGCTATGTCAACCCAGGGTCCGGAGGACTCTTCACGCGTGACCATGGGCTGAGTTCTACATTTCAATACCTTATCCGAACGTGCGCACTCATGGCAATTTCTCACTTCTCTTTCTACCATCATGTCTATGGCGGGCCACCAGTAGGCGTTCCTTAATCTCTCCTTTGTTTTGGAGATACCCATGTGGCTTGAGTGGGCACGACTTATGAGATCTTTCCTCAAGCTAGCTGGGGGAACCAATTTGCTGCCTCTCATCAACAGCCCATCCACCGCAGACAATTCATTTCTGACTTGCCAGTACCCTGACATCTCTTCAGATTGATTCTTTCCGACACCCCAACCATTTACGATATTACTTAGTACTTTCTGCAAAGTAGCATCTTTTAACAATTCATCCACCCACACTGGTTCTGAAATCGCTCCCTCAGTAACAAAAAAGACCTTCATCTCCTCATCAGCTGCGATGTCAGCAAAACACCCTCCTTCAATAATCTCGTCATCTTTTCCTGTATCTGGACAAAGTCTCGAAAGGCAATCAGCCTGAACATTTAATGCCCCAGGCATGTAAGAAATCACAAATACAAATTAACACACTTCCTGATTCTATGTGAGATCATCTCTATTCCTTTCTTAGTAAATACCTCTATGAGAGGCTTGTGGTCGGTGACTATCTGAAATTTATGTCCCCACAAAAACTTCCTCAGCTTTCTCACCGCCCAAAAGACACTGAGCGCCTCTTTTTCAACAACTGAATAATTGAGTTCTGCTCCCTTCAAACATCTAGATGCAAAAAGAATTGTCCTTGTTTGACCGTCTTTCTTCTGCAATAAGACCGCCCCAAGACCTTTTGAGCTAGCATCAGTCATCAAAATAATTTCATCATGTGCGTCAAAACTCCCTAAATCTGCTGCCTTATCAAGCCCGATTTTGATATCTTGGTACTCTTTTTCACAAGCATGGTTCCAGTTAAACTCTGCCCTTTTTTTTAACAATTGTCTCATACTATAAGATCTTTCCGCAAAACGTGGGACAAACTTATTGTAAAACTCCGCCATTCCTAGAAATTTTACAAGCTCCTCTTTATTTTGTGGACTGGGTAAATTTATGATAGTATCCACTAGACTCGCCTTGGGACGAATCCCTTTTGCCGAAATCTCATGACCTAAGTACTCTATCGTGGAAATATTTATCTTACATTTCTCAGCTTTGAGCGTAAGACCATTGTCTCGTAACCTCTCTAAGACCAACCTCAGCCTCTCATTGTGCTCAACCAGATTGGTACCTGTGATTAAAAGATCGTCCTGATACACTTTCACCCCTTCCATGCCCTTCAGAATTCTTTCCATGGCCCTCTGAAACACCGACGCCGCAGAAATTAACCCAAACGGCATTCTAAGGAACTTGAATGTTCCAAAAGGTGTTATAAAAGTGGTGAGTTCCTGAGAAGACGCATGTAAATTGATTTGATGGTAAGCAGAAGTCAAATCTAGAGTTGAGAAGTGCTTTGCCCCACTCAGTAAACACAACAACTCCGTAATATTCGGGAGTGGATAGTGGTCTATGATGACTGACTTGTTCAAATCTCTGAGATCAACACAGAGTCTGGCCTCGCCGTTGGCCTTCCTAGCCATAACTACTGGTGCCACCCATTCTGAAGCCTCAACCTCTTGAATGATACCATTCGTGATGAGTTTTTCAATCTCGGCCTTCATTTTATCCTTTACCAACAAGGGAACATTCCTCACTTTTGCTGCCTTCGGCAGTGCTCCAGGCTTAAGCCTAATCAGATGTACGTAGTTCTTAAGACATCCTAATCTCTTGCTGAACACATCTGGAAACTCTTTCACCCACGCACACACCTCTTCTGAGACGGATTGAACCGTGTGGTTATCCTTAAGTCTGACAGGAGGATCTTCATTTGGATCAAGCAGAATACGAAGATCACGTTGATGAAACCAACTAATCAAAGAGTCCCCTTTTACAGAAACATACACTTTTGCTGGAATGAGTCGACCTCTAAATTCTATACTTCCCCAGAAGTAACCCAGCAACTTGATTGGTTCACCACCATATCCCTTGGGTAACACATCCGGTTTCAATAAGTCAACAATCCCCTTCAGACACTGATCATAGAACGTTTTTGGTATTAATGTGATCTTTGCCCCAGAATCAAATAGAATTCTGAGAGGCTTACCATTAACTAAGATTGACTCCACAGGGCCATCAAAGGACCCAACACTTGTTTGTAAGATCTGAACAACATTCACAGCTTCAGCATCATTAACATCAGTATCATTAGCATTACCATCACACCACACTTCTCTTATTTTTTTAGTGTTATTCTTCACCCTGCAGCATTTTGCAAGATGTCCAACTCTACCACAGTTTCTACAAAATATTTTCCAGGCAGGACAATCTTTGTTATTGGCCATGTGACCGATGCCCCCACACCTAAAACACTTCCCAGCAAAAGTTTTCTTTGTTTTTACAGACTCCCCAACGCCTCTATTGTCAATATTGTTGCACCGTATAGCTTTCACGGAGGTTCCTTCTTCCGTTGTTATGTCAGGAACGACGGAGTCTTTTCTAAGTACTTCAACGCATTTCCTGGAATGTTCACAGGTTCTGGCTAATACTAGTACCTCATCTAGAGATGGGTTATCTTTTTGCCACATGCTTTCCTTTGCCTTGTCCAAGGAGCAGCCAAGCATGAATTGATCCCTTAAACGTTCCTCATAAGAATTCCCAAATGCACACGTGGAAGCAAGTCTTCTAAGCTCCGTTATATATTGTTCTGTTGTCTCTCCTTGGCGTTGTAGTCTCTTTCCGAACTGGTACCTTTCAAGAACTGTACTTACTTTCGATAAGTAATGCAGATCCAATTTTTTTATACAAATTTCAAATTCATTGAGGCCATTAGAGTCTGAGAGATCATGAAGATTTTCAAAAACTTCTTGGCCCTCTGTGCCTAAACAATGCATTAAAAGTGATGTTTTCCTTTCTGTGCTCAATGAAGTACCACACACCCTAGCATAATTGTTAAAAACTTTCTTCCACTTTTGCCATTGAATAGGTGGGTCACCGGGAACAGTTAAGAAAAAAGGTGCAGCTGGTACGTTCTGCATTATAAGCAACAAAAGAGAATACTGTGATTGGCAAGTTGAGTTGATGTAGATTGATCCCCTCTCTGTCAAACAAATTCGGTTAAATGCTTAGCATGACACAAGGCACAATCTTCACAATACAAGGATCACCGTAGGTAACATTTCACAATAAATTTGAGCTTCAGTAGGAGATGCGTTGGTTACACGAGTGTACACGAGCTGTTCGCGAAGCAGGCACGCAGTAGGAGACGCGTTTCTTGACGTGTCAGTAGAACACGAGCTTTTCGCGAAGGACACACGCAGTTGGGGACGCGCCAAAATAAACACTTCAGTACCTTCAGTCACCATCTGTTTTCTTCTCACCAGCGTTTTTTTTTTCTCTGTAGTGTACAGACCAGCGTACCGCTTCGCACACTCTCCTCACGTTCCGCTTCAGAGATCCTGTTTACCATCTGTTTTTTTTTTCGCTCGTCGCCAATGTAAGATTGTCAGCAGGGTATTTATAGGCGCCAGAAGAACACCAATAACCGAAGTGCTGATAAGATGGTTTATTAAGATAGTAGACACGTATAAATCCCTACACCAGCCACCGTCCTCTTCGCTTCCCGTCAACTGTCGCTCTCCCTCTCTCCATTCCAAAAGCCTCACACCGCATTCCATAATGAATTCAACATTCTCTCATCTCTCGCGCACAGAAGACACGTACTTGCGCATTACTAGGATACCACACACGGGTGCACAAAATGGCGACAAACATTTAAGACATTTCAGGCCTATGATCTTTGGGGCTGTTTATGGCGATTACAGTTCCAGGTTTTATACTAGTTGAAGCAACACGTTTGCTGCTGGGAACTGCTATGAGGGTCTCTGTCTGCTGAAGCTGAGATTCCAAGCAGGAGAGGTGGAGTTTGTCCTGGAAGGGGCATAGCGTTGGCCTAGGACCCTCCTACTGCTGATTTTAGCTGCTGCATATGCATAATTACTGTGGTTTGACATACTTCAATATTTCTGGCCTTTTATATTGCAATTTTTCATTCCCTCTATTACTTTCATCACCATTGAAGGCAAAAGTGTATCTTTTAATGTTAATAGATATTAGCAGGTCGTTTCTAGCAGGTAGTTCCTCCACTACTAAATAAATAAAAACATTGTTGACTCCTCTGAAACATCCCTGGTCACAATCCTGTTAAAATTACAAGCTGTGTGGTTTATTACTGATAATATTTTCATAGATATTAAAAATATTCACAAAGGTAGCACTGGTTTGTCCATTAAAGTTTCTGACAATTCAATTAAAATACACAACAAGAAAACTAAGATACACCAACTACTTCCCATCACAGCTAAAATGTGTCCTATGAATAAACTTCTAATAGACTTAGAAAATCGAAACAGACAATATAATTTAAGAATTTTTAATTTGCCTAAAGACATTGAAGCCACTGATTGTAGACCGTACTTGGAGAACTTATCGCCTAGCTTCTAAATTTAAAATTTACAGTGAAATTGGAGGTAGATAAAGAACACCGCTTATGGTCACACAGTAAACCAGGTCAAACCAAACCATTTCACATCATATTTAAGGTTCTATCTCATAATCATTTAGAAATTAAAAAGAAGGCATGCAAAAGAAATTTCTTATCTTCTGGTTAACAGCTATAAAATCTTTATTTATCAGGAACTTGCTTAGGAAAAAGTCACCCTATGTAAAGAATTCATTGATTTTTGATCATTCAACTATGCACATCTGCAAAGACTACATTTCTAAATCATTTATTCGCCCTGAAACTTCATGCAGTTTTAGAGCATCAGTTTCCTCTCTCCATGGACACTATGAGACTTCCAACTGATGCATATATTGCATACATCTTTATTTATATATTGGCTCTCATTCATTATGACATCTCAATTATGAGCTTCCCCCCACTAGCTACTATTGTGTATGTAAATGTGTGATTCAAGACTATTAATATTTTCTGCTGCCTTTTCTATGTTGTCTTTCGTCCCTTCTATTGTATTTATATTCTCACTCTTAAAGCTACTTCAATCTCTTTGTTACACCCATATTTTTCTTGAGCTGTGCTTTATGACTGTTTCCCCTTCCTTATAATTTTTTTGAAGTTTAATGTTATGGATACTTCTAACATGATTCAAATTGTTTCTCTTATTTGTTTTTTATTTAAATATTTTTTTTTTCTCAATACCCAAGAAAGTACAAATACAGTTCATCAAATTAGACAATCGTATTACAAAGTGCAAAGAAGCATTCACCCTACTCTACATTGCCTCTATACTATCATTTCCTATTAGCTAACTATTCACCCAATATTCCCCATGTATCTTGCCCCTTTCGTCTCCCTCTCTTCCCTTTTCATTCATACAATGCATGTTCCAACTGATATGTTACAAGGAGGTGGTTTAGACAACTTTGATATGTAGGGCGTTGTTAATCCAGCCATGCAGAGGAAATATATATTCGATACACCGACATAACTGCAAAGATAAATTTAGAGACAGTTGGCTCAATTATGAGACCCCGAGTATCACAACCCCAGGTGTTAATTCAACTTCTAGTCTAGCAACATCTTTAATAAACTGCTCAACTTTCTTCTGCGGATTCGCCAGTTTAGTACAGGTGGCAAATATATGGATTACATCCGCACCATATAGCTGACATCTTGGGCAATGTATCCCCTCTACCCAGCCCTACTTCACTAATTTCCCTGGAGTGATATACAAATCAAAAATTGTTTTGTAATGTTGTGCCTGAAGGGATGCTGAGATCAGGGTGCTACACCCTAGCCGAAGGGATTCATAAAAATCCTTCTCTTCCACATTAAGCTTATCACACCACTTTTTACTATACTTAGCCAAATCCCCAGGTAGATCGACATTCAATCTAGCATATAATGACCTTATTGTAATCTTGTCACAGGAGATCATCAACTCTAACAACGAATTCTTTGCAAAGCCTGCTGCCCCACCAGTTTTCCTATGAATAAATCTCTTACTTGTAGATATTTAAAAAAGCCCCTTTGGGCTAGACCAAATGTCCTGTGAAGATTCTCAAATGTAGTGATTATAGATCCATCAATAAAATCACCTAATCTTTGTATCCCCTGTCGATTCAATTTGCCGTAATATTATCTCTAAATATCTTGGGGAGGAGAGTATTATTCATGATCAAAGTATAATAATGATATCTGCTGAGCCCCATTCTCTTCTGCCAAGGGTCCCAGCATTTAAAAGCAGCATTTAGAACTTTAAACCGAACCTTCTTAAAATAGCTGGGCTCCAGAAATGCCAGCAATGCCCCATTTGCAGTGGGCCGATTAATACTTCATAAATATTCGGGACATACTCTTCTCCACTTACCAGGCGGCTATTTTTAAACAAGGGTTGCATATACTGCATTGCAGATGCCATCTGGTACAGCTTAAAGTTAGGAAGAGACCACCCATCCTTCTCCCTTGATAGTGTGATGTATTTGTTAGCTCTCCAAATCTTACCATATGACCAAATGAACCGCATTATAAGTTGATCCAGCATACTAAACCAAGATTTCTCAAATTCTAATGGAATAGCCCGGAATAGATATAACACCTTAGGGAGAAGAATCATCTTTATCATATTACACCGCCCCATAATTGTCATATGTAGATTATTCCATCTACCAAGGTTATATCTAGCATTATTAACAATTGGCTTAAGGTTAATCCGGACGATCTGCTCTACCTGAGGTCAAATATCAATCCCTAAATAAACCGCATGGTCTACCCTTCGTGCATCCGATGAGCTGCAATATTCATTTTAAACTATCTGAGTCTTATCCTTATTAAGTGAGTAGCCAGAAACTGTCCCAAAGCTTTCTGCAGCCCTTTCGATTTCCTTGAGGGCCAAATCCGGGTTAACAGTAATGACTGCAACATCGTCTGCGTAAGCCAACATTTTTGTGCCCCATTCATAGCGGACCACCGGCAGAATACTTACATTTGCTTCCAAATAACACAGAAAATGGTCTAAATATAATACAAATAATAGGGGTGAGCATGGACATCCTTGCCGTGTACCACGCTCAATCCTGGGCTCATTTGAGTAGTCTCCACCTATCTTTATTCTAGCACTTGGGTGTTTATACAGAGCTTTGACTGCTCATATGCTGTTAATAAAGGGGATCATTCAGCAGAGCTCTCTCAAACGTCTAGCCCTTCCTAAATCTCTCCCAATCTTTTATCTTAACCTCCAACAACAAACGATTATGATCTGCCATAAATCGGGGGTATAGCTTAATCTCCAATCCATCTAGGAATATAGATGAGACAAGAAAATAGTCTAATTGTGCAAACTTCCTATGAGATGCTGAGAAATATGTATTTCCCGGGTTTTGCATTTTCAACATTGGCCACACGTCTATCAATCCGGTTTCCCTTTGCATATACTTGAAGGCCTGAAAAACTCTAGGCTTACGCCCCGGGTATCTTTCCTTCCCAACATCTCTTAGATTCTGCGCTCCATCCCATGACCCATTAAAATTTTAATCACCACACACGATATACGGGGAGGGGCATACTGCTAATTCTGCAGATATGAAGTCAAATAATGACGGATCTTTGTCCACTGAGCCATATAATGAGCATGGCATGAATCTAACATTACCCAATAGACACACGATAAGCACCCATCTCCCAATCGGATCCACTTTCCTCTGGGTAACAACACATTTAGAATTACTTGCCAGGATAGCAACCCTCTTTGTTTTAGACTTTTGCTCAGTGCACCCTAACAGACGCAAACCCAGAGTCTCCAGCAGATTTCTATCTGTCTTTTCTCTATGTGTTTCTTGCAGACAATACATGTCCGCTTTTAACCTCCTCAGGTCCCCTGTCGTTTTCCTCCTCTTGTGGGAATTATTTAAGCCACATATATTTATAGATGCTATCCAAAGTACCGACATGTAGATATCTCAACTTGATTTTGCATGTCTAAATCACCTTTATCAATAATCAACTTGCTATTTTTACAATGATACTTAGCTCTCCATCTCTGCCCCTATGTTTCCATTTTCATAGCAAATGCTCAGAGCAACAAGGCAGTTTGTGCTTGCTGAACATATCTTTGGTTGCATTTTCTTTGGTCCGATATTTTCCTCCCCCCATGGCGTCTTGCCCCATCCCCCTCCCCTGCCCTTTCCATCCTCGCCCCTCAACCCCTCCTCCCCATCTGCCCCACATCCCACCTCTTGACCCCCCTGCTCCCCGCTCCCGCTCCAACCCTCGTTGAGCCCTCCCTCCCCCCCCCATTTCCCCGCTTTGAAGCAATCAGACCAGCGTTGGCCTGAATGATGGTACCACCCAGGTACGGACCGCAGACTCACCCCAGACTGCCCAACTTCTCTCCTTGAAAACCCCCCACCTTTCTTGATTAACATTCCCTCCTAGAGGCAAAGACCTCACTTCTTATTCATTATACCGCTTTAAGCCCCAGCAGATACTCTTTTGCCTGAACCTCTGAATTAAACAATCTAACTTTCCCATTAACCACTGTCTTTAAGCGAGCGGGTGCCAGCAAGTACGCCTCCCCTCCTTTGTCCTGAAAAGGTTTGATCTGCTGTCGTAGCCTCCATCTTTGCTCTACAGTGACATGGCAGTAGTCCGTTCAAGTAAAGAAAGTAACCCCCTGCACATAGCGTGGGACATCTGGGCGGGCTTTTTCAAAAATGGCCTGTCTCAACAATTAGTTACCAAAATAGACTAATATAGCTCTAGGGTATTTAGATTCCACTTTGCGACCACCCTCTCGTCGTACTGCTGGAAATCTGTGCACCCTTTGGACCTCAGTCTCCAAGTCCCAGTTGGTAAGCTCTGGGAAGGCATTTGCAGCATTTTAATCATGTATGCCCTGACGTCATTGCCCTCTACCCCTTCTCCAATGCCTAGAAAGCGTAAAGTATTCCTCCTCTGCCTATTCTCCTCATCTTCCAGTTTCCACATAATATCAGTCAATTGTCCGTCATGCGCTACACTTTGTTCTCTCAGGGCTTCAACATCTGCCTCTACCGCCATCGTTCTCTCCTCCATTGTACTTAGTTTTTCTTCAATTTCTATACATGACTTCACCACCTTGCGAGCAATTCCTTGCAGGCGTTTCGTAGCCATCCGAGCCCGACAACTCTCCACCCTTGTCTCGGTTTGCAGCTCCTTAATCGAGTCGTATATTGACTCTAGCATTTCTGAATCTGTATTAATGGTGCCAATACTAAGGTCCGGACAGCATGCCCGTACATCAGCCCCCTTATCAGCCTTGGCATGAGCCTCAGAGGTGTGCAACTTCACTGTACCCGTCAGGTTGGTTCCGGAATAGTCCCATTTAAGTGTGTTACTGCTCTGCGCTGAGAGCTCCGCTCCATCTCTGATGGAAGCCCGCGTTTTTAAACCCTTCCATTGTCGCCATTGCTGTCGCACAGTGGACTCCGCAGTTGATGATATGCTCCCTGACTCGGAGGATATACTACCTCCTGTTTCACTCAAATTGTGGCCACTACTGGTAGTATCTGAATCCTCAGTCAAAGAATAAAATTTATCACCACCGTCTTTAGACCAGTCAAGTGCTTGCTTCCTTGCCCCAGTCTCTTTGGCTCCAGCCTCAAAACTTTGGACCATATGACTTGGGTCCCCCTCATCCCCCACAGGCAAGGTGGCAGCTTCCCCTTGGCTGACCTGAACATTGGCATAAGATTCTAGCTCACCAAAGCCTGGTTGTGTATTTTTACTGAGGGGCGTATTAACTTCCTTATTGTTTAGCAGTTTTGGATGTTCCCTGCCGCCCCAGATGCCTAACGGTTCAACATCAGAACCTTGCATCATGGTTAGGAGAGAGTCCTTTTCATTGAGTATTCCTCTATAGCCTTCGGAACATGCCTTCTCCCCACTGATCTTCACATGGTTTTCTTTTAGCGCCGATTGGTTGTCTGCTAGAAGGGGCGCAATGTGCTCAGAGCTATTTTCTTGCAGTCCCTCAGTCAAATAGCACGTGATCATGGGTTGTATTTTATCTTTCACTGGGGAGGGTGGAGGGAGAATAATGCTCTTATCATCCTTAGTATCCCAGCTGAAGTTTTCTGACTCAATTTCCCCATTGCTGAATTGTTTCTCTTAATGTTAAAGGCTTAAGGCATCCAGCTTAATGTATAAAAGAGTTGGACTGCTTAGCTAGACATAAAGCTGACAAGTGTTTACTCAACAAAACCAACGTTGATGTTTACCTTATATGAATAAAAAATGTGTCAGATATATTTTTTCTTCTCTAGCCACAGGTAAAATAATGGATTGACAATTTTATTCTCTATAAAACTTCAGTTATAGATACTAGATAGGACTGGTGGTAAATTTATTTTCCTTTGGGTCAGTTAAAGTCAAAGGAAATCCTGACCTTTCTCTGTCATGAGCGGTCCCTGTAAACCTTTGACAATTTTACATTTTTTGGTGGGTTTTATGATTATTATGCTAGCATGTTTCTGTTTTCCTTGATGAGAGAGTCTTCAATTTCTCTGCACATCCTCACTCATCTGTATTTACAGTTCCTTCCAAATCTTAAGGTCTGCCAAGTAGTTATCTTATTCCTCAAACACCGCTTTCAGCATAGGCTTTTTTTATTTTTTTATTCTGACCTGCGCTGTGCACTATACATATCTGGCATTCTGTTTTGCTAAATGTTTTGGGTGCTTTCAATAGTGTGTGTATACTATAGCCTTAGAACCTGCCATAGCGAGCTCTAACGGCTATTAAAGGCCCGCTCCGCGTTAAATGCCCGAGCCGAAGGCGAGGGCATTTAACAAGGGAGAGGGACTTTAATAGCCGGTAGAGCCCGCTACGGCAGGTTCTAAGGCTATTAGAACATTCTGCCACTCAGGGCAGAATGTTCTATTAAAAAAAAAAAATGTTCACGGAGCCCGAGGGGATTAAAATCCCCTCGGGCTCTGTGAGGCTTTGTTCACAGCTGTTGCTGTGAACAAAGCGAACATTGGAATGTTGGCGCTGCGGGCTTTTACCGGCCAGTAAAAGCCCGCAGCACTCCATTGTTTTCAATGGAGCCCCAATCATTCCAATGTTCTAATTATTATTAATGAACGTTTAACCTATTTGAGCTCCGATGAATTACTTATGGGTCTTAGCATCAGCCTTTGTCCCAACTGAGGTAATGTGTTTTTAATCCAATGGTACTATCACTATACATATATGGGATGGATTAGCTTTTATGGTTTATTAATTTAAATTGAAATAAGGCTGAGTTTGAATTTGATACTGAATAGGTTTTCTGATACAGATGATAGATTTGTATTTGGTATGGTAGAAATTGATACTACTGTGTTGCATCTTTTTAATATTTATAGTTCAACACCTGATAATTTGCCTTTTCAGAACAATGTCACTACTGAATTTGTTAAATTGGGTAAAGTTCCACTTATTGTTGGTGGTAGCTTTAACTTAATATGTGGGTCTATTCTACTATATTTAGATGAAAGTTCTTTATTTTTAATCACTCAAACCATTGTTCAAAAACACCAAACTGTTGGTATTTGGCACTTGCATTTTCTAACTCCCAAAGATGTTGCAATTTTCTACTTTTCTTTACTCCTCATACTTTATACTAAACAATTGATTATTTATTATTATCAAGACATTTAGTCAATCATTTCACTGACCCTGTAATTGGAAATATTAGTATTTTAGACCATGCAATGATTTCTATATGTATACAATAAGATATCTCTTGTATTTCTTAGTCGAGATGGCATATGACTATCAGTATTGCTCCCAATATTTCCAACAAGGCTAAAATGATGTCTGCTACTGAGGATTATTCTTTACCTAATCTTGATGGTGTAATGGCAACTGGAGTGATTTTAAAGCATATATTAGAGGTATAACAATTTCCATAATGGCAAAGATTTTACATAAAATTCTCTGACCTAGATCAACAAATAGCTAGGTATTAATGTAAATTCTTATATCAAATAATGATTCTTTTAAACTTCTATTGCTGAAGATTTGTTACAAATGTAATTATTTACTACATAAAAGAGTTGGAGTGCAAGTTTCAAATCAAAAAGCTAAATTGTATTTTAACACCAATAGATCGGGCAAATTGTTAGCAAATTATTTTTTCATTAAAAAGGATAGCACTCAAATGTATGCTGTTCATGCGTCTGGTGCAAAAATTGCATTATCCACTATGGATATTGTTAATGAATTCCTAGAACTTCATTCTGCTCTATACAGCAAGCCTGAATACAGTGATAAACACATTAAACACTCTTTTTAAAGTCATGTATTATTCCACTAATCTCCCAGTTTGACAGGTCTAATTTAGATTTATACATTTCTAGTAAAGTAATTGCAATAGCTAATAATTCAGTAAAGACGTGTTAATCACCAAGGCTGAATGGTATCCCAGCTGAATTTTATAACTCATTTATTTTCATCTCATTTTTTATTTTTTCAACTATTTACTTCCTTTAGTAATACTGGCATGGTTTCAGGATCATTTACTGAAGCATCAATCAGAGCCCTAAGGAAGCCAAATAAAGATCACATTAAAGCCTCTCATTATCACCCTTTCACTTTAATAAATCAAGACTTTACATTTTTTGCAAAAATCCTTGCCTGAAGATTGACTAAAATTTTGTCAACGATCATTCATGTGGTTTATGAAAAATAAACATTCTCTTAATAATACAATACTTTTGCCCCATGTTATTGAAGCTATTACATACTGACCTTTTTCTTCTGGCCTTTTAGCACTTAATGCTGAGAAAGCTTTCAATAATGTACATTAGATTTTTTTGTGGTCTTTTTACTTTTAATGTTGTTGACTCTTTTATTGGAATGATATCACCTCTAAAATGACACCCTCTTCTAGAGTGTTCATCAATGGACACCTTCCAAAATCATGTAACCAAGGCTGCCCTTTACCACTTTTCCTTTTTTAATGGCCATTAGGCCTCTGCTTTCATTATCAGAAATTCTAATTGAATTCAAAGACTCAGTATTAAAAACATTATTCTTAAAAGTTCTGCTCCTGTGGATAATGTTTTATTGTTTATTATTAACCCAGAAATGTCTACAACTAATATTATCACTCCTATATGTGACTATTCTTTTGTTTCTGGTTATACTTTAAATATTAGCAAAATAATATGTTTTCATTTGAATGTTCATTGTATACCTGATATGTTAAACATTAGCAAAAAGAGAAAAAAATATTCAGCAATTCAAATTTCACACGATATTAAACAATTGATCACATTAAATTGTGAGTATTTACTTTCTAAAATTACAGATTAAATTAATCAATGGTGTCACATTTTATGAAAATGTAGACAGAATTACATCTAAATTTATTTGGAACCATGAAACCCCATATTTTAACTGTGCTAAACTAACAATTGCAAACAAATTAATGGTGGACGTGGTTTACCAGACTTCAATACAGCTCTTAACAGAATTATTTTAAAACAGGGTTTGTTGTTGTTTCAATAGGTAGTCCCAACTAGCTCACTTCAAATGGCTTAAAGCTGAACAAAAATGAGTTTTGCCTTTTACCTTACAAGCTTTACTATCATTGCCTAATTCTAGTATGCCTGTAAAATCCCCCACTATTAACACATTCACTAAATTCATTTTACATGACTTTGACTCTTTATTTCAATCATTAATTCTGCATCTGGAAAATGTATTTATGCCATAATCCCCTACTAAAATATGATAATCCCAACAGAACTGGCATTTTTTACTTAGTGATATTCGCGATAATTACCTTTTGCCTTTTTCAGAGTTATAACATAAGTTTTAAGTACCTTTACCGAATACTTATAAGTATGAACTTTTATATAACTCCATACTTAAGTGTTTTCCACACACTTCACCTAATCTTAAAATCTCTGATTCAGAAATATCCATCACTCTTTTCATGCTTCTTCACATGCCATCTCTGAACTTTATGAAATACTACATAACACAAGCAACTCTCCAAAACATTTCCTCTAGATATTTGGGTCAAAAATGATTAGTAAACATTTCTGTATGGCCCCCTGTTGTCCTATAGTATACTCATACATTTATCTTGTGTAACTGTTAATGGACTCCTTAGAAATGATTTAAATCCAAACATTTAGAATCCTCGCTGGGTTGGCATTGCAAATTAACTGATGGTTCATTAAAACGTGCTTTATTTGAATGAATGTACTATTATTTCAAACCTATCAGAAGACTTTTGGGACATTATTATGAAAATGCTCACATTTTTTGATAATCTCCATTATGACATGCTTGTCTGTAAATCAATTCCTTGTCTCCCAAAAAATTAAAGTATTTGACTTATTTTCATCCTCATGGATTAAATCAATTACAACTAATAGGAAAAATGCATCTTTTTTATCGGTTCACACCTGGTGTTTCTTCATGAGGAACCAATTTATATCTTAAAGACTTTGCTAATACTGCTTCTTCTTTTCAGTTATTTTGCAAACCAGATGATGACTATATTGCATGCTGCTGGTAATACCGTTGCTTGCTTTCCATTATGGGTGTCCAACATTAACCCAAGAAAGGCATATCAGAGACAGAGAAGGACACAGACAGGAAGAGCACTCACACACCACTAGCACCAGCACCAGTGCGGAAAGCACAGGGCCAACACTGCAGGAGTGGTGGATGGGGTGATTGGTCGTGGCCCGGCCATCTCAAAAGCTATACCCACAACTGCCATTTGTCATCATGAGTGCCTAGGGACTGCAGATCCATGAAAATTATTCTTGTTATTTGGACCGCAACCCATGCAGCATGACCTGGGCAAGCAAAGTTGACAAGAAGGTGGAGGTCACGACAGAAAGACCTCAGGAGTACTGGCACTGCATGGAACTACCCTGGGAAGGTAAGGGAGCAGCTGCTACTCCCCAGCATAGACAAAGTTTCAGCCCACTGCCTGCATTGTTTTCGGTTACCCTGCCCCCTGGTCAGTATCTGGCCCGTCAGATAACAGCAGCAAATGGCAGTGGGCAGAGGCAAGGTCTTAGTAAGGTCAACAGCAGCAGAATTAGGGCTGAGCTGGGGTAAAGGGAAATGGTCAGTATAGGTTCCGATGCAGTTTGTTTCTGTCTATGAACTCCCCTGCCTCATTGCAGAAACTCACAAAAGCAAGCCCTGCTTAGGCATATAACTTGAGACCATCAACTAGATACAACCTTGACCACCTCTACTTTGCACACAGCACGCACAAAGTAAACTGGGCCTCAAAGCCTATTCATTAAAGTGCTGATTGTGTGGTTGTGCATCTAATAACTCCAAATCCCTCCTCAGCCCTTTCAAATCTGCTGTAGAGGAATGTGTGACAGGTTGCTTCCGCTTTGAACCCTGAAGAGTTGGTAACTGCAGTATTCGGGCATTAATCTCTCCAGCACATGCACTAGGGGGACTGCACAGTGAAAAACTCAATAACAACAGCATGCTTGGAAGGAAGCCCACCACATGGTCCATTTAGGCCACCAAGGGGTAAGCATTGCTCACCTCTGTGATTAACCGTTGTACTCGGATCACAGCCAAGGTGCTCCCAACCCCCAAGGTTTCAACAACAGTCCTTATCACACAATTCTTTCATGCTCTACTTTCTCATGAGCATGCATCAGCTTCAAACCCTACCAGAACCTCTAATGGCAAAGAGGTGGTGCTACCTAAGGTCTGCTTAGGCAAGTTCCTCAGCTCTGAGAGATCAGTGCACTCCAACTGGGAAACACAGGTCTCATTCCTGTCCAAGGCTGTGCAGAGCTCCAGTGAATGAGCAACCAGACATCTGGCAGTCCCCCATGACATTCTCTAACTCCTTGGCATCTCTGGAGCAGGAAGAAATAAGCTCAGAAAATGCCTTGAATGATAAAGTATCTTCGAAACATCACATCTTACCCACTTTCCAAGCTTCTACTCAGGTCACTTCCCCTGACATACCTGGATCAAGCATGATCAGGACTGCTGCAAATGAACAAAATCATGATCTGGGAGACCTTTTGGCATCTTTCTTTCATAATCTGGTGTCCAAAATAGAAAAAAATTGCAGCTCACCCAAAGCTGTTTCTTAGCTCTAGAAGCAACAAGGCAATCGTCACCTGATACACAAGACATCAATGGGACGGAGACCTTTCAATTGATCTCCATCAGTGCTGCTCAAAACTCCATGACCAGAGCACTGATATAGTAGTCCACCAAAATGGAGTTACTGGCAGACCTCCTACAGTGGATTGCACAGTGCCGTGTGAACATAAGTGCTAAGATGGACCTCATTGGAAACAAAATCCAAGTCTGTCTAGAAGACAGGCCATGCTCCTGTTCATGCACACCAATCATTGGCATATGGGTGACTCTTCCAGAGGTCCTAACTGAAAGTGTTGCCACTGTCAGGAGCAAAGCCGACCCCTCCGTGGCTAGCAGGTCATCTGCTTAACGCAGATGCTTGAAGTTCTACAAGGGTCACACACCATTTCATTAATAAACTTAACAAACAGCCCCCAGCCAAACCTTGGCATCTCAAGCTCATCCTCACGGAAAAAATCACCATCCACCACCAAGGACAGTAGTACTATCATTAGTGCTCAGCCAACTGGAAGGTACAACATGGAGGTCTCACCCAGCCCACTGCAGCCACATGAGCCACACTCTAGGAGGTTCAAGTATTTTTTTTTTAAAAACAGCACAAAAGGGCTGCAAAAAATAAAAGAGTAGCATTCCTGACAATCACTCAGAATCAGCATCCATTCACAGACAAATTCCCTGTCCACCTGTAGCCTATTTTCACTGCAAGGCCATGCTTTAACTCCATGAAAGATACTGCAATAAAAGGATTAGACACTAACGGGTCATTACAACCCCGGCGGTCGGTGCAATAGTGGCAGTAGTACTGCCAACAGGCTGGCGGCACATACCGCCACTATTATGATATTGGCGGTTTGGCAAAAGCTAAACCGCCAAGTTAACATACCAGCCGCCACAGTGGTAACAAACACCGAGCTGGAGACTACAGTCTTCAGCCCGGCGGCCATCACTAGGCTGCCCATGGCATTTTGTCCCCGCTCACCGCCATGGTTTCCATGGGTTATTTACCACCATGAAAACCATGGCGGTAGGCACTATCAGTGCCAGGGAGGTAGGGGTCTCCCCCGCCCCCTCCCTCCCCCAGAGTTCTCCCCCATCCTCCACCTCCCGCCCCCTGACATATACAAACATACATGCACATACATTCACACCAATACACATACACATTCCCACATTAACACATGCATGCAAACATTCATACACACTCCCAGCAACACTCACTAACATACATCCAGGCACACAGGCAATCACATGACACAACATGCACGTACACATACACCCATTCATGCACACACGCATTACACATGAAAGTACGCATTCAGACACAGTCACAACCCCCCCACACATGCACAGTACACCCCCCACCACCCTCTCCTGTCATAGAACCCGACTTATCTGATTGTAGGGGGTCCTCCGGCAGGAGACGGGACACAGCTCTGCTGCCAGCAGCAGCATCCGCCAGCAAATCAGTGCCAGGCTGTATCATGGCTCATGATGCGATCGGCGGAGTTTTGCTGCCGTGGCACAGCTGCTGGCAGCAGCGCCACCTTACTGCCAACTTCTGCCATGACCGTAGACGGAATTCCACCAGCCTTCTGGCAGAATTCTGGCTATGGTCATAATACAGTGGACGGTTTGGTAGCCATGGCGACGGTATGTTGGTGGCCGTCGCCGTGGCGGTAGGCGGCATTTGCCGCCAATCTTATAATGAGGGCCTAAGTTACAGATTTACTAAAATCTCATGCAAAGCAGCTTAGCACCAAAAAAAGCTTTGCTACATTGTGCGAGAAAGGTTTTGTATTGGCCAGATAGCCATCCAGTACAAACTACTATGCTTAGAAACACTTAAAACTTTGCACACTTTGTCTGTGTGCTGTACAGTCCAGCACACATTCAAAGTTGGAAAAGAAATGAGAAATAAAAGTTATTCTCCATGATAGCACCTTGTTGGAATGGGTGCCATTTTCTGACGCAAATCCCTGTTTCCTTTTATAGTAAATAAGGTTTTGCATCAAACAGCATAGGTGGTTGCATGGGAATGATCATACCCCACCCATGAAACTCCCCCTTGGTGCTAAATTATGCAAAGCAGCGCTATGCGCTGCTTTGGGCTATGTTTAAGTGAATTTAAGTGAATTTCTAGAACAAAACACATTTTGCACTGGAAAGTAAATAAGTACAAAAAGATTTTGTGTTGTTTTGTGTCACTTTTGTGACACAAACACAGTACTAAAACTTAGTAAATAGACCCCTGAGACTCACCCATCCTCAAAGACAAATAAGGAAGGGCAGGATCTTAGAACGGCAAGCTTGTACTCACAGATTCCATCTCCTCAACTGATAAGCAAGGAGAGGGCAGATGTAAGCACTTATGTCGCTCCTATCAATGAGCCTAGCATAGATGCGAGAGGACACTCCACTTGGGCCTCCATCAATGGGCCAACACCTTTACACTGTCAGACCAATGCCTCAGCAATCTCTGGCCCTACTCAAAATGTGAACTCGCCACTGAGGTCTCAGGCACTTTTCCAAGTAATACCCTCTTGGCACACAGTGCCCATGCACTGGAACCAATCACGGAAGAGGTGAGAACAGGCACCATCGAGATAGTGCTAACCCCCAGATACTATGTTAAAGTAAAAGTTAAAGGACAACAACATGACATTGTGAACAGGGGCAGCTTCACCTACTCAAATATATACTATCTCTGGCTCATATCTATTCGGACGATCTCGCCTTTTGAAACCCAAACCTTTCAAGTAAGGTGCTGAGTAGGGTGAACTTTTTGATTTGGAATGGTTTGTGAAGATTCATCAAACAGCGCAAAAGTTAATATCAAACCAAAAAAACTGTCTTCCTGTGGTAACTTTGTCCTAGCTACAACTGCACAGTGATACAGTGGGAAAGCTCAGATAATTCGAAAACAGATCTGTGCAGTATCAATTCTAACTCTGAAAGTTTGGAAACATATTTTTTAGAGCTGTCAAAAATCAATTGATCTGTTCTGCATCCTGAAATTATTTAAAATGACTAGACACCATGGCCCTCATTACAACATTGGCAGTAAATGCCGCTTACTGCCATGCAGAAGACCGCCAACACACCGCCGCTGCCGCGGAATTCAGCCACAGCTATTATGACACACAGCTCAGATTCCGCCAAAATCTAGACACCCACACAAGTCCGCCACACCAAAGGTCAGTGATAAACTGGCCATAACAAAACCTCCACTGTCACGCCAACAGGAATACGCCCACACTATCACGACCCACGAATCCATGCAGCGGTCTTTCAACCAGTATTCCATTGGCGGTACACACCGCCGTGCTCAAAATACACACACATTTACAAAACACTACCACATTGGAAAAATCGAAATACACACACCTGATACACATACACACACCACTCCCACATACCCAATACAACATAAAACACACACCCACATTACCCACAAACCCTTACTACCACAATTGCGAGGCCAGAGAGAGACACCACCATCTTCAAACTAGCATCCAAAGGCACTCAACACCATCACTCACACAACATCCACGCACAAAACCCCACACATCACAACACACACCACCCCACACATCACCCACACCACCCCATGGCACCGCAAAGACACCCCAGGTTTTCTGAGGAGGAGCTCAGGGTCATGGTGGAGGAAATCATCCAGGTAGAGCCACAGCTGATTGGAGCACAGGTGCAGCACACCACAATAGCTAGGAAGATGGAGCTATGGCGCAGAATCGTGGACATGGTCAATGCAGTGGGACAGCACCAAAGAACACGGGATGACATCAGGAAGAGGTGGAACAACCTAGAGGGCAGGTCTTGGCTATACTGCATCCTGAGGGCCTCTCAGGAGTAGCTAGAGGAATGGACTCTGGTAAGGCAAAGCTTTCACTAGTTCATTCCCCACCCTACCTGCATACTATCACATACCCCACCCTCACCCTCACCCCCATCACTCCAACTCCTCACATATGTCCCCCTATCACAAACCACAAATCCCAACACAAAGCCTTGCATGTAACAACAGAGCATGGACACCCCTCACCAATGCATGGCCACTGCACATACCCACACACACCCCTAAACATTTAGCACACAAGGTCCTACACAAGAATGCAAGAACTGGGGTACAGGGTCACCCACCCATTGCACACCATGGCACACACAGATGCAATAATCATGCCTTTACGCCCCTGCAGGACCCCTACACAACGTCACCAGACAGGAGGGTCCAGACATGTCCACTCCACCCACAGAAGAGGCCCACAGTGATGACAGCAGCTCTGTCCAACTGGATCTAGATGACCAGCCCGGCCCATCTGGGACCTCGGGACAGTCGGTTCCTGTTAGAAATGGGGTCTTTGGTTGACAGTCAGGTTACCCCCTGTTCAAGCAAGGGCCCTCACTCTAGTCAGGGTAAAACAGAATCACCTTCAGCTAACCCCTGCTTACCCCCTTGGTAGCTTGGCAGAGCAGTAGGCTTAACCTCAGAGTGCTAGGTGTAAAGTATTTGTACCAACACACACAGTAACTTAATGGAAACACTACAAAATGACACAACACCAGTTTAGTAAAATAGGAAATATTGATCTAAACAAAACAAGACCAAAACGACAAAAATCCGACATACACAAGTCAAGTTATGAATTTTTAAAGATTAAACTCAAAAATAGCGCTTAGAAACAAAAAATGCTTCGATGAGATGTTAACACGGCGTCGTGACGGAGTCGTTCCCAACAAGCCAACACCAGCGCGCCGGACACGGAGTCGTGTAGACCCCCAAGTACAGTACCTTTGGTGAAGAGTGAAAACAAGCCGATGCGCAAAGTCGGGGATCGCGGCGTCTGTGCGAAACGTTGAATCCGTGCACTTCGAGCGGCGTCGGTCACGACGTGGTGCGGCGACTTCCACGGAGTTGGGGACTTCAGCGGGGCTGCTGCAGCATCGGGCCTGCGAAGAGCGTCGCGTTCCAGCGAAGATCACGGCGTCAGGTGCAGGCGGCGTTACCGGATTCAGCAGAGGCGTCGGTCCGAATTCGTCCAAAGTCGATTTCCTTGGATTCCACCAGCTTTCCTCTTAAGGGCCCAGGGACTGGATAGGGCACCACTTGTCGGGGCAGGAGTCTCTCCAGAGACTCCAGGTGCTGGCAGAGAGAAGTCTTTGCTGTCCCTGAGACTTCAAACAACAGGAGGCAAGCTCTAACTCAAGCCCTTGGAGATTTCTTCACAAGATGGAAGGAACTCAAAGTCCAGTCTTTGCCCTCTTACTCTGGCAGAAGCAGCACTGCAGGAAAGCTGCACAAAGCACAGTCACAGGCAGGGCAGCACTTCTTCCTCAGCTATCAGCTCTTCTCCAGGCAGAGGTTCCTCTTGGTTCCAGAAGTGTTTCCTAAGTCTGTAGATTTGGGTGCCCTTCTTATACCCATTTTAGTCTTTGAAGTCACCTTTCTTCAAAGGGGACTCACACCTACTTGTGAAATCCTGCCTTGCCCAGGCAAGGCCTCAGACACACACCAGGGGGTTGGAGCCGGCATTGTCAGAGGCAGGCACAGTCCTTTCAGATGAGAGTGACCACTCCACCCCTCCCTCCTAGCAGAGATGGCTAATCAGGAAATGCAGGTTACAGCCCAGCCCCCTTTGTGTCACTGTCTAATGCAAGGTGAAAAACAACCCAACTGTCAAACTGACCCAGACAGGGAATCCACAAACAAGGCAGAGTCACAGAATGGTTTAAGCAAGAAAATGCTCACTTTCTAAAAGTGGCATTTTCAAACGCACAATCTTAAAATCAACTTTACTAAAAGATGTATTTTTTAATTGTGAGTTTAGGGACCGCCAAACTCCACATGTCCATCTACTCTCTAGGGGAATCTACACTTTAATCATATTTAAAGGTAGCCCCCATATTATCCTATGAGAGAGGCAGGCCTTGCAACAGTGAAAATCGAAATTGGCAGTATTTCACTGTCAGGACATATAAACCACATTACTATGGGGACCGCCATTTGGCCGCACCGCGGTCAAAAGACCACTGGTGCCATTCTGACCTTCCCGCTGGGCCGGCAGGCGCTACCCAAGGTAGCGCCCGCCGGCCCAGCGGGAAGGAGCCCTGCAACACAGAAGCCGGCTCCGAATGGAGCCGGCGGTGTTGCGGGGGTGCGACGGGTGCAGTTGCAGATGACAAAATGAATGGAGCATAGAGCATCTGGTTCCTTCACCAGAACTTCAGAAGGGGTGCTGCAAGAGCTCCAGTGCTCCCAAACAATTGTATGTCAGCCTTGTGAAGGTGCCCCGCCAAGGTAGGGGTAACTGCTTGGAAGGTCAGTGCAAACAGGCACTTTTAAAAACAACAAAGAAAACAAAAAGGAAAGGCAAGAAAGAATGCAACCACACCAAAGGGAGCATCATGGACCAGCCATGAAGCTGTACTCCATGGACCCTTATGGGCTTCAATAAATTAGCATATTACTTTGTTGATGCTGCAAAAGCATTGGGGCACCACAGAAAGAATTTATGTTGTGCTTTGGAGACTGCCAAGAGAGCAGCAGGACTCTCACAGCCACAAAACCATAATTTTTAATACTATCAGCCTAATACTCCTAGGCCATTGAATCCAAGACCCTAAGAGGTATCAACTCACAGAGACATTGTATGTGATCAGAGACCTCTGTGTGGATGTTAGGCAACCTGGTTAAACTCAAATACAAGTGCATAATGAGATTTTCACTGATTTATTGTTTATGGTTGTATGAAGTTCATGATTGCAGTGCAGGTTACAATTAGTGTATATTTCTGGCATCCCCATGAATGCTTTTGCATTGATTAAATACTTATGGTTTAATGGCTTATGTTCTGCTAATTGATTGAATCATGATACCCTGGATGAACAAGTGGGTTTCACTTTTAATTGATCCATTCCACATGACTTTATTAGACACCTGGTAGATATTGTAATTGTATATTGTATTTATATAGCACTTACAACCTCTGACACAGTGGTGCAAGTCTTTGTGGTGAGTAGCATCCTATGCAACAACCCAGGTTCAAAGTAGAAGGGTAATAAATTGGTGATATGTGCTTCGTTTAACTTGTGAAGTTATTTGTTTTCAGTTTGTTAGATGGGTGCATGTGAATTTGCATGCATTTACTTTAAAATGTGGTTTTGTTTGGCAGTTGAACTTGCATGAGTCTGAAAACTATTAAAAGTGTCTCCTGTTGAGGGGGTCTAAGATGCATAGCATAGGTTATTATGTAACTCTGACCTTTCCTTTTTGTATGCTCCCTGTAGTTGACAAGGCCTGTTACATGGAGTTGCCATAGGCATTTCCATCTGCCAGTTTGATTCAATTTGTATTTTTCTGCATAGTAATTAATTTTGTGTGTAATAAAGTACCTCTCCTTTTCAAAATAAATGCACTGAATTGATAGCTATTTATTAGGTGTTTTTGTTGCAACACAGTGTTCTAAGTCTCCAGCTCTCAGCAGCTCCCCCAAGTAAACTATGGAGCCATATCCAGAAGAGATATTCTGGTTCAGAGCAGAGCTGCATGCCTGTTTTCTTGTATTTGAGGAATTTAAAGTTTATGCATATAATCTGGTAATTCACTAAGGGATTTCAGGCACTGTTTCCAATTTTTTCGGTCTACATTTCACACTCTAGTTCAGAGAGATTATGAGTTATGTGTATTCATTTTAGACACCTCAAATTCAGAAAAACAGGCACCTCAGCTCTGGACAGAGCTAGTGCACTGCTTCATGATAGGTCCCCTAGACTTCTTAACCTCGCTGAGAGTCAAGTGCTATATGGGGTGCTGGACTCCAGTTTGGGGTGTGCAGTGTGGTAGTCTCTGTAACACCACAGGCAAAAATCCCAGGGGCATACTTACAGTCCATGTTGCATTGCTGTTGCACCACACAATGTGGTGCAAGGGTGACACAAGCCCCAGATGAGATTGATGAAGCCATCAATGGCACCTTGCATAGTCCAGAGTGGCTTCATAAATCTCAAGGAAAGCAATGCAGCACAAATCACTGTGTTTACTTACTCTGCTCCAGGGAGGCATTCCATGAGTGTTCTGTGGGTGTTCACCTGCTACATGCATGAATTTTGACACATTCTCAGATTTACCAGACATGGTAGACATAGGAATTTGCCGTAAACCTACACTTCCCCAGCCTAGGTGTCACAAGGAGAAATATCTTTATTTCTATTCATTTTTTTCTCTATGTGTGCTGCATTTTGCAGCACACTTGGAGTGAAGGAAAAGCCTCAGGGGCAACATGCAATGGAGGCACCATTGTACCATGGTGCAAGGGTGCCTGCATTGGCGCTAGACAGACCATTGTTGCACTAGAGCTGGGATGCGGATAAGTTTGGTAACCATACTGGGATAAATACTGCACATTCCTGCCCTTTTCCCTGTGATACAGCACAGCAAGACTTGTTGCTCTGCACCAATTGGCCATAAATACGGCCCCCAGATTTTTAACAGCATAGGACCCGCATATCACACTGATAGTGTACATCATGATTTCACATGATGCTCTCATTGCATTCAGGATTGCTAACCAGAATGCATTATGGCATCTCATTGATTTTATAACACTGCTTCATTGTTTGCTTTCAAAAATATTCATTAATCAATATATCTATAGATGCCAGAGTTTTCCTGTAGTTTCAGCACATCAAAGAAGAAGAATCTTTTTTACTTTTTTTTACTTTTTTACTTGCTCCATATGTGCACTTCGTGTCACTCTATCCATCGGTCAAATACATGCAAAAGCAATTGCAAGCATCACTGTGCTCAGCAAACCTATATATCTAACCCCACAGTTAGGATTCACGTTAAATCGATGTCCTGAGGCTAGTTTTAACTGAATAGCATCATATTGGTGAGTGGTCATCAAGCCTGAAAGAGATGTTGCTTTCATATCCTGCACACTGTAGCTTTCTGGTTCACTATTTCAGCCCACTACCGGCTGCCTATGTTAATTTTGGTATTTGAGCTGGGGCAACCCATCGGATACATTTGATATGGGGTAAAAATAATTTGTGGGTTCTCTTCTTTTCTAACCAGCTGTTCTCATTTGATGAACACTGGACTCCATTCTTAGGGTGTGTTGCAACAGCTTACAACATGCTCATTACTAGTGGCCTCTTTATTCTGATGGGGTTGGTTTGGCAGTTTTTGGCCTCAAGAACAGCATGGGATTCTTTGCTTTTATTTGGTTATTACGGCTGCTGGAAACATCAGAAATGAATGTGGGAAATTATGAACTACCTACAGAATTAGTCCCGGAATCACCAGTAACCTCAGTAGTTCATAATTTCATACTGAAACCTCCGGCTCCAACTTGTAATGGCCACATTTTCTCCACACCTAAGTTACCGGTATTCACATTATTGGTATCTCTAGGGGTGGGAAGAATCTGGCTCATTTACTGGGCCACTCTTAATAAGGGACATAGGGCCAGATGTAGGAAGAAAGCAAATTGCGAGTTGCAATTTGCGAGTCCTTCCGACTCACAAATTGCAACTTGCAATTTGCTATGCAGAAAGGTGTCTCAGACACCTTCTGCGACTCGCTATGGGGTCGCAAAGACCCACTTCATTAATATTAATGAGGTGGGTCGCAATTTGCGACCCCATAGCGAGTCTGGGCACTCACGGGGATGGTGGCCTGCTGGAGACAGCAGACCACCTTGTCCGTGACTGCTTTTAAATAAAGCAGTTTTTTTTTTCAACCATGGTATTCCATTGGCGGTACACACCGCAGCGCTCAAAATACACACACACTTACAAAACACAACTACATTGGACAATTCAAAATACACACACCTGACACACATACACACACTACAGTCACACACTCACACCACTATAAAACACACACCCACATCACCTATAAACGCTTAGAATGAGATTTTTGGAAGAAGCAGAGAGACAGAAAAGCTAAGACAACACCAACATCCAGAGGCACACAACACAATCACTCATACAACATCCACGCACCTCACACCACACACCCCAACACATCACCGCACACAACAACAACCATCACCTCACACATAACCCACACCACATCATGGCACCTCAAAGACACCACAGGTTTTCTGAGGAGGAGCTCAGGTTCATGGTGGAGGAAATCATCCGGGTAGCGCCACAGCTATTCAGATCACAGGTGCAGAAGACATCCATTGCAAAGAAGATGGAGCTATGGTGGAGAATTGTCAACGCGGTGGGACAGCATCCAAGAACACAGGATGACATCAGGAAGAGGAGGAACGACCTACGGGGAAAGGTACGTTCCGTGGTATCCAGACACAAGGGTAGCCATACAGAGGACTGGAGGTGGACCCACACCTCCTTCCCCACAACTAACAACATGGGAGGAACAAGTCTTGGCGATCATGCATCCTGAGGGCCTCGCAGGAGTAGCAGGAGGACTGGACTCTGGTAAGTCATATCTTTACAACTATATCCCCCACCCTACTTGCATGCCATCAGAAACTCCTACTCCTTCCCTCAACCCCATCACTCCACCACCTCACATATACCCCACTATCACAACCCACACATCCCAATACCAAGCCCTGCATACAACACCAATGCATGGACACCCATCACAGACCTGCATGGACACATATCACCACAGCACGTCCAAGGGGGAGACTCACCCAGGGCACACAATCACCACTCACACAAGGGCCAAGACGATAATGCAAGCACAGTAGTAGAGGGAAACAAACCCATTGCACAAGATGGCACACACAGATGCAATAACAATGCATTTAAACCCCAACAGGACCCCTACTCAACATCACTGGACAGGAGGTGCCAGACATATCCAGTCCCCCCACAGTGACAACAGCAGCTCTGGAAGCCTGGATCAAGATGACCAGCCCGGCCCATCAGGGACCTCTGTACAGTCGGTTACCCTGCCACAGTCCAAAACCACACTGAACCTCCCCCCTCAGCAAACACCGCCACAGCACCCACCCGGCCGGCCCATGCCACTGTCCCCAGGACACATCAATCTGCAGTGTGTCCACCAATACAGGGACCCCAGGCAACCCCACTAACACAGAATGATCAGGGACCTGGGGTCGGTGGCAGTGGGCACACGGTTCAGGGGACAGAGGCACAGCATGACAGGGAAATTGGGAGGACTGCTCTATGACAGGGGGAGGACAGGCCTAGGGAACCCACTCTCCACAAGGCACTCTCCAACATCATGGGAGCATACCACCATTCCCAGGAGATCATGGGCACAGTACTGGCCAAGTTCCAGGAGACCCAGCGGCTGCAGGAGGAACAGTACCTGGGGATCATGGGGATTCCTGGACAGCCCAGTCCCAGGAAGGCAGAACAAAGGATTTCCTCTGAGAGAGGGTGTTACACCCTCTCCCTTTGGAAATAGGTGTAAAGGGCCTGAGAGGGGTAGCCTCTCCTGGCCTCTGGAAATGCTTTGAAGGGCACAGATGGCGCCCTCCTTGCAAAAGCCAGTCTACACTGGTTCAGAGATCCCCCCCAGCCCTGCTCTGGCGCAAAACTGGACAAAGGAAAGGGGGAGTGACCACTCTCCTGACCAGCACCTCCCAAGGGGAGGTGCCCAGAGCTCCTCCAGTGTATCCCAGACCTCTGCCATCTTGGATGCAGAGGTGTGAGGGCACAATGGACATCTATGAGTTGCCAGTGCCAGCAGGTGACGTCAGAGACCCCTCATGATAGGTGCTTATCTTTCTCTGTAGCCAATCCTCCTTTGAGGGCTATTTAGGGTCTCTCCTGTGGGTATCTCACCAGATAACGAATGCAAGAGCTCACCAGAGTTCCTCTGCACTTGCCTCTTCGACTTCTGCCAAGGATCGACTGCTGACTGCTCCAGGACACCTGCAAAACCGCAACATATTAGCAAGAAGACTACCAGCAACTTTGTAGCACCTCATCCTGCTGGCTTTCTTGACTGTTTCCTGGTGGTGCATGCGCTGAGCGCTGTCTGCCTTCACCCAGCACTGGAAGCCAAGAAGAAATCTCCTGTAGGTCGACGGAATCTTCCCCATGCCAACGCAGGCACCAAACTTCTGCATCACCAGTCCTCTGAGTCCCCTCTCATCCTGACGAGCATGGTCCCTGGAACACAGGAGCTAGATCCAAGTGTCCCCGACAGTCCAGTGGTCCTCCTGTCCAAATTTGGTGGAAGTAAGTCCTTGCCACCCCATGCCAGACAGTAATCCTGTGTACTGCATGAACTGCTGCTGCTAGAGCTTCTGTGCACTTTTGCAAGACTTCCTTTGTGCATAGCCTAGCCCATGTCCCCAGCACTCCGTCCTGCATTGCCCAACTCACTGATTTGGACTCCAACTCCGTGGGACCCTGTTTTGTTGTGCTGAGTTGACCGTCATGCTCAGATCTTCTGTACACCTGTTCAGGTTCTTCTGCGGGTGCTGCTTGCTTCTGCATGGGCTCTCCGTGTTGCTGAGTGCCCCCTCTGTCTCCTCCTCCAAGGGGCGACCTCCTGGTCCTTCCTGGGCCCTGGCAACACCCAAAACCTTCAACCGCAACTCTTACAGCTAGCAAGGCTTGTTTGTGGTCCTTCTGCGTGGAAATAACTCTGCATCGTCCAGCACACCGTGGGACATCTTCTGACCAAAGGAGAAGTTCCTGGAACCTTCCGTTGTTGCAGAATCTTTGGCTTCTTCCACACGGAGGCAGCCCTTTTGCACCTTCATCCGGGGTTTAGTGGGCTCCTGCTCCCCCAGACACTTGTATGACTCCTGGACTTGGTCCTCTTCCTTTACAGGTCCTCTGGTCCAGGAATCTGTCTTCAATGCTTTGCAGTCTGTTGTTGTCCTTGCAGAATCCCCTATCTCGACTTTACTGTCTTTCTGGGGAAGTAGGGTAACTTTGCTCCTATTTTTCAGGGTCTTGGGGTGGGGTATTTTCTTACACTCCCAGCGACCCTCTACACACTACACTAGGCCTGGGGTCCATTCGTGGTTCGCATTCCACTTGCATTCTATTGTGTTCTACAGTGTTTGCACTACTTTTCTAACTGTTTACTTACCTGATTTTGGTTTGTGTGTATATTTTGTGTATATTACTTACCTTGTAAGGGAGTCTATCCTCTGAGATACTTTTGGCATATTGTCACTAAAATAAAGTACCTTTATTTTTAGTAACTCTGAGTATTGTGTTTTCTTATGATATAGTGCTAAGTGACATAAGTGGTATAGTAGGAGCTTTGCATGTCTTCTAGTTCAGCCTAAGCTGCTCTGCTATAGCTACCTCTATCAGCCTAAGCTTCTAGAACACTACTAATCTTCTAATAAGGGATAACTGGGCCTGGCACAAGGTGTAAGTACCACAAGGTACCCACTATAAGCCAGGCCAGCCTCCTACAGTCATGTACCACATAGGTTGCACAGGTGTTTTTGCACTAATGTGAGTAAATCTGTGTGTGTTGTTGTCTGTCCGTATTACTGCCCAAATGTTCTGTGATGCAGTTAGGTGCCATGCCATGTACCACCCTGAAATGGCGGCTGCTTGACCTGTAAGGAGGGACAAGGGGAAATGAGGTAACTGCGCTGGCGTTGTGCAGCGTCGTGTTAGGCGGTCGAAGACCGCCGCGAAATTCAGCATTGGTTCTCATTGGGCCCTATGGGTTCCAGGAGCCAATGACGATGTATGCCGGCAGTGTCGGTACACACCACCGCCATTTTATACCTGTTCACTCACTTGATACCTGACCTTCAACAGGAGAGGACCTACACTGTCAGTACTGCTGTGACCTGAGTCTGGAAGCGACAATGGCTACAGTGTCTGGTGAAAAGGCCCCTACCTTCACTTTGGAGGAGTTGTAGAGACTAGTGGATGGGATCCTCCTCCAGTACACACTACTCTACGGTCCTCCAGACGAACAGGTGAGTACACTGTGAGTGTGGATGGAAGAGACATGTTGGGGGGGCTGAGGCCTGCATGTGAGGATGGTGAGGGGATGTGTGTCAGGGCATGGATGAGAACTGGTGGGCAATGAGTATGACGGGGCGGATGGGAGAGTAATTTCCTTTCCTCCTTTACCTTTCCTCTAGGTCACAACCACCAGAAGAAGGGTATTTGGGGTGCCATCACCAAGGAAGTGCGGTCCCTTGGGGTCTATCATAGATGGAGCACCCACTGCCGCAAGAGATGGGAGGACCGCACCGCTGGAGCAAGAAGACGGTGGAGGCCCATCTGGGGAAGGCCTCCCAATGCGGAAGGGGTACCTGTCGCACTATGACCCCCCTGATGTTCAGGATCCTGGCGGTGGCATATCCGGAGTTGGATGGGTGCTTGAGGGCATCGCAGCAGCCACAAGGGGGTGAGTACAGTCTCATTCAGCTGACTCTGCGCACTTTATGAGGTGTCTGGGTGGTGGATGTGGGCTGTGTGTTCCCCTAGGCCAGGGCAAACTTGCTAGGGTAAGTCCTTTGTTAGGCTGGCTCTGTGGCACTCCAACCCCAAAAGTGGTAGTGGCCATCTACAACTAGTCAGGCTCCTGTGGGTTCCAGGTGTGCAGCTAAAGAGGTTAGGCATATTCCCCCATGGGCAGGTGATTTTCCGAAGAACTGTTCGTGCATGGTGTAGTGCATAGGGCTGCTCCCTGTGTGTTGTGTCCACCAACGGTAGTGCTTGTTTTGTCACCCTGTCCTTGTTTGCATTAGCATCATCTGGTGGAGGAGCAGTAGCACCAGAGCAGGAGTGAGCTGCAACCCACGTGGCCCAGGAGGGTGAATGTACGGAGTCTGAAGGCACCAGTGGGACGGAAGGCGAGGGGAGCTCCACGACGGGGACAGGAGGGGACACCAGCGACATCGACTCCTCCTCTGATGGGAGCTCCCTTGCTGTGGCAGGCACCTCTGTGCCCACCGCAACAACAGGTACAGCTGCCACCCCCCCACCAGCACCAGCACCACCCTCCCAGCAGCCCTTCAGCGTGTTTCCCGTGCCCGCTCACCCAAGAGGGTGGGCATCTCCTTTGCCCCAGGCAACTTAGGCCCTGTGCCAGTCAGCCCTGCTGCCCTCAGTGTGGAGGCTATTGACCTCCTGAGATCCCTCACTGTTAGGCAGTCCACCATTTTTAATGCCATCCAGGGTGTCGAGAGGCATTTGCAGCAAACAAATACATACCTAGAGGGCATTCATTCTGGGCAGGCAGCCCAACAGAGAGCATTTCAGGCTCTGGCCTCAGCACTGATGGCAGCCATTGTCCCTGTGTCCAGCCTTCCCCCTCCAACTTCCACTACCCAGACCCAATCCCCTCTACCTCAGCCTATCCCAAGCACACCTACAGTCCAGCATGTACACACATCAACACACAAAAGTGGCTCAGGCGATCATTAGCACCACACATCCCACAGGCACTCACACAAGCACCATCCCCATGTAGACACACCAACATCCACTGCCTCCACTGTGTCCCCCTCCTCCACGTCCCTACCAGTCTCGTCTCCACTCACACCTGCTTGCACTACATCTTCAGCCACTACCTCCATCACCAGCACGTCCATTACTACACACCGCTCACGTGCAATCACCACCCCCACTACCACTCACATGTCCCGTGTGTCCTCTCCCAGTGCGTCTGTGAGCCCTCCTCCCAAAGTACACATATGCCGGTACACACCCACTCAACTGCCATCCACCTCACAACAGCCTCCAACCCATGCAGCTTCACCCAAACTCAGCACATGTACACCTCCTACAACCCCTACCTCATCCTCCATTCCCAAACCCCCTCCATCTTGCTGTCCCAGTGTGGCCCAAAAACTTTTCCTGGCTACCATTGACCTCTTCCCTAAACCTCCCCCCCATCCTTCCGCTAGGGCCAGGTTGTCTAGAGCCCAGACCAGCACCTCAGCCACCAAATCGTCGTCCACTGTGGTTCCTGCAAGTCCAGGAGGATCGAAGGGGCACCCATCAGGGCTGCCAGTGTGCCCTCTACTGAAGCTATGGACCAGCCTATTCTTTCACCTGCCAAGCTAAAGAAGGGGCCCGCAGGCAGGAGAGAAAAGCCGTACCACCCACCCTGCAAGGCCTCCTCCAGAACCACAGAGGACAGTGCCAAGGTCTCAGCAGTGACTGCCACGGTGGGGAAGGGACACAAGAGCAAAGGAAAGTCACCTAAGGGCATGGAGCCTCCGGGTGAGGGACTGGTGACCCCCATTTCTCCAGACAGGCCAGCAACCTCAACCTCTGTGGGCACCTCCGCAACAACCGCCACCTGCCCTGCCACCTGCCCCGCCACCCGCACCACCACCTGCACGGCCGCTGCCACAAAAACAGTCACCAGCATCATCCCCAGTGGGCAGCCTTCTGAGGCAGCAGGAGTCTCTGTCCACTACTACAGACACCTGCACCAAGTCACCACCGGCAGCATCTCCGCTGCAGACACCACCGCAGCCACCACCATTTGCCCCGCGATGTCCCCAGCCAGTGCCACTATAGCAGACATCAGCATCATCCCCAGTGGGCAGCCATCCGAGGCTGCAGGAGACATCCTGCACCCTGCACACATTACATGAGGCACCACCACCAGAACTGGCACTACCAGCAGTTTGCAGCCTAAATCGTCGCATGGTGGAGTGTGGCTCTGGCTCCATGGGGTATCATGCTACCTGTTACCGGAGTATCTTGTGGCTCAGACACCCAGGTGAGGGAATGGGAACTGCCACACCCCTGGTGCTGCAACACTGGACACAAAGCCCCCTCCCGAACCAATTGAGAAAAGCATCCACTAACACAGTCCTAGGCAGGATGAAGCACTCTGGGCACAAAACCCCCTCCAGAACAAGTGGAGAAAAGCATCCACTAACACAGTCCTTGGCAGGATGAAGCACTTCTTCCACTAACACAGTCCTTGGCAGGATGAAGCACTCTGGGCACAAATTTCCCTCCAGAACCAGTGGAGAAATGCATCCACTAACACAGTCCTTGGCAGGATGAAGCACTTCTTCCACTAACACAGTCCTTGGCAGGATGAAGCACGCTGGGCACAAAGCCCCCTCCAGAACCAGTGGAGAAATGCATCCACTAACACAGTCCTTGGCAAGATGAAGCACTTCTTCCACTAACACAGTCCTTGGCAGGATGAAGCACTCTGGGCACAAAGCCCCCTCCAGAACCAGTGTAGAAATGCATCCATTAACACAGTCCTTGGCAGGATGAAGCACTCCGGGCACAAAGCCCCCTCCAGAACCAGTAGAGAAAAGCATCCACTCACTGTATCCTTGGTAGGATGAAGCACTCTGGGCACAAAGCCCCCTCCAGAACCAGTGGAGAAAAGCATCCACTAACACAGTCCTTGGCAGGATGAAGCACTCCGGGCACAAAGCCCCCTCCAGAACCAGTGGAAAAATGCATCCACTAACACAGTCCTTGGCAGGATGAGCACTTCTTCCACTAACACAGTCCTTTACAGGATGAAGCACTCTGGGCACAAAGCCCCATCCAGAACCGTGGAGAAATGCATCCACTAACACAGTCCTTGTCAGGATGAAGCACTCTGGGCACAAAGCCCCCTCCAGAACCAGTGGAGAAAAGCATCCACTCACCTTATCTTTGGCAGGATGAAGCACTCTGGGCACAAAGCCCCCTCCAGAACCAGTGGAGAAATGCATCTACTAACACAGTCCTTGGCAGGATGAAGCACACTGGGAACAAAGCCCCCTCTGGAACCAGTGGAAAATGTCACCCACTTGAAAGACTGTGGCTTTGCACTCCCCAGGACCAAACAATGGGCAAACCACCCACTTGAGAGACTATGGCTTTGCACTCCCCAGGACCAAACAGTAGGCAAACCACCCACTTGAGAGACTTGAGAGACTTGAGAGACTGTGGCTTTGCACTCCTAAGGACCATGGGTCCACGTGGGTATGGAGCCCCCTCGAGGAGCAGTGGCATTGTCCCATCTTCCGGCTGAGATGCCCCCCCTCTCTCCCTAGAGGTGCCTGTTTTTTTCAACCTGATGCCCCTGTAGTGTTCTCTCCATTTTGAGGCAGGTGTCATGTGTGGGCTTCGCCCATGCTTTTTGGGACCAATGGTCCACAGACATTTAATGGGACAGTGTTCGGACTTCTGTACTTGCTAATAATATTTGTATATACTGATGATTCAAATTTATCTTGGCCTATCTGATTGTTTGATTATTATACTCGTTAGACTCATTTCATTTGGTCCTTGCGTTCTTCCAGGGGTGACAGGGTATATCTGTGATGTGACTGGATATGTGTATGTGTATGTGTTGCTGTGGGTGGGGGTGTTCCGGGCGTGTGTCACTCTCTTTTCCCCCTCCCCTCCTGGTGTGCTAGGTGCAGTATTAACCATTGTCATTGCTGCTGTCTTTGATGTTCCTGGTAGATGAAGAGGTAGACCAGCATGGGCAGGACCTGTAACTCTGGTTCCTCGTTGAGTGTCGAGAGGTGAGTGGTTTCCCTTCCAAAGACTGTTTCTGCCGTGCTTTTGATTGTGTTGGTACCGCCCTGGAAAGGCCAGCAGATTGGTGCCTTGTAATAGTGTGGGCGGTACATTGTCTTCCGGCTGTCTGTTGTTTGTTTCTACCGCCGTGGCGGTCGGAGTGTTAAAGTGGCTGTCTGTGTTGGCGGTTTCCGCCATGGACGTAATTCAATTTTTCTTAACAGCGTTTTATCACCGACTGCCCTGGTTGTAATGAGGCCCTTAGTCTCCAGTAGAGTGAGATCACTTTTTCGAACTCCGAAAAATGATATATTCTATCCAGTGTTCCTTGATGACCTCAAGAAAATAAACATGTCTCCTTACCTGTCTTCTACAATTAAATTCTTAGATTTTATTCTGCGCCCCCAGGAGCCACAATTGCCAAAACTGCTCAGTTTCACCTGTATGCTCTCTAATAAGTTACATCTCTGTCATCTAAAAATTGTTGGTCATTCTTTGCTTTTTCATGGTTGTGTTTTAGCAATGCCATTCTTGTAGGAGATCCTCAAATCTCCCTCAGACTTTCAAAGACTTTGGCCCTCATTATGACCCTGGCGGTGACTATCAAAGTGGCGGTAATACCACCAACAGGCTGGTGGTAATTACTGGCAAATTATGACCATGGCGGAGAAAACTCTCATAGACAGGCAATGTACCACACCAACCACCAGGGCGTAAACAACACTCACCACGGTGGTAGCCGTCAACAGCCAGGCGGAAGACAAAGTACCGCCCACCATATTTTGACGCTGCAATCTTCCACGATTTCCGGGGCAGTACCAATGCCATCAAAAGCCTGGTGGAAACACTGCACAGAAGAGCAAAGACTCACCATCGGAGACACAGGGAAAAACAACACCACCATGGAACTTGAACTGCAAATCTTCCCGACGCTCATCAATGTCATGCTCCTCCTGGAACACCAACGCAAATGAAGATGACAACGGTGAGTACAGCCACCTGGCACTCAAGAGGGGAAGGGAGGAAAACGAGAGTGACACACACGCGCATGACAACACACACCATACACACAACCAGCTGCAGATGAAAAACAATGGCACACAATACATGGCAGAATAATGCAAGGACCACAAGAATGCCTGTAATGAGAATGTATTGATATAAACAGCTACCAAACAAACCAATTGTACGATAAACAGATATGTACAAATGTACACAAAGGGTCAAGGCCCAGTCCAATGTACTAAGGGCCCACATGGTCACAGGGCACAGTCCAAAGCTCAACTGGAATCCTGACTTCATCCGGATAGAACTCTGCAGGGACATCAGTTTGCAAGTGGGCAGGCACCTCAGTGGGTTGGGGGCGAGCGGGCACCCAGCCGAAGACAGGCACTGGTTCTGGAGGGGGCTCCATGCCCACATCTCTGTCCTGGGGATTGCAAGGCCACAGTCTCTGGAGTGGGAGAATTTCCCACTGGTTCTGGAAGGGGCTCCATGCCCATTACTCTGTGCTGGGGAGTGTAAGGCCATAGTCTCTGGAGTGGGTGACTTTCCCACTGGTTCTGGAGGGAACTTCATGCCTTCTGCTCCTGGAGGGGGCCTCTTGTACAGCAGTCCCTGGAAGGTGGCCTACATGGCTTGCGCTGGTGGTGATGGCTGCACTGTGTCATCTGGAAGTGAGGGCTGCATATTGTCAGCAGGTGAAGGTTCCTTCTGGGCAGCTTCTGCTGGAGGTGAGGGCTGAATTGTGGTGGCAGGTGAAGGTACCACCTGGGCAGCCTCTGCTGGAGGTGAGGTCTGAACTGTGGTGGCAGGAGGAGGTGCTTCCTGGGCAGGCTCTGCTGGTGGTGAGGGCTGAATTGTGGTGGCAGGTGGCAGTGCCTCATGTGAAACCTCTGCTGGAGGTGAGGGATGCACTTTCTCAGATGGCGGTGGGGGCCCTGTGACCACTGATGGTCGTGTCACCCTGACAGCCTCCGCTGGAGTCGAGGGCTTATTCCCCTTCATGGCAGGAGGAGTTGGATCCTTACCCTTTCTGGCAGGGGTTGAGGGCTTCTTCCCCTTTATGGCAGGAGGTGCAGGCTCCTTCCCCTTTCTGGCAGGAGGTATGGGATCCTTAACGTTCCTGGCTGGTGGTGTGGGATCCTTCACTGAATTGACACCATGACTAGGTGGTATCACCACAGTCCACGTGGACTGTTTGGCTGAGGTGCTGGGCTGGGTCATTGGGACCCTGCTCTTACAGGCAGGACTCAGAGAGGGAAGAGGTCAAGTTGGGCAAAGAAAAACTTCTTATGGACAGTGGGGCAAGATGAGGGAGGAGGGATGGGATTGGAGGTTGAGGGAATGGTTGTAGGAGGTGTGGATGACTGTTGGGTGTGTGAGTGCTTGAGTTTGTGTCCTTCAGGAGGGGAGACAGACAAGGTGGGAGAGGACACAAGGGGCGCATGCAGGGATGTTGTGGAGGTGTCTGCTAGTGAGGTGTGTGTGCTGCTTGTTATGGTGATGCTGGCGGTTGATGCAGTGCATGCAGTGTGAGTGTGGATGAGATTGTGAGGGAGGTGGGGAGGAGGAGGACAGGGAGACAGTGGAGGCAGTGAAAGTTGGTTGTGTCTACAACTGTCTGATGTTTGCATGAGTGCTTTTGGGGTGAAGTTTGGTGCCTGTGTTTGACAGTGGCACTCTTGGGTGTTGTCTTGTGTGCATGCTCGTCTGTATGTGTGCATGGGATGGGTTGGGGTTGAGGAGACTGGGACTGGGAAGTGGTAGTTAGAGGGGTACAGTAGGAGCAGTGGCAATGGCTGCCATCAGATAGGAAGCTAGAGCCTAAATCGATCTCTATTGGGCCAATAATCCACCGTGGATACCCTCCAGGAGTGCATTGCATTGCTGTATCTGGGATGCCAGCCCCTGGATAGTATTCATAACTGTTGACTGCCCTACAGAGATGGATCTCAGGAGGTCAGTAGCCTCTTCACTCAGGGCAGCAGGGTTCTCTGGGGCAGGGCCTGAGATGCTTGAGGTGAAGGAGATGCCCACCCTCCTGAGTAAGTGGGCACAGGCAACTTGCTGAGGGGCTACTGGGAGGGCGGTGCTGGTACGGGGTGGCAGATGTACCTGCAGCTGGGGTGGTCACAGAGGTGTCTGCCACCACAAGGGTGCTTCCATTGGGGGAGGTATCTCAGTTTGTTTTGTCACCTCCTGTGTGGGCCGTGGTGCTCTCCACGCCCTCCATCCCACTGGTTCCCTCGGCGTCCGTGGATTCTGCCTCCTGGGTCCTATGGAATGGAGCTCCCTCTGTTGCCCCTGCTCCTCTGCCAGATGATGCTAATGCACACATGGACAGGATGACAGAAGAAAATAGGGGGGAGAGAGAAAAAGGAAACACTGGGCCAATTACTGCACCAAAACCACAGTTGGCATACACAGCACCGTCACACACAGGGACCAGGCTTGAGCACTATACATTGACAAATATTGTAATAATCCCCACTGCACTCACCTTCTTGTGGTTGCTGCGATTCCCTTAAGCACCCATCCAGCTCTGGGAAGGCCTCAGTCAGCATGCAGGCCATCGGGGGGCAGGTTTCATAGGGCACCCCTTCCTCGTTGGGAGGCCATCCTCAGCTGGGCCTCCTCGGGACATCTGTGCCCATGTCTCAGGTCCTCCCACCGTTTCTGACAGTGGATGCTCCGCCTGCCATAGACCCCCAGAGTCTGCACATCCATGGTGGTGGCACACCATAATCCCTTCTTTTGATGGGTGCTGACCTGCAGAGGTATTACAGACAGAAGGACACCATTACAAATACAGCCTGTCACACAAATGGCACACCAATCCTGTTACCGTTACCATTGGAACACACATCGGCCGGCGCACACCATGTACACCCCCACAAGATATCCCCTGATAACACAATGCTTGTACGCACATCTCCATGCATCCTTCACACATGCATCGTGCGCAAGGTGTACTCACCTGTTGGTCTGGAGGCCCATACAGCAGTCTGTACTGGGGAAGGACCCCATTCACCAATCGCTCCAACTCCTCCGAAGTGAAGGAAGGGGCCCTTTCCCTGGTCACACGGGCCATGGTAGGTTCCAGACACAGGTCACAGCAGCACACGCAGTGTAGGTGTTCCCCTGTTGAAGGTCAGGAAACAAGTGAGGAACCAGATATAAAATGGTGGTCACATACGCAGCAGTGTACACAGTCACCACTGACGCAGATCCCCATTGGCCACTGTACTCTATAGAGCCCCATATTATCCATTGAGGAATTGCACGGTGGTGCAAGACCGCCTTCCGCCAGGAAACCCAACGTCGTCAGAGTTGCCTCACTTTCACCTGTCCCTCCACACAGGACAGGTGGTCACCATTGTTGTGTAGCCGTTTTAGTGATAGCTCAATGCACGTTATTTTAACATACTAGGCTAAGCCGCTGTGCATTCCATCCTAGATATATTTTACTTTGTTATTGTTACAATAGCCACTTTTACGGTCTTGTTTTATTTTCTGTTTATCTAACTGTTTCTGCCTAGGCCAGCACTCTGTTCTCAAACAAGAGATTCTTGCTCACTCTGTTCTTCTTCCAAGGCCACAGCACGGTGAATTGCAGGTGAATGTGGTAGAAGTTTCATTTCCAATATTCGCAGAACACACACATCCTTACGCAGGGACATTTTCTCAGAACATTATCTGTGTTGCTATAAAAACACTTCCTGGTCCCTTACATGTTAGAGGGAGATTCCAGCCAGAGAACCATGACTATATGCTCATTACCAAATGCTTCGCTACAGATGCTAATGCGGACCTAAGTCCTTTGCTCAAGTATGGGGGATGATGTCTTCCCAGGGCAACCTGAAGGGCAGAATTAGAGCATAACATGCTTTGCTCTATCATAAGGTAGGTAGGAGTTAGTCTATTGACCATAGTGACAATATGATAGCGTTATTTCTAAGCTTCACTCTCCCTGTCACAATTTTAATACTGTTATGCTGTGTCGTCCTGGCCATTGCAGCTCACACTTTGCTATCTAAGATGCAGTTGTTTTATTAACATCATTATTAAAACATATACTGACTCTTTTTGTCATTTATATATGAGACTAAGGTAACTGAGAGAAACGGATGAGACCTCAGTGACAACGGCTTCCCTGAGAAACCAATTATGTTGTGCGCTTGGCTGCCCAGTCATCCCTGCCCTCGGGTAGAGATGAGGCACTGCTAGTTAGTCGGAGCAACGCCCGGATTGGAGCGACAGGTGTCAACTGCAGTGGGTCAGACATAGTCACCCACGCCACGGGGGATTCTGCCACTCAAAATCCAATAGTCCCATTAGAATAATGAGAGCCTATGCGACACCATTCCTTGGTGGCGTACAAGGGTCATATCAACCTTAACTGTGTCACAGCCTAGATTAGCACATACTTCGCCATTCCCAATGTCCCATCACATAAATGAACTCGGTACACTAAGGTTGTGGTTCCATTGTTCAAATTGTGACAGCCTACTCATTCTTGTTTCCCTTAGGTACCTACCGCTGCGGACAAATAGGAGGAGAAGACATACCCCCGTGTACAAACCCCTTGTGGACTTGGCTACACTGGAGGACAGGCAAATTATACTCACCTGTAGACTGGACAGGGCCACAATCAAAGAGCTGTGTGCCCAATTGTAGTCTGACCTGATATCTGCTAACCATCATCTGACTGGGATTCCCCACTCTTGTGTAAGTGCTATCAGTGCTCCATTTCTGGCAAATGGTTCTTTCCAGGTGACAGTGGGCTTGGCAGCAGGAATGTCACAGCCAATAATCTCAATCGTGCTGGCAAGAGTTCTGTCTGCCCTGGCTAAACACATGTGTAGCTATGTAGCTTTCCCGCAGGTGGAAGATCTGGCCTCTGTGAAGTCCGTATTCTATGCAATGGGACATCTATTGTGGGGACCATTGATGGTACACATATTGCATTAGTCCACCCGTCAGAATGAACAGGTGTTCAGGAATCTGAAAAGTTTCCACTTACTGAATGTGCAAATGGTGTGCCTGGCGGACCAGTACATCTCCGAAGTCCATGCTAAGTATCCTGGGTTGGTACATTATGACTTTGTTCTGAGGAATAGCAGCATCCCAAATGTAATGGCCCAACTACAGAGGCACAGGGTGTGGCTAATAGGTGAGCCACGGTCCCCACCCACTGTATGTTAGTGTATACCTTCAGGTGTCATCCACAAATCATTGTTTGAGGCTAATTGTTGTCCCTCAATACTTGCAGGTGACTCTGGCTACCCAAACCTATAATGATTGCTGACCCCTGTGAGGAATGCCAGGACAGGGGTTGAGGAACTTTATAATGAGGCACATGGGCAAACCAGAAGGATCATCAAGAGAACCTTCAGGCTTCTGAAGGTCAGGTTAAGGTGCCTCCACCTGACAGGTGGATCCCTGTGCCACTCACCCGGGAAGGTCTGCCAGATAGTAGTGGCATTCTGCAAGTTACAAAACCTGGCCCTCAGATAGCAAGTACCCTTTCTGCAGGAGGAGGAGTCTGGAGAAGCCCTTATGACAGCAGAGGACCCTGAGGACAATGAAGATGAGGATGCTGAGGATGAGGACAACAGAACATCAGTTATCCGTCAATACTTCTAATGACACACAGGTGACACGGGTGCAACTGACCATTCCTCTGATTATTGATGTATTCTGTGAGGCTGTAGCATGATAGCATTGTCTTCTATTACAGCTCAACTTACTTTCATCTATGGCTTGTCTTTTTACAGATGTTGGTGGGATAAGAACTGTGTACTGATGTGATGACTACAGACAGCTACATGTCCTTATTTCTATGCTCTCACAGTGTTCAGATTATTTGCACTAGATGTGACTGTTTCCATCAATGCACATTTTCAAAACATAAAATACTATTAGTCAAGTTGTGTTCAAGGGTGTTTTTTGTAGTGCTATAAAATTAAGGGAAAAGTGCAATGGAATGGGGTGATGATATAAGAAAATCCAAGGTATTGTTCCAAGCTGTTTGCAGCACAGATCCAGTGTCCAAGGGGCCAAAGGAAGTTTAGCAAAGGCAGTTCAAAGTGGACAAGATTACTTTGTTGGATGCAAGTAGGACAATCAGGAGAGTCATATTTCCTGGCGGTGGTCTTGGCAAGTGTCTCTGGTTTCTCTCTGGCTCGCAGGTAACGTTTGCGGGGTGGTTCACCTTCTGCAGGGGGAGGGGTGCTGGTGGTCTGTGGGTCTTGTGGCGGGGCCTCCTGCCCACTAGCTGCAGTGGAGAGCTGGTCAATGCACTGGCTAGTGGTAGGGGCCCGCTGCTGTGCAGTTGCCTCCCTCATGAGTTGGCCATGTCTGACAGCACCCCTGCTGTGGAGATCAAGATGGTGTTAATAGCTTGCAAACCATCCCCGATCCCCTGACACTGTTCCTCCTGCAGTCACTTGTTCTCCTGCCCATTGTCAAGGATCTGGCCCATCGTGTCCTGGGAATCTTGGTAGGCTCCCAGGATTTTGGTGAGTGTCTCCTAGAGAGTCGGTTACCTGGGCCTGCCCCCCGATGCACAGCGGTCCTCACAGTGACCCTGTTGGCCTGTGCCTCTGTCCCCTGAACGGTGTGCCTACTGCCACTGACCCCAGTGTCACAGTGTCCTTTCCTCAGGATCTGCACGTTGCTGAACAAAAGGCCCTCCTCTCGGCGTTATCAACTCAGAAAGCTATTATAGCCAGTCGGGGGGAAGGGAATTACGGTAGGGAACAGCAGGGAGAGAGATCTGAAAAGAAAAGGTTAGAACAAATATGCACTTACTCATTCATAGCAGTATAACTCATCAATAGACTCTTGACTAAATGCGTCTCTGTGATACCAGATGGAGACCCCTTTTGCTTTAGAAGTGAGGGCAAAACCCCTGCTTTGAATCATGGAACAAGAATAAACTACAACCTCAGAACCAAGAGATGGCAAGAGCATTGGTCTATGATCATACTCTGAATATCAATCCTATAACATCTATGCATTCATAACATAAACCTTTGATCATGACATAGAAAATCTCCAAGAATTATATATGCTTTTCACGTATTATGCTTTCCAAAAAACAATGAAAACTATAATTTGCTTATCTCCCAAAATACTTTCACATTCACCACTATAAGGCTGGAAAGATTTTACTCATTGAACTTGAAGCGCTTTGTTCATTATGCCAAATAGCGCTTTGATTTGTTTCATCTGAAGCGCTACACTCCGCTCGTTATGCTAAGGGGCGCCTTACTCATGTGGCCTGGATCACTTTGATTGTTGTGCCAAGGGCTTTTTATGCATGTGGATTGAAGCGCTTTGATTGCTGTGCCAAGGGCACTTTCTTTATGTGCACTGAAGCGCTTTGATTGCTGTGCCACTGGCACTTTACTCATGTGGACTGGAGTGCTTTGATTGCTGTGCCAAGGGCGCTTTACTCATGTGAACTGAAGCGCTTTGATTGCTGTGCCAAGGGCGTTTTACTCATGTGAACTGAAGTGCTTTAATTGCTGTGCCAAGGGTGCTTTAGTCATGTGAACTGAAGTGCTTTGATTGTTGTGCCAAGGGCGCATTACTCATGTGGACTGAAGTGCTTTAATTACTGTGCCAAGGCCGCTTTCCTCATGTGGACTGAAGCGCTTTAATTACCGCGCCAAGGCCGCTTTCCTCATGTGGACTGAAGCGTTGTAATTTCCGTGCCAAGGATGCTTTACTCATGCAGACTGAAGCGCTTTGATTGCCGTGCTAAAGGTACTTTACATATGTGTCCTGAAGCGCTTTGCTCGTTGTACTAAGGGGCGCTTTACTTCTGTGCTCTGAAGCGCTTTAATCATTGCGGCAAGGTGGCTTTACTCTGAAAACTGAAAACGCTTTGCTCGTTGTGCTAAGGGAGTGCTTTACCTTTTGGATGTACAACTCCCCTCAAGATTTGGCTCATCTAGACCTTACCGCTACGAGTACGACCTACTCATATCTGAATTCACCATGGAAACAAGGGTACTCCAAATTTGACGTTCATCTTCCGTGCAGGAAATCTGCTCTTCTTCACCCCAATGATGTTCATCTTCCATTCAGGAAATCTGCTCTTCTTCCCATGAGGTCTGACTGCATCAAAGTCTTCAAAATAGTGAGCAACGTGCTTGGGTGTGGCTGGGCTTTATAGGCCTGCCACACCCCAAGATGGCTGCTACATCTAAAAACATGGGAATTGTAGTCCCTTCATGGAATAGCACTGATAAGTGCATCTTGTCCACGAATGTCCTGAACCTGCAGCTCTTTGAGCTTTCCCAAAGGGCAGACGATGCTGATGGCCACCTTTGGAACAAGAGGGGATGACAAGTGGTGTACATAAAGTGCTGCAGAGCCGTGCAGCAAAGTTTCGGGCGGGACCTGGACCTGGACCGCGCATAGCCTTATTCCTGACACCCAGGTCCCTGATTGTCTTAGGGATGAGGTGTGGCCTGGAGTCCCTCTACAGGTGGGAACACTGCTGATTGATGTGTCCTGGGGACAAAGGTGTGGGTATGCTAGGTGGGTGCTGTGGTGTTGGATGTTGATGGGGAAGGCTCTGGGTTAGACTGTGAGTGGGCTTGGGTTAGACTTTGAGTGGTCCCTGATGGGCCAGGTTGCTGGTCCAGATCCTGAAGTCCAGAGTTACTGTCATCACTGGGGCCATCTTCTGTGTGGGGTCTGGATAGCCGTGGCAGCTCCTCTCTGCTGACATTGGCTGGGGCACTTGCGGGGATGTAAGTGATGTATTATGCTTCATGCCTGTGACTATTGTACATCCGTGGCTTCCCCTCTATTGTTGCTGTTGCCCTGCCACCTTTGTTTGTGTATGGTGATGTATTGTGTGATTATTAGTTTCCCTATGCTGTGCATACTTTGGTGACGGGTTTCCAGGCAGGGCTGGGAGGGCTGTCCATGCATTGCTATGGCATGCAGGGCTTGGCCTTGGGGTTAGTCATCTGCGTTGATGCAGTGTGTGGGGTGGAGTGAAGGGAGGGAGTGTGAGGGGGTGGGAATCCTCCCCGATCCCCTGATACTGTTCCTCCTGCAGCCACTTGTTCTCCTGCCTGTTGTCAAGGATCTGTCCCATCGTGTCCTGGGAATATTGGTAGGCTCCCAGGATTTTGGTGAGTGCCTCCTGGAGAGTCCGTTCCCTGGGCCTGTCCCTCCCCGGAGCACAGCGGTCCTCCCAGTGACCCTGTTGGTCTGTGCCTCTGTCCCTTGAACGGTGTGCCCACTGCCACTGACCCCAGGTCCCTGATTGTCTTTGTTACTAGGTGTGGCCTGGGGTCCCTCTACAGGTGGGCACACTGCTGATTGACATGTCCTGGGGACAGAGGTGTGGGTATGCTAGGTGGGTGCTGTGGTGTTGGATGCTGATGGGGGAGGCTCTGGGTTTGACTATGGGTGGGCTTCGGTGACCGACTATCCAGTGGATCCTTGATGGGCCAGGTTGCTGAATTTAATTGCCCTCGGTTGGCTAATTCTTGCTTCAGCCTCCCTTTCAGAGCTTAGCCTTTCTTTTAGGGAAATGCACTGATATGCTATTTGGTTCAGGATACTATGACTGGCCCATATTTACTAATTTCCCAACACAATGCAGCACCCAGGTATGTTGCACCGCTTTGTAAAACTCTAACTTGCAAAGATTGGCATGCTTCTAGTGTAATCACATTTGTTGGAGCTCAACTACGGCTGCTTTGCATGACCTATAGCCTGGCACCATGGTGCAGAGGTGAATGTGCACTGTCTAGCCTCAGATTTGTTGAGGAGTCATACTCTTCTAGACCAAATTCCTATACGTAGACAAACTCCGATTGTTCCCACACATTAGATGTGCAATGCATTCCACCACAATTGCAATTACTTTTTTTGATTGAGAAATTATCAAATTTCCCAACGGTTGTACCTGCTTCAAGTAGGTATTAGTATTTGAGGCAAAGCCTGGCCTTGCTGTCTTAGTAGATTGGGTTCTGCGCCCAAACCCATGGGGGGGTTGCGCTGATCTGCCTCAATAAAACTTGCCTCGTTTTAAATTGATGCAAGGTGTTTTTTGAGCTGTGAAAAGTTCACATTCCAATACAAAAAATCTTTTGCATTTGACAGTAAATAGCATATGCCATGTTCCATTACACTATAACCAGCACAAACCCTTAGGAAACCTGGGCCACAGTCTCCTGTCTTGGCTAGGAAAGCATGCTACCTGATGCATTTGGAAGGAGAGTCCCATAGGTTTTCAACAATACAGGTACTAAAGTGTAATCCTTAATAGGATCTTATGGGAAACTTTTTGCACGCTCTCCAATACTGGCTATTTGTCACTTAGCTGAAGTTACTTAGTTAGATGTAATGACCACGGATTCATGCTTTACACAGTTCAGTTACTCACATAATTTCCATTTATCCATATGGTTGACTTTAGGCTTGAGACAATTTTTAATTACGCAGGAAAAATGTGCTATATTTTTTAATTCTGTGATTTTGCGCAACTTTTTTAAGTGAGCATAGAGTTTATTTAAATAAATATTACGAGATGTTAGCGGGAGACTGTTCCACACAGAACACTTTTTTTTACAGTAGTTGCCCATGTGTTTAAAACAATCATGCAAGATGTACGCAAACCACAGTCCTCGATAGAAGCTTAAATGTGACCAATTTTGAGAAATGTTCAAGGAATGTTTTGAAGTTTCAGTGGAGATTATTTAATTTTGCACACTCTTGATGAAATCATAATTAAAATCTATGATAACATAAAATAGCTCCTTAAACACTTGATAATCCCCTGCTATCCTAATTGTGAACAAATAATGTTAATCAAGGCGTTCCCTGCAACATATTTTTGTCTAAAATTACATGCTGCACTTGACTCACGCTAAGGAGCCTTTGACTAACAGAGCCTAAAGGGATTTTTAAAAAGGAAAGCAAAAAGTATTATGCAATTGTCTCCAGCATAAAGGCAATGAGGACCAGATGTATCAAACTTTATTGCATTCGCAGACTGTGCGAATCGCAAAATTTGGCCGTTTGCGAATGCAAAAATGCCTTTCACGATGTATGAAAGGCATTCACAGAGGAAATATAAGGAATCGCTAAAATAGCGATTCCTCGCAATTGCAATATGAATTTGCGTGTCGCATTCTGCTTGTCGCAAATAGCGACATGATTTGGCGAATTGCAATCGGCATAACGCAAATTGCGACCTATATTTCCAAATCGCAGATTGCGATCCGCAAAAACATGTCGCTATTTGCGATATGCAGATTGCGATATGCAAATTACGTCTCGCAATGCTATGCATCAAAAATTAGCAAATAGCGATTATTCGCAGAATGGCCTTTTGCACATGCAATTTACCACAAAGTGAAATCAGGTGGTAACCAGGAGCAACCTATATAAAGAGGCCCAGAATAACTCAGCCCCTTTTTCACAATGGCTAAACTCTACATTTTCAGAGTGCGCATAACCCTTTTTGAGGAGACAGAGAAGGAGATATATGAGAAGTACAGGTTACGCTCAGCCTTGATACTTGACCTGATAGCTGATCTACAACCCATATTTGAGCGCAACACACAAAGGACCCATGTGCAGGTATTATGCTCCCTGCACCTATTAGCCTCAGGGAGCTATCAAGGGGTTATAGCAGCATCTGGAGGGGTCTCACAGAGTGTTCTCTCATGATTTCTCAATGCATTTCTCAATGCCATGCTGAGCAAAATTCAACAGCACATTAGATTCCCCAACACCCCGCAGGAATTACTACAGACAAAATTCAATTTCTACTAGATTGCCCAATTCCCACATGTAATTGGCTCCATCGATGGGACACATGTAGCTATCTGTCCACCACCGGCCACAGTGTATGTTTATCGGAACCATAAAAGTTCACATTCCATGAACATACAAGTAATTAGCAATGCCTCCAACATCATAACCGATCTCTCGGCCAGATATCCAGGTAGCACACATGACTCCTACATCTTTCGGCACAGTGGAATTGACACAAGACTACTAGCTGCAGAGTTTGGCGAAGGATATCTACTGGGTAATGTAATAGTTGACAATGTTGTATCGATGTAAATGTGATGTCCCATATAACAAGTACTCATTTTACTCTCCTGCCATTCTAGGAGACAGTGCCTACGCCATGTGGTCATTCATACTGAGGCCCTACCTGAGTCCTGCAACGCCAACCAAAAGGAGGTATAATGCTGCTCACAGGACAACCCACAGTGTTGTATAGAGGACCTTTGGCCTGCTGAAGAGCGGCTTCAGATGCATACACAAGAGTGGTGATGCACTACAACACAGACCTGAAACAACATGCAAAATCATGACTACATCTGCTATGTTGCACAACATTGCTACAACGAGGGGCATGCCTGTGGAACCCACCGAGCTGGACTCAGATGAGGATGGTGATTCCTTGCCACCCCTTCACCCAGTAGACAGAAGCAGTGCATCAGAGGGCAGACAAAGACGTGCTGATATTACGTGCAACCATTTCTGACCTAAGTATTGACGATACCACCTCTATTATATGTATTGCTATAGGTAGCATCTTTATTGCCTTGACTTCAGGAAATATATGTTTGATTAGGACATTGCTATGCACTATATACAAACAGGTGTGAGTAACAGTGTCACACTATTAGCATCATAGTATAACTGTTTTGCTACATGTTAAGCTAGTCCCCTGCACCTCTTATCATTACTTCCTAGGTCCACACACTCCCCTTGAGTGCTCAATGGCCTCAGTGGCACCTCTTGTAGCTGGTTCAAAGACATTACTGTGTCTGGTACTGCGACGCCTAGGATCCATCACAGGGGCTGTGAGACTGCTGAGGCTAGAGAGCTCCTTACTATCCCCACCACCCAGTTCGCTGTTTGTAGCACTCCATGCTGTCTGCATTGTCTCCTAAACACTGGGTATTTGCTCTAATCCTTGTGCAACGTCCTGACTGTAATGTGCCATCTCCACTTGTATGCCCACAACACGTCGCAATATCTAGGCAGTTGAGGTAGAGAGACGATTGAAAGATCTGCAGGACTCATCCAATCTGCCCATCAATTGGTGATGGCGCCTACGGTGTCTGACATGCTCCTGCTGAATCACAGTGCAGAGTTCCCTAATGGCGTTTGTCATCTCCTTTGTGTTTTCTGCTGTTGTTTGCTGTCCCCCATGCAGCTTGCACATGTTTTCATTAAGAGACTCTAACTTCTTGTGTATTACTCCCATGTTGTCATTGTGAGACTCAAACTGTGCATTGCGCACAAGTTATGATTGATTGACACCAACTGCCTGTGCATTGACCTCATGGGTTTACATTGCAGGTGCTGCACTTTCAGCATGGAGGCTTCAAGTCTGCCAAAGAGTGATGGACCCTCTCCTTCATCAGTGCACTGTCTGCCTGCATTGTGACATCTCCTGAGGGTAGTGGGCTAATGCTGGGGCAGGGACTGCTGTCTTACTGTGCTTCTAGCCTCTTGGGGTGGAGTGGGTACTTCATCCGGTATTTCATCAGAGTCCAGGTTATACTCTGGGAGAGGAAACACTCTTGCCCTGCGTCTAGTTGGTACATTAATGAAGGACTCACTGGTGTTTGAGTCAGACTGTGGCTGTGTTTCGCTATCCCCCACATTTCCACCTTCTGCTGCATCGGGGCTCGGAACATCTACAAAGACAATGTGCAGCATGTCATTTTTTATTATTTCACAAATAGTTGCATAATAGTATTAAATGTACACTGACATAGTATCACTAGGAGTATTTTGTGTTGTTTCTCTATTTGGCTGAACACTGTCTTGCTATTTATATGGTAGTTGTCCTTTATGAGTGTGGACTACCACTTCCATAAGGCATTGTTGCGATGTATGTAAGATGTGGCATGGACTACTTATCACACTGCATCGTGCCAATAGCTCTTTTATAGGGGGCATTTGTACATGCACATATAGGGAAACACATCATTACTGCCCTTACCATTGCTGGTGGTGGATGTCCCTGAGGTGTCAATGTCAGTGACACCACTGACAGCTTCAGAAAGCAGTGTGGACTCCACCATGTCTTCCATTGGTGTGGACGGTGTCTGGATGGGTGGTCCCCCTCCGCTACTCCTAGCCTCCTTTAACCTGCTGGCTACCCTCTCTTTGGCATGGGAATGCAAGTTGTACCATTGCTTCCGTATCTCCTCCATGAAGTGCTGCACAACGCCCGCTGAACATATTTTGGTCTGGATGTCTGACCACAGTTTCCTCTCTCACTTTCAGGTACCTGAAGTGAGTTTTCCCAAAAAGTTTGTAGTGGTTCCTGACCACCTCCTCAGTGAGCACCTCCAATTCATGCTCACTGAATTTGAGCTTGTGCTTCCTGTCCCCTTTCTCCTTCACATTCCCTTCAGTGGCCATGTTGCTGTTTGGTCCTGGTTGGCTCACAAGGCTGTCTCCCTTGTGCTGGGCTGTGTCTCTCTGCCTGCTCCTGTGGGTGTTGGCTCCTGGAAACAGCATGGGCTCATTCACTTCAAGGTTGTGATGTCATCAGGCTGTTCCTATTTGCCGTTTTCGCAATTTGTGATTTTCAAATACTGAATTGCTATTTTTTGCGATTCAGTATTTGCAACTCGCAAATTGTGTTTGAGAATTTTAAGAAATCGCTATTACCGACTCACAGTTTTGATACATCCCATTTTGCATTTCTTAAATAGCTATTTCGTAAAATTCGCTATTTAAGAAATACAAACCGGGAGCTTGATACATCTGACCCTACATAGTTTTTTTATCTTTGTCTCAGTTCATTGTAGACATATTTAAAACAATATGCATATTTTCCTTATTTCCATCATGACTTTTATATACAAAAATTGTTTTGTGAACTTGGGTTTGAGTTCCATACACTCCTAATGATAAGACCTCAAATCCCTAACCTCAAAACTACAATACGTATTGGAAGCACAGTGTCAATGACAAAGTTTAACCACTTTCGTACTGTTTCATAATAGTAAGTGTGAGAGACTGGCTCCTTTTTTCAGTACACCCCCACTTCTTGCCTGGTTTCTGAATGCAACTTGGACTGGAGTGCACTGGGATCCTGCTAACCAGGTTCCCAGTGCCAGTGTTCTTTCCCTAAAACATAGTAAAAGTAATTTGATACACCTTTAGCTACCACTATAAGTCCCTAGTAAAAGGTAGTTAGGTACCCAGCGCATGGGATACTATGGATAAGCCCCTGAGGGCAGCAGCACTGATTGTGCCACCCTCAAGCACTATGCATCCAGATGCACCCAGCACTGCCATAGCAGGCTGAGTGTCCTGGTGCAAACCTAAAATACAAACTCAACATGGCACCCTCTCTGTGTGCCCGGTCCACCCTGCACTACATATGTTATGGGTAAGTCACCCCTCTAGCAGGCCTTCCAGCCCTAAGCCAGGGTGCACCATACCATATTTGGCGAGGGCATAATTCCATAAGCAAAATGCCACCACTGTGTCCTTGCCAAAACTGAGACATAGTGAGTGAACAGAGCAGCCATTTTAAAATCTGTGCTGGGGGGCGTGGCCGGGTCACGAAACAAGATGGCCGCTTAGAGCGAGAGCTCCGTGCCGAGGCGGTCCCGGAGGGGTGACGGGGGCGAGAAGACAGCCGGACAACACACCGGGTTCGGTGCCCCTCCACCCCTACAACAGCGGCGACACGGAATCATGTCCGGGGACCCCGTAGGAGCGGGACGCAAGGCAGGAAACTCGCGACTCGCCCCAGGCCGATAAGGCCTGACAAAAGGGGCGGAGTCGCGTCTCCGGAAGACCGGGGACGGCGTGCCCGCAGCGGCAAGGAGCAAGCTGAACAGGCCGCAGGGACCGCGGGAGCCATGACGACCCGCATCCATCTCCCTACAACGCCAACAAACACCCGTGGACCTTCGACCCCCCACAGGGAGACGGGGAGACGCAGCAAAGGGGTGCGGCCCCTTCGACAGCCGGGAGAGAAACCCGGTCAGAGAGGTAGGATCGAATCTCTCCAAACTAAGAACGGCATCGCTGGAGGCAGAGGCACGACTTCTCCCCTCTTTTCCATCACAGAGGGACAACAAAAACCCTCCCGCTGGGATAATAAACTTTCGCCCCCCTCCCTCCAGACAACTAATACTGAGGAGGGCAGAGGGGCACGACGGGAGGCCCGTGGGGGCGAGGAGACGGAGGGGTGAGAGACTGGAGGGGCATCGGAGATGATGAGAGCCAGAGGGAGCCAAGAGAACAGAGATACAGGAGAAGGGAGAGGATTGGCACCAGTGTAAGCCACCGAACATCTATATCCTTATCGGAATCCACGGAGGGAATCTCGGGCCCCACGTGGCCAGACTCTGTGGACAATTGAGGCGATGCCCGGCAACAAACCGAACCATAAACCTGTCAGCAAGCCTGCACGACAACTACTATTCTCAGAAGCGCTACAACACAAACGCCTAACCCCCACGAAGATAAACCCTCAAACATCTCCACCTTTAAACGAGTCCACCGCGATGTCTGATAAAGATCAATCCACAACTATGGACAGGATACTACAAGAGATCACAACCGTCAGCCGCCGCATAGAGGGGATGGACGCCTCTATAACTTCATTGACACTAGAAACCAAATCCATGCGATCTGACATTGCAGGCTTTCAATCTAGAGTGACAGGGCTAGAGCAACGCATGGGATCACTAGAGACGCAGATCAACACGTCTCAGGAGCGAGAACAAGACTTCATCTACCTCAGGAGCAAACTAACGGACATGGAGGACAGGAGCCGGAGAGACAATATCCGCGTACTTGGGATCCCGGAAAACGAAGAAGGCTCGGATATGCAGGCTTTTCTGACCTCCACTCTTTCAAAAATGATTTAATTGGACTTTGACCCGCCGCTAGAATTCCAACGGGCACACCGGATAGGCCCAAAACGCTCTGACAACTCCTCAAGGCCCCGCCCAATCATCGCATGCTTGCTGCGGCATAATCAAACCCGACAAATACTCCAAGTAGCACGCAACCACGGCCCTTTCCGAATAGACCAGCACGAGATCCGAATAACCGCTGATTACTCCAAGGAAACCAACGAACGTAGAAAGGCTTTCCTAGCCCTACGACCCAGGCTTCGCAAACTAGAGATGAAATACGGTCTCTTTGACCCTGCAAGAATGTGGGTTACCAAAATGGAGTATCCAAGGACTTTTATAACCTCAACGAATTGAGACTCTTCCTTGACTCTTTCCAATCCCAGCCTATGGACTCTCTCAACACAGACAGTGAGCATGACATTGTAGGAGGCAGTGATAGGGCCGAAATCCCCCACTCGGGAATAGAAAAGGTGAAGACGGCTCTACACGACACCGGAGCCAGTCATAGAGGTAGAGACATGGAGAGACTAACCAGATCATATGATGACAGGGGTCAGATTTTACACGCAGTAGTAACCCACACCCAACTATCGGAAAGAGACAAATCCCGCTCCCCTTTAAAGCCTACAACTGGGTCTTCTTGAGAAGGTAACGCGACAAGACGACTTGTGGGACTATCGCTAGAGAGTCGAAAATAACAACTATAGACTCTGCGGAAGGATGAGTACCTTTCCAGATCATATGTGTTTTACTATTGTAATTGTCTAAGACTGCTAGTATCAATGTTAAAACCAGATACATGAAAATACTTATGCTCTTTATGACTAGAGCCGAGGCCCTATAATGAAAACTACCAGTAAATCATTATTTGCCCTCAGTACACAACAGATGATGATTATTAGAACAGGGATCAGACCCCACCAACTCCCTGTATGTTGAATAAGGGCCCGGTCCTGACCCTATAACCCTATAACAAGGTAACAAGGTAACAGGGGCATTAAACAGATAACAAAAATAAACACTAATTAACTATCATGGAACTTACCTTAGATTCCACACACTACAAAATATCTCATGGTAGTAAATAACAAAGTATGTGAAACCTCCCTAATACACACCACACTCGACCAGCGCTGACATTAGAACCGTTTAGCCCCCATTATCACCCCAAGGGATAGGACTAGACCGCGTAAAGATAAATGAACTCCAATACAGGGACACGCAATATGATACAACCTGAGACATATCAAAGCTCCCATTACTTGACTTTACTTTATTCTCCAATAAGTAACTGGGGAAAAAAAAACAAAAAAAAAAACACGAGGACATAATACAACATAATACCGCATAACGAAGCGAAATAATATGACATTCTACACTGCCACTCCGCACCTCATTATAACATCACAATGTAAGTTATAAACTATTAGCTATTCCTTTCCCCAGATGTTCGTACCTACCCCCATCCTAATCATTATTACTATCTTAACCTACCATCTACAATAGAACGACTATGATGGTGGCACATACCAAGTAAAACCTTAGTAGGTCAGTATTATGATGTAATAATACACGGCAAGGAGTTAGTAATAGGACGAGATACGCATTATCCTCGCGTAACCCGGGGCTCAGCTACACTCATTACCTATCCTACGATTAATAGAGAGACGCTTGGCATAATGGCTCCTAACATGATAATGTGATAAGATACCAGGATATGTTATGTTGATCAACCTAATATGTCATTGAAAAGTTGTAAGGCGAGACGAGACAAGGCAGTGTTATAGTTGAATAGAAATGCTCAGGAAGTATTATATTATACTGTATATTAATATCTTTATGTACCCATGCATACGCGAGAACTGTAATACTCTGTTTGAGCTCTTTCCCCCCCCTCCTTCGCCCTACCCCCCCTCCCTCGCCAGCCGGTCTCGGTCTTTCTTTCTGTCTGCCCAGTCCCTACTTTAATTTGCGACCCTATCTTATGAACTCCTAAACACCCTACGATACCATACAACATCAAGTACTAGGCACAACATCCTAAACACCATTCCCCATCAACACCCGACACCCCCCCTCCTCTCCAGCGCCGCCCAGGTACTATAGTTATTAACCGACCATTACTTCTGCCAATATACACTTTAATTATATAACTAACACACTAGCCACTAACCACTGATGAACAGACCCACTTCCCGATACATAAACATAAACATAAGCACTGCTGTGTACCCCCCCACCCCTCCTTATCACCGACATATCGATAACTGGCTGTCTGTTATTTCCCCCCTCGCCCCCCCGATCGAGATCGCCCGACGGCACGAGAGCTCCGAGAGAAATCGGTCCCGCCGTTTACAGACCTAACGAACGAAGGAGGTTGGACTCCTAACCTCCCTCATCCCTATCCTTCTCCACTTCTTCCCCCAAATTGCACGCTCTCTTGCTATACTCTCAATCTCAACTTCAGCACACGCATCCATTCCTTCCCCCTCCTTTTCCCTCTTTTCTTCTCCCTCTCATTTCTCCTTGTCTTCTTTTCCCCTCATATTTCCCCTCCATCTGGCTCTCATCCTACTTATATTGCCTCTCTTCCTTCACCCTCTCCTCTCTCTTCACTTTCTTCTCCAGAGGACTCCCTTGGCCTCCACCAGCCGCTAATCCTCGTATAAAATAAAACACTGTATCACATCGAAACACAACTCCCACTCTACCAACTAAGTCAATATCTCCCACCCTCCCTCCCCTCCCCACCAACACCAACCCCGGAACGAGGGTGCTTACTCACAATTATCCAATATGTCGAAATCCCACCCTCAAGCGACGCGACCATTACGCATACTCTCTTGGAATGTACACGGCATGACGAGCTATGTTAAGCGGAAAAAGATACTGTCCTATCTTCAATCCAAAAAAACAGATATAGCTCTGATTCAAGAGACTCATCTTGACACTCTGGAATCCAGTAAACTTAAACGGGATTGGGTAGGGAGGGTTGCCTTCAGCTGCCGTCCGACGAGTCAGGAATCTGGAAGTAACGGACCCCGCAAATGTGGAGTGGCGATACTAGTACGTAAATCCCTCCCAGTCACTATCATTAAAACCTGGAATGATACGGAAGGAAGGTATATATTTGCTAAACTAAAACTAGGGGACACTGTTTTATGCGTGGGATCCATTTACGCACCAACCGGCCCAAAACGCCCATTCCTTCTCCAGCTAAATCGCCTCCTGACAGAAATCGGAACTACTCGATACATAATCGGGGGAGACTGGAATCTCGTCCAAGACGCCATAATGGATAGGACAGGCCCTGTTGATATATGTAACAATCACGACAGAGCGCTTCTGACAGACCTGACCACCGACGTCGGTCTGGTGGACTGCTGGAGAATACAACACCCGAAAGATAAAGAATATACTTTCCTATCCACCGTCCATGGCACCCAATCGCGTCTGGATTATTTCTTAGTATCACACGCTGTAATCCCTCATATACAAGACACCTGCATCCTAGATAGCGGGCTCTCAGATCACTCCCCGATACTAATCCGGATCCAGGTGGGACTCACCTTCTCTGGTCGTAAACCATGGCGATTGGCTGTACACAGATATCGCTCTCCCCAAGGGAAAGAACAATTAAAAGCTCATGTAGCTACATACATGGCCGAGAATACAGGCACTGTATCCTCAAAAAGGATCCTATGGGCGGCAGCAAAAGCAACCCTGAGAGGGAATATGATGCGAGATGCAGCACTGGCCAACAACGACAGAATAGCCCGCCAAACCACTTTAGAGACCACGATACAGGACCTCACTAAACAATATACCGCCCAACCATCCCCTAGGCTGCGACACGCCTTAGAACAGGCCCGCATGGCACACAATGAACTCTATACATCTCAGGCGGAATACGCACTGCAAAAATTGCGAGGCCGCCATTACGAACAAGGGGAAAAAGCAGGTCGCCTCCTAGCGGCACAGCTCCGACAAAGAGAGGCAGCCTCTGCCATTGCTGCCATAACATCTTCTTCAGGAGCAGTGCTAACTCGCCCACAAGACATTGTAAACGAGTTCGCCAAGTACTACCGACATTTGTACACTCCTGAAACAACGACAGATCAAACACAAATGGAGACATTCCTTATCGCGGCCAATCTGCCCCGTCTGTCTGAGGCAGGCAGGGCCCTCTTGGACGGTAACATAAGCAAAGAAGAGATAACCCAAGTTATAACAAGCCTCCCCTACCATAAATCACCAGGAGAGGACGGATTCCCTGCGGAATTCTATAAATGGGCTGGGGAAGAGGCAATAACCGCAGTACATGAAGCACTGACGGAAGCATGTCAAGAAGGCTCCCTGGGCGCTCTATCCAATAAAGCCACGATTGTCATCTTGCCTAAGCCAGGGAGAGACACCCTTCTTTGCGGCAGTTACCGTCCTATCTCCCTTTTGAATGGGGATGTCAACTCCTAGCCAGTGTTCTAGCAGCGCGGCTACGCAAGGTGATACCATCATTGATTCACAATACCCAAGTAGGATTTGTACCAGGCCGTACCTCCAGAAATCATATGCGAACTCTTTGCCATACACTGTTAGAATCCATACAATTACCTGACGAAGCCCTAGCCTTGTCCCTAAACGCGGAGAAAGCATTCGACCGCATTGAGTGGTCCTACCTATTCACAACCATGAAGCATTTTGGCCTGGGGGAACAATTTATCTCTAAAGTGCGTTTATTATATGACCATCCCACAGCACAGGTTAACTGTGGGGGCATCATGTCAGACCCATTCCCTATCGGAAGGGGCACACGCCAGGGATGCCCCTTGTCGCCACTTCTATTTTTATTGGCTATGGAACCCCTAGCTGCCACCATACGAAATTCTCACCAAATAAAAGGGATCCATATCACCGGGGGCATATCCAAAATATATCTCTACGCAGACGACATTCTGTTAACAATGTCCGATCTAGAAACCTCGCTCCCAGCACTACTTTCCACTATACAAGACTTCGCATCCCTATCCGGATATCGGGTAAACTGGGATAAAAGTGAGGTACTACCATTGTCCCGCATAACGACGAGGGCAGCGATACATGGCCTCCAATTCAAATGGACCCCGACCCGCCTTAAATATTTAGGAACGTTCATTAACAGAGGTCTAGAACATATGGTCAGGGACAACATAGACCCCCTTATATCTAAAATGAAACAAGACTTTGCCAAATGGTCCCTACTAGGCCTGTCCATGTGGGGCAGGACACAGGCGGTCAGAATGGTCACCTTACAACGCTTCACATATGTGCTAGGCATGCTCCCCCTACAGATACCTCTTTCCTCACTCCGATTAATAGACGCATCCATAAGGGCCTTCGTCTGGGGCTCCTCACGCCCAAGACTGAAACCTGCAATAATACTGGCATGGCGGCTCTACGGAGGATTAGGACTACCCTCGGTAGAACAATACTCTCTGGCCCTACAACTCTCACAGCTAATATATACACTTCCGGATATAGCCGATCCACCGCAATGGGTGATCACAGAGAAACTCCTATATGGACAGTATACGGAGATGGGAGGAACATACGCCGACCATGTTCCCTTAGCTAACCCCATCCTCAAGGCTACAAACACAGCGTGGTGCAGAGCCCATCGACTACTAGGAGTACACCCCTCCCTGCATACTCAGGCTCCCATAGCAGGGAATAAAAGCATTAAAATAGGAGGGAATATTCTCAGATGGCCCCAATGGTCCGAGGCAGGTATCCACAATATATCTCACATAATAGATGGAGATAGCTTCCGCACATTCGCCTCCCTCCAGGAAGAATTCGGCATCCAAAGTAACCAGGAGTGGCGATATCTACAGCTCAAACACTGTATGCGGAGAACATTAGGAACCCCCCCGTGGATGCTCAAAACCTCACCCATCGTCACCTATCTTCAGAAATGGGGCCGACAAAAAGGCGTCTTGGCTAGCCTCTATGCTGAATTAACTAACCACCTTTACTCTCAGCCTTTACTTGAACGACTACGTTTAAAGTGGCAGGATATTCTAGAGATAACCTACACAGACGGCGAATGGCCAGACATACTAGAAGCCCTCGACAGGGGCGTACGTGAAGCACGCCTGAAATTTTGCCTATTTAAAATCCTTCAGGGGTGGTACTGGACCCCCGTTAAACTCTTCAGGGCAGGGCTGATACCTCACGCGAACTGTTGGAGATGCACAGAGCCATATTGTGACCAACTCCATATTTTATGCCACTGTCCAACGGTACAGTCACTATGGGACGCGGTACGCCTCGCCTTATCGGACTTCATACAGATACCAAAACCGACCCCACCAGCATTTATCATTCTACATGACATTCGTCCGTATCCCTCCCTATCGCGGGCACATAAACGATTAATCCACACAGCGCTTGCCACGGCCAAAATATGCATACTCCGGCACTGGAGATCCAGCATTGCCCCCACACCCATAGAATGGATGACGGCCATGTATCAAACGGCTACCCATGAACGAGTGATTTATAACCTACAGGACCAAGCAGAACAATTTGAGGAGGTCTGGCGCCCATTCTTGAAGAGACCATGAAGCGGCTGGTGGATGATCAACGGATGATCAATGTTCAATGATCAATGATTAGGGAATATCAATTACCAATCACCCTCTGAGAATCCTAGACTCCGGAAACACATTTAATCTCCTACTGTCCCCTCTCTCTCTCCCTAGCTACGCTATCCTCTCCCCTTTCTCTCTTTTTTCTCTCTCTCTATCAATCCACAGACCTCTAATTTTGTCATATGCACGAGACCCTGAACTACCCAACATAGTAATACAAGTCGCTTCCTAACACAAACAAGGACTGAGAAATCAACTCCCATAAGACGCAGACACTCTCTAACCGACCTTACCATATCTAACATACATACTATCTACCCCTAGATAATAACTTGCTACAGACGGAGCAGTACAGAACGATCTCCTCTTAGACCTGAACAAGCTAGTCTCAGGATACAAAGACCCCCTGCCTATCTCGAGTCTCTTCATTCTACATTCCCCCGGGATTACCCTTCCTCTCTCTTCCTCTTTCTTCCCCTTCTCTCCCCCTCCCCATTTCATATGACTATTTCGTCTCTCCCCTATACCAAGATCAACCCCTCCCACACAACCCTATCCTTGCTCCCCCTCCCTTTACCACCCCCCCCCCCACCTGTTCTCCACTTTTCTTCAAAATAAGGGTACAAAACTCAACTATGCAACTGGGAATTCTTACTTACCTGACAGTACATGCATATATGTTCACAATGGAAATAATTGTGGTAAAAGAACAAAAACAATGTTTTGAAAGCTAAATAGTTTGTTTATATGCTGTATGTATCGCCTTATATATTCTTAATAAAACTTTTGAAACTTAAAAAAAAAAAATCTGTGCTGGACACTGGTCAATACAAGTTTCTCACCTACATGATGGCTACTCTAAACCCTGTGTTGTTTGGTATCAAACAATTCAGATTACTAAATCCAAACTGGTACCAGTACTGGATTTATTATAAAAGTAGCCAGGGGTCACCTTAAAGGAGCCGCTAAAAAATCCAACTCTTCTGGCATGGTTGCTGACTGGTTCCATCCAGCCTGCGGCCTCCAGACAGCCAATCTACAAACTTTGGGGGAGAGCCCTGCCTCTCTGCTTTGTGAAACAAAGCCCTTCCTGGGTGGAGGAGCTAACTCCCCCTCCCTCAGGAATGTACACTGCCCTGGCAGTGAGCTTCAAAAGGCTACAGCCCTTGAAGCTCGACTCCCAGGCCTGCTGCTAGCAGCAGATGGCCTCCTCCTTTGCAAACCCTCACTGTTGGAGGGAGCAAAGGAGGGAAACCACACAAAGGGTAGGAGGAGTGGCATCACCTAGCCTGCACCACCCCTACGGGCTTGCAGGTGAAGTGGACCCTTCATTTCACTTTTCTCCATCTTGGAATGGACGCAACTAGCTAATCAGGTTTGGGAAGTGACCCTTCCCACAGGAAGTGGTCACTATAGTGGGTGTACACTACCAGTTTCCCCCTAAAACGCCCACTAAATTCAGTATTTAGTGGGCTCCCCTAGACTTTAGATTTGAAAAGGATTCAAGGAAGAAAAGAAGACCAGCACCAAAAGAAGACCACAGCAAGAGAACTGAGGGCCTACTGCACAAGAAAAGGCACCAAACCCTGCCTGCTGCACCCAGGACCTGAAAATTACAGCTGCGGAGGAGCTGGACACTGGACTGACCCCAATAAACCCGGGGGACCTCCAGGCTTCAGGGATCACCTCAGATCTCCCTCCTGAGTGGAGGCACCACTCAAAAAAAGCAAGAAACTTGCAAAGAACCAGGAAAACTATGACAGTCACTTCACTAAATCACAGATAACTCAGCAACCAGATGTCACAGCTGGATCCGACGACACACCAACAACCATTTGAATGAGTCTTACAACTATGCCAAGTTTGGTGGTGCTGCGCCCTATAGTGGCCGATATACAGCAATACCATGGGCACTGGTCCTCTGATATCAGACAACCAGAAAATCCGCTCCCCCACAGCTGAAAACGGACCAGTAGGAAGCCCAAGTCAAGGGACTTCCGGAACACCGTTGACCTATGCCTCAGTTGTTCTGCAAACAACCCCAAAAGGAGACTTATCTCCAGCTTCAGTGGACTTTGTTGCGCACTGCATCCAAGACCTCCAAAATGCCCTGCATCTGGCCACCCTGGACCTTGCATCATGGGTTATGCTGTGTGCCTTGGGTCCCCAACCCCTTGTGACCTCAACAGCAAAAGGGGCCCCCCAGGCACCACTTTGAATTTGCAAACCAGCTCCTTTTTTAAGTGGCCCATCCAGGTGGCCCAGTGCCTGTGCCAAGAACGTTTCCAACACTGCTCCTGCCAGAACCAGAAGCTGCCTGAAACTCTCCACCTGGCACAAGGTGCCCACTGACCTCTGCGACCATCCTGCAAAGGAAGAAACTGGTAACTCAACTGTATGATTTTTAATGCATATTTAAATGTGACTGCCTAATGATGCCCATATTGCGTAGTTACTCACAGAAAGAATAACTTTGCTAAAAAAGGCATAACAAGAAAACCACTTAACCTATTCTAAAGATTTTGTTCTTAAAAATTATATAAAAGTCTGAAGTATTTTTTATAAATTCTGGTCTTGAGTTATTCATTGAGCGTGTGTGGTGCATGATTGGATTTGTGAGTACAGCAAATACTTAGCACATCTCCTGGATTAGTCTAACTGCTCGACCAGCTACCTTGAAAATTAGAGCATTAGGTGGTATGTTTTTTACCCCTGAAAACTAACATGTGGTTGTTCGGACCCTCTGCATAGTGTGCTTGGTTTTTGTACACTACATAGAGGGTCAGCCTCCAACAGTAAGGAAAACACAAAGTTAAAAAATACAATAGTTACAACATCATTTAATAAATATAAAATGTCTAAAAAGGCCTTGCAGCACTCCGATAAGCAAGATTATAACGTAATGCAATGCCTATAAATTGAGAAGTTTACAGTATCAATGTTTAACAGCACATAATTATCTCCCACAAAACAGGTTGCAATACATTGCTTACTGTTCTCATTCAATTATTCTAAATAAAAAATGTTCTGAGCAGTTGGTTTGGTTTGTTCTGTAGGCCATGTCAAGTCAAGTCAATCTTTATTTGGCTAAGTATAGTCATAAAAGCAGAACATAAATAAAACATAGTTAAAAAACATCACTAAATGGAGGAATCCATATGATTCTTAAAAGCTAGGGGGCATCCTAAAAGTTGATAACAGCATGAGTGAGACCCAAAGCCACATTTGTGCAGGAATATAACAGATAACTTATGTTGTTTAATGTTGGTCTCGCACAAGATTAGAAATAAGAAATTCTTCCCTGAATAACCATACAGTGGACAAAAAAGCATAACATGCACAGTGCTTTATTTAGGGGCATTATGGCAGGGACAGTTCAGCAGTGACTGCAACCAAGATCCCCTGCTGTGGAAATGACACTTGTATATAAAAGGTACAAAACTGAATCTAGTCAACTAGAATCTATACTTTATATCAATAATATTATGTAAATATATCTCATGGCCTTAAGTTCCTTTAAAAAGGCAAAAGCTTACAATAGCCTGCAAAGCCTGGAAATCCATAAGGCATGATTGAGCTCTTCAATTAAAATATAAAGGGACTCATTTATGAGGCACTAGAGACACACTGGGGCTCCAGAGTGTCATTTTTTTATTCTCAGTTGGTGCAGTGTGCCAGCCCATATTTACAAGGCCCCGCAGTGCCACCTTGTGAGGCTTTTCAAAGCATTGTAAATATGGACATATTAGACCTGGCACCCTTGGCATGGTCTCCCCTGTCTTTTTGCCTCTGCTTCCTATGTTCTTGAAAGTGTTCTGGACTTTGATTTTGCTGGCTTTGGTACTCTGGGCACTTTACCACTGCTAACCAGTACTAAAGTGCAAGTGTTTTCTGTGTAAACTGTATGTGTACTTGGCTTTTCCATGATTGGCATATTTGACTTACTATTCAGTCCTTAGTAAAATGCACTAGAGGTGCCCAGGGCCTGTAAATCAAACTGTACTAGTGGGTCTGAAGCACTGATTGTGCCACCCACATGAGTAGCCCAATAAACATGTCTCAAACCTGCCACTGCAGAGTCTGTGTGTGCAGTTTTAAACTGCCAATTCAACCTGGCATGTGTGCCCCTTTGCCAGGCCCAAACCTTCCCTTTTTGTACATGTAAGGTACCCCTAAGGTAGGCCCTAGGTGGCCCCATGGGCAAGGTGCAGTGTATGTTAAAGGTTGGACATGCTCTGTTGTGTTTTTACATGTCTTGACAGTGAAATACTGCCAAATTTGTTTTTCACTGTTGCAAGCCATATCTCTTTCAAAGGTTAACATAGGGGCTACCTTTAAATATCTTTTAAGTGTAGTTTCTGATTGGGAGCACATGGAAATGTGGAGTTTGAGGTCTCTGAACTCACAATTTAAAAATACATCTTTTGGTAAAGTTGGTTTTTAGATTGTCAGTTTGAAAATGGCACTTTTAGAAAGTGGGCATTTTCTTGCTTATTCATTCTGTGCTTCTGCCTGCTTGTGTATTCCATATTTGGGTCAGACTGACAGTTGGGCTATTTGTGAATCTCCATTAGACAGTGACAAAAGAGGAGCTGGGGTGTAGCCTGCATTTTCTGAGGAATCTACTATGCTAGAGTGGGGTGGGAGGAGCTGACACTTACACCTGAAAGGGCTGTGTCAGCGTCACACAATGCAGTCTCTAACCCCCTGGTGTGTCTCTGGGGCGAGACCTAGGAAAGACAGGCTCTTGGCACCAACATAGACTTTCCTTTTAAGTTTGCCTACTTCAAAGGCAGAAAGGGGTGTAAGTAGTGGACACAAAGCCCCAGATTTTTAGATTACTTCTGGAATCAAGAGGAACCTCTGCCATGGAGAGTAGCTGAAGGGCTGGAGGATGAGTACTGCCTCTTTGCATGTGAGTGTGCTTTGCTGGGTTAGCCTGCAGTAGCTGTTTCTGCCTGAAAGAGGATAAAGACTGGACTTTGTGGTATATTTCTACTTGTGAAGTGTTTTCAAGAGCTTTGAAGGAGCTTGTTCCCTATTTTGAAGTCTCAGGGCCATCAAAGACTTCCTCTGACAGCACCTGGACTCTCTTGCTGAGACTCCTACCCTGCCAAGTCATTCCCACTCCAGTCTCTTGGCCATTGAAGGGAGAAGCTGGTGGAACTAAGACCGAAATCCATGCACAGGAGCTGTGCAGGGAATATTTTGACGCACTTTGTGCATTGCCACTGGGAAATTGACACGTCACCTGCATTGCAGCTGGAAAAACTACACAACGCCCGCTTGTGGCTGCTAAAATTGACACAACCCCCATGCAGCGCGGTCCCTCATCGCGTGTGGCTGGATTTTGTACGCATCATCGCTGTGCATCAAAATCAAGGTAACCCTGCACGGACCTGAGGTTGCCCATCCAGAAATTGATGCGTCACTCTCTTGCGGCAGAGAAAACCAACGCATCGCCGACCCAACCGGAGAAGAAACAACACATGGCCTCACTTGCGAGTAAGGTATCAACGCATTGCTGACTTTTCTGATGCTCGCTCGTCCTTGCAGCTTTATTTTTAATGCAAACCAGGTACTTGGTGTAACATCAATGATTCCATTGTTTTCTATGGAGTATGACTCTTTTTAATTTATAATTCATAACTTTACTTATGTATGTTGGATTTTTGTCAAATGGCTATTTTTCTAAACCTGTATTGTGTCCATGTTGTAGTGTTTTCGCTGTATTACTGTGTGTGTTGGTACAAATACTTTACACATTGCCTTTCAGATAAGCCTGACTGCTCGTGCCAAGCCACCAAGGGGTGAGCAGAAGTTATCTTAAATGTGTATCTCCATTGCCCTAACCAGTGTGAGGGTCCCTGTTCGGACAGAGGGCAAACTGACTGCCGACCAGAGCCCCCATTTCTATCAGGATCCCTTTGATGCATAACACAGCATGGAAGGGGTGTTCCAGGGGTGTTGTTTGAGATATTCCCAAGCAACACCCATGTAACCCGAAGGAATCTGACACTTTCGTAGATTTACAAGTCTGGGAATGCGACAGATTCCTACGCCACCTCAGGTGTGGTGTAAGAATGACACAACGGGGAGAAATATCATCATTTTTCACTGTTTGTTTGGAAAGCACCTCTTGTGATTGTTTTTGTGCAGGAAGGTGTTCCTTCGTGCTCCAAAACAATCATCTCCGTAACGCAGGCATCCTCGCACCATGGTGCAAAAATACCTGTGTTAGCCCTAGGAGACAATTTGTGTGCCAGCACAGCTGGAGAGGACAGAAATGCGCCACATCTTGCAGGTATGGTGCATTTCTGCCCTTTCCCAGTGGTGCAGGGTGGAGCAGCAAGACGTTTGCTGCACTGCCCTGCGTCACGGTCTTCGTAAATAAGGTCCAGTGTTTGGTAAAACTTTGGCATCTGATTTTACGCTATCGGGGTTTGAAAATAACTCAGAGATTACCAGGGTAATAAATCTGATTTCACTTAGCCAAGCCAGAAAACAGCTGAGACACCAAAGAGAGTTAGTCTAGTAAACTTTCCCAAGCAAAACCTGCATTACAGTGTTCCAAACCCTAAACCACAGTAACAATGGGTTTATTATGATAATATCTGCCAAAAAATCCATTTGGTTGAGAGCGGTTCATAAATGATAGAGTGAATTTAGGACCACCAGTAGTCTGCATAAATACTGTATTAAAACATATTTTCCACCCTTTCAAGCAACTCCGCTCCTTTGTATCCCCATACCACTGACCCATAGCGCCCTACTGCCATGACCTTACTTTTGTATATATTTATAGCTTTCTTCACTGGTTTTTGTCCCAGTGGCCATAGAGAGAATGAAAATCATTAATCTGATAACGACAGATTCTACAACAGTCACATCTAAACAGGATTTATTTCCAGGACAATTTCAGAGTTTTGGTTGATAATGAAAAAAATATGAAGTGAATACACCTGTCTCTTAGATTTCTCTATAAAAGAATCACAGAGAACATTTGTGGTTTTAGTTCAAGGTGGGTTTGAATCACACAATTAGATGTTTATACTTACAGAAAGCATCAAGGTATGTCTAGGAAGTTAATTTAGGGTTTCTCAGAAAACCATGTTGCTGTTAACCTGAAGATGGGTACGTTCTTTATCGGGTAATGTACCAAGGACCTGCCAAATATTCACTACAACAATCAATCTCATTCTACAATTCAGCCTTGAATTAGCCTATTGCAATATAATGTAGCCTGAGAACATATTTCAGATAATTTGTCTCAAATTAAATATCAGAACAGACCGCCTTGACATTTTAATGCATCTTAGCTGGGGGGCTGAATTTGATAAATGGAACACAAAATAGTGCAAGTCTTCCTAGAATAATTAATCACTGCTTTGATAAAATCTACCTAAATACCCAATTTATCAATGTGTGCATCCCACAGATTAACAACATCAGGTACTTGATTTTAATATGTCTCCTTTCTAGGGAAATTGTTGGACTTGAATGGAAACTCCCATTCTAAATACATCAAATGATAAGGCAAATGTTAAGGCTCTCACTTTTGAAGTTATAATAATTGTGGTGAATTTGTCATTGTCCCTTGAATCTTTACAGATTCCAAAGTCATTGTATGTAGATTTCTTTTCCACATGCTGTGAGCTGAAGCAATAGGTGAAATGCCAGGATTTATGACAGTATCATTTTTAGGATATTCTAGACATTGTTTAGTTAATGTAAATCATTAATGATTTTAATGAAAGCTGAAGGCCAGGAGTTGTTTGGTCCAGTAGGATAGTATTGTCAGCATGCTGCATAATCTGGTTAGGTGTATTCCCCAGTTTCAGTGGGAAGCATCCCGCTCTAGTAAGTTCCTCGCCCATCTCTTAAATCTATGGAGAGGAAAGGAGAGGGGTCGAGACACAAATGTGCTTCAAACCCCATTTGATATACATTCTTGTAGATACATGGGTGATGTTACTCTTCCTCACCTAAACCTATGTTTCATTGTGTAAAAGCACTATTCCCTTTCAAAGGCAAAATCAATTCTCCACTTTGGCAACTTCTGCCATAACAGGACCAAAATTATCACATCATAGTTGGCAGAAAAATCTATGATGCAGTTGTATATTAGCACGTGTTTCTAGACAAAATCAACAGCACAGAACTGTCATTGAAGTTTCATTGCTTAAAGTCAATTTGCTGTGGTAGGTGAGGGAAACCCTCAAGGCTTTCACCCAAACTTGGAGTTCTCCCAAAGGGAACCTGGTACATATTCCTGCCGTTATAATGAAGAGTTCAATCATTCAGCATATATTTGGAGGATGACAACAAAACTTCTTGGGAACTGGAGAAGTGGTCCAAGTAACTACACAGGGATGTAAGGGTTGCCCAAAACACTGGTTGATGTCTAAAAAGGTATACAAGCCATTAAAAAAAGTACATCAGAACTACATTGGGTCAGAAGAGGGCCAGAGATTGCACATCATTCTTTAAAAGACCCACATAATGACATCACCTATAGGTGATATTACACAGTCTTCAAATGCACATGGATTATGGGGAAGTGGTTATGCAGTTGCATTAAGTGTGTAGATATATTAGTTTCAAATACAAACAGGTAAATACTTATAGCATTTATTGATTACTGGTTTATGGACATTGTTTAATAAGATCTCATGCCTTCAAACCCATTTATTTGCTATTCATTGTCAGTCAATGTTCAGAAATTCCTTAAAGACTGAAACACCTTTCCATCCAATTCATATTTCTTAATTGTGCTCTCAGTGAGATAGAGTCGTAACTCGTAGGTTTTCATTACAGGTCTGCAGGAAACAATTAAGTTAATTCTGTTCATAATATATTTAATCATTTGCGTAATTACCTAAAATAACATGCTCACCATTTCTTTTCTAAAACTTAATACAGTTCTCTTACTAGAGACAAAACAAAACAATGGTTATGAGTTATTTCTTGAAAATCTTTGTGGTGTAGTTTTTGCTATGACTCCTAAGGACTTACTAGAGAGTTCACTTCACATAAGCTAAAAACCAGGTGCACAGGTACAATGATGATATGTAGTTTTGATGATGAGAACAGGAGAGACACAAAGAGAAAAATAGAATGTGCCAAAATAATATGTTATGGAAAATAGTGCAGACTAGGTACTAATGTACAAGGCCTTGCAAAAGAAAATGTTTGCGAGAATGATCTGAGTACACAAAATAGTGCAAAACTAGGAAGTCAAGGTTCCAATCTGACATTCTTCTACAAGATATTGACTGCACAAAGATCCTGCAATAACTGCCAAACACGAACTGCTTTGGGGAGTGACAAAACTCTGTATTCACTCTCTTTTTATATGATCACAATCCAATATAGCCACAATATCCAAAAACCCATATCTAGTGACATTCAATTTACTTTTGTTTTGTTGTGGTGTTCACCGCCTTGGACACCAACCTTTCTCTAGTCTCAAGCATCCTCATACTTATCTCTCCAATTGTGGTAAGCTTTTAGCAAACACCATTTGGACTTCTTATTTCCTTAACTAAATAATTATTACCAGCGCTATATAGCGTAATTATCTTAGTGGGTAGCAATCATATTGTCAGGTCACAAAACATGTTTAGACACAGGAGACTGGGGAATTTTAAGAAATGGCACACAGGAAAGTGGAAAATTTTGTTTCCATTCTCTCTGTTTGTGGTTCCTGCCTTTCTACCTTTTTGTCTCCTTGTCCATGTCTCCCCTCTCCTGGTGCAGTGTGGGCATTCCATCTTAGAATCCTGTGCAGGGTCTCCAATATACCTGGTTACATCACCCCCTCTGTTTGCACCAGGTAAGTCCCTCACTTTATTATTATCTTTATATCTAATTCATAGGCTATGTTGTTAACCTTCTTATTTTGTGTTCTCTTGCCTTCAGGTGAAGACCTTCAAGTTTTTAATTCAGCCCTGAGGCAATGTGCTTTCAAAATTCATGCCAGATTTTCCTCAGACTAACCTGCAAGTTTTGCTTTCTTTCACCCTATTTATCTACTTTTAAACTTAGCATGCATGTTCCTTAGCATTTTTGTCCAGTGCAAGGGGTAAGTTGACCTCTATGGGTATTCTGAGGAATTGGAATGGAAGTCCATATTCTCAAAATACTGTGGCCCTGACGGAGTACCAGGCACATATAGAATGAAGTCAGCGACCAATCCCCAGTGAGAAATGGCATATGCAGTTCATAAGATCAGAGATGATATTTAAGGAACTAATCAAGAGCATGCTCTTGCCTGGAAAAAGTAAGTCAGACTATCAACCTTCCTATCACACCCAGAGGGAGTGGATTAAATTCTGCTACTTCTACTGAAATCAATACCCCCCTATATAAAAGAGGGAGTAATTCAGTAATATCACAAGTGGGACTTGTGCCATATGTTTCTTCAGTTGTATGGCCACCCAAAATATCACTGGGGATTCATATTGCTTCCAAGAGTTTATAACTCAATGTAATTTGAACTTTGTGGAAAAGTTTCTGCAATTCACAGCTGATCAGGCTAAGGTAACCTTTAAGTTATCTTATTTATGTAAGGACTCTTTAGCTTAGACCTCTCCCTTAATTTTACATCAAAACCCTCTCTGGTCAAGCTTTGAAAAACTCTTACTGCAGTTTGTGGCTGTTTTCGGCAAGAGACAAAGGGAGCTGCATGGTAAGAAGCATCTGGTGTCCTATTTTAGCTTCTTTCAACATTTAATCACTGAGGTAATCTTGAGAGCTAAATCTGCAACAGCACCTTTTTATGAAGGGCTTTATGAGGATTTTAAAACAATTCTGTCTTTACAGGTAAATACACCAACACCCACTACTGCACATATTGATCTCACCTTAAAATTGATGCCCAACAAACTCAGGGAATGCAATAAAGAAGTTGGAATCCACAAAATAGATCAATCTCTGTTTCTTTTTAAACAGTTAAAGAAAACTTAAGTTCCACCGACAAAACCATGAAATTAAAAACATTTGCAGAAAGTTAGCGGAAGAAGAAAAGATTGGAAGAAAAATAAAGGCCTTTTATTTGGAGGAAGCAAGGGTATCTTGTCCCAGTCTGACAGGAAAATCTAAGACTTGACAGTGAACGGCGAAACCCAGTCAAGTACATGAAAGATTTCAAAGTTTTACCCCTAAGTAGAATTTGGCAGAGGGCATTTCCAACTCCTGGTACAAATTCTCACCAACCAAGGCCCACTTTACACCTTGGCTCTCATTTACTGTAGTGCTCTGTGGTGCTTTACGGATCAGCAATTCATTGAAAGACATGCACTCAGCTGTGTATTCCTCAGAAGAACCTCATGCACTTTGCACCCAGAGATTCTTATTCACCCGTGTCAACAAGTACACTGATTCACATGAGTATTAAAATTGTTAGATTGTATAAAAACAATACATTTTATTGTGCCTTTAATAAATCTCATTGGAGCTTATTGACTTTTTTATTAACTAAGCATACTATATCTAAGTTCTAAATTGTAAAAATAGAAGACATGGTTAAAATAGACTCCAGAACCCTCTGTCAAAATAGATGGGAACACACTGATCTCCACGGGAAACCTAATGGGAAAGTCCTTATTTAAGAATAGCTTTGAGTAATGGACATTAGAGGCCATTCAAATTGACCTCATTGAAACTCCAGCTTTGGCATTGTGCTGGCTACACTTTGGCTTCCAAAATATAACTCTTCATTAACTGGCAAGAACAAGTTATTAATTTTTCATCCCAAGAGTGCCAAAAGAGCTAATTTCTTGTGAATAAATTAGAGTACACATGTTCCTGAATTTGTTGTACAGCACAAAAGAATAAAGAACAACCCCAGATTTCCAGAGGCACAGTAGGATTGTGGAGATGGTTTTAGAAGAAGAGAAGCAGATCGAATGTCCCTCCCCATTTTCTTCATGATTGCACTATTGATTTGAACCCAGGAGCAGAATTTTCTAATGGGTGGATATATCAGCTAACAGTGCATGAAGATATGATCCTCTAAGAATATTTTTGGGAAAATCTACAGGCGGGGTTCATTCCTCATCTTCTTGGGAGCTCCAGTTTTGTTGACTGTGCATAGACCAAATCACAATGAGAAATACATAACCTTGCCATTGATTTAATCAAATATTTCAATTTCTATTCTAAGATTGCTCTATAATTTATTGAGGATATGACCAAGAGTTTAACATAAGACTGAGTTCAACATAAGATACAGCCTCTTTCAGGTTTTGGTAATTCCCTTTGACCTTTGGCATTTTGTAAAATACATTTTTGATACATGTATCATTATAAATCTCAATTGAAATCTGTTCTTTTCACAAAATCTAGATAAACATCCTATCAATATCTAGGATGTTTTAAGAATGTTGACAGAACACTTGCTCCTTGCCAAACTAGAAAAGTGTATATTTGAAGTGCCTGCATGTGTATTGTGTGGGTTTGGTGTCATGCAAAGTGGAATACATATGTATTTGCAAAAGATTAAGGCAGTATGTGATGTTAAAAATAAAACACAAAACATCTGGAAGCCTAAAGTCCAACAAGTGTTTAATGCGAAACAGAAGACAGTACAGCAAAAAGAGCAAAGTCAAATGTCATTTCAACTGACCAGGACTCTCACTAGAAAAATGAAGGCTTGGGCAGAACTCATGGAGTTTTGCTCTGCGGAATTCCAAGAAGTACCCAAAAATCTCGATGAGATTCCATGGAACTCAGAGAACGGGCAGGAAAAACCTCAGCCACTCATTTGCTCTTTTTGTTTAAGACAGTAGAGCGTACCTTTCTGAAAAATTGGCATGAATGGCACCACATGGTCAGCATGGGTATGGACATTTTGTTTTACCTGCTTTCAGTTCTCTGCATTGTGCAGGGCCTGGAATTGTAGCCATTTAAAATCTATTTCAACCCTCCCCCTATCCCACTCATCCATCCTTCATTTACCTTTTTATCAGTGTGTGTCATTGTGTTTGTGTATTTTAGTTTTTTGTCTTTTTTTAAACTTTTTCCTTCTCTTTTGTACTTTTTTGTTTTCCCGTTTGACTTCTTTTAGTTCTTCCTTTCTGCTTCTTTTTCTTACTTCCTGCTTTTTTCCACCCTAGCACTATGTTGGAGCTGGTACAGGTAGCAAGTATCAGTGCCAGTGCATCTGCTACAAGCTGTAGACCAGGCAGTCACCAGCACCACCAAGGGGTGCAGCCCTGTTTCATTTTTTAAGAGGCGGAGGTGGACATACTTGTTTTTTATGTGTAGCGCTGTCACGTGGGCTCTCATTATCCTAAATGAGACTACTGGATTTTTAGGTAGCAGGGTTGTTCCTGGTGTGGGGGACTAAGTCTTACCCACTTGGTGGAAGGACCACTGTCACCCCAAATCCGGTGTTGCTCCGGCTAACTAGCAGTGCCTCATCTCTCCCAAGGGGAAGAGATGATTGGGCAGCCGAGCGCATGACATCTTTTGGAACTTCTCAGGGAAGTCGTGGTCACTCAGATCCAAACCAGCTCTCTCATTTACAGTATGATCTCATATACAAATGACAAAGGCAGTTTGAGTTTTATAGATTGTTTTGATAAAACAACTGCATTTTAGATATTAAGGCGTGAGCCGCAATAACCAGAACCATACAACACAGTAGGATTGAAATAGTCATGAGGAGAGTGAAACATAAGAATAACGCTATCATGGTGTTAATACATTCTACTCTCTCTCATTTAGTTCTATTTCGAGCACAGCATGTTAAGCTTCTAACTTGCCTTTCAGATTCCCTGGGAAGCCATCAACCCTCATACCTGAGCAAAGGCCTGTGATCTGGTTCAGCATCTGCAACGAGGCAGTCAGCGTCTAGTTGTGGTTCCCTGGTCGGAATCTCCCTCTTGCGTGTATTAGGACAAGGAAGTGTTTTTATAACTAACATGTCAGTGTGATCACAAAATGTCCCTACGCAAGAATGCCAAAGACTAAACTCCTACCACGTCTATCGGCAATGTACCGGACTGTATCCTTGACTGAAGCACAGAGTGAACAAGAATGTGTTATTGAGAACGCCAGTGCTGAAGTAGGCTAAACAGTGTGATATAAAAAATAAAACAAGACCGTAGAACTGGCTATTTGAAAAATAACAGTATGAAGCTGAATAAAAAGCATTTAGAGCAAAGTGCACAGAGGCTCTAAGCTGCGTACAAAGGAATAAAATACATCCAGGGCAAAGTGCACAAAGGCCTAACGCCTGAAGCTAACGCTCAAAGGATACATAAAACTGACCACACTACACCCTCCCCTTGTCGGTAGCAAGTGGTTCTAATAATATAAAAATATGCTGCAGATACAAAAAAATATACCAAATATATTTCGACAAGTCCAGAGGACATCAAAGCAGAAAACTAATTCAATTTGGTAAGCATGTGACGGTAAAGCCACATCCGATACAATGTCAATTACAAAAAAAGAAATCCAAGTCTTAGACGGAAGCCACGGAAAGCAGGATATCCTCCACTTCGACAGATGTCAACACTGGAAAATCCACGGCAAAAACTATCATGGAGCAGGTGTGTTCCAAAGCCCCAGAACCATCCAGGGCAGCACCCCGTGCAGGGCCTATGAATGAGACAATACCATCTTCCTCCAGGAAGGGAATCTCATAAACTGCCTCACGAAGCAAACGCAACCGCAGTGCACAAGTCTGGAATGAGCCCTAATCGGGAACATCAACAGATTAGTATCAACCACCGGGGGGTGCTGTAGTGAGAGACAGAGAGCCAGTGCATGTTCAAACGAGCACCAATGGCACCGAAACACGGGTTGCACACAATCCAAAACAGGTCGGAATGACTGAGACCAGTCACACTCCAACTGTCCTAGGAGTTTTGCTCCAAAATGCTGCATCATGCGTTCACGACACAGCTGCGCTGACGGGAGTGCCAATATGGGATATCGTTGCGGTGGGACAGCCATTGCAGAAGAACAACAGCAACAGCAAAACACCAGCCAACAAAGCCAAAGTAATCGGAAATCCCCCCAAAATGGTTCCGAAAATATAATGAATAGCCGAAGGTATAAAACCGAATATGGAAGAGAAGGTATGAGCAAACCCAACACCAACGGCTTTGAAAAAATGTGCAATTCCAGCAGTGCTGGACGCATTAAATATACGTCCCTCGAGTTCAGCAAAGTGGCTCGGAAAGTTAGTATTTAATAGGGACTGTATTTCCACTGATGACCTCGCTACCTGAAGTGCGTAGGTCTCGCGTGCAGATGTAAGGGCCACATGCTTTTGAAACAATAGAGCCTTCAGTCGACTCAACTTGTCGAAATTCACCTTGGAAGTAGCAATGTGAGGCCAGATGTCCGCTACCTCCCTAAATTGAGGGGGGGAAACAAAACATTCCCGCAGCACGTAACGGCGTTGGTGACAATGACTACGTAAACTATTCCGGCACACATGCCACAACAGGCTTCACTGTTAAGAAGGACGTAGCTGCCGTTTGAAAGCACCTGGAAAGTGTTTTTAATTACTGGGACTGGAACTCCTTTAAGATAGCAAGCTAAGTTTGCAATCGAGGCATTACACGCCCCATGCAAAGACAGCTGCTTACAAACCATCGAATGGCTGACAGAAGTTTCGCATTCGCTACCGCTGAGAAAAACCTCCCTCATACCATTAAGACATCTGTATAGAAAGGGAAGCTCCCACACCTCATGTATGTAACTGTCTCCCAACTTTTCATATCTGCCCACCGGAATATGCTTTAAACAAGAAGTGAATTGCAGAGTGGAGATGGGCAAATTAATAACCCAGTGAATCAACCATTCAAGCTGACGGAATCTCAGCCACAGTGAAAGGCAACTTCTCCAACTTTTCAATATTTAACATAACATATGTCGCTTCCTTTTTAGCCCTGAGCTGTTGTTGACATGTCAAATTAAAGGAAATAAATAACTCCCGGGCTCGGATGTGCTGTCACGGGATGCAACCTGCCTTTAATATCTGTAGAGTCCAACCCAACTGCATGATGGACCGCATTTGACTCTGCCCATGATATAAAGTAGACATATCAGATTTAATAATGTCTATAGCAGAGGAAACAATGTTGTCAATCGTATATACATGGTGGGATAGGGTATGCATCCCATTATCCACCACAGACAATGCTTGTTTTAAATTTTCCTGATCAATTTGCCTTAACCGGGCCGCTGCCTCTTGTTGTGAAAGTTTCCAAATCTCATTATATACTTCATACAAAAAACGTTCCTTCCGTGGTACTCTTGGCCCTGACAAAAAATCTTGCAAGTCAGTATCATTAGACAGTAACATGAGATGTGATTTAACTGCATCTAGCGTGGATGACTTTAACCATTGTTGACAAAGTTTCCCCACACTATATGTAGTAATGATATCAGCATGTTCTGGTGATATGTAGCGAGGGTCTGCCCTACTAGTCCTGAACTCCCCTGAAGAGGTGACAAAACGTTGATGACACCCATTATTGTCTATGGGCCACAATAACCACCCGCCCGGATGCGTCAATGAAGTGTTAAGTGTACCATTCTGGACCCAGTCTGTAAGCTCAATAAACGTGGCATTAATATATTGCTGCCAATTTCTGAATTTGGAAGGGACAGGTATGCTAGGCAAATTCAAGTCTCTAATTGTTGCTAAGCCCAAACAGCTAGTCTGTTGTACAGTGTCATTTAAGAAAATCATTTGGACAGGAATAATACATGCCCTAAACACTTTTCAAATCAACAGTTTAGGACCAGTATTCATACCCCTCAACTGAAAGTTTGGACACAAGCAAATTTGAATACAGCAATTTAGTATCAGTCAATAACATTTGCTTATTAGTATGCGGAGTAACCTTATAATAGTAAGACTTAGCACCCTGTTGATTATGCCCAGAAAAATATGCAAATTTATCAGAATAGGTTTTAGAACTCCCCTGTGGAGGAGTCGGGCAATGTTCACATTGCATATACTCAAATATCGATTTAGGGCTACTAGCTTTATGAATAAAGTGGTGTCCATAATAATTGTAGCAAAACATGTCACTATAATTATCTCTAAATTGGTAAGCATCTTCATTTTCATAGACAGTATAATATTGCAATTCCGTCAACATAGAATCTACCGTCTTTACATCCCAATCATCAGAAACAATGCCTGGTATAACGATATCATTCATTGACAATTTGAGAACATACGGTATTTGAATTATCTCAGTGGGACCATATATATCAAACATTACTCTATCCCACACAATCCCATGCGGAATCAGCATAGCAGAAATCTTCACAAAGGACAAGTCTCTTCAAACCATATGTGATGAAAAATACAGTTTCAACACCTTCTCCATCTCAGATCGTTCAGGAAGAAAATGACCATGTATTACCAGAAAAAAGGTAACTACAAACCCCAGCCATAGGAAAAGAGTCATCACAGTCATAAAAAGCCACAGATAGTTCCAAGGAACAACAAAATATGTATGTTTGAGCCAACACAGCAGCGTACGTGGACCCAGGGCTGGTGTTGAAGAGGACGAGGAGTCCGACACAGTATCATCAGTGGTGTTAAAACAGCCGGAGGTAGTTCTTGCAAAAGGTGCAACCGTAAACAAAGAAGCAGATGGTTGCTATCGCCTTGGCACGCTGTAGACCACATGTTCAGCAATATTAGTAGAACTTTCAGCAACTCGATCAAAAGATTCCAAATTATTCACCGTCAGAGGAACAATCGCAAGATCAGCTTCCACCCTCTCCAAGCCCGGAGAGGAAATAGCGTCGGTGCAAATCACCTGCAGCGGAACTTCTTCCCTAGTAGTGAGAGGGATTCCGGAACTACTGGGCATCCCTCTTGGTCTGCTGTGCAGAATCGCCCACATGTTGTAACTTAACATTGTCAATGGAAACAAAGTGATTTCCTTTGGCCCCTTGCAGCGGTGGCAAAATCACAGTTCTTGTGCCGTGGATCCCTAGCACAGGGACTGGCACTCGATAGGAAGGGCCAAATTCTTTTTTCACCGCAACCATTTCACGCCCAAGATCCCCAATTCTGGGAATCCAACCAGTAGGCGTTACTGGTTCATCCTTAATTCCTGTGGAGGCAGCACTGGCAGAAGAGTTATCTTCACGGAATTGTTGTAAATCCTGTAAAACAGTGACACGATCATTTATGTCAAAGGGCGTATCTGCCGTCTCCACACCAGGACCATCTAGATCAGGAACATACATTTGTGTTCCAAACAAGCACTCATATGAAGTACGACCCCCCAGGGACCTTCCAGGCAAGTTATTAAGTGCTCTCTGTACTCCATACAGGTGGGCTAGCCAACTACGACCCGTACCTATAACTCTGGCCGTTAAGGATTGCTTTAAATCGCGATTTAAACGCTCCACAACAGATATTCCCTCGGGATGAAATGGAGACAAGAACTGGAGCTGGACCCCCAATGAAGCCATGGTGTCCCTGAATGCCTTAGAGGCAAAAGCAGGGCCCTGGTCCGAATGAAAAGCCGCAACTGCATATGTATCGACAAAGATGCGCAAATCTTTAATAACAGTTTGAGCGTCAGCCGAGCGCTGTGGCCAGACCCACACAAATCTGGAGCACAAATCTACAGCAACCAATATATATTTGTATGCACTATCTGGCGTCAGCAGACCACAATGATCCAAGTACACACACTGTAAAGGTTTATTTGATATGAGAAGGGGCGTCTGCTGCGGGCGTCTAGCAGTGGAAACTTTAATTTGTTGACAGATATCACAACAAAGGACATACTGCTTTGTCTTCTTATAGAGACCAGGCAACCAATAACGAGCCTGTAAGAGTGAAATTGTGGCAGCCACGCCTGCATGTGCAGAAGCCGGCCCCTCATGTGCTGCAGTAATTAATCGAGGTCGCTCAATTTTATTGGGCATTTCACGTACACCAATGCCTGGTATTTTAACTACAGCGTTCAGCATACCACCCATACAGTAACTATATTTAGAAGGGAATCCTTTAGGAAACAGCGTGCCATCAGCCGTAGCTTTTATGGCAGCCAAAATCTCTGTGTCTGGTTTGGAACTCGAACGAGTTACTGCGGCCACAGTGGCAACTGCCACTGCCGATTTCGCGGCTTCATCAGCCAAAGTATTACCAGCAACGTGTATTCCAACGCACTGGTGTCCAAGTGTATGCATGGACTTTAGGAAGCGTTTCCTTCAGATCCGCAACCTTCCCCCACAGCAATTTGTGTTTAATGGTGTTACCTTTGGAATCCCGGAACCCATTCAACCTCCAGTAATGTAAATATTCATTGAAAGACTGAACATAGTAATAGGAATCACAAACCAGTAATGTATAAATCGCCAGATCCGCATGTTCCAATGCTAACAGAGCTTTCAGCTCAGCCTACTGTGCCGTACAGTCTCCCAAAGTCTGTGTATAAGTATGTTGGGGGCAGAACTCTTCCCCCTCCATATAGCCGCTCACCACCGCACATGCAGCAGAATACTGTTGTTTAGTCCCAACCGCTGGCTGCGCAGAGCCATCGGTGTACATGACCACCTGATATTGATCAATAGGCAATGTGCCAGCGGGAACTGGGTACTCCATTTCATATTGAAGAAATTCTTGAGTCTGCAGTTAAGGGTCAAATATGTAATCTACATCAGTGGCTGTCAAAGACATTGCCCATTGTATCGATCGCGGGTGTAAAGCTTTCGAATTAGGAACACTTGCTTTTGTAACAGCATCTAAGGCTGGAATCGGGGAAACAACAATAATGCGTTGGCCCTGGGCAAGAGGTCGTTCTTTAATCACAGCCATCTGTACAGCAGTGAGAATTTTCTCAGTCTGTGCAAAACGTTGTTCTGCAGCAGAATACAAGTGGGGCTTGTATGCTATCGGGACTGTCTCACCCTCATTAAAGGTGACATACATAAACCCAACGGCCCCAGGTATAACCCTGATGACCAGATGCGTTTTATTGTCCCGAGTGTGTAAATGCTTTACTGCTAAGAGATCAGTTTGCAAATCGTGAAGAATATGTGTATGCTCATTCGTCCAAAATCTACTCGAAAAATTCGGACGAATCAACTTGTATAATGGTTTTATACGTGTAGCATAATCAGGAATGTAAGTTCTGCCAAAATTTAGAAACCCCAATAACGACTGGAGTTTCCGAATCGTATTAGGAGGTTGCAACTGTGCATATTTTTCCAAAAAGTGTGGCGCTAAGCTCTTGCCTCATTCGACAACTCATATCCCAGGAAAATGACGCTGAGGAAGGCAATCTTTGACTTTTTTTAATTAAATTTGTAGCCAATTTCAGCAAATCCCACAACAATGCGCGCTACCTGCCTTAAATGTTGCAGTAACTCATCGTCTGTCAGATATATATCATCAACATATGACAAAGCTTCCGGGTCCAACTTGTGCAGAATTTCAGTTACACGAGCCGAAAATAGTTCTGGGCTATTCTTATACCCCTGAGGCAAACGGCAAAACTTTTTCTGAGAGCCAAACGCACTAAAGCTCGTATAGTCCCTACTTTCGGGCGCTATATTCTGGCAGACAAATCCATTTGAGATATCCAATGTTGTTTTATATTTCTTACGCACAATATTATTCATGAGCGCTGCGCTGTGTGAATTTTGTATTGCATATGTGCGTGTATGTCCATTTAAATGTTTGTAATCCACCACTATCCTATAAGAATGGTCCGGTTTAGCTACAGGAAATAAGGGATTTTTCATCGGGGAGACACAGGGTGCAATAACACCCTGGTACTCCAGTTGTGTAAGTATTTTCCTCACTGATGCCCTCGCTTCAAATTTTATAGGATATTGCAGTTGCGGCTGAGGTTCGGCCTTTATCAGAGTTACATGATAAGGTGAATCCCTATCTCACCCCACATGATTTCTATATAAGGCGGGTGCTTGTGCCAGAGCCCATGTATTACTATAGGACTCTGCGAGTTCTCCTGGAACAAGTGGTGAGAATGAAGGTGTATAACCTCCTCCACAACTGGACAATCGCGAACAAAGTCCGGGGCCAATCCTGTTCGGCCAGCAGAATGTCACACGATTTGACCACACGATCCCAAAAGATGGCGTTTATAGTGCGCTCAATGTCCCCTTCTAATTGTAAAGTTACTGTATAAACTCTATCGGGATCAGAGACACGCATATCTGCTGTTTCGACGTGTATGAAGTCATCAGTTGCTTTCACCTCCAGATGCTCTAGAAAATTCCGGGGAACTGTTGTGACCTCTGCCGCGCTGTCTAACAGTGCTAACGCCCATGTCTTGTTCTTCAAGAGAACTCTCTTCTTGTGTGGCATGTCTAATTGGGACTGCCGCCACTTTCTTCTTTTTAAATTGCTGCTTTTGTTGGATCGGTTTCTCTTCTTTCTTGACAGAAACCTCAGTTGAGCGTTGTGATTCCTGTCTCGGTTTCACGTACTCTGTTCTCCGCTCTGACCGCCCACCTCTCTCATTTCTCTTTTCCGATGAGTCCTGAAAGGAACGAGATTGGCGTGTATCAGTATATTGATATCTATCAGGCGTCTTCAAATTATCCCTATTCCTGAGATTATACCTAGTCTGTGGGGTCTCCGGCTGCGGAGATTGTCCCCTGTCTTTTTTAGGTGTTTGTTGCTGTTTCTCCCAGCGCTTTTTAGTACCCTCAGATTGCTGTTGTTTAGTAGTATCCTTACTACTCTTACCCTGTAACTGTGGTTTTTGCGGTCTAGCCCCTAGGCTATCACGACCGATACTCGAATATGTTTCTGCTATTATTCTCGGCAGCTCCCGCTCTTGATAAAGTTGCGGGACGTCCCGAAGACGCATACTTACCGCTAGTGCTACTGCCTCTCCTTTGAGATTACTCAAAATAATAGAAGAAACTGTGGCAAAATTGCCCATCAGCTGCATCCCTAAATCTAAGGCTGGGGCAGCCCCATATTCATCTTGAATTTGTTTTAGCACTTCCGGTAGATTAGTCAATGTTGGTGTACTGTGTGTTGTAGTGTAGAGCGCGGCAAACACCGTGCCCCAGGTATTACAATGATCCACAGTAGGAACCATTCCATACAGCAAACACATCGTCAATATTCTATGTTTATCCTGAGGTCCCGTATGGGGAAATACTGCTTCCAGCGTATTCATTTTTTGCGCCAGCCAAAATGGAGTTTCCTCTCGTTTAGCCGGTACTTTGCCCATAACTGAGTGTACAGTGGCCGGATTGATACCCGGAACCACCACATGTGGTTGCGCCCGAGCAGCACGCGCTGCGTTAGTATTTAAAGTCTGCATTACAAACTGAACCAGTCTTCTATATGTAGTAGCTAAGTCTAGATATAAACGACGAACTTCAGCCACCGCCAAGTTAGCAACCGCAGGACATGGTGTGTATGAAGCCAATAAAGGCCAGGTAGGACCATCATTACTCAGTGGACATAACCTAACTTGTGCTACAGTGTGTGGCAGGGCGCCATCAAGCCAATTATGGTGTTCTTGATAAGATAAAGGTATCTCTAAGTATGCATATGCCCTGTATTGTCCAGGAACATTTGCAATAGTGTAATCATGAAAAGTGTGTGTACCCCCATCAACTGCTGGAAATACGACCCAAGAATAAAAAAGCTCTGTTCTATAAGCTGCATGGGTGTCCAACACAAACGTGACCGGACCCCCCTGGTTCGTTAGACCATGTGCTATCAGATGTCCTGTGAGCGGTTGGCGCATATTAAACGCTATATTCACTACATTAGGATTCACCATTTGTTTTTAAAAACAGCACTAGGTCAGAGAAGGCACACCAATATCGGGGTTTTCCTTTCAAAGTTCAAGCTTGAACAACCGACCACAAAGCAATAGGATGAACCTATATTGTGGTGGCGGAAATCCTCAGCGCCACGGACGTCTCCGTTAACGGAACCGAGGAGTCAATATATATATGAGACCGAGAGAGTCAGCCGGACCCGAAAATTAGAGCCAGACCAATCGTTGGCGGCGCCATGTCGCGTGGGCTGTCATTATCCTAAATGAGACTACTGGATTTTTAAGTAGCAGGGTTGTTCCTGGTGTGGGGGACTAAGTCTTACCCACTTGGAAGGACCACTGTCACCCCAAATCCGGTGTTGCTCCGGCTAACTAGCAGTGCCTCATCTCTCCCAAGGGGAAGAGATGATTGGGCAGCCGAGCGCATGACATCTTTTGGAACTTCTCAGGGAAGTCGTGGTCACTCAGATCCAAACCAGCTCTCTCATTTACAGTATGATCTCATATACAAATGACAAAGGCAGTTTGAGTTTTATAGATTGTTTTGATAAAACGACTGCATTTTAGATATTAAGGCATGAGCCACAATAACCGGAACCATACAACACAGTAGGATTGAAATAGTCACGAGGAGAGTGAAACATAAGAATAACGCTATCATGGTGTTAATAAATTCTACTCTCTCTCATTTAGTTCTATTTCGAGCACAGCATGTTAAGCTTCTAACTTGCCTTTCAGATTCCCTGGGAAGCCATCAACCCTCATACCTGAGCAAAGGCCTGTGATCTGGTTCAGCATCTGCAACGAGGCAGTCAGCGTCTAGTTGTGATTCCCTGGTCAGAATCTCCCTCTTGCGTCTATTAGGACAAGGAAGTGTTTTTATAACTAACATGTCAGTGTGATCACAAAATGTCCCTACGCAAGAATGCCAAAGACTAAACTCCTACTACGTCTATCAGCAATGTACCAGACTGTATCCTTGACTGAAGCACAGAGTGAACAAGAATGTGTTATTGAGAACTCCAGTGCTGAAGTAGGCTAAACAGTGTGATATAAAAATTAAAACAAGACCGTAGAACTGGCTATTTGAAAAATAACAGTACGAAGCTGAATAAAAAGCATTTAGAGCAAAGTGCACAGAGGCTCTAAGCTGCGTACAAAGGAATAAAATACATCCAGGGCAAAGTGCACAAAGGCCTAACGCCTGAAGCTAACGTGCAAAGGATACATAAAACTGACCACACTACAGCGCAACCTCCCCTCCGTGCAGGCAGCAGGCCTGGAGGAAATATGCCTTGTAGAACTATCAGCTGCAGTGGAGGAGAATGTACTGGTGTGTGCGCCAAAACACTTGCAGTTCAGCGCATGATGCAGCAGCTGAAGCACCGCTGTGCCAGCCTGCTGGATGGAGAACAGGACCTGCTCAACCTGCTGGTTGTCGAAGTTGTGGAGCTTGTGGAGTCTTTATTTTTTTTAAATAAAATTCTAGCATTTACGTTATAAATATTATGTGATCCAGCTTGAGATAGCCAGGAGCTTGGTGCTACTTGATCGTACACGTCGGCGCTCACTTGGGCTGATTATTTAAGAAGTCATGCAGACTCTTCTGTCCTGTCACTAAGATAGTGGTAGTAATATCAGTAAGTTAGCCATGCTTTCTTTATGTAGCTCATACAGTCCCAATCTCCCAATGATGTGCAGTATGCATCTATGCATTGAAAAGGCAGACTGATTTGGCCGATCAAAGTAGCAAACATCATTTGTTGCAAAGGATTAATAGTTCCAAATGTAGTTTAGGTTTTGGAAATTATGGATAGACTTTAGGATTAGGAAATAAGGAATAGGTCAACTCAATGCTACCAGTCTTATAGGCGATCTGATTTAGAACAGTACACTACTACTGTATTTGCCTGTCAAAATATTTTTTGTGAGATTAATTATACAGCTAATGTACTTTGTTTATCTTCTTTATTTCTTACATCAGAACCAAAGGGCAAGAAAGCATCTAAGGTGGGTGAAGGGGGGCTACCACCACCAGTTCCATTGTAATTGGAAACACTACCCCCAGGGCCACGGCCGATGGTTCTGCTGGCCCCAATAAGTCCTGCTATTATTACTTTTCCCTAACTTTTACCTCTCTTCACTATTAGAATAATTGAAAGTTGTCATTGTATTTTATAATGCCTCCTTTCCAACTCCTTTATCAAATGTTTTTTAAATTCTTGTTATCCCTGCAGTATCATTTTGTATCTATATTTCATGTTTCTTTAGCTGACTTCCTCCTGTCTGTACTCCTCTGTAGCTTTCTTCTGCTTTGCTAGTAAGCTTTCCCTCTCCCCTTATATATCTTGTGGGACCGTAAGACTAATACAACAGATTTGTTGAACTCAACTGTGAAGATTGCAGGTGCAAGTAAGATATTATTCACCACATATGTTTGTCGAGAAGGCTTTGTTTTTATTGCTTATGACCAAACAATTAAAAAGATAGAGTGCTTATGGTCATGGTGGATCCCCCGAAGTTGTGTTAGCATTAATTTATACTGTGCACCAGCAGTTTCCATGACAGTGCAGCGTGGCAGGAAAGTGTGAGATCCCATTGCATACCAAGATAATATGTCCTTTATTGACCATTATTCCACCCTTTCATTGTGCTTCAATGACTCAGTTATCATAGCTCTGCTCTCCCATTATGAAACATTTTTGGTTGGCTTGACTACCTTTCTTTCTAACATTGTCAACCAACAGCAAAAAAACAGCCAGAGTGATAGTCTTGATAGAAGATACTGCTAACCGAACATAGTGAGGTATTCTGATAAACAAAATAATAAGGGGAGGTATATCTGGCATCTAAAATCTGTAATTATTGTTTCTAGCTGCAGAAACCACCAGTGCCGGGGCTAGCAGCAGTGCCATTGTGACGGCAATGGAAGAGGAGGTGGTTGGAGGGTATGTCCCACTGGTGCTACTGACGGTTGGTGGTAAGTCGCATCGCTTGCTTATTGACAAATTAAGTATGCTTGTTGTATGCTTCAAGTGAGACAGATATCCCTCCTATTGCCATTCATCATCTTTGTGCCAATGGCATTTCACCATCTGTGACCTAACTGCTACATGGTTCACTTCTGCGCTGCTGTGTTGGCTGTGCGGTGTGCATCAGATAATGTGTTATTTACAAAGTTTTCAATGCATTACAAAAATGAAAACACAGTGTGATTCCCATTCCCCAGTCACTCATCCTCATATTAGTACCTCACCCCTTAATTCTTTCCTAAATTCTGCCCAGCCTATCAGAAAAAATTATTTATCCATTCTTGGCATATGCCACATCTTTCTGGCCAAGTGATTCTGTTTATATTTCATTGCTTCTCCATAATATATTTATGCCTGTTCAAATGCTTCCCTTTTGTCATTCGTCAGCTACAGTGCCTTACTATGCCAAAGCTTAGCATGTGATAATCAGTGACACCCACTGTTATATAGCAAAACCTCTTCCTCCCCTAATCTCTCTAACTTACCCTGCAGTAAAGTAAGTTTCCTTACCGCCAAGCAAATATATTTTGAGAAAATATTTTGTGGTGGAGGGCAAGGCCAGGGTGCAAAGTGGGACTAAGAACCTGGTTTAGAGTATGGCGGATAGAATACTCTGTGGCAAATAAAAATCTAGTTCCCCTTCCTTTCCCTGTACAGAGCATAATTTTTCCTACTGTCTACTTATAGCAGAGAGGATATCTGTGTTTTATACTTGACATTTGTGATGTAATATTATTATTAATCATCTGCCTTTTTTGAGCCAGGATAGAACTGAAAGGCATTTGAGAAAAGCAGGGCCACTGGAATTAAAGTAAGATGATTAATTGTCCATTACAGCTGCCCCAGCTATACACTGCAGAGAGTAGCAAATTACTCGGTGCACTAGCAGGCCTCTATTAGTTTAGCAAAACAAGAATACTGTTAATTTCAGTGCATAGTGCATAATGCTTTACCCGTTAATGAAAGGTAATTTATTTTTATTTTTACATCCTTCAAAAGATAAAAATATCACTTAGTTTCATTCTGGTGGTATTCTGGTTTAATTCCTTACAGCCAGTCAGTGGTTTAATGTGAGTCAAGTGTGGGGAAAAAATTGCCCTCTTGTGACTAATCACATAAAACATTCCAATTAACCTAGGGGACCAGGTGTTAATATATAAACAAGCTTTTCCACAGGGCATTGCTTACAATTTGTCTTTTTTCTTTTTTGATAGAGCCACTCCTTCTGGTCCACCTTCGCAGCAGATAGAGACCACATAGATCAAGTGTTGTCGGTCGGTGGTTCTAAAAGGAGGAGGAGGTGGAGGCATCCTGCACTGCCTGGGGCCCCAGTTCCTCCAACCAGCTCCCAGCTCCTCCATCCCAGCCACAACATCAGCAGTGCCATCAGCAGCTGGGATCTTCCTGATCCACCACTGTTGCCTCCCCTTCCCAGGCCACTTCCAATGCTGCATGCTTTACGAGCTAGCACTGCTTCACCAGGAGGTGGCAAGCCTTTGTGTCCTCATTGATGATGCCCTTTTATGCCTTTTTGAATTTTTGCTTTGGTGGGAGGGACGTTTGTTATGGGTGCAGAGGGTGGAAATTGGAAGAGAACAGGAAGTCAGAGTTTACTTTGAATATTCTTTTGGACATTGGTTGGGGATGGGGTGATATTTGTTTGGGGAGAGGTGTGGGCCTGTTGTAGGTGGAAAGAGTGGGTTATTATTATTGTTAGAACAAATAAACAGGAATTTATTCTGTTACTTTATGCCAGAAATCTTTATTTGTGTTTTACTTTGCACTACTGCCTTTTAGCACAGCTTGTTTTTTTCTCAATCTGCCTATCACAGTATATACTAGTTAGTTACACTCTTGTCCTATTTCCCTCTGTAACTATATTAACTACAAAGGGGACATGACTTTGCGTATGATTATATTGCCTACAACAACCTAGATAAACAACATCTTAATCTTCAGTAGAAGTTAGTCCAATTAAACTAGTTCACTTCACTCCATAGTTCTCTTACCTGAATAGATGAAGCAATGACTGCTACCTCTCACAATCTTCCAAAACCTTACTGCAAGATTTCTGAAGGTGCCGCCTTAATAGTGTTTGCAGTAGTAGCAGGCTAGCGTGCCAGCAGAGAGGAGAGCACAAGCGAGGTCCAATTCCAACTATAGAATTATTCAGAAGTATTGTCCATCACAGGCAACTAGAGTGAAAGAAAACACAGTGTTAGATGACTATTTATTTATATGACAACTTTACAAAGACTGGGATAGTCTACCACCTTGACACTTAAACCTGATATTATAACAAAAACTAACAATAGTAACTTATTCTAAGCAATGGGATGCTAGTATTTAATTAAAACTAAACTTAGGATTCCTCGAGTCAGTGGACTCTGGAGTGGACAAGGTTAAACGTTTATGCAGCATAAGGTCTGAATGATGATGCTGATGAGTTATGTTATATATATCTAAATTATGGATTAATGCATTGGTGTATAAGTGGGCTGATGTGGGCCATAGCTCAAGTAACAGAAGATCCTGGAGTGAGTTGGTGTCACTTTCATCTCATCTGCCCCACCAAGTGTGTGATCCATTTAGGGTGTAAAATAGTCATCACTCAAATCAATCACAGCCTGAGCAAATAGGGTTCGGTGTTTGATGAATGGACAGGAAAGGGGAGCTGGGGAAAGGTGTGACAAAGACAAACACTATACAACAACAAAATCCATCAGGGTGATGTGCAGCACATCAACATCATCAAATCTGTTGTGGAAGAAAAATGATGGAATGACAGTTCAATTAAATGCATTGCAAACAGTCTTTCAGCCCCAGAGTCCCATGTTATTATATATCTAAATGTTCATTCATCAAGGTTTCAAAAATACAAATTATGGAGGATTGATCCCACAAAGTTCTAAAAATAATGATTGTTTAAAGAATTATGATACTGTATTTGGTGGTGCATCTGCATTCTTCTCAGAATATCTAACTCAGGTGTCTGGCTGAACTGGTCTGGTAGGGTAAGCAGGAGTGAGCTTTCACTTTTTGTGTGGGGTCAAAGAGAATGACAGAAGGTAAGCTTCATGAGGAGTGTAACAAGAGGAAGAGCAAGAGCATAGGCTGTGGCAATCATTCATTGTGTGTGAATAAATGAAAAGTAAGAGAAATGTTACAACCTATCATGGATATGTTGATGCATATAATCTCAATCTCACAATTAACATCATCACATTTAGCAGAGTTTGTGATTCATGTAATGATGTGACAACACATGTCTGTCTCCAATTACTACAGCCACCCTGACCACAACAGCATAAAAGAGGAGTTTCACATATGAGCCAGCACACACACTCAGCAAAATGTCTCAAATCAATTCACTTCTCTCAAGTCCATAGAACTGAGTAGGCCTCTTAGAGTCATCATCATGTTGGTTTCCCTTTGAATTTGAAGTAGATAACTTCTTTCTTCTGGCTTTTGGAATAGTCCAGTACGGAGTCCTTCCATCATGACACCAAGTAACGAATCAGTCCAACTTCATCCCCACCCTAATCAGAGAGATAGATTGCTGTTCACTGCTGTTGATAAACAAGAAGAAGAAAAGAATTTGAGTATTTTTTGTAGATTTGTGTTTGTTAACTAACCTGATTGGTCTGGGCTCTGAAGAACTAGAAAAAAGGTACAGCAAGAAGTGGCCCCTGCAAGTAAATCTCACTTAGGTCAATATTTATACTTTTTTAGCGCCGCATTATTGTCATTTTTTGACGCAAAAGTGGCGCAAATTTACAAAATACAATAGTACTTTGTGAGTTTGCGCCACTTTGCGTAAAAAAATTACGCATATGCGGTGCTAAAAAAGTACAAATATGGGCCTAAGTGTGAAAGGACAAATCCCTTTCAGGAAAAATCACCCATCAGGCTCCAAACATTGCAAATCATTGAAGTTTACAAAGTAGTTGAACACCTACCCTCAGTGCCTGCCAGCACACAAATCATCACTCATCACACAAAATCACTTAGTAATGAATCACTCATTGTTGCCTGTTTTAATCAAAGCATGGTGGTACACAATGGATATCCCCCCTTTGATGGAAGAAACATATAAGTAATCTTGTAAATCAAATCATCTTTACTGGGACAGCCCTGCTATGGGATGAATAAAGTATGATAGGCATTCGAGGGAGGCAGACATTGTTCCCAAGGTCCTTGAAGGGAATAGGAAGGCTTCTTCACTGCACACTGGTCCAAATCCAATCGGGCCTTATATGTGCCAAAAATTGGTGGGGCTGCATAAGTCAGACACAGCAAAATGTATAATGTTCCTCTAGCTATATCCATTTTTTGGGAAAAGCCCTTCGATGATAAATACTTTTTAAAAATCTATGGTGGCCTACTCAGTCAGGGAATTCGAGTTTATTTTCATACTAATGAGGCTTGCCCAGACCTTGGTTAGAAAACATGCTTGAGTCTAACTGTTAAAAATTAAGTTTCTGGTAAGCTGAGGTATACACCCTGTCCAAACAGGGGCCACAATCCTAATCAGGGTAAGTTGAATACACACTCAAAGTTTTTTTAAACAGCATTTATTGGTTTTCAGTGGCAAGGAACAAAATGCTGCCATGTCACGCCATGGAACCACTCTTCTAAATGATTATTAAAGACATAAAATCAGCATTATTAATTACAGTAAGAAATTCCCACCCCTCACCCTCAGATGTGTCTTGAGCTTTACTTGTCACTGTAAGTGTCTAGAAGGATATTGCTCTTATATGAGTAGTCCCATATGTCCTTGGTCTTCGTCACAGGCCTCAATGGTGGTCCCCCTATGTATATGTCACTTCTACATTCCCCCGGGGAAGGGTTATTTCTCAGAGATGGAGTCTGCTCTAGGGGTGAAAAATGCAAAAACAACAAGTGATGGACGGAATGCTGAACATTGTCAAACATTCACCCCCAGTACAGTGATCTGGGATTAAATCCATCGTTTTTTTGCTGCCCATGCCATTCCAGTTTGGACCCAGCCATATGCAAATCAGTCTTGACCCTGTTCCCCATGGGAACAGTCCAGCCCGAACTGCTAGGCCAGGTCTTCCCTGGACTGGAAACAAGCATCCTGGGACCGGTTTCGGGGTTTCACCCCTCATCAGCCAAGCTAGCTTGAATCCAGTGGCATGGGAAGCACGGGACCCACGTCTGGGCATACCCTTCCCACTTAGGGCGACAAAGCAAAAACAACAAGTGATGGACCGAATGCTGAACATTGTCAAACACTCACCCCCAGTCATAGATCTGGGTTTAATCCATCGTTCCTTTGCTCACCATGCCACCCCAGTTGTTTTTTCATTTTTCGCCCTAAGTGGGAAGGGTATGCCCAGACGTGGGTCCCGTGCTTCCCATGCCACTGGATTCAAGCTAGCCTGGCTGATGAGGGGTGAAACCCCGAAACCGGTCCCAGGATGCTTGTTTCCGGTCCAGTGAGGACCTGGCTTGGCAGTTCGGTCTGGACTGTTCCCATGAGGAACAGGGTCAAGACTGATTTGCATATGGCTGGGTCCAAACTGGGGTGGCATGGTGAGCAAAGGAACGATGGATTAAACCCAGATCTATGACTGGGGGTGAGTGTTTGACAATGTTCAGCATTCCGTCCATCACTTGTTGTTTTTGCTTTGTCTGCTCTAGGGGTACCAGGTGATTCCACTGGGATTGAGGGGTCAAGATTTTACAAAGAATCCACTAATGTTTCCAATATCCTAGCAATGTCTAGAGGTCCTTGCCCACATCTGGCAGTTCGGAGCAGCACTATGCTATAATAGGCTGCCTACCATTCCAGTTCTTTTCTCCATACCGCTACCCGGGTTACCCCCTTCGCTAGGATAAAGGCTAAGGCCCTCATTTTGATATCAGTGGTAAAAACCGCCTACCGCCACGGTGACGGCCACCAAAAGACCGTCGCTGCCACTATTAGCCATCCCCATATTATGACCACAGTCAGATTTCCGCCACAAGAATGGTGGAAATCCGGCTGTGGCCATGCCGGCAGATGGCGGTAAGGTGGCACTGCTGCCACCAGCAGCACCATGCCAGTAGACCACCACCAGCCTTATTATGACCAATAATATGGACTGGCAGTGTTTTGCAGGCGGGCGCTGCTGGTGGTCGCAGTGCCCCATCCCGTTCCCTGCCAGAGGACCCCCTTGATCCAGGTAAGTCGGGTCTCTGACAGGGGAAGGGTGTGGGGGGTGTTGTGTGGGTGTGTGAATGTTTGTGTATGCATGGATGCGGGTGTTTGTTGAGTGTTGAAGGCGTGTGTGCATGTATGGAGATGTGAGTGTGTGCATGTTGTGTATGTTGTGTAATGTGACTGCGTGTCTGTGTGTATGTTTGAAAGTGTGTACGGATGTGTGTGTGAATGGATGTATGCATGCGTGTAAGCATGTGGTAATGGTTGTGTGTATGCGTGTGTGTGTCTGAAGGGGGCGTGAATGTAGAGGGGAGGTGGGTCTGGAGCAGTGGAGGGGGTGGTGGGTAACTGGAGAGAAAGTGGGGGAGACCCCTATCAGTGACAGGAAAGGAATTCCCTGTCACTGATATGGCCTACTGCCATGGTTGTCGTGGTGTTACAAATGCCACGAAAACCATGGCGGCAAGCGGGTCATAATCCCCCAGGCAGAACAATGGCGGCCGCTGGGCTGGATATGGATACCTCCAGCCTGGCAGCTGTTACTACCGTGGCGGTCAGAGTGGTACATTGGCGGGTTGGCTTCAACCAACCCGCTAATGTCATAATATGGCAGTAAGTACCGCCAGCCTGTTGGCGGTACTTACCCCCACATTAACGCCGACCGCCGGGGTCATAATGACCCCCTCAGGTCTGAAATTTACTTGTAGTTTTCATTTTGGGTGTGTGCGGGAACCAGCTCAACAGACAATGCCCAGGATCTCCCTCCCAACAACCTCAGCTAGTACTCCAGTAATTTATTTCCAATAGTCCCTGAGCACCAGGCACCCCCAGAACATGTGTAGGAATTCAGTTCCCCCTTCCCCACATCCTAGACATGGTGCTCCTTCCACTGTTAAGTATCTAAGTATCTGTTTACTGTGACGTATGCCCTGGGCAATACGTATAGATTGGTGAACTTAAACCAGGCGTTCCTCAATATTTTTGGAATACTGTCTAATATGAGCAACCAGTCCCGCTCTCGTATGGGGATCCCCAAGTCTTCCTCCCATCTGGTTCAAAGTGATTTCCCCCGAGTGTTTTGTATAGGCAAATAACTGCCTTACAGGTCCCTGAAGAAGTGGCTAGGTATTGACAACTTTTAGAGTGGGGTGGTTCTCCCATTCCTGTCCCTCAATGTCTTTGAATTGCAGTTGTTACATCCCTATGGAGAAGGAAGTGGCCCTGAGGCAGGTCATGTCCTTAGCAGAACTCTTTGAATGTTAGGAACACCTCAGCTTCAAATAACCCCTGAGTTTCACCAAGCCAGTCGTTAACGATTCTGCCAGCTCCCGCCAGTCCCCCTCACATAGGAGTGCTCCTACGAGAGTCAGTGGTATGTCGGAGAAATAGGGGATTTTCACTCATGTTTTCTGCAGACATCTAGTGAACAGTGTTGCAGTACTTGGAATTTCATAGTGTCATCTGTGCTGGGGCTTAGAAGCCTAAAAAGTACTCAAGTCAGTCAGCGAAGGTATAAAGGGGTCCTTCTCCTGCTGTAGGAAGGTGCTTTCTTCTAGCATGGTTACCCCATTGTTGACCTGTTTCTCAGTGTTTGTCAGTGTGTTTTTACTGTTTCATTGGGGTCCTGTTAGGACCCCAATGCTAATAGTTTGTTGCCAATATGTGTTGTCAGTATGCTTGACTGTGTCACTGGAGTTCTGCTAACCAGAACTCCAGTGCTTATGCTCTCTGTGTGTACCAAATTTGTCATTATAGCTTAGTGACTCCATATTCCAATTCATATTGGCACACTAGATCCCCCTTAGAAGTCCTTAGTACATGGTACCTAGGTACCCAGGGCATTGGGGTTCCAGGAGATCCTTAAGGGCTACAGAATTTCTTTTGCCACCCATAAGGAGCTCATACAAACACTCCTTCAGGACTGCCACTGCAGCCTGAGTGAACTAGAGCACACATTATTTTACAGCCATTTTTAGTGCACCAGGTAACTTATAAGTCACCTATATGTCTAACATTCAGTTACTGAAGGCTATGTGCAATGTTACTGTGTGTGAGGGCACCCTTGCACTATCAAAAGTGCCCCCACATTGTCCAGGACCAATTTCCAGGACTTTATGAGTGTGCGGACACCATTATAAGCATGCACTACATATATGTCAATACATGTATGTATCTTCACAACGGTTACTCCGAATATGGCCATGTGAGGTGTCTAAGGTTGTGAAATTGAACCCCCAATCCAAATCTGGTTTGGGCCACTTCCATGCACCCGGGGGTCTCCACCATGGACACCCAGTACTGCCAAACCAAATCTCTGCGGTTTCCACTGCAGCCCCATCTCCTGCCACCTCACAGACAGGTTTCTGCCCTCCTGGGAATTGAGCAGCTCAATTCCACCAAGGCAGAACAATGAATGTATTTTAGGAGAGGGGTGTTACACCCTCTCCTATTGGAAATAGGAGTTAAAGGCATGGGAGGGGTCTCCTCCCAGAGTATCTGGAAATGCTTTGAAGGGCACAAACGGTACCCTCCTTGCATAAGCCAGTCTACACTAGTTTAAGGACCCCCATTCCCTGCTCTGGTGTGAAACTGAACACCCAGTGCCCAGACCCCCTCCAGTGTGTCCCTGGGGGTAGCCATCTTGGATCCCAAGGTGTGGGGACCCTTTTGGAGCATCTGAGTGGCCAGTACCAGTAGGTGATGTCAGAGACCCCTCCTGATAGGTGCATACCTGGGTACGTAACCAATCCCCCTCTCAGGACTATTTAGGGTCTCTCCTCTGGGTGTTTCCTCAGATTCGGTTTGGAAGACTCCATAGGACTCCATTTGCATCCTCTGCTTCCGCTTATGACAGTCGTATCAACAGCAGACTGCTCCAGGAACCACTGTAACTGCAGCAAAGTGTCCAGGAAGGCTACTGTGACCAGCAACTTCAGCTCCAGCCAAAACCTGCAACAGTTTCCAGGTTGTGCATGCTCTGAGGACTGCCTATCTTCACCCTGCACCAGAAGAACTGAAGGAATTTCCCCTGGAGTGACTGAGTCACTTCCCTTCTTCAGCAAGCACCTCTTTGCGATGAAGACCGGTACTCAGGGACTCCTCTCCTGTCGATAAGCATGATTCCTGGAACGCAGGGGGTGGACTGAAGTGATCCTGACTGTCCAAAGGCCCAGCTGTCCAAATTTGGTGGAAGTAAGGGCTTGTCTCCTCGTTCTAGACTGTACCCTTGTGCATGGCGTCCTCTGCAGCTCCTTGGGCTTTCATGCACTTCTTCCAAAAGCTCTTCATGCACAGAGTAGCCCAGGTCCCCATCATTCTATCCTGCGATGCTCAGCTCCCTGAGTTGTTCTCCGGCAGCATGGGATCCTTCTGTGTAGTGCTGCGATGACTGCACTTTGCAACTCCTTTAACCCCGTGTCCTGGGACTACGGTGGGTGCTGTCTGCTCTTCTGAGGGCTCTCCAAAGTGCTGAGAGCCCCCTCTGTCTCCTCAGTCCAAATTAAGACCCTAAGTTCCCTCCTGAATCCAGGCAGCTCCTCTTTGAGGCAAAACGTGTTCTTGCGTTGACCAAGGCTTGTTGGCGGAATCCAGTGACGCAAACAGCCTGCATCCAACGACTCGACGTGGGACATCTCTTGCACCAAGCAGGAACTCTCAGCTTTCTTATTTGTTGCATTTATGTACTTTTCTTCCAACTGGAGAATCCACTTTTGTACCTTCTTCCAGGTGGGCAGGGGCTCCTGTTCTTCCTGGACTCTTCATAGACTTCTAGACTTGGACTTCTCTCTCCACAAGTCTTCAGGTCCAGGAATCCATTGTTGGTTTCTTGCAGCCTTGCTTGGTTCTTGCATAATCCTTCACCATGACTTCTAGTGTGTTCGAAGGACACTTACTGTACTTTACTCCTGTTTTCCTGGGCTCTGGGGTGGGGTACTTTACTTTACCAGTGCTCCTCTACACACTACATTTGCCTAGGTGGGAATCCAGATTTCGCATTCCACTATTTTTCTATATGGTTTGTGTTGCCCCTAGGCCCATTGCAGTCTATTGTGTTTTTCACTGTTTGTACTCTTCTATGACTGTTTACTTACCTGATTGTTGCTACTGGTGTATTTATTGTGTATAATACTTACATCAAGAAGGTGTATTACCTCTAAGATATTTTTGGCCTTGTGTCACTAAAATAAAGTACCTGTATTTTTTGTAACACTGAGTATTGTCTTTTATTGTGTGTAAGTACTGTGTGACTATGGTGGTATTGCAAGAGCTTTACATGTCTTCTAGTTCAGCCTTGGCTGCTCTTCTACAGCTATCAATAGACCGCCTAAGCTGCTAGACACTGTCTACATTTCACTAATAAGGGATAACTGGACCTTGTTATAAGGTGTAATACCTCGGGTACCCTGTACAAATGACGCCAGCCTCCTACACCTACCCAGGGTAAGCCTGCCTGCCAGCCACTACATCAGCCATTGCAGCTTTACAGCAAGGCAGCAGTACTACAAAGAAATAGTAGACAGAGGAGGACTACCTTATTCAATAGCGCACCAAAGCCCTCCACTGATAGAGAGAGTGTTTTCCAAAACCTGATGCTCAATTTGAGCACATGAACATTCCTCTCCAGTAAGTCATAGGGATCATGAAAAACCTGTACTCTGAGATATTGCTGGCAGTGGGATTCCCTCCGTAGTGTCTTCAGGACCTCCTCGTGTGTCTCGAGTTATCATTGTAGGGAATAAATTGGATTTTGCCAGTTAACCCTCAGTTCAGATAGAGATCAAAACCGCTCCATGGACGTCCCTCTAGGGCCACCATAATGTCCTGTAAGAAGATCAAACGGTCATCTGCCTGGTCCCTTGGCCTATGTTATAGCTTTCTGAGATATTACAAACCTTTAAACTCTAGCTCTGCAGTCTGTGTACATTAGCTTGGTCCAGGCCACATATCCCTTCCCTAGGTCAAAGTGCTTGATGGCAATGTACAGGGAGGACCATTCCAAGCTTTCAAAGGCCTACTCCATATTGACGGTGAAGATTGCCACTTCCTCTCGATCACAAGTGTTAGCTTCTAAGAGTATGAGGACACTGTGAATGTTAAGTGCATTATTGTGGCCATGGATAAATCAAAGCAGCAGCTTAATCTTTCTAATTGCTCCACAACCTTCTCTATGGCCTCTAATAGACTGGGTTGCTATTCTGGGTGATTAGGTCTGCGCTGTTTGATAATTCACTGAGCCTCTTCATAAGGCAGGACTTCTACCAATAATGCCCCTCAGGTTCCTTTCAGCTCAACTATGCACCTACTCCTAATCACAGGCTTGACACCATTTCCCTCCACCTGAGGGGATGAAGCTGATCTAGTATTGTCCTTGAAGTATTCCTGAATGGCAGTCCCCACTAAGTTATAGAAGTCTGGGTCTTCAAGCAACTTTGGTTTTAATCTCCACACAGGATGCAGGGTCATGCCCTCCACCATCTGAAATGCTGTAACAACAGTTTATGATCAGATATAGCCCTGGAGAGGTACTCCCTGGTTCATACATTGTGCATAAGAAAGCGTTCAGGTGCACATGCAGGTCATGCAAGTGGGAAAAAGGAATAGTCATACTCTCCCCTATTCTGCCGGTGCCATGAGTCTACTGGACCCCATTCTGCCTACCAGTCAGAAAAAATACAAGTCAGTCTGGCTTTCAGGGAATGTCTTAGTGGGGCAGGATTAATCAAGTACTGGGTCTGCCACACAATTGCAATCCCCCAGTATGATAGAGCCCACTAACTTAGGGGCCAGTGCCCTTGAGAGTTCCACAAAGAATGCCACCTGTTCTACATTTGGTCCAGAGATACTTCCTATAGCTATGTCACAGCCGTTCAGATGGCCAGTGACCATAACAAATCTATCTGTTGGATCTATCAAATGACCTGTATGTTGAAAGGGGACCCCTGGGAGAATCCACATCATGACTCTTCTTGTGTAGGCCGAGTAGGTAGTGTAATAGGCTTGCCCTCTTTATCTACACTGCAGTGCTGCTTCCTCTTAGGCTACCAGGTGTGTTTCTTGCAGGAGCGCTATTTGAACCACCTCAACTATTAAGATAGGAGGACACTTTGTATCTCTTGACCATGGCTTTCGTCCCCCTGACATTCCAAGTTAAAACCTTATAGGTCATGGGAGTCGCCATTGTGTGTAATGAAAGCAAGCCAATGGACCCTACCGGGCCTCTATGTCTCGGGTACTTGGGGACCACCCAACACTGATAGTACATGGAGTTCCTCCATAGTGCACAATCTGTGTTTTCCCCCTCAACAATCAAAAACAACCTTTCCAACTCCTATACCCCAGGACAAGTAGGGTATTGCCCCCCCCATCCAAACTGTCATCCAACATGCAAGCATTCATGGGTGTACCCATCTTATCACTGAATACAACAAAGGAGTTATGGTCATCTTAAAGCCCTAAACACAGCTCCCCTCATCGGACTAGAAGGTAAAGGAGGAATTGCAGAGTCAGGGGGCCTCATTAGCAGCTTGATGTCTCACAAGCATCAGAACACTTTGGCCAACCATCACACACATGCCTTCAAGTCATCATCTGGCTCATATAAGTTCATCAGCAGTTCCAGGAGTCACCCTGGGCAAGTCATTGTTTGAGTTTTCAGAGGAACTGGTGCCATGGTCAAGGTCCAAGTCAGAACCATCTTCCTTGCCCCTTTAACTGAACTGACTCATTCTACCTATGCTCATTGCAGCCACCATCTCGACCTCTCTCTGTTGTTTCCATTTGACTTCTTCTCCGGAAGGGGCCACCCCAGGGCCACCCCCACTTCGGTGCCTCAGCCCCCTCAATTTGCGAGCACATCTCCGGGACCTTCTGACTAGAGCATGCCTGCGGTTGGGTCCCAATCCAAGCCCACACTTCTTGTGGGGTCTGGAAGATATGCACTACTTCCGGAGTCACAACTCATAACATGAATAGCATGGAATAGCTGAAGTCCATCTGGTGGAGGAATTGTCTGGTGTCAGGGAATATAGAGCACTGCTTTTGTACTTCCTTCGTGAATTTTGGAAATATCATTATTTTGCATTTGTGCACTTTGAGTTCGCCTTTCTTCCTGGGTTGTTTTAGTATATGATTATGGTCTTCGAAATAAGAGAGTCTGGCCACCATCGGTTGTGGGGGCGTGCCTAGCAGTGGGGGACGCACCAGGGCCCTGTGCACCCTCCCCAGGCCTTCAAGAGCTACCTCTTCATGCAGCCACCTTTCCAGGTATGTTAGCATGTTTCTGCCCTCTGTGTGCTCAGGAAGCACTATCCCTTGAATGCTGTTTCTCTGTAGCCTATTATTGTCATCTTCCGCTTGGACCTGAAGAGTCTGAACTTTATCCTCCATCAGTGTGAACCTTCCTTGCATCATCACCATATCGAAGGGTATGTCCGCTATCATTCTCTCTGTTGTTGTGACCCGCACCGCCAGGCATCAGTGGTCATCTTTCAGGATACTCAGATCCATGCCTATGTATCAATCTTCATTTTGAGTGCTTGTCTGGAAGCAGTGATTGCCTGTAGGGTATCCTGTAGATTGGGTCCCTCCCGGAGTCCCACCTTTCGTACTTGCATTGGTGTCCAAAAGTGCACTGCCTGTCACAGTGTTCGTAATCTGGGCTTCTGATTCCAGTTCCCTCTTTTTGGTGGCTTTACCCATGAGGGCAAAGTGGATATGGGCAATGTGAGAGGCATGGAATATGTCTCTGTGTCCTGGATGTGTGCCCAGTGATGTCTCCATACAATGACAACTGTCTGTGCAATATTAAGGGTATGTCACCTAAATGTCAGGATGCAAAGGTGGGGAAGTCAAGGTGTGGTTCTTAGGCCATTCTGTATTGATGGCCAGTCATCACAGTTGGCTACAAGGACTCATTCCAGATGCAACACCAGGCAAGCAACTAGGACCCCACCCCTCTAGTGGCAGGACTTGGGTCATTCCCCCAGTGGCTCCATCAAACTCCACTGCAGGACCTTCAGGGACTGGTTTCCAACACCCTTTGCCCCTATCCTTGGCAGTTTTCTGGGCCAATGTTCCAGGCTCCAGATAGCCTTGACTACCTTTTCTGGCAGCCATGGACTGTGTGGTCATACAGTCCCACTTAGGCATTCCCCTCCTCTCCAAGAAAGACGTGAGCTCTACCCACTTTCAGGCAATCTGCTCCTGGTCATTGCCTGACAGGGAATCAATAAGTATGGTAGGGCTCACAACAAATTTCAGAGAACCTGAGATCCCCCCAACTCAAAGGGAACCATAGCCACCTGTAGATGGACTTTTGCAGTTCTACCTTCCCGGTAGTGCTCTTGGTAGGAGCCCAAGACCCTTGCAGACCTTTTTAAACTGGGCCACAGTATAATCCTCCAGGTTGGCTATCTCAAAGTCCAACTTTGAGGGGGAAGTGTAGATATAGAACCTCCAGTCAGAAACATGATTCAGGAAAAAAAATCAAAATGCCAATCAAGAGACTTGAAAAGGCTTGAAAATAATTTGAATTGGTCTTGGATATGGGTGGGTAGTGTACACAAAGATACTGTATGGCATGCATAAACACACACCCTATCCTCACCTCTGATCACTATTGTTAGAAACTGGGGGGTCTCATTTACAAGTGCCTTTCTGCGCTGCCCTGCATCACTAGGAAAGAGCAGAAATGCATTTCTGTCCCTCTCCCTGTACTGGCACATACATTTCTGCTGTGTGTCAATGCAGGCACCCTTGCAAATGAGGCCCTGGGTTTCTGGCTGCCAGAGGTATGCACCCTGTCCAAGCAATAACCGTAATCCTATTCAGGGTAAATCAGATACACACTAAAAGTTAACCTATGCTTATGCTCACTCTCTGGTAGCTTGGCAGAGAGCAGTCAGGAATAGCTTAAGAGGCAATGTGTAAAGTGTTTGTGCAACACTTCAAACAGAAAAACAGTGCAAACAACACACAAAAGACACCAAACCTGTTTTTCAAAATCAAGCTTAATATTACAATTAAAACAAGACCAAAACAACAAAAATCAAATAAGTAGAAGTTGAGATATGAATGGTTAAACATTAAAATGCAATATAGTGCTTAAATGCATAACACCTTCCAGCGATATTTGGTCATGCTAGACAGAAGTAAATCAGTCCCAGGTAAGTCCTGTTGAATTTTTTCCTCCTCAGAATTGATCCAAGAGACCAAGACATTCTCCAGGAGCTATGAGATCATCACTGGCAGTGGTCTACGGGCACGAAGAGTCCGCCAGGCATCACAGACAGGCGAACTGGAGCCTCAAGGTCACAAGTGGCGATGCATGCTGTGGGAAGAGACAAACTCACAATGGCTCATGCTGATTCTTCATGCAAGCAGGAAGGTTCTGGTGGGAGAAGGCACCTTTGTGGTCATGAAGAGCCCAAAAGCTTGATTTCATGTGCCAAAAAACACTTTTAAGGGCCCAAGATGGGAGGGGTGCTTCTAGGGGGTCAGGAGGTTGTTAAAGATGGGACTAGGAGCTGTAACAGGAGTGTCAGAGGTCTTTTGTGTCCTTGAGACCACAGAAAACAGATGGCAAGCTAGCCAGCCTTTGGAGTCACTTTGGTTCTGGAGGAGAGCACGTCAAGTTTGAAAAGTAGGATTCCAGCAGATTAGCAGCTCAGCAGAGTGGCAGTCCTTGTAGTCACACCTAAGCTCCCTTTGTGTGTGGCTGTGTAATGGGAGGCACATTCCCACCTGTTCCCCCACCCCAGACGTGTATTGTGCAGAGGTCCCAATGGCTAAAGTTAAGAAAATGTCAACTTTCTAAAACTGTCATTTTGAAAACTGCAATTTAACATCTAATTTCACCATAAATTGTGATTTTAAATTGTGAGTTCAGAGACATCGAACTTGACAAACGCATCTCTTCCAGATTGAGAACTACACTTATAAAATGTAATAACGTAATCCCAATGTAATCCTAAGGGAGAGATAGACCTTGCAGTACTGAAAAATTAATTTGGGATTTCTTTCACTATCATGACATGTAAAACCTAAAACTACATGTCTAGCCTTTTAAATACATTGTACCCGGCCCGGTGGGTCTTACAGGGCCACGTTAGTGGTGACTTATATGTATAAAAAGGGATGTTCTAGGCCTGGAAAGAGGTTTATCCTGCCAGGTCAACATGGCAGTGTAAAACTGCACACACAGGCTCTGCCATGGCAGACCTGAGGCATGGTTAGGGGGCTACATAAGTTTGTGGCACTATTCGATCTGCAAGTCCAAAGTATCATTTAATATACAGGCCCTGGGCACTTGTAGTGTACTTTAGTAGGGACTTATAAGTAAATTAAACAAGCCAATTGGGCTTAAGCCAATGTTACCATGTTTTAGGGGAAGAGTACACACACTTTAGTACTGGTTAGTCCTAAAGTCAGTAAAAATGAGTTCACAAAATGAAAGGAGGCATGCAAAAAGTTGGGTAACTTTAATTTAAAAACAGCCAGCAAGGCAGGCCTCCCTTTAAAATGACACTGGGCACCTCAGCAGTGCACCTATGGGTGCACTATCTATGCTGTGGTCCCTAAACCTACATGCCCTACCATATACTAGGGACTTATAGGTAGGTTAACTTAGCCAATTATAATTAGCCTAATTTGCATATTGATTTTACACAGAGCACAGGCCCTGTGACTGGTTAGCAGTACACAGGGCACCATCAGAGTCAGGAAAACACCAGCATAAAGTGGAAAATGGGGGCAAAAAGTTAAGGGGCCTCTGCAATCAGCCCTGTTTTCTCACACAAGCCCCCCCCAGCCCACACGCCCAGGAGACTCAGCCCAACCCTGGGAGAGTCTTCCTGGCTTGTTAGGCGAGGAAGACAGTGAAGAAAACTGGCTGTCCCTTTGCAGGGCCTACTCTGCCTTACATCCTCCTGTCATGGTCACTCCTTCTGGGTAGTGAAGCCATCCCAACAGTGAAAGGACCCATCTCAAAATGAAACTTCCCTCTAGGGGGGTCTTCCTCCTCTCTCTCTGCCAACTTGGGTAGTGAGGTGCCCACCTCCCCTACTCCTAACTTTGCTAGGGCAACACCTAGCTTACCCAAAGAGGTCACCCAACACTTGAGCAACCCCACCATGACCAACAGGGTCAGGGGGCCTACTTTGCTATTGGCCCTGGGGTCTGCCTCCCAGGCCAAGTACAGTGCTGCCAGGAAGGCTAGCACCCAGCAGAGGCTACTGACAGCTGTCAGTACCCAGAACCACACCCTAAGCTCTCCACTGACAGGTGGCTGAGCTGCTTTAGGGGCAACTTTGGGGTCCTGGCACCCCTCTTGCTGTCTAGAGTGGGGGGCTACCACCTCCTGTGGCAGACACCCTCCTTCCACTCTCCCTTCTGTCAGTGCAGGGGCAACACCCTGCATCTGGACAGCTGCCTGACTACTCAGGACTTCCTTGGGGTCAGGGGAGGCCTCACCAGTGCCAACTCTGGGCTTCCCCCCTACTGGGGCAGAAGGCCTTTGGCTCCCTGGAATTCTCTTTAAGAGTGGCCTACCCTTCCTTTTCTTCTTTCCTTTTCTTGGGGACCCCTGTCTCCTAACTGTAGGGACTGACTCCCCAGGACTTTGGTTTGGGGGGGCGCCCTGGGCGACCGCCCCATCTGGGACCAGACCCACCTCTGGGAGGTCATTGCCCAGGATACAATCTAGGGGGAGGTCAGCACTGACTACCACCCTAAACCAGTCAAGGATACCCTCCCTCTCTAGGGGCACTATGGCTACAGGTTTGGTGGTGACCTCCCCTGTGGCTATCCTGACTTTCCTTGTCTCTCCTTGGACATACGTATCTGGGGTCACTAACCGGTCACTCACTATAGTGTGACTGGCACAGGTGTCTCTCAGGCCAGTGGTAGGGATCCCATTCACCTGAATGGGGTGGAAGTGCCTACTTCCACCCTCAGGGATCACCAGCTTACCATCTGGTCCTGTCTCCCAGCTCAATGCTAGGAGGACTTCATCATCTGAGAAGTCCTCCTCCATGGCTACACTGGACAGCCCAGTGCTAACCACCTTCTTTGGACAGGCTGCATCTCCTCTGAAGTGACCTGTCTGCTGACAGTCAAAGCAAGCCCTACTGTCCAAGAGCTTTTTTAACCATGGGTCTCCCTGTCTCTGCTTGTCAGAGTGGTAGTGGGATTTATTCTCCTCCTTCTTAGGGTTCTGGGGTACAGAGGGAGTCTCTGTGGTGGGCTTACCACCTCCCTCCTTAGGTTTCTCCTTCTTGGAGTCTCCCACCTGGGACTTGACAACCACCCTGGTTCTCAACCACTCATCAGCTGCCTCCCCTAGCTCTCTAGGGTTGGTCTGCTTAGAGTCCACTAGATGCTGGCGTAACCTTTCTTGGGTACAATTGGTCAAGATGTGCTCTCTCATGATCAGATTGTATAACCCCTCATAAGTATTTACTTTGTTACCAATAATCCAGCCCTCTAGTGCCTTTAGTGAGGTGTCTACAAAGTCAACCCAAGACTGGGTACTGACCTTCTGGGTGTCCCTGAACTTCATTCTATACTGCTCTGGGGTCAGACCAAACTTCTTGGTTAAGCACCTCTTTATACTAGGGTACGAATCTGCCTCCTCCCCCCTTAAGGTCAGAAGCCTATCCCTCCCTGAGTTGGGGACCAACTCCCACAAAAGGGAACCCCAGTAATGAGGCCTAACCCTTCTCATTTGGAGTGCCCTCTCAAAGGCCTCCAACCACTTGTCTATATCATCCCCCTCTACATAAGCAGGAACCACCCCCTTGGGTAATCTGGGGCAAACTCCCCCACCCATGGACACCTCAACTTCTCTGTCGCTGCCACCATCTCTTTTCTCTTTCTTTGCCCACTTTTTCTTTTCTAGGGCCAGCTTGTCTGCTTCCAAAGCTATGTATGCTAGCTGGGCCTCCAGCTCTCTTTCTCTGATGGATGGGTTCTCTCCTCCTGAAGGGACCCCCTTCCCACCACTAGCTTTGGGTCTGCCCCTAGTGACTGTATGTACTGAGGACCGTTCTTCCTCATCCTCACTTAGGCTCAGATGCCCTCCCTCCCCTGAGTGGTTAGAGCTAGCACCCTCCCCTGTTTCTTCCTCCTCTGGAGCTTCCCTTAGGTCTACCTCTTGGGCCTCAGCCCATGCTGTCAGGGATTTGATCAGGACTTGCTTCCTGAGGTCAGTGGTTGCAGGCAAACCTCTTTCAGTACACAACCCCCTAAGCTGGACTACTGTCAGTGTGGGTAGGCTAGCCAGATCAAGCTCCATGGTTCCCTGGTTTTGTGTGAACAAAAACTTTTTGCAAAAATTGGAAACAATAATTTAGAAAAATTACAAAAATTCAATAATAGAAATTAATCCAAATTATTATTATTTTTTTTTTTTTTTTTAAACAATATTTGCACTAAGACAATTTAAAGGATTTTTAATTTGTTTTACTTAAAACTGTAACGTGATACTAAACACAAGTACTGGATCCCGTTGCTGCTTCCAAAAATGTTGGAAAATGGGTTATTGGTAAGGGCAGGTAGGTACCTACACCTAGCAACAAGCCACTAACCTCCACTTAGGTCCAGTTAGGTCTCAGTAAATTAACCCCAGCTCAACCCTTGGTAGCTTGGCAACGAGCGTCAAGGCTTAACTTAGGAGACAGTGTGTAAAGCATTCAAATATCACAAAACAGTAATTAAATAAAACACAGGAAACAGTTTAAAAATCCAAAACCAATTTATAAAAATAGGTTATATTTTTATCTTTAAAATGACACCAAAACGAATAAAATCGGATAAAGGGAACCGGAGATATGAATTTTTAAAGAATTATTCTTTTTCTAGCGCTTAGAAACAAAAAGCGCCAATCGGGTCATCTGGTTGCACCTCGACCGGGGCAAAGTCAAAGTTTCAGGCCGACCGCGATGGAGCCCTGCTCGGCTACAGGTCGCGGGAGGCCTCAGTTAAAAAGTTACCTTCTGACTTAGTCTTTATTTTGAAGATTTTCTTCAGCGGGACGAACCTGCCAGTCCTATCCGACCTCCTGGAGCCCTTCTCCGGATACGCGATGCTGGATTCCTCGGTGGAGATTTTTACCTTCGGACTTAGTCGTTTTTTCGAGGTGAAAATCTTTCGACGGGGGTAAACCTGGATCTTGATCCGACGTCCATGGAGCCCTTCTCGGATACGATGGCTGGGAGGTCCCGGTCAACTTTTTACCTTCGGACTTAGTCTCTTTTTCGGAGATTTTTCTTTACCGGGACGAACCACCAAATCAGGCCGGGTCGCGGTTGAGGCAAGCCGGCTAGAATTTCCGCGGCGGGTCGGTCCCTCTATGGAGCTTTTTTACAAAAATTCTCAAATCTTCTCCAAACTTCTGGGGCTTCACCCAGATGTTCTTTTAAGGTTCTTTTGGGGTCCACAGCTCACCATCTGCTGAGGGGAGATTCTCTCCCACAAGCACATTCCTTTGTGTGAAGCCAGGCCACTTCACACCTCATCAAGGCAGCTTGCCTAAGCTGCTATAGGCTGGCCAATCAGAGCACAGCAGCAAAAACAATGCAGGGCTGAAATTGGCAACTTTTTAGGTAAAGTCTATAACTCTTTACCTGAACAAGTTATATTAAATCCAACAACTGGAAGTTGTGGGATTTATTACAACAATTAATTTGATACCAAATTCTTGGTATGCATCTTTTAAGGAGACTTTAAAATTTAAAACAAAGTCTCCCCATTCTAGCCTCTGAAGGCCATTTACTTCAAAGAGGGAAAAACGAATTTGGCTGTTTTTACCTCACCAGGGTTTATAAATCTATTTTTATAAAGTCCCTGCTTATAGTTACATGGCACCCAGCCCTAGGGGCACATAGGGCACACCTTAGGGGTGACTTATATGTAAAAATAAGGTAGTTTAAGACTTTGGAACTACTTTTAATTCCAAAGTCGAATTTGCATATAACTTTAATTTAAAAACAGCCAGCAAGGCAGGCCTGCCTTTAAAATGACACTGGGCACCTCAGCAGTGCACCTATGGGTGCACTATCTATGCTGTGGTCCCTAAACCTACATGCCCTACCATATACTAGGGACTTATAGTTAGGTTAACTTAGCCAATTATAATTAGCCTAATTTGCATATTGATTTTACACAGAGCACAGGCCCTGTGACTGGTTAGCAGTACCCAGGGCACCATCAGAGTCAGGAAAACACCAGCATAAAGTGGAAAATGGGGGCAAAAAGTTAAGGGGCCTCTGCAATCAGCCCTGTTTTCTCACACAAGCCCCCCCCAGCCCACACGCCCAGGAGACTCAGCCCAACCCTGGGAGAGTCTTCCTGGCTTGTTAGGCGAGGAAGACAGTGAAGAAAACTGGCTGTCCCTTTGCAGGGCCTACTCTGCCTTACATCCTCCTGTCATGGTCAATCCTTCTGGGTAGTGAAGCCATCCCAACAGTGAAAGGACCCATCTCAAAATGAAACTTCCCTCTAGGGGGGTCTTCCTCCTCTCTCTCTGCCAACTTGGGTAGTGAGGTGCCCACCTCCCCTACTCCTAACTTTGCTAGGGCAACACCTAGCTTACCCAAAGAGGTCACCCAACACTTGAGCAACCCCACCATGACCAACAGGGTCAGGGGGCCTACTTTGCTATTGGCCCTGGGGTCTGCCTCCCAGGCCAAGTACAGTGCTGCCAGGAAGGCTAGCACCCAGCAGAGGCTACTGACAGCTGTCAGTACCCAGAACCACACCCTAAGCTCTCCACTGACAGGTGGCTGAGCTGCTTTAGGGGCAACTTTGGGGTCCTGGCACCCCTCTTGCTGTCTAGAGTGGGGGGCTACCACCTCCTGTGGCAGACACCCTCCTTCCACTCTCCCTTCTGTCAGTGCAGGGGCAACACCCTGCATCTGGACAGCTGCCTGACTACTCAGGACTTCCTTGGGGTCAGGGGAGGCCTCACCAGTGCCAACTCTGGGCTTCCCCCCTACTGGGGCAGAAGGCCTTTGGCTCCCTGGAACTCTCTTTAAGAGTGGCCTACCCTTCCTTTTCTTCTTTCCTTTTCTTGGGGACCCCTGTCTCCTAACTGTAGGGACTGACTCCCCAGGACTTTGGTTTGGGGGGGCCCCCTGGGCGACCGCCCCATCTGGGACCAGACCCACCTCTGGGAGGTCATTGCCCAGGATACAATCTAGGGGGAGGTCAGCACTGACTACCACCCTAAACCAGTCAAGGATACCCTCCCTCTCTAGGGGCACTATGGCTACAGGTTTGGTGGTGACCTCCCCTGTGGCTATCCTGACTTTCCTTGTCTCTCCTTGGACATACGTGTCTGGGGTCACTAACCGGTCACTCACTATAGTGTGACTGGCACAGGTGTCTCTCAGGCCAGTGGTAGGGATCCCATTCACCTGAATGGGGTGGAAGTGCCTACTTCCACCCTCAGGGATCACCAGCTTACCATCTGGTCCTGTCTCCCAGCTCAATGCTAGGAGGACTTCATCATCTGAGGAGTCCTCCTCCATGGCTACACTGGACAGCCCAGTGCTAACCACCTTCTTTGGACAGGCTGCATCTCCTCTGAAGTGACCTGTCTGCTGACAGTCAAAGCAAGCCCTACTGTCCAAGAGCTTTTTTAACCATGGGTCTCCCTGTCTCTGCTTGTCAGAGTGGTAGTGGGATTTATTTTCCTCCTTCTTAGGGTTCTGGGGTACAGAGGGAGTCTCTGTGGTGGGCTTACCACCTCCCTCCTTAGGTTTCTCCTTCTTGGAGTCTCCCACCTGGGACTTGACAACCACCCTGGTTCTCAACCACTCATCAGCTGCCTCCCCTAGCTCTCTAGGGTTGGTCTGCTTAGAGTCCACTAGATGCTGGCGTAACCTTTCTTGGGTACAATTGGTCAAGATGTGCTCTCTCATGATCAGATTGTATAACCCCTCATAAGTATTTACTTTGTTACCAATAATCCAGCCCTCTAGTGCCTTTAGTGAGGTGTCTACAAAGTCAACCCAAGACTGGGTACTGACCTTCTGGGTGTCCCTGAACTTCATTCTATACTGCTCTGGGGTCAGACCAAACTTCTTGGTTAAGCACCTCTTCATACTAGGGTACGAATCTGCCTCCTCCCCCCTTAAGGTCAGAAGCCTATCCCTCCCTGAGTTGGGGACCAACTCCCACAAAAGGGAACCCCAGTAATGAGGCCTAACCCTTCTCATTTGGAGTGCCCTCTCAAAGGCCTCCAACCACTTGTCTATATCATCCCCCTCTACATAAGCAGGAACCACCCCCTTGGGTAATCTGGGGCAAACTCCCCCACCCATGGACACCTCAACTTCTCTGTCGCTGCCACCATCTCTTTTCTCTTTCTTTGCCCACTTTTTCTTTTCTAGGGCCAGCTTGTCTGCTTCCAAAGCTATGTATGCTAGCTGGGCCTCCAGCTCTCTTTCTCTGATGGATGGGCTCTCTCCTCCTGAAGGGACCCCCTTCCCACCACTAGCTTTGGGTCTGCCCCTAGTGACTGTATGTACTGAGGACCGTTCTTCCTCATCCTCACTTAGGCTCAGATGCCCTCCCTCCCCTGAGTGGTTAGAGCTAGCACCCTCCCCTGTTTCTTCCTCCTCTGGAGCTTCCCTTAGGTCTACCTCTTGGGCCTCAGCCCATGCTGTCAGGGATGTGATCAGGACTTGCTTCCTGAGGTCAGTGGTTGCAGGCAAACCTCTTTCAGTACACAACCCCCTAAGCTGGACTACTGTCAGTGTGGGTAGGCTAGCCAGATCAAGCTCCATGGTTCCCTGGTTTTGTGTGAACAAAAACTTTTTGCAAAAATTGGAAACAATAATTTAGAAAAATTACAAAAATTCAATAATAGAAATTAATCCAAATTAAATATTTTTTTATTTTATTTTTTTAAACAATGTTTGCACTAAGACAATTTAAAGGATTTTTAATTTGTTTTACTTAAAACTGTAACGTGATACTAAACACAAGTACAGGATCCCGTTGCTGCTTCCAAAAATGTTGGAAAATGGGTTATTGGTAAGGGCAGGTAGGTACCTACACCTAGCAACAAGCCACTAACCTCCACTTAGGTCCAGTTAGGTCTCAGTAAATTAACCCCAGCTCAACCCTTGGTAGCTTGGCAACGAGCGTCAAGGCTTAACTTAGGAGACAGTGTGTAAAGCATTCAAATATCACAAAACAGTAATTAAATAAAACACAGGAAACAGTTTAAAAATCCAAAACCAATTTATAAAAATAGTTTATATTTTTATCTTTAAAATGACACCAAAACGAATAAAATCGGATAAAGGGAACCGGAGATATGAATTTTTAAAGAATTATTCTTTTTCTAGCGCTTAGAAACAAAAAGCGCCAATCGGGTCATCTGGTTGCACCTCGACCGGGGCAAAGTCAAAGGTTAAGGCCGACCGCGATGGAGCCCTGCTCGGCTACAGGTCGCGGGAGGCCTCGGTTAAAAAGTTACCTTCTGACTTAGTCTTTATTTTGAAGATTTTCTTCAGCGGGACGAACCTGCCAGTCCTATCCGACCTCCTGGAGCCCTTCTCCGGATACGCAATGCTGGATTCATCTGTGGAGATTTTTACCTTCGGACTTAGTCGTTTTTTCGAGGTGAAAATCCTTCGACCGGGGTAAACCTGGATCTTGATCCGACGTTCATGGAGCCCTTCTCGGAAACGATGGCTAGGAGGTCCTGGTCAACTTTTTACCTTCGGACGTAGTCTCTTTTTCTGAGATTTTTCTTTACCGGGATGAACCACCAAATCAGGCCGGGTCGCGGTTGAGGCAAGCCGGCTAGAATTTCCACGGCGGGTCGGTCCCTCTATGGAACTTTTTTACAAAAATTCTCAAATCTTCTCCAAACTTCTGGGGCTTCACCCAGATGTTCTTTTAAGGTTCTTTTGGGGTCCACAGCTCACCATCTGCTGAGGGGAGATTCTCTCCCACAAGCACATTCCTTTGTGTGAAGCCAGGCCACTTCACACCTCATCAAGGCAGCTTGCCTAAGCTGCTACAGGCTGGCCAATCAGAGCACAGCAGCAAAAACAATGCAGGGCTGAAATTGGCAACTTTTTAGGTAAAGTCTATAACTCTTTACCTGAACAAGTTATATTAAATCCAACAACTGGAAGTTGTGGGATTTATTACAACAATTAATTTGATACCAAATTCTTGGTATGCATCTTTTAAGGAGACTTTAAAATTTAAAACAAAGTCTCCCCATTCTAGCCTATGAAGGCCATTTACTTCAATGAGGGAAAAACGAATTTGGCTGTTTTTACCTCACCAGGGTTTATAAATCTATTTTTATAAAGTCCCTGCTTATAGTTACATGGCACCCAGCCCTAGGGGCACATAGTGCACACCTTAGGGGTGACTTATATGTAAAAATAAGGTAGTTTAGACTTTGGAACTACTTTTAATTCCAAAGTCGAATTTGCATATAGCTTTAATTTAAAAGCAGCCAGCAAGGCAGGCCTGCCTTTAAAATGACACTGGGCACCTCAGCAGTGCACCTATGGGTGCACTATCTATGCTGTGGTCCCTAAACCTACATGCCCTACCATATACTAGGGACTTATAGGTAGGTTAACTTAGCCAATTATAATTAGCCTAATTTGCATATTGATTTTACACAGAGCACAGGCCCTGGGACTGGTTAGCAGTACCCAGGGCACCATCAGAGTCAGGAAAACACCAGCATAAAGTGGAAAATGGGGGCAAAAAGTTAAGGGGCCTCTGCAATCAGCCCTGTTTTCTCACAATACCACCAGCAGTATTACGAGTCCATTATATCCTATGAAACTCGTAATACGGCTGGTGGTATATCCGTCACATTTGGGACGGATTAACACCTCCTCCAAAGTTGTAATCAGGCCCTAAATCTAATCCACTGTGGGTGACGCCTGTCACTCCAATCCGGGTTTTGCTCCAGCTAACTAGCAGTGCCTCATCTCTACCCAAGGATAGGGATGATTGGGCAGCCAAGCGCATGACATAATTGGATTCTCAGGGAAGCCGTGGTCACTCAGGTCTCATCCGTTTCTCTTAATTAAATTTAGGCTCATATATAACTGACAAACAGAGGCAGTATATGATTTAGTAATGAATTTAATAAAACTACTGCATCTTAGATTGCAAAGTGTGAGCTGCAATAACCAGGACGACACAACATGCAGTATTAAAATTGTGATGAGAAGAGTGACACATAAAAACAACGCTATCATGTTGTCACTATTGCCAATAGAATATCTCCTACCTAAGCTATGATAGAGCACATCATGTTAAGCTCTAATTCTGGCCTTCAGGTTCCCATGGGAAGACATCATCCCCCATACCTGAGCAAAGGCCTGTAGTCTGCGTTAGCATCTGTAGCAAATCATTGAGCAATCAGCATACCTTCGTGGTTCTCTGGCTGGAATCTCCCTCTAATGTGTAAGGGACAAGGAGGTGTTTTTATAACAATACAGCTGATATTCTGGTAAAATGTCCCTACGTAAGGATGTGTGTTTTCTACGAATTTTGGAGACTAAACTTGTACCACGTTCACCGGCAACGTACCGTGCTGTAGCCTTGGAAGAAGCACAGAGTAATCAAGAATGTCTTGTTTGAGAACAGAGTGCAGGCCTAGGGAAAAACAGTTAGATAAACAGAAAAGAAAACAAGACCGTAAAAGTGGCTAATGTAACAATAATGAAATGAAGCCGAATAAAATATATCTAGGTTAAGGTGCACAGCGGCCTGGCCTAGTGTGTTAAAATAACGTGCATGGAGCTATGGCTAAAATTGCTACACAACACCTTTCTCCACTGGTCCTGGAGGGGGCCTTGTGCCCAGGTATGCAACACTTGGGGTGTGGCAGTTCACAGTCCCTCACCTGGGTGTCGGAGGCATGAGATTTACAGGGACCAGGTTGCATGATAGTCCATGGAGGCAGGGCTATACTCCATCCAGCGACAGCTAAGGCTGCATACTGGTTGTAGTGCCGGTGCTCGTGGGGGTGCACCCAGTGGTGTTGGGAGGCTCCAGCCCTTCTCCTGCAGCCTCGGAGGGCTGCCCACTGGAGCTGCTGCTGCTGGTAGTGGTGCTACTGTCAGCAGTGCAGGTGGCGGTGCTAGTAGCGGTGCAGGTGGTGGTGCTGGCCGTGGTGTAGGTGCGGGTGCTGCCAGTGGTGGGTGGAGGCCCCAGCCCTTCTCCTGCAGCCTCGGACGGCTGCCCACTGGGGCTGTTGCTGCTGACAGTAGTGGTGCTTGTGGCGGTGCAGGTGGTGGTGCTTGCGGCGGTGCTAGTGGCGGGGCTGCTGGCAGTGCTGGACGAGGTGCAGGTGGCAGGTTGTGCTGGTACCCACCAGGCCTTCACCTGCAGCCTCCGACGGCTGAAGTGCCTTGCCTGGTGTTTTCTGACACTTCCTCATCTTGGCAGATGGTGCTGTCACCTTGGGTCTGGCAGCTGGAGTCTTTGAGGTGGCCTTGCTGGGTGGTTGGTGCTCCTTCCCCTTGTTGCATGCTGTCCCCCTCTTCACCTTGGCAGGTGGCGGAATGGTTTTGGTGGCACACTGGCTGGGCTGATGGGTGCCCCCTGTGAGCTTCTGTTAGCTGCAGGAACCACAGCGGATGTCGACATGGTGGCTGAGGTACTGGGCTGGGTTCTGGACACCCTGGCCGGAGGGGAAGGATGGGAGGGAGGGGTAGGGAAGATGTCAATGGCTACCAGGAAAAGCTTTTCAGAGACACTGGGGTGGGAAGAGGGAGAGGTTTTGGGAGTGGAAGAAGAGGGAATAGTTATAGGAGGTGTCTGTCTGCTGTGTTTGGGTACAGGTGCATGGACTGGATGCTGTTGTGAGGTGGGTGGCTGTTGGGTGGGTATGTGCTTGCGTTTGTGTACTTTAGGAGGAGAGTTCACAGACACACTGGGAGAGGACACAGGGGACGTGTGCATGGATGTAGGGTTGGTGACTGCCAATGAGGGGTGTGTTGTGATGGGCGTGCTGGTGATAGAGGTAGTGGATGAGGATGTAGTGCATGCAGGTGTGAGCGGAGATGCTACTGGGAGGGAGGGGAGGTGGATGACGAGGAGGAGGGTGACACTGTGGAGTCAGTGGATGTTGGTGTGTCTGCATTGGGATGGTGCTTGTATAACTGCCTGTGAGATAAATTGTGGTGCTTGTGTTTGCCTGAGCCTCTTCTGTGTGTTGATTTGGGTGATTGCTGGTCTGAAGGTGTGCTTGGGATAGGCTGGGGTTGAGGGGATTGGGACTGTGTAGAGGAAGTTGGAGGTGGAAGACTGGAGAAAGGGATAATGGCTACGAACAGTGAGTTGGCCAGAGCCTGAAATGCTCTTTGTTGGGCCACCACACCAGAGTGAATGCCCTCTAGGTATGCATGTGTTTGTTGCAAATGACTCTAAACCCCCTGGATGGCATTCAGAATGATTGACTGCCCAACAGTGAGGGATCTCAGGAGGTCAATAGCCTCCTCACTGAAGGCAGCAGGTTGACTGTGGCAGGGCCTGAGGCACCTGGGGCGAAGGAGAAGCCCACCCTTCTGAGTGAGCCGGCACAGGAAACACGCTGAGGGGCTGCTGGGAGGTGCTCACCTCACCCTCCGTCCCACTGGTGCCCTCACCGTCAGTGGATTTGGCCTCCAGGCGCATGTGGGATGCAGCTCCCTCCGTCACCAATGCCTCTGCTCCTCCGCCAGATGATGCCAAAGCACAGAAGGACAGGGTGACAAAACAAAAAGGGGGGAAGAGACAGAGGATACACTTGGTCAATACCAGCAACACCACCACCGTTGGCGTACACAACACACAGGGAGCAGCCCTATGCACTAGGACCTACCCTCCTTCTTCGCCCTGGCCTAGGGGCACCCACAGCCCACATCCCCCACCCAGGTAACCCTTAACACGCGCAAAGTCAGGATTCAGAATCTGTACTCTTCCCCTTGTGGCTGCTGTGATGCCTTCATGCTTCCATCCAACTCCAGATAGGCCACTGCCAGGATGCGGAACATCAGTGGGGTCATGGTGCGACGGGCACCCCTTTCTCGTTGGTAGGCCAGCCCCAGCTGGGCCTCCGCCATCTTCTTTGCCCAGCGGCACAGGTCCTCCTACCGTTTGCAGCAGTGGGTGCTCTGCTTGTCAAAGACCTCCAGGGTCCACACCTCCTTGGCGATGGCACGCCAAATACCCTTTTTCTGGTGGGCGCTGCATGGAAAAGACAGCAGAAAAGTGAATTTGTCAACCGTCCAGCCCGTCACACTCATGGCCCACCAGATCCCTCCCATCCCCTTACGCACAGACATTGACCACCTTACATGCAGCACTCTGGCCAGGACGCCTCTGCCCCCCCACATTTGGCTTACACACACGCAATCCATATATTCATGGCCTGCGAATCATGCTCACAGTGTACTCACCTGTATGTCTGGAGGACTGTAGAGTAATGTGTACTGGGTAGGACCCCATCCACAAGTTTCTCCAACTCCTCTGCAGTGAAGGCAGGGGCCCTTTCCCCAGACACATGAGCCATTGTCGCTTCCAGACACAGGTCACAGCAGCACTTGCAGTGTAGGTCCTCTCCTGTTGAAGGTCAGGTAGCAAGTGAGTGAACAGATAGAAAATGGCGGTCACGTCTGCGGCGGTGCGTACCTTCACCACCGGCGTACATCACCATTGGCACCTGGAACCCATAAGGCCCAATGATAACCAATGCAAAGTTGTGTGGTGGTCTTCGACCGCCTACTGCAACAGTGCATAATGCCAGCAGAACTACCTCATTTAAGCTTGTCCCTCCTCACAGGTCAGGCAGCCTCTATTTCAGGGGGGCACAAGGCATGGCACCTAACTGCGTCACAGCAGACATTGGCACAGCAACTGATTTTCGGATTCACATACTGGTTCTGTAAAGGAAAAAATGCATCATTAGTGCAATAGATGTGTGAATATGACCCACTGATCACCGTTTTCTTCCATATGTTTCAACTGCTGAGGCTGAATATGAGATGGCGACATCCTCCGGTGTACAGACCCCTGGTGGACCTTGCGACAATGGAGGACAGACACATTATCATAACATACAGACTTGATCAGGCCACAATCCAAGAACTGTGAGCCCAATTGGAGCCAGACCAGATGTCAACTATCCGCCAGCCCACAAGTATCCCGCTCTAGTGCAGGTCTTGTAAGTGCTCTATTTCCTGGCAAGTGGTTCCTTCCAAACTACAGTAGCCATAGCATCAGGGATGTCTCAGCAAATTTTCTCCAATGTGTTGACCAGAGTGTTGTCAGCCCTGCTGAAACATTTGCGTAACTACATCGTATTCCCCCAGGTGGAGGATTTGGCCACAGTGAAAGCTGACTTTTATGCCCTGGGACATATCCCCAACATCATTGGTGCCATTGATGGTACACATGTGGCAATTGTCCTCCCCCAGAAAAAATTAACACGTTTTCAGGAATAGAAAAAGCTATCACTCTATGAATGTGCAGATGGTGTGTTTGGCGGACCAGTACATCTCCCATGTGAATGCTAAGTATCCTGGCTCTATTCATGATGCCTTTATCTTGAGGAATAGCAGCATTTCATCTGTGATAGGCCAACTCCAGCGACGCCGGGTGTGGCTAATAGGTGAGCCCAAGGTCCCCACGCAGTATAAGTAGGTGTCTGGGTATGTGGTTGTCCCTAAGGGTTAGTGTGTGTCTAATAGTTGTCCCTCGATATTTGCAGGTGACTCTGGTTACGCCAACTTCTCATGGCTACTGACCCCAGTGAGGAATTCCAAGACAAGGGCAGAGGAACATTACTATGAGGCACATGGGCGAACAAGACTGATAATTGAAAGAACCTTCGGCCTCCTAAAGGCCAGGTTCAGGTGCCTCCATCTGACAGGTGTACTACTCACCCAAGAAGGCGTGCCAGATTATCGTTGCATGTTGCATGTTACACAACCTGGCCTTGAGACGCCAGGTGCCTTTTCTGTAGGGGGATGAGCCTAGAGGTGGTCCTGTGGCAGCAGTGGAGCCTGTGGACAGTGAGGAAGAGGAGGCAGAGGAAGAAGATGTGGACAACAGAAGTAATATAATACTGCAGTACTTCCAGTGACCCACAGGTAAGACACTGTAACTTCACTTTACATTTCAGTTTTCTGTTGGACATTGTACATGGCAGCCTGATTTCCCCATGTCTATGGCCACTTACTGTACTCTAGTTTCAGATCTCTGTGGCCCACTCTGGCTTCTGGTGTGTTTACTGCTGCCCACTAAAGGTCATTCCAATGCAAATTTAACTGTACATATGACTTGATATGCTTTGATTATGTTGCACTAATACATATTTGAATCACTTGCCAGACTCCAGATTTGTATTTGTTCCAAGGGTGTTTATTTAAGTGCTCATAAGTAGAGGGGGATGTGCAATGGGCTGGGGTGATGGTGGAGGAAAGTCCAGGGGAGAGTCCAGTCTATTTGTATCACAGGCACATTTTCCAAGGGGGCATAGGAAGTGGAGCAATGGCAGTTGAAGGAGGACAGGATGACAGAGTGGGACAGAAGGGTGACAATCAGTCTTATTTCCTGGCGGGGGTCTTGGAAATGTTCTCTGGCTTCTGCCTGGATCACAGGGACCGTTTGCGGGGTGGTGCTCCTTCTGCAGGGGGTGGGGTGCTGGTGGCCTGTTGGTCCTATGGCTGGGCCTCCTGTCCACTAGCGCCGGCAGAGGTGGAGGGCTGTTTTTCGGTGTGACTAGTGTCAGGGGCCCGTTGTTGTGACACTGCCTCCCTCATGGTCTTTCCCATGTCAGCCAGCACCCCTGCAATGGTGACCAGGATGGTGTAGATGTTTTTTAGGTCATCCCTGATCCCCAGGTACTGTACCTCCTGCAGCCGCTGGGTCTCCTGCAACTTGTACAGTATCTGGCCCATGGTCTCCTGGGAATGGTGGTATGCTCCAGGATGTTGGAGAGTTGGTTCCCTGGGCCTGTCCTCCCTTTGTCGCACAGCAGTCCTCCCACATTCCCTGTTGTCCTGTGCTTCTGTCCCCTCAACCGTGTGCCCACTGCCACTGACCCCAGGTTCCTGATCGTCCTGTGTTTGTGGGGTTGCCTGGGTTCCCTGTAGTGGTGGACACACTGCTGAGTGATGTGTCCTAGTGACAGAAGGATGGGCCTGCTGGGTGGGTGCTGTGGTGGTGTTTCCTGAGGGGGGAGGTTCTGTAGTGATTTGGGACTGTGTCAGGGGAACCGACTGTCCCGAGGTCCCTGATGGGCCTGCTGGACATCTTGATCCAGGCGTGCAGAGCTGCTGTCATCACTGTGGGCCTCTTCTGAGGGGGGACTGGATCAGGCACCTCCTGTCCGGTGACGTTGGGTAGGGGTCCTGTTGGGGTGTAAATGCATAGTTTTGGTATCTGTGTGTGTCATCTTGTGCATTGGGTGAGGTACCCTCTACTCCTGTGCTTGCGTCATTGTATTAGCCCTTTTGTGATAGTTGGTTTGGGGTCTGTGTGGGTTTTTGAACTGGACATGCTTTGGTGATGGTGGTCCATGCATAGGTGTTGCATGCAGAGCCTTGGCATGAGATGTGTGGGTTGTGATAGTGGGACATATGGAGGGTGAGGGTAAGAGTGGGAGTATGTGATGGCATGCAGGTGTGGTGGGGGGATGAAGAAGTTAAGATATGACTTACCAGAGTCCAGTCCTTCTGCTACTCCTGCAAGGCCCTCAGGATGCATTATTGTCAAGACTTGCTGCTCCCATGTTGTTAGTTGTGGGGGAGGAGGTGGGGTCCACCGCAATCTGGTGTCTGGATACCACAGAACGTACCTTCCCCCATTGGTCGTTCCACCTCTTCCTGATGTCATCCTGTGTTCTTGGATGCTGTCCCACTGCGTTGACCCTGTTGACAATTCTATGCAATAGCTCCATCTTCCTTGCAATGGATGTCATCTGTACCTGTGATCTGAATAGCTGTGGCTCTACCCGGATGATTTCCTCCACCATGACCCTGAGCTCCTCCTCTGAAAACCTTTGGTGTCATTGAGGTGCCATGATATGATGTGGGTGGTGTGTGAGGTTCTGTCTGTTGTGATGTGTAGGGGAATGTGTTGGTGTGTGTTGTTTGAGGTACGTGGATGTTGTATAAGTAATGGTGCCGTGTGTCTGTGGATGCTGGTGATGTGTTAGCTAATCTCTCTCCTGCCTTCTTCCAAATTTTTGGTTGTAAAGGTTTGTGGGTAATGTGGGTGTGTGCTTTATATTGGATTGGGAGTGTGGGTGAGGTGTGTGTATGTGTATTGTGTGTGTTTATTTTGAATTGTCCAATGTGGTTGTGTTTTGTAAGTGTGTGTGTATTTTGAGTTCGGCGGTGTGTACCGCCAATGGATTACCGCGGTTGAAAGACCGCTGCATTGATTCGTGGGTCGTGATAGTGTGGGTGTATTCTTGTTGGCGTGACGGTGTAGGTTTTGATATCGCCAGTTTATCACTGACCTTTGGTGTGGTGGACTTGTGTGGGTGTCTTTATTGTGGCAGATTAGGAGCTGTGGGTTGTAATTCCTGTAGCGGATTTCGGCCGCCGCAACGGTATGTTGGTGGTCTTCAGCACTGCGGAAAGCAGGATTTACTACCAGGGTTGTAATGAGGGCCTTAGTCTCCTAGGTTACCGGCATTCAGTTTCTCTCAACTCTTTATCTCCTTCAAATCTGGGGCGCACAGGTGCAAGTAAGTGAAGTTGCACTGTAAACTTGCGGAATCTTTAGGAATTGCCAGACCAGCTTTTGTTTTTATATGAACGTTGCTAAAGTACAATGTGTAACCAGTTTGGAACTTCTAAAATAGGGGGAGGGTGGAGGGTGGTACAGAAAGGTGTCATTGGCCCTCTCCCTAAGAAGAAATATTCATTTGCAGCATTTGATATCAGGAATCTGTCATTTGTCATCAGGAAAGATGCTAAAAAATAAATATTCCAATCAGGGACGGCAGCCCTCCTTTTTAACTGGTCAAATTTAGTTTTCGCGTGCTTCTCCGAGCTTGGTGTTTATTCCATATGAAACTGTCATTTTATTTGGTGTAATAGCTGCATCTTCAACATTGCTACTCCAATGATGGAAATCGGTAGATTATCACACTTTTCTAGTATAGCTTTAACTTACAAATGAGAGGGGAGTAGTTCAATTTATATAGGTCATAATGGTTTTCAGACACTCTCATCCCTAAATACCTTATTAACTATTTTTATAAGATACCTGAAGCTAATGTAGCAATGATTTAAGAATAGTGTTAAAAGGTAGGATTTCTGACTTAGAATTATAGATCTGATATTCCGAGAGAGCTAAGAAGCAAGTAAAGTTATCAAATATTCCATTGAAAACACTTGTTTCCAAAAGAAGAAACATTACTAGATCAACAGCAATTAACCTAAATTTGGTGACCTTAGGAATTGCTGCTATAATCCCATAGTTTTCCCTTGAGAGAGAAGTGAGTGGTTCTATATACAACATAAAAGCAATAGTGAATGAGGGCACACCTGTCTGGAACATCTGATACCTCTGTAATCCTTACTGGATCCAAAACTATGTCATTCAGAACTAGATAGGTTGATGACCCCTCATATATTGTGACTATTGCTCTGATGAGCTGATGCAGAAAATACAATTTTATATAAAATGTTAAACAGATAATTCCAGTACACCAGGCCACACACATTCTCTGTGTCTATATTATTGTTGTAAAAAAGTAGTCAATGGCATCTGCAAGAAATGTGTATTGGCTTACAGCTGGTGAGAGGGTATAAATCCATTCTGGTCCTCATTTATTATATTCAGAATAACCCTGCAATTCTGAATGCTGAAATCATCATAAAACATTTTTAGCTGAGTAATTGGATAAAAAGAGTTAACATCATCGACATGTTTATCTTTTTTTAGCTGAGTAATTGGATAAAAAGAGTTAACATCATCTACATGTTTATCTTTTTTTGAAAGCTCGTAAGAATTCTCTTTCATAAAGAGGGCAAGATACTATCCCCTTTTACATTTCGATTAAAATGATATAGTAAGGGGATTTTTAACAGAGGCAGCAGAGTTGATACCACAGTAACAGGAATCAATCCTCACCTGCAGCTTTACATTTTAGAAGGGCCTTGACAACAGCTTAAAGTTCATCAAGCTCAATAGGGTAGATAACCTTATCAGCTGCTTCCACCTTAATGGAAGGAATAGGAATTAAAACCAAAAATTCTGCCATGTCACAGTCAGATGTATTTAATTTCAATTTGTTGACTGTTTGCAAGTAGGTTCTCAGAATTAGGATCTTTAATTTGAATGATCTTATTCTGAATCATATGTGTTCTGAATCGACAGGCCATCAGTTTGCACTAATGCCCCGCCTCATAGAGCTGTTGTCCTGATGTTTGTTCATTTCATGATTGTTACCTAGATCTGAGAGGCTGAGTTTGGTGAAGAAGCCTCCACTGGTGCAAGATAAGAGAAGGGGAATGGTGCAGACTGGTGCCTGGAAAAGGAGGAGAAAGCAGTACAAGGTATAATTATCCTTATGCTGCTGATAGGGCACATGTGTACCACCTAAACATGAACATTTCTGCTTAGAATTTCTTCTCCCTTTGCTTTTGTAGGTGTCTGGCCCCACCATCAATGAAAAGCACATGCTTGGCCCTTTTACACACACACACACACACACACACACACATGCACACACACACTCTCTATTTCTCTCTCTCTCTCTCTCTCCCTCACACACACACACACACACACACATACATATTCATATAATGCAGTCATGCACTCTTGTCCAACACAAGTATGCAAAATGGGTAAGCTGGGCCACTGGCAGCGAATGACCACATTGAGAAGGGTGGAGCACCAGATTCAGTGGAATGTCCACAATGGCTGAATAGATTTCTGTCATTGGCAGTGTGCACAAATCAGCAGAGCATTTTATAACACGCATTCATGCAGATATGCTAGCTGGACTTTTCTAACCCATTACAACAGTGCATGTTATCCTCATGCAAATAGGACGCCACTATTGTTGATGACTCGGGCATGGTTAGAGTAGTCATATCTAATTCTGCCCCCATAGGTCCACACAAAATGCCACAATGGTCATGTGGGGTTAAACGTATATATAACACAACATAAAGAGAAGTTAGAAGGAACAGTTGCTTCTATCTTTGAGTGGGGACAAAGAAAAAAATAGCTTTTGATTGAAGCAAACAAGAACTACACAGTTACTGAGCTGACCAAACCAGCAAGCTAAATACAAAAATGTACATCCTGTTCCAGAATATTCAATTGAGTAATTTGAAGTTGGCTGATGGCATCTTAAAACATCAGCAGTGAAATGCATGTCCTGGTTCAAATAGAAACATTTCTGTAAATGAATATAATTTCATTGGGGAACCACCCGCAGTCGAGAGGCCATTATTTCAGCATCCTAGCCCGGGGTGGGACTTCATCCCCCAGGCTCCTCGTGGCCATATTAAGGACACTCCTCTTGTGCTGTGTAGGATGCGCGTGCAGGTGAGAGGCCATTATTCCAGCATCCTAGCCCAGGGTGCGACTTCATCCTCTAGGCTCCTCAGTGTCCATATTAAGGCTGCTTCTCTCGCACCCCGTAGGATGCGTGTGCAGGTGAGAGGCCATTATTCCAGCATCCTAGTCCGGGGTGGGACTTTATCCCCCATGCTCCTCGGTGGCCATATTAAGGACGCTTCTCTAAAGCCGCATGGGACGCACCCGGGCGCGAGGCCGGGCCAAGACTGGGCTAAGACGGGCCCGTCTTCGCCCATCATCGCCCGATAGAGGCTGGGCAGGGCACACCACTTTGGCTGCAGGAACTAAGTGACAAGAAGGATTTTACTTTGGCTTTCTGGTCTTGCTTTTATCCTGCATACTTTTCTCCTGATATGATGGGGAAGAGGAAAGCTGTAGATGCTCCTTTGAATGGCACTAAAAAACTTAAAAAACTATCCAGCAAACAAGAGAGTTCTGTTATCACCCAAGGGCCTAACTCCTTTCACGAAATTGAGCTATTGTTCGAACAGGTAGAGACCATTTTAAAGAGCAACTCTGATCCACCTACCATTAGGAGGGGTACATCTGGAAGGGGGAAAATCCCAGAAATATTCACAAGGAGGAAGAGGATGTTATCATCTCATTCCCTTGCGGAGAGTGTTACAGATGTGGACTCTCATACCCCCAGGGAAAAGTCCTTACCTTTATCGTCTGCAATATCTTGTAGTGTTCTGAGTGCCTCATTATGTCTGAGGAGTTCTTCCCCCAAAGAAACTAGGGCTTTCCCTCCTCCGCTAAGTCCAGTGGTTAGGGTGGTCCAAAACATATTGGGGGTTATTCTAACTTTGGAGGAGTGTTAATCCGTCCCAAAAGTGACGGTAAGGTGACGGATATACCACCAGCCGTATTACGAGTTCCATAGGATATAATGGACTCGTAATATGGCTGGTGGTAAATCCGTCACTTTTCCGTCACTTTTGGGACGGATTAACACCTCCTCCAAAGTTAGAATAACCCCCATTGTGTATAATTGGTTTGGGCCATTGGCGGAGGATGGGGGTCTCCCTGCTTGTACTGTACTACTGTACACTCTCCATCTGCAGCGGCTACTAATGACAATATTCCGATCAATCCCCCTCCTGATTTTGATGAACTTGAATTGTTAGACAATGGAATTGATTTGGCTCTTGTCCTTCGGAAGGTAGATGAGGTTAAGATTTTGGTCTTATCATTAATGGGATTAATGAAGGAGAAATCGATGCAGAAGTGTGGTTGCAAATGCCAGTTGATTAATGGGGAGGCGGGGGGGCTGTTATGTTCAAATTAAGGCCAGAAGATGATACCCCCCCATAGGGACAGCTAGACCTCCTCCTTTAGATAATCCACCTATATTTCGTGCAGTGTGTCATCAGTTAGAGCTTGCAAGTGTAAGGCAGAAGTATCATACAGCTCCTAACTTCAGGGATTTTTTCGGGGGACCACAATTATACCATTGCTCAGCCCGATGTTCCTGAAGATGGGTCAAGGAGGAATACCACCCCCCAAGTATTTGGTGGGGTGGTCAGCTCGCTCGCTCCTCGGACCAAAATTTGAAAATCTCCTACTGATGCTACTCCTCAATATGATGTTAGTAGATCTGCACCAATGGATCAGATCTTAGGTTCAAGAAGTAAAGATATTACAGTATATGGTTGATGTGCCCAAGTTCCCTTCAGGTTCTTTTCAGAACCACAAGTCCTTGACTAATAAGGTTATTCATTGGCTACATGCTTGATGTAACTGCCTTTCAGTCATTCGTAATGACATTTTTAAGGTGGACAAATGTAGCCTTCCGGGGTTGAATTTGGACTTCATCTCTGTCTGTTTTGCAGACAGGCTATTGGCGGACCAACTCATGGATTTTGAATTACGCACAAGCCATCCTAGGGAAATGAGTGGGGTTGGTATTAGTCTTGCATTAAACGCACAAGCACTTGTCCAACTGCATCTTGTGAAAGACCAGCCTCCATTCAGGAAAGTGAATTATCTATAGTACCTAAAAACTCTTACACATCCCCAGCTATTGAATGACTAGGTGCTGTTCAGGAGGTGCCCTTTTTGATATACAATGAGGATATGCATTGGAAGGAGGCTGTTCATGAGGTGCCCTTTAGGATATATAATGAGGATATGCACGTGAAAGAGGCTGTTCACCCCATCTATGAAATTGAGTCAGATAATCATGAGTTATCTATAATGACATGGAATTTAGCTGGTCTTGACAGGAAGTTGGTTGACCCAGAGTGGGTCACCTATATCAGTAATCAGAATGTTTGCCTTTTCCAGGAGACTTGGCTGAGCACCACAAAAATACACCACACAGTGTTGAGAAAAATATATAATATTTATCAGGAGATTTGTAGGTCAAAACGAATAAAGTTGCAATGTGAATTTGTAAAGATATCACTGAAAAGTGATATAAAGTGTCTTAAGTCTTTAAAAAGCAAACAAAGTCTCTTTCAAGCACAAAGTACCTGGTTTGGAGTGGAAAATCTCCTCAAAGGGCCGCAGAAGAAGAGGTACGTGGAAAAATAGTGTGTGCATCGATTTCTCCCCAGCACACACGGACTTTCGTCGTTATTTTTCACGCGGGGAAGTTGTGCGTCGTTTTCCGGCACGCGGACAGTCTCTTTCTATGGGTCGCGGGGATAACCAGATGTCCCGGGTCTGTGCGTGGATTCTCCTGCTTGTTTTCCGGCTGCGCGTCATTCTGCGGGGCTGTGATTTGAAGTTTCGATCTCATGGCAGACGTCGCGTCGATTTCTCCTCTGGAAGTCAGGTGGTGTTGTCCTTGCGAGGCCGTGAGTCGAAGTTCCAGTCGTCCCGAAGGCGACGCGTCGATCAGTGTCGGTGTGCGGCGTTTTTCTCGCCGCGGAACAAGCTGTGCGTCGAAAAGTTTGGCGCATGAAGCCTCCAAGTGAAAAAGAGAAGTCTTTTTGGTCCTGAGACTTCAGGGAACAGGAGGCAAGCTCTATCCAAGCCCTTGGAGAGCACTTTCACAGCCAGACAAGAGTTCAGCAAGGCAGCAGGCCAACAGCAAGGCAGCAGTCCTTTGTAGAAAAGCAGACAGGTGAGTCCTTTGAGCAGCCAGGCAGTTCCTCTTGGCAGGATGTAGTTTCTGGTTCAGGTTTCTTCTCCAGCAAGTGTCTGATGAGGTAGGGCAGAGGCCCTGTTTTATACCCAAATGTGCCGTTGAAGTGGGGGAGACTTCAAAGAGTGGCTAAGAAGTGCATCATGTCCCCTTTCAGTTCAATCCTGTCTGCCAGGGTCCCAGTAGGGGGTGTGGCAGTCCTTTGTGTGAGAGCAGGCCCTGCACCCTCCCAGCCCAGGAAGACCCATTCAAAATGCAGATGTATGCGAGTGAGGCTGAGTACCCTGAGTTTGGGGTGTGTCTGAGTGAATGCACAAGGAGCTGTCAACCAAGCCCAGCCAGACGTGGATTGTAAGGCACAGAAAGATTTAAGTGCAAAGCAATGCTCACTTTCTAAAAGTGGCATTTCTAGAATAGTAATATTCAATCCGACTTCACCAGTCAGCAGGATTTTGTATTACCATTCTGGCCATACTAAATATGACCTTCCTGCTCCTTTCAGATCAGCAGCTGCCACTTCAACAATGTATGAGGGCAGCCCCAATGTTAGCCTATGAAGGGAGCAGGCCTCACAGTAGTGTAAAAACGAATTTAGGAGTTTTACACTACCAGGACATACAACTACACAGGTACATGTCCTGCCTTTTACCCACACAGCACCCTGCTCTAGGGGTTACCTAGGGCACACTTTAGGGGTGGCTTATATGTAGAAAAAGGGGAGTTTTAGGCTTGGCAACTACTTTTAAAAGCCAAGTCGAAGTGGCAGTGAAACTGCACACACATGCCTTGCAACGGCAGGCCTGAGACAAGGTTAAGGGGGCTACTTAAGTGGGTGGCACAACCAGTGCTGCAGGCCCACTAGTAGCATTTAATCTACAGGCCCTAAGCACATATAGTGCCCATTACTAGGGACTTATAAGTAAATTAAATAGTCCAATCAGGTATGATCCAAAGTTTACCATGTTTAAAAATGGAGAGAGCATATGCACTTTAGCACTGGTTAGCAGTGGTAAAGTGTGCAGAGTCTAAAAGCCAGCAAAACAGGGTCCAAAAAGTGGAGGGAGGCAGGCAAAAATGTAGGGGTGACCACCCTAAGGCATGTCAGGTCTAACAATGGGTTTCTCTCGTATAGTATTCCAACTCAACCACCAGAGAAGTGTCCAGGCTGTGCTAAAGGAGGCCTATTGGTGCTTTTAAATAAGAAGTTGTAATGTGATCATTTGTTATTAAATATTGACTCTGTTGATCTAATGGGAGTACAAGTCCCTTTCCATCAGGATCTTAAGATTACCTTTATTAATGTTTATGTTCGGGCTGTCCTTCGGGGTTCTGAGTCCCAGACTTTAGCTTTATTGTCTGAATTTTTGGACACCTTGCACCACTCAACTACTTTAATAATAGCAGGTTACTTGACCTGTACCTTTGAACCTTTACCCTTGATTAGTGGATCAACAGTTGAAGAAGATGAATTTTGGGGAATTCCACAGTTAACCAACCCTCAGCAATGTATTCGTTCTTGTGTGGCTTCCCAGTTGTCCTCCCTATGTCTAAAGTTTGGACTTAGGGCTTGTAATGATCGCATGCCTTCTGATTTAAACACTGCGCCCACATTCAAACGAGGCATGTCTACTAGTGTTAATGACTATTTTTTAGTGGATGTTAGGTTGTGGTCTTTACTACATGATATGAAGGTGGAACCCTGGTGTGAGAGTGACCATAACCCCTTGCTTCTTACCTTGCATGGGGGTGTATTTAGGAGGTCACTGAATATTCAACAAACAGTGGCTCCATCTCCATCCCTGAACAATAATCATTCACAGGTTGGTTGGCCAAAGTTGTGGTCCAACCCCTATTTAATAGGTGGGATTTAATTTGTCGATGAATTGGCAGTCTATGAGGAGCCTGAAGCCAGTGATAGCCCTATTCCTAATATTCATGATAATATGTTGAAGAAATTACAGAGTTTCTTTTATAAAGAAGCTTGTCTTAGGCCCGCAATGTTAACATGAATAGCAATGCATGGTTTAATGAAGTCTGTTCTAGGGCTAAGTCTGCATTGAAAATTGCTATTACATCTGGTTCCCTAAGGGGGATTCAATCAGCCAGACGTACATATTAGGAGGCCATACTGCAAGTAAAAAGGACATGGGAAGACTCTATTCGGTGGGAATTGCTTAATGCATCCAAATCTAATAATAATATGTTGTTTTGGGGATTATTGTCTAAAAGACAAAGAGGGGGCAGGAATAATATCAGGAATCATACACAACCTGAGAGTTGGGTGGACTATTTCACCCAACTCTTTGTTACCCGCTGGAATTCTATAACTTGTAATTCCCAAAATTGTGATTCTGTTTCTCTGTCGCTGGACAGCTTGAATACTAGCCTTGACTCATCTGGGGCTGGTATTCATACTCCAGAGGTCTGTATTATTTTTTCCACGGAAGAAACTATAGCCGCAATTAATTCTTTAAAATCAGGCAAAACACCTGGTCTGGATAAGATACCGGGAGATCTTAATAAATCAGAGACAATTATATGGTCCTGGTATGTAAATCTGATCTCAAACAAAATTGATGCAGGTGGTGTATTCTCGATCACTTGGAAAGGGGCTGAAATTATCCCTATCTATAAAAAAGGTAATGCAAATCTTCCAGCTAATTATAGACCTATTAGCCTCATTGATAAGCTACGGAAAATTTTCACTAAACAACTTGTGGGGAGGCTAATAAGCTGGGTTCAAGATCATCAGGTCCTTTCTTCGTCACAGGCGGGCTTCCGCCCAAAAACCAGTACGATAGACCAGGTCTTTAGGTTGATGCTTTTATATTGGAAATATGTAGTCCTTGCCAAGCAATATTTATATGTTGTTTTTTGTGGACCTACGATTCTCTTTTGACTTGGTCCCAAGAGAAAAACTGTGGGAAGCATTACATAGACTGAGCACTCCAATTAATATAATTCATCTTCTACAGCGGCTACATGAAAATACATATGCGCAAGTGCGATGCAGTAATCAAGGTGAGTTGACAGAAAATATTCCTATCCAGAGGGGAGTCTGCCAAGGATGTGTCCTGGCCCCGATTTTATTCACCTTATTTATTAATGAGGTGGTACAAGTTTTAATTTCCTGTCAAAATGATGCTCCAACACTGAATGCGCAGAAAATCCCTATCCTACTTTTTGCTGACAATTCTCTTCTCTTCTCCAAGACCCCTATGGGTCTTCAGATACTTGTAGATAGATTTAAGTTATTTTGTATGGTCCATGGGTTGGAGTTGAATGTCAGTACAACTAAGTTAATGGTATTTAGTCCTTGATCTTGTAGGAGATGCACTATTAACTTGGATGGGAATTCTTTAAGCAAGGTCAGCTCAATAGACTATCTGGGTGTGAGGTTATCAAGCAAATTACACTGGGAGGAGCAGATCAGTAAATGTATGGGGCTTCTCCAACAAAGAGCAGCCACCATCCTGTGTTTTTACAAAAGTTCTGTATCAAAAGCTGTATCACTAGCTATTAAAATCTATTTGGAAAGGTGCAGGGAGCGGCCACCTATGGTGCTGAGACATAGGGGTTCTCTAACAGTAAAAGATTAACTATGGATGAAAATAACTTTGCTAGGGCCCTAATTGGGTGCCCTCAAAGTACACTCTTGATCCCAATGTTTCTGGACCTAGGGTTCAATCGTATAGCTGATCTCATAGCTTTAAGACTTTTACTTTTTTGGATAAGGGTTTGGACTGTTCCCGAACTTGCCATATACAGGGACTCCTTTACTGATCTTTTAAAGAGACCATGGGGGTCATTCTGACCCTGGTGGCCGGTGACCGCCAGGGTCACCGACCACGGGAGCACCGCCAACAGGCTGGCGGTGCTCCCTCGAGCATTCTGACCGCGGCGGTTCAGCCGCGGTCAGAAACGGAAAGTCGGCGGTCTCCCGCCGATTTTCCGCTGCTCGGGAGAATCCTCCATGGCGGCGGAGCGCGCTCCGCCGCCATGGGGATTCTGACACCCCCTACCGCCATCTGACCCGCCAGGAACAGGATGGCGGTAGGGGGTGCCGCGGGGCCCCTGGGGGCCCCTGCAGTGCCCATGCCAATGGCATGGGCACTGCAGGGGCCCCCGTAAGAGGGCCCCGCAAAGTATTTCAGTGTCTGCAAAGCAGACACTGAAATACGCGACGGGTGCCACTGCACCCGTCGCACCCCTGCAACTCCACCGGCTCCATTCGGAGCCGGCATCCTCGTTGCAGGGGCATTTCCGCTGGGCCGGCGGGCGCTCTGTTGGAGAGCGCCTGCCGGCCCAGCGGAAATGTAAGAACGGCCGCTGCGGTCTTTTGACCGCGGTGCGGTCATTTGTCGGCGGGACTGTGGCGGGCGGCCTCGGCCGCCCGCCACAGTCAGAATCACCCCCCAAATGTGGTTACCATTCCATGGTTTAGACATGTGTCCAATTGGTTACAAATTTTGGGTCTGGGAAGCTATTGCATCATAACATGTGAGCGTGGTAAACGTCTGGAAACGAAAGTGGTGCCTTGTTGCTTGGGCAAGGGTTTTCTGAAAAGCTTCAGACAGAAAAAAAGATAAAATACATTTGCTTTTCTTTCTTAATATGGGTGTTTGGAGGAATTGCACAAAGATCTCGTATGAGCCAGGCCCTGGAATATGCTTCTAGAGGCAGGTAGAAAGTCTAACGTGCAATGCATCTTAAGAACTGCCATTCCCAGAAAGCCTTCTTAAGGAGGGAAACATTTCACATTCTTAGCAATAGGTCATAGCCCAACTGCCTGAACTTAAACATATAGACAGAGCAGCTTCCCCCTGATAACTGCTATACACAGGTCTGTATGGGCCTTAATGCTGTTGTTGACTGCTGAAGATGAGGATGAGTGATGCCTTTTTCCTCTTGGAAAGGGACCCGGCTCGACGCCTTTACTGAGCCTCTACTAGCTTACCCTTTTGTTAATGTTTAGTCTGCATTGAAGTCCAGATCAGCTAAGTGGGGCAGCCAAAGTGACTTGAAAACATCTCCAACACTCTCCATAGACCACAGGGTGGCTTCCTCAAGAAACTACTGCTACAGATGCAGGCAAACTGAATGGGAGCTACGCCTGATGTGCACATCCCCTTCCTGCACCTGTTTATTTTATTCTTGGTGGTGGTCTAGCACCTTGTTGGCTTTCCAGCTAAATGGATTAAGAACCATCTCTGAGTTCCAGTGCAATTCTTTGTACTTGGGGATCGGACAGGCTTCCTCCTGTTTGACTGGTCTACCTCACTTGATCATCAAATCTCTTTTGAATGAGGAGCCTCGTGCCTGAACCATCTAGGGTCTTTAGGCCATGACCCCAGGTCACGTCTAAAGAAACTCTGATCCTCTGGCCCCTGCTTATTGCATGCTTACTGTATTATTGATTGACAGTGTAGTTTGCTTTGTCTCAGCTTCATTTCTGTGTCCACAAAAGTAGTGTTACGAACAGTAAGGATATGTACTCTCAAAGTATTTCAGTTTTAGTGGAAGAACTACGATTGTCTATTTATGCTGCGACCAGGATAGATTTGCATTCAGTGTATGACTGTATTTTTGTACTACACCAAAACCGAAACTGCTGCTATTGTGGTTTTACATTCATGATTTTACTTTTGTGCGGAAGGCATACTGATGGGATCTTACTTGATTTTTTTCCAGAAGAGCTGTGCATCACTTTCTTGAGGTAGTAGTTTGTGAACAGTCCAAGCTCTTGATTTATACTGGAGTTATTTTGCTTGGGAACTGTCTTTCTGTAGTCTGCCAAGAGCCTTATAAACTCACCGCAGCATAGGGATGTGTTAAAATGACTGGAGTTACTGAAACGGTGGCACCAAGCAGTGCTACTTACGGCTCTTTACCAACTACTAAATTATTTCATATCCCAGAAACCTTTCTTTAGAGACAAAAACAATATTAAACAATATTATAAGGAATTCTGAAATGCTCTCCTGTAATTCTGTCAATCAACTTTAAATTTCCTTTATGCTGATGATTTTTGCTGAGGGCAAAACAACTAAATATAGTCATTTGTTGCTGGACACAGCAAATATATTTTACAAACATGTATTACATATTCGGGGTCAAAACGAAGGTTTCCGCTTTTCTCACGAAAACCATTAAGGGTGCTGTTCCTTATTTAGACAAAATGTTCCACGTTTCAATTGCAATAAAGGTAATAAAGTCAATATTCAATTTCACAGAGTAATTTGCTCTTGGCCGTTTCTTACAAAAGGAAGAAACACTCTACTAAGAGAAGAAGAGCACCTTCCTTTAGTGAATATTTCATTAGTGTTTTGCTGACGGGGGAACAGGCAATGCTTCCTATTCATCACACATGCATGCGAGCATGCACACACGTACAGGCAAGCATAACACATATATACGGCCACACTCCTTACTGTGCACAGATGATCACTTGAAGAGACATCCAGCGTCCACTGTACTTTTATCTTTTATGACAATCCCGATGTTATGTGTCTGTCATTATGTATTTTTTGTGAAGCATTGGCTTGCACTAGTATACAGCTCCACACATAACTTGCGTTTGTTCTTTCATGAAGTTTTACTCAGTGCCTGTGACATAATTTTAAAACAAAAGAACCTCCGTTAAATTAGTCACAATTATCATTAATTGCCATTCTGTAGGTCAACCGCACAAGCCTGAATTACAGTTGTTTATGCTCCATGTCGTTCAAAATCAGTTCACTGTATTGCAGAATACATTTATTAGAGCGAGAGATCTGTCACATTTCAAAAAGAGGTATCCTTTTATAATTCGAGCTACTCCTGGGAGCGTTTTTATGAAAAGAAAGCTCTGACTCAGAAAATACGAAGAACACTGGTTAAAACTCTAGCTAATTACCTAAAAAAAGCCTTGCATTGTTCGCAGAGTGCCTGTCACTCAAACTGATGTTTCCTTTTGTTCCGAAAAATTTTCACAGAAAAAAGATCTTACAATCTTATCGAAATGCAACGCTCTTGGTGACAGCGTAAATTTCTCGCGCGATGCCTTTGTTAGCTGTCGCTAGAAAAACTCAGTTTAAAGTCCCGATTAAGATGAACACATTTTCAGAGTTTTTCACCTGAGACGGATAACAACAATCATATTACCTGGTTCTTAGACTCAGTTTATATATTCGTAAACCGTCCTTCTCGCTAAAACAAAGGGAGAGAACAGCCCGAGCCTATGAAGCCTGTTGGTTGAATTACGCATCCCGAGCACAATTTAACAATATTGACTTGTTCATTAATTTGTTGAGCTCTGACACTGTAACTCACTCTGCTCTCTCTTCCATTCCTTATTTGAGGGTCTGGGTCCGATGGACCAATTCTGTGAATCGGGCATTTGGGACTGCAAAAAGACGTTTTCTGATGTATCAAACCCAGACTGTGATTCAGTAACACATTTAGAATCACAATTCGGGATTGCGACCAAAAAATGATTTGAAATGTTATTTATTAATATTTTCTGACTTAATTCCGGTCGAAAAACATAAGGCCTTTACCACCTCCTCAGACTTTGTGGTGAGCCATTTGCAAAGGTTAAGAGGTCTACAAAACACATTTCCCATTTGCAAAAGTTGGAAAAAATATTTTCTTATGAGTCGGCAATGGTCATTTGGATCACTGCTTCCTTTTAAAAAATGAAAAATATACTTTTCATTTTTGCACAGGAAAATCTCAAACATCTACCATAACTTTGCACACCAACTTGACCCTTACAGTCGACCAATCTTCAGGACCTTTGGAATACTCTTCCTTGTCCTGGGTCCAAGAGAGAGAACAGTTTGAGTCTTGTAGGCTCTTGCCAGGCTACTGGTGCAGTTCTTGTCTGATCTTTTACACGTCCAACAGTGTTCTGAATTGGGTGCCTGGAGATGCCACATTTATGCCTGGCATAAGTTAGTGGGTGGGAATGCCATAACCAATGGGATAAAGGTTCCTAGAGCTAACCCTACCTTCTTTGGGCATTTTCAAGATGGCCAAAGTATTTGGACACACTAAACCTGGGCTCCTCAGGGCGGTGGGGTGTGTGTGTGTGTGTGTGTGTGTGGAGTTCATTACTGTAGTCTTATTCTCCTCCCTCATCTAGCACTAAAATCCAGTTTTAGGCAGTCACTTTATCCACAACACACTCAGAGACTCCAGTGTGACAAAACTGAACTGTCAGCATCCAGATAGTGCACTCTGTTGTAAACCTTGGCTGATTTCAGCAGCCCCCTGTATTTTTGCACTAATTTTTAGCTCATACTGGTGTTTTCTGACTCTGACTGTGCTCTGGGCACTGCTAACTATTCCCAGGGCCAGTGCTCTGTTTAAAATGGTATCTTCAAATTAAGTTTAATTATAATTGGCTCTGACAACCTACCTATAAGCCCGTAGTACATGGTAGGGCATGTAGGTTTAGGGACCCCATTATAGTGAATGCACTCCTAGGTGCACTGCTGTGGTGTCCAGTGCCATTGTAAATGCAGGCCTGCCTTGCTGGCTGACTTTAATTTAAAATTAACCCACATTCAACTTTGGAATCAAAGTACCTCCAAAGTCTCAGCCTTATTTTTGCATCTAAGTCACCCCTCAGTGTTCTGTCCTAGGTGCCCCAAGGGCTGTGTGCAGTCTAATTATAAGCAGGCATTTTATAAAGATGTTTTATAAGCCCTGGTGAGGGGAAAGCAGCCAATTATCATTGTAGCCAATGGGCTTTTATAGGCTATCATTGGGAGACTTTATTTTAGAATCAGAAAGTCCTATTTCTGACAGGGAGGAGGTAAATATTTCAAGTTTGGTATCAAACTAAATGTTATAATAGATCCAACAACATGCCAAGGTTGACATTTTTGTAATTAGCACAGAGAAATTGTTTTAGATCTCTTTCATGAATATTACCAAATTCAGCCCTGTAGTTCCCTTTTCTGATTGGATCAGTCTGTAGCTGCCTGAGCCAATCTACCTTAATGATGTGTGAAGTGGCCTGGGCTGAGACAAAGGAAGCATTTGGTGGGAGTAGAAATGCTGCAGCAGATGGCAGAGTAGGATAGTGGAAGAGTAGCCAAACCGGTCTTCAAAGGAGGGAAAGCCACTTGGGACAGAAACGGGACTTCCCCCATTTCCTGATCCACCAGACCGATGGGAGCCCCAATGATTAGATTAGGAGGGGGTTGGAAGGGGTGTTTTAAGGGAGACTTAGCCACACCAGTGGATGAACTTAGCCAGATCTAACCACCAAGGATGATCTTTCTCCATGTTGAATATTTGGAGAATGTTGCTTTCTGGGATCCATTTTTGCCACACTTCACAGGAAGTGGTTACCCCAGAGGGTGTCGCCCTGCACCACAATGGATAGGATTACCCCCCGATTCCTAGTTCAGGAGCAAGGATAAATATGGCAGAGCTGCCCCACAGTATAGATTTCTGCTGGAAGAAGATACTGGAGAAGAAGGACTGCCTTGCTTAACCCTTTTTCTGCACCTGAAGAACTCCACTCACAGAAATGGCATCAGCTGCACAGTTTGGGCTTTACCAAGAAAATTACTTTGCCTTGCTTTGGCAACTCCAGGAGTAGACTCCCTGTAAGTTACCAAGGGTTGAGCAAGGATTAATTTATTGAGATCTTGACTGGACCTAGTGGGGATTTGTGGCCTATTACTAAGTGTAGGTACCTACTTGCCCTCACCAATAACCCACTTTCCAACACCGTCCCAAAGTCATATGAAAAACCGCAGCCGACCTGTCAAGTAGTTTTTGACCCTCCCCAAGGATGTGACAGTGACAATGTAAAGAGTACCACTGTGATGAAGGCCAGTCTGACTGGAGAGATAACAGAAGGGTACAGGCCTGGGTGTTAGCTACATCTGCTTGCGATAGGGTAGTCCTCCTTGAAGTTAATCAAGTTCATGGGCACAGTCCACAGGCCATCCAGGAAAGGGCACAACAATACCTCCACCTCCAACATTTAACTCTGTTCTGAAAGCAAGTTCACACTACATTCATGCTGATTGAAATGCTAATTACTGTCCGCCAGCAGGAAGAGAGGAAAATGCAGATTTAGGTTTCAGTGACGTCTCGTTGGGAAAAATAATCTGTACAAAATATTTGTTGCACATCTGACTTTACCACTGAATTGGGCTTCTAATACATATTTAAAAAAATCCAACATTAAATCTGTAGCTATTTCCCAGGTGAAGATAACATTTATCACATTTACCATTGTATCTCAATGCTTTCCTATTGAACCTCCTATCCTGTTACAGTGAAAATATGTTTGAGGTGTTAGTGATTGTAAGGACATCTTTAACATTAATGTTTATATTTCTTTCTTTCAAGTACCATGCATCCTGCGTTAATTGGCCATAAGGCTTACTTAGAGTGACATAAATATTTAAAAGAAAGTTTGAAGGTCTTTTAAAAGGAGATATTTTAAAGGTTAAATTAGCAGTTAAAACCTACCTCTTCAGGCTAATGAAAGCAGGCATGCAGTCATGTTTATATTGTCACTATAGTGGATGGAAAAACAAAGCTGCACTTCACTTGAGATGTTTAACTTACAGATCCTGGGTATACCTTGGTACCATAAACTAGAGACTTATAGGTAAATTAAATATACCAGTTAGGGGCATACCAATTTTACCATGTTGAAAGGATGAGCAAACAGATTTTACCTCTGGTTAGCAAAGTAAAGTGCACAGAGTTCTGTAGCTAGCAAAAATGAGTTTGAGCAAAAAAGCAAAATAATCCAGGGCTACAATGCAGAAAGAGCAAATTTCCAACAACTGGACTTACTGATAACCACTATTTGGGTACACTATTCACCAGGGTTAGTTGTTATAATAATGAATTTATATGCATATATTATTTAAAAGGTGTGGTGTATTTTGTGCTTGAATTTTGTGTGATAACTTTACTCTCTTTTAATATTAGTTTGTTTTCAAATGATGGAATAAAATAAGATTCAAGTTATCTGTACTCTGACATATTGTAGTAGCCAATACTAATAATGAAATAGATTTGTTATGCATTGTTTGAGAAAGTTATATATTGTATGGTATACAATCTTGTTTTGTTTCACAAAATAGACCCTCTTTAAATTTGATTTATTCACCATGCTTAGACGTTGTTGCAATATTTATTGATCTGCCTGTGTATATAATATTGGCACTTTCTGTCACACAGCTAATGGCTGACTGATTTAACAATTTCAAGAAAGGTAGTGTTTTGTAGGTCTCAACTTCAAATCCCATCAAGGATGACCCATCCTGACACAGCAATTAATTTGAGTATTTTTAAGTTGGGTAATGGTGGCACCTTTTACTAAAAGCCCTAAATTGGCAAAAGCGCTATGTAGAACAAAATTATTATTATGATAGACAAAAAAATGTCATAGCTAATTTTCAAGGATTATTTGGCTATAAAGTTTTTTTATTTGTGCTTCTGCTCAAGAAGTGTGAAATTATCAATTATTTGACTAGTAAATATCACCTTTGAAATCAAGTTTAAACAGTGATCGTGGGGGCCATTTGTCCAACTAACATTCATTGTGCAAAATAAGTTTTTCTTTTTTTTTTAACTTTGTTTATTGGTGTTTTTCAGAGAAGTACAACTCCTAGCTAGGAGTAGTATCACTTGTTGCATGGCACATGCGTGTGTTCATAAATTTCAGCTGGTTCACGAACACTATCATAATTGTATCATGACCATTCTGGGTATATTAATGGCATCCAGTATATAAAGTACATCAATTTGCATTTGCATAGCCACGCAACCCCTATACCGCTTTAATCTGTATTCATTCACTATCATCCTTACTATCATCATTTAAACTATTAACACAACTAACTAGAACATGTAACAATGTGATGGAGTGACAGATCCATGTTGTGGTGTAGTTGGATCATTCAAGGTTAGCTGAGCTATCTGATTTGAAAGGTGAGTATCTCTACCGTGATTCCTCCTCTTCTTCAGTAGATGGGTGGTGGTCCCCCAGACTGGTCCCAGACACCATCCTCCATTAACCAGTTGAGGCAGTATGTATATATTGGCATCAAAGCAGTGATTTCGGCCCCCCTACTTCTAGTAATTGACATATCAAGTACTCATGTGCTACCTCACATATCCGCTCCCTATCAAGTGGGGCTGTAGCCCATTACTAACAGGACGTGCCCTCTCCAGTTTCCAAGTCCCCACCTACCTCTTGTGTCTGTTTTTCCCATGCCTCCAGTACCTCAGCCCATAAGGGAGCAATAGGACGTGCATGCATCCCCTGAGCCTTCTCCCTCCGTAGCTTGTGTCGTTCAGCCTGGGCCCAAGTTGATACATCCTGTCTCCAGTTGGCCAGGACCGGGCTCGTAGGGGATTTCCAGGCCATGGCAATCCGACGCCTGAGTAGTTCCAGGGCTAGGACCAAAGACCTGCTGTCATCTCTCTTAGAAGCAGGTCTAGAATGTAGTCCCAGCAGGCAGAAAGAGGGATCTAGCTCCAATTGCACATCAAGTATCCCTCTCAAAGCCTTCAGTGCCTCCCGCCAGCACCGCTGTATCTCGGGGCACTCCAACATCATGTGATCTAAATCTCAATCTACAGCATTAACCCTAGAGCATTCCCTGGGTTCGCCACTATATATTTCCCTGAGTTTGTGTGAAGTAAGGTATGTTCTGTGTATTAAATTGTATTGGATGTATCGGAGACGTGTGCTACGCGATACCCTACGGGGGTATGCCAGCACCTTCTGCCACTATGTGTCCGTCATCTCCTTGCCTAGTGTCCCTTCCCATTTCGCCCGGAGCATTTGCAGAGACTTCAGGGTAATCTCGTGATGGGCCCTGTAGAGCCTGGCAATCAGGTGGGTATCCTCCTCTATTGTCAATAAGAGTTGGAGTATTTTGTGTGTTTATGGCTTTGCGTTCACCATTAGCCATAATGCCTTTATAGTGTGAGTCAGTGTCTGATATAGGAAGAATTGTCCCCCCCGGGATTCCACTCTCCTCTACTAATGCCGTGAATGGATGCAAGACCCTTTCCCGAAAGCAATCCCCTAGTGTTATCACTCCTGCCTGGGTCCAGGTCCTCATCTGGTTTTTTGGTAAGGTGCCATTCAGTGTCCCCAAGGGTATCCCCGTCAGTTGAATTTCAGGGGAGTAGGCCACAGTCAAACTCTTGCATCTCAGACACTGTCTCCAGCAAGACAGGGCCACTGTCAACATGACATTTCGTGCCGGGAGGGTGATCCAAGAGCTGATCATCAATGCCAGCAACAGGTTTCCACAGATGTCGCCACGGGGTGTGGTCAAATCTAGCAGTTCCCACCCGCGTACCACCTAACGACCCATTGAAGCTGGCTCGACAAGTAGTATAATTCAAAATCTGGTACTCCCAGTAAACCTCCATTGGTGGGGTGGTGGAGGGTGGAGAGAGATGTTCGCTGTCAGCCCTCGTCCCAGAGGATCTCCCTGAGGAGTGCATTTGGGGGGATATTTATACTATGTTTGCACTGAATTAGCGTCTTTTTTTTTAATACTTTAATTCGGTGCAAAACTAGCTCCATATTTATACTTTGGTGCTAGACCCGTTAAGTCATTTTTTAGAAGTGGAAACCTACCTTGCCTTAATGAGATGCAAGGTTGGCATTCCCATGCAAAAAAATTACTCTATGGCCTTAATGCCATATTTATACTACCATGCAAAAATGGTGGACAGGAGGGAGGAGGGGGTCAAAAAATGGTGCAAAGCTTGCTTTGCCTCACTTTTTAACACCTGGGTCAGGGCAGGCATTAGGGGACCTGTGGGCCTATTTCCATGGTGGGACACCATGCAATAAGCCCACCGGTGCCCTCTGCAGGCCCCAGGGACACCCCCACCCACACTAGAGGGACAGCGGAGGATGGGGGACCCAGGTAAGTACAAGTACAGGTAAGTATTTTATTTTATTTTTTAAAGTGCCATTAGGGACCCTGAAATGGACCCCCCTACATGGCACTGGGTGCATTGGCCAGGCCCAGGGGACCCTGGTCCCCTGTGCTGGCCACTGGGGTGGTGGGCATGACTCCTCTCTTTTCCAAGACAGGAGTCATGTGGTATGGATGGTTTTGCACCAGAAAATAACTCTCTGCAGGTTAGAGTCATTTTTTTTACTCTAACCTGCCTGCCATCATTTTTTGGTGCAAAAACCCCTTTTTTCCATACCGCCATCCCAACCCGACTAAAGTAATTTTTTTGCTGCTAGCCTACGCTTTGCACTGGTTTGCACCATTCCGTAAATATGGTGCCCGGCTGGTGCACAGAAATGATGCAAGCCAGTGCTAAACTTTTTGGTGCAAAATTGAGTTGATGCAGTTTTGCACCAAAAAGTATAAATCAAGGCTTTAATTCTTTAAACCAATTCACTGGTATGTTCACTGGAAGATTAATAAAGTAGTATAAAAGGGAGGGCAATATAATCGTTTTGGATAGTGACACTCTGGCCATACTGGAGAGCCTAAGAGAGCACCAAAACGCCACGCACGATCCTAAGGACTGAAGCATTTTACCTAGGTTGCCATCTCAAAGGTCTTGTACATCGTGGAACACTTGTGTTCCCAAGTATTCAAAAGTGCGGGGGGACCATGTAATATCAATAGCCAGGATGAGGGGGGTTCCGCACCCTCGGTCAGTGAAAAGACGCACATCTTTTTCTGATTCACTCTGAGGCCCAACAAACCACCAAATTCCTCAAGTAAATTGAGCGCCCAATGGATCCCTGATGTACCATCCCATAGATAAATTAGTATGTCAACCGCATAGAGCGATGTGATATTGTCCACAGAGCCCCACTGAACTCCCCTGCCATGCCCCCCCATTCAGAACTGAACTGCTAAGTGCTCCATGGCGAGTGCAAACAGCAAGGGCGAGAGAGGGCATCCCTGTCTGGTGCCTTCGAACATGGGATAGGCATCCGACACTGCCATGTCAGTTCACACCCTCGCCATTGGGAGGCAGTACAGTAGTTCGACCCATTTCTCCCTCAGGCACATCCAAATCAATACTGTCCGGAGATAATCCCATCTTAGTGATTCGAATACCTTCTCAAGATCCACTGACAAGAGCATAGCACTGGGGTGTCGCTTGTCGTGTGTATGTGTAAAACTGAAAATAGTCGTCTAAGATTCAGGGAGGTGTTGCACCCAGGTATGAAACCATTCTGATCCTTGTGCCTGAGGTGGAAGACATGCAGGAGGAGCCGATAAGCCAAGGCCCTACTTAGGATTTTGAAATTGCAATTCAACATGGACAAGGGACTGAAATCAGTCACTGAGGCCTCAGGCGATTTGGTCTTGGGTAGGGGGACCACCAGTGCCTCCCTCAATGTTGCAGGGAGTATGCCCCTTTCAAATGTCTTTGTGTAGAGTTCAACCAATGTGGGTGCAAGGATATCTGCATATGTTTTGTAAAACTCCATAGGGAGTCCATCCATGCCTGGTGTTTTGCCTGCTTCCAATTGTGAAATAGCAGTCTTTACCTTTTCTAAAGTCATTGGTTCACCCAGGGGGTCCCTGTCCTCATGTGCTTGAGTTCTCAGTGCGAGAGACTGTAAGCGATGCCCCAGCGACTGTGGCAGGTCTTCCTCAGGCTGTCTGTATAGGGACATGAAGTATGTTTTAAATACTCCTTTTATATCTGATGGCCCATACACATGGCCCCCATCCATCCCACGGACACTTGTGATCGGGGTAACCTCCCCACTGGAGCGTACCAGCCATGCTAACAATCAGCCGGATCTACCCTTCTCTGCATGCAAGGATTCCGCTGTGATGCAGTGGATGCCTTATTAATGCTAATGTGCTCCAGTAGGTGCGACCGAAGAGCTTTTCTGTATGCCTGGTCTTCTAATGTCATTGACTGAAGTCTCCACGTTGGGATGGGGGCCCTAGGTCTGGCACACCATCACATAATAAGTAACAGGCTGTGGTCAGACAGGGTTCACCCTAGGTATTCGGAGTAAGAAATCTCAGGGCTAAGAGTTCCAGTACACAGCACCCGGTCTTTTCTAGTATGCAGTTGATGGAGGCCCGAGTAGTATGAGTAGTCCTTATCCCGAGGGTGCTGAACCCGCCAGACATCCTCCAGCCCCCAGTGTGTTACCCATTCGTTTAGGCCCTTTGTCGTCTTGTGTGCTGTTGCCCCAGGCAAGGGGGAAGGGAGTGGTCCATTACAGTATCCAGCACACAGTTGAAATTCCCCCCAAGCAATAATTGTTCTCCCAAGAGTTTATCTAAGTGTCCGAGAGGGTCTGCAAGAAAGGGATCTGCTCCTGGTTAGGGGCATACACAGCCCAGTGTGACATGTCAACCATGCAATCTGCTCTCCACCAGTACGTATTGACCTTCCTGATCTGTATCTATGAATATGGCCTCAAACAGGACCCCAGCCCTCACCCATATCAGTGCACCCTGTGCAAATGCTGAGTATGTGGTGGTAAAAATCTGCCCACTCTATCTATGTCACAGGCTGTCCACCTATCGAGTAGTGTTGAGTGTTTCTTGAAATAGTGCTATGTGTATCCTCCTTCTTTTTAGATATGCCAGAATCTTGTGGCACTTGATAATGGCCCCCATCCCTCGGATGTTCCAGGTTACTAGATTGTAGTCCGCCATCAGAGGGAGTCGACATCAGAGATGGACACCCACTCTCACCAATAGCAGCAGCCCCTCATCTCTTCCGCTGTCTCCCCAACTACCAGTGTTAGTCTTGATTCAACAATATCTAGCCTCCTACGCATAGCAAAAACATTCAACAACAGTCCTCAACCCCCAATCTCCAGGACAACACCGCAACTGTCAATTGTCCAGCATATGTAAAGCAAACATAACAACATTAAGGCATATAGGGGGTCATTACAATATTGGTGGTGCAGAAGACCGCCAACACACCACTGCGGCAGCGGAATTCCGCCACAGCTATTACGACCCACAGCAAAGAATCCACCAAAATCCAGACACCCACACAAGTCCGCCACACCAAAGGTCAGTGATAAACTAGCGATAACAAAACCTCCACCGTCACACCAACAAGAATACGCCCACACTATCACGACCCACGAATCCATGCGGCGGTCTTTCAACCGCGGTATTCCATTGGCGGTACACACCACCGCTCTCAAAATACACACACATTTACAAAATACAACCACATTCGGACAATTCCAAATACACACACCTGATACACATACACACACCACTCCCACCCACTCAATACAAAAAAAACACACACCCACATCACCCACAAACCCTCACAACCAGAAATTTAGACGAAGGCCAGAGAGACAGCACAGCAAAGACAACCCCACCATACAGAGGCACACAACACCATCATACATACAGATCCACGCACAAAACACCACACGCCACTAAACATCACCCCACACATCACAACACACACCAGTTCACACATCACCCACACCACCCCATGGCACTGAAAAGACACCCCAGGTTTTCTGAGGAGGAGCTCAGCGTCATGGTGGAGGAAATCATCCGGGTAGAACCACAGCTATTCGGATCACAGGTGCAGCACACCACCATAGCTAGGAAGATGGAGCTATGGCGCAGAATCGTGGACATGATCAACGCAGTGGTACAGCACCTAAGAACACAGGATGACATCAGGAAGAGGTGGAACGACCTACGAGGGAAGGTGCATTCCATGGTCTCAAGACAGCACATAGCGGTTCAGAGGACTGGCGGCAGACCCCCACCTCCTCCCCCACAACTAACAACATGGTAGGAGCAGGTCTTGGCTATACTGCATCCTGAGGGCCTCGCAGGAGTAGCAGGTGGAATGGACTCTGGTAAGTCAAATCTTTCACTACTTCATCCCCCACCCTACCTGCATGCTATCACATACCACCACCCTTGCCCTCATCCCCATCACTCCAACTCCTCACATATGTCCCAATACCACAACCCACCCATCTCAACACCAAGCCCTGCATGCATCAACAAAGCATGGACACCCATCACCAATGCATGGCCACTGCACATACCCACACACACCCCTAAACAATTATCACACAAGGTCCTCCACAAGAATGCAAGCACTAGGGTACAGGGTCACCCACCCATTGCACACCATGGCACACACAGATGCAATAATCATGCCTTTACACCTCTGCAGGTCCCCTACCCAACGTCACCGGACAGGAGGGTCCAGACATGTCAACTCCACCCACAGAAGAGGCCCACAGTGATGACAGCAGCTCTGTCCAACTGGATCTAGATGACCAGCCCGGCCCATCTAGGACCTCAGGACAGTCGGTTCCCTCACACTTGCACAAGCCACAACAGAGCCTCCCCACTCTGGAAACACCAGCACAGCACCCACCCAGCGGGCCCATACCTCTGTCCCCAGGACACATCAAGCAGCAGTGTTTCCACCACTACAGGGAACCCAGGCTAACACACCAACCCAACAACAGCAGGGACCTGGGGGCAGTGGCAGTGGGCAGACGGTTCAGAGGACAGAGGCCCAGGAACACAAGGGAACTGTGTGACAGTGAGAGGACAGGCCCAGGGAACCCACTCTCCACAAGGCCCTCTCCAACATCATGGGAACTTACCACCATTCCCAGGAGACGATGGCAACGGTACTGGCCAAGTTTCAGGAGACCCAGCGGCTGCAGGAGGAACAGTATTTGGGGTTCAGGGAGGAACTCAAAGACATAAATTCCACCCTGAGCACCATTGTAGGGGTGCTGAAGGAACTCGTGAATACCAGGAGGATCACTGTGGCACAAGAAGGGGCCCCTGACACTAGCCTGGATGATGAACTGCCCACCACCTCCGCTGGCGCTAGTGGACAGGAGGCACCGCCACAGGTCCACCACACCAGCACTCCACCCCCTGCAGATGGAGAACCACCCCGCAAGTGGTCCCTGAGATTCAGGACAAAGACAGAGAACAATGCCAAGTCCCCCGCCAAGAAATGAGACCACCCTGATTGTCATCTTTTTGTCCCACTTTGTCACCCTGTCCACCCTTAAACTGCCCCAGCTCCACTTCCTATGCCCCTTTGGACAATGCACCTGTGAGACTAATAGACTGGACTCTGCCATGGACATTCCTCCACCATCACACCTGACCATTTTACAACCCCCTCCACTATTTAGCACTTAAATAAATACCCTTAAATCACAAAACTATCTGGAGTCAGTCGGTGCTTTCGAAAATGTGTATTTGCAATAACTGAGCAAAAATTATATATCCATTGTATTGTCAACATACCTATGTCACACAGCTCTAGTCCATGAGGAAACAAAGCAGATGTCACACAGTGGGGCCCACATCTGTGAAATTGAAAGGGAAAGTTACAACTTAGGCTCCATACACTGGGTAAAAGTGACGGACATGAGAGGTGAACAAGTGTAACAGATGTAGCAGGCAGTGATGTCTTCTTACCTGTGTCTCACTGGAAGTATTGATGAATCACCATGTTTCTGTTGTCGATATCCTCTTCTTCTGCTTCCTCGTCTTTACTGTCCACAGGCTCCACAGCTGCCACAAGACCTCCATCTGGACCATCCTCCTGCAGAAAAGGCACATGCCATCGCAAAGCCAAGTTGTGACGCATACAGCAGGCCACGATGATCTGGCACACCTCCTTTGGTGAGTAGCATAGGGAACCACCTGTCATATGGAGGCACCTCAACCTGGCCTTCAGGAGGCCGAAGGTCCTTTCTATAACCCTCCTAGTTCGCCCATGTGCCTCATTGTAGCGTTCCTCTGCCCTTGTCCTAGGATTTCTCACTGGGGTCAGTAGCCATGACAGGTTGGGGTAGCCAGAGTCACCTGCAAATGTCGAGGGACAACTGTTAGACACACACTAACCCTTAGGGACAACCCCAGACCCAGACAACTATTCACACTGTATAGGGTCCATGACCTCACCAAATAGCCACACATGGTGCCTCTGGAGTTGCCCCATCACATAAGGGATGCTGCTATTCCTCAGAATGTAAACGTAATGCACTGAGCCAGGAAATATGGCGTTCACATGGGAGATGTACTGGTCAGACAAACACACCATCTGCACATTCATAGAATGGTAACTCTTCAGGTTTCTGTACACCTGTTCACTCCTGCTGGGGGGACCAAGGCCACATGTGTCCTATCAATGGCACCTATGATGTTGGGGATATGTCCCAGGGCATAGAGGTCACCTTTCACTCTTGGCAAATCCTCCACCTGAGGGAAAACGATGTAGCTGCGCATGTGTTTCAGCAGGGCAGACAACACTCTGGACAACACGTTGGAAAACATAGGCTGGGACATCCCTGATGCTATGGCCACTGTCATCTGAAAAGACCCACTTGCCAGGAAATGGAGTACTGACAGCACCTGGACTAGAGGGGGGATACCTGTGGGATGGTGGATAGCTGACATCAGGTCTGGCTCCAACTGGGCACACAGTTCCAGCATTGTGGCACGGTCCAGTCTGTAGGTGACAATAACATGTCGCTCTTCCATTGTCGACAGGTCCACCAGCGGTCTGTACACCGGAGGATGCCGCCATTTCCTCACCTGCCCCAGTGAACAGCGAGCAGAGGGTCAGCCAACAATGAGGTGCGAAAACACAACTTTATTGCACACATTTTTCAATCTGCTATGTCTCTGTCGTAATGTGTATGCAAGGCCTAGATATGTATGACGCATTTAAAATTAATGACATGTGGCCCCCTGAAATGGCGGCTGCCTGACCTGTAATGTGGGACTAGGGGATATGAGGTAACTTCGCTGGCGTTGTACACCGTCGCGGTAGGCGGTCGAAGACCGCGGCGCAATCCTGTATTGGTTAACATTGGACCCTATGGGTCCCAGGAGCCAATGACGATGTACGCCGGCGGTGACGGTACGCACTGCCGCAGACCTGACCGCTATTTTCTATCCGTTCACTCACTTGATACCTGATCTACGACAGGAGAGGACCTACACTGCAAGTGCTGCTGTGACCTCAGTCTGGAAGAGATGATGGCTCATGTGTCTGGGGAAAGGGCCCCTGCCTTCACCACGGAGGAGTTGGAGAAACTAGTGGATGGGGTCCTCCCCCAGTACACGCTACTCTACGGTCCTCCAGACAAACAGGTAAGTACACTTTGAGCATGCTGTATGGGCAACACCTGTGTGGAGTGGTGTGGATGGAAGATAGGGGAGGACTGAGGCCTGCATGTGCGGACGGTGAGTTTATGTGTGTCATGGCAAGGGTGGGAATGCAGGGCAATGAGTGTGACGGTCCGGACGGTTATATCTTCTCCTTTTCCCCTGTACCATTCCACTAGGTCAGCGCCCACCAGAAAAAGGATATTTGGCGTGCCATCGCCAAGGAAGTCCGGACCCTGGGGGTCCATCAGAGACGGAGCACCCACTGCCGGAAAAGATGGGAGGACATTCGCAGCTGGAGCAAGAATACGGCGGAGGCCCAGCTGGGGATGGCCTCCCAATGTAGGAGGGGTGCCAGTTGCCCCATGACCCCCCTGATGTTCCGGATCCTGGCGGTGGCGTATCTGGAGTTGGATGGGCGCTTGAGAGCATCACCGCAGCCACAAGGGGGTGAGTACACTCTCATTAAGCTGATTCAGCGCGTATTACGAGGTGTCTGGGTGGGGGAGGTGAACTGTGTGGGTCCCCTAGGCCAGGGCGAGTTTAGTTGGCAAGGTCACTTCGTAAGGCAGGCCATGTGGCACCCCACCCCACCAATATTCAGAGGCAACTACACCTATTCAGGCTCCATGTGTGCATCAATCAGGCATAGGCCTTGTACCCCATGTCCCTGTGATTAATTAGGGAACTCAAAGTACACGGCGTAGTGCAGAGGTCTTCTGTGTCTGTAGTGTCTGCAAAAGATAGCGGTATTGCATGCACTCAAAAAGTCTTTCTTCTGTCTCCCCCCCCCTTTTTGTGGTCTCCCTGTTCTTGTGTCCAATAGCATCATAAGGCAGAGAAGCAGTGGCCCCAGAGCAGGAGGGAGTTGGGAGTTGCATCACACATGGCCCTGGAGGGCGAGACAACAGAGTCAGAAGCCACCAGTGGGACGGAGGGCAAGGGGAGCTCCACAGCGGGGACAGGAGCTGAGACCAGCGACACAGACTCCTCCTCTGATGGGAGCTCCCTTGCGGTGGCGGGCCCCTCTGTGCCCCCCGCATCTACAGGTACAGCCACCACCCCACCACCAGCACCGCCCTCCCAGCAGTCCCTCAGCATGTGCCCTGTGGCCGCTCACCCAGGAGGGTGGGCATCTCCTTAGCCACAGGCACCTCAGCCCCTGCCCCTGTCAGCCCTGCTGCCCTCAATGAGGAGGCCATTGACCTCCTCAGATCCTTCACTGTTGGGCAGTCTACCATTCTGAATGCCAACCAGGGTGTGGAGAGGCAGTTGCAACAGACCAATGCATACCTGGAGGGCATTCATTCTGGTCAGGCAGCCCAACAGCGAGCTTTTCAGACACTGGCCTCAGCACTGATGGCAGCCATTGTCCCTGTGTCCAGCCTCCCCCCTCCAACTTCCTCCACCCAGACCCAAACCCCTGTACCTCAGCCTATCCCAAGCACATCATCAGACCAGCATGCACACACCTCAACACACAAGGGTATCTCTGGCAAACATAAGCACCACACAACCCACAGACACCCACACAAGCATCATACCCATGCAGATATACCAAAAGCCACTGCCTTCCCTGTGTCCCTATCCTCCTCGTCTCCCTCCTCTCTCCCTGTCACATCTCCACTCACACCTGCATGCACTACATCTTCAGCCACTACCTCCATCACCAGCACACCCTTCACCACACACCTCTCACGTGCACTCACAACCCCCACTACCATTCACACAACCCCTGTGTCCTCTCCAAATGTGTCTGTGAGCCCACCTCCCAAGGTACACAAACGCAGTCACACACCCACCCAACAGCCATCCACCTCACAACAGCCTCCAGCCCATGCACCTTCACCCAAAGTCAGCAAACGTACACATCCTACAACCACTACCTCTTCCTCCACTCCCAAACCCCCTCTATCTACCCGTCCCAGTGTGTCAAAAAAACTGTTCCTGTCCAACCTTGACCTCTTCCCCTCACCTCCCCCACCCCTTCAGTCCCCTAGCACCCACCTTTCCAGGTCCCAACCCAGCACCTCAGCCACCACATCAGCGGGAACCGTGGTACCAGCAGTAACCGGCTTCTGCAGTGCGCCAAGCAGCAGGGCAGCCAGTGTGCCAAGGAGCCAGACCACGGACAGTCCCCCACCTCAGAAGCATAAGAAGTTCACCACTGCCCGGAGGGAGAAGGGTAAAACACCTGCCACCAAGGGCCCTCCCAGGACTACCATTGGGAGTGGGAAGAAAGCTGCACCACCATTCAAAGTAGGGAAGGGGCACAGAAAGAAAGGGAAGTCGCCCCCAACCTGCACGGCAGACAAGACTGCTACCAGCACCGCTGCCCAGGACACCTCCGCCACCAGCACCGCTGCCAAGGACACCGCCACCACCAGCACTGCTGCCAAGGACACCACATCGACCAGCACTGCTACCCAGGACATCGCCGCCACCAGCCCCGCTGCCCAGGACACCACAGCCACCAGCATGGTCACTGAGCTACCCACCAGCACCACAGGCCAATGAGCGTCGCAAGCACTGCTGCTACTGAGGCCGCCACGAGCAGGATGAAGCACTCTGGGTGCAAAGCCCCCTCCAGAACCATTGGAGACTGTTATCCACTACCTCTGTCCTTGGCAGGATGAAGCACTCTGGGCACAAAGCCCTCACCAGAACCAGTGGAGAAAGGCATCCACTACCTCTGTCCTTGGCAGGATGAAGCACTCTGGGCACAAAGCCCCCTCCAGAACCAGTGGAGACTGTTATCCACTTGAGAGATGTGGCTTTGCACTCCTCAGGATAAAGCAGTGGGCAAACCACCCACTGGAAAGATTTGAGAGACTGTGGCTTTGCACTACTCAGGATGCAGCAGTGGGAAACCCACCCACTGGATGGACTTGAGAGACTGTGGCTTTGCACTCCCCAGGAATAGGCAGTGGGCAAACCACCCACTGGAGAGACTTGAGAGACTGTGGCTTTGCACTCCCCAGGATAAAGCAGTGGGCAAACCACCCACTGGAGAGACTTAAGAGACTGTGGCTTTGCACTCCCCAGGATACAGCAGTGGGCATGGAGCCCCCTCGTATATCTGGTGTTGTGCACTCATCCGGCTGAGGTGCCCCGCCTTCCCTTCCCCCTGAGGTGCCTGTTGTATTTCTATCTGATGCCCCTGCAGTGTTCTCTCCGTTTTGATCGGGTATCAAGTGTGGGCCTCACCCATGCATTTTGGGCCCAGTGGTCCACGGACTTTAATGGTCCAATACCTGGACTTGTATTATTGGTGTATATATTTGTTTATAGTGTATATATATTTTTGAGTACTGGATTTTAATAGATTACAATCGTTCAAATAATTTCCTTTTGTCTTTGCATTCTTCCGGGGCAGGGGTTTGGGGGTGTAACTGTAATGTATCAACATTTATTAGTGTGTGTGTTGTAATGGGTGACAGTGGGAGTGGGGGTGTTGCGCGTGTGTGTCACTCTCTTTTCCCTCCCCCTCCCCTGTGTCGTAGGTGCAGTACTCACCATGGTCTTCGCCGCCGGCTTTCGTGCTCCTGGTAGAGGAGCAGGAAGACAAAGGCAGGGAGAATATGGAGTTCCGGCTTCATGGCGTCCTGGTTCCTCGTGGGGTGTGTAGAGGCAAGCGTTTTCCCTTCCAAGTCCTGTTTCTGCTGTGTTTTTGTTCGCGGTGAAACCGCCCCGGAAAAGGTGGTGGATTGGCCTGTTGTAATACTGTGGGCAGTACATTGTCTTTTCCTGTCTGTTGTCTGTAGCCTGAATAAATGAATTTTGTGAAATAAGAGATCCCGGAGTGCGGTCGTTCGTGAAGTATTTCATGAATGTTGTTGATAAATTACGGAGTGTCATGCCGTCACCAGCACCACCGCTGAACTAAGCGCGCTAGTACATGCCAAAACAGGGACAATCTTTGAAATATATATATATATATATATATATATACATAGAGAGAGAGAGAGAGAGAGAGATAGAGAGTTATAGATCCATATAGATATAGATATATGTTATATATATATATGGATATATATATGTATATATATATATATATATTCATATATATATATATATATATATATATATATATATATACACACGTATATGTATATGTATATATATATATATATATATATATATATATACACATATAAAATTGTTGTGGTCACTACTCAGTACTTATAGTAAGGACCTAGTTTACATAGGAAGACCGATTTCTTTGTTTACTAACTTTGGCACCATTTAACAAATTTCCACAAAACTTTAACAAACAAAGTTGATCCTTTTGACGTCCTTCCTGAAATGTTTCAAAATTATCCATCATGTGGTGACCAAATTTTTCCATTGAATAATTTAACATCTGTTTAATAGGTTTTGAAAAATTTCTTTTAAAAAACATAAGCGCAGATTTAAGAAATGTGGCACTATACCCAGTGCAGCGCCACTTCCTTTGCACCCCTTAGAGCCCCCTTCGGCATTTAAAATAATACTCACCATGGCGCAGGCTAGGGGGCAATAGCCTCAAAATTTATGATGCCATTGGTGTACTGTTCAGGGTTAGTGCCAAAATTTTGAACAGTACATTGGGGCTATCGTAACCAATGGTGTGCCGATTTTAACGCCTGCTCTGATTTTAGATTTCTTTGTGCCATTTTATCAGCCCCCCTAAAAAGGGTATGCCCCCCCTTGCATACATTATGCCTGGTGCAGGCATAATGTGGTGCAAGGGGTTACAAAATGGCTCAATGCATGCATTGCACCACTTTGTGAAATCTGGTGCTGCTTTTTTGGGCTCTTTGGGCCACCACATTAGTGTAAAACAAATTATGCTGATGTGGTGCAAGGAGGAACTAGGCCTTTTTAAATCTGGGCCATAGTATATCTGCACTGTTTGGTTCACTGGCATCTCACAAGAGTGTTGTGATCATGTAACTTTAAATAACATAGCAATCTAAGTGGCAGAGGGGGCTTTCTTTCCCAATCGGACACCTTGCTTCCATGGGTGCAAAAGGCTCCCACAAACCCCTGTAGGAGCTCATGGTCTGATTGGCTGGCCACAACATGAAAAGAAATCTTTTGGCCACCATTTTGGGACATGGCGACTTGATCCCTGTAACATGAACATTTCTAAAAAAATAAGGTACAAAGGGCAGGGTAGTGATGCCCTGACACCCTAGACCTTGTGAGGAGGCCCCGAGGAACACACCTGGGTCAAATAAAAAAGAATATATATTTTGGGAGTTCTGCAAACCAGCAAATGTCCCACAGGAGCCAGCCCAGCCCCTTGGACTCCTGTGGAAGTCTGACAGGAGTAGAGAGGCCACTGTTTCCTGCAAGAGCCCAGCAAGAGTCCTGCTTGATTGGAAAAATTTACAAATAGAAAATGGGGCTTAGGTGTCTGAGGTGGGCTGCCGTGAACAAGCAAAGGCAATGTCAGACGGGGGTTGGCTGCCTTTGTGGGATTAGACTCAGTGCCTGGCTGCACAGAGGGGGCTTGATGGCCTGCATGTATTGGGTGCAGGGTCTGGTCACAGGCCACGCCCTGTGGCCAACACCACATGGTCATGTGAAATAGTGGAATACCTGCCCATGGGGGATTGGTGCAGGGCTGGGCCACAGACCAGGTCCTGTGGCCAACTTTCCCGCTGTGTTCAGCCTTTGGCCTTCGGCCATATGCAGTAGGGGATGGCTGACCATGGGTGATTGATGCAGGACCTGGCAGCAGGCGGTGGTTGAGCTTGCATATGGTAATACAATTTTACTTTACATTAAAAAAAACTAAAGGTAACTTGCAAAAACTGTAATGTATGGTAACAATATCTTACTTTGCGTTAAAAAAAAACCTCCGAAATTTACTAAAAAGCAAACTTTTAAATGATGTTATAGTTTGGTGAAAATGTCAGTTTAAGTATACATTTTTAAACTAAAAATACCACTGAATTTTGTCACTTATAATTATTTCAAGGAACCATAACTTATGCACACACCATGCACTGCTTATGACCTCACATATTATAGCACTCATGACATGTTCTATCATATAATTGATAATATTATGAAGAAAACTGAACTGACATCATTGACAGCAACACTGTGCATTGCCAGGATGTGAATTAGAGCTACTAGTTTTTGGTTTGTTAAAAACGTTAGTATTGTTTTAGAAATCTCCAGTAAACTTTCCAAAATAAGTTCATCCACATATCCTAGAAAGTTTTGGGGTGATTCATCAATTGGGGGCTGAGAAATAAAGGGGGTTCCCAAAACACAACTTCCCTGTGTAATCTTCAATAGAAAATTTGAGCAATAATACCACAAAAATGAATAAATGGAATTACACGACATTTGGTAGAAGCTAGATCTTAGCCCAGATAGCATGTCTTTTGTGATTTGGTGTAAATCAGTTCAAAAGTATTTTAGAAGTTAAGGTTCAAAATATTTATATATAAGGACAGTTCAGTTAACAGGAAGCATGTGAGAGTCCTGCAAATGTGCAACTTCAAATAATGATAAACTAATCTGTTTGGCCGGATGTGGAGACATTTTTCCCTCTCAGCTCCTCGCTCCTGCAAAGCGAGAGTCTCTTGTGTTCTGATTGGCGGTCGTCAACATGAAGAACAATGTTTCGGCTAGCATTTCTGGACATGGGGACTCCCTTTCCACACCTTACAATGCACGCCTGTCACACTGGGTGTGGTCTGTGCAGAGAAGCCACTCCCTCCCCACTCACTACGGGGCAAGCACGTCACCCTGTAAAGCTGCATTTGCTGAGAGCATAATTAATCACCAAATCCTATTACAAATAATTTCCACCCTGTACAATGTTCTTCACAGAGAATACCATCCCCAAGCCCTACTATGCACAGACTTCACTCTGTATAGTGGTCTTCACTCAGAGACCAGTGCATCAACACACTCAAGCTTCATAATGTAGGTAAGACTCGAGTAGATGCCTTGGTATTATAGTAACATCTTACTTTACATAAAAAAAATTATAGAAATTCTCTGAAAAAACAAATGTTAGAGTGACAGTATCACTTCACATTATAAGTAGGTGTGGTAGTAATTTTGTACTTTAAGTTAAAGCAACTCTTAAAAATCACAGAGAAAACAAATGTTAAAGTGGCAACACAGCTATTCTGGTAACTTCTCACTTAATGTTAAAAAAGAGTTGAAATGCACTGAATTTTTTTAAAAGATTGAACTGACGTTATTGTTATGTGAGAAGGTTGCTTAAAACATACAATTTTAAACTAAATATTCTACTGAAATTAATTATTGTTAGTTATCTTAGCACACCATAACTTGTGCCCTCGCCACACATTACTTATGACCTAACATATTACCTCCCTCATGATATGCTGAGTGACATAATTGATGACATCTTAAATGACATACCTGATGACAACACTGATGGGTGCAGAGAGGCCACTCACTTTCTATGCCTTCAAGTGTGCGCCAATCACCCTGGGTATTAGTGTGTGCAGAGAACCTACTCCCTCTCCATGTCTTACAGCTCATGCCTGTCATCCTAGGGAGTGGTCTGTGTGGAAAGGCCACTCTTGCACTCCGCACTACAGGGCATGCCCATTGCCCCAGAGAGTGGTCTGTGCAGAGAGACCACTCCCTAAAATGCACACCCATATCCCTGTAGAGGGCTAATTGCAAGGAGAGCATAATTCTTCACATATTCTCACAAAGCACAAACCTTTCCCTGTACAGTGTCCTTTGCAGAGAGCCCAGTGACTCTTCAAGCCCTGCTAGGCACATTCTTTGCCCTCTACAGCCATCTTTCTAAGAAAGGGCTGTCCTTCACTAAACCCTACTATACACAATGTTTTCTTCGTATATTGTTGTTTGTGGAGAGCACAGTCCCTCACCAAATCCTACTACACCCACTTTTTATCATATACAGTGTTCTTTGCAGAGAGCCCAGCCCCTCTCCAAGACCCAATAGGGAAGGACTTCCCCTTGTAGATTGATCTTTGTGGAGCGGCCAGGGCAAAAACATTCTAAAACATCCTCATACTGTCAAGTCCTGAGTAGATACAGTTAGGTATAAACTATAGAAATTCATTGAAAAAACAAAAATTGAAAGTAACATTATAGTTAGGTCTGGTAATATTTTTGTACTTTACCTTAAAACCTGAGAGTTCATTGAAAAAAAATGAAGGTCAAAGGACATTATAATTTGGTCTGGTAATAATTTGTTCTTTTACTTAAAAAAAAAGAAATAGAAATTCACTGAAAATAAACAAATGTCACTGTGATGTTATAGCTAGGTCTAGTAATAATATTTTACTTAATGGTTAAAACATTCTTCCCTGAAAAAAAAACAAAGTTTAAAGTGACATTATAGTTAGGTGAAAAGGTCACCTAAATCATACCACTTTAGAGCTACCATGTACCACCTCTATAGACAGCTTATGACCTCATAAGTTACATCTCATGACATGTTTAATGAAATCATTGATGACATAGGGGGTTATTACAACTTTGGAGGAGGTGTTAATCCGTCCCAAATGTGACGGATATACCACCAGCCGTATTACGAGTTCCATAGGATATAATGGACTCGTAATACGTCTGGTGGGATATCCATCACTTTACCGTCACTTTCGGGACGGATTAACACCTCCTCCAAAGTTGTAATAACCCCCATAATGTATTACATCTCAAATGACATCATTGACATCACTGGTGACATCATCTACAAAACCACTGTTCAAGTTGATGTACAAACCAGTACAGCTTTTGAAATGTGTAACTAAGTACTAAATGACACAAGGTCATATGAAGCATAAATTACATAACTGCATGTGATTGTAGATCACTGATTCTGGATACTAAAGACCCATTAGGTGGCCAAGCCCTAGTATGCAGTCTTCACTCTGTGCACAATTGTTCACAGAGAACCTACTCCCCCCAAAACAGTCAAGCCTCATTTGTGGCCAAGGTCCAACCACACACAGTCTTCAACTGTGCACAACTCTTCACAGAGAGTCCACTCCAGACACTCAAATCCCATTAGGTTGCCAAGCTCCTACACACAGCCTTCTCCCTATGTAAAAGTCTTAACAAGGAACCACCTTCCTCTACACAGCCAAGTCCCAAGAGGTGGCCAAGGCCCTCCTACGTACTGACTGCACTCTGCACTCAATTCTTAATGGAGAGCTCACTCTCAGACACCTGAGCCCCATTAGGTGGCCTACTTCCTAGCATGCACAGCCTTCACCCTTCACACATAAACAGTTGTGACACAGCCAACTCTTTCCACATACCAAAACCCCATTATATGGCTGTTAGATCTGACAGCCTTTGGGTGGTTATCCCCCAAACATTGTGCCTTCTCCCCTCCTGTGTTGCTGAAATTTATTTTTGTTAGCTTTAGGACTCTGTGCATTATATCGTGCTAACCAGTGCTAAAGAGCATGTCCTCACTCCTTTAAATATGGTAAAACTGGCTTAAGCTCAAGAGACACATACAATTTATTGACAAGTCCCTAAGAAAATAGTATAACATGTACCCAGGGCAGCTAACCTTAAGTAGCCTTTTAAAACATGTCGTAGTCCTTCTTTTGCAGCCTTTTTTGCAGTTTTATACATCCAATTCAGTTTGGTAAATACACCTCTTACCAGGCCTATAACTCTCTGTTTAACACATAGAAGTCACCCCTAAAGTTGGCCCATAACAACCCTTAGGAACAGGTATATTGTATCTAAAAAGGTAGGCATGTACTTTTAAGTTTTACTTGATCTGGTAGTGAAAACATCTTAATTTTGTGTTTCACTACTGTGCTGCCTACTACTTACGCAGAATAACATTATTATAGTTATAGTTACTTGAGATAACTCTAACAGGTGAATTTCTATGGTTTTGCACATTAAACATGTGAGCCTAACTATAACATCCCTGTAACCTTTGTTTTTTATGTGAATTTGTATGTTTTTTAGTTCTATTCCCTAAATATAATAATGTCCCTGTAACCTTTGTTTTTTTCAGTGCATTTCCATGGATTTTGTAACGTAAAGTTATTTTTATTACTATATGTTATTCTAACGATTGTTGTGCTTGGCCGTAGACTGTGTGTGGCAGTGGTTGGCTGCAGGGCCTGCGGCCAAGTCCAATAACCACCCAACCCTGCACCATGCACGGCCTTTGGTTGTGTGCAGTGGGGTTGATTGCAGGGCCTGCAGCCAACACCCATAACCACCCAAACCCACGCTGATCACAGGTCTTCAGCTTGCACAGTGGGGGTTGGCTGCTGTGGCCAAGCACCTAATACAACCTGGCCATGCATGGAAGGGGCTGGTTTGCAGCCAGGCCAAGCGGCCAACCTCTACAAGCACCCAACTGCGCACTGTGCATAGCCTTTGACTGTGGGCAGGGAGGTTTGGCTGCAGGGCCTGGCCTGCAGACAGACCCTGCAGTCATGCACCTCTAACCACTCAAGAAAACTTTAGAGAGGGAAAGAGAGCTTTTTCAGGCTTTGGTGTATGATGTACTTAGAATGAGATATTTTCGGACAAATTGAAAAAAAAATATTTGTCAAATAAGTAGAGTGAGATCACCTTCCGGCATGTAACTTAAATAATTCAAGTAAAAAAATGTATAATGGGAATTACCATAGTCACACCTAGACTAGAACACTCAACCTTCAGTGTACAGGTCTGAGACCTTAAACACTAGACTAAAAGTAACTCCTTAGCATGTGGTGTCCAGACTTAGCTATGACATTGAACCCAAAACTTTTGAGTGGAAAAAGACTTCAATGTTACATCAATAGGCATGTTTAACAGTCAAAACAATGGAAAATAAACAGACACACTACCAAGAGATACAATGATTTGAACCTTCAGCCAACTGAGTGATAGCCCAAGAGCTTTACCATTATTCCAATTGAACGTAACTATAACATTCTCACCAAATATCTTGCTAGTCTGTCGTTTTGAAGTCATCGTATGGAGAGACCATTATAATAATGATCTTTCTCTTTCTATTTTCCATCCCATTAGGGGGAGCCTCAAGGCCCCATCGATCCTTGCTGGTTCCCCACGTACTGCTAAAGCCAGCATTGCTCTCACAAGCAGGGAGCTGCTGAAAATAGCAGCACCCTGATTGCGGGAGCAGTATTTTCACCTGTTTCCATGCATACATATTTGCATGTAGGGAAACAGGTGAAAACTTTGCTTTCCACCAGCCGGAGATGTTTGATAGTTCCCACTGTCAGAAAGTAGACATTGTTTTGCTTTTGCTTGATGTGAGATATCAACACCCACCAAGCAAAAACAAACAGCTACCTCCTGGGGGTGGGCACGCCGGGACACAGCAGGAGCCAGCACGGGACAGTGGTGGTCCCCAAGGCCATCACTGGCTCCTCAAAGGGGGCCATGTTGTCCCCCTCCAACATGTATTGCCCCAAGGAGATGGTGGTCCCTGGGGCATGGGGTTCCCTTCATTGTTTTATTTTAGCCCTGGGAAGGTGCTGGTCCCAGGGGCTTTGGGGTGTTGTGAGGCCCCCCACACACAACTAAATCTTTGCCCCAGGAAGGTTATAGTCCCTGTGGCTGTGGGGTTTACACTTCCTCCTGCATTCATACTACTTTTACCCCGGGAGGTAGCTTTCCCCGGGACTGCAAGGGGGCACGTGGCCCCACTGAATATTACTTTACATTGGCCCTAGGGAGGTGTCAGTCCACCAGACTATGGGGGGTCTTGCACCCCCTTCTACACTCACAAAAGCATTTTGCCATAGAGAGGTGGTGTTCGTTGTGGGGCAGGGCGCCTTGTGGACCCCCAAATGCAATCTGATAAATGCCTGGGGAGGTGGTGGTCCCCAGGGGTTCAGAAAGCAGAGGGGCCCCATGTGCCCCCTCCTTATTTTTGGCATGCCCCCATGACCTGACCCCTCTGTGGGCTTCAGTAAAAGAAAAGGGTGGGAATCTGCAGGTTTTTTTATTAACATTGAGAAAATCCATAGATCTAGAGCCCTAAGATAAGTATAACTTGCGTCCTCGCCATGCACTGCTAACTACCCCACAAATTACAGAGCTCATGACATCTTTGATAACATCACTGATAATATCAATTTAATATTTGCAGTAACATGTTTTACAAAAAAACTGTGCATGATAGTTACCTCAAAGTATGAGTTATAGTTACTTGACAGGTGGATTTCAATGGTTTTGTATGTTTAAAATGTGAGACTAACTATAAAGTCCATGAAACCTTAGTTTTTTTAAGTGAATTTCTATGTTTTTTTCAAAAATGTGATTTCCTAACTATAATGCCCCTGTAACCTTTGGTTTTATCGCCAATCAATTACAGCATGTATATGGTTGCCTAACTGTGTTTGCCTAGGTCTGAGAGTGGCTGCATGAGTGTCTAAGTGTGTCTGTGAGTGAGTGAGTCTCTGAGTGTGCCTGTGAGTGGGTGTGTGACTGTCTGTGTGGGTCTGTGCGTCTAAGTGGGTGTAGGAGTGGGTGTAGGAGTGGGTGTGTGACTGTCTGAGTGGGTCTGTGTGGGTGCGTAAGTCTATAAGTGGGTATCAGTGTGAGTGCATGACTCTCTGAGTGGTTGTGTGACTGAGTGCACACATCTCTGAGTAGGTCTGTGAGTGGGTGTGTGAGTGGATCTTTGAGTGGATGTTTGAGTGCTTAAATGGGTCTATGAATGGGTGAGTAAGTCTCTGAGTGGGTGCATGAGTGTCTGGGGGGGTCTGTGAGTGGGTGCATGAGTGTCTGAATGGGTCTGTGAGTGAGTGCATGAGTAACTGAGTGGGTCTGTGAGTGTGTGTGTCAGTGTCTGAGTGGATCTACAAGTGGGTGCATGTGTGCCTAAGTGGGTCTTTGAGTGTCTGTATCAGTATTTGAATGGGTCTGTGAGTGGGTGTTTGAGGCACTGAGTGGGTGGCTAACTAAGAGTCTGAGTAGCTCTGTGAGTGAGTGCATGCCTCTCTGAGTGAGTCTGTGAGTGGATCTGTGATTCTCTGAGTGCATGTTTGAGAGAATGCATGATTTGTTAAATTGATCTATTAGTAGGTGACTGAGTCTCTGTGTGGGTCTCTGAATGAATGCATGATTGTGTTAGTGGGTCTGTGAGTGGCTGCATGAGCATCTGAGTGGTTCTGTGAGTGGGTGTCAGTCTATGAGTGGGTGCATGAGTACATGAGTGAATCTGTGAGTGCGTGCATGAGTCTCTGAGTGGGTCTGTGAGTGGGTGTCTGAGTCTCTCAGTGGATCTATTAGTGGGTGCATGAGTCTCTGAGTAGGTCTGTGAGTTGGTGCATGAGTGTCTGAGTAGGTCTGTAAGGGGTACATGAGTCTCTGAGTGGGTCTGTGAGTGGGTGCATGAGTGGGACTGTGGGTGGGTGTGTCATTGTCTGAGTGGATCTATGAGTGGGTGACTGTCTCACTGAGTCTGTGAGGGGGTGAATGAGTGGCTCAATGGGACTATAAGTGGGTGCATGCGAGTAGGAATGGGTCTGTGAGTGGGTGCATGAGTGTATGAGTGGGTTTGTGAGTAGGTCCATGAGTGTACGAGTGGGTCTGAGGTGGGTGCATGAGTGGGTCTGTAAGTGGGTTGTCAGGGTCTGAGTGGGTGTGTGAATGTCGGAGTGTGTCTGTGAGTGGGTGTGGGGGTGTCTGACTGGGTCTGTGAGTAGGTCCATAAGTGTATGAGTGGGTCTGAGGTGGGTGCATGAGTGGGTCTGTAAGTGGGTTGTCAGTGTTTGAGTGAGTGTGTGAATGTCTGAGTGGGTATGTAAGTGGGTGTTTGAGTGTCTGAGTGTGTCTGTGAATGGGTGCATGAGTGTCTGAGTGGGACTGTGAGGGGGTGTGTGAGTGTCTGACTGGGTTTGTGGGTGGGGTCATGAGGTGGTATCAGAGTGGGTGCATGCGTGTACGAGTGGGTCTGTGAGTGGGTGTGTCAGTGCCTTGGTGAGTCTGTGAGTTGGTGTGTGAGTATCTGAGTGGGTCTGTGGGTGGGTGTGTCAGTGTCTAAGGGTGTCTATGAGTGCGTGCACGAGTGCCTGAGTAGATCTGGGAGTGGGTGTGTGAGTGTCTGATTGAGTCTATAAATGGGTGTGTCGGTGTAAAAAGTGGGTTTGTGAGTGGGTGTGTCAGTGTCTGAGTGAGTCTATGAGTGGTGCATGAGTGCCTGAGTGGGTTTTTGAGTTGGTGCATGAGAGTATATGAGTGTATAAGTGGGTCCATGAGCGGGTGCAGGAGTATATAAGTAGGTCTGTGAGTGGGTGCCTGAGTGTCTGAGTGAGTCTGTGAGTAGGAGCGTGAGTGTCTGAGTGGGTCTGTGACTGGGTGCATGAAGGAGGCTGTGGATCCACAGAGAGGTAGTTTTACCTCTGGGAGTCCAGCTGTGGTAGCTGAGAGCTCCTTTGGTACAGGTTCCACCCCAGGAGAGGTTTCTCCCACCACAGGAATGGTATAATTAGTGGCATGGTGGGGAAGGGATACTTTAATACCCTTCTTACCTGTTGGTGGAGAGGGATCCTCAGATTTCAGGCCTTTTTCCCTCCTTTGCTTTCTCATTTCACCAGAAATGAGAGGAAACAATTCCTCAGCGATACCCAGCATGGATGCCTGGGTCCTAAACTCTATCTTAGCCCCACCTGAGGCCTCTCGATACAATTATGTACAGCTCTAGGTATTGGAAGAAGCTTTTATTGTGAAAAGCACTAGCAACAAAGTGGTAAAGCAATTGCAAGTACTTATCCCACCTCTACCACCAATGTAGGAGGCTGGCCTGGTTTGTAGTGGGTTCCCTAGGTACTTACACCTTATACCAGGTCCAGTTGTCCATTATTAGTGAAATGTAGTCAGTGTTCTAGCAGCTTAGGCTGTCTAGAGGTAGTTGTAGCAGAGCAGCTTAGGATGAACTAGGAGGCATGCAAAGCTCCTGCAATACCATTATAGTTACACAGTACTTATACAAAATAAAAGACAATACTCAGTGTTACCAAAAATAAAGGAACTTTATTTTAGTGACACAAAGCCAACAATAAGTTAGAGGAAATACTCCTTCAGGAGGTAAGTATTATTATACACAGTATACACACTAGAGACCAAAATCAGGTAAGTAAATAGTCACAAATATAGTGCAAATAGTAGAAGATACAATAGAATGCAATAGGAAGCAAAAGGCCTAGCGGCAAGACAAACCATAAACTAGGAAAGTGGAATGTGAATCACAAATTCCTCCCTAGGTAAGTGTGGTGTGTAGAGGGGCACTGGGAGTACAAGAGAACAACAAAGGTGAGTAAAATACCCCACCCCAGATCCCAGGAAAGTAGGAATAAAGTACTGCAAGTTTCTTCATGACACACTGCAAGTCGTGATAAGAGTTATTGCAAGAACCAAGCAAGACTGCAAGCAAAAAATTGTGGATTCCTGGATCTGAAGACCTCTGAAGAGAGGAGACCAAGTCCAGAAGTCGCAGAAGAATCCAGGAAAGACAGGAGCCCCTGCCAACCTGGAAGATTGTAAAAAAGAGGATTCTCCGGTTGGAAGAAGTCTGCAGAAGAGCACCAAAGAAGATGGCTGCGGGTTACTGCATGATGCAAAGGATGTCCCACGTCGAGATGTTGGATGCAGGCGAGTTGCAGCGCTGGCTTCGTCCACCAAGCCTTGATTCAAGCAATGTCGCGGTTTGTCTCAAAATGCCGCTGCCTGGACCCTGGAGGGACCTGGAGGCCTCAACTCAGACTGAGGAGGCAGATGGGGCTCCCAACACTGGAAGGAACCCACAGATGACCAAGCAGGACCCACAGGAGTCCCAGGACATGGGGACAAAGAAGGTGCAAATTGCGGTTGCTTCAGCAATACAAAAGAGGGTCTCAGGCCGCCGGAGAACAAATCAGCAAGTTTAGCACCATAGGATGAAGTGCTGGGGACCTGGGCACCCTGTGCAGAAAGGATTCTTGCAAATAGCGCACAAAGGGCCCAAGAGCTAGAGATGACGTGGTGCACTGGGGTACTGTCGCAAACCGGGGAAGGCAAGCTCTTACCTCTGCCAAATTTGGACAGCTGGACCTTAGGACAGTCTGGGTCGAAGGGGTCCACCACCTGTGTTCGAGGAAGCTTGATCATCATCAGGAGAGGAGTCCCAGAGATCCGGTCTTCATCACTCCACTGAAGATTTCCTCGGTCCTTCGGGTGCAGGGTGAAGACAGGGAGTCCTCAGAGCATGCACACCTTAGAAACTGTTGCAATTGCTGGCGCGAGCTGAAGTTGCAGAGTCACACTCGCCTTCTTGGTTGCTTTGTTGCAGTCACAGTGCTCCCTGGAGAAGTCTGAGGTTGATCCAACGGTCAGAGGATGAAGCAGGAGTTGCAGAGGTTTCCTGGTGGAAACTTGCGAGCTCAATCTAAAGAGGAACCCACAAGAGAGACCCTAAATAGCCCTGAGAGGGGGATTGGCTGCCTAACCAGGTATGCACCTATCAGGAGTAGGACTGATGTCACCTGCTGGCAGTGGCCACTCAGAGATCTCCAAAGTGTCCCCACACCTTGGAAAACAAGATGGCTAACGCCAGGTACACACTGGAGGAGCTCTGGGCACCACCCCTGGGGTGGTGATGGACAGGCGAGTGGTCAATTCCCTTTCCGTTGTCCAGTTACGTGCCAGAGCAGGGACAGGGGGTCACTGAACCGGTGTAGACTGGTTTGTGCAAGGAGGGCACCATCTGTGCCCTTCAAAGCATTTCCGGAGGCTCACAGACCACTCACAGACCCACTCAGACACTCATGCACCCACTCACAGACCTACCCAGAAGGTCATGCACCCACTCACAGACTCACTGAGAGACTAATGCAACCACTTACAATCCCACTCAGAGACTCATGCACCCACTCAGACACTCATACAACCCCTCATAGACCCCCACAGAGACTAACACACACCCACTCACAGACCCACTGAGCCACTCAGTCACCCACTCAGACACTCAGTCACCTACTCATAGATCCATTTAAACACTCACACATCCACTCAAAGATGCACTGAGAGACTCATGCACCTACTGACAGACCCACTCAGAGACTTGCATACTCACTCACAGACCCATTCAGGGACTCATGCACTGTGAGTAAGAAGCCTCTTTCTAGCATGGTTAACCCCACTTTTGGCCCGTTTGTGAGTGTGTGTCAGTGTGTTTTTACTTTCTCACTGGGATCCTGCTAGCCAGGACCCCAGCGCTCATAGTTAAAACCCTATTTGTCAGTGAGTTTTGCCTGTCTCAATGGGATCCTGCTAGCCAGGACCCCAGTGCTGATAGTTTGTGGCCCAATGTGTGTGTTGTCAGTAGTGCTTAATTGTGTCACAGACGTTCTGCTAACCAGAACATCAGTGCTTATACTCTCTTTGATTCCAAATTAGTCACTATAGTTTAGTGACTTAATTTACCAATTCTAATTGGCACACTGGACCCCCTTTATAAGTCCCTAGTATGTGGTACCTAGGTACCCAGGGCATTGGGGCCCCAGGAGATTCTTATGGACTGCAGCATTTCTTTTGTCACCCATAAGGAGCTCAGACAAACCCTTTCACAGGACTGCCACTGCAGCCTGCGTGAAATAGTGCACACAATATTTCACTGCCATTTTCACTGCACTTAAGTAACTTATAATTCACCTAAATGTATAAGCTTCATTCACTGAAGGCTAGGTGAAAATTTACTAAGTGTGAGGGCACCGTTGCACTTGCAAAGGTGCACCCACGCTGTCCAGGGCCAATTTCCCAGACTTCGTGAGTGCAGGGATACCATTACATGCGAGCACTACATATCGGTCAATACCTATATGTAGCTTCACAATGATAACTCTGAATATGGCCATGTAAGGTGTCTAAGATCATGGAATTGTCCCTCCATTCCAAATCTGGTATTGGGGGGCACTCCTATGCATCCTGGGGGCTCCACCATGGACCCCTGGTACTGCCAAACCAGCTCTCTGAGGCTTGCACTGCAGATACAGCTGCTGCCACCTCACATACAGGGTTCTGCCCTCCTAGGGTCTCAGGAGCTCAGTCACAGGAAGGCAGAACAAAGCATGTTATTTGGGAGGAGGGTGTTACACCCTCTCCCATTGGAGACCACAAACCTCTATTATGGATTAAACAAATGAAAGGTGAAAACCCTAAATTGTTGAGGTGATCCAGTTCCTTACAGTGAATGGAGTATACAGTGGAACGTAGACCTGGGAGTACCAACTCCAATGCAGATGGACTCTCCAGATATTTCCACTTAGACAATGAAGACTCATTGAGGCAAGGTTATCCTTATTGTCCCTCGTTTGGGGTTGGGAGGGTTGTGTAGGAAAGTACCATCTTCCTTGGCATGTTACCCCCATTTTTGCCTGTATGTCAGTATATTTTTGCCTGTCTCACTGGGACCCTGCTGGTCAGGACCCCAGTGCTCATAGTTTATGACCTAATGTGTGTGTCTGTATAGTGCTTGATCTTCAAGATGGCAGCTGAGCTGAAAAAAGTATAAGTTCTGAAAATTTTGTGAAGATTCGTCAAGCGGAGTGAAAGTTATAGGCAAAAGAAAAAACACTCTGTCTATGGAAACTAGGTCCTAACTACCTAGTGGGGAACGCCACTTAGTAATAAATATATTTGTGTGTGTGTATCCTTCTGCTTTTGACAAGGGGGCGGAAGGCTGGGCCAAACCACACCTCCCACGATACCTGAGGGAAGAGGCCACCCATCAAGCTCTGCCGTGCTCAAGACGCTTTAATTGAGACTCGTGCTTCCGCTGTGCACATCACTCTGGTTTTGTCATGGGGGCCAAATTCTGGGTCGAACCACACCTCCTAGGAGACCTGAAGGAGGACGCAGCCCATGACTCCCTGCAATGCCCAAGGTGCTTTAATTGAGACTCGAGCTTCCTCTGAGCGCATCACTCTGCTTTTGACAAGAGGGCGGAAGGCTGGGCTGAACCACACCTCCCAGGAGACCTGAGGGAGGAGGCAGCCCACAACGCTCTGCCGTGCCCAAAGCACTTTAATAGAGACTCCCGCTTCTTGTGTGCAGAATGCGCATGGGACACGACCGGGCTTATGGTTGGGCGAAGACTGGCAAAAGAGCAGTCCCATTTTCTCCCGCCAGCGGGAGGCTGGGCTGGGCCTGCTCTCTTGGTTTGTGTCTCATCCTCCTTTACGCATTTCACTTTTATATATTTATTGACTTTTAGAGATATTTTTAGTCATAACATTTAACAAGTATAGGTTTGAAATCTGGGAAGTTTCAGCCCTATTTGCCAAGGTTATTAGGAAATCCCCCCTCCAGATAAAAGTTGCCTATCCAAGGAGGTGGTAACGCAAATGTCAAATTATGGGCAAGTGGAAGGCAGGGGGGTCTTAATGCAGATATGGAACCCTGCCGTACCACGATTGATTCCTTTTTAATTAGAGCGGTAGGGGTAGCAGGACTGGGAGAAGAATTAGAGGGTACCCTTATACTCCCTGAATCTGTACTCGATATTTATAGCTAGACTTATTTCAAGTAACTGTAACTCAAAGCCTAAGGTAACTATAACTCATGTCCCCGCCATGTACAGTTATTTTTTTAATGATTTGACTTGTAATGTTTCCTTGATATTTTCATTGACGTTATAAAAGTTGTCATGAGTGCTGATGACACAAGTTATATTTACCTTAGGCCGTGAGTTATAGTTACTTCAAATAACTCTAACTATAAGTGCTGAATTTCTCTGTTTTTGAAGGAGTAAATTCAGAACCTAACTATAACATGCCTTTAACCTTTGTTTTTTAAGTGAAAAAAAAATGTATAGATATATAGATATATGAAGAGAGAGAGGGGAGAAAGACAGAGATTTCGTGTTTCCTGTTAATTTGTACTCAGATCTCAAATAACTACTAGGTATGAGGAAGTCAACATGTTCTGGGTATTCAACATTCCAAAGAGGCCATGAATAGTTTGTTAGCCAATGATATACAAGTGCTGCGTGAAAGAGAGAGAGAGAGTGAAAGAGAGAGAGAGAGCGAAAGAGAAACGTCATTCACATAGCTCTGCCTAACAGAAACCTTGTTATTGCTGACCTTAACTAATATGTCATTTCCAGGAGAATATAGATCGTCAAAATGAAAGACATTGGTATCATCGCTCTGCATTTCGAGCTCAAATGCAATGCTAACGTATTTTTTATATCGTGGCAATTTTCTAGCTCTTACTTCTAATGGGAAGCCTCAGCTGTGAAATCAACATTTCCGCAGATCTCAATTCTTCAAAAATGGAATGGCAAGAGGGGCAAGTGGCATTACAAAACTCAATTAGAGCAGGTACAGATTGTATATGCCCTGTGTTACATATGTTTTACTTGGTTGAACAGAAGAGGAGAATTACATTTTGACGTATAATTAAAAATGTATCAGCTACTTCCATGAGATTATGCAATTATGTCCACTTGATACTCATTTTCGATTTAGAGGACGAACGGGACTTGTCTGCTAATCTTCCGAATTGCATTTTATGTAGGCGACGTTAGTTGGCAGTGATTTAGTGCTGCATTGTGAGTACACAGATACACAAGGACATTTGTGATTGATTAACAGTGGCAGGTTGATTAATGGCGTTCTTGTACTATAAGAAAACCCACTGCAGAGTGGTGCATTAGACTTTCCTTTAAATACATTTCTAAATTATAATAGTCTGTGAGGTGTAGTTATTCGCACTATTTTCTGGACTCTGGTTACTGTTTGTGATTAAGAAATAAAGCCAACACATATCACAGGTGCAACATTTTTGTATTTCCGGAAAGTAGCTCTTGGTCTTGCCTGAAAAACCAATCTGTCACTGACAAGTGTTAAGGTACTGCTAAAATGCAACTGATAAAAATGGAGATCCATATTTACAAGGCCTGTGGCATTTACAAGATATGGCGCATTTCTGTCCTCTCCCCCAGCGCTGGTGCACAAATTGCTGTCATGCACTAACCAAGGCACCCTTGCACCATGGTTGTGAGGATGATCGTTTGTTGCAGGAAAGGACACCTTCCTGCACAAAAACAATCAATATAGGCAATGTTCTCCTTCTATATATGCTGTAGAATGCAGCACACATAGCAAGAGGAAAAAATATATTTCTCCCCCTTGCATCACTCTTACGCCACCCCCTGGGGTGCTGAAAGCTTTTGACAAATTCCCAGGTTTACAAACCTTGTAAATCTGGGAATGTGTAAATATCTGTGGATGTTGCATGGAACACTTATGCAAAACCCATGTAAACGCCTCCCCGATGCGAAGTAAAGCATTACAGCAACTTGAGCTGTGTTGCCTTACTGCATATCTACAAGGCCATGAAAAGCCATCCAAAGTGGCTTTTCATTAGCCTTGTAGAAATGGGACAGCAGCCTGCGCCATCGGTGCATCACAAAAAGTGATGAACTGGCAGTGCAGGCTGCTTCTTATTGTTGGCCTGGGTTTCTGGTTGGCAAGGTATGAACTCTGTCCAAGCAATAACCAAAATCCTAGTAAGGGCAAGTCAGATACATCCCATACATTAACCTATGATAACCCACTTGTAGCTTGACACAGAGCAGTCAAGCTTAACTTAAAATACAATGTGTAAAGTATTTGTTCAACATTTCAGACAGTAACGCAGCAAAAACACTGTAAAAATACTCCACACCAAGTTAGATGAAACAAACGTATTTTTAATGAAAAAAACAAGACCAAAGTGACAAAAATCTAATAAGTAGAAGTTGAGGTATGAATGTTTAAAGACTAAACTTAGTTGTAGTGCTTAAAAGAATAAAGTGCCATCTGGCCAGCTAGATGGGCTCAAATCTGAACAGTCAAGCCGACCATGATGGAGGCTGGGTTGGAAACAGGGACCAGCCTTGGCCCGCTGAAACAGTACCTTGGTTCGGCAATGTGTCTATGAGGGCAAGGTGTGAGATGCAAAGGAGGTGAGGAGCTGGCATCGATCACAAAGATGTAGGCAATACATCAGTTCTGAGCTGCAAAAAGAAGCAGATGCATCAGGAATGGAGGCATTGGGTAGCGCAGTCGGCAATGCAGTGTCGATGTGTCAGTGGAGCTGTGCTGGTTGCTAGTGGTTCAACTGCGTGAATGTGTGATTTTGGACTGGACCACCACTTTATACTCACTTCCAAGGGCCCAGGACTGGATTGGCACCAGTTGGCAGAGTAAGACTTGCATCAAGTTAAGTCCAGATGCTGGAGTTGGTGAGCTGGAATTGTTTTGTGTCCCTGAGACTTCAAAAGTATTGGAGTCACTTTGGTTCTGGATTCAAGTTTTGTGGGTCCAGACATTCTCACCCAAGGCAGCAGGCAGCAAGTCAGCAAAGCAAGAAAGCATTTTTTTCAGAGCAGCAGTCCAGCAGTATATCAGTCCTTGTAGCAACACAGCAGTCATCCTTCCTGGCGTTGTTCTTCACGGGCCCAGCAGTGTACGGAGTTGGTAGGGTCAGAGGTCCAGTAGTTATCCTCAGTTGTGCCTCTGAAATGGGGGTAACTTCATAGAATGGTCTTTGAAGTGCACAGAGGTCTTTCCTTCCTGCCCTAGCTTCAGACTCACTGCAGATGGTTACATATTTGTGTTGAAGCAGCACATTGCCTATTTATATGTACGTTTCAGCTCCTCCCTCCCATCCTGCCCAGAAGGCCCATCAGGATACAGATGACCCATCAGTCACACATAAGCCCCCTATGTGTGTGGCTGTCTAGAGGGAATGAACAAAGTCCAGCTGTCACCCATCCCAGACTTGTATTGGAGACAGGCTGTAGGCACACTGGTCTAAGAGCAGGAAATTGCCAACTTTCTAAAAGTGGCATTTTCAAAATCATAACAGTGAATCTGACTTTACCATTTAAGAAGGTTTATTATTACAATTCCATGGGTACTACACATGGCATATCTAATCAATAAGGAATTACAGCTTATTACAAGTAACAAGGAATCCCCAAAGTTAACCTATGAGAGTGGTATGCCTCACAGTAGCGAATAACAAATATGGTGGTTTTTACTACCAGTGCTTGTCCTACCTTTTAGTTACATAGCACCCTAACCTACCTAGGGCCTTATGGGTGAATTATATGTAATAAAATGTGGGTTTAAGGCTTGGCAAGAGGTTTTCAATGCAAGCCGACATGGAAATGTAACTGCACCTACAAGATCTGCAATGGTAGGCCTGAGACTTGCTGAAGAGCTACTGAAGTAGGTGGCACAAGCAGTGCTGCAGTCACATTAGTAGCATTTAATTTACATTTACAGGCCCTGGGTGCATGTAGTGCACTTTATCAGGGACTTATGAGTAAATTAAATATGCCGATTAGGTACATACCATATAAACCCTGTTTTATGGACAGAGCATATGCACTTTAGTACTGGTCAACAGTGGTAATGTGCTCAGAGTCCGAAGGCTAACAAAATTCAGCAAAAAGTGAAGGGTGAAAAGCAAAAGGTTTGGGGCTGACTGTAGAGAGGGCCATTTCCAACAGCAACCATAGGCAATAAAAATAGGTCTGGCTTATAAAGGGGTGTAGCTTAGTCAGTGACTTTTGGGGGTTGTGAATCTCAAATTTCCCAACTAAAAGGGGATCGGCCAGAGGAGTGAGATGACTAAGACTTGTAACGGACTGTTCAAATGAGCAACAGGGCAGTGACTGATTTGCATTAGGTGGACCTATGTCTAAAGTGGCATAGTTGGTGATAAGTAATGGGTTAGAATTAGAGGCATGCAAGATTTGTCAAATTTGTTTGCACATAATTCCATGAAATTTCAGTGATATTAAGCGTAATTACACACAATGCAAATCCTTCGTTTTGTGCTGTATTTTAATGTGAAATGCATCCTCATGTCAATTTGTGAGATCATGAAGCATTTAAAAAATATCACTGTGAACAGCAGCCACTCATATTCTGCTGTTCCCCTATGCTTGTGGTAAATATTTATTGGAAATTGCATCTTTTGCTGTAAATGTTTGTTACAAATGACTCATAATTACGCAAAGTGGTGTAATAGCAAAATGTTGGGAAGTTTGTGTAACAAGATCAACACAAAACTCCTGAAATTATGCTCATCTTATTTACTTTTCATCCTGGCCTACTTGGAATACCACCCGAGCAATTTCCAAATGTTAGACCATTTCTAAGCATTCGTCCCATCACCTTTTGGTTGTCTAATTGCCAGTTGTATGCCTGAGAATATTAGAATGGAACAGCTTTCCATGTGTACTACTGTGAAAGTTTGTAAATTTGCAGTCAATCAATAAATACTTTTTTGGGGACGCGGGTTGCGCTATTGGTTTGACTCTCCTCACCTGGGGGCTGACATCGGAGCACCAGAGCTCAAGGGCAGGAGCCCTTTAAATTCTTCCTTTGCGCTCCCGCTCGCGGGGACGCGGGTTGCGCTATTGGTTTGACTCTCCTCACCTGGGGGCTGACATCGGAGCACCAGAGCTCAAGGGCAGGAGCCCTTTAAATTCTTCTTTTGCGCTCCCGCTCGCGGGGACGCGGGTTGCGCTATTGGTTTGACTCTCCTCACCTGGGGGCTGACATCGGAGCACCAGAGCTCAAGGGCAGGAGCCCTTTAAATTCTTCCTTTGCGCTCCCGCTCGCGGGGACGCGGGTTGCGCTATTGGTTTGACTCTCCTCACCTGGGGGCTGACATCGGAGCACCAGAGCTCAAGGGCAGGAGCCCTTTAAATTCTTCCTTTGCGCTCCCGCTCGCGGGGACGCGGGTTGCGCTATTGGTTTGACTCTCCTCACCTGGGGGCTGACATCGGAGCACCAGAGCTCAAGGGCAGGAGCCCTTTAAATTCTTCCTTTGCGCTCCCGCTCGCAGGGACGCGGGTTGCGCTATTGGTTTGACTCTCCTCACCTGGGGGCTGACATCGGAGCACCAGAGCTCAAGGGCAGGAGCCCTTTAAATTCTTCCTTTGCGCTCCCGCTCGCGGGACGCGCGCGGGTGAAGCCCGGGCCAAGGGCGGGCCCGTCCGTGCCCGTCAGAGGCCGAAGGAGGCCGGGCTGGGCCACCTCTCTTGGTCCTAAGGCACGGCAATTGTCCCTCCTGCATAGGGAAGTACTCCAATCTCTCCTCTACATTGTGACATAGTACCATTCGCCAATGGGGAAGCGTAAGGCCAAAGACAGCCCGACTTTAGGCTCTGGCAAATCCAAAATACTCAAAATCAATAAGACTATGTTACCCCACACTAGCCATGTTGCCAAGGAAATAGATGATTTAATAGAAGAGGTAGAACAGATTCTAAACAACAAGGAGAAGCCTAGTCGAAAGGGCTCAAAATCTGGCACACTTATTCCATTTCTAACATCTAGTTCACATACTGTTGTTAACTCTCATTCTGTCGCCTCATCTCACCAACCACTCCAACAGTCGTTGCCTTGCCAAGATCCTATTGCCCTCCCTACACTCTATTCCGATGTAGATGCTCTTAGAGCCTGCACACCTCACCCTTCAATTTTATGCTCTAATCGTTTTTCTCCGCTGGCATCCATTGACTCGGACAATCAGCAACCAGCCGTCTCAGCTCTGCCATGTATAGTGAGTCCTCCTCTACAAAATGATTTGTTCACATTGGTGCGTAGCCTTAAGACTGAAGTTAGCGAGTTGAGAGCATTATTGCTTGAGATCACCACCCTTCTTAAAAGCAAATATCCTTCCCCTATTAGCGAGCCTAACTCAAACCTTTTGCCTACCAAGCATCCACCTGCAAAAGGCGTTTTTCCAAACGGGCCTCTTCTGCCACTAGCTTGTGCTGCAGGTCCCATAGACGATCAGTGTCCTGCAAAACAGCTTACGTCCTCTTTTGGAAGAACTACACCTCTCCTTCCTAATGTTCCCTTCAAATGGGATACTACCAAAGCTTTATACCACAATCATAAATTAATTAGCAATAACTACATATTCATGTGCAATGTTCCACCTTTGCCCCCAAACGTGAGAGAAGACAAAGCCTCACTAACAAACAAGGTCTTGCACTGGGTGAGACATACCAGGGGTTGTGGCTCAATCATCCATGATGACATTGTATCTGTCGAGCGATCTAATGGTTCCCCTGGTCTCTCTGGTCCTAGTGACTTTATAACACTTAGTCTTAAAAGCCCACATTTGGCAGCAGGCCTCATGGAAATGGAAGCACGGTCTATACGCAGGAAGTCCTCAGCAATTACTCTTTCAGCTAGCTGTCCTATTGCTAGCTATATGCGTGCGAATCCTTCCACTAGATCAGCCAATTTGGCCCCGAACCATTTTACAACTACTCAAGACATAAGACCAACAGGCCATCAGGTCCAGAGAGATCCACTCCCTGATTTGGCCCCTAAGTTCTGTTTTGGCCCTGCTTCAAGGGCCCAACTAACCCATGATCCTGGGGCTACCTCGGATATTGACTGACTATGTTTCACCAACCTTTGCACAGCCACAGCAGCCATGAATTTTCCATCTAATTCACCCTGCCCAGCCTCTCTTCTTTTATCGGACTCACAACCTGGAACTATTAATAATACCACAAGTTTATTCAAGGTGAACCCCGTTGCCAGTTACGTCCAAGTTGATACTACCACGAACTCAAACATTTCTTGTGTCCAGCACACAGCAAAACTTTTATCCTGGAATGTGGCTGGCATTAACAGCAAACTTGTTGACACTGAGTGGGGGGCACTCGTTGGAAATTTTAACGTCTGCATGTTCCAGGAAACATGGGCAACGCATTGTACATACAAACAAGGGTATAGTTCCTTTTTCAAGCCTGCTAAGCCATCTTTAGCTGGCAGGGCGGCAGGGGGTTTAATCACATGGGTAAAATCTATAGAGGGGAGTGGTACAAAGGAGATATATGTGGATTCCCATGATATTTTGGCCGTTGCTATCTACCCAGCCTCAGGCACTGCTGTCCTTTGTCTAAATATTTATAGCAGACCGGGACCCTCAAATCACCGATCTCCCATTGTCGAGCTACTGAATATCTTAATCTCAGACCTTCGCCTCAAATATCATATCATAATAGCTGGTGACTTTAACGTTCTACTTGAACTTAATGCAGATCACATAGAGGTCATGCAGTCTGAAGATAGTGTATGGAATATCCCTCCTCCTGTGACTTTTCATTCTACCCAGCAAAATTCATATAAACCAAGCGTTAGGGCCACACAGATAGTGGACCTCATGATATCCCATGGCCTTCGTTTGGGTAATGGCCGCTTTCCAGCGGACATTCCGGCCAGATCAACCTTCTTCAGGGGCTCATATAGTAACAAATTGGATTATATCCTCTTTGACTTAAGACTATGGCACCATATTCTAGACTTAGAGGTGGGTCTTCCCCATACTAGTGATCATGCTCCCCTCCAGATCACATACAAGAGTTCTCTCCTAGTAGGGGTCGCACTTCCCCCTGTCTCCTCTACTGCTATGGAGCTGTCCAGTAATAGGCGTACAGTCAGGTGGGACTCCTTTGTGCAATCAAACAAGCTTCAAGGAAAATTGCGTGCCCTAACCTCTTCTCACCAGTTATTTGATACCAACCTTATTCTGGCTCCATTAGAAATATTGCCTCTTCATTTGGACCTTTTTTCTACTTTGAAAGAGCTGTTTACTAAACGTCCAAGGCCACTGACTATTTCCTGTATTCGACCACATACTAAATGGTTCAACAAGAGGTGTAGGGAGGCCAAAAATACTTTGGCCATCGCGCTAAAGACCAAGGACAGATCAGGCATCATCATTGCTAGACGTCATTATGCTTCTACTTGCAACAAAAGTAAATTCGAGTACGAAGAGGGGCTATGGAGCAATTTACTTGAGGCAGCTACCGTCCATGATTCAAAACGGTTCTGGCTCCTAGTTTCCTGTGGTGATCAGAACCGCGCATCTCACCTGGAGTCTTATATTTCTCCTGACATCTGGCTCTCCTACTTTAAGGAATTGTATGGACCATTGTTGGCAAGTCATATTTCTGACATAATTTCGGAGGAGCCAACAACTTTTGACGAGTCTATGGCTTTCTTGCCCCCTTTTACACTGAACGAAACTGTGTCGGCCATTGCAGCTCAGAAAGCAGCAAAAGCCCCTGGGATGGACGGGATCCCCTCTGATATGTTTAAAGTGGACCAGAACACCTGGGGCCCATATATTAACAGACTTTCTAATGCCATCTTGACTAGCAGAATTTATCCTGACTCATGGAAAGAGGCGATTATAGTGCCCATCCATAAGAAAGGAGAGAGGAACAACCCGGGTAATTATAGACCCATCAGCCTCCTCGACAACCTTCAAAAAAATTTCTGTTATCAGTTGTTGAGCAGGCTGAACAAGTGGCTAGTTGAAAATCAAATCTTAAATCATCTACAAGCGGGCTTCAGAGAAAAAATTAGCACATTAGATCAGATATTTCGTTTTACTTCTATTAAATGGAAAGTTGTCGATGTTGACTTAGGCCACCTATATGTAGCATTTGTAGATCTAAAATCGGCCTTTGATCTAGTACCCCGCCACAAACTGTGGGAAGTTCTGTCTAAAATAGGAGTCCCGTGCTCTATTTTAAATATTATCAGGGATCTTTACACTGGCAACTATGGTAGAATTAGATGGGGCCCACAAGGTGAATTAACAGAAAAATTCCTTACTGCCCGAGGTGTAAGACAAGGTTGTGTTCTTGCCCCTACCTTATTCCTTCTCTTCATAAACGCATGCATCCCTTATCTTATGGAGTGCTCTAACGACTCGCCTAAAATAGGAGGGCAGAAGATCCCCTGCCTTCTTTTTGCCGATGACACCCTGCTGGTTTCTCAAACAGCCACAGGCCTTTCAACCCTGCTTTCAAGATTCATTGACTATTGCAATGATTATGGGCTCGAAATCAACCGATTAAAAACCAAGTGCATGGTGTTTGGCGATAGGAAAGGCAGAATGAGACGACCTATCTATTTAGAGGGTGCCGCGCTGGAAAGAGTCAGCGATTTTGATTATTTAGGCCTGAAACTAGAAGACTCGCACAAGTGGCAGCGCCACATCCAGAAGGCAACTTTACGATTGCAACAGCGAGCGAGTGGCATTGCAAGATTTGCAGCTAGATCTCCTAGCTTTGCCATGACGCCCGCAGTAGAAATTTATAAACTACAAGCAAGAGGGGGAGCAATCTATGGAGCTGAACTGTGGGGCCACTGTTGCCTGGATGATTTGATAAAAGTGGAGAACTCTTTCATAAGGTCATTGCTAAGAGTTCCTTCCAGTACCCCACTGCTCCCAATACGCATGGACCTAAATCTCCCTTCTATCAGCCAGATCGTTGCACTCAAGCCCCTGTTGTACTGGATTCGCTTATGGTCATCAGATTCTCTTGTCCATTATAGATGTGCGCTAGCTAACTTGATGGCCAACAACACTAGCTCCAAAATCAAGTGGTGTGCATATGTAGAAAGGACCCTCTCGCTTCTTGGTTTGGGGTCCTATTGGAAGGAACCATTATCTATCCCTAAGAACGCAACCCAGACACTAAAGGATGCTTTCTGGCTCCACGTTCAACTTTCCCAATTGTCCGCTGTCTCGTCATCATCCATGACGGGAAACTTTTTATATTTTAAATGCCATTATGAATTTGCACAATATATGGATATAGTATCTTCTCCGTTTGCTCGTTCATTATACATTAGATTCAGGGTGGGCTCTCTTCCTTTGCGTTCCCTCACTTATAAATGGTCTAATTTTAGTTGTTCTTCTAAGATGTGTCCGATGGGCTGTGCCAGAGAAGAATCAGTAACTCATATTCTCTTCCAATGCCCCGCATACTCCAAACAAAGAGCCCGTTGGATTATTCCTCTGTGCAGAAGTAAGGGTTTTAAAAACTGCTTGCTAGCTTTGAGAATTTTTAAATCTGATTCATCGGTTTTAGTGGTTTGTTGTTTGTCAAAATATTTAGACTCAATCTGGCGTATCAGACTGAACACGCTTAAAAAAGCAGAGGGAAATTTAACAATGAATGTGGTAAACAACAATTGATGGATTTATCATTGTATGCACATATCACTTTTATTGGTTCAGATGCATTCCCTACCTGCTGTTTTTATTTTTCTTAGATATTTTTTAAAAAGAAATGTCCTTTTTATCTGATATGGTTTGCCAGGCTTGTATTTTATTCTTTTACCTATAATGTGTTTTTACATAACTATAAGGTGCGATTTTCCATGAGGGAACTGCTTATGTGTAAATATTTCTCTTTTCTTTTTTCTCTCCTTTTCAATCTTTTATGATTTAAATTGTTTATCATGTAGCTTGCCGTTCCTTTTTTGTGTGATGTGCTTTTATGGTATTTATATTTACCGAAATAAAGCTAATAATGATGAATAAATACTTTTAGCCACTTGTTCATGGGTGCACGCTGCACCCAGAGCACCCAGTACTGACTTATGGGAACCACAGGGGAAACCCTCAATGCCCCAGCATTAGCCAGCTTTGCTCCTGCACACAGGGAGCTACTGAAAATAGCAGCTCCCTGCATGCGAGAGCAACAATTTATGCTCTTTCCCTGCCCATATGTCTGCGGGCAGGGAAAAATATGAAATATCCCCTTTCAGCATTTTTAGAGTTACCGCTTCTTGAATGTGGAGTGTTGCTTGGTGGGAGCTGCCACAGCTCAAACCAAGCAAAAGCAAACAACTACCTCCAGAGGATGGCCACCTCGGGAGGTAGAAGGAGCCAGCCCTGGAGGAGGTGAATGTCCCAAGGGCCACATTTTGCTCCAGAAGGGGGTCGCAGGGCCCCCTCTCTCTTTTTCAATTTCTATTTGGCCTTGATGAGGTGATGGTTCCCAGGCCTTTAGTAAGCACTAGGAGGGGGCCATGTGCGCCCTCTCCTTCATTTAGTAAAAATACCCCTGTACCTGGCCCACCCAAGGGAAATAAAATTAAGAAGCACAGGAACTGTTTTTTGTTTTTTTTAGTCTCAACAAAAACTGCAGTTCCAGCTGCTGATTTTACTGGGATGTAAAAAAAAATACTTTTCAGCCCTGCAAGGCTAGCGTTCAGGGTACTCCTACCCTGGCCCTTTTCTTTTTTCTGTGTTTTTATTGTGACTCAGCTGAAGCCGAGTCAAAAAATGCCTGCCAACACTTCTTCTTTGAAGTTTTGGTAGACAATCAGTTCTCAGCAGGAGAATCTGCAGCCCTTGATATATGAATTTATTTTCCCTTTAATATCTAAAAAACTGCTGAACCGATTTACATCAAATTTAAAAACCATGATCTGTGGAACAAAAGCTACCTTTTTACCAAATTGTGTATAATTCCATTCAGCGGTACAGGATGCACTCGTGTCTAAAGAGTCTACGGGTATTACTATTGGAAATACACTTTTTTTGACCCCCCTTTTTCTTTGCCCCCAGTTGACAGATCAAACTCAAACTTTCCATGCACAACAGGACTATAGAGGGAACATTTTTATGAAAATGTTCTTAAAGATTTGTCAAATAATGCCCAATATTTAGGTTAGTCAAAGAATGCCTTTTCAATGTAAACTAGATCTTAACTGTAAATACCTACTGGTGACCGTAATTTGTGGGGTAACTAGCAGAGCATGGTGAGGGTGTGAGTTATAGTTACCTTAGGGCACAAGTTATAGTTACTTGAAATAACTCTTAACTACAACTGGTGAATTTCTACGGTTTGTTATGTGTTAAATGTGAGCATAACTATAACATCCCTGTAACCTTCGTTTTTTGAATGAATTGCTATATGTTTTTATAATTACACTTCCTAACTCTAACTTTCCTGCAATCTCAGTTTTTTTCAGTGAATTCCTTTTTTTTTTTTTACGTATAGTAATTTCTATTACTATATGTTAATCCAACCACCGCCATGCATGGCCTTTGGTCCTGCGCAGCAGCGGTAGGCCACACAGCCTCGCCTTTGATCAGGCCCTGAAGCCAACACCCTATAAGCGCCCATGCAATGCAGTGTGCGGCCTTCACTCATGCGCAGTGGAGATTGTCCGCAAGACCTAGCCTGCAGCCAGACCCTGTGGCCAACCCCCCTAATCACCCAACACTATGCTGTGCACGGCCCTTTGGCCGTGCATGTAAGGAGTTGGCCACAGCCTCACTGGATGTAAGAATAGGTTTGAGATGGTATAACTGGGGGTGAGAGTGGCTGTTAGAGTGTCTGTCTGGGTGTGAGAGTGCATACACCAGTGATGGGTCTGAGTACATACTTCAGAGACAAGAGTCTGAGTGGGTGCATGAGTGTCTGAGTGGGTCTGTGAGTGTGTGCACAAGTGTCTGAGTGGGTGTATGAGTAGGGGAAAGACAATGAAAGAGGGTGAGAGAGAGAGAAAGAAAATGAGAGGGAGAGAGATAGAGAGATGTTTAGGCTTTGATGTGCAATATAGTTAGATTAAGATCTTTCTGCACAGTTTAAAAAGAAAAATGTATATGTCATTGTTGATAAGTAAAATCCTCTTTCATGTGACCCTTAAACATTTTTAGTTAAAAAAAAAAAAGTGGGAAACAAGTCCAGCAGAATTCGAACCCTCAATGTTCAGTGTGAAGGTCTGTGACCCTCACACTGCGCTATTTGATTTTTAAATATTTTTTTTCAGGCATTTATGGGCTATCTGTGACTGCAATAGAGCCCTTAAGGGCTCCCCGGTGGTCCCTCCTTATTTATTTATTTAAATAAAAATGATTTAGTTTTAAATAAAAAACCTTGTAAAGGCTATCTTCCACTATGGGAGAAGTCTTTCGGTTTCCCTCGCAGTGGTATTGCTTCAGCAAACACAGAGCTGCTTTGACAGCAGCTCTGTGCTCGCTAAAACATTTCATCTCTGTCTCTTGCATATGTGCAGGGGACAGAGATAAAAGCTTTGGATTTTGACAGCGGGACATGCTTTAGAGGTCCTGCTGTCAAAACCCAAAGTGTTTGCTTTGGCTTGGCTGAACCTGCAAAGCTGTAGATAAGCCACAACTATCAGCATCCCAGACATAGCAAGACCAGTCCTGGGTGGTGGTGATCCCCAGAGCCATCAGTGGCCCACGAGGGAGGGCCATGCAACCCGCCTCCATTGAGAATAGCCCCAACGGTGGTGGTCCCCAGGGCTAGTGGAGGTCTGAACCAGACCCTCTTTCATTATTAAATTTGTGCTTCAGGGGTGGTGGTCCCCAGGGCATGGGGGACTATGGGCCCCTGCATATATATTATTGAAAGCCCTGGGAAGGTGGGGATCTCCAGGGTGGCAGAGGCTGCCGGCCTCCTGTCCCATAAAATAATGGAAGCCCTGGGGAGGTGACGGTCCCCAGGACAGCTGGGGGGCCACAGGCCTCTGCATTTTTTAAAAAGGAAAGCCCACGGGAGGTGGCAGTCTCCTGGGCAACGGGGGCCACGGGATCCCTGCATATATAATAATGAAAGCCCAGGGGAAGGGTTGGCCCCTAGGACAGCGCGTGGGGCCATGGCCCACTCACATATAAAATAATGAAAGCCCTGGGAGGTAGCGGTCTCCACGGCAGCAGGGGGGCGTGCCCCCCGCATTTATAAAAATAAAAGTACCAGGGAGGTAGTCATCCTCGGGCCTCCCACCCCCACACACAATATTTGTAATGCCCTTGGAACCTGGCCTACCTGGGGGCCTATTAAAAAACAAGAGCAGGAGCCCACCTTTAAAAAAAAAAATGATGCAGTGAATTCACGAATATCACAAATTGGGTGCAAAAAAAGAATTTAAAAAATGCTTTTTTGCTTTGGGGGTGTCCCTCTGCAACCCCCTGACCAGTGCTAAGGGGTCAGGGTCACGCTAGCTTGTCCCCTTTTCTTTTTTTAAAACTTTTTTCCTGGGACTTGGCTCAAGCCGCATACCAAGATGGCTGTCATTAATTCCTGGTTGGAAGTGTTGGCAGCCAATCAGAGCAGTGCATTTCCCTGCACAAGCTCATCTTTGTTTGTGAATACTTCGCTGCCAGAGGTGTACAATTCTAAATCTCCCTATATTTCTCAAAAAGTGCTGGACAGAGTTACACCATATAAACAAAAGCATAATCTGGGCTCCGAAGGCTATCTTTTTGCCAAATTTGGTGTGGTTCTGTCCTGTTGTTCATTCTGTAGACGTGTCTAAAGAAGCCAATGGGAATTAACATGGGAAACGCAATGTTTTTGAGCCCCCTTTTTCATGGTCCCAGCTTGACAAATCACCCTGAAACTTTCCATGAACAACAAGAGTCACAGCAAAAATGTTTTGGGGTGATTTTATGATATATGTCAAACAGTGCCAATGATATATACAAGTCCAAAGATGCTTTTTCTATGGAAACATGGCTGCAATTATATCTTCCACAGTGATAGGCAGAAACTACTGGCCAGAATTACACCAAATATGACAGAAAGGTAGGTCCTGGCCCAGAAAGTGACCTTTTCTTGTTTTGATGTAAATCCGTTCGGTAGTTTTTGAGACATTGTGAGGAACAATGTGTATATCTAGGACATGAAGGATTCACAACCCCTTCCCATCTTGTTCTGAGATCTGATTGGCTGTCAACACATCAACTAGGAAGCGTTGGCAGCCATCTTGGGACTGGGCTGCTGAGTTCCAGAAAAAATGTAAAGAAAAAAAAAAGAGAAGGGGCCAGGGTAGAGTCACCCTGACCCCTTAGCTCTGGTGGTGGGGGTCCCAGAGTGACCCTCAGGGCTTAAAAGCATATTTTTTAAATTTTCACCATGACTGCCAGCAGATCCATGAATCCGGTGAAAATAAAAAAAAATAAAAAACAAAGTGCTGGCTCCTGTGCTTTGTGTTTTTTTAGGCCCTTGTGGATGAAGTCCCTGGGACATTCTTTATATGAGTGCGTGGAGCTGCCTGCCACCCCCTGTAGCCCTGGGGGTGACCACCTCCCCAGGGCAACATTCACACTGAGCTTTGGGGGTTTGAGTCCAGCTGAACTTATTTATATAATTTTTTCAATTAAAAAAATATGCATATTATATTTATTTTTTTAATACATTTTTTATTTCAAACTGGAGACAAATAACTCATTGTAGATATATTAGACATCAAAGTCTAAAAAACTATTTCTCTCCTGCTCACTTTCTATTGCTCTCTCTGTCTCTCTTTCAATCAGTCGGCCCACTCACACTCTCACTCTGACACTTGCACACCCACTCAAAGACCCACTTACACAATCACGCACCAACTCACAGTCCCTCTCATACACTAATGCACCCACTGACAGAGCCACTCACACCCTCATGAACTCACTCACAGCCCAAGTCAGATCTTCGCTCACCTACTTAGAGGCCCAATCAGACAGTTATGCACCACTCATACACCCACTCAGACCATCACATACTCACAGACCCACTGACACCCTGATGCACCCACTCACAGACCCGCGCACATACTGATGCACTCACCAAAACACTGATGTATGCACCCTGACACCCAGGCACTCTGACAGCCACTATTACCCCCAGATAAGCCTCTTACACCTATTCTCACACCCAGAGAGGCTGTGGTCAATTTCAGCTGTGCATGAGCAATGGGTTGTGCACATCATCGGGGTTGGTGGCTAGGGGGTTGGCCGCAGGGACTGGCTCCAGGCCAGCCCTTGTGGGCAACCCCTACTGTGCATAGGAGAAGGCCATGCAAGGTTGGGTACTTATAGGGAGGTGGCATCAGGGTCTGGCTGCAGGCCAGGCACTGTGGCCAACCGCTACCGTGCCAAAGGCCATGCACGGCAGTGGTTGGATTCACGTATAACAATGAAAATGATTATCTTATAGAAAAAATGGAAATTCACTGAAACAACAAAGGTTAGAGGGACGTTATAGTTAGGTTCTGAATTTACTCATACAGAACCATAGAAATTCAGCAGTTATAGTTAGAGTTCTTTCAAGTTATTAAAACTAGTTCCCTAAGGTAACTATAACTCGTGCCTTCACCATGCACAGCTAATGAATCCACATATTATATCATTGATGACATGTTCTGTGCTATCTTTTATCTCATTCTCACTGCAACATTTGCAATAAAATTATTGATGAGACAACTGTGCATGTCATGAGTTTTAGTTACTTGAAAGAACTCTAACTATAACTGCTGAATTTCTATGGTTTTGTATGAGTAAATTCGGAACCCAACTATAATGGCAAATGTCCCGGTAACCTTTGGATTTTTCAGTGAATATCTATCTATATCTCTTTATGTGTATATATATATATATATATATATATATATATATATATATATATATATACTAGATATTGTTAGGACGATGTTTCCATATAAAGGTCCCCCCACGTTGTCTAGGGCCAATTCCTTAGATTTATTGAGTGCGGGGACACCATTATAAGGGTGCACCCCACATATGTCAATACATATATGTAACTTCACAATGGTAACTCCGAATATGGTCATGTGAGGTGTGAGGTGTCTAAGATTGTTGAATTGAACCACCAATCCAAATCTGGTATTGGAGGGCCAATTCCATGCGCCCTGGGGGGCTCCACAAGGACCCCTAGTACTGCCAAACCAGCTCTCTGAGGTTTCCACTGAGGCCCAGCTGCTGCCACCTCACATACAGCTTTCTGCCCTCCTGGGGATTGAGAAGCTTAATCCCAGGAAGGCAGAACAATGCATTTCCTTTAGGAGAGGGGTGTGACACCCTCTCCCATTAGAAGTAGGTATTACAGGCATGGGAGGGGTATCCTCCCAGAGCCTCTGGAAATGCTTTGAAGGGCAAAAATGGTGCCCTACTTGCATAATCCAGTCTACACCGGTTCAGGGACCCCAGTTCCTGCTCTGGTGTGAAACTGGACAAAGGAAAGGGGAGTGAACACACCCCTGTCCATCAGCCACCCCAAAGGTGGTGCCCAGAGCTCCTCCATGAGTGTCCCTGGCGTTAGCCATCTTGGATTCCAAGGTGTGGGGACCCTCTGGACACCTCTGAGTGGCCGGTGCCAGCAGGTGATGCCAGAGACCCCTCCTAATAGGTGCATACCTGGGTAGGTAGCCAATCCCCCTTACAGGGCTAATTAGAGTCTCTCCTCTGGGTGTTTCCTCAGATTTGGTTTGCAAGATTCCTCCAGGACTCCTTTGCATCCTCTGATTCAGCTTCTGACTGTGGGATCAATTGCAGTCTGCTCCAGGCACTGCTGTAACTGCAACAAAGTATCCAGGAAGACGCCTGTGACCTGCAACTTAAGCTCCAGCCAGCAATTGCAACAGTTTCCAAGGTGTCCATGCTCTGAGGATGGCCTGTCTTCACCCTGCACCAGAATATCCAAAGGAATCTCCAGTGGAGTGACAGAGTCACTTCCCTGCTTCGGCAGGCACCTCTTTGTGACAACAAAAGGTACCCTGGGACTCCTCTCCTGTCGACAAGCATGATCCCTGGAAAACAGGTGGTGGACTGAAGTGACCCAGACTGTCCAAAGGTCCAGATGTCCAAATTTGATGGAGGTAAGGGCTTGCCTCCCTGTGCAGCGATAGTACCCCTGTGCACCGCATCTTCAACAGCTCCTTGGGCTTCTGTGCACTTCTTCCAAAAGGTCTTTGTGCACAGAGTAACCCAGCTCCCCAGTACTCCATCCTGCAACACACAGCTCTCTGAGTTGTGCGACAACCGCACTTTACAACTCCTTTGTCCCCATGTTCTGATACTCCCGTGGGTACTGCCTGATCTTCTGAAGGCTCTCTGGAGATTTGAGAGCCCCCTCTGTCTCCTCAGTCTGAGTTGAGATCCCCGGGTCCCTCCTGGGTCCAGGCAGCTCCTCTTTAACGCAAACCATGTACTTGTGTGAACCACGGCTTGTTGGAGGAATCCAGTGATGCAAACAGCCTGCATCCATCAACTCAATGTGCACATATTTTCCACCAAGCAGGAACCCGCATCTATCTTCTTTGGTGCATTTCTGTACTTTTCTTCCAACCAGAGAATCCACTTTAGCACCTTCTTCCAGGTGGGCAGGGGCTCCTGTTCTTCCTGGACTCTTCTTCGACTTCCTGACTTGGTCTCCTCTCTCCACAGGTCTTCAGGTACAGGCATCCATTGTTGGTTGCTTGCAGTTTTGCTTGGTTCTTGCATAATTCTTCATCACAATTTGTATTGTGTTCTGAGGAAACTTGCTGTACTTTACTCCTACTCTCCTGGGCTCTGGGGTGGGGTACTTTACATAACTTTTGTGTTTTCCTACACTCCCAGTGCCCCTCTACATGCTACACTTGCCTAGGGGGGAATTTGACATTGCATTCCACTATTTTAGTAATTTTAGTATATGGTTTGTGTTTCCCCTAAGCCTATTGCAATCTATTGTATTTTCTACTGTTTGCACTATTCTATGACTGTTTACTTACCTGATTTTGGTTACTAGTGTACATATTGTGTATAATACTTACCTCCAGTAGGCGTATTACCCTCTAAGATATTTTTGGCCTTGCATCAAAAAAATAAAGTGCCTTTATTTTTGGTAACAGAGTATTGTCTTTTGTTTTGTATAAGTACTCTGTGATTATAGTGGTATTGCAAGAGCTTTTCATGTCTCCTAGTTCAGCCTTGGATGCTCTGCGACAGCTACACTGAGACAGCCTAAGCTGCTAGACACTGCATACATTTCTTTAATAAGGGATAACTGGACCTGGTATAAAGTGTAAGTACTGACTACAAACCAGGCCAGCCTCCTATAGGCCAAGAAAAAGGGGGGTGGAGGGTAGGGTAAAAAATTTTGTGTTTCCCACAGGACCTTTGAACAAGGCTACATCTTGAACCACTGGATGGAATTACACAGAATTTGGCAGAAAGCTAGTATTCGATACACAGATTGTGCTTTCGATTATTCAGTGTAAATGTGTTCTCTAGTTTTTGAGAAATTGAAGGGAAAATACATTTGTATATCTATGGCTGCGCATACATTGAGAATAATCACAAATTTTCACGAGTGTGTGCGTGAATAGTAGCACTCTAATTGGCTGGCCACAACCTGAAGAGAAAGTTGTCGCCACCATAAAGCAAAATTAAAGGTAGCATAAGGGGTCAGGGTGGAGGTAGCATGACCCCAGGAGTGTGACAGAAGGCTGTTGAAGGATCAAAATATGGGTTTTTAATGATTTTTCTTCACTATGCACAATATTCATCACTAATCAAGAATAATCAAGATTAATTGAGATTAATCACAAAGAGGCAAAAACATATTCTTAAAAATTCACAGACTCATTCAGACACTCATGCACCCACTCAGACCCATGCATAGACTCCAACACCCAGTTTCAGACCCACTCAGACACTCATGCACCCTCTCACAGACCCACTCATCCATCATGCACTCACTCACATACCCACAGACACAGACTCACCCACTGAGACACTGAAGCAACACTCACAGACCCATTCAGACCATCACATATCCACTCACAGACCCACTCAGACACTGATGTACCCACTCACAGACACTGATGCACCCACTCACAGACCCACACAGACCGTCACGCACCCAGTCACAGATCAACTCAGACACTCATACACCCATTCAGAGAAACACTGAGACCCCCATGCACCCACTTAGATACTGATGCACCCACTCACAGACCCACTTAGACACTGACGCACCCACTCACAGACCCACTCAGACCCTCATGTACCCACTCCAGAGTCACTCAGACCATCATGCACCCACTTTTACATCCAGACAGATACCCTCACACCCAGAGGCACCCTCTCACACCTATTCTCCCGTGAAGAGAGAGACTGTTCGGCAGTGCATGGTGCAGGGTTGGGTGGTTATGGGGGTTGTCTTCAGGCCAAGCCCTGTGTTCAACCCCACTATGCATGGCTGAAGGCCGTGAGCAGCACATAGTTGGGTGCTTATAGGGGTTGGTTTGTTCTGGCTTGGATGCAGGCTATGCACTGTGGCAAACTCATGCTGCACACTGCAAAAGGCTGTGCACAACATGGCTTTAGGCTGTTAAAGGGGTTAGCCACAGGGCCTGGCCATTGACCAGACCCTGCAGCCAACTGCCTCTGCGCACACCCAAAAGCCATGTGCAGCTGTGGCCTGATTAACGTAAAGTAATGAAAATAATTACACGTTAAAAAAACATAGAAATTCACTGAAAAAAGAAAGGTTACATGGACATTATATTTAGGAAACAATTGAAAAAAAAACATAGAAATTCACCAAAAAATACAAAGGTTACAGGGAGTTATAGCTAGGAGCACATTTTATATGTACAAAACCATAGAAATTCACCTGTTATAGTTAGAGTTATCTCAAGTAACTCTAACTCATGCCCTAAGGTAAATATAACTCACACCCTCGCCTTGCACTGCTAAATACCCCACAAATTATGACACTCATGACATCTTTGATAGCATCATTGATAATATCAATGTATTATTTGTAGTGCATTTTTGGATTAAAAAACTGTGCATGGGGGGGCACAAGTTGGAGGTGGTGATCACCTAGATTTCATAGCATTTTTTGCTTTGCTAATAACTTTGACACCATTTTATGAATTGTCTTCATGAATTTTCAAAACTAGTGTGCCTATCACTACATCTGCTGTTTGCAAAGTTTCTGTAAAGTTTCAGGGTGATCCGATCCACTGAACTGAACCACTGAACGGAATTGCACCAAACTTGGCAGAAATCTAGATCTTTGTCCCTAAAGTGTGCTGAATGTAAATAGGTGTATCTAGAGAACTGGATCTGCTGCAGATGCAGATGGATTCATAGATCCATGCACCAACAGCAATGCTGTGATTGGCTGGCCGCCACCTGGTAGGAAATTTGCAGCTGCCATTTTGTTCATCGGGACTTGGTTCCCAGCAGGAAAAATAAAACGTAAAGCTGATAGGAAGGGTCAGGTTAGGGGTACCCTGACTCCATGGGACTGATGGAGGGGTCTGTGAGGGACCCCTCCTGGCAAGAAATTGTCCAAAAATATTTTTATGAGGGGATTTGGGGATATGAGGATAGATGTGTGGATCTAGACCTCAATTAAAAATACATAGACCCACTGACAGACCCACACACCTACTCACACACTCCCTTACACAGTCACAGACCCACTTACACACCACACACAACCACTTACCTGCTCACACACCCACACAGCCACACATACCCACTCACAGACCCACAAAAGCACTCACATACTCTTACAGCAAATCACACATCTACTCTCACAGCCACACAGCCACTCCCACACCCACTCACAGACACACACAGCAAGTCACAAACACACTCCCTCCCCACCATACACTCACATACCCAATTACACAAACACCCATCCACCCACCCACTCATCCAGGGGACATGGATATTATAGTTAGGAAATAGTATTAAACAAACATAGAATTTTTATTGGAAAAAACAATGGTCACACGGATGTTATAATTAGGAAATAAAATCTTTAAAACGTTAGAAATTATAGTTTTGTTCAGGTTCTACACACACAAAACCATAGAAATTCAGCAGTATTAGTTATAGTTATCTCAAGTAACTATAGCTAGCTTGTCCCTAAGGTAACTATATTTCATGCCCTAGCCATGCACTGCTAATTACCCCACATATTACATCACTCATGATGTCTTCTATGACACCAATGATAACATCACTTCAAAATTTACAGTGCAATTATTGATGACAAAACTGTGTACAGGTGAACCCGCCAAATAAGGAAAAGATAACCAGCTCTTGCCAGTGAAGCACGTTGTGATCAGAGGATTCTGGGCTCCCTCTGTGGCCTCCAAGCAAAAAACTATTTCTAGGAGCTTGGTGGTGTCCCTAGAAGGGTTATGGGCACCACTAAGCCTTTGATTATTATTGTGGAGGCTGCAGAATGTGTCAGGCCCCCTGTAACTTATAAAACAAACAGCAAGTTTTCTGGATTAATAAATAGCAGACTTTAGGAAAGTGTACCATATTTTTAAAGCACTCCTAGTTAGAGCTCTATGCTTTTCAGATGGAGTGCAGAGTCATCTTGTGGTTGGTTCCATAGCGGCACTTTGTGGCTTGAAAATGGTTTGAAAAAAATTCAAAAGCATGATGATTTTTTTTAATGCCATAATATTAAACATTGCACTCTGTAAAATGACGAAACATACCTTTGATAATAGTAAATTATAATAAACTGTGATATTTTGACAAAGGCAATAGGTGTACTTGATAGATGTTGATATACTGACATCTTAATAAAGCCAATAGGCTCATTATCTAAATGTTGGTGTTCCAAATGAGTAAAAAAGTCAGTAGGTCTGCCTTTATTTAAATGACACCACTTATAATGTAAGTTCACATAGTTAGATGTGTGTAGCTTTAAGCACCAGGCCCTGTGCTCAATCCATCACCAGCCCCAACTCCTCATCGGAGGCCAGGCCCTGCTGCCAACTCCACAGCTGTGCAAAGCATTGGGTTGGCTGCCATGGGGGGAAGGGGAGGGGGTTGGAGGAAGGGGCTCTGCTGCCGGGCCCTAGCAGTGGCACATGCTGATTAATGACTGGAGGAGACATGTGGCCCCTTCTCTGAGCCTTGAATAGGAACCAGGGACGCCATCTGGTGGGTCTGATATGTAATGTTAATGGGGAGGGGAGTGCATTGTGCCCCTTCCTGATCCTGTTAGAGTTTCCGGGGACCCCACCCCTAGGGCTGCATTGATTTTGAAGGGAAGAGTGACATGGGCCCCAACTCATTGAGCCTTAAACCAGTACTGGGAATCTCCATTCTCCTGGGCCACCTTGGTTTCTAAAGATAGAAGCATGCAGCCCCCCTACTCAATCTTGAAGAGGCCCTGAGGACCCCAAATCCTTAAGCTGATAAGTTCCAAAAAGGAAGGAGTGTGCAGTCATAAAGTGGCTTACTTCCTTCCTGAATGAAAGAAGTCAAGAAGTTTGTCTGCCCCCTTTTTCCTCTCAGTTCGTGAGTTGGCAGTTGGAGTTCCTCAAATTTCGGCAGTCCGCCCTACCTTATTCAGTGCATACCTTACACCACTATCTGTGTTAACGGAGACCGTAGGTGCTATGGTAATATCATATGCTGATGACACCCAGCTTCTATTCACCTGTGGAAAGGGAGAAGAGTTTGCTATAGAGGCCATTAAAAACAGTTTCTCTAAAATGTTTCATTGGTTGTCCACCAATCAACATAAAATGTAATCCTGACAAGACAGAGATTGTGTTTTTTGGCCCTATATCACCTTTCGTTCTAATCACAAATGTAGGTACCTGTTGGTTCTTGTTTCTGGCTCTTGTGCACTTTGAAAAAGTTTCTTCCTTTTTTGCAGGTTAAAACTAAGCAAACGGTGATCCATATGCACTATACTAGGGTCTTCCTGAATATCTTGTTAATAAACTTCAAGTGGTGCAGAATGTGGCAGCTCAAATTCTCCTCAACCTTCCCCCGAGAACCCATAGGCACTTCACTGGCTTCCTATTAAAAAGATGATCCTTTTAAAACCCTTGGTCCTTTTTCACAAAGCACTGTATGACACTGTAGCTGGTTATCTGAGGGAGAGGATTTGTGACTATGGCCCTCATTACAACTTTGGCGGTAGAAACCGCCTATCACCGTGGGCCGGCCACCAAAAGACCATCGCTATGGCTACCAGCCGTCCGCCATATTATGACCACATCTGGATTTCTGCCACTAAAATGGTGGAAATACGGTTGTGGCCATGCTGGCGGATGCCGGTAAGGTGGCACTGCTACCATCAGCAGCACTATGCCAGTAGACCTCTGCCAGCTGTATTATGCCCAATAATACGGCCTGGTGGTGTTCTGCTGGCAGGTGCTGCTGGCGGTAGCAGCGCCCCGTCCCATCCTGTCTCCTGCCAGAGGACCCCTTGGATCCAGGTAAGTCGGGTCTCCCACAGGGGAGGGAGGTGATGGGTGTTGTGTGTGTGTGTGAGGGGGTGTGTGAATGTATTTGTGTGCATGTACAGATGTGTGAGTGCGAATATGTTGTTAAAAGTGAATGTGCATCTGCTTGTATGTTTGGAGGTGTGTGCATATGTGTGTGTGATTGGATGTATACATGCATGTAAGCATATGGGAATGAGTGTGTTTATGTGTGTGTGTGTGTGTGTGAACGGGGGATGAATCTGGGCAGTGCGGGGGGTTTGGAACCATAGGGGGTGTCGGGGGTAACTGGAGAGGAATGGGGGGAGACCCCTGTCAGTGACAGGGAAGGAATTCCCTGTCACTTATATGGCCTACCGCCGTGGTTTTCCTGGCGTTACGCATGCGGTAGGCAGCACAATGGCAGCCACCAGGCTGGAGATGGATGTCTTCAGACCAGCGGCTGTTACCACTGTGGCGGTCGGAACGGTACATTGCCAATGTCATAATATGACGGTAAGTACCGCCAGCCTGTTGGCAGTACTTGCCACCACATTATCGCCGAGGACGTAATGACCCCCTATGTCTCCTCACAAACATCCGGTCTATTGGCTAGAATACCAAAAATCTGCCGGGCTAGGACCAGTGGCAGGTCCTTTTCCTATCTTCGACCAGTCCCCTGGAATAAACTTCCACTGGAGCTTCGCACCACAACTGAGAAATCCATTTTCAAGAAACAAATAAAAACATGGCTCTTTCAACATGCTTTAAAAGATGATCTGTGATTTGTAGGGATACTTGAAATTAGTGCCGGGACACTCTATGCAGTATCTGTGCGCTGTATACATTTCATATCATCATCATGGCGCACCCCCTCCCAGAGCTGATGAGCGGCCCCAGTAACCCCATACTCTGGTGCTCAAGATACTTGAAATGTTTTGGGAATCCTATCCCCTGGACACTGCTGTTTTCTGCCAGAGAGAGTGTGGACATAGCATTCTCTCACTCTCTGGGGCAGAAAAGTGAACTATGCTCCTGCCCTGTATGAGCAGTGTAGAATGCTTCTACGGAGCTGGCTGGGCCATGGGGGCTCCCCAGCAATCCCCAATAAGGACTGGATTATGGGAGCCCTGGGTGGGAAAATGTGTTTTGAAAAAAACCCTTTCTCTCAGCCCCTGCTTGACAGATCACCCTGAAACTTTCCAGAAAAGAGGTGAGATGGGTGATAATTTTTTGGAAAGCTTTACAAAGATTGGTCAAACTGTGCCAAAGTTATTAGCAAAATAATAAATCAATTTCCTATGGAAACTTGGCGGTAACTATAACTACACAGTGGTGACTATATATAAATATATATCACTTCCTGAGTGGGGGGTGGTCATTATTCGTTTGATTTTCAAAACCAACTCTCACTTTTGAAGCTTGTTTTTGAAAAACAAAATGTTTGGTGGACAGACTTCAAAACCACACGCTGCTGTTTACTAAACTATTAGCACTTTCAGAGAAACTTCCATGATCATGCCATACTTTAAATCAGACCCTTATTCTCCAGATGCTGGTAAAATGTCTTATGGTCATGCTGCAGTCTCTCGGTCTTGCTGATGTAGTCCTCTTTAGTTAGTTGGGCCCTCTAGGAGTCAGCCGTCCTTCTGCTTTTTGGTCCCCTGAAGCAGGTAAACAGGAGGACAGCCACTTGAATCTTGGAGAGTAGTTCCAGTCCCTGTGTGCCAGCAGGATTCACTCCTGAGTCTTTATGTAAATCCTCTTCCTTCAGCAGGTTGGAAGTCAAGATTCCTGATCCAGTTGGGCCTTTGTTTCCTTCTGATAGATTCTTTGCAGGTCCAGAAATGTTTTGAAGAGGTGGTTGATGAGCCATATTTGTCCTCTGCAAATGGGAAAAGTCTACCACCCAATCTTAACAATTTTCTTGCAGCCCCATACCCCATTTCATAGCACTTCCTTTTTGTCTTCCTGTAAAATTCTGTTTCTACTTGGCAGGATCCAGCTGCCATCAGGCAGGCCTGTCTTCAGCTTCTTGGCAAGTTTAAACTAAAAGAGTCAAAAGTATTTTCCCTCCCAAAGAAGCTAGAGCCTAAAAAGTCTGGAATGGTCCTGGAAATGAATAGTTAAAACACTCCTTGGCCTCTCCAAGTCAAAACCTGACCTTGGTGACAGGGCAGGGGGCGCCAAGAGTAACCTTTTTTTAGTTCTTCTCCCCCCATCATATGGGCATCGTTCTCATCCGGGTATTTCAAGTTGACAGTGTACATAAATATTAGTAAACACCCATTGTCCAGTGAACAAGAAATAGCAGTTAGCATATGCAGCGAGTGTGCCAAGAGACAGAACGAAAAGACACTGAAATCACGAAGAAAAATTAGGATGAGTACCATAGGAAGAAATGCATAGGTATAAATGTTAAGCTTCCTTAAACTCACACAGTCTCCTGTCAAGATCTCCCTGCTGAATGTCACAACAGTGGGAAATCCCTGAATGTTTAATTAACATTTGCTTTCAATGACACCGAGCTTCAGCACCGACAACTGGTTTACAGATGAACCAATCTGTTACAGAGTAATTATTGCATTTCACAGCAGTTATATCTCATTCCATTACCAATGACATCACTCTTTCTTGTAGGGCATTCCGAGTCAGGTTGAAAAAGCACTGCTTCTGTGACTCTGAATTGACTACGACAGAAGCAGCTAATTGGTGTCGGGCAAGGCGAGTTGGAACTTCCACTGCACTTAGGCAGCTTGTTAGGGACTCCCACGTCAGGCTAAACATCACGGACTGATGGGGAATACAGCCCGAGCAACTACATATCTGAATTATTTTCTACTTTAAATTTAAAGTCTAAACTTTGTCGCGATTTAAAGAAGAGCTTCAATTTTTTTTTTTAAACACACACACAGAAAACACTACCTTTCTTCCCCTCGAGAATTTTGCTATTTTTAGGAGCAGAAAAAGAAAATACATTTCTCTTCACTGACACATGGAGGCTCTGACAAGGCGGGAGAATCCAATGAGGGACGTGAAAGTACCCTTTTAGCCACTGAGAGATAAGCGGTATCGCTTATTTTCTCAAAGCAACCACTCTGCACTGAACAGGCGAATGAAAACGTGTTAGTTTTTTCTCAACAAAATCCACAATGTATTTCATATATCTTGTAATGCGCAGGCGCCCTTCAATAGTAAATTGCTACTGAAGGTTGATGTAAATTTGATGGAAGGAAAGAGTACATAGGCCATCCGCACAGGTCGAAAAAGGTCCTGCTTAAGTATGTTTTCACAACGGAAACCTCAAAGTCACAAAGGAGCGCAAAAATGACATGACTTTTGACATTACGATCTGTGCCATCATAATCATTATCAGGACATCATTCTATCATTAAAAACAATGCTTATATCAACAACCATACATAATTAGAAATTGACAAGAAAATATTTCAAAGCCGTGTTTGCGACTCTATTATAATAATTCATTTGGAGGGTGTGCGGGAACAATAATGCCAAATGCGGGAACTATGTCACACAAAAAAAAAAAGAAATTACCATCATTATAAATGAAATGGTTTATGACATCATAGAATATCTGCAAATACTTTGTTTTGGCATATCTACAAAAGAGGGAGCTCTCCCCAAACAAGCCAATAGCCTAGGTCTAGATCCAGCGCCGGCTTTAGGGCGGTGTGAGCAGTGCTACCGCACCATGTGCTGACCTGGATTGGGGGGCGCTGACCTTAGGGGGACCCTTGTTTAGCAATAACTTTGAAACTTGCATTTAAAAGCACCTGCTGAAAGGTTTCTTGTGCGTTCAGCCTTCTGGAAGCAATTAAAATGTCAAGATACCTCTTGTGATTAATGTTCCATTTAGGGAGAGAGATGGGAGTTTTGTCTAGAAGCAGCAGCTTTGACTCGCAATAAACAAGCTCAGACGGTTAATATGCCTACTGCAAAGAACAGAGCTCTATTTTATGTAGATAGCTGAGTGGATAAGTAAAGTCAGCCTTTACAAGTGCTTTAAAACAACGGAATGTATGTGAGAGACGGGGGCAATGGGAGATGAGCAGCACATTTTCCGGGTGGTAGCTAGGGAATCCAAGGAGGTGGTCAAGAGGTGGGGGACACCAAAAAAGACTCTTACACAGGGTTCCACCAGTGCTAAAGCTGGCACTGTCTAGATCCCTGAAATCTGGGCACCTGAACATCCATTCCGGAATGAAAACCTGGGGCGAGAATTATTAATAATTACTGCAATGTGACACACTAACAAAAGTTGCTGCACTGGCTTGCGTCAAAGGGACAGAGACAAAAATCACCATACCTGCTAAAATATATCTTTATCTCTTCGCCAGTGCTGTATGATGCAGCACACATGCAACATTGGAAAAATAAGAAGAAATGAAAACATATCTTGTTTCGCCTGCCTTGAAAAGGCATAAGGCTTTGGTGCATCACCGTCTGTGAGTGTTACTAGATAGGGATTTGTGTCAAAACCCATGGGAGGCTGCATGGAAATGGCCATGTACCACCCAGGGAACCTTGACACAAAGCAGTGCAAAGTAGCACACAGGGCAATTTTGCATCACTTTGGGAATTTTTTTAACGCAATTCATGGTCTGCATTGTATAGTAAATATAACCTCAACATTTTGCTCCAGTTTGCCATTGCTATTTTGAAAAAAAAACTTGGTGCAAAGCATTAGTAAAATTAGGCCCATGTCTCCAAGTCTCTGGCTTGATAACCAGAAGAATGTTTTCCATACGTAGAACCCCAGAACCTCTTTGTATGTGAGTACATGAAACTGCATTTTAGTCCTATGTACCAAAATCGTGAACCGGAGCTATCGCACTGAGCGCCCATAAAATAAGTCTGCATGAGTAGAACTACCATAGTTGAACATAAAACAAGGATTTATTACTTATTTATCTAATTAATGCTGCTGTTTCTTCAAGCATGCTTTTAAAACTTTTGTTTTAGCAAAGCAACTATGAGTGTTAAAATGGAATGCTTAATCACTGTGTTGGTTTGCCTTTAGCCTGATGTTATGGCCTTTCAGAAGAGATACTTTTTTATTACTTTCTACACTATATACAGCATAAGAGTTGTATACACTGCTGGCTCTCCCAAACCTAACCTCTCCTTAACTAAGAAGGCTAAGATGACCACCAAGCTGCTGGAGCTGTTCACTCACAATTCCCAGGGAAAGTAAAAAATAACTGTGATAGTGAACCAGTGGAAAAGCTGGTGTTCTTACAGGATAGCACTGTATGAAGGTGCCACTAATAGGAGCTCTGTAGTTCACGAAGCATACTGCAAAGCAATATGATATGTTAAGACTTTAGCTTAAATGTGCATTCCTTACAGTATGGCCAAAACCTCTAGCAAACACTACAAACATAAACCTACATTATGTGTTCATGCCATTTCTTCAGATAGTTCAAGGCATTCTGTATTACATTATACCTGAATATGATTTTGCACTAAACCAACTCAAGTGTGGGGGGTGGAGCATAATGAGCTCGAACATGATCCAAATTTAGTGCGTCTCCCTTGGCTGCTCAAGTTATCCTCCAGTTAACTGTGGTTTGGCAGGGCATCCACCAACTTCCAATCCACTGGCCAGTTGGTCAGACCGTCGTATTGGAGTATTGACCCAGTGCAGAGAGCTGTGATGTCTTGGATCCATGGGGCATGCTACTTTAAGGGCCTCTGGTGGTGTGAGGCTTGGTTTAGGGTGGTTCTTGTGATTGGGTTGTTGCCACGTGTCCTGCCAGTGATATGCAGTTGTACAACATACCTTGTAGCTCTTACTGGTCTGTATGAGAGCTCATGCCAAAATCAACCCGAGGAGCAGGTCAGGAGTTCCTTGCAATGCGGATCAGTGGAACCTGTGAACAGAGACTCAAGCTTGGCAGTGGCCTTGTGGAGGATGGCCTAAGGTGGAGCAGGCAATTGGCAATTCAGTTGCACAGCCATTGCAATAGTAGGCTTAGGGGAACTTCAAGTAACATCGCCAAGATTACACCCATCTGCCTATTTATGTGGAACCCTTGAGGGAGAGTGAGTCTAGTCCTGAATTGTTTCCTTGTTGGTGACATAATGCAGACTTGGTGTGGTTGATTGCTGGACTGCTGCTGATAAGTTGGATTGCAGAGGGACTGGGTTAAACTTCCTGTGCTGCCTGTGCCCTAGAGAGCATATGTCAGAGGTGAAGAAATTGTTGTTGTAGAGGTCTTACTCCTAACATATTCTCCGACCTGGAGCTTACATTGGCTTTGTAGACATGATTACCAGGATGGTCTTTGGAACAGTCATACATTGTTGCACTCGTGAACTAAAGTGTGCAGGAAGACTGTAAAAGCTGCATAAGCTGGATACACAGGTCTGTGACACCTGCTGCATGAGTGTTGGAGCGGAGAAAAAACAGAAAATACATGGGTGGAAAGCTTGAATTATTCTCAGTCACAGGTAATTACTGAGTGCCACATTCAAATCCATTGATTTTTTTGCCCTACATCCCATCTCAGAGACGAACCAGCCGCAAGCAGTACAGGCTTTGTCCTGCTACAGTAAGAACAGTCCAGCCCAAACTACCATACTAGGTCCCTTCTAAAAAGGAACACACTACCACAGCCTGGTTTTGGGTTATGCGGAGTTCCTCAGTAGGGTATAACTTGATCCTATAGCAGAGTGAGCACAGGACCCACATCTGGAAATACTCATTGCACTTAGGGTGTAACACTAAAGAAAACAAAAAATGATGGGTAGAACGTATGACAATCTCAGCAAATGGTAATTATTTAGTGCCTCATACCAGTACATCTTTTTTTGTTAATCATGATGTTGGATAGCACCAGTTGATCTTCCATTTGACAGTGAGCTTCTGGGGACTGCACAGGATGTCAGGGCAGTTGCATGACCTGACTGCATGGTTTGTGTATGGAGTGGATAAGTATGGATGTTAGCCTGGCAAGATAGAGACCTAAACTACAGAGATGTATAAGCTGTGGCCTGTCCGTCTTGAAGTTCCCTTCCTGATCTTCATGACTGTTGAGCTCATTTTGCACAGAAATGGGCAAGGCAATCAAAAACATCCCACATTTTCATATTGTCCAAGGAGATCATCCTGCTCCTTCCACCAGGACCAGAGCTCGAAGAAGAGTGCTGCTACTCACTCCTCAGAGGCACCTGATGATTGCAGCATCAGAACCTTGCTCCGGTATATAGTGCACAGTCTTCGGACAATAAAGCTTAAGATAGATACCTTTTCTTCACACATGGACTGTATGTCAGAAACCCCTCACAAACAGGCTTTCAAGATAGATCATGCTGATCGACGTGTCTCCAATATCGAAGATTATTTTTCAACAATGAATAAAAAAAACTAAACATTGAAAAAGTCCTTTAAGTCATACGATCCAAAATCAAATACCTCAAAGTAAAGTCTCTACAAAAAAAATGCAAATTCTAGGTCTTCTGACATCTACAAACATGGGAAACCTGGTAACCTTTGTGAAGTCCCTCCTCGTTGACTAGCATAAAAGGTACAATGTCTCACCATTCACTCCCAAAACTTTCACCTCAAAATCGCAGACATACACAACAGCTTCACAGCATCAGCACCCACCATCACCACCACCGACACAACCAACAACACAACGCCCTCCCACACCAACCAACTGGACCCCCACCAACTATGAAGAAATCGATAAAACCATGAACTCCATCCACTCAGGCTCCCCTACAGACCCCTGCCCCCACCACATTTTCAACAAGGCCAGCCAAATCATCGCTCCCCAGCTCTGCGCCATCATCAACAGTTCCTTCCACACCGCAACTTTCCCAGACGTTTGGAAGCACACCGTAGTCAACGCGCTCCTCAAAAAACCCAAAGCAGACCCGGTAGACCTCACAAATCACCATCCCATCTCTCTTCCCCACAAAGGTCGCTGAGAAGATAGTCAACGCCCAACTGTCCCACTTCTTAGAAGAAAACAACATACTCGACGCCTCCCAGTCTGGATTACGCAAGAACCACAGCACTGAGACCGCCCTCATCGCCTGCACAGACGACATCAGGACCAGTGTGGACAAAAGCGAGACCTTCGCCCTCATCCTCCTAGACCTCTCCGCAGCATTTGACACTGTATGCCACCAGACCCTCTGCGCACACCTTCTTTACGTGGAATTTGACACAAGGCCCTATACTGGCTCACCCTCTTCCTCGCCGAAAGAACCCAAAGAGTTTGCCTCTCTCCCTTCCGGTCTCCAGCCACCAAGATCATCTGCGGGGTCCCCCAAGGATCCTCCCTCAGCCCCACCCTATTCAACATCTATACGGCCCCTCTCACCAACATCCTACTCCCCCACGGAATCACCATCATCTCTTACGCAGACGACACCCAGCTCATCATCTCCCTCACCAGGAATCCAGCCAAGATAAACCTGCACGCCGGACTCTTTGACATCGCCAAATGGATGACAGCAAGCCACCTCAAACTTGACTCAAACAAAACAGAAATCATCATCTTCAGTCCCAACAAGACAGCATGGGATGACTCCTGGTTGCCCACCACCCTTGGACCACCCCCAACACCAACCACCCACGCATGCAACCTTGGCATCGTTCTAGACTCATCTCTCTCCATGGCCCAGCAAATAAACACCATATCGTCCTCCTGCTTCAACACCCTTTGCATGCTACGCAAGCTTTTACATTGATTCCTTTAGAAACAAGAAGAACGGTCACCCATGCCCTCATCAGCAGCAGACTGGACTACGGCAATGCCCTCTACGCAGGGCCCACAGCCAAGCTTCAAAGAAAACTCCAGCGAATTCAAAACGCAGCCGCACGTCTCATCCTCAACCTTCCTCACCACGAACACATATTCACCCACCTCAGATCCCTACACTGGCTGCCCATCAGCAAAAGGATCATCTTCAAAGTCCTCGTCTATGCTCACAAAGCCCTCCACGACACTGGACCGGCCTACCTCAACGAACGAGTAAACTTCCACATACCAACTCGACAGCTCCGCTCCCCTGACCTCGCCCTCGCTACAGTCCCCCGCATCCAATGCACCACCTCCGGCGGAAAATCCTTCTCCCACCTTGCCGCTAAGACCTGGAACTCCCTCCCCAACAACCTAAGCAAGACCCAGGACCTCCTAACTTTCAGGAAGCATCTTAAGACATGGCTTTTTGAGCAGTAACTGGCAACACCCCCCCTCCACATCGCCTTGAGACCCTAACGGGTGAGTAGTGCATTTAAGAAACGTTTTAGATTGAGCTGATTGATTGATTGTGGAACAGTCACATAAGTCGCTAGCAACTTGAATGGTAAGGGGTGCTTCTCCACAACCAATTCTCACCTGCCTCTTGAATTATAGCGATAAAGATACCTTACTTCATCTTGCTTGTGAATGGCAAGACCAATACAAGGCAGGATCCTGTGTATTACTCTTCCATACTTTCTGATCGCACACAGAAAACCTGTTTATCCTTCACTATTGTTAAGAAAAATTGAAACCTTGACCATCTCCAATGCTGTTTTTTATCCTGCGCATCTGAGATGAGGTGAATCTTGATCCTTAAGGGAAGTTGTAAATAGGAAGGTGTCGGGATTATTAAACAATTTTTTTATGTATATGGCCCAAACATTAATTGCCCCAAGCAGTATGCTGATTTACAGTCTGGGTACAGAGAACTTGACCCTCATACTACAATAGTAGCGCAAACTTACAAAATACAATTGTGGTCCATATTTATACTTATTTATCAATGTATTTGCTTTTTTTTTTTTTTTACACAAAAGCAGCGCAAACTTCCAAAATACAATTGTTTTTTGGAAGTTTGCGCCGATTTTGTGTCACAAAATGATGCAAATGCGGCACTAACAAAGTATAAATATGGGCCTATGTTTTGTAAGTTTGCGCCGCTTTTGCGTCAAAAAGTGACGCAAATGCGACGCTAAAATAGTATAAATATGGGCCCTTATTCTTACTCAGCTCAAGAGCATTTTTTTTGCTTTTCAGCCAGATAATTATAAAGATTGCGAGTTCAGATTACATTGCTTTTCTGACTCAGACCGGACTCAAAATTCATTTTGGTATTTGCAAATCCATTTCAGTTTGTGTGGCTTTGTAAAACAAATAATACATCTCAGTGCATTGCACTGCCTTTCGTTACTTTCTTCTGGGCATCCATTACATCCACCTGATTTTGGCCACAAACCTATATTTTCAAAGAGATATTGGCATGGGGTTGTGCCAAAATGGTGCACCTGCTTGGGCTGGCATAACAAGTAGAAATATATTTATATCTCTGCATTATTTCATCTTTTCATGCATGTAATCATTCCTAACAAACGTATCCTGGCCACAATGCAGACATTCTTATACTGTGGCTCAAGAGTGGCTGCATTGGAGCACAGCAGCCCAAAGTTCACCAGTGCATGGAGAGAGCAGAACTGCACAATTTCTTTGAAGATACGGCACAGCTCTGCTCTCTTTAGGTGATGCAATGCAGAACAGTAATTATGCTTGCTGCACTGTGTTGAACCACTCTTTTTTAAATATGCCCCTTAGTTTAATCGTCCTCCTCATCCATCTCACCTCGAGTATAAATATGCCCCCTAGTTGGAATAATATGCAAAAGGATTACAGAGATTGGTGGCTTGGAGAACCACAGTAAAATTGTTGGTTGTCCCTCTTCACCAAACTCAAGGTTCCCCATCCTCATTTTGAGTTGAAGGAACCAGTGATTGACTGCCAGAAGGTACACCACCAGCTCTGCAAGCTATCAAGGATGTGGCTATCTGTCATTCGGCTGTTATTTTTTATGCATCACAAAGCCTGCCTAGTTAGAGTGAGCGTCCCAATATATGCTTTCCCTGACATGGTCCATCATGCTGTGTATAACATACCGTGGGCCTCCTTATAACATTGGTGGTCTGAGTGCCGCCAATGCAGCTGTGGCGGTTGGACCACTGCACTCTAGGCAGTTCGACTGCCACATTACGACCCTTGAGATGGGACCACCAGGGGACTGCCATCACCACCAGGAAAATGGTTCCAGACAAGCTGATGGTGGTCTGGCTCATGCTCAGCCACAGCGATGCTGAGTTCACTATCTCTGTGCTGAGCATGAGTCTTCTTTCTGCCAACCTTTCCATGGCAGTTTAACCACCATGGAAAGGCCGGTGGAAAGGCTGTGCTGGGGACCACGGGGGCCCCCTGCATTGTCCATGACAATGTCATGGGCAGTGCAGGGACTCCTTGCCCAGTACCCTCAGAATTCACATTGTCTGCTTTGCAGACAGTGTGCATTCCGAGGGTGTTGCAGTGCTAGGGTATTGGCCTCAGCTCCCTTAAGAGAGCCAAGACCACTGCAGCACTGTTGCCACTGGGCTGACATGTGGGAATGTTGTCATGCAATGTTTCCACCTGCCAAGCCCGCGGGGACATCATAATAGAACAATTTGTGCCCTGCAGTAACTTTAACTTGCGCCCCGCGATGTGTATGTAAATCCAGAACTGCTGTGTTGGACACCCTCCACCCCACCCTCCTGTTGCTGCAATAGGAGTGCTCTGCCACATCTTTCATTGTGGTTATAAGTACTGATATGGATCAAAGGGGTGTTTTGATGCTTTTAGAGCTCTCTCCCAAATTTCTGAATGAGACCCTATGTGCTAATATGGGTAAGTGGGCTGTGTGAGTAAACGTGGACATGCCCTATTTATGCTGTAATCAAAACACTCCTTCTTATCCCTGTTTGAGGCACTGAGTACTAATTTTAGTGAGTGGGGCGTGTATGTACATCTGGACCTGTGTTCAACACTGCCACCTCGCTGTAGCATTGCTTGCACTCGAGAGCTTCTTCAGATCACTGATTGTGACCCTAAGGCCCTGATTTATACTTTTTGGTGCAAAACTGCACTAACGCAGTTTTGCACTAGAATGTTTAGTACCAGCTTGCACCATTTCTGTGCATCAGCCGGGCATCATATTTATAAAATGGTGCAAGCCGGTGCAAAGTGTGGGTTAGGGTAAAAATAAATGACGTTAGTCAGGTGGGGCAGGTGTTATGGAAGAAGGGGGTTTTGCACCAAACAATGACGTTAGGCAGGTTAGAGCAAAAAATAAAACAACTCTAACCTGCCTAGAGTCATTTTCTGATGCAAAACCATATATACCACATGACTCCTGTCTTAAAAAAGACAGGGGTCATGCCCACCACACCAGTGGCCAGCACAGGGGACCAGGGTCCCCAGGGCGAGGCCAATGCACCCAGTGACATGTAGGGGGGCCAATGTTAGGCCCCCCATGACACTTTAAAAAATAGAATGCAATACCTACCTGTACTTACCTGGGATGGGGACCCCCATCGTCCGCAGTCCCTCTGGTGTGTGTTGGGGGTGTCCCTGGGGCCTGGGGAGGGCACCTGTGGGCTTATTCCATGGTGTTCCACCATGGAAATAGGCCTAGAGATCCCCTAACACCTGCCCTCAGCCAGACGTTAGAAAATGGGGCAAAGCAAGCTTTGCACCATTCTTTGACCCCTTCTCCCTCCTGTGCACCATTTGTGCACAGGAGTATAAATATAGGGATAAGGCCATAGAGTCATTTTTTGCACGGGAATGCCTACCTTGCATCTCATTAAGGCAAGGTAGATTTCCACTGCCAAAAAATGACTTTAACTCCATAAATTTGGTGCTAGACTGTTATATTGCCAAAGTATAAATATGGAGTTAATTTTGCACTGAATTGGAGTTTAAAAAATGACGCTAATTCATCGCAGAGTATAAATATGCCCCTTAGTCCTTCAAGCAATTACGTTGTGTAAAAAGATTCAGAATGTACTTGACAGTGAGTTTTAATGAATGTACACAAAATTGTTAACCCTTTAAGTCCCGTCCAGCACCTATCTCAAATTCTATTAGGCTAGATTTACGGCAAATAAAAAAATCTGTTTCTGAGAAAATGTTTACACTTACGTCAAGATTGATGTAAGTCTGTTCAGCAGTTTTTTAAATCTTTCTGTGAAATTTCCTTTGTGAGCTCAAATGGGAAATTATTTATGTTTTCACCACCCTTAGCTTTTTTGCAGGGGGAAGGATCTTCATGAAACTTCTTTGCTGGTTTGTACACATACTTACAGATTAGAGATGCTGTTTTATGTGTAAGTGAGCGAGATACAGTATATTTGTCTCGTAGAAAAGTGATTGATGTAGAAAGATCACTAAACATAAACGTTTTATTCACTGTTCTCAGAGGAGTCAAATTACAAGATTAAACTAAAGCCATTGGCATCCATGAACTTCTTGAGGGTTTGTAGAAACATTTTTGAAAATGCATCACTTCAGCTGATCCATAGATTATACTACACACCTGAAAAATAATATATTACAACAGGTGACGGAAATATTTTGGCAACTCTAACATAGGATGTAAGAAGAACGTGGTATATGTTTGCTGGCTTCCCAGATTTGCTGGGTAAGCAGTCTCTAGTCCTTATTTTAAGTTTTACAGATGGGATACTCTTCCACACATGGCTTACATCCTTGTCACTGTAGTATAAGTTCCATAAGCAATAATGCAATTATAATATGATAACAGGTATATCCATCATTTTTGTAACAAAGTATTCCATCTGCCAAACTCCAAATAAACAATCTTTAGGTAACAATGGTTCTGACTTATAAAATTTGTTGAAAAAAATATATGATAGGAGGCTAAATAACCTCATGCAGTAAATAACATATTGAGAATAACGCACAACAAACCACCTTAATCAAAAGTGAAATAAATTAGTGTATTTGTAAGTTGCAATTAATTACACATAAATATACTACTACAAATTACAAATGTTTTCATAGTGCCAGATCCACACAAACAAATAGAGAAATCATAAAATATTATTTTTTTAGGGAATGATACCAAAGAGGACCGTTGTTGCCAAAATATTGTTCTCTACCCTGGTCCCTATGTGCTGAAGAATCGTTATTGTAGCTTCATAAAACTCTAAACAAGGTCTGTAATTTTTAAGGAATTTTAGAATTTTGTCATGGAGTAGGTGCCACCACTGTGAAAGGTAATAGATTTAGAATCAAGATAGGGTGCATCAGAATTATACAAATGTGTAATGCCTGCAGATTTGTTTATATGCAGTCTGTGTATTTCTCAACATTGATTGACTAAGGACTGACCTCCACACTCTTTCAACTGTGGGGATATGAATTCACAGATCTCTATAAAACCAGAAGCTCTGATACTGAAGGGAGTGGAGGCTTGTTGGCCAAAATATGGGACTTTGTTTTTAAAGATTTTATTGGACAGGGAGGAAGTTGCTTCATTTGAGATTGAATGAGATTGAGAAGGAGGCTGAAACAATTTGCTGAACAGGACAAATCAGGAACTACTCATAATTTATGAACTATTGTTATTACAGAGTATTTTTTATAGTATCTTATCATGTTACTGTCACTAATAAAAAAGACCAATTACAGTTCCAAAATGTAAGCTCACATCCCCTGGAGAGTGCTTTTGTGGGTCACTTTACCTAAAATTGAATTTAATGCCTCTACAAGAGACTTCTGAGGTCTATGTGAGCTTTCAATCCCACACTAATTTTAAACTCCTTGATGCAATTTTCATCCCTGTGCATTACTCCTTTTTCTAATACTCCATGAGACAGATTTACTCCACATTAGCACCCACCTCAACATCAGTGCCTGACTAGCCTGTTCATGTTTCCCTTTTGTTTTCTTTGAGTTTTCGCTGTACCAAAGGAAACTTTAATCCAAATTGGCCAAGGATCAGAAACAGCTTTGGAAAATCTCAGAGGCGGCATGTGAACTTCCCAGCATATTAAATCTTAATTTAAAATTGTGGGGATGCATTTGTAGTTGCACCTAAATTTTGAGTTGCTCTTGATATAAAACAAGTTTTCATTTTAATTTGTGATGTACACACCTTAGTATAATTTCCAAATCTTAAATTCCAGCATTTTGTTATTTACATACTTCATTTTTTTTGCATTATTTGCATTTTCTAATAACCTCTCAAGATTTTGACAATGGAAATGTAATGGTACAACATTTAAGGCCTCATACTTGAGGTATGGTCTACTATTGCTGAATTGCTTTTTGGTATCTCTTGCAATTATATTGCTACCCAGTGCTTCGGGGTCATGATGGAATAAGTATGAACATAAGTAAATGTGCTTCTTTACGCATCATTTACTTTTTATATTCTGTAATTTCTTTAGGCTTCTCTCATTGATCTGTCTTTAACTTCTCAACAGCATACAATTGACTCCTAATGAGTGAGGACCAGAGATTAGGGTAAAGGCTCAAAACTGACATGTCCTTGGGGCTAAACAGATACTTAATGTTACTTCTGCTACCACTGATATTTTACTGATTTGACGCTCATATACAAAACCCTTGCAGAAAATGGCTACATCATGGATAGATTGGTCCCATTTTCCTACAAACAGTTTCTTGATTTGGAGATGTTTGTCTTTTTTAATTGGTGTTCGCTGTTTGTTACTACAACTGGGATTCTGATCTGCTTTAGCACAGAGGTTGAAGATGCAAGCAGGCAAAGTTAGAATGATTGCACTTCATGCAATGAATGTTGTAAGTCACATATGACACTGTTGTCACTTCCAGGCTTGCAATAATAATGTACATTTTGACAATTTGCAGAACTTCTTACCAATACCCTAAGCCTGAAAGCACTGTCCTGGCTTAACCAATTACTTTTACACTAACACAAATGAAAACAGAATATTCCAAAATAAAAAGCTCTAACATGATATAACCATTCACCACACAAACAACAGCAATCACAGGGACACTAAGCTGGTTGCAGCTCAGTGTGTGCTGTTTGCACACTGACTGATTTACAAACTGGCTTTGTTTTGCAATGGAACTTGTTAATGCCTTATATCCCTAATTGACACAACAGTGAAGATATTGGTTTGAGTTCTTTCAGAAAGAATGGAATTATGGATGGAGGAGACCAATCCAGTATGGTTTCTGTCCTGAGTTAGGAACCCAAGAACAAGCGTTGAATCTCCAACTTATTGTTGGAAAATATGTAAAGGTCAGGAAAGGTGTCCCACATATTGCCTTTATGGACCTTTCTTGTGCCTTTGACATGGTTGATAGGGGGATCTTGTGGGAAAAGTTGAAAGGTGCTGTAATGGAACCCCCCCTAGTAAATTTTAAAATTCTATTCACAAGGGATCTGTTACCAGAAAATGTTATAAAACGGACGGGAATTGTACGGGTCCAATTTCGGTGGTTAGGAGTGCAAGACAGGGCTGTATTTTAGCTCCTTTTTTATTTTATCTAAATTGCTTGGATAAAGAACTAAGTAAGTGTATAGAAGATGTCCCTAAAATTGGAAAACAGCTAGTCCCCATTCTGCTGTTTGCAGGTGATGCAGTTATATTGGCACGTGCAGCACATGGTTTACCAAGCCTCTTGAATTGGTTTGATGTCTTTATGCAAAAACTTAAGCTAGAGGTTAATCAACAAAAATAATTTGGAATGTGATGCTGTCCAAAGAATTTAAAATCAAAAACCTTTCATATAGAAGGGAAAAGAATAGAAAAAACGTAATCATTTCTGTATTCTATTTGATATTAAGGGAAATTGGGATAGCCTTTTCATTTTAAGGGCACAAAAAAGGTGGGGGTGGGTGATGACATTTTTGGATTTGCAAGATGTTTAGTGCAAAGGCTGGTGCGGGATCAGCTTCAAATCTACAATGACAAAGGTTTAGCAGATGGCACCTATAGCATGGGTGTATGGCGTCTTGCTCAAACAAAGAGATTGCAGACTGTAGAAAACAGTTTTGCAGAGAGTGAACATTGCGAGGGTGCTGGTGCACCCTGTGGGCTACCGAATTGCCACTGGCTTGTTTACAAGCCAGAGACAATGCTTTAGCCTGTTTCAAGCTAGGCTGGCGGGCGGAAACTGAGGTTTCCACCCGCCGACCTGGCGGGAAACTCGTAATAACTCCGGTGGGTTGGTCGCCACGAAGGCTGCAGCCACCCTGTTGGGAGTTTGACGGACGGGCTTACCCGTCCACCTAACTCTTTATTAGGTTAGGTCCTTTATAACTGCCTTGGCATTATTACCTGGACAGCCTGTGTTACAACAGGTATTATGGTTTTTGCTTTACATTCAGATGCATAAAAGTACATATTTTCCAAAGTAATCCATTCCTTGGGTAAATTAAATTACAAATATAAATTACCAATATCCCAAAAACCATACCACTGTTCAGGCACCCAATTTTCATTGGGCTACAAGGCCTTTGGATAGTCCAGGCTGCTTCAGCTTCCAGAACGCCCACAATTCTTTAGCCAAAATCTACGGGGCTTCACTAAAGATGTCTCTCAAGGACTGCTTTGAACAAAGTATTTTCCACATCAGTCATAGACTGCAGTGCATAAATAAATATGGAAATAGTGATTCTAAGTGTAATAGGATATTAAACAGAAATGTGGCTAAAGAAAACCAAACCGCTTTTGCAACTAGTTTGTTGGCCTTTCGCCTTCTGGTGAATATGTATGTGAAAAGGAACTCACATACCTTGAATGAAAAATAAATGAAAGTTAAAGTAAAATGTGTGTAAAATGTATTCTTTTATGTTATGATATTTCATTTGAGTTAGTTTACACTTCTTATTCAGTTTACTACTTTTTGGTATTCACAAACTGCACTTTTGTAGTAACTTATACTTGTGTAGTAAGTCCAATACTACACATGTCAAACTGTTGTGTAGCTATTTTATCTATAGCTCTATGCATGTTATTTTAGCATACTAGGCCAGCGGATGTGCACTTTAACCTAGATATATTTTATTTGGCTTCATTTTATTATTGTTGAAATAGCCACTTTTACGGTCCTGTTTTATTTTCTATCTATCTAACTGTTTCGCCTAGGCCAGCACTCTCTTCTCAAACAAGACATTCTTGCTCACTCTGTGCTTCTTCCAAGGCAACAGCAAGGTACATAGCTGGTAAACGTGGTATAAGTTTAGTCTCCGGCATTTGTAGAAAACACACATCTTTACTTAGGGACATTTTCTCAGAACATCAGCTGTTTTATTATAAAAACACTTCCCTCTCCCTTACACTTTAGAAGGAGATTCCAGCCAGAGAACCACAACTGTATGCTGATTGCTGAACGCTTCGCTACAGATGCTAATACAGACTTCAGACCTTTGCTCAGGTATGGGGGATGATGTCTTCCCAAGGGAACCTGAAGGGCAGAATTAGAGCTTAACACACTGTGCTCTATTGCGATACAGGCAGGAATTAGTCTATTAATTGTAGTGACAATATGGTGGCATTATTCTTATGCTTCACTTTCATTTTCACAATTTTTTTAATACTGTCATGAGGTGTCATTCTGGTTATTGCAGCTCACGCTTTGCTATCTAAGATGCTGTTGTTTTATTAAAATCATTATTGAAACATTTGCTGCCTCTGTCATTGTATATATGAGACTAATGTAATCAAGAGAAATGAGACCTTAGTGACCACGGCTTCCCTGAGAAACCAATAATGTCATGTGCTCAGCTGCCCAGTCATCCCTGCCCTTGGGTAGAGATGAGGCACTGCTAGTTAGCCAGAACAAAACCCGGATTCGAGCGACAGGTGTCACCTGCAGTGGATTAGACTCCCACACTGCTGGCGATTCTGCCGCTCAAAATCCAGTAGTCTCATTTGAATAATGAGAGCCTACGTGACAAAACCACTGATACAGCAATGCTCTCCAATAAAAAATAATAGAGGTAGGGACGTACTACAATAGTGTAAGTTACTACAAAAGTGCAGTTTATGAACACTGAAAATTGGTAAGCTTACACAAAGGTGTAATTTACTGCAAAGTGCAGATTACGAATAACACCTTGTGTTTCTGGTGCTAAAAAAGCTTAAAGGGGGTGCTGGCTATGCAGACCATAAACAATATGCCAGGCAAAATCAGTTCACAAACTGCACTTTTGTAGTAACAGCAGTTCTGTAGTAACTTATAAATGTTATTATGTAAGTGTGTAACAGGGCCAGAAGCAATATGTTCATCTACATGTTTGTAGCACCCTTTCACCATCCTTCCTATATCCATGTAGCTGTACCACAGATTTGAAAGCAGATGTCACTGTCATATAAGGGGATCAAACAAAGCCTCTCAGTACAACAGCTCAAAGCATATCTACTTGTCAACGTTTGTTACCACATGTTGCATTACAATCTATAACTGTCTGTTCTACTTCTTCAACAGGTCACCTACCCATTGTGACCATTGAGAGCACACCCGAGACTGCCACTTCCCCCCTGAATGAAGTCCTCAGTGATGAGAACACCCCTCCTCACGGATGAGAACACCCCTGGATATGAGGACAGTGTGGACGACTCTGGCCCATCTAGGACACCTGGTACATCTACAACTGTCAGCCTCACCCTGCCTACATCGACTCCTCCCACCAGTGTTGCACCTACATCCCAAGCAACCAGTCATGCCCAAGCCTGTGTTCCAAGGACAGTTACAACCATCATGTGCCCCCAGTGCAAGTATCAGAGGCACCACTAGAATACCCTGAAGGACCTTGCACCATTGGGAGTGGGCAAACTGTGCCAAGGGCTCAGGCATGTGGGGGTGGGATCAATGGGAGGGATGGTGTGGGTCAAGCAGATAGAGGCGCCTAGGGATACAACTGGCCGGGACACCATCTCCCAAAGCTTGGGAGCCTACCAACAGATCCAAGGTGTGATTGGCTAGGTACTTCCCATGATGGGGGAGATCAAGCAGCTGCAGATTGACAATCATCAGGTATTCCTGCAAAAGTTGGAGACTCACAATGCCAACATGACCTCCCTAACAGGGTTTCTGAAATACATTAATACCACCCTGGTTAGGTTATGTCCACAGCAGCAGACTCCTTCTGTTGGCTATTGAACATCAGCCCCTTCTACATCTGTTGCAGCCAGTGGAATGGAAAGGACATGCCTCAGATACCCAAGCATCTGTAGCTGACGAACCCCACCACAAACGTGGACCTCCACCAAAACATCCAGGAGAAGCAGATGCCAAGACTTCAACCACTGCCAAGAAGTGATTCTCTACTCATTAGTTCCCCTTGTGTGTCACAGAAACACCCTGTTGACTGTTTTACAACCATGTTTCCTAAATTTTGTAGCAGCTACCCTGATGATTACACCCACCATGACTGAACCCTTCACTGGGTGCACTGTTTGATTTGATCCCTATCCTATAAGTTTCCTGTGCATTTTTTAATAAACATAACTAAATCACTTTTCATGTTTGGAATAATTTTTCAGCTACCATGAACAGTTAACTCTGAAATTTGTTTCTTACACATGATTTTCACATATGTACCAATTATGTTAAGTCCAATCTCACATGTATTCTATAATCTGTGTTAGATTAATGTGCAATGATACAAATGGACACACTCCTATTCCCATCTATTGCACCTTCCTGCACATAGGTTGACAACTTGCCAAAGATCACACTGTGCCGTGCAGCTTCACAATTCAATGCTTCAGCATAGGAGTGAACAACAAGCAACCCACACACTAATGAAGTTAGGGATATGTCAGTCTTTGTCTATCCAAGTAGGTAAACAGATTGGTTCAATGTGTCATCAGCTAATGCCTTATCCCATACCTATACCATACCTCCCAAATTACCATACCCCATAATATAGACCGAGGTCAGTATAACTGTCCCCAGTCATGGTACCTTCCACTTACTATGGTCAGGTACCTGTAGGCATGCTACTCACCTATGTCAGTCTTCACACACATGCACAGTGGCCTACAATGAGGGGAAAAAGTGACAGCTAGATACCAGTTAAATAGTATCATTGTTAAACCAATGAGAAGGTTGAAATTATGGATTGTACAGAATGACGTGTTAGAGACAGAAGATGTAGGAGGCTGGCCTGGTGTGTATCGGGTACCTATGGTACTTACACCTTATACCAGGTCAGGTTATCCCTTATTAGTGTAGTGCAGGCAGTGTCTAGAAGCCAGGCTCTCTAGAGGTCACTGTGGATGATCAGCCAAGGCCTATCTATGAGACATGCAAAGCTCATGCAATATCACTGAATTCACATAGTACTCACACACATGAAAGTAAATACTCAGTGTTACAAAAATAAAGGTACTTTTTTTTTGGTGACACAAATACCAAATATACCATAGAGACTATACTCCCTTAGGAGGTAAGTAATACACAAGTTATATACACTGGTATAAAGAATTAGGCATAAAAACAGTTAGAAACAATGCGAAAGTCGATCCCCCACCTAGGCAAGTGTAGTGTGTAGAGGGGAGCTGGGAGTACCCAAAAAGCCCAAAGGTAAGTACCACAACTCACCCTAGTGACCAGGAAAGCTGGAGTAAATCACAGTAACTTTCCTAGAACACACACAGAAACGAGAAGAAGAATTATGCAAAACCCAGAAGAGACTGCAATACACCAACAGTGGATTCCTAGACATGAAGACCTGCGGAAGAAGGGGACCAAGTCCAAGAAGCGCAGAAGAGTCCAGGGAGAACAGGATCCCCTGCTAATCTGGATGACGGTGCAAAAGGAGAACCACCAGTGAAGAAAAAAAGTCAGCACTGCACCCAAGAAGATGAAGTCAGGTTCCTGGAGGGTGCAATGGATGTCCCACACTGGAAGGAGGATTGCAGTTGGGTTTGTGTCATTTGAGTCCACCAACAAGCCTTGGCACACGCAAAGCTTACGTAAGCGGAAAATGGTGCTGCCTGGGTCCTGAAAGGACCAGGTGGACTCTACCCAGGAGGGTGAGTCAGAGGGGACCCTCAGCAACTCAGAGAGCCCACAGAAGACCAGGCAGCACACACAGGAGTCCCACAACATGGAGACAAGAAAGCTGCAAAAGAGGCTCATGCATCTCTACGACAAAGGCTTCAACACGCTGGAGAACCACTCAGGAACCTGTGCGTCAGAGGATAGAGTGCTGGGGGCCGGAGCTACAAGATTCATGAAGGACTTGGAGGAAGGATACCAACAAGCATTGGCAGCTGGAAAAGACACAGTGCAGAGGGGTACAGTCTTGCGTGGGGAGGCAAGGTCTTTCCTTTACCAAAGTGGAACAGCTGGGAGAGAGGACCGTTGGGACCACTTCAGTCCACCACCTGTGTTGCTGGATCTATGCAGCCCAGCAGGAGAGGGGATCCACGCAGCCGATCGTCATCACAGTTGGTGTCTGCAGAAGCAGGAGAGTGACTCCCTCACCCCAAGGGAAATTCCTTTGCTCTTCTGATGCAGGCTGAAGACGGGCTGTCTTCTGAGGATGCACGACCAGGAAAAAGTTTAAGTTGCTGGTAGGAGCAGGAGATACAATGTTGCAGAAGGTGTCTTGTTTCTTTGTTGCATCTTGTGGAGTTCCTGCAAGGTCCTGATACAGTTTCTTCAGTGAGAAGTCAAAGTGGAGGATGCAGAGGATTCCTGCTGGATTCTTGCAATCCGAATCTGAGGCATCACCCAATGGCGAGACCCTAAATAGCCCTGAAAGGGGGATTGGTCACCGAACCAGGTAAGCTTTTATCAGGGGAGGGCTCTGATGTCACCTGCTGGCAGTGGCCATTCAGATGCCCCCAGAGTTCCCTGCCAACCTTGACTCCAAGATGACAAAACCCAGGGACCCTCTGGAGGAGCTCTGAGCACCACCCCACAGTGGCGATGGACAGTGGTGTGATCACTCCTCTTTCCTTTGTCCAGTTTCATGCCAGAGCAGGGACTGGGGGTCCCTGAACCAGTGTAGACTGGTGTATGCAAGGATAACTAGTGTAGACTGGTTTATGCAAGGAGAGCAACAAATGTGCCCTTCAAAGCATTTCCAGTGGCTCAAGGAGGCTACCCCACCCAAGCCTGTAACAACTATTTCTAAAGGGGGAGGGTGCAACACCCCTCTCCCAAAGGAAATCTTTTGTTCTGCCTTCCTGGGCTCGGGCTTTTCAAGCAACAGGAGGGCAGAAACCTGTCTGGGAGGCAGCAGCAGCTGGGACTGCCTGGAAAACCGCAGAAGGCTGGAGTAGCAACACTGGGGGTCCTCTAAGGAGCCCCCAGAGTGCATAGAATCATACAACCAATGCTTTCAAAAGCCTTCAGGTATGATTCCAACATTTTTTATACCAAACATGCCTATGTTCAGAGTTACCATTATGTAGCTGGACATAGGTAGTGACCAATGTCCAGTACACGTGTAAAAGGGCATCCTCGCACTCACAAAGTCCAGGAAAATGGTCCTGGAATTCGTGGGGGGCACCTCTGCTAGTGCAGGGGTGCCCTCACACACAGGTACTTTGCACCCTGCCCTCAGGGCTGGAGGGCCTGCTATAGATGTGACTCATAAGTTAACTGGTGCAGTGAGAATGGCAGTGAATGGGTGCTTGCACCTTTTCACACAGTCTGCAATGGCAGTCCTGCAGAAGCCTTTGCATTGGCTCCCTATGAGTGGCAAACTTTATGCTGCCGCCCATAGGGATCCCCTGGAACTCCAATGCCCTGGGTACCCAGGTACCATATACTAGGGGCTTACGAGGGGGCACCAGTATGCCAATTGTGGGTGAAATACAGAGTTTTGGGAGAGAGAGCATAATCACTGGCATCCTGGTTAGCGGGATCCCAGTGAACACAGTCAAGCACACTGAAATCAGGCATAAAATGGGGGTAACCTAGCCAAGAAAGAGGGTACTTTCCTATACAAGATCACACACATCACTGCATTAGACACAGATAGCATGGCACACAGGTTTATTGCGTGGAACAGAATGCAGCCATCCCACTGTCCTGACAGTCTGGGCATGGAACTCTGACACCACCAATATGCTGCCATAGAGTACCTAGATCTATCCATGTTCACTTTACATGTCAGACCTGTCAGACCTGCAAATCCCACCTGCCTATGACACATTTCAGAACTGACCACATTAGAATGACCTTGTGAAGAAATCTGTAAAGTAAAAATGTAATATAAAAGGTATCAGCAGGTAAAGGTAGTGAAGTCCTATTAATACATGTCCCAAATACAATGGTAACACTGATTGTGCAGTGTAACAAACATGAAGAAAGAAGATCATCACATTAGTCACAACTCCATGTACAATTTTGCATGTCTGATGGTCATACAAAGACTCTTCTTGAACGTCTCTATGCCCCCCAATAACCCATTGAGTCAATTTATTTTAAAGGACAACTCATACCTACGGTCAGTTCAAGTACTGATTTAAGGGATCTGCCCAGATGTCTCCACATTCATCCTCATCACTGTCATAGTCACTTGGCATTTCTGCATTTGCACCCACTGGAACTGCTGGCTTCTCCCCATCTGGTATATATGGGATCTGATGTCTCAGGGCGAGGTTGTGGAGCATGACTTTGACGGGTGAGTAGAGAAGGGCTCCACCAGATTTATCAATGCATCAAATACTAGCCTTTAGGAGCCCAAAAGGTAAGTGAACGTCCCCAGGCATGATTGGGTACCTCACTGGTGTCAACAGCCGGGGACGGTTTGGGTATCCAGAATCCCCTGTAAGGAATCGTTAAGTGTCTGCAAGCATCAATCTTGGACATCCTTATATTTGGCAGCCGACATAAAATACTGACACACATCACATATCTGACTTACTAACCAGCCAGGCCCTCTCTGTGTACTGTCATGTCATCAGCAGTGGGATATCGCTGTTTCGCATGATGAAGGCATCATGAACTAAACCAGGGTACTTTGTACATACTGCGAAGTGTGGAGGTCTGCCAAACAGACTACTTAGACATTAATGGAGTGGAAGTTTTTCCTGTTCCAATACACCTGTTCATTGCCTTTTGGGAGAACTAATGCTACATGGGTACCATTAACGGCTCCCACCACATGCAGGTTGTGTGCCAAAGCATAAATATCAGCCTTCACATTGGCCAAATCTTCACATTGTGGAAACTGGATGTAGATGTCCACATGTTTCAACCGTGCTGAGAGGACATCCTGCAAGGTCAAACTGAACATAGGAGGTGACATCCCTGCAGTTAGGGCCACAGTATTTTGAAATGATCCTGTGGCCAGGAAGTACAGCAATTACTTGACTTGTACAATGGTGGAATGTTATGTGAATGACAAATGACAGGCATCAGATCTGGCTCCAATTGACGAATGAGATCCATGACCTTCTGCCTATCCAGGCAGTAGATCTGGATGACATGTCGATCCTCCATGGTCTGCAGATCTGCTAGTGGGTGGTACACTGGAGGTTGTCTGACCCTTCTCAAGCCAGGGTAACTAGATGAAGGTATGTCTAACAGTCATTGTGTCCATTTTAAGGATGAAAATACATATGCATGGACATGCCATATCGAACATTATGAACATGGTACACAGGACATACCTAGGGAACAATGGCTTATTTTTTGCAATGTCATCCCCTTACATCAATTATGACTTGGAAATGGATACGCATGTCACTGAAAGTCTCTGAGATAGTTTCACATATAATAGGCACACCTGCCATCTTTCCAATTTCCATGAGGATGTAGAGTATGCCACTAATGATACATTACTCACATGTCATAAATCTTACATCATCTCTTCGAATTTGGATTTTTATACATGGTTGCTCAAACCAGCCCTGAAAACTTTGGCGTTGAAAGTTTCTGACCTCCTGACGCATCTTTGAATAAACATTTTAGATCATCTAAGGACATTAAAATGGCAGCTGCCTGACCTACTGTATTGGACATTAGGAAATGACCTATGTCTACAGGCGATAGGTGGATATTACCACGCTGGACTTTGCAATTGGAACACATTGCTGCCTTTGGTGGTTTTAGGCCAACTGTAATGTCCGCCGGCAGTGACGGTCTCTTATGTGGCAGACGTGACTGCTATTTCATACTTCATCTCTCACTTGACTCCTGACACTGCTGCCAGCAAGACCTCCACGACTTGAGCTGCTGTGTATCGCCTCTGGGATCAACCGTGCCACTTCCTAGAGGTGATAGGTTACCTGCCCTCTCACACGAGGAGCTGGAGAAGCTGGTGGAGGAGGTCCTACCCATGTGTGGTCAGCTCTATAGTGCACCAGAGGAGCAGGTAAGTGACCCATGTGCACAATTATGTCATTAACACATTTCTACTTTGTTAGACAAAGCAAAGGCTGATGGGCAATGTTACCGAATGTGTCCTCAAGATCTGTAGGGTGACAAAGTTGTAATAGATTAGGATGAGTTCCTGGTCATTTACGTATGTTTGGTGACAGATATTGAGTCCTGAGACATTGTGGAGAGTGTTTGATGTATGTTCCTTGACCCACCTTGTGACTGTTGCACAAGGTTAGTGGAGTTGGTATACCAGACTCCTCCTGAAATATCATAGTTGCATATGTGTATGATGTCTGGTTATATGTGATTACATGAAAGCTGGTGCTGGAGATGCACGTCACCTGCCTGTGTCCACCTCACATATGTCTTGACTACATACGCTCATCTATCAGTGAAGGCGATTTTCAAGACAGTCTGTGTTTGGCTAGTTGTACCAACTAGTTAGTTACCCTGCCTGTTTTAGTATGGGACATGTGGACATGACATTCTTTATTTTTTCTATGTCATCCATGCAGGTTAATGCCCATCAGAAGAATGGGATCTGTCATTGACATCACCAGGAAAGTCCACAGCCTTCAGAGCACCCAATGTCAGAAGGGGTGGGAGTACCTGATATGCTGGGCCCAGAAGATGGCAGAGGCCTGGCTCAGAATGTCCTCCCAATGAGGACGTGGTGCCAGTTGGATCATGACAACCCTAATGGCCTGCATTTTGGTTGTGGTCTATCCTGAGCTCGATGGACATTTGAAGGCAGCACAGCAGCCACAAGGGTGTAAGTATAGACATAAGTAATGTTTGTCCCTTTAATAGGTGATTGAGTTAGGGAACTGTATGTCAGCTCTGACAGTGTGGTACATGCAAAGTGTCACAGATTGCCTGTGTACACATTGATGTGCTGTAGTCATCTATAGCACTCAGGTGTGCACATACCAATGTATTTGGAGGCATGTTACTCAACTATGTAGTCCCCTCAGTACAATAGCACATTATGGTGCACATATGGTGTCATATGTGCACCATTATACTGCATTTTCTACACTGGTGATTGTATATACCCACCAACAGGTTAATCCTCCCAATGTCACAGTAGTAAGTTGAGTAGGCCCTTGATTTCTGTCCTCTGAAATGTTTCAACATTCCTGTCCATGTGCAACACAGAGTCAAACATATTAAAGTCATCTCCAGTTTTCTAATGCTTTCTGATAAGTGACAGCAGCATGTGAGGCTGTGAAGTCCATCTGACATGTCACATGACATACAAGGCTAACATCTTCACACCTGTTAAAAGGTAATCCCCCTTGGTAAGTGAGGGACGTACATGGACATATGTGAAGTCTCATCAGAGTAGACCACATGCATGTTGGATACCACTGAGGTGTTGCAACATTTCTTTGGGCACACATACATTGTTATCAGAGGCTACAAATGTTACTACTTTTCTAATGTTCTGTTAGTGGAAAGTGGCTACACATCTTCGTCCTTGGGCATAGTGTACTAGGCATGATTCATAGGCAATGACAACTTATTCACAGTTACATTCCTGACAGATATGTGTCAACATCATGTATCAATTGAAAGGTTCAGCAATTAATCAACATTGGAACACAGTTATGTCTACTTGCTGTTGCTGTGAAGGATGTGACAAATGAGTTCTGGCTGTTTGGGAACCTAACGTTGGCATTGACTCCTATGTGGTGCAGATGTGATAGTTTATATACACACGTGAGGTGTATTGTAAGTGTATCTAGGCTTGTGGCTTGCATCATGGGAGGTGTACGTGTTATGTTGGCAACACTTGTTCTTTGGCTCTGAGAATCCTAAACAGAAAGATGTAAGGCTTGCCATTTCTGATTTGTGTGTATTGATGTTGCCACTCAGTCAGTGGCCTGTTGATGGACTAATTGCATGATTAGGTAGGACTGAATGTCATCTTTTTTGCACAGTATAGTAGTCCATATGTAAGGTACAGTCTTTTTGAGATATTGTGGTTGTGTGTGGGACATATGGCAGAGCTAACATGGCCTTTACTTGACTGATAATGTTTGTTTACAGAAGACCAATGACCTGGATGACTTGGTGCAAGACCTGGATGAATTGGTCCACATTGTAATTACACTCTTTGATACATCACCTTTGGTGGATGTATGTGCCATTTGTTCTGACTCCTTAACCAAAAACTGGAATGCATGGCAATTTGAGTTGTTACAGGTATGTTTATAGTGTATGGTTGTAACTATGTGAAATGAAGAAACTTTGGCTTGTCTACAATGGGTTTGCTTGCCTTTGCTTCACAATGTGTCATAGCCTTGTACATGATATCAGAGTAAAATATTAGTATGTGTTGAGTATGTGTTTTTGATTAGTGGAAAGCAATTTAACATTCTTAAACTATTGTTTGATAGGCGCTTGACTATGTTGTTGTAGATATGGAACCTGTATGATGTGGCAAAGTCACCTTGTCATGGTATGGTCATTGTGATTGGTCAACTTGATTCATGGTATTGTAAGTATCAGCTAGCTAGCTTAGCTGGTGAATAACAATGTATATATTGAGGGACACACTTTCTATTTTGTTGTGATATGATGTTGACACTTTACTGATTCTACCTGGGGGTGTTGTGAACAGGATGTAATGAGACTTATGTTTACTGTATGATGGAAGTGTTATCTTGTGAAGGTGATGACCATACCTGACATTCGGTTTGTCAGCATCAGCACCGGCAAGCAAAGGAGATGGGGCAAGGCTGAGTGGGAAAGCTACTGGCCATCGGACATCCAGTCACAAGAAGACTGACATTGAGGTACCCAGTGGCCCAGAGGGTGAGGGTAGTGCCACGGGGGAGACTGGATCAACTACATCTTCTGCGGAATCATCCTCCAGTGGCCACTCCTTAGTGGTGGTGGACCCATCCGGGACCACTCCAGTGCCATCACTGTCCACCGCCCCCCCTATCTATCACCACCCTCCCTGTACCTCCCCACCCAGTTGGCCGTGCCCACCCATGCAAGAGAGTGGGTGTCTCCTTTACCACAGGCACATCTGCCCCAGCCCCTGTTAGCCCTTCTGCCCTCAGTGAGGAGGCTATTGGCCTCCTGAGGTTGATCTCTGTGGGCCAGTTGACCATTGTGAATATCATCCAGGGACTGACAACTCAAATTCAACAGAGCAATGCATTCCTGGAGGGCATTCATGGTGCAATGCCTGGCCTACAGAGATCTTTCCATGCTCTAGTCTCCACACAGATGGCAGCCAGTCACCCCTTGTCCACCGTCCCACCTCCACCTTCCTCTTCCCAGTCTGAATCCCCCTTCTCCGACCCAGACAAAGCACACAAACAGAAAGGCATGCATCCATCTCAACATCCAAGGGTAGCGCAGACAAACACAAACACCACAAGACACACCATCAACATGCACACAGACAACATCCACCTGCAGACAGGGCAACAGTCACAACCGGCCCTGACACCCTCAGAATCACAGACACATCACCTGACACGCCTCCAGACACTACACCAACATTTACAGATCCAGCCACAACACCTATCCTACCCGCAGACAGCACCCTAGCAGACCCTCAGACATCCACTCCAGTTACCACACCCACAGACACCACAACCACTGATACACCTACATGCAGCATATCCACCATACCTGCAGTCATCTCATCAAAAGTCAGCTTCCCACCCACCAAGGCACTCCCAGCACCTCCACCTCCCCTCAGCCTAAGACACATACACACCCAACAGACACACACTACCCACATGCATTACTCACACAAACATGCACCAGAGACATCCACACCTAAACATCAAACAACCACGCCCTCTCCCTCCAAACCCAAATCTCCTTCTGATGACCATCCCCATGTGTCTAAGGAACTTGGCCTTTTACCTACTCCTCCCCGTGACACCCTTAAACATTCAGTGACTGTAGGAAAGTGGACTATTGGTAAGGGCAGGTAAGTACCTACAGTTAGCAATAGGTCACCAACCCCCACTAGGTCCAGTTAGGTCTCAATAAATTAAACCCAGCTCAACTCTTGGTAGCTTGGCAATGAGCGACAAGACATCACTTAGGAGAAAGGTACGTAAAGCACTTAAAAATCACAAAACAGTAAATAAGTTAAACACAAACACAATAAAAATCCAACTTCAATTTATAAAAAAAGGATTATATTTTTTGTCTTTGAAATAACACAAAAATGACAAAAATCCAATGTAGGTAACCAGAAATTTGATTTTTTAAATATTAAAAGAAAATAGCGCTCAAAGGGTTAAAAAAGGTCACACTGGACAGGGACAAAGTATAGAATTCAGGCCACCCACGATGTTACGCAGTTACATTTACTTACAGAAGTGTTTCTTGACACAGGAAAGTGGTCCACAGCACCAGCCAGGGGTTCAGAGGCTCTGGTTTGCCTCTTGGGTTCTGGGACTGCAACTCCCACAAATTATGGAGCGGTTTACAACAGTTATTCCAAAAGTCTTCAAACTTCTAGATCTTTTTACAGAGGTTCAATTTTGGGTCCTTGAAGTGTCCACAACTTGATTCAAGGTTCCAAAAGCTCTGAGGTGCTCCTTGGGAGTTTGGACTACAATTACCAGAATGCACCTGGTCAGAATCCTCAAATGGTGACTGGACGCTGGTCTGCTGGGCTCTTCTTGCAGGGCTTGATGAAGAGGAATCTGGGCAGCTACTTTGTACCTGTAGCTAATAGGCGGTCCACTCCTGGAGTTGCAGAAGCAAAGCAAAGTCCTTTTCTTGTTGAAGCCCAAAGTGTGCAGGTGATGCAGTCCTTGTGAGTGCAGTGTCCAGGTGAAGGCCAGGGTTCCAGGAGGGCAGTTCTTGTTCTCCATAATCTTCTTCAGGCAGGGATCTGATGTGTGAGTGCAGCGCTCCCAAATGTATCCTTGCTGCTGGGGTGAAAAGCAGAGGGGGGCAACTGCCCAACCACAGGCAGGCCACTACCCTCTTTGATGACCACTTCCTGGGAAGTGTAGCACAAATCAATCCTAGGGAGCAGCATTCCTTAAACATCCAAAATGATAGAAACTGTACTTTTGAGGTTAGGTTTGGCTGAACCCACCCACTGGTGTGGCTAAAAATCCTTTGTACACCCCTCTCCTGCCCTCCTCTAATCTAAGCAAGAGAGCACCTGGTTGTCTGGGTTTGCAGGAAATGGGGGGGGATCCTGAACTACTCCAGATGTCCTTCCCTCTTTTGAAGACCAGTTTGGTTGCTCTCCCCCATCCTGTTTTACCATCTGCTGAGACAGACCTCCTCCCCAAGGCACTTCCTTTGTGTTGAGCCCACGCCACTTCACACCTCATCAAGGCAGCCTGGCCAGGCTGCCAGAGGCTGGCCAATTTGAGGAAGGCACTACAGAGCTGAAACTGGTAACTTTTAGGAAGAGTTCAAAATCTCTTCCCCTGAACTAGTTATATTAAATCTAACAATGTCAAGTTGTTGCATTCATTATAACAATCAGTTTGACACCAAACTTGCCATGTATAGCTCCTTTGGATACTTTATTAATTAAAATAAAGTCTCCCTATTTTAACCTATGGAGTCTATTCACCACAATGAGGGGGAAAAAAACTAATTTGGCAATTTGTCCTCACACATATTTTATAAGGTCCCTGCTTTTATTTACACTGCACTCAACCCTGGGGGCACCTAGGACACACCTTTGGGGTGACTTATATGTAAAAATAAGGTAGTTTAGGAATTTGGAAGTACTTTTAATTCCAAAGTTGAATTTGCATGTAACTTTAATTTAAAAGCAGCCAGCAAGGCAGGCCTGCCTCTAAAATGACCCTGGGCATCTCAGCAGTGCACCTATGGGGGCACTACCTATGCTGGGGTCCCTAAACCTATATGCCCTACCATATACTAGGGACTTATAGGTAAGCTGACGTAGCCTGTTATAATAAGCCAAATTTGCATACTCATTTTACACAGAGCACAGGCTCTGGGACTGGTTAGCACTATCCAGGCCACCATTAGAGTCAGGAAAACAACAGCAAAAAGTAGAAAATGGGGGTAAAAAGTTAAGGGGTGTCTGCAATCAGCCCAGTATTCTCACAGTGACCCTCCCCAAGGCCATCCCTTCCACCCCCAAGGCCTCCCCTAACCCCCCTGCCAGCACCAATGCCCCTCCCCCACCAAAAAGAAGTCCACTCCTCCCAAAAAGGTCCAGCCCCCTCCCACACCAAAGCCTAAACACCCCTCCCAAGCCTAAGCCCATCCCCCCCTCCCCACCAACCACCATGAATCCCTGAGGTGCCTGTCTGCCCCCTTGATGTTCCTACCTGTGGATGTTACTGGCAGTCAGGAGTCAAATAGGGGCACCATTTAGTGCCTTTGGTGCTATTTTATTATGGACAATTGACTGGCCTATGGCCTTTCACAAACTTTTTTTTAATCTCTATTTTTTACATACATTTAACCAACTTGTTGTTGGTTATCTGGTTAAATCTTTGTCCCTCATTTCCTTTCCTAGGTTTGAGTTAATCCTGGCTGACACTGTGTGCCAGTATTTGTGGGTGTGTGCTGTTTGATGCTTCCAGTATTGTCTGAGCAGTCTGTGAGGTTATCTGCAGTGCTTTTATACCGCAGGGATTGTGTATGTTTTGTGTGATAGGCATGTGTATGTAGCTGAAATGTTTTTGTCATGGTTGCGTGTTGTGCTAGTGATGATATGTGTGGTAGTGCTGTGTGGCTTTGCATGTTTAGACTGTTTGAGTCTGCGTGTATTGTGCATGGCATAATAGGTTCAGTCTACTGTGTGTCTTTGTGATATGTGTGCTAATTGCTAGGTTGTGTGGTGGTGTGTGTCCCATCACAGATGGTTGTACATTGTGTTGTATCTGTGTGAAGTCCCTGGCCAGTGTCAGCAGTGAGTGTTTGACTTGTGTTTCAATTTGAGCGGCTGTGGTGGAGTTGTTGAGTTTATATGTTGTATATGTATTTGTGAGGCTGGGCCTGTGCTGTGTTGCTATTCATAATTGTGTGTTATTGATGTGTGGTGTGTGTGTGCTGGCTGCAGTATGCGTGCTGTGTATGTGTGAGTGTCTTTGTTGCAGTGAGTGAGTGTGTGTGTCACTGTACTGTGACGTGGGAGTATAGCCCTCACAGCCCCCTCCCTATGGCATGCTATAATACAGTACAAATGTGTGCATTTTACATATGTAACAGTTGAGTGTGTGTACTTACGATTGTTGTCGTCCTCATCAGCGGTGATTCTGTTGTCTTTCTGAGAGCAGGAGCAGTGGGATGATGTCTAGTTGTGGCTCAACGGGCAACTCTGGTCCAACTGCGGCAGAAATGTTGGCGGTGTGTGCAACCTGGTAATGAGTCTGGCAGATACATGGTCTCTGACAGGCGGGTGGTGGTCTGACCACACTGACGGTGCCGGTGGTGCTTTAGTGGTCTTCTGTGTTCACCACCACTGGACTCATATTTTGGCATTCTTCTCCGCCAGCCTGTTGGTTGTCGGACCACCACTGCTAACAAGATGGTCCTTGGACCATAAAACTCATAATGAGGCCCTAAATGTAGTAAAGCCCTTAGAAACACAAAATCTCTAATTAGGGCTATCAATATGGATTGACGGAGTCACTTCCAACAGTCCAGCACCACCCGTGAAGAAGCATGGGCAGCCATGGAGTTGTATAAACCCTGGTTACAGTACCTTGGAAAATGATGAGGAAACAAAGCCGATGCACGGAGTCGGGGAGGTGAGCCATCACTGGAGCCGGTGCAGTGTTGGTTACCTACTGCCATCAGGGAGGTGAGGCATTGGTTCCTTACTGCTAGGCAGGGGAGGTGAGGCAATGGTTCCCTAGGGTCGGAGAGGAGGTGATGCAGCATTGGCGGCAAGGCCTTGGTTCCTTGCAACAAATCAGGGTCGATGAATCCAGCAGATAAACATGCGACTTTGCAATGTCTCAATCACACCAATGGGCCACACGTACCGTGGGGCAGCCCGGTGTGAATGTGTATTGCAGTGTTCCCTCTGGGCAGCACTGAAATACGCTGGGGGGTGGGGTCAACACCATGCCTGTGAGTTTGACAGTCCCATCGTGGGATTGCCAAAGTCAATGAGGTCCTAGGTTTGGGCCTCTTTCCTGGCATTAACTGTCTTCTTCATGCAACATATACCCTCCTTACTGTTCATCTTCTTTTAAACAAAATACCCATGTATGACATACCTTTGAGTTTGAGTTGTTTCTCAAACAACTTCACTAGATTCTTACTATTTATCTAACATCACCAGTTTGCTGTGCAAACGCTTCTGTTATTAGAGCCTGGTCAGTAGTAAAGAGGGGTGGGGGTCATTATCAGCATGGAGATACGGCATATACAAATAAGGGAGCACACTCTTGAATCATTGCTGACTGTAACTGCTGCTATGCATTGCTTGACAGAAAGGACCTCATCATCCATTCTTTTATTCAAACGTGTAATACATTGTAGACTGTATATCTGTGTAAAAAATTCCTGTCTCTAATTTCCTTATTACAGGCAGTTATAAAGAACTGAAGTTTTTATAGTTGAGTTCTGAGGTCACAATGCCTCTTGCCAGAGCTAGGGGTGGGGGTGGCTCTTTGTCAGGTGCTTCAGGCAAAGCCCTGCCTCCTGTCAGCCTCCACAACTGCTCATTTTATAACTGATAATGTAAACACGACTGTCATGCTTTCAAGAACACTGTCAGTGTGTAGGTTGTTCTCTCGACCTCATCCTCAGGTTTCTGCTGACAGGAGGAGGAGGTAGGCTGAGGGGGCTGAGCAATAACCTAGCTGCAGAGTGATATTGTAAAACAGCACTCCTTAGGTGAATGTACGGATCAGGCATGTCTGAGGGGCATAGTTCAACCATGGTTCTCCTCATGCAGGCACAATCCATTGTTTTAGCATACATGTGCTTCCTCCTGCCTGAGGCAGCACAATATATCTGCTACAAGGAGGCTGTCAGAGCACACATCAGTGCATCCTCGAGGCCACACAGAGAAGAAAGAGCGGGATCCCCAGCACTGTCCCAGCTTTTTATAGGGCTGTATTTCCAGTCCTTTTCAGAAGAAGGGGAGAGTGAATGAGTTAGGTCTTGTAATTTTTAAACATGGCCTTACTGCTTTTGTATGACAGCTCATTGGGAATCATAGCATACCAGTTTCGGGTCTAGCACTGGATTCCCGCTCTGCTTCTCTCATAGATCTATGAGTTACCAGTAATGGAAGCACGGTAAGTAAAAAATAGTTGTTTTTCTTTGCAATCACGACTGGCTTTGGCACTGGTTGCACCTGGTGTGACTTTTTTTGCCACGCCCCTCCGTGACCTAATTTTCCACAGATTGACTAACATCGATCCCCCAACAACGTACATCATCTGTCCATATTCCCTCTGTCACATGCATTTTATTTGTTTTATAGAACCATTCATACAAGTGTAGGGTGTCAAGGCAATGAATCACATGTGTGTAAATCGGTCTTTTGGAAATGCTACATACAACAGTGAGGGTTAGAAGGTATAGGAATCACATGTCATCCATACTAATAGGCAGTTTGGTCTGGAGAAGCACAAACTCAGTGATGGGGGTTGGCTTTATCAATAAGAATTCATTTGTACACAGACAAACTTGTTTTAGCAACATTAGGACAAGGAATGACTGGATAAAAAATAATGTCCAACCTTTACCATGCAGTTTGCATGCAGCTTTTTGATGACATGTCACAAGTCACTGTGCTATACAGTATTGTAATTGAAATTTTGAACAACAAGTAACAAAAGGTTCTCTGTGACAAAAAAACAGTAATCCATTAAGCTATCGACACAAACTATAGTTCTGTGATGTAATCTTTATGGTACACATTTGTTTCAGCAAAGATATTAGCCCTGTATGCTACTTTTTAATGAGACAAAACTGCCACTAGAAAAAAAATCTCTTTTCAGCAGAAACTTCAAATGCATGTTTTTTATTGACTGAAAATTGCAGGACACACAAGATAAACAACTCTGCAGCAGATGATGTTAAACCCATAAGTTATTTCTAAACATAGTGCCTCCCCCCATGACCTCATTGTCAGGTACAGTTGTACCAGGCACGCTGCCATAAAGCCGGTCCTGTGTGCATGCGTGTGGATTTGGTAACATGTTTCTGAGTGAATGAGATCAAGTGAGAGTGTGTGTGAGTATGAGCATGTCATTGAGAGTGTCAGTAAGATTCTGAGTTTGAGAAAGTGTATGAATAAGCAAAAGTGAGTGTTAGTGAGTGAGTGAAGGGGTGTGAGTGTGTTAGAATGAGTAAGTGACTAGAGACTGTGAGAGGGCATGGAGGGGAGACAATGATGCACCTGTCAATGGTGCAGCAGGGGCAGTTGCACCAAGGCCCAAAGTCAGTTATTGTGAAAGTGTAAGTGTGAGGAAGTGTGTTTTTGGAAGTGAGAACCAGTGAATATGTTTATGTTTAGTAACAGTGAGTGGGAGTGAGTATGAGTTAGAATAACTAAACATGAGATTGTGAGTTAGAGTGAGAGAGGGGGAAGATAGTGAATGTGGGAGTGAGTGAGTATCAGTGACACTGAGAGAATGTGAGTGAGAAGGACTTTATTTCTGAGTGGGAGTGAGCATGAGTGAGAATGAGTAAGTGAAAGGGTGTGAGTCATAGTGGGAGAGGAGGAAGATAGTTAATGTGAGAGTGAGTAAGTATGGGTGTGACTGAGTGAGTGTGAGTGAGTTGGAATGTGTTTGTGTGCATGATTTATGCTTGTGAGTTTGGTGCTGGCCATGACACATTCAGTATAATTCTAGGCTTATGTCAGGACCCGCTGTAACACAAAACCACTGCCATATTAGAGATAGTTCTTGACATTAGGACTTGCACACATGGGAAATGCTGGACCTTATATACTAGAAGTAATTGTTGGCATTGGGGCCCCTGTGGTAAAAACACTGGTGCTTGCATACTGGAGGAAATTATTGGCATGAGGGCCCTGGGACACTGGAGAAGTACATTTTATAATAAAGGATGACACCCAGGGAAATTTCTGGTGCTAGTTCGACTCAATGACAGAGATATAAACCTGGATGTAATCCCTTGCACATGAGTATCAATGGCATTTTGAAGATGAGGGGTGGTTTAGGGGGAAGAAAACCATGACAAAATGCTGCATGAAAAACTTTTGTTAATGTTTGACATACCGGCCACCCATGGTATATGGGCAATATCAATGGCATAATTCTGGTACTGCAATATTGTATGTAATTCTTGGTATAAGGGGGTACTCATAAGAAAATGCTGACATTTGCACAATTAATTTAATTCTTAACATATGGGGAACTCTCAAAGCAAATTTAGAGAAAATGAGGTAATCTCCTGGTAAGTATTAAGCACCACTGCTTTCAAAGATCATCAGTCCCCACTGGCTAGAGGCCAAGGTAAAAGTCAGATCACAGAGCATAATTATATTTGCAGATTAAACAAGAAATATGGAAATTGCTTTTTCCTTCGCCTGCTATGTTATTTAAAGATAAAAAGGTAATAAATAAATATATTTCAACTCGGAGTTACATGACCTTAGAACTTCGACCTCAATGCTATATATAGTCACATAATTCCTCAGTAAGTTGCAATATCCTTATAATATACGTGAGGGGGGCCTTTATTGCAAATGTTATGGTGCACTGTAACTATCCGGTGTTAGTGTTACCAATTTAAAGTAGCTCATCTGTGTCCCATTTGCGCAAGGCAGGTGGGTCATTTAGGGCTGGGTTTCAACATCTCATAAAATTGTTGGTATATATTTGACCCAATATCCACGTCAGTTACATGTCCTCACATTCTTAAGAAGCATCGGAAAAAATAGGCGTTCTGTTTCCAGACTAATTCTTCCTCAAACAGAATGGAAACTGGCATATTAAGTCCAGATTTGATTCTCCTTTAATAGCTGACATAACACATTTCACAAATCCCTCGCTCCATCTGCCTATCCATTTCTCTCTCTCTGATGGAACCCTCATTTAATTGCATGTGATGAACGCACAGATATAAAATTGCATGCTACAGTTTGATTTCATGCCTGGTAGGACCTGCCTTCACTTTGACTCCCAGTGGTCCTTTTAGCGAGATGCGCTGATTGAAACACTGAATGACTTTGCATCAGTGTCACTCAGCGATGTTTATATTCATTAAAATAAATCAAGTTGCTTAATTTTCAATTATCAATGCAGAGATTGTGGTCACAGGTCGGTCTATAACTTCCTCTAGAAATCTGTGCATGCATTTCGGTCATAAGCCAGACCCAACATCCCACTAGGAACTGCTCAATTGTTTAAGGTCATGTAGCTTCTGTTTTTTTTTTTTTTTTTTTTGGCGCGTAATTGCATTCTCTAGCGTTTCTGTATTGAAAGAGCCAAGTAGCACATTTGCAAACGTATCGATTTTGTTGAGTCTGGAACTATTCTTTTTTCTCACAACTGATATACACAAGCAATGTTTTTTAAACTTTTGGTTTACATAAATGTTCATAAGGTGCTCAATTATTTTTGAAGGTCAGAAAACATTAACACCATAACTTTCCCATGAGGCTGTATCTTGAACTTGTGCGAGTCGATTGGGCACAGATGTATTTTCATTGTGTGATTGGTAGTGCTTAATTTGTAAAAGAATACACGTTGCAAACCCAAGGTTTTGCTCAGAAGACCACGGTCGGTGCTATGGAGGCTGATTAAGAAGGCTGCATGATCTTGATTCGACCTGACACATCTTGAAGCTTTATTGCACTCTTGCAGATTGTTTTTCATTCCTGCACTCTTCTTTCCAACTTTCTCTCCTCCTTCTTACCCCATTTTGTGCTATTCTTTCACCTACTCTGGATCATACTCAGTTGAGGAAACTAAGGCCCTGATTTATACTTTTTGGTGCAAAACTGTACTAACAGTTTTGCACCAAAAAGTTTAGCACCTGCTTGCACCATTTCTGAGTACCAGCCGGGCATGATATTTATGGAATGATGCAAAGGATAGGCTAGCATCCAAAAAATTACGTTAGACAGATTAGAGTACAAAAAAATACTCTAACCAGCTCAACATCATTTTCTGATGCAAAAGCATCCATACCACATTACTCCTGTCTTAGGAAAGACAGGTGTCATGTCCCCCACCCCAATTGCCAGCACAGGGGATCAGGGTTCCCTGGGCATGGCCATTGCACCCAGTGCCATGTAAGGGGGCGCATTTCAGGGCCCCCAATGGCATTAAAAAAAATACTTACCTCCACTTACCTATACTTACCTGGGATGGGGTTCCCCATCTTCCGCTGTCCCTCTGATGTGGGTGGGGGTGTCCCTGGGGCCTGCGGAGGGCATCTGTGGGCTTATTCCGTGGTGTTCCACCATGGAAATAGGCTCACAGGTCCCCTTACGCCTGCCCTGACTCAGGTGTTCAATAATAGTGCAAAGCAAGCTTTGCACCATTATTTGACCCCTTCCCCCATGCAGGATTTTAGCACAGGTGGGATACATATGGCGCTAAGGCCATAGAGTCAATTTTTGCAATGGAACACCTACTATGCACTTTATTGACGCAAAGTAGGTTTCCATGTCCAAAAAATGACTAACTCCATAAATGTGGCGCTAGACGGGTCTAGCGTTAAAGTATAAAATGGAGCTAGTTTGACACTGAATTTGCGTTAAATTATGAAATTTCAGTGCAAAACAAGTATAAATATGTCCCTAATGGCCTCATTTACTAGAAACTGGGGCATTTGCATCGATGCACCAATTTTCTAGCGCCAGCCCTAGACCCCTTAATGATGCCATGGTAGAGCTGTGTTTATGATACAGCGCTCCATGGTGTATGATTCCACAGATGCGCCAGAAATTCTGGAGCATCTGTTGGCCTAATAGTAGTTCATTGCTCGAGTAGCATCGATAATCTGATGCCACTACAGCAATGTGAAGGAGATTCAATGTTGAAAAGCATAGCGTCACTTTAGCGCCTGCTCTGAGCAGGCATTAAAAAAATGACACTGTGAAGACGCAGAATGGTGCAATGAAATGTAGTAAATTTCACTGTGCTAGTTCTACTTATCTTTTAACGCTAGAACACCCACCCTGCATAAATTATACCTGGTGTGAGTATAATGTGATGCAGGGCTTTACAAACTGGCACAATAGTCCCATCGCACCAGTTTGTGAATGTGGCGCAGTGTATGGGACTGCTTTGCAGTTCTGCAGCATCGCAAAAAAGTGATGCTATGGCGGCACAAGGGATTTGTAAATAAGGCCCTAAGTGCTGACCCCAAGAATGAGTGCTGGTGGGCCCTACCTGCAGCCACTAGGCGGAAGTCACTGGCTCAAATTAGACACTCGTGATTGGATTATCTAATGTGCATGCATTTAAAGGCCCATACTTAACAAATATTGGGGGTTATCATGTGATGTAATCTAATTTAAAACTGTGCGCACTGTCTTAAAAATGGTAAATGAACTGATGTTATCCTTTACATTGCAGTACATAAGCCGAGCACCCATACCCACTTTAGTAAATGTGAGCTTGAGTTTCTCTGAGTTAGTGAATGAGCTCCCGACCTCAGCACACAGAAACAAAGAGAAGACATCACTGTTTATTGCTTCTATGTGCGCCTCTGAGCTCATTTACTAGCTCTAAGAAATACTGGGGTATTTTTTTTTTTTTTTTTTGTGCAGTTCAGCAAACAAAGCGTCTGCATTGTGCTGGAGGAGAGTCCATCAGAGAGCTATATTTACAAAAATGTGGCACTTCTGCTATCTTCCCCAGTGCTGGTCTTATTTAGCTGCCCAACGCCATACACACACTTTTGACCCATAAAGTGTGCATGATGTCTAGCATATGTTTATACTAAAAGCGCGCCATTCCATTGCAAAATACTATGCTTAGACATACTTTAAATTTTTCCCCACATTACATAGGAATATTTAGAAATGTTAGGAAAAGTTTATCCTTTTAAATGCATGCCTTGAGGTGGTCATTCTTAGTGCAATGCCCTGGATGCTGAGGGCACGTAGCTTGTGTTTTGTTTTGGCCTGTAATTGCATACTCTTGATTTTCTGTATTGGGAAGGAGTCAAGTAACACTGGTTCTGGTGCTGGTGATAACTCATCTGAGGTTGATTCTAATATCCACATCTCCCGGACCAAGGAGGAGGGGCCAGCTCCCATCTGCCTCCCGCTGACTGATGCCCTACAAAACTGCCTATTATCCACCTGCAGGGCGGAATCTGAGTGCTGGTTCCTCTAACTGCTAAGCTGTGGGGGACTCTAACATCCACATTTTATGGCCCAAGGAGGAGGGGCAGCTCCCAGTTGCCACCCGCTGACCAAAGCACAACAAAAGTGCCTATTGTTCACCTGTGACGTGGAAGGCTGAGTGCTGGTTGCTGTAGCTGCTAATCTGCATGGGACTCACATCTACTGGGCCAAGGAGAAGGAGCCTTCTCCCAGCTGCCTTCCACTGACCTACATGCTACAAAAGCACCTACTGTCCACCCACAGTGCTGGGTGCGCGTGGGCCGCACCCAGGCGAAGTCTGGGCCAAGGGCGGGCCCGTCCACACCCATCGGAGCCCAGAGGAGGCTGGGCTTCTCCTCTTAGCTCCATGGTTTCTGTTGATTATTGTTGCTATGCCCCATGAATACGTAAAGGGAAAGACTGAGACTGATGTTCTAAGGTGGAAAGGCATTCTCTTTAAGGGAGGATTGATTTTTAAGCTAAGTAATTACTGTACTTATGAAGCATTCCCCACTCCTTATTGAGATGATATTTATATCTTTGTGTACCTCGAGGTGCTAAGGTATACCTTTCGATCTATTTTGTGAAATACACCCCAGAGCACTGCCTGTTGAGATAAGCTTAGGAAATGCCTTTTTGAGCCAAGTTAATCACTCTAAGTGACATCTAGGGCTGTACTGAAGAGGCCACAAGATTAGACGGCAGGGATAATTTCAACAAATTTAATAATTGGTGCTTGCCAATCATAAGAAAAGACCATTGAAGTATCTGCTTTTTGATCCATTTACTAGACTGAATGCTTGTGACTGCTGTTGATACTGATGTTGTGATTGCTTGATATAGACAAGATCTAACTAGGGATATTTTCATGAACTAATCACCCCAACTGCAATTTAGCTGTATCAAAACAAGCACAGTGATTTCGTTTTAGAGGAAGGGCCATCACGCTTATACTAAAAACCACAGTAAAATGGGGAAACGAAAGGCAATGAAGCACCCCCTGGCAAGGGGAAAACACCTAAAATTAAGAGAAATGCAAGAGATAACTGCATAAGAGCAGACACAGACAATCTCATAGAGGAGGATGAGACAATGTTAGGGGAAAAGCCAACAAACCAAAAATAACTTCTGTACAAGGAGGGAGGTACCACCACAGATAGATAAAGCATGTCAAGTTCACATAGCTTTATTCGGTTACTTTCAACCATAAAAGCAAACAACCAACAATTAAATAAAAAGAGAAAGTTAAAAAAGAGAGATGAGAATAAAATAGAATAACATATGTTCAGCCTTAAAACACATAAAATTACTTTCCAAAATGCACCTAACCCCCTAGTATCTATCATTTAAATTAAACATGGGGTTTTATTTCAGTCTTAGGTGCATAGGTAAAATTTAGCAACTAAAACACTTTTCCTTATTTTTATTTATTTTTTTCTTTTAAAATTTGTACCTCATCATCATTTTTTCCCCAGGGAACTAATACATATATGCCAAGCAGCTACAATATACTTGCTAACCGCACAAGATAGAAAGAGGGAAGTATCCCTCATCATGATCCTTAAGGCAGCCATAGAGTGTCTTATCCCCATATTTCTACACACAGGTCGTAACCACTTCCGTCGCGCAATCATATATGCAGGGCATATAAACATAAAATGTACAATGGATTTTGAAGAGTGATTACAACTAGGACAAGGATCAGATCTTGTAATCAAACTCCGTGTACTACCATAAGATTTAAGAGGCAGACAACCATATCTGAACTGAATGTATAAACTCTTACTTAGTGGGTCAAGAATTGTATCCATAAATGGTTCCAGATGCGGATACCATTTGAAATCAAAAAATTGTGAGGTCAATCTGCCATGTGTTGAGCACAGCAGGTAGTTTTCCCTGACATATATCCAGTAAAAAGTTTTCAAATGGTTCTTCTGATCCTTCCTTATACTTTCTGGATGGCTCCAAAACTCGCTGAGACCCAATCTATAAAACCATTTTGAGATGTGATTAAACCAAGGAATGGTAAGAACATTTGGTCTATCTAAAATGTCTTGAATAGACTCCTTATATGTGGATAGCTCAGGGGTAGTCCATACACGGACCCAGAAAAGCAATGGTCGTAGGGCAATTACATCTGAGATGCATGAAAGGCCAAGGTCCCAGAACATTGGCAGCAGTGGGGTATTCCGAGGACAAGCCAAAGTTGACCTTACAAAGTTGTTTTCCCCCACTGCCAACTTGCCAGTGTTCGAGGACCCCCAGATTTCTGCCCCATAGACCGCAGAACTCTGTGCCTTAGCTTGGTAAATTTTAATGGTTGGAGTAATCACTCTCTCAGAGGTAGACTTGTGGAAGTGTAGAATAGCCCCAGCTCTCTGGGCCAAAAGAGCTAAACTTTTATCAATTTGGGCCCCCCAATGCAGATTGTTGCTAATTCTCACCCCCAAATAATCTATGGAGCTTACCATGCTTAGGGGGGTTCCATTATAGAAAATTGAATATCTCTTAGTGGGGCCACAGCCCAGGGTCATAAGTTTAATTTTGCTGTGATTAAGTTCAAGTCCATAGTCACCACAAAACAAACTAAACTTATCCACAAATACCTGGAGACGGAGTTCTGGAGATCAGGAGGGAATCGTCAGCAAATAGCAAAATTGGAATTTTGTGGTTATTCAAGGATGGAGCATCATTTTGGCAGTTGGTAACGACTTGCACCACCTCGTTAATAAACAACGTGAAAAGAGTTGGGGCAAGAACACAGCCCTGGCGCACTCCTCTCCTAATATCTATTTTGTCTGTGAGTTCCCCCCGATTGCCCCATCTAACTTGTGCAAATGTTTTTTCATGTAACCTTTGAATTAAATGCACTAAGTTTCCTGGGATACCGATTTTGTTTAATACTCCCCATAGTTTCTCTCTTGGGACAAAGTCGAACGCAGATCTTAGATCTACAAAAGCAACATAGAGTTTTTGCTTAGATAGGGTGACATACTTCCAAAATAGTAATGACAGCCTGAGGACTTGGTCCATGGTGTTAGTTTTAGGCCGAAAGCCGGCCTGTAAGGGGGATAAAATTTGATTATCCTGAATCCAATCAGTAAGCCTATCTAAGACTTGCTTAGCAAACGTCTTCTGAAGGATATCGATAAGGCTGATTGGTCGATAATTTGCAGGTAAACTTACATCACCCTTTTTGTGAATCGGAATTATTTCTGTACCACGCCTAGAATCTGGAATAGGGCTACCAGCTGATATGGCATTAGACAATAAGTTAATGTAACATGCCCATATCTTTGGTTCTGATTTAAACAGGTCCCCTGGAATCTTATCTGGACCAGAGGCTTTAGCTGGCATCAGAGAATTAATTGCAGCTGTTGTTTCGGCTAAGGTAAAAACAATGCTCTCAGTTGAAGTCTTGGTAACAGCCCAACAATCATCATATCCAGAGACCTCCAGAGCTTGCGGTGCAGGCAGAGCATAAATTCCAGAAAAATAGGACACCCATCTTTCAGGCTGAATATACATGCCAATGTCATCATTACCCCTTTTCGAGCTGGAGGTCAACAGCCGCCAAAAGGAACTATCATATTGATGTTTAACTGCTTCAAGCAGCTTCTGCCATATCTCATTATCCCAGTCTTTTTTTGCTTGTTTCAGGGCATTAGCATACCTACGTCGGGCCTCTTTAATAGCCTCTTGGGTAGAGTTTTTTACAGCCTCGTTTAAATTAGATCTTGCTTGCACACAATCCTGATTGTACCAGTCCCTATGAGGGATGTCAGCAGGTCTCGGTTTAGAAGGGATTTCTCTATAGAAGATACCCTGTAGGGAATCCACCAGTTTGTTGTGGATAGCCATAATAGGAATATCAGACGCTTCTTGTTCCTCGTAATCTACAAAAAGTTTTAAAAATGATGAATATATTTACCTAATCAAGTACGGGTTGGATTCAACCTTCGGCCAAGAGACCCTAGAACGTCTATGATTCAAGTAAGGGAGTGGGACGTTAGTAATCATTGTGTGCTGGACTCTTAAAAATGCATGGTTGGTCAGTACAAGGCACAAGGGGTTATGATCACTGTCCAGGCGAGGTAATATTTCCATGTTCAGTGAACTTGACCATAGCCTAATGTCCACCAGAATATAATCAATAATACTAAAGGAAAGCCCTCGCTTGAAGGTAATAGCTCGCTCAGGATCTGATTTAGTGCGGCCATTACATTCTCTCAAACCATATTTCAGACAAAGGGAAGACAACTGAGATGCAACACGGGAAACAGGCAGAGACGCCATTTCCTTAGATTGGGGAATACCCCAATATTCGTCCTCCTCAGTAGTCAGATTGCTGATGGTATTGTCCAACACAAAAGAGCAATTAAAGTCACCAGCTATAATCAGAAAATCTGAAGAGTCCAAAAGCTCTATATTATCCGTCAGCTGGGTGAGAACAATTGATTCCGACCCACGGGGAACGGATCTTGCATAAGTATTCAATACTATCATCCTAAATCCAGGTCGGAATGTAAGTTGCACACCCAGCAGATCGTAGGAATTAAACTTTATCATAGAGTGGTCACATTCTAGCTTGTTGTTCAATAAAATCATTAACCCTCCTATCTGTCTTCCAAAGCCACCAGAGGCAGGTTGGGCAGCAGAAAAATAGGTTGTAAAGCCTTGAATGGATATCTGTTCTGCAGTCCAAGTTTCCTGAAAAAGACAGATATCTTGTTTATTAACAAGGCTTACCCATTCCGGGTCATCAAACTTTAACTTAATTCCTGCAACGTTCCAAGATATAATATTGATTTTGGGAGGCGTAGATATTGACTTAGTTCTCAATAAAGAGGCAGTAGATGGAGTCCCTGTAAATTGACACTCATCATTTACTGTTTTAGGAAGCACTATGCAGGGGGCAATCAGTCAGTCCAATTCAGGAAGTAAGGGGGAAGGGTTCTCAGATTTAGATGTTAAAGAGTTGTCTGGAGAAGGAATAACCCCAGCTACAATAGTTTCAGATGTACAACATCCTCTACATAACGGGGCCCCAGGCGGCTGACTACTAAGTCTAAGGTTCGATTCCCTACCTGAACTTAATGTACCTGTCCGTATGTCGAAGGACAGGAGATCATTGACTAGACTACTATCATTAAAAAGAATCGAAATATAATCAAATTCCGACCCTAACTGATTATATCTATGGACCTCGGATATATCAGACCTGATAACAGAGAGACAGTTCCTCTGGGAGCGTATCCAATGAATGACTTTATTGGTTAGAGAGTCACTCGACTCTCTCTTGTCCTGAGGTAGCTTTGGCACCCTAGTCAAATATATAATAGCATCTTCCCTCCTCCTTCTTGACCTTCCCTTGAAGTCACGGGTCTGTAGGAATGTCAAATAGTCAGGGTGTGTGGCTGAACGGGGACTAGCACGACAACTTGCTGCAGAGGGCATTCCACCTAAGTTTAACTGAGAAGTTTTAGAACAGGGAATACCTTTGTCCCCCCTTCCAGAGGTGGATCCACACTTATTAACACCTAATTTTGGAACTCGCTCACTGATGGTAGACATGGTCTGACAGACAGACCTGCCATGCCTTGGAGAGCTGCCATTACTTCCCCTAACAATATTGTGTGTAGAAGGAGATGTCGATTTGTCACCTAAGGTAGAGAAACTAGATTTTTTGGTTTCCAGCAGTGAATCAGAGGAAGGAACAGACTCATACGGCACAATGCAATTACAACCAGACTTTTGATCATAGAGTCCAGAGATTTTGTTCATCAAAGATACCAGCAGAAACTTAACATCATCTAGTTTCTGAGAAATTATAGCTAACTGAGAAGCTTCATTGTTGCCCATCTTCCTATCCGGGGAGTCTTTGTCAGTTCCTTCTGCAAATAAGGTTTGTAAATGTCCAGAACTTACAGAATTAGAGGATAAAAAAACGAAAATCTATTAGAACAGGGAATGGTAATAAGAGGCGGAGACGTGCACCTCGAGAAAGGCGCACCTTCTGCAGGTAAACAACCATTTGTTTCCACCAAAGATGGTGAAGTCTCCAAAAGTGAAGGAATTACACCCTGGGAGTGTGGTGGAGGGTGTAGATCCGCCTTGACCTCTACTCTATGCATCTGTGTTTTTTTCTTAAAGAGATCAGGAATCTTTTTTGAAGGAATGGTGTCCAATATAGAAGGGCCAGCAACAGAGGGACTCCTCAGTATTGCCTCAACCTCTTCAAACAATGAATCAATTGTTTTGAATTGCTGTAGATTTGTGGTAGAGCATCCCTCCACTTTCCCAGCAGAGCGTTTTTTGGGTTTAGGAGGATGAGACAATGTTAGGGGAAAAGCCAACAAACCAAAAATAACTTCTGTACAAGGAGGGAGGTACCACCACAGAGAGATAAAGCATGTCATAATAGCCCTGTGGACCACGTGGTAAGGAAGCAGGCAGCGCCACCACAAGTAGCATTATGGACAGAAGCAATTACAACACCCTCTAACCCTTCCCAGGGACAGAGTGTAGGAGATGACATACCTTCCACCACTCTGGGGGGGAGTGGGTGGGCAAAGCATGGGAGAAGTAGAGGACTTATTTTTATGAATAGTTTTGTGCCCCTAGCAAATAGAAAACTGGCAATGGAGGCTTGAGACGTAATCCTGCACCACTTTAGTCATGCAAATGGAGAAATTAAATTGGGGAGAAGACCCCCACAAATACTGATAGTTCAGAATGCACATGTGATGACAGTGCATTGCAGAAGCTGCTAGCAAAATTGGATGGTTCAACAAATGAAGTCCAGAGTTTAAAAGGCATAGTAGACACACTAGCGGCGCAACTGAATAATAGTATGAACACATCCTCCAATAAGCAAGCCAAAGAGAGTAGAAAGATACCCAGATTAGTACATTCATGCAATCCAATACCTCCACCAGTGCAAGACAGAGTGCAAGATAACACACCACTGAGCAAGGTTGGGGTAAATCCTATAAAGGGTCAACTACTTTTGTGGTGTAGGACAAAACACCCTGAGTAAGAACTAGGGAAAATAGGCCATGGAACCCAGAAGGCTTAGGAATTTCATTAACAAGTTCCAAAATCAGCCATTAAGAATCCACATTCTGAAAGTTCTAGTAAACACAGAGGATTTGGGTGCATACGTAATGCACCCATAAAATGTGTACTATGCTAACAAAACCAAGGGCAGAGCTAGGGAATATAGAGTTTATCTAACTAATGTTCCAAAATGTATCAAGCAAAGCTGGGAAGGTGAGGAGGCACTTAAAAATAAAGTTATTTTCTGGATTAGAGACAAACAGCAATGTCTGTCGATTGTGAGCTCAGATATAACAAAGGCAGAACAAATGCAAGAAGAAAAAGGGAACTACAGCACTATTTTATTGACGGTTGCTAATAAAGACATAGTGGAGGGTTTAATTGTGATGTACCTAGGAAGGAGCACAACAGCTCAGCACATAATACAGTTTAAACTGCATAGACCCTTCTATGGCCCAAATTCCAATACAGAAACTGCCACTAAATTGGGGAGAGAATTAGGAGGGAACACAAGCCTTGATCCCTAAAGAGGTAATGGACAAGATAATATGGGACAAAGAAAGTGAAGAACTGATGGATACCACTGATATTGAGATGAGACAAGAAAGCCAATTTAATGTTACCAGAGAAGTGGACTTAGAGACTGGAGCTTTGGTCTCCTGAAATGTGACAAGTTTAGGAAATAAGCTCTTGTACCCAGATTGGCATAATTATATATGAACAAATTCCACCTCTGCCTCGTCCAAGAGATATGGCTGGTAGATCCGCCGCATAAACTAAGATCAAAAACTTACCACATAAAAGCAACCTCATCCCTGATTGATGGACTCTCAGGGGGGGTTGTTCTTTGGGTAAAATTTACCTTAATTGCGGAAGTTAGTATTCATATTATAGACTCATGTGATATTTTAGGTAAGAGCCTAGCTGCAAAGAATAAGAACTACCTCCACTTGCTCAATGTATACTGAATAGAAACAATCATGAATCCCAGTTCATAGATATGCTAAATAGCGCCCTTGAAGGTGCAATACCTTACATTACAGTAATTTTTGTTAGCAATTTTAACAGCACATACAAGAATATACACGGTCTTGAAACAATAAAAGAGGAGGAGGATATAGCCAGCGGTATTCCCCATTTGGATGTAGAACCATCAGAACCTGGCACTATAGCAGCAACGCAAGCACTAGAGCATGATCTAAGGGCATGTAATGATAGGGTTAAGTCATATAAGGCTGACAATACTTCCTTTTTTACATTCAAAAGGGGTGGAGCCTGATCAAGAATAGAGCATATTAAGCTCCGTACAAAAAACTGGCACTGAATCTCTGGCTTTAAGATAGATGCTAGAGAAGACAGTAATAATGACCTGCTATGACCTGAAATTACAATGTGCTCCACTAAAGTACAATTAGCCATTTGCAATTCCTTACCAATTATTGCACTGACTGGTAACAGACGTAGATCAGTTAAATGCCCTCATATTATAGGCAATCTAGCAGTCACGGCTCATGGGTGTTACAAGGGGTGGGGCGGCACACGGGGGGAGGGAAATGTAATAATATATGTTAGACCCAGGGTCTTTGGTTGGCAGTCAGATTACCCCCTGTCCAAGCAAGGACCCTCACTCTAGTCAGGGTAAGTCGCACACAATCCAAATTATCCTGTGCCCACCTGCTGGTAGCTTGGCACTGAGCAGTTAGGCTTAACTTAGAAGGCAATGTGTAAAGTATTTGTGCAATACATCATGCAATAACACAGTAGAACACCACAAAAATACACCACACAGTGTTTAGAAAAATATATAATATTTATCTGATAAGGTGCAGGTCAAAACGATTAACATGCAATAAGTATATGTTGAAATGTCACTGTAAAAATGAGAGAAAGTGTCTTTAGTCTCTTAAAAGCAACAAATGTCTCTTGCCAGAACAAAGTACCTGGTTGCGTTCAAAATCTCCACAAGAAACTTCACAGGAGGAGATGCGTCAAAAACAGGGAGGTGTGCGTCGATTTCTCGGGCGGCACACATCGATGCGTCATTTATTTTACATGCAGGGAAGGCTTTTCTTCGATTTCTGGCCCTCAGTGTTGGTTCCTCTTTGGGTTGAGGGGTTTTGGACACCCTGGGGATGATATGTTGAAATCCGGTGCTGGCAGTACGAAGTTACATGGGGTGCGTCAATCCAGTGGGCGTTGCATGGAAAAATCTACCGCACGGCAGGCGCTGCATCGATTCCTCTCAGGAATCGCGGCGTGGCGTGCAGGTATGTTTTTTGTTATATATATTGTTAGAAAGGGTGGTCACCCCTAACTTTTTGCCTGCCTCCCTCCACTTTTTTAACACTATTTTTGCCGGAAGGCTCCTCCTTCTCCTCAGCAGGCAAAGGCTCCCAGCCTGCCCTGCGGCCAGTCCTGACATTGCTCAGCCAGGGTACTCCCAGGCAGACTGGACGCCTGTGCCTTTTCTCTCTAGTCGGGCAACACAGTGCCGGGCTGGAGAGAGCACAGTGCGCATTTGTGTTTGGCCAGCCTGAGACAGCTGGCCAAACACACATGTGCACTGAGGGGAGAACACAGTGCACTCCCCTCCTCCCTCATGACCCCACCCCTTTAACAACAAAATGATAATAAGCCCAGTTTATTATCCTATTGTTATTACCCCCTTCGCTGCTAGGCCTTTTCCCCTCAGGTGCCAGGCCTTTTTTTGGCTATTTGGGGCAGTTTACGCTTAGGCCCTCATAACATCTTGTCCACTTAAGCTACCCACGCCAAATTTGCATCCTTTTTTCAATGTCCTAGAAATTCTAGAGATACCCAGACTTTGTGGGTTACTCTGAAGGAGACCAAGAAATTAGCCAAAATACAGTGAAAATTTAGGCCCATATTTATACTTTTTTAGCGCCGCATTTGCACCGCTTATTGATGCAAAATTGGGGCAAACTTGCAAAATACAATTGTATTTTGTAAGTTTGCGCCGATTTTGCGTCCAAAAATGACACAAATGTGGTGCTAAAAAGTATAAATATGAGCTTTATTTTTTTTAAAAAAAAATGGGGAAAAAGGGCTGCAGAAGAAGGCTTGTGGTTTTTACCCTGAAAATGGCATCATCAAAGGGTTTGCAGTGCTAAAATCACCAGCTTCCCAACTTTCAGGAACAGGCAGACTTGAATCAGAAAACACCATTTTTCAACACAATGTTGGGATTTTACTGGGACACACCCCATTTTTTACAATTTTTTGTACTTTCAGCCTTCTTCCAGAAGTTGGCAGAAATGGGTGTGAAACCAATGCTGGTTCCCACAAAGCTAAACATTTCTGAAAAGTAGACACAATTCTGAATTCAACAAAGGGTAATTTGTGTAGATCCTACAAGGTTTTCCTACATAACAGCTGAAATAAAATAAAAAATGAAATTGAGGTAAAAAACTGCAATTTTTCTCAAAGTTTTACTCTGTAACATTTACCTGCAATGTCAGATTTTTTAAAGCAATATACCATTATGTCTACTGGACTCTTATGGTTGTGGGGATATATAGGGCTTGTAGGTTCATCAAGAACCCTAGGTACCCAGAGCCAATAAATGAGCTGCAACTTGCAATGGGTTTTTATTTATTTATTTTTTTTCTTTTTGAATGTTGACATTTTTTGTTGAAAATTAAGAAATGATACAGAGTAATAAAAAATGCGGAATAGGGCAATGCCCATATGGTTATCACATAGGTTGAGTTCTCAGTTGACATACCTATTATTTTAACAGAGGTAGAATATGTACATTGGGGTATGAGACATAAGATAGAGAAGGGATAAGAGGGAGGGGGAAGTGGGGGAGAAATAAAGTTGGGTATGGGGGAGTGGGATGGGGGAATAGGTGGAGTAAGGTGAAGGGGAAATAGAGAGAGGGGAGGGGGTTAGGCGAAAGAAAATGGGTCTCTGCATCTAGGTGGCTCAAATAGTGTGGTAATGGTTTCTTTTGTGGCATGGACTATCATGTTGATTATTTAAGTGTGGATGTGAACATATTTGCCTATGGTGCAAAAGATAGGATCCAGAATAAAGGAGTAAGATAATTGGGGTTTGGTCAGGTGAAGCCTACATGTGTATCTTTGAACCGTGTGGGGCCCAGATTTTCTTGTGGGCTAGTCCTATGGGTCAGTGCTGATGTATCTGGAGATGAATTAGATTTGAAGGGGGGGAGTTATGGAGGGGGGAGGGGACGTGGACACTGCAGTCCAGAGGGAGGAGCAAGGGTTATGAGTGTGTGTGTGAGAGTTGGATATCTGAAAAAAATGGGGGTGGAGAGAATATCTAAGGGAAAGAAAGGGGGGTAGATTAGAGCAAGAAGCCGAACTGTATGTATATATATATATATATATATATATATGGAGGAGGCAGGCGGAGTGGGGGGAGGGGATGAGGGTGAGGATCATGTTGGCATCCTTCAGCTCTCCACCATCCGATGCCCATGGGTAGGATGGAAGTGAAGTAAGAGGTGGTGTGGGTAATGGGGACCCCTGCGGCCCTGATAGAAAAGAGCTCCAGGCTTCCCTGAATAGAGCCGCTTGATCTTGTAGGTTATAGATTACTCGTTCATGTGTGGCAGTTTATATCATAGCCGTCATCCATTCTGTCGGTGTGGGGGCGACGCTGGATCTCCAATGCGGTAGTATGCATATTTTGGCTGTGGCTAGTGCAGTGTGCAGCAATCTCTGTTGTGGGCGCGGTATGGGAAGGTATGGGCGCATGTCGTGGAGGAGGATGAGTGACGACGGGAGCGGGCATGGTATCTGGAGGGTGTCCTTTAGAACGTGGCGCACGGTATCCCACAAGGGTTGTATCGAGGGACAGAGGCAGAAGATGTGTAATAGGTCACAGTGAGGGTCTGTACATCTCCAGCAGTTTGTATGCGGGATGAGACCTGCCCTGAACAGCCTCATGGGGGTCCAATACCAGTCTTGGAGGATTTTCATGGACAGAACTTCAGCTGAGCTTCTAGCCTGCCTCTGTTGAGTGCTTCCAGGATATCCGACCAATCTTCCTCGGTGTATGTCGTTTCGAGCCGGTCTTGCCACCTCAGGTGCAGGCTGTCAAGAAGGGGTTGCGAATAAAGGTGATTGACTAGTACTCCGTACAAGCCTGTCCTTACGCCTTTGTGACGGCCCTATGTCTGCAGATAGGCGACAATTGGTGAGGATTTGACTACCCAATGTGGGGGGTCAGTGTTTCCAGGGAGTAGGTATGCCAGTTGGGACAGTTGTAGGGCCAACGAGTAGTGCTCCACAGAGGGGAGGCCTAAACCTCCGTGGGATCGCGTTTCCAGTATTTTTGCTGGAGTCAGCCTCGGGCGTGTAGAGCCCCACATGAAGATTCTTATTGAGGTGTCTATCCCGAGGAGCAGGGTCAGAGGCACATGTAGAGGGAGCATGTCTAGTATGTACATGAAGCGCAGAAGGGTGACCATCCTGACCGCCTGTGTCCTGCCCCACATGGAGAGTCCCAGCTGCGACCACTTGGCGAAGTCCTGTTTCATCCGACATATGGGAGGGTCTAGGTTGTCCTTGATCATATGCTCCAAACCTCGGTTGACAAGTGACCCGAGGTATTTGAGGCGTGCCGGTGTCCATTTAAATGGTAGCCCATGGGTTGCGGCCCTCGTTGTCTTTCGGGAGAGGGGTGATGATTCGCTCTTGTCCCAGTTCACTCGGTATCCTGACAGGGATGCGAAGTCCCCTATGATCGAGAGTAGTGCTAGGAGAGACAGGGCCTCGACCGGCATGTTGAGAGATTCGTGGAGAGTATGGCAGAGGGTACGCATATGGTTTATGGAGGTGCGGCCCAGTACGAATCATACTTGAGTGTTATGGATCAAGGACAGTAACACTTTCCGTAAGTGGGCTGCCAGCACGCTGGCCAAGAGTTTGATGTCCCCGTTTAAGAGAGAGATAGGACGATAGCTGCCGCATAGTAAGGGGTCCTTGCCTGGTTTAGGCAGGACCACGATAGTGGCCTTATTGGATAGGGTGCCAAGAGAGCCCTCCTTGCATGCCTCCGTGAGAGCCTCGTGCACCACAGTGGTCACCTCCTCCCCCGCCCATCTATAGAATTCAGCCAGGAAGCCATCCTCGCCTGGGGATTTGGGTAGGGGAGGTTTTTGATGACTTGTACTATTTCTTCTCTGCTTATATCACCCTATAAGAGAGCCCGGCCTGCCTCTGAAAGGTAAGGCAGATTGTCCGCAGCGAGGAAGGCCTCTGTTTGCTCTGTGGTGGTTACTGTCTCGGGGGTGTAAAGATGACGGTAAAGGCCGCAAATTCATTTACTAAGTCTTACGGTCTGGTTATTACTGTTCCTGATGGGGACGTAATGGCCGGGATGGTGGAAGCAGCCTCTCGCTGTCAAAGTTGTGACGCCAAAAGTCGACCCACCTTCTCGTCCTGCTCATAATGACGGCCGCGCAATCTTTGCAGTGCATATTCTGCCTGCGAGGTATATAGCTCATTGTGGTTCATGCAGGCTTGTTCGAGAGAGCGGCGTAAGCCTAGGGATGGATGAGCGGTGTATTGTCTGGTGAGTCTCCGGATGTCATCTTTGAGGGTTCGTTGGCGCGACTGCCTCTCCTTATTAGCTAATGCTGCATCGCGCATCATGTTATCTCTTAGGGTTGTTTTTGCTGCGGCCCATAGGACTCGTTTGGATGACACAATACTGGCGGTGTCAGCCATGTATGTGGATATGTGGGTCCTTAGTTGTTCTTTCCCTTGGGGGGAGCGCTACCTATGTACCGCAAAGCGCCATGGGTTTTTATTGTACACAAGGTATACAGCAATTCATTTGCTGAAATATAAGGAATGAAATAAGGGTATCAAGAAAACCTTTGTACTTCTAAAATTGGCACATGATAAGGTGTTGAGAAGCAGTGGTTATGTGCACATCTCTGAATTCCGGGATGGCCATACTTTCATGTGAATTACAGGGGATTTCTCAAATAGACATCTTTTTTTACACACTGTTTTACATTTGGAAGGGAAAAATGTACAGAAAGACAAGGGGAAATATCACTTGTTCTGCTAATCTGTGTTCCCCCAAGTCTGCCGATAAAAATGGTGCCTCACTTGTGTGGGTAGGCCTAATGCTCACGACAGGAAATGCAACATGGACACATCACATTTTTACATAGAAATATGACGTGTTTTTTGCAAAGTGCCTAGCTGTGGATTTTGATCTCTGGCTCAGCCAGCACCTAGGAAAAACCTATCAAACCTGTGCATTTTGTAAAACTAGAGACCTAGGGAAATCCAAGAAGGGGTGACTTGTGGGGCTCTCACCAGGTTATGTTACCCAGAACCCTTTGCAAACCTCACAATTTGGCTAAAAAACACTTTTCCCTCACATTTTGGTGACAGAAAGTTCTGGAATCTGAGAGGAGCCACAAATTTCCTTCCACCCAGCCTTCCCCCAAGTCTCCCAATAAAAATGGTACCTCACTTGTGTGGGTAGGCCTAGCGCCCGCAACAGGGAATGCCCAAAACACAACATGAACACATCAAATTTTCCCAAAGAAAACAGCTGTTTTTTAGAAAGTGCCTATCTGTGGATTTTGAGCTCTAGCTCAGCCGGGCCCTAAGGAAACCTACCAAACCTGAATATTCTTGAAAACTAGACACCTTGGGGAATTTATTTAGATAGGAAGACTTGTGGGGCTCTGACCAGGTTCTGTTATCTAGAATCCTTTGGAAACCTCAAAATTTTGCTAAAAAACACTTTTTCCTCACATTTCGGTGACACAAAGTTCAGGAACCTGGGAGGAGCCACAAATTTCCTTCCACCCAATGTTCCTCCAAGTCTCCCAATAAAAATGGTACTTCACTTGTGTGTGTGTAGGCCTAGCACCCGTGACAGTAAATGTCCCAAAACACTACATGGACACATCACATTTTCCCTAAGAAAACAGAGCTGTTTTGTGGAAAGTGCCTAGCTGTGGATTTTGGCATCTAGCTCAGCCGGCACCTAAGGAAACCTACCAGACCTGTGCATTTTTGAAAACTAAACACCAAAGGGAATCCACGATGGGGTGACTTGTGGGGCTCTCACCAGGTTATGTTACCCAGAATCCTTTGAAAACCTCAAAATGTGGCCAAAAAAACACTTTTTCTTCACATTTTGGTGACTGAAAGTTCTGGAATCTGAGAGGAACCACAAATTTCCTTCCACCCAGCATTCTCCCTAGTCTCCCGATAAAAATGGTACCTCACTTGTGTGGGTAGGCCTGGTGTCGTGACAAGAAATGCCCCAAAACACTGTCCGGACACATCAAAATTATCAAATACAAAACTACCTGTTTTTGCAGGGATGGGCACCTGCGTTTTTGGTCCTGGGCTCAGAAGCCATCTAGGGAAACCTACCAAACCCAGACATTTCTGAAAACTAGACTCCCGAGGGAGTCCAGGGAGGTGTGACTTGCGTGGCTCCCTCAATGTTTTCCTACCCAGAATCCTCAGCAGACCTCAAACTTAGCTACAAAATCATATTTTTTCCACATTTCTGTGTGGGATGAGTGTCCTGGTAAAAATGATACCTCACTTGTTTAGGTGGGCCAAGTGCCTGTTACAGGGAAGATTAAAAAACATGTTGAAATTGAGGGGGAACCAAAGCGGGTCCAAAATGGCAGTTTGAAAAAAAATACATTTTTAGGCAGACAAGTGCAGCATAATTTTTATCAGTATAGATGAGACAATACTGGGTGGTAGGAATTTTGTGGATTCATGCAGATTCCGGAAGGTTCTGTCACAAAAATGTGGGAAAAATGTGTGATTTCCAGCAAAGCTGGAGGTTTGCAGGTCATTGTGGGTAAGAAAATGGTGCGGGGTGCATGTGAAGCACACCACCCTGGAATCAACCAGATGTTTAGTTTTCATATGTGTCTAGGTCTTGTGGATTTTTCTAATTGACAGCATCCTAAAGTCCAAAAAGTGCAGCCATCACCATTCCAAGTGGGTCGATTTTGAGAGTTAGCCAAGCTCTCGTGGCCCAAATGTAAAACCAAAACCAAAAATAATCAAATGTCCTCTTGCTGGCTATGGAATAAGATGTTTTAGTGTGCAGGGGAGAGCTGAAAGACTGTTACCCCCTTCAATTGGGGTGGGGGCATAACCAGGCCCATAATGGTTTGTAGCCACCACCCCACTATTTCTTTTTAATTCCCTGGCATCTAGTAGACTTTCTGCCCACCTGGGGTGTGGATCGGGGGTAATTGTCCCATCTTCCCACTAATGGGCAGAACAACTTTGGCCCCATTTATTTGGGGTGGGGGTATGTCCAAACCCCCATCCTCTTATTTTGGAAAATAAATCTTCCCTGGTGTCTGATGGCCCTTCCAAAAATAGGTGGATCTGCCCCCAAAGGGGGCAGATATGGCCAACGGTAATGTGCCCCCATGGGGAGCGACCCTTGCCCAAGGGGCTGCCCCCAAACAAAACACACACATTCACACACATCAATCCCTGGTGCCTAAGTGGTTTCTGCCGGCCTCATAGAAATAGGCTGATCTGCCCCCAAGGGGAGCAGAAATGGGCTAAAATAAATTTTTCCCCCCAAGGGAGTGACCCTTGACTAAGGGGTTGCTCCCCTTGTGTGAAATTGGTGCAAAAAAAAATTCCCTGTGCCTAATGGTTTCTTCCCCCCTTGGAGGCAGATCGGCCTAATAAAAATAAATTTGCGCCCCAAGGGAATGACCCTTGCCTACGGGGTCGGTCCCCTTGCATGAAATTGTCGTAAAACATAAAAATCGGTGGTGTCTAGTGGTTTCTGCCGCCCTTGGGGGCAGATTGCCCTAACAAAAATAGGCCAACTGCCCCCAAGTGGGGTAGAAATGGCCTAAATACAATTTGCCCCCCAGGGGAGCTACCCTTGCCTAAGGGGACACTCCCCATACATAAAAACATAAAGTAAATAAAAAAATATATATCCCTGGTCTCTAGGGGTTCCCGCCCCCGGGGGCAGATCAGCCTAATTATAATAGGCCGATCTGCCTTCAGGGGGGGCAGAAAAGGCCTAAAAATATTTTGCCCCCCTGGGGAGCAGCCCTTGCCCAAGGGGCCGCTCCCCTTAAGCTTCAGTATATAAAAAAAAATCCCTGGTGTCTAGTTGTTTCTGCCCCCCTTGGGTGCCGATTGGCCTAATAAAAATAGGCCGATCTTCCCCCAAGGGGGCAGAAATGGCCTAAAAGTAAATTTGCCCCCAAGTTAGTGACCCTTGCCTAAGGGGTCGCTCCCCACATACATTAAAAAAAGAATGAAAAAAAATATCCCTGGTGTCTAACGGTTTCTGTCCCCCTGGGGGCAGTTCGGCCTAATTATAGTAGGCCAATAAATTGCCCCTTGGGGAGCGGCCCGTGTCCAAGGGGCTGCTCCCCTTATTCAATCAAAAAAAAAAAAGAAAAATCCCTGGTGTCTAGTGGGCATTTCTGCGGCCCGATCGGGCAACAGGAATGCTGAGAAAGACATCAAAGGAAAGGAAAGGCCTTTTCTTTCCTTTGATACCTTTCTCACCCCTCCAGTGATTGGAAGAGAAATGCAAAAGCAATTCTCCTTTGATCAGCGCTGGAAGCAGAGCCACTGATGAGGTCGCGCTCTGAAATCATCATACGCCACGGGGCAGTGGGAGCGGGGGTGGAAGGGGAAGTGATTCCCCTTCCATCCCTGCCCAGGAGAGGGGTGTGCCAGTCCCCGGGGGAGCTCTAGTGTTTTTCCTGTGGGACGCTAGCTGGACATAACGGTTACATCCTTGTTACCCGAGCGGTGCTGCCCAGGATGTAACTGTTACGCCCAGGACACCCAAGGGGTTAAAGGTTTGCAGTGGCTGCTGCTGGCAGGGAGGAAGCTCCTCCGCCATTGCAGAGATGCTGCAATCTACAGACTATGACTAGTGTCTATTACTCTTTTGCTGAGGTAATAAGTCCAAGAGCAAAGCAAACACCATCTCAAACTTCAATAATAGCCACACACCAATCACTGGTGAAAACTTCAAACCTTCTTTTAACTAGAGCCACCAATAAGAAATGAGTACACCGGGCAAAAAATAACCCATTGGTAATCCCTGGTATAACATGGATTGCAAGCAGGCAAAGATAGTATTAATAGAGAATCTGAGGTATGGGAATACCCAGGCAAAAGGGGAACCAGAGACAACAATAAAAAGACAGTAGCCAGTGCCAAAAAGAGGTGGGAATAGATGAATTGGAGTGATCTTCTTCAAGCAACAAAGTCCAGAGATATGACTACATTTTGGAGAGTTGGGGCTAATGGAAGAAAGAAGAAAGTTGCATCCACTGAACATTATATGGACACTGCTACCTGAACTGAATGCTTTAGTAACCTTTACTTAGAACCTAAGTTATTCACCTGTGAACCTCGCCACTTGAGAATGCCACAGATTTTTTCGTCCTGGAAGAAGCAACACAAGAGATTGACACTATCAAGCCAGAAAAAGCTTCTGCCTAGATAAATTACCATGGGACAAAGAGGTGTTGGTCCCCTAAATTAACTTGGCTACTAACTTGATAGTTTCAGGAGCGGCAATCCCCGCCACATGAAAGAGGGCTGAAATAGTCCCTATTAATAAAAAGGTATTTAGCAAGAACCATGGAACAATCAGCCCATTAGTTTAATAGATGTATTGCAGAAAATCTACACTACACAGGTGTTGAACAGATTAAACAAATGGATAGACAATAACAATACCTAAATCTCTGACCAAGCAGGGTTTAGAATGCAAACAAACACCGTCAGTCAAGTCTTCAGACATTTGTGCATCTTGTGGAACTATATTAAAATAAAAGCACGGCATATTTACTTTGCATTCCGGTAGCATTCAATCTTGTGCCTTGAGGACCCTTGTGGGCCTCCTTAAAGAACCAAGGTGTACCTGAAGGCATCTTGAGCCAGATAGTTGGGTTACATCAAGGCAATTATGTGAGAGTTCTCTGTTGTATGAATGGCAAACTCACAGACCCATTCCCCATTAATAGAGTGAGGCAGGGATGTGTGCTTGCACCAACCATGTTCTCACTCTAAATTAATGATGCAATTGATCATCTTAATAAATCTAAGCACGATTCACCAAAACTCTGTGGAACCCTATCCCAGCATTATTATTCACAGCTGACACCATCTTGATTTCAAAGACATTGAAGGGTCTCCAAATTTTATTGGATGATTTTAATATATATTGCAGCAAAAAGGGCTTAAAACTAAGGGCCTGATTTTTACTTTTTTAGCACCACATTTATGTCATTTTTGATGCAAAAGCAGCACAAACTTACAAAATTCAATTATATTTTATACGTTTGCGCTACTTTTGCACCAAAAAATGACACAAATGTGGTGCTAAACAAGTATAAATCAGGGCCTAAATATCAGGAAAACCAAATACATCTGGAGCAATGTCTTTGCATATCTACTTTGCAGCCCAAAAAAGTTATGCAGAAGAAAGTAAACACTTTATCAAGACTGGGACAGTTTTCTTCATTCTTTGTGTCTCTGCACAACCCATATTGATAAATGTGCCCCTCTGCAGTTAAACAATGCAATTACATAAGAGCAGGCACACAGTTGAGCTCTTTGTGAACACACTGGTTCATGACATGGCTCCTAGTAGTTTTATTCTTGTGGTCATCATGAATAGTTTGCAAATGTGATTTGGCAAAATATGCAAGGAGAAGTGGCAAATTAATTAGAATATCATTCTCAAAGATACAAACATAATTTTATATATATTGGTGAAGTACAAATGTAAAAAAACTATCATCTTTGTATGCAAGATGTAAGAATTTATTTTCCCCCCACTTTATGTTGGGAGACAGTATTCTGGTCTCTCATTCTTCACCGATGAATATTACACTTATATTTAGCAGAGGTCTTGTTTCCAAACATTATGGAATGGCCTAGCAAACACTAGAAGCAACACTGTTAGAATGACAATGATATTAATTATGTGCATATATCATGTCTTTCTAAGTGATCCGAGGACTACTTTAGACATTCGACAGAGTTACTCCTAAATTACTGATTATTTAGTAACTAAAAAGAGACCAACTTAGATTTGAAATGTCACAAATTAGGATCCAACATGTTAGCTATTTCTGAAGAAGATGTTTTATTATTTTGGCTCAAAACATCATTACATTTCTTTCACATTTCATTGTTTGCTCACTAACAAAACTATTCTCATTAGTAACTACAGTTTGTGAAAGGAACGAGAACGAACTCACACTTCCTGCACTGTTAAGACAAGAGAGTCAATGCAAAGCATCTTCACTGCTCAGCAAGTGGTTAGGTCGGAGATTAGCCCTCTCCCAGGGGTGCAGCTATTAACAGTGAGGTAGGTGCAGTCACACCGGGGTTCTGGGTTGTTGGATCCTCTGAACCCTAATTGTGTTTTGTTTTCTATCAAACTGTGAGTACCATCCCTCATTTTCAGTGCTTGCAATATGGCCCATATCACGCTTGTTATGCCATTGCCCAGGCCCCTCCACAGCTGATTACTTTGTGTACAGGACAGACATTTAAACATTGGACTTCTTCCATCTTTCATCCAGTTACATTCAGGTATGATACTTGTTTCAATCACTTCTCAAACTCTGCGAAGGGGCTGCAGACGCTTGTGCAGCCCCTTCACTAATACAGCTAGTGCTTCTGTACATGTAATACAAGGGCTATCTCAAGAGGGTGTTCCCTTATTTGCATGAGTGGCCCCATGCAAATAAGGCAATCTCTTGACATCTATGCCTATGCCATATTATGGACTCAGGTGCAAAGGCGAAGAAGCAGTGAGGAAGTGCACTGACAGTGTGCCACAAAAAGGTGGTGCACTATCAGTGCGCCCCCGAAGGCAGGGCTTTGAGGGGTCAAGAGAGTATCATGGACCCCACAGACGTCCCCTTGCACGTGGGTGCAATCAGTCATTGCACTTGTGGTTTTGAAGTAGCCGCTCCATAGTTCACTTTAATGCGCTGCCCCCAGGGCAGCACAAGTTCACAGCTGCCTTAAGGGAAGCATATTCAACATGATAGAGCACACGTTCTCTGTTTGCACATGGCACACCTAATTGAAGGTCCACTGTGACTCAAACACGGAAAGTGCACCCTATATGTGATAGGGACCATGATGTCCAAAATAGACCTTGCCAGATTTTTAAAATACCCACTTTTTACAAAAACGTATTCCCTTCAAAGTTCCTGACAACAAAATTATCTTTCTCCTGATAATCTGCCACTAATCCATTTTTTTTTTACATGTTTTGGACTCATATACTCTATGCAATTCCATTTCCTTTTATTAAGGGCATCCTTAGGTCGTGTTGTCCACTTTGCCACGTCTCTACAGATTCAGTTACCTAGAACCCTCGTGGGATAGTTGTCTTGAGCTCTATCATGTGCCCTTGTTTACGCTCTGCTGTTTCAGAAGTATTGGTATTGCATGTGCACTAAAATAAGCTGTACACTTGTTAATCATGACCCTACTTTTCCATAGGAAAACTTTATAGTTAACAGGTTGAACCCTATGTTGGAGTTGTCGCCATTGTCGACCACAGTTACTGGATCAGCCCTGGCGTGGTTCAACTGTTTTCTTTCAGATTGCTTCATTTAGTTATACTTTATCTCAGTATGATCATTTTATATGTGGCACCCCTCGCGATTCTACTCGTTAATCAGTGTTTGCATGTGACCTCTGCCTAATCTCATCCATTCTCACAGAGCTGGGTTTTTATATACGTTGATGGCATCCAATTTGAATGGTGATGTTTCATTGGTTAGGGCACTGAGAGAAGTCAAAAGCATGAATGACATGAGCAGCTCCTGGCTTAAGCTCAATGATGGTAGAACGAAGATCATACTGATTGAATGTTGACACTCAACTGAACGAAGCCGTTAGTCTCCAACCAAGCCTTTTCCATAGTACACAGCTACACATGTTACAAACTGTGCCCTAGGAATCTCCTTTCTTTTTGATCTTTAGAGGGCAAAAATATGAAAGTCACAGTACTTGTTGGCTCATATTTAGATTTTGCAAATTCTCTGTATTTCGGCTCACCAAATTATCAACTAACATGCCTCCAAGTAATTAAAAAACACACCAGCCATAGAGTTGTGAACTTTCCTACACCCGCATATGCTGAAAACTTTACTGTCCTCTGAACGTTTCCAACTAAGTGATGGTTGCATTTGGGGTTCCACTTATGGTCAGTCAGTTTTGTAACTTCTTATTCTCAGTGCCTCAAACTCACTAGTGATCGCTCGCTTTATGAGAGCATCTTAACATAAGATAGATACAACAGTACTTCTAAAAATGGAATGGGTGGTTCACTCCCCTCAGATTTTTTGTGGGAACTGCCATCTTAAACATGGTGGAATACAAAATGCTTTTGGCACATAGTTTATATCTTACCCTAGTATTCAAACTGTTTCCATAGTCCATATTTAAAATAAATATTTGTTTTTTCTTTTAAGTCAACCTGCTATTTTCACCTCTTCTCTTCCTTGTCATATATGACTGTGTAAATACATTCTGCTTGTGAGGCTCATTATGAGTTCCCTTTTTCAGAGACATAGAATTTGCTTGAAAACAAGAAGTTACTCAAGAGCCCATTCAACCTGTCTCTTTCTATACCCACAAACCAACATAAAGTAACAGAATCATAATTCAGGGCATGGTGCATTTGCTTTACAACAGTTAAAAGCACACTGGCATTTAACACAACCCTGGCATTTCAGAATCTCAGGAATACTTTAAAATAATCCATGCAAATATATCTGCGCACATGTTGGTTCAGTAAAGAAAATCTACAGTATTGGAGACACTGAGTTGTGATATAATGCTACTATTCAACATGGCATTCTAGTAGGTGATTTTGATGAAGAACCTTATATCATAAGAAGTATTACCAAAGCCAATAGGGGTCGTTTTCTTGTGCAAGCATGCCATGTACACGTGTAGTTCATTTACATAAACACATTAAAGAACAGGTATTCCTGAAGTATATAAAAGGGAGTTCAGATTGCTTGATTTAAATAAGTTAAATAAGAAACTTTTTTGTTAACTCATACCTCACAGAAAGTGCCATGTCCCTCTTATGATTAACCAGAAAACTGTTTAATTAACAGTCATGAAATTGAATCTCAGAGACCCTGTTCTAGTATTAAGGGAAAAAAATATTATGGTTTATATGGAGAGTGTAGCATGTATCTTCTTTTTGTTCATATACAACTTAATCAGGGAAGATAAGCTTCTAGAGCCGAGGCTAGCTTTTATATGGGGAAAATCATACAAATACTACATTATCTTATCCCTTACTATAAGTCCCTCTTAAGTCATACACAAGTGCTTGAAGGGTCTTCCTCAAAGTGCAATACCTCAAGGCATTACTACATGCCACTGAAGTTTATTTCACAAAGGCATTGTACTTCAAGCTGTACTGCATGTCCTCTTGAGTCAGACACAAATCCTTCTTGTACGGACCTCAGGCCACTGTGAGCGGTCCCATAAGCATCCTCAAAATATTGCAGTGTCATTACCCCTCAATATCAGGATACCAGAGGATTATGAGAGAAGCATATGCCCTAGAATTTCTCCTTTGGTTGAAAGTGGATCATAGCAATGGCAGAAACTCAAGTACACCATATGAGAGAGAGGACGTGGCTTCAACACTTCACCGCTTATTCACTTCGGCCCTTCTAATGAGTTATTATGTGATATTACATTATATAGTCGAGGAACTTCATTTCTGAAAGTAAGATGGCCTGATTCTAAAATTGCTGCTCTGAAATCATGTAAGAATGTGGCTTTTTGATTTTGAAGAATTAGAGGGAATTTTGGGGTTATCAGGAAAAAGAGAAATCAATAAGAGGGTCATCTGAGGGTCAACAGTCGAACCACAGGAATAGAAGTGACATGCTATGACATAATAGTAAATTAATTTGAAGGCAAAGCTAAAATCATATTTGTAGCTTTGTTAAATTTCCTCTCCAAAAATTTATGAGATTTAGCAAAACAACATAATTATTAATGTTCCTTAATTTTCAGACGTAGAAATTGATCCTGGACACACATGTTTATATAATTGTGAAGGTTAATTTGAGCCAGAGTGCGCTGATGGGGCCCACCACCATTTATTTTCGGGGATCAGCACTTATTCTGCCTGCCCCATCCTAAAGTAAATAAAAGAGAAACTCCAGGCCTCAGTTTGTACAAACCTGCTGCTGTCTGCCTAGTGGAGGGCCTGGGTGCCAAGACAGGGCAGAACCTCCTGCAGCACGCCTCTGTTCTGCTCAGGCACCAGAAGAATGTAATGCTCTAATATCTGCACAGAAACCATTTCACTACATTAGACTGTCTAACTACTAAAGTGAAATGTTCCGGCTGCGCATGGTAAAGAAATATTTAAGTGCAGTGAATCTTTTCCTGCACCCGTTATCACCCCCCCAACGCAACCATGTGTACACCATATTTAAAATGCAGTGCACCATGGCAGTAGTTAGGGAACTAATGTTAGAATTTTTTACTCTAGTCCAGCGCTTTGCAGGATTAGCGTAAAAAATTCTGACGCTAATTCCTTAAGCACTCACAGGCCCATTGTAGGAGTGGAAGCCTCTTTTTCATTCCTGCTGTGAGCAGGTGTTAAAAGTGCCAAAAGAAATGACGCAAGAAAACCTTTTAGATTTTTATGGCCGTCCTACTGGGGGAATGCCCCCTTTGCATACATTTTCCCTGGCACAGACATGATGTAGTGCAAGGGGTTACAAAGTGGCACAATGCATGCATTGTGCCACTTTGAAAATATAGCCTGGCGTTTATGGCCTTCTAATGCCACATTAGCTTAAAAATAAATTCTCTAATGCGGCGTTGAAATGGTGCTAGGGGCTCTTAACTATGCCCCACACTTTCACATGAAGACATCGCAACATTCAAGGAGTTAAGTGCAGCAGTCCTGATAGGTGAAGACTGACTTTGAAATAGGCCCTTATAAGACCCTAAACTCATTACATCCTTAATTTTGCAGCCAAAACAAGGATTGATTTTTCACCGAAGACTATAAAAATCCTTAAAGCTATCCATGTCAGGGAAATAGTCCCTGTTTCCTTCTCATGTTTTATTTCATCTTGCATTCCTTAGGAGTATCTGCTTTTACCAGATGTTCTGTTCTGTTTCTGTAGTTTGTTTTAGAGCCACATATGAGTAGAATGCAGACTGTGAACATGCACATTCAGTTATTGACCTCTCTGTAGAGAAAGTGCATGAAGGTACACAGTTGTCGAAATACATTCAGTCCTAAAAGAAAATAAATTGCAAATTGTCATTTCTATGAGTAAGGGTGGTTAAGTTGACAAGATGAAAGAAGGTTTGCACTGAAGGGGAGAGTGTGAAAGGACAGTGCTAAAGAAGAAGTAGATGCCCTGTGAGATATCCACGGTCCGCGGAGGGCGGGGGAGAGTGAAGGACAAAAAAAACATGAATGTATATATTGGAGTAAGAAACAGCATAGGGAAACAGTGTGATGGGGACGATGGGAGTGAATAAGGCACTGAATATCACTAAATATCACTACTCCATTCAGTGTCCATAATAAAGTTCAATTCACAGTCTCATCTGTTAAAAAATGAAACATTTTGGGGCATGTTTAAAAGCCTTTAGTGCCACCAGAGCGTCACTTTTTGTGACGCTCTGGTGGTGCAATTCCCTGCGCCGTATATACAAGGTGGTGTTAAGCCACTTTTTGTGGCATAGCTCCACCTTGTTAATACTGTCCCTTCACATGCAGCCGTTAGCGTGTAAGGGGCTTACAATGGGTGTTGCTGTGGGCATTCCACAGCAACACCCATTGCATTTTGAAGCTACCTCTAATTTACAATTTTTCGTAAACCTGAGGCAGCGCCAAAATCTAACGCTACCCCAGGGGTGGCGTTAGCAAGGCGCAAGGAGGATGAATACTTTTATTCCTCCTCGTTTTTTGCTTTTTCTGTGTGTGCTGCATTCTGTAGCATGCATAGAAAGAGCAAAATGTCAGAAAGTATCATTTATATGTGGGAAGGTGTCCCTTCCTGCACAAAAACAATCATTTCAGAATGACGCCTTGGCACTTCTGTGTGGGCTGCGTACTGCAGCCCACACAGAAGTGCCAAATCACCCGTAGTGATTGTTTATGTGCAGAAAGGGACACCTTCCCATACACAAACAATCAAACCACCTCAACACAGACATCCTTGCACAATGGTGCAAGCATGCCTGCGTTGGTGCTAGGCAGCTCAACTTACTGCCAGCGCAGGGGGAAAAGCAGGGGTGCATCGTATTCTGTTAAATGCAGTGCATCCCTGCGTTTCTAAGTTGATGCAACGCAGTGCTGCCAATTTTGGCGCAGCAATGCACTGAGCCACTTTTTAGTAGATCTGGCCCCTTGAATCTTAATTATTGATAGCAATGACGTTGTAGTTGCTCATTTATTTAGTAGATAATCCTACGAGCACTGGCAAATCCAATAGTCTTGGCTTGTTTTAAGTGAGTGTCCATTGTTGTATTATATGTTTGGATGAAAAAATTAAAACTCAAGGGGATGCACACAAACACTGCTCACGTGGCACACTTCGTACAACAAAGGATTGCAGTGTAGATGTGTCAGGCCATGTCCTTCATCACATAGGCCATGTATTTTGGAAAAGATCCCTAGTTACACTTTATTGGCCAACCTCCCTTCAGACACCTCCCCACACCTTTTTCATCATGTCATTTAAAACACTGATAGCATTTTGGGGTATAAACTACACAATATTGGTGGTTTTATTTGTTATTCCATAGCAGTTTCCACTTTGCCATGGTAATAAAGCTAATGCAAATAGTTTTATTGTTGAAGAGTTTAGTCTCTTGTGCTAAAGGAATTTTAAAAGAAAAATGAGATGTACAATGCATAATTTAAGAAAAGAGGGAAGGCTCACTTTGCTTACTCCCTGAACATCAACATTATTGGAAGTAGGAGGAGCCAGCATGGCAGTTGATGGTGCCAGAGGTAGAAGTGGGCAGTTACATTGGGGAAGTCGGCAGCTGCCCCTTAAGAAATATTTTAGGCACCTGTACCTATTTGTTTAGTAACAAATTAAACATTGGTTATTACTACCACTTCTTAAGAGAAAACCAGCACCTGCTTGAGTTGAACTCCACTAATTAGTTCTTACAACAATAAAGCCCTCATTACAACCTTGGTGGTAAATCCCGCTTACCGCCGTGCTGTCGGCTGTCAAGATACCGTGGCCGCGGCAGAAATCCGCTACAGGTATTACGACCCACATCTTGTAATCTGCCTTAATACAGACATCCACTCAAGTCCGCCATACCAAAGGTCAGTGAGAAACTGGTGATAGCAAAACCCACACCGTTACGCCAACAGGAATACGCCCTCACTATCACGACCCACAAATCAATGTGGCGGGCATTCAACTGCAGTAATCCATTGGCGGTACACACTGTTGCGCTAAAAATACACACACATTTACAAATCACAACCACATTGAACAATTCAAAATACACACACCTGATACACATACACACACCACACCCACATACTCACACCACTGTAAAACACACACCCACATTACCCACAACCCCTTACAATAAAAATCTTGGAAGAAGCAGAGAGAGAGAGACTAGAAAATACAACACCAGCATCCACAGACACACTCATACAACATCCACGCACCTCAAAGAACACACATCAACACAACACATCACACAGCACAACAAACTTCACCCACACCACGTTATGGCACCGCAAAGACACCCCAGGTTTTCTGAGGAGGAGTACAGGGTCATGGTGGAGGAAACCATCGGGGTAGAATCACAGCAATTCGGATCACAGGTGCAGCAGACCTCCATTGCTAGGAAGATGGAGCTATAGCGGAGAATTGTCGACAGGGTCAATGCAGTGGGACAGCATCCAAGAACATGGGATGACATCAGAAAGAGGTACATTCCGTGGTATCCAGACACCAGGCAGCTGTACAAAGGACTGACGGTGGACCCCCACCTCCTCCCCCACAACTAACAACATGGAAGGAGCAAGTCTTGGCGATCATGCATCCTGAGGGCCTCGCAGGAGTATCAGGAGGACTCAACTCTGGTAAGGCAAATCTTTACTACTATATCCCCCACCTTACCTGCGTGCTATCAAAAACTCCTACCCCAACCCTCACACCAATCACCACAACCCCCCACAGATACCCCACTATCACAATCCACACATCCCAAAACCAAGCCCTGCATGTTACACCAATGCATGGACACCCATCACCAAAGAATGTCCAGTACAGATACTCACCCAGGCCCCAAGATCACCAATCAGACAAAGGCAAAGACAATAAGGCAAGCACAGGAGTAGAGGATAACTCACCCATAGCACAAGATGCACACAGACACTATAACTATGCATTTACACCCCAACAGGACCCGTACCCAACGTCACCAGACAGGTGGTGCCAGACATATCCAATCCCCCACAGAAGAGGCCCACAGTGACAACAGCAGCTCTGCATGCCTGGATCAAGATGACCAGCCCGGCCCATCAGGGACCTCTGGACAGTTTGTTCCCCTGCCACAGTCCCAAGCCACCACTGAACCTTCCCCCTCAGGAAACACCACCACAGCACCCACCCAGCGGGCCCATCCCTCTGACCCCAGGACACTTCAATCAGCAGTGTATCCACCATTACAGGGACCCCAGGCAACCCCACTAACCCAAGACAATCAGGGACCTGGGGTCAGTAGCAGTGGGCGCACGGTTCAGGGGACAGAGGCACATGATAACAGGGAAGCTGGGAGGACTGCTGTGCGAAAGGGGGAGGACAGGCCCAGGGAACCCACTCTCCATGAGGCACTCTCCAACATCATGGGAGCATACCACCATTCCCAGGAGACCATGGGCACGGTACTGGCCAAGTTTCAGGAGACACAGCAGCTGCAGGAGGAACAGTTCCTGGGGATCAGGCAGGACTTGAAGTCCATTAACACCACCCTGGTCACCATTGCAGGGGTGCTGCCAGACATGGCCAACACCATGAGGGACACAGTGGCACACCAACGGGACCCTGACACTAGCCTGAACAATTAACAGCCCTCCACCTCTGCTGGTGCTAGTGGACAGGAGGTCCAGCCACAGGACCAACAGGCCACCAGCACCCCACCCCCTGCAGAAGGAGAACCACCCCTCAAATGGTCCCTGAGATCCAGGAACAAGACAGAGAACATTGCCAAGACCCCCACCAGGAAATAAGACTCTCCTTATTGTCACCCTTCTGTCCCACTATGTCACCCTGACAAACTTGAAATGCCATTACTCCACCTCCTATGCCCCCCTGGACAATGCACCTGTGATACCAATAGACTGGACTCCACCATGGGCATTCCTCCACCATCACCCCAGCCCATTGCACTGCCCCCTCTACTTATTAGCACTGAAATAAACACCCTAGAATCACAAATCAATCTGGAGTCAGTCTGTGCTTTCACAAATGTGTTATTACAACCTTTCTGAAAAATAGCAATGTCAATGTTAATTTTCACATACCAATGTTAGACAGTTGTTGGGCAGCAGTAAACATAGCAGAAGGCAGAAAGTGGTACCCAGATCTGTGAAATGGAAAGGCAAAGTGAACAGTCAGAGTCCACACACAGAGCTAATAAGGCAGAATCAAGCAATGTCCTATGGTAGTCTGATATAAGAGCAGTAGTGCCAGTCTCTTACCTGTGCCTCACTGGAAGTATTACATGATGATGTTGTTTCGGTTGTCTATATCTTCTTCTTCTGCCTCCTGTTCGTCACTGTCCACAGCCTCCACAGCTGCCACGAGACCAACATCAGGCCCATCCTCCTGCAGAAAAGGCACCTGCTGTCGCAAAGCCAGGTTGTGCAAAATACAGCATGCCACGATGATCTGGCACACCTTCTTCGGTGAGTAGTATAGGGAGCCACCTGTCAGATGGAGGCACCGGACCTGGCCTTCAGGAGGCCGAAAGTCCGCTCTATTATCCTCCTGGTTCTCCCATGTGCCTCATTGTAGCGTTCCTCTGCCCTTGTCCTGGTATTCCTCACTGGGGTCAGTAGCCATGACAGGTTGGGGTAACCAGAGTCACCAGCCAATATCGAGGGACAACTTTTAGACACACACCAACCCTTAGGGACTCTCCCATACCCAGACACCGGTTTAAACTGTGTGGGGACCTTGGGCTCACCTATTACCCACACAAGGTGCCTCTGGAGTTGCCCCATCACATAAGAGATGCTGCTATTCCTCAAAATGTAAGCGTCATGCAAAAAGCCAGGATACTTGGCATTCACATGGGAGATGTACTCGTCTGCCAAACACACCATCTGCACATTCGTGGAATGGTAGCTTTTGCGGTTTCTGTACACTTGTTCATTCCTGCGGGGTGGGACAAATGCCATATGTGTACCATCAATTGCACCAATGATGTTGGGGATATGTCCCAGGGCATAGAAGTCACCTTTCATTGTGGGCAAATCCTCCACCTGAGGGAAAACGATGCAGCAGCGCATGTGTTTCAGCAGGGCAGACAACACTCTGGTCAACACGTTAGAGAACATCGGCTTTGACATCCCTGATGCCATGGCCACTGTTGTTTGAAATGACCCACTAGCCAGGAAATGGAGTACTGACAGGACCTGGCCTAGAGGGGGGATTCCTGTGGGATGGCGGATAGCTGACATCAGGTCTGGCTCCAACTGGGCACACAGTTCATGGATTGTGGCACAATCAAATCTGTAGGTGATAATGATATGTCTGTCTTCCATTGTCGACAGGTCCACCAGGGGTCTGTATACCGGAGGATGATGCCAAATCATCATCTGCCCCAGCAGACATGCCCTATGGAGGAGAAGGGTGAGCAGAGGGTCATACACCACAAAGCATTCACAAGGGTGTTTTGAACAATTGTGATGTAATCAGTGTGTGGTGCTGTCTGTCCATATTCCTGCAGAAAAGTGATGTGACGCAGTTAGTTGCCCTGCTATGTGCCCCCCTGAAATGGCGGCTGCCTGACCTGTAAGGAGGGACAAGGGAAAATTAGGTAACAGCGCTGGCGTTGTGCAGCTTCGCGGTAGGTGGATGAAGACCGCGCCGAAATTCAGCATTGGTTATCATTGGGCCCTATGGGTTCCAGGAGCCAATGACGATGTACGCCGGCGGTGACGGTACACACCGCCGCGGACGTGACCACCATTTTCTATCTGTTCACTCACTTGATACCTGACCTTCAACAGGAGAGGACCTACACTGCAAGTGCTGCTGTGACCTGAGTCTGGAAGCGACAATGGCTACAGTGTCTGGGAAAAGGGCCCTTGCCTTCACCGCGGAGGAGTTGGACAACTTGGTCGCTGGGGTCCTCCCCCAGTACACGCTAATCTACGGTCCTCCAGACAAACAGGTGAGAACATTGTGAGCATGATGGATGGGACATGAATGTATAGAGTGGCATGGATAGAAGATTCTGGGTGGGGGTGGCCTGAGGCCAGCAAGTGAGGATGGTCAGTGTATGTGTTTCTGGGCCAGGGTGGGAAGTTGTGGCCAATGAGTAAGACGAACTGGATGGGGGAGTAAAATCCATTCTTTCTTCACTTTTCCTCTAGGTCCGCACCCACCAGAAGATGGGTATATGGCGTTCCATCGCCAAGGAAGTGTGGACCCTGGGGGTCTACCATAGACGGAGCACCCACTGCCGCAAAAGGTGGGAGGACCTGCACCGCTGGAGCAAGAAGACGGTGGAGGCCCATCTGTGGATGGCCTCCCAACGTGGAAGTGGTGCCCGTCGCACCATGACCCCCCTGATGTACCGGATCCTGGCGGTGGCATATCCTGAGTTGGATGGACACTTGAGGGCATTACAACAGCCACAAGTAGTTGAGTACAGTCTCATTCAGCTGACTCTGCGTGCTGTATGAAGTGTCTGGGTGGGGGAAGTGGGCTGTGGGTTACCCTAGGCCAGGGCAAACGTGCCAGGGTAGATCCATTGTTAGGCTGGCTCTGTGGCGCTCCAACTCCAAAAGTGGTAGTAGCCATTTACACCTAGTCAGGCTCCTGTGGGTTACAGGTGTGCTACAAATGGGCACAGGTAGTCCCCCATGCGCATGTGATTTTCCCCTGAACTGTTAGTGCATGGCCTAGTGCATAGGGCTGCTCCCTGTGTGTTGTGTCTTCCAACGGTGGTGTTGTTGCAGGCATTGACCATGTTTCTCCTCTGTCTTTCTTCCCCTTTTTGTTTTGTCACCCTGTCCCTGTGTGCATTAGCATTATCTTGCGGAGGAGCATTGGCACCGGAGCAACCCCATAGCCCAGGAGGGTGAATGTACGGAGTCTGACGGCACCAGTGGGATGGAGGGTGAAGGGAGCTCCAGGACAGGGACACCAGCAACAGCGTCCTCCTCTGATGGCAGCTCCCTAGCGGTGGTGGGCATCTCTGTGCCCACCACAACAACAGGTACAGCCGCCACCCCCCCTACCAGCACCGCCCTCCCAGCAGCCCCTCAGCGTGTTTCCTGTGCCCGCTCACCCAGGAGGGTGGGCATCTCCTTCGCCCCATGCACCTCAGGCCCTGCCCCAGTCAGCCCTGCTGCCCTCAGTGAGGAGGCTATTGACCTCCTGAGATCCCTCACTGTTGGGCAATCAACCATTTAGAATGCCATTCAGGGTGTCGAGAGGCATTTGCAGCAAATAAATGCATACCTGGAGGGCATTCATTCTGGTGTGGCAGCCCACCAGAGAACATTTCAGGCTCTGGCCTCAGCACTGATGGCAGCCATTGTCCCTGTGTCCAGCCTCCCCCTCCAACTTTCACTACCAAGACCCAATCCCCTCTACCTCAGCCTATCCCAAGCACACCATGAGACCAGCATGCTCACTCATCAACACACAAGAGTGGACATGGCAAACATAAGCACCACACATCCCACGGGCACTCACACAAGCACCATACCCATGCAGACACACCAACGTCCACTGCCTCCACTGTGTCCCCCTCTTCCACGTCCTCCTCCTCCCTCCCAGTCTCGTCTCCACTCACACCTGCATGCACTACATCCTCAGCCACTACCTCCATCACCAGCACTCCCATCACAACATACTGCTCACATGCAATCACCACCCCACTACCATTCACATGTCCCCTGTGTCCTCTCCCAGTGTGTCTGTGAGCCCTTGTCCCAAACACAATGCAGGCACACACCCACACAACAGCCAACCACCTCACAACAGCCTCCTGCCAATGCACCCTCACCCAAACTCAGCAGATGTACACCTCCTACAACCACTCCCTCTTCCTCCACTCCCAAACCCCCTCCATCATCCCATCCCAGTGTCTAAAAAACGTTTCCTGGCTAACATTGACCTCTTCCCTACACCTACACCCGTCCTTCCCCTAGGGCCAGGATGTCCAGATCCCAGCCCAGCATAGCAGCCACCAAATCCTAGAGCACTGTGGTCCCTGCAAGTCCAGTAACATCGCAGGCGGCACCCATCAGGGCTGCCAGTGTGCCACCTAGTGAGTCCAAGGATCACCCTATCCCATCACCTGGCAAGATGAAGAAGGGGCCCACATGCCGTAGAGAAAAGCCGCACCAACCACCCAGCAAGGCCTCCTCCAAGACAAAAGAGGACAGTGCCAAGGTGCCAGGCAGCGACTTCCAAGGTGGGGAATGGACACAAGGCCAAAGGGAAGTCAGTTCAGGGATCAGGCACCAAGCCTCTGGGTGAGGGACTGCTGTCACCCCTTCTGTAAGACATAATAGCAACCTGTATGGCAGTGGCCACCTCCGCAACCACCGCCACCTGCACTGCCACCTTCACGTCTCCTGCCTCTGCTACAGTCCCCAGCATCATCCCCAGTGGGCAGCCATCTGAGGCTGCAGGAGACGTCTGACACCTGCACCACTGACAGCATCTCCGCTGCAGGCACTGCCGTAGCCACCGCCACCTGCCCCGCGACGTGCTCAGACAGTGCCACCACAGCCGACATGAACATCATCCCCAGTGGGCAGTCCTCCGAGGCTGCAGGAGATGTCCTGGACCCTGCACCGACTACATGAGGCACCACTACCAGCACTGGCAGTACCAGTAGTTAGCAGACAAAGTTGCCACAGGGTGGAGTGTGTCTCTGCCTCCATGGAGTATCATGCTTCCTGTTTCCAGAAAATCTTGTCGCTCGGACACCCAGGTGAGGGAATGGAAACTGCCTCATACCATGTGCAGCACTCAAGGCACCATGCCCCCCCCCGGAACCAGTGAAGAATAGCATCCACTTCCCCAGTCCTTGACAGGATGAAGCACTCTGGGCACCATGCCCCCTCCAGTACCAGTGGGGAAAAGCATCCACTTCCCCAGTCCTTGGCAGGATGAAGCACTCTGGGCACCATGCCCCCTCCAGAACCAGTGGAGAACTGTGCCTTTGCTCTCCCCAGGATAAAGCAGTGGGCTAACCACCCACTTGAGAAACTTAAGAGACTGTGGCTTTGTACTCCTCAGGATAAAGCAGTGGACAAAGCACCCACTTGAGAGACTGTGGCTTTGCACTCCCCAGGACCAAGAAGTGGGCAAACCACCCACTTGAGAGACTTAAGAGACTGTGGCTTTGCACTCCCCAGGATAAAGCAGTGGGCAAACCACCCACTTGAGAGACTGTGGCTATGCACTCCCCAGGATAAAGCAGAGGGAAAACCACCCACTTGAGAGACTGTGGTTTTGCACTCCCCAGGACCAAGCAGTGGCATGGAGCCCCCTTGTGGTGCAGTGGCATCATCCCATCATCTGGCTGAGGTACCCCCCTCCCCTTCCCCCTGAGGTGCCTGTTTTTCTTCAACCTGATGCCCCAGCAGTGTTCTCTCTTTTTTGAGGCAGGTGTCATGTGTGGGCTTCGGCCATGCATTTTGGGACCACTGGTCCACGGACATTGAATGGAACAGTATCCGGACTTGTGTAATTGCTGTACATATTTGTATATATTGATCTTTTACAGACATGTTGGCCTATCTGGATTTTCAATGATTAAACTCGTTACCATCATTTTATTTGGTCCTTGCGTTCTTCCAGAGGATTACAGGGCGTATATGTAATGTTGATGCATGTATTTGTGTGTATGGTGTTGTGGGTGAGGATGGGGGGTGGGGGTGTTGTGTGTTGCGTGTGTGTGTCACTCTCTTTTTCCTCTTCCCTCCCCTGTGTGCTAGGTGCAGTACTCACAGTGGTCGTCGCCAGGTTCTTTGATGTTCCTGGTAGAAGGGGAGGTAAACCAACATTGGTAACACATATAACTCGGGCTCCAAGGCGTCCTGGTTCTTCGTTGGGTGTCGAGAGGTGAGTGGTTTCCGTTCCAAGTACTGTTTCCGCTGTGCTATTGTTGGCATTGGTACTGCCCCGGAAAAGCTGGCGGATTGGTGCCTTGTAGTACAGTGGGCTATACATTCTCTTCCACCTGCCTGTTTGCAGTTACCGCCGTGGCGTTTGTTTGTACTGCCGTGGTGGTCGGAGTGTTAAAATGGCTGTCTGTGTTGGCGGTTTCCACCATGGTAGTGATTCAATTTTTTTTCCGCCGGCCTGTTGGCGGTATTACCACCACTTTATCACCAACCGCCAGGGTTGTAATGAGGGCCTAAATGTTTGGGCACTGCAAAACATGAAGTGTAATGACGCAAATACAGTTAAAAAATGGTGGTTTAGATGTACCATTTTTTTCAGTTAAAATGCATGCTGAATTGTAACTTGTCTGTGAAATGCACAGTAACATTAAATACTGTAGTGAACATGGTTCTTTCTAAGTATCAGGTGTTCAAACTAAGCCGTTTATTTATTTGCAGTTTTATATGTTGCATACAAGAGCCAGGTGTGTCAGAGCACTTCAGTATTTTTTTTATAAAAAAGCTATAACGATAAGTACATAAGAACAGTAATTTAGCTACTGGTATACGATATATCTGCAACAAGTAGAGGGCAGTAAACCAGAATCTATTTACAATATAAAGAAATATAAGGAAGGTTATTAAGCAGGTATTTTTGGCTCTGTAGGTATTTTAAGTTCTTTTGGAAAACATCAAGTGAGGGGTCTGTGCAAATCTCTGGTGGGACATAGGGCATATGTGTGATCTACATGTGCACTACTATTTTTGGGGTGCATTTCGGGGGGCCTTTTTGAAATGGCCATCCTTAGCTTTGCATTTCCCAAATAGCAATTTCCTAATAGGGAAATGTGAAACTGGCCCATTGTCACAAATGTCATGGGATTTCTCATTTACGATTTTCTAACAGCAATTCCTTCTTTGAAGGAACTGCTAATAGGAAATCAGTGTCTTGGTACATAGAATTTTGCATTTCCTAAATAGTGTGTTCAATGCAGTCGCTATTTAGTCAATTCAAAATTGCATTTTTGTACATCTGGCCCCTAGTTTCATATTCTAGGTGCTCTATAAGGGAAGGATTGTGAGCTGGTTCTTTGTTTCCTGGACCTGAGGATTCTAGAAGTAAGGATTGAGCACTCTGCAGAGAATGGCTGTCTCCAGGAAGGGAGATATTTCCAACTAGGTATTTCAGGGCAGCACAAAGCAAGGCTTTGTCTGTAATGTTGGATGTTCTTAATATGCTTCTAGGTTCAATCAAGAGCCATCTGAAAGTGATAAGTACAAGAGTAATATGATTGAAGCATCTCATTTCTTAGATTAATCTCGCTACAGCTTTGAAGGTTGCCTTCATTTGAGCAAGATGATTTTTCAGGAATCATTGTATAGTTGAGTTTGACTATAGACTGTACAGTGTTTTAAAGTTTGATTCTGGAATGAACGGTTACATATTAATGGAAAGTTTCAGTTTGTATTAAACACTCTTAGTTGTGGCTCTTTGTATGCACTAGAAGGCATGGACACATGTCATGTGAAATCCCAAGAGATTTGGGGCCTGATTTAGAACTCAGCGGATGGGTTACTCCATCACAGCAGTGACGAATATCCTGTTCACCAAAAATCTAAATCCCATAGAAGATAGTGGGATTTAAATTTCAGTGAATGGGATATTCGTCACAGATGTGAAAGAGTAACCTATTTGCAGAGTTCTAAATCAGGCCCTTGGTGTGTGCAGTGATTTTAGATTTGCAGTTTAGCACAATATATGAGTTCAGCCACGGGGAAAGTATGAAAAGAATATTCTGAGGAATACCACCTTTAGCATCTTAAGCTTTAGATGGCTGATAGACAACAAAGCTGGTATTTCCTGTAGAATTTCATCTAGAAAGAGTATGTCTTCTTAAGATTAAACTTTTAGATATTTCTGTGCATTGTGTTGATGCTCAGGCCCATAATTTTATATCCCTTTGTGCTATGGCCCTTTTTAGGATGATGGAGAAGCAAAGGAAAGTTAAAATTAACTTTTTAAATCTATTAACATTGTAACCTAATTGGTCACACATATAATCCAGGAGGCAAAGGATAAAGTTCAAAAGTTTATTTCAAATTAAGAGCCAAACGAATGTTTTTTAATCTCAAGAACATGCTATATAGGTACAAAATCACCAAAGGTGAAGAAAAGTGTTGAATGAAGTTAAATCATATAAGCATAAGTCAAAAAGAATTTCAGCTGAACCAATACAAAACATGAGAAACAAAATCTGACTTGTATATGAGTTGCGGTCTTCTTGTCTACTCATTGGAAAATCTAAATGAATCTAAATATCTTAAATCAATCTAAAGGGAAAACCCAATTAGGTCTCAGAAATGAAAGGAAAGTTTCAACGTACCAGAAACCTTAGTAGAAGTTCTGATAGAGAGGTGATGCATAGCATAAACCCACACTAAGGAATAAAGCGTACAGAGTTCTGTACCCTTCCAAGTCTCAAAGGAATCTGCCCTCGTTAAATAAGGTAAATACCAATGAAACCTACAGAATCTTCGAAACAGCTATGTCATTGACACCAGTAGTTTTCCACCTTCCTTGCAGAGTTGAAATTGGTGACTCCCCTCAGATTCTCATCCCATGAATAGAACATCAGGATGACCTTGAAGGTTTCTTGGTGTTAGGTACACAAACAAGGAGTCTTTTCTTAGATCGTTAGTGCTTCTTGTCCTTGCCTAAGTATCCTCCTTTACCCTAGTATCTTCCAGACAAAATGGGCCAGATTTACAATAAACTAGTGCAGTGAGGTGATGCACCAAAATTAGCAGCGCCGCAATGCACCAGTTTGAAAATGCAGAGATGCACCATATTAACAAGAATTTGGCGCACCCCTGTGTTTCCCTCTGTGCCGGTGTGAAATTTGCTGCGAAGCGCCACCACAGCCACCTTTCTGCCATGGTGCAAGGGTGGCCGCATGACGGAGAAGATTGTTTTTGTGCAGGAAGGGACACCTTCTTCAACCTTCAATGGAGATTCTCTGTATCTATGTATGCTGCAAAATGCAGCATACATAGAAACAGCAAAAAACGAGGAGAAATGGAAGCATTTCTTCCCTTACGTCATGCTAACGCCACCTCTTTGTTAGTTTTTGGCACTGTCTCAGAATTACAAAATATGGCAAATGGACTTGGGAAAACGAAGAGGGTGTGACTCTCATCCTAACCACTTGTCAGCAACACACCAATATTTTAATCTCTGCAAAGAAGCTCCTTGCCTCATTCTTTATTGATTTTGATAATAAAATTAGTTGTAGGACTGTTTTGTTGTGTGGTGATGTTAAATACACTTCTTGGTCTAACTGAGCTTTAAAAGCAGAGGCTTTTGACTCAATGACATCTTCTCCTTTCCATGTAAAGTCTAGACAGATTAATGGTTGAGAGAATGTATTTCCACTATTGTTCAATAAATCTAATATGTCTTCTCCCCTTTGTTTCAGTCCTTATTGCACTACTGGGAGAAGCTTTTGTTTTTTTGCCTTTTAAATGTTTTGGGGGCCATTCTCTCCATGTTTTTGTAATGATTAGTCAGGCTAGTCACTGTTTGCCAAACAAACAGAAGGTAATGATGGAAGGCTTGCAAATTGTCTAACCACTTGGAGTAGGATTGTAACTCATTCTTCTTTTGCCCACAAGTCCACGCAGCCATATATAAATCAGTCTTGTCCCTTCTCCAATAGGAACAGTCAAGACCAAATTGCCAGGCTAGGTCCTCCCTGAAACAGCACACAAGCAACTCAAGACCACTTTCACCCTGATTGGGGCTCTCCAGTCTGCTTTAGCTTTGTTCCAGTGGCACAGTGAGCACTGGACATCCATGTGGGCATACCCTTGCCACTTAGAGTGGTATATCAAACCACTGGCAATTGCTCTGGATAGCATTCCAACCTTTTGTTCTTTTGCCCAACTTGCTATCTCAGTGTGGACCTCATTTGAAAGTTGAAGTTGTGTCACACTTTTTGTGGAGAGATCATTATTGAACTTGCAAGTTATGTGTTAGTCCTTCAGTGCACTATGAACAAATGTGCACACAATAGTGTACATAATGTTTTGTCAGAATTTAGGGTCATGTTCTTAAAAGTAAAGGGGATTGTTCTGGTCCTAAGTAGGAGAATCAATAAGATAAACTTTTAGCTGCTTTTTTGCATTTGTTATTGTTGTGATTTAATATTTTATTTCATAGATGTATTTCAATATATACTTTGATCCCCTATTCTATAAAAACTATGAGACTATATTGGTCAAGGATACAATTATGATGCAAAACTCTACATTGGAATGCAGTACAAAATCTTTTTTATTTTGATGTCCAGTTACAAGAGTGATATTTGTATTGGTAGAAACATGCAGTGTTAAGGCTTCATCTATTTCTGTGAGAATATGCTAGTGATGCATGCAGCTGTATGACTAGGACTCAAGGCTGGAAATCACTGTTCTACCAATTCTATTAGCAATGTTGTTGTACATGTCCTTGACGGTGTTTCTACAAACTACACTTACTTAAAGAAAGGCTTTGAAATGCAAGCGTCTTAACTCCTAACTAAAACAATGGAAATACACCCATTTACAACCAGGTAATAGAGCTGACAAGATTATAGTTTTAGAAACAATTGTAAAATTAGCAGTCAACAGACATACTGTTTCCTTGATTACAGAAGCTATAACAGTATATAACAATCGGTGTGCTGTCATTTTAGACAGGACATGTTCAGAACAAAAGATATTTTCCTAGTATGTTATTTTACAAGCTGAAGGATGATCTGGGGTCAGATTTTCAACACTACCTCCATAAACTGCAACTGCAGATTTTCTCTATGTGGGCAGTACCATACAGCACAACTACAGGTATGATTATCAGCTAAACCCAGAAACACATGTCTAGAGATTTACAGCAATGTCTGCACCAACTTTGGTGAAAACCTACAGATAATTTTCAAGTAAGCACTAACTGTGAACTGCATTTACGAGGATGGAAAGGGGCAAACTGTGCTGGGATGTGAGGCAGTGTGCTCCCAACCCCCCTTTATGATTATCAGCTAATTTAAGTGATGTTCTCAAACAGTGTTTGTTTTCATTTTGTAGTACCTGATTAAAGAATATACTGTGGGGAAGAAAATCCTTCTTATTGTCACAGAGTCAGCAATTCCTCTTAGAGGATATCAACCTGTCTAAATTCTCCTAAAGAAATCATAAAAACACATATTTTCCTCTTTAGAGACATTTGGCATTGTATTTGGCAGAATGATTTGTAGACCACTTACATGATGGATTTCAAAGATATGTCATTAGTCTATCATTATTTATTTATTTATTGCAAAATTCAGATAATCTACTGCATGGGACTTTAACTTCAGGTTACTAGATACTGGATAACAAGCTGCACCCCATCCCACCAACTGCCCACATCCAAATGCAACTCAGGTAGACTGTTAGGAGTTTGTAGGTCATAAATCTCATTTGCTCTATAATATGGCTTTTAAAAACATACTTCTGCCAGTTTTTTCCTAAAGAATGCCTTAGTGAATTGATCTTCTGTTACCAATAGCTGATTGTGTAAATTACACACATTTTGGATGTACCATGAATGCGGTTGTTGGTATATTGCTCGACTAATGAAGCATTGAATGTCAAGCGTTCTGAATAACTTTCTGGGAAAGGATCATTGTTGTTGATTAGGATGGAGATTAATTTCTCTTTAGCCGTAGACATTGCTGCAAGTGATTTGCTTGAGATCTTAACATACAAAAACCTAAGCGCACAGTTCTCTGCTGCAACTTTTTTCAAGGTGGAAAGCAGAACTTTATGACTTTCATGTTTACCAAAGTAAATGCTCATGTATGTTGATCGTTCCCCGTGTATGGGATAAAGTACCACTTTAGTACCTGTTAAGGATATTGCAAGGCACTAAGAAGTTCTGTGACCATATAGACCATAAGGTCACAGAACTCTTAGGTGACTTGATATATTCTTATATGTGGCACAGTGTGATTTATTTCTTATAATACATTGTCACACTAAAACACTTCCTACAAACCACATACATCATATTTGTGCTACTCGTTTATACTATAAATAGGAGATCAGATGTTTGCAAACATGAAGATGTTTGCAGTGTTAAACAAGCCAAAATAAGTTAGATATTTGTTGCTAAAACATATTAGAATCAGTGAAGTACAAGTCAGACTAAAACAATGATGCAGACCAGCATGAGGGAAAACATATAGAGAGATTATATTTTTCCTCTAAGTATCTAAAATGATTACAAAATAAACATGCTATAAATAGCTCCTTTTTGATTATCACTGTTCAGCTACCAAAAGTGAGAAGAAGGAAAAGCCTTGTTTCATTTTTCAAACTGCAGCTTTAATTATAATATGTGACTGTGACTGCAGTGTGACATGAGAAGTCCACTGTAATATTTTATTACACAAGAGCAACTCAGTCATTTCTTTTTTACAGCTGACTAGGAACATCAAAAGTCACCACTGGTAAGGACCTTGAAGACAGGCTTTAATACAGCAACTACAAGCTCCCATGTTTTATATTACCAATACAGAACCTTTCCAACTTGTTTTAGCAATTGGCATCTTTTGATTCTTAATTGTGAAATTATTGCCCATTTTATACTGTCCAAAGATGATTGAGAACTTTGATATTCAATTGCAATCCAGCCTAAAATGACCAAGTCATGCACATACACACTGCTGATCAGTGGGACATAAGACATTACCCAGTTTTGGAGAAAATTACCTTATTTTGGAGAGTGTAACCAAATCTGCTACATGGAGGCTGAATAAATATGTTATGAAATACACCCCTTCTTCAATCCTCAGTTGTGGAAGATCTTTTCAAACATGGAAATTTGTAATTCAACATAACTGTGCCTCATACAATGCCTTTGTAAATAGGCCCCAAAACATTTTTTTTTCTGGTATTTCATTTTCATTTTCCACTCCCACTTGTGACATTTGGTGTGAATGCACCAGTACATCACAGAACTACACAAATGTAATATATGGCAATTGCGAGAAATTGGGTTGTTGGATGAATGGAGTGTTAACCCTGTTTAAACAACAGCCACAATCTCTGTCATGGTGAACCATTAAAATGTCAGTAAATTAACCTGTGCTTAATCCTCTGGTAGCTTGGCACAAATGCAGTCAGGCTCAACTTTGAGGCAATGTGTAAAGTATGTATGCAGTACACAACAACAATTAAGTGAAAACACTACATAGGAAACATCCTGCACCAACTTAGAAAATATAGAAAATAGAGAAAATTGTAATAAATTATTTGACACCAAAATGACTAAATCGAATCAGTAGAACCAGAGTTAACAATTTTTAAAGTTTAAGGTCAAAACTAGCACCTGAAAGATCAAAGCGTCAACCGTGGACATCTAGTTGCACAAGACTATGTCAAATTTGAAAAATATGGCGAACCACGATGGAGTGCAGGTCGTATACAAAGAGTGGTTTGGGCAGTTAGTGCTTACCTTCAGACTTGGAAACATTTTGAAACAAAATGTTCTGAGAAGGTTATGTTCAGTGGGGCAAGCCAGCAGGCCAACTAGAGTTTCAGGAGGCCAGATATCCCTTTGCTGAATGACCACTGAACAGAATTTGCTGCTGGAGAGAAGAATGTACTGGGAGATGCCACCAAGTCAGGCCAACTAACGATGAACCTTCTGGTAGATACACAAGCAGGTCATCTCTCGGTTCTCAGAGAAGAATTTAGTCAAAATAAAAATATAAATCCAAAGTTTTTAATTTTGGCTATCTGAGCCCATTTAGCACCACCACCAACAGCACCATTTAGGGGGTTAGGACTCACTTTTATATCTAGTGCCTTCTTTGAAGTAGGAGATGTTTCTAGAGAATTTCCTTTGAACTGTTGTAGTTTTCTGACTCCCCTGCCTTAGCACCAAGTTGGCTGCATGACCAATGCAGGGGTGACAAATTATTTGTGTGAAGGCAGAGCACAGCCTATTTAGTTGCAAGTAGAGATGTGCCCAGCTCCCCCTCCATCCTGCCAGTTGATGACCCATCCATACACACCTAATTTCCCTATTGTGTTGCTGTCTGGAGAAATAAACTGAGTTCAGCTGCCAAATAACCTGGTCATGTACCCCAATAACAGGCTGTAGGCACCAAATAGGGCAGGAAAATGGCAACTGCCAAAAAGTACCATTTTCTAAATTGTAACTTAAAAGAGGATTTTAATCGTCATTTCTCAGACACCAAACATGAAATGCTTACTTGTTCCCTATCAAAAGTTAGCACTTATTAAATGTAATAAGTCAACCCAATGTTATGCTATGGAGAGGAAGGCCTCACAGTAGTGAAAAATTAATGTAGGAGCTTTTCACTACCAGGACACAAAGAAATTAAAAGTACATATCCAGTACTTGAAGTGCAATGCATCCTGCACTAAGGACTATGTAGGACCTACTTTAGGGATGACTTATAAAGGGGAGTTTAAAGCTTGACAAGGGGGTTATATTACCAAGTCGAACTGGCAGCTTAAAATTGCATTCACACTTCAAGGGCAGGCCTGGGACATGTTTTAAGTGTCTTCTTAAGTGGTTGGCACAATAAGCGCTGCAGGCTAACTAGTAGCATTTAATTTGTATGCACTGGATGTATGCAATGCCACTTTACTAGGGCCTTATACGTAAATTAAATATACCAATGAGATGTAAGCCATGTTTACCATGTTTTAGGTAGTCATTGCAAACACTTTAGCACTGGTTGGAAGTGGTAAAGTACACAGAGTCCTAATGCCAACAAAAAAGAATTACTTCAAAATGTGGAGAGTAAATGCTAAATGTTTGGGGTGACCCTGTGGAGATGGCCAAGTCCAACAGTATCATATGCTAACTTGACGTGAAACTGATTCTTTTAACTTGGGCGCCACATTTGTGGTGTAGTACTCTGTCTGTGAAACTTTAAAAAAACTTAAGACTATAAATATAGCGTGGAGAGTGCTTACGTCTGGGCATAACCATGCAATTTATAGAAACTCATTAAAAAAAGAAAACTGAATGAATAGACATGCTTTAAGTAATTTTAACAAATGGTCATAACACACTGGCACTTCGCTATTCAACATTTATAGACTTTGTTAGATTTCTCAATCAGTGAAGGTTCAATCAATACTGTGCTCAAAAGTGGAGCATCCCCTCTTAACCTGTACTGTGCCTTGGACGAGGTGACCTCGTCCAAGGCACCAGTTTCCGTGTGCCTTGGACGAGGTCACCTCGTCCAAGGCACAGGAACTGAGAGGAGCGCAGGCGCTCCCCCCCTGTGCTCCCCACCCACCCCCCCAAGGCAGGGATGGAAGGGGAAGCCCTTCCCCTTCCACCTCCGAACCCCTCCACCCCCCCCCCTTGATGTCAGCGCGTGAGCGTGCGCTGATTTGCAACAGGGCCTCCCTCATCACGCTGGAAGCTCAGCTTCCAGCGCGATCGAAAGAGAAATACTCAGCATTTCTCTTTCGATCACGTGGGGGAGGCCTGGAGAGGCTTCAAAGGGAAGGAAATTTATTTCCTTCCCTTTGAAGTCTCTCCCAGCGTATCAAAAGCCGGATTGCTTGCAATCCGGCTTTTGAAACCCCACTAGACACCAGGGATTTTTTTTTGTTGAAATTGGCATAAGGGAGCGACCCCTTGGGCAAGGGTCGCTCCCAGGGGGGGCATTTTTTGGTAAGGCCTTTTCTGCCACCCCTGGGGGCAGAAACCTCTAGGCACCAGGGATCTTTTTTTTTTTTTTTTAGGTGGGGAGCTCCCCTAGGGGGCAAATTACATGTAGACCATTTCTGCCCCTTTTGGGGGCAGATTGGCCTATTTTGATGAGGCCAATCTTCCCCCAAGGGGGGCAGAAACCACTAGACACCAGGGAGTTTTTTTTGTTTTCGTGAATTTCACGCAAGGGGAGCGACCCCTTAGGCAAGGGTCGCTCCACTGGGGGGGGGAATTATTTTCGGCCATTTCTGCCCCCCTGGGAGGTAGATCAGCCTATTTTGATTAGGCCGATCTGCCCCCAAGGGGGGCAGAAGCCACTAGGCACCGGGGATTTTTTTGTTTTACAGATGGGGAGCGACCCCTTGGACAAGGGTTGCTCCCCTGGAGGGGAAAATTGTATTTATGCCATTTTTGCCCCCTTTGGGGGCAGATCAGCCGATTTTTGCTACGCCAATCTGCCCCCAAGGGGGGCAGGAACCACTAGGCACCGGGGATTTTTTTTTGGCGCAATGTCACGCAGGGGGCGCGGTCCCGTAGTCAAGGGTCGCTCCGGGGGGGGGTTTGGGGGGTTGGAGGGCAAATTAATTTTAGGCTATTTCTGCCCTCCTTGGGGGAGATCGGCCTATTGTTATTTTGTGTTTTTTTTTTTGTTTGTTTGTCTTTTTAGAGATGGGGAGCAACCCATTAGGCAAGGGTCGCTCCCCTGGGGGGCAAATTGTATTTAGACCATTTCTGCCACCCTTGGGGGCAGATTGGCCGATTTTAGGTCAATCTTCCCCCAACGGGGTAGAAACCACTAGGCACCGAGGATTTTTTTTTTTACGCCAATGTCACGCAGGGGGCGCGATCCCGTAGGCAAGGGTCGCTCCCGGGGGGGATGGGGGGTTGGGGGGGAATATTTATTTAGGCCATTCCTGCCCCCCTTGGGCCGGCTGAGCTAGAGGCCAAAATCCACAGGTTTTCTTTAAAAAAAAATTTATGTGTCTACGTTGTGGTTTGGGGCATTTCCTGTTGCGGGCCCTAGGCCTACCCACACAAGTGAGGTATCATTTTTATCGGGAGACTTGCGGAAACGCTGGGTGGAAGGAAATTTGTGGCTCCTCTCTGATTCCAGAACTTTCTGTCACCAAAATTTGAGGAAAATGTGTTTTTTTGCCAAATTGTGAGGTTTGCAAAGGATTCTGGGTAACAGAACCTAGTCAGAGCCCCACAAGTCACCCCATATTGAATTCCCGTTGGTCTCTAGTTTTCAAAAATGCACACGTTTGGTAGGTTTCCCTAGGTGCCGGCTGAGCTAGAGGCCAAAATTTACAGGTAGGCACTTTGCAAAAAACACCTCTGTTTTCTTTAAAAAAATGTGATGTGTCCACGTTACGTTTTGGGGCGTTTCCTGTCGCAGGCGCTAGGCCTACCCACACAAGTGAGGTATAATTTTTATTCGGAGACTTGGGGGAACATAGATTAGCAAAACAAGTGTTATTGCCCCTTGTCTTTCTCTACATTTTTTCCTTCCAAATATAAGAGAGTGTGTAAAAAAGACATCTATTCGAGAATTGGCCTGTAATTCACATGCTAGTATGGTCACCCCGGAATTCAGAGATGTGCAAATAACCACTGCTCCTCAACACCTTATCTTCTGCCCATTTTGGAAATACAAAGGTTTTCTTGATAGCTATTTTTCACTCTTTATATTTCAGCAAATGAATTGCTGTATACCCAGTATAGAATGAAAACTCACTACAGGGTGCAGCTCATTTATTGGCTCTGGGTACCTAGGGTTCTTGATGAACCAACAAGCCCTATATATCCTCGCAACCAAAGGAGTCCAGCAGACGTAACGGTATATTGCTTTCGAAAATCTGACATTGCAGGAAAAAGGTACAGAGTAAAACGTAGAGAAAAATTGATGTTTTTTTCACCTCAATTTCAATATTTTTCTTTTTCAGTTGTTATTTTCTGTAGGAAACCCTTGTAGGATCTACACAAATGACCCTGAATTCAGAATTTTGTCTACGTTTCAGAAATGTTTAGGTTTCTGGGATCAAGCATTGGTTTCATGCCCATTTCTGCCACTGACTGTAAGGAGGCTAAAAGCACAAAAAAATTGTAAAAATGAGGTATGTCCCAGTAAAATGCCAAATTTGTGTTGAAAAATTGAGTTTTCTGATTCAAGTCTGCCTGTTCCTGAAAGCTGGGAAGCTGGTGATTTTAGCACTGCAAACCCTTTGTTGATGCAATTTTCAGGGAAAAAAACCACAAGCCTTCTTCTGCAGCCACTTTTTCCAATTTTTTCACCGTATTTTGGCTAATTTCTTGGCCTCCTTCAAGGGAACCCACAAAGTCTGGATACCTCTAGAATCCCTAGGATGTTGAAAAAGATTGATGCAAATTTGGCTTGTCTAGCTTATGTGGACAAAAAGTTATGAGGGCCTAAGTGCAAACTGCCCCAAATAGCCAAAAAAAGGCCTGGCACAGGAGGGGGAAAAGGCCTGGCAGCTAAGGGGTTAAATGAAATACCTACAATTTGATTGTGTAATTTCTTGTGATTTAGCTAAGCAAATCATGTTTTAATTTTTAAATCCAAAAATGTATATGCACATCTGTGTCTTGTGCTGTGTTTTTTAATACCTTATCTTGTTTCCATGTTCACCTCACTGAGTGCAGAAGTTTGGGTTGCCACTTTATTAAAAGGCTGCCACCTCCATTGACCCGATTCTGTCTTCATTTTTCAATGTAATCGATTGTGGGGTATTACACCCTTGCAGATTTACAGCACTCTACACATCAAGTTGGAGGAATCTTAATGATTGTCAGTACTAGGAGGTCAAGCTTCTGTGAGGCATAGCTTATGCCTCACATTTCTCGTTCACTACTACAAACACTAGACGTTAGTCAAAGGCCAGCCTGAATAACTCACATTGGAAAAGTTTCCAAAAGTGAAGTCCAGTTGGGTTCTGGGTTAAGTGAAGCTTTCTGCCATACCACATCTACGGGTCTTGTACTTTGAGAGATGTACTTTAGTTTCACTCTCCTGGTGATGTCTTGAGTGCTGAGGCATGATGTTGTCAACCACAGACTCCTGTTTGGGCGGTCTCATGGGGCTAAAGAGAGGTGTGTATAAGATTTCTTACAGTATGGTTTGTGAATGGTATGGATCAGACATTACCACTGTCACAGACTTCCACCCTGTAGTGAGAGTTTACTTTTGGGATGTCTCTAGATCATTTACTACAAATTTTTCATCGGTAACCAAGCTCTATTTTACACGTCGAAGACATTTTGTTTTCTACATACCTACTCATCAACTAGTGCTTAATTTGTAAATAAATAAATAAATACGTCCAGTGACCCTATGTTTGACTTAGGACTCTGCCACTTGTGCTGCCTATTGCTGTTGTGCTTCAAATACCAATGATTCATGATCGTGATTCCACAATATGCCTTTTTAACACCACCCTGTACTGCCTTACTTTTTATCTGACATTTGTGGTTATTTTCCATCCCAGTGGTCTGCTTTTGTCACCGTTCTTTTCTCTCTCTTTCTCTGCATTATTGTTTCCCCCTTTCCGCCTTTTTCTCTCATGTTTTGGGTCAAAATACGACACATAAAGATAAGTTCTGGTTCCCAAACATGTATGTCGGTGCTCGCCACCTGCAAGCCCTGGCACAAGTTTGATACCTCCACAAATGTAGCTTGAATTTTGCAGTCATTCTCCTTCCTATCATGTTTGTATAGTCGGTCACGTTGTACTGCAGTACATAAATAGCTTGGTACACCACAGTGAAAGGTGCCCTGCTTTTTTTTATGGCCACTTATTAATCAATTAGTATATGAATTAAGCTGGTAGGGCAGGCCCAAAATTCATCAAAGCTGGTTTCAGACCTAATCAAAGAGCTTTTGTTGCGCATATGATTTTTCCCATTGCTGGGCTGCATTTCTTGCAGCTTGTCTTTGTCCAAAGTGTGTTTTGAATTCATGCAAGGACATAGTCGCTACATTATGCAATATAGTCAGCCTGCACACTTCAACTTGAAGTTTGTTCCCAAAATTAGGTGCCGTTGCTGCTCTTAAATGACCAATTGGCCCCTTTCCTGGTGTAACATACTCCTTGAGGTCATAGTAAATTTTAATGAATGTGCATTTTGCACTCCTGAGAAATTTACATTTGCACAATGAAGAATCTGAAAAGCCCAGTTTACATCATCTTTCTGGCAGTTCAGAGGACATTAAATAATTTACCCATTCCATGCCTTTTTAGCGTCGAGTGCACAAAGCACTCTGTCCCTGATGTAATCTCTCTATGGACTTTTAACCATGCCCACTTCAAGCCCTGCAGTTTGGTAGGTTTGTAGGCTCGCCTTTTAAAATTCGCTTGATTCCATCAGTGAAAAGCATGCACACGTCATGCCTTTTCCGGTGTTTAGCCCTTCTTGAGCACACTGCCCAACTACTAAAAACATACCAGGCTCAATGCTTTCCGTATGGTTTCTGTTCTACTTTTTCTTTATATTTTGTATGCAGCTTGATCTCGGTGGGCAGTAATGGTGCACTTTGCATGACATCAACCCTGTTACATGGATAATTGCACTTTGGCTGGTTACATGGATAATTGCACTTTTGTCAGTGAAATGGATAATTGCACTTTTGCCGATAAGTTTCATGTGAGCAAACTTCTGTTTTCTTTTGTTTGTCTTCTTTGTGCTCATGGCAGCTGTCGGCTCGCTTATGAGAAACTGTTTTACTTTTCAGTTTATGTGGCAAGAAAAGTCTGGATAGGAGTTTAAAACACTAATAGCTCTAACTCAAGCAAACACAAGATCCATTGCGTTGCAAATGCTTGTTTATACTGGTGGTGAGTTTCGAGAATCGATGCGTCTAGCTTCCGGCATCAATTTTGTTTCTCGGACCAAGTGTAGAACTACACTTGTGCTTGTGTAGCACATCTCTACTCTCTGAGGCACTCTGCAATTATGCCTCATTAATTCATTAATAATGTGGTTTAATTTAAAACAGAGGAATTGATTTAACTATTAAGCATTTCTCTGATTGCCTTTTTAGTGGAAATGCATAAATGTGACAGATTTAGAATGATGAGCGATTTGCAGCAGTGCCTGAGCCCCTCCCCCTTCGCCCAGCTAGTTTGAATAAGTAGTGCTTTTCTTGAAGAGAAACATGACTCCATCAAATGAAGAATGTTGCGTTCTCCAAAGTGATACATGTTGTCTATCAGAAAAGTTGTATCTGATTTGCTCTGTGGGGCCTTGTTCTAAATAGTTTGTAAAAGCAAAATGCCAACTTAAAATCCAGGCAAAGCCTGCACACTGGGTGAAGCGTATGTGTCATATTACAAAAGAGTATTCCGAAATGCGAACTTGGGCAGTCAAAATAGTGAGTCAAATATGAATTTTAATAACTAACAGGACTGAACAGCAAGCAAGTGCCATTGCCAAAGTGGTGCTTTGAAACCTGCCCCCAGACAAGGTAGATACCAGCGCAGCCTGTATTACAATACCGATCCACCTGCAATATACGAGGCTCTCGGATGATTCCAGAAAATAACTTATGGTGTAGACTGACCACAGCTTGAGAAGGTTCTGAGCTAACTTGCGGCTGAAGGATGAAACAGGTAACGGCTGAAACTTTAGAGATCGCAAGTGTTATGCCAATCATACTAAAACAGTAAATATATGTGCACCTTACAAAGAAATGTGACCCATTTTAATAGTTATTAGAATTGCTTCATACTTCAAAACATGGTCTTTGACTCTTGGAGACCTGTTATGTTTGAGAAGGTCCCCAGCATGAGTGTGGTGCTTCCCTCATCTGTAAGACCCAATCGAAGGGTGCAAATAGGTGTTTAAAGGGTGGTTACATATTTATTTCGGTGACTAAAAGTCTGCGTCTGATACAGTTGAGAAGAACATCCTCTGGGCCAAGCTGTATGAGTTGGGTATACTGGCACCATTATTAAAACTGTTCAGCTTATTTGCACAAATACACAATTCTGAATATAATTGGGAGACAGAAGCAGAATTTTAAATAAAACAATTGTTTAATCTGTTCTTAGCAGACCTTGCGCAATACCTGAACAAGATAACATCACATACATGCCGACTGAGTGATTTCAACATCTCGAACTTACTCTGTGATGTAGTCCTATTCAGCCAACCTGATTGCTCTATAGTGGCTATCTAATTGAGTATGCCAACACGCAGAAGCTCACGCGATGGAACTCAATCATGCGCTGTAATCAAGAATCTTGTCAATAACATGGACAAAGACGATTTCCACATATGGTACTTACATGACCAGCTCGTAGAGAATGAAACCAATTATACGTACCTCAGAGTTATGATGGATTTAAAGGGAAAATTTGCTGCACACAAATCCCAAATAACCAATAAGTTTGATGCACTGATGTCTTCAGTGTTCAACTAATGGCAAGGCCTCAGCACGCTACCAATATTAAAGGTAATCTCTGCCAAGCTTATTACAAATCTGGAATACTTCAATGTACTCTGTGGCCACAATGTGGATACAACAGAATGGGCCATTAAAGAACATGGATATGTATTTTCACCCCCAAAAATACATATCACTGACACAAATACGAATGGAATTTGGGATTACTAAGCAAGATCTTGCAAAACATGGAGGCCATATGAAGTGCTGGCACAGACTGAAATTAGTTGCAGTGGTACCTTAAATGCAATTCTATAATTAGCCTCAAAAGAAAACCCTCTGAGACCAGCTAACTTATACTCGAAAGAACCAATAAATAAGCTTCAGCTGCAACCCATTTGGGATCTCTCCCTCACGCAGGCGGCTTTCAAGAAAATAGTAAACTCATTGGTTAAAAAGAGATTCTTGCTTGAGAGCCTCATTTGCCATGAGATCGTGGGCATGGATGACTAACCGCAATCATTCAATGATAAAACCGCAAATTGTTTTCGGAGAAACCTCCTCACATCATCTGAAGCTAAGCTGAGATATAGATTTGGAATCACCCCACTAAGATCTAACCTGCCAACATGGGAGAAAATGAGGGGCCTTCACGAGTGCTGCCTTTGCGGCTCTGCAAAACAGGATATCAAGCATTTTATCTGCACTTGCCTGGCACTTATGATGGCTAAGAAGAAGGCTTCTCAGCATCCCTTTTCTGGATCAAGGACTGTGTACATGCAAGCAAATAGTATTTACCTGCATTAAACTAGAGGATACTATTCGCATCTCCTGGTTCATGACATTTTTGGCATTCACTGAGAAAAGAGAATAAGCCAGTGAAATCTCACCACAGGACACATAACAACAAGCAAACCTTGAAAGAGTAAGCTTGTGAGACCCGAAGGAACAAACATGATTGTACAGAACTACACTATATTTGACAAAAGCATTTCACGGGGGACGCGCTAGACATTTCAAGGGGGACTCCACCTCCCAGACTGTTCTCTGGCCCCAGAAGGTGGCCATTTCCTGACACAGCTGCTCAAACTCGACATCAACGAGCGCTATAAAGCACTTGGGAGCACTCTCCAGCACGGAAAGTGCTAGGCATTTCAAGGGGGACTACACCTCCCAGACTGCTCTCTGGCCCCAGGAGGCAGCCATTTCCTGACCCAGCTGGTCACACTCACCACCAACGAGCACTATAAAGTGCCTGGGAGCACTCTGCAGCGCGGGATGCGTTAGACATTTCAAGAGGGGCTTCACCCCCTAGACTGTTCTCTGGCCCGATGAGGCGGCCATTTCCTGACACAGTTGCATACACTTGACACCAACGAGTGCAATAAAGCACCTGGGAGCACTCCACAGCACGGGACGCGCTAGACATTTGAAGGGGGACTACACTTCCCAGACTGCTCTCTGGCCCCAGGAGGCGGCCTTTTTCTGACACAGCTGCTCACACTCAACACCAATGAGCGATATGAAGCACCTGGGAGCACTCCGCAGCACAAGACGAGCCAGACATTTCAAGAGGGACAACACACTTCCTGACTGCTCTCTGGCCGCAGGAGGCACCCATTTCCTGACACAGCTGCTCACACTCAAAACCAAAGAGCTCTATAAAGCACCTAAGAGCACTCCGTAGCGTGGAATGCGCTAGCCATTTCAAGGGGGACTACACCTCCCAGATTGCTCTCTAGCCCCAGGAGGTGGCCATTTCCTGGAATAGCTGGTCCCATTTGACACCAACGAGCGCAATAAAGCACCTGGGAGCACTCCACAGTGCAGGACACATGCGGGCTGTGCCCGGGCCCATCCATGCCGATCGGAGCCCAGAGGAGGCTGAGCTGGGTCCCGTCTCTTGGTCTAGTTATCAGGGGATATTTCAAGTCTTCTTATTCCTGTATTCTCCCTCTTGGTGTTATTGCACTTAAAAAACAAAATGGGCAAAATAAAGGTGAGTGCTATGACCTCCTCTAAAGATACTAACCCCACAATCTCCATAGTTTCATACCTTGACACTGCAATGTCTGCATTAAATACCGAAATTGAATCGATTGAAGAGAGATTGGGGGTAACGAGGAAATCACTTGTCCCCTTCCCCATCCCATGTCCAAGCCAAGCAACACTGCAACTATGGTAGGGGATGAGGGTGGGACCCTCCTGGAGGCTAGTAAGGGAAAGAACGGGTGCAAATTGAAGCATTCAAAAAGGGTGTGTCCTGCAGGGTGAACTAAACATCTCTTCCAGTAGAGAAGATGACCTGTCCATTAATGATAAAGACACCCATGCATGTGTGGAAGATGTTGTTTCTCCTCCCATAACATGGAAAAGCCCATCCAGAGGAATTTGGGCATGTCTAAGTCGAAAGCCTCCAACCCAATAGGTCTAAGTGGGGTAGTTCCCTGGTCTGTAAGTCAATTGTAGCTGGAAAAAAAAAATGGTGGTTCCTGTGGGTCCCCAAGATCCTGAATCCAACTGTGAGGACAAAGCTTACATGGATGCCATGTTAGAGAAAGCCCTTAACCTTCAGTGAATTTGTTGCATAGTGTTGACTCCTCACTAAAACATCTACTAGAATGTACAAAGTATAAGCCACTCCTTACCCCAAATACAGAGCCGGACACGCTGACCTGTCTCCCAGGCCCAGTAGCAGAACATTGTGCGGTGGTATGACATACGTTCCATCAACTTAGATCAGGAGGACCCAATACACGGCCTGCTAATAGCGGTGAAATCCCAGTCAAAACCATATCTTCACCTCTAGAGAATTATGGGGGAAGATAGGCCCCTGGGAGTATAGGGTTGATTTGGTTTAAAGCACAACACACCTCTAATGGAAAGAACCTATAAGGCCTGAAGCTCCCACCTCAATGCACCCCTTACGTAATTGTGTGAAAATATGTCCCACACATCACACAAAACTAGTGAGCAGGGCTACCAACTTAAAAACAAAGTAGTCCACTGGCTAAATAAATCATTGTGGGGATAAACAATGAGTGTCTCTGAAGTGTTATCATTGGACTAAGGAGGGTACATTCACTGGGTAACAGTAAGGAAAGCCTCCCTGGTTATTGAGTGGTAGTACATTTAAAAAAAAATCCCCAGCAGGTAGAATGGATACTGAACCAGTGTGAAACTGTGCAGGAGAGTAATGTCAACATCCAGGCTGTACCGCTGGGCTACTTCTACCAGCCCCCCAAAGTCAACTGTAGCAATCCTGGCAATATTGCAAAATTTCCTGTCCCCACCCAGGATCGATGTAGTCCTCTGGGCTTCCACCTAGATGAAGTAGATTGACTAAGAGAGAGTGACGTTTTTTTTTACCTTGACCCATCAGGCTACCTTGACACAAATGATGAAAGCTGATAAAGTTGAGCATAAATGCAGTCTTCCACAAAATAGTTCCACTAGTGAGAGTGTGGAAGGAAACAAATTCAGGAAAGAAAATCCTCTCCACCCGAATTTAGAATATGAGAGCTCTGACATACAGGGGAAAAATTCCACTTCACAGCCTGTGGGGGCTGAAGGGTCCTCCATACAGCACTGGCAGACACTTTTTGGGAACGTAGCCAGTATTGTGGAAAAATACCACAACAATGATTGGCTTGCTTTGATAGAAAGCAAGCAGGTGGTTTGCCTTCAATAAACATGGGCCAATATTGGTGTCCAAAACCTGTCGGGCGTAGCAGTCGGGGATCAATGACACTGATTAACATCACCTCAGGTGCCAAGGTAATTAAATGCAGAACTGACTCCCCATACTATCAATTAGTAGCCCGTTAATGCTCTTGCTTAATTTTTACCATAATAATTTCATGAGAGCTAATGTTGAGATTCTACAAGCCCTGGAGAAGACCATTGACGAAATGGTATGCTACTTGGTTAAGAATTTTACAATTTTATGGGACTGGGATTTTGCTCCATAGGAGATATTAGGATCTGCGAATTATACAATGAAGATGATTGCAATTATTTCCACTTTACTAATAATCGCTGTGGGGACAAGCTAAATAACCTCATGAGGATTCATGCTTTAGTATTGGCAAGTAGCATCTCACCCTGATATCACCTTTACTGGGGGGAGGGGGCAGGTCTGTAATTGAACACATAAGGATGTCAAGGTCCTGGCTGGACAAACTGGGTGCCTTTTAGGTCATGCCGAGTGGCCTCAGTGATCACAAGCACTGGTCCTATTGTTCCGATATGGCTTCAAGAAGATACGTTTACAGTAAATGAGGGGCTCTCTGGAATACCATAGAAATAAAAGTGTGTTATGCAAATTACAAAAAGTGGACAAAGAAATTCTTTTAAGAAAGGTAGTGAGCAAACATTTGACCACTTTTGAAACCTGTTTAAACACCGAGCTACCCCCACCCCAGGTCCTGAGAGCTTTTACAGACATCTGCATGACAGTTAGGGCACATCTAACTCTTCCAACTCAATCTACCAAAACCAAACCTATAAGGTGGTTTGATAAATCTACCAGTAACGCCCATTCCAATCTCATACGGGTGTTAAGATCCACGCCGAGATACCAATCAGAAATCACAAATGTAAGGCTCAGTATAAGAAAGCAGTTTCAGCTAGGAAGAAAGGGATTAGAGAAGAGGCATGGGAGAATTTGACCGCTGCCTCAGGGATCAATGATGGGGCTCAATTTTGGAAAGTTGTCAATACCCCTTTCTTTTTAGCTCTCACACAAACAAAGATGTTGAGGTACACATCCCAGAGAAGAGCTGGATCAGTCATTTTACAAAGCTCTGTGAAAGTCGTTCGGATGACTGTGAAATGACTGTTGTCAATGGCCCTGTTACTTTTGGCAATGAGGAACTGGATATACATCTGAATGATGTCATACTGGAAATAAATGTCTTATTGCCAAATAATCCTCTAGGGCCAGATGGCGTCCAGGCCAATCTTTTTGAGTATAACATTGATCTTTGGGCACCAATCTTGGTAAACATTTTTAGGGTCCCGTCAACCTCTGTCCTTCCTCCATCATTGTCTAGTGCCATCATTGTCCCAATTTTCATAAAGGGAGACCGGAATGACCCTGCTTGTGATTGTTCAATCTCTCTGATTGACGCCACCGCAAAACAAAAACATTTTGGGAGAATTCTTCAGGACCATCTGGAAGCCTGAGCTCTTGACAATAACATCATCATCCTAAAGTCACAGTATGGCTTCAGGAAGGCGGTGGGGACAGTTGATCAATGTTTGAACCTCCACTTGATTAGAGAAAAATATGTGGGGGCAAAGCAAGGGTGTCTTTATTTGGCATTGATGGATCTAACAGCAGCTTTTGACAACATGAACAGAAGCAAATTATGGGCAATGTTGACCAATAAAGGTGCAAATCCAAAGATAGTATCCCTGTTGGCCCAACTTCACAATGATGTGGAAGCTAAGGTCGGATTTGGTCAAGAGGGACAATGCAGCAGCCCCTTTAAGGAAAGGGGTCCGACAGGCCTTGTTCTCGCAATCTTTCTCTTTACGTTTTATATAAATGACCTAGAGGAAGCTCTGATCGATGGAAAGGTAGATCCCCCTAAGATTGCTAACAGACCACAACCGGTACTAATGTATGCCAACGATTGTGTTTTGATGGCAAGAACAGGGTCGGGCCTCTAAAATCTATTAAACAGATTTGCTGACTTCATGACGGCATTAGGACTGTCCACTAACAAAACAAAATCATATACTATGATCTGTGGCCGTCCAAGAACCAGAGCCCCCCAGTTTTATATCGAAGGTATCCAAATGAGGAGTGTGAATACCTTCACATACTTGAGGAGTTCCTTTGATAATGTGTCTAACTGGAAGCACCTTAGAGAAAACAGGATTATACAATGCAGTGGCAGCTCTACGTAAATCCATTGTTAAATTAGGCTGTGCACCATTAAAGCCCATTACTATCTATAAGGCAAGGCCTACCTCAATTGCCAAATATGGAGCTGGGGTATGGGGCTGCACGGGAGCAACCTCTCTGCAAATAAGAGAAAACAAACTTCTGAGAAGTCTACTTTCACTCCTCCAGAGTGTCCCCACCATAATTCCACATGTAGAATTAGGTCTTCTTTTCCTGGAGGACTTGATCAAGTTAGCCCCTCTAGCCCTCTGGATTTCTGTTTGGACTAGGCCAGAAGCAGCTCTCACACAGTCACTGCTTACGGACTGTATGAGGCTGAATGGAGTACAGAGATGCATATGGGCTATGTACATTTAAGATTCCCTGGGCAGCCTCAAGAGATTAGATTTATTTTTTAACCATATGGCTATAGTCACGCAGGACTTCTTAGTAGTTAAAAATGAATTCCAAGAGAAATTGGCTACCGACAGAGAGAGGCACGATTTGGGGAAAGGCATGGTGCCAGTTTATATTCCCTTATGTACCACATCTAAAATAGAACTCTATCTTCTAACTGTCGCAAGGCACCACAGATTGTTTCTGACAACGTTTTGCCTGGGCCCGCCCCATTTTTTATTGGCTTACCCCTTCAAGGTGCATCGCAACAGGTACCTAATACCTTGTCCATGCGATATCCATTCAGAACAATCCCAAATGCACATGTTTTTATTCTGTAAGCTGTACAAAGAGCAGAGGAAGGTTTTTTATTTTTTTTATTCCAGTTCTTAGATCACTAAATATCAGGATGTGTAAGGAAGCTATTTTTCATCTGAGGTTACTCCAGTCTGACATGATCTGTATGGTTATTTATTGTTTTATTGCTGCAGCGATAAAATAAAGGAAAAGTCATGGATATAATTGATAAGCACTTTTTTGCTAGTAGTTTGCACAGTTTGGTAAAATATATTTTAAGTGACCTAATGACTATTGGACCAGGTATACAATTTTAAATGTTTCCAATAAATGTAATCCTTGATGTTTTATTTACTGTTGTTCTTTTAAATTCTGACCTTTTATACACATATATTCTACTGTTATTTATTGATGCCTTTTATTATTTTAATTTATTACTTAACTGGATATGTATGCTCTTTCATAGGAAGGAATGGGTCACGCACGATGGCACAGAACTGTAATTTATACTAGGCCCACTCTAATTGCACCTAATACTAGGGGCACTACAACTGCGTGTTTTCAAACCTCGGGCATAATTATACTTTTTGATGCAAAACTGCACTAACGCAGTTTTGCATCAAAAAGTTTAGCACTGCCTTGAGCCATTCCTCAATGCCAGCCGGGCACTATATTTATGGAATGGCGCACGCAGGTGCAAAGGATGGGCTAGCTTAAAAAAAATGACTTTAGCTGGGTGGGGGTGGGGGTGGTGGTATGGGAGAAGGGTGTTTTGCACCAAAAAATGACGTGAGGCTGGTTAGAGGAAAAAAAAATCCCTCTAACAATCCTAGCATCTTTTTCTGATGCAAAACTATCCATACCACATGACTCGTGTCTTAGAAAAGACAGGGGTCATGCCCACCACCCCAATGGGCAGCACAAGGGACAAGTGTCCCTTAGGGATGGTCACTGCACCCTGTGCCATGCAGGGGGCCCTGAGTAGGGCTCCCGATGGCACCTTCATTAAAAAAAAAAAAAAAAAAACTCTACTTCCCCTACTTACCAGGGATGGGGTCCCACGTTAAATAATGGTGCAAAGCAAGCTTTGTACAATTATTTAGCCCCTCCTCCCACCCATATGTCATTTTAGCAAGGGGGGATAAATATGGGGCTATGGAGTTAGCACCATTTTTTAGATAGGAAAGCCTACCTTGCACCTCATTGACGCGAGGTAGGTACACGCATCTAAAAGATGATGCAAACTCCAATATTTTGATGTTAGATGTGTCCAATCTCAAAATATAAATGTGGGGTTAGTTTTGCGCCAAATTTGCATAAAAAATGATGCAAATTCAGCACAAATGGATTTTAAATATGCCCCCAGAGGTTTTCATTTTCAGTAGGTTTACGAAATTTCAGTCACTCATCAAGAATAGAGCAAAAAACATTCTTGGATTAGCTGTATAGTAAACTGCTTAATCAATTTGCAGACTATGAAACACCAGCTAATCTTTGGCAAAGGGGCCCAGAAGGGGCAAGTTCAACTTATGCAATAGCATGGAACTTCATTATACAAATGGACTCATGCAGCTTTGGGTTGTCTTGGGGGTTAGCCCGTTTGGAACGTCACCTCTTTGTTTGCGAGATTGTGCACAATTGAATAACAGAGCCAAATCATGAATGTATAGGGCCTTTTTATGATGCAAGTCTCACAAATGAGAGCTGTCCTCACCTCAGTTTGCAACCCATTGGATCTCAAGATTAATATGCCAATGACGAATCTCTTCCGGTGTGTTTCCTCCAAAACGTTAACTGCACTTTATCTTTCCCAAAGCACCCCTGAGAGAACAAAAGTAATAAACTGGGCAAGTGCTCCTGACCTGAATAGTGCTTAAAGCAATATATGAATTTTAAGCTGGTGGTGTTTCGTCTGGTGCTTTAGTCCGCTCGGATCTAATCATCAATCGTTGGCAGACTTTGCTTGTGAATGTCCCCACACACAGCTGTTGGTCGACATTCACAAACTTTTCTTCTCATAAATATGAAAAATATTTACCTTGAGGGGAAAATACAAAAAATGTGCATTTGCCCAGGGCTAATATTTCCTTTATTCGAAGTTCCCAATGGGGTTGTCACATGACCTGCCCAGGGATATGCATGGTATCCATGTGCATTGAATAGCTTTTCATGCAAACTCTGGGACTGTTTGAGAATTCCAGAGAGTTGAGATCTTTCCCTGCATGTTAGTGTAAATCTGTTAGGCCAAATTTAAAATTTTCTTTGTGAGATGGGCCCTTATTATTTTTGCTCCATTGAACAATTCCATGACCATGATACGTTTGAGATTCAAATAGTGTGCATTAAACAGTAAACAATAACTTACAGCTATAAACATTTGCATCAAGGTTTACATTTAGTAACTGATAAAGAAGCAGATTGCTTCATGGAGAATTGCAGAGACTGAGTTTATAACAGACGTGGCTGCCGAGGAAATGACAGGTTTTTAAATATTGCCTCACCACCATCCTTAATCTTCTTTCGTAAAACACCCAAATTCTCATTTTGAGGCTATGCTTCAGATGCAAAATAATGGATTTTGTAATTTCAGTGTTCCTCACATAAATTCTGTATCCTGCGAAATGTCATTTTTTTTAGTTAAGCTTGGAGTTTTTGCTTTGTTACTACACATCCTTTAACTGGTGTTTAAGGGATGGTTGCTGATAATGAAGACAGAATTTGATAGATGGACAACCTCTAAGATAAAGAACAAAGGTAATTAATTTAATAAAAATATCAGCTAGAAGCAGAGGTTCTTATATTAAATGGAGACAGAGAATACATGTGGAATAATAGATCACAATAGTTAAAATGATCCTGAGTCAAGAATTATGCTATGTAATTGTTCAGTATTGCTTCCTGTCTGATTTAGTATTGTGGTTAGATTTAAAGGTCAATGCAAGGGGGAAGTAACCTAGACCTCCACGGTAATATATGTTTAAAGAAAATCTCTGTGCACAACTAATGTGGTATCAATAGAAATGTATTACATATTTTACTTTAAGCATGCTGTTCCAGACATTTGCCTACAACTTCCGTCTGCGTATGTAAAGTTTGCGTTTGTCTAGATAGGTGCTCCTAATAAAAACATTGAACGTGATAAAAGGTGCAGGAATGAGAAAGTGATATATACAGTATGTACAAGGGTGGTTAAGAAAATTATGAACTTCTAGTGGCTCCTTCAGCCCAGGAAGCCCTGAAGTCTCACAAGATTTCTTTGTATTTAAATAATCCACTCTTAGATATATGTTGACGTTTCGACCCCGTGGTTAAGGTGAGTCAAAGGGGGTCATCATCAGGACAAGGTAATCCAATTGTTAGCACCCATGGGTAGTATAAATTATTTGGTTACTAAATGTCTGGGTAGCAGTAGGTGACGTAAATGGTTTAGGGGATATAACACTCACCTAAGCTCCAGTGTGAGAGGACTGTCTGGTGGTCACGAACATCTTCCTGATAGGAACATGAGATTGCTTTGTGATAATCAATTTACATATTGATTTATGGAAGATGATCATGAATGATCTGTGGAGACTTACAATTAATGAAATGGTCCCAAGGTCTGGGGGGAATGCAAATATCCAGTAAATGGTTTGCAGTCGAAGAACCGATAATATAAATTTTCTGGCTCTCGGGTTATCTAGAAAACACAATGGTGATGTATGCCAATTATTGTGAGTATTGCTCTAGAATTAAGGAGAGATTAAACTTATTTGTGAAGAAGGAGGGTGAAAACACTTACTTCTCATAAAATGCTGATGGTGTTGACATTCAATAACCTGGTTAAGTAATGTGTAATTTGACATTACCAGGGCACGTCAAAGCGTCCTGGATCTGTACATGATGTATCGTGTGTTAACGAGTCAAGCCGCACGTATTGTGGACAATTCGGCTTAAAAATGCTACGTGTCCATTTTGGAGTGAGCATTGAGTCGTGTGATTGGTCCAGTAAGCAGCCAATCCCAGTGCAGGGTCTAGGAAACACTTCCAACCCCCGGAGGACCGTGAAGGGAGAGTTCTCCTTCTGGTATGCTTCATTAGCATGTGAGCACAGATAAGCTGTGGGGTCTGTGGGTATCAATAATGATTGATCACCGGGTCATGGAGGGGAGTGTATCAAGTATGCTAATGTTTATGCTGCTCAATCGAACCATATCGATAATGGTGAAATTACACTGAATTAGTGTGTTACGCAATGTGAGTTTGAAAGTGTAACTGGGCCGCATCTAGTGCTGTGTGTTCATCACAATACATGCGAGTATATGTTTGGTAGAAAACAGGATAACTCATATACATAGAACTTAAAGTTGTACAACTATTGTGTCTACAAATATAAGTAAATACATTAATGAATACAGACATGTAGTTTGAAAACATAAATTGGGAACATGAAAGGTCATCTTGTACAATGCTGTTGCGCATGTGTTATCCAAAGAAACAAGTGATGGTTATATAATATGCTTTAATTGCTTTACTTGATTTAGTATTGGACATGGATTGTCCCTTTAACAATGAAACTAATAAAATGGGGCTAAGGAGGTTGCTCCACTAGCCACAGTCTCTCCTTAAATCTAGCAGTATCTTTGGTTTTAGGTATGTTAGTGCTGATCCTGAACTTGGCCTTATTTCTAATTTCCAGGGTCTGATTAATTTTTCTTCTATGTTCCGAAGGGTGAGGAAACAATGCATCAAATTATTCAAATTAATTACAGTGTAACTCAATGGTCACACATTCAATTCCACAGACCAGCTTATAGTTCAAAGGGCTTCATTTCAGACTCAAAATCAACCTTACATTATGAGTCTCAACGTTATAGTACAAATGTACACAGTAACCAAAGGAGAATCAAAATGTTGCAGTATATGAAATTTAACTAACATGTAAAAGACCACAAATTCAATATTGATAATGCTGGAAATAAGATAAAACAATTGATGTACTGAGATGGATTCCATGTTTTCCTGCCTTACCTTTTGATCTAAAATCCTAAATATGCTAATATTCTATATAATTAGGAAAGTAGTCAGCATAACAGAGTGTCTGGAGATGTTTCCATCAAGACAGGTATGGCAGCATGAAGCCACATAGAAATAAGAGTTCATGGGAGGCATCTAAGTAAGGTCCGCTCTCAGCTAAAGGCAAAGAGAATCTGCATCTTATTGCTAACTAAACTACACTTAACTCTTGATTCTTCCAAGGGTGCTCTCATAGCCCAATTCCTTTCCCAGTTCAAAAACTTAGGGCCACATGTACGTAGCTTTTTGTTGGTTGCAACTTTGAAACCAACAAAAAGCATTTTCCTATGTACAAATCCTTATTTTGTGTGTGTCGGTAACTGTATACCCAATTAGGAAGGAGTGTTCCAAGGGTGCCCTTCTAATTGCAACTCACAGGGGGATGTATGATTGTTTTATGACCATGAATGCAGTCAAAAAACAATTGCAGTTAACACCAATTTCAAATGTTCATTTTCATTTTTTAAATGCATCCTGTTTTCCGTTCAGGAAGACGGCTGCATTTAAAAAAAAATGCTTTATTGAAAAGCACTCAAAGACATGGTGGTCTGCTCACCCCAGCAGGCCACCATCTCTGTGAGTGCAGCCATTCCCAAATGGGTCACAAATAAGAACCTGCCTCATGAATATTCATGAGGCAGATCTGTTGTGACCCATTTGGGAATAGCAAACAGTATGGTTAACAGTGCTGTACATTTTGTTTTGTGACTCCCGATTTGCGATTCGCGAACGGGTCACAAATTGTGAGTTGCAAAACAAAAGGTCATCCATCTGGCCCATAATCACAAATCACAAGTTGCCAGTTGACGTTTGAGCCTTCTGAAGTTTCAGCGTCAACCTTGGTACACCCTCATACTCAGGAATTTCACAAGAGTTACAGCAGCCAGCTCGGGATACTCCTCTCATCCCACATACGCGTTTGTCCGGGCTTTTCTTATTTTTCCAAACAATGAGCTCCCTATCAACTCAGTGTCAGATCCTGACATCTGCAGCTGTAGAAAACATTCAAAAAACTAACTTAACATTGAAGGATAGCACACAATAAAAATACGCGTCCTTCACTCAGGCCAAAATAATTAAACACACATCTACTCTCAGGTTATATAAATTCTACACTTCTCTTATGTCAAATATATAATGATTATAAAGAATAATATTTCTAAAACACTGTAACATAAACATTCTTTCAAACTATAATAAAACATGGTATACATGAAAGATTGCATTTATTTGTGCACTTTACTTGTATGCTTCACTGTGCATCATGTTTAAATGAAAAGATTTGTTAAGTTAAGCTGTAAATAACCACCCTTCATTTCATGTTTTAACCCCTTCGCAGTCAAGGATGTAATTGTTACGACTTTGGCTGCGGCGCTGAGGCACCAAGGACATACCCATTACGTCCTAGGACTGGCTTATGGGGGAGTGCTAGCGCACCCCAATGAGCCTCGCCTCAGCACCCCCAGTGCAGGGATCGAAGGGGAATCTCTTCCCTTTCCACCCTCGCCCCCACTGACCCCGCTGTGACGTGTGATGGTGTTAGCGTGCGATCGCGCGCTGACCTCTACAGAGGCCTGCCCCTCTGCGCTGGAAGCTCTGCTTCCAGCGCCAATTGGAGGAGAAATGCTTGTGCATTTCTCCTCCTATCACGTGGAGGGGCCGAGAGAGGCATCACAGGAAAGGAAAGGTCTTTCTCAGCATTTCTGATGCCCAATAGTGATGCGATCGGGCATCAGAAATGCCCACTAGACACCAGGGAGTTTTTTTTGTATTTTACACATAAGGGGGGGAAAATATTTTTAGGCCATTTCTGCCCCCCATTATAATTGGTTGATCTGCCCCAGGGGGGCAAAAACCCCTAGACACCAGGGATAATTCTTTTTTTTGTTTGCTTTATTTTTTTTATAAATGGGGGGTGACCCCTTAGGCAAGGGTCGCTCTCCTGGGGGACAAATTGTATTTCAGCCATAGATCGGCCTATTTTTTTCAGGCCAATCTGCCCCCAAGGGGGGCAGAAACCACTAGACTCCAGGGATTTTTTTTTTGTGTCAATTTCACACAAGGGGAGTGACCCCTTGGGCAAGGGTCAATCCCCTAGGGGGCAAATTTATTTTAGGTAATTTCTGCCCACCTTGGGGGGGGATCAACCTATTTTTATTAGGGCAATCTGCCCCCAGGGGGGCAGAAACCACTAAGCACCAGGGATTTATTTTTGGCACCAATTTCACACAACGGGAGTGACCCTTAGAAAAGAGTCGCTCCCCTGGGGACAGATCGGCCTATTTCTATTAGGCCGATCTGCCCCCTGGGTGGGCAGAAACCACTTAGGCACCAGGGATTGGTGTGTGTGTATGTGTGTGTTTTTTTGGGGGGGCAGCCCCTTGGGCAAGGGTCGCTCCCCATGGGGGCACATTACTGTTGGCCATATCTGCCACCCCTAGGGGCAGATCAGCCTATTATTGGAATGCCCATCTGCCCCCAAGGGGGGCAGAAAGCCCACCAGAGACCAGGGAGGATATTTTTTCAAAATAAGAGGGTGGGGGTAGGGCCATATCACCACCCCAAATAAATGGGGCCAAAGTTGTTCTGCCCATCAGTGGGCAGATGGGGCAATTACCCCCGATCCGCACCCCGGTGGCAGAAAGTCTACTAGATGCCAGGGAATTAAAAAAACAGTAGTGGGGTGGTGCCTACCAACTAGTATGGGCATGGTTATGCCCTCAACCCAACTGAAGGGGGTAATAGTTTTTCAGCTCCCCCTGCACACTAAAACATCTTATTCCATGGCAAGCAGGAGGAAGTCTGATTATTTTGGGTTTTTGTTTTACATTTGGGCCATGAGGGCTTGGCTAACTCTCAAAACCATCCCACTTGGAAAGGTGAGGGCTGCACTTTTGGGACTTCCGGATGCTGCCATGTAGAAATATCCACAAGACCCAGACACATCTGAAAACTAAACATCTGGGAAAGTCCAGGGTGGTGTGCTTCACATGCACCCCAGACCATTTTCTTACCCACAATGCCGTGCAAACCTCCAACTTTGCTGTAAATCACACATTTTTTCCACATTTTTGTGATGGAACCTTCCGGAACCTGAAGGAATCCACAAAAATTCCTACCACCCAGCATTGTCCCATCTATACTGATAAAAATTCTGCTGCACTTGTCACCCAAAAAATGTTTTTTTTTTCAAACTGCCCTTTTGGACCTGCTTTGGATCCTCTCAATTTTGACATGTTTTTTGTTCTACCCTGCCACAAGCATTTGGCCCAGCTACACAAGTTGTCGTAGTTTGGACTCTTGCTCTAGGCAAGACTGTTGGTTTAAGGTTGGCAGTACTTATGTTTGTAGGCAATTATGCCTATCCTACAACAAGTCGCAACGGTCATCCCAACCCTTCCGGCTCACTAGCAGCACCTCACCAAAACCCAAATAGTAAAAGGTGATTTGTGGCAGCCTTTACGCATGGACTCGCAAGTATGACATCTCAGGGAGTGTTGTGGTTAAACGGAGATTACCCCTTTCTCATAGATATATCATGTCTCATCCAAACACAGGCAATAACGAAGATGCAGTAGAGTTTCAATAGCTTTTATTTAACACAACCTCAATCTACGATAAGTTGCATGGGCTGCAATGATTAGGATAATGAACAGTGCAAGGAACAGAATTGTAAAGACAAGAGTCATTATTACGAAGACCCCCACCATCTTGCAATTACATGAAAAAACAAAACGTGTGTAGTATGTCCTAATAACGTATCATGATAGGCCTAACCTCCTACCTAAAGGAGAGCTGGCTGTGTTAAACCAAATCTGCCAATGCCATGTCCATGAGAGGAACCCCCAAAGCTTGTTACCTTGGAATGAGGTCTCTATCTCAGACTCCGTAGGGACACATAGAGTGAGTCAGCGTCAAGACGACGTGAAGCATCGATATCAGCGATGGTGGCGATGCCCTCTGGTCGGAATACCTCTGATTATCTGTCTAAAGTGTGATGTATTTATACAGATCTACCTGGACCCCTGCATTAGGCGTGTTCCCAAACAATAGATAACAGGCATGCTTGTAGCAGCAATTAATAAAAACAATTCCCTCGACAGAATGGAGAGGGAAAGTGCCTAAGTGTGAACACCTACAGTTTGTTTGTCTTTGTCACTTGATGTTGACGCCTTAATGCAGTGGCACTGATAATGCAAATCAGAACAAGTGGCCTAACTATAAACAAGGCAACCATCTTAGAAGATTTAGATAATTAAATGGGCTAAGACAGAGCAAGCTAAGTAGGTTAAAAGTCATTGGGTGACAGAGACACAAGTCTGCAAGCCAAAGGCTAAGCTAACTCCTGCTATCCCATTAAAACAAACTAGGATTCACTACACCCTCCCCATTGCTGTAACAAGTATGACGCCACAATTGGTCTCCACCGAAGGTGAATGAATCCAAACGCTAAAGTTGCTCTTGACTAAAATGCTAAAAGCATGAAAACTAGCTAAAAAGGTCTGTTTTAAAAATTTGTTAAAAGGTAGTAGTTAAAAACATTAGTTAAAAATACATACAGAGAATTGTAATGTCAACCATGACAAGCACAGCAGGCCAAAGTAAAGGCAATTTAAATGCATATTTTGAATCGGGAATGGCAAGCCAATTCATCAAGTTATTTGCTATAGTCATGATCTCGAAGAGTGTCATCGAAGTCACCAATCAAGGACCTCAAGAATGAGTCCACATCATCAGATGTCAGATCGATCACCAGGCGGGCAAACGGATCCACAGAGCAGTCTCTTGTGCAGATCCACCTGCAGAAGTGCCATTTTCCATAGTAGATATTAGAACTGAAGGCTCATAAGTGGCTTCGCGGAGCAGTCTTAGTCTCAAGGGGAACGACCGTGAACGAACCCTGATCGGGGACATCAGCAGTTCTTGGTCCACACGAGATGCCGGTGCAACAACAAGACACACCATAGGCAGGTGTTCAAAGAGGCACCACACACAGCGGAAAACTGGTTGTATGCACCAGAGAAGTGGCCAAAATGACAACGACCAATCACGCTCCAATTCCACCAGCAAGGAGGCATCAAAGATCCGAACCACGCGTTCACGGCACAGTCGAGTTGGTGGGAGCGGCTCCATTGCTCTGCGTAGCTGGAAAAAAACAACCACTGCGAATCAGAAGAAATAGCAGTAGTAGTCCGCCAACCAATGTCAAAGTAATTGGAAAAACGCCAAACACGCTCGGAAAGAGTGAATGGATGGCTGATGGGATAACTCCGAAAAAAGTCTGGAAGATGGACACGAATCCAGACCTGACAGCCTTAATGAAATGGACAATCCCAACAGTCCTTGAAGCATTGAATATTGTGGATACCAGTTCTCCAAAGTGCTTGGGGAAGTTGGTATTTAATGGGGATTGCATCTCGGCTGATGATCTCACTATCTGGAGAACGTACTTCTCTCCAGCGTATGTCAACGTGACCTGTTTTTGAAACAGTAGCGCCTTTAGTCTACTCAGCTTGTCATAACTTACATTATTAGTATCTATTTGGGGCCACATGTCAGATACTTTTATCTCTCGTGTGGAGGGGGATAAAACATGTCCGCAACACGTAATGACCTTTGAGACCGAGATTGCGTAGGCAATTCCTGGTTGCATGCTGCAACAGCTTTGTTCGCTCAGTACCACATAACTTCCATTGGAAAGTACATGAAATACCAGTCGAATCAAAGGGATGGGAGTACCCTTCAGAGAACAGGCCACGTTCACGACTCCCACATTGCAAAGGCAGTGAAGGGACACCTGCTTACATATCATTGAATGACTAACAGTAGTCTCACATTCGCTTCCGTTTAGAAAAACCTCTGTTTCGCCGTTCAAACATTTATAAGCAAAGGGCAGCTCCCACCCTTCCTTAATATAGCTATCATCTAGTTGCTCAAACTGCCCACTGCAAGATGTCTCAAGCAATTCGAGAAACAAAAGGTTGAAATGGGCAAATTAATTATGCCACGTTGGAGCCAAATTGTTGAAGGACTCTCTGCTAACGTGAAGGGCAACTTGTCTAGCTTTTCAGTATGAAGCATGGTGAAACTAGCTTCCCTTTTAGCCATTGTTTGTTGTTCCCTGGAAAGATTAAAAGCAGTGAACAATTCACTACCATTAATATACTTCCATGGAATACGGCCATTTTTCAGTGTCTGTAATGTCCAACCTAGCTGCATGATGGAATGCAGCTGAGTTTGTCCATTATATAAACGGGACATGTCTGTCTGAATGATATCGATAGTAGACAACACTATGTTGGATAGTGAATAAATTCTGTTGGACAGAGTGTTCATGCAGGTGTCGACAACTGCTAAAGCCTTCTCCAAGTTTTCCTTATCTAATTGCCTTAAACGTGCAGCAGCTTCTATATGTGAATGTTTCCAGATCTCATTATACATAGCATATAGGAACCTTTTAGAGCGCTGTTTCCTACACCTAGCAGAAAATCCTGCAAGTTTACATCTTCAGAGAGAGTGTTAAGATGCTTTTTAACTGTGGCTAACATGTTAGTCTGTCCCCTTTTGTTGGCACAGTTTACCCACACTGTATGTTGTAACTATACCTGTGTGCTGACCCGATACAAAGCGAGGGTCTGGCCTGTTAATTATAAACCCCCCTGAAGAGTTCAAAAAACTTGCTTGACATCTATGAGTGTCTATTGGCCAAATTAACCACCTGCCGGGACTGGAAAGTGAAGAATTATAGCCTTAACTATTGCATCTAGCCTTTCCTCTGTGATATTAAGGAAGTATTGCCAATCATTAAACTTTGTCAGTGTGGGGATACTGGACGTGTTCATGTCTTTAATTTTTGCTAACCCCAGACAGGATGTCTGTTGAATTGTGTCATTTAAAAAGATCATTCGTCCCGGAATCTAGGCATGCTCTAAACAAAGCTTCCCTGCCCTGTATTTGCCAATCTTGTGTTCCCCATACACATGTTAAGTCAATAGTGCTCTTCCAGTATTCGTAAACTTCAACTGCGAGCCAGGAAACAAAGGGATCTGAATAAATCAGTTTTGTGTTAGTTAGCAACATTTTCCTAATTTGTGATGGAGGTAACTTGAAATAATATGACTCCGCATTTTTTTGTGTCATGCCCAGTGAAATATGTTAATTTATCTGTATAGTGTTTTGGGCTCCCCACTGGTGGTGTTGAACAGTGTTTCCACTGTGTATAGTTCAATAATGGCCTGCGTCTAGTAGGACAGTGTAGGTAGTAATGTCCCCAATTGTTGTAACAGAACATTTCCCCATAATTCATTGTATGTCCATATGCATCATCACTTTCAACTACAGAATAGTCCTTCATTTCAGTTAGCAAGGAATCAACTGTTTGACATCCCAATCATCAGACACAACATCAGGTATAATCACATCTGTCATAGATATTTTGAACACATATTGAATTTGAATGACCTCAGTAGGCCCGTATATATCAAAGGGAATGTTGTCCCACACAATCCCATCAGGAATCGGTGTTGCTGAAATGTTCACGAGGGACAAGTCTCTTCGGACCTTATGTGAGGAATGATATGGAGTTAAGACTTCATTCACAGGCTCTACAGAGGAGCATTCAGTAATGACCATTTATGAGCAAAAAGAAAACAGTCACAAAACCAACCCAAAAAAATAATGCAATGAATGTCAAACCGAACCATAAATAGTTCCATGGGTAAATTAAATAGTTCTTTTTAAACCATTGATACAGCTTATGTGTTTTTGAAACAGTGTCAATCACAATAATGGATGAGTCTGAGGAAAAATCATCAATATCTACAAAATAGCCAGAGGCAGTTTCTGCAAATACTGGAGCCAATTCATTACTTGTACATTGGCTCACTTCATGTGGACGCTCATGGTAGACGGTGTCATCAGTCTGTGTAGTGCTCGTGTAAAAAAAAGACAAATCTTGGACAGGTGTTGTCATTGAAGTGGTAACTGGAACTAGCAAGAGTTTGTTTTCCGCCCTCCCCATGGTCGAGGAGGTATCAATGACATCATTGGACATTGTTGCATAGTCCGTAGTAGTGTTTTTCATTCTACTATGTAGAGGTATGTCCTGTTGGGTAGTGAGAGGGGATCGGGAACTACCCAAGGGACCTCTTAGTCTACTGTGAAGGATCGGCCACATGGTGTAGTTTGAGACCATCAATGGAAATTAATCTGTTTGTTCTGGAACCAGGCAGGGGTGGTAAGATGACAGTTCTAGTACCTTGGATTCCCAGGACAGGGACAGGTGCTCTGGATGATGGACCAAATTCATTTTTCACAGTGATCTTCTCATGTACCAGATCCCCAACTTTAGGAATCCAGCCAGTCGAAGTTTTTGGTAAATCCCTTATTCTTAAGGTGGCAGCACTGGTGGATGATTTATGATCACGAAATTGCTGTAGCTACTGTAAGACAGTGAGACGTTCATTTATGTCAAATGGTGTTTCTGCTTCCACCAAACCAGAGCCATCAAGATCTGGGACATACATAGGTATCCCAAAGAGAACTTCATACAGAGTGCGTCCCCCCAAGGACCGTCTTGGCAGTTTATTCAGTGCTCTCTGGATCCCATATAGGTGATGAAGCCAACTGCGACCTGAACCTAATACTCGAGCTGTTTAGGACTGCTTTGGATCACGGTTCCGCCTCTCCACAACCGAATTTCCCTCGGGATGGTATGGGGAGGAGTAATGGAGTTCAACACCCATTGTCCCCATGGTGTCCCTGAATGTCTTAGAGGCAAAAACAGGGCCCTGGTATGAATGGAATGCTGCAACCGTAAATGTACCGATAAAGGTCAGCAGGTCTTTTATAACAGTTTGCGCGTCAGCCGACCGCTGCGGCCATACCCACAGGAATCTAGAACAAGAATCTACAGCAACTAAGATGTATTTGTATGCACCATCAGGTTAGAGTGGACCGCAATGGTCCAGGCACACACATTGTTGTGGCCTGCTGGACACTAAGAGGAATGTCTGTGGTGGGTGTTTGATATTGGAGCCCTTTATTTGCTGGCAAATGTCACAACAGAGGATGTAGTTTTCTGTCTGTCTGCATAGACCAGGCCACCAGAAGCGTTTCTATAAGAGTATTATTGTTGCCAAAATAACAGCATGTGCAGAAGTGACACACTCATGCACTGGTTTTACTAGATCAAATCTCTAGTCTTCGTTGGGGATCACTCGTTCTCCAACCCCAGGAATTGTTCCATTGGCAACATTCTGTGCACTGATGTGGTAGGAATAATTTGTAGGGTAACCTTTCGGGAGAGACTTGCCTTCAGCCGCATCTTTCACGGCGGTCAGTATTTCATTATCCAGTCTTGTCTGTGAACGAGTCACTGCAGCCACAGAAGCCTTAGATGCTGCAGATTTGGCTGTTTCATCAGCCAAAGTGTTGCCAGTCAGGTGTACTACTACACGTTGGTGGCCCAATGTCTCTACTACATGGACACACAGTAGCTTATCCTTAAGATCAGCCACCCTCCCCCACAATTTTTCATGTTTTATGGTGTTCCCTTTGTTATCTCTAAACCCGTTCAGCTTCAAATGATTAAGATAATCATTGTATGACTGGATGCGGTAGTATGAGTCACAGACTATTAAAGTCAGGCATCCTGGCTCTGTGTGTTCTAGTGCTAACATAAGAGCTTTAAGTTCAGCCAACTGAGCTGTGCAGTCCCCTAGGGTCTGCGTGTAGGTATTGTGAGGGTGGGAAACTCCATCCTCCATCAAGCGGCTGAGTATTGATGTTTAGTATCTACAGCTGGTTGTGCTGAACCATCAGTGTAGATGACAGTGTGGTATCTGTCAAGTGGCAAGATATTTAGAGGAGTGGGGTACTCCTGTTCGTACAGGAGAAACTCTTGTATCTGAAGTTTTGGATCAAAGATGTAATCAACATCAGTGGCGGTTAGGGAGGTTTCCCACTGAATCCAATGTGGATGTAATGCTTTAGTGTTGAGAAAGCTTGCTTTGGTAACAGCCTGTAAGGCCGGCACTGGGGTAATGACAGTAATGCGTTTCCCTTGGGCAAGTGGCCTCTCCTTTATGACAGCCATTTGAACTGCAGTCAGAATCTTTTCTGTAGGTGCAAAACATTGTTCTGCATTTGAGTATAAATGTGATTTATATGCTATGGGTACCATGTCGCCTTCATTGAAGGTGACATAAGTAAATCCAATGGCACCAGCAATTATTCTGATTTCCAAATTAGTTTTGTTTTCACTTGTGTGCAAGTGTTTAGCTTCTAGCATGTCCTGTTGCAATTCTCTAAGGATGTGTGTGTGTTCAACTGTCCAGTGTCTGCTAGAAAAGTTTGGCAGTATCAAGTCATGAAGTGGCTTGCTACGCTGTGCATAGTCTGGAATGTATGTTCTGCCAAAGTTGAAGAAACCTAGTAATGACTGTAGTTTCTTGAGAGTATTAGGAGGGGGCAGTGGTGCACATTTCTCTAGAAAGTGCGGAGCCAGGCTCTTCCCCTCGTTCTATAGCTCATATCCCAGGAACAATACACTGAGAAAGACAATCTTACTTTTCTTAAAGTTGAATTTGTAACCAAGGTCTGCAAATCCCAAAATTATCCAATCGACCCATACAAGATAAATGTTGAGGTCATCGTCCGTGAGATATATGTCATCCACAGAGGCTAACGCCTCGGGATCAATATCATGTAATATTGATGTTACACGGGCTGAGAATAGCCCTTGGCTGTTCTTATAGCCTTGTGGTAAACAACAAAAGCGTTTCTGTGAGCCAAATGAGAGTGCACTCAGGTCCTGATTTTCATGTGCTAAGTTCTGGCAGAAAAACCCATTAGAAATATCAAACGTTGTTTTATATTTTTTACACACTATGGGCCTGATTACAACTTTGGAGGAAGGTGTTAATCCGTCCCAAATGTGACGGATATACCACCAGCCGTATTACGAGTCCATTATATCCTATGGAACTCGTAATATGGCTGGTGGTATATCCGTCAGATTTGGGACGGATTAACACCTCCTCCAAAGTTGTAATCAGGCCCTATATTGTTTATTAGTGCTGTGCTATGTGAGTTTTGTATAGCATATGTACGTGTATGACTATTTAAATGTCTGTAATCTATGACTATTCTGTAGTAATAGTCTGGCTTTGCAACGGGAAATAACGGGTTATTCATTGCAGATGTACAGGGCTCAATTACTCCCTGGTACTCTTGCTGAGTGAGGATCTCCCTCACCTGAGCTTTTGCTTCATATTTAACAGGATATTGTGGCTGAGGTTGAGGTGTAGACCTAATTGGAATGACATAACAAGGAGAGTCCTTGTCCCAACCCTGATGATTGCGGTATAACGCTGTGGCCTGCGCTAAAGCCCATTCAACAGCATAGGCTTTTTTTCTGCTTCTGGAACAGGATTAGAGAAAGAAGGCAAAATGACATCTTCCCAATGTGGGAGCTTACGGACGTGCTCAGGTGGCCAGTCTCTTTCGGCCAACAGGTTATCACTACAATGGTGCGCTCTACGTCTCCCTCTATTTGAATTTTTATATCATAAACCATGTCGGTGGGAGAACGTGGGCGTCCGCTGTCTCAACCTCAATAAAATCGCTATTTTCTGTCACATCCAGATTATCTTTCGGACGCTGGCGACATATCGTGACCTCTGCTGCGACGTCTAACAGTGTCACTGCCCACGTCTTGTTCTTCAGCAATGTTCTCAAGGGTACTGGCATTTTTAAATGACAGTGCTGCCACATTTTTCTTTTTAAACTGTGGCTTTTGCTGAGGAGTCATTTCTTCTTTTTTAACTGTAGACTGCGGCGAGTCTTTCTTTTGTTTCACGTATTCAGGACGTCGATCAGGATGGCCCCCTCTCTCGCTAAGTCTATCCGGTGCGTCCTGAAAGTAACAAGAGGAACGCGAATCAGTATATCTGTCAGGAGTTTTTATATTTTCCCTATTTCTGAGATTGTATCTCTTTCCGGAGTTCTCCGGATGTGGAGAATCAGCTCTCTTATTTCGTCTATCCTTAAATTCTTTTTGTTTTTCCCAGCACTACTTAGAGCCCTCATGTGCCTGCTTCATACCTTCCTTAAGGGTGGTACTTTGTAATTCCAACTACTTTGGTTTGGCTCCCAAACTATCCAACCCTATACTAGTATAGGTGTCGGAAATTATTTTTGGTAGCTGCCTCTCCTGTTCCAAATGTGGAGTTTCCCAGAGACGCTGGCGTGTAGCCAGTGCTACCGCTTCCCCTTTAATGTTACTGAGTATTATTGAGGAAACTGCATCAAAGTTAAACATTAATTTCATCCCCAAATCTAAGGCTGGTGCAGCCCCCTGCTCTTTCTGTATTAGTTTTAACACTTCCGGTAAATTGGCAAGTGTCGGGGTACCATGTGTGGTAGTATATATAGCAGCGAAGACTGTACCCCATGTGGCACAGTCATCCACCGAGGGAACCATCCCAAAGGGCAAGCACATTGTGAGAAGTCTATGTTTTTCCTGTGGTCCGGTATGGGGAAACACAGCTTCCAGCTGTTATGTTTTCTTGGCTATCCACAGCGGCATTTTCTCTCATTCTGCGGGTATTTTATCCATGATAGTATGTATTGTTTGTGGATTTATTCCTATAGCCAATTGGTATCCACCAGGTGCTAGTGGCCATGGACGCGCTGGTGTTGTGTTCAAAGTTCGCATTACAAACTGGACTAGTCGTCTATAAAGTGTTACTAACTCATTATAAAAATTTCGCAGATCTGCTATCAGCATATTTGGTATGCCTGGGTGAGGTGTGTATGTGGCAAACATAGGCCACGTTGGTCCATCATTACTTAGAAGACCTAGTCTCACTCTTTGTATCACATGTGGGAGGGCGCCTTCAAACCAGTTCTGATGCTCTTGATATGTGAATGCTATTTCATGATACTGGTATGCTTGGCACCGTGGAGGTACGTTTGCAATTTCAAATGTGTGGAATGTATGTGTTCTTTGGTCCACCTCTGGAAAGGTGACCCAACAGTAAAATGTTTCTGTTTGGTATGCTTCATTAGCTTCTATTATAAAAGTAACATCCTGCTCTCTTCTGTAAAGCCATGCGCTAGTAGGTGTTGTGTGAATGCTTGTCTAGCATTCTCAGGAATTTCCATGGCATTAGCCATATTTGTAAAAATTGGTCAGAGAAATGGAACACCAAATGGGGAGTATAGTCCTTTTATGAGTTCGAGCTCGAACAACCCACAGCCTAATTAGGTGTTATCTTTTCAGCTGAGGAGGATCTTCCCAAAGACCACGGACATCTCCGTTTAATGGTACTTAGGGTACCTGTTATCTGTGAGACAGTGATAATCAGGGAATCCATAAATTAGTGCCTAAACACCATCGTTGGTGGCGCCATGTCGTAGTTTGGATTTTTGCTCTAGGCAAGACTGCTGATTTAAGGATGACAGTACTTATGTTTGTAGGCGACTATACCTATCCTACAACAAGTCGCAACTGTTGTCCCCACCCTTCCGGCTCACTAGCAGCACCTCACCAAAACCCAAATAGTAAAAGGTGATTTGTGGCAGCCTTTACGCATGGACTCAAGATTATGACATCTCAGGGAGTGTCGTGGTTAAACGGAGATTACCCCTTTCTCACAGACGTATCATGTCTCATCCAAACACAGGCAATAACGAAGATGTAGTAGAGTTTCAATAGTTTTTTATTTAACACAACTGCAATCTGCGATAAGTTGCGTGGGCTGCAATGATTAGGATAATGAACAGTGCAAGGAATGGAATTGTAAAGACAAGAGTCATTATTACGAAGACCACCACCATCTTGCAATTACAGGAAAAGACAAAAAATGTGTAGTATGTCCTAATACCCTATCATGATAGGCCTAACCTCCTACCTAAAGGAGAGCTGGGTGTGTTAAACCTAATCTGCCAAAGCTATGTACATGAGAGGAGCCCCAACCCTCGTTACCTTGGAATGAGGTCTCTATCTCAGACTCCGTAGGGACACGAAGACTGAGTAAGCGTCAAAGCGATGTACAGCATCGTTATCAGCGATGGTGGCGATGCCCTCTGGTCGGAATCCCTCTGATTATCTGTCTAAAGTTTGATGTAGTTATACAGATCTACTTGGACCCCTGCAGTTGGTGTCTTCCAAAACAATAGATAACAGGCATGCTTGGGGCGGCAATTAATATAAACAATTCCCTCGACAGACTGGAGAGGGAAAGTCCTTAAGTGTGAACACCTACAGTTTGTTTGTCTTTGTCACTTGATCTTGACGCCTCTACGCGGTGGCACTGATAATGCAAATCATAACAAGTGGCCTAACTATAAACAAGGCAGCCACCTTAGAAGAATTCAATAATTAAATGGGCTGAGACAGAGCAAGCTAAGTAGGTTAAAAGTCACTAGGTGACGGGGGAACGAGTCTGCAACCCAAAGGCTAAGCTAACTCCTGTTATCCCATTAAAACAAACTAGGATTCACTACAAAGTGGGGTATCATTCTTACCGGGAGACTGAGGGGAATGTTGGGTGGTAGGAAATGTGTCCCAGAGAGGTGATCTCATACACAAAGGTGGGACAAATGAGATTTTTCAGCTAAATTTGAGGTTTGCTGAGTATTCTGGTAAGAAAACACTGTGGGATCCACGCAAGTCACATTTCCCTGGACTCCCTTGGGTGTCTAGTTTCCAGAAATGTCCGGGTTTGGTAGGTTTCCCTGTAAGGCTGCTGAGCCCAGGACCAAAAACGCAGGTGCCCGCCGCAAAAACAGGTAGTTTTGTTTTTGATAATTTTGATGTGTCAAGATAGTGTTATGGGGCATTTCGTTTGACGCGCACTAGGTCTACCCACACAAGTGAGGTACCATTTTTATCGAGAGACTTGGGGGAACGCTGGGTGGAAGGAAATTTGTGGCTCCTCTCAGATTCCAGAACTTTCTGTCACCGAAATTTGAGGAAAAAGTGTTTTTTGGCCAAATTTTGAGGTTTGCAAAGGATTCTGGGTAACAGAACCTGGTGAGAGCCCCACAAGTCACCCATCCTGGATTCCCCTAGGTGTCTAGTTTTGAAAAATGCACAGGTTTGGTAGGTTTCCCCAGGTGCCGGCTGAGCTAAAGGCCAAAATCCACAGCTAGGCACTTTCCAAAAAACAACTCTGTTTTATTTGGTAAAATGTGATGTGTCCATGTTGTGTTTTGGGGCATTTCCTGTCATGAGTGCTAGGCCTACCCACACAAGTGAGGTACCATTTTTATCAGGAGACTTGGGGGAACGCTGGGTGGAAGGTCATTTGTGGCTCCTCTCAGATTCCAGAACTTTGTGTCACCAAAATGTGAGGAAGAAATGTTTTTTGGTCAACTTTTGAGGTTTGCAAAGGATTCTGGGTAACAGAACCTGTTGAGAGCCCCACAAGTCACCCCTTTCTGGATTCCCCTAGGTGTCTAGTTTTCGAAAATGCACATGTTTGGTAGGTTTCCCTAGGTGCCGACTGAGCTAGAGGCCAAAATCTACAGGTAGGGACTTAAAAAAGAAAACGTCAGATTTTTTATGTAAAGATGTGATGTGTCCATGTTGCATTTCCTGTCACGAGAATTAGGCCTACCCATGCAAGTGAGGTACCATTTTTATCGGGAGACTTGGGGAAACACACAATAGCAAAACAAATGTTATTACCCATTGTCTTTCCCTATGTTTTTTACTTCCAAATGTAAGACAGTATGTAAAAAAGATGTCTATTTTAGAAATGCCCTGTAATTCACATGCTACTATGGGCACCCCGGAATTCAGAGATGTGCAAATAACCACTGCTTCTCAACACCTTATCTTTTGCCCATTTTAGAAATGCAAAGGTTTTCTTGATACCTACTTTTCACTCTTTATATTTCAGCAAATGAATAGCTGTATACCCGGTATAGAATGAAAACCCATTGCAAGGTGCAGCTCATTTATTGGCTCTGGGTACCTAGGGTTCTTGATGAACCTACAAGCCCTATATATACCCATAACCAGAGGAATCCAGCAGACATAACAGTATATTGCTTTAAACAATCTGACATAACAGAGAAAAGTTACAGAGTAAAACGTGGAGAAAAATGGCTGTTTTTTTATTACCTCATTTTTAATTGTTTTTTATTTCAGCTGTATTTTCTGCAGGAAAACCTTGTAGGATCTACACAAATTACCCCTTGCTGAATTCAGAATTGTACCTTCATTTCAGAAATGTGTAGCTCTCTGGGATCCAGCATTGGTTTCACACCTATTTCTGTCACTAAGTGCAAGGACGCTGAAAGCATAACAAATACTAAAAATCCGGTATGTCCTAGTAAAATGCCAAAATTGATTTGAAAATGGGGTTTTCTGATTCAAGTCTGCCTGTTTCTGAAAGCTGGGAAGCTGGTTATTTTAGCACCATAAACCCCTTGCTGATGCCTTTTTCAGGGAAAAAACACGAGTCTTCTTCTTCAGCTCTTTGTTTTCATTTATTTGAATAAAACTAAATGTACGCTGTATTTTGGCTAATTTCTTGGTCTCCTTCAGGGGAACCCACAAAGCCTGGGTACCTCTAGAATCCCTAGGATGTTGAAAAAAAGGACACAAATTTGGTGTGGGTAGCTTATGCGGACAAAAAGTTATCAGGGTTTAAGCATGAACTGCCCCAAACAGCCAAAGAAAGGCTTGGCGCCTGAGGGAGAAAAGGCCTGGCAGCAAAGGGTTTAAGAGACGTAATGACACAGCCAGGTTATGCTCTCTCATTGCCCAGGTGTCAACACACTTAAATGTAAGCCAGAGTCTTGGTGTTGCAGTATGATTCAGTAGCCAGGAGGCAGTTTAGGTCATTTTATACTGGCCTCAATCTAATGGATGCATGCTATTAAGCTGTAGTTGTTGCGTTTGGTTTTATGTGATTATAAGGAAATTCAAACATAAAGTAAATGTTTCTGGAAAATGAATGTAGTCACATAATTGTTGACTAATTTTAGTTTTTCAATGGATTTCATGAGGTTGACTAGAAAATCTGCTGAAGGAAATTCTCGAAGAAAATTTTGTTGCTTTGTGTTTGATTTTCTTTTTGAGGCTTTTAATGGCAGTGGTTCCCCTTAGTCCCCTGTTCTTTTTTCACAAGACCCTCTACTCTTCCTTCCTGCCTAATGTAGTACTCCCACTCTACTCCAGCTATTCCCTTCTCCTCTCTACTCCTCTCTTGTGGAAACACCATACTATGTCTTCCTATTTAATCTTTTTTTTACATATACCTTACTCCTCTTCCCACCTTACTCTGTTTCTTTACAAATCACCTTTTTTCCTCCTGATTTAGTCCCTTTGTTTTTACAAACCCCTTACTCCTACTCCAGCTTGACATCCTTTATTTAAACACCTTTCTCCCACTCCTGCCTTACTTCCTTTTTTACAAACCCTTTAATTCCCCTCCTGCTTTACTCCCATTATTTTGTACAAATCTCTTACCTCCTTTCTCTCCTTTTTCTATGCTGGTAATCCACCCAGTTTTACTCCTTTTTTTGCAAACCCCTTAATCCAACTTGTGTTTGACTCCACCTCTTCAAATCCTTTACCCACTCACCTGGGTTACCCAATTATAAGCCCCTTGTCCCTTTAGTTTTATTCATTTTTTAAAAGTCCCTACTTTCCCTTCAGCATTATGGACCAGTTGCTCTCACTTTTGCTTTATCCTATTTTTTGTAACTCTTTCATCTCCTTGCTGCCTTGATCCCATTTTTAAAAAAAACATCTTATTCCCCAGCCACTTTACTCAAATTTTCAAGCTGCTTACTCCTTCTCTCACTTTGTTCCCCACATATTACTAACTCCGGCACCCACTACCACTTGGCTCCTGTTTTAAACCCTTTAGTGCCCTTTCCAATTTAATCTTTATTATTTTACAAATTCTTCATTCCGCTTCCTGCTTTACACTGTTTTTTCAAACTCATAATACCATCTTGTATATTACACCATCTGTTCACAGGAGAGTACACCAGCAGCCAAATGTTGTAACAGAGACCAGTGGAGTGCCAATGTACTCCTCTGCTCATAGAATATGAACCAATGAATTTATTTAATGTATTTAGCTAATGGAAATTCTATATAGTGCTATAAACTACAAACAGGCTCTTCGCAAGAAAACACTGAGTCAACCATGGGCACAGCCATCAAATACCAACAGTTAATTAACAAAAGAAAATAGATCAGAGCAGCTAGTTTCAAATAGTGTCAAATCAACAAAAGCTTTGCTTTATCAGTCTTTTAAACAAGAGAATTTTGAGTTACTTTTTGGAGGTGGCATAATTGGATTGTTGTATAGCTATTTTAGCCATGTTTTAAACATGTTTTATACTAACTAGGCCTGCAGCTGTGCCCTTTAACCCTGTTACATTTTATTTGGCATTGTTTTATTTTTCTAGCAATAGCCACATTTGCGGTGCTGTTTCATTTTCTTTATGTAATTGTACTTTCGCCTAGGAAAGCATTACGTTCTTAGAAGGACATTTATTTGACTTTGCGCTTTCTCCAAAGCTACAGTCGGATAGGGTTGCCAACAAATGCGCTATGCTGTGTCTCCATTATTCACAGAAAACACACACTCATATGTGGTGACCATTTCTTAGAATGTCAGCTGTTTTATTATAAGAACAACCCTTTGGCCCAGACATGTAGAGGGAGATTCCAGCCAGATGACCACGACTGCATGCTGATTGCTGACCGCTTCGCTGCAGCTACTTGCCTAGGTGGCCGGACCCCTGATCCACATGGGGACAGTGTCTCTCTAGACCACAGGCTTCTCACTCCAGGTATGAGCAATGGTGTACCCCAGGGGAGAAACCCAAAGGGCAGATTAGGCTTATCACACTGTGATCAGACGTAGTTTAGGTAGAATAAATATATGCATCACTCCTAGTGACAGTATGGTAGGACTATTTTTGTGTTTTACTCTGTTAGTCTTAATTTTGCTTTTATTGTGTTTTATCACCCTAGTTATTGCAATAAATTTTTATCTAAGATGCAGTTACTTCAATGAATCTTTATTGAACTATATTGTACCTCTGTTGTCAGTCTTGCCTGTATGAGACTTTTTGGTAACTGAGAGAAAGAGGTGGGATCTGATTGACCACGATTCCCCTGAGGAGTCTTTTTTCATGTGCCCGGTTGCCACAATCATCTCGGCCAGAGGTGAGGTGCTGCTAGTTAGCCGGAGAACTCAAATTAGGCCGACAGGCATCATATAGTGTGGAATTGTACTTAGTAGCCATAATCCATGTGACCATGTCTCCCAAATCCAGTATCCTCTTTACCATAATGAGAACCTAAGCAACATGGCACCACCAATGGTTGATCAGGCACTAATATTCTGATCCTCCTAAGTATCTTTATCTCATTTAAGGCTAAAGACACCTCAATACTATATACAGAGACGTCCGTGGTGTTGAGGCTTTCCTCCTCAGCTAAATCGGTAGTACCTATTTTGAGCTGTAGGTTGTTCAAGCTTGAACCTTAAAAGGACCAATCCCCACAAGGTGTTCTTACCTCTGAACATACATCTACCTTTAAAATGGCAAACCCACAACGGGTAGCAGTTGCAGTAAATATGCGACCACCCCTTACTGCACATTTATTGGCAAATGGCCAAACTGCCCAGGTGGATCCAGTTACATTTGTCGTTGAGGCACATCCAGCCTATAGAACAGATTTGTTTTTATTCTTGGGTCACCTTTCCAGGAGTGGGTTGGAACACAAATACATTTCATCACTACACACCTGCAAACATACCTATACAATACAGAGCATATGCATATTTAGAAATACCTTTATTTTATGAAGACCATAAAAACTGGCTTGATGGCACCCTACCACATACAATATTACATGTTAGGTTAGGTCCTTTGAGTAACGATGGCCAGACCTGACCTTTATTGGTCACATATACACTGCACCCTGATGCAGCAACCTTAGCGGTAGCTGAGGTTCTCCACCTATATTTAGAGCTCACATCAATATACAGATTATTAATACAGTTTGTCATGCAAATATTAAATACTAATCCAGCACGTGCTGTCCCAGTACAACAACATGCAGTCACGGCAGGTATTAACCCTGTGACTGTACATTCGATCATGGGTAAGGTACCCAACAAGCGGGAGAAAATTCTGTTGTGGTTAGCTCAATAAATAAATGCACTGAAAGCAGATTTTCCACATTCAGGACCTCAGGATAAACATAGAATCCTCACCATGTGCTTGCCGTTCGGGATGGTTTCCACAGTTGATAACTGCAATACGTGGAGCATGTTATTTGCCACGCTCTATACTACTGCACACGGTACACCAAAACTTGCCAATCTTCCAGAGGTGTTAAAACAAATTCAAGATAAATACGGGGCTGCCCAGGCCCTGGATTTGGGGTTGCAATTAATGGGCAATGTCCCCACAGTGCCTTCAAATATATTAAGTAATGTTAAAGGGGAAGCACTTGCACTAGCAGTGTGCATGCGGCTCTGTGATGTTCCTCCACAGAAAGGGAGCTACCAAAGATTATTGCAGAGACCTATTTTAGTATTGGTCGAGATAGTCTGGGGGTCAGACTGATTAAATTACAATTTCAAGGGAGATCTATTAAATATGCTACGAAGCAAGCAGCTGAATGTTCCAAAAAAATCTTGGCTAAAAAACAACAAACATCTAAAAAAGAAACGGGAGAATCTCCACATTTGGAGACCCCACAAAATCGGTACAACCTTAAAAATAGGGATAATGTAAAAACATCTCACAGATATCAATATACTGATACACACCAATCTCGTTCCTTTCAGGACTCACCGGAAAAATGCAGTGAGAGAGGTGGGCAGTCAGAGCAGTGAACTGAGTATGTGAAACCGAGAAAGGACTCACAACGCTCATCTGAAGTTTCAGTTAAAAAAGAAGAGAAACTTCCCCACCAAAAAAACACAGTTTAAAAAGAAAAAGGTGACAGCAGTTATAATTCGACATGCCACTCAAGAAGAGAGCCTTACTGAAGAACAAAAAGTGGGCACTGGCACTGCTCGACAGTGCAGCAGAGGTCACAATAGTTTGCCAGGATCTTCAAGAGCATATGGAGGTGAAAGCACCTGATGACTACTTACAAGTTAAGGCTGCGGGCAAGAGTGTCTCTTCACCCGACAGGGTGTACAGAGTAACTATTCAGTTAAAAGGGGACATTGAACTAATGCTTGGCACTATCTTTTGGGACCGTGTCATCTCTATTTATGATATTTTCTGGCTGAAAAAGATTGACCACCAGAATTCATCCGCAATCTCCCTTATGGAGAGGATGTGATTGAAAAATCTTTCGTACCCCTTGTTCCCAGAAAGCTCGTTGAAATGCATGCCATTGATTGGGCATTGGCACATGCACCAGCATTATATCATAACCACAAAGGATGGGACAAAGATTCCCCTACCATGTAATACCAATAGAATCCCAACCCCAACTATAAAATATGATGCTAAAGCACCTGCAAGGGAAATCCTCAACCGATTGGAGTACCAGGGTGTCATTGAACCCTCAGACTCATCCATGAATAATCCATTATTTCCAGTCGCTAAACCTGTCCATTCATGTACAATAGTCTTAGACAATAGACATTTAAATAGTCGCAAAAAAACATTCCCTATGCAAAATGCACATAGCACTTATGAACAATATAGTGCGCAGAAAATACAATACGGCCCTAAATATATCCAATGGGTTCTTCTACCAAAACATAGCACCTGAAAGGAGGGACCTAGACAGTTTTAGCACCCTTGCCTCCGAGAAAAAATTCTGCTGACTCCCACAGGGGTACAAGAACAGCCCAGGACTGTTCTCAGCTCATGTAACATCAATCTTACATGACATGGACCCTGAGGCGTTGTCATATGTGGATGACGTTTATCTCACAGACGACGACCTCACGCAACATTTAAGACGGGTAGCCCGGATTGTAGTAGGATTTTGCTGAGATTGGCTACAAATTCAATTAAAAAAAAAATAGCATTCCTTAGTGTCCTGTTTCTGGTATACAAATTGTCAGTTGAAGGCAGGAGCCTGATTTCCCAATTTTTAGAAAAATGCACACAACTACAACCTCGAAACACAAAAAAGAAGCTCTAGTCAGTTTTGGGCTTTTTAAACTTTGGCTGAAAATACATTCCAGATTAGGCACAACGCATCAAACCATTGTACGACTTAATATGTCCTGAATTTACTGGTAAATTTTGGGCAGTCAAATACACACGCATTCTAAAAGCTTTACAAAAAGACATTCTTGAAGCAAAATACTTGCATACAAGAGACAATAAAATAACTCTGGTCATCGGGATAATTGCAGGTGACATTGGTTTCACATATGTGACATTCAATGAGGGTGAGACTGTCCCAACTGCATATAAATCACACTTATATTCCACATCTGAAAATCACTTTGCTCCGACTGAGAAAATTCTCAATACTGTTCAGATGGCAGTCCTTAAAGAGAGACCTCTTGCCCAAGGGACGCATGTTATTGTTGTATCCCCGATTCCAGCTCTCAAGTGGGTGGGTTGCCCACTGCTGCATCCTGGAGAGTGCAAAGCCACAGTCTCACAAGTCTCTCAAGTGGGTGGTTTGCCCACTGCTTTATCCTGGGGAGTGCAAAGCCACAGTCTCACAAGTAGATAACAGTCTCCACTGGTTCTGGAGGGGGCTTGGTGCCCAGAGTGCTTCATCCTGCAAAGGACTGAGGTAGTGGATGTGATACTCCACTGGTTCTGGAGGGAGCATGGTGCCCAGAGTGCTTCATCCTGCCAAGGACAGAGGTAGTGGATGCCTTTCTCCACTAGTTCTGGAGGGGGCTTGGTGCCCAGAGAGCTTCATCCTGCCAAGGACTGAGTTAGTGGATGCCTTTGTCCCCTGGTTCTGGAGGGGGCTTGGTGCCCAGAGTGCTTCATCCTGCCAAGGACTGAGGTATTGGATGTATCTCTCCACTGGTTCTGGAGGGGTCTTGTTGCCCAGAGTGCTTCATCCTGCTTGTGGCGGCCCCAGTAGCGTTGGAGCTTTTGACGCTCATGGGCCTGTGGTGCTGGTGGCGGCGGTGTCCTGTGAAGTGGTGCTTGTGGCGGTGGTGTCCTTGGCAGCGGTGCTGGTGGTGGCGGTGTCCTTGGCAGCGGTGCAGGTGGTGGCGGTGTCCTTGGCAGCGGTGCTGGTGGCAGCGGTGTCCTTGGCAGTGGTGCTTGGGGCGGCGGTGTCCTTGGCAGCGGTGCTGGTGGCGGCGGTGTCCTTGCCAGCGGTGTTGGTGGTGGTCTTGTCCGACGTGCAGGTTTTCGGCAACTTGTCTGTCTTTCTGTGCCCCTTCCCCACCTTGGATGGTAGCGCAGCTGTCTTCCCACTCCCAACTGTACTCCTGGGAGAGGCTTTGGTGGTAGATGTTTTGCCTTTCTCCCGCCGGGCCTTTATCCACTGGTTCTGGATGGGGCTTGGTGCCCAGAGTGCTTCATCCTGCCAAGGACTGAGGTAGTGGATGTATCTCTCCACTGGTTCTGGAGGGGGCTTGGTGCCCAGAGTGCTTCATCCTGCTCGTAGCAGCCCCAGTAGAGTCAGAGCTTTTGGCACTCATTGGCCTGTGGTGCTGGTGGCGGCGGTGTCCTGTGAAGTGGTGCTTGTGGCGGCGGTGTCCTTGGCAGTGGTGCTGGTGGCGGCAGTGTCCTTGGCAGCGGTGCTGGTGGTGGTGGTGTCCTTGGCAGCGGTGCAGGTTGTGGCGGTGTCCTTGGCAGCAGTGCTGGTGGCAGTGGTGTCCTTGGCAGCGGTGCTTGTGGCGGCGGTGTCCTTGGCAGCGGTGCTTGTGGTGGCGGTGTCCTTGGCAGCGGTGCTTGTGGCGGCGGTGTCCTTGGCAGCGGTGCTTGTGGTGGTGGTGTCCTTGGCAGCGGTGCTGGTGTCGGCGGTGTCCTTGCCAGCGGTGCTGGTGGCGGTCTTGTCCGCCGTGCCGGTTTTCGGTGACTTGACCGTCTTTCTGTGACCCTTCCCCACCTTGGATGGTGGTGCAGCTGTCTTCCCACTCCCAACTGTACTCCTGGGGGTGGCTTTGGTGGTAGATGTTTTGCCTTTCTCCCGGCGGGCACTGGCCAACTTTTTATGCTTTTGAGGTGGGGGACTGTCCATGGTCTGGCTCCTTGGCACACTGGCTGCCCTGCTGCTTGGCGCAATGCAGAAGCCGGTTACTGCTGGCACCACTGTTCCCGCTAATGTTGTGGCTGAGGTGCTGGGTTGGGACCTGGAAAGGCGGGCCCTAGTTGACTGAAGGGGTGGGGGAGGTGAGGGGAAGAGGTCAAGGTTGGACAGAAAAAGTTTTTGGGACACACTGGGATGGGTAGATGGAGGGGGTTTGGGACTGGAGGTAGAGGGAGTGGTTGTAGGAGGTGGCCTACTAGGCTATGCACAACATGTGCACACATGGATGACACAGGGGCATGACTAGGTGTACTTGGCACTCTACAGAGGTGGGGTGGGGTGCCACATGGCCTGCCTTACAGAGGGACTGTGCCTACTAAACTTGCACTGGCCTAGGGAAACCCAGAGCCCACCTCCCCCACCCAGACCCCTCCACAGCGTGAAAAATTAACATCAGGGGGGTCATGGTGCGACGGGCACCCCTCCCACATTGGGAGGCCATCCCCAGTTGAGCCGCCGCTGTCTTCTTGCTCCAGCGGCGAATGTCCTCCCATCTTTTCCGGCAGTGGGTGCTCCGTCTGTGGTAGACCCCCAGGGTCCGGACGTCCTTGGTGATGGCACGCCAAATATTTTTTTTCTGGTGGGCGCTGACCTTCATGAATTGTACAGGGGGAAGAGAAACTTATTACCAACTGCACCGTCACAGTCATTGGACCCCATCCCTACCCTTGCCATGTGGCACATGCACTCACCGTGGTTTCATGCACGCCGCAATCGCCCCCCTCTTCTTACATCCACCCCACTCCACACAGGCATAGCCCATACAGCATGCTCCCAGTGTGCTTACCTGTTTGTCTGGAGGACCGTAGAGTAGTGTGTACTGGGGAGGACCCCGTCCACGAGTTTCTCCAACTCCTCCGATGTGAAGGCAGGGGCCCTTTCCCCAGACACTCGAGCCATTGTCTCTTCCAGACTGAGGTCACAGCAGCACTTGCAGTGTAGGTCCTCTCCTGTCAAAGATCAGGAATCGAGTGATTGAACAGATAGAAAATGGCTGTCACGTCCGCGGAGGTGCGTACCGTCACTGCCTGCGTACATCGTTATTGGCTCCTGGGACCCATAGGGTCCAATATTAACCAATGCAGCATTGCGCCGCGGTCTTCAACCACCTACCGCAACGGTGTACAACGCCAGCACAGTTACCTCACATCCCATTGTCCCACTTCAGAGGTAAGGCAGCCGCCATTTCAGGGGCCCACATGGCTTCATTTTTAACTGCGTCACACATGTCTAGGCCTAGACTCAACACACATACAGGCCACTTTTTGGATTATGATTTGTGTTCTGTGTAAGCTGTGAGTACGTACCTCTGAATTGGTTGACTTTGTGCTCGCTGTTGTCCTTCATAGGCACCGTCTGCTGGGACATGTGAGGAAATGGTGGCATCCTCCGGTGTACCGACCGCTGGTGGACCTGTCAACAATGGAGGAAAGACATGTGATCATCACATACAGGCTTGACTGTGCCACAATCCAGGAACTGTGTACCCAGCTGGAGCCAGACCTGATGTCAGTTATCCGCCATCCCACAGGATTCCCACCTCAAGTGCAGGTGCTGTCAGTGCTCCATTTCCTTGCAAGTGGGTCATTTCAAACAACTGTGGCCTTTGCATCAGGGATGTCCCAGCCTATGTTTTCCAACGTGTTGTCCAGAGTGTTGTCTGCCCTGCTGAAACACATACAGAGCTATATCGTTTTCCCTCAGGTTGAGGATTTGCCTACAGTGAAAGGGGATTTCTATGCCCTGGGACATATCCCCAATGTCATAGGTGCCATTGATGGGACCCTTGTGATTCCCCCCCCGCAGGAGTGAACAGGTGTACAGAAACCGGAAGAGTTATCATTCGATGAATGTACAGATGGTATGTTTGGCAGACCAGTACATCTCCCATGTTAATGCCAAGTTCCCTGGCTCAGTGCATGACACCTAAATCCTGCAGAATAGCAGCATCCCTTATGTGATGGGTCAGCTCCAGAGGCACCGTGTGTGGCTATTAGGTGAGCACCTGGAAGCAAGACAGTGGGAATTGTTGTCTGGGTCTGGGGTTATCCCTACAGGTTAGTGTGTGTCTAACTGTTGTCCCTCGCCATTTGCAGGTGACTCTGGTTACCCCAACCTGTCATGGCTACTGACCCCAGTGAGGAATCCCAGGACAAGGGCAGAGGAACGCTACAATGAGGCCCATGGGCGAACACAGTGGATAATCGAGCGGACCTTCGGCCTCCTGAAGGCCAGGTTTAGGTGCCTCCATATGACAGGTGGATCCCTATTCTACTCACCAAAGAAGGTGTGCCAGATCATCGTGGCCTGCTGTATGCTTCACAACTTGGCTTTGCGATGACTGGTGCCTTTTCTGCAAGAGGATGGTCCAGATGGCGGTGTTGTGGCAGCTGTGGAGCCTGTTGACAGTGAAGAAGAGGAAGCAGAAAAAGAGGACATCAACAACAGAAACACAGTCATTCATCAATACTTCCAGTGAGACACAGGTAAGAAGACATCACTGCCTGCTACATCTGATATAATTGTTCTACCTCTCATCTGTCTGTCACTTTCACCTAGTGTATGGACCCTGAGTTGTCACTTTCCCTTTCAATTTCACAGATGTGGGTTCAACTGTGTGACATCTGCTTTGTTTCCGCATGTTGTAAAATGGTCAGGGGTGATGGTGGAGGAATGTCCATGGCAGAGTCCAGTCTATTATTCTCACAGGTGCATTGTCCAAATGGGCATGGGAAGTGGAGCTGGGGCAGTTTAAGGATGGACAGGGTGACAAAGTGGGACAGAAGGATGACAATCAGGGTGGTCTAATTTCTTGGCGGGGGTCTTGGCATTGTTCTCTGTCTTTGTCCTGGATCTCAGGGACCGCTTGCAGGGTGGTTTTCCATCTGCAGGGGGTGGGGTGGTGGTGTTGTGGTCCTGTGGCGGTACCTCCTGTCCACTAGCGCCGGCGGAGGTGGTGGGCAGTTCATCATCGAGGCTACTGTCAGGGGCCCCTTGTTGTGCCACAGTGTCCCTCCTGGTGTTGACGAGTTCCTTCAGCACCCCTACAATGGTGCCCGGGGTGGTGTTGATGGATTTGAGTTCCTCCCTGAAGCCCAAATACTGTTCCTCCTGCAGCCGCTGGGTCTCCTGAAACTTTGCCAGTACCGTTGCCATCATCTCCTGGGAATGGTGGTAGGCTCCAATGATGTTGGAGAGGGCCTCGTGGAGAGTGGGTTCCCTGGGCTTGTCCTCCCCCTGTTGCACAGCAGCCCTCCCAGTTCCCCTGTGTTCGTGGGCCTCTGTCCCCTGAACCGTGTGCCCACTACCACTGCCCCCAGGTCCCTGGTGTTGTTGGGGTGGTGGGTTAGCCTGGGTTCCCTGTAGTGGTGGACACACTGCTGCTTGACGTGTGCTGGGGACAGAGGTATGGGCCCGCTGGGTGGTGCTGTGCTTGTGTTTCCAGAGGGGGTAGGCTCTGTTGTTGCTTGTGCCAGTGTGAGGGGAACCGACTGTCCTGAGGTCCCAGATGGGCCGGGCTGGTCATCTAGATCCAGTTGGACAGATCTGCTGTCATCACTGTGGGCCTCTTCCGTGGGTGGAATGGACACGTCTGCACCCTCCTGTCTGGTGACGTTGGGTAGGGGTCCCGCAGGGGTGTAAAGGCATGATTATTGCATCTGTGTGTGCCATGGTATGCAATGGGTGAGTGACCCTGTACCCCAGTGCTTGCATTCTTGTGTAGGACCTTGTGTGCTAAATGTTTAGGGGTGTGTGTGGGTATGTGCACTGGCCATGCATTGGTGATGGGTGTCCATACTTTGGTGTTGCATGCAGGGCTTGGTGTTGGGATGGGTGGGTTGTGATAGTGGGACGTATGGGAGGAGTTGGAGCGATGGGGGTGAGGGTGAGGGTGGGGGTATGTGTTAGCATGCAGGTAGGGTGGGGGATGTAATTGTTAAGATTTGACTTACCAGAGTCCATTCCTCCAGCTACTCCTGCGAGGCCCTCAGGATGCATTATAGCCAAGACCTGCTCCTCCCATGTTGTTAGTTGTGGGGGAGGAGGTGGGGGTCCGCCGCAAGTCCTCTGAACCCCGATGTGGTGCCTTGAGACCACAGAACGTACCTTCCCCCATAGGTTGTTCCACCTCTTCTTGATGTCATCCCTAGTTCTTGGGTGCTGTCCCACTGCGTTGATCTTGTCCATGTTTCTGCGCCATAGCTCTATCTTCCTAGCTATTGTGGTGTGCTGCACCTGTGATCCGAATAGCTGTGGCTCTACCCAGATGATTTCCTCCACCATGACCCTGAGCTCCTCCTCAGAAAACCTGGGGTGTCTTTGCGGTGCCATGGGGTGGTGTGGGTGATGTGTGGGGTGGTGTGTGTTGTGATGTGTGGGGTGATGTTTAGGGGTGTGTGGTGTTTTGTACGTGGATGTTGTGTGAGTGATGGTGTTGAGTGCCTGTGGATGCTAGTTTGTGGATGGTGGTGTCTCTCTCTGGTCTTCAGTCGCAATTGTGGTTGTAAGGGTTTGTGGGTGATGTGTGGGAGTGGTGTGTGTATGTGTCTCAGGTGTGTGTATTTCGAATTGTCCAATGTGGTAGTGTTTTGTAAATGTGTGTGTATTTTGAGAGCGGCGATGTGTCCCACCAGTGGAATACCGCGGTTGAAAAACCACCGCGTGGATTCGTGGGTCGTGATAGTGTGGGCGTATTCCTGTTGGCGTGACAGTGTAGATTTTGTTATCACCAGTTTACCACTGACCTTTGGTGTGGCGGACTTGTGTGGGTGTCTAAATTTTGGCGGATTCCGAGCTATGGGTCATAATAACTGTGGCGGAATTCCGCTGCAGCAGCGGCGGTGTGTTGGCGGTCTTCTGCATGGCGGTAAGCGGCATTTACCGCTAATGTTGTAATGACCCCCTTTGTATCTAGTGCATTTAGGTTGCCATGGACATTTGAAAAATGGTGCTAGCTGGCATCTATTCTCCACTAACATATATTTGAAGTAGAAACTAAGATTAGGGGATGAGGCTGCTCTAGAAACCCAATCCATAAGCGCAGAATCATAGGGCCATATTTATACTTTTTGACGCAAAACTGCGCTAACGCAGTTTTGCGTAAAAAAAATTAGCGCCGGCTAACGCCATTCTGAAGCGCCATGCGGGCGCCGTATTTAATCAATGACGTTAGCCGGCGTTAGCCGCCGGCGCTGCCTGGTGTGCGTGGAAAAAAACGACGTACACCAGGCAGCGCCGGCGTAGGGGGATATGGGGCTTGGGCGTCGAAAAATGGGGCAAGTCAGGTTGAGGCAAATTTTTCGCCTCAACCCGATTTGCGCCATTTTTTTCAACTCCCAACCCCCATAGAAATGACTCCTGTCTTAGCAAAGACAGGAGTCATGTCCCCTTGCCCAATGGCCATGCCCAGGGGACTTCTGTCCCCTGGGCATGGTCATTGGGCATAGTGGCATGTAGGGGGGCACAAATCAGGCCCCCTTATGCCACAAAAAAAACAAAAAAAAACACTTACCTGAACTTACCTTAATGTCCCTGGGATGGGTCCCTCCAGCCTTGGGTGTCCTCCTGGGGTGGGCAAGGGTGACAGGGGGTGTCCCTGGGGGCATGGGAGGGCACCTCTGGGCTCCTTCAGAGCCCACAGGTCCCTTAACGCCTGCCTTTTGCAGGCGCTAAAAAACGGCGCAAAAGTGGCCGTACGTAATTTTTTTGGACCCGCCCACTCCCGGGCGTGAATTTTGCCCGGGAGTATAAATACGACGCACATGCCTCGGAGTCAATTTTTTAGACGTGAACGCCTACCTTGCATCTCATTAACGCAAAGTAGGTGTCCACGCTAAAAAATGACGCAAACTCCATGGACTTTGGCGCTAGACGCGTCTAACGCCAAAGTATAAATATGGAGTTAGTTTTGCGTCGGAATTGCGTAAAAAAAACGACGCAATTCCAGCGCAAACGGAGTATAAATATGCCCCATAGTATCTCCTAAAATTTGAAAGGGCTAGTCCTCCATCCTCGACTGAGAGAGATAGAATCTCCAACTTTGCCCTTGGTTTTTTGTTGGCCCACATAAACTGTCATATTAGTGCATCAAGTTGTTTAAAGAGGTTTTGGTGGATTTTGATAATCACGCTAGAGATGATGAACAGAAGAAGAGGAAGAATCATCATTTTGACAAGAGCCACATGTCCACTAATTGATAAAGGAGAAGCTTGCCATTTCTGTAATAGATATTGCACCTTCTTAAAAGTAGAGGCATAGTTTAGGGCAAAAAGATCTGAAAAATGGTGTGTGACATAGATACCCTGATATCTAATGGGGCGAGCAAGACAATACTGAGCCTGCATCTCTAAAGAAAGAACATTATCAGTGGTATTGAACAGGAGGGCTTCTGATTTAGAGTGATTGATCCTTTATCCCCCCCAACTCAGAAAAGACTATTATTTTAGTAAAAGCCCTATCAATATTCGTGGACTCTGCTGCAAGATACAGAATCATGTCATGTCATTGTCAGTGCACAGCTAAACAGCCTGTCAATTGGAGTGTGTGTTTCTTTTGTGTTTTTGACTAGTGGCCCAACGAAAGGGGGCTCCTTCGGACAGAGGGAAAAACTATAATAGAATGAAGCCGCTAAACATCAGAGCAGCCGTGCGACCACCAGCGCCCTCCATCCGCCATCTTGCTGCTCTGTGGGGGTCTCAGTCACAGAGCATGACAGGAGCTCCTCCATGACAGATGCGATCACACCCTGAGTGATTTCTGATGATTGGGATGTGAAAACTGTTGATGCTATGATGTCTGATCTAAAGTATTATACGGTATTAGAAAATTAAGTTTAAAGGAAATTACAGTGATATGTTCTGTTATAATTACTATGGACATTATTTCATTCACAGAGTAAGTACCCCAAAAACTAATTGGGGAACACTACCAGACTCCACCAGTTGGCAGTTCTAAGACATATTCTGAAAAATGTGCATATTCTTCTGGGCACAATGTCAAGAATGCTGAGTCATATTATTTTAAATTGCCAGAAATGGAGAGTCAAAATGTTTTCTTGACAGATACAAACTTGATTTACTCTGATTCCTTTGTTTCCCGATTGGCTATAGGAGGCTATGAGTACTGGTTGAAGTCAATTGACTTAAAAGGTGTGTGGGGAACATAAAATTGGCAAATAAGAGGAAGACAAGCTTTATTTAGAGCATGTATGATTCCTGTTCAAATGATGTTTTTAAATGATATAGTGCAACAAACGAGCTGTTTAGACTTAGCAAATATTAACCCTTTCGCTGCCAGGCCTTTTCATCCTCCTGTGCCAGGCCTTTTTTTGCCTATTTGGAATAGTTCTTGCTTAGGTCCTCATAACTTTTTGTCCACATAAGCTACCCACGGCAAATATGCGTCCTTTTTTTCCAACATCCTAGGGATTCTAGAGGTACCCAGACTTTGTGGTTTCCCCTGAAGGAGACCAAGAAATTAGCCAAAATACAATGATTTTTTTATTTTTATTTAAAAAAAGTGCTGCAGAAGAAGGCTTGTGGTTTTTACCCTGAAAATTGGCATCAACAAAGGGTTTCCAGTGCAAAAATCACCAGCTTCCCAGGTTTCAGGAACAGGCAGACTTGAATCAGAAAACCCAATTTTCAACACAATTTTGGCATTTTACTGGGACATACCCCATTTTTATTTTTATTTTGTGCTTTCAGCCTCCTTCCAGTCAGTGACAGAAATGGGTATGAAACCAATGCTGGATCCCAGAAACCTAAACATTTCTGAAAAGTAGACAAAATTCTGAATTCAGCAATGGGTAATTTGTGTAGATCCTACAAGAGTTTCCTACAGAAAATAACAACTGAAATAAGAAAAACATTGAAATTGAGGTAAAAAACCAGTCATTTATCTCTATGTTTTAATCTTTCATTCTATACCGGGTATACAGCAATTCATTTGCTGAAATATAAAGAGTCAAAAATAGTTATCAAGAAAACCTTTGTATTTCCAAAATGGGCACAAGATAAGGTGTTGAGGAGCAGTGGTTATTTGCACATCTCTGAATTCTGGGGTGCCCATACTAGCATGTGAATTACAGGGCATTTCTCAAATAGGCGTCTTTTTTATACACTGTCTTATTTTTGGAAGGAAAAAAAGTAGAGAAAGACAAGGGGCAATAACACTTGTTTTGCTATTCTATGTTCCCCCAAGTCTCCCGATAAAAATGGTACCTCACTTGTGTGGGTAGGCCTAGTGCCCGCAACAGGAAATGCCCCAAAACACAACATGGACACATCACATTTTCTCAAAGAAAACAAAGGTGTTTTCTGCAAAGTGCCTACCTGTGGATTTTGGCCTCTAGCTCAGCCGGCACCTAGGGAAACCCACCAATCCTGTGCATTTTTAAAAACTAGAGACCTAGGGGAATCTAACACGGGGTGACTTTTTGGGCTCTCACCAGGTTCTGTTACCCAGAATCATTTGCAAACCTCAAAATGTGGCTAAAAAAATACCTTTTCCTCATATTTCTGTGACAGGAAGCTCTGGAATCTGAAGGGAGCCACAAATGTTTTTCTACCCAGCGTTCCCCCAAGCCTCCCGATAAAAATGGTACCTCACTTGTGTGGGTAGGCATAGTGCCCGCAATAGGAAATGCTCCAAAACACAACATGGACACATCACATTTTTCTACAGAAAACAGAGGTGTTCTTTTGCAAAGTGTCTACCTGTGGATTTTGGCCTCTAGCTCAGCCGGCACCTAGGGAAACCTACCAAACCTGTGCATTTTTTAAAACTAGAGACCTAGGGGAATCTAACACGTGGTGACTTGTCGGGCTCTCACCAGGTTCTGTTACCCAGAATCCTTTGCAAACCTCAAAATGTGGCAAAAAAAATACCTTTTCCTCAAATTTCGGTGACAGAAAGTTCTGGAATCTGAGAAGAGCCACAAACTTCCTTCCACCCAGCGTTCCCCCAAGTCTCCCGATAGAAATGGTACCTAATTTGTGTGGGTAGGCCTAGTGCCCGCCACAGGAAATGCCCCAAAACACAAAGTGGACACATCACATTTCCTCAAAGAAAACAGAGGTGTCTTTTGCAAAGTGCCTACCTGTGGATTTTGTCCTCTAGCTCAGCCGGCACCTAGGGAAACCCACCAAACCTGTGCATTTTTGAAAACTAGAGACCTAGGGGAATCTAACACGGAGTGACTTGTCGGGCTCTCACGAGGTTCTGTTACCCAGAATCATTTGCAAACCTCAAAATGTGGCCTTAAAAATACCTTTTCCTCATATTTCTGTGACAGGAAGCTCTGGAATCTGAAGGGAGCCACAAATGTATTTCCACCCAGCGTTCCCCCAAGTCTCCCAATAAAAATGGTACCTAATTTGTGTGGGTAGGCCTAGTGCCCGCCACAGGAAATGCCCCAAAACACAAAGTGGACACATCACATTTCCTCAAAGAAAACAGAGGTGTCTTTTGCAAAGTGCCTACCTGTGGATTTTGTCCTCTAGCTCAGCCGCCACCTAGGGAAACCTACCAAACCTGTGCATTTTTTAAAACTAGAGACCTATTGGAATCTAACACGGGGTGACTTGTCGGGCTCTCACCAGGTTCTGTTACCCGGAATCCTTTGCAAACCTCAAAAGGTGGCTAAAAAAATACTTTTTCCTCAAATTTCGGTGACAGAAAGTTCTGGAATCTGAGAGGAGCCACAAATTTCCTTCCACCCAGCGTTCCCCCAAGTCTCCCGATACAAATGGTACCTAATTTGTGTGGGTAGGCCTAGTACCCGCCACAGGAAATGCCCCAAAACACAAAGTGGACACATCACATTTCCTCAAAGAAAACAGAGGTGTTTTTTGCAAAGGGCCTACCTGTGGATTTTGTCCTCTAGCTCAGCCGCCACCTAGGCAAACCTACCAAACCTGTGCATTTTTGAAAACTAGAGACCTAGGGGAATCCAAGATGGGGTGACTTGTCGGGCTCTCACCAGGTTCTGTTACCCAGAATCATTTGCAAACCTCAAAATGTGGCTAAAAAAATACTTTTTCCTCATATTTCTGTGACAGAAAGTTCTGGAATCTGAAGGGAGCCACAAATGTCCTTCTACCCAGCGTTCCCCCAAGTCTCCTGATACAAATGGTACCTCACTTGTGTAGGTAGGCCTAGTACCCGCAACAGGAAATGCCCCAAAACACAAAGTGGACACATAACATTTCCTCAAAGAAAACAGAGGTGTTTTTTGCAAAGAGCCTACCTGTGGATTTTGTCCTCTAGCTCAGCCGCCACCTAGGCAAACCTACCAAACCTGTGCATTTTTGAAAACTAAAAACCTAGGGGAATCCAAGATGGGGTGACTTGTTGGGCTCTCACCAGGTTCTGTTACCCAGAATCATTTGCAAACCTCAAAATGTGGCTAAAAAAATACTTTTTCCTCATATTTCTGTGACAGAAAGTTCTGGAATCTGAAGGGAGCCACAAATGTCCTTCTACCCAGCGTTCCCCCAAGTCTCCCGATACAAATGGTACCTCACTTGTGTAGGTAGGCCTAGTGCCCGCCACAGGTAATGCCCCAAAACACAAAGTGGACACATCACATTTTCTCAAAGAAAACAGAGGTGTTTTTTGCAAAGTGCCTCCCTGTGGGTTTTGGCCTCTAGCTCAGCCGCCACCTAGGTAAACCTACCAAAGCTGTGCATTTTTGAAAACTAGAGACTTAGGGGAATTCAAGATGGGGTGACTTGTCGGGCTCTCACCAGGTTCTGTTACCCAGAATCCTTTGCAAACCTCAAAATATGGCTAAAAAAACACTTTTTCCTCATATTTCAGTGACAGAAAGTTCTGGAATCTGAGAGGAGCCACAAATGTCCTTCCACCCAGTGTTCCCCCAAGTCTCCCGATAAAAATGGTACCTCACTTGTGTGGGTAGGCATAGTGCCCACGACAGGAAATGCTCCAAAACACAATGTGGACACATCACATTTTTCTACAGAAAACAGAGGTGTTTTTTGCAAAGTGCCTACCTGTGGATTTCGGCCTCTAGCTCAGCCACCACCTAGGGAAACCTACCAAACCTGTGCATTTTTTAAAACTAGAGACCTACGGGAATCTAACACGGGGTGACTTGTCGGGCTCTCACCAGGTTCTGTTACCCAGAATCCTTTGCAAACCTCAAAAGGTGGCTAAAAAAATACTTTTTCCTCAAATTTCGGTGACAGAAAGTTATGGAATCTGAGAGGAGCCACAAATTTCCTTCCACCCAGCGTTCCCCCAAGTCTCCCGATAAAAATGGTACCTAATTTGTGTGGGTAGGCCTAGTGCCCGCCATAGGAAATGCCCCAAAACACAAAGTGGACACATCACATTTCCTCAAAGAAAACAGAGATGTTTTTTGAAAAGGGCCTACCTGTGAATTTTGTCCTCTAGCTCAGCCGCCACCTAGGCAAACCTACCAAACCTGTGCATTTTTGAAAACTAGAGACCTAGGGGAATCTAACACGGGGTGACTTTTCGGGCTCTCACCAGGTTCTGTTACCCAGAATCATTTGCAAACCTCAAAATGTGGCTAAAAAAATACCTTTTCCTCATATTTCTGTGACAGGAAGCTCTGGAATCTGAAGGGAGCCACAAATGTTTTTCTACCCAGCGTTCCCCCAAGTCTCCCGATAAAAATGGTACCTTACTTGTGTGGGTAGGCATAGTGCCCGCGATAGGAAATGCTCCAAAACACAACATGGACACTTCACATTTTTCTACAGAAAACAGAGGTGTTCTTTTGCAAAGTTCCTACCTGTGGATTTTGGCCTCTAGCTCAGCCGCCACCTAGGGAAACCTACCAAACCTGTGCATTTTTGAAAACTAGAGACCTAGGGGAATCCAAGACGGGGTGACTTGTCGGGCTCTCACCAGGTTCTGTTACCCAGAATCCTTTGCAAACCTCAAAATATGGCTAAAAAAACACTTTTTCCTCATATTTCAGTGACAGAAAGTTCTGGAATCTGAGAGGAGCCACAAATGTCCTTCCACCCAGTGTTCCCCCAAGTCTCCCGATAAAAATGGTACCTCACTTGTGTGGGTAGGCATAGTGCCCGTGACAGGAAATGCTCCAAAACACAATGTGGACACATCACATTTTTCTACAGAAAACAGAGGTGTTTTTTGCAAAGTGCCTACCTGTGGATTTCGGCCTCTAGCTCAGCCACCACTGAGGGAAACCTACCAAACCTGTGCATTTTTTAAAACTAGAGACCTACGGGAATCTAACACGGGGTGACTTGTCGGGCTCTCACCAGGTTCTGTTACCCAGAATCCTTTGCAAACCTCAAAAGGTGGCTAAAAAAATACTTTTTCCTCAAATTTCGGTGACAGAAAGTTATGGAATCTGAGAGGAGCCACAAATTTCCTTCCACCCAGCGTTCCCCCAAGTCTCCCGATAAAAATGGTACCTAATTTGTGTGGGTAGGCCTAGTGCCCACCACAGGAAATGCCCCAAAACACAAAGTGGACACATCACATTTCCTCAAAGAAAACAGAGATGTTTTTTGAAAAGGGCCTACCTGTGAATTTTGTCCTCTAGCTCAGCCGCCACCTAGGCAAACCTACCAAACCTGTGCATTTTTGAAAACTAGAGACCGAGGGGAATCTAACACGGGGTGACTTTTCGGGCTCTCACCAGGTTCTGTTACCCAGAATAATTTGCAAACCTCAAAATGTGGCTAAAAAAATACCTTTTCCTCATATTTCAGTGACAGAAAGTTCTGGAATCTGAGAGGAGCCACAAATGTCCTTCCACCCAGTGTTCCCCCAAGTCTCCCGATAAAAATGGTACCTTACTTGTGTGGGTAGGCATAGTGCCCGCGATAGGAAATGCTCCAAAACACAACATGGACACATCACATTTTTCTACAGAAAACAGAGGTGTTCTTTTGCAAAGTGCCTACCTGTGGATTTTGGCCTCTAGCTCAGCCGCCACCTAGGGAAACCTACCAAACCTGTGCATTTTTGAAAACTAGAGACCTAGGGGAATCCAAGACGGGGTGACTTGTCGGGCTCTCATCAGGTTATGTTACCCAGAATCCTTTGCAAACCTCAAATTGTGGCTAAAAAAATACTTTTTTCTCACATTTCGGTGACACAAAGTTCTGGAATCTGAGAGGAGCCACAAATTTCATTCCACCCAACGTTCCCTCAAGCCTCCCGATACAAATAGTACCTCACTTGTGTGGGTAGGCATAGTGCCCGCGACAGGAAATGCTCCAAAACACAATGTGGACACATCACATTTTTCTACAGAAAACAGAGGTGTTTTTTGCAAAGTGCCTACCTGTGGATTTCGGCCTCTAGCTCAGCCACCACCTAGGGAAACCTACCAAACCTGTGCATTTTTTAAAACTAGAGACCTACGGGAATCTAACACGGGGTGACTTGTCGGGCTCTCACCAGGTTCTGTTACCCAGAATCCTTTGCAAACCTCAAAAGGTGGCTAAAAAAATACTTTTTCCTCAAATTTCGGTGACAGAAAGTTATGGAATCTGAGAGGAGCCACAAATTTCCTTCCACCCAGCGTTCCCCCAAGTCTCCCGATAAAAATGGTACCTAATTTGTGTGGGTAGGCCTAGTGCCCGCCATAGGAAATGCCCCAAAACACAAAGTGGACACATCACATTTCCTCAAAGAAAACAGAGATTTTTTTTGAAAAGGGCCTACCTGTGAATTTTGTCCTCTAGCTCAGCCGCCACCTAGGCAAACCTACCAAACCTGTGCATTTTTGAAAACTAGAGACCTAGGGGAATCTAACACGGGGTGACTTTTCGGGCTCTCACCAGGTTCTGTTACCCAGAATCATTTGCAAACCTCAAAATGTGGCTAAAAAAATAACTTTTCCTCATATTTCTGTGACAGGAAGCTCTGGAATCTGAAGGGAGCCACAAATGTTTTTCTACCCAGCGTTCCCCTAAGTCTCCCGATAAAAATGGTACCTTACTTGTGTGGGTAGGCATAGTGCCCGCGATAGGAAATGCTCCAAAACACAACATGGACACATCACATTTTTCTACAGAAAACAGAGGTGTTCTTTTGCAAAGTTCCTACCTGTGGATTTTGGCCTCTAGCTCAGCCGCCACCTAGGGAAACCTACCAAACCTGTGCATTTTTGAAAACTAGAGACCTAGGGGAATCCAAGACGGGGTGACTTGTCGGGCTCTCACCAGGTTCTGTTACCCAGAATCCTTTGCAAACCTCAAAATATGGCTAAAAAAACACTTTTTCCTCATATTTCAGTGACAGAAAGTTCTGGAATCTGAGAGGAGCCACAAATGTCCTTCCACCCAGTGTTCCCCCAAGTCTCCCTATAAAAATGGTACCTCACTTGTGTGGGTAGGCATAGTGCCCGTGACAGGAAATGCTCCAAAACACAATGTGGACACATCACATTTTTCTACAGAAGACAGAGGTGTTTTTTGCAAAGTGCCTACCTGTGGATTTCGGCCTCTAGCTCAGCCACCACCTAGGGAAACCTACCAAACCTGTGCATTTTTTAAAACTAGAGACCTATGGGAATCTAACACGGGGTGACTTGTCGGGCTCTCACCAGGTTCTGTTACCCAGAATCCTTTGCAAACCTCAAAAGGTGGCTAAAAAAATACTTTTTCCTCAAATTTCGGTGACAGAAAGTTATGGAATCTGAGAGGAGCCACAAATTTCCTTCCACCCAGCGTTCCCCTAAGTCTCCTGATAAAAATGGTACCTAATTTGTGTGGGTAGGCCTAGTGCCCACCACAGGAAATGCCCCAAAACACAAAGTGGACACATCACATTTCCTCAAAGAAAACAGAGATGTTTTTTGAAAAGGGCCTACCTGTGAATTTTGTCCTCTAGCTCAGCCGCCACCTAGGCAAACCTACCAAACCTGTGCATTTTTGAAAACTAGAGACCGAGTGGAATCTAGCACGGGGTGACTTTTCGGGCTCTCACCAGGTTCTGTTACCCAGAATCATTTGCAAACCTCAAAATGTGGCTAAAAAAATACCTTTTCCTCATATTTCTGTGACAGGAAGCTCTGGAATCTGAAGGGAGCCACAAATGTTTTACTACCCAGCGTTCCCCCAAGTCTCCCGATAAAAATGGTACCTTACTTGTGTGGGTAGGCATAGTGCCCGCGATAGGAAATGCTCCAAAACACAACATGGACACATCACATTTTTCTACAGAAAACAGAGGTGTTCTTTTGCAAAGTGCCTACCTGTGGATTTTGGCCTCTAGCTCAGCCGCCACCTAGGGAAACGTACCAAACCTGTGCATTTTTGAAAACTAGAGACCTAGGGGAATCCAAGACGGGGTGACTTGTCGGGCTCTCATCAGGTTATGTTACCCAGAATCCTTTGCAAACCTCAAATTGTGGCTAAAAAAATACTTTTTTCTCACATTTCGGTGACACAAAGTTCTGGAATCTGAGAGGAGCCACAAATTTCATTCCACCCAACGTTCCCTCAAGCCTCCCGATACAAATAGTACCTCACTTGTGTGGGTAGGCCTAGTTCCCGCAACAGGAAATGTCCCAAAACACAAAGTGGACACATCAAATTTTCTCAAAGAAATCAGAGGTGTTTTTTGCAAAGTGCCTACCTGTGGATTTTGGCCTCTAGCTCAGCCGCCAGCTAGAGAAACCTACCAAACCTTTGCATTTTTGAAAACTAGAGACCTAGGGGAATCCAAGATGGGGTGACTTGTCGGGCTCTCACCAGGTTTTGTTACCCAGGATCCTTTGCAAACATCAAAATGTGGCTAAAAAAACACATTTTCCTCACATTTTGGTGACAGAAAGTTCTGCAATCTGAGAGGAGCCACAAATTTTGTGGGGCTCTCACCAGGTTCTGTTACCTCACTTGTGTGGGTAGGCTCGCAACAGGGAATGCCCCAAAACACGATCTGGACACTTCAAAATTAATAAATAGAAAACTACCTGTTTTTGCAGGGGGGGCTGCTTTTTTGGTCCTGGGCTCAGCAGCCATCTAGGGAAGCCTACCAAACTCAGACATTTCTGAAAACTATACACCCGATGGAGTCAAGGGAGGTGTGACTTGTGTGGATCCCCCAATATTTTCTTACCCAGAATTCTCAGCAAACCGCAAATTTAGCTAAAAAATCACATTTTCCCCACATTTCGGTGTGGGATCACTGCACCGGGACAAATTTCCTACCACCCAACGTTCCCCTCAGTCTCCCGGTAAAAATGATACCTCACTTGTGTAGGTGGGCCAAGTGTTTGTGACAGGAAAGAGCCAAAAACACATTGAAATTGAGGGGGAACCAAAGTGGGTCCAAAAGGGCAGCTAGATGAGACAATACTGGGTGGCAGGAATTTTGTGGATTACTGCATATTCCGGAAGGTTCCATCACAAAAATGTGGGAAAAATGTGTGTTTTCCAGCAAAGTTGCAGGTTTGCAGGGCATTGTGAGTAAGGAAATGGTGTGGGGATGCATGTGAAGCACACCACCCTGGAATCAAATAGATGTTTCGTTTTCAGATGTATCTAGGTCTTGTGGATTTTTCTACATGGCAGCGTCCCAAAGTAAAAAAAAGTGCACACCTCACCATTCCAAATGGGACGATTTTGAGAGTTACGAAGCTCTCATGGCCCAAATGTAAAACAAAAACCAAAAATAATCAAATGTCCTCTTGCTTGCATGAGATAAGATGTTTTAGTGTGCAGGAAATGCTGAAAGACTGTTAGCCCCTTCAGTTCGGGTGGGAGCATAACCCGGCCCATACTGGTTGGTAGCCACCACCCCACTATTTTCTTTTATTTTTTTATTCCCTGACATCTAATAGACCTTCTGTCCTCCCGGAGTATGGATCGGGGGTAATTGCCCAATCTGCCCACTGGTGGGCAGAACAACTTTGGCCCCATTTACTTGGGGTGGTGGTATGGCCATACCCCCAAGCTCTTATTTTGAAAAAAAAAATCTTCCCTGGTTTCTGGTGGGCTTTCTGCCCCCCTTGGGGGCAGATGGGCCTTCTAACAGAGGCCAGTCTGCCCCAAGGTGGGCAGTTATGGCCAACAGTAATGTGCCCTCCTGGGGAGAGACCCTTGACCAAGGGGCTGCCCCTCCAAACAAAACACACACATACCATTCCATGGTGTCTAGAGGTTTCTGCCCCCTTTGGGGGCAGATTGTCCTAACAAAAATAGGCTGATCTTCCCCCAAGACGGGCCAGAAATGCCTTAAATACAATTTACCCTACAGGGGAGCGACCCTTGTCTAAGGGGTCGCTCCCCATACATAAAAACATAAAGTAAATAAAAAAATATATATATCCCTGGTGCATAGAGGTTTCTGCTCCCCCGGGGGCAGGTCCGCCTAATTATAGTAGGCCGATCTGCCTCCGGGGGGGCAGAAAAGGCCTAAAAATATTTTGCCCCTCCCCCCCCGGGGAGTGTCCCTTGCCAAAGGGGCCGCTCCCCTTATGCGTTAGTATAAAAAAAAAAAATGCCCTGGTGTCTTGTGGTTTCTGCCCCACTGGGGGCAGAAATGGCATAGTAATAATTTGCCCCCCCCGGGAGTGACCCTTGCCTAAGGGGTCGCTCCCCAAACATAAAAAAAATAAAAGTAAGCAAAAAAAATGTATCCCTGGTGTCTAGTGGTTTTCTGCCCCCCACGGGGGCAGATCGGCCTAATAATATTAGGCTAATATGCCCCCGGGGAGGCAGAAATGGCCTAGAAATAATTTGCCCCCCAAGGAGCGGCCCTTGCCCAAGGGGCCGCTCTCCTTACTTGAAATAGCCCCAACAAAAAAATATTCCCTGGTGTCTAGTGGTTTCTGCCCCACCTGGGGGCAGATCGCAAGGCCGATCTGCCCCCAGGGGGTGCAGAAATGGCCTAATAATGATTCCCCCTCCCCGGAGCGACCCTTGCCCAAGGGGTCACTCCTCAAACATAAAAAAATAAGAGTAAACAAAAAAAAATTATCCCTGGTGTCTAGTGGTTTTAATAATATTAGGCCGATCTGCCCCCGGGTGGCAGAAATGGCAAAAAATAAATAGCCCCCGAGGAGCGGCCCTTGCCCAAGGGGCCACTCCCCTTATTTGAAATAACAACAACAACAAAAATCCCTGGTGTCTAGTGCCATTTCTGACGCCCAATCACATCCTTTCAAACTTCTCTGCCACCCTCCATGTGATCGGAGGAGAAATGCTTTGCATTTCTCCTTCAATCGAGTGCTGGAAGCTGAGCTTCCAGCACCGTGGGTAAGGCCTCTGATGAGGTCAGCGCGCGAAAGCGAGCTGACGTCATCAGATGCCTCAGGGGATTCACGGGGGCTGGGGTGGAAGGGGAAGCGATTCCCCTTCCATCCCTGCCCAGGGGAGGGGTGTGCCTGGCCATCGGGGGGAGCTCTGGGGGGGGACAAAAATGCCAAGAAATAAATTGCCCCCCCCCGGAGGAGTGGCCCTTGCCCAAGGGGCCGCACACCTTATTTGAAAAAAAAAAAAAAAAAAATCCCTGGTGTCTAGTGCCATTTCTGCTGCCCGATCGCATCACGATCGGGCAGCAGAAATGCTCAGAGAAGCCTAAAAGGAGAGTAAAGGCCTTTCCTCTCCATTTAGGCTTCTCTGTCCCCTCCAAGTGATCGGAGGAGAAATGCTTTGCATTTCTCCTTCGATCGGGTGCTGGAAGCTGAGCTTCCAGTGCCGATGGGAAGGCCTCTGATGAGGTCAGCGCGCGAAAGCGCGCTGATGTCATCAGATACCACAGTTGGGTCACTGGGGGCGGGGTGGAAGGGGAAGTGATTCCCCTTCCATCCCTGCCCGGGGAGGGGTGTGCCTGGCCATCGGGGGGAGCTCTAGCACTCCCCCGGGGGCCCATAGCAGGATAATGTGGTCTCGTCTTCGGCAGCGGAGATAACCTCGTCCACGGCACACAAGTGGTTAAGGAACTGAATTTGCCAGAATTCCCACTCCTGAAATTTTTTAGGAATGCTAAAAGTATGTAAATGCGTCCCAAGATCAGCTAAATTAATGGGTTTAGAATGGTCCATTTAATGCATCAGTTTCATGCCATGGTGTGTTGTTATGGTGGCCTGTAGACACCAATGGTTGCCATACATGTTTTGTTAACTCCTCAGGGGGTTAGAATGTGTCCTCAGAGCACTCGGGTACAGTGAAATCATATAGGGGGTCATTACAACCCTGGCGAATGGCAGAGAACCGCCATGGTCATCCGCCGGTTCTCCGTCCCGCCCGCCAGGGCGGAGACGACTGCCGAGCTGGAGACCTGGGTCTCCAGCCCGGTGGGCGTCACTATACCGCCAGCGGTATTTGGACCCGGCTTACCGCTGTGGAGTTCCAGAGGTTTGAACAGCCATGAAATCCATGGCGGTAAGCACTATCAGTGCCAGGAAATTCCTTCCCTGGCACTGATGGGGTCTTCCCCGCCCCCCACCCCAACTCCCTCCCCTACACCCCCCACCACCGCTGCCACCCCCCAAAGGTGGCAGGGTCCCCCTCCCCACCCCGACCCCCAACATAACATTACTCACACACACCTGACATGCATGCAGGCACCACCAACACACACACACCCCGACATACATGCCTACATCCAAACACACAGTCAGACACGCACACCCACATGCAAACATACACGCACACATCCATACAGACACACCCACAGCCATACACGCATTCATTCCCATACACACAACAGCCCAGCAAGCAGACACACACTCACACCCCCCTCTACATAGACACACCCCCATGCACGCACACTACACCCCTCCACCCCCTCCCCTAACGGACGATCGACTTACCTGGTCAGTCGATCCTCCGGGAGGGGCCGGGAGCCATGGGGGCAGCTCCGCCGACACCACACCGCCAACAGAACACCGCCACGGCGAATCACAGGACGTGATTCGCTGGGCGGTGTTCTGTTGGCATGGCGGTGGAGGTGGAGCAACCTCCACTTCCCCCCCTCCCGAAAGTATGGCTGTTGGCGGCTCTCCGTCGGAATAACGACGGAGAGCAGCCAACAGTCATAATACGCTGAGCGGCAAACCGCCTGCACAGGCGGTCTTCCGCACGGCGGTCCCTCGGCAGTCTTGCAAAAAGACCGCTGAGGTCGTAATGACCCCCATAGTGCAGGGAAACTATGCCAGCAATGAAGGAAGGTCTCCTCACTCAATGCTGTCAAAGAACATCTAAGTCTCCAGTCCAATAACACAGATTTACATGATTTCCTGTTAGGCCTCAGAAGAAAACGCAGAAAACGCTTCTTTACATGCTGCATATAATGAAATATGGAAGCTTTCCCAAGAAAAGATGGCTGCCCGGTGAAGGCAAATAGATCAAGCAAACTTACAGAAAGCTTAAGTCATTGTAAATAAGAGGATTAACACCTTGTCCAACAGAACAACACCTTAAATAATAGATATAGTACAGAGTGATGTCGCATTTCTGCAACACAGACAAAGTCAGCTAAGGTCCATTATGCAGTTAGGTTGGGCACTACAAACATTGAAAGCAGGTCACGTTCCCTGGCAACACGTGAGCGCAAGAGAGATTTTTTTCTACATTTAAGAAAGAAGCAACATGTCATGTTGAATATTGAAAAGTTTGAATAGTTGCCTTTTACTGTGGCTGAACTACCATCTGCTGAATTAGCTGAATGGCTAATACATGGGGTTACAAATCTGCCCATTTCAACACTAAAATTTACATCCAGTTTGAAACACACTTCAGTGGGCAGATATGAAAGGGTGGAAAACAGTCACATACACGAGGTGTGGGACCTTCCTATCTCATACAAATGCTTCAATGGCATGAAAGAGGTAGTTCTTAATGGTAGTGAATGCAAGACTTCTGTGAGCCATTCAATGGTTTGTAAACAGCTGTCCTTGCATGCGGCATGTAATGCCTCCGCAGAAAACGTATCTTGTTATTGAAAGGGAATTCCAGTCCCCTTGATTAGACCTGCGTTCCAGGTGCTCTCCAATGGCAGCTATGTGCTCCTTAACAGTTAGAGCTGTTATGGGATACGCGCTGGAATAGCTTACATCGTTTCGGTCTCCCACATTGTTACACTCTGCAGGAATGTCCTTTTCCCCTGACACAGTTTTGAGGAGTAGTAGATGTTTGGCCTCATATTGCTAATTCTGATGTGAATTTTGACAAGTTGAGCAGACTAAAGGCTTTATTGTTTAAAAAACATGTGGCACCGAGACCTATGCACTTCAGGTTGCAAGGTCATCGGTGGACATTCAGTCCCTTTTAACTCAAACTTTTTGAGACATTTTGGTGAACTTGTGGGACGAATATTTCATGCACCCAGTACTACTTGAAGCGCCCACTTTTTTAAGGATGTTGGGTCTGGTTTTTGTTCACACCTTCTCTTCTATAGTCAGTTTAATATCATCTACCATATATTCTATATTTTTGAGTGTTTTGGGGGGATTTCCAATTATATTGGCTATAATAGGTAGCATTTTGCTGTTGCTACTTTTTCTATACAATGACTGTCCCATCACAGCCAGGAGTACTGAAAATGCTACCGCCAGCACAACTCTGTCGTGAACGCATGATGCAGTGTTTCAGAGCACCACTCCTGGAACAACTGGAGTGTGACTGTTCTTTGTCATTCCGACCGGTTTTGGATTGCACGCAGCTTGTGTTTCGATGCCTCTGATGCCTCTTCAAATGTGCACTAAAAGTCGGTCTTGCTATGCAGCGCTTACTTTTACTGGACGCTGATCTGTTGATATTCTCGATGAGGGCTCATTATCAGACAAGCGCGTTGAGGGTGCGTTCGCTACGGGAAGCCATTCACGAGTTGCCTTTTATGGATGCCAAGACTCTTAACTCTATGGAGCGCATGACGTGGAATGCTGCTGCCTCGGCTGGAGCTCACACTTTGGAAAACAAGTTCTCTGTGGCTTTCCTTGGATGTGATCTGGATGTTTTACCACCTTCCGAACTAGAACATCTCATCGCTTTAATTGTCCCGGATGAAATTGGCGATTTCCAAAGTGACACAGACTATTGAATTTGGGTTGTTCAAATTATCCTTTTCCTGCCTCTGTGTCTCTTAACTTGTCACTATTGGCATATAAGCTTTTTTTTATTAGTGTAAGAGTTATTAGATTTCTTTCTCTTTAAGCCTTTAAAACCACCTTTTACCGTCAAGGAGAGGGTGTTGTATAACTATTTCAGGCATGTTTTAGACATGTTGTGTTACACTAATGAGGCCTGCAGCTGTGCACTTCAACCCTGTTATATTTTATTCAGCATTCCAGTGCTGTTTTATTTTCTATATCTCATTGTACCTTTGCCTAGGAAATCATTATGTTCTTAAAAGGACATTTATTTCACTCTGTGCATTCTCCAAGGCTACAGTCAGATAGGGTTGTCGACAAACGCGGTACGCTGAGTCTCCAATATTCACAGAAAACACGGATTAAGCCGACAGGCATCATATGTTGTGGAATTCTACTTAGTAGCAATAATCCGTGTGATCCTGTCTCCCACATCCAATAGCCTCATTATCATAATGAGAGCCTACGCGATAGGATGTTGGGTAAAGACCTGGTGAGAGGGAGTCTGAAATAGTAGTGGCACTTAGGGGTGGGAAAAACTTACAGAATTTGATTCCACAGAATAATGTGGAGATGCATAAAAACTAGATGAGATTCCGCAGGGTTCATCCAACATGCGGAAATTTGGAATGTGGTACTGCTTGTGCTGTAATTTAGCATCTGGAGCATGTTCTGCTCTGTTAAATCAGTACGAATGACACCACAGGTGCATTAGAAGGATGCAGATACTCAAGCTGATTTTTTTGCTACTCAGGTAGAAAGATTTACTACTCGAGCGGCAGCCTTCTGAACATGATGGTTGTGACCACCGATGACAGCCTGCATTAGAACAATCTCACCAGATTTCTTCAAGAGACTAGAAATCGCACACGGGGACACCAAATTCACTCACACTCATCACCTTACCATTCTAGAGCAGTATATTTTGCCAAAATCCAGCCATTTCCACTGGCCGAAAATCTTATTTTGCCCACCCCTAGTGGCACTGCCTCAGAAGGCCTGTTTAATACACCATTCCTGTTTGACAGTGAGGGGCACCAGAAGAGGAGATTCAGTATTCCTCACACCCCATTGGGATTTCAGTTTTTCAACCAGACAGGACAGTATAGATTGTGAAGTGCTTATATTCATGCAGTTTTAAAAAGAGCTCTTGCTTTTGTGAGGACATGTATAGGGTGGAATGTTGAATTTCTTGTGACTTGTTCTTGTGATAAAGAAGGCAGTTGCATGCAAGCTTTATGGAGACCAGAGAGGAGTGAGTTCCCATACCCTAGTCTGAAGAGGACTCTTGTCTGAACTATGGACTATAAGTCCTTCTCTAGAATGAATTGCAGGAAGCCTCAAATTAGTCTAAGCTGATGGTGGGTCCACTAGTTCACGGTCGAGATTTACATCTGAAGGATAAGAAGGTTTCAAGGATAAAACATTTGTGCTTGCTAAAGAGAGAAGTGCCTATCCTTTGAGCATAGGTTTTTGTCTCACACTTTATCAGTTGCATAGGTCTCCTCTTTGACTATTAGGGAGAGCTTGTTATTCATCATTTGATTACTTAATTTATGTAAGCCATGTGTTAACTTTCCTCAGATGGTGAATCAGCCAGTATCACATAGACAGTTACTATTCCATTTTAGTTACCTGTGGAGCATCTTGCTCCCTGTTATTTCAAGTCTCCTCACACTCCTCACTGCCTAGTGAAACGTCTTACTTTTGCCACCTATGCTCTGAGCTAACATGCTATGTTATCTTGGCTACAGGGTCCTGATTTTTACACTACTGAATGGTACCATCTTACAAAAGTCATCAGGTCAGTTTTATGCTACTGTGATACAGCGTAATCCAATAGTACCTCCTTCACATTCTGAATGTAACGTGTGTCTCAACTATTCTGCTCTTTCCATATGAAAGCCAGGCCATATCATACTCTCAGGAGCTCCATTGCTTCAGCGGACTCACAAAACGAAACGCCCCATCACTTTAAAAGCATTTTTAAAGTGATTTACTAAATAGATACCTACTTTGAACTGGGGTGCAACATCCACACAAAAGGTGTGGGCTATTTAATTGCTATTAGTATATTCAGACATACTGCTATGTATAGTATTTTTTTTTATCTTTGCATCTTTTTAGTAGAAGGTGGTAAATGACTATAAGCTAAAATAGATTTCTGATTTGTTTTAAAGACGCAGGTCTCTTTTACTAAGTTTTGGCGCAGGTCACTGCCGCAAGCCATTTTGCTGCACCTCCCTGTGTTAGATCTGGCCCTTTTTACAGGGTCATCCCCAATTCTTTAGCTTCCTCCTCCTATTTTTTCTGACCCTTTTGGGTGACGTTAGGACTCTGGGCACTTTATCACTGCTGATCAGTGCTAAAGTGCATGTGCTCTCCCTTCTAAACTTGGTATGATTTGCCTACACCTGATTGGCACATTGATTTAACCCATAGGTCCCTTGTACAATGGTATCCTGTAAATTAAATGCTACCAGTGGGCCTGCAGTGCAGATTACACCACCCACAGAAGTAGCCTTTCCAACCTGTCTCAGGTCTGCTACCACAGGGCCTATGTGCCCAGTTTACTGCCACAGGTATCTGGCATCTAAATTCACTTACCAGGCCTGAAACTCCACTTTACCACATATAAGTCACCCCTAAGGTAGGCCCTAGCTAGCCCTATGGGCAGGGTGCTACATGGCTAAAGGCAGAACATGCACCTAGTTGTGTGACCTTTCCTGGTAGTGACAAACAGCCTATTTGGTTCCTCTCTACTGTGGGTGCTGCCCTTCTCATAGGACTGCATAGGAAATGCCCTAACATATGTCTAAGTGATGTTATCTAATCTATGAAGGGTAGCATAAGCATGTTTGGTATGGTTGTAATGGTAGTGTGAAATGCTGCTTAATGGTGTAGGTGGATTTCTTCTTACCATTATAGAAATGCCACTTTTAGAAAGTGGGCATTTCTCTGTGGTAATGTCTCTGGGGTTTTGCAGCTTGACTCCAATCCATATCTGGGGCATAGTGACAGCTGGACTTTGTGGATAGCCTGTACAGAGGGAGGGCAGAGGTGTCACAGAGGTGCATATACATATTGAATGGTCTTCCTGGGCTGGGAGAAGGAGAGGAAAGGCACCCCTGCATTTGTAAAGGCTGTGCCCTGGCCTCACACAAAGGGCTTGTTTATCCCCTACTGATGTCTGTAGCCTTGGCTGGAGGAGAGAGGTGACATTCCTAGAAACAGTTAGAATTGGTTGGAAGCTCTTTACCCCCTTTTGAAAATGTTGTACAAAAATTAGTATAAGTACAAGGAGTCTTCCCGCATATTTGGATAGCACTTTTGGAACTGGGAACAAACCTCTGCCGGAGGGACTGTTGGACTTCACAAAGGACTCCTCTGGACTGCTTTTCTTTTGTTGCCCTGCTGCCTGGTGTCTGCTGGGGGGCTCAAAGGACTCATCTGGATTGTTTTTCTGTATGTTGCCCAGATGCCAGCTTTTCCCCTGACTCTGGACTGCCAAGGTTCAGTGAGGCTGCTAGAAGGAACCACCACTGGTTGTGTGCTGTTCTGTCTGCCCCTCTGTGTACCCTCCAGGTGTCCCCAGAGTAACCCAGTGCATGGAGAGTGCTGCGCCCTGCTCCTTAGCCCTGTGTCCAAAACTGGCATGTGAGAAGCCCCTTATTGCTGAAACTAGCATGTGAGGAGCGCTTTATTGTTGAAATCAGCGCATGTGGAGCACTACCTCATCATTCCTCTTAAGGGTGTGGTGAGAGGTTATACTGGTCAAGGCGTGTGACTCAGGAGTGTGTGTGGGACGAACGGAAAGTGGTGTGTAATTATACCTCCTGCACAGTGCACACTGAGGAAGCGGGAAACTTCCTTGATGCTGGGCCGCACCTAAGGCCCAAGAGACACAGCCAGAATGAAACCAAAGAGTTGCCCAGCAACCAAAGAATCCCCGCGGGAGTCAGCACTGCCTGGCCTCACCCTCAGGATTACAGAGGAAGGAGAACAACGTGACCGCCATTCTGCCGGTGTGGGTCCCAGCTCTTGCCGACATTAGGAAGTATCGCATAATGGCGTGGTTTCCCTTTTTTGGCAGGTGCAGGACCCGTGGGGGTGGCGGCCATCCCGGAGGGCCAATTTCCCGCTCGCTTACCTCGAGCAGCCCATATCAGGGACTGATATATAGGACAGTGGCTAGCCCCAAGGATAGACACCGCCCGCTCTGCTCTCGTTCTCCACGTCCCCTGGGGCAGTTGAAGAAACCCCTGAGTAGTTAATTTCCTGAGCCCACCTTGTGGGTTGATAATTACCATGCAATCTCCTGGAGCTCCTGATCTGGAGGTAGTGGAATCTGCTACCTAACATATAATCAATAAAATGAGAACTGTAGGAGGAACTGTGACCTTTGGGCAGAGGGAGTTCTGGGATGATCACCATATACTCCGAATGTCCGTTTCTGTTTTGCCCCCATTGGAGAGACTGCCATGCTATTCATGACCTGATCCAGGCTACCTGCCCTGGTTGCCACATTGGGAGAGAATATGCATGCTTTCAGGACCTGCTTGGTATACATTGGAAGGGCTTGTCTGTGATCTGCCATTTGGGGAACATTTTTGCTCTAGGTGCCTCCAAGAGTATGTCATGGCCATCATGGCACTGTGTTTATGCTGGCATGTACCTGATGGGAATTGTTCCTCTTATGTGCCTTCATGATGTTATCATGGCATCTCTGATATTATGCTTCTTCTGAGATGTGCATTTTCTGTGACAACCTGACTACTGCTTGTGTTGAAGGTTATTACTAGTAATCTTTAGCTTTACCTGACTACTGCTTATTTTCACAGACTTCCAGTAACCTGTGTAATGTTCCGACATCTGCTTGTGTAGCAGTGTATTAGTAATACATGTTGTTTTTGGTCTAATGATGTTTAATGCAATGCTGTTTTTTTTAATATAACTTGTTGTTGTAATTCCTTTGTGGTGTACGTATTATGTCACGGGTGTTGTGTGTGTTGTGTAATCACTTTACACATTGCCTCTGGGATAAGCCTAACTGCTCATGCCAAGCTACCAAGGGTGTGAGCAGGGAATATCTTGGATGTGTAACTCCCTCTCCCTGACTAGAGTGAGTGGGTTCTGCCTGGCTTAGGTGCATACCCTAGCCCACCAGAAACCTAATTTCTAACATCCTGCATCAATTAAAAGGGCAGGAATGTGCTGTATATATAAGATACAGCACATTCCTGTCCTTGTTCCCTGCGCTGGTGCACAAATTGCTTCCTAGCGCCAAAGCAGGCCCCCTTGCACAATAGTGTAAGGGTGCCTGCATTACAGGGATGATTGTTTATGGGTAGAAAGGAACACCTTCCTCCAAATATTTTTTTTTTCTCTTGCTATGTGTGCTGTAGAATGCAGCACACATGGAAAGAGGAAAAAAACGGGGAGAAATATTGTTAAGTTTCCCCGTTGCACCACTTTAACACCACCCCTGGCGGTATAGCAATTTGACACATTTCCAGACTTCTAAATCTTGGAATGCATCAGATTCCGTCAAACACCCATGGAATGTGCCTTTGACGCAGTGTTATGTGCAAAAGAGGTCCATATTTACAAGGCCATGAAAAGCCGTGAAAGGTGGCTTTGCGTGGCCTTGTAAATATGGGCTGGCACAATGCACTATTGGAGCATAAAAAAATCATGCTCCAGTGGTGCAGTGGGCCTCTAGGGCCTTGTATATGAGGCCAATAGTCTTTGCTGTCAGATTTAACTGTGTTATGTTTTAATTTGATGCTAATAGTTCATGGCGTCCTGCTACACTTGTACATTACAGTAGAAAAGTTAATTGTGTGCCATTTTGACCATTTCTGTTTGCAAAATGAAATACACAAAACTCATAAAACAACTATTGTTCTGGTGGGGAAAATTGTAAGGTTCTCCTTGAAAAACCCCTTTGGGATTTACATCTTTAACCTTAGCTTTACCTATAGTGGAATTATTAATGTAACTAATCACTTTGAAGGACCAGATCCTTTTAATTATATTCTTGCACTTCACTCTTTTAAACCCTACATCCTGGGAGAACGGCAGAATGATGACCCTACCATAGGAGAGCTGTAGACATATATCACATGTTCTAAAGTACACTGAAATTTCTTCCATAAACAATATTTGACTAAATAGTTTGCAGATTTATGAGACATATATGATATATGAAGAATCTTAGCCAAATACCTTGAAATTTGAATCTCTTTATGTTTCAGAAGCTAGTGCTCTTATTCTCGAAGGCATCTGCTTCGGAGCGCGGTCAAGAAATAGGTTGGAAGAGGCCTCATGAAAGGTAGACTTTAAGAATAAGAGAAGTTGTAGGAAGTGCTGCAGAATTTTTTGCAGGCAAGCACAAGAAGAATGGTACTATACAGTGATGGATGTAGGCTGAAAAAAGTCTTCAGATTCTTACAGAATTATAGGAGTTCTTCAAAGAAATCTATTCTTTGAGGGACGGTGATTTTACAGTAGAGAGAAATCAGCTTCAGGAAAAAAGATTAGGATGCTGCTAAGGGAAATGTAAATAAATCCCTTTGTTGGTATGTATTTGCTTCTCAGGTATTTTTCACACCTAGGGACAGCGATTCTTAGCTTGTAAGGTATTTGACACATATAGAAATGACTAGTCTATCGTGGTACTGCTGAGTTGCTAGAGATGAAGAACTTTAAAGATTAGGGATGCAAAGTTAAATTGTATTGTTGTAAGGACAAGAATACTTACTCGGAAGCAGAACGGAATCTTTCACGGCCCTTACCTTGAAGTTGTAACAACAGAGAATCCTGATAGTGGTGAGCAATGTTATTTGAATGTCACACTTATTCTTCCAGACACCTCATCCACAGCCTCACTTCTTCTAAGTTAGGCCCATATTTATGCTCAGTTTGTGCCGAATTAGCACCATTTTTAGTTCATGCTAATTCAGCGCAAATCTAACTCCATATTTATACTTTGGAGTTTACGTAATTTTCTGGACTTGAATACCTACCTTGCGTCAATGACATACAAGGTAGGCGTTCCCGTCCAGAAAATGATGATATGGCTTAGTGCCATATTAATCCCCAGTGTTAAAATCTAGCACGGGGGATGGGGCCTCAAATAATGGCGCTAAGCTTGCTTAGTGCCATTATTTAACTCCTGGGTCAGATCAGACGTTAGGGGACCTGTGGGCCTTTTTCCATTGGCAGAGACCATGGAAAGAGCCCAAAGGTGCCCTTACCTGGCCCCAGGGACAACCCCACCCACCCCAGAGGGACACCAAAGGACGGGGGACCCATCCCAAGTAAGTCCTGGTAAGTACAATCTTTTTTTATCACCTGCTCGGGGGCCCTGAGTTGGGGCCCCCTGCATGGCACTGGCCCCATTGGCCATGCCCAAGGGACATTCGTCCCCTGGGCAAGGCCACTGGGGTGGTGGGCATGGCCGCTGTCTTTACTAAGACAGGAGCCATGTCCATTGGGGTTGTAAGCCAGTAAATGCCATTACATTGCTTAAAGTAATTGTTTTGCCTCTAACAGTGTAGCACCATTATTCAGCGCACAAGCTCCCGTTTCCCCTACGCCTTCCCCACCCGGTTAGCGTCCTTAACAAGGACGTTAACAGGGCATTAGTGTCGGCTAGGGCCATTCCATAAGTATGGCGTCTAGCTGGCATCCAGGAATGGCGCTAGCTGGCGCTATTCTTTTACACGCAAAACTGCAGTTTTGCATCTAAAAGTATAAATATGGGTCTTAGTGAGTGAAATTCCTGACCAGTTCAAACTCTAACATTGTCAGTCGCATCACTGGCCTTTTGGAAGCATAACATATCACATATATTCCCTTTAAGCAAAATTACCAACAGAAATCCAATACAAATATTTGTATATGCCAAAATAAATAAATCCAACCAAAAAAACATTAAACAGTAAACTTAACAAAACTAAAAAGTGCTAAATTTCTAAAGCTGTAAATCCCCAATTACAGAAAATCTGAAAGACACTTAGGGAATCTTTTATCGCTTGACAATTGCCATAAATGGTTTCCTGAATAACTAGAGAAATCAAGAAATGACACATCTTTACTGAAATTCCTCTCGACAATTGTAGGAAAGTGCCTCTTTTTGACATGGTTACCTCCACTTTTTGTCTGGTATATGATGCAGTTTTAACAGAAAGTGCACTGGGTTACTGCTATCCAGGTCCCCTGTGCCAGATCTCTAAAACTGCACAATTGTTCCCCAGTGGGAAATACCTTTGACACCCCTTTAAGTCCCTAGTAAATAGCACCCCAGGTACCTAGGGTCTGGGTACCAAAGAGGGTCCCAAAGGGCAGTAGCATGTATTGTGCCATCCTCAGGGACCATTCACCTAGCTCGTACAGACTGTCATTGCAGTCTGTGTGTCTTGTTGCAGATTTAAGTGCAAACACAACATGGCACACAGTCTGTGTGCCATGTCCACTAACACTGCATGCAATTTATGTAAGTCAACCCTACAGCAGGCCTTTTAACCCTAGGGTAGGGTGCATTATGTTACATGATTGGACAAATCTGCAAGAGCAGATATGCCCCTGCATGTCATTGTCAATTCTTAGACAGAGTAAATGACCAGGAAAGCTATTTTTACCTTGTCAGAATGTGTTGCTCCCCCGCTGCTCAGCTCCACCTGGTAGCTGTATATCCACCTGGAATCCAGCTGTAGGGTCGAGGCCCTCCTTCTCCCACAGGCTCCTTCCTGCACCTCATCCCTGGTGTCCAGTGGTGAGTATTGTCTGTCTCTGTCTCCGTTTTCATGTCTTTCTGTTATTTTTCCTGTGTTTATGTTTTTACTGTATTTCTCTTTCTGTGCAATTTATCTTGTATTTCACTTATGTGCCCTTTTGAGCTGTTCTCTGTGCCCCTTCACTTCCTGTTGTGCTTCACATCCTCGCTGCTGCCTGCCCCTGTGGCCCACCCTCTCCCAGCGCTGCTTCCCACCTCCCGCCTACCAGCTGCCCAGCACCTCCCATCTCGCCACCACTACTTAATGGCATCTTCTGCACAGTGAAGGTGTGACCTCGCTGACCTTGTCAGCATGTGTTGCTCCCCCACTGCACCGCTCCACCTGGTAGCTCTGTGCCCACCTGCATTCCAGTTCTAGGGTTTGAGGCCCTCCTCCACCCACAGGGTCCTACCTGCGCCTTATCCCTGGTGGTTCAGGGATGTGTATTGTCTATCTCTGTTTTTCTTTTCCTCTCTTTCTGTTATTTTTCCTGTATTTATCTTTTTACTGTATTTCTCTCTCTGCTATTTCTCTTGTATTGCTCTTATCTGTATTTCTCTTCTGCGCCATTTTTCGCTTCTTCTATGTGCCTCGTTGCTTCCCGTTTTGCTTCCTGCCCTCACCGATGCCTGCCCCTGCGTCCTGCCCCTCCCAGAGCTACATTCTGCCCCCTGCCTCCCAACTGACCAGCACCTCCCACCTCCCCACCACTACTTAATGGCAGCCACGTGCAGCAGGTGCACCACTGAAATGCCAGAGGTTTGCCAAAGGCAAGCCCATCTGTGTTAATCCTTGCCTGGACCGCACCTGGCGCCAGGGACCCTGGTCACTACACCTTTATCCACTATGACCCCAGCTTCCTCACACCCTCAATGCCGGACAAACACCGCTTGACACCACGCATCACCGAGCGACACCCAAGGGCCTTTCGCCTGCCACAGCTGCGCTTTTTCCTGCCGCTGCACACCAACCTCACCAATGACATGGCACCCAAGAACTAGACATAACCACCTCAACTGTATCCTGCTCAACACATGGTCCCGCAAGAAACACGCAGTGGAGATCCAGAACATGCTCAACTTCACTGCCCCCAATGTCACATTCCTCACGGAGTCCTGGCTAAACCTTAGCTCTGCACCAGACTTTACCACCACCATCCCCAAAGGCTACAAGGCTGTCCACAAGGACCGCACCAATGGACCAAGAGGAAGCATCGCCATCATACACAAGAAAACCCTCTGCATCACAACCAGCCCCGATGACCACTCACTCGACAGGGAGCACCTTCACTTCCAGATCCAGACCAACCTGAACACCACCCTGTGCAGTACCCTCGTCTACAGACCTCCCAGGCCCCATTACCCCCTTCAGTGAATCCATAGCTGACTTCATCGCATATCACACCCTTGCCTCTACAGACTACATCTTCCTCGGCCACCTCATTTTCCACTTGGACAACCTCAGCAAGCCCAACAACTCATGTCTACTGGAGACTCTCGCCAGCATCAGACTCAAACAACTGGTCACTTCCGCAAGGCACTCAGCTGGGCACATACTCAACTCCATCTTCTCCCCCAGCAGCAACATCTCCTTCAGCCCAACCTTTGAAGTCATATGGACCAACCACCACTGTGTCCACTCCTCCTTCACCAACTCTCCACCACCCTCTGCAACACACTACCGCTGACCTCCATGGACGCCACCACATCTGCACACCACCTCCACTGATGGATCTCAGACTGTGTCAACACTCTGGCCCTCCTCAGGAAGCCCTTCGGTAAACAGACCACGAGAAAGCCAGACGCACCTGTAGATGACTCAAGAGAAGATAGAGGTGCAGCATGATCCCCTGTAGCCCACACTGCCCTCAAAACTGCCATTACATCATACCACTGCCTCATCTAAGCCTAGAAGGAAACTGTGATTCAAGAACAAATCAGCAGCAACAAACACAACAGCAAAGAACTCTTTACGGTGATCAGAGAATCCCTCTATGACAACCTTGCCACCTTCTTCCACCGCAAGATCTCTGATATCTACGACAGTTTCCCAACACAGGACCCACCAGCCTCACCCCCAACTACCGCACCCAAAGGTTCTGGATCCCAGCTGACCCTGACCACCTGGACCATCCTGACCATTGATGACTCCTTGCGGTGCATGAATACCACCCATTCGGAGCCCCCTCATACTCTTTCCCCACCACAACCCAGCAACACCATTGCCCCTGAGCTCTTCCTCACCATCAACTGCTCTATTGAGACTGCCACCTTCCCAGATGACTGGAAACATGCAGTCATCAACCCCCTGCTGAAGAAACCCTCCGCAGACCTGATGGATCTTAAGAACTACAGACCTATCTCGCTGCACCCCAACCGGCCAAAGTCATCCAGAAATCCATCAACGCCCAACTCACCAAATTTATCGAGACCAGATACATCATGGACACCTCCAGATCTGTCTTCGTAAGAAACTACAGCACTGAGACTGCTCTCCTTGCTGCAACAGATGACATCCGCAATCTCCTAAACCGAGGTGAAGCCGCAGCCCTCATCCTTCTGGAACTCTCAGCTGCCTTCGACACCGTCTCCCACCATACCCTCTATGCAGAACCCCAAGACACCCTCATCCATGTCAAAGCCCTGTAATGAATCCTCTACTTCCTCATTGGCTAAACCTTGAGTTTCAGGCTCCCACCGTTCACATCTAAACCTACAGAGATCAGCTGTGGTGCACTCCAGGACTCCTCCCTTAGCCCAACCCTTTTTAACATCTATGTGGCCACATTGGTAGACATCATCAGAAAGCATGGACAAAACACTGTCTCCTATGCTGACGACACTCAGCTGATCCTCACCCTTACCAACAAACATACAGTCACAAAGAACAATTTCCACAATGGGATGAAGGCAATCGCCACTTAGAGAAAGACAGCTGTCTCAAACTCAACTCTGACAAGACAGAAGTTCTCATTTTGGGCATCACACCCTCCGCCTGGGATGCCCCTTTTTGGCCGGCAGTGCTCAGAGCCCCCCCTACACCGACCGACCACACACGTAACCTCGGCATCATCCTCGACTCCTCACTCTCTATGAACCACCAAGTCAATGCTGTCTCGTTCTCCTGCTTTCACACACTCTGCTTGCTCCAAAAGATCTTCAAGTGGATCCCCATTGAATCCAGAGGAACAGTCTCCAAGGCACTCGTCAGCAGCAATCTCGACTCTGGCAATGCACTCTATGTGGGCACCTCCCAGAAGCTCCAAGAGGAGCTGCAAAGAATCTACTGTACTTATCCTGGACATCCCTCATCACAGCCACATCTCGGGGCACTTGAGAGACCTCCATTGGCTACTGATCAACAAAGGAATCGCCTACAAGGCCCTCCATACCATCAAACCTGCATACCTCAATTACCGCCTCGCCTTCCACACTCCCACCAGACAACTTCACTCCATTCACCTGGCCGCATCCCACAGATCTGGAAGACCGCAGCTGGACCTCAAGACCTGGCTCTTTGACTGAACTGGCCATCCAGTGCCTCAAATGAACTGCAGTGCCCCCCAGTACCTTAAGGCTTGATTAGCCTCTCTCTATAAGAATCTTGATTGATTAATTGATTGATAGTACATGTACTGGCCACTGGTCAATATGAGTTCTCCAGCTACATGATAGCTTCACTGAAAATAGGGATGATTGATATCAAGCTACTCGTGTTAATAAACCTTCGCTGATTCCAGTGATGGATGTATTAACACATGCAGCCAAGGGGCACTTTAGAGGTGCCCCCTAAAAATCCTACCAACTACCAGTGTGCTGGCTGACTGACCTTAACCAGACTTCCACCACAGACACATTTCTGACCCCCAAGGGTGAGAGCCTACACTCTCGGGCAGTAGGGAACACTCCTTCCAACAGGATGACCTCTGAATTAGCATACCAAAGCAGGGAGCTTTAAAGAGCAGGCTGCCTTTGGTATTTAAATTTGGCTTCCCTCAGAGGTGAGGGGATGCTGACCAGGCACTATTTGGTGCCTGGAGAGGTGAGAAATCAGTACTCAGAGAGGTGTGTCCACGTCAGGCAAGTTCCACAACTAAGGTGAGCTCCCTGATGTCGACAAGACATTTCAAAGCCTGCCATCTTGTTCATGGCAGAACTAGGAACTCTGGGACAGGGTTGTGCCCACTTCCCATAGGAAGTTATGCCCACTTCCCATAAGAAGTGGTCATATAGGGGGCAATAGTGACTCCACGGGTAAGTAGCCCATTGGTGCTGTTGAATGATAAGAAGGTAACCAAAACTAGTCTTTCATGCAAAACCTTCTTCAAAAACAAGCCTGCTGCTTTTGCTAGTTGTATGGCCTATTTGATGGTTCTGTTAAACCTCTCTACAGCTCCATTAGATTCAGGACTATAAAGGGAGTAGTTTTTGTGCTAGCATTATCAGTCAATAGAGTTCCTGGAAGTCCTTCACTCTCAAACACAGAATTTAGAAACTTAACAACACTTTTAGTTGTAATATCACTAACAGTCTGTACTATTGGCCAGTTGGAGAATACATCAATCAATACCAGTAAATAAGGAGTACCCATTATCCTTCTGAGAGGTCCCACCATCGCCAATGCAATATCCTGCCAAGGTACATTTGGTGGTTTACCCACAATCACAGATGCAATTTTTTGTTTGATCACTTTATAACTATTTGCACACTCTGGACACTTCCTAATCACCCTCTCAACTTGCAGATCAGACCTGACAACTAAAACTCTGATCTAATTCTTTCTTAAGTTTTTACAACTCCAAGGTAAACCAAATGTGCCAACCTGATTATTGTATCATATAAATTATAAGGGACAAGCAGCCTAGATCCTCTAAACAGCAAACTGTCTTTCTCAGGCAATTAATCTCTTATCGGATTATATGGCTTCTAAGCTTCTGAAAACTTGCCCATATCTTTTCCTTCAGTTCGTAGTCAACCAATCAGGCCACTCAGGACAACATCATTTTTTAACTCACTGACTATCTCCTTCAGTAATGAAACATATAACAATCTATTTTTCATCAACATCAAATTCTTCGTGATGCACTTCCGAATTTACAGACACCAACCGTGATAGACATTTTGCTGTCTTATTGTCACAGCCAGGTAATTAATTTATACTGAAATTAAATTCTTTGAAGTGAGATTACACACTTTCATATTCTTGCAGAAACATTGTTTAAACTATTGAAGAAGAAAAATCCATAAGAAACGTGTGGTCTGTTTTAACAACAAATCTCCTTCCCGACAAAAAATGTAAACTTTCCAAAAACCAACTTTAAAAAAGCTTTGTTCTTAACCACTGAATAATTCAATTCAGCACCATTTAAACTACGAGACACACAGGCTGTTGTTCTTTCTTCACGCTTGAAAACGGAGTATTTTGCAAACATGTTTTCATCAAATTGAATTCCTTATCACATCCATGTGAGCAACAAAACCCACTTTAGTTAACACTCTGATAAGCTGTCTTTTCTGCTAAATTTTCTATAAATCAGAAATTAAAGCACCTCCTCTATACATGTAGGTGCTTCCAATGTTTTTGTCTGACCTCCCATCAGCTCTTTCTGTGCACAAACCCCTTGTGCATTAATTTTATGGCCTCTATACAATATTTCACTTTTTTTCAAAACAACATGTCTTTGAATGTAAAGTTAAACCATTGCTTTGAAAATGTCCAAAACTCTCCCAACTCTGTCATTGTGGTCCTTCCAGTCCCTTCAAAAGATTGTATATAACTGTCTGAAAAACTGAGTCACCAGTCATGTACCACAGGAGGAATGACAGTACATCAAACAGGTGAGTAACCTTCTCAGAATGCCACATTTATTCTTCCTGATGCTTCATCCACATCCACTAACCTACCAAGTAGAACCCAAACATCTGTCAATCGCATCAATGGCCTCGGGGAAGCACAAGACACCACAGACACCATCGTAATATAATAACCGGACCTTTATAAGTCTGGGTCCTCTCAGGACTGAGTTTGCAGTGTAACTACGAACAGAAGTGTCTTTTTTCCAATAGAATAGACATTTTAATATCCTTTGATCTCAGCAACGTCTCAATACCACATAATCGGTTAGATAAACAATGTAACCTGCTCGAAGTCCCTATTCTTCTTCACAAGGTTGAAAGGTAAATGTGAAATAACTGTCCTACCTCGGTAGCCTAACCGATTCAGTTGTGACTTCTGGAGTAGTAAAAAATCCTTGGATTAAAAAAAAAAACAGAAATCAAATGAAGGACTACTTCAGTGCAATGCTGCTTCTGACAACAAAAGTCATTGATTCGTGGTTTGTATTGGGCAGAGTCTCCTTTCATAACAAGGCTCAGCCCAATATGCAACTGTTACACATGACACACCAAGTCCAACAAGATCTCAGCCATCAGGCTTCCTATATTCTAGTGGTCATGAGACTTTCAATGGATGCATTGCCTATGCTCCAGACCACTGCCCACCAACCAAAAAATAAAGAGCCAAGCATTTCTTTAGCAAACTTGGCTGTCCCGAACAATGTGCGAGCCCAAAATCTCTCTTTAGGGCACTAAAGGGGTCATTATGACCTTGGCGGGCGGCATCAGCCGCCCGCAAAGATCTGACCGTCATGCGGCCGCCAATGCGGACGCACTCCCGCCGCGGCCATTTGGAGATCCCCGCTGGGCCGGCGGGCGGAAACATGGTTTACACCCGCCAGCCCAGTGGGGATCACGGCCACAACATAGGAGCCGGCTCCAAATGGAGCTGGCGGTGTTGTTTCCCTGCGACGGGTGCAGTTGCACCCGTCGCGCTTTTCACTGTCTGCACAGCAGACAGTGAAAAGCTGCAAGGGGCTCTGTCAGGGGGCCCCACGACTCCCCGTTGCGCCAGCCTTTTCCTGGCGGTGCAAACCGCCAGAAAAAGGCTGGTGGTCGGGGACTCGTAATCCCCTGGGCAGCGCTGCAAGCAATGCTGCCCAGGCGGTTTATCACAGCCGGGGCAAAAGTGGCGGAATACCGCCGGCCCGGCAGTGCGACCGCGGCAGAATACGCCTGGAAGCACCGCCAGCCTGTTGGCGGTGCTTCCGTCATTTTCGCCCTGGCGGTCCCGTACCGCCAGGGTCAAAATGACCCCCTAAGTCACTGTAACTGTCAGCTGCATACGAAGATGCATCAGGTTGCTCATTCCATATTTCCCTGGTAATGTGGTCTTCCTGCAATGTGCCAGAGGGCAAAGCAGACAATCCGGAATGCTCATGGGTATGCTGGCCATAATTATGGAGAGTACTGACAATTGTAACCTCCCCCCCCCCCCAAGGTTGGGGAGGCTTATTAGCACCAAAATAATGTGGTCATATTTCTTTTTGCCAGAAACACAAAATGCCACTTTGAAAGATGGTTTATTTCAAAATGTTGAGTGCAAGACTGGCCCTGATCAACATTCATTCATTGGAACACATTCATTGGAGCAAACAACATAATCTCAGATAATCTGTTTTAGTACCATTCTTCAAAGGAAAAATATACATGGAAGACCTGAGATTATGCCATTTTGGATCCCTATGGTAAGTGCTACAGTTACAGCTTGCTGTTATGTCTCTGATGAATCTTGGCTAACTAATGTTAGTTTATGGTTCACATAGGTTGACAGATATCAGATGTGATTGAATTGTCAATTTTTAACTTTTGCTTATGCCTTCTTCGTTCTACTGTACAGCCAATATTGTAGTAACAATTGAATGTTTATAACAGCCATGTGGCATATTCTCAAGGTCAATAATTCTGACATTCGCTTCATCACATTTTGTGAAACTATGTTGTGCTAGAGGCCATTGCTCCCCATTCAAATTTGTAGTAACAGCATAGAGCGGTCAGGTATACTTTGGAGTACCATGTACCATCCTAAATCCATTGAACATCTTTACATTACATATGTATGCGTAGGACATGAATTAAAATCAGTACCCTCTTGCAAGCTTTTTTTATTTTTTTAATGTAGCGCAAACTCTAACCAGAGGTATTGGAGGGCTTTACATGAACACCAGTTCCGTTACACAAGGATAAATTATTTTTAGGTTGGCACAGGGAGATTAAATGATTTGTCCAGAATCACAGGATGTTGAACCAATGCCAAGGCTCGAGCCTGGTTCCCTAGCTCCAAGTTGGCAGCTCTGGCCGTTAAGCCACATCCTCTCCCAATGTTTCAAAGTTTACATTTTCATATTTCGCTTTCGCCCTCATTGCCCTTCTTGGAAGTACTGAATCTACACTAATGGGGGAGACCATTCATGCTCCCATTCTTACCCTCACAACTTTCTTTTATTTAAAAGCACCAAATAGACTTTAATTTTGGAGACATCATCTGACAGTCTCATGTGTGAGATAGGGGAAAGAGGAAAAGAATAAATAAATATGTGTCTGAAACAAGATGGTAAGAGAAGCAAAATAAATGTAATATTTCTCTTAGAATGGGAAATTATTTGTAGAAAAGGTGAGAGCACATGATTTAGTCGTGTGACACATTAAATTAACTCACATTGTGAATTTGAGGAACACCAGGAGACTTTGAAGTCTAGAGCAGAAGGCAAAATCTTCAACTGAATACAAGGGTGGAAATCCCAAAGGTTAGATATCTTTCGCTGGATAGACTGAGGAGGTTGACATCTTCAAATGTCACTGAAAGGTACAGTCAACTACATACAAAGAAAATTAATTTCTGGTAAAGGAAGATGGTCAAAGTAAAAAAAAAACAGTTGAACGCAACGTTCAGGGGTCTTAGTGAATAATGGTTGTTGTATCACAAAATGGTGGTTGGCAGCTTACAATGAGTCAGCCATAAGCTTTTTAAGTGAAAGCAGAACAGGGACATCTTTGAAGCTTTCGATTAGGAGCTACTGAAGAGAGTCCTTGAACCGAGAGGTCAGGCAGCGGAAAACTATAAAAGAGAGATTGATGCTTTGCCTGTTGGGCATACAAGGATCAGATGATGAACACAATGGTTGTTCGGCAATCTAGACTGCATAAGTCAGAGAGAGGGAGATAAGATGGAGTGGAAGAAGAAGAAGTGGAAGAAAAGGTGAAGGTCATTGAGCAGGAAAAGATGTCATCTTGTACACTATAATTTATTTTTGAGGCGTAGTAAGCAGAATTCGAGGTGCAGAGGTGTGACTATGTCATGTTTGCTGTGGAAAACTAGGGAGTTAGCAAGGTTGGTTAGACAGTGGTTGGAATGAGTGTTGATGGCTGATTATATGATGCTTTTGCATTAAGGAGTGTTGATGTCAACATTGAGTGCAAGATGAACGTATGATGTTACATCTTTCTCCGATGCGAACCCTTCAACTGTTTGAAAAATGTTGTCAATTTAAAGAAATGTCATTCAGCTCCTGTAGTGTAGATGCCTTTGCGTAATTAAGCAGCTTTTTGCGCTGGCTGTTAAAATTATTGATAGGGACGCAGTAAATCCATATTGAAGTCTTAACTATCTTTTGTGTTTTATTCATGCAGATGCTTTTCTAAACGGCTTAGTCGTGTACACTTTTAAGTGAGAAGTACGTGTTTGTCTTTAATACAAATTGGTATTTCTGTTGCTAGTGTTAATTTACCAGAAACATCCCTATTTTTTAATTTCCTCAACAATCTTATTTTAAAATAATATTGGATCCCGAGACCAACTTTTAAACTTAAATTATGAATAATAATTGTTGAATTCAATGAATCATTGAATTGAATATATATATAATTCTGTGTGTTGTAGATTTTACCCTGAGGGTGGCTACACTGGGCTAACTTCGAAAGCACTTCAGGCACATTTCAGACAAACTGTAATTTATGTAGGCGTTGCTTTCCATCACAGATCGATTTGATGCAGCGCAGTACAATTTCACACCAAGAAGCAGATGCTGTTTCTTTTCAGGAAATGCCCAGAATATAAATGAATGTAAATGTAAAATAAATACGCTAAGTTTTATTGCAAAGAATGGGACACCATGGCGCCTGGCTGGAAGATGACATTGTGTGTGTTCCATGTTACTATTCCGGGACATCCAATGATTGAAACGCTACGGCCAATACACTGATTGGGCACATCCGTGCCAAAAATGGTTTTCCAAACCTTGATGTTTCATACAAACACTGGGGATTTGTATTTGTGCATCCAACGCCTTTCACAAACCCTTTCATATTGATTTAGTTGTCGATCTTTTAAAGATCATAAGTAATTTGTTAATAGCCAGGTAGCATTTCAGAACATCTCGACTGACAGTGGCACACAATTTCCAAGACCCCAGGAAGGGTGGAATATGAAAACACTGTTTCACCATCTGGCTTCTGGGTGTGGTCTAGTTACAGTTTATTTTGTTTTGAACAAATTAATGTATGTTATCCGTGTATTTCTAATTCTTCAAAAGATTTAGGGCCGTTTTTATAGGTCCCTAGTGCCACAGAACAGAGCTGAATTCACAAGGTGATGTTAAGCCACTGTGGCTTAATGCCACCTTGTAAATACGGCCTCTTCACTCACAGCGCTGTGCGTGGAAGGGTCTTGCAATGGGTGTTGCTATGGGCATGCCACAACAACACTCATTGCATTTTGACGCTACCCTAGATTTATGAAATTTCGTAAACCTGAGGCAGTGCCAAAAACTAACACCACGAGGGCACAAGGAGCAGGAATACTTTTTTTCCTCCTCGTTTTTTGCTTTTTCTGCGCATGCTTCATTCTGCTGCACGCATAGAAAAATCTAAATGCCAGAAATGATTGTTTATGTGCGGGAAGGTGTCCATTCCTGTACATAAACAATCATTTGAAAAAGACGCTTTGGCACTTCTGTGTGTCCTGCATTGTGCAGCACACACAGAAGTGCCAAAGCACCAGTAGTGATCGTTTATGTGCGGGAAGGGACATCTTCCCGCACATAAACAATCACACCCTTCAACGCAGAAATCCTTGCACGATGGTGCAAGGATGCCTGCATTGGCAGCTAAATTTAGTGCCAGCACAGGGGGAAATGCAGGGGTGCGCAGTATTCCCTTAAATATGGTGCATCCCTGCATTTCTAAAGTGACGCAGTGCGGTGCTGCCAATTTAGGTGCAGCACTGCGCTGCACCACTTTTCTTTAAATCTGGCCCTTACTTCCCTACCGGTAAGCCAATAGTGTGCTGTATGGACCCACACTGTTTGAGATCTTAAAAGCTTCTTAGAAACTGAAATCGGTGCACTAAAGTCCTGAAGTCTCCTGTGGAGGAAGAGGATAATGGCTGGTTCATAGCCCTGATAATTTATTTGCGTTTATGTGTGCCTATGTTTTCACATGGTGCTGCCTCATTTTTGGACGCTGGGATTTATTTTTGGATTTGACCCAAGACACGATAGAGAAATGCAGAAAAGGAACATTGAACAAAGAAAAAGAGAAAAACGAAAAGAGTGAGTTATAAAGGGAGAAAGCAGGGTGAAAATGTTGGTTAGTAGTTGGGATGGATGGTAGTACCCAACAAGTAAAACGTTTCGTGTTAGGTCCAGTAAAGGTTTTAGTAATTGAAACCTGAGTTCAGCGTCTGGAAGCTGTGGCACACTGCAGACAGGCTTATCTTAAGATAATGTGTAAAGCATTTAAAAGAAACAAAAAAGTTAAAAAGTCATAAAACAGTACAATATAAATTCCACTCCAATTGATATCAATGGAGAATAATCTAATGACCAAAATGACACCAAAAAGGCAAAAAAAAATCACTAAGGGGAATATTTAATGTTTTAAATACAAATTGCACCACAAAACTATTAGGAATCAACTATGATCATGTAGTTGTGCTTGACTGTACCTAGGAACAATACAATGTCGAATGCAATATTGTGCAGTTCAGATGCAGAAACCGGATTTGACCCAGTCATAATTTGTAACTTATGACAGTCTCTGAAATGGAGTCAAAAATTCTTAGCGTGGTAAGCCTACTGGCTGTGGCCTATAAGAGTTCCAAGAGGCTGGATAGCCATCAGATGAGGTCCCAATAAAGCCACTTACTTTAGCAGGAAAGTTTATAGAAGGAAAAATTCAAATTTGCACCCAAGTAAAGTCCCTCACTGGATGGATTCTTTTGGCATGATCACCTGGCAAAGATTTCAGCAACCTGACTCTAGAGCCCACCAGCAATGCACCTTCGTCAGGTTGAAATGGCAGATTGGTCCTGGTCCTCTGGAGGTCTTTGCCACCAAAAAGATTCTAAACCCTTCCACTTTTTTCAGAATGCTGGTACGCTTTGACACAACAAGGGTCCCAGGGCCTCAGGAACACCACTTGAGGGGTTAAGACTCACCCCAGAAAAGAAAAAGTCCAGGACAGGGCTAGTTAGAACCTCTCAGCTAGGTTCTTCAGGGAAAGACTTCTAGCAACAGGCCAAAAAAAATGGGGAGTGATTATTCAAAAAAAGAGACATTTTCTTACAGAAGAGATAAAAAAGATTTGCAAAGGGAGATAAACAAACAGAATCTGTATTGGGACGGAAGAAAGGAATGAGGTTTAATAGAAATTTGGCAGGTTTGATGTTTCTCAACCCCAGCATTTGGAAGAGCTGATGACACTTTCCTAAGAAAAAGCTTTGTGATCCTGCACTTATTTGTACTTTGTAATGCAGTATTGGGTTTGTCACTGAGGAACAATAGGAAGGTTGGTGTTTGCACAGTTTGTTTGAAATATATACTGCTGTGATGCCATGCCTGCTGTAACCGTAAATGTCTAATTTGGCAGCATTAAAGAAACCTGCTGGAAGACTGAATGGGGCATATTTATACACCGTTTGTGCCGGAATTGCGTCGTTTTTTTTTACGCAATTTCGACGCAAAACTAACTCCATATTTATACTTTGGCATTAGACGCGTCTAGCGCCAAAGTCCATGGAGTTAGCGTCATTTTTTAGCGTGGACACCTACTTTGCGTTAATTATATGCAAGGTAGGCGTTCCCGTCTAAAAAATCGACTCCGAGGCATGTGCGTCGGATTTATACTCCCGGGCAAAAATCACGCCGGGAGTGGGCGGGTCCAAAAAAATGACGCACGGCCGCTTTTGCGCCGTTTATTAGTGCCTGCAAAAGGCAGGCGTTAAGGGACCTGTGGGCTCTGAAGGAGCCCAGAGGTGCCCTCCCATGCCCCCAGGGACACCCCCTGTCACCTTTGCCCACCCCAGGAGGACACCCAAGGCTGGAGGGACCCATCCCAGGGACATTAAGGTAAGTTCAGGCAAGTGTTTTTTTTTTATTTTTTATGTGGCATAGGGGGGCCTGATTTGTGCCCCCCTACATGCCACTATGCCCAATGACCATGCCCAGGGGACAGAAGTCCCCTGGGCATGGCCATTGGGCAAGGGGGCATGACTCCTGTCTTTGCTAAGACAGGAGTCATTTCTATGGGGGTTGGGAGTGAAAAAAAATGGCGCAAATCGGGTTGAGGCGAAAAAATTGCCTCAACCTGACTTGCCCCATTTCTTGACGCCCAAGCCCCATATCCCCCTACGCCGGCGCTGCCTGGTGTACCTCGTTTTTTTTAACGCACACCATGCAGCCCCGGTGGCTAACGCCGGCTAACGTCATTCAATAAATACGGCGCCCGCATGGCGCTTCAGAATGGCGTTAGCCGGCGCTAATTTTTTTGACGCAAAACTGCATTAGCGCAGTTTGGCGTCAAAAAGTATAAATATGGGCCCATGTTTTTGTAGGAGACAAGCCTGGCCTGGTTTGTAGTGGGTACCTAATGTACTTGCACCTTATACCAGGTCCAGTTATCCCTTATTAGTTAAATGTAGTGAATGTCTAGAAGCCAGGCTGTCTAGAGGTAGCTGTAAGCAGAGCAGCCAACGGTGAACTAGGAGACATACAATACCACTGTAGTCACACAGTACTCACACACATGAAAGACAATGCTCAGTGTTACCAAAAATAAAGGTACTTTATTTTAGTGACACAATGGCAAAAATACTTTGGAGACTATACTCCCTTAGGAGGCAAGTAAATTAAACAATATATACACTAGTAACCAAAAACAGATAAGGAAATCATCAGAAAATAGTGTGAACAGCGAAAATCACAGTAGATTGCAATGGTGCTAGGGGAAACACAAACCATATACTAAAATAGCGGAATGCGAAAGTCGGTTTCCCACCTAGGCAAGTGTAGTGTGTAGAGGGGCACTGGGAGTGTAAGAAAACATCAAAGATAAGTAAAATACCCCACCCCAGAGCCCAGGAGAGCAGGAGTAAAACACAGCAAGTTTCCTAAAACACACTAAAAGTTGTGATAGAAGATAGTGCATGAACCAGAAGAGTCTGCAAGATACCGTCAATGGATTCCTGGACCTGAAGACTTGTGGAAGAAGGGGACCAAGTCCAAGAAGCACTGAAGAGTCCAGGGAGAACAGGAGCCCCTGCTAACCTGGATGAAGGTGCAAAAGAAGAACCACCGGTGAGAAGACAAAGTCATTATTGCACCAAAGAAGATAGATGTGGGTTCCTGGTTGGTGCAGAAGATGTCCCACGCCAGATGGATGAATGCAGAGTGTTTTGCGTCACTGGATTCCACCAACAAGTCTTGGGTCAATCAAAACATGCAGTTGGCAGAAAATGGTGCTGTCCGGGACCAGGAGGGACCTTGTGGCATCTAACCAGGAGAGGAAGACAGAGGGGGCCCTTAGCAACTCAGAGAGCCCTCAGAAGACCAAACAGCATGCACAGGACTCCCAGAGCAAGGGGACAAATGAGGTGCAAACTGAGGCCCACGCAGCACGACACAGAGGATTCCGATGCCGCTGGACAACAACTCAGGAAGCTGTGCATTGCAGGATAGAGTGTTTGGGGCGTAAGCTGTGCTGTGCATGAAGAACTTCTTGGAAGGTCGCACACAAGCCTTGGAAACTGCAAATCACATGTGCTTGGGGGTACTGTCTTGCGTGCGAGCGGCAAGCTCTTACCTACACCAAATTTGGACAGCTGCATTTTAGGGCTGTTGGAGTCACTTTAGTCTACCTCTTTTGTCACTGGATCCACACCTGTTGTCTGGAGAGGGGATCCAAGCCACTGGTCGTCGCTGCCGAGAGGAGCCTGCTGAAGCAGGGAAGTGACTCTGTCACTTCATGGGCGATTCCTTCGGTTCTTCTGGTGCAGGCTGAAGACAGGCAGTCCTCTGAGAATGCACGACCTGGATAATGTTGCAGTTGCTGGCAGGAGCTGAAGATACAATGTTACAAAAGTTGACTTAACTTCTTTGTTGTGGTTTTGTAGAGTTCATGGATCAGTCAGCGGTTGTCCCGTCATGTAAGGATGCAGAGGATTCCTGCTGGAGTCTTGTAATCCAAATCTGAAGAAACACCCAGATGAGAGACCCTAAATAGCCCTCAGAGGGGGATTGGTCACCCAACCAGGTAAGCACCTATCAGGAGGGGTCTCTTACATCATCTGCTGGCACTGGCCACTCAGATGCTCCTAGAGTGCCCCACCACTTTGGAATCCAGGATGACAAAACCCAGGGACACTCTGAAGGAGGTCTAAACACCACCCCTGGGGTGGTGATGGACAGGGGAGGGGTCACTCCCTTTTCCTTTGTCTAATTTCGAGGAGGCCAGTATGCCAATTTGGAGTGAAATACTGGGTTACCAGTATGTAAGGACAAATTTGGAACCAGAGAATGCATAAGCCCTGGGTCCTGGTTAGTAGGATCTCAGTGACACAGTAAAGCATACTGATGAAAACAGTGAAACATACTGACAAGTAGGCCACAAACCATAAGCACTGGGGTCCTGACTAGCAGGATCCCAGTGACACAGTCAAAACACACTGACAAACAGCCCAAAAATGGGGTAACCATGCTAGAAAGAGGCTACTTTCTCTCAGTCTTCTACAGTAAGAATCATCATATGCTGCTCATCTCTCCCATTTGGAGTATGTGATTGTAAATCTGTCTACATGCATCACCTGAGGGGCCACAGTTGTAAATATTGTATTCCCCTTTGCCTACTTGCAGCCTTCACTACGTGGGGGATGCCCCCCTGCTGCCTTTGTGCCCGTCGATTCATACCCATAGTGTGTAATTATGGCAGAGCAATGCTACCCCACAGGTGAGCCCTATCACCCTGCCACAGAAGAGGATCTCCTCCTTGAGGAATCTAGTGGAGGCATTGGATGCCTCGGTCACTCAGATCAGCAATGTAGCCCTCACAACAGCCTTTCATCCATTTAATTGCCTTCTTCTTTGGTATGCCCTCCGCATGCCCCCTACCAGATCCTCTCTCGACTCCCCACAACTCACCCCCCTTCTGAGGAAAATACAGCTCCCACTCAGATGATTGGCCCCACACTGAGACCATGTCCTTCGTCTCCCAATCATGGCCTCCTGACCTTGCCTATTTGGCACATGTCTTTTCACCAGAGGGTTTAGAATTCCCCTTGCCTTTTCTTTATGTAGACTCAGACGAAACCAACTCCTATCCCTCATAGTCTGATGACTCCCATTCTACTCAACCAAAGAGACAGAAGAAAAGCCAAAGGGGTCTCTCATGCCCTTCCAGCTTCATTTCTCCAACATCTGTTGTACTGGGTGCAGGAAACAACTTTTCCTTCCCAAGTGGTGATCCATCACAGCAATCTCAAGGTTCTGGAGACTGCTTCCTATTACAAAATAGAATTCTATAGGATGCCCCTACAGCCTTGCCCTCTACAACCTCTCAATTTTGTTCCTTCAAGATAAGTATTTTATTTTTGATGAAATACTCCCACTCCTGCAGAAAGGAGCAATTTGTCACTCTACCCCGATTTCTCAGGGTTTTGCAGCAACATTTTTGTGGTATCGAAAAAAGGGGGATGTTCCTGCTTGGTCATCCACCTCAAAGACTTCAACATCTGTATCCTCCATCAGAATTCCAAAATGGAGGGCATTCATCTTTTCAGAGATCTTCCCTGAGACAGAGACTGGATGGTCTGTCTCGATCTGAAGGATGCATACTTATTGATCACAAACTTCCCTTTACACTACAAGCATCTCTAGTTTGTGTGGGAGGGTCAGTAGAATCACTTAAGAGTCCTTCCTTTTGGCCTGTCCTCCGCACCATGGTGCTTCATCAAGGTGATTCGCCCAATAATGGAACATCTGCGCACCAGGGGTGTCTGGCATATTATATACCTCAACAGCATTCTACTGACTGCTCAAGATAAATCTCTTTTACTGACCCACCTGCCCTGCACTATTAATTGCTCCAAGATCTAGGTTTTCTGGTGAATGAGAAAAAATCTGTCCTCTCTCCCTCTCAATGCATAGTATTCCTAGGTTTTCAGATTGACTCAGGGTCTGCTCTCCTCTCACTTCCTCAACAGAAGTTAAAGATGTTCCAAAAAGAGATCCGTTCCACTCTACACAAGGCCAAAGTCTCCCTGAGGGTGCTAAACAAGATTGTGGGCTTGTTGGCGTCCTCAATACAGGCACCTACCCTTCTGCATTACAGAGCCCTCGTACGCCTGAAAATCATCATCGCCACGAGGTCTATTATACTCATAGATGTCAGCCTAACTCCGGATTCCAGAGCAAAATAGCAATAGTGACTCGACCACAGACAGCCTAGAATGACAGGGCCATTTTTGGCTATTGGCCAGATATTGTGTTCAAATCAGATGCCAGCTAGTATGGTTGGGGATTTAGATAAGAAAGTATCTCCACCAAAGATCAAAGGGCTCCAGAAGAATGATGCCTTCATAAAAATTGCCTGTAACTCCTGGTGGGTTCTTTCACAATCAAAATCCTAGCCCCTTTGACCTCCAGATGTTGCATACTGCTGGGGATGGACAACATCTCAGCAGTCAAATATGTAAACAGACTGGAGGGGACAGAATCCAAGTTTCTAGTGGAGAATACAAAGGAGTTTTGGCGTTACTGTCTTCTTCGCTGCATCCCAGTGACCCTGGTATATCTTCCAGGTCACAACAACATAGTAGTGGATGGAAACTTTGGGCATCGCCGAGATGCCAGCTGCCACACACTCACCTGGTTCCAACTGAGGAGGCAATGGTGGAACTCTTCTTCCCCCATGGGGCACCCCATGATCAAGGAACCCTTAAATCATATACTGCCCTCAAGAGGAAATGAGGTTGGGACAAAATAAAACAAGATAGAATTGTGGCACCGGCCCTGCTCTGCTGCCTTACAACACTGTCTAAGAAGTCCTCCACTCCCTCGACCTTTTGTTTTGATGTGGATGTAGTACACTGGAAATAGCAAAAGCAATAGTTTGGCAACAGTTCTTAGCATGCAAAGATGATGTTGCTGTTCACAATACTGTACACTTCCAGGCTTCACCACAAGCACTGCATGAGAGTGGGTTCCAATCAGGATTTAAGGCTGGAGTTTCTGGCACTTCCAAGAATCATTTTACATTATTTTCTCTGTATAAGTTTGTATACATCTATAGTGCACTCTAACAAGTCCTCTCTTGTTCTTATTACAAACAATTGTCAATAATTACTGGTGGGCTGATTTCAATTCTGATATAATTCAAGTTTGGAGAGACCACTCCATAAAGGAGTTCAGATGACTAAATCTATCGAAACAAAGGTGACGTCCGATTTTCAGAAAGCAAGCTTTCTCTATTCAGAACTCAGTCTTGTAGATGGACTGAATCTAAAGATTAGTATGCGCTAACCTGTGATCAAGTTCTTAGCCTTGTCTCTCCTACTGAAAACTGGAATCTGGAAGAAGCCTTTGTAGCTGTACTGTAGGGAGCTGAAGAGAAAGAGGAATCGCAACCCTGGAAGTGAAGACGACAGAAGCGTTGGTGGTGTCAGGATCACAGGAGTTGTACGAAGGCTTGGGTTGAGAAAGACTAGAGTGCTAGAGAAATCTGGGTGACTCCAGAGGTGATTGCAGGGATGATGCTTTCTCAGGACAGGAATGAGGCCAAGCACTGAGTCAAGTTTCAGGTGCAATTTAAATATGCTATGGGTGTGGCTGACTCCTGAAAGGCACGTCTCAGATGGGAGACAGGAAGGTTCCAATAGGCACTGGGATAGAACACCTGTCAGCCTAATGGTTTTGACCTTTAATGCAAGCAGGTGTAATCAACTAAAATTAGCAGGTGGAGTCAACAGATAATGGCAAATGGATCCAATAAACAGAAGCAGATGGAATCAGTTAACATTAGCAGGTAGAGTGAATAGGTCATGAGAGATGGAACCAATAAACAGAAGCAGGGAGAATCAATTAACATTAGCATGTGGACTCAAGGGATCATGGCAGTCATAAGCAATTAACTGAAGCAGGTAGAATCTCTTAACATTAGTAGGTGGAGTGAATAGGTCATGGCAGTTGAAGCCAATAAACAGGAAACACATGTCTATTCCTTGCTAGCGTGCAAACCAAAAAACAAATTGAACGATGGTACCAGAATGTTCTAATAGTCTGGTAAGGGGCCTGTCAAGGGGTTAAGTGTAGTGGGACCATTGGGTTTGTGGGGTGTTTATCCAGGTGTTGCAGGAGGCCATGAAGTGCCACAGGGGAAATACAACTTGAGTCCAGTGCACCAGACCCAGTGTATGGAGGGCGCAAGAGTGGTTTCTGATACCAGTGAGTGTAAGCCTCAGCATCCCATTTTCCAATTGCTTTAAGAGTGATGCAGTTCATGCAAAGCAAATCTGTTCACTTCTCGTCTCCCCAACCAACCACCAACATTCTTCTCCTGGAGACCGGATCAAATGGCCATAGCCACTGATGCCTTTCTGCAGGATTGGAAAAGTCCATTGCATTATGCCTTTCTTCACTTTGTCCTGAGCCCCACAGTTATAGCCCAGGTCCACAAACAACAAGCGGAGTTAATTCTACCCACTCCAATCTGAAGATCTCAACCTTGGTTCCACACCTTAATAGAGATGTCTTGTGACTCTGCATGCCACATTCCCCTATTCCCAGACCTTCTCTTGGAGTTGTCAGCTTTCCAGCATCCTTTGACAATGGAGGACCATCAACTGCTTGTTGTGTGGTGCATTTCAGGGACCAATGGTTTCTGCCTGGCTTTTGAGAACAGTCTGAATCCTTCATCCTCCGTTTTTTGTTATATGCCACTCACAAATTATATACCTCAGCTTGGCGACGTTGATAGGTTGGTGCAACAAACAGAGTCGGGATCACCCAGGAGCCACCGTTACCTATGTCATCAACGTCTAGTGGAATTAACCTGTTGCTCTGTTAATAACTATTGCTCAGCTATATCTGCTAGTCATTCTTTGCTGAATGGGAAACCCATGGGAGATCACCTTCTGGTGACTACAGTCCTGAGAGTTATTCACCTAACTAATACTCCACATCACAAATATTCCCATTTGTGGGGTGTGAACATTGATCTCTAATTTTTACAATGATGGCTCGCTATCGCTGACCTTTCACGGAAATAGCTTTCAGTGAAACTGATCATGCTCCTTTGTCTGATGTCCTGCAGGAGAGTATGAGATGTGATAGTGTTCTCCCCCAATATGGTCCCTTTTACCTTATTTAGGAGAACGAAAACTTGTTCCAGACAAATTACGTATCCAGATTTTCAGAACAATTCTAAACTCTGCATCATGCAATGTTTAAAGGAATATCTGGACCATACGAAAGAGTTCCACTAGTCCACTGGAGGTCAAGTTTTAATCTCTCTTCAGAAGCCTTTCAGCCCAGCATCTTCAGCTACTCTAGCAAGAAGGTTGATGGTTGAAATGGCTCTTGGGGAAGTGGATTCTGACACCAGTAAATTTGGTGCCCACTCAGCCAGGGGAGTAATAGCTTCCAAATCCTTCCTCTTGGGTTCCCAATTATAGGATAAAATGAGGGTGGCAGATTGGTCGTTCAAGTCTACCTTTAAGACCTTTTACTGTAAACCTATTTTGGATACAGCCTCAGTGGTGCTAGATCAGTTTTGAACAAGCAAAATCCGAAGCCTAGGGTCCTGATTTAGAATAAGACATTTTCTAGCTAATGCGTGTAGAATTTTCAATTCTAATTTAAAGGACTCAGTGGCAAGGATTATCCCATTGTGAGCATTTCACAGATATTTCATCCAGCTTTTGCATGAAACCTTATCCCACCCTAAGTTATGCTCAACAGTGTTATTTGTGATTCCTTGGGATATAGATTAGAGGTTACATGTCTTTTCTTTTTTTAGGCTCCGACCAGAAGCAGGAATAGCAGGAATAGATGGCTTCAAGCAGTTTGATCTGCATTCCAGTTCTCATTACGGATGTTCCAGCAGATAGCTCCATCCGGACTGTTGTGCCAAGTGGACAGTTTTGTTACGCCTGTTGAGATGACAACAGTTCTATGTAGGTTCAAGAGATAGTTTGGCAGCAATTTGGCACAGAGAGAGGAGTCAATATGGTGGCTGTAAAATATATGGGCCCAGAAGAAGGCTGATTAGTGTATGGATAGTGATGTCATTAAAGGAATGTTGGGAAATGTAGTCTTTATTGAAGAAAACATTTGATTTGCTTCTGTGAAGTTTATGTTTAATAAACAGAATAAAGAGAAAGCATAATCCTCACCTGAGTCCTTAATAGAATTGGAAATTCTAGATTTGCTAGCTAGAAAAAAAGTTATTCGCAAAACTTCCAAATACTGACCTACTTAGACTTGCGTTTAAAAAAATTCCTCACAGATTATAATCTGTGATTGAGGAAGATAGGTCTATACCCTTCGCCTCTCCACCTTACTATCCAGATCCAAATAGGCTACTACTCTGAAGCAATCATAATATAACATTTAGCACTTTACAAATAAATACACAATAACCTGCCTAATTTTGCAGTGACTGCTTTTCTGCAAAAGCTGAGGAAAATAAAATAGTGATGGGTGGATTGTTTGCATTAGTCTCAGTCGCTGGTAATTACTCTGGACCTCAATCCAGTTCATTAATTTTTGCCCACATGCAACCTCAGACAGGAACCAGCTATATTCAAATGCTGACCATAAGATCAAAAATGAAAAAAATGTACTGCCCTGTATATCCAATATCATATTTAAAACAATACCAGTAAAGTCACTTTCTAATGTTGGTATCCAAATATAACGGAAAAGATGCACAACCATTTAGTTTCTCTAGTAACGTGTTCAAGTACGCTTTCAAATGTTAAAATCTCAAAGGAAGTAGCAATCCTCTTGATACTTTTGAGTGCATTTCCTGGAACTATGCATGTTGCAGTAGCTTTTAGAGAAAGATAAAGCCTTTTTCTGTTTCATCTTTCCTTTGAACGTTTGAAAAAATGAAACCCGTTTTTAAATATATGTTTCAAACCTTCAGAACTGAATATTTGTGGAGCTATAGGCACAAGAACTACAGTGGGCCAGGAATCTTGAGCTACGTGTCTGGATTACGATTATAAGACTTGTTTCCTCCTGCAGAGTGACATAGACCATACTAAAAGTGCTTGTGCTTAGCCTGTTTAAGCATGAATTGTTACAGGAGCTGCTGCTTCTAAGACATTTTCTTTGTACAAACTCCATGAGAAGGGTGATTTAAAAGACGGTTCAGAGCTGCACTTCTGTTTTATATATGGTGTGTACAGCCAGTGGAAGGAATAACTCAGGAAATAACTTTTAAAATTATATCTCAGCACTTTTAGCTTGGTCAGATCTGTAACTCAAGTCATGTTTGTGTGATCCAGGACTTATTTTCATGAAAACAAAATTGTAAACTGTGTTCGGCAATATCTGCTAAAAATGGTGTCCCCAAATATTTTTGCTCGGCATTGTTTTTTGCTATTCAACGTTTCCCAGAAAAAAAGTCTTATTTCAAAGAGATCTTGTAGTGTGTTTAGTGCAAATGAATAGAAACGTCACACAAGCTTACAGTGCCTGGCAAAAAACATTTTCTTGTCTTTGTGAGAGTTACAATGCTCGGACTACAAATGGAGCCACGATCACATGTTATGATATGGAAAGTGCTAAGATCAGCCTTTTGTCCTTCCATGTTGGTCAGGTACCCTTCTCATTTGCATAATTGAGACCCTTAAGCAAATACAAGCCGCCCCTAGCCAACAATTATTTTGTATTACTGAAAAGTGTCAGCTGCACTTCCCCGGCCAGTATTCTATAGGGACCACACAATAGGTTGCCTAAAAAAGTCCCTCTGTCCTACAACTCATGCATACTGCTTCCCGTGTAGGAACACTCTGACTTTGTGCAAAGGGATTGGGTTAATCAGGACAGAACAATGTATCTAAAATATTTATTAGTTAACTGTATTTCTGTAGTGAGTATGTAATTCCATGGGCAGAACATCTCATCTTTTTACAGGAAAGTATAGGAGGAGTTAACATTACTGCATAGGTATAGTGTAGAGTGTGGAGTAGAAAATAGAACACAGAGCCTACTAGACTTTAAGATTGTTTCTGAAGAGGAAGATCTTCAAATGTCTGGAAGGACAATAGGTCGGAATTCACTCTATTATTTTCAGGCAGATGTTTCCGCAACAATGACTCCGGGTGTGATTTAGAAGACGATGGAGAAGGTGAATCCGCAAAAAAATGTTGAATGTCTTTTGCATGTCCAGCACTATAACTGCCCTTTTGTTGTAACAAATAAGGGTGCATGTCGTAAGAAGGGGTTTCTTGACTCCAACTTTGTAGTATTAAGGGTGTGTTGAGAATGGAATGTAGGCTTGGAATGTAGTCTGTGTTCCAATGGGTGATGGAAATGATTTTTAAATGCATTGAAAGAGTACAATGCTTCCAAGATGAGATACTAGTGTGGGGAGTAAATTAAAAAGAACATGATGAAACCTTAATAATGGTGTTGATGATTTTAAAGGAAAAAGGAGTCACATTGGAAGCAAGCAAATGTCATGTTGGAGTGAAACATGTGGAATATTTGGGACACAAGTGAAGGAAAGTGAGTCCGAGGCACAGGAAACACAGGATACTTGTTTATTGCTGCTAAGTAACAATATAATAAAGCTCAGCCATAACACGGAGCCACCAACTACTGCTCTCGCTGCTCTCCACTCTCTGTCCTCAGCATTGCACCGCCACGTCAGGGTTGACATCACCTTGGAATGCATAGAATCAGAATACCACACACCTTCCCCCTTTATATACTACACAAATTATATACATAAGGATGATGACAAATGAGGGTACAAAGTAAATGTAAAAAAACAAGTTACAAGTAGTCTTTTGGTTAAACAGGTCTTCGTGTTTTCCGATCAGATCTCCTTAAGAAGTCATCAGTGAAGCCGTTGTCTTTTCCCAAACTTGAGTTGTCATTCTCTTCTGCATCTTCTGCATCACACATCTCCTTTCCTCTATATGGAACCACACGGTTAAGATTCCATACACGGTGATCCGTTCTGATGACATTGTTGAAGATTTTAATGACTTTCGTTGGTTTTGATAACTTGTTGCCACCAGACTGAAAACCTGGACGCTTAATCATGACCCAATCCCCCACATTTACCTTGGTCACTTTAACAGAATGTTTATGATCAAAATAAATCTTGCGATTATTCGCTTTGATATTTTCTCTTGCCTTTCTGATATTATCATCAACAGTTATATTTTCATTTCCCAAGAACACGTTAACCCACGATGGCTCAAGCATAGTATTGGGGCGTCTACCCCTAAACAACTCAAATGGTGAAAAACCTGTGGTAGTATGGGGTGTGAATCTGTATAAACCTACTCTTTTGATGACCTCATCTTGCCAACTCCTACCACTACCCTTTGCCAAGGAAATTGTCTCCTTCAGCACTCTATTGAACCTCTCAATCATTCCATTGGATTCTAGATGATATAGGGCGCACTTCTTGTGCCGTATGTCACACTCAGCATTTCTTTAGAGATTAGCTGCACCCCATTATCAGTAAGTAATGTCTTAGGAATGCCCTCCCTCATGAACAGATCTTTCAAAAACTTTACAACTTGTCCAGTTTCAATTCCTCTGGAGAAACAGATTTGTGGCCAACGTGAAAACATGTCTATTACAACAATGACGTAGATTTCTTGCCCGCCATTATGTATGGGCCCTAAAACGTCCAAAGCAATATCTTCCTATGGTTTGTCTGAGGGATCTCTTATCACCATTGGTTGGACTTTGGGCTTACTGCTCTTCTCACTTATGGCAAACTGCATACATTCTCTTACCAGGCGTTCAATTTGGGCATCCATACCTGGCCACCAATAGCTGGCCCGTGGTCTCTCCTTTGTCTTTGAGATACCCAACTGACCCTCATGCGCCATATTGAGTAAGTCTAATCTTAGCTTAACCGGGGGTATCAGCCTCATACCACGAAGGAGAAGACCTTCCCTAGAGGCCAGTTGATCTTTAACCATCCAATAATCCTTGCACAGATCTCCTCCCTGTCCCTTGTGCGACCATCCGTGACTTATTAGATCAATGACTGTTGGGCCTGGCCCTTTTACAGGGTCATTCCCCAGACTTTTTTACTTTTGCCTCATTATTTTTCTGACCTTTGATGGCTGACTTTTTGACTCTGAGCACTTTTTCACTGCTAACCAGTGCTAATGTGCATGTGCTCTCTCTTACAAATTTGGTATGATTCGATTACACCTGATTGGCATATTTAATTTACCTATAAGTCCCTTGTAAAGTGGTATACCTATACCCAGGGCCTGTAAATTAAATGCTACTAGTGGGCCTGCAGAGCTGCTTGCGCCACCCACTGAAGTAGCCTGTCAAACCGATCTAAGGCCTGCTAGCGCAGAGCCTGTGTGCGCAGTTTCCTGCCACAGGGACCTGGCATCCAAATTTACTTGCCAGGCCCAGAACTCCCCTTTTACTACATGTAAGTCACCCCTAAGGTATGCCCTAGCTAGCCCTTTAGGCAGGGTGCCATGTATGTAGAAGGCAGGACAAGTGCCGTGTTGCATGGCCTGTTCTGGTAGTGACAAACAGCCTAACTTGGTGTCTCACTACTGTGAGTGCTGCCCTCTCATAGGATTGCATTGGAAATGCCCTGCCTTATGTGCAAGGGGAATTGTCTGATTTAAGATGGGTAGCGTAGGCATGTTTCGTATGGTTGTGACAGTGGTAAGAAATGCTGCTTACTGGTGTAGGTGTATTTTTTATTACTATCACAGAAATGCCACTTCTAGAAAGTGCGCATTTATCTGTGCTTATAACTTTGGTGTTTTGCAAGCTTGTCTCCAATCAGCGGGCAGACTGACAGTTGGGGCTTTGTGCATACTTCTCAGACAGCCTGAACACAGGGAGGGTGGAGGTGACACAGAGGTGCATCTACATATTGTAAAGCCTTCCTGGGCTGAGAGAAGGGAGAGGCGGGGCACACCTGCATTTGTAAAGACTGTGCCCTGGCCTCACACAATAGGGTCAATAACTGATGTTTGGAGCCTGTACTGAAAGGAGAGAGGGGGCACTCCCAGAACCAGTTGTAACTGGCTGGAACCTCCTCTCACTACCATTGAAAAACACTGTAAGAACTGACTATAAGTACAGGGGAATTTTCCCCACAATTTGAACATTCTTGGAATTTGAAAATGGACACAGAACGCTGATGAATGGACTCACCAGGAAACCACCTTGGACTGCTGCTGCTGTGCTGACCTGTGACCTGCCTGGTCACTAGGAGGAACTGCCACCATCTGCATCCCTTGTGCTGGCCTGTAGCTGGGCCCACCAGCCCTGTGCTTCTTCCTGCCTTGCTGTTCCCAGGGGCAGGGTGCTGTGGCCCCTGACCCCTGCAACGATCCCTTCAGCACAATTCTTAGCGCTGAGAGAGCGCCCTTTTTGATGCCCAGGTGCCCTTCCAGGCACCTTCTTTGTCTTCAGGAATCACCGCCGCAGCCCCGGCTTGGGGAAGTGCCCTTGCGCTTTTTAAGTGCTCTCTTTTGCCCGGATCACCGCCACAGCCCGGGGACGTTATTTTGTTAAAGCGCCAGCAGCGCGCTTACTGGTGCCCCCAGGGCATGAAGAAAACCTTTGTATTTCTATCTGGACCAAGCGTGCTCCTATTGGTGCCCCCGGGGCGAGGACCGCTCCTTGGAGCACCCCCGGGGCACCGGCAGGCCTTGCCTTGGGCCAGGACGTCCTCGGGAGTCCGAGGGAGAGGAGGACGCCTCTCCCTCGCTTGTGAGAGTCCCGGAGGACTCTCCTGTGTTGACGGCCAGCCGGTAGCCTCACCGGAGGCTCGGCCGTACCGCCGACTTCTTTTGTGGCCCCCTCGTGGGCCAGGGGACTTTTTCAGGAGGTCTTCCCCCCGTGTGAGGGCCGGCGAAGGCTCGGGGAGACCCCCAGGAGTTTGCAGGTTCCTGGAGGGGCCCGTTTTCAAACCGGAGGGAGTGCGTGGCACCCCCCTCCTTCCTCAAATGATTTCCCTGATTCAGGGCCCCCTCGTGTGGGCCGGTGGAGGCCTAGGGAGGCCCCCAGCAATCTTGGTCCCCAGAGGGGCCCATTACCGGGATAGAGGAGGTGCGAGCCGCCCTCTTCTCCTCCAAAGGAAATTCGAGGCCCCTGTTTTGCGCATAGGAGTGCCGGGGGCCCCCATTGTTCGCCTTCTAGGCACTGGAAGTGCCTCTTTCACCATAACACAGGTACTCTTCAGAAAATCTAGGCTCTAGGAGCCTAATACAAACTTACAGATGTTTGCGATTTCCCACCTGTTTACTGGTGATACATATATGCTGTTCGGGGCATGCTTTCCGGAGGCTAGGTCCACAGCCAGGACCTGACGATAAAACTTGTCGTTCCAAGTCCTATGAAACATGTTCCCCAGGTGGTCCGATCTCATATTGGGGATGGGTGACCTGATGTAACCAGTGTATTTTAACTGTAAGTTACCAGCCTTTCTACCCTATGAGAGGTAGTTACTTTTCATTTGTATTATGTGAAGAGGTTATTAATATTTGGTCCTGATGAAGCGTCAATGGATCCAGATGGACCGACAGACGCGAAACATGTTGACCTGTTCCTAAAGGCTCTATAATATTCTGGAACCCTTAGTATGTTGTGAAAGTACGAAGAGCATTATACTCTCTACATGACTTTCCTTTTTGTTTTTTAACCTTGGTCTTCATCTTCTCGATACTGATTAAAATATGATGTGGTTTGGGAGATGGATAACCAATTTTAATTAATTTTTTTTGACCTCTCTTGCAGACGGGTGCTTGAATGTAGGCACTTGCGACTGTATAATAAGTCTTGATTATAAAAATATGGTCTAGAGCCCCCGTCTGGGGTGCCCACCAGGCATTGCAGTACCAGCTTGGTGTGGAGCATTTCCCGATGATGATACTAGTCATCCATTGTGATGCTTGAGGGCTCTTGCTCCTGAGACCATTGGTCCCCTAGGATGATAAGCATTTTTTGGAACAGTGTACTCGATATATTTGACTATAGTTGGGAGATTGTACACTGGACCATTTAACCTCCCGGTCCCTCCCCTAACTTGTTTTTTGCGATACATATATGTGCTCATGTTCCTTTTCTAGGCATGTCTAGCTGATATGTATGTATATGACTTGTGGTATATTCTCTAATGTTCCTTTTATGGGTATTTAGGAATTGTTCATGACAAGTGCATATACCTTTTTCTATAATTCCTGACTACTGCTTATGTTGCAGAATCCTGAGTACTTACGTGTTCTAAGGTGACAACTGCATATTCCTGCAGAGTATTAGTAACTTGTGTAACATTCTGACAACTGCTAAGGTAGAAGGGTATTATTCACGTGTAATGTTGGTCTAATTATGTTTTGTGCAATACAGATTATTTTTACATAAGCTCAGTGTTGTGTTTACTTTGTGGTGTACATTGTGCGTCATGTGTGTTGTGTGTTGTGCAACCGTTTTACACATTGCCTCCAGGTTAATCCTGACTGCTCGTGCCAAGCTACCAAGGGGGTGAGCAGGGGTTATGTTGGATGTGTAACTCCCAAGCCCTGACTAGAGTGGGTAGGTTCTGCCTGGCTGAGGTGCATACCCTAGCCAACCAGAAACCCAATTTCTAACAATGACCTTTTGTATAGTGGCATCACCTCGGACCTCTTCGAGCCATCTATCCTTTGAAATAGTTTCAGTACTAAGGGGCATATTTATACTCCGTTTGCGCCGGAATTGCGTCGTTTTTTTTGACGCAATTTCAACGCAAAACTAACTCCATATTTATACTTTGGCGTTAGACGCGTCTAGCGCCAAAGTCCATGGAGTTAGCGTCATTTTTTAGCGTGGACACCTACTTTGCATTAATTATATGCAAGGTAGGCGTTCCCGTCTAAAAAATCGACTCCGAGGCATGTGCGTCGGATTTATACTCCCGGGCAAAAATCACGCCCGGGAGTGGACGGGTCAAAAAAAATGACGTACGTCCACTTTTGCGCCGTTTTTTAGCGCCTGCAAAAGGCACCTTGGGACCTTGCCCACCCCAGGAGGACACCCAAGGCTGGAGGGACCCATCCCAGGGACATTAAGGTAAGTTCAGGTAAGTGTTTTTTTAAAATATTTTTTGTGGCATACGGGGGCCTGATTTGTGCCCCCCTACATGCCACTATGCCCAATGACCATGCCCAGGGGACATAAGTCCCCTGGGCATGGCCATTGGGCAAGGGGGCATGACTCCTGTCTTTGCTAAGACAGGAGTCATTTCTATGGGAGTTGGGAGTGAGAAAAAAATGGCACAAATCGGGTTGAGGCGAAAAAATTGCCTCAACCTGACTTGCCCCATTTCTTGACGCCCAAGCCCCATATCCCCCCACGCCGGCGCTGCCTGGTGTACGTCGTTTTTTTTAACGAACACCAGACGGCGCCGGCGGCTAACGTCGGCTAACGTCATTCAATAAATAAGGCGCCCGCATGGCGCTTCAGAATGGCGTTAGCCGGCGCTAATTTTTTTGACGCAAAACTGCGTTAGCGCTGTTTGGCGTCAAAAAGTATAAATATGGGCCTAAGTTCACACACATCAAACTGGTCAAGCTCACACATATCAAACTGGTTTTCAATAGTGTCATTGCTCTTGTTCTCATCCACTAACCTGGACAAGGTATCAGCAATCACATTTTCCACACCAGGAATGTATCTCTCTTCGAAGTTATACTCTTGCAAGTCAATCACCGACCTGGATATCCTAGAAGATATGGAATCAAAGCCTCTCTTATTGAAAACCTCACACAAAGGTTTGTGATGAGTCTTAATTATGAATTCTGTGCCCCATAGAAATGTTTTGAGTTTCTTAATAGCCCAATGTACATCGAGGGCTTCTCTTTCAATTACTGAATATCTAGATTCAGCACCTTTAAGACTTCTAGACAGAAACATAATGGTGTTGTCTTGACCACACCCATCTTGCTGTAAGACCGCGCCAGGCCCTTTAGGCTGGCATCCGTAGTAATTATGGATTTCTTCTTTGGATCAAAATTCTTAAGTTTAGGGGCCAAGGCTAACTTGTTCTTGATCACTTTAAATTCCTTCTCACACTCTTCACTCCATAGAAAGGTTGTGCCCTTTCGCAATAAACCCCTCATATCATAAGTGACCTCAGCGAAGTTCTTGACAAATTTATGATAGTATTCCACCATCCCCAGAAAATGCATAAGTTATTCTTTGGAGGTGGGGGAAACCATGTTTTGAATAGTGTCAACCAAATCTGCTTTGAGTATGACCCCTTCACCCATTATTGTGTGGCCAAGGTAGTCAATGGTTTCCATGCCAAATTTGCACTTCTCAAATTTAACAGTTAAATTGTGGTCACATAACCTCCTCAAAACCTGCCGAACTCTTGCATTGTGTTCATTCCTGTTACTGCCATGTACCAAAATGTCATCTTGGTAAACACAAACCCCTTCTAGGGTTGCCAACACTTTTTCCATGACCCTTTGAAAAACCGAGGCAGCTGAAATTAGGCCAAAAGGGAGGCAAGTGTATCGGAAAGTTCCAAAAGGGGTGATGAAGGCATTGAGATCCATAGACTCTTCATCAAGTTGAATCTGATGATAGGCAGATGCCAAGTCAATGGTGCTGAATACCTTGGCATCCCCCAACATCATGAGCCGTTAAGAAATATTGGGTAGAGGGTACTTGTCAACCACTACGCACTTATTGAGCTGTCTAAGGTCAATGCGTAATCTAAGAGATCCATTGGGTTTTCTAGCAGTAACCACAGGGGCCAACCAATCAGTACTTTCCACTTCTTCAATGATACCCTGATCTCTGAGTTTCTGTAGTTCCGTCTGAACCTCCTCTCGTAAGTTCACCGGAATACGCCTTACCTTGCTACAAACCGGCACAGAACCTGGACAAATTTTAATTTTGTGTTTATAACCCTTTAAGCAACCCAGTTCACATTTGAAAACCTTGTGGAATTCAGAACGTAGAGTTTGTTGTAAGTCCAAATCTGTTTGCTGCGTTGACAGGGGTTAATTCTTTCAGCACAATGGGATTATCCAGAGTGGGATCTAACATAATTCCTACATCTCTTTGATGCCACCAACTAATAATGCTATTGCCCTTCTTTGACACATAAATCTTACCAGAGATGTGGCGATCCTTATATTCAATTGAGCCTATGAAGTAACCATGTAATGGTATAAGCTCACCTCCATAGGCGTGTGGTTTAATATCAGGCTATAGTAACACAACCGTGTCTTTTAGCTGAAGGTGGAAAAAATAATTAGAAATAATCGTGATTTTTGCACCAGAATCAAGTAAAGGTTTGATTCTTTTGCCCTCAACCTGAATGAAATCCAGGGGACCAACACATTTGCCAGTTTCTATTTGCAAGATAATTTGCCCACAGTCGAAATCCATAGGGGACACTTCTCCACCATCTTGGGTGTTAATTTCATATACCGATTGCTTAGACTTTCTTAGCTTGTAAACTGAGAAGAAGTGACCCCGTTTCTTACAAAAAGTACATGTCACATTAATAGCAGGACAGCTCTCATCATTTGCAAAGTGGCCCAACCTGTCACACCTGAAGCATCTCTTATCTTTAGTAGGTCTTTTGTTATATCTCCGTTAAAAACCCAAAGAGTTAACAGTGTTTTTCGTAACCACACACACCTGATTGGAAACATCACTCTTGATTGCATTTACACATTTTAAGGAATGTTCAATTTTTTTTGCAATAACCAACACTTCTTCAAGAGGAGGATCATCTCTAAGCCATTGCTCCTCTCGTATTTTTTCAATGTGACACCCCAACATAAATTGATCCCTGATTCTCTCGTCTGTAAGAACTCCAAACTTACAGGAAGAAGCAAGACGACGAAGATCAGTAACATAATTTTCAATGCATTCACCTTCTCTTTGCAAACGCTTCCCAAAGTAGTAACACTCTAAAATTGTGCTGACCTTGGGAAGATAATGGATATCCAACTTGCGTATACAAGTTTCATATTCATTAAGATCTATTGCAAATGGTCAAACACCTCTTGCCCCTCTGAGCCTAGACAGTGAAGCAACAAGGCTGTTCTCCTTTCAGCACTCAAGGAGGTTCCACAAACGTTTGCATACCGTTCAAAAACTTTTTTCCACTTAGCCCATTTAATGTGCGAGTCCCCAGGAGATGAGAGGAAAAATGGAAGTGCTGGTACGTTCTGCATAATGAGGAAAATATGTACGAGTTGCAGGAGGTACTAACAACTAAACAGATTACAAAGGTTTACAATGTACATAACAGACGCCAATTGAAGTTAATAGTTCAAGTGTGGCAGTCACATGCTAGAAAGTTGTGCACTTTGGGGAAGAAAAAGGTGCACCTCAGCGAGATCCTTAAAACCTGAGATGGTGACGATCCATGACAAAGCAAGTTAGGACTTGCGCACCCGGGTAGAATCTTTTGTACAGAAAAAATTAGGTGAGTATTGAAGCACCATAGGACACCAAGAAGAAAGAGCAGGCAGAGTTCTTTGTATAATCCAGTGGGACAAAAAAACAGTATTCTAGCAACGTAGAAAATTGGGCAGGGGCATGGAAGTTTCATCAACATATGAGGATATTACTCATTGAAGTCTCTCAGTATTTATTTCTCAGTATAGTTTCCCACTGTTTGTTTTCGTTCTCTCTCAATGTCGAATGTTTGAGAAGAAAAGGGAAAAAGAGAAAAACAAATGCACCTGTAATTGACAGGGAGAAAGCCCAGCAAAGGGTTAAATATAAATGGCATTCAGTCTTAAAAAAAAACATTCATCAGGAGTCAGCTGTGAGAGAGTCCGAGTTGTTTGGTTACCATGGAGACACGCCACGGGACTGGGTTGAATGTAAACAAACAGCCAACCAGTCAACCGTGAAGAGATAATGAGGCCTGAATCAATATAGTCAGTGAAGTGTGAAGGGAAAGTTAAGCCTCCCAGAGAGCTGAAAGTCTAATCAAACATACCATCAACATGCTGGTTTCAAAAATGCAGTCATCTGGCTGAATCCAATCTTTGGAAAAGCGGTCCTTCCACGGTTATGTTGAGCTTCATAGAAGATGTCAACACTGACGTGGCGGTGGAATGCTGAGGACAGAGAGTGGAGAGCAGCGAGAGCGGTAGTTGGTGGCTCCGTGTTATGGCTGAGCTTTATTATATTGTTACTTAGCAGCAATAAACAAGTATCCTGTGTTTCCTGTGCCTTGGACTCACTTTCCTTCACTGGCGACGAGGATGGGATTAGAGTTGAAGCTCAGCCATAACACGGAGCAACCACTACCGCTCTTGCTGCTCTCCACTCTCTGTCCTCTGCATTCCACCGCCATGTCAGGGTTGACATCACCCTGGAATGCAGAGGATCAGAATACCACAACAAGTTATCGGATAAGGGAGTAAAACCAAATGAGAGTCTAATAAAGACCATAAAAGAATTTCCTGCACCCCAAAATAAGGATCAATTGAGGTAATTTTTTGGGATGTTAGAATGTTATGCATGTTTTATTCCAAGGTGTGCTGAACGTATGAAAAAAATGCGAATTTTGTTAAAGAATAATGTCAAGTTTGAGTTGACAAAGAAGAAAGATAATGAATTCAACATGATAAAACATGAAGTTACGGAAACCATTTCTTTGAAACCATTTGATACAAGGGATCAAAGCATTGTAGTGACTGATACAAGTCAATTTGGTTTAGGAGCCGTATTGAAGCAATCCAGAAATGGCAAAGATGAAGTGGTGGCATTGTTGAATCTATGTATTCGGTCATAGAATGGGAAGCTTTGGCATGTTGGTGGGGAGTGAATTATTTCCGGAAATATTTATGGGGCACAGGGTTTGTTTTGCGAATGGATCACAAGCCATTGGTCAATTTATTGTCAACTAAGGGGGCTTCCAAAGTGACTCCAAGAATTGCCAAATGGCATGATAGGTTGCAAGAATTTCAATTCAGGTTAAAATACATTCCTGCAGCTAGAAATATTTTGCAGACTGTTTGTCACGTCTTCCGATTAAGGCAGATACAGAAGAAGTGGATGATGATTTCTCTGTTGTAGCTTTTACTATGATAGATGAAAAGGAGTGTGTGCAGGAAGGAGAATGGAAAGAGGCTGTGAAACAAGACATTGTATTGCAAGAATTGATTGGGTGGTTAAGTGGTGGATGGCCTAAGGTTAAGGTGGATGATGAGATGAAAGTATATAAGGACATTTTTCAAGAATTAAGGTGGTCATTATGAACATGGCGGGAAACACCGCCGACCGCCATGGCGACGGAGAACAGAAGACCGCCATTGGCGGTGAACAGCACACCGCCATATAATGATGTCCAAAACAGAAACCTTCAAAAATTCTGCTACCTCCAACCACCGCCAGGGCCCTTGATGGCGGAAAGGCTATACACCTCACCCCACCACCACCAAGCAGACAAATCCTCCGCCCTCCAAATAATGATGCCCAAATCACCGCGGCGGATAGTGGATGTCGAATGCCCATTGGCTGTACGGACTGCCACGCCCAGCAATGAGACCCAACAGCAAGAAATGCACACATTGGCAAGTTTGAAACCCATACACCTGACAGACATCCACAACACTATAAAAGACCCACATACACACCCCACAATTCTTTTCAATGCCAATAGCATGATAAATATTGACAACACAAGAGGCATACACTGAACTCAACATCACACAAGTCATACACCCAACCACACAACAGCACCCTCACCAATAATCCTACAACACACCACCAACAACACACGTCGTGGCACCCCCGGTTCACAGATAGGGAGCTAAGGACCATGGTGGATAAAATACTGAAGGTCGAGCCACAAATCTTCGAGTCCAGCAGACACCCATCGCCAGGAAAATGGAGTTATGACAGATGATTGTAAACGAGGTCAATGCAGTGGGAAACCATCCACACACAAGGGATGACATCCACAAGAGATGGAACGACCTGCACAGAAGGTGAGGTCAATGGCATACCGGCACAACAATGCAGTCCAGAGGACTGGTGGAGGATCCCCACCTACACCCCAACTACACTGACTGGGAGGAGAAGGTACTGGCTATGCTGCACTGTGAGGGCCTCACTGGACTCGCTGGAGAACTGGACTCTCCCCCACCCAGGCCACAATAACTACATCCAGTCACCCTGCATGCCCACAAACCCACTAACAGGCCCACATCCCTCCCCCTGGACACAGCCTACCCCCACAAGGAATCACAATGGCACTACTGCACCCTCGATGCACCTCCACATCCCATGCAAAAGGTAAGGACAACCCCACAATAGGTCCCTGCATGGCCAACAGGGGAATACACAGCACAAAATAGTGCAGAGCTGTGCATCCTTATTCAAATTAGTACATGTAACATACATGTCCATCCCCCCAACAGGCACTACCACCCATGCCACCCTGACAGAAAGGCCAAGGAGTGCCAGCACCCCACACGAAGACCGAGGCCCCATTCAGGAGACTGGAGAGGGATATATGGACAGTGAGGATTACCCTGGCCTGTCACACAGTCTTGGGCTGTCACGCTCCAGCAGCACCACCCAGGACCCCACTGACACCTCTACCACCCATCCGCCACCATCAGCTCAGGTCAAACGTCCCCACACCAGTGTCTCCAGGCAACAGACTGGCGGACCACAAGTACAGAGGCCACAGTCACCACCAACTAACAGGCAGGATGATGATGGCCCCAGTGCAAGTGGGACAGCCAGACCTGTGCAGGGGACACGGGCACAGGGGACTAGGCCCAGTGGGTGGGCATCTGTGGCCCAGATGGGAGGCCAAAAGATGGATGCTGCAGCCCAGGAGGTGATATCTGATGTCCTGGGAGCATACCACCATAACCAAGACAGGTTGGTCCAGATCCTGACCCCACTGGAGCAGAGGCAAAGGCTGCAGATAGCCTAACACCTTGAGAGCATGGAGTAGTGGAAACAACTCAATGCCACCAGGGCCACTATTGCAGGGGTGCTGCAGCAACACTATCCAAACCAGCCTGAGACCCCCCTCAAACCTGGAAGCCCCTACCACTGCCCAGAACACAGACCTGCCCCCTACATCTATAGTAGCAACTGGAGTGGTGGCACTGGCAGAGGACACACAAGAGACCCAGCACCCCTACCCGTGCAGGCCAGCATCAGACACTCAAACGTGCCCTCAGGCCCAGATATGGCACTGGAACACCTGCCAAGACAAAGGCCCCCACTAAAAAGTGACTCTGACCTGAAATGCCTCCCAAGTGTGCCACTGTGCTACCATCCTAACTCACCAATAGCAACATAACAATTTTCAAGGGACATATGGACCAATACCCACTGCCACCAATCGCTGAGCCCATGTACCTGGTATAGACATCCACCATGAGCTCACTCCCTATCACTGTACAGCGCACCTATGCAATTGTGACATGTAATAAAACACATTTACACCAATTTGTATGTCCCTTATCATTATGAATATTCAATTGTAAGTGTGAATGCATTAGCCAGTCAATTACATATTTATACCTTTATTGCAGGAATGGTACCCCACGCACAACATTGTCTGGAGTAAACCAAAATGTACACCATGTTTGTTTCCATGGCACATTCCACCTTAGTCTTCAGGTAACAGTGTCAATGACTACAGACACCACATCCCAAACAAATGAGTCAGACAAACATTATGCAGTACAGACAACATCATCAGTGAACAGTACCTCATAGTCACTGGAAGTATAGGTGGATCAGCTGGTTGCTGGAGTGGACATCTTCCCCCTCTTCATCCTCACCATCACTCTCATCCCCTCTCAGAGGTAGCAGGTCTGGATGTACAGCACCCTCCTCCTCTAGTAGGGGGATAGCTCTCCTCACAGCCACATTGTGCAGCATGCAGCAGGCCACCAATATTCTATACACCTTTTCAGGGCCATAGCACAGGGATCCCCCAGAGAGATGGAGGCAACAAAATCCAGCCTTCAGGAGGCCTCTTGGACCAGATGTAGGAAGCATTTTGCGCCTCGCAAACGGTAAAAAATGCAGTTTGCAAGGTGCAAAAGGCCTTACGCGGTGCAGAGTCACATTTTGCGAGTCGGTACAGACTCGCAAAATGTGATTCCAACTCGCAAATAGGAAGGGGTGTTCCCTTCCTATTTGCGACCGCATCGCGATGTTGAGTTGCTTTGTGACCGCGAAAGCGGTCGCAAACCAACTCGCAGTTACCATCCACTTGAAGTGGATGGTAACTCATTCACAAAAGGGAAGGGGTCCCCATGGGACCCCTTCCCCTTTGTGAATGCCACAAAAAAGTATTTTTCAGAGCAGGCAGTGGTCCTATGGACCACTGCCTACTCTGAAAAAACCAAAACTAAATGGTTTCGGTATTTTTTCTTTTTGCAGCTCGTTTTCCTTTAAGTAAAACGGGCTGCAAAAAAAAAAAAAAAACAGCTTTATTTAAAAGCAGTCACAGACATGGTGGTCTGCTGTCTCCAGCAGGCCATCATCCCTGTGAGTGCCTAGACTCGTTCTGGGGTCGCAAACTGCGACCCACCTATTAAATATTTATGAGGTGGGTCTTTGCGACCCCATAGCGAGTCGGTGAAGGGGTCTGAGACACCTTTCTGCATCTCGGATTGCGAGTTACAATTTGCGAGTCGCTATGACTCGTAAATTGCAAGTCGCAATTGTTAACTTACCTACATCTGGCCCATAGTGCGCTAAATCATCCTCCTAGTGCGTTCATGGGCCTCATTATAATTCCTCTCTGCATCTGTCCTGGGATTTCCAACAGATATCAGGAGCCATTGCAAGTTGGGGAAGCCAGAATCACCTGCAAAAGTGGGTGAAACAGGACTATAACAAACTGCTATTACTTGCATACAGCCTTGCTGTCAGCTATGTACAGATCTAATGTCATACAAACTCACCTATGGGCCATCATCTGTCCACTTGTAGTTGTTCCATCATGTGTGGCACACTGCTGTTGCTCAGGACAAAGGAATCATGAACTGATCCTGGAAACCTGGCATTTACATGTGATTTGTACTGGTCAGCAGTACACACTAATTGTATATTCATTGAGTGGAAGGTGTTTCTGTTCCTGTACACCTGTTCCTTCACTCTAGGGGGGGATGAGAGCTATGTGGGTGCCATCGATGGCACCTATCACATGGGGAATGTTAGCAAAGGCATAAAATTCAGACGTGATGGCAGGGAGTTCAGCCCTTTGGGGAAATTTGACATATGTCTTCATGTGTTGTGCAAATGCATCCAGGAATTTGGACAGGACAGGGCTAAACATTGGCTGTGAGAACCCTGCACCCATGCCCATGGTCACCTGAAATGAGCCCGTAGCAAAGAAATGGAGTACAGAGAGCACTTGCACTTCAGTAGGGATGGCATGCTGATTCAGATTAGCCGGTCTCAGTACAGGATCCATTAAAGCACATATGTCCTGGATTGTTGTACGATCGAGTCTGTAGGTGACAATGATGTGACGTTCCACCATGGTATCCAAGTCAACAAGAGGTCTGTACACAGATGGGGCCCTCCCTCGCCACATGGGTCTGTACCTATGGGGAGGAAAGAACACATATGAGGGACACTGATACACATGCAAAACATGTTGTGTATAAATAACTGGTGTACAATACGTAGGTTACACACACAAGCGATGTATGATGTACAGCTTTAGGGCCATGTATGCAGTGATACCTCTGGTTTAATGTGAGGAGCAGACACTCATGTGGGGAGGCGACCAAGGGCTAGGATCTGAAGGCCCTGAATAGGGGCGTCTGACCAGGAAATATGTATGTGGTGCTAGAAAAATGACAGCCTCCTGCCCTCCAGATATGAAGGAGTGGAAGTGACATTATTCCATTGGTGGTAGTTGTCATGGCAGAAGGCGGTGTTCACAGCCGTGTACTCATTCATTGGTTTACATGATTGTCAATGGGGAACCTGGGCCTATCATGATCGCCGCCGGTAGTGACGGTGCACACCGGCGCGGGGCGTACGCCATGTCATCACCCCAATTTCACTTGACTCCCAAATCCCATGCATGCAAATACTCCACTGAGTGTGCTGCTGTGTCCTGACTCTGGTTACTCCAATGGCACGTGTCACAGGGGAAAGGGCCCCGGCCTTCACCACAGAGGAGCTGGAGAAGCTAGTGGACGGGATTCTACCCCTGTATGCCAAGTTATATGGATGACCAGAGGAGGAGGTAAGTTGGCGGTTGTCTTGCATGGATGTGTGTGATGGTGGCGGATGCCTGTATGCATGTGTGCTCGATTTGTAACTGCACAGGCGTAGATTGTGTGGCAAGTACTGTTAGTGAGGTGGTGAAATGATCCTGGGAAGTTTCCGTCCCGTTGGGGACAACATGTCAGTTGTATTAGATTGGCATATCCTGACGTCTGTTTTTCTTCTTTGTGTGTCCCATACAGGTCAGCGCCCATCAGAAGAGGGGACTCAGGCAGGCCATCGGCAGGGAGGTGCAGACCCTGGGGTCTACAACTGGAGAGCACCCACTGCAGGAAGTGGTGGGAGGACCTGCGGCGCTGGGCCAGGAAGACCTGCGAGGCCCAGGTGGGGAAGGCCTCGCAATGAGGAAGGGGTGCCTGTCGGACCCTGACCCCCCCAATGTCCCACATTCTGGCTGTGGCATATCCGGATTTGGATGGGCGCTTGAAGGCAGCACGGCAGCCACAAGGGGGTGAGTACCAACACTGTTTCATACCACTTTGATGGATGTGTTTGGGTGTTGTGGTATGTATGCTGTCTAGTTCCAGGCACTCTGACAGGTGTGTTCCAGCAGTCCTGCCTCCCCATGGGCACAGAAATGGTGTGGGGTAGGTGTAAACAGTCACAATAGGCCCTTGGGGATTGATCTTTCTATACTGTAGGGTTCTTTGTGGGCACATGGACCAGTGGGTGCATTGGCTGGCCATGGTCCCTGTTGGAATTTGCTCTTGTGCAGGGTCATCCCCAATCTTTTTGCCTTCTGTGTCCCTTTTTTTCCGACCTCTCTGTTGGCTTTTGAACTCTGAGCACTTTACCACTGCTAACCAATGCTAAAGTGCATAAGATCTCTGTGTTAATTGTATGGTTGATTGGTTTATCCATGATTGGAATATTTGATTTACTAGTAAGTCCCTAGTACAGTGCACTAGAGGTGCCCAGGGCCTGTAAATCAAATGCTACTAGTGGGACTGCAACACTGGTTGTGCCACCCACATAAATAGCTCGGTAATCATTTCTCAGACCTGCCACTGCAATGTCTGTGTGTGCAGTTTTTAACTGTAAATTTGACTTGGCCAGTGTACCCACTTGCCAGGCCTAAACCTTCCCTTTTCTTACATGTAATACACCCCTATAGTAGTCGCTAGGTATCCCCAATGGCAGGGTGCAGTGTATGGTTAAAGTAGGACATGTAGTAATGTGTTTTACATGTCCTGACAGTGAAATACGGCTAATTTTGTTTTTCACTGTTGCAAGGCCTGTCCTTCTCATAGGTTAACATGGGGGCTACCTTTAAATATGAATAAAGTGTAGATTCCCTTTGGGACAGGATAGACATGTGGAGTTTGGGGTCTCTGAACTCACAATTTAAAAATATATATTTTAGTAAAGTTGATTTTGAGATTGTGTGTTTGAAAATGCCACTTTTAGAAAGTGAGCATTTTCTTGCTTAAACCACTTCTGTGACTCTGCTTGTTTGTGGATTCCCTGTCTGGGTCAGTTTGACAGTTGGGCTGGTTTGACCTCTCACTGGACAGTGACACAAAGAGAGCTGGGGTGTAGCCTGCATATACTGATGAGCCATCTGTGCTAGGAGGGAGGGGAGGATTGGTCACTCACACCTGAAAGGGCTGTGCCTGCCCTCACACAATGCAGTCTCCATCCACCTGGTGTGTGCCTGGGGCCTGGCCTCAGCAAGGCAGGATTTCACAAACAAGAAGAGACTTTTCTTTGATTTGGAGCTTGCCTCCTGTTGTTTGAAGTGTCAGGGACAGCAAAGACTTATCTCTGCCAGCACCTGGAGCTTCTGATGAGACTCTTACTCTGCCAAATGGTGCCCATCCAGTTCCTGGGACCCTGAGAAGAGAAGCTGGCAGCCTAAGAGTGGGAAATCCACACACTGACTGCCATGCGGGGAAAAGATTGATGCAACTCTGATCTGTGGCTGAAAAATCGACACGCCGCCAGCTTCGCAGCTGAAACTCGACAGTCGCCTGCAACGTGACCGGAAGATCGACGACCGCAGCTGAAGAAACCCCACACAGCATTTCTGTCAGGGACTGGTGAGATCGTAACCCACGCTGCGTGGTTTTTGGATAATCGTGCGGCTGGATTTCTGTCCTTGTGCTATGTTTAAACTTACATGAAGACTCTTTTTGCATTTTTATTTATGACTTGTGTATTGCAGATTTTTGTCATTTTGGTCTTGTTTTGTTTAGATAAATATTTCCTATTTTTCTAAACCTGTATTGTATAATTTTGTAGTGTTTTCATTAAGGTACTGTGTGTGTTGGTACAAATACTTTACACCTAGCACTCTGAAGCTAAGCCTGCTGCTTGTGCCAAGCTACCAAGGGGTTGAGTGGGGGTTAGCTAAGGGTGATTCTCTTTTACCCTGACTAGAGTGGGGGTTCTTGCTGGGACAGGGGGTAACTTGACTGCCATCCAAAGACCTCATTTCTAACAGTCCCCCATGTGTGTAGTCCACAGAGTTCATCAGGTCAGTGTTTCGTGTGGTAAATGAGTTGTATGCTGGGTTAGTGGCCACTAGTCAGGGGCATATTCATGACTATTGTTGTAGGTGCTGCGTGTAGGTGTATAAGCTGGATGGGAGTGTGTCTGCACCAAGTATATACATCCATTCGTGTATTTACAGATTTCTCTCATGTTTTATCTCCCCACCCCTGTGCTCTTGTGTTCTTTGTGTACATCAGTATCATCTGGCAATGGAGAAGTGGCACCGGTGAGTGGGGATGCAGCGGCCCACAGTTCCAAGGAGGCAGAGTCGACCAATGCCAAGGGGACCAGTGGGTTGGAGGGGAGTACTACAGGGAGGCAACTACCACTGGCGGTAGTGACTCTGATACCTCCTCTGATGGGAGCTCCCTGGTGGTGGCGGACCCAAGTGGGCTCACCCATTCTGTGTCACCTTCCGCCACCCCCTATACCATCACAGCCCTCCCGGTTGCTCCCCACCCAGTTGCCTGTGCCCACTCACCTGAAAGGGTGGGTGTCTCCTTCGCCCTAGGCACCTCATACCCTGCCCCAGTCAGCCCTGCTGCCCTCACGGAGGAGGCTATTGACCTCCTGAGGACCACCTATGTAGTGCAAACAACCATTGTGAATGCCATCCAGGGGCTAGCATCCCAGATGCAGCAATGCAATGCATACCTGGAAGGCATTCACTGTGCCATGTCTGGCCTACAGAGATCTTTTCAGGCTCTGGCCTCCTCTTTGACGGCAGCCAGTGTACCTGGTCTTTCCATCTCCCCTCCCAGCACGTCTACCCCTTCTAGCACCCCATACCCTTCACCCATCCCAAGCACACGTTCAGACATCCAAGCACACACCTCAACACACAAGAAGCACACAGAGAAACACAAGCACCACACCTCCCACCACAGGCATACACACAGCCAACATACAAAGGCACACACAACAACATCCACTTCCCCCAGTGTGTCCACCTCTCCTGCCTTCCTGTCTGTCATCTCAACATGCACACCCACAAGCACTGCACCCTCAGTCACTGCTGCTGGCCCCATTCTTGCACTCATCATAAGATCTGACATCCAGTCATCTACCCCAGCTAACACACCTGCACTCTACATTGAATGACATATGCAGCACACACAGCAGACCTGCAGACACCCAGACAACATCCATTTATACCGGCAGCCTATCTTGTCCCACTGTATCTACCCCCCTCCTCCTAAGACACTGAAACATTCACAGACACCCACTCAAAACATATCCACCACACATCAGCATACTGTACAGGCACCTGCATCAATGCCCAGCACACCTACACCTGTTACAAGCACTCCCTCTACCTCCACTCCCACACTTTCCTCCATAACCACCCCAACTGCCCCTAAAAAACCTTTCCTGTCCTGTGTTGACCTGTTCGAACCCACTGTCCCACCTCGTCTCGTCCCTAAACGTGCCCATCTCCTTGCCTGTCCACTCCTTCCTCATCTAAGTCTGCCCCAGACTGCCCTTCCCATACCTGAGACCCTTCTCCAGAGAGGAAGAAGCCCCATGCTGCCCCAGGTCCCTCTGCCACCCCTGGTCCAAGCCCGCTCCCCCGCCTTCCAAGGGCAAACCAAACTACCTCCACCTCCCAATTGTAAGCTCAAGACCCCCTGGTAGACCTAAGTTCCCACCCCCACCACCACCTGTAGTGTTACCTGAGGTGTCTGGCTGCCCCATTGACGTCCCTTTACAGTGGAGTACCATGTGCACATGTGGGAGTAAGTTCGGGCCATTTGGGCCCTTCAGGGTATTTTTCATGGACTGGCCAATGGCCCTATTTGGACATTCCTATATTACTTCTGTAATAAAGTTTGCGTGCCCAGTGGGTGCTTTTGGAACAATATGGAGACGAGGTTCATCGTTTCATTGTGGGGGTGTGGTGTGCACATCTGTGTACTGTGGGTAGGTTTTATTTGTCTTGTGTCGGGTAGGTACCTCTTATTCTGGTGTGTATGGCTTGTGATGGTGTGAGGGGTTGGGAGTGCGTTGCAGGGTGGGTGAGGTGGGTGGGTGTATAACTGTGCTCTTTCTTCCATTGTTTACTAGGTTGCAGTACTTACCATTGTCGTCTTCGCTGGCGGTCACGGTCGTGGAGGTACATTGCAAGGAGCAGGACTGGCATTATTTGCAACTCTCTCTCCATGTCTGCTTCAGCGTGTTGTGTGTGCCTATGGTGAGTGTTTCCTTTTATTTGGTTTGTTTCCACCACGCTTTGCGTGGTGGTGGATCCCGCCCCGGAACTGATGGCGGTCTTGTGCTTCATTATTTGTTGGGCGGGTGGGGCCTTTCTGTTGGCCTGTAGGCGGACTCTTCAATTGTTGTCGGCAATCCAATGCTGGCGGTGTGTGGATGGCCCGCTGGCTGTTTCTCATGTGCTTCATTATTATATGGCGGTCCAGACCACCAGACTGTTGGCATTAGTTACCGCCACCGCTGGCAGAGTAGTGATTGCCGCCATGTTCATAATAAGGGCCTAAGTTTGGCTGAAGGTGTATTGAGATTAGAAAATTTGCTAGTAGTGCAACAAGCGATGCATAGTAAAGTGTTGAGTTTAGCTCATGAAGGCCATGTGGGAATGAGTGCAATGAAAAGAAGGATTAGGAAGACTTTTTGGCAGCCGGGCATGGATAGAGACACAGAACATTGGGTCAGAGAGTGTGTGTCTTGTGCGTTGAGTAACAAGTCTCAAGTAATAGTGCCCAGTACAGTAGAAGCAGCATCTGTGCCGGATAAACCTTAATTAGGCATGAACATTATTGGACCAATGAATATGCTGAATAATAGTCATGGGTTTGATATTGTATCAATGGACTATTATTCTTGCTGGCCAGAGGTGAAGCTGGTTAAGACAGCAAACACTAAGGAAGTAATGATATTTGTGCGTATTTTATTCATGAGTGAAGGTGTTCCATCTGAAATAGTCATGGACAATGGAGTGCAATTCACATTTAATGAGTTTAAAGAGTTTGGGGTCATTCTGACCCCCGCGGGCGGCGGTCGCCGCCCGCCCGGAGGGAGCCGCCATATGGCCGCTCCGCGGTCGAAAGACCGCGGAGGCCATTCTGGCTTTCCCGCTGGGCTGGCGGGCGACCGCCAGAAGGCCGCCCGCCAGCCCAGCGGGAAACCCCTCCCCACGAGGAAGCCGGCTCCGAATGGAGCCGGCGGAGTGGGTATGTGCGACGGGTGCAGTGGCACCCGTCGCGTATTTCAGTGTCTGCAAAGCAGACACTGAAATACAAAGTGGGGCCCTCTTACGGGGGCCCCTGCAGTGCCCATGCCATTGGCATGGGCACTGCAGGGGCCCCCAGTGTCCCCACAACACCCCATACCGCCATCCTGTTCCTGGCGGGCGACCCGCCAGGAACAGGATGGCGGTATGGGGTGTCAGAATCCCCATGGCGGCGCAGCAAGCTGCATGGAGGATTCTGCAGGACAGCGGAAAACCGGCGGGAGACCGCCGGTTTTCCTGTTCTGACCGCGGCTGAACCGCCGCGGTCAGAATGTCCTGAGGAGCACCGCCAGCCTGTTGGCGGTGCTCCCGCATCCCCGGCCCCGGCGGTCCTTGACCGCCGGGGTCGGAATGACCCCCTTTATGGGTAAATGCGGTGTGAAGCTTATAACTACTTCTCTATATCAGCCTAGGAGCAATGGATTGGTGGATAACGTACAACTGTCATTGGCGAATGTCTTGGAATGGAAAAATAAATTGTAAGAATTAATTTGGGCTTTACGCACTACTCCTAATATTGTTACAGGTATGTCATCTTTTGCTTTACTCAAGGGAAAGGAGGCAGCAAACAAATTAGTTCGTCCTTGGATAAATAAGTTAGAGGTATCAAAGAATAAGAAAATGTGGTGAAAAGACGAGAGAGTGCACAGAGTAAATATGTGGCAGCAAAGGAAGGAAGATGCATGAAAGCAGTGGAAGGTGATTAGGTTTGTGTCAGATTACCAGGAATAATCACTAAGGGAAATTCCAAATGTTCTAGTCTCAAGAAAGTGGTATGTGTACAGAGGTGTGTGGTCAAATTGGATGATCATAAATAGTGGAATAAAGAAAGATTAGCCATACAAAATAAAGTGGGAGCAACCCCAGAAATGGACAAAAGAAATTAATCAGAGCCTAGTAAAGTCTTGTGTTGTAGGAGATCTTCAAGAGAAAGAAAGAGACCAGGATGGTTACAAGAATATGCAGTGTAAGCTTAAAAGAATACTTGAAAGAAGACACTGTATATATTTTCTTTATATCATTACAAGATTTATGTTTTATTATTGTTCAAGATATATATTGAGAAATTTTAATTTGTATATTCCTTTTGTTTCATTATTAAAAAGGGGAAGATGTGTTGTATTAAGCTTGTGTTGAGAATGGAATGTAGGCTTGGAATGTAGAGGGTTGAGAGGGAAGTGGAATGTGGGGCTTAGAAACTTTAGACTTCAGGGGTCTTATTCACAAAGGTAAGCTTACACTTTCATGTAAGATTACAATTGTTTGCTATTCACAAAGGGATTTATAAGTAGTATCTTTACGAGTGAGTTGTCTCCACAAATAAAAAGTTAGGTCTCTTTATGTGTGAAAACTCCTCACGCATAAATATATTACTCCTAAATTCGATTGTGAATAGCAATCAGTCATAAACATACACAAAAGTGTAAGTTTACCTTTCTGAATCAGGCCCCAGGTCTAAAGGTAGACTTAAGTTTTAAACTTAGACTGTTGGTCCAAAGAGAGAATTTAGAACTAAACTTAAACTTCAGGTATAAAGTTAGACTTCAGGTCTAAGTGTATCTTTGTGAGTGGGCAGCATGTTTAGGGTTGAAGTCTAAGGGCCCAATTCATAAAGATAAACTTAGACTTGAAAACTTCCCAAAGATAAACTTAGACTTAAAGTCTAAGTTTATCTTTGTGAATTGGATGTATGTTGGAACAGCGAGGGCATTTGTCATCAATGTCTTTACAAAGATGCTGGAACCATGTCAGCGTCTAAACAATGAAAGTCTTTACAACTATTTCTTTTACCATGAGTATTCTTTTACCACAAATGCCTTCTTTACCGCAAAAATGTAAGTATTTTATAAGGAAGTATAAATCCTATAGGTATATATATATATATATATATATAAATATATATATATATATATATATATATATATACATGGCTGCCAACACTTCTTCAAATCAGGAAGTGTTGGCAGCCATCTTGGGACTCTCCTTCAGCAGAGTCCTACAAAAAAAGTTCAAAAAAAGACAAGGGGTCAGGGTAGAGTCACCCTGACCCCTCAGCTCTGGTGCTGGGGTCCCAGAGTTACCCCCGCAGGGCTAAAAAATATTTTAGAAAAAGCCACAAATTTGTGATCCAATTTCCCCTGCTTGTTTTTTATAAGCCCCTGGGTGGGCCAGATCCTAGTGGCATTCACAATTTCCATGTGGAGAGGTTACACAAATCCCCCTCAAGCCCTGGGGACCGCCACCTCCCCGGGGCAATTTGGTAATATAGTTCGGGGGGCTGCGCAGACCCATGCAGTCTTAGGGAACACCAATCCAGGGTGCTTTTGTAACAGAGTACAGGGAGCCACATAGCCACCCTTAGCCCTGGGGACTACCACCTTCCTGGGGCATGTTATCAATTCCTTGAATGGGGGACGCATGTCCCCCCAAGCCCTGGGGACCACCATCTCTCCATGGGCCAGTGCAGTGGGGTCACGTAGCCCCCCTGCAGCCCAGGGGAGAAACACCTCCATGGGGCACTTTTGCAATTCTGTGCAGGGGTGCAGACCGGCCCCTCAAGGCTGGGGGGCCACCACCTCCCTGGGGCACTAAGCTAATAGGGTGCAGAGGGGCCACAGCATGCAGCCCTGGAGAGTTGCAGGGACCACCACCTCCCCGGGCCTATTAACATTTTTGAGGGGGGGCATGTGGCACCCCTCAAGGAGCCAATGATGGCCCTGAGAACAGCCACCCCCTAGGGCTGGCTCCTGCTTTGCCCCGGGGTGCCTAGACCCGGGACATAGCTGTTTGCTGTGGCTTGATTCCAGCTTTACAGTTGCACCAAGCCACAGCAAACACTCTGCTTGCAGTGAGGGAGAGCTCTCAAACAGCTCTCCCTCGCTGTGAGCAGAGGTTTCCTCTGTCTCCCCCTCACTGTGAGCAGAGGTTTCCTCTTTCTCCCTGCCTTCAACGATACTGGCAGGGACACAGATGAAACTGCTCTCACAGAGAGGGACCTGCTTTAGTAGCTCCCTCCCTGTGACAGTAATGCTGACTCCTGCAAGAGGTGCCCTAACCATGCATGCTAAAACCTAATACCTGCAAAATACTTACATTTACAAGTACATTTTTCACAGGGTATATGCCTTTACCAGTCAAGCCTTTACAGCTTTGCAAAGGTATTTGTAGAATTGGCGCACTCATGCTAAATAATTTCATTGCAGAAACAGTCATGGTAAAGACTTTTTCATTGTAAAACCTTCCTTGTGAAGGCATTCATGGTTTTGACATATTTGTAAACAATGTTTCCCTTGTGGACTGGGGTTCAGGTCTTAGCTTACCCTTCTGAATTGGGCTCGATCTCAATATTATTACTAGAAAACCTACCAACTTTTCAGGGAGGTTACCTTTGTAGGCAATGACAACATAATGACACTTTGAAGGTTCAATTAAAGTGACCGCAATTGGTGGTGAACATTCCAAGAGTAAATATAGTCACAGGTGAATTTTCCAAAAGACCATGACAGATACAACTACTTTGATGGGGAGACCTGAGCTGCACTAGCAGAAAACATCAAACAAGTGATGTATCGTCTGCTAGCATGTGTTTATGCCACCAAACAGTTGGATGGAAAATATTCAAGAAAAGGCTGCAAATCAAGATACTTGTGGTCACTTGCAAGCACAAACAAGATTTTTTTATTTGCCCGTGAGATTTAACGCCACACCAGAGACTTCTGGTGCTGCTTTTTTGACATAGGCAAGCTCGAGCAGCTAAAATCTACAACTTTGAGTTAACAATCTTCTCTAATGGATATTCATGTTGAATTCTTTGTGCCTGGAGTACTTTTAAAAATGTTTTTTTCAACAACAGGAAGTGCCCCAGAGATGAGTGTTGTTGTTGTAAAATTTGTAGCCCCTTTAATTTTCTTTTTGGGAATTTTTGATATAATGCTGTTTTTCCTCCTGTACCAATGCCTTCTTTGTCTGGCCAGTGCATGAGAGTGTTAGTCACAGGCCACCATTTCTTATTCAAGGATTATTATTGTCACCAACACCTCCCTGAGTGCCACATTCTAACCTGATGCACATAAAGCTAACAGTTAAGTTATATATGTTGTAGTTGTTGCACTTTATTTGTCAACATCAGGGCAGTGCGCGCTCTACGGGCGACTAGAATGCAAAAACCTAACAATTTCAAGCTAACATAATGTATGCATTGTGCTGATATGATGTTGTTTAACCTTTTGCATTGCAGAGTTTAATCCCGAAGACTTATGTTCAGCACACATATAAATACTATTCACATGTAATGTACTGCTGCAGGCTTTCAGACTGTGTCAGGGTGTGGTCCCCTTCCAGGGCCTTCTAGAAGCTTTCCCTGCAGCATGCCTGGGTGTGGTTGGTGGGCTGGGCCAAGACTCTATAAAAGGGAGCCAGCCCAGCTCCACGTGCTCACTATTCAGAGGTCCCGGTGCAGAGCAGCAGCAACTTCCTGAGCTCCTGTTCCGGTGGCCTACTTTGATCTTCCAGGCCTTTGCCCTTCATTTACATTGGTGATCCTTGATCAGGGCAGTAAGACGGAGGTCGGGCTGGGTCCCCGATCCCGTTTTCGAAGACATCCGAGTTATTTGGCCTAATTTTCATGTTGAGAGATTTTACCTTGTGTGTGTGAATGTGCTCTGGGCTTTTCTGGCATTTACATGTTAATATTTGAATCGGCAAGACGCGCGATTCGTTTCTTGTGCTTTAACCCTTGATATTCATTGTGCACTACCATTTCTTGCAGTTACATGGTGGCATTCAAATCGGCAAGACGCGCGATTCGTTCCTCATGCTTTAACCCTTGATATTCATTGTGCGCTACCATTTCTTGGCAGTTTCATGGTGGCATTCGAATTGGCAGGACGCTCGATTCGTTTCTCGTGCTTTAGCCCTTGATATTCATTGTGCGCTACCATTTCTTGGCAGGTACATGGTGGCATTCGAATCCGCAAGACGTGCAATTCGTTTCTCGTGCTTTACCCCTTGATATTCATTGTACACTATCATTTCTTGCGAGTTACATGGTGGCATTCGAATCGGCAAGACACGTGATTCATTTCTCGTGTGTAATCCATGTCATTCATTGTACGCTTCCATTTCATGACATTTATATGGTGACATTCGAATCGGCAAGTTGCACGATTCCTTTTCTGTCGTCTAATTCATGATATTCATTGTGTGTTACCTTTTCATTACATTTATTGGCTGACATTCAAATCCGCAGAATCACGCGATTCATTACTTGTGTTGAATCCATGCTATTCAGCGAGCGTTACCATTTCATGACATTTACTTGGGGGTGCTCGAATCGGCAATACGTGCGATTCATTTCTTCTGTTTAAAATCAGGGTGTTCATTATGCACTACCACTTCATGGCATTTACTTGGTGGCTTTCGAGTTGGCAAGACGTGTGATTTATTTCTCGAGTCTAATTTATGTTATTCATGGTGCACAATCATTCCATGGTATTTACAACCTTTGTGAAAATTTGCAAGGTGCGCAATTCATGTTCCGGCAATTTTGTGAAAACAAAAAAAATGCTAAAGTTCTAGATGTAATGTTGTATGTACATAATAAGTTTCTCAAACACGATTCATATGATGGTTTAGAAATCATTCCGAATATTTCCTGATCCAGATAGAAAAGATAATACTTGAATTTGAAAGTTGCATTTAACCTTCCTTGATTCCCTCACAGGTATCCAGTCATCTTGAAGCCTGGTTATTTAAGTCTATGCCTAGGTTGTCCATGTTTTCAGACTAACAATGCTTAGAGTCATAGCCTATTACTGATTAATATGATATAATTTTGATATTGTGTGTTTTAACCTTTTTTGCTTCCTACAGGTCTCCTTCCCAGCTGTTCCCTTCCTATTCCCCTTTTCCACACTTGGACTCTCTTAGACTCCTTGACAATTCTAATCAGAGTATTGGAGCTGTCTTGTGGTGGAAGTGTTGGGAACGTGCACAGACCCCGAGGATCTGGTGACTCTGACACAATAGTGAGCCCACAAATTATTATCCTCCTGGTTTGTGTATGTTCTCAACATGGCCACAGTGGACGAGCTAGTCAAGGCTATCACTCAGCTCCAAGCAGAGGTCGTATCATCAAAAGATTTGGCAACTAGCCTGGCTGAGCGAGTGAGACAGGATAAGGTAGAGAAGAAGGAACAAAATCCCACAGGTGTGTCTTGGCCAGGTCCTTCTTCTCAGAATTCTGGAGGTAATCCGACAAACATTTCCCTCAATGTTCCTTCAGCCATTCCTTTAGCTTCCCCAGAATGTTTCTCAGGCGACCCCTTGAAAGCGCAAATCGTTCAAGGTTCCTCATAGATCTTATAACTGTCAAATTGATCTAATTGCAGGTGCGATACTTCCCAACTGTCATGTATATGCCCTGTCAGAGCATGAAAATCAACATTTACGAAAGTATCTAGATCAATTCTTGGAGAATGGTTTTATCCGCCCTTCTAAGTCTCCTGCAGCTTCTCCTTTGTTTTTTGTTCCGAAGGTGAATGGAGAATTTCGAACTTGTATCGACTATAGGAGATTGAATAAAGTCAACATGAAGAATAAATATCCTTTGCCCCTAATTCCAGTCTTGCTGGAACAAGTTAAGAAAGCAAAAATCTACACGAAGCTTGATCTTTGAGGTACTTATCATTTTGTCAGAATGAGAGAGGGTGACGAATGGAAAACAGCGTTCAAGACAAGATATGGCCTCTTTGAATATACCGTCATGCCTTTTGGTCTGTGTAATGCTCCAGCAGCATTTACATTTTTCTTGAATGACGTTCTTAGAGAGTACCTTGGCATATTTGCCATAGTCTACATCGATTACATTTTGATCTACTCAGACAATGAAAATGAACATGTCCAACATGTCAAGAACATTCTTGCAGCCCTTCGAAAACACCATTTATATTGCAAACTAACCAAGTCTGAGTTTCATGTTACCACAGTTGAGTTTTTAGGGGTTATCCTTACCCCTCAAGGTATGGTGATGGCACAAAAGAAAGTAAAGGCCATATCTGATTGGCCCAGCCCAAAGACTGTTCGTGATGTACAATGTTTCCTGGGGTTTGCAAATATTTACCAGAGGTTCATAAATCATTTTTCCCAGACAGTGGCTCCAATCACTAAGCATTAGGAAAGAAGGAGACATTTGTATGGTCCCCAGAAGCTGACCAAGCCTTTTCAACTTTGAAGGAAGCTTTCTCCACTGCCCCAGTCTTGACTCATCCTGACGTGGATCGACCCTTCATAGTGGAAGCTGATGCTTCAGATGTGGCAATAGGAGCAGTCTTGTCACAACGAAACAAAGACACTGGTCAACTTCATCCTGTAGCTTACATTTCTCGGAAGTTGAACGAAGCCGAGCAGAACTATGCCATTGCTGAAAAAGAGCTTCTGGCGATTCGTGACGCCTTTAAAGAATGGAGACATCATTTGTTGGGTGCCAAATACACTGTCACGGTATTTACTGATCATCACAATCTTCAGTTCATGAGTTCCGCCAGACTTTTGACTCCTCGGCAATTACACTGGATGCTGTTTTTTGATTAATTTGATTTTGTGGTAACTTTCCAGCCTAGTAAAGACAATCGCAAAGCTGACGCCTTGTCCCGCCAAGAGTCTACCATGTGGCCTGTAGTTCAAACCTCCAGAGCTATCATTGCTCCAGACAAAGTCCTATGTATCATAAAATCTGAAGATTTCTTTGAAGATATCCACAATTCTTTCACTGTTGAGAAATGGCAGACATTTGCCCAAGCAGATCCCAAAAGGTCAATCAAGCAAGGCTTACCTTTTCATGACGCTCGTTTGTTCATGCCCACTACCAAACTTCGCAAGATAGTGTTTCATTGGTTGCATGTTATACCTACGGCAGGTCATCCAGGTACTCCTAAAACTCTTGAATTAATCCAACGCTGTTTTTGGTGGCCTACCCTAACAAAAGATGTAAAAGCGATGAAAAACAACTGTGAAGTCTGTGCTTGCACTAAAACAAGTCATTCAAAACCGAAAGGGTTGTTGCATCCACTCCCAACTCCAAGTCGTCCTTGGGAGCACATTTCTTTAGACTTTATTACCGGTCTACCAGTGGTTCAACAACATTCAGTAATTCTGGTGGTAGTAGATAGTCTCACGAAATATGGACATTTCAATGCCTGTAAGAAATTGCCCACCTCCAGTGAACTGCCAACTATTTTACTGAATAGAGTGGTTCGTTATCATGGACTGTCGAAAATGATCCTCTCCGATCGGGGGTCGTAATTTGCCTCCAATTTCTGGAAGACATGGTGTAAAACATCTACACTATCTACCAGCCACCATCCTCAAATAGATGGTCAAATGGAGAGACTAAATCAGACTTTGAAACAATACCTACGTGCTTACGCTGAAAAAGCACTTCATTCTTGGACATCAATGCTCTGGTTAGCTGAGTTAGCCTACAATAACTCATAACACACTTCTGCTGGTGTTACACCTTTTTTTGGCTTGTTTGGCTATCATCCTGACACCTTGCCCATCACAATCCCTCAAGAAAGTTCTCTTACTCCAGCTGTGTCAGAAACCATTCAACATTTGCATCAAACCCAGAAATTGATTCAACAGCATTTAGAAAAGGCGAAACAAAAATACAAAAAACATTATGACAAGAAACATTGTGAGGGACCGCAGTATAAACCAGGTGATAAAGTGTGGCTTTCCACAAAACATATAGCTGGTCATTACAACCCTGGTGGACGGTGTTAAAGCGGCGGTAAGTGGAATTACGACCGTGGCGGAAACCGCCAACAAAGACAGCCACTTTAACACTCAGACCGACACGGCGGTACAAACAAACAGCGCGGCTGTCATCGCCAACAGACAGGCGGGAGACAATGTACCGCCCACACTATTATGACAGGCCAATCCGCCACCTTTTCTGGGGCGGATTCATCACGGATAAAAACACGGCGGAAACAGGCATTTCAAAAGGAAAACGCTCACCTCTACACACTCCACAAGGAACGACAACACCATGGAGCCAGAATTCCATATTCTTCCTGCACTAGTCTTCCTGCACCTGTATCAGGAGCACCAACGCCGGCGGCGAAGACCACAGTGAGTACTGCACCTATGACACAGGGGAAGGGGGAGGCAAAAAACAGGGACACGCAACACCCACACTCCCACCCTCACGCACTACAACACACACACCAGTGCATATCCAAACATTACAGTAACACCCCCCAAAGCCCCCAGAAGAATGCAAAGACAAAAGGAAATGAGTGTAACCATTGTAATATATCAAAATAGAGTAAGCATATACATACATACATACACTATTAACAAAATATACACCACAAAAAGTAGTCCAGGTATTGCACCATTCATAGTCTGTGGACCACTGGGCCCAAAATGCATGGGCGAGGCACACACAAGATATCCGAACATGACGGAGAGAACACTGCAGGGGCAAGAGATAGAAATACAACAGGCACCTCAGGGGGAAGGGAAGGGGAGGCACCTCAGCCGGATGAGTGCACAACGCCAGATCCACGAGGGGGCTCCATGCCTATTGATGTATCCTGGGGAGTGCAAAGCCACAGTCTCTCAAGTCTCTACAGTGGGTGGTTTGCCCACTGTACCATCCTGGGGAGTGCAAAGCCACAGTCTCTCAAGTCTATACAGTGGGTGGCTTGCCCACTGTAACATCCTGGGGAGTGCAAAGCCACAGTCTCTCAAGTCTATACAGTTGGTGGTATGCCCACTGTACCATCCTGAGGAGTGCAAAGCCACAGTCTCTCAAGTCTCTACAGTGGGTGGTTTGCCCACTGTACCATCCTGGGGAGTGCAAAGCCACAGTCTCTCAAGTCTATACAGTGGGTGGGTTGCCCACTGTTCCATCCTGGGGAGTGCAAAGCCACAGTCTCTCAAGTGGATAACAGTCTCCACTGGTTCTGGAGGGGGACTTGCCTTGGTGGTCCTTGCCCTGTTCAGCGGAGCTTGCCTTGGCGGTGCTTGCCCTGTTCAGCGGTGCTTGCCTTGGCAGTGCTTGCCCAGTTCAGTGATTCTTGCCCTGTTCAGCGGTGCTTGCCTTGGCGGTCCTTGCCCTGTTCAGCGGTGCTTGCCTTGGCGGTCCTTGCCCTGTTCAGCGGAGCTTGCCTTGGTTGTGCTTGCCCTGTTTAGCGGTGCTTGCCTTGGCGGTGCTTGCCCAGTTCAGCGGTGCTTGCCTTGGCGGTCCTTGCCCTGTTCAGCAGTGCTTACCCTGTTCAGCGGTGCTTGCCTTGGCGGTGCTTGCCCAGTTCAGCGGTGCTTGCCTTGGCAGTCCCTCATTGTCCAGCTGGGCTGGGGCTGGCGGTCCTTCAGTGCCCAGTGGGGCTGTGGCTGGCGGGGCCCTCCTGGGCAGCTGGGCTGTGGCTGGCGGGGCCCTCCTGGGCAGCGACGATGGGGCTGGCGGGGCCCTCCTGGGCAGCGACGATGGGGCTGGCGGGGTCCTCCTGGGCAGCGACGATGAGCCTGGCAGGGACCTCCTGGGCAGCGACGATGGGGCTGGCGGGGCCCTCCTGCCCAGCGGGGATGATGGCGGTCTTCTCCGCTGTGCTGCTCCTCCCAGACTTTGCGGTTTTCTTCTGCCCCGTCCCCACCTTGGGAGGAGTCACAGCAGAGTCCACACTCCCCCCATGACCCCTGTGAGCGGCTTGAGTGGCTGGAGTCTTCCCCCTCTCCCGCCGGGCACCTGCCAACTTCTGGTGCTTCACAGGGGGGGGGACTGGCTGTGCTCTGGCTCAGTGATACACTGGCTGGCCTGGTGGCTGGTGCACTCCACATACCTGTGACAACAGGCACCACTGGTCCCGGTGATTTTGTGGCTGAGGTGCTAGTACGGGACCTATGAGTTGGACGGGGGAGGCGGTGTGAAATAGGTTAAGGGTAGACAGTAAAAGTTGTTTGGAGACACTGGGACGGGTAGCTGGAGGGGGTTTGGGAGTGGAGGAAGAGGAGGTGGTTGTAGGAGGTGTAACTTTAGTGGCATTGGTCGCAGGTACATGCGCTGGAGGCTGTCGTAAGGTGGATGTATGTTGGGTGGGTGTGTGCCTTAGTTTGTGCATCTTGGGAGGGAGCGTCACAGACACACTGGGAGAGGACACAGGGGACAAGTGTATGGTAGTGGGGGTTTTGACTGCACGTGAGCGGGGTGTGCTGGTGGGTGTGCTGGTGCGGGACGTAGTGGCTGTAGAGGTAGTGCATGCAGGTGTGTGTGTAGACGAGACTGGGAGGGAGGAGGGAGACGAGGAGGAGGGGGACAAAGTAGAGGCAGTGGGCAGTGGATGTTGGTGTGTCTGTATGTGTGTGATGCTTGCGTGAGTGCCTTTGGGATGTCTGGTGCTTATGTTTGCCAGAGCTTCCCTTGTGCGTTGAGGTGTGTGCATGCTGGTCTGATGGTGTGCTTGGGATAGGCAGAGGTACAGGGGATTGGGTCTGGGTGGAGGTAGTTGGAGGGGGGATGCTAGACACAGGGACAATGGCTGCCATCAGTGCTGAGGCCAGAGTTTGAACGGTTCGATGAAGGGCAGCCTGACCAGAATGAATGCCCTCCAGGAATTCATTTGTGTGTTGCAACTCCCTTTCTACACCCTGGATGGCATTCAAAATGGTAGACTGCCCAACAGTGAGGGACCTGAGGAGGTCAATGGCCTCCTCACTGAGGGCAGCAGAGGTGACAGGGGCAGGGGCTGAGGTGCCTGGGGCGAAGGTGATGCCCTCCCTCCTGGGTGAGCGGGCACGGGGCGAAGGCTGAGGGGCTGCTGGGAGTGCGGTGCTGGTAGAGGGGGGTGGCGGCTGTACCTGTTGAAGTGGGGGGCACAGATGTTGCCACCACCACTAGGGAGCTCCCATCAGAGGACGAGTCTGTGTCCCTGGTTGCAGATCCTGTGACCGCCGTGGTGCTCCCCTCGCCCTCCGTCCCACTGGTGTATTCAGAGTCCGTAGTGTGGGCCTCCATGCCCATGTGGGATGCAGCTCCCTCGTGTTCCGGTGCCACTGCACCTCCGCCTAATGATGCTAATGCACACAAGAACAGGGAGACCGCAAAAAAGGGGGGGGGGACAGAAGAAAGACATGTTGAGTGCATGCATTACTGCTACCGTTGGCGGACAAGACAGACACAGCAGCCCCCTGCACTACGTCACGCTGTTGGGCTCTACAGTGCAATTCCTGGGAAATGGCCTACAAGGCTATGGACAACATCTGCACACATAGATGACACAGGTGCATGAATAGCTGTACTTGGCACTCTACAGAGGTGGGGTGGGGGGCCACAGGGCCATGCCTTACGAAGGGGCCTAGCCTACGGAACTCGCCCTGGCCTAGGGAAACCCACAGCCCTCCTCCCCCACCCAGACCTCTCCACTGCGCACAAAGTCAGCAGAATGAGAGTGTACTCACCCCCTTGTATCTGCTGTGATGTCCTCAAGCACCCATACAACTCAGGGTAGGTCACCGCCAGGATCCGGAACATCAGGGGGGTCATGGTTCGATGGGCACCCCTCCCATGTTGGGAGGCCATCCCCAGCTGAGCCTCCGCCGTCTTCTTGCTCCAGCGGCGAATGTCCTCCCATCTCTTCCGGCAGTGAGTGCTCCGTCTGTGGTGGACCCCCAGGGTCCGTAAGTCCTTGGCGATGGCACGCCAAATATCCTTCTTCTGGTGGGCGCTGACCTACATGAAATGTACAGGGGAAGAAGAGAAGTCATTACCAACTGCGCCGTCAAAGTGAGTGGCCCCCATTCGTACCCTTGCCATGTGGCACATGCACCCACCGTCTTTCATGCACGCAGAACTCTGCCCCCTTTCTTCTTACAACCAGCCCTCTCCACACAGGCATAGCCCATACAGCATGCTCCCTGTGTACTTACCTGTTGGTCTAGAGGACTGAAAAGTAGCGTGTACTGGACACCGTCGACGAGCTTCTCCAACTCCTCCGATGTGAAGGCAGGGGCCCTTTCCCCAGACGCACATGCCATTTTCTCTTCCAGACCGAGGTCACAGCAGCACTTGCAGTGTAGGTCCTCTCATGTTGAAGATCAGGTATCGAGTGATTCAACAGCTAGAAAATGGCGGTCACATCCGCGGCGTACATCACCGCTGGCGTACATCGTCATTGGCTCCTGGGACCCATAGGGTCCAATGTTAACCAATGCAGCATTGCGCCGCGGTCTTCGACCGTCTACCGCGACGGTGTACACGCCGGCACAGTTACCTCACATCCCATTGTCCCGCTTTAGAGGTCAGGCAGCTGCCATTTCAGGGGCCCACATGGCCTAGTTACCAACTGCGTCACACATACCTAGGCCTACTCTCAACACACATACAGGCCAGATTTTGTGTATGAATCGTGTTCTGTCTAGACTGTGGGTACATACCTCTGAGTTGTTTGACTCTGTGCTCGCTGTTGTCCTTCATAGGCACCGTCCGCTGGGACATGTGAGGAGATGGCGGAATCCTCCAGTTTACCGACCGCTGGTGGACCTGTCGACAATGGAGGAAAAAAAATTGATCATCACCTACAGGTTTGACCGTGCCACAATCCAGGAACTGGGTACTCAGTTGGAGCCAGACCTGATGTCAGCAATCCGCCATCCCACAGGAATCCCCCCTCAAGTGCATGTGCTATCAGTGCTCCATTTCCTTGCAAGTGGGTCTTTTCAAACAACAGTGGCCATGGCAACAGGGATGTCCCAGCCTATGTTTTCTAACGTGTTGTCCAGAGTGTTGTCTGCCCTTCTGAAACACATGTGGAGCTACATCGTTTTCCCTCAGGTGGAGGATTTGCCTACAGTGAAAGGGGCTAAAATGTTAGCGTCGGACCTCATCCCTTTTTCTTTTGTTGAAGGAGTGGGTTTTCTAGAATTTGCGCTGGCCATCTGCACGAAATGGAAGGTTCCCAGCTAGACCTATTTCACCAGAGTTGCTGTTACAGCGCTACATCACGATGTGCTGAAATTAGTTGGACAAGCTTTACAGCAGAGTGCTGTCCACACAGTCCACCTGATGACAGACATGTGGAGCAGTCACCAAGCCACTGATTACATGTGCATCACTGCAACTAGATTTTTTGTGGGTGGGTTAGAAACATGATATCTGCAGGTGTCGACACTGTAGCTATGTTCTCCATGGAGAAATCCCATATTGCTGCAAACATCTTGGATGACTTTAACAACAAGGTCTTTGAATGGCTGCACCCCAGAGGGCTTAACATTGGATTTGTTGGCAATGGCAGTACTATAGTTAAGGCCATGTCAGATGTGGCTATTTCAGGGACCTGTGTTTGGTGTACTGCATAAACATCATTGCACAGGACTTTCTCAAAACAGAACCCTGAGTCAGCAACTTATTGTGCTCAAGCAGAAGAATCTGCACTCATTGTAGTCATTCCTTTAAAGCCCGCAATATATTGAGGATTATCCAATATGATGATAGAATGCCAGTTAAATCCCTCATTCAGGGGGTGCCAACAGGTTTGAATTCAACTTATTATATGTTGCAACGTCTGTTTGAGCAGTATAGACTGATCAATTAATACATAATGCAAAGAGGAGATGCAACTATGAAAGGCATGATCATTGAGATGGACCAATGGGGCCTGGTCAAATGCCTCACAGAGATGCTGCTTCCTTGTGAAATTTTCACACAGGAAGTCAGCCAGGAGGACTGTACCATGGGCCAAGCTTTCCCATTGGTGCATATGCTGCAGAAACAGCTAGAGGAGGTGTTTGAAAGTACACAGGTGTGGATAAAAACAGATGCGCAGGAGTTGGGGGAGAACTTAATCCTTCACTTATCTGATAATACAAGGCTGCAAAGAGACATTGGCCCTCATTCTGACCTTGGCGGGCGGCGGAGGCCGACCGCCAAAGTCCCGCCGTCAGGTTACCGTTCCGCGGTCGAAAGACCGCGGCGGTAATTCTGACTTTCCCGCTGGGCTGGCGGGCGGTCGCCTTCAGACCGCCAGCCAGCCCAGCGGGAAAGAGGCTTCCACGATGAAGCCGGCTCGGAATCGAGCCGGCGGAGTGGAAGCTGTGCGACGGGTGCAGTTGCACCCGTCGCGTATTTCACTGTCTGCGCAGCAGACAGTGAAATACATTTAGGGGCCCTCTTACGGGGGCCCCTGCAATGCCCATGCCAGTGGCATGGGCACTGCAGGGGCCCCCAGGGGCCCCGCGACCCCCCCCTACCGCCATCCGGATCTCGGCGGTCCGACCGCCGGGATCTGGATGGCGGTAGGGGGGGTCGGAATCCCCGCGGCGGTGCAGCAAGCTGCGCCGCCGCGGAGGATTCAATGGGGCCGCGGTACACTGGCGGGACCCCGCCAGTGGTGCCGGTCCGACCGCGGCTTTACCGCCGCGGTCGGAATCCCCATTGGAGCACCGCCGGCCTGTCGGCGGTGCTCCCGCGGTCCTCCGCCCTGGCGGTCAAAGACCGCCAGGGTCAGAATGACCACCATTGTGTTGTCTAAACATTCCATATGTGCCACAATTCTTAACCCACCATAAAAACATTTACTGGCCACTTCCATTCCTTTTTCAGATGGGGATGTTTCATCCTACAAGACGTGGATTGGTTAGCAAGCCAGCACCCTAGATAAAGAACAGCTGCCAATTAGAGGCCCACTCATTGGTAGAAGTTCTGGGGTGCATCCTACAACTTTCATAAAGCCTGAGGACAGTGCTGTTGACATACTCAACACCAGCAACAACAGCATGAACAGAAGCAGCCGTACCCAAATCTGCATTTGATTGGTTTCTAAAGGCAGGCCTTAGGTCCACTGCAGAGGCAAAGGCAAAAGAGGTTGAGCGAAGTGAAGCACCAATAACTATTGAGAGGATGGTCCAGACCTACCTGGATGACCCAACGGAGGTCTATCTGGAACAAAAGTTATTGGTGTATTGGTAAAGGAAGAGGCGTCAATGGCCAGTGCCTGGCAGGCTGGCAAAAAAGTATCTGGCTTGCTGAGTAGCCAGTGTGTCTGCTGAGCGTGTGTTCAGGGCAGCTGGTGCAGTTTTTACAGTGAGAAGGATCAGTTTCTTGCCCCAGAACATCAAGAGATTGACCATGATCAAAATGAATCAGCACTTTATACCCCCGAATACAGCATACGTGAAGCACAGCAGGAGGTGGATTAGGGTGATTGGCCAGACTCAGGTCATGGTACTGTGCTAGCTGACCAACGTCTGGGTGAACCACCTAAGTTTGAGGATGAACTCTACTTAACTGACTAGAACTGGGGCACCATAGAACTTTCTACTTTCTTCTGTTGATGAACTGCTTTAAGAAAAAAAGAATATAGCTAGTTGGGGGGACATTATTATTTTATGTTGTTTGTGTCTGTCTAAATGACTAATGAATCGCAACCATTTTAGGCACATGTATGGCCGGATTGGAGTCGGACCAATGTGCATTGAAGAATGACCCCTCCCCCAAATACCTTCAAGGAGATTTGAGAGACAATGCCAGCCTATATTCTGTGCCTACCCTTCCTTATTGTCCCCTAGCAAAACTGCTACCAGATATTTGATTTACAACTTACTGGTCAATGTCTGTTTTGTTTTGTGAATCAAAGAGGATCAGCAATGTGCCACTATGCTTGATTGGAACAGGTAAGTAATGCTATATGCCCCAACAAGTGATATGAGGGATGATTGTTTCAATGTTGACATGGTTTATGGGACTCATGTCTATCGGTGGCAGATAGTGAGAGTAGGTGTTTATTGTTTAACTGTATTAGTACACTTGCTTGTGTTTGTGTTGTGATTGATTTACAATGTTGGTGGCCTAATAATGGGTGATAACTTTTTTCCTGAAGGTGATTTTTTTTCCTTCCCCTTTGACACTTAGCAAGATTTGTTTGCTGGCGTTTTCACACTGCTTTGTTTTCTGGTGCTTTCTTTTCTGGTTCATATTTGTCAAAGAAGACCCAACCAGTCCACTTAGCTAACAAACAAAAATCTAGTCTAGACAAAACAAAATACTCAATGTTTCTCTAGTTGTTAAACTCAGCTATTTGCTACAGGCCACTCTATCTCAATTGGGTTGGGAGACTCAGACTCTCAGGAGCAGTTGGTATGGAGTTATATAATCAGAGTCTGGAGGATGATGGAAGGACTCAGAGCGTGAATTGACAACTTAAACAACTGCCTGAAGAAGGAAGTTATCAACTTCATTGAAATCAACATGGATGATGATGAGTCTTAGAGGTCTAATTTAGTCTGTGGACTGGTTGTGAGAGGTACTTTGATTACTTGATTTGGGAAATGTAATGCTGCTGTGTGTGTGTGCTGGTTGGTTCAAACTTGAAACTATGTGGTTGGGTGGGGAGGCCTGTTGTTTTAGGTAACTAGAGGAGATAGACATGTGATGGATGACGTCACATTATGCACATACTCTAGACTAAGGCCCTCATTCCAACCCTGGCGGTCTCTGACAGCCAGGGCGGAGGGCAGCGGAAGCACCGCCAACAGGCTGGCGGTGCTTCCAGGGCTATTCTGACCCGCGGTCAGAAAAGGGGAACCGGCGGTTTCCCGCCGGTTTTCCCCTGGCCCAGGGAATCCTCCATGGCGGCGCTGCTTGCAGCGCCGCCATGGGGATTCCGACCCCCTTCCCGCCAGCCTGTTTCTGGCGGTTTTCACCGCCAGAACCAGGATGGCGGGAACGGGTGTCGTGGGGCCCCTGGGCACCCCTGCACTGCCCATGCCACTGGCATGGGCAGTGCAGGGGCCCCCTAACAGGGCCCCATACAGATTTTCACTGTCTGCTTTGCAGACAGTGAAAATCGCGACGGATGCCACTGCACCCATCGCACCCCTGCAACTCCGCCGGCTCCATTCGGAGCCGGCTTCCTCGTTGCAGGGGCTTTCCCGCTGGGCCTGCGGGCGGCCTTTTGGCGGTCGCCCGCCGGCCCAGCGGGAAAGCCAGAATGGCATCCGCGGTCTCCTGACCGCGGAGCGACCATTCGGCGGTGACCGCATGGCGGGCGGCGACCGCCGCCCGCCGCGGTCACAATGACCGCCTAAATGTTATGATGATCATGACAGTTACGAGTTTGATCATCCTGATACATGCAGCCACTTGTCTGTGATTGTTGGGTGCTGTAATTGCTTTCACTTAATTGATCACACATCAGTCATAAAATGAATGATTGCAAAGGACTTTGATCTTGCTCCGCCACCTCGTAGTCTTTTTGGTACACTACTTCTCATGAAGCTTACCTTCCATTCAATCCTTCTTTATTCTACAATATAATGATAATCATTAAGGTTTTACAAACCACAGGCCTTCTCTTCTCATGCACCATGACACTCATGCATACCTTATCAGCCCCCCTTCAGGCAGGCACCCAAAAGGATTGATGGGTCAATCCAAGAAGAATGCGGACGCACCACCCAATTTGGCAATACAGACTAGTATAATTTTTTGATTCAGTAATCTTTTTTTTACAACTGTGTGTGTTAGCTTCACCCCACCATTAATTAGATGTACTATTTTGCAAACGTAGGTGACTGAACATTTTTAGATATATAACAACTTGGATCTCACTCGGAGTGATACATACTCATTTTGTCTATTCCTCCCACAACAGGCCACTGATCATTTCCAAGATGAATATTGTTTTTTCATAGCGTTTGTCTTTTTGTCACACCTTTCACTAAATCCCGTTCCCATCCATTCATCAAATCCCTCACCCTCTTTCCCTGGGCTGTGTGATTTTTTGAGGTGATACTTCATAATTTACACCAATGATTAATCACACACTTAGTGGGGCGGATGTGGTGGAAGCAATGCCAACTGAGTGTGCAGGATATTCATTTGAGTTCACCTAGGTGGAGTGGAACCTTGAGAAATCATGCAGCTCTCGCTTCATCTATTCAGATAATAGAACTATAGAGCATTGTTGTACTTTTATTTTATGCAATTTAATTGGTGATGGCAAATCTCTCTGCCACACTCCTTATGGGTCAAATTTTGAAGAATGCACTGCAGAGACTAGGGGCCAGATGTAGGTAGGGAAAAATTAGCGACTCGCAAATTGCAAGTCGTTGCGACTCTCAATTTCCGACTCGCTAAATGCAATGCAAGAAGAAAACGCGAGGACAATTTGCGACTCGCAAATGCAGTCGCACCGCAGATAGCGAGTCCGCTGTTTGCAAGGTCGCTTTTTGCGACAGCGCAAAAAACGGACACGCAATTTGCGAGTGGGTGTCGCAAATTGCGACTGTGCCGCAAATTGAATGCAGGTGCTGCAGAACACTCTGGAAAACACTTCCTGGCACATGATGATGACATCACAGCCAGGAAGTTTACAAATACACATGGGAGGAGGGAGGACCACACACATGTAAACTGCAGAACTGCAAACAGACAGAGCAGCAGCTACCATGGCAGAGACACCAAGGAAGCGGAAACTCAAGTTTGCAGAAAAAGAGCTGGAGGTGTTGACCGAGGAGTGTTGTCAGCACCATGACCAACTGTTTGGAAGGGCAGCCCTCACCGTGCCAGAGTCTGAGAAAAGGAGACTATGGATGGACATCCAGGAAAAAGTAAACTCCCTGGGTGTAAGCCACCGGAGCATCGATGAACTCAAGAAAAGGTGGTACGACCTGCGCTCCGGGACAAAGGAGAGGGTGGCAGAGCGGCTCTGGGAGATGAAGGGCACAGGAGGGGGTCCATCAACATTACCACCACCCACACCCCTGGAGGAAAGGGTAGAGGAGACCCTTGAGCCTGAGGCAGTATGCGGGATGGGAGAGCTGGACACATCTGAGCCAGGACCATCAACCGGTGAGTACCATGAGACATGCATGTACCCTCATTAAGGCCATACCCCCACCCACCTTGTACACAGGAGCATGCACAACCAAAATAGCTCCATTTCAGAGTAGCAATCACCAGAATGGTGCATTATGGGCAATGTAGTCAAGTAGGCAGTTTATAGGCAACAGTTTATTAGGAAGTTGACAACAGATAGTAGATACTGACAGTGTGTTCCCTATGTCCCACAGGTCTCCCACAAGACACCTCCATCAGCCAAAGCAGCCAGGGGCCACTGGTCAGCCAGCAGCCAAAAGAGGGATCAGGACCAGCCACCACTGCGACCTGCACCACCAACACCCAGTCCCCTCACGAGACACCAGTTGGCATATTGGTGTGTGAGCCTGCACCAGGTCCCAGCCAAAGGGCCACAGGAGACGTCACAGAGCCTCCACCGCATCGCAGGCGACGTGGAAATTCATCCTCACAGCGGCAGGCAGAGTCAGGGGATGCCTCCATTTCACGTACTGAGGCCGCACTCCTACGGGGTCAGCGCCTGCAGACACAAGAAATCAGGAGGATTACAGGGGCATTGCGGCGCATGGAGCGCAATCAAGGAAACAGCATGCAGCTTGTACATTCTGAGTTGCAACAGATAAGTACACACATGGGCGACCTTGCACTCTCCATGCGTCAACTCGTGGCTGGACTGCTAACGCAGACAGAGAGTGCACGGCGTCGGAACAGGCAGCTGCTGAACTGCCTAGGCAGCTGCTGAACTGCCTAGACAGAATGTCATCATCCATTCTAAGGCTGGCCGTGAACACTACAGGTCTTTCTAGGCGCACGGTCAGCCTCCAAGTGAACATGGGCCACTTTGCCAGTGATGTGGCACGTGAACTGGGCCGTCTCAGCCACGCTGTTGACTTAATGGAGGCACGGCAGGTGGCCAGGGGCACAGGCGACACGCCACAAGATAGTGAGGAGGGCTCCACCGTCAGCAGTGTCTCTGCTGGTGACACCAGGGTGCTTCGCAGTGGAAGCGCAAGGCAGGGCACTGCTGACCCCCCAAGTAGCAGCCATGCTGGCCGAGCCCAGCGTAGGGTTTGAGCTCCACACATTCGTTGGGTTGGGGCACATGAAGTCAATGTGTCTCATGCCAGGTGGACTTTTCGAGCCCCTGACCTGTTCAAAATGTATATAGTTTTTTTGTTTGCACTAATTAAATCACTTGTTGTATCCACGTAACACATGACTCTTACTGTGTGACATTAGTGAGTATGGTAACAGCACGTACCTTCCAAAGTATTGGATTGCAATGTGTTCCCGTCTCAGTCTACCTTGATTTGCTATGCTTCTATCCCCATGATGGCGATGTGGTAGCTCTTGCTCTTCATCCTCAGAATCAGGGTCGTCAGGGGTGAGAGGTAGCCCACGTCTGGTGGCAATGTTGTGCAGTATAGCACATGCGACAACGATCTTGAAAGCTGTTATTGGGGTATACTGGAGGGCACCTCCACTTCTGTGGAGGCATCTGAATCTTGCTTTCAGCAGTTCAAAGGTCCGTTCAATGATATTTCTGGTCCTCTTATGTGCACTGTTGTATAGCCTCTCTGTCTCATTGCTGGGTGTTAAGTACGGGGTAAGTATCCATGGTCGGAGTGCATATGCACTGTCACCTGTTTAGCAAAAAATGTACAATGTTTGCTGGGCATGGATGGTTTCCATATTGACCTGTGTGTATGTCTGCAAGGTGTTTTCAGCTATACCTAGGAGGTTTCCGTCTCCAAACTCCCCACGTTCTAGGCGTTGGTGTATCCCACTGTGCCTAAAAATGTAGGAGACATGAGTACTTCCTGGAAATTTGGCAACCATGTCAGTGATGACATAATGGGCGTCACATACCACCTGGATGTTCAGTGAGTGGGTACACTTCCGATTGCGGAACAGATATTCCAGGTTTGCATAAGGGCATATTTGTATATGTGTCCCGTCTACACACCCTATGACATGGGGGAAGTTGGCAATCCTGTAGAATTCCAACTTGGTACTGTTGATTTCTTCCTCATTCCTGGGTAGGTATATGTATCTGGACATGTGTGTGAGTAAGGTGTCTAGGAATGCCCTAAAGAACAGTGAGAGTGAACTTTGGGATACCCCACCTGCCACAGCAATGACCCCCTGATAGCTACCCGAGGCCAAGAGGTGCAGTTAGCATAGCACTTGCACATGCGTAGGGATGGCGCATCCGCGCACAGTCTGGCGTTGTAGCTGTGGTTTGAGTAATTCTATTAAATCTAGTATAGCTGCACTGCTGAGTCTATATTTATCATAAATCTCCTCCTCTGTTTGTTGGAAAAGTGTCTGCCTGGTTCTGTATATATTCTCCTGTCTCTGGCTCCTCCTCCTCCTCTGCTGTGTGGCATGGGCTCTCCTCCTCATTGCTATCACATATATCTCCGCCATCTTGGGTAACCCAGATGCCTTCTGGGTCTCCTTTTATACTTTGGTAATGGTTACCACCTGCTCTGAGTTAGTGGTAAATTGGAAGTGCAAAATGGGCTTTTTGTGACTAGTCGCAATTTGCGAGTTGCTATTGCATATGGTTTGCGACTCGCAAATTGCGACTTCCTTTTTGCGGGTCGCAAAATGGGGTTGCAAATTTTGCGGGTCGGTAATGGCTTGCGTCGCATTTTGCGAGTCGGAAATGTTTTTTTTGCATCCCATTTCTGATTTTGCGGGGTCGCAAATTGCGATTCGGGCCATTTGCGACTCGCAAAAGTTTGCTACATCTGGCCCAAAGAGAGTATTAGGACAAGGGTAATAAACGTCATAATTAATTACTATACACTATCAGTCAATTTTAGAACATGAAGCGCTGAAAAGAATACACCATCAGCAGATTTGAAAAATGCACTGCACAAAGGCAGCAGAGTGAAGTAAAACACCCTAAAAAGATTTTAGGCATAAACAACTATAAATATTTATTCTCCCCCATCCCTAATAAAAAGAATAGAAAGCAACCTCTTCCACCCACAACTGGGCCACCCTTATCCCTAAACAAATCTCCCTTTCCCCAACCAACGACCAAAAAAAGACCTGCCCAATTATCCATTATAAAAGACAATAAAGTGGAAAATCTGTAGCCAAAAACCCATTCCTACTCTCTCCAACCAGAACAAGTCACACCCACCAAAATAAAAGGTTAAAAAAGGGGCAGAAGAGGGAAATAAAGGCAGGCCAGGATAAATATGAGGAGCTCTGAGCAAAACACGTGTTTAAAATCATGTAGTTTAGTGGCAGAGTAGCAGTACATTTGCTGCTCACCTCAGGCCATTCAATTTTAAGGTGATTAGAGTCACAGCCATTTTGCACTATGGAGTACAAGTATTCTTCTTTCTATTGTTGTGCTAAATTATTGGTGGACCTGCTAGCTCAGCTGGCGCCCTAGTCATACTCGTTGCTGTCTGCGGCTAGGGCAACTGTACTAGAAAATTATCTTATTCCAATGGCCCTGTTCTTCTCCCAAATAAATGCCTTTCAATTGTACCCGGACTGCAAGGCCGATGAATGCTAAGAATGAAACTCGCAACGTACTATAATAAAAATCTATCATGCAGACACCTTGTCTGCCGCAAGTAGACTGTGGGAACAGCAATGTACTGCAGTACAGGGAAACAGGGAAAGTATTAGGGAATGGGATATACATACATATATATATATATATATATATATATATATATATATATATATATATATATATATATATATATACATATATGTATATATATTTATATATAGATAGATAAATATAGATATATATAATTATATATACATATGTACATATATATGCATATATATATATATTATTTTTTTTAATTTGGCATGTTCGTCACCGACTATCCATTCAGAAAAATCAAGGCACTTAGTACCAGTTTACTCACTGTCCTCATCATCCTCCTCCACCACACTTAGTACAAATTACTTTTCTCCAAAAACATACATTTGCTTTGTAGTAAGGAAAGGAATCTTCTTAACTTACTCAACTGCAGGACAAGGTAGAGAGGATTAGGCTGGGTAGGTAGACTACACACTTTACTGATCATCATGTGCTTAAGGTTTGGCTACTAGTGTGACTCACTGTGTTTGGCAAATGTTGAAAGGGAAATATTTGAACAGAAGTATAGCAGTTATTTCTATCACTTGGCTAGACACATGTGGCACAAGCAAGGAATGGATTTTTCAAATTATTAGGAAGGCTGGGACAGAACTGAAGAAAGATTGAAGGAGTGAAGTACTAGGAAGCAACTGAGCACTGGGAGGGAGTGGAAGCACACATTGTTTTTGCCTTGCCATAAATTGTAAAGTATTTGACACATTAACTTAACTTAAGCAGACAGACGCACATTGCACAGCTAACATTGCAGTGCTGGTTCTGCCGCTTGAACCATGCAGCTGTTAGGTCATCAAGAGTGGCACTGGTGCAAGGCCAAAGCGAGGGAGGGAGGAGATGGTTAATTGATGCTGGGATACATATTACCTGCCTCACTTGAAAAATACTGTGAGTCAATGGAAAATTCAGAAATACCATCCAACCCGTTGAATCAAACCTTTGACAAAAACCATTCCAAGCAAGTAAAGTAGGTGAGAAGAACGCCCCTATCCACAAAAGCTGCCTTGTTTCTTCCAAGCTTTTATCTATTCATCATTGCAAATGTGTTCTTCTTGTACTCTTCTTCACCCTTGGCTTTGATACAATTAAGCTTTACATTTTCTCATCCAGTCCTTTGCCATTTAAAACCATTCAAATTCCAAACATGGCTCTCAACTAACCTTTCATCTACATCCATATACCCAATACCCACCCATGCATCCTTTCACCCATTCGCCCACCCAAGAGCTCCAACCCACTCGAGAAGTCTGTTCACCCATCAAGGCCTGGAATCCTTTCACCTATACCCTTTCACTCACCTGGGCAGGCATCCTTTCACCCGTGTACTCCTTCATCCTTCTTTCACCTACCCATGCATCCTCTCATCCTCATCACCCCACCTATATGTTTATTATTCACCCTTTCACCCACACATCCTTTCACTCATATTATATTTCACCTATCCTTTCTCCTTCCATCCTTCTTTAAATTTTTCAAAACACATCATAGTTCAAGTTGATTTTATGAACCTTAGTCTGCTGAGTTGCAGGTTGAAGAGGTCATTAGTACTTTACTCCAGCTGTATCTGCTAAGGCAGGGTGTTGGCGAGTGAGTCAACCACACTAGTACACCCTTGTAGAGATTATATGACTAATTGTCAGTAAGCAAGCAATGGGACTTACCACCACCAAGACTCCCCCTTCATCCGCTCATGCAGCCGTGTTTTTGCTGCGCTGTCGCTGCTGGCCCCAGCGCTGGTGGATAGTGCGACTAGAAAAAAACATTACACAATTTAGATGCCAAATGCGCCTCCTCCTATTGTTTTTTTTAATAGCAAAATACAATCACAATACATCACTATATTTCAGTTACAGACTTCTCTTCTATTAAAATATCAGGTGGGCATTTTGTTGGTTGACAATTTTTTAAAAGCCAGGTAGTCAAGTAAAAAAAAGTTTTTTGATGGATTTGCAGATTTAGCTATTGATGAATCTGAGTTTTTCAAGAGAAATTTATGGGTGCAAGAATGGGTGACTGAAGGACATTCGGGCCCTCATTCTGAACCTGGCGGTTTCTAACCACCAGGGCAGAGGGCAGAGGAAGCACCGCCAACAGGCTGGCGGTGCTTCCGCAGAGGAAGCACCGCCAACAGGCTGGCGGTGCTTCCGGGGCAATTCTGACCGCGGCGTTAAAGCCGCGGTCAGAAAAGGGGAACCGGCGGTTTCCCACCGGTTTTCCCCTGCCCCAGGGAATCCTCCATGGCGGCGCTGCACGCAGCGCCGCCATGGTGATTCCGACCCCCTTCCCGCCAGCCTGTTCCTGGCGGTTTACACCGCCAGGAAGAGGCTGGCGGGAACGGGTGTCGTGGGGCCCCTGCAGTGCCCATGCCACTGGCATGGGCACTGCAGGGGCCCCATAGCAGGGCCCCATTAAGATTTTCAGTGTCTGCTTGGCAGACACTGAAAATCGAGACGGGTGCAACTGCACCCGTCGCACCCCAGCAAATCCACCGGCTCCATTTGGAGACGGCTTCATCTTTGCTGGGGCTTTCCCGCTGGGCCAGCGGGCGATCTTTTGAAGATCGCCTGCCGGCCCAGCGGGAATGTTGGAATGCTCCCCGCAGTCATTTGACCGCGGGGCGGTGTTTGGGCGGTTTCCGCCCGGCGGACGGCGCCCGCCGCCCGCCGCCCGCCGGGGTCGGAATGACCCCCTCGGTCTTGGTTGGCTAATGCAATGGGGCCAATCTCCTCATACTTCTAACCATGGTGCACGGTCATGAACTACTAGTATGCTAATAATACATACACAGCTTTGGAGGGTACAAACAATTACATGACCATATTCAAAAACACCTTTTTTTTTCTTTGTTTTAATGATTGAGCTGGGGCAAGAAAAATAAAGCATTCTCATGAAACATGGATAGAATACCTTATATGGGCATGCAATCCTAAGTACATGAGCCTTACTACCACTCCACAAGATATATAAGGGGAGAGGGAAAGCTCATTGACAAAGCAGAAGAAAAGAAGCTACAGACATACTAGTACAGCTAGACAGTTTGAAGTGAAGAAACTTGAAATATGGAAAATAAGTAAATAGGATAATGAAGGGATAAGAAGAATTTATGAAACAGATAAATCAAAGAGTAGTTGGAAATAAATTAGGAGACAGGCACAGTAAAAAGGTAAAAAATAATTCTAAATGTGGAGTGGTAAAAGTTAGGGAAATAAATATTAATTTTAACAACAACAGGAGGACTTACTTGGGCCAGCAAGCCATCTGCCCCGGCCCTTGTGGAGGGGCACCTTCACCTCCTCACCCGCCCTACCAGCCCTCTTCGTGCCCCTGGATGCTGGATGAAGTAAGAAAAAAATAGAAAAGATTAGTGGTACTGTTAATAAATAATCTCCAAAAATATTATTATTTTTTTTAAAGAAAAAGGCAAATGCATATCATTTCTACATCAGAGGTTCAGATCGCCTGTACAATAATACTAGTATCATGGACCATCCTATTCCCAATTTCCTAATCCTTTTCCAAGTTTCCTAAACTACATTTTGGAATTACCAATAAATTGTAATGAGTGATTACTAAAGTTCTCATCTCAATCTCATTCTCTCAATGCATATCTTCGGTGCATGCATGCAAAACTACCACTCATCACTGGGAAATTGCTTGGCAGTTGGCACTGTACAAGATATACAAAATAAAGACACAGAGAAGTGAGAGAATCTGCTAACTCATGACTGCTAATATTAATTATGGCTATCTTATACAGGACAGGGCACAGAAGGAGTCTCTGCATTACTTCTTAATCAGCCCAAGCAAATGCCAAAAATATGTGCATTTAAGTAGTGCTGAGCACCTGTCTAGATGACAAGACGATCACATATTATATTTGTAACATAAAGTTAACTTACTTGTGTGTGAGCAGCATGCTTTCTATTTGAGAAGAAACCATTAGCATAGAACACAACTAATAAGTAAATATTACTCACCATGCCCTGCAATCTCTATGCCTAGCAGGTCGAGCAGGTCCATTTCACAGTCCAGGATATTGGCCCACTGGTGCGTTAGCTGTTGCTGGGTGCACTGGACCCCAGAGCTGCGGTGCACCCTCTCCCAGCACTGCAGGTGCTCCTGGGGTACTTACCCAGACTCAGGCCTGCCTCCTATTGCCAAGGTGGAGGGGAGGTGGGGCTGAACATAAAGTGGCACTGAACATAAAACATGAATGCAACAACCTCTACCTCAGGAAAAATGGCATGGGCTGCATCCCTTCACTGCGCCGCCGCCCGCAAGGAATGTGGCTGGTGGTGCTGGCTGGGGGCCTGACGCTGCCAGTCCCCTTCTTTGACATGGCGCTGGGGGTTTGGGGGAAGAAACGAGAAAGAAAGAAAGAAGGGGAAAAAAAGAGAAAGCAAAGCAAAAATACTAAAAAGTAAAAAGCCACAAAAACACACAAAAAGTAAGAAAAAAATTAAAATATAAAAGCAAAAAGGGAAAAGCTAATATAATGAACAAAAACTAGGGAGAAATAACTTTTAAATTTTGGATGGGACAGATATAAGACTAGGATTCAGCACCTGTCACGGGCTACTCGTCGTTTATGTCTTTGGCCCACTGGAACTGCAGAGTGGTCTTGATTCTTGTAGGTTCGCCCTTGACCAAGGTAAGGGTGGACCTTTCAGGTAGCCACGGTGCTGCTGACAAAGGAACGCCAAAAGGCAGTCACTGCCCTCCAGAAGGAGTCCCAGAGGAAAAAAACCCAAAGGGAAAAACCTCTAAAGCAGGAACTCCCTGGAACAAAAAGAAGCAAAAAGGTAAGTCTTCCAACAAGAAAAAAACAATACTGGAAGGAGCTGGAACAATCAAGGGAAAAAACTGGAGAAAAAATAACAGGAGCGAAGATCACCACCAAAGGAAGTGTTGCAGCGCAATGAGAACAAGAACCACACAGCTTATATACCCTAAAACAGGAAATGACCAACAGGAAGAAGAAAGACACCATATTGGATTGGGAGAGAATCATAGGAACATATAGAGAAAAGGTGTGGTTTTGAAAAAGGGTCCTAAGGCATGCAGGGAAAAAGAAAGGCATGCTGGGAGAAAGAAGAACATGGCTGCTAAATGTGAAAATAAGAACAAGAGGAAAAGGAGAAAGAAAAGAAAAAGAAGAAAAGAAGAACAGGCTACCCCACGTAAGTGAGAGGCTGGGGGAAAGAACCCACGTCTAATATTGAGGGAGCACCGCGCCCAAGACTTGACGAGGACCCATGCTCACTTTGGGGCCTCGTGCAAGAAAATGAAGAACAGAAGGGGCGGGACAGCACCATAACAAAGCAGGAAACAAGATGGCTGAACCCATGCAAACCATGTGGTGCTGTTCGCATGAGAACTCCAAGGCGAGGACGTACTTCACGTTACCAGTGACGTTAAACACCACTAGAATAGGTGTGGCAAGAAACTCCTCCCACTAGCTGAACTCTGCGTAGTGTGACGGTGTTTTTAGCAACTTTGTGGAGTTTCTCGTAGTGTGGCTACGCGAACTCAGCCCAGGCCTACTACTGGAGTGATTTCCGTGAGCACCAGTAACATTACACAAGGGCACATTCATTTTTAGGCACAAGAATAAGTGATTTGCTGAGAATCACAGGATCCTGAGTTGAAGTGAAAGTTGAACCCGGTTCTCCAGTTACGCAGTCAGCAGTTCTGGCACTGAAGGCCAACTCCTCACCGCATTAGTAACAAATCAAGCACAGAACCATTGTCTCGCTGTCTTTTGCCTCCATTGTCACCCATTTCAGTTAGTGTAAAAGCTAAGGGGCATATTTATAGTCCTCAAACCACCTTGCCCCACATTAACGTCATTTTTTTTGTCATTGGTGTGGCCCAATGAGGCAAAATCCCCACGCCTTATTTACAGAGTGGCACAATGCTTGCATTGTGTCACTTTGTAACCCTTTGCGCTACAATATGCTTGTGCCAGGTAAAATTTATGCAAAGGGGGCGTTCCACCATTAGGGGAGCCAGAAAAATGGCACAAGGAAATCTATGAGATTTCCTTGGGCCATTTTTTACATCACTTTTAATGCCTTCTCAAGAGAAGGCATTAAAAGGGGGCTTCCATTCTTTGTACTCTGCAGGAGTAGGGCCAATATTTTGGTGCATCTCCTGCAAAGTACATCAATAACATCATGAGAAATTATGCTATTGCCCCCTACCCTGTGCCATGGTGTGCCGTATTTTAAATACGGTGCACACTTGATGGCGTTAGGGGCCACTAAGGGGTGCAGGGAAAGTGGGACTGCACTCGGTGCAGGCCACTTTCCATTAATCTGCCCCTACGACCTTGCAAGTGACTCGAGTGAGAACAAACATGACACAAAAGATCAGTTACCAAGGGCCACATGTACAAAGCATTTTTCTAGTCGCAAACAGGCAGATTAGCAGATTCGGCCCATTTGCGACTAGAAAAATGTTACTTGGGATGTGCAAAGCCCAAATTGTGATTCCGTAACTTGTTACTGATTTGCAATTTGAGATTTGGGATTCGGTATAAGGAAAGGGCATGTTCAGGGCGTACCGTCCTAATACTGAATCTGAATGGTAGGTATGATTGTTTTGCGACCGTGAATGGGGTCACAAAACATTTGCAGTTAACACCAAATTCAAATTGATGTAACCCACTCGCAAATGTTTTGTGAATAGAAGCGCAAATATTTTTTTCAGATACACAAATATTTTTCAGATCAGGTAGTGATCCCATGGACCACTACCTACTTTGAAATAAATTAAAAGAAAAATTTAGATTTTTTTGTTTGAAATGCATCCTATTTTCCTTTAAGCCAAACTGGCTTTATTTAAAATAAAAAACTGTTTTATTTTAAAAGCAGTCACAGACATGGTGGTCAGCTGTCCTCAGCAGACCACCATCCCTGTGAGTGCGACCATTTCCAATTGGGTGGTAAATTGTGACCTACCTCATGAATATTGATGAGGTAGGTGAATTGTGATCCTATTGGGAATCGCAAACAGTGTACTTAACACTGTTGTACATTTTGTTTTGGGCAGCTGGGGCCCGTCCTTTAGGGTGGAGGGGCCCTGACCCCCCACCTTTTGCCCCTCATGGAGCGTGCCTGTCAGGCTGAGCAAAGGTCAGCCTGACAGACACTCTTCATGTTCAGCTCAGGCAGCCAGGAGCAAGACATGCACGATTTGCACAGACTCCTGGCTGTCTGAGCTGAATTGTGCTGGGCTGATGAGGTCACAGCTCTTATGGGCGTGGCCTCCTCAGCTCAGCATAGGTGCCTCGAGGCCTTTTCCCTTGGTGACGAGGGGAAGCATCACCCATTGACTTCGACCTGGGTGCTTCAGGTTTAAGCCCTGAAGCATCCAGGGCCAGTGTCAATCAGTGACACCTCGTCACAGATGGGGAGGGGTCAGCAGTCTCACTGACCCCATCCCGCTCTGTGACGAAGTTGGGACTGCTGCCTTCCCTCATTGGCTTACTTAAGGTCTGCCAGAGAGGGAAGGCAGCAGTCCCAACCCTCCTGTGATCTCCGAGCTGAAAGTAAGTGTGTGTGTGTTTTTTAAATGAATATTTGGTGCATGCGTGTATGTTTGAATGTTGATGAGGTTCTAGTACGGGACCTATGAGTTGGACGGGAGAGGCGGTGTGAAATAGGTTAAGGGTAGACAGTAAAAGTTGTTTGGAGACACTGGGACGGGTAGCTGGAGGGGGTTTGGGAGTGGAGGAAGAGGAGGTGGTTGTAGGAGGTGTAACTTTAGTGGCATTGGTCCCATGTTGGGAGGCCATCCCCAGCTGAGCCTCCGCCGTCTTCTTGCTCCAGCGGCGAATGTCCTCCCATCTCTTCCGGCAGTGAGTGCTCCGTCTGTGGTGGACCCCCAGGGTCCGTAAGTCCTTGGCGATGGCACGCCAAATATCCTTCTTCTGGTGGGCGCTGACCTACATGAAATGTACAGTTGAAGAAGAGAAGTCATTACCAACTGCGCCGTCAAAGTGAGTGGCCCCCATTCGTAACCTTGCCATGTGGCACATGCACCCACCGTCTTTCATGCACGCAGAACGCTGCCCCCTTTCTTCTTACAACCAGCCCTCTCCACACAGGCATAGCCCATACAGCATGCTCCCTGTGTACTTACCTGTTGGTCTGGAGGACTGTAAAGTAGCGTGTACTGGACACCGTCGACGAGCTTCTCCAACTCCTCCGATGTGAAGGCAGGGGCCCTTTCCCCAGACGCACATGCCATTTTCTCTTCCAGACCGAGGTCACAGCAGCACTTGCAGTGTAGGTCCTCTCATGTTGAAGATCAGGTATCGAGTGATTCAACAGCTAGAAAATGGCGGTCACATCCGCGGCGTACATCACCGCTGGCGTACATCGTCATTGGCTCCTGGGACCCATAGGGTCCAATGTTAACCAATGCAGCATTGCGCCGCGGTCTTCGACCGTCTACCGCGACGGTGTACACGCCGGCACAGTTACCTCACATCCCATAGTCCCGCTTTAGAGGTCAGGCAGCTGCCATTTCAGGGGCCCACATGGCCTAGTTACCAACTGCGTCACACATACCTAGGCCTACTCTCAACACACATACAGGCCAGATTTTGTGTATGAATCGTGTTCTGTCTAGACTGTGGGTACATACCTCTGAGTTGTTTGACTCTGTGCTCGCTGTTGTCCTTGATAGGCACCGTCCGCTGGGACATGTGAGGAGATGGCGGAATCCTCCAGTTTACCGACCGCTAATGGACCTGTCGACAATGGAGGAAAAAAAATTGATCATCACCTACAGGTTTGACCGTGCCACAATCCAGGAACTGGGTACTCAGTTGGAGCCAGACCTGATGTCAGCAATCCGCCATCCCACAGGAATCCCCCCTCAAGTGCATGTGCTATCAGTGCTCCATTTCCTTGCAAGTGGGTCTTTTCAAACAACAGTGGCCATGGCATCAGGGATGTCCCAGCCTATGTTTTCTAACGTGTTGTCCAGAGTGTTGTCTGCCCTTCTGAAACACATGTGGAGCTACATCGTTTTCCCTCAGGTGGAGGATTTGCCTACAGTGAAAGGGGCTAAAATGTTAGCGTCGGACCTCATCCCTTTTTCTTTTGTTGAAGGAGTGGGTTTTCTAGAATTTGCGCTGGCCATCTGCACGAAATGGAAGGTTCCCAGCTAGACCTATTTCACCAGAGTTGCTGTTACAGCGCTACATCACGATGTGCTGAAATTAGTTGGACAAGCTTTACAGCAGAGTGCTGTCCACACAGTCCACCTGATGACAGACATGTGGAGCAGTCACCAAGCCACTGATTACATGTGCATCACTGCAACTAGATTTTTTGTGGGTGGGTTAGAAACATGATATCTGCAGGTGTCGACACTGTAGCTATGTTCTCCATGGAGAAATCCCATATTGCTGCAAACATCTTGGATGACTTTAACAACAAGGTCTTTGAATGGCTGCACCCTAGAGGGCTTAACATTGGATTTGTTGGCAATGGCAGTACTATAGTTAAGGCCATGTCAGATGTGGCTCTTTCAGGGACCTGTGTTTGGTGTACTGCATAAACATCATTGCACAGGACTTTCTCAAAACAGAACCCTGCGTCAGCAACTTATTGTGCTCAAGCAGAAGAATCTGCACTCATTGTAGTCATTCCTTTAAAGCCCGCAATATATTGAGGATTATCCAATATGATGATAGAATGCCAGTTAAATCCCTCATTCAGGGGGTGCCAACAGGTTTGAATTCAACTTATTATATGTTGCAACGTCTGTTTGAGCAGTATAGACTGATCAATTAATACATAATGCAAAGATGAGATGCAACTATGAAAGGCATGATCATTGAGATGGACCAATGGGGCCTGGTCAAATGCCTCACAGAGATGCTGCTTCCTTGTGAAATTTTCACACAGGAAGTCAGCCAGGAGGACTGTACCATGGGCCAAGCTTTCCCATTGGTGCATATGCTGCAGAAACAGCTAGAGGAGGTGTTTGAAAGTACACAGGTGTGGATAAAAACAGATGCGCAGGAGTTGGGGGAGAACTTAATCCTTCACTTATCTGATAATACAAGGCTGCAAAGAGACATTGTGTTGTCTAAACATTCCATATGTGCCACAATTCTTAACCCACCATAAAAACATTTACTGGCCACTTCCATTCCTTTTTCAGATGGGGATGTTTCATCCTACAAGACGTGGATTGGTTAGCAAGCCAGCACCCTAGATAAAGAACAGCTGCCAATTAGAGGCCCACTCATTGGTAGAAGTTCTGGGGTGCATCCTACAACTTTCATAAAGCCTGAGGACAGTGCTGTTGACATACTCAACACCAGCAACAACAGCATGAACAGAAGCAGCCGCACCCAAATCTGCATTTGATTGGTTTCTAAAGGCAGGCCTTAGGTCCACTGCAGAGGCAAAGGCAAAAGAGGTTGAGCGAAGTGAAGCACCAATAACTATTGAGAGGATGGTCCAGACCTACCTGGATGACCCAACGGAGGTCTATCTGGAACAAAAGTCATTGGTGTATTGGTAAAGGAAGAGGCGTCAATGGCCAGTGCCTGGCAGGCTGGCAAAAAAGTATCTGGCTTGCTGAGTAGCCAGTGTGTCTGCTGAGCGTGTGTTCAGGGCAGCTGGTGCAGTTTTTACAGTGAGAAGGATCAGTTTCTTGCCCCAGAACATCAAGAGATTGACCATGATCAAAATGAATCAGCACTTTATACCCCCGAATACAGCATACGTGAAGCACAGCAGGAGGTGGATTAGGGTGATTGGCCAGACTCAGGTCATGGTACTGTGCTAGCTGACCAACGTCTGGGTGAACCACCTAAGTTTGAGGATGAACTCTACTTAACTGACTAGAACTGGGGCACCATAGAACTTTCTACTTTCTTCTGTTGATGAACTGCTTTAAGAAAAAAAGAATATAGCTAGCTGGGGGGACATTATTATTTTATGTTGTTTGTGTCTGTCTAAATGACTAATGAATCGCAACCATTTTAGGCACATGTAGGCCGGATTGGAGTCGGACCAATGTGCATTGAAGAATAACCCCTCCCCCAAATACCTTCAAGGAGATTTGAGAGACAATGCCAGCCTCTATTCTGTGCCTACCCTTCCTTATTGTCCCCTAGCAAAACTGCTACCAGATATTTGATTTACAACTTACTGGTCAATGTCTGTTTTGTTTTGTGAATCAAAGAGGATCAGCAATGTGCCACTATGCTTGATTGGAACAGGTAAGTAATGCTATATGCCCCAACAAGTGATATGAGGGATGATTGTTTCAATGTTGACATGGTTTATGGGACTCATGTCTATCGGTGGCAGATAGTGAAAGTAGGTGTTTATTGTTTAACTGTATTAGTACACTTGCTTGTGTTTGTGTTGTGATTGATTTACAATGTTGGTGGCCTAATAATGGGTGATAACTTTTTTCCTGAAGGTGATTTTTTTTCCTTCCCCTTTGACACTTAGCAAGATTTGTTTGCTGGCGTTTTCACACTGCTTTGTTTTCTGGTGCTTTCTTTTCTGGTTCATATTTGTCAAAGAAGACCCAACCAGTCCACTTAGCTAACAAACAAAAATCTAGTCTAGACAAAACAAAATACTCAATGTTTCTCTAGTTGTTAAACTCAGCTATTTGCTACAGGCCACTCTATCTCAATTGGGTTGGGAGACTCAGACTCTCAGGAGCAGTTGGTATGGAGTTATATAATCAGAGTCTGGAGGATGATGGAAGGACTCAGAGCGTGAATTGACAACTTAAACAACTGCCTGAAGAAGGAAGTTATCAACTTCATGGAAATCAACATGGATGATGATGAGTCTTAGAGGTCTAATTTAGTCTGTGGACTGGTTGTGAGAGGTACTTTGATTACTTGATTTGGGAAATGTAATGCTGCTGTGTGTGTGTGCTGGTTGGTTCAAACTTGAAACTATGTGGTTGGGTGGGGAGGCCTGTTGTTTTAGGTAACTAGAGGAGATAGACATGTGATGGATGACGTCACATTATGCACATACTCTAGACTAAGGCCCTCATTCCAACCCTGGCGGTCTCTGACAGCCAGGGCGGAGGGCAGCGGAAGCACCGCCAACAGGCTGGCGGTGCTTCCAGGGCTATTCTGACCCGTGGTCAGAAAAGGGGAACCGGCGGTTTCCCGCCGGTTTTCCCCTGGCCCAGGGAATCCTCCATGGCAGCGCTGCTTGCAGCGCCGCCATGGGGATTCCGACCCCCTTCCCGCCAGCCTGTTTCTGGCGGTTTTCACCGCCAGAACCAGGATGGCGGGAACGGGTGTCGTGGGGCCCCTGGGCACCCCTGCACTGCCCATGCCACTGGCATGGGCAGTGCAGGGGCCCCCTAACAGGGCAATACAGACTAGTATAATTTTTTGATTCAGTAATCTTTTTTTTACAACTGTGTGTGTTAGCTTCACCCCACCATTAATTAAATGTACTATTTTGCAAACGTAGGTGACTGAACATTTTTAGATATATAACAACTTGGATCTCACTCGGAGTGATACATACTCATTTTGTCTATTCCTCCCACAACAGGCCACTGATCATTTCCAAGATGAATATTGTTTTTTCATAGCGTTTGTCTTTTTGTCACACCTTTCACTAAATCCCGTTCCCATCCATTCATCAAATCCCTCACCCTCTTTCCCTGGGCTGTGTGATTTTTTGAGGTGATACTTCATAATTTACACCAATGATTAATCACACACTTAGTGGGGCGGATGTGGTGGAAGCAATGCCAACTGAGTGTGCAGGATATTCATTTGAGTTCACCTAGGTGGAGTGGAACCTTGAGAAATCATGCAGCTCTCGCTTCATCTATTCAGATAATAGAACTATAGAGCATTGTTGTACTTTTATTTTATGCAATTTAATTGGTGATGGCAAATCTCTCTGCCACACTCCTTATCGGTCAAATTTTGAAGAATGCACTGCAGAGACTAGGGGCCAGATGTAGGTAGGGAAAAATTAGCGACTCGCAAATTGCAAGTCGTTGCGACTCTCAATTTCCGACTCCCTAAATGCAATGCAAGAAGAAAACGCGAGGACAATTTGCGACTCGCAAATGTAGTCGCACAGCAGATAGCGAGTCCGCTGTTTGCAAGGTCGCTTTTTGCGACAGCGCAAAAAACGGACACGCAATTTGCGAGTGGGTGTCGCAAATTGCAACTGTGCCGCAAATTGAATGCAGGTGCTGCAGAACACTCTGGAAAACACTTCCTGGCACATGATGATGACATCACAGCCAGGAAGTTTACAAATACACATGGGAGGAGGGAGGACCACACACATGTAAACTGCAGAACTGCAAACAGACAGAGCAGCAGCTACCATGGCAGAGACACCAAGGAAGCGGAAACTCAAGTTTGCAGAAAAAGAGCTGGAGGTGTTGACCGAGGAGTGTTGTCAGCACCATGACCAACTGTTTGGAAGGGCAGCCCTCACCGTGCCAGAGTCTGAGAAAAGGAGACTATGGATGGACATCCAGGAAAAAGTAAACTCCCTGGGTGTAAGCCACCGGAGCATCGATGAACTCAAGAAAAGGTGGTACGACCTGCGCTCCCGGACAAAGGAGAGGGTGGCAGAGCGGCTCTGGGAGATGAAGGGCACAGGAGGGGGTCCATCAACATTACCACCACCCACACCCCTGGAGGAAAGGGTAGAGGAGACCCTTGAGCCTGAGGCAGTATGCGGGATGGGAGAGCTGGACACATCTGAGCCAGGACCATCAACCGGTGAGTACCATGAGACATGCATGTACCCTCATTAAGGCCATACCCCCACCCACCTTGTACACAGGAGCATGCACAACCAAAATAGCTCCATTTCAGAGTAGCAATCACCAGAATGGTGCATTATGGGCAATGTAGTCAAGTAGGCAGTTTATAGGCAACAGTTTATTAGGAAGTTGACAACAGATAGTAGATACTGACAGTGTGTTCCCTATGTTCCACAGGTCTCCCACAAGACACCTCCACCAGCCAAAGCAGCCAGGGGCCACTGGTCAGCCAGCAGCCAAAAGAGGGATCAGGACCAGCCACCACTGCGACCTGCACCACCAACACCCAGTCCCCTCACGAGACACCAGTTGGCATATTGGTGTGTGAGCCTGCACCAGGTCCCAGCCAAAGTGCCACAGGAGACGTCACAGAGCCTCCACCGCATCGCAGGCGACGTGGAAATTCATCCTCACAGCGGCAGGCAGAGTCAGGGGATGCCTCCATTTCACGTACTGAGGCCGCACTCCTACGGGGTCAGCGCCTGCAGACACAAGAAATCAGGAGGATTACAGGGGAATTGCGGCGCATGGAGCGCAATCAAGGAAACAGCATGCAGCTTGTACATTCTGAGTTGCAACAGATAAGTACACACATGGGCGACCTTGCACTCTCCATGCGTCAACTCGTGGCTGGACTGCTAACGCAGACAGAGAGTGCACGGCGTCGGAACAGGCAGCTGCTGAACTGCCTAGGCAGCTGCTGAACTGCCTAGACAGAATGTCATCATCCATTCTAAGGCTGGCCGTGAACACTACAGGTCTTTCTAGGCGCACGGTCAGCCTCCAAGTGAACATGGGCCACTTTGCCAGTGATGTGGCACGTGGACTGGGCCGTCTCAGCCACGCTGTTGACTTAATGGAGGCACGGCAGGTGGCCAGGGGCACAGGCGACACGCCACAAGATAGTGAGGAGGGCTCCACCGTCAGCAGTGTCTCTGCTGGTGACACCAGGGTGCTTTGCAGTGGAAGCGCAAGGCAGGGCACTGCTGACCCCCCTAGTACCAGCCATGCTGGCCGAGCCCAGCGTAGGGTTTGAGCTCCACACAGTCATTGGGTTGGGGCACATGAAGTCAATGTGTCTCATGCCAGGTGGACTTTTCGAGCCCCTGACCTGTTCAAAATGTATATAGTTTTTTTGTTTGCACTAATTAAATCACTTGTTGTATCCACGTAACACATGACTCTTACTGTGTGACATTAGTGAGTATGGTAACAGCACGTACCTTCCAAAGTATTGGATTGCAATGTGTTCCCGTCTCAGTCTACCTTGATTTGCTATGCTTCTATCCCCATGATGGCGATGTGGTAGCTCTTGCTCTTCATCCTCAGAATCAGGGTCGTCAGGGGTGAGAGGTAGCCCACGTCTGGTGGCAATGTTGTGCAGTATAGCACATGCGACAACGATCTTGAAAGCTGTTATTGGGGTATACTGGAGGGCACCTCCACTTCTGTGGAGGCATCTGAATCTTGCTTTCAGCAGTCCAAAGGTCCGTTCAATGATATTTTTGGTCCTCTTATGTGCACTGTTGTATAGCCTCTCTGTCTCATTGCTGGGTGTTAAGTACGGGGTAAGTATCCATGGTCGGAGTGCATATGCACTGTCACCTGTTTAGCAAAAAATGTACAATGTTTGCTGGGCATGGATGGTTTCCATATTGACCTGTGTGTATGTCTGCAAGGTGTTTTCAGCTATACCTAGGAGGTTTCCGTCTCCAAACTCCCCACGTTCTAGGCGTTGGTGTATCCCACTGTGCCTAAAAATGTAGGAGACATGAGTACTTCCTGGAAATTTGGCAACCATGTCAGTGATGACATAATGGGCGTCACATACCACCTGGATGTTCAGTGAGTGGGTACACTTCCGATTGCGGAACAGATATTCCAGGTTTGCATAAGGGCATATTTGTATATGTGTCCCGTCTACACACCCTATGACATATGGGAAGTTGGCAATCCTGTAGAATTCCAACTTGGTACTGTTGATTTCTTCCTCATTCCTGGGTAGGTATATGTATCTGGACATGTGTGTGAGTAAGGTGTCTAGGAATGCCCTAAAGAACAGTGAGAGTGAACTTTGGATACCCCACCTGCCACAGCAATGACCCCCTGATAGCTACCCGAGGCCAAGAGGTGCAGTTAGCATAGCACTTGCAAATGCGTAGGGATGGCGCAGCCGCGCACAGTCTGGCGTTGTAGCTGTGGTTTGAGTAATTCTATTAAATCTAGTATAGCTGCACTGCTGAGTCTATATTTATCATAAATCTCCTCCTCTGTTTGTTGGAAAAGTGTTTGCCTGGTTCTGTATATATTCTCCTGTCTCTGGCTCCTCCTCCTCCTCTGCTGTGTGGCATGGGCTCTCCTCCTCATTGCTATCACATATATCTCCGCCATCTTGGGTAACCCAGATGCCTTCTGGGTCTCCTTTTATACTTTGGTAATGGTTACCACCTGCTCTGAGTTAGTGGTAAATTGGAAGTGCAAAATGGGCTTTTTGTGACTAGTCGCAATTTGCGAGTTGCTATTGCATATGGTTTGCGACTCGCAAATTGCGACTTCCTTTTTGCGGGTCGCAAAATGGGGATGCAAATTTTGCGAGTCGGTAATGGCTTGCGTCGCATTTTGCGAGTCGGAAATGTTTTTTTTGCATCCCATTTCTGATTTTGCGGGGTCGCAAATTGCGATTCGGGCCATTTGCGACTCGCAAAAGTTTCCTACATCTGGCCCAAAGAGAGTATTAGGACAAGGGTAATAAACGTCATAATTAATTACTATACACTATCAGTCAATTTTAGAACATGAAGCGCTGAAAAGAATACACCATCAGCAGATTTGAAAAATGCACTGCACAAAGGCAGCAGAGTGAAGTAAAACACCCTAAAAAGATTTTAGGCATAAACAACTATAAATATTTATTCTCCCCCATCCCTAATAAAAAGAATAGAAAGCCACCTCTTCCACCCACAACTGGGCCACCCTTATCCCTAAACAAATCTCCCTTTCCCCAACCAACGTCCAAAAAAAGACCTGCCCAATTATCCATTATAAAAGACAATAAAGTGGAACATCTGTAGCCAAAAACCCATTCCTACTCTCTCCAACCAGAACAAGTCACACCCACCAAAATAAAAGGTTAAAAAAGGGGCAGAAGAGGGAAATAAAGGCAGGCCAGGATAAATATGAGGAGCTCTGAGCAAAACACGTGTTTAAAATCATGTAGTTTAGTGGCAGAGTAGCAGTACATTTGCTGCTCACCTCAGGCCATTCAATTTTAAGGTGATTAGAGTCACAGCCATTTTGCACTATGGAGTACAAGTATTCTTCTTTCTATTGTTGTGCTAAATTATTGGTGGACCTGCTAGCTCAGCTGGCGCCCTAGTCATACTCGTTGCTGTCTGCGGCTAGGGCAACTGTACTAGAAAATTATCTTATTCCAATGGCCCTGTTCTTCTCCCAAATAAATGCCTTTCAATTGTACCCGGACTGCAAGGCCGATGAATGCTAAGAATGAAACTCGCAACGTACTATAATAAAAATCAATCATGCAGACACCTTGTCTGCCGCAAGTAGACTGTGGGAACAGCAATGTACTGCAGTACAGGGAAACAGGGAAAGTATTAGGGAATGGGATATACATACATATATATATATATATATATATATATATATATATATATATATATATATATGTATATATATTTATATATAGATAGATAAATATAGATATATATATAATTATATATACATATGTATATATATATGCATATATATATATTTATTTTTTTTAATTTGGCATGTTCGTCACCGACTATCCATTCAGAAAAATCAAGGCACTTAGTACCAGTTTACTCACTGTCCTCATCATCCTCCTCCACCACACTTAGTACAAATTACTTTTCTCCAAAAACATACATTTGCTTTGTAGTAAGGAAAGGAATCTTCTTAACTTACTCAACTGCAGGACAAGGTAGAGAGGATTAGGCTGGGTAGGTAGACTACACACTTTACTGATCATCATGTGCTTAAGGTTTGGCTACTAGTGTGACTCACTGTGTTTGGCAAATGTTGAAAGGGAAATATTTGAACAGAAGTATAGCAGTTATTTCTATCACTTGGCTAGACACATGTGGCACAAGCAAGGAATGGATTTTTCAAATTATTAGGAAGGCTGGGACAGAACTGAAGAAAGATTGAAGGAGTGAAGTACTAGGAAGCAACTGAGCACTGGGAGGGAGTGGAAGCACACATTGTTTTTGCCTTGCCATAAATTGTAAAGTATTTGACACATTAACTTAACTTAAGCAGACAGACGCACATTGCACAGCTAACATTGCAGTGCTGGTTCTGCCGCTTGAACCATGCAGCTGTTAGGTCATCAAGAGTGGCACTGGTGCAAGGCCAAAGCGAGGGAGGGAGGAGATGGTTAATTGATGCTGGGATACATATTACCTGCCTCACTTGAAAAATACTGTGAGTCAAAGGAAAATTCAGAAATACCATCCAACCCGTTGAATCAAACCTTTGACAAAAACCATTCCAAGCAAGTAAAGTAGGTGAGAAGAACGCCCCTATCCACAAAAGCTGCCTTGTTTCTTCCAAGCTTTTATCTATTCATCATTGCAAATGTGTTCTTCTTGTACTCTTCTTCACCCTTGGCTTTGATACAATTAAGCTTTACATTTTCTCATCCAGTCCTTTGCCAATTAAAACCTTTCAAATTCCAAACATGGCTCTCAACTAACCTTTCATCTACATCCATATACCCAATACCCACCCATGCATCCTTTCACCCATTCGCCCACCCAAGAGCTCCAACCCACTCGAGAAGTCTGTTCACCCATCAAGGCCTGGAATCCTTTCACCTATACCCTTTCACTCACCTGGGCAGGCATCCTTTCACCCGTGTACTCCTTCATCCTTCTTTCACCTACCCATGCATCCTCTCATCCTCATCACCCCACCTATATGTTTATTATTCACCCTTTCACCCACACATCCTTTCACTCATATTATATTTCACCTATCCTTTCTCCTTCCATCCTTCTTTAAATTTTTCAAAACACATCATAGTTCAAGTTGATTTTATGAACCTTAGTCTGCTGAGTTGCAGGTTGAAGAGGTCATTAGTACTTTACTCCAGCTCTATCTGCTAAGGCAGGGTGTTGGCGAGTGAGTCAACCACACTAGTACACCCTTGTAGAGATTATATGACTAATTGTCAGTAAGCAAGCAATGGGACTTACCACCACCAAGACTCCCCCTTCATCCGCTCATGCAGCCGCGTTTTTGCTGCGCTGTCGCTGCTGGCCCCAGCACTGGTGGATAGTGCGACTAGAAAAAAACATTACACAATTTAGATGCCAAATGCGCCTCCTCCTATTGTTTTTTTTAATAGCAAAATACAATCAAAATACATCACTATATTTCAGTTACAGACTTCTCTTCTATTAAAATATCAGGTGGGCATTTTGTTGGTTGACAATTTTTTAAAAGCCAGGTAGTCAAGTAAAAAAAAGTTTTTTGATGGATTGGCAGATTTAGCTATTGATGAATCTGAGTTTTTCAAGAGAAATTTATGGGTGCAAGAATGGGTGACTGAAGGACATTCGGGCCCTCATTCTGAACCTGGCGGTTTCTAACCACCAGGGCAGAGGGCAGAGGAAGCACCGCCAACAGGCTGCCGGTGCTTCCGGGGCAATTCTGACCGCGGCGTTAAAGCCGCGGTCAGAAAAGGGGAACCGGCGGTTTCCCACCGGTTTTCCCCTGCCCCAGGGAATCCTCCATGGCGGCGCTGCACGCAGCGCCGCCATGGGGATTCCGACCCCCTTCCCGCCAGCCTGTTCCTGGTGGTTTACACCGCCAGGAAGAGGCTGGCGGGAACGGGTGTCGTGGGGCCCCTGCAGTGCCCATGCCACTGGCATGGGCACTGCAGGGGCCCCCTAACAGGGCCCCATTAAGATTTTCAGTGTCTGCTTGGCAGACACTGAAAATCGAGACGGGTGCAACTGCACCCGTCGCACCCCAGCAAATCCACCGGCTCCATTTGGAGACGGCTTCATCTTTGCTGGGGCTTTCCCGCTGGGCCAGCGGGCGATCTTTTGAAGATCGCCTGCCGGCCCAGCGGGAATGTTGGAATGCTCCCCGCAGTCATTTGACCGCGGGGCGGTGTTTGGGCGGTTTCCGCCCGGCGGACGGCGCCCGCCGCCCGCCGGGGTCGGAATGACCCCCTCGGTCTTGGTTGGCTAATGCAATGGGGCCAATCTCCTCATACTTCTAACCATGGTGCACGGTCATGAACTACTAGTATGCTAATAATACATACACAGCTTTGGAGGGTACAAACAATTACTTGACCATATTCAAAAACACCTTTTTTTTTCTTTGTTTTAATGATTGAGCTGGAGCAAGAAAAATAAAGCATTCTCATGAAACATGGATAGAATACCTTATATGGGCATGCAATCCTAAGTACATGAGCCTTACTACCACTCCACAAGATATATAAGGGGAGAGGGAAAGCTCATTGACAAAGCAGAAGAAAAGAAGCTACAGACATACTAGTACAGCTAGACAGTTTGAAGTGAAGAAACTTGAAATATGGAAAATAAGTAAATAGGATAATGAAGGGATAAGAAGAATTTATGAAACAGATAAATCAAAGAGTAGTTGGAAATAAATTAGGAGACAGGCACAGTAAAAAGGTAAAAAATAATTCTAAATGTGGAGTGGTAAAAGTTAGGGAAATAAATATTAATTTTAACAACAACAGGAGGACTTACTTGGGCCAGCAAGCCATCTGCCCCGGCCCTTGTGGAGGGGCACCTTCACCTCCTCACCCGCCCTACCAGCCCTCTTCGTGCCCCTGGATGCTGGATGAAGTAAGAAAAAAATAGAAAAGATTAGTGGTACTGTTAATAAATAATCTCCAAAAATATTATTATTTTTTTTAAAGAAAAAGGCAAATGCATAACATTTCTACATCAGAGGTTCAGATCGCCTGTACAATAATACTAGTATCATGGACCATCCTATTCCCAATTTCCTAATCCTTTTCCAAGTTTCCTAAACTACATTTTGGAATTACCAATAAATTGTAATGAATGATTACTAAAGTTCTCATCTCAATCTCATTCTCTCAATGCATATCTTCGGTGCATGCATGCAAAACTACCACTCATCACTGGGAAATTGCTTGGCAGTTGGCACTGTACAAGATATACAAAATAAAGACACAGAGAAGTGAGAGAATATGCTAACTCATGACTGCTAATATTAATTATGGCTATCTTATACAGGACAGGGCACAGAAGGAGTCTCTGCATTACTTCTTAATCAGCCCAAGCAAATGCCAAAAATATGTGCATTTAAGTAGTGCTGAGCACCTGTCTAGATGACAAGACGATCACATATTATATTTGTAACATAAAGTTAACTTACTTGTGTGTGAGCAGCATGCTTTCTATTTGAGAAGAAACCATTAGAACACAACTAATAAGTAAATATTACTCACCATGCCCTGCAATCTCTATGCCTAGCAGGTCGAGCAGGTCCATTTCACAGTCCAGGATATTGGCCCACTGGTGCGTTAGCTGTTGCTGGGAGCACTGGACCCCAGAGCTGCGGTGCACCCTCTCCCAGCACTGCAGGTGCTCCTGGGGTACTTACCCAGACTCGGGCCTGCCTCCTATTGCCAAGGTGGAGGGGAGGTGGGGCTGAACATAAAGTGGCACTGAACATAAAACATGAATGCAACAACCTCTACCTCAGGAAAAATGGCATGGGCTGCATCCCTTCACTGCGCCGCCGCCCGCAAGGAATGTGGCTGGTGGTGGTGGCTGGGGGCCTGACGCTGCCACTCCCCTTCTTTGACATGGCGCTGGGGGTTTGGGGGAAGAAACGAGAAAGAAAGAAAGAAGGGGAAAAAAGAGAAAGCAAAGCAAAAATACTAAAAAGTAAAAAGCCACAAAAACACACAAAAAGTAAGAAAAAAATTAAAATATAAAAACAAAAAGGGAAAAGCTAATATAATGAACAAAAACTAGGGAGAAATAACTTTTAAAGTTTGGATGGGACAGATATAAGACTAGGATTCAGCACCTGTCACGGTCTACTCGTCGTTTATGTCTTTGGCCCACTGGAACTGCAGAGTGGTCTTGATTCTTGTAGGTTCGCCCTTGACCAAGGTAAGGGTGGACCTTTCAGGTAGCCACGGTGCTGCTGACAACGGAACGCCAAAAGGCAGTCACTGCCCTCCAGAAGGAGTCCCAGAGGAAAAAAAACCAAAGGGAAAAACCTCTAAAGCAGGAACTCCCTGGAACAAAAAGAAGCAAAAAGGTAAGTCTTCCAACAAGAAAAAAACAATACTGGAAGGAGCTGGAACAATCAAGGGAAAAAACTGGAGAAAAAATAACAGGAGCGAAGATCACCACCAAAGGAAGTGTTGCAGCGCAATGAGAACAAGAACCACACAGCTTATATACCCTAAAACAGGAAATGACCAACAGGAAGAAGAAAGACACCATATTGGATTGGGAGAGAATCATAGGAACATATAGAGAAAAGGTGTGGTTTTGAAAAAGGGTCCTAAGGCATGCAGGGAAAAAGAAAGGCATGCTGGGAGAAAGATGAACATGGCTGCTAAATGTGAAAATAAGAACAAGAGGAAAAGGAGAAAGAAAAGAAAAAGAAGAAAAGAAGAACAGGCTACCCCACGTAAGTGAGAGGCTGGGGGAAAGAACCCACGTCTAATATTGAGGGAGCACCGCGCCCAAGACTTGACGAGGACCCATGCTCACTTTGGGGCCTCGTGCAAGAAAATGAAGAACAGAAGGGGCGGGACAGCACCATAACAAAGCAGGAAACAAGATGGCTGAACCCATGCAAACCATGTGGTGCTGTTCGCATGAGAACTCCAAGGCGAGGACGTACTTCACGTTACCAGTGACGTTAAACACCACTAGAATAGGTGTGGCAAGAAACTCCTCCCACTAGCTGAACTCTGCGTAGTGTGACGGTGTTTTTAGCAACTTTGTGGAGTTTATCGTAGTGTGGCTACGCGAACTCAGCCCAGGCCTACTACTGGAGTGATTTCCGTGAGCACCAGTAACATTACACAAGGGCACATTCATTTTTAGGCACAAGAATAAGTGATTTGCTGAGAATCACAGGATCCTGAGTTGAAGTGAAAGTTGAACCCGGTTCTCCAGTTACGCAGTCAGCAGTTCTGGCACTGAAGGCCAACTCCTCACCGCATTAGTAACAAATCAAGCACAGAACCATTGTCTCGCTGTCTTTTGCCTCCATTGTCACCCATTTCAGTTAGTGTAAAAGCTAAGGGGCATATTTATAGTCCTCAAACCACCTTGCCCCACATTAACGTCATTTTTTTTGTCATTGGTGTGGCCCAATGAGGCAAAATCCCCACGCCTTATTTACAGAGTGGCACAATGCTTGCATTGTGTCACTTTGTAACCCTTTGCGCTACAATATGCTTGTGCCAGGTAAAATTTATGCAAAGGGGGCGTTCCACCATTAGGGGAGCCAGAAAAATGGCACAAGGAAATCTATGAGATTTCCTTGGGCCATTTTTTACATCACTTTTAATGCCTTCTCAAGAGAAGGCATTAAAAGGGGGCTTCCATTCTTTGTACTCTGCAGGAGTAGGGCCAATATTTTGGTGCATCTCCTGCAAAGTACATCAATAACATCATGAGAAATTATGCTATTGCCCCCTACCCTGTGCCATGGTGTGCCGTATTTTAAATACGGTGCACACTTGATGGCGTTAGGGGGCCACTAAGGGGTGCAGGGAAAGTGGGACTGCACTCGGTGCAGGCCACTTTCCATTAATCTGCCCCTACGACCTTGCAAGTGACTCGAGTGAGAACAAACATGACACAAAAGATCAGTTACCAAGGGCCACATGTACAAAGCATTTTTCTAGTCGCAAACAGGCAGATTAGCAGATTCGGCCCATTTGCGACTAGAAAAATGTTACTTGGGATGTGCAAAGCCCAAATTGTGATTCCGTAACTTGTTACTGATTTGCAATTTGAGTTTTGGGATTCGGTATAAGGAAAGGGCATGTTCAGGGCGTACCGTCCTAATACTGAATCTGAATGGTAGGTATGATTGTTTTGCGACCGTGAATGGGGTCACAAAACATTTGCAGTTAACACCAAATTCAAATTGATGTAACCCACTCGCAAATGTTTTGTGAATAGAAGCGCAAATATTTTTTTCAGATACACAAATATTTTTCAGATCAGGTAGTGATCCCATGGACCACTACCTACTTTGAAATAAATTAAAAGAAAACTTTTCATTTTTTGTTTGAAATGCATCCTATTTTCCTTTAAGCCAAACTGGCTTTATTTAAAATAAAAAACTGTTTTATTTTAAAAGCAGTCACAGACATGGTGGTCAGCTGTCCTCAGCAGACCACCATCCCTGTGAGTGCGACCATTTCCAATTGGGTGGTAAATTGTGACCTACCTCATGAATATTGATGAGGTAGGTGAATTGTGATCCTATTGGGAATCGCAAACAGTGTACTTAACACTGTTGTACATTTTGTTTTGGGCAGCTGGGGCCCGTCCTTTAGGGTGGAGGGGCCCTGACCCCCCACCTTTTGCCCCTCATGGAGCGTGCCTGTCAGGCTGAGCAAAGGTCAGCCTGACAGACACTCTTCATGTTCAGCTCAGGCAGCCAGGAGCAAGACATGCACGATTTGCACAGACTCCTGGCTGTCTGAGCTGAATTGTGCTGGGCTGATGAGGTCACAGCTCTTATGGGCGTGGCCTCCTCAGCTCAGCATAGGTGCCTCGAGGCCTTTTCCCTTGGTGACGAGGGGAAGCATCACCCATTGACTTCGACCTGGGTGCTTCAGGTTTAAGCCCTGAAGCATCCAGTGCCAGTGTCAATCAGTGACACCTCGTCACAGATGGGGAGGGGTCAGCAGTCTCACTGACCCCATCCCGCTCTGTGACGAAGTTGGGACTGCTGCCTTCCCTCATTGGCTTACTTAAGGTCTGCCAGAGAGGGAAGGCAGCAGTCCCAACCCTCCTGTGATCTCCGAGCTGAAAGTAAGTGTGTGTGTGTTTTTTAAATGAATATTTGGTGCATGCGTGTATGTTTGAATGTTGATGAGGTGCTAGTACGGGACCTATGAGTTGGACGGGGGAGGCGGTGTGAAATAGGTTAAGGGTAGACAGTAAAAGTTGTTTGGAGACACTGGGACGGGTAGCTGGAGGGGGTTTGGGAGTGGAGGAAGAGGAGGTGGTTGTAGGAGGTGTAACTTTAGTGGCATTGGTCCCATGTTGGGAGGCCATCCCCAGCTGAGCCTCCGCCGTCTTCTTGCTCCAGCGGCGAATGTCCTCCCATCTCTTCCGGCAGTGAGTGCTCCGTCTGTGGTGGACCCCCAGGGTCCGTAAGTCCTTGGCGATGGCACGCCAAATATCCTTCTTCTGGTGGGCGCTGACCTACATGAAATGTACAGGGGAAGAAGAGAAGTCATTACCAACTGCGCCGTCAAAGTGAGTGGCCCCCATTCGTACCCTTGCCATGTGGCACATGCACCCACCGTCTTTCATGCACGCAGAACGCTGCCCCCTTTCTTCTTACAACCAGCCCTCTCCACACAGGCATAGCCCATACAGCATGCTCCCTGTGTACTTACCTGTTGGTCTGGAGGACTGTAAAGTAGCGTGTACTGGACACCGTCGAAGAGCTTCTCCAACTCCTCCGATGTGAAGGCAGGGGCCCTTTCCCCAGACGCACATGCCATTTTCTCTTCCAGACCGAGGTCACAGCAGCACTTGCAGTGTAGGTCCTCTCATGTTGAAGATCAGGTATCGAGTGATTCAACAGCTAGAAAATGGCAGTCACATCCGCGGCGTACATCACCGCTGGCGTACATCGTCATTGGCTCCTGGGACCCATAGGGTCCAATGTTAACCAATGCAGCATTGCGCCGCGGTCTTCGACCGTCTACCGCGACGGTGTACACGCCGGCACAGTTACCTCACATCCCATTGTCCCGCTTTAGAGGTCAGGCAGCTGCCATTTCAGGGGCCCACATGGCCTAGTTACCAACTGCGTCACACATACCTAGGCCTACTCTCAACACACATACAGGCCAGATTTTGTGTATGAATCGTGTTCTGTCTAGACTGTGGGTACATACCTCTGAGTTGTTTGACTCTGTGCTCGCTGTTGTCCTTCATAGGCACCGTCCGCTGGGACATGTGAGGAGATGGCGGAATCCTCCAGTTTACCGACCGCTGGTGGACCTGTCGACAATGGAGGAAAAAAAATTGATCATCACCTACAGGTTTGACCGTGCCACAATCCAGGAACTGGATACTCAGTTGGAGCCAGACCTGATGTCAGCAATCCGCCATCCCACAGGAATCCCCCCTCAAGTGCATGTGCTATCAGTGCTCCATTTCCTTGCAAGTGGGTCTTTTCAAACAACAGTGGCCATGGCATCAGGGATGTCCCAGCCTATGTTTTCTAACGTGTTGTCCAGAGTGTTGTCTGCCCTTCTGAAACACATGTGGAGCTACATCGTTTTCCCTCAGGTGGAGGATTTGCCTACAGTGAAAGGGGCTAAAATGTTAGAATCGGACCTCATCCCTTTTTCTTTTGTTGAAGGAGTGGGTTTTCTAGAATTTGCGCTGGCCATCTGCACGAAATGGAAGGTTCCCAGCTAGACCTATTTCACCAGAGTTGCTGTTACAGCGCTACATCACGATGTGCTGAAATTAGTTGGACAAGCTTTACAGCAGAGTGCTGTCCACACAGTCCACCTGATGACAGACATGTGGAGCAGTCACCAAGCCACTGATTACATGTGCATCACTGCAACTAGATTTTTTGTGGGTGGGTTAGAAACATGATATCTGCAGGTGTCGACACTGTAGCTATGTTCTCCATGGAGAAATCCCATATTGCTGCAAACATCTTGGATGACTTTAACAACAAGGTCTTTGAATGGCTGCACCCCAGAGGGCTTAACATTGGATTTGTTGGCAATGGCAGTACTATAGTTAAGGCCATGTCAGATGTGGCTATTTCAGGGACCTGTGTTTGGTGTACTGCATAAACATCATTGCACAGGACTTTCTCAAAACAGAACCCTGAGTCAGCAACTTATTGTGCTCAAGCAGAAGAATCTGCACTCATTGTAGTCATTCCTTTAAAGCCCGCAATATATTGAGGATTATCCAATATGATGATAGAATGCCAGTTAAATCCCTCATTCAGGGGGTGCCAACAGGTTTGAATTCAACTTATTATATGTTGCAACGTCTGTTTGAGCAGTATAGACTGATCAATTAATACATAATGCAAAGAGGAGATGCAACTATGAAAGGCATGATCATTGAGATGGACCAATGGGGCCTGGTCAAATGCCTCACAGAGATGCTGCTTCCTTGTGAAATTTTCACACAGGAAGTCAGCCAGGAGGACTGTACCATGGGCCAAGCTTTCCCATTGGTGCATATGCTGCAGAAACAGCTAGAGGAGGTGTTTGAAAGTACACAGGTGTGGATAAAAACAGATGCGCAGGAGTTGGGGGAGAACTTAATCCTTCACTTATCTGATAATACAAGGCTGCAAAGAGACATTGTGTTGTCTAAACATTCCATATGTGCCACAATTCTTAACCCACCATAAAAACATTTACTGGCCACTTCCATTCCTTTTTCAGATGGGGATGTTTCATCCTACAAGACGTGGATTGGTTAGCAAGCCAGCACCCTAGATAAAGAACAGCTGCCAATTAGAGGCCCACTCATTGGTAGAAGTTCTGGGGTGCATCCTACAACTTTCATAAAGCCTGAGGACAGTGCTGTTGACATACTCAACACCAGCAACAACAGCATGAACAGAAGCAGCCGCACCCAAATCTGCATTTGATTGGTTTCTAAAGGCAGGCCTTAGGTCCACTGCAGAGGCAAAGGCAAAAGAGGTTGAGCGAAGTGAAGCACCAATAACTATTGAGAGGATGGTCCAGACCTACCTGGATGACCCAACGGAGGTCTATCTGGAACAAAAGTCATTGGTGTATTGGTAAAGGAAGAGGCGTCAATGGCCAGTGCCTGGCAGGCTGGCAAAAAAGTATCTGGCTTGCTGAGTAGCCAGTGTGTCTGCTGAGCGTGTGTTCAGGGCAGCTGGTGCAGTTTTTACAGTGAGAAGGATCAGTTTCTTGCCCCAGAACATCAAGAGATTGACCATGATCAAAATGAATCAGCACTTTATACCCCCGAATACAGCATACGTGAAGCACAGCAGGAGGTGGATTAGGGTGATTGGCCAGACTCAGGTCATGGTACTGTGCTAGCTGACCAACGTCTGGGTGAACCACCTAAGTTTGAGGATGAACTCTACTTAACTGACTAGAACTGGGGCACCATAGAACTTTCTACTTTCTTCTGTTGATGAACTGCTTTAAGAAAAAAAGAATATAGCTAGCTGGGGGGACATTATTATTTTATGTTCTTTGTGTCTGTCTAAATGACTAATGAATCGCAACCATTTTAGGCACATGTATGGCCGGATTGGAGTCGGACCAATGTGCATTGAAGAATGACCCCTCCCCCAAATACCTTCAAGGAGATTTGAGAGACAATGCCAGCCTCTATTCTGTGCCTACCCTTCCTTATTGTCCCCTAGCAAAACTGCTACCAGATATTTGATTTACAACTTACTGGTCAATGTCTGTTTTGTTTTGTGAATCAAAGAGGATCAGCAATGTGCCACTATGCTTGATTGGAACAGGTAAGTAATGCTATATGCCCCAACAAGTGATATGAGGGATGATTGTTTCAATGTTGACATGGTTTATGGGACTCATGTCTATCGGTGGCAGATAGTGAGAGTAGGTGTTTATTGTTTAACTGTATTAGTACACTTGCTTGTGTTTGTGTTGTGATTGATTTACAATGTTGGTGGCCTAATAATGGGTGATAACTTTTTTCCTGAAGGTGATTTTTTTTCCTTCCCCTTTGACACTTAGCAAGATTTGTTTGCTGGCGTTTTCACACTGCTTTGTTTTCTGGTGCTTTGTTTTCTGGTTCATATTTGTCAAAGAAGACCCAACCAGTCCACTTAGCTAACAAACAAAAATCTAGTCTAGACAAAACAAAATACTCAATGTTTCTCTAGTTGTTAAACTCAGCTATTTGCTACAGGCCACTCTATCTCAATTGGGTTGGGAGACTCAGACTCTCAGGAGCAGTTGGTATGGAGTTATATAATCAGAGTCTGGAGGATGATGGAAGGACTCAGAGCGTGAATTGACAACTTAAACAACTGCCTGAAGAAGGAAGTTATCAACTTCATGGAAATCAACATGGATGATGATGAGTCTTAGAGGTCTAATTTAGTCTGTGGACTGGTTGTGAGAGGTACTTTGATTACTTGATTTGGGAAATGTAATGCTGCTGTGTGTGTGTGCTGGTTGGTTCAAGCTTGAAACTATGTGGTTGGGTGGGGAGGCCTGTTGTTTTAGGTAACTAGAGGAGATAGACATGTGATGGATGACGTCACATTATGCACATACTCTAGACTAAGGCCCTCATTCCAACCCTGGCGGTCTCTGACAGCCAGGGCGGAGGGCAGCGGAAGCACCGCCAACAGGCTGGCGGTGCTTCCAGGGCTATTCTGACCCGCGGTCAGAAAAGGGGAACCGGCGGTTTCCCGCCGGTTTTCCCCTGGCCCAGGGAATCCTCCATGGCGGCGCTGCTTGCAGCGCCACCATGGGGGATTCCGACCCCCTTCCCGCCAGCCTGTTTCTGGCGGTTTTCACCGCCAGAACCAGGATGGCGGGAACGGGTGTCGTGGGGCCCCTGGGCACCCCTGCACTGCCCATGCCACTGGCATGGGCAGTGCAGGGGCCCCCTAACAGGGCCCCATACAGATTTTCACTGTCTGCTTTGCAGACAGTGAAAATCGCGACGGATGCCACTGCACCCATCGCACCCCTGCAACTCCGCCGGCTCCATTCGGAGCCGGCTTCCTCGTTGCAGGGGCTTTCCCGCTGGGCCTGCGGGCGGCCTTTTGGCGGTCGCCCGCCGGCCCAGCGGGAAAGCCAGAATGGCATCCGCGGTCTCCTGACCGCGGAGCGGCCATTCGGCGGTGACCGCATGGCGGGCGGCGACCGCCGCCCGCCGCGGTCACAATGACCGCCTAAATGTTATGATGATCATGACAGTTACGAGTTTGATCATCCTGATACATGCAGCCACTTGTCTGTGATTGTTGGGTGCTGTAATTGCTCTCACTTAATTGATCACACATCAGTCATAAAATGAATGATTGCAAAGGACTTTGATCTTGCTCCGCCACCTCATAGTCTTTTTGGTACACTACTTCTCATGAAGCTTACCTTCCATTCAATCCTTCTTTATTCTACAATATAATGATAATCATTAAGGTTTTACAAACCACAGGCCTTCTCTTCTCATGCACCATGACACTCATGCATACCTTATCAGCCCCCCTTCAGGCAGGCACCCAAAAAGATTGATGGGTCAATCCAAGAAGAATGCGGACGCACCACCCAATTTGGCAATACAGACTAGTATAATTTTTTGATTCAGTAATCTTTTTTTTACAACTGTGTGTGTTAGCTTCACCCCACCATTAATTAGATGTACTATTTTGCAAACGTAGGTGACTGAACATTTTTAGATATATAACAACTTGGATCTCACTCGGAGTGATACATACTCATTTTGTCTATTCCTCCCACAACAGGCCACTGATCATTTCCAAGATGAATATTGTTTTTTCATAGCGTTTGTCTTTTTGTCACACCTTTCACTAAATCCCGTTCCCATCCATTCATCAAATCCCTCACCCTCTTTCCCTGGGCTGTGTGATTTTTTGAGGTGATACTTCATAATTTACACCAATGATTAATCACACACTTAGTGGGGCGGATGTGGTGGAAGCAATGCCAACTGAGTGTGCAGGATATTCATTTCAGTTCACCTAGGTGGAGTGGAACCTTGAGAAATCATGCAGCTCTCGCTTCATCTATTCAGATAATAGAACTATAGAGCATTGTTGTACTTTTATTTTATGCAATTTAATTGGTGATGGCAAATCTCTCTGCCACACTCCTTATGGGTCAAATTTTGAAGAATGCACTGCAGAGACTAGGGGCCAGATGTAGGTAGGGAAAAATTAGCGACTCGCAAATTGCAAGTCGTTGCGACTCTCAATTTCCGACTCGCTAAATGCAATGCAAGAAGAAAACGCGAGGACAATTTGCGACTCGCAAATGCAGTCGCACCGCAGATAGCGAGTCCGCTGTTTGCAAGGTCGCAAATTGCGACTGTGCCGCAAATTGAATGCAGGTGCTGCAGAACACTCTGGAAAACACTTCCTGGCACATGATGATGACATCACAGCCAGGAAGTTTACAAATACACATGGGAGGAGGGAGGACCACACACATGTAAACTGCAGAACTGCAAACAGACAGAGCAGCAGCTACCATGGCAGAGACACCAAGGAAGCAGAAACTCAAGTTTGCAGAAAAAGAGCTGGAGGTGTTGACCGAGGAGTGTTGTCAGCACCATGACCAACTGTTTGGAAGGGCAGCCCTCACTGTGCCAGAGTCTGAGAAAAGGAGACTATGGATGGACATCCAGGAAAAAGTAAACTCCCTGGGTGTAAGCCACCGGAGCATCGATGAACTCAAGAAAAGGTGGTACGACCTGCGCTCCCGGACAAAGGAGAGGGTGGCAGAGCGGCTCTGGGAGATGAAGGGCACAGGAGGGGGTCCATCAACATTACCACCACCCACACCCCTGGAGGAAAGGGTAGAGGAGACCCTTGAGCCTGAGGCAGTATGCGGGATGGGAGAGCTGGACACATCTGAGCCAGGACCATCAACCGGTGAGTACCATGAGACATGCATGTACCCTCATTAAGGCCATACCCCCACCCACCTTGTACACAGGAGCATGCACAACCAAAATAGCTCCATTTCAGAGTAGCAATCACCAGAATGGTGCATTATGGGCAATGTAGTCAAGTAGGCAGTTTATAGGCAACAGTTTATTAGGAAGTTGACAACAGATAGTAGATACTGACAGTGTGTTCCCTATGTCCCACAGGTCTCCCACAAGACACCTCCACCAGCCAAAGCAGCCAGGGGCCACTGGTCAGCCAGCAGCCAAAAGAGGGATCAGGACCAGCCACCACTGCGACCTGCACCACCAACACCCAGTCCCCTCACGAGACACCAGTTGGCATATTGGTGTGTGAGCCTGCACCAGGTCCCAGCCAAAGGGCCACAGGAGACGTCACAGAGCCTCCACCGCATCGCAGGCGACGTGGAAATTCATCCTCACAGCGGCAGGCAGAGTCAGGGGATGCCTCCATTTCACGTACTGAGGCCGCACTCCTACGGGGTCAGCGCCTGCAGACACAAGAAATCAGGAGGATTACAGGGGCATTGCGGCGCATGGAGCGCAATCAAGGAAACAGCATGCAGCTTGTACATTCTGAGTTGCAACAGATAAGTACACACATGGGCGACCTTGCACTCTCCATGCGTCAACTCGTGGCTGGACTGCTAACGCAGACAGAGAGTGCACGGCGTCGGAACAGGCAGCTGCTGAACTGCCTAGACAGAATGTCATCATCCATTCTAAGGCTGGCCGTGAACACTACAGGTCTTTCTAGGCGCACGGTCAGCCTCCAAGTGAACATGGGCCACTTTGCCAGTGATGTGGCACGTGGACTGGGCCGTCTCAGCCACGCTGTTGACTTAATGGAGGCACGGCAGGTGGCCAGGGGCACAGGCGACACGCCACAAGATAGTGAGGAGGGCTCCACCGTCAGCAGTGTCTCTGCTGGTGACACCAGGGTGCTTCGCAGTGGAAGCGCAAGGCAGGGCACTGCTGACCCCCCAAGTACCAGCCATGCTGGCCGAGCCCAGCGTAGGGTTTGAGCTCCACACAGTCGTTGGGTTGGGGCACATGAAGTCAATGTGTCTCATGCCAGGTGGACTTTTCGAGCCCCTGACCTGTTCAAAATGTATATAGTTTTTTTGTTTGCACTAATTAAATCACTTGTTGTATCCACGTAACACATGACTCTTACTGTGTGACATTAGTGAGTATGGTAACAGCACGTACCTTCCAAAGTATTGGATTGCAATGTGTTCCCGTCTCAGTCTACCTTGATTTGCTATGCTTCTATCCCCATGATGGCGATGTGGTAGCTCTTGCTCTTCATCCTCAGAATCAGGGTCGTCAGGGGTGAGAGGTAGCCCACGTCTGGTGGCAATGTTGTGCAGTATAGCACATGCGACAACGATCTTGAAAGCTGTTATTGGGGTATACTGGAGGGCACCTCCACTTCTGTGGAGGCATCTGAATCTTGCTTTCAGCAGTCCAAAGGTCCGTTCAATGATATTTCTGGTCCTCTTATGTGCACTGTTGTATAGCCTCTCTGTCTCATTGCTGGGTGTTAAGTACGGAGTAAGTATCCATGGTCGGAGTGCATATGCACTGTCACCTGTTTAGCAAAAAATGTACAATGTTTGCTGGGCATGGATGGTTTCCATATTGACCTGTGTGTATGTCTGCAAGGTGTTTTCAGCTATACCTAGGAGGTTTCCGTCTCCAAACTCCCCACGTGCTAGGCGTTGGTGTATCCCACTGTGCCTAAAAATGTAGGAGACATGAGTACTTCCTGGAAATTTGGCAACCATGTCAGTGATGACATAATGGGCGTCACATACCACCTGGATGTTCAGTGAGTGGGTACACTTCCGATTGCGGAACAGATATTCCAGGTTTGCATAAGGGCATATTTGTATATGTGTCCCGTCTACACACCCTATGACATGGGGGAAGTTGGCAATCCTGTAGAATTCCAACTTGGTACTGTTGATTTCTTCCTCATTCCTGGGTAGGTATATGTATTTGGACATGTGTGTGAGTAAGGTGTCTAGGAATGCCCTAAAGAACAGTGAGAGTGAACTTTGGGATACCCACCTGCCACAGCAATGACCCCCTGATAGCTACCCGAGGCCAAGAGGTGCAGTTAGCGTAGCACTTGCACATGCGTAGGGATGGCGCAGCCGCACACAAACTGGCGTTGTAGCTGTGGTTTGAGTAATTCTATTAAATCTAGTATAGCTGCACTGCTGAGTCTATATTTATCATAAATCTCCTCCTCTGTTTGTTGGAAAAGTGTCTGCCTGGTTCTGTATATATTCTCCTGTCTCTGGCTCCTCCTCCTCCTCTGCTGTGTGGCATGGGCTCTCCTCCTCATTGCTATCACATATATCTCCGCCATCTTGGGTAACCCAGATGCCTTCTGGGTCTCCTTTTATACTTTGGTAATGGTTACCACCTGCTCTGAGTTAGTGGTAAATTGGAAGTGCAAAATGGGCTTTTTGTGACTAGTCGCAATTTGCGAGTTGCTATTGCATATGGTTTGCGACTCGCAAATTGCGACTTCCTTTTTGCAGGTCGCAAAATGGGGTTGCAAATTTTGCGAGTCAGTAATGGCTTGCGTCGCATTTTGCGAGTCGGAAATGTTTTTTTTGCATCCCATTTCTGATTTTGCGGGGTCGCAAATTGCGATTCGGGCCATTTGCGACTCGCAAAAGTTTGCTACATCTGGCCCAAAGAGAGTATTAGGACAAGGGTAATAAACGTCATAATTAATTACTATACACTATCAGTCAATTTTAGAACATGAAGCGCTGAAAAGAATACACCATCAGCAGATTTGAAAAATGCACTGCACAAAGGCAGCAGAGTGAAGTAAAACACCCTAAAAAGATTTTAGGCATAAACAACTATAAATATTTATTCTCCCCCATCCCTAATAAAAAGAATAGAAAGCCACTTCTTCCACCCACAACTGGGCCACCCTTATCCCTAAACAAATCTCCCTTTCCCCAACCAACGTCCAAAAAAAGACCTGCCCAATTATCCATTATAAAAGACAATAAAGTGGAAAATCTGTAGCCAAAAACCCATTCCTACTCTCTCCATCCAGAACAAGTCACACCCACCAAAATAAAAGGTTAAAAAAGGGGCAGAAGAGGGAAATAAAGGTAGGCCAGGATAAATATGAGGAGCTCTGAGCAAAACACGTGTTTAAAATCATGTAGTTTAGTGGCAGAGTAGCAGTACATTTGCTGCTCACCTCAGGCCATTCAATTTTAAGGTGATTAGAGTCACAGCCATTTTGCACTATGGAGTACAAGTATTCTTCTTTCTATTGTTGTGCTAAATTATTGGTGGACCTGCTAGCTCAGCTGGCGCCCTAGTCATACTCGTTGCTGTCTGCGGCTAGGGCAACTGTACTAGAAAATTATCTTATTCCAATGGCCCTGTTCTTCTCCCAAATAAATGCCTTTCAATTGTACCCGGACTGCAAGGCCGATGAATGCTAAGAATGAAACTCGCAACGTACTATAATAAAAATCAATCATGCAGACACCTTGTCTGCCGCAAGTAGACTGTGGGAACAGAAATGTACTGCAATGTACTGCAGTACAGGGAAACAGGGAAAGTATTAGGGAATGGGATATACATACATATATATATATATATATATATATATAAACACTTCGTTTGGCGCTTCTCTCTCTGCACCTAATCGCCGATGGTGCTTGGACTTAGACGCACGCCACCTCGTCTTGTACTTCAAATACCCGGCCCGCAGGTTGAAGAAGGCGGTCACGCCGAAACGCGTTCCTGCTCGGTTATAATAAACCTTTCTAACCTTCGTGGAGTGCTGGAGCCTTAATGTTTATTTAAGGAAGTGTATTTGATATATATATATATATATATATATATATATATATATATATATAAATATAGATATATATAATTATATATACATATGTATATATATATGCATATATATATATATATATTTTTTTAATTTGGCATGTTCGTCACCGACTATCCATTCAGAAAAATCAAGGCACTCACTGTCCTCATCATCCTCCTCCACCACACTTAGTACAAATTACTTTTCTCCAAAAACATACATTTGCTTTGTAGTAAGGAAAGGAATCTTCTTAACTTACTCAACTGCAGGACAAGGTAGAGAGGATTAGGCTGGGTAGGTAGACTACACACTTTACTGATCATCATGTGCTTAAGGTTTGGCTACTAGTGTGACTCACTGTGTTTGGCAAATGTTGAAAGGGAAATATTTGAACAGAAGTATAGCAGTTATTTCTATCACTTGGCTAGACACATGTGGCACAAGCAAGGAATGGATTTTTCAAATTATTAGGAAGGCTGGGACAGAACTGAAGAAAGATTGAAGGAGTGAAGTACTAGGAAGCAACTGAGCACTGGGAGGGAGTGGAAGCACACATTGTTTTTGCCTTGCCATAAATTGTAAAGTATTTGAAACATTAACTTAACTTAAGCAGACAGACGCACATTGCACAGCTAACAATGCAGTGCTGGTTCTGCCGCTTGAACCATGCAGCTGTTAGGTCATCAAGAGTGGCACTGGTGCAAGGCCAAAGCGAGGGAGGGAGGAGATGGTTAATTGATGCTGGGATACATATTACCTGCCTCACTTGAAAAATACTGTGAGTCAAAGGAAAATTCAGAAATACCATCCAACCCCTTGAATCAAACCTTTGACAAAAACCATTCCAAGCAAGTAAAGTAGGTGAGAAGAACGCCCCTATCCACAAAAGCTGCCTTGTTTCTTCCAAGCTTTTATCTATTCATCATTGCAAATGTGTTCTTCTTGTACTCTTCTTCACCCTTGGCTTTGATACAATTAAGCTTTACATTTTCTCATCCAGTCCTTTGCCATTTAAAACCATTCAAATTCCAAACATGGCTCTCAACTAACCTTTCATCTACATCCATATACCCAATACCCACCCATGCATCCTTTCACCCATTCGCCCACCCAAGAGCTCCAACCCACTCGAGAAGTCTGTTCACACATCAAGGCCTGGAATCCTTTCACCTATACCCTTTCACTCACCTGGGCAGGCATCCTTTCACCCGTGTACTCCTTCATCCTTCTTTCACCTACCCATGCATCCTCTCATCCTCATCACCCCACCTATATGTTTATTATTCACCCTTTCACCCACACATCCTTTCACTCATATTATATTTCACCTATCCTTTCTCCTTCCATCCTTCTTTAAATTTTTCAAAACACATCATAGTTCAAGTTGATTTTATGAACCTTAGTCTGCTGAGTTGCAGGTTGAAGAGGTCATTAGTACTTTACTCCAGCTGTATCTGCTAAGGCAGGGTGTTGGCGAGTGAGTCAACCACACTAGTACACCCTTGTAGAGATTATGGGGGTTATTCTAACTTTGGAGGAGGTGTTAATCCGTCCCAAAAGTGACGGAAAAGTGACGGATTTACCACCAGCCGTATTACGAGTCCATTATATCCTATGGAACTCGTAATACGGCTGGTGGTATATCCGTCACTTTACCGTCACTTTTGGGACGGATTAACACTCCTCCAAAGTTAGAATAACCCCCTATATGACTAATTGTCAGTAAGCAAGCAATGGGACTTACCACCACCAAGACTCCCCCTTCATCCGCTCATGCAGCCGTGTTTTTGCTGCGCTGTCGCTGCTGGTCCCAGCACTGGTGGATAGTGCGACTAGAAAAAAACATTACACAATTTAGATGCCAAATGCGCCTCCTCCTATTGTTTTTTTTAATAGCAAAATACAATCACAATACATCACTATATTTCAGTTACAGACTTCTCTTCTATTAAAATATCAGGTGGGCATTTTGTTGGTTGACAATTTTTTAAAAGCCAGGTAGTCAAGTAAAAAAAAGTTTTTTGATGGATTGGCAGATTTAGCTATTGATGAATCTGAGTTTTTCAAGAGAAATTTATGGGTGCAAGAATGGGTGACTGAAGGACATTCGGGCCCTCATTCTGAACCTGGCGGTTTCTAACCACCAGGGCAGAGGGCAGAGGAAGCACCACCAACAGGCTGGCGGTGCTTCCGGGGCAATTGTGACCGCGGCGTTAAAGCCGCGGTCAGAAAAGGGGAACCGGCGGTTTCCCACCGGTTTTCCCCTGCCCCAGGGAATCCTCCATGGCGGCGCTGCACGCAGCGCCGCCATGGGGATTCCGACCCCCTTCCCGCCAGCCTGTTCCTGGCGGTTTACACCGCCAGGAAGAGGCTGGCGGGAACGGGTGTCGTGGGGCCCCTGTAGTGCCCATGCCACTGGCATGGGCACTGCAGGGGCCTCCTAACAGGGCCCCATTAAGATTTTCAGTGTCTGCTTGGCAGACACTGAAAATCGAGACGGGTGCAACTGCACCCGTCGCACCCCAGCAAATCCACCGGCTCCATTTGGAGACGGCTTCATCTTTGCTGGGGCTTTCCCGCTGGGCCAGCGGGCGATCTTTTGAAGATCGCCTGCCGGCCCAGCGGGAATGTTGGAATGCTCCCCGCAGTCATTTGACCGCGGGGCGGTGTTTGGGCGGTTTCCGCCCGGCGGACGGCGCCCGCCGGGGTCGGAATGACCCCCTCGGACTTGGTTGGCTAATGCAATGGGGCCAATCTCCTCATACTTCTAACCATGGTGCACGGTCATGAACTACTAGTATGCTAATAATACATACACAGCTTTGGAGGGTACAAACAATTACATGACCATATTCAAAAACACCTTTTTTTTTCTTTGTTTTAATGATTGAGCTGGAGCAAGAAAAATAAAGCATTCTCATGAAACATGGATAGAATACCTTATATGGGCATGCAATCCTAAGTACATGAGCCTTACTACCACTCCACAAGATATATAAGGGGAGAGGGAAAGCTCATTGACAAAGCAGAAGAAAAGAAGCTACAGACATACTAGTACAGCTAGACAGTTTGAAGTGAAGAAACTTGAAATATGGAAAATAAGTAAATAGGATAATGAAGGGATAAGAAGAATTTATGAAACAGATAAATCAAAGAGTAGTTGGAAATAAATTAGGAGACAGGCACAGTAAAAAGGTAAAAAATAATTCTAAATGTGGAGTGGTAAAAGTTAGGGAAATAAATATTAATTTTAACAACAACAGGAGGACTTACTTGGCCAGCAAGCCATCTGCCCCGGCCCTTGTGGAGGGGCACCTTCACCTCCTCACCCGTCCTACCAGCCCTCTTCGTGCCCCTGGATGCTGGATGAAGTAAGAAAAAAATAGAAAAGATTAGTGGTACTGTTAATAAATAATCTCCAAAAATATTATTATTTTTTTTAAAGAAAAAGGCAAATGCATAACATTTCTACATCAGAGGTTCAGATCGCCTGTACAATAATACTAGTATCATGGACCATCCTATTCCCAATTTCCTAATCCTTTTCCAAGTTTCCTAAACTACATTTTGGAATTACTAAAGTTCTCATCTCAATCTCATTCTCTCAATGCATATCTTCGGTGCATGCATGCAAAACTACCACTCATCACTGGGAAATTGCTTGGCAGTTGGCACTGTACAAGATATACAAAATAAAGACACAGAGAAGTGAGAGAATCTGCTAACTCATGACTGCTAATATTAATTATGGCTATCTTATACAGGACAGGGCACAGAAGGAGTCTCTGCATAACTTCTTAATCAGCCCAAGCAAATGCCAAAAATATGTGCATTTAAGTAGTGCTGAGCACCTGTCTAGATGACAAGACGATCACATATTATATTTGTAACATAAAGTTAACTTACTTGTGTGTGAGCAGCATGCTTTCTATTTGAGAAGAAACCATTAGCATAGAACACAACTAATAAGTAAATATTACTCACCATGCCCTGCAATCTCTATGCCTAGCAGGTCGAGCAGGTCCATTTCACAGTCCAGGATATTGGCCCACTGGTGCGTTAGCTGTTGCTGGGTGCACTGGACCCCAGAGCTGCGGTGCACCCTCTCCCAGCACTGCAGGTGCTCCTGGGGTACTTACCCAGACTCGGGCCTGCCTCCTATTGCCAAGGTGGAGGGGAGGTGGGGCTGAACATAAAGTGGCACTGAACATAAAACATGAATGCAACAACCTCTACCTCAGGAAAAATGGCATGGGCTGCATCCCTTCACTGCGCCGCCGCCCGCAAGGAATGTGGCTGGTGGTGGTGGCTGGGGGCCTGACGCTGCCACTCCCCTTCTTTGACATGGCGCTGGGGGTTTGGGGGAAGAAACGAGAAAGAAAGAAAGAAGGGGAAAAAAGAGAAAGCAAAGCAAAAATACTAAAAAGTAAAAAGCCACAAAAACACACAAAAAGTAAGAAAAAAATTAAAATATAAAAACAAAAAGGGAAAAGCTAATATAATGAACAAAAACTAGGGAGAAATAACTTTTAAATTTTGGATGGGACAGATATAAGACTAGGATTCAGCACCTGTCACGGGCTACTCGTCGTTTATGTCTTTGGCCCACTGGAACTGCAGAGTGGTCTTGATTCTTGTAGGTTCGCCCTTGACCAAGGTAAGGGTGGACCTTTCAGGTAGCCACGGTGCTGCTGACAAAGGAACGCCAAAAGGCAGTCACTGCCCTCCAGAAGGAGTCCCAGAGGAAAAAAAACCAAAGGGAAAAACCTCTAAAGCAGGAACTCCCTGGAACAAAAAGAAGCAAAAAGGTAAGTCTTCCAACAAGAAAAAAACAATACTGGAAGGAGCTGGAACAATCAAGGGAAAAAACTGGAGAAAAAATAACAGGAGCGAAGATCACCACCAAAGGAAGTGTTGCAGCGCAATGAGAACAAGAACCACACAGCTTATATACCCTAAAACAGGAAATGACCAACAGGAAGAAGAAAGACACCATATTGGATTGGGAGAGAATCATAGGAACATATAGAGAAAAGGTGTGGTTTTGAAAAAGGGTCCTAAGGCATGCAGGGAAAAAGAAAGGCATGCTGGGAGAAAGAAGAACATGGCTGCTAAATGTGAAAATAAGAACAAGAGGAAAAGGAGAAAGAAAAGAAAAAGAAGAAAAGAAGAACAGGCTACCCCACGTAAGTGAGAGGCTGGGGGAAAGAACCCACGTCTAATATTGAGGGAGCACCGCGCCCAAGACTTGACGAGGACCTATGCTCACTTTGGGGCCTCGTGCAAAAAAATGAAGAACAGAAGGGGCAGGACAGCACCATAACAAAGCAGGAAACAAGATGGCTGAACCCATGCAAACCATGTGGTGCTGTTCGCATGAGAACTCCAAGGCGAGGACGTACTTCACGTTACCAGTGACGTTAAACACCACTAGAATAGGTGTGGCAAGAAACTCCTCCCACTAGCTGAACTCTGCGTAGTGTGACGGTGTTTTTAGCAACTTTGTGGAGTTTCTCGTAGTGTGGCTACGCGAACTCAGCCCAGGCCTACTACTGGAGTGATTTCCGTGAGCACCAGTAACATTACACAAGGGCACATTCATTTTTAGGCACAAGAATAAGTGATTTGCTGAGAATCACAGGATCCTGAGTTGAAGTGAAAGTTGAACCCGGTTCTCCAGTTACGCAGTCAGCAGTTCTGGCACTGAAGGCCAACTCCTCACTGCATTAGTAACAAATCAAGCACAGAACCATTGTCTCGCTGTCTTTTGCCTCCATTGTCACCCATTTCAGTTAGTGTAAAAGCTAAGGGGCATATTTATAGTCCTCAAACCACCTTGCCCCACATTAACGTCATTTTTTTTGTCATTGGTGTGGCCCAATGAGGCAAAATCCCCACGCCTTATTTACAGAGTGGCACAATGCTTGCATTGTGTCACTTTGTAACCCTTTGCGCTACAATATGCTTGTGCCAGGTAAAATTTATGCAAAGGGGGCGTTCCACCATTAGGGGAGCCAGAAAAATGGCACAAGGAAATCTATGAGATTTCCTTGGGCCATTTTTTACATCACTTTTAATGCCTTCTCAAGAGAAGGCATTAAAAGGGGGCTTCCATTCTTTGTACTCTGCAGGAGTAGGGCCAATATTTTGGTGCATCTCCTGCAAAGTACATCAATAACATCATGAGAAATTATGCTATTGCCCCCTACCCTGTGCCATGGTGTGCCGTATTTTAAATACGGTGCACACTTGATGGCGTTAGGGGGCCACTAAGGGGTGCAGGGAAAGTGGGACTGCACTCGGTGCAGGCCACTTTCCATTAATCTGCCCCTACGACCTTGCAAGTGACTCGAGTGAGAACAAACATGACACAAAAGATCAGTTACCAAGGGCCACATGTACAAAGCATTTTTCTAGTCGCAAACAGGCAGATTAGCAGATTCGGCCCATTTGCGACTAGAAAAATGTTACTTGGGATGTGCGAAGCCCAAATTGTGATTCCGTAACTTGTTACTGATTTGCAATTTGAGTTTTGGGATTCGGTATAAGGAAAGGGCATGTTCAGGGCGTACCGTCCTAATACTGAATCTGAATGGTAGGTATGATTGTTTTGCGACCGTGAATGGGGTCACAAAACATTTGCAGTTAACACCAAATTCAAATTGATGTAACCCACTCGCAAATGTTTTGTGAATAGAAGCGCAAATATTTTTTTCAGATACACAAATATTTTTCAGATCAGGTAGTGATCCCATGGACCACTACCTACTTTGAAATAAATTAAAAGAAAAATTTTCATTTTTTTGTTTGAAATGCATCCTATTTTCCTTTAAGCCAAACTGGCTTTATTTAAAATAAAAAACTGTTTTATTTTAAAAGCAGTCACAGACATGGTGGTCAGCTGTCCTCAGCAGACCACCATCCCTGTGAGTGCGACCATTTCCAATTGGGTGGTAAATTGTGACCTACCTCATGAATATTGATGAGGTAGGTGAATTGTGATCCTATTGGGAATCGCAAACAGTGTACTTAACACTGTTGTACATTTTGTTTTGGGCAGCTGGGGCCCGTCCTTTATGGTGTAGGGGCCCTGACCCCCCACCTTTTGCCTCTCATGGAGCGTGCCGGTCAGGCTGAGCAAAGGTCAGCCTGACAGACACTCTTCATGTTCAGCTCAGGCAGCCAGGAGCAAGACATGCACGATTTGCACAGACTCCTGGCTGTCTGAGCTGAATTGTGCTGGGCTGATGAGGTCACAGCTCTTATGGGCGTGGCCTCCTCAGCTCAGCATAGGTGCCTCGAGGCCTTTACCCTTGGTGACGAGGGGAAGCATCACCCATTGACTTCGACCTGGGTGCTTCAGGTTTAAGCCCTGAAGCATCCAGGGCCAGTGTCAATCAGTGACACCTCGTCACAGATGGGGAGGGGTCAGCAGTCTCACTGACCCCATCCCGCTCTGTGACGAAGTTGGGACTGCTGCCTTCCCTCATTGGCTTACTTAAGGTCTGCCAGAGAGGGAAGGCAGCAGTCCCAACCCTCCTGTGATCTCCGAGCTGAAAGTAAGTGTGTGTGTGTTTTTTAAATGAATATTTGGTGCATGCGTGTATGTTTGAATGTTGATGAGTGTTGTGAATGGATGTGCGTGTGTGTGAATAAATGATTGTGAGTGTGCTGCCCACCCCCCTCCCTACTAAAATTACCGGCCGCCACTGGTTTTGGGACTCGTAACTTGCGATTCCCAAACGGATTGCAAATAGTCTGTGGCAATTCCAAAAGTCATATATCTGTCCGCAAGTTTTGTGAAAGCATTCACGAAGATTTCATGCTGAGAACATTGGCTTACAAATACCCTCAAGGATCACAAATTTCGGAGCATTGCACTGTGGGATCTTAGGCTTTTTATAGATAAGACTGGCAAATCACAAATGTAATTGGCCTTTTCGATTGCTTCCCTTTTTGTATGATTATCTTCGTGTGTGATTGAAGGGGTTGTAGTGCAGCTCAACGCTAGTTTCTAAGCACCAAACTGACTGCAGTTCCAGAATTTGCACCTGTGCTGTAGAGTGTAGTCACTGCTACCAAGGATTCTTGGCTTGGACGTTTGCAGTGTGGGAAGTCTGCCTCTCATGATTTGTTTTTTTGCAAGGGAAATGATTGAAATCGGGGTATAGAAATAGAAACAATAGTTTAAAAACATTGTTCTCCTGCATTTCCTGATTCCACAATAACAATGTCTATTTCCGGGTAATATAAAGCGATAATTATGCAGAAGCTGATCTCAAGAAGATAATAAACAATGCAAGATAGGCATGATATGAGTAACTAAATCAAGTTTGTTGTTCTTTACATTGTTTCGCTAACTTTAGATTTGTAATTTCCCTGTGATCATTTTAACTCTGAGTTTAAAAATATGTGAGAAGTATTAATATTATTGGACCGTCTGCTTCCCATAAGGACATGCTCCTACTCCTGCTCTTGAAAGCCACAAAGAGTCATCAGTCAAGAATACATTTAAGAATCCCTCTGGTTGTGTTATGAAAGCTGTCCCTAATTTCTATCTGAAAACATAAAATATGTCTTTTGGGAAGGGGCGACAGGCCAGTGCAAAAACTACAAAGATATTTGGAGGAAAGGACTAGGGTGCACGACAGTCACATAGCAGAAATATAAGCATTCAAAACTATTAATATTATTACGGTTTTCTTAACCGCAGTTCAGGCATCAGGACTCCACAACTGCCAAATTTACGAAGCCATTCACCTCCGGATTTACTACTGAATATTAACAGTTCTATCACATGAAGGGGCAGATATATGAAAGTGGGGCTTCACTTTTCTTACCCCCCTAATGCCACCATAGTAGCACCATATTTAAAATACGGGCCACCATTGGGGTAGTTAGGGTGACTAGTGTCATCATTTTTTACTTTAGTTCGGCGCTTTGCAGGATTAGTGTAAAAAATTAAGACGCTAATCCTGCAAAGCACCCAGAGGCCCATTGCAATCAATGGGAGCCTTTTTTTAACACCTGCACTTAGCAGGCGTTAAAAAATGCTGATAAAAATGGTGCAAAGGAATCTCATAGATTCCTTTGTGGCATTTTTACAGCCCCCTTAGCACCAGAACGCCCCCCTTGCATACATTATCTCTGGTGCAAGCATAATGTGTCTCAATGGGTTACAAAGTGGCGCAATGCAAGTATTGCACCATTTTGTAAATATGGCGCTGCGTTTTTCTCCTTCCAACGCCACATTACCATCATAAAAATGATGCTAATGTGGCTTTGGAACAGGGCTAAGCCAGCATAAATCTGGCCAAAAATTAGCACCACAAGTGCTATTTTAGGACATAGTCACAGCACCTGCATGGCAAACTACTATATTCTTTTGCACTGAATAACTAACCCACTGCACTTTGGGTCTTGGTTTTTGATTTTGGCCCTAGTCTCACATTGCTGTGGGATTAGCATGTCCCTCGACAGTGAAGTCTTGGGCCAGTCCTGTGATCTGGAGGGATGCACTGCGCTTACTCTCACTGTATAGACAATGGACCACTTTCCCTTTTATGGGTTTAACACACAAAGCAGTGTTAGCAGTGCACCATGTTTTGTGATAGTGTTGTTGCTGCTAGACCTTTTTACCTGGAGTGAAGACCTACTGAAATGTTCATATAATGTTCTTCATTCATGCACTAACTTCAATGCTAGTGTTAACATCCAAAGTGTATGTTGTGCACTTTTGTTTCTGTAACTTATTGTTGTACCTGACCCTTTTTGCAGGGTCTTCACCAAACTGTTTGCCTCCTTCCTCCTATTTCTTCGGACCTATTTTTGTTGGCTATGGGACTTTGGGCACTTTACCTCTGCTAACCAGTGTTAAAGCGCATATGCTCTCTGTCTAAAAGATATTGGTGATTGGTTTTCCATAATTGGCACACTTGATTCACTAGTAGGTCCCTACTAAAGTGCACTATGGGTGCCCAGGGCCTGTAAATCAAATGTTGCTAGTGGGCCTGCAGCACTGACTGTGCCGCTCACATGAGTAGCCTTGTAAACATGTCTCAGGCCTGCCACTGCAGTGTCTGTGTGTGCAGTTTTGCACTGCCAATTCGACCTGGCAAGTGTACCCACTTGCCAGGCTCAAACCTTGCCTTTTACTACATGTAAGTTACCTCTAATGTACACCCAATGCAGCCCTATGGGCAAGGTGCAGCGTATATTTAAAAGGTAGGGCAAACTTTCCCTTTTACTACATGTAAATTACTCCTAATGTAGACCCAATGCAGCCCCATGGGCAAGGTGCACCGTATTTAAAAGGTAAGGCATATACTGTTGTATTTTACATGTGCTGATAGTGAAATACTTCAAAATTAATTCTTCACTATCACAAGGCCTTTTTCTCCCATTGGTTAACATGGAAATTGCCTTTAAATATATATTAAGTTCAGTTTCCCATTGGGAGCAGATAGAGATTTGGAGTTTGGGATCTCTCAACTCACAATTTAAAAATACATATTTTTGTGAAGTAGGTTTTTAGATGGACTGTTTGAAAATGCCACTTTTAGAAAGTGACCATTTTCTTGCTTAACCATTTGGTGCCTCTGCCTGGCTGCTGAATACACTTCTGGGTCAGACTGACAGTTGGACTGTTTGTGAATTCACATTAGACAGTGACACAAAGTGAGCTGAGGTGTGTGCTGCATGTCCTGATGAGTCTTCCTGAGCTAGAGTGGGAGGGAGGAGCTGATACTTGCACTTTAAAGGGCTGTGCCTGCCCTCCCACAATACAGTCTCCAACCCCCTAGTGTATGTCGGGAGCAGGGCAAGGAAGAGGCAGGGTCTAGTGCACTACAAAGATTTTCGTTTGACGTTTCCTATTTCAAAGGAAGAAATGAGTATAAGTAGTGGACCCAAAACCCCAGACTTTTAGATAACTTCTGGATCAAGAGAAACCTCTGCCAAGGAGAAGTGATTGATGCTTGAGGAGGACCTCCCACTTTGCCTGTTACTTTGCTGTGCTGGCCTGCTGCTTCTGCCTTAAGGGGGAAAAGACTTGACTTTGTTTTCTGAAAACCTATTTGTGAAGTTTCTCCAAGGGCTTGAACTGAGCTTGCCCCCTGTTCTAATGTCCAGGGGACATCAAAGACTTCATCTGCCAGTGCCTGGGTTGTTCTGCTGAGAGTCCTGATGTACTACATGGTGCCAAATCTAGTCCCTGGGCCCTTAGAAGTGGACGCTGGTAACCTGCATGAGAAAATCCATGCACCACTGTGTGCATGTCAGAAAAATCTATGCATCGCCTGTCCTGCTGCTGAAAATTCAACACAGCACATGCCTCGTGGTTGGAGAATCGAGGAAGTGCGTTTTCTCAATGCAGACCCTTCGCAAAGCATGTCAGAATTTTCCACGTGCCGACCCTGGGTGTCAAAATCTTCCACATCACCGCACAGATCTGAGGCTGCTTGTCTGGAAATTGATGCATCCCTTCTGTGCTGGCCCGATGGAGAAAGAACCAATGCACAGCCTTACTTGTGAGTAAAGAATCAACACGTAGCTTGCATTTCTGATGCACACTCTCCTGTGTGTTTTTTTTTTGGAGGCACACCAGGGCCCATATTTATACTATTTTAGCACTGCATTTGCGTCGTTTTTTTACGCAAAGTCGGCGCAAACATACAAACTACAATTGTATTTTGTAAGTTTGCGCTGATTTTGCTTCAAAAAACGACGCAAATGTGGCGCTAAAAAAGTATAAATATGGGCCCAGGTATTTTGCGCTACAAAAATGCATCCATTGATTTCTATGGATTAAGACGCTTTTTAGTTTAAAAAATCATATCTTTGTTGTGTATGTTGGATGCTTTTTTGTTTTGGTCTTGTTTGATTTAGATAAATATTGGCTGTGTTTCTAAACTGATATGGAGTCCTTTTGTGGTGTTGTCAGTGTGTTATTGTGTGTGTTTGTGCAAATATTTTACACACTGCCTCTGAGATAAGCCTGAATGCCTGTGCCAAGCTATCAAGGGGGTGAGCAGGGGTTATCTGAGCTGTGTATCTCCCTTACCCTGGCTAGAGTGAGGTCCCCTACTTGGACAGGGTGTAAACTGACTGCCACCTAGAGACCCAATTTGTTAACACCTATGTAGTGCAGGCATGGTGCAAATGAGTGATTAGAAGCAATTCATTCATGTGGGCTCCATTTTGGATACCTCAAACCTGCCTTTGTGCCAATGACGGAGATGAGGATGTTTTCCTAGACAGTGGAGTTTATTGCTGATATTCCTGAAGCTGGAGGGAGGAGACCCTAGACATAGAAGAGGGGAAAAGGAGACAAGTTTTCTCTAGAAATTGTATTTGGGTGTTTGTTGAGAGGAGCTGCTGATTCATATTCCTGTAGTACAATCATTTGTTAAATGGTGGGGGTGATTGTGGGACTTCAGTCTTTGTTGTTCAAGGTAAAATGGACCCCTTAGTGAAACCAGCCTTTTGTCTTTTCACTCTCCATTGTGGCTGATGGCAGCCAGGTGCAAGAAGTTCACACTTCTTTGCAACTCTGTTGAGGTGCTTCAGGCTGGAGATTACCCTGCTGTGAGGAGCATCACACTACAGAAAGGCTGTGTATGGAGAGCAGCCTGAAGAGTATACTTGAAAGGAGAACCAACCAAAACAGTTTCAGCCTCAGAGGACTTCTGTGCATCCAGCATTTGTGTCTACCTGACAGCCAGAACCCAGAATTGAGGGTTGTCACCTGATTATTATTCTTGCTGCAAGAGCTGCTTATCAGTCCTTGAGTGGCTAGAAGTCAGCCTGCCTACTACGAGAGGGAAAGAGTCTGACATCCTTGCAGGAGGAATACCTGCAGAAGAGGAGCAAGGTGCACTGTTACCCCAGTGTTCAAGGTCAGTTTAAGAGGATGACTATGAAGATCGATCTTGGTATCTCAATATCAGAGTGCCCCAGACTCTTGTGTGCAATTCCAAGTGAAAATCATAAAGATTGTAGCTTAGCCTTAACCAGTGTTCCTGAACTGAGAAGTGCAGCCTGTCTTAAGCCACTTTGCCCTATCGGAAAAGTGCAATGGGACATGGGCCACTATGAGCAAGAAGTGTGTCGTACTTTGCATCACAGAGCCTGAACTGTTGAACTTTGAGGTGTGATCCAAGTCAAGATTGTGGTATGCCCCAAATTGTGAACAGATCTACTGTACAACAAGATAGTGGTAAGATTGAAGCTGCTGCCACAACACAGGAACAAAAAACAAAAACGACCTGTGTGAGGCTTCCACTCTGGTCGTGTTGGTCTGTGCTAGTGTGCACCAACCCGAACAGCCTAAGCAGTGCTGTTATAAGTACCTACTGGAATTGTCATTAAGATTACCCAACTCTCCCCTGTGCAGCTGTGCCAGAAGTGCTGAGGAGGCAGAGGATTACTAAATGGGTTGTGACATTCAAATATCTGAAGAGCTGGAGAAGAGCTAGTTTGCTATATTAAACAGTGATGATTGGTTGTTTGTCACAGGAACATTAGAGGCTTGTGCTGCTTTTGGCTGGAAATGTGTTACATTATAACCAAAGCAACATAACAGAAATAAAAATAACCATTCACAACACTAAACATGGTCTACACACAAGTACTATAGTACATCACATTAAAATCATATCTCAATAATCTTGCACAATTACCTAGCAACACAAAATGCAACTTAACACATGACTACACAACAGATCACAGAACATCACATAGTACTACATTTTTGTCACACATTACCACCACCAGAAACCTGCTTTCATAGCATGATGGTAAACAATGTTTGCAACATGCACTTCTTTAGCCAACCACCAAGGACATGAAATAATGCCAGACAAAAATGATTTGTGATCCAAACACAGAGTCGGCTACAGTTTTGGGCTGACTGTTGTCTTATATAGTTGAAGAGCTGGAGTAGCACTATTTTACAACCTGAAGCCATAGAAAATAGTTGCCTGTCAAGGGAACTTTAGAGGCATGTGATAGGTTGGGCCATAAATGTCACTGCATTTGAGACATAGGGGGTCATTCCGACCCCGGCGGGCAGCGGAAGCCGCCCGCCTGGCGGGAACCGCCAAAAGACCGTACCGCGGCCCAGCGGGAAAGCCCCTACAACAATGAAGCCGGCTCCGAATGTAGCTGGCGGAGTTGAAGGGGTGCGACGGGTGCAGTGGCACCCGTCGCGATTTTCAGTGTCTGCACAGCAGACACTGAAAATCTTTATGGTGCCCTGTTAGGGGGCCCCTGCACTGCCCATGCCTGTGGCATGGGCAGTGCAGGGGCCCCCAGGGGCCCCACGACACCCGTTCCCGCCATCCTGTTCCTGGCGGTATTTACCGCCAGGACCAGGATGGCGGGAAGGGGGTCGGAATCCCCATGGCGGTGCTGCAAGCAGCGCCGCCATGGCAGATTCCTTGGGCCAGGGGTAAACCGGCGGGAAACCGCCGGTTGCCCTTTTCTGACCGCGGCTTTACCGCCGCGGTCAGAATGGCCCTGGAAGCACCGCCAGCCTGTTGGCGGTGCTTCTGCGGTCCCCGGCCCTGGCGGTCGGAATGACCCCCAAAGCTTAAGTAAAAAAGAGAACATAGCTTTGAGATATATGGTTATGGTTTGGGGGGACTGACCCACTCAGGCAACAGCCACAACCCATGTCAGGTGGAACCACAAACAGTCACTAAAATACTATGTGCTTAACCCTCTGGCAGCTTGGAACGAAAGCAATCAAGCTTAACTTGCGTGTGATGTATAAAGAATTCATAGAGCACACAAACAATAACAATAATAAAAAGCTGCAATGTTATCTTCTCAAAGCCCAGCATGAAGAGTCCTGTTCACTGTGAGGAGATGGCGAGGAGCAGGGGCAGCAGTGCAGATAGTTGTCGCTGTAGCACGAAGGACAGGCACAGCACCATGGTCAGCCGTCACTCTAGCACAAAGGTTCTGTTGGGTGTAAAGGATGGTCGTTGCTGGAGCTTTGCTTTGGTGGTCACTGTGGGATGTTGATAATGTAGCAGGAAGTGTTGATCTTGCGCTGTCAGTCGTTGCTGGCGGGTTCACTAGAGCTTTGCAGGGGCAGTTGGCAGTGAGGTCTTGGCACTTACTGGCACATTCATGGTACCTTAGGGTGTGAGTTATAGCTAATTGAATGAACTCTAACAAACTATAACTGCTGAATTTCAATGGTTTTGTACGAGTAAATTCAGAACCTAACTATAATGTCCCTCTAACCTTTGTTTTTTGCAGTAAATTTCTAAGGTTTTTTAATTCTGTTTCCTAACTATACCATCCCTGTAACATTTGTTTGTTCAGTGAATGTTGAAGTTTTTTTTTAACGTAAATTAATTTTCATTACTATATGTAAATCCAACCACTGCCGCTCATGGTCTTTGGCCGTGCGTGGTGGAGGATGGCCACAGGGCCTGGCCGCCAATGGGTGTGTGAGGGTCTGAGTGGGTCTGTGCATGGGTGTCTGATGGTGTGAGTGTGTCTGTGAGTGGGTGTGTCAGTGTCTGAGTGGGTCTGTGAGTGAGTGCATGAGGGTCTGATTTGTTCTGTGAGTGGGTGCATGAGTGTCTGAGTGGGTCTGTGAGCGGGTGTGTGAGGTTTGGAGTGGGTATGTGAGTGGGTGCATCAGTGTCTCAATGGGTCTGTGCATGGGTGCATGATGGTCTTAATGGGGTTGGGAGTGTGTGCATGAGTGTCTGAATGGGTCTGTGAGTGGGTGCATGAGGGACTTAGCAGGTCTGTGAGTGGGTGCATCAGTATCTGAGTGGATCTGTGAGTGTGTGCTTAAGTGTCGGAGTGGGTATGTGAGTGGGTGTATGATGGTCTGAGTGGGTTTGTGAGTGGGGGCATGAGTGTCTGAGTGGGTCTGTGAGTGGGTACATGAGGGTCTGAGTGGGTCTGTGAGTGGGTGTCTCAGTGTCTGAGTGGGTCTGTGAGTGAGTACATGAGGGTCTGATTTGTTCTGTGAGTGGGTACGTGAGGGTCTGAGTGGGTCTGTGACTGAGTGAATCTGTTAATGGGTGTGTCAGTGTCTGAATGGGTCTGTGAGTGAGTGCATCAGGGTTTGAGTGGGTTTGTGAGTGGGAGCATGAGTGTCTGAGTGGGTCTGAAAGTTGATGTGGGAGTCTATGAGTGGGCCTGAGTGGGTGCATGAGTTTCTGAGTGAATGAATGAGTGTATGAATGAGTATGTGAATTTCTTTTGCTTAGTCATGATTAATCTCGATGAATCACGAATATCGCACATGGTGGGTGAAGAAAAATAATTTAAAACCCATAGTTTGACCCTCAAACACCCCTATACCACACTCCAGAGATCAGGGTACTTCCACCCTGACCCCTTATGTTACTTTTCATTTTGTTTTTTAGCCCCAGGAACCATGTCCCGAGACCTTAAAGTGGGAGCCACAACTTTCTCTTCTGGTTGTGGCCAGCAATGACAGTGTTTATATTAGAGCTCACATTTGCAAAAATGTGTGAATATTTACAAATTATTCATGACCTCAGATATATATATATATTTATATATACATTTATATCCTAGTGATGAATTATTTGTGACCTCAGAAATACATACATACATGTAATAGCTAGTGGGGGTCGTCACAAGGTAGTCATAATTAGGAACACGTTTCTGTAGAAGAAGCATTTTTTAACTTGCCTATACCTTCAGCACCGTTTGACTAATATTCACAAAATTTTCTGAGAAAAGTGCTCCAATGACTCTTTTTGCAGACAAAAAATTTGGGGTGGTCCATCAAGCAGGTGCAGACAAAAATGGGAGTAAAAAAAGTTGTGATTCCCACATTAATTTCCAGAGGATCTTTGAACAAGAATACAGACCGAACTACTTGATGGAATTACACCAAATTGGGCAGAAAGCTATGTTTCAGTACCCAGATTAAATTTATGGATATTTGGTGTAAATTCACTCAGTAATTTTTGAGAAATTAAGGAAAATCCAAATTTGTATATCTGAAATTGTGAATAATTCACAAATATTTGCAAATTTTCGCAAATGCGCACGCAAATGAAAGCGCTGTACTTGGCTGGCCACAACCTGAACCGAAAGTTGCTGCTGGCGTTTTATATTACAGGAGAGGGTCTCTGGGGCTGAAAAACAAAATGAAGTATAGCATAAGGGGTCAGGGTGGCAGTGCCCTGACCCCAGGAGTGTTATATAGGGGCATTTGAGGGTCAAATTATGGGTTTAAAATGTGCGATATTTTGAATTCATTGAGATTGATCAAGATTAATCATGAATAAGCAAAATAAATTGAAAACATTCACAGAATCATTCATACACTAATTAATTCACTCATAAATGCACTCAGTCTCATGTGCCCACTGATAACTCACTCAGATACTCATGCAGCCACTCAGACCCACTCATAGTCTGCCACACCCTCTTTCAGAATCATTCAGACACTCATGCAGCCACTCACAGACCCACCCAGACCCTCATGCACTCACTCAGAGACCCACTCATACACTACCACACCTACTCACAGACCTATTCAGACCCTCATGCACCCACTCACAGACCTAGTCAGAAACACATGCATAAACTCACAATCCCACTCAGACCCTCATGCACCCATTCACCGACCCACTAAGGCACTGATGCACCCACTCGCAGACCCACTCAGACTTTCACGCACCCACTCACAGACCCATTCAGACACTCGTGCACCCACTCACAAAACCATTGGGATCTACGTGTACCCATTCACAGGCCCACTCAGACACTGAAGCACCCACTCAGAGCCCCACTCCAACATTGATGCACCTAATCACAGTCCCATTCAGACCCTCAGACACCCACTCACAGAACCACTCAGAGACTCATGCTCCCACTCACAAACCCACTCAGACCCTCAAGCACCCACTCACAGACCCACTGGGACCATCATGTACCCACTCACAGACCAACACTGACACTGAAGCACCAACTCACAAGCCCACTCAGACACTGATGCATCCACTCATAGACCCACAGAGACCCGCATGCACCCACTCACAGATTCAATCAGGCACTCATGTACCTACTCACAAACCCAATCAGACCCCCATACATCCACTCACAGACCCACTCAGACAATGAAGCACCCACTCACAGACCCACTCAGACACTGACCCACAAACTCAAAGACTCACTGAGACCCTCACACACCCACTCACACACCCACTCAGACACTCATGCACCCACTCACATACACACTGAGACCATCATGTGCTCACTCTCAAACCCACTCAGGCCCCCATGCATCCACTCAGACCCACTCAGACACTGACTCACCCACTCACAGACCCACAGACACTACTGCACCCACTCACAGACCCACTCAGACCTTCACGCATCCATTCACATACTCACTTGCACACTTATTCACCCATTCACTAATCCATTAAGGCCCTCATGCACCCACTCACAAACTCACTCAGACACTGATGCACCTACTCACAGACTCACTCAGACACTGACAAACTCACTCACAGACCCACTCAGCCCCTCATGCACCCACTTACAGACCCACTCAAAGACTCATGGACCTACTCACAAACACACTGATATCCTCATGCTCCCACTCCCAGACCCACTCAGACACTGACCCACCAAATGACAGACCCGCTCAGATCCTCACGCCCTACTCACAGACCCACTCAGACACTCATGCACCTGCTCACAAACCCACTCAGCCCCTCATGCACACACTCACAGACACACTCAGACACCGAAGGACCAACTCACAGATCCACTGTGCCCTAAGGTAACTACAACTTGCACCCCCGCCATGCACAGCTTTTTCTTCAAAAATTTGATGGTAATGTTTAATTTATAGTTTTAAGGATGTTCTAGAAGTTGTCATGTTTTCTGTAATATCTGGGGTAATTAGCACTGTATAGTGAGGGTGCAATATATAGTTACATTAAGGCGTGTGTTATAGTTACTTGAAAGAACTCTAACTATGACTGCTGAATTTCTATAGACCAATTCTCTGTAACTAATTTCCAACAATTGATAAACAAGTCAAACGCGGCACTCCCAGGATATTACAAGGTCTTGATCACGGTTAATGAGTACTTCATTCGTTTTGCTTTTATACAATTTTCCACCCAGTGCCATTATGTGGCATTGTGGGATACATAGTTCCAACAAAAAATGAATGAAACAAACCCAATTACTCTAATCAAATCGGAAGGTGTGACTTTATTAAAATAATTATAATAACCACAAAAAACATAATTCAGCAACTTTTACACAGATAATTTGTCAGTTATACCTACAGTTTCAATGTTGTCAAAAAGACGGATACAGGGAGATAGTCTAAAAATATTATTTTCCTAAATATTTGTAGATATATTCCACGATTTCGACATACCGTTTTTATAGCAAAATCCAAATCCACATATCCTCTATAGGAACTGCATTTGTTTTGGGGTATAGTACCCTCCTATCATTGATAACTTGCACATATCACTGGGTAATCCATATTTAAAGTTTGTTTTCAGAACATGTCTTTTCACTGTACTCATGTATCACTCCCATAAACGACAATATAATCCTTCATCCCATTGATCCCATATGGGGTCTTGGTTTTTAATCTATTAATAAATCTTGATTCTAGTCATCTTAGTTGTTGGACCCTGTCTGTCCCTCTCTCATGTTTTTTTAATAGAAGCTATGCCAAAATATCTTATATATATATATATATATGTACTTATATATTCAATTAAAAACCCAAAGATTACAGAGACGTTATAGTTAGGCTCACATTTTAAATGTACAAAACCATAGAAATTCAACTGTTATAGTTAGTGTTATTTCCTAAGAAAACTATAACTTCCCCCACCATTCACAGTTTTCTCCTCAATACTTTTAATGCAAATGATACAATAAGATTATCACTCTTATTATCAAATATGCCCTCAGTGCTGTAATTTGTGGAGTAATTGGCAGTGCATGGCTAGGGAGCAACTTATAGTTACTTGAAATACCTATGGCTATAACAGTTGAATTTCTATGGTTTTGAATGTTAAAAATGTAAGCCTAACTATAACGTCCCTGTAACCTTTGTTTTCTCAATTCAAGTTCTATGTTTTTTAACTCTATTTCCTATCTATAACATCCATGTAATTTTTATTTTTTTCAGTAAATTTCATAACTATACATTAATCCAACTGCCGCAGGCCTGCAGCCAACCCCTATAACAACCCAACCCCGTTCTGCACATGGTCTTTGGCTGTGCACAGAGGGTATTGGCCACAGGCCAGTCCCTATCACCACTGAACCCGCACTACTTTCAACCGTGCGCAGCAGGGGCTGGCTGCATAGCCTGGCCTGCTGACAGGCCCTGTGGCTAACCCCTATAACTACCCAACCCCATGCTGCAAACGGCCTTTGGCCATGCTCAGCCGGACTTGGCTGCACGGCCTGGTCAGTGACCATTCCCCATATCCAACACCCCTAACCACCTAAACACCCCCTGTACACAGCCTTTGGCAATGCTCAGCGGTAGTTGGCTGCAGGTCTGCATGCCTTCCTCCCCAGCTGATTTCAGCCCCGGAAACCACATCCCCAAGGCCCTGAAATTGTAATTTTTTTTTGGTGGGGGGCCACACAGACCCCCTCCTCATGCTGATCTCAGCCCGAGGACTCCAACTCCCAGGACACAGACTAAATATTTTATGGGGAGAAAAGGGGCAGCATGGACCCCTCCCCAGGCTGATAATGTCCCCGGAGACCCCATCCCCCAGAGCCAGGCCTAAATATGTATTTTTTGGGGGGGATGGGGCTGTGTGCCCCCCACCCCAGGCTGATCTCGGCCCCAGGGACACTATCCCTTGGGCCTGGCCTAAATATTTGTTATTTTTGGGGTGATAAGGGCCCAGCTGCCCCCCTCCTCAGGCTGATCTCAGCTCCGGAGACCCCATCCCCCAGGGCCTCGCCTAAATAATTAATCATTTTTGGGGGCAGGGGGCCCACAGCTCGCCTTCCGGGCCAATCCAACCCCAGGGACAGCATCCCATATGGCCCGGCCTAAATAATTATTGTTTTTTTGGTGGGGAGGAGGCCCTGCAGCCCCCTTCCCAGGCTGATTTAAGCCCCGGGGACCCCACTTCCCATGCCCCGGCATAAGTATGTTTTTTTGTGGGAAGGTTGTCTCTGTGTCCCCATCCAATTAAAGCCCGAGGACCCTATCCACCGGGGGGTCTGGCCATCAACCCTTGGTGCCCTCCAGGGTACCCAGTGTACATTAAGGACTGCGGGGGGAGCCTCATGGCCTCCGTGGTCCCAGCCAGCTCTCTGCCTTATGCAGGAGCGGGCATTGCTTTTGCACAGAGGGAGCTGGAAAACATGCAGTTCTCTGTCTGCAAAAGCAAATGTTTCCCTGCCCATGGAAATCTCTGCTCTGAACATGCAAGAGCGGTTTCAAAGCTCTTGCTTACTCAAGGAAGAATGTTTGCTGTGGTTTGGCAGCAGCTGTCAAAGCAAATAGGTTGGGCACCCAGGGACTTAGCAGGAGCCGGCCCTGGGGAGTGGTACACCCCAGAGCCATTAATGTTTTCTTGAGGGGGCAGCATGGCCTCCCCTTCAATAGGGAAAGAGCCCTGAGGCATTCTAATTTATGCAACCCCTGCATTGAATTTCATTGTTGCCCCAGGGAGGTAGAGGTCCACATGCTGTGTGGGGGCAGGCGGCCCCCACATCACATTAGGTTCAAGCCCTAGGTAGGTGGTAGTCCATGGGCGGGGGTCGTGGGTCCCACCACACATATTTTATCTATCACCCCAGGGAGGTGGTTGTCTCCGGGACTGTGGCAAAGGAAGTTGGGCTCCCCAACACAAATAAAGCATTTTGCCTAGGAGAGGGGTTGTTCCCCGTTGGGGGGACCGCGCAGCCCCCGCACACATATTATCAATCACCCTGGAGAGGTGGTGGTCCTTTTTTGCTGTACTCTTTCTTGTCTCCTCAAAAAATAATGACTCTAGTGTCTGACTGATATTTTTTCCCTTTCTGTTCTCCTATACCGTGATCCAACTTGACCACAAGATCATAAATGTCGGAACACTCCTCTGGGGGTTACTGACCTAGGGGAGAACATCCTTCAACTCATCACGAAGCCCTTGATAGAAGAAAGGTTCCCTTATTCACTGGCCTCTGTGTTGTAGTTTAGCAGCGATTAGATTAAGCATTAGCAGAAGACATCTTGTATTTAGTAACTATTGTGAACATTTCGCGGAATCCATTTTGTATTCATGGCAGCCATTTTCTCTGCCACATGCTGCCATGTGCTCACCATGTGCTCTGTCCTACCTTTCTGTTAACTACTCTTGAAAATCTGCCTAGTGACAAGTTATATTTAGCATCTCCCACTTTCGCACATGCTCAGTAAGGTCTGCAGCTGTTAGTCCTTGAAAACTGTTAGCCCCTCCTACCTGTCGACTGTGCATTTCCACATGACCTTACATTTATGCAAGTCTTGCTTCTATAACTGTACCACCTCCGTTTAGCCCCTGCGTGGGTATAAAAGGACCATGCTCTCTCATTTCAGTGTGCTACTTCAAACATTACCAAAGGGTGCTGTTTGAACTGTAGTACCACCTCATGAGGTTTAATAAACTTTGTCTTTTATTTCAGTTTCTGTGCCAACTTCTTCCTACATGGTCTGAGGACTTTGTGCAGAGAAATGTGAACCCCTTGCACTAGTAGGCCTTGCTGAGGCTTACTTCAACAACTGGGTTTCTGAAATCCATCTTTGAATAAGGAAATGTAGGTAAGTAAATCCTCTCAAATTCCAAAGTTCATTATTGCTCGTCTGCATGAAGGTGTGTTGAGCAAACAGCTTTCTCATGGCCTACTTAAAGATAGGAAAACATTAGAAGAGCATATCATTATTCGTCAGTATGGGGACAGACCAGTAAGAAAATATTCTTGCCAAATATGGAATCACCAAGGCCTCCATAGAAACATCATAAGGAAAGGCTGCTGGTCTGCAAAGGAAGTGTAAGTAGCACGGGTTCATGAAAAAACTGAACTTAGAACTATGTCTCAAGAAACGTTCAGAAGGAGCTAGTGGAACCTGAGGTGGTGTCACTATTGTTAGATTCATGACTGATGGAATTGGATTTGAACCTGGGATGGGAGAAGTTCCTGACGAAGTGGGGTCTCCACTTGGAGTGAAGAATCAGACTGGTTTTAGGACATGTAGATGCATTTTAGGTCAGTCTCCTGATCCCTCTCCCCAAGAAACAGTCCTCAGCTTGCATCTTTTTAGCTCTGACTTTAACTCCTGATTGTTTTGGCGTAGAGTGACTACCTTTGTCCGGTGAGTTGAAAAGGCCCAAGCAAGATCTGAGAGACTTGCAGTTTCTTGTGAAGAGGCCTGGGTCAAGTCCTGGGGCCGAAGGGGGTGTTTGGAATCCATGTTTACCCAAGCACGCCTCATATTCAAGGGCTTGGCTTTCTACCAAGACAAGAAAACACTAGAATGAATGGTTCCACTAGTATTCAGGAGCAGAGCTGAGAAGATGAATCTCCCTGAAGGCTGACACGATGCTCACTGCACCAACAACTGTATACAGGAAGCAGCCCCTGGGGGAAGGGGGCTGGGAACGAGAAAAATAAGGTTGCCTGATTTCTTCTACAAATCAGGTGGGAGTGAGTTAGCCTCAGCGTTAGTTACACAAAACCATACCAGTATGTGTTCCCTGTTAATCAGATACCTCTTTTGTAGGCTCTTCATCATGTCTTGCTTGTTCCTAAATTTCAGAGGGGCGTATTGTCTTCAGGGTCTTCTTAGTTCTTCTCTTCTGGCTTAAATGCTGTGGCCTTTTCATTGTGAATGTCTTTGGCTGCTGTTCTTCAATAAAATCCTTGAAAAAAACTCAGCATGCCATCGTCCAACAAGCCTTGTTTCATTTGCTGTGCTCTTTTTCATGGCTAACACAAGCGTGTGATAATGTTTCTTACCATGCAAGTAATGATTGTCTGTTTTGTTTTCCTTGCAGGGGATTGCCTTGAACAAAAAACATTGACTCTGGATGTCAGGATGAAAGGTAGATGCCACACCAGAGTCCAGTCTGCAGGATCAGGAAAGTGGTGTCAAGTCTTCAAACACCAAACAGGACCTAGAGACAACAAACAGCAAAACAGTTGGCCCATGCAGGGGCACAGCTTTTGTACAAGACCCTGCCCTTGATGTTAGCCACTCCCCAAGGCAATGTGAGTAGGCAGGGTTTCCAGGGGCTTTAGAAAGGAGGCCACAAGTAAAAGGGCAATGGCTGTAGGAAGGAGGCCAAAATTAAGAGGGCAATGGCAATGTGGGGCCTTGCAGCACTGTACTACAGGAACAGGAGTATGGGGAGGTGGAAGGGTCTAGATAACAGGAGCAAGAGTGTCAACTAGATCTAGGGTGACAGGGGACATAACCAGGCAGCACAAACAGTGCAGGGGAGAAAGACACAACACAGGTTGGACGAAAGCTAGGCCCACTGGCAAAACTGGTGCCCTTGTCCAAAAGCCATGCACTGAGAAGGTTGGTCACCTGCATTCGTTGATTGGATGGCTTGGCCAGAAGTCATGCACAGTGGGCTTGACTGCCAACAGTTGGCTGGGTGCAGTTCCAGCTGCAGGTTAATCCCTGCAAATAAACTCTGCTTGCACAGCTAAAGACTCACCAAAGTGGGGGATTGTTGCCCAATGCAGGTTGGGTTAGGGGACACGAAGCGAAGCCCTTCAAATAAATCCCATTGTTCACCACTAGGCCGTTTCACTTTGTATGTTGGGTACACCCTGTGAATTTGGCACAATGCCTTGACCTCAGCCAGATACTGTTCACAATATATACTCCACACTGCTGAGGTTTTTTGTTACTCAAATCTGTATCTACAAAGACTTGTAGAAATAGATTTGTGGCAAAGTCCAGTGCCTGTATGAGGCTGGCATAACAAGGAAAAATATCTCTTTCTGTAAGGTGAAAGCCTCAAAGGTAGATTTTCTGCCGAAAGAAGCCATTCCTGCACAAAAACTGTCCTGACTATGCTTGTGTTGGTGCAAGGCAATACATGGTGCTCCAGCACATGAAGAGAGCAGACACTGTATTGTTTCATTGGTCCCATGACGTGTATTGTAGTATTGCAGATGTGGCACACTAGAATAATACCTTGTTTATTTTGGATTGAAATGCTAAATTTTTTAAAACTTTTTGGCTTTAACACTTTTATGCATACATCACACAGGTGTACAGACCCGCTAACCTATTTAGAACCATTCTTCTGCCTTCTACATAGGACAAAGGAGACACTGAAAATCGCGACGGGTGCCACAGCACCCGTCCCACCCCAGCAACTCCGCCGGCTCCATTCGGAGCCGGCTTCATTGTTGCTGGGTCTTTCCCGCTGGGCGGGAGGGCGGCCTTTTGGCCCGCCTGGCGGAGACCGCCAAAAGACCGCACCGCGGTCAAATGACCGCGGCGGTCATTCTGACTTTCCCGCTGGGCGGGCGGCGCCCGCTGCCCGCCGGGGTCGGAATGACCCCCAAAGTGTTTTTGAAGGAAGGTTTTAGACAGGTTTCTGGACAGTCAGCAGATATGGTGTCTCAGTGGATGATGCTATTCAGGCCCTACCTCAAGTTATGGAGGACAGATGTGAGGCAGGATCAGAAACTGAGACTGCATCCGATGGAGAAGAACATGGGGTAGTATCTGGAAGGAATTTTTCAGAGTGCAGAGTTCCATCTGATGAATCATCTTCTAGCGATGATGAGGAACATGATCATGCAAGCCATGATGTATTTTCGCAAGCAAAATCATTCCCCTTCACAAGCACAATCTGTGCTGTGCAGATACAGTAGCAAGACAGGCTAGCCCAGAGAACAGACACAAGCAAGCACTGAGCAAGCACAGAGCAAGTGCTCTCTTTGCAGACCCCAATGTAGTGAAGCCTCACATTCCCCCGTTCACTGCAGATGATAGATGTAAAGTCGATACAGCAAATAAATTGCCTATTGACTATGTCCATCTGATTTTGGATGTTGATTTCTTTGAGGAAGTTGAGCACCAAACGGATTTGCATGTTGTTGAACCGTTTCTGAGGGAGAATGGAGGCACTCTTAGGCCTGTTTCTATGGCACACGGGTGTACTCTCACTTCACTTTGGGAGTTGAAGAAATTACTGGAGATTAGATTCAAAATGGGGTATTGCACAAACCAAGCATATTGTCCTCCTGGTCTACTTGCATGAGTTCAATAACACACAGCTTCAAACAAGTCATGAGCAGAGGTTGTTTTCTTCAATTGCAGCATATGCTGCAGTGCTCCCAGACAACCCAGACTGTGACAGCTTGTTCAAAATGTGGCTGTCATCTAACATTTGTCTGCCAATTTTCCAAAGATTTATAATCATTGAAAGAGCCGGGTTGTAGCCTGCTCATCCTGATAAGCCATCTGAGCTGGAGTGCAGGGAGGAGGGATCACATTTACCTGAATGGGCTGTGCCTGCCCTCGCACAATGCAGTCTCCAACCCCCTGGTGTGTGTGTCTGTGGCCTAGCCTGGGCAAGGCAGGATCTTGTGAACAAAAAAGACTTTCCTTTGACGTTTGCCTACTTCAAAGGCAGAAAGGGGTTTAAGTAGTGAAACCTCTGCCAAGGAGAAATGCTGAAGAGCTGAGGAGAAGTGCTGCCCCTGCCTGTGACTGTGCTTTGTTTTCCTATCCTGCAGTTGCTGCTTCTGCCTGTAAAAGGGGACAAAGACGGGACTTTGTTGTGCATTCCTGCTTAAGAGGTATCTCCAAGGGCTTGGACTGCGCTTACATCCAGTTTTGAAGCCTTAGGGACAGCAAAGGCTTCACCAACCAGTCTCTGAGTCTGCATGCTGTGGACTCTAGCTTGCCAGAAGGTGCCATTCCAGTTCCTGGGCTCCTGGAAGGGAATTTCTGGAAAACATCCTATGAAACGACACTGGATGATGCTGTGCAACTCGGTAAGGACACCGCTATATGGAAAATGCAACGCCACCTGCACCTGAAGCCGTGGACCTCACAGAAGCGCAACAACCCCATGGAGTCTGTAGGCATTGCGTCGCAACAGCCACTGATCCCACAAGAACTTGCAGAGACCGGAGTGCCGTAGGCCTGGCGTTCGTGACACCCAACTCCGTCACAGTGCCTGTGACATGATTGCGACCCCGTGAGGTCGCCCCTCAGCATCATGACTTTGCCGAACTTCGTCTTTGCCGGAGACACCAAGGGAACGACACATCACAACCGATCCCACCTCACCTCCACCGCTCCGCAGTAAGGACCTGACTCCTCTTCGCTATGCCTCTGCTCCTCTGCCCCACAACGCCGGAACTGACACTGCCTTGGATCCAAAGATGCCTCTCTCCCCGACTCCATGCACAAGCCTGTTTTCCACACTTTTTGTTAAGGTACTGTACCTGGGGTCTGTGTGACTCCGCAAACGGTGCCAGTGGTGTCACATTGTGGGAAACGACTCCGGCACGACGACACTTAACATCAAATTGCAGTATTGGTGCTTCTAGGCACTATTTTTATGTTTTTAATTGCTAAAGTCTTGTCTATTTAGATACATCTTTATTATTTTTCTAAACCTGTGTGGTGTCCATTTTGTAATGTTTCACTGTATTACTATGTTTGTTGGTACAAATCCTTTACACATTGCTTCTGAGATAAGCCTGACTGCTTTTGCCAAGCTACCAAGGGGGCAAGCAGGGGTTATCTAAGTGTGTTTCTCCATTGCCCTGACTTGAGTGAGGGTCCTTACTTGGACAAGGGGTAACCTGGCTGCCAACCAAAGACCCTATTTCTAACAAAGATGTTTACTCTCTTGGTCCATTTGGTAACATACAATGCATATGTAGTATGCTGTTAGACCACCATAGGAAGACTGATGTCTTTCACTGAGTTTCAGTTCACCGTCATTGAAAGTCTTACTGCTGAAAAAGCACTAGCCTCAACTGAGACTGCTGTGGAGGATGTTTCAAGGCTGCCATACCAGCACTTTCCCAACTGCATTCCATCAACAGTGAGAAAACCTTGACCATGCTATCTTTGCAGAATCTGCTGTAAGCAAGGACAGAGGCAGGATTAATGCTGTTAGTGTCCCCAGTGCCCATCTCAGCCAGGCCTGTTTTCCAACTTGCTCTACATTGTACCATATAAAAGTGAAGTATTTGGAAATTGACTGAGGTAGAGCTGTCCTAACATACACCTGTCAATCGCTGTACATGGATGCAGTTATTCCAAGGGCCACTGCTTTACTAGGCAAGCAGCCTTACAAATTGTTTCCTCTACGTGTCGGGCCTGCCCAACTGCCATCCTGGGACACTGTGGCTCATTTCTGGGTGGAGTGTTTACTCTATAAAGCTACGCACTGCACTTCAGGAAGCAGCTTGCTGTTCCAGTCTTTTTTGGCCAGTAGCTTTCTGTGTTCACCTACCTGATGTCATGCTGTATTTCTGCATTCCCACCATTCTCTGGCGTTCCCAGGTGTCCTCGAGGAATCTCCTGCCACTCAACTTCTCCTCTCAGCCGAATTACGATGCATCTGGGTGTTCTCGCATTCTTCTTCATTTGGAGAGTTTGTAAACTGCAAAAACCTAAAAGGAAACAATAAGAAGAAAAAGCAACTAGTGAATTATAATTGGGTAACGAACCAAGTTTGCAACAATAAATATAAGGACACTTATCTGATTAATTATTGATGATAATAATTTCTGAAGTCCTATAATGACGAAACGTGTAACAAAAGCACACAAAGTATTGTGAGCTTCAATAAACTAAGATTTTGTGGCACCATAGCTAGATTGTAGTCAATATTCAGATGCTTATGGAAGTATATTGTCATATTTTGAACTGCATTTAGCCTGTTTGTTATAATGCAATGTATGTTTGGTGAACTGAAGCAAGTATCTTCCTTGCATTTTAGACAGGAAAGCCACATTGATTTACATCTCTACCACACTTACCAGACGGAGGAGAGGATCATATGGTACACCCCCTGAGGCCCTCATTTGGCAGTTTTGACAGTCCGAGGACCACCACGGTGGAGGTGGCGGTCGTATCGCCATGGGCCCGGCAGAGTGGACCACCATATTATGAGCACGGGGATAGAACCAACAGAACTTTGCCAAGTCGCCTCCCGAACCACCACTGTGGACGGATTGCTGCAGCCGGTGGCAAGCATATCCAGGCCGGCGATGACGCTGTTTCCCACAACCCTATGATGAGGGTGCACACTGCCAGGATTTCCTGGGCAGTCGCACCACCACAAAAAGCCTGTTGGATACGATTCACTCAAAAGTGAACACTCACCTTCACGAACACAGGCATGTCCGCAGGCGCCATAGAACACGAATTGCAAGTGTTCCTAATGCGCCTTCTGGCAATTGAACTCCAGGATCAGGACTGCGACTAAGACACCAACAGTAAGTATACCCGCCTAGCACACACTGGAGGGAAGTATATTAGTACACACACAACACACACAACACAGCACAGCAAGCCACGCTCACACACATGCAAACAAATACCCGTACCAACACACACACTCACACACACCCAATTGCATTTACACCACACATACATGTGAAGGAAAGCCAGAACCAGGTTGCTACCATCTACACCAACGGTTTAGCTATGTACAATGGGAATTCTGTGTAACTGGGTCGTCACTATGTGGCTGTTCATAGAGTTCGCTAGGGGTTGTGGGTGTGTGGTTTGTGTTTGTTTCTCAGGTTTGGGGTATTCAAAATGTCGTGTTACCTACTATTGGCTGTACCTTTCTTGACCCACAGTGGTGTGCATTGCCAATCGTGTTCTGCTGTGTATGTTCCGTTGGGCAGGGATCTGTCACATGATAAGGTGAACGGAATAGTGTCGGCGTGGCGGGGCTGGAGTCGGACAGTTATCCTTTTGCTGCCGGTCGGCCTAGTGGTGTTGCATTTCTGGCTGTTTTTTGGGTGGTTTTCACTTTGTGACTCATAATATGATGGTCACTGTACCACCCATACTGACGGTATTTTGGTGGTATTCTGCACGGCGATCTTGCACAGATACCTCCAAAGTTTAATGAGTTCCTGAGTTTGGGTTTCATATAGTGTGAGAAAATACATATATACTACTACCTAGTAAATATTGCCTCTGTTTGATTACAGGAGGAGATTGAAAGGAACTTGAGTGACTCAGACATAGGACTTGCAGAACCTTTTTAGACACCCTCCATTCCTCTTCCTTCCCATCTTCCTGGTTGGATGGAGTAAACTTTGAATTCTGTTGGGTCTTCTTGTCTGACAGGGAGGTTGGGACTAGTCTTAGTGGCCGCATTTCACTCCTCCAAAATACCAGGTGGGATCCTGACAGAACACAAAGCCCACGTGGAGTTTTCACCTGAGTCAAATAGGGGCACAGGAGATTGCTTTGGCAGACTTGGCCCATACCTTGGTATTTTGCAAAAGGAGACTCAGGCATAAACCTCTATTGCTGATCTCTCCATGCAGCACCTCAGGGCCTTTTATGTGGCAGTCTTGTGGCCTACTCACACAGTTCACACAAGTGGGGTTCCTTTGTTATCAGAGACACACGGGAACTCTGGATGGTGCAACATGTATGCATCCCCACAGATTCCTGGAATTTTCCTACACAGACATGAAGAAAGTTTTAGGATTGCTAGGGCATCTGGATAAGGAATCCTAATGAAAGCCACACAGATTCTGCCACCATAGGTTCCCCCGACATTTCTCTTTTTAAAAAATATGCAGGTTTGCTAAATTTTCTGAGCCGCCAGCTGAGCTAGTGCCAAAAATCTACAGTTGCCAACATTGCAAACAAAGGGCCAGTTGTCATTATAAAAATGTGGTATTCTCATGTTGTATTTTGGCCCCTTTCCTTCCACATGCATTTGGCCTACCCACACCAGTGTGGTACCATGTTTATTAGGAGACTTGGGGAAATTCTAGGTAGTAGGAAATGTTTGCTTCTTGAAGATTCAAGAAATTTCCATCACAGAAATGTGAGGAAAATGTGTTTTGTGTCAAAGTTTGAGCTTTGTAAGGGCAGTTCAGTAGGGAAAACTAGTGAGAGCCACCCCAGTCACCCCATCTAGGATTTTCTGGTTGCATGACAAATTTTTACATTCAGTCCCTTTACATCATAGCAGCCTCTGCGCGCAAAGGTGTCTGCAGCATTTCAATGGTGCACCATATGGCCCATTATCTGTGTGCCTATCTTCCGGACTCCTTGGGCAGAGGGGGACTCCAACCCCCAGGTCACCTTGCTGCCGCTCTTCATAGCCTCAGTAATGCGGACGCTATTTAGCGTGCCGCGCACCGCGCTGCAGTTTCTTCCAGACTCCTTTGGCAGAGGGGGACTCCAACCACCAGGACACCTTGCTGCCACTCTCCATCACCTCAGTAACGTGGACGCTTTTTAGCGTGCCGCGCACCGCGCTGCAGTTTCTTCCAGAAACCTTGGGCAGAGGGGGACTCCAACCCCCAGGACACCTTTCTGCCGCTGCCGCTCTCCATTGCCTCAGTAACGCGGACGCTATTTAGCGTGCCGCACACCACACTGTGCGGGACGCACGCAGGTTGACCAGGCGAAGTCCGGGCCTGCCCTTGGCCCGGGCTTCGCCTGGTCACGACCTGCGCCCATCACAGACCGTCTGAGGCCGGGCTGGGCTCCCTCTCTGGGCCCCAAGGTATGGTGTTGGGTCCTCTTTGTGCTTGTGATTTCTAAAAGTATTATTTTGTACTTTCACTGAGATTTCCATTTATAATGGGGAAGCGCAAGGCGAGGGACAGCCCCGAAATGGGCTCTGTTAAGCCGAAAATCCTAAAAACGAATAAAGCTACGCAACCTCATACAAATTGCGGAACTAAAGAGATCGATAATTTGATTGAAGAAGTGGAACTGATTTGGAATAAAAAGGAGAGAAATGTACGGAAAGGGCCGAAATCGGTCACTCTTTTTCGGTTTCTAACTGCTGGATCTCATATCATCATTGATCCACAACCTACTAGCGCCTCACCCCAGGTACTAGTTTCTCAAAGTCTTTCCACAAGTGCTATCCCCCCTACACATCTTGCATCTTATCCCAACCCTGAAGAATCAAAAACAGATGTGATTATTCATGGAATCCCTTGTTCTAATTGCTTTTCTTTATTGGAATCTCAAGACTCGGATAATTCCCAATAGACTCTTCCGGCATCATTGCATTCTGAACGTGTCCCCCCTCGTGAAGACCTATTAGCATTGGTGATTAGGTAAAAGAGCGAAGTAGGTGAGCTGAAATCTTTACTGTCCGAAATTCTTAATTTCCTTAAAAAGAAAGATTCACCTTACTCCTGTGAATCTAAGATAATTCCCTTGCCAACTGACCACTCTTCTGTTTCTGGGCCTTTGCCAACTGGACCCCTGCCAATTTTAGAGGATGCACCAGGCCCCAAACAAAGGACTCATTACAGCAGATCTTCTGTGTCCTTCCCTGAAAACATCATGCCTTCTTTTCCCTATGCATATCTGAAATGGGACACCACACTAGCATCTCGTCGGAGCCCACATATGAACAATGACAACTATATTTATATGTGAAACGTACCTTCTTTACCTACAAAATCACGGGAAGACAAATTCTCACTTATTAATAAGGTCTTGCATTGGCTACGCCATGATAGAGGCTGTGGCTCAATTATCCATGCGGACATTTTATCTGCTGAACGCTTGACCGGGATACTATAAAACTTAATCTTACAAACCCCCATTTGGTAACGGGCCTGTTGCATATGGAAGCACATAATTATATGAGGAAAGAAACTGCTATTTTCTTCAGTGACAGCTGTCCTGTTGCTGGCAATACGAGTCCGAATCTTCCATTATACACGGCCACTCTGGCATTGAGCAGCGTTACAGGATATCATGCTTCCAATGGATTAATATCTGGCCCGGCTACTATGAATGATATGGGATCTGCTTCTAAAGGCCACAATGCATGTGAACTTGGGTCACCTCAGATATTGACTGACTACGTCCTTTTAGACCCCATAACATTACCATCAGTTCTGGTTCACTGGCTTCATCAATTTCAAAAAATCCATTAAGCTTAGGAGTTTTACCTTTATGGAAACCACCAACAGTTTTTATCAACAACCCCAAAACTGCACTTTCTGTTGAGTATGTTAATAGCTATCATTTAGATGATACATCTTGTAAACTTAATTGTTCCATTGCCCATTTAACTGTTGTCCTGGAATGTGGCTGGTATCAACAGTAAACCAGCTGACACTGAATGGAGGGTATATGTTGACAATTTCAACATTTGCATGTTTCAGGAAACATGGGCGACACATAGCATGTATAGGCAGGGGCTTTGTTGCTTTTCTAAAAAAGCTACGCCGTCCTTAGCAGGTAGAGCAGCAGGGGGTCTATGTACCTGGGTAAAAATTACAAAGGTGGGCGGAGTAAAGGAGCTATACGTAGATTCTCCTGACATCCTGGCTATAGTTATACAGCCAAATTGAGGCTTCCCTGACCTGTGCATAAAAATCTACAATAGACCGGGCCCTTCTAATCAACGGTCAGCTAGTATAGAGCTCCTGAATACTATAATTTTAGATCTCCGCCCAAAATACCATATTATCATAGCGAGGGATTTGAATGCGTCAATTGAACCTAACTCTGTTCTCATCGAGGTTATGCAGACCGAAGACGATATATGGAATATTCCCCCTTATTCAATCCAGCCAAACCCATCTAACGTCTGCATTAGGGCTCTGCAGATAATAGATCTCGTGATACTTCACGGTCTTCGTCCTGGTAAAGGCCGTTTTCCAGCTGATAGCCCTGCAAGACCAACCTTTTTTAGTGGGTCATATAGTAGCACCCTGGATTTTATTTTAGTTTTAAGGGTCTGGCACCATATAATAGATGGGAAAGTGGGCAATCTGCACACTAGTGACCATGCGCCTCTCCAAACTGTATATGATAGAACTTTTTTAGCAGGAGCTGTATCTTCCTCTGCTCAATCATCTACTGGTGTTTTGAAGCTGTCCAGTAACAGGAGTACAGTAAGATGGGATTCCTTTCAGAGATCCAACAAGCTACAGGACAAATTGCGTGTATTAGTTTCTAGTCACCAGCTTTGACGACCATTTTACATTCACTTCACTTGAAGTTATGTCTCTCCATTCGGATCTCTTTGCCACTCTTAAGGATTTGTTTTTTAAATCTGCTGGGACTCAAACTAACTCTTTTTCTCATCCTAGCAGAAAGAGGTTTCATAAGAGATGCAGAGAGGCCAAAAGCACCCTGATTAAGGTGTTAAGAACAAAAGATAGAGAAGAAATTGTTAATGCAAGGCAAAATTTTGACTCCACATGCAAGAAGTGCAAACTTGAGTATGAGGAGGGGCTATGGAGTGAATTGGCTGAGGCCACAAGGGCCCACGATTTCAAACACTTCTGGCTTTTGGTTGCTCGCAGCCAGAGTGCAATATTGCCCCTGAAGTTTGGCTTTCCCACTTTAAGGAGCTGTATGGTTCCCCATCTGACTGTGACGTGATTAGTCTTGGAGAGATGTCACTACTACAATTGTCAGTGATTTCCTTGCCTCCCCTCTCATTAAAAGAAACTGAGTCGGCTATCATTGCCCAAAATGCAGGGAAGGCCCCAGGGCCTGAAGAGATTCCTTCAGATATGTATACTGCGGACTTGAACAACTGGAGTCAGTATGTAAGTAGGACGTCCAATGCTATTTTGATCAACAGGTCTTATCCCGGCTCATGGAAGGAGGCAATTATTGTGCCCATATACAAGAAAGGGGAGAGAGGTTCACCAGGGAACTATAGACCCATCAGCCTCTTAGATAATTTACAAAAAATATACTGTTACCTGTTACTAAATAGGCTGAAAAAATGGGTAGCAGATAATCAAGTGCTAAGCCACCTCCAGGCAGGGTTTAGAGACAAGGTCAACACAATCGACCAGATCTTCTGCTTTATCTCCATAAAATGGAAAACTGTTGATGTGGATTCAGGCCACCTTTTTGTGGCATTTGTAGACCTGAAATCTGCTTTTGACCTTCTTCCACGCCATAAATTGTGGGAAGTCATGAGCAGCGTGGTGGTAGAGATCTTTATACTGGCAATTGTGCCAGAATTCGATCAGGCCCGGAAGGTGAATTAACCTCAAAGTTTCGCACAACTTGTGGCATGAGACAGGGCTGTGTACTTGCTCCCAAACCGTTCCTCCTATTTATCAATGCATGCATCCCCTATCTTTTGGAATGTTCTAGCGATGACCCCAAACTGGGAAGGCAAAAGATTCCATGTCTCCTATTTGCTGATGACACTTTGCTAATATCCCAAACAGCTATAGGTCTCTTAAATTTGCTCTCAAGGTTTATGGATTTTTGTAACGATCATGGTTTAGAAATCAATTCATTAAAAACCAAATATATGGTATTCGGGGATAAAAAGCATAAGATGAGGAGACCTATCCGCCTAGAGGGTGCCATATTGGAAAGAGTGGGTGCTTTTGATTATTTAGGTCTAAAATTAGAAGACTCACACGAATGGCATGCCCACCTACAGAAATCAACAATGTGCTTGAAACAAAGGGCTGCGGTATTGTGAGATTTGCAGCCAGATCACCCAGATTTGCCATGACTCCTGCCCTCGAAATATACAAATCTGAAGCAAGGGGGGGCTCTATATGGAGCTGAGTTGTGGGGCCATTGCAATCTGGAGGATCTGGCAAGGGTGGAAAACTCATTCTTAAAGATGCTGTTAAGAGTTCCTTCAAGCATCCCATCCTTGCCTGTCCGAATGGACTTAAATCTTCTCCCAATTAACCAGCTGGCCGTCCTAAGGCCATTGTTGTTCTGGATTCGTCTATGGTCACTAGACTCTCTTATCCCATATAGACTTGGGTTGATCAACTTGGTGGGCACTAACTCTATTACAAAAATTAAGTGGTGTGCTTAGGTAGAACGGTCCTTTTTTCGTCTTGGTTTGGGGACCTATTGGAAGGACCCTTCTTCTATTCCTCAAAATGCTACACAGATTTTGAAGAATGCATTTTGGCTTAATGTCCAAACTTCGCAATGGGCCGAAGTTTTGCCCTCCTCTATGACTGGCAGTTTGTTACTAATCAAATGCCATTATGAGCTTGAGCATTACATGGACGTAATACCCTCTCCATTTGCACGCGCTTTGGGGCATATTTATACTCTGTTTGCGCCGGAATTGAGTCGTTTTTTTTTACGCAAATCTGACACAAAGCTAACTCCATATTTATACTTTGGCGTTAGACCCGTCTAGCGCCAAAGATCTTGGAGGTTGCGTCATTTTTTAGCGTGGACACCTACCTTGCGTTAATGAAATGCAAGGTAGGCGTTCCCGTCTAAAAAATGACTCCAAGGCATGTGCGCCTTATTTACACTCCAGTGCAAAAATGACGCACGGGAGTTGGCGGGTCAAAAAAAATGACGTCCAGCCGCTTTTGCGTCATTTTTTAACGCCTGGTCAGGGCAGGCGTTAAGGGACCGGTGGGCTCGGAAGGAGCCCAGAGGTGCCCTCCCATGCCCCCAGGGACACCCCCTGCCACCCTTGCCCACCCCAGGAGGACACCCAAGGATGGAGGGACCCATCCCAGGGAACTTAAGGTAAGTTCAGGTAAGTATTATTATTATTTTTTTGAGGCATAGGGGGGCCTGATTTTTGCCCCCCTACATGCCACTATGCCCAATGACCATGCCCAGGGGACATAAGTCCCCTGGGCATGGCCATTGGGCAAGGGGGCATGACTCCTGTCTGTGCTAAGACAGGAGTCATTTCAATGGGGGTTGGGAGTAAAAAGAAAAATGGCGCAAATCGGGTTGAGGCCAATATTTTGCCTCAGACCTGACTTGCCCCATTTTTTGACGCCCAAGCTCAATTTTCCCCTTCGCCGGCTAACATCATTCCATAAATAAGGCGCCCGCATGGCGCTTTGGAATGGCGTTAGCATTTTTGATGCACAACTGCGTTGGCCTAGTTGTGCGTCAAAAAGTATAAATATGGCCCTTTGTATATTAGATTTAGAATAGGGTATTTTCCTCTGCGTACCCTAACCTATAAATGGTCCAATACAAATAACAGGTCCAAGTCATGTCCGATTGGCTGTGAGAATGAAGAATCTGTGATTCATGTCTTCTTCCACTGTCCTGCATATCGTAAACAGAGCGCCCTTTGGATCATCCCCCTGTGCAAACAAATGGGTTTTACGAACTGCTTACCGGCTAGAGTACTTAAGTCAGACCCATCTGTGCAAATGGCGTGTTCTTTGGCAAGATGTTTTGAATCTATCTGGCATTTTAGACTTGGGATTTAAAAAAATAAAATTTAGCAATAGATACTAGAAGTAGGCATAGCAGATTATAGTTGTGAAATATAATGTATGGCTAGCAGTACATTTTAGCCATTATCCAGCTAGTACCGCATGCCTCTTTTATATTCTTATATTTATATACATTTTTAGGTATTGCATCTTGCTGTTTTTGTTGATTTCAGGGTACTATTTTAAATTTTAATATTTTTATTTTTATTTATATCTTCTTGATTGTTTTGTATTGCACTTTTATGGTATATTTTTACGGAAATAAAGTGATGATGATGATGATGCAATCTATGTGACTTGTCTAAATTTGGGCAGTTATTCTAAGCAGTAAATTAGGTTTTGTAAACAGCCTTAAGTGTGAGAATTGTTGTGAATTATCAATATACCACCAACCTGTGTTCACTGTGGCCCGGTTGAACAATTAGTGTATTTTTTGGATCCATTTTTTTACATTCTTCCTCTTTACAGCATGACCGTGATGACAGGCTAAGATGGCTGCAGCGTTCTAGTGTTACATCACACAGCTTTCCAAATACGTTATTGACACAGGTGCATGCTGTTGACCAGGCAGTGGGTCAGTATTTAAAAGGATTCAGATCAGTGGGAGGTTTCTACTGAGTCATTCGGGAGACGTAATGTTTGACTTGTAGCACGGACAGGGCATTGGGTAAGATGAATAGGAGTATTGTGTACATGAACTGTTACTGGGAAGCATGTATTTAAGATTATGCTTGTGTGGTCTCTCCCATGTATCACTTGCTTAATTTGAAAATTGCTCATGTAGTTGCATTTATTTTGTGAACTAGTGTTTGTCATTTTTGTATGCTTGTGTGCGCTTTGTAAGATCATTTTGGGGTGGAAAGTTTATGGGAATGCACTGTAACAAGGCAGCTTTGACACACTGATGTTAAGAAGAACGTGTAGATGAACATGAAGGACTCAATAGCTTTCATGTGTGCCATTAGCAAATACACAACAAAAACATGATAGTATGGTGTAAAATAAACATATCAGATTGACAATTCTTCCTCCTTCTACTTTTTGCTGGAACTTTGCTTGTTAGCTAACCCATGTTAAAGTGCTTATGCTCTCTCCATAAAAAAGGTTTGATTGCCATATACCTCCTTGACATATTTAATGGGCATGTAAGTCCCTTGTAGAGTGGTAAACCATATACCCAGGACTTGTAAATGAAATGCTACCTGTGTGCCTGCAGCACTTATTGTCCCACCCACTTAAGTAGCACCTTAAAAATTGTCCCATGCTGCCATTTGCAGCATGAAGGAAGTGCCCCACTGCCTTGTTGACTTGGCATTCAAGACCCCTTGCCAAGCCTCAAACCACCCTTTTATTACATATGTTGCTCATAGGTCAGTGGAAGCCCATAGGTTAGGGTACTGTGTAATTAAAAGGTAGGACATGTACTTTTTAATTTACATGTCCTAGTAGTGAAACACTCTCAAATTAGTTTTTACTATTTTGCGTAGGATAACATTGGGGGTTACTTATTATATTTAGTAAGCTGTAATTCCTAAACCAGAGGTGGTTGTTATATCATGTGTGGTATCTATGAACTTGTAATGCTAATGTAAAGGTAAATCAGATTTATCATTACAAGTTTAAAAATGCCACTTTTAGAAATTGGCATTTTCCTTCTTTTTGCCCTCTATGCCTGCATCCTGCCTTAGGTCACATGATTGGATGTAACTGACAGTTGAGACTCTACAAATTCACCCACGCAGTCATACAATAGTGGGATTAGCAGAGCCTGAAAGGACCATTCACTGACTTGATGGGGGTGAAGCTAAGGACTGCCCCACTTGCACCTGATCAGGCTGGCTCAGCCACCAGACAACAGACTTAACAACCCTGTAGTGTAGGTGCAGCCAACTAGGAGCCAGGGGAGGCAGGAAACTCCTGGACCTTCAATGTACCCTTCTGGAAACGTCTTCCAACTTCTATGAGCAGGGAACCAGGGTATACAAAAAGAGCTCTCAGACCAACTCTTCAATTTACTACTGGACCTGCGGAAGGACTTTCACAGGACTATCTGCTGCTGTGACCTCCTGTACATTCTACCAGACTGCTGGTGTACCGGGAAAGATGGCTTTGCTGCCTGGAGTCTGCCTTGAACCTTCAGAGCCAGTCCTGCTGTGGAGCCCTGCATCTTTCAGCTGCAACTGGGACTTCAGACGTGACTGCAAGGGTTAATTTAGCTGGCCTCCTGTTCAGAGGCACAGAGAAATAACAAAGTTCTACCATCTTGAACCTGCACCTGGACCCAGCACAAGTGAGTCCTGATCCCTCAAGAGGTCTCCATCCATTGCTATGCCCTTGTTTCTGGTGCTAAAGGTTAATTGGATTTTGATGGTTTTGGTGTCAAATAATTAACAAAGTTGCTCTATTTTTCTAGATTGGTTTGGAATTTTTATAGTGTTTTCCCTGCATTGCTGTTTGTGTACTGCATAAATTCTTAACACATTTCCTCTAAGTTTAGCCTGACAGCTTTTTGTGCCAAGCCACACAATGTTAAGCACAAGGTAAATTAGTGACTTTTTGTGGTACACTCTGCAAGGGATTGTGGGTGTTGTTCGACCAGGGCTCATACAGCAGTCAACCAACAACTCAATTTCTCACAGAACTTTTATACAAGGTAGGTCTCCGACATGTCGGGATGGGGAAACATGCTTATTAGTTCAAACACAATATAATTTTTTTTTTTTTTACCAAACACATATTGGTCATGAAAGAGCAGTGGTATATTTTCTTGCTCTGATTCCTTTTGTTTGCAATTCAAATTATCAATTGAAGTTTATAAAAAGGGGTGGTAAATTCATGATTATGCATGTTTATATGTATTAAGACACTTGGGCTTATTGTGTGGGGGTCCTATAATGGGTACGACAATTTACACAGGGTGTGCACATATTGGTGTTTTATGCTTTTTAATCTTTGATTCCCAGGACTAGGACATCTACTATCTCCTGTTTTATTTAATCATGTCTTGGTGTATGTTTTATATTTTATGAATACTATTGTTGATTGTTGTATATATGTTTTCCTCCCTGAAGAAGTTCATTTTATGAACATAACATGTTGGTTAAAGTACTGTTTTTTATGAACACGAAGTAAATAAATAATAAAGAAGATATTGCTAAAAACTGGAAATTCTAGGACTTTTCATCATTGGGTGCACCTTCGTTCCTTGTTTCCTCAATCTGCATCTGCTTAGCAGCAGAACTACTCAACAGCTGGTACTGAGGTGAGAGTGCATCAGTTTTATGGAACATTGTGGGAGGTGCAATTTTCTGTTGCCTGATTTTGGGTCAGAGTTGTTAGTACATAACATGCATGTACTTCTAATGCATGGTAGCTGTGTACACGTATTGAACATGTCACAAATCTTTGCTTCCAAGAGTAAATCTGATTGTAGGTGACAGTTGACTTGTGTTCATTATCTTTCATGCAAGTTTTTCGGTTCGGCAGAAAAAGTTTTCAACATTGGGTAGAAAAAAGAAAATGCCTCTCAGTATTGTTTTGTGAAAGCGTAAGATGTTGTCCTTGCAGAAAGATGTTCCTTCCTGCACAAAAACAATCCTGTCTACAACAGTGCTGGGAAAGGACAGACACCCTTGCAGAATGATTCAATGGTGTCTGCATTGGTGCTAGGCAGGCACAAGCAAGCAGGCACTAGGAAAAGACAGAAATGCACAGTAGGATGTTAAATATAGGCCTCTGTGGTTTACAAGGATGTTGTAGGTAGGTTAATCTGTCAGCTCATATAACATTTCAAATACATAAAAACTGGATTTCACTAATCATAGTTAACCGAAGAAACTATGGCCCTCATTATGAACACAGCGGTAAACACCGCTCCGCTGGAGCTGGTGGTAACAACCCCCAACAGTGTGGCGGTCTGGACTGCCAAATTATGAACCATCTTAAAAACAGGCAGCCTGAAAACCACTCACCACCAGCAGAGGAGTGCCGACAACAACGGCAGAGCCCGCTCACAGGCCGACAGAAAGGCCCTACCTGCCCATCAAATAATGAAGCACTAGACCGCCGTTAGTTCCGAGGCGGGAACTACTGCCACGCAAAGCCAGGCGGAAACTAACCAAATAAAAGGAAGCACTCACTGGAGACCCACACAACACCCCAAAGCAGAAATGGATAGAGAGTTGCAAATCATGTCAGCCTTGCTCCTTGCCATATACATCCACGACCGAGACCGCCGACGAAGACGACGACGGTAAGTAACGCAACCTACTAAACAAGGAAAGAAAGGGCACAGTTACATACCTACCCACTCCACCCACCCCGCAACACACCCACAGCCCTTCACAACAGCACAAGCCATACACCCCACAGCAAGAGGTACTTACCCGACACAAGGCAAATTGAACCTGCCCAAAGTACACACATGTGCCCAATACCCTCAACCAAAGAAACAATGAACCACGGATCCTGAGTGTGCCAAAAACAACACTGGCCACACAAACTTTAATTAAGCTCAATGAGCAACAGAAGTGCAACAGAAGGCCAATGGCAAGTCCATAGTTCGTAGTCCAATGGGCCGAAATGGCCCCAACTTGACTCCCACAAGTGCAAAGGTACTCCACCTCATAGGGGCAACAATGGGGCATCCAGGCACCCCAGGTAAAGGGGTTACGGGTTGGTGGGGGTCGGGACTTATGACTGGGAGGGGGGCTTGTGTTTACATTTTGGAGGTGGAGCGGACTTGGCCTGGGGTGGGGGAGATGTTCCAGGGCCAGCAGGGGTCTCTTGCTCACAGGGGAGGTAGTACGGGAATAGGAAGGGCGGAGAGAGGCGGGCTGTGACGTGGGTAGGGCATGGAGGTGTTCATGTTTAGAGACGAGACAGGGTGGGCCAGTGGGTTCGAATAGGTCAACACGGGATAGGAAAATGTTTTTAGGGGCAATCAGGGTGGATCTGGAGTAAGGTGTGGGAGTGGAGGTAGAGGGAGTGGTCGTGATAGGTGTAGATGTGCGTAATGTGGGTGCAGGTGACTGTACAGTATGCTGAGGTGTAGAGGATGTGTGTTGGGTGGGTGTTTTGGTACGTTTGAGTGTTTTGGGAGAAGGGAAGGTGGACACAGTGGGACAACACAGGCTGCCAGCGTACATAAATGTTGTATGGGTGTCTGCAAGTTTAGTGAGTGTGCTGCACGTGTCAACTAAAGTCGTTGTGGTGAGTGCAGGTGTGGTGTCTGGGGTGCATGAATGAATGTCTGATTTTGTGGTGACTGCAAGAATAGGGTAAGCAACATTGAATGAGGGTGCAGTGCCTGTGAGAGTGCATGTAGAGGGGACAGACAGGGAGGCGGAAGATGCGTACACACTATGGGAAATGGATGTTGGTGTGTGTGCCTTTGTATGTTGGTTGTGTGTATGCCTGTGGTAGGAGGTGTGGTGCTTGTGTTTTGAAGTGTGCTTCTTGTGTGTTGAGGTGTGTGCCTGCGTGTCAGAATGTGTGCTTGGGATGGGTGAAGGGAGTGAGGTGCTGGAAGGGGTAGAGGTGGTTGGAGATGGGACGGAATGACCAGGGACACTGGCTGCCGTCAAAGAGGAGGCCAGAGCCTGAAAAGATCTCTGTAGGCCAGACATGGCACCATGAATGCCATACAGGTAGGCATTGGTCTTTTGCACCTCTGATGCTAGCCCCTGGATGGCATTGACGATGGTTGTCTGCCCTACAGAGATGGTTCTCAGGAGGTCAATAGCCTCCTCCGCGAGGGCAGCAGTGCTGACTGGGGCAGGGGAGGAGGTGCCTGGGGCGAAGGAGATGCCCACCCTTCTGGGTGAGCGGGTACGGGCAACTCGGTAGGGAGCAAATGGGAAGGCGGTGATGGTATGTGGGGTGGTAGAAGATGACACAGAATGGGTGGGCCCACTAGGTTCCGCCACCGCCAGGGAGCTCCCATCAGAGGAGGTATCAGAGTCACTATCTCCAGTGGTGGTTGCCTCCCCTGTTTTACTTCCCTCGCCCTCCAATCCACTGGTCCCCTTGGCGTCGGACGACTCTGCCTCCGTGGATCTGTGGGCCGCTGCATCCCCACTCGCCGGTGCCTCAGCTCCCTCGCCAGATGATGCTGATGTACACAGACAGCGCAAGAGAACAGGGATGGGTAGACAAAACAGGAGAGACAATTGTAAATAGCTGAATGGAAGTACATAACTGGTTCACACATACACCGACCCTGCAAATATTCCACCATGCAGCACCTACTGCTATACACTTGGCTATGCCCCTGATTAGTGGTCACAACCCTGCTCTGCAGCCATTCCCTACGGCACTGAAGGACCTGAGGTACTGCAGAACTGACCCTTACAACCCTACTCCCCACAGGGGCCATTATGTAAAAGGACATCAGTCAGAGTCCCTGCCACTAGACAGCATACATACCACAGCACACTCGCACATCCATCAAGGAGGCATACGATGATTCATGTACTCACCCCCTTGTGCCTGCTGCGCAGCCTTCAAGCACCCATCCAGGTCCGGATACACCACCTACAGAAAGCGTTGAATAAGGGTGGTCAGTGCCCGACGGGCAAACCTTCCTCGTTGGGAAGACTTCCCCAGCTGGGCCTCGCAGGTCTTTCTTGCCCAGTGCCGCAGGTCCTCCCCCCGCTTCCTGCAATGGGTGCTCCGCCAGTTGTAGAACCCCTAGGGTCCGTACCTCCCTGGCGATGGCCTTCCACAGTCCCCTCTTTTGATGGGCGCTGACCTATATGTTACACTCAAAAAAAGGAACACAGAGGTCAGACAATGCCCATTACATACAGCTGGCTATACGTCCACTATGGGACAGACATTTACAACAGCATAACAACACACACACACGCAGCATGTCAGGAACCCACAACTGTACAGTGTCAAACATGCACACATGTTTACAGCCATCTACCACCATTACACACATCCATGCCCTCCGATCCACCTACTCACCTGTACCTCTGGTTGACCGTAGAGCTTGGCGTACAGGGGCAGGACCCCATCTACAAGCTTGTCCAGTTCCTCACTGGTGAAGGCCGGGGCCCTTTTCCCTGCACACGTGCCATTTCCGTGACCAGAGGCAGGACACAGTAGCAAACTCAGTGGAGTACCTGCATGCACAAAATCTGGGAGTCAAGTGAAGTTGGGGTGACAAGTTAGCATACGCACTGCAGCGGTGTGCACCGTCTCCGCCTGCTGCGATCATGATACACTAAGAATCCCCATTGACAACCATGTTAACCAATGAATGGTCTCACCGCGGTGAACACCACCTTATGCTATTATGTCAACCGCTAGCAGCATGAGGTCACTTCCACTACAACATTTCTGGATTACAGGGGGCAGACATTTTGGCCATTACTCTACAGTTATTAAATCCTCATATGCCCCATGCAGGCCCTATTGTCCCCTACCCCCATCGTCATGAACAAATATACATTTACTCACCACAACAGTCGTGATGTATCATTGTGGACATGTTACTCCAGTTTCACATCCTACTGCTCATATGTGTCGTCAACTTGTATGCCAGCAGTGCTGAATATGAAACATTGTGGGCAGATGTATGTGTGTTCCTCACATATGTTCTCAACTCCTCCCAGGTACAGAGCCATGTGGCGAGGGAGGGCCCCATTGGTGTACAGACCACTTGTTGATTTGGGACCATGGTGGAGTTTCACATCATTATCAATTACAGACTCAACCTTGCTATTATTCATGAATTTTGTGCATTACTGGATCCAGCACTGAGACCTGCTAATCGGGATCAGCATGCCATCCCTACTGAAGTGCAGGTGCTCTTTGCAATCCATTTCCTGGCCACGGGCTCATTTCAGATGACTGTGAGCATGGGTGCAGGTTTATCACAGGCCATGTTTAGCATTATACTGTCCAGATTCCTGAATGCATTTGTACGACACCTGCAGTCCTATGTGAGGTTTCCCCAAAGTGCGGACCTCCCTGCCATCAAAATGGACTTCTATTCCTGTGTCAACATTCCCAATGTGATAGGTGCCATCGATGGCACCCACATACCTCTCATCCCCCCAAAAGTAAGTGTACAGGTGTCCATAAATAGGAAGAAATTTCACTCCATGAACATTCAATTGGTGTGTACTGCAGACCATTACATCTCACATGTGAATGCCATGTTCCCTCGATCAGTCCATGATTCCTTTGTGCTGAAGAACAGTAGTGTGTCACACAAGATGGAACAACTACAATGGTAAAGAGGATGGATCATAGTAAGTATGTCTGACACTTTTTGGCACATAGCAAACAGCTAGGGTGTCTGCCATTGAGGGTTGTCAGTAACAGTCCTGTTTTGCCCCCTTTCTCAGGTGATTCTGGATACCCTAAAATGTGTTGGCTCCTGATACCAGTGAGGAATCCTAGGACAGATGCAGGGGGGAATTACAATGAGGCCCATGGACGTACTATGTGGAACTATTGGATGATGTTGCTTTCTTTGCACATTACTGTAAGTGTGCCTTCTCTTCTATGGGGATTTTGGGTCTATAGACATTTTCACTGTGACCAGGTTTGCATGGGACCTGTGACATTATGGACAAATTCTTTGACAATTCTGTTGGCACAACCACATGTTATGTGTGGGGTGCAATTCCTGCAACTCAGATAAGAATAAGTGGTCATTACAACCCTGGCGGACGGTGTTAAAGGTGCGGTAATACCGCAAACTGGCCGGCGGAAAAAAAAAGGGAATCATGACTGTGGCGGAAACCTCCAACATAGACAGCCACTTTAACACTCCGCCAACCACGGCGGTACAGACAAGCAGCGCGGCGGTCACCGCCAACAGACAGGCGGTAGACAATGTACCGCCCACAGTATCACAACCCGCCTATCCGCCACCTTTTCGGGGCGGATTCACCGTGGATAAAAACACGGCGGAAACAGCTTTTGCAATCGGAAAACGCTTACCTCTACACATCCCACGAGGAAGGAGGACGCCATGGAGCCGGAATTACAAATACTCCCTGCCCGTTTCTTCCTGCTCATCTACGAACACCAGCAACGGCGGCGCCGAAGACAACGGTGAGTACTGCACCTACGACATAGGGGAGGGGGGAGGCAAAAGTCAGGGAGACACACACGCAACACCCCCACCCTCACCCCCGCACATTACAACACACACACCAATGCATTTCAAACATCACAGTAACAACCCACAACCCCCCCGGAAGAATGCAAAGACAAAAGGAAATCAGTTCAAACATTGTGATGTATCAAAATACAGTTACCAAATATATACAGATATATATACACATTCCAAATTTTATACATTACGAGAAGTAGTGCAGTTATGCACATATCAATGTCCGTGCACCACTGGGCCAAAAATGCATAGGCGAGGCCCACACTAGAAACCTGTCCACAAACGGAGAGAACACTGCAGGGGCATCAGATAGAAATACAACAGGCACCTCAGGGGGAAGTGAAGGGGGGGCACCTCAGCCGGATTACAGCACCACACCAGATCAACGACGGGGCTCCATGCCCATTGATGTATCCTGGGGAGTGCAAAGCCACAGTCTCTCAAGTCTCTACAGTGGGTGGGTTGCCCACTGTACCATCTTGGGGAGTGCAAAGCCACAGTCTCTCAAGTCTCTACAGTGGGTGGGTTGCCCACTGTTCCATCCTGGGGAGTGCAAAGCCACAGTCTCTCAAGTGAATAACAGTGCCCAGAGTGCTGCATCCAGTTAAGGACAGACGTGGCGGATGCATGTCTCCACTGGTTCTGGAGGGGGACTGGTGCCCAGACTGCATTAGGATCCCCGTGATGGTTCCTGTTCCGTCACTGTCCCAGCTGCACATGGGATAACGATGCATGATGTGGCAGTGTTTTCCTTGTTCAGCTGTGCTTTGCCATGGCGGTCTCTGACCTGTTCAGCGGTGCTTTGCCCTGTTCAGCGGTGCTTTGCCCTGTTCAGCAGGATTCACCATGGCGGTGATTTCCTTGTTCAGCTGTGCTTTGCCATGGCGGTCTCTGACCTGTTCAGCGGTGCTTTGCCCTGTTCAGCGGTGCTTTGCCCTGTTCAGCGGGATTCACCATGGCGGTGATTTCCTTGTTCAGCGGTGCTTTGCCATGGCGGTCTCTGACCTGTTCAGCGGTGCTTTGCCCTGTTCAGCGGTGCTTTGCCCTGTTGAGCGGTCTTCACCATGGCGGTGATTTCCTTGTTCAGCGGTGCTTTGCCAAAGCGGTCTCTGACCTGTGCATTGGTGTGTGGCATGATGGTCCCTCATTGCCCAGCGGGGCTGTGGCAGCCGGGGCCCTCCTGGGCACTGACTCCGGCGGTGGTGTCCTGACCAGTGACGATACTCCTGCCCTCCTGGGCACTGACTCCGGCGGTGGTCCCCTGACCAATGACGATACTCCTGCCCTCCTGAGCACTGACTCCGGCGGTGGTCTCCTGACCAGTGACGATACTCCTGCCCTCCTGGGCACTGACTCCGGCGGTGGTCCGCTGACCAGTGACGATACTGCTGCCCTCCTGGGCACTGACTCCCGTGGTGGTCTCCTGACCAGTGACAATACTCCTGCCCTCCTGGGCACTGACTCCGGCGGTGGTCCCCTGACCAGTGACGATACTGCTGCCCTCCTGATACTCCTGCCCTCCTGGGCACTGACTCCGACGGTGGTCCCCTGACCAGTGATGATACTGCTGCCCTCCTGGGCACTGACTCCGGCGTTGGTCTCCTGACCAGTGACGATACTGGTGCCCTCCTGATACTCCTGCCCTCCTGGGCACTGACTCCAGCGGTGGTCCCCTGACCAGTGACGATACTGGTGCCCTCCTGGGCACTGACTCCGGCGGTGGTCTCCTGACCAGTGACGATACTCCTGCCCTCCTGGGCACTGACTCCAGCGGTGGTCTCCTGACCAGTGACAACAGTGCTGGCGTCCCGGCCGCCGGGGAGGACGGCGCCCTTCTCTGCCGTGCTGCTCTTACCAGACTGTTCAAACTTCTTCTGGCACTTCACCACCTTTGGAGGAATCACAGCTGACTCTGCAATCCCCATGGGACCCTTGTGAGCAGTTTTGCCGCCAGGAGTCTTCACCCTGTCCCGTCGGCCACTTTCCAACTTGAGATGCTTTACAGGGGGTGGACTGGCAGTGCTTTGGCTCCGTGTCACACTGGCTGCCCTGGTGGCCGGTGCACTCCACACACCTGTAACACGCACCACTGGTACTGGAGTCTTTTTGGCTGAGGAGCTACTACGGGACTTATGAATTGGAGGGGTGGGGGCAAAGAGGTCAACGTTGCTGAGGGAGAGTTTCTGACGAACACTGGGATGGGTACCTGGAGGGGATCTGTGAGTGGAGGAAGAGGAGGTGGTTGTAGGAGGTGTCACTTTAGGTGTTTTGGGTGCAGGTGCAGGTACTGGAGGCTGTCGTGAGGTGGATGGATGTTGGGTGTGTGGGTGCCCGTGTTTGTGTACTTTGGGAGGGGGCGTCACAGACACACTGGGAGACGAGACAGGGGACATGTAAATGGTAGTGGGGGTGGTGAGTGCAGGTGTGCGAGGTGTGGTGCAGGGTGTTCTGGTGCGAGTCCTAGTGCCTGTAGATGTAGTGCATGCAGGTGAGAGTGTAGACGACACTGGGAGGGAGGAGGGAGACGACGACGAGGGGGACACAGTGGAGGCAGTGGATGTTGCTGTGTCTGTATGTGGGTGATGCTTGCGTGAGTGCCTGTGGGTTGTGTGGTGCCTATGTTTGGCTGAGCAACTTGTGTGTGTTGAGGTGTATGCATGCTTGTCTGATGGTGTGCTTGGTATAGGCTGGGATACAGGGGATTGGGTCTGGGTGGAGGAAGTTGGAGGGGAGAGGCTAGACACAGGGACAATGGCTGCCATCAGTGCTGAGGCCAGAGATTGCAGGGTTCGATGATGGGCAGCCTGACCAGAATGAATGCCCTCCAGGAATGCATTAGTGTGTTGCGACTCCCTTTCTACACCCTCGATGGCATTCACAATGGTAGACTGCCCAACAGTGAGTGACATGAGGAGGTCAATGGCCTCCTCACTGAGGGCAGCAGGGGTGACAGGGGCAGGGGCTGAGGTGCCTGGGGCGAAGGTGATGCCCACCCTCCTGGGTGAGCGGGCACAGGGCGAACACTGAGGGGCTGCTGGGAGAGTGGTGCTGGTAGGGGAGGTGGCGGCTGTACCTGTAGAAGTGGGGGGCACAGATGGTGCCACCATCACAAGGGAGCTCCCATCGGCGGACGAATCCGTGTCGCTGGTTGGTGATCCGGTGACCGACGTGTAGCTCCCCTCGCCCTCCGTCCCACTGGTGCATTCTGAGTCCGTGGTGTGGCCCTCCATGGCCGTGTGGGATGCAGCTCCCTCGTGCTCCGGTGCCACTGTACCTCCACCTGATGATGCTGATGCACAAAAGAACAGGGAGAGCAGAAAAAGGGGGGGACGACAGAAGAAAGACAGGTTGAGTGCATGGCTTACCGCTACCGTTGGAGGACAATACAGACACAGCAGACCCCTGCACTATGCCGTGCTCTTGGCCTCTACAGATGCAATTCCTGGGATATGGCCTACATGGCTATGGTGGACATCTGCACACATGGATGCCACAGGGGCATGTATACCTGTATTTGGCCCTCTACTGAGGTGGGGTGGAGTGGCACATGGCCTGCATTACGGAGGGGCCTAGCCTACATAAGTCGCCCTGGCCTAGAGAAACCCACAGCCCTCCTCCCACACCCATACCCCTCCACTGCGCGCAAAGTCCCTAGAATGAGAGTGTACTCACCCCTTGTGTCTGCTGTGATGCCCTCAAGTGCCCATCCAACTCCGGGTAGGCCACCGCCAGGATCCGGAACATCAAGGGGGTCATGGGGTGACGGGCACCCCTCCCACGTTGGGAGGCCATCCCCAGCTGAGCTTCCACCGTCTTCTTGCTCCAGCAGCGAATGCCCTCCCATCTTTTCCGGCAGTGGGTGCCCCGTCTCTGGTGGACCCCCAGGGTCCAGACGTCCTTGGCGATGGAATGTCTTTCTTCTGGTGGGCGCTGACCTACATGACATGCACAGGGGAAGAAGAGAAGTCATTACCAACTGCACCGTCGATGTGAGTGGCCCCCATCCCTACCCTTGCCACGTGGCACATGCATTCACAGTCTTTCATGTTCCCTGAACTTTGCCCCCTTCCCTCTTACAACCAGCCCTCTCCACCCAGGCATAGCCCATACAACGTGCTCCCTGTGTACTTACCTGTTGGTCTGGAGGACCGTAGAGTAGCGTGTACTGGGGGAGGACCCCGTCCACGAGCTTCTCCAACTCCTTAGCAGTGAAGGCAGGGGCCCTTTCCCCAGACGCAGCAGCCATTGTCTCTTCCAGACCGAGGTCACAGCAGCACTTGCAGTGTAGGTCCTCTCCTGTTGAAGATCAGGTATCGAGTGATTGAACCGATAGAAAATGGTGGTCACGTCCGCGGCGGTGCGTATCATCACCGCCGGCGCACTTCATCATTGGCTCCTGGGACCTCTAGGGTCCAATGTTAACCAATGCAGCATTGGGTCACGGTCTACAACCGCCTACCGCGACGGTGAACAATGCCAGCGCAGATACCTCACATCCCATTGTCCCAGTTTAGAGGTCAGGCAGCCGCCATTTCAGGGGCCCACATGGCTTCAATTACTACTGCGTCACACATACCTAGGTCTACACTCGACACACATACAGGAAGAGTTTTGTCTTTGGTGTCGTGTTCTGTGTATCTGTGGGTACATACCTGGGATTTTGTTGACTCTGTGGTCGCTGTTTTCCTTCCTAGGCACCGTCAGCTGGGACATTTGAGAAGATGGCGGAATCCTCCGGTGTACCGACCGCTTGTGGACCTGTTGACAATGGAGGAGCGACATTTAATCATCACCTACAGGTTTGACCGTGCCACTATCCAGGAACTATGTACCTAGTTGGAGCAAGACCTGATGTCACCAATCCGCCATCCCACAGGAATTCCCCCTGACGTGCAGGTGCTGTCAGTGCCCCATTTCCTTGCAAATGGGTCTTTTCAGACAACAGTGGCCATGGCATCAGGGATGTCCCAGCCTCTGTTTTCCAACGTGTTGTCCAGAGTGTTGTCGTTTTCCCTCAGGTGGAGGATTTGGCTACAGTTAAAGGTGACTTCTATGCCCTTGGACATATCCCCAAATAATAGGTGCTATTGATGGGACCCATTTAGCTCTGGTCCCCCCCCACAGGAGTGAACAGGTGTACAGGAACCGGAAGAGTTATCATTCCATGAATGTACAGATGGTATGTTTGGCAGACCAGTACATCTCGCAGGTAAATGCTATGTTCCCTGGCTCAGTGCATGACGCCTACATCCTGCGGAATTGCAGCATCCCTTATATGATGGGTCAACTCCAGGGGCACCGGGTGTGGCTATTAGGGAACTCTGGTTACCCCAACCTGTCCTGGCTACTGGTCGCAGTGTGGAATCCCAGGACCAGGACAGAGGAACGCTACAATGAGGCCCATGGGCGGACTAGGAGGGTGATCAAACGCAAAATTCGGCTTCCTGAAGGCCAGGTTCAGGTGCCTCCATATGACAGGTGGTTCCCTATTCTACTCACCGAAGAAGGTATGCCAGATCATCATCGCCTGCTCGATGCTTCACAATCTAGCTTTGCGACGCCAGGTGCCTTTTCTGCAGGAGTATGGTCCAGATGGCGGTGTTGTGGCAGCCGTGGAGCCTGTGGACAGTGATGAGGAGGAAGCTGAGGAAGAAGACATAGACAACAGGGAGTCAGTCATACAGCAATATTCCCAGTGACACACAGGTGAGAATTTTTTTTTTTTACCATTACATTCACTTTCACACTTCTACCTATATCCTGTCTGTCATTTAATAGCAGTATTTGGTCACTGAGTTGTACCTTTCCATTACGGTTTCACAGGTGTGGTTACGAACGTGTGTCTTCTGCTTGCATACTTCAAGGACTTGTGATGTGTGACATTGTTGGCTTTACAATTGAGAACGCATTTTGACACTGTCACTGATAATACAAATTTACCAAATCACAGACTGACTCCAGATTGTTTTGTGGTTCAAGGGTGTTTATTTAAGTGCTCAAAAATGGAGGGGGGTTGTAATATGGTGATGGGGGACGGTGGAGGAATGTCCATGGCAGAGTCCAGTCAATTGGTCACACAGGTGCACTGCCCATATGGGCATAGGAAGTGGAGCACTTTAAGTATGGACAGGGTAAAAAAGTGGGACAGTGGGTGGACAATCAGGGTGGTCTCATTTCCTGGCGGGGGTCTTGCCATCTTGCTCTGTCCTGTTCCTGGATCTCAGGGACTGCTTGCGTGGTGGTTGTCTGTCTGCAGGGGGTGGGGTGCTGGTGTGGTGGTCCTGTGGCGCGGCGCGTTGTCCACTAGCGCCGGCAGAGACGGTGGGCAGTTCATCATCCTGGCTAGTGTCAGGGGCCCCTTGGAGTGCCACGGTGTCCCTCATGGTCTTTTGTATGTCCTTCAGCACCCCTACGATGGTGCCCAGGGCGGAGCTGATGGTTCTGAGCTCCTTCCTGAACCCCAAATACTGCTCCTCCTGCAGGCGCTGGGTCTCCTGAAACTAGGCCAGGACCGTCGCCATCGTCTCCTGGGAGTGGTGGTATGCTCCCATGATGGAGGATAGGGCCTCGTGGAGAGTGGGTTCCCTTTGCCTGTCCGCCCCCTGTCGCACAGCAGCCCTCCCAGTTCCCCTGTGTTCCTGTGCTTCCGTCCCCTGGACCGTGTGCCCACTACCACTGCCCCCAGGTCCCTGTTGTTGTTGGGGTGGTGGGTTATCCTGGGTTCCCTGTAGTGGTGGACACACCGCTGATTGACGTGTCCTGGGGACGGAGGTATGGGCCCGCTGGGTGGGTGCTGTGCTGGTGTTACCAGAGGGTGGAAGGTCAGTGTTGGGCTGTGCCTGTGCAAGGGGAATCGACTGTCCCGAGGCCCACGATTGTCCGGGCTGGTCATCAGGATCCAGTAGGGCAGAGCTGCTGTCGTCACTGTGGGCCTCTTCTGTGGGTGGAGTGGAGATGTCTGGACCCTCCGGTGTGGTGACGTTCCTTAGTGGTCCTGCAGGGATATAAGAGCATGATTATTGCATGTGTGTGTGTAATGGTGTGCAATGGGTGGGTGTTTGTGTACCCCAGTGCAAGCATGCCTGTGTGTGGGTTTGTGTGATGATGGTTAGGGGGTTGTTATGGGTATGTGCAGTGAGCATGCTTTGGTGAAGGGTGACCATGCTTAGTTGTGTCATGCAGGGCTTGGTGTTGGGATGAGTGGTTTGTGTTATTAGTACATTAGTGAGGAGTTGTAGTGATAGTGGAGGGGGTGAGGGTGGGGGGGTGTGATAGCATGCAGGTAGGGTGGGGGATCTGATAGGTAATATTTGACTTACCAGTGTCCATTCCTCCACCGCCTCCTCCGAGGCCCTCTGAATGCATGATGGTCAAAACTTGCTCCTCCCATGTAGTTAGTTGTGGGGGAGGAGGTGGGGGTCCGCCGGCAGTCCGCTGTACCGCGATGTTGTGCTTGGAGACCACAGAAAGCACCTTCCCCCGTAGGTTGTTCCACCTCTTCCTGATGTCCTCCCGATTTCTTGGATGCTGTCCCACAGCATTGACCCTGTCCACGATTTTGCGTCATAGCTCCATCTTCCTGGCTATGGAGGTGTTCTGCATCTGTGAGCCAAATAGCTGTGGCTCTACCTGTAGGATTTCCTTCACCATGTCCCTGAGCTCCTCCTCGGAAAACCGAGGTGTCTTTGGCGTGATATGGGGTGGTGTGGGTGATGTGTGGGGTGGTGTAAGTGTTGATGTGTGTGGTGATGTGTAGTGGTGTGTGGTGTTTTGTGCGTGGATTGTTGTATGGGTGATGGTGTTGTGTGCCTCTGTGTGGTGGGGTTCTCAGTTGATGTGCTTTCTGTCTCTCTGGCCTTCGGCCGTGAATTGTGGTCGTAGGGGTTTGTGGGTGATGTGGGTGTGTGTTTTATATAGAATTGGGTGTGTGGGAGTGGTGTTTGTATGTGTATCAGGTGTGTGTATTTCGAATTGTCCAATGTGGCGGTGTTTTGGAGATGTGTGTGTATTTTGAGCGCAGCAGTGTGTACCGCCAATGGAATATCGTGGTTGAAAGACCGCCGCGTGGATTCGTGGGTCGTGATAGCATGGGCGTGTTTCTGTTGGCGTGACGGTGGAGGAATTGTTTTTGCCAGTTTATCACTGACCTTTGGTGTGGCAGACTTGTGTGGGTGTCTGAATTTTGGCAGATTCCGAGATGTGTGTCATAATAGCTGTGGCGGTATTCCGCGGCCGCAGCGGTGTTTTGGCGGTCTTCTGCACGGCGGTAAGCGGCTTTTACCGCCAATGTTGTAATGACCCCCTAAATGATTTCAAAGACAATTGCATCCACACTTCCATTTGTTTCAACATAATGACAGGGGACATTGACATTGGTGAACAGTTTTTTTTTTGGTGCAGGGATGCCATCATGCAGTTTACAGTGATGGGAGTGGGCTACTGGTGGATGTCCATATTGGCTACATGGTCGCAGCATTTGTTGGCAGTGGTGATATGTCCATCTATCATTCACAGTTTTTGGGGTTGTTATTACACAGTGTGGACGGTGGTTCAGTGGTACACTTGGAGGGCAGTTCTTGTCAGAGTCACTTCTTTGAGGGGACCTTGGTCTTGGCAGGTGTTCCAGTGCCATATCTGGGCCTGAGGGACCGTTTGGGTTCATGGTGTTGGCCTGTACAGGTTGAGATGCAAGTCTCCTGTGTGTCCTGAGATGGTGGCACAAGTCCAGTTGCTGCTGCTACTGTTGTTAGCCGGTCTGTATCTTGGCCTGTAGTAGGGGCTTCCTGGTATGTGGTGGTCTCAGGCTGGGTTGGGACAAGGTGCAGAAGCGCACTTGCTATGGTGGCCATGGTGGTATTGGTGCAGTTTCCACTGCTGTATGGCCTCCTGGTGGTATGCTACCTGCAGCCTTTCACTCTGCTCCAGGGTGGAAAGAATCTGGGCCAATCTGTCCTGGCTATGGTGGTATGCTCCCAGGACCTCAGATATCATGTCCTGGGCTGCAGCATCCATTCTGTGGCTTCCACCAGGGCCAGTGATGCCCTACCATTGGGTCTAGTCCCCTCTGCCTGTGTCCCCTGCATTGCTCTGGCGGTACCACTTGTACTGGGGCCCTCATCTTCCTGCCTGTTGGTAGGGGGTGACTGTGGCCTCTGTCCATGTGTTACACCAGTCTGTGTCATGGATACACAGGTGTGGGGATGGTTTCCCTGGGCTGATGTTGTTGGTTGGGTGGTAGGGGGGGTTAGTGGTGTCCTGGGTGGGGCTGCTGGATGGTGATACTCCAGGACTGTGTGAGGGGCCAGGGTGTTCCTCACTGTCCAGGGTTCCCTCTCCAGTGTCCTGGGTGGTGCCTCTGTCTCCATGTGGGGCACTGCCACTCCTTGTCCTGTCCATCAGGGTGGCATGGCTGGCTGTGCCTGTTGGGGGGAATGGACATGTCTGTTACAGTTGCATGATTGGATGGGGTGCACAGGGCTGGGCTGTTTTGTGCAGGTTTTACACTTTGGGGCCATGCAGGGTGCCTTTGTGAGGTTGCCATTGCATTTTGCTTAGGATGTGGAGGTGCATTGTGGGTGGTGTAGTGCCTTTGTGATTCCTTGCAGGGGTGGGTGGCTGTGCACAGGGGGAGGGATATGGGCCTGTTAGTGGGTTTGTGGGCTTGCACGGTATCTGGATGTAGAGCTTTTGGCCTGGGTGGCGTAGTGGTTCTGATGGCTGTTGAAGGTGTGGGGTGCATGCATTACAGGTGTGATGGATATGGGGTAATTGTAGACGACTTACCCGAGTCCATTCCTCCAGTGTATCCAGTGAGGCCCTCAGGGTGCAGGATGGCCAGTACCTTTTCCTCCCAGTCGGTGTAGTCAGGTGGTGTTGGTGGAGGTCCTCCCCCAGTCTTCTGAACTGCAATGTTGTGCCAGGATGCCATTGATCTCACCTTCCGGTGCAGGTCGTTCCATCTCTTGCGGATGTCGTCCCTCATGCGTGGATGGTGTCCCACTGCATAGACCTTGTTCATTATTGTCTGTCATCACTCTATCTTCCTGCCGATGGGTGTGTGCTGGACCTGTGCCCAGAAAAATTGCAGCTCGACCTTGAGTATCTCATCCACCATGATCCTTAAATTCCATTCTGTGAAGTGTGGGTGTTTGGGGGGGTGCCATGGGTTGTGTTGTGAGTGGTGTGTGGATCTAGGTGAGGATGCTGTTGTGTGGTGAGTGTATGAATCATGTATTGTGGTGTTCAGTGTCTGCTTCTGGAGTTCTCTATATCAGTTGTCCTAATGTCATTGCAAAGGATTGTGGGGTGTGTATGTGAGTGTTTTGGATAGTGTTGTGGATGTGTGTCAGGTGTGTGGGTTTCAAACTTGCAGTTCTTACTGTTGGGTCCCATTGCTGGCTGTGGCGGTCTGCACCGCCAATGGTCGGTCGACTTCCACTGACCACGGCAGTGATTTTTGCATCATTATTTGGAGGCAGGGGGTTTATGTGCTCGGTGGTGGCAGGGTGGGAGGTCCTGCATTTCCGCCGACAAGGTCCTGGTGGTGACTGGTGGCTGGGACTTTTTTTTCGTATTCTGATTTTTGCATCTTTATATGGCGGGTTTCTGTTCACCACCAATGGCGGTCTTCTGTTCACCATCGCCACAGCGGGCAATGGTGTTTCCCGCCATGTTCATATTGACCACCTTAATCTAGTGCCCTAACTATGCACAGTGATGTTATTAATGATGTTGTCACTTATTTCTTTAAGAATATGTGGAATGTGGCACCTCTGCATTACTCTTGTAACATGGAGTTCTGACCAAGATCTGCAATTCGCCTTGTGGCAGAATTTTTCTCAACAATCACTACAAATACAAGTGCAAGTGAGATTTGGGAGAGGGGCTGCCTCTCAAGAAGATTTGCTGCTGCTCGAGTAGATTTTCTACTTGAATGGCCACAAAATGAATTTGAATGGCGTTGCACCATTGCGCACTGCATGGTGTCATTCAGTCTAGTTTTTTAACTCTGCTCACAATACTGGCTCTAAATTGCAATGTGAGAACCAGCAGCAGTTAGCATCAGCAGCAGTTTTTACGTAACGCTGTGGACTTCTGCAAAGTGAAACTCCATGAGTTTTGCCCACCCCTAACTTTAACCTTTGTGCCTTTTCATCAAATTCCCAAGTCTAATGTAAAGTAAAATGTAATAATAATTCCTAACTATAATTTCACTTTAACCTTCTTTCGACAGTGAATTTCTAGGGTATTTTAATGTAAAGTAATATTTTTTTACCATAGGTAAAGTCAACCCACTGCTGCGCATGGCCTGTTGTCATGCACAGCAGAAGTTTGGTCACACCAACCCTGCTTCAGGCTGCCAACCCTCCAGAAGCCTAGGGCAGCATATGGTTTGCCTTCAAGCCACAGGGACCCCATTCCCTTGACATTTTTTTAAAGACCCCAGGGACAACATTTCTTGGTGTTAAAAGCAAATAAATGAGAGGGGGCCACGTAGCCCCCCTCCCCAAGCCTTAGCCTGTTGCATGCTGAGGATGGCACAGTACATCCCTCAGCCATGGTAGGCGTCTGCTGAGAATGACACTGTGCTGTCCTCACACCACCCATGGGGGAAGCACTAGTGCTTCCTCTCTGTGGGACACCCTTTCAAACCCTCCACCAGAGATAGCAGCAGAAGCACTTCCGCTCCCACCCCTTACTCCCACTCCTCAGCATCGGATGAAGTCAGCATGCGCACAGCACACCAACATCTTTAGAAGCTGTGGGGACTGCTCTGGAAGCCATTTTCTTCCAGTGCATCATGGGGAGAGAACACATTCCATTTACGTCCTTCTCCGGCAGGGTGGTATAAGGGCAGTACACACACAGGAGGAAAGGAAAGCATTTTACTATTCCCCTGTGTCAGTATGTATTCGATTCCTGATCCACAATTATGACTGGGGCTGCGATTGTGGAGCAGGAATCCAGACCCTTGGACCACCAGTTTTTTTTAAACCTTTTATTTGGAGAGTGACCCTTTAAGCAAGGGTTGCTCACCTGGGGCATATATTAACCTTGATTTGGCCCCCGGGGTTAGTTCGGCAATTTATATTTACTTATTTGGCACAATTGTGGGGAGTGACCCCTTGGACAAGGCCCCTCCCCTCCAAGGGCAGATCAGCTGTTTTTAGGGTGATCTGCCATCCGGGGTGTGAGAGGGGAAGCCCAAGAGACACCAGGGATTTTCTTTTTGATATGTCGGGGTGGCTTCATGAGGCCCTAAAGTGGGGGAATAAGTTGGTATACTTTTGTCCATTTCCTGCCCCAGGGCAGATTGGCCTTATTTTTAGGTGCTAGCGATATGAATATTTATATCAACGGGAGGGGCCCCAAGGGTCACTAAGCTTTACTGAGGAAATATTTTGCTCTTTTTCTGCCCTCGCTGAGGGCAGATCAGCCATCTTTTTATGCCCACTTTCTGCCTGTACTGACATTTGGCTGGCTGTTTGTTTTGGCATTTGCCTGGCGTTGTGTGTAGACTGGAGCTTGACTGCTGGTGTGTGTGGACTGGAGCTTGGTTGGCAGTGTGTGTAGGCTGGTTCTTACTCGGCAGTGTGTGTGGACTGGTGCATGCATGTTGATGTGTGTGGACTGGTGCTTGGCTGGAGGTGAGTGTGGATTGGTGCTTGGCTGACAGTGTGTGTGGACTGGTGCTTGCCTGGCAGTGTGCATGAACTGGCAGTGTGTGTGGACTATCACTTGGCTGGCGGTGTGTGTGGACTGGCATTTGACTGGCAGTGTGTTTGAACTGGTATTTCCCTGGTGTTGTAGGTTAACTGGCTTCTGGCTGAGAGTGTTTCTTGATTCACTTCTGGCTGACGATATGTGTGGCTGGCTTTTAGATGGTGATGGGCAGCAATTTGTAAAGTTAACTGTTTTATTTCTTGTCATCATCTGCATTTGTGATTGTAATGCTTTATTTCTCCTTTTTATTCTCATGCAAAGCTTTTGATTTCCTTTGCCGTGACTCCTGCTTACAATTTCGGCACTGGTAGATCTGCAGTTTGCATAGTTACATGCATTTGGAAAGAATACATTTTTGTAATGTTTACTCCAAATAAGTATGCATGAATGTGTTTTTTGCAAATGGTGTAATAAAAGCACAATAATTAGCTTCTGTTTTAATGTCTGAAATTCTCCTTGGAATTGTGCACGATGTGTATTGTGTTGACATGTGTAAAGTTCTTTTGTTTTACCTTGCTGGTAGGGTATGGTTGGTGCTCGCATATTTGTGCAGAGTAGGTGCTAGTGAGTCTAGCTGTCTCTGGCAAATGAGTGGTATTGTTTTGAGTATGTAGGTCTTTGTGTGCTCTTTATTGATTGACTTTCCATTCCAAAATACCAGTAGTTTTAATTTCTGTATGATAATGCCACTCTTTGTTTATTACCTATATTACACAATGTTGTTTTTGCTGATTTATATGTCAAGTACTTTTATTGGTAAGGATTATGGCTAGCTGCAGGATTACAACTCAGCAGGTTGTTGGTTAGCTTTTCGAATTTTCCTTTGACCATGGTTCTGAAACTGACTCTGCATCTGAGGCAGAGGAGGAAGTCCCAAATTTTGGCAGTGAATTTTCTGTCAGAGGGGAATCATTGGATGATGAAGCAATTCTCAGTGCAGAGGAAGTGCTTCTTTTAGCGGAGGACATGGGTTTGCCAATAGTGCAGTAAGAAGCATTCTGATTGCAGCTGGGGCCTGTAAGGCTTCCCATTGGGAGTGCTGAACTCTGGGTTGCCCCAAATATGATGCAGCCTGTTTTGCCAGCCTTTGCTGGTGTCACAGGGTGTAGAGTGAACACTGAAAACATTTTGCATATACATTTCTTTCAGCTGTTTGTGGACAATGTATTTTTGGATGAGATTGTTGACCAGACTAATTTGTATGCTGAACAGTATTTGAGGGATAATAGTTCCAGACTAAGGGCCTCATTAAGACTTTAGTGGTCCTAAAAGCGGATGGCCAAAGCCGTGAGAAGGACTCCACCATCATACCGGTGCCGTCCTCTGCAAGTGTATTAGAATGTTTCCACCAGACTGAACATTGGTCCACTGGGCTGACCGGTGGGAACAGTGCTAGGATATTGGCTTCGGCTCGTTAAAGGGAGTTGAGGCATATATCCTACCACTACAGCACCATCAGAATGCAAACAGTCTGCAGTGCAGACAGTGCACATTCTGATGGTGCTGGGCCGGAGCGCTGCTGCTTTTCCCAAACCATAGCAGGGCAGTGCAGGCGCCCCCGTGGCCCCCAGCACTGGCTTTCTACTAGCCTTTTCATGGTGAGGTCCCTGCCATGAAAAGCCTGGCAGAAAATGAGGTTGTAATCAGCCAGACGTGCTGAGTTCACTGCTGCCCTGGCTAGTTAAAACTCCGACCGCCATCACCCCATCTGGAACAAAGGACCATAGCTGCAACAACCGCCACTACAATGCTGTGGGTCCTAGGACTGCCAGGCTTGCAATATGGCCCTTACACCCCACTCTAGAGCTAGCTTTTGGACTTCCACAAATCTAGATGAGTCGAAGAAGTTCTTGGGTTTAACTTTTTTGATAGGCTTTATAAGGAAGCCGGTGCTGTCTTCATACTGGTCTACAAGTCCCTTGATGGCAATGGCTATATTTCCTGCATAGTCATATTTGCTTCTACTTCAGATGCTTCTGCTTCAGATGCAGCAGTCTGTTGATAATGCTTCAGCATTGTCACAAGACCACTCTGATTGTGACTGTCTTTTTAAGATTGAGCCTGTCCTTGATCACTTTGTAGATTGATTTTCAGAGATCCATGATCCAGGGAAAGAAATTGCTGTGGATGAGTCTTTGGTCCTGTTCAAGGGCCTTTTCTTTTTTAGGCAGTACATTCCTGGCAAGATGGCATGCTATGGAGTTAGGACGTATAGGCTGGTTGAAAGTAGTACTGGATATGTCTATAATTTCAGGGTGTACACTTGTAGGGATTCCACTATTGATCCCTCTAATTGTCTGTCCACTTTTGGAGTTAGTGAGACAATTGTGTGGGAACTTGGTAAAGGAGTTTAAACAAAGGTCACTATTTATATGTAGATAACTTCTACACCTGTGTGCAATTGTTCAGGGGATTGTTCAAAATGGACGCTGTTGCTTGTGGCACAATTCACCCTAACCGTAAAGGTTACCCTAAAGAGCTTTATGTAAAAAGCTTCATAAGGGACAGTGAAGTGTCTTGTGTCTTCATGAAATTCTAGCTGTGAAATCTGCATACAGGAGAGATGTGGGCAGGTTGCTGAAGCATACAAACCTTTGTGTATTTGAGACTACTATAGTCACATGGGTGATGCATTCAGAGTAGATCAGATGTTGAAACCTTACACTGCTGTTCATAAGGTTACATTTGGTAAAAGAAGTTGCCTATCCATTTGTTCCATTTAGCAACCATCAATGCTTTTGTTGTATATAAGGATTGGTCTCCAGATTCAAAGATTACATTGTTCAGTTTTAGCAGTCTGTGATAGGCAGCTTTGTTGTAGCAGAAAGGGACAATTGTTCCTAGAGTTGGAGAGGTGGAGGATGTGACTAGACTGAAAGATCACCACTTTACTGATTGTATTCCACACACATCCCAAAAAAAACTATTCCTCTAGGGGATATGGAGTCTGTGTCCAAAGAGACATGCAGAAGGAAGGTGTCCTTCTAATCATGGGCTACGTGTGCTTGCATGTTTTAAATAGTCCCATACACAACAAAGTTTTTGGGAGCAACCGTGAGTGTAAAAGTGAACTCACTGGTCTACATTGTTTTATATTTTTTGTTCTGATTTCACGGTTGACATTAGTGTGGTGTATTTAGTTAGTGGTGTTGTATTTTAAGTTATAGTTATGCATCAACTAATTGGTTTGTGGTTTTTTTTGTAAAAAAAATGTGATGGCGTTGTACCTGGACTGGAGCTCGGCTGGCAGTGTGCATGAACTGGCAATTGGCTGACAGTGTGTGTGAGCTGGTATTTGGCTGGAATTGTGTGAGTAGTGACTTGCTTCTGGTCACTACACACACTGCTAGCCAAATGCCAGTCCACACACTCCGTCAGTGGCAAGCTGGCTTGATTGCTGTGTCAGTCATGTGGGCATATGAAAGTGATGGGCCCTTCAATGGTTCTCTCTGTTGATGTGAGTGTTGCATTGTGCTGGGCCACTGCTGGCGGTGTGAATGTTCTTGTGTGTGTCACACATAAAAAGTGTATGAATGGCCTAGAAAGAGGTTGGTGCCTTGCTGCTGCTTTACAGCTCATGGGCTGTGAGACATTGGTGACATTTTAATTATTAACAACGTATTTAATTTTTGTGAAATCTCTTGTTAATAAAATCTACATGTTGAACCTTTCACTCATCCTCATGCCAGATCGAACCAGAATGTGTGTGTACTTGAGAAAAAGATGATTATGCACTAATGTTTGTCTTTTCTGTCTTTCCCTGCAAGGGTGTACACTGTCAGTGGGGAAAACCTAACAACTAGACACCCAGGGGTGTACTGGATGGTGTGGTCCTCATGAATCCCAACACATTTTCTTACACACAATGCCCTGCAAACTTCAAAATGTGACTACAATCACCCAATTTTTCCTTGCATTTGGCTGCCATATTCTTTCAGAATCATATGGAAACCACACAATTCCTACCACCCAGTGTTTTCCCACTTGTCCCAATAAAAATGTTGCCCTACTTGTGTGGCTAGGTCTAGTGTCTGCAATAGGAACTAATCAAACTAACATCAATGGGAGTCCTCGCAAAGGGATTCTCCTTGACCTTGGTTTGATTTGGTGCACGCAATAGGCCCAGGCACACAAGTGAGGTACCATTTTTATTGGGAGACTTGGGGAAATGCCTGGTGGAAGGAAGTTTGTGGCTCCGCATGGATTCCAGAAATTTTCATCACAGAAATATGAGTAATATGTGTTTTTTGTCAAAGTTTGGGATCTGCAAAGGATTCTGGGTAATACAACGTGGTGAGAGCCATGCAAGTCAGCCTACCCTAGAGCTAGGGTCCAAAATCTAGAGATACCCACATCAGAAAAAGAGGATCAGTTTTTTGTGGAAAAATGCGCTGCGTCCATGTTGTGTTTTGTGCTTTTTCAAGTCGTGGGCACTAGGAGTACCAACAAAAATGAAGTACCATTTTTATTGGGAAACTTGGAGGAGAGCTGACTGGAAGGAAGTTTGCGCCTCTCCACAGATTCCAGAACTTTCCATCACAGAAATGTGAGGAAAATGTGCTTATAGTCCAAGTTTGAGGTTTGCAAGCGATTCTGGGTAATACAGTGTGGTGTGAGCTGTGCAAGCCAGGCCACCCTGGATACCTCTAGCTTTCTAGTTTAAAAAAAAGGTAGAAGTTGGCTAGGTTTCCCTAAGTGCCAGAAGAGCTAGGGTCCAAAATCTATAAGTACCCACTTTGAAAAGAGAGGGCCAGTTTTCAGTGTAGAAATGCAATGCATCCATGTTGCATGTTGGGCAGTTTCCTGTTGCAGGCACTAGGCCTACCCACACAAGTGAGGCACCATTTTTTCAAGAGACATTTGGGAGCATAGAATTGTAGAACATTTACCAATTACATTTCACTGCTTTGTGACTTTCAAATGTAAGCCATTGTGTAATAAAGATGATATTTTGCAAAATACCCTCCAAATCATACGCTGGTGCGGGTACCCACAAATTCAGAAATGTGGAAATAACCACTGCTTCTAAACGCTATATCTTGTGCCCATTACAAAAATACATAAGTTTCCTTGATAACCATTTTTTACTCTGCCTATGCCGCTATAAGATTCGGTCTATACCCAGTACTCCATAAACAACCATTGTACTGTGCATCTCAGTTGTTTGCTGTGGGTACCTTGGGTTCTTAGAGAACCTACAAACCCTATATATCACTACAACCAAAAGAGTCTAGTGGACATAATGGTATTTTTCTTTTCTCAATCGGCGATTGTGACAAAAAGTTACAGATGAAAATGCTAGAATTGCAGATTTTTCTGCTCATGTTCAATAATTCTTTATTTCAACAGTTATTTTCCTAGGAAAAACTTCAAGGGATCTACACATATGGCCCCTTGCTGAATTTCGACTCACTCATGGGTTTCACACTGGTTTCCATTACAAACAGGAAGTAGGTTGAGAGACAAAAATTAGGGAAAATAACCTACGCCTCTGGTGCAAAAATTCGGTTCTGTGTGGTCCTGAAGGCGGGGAAGATGGTGACTTTAGGACCGTAAACCATTCATGGATGCCATTTTAAGGGAAAAAATAGACACTTCTATCGGGAGCATTTTTTTCCTATTTAAAAAAACTCAAAATGTTGCTATATTTTGCCTACTTTCTCAGTCCCCTGGGAAATCTACAAACCCTGGATATATTTAGAATCCCCATGATCTTGGAAATATAGGATGCAAATTTGGTGTGGATACCTTATCTTGAAAAAAAGTTATGGAGCCTAAGAACAAACTTCCCCAAGAGCCAGTAAAGGGCTCTGCAATAGAGGGAAAGGGCCTAGCAGCAAAGGGGTTAAAAGGCTGGAGGGCCAATACCCCAGGACAAGCAGCCATTAAAAAGGGAAAGGGGGGCACGTGAACCCCTCCCTAAGCCTATTCTGGCTCTGGGGACCCCATTTCCATGGCCCTCTAAATTATAGATGGGTGTCCTGGTGCCCACCCAGGCCACACACCAAAAACACTTGTATAAAGTGGAGGGGGTCATGGCCCCCTCCCTGAGCCACACCAGGCCCCAGGGACTCTATCCCTGAGGCCAAATTGTAAGGGGTGTACAGCCCATGCTCCTGTACCCACTGTGGGTATCAACAAATCATCATACTGGAGACCGCTATGGGAATTGCAGAGCCCCCGCAGTCCCAAGCTGCTCCCGGCATGGAGCAAGATCCGGCATTGGTACCGCCCGGAAGGAGCTGCTGTTTGTGTTTGCTCCCTGCGGGTGGGAGCAATATATGCCGTGTTCCCTGGCCTGCAGGAGCGCAGGTAGGAAAACAGAAGAGAAGTCTGCACCCAGTTTGTGAGACTATATTTAAATCTCCCACTAGAAGGGAACAGGCATGCCTTCATGGTGGCGCTCCTGCAGTCAGGGAAGGCATGTTTGCTCCCATTTGTTGAGAGATTTAAATAATTCTCCCACGTGGCACGAGCAAACATGTTTCCCTGCTCACGCAGAGAAACGTAAACAAAAGTGCGTATTTTTTTAATTATCATTTAAAAATGAACATTTATAGTATTTAAAAAATTGTACTATTTAATACACATGATGAGTTAATGTGCTGTAACATTGCATATTATTCTTTAATGTAATTCTATTAGAAATGTATTATACAATACTTATTATTTTGTTTTTTAAAATAATTTTTTCCTTTACCTACTATAATACTTTCGCATAGGGAGATCTCCCCCCAGTGTCAGAGAGCTCCAGCTGCAGATTGTGAATAGCAACTTTATAATTGCAAATTTTGTTGTTGGAGGGACCATCCCCTCATTTGAGAGGCTGGAGATTCACAAGTCTATACCTAGGTAGAAATCTTCACTTTGAAATGAAATGGTGAATAGTAACAAATAGAGACATACACTTGGGTGTAAGAGTAGATCTACACATGGGCAAATATACTCATGTATATTTACATTTGTGAGTCAGCTCTTTTTGTCCAATTCACAACAGCAAAAACGCACGTGTGTCTTGCAGCTTGCGATATCAACTGAATGTGCACACTACCATTACAAGCAGGTCCTGATTCACAATGGAACTTAAATGAAGATGGGAGACCTATGACTTAGTCCAGCTTTGCCTTCAACAAGGCAGTCGGAAAGCAAATGGTATGTTCCAACTATTTGTTTTCTTTATTTGGGTCCCCCGAGTTATGTTTGCATACATCTGCTGCTTTTTTCTTCTTTGTCTCTCGTGAATCACAATGCATAGCGAGAAGGGCATCTGATGTGAGTAGAACTCACACTCTCCACCCAGAGTGGTCAATGTATCGCCGTGGTACTCATAGTATGGCGGTGGTAATGGTGGTTGAAGTGCACAGCAATTGCCAGGTTTGTAATGGGTTAAGCTGCCTGTTTCATGCATCAGGTGGCACGGCAATAAGCGTGACTTCTGTGTGTGTAATTATGTTTGGGTGTGCGTGCCCCTGATGTGCTTATATGTGTGCCTTCATGTATGTGGAGTGGGAAGAGGTATGAATACCTGTGTTCTGTTTCTGTGGGATTCTCGAGCACTGCATCTTTCCTACGATATTTATGTATAGTATTTTGCACCTGAAGTTCCATGAAAGTGGTAGCTCTCGAAGGACCTTTTTTGGGGCAGGCACCAGAAAAATTCTGGAACATTGTGCCTTCTAACAAATTTCCTGTTCTTTTTACAGAGGCCCAGAAAGTAATTTGTATGTCTGGGTCAACATATGTTTGTGAAAGTTTGTTTTCCACAATCGGACTGTTAAAGAGTAAACTCAGAAATAAGCTAACAGACATATATCTGGATCAACTCTTAAGGCTTGCCGTTTCAGACATTGTACCAGATTACAGGACACTAATAGGAGACATGAAGTGTAAAATAAGTTCTTAGTATATCTTTCTTTGCCATATCTATTTTTCGATCTGAGTTAAACCTGTGCTGAATTTCCGCTTAGTGAGTATTACCATGCAATGCCTCTTAAGAATGCTATTGTATAATAAAAACGTATTGTCAAAATACCTAGCTTTGTACTTACATCTGGCTTCGAAATACAACATAGTCTAGTAATGTTTTTTACACCAGTAGTCCCGCCCCTTCATCACACCCACCCCCCACAGGCCCATTGGTGCAGCCCTCAGCCACAAACCAGACTTTAATTTTGGCCCTCGGCAAAATGTTTTGTGAGTGCCCATGATGTATTGCATAGCTACCTGTTAATGAGGAGTGGAAATGTAATTCTCTACATTGGAATTCATGGCTTGCATAGGCTTTGGCACAGAAGAATCCGCATAGTTGTCCAAAACCCGTATAATTTCTTCAAGTTTGATAACACTATCTAAGATCATAAGTCTTGCGGGAAGGGAGACCTGTTGCGGGTGTATCCGAGTGCGCAGAGCTATTTGGGCACATGCGCATTAATTCATACACGTTCATTGTTTTTCCTAATGCGCTCTAGAACACATCTGGAATAAAAAGTAAAGTCAAACCGGATTTAAATATGTGCAAATCACGACTACACTGAGCGTAGTTAATCTACTATCATTTAAATGAAAGTTTTATGCATAGATGGGCAATACAGTAATGTGTACAACTGATAGAAATAGCACTGCGCTGCTAAACAAATTCTTAGCCACACACAGAGCCACCTGTGAACTTAATTAAAGTTTGCTCAGGCCACACAGAATTTCTTCTTAATGTGATCTTAACTATTTTTCTGTATTCACTTATGGATAATTAAGCACTTTTCTTAAATGGGAGACAAGACTCATTGCAACCAAACCCCTGAACAAATCATTGAATACAAAACTGTTCCCGAGCAGGCTTCCACTATAAAATAAACTATTTTTTTCAGTTTAATTTACTCACACTGAATTAAAGATCTAACATCTCCGATGTGCCAAATATTATTTTCTTGCATGGCTAATCAACAGATTGGAAATACACTGCTGCTCGCCATATTGATTAGCAAATGTGGGATTTTAAGATTCTTAGAAGAATACATACCACTGTGTGTCAGGTATTTCAAACGATGATTATTATTGTTATTATTATTATTATTAATTTGTATTATTATTATTAATATTATTATTATTGTTATTGTTATTATTATTATTATTTTGCTCAGACAATGGTAGTTTCATTTCAACATTTATTTGCAGCGTTTTTTATTAATCATTATATATATTCCTCTACTGCTTCAGACCACGTAGTAACATGCAACAAAAGTCTTGAAAAATACATTTAATGATGAAATGAAAGATGGCATGATTGCCTTAATTTGTGGGGTAATTTGTAGTGTATGGTGAAGGCGTGAGTTATGATTTCCTTAGGGCGTGAGTTATAGTTACTTGAGGTAACTCTGGCTATAACTGGTGCATTTCTATGGTTTTGAACGTTTAAAATGAGAGAATAACTATAACTTCCATGTAACCTTTGTTTTTTTAAGTGAATTTCTATGTTTTTTCAAATTCAATTTTGTAACTATAACATCCCTGTAATGATTGTTTTTTTTACTGAATTTCTTTTTTTATTTTAATGTATAGTAATTTTAATTATTATATGTCAATCCAATCACTGTCGCACACTGCCTTTGGCTGTGCACGGTGGTGGTTGGTCACAGGGCCAACCCCTTATAAGCACCCAACCGTGCACGACCTTCATCCGTGCGCAGGGGAGGTTGCCTGCAAAACCTGGCCTGCAGCCAGACCCTGTGGCTAAGACGCCCCAACCACCCAAACCCATGCTGTGCACATCACTTTCGCAATGTACAACAGGAGTTAGCCACAGATTCTCTGGGTGTGAGAATAGGTGTGAGAGGGTGTATCTGGGTGTGAGAGTGCATACATCAGTGTTTTAGTGTGTGCGTCAGTCTGTGTGCGGGTCTGTGAGTTGCTGCATGAGGGTGTCAGTGGGTCTGTAAGTGGGTGTGTATGTATCTGAGTAGGTCTGTGAGTGGGTGCATGAGTGTCTGAGTGGGTCTGTGAGTGTGTGCGTCAGTCTGTGTGCGGGTCTGTGAGTTGCTGCATGAGGGTGTCAGTGGGTCTGTAAGTGGGTGTGTATGTATCTGAGTAGGTCTGTGAGTGGGTGCATGAGTGTCTGAGTGGGTCTATGAGTGGGTGCGTAAGTCTCTAAGTGGGTGTGTCAGTGGGAGAAATTGATTGAAGGAAAGAAAGAAAGTGAGAGAGAAAGAAGTTTTTTAGACTTTAATATCTCATATAACTAGAATGAGATATTTTTGTTGGATTTAACAATAAAATGTGTTCAGTATTTTTTTTAAGTGTAATGGTTTTAATTTAAAAAAAATGGTAATGAGTCTAGCTGGACTTGAACCTCCACAGCTCAGTGTGAAGGTCTGCTCATTTTATTAATTTATTTATTTATTTGCCCTTCATGGGCTATTAGGGACCATGAGGGAGCCCTTAAGTGCTCCCTTGAGGTCCCTATATTTTTTTTTATTTATTTAAATATTATTTGAAAAATCAAAATCAAAAGCCTTTTCCAGGACTCTCCCTCAGTCCCAACTTTTTAAATTTGTTTTTATTTTAGTTTTTTAAAAAGCCCTTATGGGCTACCTGGTGCTGCGGGGCTTTCCCCCACTGTGCCATTGCTTCAGCAAGCACAGAACTGCTTTGACAGCAGCTTCATGCTTGCTGAAGCATTTAATCTCTGTCCTCTGCAAGTGATTGGGACAGCAGGACCTGCATTAAAGGTCCCGCTGTTAAAACCTGAAGTGTTTGCTGTGGCTTGGCTGCAGCTGCAGCACTGCAGCGAAGCCACAGCAAACAGCTATGTCCTGGGAGTAGGCAGCCCATGAGATAGCAGGAGCTGGCCCTGGGGGGGTGGTCCCCAAAGCCATCAATGGCTCCACAAGGGGTCTTGTGGCCCCCCTCCAATGAAAACTTAGCTCTAAGGGATGGTGGTCCCCAGGACGGGGGCTGACGGTCACCCTATACATCATTAAAGCAGTGGGGAGGTGGCAGTTGCCAGGGCAGCGGGGGGCCACTGGAGATTTTCAGCTGGACAAACCTGCAAGTCAGGCCAGGTGGTGGTTGACGTAAGCTGGCTTGACTCTCGCCGGCGGGTCGGTCCCTTTGTACAGATTTTTACAAAAAGTTCTCCAATCTTCTCCAAACTTCTGGATCTTCCTCCAGAAGGTCTTTGAAGGGTGCAGCTCTGTCATATTTATTCTTGCTCCTGGGTGGAAAGCAGGGGGGTTCTGGTTGTCCAATCTCAGGTAGACTCCTTCCCCCTTGGATGACCACTTCCTGGGAAGTGTGGCAAAAATCTATCCCATGGAGCAATATTCCTCAAAAATCCAACATGGCTGAAAGTGATTTTTGGAGGTTAGATATGGCTGAACCCACCCACTGGTGTGGCTAAAAATGCTAAACACACACCTCTCCTGCCCTCTCCTATTCTAATCAAGAGGACACCTAATTGTCTGGGGTTTGCAGGAAGTGGGGGAGGTTCTGAGCTGTTCCAAATGTTCTTCCAAATGACTTAGAAGACCAGTTTGGCTGCTCTCCCCCATCCTGTTTCTCCATCTGCCGAGGCAGATCTCCTCTTCCAGGCACATCCTTTGTGTTCAGCCCAGGCCACTTCACACCTCATCCAGAGGCTGGCCAATCTGAGAAGGGCACTGCAGAGCTGAAGTTGGCAGCTTTCAGGTAGAGTTTTAAAACTCTTCACCTAAACTAGTTATATTAAATCCAACAATTATAAGTTGTGGCATTTATTATAACAATTAGTTTGATACCAAACTCAAGGTATTTACTTCACCAGGGCTTATAAAACAAGTTTTATAAGGTCCTACTTATAGTTACCTGGTACCCAACCCTTGGGACATAGGGCACACCTTAGGGGTGACTCATATGTAAAAATAAGGTAGTTTAAGACTTTGGAAGTACTTTTAATTCCAAAGTTGAATTTGCATATACCTTTAGTTAAAAGCAGTCAGCAAGGCAGGCCTGCCTTTAACATGACACTAGGCACCTCAGCAGTGAACCTATGGGTGCACTACCTATGCTGGGGTCCCTAACCTACATGCCTTACCCAATACTAGGGACTTATAGGTAGGCTGATATTGGCAATTATAAATAGCCTAATTTGCATATCCACATAACACAGAGCCCTGGCCTGGGACTGGTAAGCAGTACCCAGGGCACGGCCAAGAGTCAGTAACCACCAGTATCTGTCCAAACAATTTGGGGAGACCAGGGCAAAATGGAGGACTTTCCTGCAAGTGTTATCAGCCAATCAGACCTCAGCACAAGATCATTAGGGGTTGCGGATCGTTTGCGTCTCTAAATATGCAAATTTGTTTTCCCCTTAATTTCTCAAAAACTTCTGGAAAGAATTACACCAAAACAAAAAAGCACTCTTTCTGGATCAGGACCTACCTTCCTGCCAAATTTGGTGTAATTCCCAGTAGTCTTTGCACTATCACTGTTCAAAATCCATATTGGAAAATGAACAGAGAAAACTTGTTTTAGGGTCCCCCTTTTATTCTCGGCCCCCTCAGATGGATCACCCCGAAGCTTTCCGGGCACCAGCTGACGGAACTGGCAAATTTTTTGGAAAAGTGTCTTGAAGATTCGTCATGCTGCGCCAAAAATATAGGCAAGTGAAAAAACACTTTTTACATAGAAACTAGGAAATAACTGTAACTGTGTGTATATATAACTCTGAAGGCACAACCCCAACTGCAGCCACACCACACTCCGCAACATTCGTGCACTCCGACAGAGTGGAAGATCTTCAGCACAGCAGGGTCAATTGCAAAGACGTTTTTAATAGAAAATACGAGAACCACAAAACAAGGCCAATGCATTTTGGCTAAAAGCTTTCAACTGGATACCTTGATCCACAACTCCTGTGTCTTGCACAGTCTTTTTTCCATCACCCCTCCCAGTCTCCAAAACAACTAGACTGTTACCATTCTCCCCCATTGTGTTAATGAATCTCTACTGGTGCCATCTTGAGAATATTGCTAAAGTATGAAGATGCAATGGCCGCACTACATGTCATACTGAGTCCAGTGTACTCAAACAACAATTCAGCCCACATAATTGATACAATCATATCATTGCGTAGTATGTTCATAATGAAACCAAACTCAAATTTGGCAATTCTCTAAATATTTTTAAAATATTTTTCAAACTACAATATATTTATAGTATTATGTTCTTTTCCAGTAGATAATGTTATTGCACAACTATATTTTGAACAGTTTCTAAATGCACAAGGACATATTTACTTTAGACCTTATCCTCATTTAAAATTGAATACTTTGAAGACGCATATTATAATGCCATGTCTCATACCATCACCCACATAACTTCCACGCACCTCACACAACACACCACTAAATATCACCCCACTTATCACTACACACACCACCCCACACATCACCCACACCACCCCATGGCATGGCAGAGACACCCCAGGTTCTCTGAGGAGGAGCTCAGGGTCATGGTGGAGGAAATCGTCCGGGTAGAGCCACAGCTATTCGGATCACAGGTGCAGCACACCTCCACAGCTAGGAAGATGGAGCTATGGCGAAGAATAGTGGACAGGGTCAACGCACATCACCAACAGAAGAGGCCCACAGTGATGACATCAGCTCTGTCCAACTGGATCTAGATGACCAGCCCGTCCCATCGGGGACCTCTGGACAGTCGGTTCCCCTGACACAGTCACAGGCCACCACAGAGCTTCCCCCCTCTGGAAACACCAGCACAGCACCCACCCAGCGGGCCCATACCGCTGTCTCCAGGACACGTCTATCAGCAGTGTGTCCACCACTACAGGGAACCCAGGCTAACCCACCACCCCAACAACAACAGGGACCTGGGGGCAGTGGCAATTGGCACACGGTCCAGGGGACGGAGGCCCAGGAACACAGGGGAACTGGGAGGGCTGCTTTGCGACAGGGGAGGACAGGCCTTGGGAACCCACTCTCCACGAGGCCCTCGCCAACATCATGGGAGCCTACCACCATTCCCAGGAGACAATGGCAACGGTACTGGCCAAGTTTCAGGAGACCCAGCGCCTGCAGGAGGAACAGTGTTTGGGCTTCAGGGAGGAACTCAGATCCATCAATTCCTCCCTGGACACCATCGCCGGGGTGCTGAAGGAAGTCCTCAACACCAGGAGGGACACTGTGGCACAACAAGGGGCCCCTGACACTAGCCTGGACGATGAACTGCCCACCACCTCCGCCGGAGCTAGTGGACAGGAGGCACCGCCACAGGACCACCACACCGGCACCTCACCCCCTGCAGAGGGTGAACCACCCCGCAAATGGTCCCTGAGATCCAGGACAAAGACAGAGAACGATGCCAAGACCCCGCCAAGAAATGAGACCACCCTGAATGTCATCCTTCTGTCCCACTTTATCACCTTGTCCATCCTCAAACTGTCCCAGCTCCACTTCCTATGCCCATTTGGGCAATGCACCTGTGAGACAAATAGACTGGACTCTGCCATGGACATTCTTCCACCATCACCCCTCACCATTTTACAACCCCCTGCACTATTGAGCACTTAAATAAACACCCTTGAAGCATAAAACAATCTGGAGTCAGTCTGTGATTTTTGAAATAGTGTAGTAGCAATTACAGTGCCAAAATGCTCTTTCAAATGTAATGTCAACATACCTGTGTCACACAGCTCTAGTCCATGAGGAAACAAAGCAGATGTCACACAGTGGGACCCACATCTGTGAAATCGTAAGGGAAAGTGACAACTCAGTGACCATACACTAGGTGAAAACGACAGACAGTTGAGAGGTAGTAGTGTTAAAGTACATGTAGTAAGCAGGTTTGTATTCTTACCCGTGTCTCACTGGAAATATTGCAGGATCACCGAGTTCCTGTTGTCAATGTCCTCTTATTCTGCTTCCTCGTCTTCACTATCCACAGGCTCCACAGCTGCAACAACACTGCCATCTGGACCATCCTCCTGCAGAAAAGGCACCTGTCATCGCAAAGCTAAGTTGTGAAGCATACAGCAGGCCACAATGATCTGGCACACCTTCTTTGGTGATTAGAATAGGGATCCACCTGTCATATGGAGGCACCTGAACCTGGCCTTCAGGAGGCCGAAGGTCCGTTCTATACTCCGCCGAGTTCGCCCATGGGCCTCATTGTAGCGTTCCTCTGCCCTTGTCCTGGGATTCCTCACTGGGGTCAGTAGCCATCACAGGTTGGGGAAACCAGAGTCACCTGCAAATGGCGAGGGACAACTGTTAGACACACACTAACCTGTAGGGAAATCCCCAGACCCAGACAACCATTTCCACTGACTTGCTTCCAGGTGCTCACCTAATAGCCACACACGGTGCCTCTGGAGTTGCCCCATCACATAAGGGATGTTGCTATTCCGCAGGATTTAAGTGTCATGCACTGAGCCAGGGAATTTGTCAGTAACATGGGAGATGTACTGGTCGGCCAAACACACCATCTGCACATTCATGGAATGATAACTCTTCCGGTTTCTGAACACCTGTTCACTCCTGCGGGGAGGGGGGGGACCAAAGCCACATGTGTCCCATCAATGGCACCTATGATGTTGGGGATATGTCCCAGGGCATAGAAGTCACCTTTCACTGTAGGCAAATCCTCCACCTGAGGGAAAACGATGTAGCTCCGCATGTGTTTCAGCAGGGTGTTTCAACACTCTGGACAACACATTGCAAAACATAGGCTGGGACATCCCTGATGCTATGGCCACTGTTGTTTGAAATTACCCACTTGCAAGGAAATGGAGTACTGACAGCACCTGCACTTTAGGCGGGATTCCTGTGGGATGGCGGATAGCTGACATCAGGTCTGGCTCCAACTGGGCACACAGTTCCAGGATTGTGGCACGTAGGTGATGATCACATGTCTTTCCTCATTTGTCGACAGGTCCACCAGTGGTCTGTACACCGGAGGATGCCGCCATCTCCTCACATGTCCCAGCAGGTGGTGCATATGAAGGACAACAGCGAGCACAAGGTCAACCAACTCAGAGGTACGTACCCACAGCTTACACAGAACACGAATCATAATCCGAAATTTGGCCTGTATGAGTGTTCAGGCAAGGCCTAGGTATGTGTGACACAGTTAAAAATTAAGCCATGTGGGCACCTGAAATGGCGGCTGCCTGACCTGTAAAGTTGGACAATGGGATGTGAGGTAGCTGCGCTGGCGTTATACACCATTGCAGTAGGCGGTCAAAGACCGCGGCGCAATTCTGCATTGGTTAACATTGGACCCTATGGGTCCCAGAAGCCGATGACGATGTACGCCGGCGGTGACAGTACGCACCGCCGCGGACGTGACCGCCATTTTCTATCTGTTCAATCACTCGATACCTGATCTTCGACTGGAGAGGACCTACACTGCAAGTGCTGCTGTGACCTCGGTCTGGAAGAGACAATGGCTCGTGCGTCTTGGGAAAGGGCCCCTGCCTTCACATCGGAGGAGTTGGAGAAACTTGTGGATGGGGTCTTCCCCCAGTACACGCTACTCTACGGTCCTCCAGACAAACAGGTAAGTACACTGGGAGCATGCTGTATGGGCTATGCCTGTGTGAAGTGGGGTGGTTGAAAGATGGGTGGAGATTGAGGCGTGCATGAAACGACGGTGAGTCCATGTGCCACATGGCAAGGGTAGGGATGGGGTCCAATGACTGTGACGGTGCAGTTGGTAATAACTTTTCTTTCCCCCCTGTGCAATTCATGTAGGTCAGTGCCCACCAGAAAAAGGATATTTGGCGTACCATCGCCAAGGATGTCCGGACCCTGGGGGTCTACCACAGACGGAGCACCCACTGCGTAAGAGATGGGAGGACATTCGCCGCTGGAGCAAGAAGATGGCGGAGGCCCAGCTGGGGATGGCCTCCCAACATGAACATAGAACATGGCACCATGACCCTCCTGCTGTTCAGGATCCTGGCGGTGGCGTACCCAGAGTTGGATGGGAGCTTGAGGGCATCACAGCAGCCACAAGGGGTTGAGTACACTCTCATTCTGCTGATTTTGCGTGCAGTGGAGGTGTCTGGGTGGAGGAGGTGGGCTGTTTGTTTCCCTATGCCAGGGCGAGTGTGCTAGTTAGGTCCTCTTGTTCTGGCAGACCCTGTGGCACCCCACCCCACCTGTGTACAGTGCCAAGTACGCCTAGTCAGGCTCCGTTGTCATCCATGTGTGCAGATGCCACCCATAGCCTTGTAGGCCATGTCCCAGGGATTGAACAGTGGAGCCCATGTGTGCGGCGTAGTGCACGTGGCTTATGTGGTTTCTGTGTCCGCCAATGGTAGCGGTAATGCATGCACTCAACATGTCTTTCTTCTGTCGTCCCCCCCTTTTTGTTGTCTCCCTGTTCTTGTGTCCATTAGCATCATCAGGCGGAGGAGCAGTGGCACCGGAGCAGGAGGGAGCTGCATCCCACATGGCCCTGGAGGGCGAGACAACAGACTCGGAGTTCACCAGTGGGATGGAGGGTGAGGGGAGCTCCACGGCGGGGACAGGAGCTGAGTCCAGTGATACGGACTCGTCCTCTGATGGGGGCTCCCTATCAGCACCGCCCTCCCAGCAGCCCCTCAGCCTTCACCCCGTGCCCGCTCACCCAGGAGGGTGAGCATGACCTTCACCCCAGGCACCTCAGCCCCTGCCCTAGTCACCCCTGCTGCCCTCAGTGAGGAGGCCATTGACCTCCTCAGGTCCCTCACTGTTGGGCAGTCTACTATTTTGAATGCCATCCAGGGTGTAGAAAGGCAGTTACAACAAACAAATGCATTCCTGGAGGGCATTCATTCTGGTCAGGCAGCCCTCCAGCGAGCTTTTCAGACTCTGGCCTCAGCACTGATGGCAGCTATTGTCCCTGTCTCTAGCCTCCCCCCTCCAACTTCCTACACCCAGACCCAATCCCCTCTATCTCAGCCTATCCCAAGCACACCTTCAGACCAGCATGCACACACGTCAACACACAAGGGAAGCTCTGGCAAACATAAGCACCACACATCCCACAGGCACTCACGCAAGCATCACACACATGCAGACACACCAACATCCACTGCCTCCACTGTGTCCCCCTCCTCCTCATCTTCCTTCTCCCTCCCAGTCTTGTCTCCACTCACACCTGCATGCACTACATCTACAGCCACTACTTCCATCACCAGCACACCACCACACCCCGCTCACGTGCAGTCACCACCCCCACTACCATTCACACGTCCCCGTGTCCTCTCCCAGTGTGTCTGTGACGCCACCTCCCAAGATACACAAACGCAGGCACACACCCACCCAACAGCCATCCACCTCACGACAGCCTCCAGCGCATGCACCTTCACCCAAAGTCACCAAACGAACTCCTCCTACAACCACAACCTCTTCCTCCACTCCCAAACCCCATCCATCTACCTGTCCCAGTGTTCCCAAGAAACGTTTCCTATCCAACTTTGACCTCTTTCCCTCACCTCCCCCACCCCGTCAGTCCCCTAGGGCCCGACGCTCCAGGTCCCAACCTAGCACCTCAGCCACAACATTTCTGGGACCAGTAGTGCCTGTAGTCACCGGAATCTGGAGTGCCCTGGGCAGCAGGGAACCCAGTGTGGCTCGGAGCCACAGCATGGACAGTCCCCCACCTGTGAAGCATCAAAAGTTGGCCAGTGCCCAGCGGGAGAGAGGGAAGACTCCAGCCACCAAAGCAGCTCCCAGGGGTACAGGTGGGAGATTGGAGTGAGCTGTGACACCTTCCAAGGTGGGGAAGGGCCACAAGAAAGTCAGCAAGTCTGGGAAGAGCAGCACGGTGGAGAAGACCGCCATCATCCCCGCTGCCCAGGAGGCCACTGACATCATCCCCGCTGCCCAGGAGGCCACCGCCATCATCCCCGCTGCTGTCCAGGAGGCCACCGCCAGCACCAGCCGTGCTGCCCAAGAGGCCAGCACCAGACCTGCTGCCCAGGAGGCCAGCACCAGCCCAGCTGCCCAGGAGGCCACCGCCAGCACCAGCCCAGCTGCCCAGGCGGCCACCGCCAGCACCAGCCCTGCTGCCCAGGAGGCCACCGCCAGCACCAGCCCTGCTGCTCAGGACAGGACTGCCAGTAGCCAACCCCGCTGAACAGGACACCGCCGCCACAAGCACCGCTGAACAGGACACTGCTGCCACAAGCACTGCTGAACAGGACACCGCTGCCACAAGCACCGCTACCAAGGACACAGCTGCCGCATGCACCGCTGAACAGGACACCGCCGCCACAAGCACCGCTGAACAGGACACCGCCGCAACAAGCACTGCTGGCCCATGAGCGCCAAGGTCACTGACGCTACTGAGTCCGTCACAAGCAGGATGAAGCACTCTGGGCACAAGGCCCCCTCCAGAACCAGTGGAGAGATCCATCCACTACCTCTGTCCTTGGCAGGATGAAGCACTCTGGCAACAAGGCCCCATCCAGAACTAGTGGAGAGATACATCCACTACCTCTGTCCATGGCAGGAAAAAGCACTCTGGGCACAAGGCCCCCTCCAGAACCATTGGAGAGATACATCCACTAACTCTGTCCTTGGCAGGAAGAAGCACTCTGGGCACAAGGCCCCCTCCAGAACCAGTGGAGAAAGGCATCCACCTGAGAGACCGTGGCTTTGCACTCCCCAGGATGAAGCAGTGGGCAACCCACCCACTGGAGAGACTTGAGAGACTGTGGCTTTGCACTCCCCAGAGTGGAACAGTGGGCAACCCACCCACTGTAGAGACTTGAGAGACTGAGGCTTTGAACTCCCCAGGATAATGCAGTGGGCAACCCACCCACTGTAGAGACTTGCAAGACTGTGGCTTTGCACTCCCCAGGATGGAACAGTGGCAACCTACCCACTGTAGAGACTTGAGAGACTGAGGCTTTGCACTCCCCAGGATTGAACAGTGGGCATGTGACCCCCTCGTGGATTTGGCGTTGTGCAATCAAGCGGCTGAGGTGCCCCCCCTTTCCCTTCCCCCTGAGGTGCCTTTTTTATTGCTATCTGATGCCCCTGCAGTGTTCTCTCCGTCATGTTCGGTGATTGAGTGTGGGCCTCGCCCATGCCGTGTGGGCCCAGTGTTCCACGGACTTCAATGAAGCACTTCCTGGACTACTATTCTTGGTGTATATATTTGTTTATAGTGTATATATATTTTTGCATCCTGGATTTTAATAGATTACAATGGTTACACTCATTTTCTTTTGTCTTTGCATTCTTCCGGGGGGCTTGGGGGGTGTAACTGTAATGCATCATGCAGTATTAGTGTGTGTGTTGTAGTGGGTGAGGATGGCGGTGTTGCATGTGTGTGTTCCTGTTTTTTCCCTCCCCCTTGCCCCCTCTCCTGTGTTGTAGGTGCAGTACTCACAGTTGTCTTCACCGTTGGCGTTCCTGCTCCTGGTAGAGGAGCAAGAAGATGAGGGCTGGCAGGATCTGGAGCTCGTGGTCCATGGCGTCCGGATTCCTCGTGGGGTGTGTACAGGTGAGCGATTTCCCTTCGAAGTCCTGTTTCCACCGTGTTTTTGTTCGCGGTGAATCTGCCCCGGAAAAGGTAGCGGATTGGTGGGTTGTGATACATTTATCCTCCGCCTGTCTGTTGGTGGTGACCGCTAAGCTGTTTGTTTGTACCGCCGTGCCGGTCGGAGTGTTAAAGTGGCTGTCTTTGTTGGCGGTTTCCACCACGGTCGTAATTGCAATTTTTTTACCGCCGGCCTGTTGGCGGTCTTACCGCTGCTTTAACACCGACCGCCAGGGTTGTAATGAGGGCCATTATTCTTCACTTCACCATAGCATAGAAATATTTGTTAAGGCTACCTAGGGCAGAAATATTGCATTGTTAAGCTTTTCCTATCATGGCAAGTGTGCTGCCCATACTCCTAAAATGAACATAACATGTTTCAAATCATTCATTATTCAGATATGGGCTTGGATAATAAATGGAGTGCTATATGTAATGTACTAAACTTTTCCAATAGATCTTAAAAACTTTCATCTGACGTGTAATATTGTCGGCCCTACATAGCGAAAGTGCTAAATGCTGAGCCAAAGATCAGGGTCACTTAACTTTCTTATATTTCATAGTCAAGCAATAGCATAATAATAAGTAAAAAAAGAGATCCTTGATATCTAAGCGATGGTAAGTATCTACGGTGCCATAAATGTCTAAAAATGCTCATCAAACTAATTCATATCTAAATACATTTACCTAAAAAAATAAAGGTTACAGGGACTTTTTAGTTATGCTCACATTTTAAATGTACTAAATCACAGGAATTCACTTGCCATGCACACTTTGTTTGTCAAAAATGTAACTGCAAATATTACATTGATATAATCAATGATGTTATCTAAAATGTCATGAGTGCCGTAATTTGTGGGGTAATTAGTAGTGCATGGTAAGGACACGAGTTATAGTTACCTTAGAGCACAAGTTAGAATTACTTGAGATAACTCTAACTATAACAGGTGAATTTCAATGGTTTGGTACATTTAAAATGGAAACCTAACTATAACTTTTCTGCCACCTTTTCTTTTTTCACTGAAGTTCTACTTTTTTTAACATAAAGTAATTTTCATTACTATGGACCTCATTCTGACCCTGGCGGTTGAAAACCGCCAGGGCAGAGTGCCGCCGAAGCACCGCCAACAGGCTGGCGGTGCTTCATGGGCAATTCTGACCGCGGCGGTAAAGCTGCGGTCAGAAAAGGGCAACCGGCAGTTTCCCGCCGGTTTACTCCTGCCCCAAAGAATCCTCCATGGCGGCGCTGCTCGCAGCACCGCCATGGGGATTCCGACCCCCTTCCCGCCATCCTGGTCCTGGCGGTAAAAACCGCCAGGAACAGGATGGCGGGAACGGGTGTCATGGGGCCCCTGGGAGCCCCTGCGGCGCCCATGCCACTGGCATGGGCACTGCAGGGGCCCCCTAGCAGGGCCCCATTCAGATTTTCAGTGTCTGCAAAGCAGACACTGAAAATAGCGACGGATGCCACTGCACCCGTCACACACCAGCAACTCCGCCGGCTCCATTCGGAGCCGGCTTCATTGTTGCTGGGGCTTTCCCGCTGGGCGGGCGGGCGGCCTTTTGGCGGTCGCCCGCCCGCCCAGCAGGAAAGTCAGAATGACCGCCGCGGTCATTTGACTCCGGTGCGGTCTTCTGGCGGTCTCCGCCCGGCGGGCGGCGCCCGCCACCCGCCGGGGTCAGAATGACCCCCTATATGTTAATCAAACTACCACTGCATGGCTGCAGGCCAGGCCATGCAGCAAACCCCTATTACCATCTAACCCAGCGGCTTTGCACTGCAGGGGTAGGCTGTAGAACCTGGCCTCCAGCCAGGCCCTGCAACAACCCCTTTGGCCATGCACAGTACTAGTTGGATGCAGGTCCTCATGCCCCTATCCTCAGCTGATTTTGGCCCTGGGGACCACATTCCATGGGGCCTGGCCTTCAAAAAATTAATTTATTTGGGGGTAGGAGGACCACGCAGCCCCCCTCCTCAGGCCAACCTTGCCCAGTGGTTCCCATCCCCAGAGAGCTGTCTAAGTAATTATTTGTTTTTGAGGAAGGGGCTGCATGGTACCCCCCAGGCTGGTCTTGACACCGGGGCCCCATCCCCCAGGGCTCAGCCTAATTATTTTTTGGAGCAGTGAGAGGTACATGCCCCCCCTACTCGGGTGGATCCAACCCCTAGGGCCCAGCCTTCTAAAATGTGTTTTTTGGGGGGAGGAAATGTGTGAAGGTCGCAATTTGCTATGCAGAAAGGTATCTCAGACACCTTCTGCAACTCACAATGGGGTCGCAAAGACCCACCTCATTAATATTAAGGAGGTGGGTCGCACTTTGCGACCCCATTGCGAGTATGGGCGCTCACGGGGATAGTGGCCTGCTGGAGTCAGCAGACCACCATGTCCGTGACTGCTTTTTAATAAAGCAGTTTTTTTTTTTCCATCAGCAGCCCGTTTTCCTTAAAGGAAAACGAGCTGCACTTGGAAACAAAAACCGAAACCTTTAGTTTCGTTTTTTTTCAGGGAAGGCAGTGGTCCATTGGACCACTGCTTGCTCTGAATTTTTTTTTTTTTTTTTTTTTTTTTTCCATTCACAAAGGGGAAGTGGTCCCATGGGGATCCCTTCCCATTTGCGACTGGGTTACCATCCACTTCAAGTGGATAGTAACTGCAATTTCATTTTCGACCGCTTTCGCGGTCGCAAATGAAATTGAATAGCATTGCAAGTCGCAAATAGGAAGGGAACACCCCTTCCTATTTGCGAGTCGGATCTGACTCGACAAATGCATTTCTGCATAGCAGAGAGGCTTTTGCGCCTCGCAAATGGCGTTTTTTGTCGTTTGCGACACGCAAACCCTTTGCTACATCTGGCCCCTAGGTCCTAGCTATTACTACCTAATGGCCACCACCCACTCAGCATCTCACACTTGCTTAAAAACTCCTGAGTAAGCCCAGAGGAGAGCTACTCAATGTTCCTTGGAGAGGGGCCCCCTCCAGTTTCGTAACGCCACAGCTCCCTGCAAAAACAAAAGCAGGTTTAAGGCCCCATGCCTAACATATAAGTCTTTGTATAGAGATGACACAGCATACCTGGGTGGGGGGGACGTTTGTGTTATTGCAGAAGAAGACTGTTGCATTCAAACCAACTGTAGAACAGTTAATGTTTGTAAAATTAGACAAAATAAATGAGTAGACAGGAGCTTAATCTTCTCCACAGCTCCATTGCATAATAACCTTCCTGGACATCTTAACATCAGGAAACATCTTAAAACATGGTTGTTCTCTTGTCTAATTTAACACCTATTAGCCCTTGAGGAGTCAGACCAGGGATGTGCCCCATTGTGATGTATTTTTACATTTGTAATTCTTATTTTTAGCTTTGCTGTGTGCATGCATTAATATGTAGTCACTATATATATATATATATATATATATATATATATAAAACAAAGTGGCTCTAATTCAAAAGGCACTGCGCTCCATGTACCGGTGCTACTGCTATGGGCGAGCCGATCCCATAGAAAATTGCATTCTCCAAAGATTAGCAGTGCACTCCATCAAGGGGAAAATAAATCTTGTTTTTATTTCAGGATTGGAAACAAAAAGAAGAACAACGCGTTTCGACCGTATAGTCTTTTTCGAGTTCAAACATCCTGTTACTATTACGGATCCTATTTATAGTAACACCCTAATTACTAATTACAATGCATACTGGGAATTGTAGTTCTAAAACAATTAAATCTAACGTAACAAAGCAGAATTAAACAGTCTGATAATGTTCGCTACATTTCAAATAAATACATCAATTCAATTCAATTGCACAGAAGATATGTCATCTAATCAGTCAAACAAAATCCTTAATCCTAAATTGATAAATCATATTTAAATAAGGACAACATAATATTAACTTCATGTACCAACTTTCCTATTATTATATTAATCATTATTACTGCTCTACAAATAATATCAACTCTAATTTTAGACTAAGAGGTCTGTACATATGCATTGACTACCTTATGTATCAAAAAATACATCCAAAAGAAAATCTATTATAAGTATATCGTTCCAACTTATCCAGTGTATGTCATATATAAAAGGACCACATCTGTTAATTTCAGAAATAATTAGCGATTGGCTCTTATTGATATCCGCAAAGGCGATCAAAACAAATGCTCTAATAAATCTAAAAGGTTTTATTTCACAATTGAATTGTAGATATTACGCATAGATAGGAGTACTAGACCTACAAATGAACATAGAGTTCCTCATCATTGTTCATCCCGAAAGGGGCCCTCGTTTTCATCTGTATTATAAGCCTAGATTCAAGTCGCCTTAGTTTTTTGACTCTGTCACCTCCTCTCTCATGTTCCGGGATATGATCCATGCCATAGTATCTAAGGGTTCTCCAATCATTTTGCGTGTGTGTTTGTAAATGTCTGGCTGTTGCATATGTATAGTCTTTGTGAGTAATTGCTCTTATATGTTCTAGGATTCTTTTCTTTAGTGCACAGATTGTACTGCCAATATATTTGAGACCGCAATGACATTCAATAACATACACTACAAATTTCGTGTCACATGTAATCTTGTGCTTGATAGTCAACTCTTGTCCATTTGAAAATGTGACCTTTTTCAAGGAGTGCCCTATTTTACAAGCCTCACAACAATTACATTTAAAGAATCACTTTTGTCTCTCCTCTAGCCAATTACGATCTTTTTCTAAAACAAAGTGACTTTTTATTATCATATCCTTTATACTAGGTGCTTTCTTACATGAAAATAACTGCTTAGAGCCAACTAAGGGTCCTAGAAATAGGATAAGTAATAGTAACAGGATGTTTGAACTTGAAAAAGACCATACAGTCGAAACGCGTTGTTCTTCTTTTTGTTTCCAATCCTGAAATAAAAACAAGATTTATTTTCCCCTTGATGGAGTGCACTGCTAATCTTTGGTGTATATATATATATATATATATATATACATATACAGTATATGTATATATTATATTTCATGGTTAAAGAATTGCATTTGTTTTGTATCTTTGATCATTATTATCCTGGTGTTGTGATCATTTTGAGAATTTCATGTGTGCTGCACTATTTGAAATAAAAACTCACATTACACTTTTCAGTCATGAAACGTGGTAAATACCTTAATAAAAAAATTACTTAGACTAAGAGTGCTGCATTTTTTGCTTTCCTTTCACTTTGTTCCCTCTCGGTCTGAAGTAAAGCAGAACAAATTGGTTTAGTCGGCAGTACGAGAGGGGAAGGTTGAAAAGTGTAAGATTTAAAAGTGAAAAATGTTTGCAAAGAAGTCAAAAGCAGCTTCACAGGCAGTTTCTCACGTTGCACACAAGATTCCCGGGTGGGAGAAAGAACCTTATAATGTTCTGGCAAACAAATGGGGTTTTGGTGCTGGTTTATGTGAGGGCTGGGACGGATGTCTTAACAATGCTAACCAAAAAATGTTTTAATGTGTTTACAGAAAGTACCTCTTGAACAGGGTTGTGATTTTCTATTTCAGGCCGAAGAGCCTCGATTCTGTTATTTGCTTATAGAAAAATGCATGAAAAATGTAAGCAGCTGGAACAAGAAAAACAGCTATTAGAAAGGCAGCTGGTTTAAACAAAAAAATAAAGAAACCATGCTGTCTTATCAGAACACATTTTTCAAGATAAGGCTGATACAGTCTGTTGCAGAAAAGGCAGCTGCCAAAGTCGCTCAACACAGGTATCGGAAACAAAGCGGTAAACTCAATCAAAAGAAAATTCATTTAGCTATTTCTAAAGCAGGATTAGACTGGGACCCCGAAAAATGGGACATGAACAACTGGGGAGTACAGATTTCTCAAATTCCAGTGATGAAGTAGTTAAAAAGGTGGAGACCAGTTTGAGCCAGATGAGCCGAAAGTGGTTCACACACAGCCAATATTTAGATGAAAAATACAGGGGACTTCACAGAGTCCAGCAGGAATTGAGATACACTCCATAGAAGATTACACCCAGCGAGAAGTTAATTATATTATAGACAGATTCAAGCAGAGAGCTCTCAGAAACATTACTTACATGAATGGTGCGATTATTTGACACAGGAGCCTCTGGAGTAATGTTAGATATAGGAGACGCTTCTGAGTTTTATACTCTTAGCACTGACCCCATAAAACAGGAGCAGTTCAGAAGTTACCAGGGTAACCAACAGATTCCCCTACTGCAGCTACCATTTGTGAGGTGCAGCCATGAGTATCCTATGGAATTAGATGGTCTCCAAATGACAAGCCCTGGTACACCTTAAAGATGCATTGCAGAGAATCAAGCAGGGGGAATGAAAACTGCTATTTACCTTAGTGATGCTTACCATCTGTTAGACAGACCACTCTCTGTATCAGTGCAAAATAAAATCAATCGCCTTGCTCCTGCAGCTTACAGGTAAGTAATAATAAATCTTTTAATTAATCAGAAAGGGAAGGCAATGAAAGATGTACTGGAGGCAGTTTGTGAGTTGGAAGAGCTGAAAGACTGTAATAAACCAGAGACAGCCTCAAGATCTGAGGGTCGCACAGATAATAACAGAGTATCTAGGAGAGACATGTTTATGGAACTACTGAAGGATGGTGTCAACAAGGAGCAGATTGATGGGGTAGATACTAAAGGCTTGTGGGAGATGTACCACAAGCTAGGGCTGGACCTAAAGGGGGGCAGCAGAAAAGTGAACAAGCAGGATAATAAACAAGTGAATCAGGGCCAGCCACAGATGCAGGAGGATGGAAAAAAAGGGAAATAAATGCTTCTTCACGAGGGAAAGAGGAAGAAGATTTGGACAGCGAGTGGTTAACTGCTGTGAGCCAGGAAGGAAAGGAATCTACTGACAGATAAGAAAACATATATCCAGACCTGACTTGGGCAAAGGTTTACAGGTTTAAATCGGATTAGGAAACAGACCGAGCTCCGGTACAGGGATGGGTTTGTAAATATAACAGACCCCATGTTAATTTAGAAATATACCAAAACACAAAAATGTTCAAAAGGTCCAGGCATTAGTTGACACCGCAGCAGAGGCCTCTTTAATTTATGGAAATCTAAAAAAGTTTGCCGGTCAGCACCATACCATTACAGTGTTGGGTGGAAAACAAACCCCTGCCATGCAGACTACTGTTCAGATGACAATAGGAAGAACTCCAAAAAGAGAATTTACTGGTTTGATTGTACCCCTCTTCGAATATATACTGGGAATCGGCATTCTAAAGGGGACAACTTTGTACTTGGATGATGGTTGTTATCAATTTGGATCAAAGAGATACATTACAGTGGCAGCAATGAGTGTGGGTCATCTGAGGATACCCCCAATGAAGGTGCCCCCAGCAACCAAGGTAATTCTTCTGAAACAGTACCGTATTACAGAAGGGCATGAGGAAATAATGCAGTGGGTGATGAATTCACCTAAAACTCATTGCATAGGACATGCACAAGAAGCTAGTATCATATGATGGAAACTGTACATACAGGACAGGGCCTGAGTGGGACCAGCAGGGATAGCAGCTCTACATGAACAGGTGTCACAAGTCCCCGTGCAAGATGATGAGAGGGTGCAAGAGGTAATACAGATAAAAGAGTCACCTGTGAGATGAGATGAGCCATTTGAGTCCTTGTCTCCTGAGAATAGTAAGCATGTATGGTTTACTAATGGTTCAGCCAAGTATGTGGAGGCCATAAAGACATTGGAAAGCAGTGTCATATAACCCAGTCAAGAAGAAGTTGTTCTCTATTACGGGAGAATGGAAGAGTAGTAAATATGCAACATTGTATGCTGTCTATCAAGCACTGAAACAAGAATTACCAGGGACTTGTCACACTAATATTGATTTGTGGTCTAACACCTGGCTTCCCTCATGGCATGTATATAACTAGGAAATACATTCTAAGAAGGTGTGGGGCAAAGAGTTGTGGCAATAAATTTGGGAAATGCTAGAGCAAAGTACAGGTACTGTGTATCATGTAGATGCCCTTTGCACTACTGATTCACTAGAAATCTGGTTCAATTCCCTTGCAGATGACAAAATCTCAGAGGGAGAAGTGGTGACACCAGATTCTGACTTAGTGGAGATGGCCCGGGGGGTGCACCAAAAATGTGGATATTTGGGAGAGAAAGCCACTTACAGGTGGGCAGAGATTAGAGGGATGCACATTCCCCTAGAATTGATAAAAACTGTGATCATGCAATGTCCTACTTGTCAACACACACAACAGAGATCTGTCCTACAAGCAGTCAAAGGTCAGTTGGGGAGAGGGAAATTACCGGGGTAGATATGGCAAACTGATTACACTGGGCCACTACTGACTAGGTGCGTGTGTCAACATGCTTGCATAGCAGCTGACACTTATTGTCGTTATCTGATTGCCGTCCCTTGCAAACATGCCACCCAACATAACACCATAAAGACTCTGGACTTGTTAATTTTATATTACGGAGTCTCATTCCAAGTCAAGAGCAACAACAGGTCACATTTCAAAGGAAAATTGATATAAAACTATTGTTTACAATACAATATTGAATGGATTTGTCACATTTTATATTATCCACAAGCTGCCAGACCGATTAAGAGAATGAACGGCTTGCTGAAACCCAATTATAAAAACTATCAGATGGAATGCTGAAAAACTGGAGAGAGCATTTAAATGAAACCCTCCAAATTTTGAATAACAGACCACTGATAAATACAGAGACTCCGCTAATGCGGATGTTAACACCAGCATTACAGATCCTATTTCATGTGGTGACTAACACCATCATGTATTGGGAAGTAAAAATAAGAGCCTTAGCTCCTTACAGAGCCACCCCAGAATCTGCAGGTCTTGATCTACATGCCTTAAAAGCTTACAAATTGAAACCAAGAGACATAGCACTCTGTGAAACAGGTGTTGGAATACAGATTCCTCTGGAGCATTTCGGATTTATAACTCCCAGATCTGGGTTGGCAATCAAAGGTATTCAGGTCTTGGGGGGAATGATCGATGCAGACAAAATCTTGAATAGTGAAGACACTGACTTGATAATACAATCTGGAGACAGAATTATGCAAGTGGTGATTATCCCAGAGTAATGAGGAATAGTGAAAAAGGGGACTGACCCAGCCCTTCTTACTGTGCAATGGGAGGGAGGTTTTGGTTCAACTGACAAAAACCCTCATACTAAGATGTGGGTAGAAACCCCAACGCATCCTCCAAAACCAGAAGAAATTATCGCAAAGGGCAATAACAATGTTTTGTTAGTCATGGAAAAGAAATGTGGGAGTATATACCAGCAGATAAATGTTATTGCGAGAATGATCATGCTTGTTTCTTTTACAGATCATACTACGAGGTGTCTGTGTGCTAGCTGTGTTACATGGTCTCCCTTTGGGCGTATGCGTGTGGGGTCAGGAGGGTCCGAAAGCCCCCAGCTCCTAAGTGATTGATCGACCATGCCAATCAAAACTTTTCCTGCACTTGACTGAAAATGTTTGGACACATCTGGCAGGAGCCGTACTCAAGAGGTCGGACTTCTGTATGACTCCAATGCAAAGTATGGTGGATTTTATATCCACCTGTCAGGTATACATACCAACACATTCAAATGTTTTACTCAAGATTTTAGTCCTTATGAGTACTGGAGATCTTGCCAAGAAGTAATAGACGAAAAGTGGGACATTTTGACCTACATTAAGACTTACAATATTACCACAGGTGATGTATGTTATTCCAGGAACTGTGATTCTCACCAAATCGGAAAATGTGCTCATCTGAGCCTGGATGCAACAATGAGGCTCAGCAGGAGATCCTGTGGGAACAACAAACTCTATGTTATTATTGAACCAACAAAACATTTCAAATGTATGGACAAGTACATGTCTTGTCTTCACGTTGTGACTGCTACTAGTCACATCAAGCTTGTCAAACTACCTGTGGGATGGTTAGTCTCTTGTGTAAATAACACTTTTACATACATTCTTGCTAATATAACTGGTGGACCGTGTACATTTACATGATTAGTACTCATGATGTTTCCATTTCATTATGTACATATTTGCCATCCAAGGGAAACAGTTCAATTAAGCAATGATTGTCATTCTAAAATTAAATTATTATCTAAATCAGAATATATAAGCTATATAAGCATAAGTCTTTCTAGTGTAGGAGTTCCAGGATTGGCTGTTTATAATACTCAAGTTATTATCAAGTTAGCATGTTTAATGGTGAACAACATCAACCATACTTCTATTGCTCTAGCTGAGTTTTCGCTGGACATACAAGGTACTAGAAAAGCTGCTTTGCAGAAAGGGTTGCTATTGATTAAATACTGTTAAATCACGATCATGGTTGCTTAGAATTTGAAGGTCTTCGTTGTTTCAATCTGTCAGACCACTCTCAATCTTAGTCCCATATTGTCACTTTACATGAATCGGTGAAGGTTGCGAAACAGGATGTAGACAAAGGGTGGTGGGACTGGCTGTTTAGTTGGCTGCCCGATTTTGGGAAAATGCACAATTTGTTAGGCTGGATATTTGTAGTAATTTGTATTATAATACTGCTATGTTGCTGTGTACAATGCATACTTAATTTGCTTATACTGTTTAAACCAAAAAAGGTTAAATTTAGACCAGTATGTTATGAGAGTCACTGGTCAAAGGGTGGAGTGTAATACTGTCTGGATTTAACCACAGACTCCATCTTGACCACTGACTCCATTTTGTGCTGTGCTTAGCTTTGCTCGAAGTGCCTTCAAATTGGTGGTGAACGGGATCATAACATGGGAGAGAAATGTAGATAACGATGTACCAGGCTGAGAATGTTTATGGTAGAGCAGGGTACAGCTCGGTCTATGAAGAACACCTTGGGATCTGGCCAGTCCCTAGCATGTTTTTTCAATACTGACCTGGTACGGCCAGCATTTGAACAACAACTTACTCAACGGGAGGGAGGTTTCTAGAAACTTACTCTTAAGTTTTCTTAAAGTATATAAGGTGGGGAAGATTGAAAACTGGGTAAAGGGACTAATCTGGGAATGGACGCATTGCCCAGAGAATAAATCCCATTACGGGTGGTCTCCGTCTTGTTTCGGTTGTCCAGGGTTCCACAACCTGAAGTTGGCAGACAAGGAATGATGTCAGACTCAAGCCCCATGAGGATGCATTTTTAATTCTTATTTTTAGCTTTGCAGTGTGAATGCATAAATACGTAGCCACTAGATATATCTATATATATATATATATTATATTATATTTCATTGTTGTAGTATTTTGCATTTTCTTGTTTTTTGGCTTATTATTATCCTGATGCTGTGATTATTTTGAGAATTGCATGTGTGTTGCTGCATTTGAAATAAAACCTCTCATTACTCTTTTCATTCACGCAACTTGGGAAGTGCCTTAATATATTCATCACTCAGACTAAGGCCCTCATTACAACCCTGTATATAAAATGAGGCAAGTATCCTCTGACCCTTATGACCAGGGTAGTAAATGTAAGAGGAGTAATGGTCAATGCAAGGGGGAAGTAACCTAGACTTCCGCAGTGATCCTATGGCTAAGGTAATTCTATGCATACAAACAATGTGACATCAATAGAATTTTATTAAATGATGCATTTCTTTAAACATGTTATTCCAGACATAAAGTGTATATTTCTTTAAATATATTATTATAGACATAAAGTTCGCATTTGTCTAAATAGGTGCTCCTAATAAAAACAGTGAAGGTGATAAAAAGTGCAGGGAAGTGAAGGTGATATATACAGTATGTGCAAAGGGTGGTTTTAAGAATATTATGGACTTCTAGTGGCTCCGTCAGTCCAGGAAGCCCTGAAATCACATAAAGTTTCTTTAAATTTTTATAGTCCACACTCAAAGTTATATCGAAGTTTCGACCCAGTTGCAGAAATAAATCAAAAGTGGGTCATCACCAGGACAGGGAAATTCAAGTCGGTAGCACCTATGGGTCATTTAAATATTGAGGTTACTAATGGTCTAATTTTTCTGAGTCAATAATTTATGACATTTCTGGCGGGGATAAGCACTCACCTAAAATCCAATGTGAAGACACAGTCTGGTGGTCAGGGACATCTCCCTGGTGGGAAAATGGCAAGGGATATAGGGGGTCATTTTGACCTCAGTGGTCTTTTTCTTAGACCGCTGAGGGACCGCCGTGCGGAAGACCGCCAGTGGTGGCGGTTTGCCGCTCGGCCTATTATGACCGTTGGCAGTTCTCCGTCCTTTTACGGACGGAGAACCGCCAACAGCCATACTGGCGGGCGGCGGGGAAGTGGAGGTTGCTCCACCTCCACCGCCACAGCAACAGAACACCACCCAGCGAATCACGTCCTGCGATTCGGCGTGGCGGTGTTCTGTTGGCAGTGTGGTGTCGGTAGAGCAGCCTCCATGGCTCCCGTCCCCTCCCGGAGGATCGTTGGACCAGGTAAGTCGATCGTCCGTGAGGGGAGGGCGGGTGTTGTGTGAGTGCATGGGGGTGTGCATGTGTGTATGTAGAGGGGGTGTGTGAGTGCGTGTATGCTTGCGGGGGTGTTGTGTGTTTGGGAATGAGTGCGTGTATGTCTGTAGGTATGTCTGTATGGATGTGTGCGTGTATGTTAGAATGTGGGTGTGCGTGTCTGAATGTGTGTGTGGATGTTGGCATGTATGTCAGTGTGTGTGCGTGTATGTATGTTGGTGGTGCCCGCATGCGTGTCGTGTGTGTATGAGTGATGTTATGTTGGAGGTCGGGGTGGGGAGGGGGGTCGTGCCACCTTTGGGGGGTGGCAGGGGTGGTGGGGGGGTAGGGGAGGGAGTCGACGTAGGGGTGGGGGGTGAGGGAGACCCCTATCAGTGACAGCGAAGGAATTCCCTGGCACTGATTTTGCTTACCACCATGGATTTCATGGCGGTTTCAAACCGCATGAAATCCATGGTGGTTAGCCAGGTCAAAATACCGCCAGCGGTATAGTGACGACTGCCGGGCTGGAGACCCTGGTCTCCAGTCCGGCAGTCGTCTCCGCCCTGGCGGGTGGAACGGAGAACCGGCGGATGACCATGGCGGTAACCGCCATAGTCATAATACACAAAAAAAAGACCGCCAGCCGGTTGGCGGTCTTACCGCCGCTTCTCCGCCTTCCGCCAAGGTCATAATGACCCCCATAGTATTTTATTGTATACAATAGGTATATGAATTGTAATAATCTGAGAGCTAGGGAACACTTACATGCGTTGTTATTCAATGTGTCCCGAAGTCTTGGGTTCAAATAATAGTCCAGTAGTGGGCATTTTTATCTTCCTGGTCAAAAAATCCTTAGAGCGCTGGTCATTGAATGAAATACAGGGCTCACGTTATCTATAAGAACAATGGATGTGTGAGCTAGCCAGTGTTGTAAAGGTAAGGATTTTTAATATATTTTTTTTAAACGTGGTATTGGCCACTTACTTAGTCAGATTGGATCCGATAAATTACTTTCCGCGGGCCAGGGCGTGTTGTCCTGGAGCTCCAAGCTCTGCACGATGAATCGATAAGTTGTGTGTTATCCAAAAACAAGCCAAACGTAATTGAAATGTGTTGGCTTAAGAACGCTTCGCTGCCATCTTGGAGCGAGCATTCACGCTAGGGATTGGTCTAGAAATAAGCCAATGAGAACGCTGGGGCATACGAAGTCGAGCTGCAAGGAATTTGTGCGGCCACCAGCCGGCGGACCAGAAAGGGAAGCTTCCCCTTCTGCTACCCTATGCATATGTATATGTGGAGTGCCGTGTTAACTATACACAGAAGTGAGAAAAACTATATAATCAGTGTCTGACTGTGCTAATAAAGGAAATGCATGCTAATAAGCACCCACTGTTGTTGAGATCGCTGAAGTGTGGTTACACCGAATGCAGCGTGAATGCGCTACATTAGTGAAAAGGCACATGGAGACCAATGCGCTCATAGTGTTTAACGAAAAAATCCACGCAGCATATGATGTATATGATCTAAAATTAGTCCGCAGGTAGGCTTATTGGTCAACTGCAGGCGCACCTAATGCAGTGTGTGAAAGCATATATCGATATACATATTAGTGCGTGTTACCATAGCGCGGGATAATATGCAGTTTGCATCTGTAAAAATGTGGGGACTGCATTGTGTGAGATATGTGCGATTTAAGGTAGTCATATGCGCATATGTTACACGGGGCGGCCAAATGATGGTCAAATCTCTCCAGTTTACCCACTGCTTTATCCTGGGGAGTGCAAAGCCACAGTCTCTCAAGTCTCTCCAGTGGGCGGTTTGCACACTGCTTTATTCTGGGGAGTGCAAAGCCACAGTCTCTCAAGTGGATAACAGTCTTCACTGGTTCTGGAGGGGGCCTGGTGCCCAGAGTGCTTCATCCTGCTAAGGACTGAGGTAGCGGATGTATCTCTCAACTGGTTCTGGAGGGGGGCTGGTGCCCAGAGTGCTTCATCCTGCCAAGGACTGAGGTAGTGGATGTATCTCTCCACTGGTCCTGCAGGGGGCATGTTGCCCAGACTGCTCCACGTGCAGTGTGGCCGGTACAATTTCCTCACCTGGGTGTGCATGCCACGAGATTTGCGAGGTTCAGGTAGCATGATACGCCATGGCAGCAGCGACATACCACACACTGCTGTGGCTGTGCCTTCCACCTGCAGGTGCAAACAGTGATGGAAGAAATGCCTCATGGAAGCTGCCCAGGGTCCAGGAACTCTCCTCCAGCCTCAGATGACTGACCGCTAGTGATGGTAGCCATGTCAGCAGTGGTGCCTGTGTCCGAGGATGCCGCGGGGCCGGTGGCGGTGCTTGCGGCGGTGTCTGTCGCGGTGTTGCTTGTGGCGGTGTCTGTTACGGCAGTGCTGGTGGCGGTGCATGGGTCAGCACCTGCTGAGGGACACAGCAGGACGTCTCCTGCAGCCTCGGACAGCTGCCCACTGGGGAAGAGGCTGGGGACTGTCGATGAGGCTGTAGACGTGCTGGGGTGGTGCAGGTGGCGGTGCTTGCAGCGGTGTCTGTTGCGGCGGTGTTGCCAGCGGTGCTGGTGGCGGTGCATGGGTCAGCACCTGCTGAGGGACACAGCAGGACATCTCCTACAGCTTCGGACGGCTGCCCACTGGGGATGAGTCTGGGGACTGTCGCTGAGGCTGTAGACGTGATGGGGCAGTGCAGGTGGTGGTGCTTGCGGCGGTGTCTGTTGCGGCGGTGTTGGCAGCGGTGCTGGTGGCAGTGCATGGGTCAGCACCTGCTGAGGGACACAGCAGGACGTCTCCTGCAGCTTCGGATGGCTGCCCAATGGGGGAAGAGGCTGGGGACTGTCGTTGCAGCTGTAGACATGCTGGGGGCAGTGCAGGTGGCGGTGCAGGTGGTGGTGCAAGTGGTAGTTGTGGTGTCGGGCAGCTAGCGGTGTTTGCCGCCGTACAGGTTGGCGTGGTCGTGGACATAAAGTGTGACACTGGTCCCTCAGTCAGTGCCACCATGCCCTCTCCTGACCTGCTCTTCAGATTTTGGCCCTTCCCCAGCTTTGATGGTGCTGCAGTTGTCTTGCCACTACCCCCTTTGTTTTTTTCTGAGCCCATGGTGGCTGGTACATTCGGCTTCTCCCTTCGGGATGTGGGCACCTTTTTCACCTTGGCAGGTGGTGGAATGTCCTTGCCCTCGCTACGTGGCACACTGGCAGCCCTGATGGGTGGCACACTCCATGACCCTGCAGTTGCTGGCACCACTGTGCCTGGGGATGTGGTGGTTGAGGTGCTGGACTGAGACCTGTAAAGCCTGGCCCTAGGGGAAGGACGGAGGGGGTAGGTGTAGGGAAGAAGTCAAAGTTAGCCAGGAAGAGTTTTTTAGACACACTGGGATGGGAAGATGAAGGGGGTTCGGGAGTGGAGGTAGACGTAGTGGTTGTAGGAGGTGTACGTCTGCTGAATTTAGGTGAAGGTTGCATGGGCCGGAGGCTGTTGTGAGGTGGATGGCTGTTGGGTGGATGTGTGCCTGCGTTTGTGTACTTTGGGAGGAGGGTTTACTGACACACTGGCAGAGGTCACTGGGGATGTGTGAATGGTAGTGGGGTGGTGAGTGCACGTGAGCGGTGTGTGGTTATGGGCGTGCTGGTGATGGAGGCAGTGGCTGAGGATGTAGTGCATGCAGGTGTGAGTGGAGACGAGACAGGGAGGGAGGAGGAGGACGTAGAGGAGGGGGAGAACGTGGAGGCAGTGGATGTTGCTGTGTCTGCATGGGGAGGGTGCTTGTGTTAGTGTCTGTGGGACGTGTGGTGCTTATGTTTGCCTGAGCCACTCTTGTGTGTTGATGAGTGTGCATGCCGGTCTGATGGTGTGCTTGGGATAGGCTGAGGTACAGGGGATTGGGTCTGGGTGGAGGAAGTTGGAGGTGGGAGGCTGGACACAGGGACAATGGCTGCCATCAGTGTTGAAGCCAGAGCATGAAATGCTCTCTGTTGGGCTGCCTGCCCAGAATGAATGCCCTCCAGGTATGCATTTGTTTGTTGCAAATGCCTCTCTACACCCTGGATGGCATTCACAATGGTAGATTGCCCAACAGTGAGAGATCTCAGGAGGTCAATAGCCTCCTCACTGAGGGCAGCAGGGCTGACTGGGGCAGGGCCTGAGGTGCCTGGGGAGAAGCCCACCCTCCTGGCTGAGCGGGCACAGGACACACGCTGAGGGGCTGCTGGGAGGGCGGTGCTGGTAGGGGGGTGGCGGCTGTACCTGTTGATGCGGTGGGCACAGAGGTGCCCGCCAGTGCAAGGGAGCTCCCATCATAGGAGGAGTCGCTGTCACTGATGTCGGCTCTTGTCCCTGCTGTGGAGCTCCCCTCGTCCTCCGTCCCACTGGTGGCTTCAGACTCTGTTGTTTTGCCCACCAGGGACAAGTGGGTTGAAGCTCCCTCCTGCTCCAGTGCCAATGCTCCTCCACCTGATGATGCTATTGCACACAAGAACAGGGAGACTACAAAAAGGGGGGGGACAGAAGAAAGACATGTTCAGTGCATGCAACACCAGTACCGTTTGCAGACACAACACACAGGGAGCAGCCCTCGGCACTACGCCATGCACTGACAGTTCCTAGAAATTTCAGCTGACCATGGGGTACGAGGCCTAAGACCAATTGCTGCACACCTGGAAGTCACAGGAGCTTGACTAGGTGTAGATGGCTCTTACCACTGGTGGGTTTCGGGTGCCACATGGCCTGCCTCACAAGGGACCTTGCCTACCAAGTTCGCCCTGGCCTAGGGGAACCCACTGCCCACCTCCCCCACCCAGACACCTCGTAATGCACACAGAGTCAGATGAATGGGAGTGTACTCACCCTCTTGTGGCTGCTGTGAGTCCCCAAGTGCCCATCCAACTCCGGATAGGCCACCGCCAGGATCCGGTCCCCAGCTGGGCCTCTGCTGTCTTCTTGCTCCAGCGGCGCTGGTCCTCCCAATTGTTCCGGCAGTGGGTGCTCTGTCTGTGGTAGACCCCGAGGGTCCGGACATCCTTGGCGATGGCATGCCAAATAGCCTTATTCTGGTGTGTGCTGACCTAGAGGAATGGTACAGGTGGAAAGGAAATTACTTACCTGTCCAGACCATCATACTCATTGCCCCCCAGTTCCCACCCTTGCCTTGACGCACATACACCCCCATCCGCACATGCAGGCTTCAACCATCCCATGTATCTTCCATCCACACCACTCAAAACAGGCATTGCCCATGCAGCATGCTCACAGTGTACTCACCTGTTTGTCTTGAGGACCGTACAGTTGCATGGACTGGGGAGGACCCCATCCATCAGTTTCTCCAACTCCTCCAAAGTGAAGGCAGGGGCCCTTTCCCCAGAAACATGAGCCATCGTCGCTTCCAGACACAGGGCTCAGCAGCAATCGCAGAGTATGTCCTCTCCTGTTGAAGGTCAGGTATCAAGAGAGTAAACAGACAGAAAATGGCGGTCACGTCCGTGGCGGTGGGTACCGTCACCGCCGGCGTACATCGTCATTGGCTCCTGGGACCCATAGGGCCCAATGTTAACCAATGCAGAATTGCGCCGCGGTCGTCGACTGCCCACCGCGACGGTGTAGACCGCCAGCGCAGTTACCGCATATCCCCTAGTCCCACCTTACAGGTCAGGCAGCCGCCATTTCAGGAGGCCACATAGGATGGATGTTAACTGCGTCACACCTATCTAGGCCAGGAATATAGACAGATACCAGCACATTGTGGATTAACAAAGTTTCTGCAAATAACACATTGTGATACCTCAGTGTTGGATGACTCTCTGCTCACTGTTCTCCTCCATAGCGCAAGTCTGCTGGGGCAGGTGATGAGATGGAGGCATCCTCCGGTGTACAAACCCCTGGTGGACCTATCGACAATGGAAGAGAGACACATCCTAGTCACATACAGACTTGATCGTGCAACAATCCAGGAACTGTGTGCCCAGTTGGAGCCAGACCTGATGTCAGCTATCTGCCGGGGCATCAGATAGGAATACAACAGGCACCTCAGGGGGAAGGGAAGGGAGGCACCTCAGTCGGATGAGTGCACCACGCCAGAGCCACGAGGGGGCTCCATGCCCATTTATCTATCCTGGGGAGTGCAAAGCCACAGTATCTCAAGTCTCACAAGTGGGTGGTTTGCCCACTGTTCAATCCTGGGGAGTGCAAAGCCACAGTCTCTCAAGTCTCTGGAGTGGGTGGTTTGCCCACTGTTCAATCCTGGGGAGTGCAAAGCCACAGTCTCCCAAGTCTCTGCAGTGGGTGGTTTGCCCACTGTTCAATACTGGGGAGTGCAAAGCCACAGTCTCTCAAGTCTCTGCAGTGGTTGGTTTGCCCACTATTCAATCCTGGGGAGTGCAAAGCCACAGTCTCTCAAGTCTCTGCAGTGGGTGGTTTGCCCACTGTACCATCCTGGGGGGTGCAAAGCCACAGTCTCTCAAGTCTCTACAGTGGGTGGTTTGCCCACTGTTCAATCCTGGGGAGTGCAAAGCCACAGTCTCTCAAGTCTCTGCAGTGGGTGGTTTGCCCACTGTTCAATCCTGGGGAGTGCAAAACCACAGTCTCTCAAGTGGATAACAGTCTCCACTGGTTCTGGAGGGGGACTGGTGCCCAGAGGGCAGCACACACCCCTTGACGGTCCCAGTTGCGTCACTGCCTCTGCTGCAAATGGGCTAGTGGTGCATTCCATGGCGGTCTTTGCCCTGTTCAGCGGTCCCTGGCCTGTTCAGCGGTACTTGCAATGCCAGTGTCAGACCTGTTCAGCGGTGCATTCCATGGCGGTCTTTGCCCTGTTCAGCGGTCCCTGGCCTGTTCAGCGGTGCTTGCGTTGCCAGTGTCAGACCTGTTCGGCGGTGCATTCCATGGCGATCTTTGCCGTGTTCAGCGGTCCCTGGCCTGTTCAGCTGTGCTTGCCAAGGCGGTCATTCATTGCCCAGCAGGGCTGTGGCTGGCGGTCCTTCATGGGTCAGCTGGGCTGTGGCTTGCGGGACCCTCCTGGCCAGCCGGGCTGTGGCTGGTGCTGGTCTCCTGGCCAGTGACTCTGGTGCTAGCGGTGGCCTCCTGGCCAGTGACGATGGGGCTGGCCTCCAGGGCAGTGACTCTGGTGGTGGCCTCCTGGCCAGTGACGATGGGGCTGGCCTCCTGGTCAGTGACTCTGGCGGTGGCCTCCTGGGCAGCGGGCCTGATGGCGGTCCTCTCCGCCGTGCTGCTCCTCCCAGACTTTGGAGATTTCTTCTGCCCCTTCCCCACCTTGGGAGGAGTCATAGCTGAGTGGACACTCCCCCCGGGACCCTTGTGAGCGGCTTTGCTGGCTGGAGTCTTCCCCCTCTCCCGCTGGGCACTGTCCAACTTCTGGTGCTTCACACGCGTGTCACCACACTGGCTGCCCTGGTGGCCGATGCACTCCACATACCTGTAACAACAGGCACCACTGGTCCCAGAGATTTTTTTTCTGACCTACAGGACATGTACAGGGGAAGAAGAGAAGTCATTAACAACTCCACCGTCTAAGTGATTGGCCCACATCCCTACCCTTGCCATGTGGCACATGCATTCACAGTCCTTCATTCTTACAACCAGCCCTCTCCACACAGGCATAGCCCATACAACATGCTCCCTGTGTACTTACCTGTTGGTCTGGAGGACCGTAGATTAGCGTGTACTGGGGGAAGACCACGTCCACAAGCTTCTCCAAATCCTCTGCAGTGAAGCAGTGGCCCTTTCCCTAGACGCACGAGCCATTGTCTCTTCCAGACCGAGGTCACAGGAGCACTTGCGGTGTAGGTCCTCTCCTGTCGAAGATCAGGTATCGAGTGATTGAACAGATAGAAAATGGTGGTCACGTCCGTGGCACTCACGTCCGCAGCGGTGCGTACCATCACCGCCAGCGTACATCGTCATTGGCTCCTGGGACCCATAGGGTCCAATGTTAACCAATGCAGCATTGCGCCGCGGTCTTCGACCGCCTACCGCGACGGTGTACAACGCCAGCGCAATTACCTCACATCCCATTGTCCCACTTTAGAGGTCAGGCAGCCGCCATTTCAGGGGCCCACATGCCCTAATTACCAACTGCGTCATACAGACCTAGGCCTTGTCGCACAACACAAATACAGGCCACATTTTGTGTATGAATGGTGTTCTGTGTAGACTGTGGGTACATACCTCTGAGTTGTTTGACTCTGTGGTCACTGTTGTCATTCCTAGGCACCGTCTGCTGGGACATGTGAGGAGATGGCGGAATCCTCTGGTGTACCGACCGCTGGTGGACCTGTCGACAATGGAGGAAAGACATTTGATCGTCACCTACAGGTTTGACCGTGCCACAATTAAGGAACTGTGTTCCCAGTTGGAGCCTGACCTGATGTCAGCAATCCGTCATCCCACAGGAATCCCCACTCAAGTGCAGGTGCTATCAGTGCTCCATTTCCTAGCAAGTGGGTCATTTCAAACAACAGTGGCCATGGCATCAGGGATGTCCCAGCCTATGTTTTCCAACGTGTTGTCCAGAGTGTTGTCTGCCCTGCTGAAACACATGCAGAGCTACATCATTTTCCCTCAAGTGGAGGCTTTGCCTACAGTTAAAGGTGACTTCTATGCCCTTGGACATATCCCTAGCATCATAGGTGCCATTGATGGGACCCATGTAGCTAGGTGTACAGGAACCGGAAGAGTTATCATTCGATGAATGTACAGATGGTATGTTTGGCAGACCAGTACATCTCCCATGTAAATGCAATGTTCCCTGGCTCTGTGCATGACGCCTACATCCTGCGGAATAGCAGCATCCCTTATGTGATGAGTCAACTCCAGAGGCACCGGGTGTGGCTATTAGGGGACTCTGGTTACCCCAACCTGTCATGGCTACTGACCCCAGTGAGGGATCCCAGGACCAGGGCAGAGGAACGCTAATATGAGGCACATGGGTGGACTAGGAGGGTGATCGAACGCACCTTCGGCCTCCTGAAGGCCAGGTTCAGGTGCCTACATATGACAGGTGGATCCCTATTCTACTCACCAAAGAAGGTGTGCCAGATCATCGTGGCCTGCTGTATGCTTCACAACTTGGCTTTGCGGCGACAGGTGACTTTTCTGCAGGAGGATGGACCAGATGACGGTGTTGTGCTAGCTGTGGAGCCTGTGGTCAGTGATGAGGAGGAAGCAGAGGAAGAAGACATTGACAACAGGGACTCAGTTATCCAGCAATATTTCCAGTGACACACAGGTGAGAACACATTCCTGCCTACTACAAGTACTTTCACACTTCTACCTCTATCCTGTCTGTCGATTTCAACCAGTATATGGTAACTGAGTTGTACATTTCCCTTACGGTTTCACAGGTGTGGTTTCCAACGTGTGTCATCTGCTTAGATTCCTCATGGACTTGAGATGTGTGACATAGGTATGTTGACATTACATTTGAAAACACATTTTGTCACTGTCATTGCTAATACACATTTTCTGGAAAACAACACCTACGATTGCAAAGAACTCTTCAACATCGTGAAGGAGCTCTCCAACCCCAGCGCCACCGTCAACGACATCCCCCCCTCCCAAGAACTGTGCGACGCCCTAGCCACCGTGACATTAGGTAGTGGTCCTGCAGGGGTGTAAAAGCATGATTATTGCATCTGTGTGTGTCATGGTGTGCAATGGGTGGGTGAGCGTGTACCCCAGTGCTAGCATTCCTGTGTGGGGCCTTGTGTGATGATAGTTGAGGGGGGTGTTATGGGTATGTGCAGTGGGCATGCTTTAGTGATGGGTGTCCATGCTTAGTTGTGTCATGCAGGGCTTGGTGTTGGGATGCGTGGTTTGTGTTATTAGTACATTAGTGAGGAGTTGGAGTGATAGGGGAGGGGGCGAGGGTGGGGGTCTGTGATAGAATGCAGGTAGGGTGGGGGATATGGTAGTTAAAGGTTTGACTTACCAGAGTCCATTCCTCCACCTACTCCTGTGAGGCCCTCAGGATGCAGAATCTCCAAGACCTGCTCCTCCCATGTTGTTAGTTGTGGGGGAGGAGGTGGGGGTCCGCCGCCAGTCCGCTGTACCGCGATGTGGTGTGTTGAGACGGAACGCACCTTCCCCCGTAGGTCGTTCTACCTCTTCCTGATGTCGTCCCGATTTCTTGGGTGCTGTCCCACTGCGTTGACCCTGTCGACTATCCTTCTCCATAGATCCATCTTCCTTGCAATTGAGGTGTGCTGCACCTGTGCTCCAAATAGCTGTGGCTCTACCTGGACGATTTCCTCCACCATGACCCTGAGCTCCTCCCCCGAGAACCTGGGGTGTCCTTGTCGTGCCATGGGGTGGTGTAGGTGACGTGTGGGGTGGTGCATGTGGTGATAAGTGTGGTGATATGTAGTGGTGTGTGGTGTTTTGTGAGTGGAAGTAGTGTGGGTGATGGTCTGGTGTGCCTGTGGATGCTTGGTAGTGGTTTGTAGTGTCTCTCTCTGGCCATCTCTCTGTAATTGTGGTTGTAGGGGTTTGTGGGTGATGTGGGTGTGTGTTTTATATTGTATTGGGTGTGTGGGAGTGGTGTGTGTATGTGTATCAGGTGTGTGTATTTCAAATTGTCCAATGTGGCGGTGTTTTGTATGTGTGTGTGTATTTTGAGCGCGGCGGTGTGTACCGCTAATGGGATACCGCAGTTGAAAGACCGCTGCGTGGATTCATGTGTTGTGATAGTGTGGGTGTATTTCTGTTGGCGTGACAGCGGAGGATTTGTTTTCGCCAGTTTATCACTGACCTTTGGTGTGGCGGACTTGTGTGGGTGTCTGGATTTTATCAGATTTCGAGATGTGGGTCGTAATAGCTGTGGCGGAATTCCGCTGCCGCGGTGGTGTGTTGGCAGTCTTCTGCACAGCAGTAAGTGGCTTTTACCGCCAATGTTCTAATGACCCCCATAGTGCCGTGCCCTATAGGATCCTTAGGGCCTACCTTAATAGTGACTTACATGTAATAAAAGGGGGGTTTAAGGCATGGCAAGAGGTTGTAAATTCCAAGTGGGTATGGCAGTGTAGGACTGCATTCATACTGCAATGGCATGCATGGGACTTGTTTTAAAGAGCTACTAAGTGGGTGGCACTAGCAGTGCTGGTGGCCCACTAGTAGTGTTTCATTTATAAACCCTGTGCCACATGTAGTGCACTTTACTAGGGAATTATAAGTAAATTAATTATGCCAATTAGCTATATATCTATCAAAACATGTTTAGGGAGAGAAAGCACATGCACTTTAGCACTGGTCAGCAGTGGAAAAGTGCTTGGAGACCTAAGGCCAACAAAAAGAGATCAGTAGCAAATGTGAGGCAAGCAGACAAAAGGTTTGGAGGAACACTACCCTAAGGCTGTCAGGTCTAACAATAAATGTATAGACTACCTATATAGATAATGATATCCATGGCAACAATTAAGTACATGTGCCAGCTGGTAGAAAAATGACATTTTATTATTGTGTGTGGTACCGCTACCATGCAGAGGCAACAAGTTCCAAGTAGTTATGTTAGTGTGTGACACTGACCTAAATAAATTGACTTAGCAACAGCATCAAAGAATGGTTGCAGTTGTGTGTGTTCACTGTCTTTCTTCTGAAAGAAAGGCAGCAAGAGAACTTGATGCACTGCGTCCGTCAAAGGGCGAGGGAAGGAATGCAACATATTTATTAATTTACCAAGACATATTGCATTGCTACAGGTGCTGCTACTGCATCAATGCAGGCACCCTTGGACCATGGTGCAAGTGTGGCACATACATTACATGGCACCCTGGATTGTTTATGCAGGAAGGGGGAACCTCGCTGCACAAAAACACACCTTATAGGCAAGGTTAACACAGACAGCAAACCCTTGAAACATCTGAGCCCTGGCTTGGGCTGGGAGGGAGTAATGATGCATGGTGTCAAGGTCAGCCTGAGATAAGGGTGTTACACCGCAAGGGTGAAGTGGAGGTCAAATTAATGATTCTGTCTGGATTCTGAATCTGATCTAGCTTCAAGAAGCGATTCCAATTCCTCTGTCCTGTCACTATTAGCTAATATGCCAGTAGTATATCAGGAAGTAAGCATTATTCTCTGTGCCTTTATCTAACTCATACAGTCCCAACCTCCCTGTATTAGGCATTGCAAAGTGAGACTGAGCGGGATTAAAAAGAAGTAATAAAGAGCAAACTCTAAAAGATGTATGTAATTGTGCAAAATATCATAAAGTGCAACAGAGATTGAGAATACACATTATCATAAGCACATTTTTTTTACCAGATTCCCATAGTAGCCCCACAGAGAACATAACATATAATATAGGGAACCAGCTCTTAAGCTTATCAATAGGGTTCTCTCCCAAATAATATTCACATATATTACGTAGGCTTCTGGGCCAGGACTACTTTTCAAGATAGAATACTTTTGAACAATAAGTGTGCTTAATTCTAACCAATCCCTTTTTAATAAACAAACGCTTCACAATATTTTGTCAGCCTTACATCTAGATAAAGGATTATTAAATAAGGGTGATTTACCCAGACTAGTACAACTTGTGGTGATTGCACCACCAAGCTCCATCTGTGGAAGACCTTAGAAGACTGCCACGCCGTTGGTCCTCCACCCTCCGAATTTAGATGTTACAGACCTGCAGGGAATTTACTGGTGGTGGTTCACTGATTGAGGAGATCGCGGGACCAAATGGCCAGAGGACAATGGCACTGGCTATGGCATAGAGGTAAGTCACACACACACACACACACCATACCTTTGCCACATGTGTCCTCTTGCACCTTCCTGCATGAGAAATGACACACCACACCACATACACACAGTTATCCATTACCATTCTGCCACAACACAACACAGGCATATAAAAAAAACACATTGATGAACATCCATGACACAACATACTCACAACATTGACTGCACCCACACATGACACAACCACAACAACCAGTTCAACCACACACTCATCTACACAAGCACATGTACCCACAAGTGCAACTACAGACATCAAGACAACGACCACCACACAACAACACTCACCTGAATTTTGCATGCAGCAACACAACACATAACACAAAATACACAACAACATTAATACCATAGGCAAGTGGCACACATACTTACACAACCACATCACCCACTCCAGCTCTACCCACCTCACCCAGCCAATCGCATGACACGCACACAGACACACAACTCGTAACACAACATGACATGTGCAGGTCCCTTGGCAATATGCACACATGGACACAGTTGACAGGTGTGATTCTACCATCATTGTGGTGCCAGCATTAATTTGCCAATGAATATGGGCACCATCATGACAGTTGTGTATGTGTGCAAAATGTGTTGTTTACCAGTGTATCTCCATCTGTGCCACCCCCATATGGATATCATTTATGGGTATAACTTAAAATTGCTATGACATCTGTATGCCTGCAGTAGTCCCGTGTACATGTGCAGTGCCCCCCCAACATACACAGCAAATGTGGGTTCCCCAACTCTGTGTCCAGCGATGGGGGGTCATGTTTTCTCAGTGGTCCTGTGGCAGAAGTGACGGAGGGTCCTGTCCAGTCATGTCCAGTCAAAAACAAGAGTGGAATGGGAAAAAAGATGGGTTTTCATCTCTTCCCCCCAATCCACCAACTCAGACGTGGGGGAAAGGCAGATCCACAATCTGCTCAGCTGTAAGTGTAGCTGAAGTCCCCCTATCAGCCACTGTTTCCTATGGCACCGTCAATAGTGGATGGGATTCCTTGGCAGAGCCAGCAGGACTCAGTGGGCTTTTGCCTCTGGGACCACCAGTCAGAAAACCGATGGTGGGACCATTACCACCAACATTCAGATCAGGCCTGTAGTTGTTAACAATGTTTTTTAGTGAAAGAAGACCTCAGGTTGTTAGAAGTAGAAAGCTAAAACAAAAGGGGGCCCATCTTAATGGAATCCTCAAGAAACAGTATGGCCATCTCTACATGACAAACATAATGAGGATTTGAATGAAGAAGAGAGAGAAGACGCCTACAAAAGTGATAATCTTCAACCTGCAAAACAAGGCAATCTCTATAACCCCAAATTCCACACCCATAGCTTGCAACTGGGGTGCATTGCTTAGAATATAAATCTATGAGGGAGGCTACTGGCTTCCCCCTTCAGATTTCAAATGTTAAAGAGAGCAAAATGCTTGCTTGTATTTGGTGTTTCTAAAACTGAGGTTATTTGCCCAAGAACCATTAACATCAAATATTAAGCCAAGATTTGGGAACTTGGGGATGTTTTCTAGACAATTCTCATTAACCCGTAGAGTATGCAAAAAATAATGCTTGGGGCTGCATGTCATAGTTTGCAATTCGATATAGTTGGTATGGACAAATCTGAATCAAGCAGAAACTCAGAAAACTCTTGCACCAGCGTTTCAAAACATTTGGGGCCATGCTATAAGCAGGGCATCATCAGCATTCCACAGTTTAGGTATGGGAGCAGAATTACCACAGGGAAGCTCTTGAGGAATGGTACTTAGAAAGCATTTAAGGGGCAAAGTTAAGAGCCCCTAAAACCACAGGAGTGTCACTTTTTGTGATATTCCAGTGGCGTTATGCACTACACTATATTTACAAGATAGTGTTAAGCCACTTTTTGTGGCTTAACGCCGCCTTGTAAATACGGCCCCTTCACATACAGTACTTTGCATGGAAGGGGTGTGCAATGGGTGTTGCTGTGGGCGTGCCACACCAACACCCATTGCATTTTGACACTGCCCCAGATTTACCAGTTTTCATAAACCTGAAACAGCGCCAAATTCTAATGCCAACACAGTGGTGGCATTAAAATGGCACAACAAGGTGAAATGCTTTCGTTTTGCCTTGTTTTTTGCTCTTTCTATGTGTTCTACATTTTGCAGCACACATAGAAAGAACAAATCGCCATTTAAGATTGTTTCGATGTACGAAGGTGTTCCTTCCTGCACAAAAACAATCTCCCCCTCAACCCAGCCATCCGCTGCGTTGGCGCATGGCAGCAAATTCAGCGCTGGTGCAGGGGGCAACACAGGGGTACACCATATTCTATTAAATATGGCACATCCCTGAATTGTGAAAATGACATTGCGCAACGCTGCAAAATTTGTTGCAGCATTGCACACAGTCATTTTCTCTTAAATCTGGCCCTATGTTTATTAATACATATAGGCCCTCATTACAACTTTGGTGGTCTTCTATGGACTCTCCCACCCGCCATATCATTGGTGCTGCTGGATTTCCACCACACTTTGGGCGGAAATCCAGCAGTAGACCTATTGGCAGGTAGAGATACTGGGGCAGTTCCACCACCGGCCCCGTCCCACCAGTAGGACACCACCCGCCATATTATGGGCCATAACATGGCATGGAAGTGTCCTGCTGGAGGGGGGCTGCCGGCGGTGGAAGCGGCCCTTCTCGTTCCTTGCCGGACGACCTTCTCCCTGGACCAGGTAAGGTGATCACCGACAGGGGAGGGGGTCGGAGGGCAGGGGTGTTGAGTGTGCATGTATGAGTGTGACGTGTGTGCATGTGTGTATGAATGTGTGTAGGCATAGTAGTATGCATGTCTCAATGTTGGAGTGTGTACATGTCTCCATGTAAGTGGGTATGCATGTGAGAATGTGTGTTTGGATTGGTGTGAGTATGCATGCATGAATGTATGTATGGATGTTGGTGCGAATGCGTGTATAAATGTAGTTGTGAATGTGTGTATGGATGTTGTTGTGAATGCTTGCATGAATGCGTGTATGTAAGTGTAGGTGAATGTGTGTATGTGTGGTACCTGTGGGTGTTGGTGTGCATGTATGCGGGGAGGGGGTGGTGGGCATTGTGTCAAAAGTGGGGTTGGAGGTGCTGTGTCAGAAGGGGGTGGGGGGCGTTGTGGCTGGAGGGGGGGTCTAGTGGTTGCAGTGGGGGTGGGAGAGCCATCTACCGATGACAGGGAAGAAATCCCCTGTCACCGGTAGCTCTTCCACCATGGTTTTCGTGTCAGTGCTACGGCAGCGGAAACCATGTCGGATAGCAGGCTCTTAATACCGCCGGCCGTCTTCTGTGGACCGCCAGGTCAGAGATGATCATATCCGGCCTGATGGTTCTGACCACCATGGTAGTATGAGTAGAGATGTGAAAGGTTAGCATAGGCCAGCCTGCCACACTCATAATGTGGCGGTCTGCACCACCAGCCTGTTGGGGGTGGGACCACAACATTTACCCTGGCGGTCAGAAGACCACCAGGGTCAAAATTACCCCCATAATGTATATCAGTTATGATTAAACACATCCTTGCCTAACTCTGTGCTGTAAGTTGATAGGGTCTGATAATGCACCATTGGAATCAAACCTCCCTCTGGCACTTAAATCCTGAAGGTGTTGGGCCAGAAATTGCACAACTGCAGTGTCTATTCCCAGTTCCAAATAATGTGCCCAAAATCTGCTACAATTAACTTTATCAAAGGTAGAAGATAAATCCATGAAGACAAGGTATAGTGGTATTTCCTTTACAACAAATTAAGATTTAAACATTGTTACATTGTTCAAAAGCTTTGCCTGAAACCATATTGACAGGTGGATAAAACACTGTTATCGTCTCATCAATCTCTTAGCCTGTTACAAATTACTCTACCCATTATTTTTGCTGTTAATTATATTATAGATATTGGTCTAAAGCACTTTGGATCAATGCAACTGTTTTTTTTTAACAGGAACTACAATTGAGCTACACAATGAAGAAGGAAGAGCTTTTAAATCTATGGGCCAGATGTATGTAGCTATTTTCATGCCACAAAGGGCCAGATTCACAAAATTGCGCTGTTTGCGACATGACAATTCTGTAATCTATTTACTGAATTACAAAGTAGGTTTGCGAGTACTATTTGGAATGGTCGTGCCGATGGTGTCTCTTCCAAATAGCAGGTTGCAGTGGTATGTAAGATTGTTTTGCAACCATGAATGTGGTTGCAAAACAATTGCAGTTACCACCAACTTCAAGTTGGTGGTAACCCATTTGCAAACAGGAAGGAGTTCCCATGGGACCTCTTGGGGACCTCTTCACCCTTGGTGAATGGAAGCAAAAATATTTTTTCTGAGCAGGTAGTGATCCCATGGACCACTGCCTACTCTGAAGAAATGAAAAGAAAACTATTTTTTTAAATGTATCCCGTTTCCATTAATGGGCTGCATTTAAAAACAAAAAACTGCTTCATTTAGAAAGCAGCCACAGACATGGTGGTCTGCTGTCCCCAGCAGGCCACCATCCCAATGGGGTCGCAAATTGCAACCTACCTCATAAACATTGATTGGGATTGGGATTGTTAATCAATAAATGTGTCTGAAACACATTAGTACATTTTATTTTGCAAGTTTCTAATTGCAAGTCGCAAAAGATTGCAATTAGAGACTCACAAAATGAAATGTTCGTACTTCTAGCCTACAGCCCTTAAAATCCATTAGTTTATATGCAGCAGAAACTGGAGACAAAGAGAGTGATCTTTTCACCTTGAAATCCAAATGAAAAGTGACCAGGAGATGGACAAAGAACTGGGAGGAGCCTTCTGTACAGGAACAGTAAGTTGGAGTTGCTAGGGCACTTACTTCCTGTTAAAAAAAAGCATCGTAAAAAATGCATTTTGCAGTAAAAAAAAACAACCTGAACCATCCGTTCGAGTATGCTATTCACTTGAAAAAGCATTTTTGAGTTGAAAATCTCCTTCAGATGCAGAGACCTGACTGCTTGTGATCGCCGGCATCAAAGAAAGGCACCTTAATCCTGTTAGCAGGATGCCAATCTCATTCATGTTGACAAGTGCGTGTTTATGGAGCCTCACATATGCCAACCGATATATAATTCTGCCACACTCCGATGTAGGAATTAGACAGGTACTGCGCATTACAAATGGAATATAGAGTTACTCAAATTCCACCAACTCCATGAGCTGACTTATATATCCACCTGGGCCTTCTCACCACATACCTATGGCCAGAATTTAATTAGGGAAGCTGAATCTCACAGTTCTCTACAATGACCAATAATCTTAATCTTACTTGCCCGTACTCCTCAGTGAGGGACCTACAGAGAAGAGAAAACCATCAAACTTGCAAAGCATTTTAAAAGAAATGACTTGAGTGACTGAGGCTTGCCCAAGTTGTGTCATCCACAAAAGAAAATTTTGAGACCTAGGAATACAGTTAACATGAGAGTGTACAATGATTACAATATGGATATATAGGAGGCTCTTACTACATGTAAATGCAGTGGCCTAAAGGTAATTGAATAATACAATGTACACAAATTAACATTGTTGTAAAAAATATGTAAATATGATGCATAAGTGAATGAAACACAAGCATGCACTGCACAAATCCTCCCCCTCTGATGCTTAGAATAGTGTTCACAAGAAAGAATCATCATTTCTGAAACCAGCTTTAGAAAGGAGTTATCTTCTGCTGCTTACATCTAAAATCCTCCAGCTCTTTCATCTTATCATAGAATTTACACAGGTCATCCTCCAAATCAACTTTTCTCTCTTAATGCTCCTCCCTTCCTCTACAGCAGTGGTTCCCAAACTTTTGACTTCTGTAGACCCCCACCTTATCATTACTGGAATCCTGGGACCCCACTGAATCATTATTGGAATCTGGGGACCCCCGCAATAAGTCATTACTGAAAGCTGGGCATGCAATCTATTAATATTATTTAATTTTCTAAGCAGTTGCATACCCCCTGATGAAGCTTCGCGGACACCCAGGTGTCCCCGGATCACAGGTTGGGAACTACTACTCTACAGACCTTCCTATGTCCTCATATATTTAAATCCGTTCACCATAGTGAATACACAAATCACACAAACGGCAATTGTTAAAAATAGGCCTTAATATATCACTTAAAAGTCCACTACCAATATTGCTAAACCAACTAGTTACTGCAGAAAATTCCTTCCCCATCATTTCCCAAGCATCTATAGCTTCTAACTCCTTCAATTCTGTCAACATTTCAGTAAGATTCCTAATAATCTTCAAAACTGCTTTGCTCTTGTCTAGGATGTAAGTGCAGCATTGCTAAACTTTGGTCATCTGAAAGACCCCACCGTCTTTGCATGTAAGATATCTAATGCAAAATGTATCCCCCTCATTGTTAATAGCCAGTAATGCTCTGGCTATATTAGTAGTAAGTTTCTACACTAATGTTGAAAGCTTTCTAACCTTCACATCATCTAAAGCAACACCAACAGATTGAAACATAATGCCAGGAATATCTCCCAATATTTGAGGGGCACTTTTACTATACTTAGGCCTGACAAGAACTCCAACAGTTCGACTGTCCGTCTTCTCTATATGATAGATCTTAGGAAGCACAAAACTAATAACAGCTTCCCACCTGAATGGCAGGCAGTTTAAAGTAAGCATTTGGTCCACACACATAATAAACACCTGGAATAATGGGATTATTCCCTGCTAATATCTGATTTGTGTAACCAACAACCCCAAACCTAAAATGACAATCACTTCAGCCACCTCTCTAGAAATTAGGAACATTCTTCTCTCTCTTCATGAAGCATAGCTAGCCTTTCTTGCCATTAATCTAACCTAATATATCTTCCTATCTCAATTGTTTCCTCATTAACTGACTTTCTGTCTATCTTCCAAATCATCGATATACATATTTTTAGTCAGGATCAATAAACAAGCAAGGATCTGTCTATGGGCATGTGCAGTGTCACGTTTCTTTTGGGGTTCAAAGAAATGCCACACAGAGATCATCTCCTTTACATTAACATGGGGATTCCAATGCTTGTACATGAACACTTCTGACAGAGCCAAATTATAACTTTAAAAGTAATGCTCAAAATGCTCTTAGAGACATAGCAAGATAATTATGCTGCACAAGATACCATAGGTAAGGGGAATAGAATGGTAAATCATGGCCTGTTCTACAGATGCGGGAAGTTGGGTGCAGACATAAAAGACTGCAATAAATTAGGTTGCTCATGCAACAATTTAAAATTCCCATTTGAAGAGAACTATCACCTTGAACCATCCTTATGCAAATATCTACAGTCAAGTTCATACTGTTGTACAGGATGTGAACTAGTGGCAATACCAGTGGGGCTTGTTTTTACAGGACTATCATCTATAGGGAAACTTAATGCTACAAATAAGGGGTCATGGAAATTATAATGATAATCAGTACTACAGCTTGTTCATTGGAAGGATAACCATTATTCCTTTAGCGTCAGACCTTAAAGAAGAACAGCTGGAAGCAAAATAATGATTAAAGCTCATCATGTTAGTTGTGTGAAACTGTACAAATATGTTGTTTTCAAACAAGAAATGTATGTATAGTTATCTTTGCAAGTCATCCTTGGCCTGAGTTGATCTTCCAAAGTAAGAACCATACACATCTAGAGGAACTTTGGCTCTAGGGAATCTTCAGAATTCAAAAGAGTCCAGAGTTCATCAAAGTTCAATTCATAAGTACAGTCTGTTGTCACTCAAATATTGTTATTGAAATCAGCCACCTAAATAAATGTCCAACCATTCAGTGTAGTAGCCCTTATTGACAGTTGTTCTTTGGGTGCTGTTCTCTGTTAACTCAGATCATAAAAGATTTGATCAAGTTAACATGTCTGTGTAATATATCCACTCTGGTGCTGAATATCTTCAACTTTGTACTCTGGCTCTCTTGGATCTCAGGACTACTGACATCATCTCTGTTGCTCAACCTACGTTAATCAGTCTCTTCTGTGACTGTTTGGGGAATAGGTTCCATGGATAAGCTTGGTCTCCGTCTCTTATGAGTTCTTGGCCATCCTTCTTATCCATGGCTAGCCCAAGTCACATTGCTTTTTATTTCTCCAGGATCATAATCATCGTTTACTTGTGCATTAGGTTGGTTCACTGTGGTTAATCTTTTCTCACTTACCACAGGCTCATGACTTGTCTCTATTTGACTCTGTGTTACCTATTGGGTTTGGATCACTCATTTGCCCTGGGGCAACAGGAGGGTCTCTTTGCCACCCTCGGCTCCTCCTAAGCACTCAGGAGTTTGGCTCCATAATTTAGTGGTTGATGTCACCACTTCATCCTTCAGGAAGCTTTCTTGCTGAGTACGGTTGATGCATCCCCAGTAAAGCTTTCCACCACATTTGATGGCTGTGTTGGTGACAATGATCACCTTGACGAGGCTACACCAATTGGGCTCCAAACACAGGTTTCAGACATGTTTCCTAATCAGGTTTCCATCACCAGCATTCAGGGCATGGGCACTGCTTCTGATTTAGAAGGGCTACAACTTCAAACTGACTAGAGACAGATTGTACCACATCTGCCAGACCTTTGCTGTAGTCGAGAACCATATCATTTGAAATGTTCACAAGTGCATTAGCAGGCGCAATAGGCAATCTCATGGCTCTCCCCATGAGGGTATCTTTGGGAAACAAACCTTTTCACTGATTGGTAGTACTGAGAACATTCATCACCACCAAAGGTAACATGCCTGCCAGGTGGGACTTCAGTGGCCCATTCACATGCTAAGCAATGCCAGAAGCCTCAGATTGGTAGCTACTTTCTCAAGACCTCTTTATTGAAATTATTTTAAAGGTCTAAATCAAAAGAAACTGGAAATCCAAAACAAGGAATTTATTCTTGAAACAATAACTTGGCCACAGTGAGACTGTCATTTTGTCTAGTGAGGTAAACATCTAACCAACAGGAGAAGATATACACCACAACTAGAACATATTGCAATCCACAGCACATAGGCATTTTGATAAAATCAAACTGCATTCTGTTGAAGGGGTCTCCTGATCTTCCTAAGTGACTCAAGAATACTGGTGTTTTTCTCCCTATGTTCATTTTATAGCAGACTACACAACATTGACAGAGGTTCTTGGCCACATCTCTTAACCATGCCATTGAACAATTCTATTTCAACAATCACAATGTGGTATCCCTACCAATATGGCCAGGACCATGAAAATGTTTAACCACTGGGTACAACAAACTGCCTGGCAATATGGACTGTCAATCTGCTGGAACCCAAATGTCATCCTCATTCTTCATACAACCCGCTCTGACCAAGGCATGGTATTCATTCTCTGGTGTTTCCCCCTGTAATCTCCTATTTTATTGCCTTGTATCAGCAAATTCAATACCAAATTTAAATTGGGTCATTCACAGAATTATTTGAATATCCCCTATTAACTGTACAGAGCCTATGAGCACAATAATGAGCAACATCATTGGCATACCCATTTCCAGCTGCAATATAATTGTTCCCACTCTTGTGCGCTGGCCAGTTAACTATGACTATTTCTTGAGGCATCTCCAATGCTTTCAACAGTTGCAAAACATAACTGCGATTGCGTATAGGGGATCCAGAAGGTGTCATAAACCCTCTCTGTGACCACAACTGTCCAAAGTCATGAACGACACCAAAGCCATACTGACTATCACTCAAGTTCAATTAGTCTAAGAAACAGCAAGCTCTAGTAAGAGTGACCAACCACTTTGGCAGAAGCTACACCACAGAGCCAAGGGACTTCCACTATACCTTCTAAGGTACCAACAGCACATGTAAATCTCACATTTCCCAATTATCTCTCAAGCAGGAGCCATCTGTGAATTAACCATAATCAGGCTCTGCAAGGGATTTATCTTTAATATCAGGCCTTGTCTTAATGCATAGCTCAGTAACGTTGAGCCAGTTATGCACAACTTCTCCCTCATCATCATCAATCCCAGGTAGTGGCAAAACTATGGAATGATTTAGGGCACAGCAACACTGCACAGCTATTCATATTTTGTCAGACTACTGCTGGTCAGATGTCCGAGTGAGAAGTATCTCAACAGAGTGAGGGACCATCATTGTAAGAGAATAGCCCATGACTATATTCTCACTCTGCGTGATGCTGACATCAACTGCAGAAATTACTTTAAAGCAGCCAGGCAGTCCTGCTACTACAGGGTTAAGTGTGACTGAAAAATACACTACAGGTCTTCAGGAATCACTGTGTTCATGGGTAAGATTTGAGAGAGCACAGCACTCCCCCCACACTGTAAAATAATAATAACTCTTTGCTGCAATCTGGCATTCCTAGTTCCAGGCCTCAGCAGACTTTTTCTCTACTATAGGAAGACATTCATGCTTTTGTTGTCCCACAGTATCAGATTAGATTGATCCTTGTGTTTCAGCTTCTACAGAGGGTTCATCACTATGGAAAGTTGAGTGGCCACTGTTGAGAGTAGCGCACCATTCCCTGGAAACAACCTGATGTCTGGAAGGGTTCATTTTCAGAATGGCGAGATTCTCTCTTGCAACACCATCCTTTGCCCTTTCTCAATGTGATGTCCCAGGTACAGAACTTCTTTCTGACAGTTCTGCAGTTTACTCTGGGGCCACCTTATGTCCATTTTTAGCAAGATGATTCAGTACATAAATCTTGCAAAATTGGCATTATAAACAGATCATCATTGTACTGGACCGAAACTGAATTACATGGTGGCTTTACGGTTTCCAGATTCTTTTTCAGGATCTGGTTAAAAATCAAAGAGATTTCTGAATACCCTTGTAGTACTCTACACCATGCCAAGATTCTATTTTGAAATCAGAACGCAAAGGGAAATTGACTTCCTCTGTTAATGGGATAGAAAAGAACGCTTGGCACAAATCAACCATTGTGAACCACTTAGGGGCATATTTATACTCTGTTTGAGCCAGATTAGCATATTTATTTTTACGCAAATCCGGTGCAAACTTAACTCCATATTTATATTTTGATGCAACACCTGTCTAGCGTCAAAATATTAGAGTTTGCGTCATTTTAAGGATGCGTGAAACCACCTTTGCGTCAATGAGATGCAAGGTAAGCGTCCAAAAAATGACTCAAATACCTGTGCGCCATATTTGCCTACACTGGCAAAAATGGCGCACGGCTGGGATGCGGACCTAAAAAATGTTTGCAAAGCCCAATTTGCATCAAATTTTTTAATGCCCGGGTCAGGGCAGGCATTAAAATGGGGCAAACACATAACTACTTAAGGAAAACACACACAAGCAACATCATTGCTCAAGAAGGACGACATGGACGTGCTACTCATGCAGCATGCCAGAAGACGCAGAGCACAGGACCAACAGCAGCAGCTACCACTACACCAACGTGTACCCCAAAGGCAATGCAGAAGGCAGGAAAGGGTCTTCAGGACCAGGACAACCCTCCTGGGCCTCAGGGAACAGGATATCATCTGGAGGTACAGACTCAACTGGCAACCCATACAGCAGCTGCTGCGCCAAATTGAGTTACAGACTAACAGCCAGCCTGCAGACACTACACAATATTCCACTGGTGACCAAGATGCTAGCTGTCCTGCAACCTGCAAATGTTGGCAAGTGGCTCATTCCAACCAACTGGTGCCATGGTTGCTGGGGTATCACAGACCTCATTCTCTGCCTTTCTTCCCAAGGTCCTTGATGCCATCATCTCCCTCAAACCCTGCCACATCAGCTTTCCCAACACACAGCAGAAGCAGCAGGAGAACAAACAGGGGTTTTACCAAATACAAGGCTTCCCACATGTGCTTGGTGCTATTGACTGCACCCATGTCCGAATTGTACTACCTGCTGCAACAGAGCATCTATAATAGAGCAGAAAGTACACACACTCCATAAATGTGTAGGCCACAGTTGATCACCAGGGATTGTTTAGCAACATCTTGGCCAAGTATCCTGTGAGTGTACATGATTCCTTCATCTTTCACCACAGCACATCAATTGGCTCTTCCAGGACGGACGATATGGCAATGGCTTTCTTGTTGGTAAGTCCATAAACCTAGCAAAATACACACAGCACAGCAACCCTGTAGGACACACAATACATACACCACCACATTGACACTTGGGCAGGAAGACACTGAGGCGTGACACAGGTAGTTATGTTGGACACAATGGGATACACCCAATGGACAAATGACGGCTGCCAATAACAATAAATGCCACTCTAGAGCTACAAGAGACCATTGTCAAAGCACACAGTGACAATGACATGACCACCCTGCAAGTACAATTTGGAACACAAATAATATACGGTTACTCTAGGCCACATAGTCAATCCCACACCCTCCCAAGCAATAAGTACTGTGGAGGGGTGTGCAATGTGTGTTGCTGAAGGACAAATACCATGAGACACATAGCATGATGATGCTGACTCACATGTGGGTGACATGGAAATACCAAGGCAGTCCCAACATCACACATCACTCCTAGGGTGACTTTGCCAGCTAGCAATAAGGAAGTGGACTGTCCTATGGGCACATATTGATGTGCCACTAATGCAAACTGCACACTGCTGCACACACTGAAAGAGCCAATTCTCCATCAAAACAACAGATGTACTTGGAGCTGGCCCTTCCTGCACACGTACATCCACCTCTACAAGGCAGTTAGCCAGGTTACCTGGAGCAAGTTCGGTAGTGTAGGTGCACGGTTGCACATGAACCACTGGCAGAGGGAACCACAAAGGTCTACATAGAACCAAGTCACTCATGAAACAATTGTGCATTGTCAATACTGAACACCTCTGTGCTGCCAATTTAGGGAGATGTGTTGGGCATTGTCACCAAGACTAATCAAAGGGCCTCACTTCTGGTTTTCATCTGGAATGACATATGTCTAAGTGGATGGGATGTCCAGGCCATGTAGTGCAACCATGTTACCACCCCATTGGAATATATTGTGTGTGTGGAAGTATCATATCCCCTCCAGTGAAATCACACCAAAACATGAAAAATAAAACTCAAACACTCACTACACAATGCATGGGAGATACACACTGAATTGCAGTTTGGAAACTAAACCATAGATATCAGATCAAAGAGCCAAACACAAGTGGTCGAGTCAAACAACTCAATGCAGAAATAACCTTACAGAAGCCCACAATCTTACACAATGCCACAAACACATATGAGTCACAGGCGACACAAGATATCAACTGACATGCTACATAACATTCCTGGTGCAAGAAACAACAAAATACTTACTCCTATTTTCTTTTTCAGCTGATCAGTGTTACGGGATTCAGCCATGGATCATGACCCCATTCCCCAAACCAAGCACAGCAGCAGAGCATGCCTATAATGAGGCACATCTGAGGACACGCACCATTGTAGAACAGACCTTTGGCATCCTGAAGTCCAGATTCAGGTGCATGGACATCACCAGAGGCAGCCTTCCATATTCCCCAGAAATGGTCTGCAAGATCAAATTGACTTGTGTCATCCTGCACAACATTTGTGCTAGGAGGAACATCCCCCTATATGAACACGAACAAGAACAGCCTGAGGAGAAGGAGGAGGCGGATGGTGCCAGGGAAAATGAGGGGGAACATCCAAACACAGCTGCAGGAATGCATCGCAGGCAGCAGATAGTTCAAAACTTTTTTCAACAATAGTCTCTCTAAACACATTGTTACGATGTGTAATTAAACACCTCACTTTATCATTCGATCTCACTCTTGGTACCTATTTATGTATCACATGTTCTTTAGGAATGTGAGTACTACCTAAGGGAGCATGTCACCTGACTACTTCTGATGCAACATCACATGTGATGCGTATGATTGTACAGCAAACATCACACATAGTTTGTAAAAAAACATCTGTTCAATTTCACATATGAAGGGCGAAATCATAAGACCACAGCATATGACAGACATCCACTTTGCCAACATGGTCTACTGTAGCACAACTCACAACTGTGACATCTTCAATCAAAAGGTAAATAAGTGCATCATACATGAGGCAGTGGATGTGAAATATCATTGGTAACAAAGAATGTATGAACAGACCCCTGACATTAGTAAGTGTGACATTTGTTATCTCTGCAAGGAGCTTGAGTGACAAGAGGTGCAGCAATCCTGACAATGGATAGCATGAGTGTCCCAAGTATGACAAGCAATGATCACAACACATGTCCTGTGCAGTCCATCCCTGGTAATAAGTCTTGCCACTGCCATGTGTTAAGTCTCTTCCCTCCCTTCTCTAGGGGGCTCTGTAAATTGACTATCTGTACCCTGGGAATCATCACTGATACTCAACCAGACTCCCATTCTGACTCCTGTTTGCTTCCCTTTTCTATATGGCATGCAACTACATTAGCCTGCATGGACTTCAGGTCCCATAATTAACTGCTTGGTAGTCGTTAAGACCTGTAATCTCCTGTCCATAGCTTCCTATGGGAAAAGTCCGGCTGTCCCTTTATACTGGATTCTCTCCTCCAGGACTTGTGAGAGATTGAAGCTGCACACACCTGTGAGCTCTCTTGTGCAGCCCATGTGACTCTGCCCTGGCCTTGCTGCTGCCTGGAACTGCTTAGAAGCTGCCATTCCCTGAAACTCCTCGTTGTGCATTGGAGTACAAATCATTTGTGTACCAGTGCCCTTGTTGGATTATGTTACAGTCCTGATTATGCCTGAAACTGCTCTCTGTTTACACAGTGCTGTTCCTGCTTGTTCCAGTCAGTCTCTGCTCCCTGTTTTTCAGCCTTGTTAATGTTGGTTCCTGACAGAGCCTGCTTCTGTTAGCCAGACCTGTTCCAGTCTTTGCATCAACCAGAGCCTGTTCCCTATGTCTGCATCTGCCTCCTAGTTGGTGCACTTGCCCTCCGTTTCCTCTTGGGGTATTGTGTCTGGTAAGTGTACTATCAGTCTTCAACTGTATAGAATTGTTTAATTTTGTATTTGTTCTGGCACCTGGTTTCCAGGAGGCTAATCCAGCTCCCATCCATTGTCTAGTTTTGCATGTATTCATTAGTGCCTAACAGTGAGAGTGTGATGTGGCTGTATTTCTGGATTTGTTACTGTGTCTCCAGCCAGAGAAACAGAGGCTAATCTCGTGTGTGTAAGGACAATCCATGTTTGTGCCCTGAGGGTCCAGACACAGTTTCACTTCTGCTGCCACCTTTCGATGGGGCTTGCGTGGTGACTAGCTGTGAGATTAATCTGCACAGAGACACTGATGGTCCCTGTTGCTGTGGGAAGTTCTGAGCCCTACCCTGTGGACAAACGTAGGGATGAATCCCTGTGTGTTTGTCCTTTACTGACCCGTTACATATTAGTCCACACTAAGGTTGCTTTGTATTCACTCTTCTGTATTATCTGCAGTACTATAGCTGCCCTATCCCCTTGTATGCCGTTAGTGATTTTCTGCATTAGGACAAATCTGACTTGAAAGATACTCTGTGAACTCAAGGGTTGCCCAAACAGATTCCTGACTAGACCTGCACGAAACCGTAACACCATGGAGCCCAGTACTGACATAGGGTACACATGCCCACACACTTGAAATGGACACTTTGTGGAATGTACCTCTGAAAATATGTGAACATATGCAGCCAGGGTTGCAGGTCCACCACAACCACAGAAGAAACATAGGTAGTTTACCTTAGTCAAACTGATGTATACATAACAATTTTATGATTGGATTTGAGGCTCTGTGTTGCAAACACTATACCCACCAAACATGTACAAATGCCCGACATATGGGTAGTTTACACACAAGTCACCATCAAGTCATAGCCAACAATTAATGGCATGTGAGGGGTAACATATCCAACATAGCCCTCATCAGCCATCCTCGATCTTCCCTGTGTATTGTTTGTCGTGGGAAATGTAATGTCCCCAAAATCAAACAACTACACACAGCAAATGAGTCAAGACATATTACAAACACATATCATGACTGTTGTACATCATTGATTGCCATCTGATGTTGATACCCATTTGTAACAGATTCATACATGAACATTACACCAAATGTGTTGCATGCCGTTCTATTAGAAGCACACATTTAGTTGTAACAGTGAATTTTTACTTTTGTAGCGCAGCCTTCCCATCATTTTTTGATGCAAAATCAGCGCAAACTTACAAATTCCATTCAAATTTCCCAACTTTGCGCTGCTTTTACATCAGAAAAAAATGGGAAAACCTGTGTAAAGATAGTAGAAATGTGGGCCGCAGTTGCATGGTCTTCCACCTGTGCCAAACACTATAATACACAATGCAGGCCATACCATCCTATCTTCATCTAGATACAGGCTGCATGCATGTTAAATAATTAAAAATCATGCAAACACAGTTTAAGTCAGAAATGTTGACGCAAATGGATTGAAAAAACACACTAACGCATACTAAACATCAATGGGTCGCTAGCGTTAATTACCCCACGCATGCAGATATCCATAAAAATAGTAGTTTCCCAGTAATGCGTGGTATTTTGCTGCACATGTAGGTTATGCGTTGAATATATTCATGCAAACTACGTACGTGTAAAGAAATACACGCAAGACAGAAAACGGGGCGCAAAGGGGACTGGAAGCGATGTAATAGGATTTCCTATTTACAGACACGGTACAGTGGGTGTACTTTTATTTTCACTTTGTAGTCTGTGATTTTTCCTAATTGTGTGGCTGTGTGTTGGTGTCGCTCTCTTGTGGATTGTGTATATTGTATCTTGTGTGGTCTATATTTTGTCTTTTGGTGTATCCTTATTGTATATTGTACCTGTGTAAGTGTTTTTGTGTATTTTATTGTTGTCTGAATTGTATTTGTACTGTTGGGTGTCTGTTTGGGGGTTGGATTAGTTGGGTTAGTTGGGGTCTGTCATTTGCGTTTGTAAGTTTACTTTTTTCAGATTTCTTTTCCTTTCTTTTTCATTTTCTTGTTGAAATACTGTACTGTAGCATGTCTGGACTGGTGAGGCTGAGCCACATGGGTAAGGAGGAGCTTGGGGCATTTGTGTGGCTGGTGTGCCACTTTCTTCCAATGATGCTGGAGGCAGGGGCCAGGTGATACAGGGGTATCACATGGGGGCAAGGCAGCTGCATTGGGCGAAGGTGCTCTTCCACCTGAAGTGCGTCTTCAACACCTCCCGGAACGAGCACCAGCTGGAGCATAGCTGGGCTGACCTGGTGGCACGAGAACAAGACTTGCTGGACCACTTGGGTGAGGTGATTGGTGGCCCTGTTGGTGAGTATCACATTGACAAATGTGTACAGTAGAATGCTCCTGAGTGACAGTAGCAGATGTCTTGCTGTGCTGCATGCAATGTTTGTGGCCATGTGGAATGCAAGTTGAACAAACTGTTAGTGTACCAGTACTGAGATGTATTACACATGTTCATACATGTTAACAATGCAGTCCAGAGTTTTGTTGAGCCATGTCCAACTATTATTCAGATCCATATGTACCAAGCTTTTTATAACTTTCACAAACGGCCTATTTTTCTGAATGTTTGTGTTAACGTCAAGGCAAATATTCTTTTAAATGCACAACCCCAATTTTGCCATTCTGCTATCACATTGCACAATCACAAAACAGTGTTTTCTAGTGGCATTTAGGAATAGGCTTTCATATCCTATTCTCGAGTCGCAGGCGGCTAATTGTTTTTTTCTGGGGAACAAATGCCGGCACTAAGCAATTGCAGTTACCATGCTTTTCAAGTTGGTGCTAACCCATTTGCAAAAAGGGAGGGGTCCCCATGGTAAATGCATGACCAAAAATGTATTCTGAGCAGGGGGTTGTGCCACGGACCACTGACTGCTTCCCAAAAATTTGTTCAGTGATAAAATAGGTTTTTGAAATACTTTCTGTTTACCCCTGTTGAAATAAGGCTGCAATTAAACAAATATTTACATCCCTATTTGAAAGCAGTCACAGACATGGAGGTCTGCTGAGCCCAGCAGGCCAGCATCCCTGTGAGTGCCGCCATTCCCAAGGGGTTTACAAAATGAGACCTACCTCATCATTATTCAAGTTGTAGGTCATTTGCTACCCCATTTTTGATTTGCAAACAGTGTCATTTTGAGTGTTCTACCTCAGGTCATCCTTCTTGCTAATTGCTAGTTGCTAAGTCTCGCAATGTGTGACTCATACAAACCTGATATAGGTACATATGGCCCTGAGTGGCACATTTCAGGTGCAATGACAACACCTGTGCCCATGCATTCTGTCAATGATGATCAGCTAAAACACTGTCAGCATATCATATTTCACAGTTTTGGACTGCAAAGTGGGCTATCTGTGTTTAGCGCTACATTGTCATCATTACACACACATGATCCCTGCCATCATGTTAACATTGGGGGCATTTACGGCTTAGGGGACACTGCAAATGGGGCATTTGTTCCCTACATACAACTGTGCCACATCTGTTATAGACCACTGAATGCATGATAATTGCTGACTGAAAATTTACCCACATGTCCATCACACAGTTAATCATTGTCCTTTGATGCATAAGCCACAATACCTGAGTCAATTGTATTGCAGTGCACCAGGGAAGTGCCATTGCAGTTGTCACACAATTACAAATGATGACATGGAGTACCATATGAAATGGATTAGTCACAAAACTTTGTTGTCCAGTTTAGCACCACATGATTGTTAGGCACAGTGCATATGTGCATATGTGTGTCTATCACTCACTGGAGTGTCAGTGTCAATGCAAGTTTGCAGTGGTATAGCTGTTGGTGTGTCTACATGCCAGATCGGCAGCTCACTCATATAAAATGTCACACACTGTGATATGTTGTCCACCCGTTAGTACAGTGATAAAAAATTAAGCAGATATCTCCTTTCCATTTCTTACAGGTGTACCGGCCCTCGAGGACCCAGACGTATCCAGTAAGTGTGATAATGTCTGTCCTGTGTAGTGATTGCAGCTGTTGTGTGATTGACTCTTGTGTGTTGAACTCATTGCAAGATATGATGAGCTGGCATGTGATCTGATACATTACTTGACTGGATGTTGACATAGAGTTCCACATTAGACATTCACAGGCAGAAAGTCATATCTTGGGAGTATTGTGCTGCGCAATAGGCAGCAGCATGTGAATAAGGTGACTGGTAGCCACATGTAGGCCCACATTTGATTTGGAGGTGGTCCAAAGTCAGAATATTGACAGCAAGTCATACCCTCATTTACACAAGACAGTGATGCATCACTTTTCCACACAAATGTGCGAATCCCTGTATTGTAATGTACATGTAGGACTGTATGGGTGACTGTCCCCCAGCATCTAGCCCCAAATGTTGTACTCCATTTACATGGCACTTCTGTGGTATGTTATAGGTGTGCATGCAGTTCAAGCCCAGATGTGTGCTTGCATCAATGTGGGTGATTTTCGAAATGTGTTGGCAGATCAGATGTTGATGGTTGTGAATAAATGAAAACATGAATGTAGATGTGATTGACCAATGGATATCTCACTCCTAGTTGGCAGGCCTCCTCACATGTGTTCCACTCACTAAACCCCTGGACAGCTGGACATGGCTTTGTGGTTGTCCTTGACGGTTGTGATGATGTATTGCATGCCCATACCCCCTGAGGCACAGGGGTAAGAGAAGAACATATTTGTTGGTAGGTGTAAGGGTCACAGTGTAGATGACAGACATCTAATTCAAACGTGCATGTGTCCCAAACAACACTGACCCCTTATGATTAGCAACTGCATACCATCCTGCCAATTACATATACAAATCACAGGTCTTGTGTGCCTTGAAGTTGATCTAGATGATAGGGATTAGGCGGCCTGGCCCATGTTAAATACTTACATAAATGCACAGATAACTTTATTTGGTACACACCTTGTTGTGCTTTGCAGCGCTGTTAAATACTTGATGGTTAGGCTGTGTTTCCATGTCATTCCTCAGGGACAATATATCATCTGTACTGTGATTTGGACTGGATGTGCAATTTGAGGGAGAGTGTTAGATTATCATCTATACATGCATCACACAATGATGACACTAATGGTTGCCTGTCTCAGTTGCGAGTATGGGTTTAGAATGATGGCAAGACGCTATCGGCGGGAGAGAACCACAGGAGCATGGTGGGCTTTCAGCCAAGACGGCCTGGAATTGGCCACAACAGGTGTCGCCAACACCATGACTGCAGGCAGTGGCACAGTGGCCACCATTATATCAGTCCCACCTGCTGCACCCTCATCCTTGGGGGCTCCAGCCACAACACATGCTGCACCCTCACTTCCAGCACCCCCGACCATGTCACCTGGAGGAGCAACAACCTTAGGAACAGAGACCACCACAGCAGCTGCTTTGGACATGGCTGCAATCATGCAGCTACAGAGGGACATGCGTAAGGTCCTGAGGAAGTTTGACAGTCTCCAGCGGCACGTTGATAGGAATTGCCGGAGACTAAAATCCATTAAGAAAACTCTCAAGAGGGCAGAACTCTAACTCCTGCATTGCCTCACCCCTACTTCCATTCCCTCCCTCCTCTTTCCTTATCCAGTATATTAGTGGGTTTAGGGGGTTAAGTGATAAGTTAGAATAGGTTAGTAGTTTAGATAGGATAAGTAGGTTTATATTATTACATGTTGGTTTGTGGGTGGGTGGGTGGGGGTTGATGTTGGGGCTTTTATGTATTCTAATAAAAAATATATACAATTTAAAAAATACAAAAACGTATATATTTGTTTAGTATTAGTTAGTATCTGTTTAGGTTAGTACATGTTGTCCTACATGTGTCCCATCATATAAGGGTAGTGTGGGGGTAAATGTTTAGATTGTTAAGTAAAATGTGGTCAGTAAGTTTAGCTTAGGGTAGTTAGGGCCAGTTGTGGGTAATGTATAGTTAGGATAGGTTAGGTTAGTATAGGTATGTGACATAGTTTTATGTTCTCTTTTATACATAGTTAATAAAGTTTTAGGTACTCCTTTACGGCATGTGTCATATGCTTGGTGATCTGGGTCTTTGCATGAGTGTACAGTGCCAAATTTGTGTTGGCCTGTGTAATTGATCCTGCATCCACATCCCACTTTTGACATGTTAATTCCCACTTCCAACTGAGCTGTCACATTGGCAGCTACAATAAAGCTACATATCTATGTGTCTGCCATTCATTGTACCCACCACTCAAGGTGACTATGGTTCCCATGTATTGGACAGGTAGGTATGATTTTAAAACTGTCATCGTCTGGTTCCTTTGTTGGAATCTTGGGCACTGTGGGGCATCAGCCTGCAGCCTGATGTTCATGTGAACCCTGATAAACTGGGTGGTGTCAATTTCTGATGAGGTCAAGGATACAAAAATCATGCCTATGGATTTTAATTGGAGTCCCAGCTGACGTTATTGGCCAAATACTCTTATACAGCCATTCCTGCAGTATGTTGTGGGTGCAGCATGTATATTTTGAGTTAAATGTCACATTCACAATGATTGTCTTGTAGGGGATGTGGCCAGCATTGCGTTACATCTTGTAGATACCTTGGTCCTGAAATATACTAATATTTCTCTGCATTTGCCTCATTTGCTAACGCAACAGCAGCACAAATTTACAAATTACAATAATATTTTGTAAGTGTGTGCTGATTTTACTTCAGAAATGTGTCAAAAGCAGTACAGAAGATTTAGAAGTCCTGGCCCTTGTGCGTAAATATCTGCCAAAATTTTTTCAGCACTCTTGTATTGACACTCTGTGACCATTGACATGTTATATGCATCACAAATCTCGAGCAAAGTAGATGTGTCAGATTACACACAGAGACAAAGTGGTTGTGTGGGTGCTGTTTATTTTAAAGTGCAGTAGTGCAACATTTACATAGTCCAGGTTTGTGAGCCCATTAGTGTGAAGCATTCTATTGTGACGCAACACAAGTGCAATGGGACATGTCATTGGACATGCTGCGATGGAGTGTGATTCAGTGCAGAGGAACATTAATTGCCAGTTGGGTAGTGAGAGACAATTGCAGTCCATAGTGGTAAGGTTAACAGTGTATCGAAGAGTGCATGTCACCAACTATAGCAACACTGGCATGTTGTCAAGCACAGGATAAAGGAAAATCAGTGCCCATGTAGCATGGGCAGGTGCTACTGGGTACACCTACGGGTGATGAGGATATGTTCCACATCTTTATCATCTGATGTGTGTGTATCTCCTCTGCCCTTGATGGTGGGTTTGAGGGGGCAACACACACTTCAGTGGTATGAGAAGTAGACTCCGAGTTCCCAGTAGCTGCCAACTGAGGACCTATAAGGGGCAGAACTGCAGCCAGCCTGAGCTGCTGGTTATTGAGTATGGCAGCAACATTCCTGTGGTAGGCAGCCATGTCTGACCTGAGGGAGTCCAGCTTGTTGTCATGCATGCAGCTCCATGATTGGGAGGCCAGGTGATGTGGCAACTCCCTCACAGCAGTGGTGAGGTCCCTCACACACTGTTGGAGTCCTTGCAGTAGTGATTGTGTGACTTGCATGGCTGCTGACTGTTCTGCAGATGTCATCATGCACATGTGCATCCCCTCAAGTCTGCCTGCCATAGTTTGCATCCCCACCCGCACCTCCTTGGCCAGCTCCCGCTGTACTCCCACAACTGTCCTCTCAAAGGTGGTCCCAGTGTCACCAGAGCCCTCAGCTGTATTTGATCTGGCAGGTCGTACTATTGGGGTGGTGGGTGGGTCCTCTGGGATGGCTGCTACATGTGTGCTCTTCCTTTCGAATGGAGGTGGTGTCTGGAGGGTTCCCAGGGCATCTTGGAGGGTTTCCTGGCTGATGGTTGTCAGCTGGTCATCCATGTCATCAGGGTAGTCCAGGACAGGTAGATCCACAGGAAAGCCATCGTCCTCTGCAATGAGAGATTGTACAATTAGTATGTCTTTGTTGTGGCAGTTGTAATGTGACGTCACTAACTTCCTATTGGGGGAACATTGTAATCTTGGTCCCCATACATTGTTACTGTCATTAATATTTGCACCCTCTCAGGCCTATGCCTTACCTGTATGTCACATGTAGTGTGGGCAGTTTGGGCAATTGTCTGCGTCACATCCTCTAGGTGTGGGTTCTGTCTAAATTAGGGCTTACCACCTTCTTGTCCCAATCAACCCTCCATCTGCTTCCATTAGCATGGTGAGGCCTTGCAATGCTTGTTGGTGTGCTGATGCCACATGCACCACATATAACAATATGGCTCTGTCCCAGGCTATCATTTTTCACATACACCTATACGGTACTGAGACCTAGCACCGTACCATTTATTGCATTAGCGTGACATGATACAGGTGTCAGCATTGGTAGTTTCTCATATTGATGTTTGCGTATGTGTGCTACATTGCATTGCACTGATGGGCCTGGCAGAGTTCCATTTCCTCTTATGACTGTGCAGGTGTGCTTCCCTAGCTACACACATGTGTCCTCCCCCTCCATGCTGGTGTCTTACCAATCAGACGCTTGAGATGTTGCATAGTGGCATTGCAGCAATTGTGACACAGGCACAGGGGTAGACCCTGGAATGAGCAGCATGGGTATGAGATTACTGCTGTGTATTTCATAATGTATGTGACAGTGCCTGATGTTTAATGAGTCTATGGACCTGAGCAATTGACAGGAGTTGCCCTTGGATTGTGATTGATGGTGATTGATCATGTAGTCATACTGAACCCTCATTTTGAGTGTGTTTGTGCCATGGGCACCTAACTGCCATTTCCTAATTGATCAGCACACACAGCACAGGTAGTAGTGGCAAGTGTTGTCAGTGGTAAATGCCGCTTGAGCCAGTGGCCTGAGACTGGGCATTGCCCTCTAGTTTACATTTTGACAATACCAGCTGTCCTGTGACAGCAGCACAGTTTTACGTTCTACCCCACCCTCCTGGTCTGCTACAGCATTTCCAGCAGCCTTAGCATCGCGATGTACCCGCATGAAAAGGTTGTTGGTGTTGTGTTGTGCTGTGCCCCTGGATGCCCCTGCACAGCCCATGCACCAGTGCTGTGCCCCTTTGCCCTTTCTACTGCCTGATTTCCAGGGGCTGACATGCATTGTGTAGTAGGTATGTACCTGCCCCTTCTTGCACATAACATTTAGGCATTTTTGTCCCCCATGCAATGTACCCTGCATAACTGTTGTTTCCTGGAAGTCTGCGCTGTCCTGCGCAGTGATTCCTGTGATAATCTCCTCCAGGATGACGGCTGCAACCATCTCCTCCTGCGGTGCTGGACTCCCACCTCCAGTCTGCAGTGCTGCCTTCCTGTTCCTTGCCTTCTTCTCCTTTGTCCTGCGCTGGCAGTCATGCCAGCATTTCTTTCACTCAGTGATAGTTCTCCTGACCTCTGTCACACTGTTAATCTGGTCCAAAATTTGTTGCTACATTGCCTCTCTCCTCCTAATTGGCAATTTTGAGGTGATAAATAATTGATGCTGGTGCTCCGTCACCTCTCTAAAGAGGATATCATGCTCCTCTGCACTGAAGCAAGACTTCCTCTTCTTCTTGTCTCTTCCCTGGGTCTTGTCTGTGCCCTCCTGGCAGATTCCTGATTTACTGAGGTCTTCCTGGGGTTTCTCCTGGCTTCTGGGATCCATTTTGGGGCTCCTTAGCATTGTTTGCTGCATTTGCATCGCTTTTTGACGCTATTGCGGTGTAAAATTGCGTATATCTGTTTTGCGACGTTTTCCATGTCGCAAACCAGATTAGAGTCATTTTTCCTGCGTTAACATCATTTTGTCTTACGACAAGGAGCAATGGTTAGTGTAAAAAAAAATATATATATTCTAACCTTTTGCAGGCCCATCATAGGGGAGATACAGGCACTACTTACAATTTCCTTCACGGTCCCTTGCTGTACCATGGACTCAATCACTGGAGCAATTACATCAATCATTTATGGTGAAAGAGTGTATTATGGTGTTTGGGAATATTCAGCATTAGATTTAAAGTTTATTCATGCAGGTTTTCCACTGTTATTGACTCCGATGTCTTTGTCTGAAAAATCCCAGACTTCTGGTTTTACTGTGCTTTTCAAATCCACCAACAAATCATCCACAGTCATGAGGGGGACTAGCCCACTGGTCACTCCTTGCTTGGCTAATTTGAAACCTACATCTTCATCATGTGTCCTGAACTCAACATCCTCCGGTGTACAGTAAATGGTGCAATGTAACTTACATAAGTCTTGGCCTAACAGGCGGACTGAACTAGAATCACAGACTACAAATTGATGGTCTTCTTTGAAGTAAACTATCTTAACTCTGACCTTTCTGATACACAGTTTAAATGTGTTTATCCTCAACACCTCCAACCTGGATCCTTTTGCTAGAGAATACTATGTTTGGGACTCATCTGACCATTATGCCCTAAAGCATCAAAGCGCCGGGAACTGATGGAAACTGGCTTGATTAGTATAAGGATTCAGATTAGATCTTGGAACCTGATTTGCATTGAACCTTGGGTTTCCCTATTTTGAGGGACCATAGGGGCTTGTGGACCTTGCATTATCCGGCCTTCTGATATATATCGGGACTGTGTGGTCTCCGCATCTGTACTTTTTATATCTGCTTTGGGTTTATAGCTTGCACTTGACCATCACCAGACATTTGGTTTGGGATAAGTTGACATTCTTTCTTCCAGTGGACCAACTTGTTAAAATATTAGGATGGGTTAGACAAGTTTAAAGTCTCTACATGTATTCTGGTATTAGGATCAATAGGAACACTGCCAGCTCCACATAGTGGCATTCGATTTCTACAGTGCATCCTCTGACCGTTAGCTTTAAATCCAACTTTGTGCACTCTACCACTAATGCAATTTCCAACAAAGGACCCTTTCTAAAATCCTTTCTGGGTAAGTTTAGTCTGCGACAGCACAAGCTTCTCATATAGCCTTTTCTGTGTCACTTCCTCCTCATCTCTGCAACAGTTTGCATTTCAAAGTATCTCATCAGCAGCTTTCTTTGCCAGCAAATCATATTGCACATATCTTCCCCTACAAGGTTGTTGACACAGCCATGTTGCCTAAACACGTACAAATAAATGCTCATAGGAGGCTTGCACTGATTCTTTAGCTTTTTGGGTTGTACAATGTTGGAAACTGGGTCTTTGGTTGGCAGTCAGGTTACCCCCCGTCCAAGCAAGGACCCTCACTCTAGTCAGGGAAAGTCACACACAATCCAAATTATCCTGTGCCCACCCTCTGGTAGCTTTGCACTAAGCAGTCAGGCTTAACTTGGAAGGCAATGTGTAAAGTATTTGTGCAATAAATCATGCAATAACACAGTATAACACCACAAAAATACACCACACAGTGTTTAGAAACATATATAATATTAATCTGGTTAAATGCTGGTCAACACGATTAAGATTTGAGAAGCACAGTTTGAATTATCACTGTAGGAAATTATAAAAAAGTCTTTAGTCTTTAAAAAGCAACAAATGTCTCTTAGAAGCATAAAGTACCTGGTTTGCATTCTAATTCTCTGCAAGGAGCCGCAGAGGAGGAGAGGTATGGAAAACGGGGAGGTGTGCGCTGTTTTTTCTGGCTCACACAGACGATGCATCGCTGTGTTTTTACGCGGGGCAGTCTTTGCATTGATTTCCGGTGCGTAGACTGGGATACTCTTCAGGTTGCAGGGTTTTTGAACGCCCCGGGGATAATGCAGAGAAATCCTGGGCGTGCAGGATGAAGTCATATGAGCTGAGTCGATCCAGTGGGCGATGCGTGGAAATTTCTGTAGCCCAGCTGACGCTGCGTCGATTCTTCTCACAGGAAGTCGGGCTGCGTCGTTCCAGTTTGGCTTGCGTCGACCTAGTGGTCCGTGTGTCGAAGTACCAGTCGCAACACTGGCACTGCGCTGATTTCCTCTTGGGGAGCCAGGCTGCATCGTTCCCATTCACGTGCAGGGATTTTCTCACTGCAATGCAGGCTATGCGTCGTTTCTTGCAGGCTGTGTGTTGAATTTTCACTGCACAAGGAGTTCTTTGCAGGATGAAGTCTTTTTGGTGCTGAGAATTCAAGAAACAGGAGGCAAGCTCTAGACAAGCCCTTGGAGAGCACTTCTCGGCAGAGCCAAAGGGCAGCAAGGAAGCAGGGCAACAGCAGGGTAGCAGTCCTTTGCAGAAAAGCAGTCAGGTGAGTCCTTTGGGCAGCCAGGCAATTCCTCTTGGCAGGTTGCAGGTTCTGGTTCAGGGATTCTTCTCCAGTGGTATCTTGTACAGAAGTGTCTCAGTTGGTAGGGTCAGGAACCGTGCTTAAATACACAAATGTTCCTTTGAATTTGGGAAGATTAGTGGCTTAGAAGTGCACACAATCCCCTTTCAGTTCCATCCTGTCTGCAAGTGTCCCAGTAGGGGGTGTGTCAGTCCATTGTGTGAGGGCAGGCTACTGTCCTTTGACATGTGTGTGCCCAGCCTTCCACCCTCCCAGCCCAGGAAGACCCATTTGGTATGCATATGTGTGCAGGTATAACTGAGTTTGGGGTTTGTCTAAGTGGAATGCACAAGGGAGCTGTCAACTAACCTAGCCAGACGTGGATTGGAAGGCACAGAAGGATTTAAGTGTAGAGAAATGCTCACTTTCTAAAAGTGGCACTTCTAGAATAGCAATATTAAATCCAGCTTCACCAGTAAGCAGGACTTTCAATTACTGACCATACTCAACATGACCTGGCTACTCCTTTCAGATCAGAATCTCACGCTCAAATAGTATATGAGGGTAGCCCTAATGCTATCCTATGAAAGGAGCAGGCCTCACAGCAGTGTGAAAACGAATGTAGGAGTTTAACACTACTAGGACATACAGAACACACATGTTCATGCCCTGCCTTTTACCTTCATAGCACCCTGCCCTCTGGGCTACCTAGGGCCTGCCTTAGGGATGACTTATATGTAGAAAAAAGGAGAGTTAGGTTTGCCTATTACTTTTAAATGCCAAGATGAAGTGGCAGTAAAACTGCACAACCAGGTGCTGCAATGGCAGGCCTGAGACATGGTTAGGGGGCTACTTATGTGGGTGGCACAACCAGTGCTGCAGCCCACTAGTAGCATTTTAGTTATGGGCCCTGGGCACACGTAGTGCACTTGACTAGGGACTTACAAATAAATTAGATAAGCCAATTGGGTATGAGACAATGTCACCATGTTTTAAGGAAGGAGCATATGCACTTTAACACTGATTAGCAGTGGTAAAGAGCTCAGAGTACTAAAGCCAGCATAAATTAGGTCCGAAAAAGAGAAGGAGGAAGGCAAAAGGTTTGGGGGTGACCCTGCAGAAAGGCCAATTCAGCCAGTCAGTCTCTTTCTGTGAGACCTTTCCCTTCAAGAAAGTAATCACCTATCAAGCCAAGAGTATACCAGAAAAGCATTGGATAAGTAAGATGGTGTCACACGACTGACCTCAGGAGGCCGCTGAGCACCCAGGGAAGAAACTTTAGATCTCTTGAGAGCCAACTTTATGTTTGGGGCTAGTTTGGCACATTAGTAATGGAGGTGGGAGAGAATGTCATGTGTGTAAGCAAAGTGGGAGGCAGTGAAAGAAACTCATCGAATAGGTGCTTTTCTTCACTTACAAGATTGAATAAATCAACAGCAGCACAGATGTTTGGGGGCATATTTATAGCCCCATAGCACCACCTTGCGCCACATTAACGTAATTATTTTTTACATGAACGTGGCCCAACGAGGCCAAAATCCCTGCTCCGTATTTACAGAGTGGCGCAACACATGCATTGCACCACTCTGTCACCTGTTGCGCCTTATGATGCCTGCACCAGGAATAATGTGTTCAAAGGGGGTGTTCCCCCATTAGGGAAGGCGGAAAAATGGTGCAAGGAAATCTATGAGATTTCCTTGTGCCATTTTTTATGGCACTTTCAACGCCTGCTCAAGAGAAGGCATTGAAAGGGGGATTCCATTCTCTAGAATGAGTCCCTATATACTCTGCAGGAGTAGCACCAGCATGTTGGCGCTACTCCTGCAGACTACATCAATAGCATCACATAGAAAGACACTATTACCCTCTAGCCTGTGTCATGGAGCGCCGTATTTTAAATACGACGCTCAAATGGTGATGGTTGGAGGCGTTAAGGGGTGCAGGAAAAGTGGTGCTGCACCCGGTGCAGCTCCAATTTCCATAAATCTGCCCCTTGGTTTCCTCATTGTTGAATGGGAGGAGCTGATACGTGGAATGAGAATGACCAGTGGAGTGGCAGTACAAATCTTCTGCTCACAGCTGGGAGTGCTGGTGTCTGGTTCCAAGAAAGAGCACACTGTGATTATTAGATGTCCGGAGCATTAACATCTGCACATTCTTTGAGCTGCTTCTCGCATTTTTGGAGTGGCTAGCAATGCGTCTCCCTCTAAGAAAGAGAAAGACCCTGAGATTACCTGATGCCTCGAGCACTAACATTGGTACATACTTCAGGATTTTTGCAGTGGCTGACACCCCATGCGATGGCGTTGAGGGGGAGCATTGGTCGCAGGGGATGAGCCTTGCTTTGAAAGAAAGCATAGAAATTAGCATCCCGCTGAAAGCACACCAAACGGTGAGTAAGGGGAGGGTACTGTGACAAAAGACAGACTGAAAGATATAAGTATATCTATGGAGCTCCCTACAAAATATAAGGCAGGCTTTCACATAAATGTAACTGAGACCTTTTGCTAATTCTCAGAGGTGGGTAGCCTATCTAATGTAGAAGATTCAGAGCCTGACTCAGGTGAAGAACATGAAGGTGGTTGTACACAACCACAGCGTAGTTTTGGAGTAGAAGTTGGTAACAAGGGAGCTATCAGCAGGAAACTGTAGGACATCAACATCAGGCCTTTAACAGCAATACAGGTGAAAGAAATGGGCACTAAGGGGTATATTTATAATTCCCTAGCACCACTTTGTGCCACATTAACGTCATTATTTGTTATGTTAATGTGGCACAACCAGGTCGAAATCCCTGTGCTGTATTAAAAGGGTGGTGCAATGCATGCATTGTGCCACTTTGTAACCCTTTGCACTACATTATGCCTGCGCCAGGCATAATGTATGCAAAGGGGGCGTTCCCCCATTAGGATAGCCGGAAAAATGGTGAAAGAAAATCTATGAGATTTCCTTATGCCGTTTTTTACGGCACTTTTAATGCCTGCTCTAGAGCAGGCGTTAAAAGGGGGCTTCCATTCTTTAGAATGGGGCCCTATATACTCTGCAGGATTAGCACCAATATTTTGGCACTATTCCTGCAGAGTACATCAATAGCATCATAGGAAATTACGCTATAATTCCATACCCGCGCTATGGTGCGCAGTATTTTAAATACGTCGCACACATGGTGGCGGTAGGGGGGTGCTAAGGGGAGCAGGGAAAGTGATGCTGCCCTCGGTGCAGCACCACTTTCCATAAGTCTGCCCCTAAGTTTTTGCTCAGGGTGAGCTGGGTCCGCTTGGACCAAAGAAGAACAAAAGGTGCTACAAGTTTCGGATGGAATGGAACTTACACAAACCAATCTTTCTTTTCTTTTGCAAACAACATTGCCTTTCTCCTGCCCTGGAGCTTGAGTACTAGATGAATCTGCAGCCTTTACCGGAATCAGCTCTTCCGAGAGGATGAACTCTAATAAAATATAAGTAGCTGTAGGAAAGTCCTCCTTTTTGCCCTGGTTACCCCCATACTTTTTGGACAGGTACTGGTGGTTACTGACTTGGCTGTGCCCTGGGTACTGCTTACCAGTCCCAGGGCCAGTGCTCTGTGTAAAGTGGATATGCAAATTAGGCTAATTATAATTGGCAAAGTTAACCTACCTATAAGTCCCTAGTATATGGTAGGGCATGGAGGTTTAGGGACCCCAGCATAGGTAGTGCCCCCATAGGTGCACTGCTGAGGTGCCCAGTGTCATTTTAAAGACAGGCCTGCCTTGGTGGCTGCTTTTAAATTAAAGTTATGCAAATTTGACTTTGGAATTAAAAGTAGTTCCAAAGTTTAAACTACCTTATTTTTACATATAAGTCACCCCTAAGGTGTGCCCTATGTGCCCGTAGGGCTGGGTGCCATGTAACTATAAGCAGGGACCTTATCAAAATTGTTTTATAAGCCCTGGTGAGGTAAAATAGCCAAATTAATTTTTCCCTCATTGTAGGGAATGGCCTCCATAGGCTAGAATGGGGAGACTTTATTTTAATTTTAAAAGTCCCCTTAAGTAATAGATACAAGAGTTTGGTATCAAATTAATTGTTATAATAAATCCCACAACTTCCAGTTGTTGGATTTAATATAACTTGTTCAGGTAAAGAGTTTTACATTTTACCTGAAAAGTTGCCAACTTCAGCCCTGTAGTGTTTTTGCTGCTGCTGTGCTATGGTTGGCCAGCCTCTGGCAGCCTGGCCAGGCTGCCTTGATGCGGTGTGAAGTGGCCTGGCTTCACACAAAGAGATCTGCCTGTGGGAGGAGACCCTCCCTCAGCAGATGGTGAGGCAGGAAGGGGAGGGCTGCCAAACTGGCCCTCAAAGGCAGAGAAGGACATTTGGAGGAACCCAGCAAACACCCCCACATCCTGAAAACCCAGACAATTAGTTGCCCCCTTGATTAGATTAGGAGACGGCAGGAGAGGGGTGTGTTTACGATTTTTAGCCACACCAGTGGGTGGGCTCAGCCAGATGTAACCTCCAGAAATCACTTTCAGCCATGATGGATGTTTGAGGAATGTTGCTCCCTTGGATTGATTTTTGCCACACTTCCCAGGAAGTGGTCATCACAGGGGGAAGGACCCTGCCCCTGATTGGAGAACCAGGACCCCCCTGTGTTTCACCCAGGAGCAGGGATAAAACTGGCATACCTGCACCCACACCTCAGATCCCCATCAAATTCTAACAAGGAAGAACTACAGGATAAGAAGGACTGCCCTGCTGGACCCTGCACTCTGAAGGACTGCACCAGCTGCACACTTGGGCTTCACCACAAGAAGGACTTTGCCTGGCTTCAACTGGTTCAAGGAGGGACTCCCAGTTTGCTACAGGTGGAAAACTGCTAACCAGAGTCCTAAAGAAACCAACCAGCTGACCACTGTCCTGTGGCCAAAAAGGAGTTTGCACCCGGTGCATTCTGGGAGGTGTAGTCCACACCCCCAAGGGTCATCTCAGAGCTTCTGGAACCTTGGGGTGAGCTGTGGACCCCAAAAGAACCTTAAAGGAACATCTGGAAGAAGATCCAGAAGTTTGGAGAAGTTTGGAGAACTTTTGAAAAAAAGCTCCGTAGATGGACCAACCCGCCAGGACAAATTTAGCCGGCTTGCCTCAACCGCATCCGGCCTGACCTGCAAGTTCGCCCCGGTGAAGAAAATCTCCAAAAAAGAGACTAAGTCCGAATGTAGGAAGTTGACCTGGACCTCCCAGCCAGCGTATCCGAGGAGGGCTCCAAGGACGTCGGATCAAGATCCAGGTTTGCACCGGTCAAAGGATTTTCACCTCGAAAAAACAACTAAGTCCGAAGGTAAAAATCTCCACTGAGGGCTCCTGCGACGCATATCTGAGGAAGAGTTCCAGGAGGTCAGATTGGACTGGCAGGTTCGTCCCGCTGAAGAAAATCTTCAGAAAAACGACTAAGTCCGAAGGTAAACTTTTGACCGAGGCCCCCACGGGCTATAGCCGAGCCGGGCTCCATCGTGGTCGGCCTTAAACTTTGACTTTGCCCCGTTCAAGGTGCGACCAGATGACCAGATTGGCGCTTTTTGTTTCTAGGCGCTAGAAAGTAATAATTCTTTAAAAATTCATATCCCTGGTTCCCCTTATCTGATTTTATTCGTTTTTGTGTCATTTTTAAAGATAAAAATATAATCTATTTTTATAAATTGGTTTTGGATTTTTAAACTGTTTCCTGTGTTTTATTTAATTACTTTTTTGTGATATTTGAATGCTTTACACTCTGTCTCCTAAGTTAAGCCTTGACGCTCGTTCCCAAGCTACCAAGGTTTGAGCTGGGTTTAATTTACTGAGACCTAATTGGACCTAAGTGGAGGTTAGTGGCCTATTGCTAAGTGTAGGTACTTCCCTGCCCTTACCAATAACCCATTTTCCAACAGTAGCCAATGAAAAAACGTACATCCTAACTTCCCTTCCCACTCTAACATCCGTTTACAAACTTCTTCAGCTTCACTGGGAAGAGTACAGAAAGGATTCTTACTCCCTAAAATCAGCACACTCGAAGGCACAGGTGATGCTGAGAAAGATGACTAGAAACATGGATATACTGTTGTTAGACCTGACAACCTTAGGGTGGTCATCCCCCAACTTTTTGCCTGCCTCCCTCCACTTTTCTGACAATGTTTTTGTTGTTTTTAGAACTCTGCACACTTTACCATTGCTAATCAGTGCTAAAGTGCAAATGCTTTCTCCCTTCAAACATGGTAATATTGGTTCATACCCACTTGTCATAGCTAATTTACTTGTAAGTTCCTAGTAAAGTGCACTACGTGTGCCCAGGGCCTGTAAATTAAATGCTACTAGTGGGCCTGCAGCACTGATTGTGCCACCCACATAACTAGCCCCATAACCATGTCTCAGGCCTAACATTACAAGGCCCCATTGTGCAGTTTCACTGCTACTTTGACTTGGCATTTAACAATACTTGCCAATCTTTATACTCCCCTTTCTCTAAATATAAGTCACCCCTAGGGTAGGCCCTAGGTAACCCGTAGGGCAGGGTGCTATGTAGGTAAAAGGCAGGACATATACCTATGTGTTTTATATGTCCTTGTAGTGGAAAACTTCTCAATTCATGTTCCACTACTGTGAGGCCTGCTCTTTTCATAGGCTAGCATTAGGGCTACCCTCACATACTGTTTGAGTGGTAGATTATGATCAGAAAGGGGTAAATAGGTCATGTTTAGTATGGCCAGAATGATAATAGAAAATCCTGCTTCTTGATGAGGTTGGATTTTATATTACTATTTTAGAAATGCCACTTTTAGAAAGTGAGCATTTCTCTGCGTGTAAAATCCATCGGTGTCATTAGCCTGTCTCTAATAAACGTCTGGGCTGGGCTGTTAGACAGCTTCCTTGTGCATTAAACCCAGGCAACCAAACACACAAGATAATCAGTCACACCTGCACTTATCTGCATTTTGGATGGGTCTTCCTGGGCTGGAAGGGTAGAAGGCCTGACACTTACATTTTAGAGGGTAGTGACCTGCCCTCACACAATGGACTACCAAACCCCCTAGTGGGTCCCTGGCAGACTGACCTGTACTGAAAGGGGACCTTGTGCACTTCAAAACCACTCTTTGAAGTCTCCCCCACTTCAAAGGCATTTTTGGGTATGTAAGCTGGGTCTCTGACCCAACTAAATCAGACACTTCTGGACCTCAACCTGCAACCTGTCAGGAGGAACTGCCTGGCTGCCCAAAGGACTCATCTGGACTGCTTTGCTGTGAAGGACTGCTGCCTTGCTGTTGCCCTGCTGCCTTGCTGGCCTCTGCCTTTGCTGAGACATGCTCTCCAGGGGCTTGGATTGAGCTTGCCTCATGTATTCTGAAGTCTCAGGGCCAAAAAGACTTCACCTCTTCAAGGAAATTCCTTTTGCACTGTAAATCGGCACACAGCCTGCTGGAAATGATGCACAGCCTGCCTCGCAATGGTAAAATCGCTACACAGCCGAACTGGAACAACTCAGCCCACCTTCCTGAGTAAAGATTAATGCAGCGCCTGAGTTGTGACCGTAAATTTGACGCACAGCCGTACCGGATCAACACACAGCTGAGCCAGTCCAAATTCCTACATGAAGAATAGACGCAGCACCTGCCGAGCAACAGAAAATGTAACGCATCGCCTACCGGATCGACGCAACGCCTGTGACTTTGTCCAGCACACCCAGGATTTCCATGCATCATCCCTGGGCATCAAAAGATTCCCGCATTGCAGTGAGGAATCAAGACTGCCTGTCGGAAATTGATGCAAAGCCCCTTGCAGCATGGAAAGAAATGACACATCGTCTGCGTGATAATTTTGACGCAAACCAGGTACTTTGTGCAAACAAGAGAAAACTGTTCATTTTTTAAATTTAAGACTCTTTTTAACCTTACAAAAATGATATTTCAACTTGTGCTTATTGAATCTTTATTGTTTTTACCTTAATTTAACTCGATAAATATCATATATTTTTCTAAACATGTGTGGTGTATTTTTGTGGTGCTTTGACTGTGTTATTGCATGACTTATTGCACAAATACTTTACCAGAGGGTGGGCAGAGGATGATTTAGATTGTGTGTGACGTACCCAGACAGGAGTGTGTTCCTACTTGGACAAAGGTGTATACCTTTGCCAACTAGAGACCCCATTTCTAACATTGGTGATCAGTGGTAAGGATAGGACTTGTGTTTGTGCAGTAACATGCAATAACTATGTGTACACAACCTACCCACATTTCAAGGTCAATTTGATTTTTTCTCTTTTTACTGCAATTTCTTTCTGCTTGACATTTTTAATCTAACCCTCAACAACATGTATCTGGCAGGGACTCAAGGAGGAGCTGGAGAGTTTGACCTTGCTAACCTGGAGACATACACTGTCAGCCAGCTGAAAGGGTTCTTCAAGGGAATGGGAGTACCTACCCAGGGTGCCTCCATGAAGGAGGAGTGCCAAAAGGCGCTGAGGGCCTGGTCAGAAGTCCATTCACAAGAGGATGTTGAGATGAAGGAGTCAGAGGATGGCTCGCTCGAGGATTTGCCAACAGCAGTGGGGGGGTCACACCACTGGATTTATGTCCCCTGCTAAACCTGGGAACAGTGTCTCAAGCCATGGCCTGACCATAGAGGAAAGGAGAGAGAAGAGAGAGTTCCAACTGCAATTAGCCAGATAAAAATTGGAGGAAAAGAGAGCAGAGAGAAAGGCAGAGGAGAGGAAACTGAGGCTTCAGCTGAGAGTGCCTTGGCTGAAACAAAACTACTTCTGGCTCATGAACTGAGTCTAAATGAGCTGGATCTCAAGTCTAGGCAGTCTGAGTCCACCAGTGATCGTGGCAGCATACATACAGGACCTGCTGAGGACAAAAAGGTTTGTATACCCAAAGATGTGGTGCTGTGTTATGTGGTAGGAGATGACATTGATAAGTGGTTTGCTTCTTATGAAATGGCAAAAAGGGCCAATGGGGTTTCTGTAGAACAATGGGGGGGCTTGTGGAAACATGTGCCAGTACTTGGGAGGGACACACTGCTCACACTAGAGGTTGGGGACCTGAACAAGTAAACCCCATGAATGCTATTTTAATTGCAACATTTGGACTGACCCCTGAGATGTATTGCCAATCATTCAGGGACAGCACCAAACTCCCAACACAAACTTGGGTAGACTTTTTTGATGTTTCTAGCAAGGCACTGAATGGATGGGTGTGGGACAGTAAAGTAAATGATTATGTGGGGTTGTATAATTTGATCCTGAGAGAGCATATGCTCAGTGTTTGCTTTACAGAGTTGCACCAGCACTTGAATGACAGTAAGCTGACTGATCCTAGGAAGCTTTCTGAGGAGGCGGACCTGTGGGTTAACATCAGAGTGTCCAAAAAGGTATCTGTGGGGACACCCACAAAGGTAGTCAGGGTTCGCTCCAGAAGAAAGAGGGGGGAGAAAACCTCAAAAATAGGGAGTTCTCAAAAGGCCCCCAAAATTATTCCCAAGGGGATAGTGGTAAGCAGCCCCAACCTGATTCTGCAAAGAAACTAGGAATCTGTGACTGTAAGAAAGGGAGGTTTGTACCCCAATGCATAGGCAGCACCAAGTATGGTCACTCCAAGGGTGACTCGAAGTGTCCAAAGAGGGCACAGCCCCCACTGGAGGACAGACACCTAAGTTGGCTGGTGTAGTGCTCCAGGAGGAGGAAGTCTCAGTTAGCTTTGGGGAACAGATGGAGGTAACCATAGTGTCCCTGGGAGATGAGGCAATGATGCCAACAGCCCACATGCTTGCTAATAATTCCAGGTATAGTCAGTGGGTCACCATTAATGGGTAAAGGGTGGCGGCTCTGCGTGACACCCACCCAGGCACAGTGAGGATCAGTCCCAAAAGCCTGATCAGGTCAATCTATGTCTGCCAGGGCTTCAAAGCTGTTAAAGGTTGGGATCCCTGGGGAATTGACAGAACCTGTGTTAATGAAGCTGCAGTTTGTAGATGCTGATAACTTAGAAGCCCCTTGTTGCACCCAGTTGCTGTCTTGTAGGGCACAAGGGACTTGTTTATGAAAATAATTTAACAGAAGTATTGTAATGTTATTCTTCCCTTTTTGGTACCTCATATGTGCGAAGAGTAAACTCTGCACTCACAGGGATGAACTAAAACTGACAATTCCTCAGTCACCTTGCAGTTCCACTGGCCCTTCACCAATCCCAACCACCATTCTTGTCAACAAAATGATATTGGCCATGGAGGGTTGAAGTCTCCTTGCCATCACAGCCAGATCAAGGTCTTATTAAATTATTTTTCCTGGGTTTCCTTTTGGTCCATTTGCAGGGGCGGGGGTGCTCTGGATAAGACAACCACATAAGGGCAAAAAGTGGGGGGCAGGATTATCACAGACTGAGGTGCCTTGGGCACGACTCTGAGGATCGGACCTTCCCAGTTCCTAGACAAAATAGAGGGTTTGGAGAAGGTAAGCCTTTGGCTGAGGTTGGCTTTTGTGCTGAGTGGAAGGGCAGCAACTGTTTTGCTTCATATTTAAAGTGTTGGGTTCTTGCTGAAGGGGATCCAAGGCAGTATTCTGGGTTTAAATACCCTTGGGAGGTTTGTTTTGTAGCTGACTTTGGGCAACCCCCTGGCAAGGGTTTACTATAGAAGTTAAACTGAAGCCTTGCATGGATGGGGCTAGGGACTGTATGATGTCCATTAACGTGTGCTCAATATCATCCAAGCATGCAAAGACAGGAGATAACGGAGCCAATAGGGAATCCTTTGCTTTAGCAAAACAACCCTCAAACAGATTCCTTCCCCACACTGAACTGGATGAGGATTCTCCATCCTCATCCTCCATCAATGGTGAACTTGGCTGGGCTGTAGCAGGAATTGGCAAGGAAGGGTCTGTTTTCATGCAACTTCTACTGTTCTATTTCTAATCACCCACTTTGGGTGCCTAGCTGTGACAGGAGGTTGGGGCTGGTAAGCAGATGTGCTGTAACAGCAGGGAGTGCACGGACAGTGTTAGAAATGGCAGTCATTTTCCACTTCGTTCAAGCAGGGATCCTCATTTTAGTCAGGGTAAGGGAGTCACACACCTAAAATAACCACTGCTCAACCCCTTGGTAGCTTGGCTCAAGCAGTCAGGATGTCACTCAGAGGCAATGTGTAAAGTATTTGTACAAACACATACAGTAACCCAGTGAGAACACCACAAAAGGACTCCACACCAGTTTAGAAAAACAGCCAATATTTAGCTAAATCAAACAAGACCCCAATATGAACAAGTAAAGATATCAATTTTCAAAATAAAAAGAATCTTAATCCATAGAAATCAATGGACCCATTGTTTTAGCACAAAGTATCTGGTATGTGCCAAAAATAAAGCCGCACTGGTGAGCATGTGTTGGTAAAGCAAGCTTAGCGTTGCAAAAACAGGTCAGAAAGACTAGGAGGCGGGAGGCAAAAAGATTGGGATGACCCTGCAAATGAGGCAGGTCCAACAGACAGGGTTAGGCTCAGTATTAGATGGAGCAACCATTGCATAGGAGGAGCAGGAGATTTACTTTTAGGACCCGACATATTAGAGGATCTGAGGGAGAGTCTCCATTCTGTTAAGTCAATCTTCTTTCTGATGACACTCACAGCTCATCAAATCATTCTGTCAATTGAGGTGTGTTGGACCTGGCCCTTTTTGCAGGGTCATCCCCAGTCTTTTTGTCTCCTTCCTCCTATTTTGTCTGACCGGTTTTTGTTGTCTTTAGGTCTCTGCGCACTTTACCACTGCTAACCAGTGTTAAAGTGCATATGGTCTCTGTGTACATTGTATAGGTGATTGGTTTATCTTTGATTGGCATATTTTATTTACCAGTAAGTCCCTAGTAAACTGCAATAGAGGAGCCTAGGGCCTGTAAATCAAATGCTGCTAGTGGGCCTTCAGCACTGATTGTGCCACCCTTATGAGTAGCCCTATAGACATTGCTCAGACCTGTCATTGCAGTGTCTGTGTGTGCAGCTTCAACTGCCAATTCGATCTGGCAAGGGTACCCACCTGCCTGGCCCAAACCTTCCCTTTTTATATATGTAAGGAACACTTAAAAAAGGCCCTAGGTAGCCCCATGGGCAAGGTGCAGTGTATCTTAAAGGTGGGGCATGTACTGGTGAGTTTTGCATGTCCTAACAGTGAAATACTGCCAAATGTGCTTATCACTGTTGCAAGGCCTATCTCTCTCATAGGTTAACATGCGGGTTGCCTTTAAGTATTTTTTAAGTGTAGTTTCCCTTTAGAAGCAGATAAAAATATGGAGTTTATGGTCTGTGAACTCACAATTTAAAAATACATCTTTGATAAAGATGGTTTTTAAATTGTCAGTTTGAAAATGCCGCTTTTATAAAGTGGGCATGTTCTTGCTTAAACCATTATGTGACTCTGCCTGTTTGTGGATTCCCTGTCTGGGATAGACTGGCAGTTGGGCTGTTTGTGAATGCCCTTTAGACAGTGAGACAAGGGGAGCTGGGATGTAGCCTGCATATCCTGATGGGCTATCTGGGATAGAGTGGAGAGAGGAGTGGTCACTTACACCTGAATGGGCTGGGCCTGCCCTCAAACAATGCAGCCTCCGACCTCCTGGTGTTTCTGGAGTCAGGCCTGGGCAAGGCAGGATCCTGTAAACAACAGGGACTTTTCTTTGAAGGTGGACAACTTCAAAGGCAGAATGGGGTAAAAGTAATGGACTCAAAACCCACATTTTTAGAGTATTTCTTGAGTCAAGAGGAACCTCTGCCAAAGAGAAGAGCTGAAGAGCTGGAGCAGGACTACTGCCCCTTTGCCTGTGACTGTGCTTTGCTGCTTTGCGGGCTGCAGTTTCTGCTTCTTCCTGAAAGAGAACAAAGACTGGACTTTGTTGTGCATTCCTGCTTGAGTAGAATCTCCAAGGGCTTGAACTGAGCTTGCCTACTGTTTTGAAGTCTCGGAGGCATCAAAGACTTCCTCTGCCAGCATCTGGACTCTCTGCTGAGACTCCTGCCCTGTCAAGTGGTGCCCTGTCCAGTCTCTGGGCCCTTGAGAGCTGAAGTTGGCAGAACAAGAACTGAAAGCCATGCACAGAACACCATGCGGGGAATTTTTGACACACCACCTGCAACGTGGCTGAAAAACAACACGCCATGTGGCTGGGAGGTCGACCCATCACTGCTGGAGAAATGACGTAACACCCGCTTGCGGCTGCTGATAACGTCACCAACCCCACGTAACGTGGTTTTACGATTCCATGTGGCCAGAGTTTACACGCATTGTTGCAGGGCGTCAAATTCATGATGAACCTGTACGTATCTGATGTGCCCTGTTCGGAAATTGACGCATCGCTCTCTTGCGAGTGAGAAAAATGATCCATCATCTACTCGACCAGAGAAGAAGTGATGCACAGCCTCACTTGTGAGTAAGGAATGAACGCATCGCTGGCTTTTCTGATGCATGCTCACCCATGTGGCTTTATTTTTTACACAAAACTCTATGTTTCCATTGTTTTCTTTGGAGTAAGACTCATTCATTTATTTAAAAATTCATATCTTGACTTGTGTATGTTGGAGTTTTGTCTTTTTGGTCTTGTTTAATTTAGATAAATATTAGCTATTTTTCAAAACTGGCGTGGTGTCCATTATGTAGTGTTTTACTGTATTACAGTGTGTGTTGGTGCAAATACTTTACACATTGCTTCTGGGAAAAGCCTTCCTGCTTGTGCCAAGTTACAAAGGGGTCCTTGCTTGGACAGGGGGTAACCTGACTGCCAACCAAAGCCCCATTTCTAACAAGGTGGATGCGACTGGGGCATAGAGGTGCCAGAATCTCCTCTCACCTTTCTTTTCCCCATTAGTTCTGATGATTCCACTAGCAGTCAAAATACTTACAAAGCAGGTAGTAAAAGTTACCTTACAAAAGGACGCTTTAAAGTGACCGGTCCGAGCACAGCCTGCTCTGAACTCTTTCCGGTTCAGACAGGCCAGCTCTTGGCCCGGTCTTTGCCCGGACCGTGGCCAGGTGCGTCCCGTGCACCTCCCACACTGAAGGGGGCTGGAAGCGCTTCAAGTGTGTGGTCACAGGCGACCCTATGTGGCATCTGACGGTATCCTGGAGGAAGTATTCCCACCCCAGGAGAAGTTCTACACAGCTGCGAGGTGGCAGCGGCCCAGCAATGTGGCTCAATCAATTTTCATCAATTGTTCTAGATATGCTCACCTTGATCACCCCCTAATGCCATGCATTAGTTGGATTACATCAAGTGTATGTTGGAAAAAAGTATAGGAAGTCTTGTGGCATCCTGGTAAGATTCTGTCTTCATACAAAGAGAAAGGAGTAAGGTTTTATTTTTTCATTTCTTCAAAATTATATGGTTGAGTAGTGCAGTTGATCTTCGAAAGTCCTTTCCTTTTAGAACTCATTGCTCTCGAGAAAGACTTGCAGTTCGCTTTACAGTTGGCTTAATTGCCGACGTTTTGAATCTCCTTAAGGGTACAGTTGCTGAGAAAATGTACATATTTGCTTTTATGATGGAATTTCGACTAATTCTTTCATGCACATTTTCTATTTCTGGAAGTTTTATAAAGTGTCCAGAAGCTGTTTTTTTAAAACAATTTAAGTGGCATTAGGATACCAAAACTGCAGACCAGACTTTAAGAATTAGCTTTGCCAATTATACACTTACAACAATGGCACTTAAGAATAGATGCACGATGGAGAGTCATAAATAGGTATAGGGCAGTAATGGACGAATGTGAGTTTTTATCGGAATAATGATTGTTTTAAGATGAATTATTATTATTATTGTTATTATTATTATTATTATTATTATTATTATTATTATTGTTATGTATTTTATACACATTTTATGTACTATTGACGGTTTATGAGCAGTCCTTTTAACGTTTTTACCTAAACTGATTACAAATAATTTTTATGTTTCATTGCGTACACTGTCGGAATGTGTTACTTTTCTGAAAAGAGCATTTTTTATATTTTTCCTCTGTTCATGACACAATGAACCTGCCAGCAAGAGCCCAGTGTTGGCTTGCTTAAGTGCATTGTATCCCCAGGTGTTCACTTAGTGACTATGTCTGACTTTGTTGGTGACTCATAATCAGTGCGTGTCACTGCAGTTGGTTAATGACTACATGGAGCACGAATGTCTAATGAGGGTTGCTGTGCGGGTTCAGAAAGGACTTCCCTTGTTCACAAGATGAATGCTGATTGCTAGAGCATTTCTCCATCTTTCCTCGAATTTTAATAGGGGAAGAAAACCACAAAGGACAATAAATAATGGATGGCCACGCGTAATCATTCAAATGTATTCCCGGAGCAGGCTGCCCTTGGTACTGTCTGGCTGCAATTACCAACATACTAACAATGGCTAAAATAATGAAATGGCTACAACCTGAACCACACCGGATCCCATCCTTTTTGACTCCTGAGATTTACCTCTCAGTGATCTATTTAGGAGTATCCATCGCGTGCTCGTCACCCACAGGTGGCTTTATTTATCTTGATCTCTACAACAGAAACAGGCAGCACTCAAAAATACACGCTCCATATATATACATTATTTAATCAACAAATTGCTTTTTCTTAGCGGAAGGGATGAACATGTGTGCCAAGCTGAATATTTTACTTTCTTGAAAATACTCGTGTAGACATGTTCATTCTTGGTATGCCTTTTAGGCAGAGAGGCCTCTCATTGGAAGAAACGTTTGGCTTCACGCTTGTAAAATCAATATACAATTTTGAAAGCTGCTCGTGGCACCATCGATCACTACATTTCGACTACGGCATTAACTAGTACTGTAGTAAATTCATGCTCTCATAGTGTAAACAAAGCAATGCATGGTCCTGGCGCAGTTTTGCAGGGCGATGAGCGCACTACTTCTGCCTATGAAAGCTTTCTCTTGCACGAAGAAAACACGGTGGGAAAGTCCTGCTGTAAACCATTCATTGCTCCTTCAAGATTGATTCTGAATTTGAAATTAGGCCTCAAAACGATTTAAAATAAGATTATGTGTTTGGGTGAAACAAAGCTAAAAAAAACGACCTTCCATTTGTCCTTTGATCAGATTGGAAGTCACACGTTTACTTAAGGGAATTATGACTGGTAGCCATTAATGAAATATTAATAAATATTAATTTTCATAATGGCTTGAATGTTTCAAGGATGGAACGTAAAATTATATTTTTGTAATGAAATACACCAGTTATTGGCTGGATGTCCCAATGTACCTTGACTATTCCAGCCAAAGTCACGTGCCACATAAATACTGAATACAGTAGATCCTCCAGGCATGTAAATTCATCTCAGATTTAATCTGCGGAAAACAGTGGACACAAGCGAACGTTTGCAAGACTTGGCGGGAATGAGTAATTGAAAACGAATAAGATAACAAAACCCTGCTGTCAAACAACACCATCTCAACAATGTATTGCACCTGCAGAATTAGAAATAGAAATGGTCTACGAATCACATGTGCAAAAGTGAAAAATGTAATTTGATTTCGCAACTAGTTGAGATGGAAATGAGCAAGTGAATTATTAATTTATGCATTCCACAGAATTTCTCAGATGTGAACATTCGCCTAATGCTTCTGCACACACAGGTGCCCTGTTGCCCCACCCACCACCATATGTCCCGTGTGAGTGTATGCCCCTTTCCCAGCCTCACCTGAGCAACACTGCTGAGACCTGATAACGCGTCAGAACCTTGATAAGTAAACTTACAAGGAGACACGTCTAGGCGAATGAACCTTTTGACCACGTTTGGAGACTTCCCAGAACGAGATATCGTTTGGCATCACAATCAATATATCAATAACCCCATCAATATTCACAATAACTAATCAATTAAGCTAATCATTTAATATAAATCAATACAACAAACACATCATGACCTTTCAGCCATGAATAACCACCACAATTCTAGTTATGAGTTAGGATATTTATTCCCTATTAGTCACAATCTAATGTCATGTTTTTTAATTTCAATATCAACAAGCACTTCAAAACTATTATAACTTGGCAATCAAAGCAAAACTTTATCAAAGCATAGATCATGAACATTAGAATAAAGCACAACAGTATTGTGAATCAACGGTAGTAAAGTATTATTAGTGCATTATTCAACAAAGCAAGAATTTTTAGTTGCTTGTCTATTTGCATCCGGTATTAGTGAACTCCTCAACTAACCTCAAATTAGCATCAGCATGTTGGACTTCATGCAAAACAATTTAGCAAACATGAATTTGGAAAACATCTAGCTATGGACTCTATCAAAAGAGCAGTTGGTACCTAGAAAGAAAAGTCAAAGAGACAATTACAATTATCATCAGATAGTTACCCATCCAAATGAGTCAGCAAACAGCGTCAGTCTTCGTCCTCAGGACATCAGTCGGTTCGCCATCTGCAAAGATAGAACAGGACAACTTTCAGTATTGCGTAGCCGGAGAATAAGGCTCTTCCCTCATAAGGAGGAGAAGTGTGTATCGGGCAAGGAATAGGATGAGGATGGTTTAAAGTATCAGACGGCTAAAGAAAAAGGCCCTCATTACAACCCTCACTGCAAATCCCGCTTGCCGCCGTGCAGAAGACCGCCAACACACCACTGTGGCGGCGGAATTCCGCTACAGCTATTTCGAACCACAGCCCGGAATCCGCCATAATCCAGACACCCACACAAGTCCGCCACACCAAAGGTCAGTGATAAACTGGCGGTAACATAACCGACACCATCACGCCAACAGGAATACGACCACACTATTACGACCCATGAATCCACGCGGCGGTCTTTCAACCGCGGTATTCCATTGGCGGTACACACTGCCATGCTCAAAATACACACACATTTGCAAAACACCCTCACATTGGACAATTCAAAATGCACACACCTGATACACATACAAACACCACACCCACACACTCACACCACTATAAAACACACACCCACATTACCCACAAACCCTTCAAACGATTTTTTTGGAAGAAACAGTGAGAGAGAGAATAGGAAACAGAACACCAGCATCCACAGGCACACAACATCATCACTCCCACAACATCCACGCACCTCAAACAACAGACAACACAACCCCTCACAACACACACCACCTCACACATCACCCACACCACATCATGGCACCTCAACGACACCCCATGTTCTCTGAGGAGGAGCTCAGGGTCATGGTGGAAGAAATCATCCGGGTAGAGCCACAGCTATTCGGATCACAGGTGCAGCACACCTCCATTGCTAGGAAGATGGAGCTATGGCGCAGAATCGTAGACAGGGTCAACGCAGTGGAACAGCATCCAAGAACTAGGGATGACATCAGAAAGAGGTGGAACAACCTACGGGGAAGGTGTGTTCCGTGGTCTCCAGACACCAGATTGCTGTACACAGGACGCGCGGTGGACCCCCACCTTCTCCCCCACAACTAACAACATGGGAGGAGCAAGTCTTGGCAATACTACATTCTGAGGGCCTCGCAGGAGTAGCAGGAGGACTGGACTCTGGTAAGTCAAAGCTTTACTACCTTATCCTCCCATCCCACCTGCATGCCATCACATACTCCCACCCTTGCCCTCACACCCATCAACCCAACAACCCACAGATACCCCACCAACACAACCCACACATCTCAAAACCAAGCCCTACATGTAACACCAATGCATTCACACCCATCACCCAAGCATGTCCACTACAGATACCCACACAGACCCCAAACCAATTATCACACAAGGACCTAGACAAGAATGCAAGCACTGGAGTACAGGGTCACTCACCCATTGCACACAATGGCACAAACAGATGCAATAATCATGCCTTTACACCCCTGCAGGACCCCTACCCAACGTCACTGGACAGGAGGTATCAGACAGATCCAGTCCCCCCACAGAAGAGACCCATAGTGATGACAGCAGCTCTGCACAACTGGATCAAGATGACCAGCCCGGCCCATCAGGGACCTCAGGACAGTTGGTTCCCCTGACACTGGCACAAGCAACCACAGAGCCTCCCCCCTCAGGAAACACCAGAACAGTACCCACCCAGTGGGCCCATCCCTCTGTCCCCAGGACACGTCAATCAGCAGTATGTCCACCACTACAGGGAACCCAGGCAAACCCACCAACCCAAGACAATCAGGGACCTGGGGGCAGTGGCAGTGGGCACACGGTTCAGGGGACGGAGGCACAGGATAACAGGGGAACTGGGAGGACTGCTGTGCGACAGGGGGAGGAAGGCCCAGGGAACCCACTCTCCACAAGGCCCTCTCCGACATCATGGGAGCGTTACATCATTCCCAGGAGACGATGGCAACGGTACTGGCCAAGTTTCAGGAGACCAAGCAGCTGCAGGAGGAACAGTATTTGGAGTTCAGGGAGGAACTGAAGTCCATTAACACCACCCTGGTCACCATTGCAGGGGTGCTGCAAGACCTTGTCAACACCAGGAGTGAGACTGTGTCACAACAAGGGGTCCCTGACACTAGCCTGGATGGTGAACAGCCCTCCACCTCCGCCGGCGCTAGTGGACAGGAGGCACAGCCACAAGAACACAACACCAGCACCCCACCCCCTGCAGACGGAGAGCCACCCGGCAAACGGTCCCTGAGATCCAGGAACAAGACAGAGAACATTGCCAAGACCCCCGCCAGGAAATGAGACCCCCTGAATGGCACCCTTCTGCCCCACTTTGTCACCCTGCCCATCCATCAACTGCCCTTGCTACACTTCCTATGCCCCTTTGGACAATGCACCGGTGAAACAAATAGACTGGTCTCTGCCATGGACATTCCTCCACCATCCCCCCTGCCCATTTTACAACCCCCTCGACTTACTTGCACAGAAATAAACACACTTGAATCACAAAACAATCCGGAGTCAGTCTGTGTTTTCACAAATGTGTAATTGCAATAACTATGGAATATAGCAATGTCAATTTAATTGTTCACATACCGATGAAACACAGCTGCAGGGCTGGAGGAAATATAGCAGAGGGCACAAAGTGGGACCCACAACTGTTAAATGGAAAGGCAAAGTGACAAGTCAGGGTCCATACACTGAGTGAAAATGACAGCTCCAACATTAGTATGAGTTGTGTGAGGCAGTGACATCTTCTTACCTGTGTCTCATTGGAAGTATTGCTGGATAATGTTGTTTCTGTTGTCAATATCCTCTTCTTCTGCTTCCTCTTCTTCACTGTCCACAGGCTCCACAGCTGCCACAAGACCAGCAGCTGGACCATCTCTCCTGCAGAAAATGCACCTGCCGTCGCAAAGCCAGGTTGTGCAGCATACAGCAGGCCACAATGATCTGGCACACCTTCTTTGGCGAGTAGTAGAGAGAACCACCTGTCATATGGAGGCACCGGAATCTGGCCTTCAGGAGGCCGAAGGTCCATTCGATCACCCTCCTAGTTCGCCCATGTGCCTCATTGTAGTGTTCCTCTGCCCTAGTCCTGGGATTCCCCACTGGGGTCAGTAGCCATGACATGTTGGGGTAACCAGAGACACCTGCAAATGTCAAGGGACAACTGTTAGATACACATTAACCTGTAGGGACAACCCCAGACCCAGACAACTTTTCACACTGTATAGGGTCCTTGTCCTCACCTATTAGCCACACCCGGTGCCTCTGGAGTTGCCCCATCAAGAGATGCTGCTATTCCTCAGAATGTAAGCGTCATGCACTGAGCCAGGAAATTTGGCATTCACATGGGAGATGTACTGGTCGGCCAAACACACCATCTGCACATTCATCAAATGGTAGCTCTTCCGGTTTCTGTACACCTGTTCACTCATGGGGGTGTGTACCAAGGCCACATGTGTCCCATCAGTGGCACCTATGATATTGGGGATATGTACCAGGGCATAGAAGTCACCTTTCACTGTGGGCAAATCCTTCACCTGAGGGAACACGATGTAGCTGCGCATGTGTTTCAGCAGGGCAGACAACACTCTAGACAACACATTAGGGAACATGGGCTGGGACATCCCTGATGCAATGGCCATTGTTGTTTGAAAGGAACCACTTGCCAGGATATGGAGTACTGACAGGACCTGCACTAGAGGGGGGATCCCTGTGGGATGGCGGATAGCTGACACGATTGTTGCACGATCAAGTCTGTAGGTGACTATTACGTGTCTCTCTTCCATTGTCGACAGGTCCACCAGTGGTCTGTACACCAGAGGATACCGCCATCTCATCACCTGCTCCAGCGGAAGTGCCCTATGGATGAGAACAGCGAGCAGAGAGTCAGCCAACACTGAGGTATCACAAAATGTCATTTGCACACATTTATGAAACTGCAATGTGCCTGTTACTGTGTGTATGCAAGGCCTATATTGGTGTGACACAGTTAAAATTAATGCCATGTGGCCCCCTGAAATGGCGGCTGCCTGACCTGTAAGGTGGGACAAGGGGATATGAGGTAACTGCACTGGTGTTGTACACCATCGCAGTAGGCGGTCGAAGACCGCAGTGCAATCCTGCATTGGTTAACATTGGACCCTATGGGTCCCAGGAGCCAATGACGATGTAGACCGGCGGTGACGGTACGCACTGCTGCGGACGTGACCGCCATGTTCTCTCTGTTCACTCACTTGATACCTGACCTTCAACAAGAGAGGACCTACACTAAAAGTGCTGCTGTGACCTCAGTCTGGAACCGACAATGGCTCATGTGTCTGGGGAAAGGGCTCCTGCCTTCACTTCAGAGGAGTTGGAGAAACTAGTGGATGGGGCCCTCCCCCAGTACACACAACTGTACGGTCCTCCAGACAAACAGGTGAGAACACTGTGAGAATGCTGCATGGGCAATGCCTGTTTGGAGTGGTGTGGATGGAAGACAAATGGGGGGGAGACTGAGGCCTGCATGTGCGGACGGTGAGTGTATGTGCGTCTGGGCAATGGTGGGAACGTGGGCCAAAGAGGATGACGGTCCGGACGGGTAAAGATTTTCCTTTTCCCCTGTACTATTCCTCTAGGTCAGCGCCCACCAGAAGAAGGATATTTGGTGTGCCATCCCCAAGGATGTCTGGGCCCTGGGGGTCCACCACAGACAGAGCACCCACAGCCAGAAAAGATGGGAGGACCTTTGCCGCTGGAGCAAGAAGACAGCAGAGGCCCAGCTGGGGATGGCCTCCCAATGTGGGGGGGTGCCCGTCGCACCATGACCCCCCTGATGTTCGGGATCCTGGCGGTGGCGAATCTGGAATTGGATGGGCGCTTGAGGGCATCACAGCAGCCACAAGGGGTTGAGTACACTATCATTCTGCTGACTTTGCGTGCATTAAAAGATGTCTAGGTGGGGGAAGTGGGCAGTAGGTTCCCCTAGGCCAGGGTGAGCTTTGTAGGCAAGGTCCCTTGTGAGGCAGGCTCTGTGGCACCCCAACCCCAGTAGTGGTTAGTGCCATCTACACATAGTCAGGCTCCTGTAACTTCCAGGTATGCAGCAATCAGGCATAGGCCTTGTACTCCATGGGCATGTGATAAATCTAGGAACTAAAAGTGAATGGCGTAGTGCAGAGGGCTGCTGTGTCTGTTGTGTCCGCCAACGTAGCGGTATAGCATGCACTGAACATGTCTTTCTTCTATCTCCCCCCCTTTTTGTGGTCTCCCTGTTCTTGTGTGCAATAGCATCATCAGGTGGAGGAGCATTGGCACCGGAGCAGGAGGGAGCTGCATCCCACTTGGCCCTGGAGGGCGAAACAACGGAGTCTGAAGCCACCAGTGGGACGGAGGGCAAGACGAGCTCCACGGTGGGGACAGGAGCAGACAGCAGTGACAGCGACTCCTCCTCTGATGGGAGCTCCCTTGCGGTGGCAGGCCCCTCTATGCCACCCGCATCAACAGGTACAGCCGCCACCTCCCCCACCAGCACCACCCTCCCAGCAGCCCCTCAGCATGTGTCCCGTGCCCGCTCACCCAGCAGAGTGGGCATCTCCTTCGCCTCAGGCACCTCAGACCCTGCCCCAGTCAGCCCTGCTGCCCTCACTGAGGAGGCTATTGACCTCCGGAGATCCCTCACTGTTGGGCAGCCTATCATTCTGAATGCCATCCAGGTTGTTGAGAGGCATTTGCAACAAACAAATGCACACCTGGAGGGCATTCATTCTGGCCAGGCAGCCCAACAGAGAGCATTTCAGGATCAGGCCTCAGCACTGATGGCAGCCACTGTCCCTGTGTCCAGCCTCCCCCCTCCAAATTCCTCCACCCAGACCCAATCCCCTGTACCTCAGCCTATCCCAAGCACACCATCAGACCTGCATGCACACACCTCAACACACAAGGGTGGCTCAGGCAAACATAAGCACCACACATCCCACAGGCACTCACACAAGCATCATACCCATGCACACATACCAACATCCACTTCTTCCACTGTGTCCCCCTCCTCCACGTCTCCCTCCTCCCTCCATGTCTCGTCTCCACTCACATCTGCATGCACTACATCCTCAGCCACTACCTTTATCACCAGCACGCCCATCACCATACACTGCTCACGTGCACTCACCATCCCGCTACCATTCACACATAACCAGTGTCCTCTCCCAGTGTGTCTGTGAGCCCTCCTTCCAAAGTACACAAACGCAGCACACACCCACACAACAGCCTCCAGCCCATGCACCTTCACCCAAATTCAGCAGACGTTCACCTCCTACTAGCTCCACTCCCAAACCCCCTACATCTACCCATCCCAGTGTGTGTCTAAAAGACGTTACCTGACTAATATTGGCCTCTTCCCTACACCTCCCCCACCGTCCTTCCCCAGGGCCAGGCTTTCCAGGTCCCAGCCCAGCACCTCAGCCACCACATCCACAGGCACAGTGGTGCCAGCAATTGCGGGGTCATGGAGTGCGCCAACCATTAGGGCTGCCAGCGTGCCACGGAGCGAGGGCAAGGACATTCCGCCACCTGCCAAGGTGAAAAAGGTGCCCACATCCCGGAGGGCGAAGCCAAAAACACCTGCCACCAAGGGGTCAGGGAAAACAAAAGGGGATAGTGGCTGCACCACCATCAAAGGTGGGGAAGGGAAAGAAACTGAAGGGCAGGTCAGGAGAGGGGATGGTGGCACCAACTGAGGGACCAGTGTCACACCTTCTGTCCATGTCGACGCCAACCTGTACGGTGGAGAAGACTGCCACCTGCACCGCCATCTACACCGCCACCTGCACCGCCACCAGCACCGCTGCCACAGACCCCACAGCCAGCACCACCACCACAGATACCGCCGCCAGCACTGCTGCCACAGAGCCCACCGCCAGCACCGCTGCCACAGATCCCGCAGCCAGCACCGCCGCCACAGAGCCCGCCACCAGAACCGCTGCCACAGACCCCGCAGCCAGTACTGCTGCCACAGAGCCTGCCGCCAGCACCGCTGCCACAGACCCTGCAGCCAGCACCACTGCCACAGAGACCGCCGCCAGCACCACTGCCACAGACCACGCAGCCACAGAGGCCGCCACCAGCACTGCTGCCATAGAGCCCGCAGCCAGCACCGCTGCCACAGAGCCCGCAGCGAGCTTCGCCACCACAGAGCCAACTGCCTGCACCGCCGCCACAGAGGCCGCCACAAGCACCGCTGCCACAGAGCCTGCCGCGAGCACCGCCGCGACTGACACCGCCGCAAGCACTGCCAGCGTCCCTGCAACTTCCTGAGCCAGTGGCACCACCGCAGAAATGGCTGCCATCCTCAGTGGTCAGTCGTCCGAGGCTGGTGGTGAGTTCCAGGAGCCTGGGCAGCTTCCATGAAGCATTACTGTCATCACAGTTGTCACCAGCATATGGAATGCGAAGCCGCAGAAGTGTGGGGTATGTCTCTGCCTCCATGGCATATCAACCTACCTGTACCTCAGCAATCTCGTGGCACACACACCCAGGCAAGTGTATTGTTGCGGCCACAATGCAAGTGGAGCACTCTGGGCACAAAGCCCCCTCCAGAACCAGTGGAGTATCACATCCACTACCTCAGTCCTTGGCAGGATGAAGCACTCTGGGCACAAAGCCCCCTCCACAACCAGTGGAGACTGTTATCCACTTGAGAGACTGTGGCTTTGCACTCCCCAGGATAAAGCAGTGGGCAAACCACCCACTGTAGAGGCATATTTAAGAAAAGTGGCGCTACACACAGTGCAGCGCCACTTTTCTTGCACCCCTTAGTGCCCCGCTAACACGAGCATGTGTGCGCTATGTTTAAAATATGGCACACCATGGTGGTAGTTAGTGGACTAGTGTCAAAATCTTTGACGCTAGTCTGCATTTTGCAGGATAAGCGTTACATTTTTTTACCCTAATCCTCCAAAGCACTTAGAGGCTCATTGTAAACAATAGATGCCTCCTTTTGATGCCTGCTCTGAGCAGGCATTAAAAGTGGCAAAGAAAATGTGCAAGGAAAGCTCCAAGATTTCCTTGCACCATTTTTTTGGGCCCCGTAACGGGGGAATGCCACCTTTGCTTACATTATATCTTGCTCAGGCATAATGTAGCTAAAAGGGTTACAAAGTGGCTCAATGCATGCATTGTGCAACTTTTTTTTAAATGGCACAGCATTTTTGGCATTCTAGCACTATATTAGTGTCAAATAATTATGTTAATGTGGTGTTGGAATGGTATTATGGGCTCTTAAATATGCCCCATAGAGCATTAAAATAAAAAGCTCCACTCAGGGTCATCTGATCATGCTAGACCTGGGGAAAGTCACAAGATCAGGAGAATCTTGATGGATCACATGCTGGATATAAGGACCAGGATAGTCCTACTGAAAAATATACCTTCACAAATTCCATCATGTAGAGTTGAGTTTGCAGTGAAGGAGACAATGGGGAGCAGGCAGAGCACCAAAGATGGTGTAACTGTAGTATGAAGAGCAGGCCTGGTGTCAAAGATGGTCGTTGCTCTAGAGTGAAGATCCTGTGGAGCGTTACAAATTGTCATTGCTGGAGCTTTACACTGACGGTCATGGTGGGCTAGTCATAGCTACAGTGCAAACTGTAGATCTCACCTTGTCAGTCTTAGCTGGCAATTGACAGAGAGTGTAGAGTCTGGTTCACTGGAGCTTCATGTTGGAGGTCATTGGAGGCATCAGAGTCTCAGCATGAACAGACGTGTGCGTATGTGAACAGCCCCACACCACTGGATTTCTCATTTTATTGCAGAGGAATATACTCTGAAGCCAGCTAAGGGTCCAGGACATGGGGATGCACTGTTTGGGGATAAAAGACTCATTGAGCAGATGCCAGAAGGTTTCAGGCAGGTCCAAGTGCAGCAGGCCATCTGGGCAGTTGGAGGGAAGTCTCTGTAGCTTGTTGTGTCCCTGTAGGTCAGGGCAGGAGGTCAGTCAAATAACCTTCAGAGTCACTCAGGTTAGCCTGGGTTGAAGAGAGTAGGCCCTGACTTATTTTTCAGAGAGGAAGAGGGCCCCAAGAAGCAGGACACTCCTCTGAGGAACAAGACAGTCTTTTTTCTGAGGGTGCACAGGTCCAGGAGTGTACTGGAGAGTTGTTTTGAGGATCCACTATGTATACCTGGTGGCAATCTTTGAAGTGGGGGCACATTGTGGGCTACCCACAGATATGGTACTGGAAAGTACTTCCCTGGCAAGTCTTCTAAAATTCTGGGGTGACAAAAGGTGGGTATCAAGTTCCTTTTTTGGAGGTAAGTGCCTTGAAGTTAAGTAGGGCAGAGGATAGCTTTGTCCTTACCCATCCTGGCAGGAAACTCCATCCCTTCTACAACCAGCCCCCTTTGTCTCATTGTCGGGTGGAAATACACAAACCCCAACAGCAGAGCCATTCACATTCATGTTGTGTGACCTAGGACACCCGCAGCAGGCACCAAATGGTTATGGCAAGAAAATGCAAACTTTCTAAAAGAGGCAGGTTAAAATTGTTACTTAAAATCTAACTTTCTCATTAAAGTGGATTTGAAATCACAATATATTCAAGTCCAAACATGATATTTCTACCTCCTCTCAATGAAAAATGAGAACTTGTTAAATGTAAGATAGAGATAGGCCTTGCACTTGTTACCAACTAGTTTGGGATTTTTTTCACTACCAGGACATATAAAACATAAAAACACATGTCTTATTTTTCAAATACAATGCCCCCGGCCCTGTGGCCCTTTCGGGTCTACTGATACATTCTTTGAAAACTTATCAAATCTTCATTTGTTTTCTTTAAAATTAAGATGATTATCTCTCACATGTTCACATATTATGCTATGATACGCTCTAAGAAATAATGAGAGGATCATTGTAACTGATCATTAAGAACACTCCTATGATATCCACATATTATTCACTAGAAATTGCAATGCCTCAAGTCATGATCCAGAAGGTAATACCATATATTCATAATCCCACATACCTAGTTTTGATTGCTGTTTGCCATTCATTGCCCTCTCTTAACCTTATCCATCTATATCCACCTCCAATATACAACTTAATTTATTTAGAGTCCTCTTGTATTTGATAAAATGGGATACAAGAGGTAACTGTAATATTGTTTAATTCGTATTAATCTTAGACCTGAATCACCGAGGTGTTCCGGAAGGTGACACAGATGATCTCATAAATTCTTTACATAGGCTAGCTACAATGTACAAATCATACCTTTGTTATGAGATAGTGATAAAAGTAAATCAGTCCAGCAATATATGATACATAAGTACACCCATGATATGAAAAGGTAACTGCCACATGTTGGGTGGAGCACTTAGTGTGTCACCAACTAGTGTGACAAAAAAAATATAGTAGCTTCAGGCCTACCATTGTAGCGTGATGGCTGCGATGTAAACCTGTGGTGCAAACCGTTAAAATAACACTTTTCTACAGGTAGAAACCTCTCTTTTAAATAGTAGGAAGTCACCCTATGTAGGCCATGTTGCCCACCAGGGAGGGTGCATGGTATTTAAAAATGGGACATGTAGAAAATTGATGTTACCATGTCCTTACAGTAACAAGGTTGAAAAAGCTATTTTCACTGCGGAAGCCTAGCTGTCCGATGAGGAAACTATAGTACAGAATAAAATGCCAATATTGCATCTCAGAAATGGGACCACATAGAAAAATAATTATATTTAATAGTTATTAAAAATCTAATTTAGTGGTGAATTCAAGTTTTATTGAATATTAAGGAAAAGTAACTTTCAAAATGTCACCTTTTCCCTACCTGAAGTTCCTGTAGGCTAATTTGCATAAGCTGCATGGGACATGTTTCCATAGAAAAAACATTTTTTGACCTGCCCATATCTTTGAATCTGTTTGACGAATCTTCACAAACTTTTCCCAAAAATGTGCCCCGGTAATTCTTGTTGCACATGGAAAGTTTTGGGTGATCTGTCAAGTGGGAGCAAAGAAAAGGGGAAGGTCAAAAAGGTTGGGACTCAGCTTGAGTTTAGTTCCACAAAAAAAGAGTAAAAGTAAAAAAACACAAGGTGCCAGGGTAGAGTCACCCTGACCCCTTAGCTCTGGTGCTGGAGTCCCAGGGGGACCCTCCTCCCCCCCCCCCCCCAAGGAGGAACAGCATTTTTTGAAAATGTTGCTGTGAAATCGCTGCAATGTTCCAAATTTGTGGGATTTTGTTTTTTTAAACGCGGGCTGTCATGCTTGTTTTTTAATACGCCCCTGGGTTCGCCAGGTCTCGGTGGCATTGTTTTTGTTTATCTTAACAAGTATGTGTACCCTGTGTAGATGTATTTACATCTTAGTGATTTCTGATTTGTGTCTTATGTTGTTTCTGATACGTTTGTTTTACTATTAATGCAAACATTCATCAAATCCTGTTTTTGCTTTAAATGACCAGATATGAGCACACATTGCCTATGATATTAAAATATATATACACTGTTTACCTTCTTGTTTCCAGTTTTTGCAGTTTGTCAGCATGTATTAAGATGTTTACTGCATTTGTCGTATGTAGCATTTTTCACTAATTTGAGGCTGGCTCAAGCCTAGAGCGTTGCTATAACCTTCCGTATTCCCACCAAAAAAAATAAAAAATACACTAAAGATTGTTGCGCTCAAAATTTCGATTTACGAATCTGCAATACTTCAAATAACAGATGCGCCAACACGCTTGCGTGCTTCTTCCTAAGGATAATGTATTCAGCAATAACACCAGGATTGCAGTCGTGCTGTCTGCATTAATCAAAGCATGTTACTGTTTCGTGTGTTACAGTAATAGTTTCACGTGTCACTGGGCATTCCTTCTCAGCGCGGAATGCACAGTTCTGATCTCTGTGGACACAATGAAGAGTCCTTTGACACTGTAAGTATCCAGAATCCATCTAACAGGAAACTGTTTCCTTTGAGCTACAAATGTCGACACATGCTTATTCTAATAACCAAAACGCTTAGTCATTTTTTTTTCTAACAGATGCAGACAAATACATTAATAATCTTTTGATCTTCATGTCTGGGAATAATTTAACATGTCCATATTTTCCATTTTTCTAAAAGTTAGGGTGCCATGCATTTGACAGCTAGGGGTGCGCCACGTGGTTGGCGACAGTGGCTTTCGGGCGCCTCGTCCATCTCCAGTCGCATTTCGCAGAGAAGTCAGGATGCCCATGTGTCTGGAATTCGGATTCTACTGCCTGGGAAAGAGGTGGCATTGGATAGATGGAAAGATATAACTGTGGGACCTTTCTCCAGACGTCACAGACCTCCTCCCGCACACCCTTAGCTCCTTTCAATTGGGCACACCCACTGCCTGGTAGGCACACCCACTGCCTGGTAGCTTTTAAACTGTTGAACTTTCCATTTGCCTTGTTATAAATCGTTTTACTTGGATACCTCTGCTTGAATATGGATTGTTTTGACACTGCCTCATGTTTGTTCAGTACAAAGAAAAACAATTTTTTTTGCATGAGAAGCAAATAGACATCCTCGGGCACCGCTAACCAGTTTTAAGGTATAACTGGAATCCTATGAGCTTTTCTCAATAAATGGCCCAAAAAAACAAACAAGTATTGAATTAGGTAAAACCATTATTAAGAGGTTGTCTTGAATTTACATCAGCAACTGTTAACAATTGTTTTGATTGCTGCAACAAAGTACGCAATCCCTGCACCTAATAGAGCCATTATCTGGCATCAGGGACTTAAATATTTAAGTTTTTCGGCACAAGGGCGGCGAAAAGAGACTCGCAAAAAAAAAAAAAAAAAAGGATACACAAAAAGAATATATATATATATATATATATAAATATATATATATATATACATATATATATATTCACTGAAAAAAAAAAAAGGTTACGGGGATGTTACAGTTAGGACATAGATTAATATTTTTTTTTTAGAAATTCACTGAAAAACACAAAGGTTACGGGGAGCGCTATTTTAGGCGAAGGCTGCCGCCACGGATTCACTGTGGTAATTGGTTCTGAACAGCCCTAAAAATGGACTCAAGAGAAACAAAGTGCGCAGTAAGTAACTGTTAAAAATGAGACAATGTTCAAATAATGATATCGCCCACTGGAGGGTTACAAAATGAATGATAAGGACCACGAGTTCCAGAATGCAGTGCATGTGTAATCTACTAAAGTGAATCCAATAGAGGGTTAAAATAGTGAAATGATGGAAACTGCTAATGTGATCCTCGTTTGATAAATGAACATTTCATTTTGTTTTTGAAAAACGTATAGAAGCATTTTCGTTATGGCAAGGAACTTATGGCAGATGTTACTGTCGTGATTAATTTTATTACCATTGTGGGGGTCCACTAGGGGTCCACGATAACTTAAAAACAGACAGCATGACAAGGTTGTGAGGACCGAAACGCGTCAGGATTGCCGTTTCAAAATGAAAAGATTTAGGATCTGTAACTTGCCGTCATGAAAATAAATTGGACTTACTGCAACTTCGTGAGTGCAACTTGCCTTTCTTTGAGGAGGGGTCTTGGAACATATATATATATATATATATATATATATATATATATTCAATGAAAAAAACAAAGGTTACAGGGATGTTATAGTTAGGACATAGATTTAAAAAAAAAAACCTTAGAAATTCACAGAAAAACACAAAGGTTATGGGGACGTTATACTTAGGAAATAAAAAATATAGAAATTCACTGAAAAAAAAACAAAGGTTACATGGACGTTATAGGTAGGTTCTGAATTTATTCGTACAAAACCATAGAAATTCAACAGTTATAGCTATCTCAGCTAACTATAACTGATGCTCCTGTAATGCACTGCTTATGACCTCACATATTACATCACTCATGACATGGTCAGTAACATCACTGAAGACATTGTGTTTTAGTGAGTGCGTCAGTCTGTGCGCAGGTCTGTGAGTGGCTGCATGAGGGTGTTAGTGGGTCTGTGAGTGGGTGCTTGAGTGTCTGTGAGTGGGCATATAAGTGTCTAAGTGGGTGTGTGAGTGAGAGCATTTGATTGAAGGAGAGACAGAAAGAGAGAAAGAAAGTGAGAGAGAAGGAGAGAGTTTTTTTCGGCTTTAATAAATCATACTTAGAATGAGATATTTTTGTTGGATTTAATAAAAATGTATTTGATATATTTAAAAAAGTATAATTTCTTTACTTAAAAAAAAAAGAAAAAGGGAAATGAGTCCAGCTGGATCAAATACTAATGAGCTATGGGGAATTTTTAGACATTTGAGGGCTTTGTAGAGATACAAAATATAAAAAGTAGGGTTCTCCTGCAGTCCCTACTTTTAGTATTTTTTTTTTTTTATTACATTTTTATTATAAAGTCTTTTATGGTGTATGTGGGAATACTAGGGAGCCCTCAAGGGCTCACCCCACGGTCCCTACTTTTTCTTTTTTTCTTTTTTAGAACAATGACCTTTACAGGCTACCTGGCACTGCGGGGGAAGCCTTAAGGCTTCCTCCTCAGTGCCAATGCTTCAGCAAGCACAGAGCTGCTTAGACAGCAGCTCCGTGCTTCCTGAATGATTTTATCTCTGTCCCCTGTATGCGTGCAGGGGACCGATGAAACTGAATCCAAACTGTTACCTGCGGTTTGGCTGCAGAGCTGCTGTTTTTTCAGTGGAAAAAAAAATAATATATATATATATATATATATATATATATATATATATATATATATATATATATATATATACACACATAAACATCTGGATAAATGAAATAATTAATTTTAAAACTCACTTGAGTATGATGTTGAATGCCACACCTTCCCAATAGGTTTACCCATTCTAAAGATTGTTAAAATAATTAACAGGCCCAGATGTGACGGCAATATATAAGGTAGTCAGAAGTAAATCATTGTCAACATTAACGTATGGAATGCTAGCATTCAGAAATAAGTTTTCTGAATGCTAGCATTAAGAAATCAATTTTCATTTTGGCAAATTGTCCATAAACCTCACTAGATAGAAAGAGAATATAGAGAGATTAGCAAATTGTTATCTAAGAAATGCATGAGCCATGCTGAAATGGCCCATACCGAAACCAATAAATGATTAATTCATATAGTTTATTGTAACAAAAGTTGGAGATAATTCTGTTAAACTACAAATTACATACTTAGCAATGCGTCTGTCAGAAGATGTTAGTTAAGCAGTGCATAAAGTTCAATTATTTGATCAATAAGAAGTGAGTTTCCAGTAGCCTTGCTAGTGCCATAGACACCCTTTGTTGTAAACTGTAGCTTATGTGATCAAAGAGTAATTGATATGTCATTTGTTGGTAATTTATGTGAGGTGTTCAATGCAAGAGAGTAAACAGAGAAAGGGTTTACAATATTTCTTGTACATAAAAGACAATATTTCAAGATAGACATATACTTTCACATACTAAACAAACACATTTTTAAAGTGGAAAGTTGCGATAGATAAAACATTTGTTTATTGATCAAGAGGCGATATGGTAATATTGCTTGTTTATGTCGTGAACAGAACTCCTGACAAGTGTGCACATAATATAATAAAAAAATAAAGATAAAGAGCAGCGTTCATTAATTATACAATTAGTTCAACGTTTTTTAAAGCCATGCCACTGATTTTTTCAAAAACACGTACAAGTAGAACAGGTCATTAATCGCAAGAGTATTGGTTATCAAGAGGCCTGATGGAATAGAGTTTGTATATGTCATGAAGAGTTCTATAACAAAATGGCAACAATATTGTAGTTTCTTAAAATTGTTATATTAGCAATGAAAAAATATTGAGTGAAAAATGTAATGAAAGGGAATATCATCACAATAAGGTAAGAGTATCAATTTTTAAAATAAATTGAAACTGTGACAATGTTTTAAAAATATTATTATTGTTAAACAACACATTATAAATTAAATAGTTTAAATCAATTATTTATAATCACAAACACACATTTGAATTTATAAAAACATAGGTAAAACAGTAAATTAACAATTTTCAAAATACATTCAAAATAAAATAATAAAAGTAAACCATATCTATCTATCTATCTATCTATCTATCTATCTATCTATCTATCTATCTATCTATCTATCTATCTATCTATCTATCTATCTATCTGTCTGTCTATCTATCTATACCCTCGAAAAACATTGCATTTCAGAAGTTATAGTTATAGTTATCTCAAGTAACTACAACTCGTACTTTCAGGTAGCAATAACTTGTGCCCCGCCAAGCACAGTTTTCTCAACAATAATTTTATAGCAAATATTGCACTGATATTATCAATGATGTCATAGAAGATGTCATGAGTGATGTAATATGTAGGATAATTAGCAGTACATGGCGAGGGTGCAAGCTAAAGTTACCTTAGGGCATACCTTTTGTCGCCATAAGTGTGGCGGGTATGCCCTGACATGGGTCCCAGGCTCACTGTGCCACTGGATTTAAGCTAGCCTGGCTGATGAAGGGTGATACCCTGAAACCAGTCCCAGGATGCTTGTTTCCAGTCCAGAGAAGCCCTGGCCTGACAGTTCGGGCTGGACTGTTCCTACAGGAAGCAGGGTCAAGACTGATTTGCATATGGCTGGATCCAAACTGGGGTGGCATGATGAGCAAAAGAATTGATGGTTTAAACCCAAATCTGTGACTGGGGTGAATGTTTGATTGGTTCTGCATTCTTTCCATTGTTTGTTTGCTTTTGTCACCACAAGTGCGCTGGGTATGCCCAGACATGGGTCCCTGGCTCACTCTGCCACTGGATTCAAGCTAGCCCGGCTGATGAAAGATGATACCCTAAATCCGATCCCAGGACGCTTGTTTCTGGTCCAGGGAGGACCTGACCTGGCAGTTCGGGCTGAACTGTTCCCACGGGGAGCAGGGTCAAGACTGATTTTCAAATGGCTGGGTCCAAACTGGGGTGGCAAAGTGAGCAAAATAATTGATGGATTAAACCCCTATCTGTGACTGGGGGTGAATGTTTGATTGGTTCCACATTCCGTCCATCATTTGTGTTTGTTTACTTTCTAAAAGTGCCATTTTCAATGTGACAATCTGAAAAACAACTTTACCAAAAGATGTATTATTAAATTGTGAGTTCAGAGACCTTAGACTCCATATCTCTATGTGCTCATAATGGGAAACTGCAGTTAAATGATATTTAAAGGCAGTTCCTATGTTAACCTATGAGAGAGATAGGTCTTACAACTGTGAACAACAAATTTGGCAGTATTTCACTGTCAGGAAATGTAAAACACATCACAACTTGTCCTACCTTTGACATACACTGCACCCTACCCAGAAGGCCTCGTAAGGCCTACCTTTGGGGTGCCTCACCTGTATAAAAAGGAAGGTTTAGGCCTGGCAAGTGTACCAATTGGCAAGCACTGCTGTGGCAGGTCAGAGACATGTTTACAGGGCTACCTATGTGAGTGGCACAACCAGTGCTGCAGACCCACTAGTAGCATTTAATTTTCAGGCCTTGGCCACCTCTCGTGCACTTTACTAGGGACTTACTAGTAAATCAAATATGCTAATCAGGGATAAACCAATCCCCAATACAATTTACACAGAGAACATCTGCACTTTAGCACTGGTTAGCAGTGGTGAAGTTCTCAGAGTCCTAAAGCCAACAAAAACTGGTCAGAAAAAACAGAAGGAAGGAGGCAAAAAGGGCTAGGTTCATCAGAAGGCTTGACAGGAATACCTGGGGAAGTGGAGTCAAGTAAGTCACAATAACAAAATATCAGCAAATTGTATTGTCATGCATACACTCTGATCAGCCTTTTGCCAATGTCACTGTCAAACCACTAAACAGCACCAGGTCCACCTGTCCATAAACCCCGGTCTGGCCTTCAGCATGTGAACTAGACTCACCTGGGGCAACAACAACTCTGTACAATGTGTGTACTACAAGGATTGACAGCACTACAGTTCCCAGTAGGCACTGTTCCACCATTACAAAAACGTGAACAGTGTATCCTACTCAGAATGACCTTGATTGTCACTTCCACATTGAAATGTACTCACCTGAGAGGATGTAAATCTGTCTACTGTGTGGGTAGGGCGGGCACTGACAAAATACTAAGGCCAGGATGCACTGCTACTCACTCCACTCAGCCAACACCGTATCCCCTACTCCAATGACCCTTCTCCCTCTACTCAGCCTTTGAACTGCACTCATCTGAGAGGATGTCATCTGAATACTTTGTGGGTAGGACAGGCTCTGACAGGAATGCTAAGGCCATCAGACACTGCTGCTCTCACTCCACTCAGCCAACACATTACCTCTGCTCCAATGATCCTTCTCCTCGTACTCAGCCTTTGAACTCTACTCACCTAAGAGGATGTCATCTGTATACAGTGTTGGTAGGAATGGCATTGACAGGAATGCTAAGGTCAGGAGGCTCTGCTTCTCTCACTCTACTCAGCCAACACATTATCCTCTGTTCCAATGACCCTTCTCCCTCTACAGAAATGGTGAAAGCCAGTGCTAAACATTTTGGTGCAAAACTGCGTTAGTGCAGTTTTGCACCAAAAGGTATAAATTAGGGCCACAGTATCATCTGCTCCAATGACCCTTCTATCTCTACTCAGCTTTTGAACTGTACTCACCAGCTGGGATCACATCTGTATTGTGTGTGTGGCACTTGGAGTAAAGTGACTGTAGTTCCCAGGAGGGCCAGTCCCTGTAACTCCAATAACCAGACCAGTGTCCATATGACATTGTGCATCTGTCTGTGAACTCACAAATGAAGTTTACCCACCTGGGAGGGACCAAGCGATAGATCATGGTATGCTCTGTGATGTGGCTAAACATCTAGATCAATTTTCAGCAGCTATGCCGATATTTACATTTTGTGGACAGGAAGGACAGCTAAACCTGTGTGCCAAAAAATGTTGATTCAGCTCAACATTCACAATGCACTGAGCACTTGATGACAACTATCACATATATGTCAATGTTCTAGGTCTGCCTGCATGACGGTCAACTAGGTCTTATAATGAACTAATCCACATCCTGCTCAGCCACTGTTTAGCCTGTACTGCTGGCAATAAGTGAGCCCATGACCATCCTTCCAAGTGCTAATAAACTCAGTTATTCTGAAGCTAGTTGACTGAAATGAAATTGGTATGTTACCCAAATGTCAGGTCAATACAACTGATAGCATATGTACCTGTCGCATAAGGGAAATCTGCAAATACAGTTTGTACATGGCCTTAGCCATTTACTATTGGAGATAGATGTCACAATACAACCTTTAACATTGTATCCCTCTCATCAATAGGTCTAGCTGCCACTGCGAATACTGATTCCACTGAAGAGACTGCTACTATCATCATTGATGAAGCCCTCTGTGAGAACGAGACTCCTGGATTTTGAGTACGGTTGTAGCGTATCCAGGAAACCTGGTCAGACACTAGTGAGCCTCACTGTGACCACATCAACTCCTCCCAGACCCACTGCTTTAACATCTCAGGCAGCCAGTCATCCCCTAACCTATGTCCTGAGGACTGTGACAACCATCTTCTGTCCCCATTCCAGGATCCTGAGTCACAGCAAAAAACCTCAAACAATGATGGTCCTGGAGCCAGTGGTAGAGGGGACATTGTGCCATGGGTAAAGGCATGTGGAGCTAGGGTGTGTGGGAGGGATGGTGTGGGCCTGTGGCATGAACCTGTTGGGGATGGTCCTGGCCAGGACACCATTAGCCAAGTCTTGGGTGCTTACCAACAATCCCAAGGCGTGAAGGGTCAGGTACTTGCCAAACTCTGAGAGATGAAGCAGCTGCAGAGGGATGTCCTGGAAAAAATGGGAGCCCACCAACACCATCCTGGACTCCCTAACAGAGGTATTCAGGTAGATCAGTAGTACCCTGATCAGGGACCGTGAGCAACATCACACCTCTTCCTTTGGCCAAGCAAAACCAGGCCCTTCAACATCTGTGGCAGCCACTGGAAGGGAGGCCCTGTCAGGGGAAGGATCCACCTTAGAAACCCCTACATCCTTATGTCTGTAGCAGCAGACCTCCCCCGCAAACGAGGACATCCACCAAGGCTCCAGGTGGTGCAGATGACAACACATCAACCACAGCCAGCAAGTGACCTCTTTCTGAAGGAACTCCTTCGTGTGCCACTGCTGTTGACTGTTCTTTAATAACTTTCTATTTTCCATGATAGTGGGACACTGGACTTTGGAGATCAAATGTTGTGGCACCTACTAATTTGATTTTATCCACCATGACTGATCCCTTCACTTCACTTTTTTGTTGAGTCCCACAATTATGTACTGTACATGTAAATAAACATACCTATCACAAAAAACACTGCCTGCTGCCATTATTTCAACATTTTGAAAGGTTGAATAGTAAACCCATGTGGTGCACATGAAGAAGACATAAGATGGTAATGGAAGGAAAAAATATGTCTAAGGTGCTGTCATGCTGAGGAGAATTAGCAACAGAATCACACAAGTGTCTGGTCACACCAAACATTTTATTGCACAGTACAGCACATAGGTTGTTAAAATGTCTAGAATGTCATAGTCAGGAGTGGCAGAACCTCCTTGAGTTTGGCTAGATTTCACAAAGCTACTGTCGCCGGGACCACAGGAGAAAGTGGTTTGTGAGACTTTGTCTGTTCGAATAGGCTAACAAATTAGTGCATCTTGTCACTAGTTAGAGCCTCATAACATACCTAAACAATGTCTGCCAACTTAACATATACCATGGTACAGACAGAGGGCAGTACAACAGTCCCTGATCATAGGTCCATCCTATTACAATCAGCAAGCACCTGGTGGCATGACAGAAACCTATGTCAGTGTTGTTTCACAGGCACTGTCTGCTTCAATGAGGAAACGCATCGACACCTACACAAAGTTCATACAAGATCATTGTAAACACAATGTGAAGGGAGAATGCATGTATTATATTGGATGACAACATATCTCAATGCCATATGATCACACACATGAGGCGATTGGACCAACTCACCACATCAAATGAGTGTATTGTGCACTTCAGAATTCCATCCACCCACAGTCCAAGCTGCTTTGGCACAGGACTCAGACACCCCACATCTGGGACCACCATTACCAGGATCAATCCATGTTCACTTCATATGTCAAAGCTGCAACAGCTACCTGCCAATGTCACAACTCTAAAATGCCCACATGAGGATGGCACAGTGAAGAGACCTAGATAAAGCATAAAACAAGGAGTTTAGGCATGAAAAATCACACATATGATCTAAAACTCATCAAACGTCAGTAGATCCATTTACATTGTGAAGAGAGTGACACAAACAAAGCAGTTCATCAAGGCTGCAACTTTTCCAAGTTTGACTTTGCAAGCAAAACTTCGCTGTACACTGCATAGCTTCATATCACCTGTCGATTGGAAACAAATATCCTACTCAACACATCCTACCCCTACAGTTCCCCATACATTCACACTAATCACATAACATTACATCCTTACACTCAAGTGAAGCAGTGATTGATGATATCTGCCTGCAGGTCGTCATCTTCCTCTTCATCACTGTCATCCTCACGTGGCATTTCTGGATTCTCACCCAGTGGTACTGTTAGCTCCCACTCATCTGGAATATATGGGATAACTCTCATCAGGGCAATGTTGAGGAGCATGCAGCAGTCCACAATGAGCCCAATAGCCCTCTCCACAACATGCAGTGTTCTTCCATGGGCAATGTTGAAGTGGACTTTTCCTGGCATAGTTGGGTTCCTCACCGGTGCCAACTGCCATGGATGGTTTGGGAAAGCAGAGTCCCCTGTCATGGAATGGGACATATGTGCAACCATGAGTTCCCATCATTTGAATTGCTTGCTGCAGACATTGCATACACACAGGACATATGTGACTTAACAACCAGCCAGGCCCTCTCTGGGTACAGTGATGACATCATCTGTGGATAAAGGCATCACGGACTAAACCCAGATAAGGGGCACAGACCTGTGAAATGTAGCGGTCCTCCAGATAAACAACTTGGACATTGATGGAATAGACTTTTTCATTGCCATGAGGTGGAACCAAGGCTGCATGTGTACCATCAATTGTTCCCACAACATGTGGGATGTGTGCCAAACCTTTGAACTCAGCCTTCACATGGGGGGAAATCCACACGTTGAGGAAACTGGATGTAGCTGTCCAGGTGTTTTACCACTTCTGAGAGTACATTCTTCAATAAAAAACTGAACATAGCCTCGGACTGACCCAGCAGATAGCTCCACTATATTTTTGAAGGACCCTGTGGCCAGGAAATACAACACTGCTATGACTTGTGTAATGGGTGGTATGCTATTTGGATGACGAATGGCAGGCATCCAATCTGGCTCCAATTGAGGACTGAGATCTACGATTGTTTGCTGATTCAGCCTGTATATCTGGATAATGTGTCTTTCTTCCATGGTCTGAAGGTCTGGCAGTGGACGGTAGACAGGAGGATGTCTGATCCTTCCTCTCAATGGGTACCTATTTAGGACAAGTGATGAGGATAGCCATCACTCAATGTATCCCTTGCAACACATATTATGTATGTCAATGACAAACTATGACAAGGCATGTCATAAGCTGAGTACATAATACACAGTAAACATCTCCACTGTCAATGACTCTGAATCAACATGGATCCCCCTTGCTTTGTCACAAATGTGTACACATCCTCTATCTGGACAGCAAGTATTGTACATAATACTTGCCACTCAGACTGTGACGTGATCTCCCAAGATTTAAATTACCGGGAGGGGGAGGGGGGCTGTGCCATTAAGCAAGTTGCCATAAGTGTCAAGCAATGTACACAAATGGTGTCCAACTCGAGGACCCACATTACTGGACAGGACAAGAACTTATCATTGGTATTAACAACATTTTCAGAGTTATGACACATTTTTCCTAGCCATATAATGCATTACATGCCTCTAAAATGGCAGGTGCCTGACCTACTCCACTGGACATACGAACTGCCCACGACTGCCAGTGGAAGTCGTCATGCCTGTAGGCTGTTACTACTGTGGCAGACACAGCCATAGGCCAACGTTGTTTCCATTGGCGGTCACAGTCCAATTGCTGAGTCCGCTGGCAGAGACGGCTGTGGATGTGCCGGATGTGATTGCCATGTTCTGAAAAATCCCTAACTTGACTCCTGACACAGCTGCCAGCAAGACCTCCATGACCTGAGTTGATGTGTACTGCCCCTGGGAGCAATCATACCATGCCCATCAGGTGATGGGGCATCTGCCTTCTCCCCAGAGGAGCTAGTGGAGGAGGACCCATCCCTGTATGAACAGCTCTATGTTGCAACAGAGGAGCAGGTAAGTACTTGAAGTCCATTTTTTTTCACCGTAATGCATCATATTTTCCCTCCTCACAGGCTATACTGTGCTCATGTGTGCCAGAATGAAAAGTCAAGGCCATGGAAGTGGAGTCGGTATGGTATAATTGGAAGAGTCAATGTTCATGTGCCAGATGTTAGGTCCTTAGACTTTGGTGTGTGTGTCAGTTTTGAGTGTACTCTGTTGTACCTGATGTTGGATGCTCAAAACTAGGTGAGGTGATATCACAGCCATCTCCATATATCACTTGACACATAGATGTTGTCAATGTGAGACGACATGTATTTGCATGACAGCATTAACTGTGTATGCATGTTGTATGTGTCAGGTGTGTCAATTGAGCTACGTGTATGTCGCCTGTGAGATTTCAAACCACATCTGGCCTTACTAAACTGTTATTCTGAAGGCATATCTTGACTCACTCAGCCTTCAGGATACCACACACATACCACATGCCAATATGTCATTGGCTACATGATGTACTGTCATGCATGGAAGTGAAAGGCATAGAGCACCATGTAGGTTCTTTCTGCTTAACCTACAGAACCATAGCCTGTCAAATGTATCTCCCAGTATGGTTGCAAGTCTAGGCTGGTGTTGAGCTCTTTTGACTATGCAATTGTGACACTGTGCCCACTCCCCTTTTCCAAATATGTCCTGTCATGTTACACAATCCAGTCTCTGTTAAAAAATTAAGCTTATTGAGGTTCTTACCCTGATGAGTATGTACATGGTTTTAGTAGGGGGAAAATGATCCGTGTATTATGTGCACCTGGCATCACTGTCGTTGTGTGTTTGTGACCCCTGACATGTCCCTTACTCTGAAAGCCCCATTGACAGCATCACACAGGTCATATTTGTCCTGTGCAAGCTTATTGCATAAGTGATACTTCCATAGTTCAGACAGTGTGATGAATCCTGTGAACCCATGATATGTGACTCATTGGGTTGGTAACATAGCAGATAATGGACAAATGCCTTTATTTGTTGGATGCTATCTCTGTAGCATGGACACATGTGTCCAGAAGCATGTTCGGTGGCGCATGTGCATGATACAAAACTGCGCCCCCTGAGGTGGCATGAGTATAAGTTTGTCAGTTCACATGCCCACACATGAACAGGTTGGAGACATTGTATACACACCATGCTCGTCCCTTCATCGTTACCCATGGGTAATGTTTAAATTTGTACTCTGGCAGTAGCCTGTAGGAACTGTATGCAGGGATTCATTTTCACAGAGTAAGAGTGTATTAATGCATTAATTCCTAATTTAGAATCAATTTAGAAGCCGAAGATGTGTGATGTGTCTCATGGTTCTTCAGCACTCAGTCAGATTGTTAGAGCATGTACCACAAGATGTCTCTTGGCATACCTAGTCAGTGGAGTACCTGAGCAGGGTGGTAAATTGGTCTGTAGATTGGGAAGTGTTTGTAGTCATGTCCCTGTACTCAGTGGCTGGTATGTGGCACACTTTGGCAGTTTGGACAAAAAATAATGTTCATAGCTTTGTGTTATGACATGTTGGATAGGATTAGTGGACATAATGTCATGTCTTTTCTTTTGCATCCATGCAGGTCAACACCCATCAGAAAAAGGGGATTTAGATAGCCATCGCAAAGAAGGTGTGGACCCTGGGGGTCCACATACGGTGGAGTGCATGCTGCCCAAAGAAGTGGGAGGACCTAAAACTCTGGGCCCGGAAGATTGCAGAGGCCCAGATGGGGCTGTCCTACCACTGTGTGCGGGTTGCTCATTGGACAATGACCTCCCTATTCACCCGCATTCAACATTCTGCCAGTGGCCTTCCCGGAGCTGGATGGGCATTTGAAGGCAACACAGCAGCCACAAGGGGGTTAGTAGACAACAATTCCCTGCCTGTTTCTTTGTTAGGTGATTGAGTGGGGTACAGACTGCTCTCCCTGATAATCAGTACATGGGAGATTGTGTTGACATGGCATGTATATCAAACTGGCGTACCTTGCTTTCTGAACCAGGGATCTGGTACAAACCTGGGGGGGATCCTCAAACAACTTTCTCTGTAGGGACCACAAATGGCTGTGTACAGTGATCTTTCATGTATTTTTTGTTGTTGTAGTGGGTGGAATTCCTGATCCACTGATTACCTCCCCTCCAAGTCACAGACAAAAGTTATGGGGTTTATGAATCACTGTCCTCTGCCATGTGTCTTGGCATATGTGTATATAGACACCCCCACCCAGAAGCAAGTTTTCTAGAGTGTATAATGTGTGCTGGTGCCTCACTGCAGTCTGTGAAGTGTTTGTGCCCAGAGTAGATGTGACATGGCTTACATGGTTATTGGTGTACAGATGTAGCAAACTACTTTCCCTAGGTAAATGTGAAATGTCCATTGAATAAAATTATGTTCCGTGACTGTAGCCAACATTCCTTGTGCCTACATATCAGCATGCATCCTTTTCTCTTTAGGAAACATCCTCATTTTGCAATTTCATGAGTGTTCTATCCACGTTGATTGGATGATTTCTGTATTCCTTCACATAGATGTGCATGGAAAAACTGTTAGTGGAATAGCACATACACAATGCTGATACATTTCATGTCATACCACAGACAGGAGTGTGTCAGCATTATTTATTGTCTGACAGATACCTTCATGCGCTATAGTATGTCATTTTTCATGTAGGACTGCAATAGAAATGAGGGACATGACATTTAAGCCCAGAATGTGGAACCACTCTGTGTTCATCTATTCCTTTGATGTGACATCTTGTGGAAACGTGTGCTGCACATGTTGAATGATTGAGGATTGTTCCCTAACTGTTGTCATGCATCATGGAGTGACTTTCAGTGATGTTCACATCACATGTGTTTGGGTTTAGGCATTCATCCACAGACAGATACCAGGGTTGGCATGTCCTAGATGTGGATAGTGATGTTGCTTCTCATTGGACAACAGGCGGGCATTCTTTTTTCTCTTCAAGTTCTGTCTCTCCAACATGCAAGGTACATATGTGTACTACAGACACACTGTGATGATGTTATTGTAATGGGTGTCAGACATTTGTGGTGACCATACTAGGGCAGACTGATTCATTGTTGTATGTATTCTGGAGACATCTCTCCCTGATATATTGGACCTAACATCAATGTTGTGCCTTTCAATTACACATATGATGCCTATCCCTATCAGAGTGACATTGACACTACCTCCTTGACTCTATTGGAACAGGTGTCACTTTTTGAGCTCTATATTTTTTTAATGTATCCATTGTGACATAGGTCCTAACTCTCTCTCTTTCACACTCTCTCTCTCTCTCTCTATATATATATATATATATATATATATATATATATACATATGTATATATATATATATATATATATATATAGAGAGAGAGAGAGAGTTAGTACCTACTGAATATAAGAAAAGCATTTTTTGTTGCCCATAATTTTGGCACCATTGAATGACTCTTCACAACAGTTTTAAAACTAGTTAGCCACCGAAATTTATATATTCCAATATTATCAATATATTTCTAATTAAAACAAGTATTCTAAGAAATAGTACTTGCAGCAAAAACAATAGTAACATATGTAACAAAATCTAACAATAATTGTAATTAATCCCAACATTTTTAAATATACAGTACATACAAATGTATAAACCCTAAAAATAGAAATCATCCAAAAATATAAGCATATGATATTAAAAAGAAGTAGAAACAATATAAAATCTTTTTACCATTACCATTCCATCCTACAAAACAATATGGGAAGTGTTGCACTCCAGAGGGGATAGATTAACTAAACCCACCCCAGCCTAAGCAACAGTAGGGAAAGTGTTGGAGTCAGGGGGTTTATATTTACTATTTCCAATTCAGAATTACAAACAGTAGGTAAATTGTTGGATTTGGGGGATGTTACATTTTGTATTCCTACTCCAATGTAAGAAACAGTAGGAAAAGTGTTGGATTCATAATAAATACATTTGTAAAAAGAAGAAGCGCGTCAGAAGGAGGAGGCGGCCAGCAGCACCACAGACTCGGGCAGTAGCCCTTTAAATTTGTTTTCGTGCTCCCGCATCCGCGGGAAGCGCGTCAGTAGGGGGAGGCGGCCAGCAGCACCACAGACTCGGGGCAGGAGCCCTTTAAATTTGTTTTCGCGCTCCCGCATCCGCGGGAAGCGCGTCAGAAGGGGGAGGCGGCCAGCAGCACCACAGACTCGGGGCAGGAGCCCTATAAATCTGTTTCGCGCTCCCACATCTGCGGGAAGCGCGTCAGAAGGAGGAGGCGGCCAACAGCACCACAGACTCGGGCAGGAGCCCTTTAAATTTGTTTTCGCGCTCCTGCATCCGCTGGACGCATGCGGGTGGCGACCGGCCAAAGCCCGGGCCAAGGGCGGGCCCGTCTTGCACCTGTCATCGCCCGTTAGAGGCTGGGCTGTGCCTCCCCTCTTTCCTCACCAGTGAAAGGTTGACTATTGTATATTCACTATATATTGGGGATCATTTTGGAGCCTTCTTAGTGAGTCTTAGTGTTTTTTTTATATTTTCAATTTTTTAGTCTGTTTTGTTTGTTATTTCGTTATTGTAACGTTCTGCTAATATGGGCAGGAAAAGAGGTCCGTTAACTGGCCCCATGGGAGGGGGTAGTGGCAGCAGTAGACAGGGAAGTGGTACCACCACATTGGACTCCTTCCTTGCAAGAGCTGTCGGGGTCGTAACAAAGGAGATTGATCTGGCAGAAAGGAGGTTATCAATGGAACTGGAGGACTTGCGTCTGGCCCCAATAGATAGTGGTCCTCGTGAAGTTGTGGATGTGGAGGTGACTTATCCGGCAGGAGACCAAGGTACCGCTATGGTTACTGCTGAACCTGCTCAAATTGAGCAAATAGAGACTATAGAGGGTTCTGGTGGCCAAGGCCCTTCCAGAAGAAGCAAAATACTTTTATTATCTTCTCCCCCGGCCTGCCCCCTGGATAAATGCAGCCCACCCCCAAGGAAAAAAAAGGCCTTAAAGAAATCGATTCCCAAATCGAAAACATCCCCCTTGGAATTCCCTAAGGGTACGAGTAGTGACCCTGCACCTTGCCAGCAGCTGGGTTGTGATGTTACTATTATTTTGTCAAAATTTCGTGAAATGATCCTGGAGATTTTATCCCCCGTTGTGGTGAAACTATCGGCCATAGAAAAGGCAGTTTCTTTGATATCTGTGCAAGGTAGTCAGGGGAGGCATTGTATTGATGGATGTGTGGCTCCGCCCAGACGATCTTATCCTTGTGAGGAGTTGCTCCTACCGGAGGATGCTGCAGGGCCATTGGGGCCTCTGGGCAAATAATCTCAGCTATTGGGTAATTCTGGAAATTCTGGGGGACAGGGCGCTCATGCTGAGATTGCACCGTCTGCACTGACTGCTTTATTAAGGGCGGATAGGACTGTCAATAGGCCTAGCTCTAGTAGGCAGCCTGATCCTGAATTTGTGGTAACGGGGGGGCTGACCAACAGCTGGTTGGGAATAATAATCTGAATCTCCAGACAGCCAGGCCTGAAGTGACCTGTTTGGATCCCCCCCAGCTTGTGCCCCTTATGTGGTCGTATTAACGAATGTTCCTGCTCTTGCCCCTGGGGTTACTGAGTCCACGGCTCAACTCATAAACAAGGCTGGATATTGGTTGAGTAAGAATTGTGATTTCTCATGTAAGGATTTCAACGATATTCTGTTTGCCAGAAGAATTGGATGGGTTGGGCCCAAAAATAAGGTGGGAGATGATGATTGTATTATTATAAATGTCAGATACCCAGCCTTGAGTCAAAGGCTCCTTTCTACATACCACCCTGCTGTATTTAGACCTGGTACAATTGGCATGGTCCCTTTGGGTTATTTTTATGACCACATGCGATTGAGTGCCGGGTTTTTTTCGGGCTTTGGTAGGTTTCCCCCCCTGGGTCAGAATAGTCACCAGGCAACCAGCAGAAGAACTGTCACTAACAGTAATCTATCCTTGGAAGGGGTGGATTGACAATGGACCAAGACCCTGGCTATACGGGAAGAGGTGCCCCCACAGTGTAAACTTATCTCATGGAATATTGCGGGCTATGATGCTAAATTATCCGATAAGGCGTGGATTAGGTGTGTGACGAATTTTGATGTGATCATGCTTCAGGAAACCTGGTTAGAGGGGTTGTCTGTGTGGGATGGGTACAACAGATTTGCAATTCCAGCTGTGAAGTCTCTTGGTAGCCGCTCAAAAGGTGGCTTGGTTACCCTAATTCGCCTCTCTAAGATAGTTGGTGCATTTCAAATTAACTGCAATCACCAAGGAATATTGCTGGTATGGGTAATTTTCTCTAATAATTTTAAGATTTTACTGGTTAACTTTTATAATGCTGTATGGGATATGGGATGCCAAATTGGGGCCCTGTTTTCCGTTCTTCAGGTTTTGAAATACAGAATGGAGGAGATGGGGTTAGAATTCTGTGCTATTGTCTCTGGAGACTTTAATGCTAAACTGGGGAGGCTCAGTACTGTGGTTAATCCCTTTATTCTTGACTGTGAGGATTATTTAGTGGACGGTCTGCAGGACACCAGAGGCAGGGTTCTAATCAAGGAACTCAGGAATCTGGGTCCTCTGAATGTGTGTGATATAGAAACCGCAGGCACTCATCAACTCCCAACTTATGTGGGAAGAGGATTTGAATCCACTATTGACTATATCTTTATGTCTCCACCTATGAAAGACCTGGTGACTGGGGGAGAGGTGATGGGGGAGAGTTTCAGTGATCACAATCCCCTTATAGTATCCTTTAAAGTCCCTGGGGCCCTACGTAATTTGGGGAGAGGTAGGCCGGTAGTAGTGGAGATAAAGGACCAGGGTAGGCGGCTTGGGTGGAAGCAAGTGGATTCCCTAAAAATTGTTGAAAGGGTGGTGGGGAAAAATGTAGATCTATTTATGGACACACTCTTGACGGAGGCCCCTAATCCTAAAACTGTTATGAATGCAATAACAATAGTAAATGCAGTAGTGAGAGACTGCCTTTTTTCAGTAAGCAGCCAACCTAGTAAACGTAATTGTGGTTGGTATGACAAGATCTGCTATGATGCAAGGGCAAACCTGAAGATGGCCACTAAGAAACATCCTAGAGATTGGGTCCTCATAAAAGAAGCTAGAATGAAATACAAGAGGGCCCTGAGGGATAGCAAGATTAAACATAAAGATAAAGCCTGGGAAGAGTTAGAACGTGCCATAGCTCTGAAGGATCCTGGCTTGTTTTGGAGAGTGATAAATAGAGGTTCCTTTGGAACAGACACATCTGAGGGCCTTGGCTGTAACATCACCCCGGAAGCATGGGTAACTCACTTTTGTAGTATCTTTGAGGGTTCTCCCCTGAGAAATAATCAGGAAAATGAGTATGAGATGGCTCCGAACCTAGCATTTAGGTTTTCGCTCCAGGAGGTTATGGATGCGATACAGAGTAGTGCTTGCAATAAAGCCCCTGGCCCGGATTCGATCCCTATGGACCTGTATAAAGCGAACCCCCAGTTATGGGCACCTGTTCTCTTAAATGTCCTTAATGCAGCAGTTACTGTGGGTATCCCTGCCTCTTGGAGACTGGCATGTATTGTCCCAGTGTTTAAAAAGAGCGACCGAAATGATCCTAAGTCCTACCGCCCTATTTCTCTACTGGACTCTTCGGTGAAGATTTTGGGACGGATTATTTAAGCCGGGATCAGTATGGTTTCAGGGAAGGCCTTGGCACGCGAGATCAATGTCTTAATCTATTGATGCTGATCGGTAAATACACGCAGGCTAGGAAAGGTACGCTCTATCTTGCTTTTATGGATCTTAGCTGTGCCTTTGATAAGGTGCACCGGTCTATATTATGGGAAAGATTAAATCAGCTAGGGCTGGATCCTAATATTGTAGAGATGCTCCGATATTTACATTCTGGGACGATTGCTAATGTTACAGTAGGGTCGAATGGAGAATGCTCAGAGGCCTTTAAGCTTTCAAGGGGTGTGCGCCAGGGGTGTGTTCTGGCTCCTACTTTGTTCCTTCTATATAAAAATGGATTGTCTGATTTTCTGATGAAACATTGTAGGGATGTTCCAAAGGTGAATGGTACTGATATCCCTGTACTAACGTACGCGGATGACGCAGTCCTTATGGCCCGTACTATGAATGGTCTCCGGGAATCAGTTAGAGCTTATGCCTCCTTTACGTCAGCTTTGGGTTTAGAGGTCAATTTTAAGAAATCTCATTTTATGGTGTGTGGAAGACCCCTTAGTAGGGTGGGGGAGCTAAGGGTGGAGGATCAAATTATTAGTAGGGTCCATGAGTTTCCATATCTAGGGATTATTTTTGATGAGAAAGGATCATGGAAACCTTGTATTGCCAGAAGGGGTGCGCTTTTTCATGCAGTAGTTGGCACAACTTTTGACTTTGCTGTAAGGGTAGGTAGTAAACCCATCAAGCCCTTGCTTGAAATTTATAGGCAGAAATGCCTCCCCATCCTGCTGTATGGTGCTGCACTTTGGGGGTATAGGGACTCCCGAGCCCTTACGGTGGAAGAAAATTGGTTCTGTAGAAGGCTATTTGGAGTTGGACAAAATATCCCTGGTTTCAGCCTTCACTTGGAGCTGGAGCTTGAGTTTGTCCAGGACACCATTCAGTTGGCTCCCCTTCTGCTATGGATTTCAATTTGGACTAAAGAGCATGCCACTCGGAATAGGGATATCTTAAAGGATTGTCTGGCTTGTGACAATGTAAAGAATAGTCCCTGGCTGATGCACATAAGGAAGATGGCTCATGATTTGGGGCGGCCTGATTTGGTTGATTATCCTGAAGGCCTGACCAGGTGTGGTAAGAAATGGGTTAAGGAGAATTTTTTTTAAATCCAGAAGAATAGGAGGGAGGGGGAGGCCTTAGGGAAAAAATCGATCAGGGATTTCATTATGCTAAAGATGTGGGTAGGACCTGAGCGCTATCTCTTAGAGATTAAGGATGTGAGGGAAAGGTCTCTCATAACCCGTTTCCGTTTGGGGATCATTCGAAGTAATTTGTGCTTCCCGTTAGGTCAGTATGGGGACAAATGTATTAGACCCTGCCCCTGTGATGGGGTGTCCCAACAGACCTTGCCCCATTTTACTTTGTTTTGTGTTTTTTATGCACCATTCAGAACTCGTTTTCTATTACCTCTCCTAAAACCCAAGGGTTTTGTGCAATATCGTCCGGCTTTTATGTGGCTGCAGATGGCCTCAGATGTATTGGTGTGGAAGGGGCTGGGATCATTCCTGAAGGGAGCTATTACTTGGCGTAACAATGTAGAGTTTTTAGAATAAATCCTTCTATTTTATTGTTTTTACGTATGTGGTTATATATGTTTTTATTCCTGATGGGTGTTCTTATTATTTATGGTTCTATTGCTAATTTTAACAAATGTATTGGAGATTATTTATTGTAATGGATGATTTTTTTCATATCGAATAAAAGTTATTATTATTATTATTTTTAAAAACAAATAGTTCTTATATCTCTTTAACAAAAATAAAAACATATTTAAAACTATATTTTACAAACATTATTATTAAAACACGAATTAATTGATAAAACAATTAATGTATTAAATATTTCAAACATTAAAAAAAAGAAATAAATAATTACTGAAAAGAAAATGCCTCTTTTTGATCACCCCCACATGTTTGACTGATACTGCGTGTTTTTCAAGTCTGAGAGAGCACTGAGGCCTCCAAACCAGACCTCAGTACTAGTGTTTTAATCCCATACAAAGTACACATTGAAATAAATACACCCAATTGGTAAGGGCTGACTTACTTATAAATCCCTAGTATATGGCACCCAGGGCATGTAAGACGGAGGACCTGATTATGAGTTTGGTGGTCGGAAAACCCGACCGCCAGCCCCTCGATGAGGAAACCGCTGCTGAGCTGGCGGTCTCCCCACCTGCCCTATTAAGAGTTTTCCACTGGGCTGACCGGCGGAAACCAGGTTTCCACCGGTCATCCCAGTAGAAATAGTTTTGGCATGTGGAGCCGAGTACAATGCTGTCGCAGAGGGGGCCTTCCTAGCACCCACAAAATGCGCACTGTCTTCTGAGCAGACAGTGCACATTCCAACAATGTTGGGAAGGGGGCCCCTGCACTGCCCACAACAATCACATTAATTGCAACCTGATGGCCAGGTCAAATTGAATATCACTATTAATGGTAAGCAACTTTTTAAAAGTTGCACTCTGTTCTCTTCTCATCCAGTATCCTCACCAAGGCACACCCACACAGGCAAATTTCTGACTGCTTGGGGAAATGCAGAAATGACTCCCAGACTCAGGAGCAAAGACCGTCTGCCCCAAGTACACCTGAGCAGAATGCCTTTTGTTTCTGTAAATAACATGGAGACAGGGACAGAGAAGGGAATTGTAGGAAAGTAGCATCTTGCCTGGCATGTTACCCCCATATTTCACTGTATATATGTTGTTTTAGTTGTATGTGTCACTGGGATCCTGCCAGCCAGGGCCCCAGTGCTCATAAGTGTGCCCTGTATGTGTTCCCTGTGTGATGACTAACTGTCTCACTGAGGGTCTGCTAACCAGAACCTCAGTGGTTATGCTCTCTCATTACTTTCCAAATTGTCACTAACAGGCTAGTGACCAATTTCACCACTTTACATTGGCATACTGGAACACCCTTATAATTACCTAGTATATGGTACTGAGGTACCCAGGGTATTGGGTTCCAGGAGATCCCTATGGGCTGCAGAATTTATTTTGCCACCCATAGGGAGCTCTGACAATTCTTACACAGGCCTGCCACTGCAGCCTGAGTGAAATAACGTCCACGTTATTTCACAGCCATTTACCACTGCACTTAAGTAACTTATAAGTCACCTATATGTCTAACCTTTACCTGGTAAAGGTTGGGTGCTAAGTTACTTAGTGTGTGGGCACTCTGGCACTAGCCAAGGTGCCCCCACATTGTTCAGGGCAAATTCCCCGGACTTTGTGAGTGCGGGGACACCATTACACGCGTGCACTGTACATAGGTCACTACCTATGTACAGCGTCACAATGGTAACTCCGAACATGGCCATGTAATATGTCTAAGATCATGGAATTGTCACCCCAATGCCATTCTGGCATTGGGGAGACAATTCCATGATCCCCCGAGTCTCTAGCACAGACCCGGGTACTGCCAAACTACCTTTCCCGGGGTTTCACTGCAGCTGCTGCTGCTGCCAACCCCTCAGACAGGTTTCTGCCCTCCTGGGGTCCAGCCAGGCTTGGCCCAGGAAGGCAGAACAAAGGACTTCCTCAGAGAGAGGGTGTTACACCCTCTCCCTTTGGAAAAAGGTGTCAGGGCTGGGAGGAGTAGCCTCCCCACCCTCTGGAAATGCTTTAATGGGCACAGATGGTGTCCATCTCTGCATAAGCCAGTCTACACCGGTTCAGGGATCCCCCAGCCCTGCTCTGGTGCGAAACTGGACAAAGGAAAGGGGAGTGACCACTCCCCTGACCTGCACCTCCCCTGGGAGGTGCCCAGAGCTCCTCCAGTGTGATCCAGACCTCTGCCATCTTGGAAACAGAGGTGCTGCTGGCACACTGGACTGCTCTGAGTGGCCAGTGCCAGCAGGTGACGTCAGAGACTCCTTCTGATAGGCTCTTACCTGTGTTGCTAGCCTATCCTCCTTCCTAAGTAGCCAAACCTCCTTTTCTGGCTATTTAGGGTCTCTGCTTTGGGGAATTCTTTAGATAACGAATGCAAGAGCTCATCAGAGTTCCTCTGTATCTCTCTCTTCACCTTCTGCCAAGGAATCGACCGCTGACTGCTCTGGACGCCTGCAAAACCGCAACAAAGTAGCAAAGATGACTACTGCAACCTTGTATCGCTGATCCAGCTGCCTTCTCGTCTGCTTTCCTGGTGGTGCATGCTGTGGGGGTAGTCTGCCTCCTCTCTTCACTAGAAGCTCCGAAGAAATCTCCAGTGGGTGGACCGAATCTTCCCCCTGCAACCGCAGGCACCAAAAGACTGCATCACCGGTACTCTGGGTCGCCACTCAGCACAACGAGCGTGGTCCCTGGAACTCAGCAACTCTGTCCAAGTGACTCCCACAGTCCAGTGACTCTTCAGTCCAAGTTTGGTGGAGGTAAGTCCTTGCATCCCCACGCTAGACTGCATTGCTGGGTACCGCGTGATTTGCAGCTGCTCCGGCTCCTGTGCACTCTTCCAGGATTTCCTTTGTGCACAGCCAAGCCTGGGTCCCCGACACTTTAACCTGCAGTGCACGACCTCCTGAGTTGTCCTCCGGCATCGTGGGACCTTCCTTTGTGACTTCGGGTGAGCTCCGGTTCACTCTTCTTCGTAGTGCCTGTTCTGGCACTTCTGTGGGTGATGCTTGCTTCTGAGTGATCTCCTTGTCTTACTGGGTGCCCCTTCTGTCTCCTCACACAATTGGCGACATCCTGGTCCCTCCTGGGCCACAGCAGCATCCAAAAACCCTAACCGGAACTCTTGCAGCTAGCAAGGCTTGTTTGCGGTCTTTCTGCATAGTAGCACCTTTGCAAGCTTCTTCACGTCGTGGGACATCCATCCTCCAAAGGGGAAGTTCCTAGTCCTCTTCGTTCTTGCAGAATCCACAGCTTCTACCATCCAGTGGCAGCTTCTTTGCACCCAGAGCTGGCATTTCCTGGGCATCTGCCCACTCCCGACTTGAGTGTGACTCTTGTACTTGGTCCCCTTGTTCCACAGGTACTCTCATCTGGAAATCCATCGTTGTTGCATTGCTGGTGTTGGTCTTCCTTGCAGAATTCCCCTATCACGACTTCTGTGCTCTCTGGGGAACTTAGGTGCACTTTGCACCCACTTTTCAGGGTCTTGGGGTGGGCTATTTTTCTAACCCTCACTGTTTTCTTACAGTCCCAGCGACCCTCTACAAGCTCACATAGGTTTGGGGTCCATTCGTGGTTCACATTCCACTTCTAGAGTATATGGTTTGTGTTGCCCCTATACCTATGTGCTCTCATTGCAATCTATTGTGACTGTACATTGCTTGCATTGCTTTCTATTGCTATTACTGCATATTTTTGGTATTGTGTACATATATCTTGTGTATATTTGCTATCCTCATACTGAGGGTACTCACTGAGATACTTTTGGCATATTGTCATAAAAATAAAGTACTTTTATTTTTAGTATATCTGTGTATTGTGTTTTCTTATGATATTGTGCATATGACACCAGTGGTATAGTAGGAGCTCTGCATGTCTCCTAGTTCAGCCTAAGCTGCTCTGCTAAGCTACCTTTTCTATCAGCCTAAGCTGCTAGACACCTCTTCTACACTAATAAGGAATAAATGGACCTGGTGCAGAGTGTAAGTACCCTTTGGTACCACTACAAACCAGGCCAGCCTCCTACATTGGTTGTGCAGCGGTGGGATAAGTACTTGCAACTACTTACCACTTTGTCATTTTGTACTTTTTATAAGAGAAAAATATATAAAACAAGTTCAGTGTATGTACACCTAACCAAAAAGTTTTGCTTTTCTTCTCTTACTCTATTGCTAAGTGCTGAAAAGTACCTCTAAAACTTTCAAAAAGTTTCCTAAAAGTTTAAAAGGTTTTTTTTCTGTTTCCTTAAAAAGTTCTGAAACTTTTTCTTTCTTTTTCTGTCCCTTAAACCTTTTTCTATCATGTCTGGTACAGGTCAAACTCTGGATCTGACCAGCACTGCTTATGACCACCTTAACTGGAAAGGTGCAAGGAGTCTCTGCATTGATAGAGGTTTAGGGGTAGGGAAGAATCCCTCTAGAGAATTGTTAGTTAATATGCTCATAGAAAATGATAAGGACTTAGCTGGCACATCAGGTGACAGATTAGCTGATGGTTCACACTCTGATTCTGGGGTAGCCCCAGCAAAAGTGTTAGATGGGAACCTTCCCAACCTGCCCCTTAGCAGGCCACCTATCAGGGCTGGTACTGATGTGAGCTCTCATCACAGTAGGAATATCACTCCTTTAGGCCAGGTTGTTAGAGTGCCATCTGTTAGGGACAGGTCTCCCTCTGTCCATTCACACCATTCTTCTGTGTCTACGCATGACCAACCCACCCACCTGATGACAGACTGTTAGAAAGGGAACTCAATAGATTGAGAGTGGAAGAGTCCAGGCTGAAGCTTAAAAAGCAACAGCTGGATGTAGACAGGGAAGCATTTGACTTAGAAAAAGAAAGGCAGAGGTTGGGGTTTGGACCCCATGGTGGCAGCAGCAGTATTACAGATAGTAATCCTGTTAAAGAGCATGATTCTAGGAATCTTCACAAGATAGTTCCCCCTTACAAGGAGGGGGATGACATTATCAAGTGGTTTGCTGCACTTGAGATTGCCTGCGTTGTACAGGGGGTCCCTCAAAGGCAGTGGGGTGCTATCCTATGGCTATCTTTCAGTGGAAAGGGTAGGGATAGGCTCCTTACTGTGAAGGAAAGTGATGCCAATAATTTTACAGTTCTTTAGAATGCACTCCTAGATGGTTATGGCTTAACCACTGAACAGTACAGGATCAAGTTCAGAGAAACCAAAAAGGAGTCTTCACAAGACTGGGTAGACTTTGTTGACCATTCAGTGAAGGCCTTGGAGGGGTGTTTACATGGCAGTAAAGTTTCTGACTATGAAAGCCTGTATAACTTAATCCTGAGAGAGCATATTCTTAATAACTGTGTGTCTGATTTGTTGCACCAATATCTAGTGGACTCAGATCTGACCTCTCCCCAAGAATTGGGAAAGAAGGCAGACAAATGGGTCAGAACAAGAGTGAACAGAAAAGTTCATACAGGGGGTGACAAAGATGGCAAGAAGAAGGATGGTAAGTCTTCAGACAAGGGTGGGGACCAATCTAAAAATGAGTCTTCATCAGGCCCACAAAAACACTCTGGTGGGGGGGGGGGGGCAATTCCTCTTCTAATCAAGTAAAGAAACCATGGTGCTATTTATGTAAAGTAAAAGGCCATTGGACAACTGATGCCAGTTGTGCAAAGAAAAGCACCAAGCCTCCCACCACTACAACCCCTGCTGCTACACCTAGTGCCCCTAGTAATAGCAGTGGTGGTGGGAGTAAACCTACTAATAGCCATTCCAAGGGAGTAGCTGGGCTCACTTTTGGTAATTTAGTTGGGGTTGGTATTGTTAGGGAGACCACAGAGGCTGTGTTAGTCTTTGAAGGTGCCATTGATTTGGCCACCTTGGTTGCTTGTCCCCTTAATATGGATAAATACAAGCAACTTCCCCTAATAAATGGTGTTGAGGTTCAGGCCTACAGGGACACAGGTGCCAGTGCTACCATGGTAATACAGAAACTGGTCCACCCTGAACAACACCTACTTGGTCGCCAGTACCAATTGACTGATGCTCATAACAACACTCTTAGCCACCCCACGGCTGTTGTGAATCTCAACTGGGGTGGGGGTTTACTGGTCCAAAGAAAGTTGTGGTTGCCTCAGATTTACCTGTAGACTGTATACTAGGGAACGATTTAGAGACATCAGCTTGGGCAGAAGTGGAGTTGGAGGCTCATGCAGCAATGCTGGGCATTCCTGGGCATATTTTTGCTTTGACCAGGACTCAGGCCAAAAAGCAAAAAGGACAGGGTAACTTGGATCCTGGAACAATGGACCAAGTGCTCCCTAAAGCTAGGGTTAGTAAAGGTAAATCACTACCTACTATCCCTCCCTCTACAGTGGATTCAACTTCTGAGGAAGAAGAATGTCCACCCTGTGCAGAACCTTCGCCAGAGGAGCTGGAAGCAGACACTGCTGAGCTTTTGGGTGGAGGGGTGCCTGCCAGGGAGGAGCTGAGTGTGGCACAGCAGACCTGTCCCACATTAGAGGGTCTAAGACAGCAAGCTGTCAAACAGCAAAATGGGGATGTCAGTGACTCTCACAGAGTTTACTGGGAGGACAACCTCTTGGATACTGAAGCAAGGGATCCAAAACCTGGAGCAGCCAGGAGATTGGTGATTCCCCTGCAATACAGAGAGTTCCTCCTAACTCTAGCCCACGACATTCCCTTGGCTGGACATTTGGGGCAAATGAAAACATGGGACAGGCTTGTTCCCTTGTTTCATTGGCCTAGAATGTCAGAGGACACAAAGGAATTTTGTAAGTCCTGTGAAACCTGTCAAGCCAGTGGCAAAACAGGTGGCACACCAAAGGCTCCCCTTATTCCACTACCTGTGGTTGGGGTTCCCTTTGAAAGGGTAGGGGTTGACATAGTTGACCCCCTTGACCCTCCTACTGCTTCAGGCAATAGGTTTATTTTGGTGGTAGTGCACCATGCCACCAGATATCCTGAAGCAATTCCTCTAAGGACCACTACAGCTCCTGCAGTGGCAAAGGCCCTCCTGGGAATTTTTTCCAGGGTGGGCTTCCCAAAAGAGGTAGTATCAGACCGGGGTAGCAACTTTATGTCTCCTTACTTAAAGGCCATGTGGAAGGAATGTGGTGTAACACACAAATTCACCACACCCTATCATCCACAAACAAATGGACTGGTTGAGAGATTTAACAAAACTCTCAAAGGAATGATAATGGGACTCTCTGAAAAACTCAGGAGGAGATGGGATGTCCTGTTACCTTGCCTCCTTTTTGCTTACAGGGAGGTACCCCAGAAAGGAGTGGGCTTCAGCCCCTTTGAACTCCTATTTGGGCACCCTGTAAGAGGTCCTTTAACACTTGTAAAGGAGGGTTGGGAACAATCTTTAAAAGCTCCTAAGCAAGACATAGCGGACTATGTACTTGGCCTAAGATCCAGAATGGCTGAGTATATGAAAAAGACCAGCAAAAACCTTCAGGCCAGCCAAGAGCTCCAAAAGCAATGGCATGGCCAGAAGGCTGTTCTGATTCAGTACCAACCAGGACAGAAGGTGTGGGTCTTGGAGCCTGTGGCCCCAAGAGCACTCCAAGAGAAATGGAATGGTCCCCACATTATTGTTGAGAAAAAGGGAGAAGTCACCTACTTGGTTGACTTAGGCACTGCCAGGAGTCCCCTTAGGGTGCTCCATGTCAATCGCCTGAAACCCTACTATCACAGGGCTGATCTCACCCTGCTCATGGAAACAGATGAAGGACAGGAAGAAGAGAGTGACCCCCTCCCTGATCTCTTCTCTTCGCAGAACAAGATGCTCTAGTGGAAGGTGTAGTTTTGGCAGATTGTCTTACTGCTGAGCAGAAAGACCACTGCATAAATCTCCTGGGTCAATTTTCTGAACTCTTTTCTACTGTGCCAGGCACCACTTCTTGGTGTGAGCACACTATAGATACTGGAGACAGCTTGCCTGTCAAAAGTAAGATATATAGGCAGCCTGACCATGTCAGGGACTGCATAAAACAAGAGGTTCAGAAAATGCTTGAACTGGGAGTGGTTGAGCACTCTGAAAGTCCATGGGCCTCTCCTGTTGTACTTGTACCAAAACCTCATTCCAAAGATGGAAAGAAGGAAATGAGATTTTGTGTTGATTACAGAGGTCTCAACCAGGTAACTAAAACTGATGCTCACCCTATACCCAGGGCAGATGAGCTAATAGATACACTGGCATCTGCCAAGTATCTAAGCACCTTTGATTTGACTGCAGGGTATTGGCAGATCAAGTTATCAGAGGATGCTAAAGCAAAAACTGCATTTTCGACTATTGGAGGGAACTACCAATTCACAGTAATGCCCTTTGGTTTGAAAAATGCACCTGCCACTTTTCAGAGGTTGGTGAATACAGTCCTGCAAGGATTGGAGGCTTTTAGTGCAGCATATCTAGATGATATAGCTGTCTTTAGCTCCACCTGGGATAATCACCTGGTCCACCTGTGGAAAGTATTGGAGGCCCTGCAAAAGGCAGGCCTCACTATCAAGGCTTCAAAGTGCCAGATAGGGCAGGGGAAAGTGGTTTATCTGGGACACCTTGTAGGTGGAGAACAGATTGCACCACTTCAGGGGAAAATCCAAACTATTATAGATTGGGTTCCCCCTACAACTCAGACCCAGGTGAGAGCCTTCTTAGGCCTCACTGGGTATTACAGGAGGTTCATAAAGAACTATGGCTCCATAGCAGCCCCTCTTAATGACCTCACATCAAAGAAAATGCCTAAAAAGTTATTGTGGACAGCTAGCTGTAAGAAAGATTTTGAGGAGCTGAAACAGGCCATGTGCTCTGCACCTGTCCTAAAAAGCCCATGTTACTCCAAAACATTCATTGTTCAAACTGAGGCATCTGAATTAGGGGTAGGGGCAGTCTTATCACAACTCAATTCTGAGGGCCAGGATCAACCTGTTGTTTTTTTCAGCAGGAGGTTGACCCCTAGAGAAAAGGGTTGGTCTGCCATAGAGAGGGAGGCCTTTGCTGTGGTCTGGGCACTGAAGAAGTTGAGGCCATACCTGTTTGTCACTCACTTCATTGTTCAGACAGACCACAAACCTCTACTTTGGCTAAAACAAATGAAAGGTGAAAATCCTAAATTGTTGAGGTGGTCCATATCTCTACAGGGAATGGACTATACAGTGGAACATAGACCTGGGAGTACCCACTCCAATGCAGATGGACTCTCCAGATATTTCCACTTAGACAATGAAGACTCATCAGGTCATGGCTAGTCTTATTGTCCTTCGTTTGGGGGGGGGGGGGGATTGTGTAGGAAAGTAGCATCTTGCCTGGCATGTTACCCTCATATTTCACTGTATATATGTTGTTTTAGTTGTATGTGTCACTGGGACCCTGCCAGCCAGGGCCCCAGTGCTCATAAGTGTGCCCTGTATGTGTTCCCTGTGTGATGACTAACTGTCTCACTGAGGCTTTGCTAACCAGAACCTCAGTGGTTATGCTCTCTCATTACTTTCCAAATTGTCACTAACAGGCTAGTGACCAATTTCACCAATTTACATTGGCATACTGGATCACCCTTATAATTCCCTAGTATATGGTACTGAGGTACCCAGGGTATTGGGGTTCCAGGAGATCCTTATGGGCTGCAGCATTTCTTTTGCCACCCATAGGGAGCTCTGACAATTCTTACACAGGCCTGCCACTGCAGCCTGAGTGAAATAACGTCCACGTTATTTCACAGCCATTTACCACTGCACTTAAGTAACTTATAAGACACCTATATGTCTAACATTTACCTGGTAAAGGTTGGGTGCTAAGTTACTTAGTGTGTGGGCACCCTGGCACTAGCCAAGGTGCCCCCACATTGTTCAGGGCAAATTCCCCAGACTTTGTGAGTGCGGGGACACCATTACAAGCGTGCACTGTACATAGGTCACTACCTATGTACAGCGTCACAATGGTAACTCCGAACATGGCCATGTAACATGTCTAAGATCATGGAATTGTCACCCCAATGCCATTCTGGCATTGGGGAGACAATTCCATGATCCCCTGAGTCTCTAGCACAGACCCGGGTACTGCCAAACTACCTTTCCCGGGGTTTCACTGCAGCTGCTGCCAACCCCTCAGACAGGTTTCTGCCCTCCTGGGGTCCAGCCAGGCTGGGCCCAGGAAGGCAGAACAAAGGACTTCCTCAGAGAGAGGGTGTTACACCCTCTCCCTTTGGAAAAAGGTGTCAAGGCTGGGGAAGAGTAGCCTCCCCCAGCCTCTGGAAATGTTTTGATGGGCACAGATGGTGCCCATCTCTGCATAAGCCAGTCTACACCAGTTCAGGGATCCCCCAGCCCTGCTCTGGTGAGAAACTGGACAAAGGAAAGGGGAGTGACCACTCCCCTGACCTGCACCTCCCCTGGGAGGTGCCCAGAGCTCCTCCAGTGTGATCCAGACCTCTGCCATCTTGGAAACAGAGGTGCTGCTGGCACACTGGACTGCTCTGAGTGGCCAGTGCCAGCAGGTGACGTCAGAGACTCCTTCTGATAGGCTCCTACCTGTGTTGCTAGCCTATCCTCCTTCCTAAGTAGCCAAACCTCCTTTTCTGGCTATTTAGGGTCTCTGCTTCGGGGAATTCTTTAGATAACGAATGCAAGAGCTCATCAGAGTTCCTCTGCATCTCTCTCTTCACCTTCTGCCAAGGAATCGATCGCTGACTGCTCTGGACGCCTGCAAAACCGCAACAAAGTAGCAAAGACGACTACTGCATCCTTGTATCGCTGATCCAGCCGCCTTCTCGTCTGCTTTCCTGGTGGTGCATGCTGTGGGGGTAGTCTGCCTCCTCTCTGCACTAGAAGCTCCGAAGAAATCTCCAGTGGGTGAACTGAATCTTCCCCCTGCAACCGCAGGCACCAAAAGACTGCATCACCTGTCCTCTGGGTCCCCTGTCAGCACAACTCAGCAACTCTGTCCAAGTGACTCCCACGGTCCAGTGACTCTTCAGTCCAAGTTTGTTGGAGGTAAGTCCTTGCCTCCCCACGCTAGACTGCATTGCTGGGTACCGCGTGACTTGCAGCTGCTCCGGCTCCTGTGCACTCTTCCAGGATTTCCTTTGTGCACAGCCAAGCCTGGGTCCCCGACACTTTAACCTGCAGTGCACGACCTCCTGAGTTGTCCTCCGGCATCGTGGGACCTTCCTTTGTGACTGCGGGTGAGATCAAGTTCACTCTTCTTCGTAGTGCCTTTTCCAGCACTTCTGTGGGTGCTGCTTGCTTCTGAGAGGGCTCCTTGTCTTAATGGGTGCCCCCTCTGTCTCCTCACGCAATTGGCGACATTCTGGTCCCTCCTGGGCCACAGCAGCATCCAAAAACCCTAAACACAACCCTTGCAGCTAGCAAGGCTTGTTTGCGGTCTTTCTGCACGGAAACACCTCTGCAAGCTTCTTCACGACGTGGGACATCCATCCTCCAAAGGGAAAGTTCCTAGTCCTCTTCGTTCTTACAGAATCCACAGCTTCTACCAACCGGTAGCAGCTTCTTTGAACCCACAGCTGGCATTTCCTGGGCATCAGCCCACTCCCGACTTGAGTGTGACTCTTGGACTTGGTCCCCTTGTTCCACAGGTACTCTCGTCTAGAAATCCATCGTTGTTGCATTGCTGGTGTTGGTCTTCCTTGCAGAATTCCCCTATCACGACTTCTGTGCTCTCTGGGGAACTTAGGTGCACTTTGCACCCACTTTTCAGGGTCTTGGGGTGGGCTATTTTTCTAACCCTCACTGTTTTCTTACAGTCCCAGCGACCCTCTACAAGCTCACATAGGTTTGGGGTCGATTTGTGGTTCGCATTCCACTTCTAGAGTATATGGTTTGTGTTGCCCCTATACCTATGTGCTCTCATTGCAATCTATTGTGACTGTACATTGCTTGCATTGCTTTCTATTGCTATTACTGCATATTTTTGGTATTGTGTACATATATCTTATGTATATTTGCTATCCTCATACTGAGGGTACTCACTGAGATACTTTTGGCATATTGTCATAAAAATAAAGTACCTTTATTTTTAGTATATCTGTGTATTGTGTTTTCTTATGATATTGTGCATATGACACCAGTGGAATAGTAGGAGCTTTGCATGTCTCCTAGTTCAGCCTAAGCTGCTCTGCTAAGCTACCTTTTCTATCAGCCTAAGCTGCTAGACACCTCTTCTACACTAATAAGGGATAACTGGACCTGGTGCAGAGTGTAAGTACCCTTTGGTACCACTACAAACCAAGCCAGCCTCCTACAGGAATCTCAACCCCCAAACCAGTTTTACCATGGGCATGTAGCCCTCAGGTAGCCACACCTCTACCGTAAGCTACAGAACTCCTGATGACCAAGGGAGGGTCATGCCATCGTGAAAGGGGCAAGAATGTAGCATTCTGGGATAGCCAAATGTCACACAAAAAGGAACTTTATCACTAGGTAGGAGGGGACCCAGTAGCCCATTGGCTAGTGACTTGGAGGATCCCTCAGGGTTCTTTCCTGGGATTAGTATGACACCTGTGGCACCCTAGCCCTCAGATCACACTGGAATCACAGAGAGGACCGAAGAAGGGCTTCCCAGTTGCCCAGGACCTGCAGTAGGAGATGCTGAATTCTCAGAAGAACTACATCTGCTGCACTTCGAGATAGCAAAGATTGGACTGTGTCTACAACTCCTGGCTTGGGGAAAATTTGATTCCCAATATCAAACAATAACAATGACTCCAAGTTTAAGTTGGCTGATCTCCTGAATTCAGCTTCACGGACACAATATTTGAACTTACCCAAGTCGCAAAGTGTCTAGTATCTGGTGACTCCAGGAGTGCTATCCAGGACCAGATTAGTAGTACCCAAGGGTCACTAGCCCCATCAATGGATTTTGCTTCAACTGCAATGCAGACTGACCAGTAGTCCAGCACCGACTGGCTATCTACTGCAAAGTAGAAGACTTCAAGGGATCCCAATTTCTATGGCCAAGCTTGCCCCACTTCACCCATGGACTGAGGAATCGCCACAGAGGCACCCCTGTCAACTTTACCACAACCGGAGCAACCTTTGAGCATCTATTTGCCTGCATCCCTCACCATCAGGACTGCTCAATTGATGTCCATGGCTGCCGTCCTGCATAGTGTGTACCTTGCCTTAAAAATGCAATGGTGGCCGGGTAACTGTCACACATATCCTTTCTGGCCCACTAGACCTCTGTCCTGCCAGATGTGGCCATCAAACTAACTTTTATAAAGTTTTCAAAAGTTTCCACATTTTTTGTTGCCCACTGCGTTTGCGGTTGATACAAAAGTTATATATTATTTATAACATCTGTAAACTCTGGAATGCTTCAGTGGATTTTGATGTTTAAGGTCTCTACAAATGTACAAAAAAGATATAGGGGGTCATTACAACATTGGCGGTAAAAGCCGCTTACCGCCGTGCAGAAGACCGCCAATACACCGCCGCGGCCGCGGAAATCCGCCACAGCTATTATGACCCACATCTCGGAATCCGCCGAAATTCAGACTCCCACACAAGTCCGCCACACCAAAGGTCAGTGATAAACTGGAGAAAACAAATCCTCCACCGTCACGCCAACAGAAACACGCCCATGCTATCACAACCCACAAATCCACGTGGCGGTCTTTCAACCGCGGTATTCCATTGGCGGTACACACCGCCGCACTCAAAATACACACACATCTTCAAAACACCGCCACATTGGACAATTCCAAATACACACACCTGATACACATACAAACACCACTCCCACACAATCAATACTATATCAAACACACACCCACATCACCCACAAACCCCTATGACCAAAAACTTTGACGAAGGCCAGAAAGACTGCACAGCATAGACAACCCCACAACACAGAGGCAAACAACACCATCACCCACACAACATCCATGCACAAAACACCACACACCACTACACATCACCACACTCATCACCACATAAACCACCCCATGGCATGGCAAAGACACCCCAGGTTCTCGGAGGAGGAGCTCAGGGTCATGGTTGAGGAAATCGTAGGGGTAGAGCCACAGCTATTTGGATCACAGGTGCAGCACACCTCCATAGCTAGGAAGATGGAGCTATGGCGAAGAATAGTCGACAGGGTCAATGCAGTGGGACAGCACCCAAGAAATCGGGACGACATCAGGAAGAGATGGAACGACCTATGGGGGAAGGTGCGTTCCGTGGCCTCCAGGCACAATATCGCAGTACAGCGGACTGGCGGCGGACCCCCACCTCCTCCCCCACAACTAACAACATGGGAGGAGCAGGTCTTGACCATTATACATCCTGAGGGCCTCGGAGGAGTCGGTGGAGGAATGGACTCTGGTAAGTCAAATCTCAACTATCATATCCCCCACCCTACCTGCATGCTATCACAGACCCCCACCCTCACCCCCTCCCCTATCACTCCAACTCCTCACATATGTACTACTAACACAAACCACCCATCCCAAAACCAAGCCCTGCATGACACAACAAAGCATGGACACCCCTCACTAAAGCATGCCCACTGCACATACCATCGTGGGCCTCGGGACAGTCGGTTCCCCACACCCTGTCACAGGCCATCACAGACCTTCTACCCTCTGGTAAGACCAGCACAGCACCCACCCAGCGGGCCCATACCTCTGTACCCAGGACACGTCAATCAGCTGTGTGTACACCACTACAGGGAACCCAGGAAAACCCACCACCCCAACAACAACAGGGTACTGGGGGCAGTGGTAGTGGGCACACAGTCCAGGGGACGGAGGCACAGGAACACAGGGGAACTGGGAGGGCTGCTGTGCGACAGGGGGCGGACAGGCCAAGGGAAACCACTCTCCACGAGGCCCTCTCCTCCATCATGGGAGCCTACCACCACTCCCAGGAGACGATGGCTACGGTCCTGGCCAAGTTTCAGGAGACCCAGCGCCTGCAGGAGGAACAGTATTTGGGCTTCAGGGAGGAACTCAGAACCATCAGCTCCGCCCTGGGCACCATCGTAGGGGTGCTGAAGGAGATACTGAACACCAGGAGGGACACCTTGGCACTCCAAGGGGCCCCTGACACTAGCATGGACAATGACCTCCCCACCACCTCCGCTGGCGCTAGTGGACAGGACGCCCCACCACAGGACCACCACACCAGCACCCCACCCCCTGCAGATGGAGAACCAACCCTGAGATCCAGGAACAGTACAGAGCACGATGGCAAAACCCTGCCAAGAAGTGAGACCATCCTGATTGTCATCCCACTGTCCCACTTTGTAACCCTGTCCATATTGGAACTGCCCCAGCTCCACTTCCAATGCCCATATGTGCAGTGCACCTGTGAGACTAATAGACTGGACTATGTCATGGACATTCCTCCACCATCACCCCTCACCATTTTACCACCCCCCTCCAATATTTAGCACTTCAATAAACACCCTTGAAGCACAAAACAATCTGGAGTCAGTCTGTGATTTTGAAAATGTGTGTTAGCAATGACAGTGACAAAATCTGTTCTCAAATGTAATGTCAACATACCTATGTCATACATCTCAAGTCCATGAGGAATGTAAGCAGATGACACACGTTGGTAACCACACCTGTGAAACCGTAATGGAAAGTACAACTCAGTTACCAAATACTGGTTGAAATTGACAGACAGGTTAGAGGTAGAAGTGTGAAAGTACTTGTAGTAGGCAGGAATGTGTTCTCACCTGTGTGTCACTGGAAGTATTGCTGGATAACTGAGTTCCTGTTGTCAATGTCTTCTTCCTCTGCTTCCTCCTCATCACTGTCCACAGGCTCCACAGCTGCCACAACACCGTCATCTGGACCATCCTCCTGCAGAAAAGGCACCTGGCGTCGCAAAGCCAGATTGTGAAGCATGCAGCAGGCGATGATGATCTTTCACACCTTCCTTGGTGAGTAGAATAGGGAACCACCTGTCATATGGAGGCACCTGAACCTGGCCTTTCAGGAGGCCGAAGATGCGTTTGATCACCCTCCCAGTCTTCCAATGGGCCTCATTGTAGCGTTCCTCTGCCCTGGTCCTGGGATTCCTCACTGGGGTCAGTAGCCATGACAGTTCGGGGTAACCAGAGTCCCCTAATAGCCACACACGGTGCCTCTGGAGTTGACCCATCACATAAGGGATGCTGCTATTCCGCAGGATGTAGGCGTCATGCACTGAGCGAGGGAACATAGCATTTACCTCGGAGATGTACTGGTCTGCCAAACACACCATCTGTACATTCATTGAATGATAACTCTTCCGGTTCCTGTACACCTGTTCACTCCTGTGGGGGGGACCAGAGCTACATGGGTCCCATCAATGGCACCTATGATGTTGGGGATATGTCCAAGGGCATAGAAGTCACCTTTAACTATAGCCAAATCCTCCACCTGAGGGAAAACGAAGTAGCTCCGCATGTGTTTCAGCAGGGCAGACAACACTCTGGACAACACGTTGGAAAACATAGGCTGGGACATCCCTGATGCCATGGCCACAGTTGTTTGAAAAGGAAATGGAGCACTGATAGCACCTGCACTTGAGGGGGGATCCCTGTGGGATGGCGGATAGCTGACATCAGGTCAGGCTCCAACTGGGTACACAGTTTCTGGATTGTGGCACGGTCAAACCTGTAGGTGATGATTAAATGTCGCTCCTCCATTGTCAACAGGTCCACCAGCGGTCGGTACACCGGAGGATTCCGCCATCTCCTCACATGTCCCAGCTGACGGTGCCTAGGAAGGACAACAGCGACCACAGAGTCAAACAACTCACAGGTATGAACCCACAGTCTACACAGAACACGAAACATAATCCAAAAAGTTGTCTGTATGTGTGTTGAGTTCAGGCCTAGGTATGTGTGACGCAGTTGAAAATGAAGCCATGTGGGCCCCTGAAATGGCGGCTGCCTGACCTCTAAACTGGGACAATGAGATGTGAGGTAACTGCGATGCCGTTGTACACCGTCGCGGTAGGCGGCCGAAGACCGTGGCGCAATGCTGCAATTGGTTAACATTGGACCCTATGGGTCCCAGGAGCCAATGACGAAGTGCGCCGGCGGTGATGATACGCACTGCCACGGATGTCACCGCCGCGGACGTCACCGCCATTTTCTATCTGTTGAATCACTCGATACCTGATCTTCGACAGGAGAGGACCTACACAGCAAGTGCTACTGTGACCTCGGTCTGGAAGAGACAATGGCTCGTGCGTCTGGAGAAAGGGCCCTTGCCTTCACTGCACAGGATAGGGATGTGGGCCACTCACTTTGACGGTGCAGTTGGTAATGATTTCTCTTCTTCCCCTGTACATGTCATGTAGGTCAGCGCCCACCAGAAGAAGGATATTTGGCGTGCCATCGCCAAGGACATCCGGACCCTGGGGGTCCACCAGAGACGGAGCACCCACTGCCATAAAAGATGGGAGGACATTCACCGCTGGAGCAAGAAGACGGGCGAGGCTCAGCTGGGGATGGCCTCCCAATGTGGGAGGGGTGCCCGTCGCACCGTGACCCCCCTGATGTTCCGGGTCCTGGCGGTGGCCTACCCTGAGTTGGATGGGCGTTTTAGGGCATCACAGCAGACACAACGGGGTGAGTACAACATCATTCTGCGGACTTTGCACGCAGTGAAGGTGTCTGGTTGGGGGAGGAGGTCTGTGGATTCCACTAGGCCAGGGCGAGTTCCGTAGGATAGGCCCCTCCGAAATGCAGGCCATGTGGCACTACACCCCACCTCTGTAGAGTGCCAAGTACAGATTTACATGCCCCTGTGTCATCTATGTGTGCTGATGTCACCATAGCCATATAGGCCATATCCCAGGAACTTCATCTGTAGAGCCCAACAGCGTGGCGTAGTTCAGGGGGCTGCTGTGTCTGTATTGTCCGCCAATGGTAGCGGTAAGCCATGCACTCAACCTGTCTTCTGTCGCCCCCCCATTTTGTGGTCTCCCTGTTCTTATGTGCATCAGCATCATCAGGCCGAGGTACAGTGGCACCGGAGCACGAGGGAGCTGCATACCACATGGCCATGGAGGGCCAAACCACGGACTCTGAATACACCAGTGGGACGGAGAGTGAGGGGAGCTTCCTGGTGGTCACAGGATCAGCAACCAGCGACACGGACTTGTCCTCCGATGGGAGTTCCCTTGTGGTGGCGCCAAAATCTGTGCCCCCTACTTCTACAGGTACAGCCTCCACCCCCTACCAGCACCGCCATTCCAGCAGCCCCTCAGCCTTCACCCTGTGCCCGCTCACCCAGGAGGGTGGACATCACCTTCGCCCCAGGCACCTCAGCCCCTGCCCCTGTCACCTCTGCTGCACTCAGTGAGGAGGCCACTCACTCACTGTTGGGCAGTCTACCATTTTGAATGCCATCCAGGGTGTAGAAAGGGAATTGCAACACACAAATGCATTCCTGGAGGGCATTCATTCTGGTCAGGCTGCCCTTCATCGAACCCTGCAAACTCTGGCCTCAGCACTGATGGCAGCCATTGTCCCTGTCTCTAGCCTCCCCCCTCCAACTTCCTCCACCCAGACCCAATACCCTGTACCCCAGCCTATCCCAAGCACTCCATCAGACCAGCCTGCACACACATCAACACACAAGGGAAGCTCAGGCAAACATAAGCACCACACATCCCACAGGCATTCACACAAGCATCACACACATACAGACACACCAACATCCACTGCCTCCACTGTGTCCCCCTCCTCGTCGTCTCCCTCCTCCCTCCCAGTGTCGTCTACACTCTCACCTGCATACACTGACACTACAGCCACTAGGTCCCGCACCAGCACACCCACCAACACACCCCGTTCACCTGCACTCACCACCCCCACTACCATTTACACGTCCCCTGTGTCCTCTCCCGGTGTGTCTGTGACGCCCCCTCCCAAAGTACACAAACGCAGGCACCCACCCACCCAACAGCCATCCACCTCACAACAGCCTCCAGCGCATGCACCTGCACCCAAAGCCACAAAAGTTACACCTCCTACAACCACCTCCTCTTTCTCCTCTCCCAGACCCCCTCCAGCTACCCGTCCCAGTGTTCCTAAGAAACTTTATATGAGCCAGCTAGACCTCTTTCCCACCGCCCCCCCCTCCAATTCATAGGTCACGTACTAGCACCTCAGCCAAAAAATCGCTGGTACCAGTGGTGCCTGTTAGAGGTATGTGGAGTGCACCGGGCACCAGGGCAGCCAGTGTGACACGGAGCCACAGCACAGCCAGTCCCCACCCCTGTGAAGCACCAGAAGTTGGACAGTGCCCGGCGGGAGTGGGGGAAGGCTCCAGCTGGCAAAGCCGCTCACAAAGGTCCCGGGGGGAGTGTCCACTCAGCTGTGACTCCTGCCAAGGTGAGGAAGGGGCAGAAGAAATCGCCAAAGTCTGGGAAGAGCAGCACTGCGGAGAAGACCGCCATCATCACTACTGCCCAGGAGGCCACCGCCAGCCCCATCGTCACTGGCCAGGAAGCCACCGTCAGAGTCAGTGCCCAGGAGGGCAGCACCATCGTCACTGGCCAGGAGGCCACCGCCAGAGTCAGTGCCCAGGAGGGCCCCGGCAGCCACAGCCCCGCTGGGCAATGAAGGACCGCCATGGCAAGCACCGCTGAACATGGCAAGCACCGCTGAATAGGACAAGCACCGCTGAACAGGGCAAAGACCGCCATGGCAAGCACCGATGAACATGGCAAGCACCGCTGAACTGGGCAAGCACCGCTGAACAGGGCATAGACCGCCATGGCAAGCACTGCTGAACAGGGCAAGCACCGCTGAACAGGGAAAGGACTGCCAACTCAAGCATCGCTAGCCCATGTGCGGCAGGGGCAGTGACGGAACTGGGACCGTCACGGGGAGATTGATGCACTCTGGGCACCAGTCCCCCTCCAGAACCAGTGGAGAACAGCATCCACTCCGTCTGTCCTTAACAGGAATGAAGCACTCTGGGCACCAGTCCCCCTCCAGAACCAGTGGAGAACAGCATCCACTCCATCTGTCCTTAACAGGAGTGAAGCACTCTGGGCACCAGTCCCCCTCCAGAACCAGTGGAGTCATGCATCCACTCCGTCTGTCCTTAACAGGATGAATCAATCTGGGCACCAGTCCCCCTCCAGAACCAGTGGAGAACAGCATCCACTCCGTCTGTCCTTACTAGGATGAAGCACTCTGGGCACCAGTCCCCCTCCTGAACCAGTGGAGACTGTTATCCACTTGAGACTGTGGCTTTGCACTCCCCAGGATGGTACAGTGGGCAAACCACCCACTGTAGAGACTTGAGAGACTGTGGCTTTTCACTCCCCAGGATGGTACAGTGGGCAAACCACCCACTGTGGAGACTTGAGAGACTGTGGCTTTGCACTCCCCAGGATGGTACAGTGGGTAAGCCACCCACTGTGGAGACTTGAGAGACTGTGGCTTTGCACTCCCCAGGATGGTACAGTGGGCAAGCCACCCACTGCGGAGACTTGAGAAACTGTGGCTTTGCACTCCCCAGGATGGTACAGTGGGCAAGCCACCCACTGTGGAGACTTGAGAGACTGTGGCTTTGCACTCCCCAGGATGGTACAGTGGGCAAACCACCCACTGTAGAGACTTGAGAGACTGTGGCTTTGCACTCCCCAGTATACATCAATGGGCATGGAGCCCCCTCATGGATCTGGCGTGGTGCACTCATCCGGCTGAGGTGCCCCCCCTTTCCTTCCCCCTGAGGTGCCTGTTGTATTTCTATCTTATGCCCTGGCAGTGTTCTCTCTGTTTTGATTAGGTATCTGATGTGGGCCTCGCCCATGTATTTTGGGCCCAGTGGTCCACGGACATTGAAAGGTGCATTACCTGCACTACTAATAGTGATGTATATTTTGTTGAATGTGTATATATATCTGTATATATTGGGTTACTGTATTTTTATATATTACAATGGTTGCACTCATTTCCTTTTGTCTTTGCATTCTTCCGGGGGGTTTGGGGGTTGTTACTGTAATGTTTGGATATGCATTGGTGTGTGTGTTGTAGTGGGTGAGGGTCGGGGTGGGGGTGGGGGTGTTGCATGTGTGTGTCCCTGACTTTTGCCTCCCCCTCCCCTATGTCGTAGGTGCAGTACTCAGCGTTGTCTTCGGCGCCGGCGTTGATGATGGTCATACAGGAGCAGGAAGACCATCGCAGGGAGTATTTGGAGTTCTGGTTCCATGGTGTCCTCCTTCCTCATGGAGTGTGAAGAGGTGAGCGTTTTCCCTTTGAAATGGCTGTTTCCGCCGTGTTTTTATCCACGGTGAATCCGCCCCAGAAAAGGTGTCGGATTGGTAGATTGTGATACTGTGGGCGGAACTTTATCTTCCGCCTGTCTGTTGGCGGTGACCGCCGCGCTGTTTGTCTGTACCGCTGTGGCGGTAGGAGTGTTAAAGTGGCTGTCTTTCCTGGCGGTTTCCGTCACGGTCATGATTCCCATTTTTTTTCCGCCGGCCTGTTTGTGGTCTTACCGCCGCTTTAACACCATCCGCTAGGTTTGTAATGACCACCATAATCTATTTTCATAAATTGGTGTTTTGTTTCTTTCATGTTGTTTGACTTTCTCATTCTGTTGTTTATTGCTGTTAAATGCTTTACACATTGCTCCTTTGCTAAGCCTTACTGCTCGCAGCCTCACATACCCAGGGTTAAGCTCAAGGTTGTGTAAGAGTACCTGACTGGACCCAAGACAAAATTTGGCAAGTGTACTGCAGGATAAGGGCCCCTCAGAGATATCAAATAGTACACACAAACCCTCACAATTAGCAATTAATTGGTTGAATATTTTTAACAATAGATGTGAAAAAATATTATAAATTCAATAATTTCCCATCAATAATTTCCCATCTTATTCCCCAACGAAACCAATAACCTGCTACTTAAACATATATTACTAACAGAAATGTAAACTTTTACATATATTGTGGCATTCAAAAAAAATATTAGAACAATTACAAACTAAAACATTTTATATAATTATCCATAAAAAACGGAATGAATTAGAAATTATGTGTTAATTTGCATTAAAATACAATTATTTGTACTTCTATTAACTCCCTGTCCAAGTCCCCTGCAAATCCAACCCCTATTAAAATAGAAATTGTCAACAAAAATAAAAACATTTCTTTACACTTTAAAATGTAAAAAAATAAACAAATGATCCAGCAATCAAAAAATAAAACACTTTAAACAATTATTAATTACCAATAAATGTAAATTAATAATCACTTAAACAACTTGCCACCTTCTTCCCCAACAAAAAACAACTATTAAATCAATTAATAAAAGTTTAAAAATGAAATATGCTTAAAGACTAACAAATTAAATGTAAATACAAAAAATAACCATTAAACAATGAAATTATTAAAATACCTGTTAATCAATCAAATATGTTGTATACAGTATAAAATTGAATAATTATGAAATATATTCAACATAAATTTACTTCCTACCCTATTCCCCTATGAATCTAGTATCCCACTATTACGTTATAATTTACTAACTTCATCAAAAAATAAATTAAACATTTTAAATTACAAACTATAGTACACAACAATAATAGCAAGTAAACTAATAATAACAATTTAACTTGCAATAAAATACCTAAAATTGATTAAACAAACAACAATATGCTGTACAACTATTTTTAAGTAACTAATATTTAACAAAACAATACTATCAAAAACAAAGTAATATATCAAAAAGAAAATTATATTCTTGGCAAAACTATTCTGTGAAACAACATTTTTGCATTAGCAAAATTTTAGACACAACATTTATGTTTCAGAATAGTAAAAGCTCGATATTTTCTCCAAACACTGCCAGGAACCGATATTCTGTGAAGTCTACAAAAGATAAGGGCAGCATAGACTGGTGATTTTTGCTATTTTTACAAAAGGTTACAAAACAATGGCACTAATTTGTTTAAAACACATGTTCATGCTGAACAGACCTTTAGTTTGCATGTGTATGGAGAGAGAATCCAATATGATAGGTATGGCACAAATTACAGCATCTCTATTCAGGTATAGGCAATTTAAGAAAAGAGAGACATTGGTTAAAGAGGTGGTTAGTTGTGATGGGATGTTGTAGGTGATAAATCATTGCATGACTAGATATCTAATGGTGGGTAATTATGGGCATTGCTAACCTCTTCAGGCAATGATTTATGGTTAGGCAACTTGGATGAGAGATTTGGGAAACGATTTAGTAAAGCCAATAGTGCATCTCTTCATACTTGTTTAACCCTTTGCCTACTGTGTCTAATCTCAACATATATTGACTTTCCCTTTTACATAGTTTTACTTTACAGTTGCCTTCCCCTAGGAGTCTTGACAGTTTGTTTGATACCTGTGAAAAGGACGTTTCTTTGTTGTTCAGGGTATTCAAAATGATGTTCTGTTAGAGGTGTTGTAACATGATGTGTATGATTGTTTCTATAATGTTCTTCGATTCCCATTTTAAGGATTGTATTGTGCTGCCAATATAACTGAGACAGCTGGAACATTGTACAGCAGATATCATGTAGGTACTGTTACAGTTGATCTATTGCTCAATCATGTTTGTGTCTATTTGGGAAAATCAAAGTGGCCTTGTTGTTTCCAAGTTTGCAAACTGAATAATTGTCATGTAAAGAATCATATTGGGCTGATAAGAAACATTGGTTATTTTTCCATTTATTTTAAAAGAATGATTGACATAGCGATATTTATGATTTTTTGCTGTTAAAAACCACTTTCTGGATACAATGATATACTTTTGTGTACTCATGGTTTGTTAGCTGTACACAAAAGTATATCTTTCTCAGCCTATTTCCTCAGAGTCTTTCTAATGTGATGATGGCAATCGTGAAAATTGGTAATGTTGTGAATGGGTTTCTTTGAATTTACTGATTTCTCCTATGAGCACCTCTCATCAGTGTAAATCAATCCGATTTGCTTATGTGTTCAATTGTTTTTTCCAAGTTGAAACTCCTGTAGCCCCTTGTCTTCAAATGTTGGTTGGTTTCCAATGTTTTCTGGGGGAAGGTTTCTTGATTACTACATCTTCTTATGGCAGTCAGTACTTCCCATTTAGACATTATCGAAAGATGACATTAGGATGTCAGCTGTCTGTGTGTAATATTAATATTGCTGTAATTTCTATCCAGTGCATTTTGTTGTTGATATGGTTATGCTGACTATAGACTGTTAGATCAAGATGGTATACTTGTTGATTTCAGACCAAGGAGGTGATAAATGAATAAATTCCCTCTATTTGAGTTCATGCTGTTAATATGTTTGTTCTTGGAGGAATTTATTTGATCCTTGCATGTTTATTAGCTCAATATCTTCAATGTAGTACCCCCAAAATATCACATTTGTCAAGATGTTTTTCATTCTAAAAGCACACGGGGGAGCACAGAAGAGTTTAAAATTTAAGATCCATGCCTCTTATTTCTGTCACAAAACACACCGATTGCCATAGTCTATAGGTAGAGTGGCCAATAATGCCACAAGGATTTATGGTGTGTCTGCCTCTGTCACTCATAGCCCTCCCCCTCCCTTGGGTGGCATTCTTTATCAATTGATTCCTCCTCACACCACCTGTGGAAGCACATGGTATGGACTACAACTTCACCACAAGTTTAGGAGTACTTCAAAGGATGGGCTAGAGGGATGCCTATATGTGGTGTAGGTGTGCAGTACAGAGTGTAATTATGAAGCAATAGTGAGTACAACTACTTAATGGTGGACCTAAATGTAATTTTAGTATGTGTTCCAAAGAGATAGGATTAAAACTAAGAGAAGAGAGAAACCTTCAACCCAATTGTTGGTAAGGAGTTAATATGTTTCCATTTACGTGTTATCCTTTAAGAAGTTGTGAAGGCATTCTTATATCAAATTGTCTCTTGAAAGTAAGAATCAAAGAACAAAAACAAAACGTACAACCAGTGTTCCAGGAGTTGGAAAGCTATCTACTGTTGCCTGAAGCAGTTTACTTTTTTCAAACTAAAGTAAAGGGACAGGTGCAGGCAAGAGAAGGCCCATAGAACCAAACATAATTAGGGTCTTCCGGAGACGGTATGGATGTACGATAATGTGTTCCTAATGAACGTGGTGATCACGCAACTTGTGATCACTGTAAAGAAGCACACACAATTAAATTGTCTTAAGAACATATGTTCCCTTACCTCCAGTGGTCGGGTGTAGGCCTTAACTCACACCTACTAGGCAGGATCATATAGGGCTACAACCAGGAGACACATTAAGGCATATTTAAGAAAAGTTGTGCTGCATGGTGTGCAGCTCCACTTTTCTTGCGCCCCTTATCTCTCCTCTACCGCCACCATGTGTGCACCATATTTAGAATACTGCGCACCATGGCGCAAGGAATGGGGCAATAGCGTAATTTTTCATGACGCTATTGATGTACTCTGTAGGAGTAGTGCCAAAATATTGGAGCTACTCATGTAGGGTACATAGGGGCCCATTATAAATAATGGAGAATCTGAGCAGGCATTAAAAGTGCCATAAACAATGACACAAGGAAATCTGTTAGATTTCCTTGCACCATTTGTTTGCCCCCCCTAATGTGTGAACACCCCCTTTGCATACACTATGCCTGGCACAGGCATAATATAGTGCAAAGTGTTACAAAGTGGAACAATGCATGCATTGCTCCACTTTGTAAATATGGAGCAAGGACTTTGGCCTCGTTGAGACACATTATCATAAAAAAATTATGTTAATGTGGCGCAAGGTGGCGGTAGGGGCTTTTAAAAATGCCCCATTGTATCATAGTCAATTTTGTTAATCACCAACAACCTCTATTTACCTTTTAATTCTTCAATATATTGCTGGATAAAACTATTTATGGCTTGTATGTCCAATTTGGTTTTATATGGGTCCAAATGATGAGTGACGATACAAGAATAAAAAGATAAGGCAAGATCTGCCAAAAAAATTCTTTAGGTTACAACTCATATATATCCATTTTGTTGTGCTCTAAATGGGATGTTTCCTATTTCCATTGTCACTTAAGTTTCACTTGTCAGGAGAAGACTCAATAAAGTGTGCCCCTTTCCACTTTCAGAAGAGCTTGAGCATGTCATTGCAAACTGATATTTAATTTGTGAGGCAAAATTAGAAGGAGGATCTATCCTGCCAGAAGGATCTCATTCAAAGGTACGTGAAATCTGGACACAGGAGGGGGTGCTAAACAGTGATAGCAGGCCACTGAGTCATGTATGGCCTGCATGGTAAAATATTTCAAAGCATGTCTAGAACAGTCCAGGGAGTCCACTTATGTAGGTCCTTAATGTGAAGACCCGCTGCTTTTCTTTCATAAATAAAAGTTTCTAAGTGATAGGTAGGGGACAGCGGCCTAAGTTTATCAACCACTGTCCACTTTATAGTGTCCTCACTAAGACCTTTCTCCAGAAACTGTGTGAGCAGTTTTGTGTTTGTCTGATAGTAAATTATGGTGCTGCAATATTCTGTAATTGGGTCTTGACCTTGCAGGTGGTTATTTCCACATAGTATAAGTCATGTGGGCTTGTAGTGAGGTATATGACCCCTTTACTGTTGCAGTTACTGTGGTTTCATGACTCGTACAGCCTGTTTAAACCTAGATCAACATGGTTGTCATTGTGGATGAAGCTGCAGACCTCACAAGAACCAGAGGGAAAATGTCTTCTAGCATTAGTGAATGATCATTATATTATTTGCATGGCTTGTGCTGTGTTCCTGGGTCTGGTGTTGTTGGACCTTGCTCTCTCTGCAGGGTCTCCCAAAATTTTTGTCTTTACCCCTCCTGTTTTCTAAACTCATTTTTATTGGCTTTTAGTACTCTTGCTAAAAAGTGCTAAATTGTTTGTACTCTCTCATTTAAACACGGTAAAATTGGCTTACACCCCATTGGCACAGTAAATTTACTTATAAGTCCCTAGTAAAGTATTACTACATGTACCCAGGGACTTTAAATTAAATGCTACGGGTGGGCCTGCAGCACTTGCCTCTCACTTAAATAGCTAGGTACATTTCTCTGGCCTAAGATTGCAGCATGTGTGTGCAGTTATAAGCTGCCATTTTGACATGCAAAAATAAAACATTAGCCAGGCCTAAACCTCCCTTCTTAATATATATAGGTCACTCCTAGGAAGGACATAACCACCCATAGGGTAAAGGGTTCATTCTATTTAACTAGCTGGACAAGTATTTTTAAGTTTTACATGTCCTGGTAGTTTCATTACTATGAAGCCTACCTTTTCCTTAGGATAACATTGGGTTACCTTATTACATATAATAAATGGTAAGTTGTGTTTAGAAATAGGTACAAATATCATGTTGGAAGTCAGAGGAACTGTAATTCAAAAACTTCTTTAAAGGTAATGTTGAATTGTAGGGGACAATTCTGAAAATGCCAAATTTAGAAAGTTGTCATTTTCTTGTCTTAAGCATTGGTGCCTGTGGTCTATTTCCTGGGTGATATGACTAGTTGCAGCTGGCCTTTGGGTATTCCTCCCAGCCAGCCACACAATAGAGGGGATGGATGTTGGCAATATTGGCCATCCATGGCAGAATTTGGGGGGAAGCTGAGCAGAGCCCTAATTGCACTTCAAATATACTGCTTCAGCTCACACACGAAGAACTCCACACTAGCCCATTGTGAATACAGACAGATTGGGACAAGGGCAAGGAGCAGGAAATTCCTGACACTTCTATGAAGATAACACTCTAGCAGTTTCTCACACTTCAAAGCTGGTATCATATATAAAAATGGGACCCTCAGACCCACTCTTCAAAATACTCCTCAACCTGTGGATACACTGGAAGAAGGACTGCCAGGACCTGCACCTTGACCTGTCTGAATCCTACTGGCTTCTGCTGGAGTTAGTTCCTGTTTCTCAAGAGGTACCTCTGAGGTCCTGGACCCTTGGTGTGGCATCAGTTGAGATTCTCCTGGAAGAAAAGGAGAAATCCTAAACTTTTGGGAACTTCTCAACCTCAAACAGATCCACCCATGTCAAGATCCTGCAATCCCATGCCTGTCCTCAGTGTGAAGCTCCAGTGAACCCAACATTCCTAGATACAGCAATCCCCAACACCTGGCAATGTGAGATTTGCACTTTGAATTACAGAATCAACAGGCTGTGGAGTGCTCCAACATGAAGCTCCAGCAATGCCTGTCCGTGACACCCAATAGGATTCCTGGCCTGCTCTTTAGGCTACAGTGATGAACATTTGCATTGCTCTCTGTGCTCCTCACTGCCTCCTCCATAGGAAGCTGAACTCTTTGTGCTGGACTTTGGTAGATAACTTTTTTAGTGGGACTAGTCTTGTCACTGTATCTGGCCCATGGTCCATCACAGTCACCATGAACTTGAGATTTTCACCCAGTCATAACTTCAAGTTAACTGGTTGGAGTTTTTTTGTTTTAATTTCAAATAACATATTACATTTTATTCTATTTTCTAAATTGGTGAGGGATCTTTCTTTTGATGTATTTTCACTTTATTATAGTTTGTGTTGCATATATATTTACATATAAACTCTAAGTTAAGCCTGACTGCTTCTGTGCCAAGCTACCAGAGGATTAAGCACAGGTCAACTTAGTGACTTTTTGTGGTTTACCCTGACAAGTATTGTGACTGTGTCTAGGATATTCCAGTTTATGCACATTGTTTTTTAATGGTAGATGCAAAAGACACAAAAATGTATTAACACATGCCAGATGCTCAGATGGCTGGAATTAGTTTTCTTCCAGCTGATCCATTTTATCATTTTTTTGTGCCCTCTTAGTTGCCCTCCACACCCAATTACGTAATACTGTTTTTGAATATGGTGGGAGCTCTGATTGTCATCATGCTTTTTGTAGGTATTAATTTCAGAGCAGTTGCTTCTTGTGCAATGGACCTGTCCCACCAGGAGGTTATCCCTCAAGGCTTTCAAATGGAAACTGTGTACAACAACAAAGTGTTTCAATGAATTGGTTTTTTGTAAAGATATGAGGAAGGCATTCCTCCAAAGAATATATAAGGAGGTACACAAAATGGGAGACTTTAATTTCTGAATTCAGAAGTAAACTTGAGGTGAGGTTTCTGGAGTTAAACCAAAAGGGCTATTGATTCTGCGTTTCCTATTCAAACAATGGACACATCCTCAATATGTTCTTTCCACAATTTCAGGAGTGAACATAAGAGTTTGCATCATGGTAGTTCTAGGCTGCCTCAAACTGGTGCACATATAGATTTGACATTCTAGGGGTGAATGTGCTGCCCACAGAAGTTTCAGACATTTCTAAAAATAGCTGGGGCCAAATTTATAATTTCTGATACAACACAGCGTTTGGCAGTGTTGTGTCAGAATGAATTCAACTGTCTTGTGACAGATTCCTGCACCAAGCCTAAGCCATAGATATCATACAGGACACTATGGTGCAGCACCCCGAGATGCTGATGCAAAGTAGTTCATTATGGCGCAAAGTGCCTTAACCCAAATCCAACCCATGTGATGCAAAGTTGATTTGTATGTCATAAAACATCTTTACGTGCACAAATCAGCACTGCATCACACAGGAGTACATTGCGTCACAGCAACGCTCATAAACAGTAAACAGATCAAAACAGTTGTCACTACCAACACACCCTACCTCACACTATATACAACCAAGGAAGGAGCCTCAAGAACCCAGGAGGGCAGCAATCCTAACCCTTTAGAACTGCCAACTTCCCAGGGGAATGGGAAGAGGAAGTCAAATTTATACCTGGTGGAAATCTAAAATCTGATCAATGTTGTGCCCAAGAATGAACCTCTATTATTTGTCACCTTCAAATTGCCTTTAGCAAAGAAGGATACCACATGGCAATCTATAGTGGACAAGAGCAATCTTATTGCACAAACAAGAAGCACTGTAGTGGAGTGTAAGAAGAGGTGGCATGACTACAAATGTAGGACACAAGAAAAACTGGCCAGGAAACTAAAGGCAACCATGAGGACTTGAGGAGGGCCTAATAAACAGAGGATTTGGACTCACTGGAGGAGCAGATGGCATCCCCTGTTCCAACAGAGCTGGTAGCCGGAGTGGAAGGTCAGGACAGTGCTGACATATAGGACCAGCAAGGAGTATAGGTTGAGTGAAAAGAAGGCTTGTAATACCATAGAGATGTGTACAAGGACAGTGTGATCAGTTGTCAAACCAGGGACACATAAAGTACATTTTCATCTGATTCCTGGGACATCACTGTTCAACCAGGCATTTTTTGGTGAGTTCCCGCCCTGTCTTTTTGCCATCTGACCTCCTTTTTTATGGTATGCTGGACTCAGTTTTTGCTGGTTTATTGCCTCTGTGCACTTTACCACTGCTTATAAGTCCTAAATAGCAAGTCCCAGTGTGTAAATTATATTGGTGATTGGTTTATCTATGATTGGCAAATGTGGTTTACTGGCAGGTCCCTAGTAAAGCACACCAGAGGTGCCCAGGGCCTATAAATTAAATGATACTAGTGGGCTTCCAGCACTGATTGTGCTACCCACATGAGTAGCCCTGTAAGCATGTCTCAGACCTGCCACTGCAGTGTCTGTGTGAACAGTCTTGCGCTGTCAATTCATCATAGTAAGTGTACCCACTGGCAAGGCCCAAATATTCCCTTGTACTACATGTGAGGCACCCTTATGGTAGGCCCTAGGTAGCCCCATGAGCAAGGTGCAGTACATTTAAAAAGTAGGATATGTACCGCTGTGTTTTAGATGTCCTGATAATGAACTACTGCCATATTCGGTTTTCACTATTGCAAGGCCTGTCTCTCCCACAGGTTAACATGGGGACTGCCTTTAAATATCTTTTAGGTGCAGTTTCCAATTAGGAACAGATAGAGATGTGGAGCTTGGGGTCCCTGAACTCACAATTTACAAATACATTGGCCCATATTTATAGTTTTTGACACAAATCAGCGCTAGCGCAAATTTGCATCAAAAAGTTTACCGCCGGCTAACGCCATTTCAATGCGCCAGCCAGGCGCCTTATTTACGAAATGATGTTAGCTGTCCCTGCAGCCTGGTTAGCGCCAAAATAAATGATGGTAACCAGGCAGCGGAGGCGAAGGGAAGTCTGGGGGTTGTGTGTCAAAGAATGGTGCAAGTGAGGTTAGAGTCAAAAATATTGGCTCTAACCTGACTAGCGCATTTTTTTGGGTGCACAAGCCCCATGAAAATGACTCCTGTCTTAGCAAAGACAGGAGTCATGCCCCTCGCCCAATGGCCATGCCCAGAGGACTTTTGTCCCCTGGCCATGGCCATTGGGCACAGTGGCATGTAGGGGGGCCCAAGTTAGCCCCCCCATGCCACTTAATAAAATAAAAAAAAAAATTATACTTACCAGCACTCACCATTGATTGGTCCCCCGCATCGATGGGTGTCCTCCAGGGGTGGGCGAGGGTGTCCCTGGGTGAAGGGAAGGGCACCTGTGGACTGCTTCCATGGCCTCCCACCATGGAAATGAGCCCACAGGTCCCTTAACGCCTGCCCTGACCCAGGCTTTAAAAAATGGTGCAAATCCCACTGGGCGCCTTGTTTCAAGGCCCTCCTCCTCCTCTGCGTCATTTTGACGCAAGAGAATAAATAAGGCGCACATTGCACTGGAGCAACTACCTTGCATGTCATTAGCACAAGGCAGGTTTTCACGTACAAAAAGTTACTCAAACTCCATAACTTTGGCGCTGGATGGATCTAGCATCAAAGTATAAATATGGAGTTAGTTTTGGGCCAAATTTGCGCCAAATTAAATTACGCAAATCCGGCGCAAACAGAGTATAAATATGGGCCATTGTTTTGTTGAGTTGGTTTTTAGATTGTCTGTTTGAAAATGCCACTTTTAGAAAGTGTGCATTTTCTTACTTTACCATTCTGTGCCTCTGAATGCATGTGGAGTCCATGTCTGGGTCAGACTGACAGCTGGGTTGTTTGTGAATTCCCTCTAGACAATGACACAAAGGGAGGCGAAGTGTGTCCTGCATATACTGATGAGTCTCCAGGGCTATAGTGGGGAGGGAGGAGCTGACATCTGCACCTGAAAGGGCTGTGCCTATTTTCACACAATGCAGTCTCCTACCCCCTGGAGTGTGTCTGGGGCCAGGCCTGTGCAAGACTGGATCTTGTGAATAACAGAGACTTTTCTTTGAAGTTTGCCTACTTCAAAGGCAGAAATTAGTATAAGTAGTAGACCAAAAACATCAGACTTTTAGAACACTTCTGGATCAAGAGGAACCTCTGCCAAGGAGAAGAGCTGAAGAGCTGGAGGAGGAGTACTGCCACTTTGCTTCGTGTACTTTGTTGGGTTGGCCTGTAGTTGCTGCTTCGTCCTTAAAGAGGACAAAGAATGGCCTTTGCTGTGTATCCTGCTTGTAAAGTTTCACATAGGGCTTGAAGTAAAGCTTGTCTCCCGTTGGCAGTCTCAGGGATATCAAAGACTTCAGATTCATCTGTGAACAGAACTAGGAACTGTGTGTTTTGTGCTGCAACAGAAGAAAAAAACACCTCCACACCGTTAAAGACACCACTGGTTGCACTGTGACCTGACAACGCCACATGGAGACGTGCCCCACTTCGTACCACAGCAATGCTTTCACCGACTATGCCACCTGACACTGTTACCGAGCCACTGCTTGCACCATGACCTGTGGGCTGTGCAGTCCGTATCACCTCGCTTACACCGCAGCCTTGATATCCCCGACGATGATGCTGTATGCTGACACCAATGCTGCTGCCTGCACCATGGCCTAAGTGAGGTACATGAAGAACTATCCTGATCGCACCCCAGACCTGGTCCATCAAAGCCAGGACCATTGACTCCAGCATCATCAACAGCCACCCCTGTCTGCACTGCGACCTGTAGGTGCTGTATGGAGCTTGCCCCACATTGTGCCGCCACTTTGGGCCTACTGACAACAGCCCTTGAGCAATGATGACACTGCTGCCTGCACGGTGACCTGGAGACACCGCACCGCACCAACTCACTTCACACCGCAGCCTTGGTCTCACCGACGCTGCATGACACCGTCACCAAGCTGCTGCCGGAGTTTTATCTGCAACGCATGTGACTTCAAGGGCCCGATGACCCCAACACTGACCTCTGCAACTGCCATCTGCTGACACCTGCCAACGCCAGCGAAGCCACACTCAGGATCTCATTGGGAGGATCACAACACCCTACATTTCCACCCTGCATGTTTGCAGGTCTTCTTGACCACATAGGTGGCTTGCAACACCGTGGCCGGCCTGAACTGTTGAATTTGTTGTTCACAATACCATGAGAGCCCCAGACGGAGCTATCGACTTCAAGGAAGTGTATTTTTATGTTAATTCTTGCAAAATTCATATCTTTATTATTGTATGTTGGATGTTTCTTGTTTTGGTCTCGTTTTACACAGATAAATATTGGCTATTTTTCTAAAACCAGTGTGGTGTCCTTCTGTAGTGTTTTCACTGCATTACTTTGTGTTATGTGCAAATGCTTTAAACATTACTTTTGAGATAAGCCCGACTGCTCGTGCCAAGCTGCCAAGGTGTTGAGCAGGGCTTATCTGAGCTGGGTATCTTCCTTACCCTGACAAGAGTGAGGATTCCTATTTGAACAGGGTGTAAACTGACTGTCAACTAGAGACCCCATTTCCAACAGAAATCTTAGGGCACATTTATCAATCTTTAGTGTTGCTCTTTTGACATTAAAGGGAATGCAAGTATGAGGCAAAATACTAATTTATTTAATCAAGCCAGGTAGGGTGGCCATGCTTGGTTCTGAGTGGCTTGATAAACCTAGAGTAACACAAGGTCATAGGAATCGTTCCTTTGTGAGTCTGTGCAGCAGTAAGGTGTGCCATGGGTGGAGCGTAGGTGTTTCCAGACATCCATCCATGGAAAATGGCACAGAATTGTATGCCCCTCCACCAAAGGTGGTACCATGAGAAAACTCAAGATTTAATTTGTTTCTTCTTTTGAAGTGTCATAGGACTATTACCTTGGCGTTCAGACTGTTGGTTTTCAGGGTGCAGCACCACTATGTGTGGGTGACTGAGTTGTTCCCTCACCGGTTAGCAACTGTTGACCAAACCATTTGGGCTAGGGAGCAGCATCTCATCCAAACATAGGAAGCAAAGGTGATTTGTGGCAGCCTAGAAAACATGACACTCCTCAGGGAAATTGCAGTTGGCAGATGTTGTCCTTTCTCTCATTTGCACAAATTGCACACAAGCAAAGACAGACAAAGAGATGCAGGGCAGTGTTTAATGCATTTACTGAAAGGAATGCATTCTATGATAAAAAAATATGAGCTGCAATTATAAGGAGGATACAACATTTCACAATGCTGATTGTGAAAATTAGTGAAAAACAGGTCAACATTCCCAGCATATTGTAATCAACATGTCAATTAATTCCTACCTATACATCTAGCATAGCAGTGATAGCTCTGTCTGCCTATATTAGTCCCTGGAAGGAACTGCTGCCCCAATACCTGAAAACAGGGGTCTGCCTGTCATCTCCTCAGTTGCCTGTAGGTACAGCGCTGAGATCAGCAAAGTTGCAACAAAGTGGCACAAAGCATAGGATAGCTCCTCTGGCTAAAATGACCTCTCTAACCTCCTTAGGCCTGCGTGATGTTTTTATAACAAAACATTGTGTGTTCTGAGAACAGGACTGGCGTGATAGTGCGTCTAAGTGTCAAAGGCCGACTTAGCACTCTTGTAGTTGCAATACTAGATAAACTATCAAGTACAGCCTTCAGCAGCAGTACAGTATGAAAACTTGTGCAAAGGCACTAACAACACATTCGCAGAATGGCAGCTGATTAGAAAAGTAAAACATCCCGTTAAAAGCAAGTCATGCTGAAATGAATGAAAACAAACAAATTAACTAAAAGCATGTTATTAGGTAAACCGGCACGGGCCGCAGGCCTATGCTAAGATGAGTGTCCCCAAACAAGGCACTAAAATGAACCCATGACAGAAGTGTGTTGCATGAAGCAGCACACATAGAAATTGTCTCTCAGGATTGTTTTGTGCAGGTAGGTGTCCCTTCCAGCACAAACCAATCCTGCCTACAATGCAGGCACCCTTGCACCATGATGCAAGGATGCCTGCTTTACCACTAGACAGCCAACAGTTCTCTAGGAAAGGATAGGAATGAGCCTATGTCCCTTTACTTTCACGCAGGGCAGCAAGGTTTCTTGTCTCGAGATGGTGCATGCATGTTTGATAAATATGGCCCGTGGGTACAGGTATATACAATTGGAATGCAGGTCAGCAAGGCAGTTTGGTGTGTTGCTCTGTGTGAAAGGTAAAATGCAGAGAGAGAGAGTGCTCTCTTGGGAGCTCCCCAATTTAGTTCAGCCCCAAATTCCACCGCCCAAATCGTATTGTGGAGACATCAAAATTATCTATCACAAAACAAACTGATTTTGTAAGGCAGGCACCTGTGTTTTTTGTCCTGGGTTCGGCGGCCATATAGGGAAACATACTAAACCCAAACATTTCTGGAAACTAGACATCCGGGGGAGTCCACAGAGGTGTGACCAAAGTTTTCTTACCCAGAATACCCTGCAAAGCTGAAATGTTGAATAAAAACTCTATTTTTCTCGCATTTCTGTCACACAAACTACAGGAATATGCTGGGATCCACAAAATTCCTACCACCCAGTGATTCCTCACCTGTCCTGATAAAAACACTACCTCACTTGAGTGCCTATACCTAGTGCCTGTGTCAGGAATGGATCACCCCAGGGTCAACAGCTGCCTCACGTAAGGACCAACATTGACCGTTGTATGATCTATTCCTGTCGCGGGCACCAGGCCTCCCCACACAAGTGAGGTACCATTTTTATCGGGAGACTTTGGGGAACACTGGGTGGAAGGAAATTCGTGGCTCCTTTCAGATTCCAGAGCTTTCTGTCACCGAAATGTGAGGAAAAAGTGTTTCTTTTAGCCACATTTTGAGGTTTGCATAGGATTGTGGGTAACAGAACCTGGTCAGAGCCCCACACGTCACCCCATATTGGATTCCCCTAGGTGTTTAGTTTTTAAAAATGCCAAGGCTTGCTAGGTTCCCCTAGGTGCTGGCTGAGCTAGAGGCCAAAATCGACAGCTAGGCACTTTACAAAAAACAGGTGTGTTTTCTTTGGGAAAATGTGATGTGTCCACGTTGTGTTTTGGGGCATAACCTGTCGGGGCGCTAGGCCTACCCACACAAGTGAGGTACCATTTTTATCGGGAGACTTGGTGGAACGCTGGGTGGAAGGAAATCTGTGGCTCTTCTCAGATTACAGAACTTTTTGTCACTGAAATGTGAGGAAAAAGTGTTTTTTGGGCCAAATTGTGAGGTTTGCAAAGGATTCTGGGTAACAGAACCTGGTGAGAGCCCCACAAGCCACCCCATCCTGGATTCCCCTAGGTGTCTAGTTTTAAAAAATGCACAGGTTTGGTAGGCTTCCCTATGTGCCAGCTGAGCTAGAGGCCAAAACCTACAGCTAGGCACTTTGCAAAAAACACGTCAGATTTCAATGTAAAAATGTGATGTGTCCATGTTGCGTTTCCTGTCGCGAGCATTAGGCCTACCCACACAAGTGAGGTACCATTTTTATCAGGAGAATTGGGGGAGCACAGAATAGCAAAACAAGTGTTACTGCCCCTTGTCTTTCTCTACATTTTTTCCTTCCAAATGTAAGACAGTGTGTAAAAAAGACGTCTATTTGAGAAATGGCCTGCAATTCACATGCTAGTATGGGCACCCCGGAATTCAGAGATGTGCAAATAACCATTGCTTCTCAACACCTTATCTTATGCCCATTTTGGAAATACAAAGGTTATCTTGATACCTATTTTTCACTCTTCATATTTCAGCAAATTAATTGCTGTATACCCGGGATAGAATGAAAACCCATTGCAAGGTGCACCTCATTTATTGGCTCTGGGTACTCTGGGCTCTGGGATCTTGGTGAACCTACAAACCCTATATATCCTCGCAACCAGAAGAGTCCAGCAGATGTAACGCTATATTGCTTTAAAAAATCTGACATTGCAGGAAACAGTTACAGAGTAAAACGTGGAGAAAAATGGCTGTTTTTTTCAGCTCACTTTCAATTTTTTTTTTATTTCAGCTGTTATTTTCTATAGGAAAACCTTGTAGGATCTACACAAATGACCCCTTGCTGAATTCAGAATTTTGTCTACTTTTCAGAAATGTTTAGCTTTCTGGGATCCCGCATTGGTTTCACACCCATTCCTGTCACTATCTGGAAGGAGGCTGAAAGCACCAAACATATTAAAAATGGGGTATGTCCCAGTAAAATGCCAAAATTGTGTTGAAAAATGTGGTTTTCTGATTCAAGTCTGCCCGTTCCTGAAAGGTGGGAAGATAGTGATTTTAGCACCAGAAACCCTTTGTTGAAAATAACAAAATTTTCACTGTATTTTGGCTAATTTCTTGGTCTCCTCCAGGGGAAACCACAATCTCTGGGTACCATTAGAATCCCTAGGATGTTCAGAAAAAAGGACGCAAATTTGGCATGGATGGCTTATGTGGACAAAAAGATATGAAGGCCTAAGCGCAAACTACCCCAAATAGCCAAAAAAGGGCTCAGCACTGGGGCGGGGGAAAGGCCCAGCAGCTAAGAGGTTAATGGTAAATCTGGGAATGCACCACAATCCATGGGTTGTTGTGTGGGAACACCCATGCTCCACCCATGGAATGCCTCCCTGCTGCACAGTAGTACAAATCAGTGTTTTGTGCTGGCTTATGTTACTCTAGATTTTTCAAGCCAAGCAGGGCCACACAAGGTGGACTTGTGGGGCTAGAGAATTCTCACCTAGGTTTTGTGTTGTCCTTCTGTCCCCTTGTGTGGGTGATGCAAAATCTAGATAAACATGCCCCATACTGTTTGGCGCAAGAAAATCTGTATGTCCTGAAAGGTATATTTCTAAATATCTCTAGTGAATAGTGAGGATGTGCATGAATTGACATGTGGCAAGTGACAACAGTACAATGTGGGCATATTAACTTGTAGGAACATTTGCTCTTCATACCTCTGTGTACTTGAAAGTGAAGGAAAAATATGTCACAATTAGACAGAGTTCACTTATGTCATATATAATCACTGAATATTTGTAACATATCCCTATTTATTTCCAGAGGGTCAAACAACAGCTTCTGAAGATCAGTCTGTCTGTGATGAACAACTTGTTGTAGACACCCTCCTGCCCCCATGGATGAAGACACCTTCCAAGAACTCCTGTGCACAATAGAAACATCTCTTCCGGTTTCAGCAAGGAAAGATGACGCAGTGTGCCTCTAAATGAACCAATCCATATTGAACATTGACCATCTACATGTCATATTGCAAGTGATGAATCTGAAGAGTCCCAAGTCACATTTCAATTGCAAGTGAAAGAGTGTTAGGCACCCACTCTTAAATCCATGGGATTAATGTTTTCTTGGCTGCCATTTTTGGTGTCAGGATGCAGAAGGACCAACAACACCAGCCTTTAACATTTGACAACAGTGATGTTGTTAGCTAGCTGGGAGCCACCAAGTCCTCCATCCAGTCTTTGGAAAGAGTCCTAGAGGCTTTAGGTAATCATTTGGAGGTCAAGGCTGATTCTTTCATGGCATCAATAAGGGCCCTCAATTGCAAAGCTGCAGTTGTGTTGTCCAATCAGCAAGCCCTTGCAGGGAATACTATGGTGCCTTCTTGGCGTTCTAAAATGTAATTAGAAAATTAGGAAGAACATCTAGTGTCTCTGAAGTTTGTGCTTCAGAGGCAATTACCATCACTTCTCTGCCTCCTATTCCAACACCTCCACAACATCCATTGGAAGCAGAACACTCATCAGAGGAGGAAGATGTATATTTGCCCAGTTTCAGAACCATAAGTTCACTATAAGCATTTGTGAAAGCCTCTAAGCCAGTTTTTATGTTCTGTTCTGTATAGGATAGCATGCTACCTTCTTTGCAACCCACTACAGGACTGCCATATTTGCTAATGGTAAATTGTCACTCAGCACTTTTCATATGTAACATGTGTAAATGAAAATCACATTTTCTACCTACATGTATCGTGAAATACTATACATTGGTATTTGGCACTCTCTGATGATTTTCAAAAAACATCCAAAAACAGGATAGAATAATTATATATCAGTCTCAGAGGGGAATAAAGTAAATATCACATGCTGTCTCTGAAGGTGCAACTACTACAGTAACATCCATTGTAATGGAAGATTGAACAATGTTTAGCACCTCTAAGGAACGTCAGTATAAATCAACAAGCGAACTCAGCTTGATGGATACACAGAGAGATGAATCTACTAAAGCACACAAAGACTAACCACCTCAAAAAGTGATTTGTGTTGTGTGTTACCCCAACACACTGTTCCACTGATCCATATGTATGGTGCAAAGTACTAACCTCCACATAACTACATAGGTTGTATACTTCATTGCTCCAACAGACATTTCTCATAAATGAATGATTCATGATGGTTGAAATCACACTAGTCAGATATTAAGGCCCACATTTATCAGCGGTTTGCATTACCCTTGTACCACGCAAAGTGGTCCAAGGGCAATACAATACCTTGAATGATATTTACCAAAGTATGCAAGGTCACCTTTAGTGGCCCTGCGTGCCTTGGTAAATGTGGAATAATTAAAGGCAGAGCAAAATAGCTGCCTTGCATTACTCTGCCCTAGGGGGCATTACATGTGTTGAGCATTGAGTTACCCATACATTTGTACAATACTTTTTGTGCACTCACAAATTGAGCACTAGAGCTATACCAGGGAATATGTAAAAATGCTACACCTCCCTAAGGGAGGGCTAGTGAGGACATATATATTAAATCTCCTTGTTGTGTCCTCTTTCAAAGTGATGCATGATGCAGCACACATAGAAAGACTAACATGACTCTGAGGATTCGTTTTGGCTAGGAAGGTGTCCCTTCATGCCCCCAAAAAAATCCAGCCTACAATGCAGGAACCATTGCACCATGGTGCATGAGTGTCTGCGTTAGAGCTAGGCCGCAGAGTTTGTGTGCCAGCTCAGGCAGAGAGCACAAATGTGTCATATCATGTAAAATATGGCTCATTCCTGTCCTCGCCATTCTATACAGTGCACTGCAGTTGCTGTGATGTGATGTTTGTAAAATACGAAAGTATGCCCCATTATCAGTGTAAGAAGCATGAATATGTCTGCATTCATATATGCAATTTAAGTTTTACCTACAGTTGTCAAGAGGAGTCTAACACTGCTACATGTCAGTACAATATACTTGGGAAAATATGAACATCATGTACTCTTGTAACTCAGTGTATAAAAAATTAAAGGGAAAATCACCTGTCAATTTGTGAGCTATGTAATATGTATTAAAATATGATATATTCAATATAAAACCACTACCTAAACTACACTGCTTATTACTAAAACTATCCTATCTTACCTTATCAAGAACTTAACCTCTCTTAACATCTTTGAACACATGACAAGTGAAACATTAACCCCACACCCCCTTAATGCACATAAGTCAATAGAATACAAACATAAAATATATCCAAAACATATATTACCTACGTATGTAAGCCTATAAAATATATGTCTTTTGTTTTTTCAAAACAATCACGTCTACCCATTAAAATCCTTACCCATTCTAAAATTATCACAGTAAAAAAATAACTAAACATATGTTACTAAACTATTTCTAACTTACACTATTCCTAAGTCCATAGTATACCATAACTAGCTAGAAGCTCACCTAAAATACATATATAACTAGTAATGATACAGGGAAGGCGGTGGTTTGAGGGAGAGTTCAGCGTCAGTTTTAAGATGAAATTTTATGATACCTCCTGATGTTTTAGCAAAATAAGTGTGTGTACATTGAACATTTTGGCTAGTCTCCTGTCTATCCCTGTCCTAATTGTCACTTGTTTCTTGATGTGGCGGTAAGCTGAATGTCCTTTTTTTGTGATTAGTTGTCAATCATGCTGGGCAGTTGATGGTCCTGCGGTATTGTGTGTACCAGTCTGTTTGCTGAGTGTTTAGTTGAGAGTTGGTCATTGTTGGTGTACTAGGCTTGGTCTGGAACCATGTAGTGGCAGCCAATGTCCCTGCTGCCTTCTCACGCTCATAGAACCTCTCTTTATTGTGGAAACCACACCTGATTTTCTCAATCCAAATGTATCTTGCCCTTCTCAGGGCAATGGTCTTGGCCACATCTGCAGACAAGTGAGCTATAGAGGAAAATGAACATCATATTAGGCAAGGTTTTGTATGGTCATCTCTTAGTTACATAATTTTCTCACATTCTTATTTAGAACAAAGAGGGAGTCCATACCTACACCTATTCTTTGTATAGATACACGTTCAATATACCTATATTACAAACTCAGTTCCTATTACAACAGGTCAATGTTACAAGATGAAGTCAGTGTAGAATGACCTAAATCTCATCATCTGCGTTGTCACAACCACATATTTCATACAGATGTCTGATTGTATAAAATGAACACCATGGCGCTGTTATGCCAAGGTGTGTGCTGCCCTTGCTCCACGCAAGGGGGGACACGGTCAAGGCAAAATCTAGGTGAGATTTATTGAGCCACACCAGGCCACCTTGCATGGCCTGATAAATCTAGAGTAACGCTAGGCAAAGCAAATCACAGCCCTATCTTACTGTGCAACAAGGCAACATACCATGGGTGGAACGTGAGTGTTCCCATGCATCTGCCCATGGAGTTTGGCACATTCACAGATTTTGCATTTGTGACAGACATAGGATTGCATAAAAATGCAACTTCAACTCCAATGGTGGGGTATGGCGAGGAGAAATATATATATATATATATATATATTTTTCCTTGTTTTTATGTCTTTCTACATGTACTGCATTCAGTAGCACCCAAGGAACATGGAAAATGCCTCTAAGGATTGTTTTTGTGCAGGAAGATGTCCTTTCTTTCACAAAAACAATTCTGCCCACAATGCAGGCTTCCTTGCACCATGACACAAGGGTGCCTGCATTGGCGCTAGTAGGTAAAAGTCCTCCAGTGCTAAGAAAGGACAAGAATGAGCTGAATAATGGAAAATATAGTCCATTGCTGTCCTTTCCCTTTCATGCAGTGCAGTAAGGTGGTTTGGTGCATTGTGCTGCATGAAAGATTGAGAAATATGCCCCATAGTTAGTACACTGCAAATAAAGCTGGCATTGACTTATCAAATAATGCCAATTAGTGTTCTTATTTCTTTTTTCAGGATAGTCTTTGAAATAACCCATTAGTAGTTGCTTGCAAAGAATGTTAAATGAAACAGTAACTCAAATAGTTAGAATGTGGCCATGATTTGGACAAATTGTAAGCAAAGGAGAAGAAGATACCCAAATTCTAGTTTTGTCAAATGGTATTTTAGATAATACCTTCAAATTATCCTTTCCTTCTCTGGGACAACCCAATCGTCAGGTACCATTGGCTCTGCCACCTCATTTTATCCTTATGTACACCTCCATTTGAATTGCTGGCAACCAACCTTGCACATTATTTGCACCATGCCTCAAAAATATCTTAGTATACAAAATCATTGTTTAGCAAACTTAGGCAACTTTCTATCTGTGTAATCCAGTCATAATTGCTGCCTCTTAGAATTATTGCCCCATGATCCCAGTCACTACATGCCATTACTCATGAAAGCTCCCTTTCCATCACAATACCTGGGTGACACAGAGAACATAGAAAAGGCATTGTGATCACCCCTATCAAGTGATCCCTAAAAGAAATCGGAAATGAGAAGCATAAATTAAAAGTTGACAATATATTCATGTTCTTGTATTTGTATGTAACTTGAAATAATCTCATGTGTGCTAATTCTTGCAGTTAGTAGAGAACCAATTAACAACCTAATAATTACTGGTTTAAGGGCTGATTTACAAAGATAACCTAAACTTTTGAGTAACTTACACTGTTGGAAAGTTTACAAATGTTTGCTTATTCACAAAATCATAGGATCTGATTCACAAACTTCACTTTTGAGTAAGTTTACACTTTTAAGTGAGTCATTAAATTTTGGTCTCCACATAGTGCAAAAGTGCAGTTTGTGAATACTGAAAAGTAGTAAGCAGCGCAAAGGGTGCACCTATTCAAAAGTGTATGTTACCATTGTGAATTGGGTCCTGAGTGTAAGTTACAACTAAAAAAACAGTAGTAGTCTAGCACCACACATGGCCAACCGCTGGTACTGCAGCACCTTCTAATGGAATATAATGGAGATAGGGAGTTAAAATAAAACCCAATAGGACATCATGTTAAATTAAATTAAAATATTTAGAATAGTAAAGATATAGTTTGAGGTTAAAAGTACATATGTTTTGGAAATTATCTTTTGAATGCTATCACCCAATATTTCTGTATTAACTTGTTTTGATGGCTTTAGAACTCCACTGTACTCTGCCCCTACTAACTACTGGTGAAGTGCTCGTGGTCCTCCTTTTAACATGATGAAATTTGGACCAAAGATTCAGGCCACTCCCACTCAGAGCTGAATCCAGTTCAGCTGACATTGTGGGGAAGGCATCTGGACTTGTGAAACCCTCTTCTGCTACAGCCCACAGCCTGGCCCTGCTGGAAGAATCCTACCTCCATAAAAGTGAATAATTTCAAATGGTGAAATCTTCAATGGGTAATGCAATAAACAGTATCTGGCTGGTGAGGGACCTTTTCTGGGAGTGAAATTTAAAATTCTTCGGCTCAGAACTTTCCCAATAAAAGTCAACAGCTTCACCAAACCTTGTCAAGTGGCCTTTGTGGAGACATCTTCTGCCACAATCTGCTCCTTTGTCCCATTTGCCATTTTCTGCTTCTATTTGAGAAACTAAGGCCCATATTTATACTTTTTGCTGCGAAACAGATTTGTAGCAAAATGTTTAGCGCCGCCTTGCGTAATTTCACAACTCCAGCCGGGAGCCATATTTATTGAATAACTTGGGCTAGTGTCTTAAAAGGAAGGGGAAGGAGAGGGTTGTGCTTCAGAAAATGATGCAGGACTGGTTAGAGGCAAAACAAATGCCTCTATCCAGACTAGTGCCATTTTGTTGCGCACAAACACCAAAAACATGACTCCTGTCTTAGGAAAGACAGGAGTCATGCCCACCACCACAGTGGCCCGCACAGGGGACAAGTGTCCCCTGGGCATGGCCATTGCACCCTCTGCCATGCAAAAGGGGCCCCAAGTTAGTCAAATGGCAAAAAAAATACTTACCTGGATTTACCTTGGATAGGGGTCCCCCATCCTCTGGTGTCTCTCTGGTGGGGTTGGGGGTGTCCCTGGAGGTTTGGGGACGCAGGCACTGAATAATGGTGCTAAGCAAACTTAGCACCCTTATTTAGCCCCATCCTCCCACCCGTACATCCTGTTAGCACAGGGGATAAATATGGGCTATGGGGATAGCACCATTGTTTGGATGGGAACACCCTACCTTGCATCTCATTAAAGCAAGGTAGGTTCACTCAGCCAAAAAAGGGTGTAAACTCCTATATTTCAACATTAGACATTTCTAAGGTCAAAATATATATATGGAGTTAGGTTTGTGCTGAATTTGTGTAAAATAAAAATAAAAAAATGACGCAAATTTGGCACAAAAGAGTATAAGTATGGGCCTAAATCTGAAAAGTAGAACTTCCAACCTGGTAGAACCTAGATGCATATTTGCAGGCTTTGTGTGCAGCCAGTGCATTACTTTTTGTGATGCACTGGTGGTGCATTGTGCATGCCCATCTCTACAGCATTTCATTGGCATTCCAATGGCACTGCGGTAGGCTTCTCATGCAACATCCATGAGTTTGATGTATTCCCAGATTTACAAAAGTCTGCAAACCTGGGAATGCAACAAAATTGTATGCCTTTCCAAGGGCGGTGCAACAAGGAGAAATATATTTTTCTCATTTCTGCAGCACACATAGAAGGAGGAAAAAGCCTCCATAGATTTTTTTTTGTACAGGGAAGTTGTCCCTTCCTCCAAAGAAATAGCCCTGTCTGCAATGCAGGCATCCTTGTAGCATGGTGCAAGGGTGCCTGCTTCATCACTAGGCAGCCTGTTATGCGTCAACACAGGGGGAGAGGGCACAAATGCCCTGTATCTTGTGGATACAGCTAATTTCTGTCCTTTCTATGCTGCACAGGGCAGCACAGCAAAGTCACTTGCAGCGCTGCCCTGTGCCACAGAACTTGTAAATAAGCCCCCTAGTTTCTATATTTCAACCCATGCTCCATTGTGGTCATCTTTAACTTATGCCTAGTTATCAGTCAAATGCAACCAAATGACCGTGGTAGGTGTTTAATGCATTTTAGTTCTATTTTCTCTTTTAAACATTAAAAACATCCAAATTGTGGTATCCATTATTGGATTTTATTTATTGCAATTTACCCTATTTTCCTAAAATGGTTTGGGTCTTTTTTGTGTTGTATTTTGACTTTATCACTGTTTGAGTACTGCAAGAATACTTTACACAATGATTCTAAGTTAAGCCTGTCTGCTCTGTGCCAGGAGGTTAAGCTCAGGTTAACTTAGTGACTTTAAAGGGTCAACTTGACAAGGGTTGTGGTTACGCTTTTAGATAGACATCAACACCCCTCAACTCAAACCTGAATGTCTTATAAAATGTATTATTTAATTATCAAATATTTTAATTCCCTATTTTGAATTGAAAAATTAATGTAAAACAGGTTTTATTAATAGATACCAAGAGTAATTTTAATTAATTATGTACATCTTTTTTAATGATTAATATTTAGGTGAGAATTTCTGTTCCAATTTGGATTTAAAAAAAGTATTTTAATTTAATTTAATGGATTTCCTTCAGTTTATGATTTATTTAAAAAGTAAGTTATTAGTGGTGGCATATTTATTTATTTTGTTCTATCATTTAAAATAAATATGAAATGAATTTACGTTGTGGAGTTCATATAAAAATGTTATTTATATTTTTTTAAATATAAAATATATGTTTTCAATTTTCCCTATGCTTTACCAGAGGGGGCCTCTGCAGTCAAGGTGGCAATATACCCATGATAAAGCAAAAATTAGTAAACTTATTCAAAATTATATATTACTCAAACGTGTGAATGAACTTTGTGAATCTGACCCTATGTCAGCATAAGTATAGATAAATGTTGAGTAAACAGTTGATTGATGACATTTCCAGCTGTCCCCAAATCAATGAAAACATCAACATTCACAGTAATAGAGTTTCTTCCTAACCAGGAAGAAATTAAGCTAAGATCTTCATTTACAAGCCCTTTGCGCCACCGCTGTGCAGTGGACTAGACTGCTCCATATTTACAATTTGAGGCATTGGGCCCAATATGACAGTCTGTGAAGCCCTGCATCACATTATACCCATAGCAGCTAGAATGTATGCAGGATAGGCATTCTCAGGAGAAAAGCCACGCAAAACTGATGCAGTGAAATTTAAATTTCACTGTGTCATTCTGAGACTTCACTGCATCAAAATATTACTGCCTGCTCAGTGCAGGAGTAAAAGTGACGCAGGGCTTTCTCTTTTGGGAGACTCCTCGCATTGCTGCAGTTTCATCAGTTTACCAATGCTACTCCAGCAATGTGTGAGTTTAGTGCCAAATGATGCATCAGAATTTCTGACGCATCTTTAAAAACGTGCGCCATGGTGCTCTCTATTGTAAATACAGGGCATCCATGGTATTGTTAGCGGATGTGCCGTAAGGGCAAAAAATCTGATGTATTGATGGAGTATGTGTCATGTTCTTTTAAATGAGGCCCTAAGACTAACAATGATGCTCATGGACAAGAGACAAATAAAAAATATTAGACTCATGGACAGCAGGTATAGCCTCCTCATTTCGCAAGCTGGATAAAATTCTAAAACCTAGAAAGTGGCTCCTTTTCAACAGTAAAAATAAGGGTTCTCCCGGTGATCTTAAGTCCTTTTCTATTGGTCAAGGGAACCAAAGTACCCCAGTATTTGTATCGGTTCTGGAAGAGTGGGATTAAAGAATGCACATGAGTCACAAAATAAAGCACACAGTTTTACTTGTTATTCAGTTTTTGGGTCTGTCTTCATTTCCTAAATAGCCTCATTAGTTCCCATATATGCTAGTTAGGAGTATTTTACACTAATTTTGATAATCCTCATCATCAAAAACAATACTGATTGTACAGTGACACCAGGAATTGCACATTGAAGTGACTGAAAAACAAAATGGCAATCACACTACTTCATTTTTAAGAAGATCAAAAGGATTTGACATTAATGAACAGAATAGCAATTGCAATCCAGAAAAAAAGCAGTAGGTAATGGATGAGTGTCACAGAACAGAAGCAAGGTACGATGGGAAAACAAACCAAAAAAAAAAAAAGAATATCACTCATCAGGATCACTGAGAGAATACCAGAAACAAAAATATTCAGTGCACAGAAGATTGAGTCAAAAATATTGTGGACCAAAATATTGGCAAGGTAAGTGCAATTAGGTAAGTATAGATTTACTATTCTTAACTCCACACCTACATACCTTGAAGATATATTTAGTGTCAAGATTCATATATTTGGAGCTATACATAGTAAAACATTTCTTACCTTCACAATATTTTTGTCCTGGATATTCTTGAGAGAATATTTTGCCCACACAATATTTTTTCTCAGATATTTTGTTTGCATATCACAAAGTTCAATCAATTTGACACAATTCGGATGGAGTTATAGAGTTTCTAAACAAATAAAGAATCCTGAGTTTAAGGTTACAAGATACAAAGGGGCTCAAAGCAGCATTAAATTGTACCTATTGTAAGGGAATGCAATGACAGCTACAACTTATTTTATATGCACTGCAATGCATGTGTGGAGCCACCTCTAACATCCTTCCAATCATACAGTCCTCTTTCTTTGCATGCTGAACAAATTCATTCTTCTTTGAATGTGGCCATCTTATCCACCAAAAGAAGGTCAGCCAGGCTACCAGATTCCGCTATATGATACCCTCAAAATAATTATAGATTATTAATTGGACTAAAAATGAAAATATACAAAATATAAGTTATTCCAAAAATTAATAAAAACAGTTAACAGATAGCATCTATTCTCAAACTGGAGTGTTAATTCCCAACTGATTATATATAATATAAATTGCAGCCCAAATCTTACCTCTCAGCATCTGTGTTGGAATGGACCCTTTTAGCAGGTTCATCCCCAGACTTTTTGGCTCCTTCCTCCTATTTTTTCTGACCTCTTGCTGTTGGCTCTACTACTCTGAGCACTTTATCACAGGTGATCAGTGCTAAAGTGCAGGTGCTCTCCCTAATAAAATTGAAACTCTTGACTTATACCTAATTCACATATTTAATCTACCTATAAGTCCCTTGTACAGTGGTATCCCTATACCCAGGGCCTGTAAATTAAATGTTGCTAGTGGGCATGCAGCGCTGCTTGCGCCACCCACTGAAGTAGCCTTTCAAACCTGTCTCAGGCCAGCTAGCTCAGGGCCTGCGTGTGTAGTTTTCTGCCACAGGGACCAGGCATCTAAATTTACTTGCCAGGCCCAGTGCTCTCCTTTTACTACATATAAGCCACCTCTAAGGTAGGCCCTAGCTAGCCCTATGAGCATGGTGCCATGTATGTAGAAGGCAGGACATGTGCCTAATAGCTTGGCCTGTCCTGGTATTGACAAACAGCCTATTTGGTTTCTCACTGCTGTGAGTGCTGCCTCCTCATAGGATTGCTTTTGTAATACTCCGCCTTATGTGTTGGGGGTATTGTCTGATTTATGAGGGGTAGCGTAGGCAGGTTTAATATGGTTGTAATGGTAGTGAGAATGCTATTTACTGGTGTAAGTGGATTTTTTTATCACTATGACAGAGACGCCAATTGTAGAAAGTGAACATTTCTCTGTGCTTATGACTCTGGTGTTTTGCAGCTTGACTCCAATCCACGTCTGGGCAAAGTGACAGCTTGGCTTTGTGCATACTTTTCAGACAGCCTTACACAGGGAGGATGGAGGTGTCACAGAGGTGCATCTGCATTTTGAATAGTCTCCCTGGGCTGTGAGAAGGGGGAGGCGGGCACACATGCATCTGTAAAGGCTGTGCTCAGACCTCACACAAAAGGGTTGTTTACCTTTTCTTTGTCACCTACAAATTACCTTTACGGAAGAAGGAAGCCATTTGGCAATCCATACTGGAGAAAATAAACAGTGTTCCGCAAACAAAAAGAACAGTGCTGGAGTTGAAGAAGAGGTGGCATGACTATAAGTGCAAGACAAGGAGAAGCTAGCTAAGAACCGTAGGGCAGAAATGAGGACTGGAGGAGAAACTGATGTCCAGGAGGAGTTGGACCCATTAGAGGAGCAGGTGGTGTCACTAATCCCAATGTAGTTGGTGGCAGGAGTTGCCAGAAAGGACAGTGCTACATTTGAGATTCAGGAGGAACTACAGGGTGAAAATAAATGACCATATGGTTGAAACTATCATACAGTGCAGTAAGACACTTTGCTGGGCCATGCTGCACTGTGTACATGTGAAAGAACAGGCCTGTCTCACAAATTAACTCATGCATCAAATAATTGTGAGTTAAATGCCCAGTCACATATGTTTATGTCCAACCCTGCAAAGTTTCTCTGATCTATATGTAATGTGCAGGAACAGACCATGTTGCCCAATTAATCCTGGTGCTTGTAGTTTAATCTGCAACATGATAGAGTTGGACTACAAGCCTCACACTGTAAAGCAAAAAAATGTGATTGGAACAGCACATCATGCATGGATTTTGGAAACTGTGCAGATATGTGAGTGGCAGTGTTGGCTCCCTTGCACCATGAAGCAAGTGTGTTTGTCTTAGGGCCATGCAGCAAAAAAGTGGAATGAGTGTAAATTAATGTGCTTTGATAGCGTACTAACGTCTCACCCAGGAGGGTATCCAGGTGCAGAGTTTGTGCCGGCCAAGTAGGATCACCTGAAGAGCCAGGTATACATTCATGAGCAGTAAACCAGTTTTCAGACAGCTGTCCTGATGTGCTGGATGAAGTTTTTACAGGTATTGGCTGCCATGTAGGAGACTACACTATCTCCTCTTTTGCTCATATGGATATCGGGGGTGAAGGTTAATGTAAGTGGTGCACAGCAGAAGACCATGATTGATTGTTTAAGCATAGATCGAGAGTGTGCTAGGTGGGGCCTGGGTAGTGTAGGGGCTTGTAAATGGGGTGAAGGTGATTCAACAGGCAGAGTCTCTGAATGGGGAGACATATCTCAAGGAGGCGAGGGGTGATGTGTGTGCCACAAGGTAACCGAACAACATTCAGGCACTACTGTGAAAGATAGTTTAACACTTGCATAGCAGCTGTGCATACATGCTGTGGTAGGGGTCATTAGTGTACTACAGCTTACATGTGATTATGGCCTGGGGTATGGTGTCACAGGTGGCAAGAGGGATCCAGAAGAAGAGAAGTCTGACTAGGTAACATATGTGAAAGCAGGAGGAAGAGATGCAGGGATCTGTGAAAGGTCAGGGTGAGCTAGGTGTCCATGATGATGGCAGGTGTTTGGGATGGTTGGAGGATGAATGGTTTGGAGCTAGTTGTACAGGCAACCAGGATGAGTACATGTTGCTGAATCCCCTCACTAACATCTTGTAAGGTTCAGAACGACCCATTACTCTCACTTACTGGTAGGTGTGCTGGACAATTGCATATTGTAACAAATGTTGGTGGTGTTAGTGTCTTCTGAGAGTCAATGAATGATCTAGGTGTCATAAGTGTGTAAGGTGAAATAGAGTCACTGGGCTTGAATGATGATTGCCTGAGGAGTCATGTACAAGTACAACTGATTATGACTGAGAGAAAGAGAATAGCAGGAATCTGTAGATGAGTATCTTGGATTCAGAGGAAATGGAGTGAGCTTTAGATGTTGGCTATTTCTATCTGTGAAGGCTGTCAGTGTCTAAGTGACTACTGTTCTGGACTCTTGAGAAGTATGTGTATGTACTGGAATTCACAAAAATAGTTGACTATGGTATATACTTGTCCTTTCCCATTCCTGTTGTGTAGCAAGTTTGACTGATGTGTTGAGTTACATACATGTGGGGCTAATATGACCCCTATACCACTTATTTTGTAAAAATGGCATGCATGACAGTGCAGCAAGGCACATTGGTGTATTTTACTGCATGATAGACAGAGTGCAGGATTATTTGTAAAACCAAAAAAATAAATAAACAGGACTTGGACACCACTGTGAGGTTAATGGGTGGTTAGAGGGAATGCCAGAACCCTGGTGACATGGTGCAATGCTCTTAGCAGTGGTGTAAAGAATCAACTGTAACATCAGTGTAGGCACAAACCAGAAAAACAATGTCAAATTTAAAAGGGGCCCCTTACCTACACTCACTCTTTCATACAGGCTAGCAAGCTATGTTGCATTGTGTGTTATTGAACAAATAAACCCCCCCATGTTTATACTAAGGTAGTGTAAACAATGTTCAGGTAGACCCATGTGAAAGGCCGCAGTCGTCTAACATGGCCTCATCTACTCCTAGTAGCATATGTTCCACATATCCATGTTTACTTTTAAATCTATAAATCACTTATGTCTACATCTATCACAGATCATTATTGACATACTTCTGTCTCTTTCCAAAGGAACAAACAACACTTCCTGTAGAACAGCCCCTCCATGTTGATGAACCTGCTGACGTCACCATCCTGCTCCCCCCATGGTTGATGACACCTTTCAAAAACTCCTAGACCCTACTAATTCACCTCTTCCGGTCTTGGCAAGTGAAGATGATGTTTCAGGGTCCTTAAAAGAAACTGCCATCCACAGGACAGGCTCCATCTAGATGTGCAATACCAGTAGAGGACTCCGAGGCCCCCAAGTTGAATTTCAGTGGCGAGTGGTAGGAGTCCAGCAGCACATGGGTGAGGAGGTGCAGATGGGGACAGAGATCATAGCAGGCACCCTAGAAGGAGCCCATAGGTGTCTGAGCTCTAATAAGGGTATGGCTAAGGCGATTACAGACACCTATACTTGGCTCCTTGGGATTGATGTTTCCCTAGCAGACATCCCTGGTGTCATGATGCAATATCAGCCCTCTATTTATGACACCAGTGAAGAAGCACACACCTGGGGGTCCATCTGTAATGTCATAGAATTAGTGAAGTGCAAGTTGAACTCCTACATAACCATGGTTGACCTTAATCACAACATTGTTCCTTTATCAGCAAGCCACCAGACTCTTGTCAGGGATTTGGTGGCTGCCTTACTGGCACATACAAATGCTGTTGGGGATAGGGAATCCACATCTTCTGCCCCTGATGTGTGTGTTCCTCAGATGCCTCCCATACAAACACCATCATCTGTAAGGGAGGCACAACACCCAGCAAAGGAGGAAGATGTGGAGTTCCCCAGTTTCCTTGTACTGGAAATGTTGGAAATAACATTTTTTCTGTGCCTCCTGGCTAGTTTTTTAGTGGCCTTGTGTTTAACATCACACCACCTCCTTTATCACCCAGTACTGTACTCATTGTTTGAGCACATGTTGATTTTATTAAGCTGTGGACTTTCAAACAACCCCACTTTCCCTAATGGCAATTTGTACCGCCTCACTGAAATACTCCTCATCTCAACATGTTACCTGACATGTCTTCAAAACAGACTCCGTCTGGTCATTTACGCTTTCAAGAAGTGTTGTTGTTTGCACAAAATAAACATTTTTATTCTTAATAAACAATGTGTGGGACCTACAATCTCATATAATCTTAACTCCTAATCAACATTTTGGCCTACATTGACATTGGCAGAAAGTACCGCCTACTGCCGCAGCAACAGCTGACAAAAGACTGTTGCCGCAGCTAACAGCCGCAAAATTATGACCACAGCTGGATTTCCGCCCCAAGAAGTGCGGAAATCTGGCTGTGGCCATGCTGGCAGATGGCATTAAGGTGGCACTCCTATCACCAGCAGCACCACGCCAGTAGACCGCCGCCAGGTGTATTATGAAAAATAATACGGCCTGGAGGTATTCTGCTGGTGGGCGCTGCTGGCGGTAGCAGCGCCCCGTCCCGTCCCCTGCCGGAAGACCCCTGGATTCAGGTAAATCGGGTTTCCGACAGGGGAAGGGAGTGGGGGTGTGTGTGTGTGTGTGGGGATGTGTCCAGGAGTGTGAGAGTGTGTGCATGAATGCAAATGTATATGTAGTGTTGTTTGCGTGTGTATGCATGTGTGAGAATGCGTGTAAGTATGAATATATGAATGCGTGTCTGTGTGTCAGTGTGAATGTGGTGTGGGTGTGTGCATGAATGAATGGATGCATGCATGCATGAATGCGTGCATGCCTGTGTGAGTCGGTGTGTGTATGTGTGGTGCGTGTCTCCGTGAGTGTGTGGGGGTGGGGGACTAGAAGGGGTGAGCGTGAATGGAGTGGGGCCGGGGCATCTGACGAGTTGTTGGGGGGAGGGGGCCTCCTATCAGTGACAGAGAAGAAATTCCCTGACACTATAGGCCCTACCGCCATGGTTTTCATGGCATTATGACCGCCACAAAAACCATGGCAGTAGGAAGGGTCAAAATGCCTGAGGTTGTACCATAGCAGCCGCTGGGCTGGAGAGTCTTATCTCCAGCCCAGCGGCTGCTGCCTCCATGGCGGTCGGAGTGGTACATTGGAGGGTTGGTTTAGCCAACCCGCCAATGCCATAAAGTGACGGTACCACATTACCACCAACCGCCGGGGTAAAAATTACCCCCTTTGTCTAAAACCAAAGAAAGTATTGTATGTGTTTTGCCGAAAGAATTAAATATACCATGGTGGAGGTGTATTGTCATAATCCACTTTTTATCAACTCAAGAAGTGGGAGCTTAAGTCAGTTGCACATGTTGTCTTTGGGGATGCACCTACAAAGAGTACATCCACTACAAAGGGGAAAATGAGGAATGTGTTGTGTCCAAATGGAACGTCAGTGTGTGACAACAAGCTGCAGTTACTTGAACGGCACAAAGGTAGAAACTCTTTCTAAATACACCAATACATACTTGCTATAAATGGAATGTGTGAGGCATGCAAGGACATAACACTGTTTCATGCATCCATATATATCTAGCTCAGTGAACCTGACAACATGATCAACCTATTATGATAACCGCAATGCCCAAACTGAAGAGATCATACAGTAAATACATCTGCATAGTTGAGCTAAAAATAGCCAGATAATCATGCCCATAATCTTCAAGAATTAGCATTATACGTGTGCCACACAAGGATGCACAAGGGCAATGCAATATATTGAATGTCAGTAAGCAAGAAATGCAAGGTCTTCTTATTGGGGCCCTTTATCAACTGATAAATGGTGAATAATACTACACTGGAATCAGTAGGGTAAAAGTGTCCCTCTGCCTCTCTGTAAGAGGCTTCATATGTGTTGAGTGTGAGTGCAACCGCACAATACATCTGTTGTACATTGTCAACACATATATTTACATAAGACCCCTACAATGGAAGCATAAACAATGCAACACCTCCCCAAGGCAAGAGGACACGGAGGCTTATGGGCATGAAATTTAGAAAGTACCTAACCAAAGTGAACAGCAGCTAACAACTCTGATTAATTTACACAATGGTGCAAGGGTTTGTGCGGTAGCGGCATGTGTCCCAGCACATCTAGTGACAAAACGACTTTAACTACAACTGCCCTGTCACTCTTAACAACTCTTAATTATGAAATTATGATGACGTGAAAGTATAAATAAATGTAATACTATAAAATCTATCTCAACAACCTACAACTACCTAACCTACACAAACTAGCCTTAACACTACTTTATACTATCTTAACTTATCTTAAACCACATACGCCCACCTATCATACACTTATTAACCTACAACTAGACTAAACTATCTTAACTTGTCTTTTCATAAATGACAAGTTAAACATCAACCACCACCCCCTTAGTACACATAGGTTGGTACAATACAAATAGTAACTACACCTAAACACATACTAACAGTACATGTAAAGCTAAGCAAATATATATATTTTTATTCGCATTTTTGTTTTTTAATTTTTTTCAGAATATGCAACATGAAACCCACACCCACTTAAAAATCTAAAACTATTAAAACAGAATTGTCAACAACTACCTAATACAACACCTAAGTACGCTATGGCTATACTTAAGCCTAACTAACACTATGGGGGTCATTCCAACCCTGGCGGTCGGTGTTAAAGCGGCGGTCAAACCGCCAACAGGCTGGCGATAAAAAAAATGCAATTCCGACCCTGGCGGAAACCGCCAACAGAGACCGCCACTTTAACACACCGCCCGCCACAGCGGGACAAACAAACAGCGCGGCGGTCACCGCCAATAGACAGGCGGGAGACAATGTACCGCCCACCCTATCACAACCCACCAATCCGCCACCTTTTCCGGGGCGGTAGCCCCGCCGATAAAAACACAGCGGAAACAGACATTTCAAACGGAAAATGCTCACCTCCATACACCCCACGAGGAATCTGGACAGCATGGAACCCGAACTACACTTCCTACCAGCCATTGTCTTCCTGCTCCTCTACCAGGAGCACGAACGCCGGCGCAGAAGACAACGGTGAGTACTGCACCTACGACACAGGGGAGGGGGAGGCAAAAAATTACGGGGACACACATATGCGACACACCCACCCTCACCCTCAACCACTACAACACACACATCAATGCATAGCAACACATCACAGTTACACCCCCAAACCCCCCGGAAGAATGCAAAGGCAAAAGGAAATGATTATAAATATAGAATTATATTGTAAGACTGAGTATAAAATATATCACACATCTATAACTTCATATACATAAATTGTCCAGTCCGATATGTCCATCAGCCATTGTTCGTGGGCCACTGGGCCAAAACACATGGGCAAAGCCCACACAGGATACCTGCCTCCAACGGAGAGAACACTGCAGGGGCATCAGATAGAAAAACTACAGGCACCTCAGGGGGAAGGGGGGGCACCTCAGCCTGATGAGTCCACGACGCCAGATCCACGAGGGGCCTCCATGGCCACTGTGCCATCCTGGGGAGTGCAAAGCCACAGTCTCTCAAGTCTCTACAGTGGGTGGCTTGCCCACTGCCATATCCTGGGGAGCGCAAAGCCACAGTCTCTCAAGTCTCTACAGTGGGTGGCTTGCCCACTGCCATATCCTGGGGAGTGCAAAGCCACAGTCTCTCAAGTCTCTACAGTGGGTGGGTTGCCCACTGTGCCATCCTGGGGAGTGCAAAGCCACAGTCTCTCAAGTCTCTACAGTGGGTGGTTTGCCCACTGTTCAATCCTGGGGAGTGCAAAGCCACAGCCTCTCAAGTGGATAACAGTCTCCACTGGTACTGGAGGGGGACTAGTGCCCAGAGTGCTTCGTGCAGCCCTGCCCGACACAGATGTGGGCCTGCCCCTTCCGCCAATGGGCCAGCGGTGCTTCAGATGAAGGGCCCAGTGCAGCGGTTCTTGAGACGGCGGTGCCCAGCGGAGCGGTGCTTGAGATGAAGGGCCCAGTTCAGCGGTGCTTGAGATGAAGGGCCCAGTTCAGCGGTGCTTGAGACGGCGGTGCCCTGTTCAGCGGTGCTTGAGATGAAGGGCCCAGTTCAGCGGTGCTTGAGATGAAGGGCCCAGTTCAGCGGTGCTTGAGATGAAGGGCCCAGTGCAGCGGTTTTTGAGACGGCAGTGCCCAGCGGAGCGGTGCTTGAGATGAAGGGCCCAGTCCAGCGGTTCTTGAGACGGCGGTGCCCAGCGGAGCGGTGCTTGAGATGAAAGGCCCAGTGCAGCGGTGCTTGAGATGGCGGTGCCCAGTTCAGTGGTGCTTGAGACGGCGGTGCCCAGCGGAGCGGTGCTTGAGATGAAGGGCCCAGTAAAGCGGTGCTTGAGACAGCGGTGCCCAGTTCAGCGGTGCTTGAGACGGCGGTGCCCAGTTTAGCGGTGCTTGAGATGAAGGGCCCAGTTCAGCGGTGCTTGAGACGGCGGTGCCCTGTTCAGAGGTGATTGAGATGAAGGGCCCAGTTCAGCGGTGCTTTAGATGAAGGGCCCAGTTCAGCGGTGCTTGAGATGAAGGGCCCAGTGCAGCGGTTTTTGAGACGGCGGTGCCCAGCGGAGCGGAGCTTGAGATGAAGGGCCCAGTGCAGCGGTTCTTGAGACGGCGGTGCCCAGCGGAGCGGTGTTTGACATGAAGGGCCCAGTTCAGCGGTGCTTGACATGAAGGGCCCAGTTCAGCGGTGCTTGAGATGAAGGGCCCAGTTCAGCGGTGCTTGAGATGAAGGGCCCAGTTCAGCAGTGCTTGAGATGAAGGGCCCAGCGGAGCGGTGCTTGAGATGAAGGGCCCAGTGCAGCGGTTCTTGAGACGGCGGTGCCCAGCGGAGCGGTGCTTGAGATGAAGGGCCCAGTGCAGCGGTGCTTGAGACGGCGGTGCCCAGTTCAGCAGTGCTTGAGACGGCGGTGCCTAGTTCAGCATTGCTTGAGATGAAGGGCCCAGTTCAGCGGTGCTTGACACGGCGGTGCCCTGTTCAGCGGTGCTTGAGATGAAGGGCCCAGTTCAGCGGTGCTTGAGACGGCGGTGCCCAGCGGAGCGGTGCTTGAGATGAAGGGCCCAGTGCAGCGGTTCTTGAGATGGCGGTGCCCAGCGGAGCGGTGCTTGAGATGAAGGGCCCAGTTCAGCGGTCCTTGCCCTGTTCAGCGGTGCTTGCCCTGTTCAGCGGTGCTTGCCTTGACGGTCCTTGCCTTGACGGTCCTTGCCCTGTTCAGCGGTGCTTGCCTTGGCGGTCCTTGCCCTGTTCAGCGGTGCTTGCCCTGTTCAGCAGTGCTTGCCTTGGCGGTCCTTGCCCTGTTCAGCGGTGCTTGCCTTGGCGGTCCTTGCCCTGTTCAGCGGTCCTTGCCCTGTTCAGCGGTCCTTGCCCTGTTCAGCGGTGCTTGCCTTGGCTGTCCTTGCCCTGTTCAGCGGTCCTTGCCCTGTTCAGCGGTCCTTGCCTTGGCCGTCCTTGCTCTGTTCAGCGGTGCTTGCCTTGGTGGTCCTTGCCCTGTTCAGCGGTGCTTGCCTTGGCGGTCCTTGCCCTGTTCAGCGGTGCTTACCTTGGCGGTCATTGCCCTGTTCAGCGGTGATTGCCTTGGCGGTCCTTGCCCTGTTCAGCGGTGCTTGCCTTGGCAGTCCTTGCCATGTTCAGCGGTGCTTGAGTTGGCGGTCCTTCATTGCCCAACTGGGCTGTGGCTGGCGGTCCTTCATTGCCCAGCTGGGCTGTGGCTGGCGGTCCTTCATTGCCCAGCTGGGCTGTGGCTGGCGGTCCTTCATTGCCCAGCTGGGCTGTGGCTGGCGGGGCCCTCCTGGGCAGCTGGGCTGTGGCTGGCGGGGCCCTCCTGGGCAGCTGGGCTGTGGCTGGCAGGGCCCTCCTGGGCTGCAGTACCGGGCCTGTGTGTGTCCTCCTGCATACCTGGGATGGGGCTGGTGGGGCCCTCCTGGCCAGCTGGCCTGCTGCCGGACTTGTGGGGCGTGCTGCCCTTCCCACCCTTCCCTGCACGCTTGTGGCCCTTTCCCACCTTTGGCGGTGTGCCAGGTGGCACCTCACTTCCTGACGGTGCCAATGTAGGGATTTTGGTCCCTGGGGTCTTTGGTCGCTCCCGCCGGGCACTGGCAATCTTAGGATGCTTTTCCGGTGGAGGGCTGGCCGTGCCTTGGCTCCTAGCTGAACTGGATGCCCTTGAGGGTGGGGGAGTTGTAGGAAAGAGGTCAAGTTTGGAAAGGAAAATCAATTTGGAAAGAGAGGGACGGGTAGGTGTAGTGGGTATGGGAGTGGAGGAAGAGGATGTGGTTGTAGGAGTGTGAAGTCTGGTGTCTTTGGGTGCAGGTGCTTGGGCTGGAGGCTGTCGTGAGGTGGATGGCTGTTGGGTGGGTGGCTGCCTGCGTTTGTGTAGTTTGGAGGAGGGGGTGACAGACACACTTGGAGAGGACACAGGAGACGTGTAAATGGTAGTGGTGGTGGTGACTGCACATGTGCAGAGTGTTCTGGTAGGTGTGCTGGTGATGGACGTAGTGGCTGAAGATGTTGTGCATGCAAGTGTGAGTGGAGACGTCACAGGGAGGGAGGAGGGAGACGAGGAGGAGGGGGACACAGTGGAGGCAGTGGGCATTGGTATGTCTGCATGTGGATGTTGCTTGTGTGAATGCTTGTGTGATGTGTGGTGCTTATGTCTGGATGAGCTTCCCTTGGGTGTAGAGGTGTGTGCAGGCTGGTCTGATGGTGTGTCTGGGATAGGCAGAGGTACAGGGGATTGGGTCTGGGTGGAGGAAGTTGGAGGGGGGAGGCTAGAGACAGGGACAATTGCTGCCGTCAGTGCTGAGGCCAGAGCATTGAACGATCGCTGATGGGCAGCCTGACCCGAATGAATGCCCTCCAGGTATGCATTACTCTGGTGCACCTCTCTTTGTACACCCTGGATGGCATTCAAAAGGGTAGACTGCCCAACAATGATGGTCCTTAGGAGGTCAATGACCTCCTCACTGAGGGCAGCAGGGGTGACAGGGGCAGGGCCTGAGGTGCCTGGGGCGAAGGAGATGCCCACCTTCCTGGGTGAGCGGGCAGGGGGCAAACGCTGAGGGGCTGCTGGGAGGGCGGTGCTGGTGCGCTGGGTGGCAGCTGTACCTGTTGTTGCGGGGGCACGGATGTTGCCGCCACCACAAGGGAGCTCCCTTCAGAGGACGAGTCGCTGTCACTGACATCAGCACGAGTCCCCGCTGTGGAGCTCCCCTCGCCCTCCGTCTCACTGGTGAAATCCGAGTCAGTTGCATGGCCCGCTATGGCCATGTGAGATGCAGCTCCCTCGTGCTCCGATGCCACTTCTCCTCCGCCTGATGATGCTAATGCACATATGAACAGGAAGACCACAAAAAAGGGGGGGACGAGAAATAAAGACATGTTGAGTGCATGGATTACCGCTACCGTTGGCGGACAAGACAGACACAGAAGCCCCCTGCACTACGCCGCGCACTTGGGGTCCACTACGCAATCCGTGGGACATGGCCTACAAGCCTATGGACGACAACTGCACACATAGATGACACAGGGCCATGGATACCTGTACTTGGCACCCTACAGAGGTGGGGGGCGGGGGCACAGGGCCATACTTTACGGAGAGGCCTAGCCTACAGAAATCGCCCTGGCTTAGGGATACCCACAGCCCTCCTCCCCCACCCAGACACCTCCACTGCGCGCAAAGTCAGAAGAATGTATTTGTACTCACCCCCTTGTGTCTGCTGTGATGTCTTCACGCGCCCATCCAAATCGGGGTAGGCCACCGCCAGGATCCGGGACATCAGGGGGGTCAATCGACGACTGGCACCCCTCCTACGTTGGGAGGACATCCCCAGCAGAACCTCGGCCGCCTTCCTGCTCTCGCGTCGGATGTCCTCCCACCTCTTCCGGCAGTGGGTGCCCCGTCTGTTGTGGACCCCCAGGGTCCGGACGTCCTTGGCGATGGCACGCCAAATCGCGACTTTCTGGTGGGCGCTGACCTATGTGACATGTACAGGGAGAGAAAAATTGTCATCACCTTCTGCATGCTCGATGTGAGTGGCCCCCCATCCCCACCCTTGCCATGTGGCACATGCTCTCATCTGTTGTTTGATGCATGCCTCAATCGCTCCCCTCCCCACCACCTTTCATCCACCCGACTCAACTCAGGCATTGCCCACTAAGCATGGTCCCAGTGTACTTACCTGTTGGTCTGGAGGACCGTAGAGTTGCGCATACTGGGGGAGGACCCCATCCACAAGTTTCTCCAACTCCTCCGCAGTGAAGGCAGGGGCCCTTTCCCCAGTCGCATGAGCCATTGTCTCTTCCAGACCGAGGTCACAGCAGCACTTGTAGGTCCTCTCCTGTCGAAGATCAGGTATCGAGTGATTAAGCAGATAGAAAATGGCAGTCACGCCCGCGGCGGTGCGTACCGCGGCGGTGCGTACCGCGACCGCCGGCGCACATCGTCATTGGCTCCTGAAACCCATAGGGTTCTATGTTAACCAATGCGGCTTACCGCCGCGGTCTTCGACCGCCTACCGCTGTGGTGTGCCACGCCAGCGCATTGACCTCACATCCCACTGTCGCACTTCACAGGTCAGGCAGCCGCCATTTCAAGGGCCCACATGGCCTATTTACCAACTGCATCACACAGACCTAGGCCATGCACCAACACTCATACAAGCCATTCAATGCATTGGGAATCGTGCTATGTGCAAGCTGTGGTTACGTACCTGTGGGTTGCTTGACTCTGTGCTCGCTGTTGTCCTTCATAGGCACCGTCCGCTGGGACATGCGAGGAGATGGAGGAATCTTCCCATGTACAGACCGCTGGTGGACCTGTCGACAATGGAGGAACGACATGTCATTCTGACATACAGGCTTGACTGAGCCACTATACAGGAACTGTGTGCCCAGCTGGAGCCAGACCTGATGTCACCCATCCGCCAACCCACAGGGATCCCCCCTCTAGTGCAGGTGCTGTCAGTACTCCATTCCTTAGCAAGTGGGTCATTTCAAACAACAGTGGCCATATCATCAGGGATGTCCCAGCTTATGTTTTCCAAGGTGTTGTCCAGAGTGTTGTCTGCCCTGCTGAAACACATGCGGAGCTACATCGTTTTCCCTGAGGTGGGGGATTTGCCTACAGTGAAGGGTGACTTCTATGCCCTTGGACATATCCCCAACATCATAGGTGCCATTGATGGGACACATGTTGCTTTGGTCCCCCCCAGCAGGAGTGAACAGGTGTACAGGAACCGGAAGAGTTATCATTCGATGAATGTACAGATGGTGTGTTTGGCTGAACAGTACATCTCCCATGTTAATGCCAAGTTCCCTGGGTCAGTGCATGACGCCTACATCCTGCGGAATAGCAGCAACCTGTATGTGATGGGTCAACTCCAGAGGCACCGGGTGTGGCTATTAGGGGACTCTGGTTACCCCAACCTGTCCTGGCTACTGACCCCATTGTGGAATCCCAGGACAAGGGCAGAGGAACGGTACAATGAGGCCCATGGGCGGACTAGGAGGGTGATCGAGCGAACCTTTGGCCTCCTGAAGGCCAGGTTCAGGTGCCTCCATATGACAGGTGGATCCCTAATGTACTCACAAAGAAGGTGTGCCAGATCATCGTGGCCTGCTGTATGCTTCACAACCTGGCTTTGTGCCGCCAGGTGCCTTTTCTACAGGAGGATGGTCCAGGTGGTGGTGTTGTAGCAGCTGTGGAGCCTGTGGAGAGTGAAGAGGAGGAAGCCGAAGAGGACGACATAGAGAACAGGAACACAGTAATACAGCAGTATTTTCAGTGACACACAGGTAAGAGTAGACACCGGCATATTACATTTACTTAATGACTCCTACCTCTCTACTGTCTGACTTTTTCCCCCAGTGTATGGTAACTGTGTTGTGACTTTCCCTTCCGTTTTCAGAGCTGTGGGCCCCACTGCGTGACATCTGCTTTGTTTCCCCATGGACTACAGCTGTGTGACAGCGGTTTGTTACCATCACAATGTGAATGAACATTTTGGCACGGTCATGTCTAATACATTTGTTCTAAATCACAGCCAGACTCCAGATTGTTTTGTGCAATAAGTGTTTTTATTCAAGTGCTCTACATTGGATGGGTGGTTGCAAATCGGTGAGTGGTGATGGTGGAGGATTGTCCATGGCAGAGTCCAGACTATCAGTTTCACAGGTGCATTGTCCAAATGCCTGTGGGAAGTGGAGCAGGGGCAGTTTAAGGTTGGACAGGGTGACAATGTGGGACAGTGGGATGACAATCAGGGCGGTATCCTTTGCTGGCAGGGTTCTTGACATCTTACTCTGTCTTCTTCCTGGATCTCAGGGCCCGCTTGCGGGGTGGTTCTCCTTCTTCAGGGGGTGGGGTTCTGGTGGCCTGTTGGTCTTGTGTCGGGGCCTCCTGTCCACTAGCGCCGGCGGAGGTGGTAGGCAGTTCTTGGTGCATGCTAGTGTCAGGGGCCCTTTGATGTGCCACAGTGTTCCGCAATGTCGTGACTACCTCATTCAGGGCCACTACGATGGTACCCATTGCGGAACTGATGTTTCTTAGTTCCTCCCTGAACCCCATATACTGTTCCTCCTGCAGAAGCTGGATCTCCTGAAACCTAGCCAGGACCGTCGCCATCGTCTCCTGGGAGCGGTGGTAAGCTCCCATGATGGAGGAGAGGGCCTCGTGGAGAGTGGGTTCCCTGGGCCTGTCCCCCCCTGTCGCACAGCAGCCCTCCCAGTTCCCCTGTTTCCCTGGGCCTCTGTCCCCTGGACCGTGTGCCCACTACTACTGCCCCCAGGTCCCTCTTGTTGTTGGGGTGGTGGGTTAGCCTGGGTTCCCTGTAGTGGTGGACACACCGCTGATTGACATGTCCTGGGGACAGAGGTATGGGCCTGCTGGGTGGGTGCTGTGCTGGTATTCCCAGAGGGGGGAAGGTCTACTGTGGCCTGTGGCTGTGTGAGGGGAACCGACTGTCCCGAGGTCCCCGATGGGCCGGGCTGGTCATCTAGATCCAGGGAGACAGAGCTGCTGTCCTCACTGTGGGCCTCTTCTGGGGGTGGAGGGGACATTTGTGGACCCTCCAGCGCGGTGACGTGGCGTTCGGGTCCTGCAGGGGTATAAAAGCATGGTTATTGCTCCTGTGCGTGTCATAGCGTGCAATGGGTGGGTGCCCGTGTACCCCAGTGCTGGCATTCCTTTGTGGGGGCTGTTGTGATGGTGGTTGGGGGGAGGGGGGGTTTGTATGTGTATGTGCAGTGGGCATGCTTAGGTGATGGGTGTCCATGCTTTGTGGACGCATGCAGGGCTAGGTGTTGGGATGGGTGGGTTGTGATGGTGAGAAAGTTGCAAGGAGTAGGATGTGATGGGGGTGAGGGTGAGGGTGGGGGTATGAGTTGGCATGCTGGTGGGGTGGGGGGGAGAAGTAGTTAAGATTTGCCTTACCAGAGTCCATTCCTCCACCTACTCCTGCGAGGCCCTCAGGATGCAGGATGTTCAAGACTTGCTCCTCCCATGTTGTAAATTCTGGGGGAGGAGGTGGGGGTCCGCCGCCAGTCTTCTGCACCGCGATGTTGTGCCTGGATACCATGGAACGCACCTTCCCCCGTAGGTCGTTCCACCTCTTCCTGAAGTCGTCCCGATTTCTTGGGTGCTGTCCCACAGCGTTGACCCTGTCCACTATTCTGCTCCATAGCTCCATCTTCCTGGCAATGGTGGTGTGCTGCACCTGTGCCCTGAACAGCTGTGGCTCTACTCGTACAATTGCCTCCACCATGACCCTGAGTTCATCATCAGAGAAGCTGGGGTGTCTTTGCGGTGCCATGGGGTGGTGTGGGTGATGTGTGGGGTGATTTGTGTGCTGCTAAATGTGGTGATGTGTATTGTTGTGTTGTGTGAAGTGCATGCAGATATTGCTGGGTGACAGTGAATTGGGCGTATGGGTGCTCGGATGTCTTTTCTCGGTGCGTGTTCAGGAATCTCTAGGAGTGGAGGTTTGTGGGTGATGTGGGTGTGTGTTTTATATTTAATTGGCTGTGTGGGAGTGGTGTGTGTATGTGTCTCAGGTGTGTGCATTTTGAATTGTCCAATGTGGTTGTATTTTGTAAGTGTGTGTGTATTTTGACTGCGGCGGTGTGTACCGCCAATGGAATACCGCGGTTGAAAGACCGCCGCGTGGATCCGTGTGTCGTGATAGTGTGGGCGTATTTCTGTTGGCTTGACGGTGGAGGTTTGGTCATCGCCAGTTTCCCGCTGGCCTTTGGTGTGGCGGACTTTTGTGGATGTCTGTATTTTGGCGGTTTGCCTGTTGTGGGTCAGAATGACCGTGGCGGTTTACCGCGGCTGCGGCGGTCTTATGGCGGTCTTCTGAACGGCGGTAAGCGCCTTTTACCGCTGAGGTTGGAATGACCACCTATGTCTACTAACCATACAATAAAAACAACATAATAATAAAAAATAGGGAGGGGAAATGCCCAGAGGGAGAGTTCACACCAGTTTGGAAACCTTCACCATGGCATCTTGAATGTTGAGTACATGTTCTCGCATGCTGGCCTGCTCCTGTTTTATTTCGTCCAGTCTCTTATTTATCTTGCATACTTCCTTGAGGATGAAATATTTGAAAACTGCTTTTCTGGCACTTCTTGATCTCCTGGGCTGCACTGTTGGTGGGTGGGAAGCAGCAGATGTACTTGGTGTTGCCAGGAGTTGGGACGGCTGCTACTGCTGTTGTGTACTTGTCGTGGCCTTGGAAACACCAAATGCTGCTTTGCTGACTTAGATGTGGCACTTCCAGGACCCCCACACGTTCCACCTCTCATAAGGTTTGTCCATCTTCCAGAAGGCCTTGGAAATGTGCCTAATGTGGCCGTAGCATTCCTTGCCTAGCTCAAATGTTTTTTTCTTGGTCAGCTGTCATGTTATCTAAGGAGGTAAAGTTAAACCTCTTTAGCTTAATCTGTAAATGCACATGATGTTTGTAAAAATATACTGGCATAGTCATACCATCATATGAACTGTCTAAACCAACTCCAAATTTTGAGATAGAGATGTGGAGGCTATACCTTTGGTGCCAAGGCATCTCCTACTTGAACAAGGCTAAGTGAGTCAAGTACAGTCACTGTAGGTGCGCTACATGGAAATGTAGTTTATTTGAAATTGGAAACATAGTACACAATTTTAAATTTGAAACTTTGGGTGTTGGTATTGCATCATGCAAGTGGACTGAAATTTGCTCATCTACAATGTGAAAGTTGATAAGGGAAGACAGTCCTGGTAGTGTGCCTCTGCATTGTATAATTCATCAAGAGTCACACAAGGCAGCACACATTGTTGACTTTACTTGCACATGGTCAGGTAGCTAAAACATGAATGGGGGTAGGTGTTTTTCACCTACAAAACATAACTGGTGTAGATTGCACCCATTTAGCGTCAGGCAAATGCCTTGAAATCTGATACATAGCTTCCGGTACACATTTTTACAAAAGCATATTGATCTTTACTTATATATGTTTCACTACACTCATTGTATTCTTGAGGTGAAATGATGCTTTACACAAAACTCCCTTGTCTTATTTCTATGGTTAATGTCACACGTTGCTAATTTATCAGGATATTGTGTTCTGTTACAGACCTTTCAGTCTGCTTACCTTGCATAGCTGTACAAAGCATGGTAAATGTGTACTTTGTCCACTGTGACCAGATGTGGTATTTACATAAATCTGCCCCTGAAAGGTGGACATGTGTAGAGTTTAGTGTATCTCAACCCATGCGTGTATGCCTTCTTTCCATATGACATCTTAACATTTACACTTGAGAATAGGCTTTTGGCCATGGCAGATATCTCTAATGATCTGTGATGGTATCTGGTGTTACGGGGTACCAGCACATTACCCTCTTTGATACAGCAAAACACATCTAGCCAGTTGACTTGCCATATAGATGTGTGTATAGCTGAAGATATGGCCATTTGTTTCTATTCAGCTAAGAAATGAAATTTATACATGTTGAGGCTTACAACTAGTTGACAGGATGAGAGTGACCATGTAGTTGAATTGACATTCACACACATACCAACTACACAATGGTAGATTTCAATACTAAAGGTTTATGGGATGTGAAGTTAACATGGTTTCAGAAATTTCAGGTGTCCTTTTGCTTTGATTCAGACACAAAATGGCAACAGCTTTGTCCCTTCTCGTGAGACCAGCCATTGTGTGTACAATGTCTCCCTTAGAGTCTTCTGCATGTTCACCTCATGTGGGATTGAGCCCTCATAGTCCCATGGGACATTGGTCCTTGCATATATATTGTCCAATATGGCACAAACTAAAATAATTTTACATACAATGTCAGGTGAACAGAGTGGCATTGAACTTCCTCTGTCCCTTTGTCTGTGGATTTGTGTACAGTGTCAGCATCCATGGGTGCAAGCCCTATCCCTGGTCACCTAAAGATAGACAAAATCAAAAATCAATGAAAGTATTCTTTGTACTTCAACCATCTACCTCTTTAACATTTATCTGCAGGCATTATAATACACATTTTTATTTCATTGACACTGATATTTTTTCATTATAGTTGCACAGTACATTACACATGATTGCTGCTATATTTTGGATAACTTTAACATGTTGTACAGCATGTAAGGGATACTACACATCAACAGGAGAGTTCATGTGTTTAGAGAGAAGATAGGCCAAAGAAGCTAATTAGACTATTTGTATCTGCTAAGTGTAAATTGTGAACTAAATGTGTGACATGTCTCCAGATTTAGAAGGAAATCACTTGCAACCACATTAAAATATACGGATTGGAATGGGTACAATAAATTTGTCAGTCAATAGTTAATTTGAAATTATTTAATCTATGATGTGCTTGGTTACATACATGGTATGCCAGGTCCCTACATTGTTTTTTTATAAATGTGCATGTGCAGTTACAAGTTACAAGTTACCATTGTATGGTCTCTGAAATGGATGCTTTTGTTTTAAATTATCGTCATTCAGGTATTTAATTAACCATGGCAAGTTTTCTACATGTACATTAATTACACAGATGAATGGAAAAGTGGGAGTATTTAGAATAAGGCGTAATTATATTTTGAAGACTGGCTTGGTCCAACAGACCTGTACAGTAACATTTATGTTAGTAAAAGTATGTATGTGTAATATCTATTTTAAAAAGTCTGTCATTATTGGCTTTGACTCATATAGCATTTTATCATAATTTTTATGTAGATGTGCTTGTGTTTATTACAGAGGGATACCCTTCCATCCTCACTATGTGACGACCTATGGTTGTTTCTATTATTGTATGATGTCTGCATTTACCTATGTAAGCAATGTGTGTGAATGATTTTGATTTATGTGTGAGGCTGCTAATATAGCCAACTTGGGTCATGTAGGTACTAATCTATTAACTGACGAAGAATGATGATGTACTTTATTACGAATGAGGTAATGGTACTTTGAATATTGCAATCGCGGCTGTATACCTGCCATTTGTTCTTACCTTGATTGCACATTCTTACTTTATTTGATCCAACACTTTCAGTGAAAGACACTCATTGATATTTGAGGGTGCATTCACATTTGTGGTCCTGCCATGTGTGAAACTGATAGTTGGGATGTCAAAATCTTGCCAAAACAATTTTGGTATGCAAAGTTTTACATATAAGCTTATACTTGATACACCATCACACATATCCCACAAAATGTAAAGGTTGTTCATTTCATGTAGACTTCTGAAGAATTGTGGGACCCATGTTTTTTTAATTTGCTGTTACTTCAATTAAACTACTTCTGATTCTGTCAGCTCACACTTTATGCCAGGTTATACCACCTAGCACTGTTTATTTTAATCTCCTTTCATTTCTGAATCTGTGAAGTAATCACAAATTTGGACAACATTGGCTACATGTTTGTGTGACATACTACCATTAGGTCCACATCACACAATGCAAACACGAAAACACAGATGGGTGTTCAGTCATTTATTTAAATTTAGGTAAACTATTAATTAATCTGCCTTCCTTACCAATGAGTAATCCATTTCTGTAATAGCCATTCTCAAACCGCTCATTGATGAGACTGTGGCGGACTATGTATGTGTCACGGGCACTTTGAGGGTATTTTGTCAGGATGTTGATGAAGAGTCGCTGATTGTCCACTATTTGCTTGGACATTTATGGAATAATTATGTTTCTGGTTCCTGTATAGGCGTGCCGTGGCTGCAGGGGGCACACATTTCATATGTGTAAGATCAATGGCACCAAGCACATGGGAGAATCCTGGTATGTTGTAACACTCTTGCTTTGCCTCCAGTTGCTGTCCATTAGTGTGGGGGAAGTGTAGTTACTGTGGGGTCACTTTTATTATGGCACACAAAACACATGGGGGAAAGGCAGATATTGCTCCCTGTTATATATCTTCCAATCTTGCAGCTGTGGTTTGAATGATCGTGAGGCCAAGATGTATAGCACAGTCAGCAATTTCACTTTGGCTTCTGCGTGAAGTCTATGATGAACTCCTGCTTCAACATGTAGTAATGAAAGCCCTCTTCCTACCTGAGGTCAATGAGGGATCTGCACTCCCAAAATACATGATCCCTCCTCCTTCACTGCATACATGGTGGTGGTCTCCTTGCTACTCCTAGTTGCAGAATGATGACCTCCATGGTGTAGTTGATCCTGTCAAAGTGTTTTGTGATGTTCAGATTTTAATACCGTAGACAGTGGATCACATGCTACATCTGGTTTGCTGATGCACAGCAATTCTGGTGCATTTCAGGCTTTGCATTGAACTTTCCTGAGATTTGTGACGCAGTGCTAAAGCCATAAATATCGTTGTTTTACAGGTGTGCCAGAATATGTGGGGGAATACCTACGTTGCATATGTCAAATGCTGCATGACACAGTTGCTTTTAGAGCAGCATTGATCCCATGGAACACTTGATTTAAAAAAAATGACTTTGGGCTTCTAATGCCGTTGCATCACAATTTATGGCTCAATGCCAGCATAAGCCTCTCATAAATATGCCCCTTTATCTATGTCACGCACATATATGCACACAGACTTGTGCCCACCCTCCCACACACACACAATGCAAACCCACAATCACTGACCCAAAAATGTCCTTCACCAATACATACATTGTGAGGCTCACATCCATAAATGCCCCTCAAAAACATCCTCTAGAAGGGGCCCTGACAGTATTTCCATGTGCTGAATATCTAACTCTTACTTCTACCCCTTTCATATAGCCAGTCTTACAAGTAGGTTGGTTACTTGGATGCTTCAGCTGGGGCTGGAGTTATTGAATGTGCAGCAGGACAATACACAGCAGATTTTGCAAAGCAGACCAACTTTATAGACAGGTAAGTTCTTATGCTGACAATGTCAGTCACACACTACATTGGGGTTTAGCCCTAACACTATTTTTACAATACGTTTGGTGATGGGGTATGTTTGTTGTCAAGGCTTACCTTGATATTTGTATTGTTAGACCATTGTGCACACAACATTTTTTATCTTTGATTTAAGATTCTGGGTTCTTGTCCCTTTCCACACCTGCCACTTCATAGAGCTCTGCTCTACGCACTGCAGCAATATTTGGACGGGCACTACACAGCACATGGATGATACTGACTGGCGAATAAAATATCTGCTGTTCTGGTTGAGCCTACTCTCTGTAGCTGGATGTCAGTTTTCACACTTTCAAATTTGCACCCTGCTCAATATGTAATGCAATTCTTAAAGATGTATATATTTTCTTATGAAATCGCTATTAGACTTGGCAATGTAATGGGAGAACTATAACATATCTGTAAGGCTTTATCTTGCCTTAAAGGTGAGGAATCTGCGTGGTTCTAAACATAATAGTTTAAACCCAATAATTAGTATCTTCATGTCTAATAAATCTAATTTATCTATATATGCCTCCCTCTCTCCTGCCAGCTTCAGACATGCAACTGCCCCTGCTGTATGCCTTGCAATAAGCAATGCTGATTGCATCAGGCAACAACCTGGAAGCTACTATTTAAACCTCTACCATGTGTCGTTTAAGTACATCTGGGAACTGCTGATCTTAACTGCTGCATCTCATTATCAGTTATGTAAATAACTTATTTATCACACTGCTTTAATATTTAAATTGCTAAATATATTTTAGTGTTGTTGATTGTTTTCCTTTCTTGTATGTAGTTGTGTGTCAGTATGTGTGGTCATCATTAATTGTATTGATTAACAACATAAATTCAGAATAATTCTTAGCTCTGGAGCTAACTATAAGGACACAGATTCAGAAGCTGATCTCATAGGGGTTACCATGAAATTACATTTCTGTGGCTCAAGATGATGATTTTTCATATTGTTGAGATGTAATATTTGAATGCACGGGTCAACACTTAATTTCATATGTTTATGTATGTTCCAATGGTACTAAGGGCCAGATGTAGTAAGATATAATTTTGCGACTTGGAAATTGCGAGTCAGTGCGACTCGCAATTTCCAAGTCGCAAAATCATATGCAGAATGGTGTCTCAGGCACCTTCTGCGAATCGCAAGGGGGTCGCAAAGACCCACCTCATTAATATTAATGAGGTGGGTCCCAATTTGCGCCCCCCGTGCGATTCCTTGAACTCACAGGGATGGTGGCCTGCTGGAGACAGCAGACCTCCATATCTGTGACTGCTTTTTTAATAAAGCAGTTTTGTTTTTTTGTTTGTATTGCTGCCCGTTTTCCTTAAAGGAAAACGAGTTGCAATACAAAAGAAAAAATGAAACCATATGGTTTCGTTTTTACAGAGTAGGCAGTGGTCCATTGGACCACTGCCTACTATGAAAAAATATTTATGATGACATTCGCAAAGGGGAAGGGGTCCCATGAGGACCCCTTCCCTTTTGCGAATGAGTTAAGCCCCACTTGACATGGGTGCTAACTGCGAATTGCTTTGCGACAGCGTTTGCGGTCACAAAGCAATTCTGCATCGCGGTGCGAATCACAAATAGAAAGGGAACACCCCTTCCTATTTGCGAGTTGCATTCCCATTTTGCAAGTCGGAACCGACTCGCAAAATGGGAACGTGCATCGCGATGCGCGTTTTGCATGGCGCAAATTGCACATTTCACAGTTTGCGCCATGCAAAACGCTTCGTACATCTGGACCTAACTTTCTTATTTGTTAGCAGAACAATGTCAATTAAAATATTGACCTTTAGACAAACTATACTTCATTTTCTTTAAATGTTTATATCTCATTCTTCCAGGAACAAAGCACTTTGTGCTGGACAATCATGCGGAAACATCTTCAAGTGAAGTACGGCGAGCAATTTGAAAGGGGGAATTCTAATACTCCTCAAGTTACCATCACAGTGGCCAACATTGCATGAGAAGAAGAACAATATCAGAGGAGCAGGAACTGGCCCATGAGTAGGAGGAGGACTTAGATGAGGGAGAGGACATTGTTCCTCCATGCAGATCTTCTCCAAGAAGGTCACTTCACGGCTGGCCAGACTCACTCTGAGAATGAGCAGTCTCCAACCATTAGCTAAGATGCCAAAGATGTTTTTCACATCTATGCAATACTCACCTCCTCATAGTCATCAATTAGCAGATACATCTGCACAATATTCTATACACTCCTTCCATGAAGATATATTTCTGGTCTCCTCTCATTTATTTGTGAAAGAGAACACCCCACATGAGGAATAAGTATGCCACATTCATCATTCCTCAACTCACAATCTCCTAGATGGCACCCTTCCCCATGCTGTAACATCTACGCATAATACCAGATAGACACACACGCAGGGTAGTTTGCTTTCTGTGAGGATCATTTTTCTCATGTGGGAGGATGTTTATGCAAAGGAATCTAATTTAGTAAGTCACAACACATCCTAAGTTAGCCTATGCTCACCCCCCGGTAGCTTAGCACAGAGCAGACAGGCTCAACTTAGAAGGCAAGGTGTAAAGTAGTTGTGCAATAACTCATACCATTACACAACGAAATACCACATAAAGTACTCCTCATCAGTTTAGGAAAATAGATAATATTTATGTGAACAAAATAAGACCGAAACAACAAAAATCAATATGCAAAAGTTAAGATATGACTTTTTAAAGGTTTAAATGAGTCTCAATCCCTAAGAATCAGTGGTTGTATCCTTTTAACACACAGTAACTTGGATGCATCAAAAATAGCAATGTAAAGGGGCCCCCCGAGGAGGAGATTAATTGAAATGTAAACCAATACATCAATTTTTCCTGCATTGCAAAGGTTTCTTTCCTCACTGCAAGGGGTGAGTCATTTTTTTCCATGCTGCAAGGTGATGCGTTGGTTTCCAGGAGCACAGCTTTGGTTCCTCACTGCTATGCAGGGATATTTTGACACCCAGGGACAATGTGTAGAAAACCCAGAACGCATTGAGCGGAGGCAACAGATGTTGCGTCTATCCTACAGACGATGCTGTGATTTTTCAGTTGCACGGAAGGCACTGCGACAGGTGTTGCATTGAATTTTTGAAGCGTTGTGTTCATATTCACATGCTCTGGAGTTTTTCTTCTTTGGTGAAGTCTTTGAAAGTCTTGAGACCTCAAAATAGGAGGCAAGCTCAATCCAAGCTCTTGGAGAGCACCTGAGGAGGAAGGTAGAGTCCTTCCAGCATAGTTAGGGTTCAGCAGACAACAGGGCAACAAACAGGGAGCAGTCCTTCCAGTAAAGCAGTCAAGATGAGTCCTTTGGGCATCCAGGCAGTCCCTGTGACAGAATTCAGTTGTAGGTCCAGAAATGTCTAATGTGGTGGGGTCACTGACCCCGTATATACACCCAAAAGTGCCTTTGAAGCAGAGGAAACTTCAAAGAGTGGTTTTGAAGTGCACAATTTCCCCTTTCAACCCAGCCTGGTCTGCCAGGAGCCGTGTGGGGTTTTTTCAGTCCTGTGTGTGACTGTAGGCCACTGGCCTTTGAAGTGTAAGAGAGAGCCCCTCGACCCTCCCTGCCCACAAAAACCCATCAGTATGTAGATGAATGCAGATGCAGCTGAGTATCCTGTGTTTATGGCTATCTAGGAGGAATGCACAAAGGGAGCTGTCAATCAGCACAGACCAGACATGGATCGGAGACAGGCTGTAAGGCACAGATGGCAGTAAGTGAATATAAATACCTACTATTTTGTAAAAGTGGCATTTCTGAAATAGTAATGTAGAATCCAAATTCACCTGTAGGTAGGATTTCTCACTACCATTCCAACTATACCAAATATGACAATTCTATTCCTCTCAGATCAGACATTACCACATAAAAGCATACAAAGGAATCTCTAATGCTGGCCTATGAGAGGAGCAGGCTTCACAGTATTGAAAAACAACATTGGGAATTTTTCACTACAAAGACAGGTAAAATCTATAAGTACATGTCCTGTATTTTAATTGCATAACACCCTCTCCTATGGCCTACCTAGGGCCTACCTTAGGGGTGACATACGGATGAAAAGTAGAATTTAATTTAAGGCTTGGAAAGTAGTTTTAAATGCCCCGTCCAAGTGGAATTGAAACTCTACACACACAGCCTAGAAATGGTGGACCTGAGACATGGTTACAGGGCTATTTAGGTGATGGCACAATCAGTGCTGCAGGCCCACTAGTAACATTTAATTTACAGGCTCTGGTTATCTAGTGCACTTTACTAGGGACTTACAGGTGCATTAAATATGCCAATTGGCTATGAGCCAATGTTACATTGTTTAGGGGAGAGAGCGCAATCACTGGTCAACAGTGGTAAAGTGAGCTGAGTCCTAAAGCCAGCAAAAAGGAAATCAGAAAAATGGAGGGAGGCAGAAACAAACCTGGGGGAAGACCACCCTAAGGCTGCCAGGTCTAACAACTCCCTCAGATGATCAGATGATGAATATCCAGACCCTTGCCTTAGATATCATTGTGAATTACTACCAAAATATGGGAACAATTTGCTGATAACTTCTTGGATGTTTTAAGAAAGAGAGTGCAGGGCAGGATGCCGTGGCAATTAATATGATAGAGGGAATAAACAAAACATGCCAATGTCATTCTTCATGGCCAACGTGTGCACAAAATTCCAGAAAGACAACTCGATTTAGATGGATATACTACCTGACCTCCTCACACTTCTACTACAGCCACCTGCAAAAACTGTACATATACGTCATCATCAACACCACCTCAACTTCCAATACCACTTACTCAACTACCAACCACCCTAGCATACGATCAAGCAATCTCCCCACCAGTGTTGTATAGGCAGAGTAGTAGGACAAACCCCAGCAATAACTTGTGTTTTGTGTTCTTTCGAAATTCTAAACCTAGCATCCCTCTTACTAAATGCCTTATGTAAAACAAAACTTGTGTATCTCTTTCCCTTAAAGATTTGTATCTGGCTTTCATCTGTGTAAAATATATAGACCCTTATTTTGACTTTGTCGATCAATTTCCCTGACCGCCAAAGCAAAGGACAAACCTGTCACCAGACCGCCATACTACGAGAGCTGCCAAATGTCCGCCATCTTTGTGGTGGAAAGTCTCCAGCAGTCGTGCTGGCTGTCTGCAGTGCTGTAATATGGCTTGGCAGAGTCCTGCTGCGTGGTGGTGCTGGTGATGAAAGACCGCCTGGACCCTTCCCTTCCTGGACATCCTTCTCGATGAAGAAGGTAAGTGGGTGTCCAAAAGAGAGGGTGCCTGTGTATGTGGGTGCATGTGTGCATATCTGCGAAGGGGGAGTGGGTGGAAAATGCATGCGTGTATGCGAGTGAATGAGAATATGTGTGTGGATGAATGTGAGTGAGTGGGGGTTTCTGCGTGGATGAATGCGAGTAAGTGGGATTGTCCGTGTGCATGAATGCGAGTGAGCGGAGGTGCCTGTGTGGATGAATACGAGTGAGTGGGGGTGTCTGAGTGCAAGTATGCATATGCGGAATGGGTGTGTGTGTGAATGCACGTGTGTGTAAAGGGGCAGGGGTGTTTGTGAGTGTGTGACGGGTGGGGAGGATGTGTGCATGTGTGGCAACATGATGTGTGTGTGCTAGCGACAGGAATGAAGGTTCCTGTTGCCAGGTGCTTGACCACCAGGATTTTGATGGTGGGGTGACTGTCACGTAAAGCCTGGCAGTTTGCAGTATTGTAATCCAGCCGGCAGGCTGAGGCCTGCTGCCAGATTGGAGGTGCTCACCGACAGCCAGAGCTCCACAACTCTTAATGTGGCGGTCCTTACCGCCAGCTCAGCTCAATGAGGGCCATAGTCTTGAAGTTACATACAAAATTGTTTTTGGTCTGTTTTTTGTTGACCTTCAAAGTATATAGCATTAAAAAATATAATTTTATGGGAAACATTTTCTAAACAAAAAACATTTCATTTTCCGTACATTCAATGTAGTACTCTGCAAATAATGTAATAATTAATAAAGTTATTAATAGTTAAAACGTTTGGATTTTTTTAATAACAAATTGGAAAAAAGTATTAGGAAAAATATTGTTTTTGAGGAAAATTTAAACTTCCCTTGGGAATGGGCAAAATGATTGGATTCTTAATAAAGAAATGAAATCTAAACTTGGAGTGGGTGGGAAAATAATCAACACAAGCGAGGAAACAGCAAGGGTAGAAATCTATATACAAAAAGGACCAAATAAAGGAAATGTTCAAAAAGAGTTGAAAAAAATGTATTCACTGTCCTAAACTATAATAAAGCCATATACCCCTATTGCAGAGGTAGTGACTAAGTGCCAGATGTAGGAAGTTTGCGACATGCAAAAGGCCGAACGCGATGCTCATCCTCAAATTGCGAGCTGGTACCGACTTGCAATTTGATGATGCGACTCGCCAATTGGAAGGGGTGTTCCCTTCCTATTTGCGACCGCATCACCATGCTGAGTTGCTTTGCAACCACGAATGCGGTCGCAAACCAACTCGCAGTTACCACCCACTTGAAGTGGGTGGTAACGCATTCGCAAACGGGAAGGGGTCCCCATGGGACCCCTTCCCCTTTGTGAATGTCGCTGAAAATATTTTTCAGAGCAGGCAGTGGTCCAATGGACCACTGCCTACTCTGAAAAAATTCAACCAAATGGTTTCATTATTTTTTTGAATTGCAACTCATTTTCCTTTAAGGAAAACGGGCTGCAATTCAACAAAAAAAAACTGCTTTATTAAAAAAAGCAGTCACAGACATGGAGGTCTGCTGTCTTCAGCAGGCCACCATCCCTGTGAGTGCAGGGACTCGCTATGGGGTATTGTTTTGCTACATCTGGCCCTAAGTCATGTTCCTGGCTTGGAGGCAAAAGTTCCTGGCCACATTCTCTGTAGGAAAGTAGCCTCTTTCCAGCTTAGTTAACCCCACTTTTGACCTGCTTGTCAGTGTGTTTCACCTGATAACCAGGACCCCAGTAGTTATGATCTCTCTCTTAAATTATGCTTGTTGCATACTGGTAACTCAGTATTTCACCCACAATTGGCATACTGGTGCCCCCCTTATAAGCCCCTGGTATATGGTGCTTAGGTACCCAGGGCACTGGGGTTCCAGAGGATCCCTATGGGCTTCAGCATATATTTTGCCACCCATAGGGAGCCCATGCAAAGGCTTCTGAAGGACTGCCATTACAGCCTGCTTGAAAAGGTGCAGGCACCCTTTCACTGCCATTTACACTGCACCAGGTCCACTTATAAGACACCCCATAGCCATCCATCCCTGAGGGCAGGCTGCAGACTACCTGTGTGTGAGAGCACCTTGCACTAGCAGATGTGTCCCCACGACCTCCAGGACCATTTTCTCGTACTTTGTGAGTGCGCTTTTACGCATGTATTGGACATAAGTCACTACCTATGTCCAGCTACATAATTGTAACTCCGAACATAGGCATATTTGGGATAAAACATGTTGGAATCATACCCAAGGCCTTTGCAAGCATTGGTTGTATGATTCCATGCACTCTGGGGGCTACTTAGAGGACCCCAAGTATTCTCATTACAGACTTCTGAGGTTTTCTAGTCAGCCCCAGCTGATGCCACCTCTCAGACAGGTTTCTACCCTACTGTTGCTTGAAAAGCTCAAGCCCAGGAGGGCAGAACAAAGGTTTTCATTTGGGAGAGGAGTGTTACACCCTCCCCCTTTGGAAATAGGTGTTGCATGCTTGGGAGGGGTAGCCTCCCCAAGCCACTGGAACTGCTTTGCTGGCACATTTGGTGCCCTCCTTGCATGATAAATCTACACTGGTTCAGGGACCCCAGTCCCTGCTCTGGAGCGAAACTGGACAAAGGAAAGGGGAGCGACCACTTCCCTGTCCATCACCACCTAAGGGGTGGTGCTCGGAGCTCCTCCAGACGGTACCTTGGTTTAGCCATCTTGGATTTCATGTTGGCAGGGACCTCTGGAAGCATCTGAGTGGCTAGTGCCAGTAGGTGACATCAGGGCCCTCCCCTGAAAGGTGCTCACCTGTTTAGCTGACCAACCCCCTTTCAGCGCTATCTAGAGTCTCTCCTTTGGGTGGTTCTTCAGATTCGGATTTCAAGACTTCAGCAGGAATCCTCTGCATCCTCCTCTTCAACTTCTCACCGAAGAAACTGCATCCGGACCCTCCAAGAACTCTACAAACTGCAACAAAGAAGCAAAGAGGACTTCTGCAACCTTGTATCTTCAGCTCCTGCCAGCAACTGCAACTGTTTCCCAGTTGTGCATACTCAGAGGATCACTTGTCTTCAGCCTTCACTGGGAAAGTGAAGGAATATCCCTTGGGGTGAGGGAGTCACTCCTTTGCTTCAGCAGGCACCTACTGCAATGATGACCTGCTGCGTAGATCCCCTCTCATTCTGAGCTTTAGGGATCCTGAATCACGGGTGGTAGACTGAATTGGTCCCGGTGGTCCTGACGCCCTACTGTCTAATTTTGGTGGAGGTAGGAGCCTGCCTCCCCATGCAAGACAGTACTCCCATGCACAGCATGTTTTACAGTTGCCGAGGCTTGTTGGCATCCTTCCACAAAGTTCTTTGTGCATCTTGCAGCTCCGTCCCCGGCAGTCTATTCTGTGACACACATCTGTGTGGTTCTCCGATGGGGTGGGAGCCTTTGTCATAATGCTGCCTGGGCCTCTTCTTGCACCTCCTTTGTCCCCGTGCTGTGGGACTCCTGTGTGCGCTGCCTGGTTTTCTGTGGGCTCTCTGAGTTGCTGAGAGCCCCCTCTGACTTTCCCTCCTGGGTATAGTCCACCAGGTCCCTCCTGGTCCCTGACAGCGCCATTTTCCGCTATCTGCAAGCTTTCCATGTGCCAAGGCTTGTTGCCTTGTTTCTCTGTGTGTTCTGGGAAAGTTACTATGTTTTACTCTTGCTTTCTTAGACACTGGGGTGGGTTCTAATACTTACCTTTGGGGTTTTCTAGTACTCCCAGCACCCCTCTACACACTACACTTTCCTCGGTGGGAAACCAACATTTGCATTCCTCTTTCTTAGTATATGGTTTGTGTTCCCCCATGCTAATTTCTAACTATTGTGATTTTCACTAATTGGACTGTTTTCTAACTCCCTTATGCCTATTTCTGCATACTAATGTATATAATTTGTGTATTACTTACCACCTAAAGGAGTATAGTCTCTATGGTATTTTTGGTATTTGTGTCACCAAAATAAAGTACCTTTATTTTTGTAACACTGAGTGTTTGCTTTCATGTGTGTGAGTACTGTGCATCTACAGTGGTATTGCATGAGCTATCTCCTAGATAAGCCTTTGCTGCTCACCTACAGCTATCCCTAGAGAGCCCGGCTTCTAGACACTGCCTACATTTCACTAATAAGGGATAACTGGACCTGGTATAAGGTGTAAGTAGCATAGGTACCCACTACAAACCAGGCCAGTCTCCTACACTAACTCTACATTACAAGGATGATACAGCCCTCCTCCATAAAAACGTTTTATTTGCTGGCACTGGCTGGACCAGATCCCCCTTAGAAAAAAACAAAATACAGGGGTAGAGTTAGAAATTGGGTCTCTAGTTGACAGAGGTATGCATCCTGGCCAAGTAGGGATCACAATCCTAGTCAGAGGAAGTCAGATGCAAAACTTGAATTGACCTAAATTAACCTGTTGTCACCCTCTGCTAGCTTGGCACAGAGCAGTCAGGCTTAAGAGGCTATGTGACAACATTTGTGCAACACTTAAATTACAGTAACACAGTGAAAACACCACAAAAAGACTCCACACAATAAAGAATATATTTATGATTAAAATTAAAGAACAAAAACAACAGAATTCAATACATAGAACTCAAGATATGAATAAACTGCAATATAATGCTTCGAAGTAGATATCGCTAAAAGGTTACATGAGAAAACCTTAGACCAGGGTAAGTCCATATTTCAGGCTGACCACAATGAAGGGCAGGCCAGCTACAGGACCCATCCAGGTCCCACTGAAAAGTATCTTGGATGGAGGTTAACTGGAGGCGATGACAAGATGATCCGTTCGTTCTGATCCATGCAGTCCAGGAGATTTGTCGTTGTTGAGCCATGCAGTAGTTGATGTAATGTCCTCAAGGTTTTGAGTTGACCCCCTTGCAATGAAAGCGATGCACTGTTGTTTTGCAGGAGAACAGCTGCAGAGTCCCCTTTCAAGGCCCAAGTCTAGATTGGAGCATTTCGAGAGGGCAGGACTCATAGTTGGCAAAGTACAACAACATGAGCAGGGGTGTAGGAAGTCTTTGATGTCCTTGAGACTTCAGAACAGGAGGCAAGCCAGCAAGCCCTTGGTTCTTTAGAGGATGTAGAGAGATTTGTCCAGTCCTTCTTACTCTGAGGCATGAAGCAGCCAACACAGCAAAGCAATTTGGCAGCGTAGCTGTCCCTTCTGGCAGCACAGCAGTTCTTCTTCCGAGCTGAATGTCCTCAGATGCAGAAGTGTACTGATCTTGTGGGGTTTGGGGTCCAATACTTACATCCAGTTGAGCCTTCGAAGTGGGGGAGACTTCAAAGAGAGGTCTTTCAAGTAAGCAAAGTCCATGTCCTTCCTTCCCTGGCCCCAGTCACCCTACAGGGGGGGTTATGCAGCTGTTTGTGTAGAGATAGACATAGTCCTATTCAGGTGTAAGTGTCAGTTCCACCCCCCATCAAGCCTAGGATGTCACACCCCAACTCCCTTTTTGTGTGACTGTCTTGGGGGAATGAACAAAGACCAGCTGTCATTTACCCCAGATGTATATTCAGAGACAGGCAAAGACACAGGATGGTTAAAGTAAGAAAATGCCAACTTTCTAAAGGTGGCATTTTCAAACTTACATTATAAAATCCTACTTCACCATAAGTTGTAATTTTGAATTCTGAAACCAGAGACACTGAATTCCAAATTTCTGACTTGTATTGATTGGACTTTGTACTTAAAGGAAATCCCAATGTTAACCTATAGGAGAGGTAGGCCTTGCAGTAGTGAGAAGTCAATTAGTGAGAAGCCAATTTTATATTTTATCACTACCAGGGCATGTTAGACTTAAAGGTACATGTCCAACTTGTTAAATACATTTCACCCTGCCGTGGGGGGTAACTACTGCCTACCTTAGAGGTGACTTACATGTAATAAAAAATATGAAGGTTTAGGGCTGCCAAGTGGAGGCACTTGCCAGGTTAAAATGGCAGTTTAAAACTGAACACACAGACTCTGCAGTGGCAGGCCCAAGACACATTTTAAAGGCTACTGTGGTGGATGGCATTATCATTGCTCAATGCTCCAGGCTCACTAGTAGCATTTAATTTATAGGCCCTGGGCACATGAAGCACACTTTACTAGGGACTTGCAAGTAAATTAAATATGCCAATTGTGTATAGGCCAATGTTACCATGCTTAGAGTAGAGAGCACCTGCACCTTAGCACTGGTTAGCAGTGGTTAAGTGCACACAATCCTAACATCAGCAAGAATGAAGTCAGAAAACTGGAGGTCAGAAGACAAAAAGTCAGTGGAAACTCCACCAAGGATTTAATGTCTAACAGGTAGCAAGGTATACAGGGATGACAGGTTAACGGGGAGATGAGACAACAGAAGTTTGAGGGAGTTTTGGAGGCAGAGTAACATTAGACCTGTTATCAAGGAGGTCATGAGAACCACATACATTTCAGAGCTGATCGGAGACCTTCTCTTGGAGTATCTAGAACTCTTTAACTAAGCCCAGAATATGCAAGGAAATTGCTGCCTGACCTCTTTGATTGGCCTCAGACCTCCTTGAGAGCAGGCAAGGATGCATATTCAGTGGAACGGAGTGGGCTATTCTAAAGGGCTGTGGGACAGTGAGGACTGAAGTGTCCCTCGACTTCGGTGTTGTGGTTGTGCGCTGGGAGCAAGGTGTGCAGATGGAGTCCCAGATTGTAAGGGGGCATGTGGAGTTAAGGAGGTGTTGGGTGCATGTCCGATGATGGTAGAAAACCACTGCATGGTCTTGCCCACCAACAAGAAGAAGCTCCTCTTGACTGGTGGTGTCTACATTTCCCACCACCCCAGTTGGCTCTTCAGCTTCTGCTCTGAGTCTTGTGATGACACATCATATTGATCTCAGGGTGGACACACCCCCTCTGATCTTGTTGGTTTTGTCTTCCTTTCTAATGGTGTCAGGCTGATGTGCCTGGCTTCAAGTTGAAGGCTCTTCTTCATTACCCTAATGTAGGAAAGTACCATCTTGCCTGGCATGTTACCCCCATTTTTACATGTATGTCAGTTTGTTTTTGCCTGTCTCACTGGGATCCTGCTAGCCAAGACCCCGTGCTCATAGTTTGTGGCCTGAATGTGTATTCTGTTGTAGTGACTAACTGTGTCACTGAGGCTCTGCGAACCAGAACCTCAGTGCTTATGCTCTCTCTACCTTTACATTTGTCACTATAGGCTAGTGACCACTTTTACCAATTTAAATTGGCACACTGGAACACCCTTATAATTCCCTAGTCTATGGTACCTAGGTACCCAGGGTATTGGGGTTCCAGGAGATCCCTATGGGCTGCTGCATTTCTTTTGCCACCCACAGGGAGCTCAGACAAACCTTTACACAGGACTGCCACTGCAGCCTGAGTGAAATAACGCACACATTATTTCACAGCCATTTTCACTGCACTTAAGTAACTTACAAGTCACCTATATGTCTAACCTTCACTTGCTGAAGGTTAGGTGCAAAATTACTAAGTGTGAGGGCACCCTTGCACTAGCAAAGTTGACCCACATAGTTCAGGGCCATTTCCCCGGACGTTGTGAGTGCGGGGACACCATTACACGTGTGCACTACATATAGGTCAATACCTATGTGCAGCTTCACAATGGTAACTCTGAACATGGCCTATGTAGCATGTCTAAGATCATGGAATTGTCCCCCCCATGCCAAATCTGGTGTTGGGGACAAATTTTCATGCATCCCCGGTGCTCCACTATGGACCCCGGGTACTGCCAAACCAGCTCTCTAGGGTCTCCTCTGCAGCTACTGCTGCTCCCACCCCACAGACAGGGTGGTGGACCCAAGTGACCCAGACTGTCCAGTGGTCCAACTGTCCAAATTTGGAGGAGGTAAGTCCACCCCTCTCCAGGCAGTAATCCTGTGCACCGCATGAACTGCAGCAACAAGGGCTTCTGTGCACATTTGCATGAAATCCTTCATGCACAGCCAAGCCTAGGTCCCCAGCACTCTGTCCTGCAATGCTCAGCTCCTTGAGTTGATCTCCTCTGTCATGGGACCCTCTTTTGCAGAGTTTAGACGACCACCGTGTTCAGACTTCTTGAACCCATGTTAAAGGACTTCTGTGGGTGATACCTTCTTGTGCGTGGGCTCTCTACATTGCTGAGGGCCCCCTCTGTCTCCTCTCCCAAGTGGCAATACCCTGGTCCTTCTTGGGCCCGGGCACCACCCTTTTTCTTCAATTGCAAATCTTGCAACTAGCAAGGCTTGTTTGCGTCATTTTGCCAAGGAAACAACTCTACATCATCCAGCACTCCGTGAGACATCTTTTGCATGAAGGAGAAGTTCCTAGCATCTTTTGTTGTTACAGAATCTTCAGCTTCTTCCATTCGGAGGCAGCCATTTTGCACCTTAATCCGGGGTTTAGTGGGCTTCTGCCCCCTCTGGACACGTTCATGACTCTTGGACTTGGTCCCCTTCCTTTGCAGGTCCTCAGGTCCAGGAATCCATCTTCAGTGCTTTTCAGTCTGTTGTTGTCTTTGTAAAATCCTCTCTCACAACTGTAGTGTGTTTCTGGGGAAATAGTAGTACCTTACTCCTACTTTCCAGGGTTTTGGGGTGGGGTATCTTGGACACCCTTAGTATTTTCCTACAATCCCAGCGACCCTCTACACATTACACTAGCCTGGGGGTCCATTTGTGGTTCGCATTCCACTTTCTTAGTATATGGTTTGTGTTGCCCTAGGCCTATTGCATCCTATTGTATTCTACATTGTTTGCACTAGTTTCTGTGTTCCTTACCTGATTTTAGTTTGTGTATAGTTTATGTATTTTACTTACCTCCTAAGGGAGTATATCCTCTGAGATATTTTTGGCACATTGTCACTAAAATAAAGTACCATTATTTTTAGTAACTCTGAGTATTGTCTTTCTTATGATATAGTACCTATATGATATAAGTGGTATAGTAGGAACTTTACATGTCTCCTAGTTCAGCCTAAACTGCTCTGCTATGGCTACCTATATCAGCATAAACTGCTAGAACACTACTAATCTACCAATAAGGGATAACTGGACCTGGCACAAGGTGTAAGTACCATTGGTACCCACCATGAGCCAGGCCAGCCTCCTACACCCAATTACTGTTGTGCTGTTCCTTTGCTAGCTCAATCCACTGATAAAGAATGTACAAATAGACAGAAATATTAAGTTCATATTTTCAATGTAACATATCAGATGTACTTTATTTTTTTTAAAGGGATATTATATCTCTAAATTTAGGAACTGACATTGTGCAGTCGTTCTCAAACATTTAGCAAGCCATTGTTATTATAAAATGTTTTAAAATGTCCAAATAGTATGGAATAATAACTTCCTAAACAGTTTTGCAATCAGGCTTTCAAATAAGGATAAAGGTTTGGTCAAAGAGGAGCGTTTTTTGCATAAGGGTGTGATTACATTTTTGAGGTGTGTTTTGCAACATCTTGAACACATTGCCTTTCTTAAATGACAGTGCATTTGTACAGCGTCATGGTTCAGCTAGGATTCATGTCTCCCATAAGACTGGGGTTATCTTTGGAGGACCTCCTCACAACTTGGGGGGATTATAAAAAAAACAAATGAGTAGCACAATGGGTAAGGATGGTGTTGTGTTGTTTAGAGGATAGCTCAGAATAAAGTAAAAATGAATGACTTACTCTTCCTTCATATAGGCCCTCATTACAACCCTGGCAGTCGGTGATAAAGCGGCGGTAATCCTGCCAACAGGCCGGCGGTAAAAAAATTGAATTATGACCACCGTGGAAACCGCTCACACAGACAGCCACTTTAACACCCCGACCGCCACGGTGGTAGCAACAAGCACCACAGCGGTAACCGTCTACAGCCAGGCGGAAGACAATGTACCGCCCACTCTGTTAAGACAGGCCTATCCGACACCTTTTCTGGGGTGGTACCAATGACATCAAAAGCATGGTGGAAACAGAACACAGAAGTCACCTCTGGAGACTCAGGGAACAACCACGACGCCATGGAGCCCGAGTTGAACATCCTCGTGCTTGTATACCTCTTCCTGCATTACGAACATCAACGCTGGCGAAGACAACCACAGTGAGTACTGCTGCCTAGCACACAAGGGAGGGGGGGACAGTTACACACACACACAACATGCAACACCCCCATACACACAACCAGATGCAATAACATTACATATCCACCCCGTACCCCTCAGGAATAATGCAAGGACAAAAGAAATTGATTAAAGTGAGTGTAATAAGACCAAATAGTATAAATATGTTCTTCAAATACAAAATGTATATACATATTTACAAATGGGCGGACACTGCCTAGTCCTCAAAGTCCGTGGGCCACAGGGCCACTACACATAGGCCAAGGCCCCACCTCACTCCTGCAACAACACAGAGAGAACACTGCAAGGCCATCAGATCGATAATACACAGGCACCTCAGGGGGACGGGGAAGATGGGGCACCTCAGCCGGAAGATGGTACAACGCCACTGGTCCTGGAGGGGGCTACATGCCCACTGCTTGGTCCTGGGGAGTGCAAGGCCAGTCTCTCTAGTGGGTGGTTTGCCCACTGCTTGGTCCCGGGGAGTGCAAGGCCACAGTATCTCTAGTGAGTGGTTTGCCGACTTCTTGGTCCTGGGGAGTGCAACTCCACAGTCTCTCTAGTGGATGGCTTATACACTGGTCCTGGGTGGGGACTTGTGCCCAGTGTGCTTCATCCTAGCAAGGATGGGGTGAGTGGATGGCTTCTTCCACTGGTTCTGGAGGGGGCCTTGTGCCTTGTGATGCATCACTTGGGGAGTGCAAGGTCACAGTCTCTCACCTGGGTGTCACACCTACAGGATTTGCAGGGTCCAGGACGCACTACAGCCCATGGAGGCAGGACTACACACTGCCTGCTGGCGGTGATGGCTGCTCAGTGGTGGCAGTGGCCGGGCTGGTGTCGGGGCTGTTGTCGGGCTGGCCGTGTTGGAGGAGGCTCCAGACCATCCCCTGCAGTCTCGGATGACTGCCCACTGGGGCTGCTGCTGCTGGTGGCGGTGCTGGCAGTGGTGGGGGGAGGCTCCAGCCCATCCCCTGCAGCCTCAGACAGCTGCACACTGGGGCTGCTGCTGCTGGTGGCCGTGCTGGTGGCGGTGCTGGAAGTGGTGGGGGGAGGCTCCAGCCCATCCCCTGCAGCCTCAGACGGCTGCCCACTGGGGCTGCTGCTGCTGGCAGTGGTGCTGGTGGCAGTGCTGGCAGTGGTGGGGGGATGCTCCAGCCCTTCCCCTGCAGCCTCGGATGGCTGAACTGCCATGGTTGGTGGTGGGCTCTCCGAATCAGTCCCAGCACCAGGCCTCCTGTCCTTCCTGCCTACTGGTGCAAGCCCCTTGCCCTTCCCTTTCGCAGCTGGTGGTACCTCCTTGCCTTTCCCTTTGGCAGCTAGTGGTGCCTCCTTGCCCTTCCCTTTGGCAGCTGGTGGTGCCTCCTTGCCCTTCCCTTTGGCAACTGGTAGTGCCTCCTTGCCCTTCCTTGATGCACCTGATGCAGGCACACTTTCAGTGCTGATGCCTGGTTCCCTGGAGCCTCTCCCACATGCAGTAGCTGTCAACACTACTGTGGCCGTGGACTGGGTGGCTGAGGTGCTTGCCTGGGTTCTGACCACACTGGCCCAACGTGAAGGATGGGTGCAGATGCATGGGCTGGATGCTGTTGTGAGGTGGATGGCTGTTGGGTGTCTGAGTGCATGCGTTTGTGTACTTTGGGAGGAGGGGGCACAGACACAGTGGGGGAGGACACAGGGGGATGTGTGCATAGATGTGGGGGTGGTGACTGCCAGTGAGGGGTGAGTAGTGATAGGCGTGATGGTGATGGAGGTAGTGGATTAGGATGGAGTGCATGCAGGTGTAAGTGTAGACGCTAATGGGAGGAAGGTGGAGGATGTGGAGGAGGGAGCCACAGTGGAGGCAGTGGATGTTGGTATGTCTGCATCTGGATGGTGTTTGTGTGAGTTCCTGTGGGATGATATGCAGTGATTGTGTTTGCCTGAGCCACTCCTGTGTGTTGTCTTGTTTGCATGCTGGACTGCCTGTGTGTTTGGGATAGGTTGGGGTTGAGGGGAATGGGACTGGGTAGAGGAAGTTGGAGGGGGAGGCTAGAAACAGGGATAATGGCTGCCAACAGAGAGAACGCCAGAGCCTGGATTGATCTCTGTTGGGCCGTCATGCCAGAGTGAATGCCCTCCAGGAGTGCATTAGTTTGTAGCAAATGGGCTGCCAGCCCCTGGATGGCATTCACTATGGTTGACTGCCCAACAGAGATGGATCGCAGGAGATCAATAGCCTACTCACTCAAGGTAGCAGGGCTAACTGGGGCAGGGCCTGAGGTTCCTGGGGCGAACAAAATGCCTGGGTAACCGACTGTCCGGAGATCCCTGATGGGCTAGGCCGGTCATCCAGATCCAGGTGTCCAGAGCTCCTCTCCGGTGAGGTTGGGTGGGGGACCTGTGGGGATGTAGATGCAGTGTTATTGTTTCTGCGTGTGACATCTTGTGCATGGCTGTGTTGCTCTCTATGGTTGTGATTGCCCTGTCAGCTTTGTCTTGTGTGAGTAGTGATTTTGTGGGCTAGGTGATTCTCTATAATGTGCATGCTTTAGTGATGTGTGTCCATGCAGGTGTGTGATGGGGGTCCGTGCACTGGTGTTGTCGCGTAGGCTCTCATTATCCTAATGAGACTACTGGATTTTGAGCGGCAAGATCGTTCACAGAGTGGGGGACTAAGTCTGACCCACGGTGAAGGACCCTTGTCAATCTAAATCCGGGTTTTGCTCCGGCTAACTAGCAGTGCCTCATCTCTCCCAACAGTAAGATAAAATGTATCTAGGGCAAAGTGCACAGAGGCCTAATATTTTAACCTAACGTGCATGAAGCTATATTAAAGATGGCTACACTACACCCTCCCCTTGTAGGTAGAAAGTGGTTTAAGTCGAAGCTAAAAATTCCCTAAGCTAAAATATAAGTAAAACCTTATTCAATTTCAACAAGTTAAGAGGACACACAAGCATAGTAATTTCCAAATTAAAAATGAGCATGCTGCCAAATGCCGAATTCAAAGGATAATGTCAATTTAGAATAAGTCCAAATCAAGCACTGATCACGGAAAGCAGGAGATTCTCCACTTCGGCAGATGGCAAAACCGTAAAATCCATGCCAAAGACTATCAAGGAGAAGGTTTGTCCCAAAGCCCCAGTGTCAACCAAGGCGGCATCCTGTGCAGTGCCTATAAACGAGTTGATATCAACTTCCTCCAGGAAGGGTATCTCGTAATCAGCTTCTCGAAGCAAACGCAGCGCGCATGTCTGGTACTGAGCCCTCATCGGGAACATCAACAGATCAGCATCAACCACTGGGGGGCATTGCTGTGAGAGACAAACGTCCAGTTCATGTTCAAAAGAGCACCAATGGCACCGAAACATGGGCTTCACACAATCCAAAACCGGTCTGAATGACAGAGACCAGTCACATTCCAAATGTTCCAGGAGTATTGCTCCAAAGTGCTGCATCATGCGTTCACGACACAGCTGCGCCGATGGGAGCGCCCACATTTGTCCTTGTTGCGGCAGGACAGCCATTGCAGAAAAACAACAGCAACAGCAAAAAGCCGGCTAATAAAGCCAAAGTTATTGGACATCCCCCAAAAATGCTTCCGAAAATTGAATGAATAGCCGAAGGTATTAAACCGAATATGGAAGAGAAGGTCTGAACGAAACCAACACCAACGGCTTTGAAAAAATTCACCAATCCAGCCATGCTGGAAGCATTAAATATACGTCCCACGAGTTCACCAAAATGGTTTGGAAAGTTTGTATTTAATAGGGACTGTATTTCCGCTGATGACTTTGCCACCTGAAGTGCGTAGGTCTCACGTGCAGATGTAACGGCCATATGCTTCTGAAACAATAAAGCCTTCAGTCTGCTTAACTTGTCAAAATTCACCTTGAAAGTAGCAATGTGAGGCCAAATATCTGCTACCTCCCTAATTTTAGTGGGGGGAAACAACACGTTCCCGAAGCAAGTAACGACCTTAGTGACCGAAACAACATTACCTTTTCCGGCCCGCATGCCACAACAGTCTTCACTATTGAGGAGAATGTAGCTGCCGTTTGAAAGCACCTGGAACGTGCGTTTAATCAAGGGGACTGGAACTCCCTTCAGATAGCAAGCCAAGTTCGCAACCAAAGCATTACACGCCCCATGGAAGGACAGCTGCTTACAAATCATCGAATGGCTGACTGAAGTCTGACATTCACTGCCGCTAAGAAAGACCTCTTTCATGCCATTGAGGCATTTGTACAAGAAGGGAAGCTCCCACACCTCATGGATGTAACTATCTCCCAACTTTTCATATCTGCCTACTGGAACATGTTTCAAACAAGAAGTGAATTGTAATGTAGAAATAGGCAGATCAATAACCCCGTGTATCAACCACTCTGCTGAGGGAATCTCGGCCACGGTGAAAGGCAATCTTTCTAACTTTTCAATGTTGAGCATGACATAAGTCGCCTCCTTCTTAGCCATTAGTTGTTGTTGTCGCGTCAAATTAAAGGAAAAAAATATTTCCCTGGCACTGATGTGCTGCCACGGAACACGACCCGCCTTCAATGTCTGAAGCATCCAACCCAACTGCGTAATGGACCTGGTCTGACTCTGTCCATGATATAAAGAAGACATATCAGATCGTATAATGTCTATAGCAGAAGAAACAATGTTATTAATTGTACATATCCAGTCGGACAAGGTGTGAATTCCATTATCCACAACAGCTAATGCTTTTTTCAGATTCTCCTGATCTATCTGCCTTAACCGGGCTGCAGCCTCTGTTGAGAAAGTTTCCATATTTCATTGTATACTTCATACAAGAAACGCTTCCTACGTGGTGTCTTCGGGCCTGACAAAAAGTCTTGTAAGTAAGTGTTATTAGAGAGGAGAGTGAGATGTGTCTCAACTGCATCTAGCGAGGATGATTTCAGCCATTGCTGGCACAATTTTCCCACACTATGGCCCATATTTATACTTTTTGACGCAAAACTGCGCCAACGCAGTTTTGCGTAAAAAAAATTAGCGCCGGCTAACGGCATTCTGAAGCGCCATGCGGGCGCCGTATTTATTGAATGACGTTAGCCGCTGGTGCCGTCTGGTGTGCGTGAAAAAAAACGACATACACCAGGCAGCGCCGGCGTAGGGGGATATGGAGCTTGTGCGTCAAGAAATGGGGCAAGTCAGGTTGAGGCAATTTTTTCGCCTCAACCCGATTTGCGCCATTTTTTTTCACTCCCAACCCCCATAGAAATGACTCCTGTCTTAGCAAAGACAGGAGTCATGCCCCCTTGCCCAATGGCCATGTCCAGGGGACTTCTGTCCCCTGGGCATGGTCATTGGGCATAGTGGCATGTAGGGGGGCACAAATCAGGTCCCCCTATGCCACAATTTTTTTTTTTTTAAAACACTTACCTGAACTTACTTTAATGTCCCTGGGATGGGTACCTCCAGCCTTGGGTGTCCTCCTGGGGTGGGCATGGGTGACAGGGGGTGTCCCTGGGGGCATGGGGGGGCACCTCTGGGCTCCTTCAGAGCCCACAGGTCCCTTAACGCCTGCCTTTTGCAGGCGCTAAAAAACGGCGCAAAAGCGGCCGTACGTCATTTTTTTTGACCCGCCCGCTCCCGGGCGTGATTTTTGCCCCGGAGTATAAATCCCACGCACATGCCTCGGAGTCGATTTTTTGGACGGGAACGCCTACCTTGCATATAATTAATGCAAAGTAGGTGTCCACGCAAAAAAATGACGCTAACTCCATGGACTTTGGCGCTAGACGCGTCTAACGCCAAAGTATAAATATGGAGTTAGTTTTGCGTCAAAATTGCGTCAAAAAAACGATGCAATTTCGGCGCAAACGGAGTATAAATATGCCCCTATATGTCGTAATTATTTCAGCATGTTCTGGTGATAAATAGCAAGGGTCTGACCTACTTGTTCGGAAACCCCCCGAGGAGCTGACAAAACATTGATGACACCCGTTAGTATCTATTGTCCAAAATACCCCCCCGCCTGAACGTGTCAGTGAAGCATTAAATGTACCATTCTGGACCCATTCAGTAAGCTCACTAAAAGTTGCATTCGTGTACTTTTGCCAGTTATCAAATTGTGCAGGGGCAGGGATGCTAGGCATGTTTAATTCTCTGATTGTAGCTATGCCTAAGCAGCTGGTTTGTTGTACTGTTTCATTTAAAAAAATCATTTGAACGGGAATGAGACATGCTCTAAACAATGTTTCTCTAACCCTAGTTTGCCACTTTTTTGTTCCCCAAACACTTTTCAAATCAACATTTTTTGACCAATATTCATAACCTTCAGTTGATAACCGGGAAACAAAGGAGTCCGAATATATAAATTTCGTGTTGGTCAGCAACATTTGTTTATCTTTAGTCGGAGTTAACTTAAAATAACAAAACTCAGCATTCTTTTGATGATGCCCAGAAAAATACGTAAATTTCTCAAAATAAATTTTGGAACTCCCTTTCGGGGGAGTTGGGCAATGTTCCCATTGCGTATAGTCAAATATCGTTTTTGGACTGCTTGCTTTATGTATGAAGTGGTGCCCACAATAATTATAGCAAAACATGTCACCATAATTGTCTCTAAACTGGTAAACATCTTCATTTTCATAGACAGTGTAATATTGCAATTCTGTCATCATTGAGTCAACTGTCTTCACATCCCAATCATCAGATACAATGCCTGGTATGACTGTATCATTCATAGATAACTTTAGCACATAAGGTATTTGAATTATTTCAGTAGGACCGTATATATCAAACATTACTTTATCCCACACAAGCCTATCTGGAATTGGCACTGCAGAAATGTTCACAAAGGACAAGTCTCTTCGAAACTTATGTGATGAAAAATGTGATTTCAACACCTCCTCCACCTGTTCAACCGCTGATATCTCGGGAAGAAAATGACCATGTATCAAAAGATAAAAGGTAATGACAAACCCAATCCAAAGAAAAAATGCTAGCATAGTCAATAAAAGCCACAGATAGTTCCATGGAAAAACAAAATACATATCCTTGAGCCAACGCATCAGCTTACGTGGACCTGATAGGTCAGCAGTCGAAGAGGAGAACGAGTCCGATAGACCATCGTTGTTGTCGGCAAAGTAACGAGAGGCAGTTTATGCATAAGGCGTTGCGGTAGTCAATGGAGGAGTTGATGTTTCCCACGGTGGTATACTGTAGACAGCACCATCCGTCACGTTTGTAGTCATGGTGACTTGATCAAATGTTTCTAAATTGGTTGTTGTTAGTGGAACCAATGTGAGATCATCATTCACCCTCCCCAAGCTCAGGGAGTCAACAGTGTTAGTATAGACAACTTGAAGCAGGACTTCTTCTCCGGTAGTGAGAGGGATTCGGGAACTACTCGACGTTCCTCTTGGTCTTCTATGTAGAATCGACCACATGTTGTAACTTGACATTGTCGATAGAAACAAAGCGATTTTCTTTGGCACCTGGCAACGGGGGTAGAATAACAGTTCTGGTTCCGTGTATCCCCAACACAGGGACTGGTGCTCGATAAGAAGGGCCAGATTATTTTTTCACTGCAACCTTTTCACGCACAAGATCCCCAACCCTGGGAATCCAGCCGGTAGGTGTTACTGGCACATCCTTAATTCCTGTGGAGGCAGCAATTTTAGAGGAGTTATCTTCATGGAACTGCTGTAATCCATGTAAAACAGTGACACGATCATTGAAGCGCGAACTGATAGAGGCAGCGGCGGCCACAGGGGCAGGAGCCCTTTAAATTTCATCTTGCGCTCCCACCCCGCAGGAAGAGCGAACTGATAGAGGAGGCGGTGGCCACAGGGACAGGAGTCCTTTAAATTTCATCTTGCGCTCCCGTCCCGCGGGAAGCGTGAACTGATAGAGGAGGCGGCGGCCACAGGGGCAGGAGCCCTTTAGGCAGGAGCTCTTTAAATTTCATCTTGCGCTCCCGCCCCGCGGGAAGCGCAAACTGATAGAGGTGGCGGCGGCCACAGGGGCAGGAGCCCTTTAAATTTCATCTTGCGCTCCCGCCCTGCGGGACGTGCGCGGGTGGCGTGCGGGAGAAGCCCAGGCCAAGGGCGGGCCCATCCTGCGCCCGTCAGCGCCTGGCAGAGGCTGGGCCGGGCCACCCCCCTGACATCTTCTGTGCAATCACTGGCTTGGGCACCTAAACCTAAACAGGTACTTTTGCTTACCCTTCCTTCTTGATTTTTTGAAGCAGTGCTCTAATCTTGCCACTTTGACCTCATAAAACAGCCCCTCAGCACTGTGGGAGGTCACTCGTTCTTTCTTTTTTTGTCTTATTTTTGCTACAGCATATAGCATATTTTATTCTACTCGGTCTCATTAGCCTCATTACCTCTATCAGAGAGGATCACTTTATGTTTAGGATAACTATTTTTCCTTTTTTCGGTAGGGACAAATAATTAGTGAGAATGGGTAAAAGGAAGCAATTCAGCTTAAAATATACTACCTCCCAGAAAGATCACTCAACAATATTAAAATTTATTTCAGGAGCTATGGGGCAATTGATAAACAAATTATTAACGTTGAGGAAAGAATTTTAACTCAATCTTCGGACCTTCCCCATTTCCCCACACCACTAAAATTGACTAATTTTCCGGTAACTGGACCTCAAATTAGAGGTAAGAATGGATGTATTCAGGATATAACTGACTTTATTTCAGACGATGGCGACCATGCACCTCCTCCTAAACGTTTAAGGAAACCCAAATTAGTCAGTAAGGATAAAGCCCCCAGTCAAGAGCCACTCAATAAGATTAGACAAGGTAATCCTGGACTTTCACTTACTGAATCTACGCAACATGTACATATTCTCTGCAAAAACTCAAAACATGGTCATAGGAATTCACAACCTATAGCGAATACGGAAATTAATTCCTTAGAGACTATTAACTCTTTGGAACTTTTAGTTAGGCCCCTTTTTGACCAAATGATTGAACGTTTAACACGATTGGAGGAAAACGTGGAGTCAATCTTTAATTTAATGAAGGCTCAGTTTGCAAGCGTAAGTGTAACAGCCGTCACTACCCAACATCGTGACGAACCAGGCTCAAACAGTAACCCCTTACCAGTGCATAAACAGCCGCCACATATGCATCAGCCCATCCAAAGACACGTAGATTTACGCCCTCCACCAGGTAGTATCAGCAGTTCCCCACACCAAAAAGGACGGCTAAAAGAGGGGAAACATTGACCAGCCTGAAACTCTCCCGAGATCCTTATTTAACATCAAGAGACACATTAGACCTGCCACCAGCGGCAACTCCCTATGTGATAGTCCTGGCAAATGTCCCCACTCTTTCTGGGGACCACAGGGAATCATGGACAGTGTTGAGGAATAAATCCTTGAATTGGATTGGAACCCGCATGAAATCTGGCATGACAGAAGTTCTCTTTGAGGCTATTAAAATGGTCAGGAGGGTAAAATGGGTGGGAAAGAACCAGAAGTCATTTAGGGGGGACTGCGTGGTACTCTCTTTTAAATCTCCGAAACTGGTCGAAGACATCTTGAGTCACCTAAACCCACGGCAGATTATGGACTATGGCACCATTTTGTTGCCTCTGGGTTTCTTCTATACGCACAACACTGACCAGGTCCGTCTTGGTTTTAATTCTGACAAACAAACAACTAGGCCAGAAAGATATTACTCGATCCCAACCAAAAATACATTTCATGCCCTCTCTTTGGAAGGTGTCGATTGACTATCATTTGATCAGGAAATGGGTGGGCCTATGACCATTACGCTAATCCCAGTTTCCGATCTATTAAAGAGTGGGCTTGGTTTGGTGGAGAGCAATGAAGATGGACAGATGGAGATGGATGTTGAACCAAGTCAACCTGCTAATAACGTAGCACCAATAAGTGGACTCTCCATCCAGTCAAAGGACATAGGGGGTCATTACAACTCTGGTGGACGGTGTTAAAGCGGCGGTAAGACCGCCAACAGGCTGTCGGTCTTTTTTTTGGAATTATGACCATGGCAGTTACCGCCATGGTCATCCGCCGCTTCTCCGTTCCGCCTGCTAGGGAGGAGACGACCACTGGGCTGGAGACCTGGGTCTCCAACCCGGCGGCCGTGACAATACCGCCGCCGGTATTTTGACCCGGCTTACCGCCGTGGATTTCCAGCGGTAGGAACTGCCATGAAATCCATGGCGGTAAGCACTATCAGTGCCAGGGAATTCCTTCCCTGGCACTGATAGGGGTCTCCCCCACCCTCCACCACCACCCCTACTCCCTCCCCTACAACCCCCACCACCCCTGCCACCCCCCAAAGGTGGCAGGACCCCCCTCTCCACCCCGACCCCCGACACTACCTTACACATACACACCCGACAAGCACGCAGGCACCACCAACACACATACACGCACACACACCGACACACATGCCAACATCTACACACACAGTCAGACATGCACACCTACATTCAAACATACACGCGCATATCCACACAGACATCCCTACAGACATACATGCACTCATTCCAAAAAACACGCAGCACCCCCTCTACATACACCCACGCACACCCCCATGCACCCACACAACACACACCATCCCCCCACCCCCCTCCCCTGACGGACGATCGACTTACCTGTTCCGTCGATCCTCCGGGAGGGGACGGGAGCCATGGGGGCAGCTCCGCCGACACCACACCACCAGCAGAATACCGCCGCGCAGAATCACAGGACGTGATTCGCTGGGCGGTGTTCTGTTGGCATGGCGGTGGAGGTGGAGCAACCTCCACCTCCCCGCTGCCCGTCACTATGGCTGTTAGCGGCTCTCCGCTGGAAAAATTATGTAGCGCTCCCAACAGTCATAATACGCCGAGCGGAAAACCGCCACCACTGGCGGTCTTCAGCACGGCGGTCCCTCGGCGGTCTTGTGAAAAGACCGCCGAGGTTTTAATGACCCCCATAGTATCTAAACAGTCTTCTGTGGGGCAAGGGACTAAAACTGGGGGAGAGGATCAGTCATTTTTATTTTGGAATGTGGCGGGTCTGTGCTCAAAAAGTAAGAATGAAGACTGGTTAGAATATATTCGATTTTTTCACTGTGTGAGTTTACAAGAGACTTGGTCCGTGGACCCTATCCACATAAATGGTTTTAGGACAATTCACACCCCCGCCGTTCCTTGCTCACGGGGCAGGGCAAAAGGTGGGCTGTGTACTTTCATCTCCAACAAGTTCAATTTAATTAAGGATCTAAGACTAATCTTTAACCCATTTTATCAACTGAATTATTGCACAAGTGGTGATTATTAACTTTTATAATAATTTTCCTCAACAAAGTTTTTTTTCTGTACTCAAGCTGATGCAGGAAGATCTGGACCGAGTATGTAACTCAGCGCATAATGAGACTTTTAGTGTGTGGGGGGGGGGATTTTAACACACGTTTGTGTCCTCAATCCGTGGAAAAATTATGTCCTTTTGGCACGGGTGGAGATGACGACTCATACTACTTTACACATAATCATCATGGTAATTTGTTGAATGAAACGTTGTTTAAATTTGATCTCCTTCTGTGCAATAGTTTAAATCATTGTAAACAACAGTTAAAACCCACATTCAATGGCAGACATGCTAACACAATAATTGATTTTATATTATTATATAATAATCTTACTACTTATGTGTCTTAATATAATATTCAAGATGCTTTGTTTAGCGACCACTACCCCCAAATTTTAAGCCTTGTATTCCCCCAAGTCATCACTAAACACAAGGAACCAACGGAGAAGGTAGAGAATATAAAATTGGGAACATAAAACGGCTACACCATCTGCTGGTCACAGCTCGAGCCTACGCAGTTCATGAAACAATTAATGAGCAAACTCTCCAAAGAGTTTGAAATTTGTCTTTCAGACAACATTTGCCCGCAGGCTTGTATTAACGATTTCACTGTAATAACTACTGAAATCAAAAATTCTCTTACAGTTAGCTTTGGCAAATCTAGACCTTGTGTAGGCAAAAGATGGTTTGATAGTGAATGTACTCAAGCCTATAAAAATCTTAAACATTGCTTACCCAGACAAAACCCTGATAGACATGACATCAGCCTTCGGAGGAAGGAGTATAAAAAGGCTATAAGAAGAAGAAAACAGAATTTACAAAACGAGGCTTGGCATTCTCTTCATGAAGCAAGCCTTAGGAATGATAACGTTAAATTTTGGAAAATTGTAAACTCTCCTCTTCTGTGTGTTGGAACATTACCATCAATTGAAATAGCCATTACTGAAGAGGATTGGGTTTCTTTTTTCTCTAGTATATACTCCGCTCAAGATTTGGTCTTGGAACCGAACTCTCTGAGAACAGTTCCTCAATCTATTTCTCCACCATTTAGCCTCAAGGAGGTTATAGAGGCAATTAACGCTAGCAAAAGCGGGAAAGCGCCGGGCCCAGATGGAGTCCCAATTGATGTTTACAAGTTGAATGTTTCACTTTGGGGCCCACTACTAACTCAAGTTTTACGCGCCTGCTATGCCACAGTCTTTATACCGACCTGGGCTGAGCCCATCATTGTTCCTATCTTCAAAAAGGGAGATCGTCAAAATCCTGCATGCTACCGCCCAATCTCTCTGCTTGATACTCTTGCAAAGATTGCTGGACGAATTGTTTTAAATAGATTACGAGATTGGACGGAGGAAAATAACATTCTTTCGGACTTGCAATATGGCTTTAGAGCTGGAATAGGGACCATGGAGCAGGCTCGGAATTTAGACATTATACTCGGCAAATACATGAGGGACAAGGCCGGTGCCTTATATTTAGTGTTTGTCGCTCTGACTTCAGCATTTGACTGTGTGGTCCATAGTAAATTATGGCCTATCTTATTGGACATGGGGGTAGATCTAACTATTGTTCATTTTATTAGGGAACTATACGCTGGAGGTAAAGCCAAGGTGCGTTATGGGCTTCAGGGTGAATGCACCTCAGCCTTCCCTATTGAACGGGGGGTACGACAAGGCTGCGTACTAGCGCCACTACTGTTTGCCTTATATATTAACAAATCAGAGGGGGTATTATCTGACGCTTGCAGTGACCTCCCACAAGCTGGCTCTCGAAAGATCCCAGCCCTCCTGTACAGCCTTAGGTCTCAGAATCAACAATTCTAAAACTTTCTTGATGACATGTGGCAGAAATTCCATTAAGAAACCCCAGATTATGCTAAAAGGTACGAAATTAGACGTTACAGGAACTTTTTCATATTTAGGCATCACGTTCGATAATGAAGGGACATGGTAACAAGCCATAAAATCAAGGAAGCTGTAATTTACTAAAACTATCATGGCCGTAAAAAACTTTTTGAAAAAGGTTGGTAGAGTGACTCCCAAGGATATGATGACATTGTACAATGCCAGATGTGTTTCTCTTGCATTACACGGGACAGGACTCTGGGGATATAAGAACTGCAACAACCTACAGATAGTTGAAAAATATTTTTTAAAGTCTATTTTAAGCGCTCCAAAATCTACCCCTAAACTGGCATGCCATATGGAACTGGGGGTATCATACCTTATAGATTTAATTTGTATCCAACCAATCCTATTATGGCATAAAGTATGGACTTCTGATTCCACTAGGCTGAATAGGGCCATCATAGAAGACTCAATGGCATTATCTTACCCGCTGAAAATTCCTTGGCTAAATTATATAAAGATTTTTTTTACAGAGCTGGGCTATCCTGAGTTTTATTCCACTCCGGTAAAACTGGAAACACTTTCCAGGAAAGAATTGAAAAATATTTGTCTTACTCACCTGGCGATTTAAGATGGGCTACTGAGGCAAAGAAACCCAGCGTAATGAGGAATTTCATGCTGCAACAAACAGATGGCATGGAACTATATTTGAGCAATGTACTGAACCCAAGGCATCAGTTTGTCCTTACGCGTTTAAGATTAGAGATTTTCCATCGTCTTGTTAGCTTCCCGTGTATTAACGATTGGACCCCTGTCTTGGTAAAATGTCCCTGTGATTTAGTGTCTGAGCAAAATACAATACACATTCTCTTTTTTAGTAAATTTTATGCAGACCTAAGGAAAGCATTTGTGATTCCATTTTTAAAATCAGTGCATTTTAGACAATGTCGCCCTGCCTTTAATTACCTTATGTCCTTACCATCAATTGTGATTTGCAATAGAATAGCTTTATTTTTATGCGCAGTGATGAAGGTCCGACCATATTACCAAATTACCTAGATAGGGCTTTCATATTTGCATACATTTTAAACGCATTTTATTAATGACAATAGTTTTTGTTTTAAAACACACTCTTATACTGATTTTCTCGTTCATGTTTTTGAACTGTGGTTTTTACGTGAATTTATTTAATTCCTTGTTATGTAATCTCGCTATACGGTCCCTTTAGATACGGTTTGACTTCCTGTTTTTATACTATTTTAAATATTGAGTGATGTTTTTAATATGAATTATCTGCTTTTATGATTGTTTTTATTCAATCGAATAAAGTATTTTGATGATGATGATGATGATGATGATGACACAATCATTTATGTCAGAAGGTGTTTCCGCCGCCTCCACACCAGGACCATCAAGATCCGGAACAAACATTTGTGTGAACAGCCACTCATATGAAGTACGACCCCCCAGGGACCTTCTAGGCAGGTTATTTAGTGCTCTCTGAACTCCATACAGGTGGGTTAGCCAACTAGGACCCGTAACTAAGACTCTGGCTGTTAAGGTTTGCTTTAAATCATGGTTTATTCACTCCACAACAGAATTTCCCTCTGGATGAAATAGAGACGAGTACTGGAGCTGGACCCCCAACGAAGCCATGGTGTCCCTGAATGCCCTTGAGGCAAAAGCAGGGTCCTGTCCTGAATGGAATGCGGCAACTGCATATGTACCGACAAAGACTCGCAAATCTTTAATAACAGTCCGAGCGTCAGCCGAGCGTTGTGGCCACACCCACACAAATCTGGAGCAGGAATCAACAGCGACTAGTATATATTTGTATGCACTGTCCGGTGTTCATGGACCACAATGATCCAGGTACACACATTGTAATGGTCTGTTTGAGATTAAGAGGGGTGTCTGCGGCGGGCGCTTAGCCGTTGAAACTTTAATTTGTTGACAGATGTCAAAACAAAGGACATACTGCTTGGTCACTTTATAGAGACCAGACAACCAATAACGGGCCAGTAATAGCGAAATTGTAGCTGTCATGCCAGGATGTGCAGATGCTACTCCCTCATTTGCAGTTTTAATCAATTGTGGTCTTGCATCTTTATTGGGGATGTCGCGTACGCCTACGCCTGGAATTTTAACTTCAGCGTTCAGCATACTTCCCATCAAGTGTTGGTATTTATTAGGAAATCTTTTAGGATAAGGCGTGCCATCAACCGTAGCTTTTATGGCAGCCATAATATCTGTGTCTGGTTTGGAACTCAAACGAGACATCAGCTACAGTGGCAACTGCCACTGCCGACGTTGCGGCTTCATCAGCCAAAGTATTACCAGCAACGTGTATTCCAACGTGCTGGTGTCCAAGTGTGTGCACAACATGGACCTTGGGTAGCGTCTCTTTCAGGTCTGCAACCTTCCCCTACAGTAATCTGTGTTTTATGGTATTGCCTTTCGAATCTCTGAACCCATTCAAGCGCCAGTAATGCAGGTATTCATTAAAAGACTGGATGCAATAATACGAATCAGTGTGAACTGTGTCGGATCAGTGTGTTCTAGTGCATTTAGTAGAGCTTTTAGCTCAGCCAATTGTGCTGTACAATCCCCTAAGGTCTGTGTATAGGTATGTTGGGGGGAGAATTTCTCCCCCTCCATACAGCCGCTCACAACCGCACATGCAGCAGAATATTGATATTTTGATCCAACCGCTGGTTGCGCTGAGCCATCGGTGTACATGACTACCTGATATTGATCAATAGGCAATGTGTCAGCGGGAACTGGATATTCAACTTCATATTGTTTTGTTGTTGAGTTTGTAACTTTGGATCAAAAATGTAATCCACATCAGTGGCTGTCAAGGACGTGGCCCATTGTATCCATCTTGGGTGGAGTGCTTTTGCATTTGGGATGCTAGCTTTTGTAACAGCCTCAAGGGCCGGAATAGGAGAAACAACAATAATTTGTTTTCCCTGGGCCAGAGGTCTGTCTTTAATAATAGCCATCTGTACAGCAGTGAGATTTTTCTCTGTGGATGCAAATCGTTGTTCAGCAGCGGAATACAAGTGTGACTTGTATGCAATTGGGACTGTCTCACCTTCATTAATTGTGACATAAGTAAACCCAATGGCCCCAGCTATAACCCTGATGACCAAATGTGTCTTATTGTCCTGTGTGTGTAAATGTTTCCCTGCTAGCATATCTGCTTGTAACTCTCGAAGAGTATGTGTATGTTCAATTGTCCAGAATTTGCTTGAAAAATCAGGACGTTTTAATCCATATAAGGTTTTTATGCGTGTAGCATAATCCGGAATGTATGTTCTGCCAAAATTTAGAAAGCCCAACAATGACTGGAGTTTCTTAATAGTATTTGGTGGTTGCAATTTCCCCATTTTCTAAGAACTGTGGCGCTAGGTTCTTTCCTTCATTCGACAGCTCCATATCCCAGGAACAGGACGCTGAGGAAGGCAATTTTTGATTTTTTTAAGTTGAATTTGTAGCCGAGTTCGGCAAACCCTACAACAATGCGGGCTACCCATCTTAAATGCTGTAGTAACTCGTCATCTGTGAGATATATATCATCCACATATGACAACAGGTCAGGGTCCAACTCGTGTAAAATAGCAGTCACACAAGCTGCAAACAGTCCTGGGCTGTTTTCATACCCCTGAGGCAAACAACATAATTTTTCTGGTAGCCTACTGGGCTAAAGCTTGTTAAATCTCTGCTTTCAGGTGCTACATTTTGGCAGAAGAATCCATTAGAGATATCCAATGTCGTTTCATATTTTTTCCGCACTGTTGCTCATCAGTGCAGTGCTATGTGAATTTTGTATAGCATATGTACGTGTATGTCTGTTCAAATGTCTGTAGTCTACAACTATTCTGTATGAATGGTCCGGTTTTGCTATAGGAAATAAGGGATCATTCATCGGTGAGACACAGGGTTTAATCACCCCCTGGTATTCTAATTGTGTAAGTATTTCCCTCACCGGTGCCCTTGCTTCATGTTTTATGGGATACTGTGGTTGTGGCTGAGGTTCACTTTTAATGGGAATTACATGATATGGAGAATCCCTGATCCACCCTACGTGATTTCTACGTAGCGCAGGTGCCTGTACGAGAGCCCATTTTATAGAATAGGACTCAGAGAGTTCCTCTGGAACAAGGGCCGAGAAGGAAGGTTTAAAAACCTTCTCCCCAGCTGGGCAGGTGCGGACAAAATAAGGCAGCCAATCTTGTTTGGCCAGTAAAATGTCATATACCTTAACTGCACGATCCCAGAAGATTGCGTGTATGGTGCGTTCAATGTCTCCTTCTAACTGTAGAGTTACTTTATACACCCTATCGGGTTCGGAGACACGCATATCTGCTGTTTCTACTTGTATGAAGTCATCAGTTGCTTTAACCTCCAGATGCTCGAGAAGATTCCGGCGAACTATTGTGACCTCTGCTGCGCTGTCTAGCAGTGCTAGAGCCCATTTCTTGTTCTTCAAGAGAACCCTCTTCCTGAGTGGCATGTCTAACTGAGACTGCTGCCACTTTTTTCTTTTTAAACTGTTGTTTTTGTTGTACCGGTTTCTCTTCCTTCTCGACAGAAACCTCCGAAGAGCGTTGTGATTCCTGTCTCGGCGTGACGTACTCTGTTCTCCACTCTGACTGCCCACCTCTCTCATTTCTCTTTTCCGATGAGTCCTGAAAGGAGCGAGATTAGCGCGTATCAGTATCTTGATATCTATCAGGCGTTTTTATATTATCTCTATTTCTGAGATTATACCTATTCTGCGGGGTCTCTGTACGTGGAGATTCTCCCCTTTCTTTTTTAGGTGTTTGTTGTTTTTTCTCCCAGCGCTTCTTATTACCCTCAGGTTGCTGTTTAGTATTATCTTTCTTAATTTTTCCCTGAAATTGAGGTTTTTGCGGTCTAGCCCCAGGCTATCTCGACCGAAACTGGAATATGTTTCCGCTATTATTTTAGGCAGTTCCCGCTCCTGATCTTGTTGCAGAACGTCACGAAGACGCATGCACACTGCAAGTGCAATTTCTTCCCCTTTAAGATTGCTTAGGATTATCGAAGAAACCGTCGCAAAATTGCCTATCAGTTGCATTGCTAAATCTAAGGCCGTGGTAGCCCCGTATTCATCTTGAATTTATTTAAGGACGTCCGGTAGGTTGGCTAGTGTTGGTGTACCGTGTGCCGTTGCTTAGAGCGCGGCAAATACTGTGCCCCATGTATTACAATGTTCCGCTGTGGGAACCATCCCAAAGGGTAAACACATAGGTGGTCATTCCAACCTTGGCGGTAAAAGCCGCTTACCGCTGTCAGAAGACCGCTAACATACCGCTGCGGCCGTGGTAAACCGCCACGGTCATTCTGACCCACAACAGGCAAACCGCCAAAATACAGACATCCACAAAAGTCCGCCACACCAAAGGCCAGCGAGAAACTGGCGATGACCAAACCTCCACCGTCACGCCAACAGAAATACGCCCACACTATCACGACACACGAATCCACGCGGCGGTCTTTCAACCGCGGTATTCCATTGGCGGTACACACCAGTGCGCTCAAAATACACACACATTTACAAAACACATCCACATTGGACAAATCAAAATACACACACCTGATACACATACACACACCACTCCCACACACCCAATCCAATATAAAACACACACCCACATCACCCACAAACACCCACTTCTACAGAATCGGGACCACGCACTGAGAAAAAGAGAACTGAGCACCCAGACGTGCATTTAACTTTCACCCAGCAATATTTCCACGCACTTCACACAACAAACCAATACACATCACCACACAATCCACCCCACACATCACCCACACCACCCCATGGCACCGCAAAGACACCCCAGGTTCTCAGAGGATGAACTCAGGGTCATGGTGGAGGAAATTGTACGGGTAGAGCCACAGCTCTTCGGGACACAGGTGCAGCACACCACCCTTGCAAGGAAGATGGAGCTATGGAGCAGAATAGTCGATAGGGTCAACGCTGTGGGAAAGCACCCAAGAAATAGGGATGACATCAGGAAGCGGTGGAACGACCTACGGGGGAAGGTGCGTTCAATGGTATCCAGGCACAACATCGCGGTGCAGCGGACTGGCGGCGGACCCCCACCTCCTCCCCCAGAATTTACAACATGGGAGGAGCAAGTCTTGGCGATCCTGCATCCTGAGGGCCTCGCAGGAGTATCTGGAGGAATGGACTCTGGTAAGTCTCATCTTCACTACTTCATCCCCCCCACCCCACCAGCATGCCAACTCATACCACCACCCTCACCCCCATCACATCCTGCTCCTTGCAAATGTCTCCACATCACAGCCCACCCATCCCAACACCAAGCCCTGCATGCGACCACAAAGCATGAACACCCATCACCAAAGCATGCCCACTGCACATAGCCACCCCCCACCAAATCACTATCACAAAAGCCCCCACACGGGAATGCCAGCACTGGGGTACAAGGGCACCCACCCATTACACGCTGTGGCACACACAAATGCAATAACCATACTTTTATACCCCTGCAGGACCTGAACGCCACGTCACCACGCAGGAGGGTCCACAAATGTCCACTCCACCCCCAGAAGAGGCCCACAGTTAGGACAGCACCTCTGTCGACCTGGATCTAAATGACCAGCCTGGCCCATCGGGGACCTCGGGACAGTCGGTTCCCCTCAGACAACCACAGCCCATAGCAGACCGTCCCCCCTCTGGCAACACCAGCACAGCACCCACCCAGCGGGCCCATACCTCAGTCCCCAGGACACGTCAATGAGCGGTGAGTCCACCACTACAGGGCACCCAGGTTAACCCACCACCCCAACAACAACAGGAACCTGGGGGCAGTGGTAGTGGGCACACGGTCCAGGGGACAGAGGCACAAGGAAACAGGGGAACTGGGAGGGCTGCTGTGCGACAGGGGGGGGACAGGCCCAGGGAACCCACTCTCCACGAGGCCCTCTCCAACATCATGGGAGCATACCACCACTCCCAGGAGACGATTGCGACGGTCCTGGCCAGGTTTCAGGAGATCCAGCTTCTGCAGGAGGAACAGTATTTGGGGTTCAGGGAGGAACTACGAAACATCAGTTCCGCCCTGGCCACCATTGTAGGGGCTCTGAATCAGGTAGTCACCACATTGCGGGACACTGTGGCACCACAAAGGGCCCCTGACACTAGCATGGACCAAGAACTGCCTACCACCTCCGCCGGCACTAGTGGACAGGAGGCCGCGCCACAGGGCCAACAGGCCACCAGCACCCCACCCCCTGCAGAAGGAGAACCACCGCGCAAGCGGGCCCTGAGATCCAGGAAGAAGACAGAGTAAGATGCCAAGACCCCCGCCAGGAAAGGATGCCTCCCTGATTGTCATCCCACTGTCCCACATTGACACCCTGTCCATTCTTATACTGCCCATGCTCCACTTTCCACAGGCATTTGGACATTGCACCTGTGAGACTAATAGTCTGGACTCTGCCATGGACAATCCTCCACCATCACGCCTCACTGATTTGCAATCAGCCACCAATATAGAGCACGGAAATAAACACAGTTATTGCACAAAACAATCAGGAGTCTGGCTGTGATTTTGTACTAATGTATTAGACATTACCGTCCGAAAATGCATATTTACATTATGATGCCAACATACCACTGTCACACAGCTGTAGTCCATGGGGAAACAAAGCAGATGTCACACGCTTTCACTGTAATAACTACTGAAATCAAAAATTCTCTTACAGTTAGCTTTGGCAAATCTAGACCTTGTGTAGGCAAAAGATGGTTTGATAGTGAATGTACTCAAGCCTATAAAAATCTTAAACATTGCCTACCCAGACAAAACCCTGATAGACATGATATCAGCCTTCGGAGGAAGGAGTATAAAAAGGCTATAAGAAGAAGAAAACAGAATTTAAAAAACGAGGCTTGGCATTCTCTTCATGAAGCAAGCCTTAGGAATGATAACGTTAAATTTTGGAAAATTGTAAACTCTCCTCTTCTGTGTGTTGGAACATTACCATCAATTAAAATAGCCATTACTGAAGAGGATTGGGTTTCTTTTTTCTCTACTATATACTCCGCTCAAGATTTGGTCTTGGAACCGAACTCTCTGAGAACAGTTCCTCAATCTATTTCTCCACCATTTAGCCTCAAGGAGGTTATAGAGGCAATTAACGCTAGCAAAAGCGGGAAAGCGCCGGGCCCAGATGGAGTCCCAATTGATGTTTACAAGCTGAATGTTTCACTTTGGGGCCCACTACTAACTCAAGTTTTACGCGCCTGCTGTGCCACAGTCTTTATACCGACCTGGGCTGAGCCCATCATTGTTCCTATCTTCTAAAAGGGAGATCGTCAAAATCCTGCATGCTACCGCCCAATCTCTCTGCTTGATACTCTTGCAAAGATTGCTGGACGAATTGTTTTAAATAGATTACGAGATTGGACGGAGGAAAATAACATTCTTTCGGACTTGCAATATGGCTTTAGAGCTGGAATAGGGACCATGGAGCAGGCTCGGAATTTAGACATTATACTCGGCAAATACATGAGGGACAAGGCCGGAGCCTTATATTTAGTGTTTGTCGCTCTGACTTCAGCATTTGACTGTGTGGTCCATAGTAAATTATGGCCTATCTTATTGGACATGGGGGTAGATCTAACTATTGTTCATTTTATTAGGGAACTATACGCTGGAGGTAAAGCCAAGGTGCGTTATGGGCTTCAGGGTGAATGCACCTCAGCCTTCCCTATTGAACGGGGGGTACAACAAGGCTGCGTACTAGCGCCACTACTGTTTGCCTTATATATTAACAAATTAGAGGGGGTATTATCTGACGCTTGCAGTGACCTCCCACAAACTGGCTCTCGAAAGATCCCAGCACTCCTGTACGCAGATGATGGCGTTTTGATGGCCCGCACCCCTTTAGCATTGCAGAGGCTACTCACAACCTTAGATAAGCATATGGAAGCCTTAGGTCTCAGAATCAACAATTCTAAAACTTTCTTGATGACATGTGGCAGAAATTCCATTAAGAAACCCCAGATTATGCTAAAAGGTACGAAATTAGACGTTACAGGAACTTTTTCATATTTAGGCATCACGTTCGATAATGAAGGGACATGTTAACAAGCCATAAAATCAAGGAAGCTGTAATTTACTAAAACTATCATGGCCGTAAAAAACTTTTTGAAAAAGGTTGGTAGAGTGACTCCCAAGGATATGATGACATTGTACAATGCCAGATGTGCTTCTCTTGCATTGCACGGGACAGGACTCTGGGGATATAAGAACTGCAACAACCTACAGATAGTTGAAAAATATTTTTTAAAGTCTATTTTAAGCGCTTCAAAATCTACCCCTAAACTGGCATGCCATATGGAACTGGGGGTATCATACCTTATAGATTTAATTTGTATCCAACCAATCCTATTATGGCATAAAGTATGGACTTCTGATTCCGCTAGGCTGAATAGGGCCATCATAGAAGACTCAATGGCATTATCTTACCCGCTGAAAATTCCTTGGCTAAATTATATAAAGATTTTTTTTACAGAGCTGGGCTATCCTGAGTTTTATTCCACTCCGGTAAAACTGGAAACACTTTCCAGGAAAGAATTGAAAAATATTTGTCTTACTCACCTGGCGATTTAAGATGGGCTACTGAGGCAAAGAAACCCAGCGTAATGAGGAATTTCATGCTGCAACAAACAGATGGCATGGAACTATATTTGAGCAATGTACTGAACCCAAGGCATCAGTTTGTCCTTACGCGTTTAAGATTAGAGATTTTCCATCGTCTTGTTAGCTTCCCGTGTATTAACGATTGGGCCCCTGTCTTGGTAAAATGTCCCTGTGATTTAGTATCTGAGCAAAATACAATACACATTCTCTTTTTAAGTAAATTTTATGCAGACCTAAGGAAAGCATTTGTGATTCCATTTTTAAAATCAGTGCATTTTAAACAATGTTGCCCTGCCTTTAATTACCTTCTGTCCTTACCATCAATTGTGATTTGCAATAGAATAGCTTTATTTTTATGCGCAGTGATGAAGGTCCGACCATATTACCAAATTACCTAGATAGGGCTTTCATATTTGCATACATTTTAAACGCATTTTATTAATGACAATAGTTTTTGTTTTAAAACACACTCTTATACTGATTTTCTCGTTCATGTTTTTGAACTGTGGTTTTTACGTGAATTTATTTAATTCCTTGTTATGTAATCTCGCTATACGGTCCCTTTAGATACGGTTTGACTTCCTGTTTTTATACTATTTTAAATATTGAGTGATGTTTTTAATATGAATTATCTGCTTTTATGATTGTTTTTATTCAATCGAATAAAGTATTTTGATGATGATGATGATGATGATGATGACACAATCATTTATGTCAGAAGGTGTTTCCGCCGCCTCCACACCAGGACCATCAAGATCCGGAACAAACATTTGTGTGAACAGCCACTCATATGAAGTACGACCCCCCAGGGACCTTCTAGGCAGGTTATTTAGTGCTCTCTGAACTCCATACAGGTGGGTTAGCCAACTAGAACCCGTAACTAAGACTCTGGCTGTGAAGGTTTGCTTTAAATCATGGTTTATTCACTCCACGACAGAATTTCCCTCTGGATGAAATAGAGACGAGTACTGGAGCTGGACCCCCAACGAAGCCATGGTGTCCCTGAATGCCCTTGAGGCAAAAGCAGGGTCCTGTCCTGAATGGAATGCGGCAACTGCATATGTACCGACAAAGACTCGCAAATCTTTAATAACAGTCCGAGCGTCAGCCGAGCGTTGTGGCCACACCCACACAAATCTGGAGCAGGAATCAACAGCGACTAGTATATATTTGTATGCACTGTCCGGTGTTCATGGACCACAATGATCCAGGTACACACATTGTAATGGTCTGTTTGAGATTAAGAGGGGTGTCTGCGGCGGGCGCTTAGCCGTTGAAACTTTAATTTGTTGACAGATGTCAAAACAAAGGACATACTGCTTGGTCACTTTATAGAGACCAGACAACCAATAACGGGCTAGTAACAGCGAAATTGTAGCTGTCATGCCAGCATGTGCAGATGCTACTCCCTCATTTGCTGTTTTAATCAATTGTGGTCTTGCATCTTTATTGGGGATGTCGCGTACGCCTACGCCTGGAATTTTAACTTCAGCGTTCAGCATACTTCCCATCAATTGTTGGTATTTATTAGGAAATCTTTTAGGATAAGGCGTGCCATCAACCGTAGCTTTTATGGCAGCCATAATATCTGTGTCTGGTTTGGAACTCAAACGAGACATCAGCTACAGTGGCAACTGCCACTGCCGACGTTGCGGCTTCATCAGCCAAAGTATTACCAGCAACGTGTATTCCAACGTGCTGGTGTCCAAGTGTGTGCACAACATGGACCTTGGGTAGCGTCTCTTTCAGGTCTGCAACCTTCCCCCACAGTAATCTGTGTTTTATGGTATTGCCTTTCGAATCTCTGAACCCATTCAAGCGCCAGTAATGCAGGTATTCATTAAAAGACTGGATGCAATAATACGAATCAGTGTGAACTGTGTCAGATCAGTGTGTTCTAGTGCTTTTAGTAGAGCTTTTAGCTCAGCCAATTGTGCTGTACAATCCCCTAAGGTCTGTGTATAGGTATGTTGGGGGGAGAATTTCTCCCCCTCCATACAGCCGCTCACAACCGCACATGCAGCAGAATATTGATGTTTTTTTCCAACCGCTGGTTGCGCTGAGCCATCGGTGTACATGACTACCTGATATTGATCAATAGGCAATGTGTCAGCGGGAACTGGATATTCAACTTCATATTGTTTTGTTGTTGAGTTTGTAACTTTGGATCAAAAATGTAATCCACATCAGTGGCTGTCAAGGACGTGGCCCATTGTATCCATCTTGGGTGGAGTGCTTTTGCATTTGGGATGCTAGCTTTTGTAACAGCCTCAAGGGCCGGAATAGGAGAAACAACAATAATGTGTTTTCCCTGGGCCAGAGGTCTGTCTTTAATAATAGCCATCTGTACAGCAGTGAGAATTTTCTCTGTGGGTGCCAATCGTTGTTCAGCAGCGGAATACAAGTGTGACTTGTATGCAATTGGGACTGTCTCACCTTCATTAATTGTGACATAAGTAAACCCAATGGCCCCAGCTATCACCCTGATGACCAAATGTGTCTTATTGTCCTGTGTGTGTAAATGTTTCCCTGCTAGCATATCTGCTTGTAACTCTCGAAGAGTATGTGTATGTTCAATTGTCCAGAATTTGCTTGAAAAATCAGGACGTTTTAATTCATATAAGGTTTTTATGCGTGTAGCATAATCCGGAATGTATGTTCTGCCAAAATTTAGAAAGCCCAACAATGACTGGAGTTTCTTAATAGTATTTGGTGGTTGCAATTTCCCCATTTTCTAAGAACTGTGGCGCTAGGTTCTTTCCTTCATTCGACAGCTCATATCCCAGGAACAGGACGCTGAGGAAGGCAATTTTTGATTTTTTTAAGTTGAATTTGTAGCCGAGTTCGGCAAACCCTACAACAATGCGGGCTACCCATCTTAAATGCTGTAGTAACTCGTCATCTGTGAGATATATATCATCCACATATGACAACAGGTCAGGGTCCAACTCGTGTAAAATAGCAGTCACACAAGCTGCAAACAGTCCTGGGCTGTTTTCATACCCCTGAGGCAAACGACATAATTTTCTGGTAGCCTAGTGCGCTAAAGCTTGTTAAATCTCTGCTTTCAGGTGCTACATTTTGGCAGAAGAATCCATTAGAGATATCCAATGTGGTTTCATATTTTTTCCGCACTGTTGCTCATCAGTGCAGTGCTATGTGAATTTTGTATAGCATATGTACGTGTATGTCTGTTCAAATGTCTGTAGTCTACAACTATTCTGTATGAATGGTCCGGTTTTGCTATAGGAAATAAGGGATCATTCATCGGTGAGACACAGGGTTCAATCACCCCCTGGTATTCTAATTGTGTAAGTATTTCCCTCACCGGTGCCCTTGCTTCATGTTTCATGGGATACTGTGGTTGTGGCTGAGTTTCACTTTTAATGGGAATTACATGATATGGAGAATCCCTGATCCACCCTACGTGATTTCTACATAGCGCAGGTGCCTGTACGAGAGCCCATTTTATAGAATAGGACTCAGCGAGTTCCTCTGGAACAAGGGCCGAGAAGGAAGGTTTAAAAACCTTCTCCCCAGCTGGGCAGGTGCGGACAAAATCAGGCAGCCAATCTTGTGCGGCCAGTAAAATGTCATATACCTTAACTGCACGATCCCAGAAGATTGCGTGTATGGTGCGTTCAATGTCTCCTTCTAACTGTAGAGTTACTTTATACACCCTATCGGGTTCAGAGACACGCATATCTGCTGTTTCTACTTGTATGAAGTCATCAGTTGCTTTAACCTCCAGATGCTCCAGAAGATTCTGGCGAACTATTGTGACCTCTGCTGCGCTGTCTAGCAGTGCTAGAGCCCATTTCTTGTTCTTCAAGAGAACCCTCTTCCTGAGTGACATGTCTAACTGAGACTGCTGCCACTTTTTTCTTTTTAAACTGTTGTTTTTGTTGTACCGGTTTCTCTTCCTTCTCGACAGAAACCTCCGAAGAGCGTTGTGATTCCTGTCTCTGCTTCACGTACTTTGTTCTCCACTCTGACTGCCCACCTCTCTCATTTCTCTTTTCCGATGAGTCCTGAAAGGAACGAGATTAGCGCGTATCAGTATCTTGATATCTATCAGGCGTTTTTATATTATCTCTATTTCTGAGATTATACCTATTCTGCGGGGTCTCTGTACGTGGAGATTCTCCCCTTTCTTTTTTAGGTGTTTGTTGTTTTTTCTCCCAGCGCTTCTTATTACCCTCAGGTTGCTGTTTAGTATTATCTTTCTTAATTTTTCCCTGAAATTGAGGTTTTTGCGGTCTAGCCCCAGGCTATCTCGACCGAAACTGGAATATGTTTCCGCTATTATTTTAGGCAGTTCCCGCTCCTGATCTTGTTGCAGAACGTCACGAAGACGCATGCACACTGCAAGTGCAACTGCTTCCCCTTTAAGATTGCTTAGGATTATCGAAGAAACCGTCGCAAAATTGCCTATCAGTTGCATTGCTAAATCTAAGGCCGTGGTAGCCCCGTATTCATCTTGAATTTGTTTAAGGACGTCCGGTAGGTCGACTAGTGTTGGTGTACCGTGTGCCGTTGCTTAGAGCGTGGCAAATACTGTGCCCCATGTATTACAATGTTCCGCTATGGGAACCATCCCAAAGGGTAAGCACATAGGTGGTCATTCCAACCTTGGTGGTAAAAGCCGCTTACCGCTGTCAGAAGACCGCCAACATACCGCCGCGGCCGTGGTAAACCACCACGGTCATTCTGACCCACAACAGGCAAACCGCCAAAATACAGACATCCACAAAAGTCCGCCACACCAAAGGCCAGCGAGAAACTGGCGATGACCAAACCTCCACCGTCACGCCAACAGAAATACGCCCACACTATCACGACACACGAATCCACGCGGCGGTCTTTCAACTGCGGTATTCCATTGGCGGTACACACCAGTGCGCTCAAAATACACACACATTTACAAAACACATCCACATTGGACAAATCAAAATACACACACCTGATACACATACACACACCACTCCCACACACCCAATCCAATATAAAACACACACCCACATCACCCACAAACACCCACTTCTACAGAATCGGGACCACGCACTGAGAAAAAGAGAACTGAGCACCCAGATGTGCATTTAACTTTCACACAGCAATATTTCCACGCACTTCACACAACACACCAATACACATCACCACACAATCCACCCCACACATCACCCACACCACCCCATGGCACCGCAAAGGCACCCCAGGTTCTCAGAGGATGAACTCAGGGTCATGGTGGAGGAAATTGTACGGGTAGAGCCACAGCTCTTCGGGACACAGGTGCAGCACACCACCCTTGCAAGGAAGATGGAGCTATGGAGCAGAATAGTCGATAGGGTCAACGCTGTGGGAAAGCACCCAAGAAATAGGGACGACATCAGGAAGCGGTGGAACGACCTACGGGGGAAGGTGCGTTCAATGGTATCCAGGCACAACATCGCGGTGCAGCGGACTGGCGGCGGACCCCCACCTCCTCCCCCAGAATTTACAACATGGGAGGAGCAAGTCTTGGCGATCCTGCATCCTGAGGGCCTCGCAGGAGTATCTGGAGGAATGGACTCTGGTAAGTCTCATCTTCACTACTTCATCCCCCCCACCCCACCAGCATGCCAACTCATACCACCACCCTCACCCTCATCACATCCTTCTCCTTGCAAATGTCTCCACATCACAGCCCACCCATCCCAACACCAAGCCCTGCATGCGACCACAAAGCATGAACACCCATCACCAAAGCATGCCCACTGCACATAGCCATCCCCCACCAAATCACCGTCACAAAAGCCCCCACACGGGAATGCCAGCACTGGGGTATAAGGGCACCCACCCATTACACGCTGTGGCATACACAAATGCAATAACCATACTTTTATACCTCTGCAGGACCCGAACGCCACGTCACCACGCAGGAGGGTCCACAAATGTCCACTCCACCCCCAGAAGAGGCCCACAGTGAGGACAGCACCTCTGTCGACCTGGATCTAAATGACCAGCCTGGCCCATCGGGGACCTCGGGACAGTCGGTTCCCCTCAGACAACCACAGCCCATAGCAGACCGTCCCCCCTCTGGCAACACCAGCACAGCACCCACCCAGCGGGCCCATACCTCAGTCCCCAGGACACGTCAATCAGCGGTGTGTCCACCACTACAGGGCACCCAGGTTAACCCACCACCCCAACAACAACAGGAGCCTGGGGGCAGTGGTAGTGGGCACACGGTCCAGGGGACAGAGGCACAGGGAAACAGGGGAACTGGGAGGGCTGCTGTGCGACAGGGGGGGACAGGCCCAGGGAACCCACTCTCCACGAGGCCCTCTCCAACATCATGGGAGCATACCACCACTCCCAGGAGACGATGGCGACGGTCCTGGCCAGGTTTCAGGAGATCCAGCTTCTGCAGGAGGAACAGTATTTGGGGTTCAGGGAGGAACTACGAAACATCAGTTCCGCCCTGGCCACCATTGTAGGGGCTCTGAATCAGGTAGTCACCACATTGCGGGACACTGTGGCACCACAAAGGGCCCCTGACACTAGCATGGACCAAGAACTGCCTACCACCTCCGCCGGCACTAGTGGACAGGAGGCCAACAGGCCACCAGCACCCCACCCCCTGCAGAAGGAGAACCACCCCGCAAGCGGGCCCTGAGATCCAGGAAGAAGACAGAGTAAGATGCCAAGACCCCCGCCAGGAAAGGATGCCTCCCTGATTGTCATCCCACTGTCCCACATTGACACCCTTTCCATTCTTGTACTGCCCATGCTCCACTTTCCACAGGCATTTGGACATTGCACCTGTGAGACTAATAGTCTGAACTCTGCCATGGACAATCCTCCACCATCAAGCCTCACTGATTTGCAATCACCCACCAATATAGAGCACTGAAATAAACACAGTTATTGCACAAAACAATCAGGAGTCTGGCTGTGATTTTGTACTAATGTATTAGACATTACCGTCCGAAAATGCATATTTACATTATGATGCCAACATACCACTGTCACACAGCTGTAGTCCATGGGGAAACAAAGCAGATGTCACACACTGGGGGCCACATCTCTGAAATTGGAAGGGAAAGTCACAACTCAGTTACCATACACTGGGGGAAAAGGTCAGACAGTAGAGAGGTAGTAGGGGTTAAGTATATGTAAAATGACGGGTTGGACTCTTACCTGTGTGTCATTGAAAATACTGCTGTATTACTGTGTTCCTGTTGTCTATGTCGTCCTCTTCGGCTTCCTCTTCTTCACTCTCCACAGGCTCCACAGCTGCTACAACACCACCATCTGGACCATCCTCCTGCAGAAAAGGCACCTGGCATCGCAAAGCCAGGTTGTGAAGCATACAGCAGGCCACGATGATCTGGCACACCTTCTTTGGTGAGTACAATAGGGATCCACCTGTCATATGGAGGCAGCGGAACCTGGCCTTCAGAAGGCCGAAGGTCCGCTCGATCACCCTCCTAGTTCTCCCATGGGCCTCATTGTACCGTTCCTCTGTCCTTGTCTGGGGATTCCTCACTGGGGTCAGTAGCCAGGACAGGTTGGGGTAACCAGAGTCACCTATTAGCCACACACTGTGCCTCTGGAGTTGACCCCTCACGTAAGGGATGCTGCTATTCCGCATGATGTACGCGTCATGCACAGAGCCAGGGAACTTGGCATTAACATGGGAGATGTACTGGTCTGCCAAACACACCATCTGTACATTCATCGAATGATAACTCTTTCTGTTTCTGTACACTTGTTCACTCCTGCTGGGGGGTACTAAAGCCACATGGGTCATCAATGGCACCTATGATGTTGGGGATATGTCCAAGGGCATAGAAATCACCTTTCACTGTAGGCAAATCCTCCACCTCAGGGAAAACAATGTAGCTCCGCATGTATTTCAGAAGGGCAGACAACACTCTGGACAACACCTTGGAAAACATAGGCTGGGACATCCCTGATGATATGGCCACTGTTGTTTGAAATGACCCACTTGCAAAGAAATGGAGTACTGACAGCACCTGCACTAGAGGTGGGATCCCTGTGGGTTGGCGGATGGGTGACATCAGGTCTGGCTCCAGCTGGGCACACAGTTCCTGAATAGTGGGTTGGTCAAGCCTGTATGTCAGTATGACATGTCTTTCCTCCATTGTCGACAGGTCTACCAGCGGTCTGTACACGGGAAGATTCCTCCATCTCCTCGCATGTCCCAGCGGACGGTGCCTATGTAGGACAACAGCGAGCACAGAGTCAATCAGCCCACAGGTACGTTACCACAGTTTGCACCAAACACAATTCCCAATGCTTTGAATGGTTTGTAGGAGTGTTGATGCAAGGCCTAGGTATGTGTGACGCAGTTAAAAGTAAGCCATGTGGGCCCTTGAAATGGCGTCTGCCTGACCTGTGAAGTGTGACAATGGGATGTGAGGTGAATGCGCTGGCGTGGCACACTGTGGCGGTAGGCGGTCGAAGACCGCGGCGTAAAGCAGCATTGGTTAACATTGAACCCTATGGGTCTCAGGAGCCAATGACGATGTGCGCCGGCGGTCGCGGTACGCACCGCCGCGGTACGCACCGCTGCGGGCGTGACCGCCATTTTCTATCTGCTTAATCACTTGATACCTGATCTTAGACAGGAGAGGACCTACACTGCAAGTGCTGCTGTGACCTCGGTCTGGAAGAGACAATGGCTCATGCGACTGGGGAAAGGGCCCCTGCCTTCACTGCTCAGGAATTGGAGAAACTCGTGGATGGGGTCCTCCGCCAGTATGCGCTACTCTACGGTCCTCCAGACCAACAGGTAAGTACACTGGGACCATGCTTTGTGGGCAATGCCTGTGTTGAGTCGGGTGGATGAAAGATGGTGGGGAGGGGAGCGAATGAGGCATGCATCAGACGACGGATGACAGGATGTGTCACATGGCAAGGGTAGGGATGGGGGGCCACTCACATTGAGGGTGCAGAAGGTGATGACTCTTTTTCTCCCCCTGTACATTTCACATAGGTCAGCGCCCACCAGAAGATAGCCATTTGGCGTGCCATCGCCAAGGACGTCCGGGCCCTGGGTGTCCACCACTGCCGGAAGAGATGGGAGGACATCCGACGCTGGAGCAGGAAGACGGCGGAGGCTCAGCTGGGGATGGCCTCCCAACATGGGAGGGGTGCCAGTCGTACTTTGACCCCCTGATGTCCCGGATCCTGGCGGTGGCCTACCCGGATTTGGATGGGTGCGTGAGGACATCACAGCAGACACAAGGGGGTGAGTACAACCTCATTCTGCTGACTTTGCGCGCAGTGGAGGTGTCTAGGTGGGGGAGGAGGGTTGTGGGTATCCCTAGGCCAGGGTGACTTCTGTAGGCTAGGCCCCTCCGTAAGGCATGGCCCTGTGCCCCCGCCCCCCACCTCTGTAGGGTGCCAAGTACAGTTATCCATGGCCCTGTGTCATCTATGTGTGCAGTTGTCGTCCATAGGCTTGTAGGCCATGTCGCACGGATTGAGTAGTGGACCCCAAGTGCGCGGCGTAGTGCAGGGGGCTTCTGTGTCTGTCCTCTCCGCCAACTGTGTCGCCACTGCATGCACTCAACATGTCTTTATTTCCCCCCGCCCTTTTTTGTGGTCTTCCTGTTCATGTGTGCATTAGCATCATCAGGCGGAGGAGAAGTGGCATCGGAGCACGAGGGAGCTGCATCCCACATGGCCCTGGAGGGCCATGCAACGGATTCCGAGTACACCAGTGGTACGGAGGGCGAGGGGAGCTCCACAGCGGGGACTCGTGCAGACATTAGTGACACGGACTCATCCTCTGAAGGGAGCTCCCTTGTGGTGGCGGCAACATCCGTGCCCCCCGCAACAACAGGTACAGCCGCCACCCAGCGCACCAGCACCGCCCTCCCAGCAGCCCCTCAGCGTTTGCCCCGTGCCCGCTCACCCAGGAAGGTGGGCATCTCCTTCGCCCCAGGCACCTCAGGCCCTGCCCCTGTCACCCCTGCTGCCCTCAGTGAGGAGGTCATTGACCTCCTGAGGACGCTCATTGTTGGGCAGTCTACCCTTTTGAATGCCATCCAGGGTGTAGAAAGGGAGGTGCACCAGAGTAATGCATACCTGGAGGGCATTCATTCGGGTCAGGCTGCCCATCAGCGATCGTTCAACACTCTGGCCTCAGCACTGATGGCAGCAATTGTCCCTGTCTCTAGCCTCCCCCCTCCAACTTCCTCCACCCATACCCTATCACCTGTACCTCTGCCTATCCCAGGCACACCATCAGACCAGCCTGCACACACCTCAACATCCAAGGGAAGCTCATCTAGACATAAGCACCACACATCACTCAAGCATTCACACAAGCAACATCCACATACAGACATACCAACACCCACTGCCTCCACTGTGTCCCCCTCCTCCTCGTCTCCCTCCTCCCTCCCTGTCACGTCTCCACTTACACCTGCATGCACAACATCTTCAGCCACTACGTCCATCACCAGCACACCCACCAGAACCACCCGCACACGTGCAGTCACCACCCCCACTACCATTTACACGTCCCCTGTGTCCTCTCCCACTGTGTCTGTGACCCCCTCTTCCAAGCTACACAAACACAGGCAGCCACCCACCCACTCACGACAGCATCCAGCCCAAGCACCTGCACCCAAAGACACCAGACTGAAGACTCCTACAACCACAACCTCTTACTCCACTCCCATACCCACTACACCTACCCGTCCCTCTGTTCCTAAATTGGTTTTCCTTTCCAAACTTGACCTCTTTCCTACAACTCCCCCACCCCGTCCATCTCATAGGACTCCAGTCAGCACCTCAGCCACCACAAAAGCAGGACCTGGAATGACAGTGTGCCATGGACTGTGGAGTCCCCCACCCTCAAGGGCTGCCAGTTAAGGAAGGAGCCAAGGCACGGCCAGCCCACCCCCAGTAAAACATCCGAAGATTGTCAGTGGCCGGCGCGAGAGGCCAAAGACACCAGGGACCAAAATCCCGACCATGGTTCCGGCAGGAAGTGTGGTGCCACCTGGCACACCGCCAAAGGTGGGGAAGGGCCACAGGCGAACAGGGAAGGCTGGGAAGGGCAGCACGCTCGACAAGTCTGCCAGCAGCCCAGCTGGCCAGGAGGGCCCCGCCTGCCCCATCCCAGGTGGGCAGGAGGACACCCACAAGCCCGGTACTGCAGCCCAGGAGGACCCCGCCAGCCACACGACAGATGGGCAGGAAGGCACCGCCAGCCACAGGTCAGGTGGCGAATGACCTCCATGCCATGGCCGGATCCGCTGAGCTGGACACTCATCCGATGCACCGCTGAACAGGGCACCGCCGTCTCAAGCACCGCTGAACTGGTCACCGCCGTCTCAAGCACCGCTGAACTGGGCACCGCCATCTCAAGCACCGCTGAACAGGGCACCGCCGTCTCAAGCACCGCTGAACAGGGCACCGCCGTCTCAAGCACCGCTGAACAGGGCACCGCCGTCTCAAACACCGCTGAACAGGGCACCGCCGTCTCAAGCACCGCTGAACTGGGCCCTTCATCTCAAGCACCGCTGAACTGTGCACCTCCGTCTCAAGCACCGCTGAACAGGGCACTTCATCTCAAGCACCGCTGAACAGGGCACTTCATCTCAAGCACCGCTGAACTGTGCACCGCCGTCTCAAGCACCGCTGAACAGGGCCCTTCATCTCAAGCACCGCTGAACAGGGCACCGCCGTCTCAAGCACCGCTGAACTGGGCACCGCCGTCTCAAGCACCGCTGAACAGGGCACCGCCGTCTCAAGCACCGCTGAACAGGGCACCGCCGTCTCAAGCACCGCTGAACTGGGCCCTTCATCTCAAGCACCGCTGAACTGTGCACCGCAGTCTCAAGCACCGCTGAACAGGGCCCTTCATCTCAAGCACCGCTGAACAGGGCACCGCCGTCTCAAGCACCGCTGAACAGGGCACCGCCGTCTCAAGCACTGCTGAACAGGGCACCGCGTCTCAAGCACCGCTGAACTGGGCCCTTCATCTCAAGCACCGCTGAACTGTGCACCGCCGTCTCAAGCACCGCTGAACAGGGCCCTTCATCTCAAGCACCGCTGGCCCATTGGCGGAAAGGGCAGGCCCACCTCTGTGTCGGGCAGGGCTGCACGAAGCACTCTGGGCACCAGTCCCCCTCCAGAACCAGTGGAGACTGTTATCCACTTGTGAGACTGTGGCTTTGCACTCCCCAGGATCGAACAGTGGGCAACCCACCCACTGTAGAGACTTGAGAGACTGTGGCTTTGCACTCCCCAGGATGGAACAGTGGGCAAACCGCCCACTGTAGAGACTTGAGAGACTGTGGCTTTGCACTCCCCAGGATGGAACAGGGGGCAAACCACCCACTGTAGAGACTTGAGGGACTGTGGCTTTGCACTCCCCAGGATGGAACAGTGGCCATGGAGGCCCATTGTGGATCTTGCGTCGTGGACTTATCTGGCTGAGGTGCCCCCCCTTCCATTCCCCCTGAGGTGCCTGTAGTTTTGCTATCTGATGCCCCTGCAGTGTTCTCTCCGTTGGAGTCAGGTATCCTGGGTAGGCTTTGCCCATGTGATTTGGGCCCAGTGGTCCACGGACAATGCCTGCTACAATGATCGGACTTTAAAATGTATGTATATAAAGGTTTTAGATATATTTTTAAGCCAGTGATACAATATATTCCAATGTTTAGAATCATTTCCTTTTGTCTTTGCATTCTTCCAGGGGGGTTGGGGGGGTATCTGTGATGTATTGCTATGCATTGATGTGTGTGTTGTAGTGGGTGAGGGTGGGGGTGGGTGTGTCGCGTATGTGTGTCCCCGTAATTTTTTTCCTCCCCTGTGTCGTAGGTGCAGTACTCACCGTTGTCTTCTGCGCCGGCGTTCGTGCTCCTGGTAGAGGAGCAGGTAGACAATCGCTGGGAGGATGTGGAGTTCGGGTTCCATGCTGTCCAGATTCCTCGTGGGGTGTATGGAGGTGAGCGTTTTCCGTTCGAAATGGCTGTTTCCGGCGTGTTTTTATCGGCGGGGCTACCGCCCCGGAAAAGGGGGCAGATTGGTAGGTTGTGATGGGGTGGGCGGTATATTGACTCTCGCCTGTCTGTTGCCGGTGACCGCCGTGCTGTTTGTTTGTCCCGCCGTGGCGGGCGGTGTGTTGAAGTGGCGGTCTCTGTTGGCGGTTTCCGCCAGGGTCGGAATTCCATTTATTTTACCGCCAGACTGTTGGCGGTTTAGCCGCCTCTTTAACACCGACCGCCAAGGTTGGAATGACCCCCATAGTATTCTATGTTTGTCCTGAGGTCCCGTATGGGGAAATACCGCCTCCCGCATATTAATTTGTTGTGCCAGCCAAAATTGAGTCTCGTCCTGTTTTGCTGGGACTTTACCCATAATAGAGTGTACCATCACCACATTTATACCTGGTGTTACTGCATGTGGTTGTGCTGAAATGGCATGCGCTGGGTTTGTATTTAGTGTCTGCATCACAAATTGTACTAATTGTCTATATATTGCTGTTAAGTCAGTATATAAGCGTCGAACCTCAGCCACTGCCATTTTTGCAGCCACAGGATGAGGTGTATATGTGGCCAATAAAGGCCAGGTAGGACCATCATTACTTAGTGGACCTAACCTTACTGGTAATATCATATGGGGTAGGGCGCCATCAAGCCAATTATTATGTTCTTGATAAGATAGAGGTATCTCTAAATATGTGTATGCCCTGTATTGTCCAGGCGCGTTCGCTACTGTATATGTATGGAATGTATTTGTATTCCCATCAACTGCTGGAAATGTGACCCAAGAGTAAAAAAGTTTTGTTCTATAGACTGCATAGGCGTAAACCACAAACGTGACTGGACCACCCTGGGCCGTAAGGCCATGTGCTAGCAAATGTGCTGTGAGCGGTTGTCTCATGTTAAGATCTATTTGTACAACCTGGGGATTCGCCATCATAAAAGCACTAAGAATTCAGAGAAGGCACACCAAGATGTTTTTTTTCCTTTTAAGGTTCAAGCTTGAACAACCATCCGCTGTAAATAGGGTTACCTATACGGCAGTGGTGGGAATCCTCAGTACCACGGACGTCTCCGTATACGGAACTGAGGAATCATTATATTATATGAGACCGAGATATACCAGTGGACCCGAAAATTAGAGCCTGGCCAAACGTTGGCGGCGCCATGTCGCGTAGGCTCTCATTATCCTAATGAGACTACTGGATTTTGAGCGGCAAGATCGTTCACTGTGTGGGGGACTAAGCCTGACCCACGGTGAAGGACCCTTGTCACTCTAAATCCGGGTTTTGCTCTGGCTAACTAGCAGTGCCTCATCTCTCCCAACGGGAAGAGACAATTGGGCAGCCGAGCGCATGACATCTTAGTACTTCCCAGGGGAGTCGTGGTCACTCAGGTCACAACTGGTTCTCTCATACACAGTATGGTCTCATATATAAATGACAAAGGCAGTTTAAGTTTTAAAGATTGGTTTAATAAAACAACTGGATTTTTGATAGCAAAGCGTGAGCTGCAATAACCAGAACTACAGAACACAGTAGGATTAAAATAGTAACGATGAGAGTGAAGCACAAGAATAAGGCTATGATAGTGCAACTAGATTAGTTCTCTCTAAGTTATATTCTGAGCACAGCATGTAAAGCTCTAAGCCTTGCCCTCATACCTGAGCAAAGGCCTGTACTCTGCATCAGCATCTGCAACGAGGCAGTCAGCATCTAGTTGTAGGTTCCAGGTCGGAATCTCCCTCTCACCAGTACTAGGACTAGAAAGTGTTTTTATAACTAACACACAGATGTTCTAAGAAAATGTCCCTACGTAAGGATGCATATTTTCTACGAACACTAGAGACTAAACTTCTACCATGTATACCGGCAATGTACCAGACTGTAGCATTGACTGAAGCACAGGGTGAGCAAGAATGCATTGTTTGAGAACACAGTGCTGAACTAAGCTAAACAGTGTGATAGAAAGAAATAAAAACAAGACCGTAAAACTGGTTATTGTAAAATAACAGTGCGAGGCTAAATAAAATGTGTCTAGGGCAAAGTGCACAGAGGCATAATATGTTATCTTAACGTGCATGAAGCTATACTAAAGATGGCTACACTACAGTGTTACTTGCAGGCCTTGTATTGGCATGGGTGGGTTGTGATGGTGGGGTGTACCTGAGCTGGTGGAGTGATGGGGGTGAGGGTAGGGGTGGGGGTATGTGATGGCATGCAGGTGGGGGGGTGTAAGTAGTAAAGAGTTGACGTACCCTAGTCCAGTCCTCCTGCTTCTCCTGCCAGGCCCTCAGGATGCATGATTGGCCAGACTTGCTCCTCCCATGTTGTGAGTTACGGGGGAGGAGGTGGGGGTCCACCGCCAGTCCTCTGTGCTGCAGTCTGGTGTCTTGCAACCACGGAACGCACCTTCCCCTGTTGGTCGTTCCACCTCTTCCTGATGTCATCCCTTGTTCTTGGGTGCTGTCCCACGGTTTTGACCCTGTCCACGATTCTCCGCCATAGCTCCATCTTCCTAGAAATGGATGTCTGCTGCACCTGTGATCCGAATAGCTGTGGCTCTACCCGTACGATTTCATCCACCATGACCCTTAGCTCCTCTTCTGAGAACCTGGGGTGTCTTTGTAGTGCCATGGGTGTAGTGTGTGTGGTGTGTGAGGGTGCGTTGATGGTGTATGGGTGATGGTGTTCTGTGGGTGCTCTTGTTGTCTCTCTCTCTGTTGTCAATTTATTTTACTCGTAAAGGGTTGTGGGTAGTGTGGATGTGTGTTTTATATTGGTGTGGGTGTGGTGTGTGTATGTGTGTCAAGTGTGTGTAGTTTGAATTGTCCAATGTAGTGTTTTTTTTTTGTGTGTGTGTATTTTGAGCGCAGCGGTATGTATTGCCAATGGTTTACCATGGTTGAATGTCCGCTACGGTGATTCATGGGTCATAATGCTGTGGGTATAGTTCTGTTGGCGTTGGGCGTAGTTCTGTTGGCGTAATGGTGTGGGTTTGGCTACCGCCACTTTATCACTGACCTTTGGGCTGGTGAACTTGTGTGTGCAGCTGTTTAGTGATGGATTGCAATGTGTGTGTCATGATATGGGTAGCGGTAATCCGCCGCAATGGCAAGAAGTTGGCGGCAGTCAGCATGTCGGTAAGCAGGACTTACCGCCGATGTCATAATGAGGGCCAAAGTGTCATGTTTCCTGTGGTAAGGAGAGACCGCCTCCCCAAATGCTGAGATCACCACCTCGCAAGCAGGGCAGAAGCTTTACCTGTGGGAGGAATTACTCCTCCTGTGTAGGTTGGAGATTCCTGCATATAGCAAAAACCAAAAACAATTTAAAGGATCACAAAAATAATAACAGGGATTGTTGATGTATGCCATTTATAAGTTAAACAAGAGGTTTTTACTTCTGAAAGATAAAAGTACTATGTGGGCGTTTTTACTTAAATGTTACTGAAAAGTTTTTTAATGTTATACAAAAAAAAGAGACAACTTATTTTTAACAAGACTATAGTTCATTGATGCGATTAGAGAAATTAAGCAGAGTTGCCTCAGGATATTATAAATGGACAGTGTGGTAGTCCATCATTCTTCATCAACAAGAGACTCTTCAGCCACATAAATGTAGCAAGCAAACTAGAAGCTCAAGAAAAAATAAGATAACTAGCCGAATACGCGTCTGTGTAACTTGGTCTCTATTCTGTTTTCTACTCCAGGTACATGGGTGTGGGTGAAGATCAGTGTCAAAATTCTGTATGTATGCCCATTTCATAGCAATGTTGTCCAAAAGCATGTCTCCTGAGGTAGTGTCATTGGACTTCTGTAGGGTGTGAGGAAATGGGGAGCCAGAGAATATCTGCATCATCTCTAACAAAGACATGTAAAGTATTTAACTGATTCTATGTCGTGGATGTAACCATTGCATCCAGTGGCACAGCTCTGTTGTGCATCGGACGTAACCATTACATCCTGGCTGTGACCTGCAGGAGGAGCACTAGCGCTCCCCATGTGGGCCACCCAGCACAGAAGCACTTCCACTTCCACCCCCAACCTACCCATGCCACCTGATGACATCAGCGCACACTGTGCGCTGAGGTCTGAAGAGGTTGACCCGACGCACTGGAAGCATAGCTTCCATTGTATCCCAAGGACAAACTGATTAGTTTCTCCTCAGGAAGGGGGAGGTCAGAGTGGCATCAAAAGAAAGAAAATGCTTTTTATTTCCTTCAATGTCTCTTTCAGCATTCCTGCTGCATGATCGCATAGCGATCATGCAGCAGGAATGCCCACTAGACACCAGGGATGTTTCTTTTAAATGCTTGATTATTTGGGGAGTGATCCCTTGAGGAAGTGTTGCTTCCCTTTGGGGAGCATTATGCTACCCGTTTCTGCCCCCCGCAGGGGCAGATAGGCCATTTTGTTTACGCCGATCTGCCCCACTTAGCTCCAGGGATTTTTTTATCAAATAAATTTGATGATTTGGGGGGTCAACCCCTTGGGCAAGGGTCACTCCCCCTTGGGGCAATATGTTCAGGCTGTGTCTGCCCCCCCTTTGGGGGCAGAATGGCTATATTTTTAGGATGATCTTTCCCCAAGGGGGGTGGAATAGGCAAGAGTTGCTCCTCATGGGGAAATTATACTTTGGCCATTTCTGCCACCACTGGGGGCAGATTGGCCTATTTCTTATTAGGCCCATCTGCCCCCAAGGTGGGCAGAAACCACTAGATAGCAGGGATTATTCATTATTATTATTTTGTATATGAGGAGCCGCCCCTTAGGGAAGGATCGCTCCTCATGGCAGCATAATTCGATAGGCCATTTATTTTCCCCTTGGAGGTAGATTGGCCTATTTGTATTAGGCCCATCTTTCCCCAGAGGGGAAAAAACACTTAGAAACCAGGGATTGTTGTACGTGTCTGTGTGTTTTGTTTGGGGGGCAGCCCCTTGGGCAAAGGTCACTCCCCATTACTGATGGCCTTTTCTGCCCCCCCTTGGGAACACATAGGCCTATTTTTATTATGTCCATCTGCCCCTATGGGGGGCAGAAACCACTTAGGCACAGGGATTGTTGTGTGCATGTTTTATTTGGGGGTGCTGTCCCTTGGGCAAGGGTCACTTCCATTTGGGAGGGGCATTCATTTTGCACATTTCTGTCCTGTTGGTTTGCAGATTGGCCTATTTTTGTAAGACCCATCTGCCCCTAGGGGGGCAGAAAGCCCACTAGACACTAGGGATTTTTTTTTTATACCTGTGGTTCTTGGTGAACCTGCAAGCCCTACATATCTCTACAAAATCTGCCATAGCTGGAAAACGTTACAGAAGAAAACATAGACAGAAATGGCTGTTTATTTTCAACTCAATTTCATTTTGTATTTCACCCTTTACTTTCTATAGGAAAACCTAATTCAGAATTGTATCTACTCTTCAGAAATATTTAGCTGTCCAGGATCACCATTGGTTTCACACCCATTTCTGTCACTAACTGGTAGGAGGCTGAAAGCACAAAAAATAGTGAAAATGGGGTATGTCCCAGTAAAATGCCAAAACTGTGTTTAATAATTTGGTTTTCTGATTCAACTTTCCCTGTTCCTGATAGCTGGGAAGATAAAGATTTTAGCACCCCAAACCTTTTGTTGATGCCATTTGCAGGGAAAAAGCACATGCTTTCTTCTGCAGCAATTGGTTCCCAAAAAACAAACAAGTTTTAGATGTATTTTGGTTAATTTCTTGGTCTCCTCCAGGGGAACCCACAAACCATGGGTACTTTTGGAATCCCAAGAATGTTGGAAAGAAAGGACACAAATTTGGCAGGGATAGGTTATGTGAAAAAAATGTTATGAGGGCCTAAGCGCAAACTACCCCAAATAGCCAAAAAAAAGGCTTGGCACAGGACAGGGAAAATACCTGGCAGTGAAGGGATTAAAATACAGTTGCTTTTCTAAATGTAATACATCATTCCTACATACATGCAGTGGGTGTCAGTATAAAATGAATGACTTATGTTGTAACAATTAATTAGGATGTTTGAGATGCCACCCCAGATGCACATTTAGCCCTAGTGTGAGATGCCATTACTTACCAATGAGCCACATGTCACTTAAATTCCGGGCAACCATGCAGCATGAATTGAATAACAGAAGATGTGGCTGTTGTGTGTTCTTTCAAGAAAGACAACCCCTGGCATCCTAGACACCTGTCACATTGATGAAGTGCCAGTGGTGTCTGTTGTGGAAAAGGTGTACTTTGTGCTGAGGTGGCTGAGGTGTTACATGGATACAGTCAATTCCACTTATCCCATGAGCTAAGTGGCTAAAGTCATAAAATTCCCTTGTCACCCCTTGCCTTTTCACCAGTGACTGTGAAATGATGGTAAGCCAGTGGCCACTTCTGCTAATGCATCTCAGAAACTGATGCAAGCATCAAGACGGGCTGATGGGTGAGATGCCTACATTGCCAGAGTTGACCCTCTGGAAAGATCCAGTGGCCATTAAATGGAGCGCAGCCAGTATTTTGAAATAGACAGGGATAGCCTGGGAGTGGGTTGTAGGCGAATGAAGCTCCTGCTTCCAGTCTGCAACCATTTCAAGGGTCATATTGGGTTTGAGGATGTAGCTATAACTGCTTCCCTGAACATCCTATAGATATTGATCCTTTGCCTTGCCTTCTCTCCCCTCTTCAAAGAATTAATCCTCAAAATGAGAGGCAAAGTAACAAACATTCACCAGCATAGTGAAGGCACAAAAGTACATTTGTTGAGTGATTTATTTACTTATATGGTCAGCTGGGATGTGATTGGTTGGTGTTGAAATGTGTTTCAGCTGTCGATGGGTCGTGGAGTTCTGCACAATTATTATTTGCATTAACAAGTATGTTACAAAATTTGTAACCCTTAATATAAAATAAGACTTGGCTTTACAATAAGTATTTATTTTTCAAATAATGCCTGATGATAGTATTACACAGGATTTACTCAAAAGTTTAAAGAAATATTAGATCTTAAACAAAAACTGTTCTTTTTTCCTGTTGTTGCTTTATACATTTTATGGCTCCATGGGAGAATGCTACCAGTGGTTGGTTGTATTGGTGCTAGACATACTCCAAACCTGAGCTGGAGAACATGCACTACTGTTTTCGGTCCTTTTTGCTGTAGTGGCTTTACAAGTGCAGTCTGTGAATAGCAGTGGGATTATTCTTTTGTGGGTATATCTTTGACTCGCCATGAACCCTTCCTTACAACTCCCTTAACCTCTGCCATTTAGTAGTAAGTATTTCCCATTTTCCAGTCACTCCCCTCTATCTCTCCCACATTTACTTCCAAAAATGTATGTGTACATGGGGGAAGATCTCCACAGATTGGGCTGAGACTTCCTCACAGAATAGATTGGAGTGGTGGAGACCTCCATGCTTAGGTTTGTGCTTAGCATATTGTACATCATGAGTAGTACTATTGTGATACTACTAAATGTACTCCTTATTGCATTTTGTCACTATTACCTATCTGGTTAGACTAAAACACAGATTTCAGACAATCTGTGTTCATCCCATGGTAGATGAGGTACGAAAAGCAAGCAATCTCCCAGAGAAAAGTATCTATTTCAAGCAGTTCTAGTTTTAAAGTCAAAACACTTTAACATTTGCACCTATTTAAAGTAGTGTAATAAGCAAGAGGTACCAAAATGATCAAAATTATATGAGGAGCACAGGAAATATTAACTCTTAAAGATGCAGATAAAAGCACCTAGCAAATGCAATTATAAAGAATCAACAGTTGGACTAGGCCTTGATGAGGTTTCTGGCCAGCTATGATGGAGTGAACTTCCTACCGCAGTGGGTCACATTGTTCAAGTCGATTTATACTTCTAGTAACTCAGAGTCTCTGACTGGGGAGATGTATCAAGCTGAAGTCAGCTCTAGGGTCCCACAAACCTGTGGCTGAAAGCACTGGTTTTGGCACTAAAAGCTCTGAGGAAGGCGAATTTGGATTTCATAGTTGAAAAGTCACTTTTGACAGTGACCTATATGCTCAATCACCTCACAACAGACAAAGGTTTTACCTTTGAACTTACAACCATATTTAAAGTTAGACAGACAAGGTACTCTGCGACACACCTGTTTAAGTACCATGTCTGGTGGTGGTTGTGACTTCCAACACCCTAACATGATGACATCACACTTAAAATAAGTGCCTTAGTTATTTTTTTCTCTCAAGATCCAACAGTGGGACACATCTGGAAGCTGCATGGGGGCAGGGCCAAACAAATCTTTACTCAACACAGCAAGAAGCATGTTGAGCGTGTTGTGAGGGTCACCTGCCAGCTAGGCGACCTGTGGATGCATGTGCCTACCTGTCTCCCTGTCTCCCTGTTGATGGATGACATGTCTGGCAGCCCATTCTATCTTTTCTTATTTGCACAGCAATGCTACTTGACTTCAGCCAGCCCTTGCTTGCTGCTTACTGGCCTGAGGTGTTGTGGGTTCATTTTAGTACCTTGCTTGGGCACACATATTTTAGCCAATCCTAGGTTGGTGGCCTGTGCCCTTTTATCCAGATATATGCTCTTATTTAATTTATTCATTTTAGTTCAGCTTGCTTTTCAGCAGAGATATTTTATTTTTCTAATCAGTTGTGATTCTGCGAAAGGGGTGTTCTTATTTTTGTGCACAACATTTCTTTGTGTACTTCTGCCTAAGGTTGAGAAGAACAGTACATGATATCTAATATTGCTATTGCCACCACAAGAGTGCACAAGGTTTCCCAGTATGTATATATGTTTTCTTATTTAAACATCATACAGGCCAGGGAAAGGTAGGGAGGTCATTCTGTCCAGGATACCCAGCCACACTGTATGCCATTTCACTGCTGACCTTAGCCATGTCTCTATAACCAGCCAAGGACATGGCGGGCAGACCCGTGTTCTCAGGTAATGGGTGGTGGGTGCTTCTCTCATGGATTAAGTACAGGCAGATTGGGCTTTCAACACTATGATTTTGATTGAAGTTAGGGGTTAGGTAGAATTCCTATGCACATTTTATTCCAATATTCCTGGATTGTTTATTTTCTTTTCACTGATCGTAGCAATCTCAATCTTGCTATGTCTCATTGCCCTAATAATTGCAGCTCGTATATTTTATCGTAGATTGCTGCCTTTTTGACTATATGTATTGAAAATTATCCTGCATCTTTTCTATGGTCTACGTGTGTGTGTGAGACATTTTCTGAAGAGGGAAAGGGGTGAGATTTGTTCTGAGTAAGGCTGCCATAAATCACCTTTTTGTTCTATGTTTGGGTGAGGTGCTGTTGGCAGGTAAAAGGGTTGGACTGACAACTGACAACCGGTGTGGGATTAACTCAGTTACCCACAAGCGATGGTGCTGCCACCCCGAATCCAGCAGTCTTTTTCTTTCCAATAACAAGAGTCATACGATAGAGGGCCTGCAGCTTTGTGGGTCCGGTTCCCCCAATAGAGAAGACAGCATGATTAGGTTGTGCTTCATAACATCAAAAGTTCGAGGCATGGGGACAGTAGGTCAAAGGTATACAGCACAGCAATACATTAAAAGGTGAGATGTCCAGTTTACATCTCTTCAAGAAACCCATATCTCTGAAGGGGAAGATGCACGCCTTTAAAAGATCTGGCGCTGTCAATGTTACAGCACCACATATTCCTTTTTTGCTAGATGGGAGCTTATATGCGTTAGGCCCTCTGTGCCCTTTTGCTGAGTGGCCGCAGAGATGGAGCCAGAAGAGCATTATGGCCTATTAGAGGTACACCTAGATGGTTGACACCTCTTTCTGGGGAGCATATATGCACCTACCACGGAACAGCAGTTCTTCCAGGTGTGCCTCTGTTACTCTGATGAGATGAGCAATTATCCCTATAATTATCAGCGGGCACTTTAATTGCTTCATACACCAGCAGTTGGACCACTCGCACCCTCCTCTGCGGACTTCCCCCGTGGTGGTTGCTGCTGCTTGTCTGTCCCAATGGCTCACACATTGGTCCTTGTTAGATAGTTGTTGCATCCTAAACCCGGATACCAGGGAATACTCTTATTACTGGCCACTAGATGATCTGCACGTCACCTGCGGGTTGTGAGAGCTGAGTACCTGGGGAAGTCACTGTTGAGTCATAACATACTCCAACTGCACTTGATGTGGGGTCCGCCGCATCCCCTGTCCGTTTCTCGTGTTTGCAGCCTGCCATGCTAGGGACATGACGAGTGTTGTTCTCTCTAATTATCTGACGGAAAACTGGAGCACTTCTACCTTAAGGCTGATGGAATGGGAGGCCATGAAGGTTGTCCACCAAGGCCATTGCATACACGCATTGATGGGTGTGAGAGCTGATGTACCAAGCTCAGGTGGGGCAACCAAGCTCAGGTGGAGGCAACTCTTGGGGCAATGGAGTTGGTTGTTCCCACTGGTCAACTGGTGCTAGCCACTGTGAAGGAGCGTCATTCTCATCTGCTTGAGCAGCTGTGATGCTTGGACTTCAGGTTAGGACGCACGTTGAAAGTGACATGTCTGGCCGGCTATTCGTGTGGCTGATAAAAAGTGGTATGCTGACCGCCCCCATCACAATGATAAGAGTGTCCTCAACCGGCCTAGCCACCACCCAGGTGGACATCCATGAGGCGTTCACTGCCCACTATTGTGTTCTTTACGGTCCTACCCCACAAAGGGCCCTCAGATTCAGATCCTTGACTTCCTGAGTAAGGTTGCATTGTCTGTTATAGTTAGTGTGGCGTTAAACTAGTCCATTACAGAGCAGGAGATCGGTGGAACTATTAGGAGCAACAAGTAAGACCCCAGCTTGGACAGACTGCCTGTAGAATTTTATAAAGTGTACAAAGGCTTTTGGTGTCCAAGTTGTTATAAATGTACAGGGCTTCTCTGGTGGAGGGACTGCTTCTGCTGATGATTCATGAGGTGTTACTAGTCGCCCTGCTGAGACCAGGTAGGGACCCAATAGAGATGATGTCATACTGCCCTCTGTCTATGATTGGGATAGATTACAAAATACTTAGTAAAATCATTGCAGAAAGGCTGCTGGAGCATCTCCCCCACCTGGCCCATTTGGACCAAAACAGTTTTATTCCAGATAGTTCCATCACCATTAATATACAAAGTCTCCACAGAGTACTGGAGCTTGTTACCACTCAGTGACTGCATATGTGGCTTGTGTAGTGTTGTACTTAGAAAAAGCATTCAACACCTTTGATTAGGGTTGGATGTTCTCAAAATTAACATCTATGGGCTTAGATAGCAGGTTACAGAGACTCAACAGGCCCACCTATTCTGACCCCATGGCATGGGTAAAGATAGGAAAATGTGTTTCGGCCTCTTTGTGAGTAGGGGAGCCCTCTCTCCCCACTCCTTTTTGCTCTGGCGATGTAATCACTGGCACAGCAGCTTAGGCAGCAGGGACAGGTGTGAGGCTTATCTTTGGAGGGGGTGGTGGCATTTTCTCCCTCTAAGTGGATGACGTTCTAATATACATCTGTGACATGGAAGAGAGCATAACTGATATAAAGGAGAATTCAGATTTCCAGTTGCCTCGGAACTTGATGTGAACTGGTCAAGGAATTGTTCCTGGTACACCTGGTCTTGCCGCCACAGTAATTTGTAGTGGACACACACCCACTTTGTTGGGAGCTGCACACCTTCAGGGACTTGGGGATTAAAATATTCCATGGCTTCTGAGATCTCATTTGGCGGCAACTCGACGAAAGCCATTGCCTTCCTCCATCCCCACTTGGCATCTTGGAGCATGCTTCTGCTCTTTGTGCAGCACAGTTGCTATCAAAGATGGTGACTGTGAGAAACTGGGGCTGATTGCAGAGGCCCCATAATTTTGTGCCCCCATTTTCCACTTTATGCTGGTGTTTTCCTGACTCTGATGGTGCCCTGGGTACTGCTAACCAGTCCCAGGGCCTGTGCTCTGTGTAAAATGGATATGCAAATTAGGCTAATTATAATTGGCTAAGTTAACCTACCTATAAGTCCCTAGTATATGGTAGGGCATGTAGGTTTAGGGACCACAGCATAGGTGGTGCACACCTAGGTGCATTGCTGAGGTGCCCAGTGTCATTTTAAAAGCAAGCCTGCCTTGCTGGCTGCTTTTAAATTAAAGTAATATGCAAATTCGACTTTGGAATTAAAGGTACTTCCAAAGTCTTAAACTACCTTATTTTTACATATAAGTCACCCCTAAGGTGTGCCCTATGTGCCCCTAGGGCTGGGTGCCATGTAACTATAAGCAGGGACTTTATAAAAATAGATTTTTAAGCCCTGGTGAGGTAAAACCAGCCAAATTTGTTTTTCCCTCATTGAAGTAAATGGCCTTCATAGGCTAGAATGGGCAGACTTTATTTTAAATTTTAAAGTCTCCTTAAATGCTACATACCAAGAATTTGGTATCAAATTGATTGTTGTAATAAATCCCACAACTTCCAGTTGTTGGATTTAATATAACTTGTCCAGGTAAAAAGTTTAGACTTTACCTAAAAAGTTGCCAATTTCAGCTCTGCATTGTTTTTGCTGCTGTGCTCTGATTGGCCAGCCTGCAGCAGCTTCTGCCAGGCTACTTTAATGAGGTGTGAAGTGGCCTGGCTTCACACAAAGGAATGTGCTTGGGGGAGAGAATCTCCCCTCAGCAGATGGTGAGGCAGGAAGGGGGAGGGCTGCCAAACTGGTCTTCAAAGGCAGAGAAGGACATCTGGAGCACCCAGCAACACCCCCACATCCTGCAAACCCAGACAGCTAGGTGCCCCCTTGATTAGATTAGGAGAGGGCAGGAGAGGGGTGTGTTTATGATTTTTAGCCACACCAGTGGGTGGGCTCAGCCAGATCTCTCCTCCAAAAATCAGATTCATCCATTTTGGATTTTTAGAGACTGTTGCCTTCTGGGATGGATTTTTGCCACACTTCCCAGGAAGTGGTCATCACAGGGGGACGACCCTCTCCCTGATTGGAGAACCAGGGCCCCCCTGCTTTTCACCCAGGAGCAAGGATAAAACTGGCAGACCTGCACCCACGCCTCAGATCCCCTCCAGAATTCAACAAGAAAGGAACTAAAGAAGAAGAAGGACTGCCCTGCTGGACCCCTGGCCTGCACCTGGACCCTGCACTCAGAAAGACTGCACCAGCTGCACACTTGGGCTTCACCACAAGAAGGACTTTGCCTGGCTTCAACTGGTTCAAGGAGGGACTCCCTGTTTGCTACAGGTGAAAAATTGCTATCCAGAGTCCCCTGCACCAACTCCTGAAAAAGTGACCAGCTGACCACTGTCCAGTGGCCAAAAAGGAGTTTGCGCCAGGTGCATTCTGGGAGTTGAAGTCCGCACCCCCAAGGACCATCACAGAACTTCTGGACCCTTGGGGTGAGCTGTGGACCCCAAAAGAACCTTGAAAGAACATCTGGGTGAAGCCCCAGAAGTTTGGAAAAGATTGGAGAATTTTTAAAAAAAAGCTCCATAAAGTGACCGACCCGACGCGGAAATTCTAGCCGGCTTGCCTCAACCGCGACCCGGCCTGACTTCGTGGTTCGTCCCGGTAAAGAAAAACATCCAAAAAAGAGACTAAGTCCGAACGTAAAAAGTTGACCGGGACCTCCCAGCCATCGTATCCGAGAAGGGCTCCATGGACGTCGGATCAAGATCCAGGTTTACCCCGGTCGAAGGATTTTCATCTCGAAAAAACGACTAAGTCCGAAGGTAAAAATCAACACCGAGGAAACCGACTTCGCGTATCCGGACAAGGGCTACAGGAGGTCGGATTCAACTGGCAGGTTCGTCCCGGTGAAGAAAAACTTCAAAATAAAGACTAAGTCAGAAGGTAACTTTTTAACCGAGGCCTCCCGCGACTTGTAGCCGAGCAGGGCTCCATCGCGGTCGGCCTGAAAGTTTGCCCCGGTCCTGGTGCAACCAGATGACCCGATTGGCGCTTTTTGTTTTTAAGTGCTAGAAAATAATAATACTTTAAAAATTCATATTTCCGGTTCCCCTGAACCGATTTTAATCGTTTTTGTGTCATTTTAAAGATAAAAATATAAGCTATTTTTATAAATTGGTTTTGGATTTTTAAACTGTTTCCTGTGTTTTATTTAATTACTGTTTTGTGATATTTGAATGCTTTACACTTTGTCTCCTAAATTAAGCCTTGACGCTCGATGCCAAGCTACCAAGGGTAGAACTGGGATTAATTTACTGAGACCTAACTGTACCTATGTGGAGGTTAGTGGCTTGTTGCTAGGTGTAGGTACCTACCTGCCCTACCAATAACCCATTTTCCAACAGTGACACTCTCCTCTCTATTATATTATTTTCATAACCGTCTAGTGAGCATACTTCGGAGTACCTACCACACCCTCCATGCCATAATGGGGGGCTTCCTGTGGAATAATAATGGGTGCAAATAGCACTATATAAGATGCATTTGCCAGTTGAAAGAGGAGGCATTGGGGCCCTTAACTTAGAACATTATTATCTGGTGGCACAATTGCAGTGGCCCGCTCGTTGGCTGTCAGGCTGGCTGATGGAAGAACTTGGGGCCTGATTTATGAAAAGTTTGTGCTGCCTTTGTGTAATTTTTTGAAGCAAAATCGGCTTAAGTTTGCCCTTCTTTTGTATAAAAAAATTATGCAAAGGCGGCGCTAACTTTACATAAATCAGGCCTTAAGTGCACTGTACAAGGACCTAGCACAGAGAGTGGTACGGGAGGTCTTTACACCACAAGGGGTGATACCACAGAGGGCTACTAACCTCTTGTGAGTGGCACATAACAGTTTTCATAGAAGCCTGCATCTGATGCAGGCTAGGCCCCCATACACACCTGGGATTCATCTCCTATCCCCTCAACAGTCCTGGGGCCTAGTTGGGAGAGAAGGATTGGAGAATTGGGAGACAGCCCGTGTTGGAGATAACGGAGAATTCAGAGTTCCAGTTGCCTCAGAGCTTGACGTGAACTGCTCAAGGAATTGTTCCTGGTACACCTGGACTTGCCGCCACAGTAATTTGTATTGGACAACCACCCACTTGGTTGGGAGCTGCACACCTTCAGGGACTTGGGGATTAAAATATTCCATGGCTTCTGAGATGTCAATGGCGGCAAACCAACGAAACCCATTGCCTCCCTCCATCCCCACTTGGAATCTTGGAGCATGCTTCTGCTCTTAGTGCAACGCAGTTGCTATCAAAGATGGTGACCCTCTCCCCTCTATTATACTATTTTCATAACCGTCTGATGAGCATACTTCGGAGAACCTTCCACACCCTCCATGCCATGTTGGGGGGCTTCCTGTGGAATAATAGTGGGTGCAAATAGCGCTATATAAGATGCATTTGCCAGTTGAGAGAGGGGGCCTTGGGGCCCTCAACTTAGAACATTATTATCTGGTGGCTCAATTGCAGTGGCCCACTCGTTGGCTGTCAGGGTGGCTGATGGATGAACTTGGGGCCTGATTTATGAAAAGTTTTTGCTGCCTTTGTGTAATTTTTTGAAGCAAAATCGGCTTACGTTTGCGCTGCTTTTGTATAAAAAAATGATGCAAAGGCGGCGCTAACTTTACATAAATCAGGCCTTAAGTGCAATGTACAAGGACCTAACAAAGAGAGTGGCACGGGAGGCCTTTCCACCACCAGGGGTGATACCACAGAGGGCTACTAACCTCTTGTGAGTGGCACATAACAGTTTTCATAGAAACCTGCATCTGATGCAGGCTAGGCCCCAGTACACACCTGGGATTCATCTCCTATCCCCTCAACAGTCCTGGGACCTAGTTGGGAGAGAAGGATTGGAGAAATGGGAGACAGCCCATGTTGGGACTCTGAGGCCCATATTTATACTTTTTGACCCAAATCAGTGCTAGTGCAGATTTGCGTCAAAAAGTTTACCGCCGGCTAACGCCATTCCAACGCACCAGCCGGGCACTTTATTTATGGAATGACGTTAGCCGGTGCTGCGGCCTGGTTAGCGTCAAAATAAATGACGGTAATCCGGCAGCAAAGGCGAAGGGATGACTGGGGGCTGTGTGCTAAAGAATGATGCAAGTCAGGTTAGAGTAAAAAATATTGGCTTTAACCTGACTAGTGACATTTTTTTGCACACAACCCCCATGGAAATTATTTCTGTCTTAGCAAAGACAGGAGTCATGCCCCCCTGCCAAATTGCCATGCACATGGGACTTATGTCCCATGGGCATGGCCATTGGGCACAGTGGCATGTAGGGGGACCCAAGCTGGTCCCTCCATGCCACTTTAAAATAAACAAAATAATTTAAAAAAAAATATATATATATATATATATATTTACCTGCACTTACCTGCACTCACCATGGATGGGTCCTCCATTCATGGGTGTCCTCCAGGGGTGGGCGAGGCTGGGTGGCAGGGGGTGTCCCTGGGTGCAAGAAAGGGCACCTGTGGACTGCTTCCATGGTCTCCCACCATGGAAATGAGCCCACAGGTCCCTTAACACCTGCCCTGACCCAGGTGTTAAAAAACAGTGCAAACTTGGCTGGGTGCCTTGTTTTAAGTCCCGCCTCCTCCTGTTTGTCATTTTGACACCAGAAGATAAATAAGGCAGACATGCCTTCGAGTCATTTTTTGCACGGGAACGCCTACCTTGCATGTCATTAGCGCAAGGTAGGTTTTCACGTACAAAAAATGACTCAAACTCCATAACTTTGGCGCTGGACGGGTCTAGCACCAAAGTATAAATATGGAGTTAGTGCAAACAGAGTATAAATATGGGCCTGAGTGTTTCTTTTGAGGATGGAGTTCTCACTCCCTTTGAGCAATTAGAGACTGTTAATGCTCTCCTGGTGGGCAAATTCCAGGCTTATGTTTGCTTTGTGGCTGAGCTTGGACCCTGTGGCAAGTCATCAACACTGAGCCTGATCAAAACCCACCAGTGCACACTTTACATACCATTGGTGATGGTTGCTTACCGAACCATGTAGCACACTCTATGGAACCCAATTTTGGCCACCTCAAACTGCCTGTGGTATCAGAAGCCAGACACTGACATAGCACACAGGTTCTAGAACTGTCTCATGGCTGCAGATTGTGGTTCAAGGTAAACAGATTGGCAGACTTAACAGGCAGGGACGATCTCTTCACCATGGCAAGTGGTGTATTGGGACTTTTTAGGCATAGGAAGGCTGGGAGCTCTGCAAATTGCTTCTTGGACCTTGTGATTTTATGGTACGCAGGTTGATCGATATGAACTAGAAGGCTACTGAGCTGCCTGGCTTAGGACACTGTTGCCCAGCGACACTCAAGTGTGGAGAACTGAGATGATGATGCTGCGGTGGGAAGTGGTGCGATGGCTGTGCAAGACATCCATTGAGGAGGACTGGGAAAGCTTGTTGGAAGACTTACAGGCACCCAGGAGGAGCCCCCTGTGCAGGAGTGAAGTGCTCGCCTGGCTCATAAAAGGCACTGCGCTGCAAGACCCCTCTTCTCTTCTACCCTTCTTGTGTTTGTTTTGCTGGGGGTGTGATGTACGGTGGTGATGGGTAGTGGGATCATACTCATCATGTTCAGAAATTTCTGAACACAGAGGTGGGCATGTGGATCTGGTGGGTGTGGGAACAAAAAGGGCAGTGTCTTTGTCTACAGGCCTTTTTGCGTGCGGCTGTAGTTGTCATGGCTTATTGTTTATTATGTTCTGCCTACTAATTTAATGAACCAATGCCTCCTGATAATCCCGGTGTAGTACGGCATGTATGCAGTAATAATGGTGGGATTATACTGCCTTGATTTGCGCAAATTGTAAGCATAAACTTTGCTGTGCAGGAATAAAGCTCTATAAAGGTGGTTCCAAAAAAGAGTCATGATTGAGTTCTTGAATGAATGGTTAACCAAACCTTGGTTTGTAATCATACTTTCAGATCGAATGATTTATCTGAGAAGTGGGTCTTCATTCTAGGCATTTAAAAGTTTTAAATTTGCCACAGCGGACTGACCATCAGAACTAGATGCCAGGTATTTATTAATACCTTAATTAATATTTGATTGAATGTATTCAATAAACCAGGGGACATCTAATTCATTTTTTGTGTTTTGTTAGTAGGTTTACCTATTTTGCAACAAATGGGGAATGAAGCATGCACTTTGCAAAGCTTGGTCTGGCTTTGGCTGGTAATCCCAGCTCCTAGATAGTGCAATCAGCTGGAGCTTGGTTGAGCTAATGTGGGGACTAATTCATTCTGAAGTTCTTTTGCACGGCAGTGTATCTCTGCCGCATTCCAAAGGTCCTGCACCTCAGTCTCTAGATGACTGTGAGGGACATAAACAGAGAAGGGGTGCTGTTAAGGCAGCAGCGGGGTCCAGGGGCAGCAATCAGCAGAGAAGAAAACTCACAAACTGCATAGCTGGCCTGGTTTTAGATGTTAAGACCTGCCTCACGCTGGTGACAGGGTGGGAGATCAATTGAGTCAAGGTGGGGGCTTGTGGACTTTGAAGTCCTACTCTGCCATGGTTCATCCTTGCATTAATCCAAACATCTAAACATTTCTCTCCAGGTAACAACAATGGAAATAAGCAGAGAAACAGAGGTTTCGGGAACATTTGGCTGAGGGCTTTTTTGGTGCTGCGAATATGAACCTTTGATCCACAGTGGCCACTTTACATCCTCTTTGTAGAATCTACCCTCCCACATCCACATTTCCAGGAGAAAACTTCACATTTGTGAAACTTCTACTCAAAGATCTACCAGAATTAAAATAATGCTTTCATTCCATATAATATCTCTTTGCAAGAACAGGAGACCCTCAATTGCCTTAGGAGCAAAGCAATACAATTATAAAACCTGCAGCCAAAGGGGGGCTGCTAGTGTTTTACAAGACATTGAGGATTACAAATTAGAGGCCCTTCAGCAAATTCCTAACACTGATCATTACACAAGGGTGTAAAAAGACCCCACCAAAGAGTTTAAATCTGAAATACTACAATTCACATCTCCCTAACTAAGCATCAATGACTTTCTATATCTGAATGTGACACACCCTAATATTCCAGTCATCTAAACCCTGCCTAAAATCCACAAGAATAAGGAGACCCGCCAGATAGACCAATTGTCTCAAGCTATTGCTCAATTTTAGAGTGTACAAGACAATATGTGACTTTTTCATCAAACGTTTTGTGCCTTTGACTGATTGCTGTATAAGAAACAGTATGCACTTCATCAGTTTGATAGAGAACTTACCATTCTTTGTAACAAATTATTGGCCACCTTGGACATATAAACCTTCTACCCTAACATTCCCAAAGTGGAGGGGATTGATGTCACACCTAATAGCTTTAATAAAAATAAGGACCAAGCCACGTACCTACATCCTTTATAATATTGTTGCTCAGTTTAGTACTTAAATTCACTTTTTTCAGATTCATGGATGACGTTTTCCTTTATGTTAGGGACACTTCCGTGGGGGCAGTTTTTGCTTTAAAATATGCAATCCTAAATATTGATGATCTGCCACAGAAAACCACTGTGAACAGTAAAAACATGTTTAGAGAACTTAGGCAGTCATTGCAACATTGGCGGTAAAAGCCGCTTACCGCTGTGCAGAAGACCGGCAACACACCGCTGCGGCCGTGGAATTCTGCCATTATGACCCAAAGGCTGGAATCCGCCAAAATCTAGACACCCACACAAGTCCGCCACACCAAAGGTCAGTGATAAACTGGTGATAATAAAAACTCCACCATCACGCCAACAGGAATACGCCCACACTATCACATCCCATGAATCCACGCGGCGGTCTTTCAACCGCGGTATTCCTTTGGAGGTACACACCGCCACGCTCAAAATACACACACTTTTACAAAACATATCCACATTGGACAATTTGAAATACACACACCTGTACACATACACACACCACTCCCACACACCCAATACAATATAAAACACACACCCAGATCACCCACAAACACCTACGACCACAATTGCGACTGAAGGCCAGAGAGAGACACCACCATCTACAAATGAGCATCCACAGGCACTCAACACCATCACCCACATAACATCGACGCACCTCACACAACACACCACTAAATATCACCCCACACATCACAACACACACCACCTCACCCATCACTCAGACCCCCCATGGCACCGCAAAGACAGCCCAGGCTCTGAGGAGGATCTCAGGGACATGGTGGAGGAAATCATCCGGGTAAAGCCACAGCTATTCGGATAACAGGTGCAGCACACCTCCATAGCTAGGAAGATGGAGATATTGCGAAGAATCGTGGACAGGGTCAACGCAGTGGGACAGCACCCAAGAACTAGGGATGACATCAGGAAGATGTGGAACGACCTACAGAGAAAGGTGCGTTCCGTGGTCTCAAGACACCACATCGCGGTACAGAGCACTGGTGGTGGACCCCCACCTCCTCCCCCACAACTAACAACATGGGAGGAGCAGGTCTTGGCTATTCTGCATCCTGAGGGCCTCACAGGAGTAGCTGAAGGAATGGACTCTGGTAAGTCAAATCTTTACTACTATATCCCCCACTCTACCTGCATGCCATCACATACCCCCACCCTCACCCTCAGCCCCATCAGTCCTACTCCTCACACATGTCCCAATATCACAAACCACCCATCCCAAACCCAAGCCCTGCATGCAGCAACAAAGCATGGACACCCATCACCAAAGCATGGCCACTGCACATACCCATACACCCCCCTAAACCATCATCACACAAGGTTCTACACAGGAATGCAAGCACTGGGGTACACGGTCCCCCACCCATTGCACACCATGGCACACACAGATGCAATAATCATGCTTTTACCCCCCTGCAGGACCCCTACCCAATATCATTGGACAGGAGGGTCCAGATATGTCCACTCCATCCACAGAAGAGGCCCACAGTGATGACAGCAGCTCTGTCCAACTGGATCAAGACGACCAGCCCGGCCCATCTGGGACCTCGGGACAGTCGGTTCCCCTCACACTGGCACAAGCCACTACAGAGCTTCCCCCCTCTGGAAACTCCAGCACAGCACCCACCCAGCGGGCCCATACATCTGTCCCCAGGACACGTCAAGCAGCAGTGTGTCCACCACTACAGGGAACCCAGGCTAACCCACCACCCCAAAAACAACAGGGACCTGGGGGCAGTGGCAGTGGGCACACGGTTCAGGGGACAGAGGCCCAGGAACACAGGGGAACTGGGAGGGCTGCTGTGCGACAGGGGCAGGACAAGCCCAGGGAACCCACTCTCCACAAGGCTCCCTCCAAGATCATGGGAGCCTTCCACCATTCCCAGGAGACAATGGCAACAGTACTGGCCAAGTTTCAGGAGACCCAGCGGCTGCAGGAGGAACAGTATCTGGGCTTCAGGGAGGAACTCTAATCCATTAATTCCACCCTGGGCACCACTGTAGGGATGCTGAAGGAACTCGTCAACACCAGGAGGGACACTGTGGCACAAGAAGGGGCCCCTGACACTAGCCTGGACAATGAACTGCCCACCACCTCCGCCGGCGCTAGTGAACAGGAGGCACCGCCACAGGACCACCACACCAGCACCCCACACCTGCAGAGGCAGAACCACCCCGCAAACGGTCCCTGAGATCCAGGACAAAGACAGAGAATGATTCCAAGACCCCTGCCAAAAAATGAGACCACCCTGATTGTCATCCATTTGTCCCACCTTGTCACCCTGCCCATCCTTAAACTGCCCCAGCTCCACTTCCTATGGCCCTTTGGACAATGCACCTGTGAGACTAATAGACTGGACTCTGCCATGGACATTCCTCCACCATCACCCCTCACCATTTTACAACCCCCTCCAATATTGAGCACTTAAATAAACACCCTTACAGCACAAAACAATCTGGAATCTGTCTGTGATTTCGAAATAGTGTATTAGCAATTACAGTGCCAAAATGCTCTTTCAAATGTAATGTCAACATACCTATGTCACACATCTCTAGTGCAAGAGGAAACAAAGCAGATGTCACACAGTGGGACCCACATCTGTGAAATCGTAAGGGAAAGTGACAACTCAGTGACCATACACTGGGTGAAAATGGCAGACAGTAGAGAGGTATTAGATTTAAAATTAGATGTAGCAGACATGTTTTCTTCTTACCTGTGTCTCACTGGAAGTATTGCAGGATCACTGTGTTCCTGTTGTCGATGTCTTCTTCTTCTGCTTCCTCGTCTTCACTGTCCACAGACTCCACAGCTGCCACAACACCTCCATCTGGACCATCCTCCTGCAGAAAAGGCACCTGTTGTCGCAAAGCCAAGTTGTGAAGCATACAGCAGGCCACAATGATCTGGCATTCCTTCTTTGGTGAGTAGAATAGGGAACCACCTGTCATATGGGGGCACCAGGACCTGGCCTTCAGGAGGCCGAAGATCTGCTCTATAATCCTCCTAGTTCGCACATGGGCCTCATTGTAGCATTTCTCTGCCCTTGTCCTGGGATTCCTCACTGGGGTCAGTAGCAATGATAGATTGGGGTAACCAGAGTCACCTGCAAATGGCGAGGGACAACTGTTAGACACACACTAACTCATAAGGACATCCAAAGACCTAGACAACTATTCCCACTGATTCGGGTCCATGTGCTCACCTAATAGCCACACCAGGTGCCTCTGGAGTTGCCCCGTCACATATGGTATGCTGCTATTCCGCAGGATGTAAGCGTCATGCACTGAGCCAGGAAATTTTGCCTTTACATGGGAGATGTACTGGTCTGCCAAACACACCATCTGCACATTCATGGAATGGTAACTCTTCTGGGTTCTGTACACCTGTTCACTCCTGCGGGAGAGACCAAGGCCACATGTGTCCCATCAATGGCACCTACGATGTTCGGGATATGTCCCAGGGCATAGAAATCACCTTTCACTGTAGGCAAATCCTCCACCTGAGGGAAAACAATGTAGCTCCGCATGTGTTTCAGCAGGGCAGACAACACTCTGGACAACACATTGGAAAACATAGGCTGAGACATCCCTGATGCTATGGCCACTGTTGTTTGAAAAGACCCATTTGCAAGGAAATAGAGTACTGACAGCACCTGCACTTGAGGGGGTATTCCTGTGGGATGGCGGATTGCTGACATCAGGTCTGGCTCCAACTGGGCACACAGTTCCTGGATTGTGGCACGATCAAGCTTGTAGGTGATGATCACATGTCTTTCCTCCATTGTCGACAGGTCCACCAGCGGTCTGTACACCGGAGGATGCCGCCATCTCCTCACATGCCCCCGCAGACGGTGCTTATGGAGGAGAACAGCGAGCAGAGAGTCAACCAACTGTGAGATACGTAAACACAGCTTGCTCTAAAAATATTCATAAATCAAATTTTGCCTGTAATGGTGTTTAGGCAAGGCCTAGGTATGTGGGACGCAGTCAAAAATAAAGCCATGTGGGCCCCTGAAATGGCGGCTGCCTGACCTGTAAGGTGGGACAAGGGGATATGAGGTAACTGCGCTGGCGTTGTACACCGTCGCGGTAGGCGGTCAAAGACCGTGGTGCAATTCTACATTGTTTATCAATAGACCCTATGGGTCCCAGGAGCCAATGACAATGTGCGCTGGCGGTGACGGTATGCACCGCCGCGGACTTGACTGCTATTTTCTCTCTGTTCAATCACTCAATATCTGATCTTCGACAGGAGAGGACCTATACTGCAAGGTGTTCTGGAGACCTCAAGTCGGAAAGAGACAATGGCTCGTGTGTCTGTGGAAAGGGCCCCTGCCTTCAGCACGGAGGAATTGGAGAAACTCGTGGATGGAGTCCTCCCCCAGTACACGCTACTCTACGGTCCTCCAGTCAAACAGGTAAGTACACTGTGAGCATGCTGTATGGGCAATGCCTGTGTGGAATGGGGTGGATGAAAGATGGGGGGGTGAGAATGAGGCGTGCATGAAACGACAGTGAGTGCATGTGCGTCATGGTAAGGGTAGGGATGCGGGCCAATGACTGTGATGGTGCAGTTGGTAATTACTACTCTTTTTCCCCTGTACATTTCCTGTAGGTCAGCGCCCACTAGAAGAAGGACATCTGGCTTGCCATCGCCAAGGAAGTCCGGACCCTGGGGGGGTCTACCACAGACGGAGCACCCACTGCAGGAAAAGATGGGAGGACATTCGTGGCTGGAGCAAGAAGACGGCGGAGGCCCAGCTGTGGATGGCCTCCCAACGTGGGAGGGGTGCCTATCGCATCATGACCCCCCTTATGATTATGATCCTGGCAGTGGCGAACCCGGAGTTGGATGGGCGCTTGAGGGCATCACAGCAGCCACAAGGGGGTGAGTACACTGTCATTCTGCTGATTCAGCTAGCATTGTAGGTGTCTGTGTGGGGGAGGTGGGCTGTGGGTTCCCTTAGGTGAGGGCGAGTTTGGTAGTTAAGTTCCCTTCTTCAGGCAGGCCCTGTGGCACCCCACCCCACCCCACCTGTGTACAGTGCCAACTACACCTAGTCAGGCTCCTGTGACATCCATGTTTGCAGAAATTGGCCATAGCCTTGTAAGCCATGTCCCAGGGATTAAATATTGGAGCCCAAGTGCGCGGCGTAGTGCAGGGGGCTTCTGTGTCTGTCGTGTCTGCCAACTGTAGCGGTATTGCATGCACTGAACATGTCTTTCTTCTGTCTCCCCCCCACTTTTTGTGGTCTCCCTGTTCTTCTGTGCATTAGCATCATCAGATGGTGGAGCAGTGGCACCGGAGCAGGAGGGAGCTGCATCCCACATGGCCCTGGAGGGCAAGACTATGGACACCGAATTCACCAGTGGGACTGAGGGCGAGGGGAGCTCCATGGCGGGGACAGGAGCTGACACCAGCGAGACGGACTCTTCCTCTGATGGGAGCTCCCTTGCAGTGGTGACCCCATCTGTGCCCCCGCATCTAAAGGTACAGCCGCCACCCCCCCACCAGCACTACCCTCCCAGCAGCCCCTCAGCTTTTGCCCCGTGCCCACTCACCCAGGAAAGTGGGCATCACCTTCATCCCAGGCACCTCAGGCACTGCACCAGTCACCCCTGCTGCCCTCAGTGAGGAGGCCATTGACCTCCTCAGGTCCCTCACTGTTGGGCAGTCTACCATTTTGAATGCCATCCAGGGTGTAGAGAGGCAGTTGCAACAAACCAATGCATACCTGGAGGGCATTCACTCTGGTCAGGCAGCCCAACAGCGAGCTTTTCAGACTCTGGCCTCAGCAGTGATGGCAGCCATTGTCCCTGTCTCTAGCCTCCCCCCTCCAACTTCCTCCACCCAGACCCACACCCCTGTACCTCAGCCTATCCCAAGCACACCATCAGACCAGCATGCACACACCTCAACACACAAGGGAAGCTCTGGCAAACATTAGCACCACACATCTCACAGGCACTCACGCAAGCATCACACACATGCAGACACACCAACATCCACTGCCTGCACTGTGTCCCCCTCCTCCTCATCTCCCTCCTCCCTCCCTGTCTTGTCTCCACACCTGCATGCACTACATCCTCAGCCACTACGTCCATCACCAGCACACACACCACCACACCCCACTGACGTGCACTCACCACCCACACTACCATTCACACATCCCCTGTGTCCTCTCCCAGTGTGTCTGTGAGGCCACCTCCCAAGGTATACAAACGCAGCCACACACCCACCCAACAGCCATCCACCTCACAACAGCCTCCAGACCATGCACCTTCACCCAAACTCACCAAACGAACACCTCCTACAACCACTACCTCTTCCCCCACTCCCAAACCCCCTCCATCTACCCGTCCCTGTGTTCCTAAGAAACATTTCCTGTCCAACCTTGACCTCTTTCCCTCACCTCCCCCACCCCTTCAGTCTCCTAGGGCCCGACTCTCCAGGTCCCAACCTAGCACCTCAGCCACAACATCGGCGGGACCAGTGGTGCCAGTAGTCACCGGATTATGGAGTGCACCAGGCAGCAGGGCAGCCAGAGTGGCAAGGAGCCACAGCACGGACAGTCCCCCACTGGTCAAGCATCAAAAGTTGCCCAGTGCCCGGCAGGAGAGGGGAAATCAATCAGCCACCAAAGCCGCACCCAGGGGTCCAGTTGGGAGTGTGGAGACAGCTGCGACACCATCCAAGGTGGGGAAGGGGCACAATAAAACCGGCAAGTCTGGGAAGATCAGCATGGCGGACAAGACCGCCAGCAGCCCCACTGCCCAGGAGGCGACCACCAGCAGCAGCCCCGGTGCCCAGGAGACGACCGCCAGCAGCCCCCTGCCAAAGACAGGACTGCCAGCAGCAGCCCCGCTGCCCTTGAGGCGACCGCAAGCAGCCCCACTGCCAAAGACAGGATCGCTAGCAGCAGCCCTGCTGCCAAAGACAGGACTGCCAGCAGCAGCCCCGCCGCCCAAGAGGTGGCCGCCAGCAGCCCCGCTGCCCAGGAGACGACCGCTAGCAGCCCTGCTGCCAAAGACAGGACCGCCAGCAGCAGCCCCGCTGCCAAAGACAGGACCGCCAGCAGCTGAACCGCTGCCCAGGACTCCGCCGCCAGCAGCACTGCAGGCCAGGACAAGACCGCCACCAGCTGAACCGCTGCCCAGGACACCGCGGCAAGCAGCACCGCAGGGCAGTGAGCGCCAATGATTCTGACGCTACTGAGTCCGCCACAGGCAGGATGAAGCACTCTGGGCACAAGGCCCCCTCCAGAACCAGTGGAGTGATACATCCACTACCTCAGTCCTTCGCAGGATGAAGCACTCTGGGCACTAGGCCCCCTCCAGAACCAGTGGAGAGATACTTCCACTACCTCAGTCCTTGGCAGGATGAAGCACTCTGGGCACAAGGTCCCCTCCAGAACCAGTGGAGAGATACATCCACTACCTCAGTCCTTGGCAGGATGAAGCACTCTGGGCACAAGGCCCCCTCCAGAAAGCAGCGGAGAATGTTATCCACTTGAGAGACTGTGGCTTTGCACTCCCCAGGATGCAGCAGTGGGCAAACCACCCAATGTAGAGACTTGACAGACTGTGGCTTTGCACTCCCCAGGATTGAACAGTGGGCAAACTACCCACTGGAAAGACTTGAGAGACTGTGGCTTTGCACTCCCCAGGGTTGAACAGTGGGCAACCCACCCCCTGTAGAGACTTGAGAGACTGTGGCTTTGCACTCCCCAGGATTGAACAGTGGCAAACCACCCACTGTAGAGACTTGAGAGACTGTGGCTTTGCACTCCCCAGGATTGAACAGTGGGCATGGAGCCCCCTCGTGGATCTGGCGTCATGCACTCAACCGGCTGAGGTGCCCCCCTTCCCCCCGAGGTGTCTGTTTTATTTCTATCTGATGCCCCTGCAGTGTTCTCCCCGTCTTGTTCGGGTATTGGATGTGGGCCTCACCCATGCCTTTTGGGCCCAGTGATCCACGGACTATGATGGTGGAATCCCTTGGACTTGTGTTCTTGGTGTATATAATTGTATATAGTATAAATGTATATACTTGTAAATATTTTTGATGTATATAATTGAATATATCAACATTATTCGACTCATTTCCTTTTGTCCTTGCATTCTTCCAGGGTGGGGTTGGGGGGTGTAACTGTTATGTATCAATATGTATTTGTGTGTGTGTTGTAGTGGGTGAGGGTGGGGGTGGGGGTGTTGCATGTGTGTGTTATTGATTTTTCCCTCCCCTGTGTCGTAGGTGCAGTACTCACCATTGTCTTCGCCACCGGCGTTTGTGCTCCTGATAGAGGAGCAGGAAGATAAAGGCTGGCAGAATCTGGAGCTCAGGCTCCATGGCGTCCTGATTCCTCGTGGGGTGTGTAGAGGTGAGCGTTTTCCCTTCCATGTCCTGTTTCTGCCGTGTTTTTGTTCTTGGTGAATCTGCCCCGGAAAAGGTGGCAGATTGGTGGGTTGTAATAGTGTGGGCGGTACATTGTTCTTCGCCTGTCTGCTGGTGGTTACCGCTATAGTGTTTGTTCCGCCGTGGCGGTCGGAGTGTCAAAGTGGCTGACTATGTTGGCGTTTTCCGCCACAGTCGTGATTCCATTTTTTTTACCACCAGCTTGTTGGGGGTTTTACCGCCGCTTTAACACCGACCACCAGGGTTGTAATGACCCCCTTTATCTTCCTGATCTGGGAGGGTGACTCATTATAGTTCACATTATTCCAAGTTTGGTTGAGTCAGAATTGCAATGGATTCAACTTTACCACTCATTTCCACCAATTGTGTTCTTCAACTTACTTGTCAGAGCTGAGGATAGTCTTCTGTATGCAACGTTACAAATAAGCCCCACTGAAAGAATTACCCTCTTGGCAAATGATAGTTACCACCTATGTCCTCTGAGGGATTCACTACCCTATAGTCAGTTTCTTAGATTAAAAAGCATTTGCAAAGAAGACAGGCTTCTTTCACGAAGCCGAGGTTCTCACTCAGAAAATATTGCACTGAAGAAACCACAGCCAGCTAATCAGACAATCAGCCAAAAGGGCCTGGTATTGTCCATGTGAGACCCTGCGAGCACCATACAGCGTTCTAAACATGAATGTCTGTTATGTCTAACAACCTTTCTCTTATCTCAACTTTTATTTCAAAGACTATCAGGAAACAGTGGCACATTTTAGTGGATGGAGACCTTGCATTTAAGACTCCTATGTTCACCTACAAATGGCCCAATAACTTAAAACACCTTGCCCATACTGCTCTTCCAGCACCTAAACCATTGTTCACGCTTTCTGACCACTGGGGTTGTCAATCAGAGTGTAGCGTGTGCCCATTTTCCATTGACACCAAGGCACTTAGGGCCTGATTACGATCTTGGTGGATGCAATACTCTGTCACAAAAATGACAGATATTCTGACTGCTATATTGTGATTTCTATAGGTTATATTGGAGTCATAAAACAGCGGACAGAATACCCATCCATTTGTGATGGATTAACCCCATCTTCCAAGATCGCAATCATGCCCTTAGTCATTTACACACAAATATACCACTTAAAGTGTTTTCCAGCTGTAATTTCAGCAAAATCATTTACCCCATATTGGGGCATTGGTTAAACCGCTCAGAAAGTCAAAATGCAAATTTACTAGTATAAGGGCCGAATTATATGTACAATCCTCAGTGCCCCATTAATTGCACACTTCCAAGATGGCAGGTTATCTATACCATTACAATTCCTGAACAAGGTGGCAGTATTGAACAGCTATTTAACAAAGAAGAACTCAGGTGGATAATAAGAATGGACACTATGAACTCAGGACTGAACCACCAAGAGGACTGGATGCCATTTGTATAAGGACTTATGTGTAGTCACTCCTCCATGGCTATACAACAAGTATGCTTCTATGTATCCATTTCTGAACTTTGCTAGTTCAAGGCAACTGATTACATTGCTACTTTTTATCCAGGCCAATAACCTACAGGATAATTGTCTTTCAGTACCTTTGTTGTCCTTCCTGTAATGCAAAGTGAGCTATAGTTGAGTTCGTCTGGCTGGATATCAAATTGTCCTTACAATCCCCTGCTCACTCTTTTTTTGCTTCCTTCTTCAAAAAGGTTTTCCCTAATACTATTTCTGGACAATTGTCCTGCCTATTTGTCCTATGAGCATTGGGACCAATATGGTCACTTTTACCTTCTCTTGAATTGGTTGTTTTCACCCTTTGACAAACTTCAATTGTTTGCCCTTCCAATTTAACTGTCTCATTTTTTATACTTGTTGGGCTTCTAATTTAAGATGGCCACCCTGGCCCTAGTCTTCTTTATATTTTTAATCCATGAAGACCCCACCCATGTGTCAGCTCAAGGCCTTTCTCTATTTATATAAGCCCCTTCTCAGACATGCTTGATTCTAATTTAAGAATACATCCATCTTGTTAAGCGGACATCTATTCTCCAATCATCCACTGCAATTCTGTACTTTGCATTGTTCCCGCCAGCATGGTTAGCAGTCACTTTATAGGTATGCAACCTTTATTCATGCAGCCTTCTTTTCTTAACCACCTGGCATTTCATGTAAAATAATTCAGTAGTTTTCTGGGCCAATATAATACAGTACGCTTCCTTGGTTATTGTTCCTAGCACCATTTCCTCTTGGGCCTTGCCCACCCCCCAAGTTGAGCCCGTGGTGAGACAGTTTCTTGGGCAATCTCCCGACTAGACCCCATCATGTAAAATTATTATTTATTGTGTTTTTCACTTTTTCTTTCGTTAGTGTGATGTTCTCATGCCTATTTGGGAGCAAGGAGATCTCCAAATATTACTTCTTGGCACCCTCTCCTATGGGTTCTCAGTTACCCCTCAAAGGTGAGCCTAGCTCTCTTTCATCACTTGATTCCGCCATGTGTATAACCATATTAATTTTAGTTTTCGGGCTTTTCATTTTTTCCCTTTTAGTGTTATTTGCATATGCTATCAAGGGAGCAAGATACCTCACAGTTCTCTGTGAATATACATTTTTTTCTATCTTTCTTTTTATTCCCTTACAGCATCTACATTTATTTTAACATCTGTATTATTGATTGTTTCACTTCTTCCTTTAGCTCCTTTATTCTCTCAAGCCCTGATGATGATCCAGAGATTCACACAGAGATTAAAACATTAGAGACTTAAAACATGGACCCTTTGGGCTCTGGAATGCATTAACGGACTGTGTGATCCTTGTTCTATTGATCCTTTATTCTCTCAAGCCCTGATGATCCTTGTGATCCTTGTTCTATTGATCCTTTATTCTCTCAAGCCCTGATGATGATCCAGAAATTCACACAGAGATTAAAACATCATAGACTTAAAACATGGACCCTTTGGGCTCTGGAATGCATTAACGGACTGTGTGATCCTTGTTCTATTGATACACACACTGTTCACAATGTATTAATTGTGTGTATATCTTATAAGAGAGAACCAAGCACGTATCTACACTAAGGAACCAGATTATTGTTATTTTTAATGCTTTTTTAATTTTTATGTGCTTTGATTAAAATAGCATTTGGATATCATTTTATGGATAGGCTGTTTATTGGGGACCAAAAACACAAGGAGTATGGGGTTCACTCATATGATGGAGCCGCTGGCGAGGGATTTCACCTAGGGTTCCTCAATCTCACGTTATGAGTTTCCTAGACGGATGCTGTGGAAGATTATGTGGTGAGGGGAGTTTCCTTTATGGACTAGGTGGTCTCACACACTATATAGTGTCATGCTTCATCACATGACCACCTAGCCCCACCCAGGTAGGACAGTGCCACCTGGGCAGACTCGACCTCACCGTTAAAAGAACAGGAGGGAGTGTGTAAAGCTATACTAGGGAAGATGTAAAAACACTGAGTCAGTCACCTGTGTGATAGTACACCTTTATTAGTGGTGTCTGCTGGTGTGAATAAAAACAAAGGTTGGGACAACTATGTGAGGACAAAGACTCACTGGGTCACCTATCTAAAAATTACTGGCCAACATGTTTCTGCCCGCTACTAAGAGACAAGGAAGGTCTGGGGCATTCTTCAGGGCCCTGGATCCCTAATAGTCATGTATTGCAAACAAAAGAATCCTCCGCTAAAAGGAGTGCAAATAGTACAAAGATAAATGGCCTATCTGTGGGAGGGATACCCTATGGAGGCCTAAAGGAAACAAAGCAGAAAGGTTTTTTGCATATACATGACACACAACACTGCATAGCACACGAAAGCGTGACACAGCAAGCAAAAGTCATGCAAACATAAGTAACATGTGTCCAAGGAGGGATATAGTTTTTTTACCCTAAACCTGAAAGGCTACTGGCCCCAGGTCAAAAGGAGGGGGAGTGTCCCCTTATAGTCACACTCTAGAAAAGAAGGGTGAGGCAAAACAGAATATAAATATAATGTATGCATGGTCTGGTCTACTACATAATAGCCTAAATTGCCCTGTGCTAAAAGGGCTGCGTGTGGGCTGAGGTAAATTACACAACTGGTGTCCACAGGGTAATGTTAGAGCCAAAATCGGGAGCTTCACAGCTCAAGCACATATGTTATAGCATAAATTAGAACATCCAAGTACACATATATCAAGAGTATTCTGAAGACAACTCTATCCAGCTATATAACCAAAACACGGACAAACATTCAATCTGAAGAACTTAAGTAAATGTTCAGGTCTTATCTGTGCCGTGCGAGTCACTGCTTGCATGTATGAATGAAACACTCACAACTCCAAAGGAGGCGCTCGCTATGCACCTACTCTGTGCCCCTCTCTAGAACGCTTGAGGTAACAGGTCTGTAGAGAGGACGGTTAGTAACGGTAGAGAAACCAGCCCCCAGCTTACGTCCGGGCCGCTGGCCCAGACCGGATCGTGGGGTGTGGTGGGTGGCGCAATGCCAAAATGGCGTGCCTACGCGCGAGGCTGAGGAGTCTGGGAAATGTAGTTACCGACTACCCGCGCCGCGCAAGTATGCGAAGACACTGGCCATCACACAGGGCGCTATACAGGGAGCGAGAGAGGGGAAGAAAAAGGGACAACAAGGAAGAGAGGAGGGGAGGAGAAGGTGGAGGGGGAAGGAGGGAAGAGAATGAGGAAGTAAGGAGGGAAGAGAAAGGGAGAAAAGAGAGGGAAGTGAAGGGGGAAGGGAAGGATGGAAAGAGGGCGGGGGAGAAGGTGGAAGGGGGAAGGGGGAAGGAGGGAAGAGAACGAGGAGGTAAAGAGGAGAGAGAAAGGGGAGATAAGAGGGAGAAGTGAAGGGGGGGGAGGAGGAGGATGAAGGAACGTCCAGAAGAGGGGAAAAGGAAAGTCCTGGGCTACATGAGAGGGTGGAGGAGAAAGAGAAATGGAGAAGTGAGGGGCCATAGTGCGGAACAGAAGGGTGGAGGAGGGGGACACAAAAAAGGAAAACCAGACAGGAGTAGAGGAAGGTTCATAGAAAATTTGTTGAAACATGAGGGAGCCAGAAGGGGGTGGAGGAGAAAGAGACAAGAAGAGAAACAGAGAAGACAAGGAGAATAATTGGATAAAAAGATTGGAGTTTAAAGAAACTGGGGGGAGAGGAGGGGAGAAAAAGAGGGAAGATAAGCGGTGGAGAGAAAAAAGGAAGGGATTGGGAGATGGAACAAGTAGGTAAAGGTAGAAGAATAGATGGAAGAAAGAAAGGTGATCAATTGGCACTGATGGTGCTCCGTGAGTGCTGGTTGCATTTCCTATAGCTCAGTTGGTGAGGTCAATTTGTTAGTAATGACCACGGAATTTCATCATTCAAACCGTTGGTATCTATGTGTAGTCTCCAGAACCATCGTTGTTCATAATAGAAAAGTTTATGGCTCAAGTTGTTTGTCGTTGGCATAGGTTTGTCTAAAACTATCCATTCCAGTTCCTCTGGCGAATGGTTACTCATGATTAAGTGGCTTGTGAGTTTGGTGGTGTCCCGTTTGCACCGGATTGTACTTCTATGTTCATAGATGCGGGTGCCCACCTTCCTGGTTGTCATCCCAATGTACTTCAGTTGACAGGGACACTTGGTCATATAAATCACATTCCTACTATTGCAATTAGTGAGACATTTCAATCTCCAAGGTGTTTTTAAACCTACGCACACTGTGGTGGATCTCTGTGTGAGCCAACACACACTACAGTTTCCACAGGGGTAGTGACCTGTTGGGGGTGGTAATCACCATAGTGTTGTCTGGTCATTAAAAGGTTTCACGGTGGGTCTTGTGTGGACCACCATGTCTCGTATGTTTGTGGCCCTCTTATAGGCATGTAAAGGTTGTTGAAACGGGAGGCCGCCAGAGGTCAGGATTTTCCAGTCATCCCTGATTATTTTCTGGATTTTGTTGAATAGTGGGTTAAATGTTGTCACACACACTATCTTTTCAGCCTTTGGTTTACTTTGGCGAGGCTCTAACAATTGCTTTCTATTGTTATTCCGTAGCCTTTTGTTTGCTCTCCTGACCTGGTATGCAGGTTATTCTTTTTCTTGCAGTTTTGTGGACAGCATATGTGCGTGTTTTTTAAAGTCTGTCAGATCCGAGCAATTCCGTCTCAGGCGTAGGAATTGACCCACCGGAAGATTCTCCCGTAAGGACCTTGGGTGAAAGCTCTGAAATTGAAGAAGATTATTGCGGTCTGTAGATTTGTAATAGACCTCTGTAGCTAGGGTTCCATTTATTTCTTAAATTAATAGGTCAAGGAAAGGCAATTGATCATTGCCCATCGTCATTGTAAATTTCAAAAAGGGGTTTGCCGTGTTAAGCCAGTTGGAAAAGGCCTGGGCTTCGTTCCTGGTACCTGTCCAGATCAGCAAGATATCATCAATGTAACGTTTCCACAATTTGATCTGCCCCAGGAACGGGTTATCATCATGGAGAACCACTTGTTTTTCAAAACTATCTACATACAGGCAGGCCAGACTGGGAGCAAATGTGCTACCCATAGATGTCCCCTGTATCTGGAGATAAAAGGTATTTTCAAACTCAAAATAGTTTCTTGTTAATGTTAGGTGGGCCAGGTCTAGTATCTTTATTAGGGACCACTGTCCTCCAAAATAAAATGTGTGCCCCAGGTTCCTAATGATTTCTGGGATTCCCTTGTACACCTAATACTATTGAAATAAAACAAGGAATGAAGCAGCTGTTTATAAATGACACTTCCCTTAGGATTGTATCCATTTTGGATGGGAGCGCGCTGAAAGTGTGCTTACGGGGGGGAGCAGGTGAGTGTTGCTTATTTACTGATCACTAGTGCATCTTGTCAGTGGGTTGAATGGGTCAACATCAGAGGAAAATACAAGTTAGAGGGCAATGTTAATCTCTCAGATTTAGAAATGGGACGTGGTTTACCTGTGTTAGGGGCTTGTGGGCACAGGAGAATCCCAAAGGATCAAATGGTTTCCTCTGCTATCATACATTGGCGGAAAGAAAAGGAGTAACCTACCATCCTGAGAAGGTTTAGTTGAAGGTATATGCTCGGCATGAATAATTGGAAAATAGAGCATTTGAGGAGTTTGCTGGTGGACAATAATTCAGGAGGGGGGTTGGAAATGTCAATCTATGTTTCATAGGAGGAGAGCAAAGGAGGACTCTGGTAAGGCAGGAGGTGGTCATAATATCTAATTTCCATAGCAAACCTGGCAGACGTGAAACATTTCTTGATGTCCATGCATTTATGCCATATTCTACTATACGGCAGGATGTACTGTAGTGTTTACTCAGTTGTTATGGTGTCCACTGTGACTCTGTTTTTATTTGCTTGTGTTTGTTCTATGCGGAATCTCGTTAGATAGAATATTTACATTTTCATTTAGTAACACCATGTCAAGAAACAAGAAAGATTATTTGAAACAGAGATGCTTTTTAGACGGATACCAAGGATATATTTTTTGATGTCAAAGTTACCCTGTCTCTGTAAGAATAACTATTAACTACTCAACATCTTTACAAGAAGAATAGTTTTGCAAAGGCTGTAGGAAAGATTGCTAAGGAATAATAGGGGAGATTTTCTGCAAATGGTGTCATAAATACTTAATACATACATAAATACTTAATGAAAGAAGTGGTCCTGCTGCTGATGGTTCAGAAAGTCAAATACGTTTTTAAAGACAAAAAGATAATATAAAAAGTAAAATGGAATAGAGTCGTGGCCTCAAATACACTCTTTATAAAGCCCTTATGAAGGATTTTCAGTCTAAATTCAAGGAATTTAGTGAGAGGCAAATGTATCTTTGGTACCACAATGGGGCATACATAAATATTTAATAGCATCCCAATGAGCTTGAAATGTCAGTTTGAATATACTGAAATGTACATTTTATAACTAACGTTTAGCCCTGAGTAGACAAGAAAATTGGTATAAACTAAGGGGCATATTTAAGAGCCCCTAGCGCCACCTTAGCCCCACCATAGAATGGCGCTAATGTGACATTTTCCCTAAGCCATATTTACAAAGTGGTGCATTGCATGCATTGCGCCACTTTGTAAACCTGTGCACCACATTGTGCCTGCTCCAGGCATAATGTATGAAAGGGGGACATTTCCCCATTAGGGGGGGTGAAAAAATGGCGCAAGGAAATCTAAAAGATTGCCTCACGCCATTTCTTTTGGCAATTTTAACGCCTGCTCTGAGCAGGCATTGAATTGGGGCAAACCAATATTTATAATCGGCCCCAATCTACTCTGCAGGAGTAGTGCCAACATTTTGGTTCTACTCATGCAGGTACATCAATAGCATAAAAAAAGTACACTATTGCCCCTATCTTGCGCCATGGTGCACCGTATTTTTACAGTGACACATGGTGGTAGTAGTGGGGCGTTTAGGGGTGCAAGGAAAGTGGCGCTGTTCTGGGTGCAGCACCACTTACCTTAATGTGCCCCTAAGTTTTACCATTAAGAATTATTTCCGCAAGTGGCTAATCAAAAAAGAAATGATTGCTTCTCTCTATGTGAAATATCTGTCTAGTCTTAATCATATTCCGTTCAGCGATTTGCCGTTAAAGAAAACTGAATAAAAAAAGTGGAACAGCATGTGGAATAATCAATTTCGGTCCAAATGGTTGTGGGTTAGAAGGTGTTATCGGGTTTCTACACGTTTACAATTACTGCCCCGTCACATTTGAAAGGTTTTCACCATACTGGTGCTAACCCTGATAGCAGTTTTTCTCTTGAGCAGGGTGATTGGAGCAGCAAGTGATAGGGTGTTAATGTTGGTGCTTGAATCAGCACATCATTTAGGGCCTGACTGAGAGCAGGATGAGAATGGCAAAACTTCTAGGCCCGTATTTATACTTTTTGACGCTAAACTGCGCTAACACAGTTTAGCGTCAAAAAATTTTGCGCCGGGTAACGCCATTCTGAAGCGCCATGCGGGCGCCGTATTTATTGAATGGCGCTAGCCGGCGCTAGCAGACCGGCGCTGCCTGGTGTGCGTGGATAAAAACCACGTACACCAGGCAGCGCCGGCGTAGGGAAAAATGGCGTTAGGGCGTCTTAAAAATGGTGCAAGTCAGGTTGACGCAAAAAAATCGCCTCCACCCGATTTGCACCATTTTTTACGACGCCCAGACGCCATTTACATGACTCCTGTCTTAGTAAAGACAGGAGTCATGCCCCCTTGCCCAATGGCCATGCCCAGGGGACTTATGTCCCCTGGGCATGGTCATTGGGCATTGAGGCATGTAGGGGGGCACAAATAAGGCCCCCCTATGCCCAAAAAAAATATTTAAAAAAAATATATTTATACTTACCTGAACTTACCTGAATGTCCCTGGGATGGGTCCCTCCATCCTTGGGTGTCCTCCTGGGGTGGGCAAGGGTGGCAGGGAGGGTCCCTGGGGACATGGGAGGGCAGCTGTGGGCTCATTTTGAGCCCACAGGTCCCTTAACGCCTGCCCTGACCCAGGCGGTAAAATCCGGCGCAAATGTGGGGTTTTTTGGCCCGCCCACTCCCGGGCGTGATTTTTGCCCGGGAGTATAAATACGACGCATTTGCGTCGCAGTCATTTTTTTAGACGGGAACGCCTACCTTGCATCTCATTAACGCAAGGAAGGCGTTCACGCAAAAAAATGACGCTCTTTCCTCATACTTTGGCGCTAGACGCGTCTAACGCCAAAGTATAAATATGGCGTTAGTTTTGCGCCGAATTTGCGTCGAAAAAAACGACGCAAATTCGGCGCAAACAGAGTATAAATATGTCCCCTAATGTCTGTGGGACATGCTTAATCCCGAGCAGAAACTAGCAGTGAAGTTTCTTTCACCATGCTGCAAGTATGATGCAGGAAATTCGGCAGCGGATTAACTTCAGATTTAGCAGATCTTCACGAAACCTAAAAAGTTCCCATTACTATTCAATTTTACATGTGAGATATGCTACAATAAAAACACTGACTTTATTAATTAATCGTCTGAAGCGGAGCATTGTCCTTGGTCCCTGTTTACAAGATTGATTTCTCCATCAGAGGAGAGATGCAAAAAGGTGGTTCAGGAAGTATCGCCTTTTTCCTTGTGTGCATTATTTACTTTTATAGTCCCTAAAGTATATTGAGCGAGTTTTCTCTCAGTATATCTTTTCAAATAAATAATTCGTCTTATTTACCAATGCGGATATGTCACTTTTCATAGTAGAAGGGGCTGAGCAGATTTGCATACTACGAATGGAAAACATTACTTTCTTTCTATTCATAAAACCATTGCTTAAATAGTGTTAATCTATTCAGAAAGGCCTGAAATTAGCTTAACCAAAAAAAGGTTGGTAGTGGCCACACAGACTAGCTCAACACTTGTGCAAAGTTGCAAAGTTCAATGGTTCTTTACATTGTCTTTTACATTTCACAAAGATCAAAGCTTGTGCAATGTTAAACAAAACACCGTCGGTAATACTTTGCCGCAATGGGAAACTATCCACACTGCCTGGAGGGGCTGCAAGGGGCAATGGTTATATGAATGGAAGCTGTCCCCATTTAGAGCCCTCACCCTGCATATTCCTTTCCAGGACTCACCTCCTCCTATCACCGCACTGTCCTCTGGACTGTGAGACTCCCCACGGTCGGTAGCAACGTGCCTTTCTTCAGACCCCTTGCCACACAATGAAAATGCTCAAATCATCCCCACACCCCATTCCTTACACTTTCCATGTCATGTGTGCCAAATTTAATTTAGCGTTGGGGAAGCCACAAACTTTTGTCTGTCTTCACCATTGTGATGTTTTTCCACTTCAGATGATTTCGGTATGAAAGGAAAACCTTTGCACAGTCCTTCAAAACACCATGTACAACTCATTATTTGGTCTTCATACTGACAATGAGTCACTAGAACTAATTTCTGTAGTTGAGGGAGTTACGATGTGGCAATTATAAGGCAAATGGGATCAAGCAGAATTTACACAAATTCAATATTGCTGGAAACGAGCTATTCTAGAACTCAAAATTGAGAAACCGGTATATTAAATTATGAGTGCTGATTGCAGTCAACCTTGCACCAAAGATGTGAGAACTCAGAAGTGGCAGAGCTGAATTAAATGACATATAGAATGTATCTGCTTTAATAAAGAACAGTGCAGTATGGCTGAGTAAGGCTGCAAGAGGCACATTTACTAATTTATAACTTAAAGCAGTGTATCAACCAAAGTAGAAACACCATGTTGTGCTTTGCTTGGCAGACCATGCCTACTAAGATATGACGCTATTGCTTGCTTCCACAGCTCTGCAGCATAGTGTGCCTAGCGCTATGTTCACTTTTGCACAATAGTGCAAAGGTTTATTTGTGGTGTCTAACATAGTTTTTATAGTGAAAGGGTACCATTCTTGTTCAAATTTCTGTGCTTAGACATACTTTAAAATGCCCCATACTGAATGTGTACTGCACAATGCAGCACACATGCAGTATTTCATATGTTTGGAGAAATGAAACATTTATCTTGCTAGAACCAGCCTCAAGGAGGTAGTATTTTTTTTAACAAAGTCCTGTCATTTTTAGCAGATAGGACTTTGTCAAATACCATAGCATGGGGGTACACATGTGCCAACCAAGGGACACTTCCTTGTTTCAAAGCACTGCAAATAAGTTAAAATGCTATTTGTGTTTTTGGCTAACCTAAGTCACTAATAAACAACTTTGCTCAAGTTTGCATAACGTTTTGTGGTTTTGCATGGGCACAAAGTGTTGATAAAACTGCACCCAAATTTGTAATGGGTGAATTATGGAACTACCCTGCACTGACATGATGCAGCGAGTAAGACGTATGTGTTACAAATGTAGATTAAATATGAATAATGTAGTTGGGATCATTATTTTAAGGCGCCCAACCCACAGGAACTATGCAACAATATACACATCAATTCAAGGTTGTCACTTGAAACACCGTGAAAAAGAGAATTGAGTAACATGCTCATTTTGGAACAAATATCTCTTTATTTTACATTGTGCAAAAGTAGATTAGGAAATAGCCAAAACAAACAATAACATGCAACATAGGCTAGTTGAACACAAGGTATGCCTTAGGTCTCCCTGGACACTGCTGAAAATGTGCGCTTTAAAGCACTAATGGACATGTTTATACTCCTTTGGTGACAAATTTGCATCATTTTTGGGGCGCAAATTTGGTGCAAACTTAACTCCATATTTATTTTTTTACGCTAGACCAGTCTAGCGTCAAAATATAAGCATTAATGTAATTTTTTGGATGGGTGAACCCATCTTGCGTCAATGAGATGCAAGATAGCCGTTCCCGTCCAAAAAATGACTCTAAGCCCGTAGCGCATTATTTATCCTCCCGTGCAAAAATGCTACATGGGTGGGAGGCAGGCCTAAATAATGGCGCTAAGCTGCTTAGCGCCATTATTTAATGCCTGGGTCAGAACAGGCATCAGGGGACCTGTTGACCCATGGAATGGGCCCACAAAAGCCACCTCGAAGGCCCAGGAACACCCCCACCCACACCAGAGGGACACCAGAGGATGGGGGACCCCATCCCAGGAAATTAGGGTAAGTATAGGTAAGTATTTTTAAAAAATATGTTAATTGCCATTGGAGGCCCTGACATGGCCCCCCTGCATGTCACTGGATGCAATGGTCATGCCCAGGGGACACTGGTCCCCTGTGCTTGCTTTTGGGGGGTGGGCAGGACTCTTGTCTTTTATAAGACTGGAGTCATGTGTTATAGATGGTTTTGCATCAGGAAATGACGCTAGGCTGGTTAACTGCATTTTTTTTGCCTCTAACCAGCAGGGCGTAAATTGTTTAGGCAAAACCCCACATGGCTTAAGTCTTTTTTTCTGACGCTAGCACAACCTGAGCGCCGGCTTGAGCTTTGAAATGATGCAAGCCGGTGCTATAGTTTTTGCCGCAAAACTCAGTTTGCACAGTTTTGCGGCAAAAAGTATAAATCTGGGCCTAAATACGTCTAGCGGTGCAAAAAGTCAACACACACATAGGCATATATTGTTACAATGTTCATGGAACAAATGTGGGATGGCCTACTATATAAAATAAAGTGACCATTAGTCGAATAATGTATGCATGCACCTTGGGGACTCTTACCTCTAGCCTTCTGGATTGAGAGTGCGCATACAGTTGGAAAGCACATAGTGTTAATTTGGTGTATAAGAATCAGAAAGCTTTAACAGTGGATAAAATGTTGGCTCTTGGGGGTCTGTTTACCTTCAACAGATATTGTGACATCCAAATGAAAACACCATTGTCAAAAACCAAGCCACTATTTAACTTTTAATTTTAGAATCACAATTCATTAAACAGAGTACTGCCAGAGATATAATAACACATTCTTCTTGATTAAAAGAGGCACAATAAACCTTTTGCAACATGCACAGAAAACAGTTACAATGAAACTAAGGCCCTCATTATGACCCTGACGGTCGGTGATAAGTGGCGGTAATACCGCCAACAGACTGGCGGTAACTACCGCCAAATTATAACCATGGCAGTGATACCTTTCTTATTCAGCCAATGTACCACTCCGACCGCCAGGGTGGAAAGAACAGGCACCACGGCGGTAGCCACCTACAGCCAGGCAGAAGACAAAGTACTGCCCACAATATTATGACCCTGCAAACTGCCACCTTTTCCAGGGTGGTACCAACGCCATCAAAAGCCTGGCGGAAACAGAGCACAAAAGTCAATGGACTCACCATTGGAGACACAGGGAAGAACCACGCCACCATGGAACCCGAACTGCAAGTCCCGATGATATTATATGTTGTGCTCCACCTGGACCACCAACACCGGCGAAGATGACGACGGTGAGTACGGCCACCTAGCACACAAGGGAGAGGGAGGAAAAAGAGAGTGACACACACACGCACAACACACACCCGACACACACGCACCATAGACACAACCATATGAATTACAAAAACAATTTGATCACAAAAACATGCAGAATAATGTGAAGGCAATATAAATTTACAACAATTATTGTAATTAGTCCAACAATGAATTCAACAATCCAATTTACACATTAAACAGATCTGTTCATGTGTATAAAAAAGGGACACTGTCCAGTCCATAGTTCACAGGGCCCACGTGGCCACAGGGCAAAGTCCAAGGCACCACTCGAATTCTGCCCCAATATGGAGAGAACAGAGCCGGGGCATCAGTTGGCAAATAGGCAGGCACCTCAGGGGGAGGGGAGGCACCTCAGCTGGATGCGGAAACAAGCCCACTGGTTCTGGAGGGGGCAACATGCCCTGCGCATTGTCCTGGGGAGTGCAAGGCCACCGTCTCTGGAGTGGGGCCCATTCCGTGGTCACACGGGCCATGGTAGGTTCTAGACACAGGTCACAGCAGCACATGCAGTGTAGGTCCTCTCCTATGGAAGGACAGGAAACAAGTGATGAATATGAATGAAAATGGTGGTCAAATCTGGCGCCGGTGCATACCGTCACTGTCGGTGTAGATCACCATTGTCCACTCTACCCCATAGGGCCTAATTATAACCAATGAGGAATTGCACAGTGGTTCACGGCCGCCTACCGCTATGGCGCAAAATGTCAGCGGCATTACCTCACTTCCACCTGTCCCTTCACACAGGATAGGTGGATGCCATTTCGGGGGGGTCAGGCCTTTGGATTAATGCTGCGTCACAGGATAAATAGGCACATACATCACAAATTACACTGTCCCATAACATGTTTGCAGATTGCGGACTGCTGTTGTGGCTCCATTGTTCAGTTTGTGACAGCCTCCTCACTCTTTTGTCCCTTAAATACCTACCGCTGTGGATGAATTGGAGATGGAGACATACCCCCGTGTATAGACCCCCTATTGGAGTTGGCTACACTGGAGGACAGGCACATAATAATCACCTATAGACTGGACAGAGCCATATTCACAGAGCTTTGTGCCCAATTGGAGCCTGACTTGATATCTGCTATCCATTACACCACTGGGATCCCCCCTCTTGTGCAAGTGCTATCAGTTCTCCATTTCCTGGCAACTGGGTCTTTCCAAGTGACAGTGGGCTTGGCAGCAAGAATGTCACAGTCAATGTTCTCAATAGTGCTGACAAGAGTGTTGTCTGCCCTGACAAAACACATTTGCAGCTATATTGCATTCACCCAGGTTGAGGATTTGGCCACTGTGAAGGTCGGATTCTATGCAATGGAACATATCCCCAATTTAATTGGTGTAACTGACGGAACGCATATTGCATTGTCCCCCCCTCCAGAATGAACAGGTGTTCAGGAATCGTAAGAGTTTACACTCCATGAATGTGCAAATGGTGTGCTTGGCGGACCAGTACATCTCCCACGTCTTTGCCAAGTAACCTGGGTCGGTGCATGATGCCTTTGTCCTGAGGAATAGCAGCATCCCAAATGTGATGGCCCAACTACAGAGGCACAGGGTGTGGCTAATAGATGAGCCCTGGTTCCCACCCAGTATATGTTGGTGTATGCCTATGATGTGGGCCATATAGGATAGTGTGTGGCTAAATGTTGTCCCTCAATATTTGCAGGTGACTCTGGTTACCTAAACCTATCATGGCTGCTGAACCCTGTGAGGAATGCCAGGACAAGGGCAGACGAATGTTATAATGAGGCACATGGGAGAACCAGAAGTGCCTCCATCTGACAGGTGGATCCCAGTGCTACTCACCCAAAAAGGTCTGCTAGATAGTATTGGCATGCTGCATGTTGCACAACCTGGCCCTCAGACGCCATGTACCTTTTCTGTAGGCGGGGGAGACTGGAGATGCCCCTGTGGCAGCAGTGGACCCTGTGGACAGTGAGGATGAGGAGGCAGAGGATGAGGATGTGGGCAGCAGAACATCTGTGATCTGTCAGTACTTCCAATGACACACAGGTGAGACAGTGCAACTTTACATTTCAATGACTTTGGTTGTATTCTGTGTGGCATTAGCATGCTGGTATTTCCCACTTCTTTGCTAACTTACTGTTACCTCTGGATATTCATCTTGCAGATGTTGGTGATTTTACAAATATTCATGGTGTGATCACAACAGCCGGCTACCAGTCATTAATTCTATGCTCATTCTATGTACAGTTCTATGCAACGGTTGTAGCTGTTTCAATCAATACATATTTGAAATACATGACATACTTGAAGTCGATTATTTTCAAAGGGTGTTTATTGTAGTGCCAGTATATAGAGGGGAAAGTGCAATGGGATGGGGTAATGATGGAGGAAAGTCCAGGGTATTGTCCCAGCCTGTTCATAGCACAGGTGCATTGTCCAAGGGGATATAGGAAGGGGAGCAACGGCAGTTCAAGGTGGACAAGTTGACTGAGTAGGACACAAGGTGGGCAATCAGGAGAGTCTCATTTCCTGGCGGTGGTCTTGGCAAGTGTCTCTGGCTTCTGACGGGATCGCAAGGAATGTTTGCGGGGTGTTCACCTTCTGCAGGGGAGGGGTGCTGGTGGCCTGTTGGTCCTGTGGTGGGGCCTCCTGGCCTCTAGGGGCAGTGGAAGTGGATGGCTGTTCAGGTGGCTGGCTAGTGGCAGGGGCCTGCTGGTGTGACACTGCCTCCCTCATAATGTTGGCCATGTCAGCCAGCACCCCTGCTATGGTGATCAGGGTATTGTTGATGGCCTGCAAGTCCTCCCTGATCCCCTGATACTGTCCCTCATGCAGCCACCTGTTCTCCTGCACATTGCCTATAATCTGGTCCATCATGTCCTGGGAGTGTTGGTAAGCTCCCAGGATCTTGGAGAGCACCTCCTGGAGAGTCGGTTCCCTGCTCCTGTCCTCCCCTTTGCGCACAGCAGTCCTCTCAGTATCCCTGGTGGCCTGTGCCTCTGTCCTCTGAACCGTGTGCTCACTCCCACTGACTCCAGGTCCCTGATTGTCTTGTGTGTGAGGTGTATCCTCGGGTCCCTGTACAGGTGGGCACACTGCTGATTGACGTGTCCTGGGGACAGAGGTTTGGGGATGCCGGGCAGGTGCTGTGAGGTTGGCTCCTGATGGGGGAGGCTCTGTGGTGGTCTGTGACTGGGCTTGGGTGACCGGCTGTCCAGTCACCCTGATGGGCCAGGTAGATCGTCCAGATCCTGATGACCAGAGTTACTGCCATCACTGTGGGCCTCTTCTGTTAGAAGACTGGATAGTGATGGCACCTCCTCTCCAGGGACATTGGCAGGGGTACCTGTGGGGATGTAAATGATGTATTATGCTTCATGTGTATGACATATCGTACATCCCTGGCTACCCCTCTATGTTTGGTGTTGCCCTGCCAGCTTTTACTTGTGCATGTTGGTGTATGGTGGGATTGTTAGTTTCCCTATGCTGTGCATGCTTTAGTGATGAGTGCCCATGCAGGGCTGTGAGGGGTGACCATACATTGGTACAGCATGCAGGGCTTGACATTGGGATTAGTGCGCTGTGATGGTAGAGTCTGTGGAATGGAGTGGAGTGATGGGAGTGAGGGTGAGGGCATGTGATGGCATGCAGGTATGGGGGGTGATAATTGTTCAAAGTTGACTTACCAGAGTCCAATCCTACTCCGGCCAGGCCCTCAGGATGCAGCATTGCCAAGTCTTGCTCCTCCCATGCTGTGAGTTGTGCAGAAGGATGTGGGGGTCCACCCTGAGTCCTCTGGATAGTGAGCTGGTGTCTTGCTGCTATGGAACGTACCTTCCCCGTAGGTCATTCTACCTCTTCCTGATGTTGTCCATTGTTCTAGGGTGCTGTCCCACGGCATTGGCCCTGTCCACGATTCTCCGCCAAAGCTCCATCTTCCTTACTATTGATATCTGCTGTACCTGTGTTCCAAATAGCTGTGGCTCTACCCTGACAATTACCTCCACCATGACCCCTTAACTCCTCCTCAGTGAAACGGGGGTGCCTTTATGGTGCCATGGGTGTTGTGTGATGTGTGTTGTTGAGGGTGTGTTGGGTAATGTGAATGGGGTGTGTGATGTGGAGTGCGTGAGGGGTGTATGGGTGTGAGTGGTGTGTGTGTCTAGTTGTCGCAGTGGTCTTGGTGTCAGTCTTGTTCCAATGATTTTTATTCGAAAGGGGTTGTGGGTGATGTGGGTGTGTGTTTTATAATGGTGTGGGCGTGTGGGTGTGGTGTATGTATGGATGTGTCAGGTGTGTGTTGTTTGCATTGTCCAATGTGGTGTTGTTTTGTCTGTAGGTGTCCATTGTGAGCGCTGCGGTATGTACTGCCAATGGTTTACCGCCATTGGAAGTCTGCTGTGGTGATTCATGGGTCACAATGTGATGGGCGTTCTTCTGTTGGCGTAACGGTGTGGGTTTTGGGACCTCTACTGTTGCACTGACCTTTAGTCTGGCAGATTTGTGTATGTGACTGTATTCTGTTGGATTGGGGTGTGTGTGTCATAATATGGTGGATGGATATCCACCACTGTGGCAGTAAGTTGGCAGCCATCAGCATGGCGGTAAGCAGGATTTACCACCAGTATCATCATGAGGGCCTAAGTCCACACAAGAAGTAAACAAAAGGATTTAAAAAAAAATACATGACATACTTTAAACTTCAAACCCAATAATTTGACTACACTCTGCACCTGGAGTGGAATCTCCGCTCTGAGTGCGGACAGAAAGATACTATGCGGAAATCCCCTTTGTGAATTCTGCAAGTCGTAAACTTAAGGCCATATTTATAAGAAAGTGACCCATCAGCTTTGATGCGCCACTTTTTTGTTCCCCCCTGGGTTCCCATAACTACACCATGTGTGCACCATATTGACAATACGGCACACCATGGCGCATGTTAGGACAGTAGCCTCAAAGATTTTTGATGCTGTTGTGGTACTTTGCAGGATTAGCGCCACAAAATGTGGCCTTCAGCAGGTGTTAAAAATGACACTAAAAATGGCACAGTGAAACGTTTACATTTTACTGTGCCATTTTTATAGGCCTCCCTGCGTGGACACGCCCCCTTGCATACATTATGCCTGGCGCAGGCATAATGTCGCGCAAGGGGTTACAAAGTGGCGTAATGCATGCATTGTGTCACTTTGTGAATATGGCAAAGGAGAATGGCCTCCTTAATGGCATATTAACATTAAAAAATGACGTTAGTGTGGCCAAAGATGCGCTAGGGCCTTGTAAATCTGGACCTTAGACTTTTGTTCTTTTTGGCCCTTAGAGTTTAGACCAAAAGTCAAAGTTTACCTTTGTGAATCGGATCCATTAATGGGAGAACGTAGGCAAACGTAGAAAGTAGGAAACCTACAAAAGTGAGACGAAGAGAACAAAAGTCTAGGGTAGTGGATGTGGAAATATAGCCAGCCTTACAATTTAGCTATTCTAGCATTCTACTGAAGGGGTGGAAGCATGGATATCAATTAGGGGCTGCCTGTGGTTGCAACTGTGACCCCTGGCTTGTCCCTTGCAGCCCCTGATACAGTCTTTGCGGCCCTTGGACTCAAAGGAGGCAAAATCCGTGCCTGCAACACAGGGGCATCTCGTACTAATAGATGTTGATTAGGATTCCACCAGCCTTGTTTACTGTCACTTTTTTTTATTACACCAAGAGTGAATGATATTATACACTAATGGTGTAATACAAAGTGACGGTTAGTAAAAATGTTTTAAAATGTATGCAGTATGCATGCTTGTGTGCAAGAGTGTGTTTGTGTGACGGAAATTAAATTTCAAATGGCTGTGATGTTACTTCCGCTACCCCAGGCATTGTGGTGAATTCCCACCAATGGGTGATAGGCTTATAAAAAAAATTGGAGCATCTTATCTAACTGACTAATAATATCACTGTGAAAAGTACACATATGTTAGCTGGGATTAGACAACCCAGTCACACCGAAGGGACAGCGGAGGATGGTGGACCCCATCCCAGGTAAGTAGAGGTAAGTATTTTGTTTATTTTTTCAAAGTGCCATTGGGGGCCCTGAAATGGCACTGGGTGCAATGGCCATGCCCAGGGGACCCTTGTCCCATGTGCTGGCCATTTGGATGGTGGACATGACTCCTGTCTTTCACAAGACAAGAGTCATGTGGTATGGTAGGTTTTGCGTCAAGAAATGATGCTGGGCTGGGTAGAGTCATCCTTTTTTACTCTAACCAGCCTAATGTAATTTTTTGGTGCAAACCCCCCCTCTCCCATACCATCACCCCATCCGGCTAATGTAATTTTCCTTGACGTTAGCCCACCCTTGGCGCTGGATTGCACCATTCCATAAATAAGGTGCCCGTCCGGTGTCCTGGAATGGCGCTAGCCGGCGGTAGACTTTTTCATGCCTGCATATCCTGATAAGCTATCTGGGCTAGAGTGGAGGGAGGAGTGGTCACTTACACCTGAATGGGCTGGGCCTGCCCTCACACAATGCAGTCTCCAAATACCTTTGTGTGAGTCTGGAGGCAGGCCTGAGCAAGGCAGGATCTTGTGAACAACAGAGAATTCCCATTGAAGTTTGCCTACTTCAAAGACAGAAAGTGGTATAAGCAGTGGACCCCCAAAAATAGATTTTCAGATTACGTCTGGAACAAAGAGGAACCTCCGCCAAGGAGAAGAGCTGAAGAGCTGTGTAGAAGTGCTGCCCCCACCTGTGACTGTGCTGAGGAAGGGGACAAAGACTGGACTTTGTGGTATATTCCTGCTTGTGAAGAATCTCCAAGGACTTGGACTGAGCTTGCCTCCTGTTTTGAAGTCTCAGGGCCATCAAAGACTTCCCCTGCCAGCACTTGGACTCTCTGCTGAGACTCCTGCCCTTCCAAGTAGTGCTCTATGTAGTCCCTAGCCCCTTGAAAGGTGAAGCTGGTAGAACAAGTATGAAAATCCACGCACCGGGAGATATGCAGGGAAAAGTTTGATGCAATGCCTGCAACATGGCTGTAAAAACGACACGCCACCTACCTCGCAGCTGATATCTACGAATCAGCTGCATCAAGGCTGGAGAAACGAAGCAACACCTGCTTTCAGCTGCTGAAAATGATGCAAACCCCACGCAGTGTGGTTTCCCATCACCATGCAGCCGCATTTCTCACGCATTGTCGCTTGTCGTCAAAGTCATGGTGAACCTGAGTGGATCCGAGGTGTCCTTTCCAGAAATCGGTGCATCACTCTCTTGTGCATCGCCTACCCCACCCGAGAAGAAAGGATGCACGATGTCACTTGTGAGTAAGGAATCGACGCATCCCTGACTTTTCCAACACACGCTCACTGTGCAAATTTATTTTTGACGCAAACCAGCTACCTTGTGTAACATCAATGTTATCATTGTTTTTTATAGAGTAAGATTTTATTATTTTGAAAATTCAAAACTTTACTTGTGTATGTTGGATTTTTGTCATTTTGGTCTTGTTTGATTTAGATAAATATTGCCTATTTTTCTGAACTGGTGTGGATGGAGTCCATTTTGTAGCGTTTTCACTGTTTTACTGTGTGTGTTGGTACACATAATTTACACATTTCCTTAGAGATAAGCCTGGTTGATTGTGCCAAGCTACCAGGGGGGGTGAGCAGTGGTTATCTTAAGTGAGTATCTCCCTTGCCCTGACTAGAGTGAGGGTCCCTGCTAGGACAAGAGTGCAAACTGACTGCCAACCAGAGACCTCGTTCCGAACACTAACATAATCCCAACTCACCACATTTTAATGAATTAAAAAGTTATGAAGACAATGAACTACACAATTCAACAACTTGACACACACAAATGTGGTGTTCTTAATGCTTATCCAGCTGCCTTCCACAATCCACATTTTGTCAGAAAAAGACGACAGAAACACATTGGCATTGTACCCATTATACACATTTAAAATATCCTTACCAACCAGGCACATCAGAAAAAAATTATCCATGTTTGAATTGAGTGCATTATTCCTTCTGAAACTAGTAATCATTTGCTGCTAGGCCATGTGAAACTTTGGCAGAGTAAGGACATTGTAAGTATGAAACCATAATATGAAAGAATAATTACTGTAGTAATCATTCACTGACATGATAACTCAAGTATAGTAATCCCATCCTGGTCTGTCACCTCAAGGCTACAAGACTGCCTGGCCAAGAAATATAAACTTCCTTCCGTGACATCAGCTTACCTTCTGCCAATACAGAAAGACAAGATGAAACACCAGACCTATTACATAAACATATCAACCTCGGCTCTGGCCCCCACTCACTCACTCTGCCGTGAAGACCCCTATCTCCCCCATCCCTCTTAGTCCTTTGTCACACGGCTCCTACTAGTTTAGTAAAACTGTGCATTAGGTCAACAAAATGTCATGATATTGTTGACATAAAAACAATTTCAATGTACTCCATGATATGTGCCAGCATAGCAGCGAACTCGTGTTCCTATTGTCAATTCCACCTGACATGACCTCCCGTCAACCCAGAGCTAGTAGTATGAGGTCAAGCAGGCCAGTGACCTAGGCCTGAAGCAACTTATTGACAGATTACAGGTGGGGTGACACGTAGCCCATAGACAAACACGCCAAACAGGAAAGACCCAGACCGATTCTCCAGACAGTCTGCAACAAGTTCCTAGAAAATGTCCCCCAATAAAGTACATTTGGCTACAGGCGTATGCGTTCCCAAATCACCATAAAGTTAGATGCCACACACTGTTAGGAACACACAGCCAGTCAGAACAGAGCACACACACCGCATGAAGCGATCATGCGCTCACCATTACAGGCATCCGGGCATGTAAACTACTGGCCCACACATGTCCACACAAGGTCGAGACCCACATGCACACTTTATCAGATGGTCAGATTTATGGCCTCATGACTAGTCCGGGATTCCTTTTTTCAAAGAATGCATTCAGTGGTTTTATTGCACCTCAAGACAATGTATAAAAAGACAGTCAAAACTCTGTAACTTTGAGAGAGATTCATCAGAACCCGACTCTGTACTGTGCTCTCCCAGCCATTGCATTTAATTAAACAGACTGTTCCTGCTTTGCCAGATGCTTCTTGTTATGTTTCATTTATTTAGGGTATATCCACATTCAAGCAACAATATAGTGACTATGGGCCTGATTTAGAGTTTGGCGGATGGGGTTAGTCCCTCACAAACGTGACAGATATCACTTTCTCCATATTATCCTTTGATTATAACATATGGATATCATAATACGGGGATGGTATATCCGTCACGTTTATGAGGGGGTAACCCATCCGCCAAACTCTAAATCAGGACCTAGGTTTTCTTATCAAAACCTTCTACATTGGTCCGGCTAGCTCAAAGTACCGTAGCTAAAATCCTAAACCTCCAGAGTTGTTGATACTTTCAGTAACCTTGACCACTCAGGTTCCCAAGGAATTCATGGAAACAAATCTTACCCTTTTGTTTTTTCACTTTTGCATGCCCAAGGTATTACAAAAGAAGACACAATAATACATTTTCATGTGCATATTGAAAAGATCAAATTCTTATAAATAAAACATGAACTGCAAATGTTAGAAAGATGAGACAAATCATTGTTATAAACATTATTAGAAAGGTGAAAAACACAAACAATTCAACCATGTTAATTAATGTTACTCCTACCTAGCACTGAGAGTCCTACGATAGTGAGGACATTCTGCCAGACCTTAGGTGGAATGATCTAACCATCTATTTTGGTGTAATGTCAGGAAGCCACTCTCAGTATATTAACAAATGCACATCGTCTGTGTGCAAGCCTGCACCCATCTCCTCCTGCACAGATATCCTCATTCTTAGGATGAATGTCGGGCCTGCAGAATGAAATTTCATTCACAGCTCTCCACAGCATGCATGATAACTCCAGCGTGAAGGTCCTCTCACTGACTTCAACACAGGCACAGTTAAAATAAACCAGTTGTCTCCTATGAGCTCATATTAAAGCATGGACATTGTGTTCTGACATTTGTCCTGGAAACTGACTGTAGAGATTATAGAACAACAAAGTCTGAACTAAATGTGTATGTGTCATTTTCTCATGTTGTTTAAAACATGCTAAAACCACCATCTGAAAAAGATGTCAAGTTAAAAGGGGAAGCTAAAATAGAGAATAAACGCCGTCCATATAACAGCATTTATCAGCAATTGTGTTAGCTGGAAAGAAAAGTGATGTGGTCACTGTTCCTGGCTTTCCAATCCCACTTAGTCTCCTTTGAAAGGACCTGCAGGTGAGAGTGAGGTTCAGAGTGGTTGAATTGATGTCACCATCATACGCCCAAAACTGAGGAGTGGACCTATGTGGCTGGGGAACAGCTGAAGATCATCCAGCTGCTTGAGCTGAATAATAACGTCTTGGAGCAAGAACCTCAGGTCAGGAGGTTGCAGGGTGGGTTGTTCCAAGACAGCTTTTGTACATTCACAATGGTAGTGTGTGACTTGGCATCCGCTTTCTGGGCCAACCACCACATACTCCCAATCTGAGGGTAATAGAGACAACTATATTTATGTCAATTGTAGCCTCTTGAATCAAACACAAAGGGGCATATTTATAATGCCCTAGCCCTGCCTGCGCCACATTAACATCATTATTTTTTTCGTTAATGTGGCCCAATAAGGCAGAATTCCCGCGCCACATTTACAGGGTGCATTGCGCCGCTCTGTAACCCTTTGTGCCAGGCATAATGTACGCAAAGGAGGTGTTCCCCCATTAGGGGGGGCGCAAAAATGGCGTAAGGAACTCTATGAGATTTTCTTGTGGCATTTTTTATGGCACTTTTAACGGCTGCTCAAGAGCCAGCGTTAAAAGGGGGCTTCCATTCTTTAGAATGGGGCCAAACGTACTCTGCAGGAGTAGTGCCAATATTTTGGCGTTACTCCTGCAGAGTACATCAATAGCGTCATAAAAAAATATGCTATTGTCCCCTACCCTGCGCCATGTTCCACCATATTTTAAATACGGCGCACCCATGGTGGTGATAGGGGGGTCCTAAGTGGTGCAGGGAAAGTGACACTGCACTCGGTGCAGTGCCACTTTCCATAAATCTGCCCAAAGTTTCTTCTCAAGCATCATTGTCCATGGTGCAAAAGGGACCTCATTGTCCCCAGACTGGATGAGGTCACATGGGAATGTGATTCACCATGGAGAAAATTGTTTTCCCCAAGAAAATAAGTGTGGTTGCCTGGAATCCTGGGCCTTGTGAAGTTTTCTAGACTTACTCCTGGGAACATTTGAGAGTTCTAGAAAGTAGGACAAGTCTGTGCAAGCTAAAAAGCACACCTCTGTCCATAATGTTCCAATTTTCTTTGGGAATCAGTCTACCTTTGTGTAGTCTACCTTATTCTTAATCTCACATTTATCAATCCATACAGAGTTAAATGTACGCTCTTGTTGAATGACATACATCAGCACAATCAGTGTTCCCTGACCGCTCAGTATGTTTACCTTGGGAATAAACTATAATTATTATGTATTATTATGTACTGAAGTTGTATAGTCCTGATGGCAATTACTCTTTTAGTAAGAGATATACTAATAGACTCATAAAATACTATTGGTGTGTGAAACTTCGAAGAATCTCGGTAGTCAAGTCAAGTATATCTTTATTCACAAAATTTCTGTAGCATAAAGGAAAGAAAATCACAATGCAAATAAACAAATAACGATCCACCCAGGTGATCATAACAGAACTGTACAAAATTCATAAAACAAAATACAGGGAGGGCTCACACTATTATACATTTTCTTAATTTAACTATTTGCCATTATAAAGAGTCCAAAGATCAGCATATGAGAGGACTATGTAGCTGTTGTAAAAACAACAGTGCAGGTCTGAAATAGCTACACTTAAAATCTTAAAAAGCGACAATAAAAACTTCCTTCTGGCGTCTGATAAAAGGAGCAGAAAAACTTGGGGGTATATTTATACTCTGTTTGCGCCGGATTTGGGTCATTTTTTTCACGCAAATCCGGCGCAAACCTAAACCCATATTTATATTTTGGCGCTAGACCCATCTAGCCTCAAAGTTATGGAGTTTGCGTCATTTTTTGGATGTGAAAACCTACCTTGCGTTAATGAGATGCAAGGTAGGCGTTCCCGTGCAAAAAATGACTCTAAGGCAATTGCACCTTATTTATCCTCCTGCACAAAACTGACGCACGGGAGAAGACGGGCCATAAAAAATGGTGCTAAGCCTATTTAGAACCATTTTTTAACGCCTGGGTCAGCGCAGGAGTTAGAAGACCTGTGGGCTCATTTCCATGGAAGCAGTCCACAGGTGCCCTTCCCTGCACCCAGGGACACCCCCTGTCACCCTCACCGACCCCTGGAGGACACCCATGGATGGGGGACCCATCCCAAGTAAGTACATTTAGGTATTTTAATGATTTTCCTGGGCCCCCTACATGCCACTGTGCCCAATGACCATGCCCAGGGGACAGAGGTGCCCTGGGCATGGCCAATGGGCGGGGGGGCATGACTCCACCTTTTCCCGGGCGGATTCACCGCAGACAAAAACACGGCGGAAACAGGACCTCAAAGGGAAAACGCTCACCTCTACACACCCCATGAGGAACCAGGACGCCATGGAACCAGAGCTTATCTTCTTGCTCCTCTACCAGGACCATGAACGCCGGCGGCGAAGACACCATTGAGTACTGCACCTACGACACAGGGGAGGGAAAAAACAGGGACACACACATGCAACACCCCCACCCACACCCTCACCCACGACAACACACACACTAATACATCATGATACATGATAGTTACACCCCCCATGCCCCCCGGAAGAATGCAAAGACCAAAGAAAATGAGTGTAAAATATACACCAAGAATAGTAGTCCAGGTAGTGCCCCATTGAAGTCTGTGGAACACTGGGCCTACACGGTATGGGCAAGGCCCACACAAGATCCCTGACCATGACGGAGAGAACACTGCAGCGGCATTAGATAGCAATGAAACAGGCACCTCAGGGGGAGGGAAAGGGGTGGCACCTCAGCCAGTTGAGTGCACAAAACCAAATCCACGAGGGGGCCACATGCCCACTGTTCAATCCTGGGGAGTGCAAAGCCACAGTCTCTCAAGTTTCTACAGTGGGTGGTTTGCCCACTGCTTCATCCTGGGGAGTGCAAAGCCACAGTCTCTCAAGTCTCTACAGTGGGTAGTTTGCCCATTGTTCAATCCTGGGGAGTGTAAAGCCACAGTCTCTCAACTCTCTCCAGTGGGTGGTTTGCCCACTGTTCAATCCTGGGGAGTGCAAAGCCACAGTCTCTCAAGTGGATGACAGTCTCCACTGGTTCTGGAGGGGGCTTGGTGCCCAGAGTGCTTCATCCTGCCAAGGACTGAGGTAGTGGATGTATCTCTCCACTGGTTCTGGAGGGGGCCTTGTGCCAAGCGTGCTTCTTCCTGCCTTGTGTTCTGAGGCCAGAGTCTGAAAAGTTTGTTGAAGGGCCGCCTGACCAGAATGAATGCCCTCCAGGAATGCATTTGTTAGAAATGGGGTCTTTGGTTGACAGTCAGGTTACCCCCTGTTCAAGCATGGACCCTCACTCTAGTCAGGGTAAAAGAGAATCACCCTCAGCTAACCCCTGCTTACCCCCTTGGTAGCTTGGCAGAGCAGTAGGCTTAACCTCAGAGTGCTAGGTGTAAAGTATTTGTACCAACACACACAGTAACTTAATGAAAACACCACAAAATGACACATTACCAGTTTAGAAAAATAGGAAATATTTATCTAAACAAAACAAGACCAAAACGACAAAAATCCGAAATACACAAGTCAAGTTATGAATTTTTAAAGATTAAACTCAAAAATAGCGCTTAGAAACAAAAATGCTTCGATGAGATGTTAACACGGCGTCGTGACGGAGTCGTTCCCAACAAGCCGACACCAGCAGCGCCGGACAAGGAGTCGTGTAGACCCCCAAGTACAGTACCTTTGGTGAAGAGTGAGAACAAGCCTATGCGCGAAGTCAGGGATCGCGGCGTCTGTGCGAAACGTTGAATCCGTGCACTTCGAGCGGCGTCGGTCACAACGTGGTGCAGCGACTTCCACGGAGTCGCGGACTTCATTGGGGCTGGAGCGGAGTCGGGCCTGCGAAGAGCGTCACGTTCCAGCGAAGGTCACGGCGTCAGGTGCAGGCGGCGTCACCGGATTCAGCAGTGCTGCCGGTCCGGAGTCGTCCGAAGTCGATTTCCTTGGATTTCCACCAGCTTTCCTTTCAAGGGCCCAGAGACTGGATAGGGCACCACTTGTCAGAGCAGGAGTCTCTCCAGAGACTCCAGGTGCTGGCAGAGAGAAGTCTTTGATGTCCCTGAGACTTCAAACAACAGGAGGCAAGCTCTAACTCAAACCCTTGGAGATTTCTTCACAAGATGGAAGGCACACAAAGTCCAGTCTTTGCCCTCTTACTCTGGCTGAAGCAGCACTGCAGGAAAGCTCCACAAAGCACAGTCACAGGCAGGGCAGCACTTCTTCCTCAGCTATCAGCTCTTCTCCAGGCAGAGGTTCCTCTTGGTTCCCGAAGTGTTTCTAAAGTCTGTAGATTTGGGTGCCCTTCTTATACCCATTTTAGTCTTTGAAGTCACCTTTCTTCAAAGGGGACTCACCCCTACTTGTGAAATCCTGCCTTGCCCAGGCAAGGCCTCAGACACACAGCAGGGGGTTGGAGCCGGCATTGTCAGAGGCAGGCACAGTCCTTTCAGATGAGAGTGACCACTCCACCCTTCCCTCCTAGCAGAGATGGCTAATCAGGAAATGCAGGCTACACCCCAGCCCCCTTTGTGTCACTGTCTAGTGCGAGGTGAAAAACAACCCAACTGTCAAACTGACCCAGACAGGGAATCCACAAACAAGGCAGAGTCACAGAATGGTTTAAGCAAGAAAAATGCTCACTTTCTAAAAGTGGCATTTTCAAACGCACAATCTTAAAATCAACTTTACTAAAAGATGTAATTTTTAATTGTGAGTTCAGGGACCCCAAACTCCACATGTCCATCTACTCTCTAGGGGAATCTACACTTTAATCATATTTAAAGGTAGCCCCCATATTATCCTATGAGAGAGACAGGCCTTGCAACAGTGAAAAACTAAATTGGCAGTATTTCACTGTCAGGACATATAAACCACATTACTATATGTCCTACCTTATCCATACACTGCACCCTGCCCTTGGGGCTACCTAGGGCCTACCTTAGGGGTGCCTTACATGTAAGAAAAGGGAAGGTTTAGGCCCGGCAAGTGGGTACACTTGCCAAGTTGAATTTACAGTGTAAAAATACACACACAGACACTGCAGTGGCAGGTCTGAGACATGATTACAGAGCTACTTATGTGGGTGGCACAACCAGTGCTGCAGGCCCACTAGTAGCATTTGATTTACAGGCCCTGGCACCTCTAGTGCACCTTACTAGGGACTTACTAGTAAATCAAATATGCCAATCATGGATAAACCAATTACATACAATTTACACGGAGAGCATATGCACTTTAGCACTGGTTAGCAGTGGTAAAGTGCTCAGAGTTGAAAAGCCAACAGCAACAGGTCAGAAAAAAATAGGAGGCAGGAGGCAAAAAGACTGGGGATGACCCTGCATAAGCAAAAGTCCAACAGCATTGGTTTGTTGTAACTGCCTTTCTACACCCAGGGTGGCATTCAAAATGGTAGACTGCCCAACAGTGAGGGACCTGAGGACTTCAATGGCCTCCTCACTGAGGGCAACAGGGGTGACTGGGGCAGGGGCAAAGGTGCCTGGGGCGAAGGTGATGCCCACCCTCCTGGGTGAGTGGGCAGAGGCTGAGGGTCTGCTGGGAGGGTGGTGCTGGTGGGGGGGGTGGCGGCTGCACCTGTAGATGCGGGAGGCACAGATGTTGCCACCACCACAAGGGAGCTCCCATCAGAGGACGAGTCCGTGTAACTGGTGTCAGCTCCTGTCCCCGCCGTGGAGCTCCCCTCGCCCTCCGTCCCACTGGTGAATTCTGAGTCCGTTGTCTCGCCCTCCAGGGCCATGTGGGATGCAGCTCCCTCCTGCCCCAGTGCCACTGCTCCTCCTCCTGATGATGCTAATGCACACAAGAACAGGGAGACCACAAAAAGGGGGGACGACAGAAGAAAGACATGTTGAGTGCATGCATTACCGCTACTGTTGGCGGAAACGACAGACACAGAAGCCCCCTGCACTACGCAGTGCACTTGGGCTCCACTGTTCAATCCCTGGGTCATGGCCTACAAGACTATGGACGACATCTGCACACATGGATCACACAGGAGCCTGACTAAGTGTACTTGGCACTGTACACAGGTGGGGTGGGGTGCCACAGGGTCTGCCAGAACAAGGGGATCTTGCCTACTAAACTCGCCCTGGCCCAGGGAAACCCACAGCCCACCTCCCCCACTCAGACACCTCCACTGCACGCAAAATCAGCAGAATGAGAGTGTACTCACCCGCTTGTGGCTGCTGTGATGTCCCCAAGCGCCCATCCAACTCCGGGTACGCCACCGCCAGGATCCTGAACATCAGGGGGGTCATGGTGCGACGGGCCCCCCACCCACGTTGGAAGGCCATCCCCAGCTGTGCCTTCACCTTCTTCTTGCTCCAGCGGTGAATGTCCTCCCATCTCTTACGGCAGTGGGTGCTCCGTCTGTGGTAGACCCTCAGGGTCCGGACGTCCTTGGCGATGGCACGCCAAATATCTTTTTTCTGTTGGGCGCTGACCTACATGAATTGTACAGGAGGAAAAGAAAAGTTATTACCAAATGCACCATCACAGTCATTGGCCCCCATCCCTACCCTTGCCATGATGCACATGCACTCACTGTTGTTTCATGCACGCCTCAATCTTCCCGCCATCTTTCATCCACTCCACTCCAAACAGGCATACCCCATACAGCATGCTCCCAATGTATTTACCTGTTTGTCTGGAGGACCGTAGAGCAGCGTGTACTGGGGAGGACCCCTTCCATGAGTTTCTCTAACTCCTCCGATGTGAAGGCAGGGGCCCTTTCCCCAGACGCACAAGCCATTGTCTCCTCCAGATCAAGGTCACAGCAGCACTTGCAGTGTAGGTCCTCTCCTGTCAAAGATCAGGTATCGAGTGATTGAACAGATAGAAAATGGCAGTCACCTCCGTGGCGGTGCGTACCGTCACCGCCGGCATACATCGTCATTGGCTCCTGGGACCCATAGGGTCCAATGTTAACCAATGTACCATTGCGCCGCGGTCTTCGACCGCCTACCGCGTCTGTGTACAACGCCAGCGCAGTTACCTCACATCCCATTGTCCCACTTTACAGGTCAGGCAGCCGCAATTTCAGGGGCCCACATGGCTTAATTTTTTACTGCGTCACACATACCTAGGCCTAGCCTCAACACACATACAGGCCAATTTTCGGATTATGATTCGTGCTCTGTGTAAGCTGTGGGTACGTACCTCTGAGTTGTTTGACTCTGTGCTCGCTGTTGTCCTTCATAGGCACCGTCCGCTGGGACGTGTGAGGAGATGGCAGCATCCTCTGGTGTACAGACCGCTGGTGGACCTGTCGACAATGGAGGAAAGACATGTGATCATCACCTACAGGCTTGACCGTGTCACAATCCAGGAACTGTGTGCGTAGCTGGAGCCAGACCTGATGTCACCTATCCGCCATCCCACAGGAATCCCCCCTCAAGTACAGGTGCTGTCAGTACTCCATTTCCTGGCAAGTGGGTAATTTCAAACAACCGTAGCCATAGCATCAGGGATGTCCCAGCCTATGTTTTCCAACATGTTGTCCAGAGTGTTGTCTGCCCTACTGAAACACATGCAGAGCTACATCGTTTGACCTCAGGTGGAGGATTTGCCTACAGTGGAAGGAGACTTCTATGCCCTGGGACATATCACCAACATCATAGGTGCCATTGATGGGACCCATGTGGCTTTGGTAACCCCCGCAGGAGTGAACAGGTGTACAGAAACCAGAAGAGTTATCATTCCATGAATGTGCAGATGGTGTGTTTGGCAGACCAGTACATCTCCCATGTGAATGCCAAGTTCCCTGGCTCAGTGCATGACGCCTACATCCTGCGGAATAGCAGCATCCCTTATGTGATGGGTCAACTCCAGAGGCACCGTGTGTGGCTATTAGGTGAGCACCTGGAAGCAAGTAAGTGGGAATGGTTGTCTGGGTCTGGGGATATCCCAACAGGTTAGTGTGTGTCTAACAGTTGTCCTTCGCCATTTGCAGGTGACTCTGGTTACCCCAACCTGTCATGGCTACTGACCCCAGTGAGGAATCCCAGGACAAGGGCAGAGGAACGCTACAATGAGGCCCATGGGCGAACTCAGCAGATAATAGAGCGGACCTTCGGCCTCCTGAAGGCCCGTTCAGGTGCCTCCATATGACAGGTGGATCCCTATTCTACTCACCAAAGAAGGTGTGCCAGATCATCGTGGCCTGCTGTATACTGCACAACTTAGCTTTGCGACGACAGGTGCCTTTTCTGAAGGAGGATGGTCCAGATGGTGTTGTTGTTGCAGCTGTGGAGCCTGTGGACAGTGAAGACGAGGAAGCAGAAGAAGAGGACTTGGACAACAGGAACTCTGTGATCCTGCAGTATTTCCAGTGAGACACAGGTAAGAATACAAACCTGCCTACTATATATACTTTAACACTACTACCTCTCTACTGTCTGTCGTTTTCACCCAGTGTATGGTCACTGAGTTGTCACTTTCCCTTACGATTTCACAGATGTGTGTGACACAGTGTGACATCTGCTTTGTTTCCTCATGGTCTAGAGCTGTGTGACATAGGTATGTTGACATTACAATTGAAAGAGCATTTTGCCACTGTAATTGCTAATACACTATTTCGAAATCACAGACTGACTCCAGATTGTTTTGTGCTTCAAGGGTGTTTATTTAAGTGCTCAATATTGGAGGGGGTTGTAAAATGGTGAGGGGTGATGGTGGAGGAATGTCCATGGCAGAGTCCAGTCTATTAGTCTCACTGGTGCATTGCCCAACTGGGCATAGGAAGTAGAGCTGGGGCAGTTAGAGGATGGACAGGGTGACAAGGTGGTACAGAAGGATCACAATCAGGGTGGTCTCATTTCTTGGTGGGGGTCTTGGCATCGTTCTCTGTCTTTGTCCTGGATCTCAGGGACAGTTTGCGGGATGGTCCTCCCTCTGCAGGGGGTGGGGTGCTGGTGTGGTGGTCCTGTGGCGGTGCCTCCTGTCCACTAGCGCCGGCTGAGGTGGTGGGCAGTTCATCGTCCATGCTAGTGTCAGGGGCCCCTTGTTGTGCCACAGTGTCCCTCCTGGTGTTGAGTACTTCCTTCAGCACCCCTACGATGGTGCCCAGGGTGGAATTGATGGCTCTGAGTTCCTCCCTGAAGCCCAAATACTGCTCCTCCTGTAGGCGCTGGGTCTCCTGAAACTTGCCCAGTACCGTTGCCATCGTCTCCTGGGAGTGGTGGTAGGCTCCCATGATGGAGTAATGGGCCTTGTGTAGAGTGGGGTCCCTTGGCCTGTCCTCCTCCATCGTACAGCAGCCCTCCCATTTCCCCTGTGTTCCTGGGCCTCCGTCCCCAGGACCGTGTGCCCACTACCACTGCCCCCAGGTCCCTATGGTTGTTGGGGTGGTGGGTTAGTCTGGGTTCCCTGTAGTGGTGGACACACTGCTGCTTGACGTGTCCTGGGGACAGAGGTATGGGCCCGCTGGGTGGGTGCTTGTGTTTCCAGAGGGGGTAAGGTCTGTAGTGGCATGTGACTGTGTGAGGGGAACCGACTGTCCAGAGGTCCACGATGGGCCGGTCTGGTCATCTAGATCCAGTTGGACAGAGCTGCTGTCATCACTGTGGGCCTCTTCTGTTGGTAGTGTTGACATGTGTGGACCCTCCTGTCCGGTGACGTTGGATAGGGGTCTTGCAGGGGTATAAAAGGATGTTTATTACATCTGTGTGTGGCATGGTGTGCAATAGGTGGGTGTGCGTGTACCCCAGTGCTTGCATTCCTGAGTGGGACCTTGTGTGATGGTGGTGTAGGGGGGTGTATGGGTATGTGCAGTGGCCATGCTTTGGTGATGGGTGTCCATGCTTTGTTGTTGCATGCAGTGCTTGGTGGTGGAATGGATGGGTTGTGATAGTGGGACATTTGTGAGGAGTAGGAGTGATGGGGGTGAGGGTGAGTGTGGGGGTATGTGATGGCATGCAGGTAGGGTGGGGGATGTAATAGTAAAGCTTTGACTTACCAGAGTCCATTCCTCCATCTACTCCTGCGAGGCCCTCAGGTTGCAGAATCGCCAAGACCTGCTCCTCCCATGTTGTTAGTTGTGGGGGAGGAGGTGGGGGTCTGCCGCCAGTCCGCTGTACTGCAAGGTGGTGTCTTGAGACCACTGAACACACCTTCCCCGTAGGTCGTTCCACCTCTTCCTGATGTCATCCCTATTTCTTGGGTGCTGTCCAACTGTGTTGACCCTGTCCACTATTCTTCGCCATAGCTCCATCTTCCTAGCAATGGAGGTGTTCTGCACCTGTGATCCGAATAACTGTGGCTGTACTTGGACGATTTCCTCCACCATGACCCTGAGCTCCTCCTCAGAGAACCTGGGGTGTCTTTGCCGTGCCATGGGGTGGTGTGGGTGGTGTGTGTAGTGATAAGTGGGGTGCTATGCAGTGGTGTGTTGTGTGAGGTGCGTGGAAGTAATGTGGCTGATGGTATTGTGTGCCTGCGGATGCTTGGTAGTTGTTTGTAGTGTCTCTATCTGGCCTTCTCTCGGTACTTGTGGTCGTAGGGGTTTGTGGGTGATGTGGGTGTGTGTTTTATATTGAATTGGGTGCGTGGGAGTGGTGTGTGTATGTGTATCAGGTGTGTGTATTTGAATTGTCCAAATGTGGTAGTGTTTTGTAAATGTGTGTGTATTATGAGCGCGGTGGTGTGTACTGCCAAAGGAATACCACGGTTGAAAGAACGCCGCATGGATTCGTGTGTCGTGATAGTGTCAGCGTATTTCTGTTGGTGTGACGGTGGAGGTTTTGTTTTCGCCAGTTTATCACTGACCTTTGGTGTGGCGGACTTGTGTGGGTGTCTGAATTTTGGCGGATTCCGTGCTGTGGGTCATAATAGCTGTGGCAGAATTCTGCGGCCGCGGTGGTGTGTTGGCTGTCTTCTGCACGGCAGTAAGAGGCATTTACCGCCAATGTTGTAATGAGGGCCATTGTACCTCTACATTTTACAAAGAAAGGTGGATTAAACTTGGTCAGAGGTAATCGTCGTCTGAGAATCCTGAAAACAGAAAAGAAAAGAGAAGAAAGGAAAGGAAAGGAAAGGAAAGGAAAGGAAAGGAGGGGAGGGGAGGAGGACAGAAGAGAGGAGTACTCTGGGAGGAAGAGTCTGGGTGTTGGAACATAACATTGATGCACAAAGGAGAGAGTATCCTGGCTCATAGTAGTGACCATTGGTTATTTGTAGATTTTCTCTGGTCTCTGAGGTGGTCCTAATGCCAACGACTAATGGGGGGAGGGACTGATTCGCCAGGCCTCACAGTGATCACTGTGCATCACATGATCGAAGAGGGTAGTAAAAGATAATGAGAAGTAGGAGTTATGTAGGTTGGATAAAGAAGATTAATATGCAACAGAGTATAACAGAGTAGTATAGGGAAAGGTGAAGAGGATCAGCACAAGATAGAGGAGGATGGTAAAGGATAAGCAAGGAGAGGGGGAGGGGAGGAAGAGGAGTGTGGTGTGCACTCAGCGCCAAGCGTTGTTTGAGGGGGAGGGGAAAAAAGAGAATAGAAAGGGGGGAAGGAGAGGAGAAACAGGTGTAGCAAGAAAGACCTATATTACTACTGATCAAAAGATGGGTTATGAGGAGAGTGGGGGCAGGAAGAGGGGGAAAGGATGTGGGGGAGGGGCTGTGGGGTAGTAATGAGGGCATTCTTAGCATTGACAGCAGCAGTCAGGACTCAAGTGGATGTGCTGAGATGTTTGATGGATCTCCGGGTAGGAAAGGCGCCCATACCTGAGTGAACAGGGCGGGTTGGTCTTGTAGGTTATAGATGACATGTTCATGGACAGCCACCTGCATCATCATCACTAGCCACTCCTCTGGCTTAGGTGGAGTAGGAGATCTCCAGTGGTGGAGGTTGCATATCTTGGTTGTCGCTAAAGCAGTGTTGCAGTCTAGAGAGGTTGGGAAGGTCCCCAATGTCATGAAGGAGAATAAAGGAAGGGGAGAGTCACTGCCTAAGAGCAATAGAATCACCAAGGGTAGTTCCCACCACCTCCCACAAGGGCTGGATCAAGTTACAATCATAAAGGATGTGGGTCAGATCGCACTGTGTCTCCATGCAGTGCCAGCAGTTCCCAGGCACTGGAGACCCATTCTGCACAATTTTGCCAGGTTCCAATACCAGTCGTGAATTATTTGAAGGAGGCAGATCGGCTTCCTAGGTTCCCCTGTCCAGGGCCATCATGATATCTGTCCAATCCTCTTCCTCTATCTCAGTTTGGAGGTGAAGGTGCCACCTGGAGCTTAGGTTGTCAAGGAGGGGCTGCGAGTATAGGTGATGTGTGAGCACTTCATCGAGGCCTGACATTATACACTTAAAGTGACCCCACGTCACTAAGTAGGACAGAACAGGAGTGGCTTGAAGGGTCCGTGGGTAGGCTCCCATGTTATGTCGGAGACAGAGCTGGAGTTGTAGGTACCGCCACACCTGGTCTTGTTGGAGGCCGTATTTCTCCCACAGTGTCGCAAATGATTTGATTTCACTATTCATGATGAGCTGATCTAGGTGCTCGACGCCGGCAGCACTCCATTGTGCCCAATAAAAGGTGTTGCCTCCTATATGTAGAACTTCATTACCCCATATAGGGGTCCTCTTGTGGAGAGAGGGGTGTAAGCCGAGAAGGCGATGTGCCTGACGCCAGGCTGCATGCGTCGCCCCCATCACCAGGTTGCTGGGGCTCAGCATTGAAGTACAGGTTCTGTACACAGAACTGAGGCCGCCCTGGCTGTAGAGCAGCTTGCGTTCTTTGGGGACCCATTGTGGCGGGTTCGGCACTTCAAGTAACATAGATGCCAATTGAGATAGGTGGAGAGCTAGGGCATATTGTTCCACTGATGGAAGTCCCACTCCTCCACAAGAGCGATGGGCCATGAGTTTAGCAGGCAACAGGCGGGAGGAGCTCCACACAAAATCTCAGATCGTTGTGTCAATCTGTCTAGAGTCAATAGGGGTATTGGCATGGGTAACATGCTCAGCACATAGGTGAAGGGCAGTAGTGTAAGCATCCTCACTGCATGGACCCTGTCCCACATGGAAAGTCCTAAGTGACTCTACTTTTCAAAATCTTGGGACACACAGGACATTAATGGGTTTAGATTGTCCACCACCATGCGATCCAGTCCCTGGTTAACAAGGATCCTTAGGTATTTAAGGTGGGATGACGTCCAACAAAAGGGGAACCCATGGATTGTCGCCCTTGTGGTGCTAGTGGAGTGGGGTAGTTCTCGCTTTTGTCTCAGTTCACCCAGTACACGGATAGGAGCACAAAGCCGTCAATGATTATCAGTAAGGCTGTGATGGAGTGGTCGAAGTTTGTTAGAGTGAGTAGAATATTGTCTGCATGTAAGTAGAGCTTGGACTCCTCCACCTGCACAAATATTCTGATAAGGAGAGGAGATTGGTAAATGGTAGCCGCCAGCGGTTCCATTGCCAAGAGAAACAAGGGAGGTGAGAGCTGGCAACCCTCCCTCGTCAGTCTGCAAATCTAGACACAGTTAGGGGGTCATTCTGACCCTGGCGGTAGACTACCGCCAGGCCAACGACCGCGGATGCACCGCCAACAGGCTGTCCCGCCAACAGACTGTCCCGCCGGTTTCCCGCTGCCCTGGGGAATCCTCCATGGCGGCGCTGCAGGCAGCGCCGCCATGGCGATTCCGACCCCCTTACCGCCAGCCTGGCTTTAGCGGTTTTGACCGCCAGAACTTGGCTGGCGGTAACGGGTGTCGCGGGGCCCCCTAACAGGCCAAGCAGACACTGAAAATTGCGACTGGTGCAACTGCACCCGTCGCACCCCTTCCACTCCGCCGGCTCCATTCGGAGCCAGCATCCTAATGGAAGGGGGTTTCCCGCTGGGCTGGCGGGTGGCCTTCTGGAGGTCCCGCCAAAGTCAGAATGACCCCCTTAATGTGCGACATGGGACAGTCATAGAGTAACCGTACTAGGGCTATAAAGTGGTCACCGAGTCCGAATTTCAGTAGCGTTCCAAACAAGTAGTCCCATTCAATGCTGTCAAATGCTTTTTCAGCATCGAGGGATAGTGTTAGGGTTTCCTCCGGCATATCTGTAGCTTCCCATAGGACATAGGAAAGAAGGCTGAGATGACTCCTGGAGGTGCATCTCAGGAAGAATCCCATGTGAGGCCAGGAGGACCTTGCGTAAGCAGGATTTCAGGACACTGGTGAGATTTTTTACATCACCATTCAGTAAGGATATAAGGTGATAACTGACGCAAAGGAGGGTATCCCGTCTGGGCTTAGGGAGGACCGCTATCCCTGACCTGTTGGATATAGAGTCTAGAGATCCCTTGCGTCTGGCCTTTTGGAAGGCTTCGTAGAGGAGGTCAACCGTCTCCTTGCTGGCCCATTTGTAAAATTCCGCAAGGAAGCCATCCTCTGGCTGATTTGTGGTTAAGAAAACAGAGGAATCCAGCACTAGTGGACTGTAGACTGTGGGTCTGAGCCTGTGGAGAGAGTGCCCCTAAAGTGTGAGCCCCAGCAGGAGGCCGGGGGCACCAAGTGAGCAAGCAGAGGTGGGGGGGACCAGCAGGGGAAGGATGTAGAGGAAAGCCAGAACTTAAATTAGGCAGGGTGCAGCATCATATGACCCTTGAGTTCCTGAAGGACAGAGAGCGCCCAAGTCAGGGATTGAGGCCCGAACCCCCAGCCTGCCGAGGAAGCTAAAGGGAGATCCATGTGCATGGGCTGACAGTGAATGTAGTGTCGGTCCATACTCCATAATAGAATGTGATAGTGAAAGTGGATGCTGGCAGTCTTGGGTGCTTTGTTAGCGTTGTAGCAACAGGAATAGTTGTACATCCTTAACTTTAGGGTACATTTTAACTTGAAATGCATATATAACAACATAATATACAACAATGAACATATATTGGAACTGATGTAGGCTCGCCCTGGTTTCGGTGCATAACCTTCCGAGAAAAGCGAGGGAGGGGCAAGGGGGGAGGGTGCAGAGGAGAATAGAAGGGAAGAGAAGAGAGTGTGGGTTAGTGATAAAGTAGTACAACAGGCAATGAGAATGGACTTAGCCTTCATTTATACCACATAACTAGGTCGGAGTCTGCGCAGTTAGACCCATAACATATACTGACGTGGCAGGATGCATGCCTCCCAGCAGTTTGGGGGTCTAGTACTCACAGTCCCTTCATATTCTCCAGTTCTCACCAGACCTGCATGGCTGCCAAAAGTTTATTTGGGAGTGGTCACGGGCTTCAGAGGAGAGCAGGACTTGTCTCTGTCTGGCTAGTGGGTATGGTGTACACCTGGTCTCTGTCGCTGTGGGGTCTTATCTGCCTCTCCCTGCCTCTATGTCGAGTCATGCCATCACAGCTGTTCCTGCCTTCGGCTGAGGCATGCAAAGACGATGTGCTTGGAGAGTCCTCAGGTAGCCCAGAGGGCTGGGTCAGAGGAGTCAGATCCATGGCTGTGGCTGTCAGGCAATCCAAAATGAGACGCGGGTCTTCCGGGTCGTAGAAGTCTTTTGACTGGCCATTTTTGGTGATCCACATGCCTGCGGTTCAAATAGGCCATACTTAACTTCCAGTTGGCGAAGATAGGGACAAAGAGATACAAATGCTTTGAGGCGGTCATTGGTCTCCTTTGAAAAGTCCACAGCAATGCGGATCTCATAGTCTTTGTTTCAGAATGGACCATGGCAACGGGACTCTGTAAAGAACAGTTGGACCTGGATGTGGCGCAGGAGGCATGCCATGATTGGTCGGGGGTGGGATGCTCCTTCCGGTCATTTTAATCCCAGGTGGTGCACCCTTTGAAACTCCAGTGGAGGGTCGAAGGTTAGGCCAATAAGAGCAGGATGTGTCTATTGGAGGAAGGTTTGGATGTTTGGCCCCTCTCTGTATTCCAGAAAACCAAAGAAATGGACCTTGTCTCTAAGACTTCTGTCTTCAAAGTCAATGAGCTAAATGGAGAAAAGAGGAGTTGCTGATTGCGCTGCAGCACGGTGTTCAGGTGGACCTCCTTGCCCTTATGCGTTGCTCCAGCCCGTCATTATGGAATGGAAGCTTGCAATGTCCAGGCGAATGGATTTAGTTTCAGCCACCAGTGTAGAGATAGGAGAGTCCATCCCTTCCAGTCGGTGTCCCACTGCTGTGATTTTTTGTAGAATGAGCTCCATGGTGTTATCCTGCTCTGGGTCTGTTGTGGGAGTGGGCGGATCTGCCGGCTGCAGTTCTTGAGCCAAGGCTGCCAGGCTTGAATGCTAGAGGGCTTCAGAGAAAAGGAGTTGCCTTGTTGGCTTGCTGGAGGTTTTACCTGATGATTTTCAGTTGGGCAGTTCCAGGCTGTACTCCCTGGTCCAAGGCTGATGTGGGGGTTGGCCCAACGGTAGTCTAGATGCTTTCCAGGTATTATTCCTGACCAAATCCTCTCTGGGAGGGGTGGGGGAAGGGGCAAAGGGTGGCCACTGTCTGACAGATGAGGGTTGGGGCATTGCCACTTTCGCACTTTCTGTCTTACAAGAAGTATTCAGGTTTGCTGCTAGTGGTCCTCGTGCCAGAATGGGGGACATGACGATCGTACCTCTACAAGTCCGCTGCCCCTAACCCTTGGTGGGGTCTCCTCCAAGTTGCCCCACCACTATCCATTCCACTCACGTTCTGTCCTGGGTCCCAGCCCAGCCCTCAAGCCATTGCGGTTGGTGTTGACAGAAGGATCTGTTGCGAGGATGGTCAGGCGGTCTTCTCCTGGTATGCCGCAATGTCAATTCTATTTGCCCTTTGAATGAAAACGGGTGGTTGGCTAGGCATGAGAGAGAGCTGCAGGGTGTATGCGGTCCACAGTGGATCCCCCTAGTTTCGTTGCTGGCCAGCCAGTTGCAACAAGGACAATGTTGAGGTCTAGGTGGGGAGGGATGCAGCTCTGTTGGTCCCTGGGTCCACGACCATTTGGAGTCCTAGCGCAGCATCATGTTCTTAACCCTTCGTGTGGACAATGGCGCTCTGTCCCTTAAAGGTCGCAGGGCTCAGGGTTCTTCATCCCTGTTAAAAATGGGGTCTTTGGTTGGCAGTCAGGTTACCCCTGTCCAAGCAAGGACCCTCACTCTAGTCAGGGAAAGTCACACACAATCCAAATTATCCATGTGCCCACTCTCTGGTAGCTTGCCACTGAGCAGTCAGGCTTAACTTAGTAGGCAGTGTGTTAAGTATTTGTGCAATAAATCATGCAATAACACAGTATAAACAACACACAAATATACCACACATGTTAAGAAAAATATAGGATATTTATCTGGATAAAATAAGGTCAAAACAATCCAGATTTAATAAGTACACATTGAAATTTCACTTTAGAGAATGATAGAAAGAGTCTTAAGTTCTTAAAAGCAATAGGTGTCTCTTGAAAGCACAAAGTACCTGGTTAGTGTCTATATGATCCACAAGGGACCGCAGAAGAGGAGATGCATGGAAAATGGGGAGGTGTGCGTCGGGTTCTCTGGACGCACACAGACGATGCGTACATTTTTTTCATGCAGACAGGGCTTTGCATCAATTTCAGGCTGGCGGACTTGGATTGTCTTTGGATTGTGGGGTATTTGGATGCCCCGGGGAAGATTCGGAGAAATCCTGGGCATGCAGGATGAAGTCACTGGAGCTGCGTTGATCCAGTGGGCAATGCGGGGGAATTTCTGTTGCATGGCAGGCGCTGAGTCGATTCTTATTGCAGAAAATCGGGCTGTGTTGTCCAGGATTGGCAATGCATCAATCCAGTGGGCTGCGCGTCGAAGTTCTGGTCGCAACGCTGGCTCTGCTGGCTCTGCGTCGATCTCCTCTCGGGGAGCTGGGCCTTGTCAGTCTGGTTTGGTGTCTGGTGATTTTCTTACCGCAATGCACGCTGTGAGTCGTTTCTAGCAGACTGTGCATCGAAATTTATTTTTGGCCCTGAGCATTCAGAAACAGGAGGTAAGCTCAATCCGAGCCCTTGGAGAGCACTTCTCAGCAGAGCCCAAAGGGAGCAAGGCAGCAGGGCAACAGCAAGGCATTCAGTCCTTTTCAGCAAAGCAGTCAGTTGAGTCCTTTGGGCAGCCAGGCAGCTTCTCTTGGCAGGTTGCAGGTTCTGGTTCAGACTTCTTTTCCCAGTAGGTACCTTGTCAAGAAGTTGGTAGGGTCAGAGGCCCTGTTTAAATACCGAAATGTGCCTTTGAAGTGGGGGAGACTTCAAAGAGTGGCTTAGAAGTGCACAAAGTCCCCTTTCAGATCCATCCTGTCTGCCAGGGTCCCAGTATGGGGTTTGGCAGTCCATCGTGTGAGGACAGGCCACTGTCCTTTGACATGTAAGTGTCAGGCCCTCTACCCTCCCAGCCCGGGAAGACCCATTCTAGTATGCAGATGTGTGCAGGTGTGACCGAGCATCATGTGTTTAGGGTTGTCTGAGCAGAATACACAAGGGAGCTGTCAGCTAACCCAGCCAGACGTGGATTGTAAGGCACAGAAGGATTTAAGTGCAGAGAAATGTTCACTTTCTAAAAGTGGTATTTCTTAAACAGTAATATTAAATCCAACTTCACCAGTCAGCAGGATTTTTCTATTACCATTCTGGCCATACTAAATATGACCTGGTTATTCCTTTGAGAACAGAATCTATCACTCAAACAGTATATGAGTGTAGCCCCAAGGTTAGCCTGTAGATGGAGCAGGTCTCACAGTAGTGGAAAACACATTTAGGACTTTTTCACTACCAGGACATATAAACTACACAGGTACATGTCCTGCCTTTTACCTACATAGCACCCTGCCCTATGGGTTACCTAGAGCATACCTTAGAGGTAACGTATATGTAGGAAAAGGGGAGTTTAAGGCTTGGCAAATACTTTTAAAGGCCAAGCCGAAGTGGCAGTGAAACTGCACACACAGGCCTTGCAATGGCGGGCCTGAGGCATGGTTAAGGGGCTACTTATGTGGGTGGCACAATCAGTGTTGCAGGCCCACTAGTAGCATGTGATCTACAGGCCCTGGGCACATGTAGTGCACTCTACTGGGGTCTTACAAGTAGATTAAATTAGCCATTTGGGTATGAACCAATGTCACCATGTTTTAAGGGAGAGAGCATATGCACTTTAGCACTGGTTAGCAGTGGTGAAGTGCTCAGAGCCCGAAAACCAGCAACAACAGAGTCCCAAAAGTGGAGGGACGCAGGCAAACAGTTAGGGGTGACCACCCTAAGGCTATCAGGTCTAACAGTCCCTTATTGATTAGAGCCTCCTGGGTATCTGTATCCCTCCTTCTCTTCCATGTCCCCTGGAGTGATTGCAGAGGGAGGCGGGAAGGAGGGGAAGGCGGGACGGGGAGAGAATGTGCTTCTAAAAAGAAGGCCCCCGATTGACCCAGAGGTGTCAACAGAGGTGGGGGGGTGCCGATTCTCAGGCGCTCCCCCCGCGAAGCAAGGGGGCAAGGGGTGGCAGTTGAGGGCACTCCCTGGCCGACGCACTCACTACTCGAGGCCGCTGTCCCTCAGGGATTCTAGGCCCCGAAGTCACAGCCACAGCACACTGCCAGCCCCGGTGACTGATATTCCTTACTTCAGCTCACCGGCCGGGGCACACCGTCAGTGCTGCACACCAGGCTAGCATTGATGGCCTCCGCTGCCCCCAGGGTGCCCCCGCCTCCATCTGGTGCCCTCCGGTGCACGGAGCTCATCTTTCAGGAGGCCATCTTACACCGTGGCCAGACCACACCCCGAAAAAGATATGTTTAACATATGATGTATAATGTAAATTATTAATATTGTTTTATGATGTCTATAATAATAGAAGCTACTATATTTTTCTAAATTGACATATGTGTTTCTTATAATTTCTGAAAAAACTTTACTCCTTAAGATCCATGTTAGAATTGTAGTGTATATAGGTTGAGTTGCGCAGGGCCGATATGATCTTTTCTTCTTTTATGGATAACTTTGAAATACTTTTATCTACTGCATGCTGTATATTGTATCACCAAAAATATCTCCTCCTAAGTCTGAGAATTCAAATGTTTATGACAAATAATTCACCATTTTGCCTGATAATCCTGCAGCTGGGAAGTTCATCAAATATTTCACATAGTGCTTGGTCACTATGCCCTCTCACCTTCACTTCTTGACTGAATGTGTATGAACCTGCATTTATTTACCACCATGAGTACAACTCTGCTTATAGAAGACAGGAAGGAAGATAAGATACTGTCAGATAGTGACAGCTGATTATTATCTATTTGAAAATAATTGCTAATGGACATGTTAATTGCTAATGGAAATGTTGCACTCTGTCTTTCCATTTTGCCTCACATTTAACCTTTCTTGTTTTATATGCAGCTTTTAAATTCTGTGTTTGTGACACAGATATATTCATATTGTGCATTGCAAGATGATTAATGTCTGCACCTGAGCTGAAAAAAGAAAGCTGGTTTGCTTTTGAGATTACCATTCTCTTTCACAAGATGGCCCACCCAGCTATGGATCATTTACGCAGCACAACTAATGCAAGCATGCAGATCACAAAGTGGACTATTAAAAACATTACTAAAAACTAAGGGCAATAAGGATGTCTTTAGACTCCACTTGGGGCATAGACAAATACAGAGAGGGTTCACTTGACAAGCATTTTGCTGATACTTACTCTTACAAGCATTTTGTTGATACTTACTCTTATAATACTATTGGCTTACTCCAGAAAACCAAGAGTATAGTAAGTGGCATACTTATACTTTCTTTGCACTGAATTAGCATCATTTTTTTGGCGCAAATTCAGTGCAAACTTAACTCCATATTTATATTTTGATGCTAGACCCGTCTACCATCAAACTATTGGAGTTAAAGTAATTTTTTGGATGCATGAAACCACCTTGTGTCAATAAGATGCAAGGTAGGTCTTCCCATCCAAAAACTGACTCGAAGCCATTAGCGCCTTATTTATCCTCCCATGCAAAAATGGTGCACGGGGAGGCAGCGTAAATATTGGCGCTGAGCATGCTTAGCGCCCTTATTTAAAGCCTGGGTCAGGCAAGGCATTAGGGGACCTGTGGACCCATTTTATTGTCAAACACCATGGGAAGAGCCCACTGGTGCCCACCCCAGGCCCCAGGAACACCCCCACCCACACCAGAGGATGGGGGGACCCCATCACAGGTAAGTAGGGTAAATAGAGTTAGGTATTTCAAAATAAATATTTTCAGTGTCATTTGGGGCCCTGAAATGGGTCCCCTACATGGCACTGGGTGCAATGGGCATGCCCAGGGAACCCTTGTCCCCTGTGTTGGCCATTGGGGTGGTGGTCATGACTCCTGTCTTTTATAAGACAGGAGTCATGTGGTATGGATGGTTTTGCGTCACGAAATGACGCTAGGCTGGTTAAAGGCATTTTTTTGCCTGTAGCCAACCTAGTGTCATTTTGTGGTGCAAAACTCCTTACCACCATACCACCACCCCCACTGGCTAATGTAATTTGCCAAGACGCTAGCCCACCCTTTGCCCCAGCTTGCGGGATTCCATAAGTTTGGTGCCCGACTGGCACTCTAGAATTATACAAGCCAGTGGTATACTGTTTGACGCAAAACTGCATTTGCACAGTTTTGCATCAGAAAGTATAAATATGGGCCTAAGAGTAAGCCAGTCCACTACAAGGGTATGACAAGCATACCCATTCAAATCTAAATGAAAAAAGCCCAGAGGTTGAATCACTCATGGGTCATGTGGACATGCAAGTGCATCCTAAAAAAATGACCAAAGCAGCTGAAGCTCAAATTAATCATTTCTTTACTTCATTTAATGAATGTACAAAGGTTTTTTGCAGTTGCAAATGGTCCCAATTTGCCATATCTGGCCAATTGAGACCACAAAAATTTGAGGTGTACATAACCTATTTTGTGATTCGGTAATCTATTACTGAATTGCAAAATAGGTTTGCGATTCGGTATTAGGAATGGGTGTATTAAATGCATCCCTTCCTAATAGCGACTCGAAGGGAAGTAAGAATGCTTGGTGTCTAGAATGCGGTCATAAAACATTTGCAAGTTGTTGGTCACCCATTCACAAATGGAACGGGGTCCCCAAGAAACCCCTGATTCCTTGTGCATGTTTGTAAAATATTTTTTGAGAGCAGGCATTGGTTCCATGGATCACTGCTCACTCTTAAAAAATTAAAAGAAAACTTTTCACTTTTTCTTATGAAACACTTCCAGTTTTCCTTTTAGATAAATGGGCAGCATTTAAAAAGAATTGCCTTAAGTAAAAAGCAATCAGAAACATTGGCATTCCAAATGGATCACAAATTGCGACCTACCTCATGAATATTGATTAGTAGCCCATTTGTGTCCCACTGGGAATCACTAAATGTGTCTGAGACACATTAGTATATCGCTGTTTGGGGTTTCCTAGTTGTGAATCGCAAGGATTCACAATAAGAAAATCACAAGCTGATTTCTTCGTACATCTGGTCGTACTTTTCAACCCACAGTACTACAGTCTATGGACACTTTCTAAAGGTTATAAAGTTTTTTAGCTTCATAAGCATCACCTACATTTAAAATTTACCATAAAAGTCTCTACAGAGGACTTTTTCTGCAAAACATTTCTAGGAAATATCTAGAGTGTTTCTTGCAATACCTATTTTCTGAAGTTTTTTAAAACTTATTAGCCTATTCTGGTTTCATAGTAAAACCAATCAGATTAACTAGCATTTATTTTTAATTTACCATGTGTACATTATTTTATATGCTGTTACCTGAAGGTTAAAAAAATAACTAACCAGTTACAGAATATGTTTTTATTTTTAACTACATCTTTGGCGATCCAACCTACTCAGTTACCCTATGGCATCCAGGATCACAGTTTACATTTACAGGTACTGTAAAACCCATTTGAGCTCCCCTTGCCTCACTAACAAAAATGTAATAATAACAAACATAAATAAATAAATAACCAGCGGCTGAATGTAGGTTTTCAACTATTATATAAAGTTTAAAGTTTGTCTCAATTAAAACATCAGCATGGGAATTACCTCTCATCACTAGAGTTACAGAGACTGTAGGAAATGACCATCTTTTGTGTGATGTCCCCCCAGTTTTACTGTATCTCTTTTGCTAAAAGAACAGATGATGGACTGAATACTGAACAATGGAAACATTCACTCCCAGTCATAGTTATGGGTTTAATCCATCATTTTTTTGCTCACCATAAGCAAATTAGTCTTGACCTTACTACCCATGGAACAGTCCAGCCCAAGTTGCCAGGCCAAGTGATCCGTGGACCATAAACAAAGTATCCTGGGACCGGTTTTGAGGTATCACCCTTTATCAGCCAGGCTAGCTTGAATCCAGGGTGACAGTGAGCACAGGTCCCACGTCTGGGCATACCCTTCCCACTTAGGGCAACAAAAGCAAAACAAACAGATGGATTAATTGCAGGTCTGTGATAAGGGTGTATGTTTGCACTGTTCAGCATGCCATCCATCTTCTGTTCTTTTTAACTTTTGTTGCCCTAAGTGAAAAGGTTATACCGCAATGTGGGTCCTGTGCTCATTGTGCCACTGGATTCAAGCTAGCCTGGCTGATAAGGGATGATACCCCGAAACTGATACCAGGATGCTTGTTTCCGGTTCAGTGTGGATCTGGCCTGGATGTTCATGGCCTCTATTCTTTTTGCTTCTATCTGTTTTGCTGGCATCAGGACTCTGCACACTTGCTCCTGGCTAAACAGGAGGAAAGGGAATCTGCTCCTCTTTAAACATGTCGAAATTGGCTTAAATGTGATGGGCACAATTAGCTTTTCTTCAAGACCATATGATATAGTGAATAAATCTACCCCTGGGATGGAAAGGTATGTGCAAGCTGTGGACTGCAGATCATATTACACCATTCACTACAGTAGCAGTAAAATCATGGATTCAGGCCTACCCTGTGTAGCCTGGTAGCAGCAGCTTAAACAATGCTGCACAGACCAGTCAAACCCTCCTTCAGGAACACCTGGGCCCTGATTTCTACTTTCTGACGTTTGTTTGTTTACCGCCGGCTTGCGCGATTCCTGGATGCCAGCCGGGCTTCAAATATAAGGAATGTCGCTAGCCGGGGCTAAGGCCCGATTAGCATCAATATAAATTACACTAACCGGGTGGGGCAGGTGTAGGGGAAACAGGATGTTGTGCGTCAAAGAATGGCGCTAGTCAGGTTAGAGTCAGAAAAATTACACTAACCTGACTATCGTCATTTTTTGACACACAGCCCCAATCGACATGACTCCTTTCTTAGTAAAGACCGGAGTCATGCCCCCCTGCCCAAGGGCCATGTAGGGGGTCCCAAGTTAAGACCCCCTATGGCACTTTTAATTTTTTTTTAAACTTACCATCCTTAGGGGTCCTCCAGGTGTGAGTGGGGGTGTCTCTGGGTGCAGGGAAGGGCGCCTGTGGGCTGTTTCCATGGCCTCTGACCATAGAAAATGGCCCACAGGTACCCTAACATCTGCCCTGATCCAGGTGTTAAATGTTGGTGCTAAACAGGCTTAGCACAATTATTTGAGACCCCCCTCCTCCCGTGCGTGATTTTTGCACGGTAGGATAAATAAGGCACAAAGGCCTTAGAGTAATTTTTTGCCCAGTAACACCTACCTTGTATCTCATTGACGCAAGGTAGTATTCCGCAGGCAAAAAAGGAGATAAAATCTAATATTTTGATGCAAAATGGGTCTAGTTTCAAAATATAAATATGGAGTTAAGTTTACGCTGGATTTGTGTGAAACAAAAATGACGCAAATCTAGCGCAAACAGACTATAAATATGCCCCCTGATTTTTAATGGCAAACAAATAACCCTAAAGAATACCTTGATTCCCAAAAGGTAGGGTAAATAATATTTAAGAGTGGAACATGTGTGACATCACAAATGGCATTTTCCTCCAGTGACTAGCCCCTAAATTACATTGCTAGTGGACAGGCTGTAACTGGCACAAAGAAAAAGTCAAACAAAGTATAATTTACACACTATAGCCCTAATTTATACTTTTTGAAGCAAACCTGCGTAATCACAGGTTTGCGTCAAAAAGTTTACCGCCGGCTAGCGCCATTCCTGGACGCCAGCTGGGCGTCATATTAATGGAATGATGCTAGCCGGCGGTAAGGCCCGATTAGCATCAAAATAAATTACACTAACCGGGTGAGGGAGGTGTAGGGGAAACAGGAGATTGTGCATCAAAGAATGGCGTTAGTCAGGTTAGGGTCTTAAAAACTACGCTAAACTGACTAGCGTCATTTTTTGACATACAACACCCATGGACCTGACTCCTGTCTTACTAAAGAGAGGAGTCATGCCCTCTGCACATTTGCCATGCCCAAGGGACTTATGTCCCATGGGCATGGCCATTGGGCACAGTGCCATGTAGGGGGCCCAAGTTAGGCCCCCTTATGGCACTTTAAAAAAAAAAAAACACTTACCTGGACTTACCTGGGATGGGTCCCCCCATCCTTAGGTGTCCTCCAGGTGTGGGTGGGGGTGTCCCTGGGTGCAGGGAAGGGCACCTGTGGGCTGTTTCATGGCTAAACAGGCTTAGCCCCAATATTTAAGGCCCTCCTCTTCCCATGTGTGATTTTTGCACCAGAGGATAAATACGGTGCAAGGGCCTTCAAGTCATTTTTTGCCCAGGAACGCCTACTTTGAATCTCATTGACACAAGGTAGTTTTCTGCAGGCAAAAAATGACGTTAACTCCAAAAATTTGACCCTAGACGGGTGTAGTGTCAAAATATAAATATGGAGTTAAGTTTGCGCTGGATTTGCGTGAAACAAAAATGATGAAAATCCAGCACGAACAGAGTATAAATATGCCCCTATAATCTATAACTTCTGATGTGTACTAACTACAGACTCCATTCAAGACTTCTTTTCATAAAACACAATTCTAATGATGAAGTCATATTTTTATTACATATGTAGACAGTGTACATTTTTGAAAGGTAGCTTTACATTGCTTCAAGCTGCTGGTGGCTAATTTGCGTTAGCTCTCCAGCCACTGTCTAGCCTGTGCCTGGACAAAATGAGGAGTGAAAGAGGTATGAAAACCTCTTGCAGAGCAGGCACAATGGCCTGGAAGTGGGAGGGTGTTTTCGTCCTCTGACAAGAAGACCAGTTGGGGGGGACCTAGGAACTCAATTAACTTCAAAGAGATCTGCTTTGTCACAAAGAAATGTTAGATCACACTACAAAAGGCTATCCTCCGTTCCCATGGCCACAGTAGCACCAAGCCCAGTGGCAGGAAATCTAGCCCAGAACTGCATTTCCAAAAAGGAAGGGACTGCTCATTACAATCACATAATGTTAGCCACACCTCTGGGTAGTAAAACAAGCTGTGCACAAGGGGAGAAGGCCTTTTATGAGATCAGAAGAGTACTGGGTCTGATTCTGTGATCTGAGAGGAAACCTAATGGGCTGGATGTGTTCCCTCTTATATCTAAGACGTAGAAGTTTACCCCAAGGGTCAATTGGCTGGCCTCTTGTTTGGCAACACTAATACAACAAACAGCAAGAAGACTTTTTCCTGGGGTGTCCAGCTTACCACTGGCAACTAGACCTAGAATGGACTTTGATGTTGGTCTCTGCTTGAAACCTTGAGAGTCCTTAAATCCCTTACCCTGAGGTCCCTAGGTCCGTAGATGTGCAGTTCTGTACTTGTCTGGGCACCAGAATAAAGTTTATAAACTTTAAAAAATGTTTTCTTGAAAGATCTTGGGCAATCCTCAGTAAAATGTATCCAATCAGCAGTTCGAGAGCTTCAGATTGAATTTCAGCTTTGTCCCACTCTAGGCACCCCACGCAGCCAAAAACAAAACCAAATCAGTACAACTCCGTGTTGAGAATTAGAACATTTTAAAAAATGCTTCAGGTTTCCAGTCTTCGATTCCGATGCTTAGGCTGCAATTTAGGGTATAGCTGGCTTGGGGCAGGATTTTTCTTCTCAAAAAGTCAGTCTCTACATTGGGACTTAGAAGGAGTTCAAAGAAATTTCACTATTTCCCTGAAGTGGAACTTAGAAAATTTTTTGGAACTTTTTAAATTCCAGACTTTTCATTGCAACCAATTCACTTGTTGTACTCAAACAGGGCTTCATTGCAGTAGGCCTCTTGAAGCAGCTTTTTATATGGTGTGGCTCTGAGACCTCACCGTGTAACAAACCACTACCTCTACTGGGTCCAGTCTGGTTCATTTGAAATACCTGAGCTCAACCATGGTTAGCTGTGGTTCTAAGCAGTCAGGATTTATCAAGGCATCAAGAAATGCTTGAACAATGGATCAAAGAAAAGCAAGACTCAATAATAGTTCACCATCAATATATAATTTATAAAAAAATGTTCGATTTTTATATTCAAAATGCAACTCAAAATCAAAAAATCCATCAATTGCACCTCAACAACAAAAATCTATCAAATGCACCTCAACGACAAAAATCCACCCAAGAGTTCCTGAGATGTACAATTTCAAAAGAACAATAAATCATTGCATTTTTCATTCAGTGCAATAAATCATTGTAATGGACTGCACCCATGGTTGAACATTGCAACCTCTTGAAAACTTTTATAACATTACAAACAACTACTCTGACACTCCTTGGGTGACCACCTGCAGCAGGAGGCAAGTCAGAGCGGTGAAAAGAGGCTTGGTGGGACAGTTACTATGGTGTCAAATCAGTCTTAAGGTTAGTTACAGGTTCTATGGGTAGACTTCCATAGACTATAATGGAGTGGTCCTGATGCAAAGAATACAGGATACTGAAGAAGCTCAAGGATGCTGAGCATGCAGATCCGGTGATGAGGATCTTCCTTGGGCTACTCCTTGGTCCACAATCACAGTGGGGCGACTTTGACCACACGATTCAATGTCCATCAAATTCCAGTTGTATTCCAGCCAAACACAAGTTGTCACTGGTCTACTGGTCTCTGGTTACAGCGAGACCAGTGGTCTTACATACAGAATTTTAATGACCCTCCATGGTCCAGCAGACTTGGGTGCAACAGGCTGTAAATTGACACTCAGGGGCAATCAGGTGTTCTTGGCTACCATATCACCAAGGCAAGCTTTTTCAGCTTTTGGGGCCCTGTAACTGTAACAGGAGGTCAGCCAAAAAACTCTTGGAGTCACTTCTTCTGTCTAAAGCTTGGGGACAATTTTCCCTCGGACAGTGCACCACAGGCATAGTCGACTCTTAGCTAGCTCAAGGATCAGCAGGTATAGTCTAGTCTTCATGCATCCTTTCTATGCTGGGTCCAGGGAACTGCAGGCCTGCCCTTCTCTAGTACAGATGCAATCTCAGATCGGAGTGCAGGGGTGGCATTTCTATGCCCATTAATAAGCAAGGGGGATGAGGTTACTAACTAGCCAATTGGGCTACCAGGTCCCTCCCACCTGATGGCAATTTCCTACAAAACGTGGCATTTAGCTAGCCCATTTTGCACTATTCTGCCCACTGCCTACATCTCAGAAACCTCTATTGATGTGTGGAGCTTCCTAGCCCACTTCAGAGGTGCAGCAACTTAGAGGCTTTACTACACATGAAAATCTAGGGCCTCAATTAAGAGGTTTTGGTGCAGTCATGCAAGTATTCTTGCTGCGCTGCCCTGCGTCAAAAGGAAAGGGCAGGAATGTGCAGTATCTATGCGATATGGTGCATTTGTGTACTTTCTCCCTGTGCTGGTGCATAGACTACCATGCACCAATACAGGCACCCATGCACCATGGTGAAAGGGTGTCTGCGTTGTAGGAATGATTGTGTTTATGCAAAAGGAACACCTTCCTGCACAAAAACAATCACAGGAGATAATCTCCTCTTACTATAGGTACTGCAAAATGCAACATAGATAGAAAGAAGAAAAAGCGAGAAGAAACAATGATATTTCTCCTTCGGCCTCCCTTACACCTAGACTTTTGAGCAATCCCAGGTTTACAAAATCTTACAAATCTGGGAATGCATCAAAATCCCTGGGTGTTGGGTTGGAACACCCACCACAACACCCATGGACCATCTCTTTGACACAAAGTAAGGCAAGGCAGCGACTTGCACTGTGTTGCCTTATTCCTTATGTACAAGGCCATGAAAACCCATGCAGAATGGCTTTGTGTGGCCTTGTAGATATGGGCCTGAAGCCTGCACCATTGATGCATCACAAAAAGTGATACTCCGGTAGCACAGGCTGCTTGCAAATAAGTCCCCTAGTTTGGCAATAGCTTTTAATTCTCTGCCCAAGATGCCAGACTATGTGGAAAAACAGAAGAACAGCTCTACTTCTACGTGATCAGCATTTGCCCTTCAGCTTCCCCATTGAAGCTCAACTTTTGGGCACATACCTTGTTTGGCCTTCCTGGCAGAGGAAGGTCATACCTCCTGCCTTGGAACATCCTTTGTGTTCCTTCCTGAGAGTTGTTCACACCTCTCCCCTGGAGGTCAGAAGGCTGTTTAAAGGACAGAAGCTTCTGCACAACCATAAACAGTCACTGGAAAACTTGAACAACTTTCTAAAGCTGCCATTTGTGCAAACGTTACATAATATTTGACTTGAGCAATAAGTCATGTTTAACGTAACAAATATTTTGATACCTTTAAATATCATATTCAGTAGTCCTACACAGTAGTTAGCATTACTAAGTTGTCAGCATGTAATCTTATACTCACCAATAGGGCTATTAGTATTTCTACAGTAAAAAGGACAATGTGGGGTTTTCACTGTCAGGACAGATAAAAAAACATGTTCTACTTTTTAATATACCACACCTTGACTTCGGGCTCATTAGGCTTGCCTTAGGGGTGACATATATTATAAAAAGAAAGGCTTCAGATTCGACATTACTGTAAGTGGTAAAATCGAGATAGCAGATTAAAACTACACTACCGGTCTGCAGTGGCATGTTGGGAGACATGCTTTGCTTTTTCACACTTGTGGTGGCACAATAAGTACTGTGGTCCATGAAGGACACTTTACCTTACAGACCCTGCTAGCCTTGGTACCCTATACTAGGGACGTAAAGTATGTTAACCGCTGCCTAGTGTGCATACGTCAATTAGACATACACTTTCGAGGGTAAGAGCACATACCATGCATTGAGGCCTAGTTAGCAGGGCCCAGTGCATTGCGGGCAATTACACTAGTGCCTAATAGTCAAAAAGTGTAGGTGAACCTGCAAGTGTCATTCCCTCACTGCCTCAAACTGTGCTTGTGCCTAGATCCTGGTCTACCACTTCCATTGGTACATTGAGGGTTTTGTTTCCAGTTCCACTTTATAATTTGAAAACTCATATCTCCAGGACCCATTGTTGGATTTTTGTCATTTTGGTGTCACTTTTTAATACATTTTACTTTATTTTTCTAATTTGATTTGAGGTTTATTTTTGTATTTGTTTTTTTGACTTTAGCACTGTTTTGGTATTGCTTGAACTCTTTTCATGTTACACAAGTTAAGTGTTTCTGTTCTCTGCCAGAGCTACCAGGGGGTTGAGCTCAGTTTAAATTAGTAACTTTGAGGGTTCACCCTGATAAGAACTGTTATTCATTATGGTGGATGGTCATCCACCCCAAATAATAATCCACTTTCATATAGGTACCACATCAGCTAACTCTTTGGACAGAACATTGAATGTTACTGGTTTTGCACCGTAGATATGACATTCTTTAATCAGCTAGTAACCAAGAGCAAATGCCCAAGTTCCATTCCATTCAGAAGCCTTGCCATTCTAAAATAAACAAGGACATTCTGAGCTACTCTCTTATTGCAGCCTAATTTCTGCATTCTTTGAATTAACTTTTTGGGAAGGGAAGATTCTCCACTGATCTAATACATGTGGTTGTGCCCCGCTTAAAAGTGATTGACTGACTTCCAATGTTCTATATTCAACAAAGCTATCCATAAGGTATGTCCTCAGCCAAACCCAGGAATTTGTGTAAGAGCAAAATCTCCAGAATATCCTCTGGGCTGCCTTTTAATCAGATACAGGGAGTCAATCCTTTCTGTTAAGATGAGTTTAAGATCCAAGGGGTAAGGGTAAAGTCCTTGATGATGTTAGACCACTCTTTGGGCACCTTTGACACCATTGACTATCCAACTATTTTAGCCCATCTATTGGAGGTCAGGAATTAAAACAAATGTCTGGCCAGTCTGCATTTCTTCCTGTCTAGTCGCAAATTAATTGCTCAACACTCCTTCTCATCTCCGCCTCAGCCTATGGCCTTCAGTACTCCTCAGGTGTGACCATTATCACATGCACAACTCCCTATGAACACAGTCACTTATTCCTGTTAAGAATGTAAAGCTATTCAGAAGACACTGAGATTACGTTGATGGTTCAAGATATGCATACGTTTTCAGAAACCAAGGTTACCATCTCTTTTCATAGAGTTGAATTACAGATGAAGAATTATACAAGAATAAGACCAAGAACATAACGTCATGAATGCTGACTCTCCCATGTGCATTTAAAATTGGCTGCTTCCCATGTTTTTTTATGTGGACCTCCCTTTCTCCAGGCATGTTAACACATGGTACAGAAATGCAAGTTTTTCAAGAGAAAATCAATTCAGCTGTTCAAATACTCTAAGGAAACATATTTTTATTAGTTTAGATTTACTCATGTGTAAATCTAGTATGTCACCTAGGAGTAACTTTTTATTTTTCTCTAGGCACCATTTCCAATTTTAAAGTTGCTCCCTTGCTGGATCCTCTTAGAACTGGATTGATGAGTATAATGCAACTAGAGTAAGTTATCAGTTGTAGGCACAGATCTCAGCTATGCTCAGAGATCTGCCTATAGAAATATATATGAAAATGTATTAAAGTTTATTACAGTATTACCAATATTACAAATATATTCTTATAAAATATTAAAGGAAAATGTTTTAAAATATTTATTTCAAATCTAGAACTGCTAAAAAAAAACACATCACAATAATTTAAATGTGTGTTAAATAATTGGTTATTTCAAATATGTTTATTTAATTTAAAAATAAAAATCCCATAACAATAAAGTAAAAGAATCAAAACCACACTTTTATGTGTTTGTAAAATTTGTGTTAACATGTCATAAAAGTTACCAATATAATTATTTTAATACTAATAGCTATTTAACAAAACATTTGAAGGTTATTTGTAAATTTAATATTGAAATAACTTTAATAATTATAAATCACTGAGCAGAGTTAGGACTGTGTTTCCATAGGAAATGCATTGTTTGTGTTGCTAATAACTTTGGCACTGTTTGCCACAAAACTGTCCAAATCAGTGTTCGTTCTTGCTTAGTTTGCTTAAGGAACTTTTTGGGGTGAGCTGTCAAGTGTGGGGGGGGGAGTGGTTTTAAAACACATTTTTCCCATTTGTTTTCCCAAAGGAACTTTAGAAACAGCTGCAGGCTAAGCCACTGAATGAATCTACACCACATTTGACAGACGCTCTATCTGTCTAAGTCCAGCAAGAGTGCTTTTTGTATTTTTGAGTAAATACGCTCAGTAGTTTTTGAGCATGTATTGCTCAAAAACTTTGTACATCTAGAGACGAACAGGCTCCATGGATTCCGACAGATCTCAAACCGAAATCTGATTGGCTGCCACCTTCTCAACCAGGAAAAGGTGGCCGCCATATTAGGACTCAGGACTCAGTTCCGAGTCATAAGAAAAAAACAAAAACAAAGACAAAAGAGGGCATGAAAGGAACACCCTGACCAGCTAGACTTCTGCACCTGGGGGCGAGACATTTAAAAAAAAAAAAAATACTGTGAATTTGTGAATGTTCAGTGGCAAAATCTTTTTAAAAAACACAAGCTTGGTCTCCTGCGCTTGATATTTTAAGCCCCCTGGATGCTCCAGGTACTCCAGGGGAAGAAATGTATATATTTCGGGAGAGGTACAAGTGACCCCAACCCCAGGCCAAGTTTAGCCCCAGGGACCCCATCCCCTGGGGCCTGATGCTATTATCTGGGTGATGGGGGAAGGTGGCCCTCTTCCTGGGGCAATTTTAGCCCCGTGGCCCCGAGCCATGGGGCGGGTGACATTTTCTGGACCACTGTGCCAGGAGTGACAAAAGGACTTTGTTACTTTGCAAATCCTGTGCTTATCACCTTTGCTAGAAAAACAGGCATTAAAGGTGAGCATATTTAGAGTGTCACTGGTGTCGTAGGGTGCTCTATATAAGAGCTGCTCTCCACCTAAACTGGGGAATTTATGTGTCACTCTAATCCTGAAAGGGTATTGATTCAACTTATACTGGGTGCTTACTTGGGTCTAGACAAAGCTAAATCTCTCTAAACATCTGTAACGACAGCACAACCTGTGTCAGGGGTACCTTTTATTCATTCCAGATAGGTGTGGATGGTATTTTGTCAATCTATGGCTGTAATACCATACCTGGAGTGAGAAAAAAGCTTTTGTCATTTTACAGCACTGCATGTACGGCACAGCTAATCCTATGGTTAAAGGCTTTGCTATTTAAATGGCAAAAAAACGTGGGAACTACCCAGAATTCTCTGCTTCTTATTTGCACACTCTGTGCATCACGCTAAGCCTGAAAGGGTATTGTTTTGACCTATAGTGGGTGCTCCCTTGTGTTTGGACAAACCTAAACCTCTCTGAAGAGCTGTAATGACAGCAAATTTCACTTTCACTTCATTAGTGCTCAGGGGATATCTCATCCCTCCAGGCACCAATTCAGTTTAGAGAGGTATCATTAGAAAGGGGAGATTCACCCTATTTCAATGGTACCTTTTCCTAGTGGATCTCTGCTTGGAGATCACAGCAGGAGGCAATTAACAAGCAGGGATTCTCCCAACAGATCCCCAGGGACTGCTGGGCTAGTGTTTCCCCTCCTCTAGGCCTGAAATGTCTTTCTGCCCCCACTGAAGTTAGATTGGAAGTTGGTACCTCCAATCTGCCCCCACGGGGACAGAAAGCCCATTAGACACCAGGATTTTGTGTGCTAATTGGATGGGAAAGCCCCCCCCCAGCCAATAGGCCTAGTCCCTACCCGCTAAATAAATCCCAACAGTCTCTATGCCCCCTGTTGGGGGGAGGTATGAGGCATTTTGCTCCAATCCCCCATGCAGGAGCAGAAACCCCACTAGGCCACACAATATTTTATTTTGGGGAGAGTTGCACCCCTGGTCATGAGCTGGTGCTCACCAACAAGCCAGCTTCAAAACTCTTTCTAACCCTGGGGGGCAGATTAGAGGCTCTTACCTCCAATCTGCCCTGGGGCAGAAAGCCCATTAGATATCAGGGATTTTTTAAAGACAGAAGGGGTGGGGTAGGCATTGGGCCTAGGCCCCACCTACCCATGCAACCTCAAGCAGTCTTTCTGGCCCCTCCAGAGGCAGATAAGAGGTGTTTTCCTCCAATCTCCTCCTCCCTGTGGCAGAAACCACACTAGATCACCAGGGACTATATTTGGAGGAGGGCCAAGGCAACTGGCTAATGCTCCCTGCTCTGCCCAGGCCTAAATATCCTTCTACCACTTAGGACATACTGGAGGTTTTTACCTCCAATCTGCCCCTAGGTGGGCAAAAAGCCCACTCAACACCGGGGATGATTTTCTGTGGAGAAATGGGTGGGGCTGTCTATGCATTAGGCCTAACCCCACCCCTCAAATGGTCCACAAGAGTCTTTCTGCCCACCACCCCCCGGGGGCAGATATGAGATGTTTAACCCCAATCTGCCCCTGTGGGAAAGGAAGAAAGCCCACTTGACCCCAGAATGTTTTTTTATTGCTACAAGGTGTGAGAGGTGTGCTGCCCATCCACCCCCACATAGCACCTACCCCCCTACTCCAATATGACCCCAACATCTTTTTGCCCAAGGAGGACTAGAGCATCCCCTTGTTTTTGGCAAAAAGGAAAATTGTGGTGTTGTAATTTTTTTTTTTTTTTACATATGAGCAGCAGAGTTGAGCTACGTCTCAATATCATCCTTTTTCTATGCTCAATGACTGCACTTTTTAGGCTCAGATCAGCTTCCACCTGAAGAAAGCTACCACACCTGACATTTCAGAAAACTAGACATTCGTAGAAGTCAAGGGAGGTATGCCTTGCATGGATTCCATAAAGCTTTCTCACCCACAATGCCCGGAAAATCTCAAACTTTGCATAAAATTGCACATTTATTTTGCATTTTAGTGACTAATCTTCTGGGACCAGTAGGAATTCACAAAATTCCAACCACCCAGTGTTCCCTCACTGCTCTTGATACAAATGCTACACCACTTGTGTGACTTGGCCTAGTGCCTCTGATAGGCAGCAATCAAACCTGGGTCTTTGAGAGTCGCTCCGCAAGACTCCCATTGACCTTGGTTTGATGCTTGCCTATTGTGTATACTAGTCCCAGCCACACAAGTGGGGTCCATTTTTATAAGGACATGTGGAGGAATGGTAGATGGTAGGTCATTTGTGCTCCCTGCAGATCCCAGAACTTCCAATCACAGAAATGTGAGGAAAATTTGTTTTTTTGTAGAAGTTTGAGGTTTGCAAGGGACTCTGGGTAAAAAACCTAGTGAGAGCCTTTTAGTCCTGGATTTCCCAAGGTGTCTAGCTTTTAGAAATGTACAGGCTTGCTAGGTTTCCCTAGGTGCCGACGGAGCTAGGGCCCAAAATCCACAGCTACCCACTTTGGAAATAAAGAGTCAGTTTTTAGTGAAAAAATGTGATGTATCCATATTGCATTTTGGGCTGTGGAGAGTGAGGAACCATTTTTAACAGAAGATGTGTGGGAGTGTAGAATATATGATATTTATTATTACCAATTTGGCTTCACTGCAATTGTGCCTTCCAAATTTAAGAAACCATGTAACAAATGAGTCATTTTGAAAAATACCCTCTAAATCATTCTCTTGTGTGGATACCCACAAATTCTGAAATATACAGATAACCACTGCTGCTAAATTCCATATCTTGTGCCTATTTCAGAAATACATAGGTTACTTTCATACCTATTTTTAATTCTACATATTTCATCATATGAATTTGACTATACTGAGCACACAATAAAAAAACATTGTACAGGGCAGTTCAGTTGTTGGCCCTGGGTACCGCAGGTTCTTGGAAAATCTCCAAACCCTATATATCCCGACAACCAAAAGGGTCTAGCAAAGATAATGGTACATTGCTTTTGTAAATCGGTGATCATGAAAAATGTAACAGATGAAAACATTGTCACAAATGGCTGTTTTCTTCCTACCCATTCTCAATATTTTTTTATTTCAACAGATAGTTTCTTTAGAAAAACATTGAGGTATCTACACATATGAGCCAAAGTTGATTTTGGAATTGTATCTAGTTTGCTTAGATTTATATAGCTTTCCTTGATCACCCATGGGTTTCACACTGATTTGCACCACAAACTGGAAGTACATTGAAAGGACAAAAAATGGAAAAGTGGACTACCTCTTTGAAACGGGTGTAAAAAAAGTTGCTTTTTTTATTAATCTCTACATGTTCTTGGAAGCTGGAAAGGTGGTAACTTAAGCACATCAGAACAGTAATTGATTCTGTTTTTATGAAAAAAACATATACTTTTATTGAGAGCTCTTTTTCCTATTTTCCCCAAAAACTAAGGGGCATATTTATACTCCATTTGCGCCAAATTTCCGTTGTTTTTTTCGACGCAAATTCGGCGCAAAACTAACGCCATATTTATACTTTGGCGTTAGACACGTCTAGCGCCAAAGTATGAGGAAAGAGCGTCATTTTTTTGCGTGAACGCCTTCCTTGCGTTAATGAGATGCAAGGTAGGCGTTCCCGTATAAAAAAATGACTGCGATGCAAATGCGTCGTATTTATACTCCCGGGCAAAAATCACGCCCGGGAGTGGGCGGGGCAAAAAACCCTGCATTTGCGCCTCTTTTTAACGCCTGGGTCAGGGCAGGCGTTAAGGGACCTGTGGGCTCAAAATGAGCCCACAGCTGCCCTCCCATGCCCCCAGGGACCCCCCCTGCCACCCTTGCCCACCCCAGGAGGACACCCAAGGATGGAGGGACCCATCCCAGGGACATTCAGGTAAGTTCAGGTAAGTATAATTTTTTTTTTTTTTCTTTTTTTTTTTTGGCATAGGGGGGCCTGATTTGTGCCCCCCTACATGCCACAATGCCCAATTACCATGCCCAGGGGACATAAGTCCCCTGGGCATGGCCATTGGGCAAGGGGGCATGACTCCTGTCTTTACTAAGACAGGAGTCATGTAAATGGCGTCTGGGCGTCGTTAAAAATGGCGCAAATCGGGTGGAGGCGATTTTTTTGCCTCAACCTGACTTGCCCCATTTTTAAGACGCCCTAACGCCATTTTTCCCTACGCCGGCGCTGCCTGGTGTACGTGTTTTTTTTCCACGCACACCAGGCAGCGCCGGTCTGCTAGCGCCGGCTAACGCCATTCAATAAATACGGCGCCCGCATGGCGCTTCAGAATGGCGTTAGCCGGCACAAAACATTTTGACGCTAAACTGCGTTAGCACAGTTTAGCGTCAAAAAGTATAAATACGGGCCTAAATATCTTGCTGTATTTTGGCTATTTTCTCGGTCCCCACCAGGGCAACCCACACATCCAGGTACCTTTAGCATACCTGGGATGTTAGGCAACAGAATATGCATGGATAGCTTAAATGGGCAAAACGTTATGGAGGTTTAAGCATGAACTTCCCCAACTAGCCAAAAAAGCCTTAGCACTGAGGAGGAAAAGACCTGGCTGCAAAAGGATTAAGTGACATTTGTGAATATCAATAGACTTACAGTTGTGTGGTTGTGTGTTTTGTCTTTGCAGGTCCCTCTCTGAACCCCTTCTTAGTCTTTCCTAAATCCCTCCCATGTAGGTACAAATATTCCCTATTTCCCAGCCACTCCACAATCTACTAAAACATAGACCTACGTGTGCGGAGATCTCCTCATTTTGTAAATTGTTTTGTAAGTGTTTAGTAGCTGATCTGTGGTACTGAAGTAACTGCTCATTTCACAGAAGTCATGAAATGTGACTTCCACAATATTGTTTGAAATTCAACACCCTACTTAGCATTAGACACCAAATAAGGACAAAAGTATTCTGTACTCATGTAAAAGCAAGGGTACACTTTGCAAATATGTATTGTTCTTAAACAAATATGTTTCTGGGTGAAAAACCTCTTCTCAAACATCTCACCAAGTTTAGGGCTGTTTCTTTCTTATTCTTACCATGGATTTACTTCCGCTTTTGACAGGAATATAGTTCTAACTGAATCCTTTGTTGGAATGTGCCTTGCAAAGGTTTACTGTATTCTACACACTCCCCAGGACATTTCCATGCTGAAAATCCACCCTTCACACATGCAAACATCTTCAATCACTCATACAGACACTGTAAGAAATTGAGTTAATAGTTGAGAGAGATTTAAGTCGTACTCAAACAATTAGCACATTCCTAGTCAGGGTGAACCACAAAAGTCATTAAATTAACATGTGCTTAGCCCTCTGGTAGCTCAGCACAAACCATTGAGGCTTAGCTTAGAGGCAAAGTGTGAAGTATTTATGCAACACTTCAACAGTAACAAAGTGCAAACACAACACAAGAAAAATGCCAACCCAATCTATAAAAATAGAGTATATTTTAATAAATAAAATTACACCAGCAGGAACAACATCCAATCAGTAGAACTGGAGATATGCAATTTCAACATTTTAAGTAACAGTAGGGGCAAAAAGCACAAAGCAGTAACTGTGGTTATCTGGTTATCTTGTCTCGTTGAATCAGGACAAAGTCACAAGTTCAGGCCTATGGTGATGGAACACAGGCTGGATACCAATACAAGGTTAGTCCAGCTGAGAACTGTTGTATCCTCAATGAAAGGTTAAGTTGTGTTGAGCCATTTTGGTTAGGGTCAGAAGCTGCATGGCGATGTCCAATGTCAGGCTGTGTAAATTTTGAGGAGGCTGCTGAGCAGGAGCAGTGATGCGACATCTGACGGCGATCCTCATCATGCTGTGTTGGTGTGGATGAAGCCTCTGACCAGGAGTTGCGAGGCGAGGTCTCTCTTCGAGCTAAAATACAAAGACTGGCCTTGTGCTGCTTTGTGCTGTGGCGATGCCAATGGAGCCATGTACAATGGCTGCAATGCAAGTTCTGGTGTTGAGCTGCATCAGTCTGCATCAACTGTGACAAATGTGTGGATCAGGTAAAGAGAAATATACTCTGATGCCAACCAAGGGTCCAGGACCTGGGAGCACCTTTTTGGGAAGAGGACTCACTCTAGCAGGGGTCAGCAGCAGGGCACAGGCAGGTCCAATTGGGTCAGGTCAGCTGGGCACTTGCAAAACATGTCTCTGGAGCTTTTTTTGTCTCTGTAGCTCACAGCCATGCAGCTTGCAATTGGAGTCACTCTGGTAGTCTTGGGTTCAAAGATCAGGCCCAGTCTTCCTTTCACAGGCAGCAGGGCAGCCCATCCAGCAGCTGGGAAGCAGGACAGCCCATCCAGCAGCAGGGCAGCAGAGCATTCTTTCTTCTGGGTCTTTCCTAGGTCCAAAAGGGATCTGATGAGTGGCTCAGGAGGTCTGAGATGTATACCTGGTGCCAGCCTTTGAAGTGGGAGATTCATTATACTACCCTTCACATCTGGTCCTGGAATTTTCTTCCCTTCCCCTGTCAAGGCTCTAATAAGCCTAGGGTAAAAAAAGGTTAGTGCCAGATTCCTTTTTGTGTGCAGGAGGCAATGTCTTATGAAATGTAAGTGGTGTCCACCCTGCCAGCATGACTTACCCTGTATTCCTGTCCGTCCATAACTTATTCCCTTTTGTCTCCTGTCTGGGAGGAATACACAAACCCCAAAGGCTGAGCCATTTACGGTCATGCAACCCAGGATTCTGCCAGAAAATTCCAGCTTTCTAAATGTGGCACTATCAGAATTGTGACCTAAAATCCAACGTTACCATTAAAGAGGGTTTCAAATCATAATTCACTTGGGTGTAAACATAATTTTCCAATCTGCTTCCAAACTTACGTTATCACTCATTTAGTATGATGAAGTAGCCCAATGGAATCCTGATGGAGAGATAGACTTTGCAATTGTAAAAAGCAAATTTAGGATTTTTTTGCTACCAGGACATGTAAAACTTAAATCCACCTGTCCTACTTTTTATATACCATGAGCTCTTAGTGCCTTCCTTAGGGGTGGTTTATAAGTATTAATAAGGAAGGTTTAGGCCCAACAGAAGATTTATTTTGCCAAGTTGATATGGCAGTTTAAAATAGCACTAGAGTCTGCAGTGGCAAGTCTGTGACATGATTTGAAAGGGTACTCTTACGGGTTGCACAATGACTGCAGCAGGCTCACTAGTAGTATTTAATTTACTGACCCTGGGTACTTGTAGTGCCATTTACTCAGAACTTGCAAGTAAATTAAAAGTGTCAATTAAGTGTCGGCCAATTGTCTTATGATTTAAGGAGAGAGCACAAGCACTTTAACACTTTTTAGCAGTGGGGAAGTATACAGAGTCCCAAAGCCAGCAAGAACAAATTCAGAAAAACAAGAGGGGTGAAGCAAAAAGTTTGTGGTCCTACTATACCAGGGTGTCAAGTCTAACAGGTAAATGTGAGGAATTATTTTTTTATGTGTTAACCCACATTTTGTGAATTTCCAATGTGGATCTACCATCTTCAGCTGGGCCATTAATGCACCTAAATTTAACTTCTATGCATATGCATGTTTCATAATCAGACCTATGGTATATTGAAACAATAATGAAATAACAATTTGAAGGCTAACCAATTAAGCAGACATCAAACTTATTTTGCTTATTAATATGTACATGTGTTGGGTGAGGTTTGTTTCTTTAAAGTGCATCACTGAGATCATCCATTGTATATTCATTGTATTACATTGGTGAAGGTAAAGATACTACTTTTATCATCAAATTAGAATGTTCGTTGAGAGCCCAGCAGTCTGCCTGCCGGCCCACTGGGTTAGTTTTGATATTTACCTCACCACCCCACTTCTCTTGAGGACCATCTGCCATAGTTAAAATCCCCACCTGCCTGACATGAATCTCTATTTCTTCAGGGCACCTGCCACTGAGATAGGAGCATTATAGGCACAGTTAAATGCGTGTGAGTGTGCAAAATCTGCCTTATTTGGTTTGCATAATTACATAAAATACTGCAAACCTTATGCAAAAATAATGAGCATTTGCATGAAACACAAAACCTGCATACAGTGCAAAATGCATCCTTGCATCCATTTTTGAATGTGACAACCCATTCCACTCAAAAAAATAGTGCAAAAAACAAAAGCACCACGAACAACAGCCACTCACACTCTGGTGAATCATGTTGTTCCTGTGCTAATATTGTGGCTTGGTATAATTTTGCCATGTGGCATAATGGCCTAATTTTGGGACATTCATATAACATGGATGATGTGAAGTTCAAAAATGTAGTCAGATTACGGCAGTGTAACAGAAATGCCACCGGGGCTTAATGCTGAACAGGTTATTGTTTTTATGGCCTGTTTACCAACCTTTTTTAACTAATGAACTGCCAAATCAGGAGTTTGTTTGAGAGAACAATAAGTCAATGGCCTGTGTGAAAGGAGGCATTGAGGTCTGTGGCTCCCATGTCTCCTGCACTGCTTTGTTCCATTTGGTCATCCTAAGCCTCTGTCTTGTAGCGTGTGGCTGCAGGATTACACAGTCCAGACATAGGGTCTTATTACGACCTTGATGAAAGGGTTTTCCTCCATCACAGATTATATTCAATGGAGATCGTAATACGAAGGACGGGATATCCGTCACATTTGTGATGGAAGAAACCCTTCCGTCAAGGTCGTAATAAGGCACATATTGATGACAGCAAGGAGGAACAGTGGCTAGTTAGCTCTTTTTTAGCCAGCAGCTAAAGTGAGTGGTGAGTTTCCAGTCTTCTTATGTTATTGCAGCATGAAGTTTCCATTTGAACATCTGATTATTGTGCAGCCAAGGAGCCAGTGCATGCTCATGCCGTACTCTCCCCCCCTTAATTGTTTTACAAGAATGCATTGATCCCCTGTGACATACTGATGCATTAATATAGTGGAATGAGGGATGTGACGGCATACTTATTAGCTTCTGGCAGCCTGGCATCAGAAAGGCTGTAAGAACACTGTTCTAAGGACATTCTAAGGACATTGTTTTATGCATCTATCTGTCTAAACTGTCTGACTGCTTCCGGCTGTTTGAAGCATGCAAGGATACACTAGCTAAGGTTAAGAAGGCTATTAAGGAACTTTTTCAACCTCTATTCCCACTGTACCCTATTCTTCAGAGGAGGATGATTGATAGAGACCATAGGTGGTTGGTGTCCACAAGGGTAAACACGGAACGATTGGAGTTAGTCCGGTACAGCTTGCCCCTTCCCTGTGGCCTGTTATGTCATGCGACTGCACACAATTGATCATTAAAATTGAGCTGACCAATAAACGGAGTAAATGTTATGCAAATTCAACATCAATCAGCATTATTTGCAGCCTTGCACACTTACTGTGGCAAGACCTCAAGGTGCCAAGGTGTCTGGCTAAGATTGGATTCACTGTTATAAGTGGCAGGTCCCAAGGGCCACTGGTGTTCCAGACACATAAAAGAAAGCAGGTGGCTCCTCCAACCCCACAACATTCATCAGCTCAGATTTTATCATTGTCATCTACTTTACCCACCTTTGTCACACCGCTCGCAGCCGCAACGGATGGGTATGTTAATAGCCAGCCCAGAGGGGAAAATTCAAATAGCTTTCAGCCCAAAATCACTTTAAAGTTTAACTTCTTAAAGGATTCTGGTATGGCTAGTTATTCTAGCAACAACAACATTAAGGGATTGCCCGTCCAGGTGAGCCCCACTGTGATTATTCACACTTGTACTCTTCCCTCCAGTAATCAGGAACTGAGCCAGAATGGCTGCAAGGCATCTGAGAGCCTTGACTTCTCCTTGTCCCCTCCTTATGAAGAGCATACAGTAGCCTCCCAGAGAGGGGATGGGGGACTGAACTCTAGTCCTGGCACTAGCACTACTTTTTGTTGCCAGCTGCCGGTAGATATTGCTGCTTATGGGATAAATGGAAGGGAATCCGATGCCATTCCCATGGCTGCGGATGACTTAACACAGGACCCTCCTGGTTCTCCGCTGGGTGGTAATAGAGGATAAAGGATGACGGCGCAACACCCTGTGAGTGTGTCACCCAGAACAGCAGGTCTCAGAGGACCCAGGGACTCAGAGGGTGTGCCACTATCTCATGATGCACTGCAACAGAAGGATGAGAAACTTGATCATGATAGTGACACATATAAATCTGCTTATACTGAGGATGAGTTAGGAGCATTGTCAATTGTATCTTAATACCAAGGAATGGGAGAACATCTTGGGGTCATATGGTAAGGGGACACCAAATAAGTCCAGTCCAACCACACCAGCTGCCAGGGAACCCCCAGAGCCCTAATGGCAGCTTTTGGCATCAATGATTAAAGTACAGCCAGGCTTACTAAAGGCTATGAATTTCCAGGCTAATAAAATGAATATTCAGATTAGAATAAATCTCAAACCTTAACACTCTAGTTAAAAGGGCACAGAACTAGGTGGATGCCCAAGAACTACATCACAGATGCAATTGCTCCCCAATTCCAGACAAGCTAGCCTCACTCTCAGAAGTAATGACAATCTTACTAGAGAATTTGAAGGGTGCCTCTGATGGCAGACTGCAAAAGAGTGCAGGCTTTAGAGGAGCCAAAGGTTTTTTTTTATAGCTCAGAGCACTCAGGATTGCCACAGTGTTAGAGCAACTGTAGCCACTACTGATGAGGCCAAGAGATCACTGCTTGAAGACCTTAGAGATTGACACACTGGCGGCAGTCACCAGCTTACAGCACCAATTGCCCTGGTATCCCAGGAGATATTAACTCCACACACTGACCAGCAAAGCTCTGGGCAGAAACAAGTAATAGGCCCTAAAGTCTCAAAATGTAAAAGATCTAAAAGAAGCTAAAGTTGAAATAAGACATTGTTCCAACCTCACAACTTGGCCACCTATCCAATTTTTAATATGAGAAATGACCCAGTACTTACTTCCCTGCTTAATAATCAAAAGCTGCCTAGAAGCCTGAAAGAAGACCCAACAGATGTGGACCTGAATTACCCAACATTCAGCATCCCAGTCACCCATAAAGCCCTGGCACTGAAGGTTCTTGTGCAGTCAGGTGCATAATGCAACCCAGAATTACCTGTTATCAGATCTTGGAAGAGGCTCCAGGAGGAGTAGACTGCACCATCCTAGAACGCTAATCCAGAGGGGTGGTTTCAAGCTTCAATTCCTGGTGCTTTAGGGTCTTTGCCTAAACTCAAACATGAGTATTGTCGAAAGTATAAGAGTGCCATCTTATGCCTTGGCACGGGAGAGGTTCTCATTGATGGGTCGACCTTTTTTACTCCACCTCAGTCTGCCATGCATAATGATAATCACAGCAATGATGACAGGAGTTCCAGCACGTGTCCTGTCCCTCAGGTGCCAGCCACTGACAAGCAGGCTCCACTTTCAGCGGGTGCTGTTACAGGTCATTACCCAATAACGCTTAGCAGTGTTGGAGAGCTCAAAAGGAGTGCTCAAGATCTTTTAATATTACAGTCTGTTCTTTACATTACCCAGAATACACATCCATGGCCCTTTTGACATCCTATACCAGGGCAACATCCTAAAGCCTGTCTGTTCTCTGGGTTCCCTTGGTGAAGTTTCATCACCAGATATTGGGGGTTATTATGACTTTGGCGGTCTTCTATGAAGACCGCCAAAGCCATGAGTGCCAGAAGACTGTCAGTGCTGGCAGTCTTCTGCCACCATATCATGGGTTCTGCTGGATTTCTGCCACACTTTGGGCAGAATCCAGCAGTAGTCGTGCTGGCGGGCAGAGGCGCTTGGGCGGTTCCACCACCAGCCACGCCCCGCCAGCAGGACACCGTCTGCCATATTAGGAGCAATAATACGGCCAGGCAGTGTCCTCATGACGGGGCACTGCCGCGGTGAAGTTCCCCTTCCCGTTCCCTGCCAGACGACCTCCTCCCTGGACCAGGTAAGTTGATTGTCCAACAGGGAAGGGGTGAGAGGGTGTGAGGTGTTGTGTGTGCGAGTGTGAGTGTGGTGTCTGCATGTGTGCATGAATGTGTGTATGCATGGTTGTTTGCCTGTCTAAATGTAGAAGTGAGCGCATGTATGCATGTAACTGTGGGTGCATGTCTGTATGAGTGTATGAGTGTTGTTGTGAATGTGAGTATGAGTGTTGTATTGAATGCATGTTTGCGTGTGAGTGTGTGTGTTTGGATGTGTGTGAGTATGCGTGGTTGAATGCGTGTATGAGTGCTGAGGTGAATGCGAGTATGAATGCGTGTGAGTGAATACGTGTATGTAAGTGTATGTGAATGTGTATATGCGTGTAGGTGTCTATGTGTGTTTGCATGTATGTGGGGAGGGGGGCACTGTGCCTGGTGGATGGGGCGGTGGGAGGGAGGTGCTGTGTCTGGAAGGGTGGAAGGAGGTGGGGGTGGGGGGTGCTGTGTCTGGAGGGGGTGGTTTAGTGCTTGCTGGGGGGGTGGGAGTCGTCTACCAGTGACAGGGAAGAAATTGCCTGTCACCAGTATCCTTTCCGCCATGGTTTTTATGGCAGTGCTACTGCCGCGGAAACCGTGTCTTCTGTGGCCCGCCGGGTTAGAGATGCTCATCTCCGGCGCAGCGGCTCTGACCGCCCTGGTAGTATGAGTGGTAATGTGGTGGGTTGACCGCATACTCATAATGTGGCGGTCTTCACCGCCAGCCTGTTGGTGGAGAAACAGCCACCTTTACCCTGGTGATCTGAAGACCGCCAGAGTCATAATGACCCCCATTGTCTCCACTGAATTCATTCATCCAGGGCCTGGCCAGAGAAATGAGATGACTAAGATAACCTGGAGATCAGTAGATCTGGCTCAGAAGGACCAAGGGTATGAGGACACCTTTAGAGAGTGGGGGATTATTATCATCCCCTAAGAGATCTAGGATACCCACATGTTTTAGAACATTCTTCAGAAGAAGACCTGACAATGACCTGTCCAAGAACAGTCTACTTTGTATTAAGAAATGCACTCAGGAAGTCTCCCACCCTTCCACTCCAAGACACCAAGAAAGCACAAGGTCACACCTCTTGTTAAGCCTGTACATGGGCCTGAATGTTCAGTAAATTGGAGAGGGCTTGCGGGAACCCTCAACTCAACCATTCTGCTAAAATGACGGAATGATAACGAAATTCCTGTCCAGAATGTTCATTAAGGGTTTGTTTTTGGAACATCAACGATCTGGCAAGCAAGCTGGAAGACTTAGAAATACAACAATATCTATGTTCTTTCTAAATAGTACTCCTCCAAGAAACGTGGCCACAGATGCCTCCCTAGTTGGAGGGGTACGTTAACCATTTTATACCTGCAACTAAGCAATTCAGGTATGGTCGTTGTAAGGGCAGCCTCACGATTTACATATCTTCTACTTCCACCATCGAGTGATGGACTAGAAATAGTGACAAAGACAGCCTGCAGGTTGTCTATTTGTCGCTGAAGACATCGGAAGACAAATCCCAAAAAATGACTTTAGTGAATGTTTACTTCCATCCAACTGGTACAGCAAAATCGACGCCTCTGACAAGTTGATCAATATCTTATCAAGCCTGATTTTGGAGAAAGATGTGAACTCATTGTATCATAAGATTTCAACATGTGGGTAAAGGAGATTCACCCTCAGTCAACCCCTGCTCACCCCCTTGGTAGCTTGGCACAAGCAGACAGGCTTAACTTAAGAAGCAATGTTTAAAGTATTTGTACCAACACACAGTAACTGAGTGAAAACACTACAAAATGGCACAACACAGGTTTAGAAAAATAGAGAATATCTATCTAAACAAAACAAGACCAAAAAGGCAAAAAATCCAACACACACAAGTCAAGTTATGAATTTTCAAGAATACGAGTCTTAAAACCTTTAGAAAACAGTGAGAATACTGTTACTTCACAGAATCACCAGGGTAGCATCAAAATAAGTCCACAAAGGTGAATGTGCGTCAAAAAGGGCCAGCGATGCGTTGATTTCTTATTTGCAAACAAGACCACGGGTCATTCCTCCTCCGGTCAGGTTGGATTGCATTGTTTCGTCCCTCCCGCAAGAGAGCAATGCGTTGATCCGGACAGGCACCTCAGGTCTGGGAAGGTTTTGCGTTGTTTTTCCGTTCCCAGTGAAGTTGCACTGAAAATCCGGTCGCAAGGTATCACAAAACCCTGCTGCATGGGGTTTGCGTCGTTATCAGCCTCTGTTAGTTGGTGTTACGTGTCGTTTCTCCATCTGCATTGCGTCTATATTCCAGCCGTGATGCAGGTGGAGAGTTGATTTCAGCCGCGAAGCCGGCGGCGTATCGTTTATCAGCTGCGTCACAGAAGGTGCATCAAAATTTCTCTGTGCGTGGATTTTCAGTCTTTGTATGCCAGCTTCACCTTTCAAGGTCCCAGGAACTGGATAGAGCACCACTTGGCAGGGCAGGAGTCTAGGCAGAGAGTCCAGGTGCTGGCAGGAGAAGTCTTTGATGGCCTTGAGACTTCAACAACAGGAGGCAAGCTCAGTTCAAGTCCTGGGAGATTCTTCACAATCAGGAATGCACAACAAAGTCCAGTCTCTGTCCCCTTTCACAGGCAGAAGCAGCAACTGTAGGATAGCTCCACAAAGCACAGTCACAGGCCCCAGACACACACCAGGGGGTTGGAGATTGCAGTGTGTGAGGGCAGGCACAGCTCTTTCAGATGTAAGTGATCACTCCTCCCCTCCTTCCTAGCACAGATGGCTCATCAGGATATGCAGGCTACACCCCTGCTCCCTTTGTGTCACTGTCTAGAGAGAGGTGCAAACAGCCCAACTGTCAAACTGACCCAGACAGGGAATCTACAAACAGGGAGAGTCACAGAATGGTTTAAGCAAGAAAATGCCTACTTTCTAAAAGTGGCATTTTCAAACACACAATCTAAAAAAACAACTTCACTAAAAGATATATTTTTAAATTGTGAGCTCAGAGACCCTAAACTCCACATCATTTTTATCTGTTCCCTAAGGGAATCTGCATTTTAATATTATTTAAAGCAGTCCCCATGTTTACCAATGGGAGAGATAGGCCTTGCAACAGTGAAAACCAAATTTGGCAGTATTTCACTGTTAGGACATGTAGAACACATAAGTACATGTCCCACCTTTTACATACACTGCACCCTGCCCAGGGTGCTACTTAGGGCCTACCTAAGGGGTGCCTTATATGTATAAAAAGGGAAGGTTTAGGCCTGGCAAGGGGGAACACTTGCCAAGTCGAATTGGGAGTTTAAAAATGGACACACAGACACTGCAGTGGCAGGTTTGAGACATATTTACAGGGCTACTTATGTGGGTGGCACAACCAGTGCTGCAGGCCCACTAGTAGGATTTGGTTTACATGCCCTGGGGACCTCTAGTGCACTGTACTAGGGACTTACTAGTAAATCAAAAATGGCAATCACGGAAAGACAACTACACATATATTTTATTTAGGAACACTTGCACTTTTGTACTGGATAGCAGTGGTAAAGTGCCCAGAGTAACAAAAACTGCAAAAACAGAGTCCAGCACACGTTAACAGCCTGGGAAACAGAGGCATAATGTTAGTGGAGACCATGCAAAGGATGCCAAGTCTAACACGCCCCCCCCAGCTGAAAGCAGGGAGCAACTACCCAACCTCATGGGAGTTCTCATCACTAAGGCGGAAGAATCTTGGCAGACCATCAGCATTGGCGTGTTCTGTACTAGGGCGGTATTCCACCGTAAAGTCCATACCCTGTAGGGAAATGGACCAACTCAACAGGTTTTGATTCTCACCCCTCATCTGCATTAACCATCTGAAGGTCCTACGGTCAGTCTAAACCCGGAAGTGACTCCCAAACAAGTAGAGTCTTAGCTTCTTCAGCGCCCAGACCGCAGCAAAAGCTTCATTCTCTATGGCACTCCACCTATGTTCCTGGTAAGTAACCTCCTGCTAATGAAGGCTACGGGTTGATTTAGGCCCTCCTCATTCAGCTGTGAGAGTACTGCTCCTATTCCATGCTCTGAAGCATCTGTTTGCACAACAAACTCCTTGGAGTAGGCATATGCCTGCATATGGAAGCCTTCACGTCATCAAAGCGTGCTGGCAAGCCTCTGCCCAGATTACCTTTTTTGATTGCTTCTTCGAAGTCAACTCATTCAAGGGGGCAACAATTGTGCCATATCCCTTGACAAACCTGTAATAGTCAGTGAGGTCTAAAAAGGCTCTCACATCAGTCTGGGTCTTGGGAGGCTCCCAAGCCAGAATGGTGTCAATGTTTGGCAGTAGGGGTGCCACCTACTTACTCCCTACCTGGTGTTCCAAATACACCACTGCTCCCTGTCCTATTTTGTACTTGCTTGCCTTAATAGTGAGGCCTGCCTTTTGCAGGGCCTCCAACACTCTGCAGAGGTGCTGCAAGTGTTACTCCTAAGTGGAACTGAACACAGCAATGTCATCCGGTATGCTGCACTGAAGTCATCCAGCACAGTCAGCCCCTGGTTGACCAACCTCTGAAATGTGGCAGGGAATTCTTCATTCCAAATAGCAACACTTTAAACTGGAAGTGTCCATCTGGGGTAGAAAATGCTGACCTCTCCTTGACCCCCTCAGTTAAGGCAATCTACCAATACCCTGACATCAAATCAAATGTGCTGAGGTATTTGACAGCTCCCAGCCGATCTATGAGCTCATCAACCTGGGCGATGGGGTGCGTGTTAGTTTTAGTGACCACATTTGATCCCGGTATTCGACAAAGAACCTGAGCTGTTGGGTGGCACCAGAAGCAGCAGCCTTTGGGACCAAGACCACAGGGCTGGCCCAAGGACTGCTAGAGAACTAAATCACCCCTAGGGCACAGACACCTCATCTTTGATGCTGATCCTGACCTTATCAGTCACCGTGTAAACCTTCTGTTTAATGGGTGGACTGTCCCCAGTGTCCACATCATGTGTACACAAGTGCGTAACCCCTGGGATCAGGGAGAACAGGGAGGCAAACTGATCCAAAACCTGGTGACAGTCCCTCTGTTGTTCTGCGGTCAGGGAATGGGAGAGGTTCACTCCCTCCACAGACCCATCTTTCTCTCCAGCAGACAGGAGGTCAGGAAGGGGCTCACTCTCTTCCTCCACCCCATCATCTGTTGTTAGGAGCATGGACAATTCAGTCCGCTCAAAGTGTGGTTTGAGGCGGTTCACATGCAGAACCCTTAAAGGGTTTCTGGGAGTCTGCAAGTTCACCAGGTAGGTGACTTCACTCTTGCACTCCACCACCTCAAATGGCCCAGTCCACTTGTCCTGGAGCACAATAGGCTCCACTGGCGCCATTACCCATTCTTTTTGCCCAGGCTGAAACTCAACCAGAGTAGCATTCTGGTCATACCACCGTTTCATGTCTGCCTGGCTGGCTTCCAGATTCTCTTGTGCAAGAGTTCTGAAGAGCGCAGTCTAGTTTCTGAAGGCCAGCATGTAGCTAAATACATCCTAGGAAGGTTTACTGTGGTTTTTCTCTAAGCCCTCCTTCACCAGTCTCAAAGGTCCCATAACAGGGTGGCCATACAGTAACTCAAAAGGACTAAATCCAAGACCTTTTTGATGCACCTCCCTGTAGGTGAACAGAAGGCATGGCAAGAGGACATCCCATTTCCGCCTCAAGGGCTCTGACAGGCCCATGATCATGCCTTTCAAGGTGCGGTTGAATCTCTCAACCAGACCATTGCTTTGAGGGTGGTAAGGAGTGGTGAACTTATATGTTACCCCGCACTCCTGCCACAAAGATTTCATATACGTGGATATGAAATTAGTACCCCTATCAAATACCACTTCCTTGGGGAATATCATGCGGGAAAAACCCCCCATCAGTGCACGAACCACCACAGGGAAAGTGATTGACCTCAAAGAAATTCATTCTGGGTACGGGTGGCATGGTCCACCAAGACCAAGATGAACCTGTTGCCCAGGGCTGTCTTGGGATCTGGAGGACCCACAACGTCATTACAGATCCTCTCAAAGGGGGTAGTAACCACTGGAAAAGGTTGGAGGGGAGCCTCACAGTTCCACCCACTCTTGCCACTTGCCTGACAAGTCTGGCAAGATCTGCAATGAGCATCTGAGTACCTGCGCATTAGGGGCCAGTAAAAGTGGATGTTAAGCCTTTCAAAGGTCTTGTCCTGCCCCAAATGTCCAGCTAAAGGCACATCATGAACCAGAACCAGTAGGAAGGCTCTGGAGCACTGGGGTACCACCAGCACATGGGCTGACCCAGGCTTAGCAACCTTAGGCTCACTATACAGGAGGCCGTCCACCCAAAAAATCAGGTGAGATCCTGGCTCCTTGACAGCTGCCTGGTCTGCAGCCTACTGCTGCATACCCACTAGAGTAGGGCATGTCTTCTGTGCCTCACAGAATTCCTCCCTGGTGGGTCCCCCTTCCTGCTGCCACTGTGACAGCTCAGGGATCTCACCCAGTTCAGCCATCTGTTCCCCTGTAGGCTCCGGGGCTTCACCCTCAGGCTCCGCCTCCTCCCAGATCATGGGAACTTCTGGGGCCAGAGTCCCACACCCCCTGCCCTTTCTCTTTTTGGCAGTCCCCTGGGCTACTGTTTCAGGCTTCAGGGGCTCTTGACCACCCTGACGGGCTGCCATTAATCTGGTGGATGTGCATACCCACTTAGGCAGACCCAACATCTGCAAATGTGACCCATGTTCCACCTCCTTCCAAGGGTAATCCTCCAGGTCATTGCCAAGCAAACAATCCACAAGCATGGTTGGACTCACAGCTACCTTCAAGGAACCTGAGACCCCCACCATTCAAACGGAACCTGCACCACTCTTAAGAGGCACTCTGAGTTGTCCACTGCAACTAGTAGGTGAAGTACACAGGGATTTATCTGCTCTTCAGACACGAGATGACTCCTCACTGTAGTCACACTGGCTCCTGTGTCTCTCAGAGCCTCCACCCTCTGTCCATTAATGGACGCCCACTCCCTGTACTTTTTAGTGTTCCCAGGCACTAGGGTTCTCTGGACCATCTCACTGTTCCCTAGTGAGACAAGGGTCATCTCAGCTGGCTCCCACCCACCTGGATCCAACTCCTCCCCAAGCGCTACACTAACCAAACCCTGTGACTGATGACCAGTGGGTGCCAGTGTACTCTTGGGGCATTTGGGATCCCCCCTCACATGACCCAGCTGGTCACATGCATAACACTTAAGTGGGGGACCCCCTTCCACAGGTTTCCCTTTGGAGAACCATGGCTTCTTTTCACTGGGGGGTTGGGAATCCTTACCCTGGGAATTAGATTGGGGCCCTTTAGAGAACTCCCCCTGTTTACCCTTACCACCCCCTTCTTCTGAGAGAGACCCTGTCCACCCTTGGCATAGTGTCCTTAATACCTCTTGTGGACCCTGGTGCTCTCCCAGCAGTCAGCTTCCTGCGCAAGCTTCCTGGGGTCAGTCGGCTTGCTGTCAATCAGGTACTGGTGCAGCTCTGGAAAACATAAACTGCAGAAGTGCTCCCAAGCAATTAAATTGTAAAGCCCCTCATACTTTGTCACCTTACTGCCCTTCACTCAACCATCCAGTGTCCTGAAAAATGAATCCACACATTCCAACCAGGATTGACACTCTTTCTTTTTGTTGGACCTAAATGTGTCCTTATACTGTCAGGGGTCAGACCATATCTTTTGAATAGTGTGTCTTTCCTTATGGTGTAGGTGAGTCCCTAAGGATCCCTTAAGGATTTCAAGGTGTCCCTCTCCTCTACCTCAAAATGCTTCAACAGACCTGCCCCCCACAATGAGCATCAGGGAACAGATTCATATGGCGAGCAGACTCATACCCCTTGAACCTCAAGAATATGTCTTCCTCCCTTGTGTAGTCTTTCACTAGATCTTCTGGGATGTGCACCCTTCTCTCAGGCTGCACTGTGCTGTTGGTGCCACCATCCCTACTAGACCGGAACCTCTGATCCAGCTCCCTCAAGCTGAGCTCAGGAGCCAACAATAACTTTTTCTCTTCTATGGCCATCCTTATTTTCTCCAACTCCAACTGGTGAGCCCTCTCTGCCTATCTGTCCTGCAACTCTTCAGGAGTCAGACCCTTGGATGAAACACTGCTACCTGCCCTGGAGACCCTCTCCCTGGACATAACAGGCCCACCCACTACACAATTGTGGGTGGATTGCTTTTCCTCCTCCCGTCCTCCTGTTCTTTGTGCCCCTCAGCTTATTTGGCTGTTACCCAGGCCCTCAGTGCCTTTTGCTGCTCCTCCTTCCTGTTGGAGCCGTTAATGGGGCAAGCAAGAGTTTAGCAGAACTGCCTCAACTGGTCAACTGTATAGCTCTCCAGTTTCCCTAAATCAAAAGCAGCTCCAGCTGTTACATTTCCAGTTTGGGATATGATGAAAAGTCAACAAAAGTGCAAAATTCCAAAGGCAGAAATCAAGTTCCCAGTAAAGTTCAAAAAGTCAATCAATGATCACCAAAAATATGGAAGTGGAACAAAAAAGAGAAAAATCAAAAACAAACTGTATGTGGTCACGTAATGGTCTGCACTGAAAACAGTAGTGTACACTTAATCACTGTACATCAGGTACAAATACAAATCCAATCCCAACCGCTGATCACCAGTGTTAGAAATGGGGTGTTTGGTTGGCAATCAGGTTACCCCTGTCTAAGTAAGGACCCTCACACTAGTCAGGGTAAAGGAGAATCACCCTCATTTATCCCCCACCCACCACCAGGGTAGCATGCACGAGCAAGGAGCTTAACTTCAGAAGCAATGTCTAAAGTATGTGTACCAACTCACACAGAAAAATAGGGAATATTTATCTAAAAAAACCAGACAAAATGTCAAAAATCCAACATACACAAGTCAAGTCATCAATTCTCAAAGAATAATGGTCTTAAATCCTTTAGAAAACAGGGAGAGGGCTGTAATTTCACAAAAGTGCCTGAGTAGCAAAATAAAGCCGCACAGGTGAGTGTGCATTGAAAAAGGGCCAGCGATGCGTAGATTTCTCACTCGCAAGCAAGACTGTGCGTTATTCCTCCTCCGGTCAGGTCAGCATGCGTCATCTCTTCTCTCCCGCAAGCGAGCAATGCCTCGATCCGGACAGGCATCTCGGGTCCGGGCAGACTTTGCGTTATTTTTCCACACCCAACGATGTTGCGTTGAAAATCCGGTCACACGGTATCACAAAACCACGCTGCGTGGGGTTTGCGTCATTATCAGCCTTCGTTAGCGGGTGCTGCACATTGTTTCTCCAGCCGCATTGCATCAATCTTCCAGCTGCGGCGCAGGTGGAGCGTTGATTTCAGCTGTGAAGCCGGCGGCAGGTCATTTATCAGCTGTGTCACAGAAGGTGCGTCAAAAATGTCCAGAGTCGGCAGCATGTGTGTGGATTTTCAGTCTTTGACTACCAGCTTCACCTTTCAAGAGCCAAGGAACTGGTTAGGTCACCACTTGTCAGGACAAGAGTCTCAGAAGAGAGTCCAGGTGCTGGCAGGGGAAGTATTTGATGGCCCTGAGACTTCAACAACAGGAGACAAGCTCAGTTCAAGCCCTTGGAGATTTTTCATAAGCAGGAATGCACAACAAAGTCCAGTCTTTGTCCCCTTTCACAGGCAGAAGCAGCAACTGCAGGATAGCTCCACAAAGCAGTCACAGGCAGGGCAGCACTTCTCCTCAGCTGTTTAGCTCTTCTCCTTGGCAGAGGTTCCTCTTGATTCCAGAAGTGATCTAATTTTCAGGGGTTTTGGGGGCTCTTCTTATACCCCTTTTTGCCTTTGAAGTAGGCCTAAGAGAAGTCTCTGGTGTTTGCCAGATCCTGCTTTGCCCAGGCCAGGCTCCAGACACACACCAGGGGGTTGGAGACTGCATTGTTCAAGGGAAGGCACTGCCCTTTCAGGTGTAAATGACCACTCCTCCCTCCTAGCAACAATAGCTCATCAGGATAGGCAGGCTACACCCCAGCTCCCTTTGTGTCACTGTCTAGAGAGAGGTGCAAACAGCCCAACTGTCAAACTGACCCAGACAGGGAATCCAAAAACAGGCAGAGTCACAGAATGGTTTAAGCAAGAGAATGCCTCCTTTCTAAAAGTAGCATTTACAAACACACAATCTAAAAACCAACTTCACCAAAAGATGTATTTTTTAATTGTGAGCTCAGAGACCCTAAACTCTCTGCTCTCTAAGGGAATCTGCACTTTAATATTATTTAAAGGTAGCCCCCATGTTAAACTATGAGAGAGATAGGGCTTGCAATAGTGAAAACCGAATGTGGCAGTATTTCACTGTTAGGACATGTAGAACAAATAAGTACATGTCCCACCTTTTACATACACTGCACCTTGTGCATGGGGCTACCTACGGCCTACCTTAGGGGTGCCTTACATGTATAAAAAGGAAGGTTTAGGCCTGGCAAGTGAGTACACTTGCCAAGTCGAATTGGCAGTTTAAAACTGCACACAGACACTGCAGGTCTAGGCCTGAGCCATGTTTACAGGGCTACTTCTGTGTGTGGCACAACCAGTGCTGAGATCCCACTAGTAGCTTTTGATTTACAGGCCCTGGGTACCTCTACTGCACTGTACTAGGGACTTACGAGTAAATCAAATATTCCAATCATGGAAAGTCAATTACACATATATTTTATATAGGAACACTTGCACTTTAGCATTGGATAGCAGTGGTAAAGTATCCAGAGAAACAAAAATATCCTTAGACATCACCCTGAGTGCACATGTGTGCACCGCTGACCATGGGCACCAAGGATGCTCAATCAGCTTGAAACTGATAAGATACTTCCTTGCCATCAGCTCAACAGCCAAAAAACCGTTGTCATCCTGGGAAAGCTTTAAAGCAGAATTCGCCAGACTGCAAGCCAGGCCTGTTTCCATCAACAATAGGCCGATTATACAAAGGTCAACTCATCTATCTCATCCAATAAGAATAGTGAAAAGGAGGATCAGTTCACTGTGTGGAGAGATTTTCAAAAATTGCCAATGTATCCCACAATTTTAGATAACCTAATAGAGGCCAGAAGGCTTCTAAAGAGGGAGCAAAGAAATCTACGATGTGAGAACATAGTATTTCCTGGGCAAAAATATTCTTTGACAGTAGGTTAAACAACTCTCCGAACACCATAAATGGGGTTGGGTGACCCCTTCCTAATGTTGCCTCCTCATATATTTCTGAATCTACTTGGTATCACGTTTTATCTGCTCATTGTAAGACACCAGCTCCCTTGCCCGGGTCCTCCCCTTAAGACAATGCCCCAGTCCTTACAGCTCCCCCACCAGCCAAGAATGGGAGTAGTGATTGTGACTCACTTCTGGCCACAGTCTCAATCATTACAGTTAAAAACAAATCTCCTAGGGGTACAGAGATGCTGTGCCAGGTCCAGGTGGATTTTCTTACACAGCATGTAAGGATGATCCATCTTTATGGGGTGCACACTTGACACCACTCTTTGGCAACATCTTGCATCCAAACCACATTCCCACTGCATGGTACTGTTCGATATGTGCACCAATATTAAATGGTGGATACAAAATGGCCAAATATTTTTCAGGTGTCTTTCTAGACAAGTTGCAGCTTTGGGCTTACACCAATCACATTCTTCACCTAATCAAAACTGGGATCACAAAGTATGTTGGCACCTCAACTAACATTGTGTCACTTTAGTTGGCCATTTCCCAAGTCAAGTCCAATAATCACCCGGTATACATGGGTTTAATTTATTATAAATCCGCATTTGATGCCATTGATAGCGGGAAGATTGCAGCAAATTGGCTGCTTTTAACATCCTTAGTGATTTTCTAAAAGCCCTGCAACTGCTACACAAAGATGCATGGGTCAGAACTAAAATTGTGGATGGCTCATGCTTGTCCAGGCCTATCTACACAACTCAAGACCTCAAGCAGGGTTATGCCTTGCTCCAACCATATTCAACGTATCCCTGTCTGACCTTACCCCAGCCCTAAATGCAGTGAACTGTCACGTTCCTAGGCTGGGGACTTCCATCAGTCACACCTGCTACACGCAGATGACTTGGGCCCTCATTATGACTTCGGCAGTCTTTTTAGAAGACCACAGAAGCCACGGGTGCCAGAAGACCACCAGTGCTGGCTGTCTTCCGACCACCATATCACGAGTGCTGATGGATTTCTGCCATCATTTTGGCAAAAATCTTCCAGTAATCATGGTGGCGGTAGGAGGCACAGGGGAGGTTCCACCAACCAGCCGTACCCTGCCAAAAGGACTCCACTGGCAGTGTCCTGATGGTGGGGCACCGCCTGTGGTGGATGCACCTGTTTCCGTTCCCTGCCGAACGACTTCCTTGCCGGACAAGGTAAGTCGATCGTCCGACAGGGGATGGGGGGTGTTGTGTGTGCATGTGTGTGTAGGTGTTGTCTGCATGTTTGAGTGTTAAGTGTATATGCCTGTGTGTATGTGTGTGTGTGAGTGTTTGAATGGTGTATGATTGTTAAAGTGAGTGCGTGTTGGCATGTTTGTGTGAATCCAAGTATGAATGCATGTGAGTGAATGCGTGCTTGGATGTGTGTGAGTGAATGCATGCATGGATGCATGTGAGTGAATGAGTGTATCTGAGTGTTGGGGAATTAGTGTATGCGGGTTGTGTGGGTTTGTGTGTGTGGGTGTATGTGGGGAGGGAGGGTGGGGTGCTGTGGAGAACGGGGGTGGAGGGGTGTGCTGTACTGGGAGCAATGTGGGGGTTCTGTTATGGAGGGGGTGGGAGGGTATTGGGATTGCAGGGGCTATTGGGGGAGTCATCTGCTGGTGACAGGAAATAAATTTCCTGTCACTGGTAGCCTTTCGGTCAGGGTTTTCTTGGCAATACTACCGCTGTGGAAACCCTGGTGGAAAAAAGACTTGTGATGCCGCTGGCGGTCTTCAGTGGACCTCAGTGTCAGAGATGCTAATCTCCAGCCAGGCTGTTCAACTGCCCTGGCGGTATAAGCGGGGATGTGAGGCCAACCTGCCACATTCATAATGTGGCAGTTTTCACCTCCGGCCCGTCGACAGTGAGCCCGCCACTGTGGCCCTGGCAGTCTTTGGTTTGCCAGGATCATAATGAGGGCCTTGGTCTTGATCAGTCGAACTAAGGTTGGCGTACAGCCTCTTTTGAATGTCACGTCAGCTTATTCAGCCAGGAATGGGCTAATTATCAATAATAGACCAATATCCTTGTAATCCATCGCTCTAAGCAGCATAAGCCTAATTGGTCTTTAAATCGAGAAAAGATTAGGGTCACCAATTGTTTTAGGTATCTCAGCATTCTATTCAATGGGCATGGACGATTTGGGGACTAATTAGAAGAAATCAAGAAAAAGGGTCTAGCCTTGGCATACGGAGTGGGACGCCTCCGCACACAAATGGAATGCTCCACATATACACTGTTTCTGCAAGTCACCAAAACAAAGGTCCTCCAGACTCTAGCTTTTGGAAGTGAGGTCCTAAGGGAGCGAGGGAGTAGTATTCTGGATGAAATGCTACTTAAAATCTACAACATATGTTCTAGCTTCCCTTCTATTCATCCCCTGCACAAATTAGGTTGGAGTTTGGCATTGCTAAGCAGTCATTTGCACGAAAGGTGGCCTTTGCAGTGTGTTGCAAACTGACCAGGGAAAGCTAACTTGGTCATTTTGTCTAGGCTGAAATAAATATAAGCACTCGCTCTCTGGCCAATATCTATTTGCATAAGGCCTTGAACACTCTTGGTCTAACAAATCCATGGGCTTTACCCATAGCCATCAACAATTAAAAAAATTGGCAAAAGAAAGCTCTCACCTGTTTTCGTCACTAGCTGACAAGGACTCTCCGTCTAGGCGATGCTATGGTTGGTTGACTCTTCATAGCTATAAGAGGTTAAAACAGCAGAGGTACCTAAGTGATTCTATTAATGACTGGACCAAGAATGAGTTAATGAAATATAGGTCAGGTCTTTGGCTGATCTTAAATCATCTTCCTGCATGGAAAAGGTCGGGGACAGATGAGTACTTCCGGCTAAATGCTCAGGGCCAAGAAAACATGGTTCACGTACTTTGCCTCTGCCCCATTCTCTTGGAGCACAGAGCTTTTACAGTGACCATGGAATGCATGTGGTATCAGGTCTTGCAGGGAGGCAGTAATGGCATGGTTTGAACCATTTGAGATTAGGCTTAGCTACGGTTTGGTGCAGTTTTTTCAGAGATTCAAGAAGAAATAGGGTTCTGATTCAGGTGGCAGAATTGGCCTGGGATGACAAAGCACTGTCCTTTTTCCCTCTTAGTTTTTGTGAAGCCTTTTTAGCTGCCCCAGTTGCTGCACTTGCACATACTGAGTTATTACATTTAGCACTTCACTAGAATGTCTCCGGATAAAAGTTTTCCTGTGACTGTTACAGGATTGAGTTTTAACAAACTGTTTTATTGCTCATCTGTCGATGTATCTGCTTGAATGTCCTCAGGAGCCGATCATTACCATTGTCTGGGTGTATGTTGCTCCTGAGTATTTAGCACTTTCTGTGTCCTCATTCATGGCACTAAGTCATATGTTAATGTTAGAGTTTGCTGGCCGCAAATGTTTAGTGATTGAATTTTAAAATATTGCCTTTCTGTCAACAGCAGCTTGGCCAGCAGTGTTTTTAGCGCTCCTTCCAACAATTGCACCACACTGGTCTTTTAGATGTTTGGCTTGTTGCGCTAGCACTTTTTTTTATAACAACATATCATGCACTTTATTAGAAAGCTCCTCGATGGGGGTGTTGGCAGGTCACAAATAAAGAATGACAGGACTCAGTTTGGCAATTAATATGAGCATTTATGAATAACGGCTGGGAGGGCAGCACAGCTTTAAGTCTGAAACCGCACTCAAATTCATCAACTCAAGCAGCCCTTTTTATATGCTTTTGCCACCTTGAAGGCGTCTTATCACTCATCATGCATTTTTAATTTAAGCGCTTGTTTGGTACATTGTATTACTACTTACGTCAGCATAAAGCCACGTTCCTCATGAAAAAGCATCTAATTACACGTTTGCAGGAAAGCGAAGGTTACATATCGGTCATGGGCACATTTATTATAAAACGGCAATACCTTTTTATCTCACGTTCTAAAAGCTGTCTGTATTTACTCCTTTCCTAACTCCAGACTTGGAACCCCCCGTCTGTGTGGCCTCCCTCACACAGCTGCTGGCCTCCAAGCATCAATGCTCATTGTGTTCCTGTCCTGAAACTCCCTTTACTTATGAACGTGGATTTGAAATGCGTGCCGTTCCTGTGACCATATTATCGAGTTATGATTCAAGCTTCTAGGCCCTTCTACTTGCAATTGCATTGTGAATAACTATGCCTTTGTCTCACTTCTCTGCCTCCTGAACTGACCTTTTTACTTGGATGCCATGAGCACTCGGGCCTGTATTCCTCTCTGAGCATATATGACTCTGCACGTTTTCCTCCTAACTCATGCATTAGCAAAAATGGGCCTTCTCTTTCTATATTTTCAGTAACATTCCCCCCTTTAGTTGAACTTTTAACTACTATTCCACCCTCTCTACTACATTCATTCATTTGGATATATACGTGATCGTCATCCTCCTTCACATTCCTGGCTACCCTAATGGTGAACATCCCACCTAACTTCTGGCTAACCTTCTTACAGCATCCTACCACTAACTATAAAATACAGAACATCAATAAGATCACCACAAGTATCGGGAATAACCCCTTAATCAGTCCTGATAACCAGGATGGCATCCATACAAACCATCCTGAAAACCATCCATCGGGGGCACCCCCCTCGTCTCTGCCATCTTCTTCCGTAAGTTATGTAGAGTCTGTATGGCCTCTGTGATTGTTCCATTGTCTGCATCGTTGGCCGGCACATAGGTACAACAGGCGGTTCCGATCTTGGCACAGACCCCACCCTCCATGGCCGTCATCAAGTCTACCACATACCTATGTTGCATAAGCATCACTCTCAGAGCCGCACCTCTTCCTTGACTGCATTGAATCCATCTTCAGTTGCATTAATTGTCTTCATCAGTTCCCATTGTGTTATCTGCAGCCAGCGTACCGTGGTCTTTGCTTGAACGAAGGGGAAGATGCTTCCAAAGAACAATTGGGCATCATTAAACAACTTGTGCTCTTGTGGAATGTCTTCCCAGGTTGTAGTACCCATGTACTCTGCATATCTCTTTTTCCGATGATGAAATAAAGTCATTGGATGGCTCATGGGGTGATCATATAACTTTGAGATGTCCACCCCTGGAATCACCAGGGAGGGGGTGTGCACAGTTACTAAGGAACAGAGACCTTTCCATCCGGAAGGAAGTCGCGAATACAGCCATTCTCTGCATTGCCAATAATAGTCCATCAGACTGGAGGTGCCCCATTGCATATCGGCATTGTACTTTGTGGTGATGCAATTGATGTTCCTTCCCACGGAGACTGTTCCATTCCCTCTGAATCATAAAAAGAAAACAATTGGTATTCTGCCTGCTAGGAGAGTTGTTGGTGTTTCCACTCAAGTTAATCTAGATATATTTTCATCCCACATAGCCTGACACTTCTGCTGGGTGCTATTATCAGTCTGATTTCCCATCCAGAGAGAGAGAGCTCTACATCCAAATGTTGCACCATGGTACCACTGACCACGAACATACACTGATCCATTTACTCGAAAATATGGCCTTTACTGACAATCTTGGGACATGGGTGAAGCTGAATAATTCTTACAGAAAAGTGTGGATATTGAAAGTCCCAGGAATCCCTGTTCTATTATTTTGCTCTTCCAATTTCTACTTTTATATTTCATTAACCCTGTCTCAGCCATCCTCCCTAACTTCACTACTAATTACTTACGATCTGTCAGGACATCTGTTATATCGGCTAATTCCTCCTCATATTGTGTGGTGTTTACTAGAAATGCTCCCTGTCTTATCAGCAAGGGTTGCATTTGTGCTCTCATCCTACAAAGGTACAAGTGCAATAAACATTGAGAAATATTTGGAGATACCTCTTTTGACGAATGTAGCCTGTCTGTATCACTAGCATGTGGAATCAAAGAACAAACAAAACATGATTCATTAGTAGTTTGCATGCCTATCTCTGTCATGTGCTGATACCATACATTGTCTAATAAGCTAGCATGAATATTGTGGGATATATTTTCATATTTATATACTTCTCTCTGCAAGCGCTTAGTATACTGACACATTGCCATGCGTGGACTAAAATACCATTGAAAGGTGATCGCTAACATAACAAAGCATGAACAGAAAAAACTAAATCGAAATACATAACTGTCCACTAGCAGTGTTGAGTAGAAGTTCCGCTGGCCTCTTTAGGAAGGACGTTGTCCTTCGTCTTTGTCTTTGTCTTGCTGCAAATGTTCCTGTGAAGATGGTGATGTGTGACATGAAGCCGGGGACAATCGAACATCTGATAGGTGTATCCATGGCTTCCTGCCCTTCACCGCTGTGGGGGTGCTCTGGGTCACTAAGTAAGGGCCCTCGAACTTGCGGTCTTTCCATCGTCGCACAAAATTGCGGATGCACACTTGCTGGCCCACGGAGATTGGACTGGTCTACTGGGCTGCGTTGGTGCACTTCTCTTGTCGTGCCACGTGTTTAGAGAAGAACTTGACAGACTTCAATAACTGAGATAGATAACTACTCATTTCCTGTCCTATGACCTCAGCTGTCTTTTGAGCATCTTTTCGCTGTCGAGCTATTGTTAAGGGAGTCGGCATAGGCCGTCATGTTACTATCTGGTGATGGGTCAAATGATGGTCACTTCCTGGTTGGTTTCTGAGGGCATATAAGGCTAGGGGAAGTCAGTACAGCCAGTTTTTCTTCATTGTGACACATAATTTACTAGTTTTGTTCTTCAACAGGCCGTTAAAGCGTTCCACAATACCATTACTTTGGGGATGATAAACAGATGATAATTTATGTTTTATTCCTAAAGAGGTGCAGATGTGCTGAAACATGGCATTAACAAAATGGGTGCCGTTATCTGAACGTATTGGTTCTGCGATTCCCCACCTAGGTATGACCTCCCTGCAGCTTTGGCATCATTATGTACTCATGGTCCTGACTCAATCCACCTTGAAAAGGTGCAAACTACTACGATAAGGTATCTGTAGGTATTACAACTTTCAATCATGTCAACAAAATCTATGTGTACATTTTTTAATGGGCCTGTTGGACGTGTTGTAGTTGATGTAATTCATTTTTAGTGTAGGTCTTGGACTGTATTGTTGGCATACCGTGCATTCTGCAATGTACATCGTAATCATTTCAGATAACTGCGGAATGAACCAGGCTGTCTGTAATGTGGCAAGAAGGTATTCTTTGGCAGTGTGTGCAGGGAGGTGTAGTTGCTAAAGGGCAATATACAGCAGAGCTTGAGGCATCACTGGCTTGCCTGTACTTTTTTGCCTATAGATAAAATCTGTTGGCGACTGTATACACCCTCGCTGCTCCCACAGCTCCCTTTCATGAGGTAGTGCTTGTTCTTGCAATTCGCGTAAGTGCAATAGTGCTGTCTCAGTGTATGGGGGTGGTAACTCAGTAGCACTCTGTTGTCTGTTTATCATCATCCCTAACGTGTGTTCATCTTGTTCACTGAACATTGGAGATGTTTTAGCTGCTTCTTTTGCTGTCCAGTCTGCCAAGGCGTTTCCCCTGGAGATAAGGTCTTGCTGATTAGTGTGTGCTGCACATTTTATAACTGCTACCTTAGATGGCAGTGTTAAGGCCTTTATCAGTTGTGCTAATAGATCTTAATGCATTACAGGGGATCCATCAGATTTGAGAAACCCCCTCCTTTCCCACCGGCGAATACTAGAATGCATGGTGGTGGTGACATATGCTGAATCTGAATAAATGGTGACCGCTAGACCTTCAACGTGCTGTAGCACTTCTATCATAGCGACTAACTCTGCAGCTTGTGCTGAGAAATGGGATGGAAGTGGTATCTGGCTCACTATCTGTAAGGTGTCAGAGGATCCCTGCTGCTCGGCTCTAACAACAGCTGCTCCTGAATGCCGAATCCCAGTCTCCTGATCTATAAAAGAGGACCCATCAACAAAGAGTAGCATACTCCCAGGGATGGGGTCCTCTCTTCCTCGCTCTCTTCATCTGGGGTGTAAGTAGCACAGTCATGTACCTGCTCATCCTCAGAAACTGGGTGTGCAAAGAATGTTGCTGGATTAACTGTGTGACACCGTACCACTTGCAAGGATGGTATTGACAGTATTACTTCATATCCAGATACTCTCTGAGTTGTAAGAGTGCTTTTGTTTCTCTGTAAAATAGCAAATACCGCATGCTCTACATACAGTGTCAAAGCTGATCCCATCACTATGGTGGCGCTCTTTTGAACCGCAAAGGCTGCTGCTGCCAGATCTTGCTCACATGGGTAATGCCCTTTCATGACGGGATCTAGCAGCCCACTGTAGTAGGCAATTGGTTTGTGCCCCTTAGATGTCTTTTGAGTCAGTACTACTGTCATTGTTGTTCCATTACAATGACAAAAGAGGTAGAAATGTTTTTTTGTAATCAGGTGTAGCTAACACTGGAGCATTTGTTATTGCTTCCTTTAGCTCCAGGAAGGCTGTTTCCCTGTCATCGGTCCAGTCTACTTTATTTGCATTTGCGTGGGACTCTTTTAAGGCTGTGAGAAGAGGTGCAGTTAGGGTGGCATAATCAAATATCCACTGTCTCACATAATTGCAGAGTCTTACAAACTTCTGCATCTGTTTAGTGGTTGTGGGCTTAGACATGTTCCTAATACTCTGTACTCTGTCTGGTGTCACCCTCCTCCCATCTTTGGATATTATCTGTCCCAAGTAGTGGACCTCTGTCTGCAGGTACTGTAATTTGTTCTTATCCACTTTGTAACCTTTTTCTGCAAGCATGCAGAGGAGACCAATGGTGTTTGTCTCACTTCTCTGCCTCCTGCACTGACCTTTTTACTTGGATGCCATGAGCACTCTGGGGCTGTATTCCTCTCTGAGCATATATGACTCTGCACGTTTTCCTCCTAACTCATGCATTAGCAAAAATGGGCCTTCTCTTTCTATATTTTCAGTAACAGGGGCCTTCAAGGTTTTCATACAGTTATATCCTAGGCATGTTAGATGCTCGGTTTGCTACATTAGCACTTTGTTAGTCAGTACACCATTCACTTCGTATAACGTCCTCGTACGATGGCCTCTATGGGTTTTATTGGACTGAATTTTAATATGATGTTTTTAGTATTCTTTTACATGTTTTGCACTGTATTGCAATGATTTTGTTTTTATAAATCATGCAATAAAATATTACTTCAATGGCCCTATGTGTGAGGAGTGTTGCTCTGTAAATAGTAGATTTTGTTTATTTTTCTCCTATTAATAAATGCACAAGCATTTCCTATGAGATTTGTGATGTTTTTGTAGTTAATAGTAAACGACAAATGTATGATGGCCTTTGAGACCACCATTTCTGCATCTCCCCAACTATAGGCTGTGAGAGCATAAGACCTGTCAATTTAATATACATTTCAGAGACTATCTCATTGTAGGTGCCCCAATTAATGAGATATTCCACATATAGATATTCCACATATAGATACAGGTTTATTGTTTAGGTACTCAAAACCATAACAATGTGGAAAATATTTACAGATACATTCAAATCGTTAATAAGTCACTGATAGCAGTCTTCTTGGTTTACACACACTCATATTGCTTGTTTGTGTGCTACTTCCTGATGCATATAAAACGCATTGTAATAACTAAATTGAGCTGTCCAGTCCCGTAACAATTCATTTGCTTCTTAAAAACGTAACTCATTCCATTTGTGATTAAAACGTCTCTTAATACCTTTGAATACCAAATTCAAACGTTTAGGCTGAGAAATGTCATCTTGTAGTTTCACCCCATCTCCCCAGTATCCCACCCCTTCCCTAATATATTGTTATTGTTATTTGTTTATTTGCGTGGTTACCAGGAACCATTGCATAAAACAGTTGGCACAGCCTTGCATATTTCCCTTCTAGTTGGTTAATTTCAATGCCAGCACTGGCCAAGATTGTCATGATGGAAGAGGTCTTATACCTGGGGGACCGCGTGAGGAGTTTAAGGAGGATGATGTTGCTTTATTGAATGCTGCTTTTCTGTTATCAGGGATAGAAATTTTGCTAGGGTGCAGTTCAATTGCAGGCTCCCAGATGCAAAACATGCCAGCACAGCTTTCCTCCTTGTCCGTAGGCTTCTTCCATTTAATTATTTCTTTAGTAAGGCTTTTCTTTCTAATACAAGATGAATACATGAACAGAGGACATGTTGAAGATCTTCTGTGAACACACTGCATAAGCGGCAAGTAGTGTTTGACCCGTCTCTCAGCTTGGGGGCTGCATTTAGAGCACATGGTAAAAGCACTAGTCGATGCTTTAAGAATTGCTCCTTTGTTTGCCTCGAGAAACCCTGGCCTAGATATGGGTGTGGTGCCAGAGACGTAGGTATACAGAGACATCCATGCGTGAGATCTCCGTGAGAAGGTTGCTTTGCCCTGCAGCAGTGATTGAAGCCTGATTGATTTCCCAGCTGCTTTTTTAAAGACATTATGCAAGATTGAGGTCCTTCAGAGGTCCTTCAGAGGCCCTGCCATCCTAAGTGAGTCATCTAGGTAGTCTCTGAACGGAGAGGTGTTCTTGCGTTCGAGCTCCTGCCACGGATAGTGGTTAAAGGAGTCCAAAGTGGCACCTTGAGATTTGCACCAGTTAATATATGCACTGTGTCTTGCCAGGGACTGATCCAGTAGGCCGAACTCCAGTCTCAATTGAGCGGGGGAAGTAAATTCAGGAAAGTTGAAGATCATCCAGTATACTGTGTGATTTAGGATTTCTGTGTTTCTGCCTCTTTGTACTTCACTCCTGTATGTTATTGTGGGCAAGAGTTTGGGTTGTAATATTTGTAAGAGAGGGGTGTATGAAGGACCATTCAAGTGTGTTTTTAATCTTTTTAGAGATAGTGCTATGTGTGACAGAACAGGGCTGATTGCAGAGGCCCCCCTAACTTGTTGCCCCCATTTTCCACTTTTTGCTGGTGTTTTCCTGACTCTGATGGTGCCCTGGGTACTGCTAACAAGTCCCAGGGCCTGTGTTCTGTGTAAAATCAGTATGCATATTAGGCTAATTATAATTGGCTAAGTCAACCTACCTATAAGTCCCTAGTATATGGTAGGGCATGGAGGTTTAGGGTCCCCAGCATAGGTAGTGCCCCCATAGGTGCACTGCTGAGGAGCCCAGTGAAATTTTTAATGCATGCCTGCCTTGATGGCTGCTTTTAAATTAAAGTTACATGCAAATTCGACTTTGGAATTAAAAGTAGTTCCAAAGTCTTAAACTACCTTATTTTTACATATACGTCATCCCTAAGGTGTGCATTATGTGCCCATAGGGCTGGGTGCCATGTAACTATAAGCAGGGACCTTATAGAAATAGATGTATAAGCCCTGGTGAGGTAAAACAGCCAAATTTGTTTTTCCCTTATTGTAGTGAATGGCCTCCATAGGCTAGAATGGAGAGACTTTATTGTAATTTTTAAAGTTCCCTTAAGTAACAGATACCAGAAGTTTGGTATCAAATTAATTGTTAAAATACATCCCACAACTTCCATTTGTTGGATTTAATATAACTTGTTCAGGTAAAGAGTTTTATACTTTACCTGAAAAGTTGCCAACTTCAGCCCTGCATTGGTTTTGCTGCTGTGATGTGATTGGCCAGCCTCTGGCAGCCTTGATGAGGTGTGAAGTGGCCTGGCTTCACACAAAGAGATGTGCCTTTGGGAGGAGATCTCCCCTCAGCTAATGGTGAGGCAGGAAGGGGGGGGGCTGCCAAACTGGTCTTCCAAGGCAGAGAAGGACATTTGGAGCAACCAAGCAACACCCCCACATCCTGCAAACCCAGACAATTAGGTGCCCCCTTGATTAGATTAGGAGAGGGCAGGATAGGGGTGTGTTTAGGATTTTTAGCCACACATCAGTGGGTGGGCTCAGCCAGATGTAACCTCCAAAAATCACTTTCAGGCATGATGGATTTTTGAGGAATGTTGCTCCCTGGGATTGATTTTCTCCACACTTCCCATGAAGTGGTCATCACAGGGGGAAGGACCCTGCCCCTGATTGTAGAACAAGGACCCCCCTGTTTTTCACCCAGGGACAAGGATAAAACTGGCATACCTGCACCCACACCTCAGATCCCCATCAGATTCCAACAAGGAAGAACTACAGGAGAAGAAGGACTGCCCTGCTGGACCCCTGGCCTGCACATGGACCCTGCACTCTGAAGGACTGCACCAGCTGCACACTTGGGCTTCACCACAAGAAGGACTTTGCCTGGCTTCAACTGGTTCAAGGAGGGACTCCCTGTTTGCTACAGGTGAAAAATTGCTAACCAGAGTCCCCTGCACCAGCTCCTGAAGAAACTAACCAGCTGACCACTGTCCAGTGGCCAAAAAGGAGTTTGCGCCAGGTGCATTCTGGAAGTTGTAGTCCACAACCCCAAGGATCATCTCAGAGCTTCTGGAACCTTGGGGTGAGCTGTGGACCCCAAATGAACCTTAAAGGAACATCTGGAAAAAGATCTAGAAGTTTGGAGAAGTTTGGAGAACTTTTGAAAAAAGCTCCATAGAAGGACTGTCCCGCCGCGGCAACTCTAGCCGGCTTGCTTCAATCGTGGCCTGGGCTGACGTGCAGGTTCCTCCCAGTGAAGAAAATCTCCCCAAAAAAGACTAAGGCCCTCATTACAACATTGGCGGTAAATCCTGCTTACTGCCGTGCAGAAGACCGCCAACACACCGCCGCGGCCGCGGAAATCCGCTACAGCTATTACAACCCACAGCTCAGAATCTGCCAAAATCTAGACACCCACAGAAGTCCACCATACCAAAGGTCAGTGATAAACTGTCGATACCAAAACCTCCACCGTCACGCCAACAGCAATACGCCCACACTATCATGACCCACGAATCCACGCAGTGGTCTTTCAACCGCGGTATTCTATTGGCGGTACATACTGCTGCGCTCAAAATACACACACACATACAGAACACTACCACATTGGACAATTCCAAATACACACACCTGATACACATACACACACCACTCTCGCACACCCAATACAATATAAAACACACACCCACATTAGCCACAAACCCTTACAATGAACAATTTGGTAGAAGCAGAGAGACAGCAAAGCAAAGACCACACCAGCATACAGAGGCACACAACACCATCACACATACACATCCACGCACAAAACACCACACACCCCTAAACATCACCCCACACATCACAAACACACCACCTCGCACATCACCCACACCACCCCATGGCACCGCAAAGACACCCCAGGTTTTCTGAGGAGGAGCTCAGGGTCATGGTGGAGGAAATCATCCGGGCAGAGCCACAGCTCTTCGGATCACAGGTGCAGCACACCACCATAGCTAGGAAGATGGAGCTATGGCGCAGAATCGTGGACAGGGTCAAGGCAGTGGGACAGCACCCTAGAACACGGGATGACATCAGGAAGAGGTGGAACGACCTACGGGGGAAGGTGCGTTCTGTGGTCTCAAAACACCACATTGCGGTTCAGAGGACTGGCGGCGGACCCCCACCTCCTCTCCCACAACTAACAACATGGAAGGAGCTGGTCTTGGCTGTACTGCATGTTAAGGGCCTTGCAGGAGTAGGTGGAGGAATGGACTCTGGTAAGTCAAATCTTAACTACTTCATCCCCCACCCTACCTGCATGCTATCACATACCCCCACCCCCGCCCTCACTCCCATCACTCCAACTCCTCACATATGTCCCACTATCACAAACCACACATCCCAACAACAAGCCCTGCATGCAACAACAAAGCATCGACACCCATCACCAATGCATGTCCACTACACATACACGCACAGACCCCTAAACAATTATCACACAAGGTCCTACACAAGAATGTAAGCACTGGGGTACAGGGTCACCCACCCATTGCACACCATGGCACACACAGATGCAATAATCATGCCTTTACACCCCTGCAGGACTCCTACCCAACGTCACTGGACAGGAGGTTCCAGATATGTCCACTCCACCCACAGAAAAGGCCCACAGTGATGACAGCAGCTCTGTCCAACTGGATCTAGATGACCAGCCCAGCCCATCCGGGACCTCAGGACAGTCGGTTCCCCTGACACAGTCACAGGCCACCACAGAGCCTCCCCCTCAGGAAACACCAGCACAGCATCCACCCAGCGGGCCCATACCTCTGTCCCCAGGACACGTCAAGCAGCAGTGTGTCCACCACTACAGGGAACCCAGGCTAACCCACCACCCCAAGAACAGCAGGGACCTGGGGGCAGTGGCAGTAGGCACACATTTCAGGGGAAAGAGGCCCAGGAAAAGCAGGGAACTGGGAGATCTGCTGTGCGACAGGTGGAGGACAGGCCCAGGGAACCCACTCTCCACTAGGCCCTCTCCAACATCATGGGAGCGTACCATCATTCCCAGAAGACGATGGCAATGGTACTGGCCAAGTTTCAGGAGACCCATCAGCTGCAGGAGGAACAGTATTTGGGGTTCAGGGAGGAACTCAAATCCATCAATACCACCCTGGGCACCATTGTAGGGGTGCTGAAGGACCTCATGAACACCAGGAGGGACACTGTGGCACAACAAGGGGCCTCTGACACTAGCCTGGACAATGAACTGCCCACGACCTCCGCCGGCGCTAGTGGACAGAAGGCTCCGCCACAGGACCACGACACCAGTACCCCACCCCCTGCAGATAGAGAACCACTCCGCAAGCGGTCCCTGAGATCCAGGACAAAGACAGAGAACAATGCCAAGATCCCCGCCAAGAAATGAGACCACCCTAAATGTCATCCTTCTGTCCCACTTTGTCACCCTGTCCATCCTTAAACTGCCCTAGCTCCACTTCCTATGCCCCTTTGGACAATGCACCTGTGAGACAAATAGACTGGACTCTGCCATGGACAATTCCTCCAAGATCACCCCTGACCATTTTACAACTCCCTCCGCTATTTATCATGTAAATAAACACCCTTGAACCACAAAACAATCTGGAGTCAGTCTTTGCTTTCACAAATGTGTACTTGCAATAAGTGCGGGAAATAGCAATGTCCATTCCATTGTCAACATACCTATGTCACACAGCTCTAGTCCATGAGGTAATATAGCAGAGGTCACACAGTGGGACCCACATCTGTGAAATCGAGAGGGAAAGTGACAAATTAGGGTCCATACACTGAGCGAAAGTGACAGACAGATGAGAGGTCGAACAATTTTATCAGATGTAGGAGGCAGTGATGTCTTCTTACCTGTGTCTCACTGGAGGTATTGTGGGATCACAGTGTTTCTGTTGTCTATATCCTCTTCTTCTGCCTCCTCTTCTTCACTGTCCACAGGCTCCACAGCTGCCACAACACCTCCTTCTGGACCATCCTCCTGCAGAAAAGGCACCTGTCATCACCAAACCAAGTTGTGCAGCATACAGCAGGCCATGATGATCTGACACACCTTCTTTGGTGAGTAGTAAAAGGAACGACCTGTCATATGGAGGCACCTGAACCTGGCCTTAAGGAGGCCGAAGGTCCTCTCTATAACCCTCCTAGTTCACCCATGTGCCTCATTGTAGCGTTCCTCTGCCCTTGTCCTGGGATTCCTCACTGGGGTCAGTAGCCATGACAGGTTGGGGTATCCAGAGTCACACTAACCCGTAGGGACAACCCCAGACCCAGACAACTATTAACACTGTATAGTGTCCTTGTCCTCACCTAATAGCCACACACGGTGCCTCTGGAGTTGCCCCATCACATAAGGGATGCTGCTATTTCTCAGAATGTAAGCGTCATGCACTGAGCCAGGAAACTTGGCATTCACATGGGAGATGTACTGGTCAGCCAAACACACCATCTGCACATTCATAAAATGGTATCTCTTCTGGTTTCTGTACACCTGTTCACTCCTGTGGGGGGGGTACCAAGGCCACATGTGTCCCATCAATGGCACCTATGATGTTGGGGATATGTCCCAGGGCACAGAAGTCACCTTTCTCTGTAGGCAAATCCTCCACCTGAGGGAAAACGATGTAGCTGCACATGTGTTTCAGCAGGGCAGAAAACACGCTGGACAACATTGGCTGAGACATCCCTGATGCTAAGGCCTCTGTTGTTTGAAAAGACCCACTTGCCAGTAAATGGAGTACTGACAGGACCTGCACTAGGAGGGGGATTCTTGTGGGATGCCGAATAGCTGACTTCAGGTCTGTCTCCAACTGGGCACACAGTTCCTGGATTGTGGCACGATCAAGTCTGTAGGTGACTATTACATGTCGCTCTTCCATTGTCAACAGCTCCACCAGTGATCTGTACATCGGAGGAGGCCGCCATCTCCTCACCTGCCCCAGCAGACGTGCTCTATGGATGAGAACAGCGATCAGAGGGTCAGCCAACACTGAGGTACCAAAAAAACAACTTTCTTACACACAATTGTCAATCCTCTATGTGCCTGTCTTAGTGTGTATGCAAGGCCTAGATATGTGTGACGCATTTAAATTAATGCCACATGGCCCCCTGAAAAGGTGGCTGCCTGACCTGTAATGTAGGACAAGGGGATATGAGGTAACTGCACTGGTATTGTACACCGTTGCCGTAGGCAGTCGAAGACCGCGGCGCAATCCTGCATTGGTTAACATTGGACCCTATGGGTCACATGAGCCAATGACGATGTACGCCGGCGGTGACGGTACGCATCGCCGCGGATGTGACCACCATTTTCTCTCTGTTCTCTCACTTGATACCTGATCTTCGACAGGAGAGGACCTACACTGCAAGTGCTGCTGTGACCTCAGTCTAGAAGCGACAATGGCTCAAGTGTCTGGGGAAAGGGCCCCTGCCTTCACATCAGAGGAGTTGGAGAAACTAGTGGATGGAGTCCTCCCCCAGTACACGCTACTCTATGGTCCTCCAGTCAAACAGGTGAGTACACTGTGAGCATGCTGTATGGGGAATGCCTGTTTGGAGTGGTGTGGATGGGAGATGGGGGTGGGATGAGGCGTGCATGATATGACGGTGAGTGCATGTGCTTCAGGGCAAGGGTGGGAATGTGGGCCAATGACTGTGACGGTACGGACAGGTAATGTATTACCTTTTCCCCTGTACTATTCCCGTAGGTCAGCGCCCACCAGAAAAAAGATATTTGGTGTGCCATCGCCAAAGATGTCCGGGCCCTGGGGTCCACCACAGATGGAGCACCCACTCCCTTAAAAGATGGGAGGACCTTCGCCGCTGGAGCAAGAAGACGGTGGTGGCCCAGCTGGGGATGGTTTCCCAACGTGGGAGGGGTGCCCGTCACACCATGACCCCCCTGATGTTCCGGATCCTGGCGGTGGCGTATTTAGAGTTTGATGTGCGCTTGAGGGCATCACAGCAGCCACAAGGGGGTGAGTACAGTCACATCCATCTGACTCTGTGCGCATTAGGAGGTGTCTGAGTGGGGGAGGTGGGCTGTGGGTTCCCCTAGGCTAGGGCGAGCCTTGTAGGCAAGGACCCTTTGTGAGGCAGGCAAAGTGGCACCCCAACCCCACCAGTAGTAAAAACCATCTACCCTAGTCAGGCTCCTGTGACTTCCATGCGTGCAGCAATCGGGCATAGGCCATGTACCCAATGTCCCTGTGATCAATAAGGGAACTCTAAGTGCATGGTGTAGTGCAGAGGGCTGCTGTGTCTGTAGTGTCCGCCAACGGTAGCGGTATTTCATGCACTGAACATGTCTTTCTACTTTCTTTCCCCCACCCTTTTTGTGCTCTCCCTGTTCTTGTGTGCATTAGCATCATCAGGCGGAGGAGCTGTGCCACCTGAGCAGGAGGGAGTTGCATCCCACATGGCCCTGTAGGGCGAGACTACGGAGTCAGAATTCACCAGTGGGATGGAGAGCGAGGGGAGCTCCACGGTGGGGACTGGAGCAGAGACCAGCGACACCGACTTCTCCTCTGATGGGAGCTCCCTTGCAGTGGCAGGCCCCTCTGTGCCCCGCATCTTCAGGTACAGCCGCCACCCCCACTACCAGCACCACCCTCCCAGCAACCCCTCAGCGTGTGCCCCGTGGCGGCTCACCCAGGAGGGTGGGCATCTTCTTCGCCCCAGGCATCTCAGGCCCTGCCCCAGTCAGCCCTGCTGCCCTCAGTGAGGAGGCCATTGACCTCCTCAGATCCCTCACTGTTGGGCAGTCTACCATTCTGAATGCCATCCAGGGTGTTGAGAGGTAGTTGCAACAGACCAATACATATCTGGAGGACATTCATTCTGGCTGGGCAGCCCAACAGCGAGCATTTCAGACTCTGGCCTCAGCAGTGATGGCAGCCATTGTCCTTGTGTCCAACAGCCCCCCTCCAACTTCCTCCACCCAGACCTCAGCCTATCCCAAGCACACCATCAGACCAGCATGCACACACCTCATCATACAAGGGTAGCTCTGGCAAACATAAGCACCACACATCCCACAGGCACTCACATAAGCATCATACCCATGCACACATACCAACATCCACTGCCTCCACTGTGTCCCCCTCCTCCACGTTTCCCTCCTCCCTCCCTGTCACGTCTCCACTCACACCTGCATGGACTACATCTTCAGCCACTACCTCCTTCACCAGCACTCTCATCAGCACACACCGCTCACGTGCAATCACCACCCCCACTACCATTCACACATCCCCTGTGTCCTCTACCAGTGTGTCTGTGAACCCCCCTCCCAAAGTACACAAACACAGTCACACACCCACCCAACAGCCATCCAACTCACGACAGCCTCCAGCCCATGTACCTTCACCCAAAGTCAGCAAACGAACACCTCCTACAACCACTACCTCTTCCTCCACTCCCAAGCCCTGTTCATCTACCCGTCCCAGTGTGTCTAAAAAACTTTTCCTGTCAAACCCTGACCTCTTCCCTTCACCTCCCCCACCCCTTCCATCCCCTAGGGCGCGCCTTTCCAGGTCCCAACCCAGCACCGCAGCCATCACATCAATGGGCACAGTGGTGCCAGCAGCAACCGTCTTCTGGGGTGCGCCAAGCAGCAGGGCTGCCAGTGTCCCAAGGAGCGAGGCCAAGGACATTCCCCCATCTCCAAAACAGAAGAAGTTGCCCACACCCCGAAGGGAGAAACCAAAACCTCTGCCACCAAAGGCTCAGCCAAGACAACAGTTGGGAGTGTCAAGACAGCTGCGCCACCATCCAAGGTGGGGAAGGTCCTGAAAAAGAAAGGCAAGTTGCTGCCAACCTGCATGGCGGACAAGACCGCCACCAGCACCGCCACATGCACCGCCGCCACGGCCACCGTCACCAGCACTCAAGATACTGAGCCCTTCACCAGTACCGCAGACACTGAGCCCTTCAGCAGCACCGAGGTCAGTGAGCCCGCCACCAGCACCGCCGCTCATGACACCGCCGCCAGCACCGAGGTCAGTGAGCCCGCCACCAGCACCGCCGCTCATGACACCACCGCCAGCACCGAGGTCAGTGAGCCCGACACCAGTACCGCCGCTCATGAACCCACCGGCAGCACTGAGGTCAGTGAGTCCGCCACCAGTACCGCTGCCCAATGACCCCCACAAGCACTGCTGCTACAGAGCCCGCTGCCAGCACCGCCAGCGGCCACGCCACATCCTGAGCCAGTGGCACCACCGCAAACATGGCTGCCACCCCCAGTGGTCATTCGTACGAGGCTGGTGGTCAGTTCCAGGGGCCTGGGCAGCTTCCATGTTGCCCCACAGTCAGTGGAGTGTCACATCCACTACCTCAGCCATTGGCAGGATGAAGCACTCTGGGCACCAAGCCCCATCCAGAACCAGTGGAGAAAGGCATCCACTACCTCAGTCCTTGGCAGGATGAACCACTCTGGGCACCAAGCCCCCTCCAGAACCAGTGGAGAAAGGCATCCACTTCAGAGACTTTGGCTTTGCACTCCCCAGGATGCAGCAGTGGCCAATACACCCACTGGAGAGACTTGTGAGACTGTGGCTTTGCACTCCCCAGGACACATCAATGTATGCATCAATATATGCATCCGGCTGAGGTGCCACCCCTTCCAATCCCCCTGAGGTACCTGAGGTACCTGTTTTATTTCGATGTGATGCCCCTGCAGTGTTCTCTCTGTTTGGATCGGGTATCTTATGTAGGCCTCGCCCATGCATTTTGGGCCAAGTGGTCCACAGACTATATAGGTGCAGTACCTGGACTAGAATTCTTTGTGTACATATTTGTTAGCAGTGTATATACATTTTTGAGTAATGGATTTTTCTTGATTACATCCACTCAAATTATTTCCTTTTGTCCTTGCGTTCTTCGAGGGGGTTGAGGGGGGAAATGTAATGTTTAAGCATGTATTTGTGTGTGTGTTTGTTGTGGGGAGGGTGGGGGTGTTGCGTGTTGCATGTGTGTGTCACTCTCTTTTCCCTGCCCCCTCGCCTGTGTTGTAGGGGCAGTACTCACTGTGGTCGTCGCTGCTATCAGTCGTGGTCCTGGTAGAGGAGCAGGAAGACAATCGCATGGAGTATTTTGAGTTCCGGCTCCACGGCGTCCTGGTTCCTTTTGGGGTGTGTAGAGGTCAGAGTTTTCCCTTCCAAGTCCTGTTCCTGCTGTGTTTTTGTTCGCATGGATTCCGCCCCGGAAAAGCTGGCGGATTGGCCTGTCATGATAGTGTGGGCGCCAAGCTGTTTGTTTCGGAGTGTTAAAGTAGCTATCTATGTTGGCGGTTTCCGGCATGGTTGTGATTCCATTTTTTTTCCGCCAGCCTGTTGGCGGTCTTACCACCGCTTTAACACCGGCCACCAGGGTTGTGATGAGGGCCTTAGTCTGAACGTAGGAAGTTGACCGGGATGTCCCAGCCAGCGTATCCGAGGAAGGCTCCAAGGACGTTGGATCAAGATCCAGGTTTGCCCCGGGCAAAGGATTTTCACCCCCAAAAAACGACTAAGTCCGAAGGTAAAAAAATCTCCACCGAGGGCTCCTGCGACACGTATCCGAGGAAGAGTTCCAGGTTCATCCCGGCAGGTTCGTCCCGCTGAAGAAAATCTTCAAAGAAACGACTAAGTCCGAAGGTAAACTTTTGACCGAGGCCTTCCACGGGCTGTAGCTGAGCCGGGCCAAATCGTGATTGGCCTTAAACTTTGACTTTGCCCCGGTCGAGGTGCGACCAGATGACCAGATTGGCCCTTTGTGTTTCTAGGCACTAGAAAACAATAATTCTTTAAAAATTCATATCTCCGGTTCCCCTTATCCGATTGTATTTGTTTTTGTGTCATTTTAAAGATAAAAAAAGAATCTATTTTTATAAATTGGTTTTCGATTTTTAAACAGTTTCCTGTGTTTTATTTAATTACTGTTTTGTGATATTTGAAAGCTTTACACTCTGTCTCCTAAGTTAAGCCTTGTCGCTCGTTGCCAAGCTACCAAGGGTTGAGCTAGGTTTAATTTACTGAGACATGGACCTAAGTGGAGGTTAGTGGCCTATTGCTAAGTGTAGGCCTGCCCTTACCAATAACCCATTTTCCAACATTTTTGGTGCGCAGTGGTGGGATCCTGTACTTGTGTTCAGTATTGCATTACAGTTTTAAGTAAAACAAATTAAACATCCTTTAAATTGCCCTAGTGCAAAAAATGTTTTTAATTTTTTATTTGGATTAATTTCAATTATTGAATTTTTGTGATTTTTCTAAATTCTTATTTCCAATTTGTGCAAAAAGTTTTTGTTGACACAAAACTAGGGAACCATGGAGCTTGATCTGGCTAGCCTACCCCCACTGACAGTAGTCCAGCTTAGGGGGTTGTGTACTGCAAGGGGGTTGCCTGCAAGCACCGACCTCAGGAAGCATGTCCTGATTAAATCCCTGACAGCATGGGCTGAGGCCCAAGATGTAGGCCCAGAGGAAGCTCCAGAGGAGGAAGAAGCAGGGGAGGAGGCTAGCTCCAACCACTCAGGGGAGGGAGGGCATCTGGGCCTAAGTGAGGATGAGGAAGACTGGTCCTCACTACATACAGTCACTCGGGTCATACCCTCCCTTCAGGAGGAGAGAACCTGTCCCTCAGGGAAAGAGAGCTGGAGGCCCAGCTAGTATTTATAGCTTTGGTGGCAGAGAAGCTGGCCCTAGAGATGAAAAAGTGGGCAAAGAAAGAGAAAAGAGATGGTGGCAGCGGCAGAGAAGCTGAGGTGTCCATGGGTGGAGGGTTTTGACCCAGATTACCCGAGGGGGTGGTTCCTGCTTATGTAGAGGGGGAAGACATAGACAAGTGGTTGGAGGCCTTTGAGAGGGCACGCCAAATGAGAAGGGTTAGGCCTCAACACTGGGGTTCACTTTTATGGGAGTTGGTCCCCAACTCAGGGAGGGATAGGGTTCTGACCTTAAATGGGGAGGAGGCAGATTCATACCCTAGTATGAAGAGGTACTTAACCAAGAAGTTTGATCTGACCCCAGAGCAGTAGAGGATGAAGTTCGGGGTTACCAGGAAGGTCAGTACCCAGTCTTGGGTTGACTTTGTAGACACCTCACTTAAGGCTCTAGAGGGCTGGATTCATGGTAACAAAGTAAACACTTATGAGGGGTTATACAATCTGATCATGAAAGAGCACATCTTGACCAATTGTATCCAGGAAAGGTTATGCCAGCATCTAGTGGACTCTAAGCTGACCAAACCTAGAGAGCAAGGTGAGGCAGCTGATGAGTGGTTGAGAACCAGGGTGGTTGTCAAGTCCCAGCGGGGAGACTCCAAGAAGGGGGGTTCAGGTCCCCAAAAACCTAAGGAGGGAGGTTGTAAGCCCACCACAGAAACTTCCTCTGTACCCCAGAACCCTAAGAAGGAGGAGAGTAAATCCCACTCCCACTCTGACAAGCAGAGACAGGGAGACCCAGGGTTAAATATTTTCCAACACTATGGCTAAGGTTTTTCCCATTATGCATCCATTATGTAAGTTGATGCACAACGTTCCCTGATTTGTCAATGGTGACACCAAGGTATTTGTACCTTTGTGTTTGGACAAGCTGTGTCGTACCCCAAAACCACGCACTTGGAGGCGCCTTGATTCTGATTAACACAGTCCAAGATTTTTCTAAATTTGCCGTCAGGGTTTTGGCAGCTGAGTAGTGTTGAGTGGCATTTAATGCCTTCTGGTGCCCTATTTTCACGTGGCTAATCAGCACCAGGTTGTCCACATATATGAGGCACAGTAGTTCCAGGTCTCTAATTTCTGGGGCATGGGAGTTTGTGAGAGCAAGTGAGCCCACCAGGTCTGCTAACTATAAATTAAAAAGTGTAGGGGCCAGAACACAGCCCTGTTTAAAGCCTTTGGTAGTTGAAATTCTCCTTGAGAGATGAGTGCCTGTACTCAGTTTTATCTGGACCCATGTGTCCGTATGAAGGGCTATTATCAGGTGTAAAAGTGGATATGGATGTCCCCAGTTTGAGAGCTTTTCCTACAGCAGGTTGCTTTCCACATGATCAAATGCGGCCTTGAAGTCGACAAAACATAGGTGAAGCTTGTGTTTCTATAGCTTAGCTTTGTTGATTAAGAGTCCAATGGCCATAATGCTTGTTACACTACCAGTTTGTTTGGAGTATCCTGTTTGGATCTTGGGAATTATTCCCTTTTCAGCAATCCATGCAGACAGATGGTCCAAGAGAAGACCTGTGAAGTACTTTGCTTCATTGTCTAGTAGGGCAATCAAGCAATAGCTATTTGGATGCGACCTGTCCCCGTTTTTAAAGATAGGAGAGATTATGGACCCTTTCCAGGACTGTGGAATAATGCCGGTCAGCCCTAAATCCATGTAGAGAGGTTCCAGGATCTTTTCCCAGAAGGGCCTGTTGTGCTCAAAGAATGCAGGGGGAAGTCCGTTGGGGCCCTGGACACCTTCTCTCCTGCCCTTGGCTATCTGATTTATTACAGTGACAGAGTCACTGAGTACTGAGAATGCAGTCTTCCCTGGAGACTTATGTGGAGGGTGAGCTCCTGCAGTTAACGAGCTTTTTGTCCACATGCTGAGTGGTGCCTGGATTGAGTGCTGGCAGTTGAAGTAGACTCCAAGGTGTTGAGCCCAGACAGCTTCTGGTATGTGTGATGTAATACTGCTGTGAGAGGGGTGTGTAAGATTACAGATTGTGTGCCAGAAGCGTGTGCTGTTGTTGCTCCTTGCGTCTGAGTGTAGTTTGGCCCATAAATCTTCACTGCAATTCCTGGTGATTGCTCACTTCAGCTTTTTTAGTGACTGTTTGTGATGCCTTAGGGTTTCTAGCAGGTCTAGATTTCCAGGGCTGCCATGGAGACGCCTTATGATGAAGTTGATTTTTCTTTTTGCATCTGGTACTTCAGTTCTATGGACCTGCAGCAAGTGAGTTAATGCTGATTGGGCTGAGGGTCTCCTTGTGGTGACTAGTTTCACAAAATTATTGCTTAGCCTAGTTGTTAATTGTTCCCATTTCAGAACCTCACTGCCCTCATTCACTTCTAATTCAAGTGCCAGATCCATTGCTGCTTTGGATAAAAGATCTATATTTGATTGCCCACATTTGACCCCTTTTTAAAATTTGTGGTATAAGAAGTGATGTGTGAGATACTCACTTTTTCCATTTTGGAAATTCCCAGGTTAATGACTAGTTCCTGTGGGCAGAGTTCGCTCTCACTCCTGTCTCCAAGATGGTAGATAGCTACTTGTTCAAACAGTGGCAGAGTGACAAATGTATAGTTGATTGTTGTAGAGGCTGTGGTTGAGAAATATGTTGCTGCTGGTGGTGAGACATCTGCCATTAAACGCTCTTAACTGTAGTTGTTCTAAGCCTTTGAGCAGTGTCCTGCTTGTCATTGTGGATTTTTCATGCTTGTTGGCCCCCTGTCTTGGAAGACTCCTCCAGGCGCTAGAAAGAGCAATTGTGGCTTCATCTGTGGAGGCTCCAAGTAGGTGCAGCTTAAAATCACCTAAGATGATGATTTTGGCCGTTTCTGCTATATCTCCGATGCTTATGTAGTTCTCAAGTTGTTCCACTAGTTTAGAAGCATCACTGGATTTGAGCCTAGGGTGAAGGTAAGTATTTACAATTACTATCTCTGCTGTGGGCACGTTCATAGGGGTGGTGATTGTCACAATGTTGGTAAAAGAAAGGGTGGAGACCAGAGGTGTGGCTCTGACTGACAGTGGTAAAGAGACATAGGTAACCAGGCCACCCTGGGGGTGACCGTACTTCACCTTTCTAACTGCTGACGTAAAGAAAGAAACACATGTAGGCCTTTAGATGAAATGTTTCATCCAACCAAGTTTCCTGCATTAGTATAATGTCAAAGGTGCTGATGTATTGAATAAAGTTGTGGTCCGAGCCTTTAGAAAGGAGGCCTTTCACATTCCATGAATAAAGGCGGAGGGCCGTCATTGGTGGTGTGGGGCCCGACCTTTTGTCTGGAGTTTGTCACCAGGGCCTATTGCAATTGTTGATCATTTTTTAAATCCACCTTAAGTCATTATTGAATTGAAAAAGGTCTATTGGTGTGTGTAACATGCGGTGCAGGGACTCGCCCGTGGAAGTGGTGGAAGAGCTAGAGGATGGTGGTGAGCCGCCTCAACCGGGGATTCTGATTTTGAAGCAGGTACCAATGTTAGTAGAGGAGATGGGTAGCCAAACTCACAGTGCATGGTGATATTAATGCCGCAGCGATCAACGGTTTCTCTTTCATCTAAGATTGTTTGGGCAATTGGTCTTGTCTTCCATATGCCCTTAGTTACTTTGAGGGCAGAAGTAGTGGTTGGGTGGATGAATTCTACAGCCAGGAGGTCAGTTGTACTCAGGCCGCTCGCCAAAAGAATATGCGATAGGAGCTGGATAATGTTTCCCCTGTTCAGGATGTCTCCTTAGATTTGAAATGTGGATACAAAATAAGTATGTTGAAGTTTGTAGGCTCTGGTAGAAATTCCAGTTTCTGCAGAGGTCAGACACTGGAGTTGTGGCCTAGATGTCTATGGATGGGTGGCCCTTCTCTTTGGTGTGCTCGGACTGGGCCAATCCACAAAGCACTGAGAGATTTTGGCAGGTCACACACTACTGGAGGGAAGCCCGCCATTGATCATCTGGGGCCTGCCAGGATTCCTCATGGACCTCCGTCCTAATAGATTGAGCATGTTGCCCCATGGACGGTTGAAGTTATGCTAGCTTTAGCAGGTTGGCTGGGGTTTGGGCTTAGTGTGACTCCTGTTGTAGGTGGATCAAGCCGAGGTGGGCAGCTTTCAGTAGCTTCTGTGGAGATTGAGGGTGGAAGTGGTAGCTGTAGACTCTGTATATAGCTGCTGTTTGAAAAAAGGGTGGATCTGTCATTTTTTTAAAAGGAAAACTTTGGTTGACTGTCTGTATTGCGACGATTTTTGGTTATTCAAGGTCATGTCCAGCACTGAGTATGGCAGTGGATCTCTCTCCTTCCTGGTCCACCTCTGCCTCGATCTCAATGAGAGATGACGCAATCTGTGTCATGAGGTGGCTATCCAGAGCTTGGAGTCTCCTCTTCCTCTTTCCCATTGCTGTTTTTTTTAGGAGGAGACTTTCTTGTTTTGCCTGACCGCATGGTTGTGTGTTTCCCTTCCCTTCTTTTGCCTCCTGCCTGCCCCTTAGGCTTGTACTGTCAGGGTAATGGAATTAGTGGCAATGATAGAACTGATGAGTTGACAGTTGGCTGTTATAAATGCCACACTATGTCCGCTGGTTCGAATGCAGATAGAAGAGCACGCCATCAGTACCACTGTTGATGCTGCCTTGGCAAGTGAGGGTCACCAGACCCCCACAAGCCGCACCCACCCTAGCTGGGCCACTTCTGCAGTTGACTGGGGCACACCCTTTGCAGTTCATGGGTACAGTCACCACACTCATGTGTTGCCTGCCGCGCTGAGGATTGACTCTAGTCATTCCAAAGATGGTCCCTTTGAGCTGCAATGCTCTTGAAATGAATAGGGTGACTTTAGGTTGGCAGCATCCTGGTCCTGGTGAGCCAAGTGTCCCGGATGAAGATGGCCGTTGAGCCTAATGGGCCTGATGGGCCTGATCAGCCTGGAGGGCTGCAAAGAGAGAGGGCACAAGATCCACAAGAGGCACAAAGACAGACCACAGATGGCAGACAGCAGACTGGGGGGCAGGGTGGGAACAGCAATCTCCTGCTCTCCTATTTCCACCCTCTGCCTCCCTCCATCTCCCTCAGCCCTCCTCCCCTCTCCTCTCTTCTCCAGCTAGCCGGTCAGTGCAGGGAGTTCAAGCACAAGGTGTAAGGGTGCAAGTTTGGGCGAGGCAAGGATCAGGGTTGCGGGTCGTGGCTGAGGCCGGTTCCAGGCAGGGCAGGGGCAAGGAGGAGGGGGGAAGCTTTGCGGTTGTGTGGCCATGCAGAGAGAGGGGTGGGTGACAGCGGTGCAGGCCATGGGGTCACCGGCTGGTGGGAAGCCAACTCTCACACTTATGCACTCACACTCACCCCGATGCCCCCACTATGCTACCACCCCATCAGTCCAGGAGCCTTACAGCCCACTTCTCAGTCCACATCGCAACCCGCCTTGAAGCCGCCCCAAGGCCCGCAATGCCCACAACCCCAACTCACCTCTCCTCTCAGGCCTACCGCGGCATCTCCTTTGCCATTCTGGATGGCGCTGAAGCCCCCACAATTGGCTCTGATCCCTCCACCGATTCCTCTGGCTGCGCTCCTTGGGCTGTGCAGGCTGTGCGGACTACCGGACTTCCGGTCTCCAATTAATGAAGCATTTCAAGATGGGGGATTGATGGAGGGTTTCAGATTTGAATTCCAGGATTTTTCTCATACTCTGTCTCAGATGTTGCTAGTTCCAAAATTGGTTATGGAGGAAATTAAAATCAGATTGCATTTTAGCATCGTCTTGAGGTTGCCTCCCGTAATTACGTGATCTATTTTAGAGACCCATTTGGACTTGAAATTAGGCCATGAGTATTCTGCATTCCCAATCTGGATCCGTTGTTTTCCCCTCAGCTGTTCCCCTTTGTGTAGTATACTATTGATGCAGTTTCTTGTGTGCCTTGTACCATGCATATGTGTTTGCATGAGGATAGGGTTAATCTTTTCAGACTGGTGAGCGTCTTTAGTATATACAGATATCAGGCCTCTTTGTTTACCTAATATTCTAGTAGCATGTATTCGGTACTGGATGAGGTCTATTTTGGAGGACAAGCAATATTATTCTGTGTGGGTCATCTGAGACCTCTACTGTCTGTGAATGGTAACAGCTTAAGTAGTTTAGGTCTATGTTTTCACACAGAAAAGCTTTCCATTTTGTGGTCAGCATCTTGATCAGATTTGCAGGGATTTGGAGTGGCAGCATGATCCATCCTTCAATTCACACCTTTCCCTAATACTTTACATCTCCAATCTTCGCATAGGTGGAGTTCATACCTCAGAAGCTGTCTTTTACTAGAATCCTTAGAGGTGGGATGAAAATGTGGTAGGAAACTCTATCAGCCAACCATGACTTTCAGTAATGTCAGAAGGTCTCATGTCCCCTTTACTGCCAAGTTGAACTTGTAGATGCTGCATCCATTACATTGTTTTAATTGGGGATATCGACTTGTATCTCTGGGAGCAATTATGTCGATGATGCCGAGGCCGACCGCCAATATTTTACTGCCATTCGGCCGCCTATGCGGCTAGGAACCCGCTGGCCGCATTTGGACATCCCCGCTGGGCCGGCAGGGAGCAGGGCTGTAACATTGCAGCCGGCTCCTAATGGAGCCGGCGGCAATGTGGCTGTGCGGTGGGTGCAGTAGCACCCATCGCGCAATCCACTGTCCGTAGTTTGGGCAGTGGATTGCGCGATGGGGCTGTGCCTGGGGGCCCCTACACTGCCCATGCCAGGTGCATGGGCAGTGCAGGGGCCCCCAGGGGCACCCGAGTCTCCTTACCGCCAGCCTTTCCATGGCGGTGTTCACCGCCATGGAAAGGCTGGCGGGAAGGAGAGTCGAAATCCCCAGGGCAGCGCTGCCTTGGTGGATTACGACCTCCGGGACCACCATGGCGGAATTCGGCCGGTCCCTGCGGTATGACCGTGGCACTTTCGCCACGGTCACAATACGCAATGTAGTACCACCAGCCTGTTGGCAGTACTACCATCACATTTCCCCTGGCGGTCACCGACCGCCAGGGTTGAAATGAGGGCCTTAATCCTGCTTTTGCTATTTTTGGATTGTCCATAGTGTCCAGGAATCTGCCTAGTTGGCCTGCATCTGAAACCACAATCAGGCACCTATCATGGGTTATGATCATGGTTGCTGGTTCCAAGAGTCCTTAGCAGATCGCCATTTTTTGTGCTTTGGTCATAGGGCCAGAAAACATTTTTTGCTGCAATTCATTACAAAAGTCTTGGAAGATGAAGATTTTTAAGTTGCCGTGCAAAAATGCCCCTTGCTTTTTGCCATCTGGAGCACCTGTTGTGCCTGCTGGTGTCTTAGAAGATAGGTTATGATTTGCCATTGGGTATTAGTCTTGCGAACTTCCTGTGAACTGACCATGTGCACTCTCCTTGGAATTCAGAGTGTGGGTCAAACGTGATACCGGTTATTTCGGAAAAGAAACCTTTCTCTAATTGTCTAATCATGTCAACCTTTTCTAAATTCTTGGCAAACTCTTAAAAGTGCAAATTGTCTCTTCTGTTTCTGCCTTCCAGGTCAGTACATTTGGTGAGCATGTTCCAATGATCTTACTCCCAATTAATTGCCATGACGATAACACATTCTAATTTTGCCAGCCTATCTTCTGTTGCTAAAAATCAAGAGTTAAAGAAAGCTGTGTCTGTCCTGAAGAAATGCAATTTTAGATATTGCCTTCTATGAATTTTCCTATACGGTTGATATAGAAGTTTTGAGTGCTGTGAGTTCTTTCAAAGGAGTGCTTAGTACTGAATCATGTTTCAACAAGGTGTTGGGGATTTAAGATGATTTGATTGGTCCGCTTGTTGTTGCTTCTGTGAACAGTAATTGTTTTGCTGATTTTGATATCAGTGGGTATCCTTAGAAGAGTGGAGTTTCAGGTTGAAGTTTTTCAAAGTAGTGAAGGCTGGTGCACTGAGAATGTCAAGAGACTTTGTTTGTGTAATCATGGCATGCCTGTTTAAGTAGCCCCTTCTCTTGGGGTTCCACACTGGTCTCCAATCACCCACGAATGACTTAACTGATCACGGCAAGCTAGACAGTAGCCAAACAGGTGAAATTAATAGAGCAGGTCTGCGTCACCTCTATTATCTTTACTCTTGTACCATAGATAGCTGCTGTTGTGGGTGCAGGTGTACACTGGTGCTTCACACTACAATTCTTATGTCTCTTTATTCAGTACATTCAGAGTTGCATGCCTCTGACATGCCTTTAAATGTCCTGCTTTGCTGTTTTGGTTGTGTGTCCTGGCATTTCAGGGCTTTGGGAGTCCCCTGTGTGCATTCATCAAACCTTTACTATGATTTCTGCAGGGACAGAGTGGGCTCAAGGAGCTTTTCTCCCTCCCATGATGGCTGCTTTGGTCAGCCCATCCTCTTTCCAGCTCTAGTGTTGGACCCTTAACTGGTAACAGCATTCCTGCTAGGGCAGTTCCACTCCCAGCGCTCAGGCGCTAATGCTGTTTCAGGGGAATGGCAGGTCCTACTCCTCGAGGTACCTGCCGGTCCACTGCATCATTATTGCAGCATTTCACTGAGCCTCGGTCGCCTAGACCTTCATCGTCTCAGGGCCTTGGCGGACTGCTGCTTCAATTGCACATAGGTGGTCATTACAACCCTGGCGGACGGTGTTAAAGGTGCGGTAATACCGCAAACAGGCCGGCGGTCAAAAAAAGGGAATTATGACCCTGGCGGAAACCGCCAACAAAGACAGCCATTTTAACACACCGCCCGCCACAGCGGTACAGAGAAGCAGCGCAGCGGTCACCGCCAACAGACAGGCGGAAGACAATGTACCGCCCACAGTATTACAACAGGCCAATCCACCACCTTTTCTGGGGCGGATTCACCGTGGATGAAAACACGGCGGAAACAGTTACTGCAATGGGAAAACGCTCACCTGAACACATCCCACGAGGAACTAGGACTCCATGGAGCCCAAATTACACATTCTACCGGCCCTTGTATTCCTACTCATCTACGAAGACCAACAGCGGCGTGGCCAAAGACAACGGTGAGTACTGCACCTACGACATGGGGGAAGGAGGAGGCTAAAGTTAGGGGGACACACACGAAACACCCCCACCGTCGCACATTACAACATACACACCAATGCATCCACAAAAATCACAGTAACAACCCACAATCCCCCCGGAATAATGCAAAGACAAAGCGAAATCAGTTCAAACATTGTAATGTAGCAATATACATGTCTGTCAAAAATATACAGATATATAAGAAAATCAGCCAGAAATATATACATTACGAGAAGTAGTGCAGATATGCACATAGCAATGTCCGTGCACCACTAGTCCAAAAATGCATGGGCAAGGCCCACAGTAGATACCTGTCCACAATCGGAGAGAACACTCCTGGGGCATCAGATAGAAATACTACAGGCACCTCAGGGGGAAGGGAAGGGGGGGCACCTCAGCCGGATGACAGCACCACGCCAGATCCACGACGGGGCTCCATGCCCATTGATGTATCCTGGGGAGTGCAAAGCCACAGTCTCACAAGTCTCTACAGTGGGTGGGTTGCCCACTGTACCATCCTGGGGAGTGCAAAGCCACAGTCTCACAAGTCTCTACAGTGGGTGGCTTGCCCATTGTACCATCCTGGGGAGTGCAAAGCCACAGTCTCACAAGTCTCTACAGTGGGTGGCTTGCCCACTGTACCATCCTGGGGAGTACAAAGCCACAGTCTCTCAAGTCTCTACAGTGGGTGGCTTGCCCACTGTTACATCCTGGGGAGTGCAAAGCCACAGTCTCTCAATTCTCCACAGTGGGTGGGTTGCCCACTATTACATCCTGGGGAGTGCAAATTCACAGTCTCTCAAGTCTCTACAATGGGTGGCTTGCCCACTGTTACATCCTGGGGAGTGCAAAGCCACAATTTTGCAAGTAGATAACAGCCGCCACTGTCTCTGGAGGGGGACTGGTGCCCAGAATGGATTGGCTTCCCCGTGAAACTTCCTGTCCCGTCACTGTCCCAGCTGCACATGGTATAACGATGCTTGAAGTGGCGGTCATTTCATTCTTACCCGGTGCATGCCCTGTTCGGTGGTGCATTGCCATAGCGGTCTCTGGACTGTTCAGCGGTGCTTTGCGATGGTGGTGTCTGGACTGTTCAGCGGTGCTTTGCCATGGCGGTCCCTGGACTGTTCAGCAGTGCTTTGCCATGGCGGTCTCTGGAACAGGAATTGGTGTGTGGCATGACGTTCCCTGGACTGGACATTGGTGTGTGGCATGACGTTTCCTGGACTGGGCATTGGTGTGTGGCATGACGTTCCCTCATAGCCCACCTGGGCTGTGGCAGCCGTGGCCCTCCTGGGCACTCACTCCGGCAGTGGTCTCTTGACCAGTGACGATACTTGGGCCCTCCTGGGCACTGACTCCGGCGGTGGTCTCCTGACCAGTGACGATACTTGGGCCCTCCTGGGCAATGACTCCGGCGGTGGTCTCCTGACCAGTGATGATACTTGGGCCCTCCTGGGCACTGACTCCGGCGGTAGTCTCCTGACCAGTGACGATACTTGGGCCCTCCTGGGCACTGACTCTGGCGGTGGTCTCCGGACCAGTAACGACGGTGCTGGCGGTGGTGTCTCGACCACCGTGAATTATGCCGCCCTTCTCCGCCGTGATACTCACAACAGGCTGGGCAGACTTCCTCTGGCCCTTCCCGACCTTTGGTGGAGTCACAGCTGACTCTCCAATCCCCTTCGGACCCCTGTGAGTTGTCTTCCCTCCAGGAGTCTTCACACAGTCCTGTCATCCACTTTCCAATTTCAGAGCCTTTACAGGGGGTGGGCTGCCAGTGCCTTGGCTCCGGATCATACTGCCTGCCCTGGTGGCCGGTGCACTCCACACACCTTGAAGAGGCACCACTGGTATTGGAGGCTTTTTGGCTGAGGCGCTACGACGGGACTGATGAATTGGAGGGGGAGGGGGGGCAAATAGGTCAACTTTACAGAGGGACAGTTTCTGACGAACACTGGGATGGGTAGTTCGCGGGGCCTGGGAGTGGAGGAAGAGGAGGTGGTTGTAGGAGGTGTCACTTTAGGTGTTTTGGGTGCAGGTGCAGGTACTGGAGGCTGTCGTGAGGTGGATGGATGTTGGGTGTGTGGGTGCCCGCGTTTGTGTACTTTGGGAGGTGGCGTCACAGACACACTGGGAGAGGACACAGGGGACGTGTAAATGGCAGTGGAGGTGGTGAGTGCAGGTGAGCGGGAAGTGGTGCTGGGTGTTCTGTAGCGACTCCTGGTGCCTGTAGATGTAGTGCATGCAGGTGTGTGTGTAGACGAGACTGGGAGGGAGGAGGGAGAAGAGGAGGAGGGGGACACAGTGGAGGCAGTGGATGTTGCTGTGTCTGCATGTGGGTGAGGCTTGCTTGAGTGCCTGTGGGTCGTGTGGTGCCTATGTTTGCTTGAGCTACTTTTGTGTGTTGACTTGTGTGCATACTGGTCTGTAGGTGTGCTTGGTATGGGCTGGGGTACAGGGGATTGGGTCTGGGTGGAGGAGGTTGGAGGGGGGAGGCTAGACACAGGGACAATGGCTGCCATCAGTGCTGAGGCCAGAGATTGCAGGGTTCGCTGAAGGACAGCCTGACCAGAATGAATGCCCTCCAGGAATGCATTAGTGTATTCTATGCCCTCAATGGCATTCACAATGGTAGACTGCCCAACAGTGAGTGACCTGAGGAGGTCAATGGCCTCCTCACTGAGGGCAGCAGGGGTGACTGGGGCAGGGCCTGAGGTGCCTGGGGCGAAGGTGATGCCCACCCTCCTGGGTGAGCGGGCACGGGGCGAACGCTGAGGGGCTGCTGGGAGGGCGGTGCTGGTAGGGGAGGTGGCGGCTGTACCTGTAGAAGTGGGGCGCACAGATGGTGCCGCCACCACAAGGGAGCTCCCATCGGCGGACGAGTCCGTGTCGCTGGTTGGTGATCCGGTTGCCGACGTGAAGCTCCCCTCGCCCTCCGCCCCACTGGTGCATTCTGAGTCCGTGGTGTGGCCCTCCATGGCCATGTGGGATGCAGCTCCCTCGTGCTCCTGTGCCACTGCACCTCCGCGTGATGATGCTCATGCACAAAAGAACAGGGAGAGCACAAAAAGGGGGGGGGGAGACAGAAGAAGAACAGGTTGAGTGCATGGCTAGACACAGCAGCCCCCTGCACTGCGCCGTGCTCCTAACCTCTGCTTATGCAATTCCTGGGATATGGGCTACATGGCTATGGTGGACATCAGCACACATGGATGCCACAGGGGCATATATACCTGTACTTGGCACTCTACTGCGGTGGTGTGGAGCACCACATGGTCTGCATGACAGAGGGGCCTAGTCTACCTATTTCTGGCTGGCCTAAGTACACCCACAGGCCTCCTCCCCCACCCAGACCCCTCTACTGCGCGCAACGTCCGCAGAATGAGAGTGTACTCACCCCCTTGTGTCTGCTGTGATGCCCTCAAGCGCCCATCCAACTCCAGGTAGGCCACCGCCAGGATCCGGAACATCAGGGGGGTCATGGTGCGACGGGCACCCCTCCCACGTTGGGAGGCCATCCTCAGCTGAGCCTCCGCCGTCTTCTTGCTGCAGCGGCGAATGTCCTCCCATCTCTTCCGGCAGTGGGTGCCCCGTCTCTGGTGGGCCCCCAGGCTCCGGACGTCCTTGGCGATGGCACGCCAAATGTCCTTCTTCTGGTGGGCGCTGACCTACATGACATGCACAAGTGAAGACGAAAAGTCATTACCAACTGCACTGTCGATGTGAGTGGACCCCTCCCTTCTCTAGCCATGTGGCCCATTCATTCACATGCATTAATGTACCCTGAACTCTGTCCCCTTCCCTCTTCCAACCAGCCCTCTCCACCCAGGCCTAGCCCATACAACGTGCTCCCTGTGTACTAACCTGTTGGTCTGGAGGACCGTAGAGTAGCATGTACTGGGGGAGGACCCCGTCTACCAGTTTCTCCTACTCCTGAGCAGTGAAGGCAGGGGCCCTTTCCCCAAACGCAGCAGCCATCGTCGCTTCCAGACCGAGGTCACAGCAGCACTTGCAGTGTAGGTCCTCTCATGTCGAAGGTCAGGTATCTAGTGATTGAACAGATAGAAAATGGCGGTGACGTCTGCGGCGGTTCGTATCATAACCGCCTGCGCACCTGTTCATTGGCTCCTGGGACCCATAGGGTCTTTTGTTAACCAATGCAGCATTGTGCCGCGGTCTATGACCGCCTACCGCGACGGTGTGCAAAGCCAGTGCAGTTACCCCACAATCCCATTGTCCCAGTTTAGAGGTCAGACAGCCGCCATTTCAGGGGCCCACATGGCTTCATTTACTTCTGCGTCACACATAGCTAGGCCTACACTCAACACGCATACAGGAAGGGTTTTGTGTTTGGTGTAGTCTTCCGTGTAACTGTGGGTACATACCTGGAGGAAAATTGACTTTATCGTTGCTGTTGTGTTTCGTAGGCGCCGTCAGCTGGGACATGTGAGGAGATGGCGGAATCCTCCAGTGTACCGACTGCTGGTGGACCTGTTGACAATGGAAGAGCGACATGTAATCGTCACATACAGGTTTGACCGTGCCACAATCCAGGAACTATGTACCCAGTTGGAGCCAGACCTGATGTCACCAATCCGCCATCCAACTGGAATCCCCCCTGACGTGCAGGTGCTTTCAGTGCTCCATTTCCTTGAAAGTGGGTCTTTTCAAACAACTGTTGTCATGGCTGTCCCAGACGATGTTTTCAAACGTCTTGTCCAGAGTGTTGTCTGCCCTGCTGAAACACGTAAGGAGATACATAATTTTCCCTGAGGCGGAAGATTTGGCTACAGTTAAAGGTGACTTCTGTGCCCTTGGACATATCCCCAACGTCATAGGTGCCATTGAGGGGGCCCATGTAGCTCTGGTCCCCCCCCACAGGAGTGAACAGGTGTACAGGAACAGGAAGAGTTATCATTCGATGAATGTACAGATGGTCTGTTTGGCAGACCAGTACATCTCCCAGGTAAATGCAATGTTCCCTGGCTCAGTGCAAGACGCCTACATCCTGCAGAATAGCAGCATCCCTGATATGATGGGTCAACTCCAGAGGCACCGTGTATGGCTATTAGGGGACTCTGGTTACCCCAACCTTTCCTGGCTATTGACTCCAGTGAGGAATCCCAGGACCAGGGCAGTGGAACGCTACAATGAGGCCCATGGGCGGACTAGGAGGGTGATCGAACGCACCTTCTGCCTCCTTAAGGCCAGGTTCCTGTGCCTCCATATGACAGGTGGTTCCCTATTCTACTCACCGAAGAAGGTGTGCCAGATCATCATCGCCTGCTAGATGCTTCATAATTTGGCTTTGCGACGCCAGGTGCCTTTTCTGCAGGAGGATGGTCCAGATGACCGTGTTGTGGCAGCTGTGGAGCCTGTGGAGCCTGTGGACAGTGATGAGGAGGAAGCTGAGGAAGAAGACAACGACAACAGGGAGTCAGTCACATAGCAATATTTCCAGTGACACACAGGTGAGAACATTTTCAGTTTTAACATTATATTCACTGTCACACGTCTTCCTCTATCCTGTGTGTAATTTATTGGGATTATTTGGTAATTGAGTTGTTTCCTTCCATTACGGTTTCACAGGTGTGGTTACCAACGTGTGTCATCTACTTGCATCGTTCAAGGACTTTTGATGTGTGACATTGGTATGTTCTTACATCTCACAACGCATTTTGACACTGTCATAGATATTACATTTTAACAAATCATAGACTGACTCCAGATTGTTTTGTGTTTCAAGGGTGTTTATTGAAGTGCTCAGAAATGGGAGGGGGTTGTAAAATGAGGATGGGTGATGGCGGAGGAATGTCCATGGCAGAGTCCAGTCTATTAGTCTCACAGGTGCACTGCCCATATGGGCATAGGAAGTGGAGCTGGGGCAGTTCAAGTATGGACAGGGTTACAAAGTGGGACAGTGGGAGGACAATCAGGGTGGTCTCCTTTCCTGGCGGGGGTCTTGCCATCTTGCTCTGTCCTGTTCCTGGCTCTCAGGTGTGTGTGGTGGTTGTCCATCTGCAGGGGGTGGGGTGCTGGTGTGGTGATCCTGTGGCGGGGCATCCTGTCCACTAGCGCTGGCGGAGGTGGTGGGCAGTTCATCATCCTGGCTAGTGTCAGGGGCCCCTTGGAGTGCCACGGTGTCCCTCAGGGTCTGCTGTATGTCCTTCAGCACCCCTACGATGGTGCCCAGGGCGGAGCTGATGGTCCTGAGCTCCTCCCTGAACCCCAAATACTGGTCCTCCTGCAGGCGCTGAGTCTCCTGAAACTTTACCAGGACCGTCGCCATCGTCTCCTGGGAGTGGTGGTATGCTCCCATGATGGAGGTGAGGGCCTCGTTGAGAGTGGGTTCCCTTGGCCTGTCCGCCCCCTGTCGCACAGCAGCCCTCCCAGTTCCCCTGTGTTCCTGTGCCTCCGTCCCCTGGACCGTGTGCCCACTACCACTGCCCCCAGGTCCCTGTTGTTGTTGGGGTGGTGGGTTATCCTGGGTTCCCTGTAGTGGTGGACACACTGCTCATTGACCTGTCCTGGGTACAGAGGTTTGGGCCTGCTGGGTGGGTGCTGTGCTGGGGTTACCAGAGGGTGGAAGGTTAGTGTTGGGCTGTGCCTGTGCAAGGGGAACCGACTGTCCTGAGGCCCACGATGGTCCGGGCTGGTCGTCAGGCTCCAGTAGGGCAGAGCTGCTATCGTCACTGTGGGCCTCTTCTGGGGGTGGAGTGGTGTTGTCTGGACCCTCTGGTGTGGTGACGGTCCTTCTTGTTCCTGCAGGGGTATAAGAGCATGATTATAGCATTTGTGTGTGTGATGGTGTGCAATGGGTGGGTGTCTGTGTACCCCACTGCAAGCATTCCTGTGTGGGGGCTTGTGTGATGATCGTTAGGGGGTTGTTCTGGGTATGTGCAGTGGGCATGCTTAGGTGATAGGTGTCCATGCTTAGTTGTGTCATGCAGGGCTTGGTGTTGGGATGTGTAGTTTGTGTTATGCATACATTACTGAGGATTTGGGGTGATAGGGGAGGGTGTGAGGGTGGGGGTGTGTGATAGCATGCAGGTAGGGTGGGGTATATGATAGTTAAGATTTGACTTACCAGTGTCCTATCCTCCACCAACTCCTCTGAGGCCCTCTGGATGCATGATGGTCAAGACTTGCTCCTGCCATGTTGTTAGTTGTGGGGGAGGAGGTGGGGGTCCGCCGCCAGTCCGCTGAACCGCGATGTTGTGCCTGGAGACCGTTGAACGCACCTTCCCCCGTAGGTCGTTCCACCTCTTCCTGATGTCCTCCCTATTTCTTGGGTGCTGTCCCACAGCGTTGACCCTGTCGACTATTCTTCGCCATAGCTCCATCTTCCTGGCTATGGATGTGTGCTGCACCTGTGAGCCAAATAGCTGTGGCTCTACCCGGACAATTTCCTCCACCATGACCCGGAGCTCCTCCTCGGAAAAGCGGGGGTGTCTTTGGCGTGCCATGGGATGGTGTGTGTGATGTGTGGGGCGGTGTGAGTGTTGATGTGTGTGGTGATGTGTAGTGGTGTGTGGTGTTTTGTGCGTGGATGTTGTGTGGGTGATGGTGTTGTGTGCCTCTGTATGGTGGGGTTGGCTTGGCTGTGCTGTCTCTCTGGCCTTCGTCCGTGAATTGTGGTCGTAGGGGTTTGTGGGTGATGTGGGTGTGTGTTTTATATTGTAATGGGTGTGTGGGAGTGGTGTGTGTATGTGTATCAGGTGTGTGTATTTAGAATTGTCCAATGTGGCAGTGTTTTGGAGATGTGTGTGTATTTTGAGCGCAGCGGTGTGTACCGCCAATGGAATACCGCGGTTGAAAGACCGCCGAGTGGATTCGTGGGTCATAATAGCATGGGCGTGTTTCTGTTGGCGTGGAGGTGGAGGTTTTGTTTTCGCCAGTTTATCACTTACCTTTGGTGTGGCGGACTTGTGTGGGTGTCTGAATTTCGGCGGTTTCCGAGATGTGTGTCATAATAGCTGTGGCGGAATTCCGCAGCTGCAGCGGTGTATTGGCGGTCTTCTGCACGGCGGTAAGCGCCTTTTACTGCCAATGTTGTAATGACCCCCATAGTGTTTACCCCGGAATCCCCCGCAATGCTTCATTTGCTCAGCAGCTAATAGACAACTCCATATTCCATGACTTGTCGTAGGTGCAGCACCTTCAGGGCTGGTCCAAGAAAAGCTGGAGGAAACTGTGCCATCTATTTTGGCGTATAGACTCTTCTCTTCCATTTAATTATATTTGAGACTTTAAAAAAAAAAAAAAATTATTGATCAAAAAATAAAATAGTCAACATGTACTTGTTTACATTTTTTAGAATATTGGATTTTAGTAAGCCATTTCTTTTTACAACCGATACAGATTCGGAGAGCAGTTGCACATTTGACTCCAAATCTGAAGCACCTTACAAAACTTGTACACTACTTACAGAGAGATTGTGTGTTTTATAATTGTATTAAAAAGTAAAAAAGACTAAATTAAAATTGAGTATGACTCTTATGTTCAGCTTGCAGAATTTTAAGATATCAGCTTCAAATTAGCTGAGGGATTTATTATACCATTTTCAATTAAAAAAAGAAACATAAAACATTAATTAAAATGTAAATACAATAGGCACTCTCTAATAGATAGGAATATAATACCTGTGTGTTTAATGCAGTTCTTCACTGCCTAGAACATAGAGACTAATTATGATTTTGGCAGCAGCCAGTGTGGCTGCCTCCCCGCTGTTTCCACCCGCTGGCCCATTGGGAAACGACCTACAGCATTGTCTCTGGCTCATAATAGAACTGGTGGCAATTCTGTAGTGCGTAGGGTGCACCAGCACCCGTCTCAATGCTCACTGTCAAAGCAGACAGTGAACATTGCAATGGGGATGGCCAGCGGGCCGCTGCACTGCCCATGCCAGGTGCATCGGCAGTGCAGGGGACACCCTGGGACACCCTGCAACCCGGCCCAACCACCCTTTTCATGGTGGGGTTACCACCATGAAATCGCTGGTGGAGAAAGGGGGTGTAATCCCCAGGGCAGCGCTGCCATGTTGAATTAGGACCGCCAGCACTGCCAGACCATCATGTAGACAAAATCTGCCAGTGCTGGCGATCCGACCACAGCGCTACCACCACGGTCATAATATGGCACTTAGACCACCGCATCAGCATCAGTCCATCCGCCCCCATGACCATAATGAGGCCCATAGTGTTAAAAAGTAACTTTTTTATCCAAGGCCTAGTTATGATTCAAATATGTCACTGAGGGTCAACAAATTACAAATCAAATCTCCAGCAATTTTATTATGAGAGCCCTTTATATTTTAGGTGGGCACTATTGTTTTATGTTTGTGAAGGATTTTTGTTATAATTTTGAATAGCTGTGGCACATTTTCACATGAAATGTGTAAATGATAAAATGTGTGATTTCTGTTATGTTTGTGTGTGATATGCTTATGGTTTTACTTGCTGAAATAAACTATTGTAAAACAAATTCATGTCTTATCTTCTACTTTTGTGTATGAAAAGAGGTAGTGTCAATGCCATGTGTGGGAACTTTAGCCCTAAAGCGCAGAGCCATTTTGAGGTTGCAAATCCTGTGATTCGTCAAATCTAATGGTCTGCATATGGAAAAGGGCTATTTATCAGTTAAAAAAAACTTTTGCAAGAAAATATGTATTTCTGCCTTGCAAAGGATTTCTGTGAGTCCTAACAAATTGAACTAGGAGAGGATGTGAAAGTGGCACCCCTACTAATAGTGATCTGCAGTGATAAGTATCAATATTATGTGACATCAGTGTGGGTCACAAACCGTTGAACAGATATCTATTTCCAAGTGGGAGTGGTGTCTGATTCACAAAGGGGAAGCTGTTGCTTCCTCCTTGTGAATCATGTTGAGTGGCTTCTGGAAGAGCAGGCATTGACACATAGGACTACGGCCTAATATCCATGCTACCTGTCCAAACGCTAAACATTTTTTTAAGCAGCATCTGTTCCTTTAATGGACACAGCTGATTAAAAAAATGCTTCTGATTGTGAATGTGAATGAAGGGATAACAGTTGCTCTCACTTGCACATCACCATCCTTGTGGTCCAGCATGATTTTAGTGCCCTATGTATTTGCATGTTATATACACATATTATATGACAATAGAAGGCTGTATGTATTCCACCAGGAGAGTGTACAGGTGGTGCAGCAGGAATCACTGAAACTCAAACTATACCTATGTAGAACCTTTTGAGTAAAAACAGAAGTACTCAGTTAAGGACTGCCTTTTGTTCTTTTAGCAATTCAAGAGCCAATAGACACAAAAATAGAAGTGATTGATTTTTTGTGCAAGGTCTGTTTGAAAATGTACTTTGGCGATACTAACAGACATACAGAGTATAACCTGACAGGTCTACACAAAAAAATCTAAATTTTGTCCATTATCTACAGAAATGCCTGTCCAAGTCATTGCGTCTGAAAATTTAATTCTAAATGAGATAGATTTACTTAATGAGAGGAAAGCACATTTTAACATCAACATGTCGAAAGCAAAGAGGGATTGATTGAAGCAATTTACGTCTGACTGAAAAATTGCGATCAAGGCAGCTGACACATGAGATGGCTTTGTAATTTTGGAGGGAGAACAATTCGATGCAGAAGCTTTAAGGCAATTACAAGATATAAAACAGAAAAGGCCTTAATAAAGAAATTTACCAGATAACTAAACAATCATTTGATGTAGGGTGGATTCTACCGAGGAATATGATTTATTTAATCAGAAGGATCCTCATATGTCTGTCAGGTATATCCTCCCAAAACTCCACAAAAACTTGACCAAACCACCGATCATTCCAAATATATCAGCATGTGGTTCAGTACTAGGGCCCCTGGCCCAATATGTGGCTCATTTTCCAAAACCCCTTTAAGTAACCACACAGGTGTATATAAGAAACTCTATGGACTTCATAAAAAAGTCAAGGAAAACATTTCAATACTAACACAGAGATTCTAATGACAAGTGACATTGAGTCATTATATACTAATATATACCGTGAGATGAAGCCATTGCAATACTTACAGCAGTCCTAGGCCTTGCCCACATGAAGTTCCTACTGAATTCTTGGTAGATTTGGCAAAAAAAGATTGAAAAACAACTATTTCACTTTTGAGGAATACCTTTATTTACAAGTAAATGGAGTCACAATGGGGCGCAGCTTTGCCCCAGAGAAGGTAAACCAGTTTATAGCCTTCTTTGAGGTGAAATAGATTTTTTAGAATAGTAATAATCCCTACACTCAGTTGATTATTTGTTGGTAGGGCTATATCAATGATGTGTTCATCATATGGACAGGCACCCCTGAGTCTCTAAATGAATTCCACAAATTCACTATCATACAAGACAGACAAATGGTTACTTTCTTGGATGTCAAAGTGATTGTCAATTAAGAAGAATTACAAATTAGTTTATAAACCAAACCTACTGACCACAACACTTTGTTACATTTTTGAAGTGGACATCCAAGATCTCAAAAAGATAATTACTTTATAGTTAACTTCTCCATATTCTGAAAAATTGGAGCTTGAAATATGATTACTTCTCAAATGCAACAAACTTGTAGATTCAAGTCTAATTTAAAAAAATCACATTAAATGAGATACATATTCAACAATACTCTCTCTAAAATTATAAAATGAGAAATGCAGTTTGCAGCATACCCGTTTACTACATGACCTGTCCATGAGAAAAAATACACAGCAGTCAAACAACTCAATCTGTAAAATTGTGCATCTTACAACACAAGGATTGCATGTTGCACCAATGGGTCTCCTAACAGAGAATTATATAAAATGATCAGTGTTGTTTGTTATAAAGCACGGATTTGAATCAGGATGTACTGCTACAATCCTAAATGCACAAGAGGCCAGATTAATGCTGAGGAAACGTGGGCCTTCATTAGATAGACTAAAGGAAGCTTATGGTTCAATGTTTCAATGACATACCCGATAAGCCTATAATGAGATATTCTTGTTAAGAAACTGGGCTGTGGTTGCAGAGGTATGTGTGATGCAGCCTATGGTTCTATTTTACATTGTCCTTCTCTGTATTGTAATAAGGAGAGACGCCCTCTAGAAAAGATCTGGAGACCATTCTTTCCTTTTTAATAGTACACATGCTATCTGTTAAATTTTACAAATATTGAGTAGATATGTTGTGCTTTATTAACTTCCTTTGTTTTAATTGAGTCTCTTTATTAAAAACTAAAAACTTATGAAGGGGGCATTAAGAATACAGTGACTTTAGAACAATGTTGGAAAATGGATTATTGGTAACGGCAGGTAAGTGCCTACACTTAGCAATAGGCCACTAATCCCCACTAGGTCCATTTAGGTCTCAATAAAGTAATCACAGGTCAACCCTTGGTAGGTTGGCAAAGAGTGACAAGGCTTAACGTAGGAGACAGTGTGTAAAGCATTTAGAAATCACAAAACAGTAAACAAGTAAAATACAAAACACAATAAAAATCAAATGCCAATTTATAAAAATAGATTATAATTTTATATTTAAAATGACACCAAAAGAATAAAAAAAAAGAAAAGGGGAAATGGAGATTTGAATTTACAATAATTAATGTTTTTTTTATGCATAGAAACTAAAGGCCAGATCTAGACTTTTTGCTGCAAAACTACGCAAATGCAGTTTTGCGGCAAAAAGTATAGCACCTGCTTGTGCCATTTCACTGTGCCAGCCCAATGACATATTAATGGAATGGCGCAAGCCGGCATTAAATTTGGATTAGCATCTTAAAAAAAGATGTTAGCCGGGTGGGGGTGGCGGTAGGGAAGTAGGGGGTTATGCGTAAAAAAATGACGCTGGCCTGGTTAGAGGCAAAAAAAATGCTTCTAACCAGACTAGTGCCATTTCCTAATGCACAACCACCAAAAACATGACTCCTGCCTTAAGAAAGGCAAGAGTCATACCCACCACCCCAATGGCCAGCACAGGGGACAGGTGTCCCCCAGCATGGCAATTGCACCTGTGCCATGCAGGGGGGCCCCAAGTTAGGGTCCCGGATGGCAAAAAAAATAAATACTTACCCTACTTACCTAGTGTCACTCTGGTGGGTGGGTGGGTGTTCTTGGGGCTTGGAGTGGGTACCTGTGGGCCCATTCCATAGCGTTTAGCCATGGAAATGGGTCCACAGGGCCCCTAACACCTGGTCTGACTCTTAGCATGGGGGGATAAGCATGGGGCAATGGGGGTAGCACAATTGTTTAGATGAGAACACCTACTTTGCTTCTCATTGATGCAAGGTAGGTTCACACATCGAAAAAATGGTGCAAACTTCTATATTTTGACACTAGACGTGTCCAGCATCAAAATATAAATATGGAGTTAAGTTTGTGCAGAATTTGCGTAAAAAAATGACACAAATTTGGTGCTAACAGAGTATAAATATGCTCCTAAAAGTGCCATTCTGGTCATCTGGTCACACTTGACTGGGGCAAAGTCAAACTTTGAGGCCAACCATGATGTATCCATGCTCGGCTAAAGCAAGTGGGAGACCTGAATCAAAAGTTTACCTCTGGACTTAGGCCAGATTTATACTGTTACAGTTCTGCGTCAAAAAGTATAGCGCTGGCTTGTGCCATTCCAGGATGCCAGTGGGGTACCAAATTTATGGTATGGCGCAATCTGGCGCAAAGGGTGGGCTAACATCATGAAAAATGCTGTTAGCCGGGTGAGGGTGGCTGTGTGGGAGAAGGGTATTTTGCACCAAAAAATTATGCTAGCCTGGTTAGAGTAAAAAAAGATGACTCTAACCAGCCTAGTGTAATTTCTTGATGCAAAACCATCTATACCACATGACTCATGTCTGATAAAAGACAGGAGTCATGCCCAGCACTCCAATGGCCAGCACAGGGGACAAGGGTCCCCTGGACATGGCCATTGCACCCAGTGCCATGTAGGGGGGCCCATTTCAGGGCTACCAATGGCACTTTAAAAATTAAATTAAAATACTTACCTATATTTACCTGGGATGGGGTCCCCCATCCAGTGGTGTCCCTCTGGTGGGGGTGGGGGGGTTCCTGGGGCTTGGGGAAGGGACCTAAGGGCTCTATCCATGGTGTTTTACCAAGGAAATGGGTCCACAGGTCCCCTAATGCCTGCCCAGACCCAGGCATTAAATAATGGCGCCATTATTTAGGCCTGCCTCCCACCCGTGCACCATTTTTGCACATGAGGATAAATAAGGCGCTAGGGCCTTAGAGTCCTTTTTGGACAGGACCACCTACTTTGCATCTAATTGATGCAATGTAGGTTCATGCATCCAAAAAATGACGAAAATCTTTGTTGTGGCCGAAGGTGAATTTGGATCCGATGTCCCTGGAGCCATCCTCATTTACACTGCGCGGGAAGTCCTGGTCAACTTTTTACGTTCAGACTTTGTCACTTTTTTTGGAAATTTTTCTCTCCACCATCAGATGACACTCCAGAGCAAGCCAATTTTGAGTTGACATCGTCGGTTTGCTTTTCCAGGAGCTCCTGATGAAATCCTGGAAGTCTGGGCCTCTGGAGCTTTTTAGTGGAATGCACCTGCAAGTGAGGCCGGGTCGGGGTTGAGGTAAGCCCGACTCATGACTTTGGGTTGGTCCCTTTATGGAGCTTTTTCCCCAAAAGTTTTACAAACTTCTCCAAACTACTGGATCTTCTTCGAAAAGGTCTTTGAAGGTCCTTTAGGAGTCCACAACTCACCAAAAGGTTCCAGAAGCTCTGAGTTTCTCCTTAAGGTTTAGAGCTCCAACTCTTGTTCAAATCCAAAAATGATCACTAGCCACTGGCCATCTGGTCATTTTCTTCAGGTTTGATGCAGAGGACTCTGCTCAGCTATTTTCTACCTGTAGCAAACAGGGAGTCCCTTCTTGAACCAGTTGAAAATAGGCAAAGTCCTTGTTGTGGTGAAGCCCAAGTGTGCAGCTGGTGCATCCTTTTAGAGTGCAGTGTCCAGATGCAGGTAAGGGGTCCAGCAGGGCAGTCCTTCTTCTTCTGTCCTTGTTCCCTGTAGGGATCTGAGGTGAGGGTGCAGCTCTACTATATTTATCCTTGTCCCTGAGGTGGAATGCAGGGGGAAGCAACTGTCCAATCACAGGCAGGCCACCAAAATCTTGGATGACCACTTCCTGGGAAGTGTGGCAAAAAACAATCCTAGGGAGCAACATTCTTTAAAAATTCAAAATGGCAGAGTTAGGTCTGACTGAGTCCACACACTGGTATGGCTAAAAGTCCTTAACACACCTCTTTCATGTCCACTCCTAAATTAATCAATGGGGCACCTGGTTGTCTTGGTTTGCAGGAAATGTCGGAGGTCCTGAGCTGCTCCAAATGTCCTTGAATCCTTTGAAGACCAGTTTGGAGGATCTCCCACATCCTGTTTCACCATCTGCTGATGCAGTTCTCCTCACAAAGGCACCTCCTTTGTCTTCAGCCCCTGCCCCTTCACACCTGGTCAAGGCAGCCTGGTGAAGCTGACAGAGGCTGGCCAATCAGAGAAGGGCACTAGAGAATTGAAGTTGTCAACTTTCAGGTAGAGTTATACAACTCTTTCCCTAAACTAGGTTTCTTAAATTCAACAATGGCAAGTTGTTGGATTTATTATAACAATCAGTTTGATATCAACCTTGAAATATTTAGCTCCTTTTGGAACTTTATTAATTTAAAATAAAGTCTCCCCATTTTAGCCTATGGAACCTATTCACTACAATGAGGGAAACACAAATGTGGCTTTTGTTTTCCTCGCCAGTGTAGGAGGCTGGCCTGGCTTATAGTGGGTACCTGATGGTACTTACACCTTGTGCCAGGTCCAGTTATCCCTTATTAGTAGATTAGTAGTGTTCTGCAAGGTTAGGATTATGGAGGTACCTATAGCAAAGCAGCTTAGGCTGAACTAGGAGATATGCAAAGCTCCTACTATACCACTTATATCATATAGCACTATATCATAAGAATCACAATACTCAGAGTTACTAAAAATAAAGGTACTTTATTTTAGTGACAATGTGCCAAAAATATCTCAGAGGATATACTCTCTTGGGAGGTAAATAAAATATACAAAATATACAAACAAACCAAAATCAGGTAAGTAAACAGTTAGAAAAGTAGTGCAAACACTGTAGAATATAATAGGATGCAATAGGCCTAAGGGCAACACAAACCATATACTAAGAAAGTGGAATGCGAACCACTTAGGGACCCCAGGCCTAGTGTAGTGTGCAGAGGGTCGCTGGGAGTGTAAGAGAACACTAAGGGTGTCCTAGATACCCCACCCCAAGACCCTGAAAAGTAGGAGTAAAGTTACCCTACTTCCCCCAACACACTCTAAAGTCGTGATAGGAGGTTCTGCAAAGACCACAACAGACTGCAAAGCACTGAAGACGGATTCCTGGACCTGAGGACCTGCAAAGGAAGGGGATCAAGTCCAAGAGTCACAAAAGTGTCCGGGGGGGCAGGAGCCCACTAAACCCCAGATGAAGGTGCAAAATGGCTGCCTCTGGGTGGAAGAAGCTGAAGATTCTGCAACAACGGAAGATGTCAGGAACTTCTTTGCACAGAAGTCCCATGGCATGCTGGAGGATGCAGAGTTGTTTCCATGCAGAAAGACTGCAAACAAGCCTTGCTAGCTGCAAAGGTTACGGTTAAAGAAAATGGGTGCTGCCCGGGCCCAGAAAGGACCAGGATGTCGCCCCTTGGAGGAGGAGACAGAGGGGGTGCTGAGCAATACAGAGAGCCCATGCAGAAGCAGGCAGCACCCACAGAAGCACTTGAACATGGGTTCAAGGAAACTGAGCATGGCGGTCATCTCAACACCAAAAAACACAAAAAGGTATGGGGTTCACTTATAATGAGGAGCTATACCCGAGGGAGATTTTCCTGGAGCTCACTAGGTGTATGAATGGTGAGTGAGTGCTGTGAAGTGTTGATGGGGGGGTTTTCCTTTACGTACTAGGTGGTCTCACACACTATATAGTGTCATGCTTCATCATTTGACCACCTAGCCCCACCCAGGTAGGACAATGCCACCTGGGCAGACTCAACCTCACCGTTAAAAGAACGGGAGGGAGTGATTACATTTTTACTTTCTGGAAATATTGGGATCCAGCTAAGCTAGGGAAAAATATAAAAACACCAAGCAGTTACCAGTGTGCAATCTACACTTTTAATGTTGGTGTCTGCTGGTGTGTTAAAAACAAGGATGGGACACCTCTGTGAGAACTAGGACTCACTGGGTCACCTATCTAAAAATAAATGGCCGACATGTTTCTGCCCTTTACAATCAGCCAAGGAAGGTCTGGGGGCATTCTACAGGGCCTAGGATCCCTTAAAGTCATGCATTGCAGAGATAAACACCCAACACTCAGTAAGAGAGTGGGTAAAATATAGTGAGTCATCTCAACACTACAAAGGAGGGTACCACGAAACTGATGGTCAACTCAGCTAGTTGAGCAATGCAGGACAGAGTGCTGGGGGCCTGGGCTATGCTGTGCATGAAGGATTCCTTGCAAAAGTGAACAGAAGCCCTAGCAGCTGCAGTTCACTCAGTACACAGGATTACTGTCTGGCGTGGGGAGGCAAGGACTTACCTCCACCAAATTTGGACAGATGGACCACTGGACTATCAGAGTCACTTGGATCCAGCTCCTGTGTTCCAGGGACCATGCTCGTCAAGATGAGAGGGGACCCAGAGGACAGGTGAAGCAGAGGTTTGGTGCCTGCGTTAGCAGGGGGAAGATTCCATCGACCCACTGGAGATTTCTTCTTGGCTTCCAGTGCAGGGTGATGGCAGACAGCCCTCAGAGCATGCACCACCAAGAAACAGTTGAGAAAGCCAGCAGGATTAGGTGCTAGAATGTTGCTGGCAGTCTTCTTGCTACTTTTTTGCAGTTTTGCAGGTGTCCTGGAGCAGTCAGCGGTCGATTCTTGGCAGAAGTCAAAGAGGGAGATGCAGAGGAACACTGGTGAGCTCTTGCATTTGTTATCTGATGAGAAGCCCACAGGAGAGACCCTAAATAACCCTCAGAGGAGGATTGGCCATGTAGTCAGGTAAGCACCTATCAGGAAGGGTCTCTGACATCACCTGCTGGCACTGGCTACTCAGAGGCTTCCATTGTGCCCTCACACCTCTGCATTCAAGATGGCAGAGGTCTGGGACACACTGGAGGAGCTCTGGGCACCAATCTTGGGGTGGTGATGGACAGGGGAGTGGTCACTACCTTTCCTTTGTCCAGTTTTGCGTTAGAGCAGGGGCTGGGGGATCCCTGAACTGGTGTAGACAGGTTTATGCAAGAAGGGCACCATCTGTGCCCTTCAAAGAATTTACAGAGGCCAGGAGAGGCTACTCCTCTCAGGCCCTTAACACCTATTTCCAAAGGGAGAGGGTGTAACACCCTCTCCAGAGGAACTCCTTTGTTCTGCCTTCCTGGGACTGGGCTGCCCAGACCCCAGGAAGCCTGTCTGTGGGTTGGCAGCAGCGGTAGCTGCAGTGAAATCCTCAGAGAGCTTGCTTGGCAGTACCCGGGGTCCATGCTGGAGCCCCGGGGATGCATGGGATTGGCACCCCAATACCAGATTTGGCATGGGGGGACAATTCCATGATCTTAGACATGTTACATGGCCATATTCGGAGTTACCATTGTGAAGCTACATATAGGTATTGACCTATTTATAGTGGACGCGTGTAATGGTGTCCCCGCACTCACAAAGTCCGGGGAAATTGCCCTGAAATATGTGGGGGACCTTGGCTAATGCCAGGGTGCCCTCATACTTAGTAACTTTGCACCTAACCTTTACTAAGTGAAGGTTAGACATATAGGTGATGTATAAGTTACGTAAGTGCAGTGTAAAATGGCTGTGAAATAACATGGACGTTATTTCACTCAGGCTGCAGTGGCAGTCCTGTTTAAGAATTGTCTGAGATCCTTATGGGTGGCAAAAGAAATGCTGCAGCCCATAGGGATCTCTTGGAACCCCAATACCCTGGGTACCTGGGTACCATATACTAGGGAATTATAATGGTGTTCCAGTGTGTGAATTGGAAAAAGTGGTAACTAGCCTACAGTGACCATTTTAAAGGCAGAGAGAGCATTAGTACTGAGGTTCTGGTTAGCAGAGCCTCAGTGACAGTTAGGCACTACACAGGGATACACATACCGGCCACAAACTATGAGCACTGGGGTCCTGGCTAGCAGGGTCCTTGTGAGACATATAAAACACACTGACAAATAGGGTTTTCTATTAATTAATTTCAGCTTTATTTCGGCAAAACAATACCATAAAAGCATACAGACAAAATTCTTACATTTCTAAAAAGGAACGAAAACACTTTGAGAAAGTCAATAAAATCATACCCTTCATGATGTTAAAAAAAATAAAGACCAGGACTCCCCCAGGGCCATACAAAACAGATAGGCAAGTTGTGAATATGAATGTTATAAGAATAAGCAATTGATCAATAAAAACACTATAAAAATACACAATACACATCATCATACAAATCACCATATAAAAATTTGTAAATACCTATAAATACAGATCTTTGTGCAAAAAACTATTGGAATTGTTATCTCACTGTTAGTAGCAATAACTATGAACCAAAAAAGAAAATTCACTTAGTCTCTAGAACTGTGAGTAAGCACAAATAGTGACCATTGTAAAAATAGGATTCATGCTTTTTGGAAAACATTTGCCTCTAGCATTTCAAATTGCCTCTAAAATCTTGGCAATGTGCATACCACCATCACATGAGGGGTTGTTTTGCTAATTTTAAGAGCCGGTTGACAGTCCCTAGAACCCAACGATTTCTTTCTTTCATACATGCCTATATTCATTTAAAGGCCATAAAAAGGGGTACAATCAAGTAATACAAAGAGGCACATTATTCCAACAACAATTAATATTCACTTAACTACTAAAAACAGACTATCTGATGTTGGTCTTAAAAACAATAAATAAGAATCAATTACAGTATTTCATTTATAAAACCCATAAAACCCATAAAATTTGCCTCCCGTGCCATCGGGCACTTATTTGCTTAGCTAAGGGGGGATTTTTTAGAATAAAAATAAATAAATAACTGGATCAAAGAACTAGTTTCATAGGTGACAAATGACCATTCTAGATAACTTGAAAAACCTCCCAATGACTACGATCTTTGTGCCAGGGGGCAAGATAAAGTTATAATTCAAGTACTTCCCGGGCATTGTCAATAACCCCTGGGCTAAATATATCCTTGGCTGATTGTATAACCAGAGACCATTGGATTACCAAAGGTGGCTCCCAATTATCAGTTTGGGGACCGTAGATCAACCGTGGGAGTTTTGCCTAAGTTAAGCACCTATAGCCTCAGGCCCGCCTTGTCTCTAATGAATGAAATTGCTAGTAGAAACCGGCTTAGACCAAAAACAACATATGGTATCGTGCTAGATCTCAAGAATCTTGCTGCTTCATTGTAATTCCTGATTCCAACATTCCTGCAAATAGGTCGAATCCATTTCCTCCTTGGTTTATCGTAGGCATTGCAGTTTAAAAGTACATGATCCGTCGTTTCAGGAGTTTCCATATTACACAGCTCGCAAGTCGCCTCATGACTTCTCCCATTCAAGGGGCCCCATTTAAAAGTAAAGGCCTTAACCTGGAGAGTCCCATATCGAAGCTTCATGAATAAAACTTTTGCTTGTCTAGGTTGGATAGTATCGATCCATTCCTCAGCACTCGGTAATGGTTTGATATCCAGGAAACTTAAGGTTAGTCTACCTAGATCCTTGCTATAGAGAGGGCTATTTAGGGTGAAGTCCCAAAATACTTGCTTTAGTCGGATCTTGGATTGTAAATGTATGCGGTTCATCCCAATAAAATTTCAGCCCTAGTTTGTAAAAGCATTGCCTTATATAGTGGAGCAACGGGAGGGAGATGGCCTTGTCCAAGTCCATGATCTCAATTAGTGCTTGCCTGTATTGAATCAATTCAGGGGTTGTCCAAAGTCTACACTAGTAAAGCAAGGGCCTCAGGGCTGCCAATTTACCTATTTGTTTCATGTTAATATCATAGGTTAAGGGAATCAGCGGAGTGGATAGAGGGAGACCCAGTACCCCCCTCATGAAATTATTTTCCTGGGTAACCAATGGGGTTAGTTTTGTGAATCCCCAGAGTTCAGCGCCATATAGAGCAGCAGCCTGTGCTTTGGACCTATAGATCTCAAATACTGGTGACACAATACTAGACCTTGAGCATTTGTAATTTTTGCTAATTGCCATGGAACTATGAGTTAAGGAGATAGCAGCTTTATTGATGTGCGGTGCCCATGACAATTTGGCATCAAGCATTATCCCTAGATAGTTAAAAAAATTTACTCGTTCCAATGCCTGCCCTCTAATCCGGATGTTTCTCTTGAGTCCTTTATGGGGGTTGACAGTCAGGTATTTGGTCTTGTTTGTATTTATTTCTAATCCCTTCAAGCTGCAATACTCACTGAATTTGTCTAATAGAGTTTGCAAGCCCATGGGAGTTTGAGATAATAAGATGGTATCATCTGCAAAAAGGAGGGCGGGACTGAATCACCATTCAATCTTGGTGAGTCACGGTTACTTTGTTTCAAATGATGAACCAAATCGTTAATGTATAATGAGAAAAGTGTTGGGGCAAGCACACAGCCCTGTCTCACCCCCCTCTTGATAGGTATTGGGTCTGTCAACTCCCCCTTTGGCCCCCACCAAACCTTTGCAAATGTATTTTCATGTAACCTCTCTAGCTGGCCCAGGAGGTTCCCTGGCATGCCCTGTATCCCTAGTGCTGCCCATAAGGAGTCTCTTGGCACCAGATCAAAGGCTGCATGCAGATCCACAAACGCGATATAGAGGTGACCTTTCCTTAGTCTAGTATATTTCCCCATTATTGTCAATAGCGTAAAGGCCTGGTCAACTGTACTCATCTGCTGTCTAAAGCCTGCTTGATATATAGTCAATATGCTGTTTTCTTCTATCCAGCTACTAATTCTATTCAGCATCTGTCTAGCATAATTTTTTTGCATGACATCTATGAGGCTGATTGGTCTATAGTTCCCTGGGTCTTCCCTGGATCCTTTTTTGTAGATTGGGATTATTTCTGCCCCTTTCCATGTCACGGGCATTGGGCCTCCCCTTGCTATAGCGTTACTTAAAAGATTTAAATAGGGTGCCCAAATTTCAATGCTATATTTAAACATATCCCCCGGGATCTTATCCAAACCGGGGGCTTTTCCTGGCTTGATTGCTTCAATGGCATTCACCGTCTCCTCCAGACTAAATTGTAACTCGGGTAAGATGCCCCAAGTAGCTAGGGTTTTATGTCTTGAGGGATAGAAATCGGGGGTGGGGGGATCAGAGTAAAGATGTGTAAAATAGTTAACCCATGTTTTGGGATCTATATGATGATCTGTAGTGAATATCCCCTCTTCGCTGCCATGGGTAACTATTTTCCAGAAGATCCTAGTATCATTGCTTTTTGCTGCTTCCAGCAGGTCTTGCCATTTTTGATCCTCCCAGTTGCTTTGGGCAGTTGCCAGCGTTTTCTTGTAGCTGGCCCTTGCCTGTTGTACGGCTAATTGATTTTTTTGCTTTAGAGACTCTATCAGTACTCTTTTCCTCTCCCTACATTTGATAGTGTACCATGGACTGCTTGGGTGGTTTGCGCCTTCTCCTTTTTATGCTTATTCTGTAGCTGTTTGGTCAGGACGGGTCTTAGTGCAATACTCATTGATTGATGGATGGCCATAATAGGGATGTCAATAGGTTTATTTTCTGCATAAGGCTCCAGGAGATCAGAAAATGTATTGTAAATATTAGTCATAGTATCCAGATTGCCTAGTATTGCTGGCCATTTTACAACCCTTCTATTGTTACTGAGGTTGGGTTGTAACTCCACTTTATCGTGTTCTGTATATTCCAAATCCAAATCTAGGAGGTGGGCCCTGAGTTCAATTATTAGCGGGAAGTGATCGCTATCCCTTCTTTTATCTATTTTAAAAGTCGCTAATCTTCCCCATGTACTTATACTATGCAAAATGTAGTCTATTTTCGAGGTTGAGTTGCCTCTCTGGAAGGTATCCAAATTAAGGCCTCCTTCACCCACTCTGCCATTGCACGCTCTCAGTCCGTGCTTTAATGTAAAGCCCATGAGTTGCAATGCGGCCACTGTGCCCGGAACAGTTTTGTCTATTGTTAAATAAGGAATTGCTCTCATTCGATCTTCTTCTTCTGCTAAATGTTCAAATCCAGTTATAGGTTCATAATTACAATTAAGGTCACCCCCTATCATAATTGTCTCTCCTACTGGGATCTTTTTGAGCAGGTCGTCTAGTAGAGTTATTTCTGGAGACTCCAAATTTGTCCTTCTCGGTCTTATATATACATTGAACAAGTGGGTTATTATCTTATTTTTTTTCCCCACTACCAACCATAGAATGTCCTCTGACTCAGTGGCTTGCATACGTATCTCAACATTTAATGAGATTTTCACCCATACAACCAACCCCCCAGACGGTCTCCCTCTTGCAGCTGAAGTTGCACTAATAAAGTAGGTTTTATATCCTAATTTATACGGTGGATCTTTAAGCCAAGTCTCTTGAAAGAGACAGACATGATGTTGATCAATATAGTCCTGCCATTCGGGGTCTATAAGCTTATTTTTTAAGCCGGCTACATTCCAGGAGATCATGGTGATAGGGCCCCTTCCGTTTAGGGTCGTGACATTGGAAGTAGGACTCAGATAGGCTGTCGAATCTTTCCTACTGTGCAAAGACTCCACTACACTCCCTGCCCCTGTAGTTTGAAGATCATCCCCTTCATGGGGCTCACCTACTGTTGGGACCCCATTTGGTCCCACTTGTGCCTGATCTATCTGGATTAGTCAATCTACTCTTTCAAGATTGGAATCACCATTTCTCTTTTGCAATCCCTCATTGTGATTGTACTTATGTCTCTGGACTCGGGGTTTGGTAATTAATGGATCCAAACTAAACCTCATGGCATTGACTTTGGGGGCGGGGGTTCTCTGTTCCATGTCTATCAGGCCTCTGATTAATCTTCCATCCTTGAATGTTAGTGCAATAACGTCATGTTGCCCCTTCTCTCCTGGGATTCTTTCTGCCCCCCTGATATCTGAACGAATTATGGATAGACAGTGGTGGTCATTCTGACCCTGGCGGTCTTTGACCGCCAGGGCGGAGGACCGCGGGAGCACCGCCGACAGGCCGGCGGTGCTCCAATGGGGATTCCGACCGCGGCGGTAAAGCCGCGGTCGGACCGGCACCACTGGCGGGGTCCCGCCAGTGTACCGCGGCCCCATTGAATCCTCCGCGGCGGCGCAGCTTGCTGCACCGCCGCGGGGATTCCGACCCCCCCTACCGCCATCCAGATCCCGGCGGTCGGACCGCCGAGATCCGGATGGCGGTAGGGGGGGTCGCGGGGCCCCTGGGGGCCCCTGCAGTGCCCATGCCACTGGCATGGGCATTGCAGGGGCCCCCGTAAGAGGGCCCCTACATGTATTTCACTGTCTGCTGCGCAGACAGTGAAATACGCGACGGGTGCAACTGCACCCTTCGCACAGCTTCCACTCCGCCGGCTCGATTCCGAGCCGGCTTCATCGTGGAAGCCTCTTTCCCGCTGGGCTGGCTGGCGGTCTGAAGGCGACCGCCCGCCAGCCCAGCGGGAAAGTCAGAATTACCGCCGCGGTCTTTCGACCGCGGAACGGTAACCTGACGGCAGGACTTTGGCGGGCGGCCTCCGCCGCCCGCCAAGGTCAGAATGAGGGCCAGTGTCTTTTGGCCCTGATCCAGTGTGTAAGCTTATTTTTTAAGGAATCCTCGTCTTCTCCGCTGTTTAGGGGCAATTTTGGAACATTTAACAGATAAACAACATTGGTCCTAATAGGAAACCTATCCTCCTCAGAATATCGATTCCATATAGTGTGACGGTTATAATCATTAAATACTTGGGGATAGGGGTTCAGAGTAGGTTCAAGATTTCCTTTTTGGGGTCCTTTTACCAAATGGGGTTCTCTTCGTGAATTCCCTGTTTCTTGGCATAGAACACTAGCATTTCTTCTAGGGTAGTTGCGTGAACCAGTATTTTCCCCATCTACCCCTCTCATGCATCCCTGTGATTGATGTAAAATCTTAGCTATAGCTGGGGTAGGATTGGGGTTAGTATTCAAATTTTGAGAACATGTGGGTCTGCCTTGTGGATGGAATGATATAAGGGGGGACTCCTTTTCGCACTGAGCTCTGTGGGTACCCCTACCCCCCTCCTTTTCCACAATATCTGTTAAGGTTCTTACTTCAAGTTTCAAATCCCTAACTTCCTGGATTAATCCAGTGAGTAGGTCATAAAGGTCTGCTATAGTTCTTATTTTGTGATTTAGAGGATTCGCTAGTTCTAAATTGAGAGGAGAGGTCCTCTCTCTATCTAACTGTACAGTTGGGATAAATGGGTGTAACTCATCCACCGATTCCCCCTCTTGTGCATTCTGTACATTACTACTATCGAATTCTGCCAAGACTGCATATTTATTGGAGCACACAGCTTCACACACCTGCGTATGGCCCTTCTTCCTAGTATTATCAATGGTGCATGGGTGTATGGATCGAGTTGTAGCATCCTTAGGGATGCCAGTCCTAATATCGGATGATACCTCCCCCTCTTGCTGACAAATAATCTCTATCACTTTAACTTCCTCTGGTTCAATTTTATTCGTGTAATAGGAGGTAATCTTTTTATCGGGACCCTCCCGGATAGTTGCCCTGCTACATAGTAGTGACTCTACCTCCTCGATAAGATCATCAATTTCAGCTATAGTGCAGTTCTCACCCGCATTCCTAAGTTTTTTTATAGATTTCTCCTTCCCCCTTGGGGGTTCTGATGCCTTACGTTTTCCCATAACTTGAGCCGCCTATGTAGTGCTTCGGCTCTGTGGACCAGTCCACAATATGTATTTATAAAAGAGATTAGAAAAAGGACTGGTGGGGGAAACCAGGTTAATACTATTATCTTCTCGTATGACAACGTTAGCTATAAATGTTGCACTATAGATATAAGCAGACCTCTTGCAAAAGTGTGAAGAGGCAGAGGCCCAGCCTAGCCCCACTCCAAAATCTATCAGGTAATGATAAAAGCGTTACAACAATAAAGGGATAGTACCGTCCTAAGGCCCTCTATAAAAAGACCTTTTTTAAGATTTAAAGGGCTCCTGCCCTCGACACGCCTCCCGGGACCTCCTGTGCGCTTCCTGGCTAGCAGGATCCCAGTGAGATAGTAAAAACACACTGACATATACTCACAAACAGGCCAAAAGTGGGGGTAAAAATGTTAGAAGGAGGCTACCTTCTTACAGCCAGGGCCTATAAAACATCTTTTATAAGATCCCTGCTAATAGTTACACTGCACCCAACCCTGGGGGCACCTAGGGCACACCCTAGGGGTGTCCTGTATGTAAAAAGGAAGTAGTTTAAGACTTTAGAAGTACTTTTAATTCCAAAGTCGAATTTGGAGCTAATTTTAATTTAAAAGCAGCCAGCAAGGCAGGCCTGCCTTTACAATGACACGGTACACCAATGGGTGCACTACCTATGCTAGGGTCCCTAAACCTACATGCCCTACTATATACTAGTTAGGTTGAAACTGCCAATTATAATCAGCCTAATTTACATAATCATTTTAATCAGAGCACAGGCCCTGGAACTGTTTAGCAGTGCCCAGGGCACCATCAGAGTAAGGGACACACCAGCAAAAAGTGAGAAATGGGGGCAAAAAGTTAGGTGGTTTCTACAATCAGCCCAGTTTCCTCTCAAACAAATACCCATATTAGAGGAACATTTTGGTCAACCTAGTGGCAGTGTATTTACTAAGCAATCTGAAATTCTGCCATCATATATCTAGCCCCATTGATTGCATGTAGAAGCACAGTGAAGATAGTCAATTTTCCGCACTTAGGGTTCTCGATCGACCCATATTTAAATTGATGTTAAAATTGTAGTTTTCTATCTTGGTCGTTAGAACAGCCAGTTCACAATATATGATAGACCTAAGCTACAAGGAAAGTATAGATAATCAATGGGCAGCATTACCGGTGTGGAACTGGAGGATTTGTTATAATACCAAGACACTTGCTATATAGATAAGAGCAGTGGAAACAGTTAGGTTTTTGTTCCACTATGAATCAAATAATTATATACCAACACCTTTTCAACATGGCCGCTGAAATAGGCATCTTGCAATATAGATCGAAAGCGAGGTATAGTTACTTTAAGGCACGAGATATAGTTACTTGAAAGAACTCTAACTATAACTGCTGAATTTTTATGGTTTTGTACAAGTAAATTCAGAACCGAGCTATAATGGCACTGTAACCTTTGATTTTTTTCAGTGAATTTCTATGGGTTTTTTAATGTAAAGTAATTTTAATTACTATAAGTTACTCCAACCCTCGCCTTGCAACCAAGCCCTTATAACAACCCAACTCCGCTTCACGCATGGTCTTTAGCCATGGGCAGCACAGCTTGGCCACAGGGCCTGTCAGTGGATGTGTGAGTGGTTGTGTAAGTGTCTGAGTGGGTCTGAAAGTGGGTGTGTGAATCTATGAGTGGGTCTGAGTGGGTGCATGAGTGTGTGAGTGGGTGTGTGAGTGGGCGCCTGAATCTTTGAGTGAATGAATTAGTGTATGTATGCGTCTGTGGTTTTTCTTTCAAATGTTTCCATAATCATGAATATTCTGTGAATAATTCATGGAAATTCATTGAAATTCACAAATTGGCATAAATATCGCATGCGGTGATGCAAATTTATAATACATCTATAAGTTGACCCTAAAACACACCTATATCACATCCCTGGGTTCAGGGTACCTTCACCCAGATCCCTTATGCCACTTTCAATATGAAATTTCACCCCACGGGACTGTGTCCAGTGAAATAAAATGGCGGTGGCAACTTTCTAGTCAGGTTGTGGTCAGCAAATTGCACCGTTTCTTTTCACATGCGTATTCAGGAATTATTTAAGGCCAGAGATTTATTTGTCATTAAATATCTCCTGAACTACTGAATGGATTTACACCAAATAACAAAAAGTACAATCTGCGTACTGGCACTATCTTTCTGCAAAATTTGGTGTAATTCTGTCCAGTGGTTCAGACTGTACATGTGTTGAGAGGTCCTGTAGGAATTAGCATGCGAAATGCAATGTTTTTTTAGCCCCCTTTTACTCAGCCCTTCTTGACAGATCACCCTGAAACTTCTCATGCGCAACAAGAATCAATGGGTCACTTTTTCTTTTTGGAAAATGTAATGAAGATTCATCAAACAGTGCCAAAGATAAAGACAAGTCAAGAAACACTTTTTCTATGGAAACATCACTCTAACGAGCAAGTAGGTAGTTATATTTAGGACCTAGTTTCCAGAGGAAGAGTGTTTTTTGTTTTGTCAATAACTATGGCACCACTTGACGAATCTTCACAAAATTTTCAATTTTTTTTTATACTTCAGTGGGTTCAGTTCCTGTCTTTAAAGTTTTGGGGTGATCCATCAAGCGAAGAGTGAGAAAAAGTCGGGAGCCCCAAAAATCATTTTCCCCATGCATTTTCCCATAGGGATTTTGAACACAACTGCAGCCCGAACTGCTGGATGGAATTACACTAAATTTGGCAGAAAGCTAGCTCTTGGGCCAGAAAGCTAATTTTTTGTGATTTGGGATGTGGATAGTCTGCAAATCCAGACCTACGGATCTGGACTCTGATCTGCGGACCCAAGGAAAAAGCAAGGCCCTGATTGGCTGGCCACAACCTGACAGGACAGAAAAGTGGTGGTTGCAATTTGGTTTGTCGCATGTGCTGGGAAGTGGGAAAGGAAGAGTGTAAAAACACCTAAAAGGTCAGGATACAGGTACCCTGACCCCATAAAACACATAGAAAGGTCCCTTAGGGGCTCTTTGTGGGCAAAAGTAGCCCACTTTTTTTTTTGTCTGATCCACAGATCTGCAGGTGCACAGGTGTGTTTACAGATCCAGAAAAAAATGTAAACAAATCCTCACCCTCTGCTTCCAACTTCATGCTGCACACAGCCAAAGGTCATGCGCAACTTGAGTTTGGGTGCATGCAGGAGGGTTGGTTGCCAGGCCTGGCCATAGGCCTTTGGGCTGTGCGCAGCGCTGGTTGTAAACCTGGATGATAAAAAAAAAACACAGATAGTAACTGAAAAAATCAAAGGTTACAGGGGTGATATAGTTAGATTCAGAATTTACTCGGACAAAACCATAGAAATTCAGCAGTTATAGTTATGTTTAACTCAAGTAACTATAACTTGATAACTATAACTTGTGCCTCCGCCATGCACAGCTCATTACTTCACATATTACATCATTGATGCCTCCTTCTATGGCATCATTGATATTTTACTGCAACTTTTGCAATAAAATTATTGATGAGAAAACTGTGCATTGCGAAGGTGTAATGCTTTTAATTTTTTAAACCTCATACTCCTCTAAACATTCACCTCAGTCAAGCAACATATGGAGAGACAAGGGCATATTAGAGATACTTTACCTCACACCAATTTGTCGGTTGCTGTGTTGGAAGTTGGAAAATCGCAGATGAAGTGAACCAAGCTTTTATCATTTATCTACTATTACATCGGTCAGCAGAATCTACTTCATAGTATTGAAATATGATATTTTCAAAATGGTACACATTAGATAATGTCTGCTTACAACAAAAACTACTGGAAATACTCATTTACAACTTAATATAAATAAACATGCCTCCATAAACGACACACAACCAACTATTTTTTTCACACTTTTGGCCGAAAATCATATACATGTTTCACTAAAGTACAAGAGAGCCTTACAAGAAAGTAACAGCCATACTGCTAGTACAAAGAGCACATCTAGCTTTAGCTGCTGGAAGGCTGAAGATTCCAAAGGGAGTGAAAGAAAGATGGTGTAAGATCAAAATGCAACAATCATTGTCAAAGCCAATAGGTCTGGCCATGGCAATCTGGTGCACTGGTTTAATTGTTTTCATTCCAAAAATATTCCCCAAAAAAGAAGGGAAAGGGTAAACGTTAGGATACATGCTAGCAATAACAATTTCAAAAATCAAAAAGAAAAGTTCCATGTAATTTTAATAAACTAAAATGGGTGCATTTACATGTGTTTCAATCCGGTACATAGAAAAGGTACTCAACTTTAAATTGCTGTCACCTGGAGACATAGTACCATATTTATGGCATGGTTTGTGTCGCTCTTGCACCACGCAATGTGATTCACACCTTAAGTAATCTTAGCTTTGTGTGGTCTTGAATGGCATCATAAACCTCGAGTGATGTAACACAGCACAAATCACTGTTTTACATTACTCTGTGCCAGGGAGGCATTTCCACGGGTGTTCTGTGGGTGTTCCTTTGCAACATCCATGGATTTTGATGCATTTCCAAATTTACAAGGACTTGAAAACCTGTGAATGTACCAAAAAGATAGGCCTCCACAGGAGATGTGTAATAAGGAGAAATATGTTTATTTCTCCTCGTTGATTCCTCTTTACATGTGTGTTGCATTCTGCAGCACACATAGAAAGAGGAAAAAGCCTCTCAGAATTGCTTTTGTGATGGAAGGTGTCCCTTCCGACACAAAAACAATCCTGCATACAATGCAGGCACCCATAAACTATTGTACAAATGTGCCTGCGTTGGTGCTGGGCTGCCAAAAGGGCACCAGTGCAGGGGGAAAGGACAGGAATGTGCCATATTGTATAAATACAGCACATTCCTACCCTTTCCCTGTGATGCAGGGCATCACAGCAACGTGACTTGGTGGGCTGCCCTGAGCCACAAAGCCCATCAATATGGGCCACAGTTTAAACACAAAGACAACTACAAAGTTTAATAAATGATTGTGTTATGAACCAACACCAAGATTTAGAAAAGTAGGGTGACTTTTGTGCTGTGTCCTCTATGAGTCCCACACTTATGTGAAAGGCACAGAAGTTTTTGGCAGCAAAGGGACACTTATGGTTGGTATGTCCAAACAGGTGAAGCAGGCAGTGCCTCATTTGTAACATGATGAGTGGCAGTGTTCAAACCACTGTTAAAAACTCAGCAAGTGCTATTAAGTGCCCCTGCACCGTATACCAGGGCTGTGTAGCTCTAAATCCAAATCAGGCCTCTTTAATCCACTACTAGAGAATCTCTGCCCCTTTTCTCACTCTTGCAGGCTTCTGCTTTCTCCCTTTTTGACTGTTTTCCCGTCTTCTCTTCCTTCTGCTTTTGCATTTGTGTGTTTTAACTCTCTTGCTCACCGGGGATTTCTGATAAGGAAAATTAAGTGTTGATGTGCCCCACCACCCTCCAAACTGGGGCCTACTAACAACTAAGCACTGGAAGCAGGGCTGAAAATTGAAAGAGCTGAAACACATTATAGATATGATGTGAATGTCACCAGTCAATAAATTATTGAAATCTTCCCATCGAGGTTCAGGAACACCATCAGTAAATATTTCACTTCTTCAGTGAGGCAGGACCACATCGACACTAGTAAGCTCCTACATTGCAAGCCAATCCATTCAAAATTGTTGACAATCACCCAGTAGGTAGAACAGAAAAAATAAATTGGCAAATTTAAGAAAAATGACGCTGCACACAGTGCAGCGCCACTTTCTTTGCACCCCTTGGCGCTCCCCTACCACCACCATGTGTGTGCCGTATTTAAAATACGGCACACCATGGCACAGGAGGGGGGGCAATAGCATCAATATTTTTGAAGCTATTGATGTACTTTTGAAGGTTAGTGCCAACATTTTGGTGGTAACCCTGAATAGTACATAGCGGCCCACTGTAACCACTGGTGTGCTTCCTTTTAATGCCTGCTCTGAAAAGGCGTTAACAGTAGCCACAAAAAATGGCGCAAAGAAATCTTTTAGATTTCTTTGCGTCATTTGTTCGGCCCCCTTAGCATACGTTGTGCATGGCATAGCCATAATGGTGGGGCAAAGTTTTAGAAAGTATGCATTGCCCCACTTTGTAAATATGGCGCTGCGATTTTTGAAGCCTAACGCCACAATAGTGTCAAAAAAATTATGCTAATGTGGTGCTAGAGCTTCTAAAATCTGGGCCTAAGTTTGTACAGGAATTTTTAAATAACGCAAACTAATTGGTATTTTCTTTATTGTAAATATTTGAGCACAGCCTTCACATTCATAATGAGTTAGGGGACTTTAGAAAGCCCTGCTGCTCTGGCATATTTATTGCAAATAGAGGCATATGTAGAATGTGCTTCAGAAATGCACAGCAACCTCCAATTATGTTAAGATGAGTAAGTTAACTCAGAGAAGGTGCCCCGCTGGACGCATAAGCTCTCAGAGACCAACTACCAGTAGTCAGTCAGAAATCTGGAAATAAGACATCCAGAAAGAATGAACGAGATAGGAAACACTTTAAACATAAAATACTGAAGTATCTGCCTGTAAAAGGGCAACAGATTAATCACTATGCCAACAACACTGTAATGGTCCAGAACAACATCACAGCAGAAGATACTTTGGCACATCTATGTCCTAGAAGCGGCACAGAGTCAACATGCAGGTCCAGCTGATAGTCCCAAAGTGAAATTAATCCTTTCAAGTGAGGGCTAATGAGTCCTATACCACAGAATTACTATGGCAGCCAAGGATCAGCAACATGGGTCTGACAGGAAAAGCAGCCTCTTAACTGTAAAGAATGTCTAAAACTTGTTGGGAGTACCTGAATATTTTGATTGATAGACCTGTCATCCTGAGGGTAGTCTTCCTCCAAACCTTTTATCTGCTTGCCTCTTGCTCATTCTTCTTGTTGGCCTTAGGACTCTGAGCACTTTACCACTGCTGATCAGTGCTAAAGTGCATGTGCTTCTTTCCTAAAGATGGTAACATTGGTGTATACACAATTGGCCCATTTAATTGACTTGTAGGTCCCCGTAAAGTGGCATACTACATACCCAGCGCCTGTAAATGAAATGTTACTAGTGGGTCTGAAGCACTGATTGTGCCACCCCTTTTAACATGTCTCAGGCCTACCACTGCAGAACCTGTGTACAATTTGAATGCCACTTTGACTTGCCATTTAAAACCCCTTGCCAAGCCCCAAACTCTCCTTTTATTACATATGTCATCCCTAAGGTAGGCACTCTGTAGCCCATAGGGCCGGGTGCTAGGTAACTGAAAAGTAGGAAACACATACCTTTAAGTTTTAAATGTCCTAGCAGCAAAAAAACTCCTAAAGTCATTTTTCACTACTGTGAGGGCTACTCCTCTCAGAGGTTAACATTGGGAACACCTTGATACAGTTTTAAGTTGTAATTCCTGATTAGAAGGGACTAGCTGGATCATGTTTCATATCTTTGGGATGGTAATGATAAATCCTCCTAACCTGTAAAGTCGGATTTAACATTACTATTTAATAAATGCCACTTTTAGAAAGTGGGCATTTCTTTGCTCTTACAGGTATGGGTGCCTGTATTCTGCCTCTAATACACATCTGGGGTGGGTGACAGCTACACTTTGGGCATTCCCTCTAGCCAGCCACAAAACACAGGAATATTGGGTGTGTCTGAGTACTTACCTGCATTAATCTGCATTCTGATGGCTGTTCCTGGGAAGGCAGGTAGGAAGGGATGACACAGAAGTGCATGTTCCCACACAAAGGGTTGATTGCCCCTTACTGATAGTCTGGTGACAGGGATGAGGAAGAAGGAATACCTGTGCGCTTCAATGACCCTTCTGTGAAGTCACGGCCCCCCCACCTCAAAGGCACATTGGGAATCAAGTACTGGTTCAACAACCCCACCAAATCAAACACCTGTGGACCTACAACTGGATTCTGTCAGAAGAACTGCTGCACTGCATCAAGGTCTGTCACTCTTCTGGACTGCAGACCTGGAAGGACTGCTTTTCTGCTGTGCTGCACTGCTGCCTGCTGCTCTCCGACATTGCTGAGGGAGAGTTAGACACTGCCTGCCACCTCAGAGTGATCTCTGATAGCTTTTTGGCTTGCCTTCTGTTACAGAGACTGAAGGATATCACAGTATCTACTCTTGCTTCTGTACCTGGTTCACTGGAAGTGGACCCAGATACTTGCAGCAGCAAAATCAACACATCTCCTGTCTGCTGGAAGTGGCAACTGATGCATTAACCCTGTAGAACCAGTGCATAGCATTTCAATCCACCAATTCACAATCACATTGTTGCCGTACCAAAACCATTGTATTGCCACCACTGCTGAAGGAAGATCGGCACATTGCTTTGTTAAGTGGAGAAATCCAGCACATTGGTTTAGGAACTAACGTCTTGATACTGCATTGGAACCACTGCATCGCCACCGCTCCAGAAGGAAAATCAATGCATCCCTTAACTGCAGGGAGTAACCCGGCACATTGGCTTCAGAACCAATGCGTCACAGCACCGGTCCTTCACCTGAGAAACAAATGCATTGCTAGCAGTGCATGAGGAAAATTGACGTATCTTGTGACTGAGATCAGGATTAAGGTACTTTTCTCTACGGGCCCTGCGTGGGTCCTGTAGCCAGGCTGCACTCCATTGCGGGTGACCTTAACTCTTGACTTTGTCCCAGTCTAGAGCAACCTCAAGTAAACCCTCAAGCACTATTTGCTCCTAAGTGCTGAAACTCATTAGAGAAGCGTGATTCAACTTCTACTTATAGGCTTTTTGTTGGTTTGTTCTTGTTTTAATTATAAAATTATTGTCTGCTTTTCCAACCCTGTGTGAATACTTTTTGTGGTGGTTTCCTTGTGCTACTGTGTATGTGTGTGTTGCACAAATACTTTACACATTGCCTATTTATATACCCCTGACTGCTCTGTGCCAAGCTACCAGAGGGTGAGCACAGGTTATCTTTTAGCATGAATCAGACTTATCCTGACTAGAGTGGTGGTCCCTACTTGGACTGGATGCAAACTCCTGCCAACTAGAGACCCCATTTCTAATTGATATTCTATCAAAAGGGTCAATGGACATCAACAGTGGCCACAACCACACAATTGTGTATTAGACAGCTTCCTGTTTAACTTAATATTGTGAGAAGGCATTCAATTAATACATACTTAATTAAATAAAAGACACAAAAAGGCATGTGGCACGGTGTTCTGCCTCTCTCTATTCACTTTACAATGCGAACTGCAGGATTTTGAATGGGCACTATGGGCTGACACATTTGTTTCTGGAGAAGAACTCCCTTATGCCTGGACATTCTCCCGTCTAAATGCTAACTGATATAAATAGGAAGAATGCAAAATGGTGCAAAGGTTTCTGCATTACAGGCAGGATTGTTTTTGTGCAGGAAGGGATACCATGCTTCACACAAACAATCCTTAGCAGTGACTTTCTCTTTGAATGTGTGCTGCAGAATGCAGAACACGTGGAAAGAGAAAATAATGAGTAGAAATAAAGACACTTATTGTTGTTCTGCTTCACTTGTGGAGGTGTGGCATTTTGACACATTTGCAGTTCTACTAGCTTTAGTTGATGTGGGAATGCACAATCTGAATGCATGGAAACACTCATGCGACACCCTTGTAATGCCTCCCTGATGCAAAGTAATGCAATTTAGCTTGTGCTACTTTGCTTTTTATTTACTAAACTACGCAAAGCCACACAAAGTTACTTTGCATGCCTTAGTTAAATGATTTTGCCTGAGGGCTGCAGCATAAAAGTTATGCAACCCTGACTCAAAACCTAAGAAAATCTGGGCCTTATTTTGCTAGTATGTCCCTACTATATGGTACAACTTGTATCAAGGACCTGTAGATAAATGCTACTACTAGGCTGCAGCACTCATTATGCCACACACTAAAGCAGCCTTTTAAAACATTTCTTGGTCTGCCTTGGCAGCCTCTGAAGTTTTAAAGTACTCTTTCTACCTGGCAAAACAAACCTTTTTTCTGAGCCTAAACCTTTCTTTTTAATGCATATAAGTTACCCAACAGTAGGTCATAAAAGTCCATAGGACAGGGTGCATGGTATTGAAAAGGTAGGACATGCATGTTTAATATGTTCCGTGTCCAGATTTTGAAAAACCTTCAAAATTACTTTTCCTGTGGAAAGACCGGCTCTCCCTTAGCGTAACATTGGTTTACACTACAATCTTTAGTAAGTGATAAAGTCAGTTTGAGAATAACTAGAAAAATGGTTCAAGGACTCATTTTAATAGTAATTTTAAATCTAAATCCTACTTAATGGACAAGTAGGATTTTATTATACTATTTTAGAAATTACACTTTTAGAAAGTTGCCTAAAACCATATGGCATTTGTAGCTACCTGTGAGTGGAGGGCAAGCGTTTGTCCACTCCCTGAACCAGCTCAGGTCACTTTCAGCCATCCAACTGGGTGCCAGCATCACCAAGAGACAAAAGGGAGGCATGTCTAGGTGTGGTCTTCATCTGCCACTTACGAGTTAGGCATTATTTGAAGCTCTGGAAGGGGCCTGGTATAGCCCTGCAGGCATCCTGTCAAGGGATCAGTCACACTCCCCACACCCAGGAACATCTGTCCACTGTCTGAGAGCAATACATATCTCATCACAGGGCAGACAACAGAGGTTAGCTGACAGCACAACACTGGCAGGAAAGCCTTTTGGATTTAGACAAGAAAATGATAAATTCCTAAAAGTTTGTTTTACATTGGGAAAGAGGAAATGTCAAGGTAAGCAATAGGGAGAGAGAGGTCAAGTGGTTAAAGAAGAAAGAGTGAGAGAAATATGCATAGGTTTTAGGCATGGATTGAAAATCACACTTTATTTCGGATCAGTTTCAATGAGGCCCTGAAGCCCACAAACCGAAACCCAGTGACTTTTGACACCTGAACATACAAAGCAAGGCTGACGAGGCTGAGGTCGCCACAACTAGAGTTCTCCCTATTTTATATTTCAATCCCCTTTGCCTTGTCAGATTGGCATAACTTCAGTTACCATAGGTTCTGGAGCAGCATGAATTTGGTAAGGAAGCTGGGAACTATTATGTTTGAAGCCATATTGCTCCATGTGAATAAGTACACCAGGAAAGTGTGTCCCACGCGTGATAAAAACTGAATTTGGTGTGCTACTCTTGCCTGCCTTGTCATCTCCTGCTTTTTTGACCTGGAAAGTAGAGGCTATGGATCTTGTAAGGCTGAAGAGCCACAGGAGAATCACAAGATGCAGAAAATCCGACGTGTTAACAATGCCTCAACTGCATCATTGATGGCTACTCTTGTTGTCATTACTTGCACCTAATACATAGAAATAGGTGGGTTTCACATCTGAAAGGGCAGTGTGGGCTGGTCTAAGAATTGTCCCAATGCCAGAATAGCCAGTACAAAATCAAACTCAAGGTTCAGCTATTCCATCTCTTTCAAAGACTGAAGGAGATTGACATGAACACTTCACCTTGGGCTATCAGCATACAGTTTGTATCATACAGTGTTATTTATTTGAGTCAAAAATATTGCAAATGTATTTAATGCAACCTAGAACTTTTTGGTCAGAGAGTTTGCATACTACTTGGGTCGTTAGTTGTGCTCTGGCTGAGAGACCATTTCATAGTATTGTAAGTGTAGGTGGAAAAGAAAATTGTCATCTCTCCAGAATTTTAAGATTTCTATATCACTGATACTACTTCAAGATATTGCAAGGCTACATCTTGGAGGTTGATGCTTTGATTTTAAGTTAGGCATAGCAGTAATTACTCCATGTTGAGGTAACTAGTGCATGACTTTAACAAATCATCTGATTACAAGTGAAAACATTCATGTGTTATTTAGCACAGGCGCTAAATTGTGCATGTCAAACAACCAATCAATCAGTTTTTGTAAAGCGTAACTACTCACCTGTGAGGGTCTCAAGGCTCTGGTGGTGGGTCTGGGCCTCATTCAAAGAGCCACATTTTGAAGTTCTTCCTGAAGATGGTGAGAGATGGGCTTTGTCCGAGGTGCGTGGGCAGGTTGTTCCAGCTCTTAGCTTTCTTCAGCTGTAGATTTCCAGATTTGTGGGACGGTAGCTAGTGCCTGTTGGGTGGAGTGGAGGGGTCTGGCGTGGTTATGGAAGGAGATGCGATGGTTCAGGTAGGCTGGTCCGATATTGTGCAGGGCCTTGTAGGTGTGGGAGAGTAGTTTGAAATTGATTTGCTTCTCTACTGGGAGCCAATGGAGGGTCCTCAGGTTTTGGGATTAGTGTTCCTTGCGGCTGAGGTTCAGGACGAGTCTTGCAGTGGCGTTTTGGATGACTTGTAGTTTCCTGATGTTCTTTGCTGTGGTGCTGGCATAGAGTGTGTTGCCATAGTCGAGCCTGCTAGTGTTGAGGGTGTGGGTGATTATTTTGCAGCAGTCGACCGGGATCCATTTGAAGATTTTGCGGAGTTGGCAGAGGGTGTGCCAGCAGGAAGAGGTGACTGAGTTTACCTGTCGGGTCATTTGTAGGGCAGAGCCGAGGATGATTCCTAGATTGTGGGTGTGGTCAGTCAGAGTAGGTGGTGCGCTGAGTGATGTGGGACACCAGGAGTCGCCCCAGGCTGAGATGGAGTTTCCGAAGATAATGAGCTCAGTCTTGTCTGAGTTCAGCTTGAGGCAGCTTCCCTCATCCAGGCGGTGACAGCTTTAATCCTGGTGTGAAAGTTCCTCTTAGCTTTGTCTGGGTCTTTAGTGAGGAACATGATGAGTTGTGTGTCATCGGCGTATGACACGATGTTCGTTTCATGGCCTCTGACGATGGCTGCTACTGGGGCCATGTATTTATTGAAGAGTGTTGGGCTCTCTGCAGCTGACTTCTATTGGTCTGGATTTGAAGGGTGGGAGCCTGACTCTCTGTGTTCTTCCGGTGAGGAAGGAATGGGTCCATCGGAAGGCTTTTCTGCAGATTCCTGCATCATGGAGTCTGCTCCATAAGGTGCTGTGGGAGACTATGTCGAAGGCTTCTGAGAGGTCGAGGAGTATGTGTGCTGCGGTGTGTCCGCTGTCAAGGAATGTGCAGATGTCATCGGTGGCTGCAAGAAGAGCTGTCTCAGTGCTGTGGTTGCTGCGGAATCCAGACTGAGAGGTATCCAGTGAGTTGTTGTCCTCAAGGAATTGTCGCTGCTGTGGGTTTATGCTTTTTTTAGGACTTTGGCTGGGCAGGGTAGCAGCAAGATGGGTCGGTAGTTCTTGAGCTCTGATGGGTCAGCTGTGGGTTTCTTCAGGAGGGAGTGGACTTCGACATGTTTCCATTCTTTGGGAAAGGTGGCTGTTGTGATGGAGCAGTTCAACGTCTTACGGAGTTCGGGAGTGATGCATGCCCTGGTTCTGTTGTGGATGTGGTGAGGACAGGGATCTGTTGGAGCTCCAGAGTGAATTCTGTTCATGATGATTTCAGCCTCTTCTGTGGTGAGTGTGGACCAGCTGTGGATAGTTTGGGTGGGTTCTGGGTCAGTCGTAGGTTCAGAGGCTGAGTGAGTTCTGCGGGAGGAAGCTATCATAGATGTCCTTAATCTTGTGGTGGGAGAAAATAGCCAGTTTCTTGCAGAGGTCATGCGATGGGGGGAATGTTGGTGGCTTTGGAAAGAGGATTGGTGAATTTGTTGATTACTGTGAAGAGTTCTCTCATGTTGTGCGGGGAAGTGTTGAGGCGTTCACGGAGTGCAGCTTTTTTTGCATTCTTGATGCGTTGGTGTCAATAGTCCATGTACAAAATTTAACACACATGCTATTTAACTCATTTTCTACTTACCACAAGCAAAATATAAAGCATGTGGCGAATAACAGCCAATTGCAAATATGGGAAATCATTAAAAACAGTAGACAATGCTACCTTAAAATACCTCCCTTTGAAAGTAGGTATTGCAAATTCATAAATGTGTAAATATTTCAAAGACCAACACAATAATGCAAATAAATTACAGCACGAGCACAGTTTGAGCTGACAATATTAAAATATCACCCACTCCTGGACACAGGGCCAGACCTATATTAATATGGAATAGGTGAAGGTCCCACAGGTTGATTGCAGCAGCTTACCCTCCCATTCTACATCCACCAAAATTGATGTGGCACAGTTAGGCCACTAAATCATGCTTTGCCAGATCCATGTTGTGATACAACAAACCAGGCAGCATGAGGATCGAAACCAATCCACCAATCAATTACCTCAAATGGTCAGCAACAGACGATATCAGCTTGTATTAACCAAGTAAAGCTGAAACCCATAAGCATGAGGCAGCTTGAGATCTAGAGGATACAGAGGCCCAATATTGGCACCATACAACACATATCTTCACCATTATGGATAACATTGAACCCAAAGTAGGGATCCACTGCCGTCCCCCACCTCAAAATGCGAGAAACACTTGACTTCTTTGCAATAGTCACTACATAACAGACAGTAGGGTTGGTGTGTGGTATTTTTCAAGCAATCTTTTGCAGGTTCTCTGCTAAGTGATGATGCTTTGCTTGAAGTGAGTGAGCAGCAATTACAGTTCCCCTTGGACAACCATAAAGCTAATGCCAGCAAAGCAAACCCCTGTGCTACAGCAGACTTTACTGATATCCTAGAGTCAATTGGCTGTACTCTTGGACATGTGGTGACCTCAGATAGACAGGAACACATGTATTGAAACCATAGAGTGAAACACACTAGTTTTATATAATTGCTGCGTAATGTGAATCTCCCTATACTGAACTAGTGTGTAAGGTGCTCTGCCATGTTATGATGCTGACAAGTAGCAACATTAGTCATACTGTAGTAACACATCACTCCTAAGGTACTGGGCATACAAATTACATTGGTCACTCTTCACATTAATAATGATTCTCAACTTCTTAACAACCACATGTACTGTGATTATGCCTCTCATGACCATTAACTTGGATTCGTCTGAAATGAGGACCATCTTTTATGGCTTCCACTCCAAACATTTTGAGGATGGTCATAGTTAGTTTTTCCCACAGGTCGAGGTAGAGACGAAGTGTTTGGCCACTTGCTTAAGTACCTAGAATTTCAAGCTTTGGATCATGTTTTTAGTGTTCCCTACATCATATGGATATGTTGATTCAGTAATGATTTTGGCCATTATCTCCTTCAACAAGCATATTTTTTTTTTGTTATTGGTGGCATCTTCAGCATGAGATGGCACATTTGAAAGTCATGTAGTCTTACCATCTCTTTGGTCAGGACCTCCTACACAGGATCCATACATGTGTACTTCTTTTCTCTGCCTTGGTCCATGATGGAAAAGTTTGGCAGGTTTCTACATGTGATAACTGAGTGATATCAGAGGACAGTAGTGGATTCTGTTTGTCTTATTTCAAGTTGCTTTGTCCACACAAAACTTATGTCTGCACACTCCCACACAGGAAGAAGTTATTGGTGTACTTTTGTGGTGTCCTAAAATCATTTGGAGTGTTGCTCTGACTGTTTCTGTTCTCTAGGAGTTAATCTCAACACTCCAGAAACTTCAAATGCTTGAAATGGCAACTTCCTGATGTTTTGTGGTTGTGCTATTTATCGGGTGAGATATTTAGGACAAGCTCTAAATAAAAAAATTGGTAATTACCACATGCACTTAATACCAATTCCGGGTGCACAGTAAAAAGTCTTAATCAGGGCCTGATTAGGAGTTATGGTGTTATTCATTGTCCGTGACAAATCATAATACCACTGGGTACACTATTTATCAGGTGTGATAAACAACAACTATTACATGTTCATGAGGAATAACATGCCGCTTTCAGTATTTAACACACCAAAATATGTATTATGCAGTATATAGCACATTTTCCCCTGTTTAGTCTGCCATCATTTAGTGACTGTTCAGTTATTTAACATATCAGATAATTATCAAGCTCATAGTTCTGACCCACGGGTACCCAGGAGCTCTTACATTGGTTAGAATATTGCAAGCAACTTGTAATGGGGCTGTATTTACCAAACCCTGTGTTATCGTTATTTACCATATGTGCAAGTTTGGTGGTATTTAATATCAAACTCATAATCAAGGCCTAAATGTTTTCTGAATGTCCCATTCAACTCTATATTTAAAATGAAACCTCCTTATTTGACAAAATGAATGATTGCAAGTTATAATACTTAAAATAGCTTTAGACAGTGCCATGAAGGAGCTGGGTCATTTGAACACTGCTGCCACCTATGATGTTACTTTATTTTCTGAGATTGATAGTCTTCAAACTGTTCCTGACAATCACTTTAACGCCATCATTGACTGTGAAGGATCACCTACTGGTGACTGGTCTGATGTTCAGTCTGATGCGGTTAGCTATAAACACTTCACTGATCCATCTCCCAATTTAGAATGCATATTTACTACAAGACTCCTAACTTATAATTTGTAATGCACAAAAGTGAATGGTGAATGTTGTTTGGTGACAGTTAGATCACTGTTCATTTGATGAGGATTTATAGTTAGGTGTGTGGTTTAGGGGGCAGCACGCATAACATACATAATTATTTCCAAAGCCCTGATTACAAGTTAGGGGTAAAGGGTAAGGTATTTACCCCACTCAGCAACTACTGAGGCCCTCTGATGGGGTATTTACTTTGTGTCGCAACTTTCCTGATACTTCCACTGTTCTTGTGGAAATGGGGAATTATATGTAGAATGCATGATTTCTGCACCATGTTGTGGACTTTACCACACATATTCCCTGGTACATTTGAACCAGTTCTACCTGCCAACATTTGTCAAGGGAAAATTAGGGAGAGGCTGTGATTACTGCATTACTTGGAATTCTGCTCATGGATCAGAATAGATCCTGATCTCGTAATGATGTACAAAGAGTTCTCTCTTTAGAGATATTCCAGAATATGTATTGTATGTAATTGTTGGCATGAACTCTATAATCAGCCTTATTTCTTTCCACTTCATGCTGTTCCTGAAAGCCTTGCTAAAATTTGTCAAACGAGTAGTCACAAAGAATTTAACAGAACAAGCAAGGTACTCAAATTGACATGCTATTTGTATTTGAATTTACATTTGCAAAGCGCATACATCCCACCGGGTATCTAAGCGCTTAGTGAGTGAAAGAGCCCTCAGCCTGAGAAAGGGCAGTTTGTCCCCCCATGTTCCTAATCTGTCCTAAATAGCCAGGTTTTGACAGCCCTACGAAATTCCAGGAGCAAATCTATTCTTCTGATATCTGACAGAAACAAGTACTACAGCTTTGCTGCTGCCACTGAGAAGGCTCTCCCCCATCTAGCCTTTCTAAATCTGGGGGTATTTACCTCCATGCTACCTGCTGATCTCAAGGATCTGCTGGGGACATACCAAGAAAAAGCAGTCCTCAGCTAACCTGCGCCAGACTGATGCAAAGCCTTATTCACTAGGCAAACTGCTTTAAAATTAATTTGCTTCCTAATCAGAAGCCAATGTAAGATCTCAGGCCCTCCTTAACCCACTGCCTCTTTGATGGCTCAAGGATCAACTGAGCTGCCCCATTTTGTATCATTTGAAACTTGCTGAGGGGGTATTCAGCAGCATTTACATAAGGGGCATTGCAATATTCCAGATGCGAGATGATAAGTGCCAAGACAACCTAAACCCTAAGTTTGGCTGGAATAAACTGAAGGATCTTTCTGAGCATTTTAAGTATCCAGTGACATATCTTCACTATCTTACTAACCTGCCCCTCAAAGGTCAGTTCCAGGTCAAAAACCATTCTGAGTTTTTTTTGCTTCCTTCACAGGAGTGGGTAGAGTGCCTTACGCATCCGGCCACCAGCTGCTATTCCAGATGGAGCTGCTGGACCCAAAGGACACAATCTCTGTTTCATCACCATTCATCTTAAGCCTGTTTTGCTTCATCCAGCTACTGATCTACATCATACAGGACCTACATTTTGCAGCCACCTCTGTCTAGTCTTTACTCATCTGCACCATGATTTGTGTGTGATCTGCATAGGAAGCTACCTGAAAGCCATAAGACTTTATCAATTGTGCAGTGGAGTCACATACAGGTTGAACAGGGTCAGACTGAGGGACGAGCCTTGTGGCATGCCATATGGCAACTAAAACAAAGCAACTCTAAAATCTTCACAGCTAACAATATTTGTCCTATTCCTAAGAAAGGAATCCAACAGTTGTAGCACCATGCTCCTCAGCCCTGCCTGACGCAGCCTACTCACCACTACACCACTACAGATGGTAAGATAGCTGCAGACAGGTCCAGCATTACAAGAATTACACCGTTGCCCTGGTCTACCTGACACCTAATGTGATCAGAGGCTGAGAGTTGTGTTGACTCTGTACTGTGATTGTCCCTGGAGCCATGCTATGATGAATCGAGGCATTTATTCTTACCTGGAAAAATGTCTAATTCATTAGTCACATGTTTTTCTAATAATATTGCTGGAGATGTTAATAAAGATATAGGTTGGGGATTCGTCAGGCCATTAGCATCTCCACTGGCTTCTTTCTTAACTGGTTGAAAAATGGCTTCTTTCCACCTCTGCGGAAATTCTCCTGTGGCTATCACCTGCTCGTAATTATCTTTAAGGCCTCTGCTACTATCTCCGGGGACATTTGTAACACTCTAGGTGGGTATGGGTCCTCAGGTTATCCCGATCTAATTTTCTTTGGCAAAGAACTGATCTTCTCACCAGTAAGTGGAGAAAAGGTCCCTAAAGTGTTTCTGTTGCAATATTCGGAGGACTCTTCTTTAACTTTCTCCTCCCTCTGAGGTTCACTTATGTCAGGAAATTCAGAGTGGATGTTAAGGATTTTGCCCCTAAAAAATTATGCTATTTTGTTCCAAAATTTCAGTGAGTTCTTTAGATCTACTTGCGGGGCAGGAATGATAACCCCTTAACTGTTTTGAACAGTTCATGTGAGATATTAATAGCCTTCCTAATTTCCTGAGAGGAAAAAAGTATTTGCTTCCTTCATTGTACTCTCATACCTATTCAGCAATTCTTTGTTTTGATTTTTCTTCCAAATTGGGGTCTAGTCTCCACCTCCTTTCTTGCTTAGAGCACTGTCTTTGGAGGGTTTTCAAATCCTCTGAAAACTACTGTGCAGAGCTCTTCCTCTTTCCCTTCTTTACTTTCCTAATGGGTGCTACTCAGTGGCGGCTGATAATTTCAAGAGGGAGGGGGAAGGAGGTACATTACACAAGCACACATACACCTCACTCATACCCATTCATTCACACACACACACACACAAAACCCATTCACAAAACTGACTAACAAATACACATGCATTCATACATGGATGCACACACCAAACATAAAGGGGCATATTTATACTCCGTCTGCATCTGCGCCGAATGTGCATCAAACATTTTGAACCACATTCGGCGCAAACCTTGCCCCATATTTAAACTTTGATGCTTGAACCCGCGGACGTCAAAATCCCGCCGTGTGTGTCATTTTCTGGATGCGGGAAACCGCCTTGCATTAATGATATGCAAGGTAGGCATTCCTGTCCAAAAAATGACATAAACACCCGTGCGCCGTATTTATGCTACTGCGCAAAAATCCTGCACAGCCCGGAGGCGGAGTCAGAAAATGACGCACAGGCCGCTTTGTGTCAAAAATTAATGCCTGGGTCAGGGTAGGCGTTAAAATGGGGCAAACACACCTGTATTTAATCAAAACACACCAAAGCAACAGCAGATCAGCAAAAGGAAGACATGGAGGTGCTTCTCATCCAGCGTGCACGCAGACGCAGAGCACAGGACCAACAACAGCAGCTTCAACAACACCAGCAGGGACCCCAAAGGCAATGCAGAAGGCAGGAGAGGATATTCCGCACCAGGACAACCCTTCATGGCCTCAGGGAACATGACATCATCCAGAGGTACAGGTTGAACTGGCAAGCCATTCAGCAGCTGCTGCGCAACATTGAGCCACAGTTGGCACCCAGCTTGCAGACACCCCGCATCAACCCACCAGAAACCAAGCTGCTAGCTCTACTACAGTTGTTGGCAAGTGGCTCATTTCAAACCACTGGGGCCCTGGTTGCTGAGATGTCACAGCCATCATTCTCCACCTTCCTGCCCAAGGTACTGGATGCCATCATCACACTCACACCCCGCCACATCTGCTTCCCAAACACACAGCAGAAGAAGCAAAAGTCAAAACAGGGGTTTTACCTCATTAATGGATTTCCTCACGTCCTTGGTGCCATTGACTGAACACATGTACGCCTTGTGCCACCTGCTGCAACTGAATATCTAAACCGCAACAGGAAGCACACACACTCCATCAATGTGCAGGCCATTGTGTATCACCAGGGATTGATCATCAGCACTGTGGCAAAGTATCCTGGGAGTGTGCATGATTAATTCATCTTCCGTCACTGTACCATCAATCAACACTTCCAGAATGGACGATATGGCAATGGTCTACTTGTTGGTAAGTACAGGAACCTACTTATATACACACTGCACAAAACCCTCTAGGGTAAACAACACATACACCACGACAGCGACATGTGAACAGGAACACACTGAGGTTGTGACACCGCTAGACATGTTTGATATCCTCACCCAATGGGAGACACACCTAGGGACAAAGTACCATTCCAAATAAGAACTGATGCCACTCCACAGACACAAGGGGAAACTGTAAGACTACACAATGACAAACACATGGTGCCAACTGGCATGACATCTGTGAAGATAGAACTCCAATAACACATCAATAACACAAAAACACCCTTCCAGCCAATACGTACTGTGTAAGGGGTGTGGAATGTAATTTGCTGCAGGTCAAACACTGTGACTCACATAGCATTATGATGACTACAATAAAGGTCACATGCAATCATTGAGGCCATTCCAATATCTCACATCACTCCTGCTCTCACATTGCCCACTACCGAGAGGCAAGTGGACTGTGCGAAGAACACATCTTGATGCTACTATATGGAAGGATCACATTCCTACACATACGCATTGTGACAAATTAACACACACACAACAGATGTACTGCCATACGGACCTTCTGAAACTCAAACCGACAACCTCACAACCAAGTTAGCCAGCTGAACTAGACCATGTGCAGTAGTCTAGGTAGACGTTACAACCTGAGTCAACTTGCCAAGGGCAGAGAAATAGGTCTGCAGTGAACTTGTCACACATGTGAAATTAGTGTGCAGTCAAATGTTAAGATGTCAATGATCGCAACGTATGGAGAAGTTTGGCTAATTGTCACCTTGCAAAATGTAAGCGTCTCACTGATGTTTAAATTAATCCATTGCATATGTCTAAAGGTATGGGATGTCCAGGGTACATAGATGCAAACGTGTTGCCACCACTGTCAAATTGAATCTGTGTATGGAACTATCATCTCACCCCCAGTTAAGACACAGGGACACCTGTATCACAAGTCACAATGCTAGGGAGTACACAAAGTACTGCAACTCCCAAAATATAGGCCCTCCTTACAACCTTGGCGGGCGGCTGAAGCTGCCCGCCAAGGTTGGACCGGCAGGCGGCCGCCAATTCAGTCGCATGCCCGCCGCGTCCATTATGAGATCCCCGTCGGCCCAGCGGGGATCTCAGCCGCAACATAGGAGCCGGCTCCAAATGGAGCTGGCGGTGTTGCAGCTGTGCCACGGGTGCAGTTGCACCCGTCGAGCTTTTCACTGTCTGCTGTGCAGACAGTGAAAAGCTGCACAGGGCCATGGCAGAGGGCCCCCGCGACTCCCCTTTCCACTAGCCTTCTCACGGCGGTTCTTACTGCCATGAAAAGGCTGGCGGGAGGGGTACTCGTAATCCCGTGGACAGCGCTGCAAGCAGCGCTGCCCTGGAGGATCACTTCCGCCTGGACAAAAGTGGCAGAAACCGCCTGTCCCAGCAGTGCGACTGTGGCGCTTCCTCCACGGTCGTAATCCCCCATGGAAGCACCACCAGCCTGTTGGCGGTGCTTCCTCCAAAACAGCCCTGGTGGTCAAAGACCGCCAGGGTTGTAATGACCCCCATAATGCTGACAACCGGTCAGCAGCCAAACACTCGTTCAGCCAAGGAAACAACCCAATGCTGCTGGTACATCCTGGAAGCCTAGGAATCAACACAATAACACAAAAGAGTCACAGACAACACAAGACAACTACTGCCATGCAAGGTGATATTAATGGGGCAAGCTACATCAACATGATCTCAATCATTTTCTCTTTCAGCTGATCAGGGGTATGGGATCCAGCCATGGATTATGACACCATTTGCCAACCCAAGTACTGCAGGAGAGCGTGCCTACAATGAGGCACATAGGAGGACATGCACCATAGTCGGAAGGACCTTTGGCATCCTAAAGTCGAGATTCAGGTGCCTCAACATCACTGGTAGCAGCCTCCTATACTCACCAGAAATGGTCTGCACAACATTTGTGTACGAAGGAACATTCCCCTATGAGAACCAGAGCCACAAATGTCTGAAGAGGAGGAAGAGGAGGATGCTGGCCATCAACATGAGGGGAGCCAACCAAACACTGCTGCAGGATTGCGTAGGCGCCAACATATTGTCAACAATTTATTTTTAATCAACTCACCATCACCACTGTATCAATATATGTAAATAAACAGCTATGATAATCACCATATCATGGTCTGGGTAATCATTTTTGCTCACCTTTATCTCTAACTATCAGAATAAGAGTGTAGCCTCATGGAGCATTGCTGATATACTGATCAGGACACAGAAATTTCCAAAGCAATTGTGATGTGTATTATTCAACAGTCACATTCACACACACTGTAAATAACATATATCCTGTACATTTCACCTTTGAAGAGCAATAGTAGAGGACCACACCTATTTCACACATACCTGTTGGCAACATGATTCATTGCAGCATATGGCACACAACTAAGACACCATCAGTCAATAAAGGAACAAACAGCATCATGCGTGAGGCAGGGGATGTGCAATTGCAACAGTAACATTAATGTATGGCCACACCCTTGACAGCAGTAACTGTTACATCGCCATATAAGCAGAACATAGAGAGCACAAGTGTCACACCTATGACAAGCATTGCACACATGACATTCCATGTACATGTCAGCCCATGTCCTAAGTCATGACACACCCATGTTCCCGGTCTCACCCCACCCGTCTTAAGAGGTCCCTGGAATGTTAATATGTGTACCCAGATATTCCCTCCTCTACACTCACACAGACTAACAATATTAATCCAGTGTGCTTCACCCTTTAGTATGGTATGCCATAGTCATTGTACATCTGTCTGCATGGTCGTCAGGTTGAATAATGCACTGGCTTGTAGTCTCTAAGCCCTGTTCTCACCTGTTCTCATTTGCTTCCCCTGTGAAAGGTACGGTTGGCCATTTGAACTCAAATCTCACCTACAGGACTTGTGAGAAACTGATGCAGCACACACCTGTGAGCACCTCCATGCAGACCAGCCATTTAAACAAGCACTGCCCTTGCAGATGCTTGGAACAGCATAAAAGCTGCCATTTTATCGATTACACTGTTATGCATTGCTAGAAAAATAAGCTGTGTAACACAGCCCTTGAGTTTATGTGTCACCTTCCAAAAACAGGACAAACACAGTTTTCCATGTCAACTGTCTTGTTCTTCCTCCGACCAGTCTTAGTCAGACCATTGAGTATGTACCTTGTGAAATGTCTGCATCCTGATTGACCCTGCATCCTGTCAGCCTGACTGGCACCTGTCTGTGCGTTACCCTAAAGGTTCCTTGTGGCTACATATGTATCATACTTGCTTTCCCAACCCTCACATTCCTCTGGGGGTATTTTGTCGGGTGGTTCTTCAATCCATACTCAAATAAGTTATTTAGCATAATCTGCTTATTTATCGTACCATAATTGGGAACTTGTCTCCAAATACCCAAATCATGGCTTATCTCTTGTCTGGGTCTCATGTATGCATGAGCGACAAAGTGTGACAGTGTACCATGGCCGTATGCAGGGATTGGGTATGGTGCCTCCAGCAGAACCAGCAACACCAGATAATGTGCATGAAAAGTCCACACATGTTAGGACCCTGACAGTTCACACACTGATTCACATTGCTCACAACATATTGATGGGCTGTGCATGGTGAATATCTGCAAGATTAATCAACACAGAGGCTATGATGTTCCCAGATGCAGTGGGAACTTTACATGCTAACCTGTGTACAAATGTTATAATGACAACTGCTGGTACAAGACTCCTGAGATATGATCTCACTTAGTACACCAAGGTTGCCCTGCTGACAGTCTCATAACACGTCTGCAGTGACAGGGTGGGACCATCCCCATGTGGGTTCTCAAATCCCCATTGGCTTTACTTCCATTGATCTCCGAAGGATACTCAGTAGATACAGGAATAGCCGCCACTGACTCATGACTAGATCTGGACGTAACTGTGACAACATAGTCCCCTAAAAATATACAGGATTAACATTGGCCCACACACATGAACCAGACACCTCTGTGCAGTTGATCACTGGAAATATGTGGCCACGTGCTGCTTGGTCTGCTGGTCCACCACTGCCACAGGAGAGTTGTGGCTCTGTCATATGACCACAACTGTGGCGTGATATTACAAATGTGGTTCAACTTTGGCTCTCCGTGTCAATAACACCATACCCACTTAGTCTGTAGATGTGCCTGACTCATGGTGGGTTCACCAACAAGTGCCTAGGAAGCAGTATCCAAAATTCCAGGACATGTGATGGCCAAGTTTTGGACCATTGACATGAAAAAGCGTCTGCCATCAATCCGGTGCATGCTTTGTCATTTGTGGTGTTTACGTTACCCCAAAACTAGAAAGTGCACACAGCAGATGTTGCTACATGTATGACTAACACATGTCCTCTCTCATTTCCACACTGACTTGCATCTGAGGGTTGGACAAATTGACTCCACATTCATACATGCATATAGCATTAAGGTATTGCACTTATGTGCGTCACATTGCTATCGTCTCCTGACGCCAAACATGCCCAATTTGTGCAATACATATATGTAGGCCACACCTTTGGCCAGCTATTGCGTCAGTCAAGTGAAAATCCTGTACATGAAGTAGCGGATCATGGTCCGCAGTAGTATGATGTGTCACATGTGCCCATACACCGTCATTGTCAGGAACCCAGGGACGCGCGGGCTCAGACGCGCGCATCCAAGCGACATCCCTGTTACTCTGAGCACTTGCGACGATTAAGGAGTAGCCTCCTTTGGTCCTCTCCATTACTGGAAATCGTGCTCCTCCTTTTCCCCCTGTGGGAAGACCCATCTGCATGGGCAGAGCGCTCGATGGGGGCTGCAGTGTTCCCAATGAGCAGCCACCACTTGATACTACATTTCCCAGCTTCCCTGGGTGGCGGCCATCTTGGGGAGTGGTCGGCTTATAAATACCGGCCACACCATGTAACCGGCGCTTCTTATTCTGAGCTCTTCTCAGAACCCACTGGCACTGCGTGTCTCCTCCTGTCTCTTCTTCCGAGCTGGGGCCGGAATCTCCTTCAGCGAGTGGTCGGACTCACACCGGTGAGACCTTTCCGACAGGGCTTCCCCCGCCGGCTCTCAAACTCCGTTCTCGGAGTTGATACTTTGTTGCCGCTCCGGCTTGGAGCGTTCCTAAGCAACGGTTGCACGTGGCGCTCCGACTGCTTGCTTTTCTGTGCGAATCTCTTCCTCTGTCAGACTTGATTGCAACATTGTTTATAATGTATAGAGATGTTATTGTTTATAATGTTTAGAGATGTTGTTCCATGAATGTGGACACACAGTATTGATGTCATTTTAAAAACCTGCATCAACCTACTTTTGAGGATATTTTCCTGCCAGTCTTTAGTGCGTGGCTTTGATGAGTGAATGTTGTTTATCATTGCAATTTTGGCGTGTTGGGGATGCCTAAGAAGTTTTGTGTTTAAGTTATTGGAGAGCTCCTGACATACGCTCTTTTGAGGATTTGCAGTATTCTGGCACTAACTTGTGGTTTTGGTTTTTGGCACACTCAATTGGAGTCTAAGTTGTTTGTGGAGACTTCTGCTCTAGTCGCAAGTATATGCAAAGTATCTGAAGAGTTTACTTGCTTGCATAATCTAGTGTATGTTGTTGTTCTCTATTTTTGCACTAACCATTTTTCCTTTCCAGATCTCCTTCCTGGCTGTTCCTTTCCTGCTTTCCCTTCCCCCCACCTGGCCCCTCCAATCTTCAGCGCCATAAAGGCATCTGAGTTGGTGTTGCCCAGAGGTGGGCTCCTGATCAGCATCGAGCAGACCCCGAGGACTTGGGCCACCTGACAGAATAAGAAGCTCACGAGTATAAATTCCTCTTGGTCTGCACCATCGCTGGTCGGGATGGCCACCTTAGACACAGTAATGCAGGCCTCAACACAACTACAGAGGGAATTGCAGGAATCCAGGAATGCAACTGCGGCCATGGTCATGAAGGTGACACAATTGTAGGCTAAGGTGGATGGTGTAGGAGGCGCGCCCCCATCACGCTTGCCTCCTCCCCCCACCAACGTTTCTGTGACTGTTCCTACGCAAATTCCTCTTGCAGCTCCTGGGAGGTTTTCAGGAGATGCCTCCAAGGTACAAGTTTTCCTTACTCAAGTGGAGTTACACTTCACGTGTCACCCAGCCGTCCAGAATCGCCTTCCTCATTTCTTACCTGTCCGGCGATGCAGCCACTTGGGCAGTTCCTTTGGTGCAGCAGGGCAGTCTGTTACTACATAACTGGGGTCAATTTGTGGAAGAATTCGAGAAGGTGTTTGACAGATGAGCTGTCACTATGTCAGCGGACAAAGAACTATTGGAACTCCGCCAAGTTAATAGGGATCTGATCTCCTATTCGTCTCATTTTAATTTTAATCGACTAGTGGTGGAGACATCCTGGCCCGAGGAGAAAAGATCCGCTCTTTTTTATCAGGGCCTCAAAGAAGAACTAATGGATTTTCTGGCGCAGATCGATCCTCAACCTAGAACTTGTACTGACTTGATAAATCTAACTTTGAGAATAGATCACAGACTTACAGAGAGGAAGGGTGACAAGAAACGCCCTGAGCTCGGAAACTGGCGCTCAGATAAATATCGAAGCCCTGATAAATATCGAAGCCCTGTGTCTTCCACTTCGTCAGAAGCGGTTGGTGAGCCCATGGAAATAGGAACCCTTCGCCAACCCCTTACTAAAGAGGAAAAGGATCAGGGACGTCGTAAGGGGCAATGCTCATATTGCGGTAAAAAGGGACACTTTGTGAGAGACACTGCAGTTAACCCAAAGAAACAAATAGCCGCTCTTGAGAACCCTGAGGAAAACTAATAAACCCAAGAAACAAGGAAGGGGACCTCTTGGGTGTACTAACAATTCCTTCCATATGTTCTTGCTCGAACCAACACGAGAAACATCTACGTATCTCCATATAGTTCATGGTTTCAGGAAAATGGCATCAAACCCAGGCACTGATAGACTCAGGGGCAACCAGGAACTTTATGGACTCTCAAACGGCCCATAGGTTGCAACTCGTATGCAAAACAAAAAAGGTACCCGAACTCGTTGAAGCAGTGGATGGCAATGAGCTATCTGGAGGGCTAATCACCATGAACACTTCACTATTGCCAATGATATGTCTGGATAACAATGGCCATCAGCACAACGAAAATCTCCAGTTTGACATCATTCATGCCCCACAATATGGGTTTATACTGAGGATGCCTTGGTTAAGATTACATAATCTGCACATAGACTGGCAAAAGCAAACCTTGAGTTTTTCCTCACCACATTGTTCAAAGCAGTGCCTGGTCTCAGAAAATGAACCTTTGCAACATTTAGCCACTGCAGCAGAAAAAGCAATCACCTTGCCCGCACAATATACCAAATACGCCGATGTGTTCAGCGAACAGGCAGCGAGCACTTTGCCACACCATAGGCCATATGACTGCCAAATAGACCTGTTGCCTGGTTCCATTGTACCAAACTACACAATATCTCCCCTTTCTGAAAAAGAAAATCAATATCTGCGGGATTATCTAGATCAATGCTTGACCAACAACTTGATTCGGCCATCACGCTCCCCTGCAGCATCCCCACTGTTCTTCGTGCCTAAGGCTAATGGTGACGACCCTGCAGTGACTACAGAGCAATAAACTAAGGGCCAGATGTATGAAAAAATGTTGCACTCGCAAAGGCGAAATTGGCCGTTTGCGAGTGTAAAATAGTGGTCTGCAATGCATGAAAGGCATTCACAGACCACAAAGTAGAAATTGCAAAATTTGCGATTTTTTGCGTTGCGACCTGGATTTTGCGAATCATCAAAATCCAGGTCGCAAGGCAATGCTGCAAAAAATTGCAAATTGCGATTTTTCGCAGAATGTTATTTTGCACATGCAAAATACCATGGTCTGCAACCAGGTGGTAACCTGGTGCAAAATTTTAAAATGCAGTAAAACTGCATTTTTAAATGTAACATGTAAAGAACACATGCCCTTTTGGCATGTGTGTACTTTACATGTTAAAAAAAAACAAATTGGGGTGCAGGAGAGGGGCCTTATGCCCGCAGCACCCTGGCCTTTTGCATTTCCAAAATTGTGATTTCTGGTTCAGAAATCGCAATTTTGGAAATGCCAAAAATTTGCAGCTATGGCCCAACAGGCCCATAGCTGTGAATGGGGCCAGTATCGCAATTTGCGATTCGGTAATAGCATTTGCGATTTTTAAGAAATCGCTATTACCGATTCGCAAATGTGATACATGGCCCTTTGCGAGTCGGTAATAGCGATTTCTTAAAAATCGCTATTACCGAATCGCAATGGGCCATGTTCATACATCTAGCCCTAGATTACTATCAAAAACAAGTATCCACTGCCATTAATCCCTGTGTTACTGGACCAAATCAAAACTGCTGTTATTTACACCAAGCTTGACCTACGAGGAGTCTATCATCTTGTCCACACACGTGAAGGGGATGAGTGGAAGATAGCCTTTAAGAGCCGATATGGCTTATTTGAGTATCAGGTAATGCCCTTTGGGCTTTGTAACGCCCCTGCCACTTCCCAATATTTTCTCAATGACGTGTTAAGAGAATACCTGGACATTTTCGTCATTGTATACATCTATGACATACTCATTTATTCTAGTTCAGAGGACCTTCACCAAGAACATGTAAAGAAAGTCCTACAGACCTTATGAGTTCATAGATTGTATTGTAGACTCAGTAAATGCGAGTTCCACACTACAGTGGTGGAATTCCTTGGAGTCACCCTGACACCCAACGGTATGCAGATGATCGAACAGAAGATTCAAGCCGTCATTGATTGGCCCACGCCTAAGTCCGTTGCGATGTTCAATGCTTCCTACGCTTCACAAATTTCTACCAATGTTTTATTGACCAGTTTTCCCAAAAGGTGGCTCCAATCACCAAATCACTACGCAAAAATACTCCCTTTTGTTGGTCGACAGAAACCAAGAAAGCTTTTAACACACTTAAGCAGGCCTTTACCTCTGCCCCCATCTTGGCTCACCCAAGGATCTCTGAACCCTTCATTGTGGAGGCCGATGTCTTGGACGTGGCAATAGGGGCTATATTGTCACAACGTCATCCCCGCACTGGACAACTTCATCCAATCGCATACATGTCAAAGAAACTAAATGCAGCCAAACAAAGTTACACCATCGCTGTAAAAGAACTGTTAGCAATCTGTGAATCCTTTAAGGTGTGGAGACATTGCTTGTCAGGAACAACCCATAAGATCACAGTCTACTCAGATCATAGGAACCTACAATTCATAAGTTCAGCTAGGGTATTGTCTCCCAGACAATTGCGATGGATGTTGTTTTTCGCTGAATTCGATTTCGTGGTAACCTTCAGACCTGGCACCGAAAATAGGAAGGCAGATGCCTTGACAAGACAAGACTCCTCCTTTACACATGAGGAACCCAAGCCAATGCCAATCATAGAACCCTCTAAGGTCTTGTGTTGTATTGCCGCTGAGAAGTTCCTCGACCTGATTCGCACCCACTTCCATATCACTGAATGGCAGAACTGGTTGCAGCAAGATACCAAACATTCTATTCAACAAGGTCTACCATTATCTGACTCCCGAGTATTCTTGCCTACCAACGAACCAAGACAAACGGCATTTCAATGGCTACACACACACCCACTAGAGGGTCACCCAGGACCCCAGAAAACCATAGAACTCATGAAGAGATATTTCTGGTGGCCCTTCTTTTCTAGGGATGTCAAACAAATGCTACACTTGTGTGAAATCTGTGCAGGGTGCAAAAGCTTGCATAGCAAACCAAAAGGCCTGCTAATGCCCTTACCAAACCCAAGTAAACCATGGGAGCATATCTATATGGACTTCATCTCCGGACTTCCTGAAGTGAATCACCTCAACACCATTTTAGTGGTAGTGGACAGTCTCACCAGCTACCATCCTCAAACCGATGGCCAGACCGAGAGTTTGAACCAGACACTAAAGCAATACCTGCGGTGCTACGCAGCGGACGTGGCCACAGTTTGGCCAGACCTCCTCTGGCTTGCCGAATTGGCGTACAATGACTCTTGTCACTCCTCAACCAAAATTACTCCCTTCTCTGGCCTCTACAGTCAACACCCACATGTTTTACCAGTCGCATTGCCTACTTCCACGCAAAACATGCCGGCAGTTCAGGATATAGTATCCCATATGAAACAGATACACTCGCAGCTCCAAAAGAATCTATGCCGAGCAAAAGCAAACTATAAGATACAATATGATAAGAAACATCAACCCGGTCCCGAATACAAAGCAAAGGACATGGTCTGGTTGTCTACGAAAAACTTTGGGGGTCATTACAACATTGGCGGTAAAAGGAGCTTACCGCCGTGCAGAAGACTGCCAATACACCGCCTCCGCCGCGGAACTCCACCACAGCTTTTATGACACACATCTCGGAATCCGCCGAAATTCAGACACCCACACAAGTCCGTCACACCAAAGGTCAGTGTTAAAGTGGCGATAACAAAACCTCCACCTCCACGCCAACAGAAACACGCCCATGCTATTACGACCCACGAATCCACGTGGCGGTCTTTCAACCGCGGTACTCCATTGGCGGTACACGCCGCCGCGCTCAAAATACACACACATCTCCAAAACACCGCCACATTGGACAATTCAAAATACACACACCTGATACACATACAAACACCACTCCCACACACCCAACACAATATAAAACACACACCCACATCATCCACAAACACCTACGACCAAAAATTATTCACGAAGGCCAGAAAGACAACACAGAATAGACAATCCCACCACACAGAGGCACACAACACCATCATCCACACAACATCCACGCACAAAACACCACACACCACTACACATCACCACACACATCAACACTGACACCGCCCCACACATCACACACATCACCCCATGTCACGCCAAAGACACCCCTGCTTTTCCGAGGAGGAGCTCCAGGTCATGGTGGAGGAAATCCTACGGGTAGAGCCACAGCTATTTGGCTCACAGGTGCAGCACACATCCATAGCCAGGAAGATTGAGCTATGGCGCACAATAGTGGACAGGGTCAATGCTGTGGGACAGCATCCAAGAAATCGGGAGGACATCAGGAAGAGGTGGAACGACCTACGGGGGAAGGTGCGTTCAGCGGTCTCCAGGCACAACATCGCGGTTCAGCGGACTGGCGGCGGACCCCCACCTCTTCCCCCACAACTAACAACATGGGAGGAGCAAGTCTTGACCATCATGCATTCAGAGGGCCTCGGAGGATTCGGTGGAGGAATGGATACTGGTAAGTCAAATCTTAACTATCAGATCCCCCACCCAACCTGCATGCTATCACCCCCCCCACCCTCACACCCTCCCCATCACTCCAAATCCTCACTAATGTACTAATAACACAAACCACCCATCCCAACACCAAGCCCTGCATGACACAACTAAGCATGGACACCCATCACTAAAGCATGCTCACTGCACATACCCAGAACACCCCCCCAACCATCATCACAACAGCCCCCACACAGGAATGCTTGCACTGGGGTACACGCACACCCACCCATTGCACACCATGACACACACACATGCAATAATCATGCTGTTATGCCCCTGCAGGATCACGAAGGACCGTCACCAAACCGGAGGGTCCAGACAACTCCGCTCCACCCACAGAAGAGGCCCACAGTGACGATAGCAGCTTTGCCCTACTGGATCCTGATGACCAGCCCGGACCATAGTGGAGCTCGAAAAGTCGGTTCCCCTTGCACAGGCACAGCCCAACACTGACCTTCCACCCTCTGGTAACACCAGCACAGCACCCACCCAGCGGCCCCAAACCTCCGTACCCAGGACAGGTCAATCAGCAGTGTGTCCACCACTACAGGGAACCCAGGATAACCCACCACCCCAACAACAACAGGGACCTGGGGGCAGTGGTAGTGGGCACACGGTCCAGGGGACCGAGGCACAGGAACACAGAGGAACTGGGAGGGCTGCTGTGCGACAGGGAGCGGACAGGCCAAGGTAACCCACTCTCCACAAGGCCTTCTCCTCCGTCATGGGAGCATACCACCATTCCCAGGAGACGATGGCGACGGTCCTGGTCAATTTTCAGGAGACCCAGCGCCTGCAGGAGGACCAGTATTTGGGGTTCACGGAGGAGCTCAGGACCATCAGCTCTGCCTTGGGCACTATCGTAGGGGTGCTGAAGGACATACAGCAGACCTTGAGGGACACCGTGGCACTCCAAGGGGCCCCTGACACTAGCATGGACGATGAACTGCCCACCACCTCCACCGGCGCTAGTGGACAGGACGCCCCACCACAGAACCACCACACCAGCACCCCACCCCCTGCAGACGTAGAACCACCACGCAAGCGGTCCCTGAGATCCAGGAACAGAACAGAGCAAGATGGCAAGAACCCAGCCAGGAAATGAGACCAACCTGATTGTCCTCCCACTGTCCAACTTTGTTACCCTGTCCATACTTTAACTGCCCCAGCTCCACTTCCTATGCCCATATGGGCAGTGCACCTGTGAGACTAATAGACTGGACTCTGCCATGGACATTCCTCCACCATCACCCATCACCATTTTACAACCCCCCTCCATTTCTGAGCACTTAAATAAACACTCTTGAACTACAAAACAATCTGGAGTCAGTCTATGATTTGGTAAAATTTATTATCAATGACAGTGTCAAAATGTGTTTCTAGTTGTAAAGGCAACATACCTATGTCACACATCACAAGTCCTTGAAGGATGCATGCAGATGGCACACGTTGGTAAGCACACCTGTGAAACCCTAATGGAAAGGTACAACTCAGTTACCAAATAATCCTATGAAATTACACACAGGATAGAGGAAGACGTGTGACAGTGAATGTAATGGTAAAAATGAAAATGTTCTCACCTGTGTGTCACTGGTAATATTGCTGTATCACTGACTCCCTGTTGTCGTTGTCTTCTTCCTCAGCTTCCTCCTCATCACTGTCCACAGGCTCCACAGGCTCCACAGCTGCCACAACACCATCATCTAGACCATCCTCCTGCAGAAAAGGCACCTGGCCTCACAATGCAAGATTGTGAAGCATCGAGCAGGCGATGATGATCTGGCACACCTTCATCGGTGAGTAGAATAGGGAACCACCTGTCATATGGAGGCACCTGAACCTGGCCTTCAGGAGGCCGAAGGTGTGTTCGATCACCCTCCTAGTCCGCCCATGGGCATCATTGTAGCGTTCCTCTGCCCTGGTCCTGGGATTCCTCAATGGGGTCAATAGCCAGGACAGGTTGGGGTAACCAGAGTCTCCTAATAGCCACACACGGTGCCTCTGGAGTTGACCCATCATATCAGGGATGCTGCTATTCCGCAGGATGTAGGCGTCATGCACTGAGCCAGGAAACATAGGCCCATATTTATACTTTTTGACGCAAAACTGCGCTAACGCAGTTTTGCGCCCAAAAAATTAGCGCCGGCTAACGCAATTCTGAAGCGCCATGCGGGCGCCGTATTTATTGAATGGCGTTAGCCGCCGTTAGCCGACTGGTGCTGTCTGGTGTGCGTGAAAAAAAAACACGTACACCAGGCAGTGCCGGCGTAGGGAAAAATGGCGTTTGGGCGTCCAAAAATGGGGCAAGTCAGGCTGAGGCAAAAAAATAGTCTTAACCCGATTTGCGCCATTTTTTTTTGGCGCCCAGACGCCATTAACATGACTCCTGTCTTAGCAAAGACAGGAGTCATGCCCCCTTGCCCAATGGCCATGCCCAGGGGACTTCTGTCCCCTGGGCATGGTCATTGGGCATAGTGGCATGTAGGGGGGCACAAATCAGACCCCCCTATGCCAACATTTTTTTTGTTTTAAAAATACTTACCACAACTTACCTTTTCTTCCCTGGGATGGGTCCCTCCATCCTTGGGTGTCCTCCTGGGGTGGGCAAGGGTGGCAGGGGGTGTCCCTGGGGGCTTGGGAGGGCACCTCTGGGCTCATTCTGAGCCCACAGGTCCCTTAACGCCTGCCCTGACCCAGGCGCTAAAATCCGGCGCAAATGTGGGTTTTTTAGACCCGCCCACTCCCGGGCGTCATTTTTGCCCGGGAGTATAAATACGACGCATATGCATCGCAGTCATTTTTTAAGACGGGAACGCCTACCTTGCATATCATTAACGCAAGGAAGGTGTTCACGGAAAAAAGTGACGCTAACTCCATGAACTTTGGCGCTAGACGAGTCTAACGCCAAAGTATAAATATGGAGTTAGTTTTGCGTCGAAAAAAACGACACAAATTTGGCGCAAACGGAGTATAAATATGCCCCATAGCATTTAACTCAGAGATGTACTGGTCTGCCAAACATACCATCTGTACATTCATGGAATGATAACTCTTCTGGTTCCTGTACACCTGTTCACTCCTGTGGGGGGGGGGACCAGAGCCACATGGGTCCCATCAATAGCACCTATGATGTTGGGGATATGTCCAAGGGCATAGAAGTCACCTTTCACTGTAGCCAAATCTTCCACCTCAGGGAAAATGATGTATCTCCTTACGTGTTTCAGCAGGGCAGACAACACTCTGGACAGCACGTTGGAAAACATAGGCTGGGACATCCCTGATGCCATGGCCACTGTTGTCTGAAAAGACCCACTTGCAAGGAAATGGAGCACTGACAGCACCTGCACGTCAGGGGGTATTCCAGTGGGATGGCGGATTGGTGACATCAGGTCTGGCTCCAACTGGGTACATAGTTCCTGGATAGTGGCACGGTCAAACCTGTAGGTGACGATTAAATGTCGCTCCTCCATTGTCAACAGGTCCACCAGTGGTCGGTACACCGGAGGAATCCGCCATCTTCTCAATTGTCCCAAATGACGGTGCCTAGGAAGGACAACAGCGACCACAGAGTCAACTTTTTTCCAGGTATGTACCCACAGTTACACAGAACACGACACAAAACCCTTCCTGTATGTGTGTTGAGTGTAGGCCTAGCTATGTGTGACACAGAAGTAAATGAAGCCATGTGGGCCCCTGAAATGGTGGCTGCCTGACCTCTAAACTGGTACAATGGGTTTGTGGGATAACTGCTCTGCCGTTGCACACCGTCGCGGTAGGCGGTCGTAGACCGCGGTGCAATGGTGCATTGGTTAACATTGGACCCTATGGGTCCCAGGAGCCAATGAACAAGTACGCCGCTGGTGATCATACGCACTGCGGCGGACATCACCGCCGCGGGCGTCACCGCCATTTTCTATCTGTTCAATCACTAGATACCTGATCTTCGACAGGAGAGGACCTTCACTGCAAGTGCTGCTGTGACCTCGGTCTGAAAGCGATGATGGCTGCTGCGTCTGGGGAAATGGCCCCTGTCTTCACTGCACAGGAGTTGGAGAAACTAGTAGACGGGGTCCTCCCCCAGTACACGCTACTCTACGGTCCTCCAGACCAACAGGTTAGTACACAGGTAGCACGCTGTATGGGCTAGGCCTGGGTGGAGAGGGCTGCTTGTAAGAGGGAAGGGGGCAGAGTTCAGGGAACATTAATGCATGTGAATGAATGTGCCACATGGCTAGGGTAGGGGGGGACACTCACATCAACGGTGCAGTTGGTAATGACTTCTCTTCTTCCCTAGTGCATGTCATGTAGGTCAGCACCCACCAGAAGAAGAACATTTGACGTGCCATCGCCAAGGACGTCCGGACCCTGGGGGTCCACCAGACACGGGGCACCCACTGCCGTAAAAGATGGGAGGACATTCGCTGCTGGAGCAAGAAGACGGCGGAGGCTCAGCTGGGGATGGCCTCCCAACGTGGGAGGGGTACCCGTCGCACCATGACCCTCCTGATGTTCCGGATCCTGGTGGTGGCCTACCCGGAGTTGGATGGGCGCTTGAGGGCATCACAGCAGACACAAGGGGGTGAGTACAACCTCATTCTGGGTACTTGGCGCGCAGTTGAGGGGCTGGCTGAGGGAGGAGGGCTGTGGGTATACCTAGGCCAGGCAGAAATACGTAGGCTAGGCCCCTCTGTAATGCAGGCCATGTGGCACTCCACCCCACCTCAGTAGAGTGCCAAGTACAGGTATACATGCCCCTGTGGCATCCATGTGTGCAGATGTCCACCATAGCCATGTAGGCCAGATCCCAGAAATTGCATCTGTAGAGGCCAGGAGCACAGCATAGTGCAGGGGGCTGCTGTGTCTGTATTGTCCGCCAACGGTAGCGGTATGCCATGCACTCAACCTGTCTTTCTTCTGTCTCCCTCCCCCCTTTTTGTGCTCTCCGTGTTCTTTTGTGCATCAGCATCATCAGGCGGAGGTACAGTGGCACCGGAGCACGAGGGAGCTGCATCCCACATGGCCATGGAGGGCCACAACACGGACTCAGAATGCACCAGTGGGACGGAGGGCGAGGGGAGCTTCACGTCGGCCACCGGATCACCAACCAGCAACACGGACTTGTCCGCCAATGGGAGCTCCCTTGTGGTGGCAGCACCATCTGTGCCCCCCACTTCTACAGGTACAGCCGCCACATCCCCTATCAGCACCGCCCTCCCAGCAGCCCCTCAGCCTTCGCCCCGTGCCCGTTCACCCAGGAGGGTGGGCATCACCTTCGCCCCAGGCACCTCAGGCCCTGCCCCAGTCACCCCTGCTGCCCTCAGTGAGGAGGCCATTGACCTCCTCAGGTCACTCACTATTGGGCAGTCTACCATTCTGAATGCCATCCAGGGTGTAGAAAGGGAGTTGCAACATGGTAATGCATTCCTGGAGGGCATTCATTCTGGTCAGGCTGCCCTTCGGCGAACCCTGCAATCTCTGGCCTCAGCAGTGATGGAAGCCATTGTCCCTGTGTCTAGCCTCCCCCCTCCAACCTCCTCCACCCAGACCCAATCCCCTGTACCCCAGCCCATCCCAAGCACACCATCAGACCAGCATGCACACACCTCAACACACAAAAGTAGCTCAGGCAAACGTAGACACCACACATCCCACAGGCACTCACAAAAGCCTCACACACATACAGACACAGCAACAGCCACTGCCTCCACTGTGTCCCCCTCCTCATCGTCTCCCTCCTCCCTCCCAGTGTCGTCTACACTCTCACCTGCATGCACTACATCTAAAGGCGCCAGGACTCACACCAGAACACCCAGCACCACACCCCGCTCGCTTGCAATCACCACCTCCACTCCCATTTACACGTCCCCTGTGTCCTCTTCCAGTGTGTCTGTGATGCCCCCTCCCAAAGTACACAAACGTGGGCACCCACACACCCAACATCCATGCACCTCACGACAGCCTCCAGTACCTGCACCTGCACCCAAAACACCTAAAGTGACACCTCCTACAACCACCTCTTCTTCCTCCACTCCCAGACCCCCTCCAGCTACCCATCCCAGTGTTCGTCAGAAACTGTCCCTCTGCAAAGTTGAACTTTTTGCCCCCACCCCCACCCCTCCAATTCATCAGTCTCGTCGTAGCGCCTCAGCCAAAAAGCCTCCAGTACCAGTGGTGCGTGTTCAAGGTGTGTGGAGTGCACCGGCCACCAGGGCAGGCAGTGTGACACGGAGCCAAGGCACTGCCAGTCCACCCCCTGTAAAGGCTCTGAAGTTGGAAAGTGGCCGACTGGACCGTGTGAAGACTCCTAGAGGCAAAACAACTCACAGGGGTCCCAGGGGGATTGCAGAGTCAGCTGTGACTCCTCCAAAGTTGGGGAAGGTCCAGAAGAAGTCTGCACAGCCTGGTGTGAGCATCCCTGCGGAGAAGGGCGGCATCCTTCCCGGCAGCCGGGATGCCACCACCAACACCGTAGTCACTGGTCAGGAGACCACCGCCAGAGTCAGTGCCCATGAGGGCCCAAGTATCGTCACTGGTCAGGAGACCACCGCCAGAGTCAGTGCCCAGGAGGGCCCAAGTATCGTCACTGGTCAGGAGACCACTGCCACCGCCGGAGTCATTGCCCAGGAGGGCCAAGTATCGTCAGTGGTCAGGAGACCACCGACACCGCCGGAGTCATTGCCCAGGAGGGCCCAAGTATCGTCACTGGTCAGGAGACCACCGCCACCGCCGGAGTCATTGCCCAGGAGGGCCAAGTATCGTCAGTGGTCAGGAGACCACCGACACCGCCGGAGTCATTGCCCAGGAGGGCCCAAGTATCGTCACTGGTCAGGAGACCACTCCCAGAGTCATTGCCCAGGAGGGCCCCGGCAGCCACAGCCCCGCTGGGCAATGAGGGACCGTCATGCCACACACCAATGCCCAGTCCAGAGAACGTCATGCAACACACCAATGCCCAGTCCAGAGAACGTCATGCCACACACCAATGCCCAGTCCAGAGAACGTCATGCCACACACCAATGCCCAGTCCAGAGCCATGGCAAAGCACCACTGAACAGTCCAGAACAGCCATGGCAAAGCACTGCTGAACAGTCCAGAATCACCATGGCAAAGAACCGCTGAACAGTCCAGAACCGCTGAACAGGGCAAACACCGCTGAAGAAGGAAAAGACCGCCACATCAAGCATCGTTATCCCATGTGCAGCTGGGACAGTGACGGGACAGGAACTGTCACGGGGAGACTAATCCAGTCTGGGCACCAGTCCCCCTCCAGAACCAGTGGAGAGATCCATCCACTCTGTCTGTCCTTCACAGGATGATGCACTCTGGGCACCAGTCCCCCTCCAGAACCAGTGGAGGCTGTTATCTACTTGAGAGACTGTGGCTTTGCACTCTCCAGGATGGTCCAGTGGGCAAACCATCCACTGTAGAGACTTGAGAGACTGTGGCTTTGCACTCCCCAGGATGGTCCAGTGGGCAAACCACCCACTGTAGACACATGAGAGACTGTGGCTTTGCACTCCCCAGGATGGTCCAGTGGGCAAACCACCCACTGTAGAGACTTGAGAGACTGTGGCTTTGCACTCCCCAGGATGGTCCAGCGGGCAAACCACGCACTGTATAGACTTGAGAGACAGTGGCTTTGCACTCCCCAGGATGGTCCAGCGGGCAAACCACCCACTGTATAGACTTGAGAGACTGTGGCTTTGCACTCCCCAGGATGATCCAGTGGGCAAACCACCCACTGTAGAGACTTGAGAGACTGTGGATTTGCACTCCCCAGGATACATCAATGGGCATGGAGCCCCGTCGTGGATGTGGCGTGGTGCTGTAATCCGGCTGAGGTGCCCCCCCTTCCCTTCCCCCTGAGGTGCCTGTTGTATTTCTCTCTGATGCCCCAGCAGTGTTCTCTCCGTTTGTGGACAGGTATCTTGTGTGGGCCTCGCCCATGCATTTTTGGCCTAGTGGTGCACGGACATTGATATGTGCATATCTGCACTACTTCTCGTAATGTATATACTTTTGAATCATTTTATAATATATCTGTATATATATGAGACATGTATATTGATACATTACAATGTTTGAACTGATTTTGTTTTGTCTTTGCATTCTTCCGGGGGGGTTGTGGGTTGTTACTCTGATGTTTCTAAATGCATTGGTGTGTGTGTTGTAGTGGGTGAGGGTGGGGGTGGGCGTGTTGCGTGTGTGTCCCCCTGACTTTTGCCTCCTCCCTCCCCTATGTCGTAGGTGCAGTACTAACCGTTGTCTTTGCCGGCGCCGGCGTTGGTCTTCGTAGATGAGTAGGAATAAAAGGGCCGATAGGATTTGTAATTCATGCTCCATAGTGCCCTTCTTCCTCGTGGAGTGTGTTGAGGTGAGCGTTTTCCCACTGCAGAATCTGTTTCCGCCGTGTTTTTATCCACAGTGAATCCGCCCCGGAAAAGGTGGCGGATTGGCGGGTTGTGATACTATGCGTGGTACATTGTCTTCCGCCTGTCCGTTGGCGGTGACCGCCGCGCTGCTTGTCTGTACCGCCGTGGCGGGTGGTGTGTTAAAGTGGCTGTCTTTGTTGCCGGTTTCCGCCAGGGTCATGATTCCCTTTTTTTGTCTGCCGGCCTGTTTGCGGTATTACCGCACCTTTAACACCATCCGCCAGGGTTGTAATGACCCCCTTTGTCTTTAAGAACAAGAACATGTTTCACCCCAAATTCGTAGGACCCTACGAAGTCCTCTGACATCTTAAGCCAGTATCCTCCTTTGGTCCTCTCCATTGCTGGAAATCACACTCCTCCTTCTCCCCCTGTGGGAAGACCCATCTGCATGGGCAGAGCACTCGACGGTGGCTGTGGTGTTCCCAATGAGCAGCCACCGCTTGATACTACATTTTCCAGCTTCCCTGGGTGGCGGCCATCTTGGGGTGTGGTCGGCTTATAAATACCGGCCACACCCTGTAACCGGCGCTTCTTATTCTGAGCTCTTTTCAGAGCGCACTGGCACTGCTGCCCGTATTTACACTTTTTGACGCTAAACTGCGCTAACGCAGTTTAGCGTCAAAAAGTTTAGCGCCAGCTAACGCCATTCTGAAGCACCATGCGGGCGCCGTATTTATTGAATGGCGTTAGCCGGCGCTAGCAGACCGGCGCTGCCTGGTGTGCGTGGAAAAAAAACACGTACACCAGGCAGCGCCGGCGTAGGGAAAAATGGTGTTAGGGCGTCTTAAAATGGGGCAAGTCAGGATGACGCAACAAAATCGCCTCCACCCGATTTGCGCCATTTTTAACGACGCCCAGACGCCATTTACATGACTCCTGTCTTAGTAAAGACAGGAGTCATGCCCCCTTGCCCAATGGCCATGCCCAGGGGACTTCTGTCCCCTGGGCATGGTCATTGGGCATTGTGGCATGTAGGGGGGCATAAATCAGGCCCCCCTATGCCAAAAAAAAATATTAAAAAAATATATATATATACTTACCTGAACTTACCTGAATGTCCCTGCGATGGGTCCCTCCATCCTTGGGTGTCCTCCTGGGGTGGGCAAGGGTGGCAGGGGGGATCCCTGGGGGCATGGGAGGGCAGCTGTGGGCTCATTTTGAGCCCACAGGTCCCTTAACGCCTGCCCTGACCCAGGCGTTAAAAAGAGGCGCAAAAGCGGGGTTTTTTGCCCCGCCCACTCCCGGGCGTGATTTTTGCCCGGAAGTATAAATACGACGCATTTGCGTCGCAGTCATTATTTTAGAAGGGAACGCCTACCTTGCATCTCATTAACGCAAGGAAGGCGTTCACGCAAAAAAATGACGCTCTTTCCTCATACTTTGGCTCTAGACGCGTCTAACGCCAAAGTATAAATTTGGCGTTAGTTTTGCGCTGAATTTGCGTTGAAAAAAACAACGCAAATTTGGCGCAAACGGAGTATAAATATGCCCCTGCGTGTCTCCTCCTGTCTCTTCTTCGGAGCTGGGTCTGGAATCTCCTTCAGCGAGTGTTCGGACTCGCACCGGTGAGACCTTTCCGACGGGGCTTCCCCAGCCGGCTCTCAAACTCCGTTCTCGGAGTTGATACTTTGTTGCCACTCCGACTTGTAGCGTTCCTAAGCAACGGTTGCACGTGGCGCTCTGACTGCTTGCTTTTCTGTGCGAATCTCTTCCTCTGTCAGACTTGATTGCAACATTGTTTATAATGTATAGAGATGTTATTGTTTATAATGTTTAGAGATGTTATTCCATGAATGTGGACACACAGGGGGTTATTCTAACTTTGGAGGAGTGTTAATCCGTCCCAAAAGTGACGGTAAAGTGACGGATATACCACCAGCCGTATTACGAGTTCCATAGGATATAATGGACTCGTAATACGGCTGGTGGTAAATCCGTCACTTTTCCGTCACTTTTGGGACGGATTAACACCTCCTCCAAAGTTAGAATAACCCCCACAGTATTGATGTCATTTTAAAAACCTGCATTAACCTACTTTTGAGGATATTTTCCTGCCAGTCTTTAGTGCGTGGCTTTGATGAGTGAATGTTGTTTATCATTGCAATTTTGGCGTGTTGGGGATGCCTAAGAAGTTTTGTGTTTAAGTTATTGGAGAGCTCCTGGCATACGCTCTTTTGAGGATTTGCCGTGCTCCGGCACTAACTTGTGGTTTTCATTTTTGGCACACTCAACTGGAGTCTAAGTTGCTTGTGGATACTTTTGCTGTAGTCGCAAGTATATGCAAAGTATCTGAAGAGTTTACTCGCTTGCATAATCTGGTGTCTGTGTTTGTTATCTATTTTTGCACTAACCATTTTTCCTTTCCAGATCTCCTTCCTGGCTATTCCTTTCCTGCTTTCCCTTCCCCCCACCTGGCCCCTCCAATCTTCAGTGCCATAAAGGCATCTGAGTTGAAGTTGCCTGGAGGTGGGCCCCTGATCTGCATCGCACAGACCCCGAGAACTTGGGCCACCTGACAGTCATAACCAAAGTGGGTGCAATCAGCCTATCTCAGTATTGTCCCAACTGTAATATTACATTAAAATGGTAAAATGACTCAAACCCAGTTAATGCCTGAAATCTTGCCGCATACGTGTCAAAAAATGATGCACATGCGTCAAAAAATTACACTTATGGCTGAAAAATGACGCATAATGCCCTGAAATAACCATTGCCCCTGAGCTGTATCTTCCATGCTGTACCTCAGAAAACTTTGTTAAGTGTAAAACTATTTCCAAACATATGGATGCGGACTCAAATCTACTCCTGTGCGTTGCAAAAAAATGACACGCAGACTGTATGCGTCAAGATTTTTTGACGCATGACGATAAAAACGCCCGCCATTTTAGGCAGGAAGTGATGTAATAGGATATCCTGTTTACATAATATGTACAGTGGCTGTACTTTCACTTTCACTTTGCAGTCTGTGATATTTCCTGACTGTGTGGCTGTGTCTCAATTTGTCTCTGTATATTTAGTGAATTTGTCTCCTGTGTGGTCTTTTTATTGTCTTTTTGTGATTAAAAACTTGTTGTAGTATCCTGTCTAAGTATTTTTTGTACTCATTTGTGTTGTAAAGTATTGTCTTTGTTTTGTTGGGAGTCTGTTGTGGGTAGTGTTAGTTAGGGTATAGTTGGGCTGTATTAGTTGTTTATTTGAATTCTTCCTGTTCTACTTTCCCCCTATTCTCCTTTGTTCCCCTTTATCCCCTATTTCTCTTTTGCTACAAATATGTTGGGTAGGCCTCGTCTTGGCAGGATGGGAGAGGAGGAGCTGGGTGGATTCATACGGCTGGTGTGCCATTTCCTACCCCTAATGATTGAGGCAGGTGGGCGTGTGATACAATGGTATCACAATGAGGCACGGAGGCCCCGGTGGGCAAAGGTGTTGCATCATCTGCAACGGATTTATAAGACACCCAGAAACGAGCACCAGCTGAAGCACTGCTGGGCTGACCTTGTCTCCAGGGAGCAAGATCTGCTGGACCACCTGGGGATTGTGATTGGTGGCCCTGTTGGTGAGTACAAATCATGTAAATGTGCACGTTTAAATGCTCTGTAGTGATATCAGATGATTTTTTACAATATCTGCCGGCAATGTTGTTGGGTGTGTGGAATGCTGCTGAAACATACAGGGTCATATAACTACTTTGTTAAGGAACACAATTGCTAGCTGTTAGGAAGCAAGTGCTCCGCAAACTTACTGAATACATTTGAATTATGTAAGTTAGTGCCGCCTTTGTGTCAAACAGCAACACAAATCAGGAGCCAATTATGTATAGATATTGGCCACAGTTGCCTGTGAGGTATAGAAATTTCCAAATCATTACCATCATTTGTTGACACAACAGCTAGACTGACTTTCTAAACACATCATGAGGCTGAAAATGAGTCAGGCTTCACGTCAATTGATGATAGAAATGTGGCCCGAACATATGTCTCATGTGTATCTGGTGAGTGTGTAAGTAAACCGATCATGGAAATTCCAAAAATCTTAGGGATTATTGTGCCCCTCCTTCATTTCGGATACATGTCTGATCAGGATTTGGACACATAGGGAACAAGTTCTAGCTGTGCTCAGCTAACATCTTAGACTGGTATTTGGAGTTTGTAGTGCCACATCTAGATTAGGGATGGCTGGCCAAAGTATGCACATGGGTTCTTATCTCTATGGTTGGTGCAACTCATCTTCGCTGGGCCACATCAAATGAAGAAACTGTAACAACATGAGGGCTAACAACTGTCCCTGCCCCTCTGTACATTGTACCTGTGTGTCATAAATTTGTCATGGTCACAATGGCTGATTGACTGGTAATGCAGTCCTCACAGAAAGTGGCTTTGGATGTCTCTCATGGATACACATGATGAGACGAATACACTCCATGATTATGTCTGCTCACTAATGAAGGAGCATGTTTGCCAACACATGATAGTTAAGGCTACTGCATGTTTGCAGATATGTGTGTATCACTCACTGGAGACCCATGGTATGTACATGTTAGCTGTGCTATGTAGGATGCAGTATCATCATGTCTGAGAGGCTTTACTTTCTGATGTAATCTTACACATATTATTTGTCTTTGGAATTGTTGTACACTGCACAGACATTGAGCACATTTCTCCCTTCCATGCCTTCCAGGTGGACCGGCACCCTACACTGTTGGCGAGGTGGCTGGATTCGAGGACCCAGACAACTCCAGTAAGTGTTGAAGTGTGTGTTATGTGTTGTATTTGCTGGAGATGTGTGATGGACTCCTGTGTGTTGGACACATAGAAAGGTGTGATGCGCTGGCCAATCATTTGTTTTGTTCCATGAGTGGAATATCATTTTATCACCATCTTTGAGTTGGCCAATCCTTATCCTATTGTCTTATTTAGGTATTCTAGGTCAGTCTTGTAGGCACGGCAATTTGAATAGGGATGAGTCATGTGGATGAAACTTGAATCAGAAAGAGTCGCACTGGATACAATTAGGGAATTAGTCAGCCAGTCAGACCCAAATTCTCCCAGAATGGGGCTGCCAAATGCTTACCCACAGACTTCTGCTTCCCTATTCACTAATGTACTTATTAAACTGTAGGTTAAACTTCCTAGCAGCATGTAGCTCCACATGTAGTGCTACGAGTATGTGGCACTTGAGTGCAATGGCCTAGGTGTGCATGCAACGCATGGCCAGGGGTGTCCTTGCAACTTTGTGTTTGTTGTAAGTCATGGCTTACTGGTAGCAAATGATGTGGACAAAGGTCTTATTTCCAAACATGAGTGGCGATGGGATTGGTCAAGGGTTAGCTGTCTCCTATTTGGAGATTCTCCTTATCTGTGGTGTGTGTGCTGAGCCAAACACATGTCCAGCTTTCCTCAGCTTCCTGGGTGTCCTTGTTGTTAGAAATTATTAGCTGTTGGTCCACCCCCCCCACCCAGACACAGGCATAAATTTGTGAATAGTGTACCTAGGACTGATGATGCAACTTTGATACATAGACATGTAAATCAGTGAATCACTTGTCTGAATCTAGTATACACACTCATGTTTAGCACATGTTTAATATACTGGCAAGTCCATTTACAACTCGCAGATCAAGTGGCCCTGGATTTCCATCCCTTACAATGACATTTGTAGCCCTGGCAGTGGTGGAAGATGTGCAGCATGATTGTTAGCTGACAACTGGCAGAACAATGATGCCAAAATCATGCTTACCCATCTTGTAGGGTTTGGATGTGCTATGTGTGATAGGACCTTTGTAGGCTGGCTTGCCATGTACTCCCTCAGGGACAATCAATGATCTGTATGATGATATGAGCTGTTACAAGTACAATAGATGTATTGTTTGATTTACTTCTTGTGCCATTTCACACAATGCAGTACCTAATGTTAGATTTTCAATTCGTGTTAGCAGCTGCAAATATGACTCCCATCCAGGTCAGGGAGTTTCAACGCCGGGCAATGAGGTACCAACACATACTTTAAGTCAAGTCTGGGTACCGCAACATGGCCCGCAGATATCGCCATGAATGAGCCTCTGGAGCCTGGAGGGCATTTGCACAAGGCGGCCCTTCTTTGCCTTTGTGGGACCATCCACAGCAACTGCTCCTGGCCCAAGCACAGCACCACCTGCAGGGCAGCCCACAGCCATGGACACAACATGGGCCCATACTTCCTCGGCTGGTACCCAGACCACCCCTGCTGCAGCCATTGAACCTGCTGCTTTTGGACAAATGGAACGGAAATTGGACCGTGTCCTTAGGAAGGTGAGCAGACTGCGGCAGGAGGTGCGGCAGGTCAACCAGCGGGTGCGTTCCATCAAGAAGACCCTCCGGAGGGCCAACCTGTAGACTATGAGATGGACATGATTCCCTCCCCTCCCTCATCTTTTCTGGTTCTTATACTTTGTGGGTTTAGGGGGCTTAGTGTTAGGTTAGTATAGGCTGTTAGTTTAGTAAGTGTTAGTGGGTGGGGGTCCTGAATATTTCTACTGTATATTTTTAAGTGTATGTGGGAAATGTTGGTGTTCTTGTGTTTTTACAAAAAATATATATATATAAAAAATAAAACAAAAAATATATATTTGTTTAGTATATATGTGTTTAGGTTAGTATCTGTCGTCCTCCATGTGTCCCGTTTTATAAGGGGGTTGGGGGGTTGATGTTTAGAAAGTTTCGTTAAATGTGATAAGTAAGTTTAGCTTTGGTCAGTTAGGGACAGTTGTGGGTAATGAGTAGTTAGAGTAGATTAGGGTAGGTAAGGCTTTTCCCCCAAGTTTTCACTTCTGTTTTTACTGTTTAATAAATATGTAGGTAACCCTTTACAGTATGTGTCACATGCTTGTAGATCAGGGACTTGGCATGAGTATACAGTGTTTCTTTTGTATTACATTGTGTGTCCTATGCTGCAAACAAATCACAACTGAGCTGTAACATTGGCAGCTACCCCAGAGCTACTTAGCTAAGATTCGGCCATTCAGTGCAACCAAAAAATCACAGTTACTATGGATCCCAAAGTTTTTATTTTTTCGGAATGTGTGTTTTCAATGTCACATACTGTGCTTCCAGATTTAGGATTGGGGACACTGTGTTATGTCTGACTGCAGTCTCATGTCCAAGGAAACCCTTATAACGTGAATGGCAGTAAGCTCTCTTGTAGTATAGTGTACATAACTCGGATAGATCATTTGTTACACTGTTCAGCATGATTACTGATTTAGATGTAAACTCATACACCTCCATTCATGCAGTTTGATGAGTGTTCGCTTACATTTGTGGGCAATGTTACATATGTTAGTTTTGCATTGAAGCAACATTTTGAAGGCATTATTTTCTGGTTTTGACATTCCTTGAGGAAGCGTTAATCTGTCCAACACAGCATTATGGTGTATAGTTTCCCTTTTCCTTCGAAATTACCCTTAGGAGGGAAACATCCTGAACAACTAGGTCTAAACCACTACTTGCCTGAACCACTACTGCTAAACAACTAAAAAGTCTCTACAACTAAGTACTGAACAACTACTGTCTAAACAACAATTGTGCTTGAATAACAAGTGCCTGAACAACTAATTTTAAGGTAAGGTTTTCTTTTTGTTTTTTTATGGTTTATTAGTTGTTTAGAATATATATATATATTAGTTGTTCAGGCAATTGTTATTGAGGCACAATTGTTGTTTAGACAGTAGTTGTTCAGTACTTAGTTGTAGAGACTTTTTAGTTGTTAAGCAGTAGTGGTTTAGGCTATAGTTGTTTAGGACATAGTTGTTCTGTCACATATTCCCCTCAGGAAGGGTAGAGTCTGGTAGATTCCAGGCCACTGTGCATAGTTATCAGCCCACATTATTTCAGGACTGTTGTATTGACTATCTATGATATTTGACAGGAGGCAAAATTCAGTGATCTACTGCACGGTTGATGTGTCACATTACACAGAGACAAAGTGGTTGTGTAAGTGCTATTTATTAAAAAGTGTTGTCGTGTAGGCTCTCATTATCCTAATGAGACTACTGGATTTTTGGGTGGCAGGATCGTTCACAGTGTGGGGGACTAAGTCTAACCCACGGCGAAGGACCCTTGTCACCCCAAATCCGGGTTGAGCTCCGGCTAACTAGCAGTGCCTCATCTCTCCCAAAGGGAAGAGACAATTGGGCAGCCGAGCGCATGACATCTTAGGGCTTCCCAGGGAAGTTGTGGTCACTCAGATCCCAACCAGTTCTCTCATACACAGTGTGGTCTCATATATAAATGACAAAGGCAGTTTGAGTTTTAAAGATTGGTTTAATAAAACAACTGCATTTTAGATAACAAGGCATGAACCGCAATAACCAGAACCATACAACACAGTAGGATTGAAATAGTAACGAGGAGAGTGAAACATAAGAATAACGCTATCATAGTGCTACTAGATTACGTTCTCTCTTCTAAGTTCTATTTTGAGCACAGCATGTTAAGCTCTAAGCCTGCCTTTCAGGTTCCCCTGGGAGGACATCAACCCTCATACCTGAGCAAAGGCCTATGATCGGCATCAGCATCTGCAACAAGGCAGTCAGCGTCTAGTTGTGGTTCCCTGGTTGGAATCTCCCTCTTACGTGTACCAGGACTAGAAAGTCTTTTTATAACTAACACGCCGGTGTTCTAAGAAACGTCCCTACGTAAGAATGTGTACTTTCTACGAACCCTAAAGACTAAACTTCTACCACGTCTATCGGCAATGTACCAGACTGTATCCTTGACTGAAGTACAGAGCGAGCAAGAATGTATTGTTTGAGAACTCCATGCTGAAGTAAACGAAACAGTGTGATAGAAAAAAATAAAACAAGACCGTGAAACTGGTTATTGTAGAATAACAGTGTGAGGCTAAATAAAATGCATCTAGGACAAAGTGCACAGAGGCCTAATACTTTAAGCAAACGTGCAAATGCTACATTAAAAAATGGCTCTATGTACATTGTCCATGATTGTGAGTCCATTACAATGACATATTCCATTGTGATCCTACACAAGTGCAAAAGGACATGTCATGGGGTGAAGTGTCAGTGCAGAGAGACAGGACTTGCCAATGAGTTAGTGAGAGACAATCACTGGGCAGGCTGACAAGATAGACAGTGGTTTGCAGAACAGTGCTTGAGTACAGTTGTTGCAAGACTGGCATGTTACAAAGCGCAGAACCTTGGTAATAGGTGGCCATGTGGCAGGGACTAGTGCTTCCGGGTACTTTTGCATGTGAAGGTGATCTGTTCATGGTCTTCATCTTCTTATGTGTGTATTGCCTTCTCTGTCCTTGGTGGTGGTGGTTGTGAAGGGGCAACACACACCTCAGTGTGTGTAGACGTGGAGTCAGACATCCCGGGAGCTGCTACCTGTGGGGGTCTTAAGGGCAGTACTGCTGCAAGGAGGATCTGCTGGTTCTTAAGAATAGCAGCCACATCATGATGATAGGCAGCCAGGTCAGCCCTGAGGGGTTCAATGTTGCATTCGTGCACACGTTGACAGGATTGCTTTTGTAGGTGTTGGGTCAACTGTATTACAGCTGTGCTGATTTCTTTCAGCCTTTTTCTACTTCCTTCAAGATAGTTGTTCGCCCTTGCATAGCTGCTGCCTGTTCTTCAGTTGCCATCATGCACGAACGCACCCCCTCTAGGCTGACTGCCATAGTTTGCATCCCCACCCTCACCTCCTTGGCCAGCTCCCGCTGTACTCTGACTACAGTTCTCTCAAAGCTGGTGCCAGGATCATCAGAGTCCTCAGCTGTATTGGAGCTGACAGGTCATACTATTGGGGTGGTGAGTGGATCCTCTGCGATGGCTGCTGTATCTGTGCTCCTCCTTGTGACTGAAGGTGGGGGCTTGAGGGTTCCAAGGACCTCTTGGAGGGTCTGGTGGCTGATGTTTGTCAGCTCGTCATCCAAGTCATCAGGGTAGGCTTGGACAGGCATATCCACAGGAGATCCATCGTCCTCTGCAGTGAAATACGGTACAATTAGTGTGTCTGTGTTGTGGCATTTGTGATGTAACATGCCTGCCTTGTGATACTTTTCACATTGTGATCTTGGTTCCTGTTCATTGCTCCAGTCTTTCAGATGGGCATTCTCCCGGGCCTGTGCCCCACCTGCATGTCACATGTATTGTGGTCAGTTTGTGGATTTGTCAGCATCATCTCCTCAATGTGTTGATTCTGGCCAAATAGTGAATTGCCACCTTCGTGTCCTACTCAACCCTCCCCCTACTTCCATTCTCATAGTGAGGCCTTTCACTGACTGTGGGTGCTCTGGTGGCACTAGCAGCACACTTAGCAATCTGGACCTGCCCCAGTCTCTGATCTTTCACATCCACCTATATGTAGCGTATACTATGTATAGCATTGTTATAGCACAATATGGATGTCAGCATTGTAATGTGTACTGCTGATGTTGGGGAATGAGTGGTACATTGGATTGCTCTGATAGTCGTAGTAGTGTCCTATTTCCTCCTCTGACTGTGCAGGTGTATTTCAGTGACCAGTTACATGTGTCCTCCCCCTCAATGCTGTTGTCTGAGCAGTATGCCATTTGGGATGTTGCATTGTGACCCAGGCACAGGATGGACCCTGACATATGCAGCATGGGTGTGACATTAGTGCTGTGTACCTCCTAATGTTGATGACATTGGCTGATGTTTGCGGCAACTATGGGCATTCAAATTTGACAGGACTAGAACATTTGTCTTGTTTCGAGGCATTGTTAACGTTGTCATCCTAAACCCTCTAATTTGGGTGTGTATGATCCATGGGGACGTTACTGCCATTGGCTACTTGACCGGCACACACAGCAGAGGTGGTAGTGGCAACTGTTGTCAATGTTACATTCCAATTGTCGGTATAGCTAGGGGTCGTTAACTGGGCCCTAGTTAATATAGGGAGTATAGTGGCTGACGTGTGACAGGATGTCAGTTTGACGTTGTGCCCTTCAATCCTGGCGTGGCTTTACCTTTGCAACATCGTTGGCATGGCAGCATACCACCATGGAAAGGTTGTTGGTGTTGTGTAATGGTGTGCCCCAGGTTTTCTCAGAACGAGCCATGCCCCGTGCTGTGCCCCTTTACCCATGCTACTACATGTATATGATGACTTACATGCATTGTGTAGTAGGTATTCCCCCCCGGTTGCAGTTAACATTAGTGCATTTTAATTCCACATGCGACTTACCCTGCATGTGTGTTGTCTCCTGGTAGTCTGCGCTGTCCTGTCCTTCAAACCCTGTGACGATCTCCTCAGGGATGATGGCTGCCACCATCTCCTCCATGTGGTCCAGGGCCTCCTGTGGTGCTGGACTCCCACCTCCAGTCTGCGGTGCTGCCTTCCTGTTCCTGGCCATCTTTTCCTTGGTCCTGCGCTTGCAGTCATGACAGCGTTTCTTGCACTCAATGACTGCTCTGCGTTCTTCTGCCACACTGTTGATCTTGTCAACAATTTGTTGCCATATTGCCTCTCTCTCTACTGATTGGCAACTTTGAAGTGACAAACAGTTGGTGCTGGTGTTCCGTCACCTCTTTCACCAGAATTTCCTGCTCCTCTGCACTGAAGCAACACTTTCTTTTCTTCTTCTCCCTGTCCTGGGTCTTGTGTGGGTCCTCCTGGTTGGTTGCTAGTCTGTTGTCATCTTCCTGGGGTCTGTACAAGCATCTGGGATCCATTTTGGCTTTCCTCTGCACAGCTGGCTGTGTTTGCGGCGAGTTTTGACGCTATTGCCTAAAAACACGCCGCATATCCGGTTTGCGTTGTCGTAAATCGGCTCACAGTAATTTCCGCCGCATTAACGTTGTTTTCCTTTACGACGTGACGATGTGGTGTGCGTCAAAGAAAATGACTCACACCTGTGGTTTGCGCCGCCGTGCGTCAAAGTATAAATTTGACGCCTGCACGGCACACAGAAATGGCGTTAGCCGGCGGTAATATTTTTGACGCAAAACTGCGTCGGCGCAGTTTTGTGTCAAAAAGTATAAATATGGGCCTAAAAATAAAACTTACCTCAGCAGCTCCTCCGACTAGGAAGCCTCGGAGGCCCCAGGAGAGTTGAGACTGCTGCCTTCCCTCATAAGCCAGCCTAAGGTCAGCCAATGCAGGAACGCAAGAGTCACAACTCATCATAGAGTGGGATGGGTCTCTGAGACTGCTGACCCCACCACAGTCTGTGACAAGGGATCACAGATTGACATTCAGCCCTGGACACTTCTGGGCTTAAAACTGATGCACCCAGGTCTGAGGCAATCAGTGACGTTCCTCCTCGTCATGAAGGGGAGGGCCTCGAGTCACCTTTGCTAGGCTGAAGATGTCACCCCCACAGCGCATTGACTTCTTCAGGACAGCAAAGTTCAGCTCAGGCAGCCAGGAGTCTGCGCATTTAGTACATGTCCAAATCCTGGCTGCCTGACCTGAACCAGAAGTCTGTCAGGCTGACATTTGCTCAGCCTGACAGATGCTCTTCACGTCAGGAAAAAGGTAGAGGAGCATGCCGCTTTAGCCCGTATGGACGGACCGCTGCTGGTGCTACTTCATCCATTGTTGTATGAAGCCAATCATTGAAACCTGCTGCAGGTTTGGTCTTACTGTCCCCCACCCTCCAAAGCATTTCTGGACTACTATTACTAGCCCTATTTGCTACCCACATTTTCCTGCAGCACTTTCTTTATGAGGAACCTTGAAGCAAGGAACACAAGTTATTCTAAAACTGGATTTGTTATGTAAGAATTTGCTTGTCTATTCTCAGAGACACATTTTGGGTGTTGGCTGTAGTGGGGAGGAAGCCGTAGAAGCAGTTGTGTTTTACAACTATGTTGAAAAATATGATCAGAATGACTATTAGGATTGATATCTTTGCAAGTTATTTACTCAATTTCTGTCCTTTCTGTGGTTCCAATGTTCAGTTGTTTTCTTTGTCTTTTACTACTAATAGTATTATCTCTGAATTTAAACATGGGAGGTGTTCCGCTTTAAACTGTTCTGTCCCTCCACCTTCTCACTTATTCGGTGGGTGGCAACCAAGCAACTCTCATGTTATAAACTATATCACCTTAAAAAAATCTTTAGATCACCTAATCCAGCTTCATGATGATAACCCTATTTGGGTGCAACACAGCTCTCTGATAAATTTGGCATCATGGTTAACAGCCTGGTTTGGAGTTTGGCGGACAAGTTCCTCATCACAAACTTGATGACTAACCTGTCCACTGTATTAAAAGTCTAATATAACCAACTTTGTGATATGGTGGACAATATATATGTCACATTTGTGATGGAATAGCCCTTTCACCAAACTTTTAATCAGGCCCTAAATCTGAACATTTGGGCCCAGATTTAAGAGGGCCTTGTGCCATTCTAAAGCCACATTAGCGTTTTTTTTAACGCTAATGTGGCGTTAGAAGGCCAAATACGCAGCACCATATTGACAGAGTGGAGCAAAGCATGCATTGCACGACTTTGTAACCCTTTGCGCCATATTATGACTGCGCCAGGCATAATGTATGCAAAGGGGACGTTCCCCTGTTAGCAGGCGCCAAAAAAATGGCACATGGAAATTTAAGAGATTTCCTTGCGCCATTTATTTGCCACTTTTAACGCCTGCTCAGAGCAGGTATTAAAAGGAGTCTTTGATTGGTTTCAATGGGCCTCTGGGTGCTTTGCAGGATTAGCGTCAACATTTTTGATGCTAATCCTGCAAAGCGCTGGACCAGCATAAAAAATGATGATGCTAGTACCCCTCACCACTGCCATGGTGCACGGTATTTTAAATAAGGCGCACACATGGTGGTGTTTGTAGGGCACTAGGGGGCACAAAAAAAGTGGCTCTGCAATAGGTGCAGCACCACATTTAATAAATGTGCCCTTTGGTATTCTTTTACAGAGCTCAAGCTTCTTCAGTGGGTGATGGTCACAGGCTGAGGCTGGTGAGGTTTGGGAAACATGGAACTTGCATTGGCAAATAACTTTTTAATCACTGCAGAATTCCTCCATTTATTTGATGAAATTTCATTTAGATTGAAACTGCATTCCTCATTAATTATTCATATTCGCTACTTTTTACTTCTAGAAAGAATATCAGTCTTATTGACAATTGTTTTGATTTTCAATTAAACAAATATAAAAGTGTGCGCATTTACAGTTGTACACATATGCATAAAATTAAATGCACGCACATTATTCGAATAACTAATATATTATAGGAATGACCGCGCAAATCACTGGATACTTATTCACAGAAGAAACTCCCAGTCGTATACTGATTTAGTCGCCATCGTTTTTCACTATTTCTTTCCCTTAAATCTTCAAATCAATTCCTTTTTCTCTCTGAAAAATGATTATTTCCACCGTCCAGGGTTAATATTCAATACGCTAGGGAACAGGATAAGATTGCATCCTAATGTCTCATACTGAGTTCTGAACTGCTGCTGATAATTTCAATTCGCCTGGTAATTCTCTTTCTGTGGGCACAGTTAGTCTGTTCCTCTGAAAATTAGCGGCCTGGTCAGTGACAGATGACGCAAAGCAGAAGCGAATATACATTACAACTGAAATTCAACTCTGTACCAGCGCTTCATTTACAAAAATAGAATTGCAGGGGCCCAAACGTTGTCCAATGCTGAGGCTGCCTAATTGTATTTCCACCTCAGGCTTTTTTCGTCCACCATCCTTAAAGTACTGTGGGGGTGATTCTAAGCTTGGCCGCCCGCCAAGCGGGAACCGCCAGAAGACCGCGGCGGTCATTCTGGGTTTCCCACTGGGCTGGTGGGCGACCGCCGAAAGTCCGCCCGCCAGTCCAGCGGGAAACACCCTTCCCACGAGGACGCCGGCTCAGAATGGAGCCGGCGGAGTGGGAAGGTGCGACGGGTGCAGTTGCACCCGTCGCGAATTTCAGTGTCTGCAAAGCAGACACTGAAATTCTTTGTGGGGCCCTCTTACGGGGGCCCCTGCAGTGCCCATGCCATTGGCATGGGCACTGCAGGGGCCCCCAGGGGCCCCACGGCACCCCATACCGCCATCCTGTTCCTGGCGGCCGAACCGCCAGGAACAGGATGGCGGTATGCGGTGTCAGAATCCCCATGGCGGCGCAGCAAGCTGCGCCGCCATGGCGGATTCCCATGGGCAGCGGAAAGTCGGCGGTACACCGCCGGCTTTCCGCTTCTGGCCGCGGCTGTACCGCAGCGGTCAGAATGCCCGGCGGTGCACCGCCAGCCTGTTGGCGGTGCTACCGCCAACCTCCGCCCTGGCGGTATTTACCGCCAGGGTCAGAATGACCCCCTGTGTCTTTTTTCTCACTCTTGTCTGCTCTTTCTAGTCCTGCTCTCTCCCTTTATTTTCCCATCCTTATATGGTCCTCCTTTTACCGTTTTCTGCTTATTTTTACTGACAACGCCTAATGATAATAAATGATAGGGTTTGCATCACTTCAAATTTATTCTATTGCAGACTCAGAAAAACTTAAATGCATAAGTCTCAAAAACATACCCTAAATCTAAGAAATCATCAAAGGCAAGTCAAAGCGCCACATGACATTTAATTAGCTTATAAAAGACCAATATTTGAATAGCAACAATACAGAAGATAAGGAAAAGCATATCTTGCCTTGAATTCAGACTTAAGTGCCCCTGCCCAATCATCTAATCTAACTATTCTAAGTTAAAAAGGATTTCTAAGGACAAATGTCAGCAGTACAGACACCTCTGTAGAGGATCTGTCAAGAGAGGTATGTGCAGCATAAAGCCACAGCGTCTAGCAAAGGATGAGAATTATGTACCTCTCATGGATCCTCTCTAGTCAATGGCAAACGGAATCTGTGTCTGCAACTGACTAAACAACACTTAAATTCCCAGATGCTGACCTCACAGTCAAGAGTTTCCATTGAAACAACAACATTATACATTGTACATCTAATTAACACTTTCATCATTTCAAGCTGCATGTGTTCTTCATTGGGGCTCTCCTGCACTCAGAAATTTGGAAGGGAGTTCAGTTAAATTCTGGACATTGCTCTTTCTGTCCTTGGTAAGACATTTCTCAGGCCCTCTAACAGCAGTAATACAGTTCTTTATTAGCCAGTAGCTGGAACCACCACACCTGCAGCTTAGAGAAATATGCAACAAATTATTTTAACCATTTAAAAGAAATTCAGTCCTTCACTCCGGCCAAGTTAATAAAGACATACATGCATACTTGATTTAAATGAGTATACGTACATTTCTCATAAATGCAATGAATATAACATGGTTATAAAATTATAATTTCAAAACACTATAACATAAACATAGTTGAATAATGATTAATAAATGCAGGCTACATGGAAACAATCACAGGATTTTACTCATACGTACACTGTACTAACATGCATTTCAGTGCACCACATTATGTGAAAACCATTATACACTGCATAGGAAACTGAGGCCCGTATTTATACTTTTTGACGCTAAACTGTGCTAACGCAGTTCAGCGTCAAAAAGTTTAGCGCCGACTAACGCCATTCTGAAGCGCCATGCGGGCGCCGTATTTATTGAATGGTGTTAGCCGGCGCTAGCAGACCGGCGCTGCCTGGTGTGCGTGGAAAAAAAACACGTACACCAGGCAGCGCCGGCGTAGGGAAAAATGGCGTTAGGGCGTCTTAAAATGGGGCAAGTCAGGTTGAGGCAAAAAAATCGCCTCCACCCGATTTGCGCCATTTTTAACGACGCCCAGACGCCATTTACATGACTCCTGTCTTAGTAAAGACAGGAGTCATGCCCCCTTGCCCAATGGCCATGCCCAGGGGACTTCTGTCCCCTGGGCATGGTCATTGGGCATTGTGGCATGTAGGGGGGCACAAATCAGGCCCCCCTATGCCAAAAAAAAATATATAAAAAAATATATATATATACTTACCTGAACTTACCTGAATGTCCCTGGGATGGGTCCCTCCATCCTTGGGTGTCCTCCTGGGGTGGGCAAGGGTGGCAGGGGGGGTCCCTGGGGGCATGGGAGGGCAGCTGTGGGCTCATTTTGAGCCCACAGGTCCCTTAACGCCTGCCCTGACCCAGGCGTTAAAAAGAGGCGCAAATGCGGGGTTTTTTGCCCCGCCCACTCCCGGGCGTGATTTTTGCCCGGGAGTATAAATACGACGCATTTGCGTCGCAGTCATTATTTTAGACGGGAACGCCTACCTTGCATCTCATTAACGCAAGGAAGGCGTTCACGCAAAAAAATGACGCTCTTTCCTCATACTTTGGCGCTAGACGCGTCTAACGCCAAAGTATAAATATGGCGTTAGTTTTGCGCCGAATTTGCGTCGAAAAAAACGACGCAAATTTGGCGCAAACAGAGTATAAATATGCCGCTGAGTACTCCGTCGTTTCACATTCTGGCAGACATAATAGTACAGCCAAGTTATGCTCTCTCAGAAGTAAGTACCATTCCCCAAAAATGAGTTGAGTGCCAGGTCCCACCTCCTGCAAAAATTAAATGTCATATTTAAGAAAAGTGGCGATGCACACAGTACAGCGCCTCTTTTCTTGCGCTCTTTACTACCCCTCTGCCACCATGTGTGCACTGCATTTAAAACACACGCACACATGGTGGAAGGGTAGGGGGTAATAGTGTCATTTTTTATGACGCTATTGATTTACTCTGCAGGATTAGCAGCAGATAGTTCGTGCTACTTCTGCAGAGTACCAAGGGGCCCATTGTAAACAATGGTGCACCCTCTTTGAATGCCTCCTCTGAGCAGGCGTTAAAAGTGAACACAAAGAAATCTGTAGATTTCCTTGTGCCATTTTTTTGGCCCTCCTAGCAGGAGAACGCCCCCTTTGCATACATTATGTCTGGTGCAGGCATAATATAGCGCAAAGGGTTACAAAGTGGCGCAATGCATGCATTGTGCCACTTTGTACATACTGTATAGCTTAGGGATTTTCGCCATCTAAGAAAACATTAGTGTAAAAAAAAATGACACTAATGTGTTGGTAGATGGTGCAAGGGGCTCTTAAAAATGCCCCTAAGTGCTGTACTTTGGAGGGAAAGTGTGGGCATTGACAAAAAAAAATGCAAAAAGAATCTCTTTTTTAAGTTTAACAGGGACTGCCCCTGACCTAATTAGAACATGCAAACATACTCGCAGAAATGTTATAAATTGCTGCGGCACAAGTGTCATATGGAAATGCCAATGAAATTTAAGTAGGCACGTCTACACATGTCCCAAGAAATATCTCTGAGGTCTTAAAGCTGGCAGTAACCTTTTTTGAATCTGATAACTACCTCACTTTGCTTGAGCTAGCTGGTTTTAGGTGGTACTTGCGATCCTTTAGATACATCTATTTGCGGGCGATGGTTTGGCAGAATTATTTTAAAATTGTCTCCTCGTAGTAAATAAACACTGGCTCGGTGTTCATGTGCAATTATCTGTCTATGTAAGAATGCAAGACATTTTTGCCTGTATCAACACTATTTCACTATTTCTGGATACATATAACAATATAATATTCTCTTTGACAGTGAGAGTTTAGTAAATGTTTATTACCTCCTCATCTCTTTCCTCCTCTGAACTAGAAGAAAGGAAGGTGAAGTTGGTGAGCATACACCATTACCATACCTCCCACCCATGTGAAAACAAGTGTAGGAGGGGTGGGGGCTCTGAACGCTTGGTGCCCAGGGTACCCAGCCATGGATGGATGCACAGCAGAAAAATACAAATTGTTATTGGCTCTAGTCCCTTTCCACATCCGACGCAAGGGGCAAAGCACATTAAAGGATGGTGGTCAAACTCCCTTTTCAAAGGCATTTTTTAAGGAGAGGCTTTCAGATGATGTGTCTGTATGAGGCAGGACCTTCCCTCATCTTGTAGTAGTGGGACGAGGAAGGGGAAATCAAAGTAATGATGATCTAATCATTACTAGATAGTAGGAAGAATGCGTCTTATGCTGTCCATCTGATTATGGTTACAAGAAACTTCTGATAAATAACCATAGCAAGCTAACTAAAAGGTGATAATATATATAAAAAATAACAAAGATAAACAAGAAACATTTGAATATTTTGGCTGTGTTAGTGCCTGTCTTAATGTCGACCAGCGTGAACTGTCCTGGCTGACTTGCTGGTTCAAATGTAAACTACTGTGACTTTTATTACGAGTGACATGAAAATTCCAATGGGCCTCTAAATATTAAAGCACCGCGCATAGATACCTTGGGGTATATTTACGAAAACTGATGCATCACTGCAGTATGGCAGTGATGCGTCAGAAAAAGTTGTGTGGTGGTATGCCACTTACTAACACCGTGGATGTGTTTTATTTATGGTATAGTGCACCATGTCGTAAGGTCCCAAGATGCATAAAAAAAATGACACATCCGTGGATTGGATGCTGCAGTAAAAGCTGGCATGTGCTCGAAATGTGACACAAAGTTGCTTCACGGGTTGTAAACCAATACTTACATGCAGCAAATCACCCTTGCTTCACAATGGAGTGGGTGATGCATCAAAAGTTCCTTAAGAAGTGATACATTGGTTAAAAAAGTTCCCTGCACCTCAAAAGGGAGAGATAGAGCAAGCAGAAGTGAGGACAACAATCCCAACAACCCCAAATCCAACCAGTATCTCCACACAGAACCACAGGGGAAGAGGAAGTGGAAACTTAATTTCAGTAAGGGGGAAAATGAATTACTAGTAACAGAGATGACAAGGCATGAACACCTCCAAATTGCCACTATGAAAGAAAGAAAATATTTGGCACTTTATAATGGGGAAGACAAACACTGTAGAGCAAACTGAAAAGACAGTGCCAGAGTGCAAGAAGCAGTGGCATGATTAAAAGTGTAGGACCAAGAGTACACTGGCCAATAACCTGAGGGCAGCCATGCAGACCAGAGGAGGACCTATCTTGATCAGTGATCAAGGTAACACGATCACACACATATGTCTGCCTAAATGCTTACATTGAAGATATCTCATGAGTACCATAATAATCTATGCACCAACAAATTGCAGATAGTAATGACCAGACTCCTTAAGATTTTATATCATAGATATTCAACTGAAGGAAGTTGAAGCTCAGTGTTACACATTGGATATCAGTAAGCCTTAACTACAACAATTAAGTATTGGTGGTCCTGTGTCAACTGATAAATGGTGTCTGAAAGCACACTGGGATATGTCAGGTCAATTTGTTCATCTGCCCCCGAGAGCCCTCACATGCATTGAGTGTGTATGCAACCACAGATGACATCAGTACAATATACACACATAACAAAAATGAAGATGAAACAGGAGATGTATGGTTTACTAGCTCTGCAAGTAGTTGCACAAAGTCACATGCACGAATTCTCCCACTTAGCAAGTACTCAATGGAAAGGATGATTGAGATTATCCAGGCAGGTAGGGAACACATCCATGATTTACAAACACCTAACAACATCAAGCTCATACTACACCGGTGCAAGGGTGAGTGCATACGATAAGTGGCTATCACCAGTGTGTGTCCCAGCACATCAGGAAGGCCTAATCTTGAAAGACAGAACCATCCCTACTGTACATGCAACACCTAGCGCACACACTGTACAAAAGTGGGTGACTATCTATATTGGCCTGTGTATAAAATCACATGAAGAGGAACACTCATGGGGTGCAACGATTGGAGAAGAGTACTTAAGTGAGTCAAGTGTGAGGTAGACGGACTCTTGTCCGTAGGCCTCACATAAAGTTACACATATCTACAAACAATGGAAGCAATCTATACATCATACTGTATACTTACCTATCTTAACCTACTTATCCTACACCTCCTACATTAACACTACCTTAACTTAACTAAACATATCCTAATTTATCCTATATTTTTAGCACAAATGCCATGTTAGACATCAACCTCCATCCCATTAACACACATGTATTTGCGTAATACTAACATCATCTGCACCTTAACGTAAACTACCTACACATACTAAGCTAAACAAATATACATTTTTTGGTGTTTTTTTTTTTAAACAGACTTTACACATCAACCTCTCACCCATTAAAATACCAATAAAAATACACCCTCAAGGTCAGTCAAACAGATATATGTTTAGCCTGGGAGATCTAAAATATGTCAAATTTCTGGGTTAAGTGTGCTGCATACTAAGGCAAGACGTGTGGCATATTGACTCAATCATAACTATCTGTAAATGTATACTAAAAGAGCCTGTGTGGCCATATTGCATATCCTCTGTACCTGTGTCCAACTCAATTTCTTACATAAGCAACTGACTGTTAGCTACACATGATTAGCAAAACACATTTCACTTTGCTACTACAAACTTAAAAATGTAATTGTATAGCTTAGGGCTGGATATAGGTCTTGACGGAGGAAATATTCCCTCACAAATGTGACAGATTTCCTGTCCGCTCTATTACGATCCCATAAAGTCCTATGGAGATCGTGATAAGGCAGACAGGCTATCTGTCAGGTTTGTGATGGAGTATTCCCTTTGCCAAGACCTGAGTTAGGCGCTTAGTTCTATTTTTGGTACCAGCTAATGTGTCTATGTTGAACACATGCAGATTCTGCAACAAGTGATGGTTATTGTGCTTAAAGCCATACAACTATAGATAGGCATACATTATCAAAATGCTAACATACTTACATCATGTGCGCCTGCTTACATTCACTATACATTCACAATCGGAAGCTTCCTTGTGTATTCACAATTTATATCTGGTCAGGTTCCGTAGAGTTTCACACACTGACAGCAAATTGGTAGTAGGTGATCATTTGGTATCACAAAACATCCCAATGTTACATGTAACTTAGACCACACACAGACCTAAACATTCAACATACATCTACTCAAGACACTTACCAGTAGCATTGGGGTCATGGAATGAGTCCACCTCTCCCTAGGGGAATTTTCTATGTCCACTTGGCAAACATGATTTGGAACATAGCATTATAAACAGTGCCCTAACATATGCTTAAAGGTACATCTTATAAACTAGGCTAGCCCAGACGTGTGGATTTACATAACAGATTAGTGTCAAATATCTGAATATGGCAACATCATTGAACACAGCTAGTCAGCATGCTGCCCTCAACTAACTGGAGTATGAGGATGAGACGAACCCATCATCACATGGCTGAAGCATGGATTAGACATGTGATGTATTTAGTTATGCTGAGCAGCATCATGTTGTATCATGACACATTACTGCACTGGTCTGTCTCAAATTGAAAGGACAGGAATGTGCCATTTGGATGGCATATGGCTGATTATTTTCATTTCACCATGCGTGGTTGCCATTTCAGCAGCCTTGCCTCAATGGTGCAAGGGAGTCTGTGTTGCATGCTACATTGTGTAGGTGCACAAAGGGGCTAGTGCGTGTACTACTAAATATAATGTGTGGTCATTATTATCTTCTTCGTGCACTGCAGAAAGCAGCACAAATGGAAATACAGTATGCATAATGCAAGGTGGTATAATGAAAAAAATCAGGCCCTCATTAAGACTTCAGTGGTCTTTTTAAAAGACTACCAATCACCACAACATCAACACCAGCTCGTAATCGAGCCTGCAGCAATGTTGTGGTGTGTTGGTTGCAATAGCACCCATAGGGCATTTCACTGCATTTCGGGCAGTGAAATGCGTGACCGGCTGTCCATGGGGGCCCCTTCACTGCCCATGCCAAGTGCATGGGCAGTGCAGGGGCCAATGCCCCCTTTCCACCAGCCTTTGCATGGCAGTAAGACCACCATGCAAAGGCTGGCGGAAAGCGGACTCGGAATCCCCAGGGCAGCACTGCTCGCAGCGCTGCCCTGCCGCATTGCAACTGCTGTGACTGGCAGGCTGTCAACAGGTGGCAACCTGGCGGTGCCGGTGGTCGGACATTGGCCCATCTACCACAGTCCTTTTAGGGCGGTCAGACCACCCTGTCTATGGCAGTCCGTCCGCAATCACATTTGTGGCGGTCTTTAGACAGCCACACTCATAATGAGGACCTCAGTGTTGTAAATGACCCTGTAAATTTTGCAAAGCAAAAAAATCTATAGGTGTTGAAGGGGACAAGCAAAACAACCATGGAAGACCTCCCTGACACAGAGTAAGGCAAGGCATATTTTAGCGCAGCATTGTCTTACTCAATATGTGTGGGGCCACTTCAAACCATGCATGTCGCTTCGCATGGACTCATAGATATGGTTGAATGGTTATCTTCCCAGGCTGCATCACTAAAACTGATTCACTGGTCCAAAAACACTCTCAGATACATGCCACAAAGTTCTTTTACGTTCATTATGTACACAATTTCATCTCATTTTGATAAACATTTTGGACATAAAAAATACAATTTAAAAATGATTGGCATCTATTTCATAGCTACTTCACAAACACCCGAGGGAATAACCTTACATACTGACAGGTCTGCCAAACTCCAGTCCCGGGAGGTCAAAGATGTTGGCCTCTCATGCCAACATGTCAGCCCACCTAGGCTTCATCTGGCGGGCGGTCTGGTCTACCTCAAAGGTTTTCATGTGGTACCTGTGTGCACGGTCCCAATGGTCTTTTTTATCTTTGTCAGGGTATCCCTGGTTTACCGTGTCACCAGCTGCAACCATCCACGACAGATAGAGCATTATCAGCCGAAAGAGGCCACCAAACTCCGGCTCTGACAAATTCTTCCTCATCCTGACATGTCACTATGCCTCCCACTAACACTATCTAACTGAACTACACCCACAAATACATAAACTAACCCTAGTAGAAAACCTGCAAAACCCATAAAATTACAAACTCCCAACAATACAGTGAGAAACAATACACAAAACTAGGCAAAAGGACAATAATGGACAACAAAGAAACATTTTGGGCCGTTAAGCTCACACAGACAAGGCCAAACTACCAACAATCACAGACAAGTTCTCAAAAACTACCATCACCCAGCACAGACTAACAGAGAGTAAGAGAAAGTGAAAGGAACTTCACATTTCCCAGTTTGCAGCCTGCCACACCCATTGCATAGTTTCCTGGCTGAGTTGCCTCCCATATTCAAAGACTGTAATGTTCTTATGACGCATCAGTGCTAATTTCGATATGGGAAAAGAACGCACAGAGCATTTACACTTATGCGGTTTCATACATGCTTTGGCCTTGATGGCAGCTGGTGCAATGCACCATGTCTCAGGTTCAATGCGTGGTTTTTGACACATGCTACTGGCCTAATGTGTGGGATTTAAGGTAGACAGTGAAAAAACATGATATAACACCCTGTACACAATTCCATTGGTCCTAAATTTATAGTAGACAGGTCCAAAGGTTGGGTATGTGTGTCCTTTAACTGGTCCATGTGCGCCTATGTGTAACATAATTCCATCTTACCTGTGACATGAAGAGTGACAATTTATTGGTAGTGTAAGAACTTTGGGGCATATTTATGAGAGGCTTGCACTGCTGGAGAGTCACTTTATTTGATGCTCCGGTGGCGCAAGACTCTCAATCATATCTATAAGGCCATGGAAAGCCACATTGCGTGCTTTGCATGGCTTCATAGATATGGAGTAAGACAAAGCAGTGCAAGGAGGTGCGTTGCCTTACTCTGTGCTAGGGAGACATGCCATGAGAGTTGAGCTGGGATTTCCCATGAAACACCAATGGACTTTTACGCTGCCATAGATTTACTTAGTCATGTAACCCTCGTGCAGCACCACAACCTTACAGCTCCGCAGAGCAGGCGTAACGAGTGGAGATATTTTTATTTCTCTTGTTTGTTTCTCTTTCCATGTGTGGTGCATTCTGCAGCACGCACAGAAAAAGGAAAACACCTCTCAGGAATGTTTTTTGTAGGAAGGTGCCCCTTTCTGCACAAAAACCAACCATGCATGCAACACAGACACCTTACACCATGGTGCAAGGGTGTCTGCATTGGTGCTAGGCAGCCCATTTTGCACCTGCATAGGGGAAAAGAACAGGAATGCATTGTGTTGCATATGTATGGTGCATTCCTGCCCTTTCACATTGCTGTATGGCAGCACATCAAGAAAACTTGCATCTCTGCCCTAAGCTAATTCACCTTAAATAAGCCCCATAGGGTTTTTAAAGTGTCTTGGGAGTACTTTCTTTGCTGGGTGGGGCTGTGGTTATGTAATTTAAACATACCTACATTCAGTGTTGAATGGTCCTTGCACAGTTGTGAACAGTTGGCAGCACTTGTCAGGTCTGTGTGACAGAGAGCGGTATCCAGGGGGTGATAAATGCTAGTTCAGCTGGTGTAGACATAAACATTGTCAACTCACAAGGTGTCATCAATCAATGCATTGGCTCTTGCTGCACCAAATATAGGCTCCTTGAGTGCTGTCTGGGAATACCCTTGTACACACATTGGTAGCATTTGCATTATGGAAAATAACAAAGCACATACAGTGGGAAATGTGCCAGTAAGTAATACATTTCCAGGTGTGAAATTACAAGGTCTTGTACCAAAAATTCTAATAGCCACTTCAGTTCTCTGTGAGCTGGGTTCTCCATTACACATAGTTAGTGGATTTAGGCATCAAGGAAATTGCTATTATCAAGAGAATGCCACTTCATGCAGACATACATTCATGCATGTGAAATTTGCAATCCTGATCCATGGTGCAAGTTTGCCTTTGTAGGCCCTAGCCAGCCAAAACAGCAGTGGGACATGGGAAACAGCATTACTGTTTTGTATTCAGTTATGGATAGAACTTTACTTGCAATGTCCACTCACACACAGCTGTGCATTAGGAATTATATCTGTGCTGCATTGTGTGGCTTTGTACATTCTATGCCCCTCTGTTTACTATCACAGGACATTGGCGGAACTCAACTATGATGCACATGTGTCCGATGTTAACCAACGTCATAATGTGCAGCACACACTCAATCAGCTCACAGTGTTTGGATCTATAGGGGCATATTTATACTTTCTTTGCGCCGGAATTGCGTCGTTTTTTTTTTTACGCAATTCAGACGCAAAACTAACTCCATATTTATACTTTGGCGTTAGACGCGTCTAGCGCCAAAGTCCATGGAGTTTGCGTCATTTTTTAGCGTGGACACCTACTTTGCGTTAATGATATGCAAGGTAGGCGTTCCCGTCTAAAAAATGTACTCCGAGGCATATGCGCCGTATTTACACTCCCGGGCAAAACTCACGCCCGGGAGTGGGCGGGTAAAAAAAAATTACGTCCAGCCGCTTTTGCGCCGTTTTTTAGCGCCTGGACAAGGCAGGCGTTAAGGGACCTGTGGGCTCAGAAGGAGCCCAGAGGTGCCCTCCCATGCCCCCAGGGACACCCCCTGCCACCCTTGCCCACCCCAGGAGGACACCCAAGGATGGAGGGACCCATCCCAGGGACATTAAGGTAAGTTCAGGTAAGTATTTTCTTAATTTTTTTTGTGGCATGGGGGGCCTGATTTGTGCCCCCCTACATGCCACTATGCCCAATGACCATGCCCAGGGGACAGAAGTCCCCTGGGCATGGCCATTGGGCAAGGGGGCATGACTCCTGTCTTTGCTAAGACAGGAGTCATTTCAATGGGGGTTGGGAGTCGAAAAAAATGGCGCAAATTGGGTTGAGGCGAAAAATTTGCGTCAGCCTGACTTGCCCCATTTTTTGGCGCCCAAGCTCCATATTCCCCTACGCCGGCGCTGCCTGGTGTACGTAATTTTTTTTCACGCACACCAGGCAGCGCCGGCGGCTAACGCCGGCTAACGTCATTGAATAAATACGGCGCCCGCATGGCGCTTCAGAATGGCGTTAGCCGGTGCTAATTTTTTAGACGCAAAACTGCGTTAGTGCAGTCTTGTGTCAAAAAGTATAAATATGGCCCATAGTCTCTTAGAGCTGTGCTTGAGTGTCAGAAATTGAACACATGCTTACAGCACACACACACTCAGAATGTGCACACTGTTCCACATTGATTGATTTCTGTTTTGTATGTCTCAACCAGGCCCATGCATTTGCCATGTGGTGTTGATATGGACACATATTTTGGTCTACATGATATTGTGATGGGGTGAGTGTGACTCCCAGCTCAGACCTTTGGGATAGGCTTGAATCAAGTTGAGGAGATATGAGTGTTTTGGTGCTTACAGTGATTGTGACATGCGATTGGAAACATAAATGTGCTTAAGCATAATCATTTACTTACATGTTGCAGACATCAGTCCAAAATTCTGATTCTAGTCCACCCTGAAGCAGAACATTTATGAAAAGAAGTTCTGGACCAGGTGGTTGCGTTGCCATCTACCCACAATTGTTTGTATGATTTCTTCTCTGTCCTCATCCCCCTTTACTGCTTCCTGCTCCCTATGGGGTACGTCCCACAGGACATTTGTCCTTACACATATTTTTGTAGTTTACAACATACCAGTATTAGTTTGCATGCCATGGGGGAGTATAGCGAACGCCCACCTGACATGCCCAGGCAACAAAAGCAAGACTTCAGCACACCAAACATTCTCTCAACAATGTCCCTGGTCTTGTCCAATGCCTAGTTGTACTGGCATTCTGCCTCTGTCTGGGGATGTCCAAATAACGTCAAGGTTGATGGCTGCAGTCCATACCCTTGGTCAGCTGCAAATATAAAAACAATTCAGTCAATGATTAAGGTGATTGATACACCCACAATCCTGTACATGTCTGCTATGTGTACTGAAGGACTCATACACATTTTTATCATTATTTTACAATATTGGTTACATGTATATTTGCCCATTTTATCCTACATGTTCCCTCAGATGTCATCAAAAGATGTGCATGCATTTATACTTTTGATACTACCACAATCAGACAATAACATTTGGGCAGTAGCTTACTCTGATATGTATTTTGAGAGATTTGTTGACACCATAGGTTATGTGCACTTACTGCATGTGCAAAGTGACAGTACCTCAATCTTGAATTACCCCTTTTGGTCATCCCTAGGTAGACCATGCCAGTGCCAACCTGTTTCACACTCACACATGCATGTGTCCCTGTGGAATCACTTATGTTGTTGCTGCACACCCTGACAATGACAGAGCCTTTGATTTGTTCACTTATTTTAGCAACTGATTTTGGTGAGTACAAGAGGTAAAATCAAAACGTTACATGAATAGTTGTAGGATTTATTGTCGACCTTCAGCTACTGCTGTTCACCATATAAGTTGTCATGTTGCACTAGGATTGACACATACGTATTGCAATGTGGGGCATCTCTTTGTATGACACACTGATGTTGTAAGAAATATATGTCAATCACATACCTGAACACAATACATTGGTCTTCACACATATGTGTTTTAATGTAACTTGTAGGGGGTTGTATACCTGCATGCAATGATTCAATCATCACTGCTGTGGCAAATTAATGCTGTGATTGGTATCCTGAGTACATTGTGATGCCTTGTTTAGACTGCATTAAATTCTATGTCGGTGACTGATGAATGTCATATTTGCAAGTATTGTGTTAGTCATTATGAGTTTAGCATTGCTTAATTTATATGTATTTCTTTTGGACAACTTACCCCAGAGAACAGGTGAGCCATCACATTGGTTGCACCTATCAATGTGGCTGTAACCCTAACTGTATGTCTGTTTGTGTACTATCAGTATGGCTGAGATATATGAATGTTTTATGTTGATGCCACATTGGTATCCAATACTGACATTTATCCATGTCTGTTGCATACACTCCCATTGCATGACACACATGGCCTTTCAAAAGTCTTTTCCTGTGTTGGTCCTGACACTTAAATCAACAAACCATTAAACTGTCATGTGTGGCAGACTAACTCAGTTGCAAAATATCTGTTCTCACTCCGCTGAAAATGATGAGCCTTGGATGAAATGGAGAGTATGTATGACATTGAGGAGGCACTTATCTCACACTTCTCTATTGTGCTTGCTTTGTACTAATTTTGGCTTGTCTAGCTTACCACCTGTTGTTATAGTGATTTGTTACCCGGTGCAGATAATGTGGTTCCAGTCATTCACACAGAGTGAAATGACACATTACTAGTCACTAATGTTCAATAGCTACTACCATTGGCAGATTAATGAGTGCATGTCAGTGTAAGACATAATTGTCTACACATTGCAGTGTGTTGGGCCCACTATGTGGACGCGAGACAAGGGCTCTGATATTTGCCAATGTAGCACTATACAGTCCAGCAAATCACCTATCAGCACTGCACTGTGTCACTGAGAAAAGGCAGTGTTGGACATATTTTGAGCCATTCAGCACAGTCCTGACTTTTCAAGCTGCACTAGCACACAATGGGCTGCGTAGCACAGGGACAGGCACCCATGCAACATGGTGCTTGTCTGCCTACATTTCATGTGGGACCAACTTTGTGCAGGAAGGGACATCTTCCTGCACAGCATGAACCCTTGGATGCCTGATTGCCTATGTATGTGTGCCACAGAATGCACCACACATAGGTTGCAAGAGTGTCTTGGGTGATAAGTTATTTTTCCTTGGTACACATGACCTGACAAGAGCAAATGAATTCCCACATTTGACAGTTTAGCTGGTGTTGGATACATTACATGCTTCTTGAATCCTAGGAGTAGCATGTGGACACAAACAATAGCCATGTAACTCCTCCCCTGCACACAGTGATGCAAGTCTGGATTTTGACTGCGTTGCATTGATCTGGATCTTTGGGCCATTCAAATGCACACACAGAGGCTTTACGTGTGTCAACATGTGTGACTTTGATGTTTGCACTGCACATGTGTCATGATGTATTGTGCAAGTCTGAGGCACAAGTCTCATACACATGTCCCTATCTCAGTCGGCAGACACAGAGATGGCTATTTGTCCTAGATTATTAACTGTTAATAGGTCTGCTATGTTACTCAGATGTACTTACCAACAAGTAGGCAATTCCCATATCGCCCATCCTGGAAGTGTTCATTGACGATGGAGTACCTGAAGATGTAGGCATCATGAGCACTACCAGGGTACTTGGCCAGCACATTAGTAAACATCCTGTATGTTGATGGAGTACATGTGCTTTCTATTGCAAAACAAGTGTGATGCTGCCCCAGAGACATGTGGAAACCCCTCAATGGCATAGAAGCTTTGCTTGACATCCAGATTTTGCTGTTGTGCCTTGGGGAAAAGGGTGCACTGGGTGTGTGGCTGATGATTTCATCCAGGAAAGAGGGTAGGAATGCAGAGATAGCTGGTTAAGATATTCCTGCCAGTCTGGATCCTGTGCTCTGGAATTAACCAGATACCAGCATGTGGAGGACTGCCATCTACATGGCTTGCACAGGAACGTTGGTTGTCCTGGCAGTTGGTGGCTGCAGCCTTGGCGCAATCTGGTTGAGCAGTTGAATGATGGACCCCCTCCTGAGTCTGTAATATGTGATGACCTCATCCTCCCTGAGGCCAGTCAGGGAAATCTGCTGGTGGTAAACACACTCTCTTCTCCTGCCCTTCCTATGTGGTAGTGGAGGTGGTGGTGGGGATCTCCTAGCAACTTGCAGCTGAAGTATGAGCACCTCCGTGTAGTTGAGCTTGCCAAACTTTTTTGTATGCGCTGTCTTCATGTACCAGAGTCACTGTGTCATTTCTTGCACCTGGGCTATCGACGTGCAGGAATTTTGATGCATTTCAGGGTCTGCGCCTGCCGACAATGTGTCACCTTTTCAGAAAACCACAAATATCACTGCGTCAGTTTTACATTAGAATTTGTGAGGGAACACTTACCTCTCCTATTTTAAGATCTGTGTGCCACAGACAGTTCTGGCACGGGTAGTTTTTGACACAGGCATACAAAAACTAACGCACAGACCCAAATGTGTGGCCTTGCAGATATGGAGTACTGACTACGTCGCATAAAAAATAATGATGCAACTGCGGCGCAAGGCTCTCACAAATATGCCAGATGAGTTTTGGTTCTTTACCAAGAAGAGCTCAGCTGCTGAATTCACACAAAATATTGGTCTAAAAACCCATGGGAAATCTAAGGGGAAAGCATGCTGGAAGTGTCATGGAAGCACCAGTTCCTCCATGTTATTCCCCAAAAACATATATTCCTTGTTATTCCCCCCACCCCCGGTATTAACGAGGCCCCTGGTAACAGTAATTTCATGGCAGAGAAATAATAGGGATTTCAAAAGACAACTTGAAATGACAAAGAACAAGATGGCCCACCAAAGGCAAATGATTCAGATAAGGATAGAAAGCAAAGAAAATAACCCATGTGGCACAGATACTTAAAACTGTTACATACAGAATATATTTAGATGAGAAGTGGCAGACTACTGAAGACAGCTAATAACTGTCAATTGTCTGTGACAACACAAATTCCACCGAGCCATAAACACATTATACTCTAGAAATGAATTCCAAAGAAACAAAAAAATAAATGCCCGTACAAATATATCAAACAGTGCACTACAAATGAAGGCATGCTAACTTTAAAGAAAAGGGTCCAGTCTTAGAAACAATCAGGACTTTCCTCATATTTAAATGTTGTCATAAAAGTAGGTTTATGAACTAATGTAACTTTTTAAAAACTGTTTGGAATTCACCAACAGATTCATGACAGGAGTGTGTCTATTACAAGTGTGAATTTCTCTGCCACAACTGCCGATAAATTCACACTTTTAAATCCAAATCAAGGGATGGGAAATAGGTATTTGAAGGCATCATTGCCTTGAAAGCTTAGCAAATACCACAAACTATACATTTGCTGGCATTCCCAAACTCTCTTCCATCCATCACCTTAAATAGTCCAAGATTTACTCCAGAAAAGAGAGAGAGTGGGATGATAAATGGGTCACACACCCCCACCCCCAATTTGGGGATTTCATCATAGAGATGTTTTTTCCTCAAGGAGACAATAAAGAAGAATGTACTTTTGCTTAGGGGACTCAATTACTCCTGTGCTGAATTCTCCACTTTGAAGGACTCCCCATTGGGCAATTAGGAGCCCTTGAAAATAGACATATGACCTTCAAAGAAGGACATCTTGAATTCTCAATCTGGTACAACATTCCATGTATACTGCTGGGAATATTTGAGCATTTTTAGTAGTAGTAAATGTGTATCTATACTTAGATGTAAATCTATGGGTGCATATTTTATCATTTTTTCAAGAATCTGGCCTCTTCTGGTCAGCACAGCAACAAAATGCTGACTTATGAAGAAAATTATGTAGCATAAGCAATGTTGCTGTTGCTTTGAGAGTGCAGTATATATAGGCCCTCATTATGACATTGCGGTGAGTGATAAAGTGGCGGAAATACTGCCAACAGGCGGGTGGTAATTACCACCAAATTATTACCATGGCGGTGAGATCTCCCATAGACAGCCAACATATCACACCATCCACTAGGGCGTTAATACCTTGCGCCACAGCGGTAGCCATCAACAGCTAGGCGGAAGAAAAAGTACCGCCCACCATATTATAACACAGCACACCCCCACGATTTCTGGGGCGGTGCCAACACCATCATCTGCTGGAGTTGAGGGCTTCTTCACCTTCATGGGAGACGTCGAGGGCTTCTTCACCTTCATGGCAGGAGATGCAGGCTCCTTCCCCTTCATGGCAGGAGTCGAGGGCTTCTTCCCCTTCAAGGCACGAGTTGAGGGTTTCTTCCTCCTCAATGGCAGGAGGTGCGGACTCATTCCCCTTCATGGCAGGAGGTGCGGCCTCCTTCCCCTTCCTGGCAGGAGTCGAGGGGTTTTTCTCCTTCATGGCAGTGGCTGTAGGATCCTTACCCTTCATGACTGGTGGAGTGGGATTCATCACTGTCTTGCCTCCACGACTAGGAGGCGCCTCTACTGTCCGTGTGGACTGTTTGGCTGAGGTGCTGGGCCGGGTCATTGGGACCCTGCTCTTACGGGCACGACGGGGGGAGGGAAGAGGTAAAGTTGGGCAAGGAAAAGCTTTTTAGGGATGGTGGAGCGGGAAGAGGGAGGAAGGATGGGAGTGGCGGTTGAGGGAGTGGTTGTTGGACGAGTACGTCTGCTGGACTTGGGTGCAGGTGCATGGGGAGTGTGCTAATGTGAGGTTGATGGCTGATGTGTGTCTGAGTGCTTACGTTTGTGTGATTTAGGAGGTCAGACAGACAGGGTTGGAGAGGACACAGGAGACAGGTGCATGGATGTTGTGGAAGTGTCTGCAGTGAGGTGTGTGCTGCTTGGTGAGGTGATGCTGGTGGTGGTTGTTGAAGCAGTGCATGCAAGGGTGAGTGTGGACGTGACTGTGAGGGAGGTGTAGGAGGAGGGGGAGACAGTGGAGGCAGAGGATGTGGTTGTGTCTTCAAATGTCTGGGGTTTGCATGAGTGCTTGTGTGTTGAAGTGTGGTGCCTGTGTTTGACATGCTACTTTTGTGTGTTGTCTTGTGTGCATGCTCCTCTGTATGTGTGCATGGGATGGGTTGGGGTTGAGGAGACTGGGACTTGGACTTGGAAGTGGTAACTGGAGGGTGGACGGTAGGGACAGCGACAATGTCTGTCATCAGAGAGGAAGCAGGAGTCTGAATCAATCTCTGTTGGGCCGCCAATCCACTGTGGATGCCCTCCAGAAATGCATTGCATTGCTGCATCAGGGATGCCAGCCAATGGATGGCATTCACAATGGTTGACTGCCCTACAGAGATGGATCTCAGGAGGTCAATAGCCTCCTCACTCTGGGTAGCAGGGCTCAATGGGGCAGGGCCTGAGGTGCCTGGGGTGAAGGAGATGCCCACCCTCCTAGGTAAGCGGGCATGGGCAACTCGCTGAGGGGCTACTGGGAGGGTGGTGTTGGTACGGGGTGGTGGCTATACCTGCAGCTGGGGTGGTCAAAGTGGTGTCCACAACCACCAGGGAGCTTCCATTGGAGGAGGTATCTAAGTCTGTGTTGTCACCTCCTGTCTCTGCCATAGTGATCCCCTCGCCCTCCATCCCACTAGTTCCCTTGGTGTCGGAGGACTCGGCCTCCTGGGTCCTGTGGGATGCAGCTCCCTCTGACACCGGTGACCCTGCTCCTTCGCCATATGATGCTAATGCACACATGTACAGGATAACAGAAGTTAAAGGGGGTAGAGAGAAAGAGAACACAGGGTCAATTACTGCACCAACACCAGTGTTGGCATACAAAGCACTGTCACACAGAGGGATCAGGATTGAGCACTATGCATTGCACCTTCATTGATTTGACTAGATGGCACAGCAAGATGAGGGCCAAACACCCCAAACTGCACACCTCCTGGGAACCACTAAGCCCTGTCTGACATGGAATGCAACCTAGCTAGGTTAAATTTTGTTCCTTTTCAACCATTACCCTTGAGCTGGATCATGCTGCAATGTCTGGCCTGGCATTAAGGGTACCCACTAACCAACACCCACCACCCGGATCCCATGTCACCTACCAATTAATGTAGTAATCCTTACTGTACTCACCCCCTTGTGGCTGCTGTGATGCGCTCAGGCGCCCATCCACCTCTGGGTAGGCTACCGCCAGCACGCAGGCCATAAGTGGGTCAGGTTCCAACAGGCACCCCTTCCTCGTTGGGAGGCCATCCCCAACTGGGCCTCTGCGGTCTTCCATGCCCAGTGTTTCAGGCCATCCCACCACTTCCGACAGTGGGTGCTCCGCCAGCCATAGACCCCCAGGGTCCACACATCCTTGGCAATGGCATGCCATAATCCCTTCTTTTGATGGGCCCTGACCTGCAGAGGCGATACAGATGGGCTGACCCCATTACACATACAATCCAGCCTGTCACAGATATGGCCCACCAATCCCGTTTCCGTCACCATTGACACACACATTGGCCTGCGCACACAATGTAAGGCACCACATTACATCCCCCATGACACAATGCTTGCACACACATCTCCATGCATCCTTCCCACATGCATTGTGCCCAAGGTGTATTCACCTGTTTGTCTGGAGGCCTACAGCAGTCCTTACTGGGGTAGGACCCCATCAACCAATCGCTCCAACTCCTCTGAAGTGAAGGCAGGGGCCCTTTCCCCAGTCACATGGGCCATGGTAGGTTCCAGACACAGGTCACAGCAGCACACGCAGTGTAGGTGTGATCCTGTTGAAGGTCAGGAAACAAGTGATGAACGAGATAGAAAATGGCGGTCACATCCGCGGCAGTGTACACCTTCACCGCCGGAGCTGATCTGCTTTGGCCACTGTACTCCATAGAACCCCATATTATCCAATTAGGAATTGCACGGCTGTGCAAGACCGCCTTCCGCCACGACGCCCAACATCAATGGAGTTACCTCACTTCCACATGTTCCTACAAACAAGACAGACAAATGCCATGTCATGGAGATTGACAACCATCAGATTAACATTTACTACATCACTGCCTAGATTTGCACATACCTGTCATTACCACTGTCCCATCACATAAATGCAACATGTACACTGAGGTTGTGGTTCCATTGTTCAAATTGTGACAGCCTACTCACTCTAGTGACCCTTAGATACCTACTGTTGCGATAAATGGAAGGAGAAGACAAACCCCCATGTACAGACCCCTTGTGGACTTGGCTACACAGGAGGACAGGCACATTATACTCACCTATAGACTGGACAGGGCCACAATCATAGAGCTGTGTGGTCAATTTGAAGCTGACCTGATATCAGCTATCCGTCATCCCACTGGCATCCCCCCTCTTGTGCAAGTGCTATCAGTGCTCCATTTCCTGGCAACTAGTTCTTTCCAAGTGACAGTGGGCTTGGCAGCTGTAATGTCACAGCCAATGTTTTCTATTGTACTGGCAAGGGTCTTGTCTGCCCTGGTGAAACACATGTGCAGCTACACTGCTTTTCCCCAGGTGGAAGATTTGGCGACTGTAAAGGCAGGATTCTATGCAATGGGCCACATCCCCAATATAATTGGTGCGATTGACGGTACACATATTGCGTTAGTCCCCCCGTCAGAATGAACAGGTGTTCAGGAATCTGAAGAGTTTCCGCTCACTGAATGAACAAATGGTTTGGCTGGCAGACCAGTACTTCTCCCACGTCACCACCAAGTATCCTGGGGCGGTGCATGACACCTTCGTCCTGAGGAAAAGCAGCATCCCAAGTGTGATGGCCCAACTACAGAGGCACAAGGTGTGGCTAATAGGTGAGCTAGATCTCCCACCCACTATATGTCAGTGCATGTCTTCAGGTGTTCTCCCCATAGGATTGTTTAAGGGTAAATGTTGTCTCTTAATACTTGCAGATGACTCTGGCTACCCATACCTATTGTGGCTGCTGACCCCTGTGAGGAATGCCAGGACAGGGACTGAGGAACGTTATAATGGGGCACATGAGCGAACCAGGATAATTATTGAAAGGACCTTTGGTCTCCTGAATGCCAGGTTCAGATGCCTCCATCTGACAGGTGGATCCCTGTGCTACTCACCCGGAAAGGTCCACCAATAGTAGTGGCATGCTGCATGCTGCACAACCTGGCCCTCAGATGACGTGTGCCTTTTCTGCAGGAGGAGGGGACTTGAGATGACCCTATGGCAGCAGTGGACCCTGAGGACAGTAAGGATGAGGAGGCAGAGGATGAGGATGAGGATGAAGACAACAGAACATCAGTTACACAACAATACTCCCTATGACAAACTGGTGCGACAGTGGAACTGACCATTACTCTGACTATTGATTTATCTGTGTGCCTGTGGCATGATGGCATTCACTTCCTTTGGATCTCAACTTACTGTCACCTATGGCTTCTCATTTTCCAGATGTTGGTGATATGACAACATTGTCCTAATGTGATCACTACAGGTCATTATTTGAGTGTTCAGATCATTTGCACTTGATGTGACTGTTCCCACAAATGCACATTAAAGACACATAAAACTGTTACTCAAATTGTGTCCAAGGGTGTTGATTGTAGTGCTATATAATTGAGGGTAAAGGGCAATGGAATGGGGTGATGGTGGAGGAAAGTCAAGGGTATTATTCCAGACAGTTTGTAGCACAGATCCAGTGTTAGAGGGGCCATAGGAAGGGGAGCAATGTCAGTTCAAAGTGGACAAAGTGACAGGGTGGGACACAAGGGGGACATTCAGGAGAGTCTCATTTACTAGCAGTAGTCTCGATCATGGCAAGGGTCTCTGGCTTCTGTCTGGTTCGCAGGGAACATTTGCAGGGTGTTTGACCTTCTGCAGGGGGAAGGGTGCTGGTGGCCTGTGGGTCTTGTGGCGGGGCCTCCAGTCCACTAGCTGCAACGGAAGTGGAGGGCTGGTCAATAGACTGACTAGTGGTACAGGCCCACTGGTGTGCTGTCCATTCCCTCATGATGTTGTCCATGTCTGCCAGCACCCCTCCTATGGAGATCATGGTGGTGCTGAGTGCCTGCAAGTCCTCCCTGATCTCCTGATGGTGTTCCTCCTGAAGCCGCTTGTTCTCCTGCATGTTGTTCAGAATCTGGCCCATCATGTGCCAGGATTGTTGATAGGCACCCAGAACATTGGTGAGTGCCTCGTGCAGAGTCGGTTCCCTGGGCCTGTCCTTCCCCTGGGGCACGGCAGCCCTCCCAGTGTCCCTGTTGTCCTGTGCTCCTGTCCCCTGAATGGTGTTCCCACTGCCAGTGACCCCAGGTCCATGATTGTCTTGGGTATGAGGTGTGGACTGTGGTCCCTGTACAGGTGGGCACACTGCTGATTGACGTGTCCTGGGGTCAGAGATGTGGGTACACTGGGTGGGTGCTGTGGTTTTAGTAACTGATGGGGGAGGCTCTGTGGTGGACTGTGAGTGGGCTGGGGTGACCGACTGTCCAGTGGTCCCTGATGGGCCAGGTTGTTGATCCAGATCCTGGAGTCCTGAGTTACTGTCATCACTGTGGGGCATCCTCTGTTGGGGGACTAGATAGTCATGGCACCTCCTCTCCACTGAGATTGGATGGGGCACCTGTGGGTATGTGAGAGATGTATGATGCTTCATGCCTGTGACATGTTGTATATCTCTATCTTCCCCTCAATGATTGCTTTTGCCCTGCCACCTTTGATTGTGTATTGTGATATTTGTGGGATTGTTAGTTCCCCAATGCTGTGCATTCTTTGGTGATGGGTGTCCATGCAGGGCTGGGAAGGCTGCCCATGCACTGGTATGGCATGCAGGGCTTTGCATTGGGGTTAGTCATCCGCGTTGGTGCAGTGCGTGGGATGGAATGGAGTGATGGGAGTGAAGGAGAGGAGGTGAGATGGCATGCAGGTATGGGGGTGATAAGTGGTAAATGTTGACTTCCCAGTGTTCAGTCCTCTGGCTACTCCAGCAAGTCCCTCAGGATGCAGTAATGCCAAGACTTGCTCCTCCCATGCTATTTCAGCGCAAACTTAACTCCAATTTATATTTTTATGCTAGACCCGTCTAGGTGGGCCTAAATATTGGCCCTAAGGTTGCTTAGCGCCATTATATAACGCTTGGATCAGGGCGTTCGTTAGGGGAACTTAGGGCCTTTTTCCATTGTAAGAGACCATGGAAAGAGCCCACAGGTGCCCTTCCTTAGCCCAAGCGACACCCCCAACCACACCAGAGGGACAGCAGAGTATGGGGGACCCCACCCCATGTAAGTATAGGTAAGTAAAGATTTATTATTTCTATAGTGCCATAGGGGGGCCTAACTTGGGCCCCCTACTTGGCACTGGACTCAATGGCCATGCCCAGGAGACATATGTACCCTGGGCAAGACCATAGGGGGGGTGGGCATGACTCCTGTCTTAACTTCGACCTGAGGCATGTCCATGGGGTTTTAACAACAGAAAATTATGCAAGTCTGGTTAAAAGCATTATATATGCCTCTCCCCATACTAGCTTCATCCTTTGACACTAAACCTCCTGTTCCCCCTTCGCCTCTAGGACCCGGCTACCATTCTTTTTTATGACGCTAGCCGGGCCTTACCACCGGCTACCATCATCCCATAAATAGGACGCCCGCCCAGCGTCTTAGGATGGTGCTAGCTGGCAGTATACTTTTTGACGCTAAACTGTGTTAGGGCAGTATAGCACAAAAAAGCAAAAATCAGGGCCTTAGAACTTAACAAACATAAAAGCTTATGATCAAGGATCTTTGAAAGAAGTGAGTGAGTGTCCTTGTTTTGTAATTTCTTATGTTGTCAGCTCTACATTTTACAGCAGGAGGGCTTGTGAAACACATATAAGATCTTGAAAGTAATCTTTACTGCAACAAAACCGATGGAGTGAGTCATTGATAACTTCACATGGTCTAATTGCCATGTATTGAAATTAACTGATTGTGCAATGTTCCAAACATATCTATATGTTTCTTGATATGTTTCAAGTACATTTTGTTGCAGAAGGCAACACGCATTCTTAACAATGATCAAAATAGCTTCACCATGAGTTAAACATGATGGATAGTTAGGAAATTCTGCAGTACTAGAAGATGGAATTTGACACTTTTTCCTACTGCATAGATCTTAGGGGCATAGGTGAGATCTGCATCAAAGATGACTATCAGGATTTTTACTTTCTGATAATTGGTCAGAAGTGATGTAAGACATGCAGGCTGAGAAAGAGAGAGGATTTGAAAATGATTTCACTTGCCTTGAATACATTAGTTTACATTGAAGATGTTTTATTGTATTCTCCGGGATATGCTGCTGAGACATGCACTTATGTTTCAATGAAAACCTAAATATCATCTAAACTGAGAAGAATTTGGTTGTTATCCGCAACAAATTGAAAATGAGCCTGGTAAATCCCTGGTGCTTTGTTCAATTACATTATATCAACAATGAACAGTGTTGGTGAGAAAGATCTCCATTGTGGCCCAATACATGTAAATTGGAATGTAGGAACAGCATACACTGTCAACCTCTGATGCTTACAATTGATGATGAAGACATGGATCTATTTTAAGGCAGTATAACTTGCCCACTCACTATGTAAGTCTTTTAAAGAGGAAATCTTGCACACTTGAACCACTGTTTTACAAGTAACTGAAAGTTCAAGGAACTTGAGGGAATACTTGTTTGCCTTCCTTCTGGCTATCAACAACAGTTCTTCTCGTGAACTAGCTAGAATTATTCAAATACTCTCTTCATTGTGACTGGAGACTGTTTATCATGTAGAATAATATTTTGTTGCTGATATTCTTATCATTGTTTTTTATTGCAAGTATAGATTATTGATAGTATGAGGTATACCTGAGATGGTCTGGTAGTTTGTTAATATTTGAGGCACTGTCACTATTTTATCCAAGAGGAGAAAGTTGACAGTATGTATCAGTGGTTTAGAGATTTACCTCATGAGAATGACATGTTGACCTGGTTTGAGTTGTCACAAAGTATTATTTGAAGAGCTGCTCCATCACATACTAATTCTACATTGTCACAAAATTCCAAACTTAGAAATCATTACTTGAATGCATACATAGAAGATTGTTTATTGCAACATCAAACATTACAATCTTTTTTCTGCATGTGTACCACATATACAAAGTAAATTAGATTCAATGCATCAATGATGTGCTGAAAAGTAGCGTAGAAGCTGTGATGTACTCTGTTCATATATGGGTCCCTTAAAAAGATGTAATGTGGGAAACCAACACTTTATTGTGCATTACTGAGGAATTCGGTCAGCAGAACAGTTAAAGAACGTACATTGAACAATATGTAAACTACATTGTAGGAGGCTGGACTGGCTTGTAGTGAGTACCAAGGGGTACTTGCACCTTGCACCAGGCCCAGTTATCCCTTATTAGTGTATAGGGTGTCTAGCAGCTTAGGCTGATAGATAATGGTAGCTTAGCAGAGCAGCTTAGGCTGAACTAGGAGACGTGTGAAGCTACTACAGTACCACTTAGTATCATATGCACAATATCATAAGAAAACACAATACACAGTTATACTAAAAATAAAGATACTTTATTTTTATGACAATATGCCAAAGTATCTTAGAGTGTACCCTCAGTGAGAGGATAGGAAATATACACAAGATATATATACACAATAGCAAAAATATGCAGTATAGTCTTAGAAAACAGTGCAAACAATGTATAGTTACAATAGGATGCAATGGGGAAACATAGGGATAGGGGCAACATAAACCATATACTCCAAAAGTGGAATGCGAACCACGAATGGACCCCAAACCTATGTGACCTTGTAGAGGGTCGCTGGGACTATTAGAAAATAGTGAGAGTTAGAAAAATAACCCTCCCCAAGACCCTGAAAAGTGAGTGCAAAGTGCACTAAAGTTCCCCTAAGGACAAAGAAGTCGTGTTAGAGGAATAATGCAGGAAAGACACAAACCAGCAATGCAACAACTGTGGATTTCCAATCTAGGGTACCTGTGGAACAAGGGGACCAAGTCCAAAAGTCACAAGGAAGTCGGAGATGGGCAGATGCCCAGGAAATGCCAGCTGCGGGTGCAAAGAAGCTTCTACTGGACAGAAGAAGCTGAGGTTTCTGCAGGAACGAAAAGGGCTAGAGACTTCCCCTTTGGTGGACGGATCCGACTTGCCTTGGAGAGTTGTGCAGAAGTGTTTTCCCGCCCAAAAGAACACCAACAAGCCTTGCTAGACGCAAATCGTGCATTTGGTGTTTTTGGACGCTGCTGGGGCCCAGGAGGGACCAGGAGGTGACCTGAAAAGAGAGGGGACGTCGAGCAAGACAAAGAGCCCTCACTGAAGCAGGTAGCACCCGGAGAAGTGCCAGAAACAGGCACTACGAGGATGTGTGAAATGGTGCTTGCCGAAGTTGCACAAAGGAGTCCCACGTCGCCGGAGATCAACTTAGAAAGTCGTGCAATGCAGGATAGAGTGCCGTGGACCCAGGCTTGGCTGTGCACAAAGGATTCCCGCCAGAAGTGCACAGGGGCCGGAGTAGCTGCAAAGTCGCGCTTCCCAGCAATGCAGCCCAGCGAGGTGAGGCAAGGACTTACCTCCACCAAACTTGGACTGAAGAGTCACTGGACTGTGGGGGTCACTTGGACAGAGTCGCTGGATTCGAGGGACCTCGCTCGTCGTGCTGAGAGGAGACCCAAGGGACCGGTAATGCAGCTTTTTGGTGCCTGCGGTTGCAGGGGGAAGATTCCGTCGACCCACGGGAGATTTCTTCGGAGCTTCTGGTGCAGAGAGGAGGCAGGCTACCCCCACAGCATGCACAAGCAGGAAAACAGTCGAGAAGGCGGCAGGATCAGCGTTACAGAGTTGCAGTAGTCGTCTTTGCTACTATGTTGCAGGTTTGCAGGCTTCCAGCGCGGTCAGCAGTCGTTTCCTTATCAGAAGGTGAAGAGAGAGATGCAGAGGAACTCGGCTGAGCTCATGCATTCGTTATCTAAAGTTTCCCCAGAGACAGAGACCCTAAATAGCCAGAAAAGAGGGTTTGGCTACTTAGGAGAGAGGATAGGCTAGCAACACCTGAAGGAGCCTATCACAAGGAGTCTCTGACGTCACCTGGTGGCACTGGCCACTCTGAGTAGTCCAGTGTGCCAGCAGCACCTCTGTTTCCAAGATGGCAGAGGTCTGGAGCACACTGGAGGAGCTCTGGACACCTCCCAGGGGAGGTGCAGGTCAGGGGAGTGGTCACTCCCCTTTCCTTTGTCCAGTTTCGCACCAGAGCAGGGGCTAAGGGGTCCCTGAACCGGTGTATACTGGCTTATGCAGAATTGGGCACCTCTGTGCCCAACAAAGCATTTCCAGAGGCTGGGGGAGGCTACTCCTCCCCTGCCTTCACACCATTTTCCAAAGGGAGAGGGTGTCACACCCTCTCTCAGAGGAAGTTCTTTGTTCTGCCATCCTGGGCCAGGCCTGGCTGGACCCCAGGAGGGCAGATGCCTGTCTGAGGGGTTGGCAGCAGCAGCAGCTGCAGTGAAACCCCAGGAAGGGAAGTTTGGCAGTACCAGGGTCTGTGCTACAGACCACTGGGATCATGGGATTGTGCCAACTATGCCAGGATGGCATAGAGGGGGCAATTCCATGATCATAGACATGTTACATGGCCATTTTCGGAGTTACCATTGTGAAGCTACATATAGGTAGTGACCTATATGTAGTGCACGCGTGTAATGGTGTCCCCGCACTCACAAAGTTCAGGGAATTGGCTCTGAACAATGTGGGGGCCCCTTGGCTAGTGCCAGGGTGCCCACACACTAAGTAACTTTGCACCTAACCTTTACCAGGTAAAGGTTAGACATATAGGTGACTTATAAGTTACTTAAGTGCAGTGGAAAATGGCTGTGAAATAACGTGGACGTTATTTCACTCAGGCTGCAGTGGCAGGCCTGTGTAAGAATTGTCAGAGCTCCCTATGGGTGGCAAAAGAAATGCTGCAGCCCATAGGGATCTCCTGGAACCCCAATACCCTGGGTACCTCAGTACCATATACTAGGGAATTATAAGGGTGTTCCAGTAAGCCAATGTAAATTGGTAAAATTGGTCACTAGCCTGTTAGTGACAATTTGAAAGTAATGAGAGAGCATAACCACTGAGGTTCTGGTTAGCAGAGCCTCAGTGAGACAGTTAGGCACCACACAGAGAACATATACATGCACACCTATGAGCACTGGGGCCCTGTGTGACAGGGTCCCAGTGACACATACATATAGGCCACAAACCTATGAGCACTGGGGTCCTGACCAGCAGGATCCCAGTGACACATAACAAACATACTGAAAACATAGTGTTTTCACTATGAGCACTGAGGCCTGGCTATCAGGATCCCAGTGAGACAGTGAAAACAGTGACAAACACCCTGACATACACTCACAAACAGGCCAAAAGTGGGGGTAACAAGGCTAGAAAGAGGCTACTTTCTCACACAACCCCCCCCCCAAACGAAGGACAATAAGGCTAACCTTGGCCAGTTGAGACTTTATTGTCTAAGTGGTGATAAGTAGAGAGTAGCTCTGCAATAGACTGGTTACTCCCTTTATCATCCACTATATGGTTACTTCCCTGTGGGGATGTAAACCACCCTGTTTGACGTTTTTTAGCTAAGCAACAATGTGAAGATGTATTTTCAGAGTTTCTATCAGTAAGTTTTAGTTTAGAGCAGTGGGAATTGTCCACTGAACCTATTTGTAGTGATGGAAATGCCAGACAGGGATGCTGTCTCAGAAAAGCCATAGCTGGGCAAAAACTTTGTCCATCTGGCTGGAAGAGAGAACAGGGATGCTGTTTCTCTTGAGTTGGAGCAGGGCAGGGATGCTGTCCTATGAGCTCCACACTAGGGCAGGGATGCTGTCCTAAGTGTTGTGAGGTAGTGCAGGGTTTCTGCACTAAAGTTTCTCTGGGAGGGTTGGAGGGATGCTCCATGTTAACTAAAATGGTGCTGTTTTTCTCACCAATGTTAGTTATCCCACAGAGAGGTACTTCCACCTCAGGGAGTCCAGCTTTTCCAGCTGATGATTCCCTTGGAACAGGTGCCACCCCAGGAGAGGTTTCTCCCACCACAGGAATAGTATCCTGAATGGTAGGGTGGTTAGGGGATACTGTGATACCCTTTTTACCTGTTGATGGAGAGGGATCCTGAGTTTTCAGGCCTTCTCTCCTTTGCTTTTTCATTTCACTTGAAATGAGAGGGAACAATTCCTCAGGGATGCCCAGCATGGCTGCATGGGCATAAAACTCTACATCAGCCCAACCTGAGGCCTCTAGGTCGTTACCTAAGAGACAGTCTACAGGTAAGCTAGGTGATACCACCACCTGCTTAGGGCCAGTAACTCCACCCCAACTAAACTGAATTATAGCTAAGGGAAGAAACTTAGTGGAGTTATGGACATCAATAATCTTATACTGTTGTCCAATGATGTGTTGTTCAGGAGGCACTAGGTTTTCAGTCACCAAAGTGAAACTGGCACCTGTGTCCCTGTAGGCCAAGGCCTCAACACCATTTATTGAAACTGTCTGCCTGTACTTATCCATTGTAAGGGGACAAGCAGCCAGTGTGGCAAGGCCAGTGCCACTAGGTGTGACAGAAACTGTCTTGGGACTGACTACCCCAGTTTCTACTATGGACCCATAAGTGAACCCAACTACACCCTTTGCTTGACTGTTGCCAGCAGTCCCACCACTAGTACCACTACTGCTAGGGGCACTAGAGCTTGATGTATTAGTGGTGGTAGGCTCAGGGGGTTTACCTGGACAGGACTTATCCCCTGGCCTATGGCCTCTATTTTTACACACAAAGCACCAAGGCTTTTTAATGTGTGCAGGTTGGGAAGAAGAGGAAGAATTTGTTTTATCCCCACCCTCTGAAGAGTGTTTAAGATTTGAAGTGGGATCTTTGGTTTTACCCTTATCCCCATGCTTATCTTGAGATTTTTCACCATCTTTCTTCTTATTGCCATCTTTGTCACCCCCTGTATGAACTTTTCTGTTCACCCTTGTTCTGACCCATTTGTCTGCCTTCTTTCCCAATTCTTGGGGAGAGGTCAGATCAGAGTCTACCAGGTACTGGTGCAACAAATCAGACACACAATTATTAAGTATATGCTCTCTCAGGATTGTGTTATACAGGCTTTCATAATCAGTAACTTTACTGCCATGTAACCACCCCTCCAAGGCCTTCACTGAATGGTCAATGAAATCAACCCAGTCTTGTGAAGACTCCTTTTTGGTCTCTCTGAACTTTATCCTGTACTGTTCAGTGGTTAAGCCATAACCATCCAGGAGTGCATTCTTAAGAACTTGGAAATTATTGGCATCATTTTCTTTCACAGTAAGGAGCCTATCCCTACCTTTTCCACTAAATGATAGCCATAGGATAGCAGCCCACTGCCTTTGAGGGACATCCTGTACAACACAGGCCCTCTCAAGTGCAGCAAACCACTTGTTAATGTCATCCCCCTCCTTATAAGGGGGAACTATATTGTGCAGATTCCTGGAATCAAGCTCTTTTGCAGGATGACTATGGGGAATACTGCTGCTGCCACCATGGGTATCTAAACCCAACTTCTGTCTTTCCTTCTCTAATTCAAAAGACTGTCTATCCAAATCCAGCTGTTGCTTTTTAAGCTTCAGTCTGGTTTGTTCCACCCTCAACTTATTGAGTTCCCTCTCTAACATTCTGTCATCAGGGTTGGTGGGAGGGACATTTCTAGAAACAGAGCTATGATGGGAATGAACAGAAGGAGACCTGTCCCTTACAGGGGCCACCCTAACAGCTTGGTTTACAGAAACATTACTACCAGTATGGTGAGAATATATGCTTTTGCTATGATGTGAGACAACACTATTTCTCTGGTGTGGCTCATCATCATTACCATCTATGCTAGACTGTCTAGTAATGGGCAGGCTAGGAAGTTTCTTTCCTGAATCTTTTCCTGGGGGAGTCCCTGAATCAGATTGGGAACTATTAGGTACTTTTTCAACAGATGGGGCACCTATGGCCTTATCCTGTTCTCTAAGCATGTTAAGTAACAGTTCCAAGGAAGGATTCTTCCCTACACTCAAACCTCTCTCTATACAGAGACTCCTTGCTCTTTTCCAGCTAAGGTTGTCATATGCAAGTTTGGACAGATCAACACTTTGGCCTGTGCCAGACATTTTTTAGAGAGAGTTAAAGTGATAGAAAAAGAGAAAAAAGTTTTCAGAACTTTTTGGAAAGACAGAAAAAAAACTTTTTAAACTTTTAAGAACTTTTTGAAAGTTTAGGAGTACTTTTCAGCACTTAGAAAAGAGTGAAAAGAGGAAATGCAAAACTTTTTGGCTATGTGTATATACACTGACCTTGTTTTGTATATTTTTCTCTTATGAAAAGTACAATGACAAGAGTGGTAAGTAGTCTCAAGCACTTATCCCACCACTGCACAACCAATGTAGGAGGCTGGACTGGCTTGTAGTGAGTACCAAGGGATACTTGCACCTTGCACCAGGCCCAGTTATCCCTTATTAGTGTATAGGGTGTCTAGCAGCTTAGGCTGATAGATAATGGTAGCTTAGCAGAGCAGCTTAGGCTGAACTAGGAGACGTGTGAAGCTACTACAGTACCACTTAGTGTCATATGCACAATATCATAAGAAAACACAATACACAGTTATACTAAAAATAAAGGTACTTTATTTTTATGACAATGTGCCAAAGTATCTTAGAGTGTACCCTCAGTGAGAGGATAGGAAATATACACAAGATATATATACACAATAGCAAAAATATGCAGTATAGTCTTAGAAAACAGTGCAAACAATGTATAGTTACAATAGGATGCAATGGGGAAACATAGGGATAGGGGCAACACAAACCATATACTCCAAAAGTGGAATGCGAACCACGAATGGACCCCAAACCTATGTGACCTTGTAGAGGGTCGCTGGGACTATTAGAAAATAGTGAGAGTTAGAAAAATAACCCTCCCCAAGACCCTGAAAAGTGAGTGCAAAGTGCACTAAAGTTCCCCTAAGGACAAAGAAGTCGTGTTAGAGGAATAATGCAGGAAAGACACAAACCAGCAATGCAACAACTGTGGATTTCCAATCTAGGGTACCTGTGGAACAAGGGGACCAAGTCCAAAAGTCACAAGCAAGTCGGAGATGGGCAGATGCCCAGGAAATGCCAGCTGCGGGTGCAAAGAAGCTTCTACTGGACAGAAGAAGCTGAGGTTTCTGCAGGAACGAAAAGGGCTAGAGACTTTCCCTTTGGTGGACGGATCCCTCTTGCCTTGGAGAGTCGTGCAAAAGTGTTTTCCTGCCGAAAGAACGCCAACAAGCCTTGCTAGATGCAAATCGTGTGTTTGGCGTTTTTGGACGCTGCTGGGGCCCAGGAGGGACCAGGAAGTCGCAAATTGGACCTGAAGAGAGAGGGGACGTCGAGCAAGACAAAGAGCCCTCACTAAAGCAGGTAGCACCTGGAGAAGTGCCAGAAACAGGCACTACAAGGAAGCGTGAAACAGTGCTCGCCGAAGTTGCACAAAGGAGTCCCACGTCGCCGGAGATCAACTTAGAAAGTCGTGCAATGCAGGTTAGAGTGCCGTGGACCCAGGCTTGGCTGTGCACAAAGGATTCCCGCCAGAAGTGCACAGGGGCCGGAGTAGCTGCAAAGTCGCGGTTCCCAGCAATGCAGCCCAGCGAGGTGAGGCAAGGACTTACCTCCACCAAACTTGGACTGAAGAGTCACTGGACTGTGGGGGTCACTTGGACAGAGTCGCTGGATTCGAGGGACCTCGCTCGTTGTGCTGAGAGGAGACCCAAGGGACCGGTAATGCAGCTTTTTGGTGCCTGCGGTTGCAGGGGGAAGATTCCGTCGACCCACGGGAGATTTCTTCGGAGCTTCTGGTGCAGAGAGGAGTCAGGCTACCCCCACAGCATGCACAAGCAGGAAAACAGTCGAGAAGGCGGCAGGATCAGCGTTACAGAGTTGCAGTAGTCGTCTTTGCTACTATGTTGCAGGTTTGCAGGCTTCCAGCGCGGTCAGCAGTCGTTTCCTTATCAGAAGGTGAAGAGAGAGATGCAGAGGAACTCGGCTGAGCTCATGCATTCGTTATCTAAAGTTTCCCCAGAGACAGAGACCCTAAATAGCCAGAAAAGAGGGTTTGGCTACTTAGGAGAGAGGATAGGCTAGCAACACCTGAAGGAGCCTATCACAAGGAGTCTCTGACGTCACCTGGTGGCACTGGCCACTCAGAGTAGTCCAGTGTGCCAGCAGCACCTCTGTTTCCAAGATGGCAGAGGTCTGGAGCACACTGGAGGAGCTCTGGACACCTCCCAGGGGAGGTGCAGGTCAGGGGAGTGGTCACTCCCCTTTCCTTTGTCCAGTTTCGCGCCAGAGCAGGGGCTAAGGGGTCCCTGAACCGGTGTAGACTGGCTTATGCAGAATTGGGCACCTCTGTGCCCAACAAAACATTTCCAGAGGCTGGGGGAGGCTACTCCTCCCCTGCCTTCACACCATTTTCCAAAGGGAGAGGGTGTCACACCCTCTCTCAGAGGAAGTTCTTTGTTCTGCCATCCTGGGCCAGGCCTGGCTGGACCCCAGGAGGGCAGATGCCTGTCTGAGGGGTTGGCAGCAGCAGCAGCTGCAGTGAAACCCCAGGAAGGGCAGTTTGGCAGTACCAGGGTCTGTGCTACAGACCACTGGGATCATGGGATTGTGCCAACTATGCCAGGACGGCATAGAGGGGGCAATTCCATGATCATAGACATGTTACATGGCCATTTTCGGAGTTACCATTGTGAAGCTACATATAGGTAGTGACCTATATGTAGTGCACGCGTGTAATGGTGTCCCCGCACTCACAAAGTTCAGGGAATTGGCTCTGAACAATGTGGGGGCCCCTTGGCTAGTGCCAGGGTGCCCACACACTAAGTAACTTTGCACCTAACCTTTACCAGGTAAAGGTTAGACATATAGGTGACTTATAAGTTACTTAAGTGCAGTGGAAAATGGCTGTGAAATAACGTGGACGTTATTTCACTCAGGCTGCAGTGGCAGGCCTGTGTAAGAATTGTCAGAGCTCCCTATGGGTGGCAAAAGAAATGCTGCAGCCCATAGGGATCTCCTGGAACCCCAATACCCTGGGTACCTCAGTACCATATACTAGGGAATTATAAGGGTGTTCCAGTAAGCCAATGTAAATTGGTAAAATTGGTCACTAGCCTGTTAGTGACAATTTGAAAGTAATGAGAGAGCATAACCACTGAGGTTCTGGTTAGCAGAGCCTCAGTGAGACAGTTAGGCACCACACAGAGAACATATACATGCACACCTATGAGCACTGGGGCCCTGTGTGACAGGGTCCCAGTGACACATACATATAGGCCACAAACCTATGAGCACTGGGGTCCTGACCAGCAGGATCCCAGTGACACATAACAAACATACTGAAAACATAGTGTTTTCACTATGAGCACTGAGGCCTGGCTATCAGGATCCCAGTGAGACAGTGAAAACAGTGACAAACACCCTGACATACACTCACAAACAGGCCAAAAGTGGGGGTAACAAGGCTAGAAAGAGGCTACTTTCTCACATACATGGCATAGAAGTAGTCGTAGGAAAACTATCAGATGCCTCCAAAGCTTCTATCAGAGTACAAAGAATAGCATCAAGGGCCAATTGAGGAGACAGCAGTATCTCATCTTAAATAAAACAAATTCTGAAATCAGAAACCAAGGGCCATATTTCTACTTTTTGACACAAAACTGCACTAATGCAGTTTTGCATCAAAAAGTTTAGCACTGGCTAGCGTCATTTATTAACATCACCCGTGCGTCAAATTTACACTTTGACGCTGGGTGGCGCTAAGAATAGGTTAGAGTCATTTATCCTGACACTAACCATTGTGTCTTGTTTTAAGGAAATATTATGTTAATGCAGGAAAAATGACTCTAATCCGGTTTGCGACTTGGAAAAACTTTGTAAAATGGATATGCCCCATTTTTCCACACAATAGCGTCAAAAAGCGATGCAAATGGAGCAAACAGTGCTAAGGATTCCCAAAATGGATCCAGAAGCCAGGAGAGACCCCAGGGAGACCCCAGACATCAAGGAACCAACCAGGAGGACAGAGAAAAGACCCAGGGGAGAGACGAGAAGAAGAGGAAGTGTCACTTCAATGCAGAGGAGCATGAAATTCTGATGAAAGAGGTGACGGAGCACCAGCATCAACTCTTCACCACCTCTAAATTGCCAATTGGGAGGAGAGAGGCAATTTGGCAACGGATTGTGGACAAAATTAACAGTGTGGCAGAGTTCAGGAGAACTGTCACTGAGTGCAAGAAATGCTGACATGACTGAAAGTGCAGGACTAAGGAAAAAAGGGCAAGGAACAGGAAGGCAGCACTGCATACTGGTGGTGGGAGTCCAGCACCGTAAGAGGACTTGGACGAAATGGAGGAGATCGTTGCAGCCGTCATCCCAGAGGAAATCAACACTAGTATCACAGGACAGGACAGTGCAGACTACCAAGAAACAACACATATGCAGGGTAAGTTGCATGGGGGACATAAATGCCTAAATGTCACGTGCAAGAAGGGGGAGGCATATACCTACTACACAATGCATGTCAGCCCTGCAAATCAGGCAGTTGAAAAGGCAAAGGGGCACGGCACAGGACTCCCTGACTGCCCATGGCAGGTGCATGGGCTGTGCAGGGGCATCCAGGGGCACAGCACAACACAACACCAACAACCTTTGCATGGGGGTACACCACCATGCCAAGGCTACTGGAAATGCTGGAGCAGACCAGGAGGGTAGGGTAGAACGTAAAACTGGTCTGGTGTCACAGGACAGCTGGCATTGTCAGAATGTAAACTAGAGGACAATGCCCAGTCTCAGGCAATTGGCTCAAGTTGCATTTACCATTGACAACAGTTGCCTCTACAACTGTCCTGTGTGCGCTGGTCAATTAGGAAATGGCAGTTAGGTGCCCATGGCACAAACACACTCAAAATGAGGGTTCAGTATGACTACGTGATCAATCCCCATCAATCCCTATCCAAGTGCAAATCCTGTCAACTTCTCATGTCCATAGACTCAATAACCATTATGCACTGTAACATACATAATTATGTACACAGCAGTAATCTCATACCCATGCTGCCCATTCCTGGGTTTACCCCTGTGCCTGTGTTACAATAGTTGCAATGCCCCCATGCAACTTTTCAGGTGTCATTGTGCTAATACAACTGCATTGAGGGGGAGGACATATGTGTGTAGGAAGGCAAACACACCCGCACATTCACAAGAAGAAATGGAACTCTGCCAGGCCCATCAGTGCAATGCAATGTAGCACACATACGCAAACATCAGCATGGGAAACTACCAATGGTAACACCTGCATTGTCTCATGGAAATGCCATATCTTGGTATGGTGCTAGGTCTCAGCACCGCATAGGTGTATGTGAAAAATGATAGACTGGGACAGGGCCATATTGCTATGTGTGGTGCTGTGGCATCAGCACACCAATCATCATTGCAAGGCCTCACCATGCTAACGGAAGTAGAAGGAGGGTCGATTAGGACAAGAAGGTGGCAAGCCACAATTTGGACAATTCTTCAAACTGCCCACACTACATGTGACATGCAGGTGGGCATAGGGCTGAGAGACTGCAAACATTAATGACAGGAACAATGCATGGGAACCAAGATAACAATGTATCACCAATAGGAAGTCAATGACGTCACATTACAACTGGCACAACACAGACACACTAACTGTACAATATCTAATTGCTGAGGATGATGGCTCTCCTGTGGATCTGCCTGTCCTGGACTACCCTGATGACCTGGATGACCAGCTGACAACCATCAGCCAGGAAACTCTCCAAGATGTCCTGGGAACCCTCCAGACACCACCTCCCATCGCAAGGATGAGCACACATGTAGCAACCATCCCAGAGGATCCACCCACCACCCCAATAGTGTGACCTGCCAGCTCAAAAACAGCTGAGGACTCTGATGACACAGGGACCATCTTTGATAGGACATTAGTGGGAGTACAGCGGGAGCTAACCAAGGAGGGGCGGGTGGGGATGCAAACTATGGCAGCCAGCCTTGAGGGGATGCGCATGTACATGATGACGTCTGCACAACAGTCACTAGCCATACAAGTCACACAATCCCTACTGTAAGGAGTCCAACAGTGTGAGAGGTACCTAACCACTGCTGTGAGGGAGTTGCCACAACACCTGCCCTTCCAATCTTGCTGCTGCATGTATGACAACAAGCTGGACTCCATGCACCAGGAACTGACCTCCCTCAGGGCAGACATAGCTGCATACCATAGGGAAGTTGCTTCCATACTCAATAATCAGCAACCCCTCCTTGCTGCAGTTATGCCATATGTAGTTCCATATGTCGCAGCTGCCAGGAATTTGGTGTCCACTTCTCCAACCATTAAAGTGTGTGTAGCCCCCTCAAACCCACCAGCACCACCATCAAGGGCAGAGGAGATTATACACACATCAGAGGATGAAGATGTGGAACAGATCATCTTCACCCGTACCTGGTAGCACCAGCCCATGCCACATGGGCATTGATTTTCCTTTGTCCTGTGCTTGACAAGATGCCAGTGTTGCTACAGTTGGTGACATGCATTCTTCACCGACACACTGTTAACCATTCCACTATGGACTGCAATTGTTTGTCACTACTCTATTGGCAATTCATGTTCCTTTTCACTGAACGAAACTTCATCTCAGCATGTCCAATGACAAGTCCATCAACCTTGCACTTGTGTTGCGTCACAATAGAATGTTTTACACTAATGGTGTCACAAACCTGGACTATGTAAATATTACACTACAGCACTTTTAAATAAACAGCAACTTCACACCCACTTTGTCTCTGTGTAATGTGACACATTACTTTGCTGGAGATTTGTGATGCATGTAATATGTCTATGGTCACAGAGTGTCAATACCAGAGTGCAGAAATAATGTGTGTAGATATCTAAGTACAAGGTGTAGGAAAGAACCATCTTTCTTGGCATGTTACCCCCAATTTTACATGTATGTCAGTATGTTTTTACCTGTCTCACTGGGATCCTGCTAGCCAGGACCCCAGTGCTAATAGTTTGTGGCCTAAATGTTTATACCTGTGTAGTGCCTAACTGTGTCACTGAGGCTCTGATAACCAGAACCTCAGTGCTCATGCTCTCTCTGCCTTTAAATTTGTCACTATAGGCTAGTGACCACTTTTACCAATGTCAATTGGCATACTGGAACACCCTAATAATTCCCTAGTATATGGTACCTAGGTACCCAGGGTATTGGGGTTCCAGGAGATCCATATGGGCTGCAGCATTTCTTTTGCCACACATAGGGAGATCAGAAAAACCTTTACACAGGACTGCATTGCAGCCTGAGTGAAATAACGAACACGTTATTTAACAGCCATTTTCACTGCACTTAAGTAACTTATAAGTCACCTATATGTCTAACCTTCACTTGCTGAAAGTTAGTTGCAACGTTACTAAGTGTGAGGGCACCCTTGCACTAGCAAAGGTGCCCCCACATAGTTCACGGCCATTTCCCCAGACATTTTGAGTGCAAGGACACCATTACATGTGTGCACTACATACAGGTCTATACCTATATGTAGCTGCACAATGGTAACTCCGAATGTGGCCATGTAACATGACAAAGATTATGGAATTGTCCCCCCATTCCAAATCTGGTGTTGGGGAGCCAATTTCATGCACCCTGGGGGCTCCACTGTGGACCCCCTGTACTGCCAAACAAGCTATCTGGGGTTTTCTTTGCAGCTACAGTTTCTGCCATCCCACAGACAGGGTTCTGACCTCCTGGGGTCTGGGCAGCCCAGTCCCAGGAAGGTAGAACAAAGAATGTCCTCTGAGAGAGGGTGTTACACCCTCTCCCTTTGGAAATAGGTCTTAAAGGCTAGGGGGGGGGTAGCCTCTCCCAGCCTCTGGAAATGCTTTGAAGGGCACAAATGGTGCCCTCCTTGCATAACCCAGTCTGCACCGGTTTAGGGAACCCCCAGTCCATGCTCTGGCGCGCTACTGGCCAAAGGAAAGGGGAGTAACCACTCCCCCATCCATCATCACCCCAGGGGTGGTGCCCAGAGCTCTTCCAGTGTATCTCAGACCTCTCCCATCTTGTTTCCAGGAGGGGTCTCTGTGACGTCAGAGACCCCTCTTGATAGGTGCATACCTGGCTAGGTGGCCAATCCTCCTACGAGGGCTATTTAGGGTCTCTCCAGTGGGATCTTCCTCAGATTACAACTTGCAAGAATTCATCAGAGTTCCTCTGCACTTCTCTCTTCGACTTCTGCCAAGGATCGACCACTGACTGCTCCAGGACGCCTGCAAAACTGCAACAAAGTAGCCAGAAGACTACCAGTGACATTGTTGCTCCTAATCCTGCTGGCTTTCTTGACTGTTTCCTGGTGGTGCATGCTCTGGAGGCTGCCTGGCTTCACCCTGCACTGGAAGCCATGAAGAAATCTCCTTTGGGTCGACAGAATCTTCCCCCTGCTCCAGCAGGCACGAAACTTCAGCTTCACCTGTACTCTGGGACCCCTCTAATCCTGACGATCGTGGCCCTTGGAACACAAGTGGTGGACCCAAGTGACCCAGACTGTCCAGTGGTCCAACTGACTGAGTTTGGAGGAGGTAAGTCCTTGCCTCCCCTCCCCAGACAGTAAACCTTTGAACTGTGTTATCTGCAGCTACATGGGCTTCTGTGCACATTTCAAAGCAATCCTGCATGCACAGCTGAGCCTAGGTCCCCAGCACTCTGTCTTGCAATGCTCAGCTCCCTGAGTTGATCTCCGGTGTTGTGGGACCTCTTTTTGCAGTGTTGAGACAACTGCCGTGTTCAGACTTCTTGAACCTGTGTTCAAGGACTTCTGTGGGTGCTTCCTTCTTGTATGTGGGCTCTCTACGTTGCTGAGGGCCCCCGCTGTCTCCTCTCCCAAGTGGCGACATTCTGGTCCTTCCTGGGCTCAGACACAACCCTTTTTCTCCAACCGCGACTCTTGCAGCTAGCAGGGTTTGTTTGCGGTATTTTGCCAAGGAAACAACTCTGCATCCTCCAGCACTCCGTGGGACATATTCTGCACGAAGAAGAACTTCCTACCTCCTTCCGTTATTGCAAAACCTGCAGCTTCTTCCAACCGAAGGCAGCCATTTTGCACCTTCATCCGGAGTTTAGTGGGCTCGTGCCCCACCAGACACTTTAACACATTAACGACTCTTGGACTTGGTCCCCTTCTTTTGCAGGTCTTCAGGTCCAGGAATCCGTCTTCAGTGCTTTGCAGTCTGTTTTGGTCCTTGCAAAATCCTTTATCATGACTTTAGTGTGTTTCTGGGGAAATAGTAGTACTTTACCCCTACTTTCCAGGGTCTTGGGGTGGGGTCTCCTTTACACCCTTAGTGTTTTCTTACACTCCCAGCGACCCTACATACTACACTTGCCTAGGGGTCCATTTGTGGTTTACATTCCACTTTCTTAGTATATGGTTTGTGTTGCCCCTAGGCCTATTGCATCCTATTGTGTTTTCCAGTGTTTGCACTACTTTCTGACTGTTTTACTTACCTGATTTGGTTAGTTGTGTATATTTTGTGTATTTTACTTACCTCCTAAGGGAGTATATTCTCTGAGATATTTTTGGCACATTGTCACTAAAATAAAGTACCTTTATTTTTAGTAACTATGAGTATTGTCTTTCTTATGACATAGTACCCATATGATATAAGTGGTATTGCATGAGCTTTGCATGTCTCCTAGTTCAGCCTTGGCTGCTCTGCTATAGCTACCTCTGTCAGCCTAAGCTGCTAGAAAAATACTACACTCTACCGATAAGGGATAACTGGACCTGGCATAAGGTGTAAGTACCACTGGTACCCACTACAAGCTGGGCCAGCCTCCTATACAAGGGCCCTGATTTATACTTATTTTGTGCTGCATTAGCATACTTTTTTATGCAAAAGTGGCGCAAACTTACAAAATATCATTGCATTTTGTATGTTTGGGCTGCTTTTGCATCAAAAAATGATGCAAATGAAGCACTAAATAAATATAAATCAGGGCCAAGGTATTTACAAGATGAAAGTCAATGCTGGCTACATCCCCTACAAGCAAGTGACTGTGTATGTGTCTTTTGCTTTAAAACATACATGCTTCACCCACAACATACAGCAGAAATGGTTGTGTAAGATTGTTTGGCCAATAACGTCAGCTAGGAGTACAAGTAAAACACACAGGCATGAAATTTGTATACTTGACCTCATCCAAAATCGGCACTACTCAGTTTAGCACTGTTGACATGAACTTCAGGCTGCAGGCAGATGCCCCACAGTGCCCAACATCATGACACAGGATTAAAACTATTACAGCTTAAAAAGCACACCTACCTGTCCAATACATGGCAACAATAGTCACCTTGAGTGGTGGGTACAATGGATGGCATATGCATTGAGATTTAGATTTGTTGTAGCTGCCAATGTGACAGCTCAGTTAGAAGTGGAAATTAACATTTCAAGAGAGGGATGTGGATGCAGTATGGAATACACAGGCCAACAGACACATGGAAAGACCCTGAGCTCCAAGCATATGACACATGCAGTAAGGAAGTACCTAAATCTTTAATAACTATGTATGAAACAGAACTTAAAACTATGTAACACACCTATACTAACTTAATCTATCCTAACTATACATTATCCACAACTGGCCCTAACTACCCTATGCTAAGCTTACTTATCACATTTAACAGCAAACTCTAAACATTTGCCCTCCACCCTCTTAGATGACGAGACACATGTAGGACAACATATGCAAACAAATCTATATTTTTTTAATTTTAAATTGATTTTAGTTTTTTAAATACACAAAAGCCCCAACATTAACCCCCACCTACCCACAAAATAACATGTAATAATATGGACCTCCCCAAGCTCCTATCTACCCTACTCTAACCTATCACTAAACTCCTTAAGCCCACTACAAAACAGGATGAGGAATGAGGAGGGAGGGGACTGAATTAGGGGATAGGGGAGGCAAGAGTACACAGGTGTTCCCTCCTCAGGGTCTTTTTTATTGCCTTGAGACTCCGGGTATTTTTGTCCACATCCCTCTGTATTGTGTCAAGCTTTTTCAACCCTTTCCTCATGTCCCTTTGGAGCTCAGCAATTGCGGCCATATCCATTGCAGCAGATGTGGTGGTCTGTGTTGCTGAGGTTGATGGTCCAGCAAGTGTGGTGGTCGGTGGTGCAGACGATGAAGGTGCAGCAGGTGGGGCTGATGTGATGGTGGCTGCTGTGGTATTGTCTATAGTTGTGGTGGTAGCTACAACCTTTGTGGACAATGCCGGTCCCCCTTGCCTGAGAGCCCGCCATTCTCCTGTGGCTCGCTCTCTGTTCGCGTTCTGCCATCCTTCGGTACCCAGACTCGACATCCAATATGTGTCTGTATCTCACTGCCCGCTTCTGGAAAGCCCTGATCTCTGCTACATCCATGTTAGCAGCTGTAAAAAGTAGACAGGCAACCTTCAGTGTCATCATTATGTGATGCATGTGCAGGTGACAATCTAACAATCTGCCTCAATTTGCACATGCAGTCCAAATCACAGTCAAGATGATATATATCCTCCCTGGTGAATGAAATGACAACGCTGCCTACCCATCATGTCTTTTACACCACAGCAAAGCACAACAAGAGTTGGACCAAATAATGTGATCTGTGCATTGATTTAGTGCAATGTGTCACACCGCAAATGCAGCAACTACTTCACATGGGCCATGCTGACTAATCTTTATCATCTGAGTCAACTTCAAGGCACCCAAGACCAGTGATTTGTAGGTGTAATTGGCAGGATGGTATGCAGTTGCTAATCATAAGGGGTCAGTATTGTTTGGGACACATGCATGCTTGAATGAGATGACTGTCATCTACACTGTGACCATCACATCTACCTACATAGATTTAGTTCCCCTATCCCTGAGCCTCAGGAGGGATGGGCATGTAATACATCATCACAACTGTTGAGAACTACCACAAAGCCTTGTCCACTTGTACAGGGATTTAGTGAGTGGAACACATGTGAGGAGGGCTGCCACCTAGGAATAAGGTATCCATAGGTCATTTACACCTACATTCATGTGTCCAGTTGTGGACAACCATCAACACCTGATCTGCCAACACAATTCCCAAAACACCCACATTAATGCAAATACACATCTGGCCTTGACCTACATGCACGCCTATTGCTTACCACATAATTGTCATGTAAATGGAGTACAACTTATGGAGCTAGATGCTGGGGGACAGTTACCCATACAGTCTCCTGTACATTAAAATACAGAGATGCACAATTTAGTGTGGAAAACTGATGCATCACTGTATTGTGAGAATGAGGGTATGATTCAGTGACAATATACTGACACTGGAGCACTTCCAATTCACATGTCGGCCTACATGTGGCTAAAAATCACCTTGTTCACACGCTGCTCCCTATTGCACAGCACAAGACTCCCAAGATATGACTCTCTGCATGTGAATGTCTAACCTTTGCAGGGAACAATATGTCAACATCCAGTCAAGTAATATATCAGATCAGGTACCAGCTCATCATATCTTGCAATGAGTGCAACACCCAAGAGTCTCTCACACAACAGCTGCAATCACTACTCAGGACAGGCATTATCACACTTACTGGATAGGTCTGGGTCCTGAAATCAAGCCACTTCCCCGTTGGTATTAGGGGCAGGTCCACCTGTAAGACATGGAAAGAAAATATACGCTTGCGTCAGATCACTGTACAAATGTGTGGACAACATATCACAGTGTGTAACATTTTATATGAGTGAGCTGGTGATCCTGCATGTAGACACTCCAGCAGACATACCACTGCAAACTCACATTTACACTGACACTCGAGTGAGTGATAAACAGACATCTGCACACATGAACTGGGCCTAAAAAATCAAGTGGTGCTAAACCCAACAACAATCATTTGTGGCTAATACATTTCAGATGGTACTCCATGTCACGATTTGTATTCGGGTGACAATTTCAATGGCAAGTCCCTGGTGCAGTACAATACAAGTGACTCAGGTATTGTGGCTTGTGCATCAAGGGACACTGAGTTACTGTGTGATGGGCATGTGGCTCAATTTTCAGTCAGCAATTATCATGCATTCAGTGGTCCATAACGGATATGGCACAGTTGTATGTAGGTAACAAATGCCCCATTGGCAGTGCACCCTAAGCTGTGTATGCCCCCTTTGGCAACATAATAGCAGAGATGATGTATGTGTAATGATGACAATGTAGCACTAAACATTGATGGCCCACTTTGCTGTCCTGATAAAGTGAAAAGTAGTATACTGACAGTGACTTACCTGATCATCATTGACAGAACGCATAGGCACAGGTGTTGTCAATGCACCTGAAATGTGTGACTAAGGGCCACATGTACGAAGATCAGGTTTTGTGAGTCACACTTTGCGAGACTTAGCAACTCACAATTTGCAAGTAGGATGATATGAGGTACAACAGTGTCAATAACACTGTTTGCAAATCACAATTGGGGTAGCAAATGACCTACCTCATGAATTTTAATGAGGTAGGTCTAATTTTGCAAACCCTTGGAAATGGCGGCACTCGCAGGGATGCTGGCCTGCTGGGCTCAGCAGACCACCATGTCTATGACTGTTTTTAAATGGAGATGTTTAACAAATGCAGCCTTAGTTCAACAAGGGTAAACAGAAAGCATTTCAAAAACCAATATTATGACTTTAATATTTTTTTAAAGCAACCAGTGGTCCGTGGGACCACTTCCTGCTCTGAACCAATTTTTGGGCATGTATTGACAAAGGGTAAGGGATCCCATAGAGACCCCTCACCTTTTGCACATGGGTTAGCACCAACTTGAAACTGGTGGTAACTGCAATTGTTAGTGCCAGCATTAGCGGTCACCAAACAATTAATCAGTGGACTGCGACTTGCTAATAGGAAGGGAACGCCCATCCCTAAATGCCACTGGCAAACCCTGTTTTGTGATTGGGCAATGTGATTGCAGAATGTCAAAATTGGGGATGTGCAGTGGAATAAAGATTTTTTCTTTATGTAAACACACAAAGGGGGTCATTCTGACCTCGGCGATAAAAGGCCCTTACCGCCGGTCTGAAGTCCGCCATTCTACCGCCGCGGCCGCGGTAAACCGCCACGGTCATTCTGACCACCAACTGTGAAACCGCCAACAATGCGACATCCAAGGAAGGCCGCCTCATCAGCGGGCCGCGGAAAACTGGAGATGACCAAACCTCCACCGTCACGCCAACACAAACACGCCCATGCCATTCTGACCCACGAATCCACGCGGCGGTCTTTCAACCGCGGTATTCCATTGGCGGTACACACCGCCGCGCTCAAAATACACACACAGCTCCAAAACACAGCCACATTGGACAATTTGAAATACACACACCTGACACACATACAAACAACACTCCCACACATCCAATCAACTATAAAACACACACCCACATCACCCACAAACCCCCACTAGTTGGAAATCGGAGAGAAGGCGATAGAGATAGAGATAGAGAGAGCGAGCACAGCAATCGAAAACCCCAACACACACAGGAACCCAACTTCATCACCCACACCACATCTACGCACACATCACCACATATCACCACGCACATCACCACAAACACCACCCCACACCTCATCCACACCACCCCATGGCACCCCAAAGACACCCCAGGTTCTCGGACCAAGAACTCAGGGTCATGGTGGAGGAAATTATAAGGGTTGAGCCCCAGCTCTTCGGCACACAGGTGCAGCACACCACTATAGCAAGGAAGGCTGAGCTATGGCAAAGGATCGTAGACAGGGTCAACGCTGTGGGACAGCATCCCAGAAATCGGGAAGATATCAGAAAGCGATGGAACGACCTACGGGGGAAGGTGCGCTCGATGATCTCAAGGCACAACATCGCTGTGCAGAAGACTGGCGGCAGACCCCCACCCACTCCACCCCAATTCACAGCAAGGGAGCAAGAGGTTGTAAACATCCTGCATCCTGATGGCCTCGCTGGAGTACACGGAGGAATGGACTCTGGTAAGTCGAATCTCAACTACTTCACCCCCCCCAACCACCAGCATGCCAACCCCCCCCCTCACCCCCAATCTCAACCCCCCAGCACACAACCTCCCTGCCAATGTCTCACCAGCACAACCCACCCTAAACAACACCAACCCCTGAATGCCAACACAAACCATAGACAGCCACCACCAAAGCATGACCATTGCACATACCCATACACCCCCCCCCACCACCACCCTCACAACACCTCCCACAAGGGAATGCCAGCACTGGGGGACAAGGGCACTCAAAATGCACGCCATGGCACACACAGAAACAATAACCATACTCCTTTACCCCTGCAGGGCCCGAACGCCAACACACCGCCACGGAGGGTCCAGATTTGTCCATCCCACCCCCAGAACAGGCCCCCAGCGAGGACAGCAGCTCTGTCGACCTAGAACCTGATGACCAGCTCGGACCATCGGGGACCTCTGGACAGTCGGTTCCCCACACACAGACACAGGCCACAGCAGACCCAACCCCCTCTGGGAACACCAGCACAGCTCCCACCCAGCGGGCCCAGGCCTCTGTCTCGCGGACGCGTCAATCAGCGGTGTGTCCGCCACTACAGGGCACCCAGGCTGACCCAACACCCCAACAACAACAGGGACCTGGGGGGAGTGGTAGTGGGCACACCGTCCAGGGGACAGAGGCCCGGGGAAACAGGGCAACTGGGAGGGCTGCTGTGCCAGAGGGGGTTGACCGGCCCAGGGAACCCACTCTCCAAGAGGCCCTCACCACCATCATGGGAGCATACCATCACTCCCAGGAGACGATGGCAACGGTACTGGCCAGGTTCACCGAGATCCAGGCACAGCAGGAGGAACGGTACATGGGGTTCAGCAATGAACTCAGGAACATCGCTACCGCTATGGGGACCATAGTCCAGGCCCTCAACCGGATAGAAACCACATTGCGGGACCATGTGGCACCACAAAGGGCCCCTGTCACTAGCCAGGAACAGCCTACCACCTCCGCTGGCGCTAGTGGTCAGGAGGCCCCCACAGAACGACGGCTCACCAGAACCCCACCTCCTGCTGAAGAACAACCACTCCGCAAGAGGAACCTGAGATCTCAAAGGAAGACAGAGTAGGATGCCAAGACCCCCGCCAGCCTAATATCCCCCTGGATGTCATTCCACTGTCCCACAGTGTCACCCTGTCCAACCTTGAACTGCCCCTGCTCCATCCTTCCACAGGCATATGGACAATGCACCTGTGCGACCGAGAACTGGACTCTGCCATGGACATAACTCCACCCTCACCCATCACCATTTTAATATCATGTACCAATATCTAGCACTAAAAATAAATCACTCATTGCACTGAAATCATTCAGGAGTCAGCCTGTATTATTTACAAATGCATAACACATTACTGATCAATAATGTTCTGTTATTTTTGTGATGACAACATACCGATGTCAATAAGCATTAGTCCATGGGCTAACCAAGCAGAAGTCACGCAGTGGGTCATACAGCACTGAAAAGGGAAGGGAAAATCAAACATCAGTTTAAAAGAACTGGGGGGAAATACACAAAGTAAAGATGCAGGGGGCTTTCAGTAAATGTTAAATGGCGTGGGTGATTCTTACCTGTGTGCTACGGAAAATACTGTTGGATAACTCTGTCCCTGTTGTCTTGGTCGTCCTCTTCGTCTTCCTCCTCTTCACTCTCCGCAGGCTCCACAGCTGCTTCAACACCACCATCTGGACCATCCTCCTGCAGGAAAGGCACCTGACGTCGCAATGCCAGATTGTGAAGCATACAGCAGGCCACGATGATCTGGCACACCTTCTTTGGTGAGTACATCAGGGATCCCCCTGTCATATGCAGGCACCTAAACCTGGCCTTCAGGAGGCCAAAGGTTCTTTCTATGATCCTCCTAGTTCGCCCATGGGCCTCATTGTACCGTTCCTCTGCCCTGGTCCGGGGATTCCTCACTGGGGTCAATAGCCAAGGCAGGTTGGGGTAACCAGAGTCACCAATTAGCCACACATGGTGTCTCTGTAGCTGTTCCATCACATAAGGGATGCTGCTATTTCGCATCACATACGCGTCATGCACTGAGGTACTGGGTTTTTCAGAACCGGTACTGATCCGGTAACCCAGCGGTGCCAGGGTACACCCAAAGACCTCGGGTACTTTCCTGATTCAGACTACAGAAACTCAGAGTCTTCTAGGTGAAGTCAAAGATCGAATTTATTGGCTGCAACCAATTGACAAGTGTCCTAGAAGTACAACAGCACAATTTGTATGTTCTCAGGAGACTGTGTGTCAATGCAAAATCAGGTTTCCTTATATACAGTTTTTTAAGCTTCAGGCAAACATTCTTGACATTTTGGTTGGTCATTCACATGTTTTCACTACAAAGGAAAAACCAGTGTCATGATGAAACCTCATATTTCATGTCATCCAGCCCATAATAAATTACCCGGCAAGGCCTAGAATTTCACATCAGATAAGTGTGGACCCCCAATAAAAACGGGCACCTCCCCCTCGTAAAGTAAGAAGAAGAAAAGAGCAGGTGCAGGTGTGAGCAAGTTAGGCAGGGTGTGTGAGCGATAATAAGGGTTTTATGGCATGGTGTGCCTTGATGCTATCTGATTCGGCCACTGGGAGAGGGACTGACCAAACAGGTTTGGCCAGAGGCAATGGTTCCAGCTTGCCCAGGCCAGAGAGAAGTCAATCAAGGTGTACGTGTCCTTGGAATCAAATCTGACTGTATTATAAGCCTATGTGAGGGTAACTTTTAAAAATGGCTGCCGTGTATAAAATGGGAGCCACGAGTGCAGGACGAAAATGGCGATTTAGAGGTGAAAACGCTGCTGGAATTGAGCGAAAATGCTCATGCTTAGTGTACTAGTCACTATCGGTCTTTTGATACTAAAATCGCACTGCTGTGGCAAAGTAAATTACATGGGTCCAGAATTTTTAGAACCACAAACCCTCCTTTTGCCCTTACATAGGCAATAAACCTATTCTCATGCTAATCTGAGTCCAGGTCTATGTTTATAAGGCCATGGAGATGTTGCTGGAGCAAAATTCTAGTACTTGGTAACTCTCTCTGGACAGGTCTCCTCGAACATGAAGTAGCACAAAAAGGCCACATATGGCAGGACAAAATAAGGAATACCTCTATCTGCAGTAGGTGGCATAAGATCACACACCTAACAATTAGTGATGTTCACTACTAACTAGTGTTGATGCAGAAGCTGTACAAAAGAATTGCTTACGAATTCGGATCTTCTAACCTGCTCATGTTCAGGAAAAGGGTGAAAAGAGAGCAAAGAAACAATAGTAGGAAAAGACATAGGTTGGGAAGTGGGTGCAGAAGTCAATTGAGTAGAGAAAAACAATCCTACCCATAAATGACAACGTCATGTTTAAAAGACACTAGAAAACACGTTATTAAGAACATATAGACAACGGGAGAAAGTAGTGACCACTATGAAATAATAATTTTTCACAACCATAACCAAGAAGCAAATCCTAAAATGATCTAGTAACATTTTTAGGGCTCCTCTGCATTTCAGTAATTTTTGTATGTTCAGGTGGAACAGTGGTGACTCTCACCAATGCTCTAAGGCGAAAAGGGGGTACTCTTTCCACAGAAAATGGACTTTATTCTGCTTTTACTAAACAGAATAGTACTTTAAAACAATTCCAGCAAAACAATCAGTCTCCTAACACCTAGTCTATACAATCACACGGAAACCTCTTGTGAAACCAACTATGCCCAGAGTCCGTTCAAAAAGCCTCTCTGGCAGGCTTCTATTGTCCATCAAATTTTCTTTTGTTGTTTTCTTTCGCATGGGCCTCTCAATTCAGGCCTCTTTGTGAGAAAATACTGCTTAGTTGGAGTGCCCTCCTGGCAAACACCCACAGCTCACTCGAAAGTCTCAGGCCCGTATTTATCCTTTTTTTGCGCCGCACTTGCGTCGTTTTTTGACGCAAAAACGGCGCAAACTTGCAAAATGCCATTGTATTTTGTAGGTTTGCGCCGTTTTGCGTCAAGAAGCGGCGCAAATGCGGCGCTAAAAAAAGTATAAATACGGCCGTCAATGTCTTAAAGCAATGCACCAGTGTCTCTCCTCTGTGGCAGACACTACAAACAATGTGCTCTTCATTGATCAAGGGCACAAATCATCTTGTGCAGAGGCAAGCACCATTAATTGGGAAATAGCTCAAGCTCAGCAGCACTTTCAGACTCCAACACTCATTATTTAGTGTCAGAGGACGCTCAAACTGCTCTTTCATGGGCACCACAATATAGTGCCTTTTTCCAAACTTGAAATCTCTGGTGCACTGCCCTTCTTCCATTGGAGCAAAGAAAAGGGGGGGTGTGGCCAAAACTCAGGCCAAGGTGCTCAAGGGATTGCACACTGTCAGAGGTTACCAGCACATGACAGGTAGAGAAATGAAACCTCAAAACAGCTCTGCCATCAACAACAGGAATCCTTCTCTTTAGCTCCTTTACACTGAAACTTTGGTTTTGTGATGTCCAACGCCGTCTGATGGAACAAGTACGATACCATGCGCTGGCGATCGTTGTCCAGCTTTGCTACTTTCTGGGTGCTGAGACTGTAGGGCCAAGACGTCCGTCTTTCATCTGTAGCTGTCACTGATGGGAATTAGGCTTAAATCAATGTCCTGCAGGTTATTATGACTTGATACCCGCAGAATCTAGTGACGTAGGAAATGTGCCACAGTTGTTAGTTTCCTTCAATTTAGTAAAAAAAACAGTTCATGGTTTTTAACAAGGGGACTGCAAGCAGGTGGTCTGCAATATTCAAAGGAGTAGCCATACACCATGGGCATAAAATACAAAGACAAAGGCAGAAGGGCAAAACAGGGTCTCTAGCATCTTTAATTGGGTTCTCTCCATTATTCTCTGCCATCTATAGCTACATGAGAATTCTATCTGAATGGATTTCCTCACACAGTGGCATTGTCTAATTGGGTAAACACATATTTGCCTCAATGATTAAGTCTAGGTGTTCCTCCTTACCTTAGAACATCTCAATAGAGAAATCACATGATACCGATTATCAGGGACATGTAGAAACCTTCCTTTAAAAACTGTGCATCAGGTGCACTATGCAATACACAGGCTAATAGTCAAATGTGCAAACAAAAAGACAAGAACTAGAGGGTCCTGATATTTGCATGATTTAGGACACATCTGATCCCACCAAAAATTAAAGTAGCAGGAACAGAAGGGAACCGAAAACCAAATTAAAATAGACATTGAAAATTCGTCATGTTCAAAAAGGTAAACATACGATATCTCCTATTGCGATGGAAAACTTGTCTTACTATAATATTGAGTCAGTTAACCAGTCTATCGCTACCCTGACAGTCAGGCTGGAAAACATTGAAGCAGGCCTAAGGCAAATTCTTGAAAACCAGTCTGGTCATACCAAAGGGAATTATACATAACATGGGGGTCCCTGGTACATCACTGCAGTCTGGAAATGTGAACCTGAACAATACATCAATAATAATAAAAGGGCTGACTGGTGAAAGGAATTCGAAAAAGAGAAATGGGACTAGGGCATAGCTAAAATCTCAATAACTAAGCATGATGCGACATTGGTCAGGGGAAGTAACAAAATAAAAAATCTATAGGAGAAACAAAAAAAATTATTTGGGTGATAGTCAGGCATGTGACACAACACCGAGAGTACGGGTGATACACAAAGGCCAAAGTTACACAAATTTTAACTCTACCATTGGCGACTACAACATATACGGTACTCCTAGCTAATGTTTCAGTTCCTTCTTCAGGAAAAAATGAAAACCTGGTTTTCTTTTAAGGAACGAAAGCCATATGCTACTTAGGAAACACAACATCATTAACTAATGTAATATAGAAATTAGGCCACCTTGAGTCACAGATCTATAATTTCATCCTTAGGTCCAATCAAGGATACATAAATGTAGGGCTGCCTGTTCCTTTAAGGGAAGGGGCAGTAACGTGACTAACTGCAGGTGACACACTTTGATCCTGTATATCTCTTTTTATTTTCCTTCAATACCATTATAGCCAAATAGACATTCACTGGTGAAGTGTTGTCTTTTATGTTCACAGCATGAAATATCATTATCTGTGGAATTTAGTAACCAGAACAAGCTCTACCAACTGTTGCGTAGCGATGGGCATCGTCATGACCATCCCCTCACAACACAGGGGAGCTTGTAATAGTATCAAAAGCAGCAACAAACATGCAAAAAAAACAAATAAAAAATAATAAAAACGCACAAAACGTCAAGCCATCAGATATACTTGCTGTGTATCAAGCACAAAAAGCATAGACAAAACAATAGCATGTGTGAATAAGCGGTGACACACAACACCATGTCATGTACTTTATGCACTGTAAACCTGCAGCCCAAAACCCAATATTTGGGCCTGTTTAATTTGTCAGGTTTAAAATCCTTACCCTCCTTTTGACAGTAGATCACCAGGCAATGGAAATCTGCTGTCAAATATAACTTTACTGTTTCTCTTCTAACATACAGGACCAGCAAGAACAATTCATGATAGGACCAAATACATGAAAATAAATTTCCATTACTTAACTGTTACCCTCTTGTCAGTTACTTCGCAACATCAAGCCACCTTAGTTTTACCTTTCTAAAAGTAAAAATTGTTACACTGACACTCCATATTAATTTGGCACCTACAATTTCCACTGTGAAAAATAAGTCTTAATTGGCAAATCGTTCTCATTAAGGCATGTAGCCTTCAAAATTTGAGAAAAGGGCTGCATCTTATTTTCTGTCTAAGACTTAATGCAACACTTGGTTTTCTGTCAAATAAAAGCAACTAGCAGGCATCATTTTATTTTTTTAGAGCGGAGACACAAATGTATCAGTTCTGCAGAGCATTTAACATGATGTTGGGACTTTCGAAGAAACCCCTTTTTTTAATATTTTCCCTTTGGAATTAAGTTCTTTAATTGTATTGATGTTCTTCTGGAGAAACCAGAAATCCCACTTTTAGAGGCCCGTAGGGTCATTCTGCATTTTACAGAGACAAGGCCCTAATTTAAAAGTCAACACGACAGCCTCCTCCATTGTTTATGGGAAAACTAAAGATAGCATCTCAGCAGCATGACTTGAGCCAGCCTCTGTAGCTCTCCTAACTTCTGCCACTCTGAATCTGTCAAAGACAGTAGGCCTTTCTATTTTCCTTCTAACCTGCAATAATTCACTCTATTTAAAAAAAAATGTTTTTCCTTTTTAGGCGCTAAAAAAAACTATCTCTATTTCCAGATTATTAAACTACATTTACTGTGAATAATTCACAAACCTTAATAACACACATACCAGTTGTTAGAATAAATGCTTGTTGCAATCCCATGCAATGGTAAATATTTCATCAACCTCGAATGAATGAACGTCTCAGTAGGCCCAGCTGAAGTTAGAACCTTCAACCTTGATATTAAAACAAGCCTTTGTACTGGCACATTGACTCATTGAATCATAAGAAGGCACAACCTGCAAATATATATCAAACCTAAATGTATGCATTTACTGAAGCCTGAGACACTTTAAAAAGTACTCTGAATGAAAGAAAATGCAGTTTAAACAGTGCTTTTGCCCAAAATCGACTTTGATATTTTAGGCATTAAAAAATCAATATCCTACAATTTTCTTGCATAATATGCATTACCAGAATGTCTATTACACAATCCATGAGTCAGCCATTGAAAATATTAACTTATACTTTATAGAAATGAGCTTGTTTGCTCCTGCGCCAAGGGAAAATTGCACATACAAATGTCATTTTAGCGGTGCAACATAACTTAAATTAAATTTTAATGTTAGGAGGTCATAGTATAGGTATTAAGCTTTATAAATATTAAAAAACGATTTTGAAAGGCACTTATTTTTTTAAATAATTTTTCCATAATTAATAATTTTCTTTAAAAAAAAATAAAAACCCAATTATTCTTTTTTTGGTGATAATTCCACATATAAAAGCAAGCTGCATCCCTTGCCTATTATTTGGGATACATTAACTCACAAGCCTAAGCGCATAAGCCTAACTTGAAATGCGGTACATTTTTGCGCCACTTTCATTTAAAAGGAAGGTTATGCAAAATTCCACCCATGTTTAACTGGGAAAGTGCTGGCTGAATTGAAAATAGATAATTTCGTTTTTTTTTTTTTGGGGGGGCCCTATTTATATCTATTGAATGTGTTTTCTAATTTATTAAGCATTTAACGGCAGTTTTGTATATGTGCACAATTGCTCATTCTATAAATTAAAGAGCAACATATAGCTATGTTAGCACCTCACATGGTTCATTTCTGGATTTTTTCTAAGTTTCTACTTAATATTAATTAACCAACATTTTACTTAACAAACTGTAAACATCAAGAAGACCCACAAACACACATTGAGCTCATTTCAGATATAAACAGAAAACACTCAGTACACAAAATACAGCGCGCTTTAGCCATTTTTCATAAATAGCGCCGTCGCAATTTACTTACAGAACCGTTTGCAGATCCTAGTTGTAAGTCATATTTACAAGAAAAAAAAAGAAAACTTTTCTCAATTATTTCCAAGAATAGCGGACCCATACTTTATTAAACGTGATGGGGCCCACTCCGTGCTTCACATATAGTTCATAGGTTGGAGTTCCAATCGGAGGAACCGGACATGAGTCCTCCAACCGGGAGTCCCTTTTACAACCAAGACAAAACAAATTTCCAAGTCTGCTAAGACCAGGCATCTTCGCTCACTAGTCTAGCTTCAAACTTCAAAGGATTATCGTTTACGATAGTCTCGTGAATACACGAGTCCTTCGGCTTTGGTACTTGCAAGTTCCAAATCAAAGTGATCCCAAAGGGATACCAAACCAAATGTCCAACTAAGGACCAAACCAAGTGTCCAACTAAGGACCAAACCAAGTGTCCAACTAAGGACCAAACCAAGTGTCCAACTAAGGACTGGGAGACGCTCCACTTATACTTAACTGAAAATATCAATGACGTCACCAGAAGACTCGTCTTATAGTTTCGCTCTACCAAAAATCAAGGGTCCAAATCAGGGCGATAGCCAGGGCAGCAGTCCTTCATAGCCGTCGGGAAGCGGGGAACCTCGCAACAAAGACTTTCGGACCACGTCGACATGCAGGGGTCGATGAAGTGGCGGCCTTCCTCCAGAATTTTCACACGAAGCTCCCCACGGACCTCAGGCTTGGACCAGTACCACTGGTATCGCCCCACGTTTGGGCGCCAACTGAGGTACTGGGTTTTTCAGAACCGGTACTGATCCGGTAACCCAGCGGTGCCAGGGTACACCCAAAGACCTCGGGTACTTTCCTGATTCAGACTACAGAAACTCAGAGTCTTCTAGGTGAAGTCAAAGATCGAATTTATTGGCTGCAACCAATTGACAAGTGTCCTAGAAGTACAACAGCACGATTTGTATGTTCTCAGGAGACTGTGTGTCAATGCAAAATCAGGTTTCCTTATATACAGTTTTTTAAGCTTCAGGCAAACATTCTTGACATTTTGGTTGGTCATTCACATGTTTTCACTACAAAGGAAAAACCAGTGTCATGATGAAACCTCATATTTCATGTCATCCAGCCCATAATAAATTACCCGGCAAGGCCTAGAATTTCACATCAGATAAATAAAAACGGGCACCTCCCCCTCGTAAAGTAAGAAGAAGAAAAGAGCAGGTGCAGGTGTGAGCAAGTTAGGCAGGGTGTGTGAGCGATAATAAGGGTTTTATGGCATGGTGTGCCTTGATGCTATCTGATTCGGCCACTGGGAGAGGGACTGACCAAACAGGTTTGGCCTGAGGCAATGGTTCCAGCTTGCCCAGGCCAGAGAGAAGTCAATCAAGGTGTACGTGTCCTTGGAATCAAATCTGACTGTATTATAAGCCTATGTGAGGGCAACTTTTAAAAATGGCTGCCGTGTATAAAATGGGAGCCACGAGTGCAGGACGAAAATGGCGATTTCGAGGTGAAAACGCTGCTGGAATTGAGCGAAAATGCTCATGCTTAGTGTACTAGTCATTATCGGTCTTTTGATACTAAAATCGTACTGCTGTGGCAAAGTAAATTACATGGGTCCAGAATTTTTAGAACCACAGCACTGACCCAGGGAACTTGGCATTCACATGGGAGATGTACTGGTCAGCCAAACAGACCACCTGGACGTTCATAGAATGGTAACTTTTCCTGTTTCTGTACACCTGCTCATCGTCTTTTGGGGGTACTAAAGCCACATGGGTCCCATCAATGGCACCAATTATGTTGGGGATATGTCCAAGGGCATAAAAATCACCCTTCACAGTGGCCAAATCAACCTCCTCAGGGAATACAATGTAGCTCCGCATGTGTTTCGTCAGGGCAGACAACACTCTAGACAATATTTTTGAAAACATAGGCTGAGACATTCCAGATGACATGGCCACTGTTGTCTGGAATGAGCCACTTGCCAAAAAATGGAGGACTGACAGAACCTGCACTAGAGGGGGAATTCCTGTGGGTTGGCGGATGAGGGACATCAGGGCTGGCTCCAGCTGGGCACACAGTTCATGTATAGTGGCTCGGTCAAGTCGGTATCGTAGTATGATATGGCGTTCTTCCATTGTCGACAGGTCCACCAGCGGTCAGTACACGCGAGGATTCATCCTTCTCCTCGCAAGTCCCAGCGGACGGTGCCTAGGAAGGACAACATGGAGCACAGAGTCAAGCAAATCACAGGTACGTTCACCACAGCATGCATAGCACACGATTATCTATGTATTGAAAGGCGTGTATGTGTGGCAATGCAAGGCCTAGGCCTGTGTGACGCAGTACAAATTATGCCATGTGGGCCCTTGAAATGGCGGCTGCCTGACCTGTGAAGTGGGACAATGGGATGTGAGGTCAATGCGCTGGCGTGGCACACCGTGGCGGTAGGCGGTCGAAGACCGCTATACGAAGCCGCATTGGCTAACATTGAAGCCTATGGGTTTCAGGAGCCAATGACGAGGTGCGCCGGCGGTCGCGGTACGCACCGCCGCCGTACGCACCGCCGCGGCCGTGACCGCCATTTTCTAACTGCTTAATCACTCGAGACCTGATCATCCACAGGAGAGGACCTATACTGCAAGTGCTGCTGTGACCTCGGTCTGGAAGTGACAATGGCTGCTGCGACCTCGGTCTGCAAGTGACAATGGCTGCTGCGACTGGGGAAAGGGCCCCTGCCTTCACGTCTGAGGAGTTGGAGAAACTTGTGGATGGGGTCCTCCCCCAGTATGCGTTACTCTACGGTCCTCCAGACCAACAGGTAAGTACACTGGGTGCACATTGAATGGGCTATGCCTGTGTGGAGTGGGGTGGATGTAAGTTGGTGGGGTGGGGGGCGAATGAGGATTGCAACGCACGACAGATGAGAGCATGTGCCATATGGCAAGGTTGGGGAGGGGGGCCAATCGCATCTAACATGCAGAAAATTGAAGAATTTTTCCTTCCCACCCTGTACATGTCAAATAGGTCAGCGCCCATCAGAAAGTGGACATTTGGCGTGCCATCGCCAAGGAAGTCCGGGCCCTGGGGGTCCACGTCAGACGGGGCACCCACTGCCGCAAGAGGTGGGAGGACATCCGCCGCGGGACCAGGAAGACCGCCGAGTCACTGCTGGGGATGGCCTCCCAACCTAGGAGGGGTGCCAGTCGTACCCTGACCCCCCTGATGTCCCGGATCCTGGCGGTGGCCTACCCTGATTTGGATGGGCGCTTGAGGACATCACAGCAGACACAAGGGGGTGAGTATCAGCACATTCTGCTATCTCTCTGCGCAGTGGAGGCGTCTGGGTGGGGGAGGAGGGTTGTGGGTGACATTAGGCCAGGGCGCTTTCTGTAGTGTAGTCCTCTCCTTTAGGCATGGCCCTGTGCTCCCGGCCCCCACCTCTTTAGGGTGACAAGTACAGCTATCAATGGTCCAGCATCACACATGTGCGCGTTTGTCGTCTCTAGACCTGTTGTCCTAGTCAGAAGTACTGAGTAGTGTACCCCGAATGCGCGGCTTAGTGCATGAGGCTCCTGTGTCTGTCCTCTCCGCCAATGGTGTTGACATTGCATGCACTCAACCTGGTCTTCGTTTTTCTCCCCCCACCCTTCTTCTTCATCTTCTTGTGCATGTGTGCATTAGCATCATCAGGCGGAGGAGAATTGGCATCGGAGCACGAGGGAGCTGCAAGTCACAAGGCCCCGGTGGGACCAGGAACAGACACCAAGGGCACCAGTGATCCGGAGGGCGAGGGGAGCACCACAACGGGGACCGGTGGTGACACCAGCGACACCGACACGTCCTCGGATGGGAGCTCCCTAGCGGTGGCGGCAACATCCGGGCCCCCCACCTCTACAGGTACAGCCGCCACCCAGCGCACCAGCCCCGCCCTCCCAGCAGCCCCTCAGCCTACGCTCCGTGCCCGCTCGCCCAGGAAGGCGGGCGTCTCCTTCGCCCCAGGCACCTCAGCCCCTGCCCCTGTTACCCCTGCTGCCCTCAGTGAGGAGGTCATTGACCTCCTTCAGACCATCATTGTTGGGCAGACTACCCTTTTGAATGCCATCCAGGGGGTAGAAAGGGAGGTGCATCGGAGCAATGCCTACCTGGAGGGCATTCATTCGGGTCAGGCTGCCCATCAACGATCGTTCAATGCTCTGGCCTCAGCACTGACGGCAGCCATTGTCCCTGTTTCCAGCCTCCCTCTTCTGACTGCCTCCACCCTGTCTCTGTCTCCTGTTCCTCAGCCTATCCCATCCACACCATCAGACCAGCCTGCACACACCTCAACACCCAAGGGCAGCTCATCCAGACACAAGCACCACAGAACCCACAAGCATTCACGCAAGCAACACCCAGATGCAGACATTCCAACAGTCACTACCACCTCTGTGTCCCCCTCCTCCTCGTCTCCCTCCTCCCTCCCTGTGACGTCTACACTCACACCTGCATGCACACCACCATCAGCCAGTGCTTCTATCACCAGCACACCCTCCAGTACAGTCCGCACACGTGCAGTCACCACCCCCACTACCATTTACACGTCCCCTGTGTCCTCTCCCACTGTGTCTGTCACCCCCTCTTCCAAGACACACAAACGCAGGCAGACACCCACCCAACAGCCATCCACCTCACGACAGCCTCCAGCACAATCACCTGCACCCAAAGACAGCACACCTGACTCTCCTACAACCACATCCTCTTCCTCCATTCCCATCACCACTTCTCCTACCTTTTACCTTGGTCCTAAGAAAGTTTTCCTCGCTAATCTTGACCTCTTTCCCTCCACTGACCCACCCCCTCCATCTGCAAAGAGTCCCAAGAGCACCTCAGCCACCATCAGCCCAGCTTGGAGTGTCACTGTGGTGCATGGGTTCTGGAGTCCACCCTTTGCCAGCAGTGACACTTCAATCAGCAGCAAGGGGACAGCCAGCCCCCCCAGGCAAGAGGACCAGGAAACTAAAGGGCCGACGTGAGAGGACTGACACGGCTGCCCCCGAGGAGCAAAGTTCGCCCACTTCACCAGCCACAACATCTAGGGGAGGCAAGGGCCCGAGAGCCCCATCTAAGGAGCGAAAGGGCAGCAGGGCGGAGAAGTCAGCCAGCAGGAGCGCGGAGCAGGAGGGTCCCACAAGCCCAATCCCGGGTTTTAGGGAGGACACCAAAGGGCCCAGGACTCCGTCACCGAAGAGTCCAGCAACAGCACGGTCGGAGGGCGACTGAGCAGGGAGTCCAGGCCAGGTCTGGCTCCCTTGACTTACTGGACGAGCACCGCTGAAGAGGGCCCCGGTGTGCAGAAAAGCACAGCTGAACAGGGCCCCGGCGTGCAGAAGAGCACCGCTGAAGAGGGCCCCACCGTGCACAAGAGCACCGCTGAACAGGGCCCCGCCGTGCAGAAGAGCACCGCTGAAGAGGGCCCCACCGTGCAGAAGAGCACCGCTGCAGAGGGCCCCGGCGTGCAGAAGAGCACCGCTGAACAGGGCCCCGGCGTGCAGAAGAGCACCGCTGAAGAGGGCCCCGCCGTGCAGAAGAGCACCGCTGAAGAGGGCCCCGCCGTGCAGAAGAGCACCGCTGAACAGGGCCCCGCCGTGCAGAAGAGCACCGCTGAAGAGGGCCCCGGCGTGCAGAAGAGCACCGCTGAAGAGGGCCCCGCCGTGCAGAAGAGCACCGCTGAAGAGGGCCCCGCCGTGCAGAAGAGCACCGCTGAAGAGGGCCCCGGCGTGCAGAAGAGCACCGCTGAAGAGGGCCCCGGCGTGCAGAAGAGCACCGCTGAACAGGGCCCCGCCGTGCAGAAGAGCACCGCTGAAGAGGGCCCCACCGTGCACAAGAGCACCGCCGAAGAGGGCCCCGCCGTGCAGAAGAGCACCGCTGAACAGGGCCCCGCCGTGCAGAAGAGCACCGCTGAAGAGGGTCCCGCCGTGCAGAGGAGCACCGCTCTGCTGGGCCCCGCCGTCTCAAGCACCGCTCCGCTGGGCCCTTCCTGTCAAGCACCGCTCCGCTGGGCCCTTCCTGTCAAGCACCGCTCCGCTGGGCCCTTCCTGTCAAGCACCGCTCTGCTGGGCCCTTCCTGTCAAGCACCGCTCCGCTGGGCCCTTCCTGTCAAGCACCGCTCCGCTGGGCCCTTCCTGTCAAGCACTGCTCCGCTGGGCCCTTCCTGTTAAGCACCGCTCCGCTGGGCCCCGCCGTCTCGAGCACCGCTCCGCTGGGCCCCGCCGTCTCAAGCACCGCTCCGCTGGGCCCTTCCTGTCAAGCACCGCTCCGCTGGGCCCTTCCTGTCAAGCACCGCTCCGCTGGGCCCCGCCGTCTCAAGCACCGCTCCGCTGGGCCCCGCCGTCTCAAGCACCGCTCCGCTGGGCCCCGCCGTCTCGAGCACCGCTCCGCTGGGCCCCGCCGTCTCAAGCACCGCTCTGCTGGGCCCCGCCGTCTCGAGCACCGCTCCGCTGGGCCCCGCCGTCTCATGCACCGCTCCGCTGGGCCCTTCCTGTCAAGCACCGCTCCGCTGGGCCCTTCCTGTCAAGCACCGCTCCGCTGGGCCCCGCCGTCTCAAGCACCGCTCCGCTGGGCCCCGCCGTCTCAAGCACCGCTCCGCTGGGCCCCGCCGTCTCAAGCACCGCTCCGCTGGGCCCCGCCGTCTCGAGCACCGCTCCGCTGGGCCCCGCCGTCTCAAGCACCGCTCTGCTGGGCCCCGCCGTCTCGAGCACCGCTCCGCTGGGCCCCGCCGTCTCATGCACCGCTCCGCTGGGCCCTTCCTGTCAAGCACCGCTCCGCTGGGCCCCGCCGTCTCGAGCACCGCTCCGCTGGGCCCCGCCGTCTCATGCACCGATCCGCTGGGCCCTTCCTGTCAAGCACCGCTCCGCTGGGCCCTTCCTGTCAAGCACCGCTCCGCTGGGCCCCGCCGTCTCGAGCACCGCTCCGCTGGGCCCCGCTGTCTCAAGCACCGCTCCGCTGGGCCCCGCCGTCTCATGCACCGCTCCGCTGGGCCCTTCCTGTCAAGCACCGCTCCGCTGGGCCCTTCCTGTCAAGCACCACCGCTCCGCTGGGCCCCGCCGTCTCAAGCACCGCTCCGCTGGGCCCCGCCGTCTCGAGCACCGCTCCGCTGGGCCCCGCCGTCTCAAGCAGCGCTCCGCTGGGCCCGGCCGTCTCGAGCACCGCTCCGCTGGGCCCCGCCGTCTCAAGCACCGCTCTGCTGGGCCCCGCCGTCTCGAGCACCGCTCCGCTGGGCCCCGCCGTCTCATGCACCGCTCCGCTGGGCCCTTCCTGTCAAGCACCACCGCTCCGCTGGGCCCCGCCGTCTCAAGCACCGCTCCGCTGGGCCCCGCCGTCTCGAGCACCGCTCCGCTGGGCCCCGCCGTCTCAAGCACCGCTCCGCTGGGCCCGGCCGTCTCGAGCACCGCTCCGCTGGGCCCCGCCGTCTCAAGCACCGCTCTGCTGGGCCCCGCCGTCTCGAGCACCGCTCCGCTGGGCCCCGCCGTCTCATGCACCGCTCCGCTGGGCCCTTCCTGTCAAGCACCGCTCCTCTGGGCCCCGCCGTCTCGAGCACCGCTCCGCTGGGCCCCGCCGTCTCAAGCACCGCTCCGCTGGGCCCCGCCGTCTCATGCACCGCTCCGCTGGGCCCTTCCTGTCAAGCACCGCTCCGCTGGGCCCGCCTTCTCAAGCACCGCTCCGCTGGGCCCCGCCGTCTCGAGCACCGCTCCACTGGGCCCTGCCGTCTCAAGCACCGCTCCGCTGGGCCCCGCCGTCTCGAGCACCGCTCCGCTGGGCCCCGCCGTCTCATGCACCGCTCCGCTGGGCCCTTCCTGTCAAGCACCGCTCCGCTGGGCCCCGCCGTCTCAAGCACCGCTCCGCTGGGCCCCGCCGTCTCATGCACCGCTCCGCTTGGCCCCGCCGTCTCGAGCACCGCTCCGCTGGGCCCCGCCGTCTCAAGCACCGCTCCGCTGGGCCCCGCCGTCTCATGCACCGCTCCGCTGGGCCCTTCCTGTCAAGCACCGCTCCGCTGGGCCCTTCCTCCATGCACTGTTAACGGTTCACTGTGCCCACCATGCCTCCTCCTTGACCAGTGGAGACTGTAATCCAAATGTTGGACTGTGGCTTTGCACTCCCCAGGATGGAACAGTGAGCAACCCACCAACTGTAGAGACTTGAGAGACTGTGGCTTTGCACTCTCCAGGATGGCACAGTAGGCATGGTGGCCCCTTCGTGGATCTGGCGTCGTGGACTCATGTGGCTGTGGTGCCCCCCCCTTCCCTTCCCCCTGAGGTGCCTGTAGTTTTTTCATCAGATGCCCCTGCAGTGTTCTCTCCAGAGGACTCAGGTCTCCTGTGTGGGCTTTGCCCTTGTGTTGTTACACTTTGGCCCACGGACACTTCGATTTTCTTTTGATGTGCAGGACTAATTGCCTCGGTTATCCATTGCACTGTATATGGAATTATTTTGATATTGATTATTTGGCTAGTTGACCATTACTTTTCAGAGCCTATTTTGTACATAAATTTTTATTCACAATTTAATTATGTCTTTGCATTTTTCCGTGGGGTTTGGGTGGTGTCACTGTGACTTGTTACTCTGCATTGGTGTGTACATAGTTTGGGGGGGTGGGGGTCGCATATGTGTGTGCCGTAAGCTTTCCTCCTCCCCCCTCCCGTGTGTCGTAGGTGCAGTACTCACCGTTGTCGTCTGCGCCGGCGTTCGTACTCGTGGTAGATGAGCAGGTAGACGAGAGCAGGTAGGATGTTTAATTCGGGTTCCATGCTGTCCTCCTTCCTCGTGGAGTGCGTAGAGGTGAGCGTTTTCCCGTTCGTAGTCTGTTTCCGCCGTGTTTTTATCGGCGGTGCTCCCGCCCCGGAAAAGATGGCGGATTGGCCTGTCATAATAGTGTGGGCGGTACATTGTCTGCCGCCTGTCTGTTGGCGGTGACCGCCGTGCTGTTTGTTTGTACCGCCGTGGCGGTAGGAGTGTTAATGTGGCGGGCTGTGTTGGCGGTTCCCGCCAGGGTCAGAATTCCATTTTTTGGACCGCCGGCCTGTTGGCGGGCTGGCCGCCGCTTTATCACCGACCGCCAGGGTTAGAATCACCCCCAAAATCTGAAAATTAGGCAGTTTCTGACAATTAAAAATAGTTTGGTACATGTGGTCCTAAGTGATAGTCGTACATGACTCAACAAACCTCAGGACTGCATTGTTAACATGTGTAGAGATGTGGACTACATCTCAGTACTGGGACACTAACAGTTTGTTCTTCTTGCATTCAACATGGCCACACACATTGCATGCAGCATGTCAAGACATCTGCTACTGCCATTCAGGAGCATTCTACTGTACACATTTGTCAATGTGATACACTCCAACAGGGCAACCGATCACTACACCCAGGTGGTCCAGCAGATACTGTTCTCTGGCCACCAGGTCAGCCCAGCGATGCTTCAGCTGTTGCGCATTCCTGCTTGTGTGGAATACTCGTTTGAGGTGTTAAAGCACCTTGCCCCACCGCAGCCGCCTTGCCTCTGTGTGATACCCCTGTATTACACACCCACCCATCTCCAGCATCAATGGCAGAAAGTGTCACACCAGACACACAAAGCCCCCAAGCTCCTCCTCCCCCAGGCTGGTCAGCCTCACCCTTCCCGATATGTCCTTGCACAACAAAGCAAAACAGAAAAAGTGTAAAGAGGAAGGGAAATATATGTTAAAAAAAAGAATCTTACAGCCCCAACCTAGGAACCCCAACTAACCCAACTAATGTAACCCCTAAACAGACACTGACAGTACAAATACAATCCAAAAGACACTAAACTACACAAAAGCACATACACAGGTACAATAAACAAACAGAATACACAAAAGACACAAGAGAGACATCACAACACAATCCAGACACCAGCAACACCGAGACACAGCCACACAGTCAAGAAAAAGCACAGACTATAAAGTGAACATGAAACTACACCCGCTGTGCCATGCCTGTAAACAGGATTTCCTACTACATCCCTTCCTGTCCCCTTTGCAGCCTGTTTTCCGTCAATTGTGTATTTTTATAACCATACGAAGTGTGCATGAATATTTTCAACACATAACCTATATGTGCGGCAAAATACCATGTATTACCTGTAAACTTCTATTTCAATAGATATCCGCATGCATGTGGTGAGCGGGTGGAATTAACGCGAAGGGACCATGTATGTTCAGTTAGCGTTTGTGTTTATTTTTGGTGCATTTGAGTCAAAAGGTTTGACTAATACTGTGATTGCATGATTTGAAATTATTTACCATGCATGCACCCTGTATCAAGATGAAAATAGGATGGTATGGCCTGCAGTGTGTGGTACAGTGTTTGGCCACATGTGGTAGAGCATGCAACTGTGTGTTTCTGAAGAAATGGCACGCAATACATTAGATGTAATGCTCATGTATGAATGAGTTACAAATGGGTATCTACATCTGATGGCAATTAGTGATCTACAACAGTGATAATATGTGTTTGTAATATGTGTTGACTCATTTGATGGGTGTAGTTGTTTGACTTTGTGGACATTATATTTCACTCAACAAACCAAAACTCAGGGATGATTGGGGATGGCTAATGAGTGCTATGTCAGATGTGTTACCCCTCATATCAAATTAATTGTTGGTTACAAAGTCATGGTGACATGTGTGGACCACACATATGTCGGCCATGTGTACATGTTTGGTACGTACTGTGTTTGAGACACTGTGCCTTAATTCCACCCATAAAATGTTAAGTACACGGCAGTTTGACTCATAAGAATTACCTATGTTACTTATGTTGCTGTGGTGGACCTGCTGCCCTGGCTGCATGTATTCACATATTTTCAGATGTGCATTCCACAGAAGTGTCCAGTTCAAGTGTGTGAACATGTTTACCTTGTGTCAGGATTGGGCTCCATGGTGTAACGGTTTAATGCGGGTCTAGTCAGGACTATGTTAGGGCCACCCCTTGAGCTCACAAAGTATCTTGCAAGGAAGTAGTGTACCAAAGCAGGAAAGCAGCGAAAGGCATACAAGAGGAAAGGGCAGCTATGGTAAGGCAGAAACAACAGAAATGTGAAGGCAGAGCAACCTTAGTGTGAGCGACATGAAAAACTTCCGCCCCATCTCTCTTCTGCCTTTCCCAGCCAAAGTAATAGAGAAGACCGTCAACAAACAGCTGACCACCTTCCTGGAAGACAACAACCTGCTTGACCCCTCACAAACCGGATTCCGAACCAACCACAGCACTGAAACCGCCCTCATCTCAGTCACAGACGACATCAGAACCCTGATGGACAACGGTGAAACAGTTGCCCTCATTCTTCTCGACCTCTCGGCTGCCTTTGACACCGTCTGTCACCGCACCCTAATCACCCGCCTCCGCTCCACCGGGATCCAAGGCCAGGCCCTGGACTGGATCGCCTCCTTCCTCGCAAACCGTTCCCAAAGAGTTTACTTCCCTCCGTTTCGCTCAGAACCCACCGAGATCATCTGCGGCGTACCTCAAGGCTCATCGCTCAGCCCAACACTCTTCAATGTCTACATGAGCCCCCTCGCCAACATCGTACGCAAGCACGACATCATCATCACCTCCTACGCCGACGACACCCAACTTATACTCTCCCTCACCAAGGACCCCGCCAGCGCCAAGACCAACCTACAAGAGGGTATGAAGGACGTCGCAGATTGGATGAGGCTCAGCCGCCTAAAGCTGAACTCCGAAAAAACGGAAGTCCTGATCCTCGGCAACACCCCGTCCGCCTGGGACGACTCCTGGTGGCCCACGGCCCTCGGCACCGCACCGACCCCCACAGACCACGCCCGCAACCTCGGCTTCATCTTGGACCCTCTTCTCACCATGACCAAGCAAGTCAACGCCGTGTCCTCCGCCTGCTTCCTCACCCTCCGCATGCTCCGCAAGATCTTCCGCTGGATCCCCGCCGACACCAGAAAAACCGTGACCCACGCCCTCATCACGAGCCGCCTGGACTACGGCAACACCCTCTATGCCGGGACCACAGCCAAACTCCAAAATCGCCTGCAACGCATTCAAAACGCCTCGGCCCGCCTCATCCTCGACGTACCCCGCAGCAGCCACATCTCCGCACACCTGAGACACCTGCATTGGCTCCCAGTCAGCAAATGGATCACCTTCCGACTTCTCACCCACGCACACAAAGCCCTCCACGACAAGGGACCGGAATACCTCAACAGACGCCTCAGCTTCTACGTCCCCACCCGCCTCCTCCGCTCCTCTGGCCTCGCACTCGCTGCTGTCCCTCGCATCCGCCGCTCCACGGCGGGTGGGAGATCTTTCTCCTTCCTGGCGGCCAAGACCTGGAACTCCCTCCCCACCAGCCTCAGGACCACCCAGGACCACTCCACTTTCCGGAGACTCCTAAAGACCTGGCTGTTCGAGCAGCGATAACCCCCCTTTTTCCCCTAGCGCCTTGAAACCCACACGGGTGAGTAGCGCGCTTTATAAATGTTAATGATTTGATTTGATTTGAAGAAATATGAAGCGGGTCAGTAATGGACAACAAGCAGGGCTTATCACTAAGATTGTACACAGGGGAGGGCTCAGAAGTTTCCACAGCAACAGGGAACGTCAGTGTCTCTGTGCAGATTAATCTTACAGATAGTCACCACGTAAGCCCCATAGAAGGAGGCAGCAGAAGTGATTCTGTGTCTGGACCCTTAGGGCACAAACAAGGATTGTACTTACATGCACAAGACTAGCCCTTGTGAGTCTGGCTGAAGACACAGTGGCAATTCCTGAAATACAGCCATTACACACTGTCACTGTTAGGCACTAATGACTGCATGCAACACTAGACAAAGGATGGAGGCTGGAGTTGCCTCCTGGAAGCCAGGAGCCATCCCAAATACAAAGGAAAACATTTCTAGACAGGTGAGGACTAATAGGCCACTTACCAGACATGATAACCCAATAGGAAACAGAAAGAGAGGGAAGCAACGTGGAGGCAAAGCCAGGCACAGGGAACAGGCTCAGGTTGACGCAAAGGATGGAACAGGTCTGGGAAACAAAAAGCAAACTCTGACAGATACAAACATGAACAACTGAGAAACAGGGAGCAGACTCTGAACTGGAAGAAGCTGGAACAGGACTGGGTAAACAGAGAGCAGGTTCAGGCTGAATCAGGACTGTAACACAATCCAACAAGGGGTTGTAGGAAAGCACCATCTTCCTTGGCATGTTACCCCAATTTTTCACATGTATGTCAGTATGCTTTTGCCTGTCTCACTGGGATCCTGCTGGTCAGGACCCCAGTGCCCACAGTTTATGGCCTAATGTGTATGCCTGTGTAGTGCCTAACAGTGTCACAGAGGCTCTGCGAATCAGAACCTCAGTACTTATGCTCTCTCTGCTTTTATATTTGTCACTGTAGGCCAGTGACTTCATTTACCAATTTCAATTGGCACACTGGACCCCCCTTATAAGTCCCTAGTATATGGTACTTAGGTACCCATGGCATGGGGGTTCTAGGAGATCCATATGGGCTGCAGCATTTCTTTTGCCACCCATAAGGAGCTCCGACAAACACTTAAACAGGACTGCCACTGCAGCCTGCGTGAAATAGTGCACACATGATTTCACAGCCATTTTCACTGCACTTATGTCATTTATACGTCACCTACATCTCTAACCTTCACTTGCTGAAGGGTAGGTGCAAAGTTACTAAGTGTGAGGGCACCCTTGCACTAGCAAAGGTCCCCCTACATATCTCAGGGCCAATTCCCCGACTTTTTGAGTGCGGAAACGCCATTACATGTGTGCACTACATACAGGGTTCTGCCCTGCTGGGGTCTGAGCAGCTCAGTCCCAGGAAGGCAGAACAAAGCATTTCCTTTGGGAACAGGGTGTTACACCCTCTCCCTTTGGAAATAGGTGCTACAGCTGGGGAGGGGTAGCCTCCCCAGCCTCTGGAAATGCTTTGAAGGGCATAAGCCAGTCTACACCAGTTCAGAGACCCCTTGTCCACTGACCTGGCACGAAACTGGACAAAGGAAAGGGGAGTGACCACTCCCCTGTCCATCACCACCCTAGGGGTGGTGCCCAGAGCTCCTCCAGTGTGTCCCAGACTTCTGCCATCTTGCTTTGCAAGGTGTGGGGGCACTCTGGAGGCCTCTGAGTGGCCAGTGCCAGTAGGTGACGTCAGAGACCCCTCCTGAAAGGTCCATACCTGATAAGTTAGCCTTTCCCCCTCTGAGGGCTATTTAGGGTCTCTCCTGTGGGTTCTCTTCAGATTCTGCTTGCAAGTTTCCTTGAGGAATCCTCTGTAACAACTTCAGACTCTTCTGACCTCGCATCAACTGCAGCCTGCTCCAAGAAATGCTGTAACTGCAACAAAGTGTCTACAAGAGACAATTTTCTTCAGCAACCTCAGCTCCAAGTCGGCAACTGCAACAGTTTCCACTTTGTGCACACTCTGGGGACTCCGTGTCTTCATCCTGCACTAGAAGGACCAAATAAAACTCCTGCGGAGTGATGGAGTCACTCCCCTGCTCCAAGCAGGCACCTTCCAAGACGACGACCGGTACCCTGGGACTCCTCTCACAGCAACGAGCATGCTCCTAAGGACACAGAGGGTAGACATCTTCGACATAGACTGTCCTGAGGTCCTGCTGACACAATTTGGGGGAAGTAAGACCTTGCCTTCCCTGAGAACGAAGGTACCCCGGTGTACTGCGTGTTCTTCACCTCCTGAGTCCTCTATACACTCTTTGCAAAATTTCTTCATGCACGTGCTGGCCCAGGTCCCCAGCACTCCATCCTGTAATGCTCAACTCGCTGAGTTGTTCTCCGGCGGCGTGGGACCTTCTTTTGTTGTGCTCCATCAACCACATATTGCACCTCCTTTGAACCTGGATCCTGTGACTCATGGGGGTGCTGGCTGGCATCCTTAAGGCTCTCTAAAATGCTGATAGCCCCCCCTTCCTCCTCACACAGGGTTGAGGCCCCCAACTGCCCCTGGGTCCATCCAGCCCCATTTTGATGCTGAATGCACTTTTGTGGTAGCCAAAGATTGTTGGTGACTTCCAACACAAAATTATATCTGAAACTATCTTCATGCCGTGGAACATCTTTTGCATCATGCAGGAACCCGCTGGCATCTTCCTAGGGTGCATTTCTGCAGTCTTTGACTAACCATGGACTCTTCTTTTGCACCATCTTCTGGATTGGCAGGGGTTCCTGGCCTTCCTGGAACTTTTTTTGCCTTTTGTACTTAGTCCCCTTCCTTTGCAGGTCTTCAGGTCCAGGAATCCAGCAGTTGTTCTTTGTAGACTTGGTTGGCTGCTGCAAAATCCCAATCATGAGGTGTAGTGTGTCCTAAGGAAACTTGTAGTACTTTACTCCTGCTTTTCTGGGCTCTGAGGTGGGGTAATTTACTTACCTTTACTGTATTCTTACTCTCCCTGGGATTCTGCACACTCTACACTTGTCTAGGGGGAATTTGTGATTCACATTCCACTTCTTAGTATATGGTTTGTGTTGCCCCTAGACCCATTTTCTCCCATTGCATTCTATAGCATTTCCTATTCTTTGCATTGTTCTATGGCTATTTACTTGTCTACTTTTGGTGTCCAGTGTATATATTGTGTATAATACTTACCTCCAGAAGGAGTACTGTCTGTAAGATATATTTGGTACAGTCTCACCCAAATAAATACCTTTATTTTTGATAACACAGAGTATTGTCTTTACTTGTGTATAAGTACTGTGTAACTATAAGTGGTATTGCATGAGCTTTGCATGTCTCCTCTAAGCTCTGCTATAGCTACCACTATCAGCCTACGCTGCTAGAATACTACTACATTTCACTAATAAGGGATAACTAGACCTGGTATAAGGTGTAAGTACCCAAGGTACCCACTACAAACCAGTCTAGCCTCCTACAGGGTTCTAGAACACAAAGGAATCGTACTCCAATGCACGGCAAGGAGCTTCAGGGAATGGCAGCTTATAAGCAGTTCCAGACAGCAGCAAGGCCAGGGCAGAGTCACATGGCTGGGCTTTCCAAGAGACGTCACAGGTTTTTGCAGCTTCAGTCTCTCACAAGTCCAGGAGGAGAGAATCCATTAGAAAGGGACAACCAAACTTCTCCCCTAGGAAGCAATGTACAGAAGATTACAGGTCTTACTGACTACCAGGCAGTGCATTATGGGACCTGAAGTCCATGGAAACTAATGTAGCTCTTCTATAGCATGCCATATGGAAAAGGGAAGCAAACAGGAGCCAGAAAGGGACTCTGGGTGAGTGTTAATGATGATTCAAGGGTACAGATAGTCTATTTACAGCGCCCCCTAGAGATGGGAGGGCAGAGACGTAACACATGGCAGTGGCAGTACTTATTTCCAGGGATGGACTTGGCAGGGCATGTCTTCTGAACATTGCTTGTCATACCTGGGACGCTCATGCTATCCATTTTCAAAATTATGCCCCCCTTGTCACACAAGCTCCTTGCAGAGATAGCAAACGTCACACTTACTAATGTAAGGGGACTGTACATACATTCCTGTTTCCACTGATATTTCATATCCACTGCCTCATGTATGGGGCGCTGATTTACCTTATGATTGGAGATGTCATAGTTGTGTGTCATGTGCTACTGTAGACCATGTTGGCCACGTGTATGTGTGTCTTCTGCTGTGGTACATTGATTTTGTCCTTCATATGTGAAATTTAAAAGATGAGTATTTTTTATATGTGTATGATGCTTGTTGTACAATTATGCACATCACATGTGATTTTGCATCAGAAGTAGTCAGATTTGTCTTTGTAACATGCTCCCTGAGGTAATACTCACATTCCTAAAGAACATGTATGGAGAAAGAAGTAACCAGAGAATGACAGTGTGATCAAGTAAGGTGTATAATTTACATATCATAACAAGCTGTCTAGAGTGACAATTGGTTTAAAAAATGTTGAACAATTTGCTGTCTGCGGCTCATTCCTGCAGCTGTGTTTTGCTGTTTCCCCCTCATTTTCCCTTGCACCATCCTCCTCCTCCTCAGGCAATTCTTGCTCTGGCTCATATAGAGGGAGGTTCCTCCTCACACATGTTGTGCATGATAGCACATGTAAGTATGATTTTGCAAAGAATGTGTGAGGCATATAGGAGGCTGCCTCCTGTGATGTCCAGGCACCTGAATCTGGACTTCAGGATGCCAGAGGTCCTTTCTACAATGGTGTGTGTCCTCCGATGTGCCTCATTATAGGCATACTCTGCTGCTGTGCTTGGGTTGGGGAATGGGGTCATGATCCATGGCTAGGTCCTGTAAACCTGATCCACTGCAAAAGATAATAGGAGTGAGTATTTTGTTAGTGCTTGCAACAGAAATGTCAAGTAGCATGGCAGTTGATATCTTGTGACTTGTGTGTTTTTATGGCATTGTGTGAGATCCTGGGCTTCTGTGAGGTTTTTTCTGCAGTGGGTTGTTTGACTTGACAACTTGTGTTTGGGTCATTGACCTGGGATCTATGATTTTGTTTCCAAACTTCTGATCAGTATGGATGTTCCAAGCGTTGTGTAGTATCCAACATGTTTTAGTGTGCTTTCACTGGAGGGGACATGATACTTCCACACACACACACACTAGGGCCCATATTTATCCCTTTTGACGCACAACTGCGCCAACGCAGTTGTGCGTCAAAAATGTTATCGCCGGCTAACGCCATTCCAACGCACCATGTGGGCGCCTTATTTATGGAATGACGTTAGCCGGCGGCCCTCAAATTACCTGTCATCAAAGAGCCGTAAACAGATTGACAATCTCCCACTTAGGAGGTCCTACGCCATACCTAATGCCAGCGACTTATTCGCTCCCAAACTCTTCCTCTGTTGTTTTAGTGCCCCTTCTTATCAGAGACCTCCTCACGATCCAGTCTTATTGTCACACCCCCAATGCCTTAAGCTTGGAACAAATATTCTCTTTTTAAAACAAGTCCCGAAATTGCTACCAGGACTCAGCGAGGATCATGAGTCTAGGGTTAACAAAGTAATCCACTTGCTACGACACCAAAGAAATTGTCTATCGGTCATACGTTCAGATATCTGTTACACTAAGAGGTGGTGTCCTTTAGGGTCAACCCATGACGTAATTTCAATTGAGTTTTATAATAGATCCCTGGTAGAAAACCATATTCTGTTCAATGACCAAACTCTCCATCTTATGGAACAAAGAAGGGGACATATCACCTTAGAGACAGTACTGGAGATGGAAGGCCAACCACAAATTTATGGTTACTCATGCAACAATGTAACTAGTAACCAGTCCAGGTATGTCGACTCTATCCGGCCTAACCCAGTATGACTGGCAATAGCCCAGGTAACAACTCTTGGGACTAGTTTAGCGGAACCCAGTCCGATGATTTCTGATGGACCTACCGACACAGAGTTGATTCCTGAGAGGCCCAACCTACAGCCACTAAGCCCGGTCTTTGAGGAAAAAGGCATATCAATTATGACATGGAATTTAGCTGGCCTAGGGAGGAAATTAGACGATACTGACTGGTGTTCTTACATTAACACCCAAGACATATGTCTTTTTCAAGAAACATGGGCTGAAGAGCTGATTACCCTAGATGGGTTTCTTTCCTTTAATGTGGCTGCTCAACCCTCCACAAAACCGACAGGTCGAGCCAAAGGAGGACTTCTGATGTTAATAAACAAAACTGTGCAGTGCACATATAAGACTATAAAGTTTGATAGCCCAGACCTGATGGGGCTACAAATCACATTCCAACAGGATTTTACCATAATTTTTGTCAATGTTTATGCCCGTTCGGTTTCGCGAGGGGTTGAGTCCCAAGTTTTAAAACAGCTTCTTGATTTTCTAGACACTTTACAATCAACCTCCTATCTAATAATAGCCGGGGATGTAAATTGCACTTTTGAACCCTCTGTGATACTAACTGGTCTCACAGAGGATGAAGATCAAACATGGGGGATTGCACAGCTGACTAGTGATAACAACTGCCCTAATTCCAGTGTAGCTATCCAATTGGCATCCCTTTGTTTGAAACATGGTCTCAGGGCATGCAATGGCCGCATGCCCTCTGACCTGGATACTGCACCCACTTTTAAACGTGGTTCAATTACAAGCGTAATCGATTATTTCCTAGTGGATGTGAGATTGTGGCCCTTTTTGAATGATATGAAAGTGGATGTTAGAACCGAAAGCGACCATTATCCCTTGCTACTTTCTATGTCAGGCGATGTTTTTGGTAGGACCTTGAACAAACAAACTACTTTGGTTCCTATTCCTACCATGAACATCACATCTACAAAGGTCAAGTGGCCAAAGGTCCAGTCAAATCCTTATCTGTCCAGCGAGATTTATCAGGCTTTCATAGACATTCTTGCTCCATACAGTGACCATGATTCCAATGATATCCCCTTCTTATCCATACATGAAAATATGATTATTAGATTACAACGTGTATTCTATAGGAAGGTTGGGGCAAGACACCAAAGAGCTACTTCTAGCTCATGGTTTGACAAGTCCTGCCATACGGCCGAGAAAGGATTAAAAGGTGCCCTCAAGGAAGGAACCCATGGGGAAATACTACTAGCTAGAGGTATCTATAAAGAATCCATTACCCGAGCAAATAAAATCTGGGAAGACACTACCTGGCAGGAGTTGTTGGATGCTACTCAATCCAACAACAATAAATTGTTTTGGGAATTGTTAGGCAAGCGAGGGAAAGAGGGCAGGATTGGTGTGAGAAGCCATATACAGCCAGAAAGATGGGTCGAGCATTTTTCGGGCCTATATGGAAAAATTGAGACCCCCACAATTTCAGTTACAGAGGAAGCAGGCCAAGATTTTCTCTCTACTCCTGATGAGCATCACGGCCCAGCTCCCCTCGTAGGGGGCCCACTGGATTCTAAGAGCCATATCCGCTTTACTACCAAAGAAACAGCCAATGCTATTAGTACGTTAAAACTTGGGAAAGCTCTGGGTCCAGACAAAATTCCGGGGTATCTTTATTCATCAGAACCAATAGTCTGGACCTGGTACATCAACACACTCTCCAATAAAATTGCTGAAGGGGGGGCAGATTCCCACGACATGGAAGGGTGCAGAAATTATTCCCATCCATAAAAAGGGTAATGCAAACCTCCCGACAAACTATAGACCAATCAGTCTAATTGATAATATCCAAAAAATATTTGCCAGCAACTCCTTGGTAGATTAACCCATTGGGCCAAAGATCAGCACATTCTTTCCCCTCTTCAAGCTGGATTTCGACTAAGGATCAGTACAGTAGATCAGGCCTTTAGACTGGCCATTCTGTACTGGAAATATACAGCCCTGGCAAAACAACCATTATACATCGCTTTTGTTGATTTGAGATCAGCTTTTGATCTAGTCCCGGGGGAAAAGTTGTGGAGGTGCTGCAAAAAATAGGGACTCCGGCCAACTTAATCCAACTTCTGAAGCGGTTGCATGAGGACACATATGCGCAGGTGAGATGGGGAAACTCAGGCGAACTAACGGACAAAATCCCCATAAATAGGGGTGTTCGCCAGGGTTGTGTGTTGGCACCATTTTTATTCTCTATTTTTATCAATGAGGTTGCACAGGTTTTAATGATGTGCCAGAATGACGCCCCCACCTTATGGGCCCAAAAAATTCCAATCCTTCTTTTCGCTGACGACTCTCTTCTTATTTCTAAATCTCCCATGGGCCTCCAAACTCTTATCAATAGATTTAACTCCTTTTGTCAAGATCACGGCCTAGAGCTGAACCATAAAAAAACCAAGTTAATGGCGTTCCGTTCAGGAGTGCGGAAGAAATGTACTATCCATTTAGAAGGGAACCTCCTGGATAAGCTTTCTTCCATCGATTATTTGGGCATAAGGTTTACTGATAATCTGAACTGGGCAGAACAGATCAATAAAAGTGTGGGTCGCCTGCAGCACGGTGCGGCATCAATCCTGCGTTTCTATAGGGGTACAACAGCAAAAACTGTCTCCCCGGCAATTAAGATCTATATTGCCAGAGCACAGGGTGCCGCCGCATACGGAGCAGAGGTCTGTTTTTTTTTTTACTGTAACAGGCTCACTATCAGTGAGAACAGTTTTGCGAGGTCCTTGTGTGCCTGTCCTCCTAGTACTCCATTGATACCACTGTTCTTAGATCTGGGCCTGAGACGCATAGCCAACCTCATTATTTTAAGACCATTATTATATTGGATAAGACTATGGACTGTCACAGAATTAGATGTTTATAAGACCTCACTCCACGACCTGCTAATGTGCTCCAACTCAACCTCTGTTCCTTGGGTCAAACATGTATCCAGTTAGTTTAATAAACTTGGTCTTAGCCATTTTTGGGAGGAACCCCATAAACTAGAAAAGGCTCACTCCATTGTACTGAAACGCATATATTGGTCCTATGTACGCAACTATTATATCACTCACAGAACCTATGGCACCTTAACAAATCGTTTTACAGATTTTAAGTGGTATCCACAATTTGAACCATATTTAGACAATATTCCTGACATTCTCGGTAAAAGCTTGTATGCCAGATTCCGTTTCGGGTCTTTGCCGCTGAAGTCATTGATGTGCAAATGGGGTGCAAAAACAGATACAAGTACATGCCCGGTTTGTGGTGCAAAATCGGAAACGGTTGAACATTTTATGTTTTTTTGCCCTGCTTACTCCCTTCCTAGGTCTAAGTGGATCCGTCACATTTGTCGCGAAATGGGGATAAGAGACTGTGCCTCTGCTTTGAGGATCCTAAAAAGTCACCATTCCACGGTTTTAATACTTGCTGTCAGTAAATATTTAGTAGTAGCATGGCGAATTTGCAATTCCATTGCTAGGACTGTGTTTTAATTCAGAGCCCTACTTTTTACTTTTGACTTTTAAAAGAACTGCAGGAGGGGGGCTGAAACCGTATTATGTGTATTATGTGTACTGAGAATTTTAATTGAATCATGCTCTTAGGCACTTATGTTTTATATTTTTACCTATGTATCTAAGTATTATTATTATTATTATCATCGGTTTTATTTTTATTCCTATTATTATTATTGTATATTCGCTTTGATGATCAATTGATCGAATAAAGCATGTGTTAAACGAAAAAAAAAAAAAAACGACATTAGCCGGCACTGCGGACTGGTGTGCATCAAAAAAATGACTCACACCAGGCAGCGCCGGCGTATGGGAAAATGTGGGTTGTGTGTCAAAAAAGTGGGCAAGTCAGGTCTGAGGCAAAATTCAGGCCTGAAACCGGATTTGCGCCATTTTTTTTTACGCCCAACCTCCATTGACATGACTCCTGTCTTAGCAAAGACAGGAGTCATGCCCCCTTGCCCAATGGCCATGCCCAGGGGACTTCTGTCCCCTGGGCATGGTCATTGGGCATAGTGGCATGTAGGGGGGCCCAAATCAGGCCCCCCTATGCCACAAAAAAATCTGAAAAAAATACTTACCCGAACTTACCTTTACTTCCCTGGGATGGGTCCCTCCATCCTTGGGTGTCCTCCTGGGGTGGGCAAGGGTGGCAGGGGGTGTCCCTGGGGGCAGGGGAGGGCACCTCTGGGCTCCTTCCGAGCCCACAGGTCCCTTAACGCCTGCCCTGACCCAGGCGTTAAAAAACGGCGCCCATCTGGCTGTGCGTCGTTTTTTAAGGCCCACCCCCTCCTGTGCGTCAAAATGACGTCAGAGTATAAATATGGGGCACAGGTCTTAAAGTCATTTTTTGGAAGGGAACGCCTACCTTGCATATAATTAACGCAAGGCTGGTTCCCCCTTCCAAAAAACTACGCACATGGTGGAATTTTGACGCCCGGGCGGGTCGGACGTCAAAGTATAAATATGGGGCAGTGTTTGCGCCGATTGTGCGTCAACATTTTGGATGCACATTCGGTGCAAACAGAGTATAAATATGCCCCTAGATTCCAATATGGTAGTAACATGGTTGCATTACATGGCCTTGCCATCCCATCCAATTAGACAAATGTCATTGCAGATGAAATGCAACAGTGAGGCTCTTTGATTAGGCTTGGTGACAATGCACAACACATCTCCATAAGTTGGCAGCACTGAGGTGTTCAGTATTGACAATGCATAATTGTCCCATGTGTGGCTTGTTTCTAGGAAAACCTTTGTAGTTCCCTCTGCTACCTCTGTAACCATGCACCTACAGTACCTAACTTCTCCAGGTAACCTGGCTAACTGCTTTGTGGAGGTGGATGTATCTGTGCAGGAAGGGCCATCTCGCTGTACATCTGTTATTTTCATGGACAATTGGCTCTTTCAGTGTTTGCAGCAGTGTGCAATTTGCATTAGTTGCACATCACAATGTATTCATAGCACAGTCCACTTCATTATTGCGACCTGGCAACGGCACCCCAGGAGTGATGTATGATGTTGGGACTGCCTCAGTATTTCTGTGTCACCTACATGTGAGTTAGCATCATCATACTATGTGTCTCATGGTGTTAGACCTGCAGCAACACACATTGCACACCCCTTTCACACTACATACTGCTTAGGAGGGTGTCAGATTGACTATGTGGCCTAATGTAAATATAAATGGTTCATCTTCCAAGTTGTACTTCCAGTGCAGGCTATGTCAATGTCACTGTGTGCTTTGACATTGTCCCTTGTAGCACTAGAGTAGCAGCTAATGTTTGTGGCACCCGTCATTTGTCCAGAGGTGTGTATCCCATTGTTTCAGGGTGCACAACATAACTACCAGTGTCACACCTCAGTGTCATACTGACGACGTGCCAATGTAGTGTTGTATGTTTTGTGTGTCATACAGGGTTTCTGTGCTGTGTGTATATTGCTAGGGTTATGGACTTACCAACAAGAAGGCCATTGCCATATTGTCCATCCTGGAGGTGCTGATTGATCATAGTTGGTGGAATATGAAGGAATCATGTACACTCCCAGGATATTTGGCCAAGTTGTTGGTGAACACTCCCTGGTGGTCAACTATGGCCTACACATTGATGGAGTGTGTGTGCTTTCTGTTCCGGAATAGATGCTCTGTTGCTGCAGGTGGTACGATCGGACATGGGTGCCATCAATTCCACAGAGCACATGTGGGAAGCAATGGATTTGATAAAACCCATGTTTTATCTCCTACTGCTTCTGCTGGGTGTTGGGGAAGCTGATGTGGTGGGGTGTGAGGGAGATGGTGGCATCTAAGTCCTTGGGCAGGAAGGCGGAGAATGAGGGCTGTGATACCCCAGTGGCCAGGGCCCCTGTTGTTTGGAAGGAGCCACTTGCCAAATATGGAGGACAGTTAGCAGATTGGTCACCGGTGGTATATTGTTTGGTATGCCTTACCCAGGCATTAAATATTGATGCAAATCGGGTTTAGCGTAATTTTTGGGGTCCGCATCCCACCCTTGCATCATTTTTGCCCTTTTGGATTAATATGGCGCTAAGGTGTTTGAGTCATTTTTTGGACGGGAATGCCTACCTTGTACCTCATTGACTCAAGGCAGTTTCACACATCCTTAAAATGACGCATACTCCATATTTTTGACGCTAGACTGGTCTAGCATCAAAATAGAAATATGGAGTTAAGTTTGCGCTGGATTTGCGTAAAAAAAAATGATGCAAATCTGGAGCAAACAGAGTATAAATATGGGCCCAAGTGCCCAGATCTGCAAGAAAGTGGCGCTTTGGTCTTGATGCACCACTTTTCGTGCACCGTCCCTGCCACACCCAACGGCATCATGATTGCACCGTATCTACAATACGGCACACCATGGCACTCGTTTCCACAATAATGTCATAATTTATGATGCTATTGTGGCGCTTTGCTGGATTAGCGCCATAAATTATGGTGCTAGTGCAGCAAAGCACTAGGGAGGCCTATAGGTTACAATGGGCCCATTATTTTAATGCCTGCCCCCAAGCAGGCATGAAAAATTATGGAAAACATTTTTGCAGTAAAATCTTGTAGATTTCACTGCACCATTTTTTGCAGCCTCCCAGCGTGGGAACACCCCCTTGCATACATTATACCTGGCACAGGTATAATGTGGTGCAAGGGGTTACAAAGTGCATAATACTAGCATTGCGTCACTTTGTAAATATGGCACACAGTGGGGGCCTCCTTAATGCCACATTAGCGTAAAACAACATGATGCAAGTGTGGAGGATTTGGCACAAGGGCCTTGTAAATCTGGCCCAAAATGATTTCAATTAATTCAGTAATTGCCTTCTACATTATGATTCAGATAACCAAGCTCCTAGTCCTATTCAAAATAATCGAGCAGCTAAGTAACTCTAATGAAAATGCAAAAAGCTATGAATGTTATGGGTCAACTCCCCACAAGCAAAAAACAAGCATTAGCAAAGCCCGTTCTTCAGGTTTTATGTGTCAATACCTATAAACAGAGACATTGACAAATGCTGTTTTTACGTGAGTTTCCTGCAAAGATACAGTTTATTACATTAAAGCCTGCACTTTTAGTTTTGCCAGTGTTAGGGGAAAAAAGTAGCAAAAAAGAATTGTGTGTGATTATTTTTTGTATTCATCACATCTAAAATAGTCTAATTTATTTCAGTAACACACTTTCTACAAGGAGGATGATACACCAAATAAACAATTGTATGATGTGAGAGACTAGTACTCCTCTTGGTGGAGCCAAAGTCCACTCTATGAATGTTTAAAGAATTGGTAAAACTACATCCTGAGGATAGTTGTAATTTCAAGCGAGATTTAATGAAGAAGCTTCAGTGCTTCTCACAAAGGGATATATCTTAAGACATTCATAGTTAGCTTACATAAAAATAGATACCTCACCTGGTCTGTGCTCGCTCTAACCAGATCCTATCCACTCAGATCCTAACTCATCCATTTTAACCTCATATAAACCATTACAAGCAATCAGTTACTATCATATATTGCACCAAATGTGTCTCAGGGCCAGACTTGGAACTCAAAGCAGCTCTGGCAACTTTGTTAGACCAGCCCCTGCACAGAGGTTGGAAACGAGAGATAGTAGATTATTCTGGATTTTTATTTTTGCTACTGGGGGCCGATATTGCAGCACCATTGCAAAACTGGCCGCCAGTAACAAAACCGACCCCACCCCTCCAACCTCCAGGGAAAATACCTGCTACAGCTTGTCCGGTCCTGCTCAGTTAGAGAATCTATGTATATATATGACCATGCTAAAATACTAAATTGAAAATAAAAACACTAAGGGGCATATTTATACTGATTTGCGTATTTTTCTTTTGTGCAAACTTAACACCATATTTATATTTTGATGCCAGACCCATCGAGCGTCAAAATAATGGGGTTAACATAATTTTTCAGATGCGTGAAACCTCCTTGAGTCAATGAGATGCAGGGTAGGCGTACCCGTCCAAAAAATGACTCAAACACCCCGGCGCCATATTTATCCACCTGGACAAAAAAGACTCACGGGTGGGAGCAGACCCACAAAATGATGTTAACACTGATTTGCGTCAAAATTTAACACCTAGGTCAGGGATGAGGCAAACAAACCACTACTTAAGGAAAACATACAGAAGCAACATTACAACTCACAGGACAAGAAGGAGGTCATACTGATACAGCTTGCTGGACAGTGTAGAGGACAGCAACAACTACAGCAATCACCACCACTACAACGCGGCCCTCAAAGGCAATGCAGAAGGCAGGAGAGGCTCTTCAGAACCAGGACAACCCTCCTTGGCCTCAAGGACCTGGATATAATTAGGACTTATAGACTGAACCAGCAAGCCATACTACGCCACATTGAGCCTCAAATTGCAGCCAGCCTGCAGACCCCACACAACATACCACCTATAACAAAGCTGTTCGCTGTCCTGCACATTCTGGCAAGTGGCTCATTCCAAAAAACTGGTGCTCTGGTTGCTGGTGTCTCACCGCCGTTGTTCTCTGCATTCCTGCCAAAGGTTTTAGATGCCATCATCTCCCTGACACCCCACCACATCAGATTTCCCAACACCCAGAAAAAGCAGCAGGAGACCAAACAGAGGTTCTATCAAGTACATGGCTTCCCAGATGTGCTTGGTGCAATGGACTGCACACATGTCCAGGTTGTACCAACTGCAGCAACCGATCACTTATGCCGGAATTGCATGCACACACATTCCATTATTGTGCAGGGCATAGTGGACCACCGTGGATTATTCATAAACATTTTGGCCAAGTATCCTGGGAGTGTCCATGATGCCTACAAATTCTGGCACAATATGATGAATGCATAGTTCCTGGATGGACAATTTGGAAATGGCCTACTTGTGGGTAAGTTTACAAATCTAGTAATGTACACACAACACCCCAACCCTGTCGGACACACAAGACATACACCACTACAGTAAAATACGGCCAGGGTTACACACATGTGCAGGTGATAACACATATGTAACATGCTGCAGTATAGCACAATCAGTGCCCAGCACCAATAAACACACCCACATGTATGTAACACGCTCACAACCTGACAGGCACACTACAGGAGGGACAGGCACAGACATGAAAACAGCAGAACTACACCGACCACTACAAGTGGCCTCAGGTTGCCCACTATCTACACATCACACACACTTCACCAAACAAACAGTAGCACAGACACATCAAGGGCATACCCCATGGCCATGTCATGTAACTTCCAAATAGGGGCTGATGTCCCGAGTCTTGTTGTGCTAATCACTGCCAGAAAAAATATCAAGCACCACACAACTTGTGCCAATACCTATTGTATTTCATCAACACATACCTAACTTACCTGAAGTGTACAGAGACATATGCCTGACACAAAGGCTCACACATACAGGAGTACAAGATCAATCACCAATACATACCATGTGCCAGATGTGTTAGAAGTGGAACCACAGGCACTGTAGTGCAACCTCATATGCAACACTCACTGACTCACAACACCATCATGTGTGTAACAGATACAAGAAATGCCCTAACAGGGGGCAGAGACACAGTCAGACATGGCAGATCATGGATATCATAGTGGGACTCAGTAGGAGACAACAGGACATCACTGACCCCACATGCACTGTGCCAAGGGACACATTTGCTAAGTAGCTGAGCTGCATCCCATAGTCTGCACTGTGCATGTGTCAACAGTAGAAATGCACGTTATTGTTTTGGAAGATAGGAGAGACACTGCTAGTTATGTTGATCATCCGGTGACAATGGGACACACATCCTTGGACACCTCATGGCTGACAAAAACATTAGATGCTACTCTGGAACACCAAGGGAACAATGTAATAGCCCACAGTTTCATATTCATGGCCTGCACTGTATGTACATAATGGCAGATGACCATCTCTACATTACTTTAAGCCACATTCTAAATTGCCCACCCTCCCATGCTGCATGTAGCGTGGAAGGGGTATGCAATGCTTCTCCCTGCATGTCTGTCACTACAAGATACATAGCATGAAGGTACACACTCACATGTTGCTGTCCCCTAAGACTTGAGTAAGTGCCAGCAAAAAATACCACCCCAGGGGTGCAGTATGCAAATAGGAGGTAGACGGTGCTATGAACTTAGGTGAATGTGGCACAAATGCATGCTGCACAGGGTTGCACACACAGAAAGAGCCAATTGGCCATCAAAAAAACATATGTCCATGGTGGTGTACCATACAGCACTGATAGATTCACCTCCACATGGCAGATTGAAGGTACCCTGGTGTAGGGCAGGTAGCGTTGGTGCATGGCTACACATGTGGAACTAGCACAGGGGACAACAAAATGTTGCCAAGTAACATGTCACACATGGGACATCCTTGCATTGTTGTAATGTTGCAGGACACATCAGCCAATTTAGGAGACATATTGTGCATTCACACTAACCAATTTCATAGGCCCTAAGAGTCACACCTCATTTGCAATGACACATTTCAAAGGGGATTGGATGTCTAGGCACTGTAGTGCTACCATGTTGCCACCACATCTGACCCCATTGTGTTGTCAGGATCTGTCATGTCCCCTCTACTGATAGCACACTGATACAAAAGTGCCCTACAAAACGCATGGTACATACATAATGACTATCAGTGTGGAATCCAAATCAAGTGTTCTAGGTCCTTGACCCATACAGAAGATTGTCATGTACAACAACATTGTGCTGAAGTAAGATCACACAAGGTTAGGAACTCACACCAAATCACAAATACATATGAGCCACAACCAGATCATAATATCAACTGCCATGCTACATGACTTACATCTGTCAAGCCCTCACAATGATTTACTCCTGTAATCTTTTGCAGCGGATATGAGTTATGGCATTCAGCCATGGATAATGACCCAATTTCCCAATACACCATATTGGATTGGGAATACATCACAGAAACCTATAGAAAAGACACCATGTTAAAAAAGGTTCCAAAGGCATGCAGGGAAAAAGAAGGCATGCTGGGAAGAAGAAAGAACATGGCAGCTAGAAAAGAGCATAAGTACAGGAAGAAATGAAGAAAGAGGAAAAGAAGAAAGAAAACTTGAAGGAGAGAACATAAGGGTGTGTGTGGAGGGAGGCAGGAACTAGTGAGGGTGCACCGCGCCCGTAACTCGTCGAGGCCCCATGCCCAATTTGGGGCCTCGAGCAAAATAGGGAATAGCAGGGGTACTGCACGCCCTTCCGCCGTGGATCGCGGCCCCACCCGACCCAAATGCTCGGCTCACGCCACAGCCCACGGTGCGACAGTAGGTCTCCCCCCCAAAGCCCAGGGTTTGTGCGGAAAGAGCCGAAAAAACTGACGGATCAGAAGTGGGGTGCGAACAGAAGAGGCATCTTCCCAAGAACATTCACTAACAGGATAGCCTTTCCAATGAATGAGATGTTGGAGATGGCTCCGGAATATACGAGAGTCACATATTTCTTGTACGTCATATTCGGGTTCATTATCCACCAACAGAGGAGGAGGACATGTGTTATGTCAGGAAAAAGGATCAGGTGTATAAGGTTTCAATTGAGAGACATGAAATACTGGATGGATTTTCCAGGTTTGAGGTAAACGGAGATGGAAAGATACAGAATTAACTTTTTGAAGAATACAAAAGGTCTTTAGTAACGGAGATTAAACTTATTTTGGGAAAGACGCAGCAGCAGAAATCTGGAAGAAAGCCAGACTTTCTCTTGGACTTGAGAAGCTGGAGCCTCACATCGTTTCTTATCGGCCATTCTTTTCATGTGTCTTTTAGTGAATAATTGATTAGACCGAATAAAATGTTGAATTCTATGTAGTCTCTGGGAAAAAGAGGTGATAGCAGGAAGTGTAGAAGAGGTCTTAGGAGTGGCAGGAAAGGTATGGGATGGAATCCATATGAGCAGAAAAAAGGAGTGACTTTAGAGGCACCATGGACTATATTGTTGTAAGAGAACTCCGCAGTGGGTAGGTATGTGCTCCAGTTGCTCTGAGTGGAATTACAAAAACAATGAAGATATTGCTAAAGTCCCTAATTTAGACGTTCTGTCTGCCCATTGGTCCGGGGATGAAATTCAAAAGAAGAAGCTACATTGATATTCAAGATCTTACAAAAGTGTTTCTAGAACCGTGATATGAATTGAGGTTCCCTGTCTGACACAATACATTGTGGGAGACCATGGGGACGAAAAATGTCTTGAATTAAGATCTGGCTCAATTCTTGAGATGTGGGTAAGTTCTTCAAGGCAGTAAAATGAGCCATCCTAGTAAATGAATCTACTGTCACCATTTTAACTGAGTTTCCCTCTGATGGCGGTAAAGAACACATAAAATCAGTTTATAATGTGTGCCAGGGGGCTGGTGGAACTGGTAATGGTTGAAGTAGTCCTGCAGGTCTAGTACGGGGTACTTTCACTTGGGCACAAATGGGCCAAGATTCCACGTATCTTTCAGCGTCTTGTTTCAATGTAGGCCACAAAACTTGCAAGCATCAGCCATAATCAACAAACCCTGAGCTGTGAATGTTACATGAAATGTGATGCTCAGTTAGACATCTACACACAGCACATAAGTGAACACAAATCACAATCACATACCATGACACTTGCATAGTACTGACTGCCATACATATGTGGATACACTGTTGTCACACATACAGACATATGCATGACTTGTATACATTTGCATGCTGTTGATTCTGTAACACATACATTGGTGTAACACAACAATCACACACAAATAATATTGTACAATGGACTACCCCATGTGGTCATACAAAAAATGCCATGCTTCAGCCCAGTACATACAATTATTATGTTCATACAGGGTGCATACATCAACAAATCTAAAATCACACAATCACAATTAGGGTTAAAAAAAAAATGACACAAATGAATCGAAAATATCCACAAACGCACACTACATGACCCAGGGGCCCTTAGTGTATTTTCCACCTTTGCACTCCTCGCAATGCTGATTTACTGTGAAATCAATGCACAAGGGTAATGTGTCTATGAAAAAATTGATACACGTTAGTAATTTGTCAGAAATACTCACGCAAATATCAGATGTGTCAAAAACATACAACCATAACAGAAATCGTGTTGCAAGGGCACAGGAAGTGATGCAATAGGATATCCTGTTTACAGCCATGGTACAGCCGGTGTAATTTCTCTTTCTCTTTACAGTCTGTGCCTCTTTTGACTGTGTGGTTGTGGTTTGGAGTTGGTGGTGTCTTCTTGTGATTTAGTCTATTTTGTGCTGTCCCTTATGTCTTGTTTACTGTTGTGTTTTATTGTCATTTGTCCCAATGTATGTGAATTTGTTGTGTTTAGTGTATTTTACCTTGTACTTGTCTTGTTGGGTGTCTGTCTTAGTTAGTACAATAGATGGGTTAGTTAGGCTATTGAATTTTTGGGTGTTAAGTTTCCTTTCATTATTTCTGTTTCTTCATGGTCCTGTATAAAAAAAATTCTACCTGTACCCCAGTGCAATGTCTGGCAGGGGGAGGCTGACCAGAATGGGGAGGAGGAGCCGGGAGGCTTTATTTGGCTGGTAACGTACTTCCTGCCATTGACGCTAGAGATGGGTGCCGTGTGATCCAGGGCTACCGTACGGAGGCATGGTGGCTGCATTGGGGAAACACGCTCCAACACCTGAAGAGGGTATACCACACCAGTCACAATGACCATCAGCTGAAGCATCGCTGGGCTGACCTTGTGGGCAGGGAGCGGGATCTTCTGGACCATCTTGGTGTGGATCATACCCAATTGGATTATTTAATGTACTTATAAGTCCCTAGCAAAGTGCACTATATGTACCCAGGGCCTGTAGATTAAATGCTACTAGTGGCACTGCAGCACTGATTGTGCCACACGCCTAAGTAGCTCCTTAACTATGTCTCAGGCCTGCCATTGCAAGGCCTGTGTGTGCAGCTTCACTGCCAATTCAACTTGGCATTTAAAAGTACTTGCCAAGACTACAACTCCCCTTTTTCTACATATGCCACCCCTAAGGTATGCCATAGGTAACCCAAAGGGCAGGGTGCTGTGTAGGTTAAAGGCAGGACATGTACCTGTGTAGTTTACATGTCCTGGTAGTGTAAAACCTGTAAATTCATTTTTACACTGCTGAGAGGCCTGCGCCTTTCATAGGCTAACATTGGGGCTACCCTCATATACTGTTTGATTGGTAGCTGCTGATCTGAAAGGAGTAGGAAGGCCATATTTAGTATGGCCAGAATGGTGATACAAAATTCTCTGACTGGTGAAGTTGGATTTAATATTACTATTTTAGAAATGCCACTTTTAGAAAGTGAGCATTTCTCTGCACTTAAATCCTTATGTATCTTCCAACCCACGTTTGGCTAGGTTCAGTAGACAGCACCCTTGTGCTTTCATTCAGACACACTTCAAACACAGGATACTCAGACTCACTTGCATACATCTGCATTTTGAATGGGTCTTCCTGGGGGATGGGAGGGTGGGTGTCTTGACACTTACATGTCAAAGGACAGTAGCCTGCACTCACACAAAGGACTGCCACACCCCCTACTGGGACCCTGGCAGACAAGATTGAACTGAAAGGGGACTGTGTGCACTTCTAAGCCACTCTTTGAAGTCTCCCCCACTTCAAAGGCACATTTGGGTATTTAAACAGTGCCTCTGCCCCGACCAACTCAGACACTTCCTGGAGAAGAGAACCTGAACCAGAATCTGCAACCTGCCCAGAAGAACTGCCTAGCTACCCAAAGGACTCTTCTGACTGCTTTCTGTGAAGGACTGCTTCCTTGCTGTTGCCCTGCTGTCTTGCTGTTCTCTGGCTGTGGTGAGAAGTGTTCTCCAAGGACGTAGATAGAGCTTGGCTCCTGTTCCCTGAAGTCTCAGGACCAAAAAGACTTCATCATTGCAAGAAGGACTCCTTGTGTGGTGAAAACCGCCGTACTGCCTGCCAGAAACGACGCACAGCCTGCATCGTGGTGAAAAATTCACAGCACGCTGAACCAGAATGACACAGCCCAACTTCGCAACGAGAAGATCGACACAGCACCAGCGTAGTGACCAGAATTTCGACACACAGCCCACTGGATCGACGCACAGCTGAGCCAGAACGACGCAGCCCGACTTCCAGAGAGGAATCGACGCAGCGCCTGCTGTGCATTAGAATTTTTCACGCAACGCCCACCGGATCGATGCAGTCCCTGTGACTTTGTCATGTCAGTGCTGGAAATCCACGCATCATCCCCGGAGTGTCCGAAAACCCTGCAACCTGAAGAGGATCCAAGACCAAGCCCCAGAAATCGCGCAAAGCCTTCCCTGCTTGAAAACTAAGCAACACATCACCATGTGCGGCCCAAGAAATCGACGCACAGCTCCCTGTTTTTCACGCATCCCATGCTCTGCGGTTCTTTGCACAGATTTTGAACGCAAACCAGGTACTTTGTGCTTGAAAGCGACATTTATTGCTTTTAAAAGACTAGAGACACTTTATATCACTTTTATAGTGATATCTCAACATATACTTATTGCATTTTAATAGTTTTGACCTGCATTTTATCAGATACATATTATATATTTTTCTAAACCCTGTGTGGAGTATTTTTGTGGTCTTTTACTGTGTTACTGCATGATTTATTGCACACATACTTTACACATTGCCTGCTAAGTTAAGCCTGACTGCTCAGTGCCAAGCTGCTGGAGGATGGGCACAGGATAATTTGGAGTGTGTGTGACTTACCCTGACTAGAGAGAGGGTCCTTGCTTGGACCGGGGGTAACCTGACTGCTAACCAAAGACCCCATTTCTAACACACGGGAACACACCGTCATTCACACAACACAGTGATGCTTCATTTTCTTGACAAATTGGGGCATCCCTGTATTGTGATGTACATGTAGGAATGTGTGGGCATTTGTCCACCAGCATGGTGCCAATAATCTTGTAGTCCACCTACGTTACAACTAAATGGAATGTGATAGGCGTACACGCAGGTCAAGTACAATTGTGCAGTGGCATGGTTACATGTGTTAGGAACGGTAATGGCTGATCAGGTATTGATGGATGTCTACACCTGGACACATGAATGTAGAAGTGAGAGAACTATGGATACCAGCTTCATATTTTGACATCACCTAAATTATGGTTCAACCCTGACTCCATGTATGAGTGGGCATGCATTGGTGGCTGACCTGGAAAGTTGAGATGTTGATCTGCATGGCCAAAATGCGCTGCAAACACAGCAATTTTTGCAGAGGAGAGCCAAAATGTATCCCAGGTGCTTGCACAGACCCCAGGAAGATGACAACAGATGAGGAACCAACCAGGAGACCCACATAAGACCCAGGACAGGGAGAAGAAGAAAATAAAGTGTCGCTTCAGTGCAGAGGAGCAGGAAATTCTGGTGAAAGAGGTGACGGAACACCAGCACCAACTGTTTGTCACCTCAAAGTTGCCAATCAGTAGGAGAGAGGCAATATGGCAACAAATTGTTGACAAGATTAACAGTGTGGCAGAAGTACGCAGAACAGTCATCCAGTACAAGAAACGCTGGCATGACTGCAAGTGCAGGACCAAGGAAAAGATGTCCAGGAACAGGAAGGGAGCACTCCAGACTAGAGGTGGGAGTCAAGCACACCAGGAGGCCCTGGACTACATGGAAGAGATGGTGGCAGCCGGCATTCCTGAGGAGATCGTCACAGGGATTCAAGGACAGGACAGCGCAGACTACCACAAGACAACACACATGCAGGGTAATTTGCATGGGGGATTAAAATGCACAAATGTTAACTTTAACGTCCCCATGGATCTAAAACACCCAAATTAGAGGGTTCAAGATGACAACATTAACAACATTAACAATCCCCTGAAACAAGACAAATGTTCCAGTCCTGTCAAATGTGAATGTCCATAGTTGCCGCAAACATCAGCCAATTTCATCAACATTAGGAGATACACAGCACTAATGTCACACCCATGCTACATATGTCAGGGTCCACCCTGTGCCTGGGTCACAATGCAACATCCCAAATGTCATACTGCTCGGACAACAGCATTGAGGGGGAAGACACATGTAACTGGTCACAGAAATACACCTGCACAGTCAGAGGAGGAAATAGGACACTGCTACGAGTATCAGGGTATTCCAATGTACCACACATTCCCCAACATCAGCAGTACACATTATCAATGCTGACATCCATATTGTGCCATAACAATGCTATACATAGTATATGCTACATTTCAACTACATATAGGTAGATGTGAAAGATCAGAGACTGGGGCAGTTCCAGATTGTTAGGTGTGGTGCTAGTGCCATCAGAGCACCCACAGCCAGTGAAAGGCCTCACCATGAGAATGGAAGTAGGCAGAGGGTTGTGTAGGACAAGAAGGTGGCAATTCACAATTTGGTGAGAAACAACACATAGAGGATATGATCTGACAAGTCCACAAACTGACCACAATACAGGTGACATGCAGGTGGGACATAAGCCTGGGAGAATGCCAATCTGAAAGACAGGAACAATGAACAGGAACCAAGATCACAATGTGAAAACAATTGGAAGGCAGGCATGTCACATTACAAAGCCTACAACACAGACACACTAATTGTATTCTCATTGCAGAGGACGATGGATCTCCTGCAGATATGCCTGTCGAGGACTACCCTGATGATATGGATGACAAGCTGACAAACATCAACCAGCAGACTCTCCAAGAGGTTCTTGAAACCCTCCAGACCCCACCTTCAGTCACAAGGAGGAGCACAGAACTAGCAGCCATCACAGAGGACCCACCCACCACCCCAATTGTATGACTTGCCAGCTCCAACACAGCTGAGGACTCTGACAACACTGGCACCAGCTTTGAGCGAACTGTAGTTGGAGTACAGCGGGAGCTGGCCAAGGAGTTGCGTGTGGGGATGCAAACTATGGCAGCCAGGCTAGAGGGGGTGGGTTTGTGCATGATGTCAACTGAAGAACAGGCAGCAGCTATGCAGAGGCAAACAACAATCTTACAGGAAGTTGAAAAAAGGTTGAAGGAAATCAGCACAGCTGTAATAGAGTTGACCCAACACCTACAACAACAATCCTGTCAACGCGTGCACGAATGCAATATTGAACCCCTCAGGGCCGACCTGGCTGCCTACCACCGTGATGTGGCTGCTATTCTTAAGAACCAGCAGCTCGTCCTTGCTGCAGTACTGCCCTTCAGAGCCCCACAGTTGGCAGCTACCAGGATGTCTGACTCCGTGTCTTCAGACACTGAGGTGTGTGTTGCCCCTTCACAACCACCACCACCATGGCAGAGGAGACAAACACACACATCAGAAGATGAAGACGTGGAACAGATCACCTTCACCCGTAAGAGTACCCGGTAGCACTAGTCCCTGCCACATGGCCACCTATTACGAAGGTCCTGTGCTTAGTAACATGCCAGTCTTGCAACAACTGTACTCAAGCACTGTTCTTCAACCCACTGTTTATCTTGTCACCCTGCCCTGCGATTGTCTCTCACTACCTCATTGGCAAATCCTGTCCCTCTGCACTGTCTGACACTTCACCCCAGCATGTCCAATGACATGTCCTTTTGCACTTGTGTAGGATCACAATGCAAGATGCCAAACTAATGGACTCACAATCATGGACAATGTACATATAGCACTACAGCACTTTTAAATAAATAGCACTTACACAACAACTTTGTCTCTGTGTAATGTGACACATCAGCTGTGATGGCCATCAGTGATGTTTACCTCAGGTCAATGATTATTGATTGTCAATACACCTGACCTGAAAGAATCTTGGCTGATAACTATGCACAGTCGTCTGGTTTGTACCATCATCTGCCATCCCTAAGATTCATTTCACAGGAAAATATAAACTATACACCATAATGCTGTGTTGGACAGAACAACACTTCCTCAAGGGATGTCTAAGCCAGAAAATAGTGCCTTCAATTATTTATGAAAGTCAAAACTTACGTATGTGACATTTGCCCCAATTTTTAGCTAACACACACCAAACAGCATGAATGGATGTGTATGAGTTTCCATAGAAATAAGTCACTGGGCTGTACTTTGTAACAAATGATAGGTGTGTGTAATATATACCATACTACATGGGAGCATACTACCACTCACCTTATAAGGATTTGCTTGGACATCAGGCTGCAGGCAGACTTAACACAGTGTCCTCAATACCAAATCTGTTAGCAAAGTATGTGACATTGAAAACACACCACAAAATAACCACAATTTTGGATCCATAGTAACCGTGAGTGGTGGGTGCAATGGATGGCCGAATCTTAGCTAAGAAGCTTTGGTGTAGCTGCCAGTGTAACAGTTCAGTTGGGATATGGTTGCAGCATGGAACACAAAATCTAAGTCAAAAGAGACACTGTTCACTCATGCCAAGGCCCTGATCTACAAGCACTTGACACATACTGTAAAGGGTAACCTAGATATTTATTAAACAGTAAAAACAGAAGCTAAAACCAGGGGAAACACCTTACCTAACCTAAACTACTCTAACTACACATTTCCCACAACTGTCCCTAACTAACCTAAGCTAAACGTACTTATCATATTTAACGAAACGATCTAAACATCAACCTTCCACACCCCTTATAAGACGGGACACATGGAGGACAACATATACTAACCTAAACACATACTATCTTATACTAAACAAATATATATATTTTTGTATTTTTTTTTTAAACACCAAAACCCCAACATCGTCCCCCACCCACACACATAATAAAAAACAGTTGTAAAAAGTATGATACCCCCACCCACTACTACTAACTACACTAACAGCCTATACTAACCTAACACTAAGCCCCCTACTCCCACTAAATTAAAGAACCAGGAAAGAGGAGGGAGGGGGGGGGATCATGGCTGAGTATAAGCCTACAAGTTGGCCCTCTGCAGGGTCTTTTTGATGGCATACACCCTCCGATTCATTTGTGCCACCTCCTGCTGCAGCCTGGTCATTTTACGAAAAACACGGTCCAAGTTCCGTTTCATCTAGTTAAAAGCTGCCGGGTCTATGACTGCAGCAAGGGTGGTTTGTGTGCCAGTGGAGGAAGTATGGGCCCTTGTCGGTGCCAGGCCCGTAGGAGGAGGTGCAGGTGGTGCTGTGACAGGTCCTGGAGCTGTGGATGATGATGGTCCAGCAAAAGTCCCTGCTAATGTTGATGCCACCTGGGTGGTAGTGGTGGTGCTGGTGGCTGTGGTGGACACTGAAGAGCCCCCTTGGGCAAATGCCCTCCACACTCTGGAGGCTCTTTCATGTGCGATAACGCCTTGCCATATTGCGGAACCCAGACTCCACATCCAGACTATGGCGGTAGCGCATTGCCCTTTGCTGAAACTCTCGAATCTGGATGGGAGTCATATTGGCAGCTGTTAAGACAAATAGAAAACCAAACATTAGGTACTTTATTGTGTGAAATGGCTTAAGAAGTAAATCAGACAATACATCTAATGTACCTGAAACAGCCCATATCATCATACAGGTCACTGATTGGCCCTGAGGCAGTACATGCCAAGCCAGCCTACACATGTCCTATCATCAAACAGCACATCAAAACCCTAAAAGATGGATAACAACTGGAATTACTTTGTCATCTTTGTTCAACCACTTGTCAGGTAAAAATCATGCTGCAAATCCTCCACCACTGACAGGCCAACAAATTACTATGGTGGTCATTACAAAATTGGCGGTAAAAGGAGCTTACCGCCGGGCAGAAGACCGCTAACACACCGCCGCGGAATTCCGCCACAGCTATTATGACCCACATCTCGGAATCCGCCAAAATTCAGACACCCACACAAGTCCGCCACACCAAAGGTCACTGTTAAACTGGCGAAAACAAAACCTCCACCTCCACGCCAACAGAAACACGCCCATGCTATAACGACACACGAATCCACGCGGCGGTCTTTCAAACGCGATATTCCATTGGCGGTACACACCGCTGCGCTCAAAATACACACACGTCTCCAAAACACCGCCACATTGGACAATTCAAAATACACACACCTGATACACATACAAACAGCACTCCCACACACCCAATACAATATAAAACACGAACCCACATCACCCACAAACCCCTACGACCAAAAATCAGAGACAAAGGCCAGAGAGATAGCACAGATTAGACAATCCCACCACACAGAGGCACACCACACCATCACCCACACTACTTCCACGCAAAAAACACCACACACCACCACACATGACCACACTCATCAACACATACACCACCCCACACATCACCCACACCACCCCATGTCACGACAAAGACACCCCCGCTTTTCCGAGGAGGAGCTACGGGTCATGGTGGAGGAAATCCTACGGGTAGAGCCACAGCTATTTGGCTCACAGGTGCAGCACACATCCATAGCCAGGAAGATGGAGTTATGGCGCAGAAGAGTCGACAGGGTCAACGCTGTGGGACAGCATCCAAGAAATCGGGAGGACATGTTAGGGTTTGTACACAGCAAAGAGAATGTCCCCTCTCACTGCACTAGTGGGTTCTGTAATAGCTCCCTTTTAAACTTACTATTCAAAGCCTTTCTTGTTATCTCACCTTCCCCCCCCCTAGGCTTCTGTGTATGTTGTTTAATGTGCTGTTTTGTTTACACATTGGGCCTTGCTTTTACCAAGGCTTCTTTAAAACACTCCTCCCTAGGCCATGTGTTAATCCAACTCATTTGCATAATAACTGAAAGTCTGCACACCTTTCAAGAACATGTGCAGCATGTGAGGACCACACCCAGCTCTTCAAACCACACCCAGCTCTGCACACCTTCCAAGAACATGTGCAGCATGTGAGGACCACACCCAGCCCTTCAAACCACACCCAGCTCTTCGAACCACACCCAGCCCTGTCTATAAAAGGCATCCCCCGAGCCTCACCCAGTGCTTGTGCTCGTCTACCTCCCGCTTACCTGAGAACAGATCCCTCGGCGCTGGCACTCCTGCTCTTTACAGACTTTCTTTGACTTCAATTGGCGCAGCTGCTGGCTCTTCCTTCTTCCGGTTTCCGGTTCCTCCTTGCCTCAGCCTCTCTCCTACGAGTAACCTGCAAAAGAGAAAGAAGACAAGGTTAGACTGATCAGTATCTCTTGCCAGCAACAAGTAAGTGCAAAACTTTTTATTACCTGAGGGAGCTTTGACGGCAATTTCTGGATTCGTGTATAGACAGTTTGAGGCGAAGTGCCTTCCACGAGCATTGTGATTAAGGCTCTTTGTTGCAGGATTATTTTGCAGGACTTTGTGAAGCGGACATTGTTTTTTTTTCATGGAACTTTTGGGAATCGAACAGTGGAAACCATTGACAGCAAGGAAAACAGTAAATCAAGGACTTGCACAAATTACATGCTGTATTTTGATGTAAAAGTACAGTATTTGTTTTATAAAAGATTCTGGAAATATGCAAAAAGTGAGCCTGCTATTGGGAATTTAGGCTTTAGTTATATTATGATGAATGTTTGATATTGGTAATTCTGATAACGGTATTTGTTTAATTTTTTAGAAGCTTAACAGTAATAGAAAACACATCCCAGAGCAGTAACACATTCCAAACCTGGAAACTAGAGACCAGGATCCAAGAGGTACTTTTAGAAGAGAATTTCCAATAAATAAAGGGATAGTCAGGAACCCATTTAGGAATAGGTTGCACTTATCTGTTCTTTGTTTATGTTTCATTAGGCACCAGTTTCTACAGAAGTCAGAAAGGGCCGCAGATTTGTGCAGCACTTCAACAGTGGAAACGCAAGAACGGTGTTGTCTCTCTTTTTTTTATTTTATCCACTTCCCCCCTTCCCTTGAGCTTCTGTTCTTAGTGCACTGTTTTAAAAACTAGTGTGCTGGAACAAGCAGTTTCAGGGTGGGGTCGGATTGTCTTCAACCTCCATCAGAACTGAACAAGAACTCAGGTGAGCTGGGCTTTGACAGGACATCAGGAAGAGGTGGAACGACCTACTGGGGATGGGGCATTCCGTGGTCTCCAGGCACAACATTGCGGTTCAGCGGACTGGCAGCGAACCCCCACCTCCTCCCCCACAACTAACAACATGGGAGGAGCAAGTCTTGACCATCATGCATCTTGAGGGCCTCGGAGGAGTCGGTGGAGGAATGGATACTGGTAAGTCAATTCTTAACTTTCATAACCCCCCCTACCTGCATGCTATCACACACCCCCATCCTCACCCCCTCCCCTATCACTCCAAATCCTCACTAATATACTCATAACACAAACCACCCATCCAAACACCAAGCCCTGCATGACACAACTGAGCATGGACACCCATCATTAAAGCATGCTCACTGCACATACCCAGAACATCCCCCCAACCATCATCACACAAGCCCCCACACAGGAATGCTTGCTCTGGGGTACCCGGTGAGCCACCAATTGCACACCATGAAACACACACATGCAATAATCATGGCCTTATGCCCCTGCAGGATCACGAAGGACCGTCACCACCCCGGAGGGTCCAGACAACTCCACTCCACCCACAGAAGAGGCCCACAGAGATGATAGCAGCTCTGCCCTACTGGATCCTGATGACCAGCCCGGACCATCGAGGGCCTCGGGACAGTCGGTTCCCCTTGCACAGGCCAGCCCAACACTGACCTTCCACCCTCTGGTAACACCAGCACAGCACCCACCCAGCGGGCCCAAACCTCCGTACCCAGGACAGGTCAATCAGCGGTGTGTCCACCACTGCAGGGAACCCAGGGTAACCCACCACCCCAACAACAACAGGGACCTGGGGGCAGTGGTAGTGGGCACACGGTCCAGGGGACGGAGGCACAGGAACACAGGGGAACTGGGAGGGCTGCTGTGCGACAGGGGGCGGAGAGGCCAAGGGAACCCACTCTCCACGAGGCCCTATCCTCCATCATGGGAGCATACCACCACTCCCAGGAGACGATGGCGACGGTACTGGTCAAGTTTCAGGAGACCCAGCGCCTGCAGGAGGACCAGTATTTGGGGTTCAGGGAGGAGCTCAGGACCATCAGCTCTGCCTTGGGCACCATCGTAGGGGTGCTGAAGGACATACAGCAGACCTTGAGGGACACCGTGGCACTCCAAGGGGCCCCTGACACTAGCCAGGACAATGAAATGCCCACCACCTCCGCCGGCGCTAGTGGACAGGACGCCCCACCCCAGGACCACCACACCAGCACCCCACCCCCTGCAGATGGACAACCACCACGCAAGCGGTCCCTGAGATCCAGGAACAGAACAGAGCAAGATGGCAAGACCCCCACCAGGAAATGAGACCACCCTGATTGTCCTCCCACTGTCCCACTTTGTTACCCTGTCCATACTTAAACTGCCCCAGCTCCACTTCCTATGCCCAGATGGGCAGTGTACCTGTGAGACTAATAGACTGGACTCTGCCATGGACATTCCTCCCCCATCACTCATCACCATTTTACAACCCCCCTCCATTTTTGAGCACTTCAATAAACACCCTTGAACCACAAAACAATCTGGAGTCAGTCTATGATTTGGTAATATATATTAACAATGACAGTGTAAAAAAGCGTTTCTACTGGTAAAGGCAACATACCTATGTCACACATCACAAGTCATTGAAGGATGCATGCAAATGACACATGTTGGTAACCACACCTGTGAAACCGTAATGGAAAGGAACAACTCAGTTACCAAATAATGCTATGAAATTACACACAGGATAGAGGAAGACGTGTGACAGTGAATGTAATGGTAAAAATGAAAATGTTCTCAACTGTGTGTCACTGGAAATATTGCTGTAGGACTGACTCCTTGTTGTCGTTGTCTTCTTCCTCAGCTTCCTCCTTATCACTGTCCGCAGGCTCCACAGCTGGCACAACACCGTCATCTGGACCATCCTCCTGCAGAAAAGGCACCTGGCGTCGCAATGCAAGATTATGAAGCATCGAGCAGGCGATGATGATCTGACACACCTTCTTCGGTGAGTAGAATAGGGAACCACCTGTCATATGGAGGCACCTGAACCTGGCCTTCAGGAGTCCGAAGGTGCGTTCGATCACCCTCCTAGTCCGCCCATGGGCCTCATTGTACCGTTTCTCTGCCCTGGTCCTGGGATTCCTCACTGGGGTCAATAGCCAGGACAGGTTGGGGTAACCAGAGTCCCGTAATAGCCACACACGGTGCCTCTGGAGTTGACCCATCATATCAGGGATGCTGCTATTCCGCAGGATGTAGGCATCATGCACTGAGCCAGGGAACACTGCATTTACCTGGGAGATGTACTGGTCTGCCAAACAGACCATCTGTACATTCATAGAATGATAACTCTTCCTGTTCCTGTACACCTGTTCAATCCTGTTGGGGGACCACCAGAGCTACATGGGTCCCATCAATAGCACCAATGACGTTGGGAATATGTCCAAGGGCATAGATGTCACCTTTCACTGTAGGCAAATCCTCCACCTCAGGGAAAACGATGTATCTCCTTACGTGTTTCAGCAGGGCAGACAACACTCTGGACAACACGTTGGAAAACATAGGCTGGGACATCCCTGATGCCATGGCCACTGTTGTCTGAAAAGACGCACTTGCAAGGAAATGGAGCACTGACAGCACCTGCACGTCAGGGGGGATTCCTGTGGGATGGCGGATTGGTGACATCAGGTCTGGCTCCAACTGGGTACATAGTTCCTGGATTGTGGCACAGTCAAACCAGTAGGTGACGATTACATGTCGCTCCTCCATTGTCAACGGGTCCACCAGCGGTCGGTACACCGGAGGATTCCGCCATCTTCTCAAATGTCCCAGCTGACGGCGCCTAGGTAGGACAACAGCGACGACCGAGTCAATTTTTAGCAAGGTATGTACCCACAGTTACACAGAAGACGACACCAAACACAAAACCCTTCCTGCATGTGTGTTGAGTGTAGGCCTAGCTATGTGTGACGCAGAAGTAAATGAAGCCATGTGGGCCTCTGAAATGACGTCTGCCTGACCTCTACACTGGGACAATGGGATTGTGGGGTAACTGCGTTGGCGTTGCACACCGTCGCGGTAGGCGGTCGTAGACTGCGGCGCAATGCTGCATTGATTAACATCGGACCCTATGAGTCCGAGGAGCCAATGAATAAGTGCGCCGGTGGTGATGATACGCACAGCCGCGGGCGTCACCGCCGCGGACGTCACCACCATTTTCTATCTGTTCAATCACTAGATACCTGACCATCGACAGGAGAGGACCTACACTGCAAGTGCTGCTGTGACCTCAGTCTGGAAGCGACGATGGCTACTGCGTCTGGGTAAAGGGCCCCTGCCTTCACTGCTCAGGAGTGGGAGAAACTAGTAGACGGGGTCCTCCCCAGGTACACGCTACTCTACGGTCCTCCAGACCAACAGGTAAGTAAACAGGAAGCCCGTTGTATGGGCAAGGCCTGGGTGGAGAGGGCTGGTTGTAAGATAGAAGGGGGCAGAGTTCAGGGAACATGATTGCATGTGCCAAATGGCAATGGTAGGGAGGGGGGACACTTACATCTACTGTGCAGTTGGTAATGGTTTCTCTTCTTCCCTTGTGCATGTCATGTAGGTCAGCGCCCACCAGAAGAAGGACATTTGGGGTGCCATCGCCAAGGACGTCTGGACCCTGGGGGCCCACCAGAGACGGGGCACCCACTGCTGGAAGAGATGGGAGGACATTCGCCGCTGCAGCAAAAAGATGGCGGAGGCTCAGCTTTGGATGGCCTCCCAACGTGGGAGGGGGGCCCGTCGCACCATGACCCCCCTGATGTTCCAGATCCTGGCGGTGGCCTACCCTAAGTTGTATCGGCGCTTGAGGGCATCACAGCAGACACAAGGGGGTGAGTACAACCTCATTCTGCAGACTGTGAGCGCAGTGGAGGGGTCTGGGTGGGGGAGGAGGCCTGTGGGTGTACCTAGGCCAGGCAGAAATACGTAGACTAGGCCCCTCTGTAATGCAGGCCATGTGGCACTCTACCCCACCGCAGTATAGTGCCAAGTACAGGTATAGATGCCCCTGTGACATCCATGTGTGCAGATGTCCACCATAGCCATGTAGGCCACATCCCAGGAATTGCATCTGCAGAGACCAGGAGCACGGCGTAGTGCAGGGGGCAGCTGTGTCTGTATTGTCCGCCAACGGTAGCGGTATGCCATGCACTCAACCTGTTCTTCTTCTGTCTTCCCCTCCCCCTTTTTGTGCTTTCCCTGTTCTTTTGTGCATCAGCATCATCATCAGGCGGAGGTACAGTGGCACCGGAGCACGAGGGAGCTGCATCCCACATGGCCATGGAGGGCCACACCACGGACTCAGAATGCACCAGTGAGATGGAGGGCGAGGGGAGCTTTACGTCGGCAACCGGATCACCAACCAGTGACATGGACTCGTCCACCGATGGGAGCTCCCTTGTGGTGGCGGCACCTTCTGTGCGCCCAACTTCTTCAGGTACAGCAGCCACCTCCCCTACAAGCACCGCCCTCCCAGCAGCCCCTCAGCGTTCGCCCCGTGCCCGCTCACCCAGGAGGGTGGGCATCACCTTCGCCCCAGGCACCTCAGGCCCTGCCCCAGTCACACCTGCTGCCCTCAGTGAGGAGGCCATTGACCTCCTCAGGTCACTCACTGTTGGGCAGTCTACCATTGTGAATGCCATCCATGGTGTAGAAAAAGAGATGCAACACGGTAATGCATTACTGGAGGGCATTCATTCTGGTCAGGCTGTCCTTCAGCGAACCCTGCAATCTCTGGCCTCAGCACTGATGGCAGCCATTGTCCCTGTGCCTAGCCTCCCCCCTCCAACCTCCTCCACCCAGACCCAATCTCCTGTACCCCAGCCCATCCCAAGCACACCTACAGACCAGCATGCACACACGGCAACACCCAAGGGATGCTCTGGCAAACATAGGCACCACACAACCCACAGGCACTCAAACAAGCATCACCCACATGCAGACACACCAACACACACTGCCTCCACTGTGTCCCCCTCGTCGTCGTCTGCCTCCTCCCTCCCAGTGTCATCTACACTCTCACATGCATGCACTACATCTACAGGCACCAGGAATCACACCAGGACACCCAGCACCACAACCCGCTCACCTGCACTCACCACCTCCACTCACATTTACACGTCCCCTGTGTCCTCTCCCAGTGTGTCGGTGACGCCCCCACCCAAAGTAGACAAACGCCAATAACCACACACCCAACATCCATCCACCTCACGACAGCCTCCAGTACCTGCACCTGCACCCAAAACACCGAAAGTGACACCTCCTACAACCACCTCCTCTTCCTCCACTGCCAGACCCCCTCCAGCTACCCATCCAGTGTTTGTCAGAAACTGTCCCTCTGCAAAATTGACCTTTTTGCCCCCACCCCTCCTCCAATTCATCAGTTACCTCGTAGCGCCTCAGCCAAAAAGCCTCCAGTACCAGTGGTGCCTGTTCAAGGTGTGTGGAGTGCACCGGCCACCAGGGCAGGCAGTGTGACCCGGAGCCAAGGCACTGGCAGCCCAGCACCTGTAAAGGCTCTGAAATTGGAAAGTGGCCGACGGGACTGTGTGAAGACTCCTGGAGGCAAAACAACTCACAGGGGTTCCAAGGGGATTGCAGAGGCAGCCGTGACTCCTCCAAAGGTGGGTAAGGGCCAGAGGAAGTCTGCACAGCCTGGTGTGAGCATCACGGCGGAGAAGTGCGCCATCCTTCCTGGCGGTCCGGACGCTACCGCCAGGACCATCGTTACTGGTCCGGAGACCACCGCCAGAGTCAGTGCCCAGGAGGGCCCAAGTATCATCACTGGTCAGGAGACCACCGCCACCGCCAGAGTCATAGCCCAGAAGGGCCCAAGTATCGACACTGGTCAGGAGACCACTGCCGGAGTCATAGCCCAGGAGGGCCCAAGTATTGTCACTGGTCAGGAGACCACTGCCGGAGTCAGTGCTCAGGAGGGCCCCACTGCCACAGCCCCGCTGGGCAATGAGGGAATGTCATGCCACACACCAATGCCCAGTCCACAGAACGTCATGCCACACACCAATGCCCAGTCCAGAGACCGCCAATGCAAAGCACCGCTGAACAGTCCAGAACCGCCATGGCAAAGCACCGCTGAACAGTCCAGAACCGCCATGGCAAAGCACCGCTGAACAGTCCAGGGACCGCCATGGCAAAGCACCGCTAAACAGTCCAGAACCGCCATGGCAAAGCACCTCTGAACAGTCCAGGACCGCCATGGCAAGGCACCGATGAACAGGGAATGCACCGGGGAAGAATGAAAAGGCCGCCACATCACGCATCGTTATCCCATGTGCAGCTGGGACAGTGACGGGACAGGAACTGTCACGGGGAGTCTAATCCAGTCTGGGCACCAGTCCCCCTACAGAACCAGTGGAGGCTGTTATCTACTTGAGAGACTGTGGCTTTGCACTCCCCAGGATGGTCCAGTGGGCAACCCACCCACTGTAGAGACTTGAGAGACTGTGGCTTTGCACTCCTCAGGATGGTCCAGTGGGCAACCCACCCACTGTAGAGACTTGATAGACTGTGGCTTTGCACTCCCCAGGATGGTCCAGTGGGCAACCCACCCACTGTAGAGACTTGAGAGACTGTGGCTTTGCACTCCCCAGGATACATCAATGGGCATGGAGCCCCGTCTTGGATCTGTCTTTGCACTCATCCGGCTGAGGTGCCCCCCCTTCCCTTCCCCTGAGGTGCCTGTAGTATTTCTATCTGATGCCCCGGCAGTGTTCTTTCCGTTTGTGGACAGATATCTTTTGTGGGCGTCGCCCATGCATTTTTGGACTAGTGGTGCACGGACATTGATATGTGCATATCTGCACTACTTTTCGTAATGTACATACTTTTGACTGATTTAATGATATATCTGTATATTTTTGAGACATGTATATTGATACATTACAATGTTTGAACTGATTTCGTTTTGTCTTTGCATTCTTCCGGGGGGGTTGTGGGTTGTTTCTGAGATTTTTGTGAATGCATTGGTGTGTGTGTAGTACTATGCGAGGGTGGGGGTGAGGGTGGGGGTGTTGCGTGTGTGTCCTCCTAACTTTTGCCTCCCCCCTCAGGTATGTCATAGGTTCAGTACTCACTGTTGTCTTCGCCGGTGCCGGCGCCGGCTTTGGTCTTCGTAGATGAGTAGGAATACAAGGGCAGTAGGATTTGTAATTCCGGCTCCACCTCCTTCCTCGTGGGATGTGTTCAGGTTGTTTCCCATTGCAGAGACTGTTTCCGCCGTGTTTTTATCCACGGTGAATCTGCCCCGGAAAAGGTGGCAGATTGGCAGGTTGTGATACTATGGGCGGTACATTGTCTTCCGCCTGTCTGTTGGCAGTGAACGCCGCGCTGCTTGTCTGTACCGCCGTGGCGGACGGTGTGTTAAAGTGGCTGTCTTTGTTGGCGGTGTCCGCCAGGGTCATAATTCCCTTTTTTTGTCCGCCGGCCTGTTTGCGGTATTACCGCACCTTTAACACCGTCCGCCAGGGTTGTAATGACCCCCTATGTTCTTGATGACAATCTAGGGCCACAAGATCTGCGAGTTGTAGATGGAATTGCCAGTATAGAATGCAGTTGCTAATCATGAGTGGGTATCCTAGGTTTGGACAAGTGATTTACAGATTTACATGTCTGTGTACTAAACTTGGATCATCAGTCCTAGGTACACTATTCACAACCCTACGCCTGTGCGTGAGGAGGGTGGACAAGCAAAAAATAATTTCAAACAACAAGGACATCCAGGAAGCTTTGGAAAGCTGTACATGGATTTGGCCAGCACACCACAGGTAAGGAGGAAGTCCAACTAGGATACACCCAAACCTTGGACAATTCCATCAACACTTATCTTTGGAAATGCAGACCCTTGTCAACATCATTTCCTACCAGTAACCCATGACTAAAAACAAACAGATAACTGCAAGCACACCTCTGGACATGAGCTTCATGAACACCTAGGCCATTGTACTCAAGTGCCTCATACTCGTAGTACAACATGTGGAGCTACATGCTGCTAGGAAGTCAAACATACAGTCAAACATGTTTATTAGTGAATAGGGAAGCAGAAGTCTGTGGATAAGACTTTGGCATACCTATTTTGGGAAAATCAGTTCTGACCTGCTGACTAAGGGGGTAATTCTGACCCTGGCGGTCAGTGTTAAAGCGGCGGCCAACCCGCCAACAGGCTGGCGGTCCAAAAAATGGAATTCTGACCCTGGCGGGAACCGCCAACACAGGCCGCCACTTTAACACTCCGACCGCCACGGCGGGACAGACAAACAGCTCGGCGGTCACCGCCAACAGCCAGGCGGCAGACAATGTACCGCCCACCCTATCACAACTCACCAATCCGCCACCTTTTCCGGGGCGGGAGCCCCGCCGATAAAAACACTGCGGAAACAGACTACGAACGGGAAAACGCTCACCTATACACACTCCACGAGGAAGGAGGACAGCATGGAGCCCGAATTACACACCCTACCGGCTATTGTCTACCTGCTCATCTACCACGAGTACGAACGCCGGCGCAGACGACAACGGTGAGCACTGCACCTACGACACAGGGGAGGGGGGAGGAGGAAAGCTTACGGGCACACACATATGCGACCCCCCCCAACTATCTACACACCAATGCAGAGCACCAAGTCACAGTGACACCACCAAAACCCCCCGGAATAACGCAAAGACATAATTAAAGTGAGAAACAACATTTATGTATATAAGAGGTTCTTTGAAGTCATGGTAAAATAGCAATATGAATAGTAAAAAATCAAGTAAGAAAATTATGAAACGGATAAACATAGGCAATAAGTCCTGCACAGTCACCTAAATTTCCACTGTCCGTGGGCCAAAGTGTATCAACACATGGGCAAAGCCCACACAGGAGACCTGAGTCCGTTGGAGAGAACACTGCTGGGGCATCAGATGACAAAACTACAGGCACCTCAGGGGGAAGGGAAGGGGGGGCACCTCAGCCACATGAGTCCACGACGCCACATCCAAGAAGGGTCCACCATGCCCACTGTGCCATCCTGGGGAGTGCAAAGCCACAGTCTCACAAGTCTCGACAGTGGGTGGGTTGCTCACTGTACCATCCTGGGGAGTGCAAAGCCACAGTCTCTCAAGTCTTTACAGTGGGAGGGTTGCCCACCCTGCCATCCTGGGGAGTGCAAAGCCACAGTCTCACAAGTCTCTACAGTGGGTGGATTGCCCACTGTTACATCCTGGGGAGTGCAAAGCCACAGTCCATCAGGTGGATTACAGAGACCACTGGTCATGGAGGAGGCATGGTGGGCAGAGTGCGTTGTGAAGGCCTGCCCGACACAGAACCGGGACTTCCAATGGGCCAGCGGTGCTTGACAGGAAGGGCCCAGCGGAGCGGTGCTTGAGACGGCGGGGCCCAGCGGAGCGGTGCTTGCCAGGAAGGACCCAGCGGAGCGGTGCTTGAGACGGCGGGGCCCAGCGGAGCGGTGCTTGACAGGAAGGGCCCAGCGGAGCGGTGCTTGACAGGAAGGGGCCCAGCGGAGCGGTGCTTAACAGGAAGGGCCCAGCGGAGCGGTGCTTGAGACGGCGGGGCCCAGCGGAGCGGTGCTTGACAGGAAGGGGCCCAGCGGAGTGGTGCTTAACAGGAAGGGCCCAGCGGAGCAGTGCTTAACAGGAAGGGCCCAGCGGAGCGGTGCTTGAGACGGCGGGGCCCAGCGGAGCGGTGCTTGACAGGGAGGGCCCAGCGGAGCGGTGCTTGACAGGAAGGAGCCCAGCGGAGCGGTGCTTGCCAGGAAGGGCCCAGCGGAGCGGTGCTTGACAGGAAGGGGCCCAGCGGAGCGGTGCTTAACAGGAAGGGCCCAGCGGAGCGGTGCTTGACAGGAAGGGGCCCAGCGGAGCGGTGCTTAACAGGAAGGGCCCAGCGGAGTGGTGCTTGAGATGAAGGGCCCAGCGGAGCGGTGCTTGAGATGAAGGGCCCAGCGGAGCGGTGCTTGACAGGAAGGGCCCAGCGGAGCGGTGCTTGAGATGAAGGGCCCAGCGGAGCGGTGCTTGACAGGAAGGGCCCAGCGGAGCGGTGCTTGACAGGAAGGGGCCCAGCGGAGCGGTGCTTGCCAGGAAGGGCCCAGCGGAGCGGTGCTTGAGACGGCGGGGCCCAGCAGAGCGGTGCTTGACAGGAAGGGCCCAGCGGAGCGGTGCTTGAGATGAAGGGCCCAGCGGAGCGGTGCTTGACAGGAAGGGCCCAGCGGAGCGGTGCTTGAGACGGCGGGGCCCTCTTCAGCGGTGTCTTTCTGCACGGCGGGCCCTCTTCAGCAGTGCCTTTCTGCACGGCGGGGCCCTCTTCAGCGGTGCCTTTGTGCACGGCGGGGCCCTCTTCAGTGGTGTCTTTCTGCACGATGGGGCCCTCTTCAGCGGTGCCTTTCTGCACGGCGGGGCCCTCTTCAGCAGTGCCCTTCTGCACGGCGGGTCCCTCTTCAGCGGTGCCTTTCTGCGCGGCCCTCTTCAGCGGTGCCTTTCTGCACGGCGGGGCCCTCTTCAGCGGTGCCTTTCTGCACGGTGGGGCCCTCTTCAGCGGTGCCTTTCTGCACGGCGGGGCCCTCTTCAGCGGTGCAGCGGTGTCTTTCTGCACGGCGGGGCCCTCTTCAGCAGTGCCTTTCTGCAGGGCGGGGCCCTCTTCAGCGGTGCCTTTTTGCACGGCGGGGCCCTCTTCAGCGGTGCTTGTCCAGTCATTCAAGGGAGCCAGACCTGGCCAGGACTCCCTGCTTAGTCGCCCTCAGACCGTGCAGTTGCTGGACCCTTCTGTGACGGAGTCCTGGGCCCGTGGGTGTCCTCCCTCACACCCGGGATGGGGCTTGTGGGGCCCTCCTGGTCCGCGCCCCTGCTGGCTGACTTCTACGCCCTGCTGCCCTTGCCCTCCTTCGATGAGGCTCTCTGGCCCTTGCCTCCCCTGGATGTTGTGGCAGGTGAGGGCCCAGGACTTTGCTCCTTGGGGGCAGCCGTGTCAGTCTTCTCGCGGCGGCCCCTGATTTTACGGGTCTTCTTCCCATGGGGGGGGTGGCTGTTCCCTTGCTGCTGGCCGATGTATCTGTGCTGGGAAAGGGTGGACTCCAAAACCCCTGCACAATGTTGACACTTGAAGCAGGGCTGGTGGTGGCTGAGGTGCTCTTGGGACTCTTAGCAGATGGAGGGGGTGGGTCAGGTGGGGCAAAGAGGTTAAGTTTGGAGAGGTAAAGTTTTTTAGGACCAATGTAAAGGCTAGGTGTAGTGGGTATGGGAGTGGAGGAAGAGGATGTGGTTGTAGGAGAGTCAGGTGTGCTGTCTTTGGGTGCAGGTGCTTGTGACGTAGGCTGTTGTGAGGTGGTTGGCTGTTGGGTGGGTGGGTGGCTGCCTGCGTTTGTGTGTCTTGGAAGAGGGGGTGACAGACACAGTGGGAGAGGACACAGGGGATGTGTAAATGGCAGTGGGGGTGGTGACTGCACGTGTGCGGACTGTACTGGAGGGTGTGCTGGTGATGGAAGTACTGGCTGATGGTGGTGTGCATGCAGGTGTGAGTGGAGACGTCACAGGGAGGGAGGAGGGAGACGAGGAGGAGGGGGACACAGGGGTGGTAGTGACTGTTGGCATGTCTGCATCTGGGTGTTGCTTGGGTGAATGCTTGTGTGATCTGTGGTGCTTATGTCTGGATGAGCTGCCCTTGGGTGTTGAGGTGTGTGCAGGCTGGTCTGATGGTGTGGATGGGATAGGCTGAGGAACAGGAGACAGAGACAGGGTGGAGGCAGTTAGAAGAGGGAGGCTGGAAACAGGGACAATGGCTGCCGTCAGTGCTGAGGCCAGAGCATTGAACGATCGTTGATGGGCAGCCTGACCCGAATGAATGCCCTCCAGGTATGCATTGCTCCGATGTACCTCCCTCTCTACCCCCTGGATGGCATTCAAAAGGGTAGACTGCCCAACAATGATGGTCTGTAGGAGGTCAATGACCTCCGCACTGAGGGCAGCAGGGGTAACAGGGGCAGGGCCTGAGGTGCCTGGGGCGAAGGAGATGCCCGCCTTCTTGGGCGAGTGGGCACGGAGCGAAGGCTGAGGGGCTGCTGGGAGGGCGGAGCTGGTGCGCTGGGTGGCCCGGATGTTTCCGCCACCGCTAGGGAGCTCCCTTCCAAGGACGTGTCGGTGTCGCTGGTGTCACCACGGGTCCCCGTTGTGGTGCTCCCCTCGCCCTCCGTATCACTGGTGACCTCAGTGTCTGTAGCATGGCCCACCGGGGCCTTGTGAGTTGCAGCTCCCTCGTGCTCCGATGCCAATTCTCCTCCGCCTGATGATGCTAATGCACACATGCACAAGAAGACAAAGAAAAAGGGTGGGGGGAGAAATAAAAACAGGTTGAGTGCATGCATTGTCAACACCGTTGGTGGAGAGGACAGACACAGGAGCCTCATGCACTACGCCGCGCAATCGGGGTACACTACTCAGTACTTGTGACCAGGCCAACAGGTCTATGGACAACACATGCGCTTATGGGTGATGCTGGACCATGGCTTGCTGTACTTGGCACCCTACAGAGGTGGGGGGCGGGGGCACAGGGCCATGCCTAAAGGAGGGGACTACACTACAGAAAGCGACCTGGCCTAATGTCACCCACAGCCCTCCTCCCCCACCCAGGCACCTCCACTGCGCGTAAAGATAGCAGTATGTGCTGGTACTCACCCCCTTGTGTCTGCTGTGATGTCCTCACGCGCCCATCCAATTCGGGGTAGGCCACCGCCAGGATCCGGGACATCAGGGGGGTCAAGGTACGACTGGCACCCTTCCTACGTTGGGAGGCCATCCCCAGCAGTGACTCGGCGGTCTTTCTGGTCCCGCGGCGGATGTCCTCCCACCTCTTTCGGCAGTGGGTGCCCCGTCTTGTGTGGACCCCCAGGGCCCGGACTTCCTTGGCGATGGCACGCCAAATGTCGACTTTCTGATGGGCGCTGACCTATTTGACATGTACAGGGTGGGAAAGGAAATTTCAACATTTTTCTGCATGTTAGATGTGATTGCCCCCCCCTCCCCAACCCTGCCATGTGGCACATGCTCTCATCTGTCGTGCCTTGCACTCCTCATTCGCTCCCCACCCCACCATCTTACATCCACCATACACAACCCAGGCATAGCCCATTCAACGTGCACCCAGTGTACTTACCTGTTGGTCTGGAGGACCGTAGAGTAGCGCATACTGGGGTAGGACCCCATCCACAAGTTTCTCCAACTCTTCTGAAGTGAAGGCAGGGGCCCTTTCCCCAGTCGCAGCAGCCATTGTCTCTTCCAGACCGAGGTCACAGCAGCACTTGCAGTATAGGTCCTCTCCTGTGGATGATCAGGTCTCGAGTGATTAAGCAGATAGAAAATGGCGGTCACGCCCGCGGCGGTGCGTACCTCGGCGGTGCGTACCGCGACCGCCGGCGCACATCGTCATTGGCTACTGAGACCCATAGGGTTCAATGTTAACCAATGCTGCTTTGCTGCTTCGACCGCCTACCGCCACGGTGAGCCACGCCAGCGCAGTGACCTCACATCCCACTGTCACACTTCACAGGTCAGGCAGCCGCCATTTCAAGGGCCCACATGGCCTGATTTCTACTGCGTCACACAGGCCTGGGCCTTGCATTTTGCCACTCATACAAGCCTTTCAATGCATAGCGATTCGTGTACTGTGCAAGCTGTGGGAACGAACCTGAGGGTTGCTTGACTCTGTGCTCCATGTTGTCCGTCCTCGGCACCTTCCGCTGGGACTTGCGAGGAGAAGGATGAATCCTCCTGTGTACCGACCGCTGGTGGACCTGTCGACAATGGAAGAATGACATATTATACTTCGATACCGACTTGACAGAGCCACTATACATGAACTGTGTGCCCAGCTGGAGCCAGACCTGATGTCCCCCATCCGCCAACCCACAGGGATTCCCCCTCTGGTGCAGGTGCTGTCAGTACTCCATTTTTTGGCAAGTGGGTCTTTTCAGACAACAGTGGCCATGTCATCAGGGATGTCTCAGCCTATGTTTTCTAAGGTTTTGTCCAGAGTGTTGCCTGCCCTGATGAAATACATGCGGAGATACATTGTTTTCCCTGAGGAGGGTGATTTGGCCACTGTGAAGGGTGATTTCTATGCCCTTGGACATATCCCCAACATCATTGGTGCCATTGATGGGACCCATGTGGCTTTAGTACCCCCAAAAGACATTGAGCAGGTGTACAGAAATAGAAAAAGTTACCATTCGATGAATGTCCAGGTGGTCTGTTTGGCTGACCAGTACATGTCATTCGAAATAGCAGCATCCCTTATGTGATGGAACAGCTACAGAGACACCGTGTCTGGCTAATAGGTGACTCTGGTTACCCCAACCTGCCTTGGCTATTGACCCCAGTGAGGAATCCCCGGACCAGGGCAGAGGAACGGTACAATGAGGCACATGGGCGAACTAGGAGGATTATAGAACGGACCCTCGGGGTCCTGAAGGCCAGGTTTAGGTGCCTGCATATGACAGGGGGATCCCTCATGTACTCACCAAAGAAGGTGTGTCATATCATCATGGCCTGCTGTATGCTTCACAACCTGGCTTTGCGACGCCAGGTGCCTTTCCTGCAGGAGGATGGTCCAGATGGTGGTGTTGTAGCAGCTGTGGAGCCTGTGGAGAGTGAAGAGGAGGAAGACGACGGGGACGACACGGACAACAGGGACACAGTTATACAACAGTATTTTCAGTAGCACCCAGGTAAGAATCACCCACGCCATTTTACATTTACTTCTGGCCTCCTGCATCTCTACTTTCTGTGTTTCCCCCCAGTTCCTTTTCACTGATTTTTGACTTTCCCTTCCCTTTTCAGAGCTGTATGACCCACAGCGTGACTTCTGCTTTGTTTGCCCATGGACTAATGCTTATTGACACTGGTATGTTGTCATCACAATGTAAATGAACATTATTGCACCGTTATGTGTAATACATTTGTAAAAAATACAAGCAGACTCCTGACATTTGAAGTGCAATTGGTGATTTATTTTAAGTGCTGCGTATAGGTCCGTGATAGTAAAACGGTGATGGGTGGGGGTGGAGTAATGTCCATGGCAGAGTCCAGTTCTCAGTGGCACAGGTGCAATGTCCATATGCCTGTGGAAGGATGGAGCAGGGGCAGTTCAAGGTTGGACAGGGTGACAATGTGGGACAGTGGGATGACATCAGGGGGTATCTTAGGCTGGCGGGGGTCTTGGCATCCTACTTTGTCTTCTTGTGTGATCTCAGGTTCCGCTTGCGGGGTGGTTGATCTTCAGCAGGAGGTGGGGTTCTGGTGGCCTGTCGTGGTGTGGGGGCCTCCTGTCCACTTGCGCCGGCGGAGGTGGTAGGTTGTTCGTCGTCCGGGCTGGTGACAGGGGCCCTTTGGGGTGCCACATGGTCCCGCAATGTGGTGACTATCTGGTTGAGGGCCAGGACGATGGTCCCCATTGCGGTACCGATGTGCCGGAGTTCGTCTCTGAACCCCATGTACCGTTCCTCCTGCTGTGCCTGGATCTCCTGGAACCTGGCCAGTACCGTCACCATCGTCTCCTGGGAGCGGTGGTATGCTCCCATGATGGTGGTGAGGGCCTCTTGGAGAGTGGGTTCCCTGGGCCGGTCAACCCCCTCTCGCACAGCAGCCCTCCCAGTTGCCCTGTTTCCCCGGGCCTCTGTCCCCTGGACGGTGTGCCCACTACCACTGCCCCCAGGTCCCTGTTGTTGTTGGGGTGGTGGGTCAGCCTGGGTGCCCTGTAGTGGCGGACACACCGCTGATTGACGCGTCCTGGAGACAGAGGCATGGGCCCGCTGGGTGGGAGCTGTGCTGGTATTCCCAGATGGGGTTGGGTCTGCTGCGGCCTGTGTCTGTGTGTGGGGAACCGACTGTCCAGAGGTCCCTGATGGTCCGGGCTGGTCATCAGGTTCCAGGTCGACAGAGCTGCTGTCATCACTGTGGGCCTGTTCTGGGGGCGGGATGGAGAAATCTGGACCCTCCTGGCCGGTGTGTAGGCGTTCGGGCCCTGCAGGGGTAAAAGAGTATGGTTATTGCTTCTGTGTGTGCCATGGCGTGCGATTTGTGGGTGCCCTTGTCCCCCAGTGCTGGCATTCCCTTGTGGGAGGAGTTGTGAGGGTGGTTTGGGGGGGGGATGGGTTTGTGCAGTGGTCATGCTTGGGTGATGGGTGTCCATGGTTTGTGTTGGCATTCAGGGATTGGTGTTGTGTTGGGTGGGTTGTGCTGGTGAGACATTGGCAGGGAGGAAGTGTGCTGGGGGTTTGGGGGTGAGGGTGGGGGTACGGGTTGGCATGCTGGTGGTTGGGGGGGTGAAGTATTTGGGATTAGACTTACCAGAGTCCATTCTTCCGCCTACTCCAGCGAGGCCCGCAGGATGCAGGATGTTCAAGACCTCTTGCTCCCATGATGTGAATTCGGGTGGAGTGGGTGGGGGTCCGCCGCCAGTCTTCTACACAGCGATGTTGTGTCTTGACACCATCGACCGCACCTTCCCCCGTAGGTCGTTCCAGCGCTTTCGGATGTCTTCCCGGTTTCTGGGATCTGTCCCACAGCGTTGACCCTGTTGACGATCCTTTGCCATAGCTCCGCCTTCCTGGCTATTGTGGTGTGCTGCACCTGTGTGCCGAATAGCTGGGGCTCTACCCTGATTATTTCCTCCACCATGACCCAGAGTTCTTGGTCCGAAAACCTGGGGTGTCTTTGGGGTGCCATGGGGTGGTGTGGGGTGGTGTTTGTGGTGATGAGTGTGGGGTGAGTGGTGGTGTGTGGTGTTTTGTGCGTGGATGTAGTGTGGGTGATGATGTTGTGTTCCTCTGTGTGTTGGGGTTTGCGATAGCTGTGCTCTCTCTCTCTCTCTCTCTCTCTCTCTCTCTCTCTCGCCTTCTCTCCGAATTTCTAGTAGTGGGGGTTTGTGGGTGATGTGGGTGTGTGTTTTATAGTTGATTGGATGTGTGGGTGTGGTGTGTGTATGTGTATCAGGTGTGTGTATTTCGAATTGTCCAATGTGGCTGTGTTTTGTAATGGTGTGTGTATTTTGACCGCGGCGGTGTGTACCGCCAATGGAATACCGCGGTTGAAAGACCGCCGCGTGGATTCGTGGGTCGTAATGGCATGGGCGTGTTCGTGTTGGCGTGACGGTGGAGGTTTGGTCATCTCCAGTTTATCGTTGACCGCTGATGAGGCGGCCTTCCGTGGATGTCGGGTTTTTGTCGGTTTGGAAGTTGTGGGTCAGAATGACCGTGGCGGTTTGCCGCGGCCGCCGCGGCCGCGGCGGTGGAATGGCGGACTTCTGACCGGCGGTAAGAGCCTTTTACCGCCGAGGTCAGAATGACCCCCTAAATCACTAATATGGTCCACTGCTACATTTTCCGTTTTCAAATTTTATCCACATAACTCATCCCTATTCACCTTGCCGTACCTACAGGACTGACCTACAATCCAAAATGATGACAATATGCCAATGATTGGCCAACTCAAAGATGGGGAAAAAATGATACTCCACTCAAGGAACAAAACCGATCATTGGCCAGCGCATCACACCTTGCTGTGTGTCCAACACACAGGAGTCAATCACACATCATCAGCAAACACAACACAGAACAGAAATATCAACACTTACTGGAGATGTCTGGGTCCGCAAATCAAGCCACCTCTCTGATAGTGTAGGGTGCAGGTCCACCTGTGAGGCATGGAAGGGAGAAATGTGCTCAATGTCTGTGCACTGTACAACACTTCCAAATACAAATACTATGGGGGTTATTCCAACTTTGGAGGAGGTGGTAATCCGTCCCAAATGTGACGGATTTACCACCAGCCGTATTACGAGTTCCATAGGATATAATGGACTCGTAATACGGCTGGTGGTATATCCGTCACTTTACCGTCACTTTTGTGACAGATTACCACTTCCTCCAAAGTTGGAATAACCCCCTATGTGTAATATTAACTCAGAAAGTCAAGCCTCTCAGACATGATGATACTGCATCCTACATACCTTTGCAAACATGTACAGACCCAGGGACTCCAATGAGTGAGACAGACATATCTGCACACATGCAGTGGCCCTGACTATCATGTGGTGGCAAACATGCACCTTCATTGGTTAGTAGATAAATTCATGGTGTGTATTCCTCTCATCATGTGTATCCATGAGAGCCATGGAAAGCCACTTTCCATGAGGACTGCAATACCAGTCACCCAGATATTGTGATTAAGACCAATTTAAGACACACAGGTACAATTGTATTTTGTAGGTTAGCGTCGTTCTTGCTTCAAAACAGTTTGCATTTGCGGTGCTTATAAAGTAGAACTATTGCCCTGTAAGTTTAGCTAGAATGCCACATGTTCAAAAACATTGCCTGCAGCATATGAACAAATCAGCTACTGTCACTACAGAGCATTTAAACGTGCACATTACTCTGATTTGTACTAACCAACAGGGCCACCAATCACAATCCCCAGCTAGTCCACCAGGTCTTGCTCCCTGGCAACAAGGTCAGCCCAGCGGTGCTTCAGCTGGTGGTCATTGCGCGGTGTGTTGTAGATTCTCTGCATATGGTACAACACCTTTGCCCACCGGAGCCTCCTTGCCTCTGTGTGATAGCCTTGGATCACACGACCACCTGCCTCTATCATTAAGGGTAGGTAGTGGCACACCAGCCAAAAAAAAACACCCAGCTCCTCCCATCCTGCCCAGACGAGGCCTACCAAACATGCTTGCAAAAAAAAGGGGAATAAAGGGGTACAGAGGAGAATAGAGGGAAAGTAGGACAGGCAAATGCAAAATAACTAAGAACACAGCCCAACTATACCCAAACTACCACTCCCACAACAGACTCCCAACACAACAAAGACAAATGTTGACACTACAAATGACCAAAAAATACACTAAGACAGGATACCACAGACAGTTATGAAACACAAAAAGACAATTTAAAGACCACACTGGAGATAAATCACAAAATGCACATAGAGACAAGTCAAAACACAGCCACACAGTCAGGAAATATCACAGACTGCAAAGTGAAAGTGAAAGTATACCCACTGTACTAATTCTGTAAACAGGATATCCTATTACATCACTTCCTGGCTCAAATGCGGTGCGTTTTTATTCTTATGCGTCAAAATATTATGACGGTTTCAGTCTGTGTGTCATTTTTTTGACGCACATGCTTAGAAATAACCCTGCATCCATAATTTGTAATATTTTTCATACTTAACCAATTTCAGGGTGTACTGTGTGGGAATTACCGCTCAGGGCCAATGGATGTTTCCTGGCAATGTGCATCATATTTTGACGCATATGCGTCAACATTTCTGTCTTAAACTGGGTTTGAGTCATTTCTCATTTGTAATAGTACATGACAGTTGTAACAATACAGAGCTAGGCTGATTGTACCCACATTGGGCATTACGGTGTATAGGCACATGTGACAGATCATACAACTGCGGACCATAATCCTCTAGTTGTTGTACCGGATTTTCAATCTTCACTGACTCTTCACTGACGCAATAGATGGCCAAATGTGTGGGATACAATTAGGTATCACCCAGTTTGGGCATGTTTTGCATCAAAATAGGATAGCAGGGTGACGCAACTCAATACAGTAACTCAATGCTTATGGGTCAATGTGTGTGATTTGGCTACTACTATTGTTGTTGTCCCACTGTATGACCATTACAAGATGCATTTTTGCAAATCTGCTTGTATGCATGTGGAGTCAATGTGTCCAACCCTCAGATGCTAGTCAGTGTGGAAATGAGAGAGGGCATGTGTTAGTCATACACGTAGCAACAACTGCTGTGTGCACTTCCTAGGTTTTTTGGAACATAAGCACCACCAATGACAAAGCATGCATAGCTGACGGTTGTTCATGGCAATGTTCCAAAAGTTACCCATCACATGTCCTGGAATGTTGGATACTATGGGGGTCATTCTGAGTCTGGCGGGCGGCGGAGGCCGCCCACCAGACTTCCCCCCTCCAAAATACCGCTCCGCGGTCGAAAGACCGCTGAGGGTATTTTGGCTTTTGCACTGGGCTGGCGGGTGACCGCCAAAAGGCCGCCCGCCAGCCCAGTGCAAAAAACCCTTCCCACGAGGACGCCGGCTCAGAATTGAGCCGGCGGAGTGGGAAGGTGCGACGGGTGCAGTTGCACCCGTCGCGAATATCAGTGTCTGCAAAGCAGACACTGAAATTCTTTTTGGGGCCCTCTTACGGGGGCCCCTGCAGTGCCCATGCCATTGGCATGGGCACTGCAGGGGCCCCCAGGGGCCCCGCGACACCCCATACCGACATCCTGTTCCTGGCGGGAGAACCGCCAAGAACAGGATGGCGGTATGGGGTGTCAGAATCCCCATGGCGGCGCAGCAAGCTGCGCCGCCATGGAGGATTCAATAGGGCAGCGGAAAACTGGCGGGAGACCGCCGGTTTTCCCTTTCTGACTGCGGCCAAACCGCCGCGGTCAGAATGCCCTGCGGGGCACCGCCAGCCTGTTGGCGGTCCTCCCGCCGACCCTGGCCCCGGCGGTCCGTGACCGCCGGGGTCAGAATCACCCCCTATGTCCTAGGCACTTGTTTGTTTACCCACCATGAGTCAGGCATGGGATAATGCTATGTGGGTACAGTGTTTGTGACAACGAGTCCCAAATATAATACACAATTGTAATGTTATGCCACAGTTGGAGTCATATAACTGAGACATGTCTCTCCTGTGGCAGTAGAGGACCAGCAGACCAAGCGGCACGTGTTCACATATTTCCAGTGGTAAAATGCACAGAGGTATCTGGTTCATGTGTGTGGACCAATGTTTAGCCTGTATCATTATTGGGGTTTATGTTATCACAGTTACGTGCAGGTCTCGTCATGAGTCTGTGGAGCCATTTCCTGTATCTACAAAGTATCCTTCGCAGATCAATAGAAAGAAAGCCAATGAGGAAGTGCAAACACACATGGGGATGGTCCAGCTCTGTCACTGCAGACGTGTTATGAGACTGTCAACAGGGCAACCTTGGTGTGCTGACAAAGGTACTGTCTCAGGATTTTTATACCAACAGGTGTCCTCAAAGCATTTGTACACAGGTTGGCCTATAAAATTCCCACTGCATCTGGGAACATCAGTGTCTCTGTGCTGATTAATCTCACAGCTATTCCCCACACAAGCCCCATCAAGATGTTGGGAGCAATGTGAATCAGCATGTGGACTGTCATGGTCCTAACATGTGTAGACATTTCATGCTCATTATCTGATGTTGTTTGTTGTGCTGGAGGCACCAAACCCAATCCATGCATACAGGCATGGTACACTGTCACTATTTGTCCCTCATGCATACATGAAACCCAGACAAGGGATAGGCCATGATTAGGCTATTTGGAGACAAGTTCCCCCCATGGTACGATAAATAAACTGATTATGCTATACAATGTATTTGAGTATGCATTGTAGACCCAATGGACACAATACCCCAGGAGGAATCTGAGGGTTCGGAAAGCAACTATGATACAAATGTAGCCATAAGGAACCTTTAGGGTAACGCAAAGACAGGAGCCAGTCAGGCTAACAGGATGCAGGGTCAATCAGGATCCCAACATTTGACAAGGTAACTACACAGTGGTCAGACTGAGACTGGTCAAAGGTGGAACAACACTGTGGAAACTGACAACTGTGTTTCTCCTGAATGTTAGAACGTAACACATTAACCAAAGGGCTTTGTTACACAGCTGATTTATACAGCAATGCATATCAGTGTTATAGATAAAATGGCAGCTTCTATGCTGTTCCAGTTAGCTGCAAGGGCAGTGCATGTTCAAATGGCTGGTCTCCATGGAGGTGCTCACAGTTGTGTGCAGCATCAGTCTCTCACAGGTCCTGTAGGTGAGATTCAAGTTCAAAGGGCCAACAGTACCTTTCACATGGGAAGCAATGTACAGGTGATCACAGGTCCTACAGACTACAAGCCAGTGCATTATTTAACCTGACATCCATGCAGATAGAAGTACAATGACTATGGCATACCATACTAAAGAGGGCAGCACACTGGATTAACATTGTGAGTCTGGGTGTGTGTACAGGAGGGATTATCTGGGGACACATATTCCCATTCCAGAGACCTCTGTAGAAGGGTGAGCTGAGACAAGGAACATGGGTGTGGCTGGACTTAGGACATGGGCTGCCATGTGCAGGGGATGTCATGCGAGCAATGCTAGTCATACCTGGGGTATGTGTGCTATCTATTTGCTGCTTATATGGAAATCTTGTCACACATAGTCCTTGCAAAGATAGGTGATGTAAGACTTACTGCTGTCAAGGGTCTGGTCATATCTTCTTGTCACCAATGCAATAGCACATCCACTGCCTCATGTATGAGGCATTTTTTTCCCTTATTGACTGATGGTGGCTTAGTTGTGTACCATATGCTGCGATGAACCATGTTGCCAACATGTATGTGTGAAATAGGTGTGGTCCTCTGCTATTGCCCTTCAAATGTGAAATGTACAGGATATATGTAATTTACAGTGTATGTCAATGTGTCTGTACATTCATACGCATCAAAATAGATTTGGATTTTTCTGTGTCCTAATCTGTATTTCAGCAATGCTCCATGAGGCTACACTCTGATTCTGATAGTTAGAGATAATGTTATGCAAAAATGATTACCCAGACCATTATATAGTGAATAGTGTAGGTGTTTATTGACATTTGGTAAGTCAGTGGTGATGGACGAGTAGAGTTAAAAGAAATTTTGGACAATATGTTGTCTCGGACGCAATCCTGCAGCTGTGTTTGGATGGTCCCCCTCATGTTGAAGGACAGCTTCCTCCTCTTCCGGCATTTGTGGGTCGGGTTCATATAGGGGAATGTTCCTTCTTACACATATGTTGTGCAGGATGGCACAGGTCAAAATTATTTTGCACGCCATTTCAGGTGATGTTGAGGCACCTGAATCTTGAATTCAGGATGCCAAAGGTCTTCTCGACTATGGTGCGTGTCCTCCTATGTGCCTCATTAAAGGCACGCTCTGCTGCAGTGCTGTGGTTTGCAAATGGGGACATGATCCATGGCTGGATCCCATACCCCTGTTCAGCTGAAAGAGAAAATGAGTGAGAACATGTTGATGTACCTTGCAACATGATTATCACTTTGCATGACAGTTGTTCTCTTGTGTTGTCTGTGACTCATCTGTGTTTGTGTTATTGTGTGGAATCCTAGGCTTCTAGGATGTACCATCAGCAATGGGTTGTTTCCTTTTGTGAACGGGTGTTTGGCTGTTGACCGGATGTCAGCTGTATTTTTGTAGAGTTGCAGTACAGTGTGTACTCCCTTCCATTGTGTCATGTGAAATAGGTATCCCTGTGTCTTAACTGGGGGTGACATGATACTTCCATACACAGAATAAATTCCACAGTGGTGGTAACACGGTTGCATCTATATACCCTGGACATCCCATCCAATTTCACATATGCAATTGAATTATTAAACCATCAGTGAGACTCTTTGATTTGGCAAGGTGACAATGTGCAACACATCTCCATACGTTGTCAGCACTGACGTGTTAACAATTGACTTTGCACTAATTTCACATGTGTGACAAGTTCACTGCAGACCTATTTCTCTGCCCTTGCCATGTCGACTCAGGTTGTAACGTGTACCTATACTACTGAACACGTTCTAGTTCAGATGGCTAACTTGGTTGTTATTTTGAGTTTTGAGTTTCAGAAGGTCCGTATGCCTGTACATCTGTTGTGTGTGTTAATTTGTTGCAATGCGTATGTGTAGGTATGTGCACTTTCAATATTGTCCCATGAAGATGTGTTTTTCACACCGTCCACTTGCTTATTGGTAGTGGGCAATGTGAGAGCAGGAGTGATGTGAGATATTGGTACATCCTCAATGATTGCATGTGACCTTCATTGTAGTCATCATCATGCTATGTGTGTCATGGTGTTTGACCTGCAGCAAAAAACATTACACACCCCATACACAGTACGTATTGTTTGGAAGTGTGTTTGATTGAGTGTTATTGATGTTATATTGAAAGATTAATCTTCCAAATTGTACTGCCAGTTGGGGCCATGTCTTTGTCATTCTGTTGTTTTTAATTGTCCCCTTGTGGCTCTGGAGTGGCATCTGCTGTTATTTGGAACTGTCATTTGTCCCTAGGTGTGCATCCCATTGGGTGAGGATATCAAACATGTCTAGCGGTGTCACTACCTCATTGTCTTCTTGTCCACGTGTCGATGTCGTGGTGTACGTGTTGTGTGTCCTAGAGGGTTGATGTGCATCGTGTATATAACTCAGTTTCTATACTTACCAGCAAGTAGTCCATTTCCATATCGTCCATCCTGGAAGTGTTGATTGATGGTTCAGTGACGGAAGATGAATGAATCATGTACACTCCTAGGATTCTTTGCCACGATGTTGGTGATCAAACCCCGGTGCTCGACAATGGGCTGCACATTGATGGAGTGTGTGTGCTTCCTGTTGCGGTATAGATGTTCGGGTGCAGCAGGTGGCACAATGAGTACATGTCTGCAGTTAATGGCACCAAGGACGTGTGGGAAGCCGTTAATTTTGTAAAACCCCTGTTTTGTCTCCTGCTGCTTCTGCTTTGTGTTGGGGAAGCTGATGTGGCGTGGTGTGAGGGAGAGGATAGCGTCCAGTACCTTGGGTAGGAAGGCGGAGAATTATGGCTGTGAGATCCCAGGAACCAGGGCACCAGTGGTTTGAAAGGAGCCACTTGCCAACATGTGGAGTACAGCTAGCAGCTTGGTTTCTGGTTGAATGGTGCGGGGTTCCTGCAAGCTGGGTGCCAACTGTGGCTCAATGTTGCGCAGCAGCTGCTGAATGGCTTGCCAGTTGAGCCTGTACCTCTGAATGATGTCTTGTTTGCGGAGTCCCAGAAGAGTTGTCCTGGTGTGGAATATCCTCTCCTGCTTTCTGCGTTGCCTTTGGGGTCCCTGCTGGTGTTGTTGGTCCTGTGCTCTGCGACTGCGTGCATGCTGGATGAAAAGCACCTCCATATCTTCCTTTTGGAGCTCTGCTGTTGCTTCTGTGTGTTTTCATTAAGTACAGGTGTGTTTGCCCCATTTTAACGCCTGCCCTGACCCAGGTGTTATATTTTGACGCAAATCGGACTGTGTGTCATTTTCCGACTTCGCCTTCCGGCCGTGCGTCATTTTAGCACAGTAGCATAAATAAAGTGCACAAGAGTATAAGTCATTTTTTGGACGGGAACGCCTACCTTGCATGTCATTAACGCAAGGCGGTTTCCCGCATCCAGAAAATGACACACACTGTGGAATTTTGGTGTACGTGGCCTCGAGCATCAAAGTTTAAATATGGTGCACGGTTTGCGCTGATTGTGCGTCAAAAGTTTTGACGCACATTCGGCGCAAACAGAGTATAAATATGCCTCTGAGTGTTTCAATTGGGCGCCTTGCAACCACAACCTGCCTGTCAAGGCGCACAGTGAAGCTGCAGGCTGAACTTGGCCATTTTGCAGGTGATGTGGCAAGAGGACTTGGGCTCATCAGCCATGCAGTGGACCTGATAGAGACCAGCCAGGCAGCAAAGGGCATTGGCGATACCCCTCAGGATAGCGAGGAGATCTCCAGTGTCAGCAGTGTATCTGCCACTGATGCACGAATCCTGCGGAGTAGCAGTGCCCGGCATGGTTCAGGGGACCAACCTGGATTGAGCCATGGTGGCCGTAGTCGCAGGAAGCTGTGAGCTACCAATCTGTGTTGTGACTGAGGCACATGAACTAAATGTGTCAGACTTAACTTTTTGCTTTCTATGTGCAGTTTAGTTGAATATATTTTCTTCATTATATTCCTGAAATTAAAGGGATAATTTGTTGTACTACACAATTGGGCTATGTGTGTCTTACATTAGTGAGTGTTGTCACAGTTGCCATGTACCTGCCAAAGTAGTGGGTTGCAATGTGGTTCCGTCTCTGTCTGCCCTCCATTGCGATGCTTCCATCCCCAGGCTGTCGGTGTGGTAGCTCTCGCTCCTCATCCTCTGAATCTGTGTCGTCAGGGGTGAGATATTGCCCACGTCTGGTGGCAATGTTGTGTAGGATGGCACAAGTTGCAACAATCTTGCTTGCAGTTTCTGGGGCATACTGGAGTGCCCGTCCACTTTTGGCATCGGAATTGTGACTTCAACAAGCCGAACGTCCTCTTGATAACAGCTCTGGTCCGCCAATGTCCTATATTGTATCGTCTCTCATTCTGATTGCCAGGTGTCAGGTATGGGGTGAGTATCCATAGTCTCAGGGCATATTCACTGTCACCTGTGTGACAAAAGAGGCAAAATTAGCAGGGCAGGGTTACGCAGTGACATGTATTTAAGGCATCAGAGTGTACTTGACAGTACCTAATAAATATCCTTCGCCAAAATCACCACGTTCTAGGCGTTGGTGTATCCCACTGTGCCTTAATATGTATGCATCATGTGTACTCCCTGGATATTTATCCACAATGTCAGTAATGACATGATGGGTGTCACATACCACCTGGATGTTTAGTGAGTGGGTACATTTCCTATTGCAGAAGACATATTCCAGATTTGCTGGTGGGCAAATTTGTATATGTGTCCTGTCCACACACCCTATTGCATGGGGGAAGTTGGCAATTCTGTAGAAGTCCAACTTGGTGCTGTTAATTTCCGCCTCATTCCTGGGAAGGTATATATATCTGGACAAGTGTGTGAGTATGGTACCCAGGAAACATCTGAAGAATCTTGAGAGGGCACTTTGGGATACCCTACCTGCCACGGCAATCACCCCCTGATAGCTACCCGAGGCCAAGAGGTGCAGTGAGAATAGCACTTGCACATGTGTGGGGATAGCGCAGCCACGCATTGTCTGGTGTTCAAGCTGAGGTTTCAGCAGTTCAATGATCTCTAGGATAACTGCGATATCATACATCTCATCCTCAGTTTGTTGAAATAGTGTCTGCCTGGTTCGGTATATCCTATCCTGTCTCTGCCTCCTCCTCCTCTGCTGGGCAGCCTGGACTCTCCTCCTCCACGTATAGTGCAGCCATTGTGAGACAGCCAGATGCCTTCTGGGTCTCCTTTTATACTTTGGTTCTGGTTACCACCTGTTTGGAATCGGTGCTAATCTGGGTGTGCAAAACGGGCTTTTTGCGACTAGTCGCAATTTGCGACTGGCTTGTGCATTCGATTTGCGACTCGCAATTTGCGACTTCGTAATTGTGAGTCGCAAAATCAGGTCGCAATTTTTGCGAGTCGTAATGGGTTGCATCCCTATTTGGAACTCGAAATGCCATTGGTACATACCATTTTGCTTTTTGCGAGGTCGCAAATAGCGCTGTGACCCATTTGCGACTTGCAAAAGATTCCTACATCTGGCCCTTAATGTGCTATAATCGCCCTCATCTAGGCTTTCAAAAATGAGCAAAAAATTTTATACCAAAGTTTTTTTTTATTTTGGAAGTTGTGGTTGATTTTTCCTTATTTGTGATATCTATATACTTGTAGTTTGTGGTAGGGACAGCTGACAACCTCATGAGTAAACCCAGAAAGCTATTCCTAAAAGGAGATCAAATTCTGAATACGACAGGGGTTCATTTCATTAGATTACTCATGGTTTTCATAAATAAACTTAATTGTCAAAATAAAAAAAATAAAAAATGAAAAAAGCAGGAAGAAATAAAAAAAGTTGAAATTTTCATCAGTAATTTGTTGCCCTGGCCGATATGCAAAAGTAGAATACTTTTATTCCCATCACATTCTTCTTGTTGCATGGGTATATAGGGCCTAATTTACAGTTTGGTGGGCATGTATTCCGTCACGAACATGATGGACATCCCATGCACCGTATAGAAAATGGCAGCGACAAGAAACCAAGGAGCTTCTTGGTATTCATGGGAAAAAGGGTAACAAGACTATGAAACTTAACAGTAGTTCCCTCTCGTGTAGTGAAAGAGATACAATACTATGGGGGTGCCAAATATATATGCCAGAACCCCAATATATAACAAATGTGTGAATGAAATTATTAACCATAATAATCCTGTATTAGTAATGCATATATAAAATGTAGATAGAAAATATTATAATATCTATTAAGTAGGTGTTTTATGGAACAGTGCAGTGCTAGTGACCAGTAGATAAGGAGAATGTACACCGTGAAATAGAAAAAAGAGGGTCCATGTTACAGCAATGACTGGAAGAGCCAGATACCAATGTCAGTACAAGCTGTGAGCTTATATACATTTATTGTTCTGTCAATATAGTCAGTACTGTGCACATATCTTTGAAATTGGGGGTAGATGCAATAAGTGGGCCCAGGCTCACCTGGCCTTTAGGGAAACCTACTAGTCTAGGCGCTACCCAAACCGTAGACACAGAGGGGAGTCCAGAGTGGTGTGACCTTCATGGACCCCAGATCCCACTATGTGTTCTTACCCAGAATGTCAAACTTTGGTTAAAATCAAAGATTGTCATCACATTTTTTACAAGAGAAAATTCTGGCATCTGTAAGGAGCCACAAAGTTTCTCCCACCCAGAATTCCCACATTATTTCTAATTAAAACTGTACCATATTTCTGTTGCTGAGTCTAGTTCCTAGGATAGGAAATGCCCAAAACACACCAAGAAAAAACAAAAATCTGCCTTCTTAATTGATCCATTCTGGTGAGGTGGGAAGTTGGTATATTAGGGACTTGGTTTGGTTGGTACCCAGGGAACTCTCCAAAACAGACATTTATGAAAATTAAACACACCGGTGGATTCAATGGGGTGTGATTTGTGAATTGCATTGCATTTTCTTACTCAAAATGCCATGCAAACATCATCATTGGGATAAAATCACCCATTTTCCTCAAATTTCTGTAATAGAAAGTTCCAGCCCCTGCAACTGACCACAAAACTCCTACCATCTCACATTCTCACTCTGCCTCTGATCAAACCCCACATGTCTGTGGGGCCCATTGCCCGCAACAGAAACCAGTCAAAATGTAGGCTGAGTGAAGTCAATGCTGTTGAATTCGTTATCACATAGTTACGTTCCGGTCCATTTCTATGAAGTGGGTAAGAAAATATTTTGGTATCCATTCACTCCACTCTACCATGAATTCCTCTGCATCACTTGGTTTTTATAAATGCCCAGGTCTGGTAGGGTTAACTGGCTGCTGGCTGACCCAAGTCCTGTAAATGCATCCTTTCACCATGACAAGTGAAAGGAATTTAGAATTTCTTTGAGTGTAGTTTTGACGTATGGTCAGGAGGAGAAGGAAAAAAACATTCTGCCTTCTATGTGGGCAGGAATACTGTCTGGTGCTTGGGGTGGGAGCTGATGCCAAGATGTCTCAGAAGCTCACTAGTTCCTTTTCTCAATTTTTAAATGGTAGTATGGTGAGCTTTCTATCTTCCTGCATTGGCCGATTGGGTTGTTAACCATCTAACTGTATTTTCAAAGGATATCAGAAAGCCCAGAAGACTATTATGGATAAAAGAGACAAACAGAATAGGGGGTCCCCATCCTGGCAATCCAATGAATCCCCCACCTCCTGCCCCAGACAGTCACCCTGCCATGCGAGATGGGCAGAAAGAGAAGAGCTCTGTCAAATCCACACCATTCAACATGTCCTATTATTTGCCATGGGGATGCTTTAGGCCCCAGGGGGCAGACAGACGGTTGGGTTTTTAGGTTGTGGGTGAAGCCTGTTTCTAGTTGAGCTAACCTAACACAATTTTTGTGTTTGTGCTTGATTCCAAAGGGAAGAGTCTTTTTGCTGTTCATTTCATCACCTTTATGAAAGTACAAGTTCTACTAAAATTCAATAGCAAAACAATGATAGGAGCCATAGTACACTCACAATGAGCGTACAGGCAGGTGGATAGAAATTATATGAGGTTAGTTATAAATGTGTAACTTATAATTCATTACTGAGAGAGTAGCCCATCCTCTTCACTATTGTGAAACCACACTTGGTCTATTTTATTGCCGGGCCGATCCCCAAACTAAGTCAACTGTGCAGAGCCATGCAAAGGTTTTGTCAATCAAGCCCAAAATTTGCAGTTAGTATGTCAGAATATTGTAGTCAGAGTTGTTGTGTCATGAATATTGTTCACAAAAATATTATTCAATAAGGTAAGATTTTCTGTGGTAATTACTTCCAATGGGATGCTTATTTTATAAATGATAATCAGGACACAATATTTATGTAGTTTTTTGTTTGGAGGAGTTGGGGCTCTCATGATTTTATTGTTGTTTCTATCATCAGGCGGGATGCATTGACACCCTTTGTACCTCTGACCTATTTTTTACTGAGACCACGAAGTATAACATGTGTTGAAATTGCTTCTCCATGTCCTGGCAGCAGTGGCCATCTTTGAATGTAATTTGAGGGTTATCATTCTAGCTCCCAACCACAACGCCTTATTTTTAAGATGGCTGAGGAGTGGACATGCAGCGGATGTGCACACTGGATGTGCCAATGGTGTGCTGAAGGTGGCAAAAGACAACAGCATCTATGCCCATCCACGTCAGGTACAGTCTCCTGTCCCTTACAGTAAAAAAGTATATCTTGTACTGCATCTGACCTAATCACAATATGACCAGCCCCCATGAGACCTGCCAGGCAATTACTCCCTGGACGAACTCCCTGAGCTGCAGCTGGTGTCATTTTGTTTGTTCCACTGCCAGTAAGCTGGATAATAAATCTACAGTAAAACATGATGTGAGTATCTCTAATCCTGATGTAAAATCTAGCATTTGTCAAGCTAAGGCTTTGGAAGGAACATTTCAATGTTTTAGTTTTAACTGTTGCTTTCTCCTCAAGCACCAACAGCATCTTTTAAGTTTCTTGTGTGATTTTAATACAGGCGCTGTCTTTTCAACTGATATAATTGTGGCTCTACCGCCTACATTTGCTCTTGTGAGATTGGAGAGACATGGCAGAGCAGGCGGTGATATTGCTATTGTTTTTGAAAAATAGTTTTCTTGTAAAACTGAAGAAATCTCTATTCCTGATTGTGAAGCTCAGATTTTTACTCTCTCTCTTACCCATCAAATTGCACACTCTGTAGCCTTGATCTACCATTACCTCAGCTATGCAGGAAAGTGGTGTACACCTTTAACTGGTTTATTGGCTCCCTGAATTTTTTAATCAGGGCCCTGGTCTTTTATGTAGTTATGCAGCGAAGTACCCATGCAGAGCTCATCTTAGCAGAGTCCTGTCATCAGGAGAGTTATGGGGGATTGGATTATCAAAGCCCTGAACTTAACCCAGCCTCTCCATTTAGGAGAAGGCTCTTCAAGAAACCTGACGAGATGATCACCAGTCTTTGAATGGAGTGGAGGGAGAGGGAGGTCAAATGAGATCGGCCCCATCCAGAGAAAAAGTTCTATGACACCCCCTCCGGCAGCATTCATACCAGAGTGAGCATAGAGGGGTCTGCTGCACTCACACCTGGAGCCCCATCCCATATGTGGAAATTGGAAGAAGCACCAAAGGGATGAGTGTCAGTGTTCCATGGAGTGTGCACGCCCCTCACACTACGAGACTGAGGCTCTCACCCACCCTGTGGAGTTTGGAAAGGGTATGTGTGTTCTTCCAGCGATCAATATCACAAAATAAAATGAGGGATGGAGTGTTGAAACTTTTCAAACACTCACCTCCAGTTACAGATCTGGGTTAAATCCATCGTTATTTTCCTTGCCACGTCACCCCAGTTCAGACCCAGCTGTATGCAAATCAGTCTTGACCGTGCTCCCTACGGGAGCAGTCCAGCCCGAACTGCCAAGCCAGGTCTTCCCTGAACAGGAAACAAGCATCCTTGGACCGATTTCAGAGTATCACCCTTCATCAGCCAGGCTAGCTTGAATCCAGTGGCACAGTGAGCACAAAACCCACATCCGGGCATAATCTTCCTACTTGGGGCAACAAATGCAAACAGAAGAGATGATGGACAGAATGCTGAACAACCCAAACATCCCCCCCCAGTCACAAAGATCTGGGTCTAATCCATTGTTATTTTACTTGCCACGTCACCCCAGTTCAGAACTAGCTATATGCAAATCAGTCTTGACCCTGCTCCCAATGGGAGCAATTCAGTCCGAACTGCCAAGCCAGGTCCTCCCCGAATAAGATTCATGCATCCTAGGACCGGTTTCAGGATATCACCCTTCATTAGCCAGGCTAGCTTGAATCCAGTGGTGCAGCAAGCAAGGGACCCATGACTGGGCAACCCCTAGCCACTTAGGGTGCACAAAGCAATATCACAAAATAATAATGTTCTTCCAGCGATCTCTGCACACACTTGGCCAGCCCCTGTACCTTTGTGAACTGATCACTGCAGACTTTGGGGCCTCCCCTGATGTCTCTGAGGGTGAGAGAACTGTTAGGGATCTGCACTCACACTCAACCGCTGATGAAGTGAGGGTGCGCTGAACTCCCCAGGGTGTCTGTGGATAGTAGAAAGTTCCTCCACAGACGGTTCCCAGGACTAGGATGGTGGCTGCACATACAACTTCTCTGAAGCTTCAAAGGTGGCACTAGGTAAGTGAAAAAACACCTCAAGACACTACTTTAGTAAAGATCTCACAGTCTTCCACACAGCGAGATGGTCCAGTGCTACATTTTACATTGAACTGCTGCAATTTTATTTTAATAAAGTCATTATAAATGCAAGATTGCTAGCATCTGAATGCAAATGGAAAACCATGCCTGCGTGTGACAATCACTTCTAGGGAGGAGAGACTGAGTCATTCATGCCAAGTTCAGTCTTTGCAAGTCATAAGCTTTGACTTCATACATCAGTGCATTATGAGAGTTATAGTCTTTCTTACTTGCAAGTACACAAAACATGTCCATCAGCTGGTGCTAGTATATATGCTGTTTTTTCTTTTTTTTGCTTTTCATTGTGGTACGAGTAGTTTTCCTTTTCCCGAGTTCCTTCATTAAGCAGTTGGGAGGCTACTGGTGAATAGGCAGTTCAGGAGCTGTGCTGGCGAGTGCAGGATGTCGGGTGGTGGGGGAGCTCAGGAGTACACTTGCACCAAACTGTTCAAAGGAAGGGCAGTGAATGAAAGCATTAAACTCAAAGCACAAGATGTTGGTAAGAAAGTGGTAAACACTAACAGAAAGAGGCCGGATATTTTGGATATGTAAGAGGTCTCACCTAGCAACCAAAGATTCCATTGGTGAGGAGTGTAGAAGCAAAGAGGCTCTAGGGCCAGATGTATGAAACTTTTTTGCACTCGCAAACGGTGCGAATCGCAAAAATCAGCAGTTTGCGAGTGCAAAAAAGTGGTCTGCGATGCATGAATGGCATTCGCAGAGCAAAAATAAGAAATCGCTAAAATTGCGATTTTTTGCGTTGCAACCTGGTTTTGCGAGTCGCAATTTGCAATTCGGTATTTCCAGTAAGAAATTGCGAGGCGCAAATTGCGACTCGCAAAATCCAAGTCGCAAAGAGATGCATAAAAAAATTGCAAATTGCGATTTTTCGCAGAATGGCATTTCACACATGCAAAATATCACTAACTGAAACCAGGTGGTAACCAGGTGCAACCTATATAAAGAGGCCCAGAATGCCTCAGACTCTCTTCCACAGTGGCTGCACTCTACGTCATGGCGAGGAGGATGAGGATCTTAGCAGGTTTGAGGAGAGGGAGGAGGAGACAGGAGCGCATTTTCAGAGTGCGCATTACACTTTTTAACCTGACAGAGGAGGAAATATATGAGAGGTATAGGTTGAACTCAGCCATGATAATTGATCTGATAGCTGAGCTACAACCCATACTGCAGCGCAGAACACTAAGGACCCACAGCATACCCACCCATGTGCAGGTATTAGGCTCCCTCCACCTACTAGCCTCAGGGAGCCATCAAGGGGTCATAGCAGCAGCTGGAGGGTTCTCACAGAGTACCCTCTCCAGATTTTTAAATGCATTTATTAACGCCATGCTGAGCAAACTACTCCAGTACATCCGATTCCCCCACACCCCACAGGAAATACAGCAGACAAAAATAGAATTTTACCAGATAGCACATTTCCCCCATGTCCTAGGTGCCATAGATGGGACACATGTGGCAATCTGTCCACCATCCGCCACAGAGCATGTGTACCGCAACAGGAAATACCAACATTCAACGAATATACAGGTGATATGCAATGCCTACTACATCATTATTGATCTCATGGCCAGGTACCCATGGAGCACACATGATTCGTACATCTTTCGCCACAGCGGGATTCACACACGACTGCTAGCTGGGGAGTTTGGTGAAGGATATCTACTAGGTATTGTCCCTGTATACAATGGCGCATTGATGGCGTGCTGATGTCAGATGGCCCACTTCTTATCATACCCTCTGTCCCTTCCAGGAGACAGTGCTTACGCAGTGCGCACCTACATGATGACGCCCTACCTCAATCCTGCAACATCTGCTGAACGGAGATACAATGCAGCACACAGGGCAACCCACAATGTGGTGGAGCACACATTTGGACTGCTGAAGAGTCGCTTCCGGTGCCTCCACAAAAGTGGAGGGGCACTACAGTACAGTCCAGAGACGACATGTAGAATAGTGGCTACTTGTGCTATCTTGCACAATATAGCTACCACCAGGGGCATACCTGTAGAAATATGTGACACTGAATCTGATGAGGATGATGATCCCATACCACCCCTATGTCCAGCAGACAGGACCAGTGCAGCAGAGGGAAGGCAAAGGCATGCCGACATCACACACAACCATTTCAGACGTGAGTATAAATGACACAAATCCTCTGACAACTGTATCTGTAGTGAAATAATTTTATTACCTTAAGTCAGGTAATGTTCGTTTGAGGAATAACAAAAAAAGGTTAAGTGATAAACTCAAAACAATGAGGGACTTGAGTAATGCACTATTATTTCATAGTGATAACATAAGTCCACTGGCAGCTAGAGTAATTTTTTGTGGCCACGCACACCACTCGGGTGCCCAGTTACATCACTGGCACCTCTATTGTCAGCCTCAGTGGCAGTGCTGTTCCTGGCACTGTGCCGTCTGGTGTCCAATGCTGGTACAGCTACACTGCTGAGGCTGGAACTGTCCTCAGTGTCCCCCAGTGCAAGCTCACTCGGAGTGGCTGACCTTGGTCCCATAATGTGTTCGATCACATTGGTGATCTGCACCAGTCCATGCACAACATCCCTGCTGCTGTGTGCTGCCTCAACTTGCACAGCCACTGCACGACGGGCAATCAGTGCAGTTGAATTTGCCACCCTGTTAGACGAACAACAGAAGCTGCTAAACATATTCCGAAATCTGCGCTCCTGGCTGGGCTGGCTCACCCTTTCATGGCGCAGCTCCTGGCAGAGTTCACGGACAGCACTTGTGAGGTCTCTGGTGTCCTGTGATGCCTGCATCTGTCCCTCACGCAGCTGTACTATGTTGTTATTGAGGGAGTCAAGTTGGCGATGCAGGCCCACCATGTTGCGGTTATGTTTGCGCAAGTTCTTTTCTAATCTGAGGATCCTCTTATTTTGTAGCCGCTGCTGCTGCAACATAGCAGCTTCCAGACCACCAAAGAAGGAGGGACCCTCACCTGCCTCATGCTGCTGTGCCCCAGAATCTGTTGCCATCCTGCGTGGTGCTGTGGTCTGATGACACCTGACCTCCTGCATCTGGCTACTCCTGCCTGTTGCTGATGGGGAAATTGGCCCTTCCTGCTGCTCATCTGAGTCGTTGCTGAGCTTTGGCAGTGGCAGTGCCTTGGGCCTGCGTCGGACAGTCGCAATGTTGAGGGACCCACTGGTGTTTGAATCGGAGGCCAGATGGGTGTCAGTCTCGTCTACCCGTGCTGATGCTGTGGCTGCTGGGCCTGGCCCACCTGCAACAACAATATGCAGCTTGTCAGTTATGTATGTTACATTTACGGTCAGACAATGGTAATAAAGGTACAGGTACTTCTCTACACTATGTTGTGTGTGTTGTGTTCCTCTGGGTGTCACTCTACTTAAATACATTGTATCTGCTACTTTCAGCTCTGGGTTGTGGACTGCCACTCCCATAGTGCATTGATGTCCTGCTTCTAAGATTTGGACTGGACTACTTCTCACAATGTTTAACATTACTTGCTAATTCCTAAGGGGCTTTTGTGCATACACATATGGGGTTACAAATCAATATTGCACTTACCTTGGCTGGCACTTGGTGTTCCGGAGGTGTCGATCTCTGTGACCCCTGTCACAGCTTCAGGGAGGAGTGTGGACTCGACTAGGTCCTCCAATGGTGTGGATGGTGCCTATGTGGGTGGACCGCCTCCTGTGCCCCTGGCCTCCGCAAGTCTCCTTGTCACCCTCTCCTTCGCACGGGAGCGCAGGTCATACCACCTCTTCTTGATCTCTTCAATGGAGCGCTGTGCCACTCCAGTTGCACAGATTTTTGATTGTATATCCGTCCATAGTCTCCTTTTCTCACTTTCAGGCACCTGGAGTGAGCTTTTTCAAAAAAGGAGGTCATGGCTCATGACCACCTCCTCAGTTAGCACCTCAAGCTCCTGCTCGCTGAATTTTAGCTTGCGCTTTCTTTCTCCCTTCTCCTGTTCTTGGCCTGGGGTGTCCATCCTTGCTCAGGTGTGCTGGCTCCTTCTGAGTGCTGCTCTGTGTGGCTGGGCTGCTCTCTCTCAGGATGCTGGTTTGGGTGTGGCACCTGAAACTGACTGGGATGACTCATTTCCTGATGGTGATGTCATCAGGCTCCTCCAGGTGTGCATTATCGAAATTTCTCGCAATTTGCGATTTTATACCGATTCGCAAAAAAAAATAGCAATTTGTTAAAATGCAAATTGCGATTGGGTAAATGGGCCTCGCAAACCACAAATAGCAAATTTTTAAGGAATCGCTATTTCAGAATCACAATTTTGTTTCATGGCCAATTGCGATTCGGAAATAGTGATTTCTTAAAAATCGCTATTTGCGATTCGCAGGCCAATTTTTTCATGCATATGGCCCCTAGTTCCTGATAGTGGACAGGAGGGAGAGCTGTCTGGAGTTTCAAAATACCTCCATACTCCAGCCTGCAAAAATGGGCCCTTCTCTCACGACAGGTGTTCAAGCTATTTTAGTATCTAGGGGAATTAGTGGAAACCTTGATGGTGGCCCCATTGTCATGATGATGAAGAGCTAGAAATTATGTCTGCAGTGCTATTTTTGTTCCCCTTCATGAGCCAGTGCTTAGAAGTGACAGAAAGTGCTGCAGAGCAGGGTGAGCAGAGTTCTGGGGACTTCACTTCATCCTCATAAAACATTGCCCTCCTGTCCCGCTGAAGGTCAACAAATGCAGCCAATAGGTATCCAGTCCCGGGCTCTGCCCTGGCCCAGTAATAGGCCCATGCCTTGTTCTGCTGTGCAATCAACATTTGTCTGTGGTTCAAGGATCCCACCATCCTGGTTGCCCTTTGGTGCAGCAAGCAATTATCAGCAATTTACAATAAATGCTTGAATCATGGCTTATTGCAGGTGGCGTCTTAAGGCAGTAAAGGGTGGGTGGAACACCACAAAATCTCATGGAGTTTGTAGGTAACTCAGCGGAATTCCAGAGTACAACTCCGCGAGTTTCACCCAGCCTTAATAATAATACACCAGTAAATAAAGTAGATGGGCACATTTCTAAAGACATAAAAATAAAGAGAAGAATCTAATTGCATGCAATATTAAACAATGTATGCAGATCAGCACATGAACATATGACTCTATTGCCACAAAGGGGAGCATATTTTAAGTTAAAATGCATTAGAATTGAAAGGGTTATATGTAAATGTTTGAAGGACAGCAGAGTTGGCAGGCATGTATTTAACAACAACTAAAGATGAAACAAGTGAGAAGGTAGGTAATTTAAAACATTGGTTAAAAAATGCAGAAAGTTAAAAGGTGATGTAAAACACTTTAGAAGATCAAATGTATTCAATTGTGTTTGATTTCTGCTAGCTGATGTAATGTTTTCTAAAGACATATGACAAAGAACAACCCAAACTCAACCCAAAAGAGTAATGCATTTTACTTAAAAGCTGGAATAGGTGAGACTAAAATGAGAACAAATTAGGAGTCATTCGAACAACAGAATTTCACATTTTATTCTCAGACAGTGATACTTGTTACTTGATTTGCAAATCTTCCAAATTACATTTTGCGTATAAAAATTGCTACAACCACAGCCAACATGTTTTGTCCCAAGAACTTCCTTAGGGCATCAATAATTTCATTAATGTCAATTGCTCCTGCACACCAAGTGGAGGATGCAAACTGTTCAGACAAGTTTGGAATTATTAATTTGATTCTATTTGATAGGACCTATGAGGACTTCATATTCCGTGATCCTACACTGATTGTAAATGGTTATTGTTCCAATAATTTACCCTCTACACATCTTTTTCAGCCACACCTCCGCTCTACACTGGACCGACCACAGCTGTGTCCACTTCACATTCCGACGCGAGACCCGCCACCTCTGCACTCAACCCATCCCTCGTCGACAGTGGAACAAGATCCCCGAAGAGCAACTCTTCTCCGCACTCGCCGCCAACCGACCCCAACGACGCAGCCCTCAGCCTCACAAACTGGCTCTCCAACTGCGCAGACAACCTTGCTCCCCACAAACGCACGCATCGACAGGCCAACACCAAAAAACCTCTCTGGTTCTCTGACACCCTCAAAGAATCAAAGAAAACTTGTCGCGCCCTCGAGAAGGCCTGGCGCAAGGACCACACCGCGGACAACATGACCGCCCTCAAGAATGCTACCCGCGAACATCACCACCTGATCCGCGCTGCCAAAAGGAACTTTTTCACCGACAGACTGGACAAAAACAGCCACAACAGCAGAGATCTTTTTAGCATCGTCAAGGAGTTCTCCAACCCCAAAGCCAACGCCGTCACGCCCTCACAGTATTTGTGCGAATCCCTCGCCACCTTCTTCCATCGCAAGATCAGCAACCTCCACAACAGCTTCGGACACAAGACCCAACCAAGCATCACCGAACCCGCACCCCCGGCCATCACCCTCAACGACTGGACCCACATCAACACTGAAGAAACCAAATCCATCATGAACTCTATCCACTCCGGCGCCCCTTCGGACCCCTGCCCTCACTTCATCTTTAATAAAGCCGACGACATCATCGCCCAGCACCTCCAGGCCGTCATCAACTCTTCTTTTTCTTCTGCTACCTTCCCCGAATGCTGGAAGCACACCGAAGTCAACGCCCTACTAAAGAAACCTACGGCTGACCCGAGCGACCTGAAAAATTTCCGCCCCATCTCTCTCCTGCCCTTCCCAGCCAAGGTAATAGAGAAGACCGTCAACAAACAGCTGACCACCTTCCTGGAAAACAACAACCTGCTCGACCCTTCACAAACCGGATTCCGAACCAACCACAGCACGGAAACTGCCCTCATCTCAGTCACAGACGACATCAGAACCCTGATGGACAACGATGAAACAGTCGCTCTCATCCTCCTCGACCTCTCGGCTGCCTTCGACACCGTCTGTCACCGCACCTAATCACCCGCCTCCGCTCCACCGGGATCCCAGGCCAGGCTCTGGACTGGATCGCCTCATTCCTCTCAAACCGTTCCCAAAGAGTTTACCTCCGACCCTCTTCTCACCATGACCAAGCAAATCAACGGCGTGTCCTCCGCCTGCTTCCTCACCCTCCCCATGCTCCGCAAGATCTTCCGCTGGATCCCCGCAGACACTAGAAAAACCGTGACCCACGCCCTCGTCACGAGCCGCCTGGACTACGGCAACACCCTCTACGCTGGGACCACCGCCAAACTCCAAAAACGCCTGCAACGCATTCAAAACGCCTCGGCCCGCCTCATCCTCGACGTACCCCGCAACAGCCACATCTCCGCACACCTGAGACACCTGCATTGGCTCCCAGTCAGCAAAAGGATCACCTTTTGACTTCTCACCCACGCACACAAAGCCCTCCACAACAAGGGACCGGAATACCTCAACCGACCCCTCAGCTTCTACGTCCCCACCCGCCTCCTCCGTTCCTCTGGACTCGCGCTCGCTGCCGTCCCTCGCATCCGCCGCTCCACGGCGGGTGGGAGGTCTTTCTCCTTCCTGGCAGCCAAGACCTGGAACTCCCTCCCCACCAGCCTCAGGACCACCCAGGACCACTCCGCATTCCGGAGACTCCTAAAAACCTGGATTTTCGAGCAGCAGTAACCCCCCCTTTCCCCTAGCGCCTTGAGACCCGCACGGGTGAGTAGCACGCTTTATAAATGTTAATGATTGATTGATTGATTTGATGAACCAACTATAACTTGTCCCCCCATCATGCACTAATACATCTCTTATGTCCTACTAATTTCAACACCTAACTTAAACCTTTGTTTTTTCCAGTGAGTTTTTCGAGATTTTCATCCTATTCAAACTTGAGCATCTGCCAGACCCCCCTCAGGCAACCTGTAGCCAATGCCTCTGCTGCTGCAGCTTATGGCCTTCCACAGGGTGAAAATGGCCAAAGTGTCTGGTCTCTCAACACTCAAAGGGTGGCCAAACACTTGCTGCACATGGCCTTCAGCTGTTCACTGTAGGGGGTCCCACAGGCCTGGCCTCTGGCCAGGCCCTACTCTCAACCACCATGAGTACCAAACCACCTGTGGCTGTCAAACTTGCATTCTTTTGTCTTTTATTTTGAAGTTATTTTTTAACTAATGCAGTACTCTCACAGCACCCATCATGCAAGCTTTCACTCCATGGTACCATGGTGTTGGAAAATGGGTTATTGGTAAGGGCAGGTAAGTACCTACACTTAGCAATAGGCCACTAACCTCCACTTAGGTCCAGTTAGGTCTCAGTAAATTAAACCCAGCTCAACCCTTGGTAGCTTGGCAACGAGCGACAGGGCTTAACTTAGGAGACAAAGCGCAAAGCATTCAAATATCACAAAACAGTAACTAAATAAAACACAGGAAACAGTTTAAAAATCCAAAATCAATTTATGAAAATAGATTATATTTTTATCTTTAAAATGACACCAAAACGAATAACATCGGATAAGGGGAACCGAAGATATGAATTTTTAAAGAATTAATGCTTTCTACCGCATAGAAGCAACTAGCGCTCAAAGGGTTAAAAAAGGTCACACTGCAAAGGAACAAAGTCCAGAGTTCATGCCACCCACGAGGTAACACTGTCACACTTACTTTCAGAAGTGTTTGACTCAGGAAAGTGGTCCACAGCACCAGCCACGGGTTCAGAGGCTCTGGTATGTCTCTTGGGGTCTGGGACTACAACTCCTACAATGCACCTCTTCAACTTATGGAGTTGCTCCAAACGTCTCCAAACTTCTGGATCTTCTTCCAGAGGTCCTTTTTGTGTCCGTGAAGTGTCCCCAACTTGATCCAAGGTTCCAGAAGCTCTGAGTTGCTCCTTGGGAGTTGGGACTACAATTCCCATAATGTACCTGGTCAGAATCCTCAAATGGCCACTGGATGCTAGTCAGCTGGGCTCTGCTTGCAGGACTTGATGCAGGGGACTCTGGGCAGCTCCTTTGTACCTGTAGCAAACAGGGAGTCCCTTCTTGAAGCAATAGAAGACAGGCAAAGTCCTTTTAGTGGTGAAGCCCAAGTGTGCAGCTGGTGCAGTCCACCAAAGTGCAGTGCCCAGGTGCAGGTCAGGGGTCCAGCAGGGCAGTCATTCTTCTCCTGTAGTTCTTCTTTGTTGGAATCTGATAGGGATCTGAGGTGTGGGTGCAGGTCTGCCAGTTTTATCCCTGCTCCTGGGTTAAAACATGGGGGTCCTGGTTCTCCAATCAGGGGCAGGGTCCTTCCCCCTGTGATGAACACTTCCTGGGAAGTGTGGCAAAAATCAATCCCAGGGAGCAACATTCCTCAAAAATACATCATGACTGAAACTGATTTTTGGAGGTTACATCTGGTTGAGCCCACCCACTGGTGTGGCTAAAAATCCTAAACACACCCCTCTCCTGCCCTCTCCTAATCTAATCAAGGGGGCACCTAATTGTCTGGGTTTGCAGGATGTGGGTTTGTTGCTGGGTTGCTCCAAATATCCTTCTCTGCCTTTGAAGACCAGTTTGGCAACCCTCCCCCTTCCTGCCTCACCATCTGCTGAGGAGAGATCTCCTCCCACAGGCACATCTCTTTGTGTGAAGCCAGGCCACTTCACACCTCATCAAGGCAGCCTGACCAGGCTGCCAGAGGCTGGCCAATCAGAGCACAGCAGCAAAAACACTGCAGGGCTGAAGTTGGCAACTTTTCAGGTAAAGTTTAAAACTCGTTACCTGAACAAGTTATATTAAATCCAACAACTAGAAGTTGTGGGATTTATGATAACAATTTTTTATAACAAACTATTGGTATCTGTTACTTAAGGGGACTTTTAAAATTAAAATAAAGTCTCTGCATTCTAGCCTATGGAGGCCCTTCACTACAATGAGGGATAAACGAATTTGGCTGTTTTTACCTCACCAGGGCTTATAAAACTATTTTTATAAGGTCCCTGCTTATAGTTACATGACACCCAGTCCTAGGGGCACACAGGGCACACCTTTGGGGTCACTTATATGTAAAAATAAGGTAGTTTAAGACTCTGGAACTACTTTTAATTCCAAAGTCGAATTTGCTTATAACTTTAATTTAAAAGCAGCCAACAAGGCAGGCCTGCCTTTAAAATGACACTGGGCACCTCATCAGTGCACCTGTGGGTGCACTACCTATGCTGGGGTCCCTAAACCTACATGCCCTACCATATACTAGGGACTTACAGGTAGGTTGACTTTGCCAATTATAATTAGCCTAATTTGCATACCGATTTTACACAGAGCACAGGCCCTTGGACTGGTTAGCAGTACCCAGGGCACCATCAGAGTGAGGAAAACAACAGCAAAAAGTGGAAAATAGCACAAAAAGTTAGGGGGCCTCTGCAATCAGCCCTGTTCTCTCACACATGGTACTTTGCAAGCTTCCTCAGACAAGCTCGCATGTAACTGTAGTATTATGGCATGGAAGCTTGTACAGTGGTACTCCCAACCTACCACATAAGAGGGTACATTTTTCTTTTAATCTCTAGAGTGTTCCTCTAGGATCCCCTCCAAATGTGTATGGGGGTCAGGGTGTCCTTATCTTGCCCCTTATAACTTTTTAGATTTATTTTTTGGGACACGGGTACAGAGTCCCCAAGTCCTGTAACTGTGACCACAACATTTTCTTCACAGTTACTGCCAGCTTATCAGATCACTTGTTACCATAGTGCTGCTTTACCAAAATGGCTGAAGGGAAAAAGCGCCCTCTGCCTATCAGAAGGCCCTACTTTTTAATTTTTTGGTACCACAGGAATTTCGAGGAATCAGGAGTCCAAATATATCTAACTTTTTCTGAGCTTTAAAACCTTGAAGCACAACCAGTGCTCCTCTTTAATTGCTCATTGCTCAAAAATGTCTTAAAACACTTTCTAAGTAAGGTTGTAACTTTCTACTCAATTTGGCATAATTCTGTTCAGCATTGTTTATGTATTGGAGTTCAAAGGCCCATGTTTATACTCTGTGTGCGTCAAATTAGCGCCAATTTTCGACTAAAACCTAACTCCATATTAATACTTTGGCGCTAGACCCGTCTAGCGAAAAAGTTATGGAGTTAGCATCATTTTTTTACTGTGAAATCCTACCTTGCGTCAATGAGATGCAAGGTAGGCATTCCCAGGCAAAAAATGACTCAAAGGCCCTAGCGCCTTAGTTATCCTCCCGTGCAAAAATCACACACGGGAGGAGGAGGGCCTTAAATTATGGCGCTAAGCCTGCTTAGCACCATTATTTAACGCCTGGGTCAGGGCAGGCGTTAGGGAACCTGTGGGCTCATTTCCATGGTCAGAGACCATGGAAACAGCCCACAAGTGCCCCTCCCTCCCCCAGGGACACCCCCACCCACCTGCACCCACACCTGGATGACACCTAAGGATGGGGGGACCCATCCCAGGTTGGTCCAGGTAAGTTTTTAAAAAACATTTCTAAAGTGCCATAGGGGGGCCTAACTTGGGCCTCCCTACATGGCACTGTGCCTAGTGGTCATGCCCAGGGGACATAAGTCCCCTGAGCATGGCCATTGGGCTGGAGGGCATGACTCCTGTTTTTACTAAGACAGGAGTCATGTCCATAGGGGTTGTGCATCAAAACAATTACGCTAGTCAGGTTAGAGACATGTTTTTTACTCTTACCTGGCTAGCGCCATTCTTTCCTGCACAAACTTCAGTTGCCTCCCCTACCCGGGTAGCATCAAAATGTTTGACGCTAACTGGGCCTTAGCATCGGCTAGCATCATAGCTTAAATTTGATGCCCAGCTGGCGTCCAGGAATGGCACTAGCCGGCACTATACTTTTTAACGCAAGCCTACACTAACCCAGGTTTGCTTCAAAAAGTTTAAATATGGCCCAAAGTGTCTTACAGTATTTAATAGAGGAATTCAACATTTTGAGACACAATTCTTTTCTTGGTCTCTGCTTGATGAATCACTGTGAATCTTTCTATGAAGTAGCCAAGGGGGATGAACATTTTTTTGTCAAAGTTTCTTGGCAAGTCATCAAACTGGAGCAAAGTTAGCAAAAGCGTTCTTCCTATGGAAACTGATTTACCTATAACTACACAGTGGTCACTTCCACTGTGTAATATGCATACCTATAAGTGTTTTTGCATGTGTGTATGTATTTTTGTGAGCATGTGCTCGCATTCATGTGTGCGTGTGAGTGTGTTTGTGTGTGTGTGGCCACAGGCCATGCCTACCTCCTAACCTTTGAGTCAAAGAATTTGCATAGATGTACACCTTAAAGTGCATCACCATAATGTGTATTTAATAAAATCACAATTTTAAAATCCATACATAATGGGCAAATGGTTTTAACAGTGGCATGTTTTCATCCTTGTCGTTCTACAAGCTAAAGATACACACTAACTCTGTGCCACTCTTAAATTTCATACTGCCTGTTCCTAGATTATTTAGTTGCACATTTCTCTGTAGGAGTTATGCGTTTTATCACAGCTCTCATTTCGCAGTCAGTATCTGCTTTTATTAAAAGTTAAGAATTTTTGATGGAGTCCTTTGTTTTATTCATTTATATATGCCAAATACATTCATGTTTTGGAAAGCTATGGTTGTTAAAAAACAGTAATTTTAACCTCTCCATCCTTTTATTGTAAGACTGTTAAGTTAAGGTCTCTGCCTCAGGATTATTATTATTAATACGCCCTACATATTCATTTCATATTATGCACAGTATGAGGATTATGAAGTGCCTGTGACTTTTCGAAGAGATGGAGAGGTTGTCCGATCAATTTTCAGAAAGTCTATCTTTTAGCTTTTTTACATATCGGACCACGGACATATTAAAGTCTCAGGAACATATATGCCAGGAGCCCTGTTGAAAACCGCATTATATATGACCTTGCATCAAGAACAAATTATAACAGTGAGCCATCTCATACTGTTCACATGAACCAAGCCCCTAAAACAGACCATTGCACATTCTGACTCACTCAGAAACACACTGAGATAGCGTCTCCTCACTTCTGTACCTATAGAATTCATCGGTGTCTTCTAGACTCTCAAAAAATCCATCCTCTTCACCGTGGAGAACACCTTTTCTACAAAGCTTTAAAGCCAACCGGTCAATCGTGGTATTTCCCCTCTCCAGAGTTAAGACCACTGCCTCATTTTCCATGATGTGAATCGTATAAAGGGTGGTACACATTTTGCACATTATTTTGAGAGCTGTGTTTAATCTCCTCTCTGCACGTGAACACACATGTTGCCTATTAAGTATTAGCAGCATTTCGTTATACAAAACATTTTTTCAGCTTCAGAAAATGCATACAACGTGTATCATTTTGAATAGAAGGGACATCATTGTAGGTTTGTACTGTATTCATATAATTATTTCTCATAATGCCTCTGCTGTTTGTACCTTTTACCTTGCTTTGTTTTCAAAAGTCTTATCAAAGTACACTGCATTTTAAAATAAGACTCTAAACATGAATGCAAACGTTCATGTCTTCTGTCTCATTTTAGAATGAAACATACGCTCGCTAATGGACTTTTTTAAACTGATATCTTGTTTACCACTGGATTTTCCAGTCAATTGTGAAATAGAAGATTTAAATCTTTTGAACTTTTGTGTAAGCTTGTGACTCGCTCTTTTACATGTAGCCTTAATACATGGAAAGGCTTGTCCAAATGCTTGCAAAAGAAACCCATGATGGAAATAAACGTTATTCAACTCTGAATGCACTTTCATATTTAAAGTTTTCATTAAATAAACTTCAAGCACTTTTCAAAAGAGTGCCTGAAATGTAGGTTCTTCTTTGCAAACAGAATGTGTTAATGGTTCCAGGCTATGCAAAAAGCAACCCCCCACTGTTTCTCCCTATGATTATGTGGATGACAGACGAAGTGCTCCAAGAAGAAACAAGAGTTGGCAAAGACAGTAAGCTTGGCTTTGGCAATATGGTTAAATTGTTTTTTTTTGCATTTGTTATTACAAGCATTTGCCACAAAAATGCAAGGAAGTCTAGTCTAGTGGATTTGTAATGCGTATGGCTACCCAAAGGCCTCCCAGCTCTGGAGCAGAGCCACCAAACAGAACAGCAGACATGAAGGCCCATAATTACACTATTTTAGTGCCGCATTTGCGTCATTTTTTTACGCAAAAGCGGCGCAAACTTACAAAATATAATTGTATTTTGTAAGTTTGCGCCGCTTTTGCGTCAAAAACAGATGCAAAGCAGCATTAAAAAAAATTAAATATGGGCCTAAGTTTTGAATAGCCAGGTCTTTAAGGCTTTGCAGAAAGAGAGCTCACTAGCACACCGCCGTATCTCGAAAGGAAGAGTGTTCCAAAGTCTGGAGGCTAGATAGCGGAAGGACCATCCTCCCCAAAAAGCCTTGTTCACTGTAGGAATCTTAAGCAGCTGAGCAGAAGATATAAGCAGTCTATTTGGAATATAGGAAGAAGCAAAAGAACTCAACCGGAGAAGAACTGTCAGGTGAAAAGCTTTGTGCAAAAGCATAGGGTTTTCAATTGAATTCTTTGTTGAACCGGCAGCCAATGTAAGGCCTTAAAGGCTTTCTTAATGATTGTGTTGTCTTGGCAGATCCATCAGCAATCTGGCGGCTGCGTTTTGCACCACCTGTAACCTGTTCATGACATATCCTGAACCAAGAAATAAGACACTTCCACAGTCAAGTTGTGAAAGAATTAGGGCCTGGATGATAATTCTCCTTGCTAAAAAATGAAAAAGAATAGAAAGGACCTTTCTCAGAAATCTGAGTATTCCAAAACAGTAGGCAGCTAGCCTCTTAGCTTGGTATTTCATGGTGATATTACGATCCAGCCACATCCCGAGGCTTTTTGCCACGCCTTAGGGCTAGGCGAACCTATGAGACCCGATGAAGTAAAAAAGAAAGCATGAAAAATATATTATTGGATTTGATTTTATGTACCAGAAAACAGAATTTAAACAAACAAGGGTGGTTATAAAAATAAATAATGAATGGAAAGAAAAAGCACTGGCAAAGTAAAGTGTTGGTCCACCAGCCCTGGCACTTAAGGGCACTGGATTTTAGGTGAATGTGCACATGTTGTCAGGCTAAATTCAACCACTCACAATGCAAGAGAGCCATGGCTGAAGTGAGCTGCCTTTAGCCGCATGCTGTATGCAGTGGTTGTGGAAGCAAAATGTGAATGAAATGATGAAGAGGACTGAGTCAATGCCTCTGTCTCTATGAATGTAGAGCATATTTATTATTTTTGTTATTATTTGAGACTTGTAAAACGCTAAAGCTATCTGTAGGCCAGACCTATGACCTAGAAGGAGGGCTGCCGTTCTTGTGGCATAAATGGGGTGGGGGCGGGGTTTGAGTCATTTATAGTCAGACTATGAAACATTTCTGACAATTTGTGACCACAGAAAATGGTTACTAGGGAGAATACGATAATAAAGCTGTTCTTGTTAAAGTGCTTGTTCACAGAGAGATATGCTTTAGCATACTGTTTCTCAGATAGTGCGGCAAATATTTGAATATCTCGCTTTCCGTGTAATTAGAAGTATAATACAGTGGCCCACGGAAGAAAGCATGGTTAGAAGACTGCTTGAAAATAACATAGTGACCATATGTGGATTTTAAATAAAGAGAAACAACTCTACTGAAAAGAAAGCGAAAAAGAGAAAGAAGGACATAATTAAACTACGTACGTTCATACGTTCTTACAATTAAGTATTGTAATAAAAGGCGAAGAAATTTCCTATACTTTGTGACATTTCACTAGTCTGTTTTTATAATGACGATTATGTTAAACCTGGCTAAATAGCTCTTGTTGCTGTTAAAATATTGTTAACTTCCCATTAGACTGAATCTAATTTTTCCTATCACTACTATTATAATCCATGTACCCTTAACTGGAGTCAGCAGTTCCTTTTAGTTATTATCAATAATTATGATAAATAATCTATACAAAAATAAATCAGTTATCAATTCATTCATCCAAATATGTGTACCTATAGGACAGTTAAGCAGAACGAGCGACAGCTAGGGCAACAGGTAAAAATTGGAAGCATATAGGCACAATTATACATCGTTGCTGGAGACCAGTATGGCATGCAGAAATGTCCTTTGTTGTGCTAATGTAAGTGCAATGTCCAGAATAGGTTTTCTTTACACCTGGGCAATAGTGTAACCATACCATGAATCTAGTTCCTCATCAATGATATAGGCGTTCTACGTCCTAGTTCTCATATTTTTAAAAGTGTGCCATATATTGTTTTTTAATTTCACATGTCGAAAACTTGCCTTCTTTTATTGGAATAGTACATGCCCATTCCCAATACAATGCCTTACCTTACTATCCAAGTTTCACGCCATTTTTCCAAATGAAAGATTTATTTTCAATGGTTAAAGTAGGATTGATTCTTAATGCACCTTCAGCGTTAAAACTGTACAATGAAGTGCCCTTTATTTGCGAAGCAGCGGCTCAGTCAACTTGATAGTTTCATAGTCAGATCCCCCTTATTACAACTTTAGAGCCAATGGCATTTAGGTGACACCGTCCCTCCAGACATTCAAGATGATTTTAGTTTTGCAGCTCTGACTAAGTAAAACCTGTAGCAATTTACATTTTCTTTAGGTCGAATGCTCATTGATTTCAAGGTTTGGTTACCTCCGCAGCAATTGGTTTGCAGCAGATAACTGGCAGGTTTAAGAATACATGTACATTTTGGTAGGAATCATCATTTAGATTTATCATTTTGCCCCAATAACCAAGATTCAGTCGTTCTCGCTTTGCAATGCCCAATTTGGTTAATTACACAAATGAGATCAAATTCAGTTAAAAGAGTTTTTGTACGCCCATTTAAATTTTGATCCCTCTTGTAAGGAATTGGTTTTTTTGGGGGGGTTGGGAGGGGGAACTACCCACTATAAGCAGCAAACGTGATCCTAGTCAAGTTATAGTCTCTAAATGAACTTCAACTGGCACATCTGGCAAAGCTTAAATTAGAGGCAATATGTGAAGTATTTATGCAGTACCAAAACAGTAATGAAGGCGGCATACAAAATAAACATCCAATAAGTGGAACCAGACATATGAATGTTTAAAGTTTTAAATAAAAACGGTAAGCATCAACCGCGGTTAACTGGTTGCAATAGACCAAGACTTAGGCACTATTTTAAGCTGACTGTAATGGATTATGGGTCTGATACAGGAAAAACTGCAACCTATACAGAACGCCTCCGCATGCCTCATCCTCGACATCTCACGCCGCAACCACATCTTAGCCCACCTCAGAGACCTACACTGGCTCCCCGTCAACAAGAGGATCACCTTCAAACTCCTCATCCACTCCCATAAAGCTCTCCACAATGCTGGCCCTGCCTACCTCAACGAGCGACTCACCTTTCACACTCCCAACTGCCAACTCCGCTCCGCCAACCTCTCCACCATCCTTCGTATCCACCGAACTACATCCGGTGGCAGATCCTTCTCCCACCTCGCCGCCCAGACCTGGAACTCCCTCCCCATCCACCTATGACAGACCCAGGACCTCTTGACCTTCAGGAAGTGCCTCAAGACCTGGCTGTTCGAGCAGTAGCAATTCCCCCACCCCATCAGTGCCTTGAGACCCTAATGGGTAAGTAGTGCACTTAACAAATGATTGATTGATTGATTGACCAGGTTCAAGCTGGTTTGAGGATTTACCCTAGTGCTTAGGGCCTCATTTACAAGGAGCTAGCACCTTCGCTGTGACATTAATTTGGACACAGCGATCGGCACAATATTAACTCCATATTTACAATGTTACGCTACAGACCTCTAGCGTCACTTTTCCCCCTTGTGCATCATTTTGTCATAGCATCGGATCCGGCTGCAACAGATACCGACAATAATACGCAAGGTCCTTCCACCAGACAACAGCACCCGATTGGCTAGAATCTCTCAGCCATTATTCTTCTCATTCCTACCCTATGGTTTGTATGCTATCATCCAGCTGACTCCCTGTTACACCCTCTTCCTCAACACCCAGCAACTACAGCAGGAGTTCATACAAGGATTCTATGCCATCGCTGAGTTCCCACATGTGCTGAGTGCCATGGACTTCACTCATGTTCAACTCGTTCCCCTAATAAAAAACTGCCCATCTCTACCACAATAGGAAACACACACACTCCACCAACATCCAGGCATTGTTGTCCATCATGGGTTGATCACTAATGTGCTGGCAAAGTACCCCAGCAGTGTGTGTGATAAGGCACTCAATCAACAATAAACAATTCCAGGATAGACAATATGGGAATGGCTTCCTTGTAGGTAAGCAAACAGCAAGTACTTAACAGACACAATACACAGCTCACTGTCTGCCTATACTGAGAGGGACTTGAGGATGAGGGCTGTTCCACATGCATGCACCATGCTTCATGTTAAATATGCAATGCAAATCACCCTGTCAAACATGTGAATACATTGCAAGACAGATTTGCAGAGGTTGCATAGTGTAAAGGCACACAGCGATGCATGGTAGGCAAAACATCTGGCCTACATCACTGTGTGATAGGGAGGCGTGCCATGTCCACTGGGGCTGTTCCCATGCAAAAAATGCAATCCAGAATTCAGCCAATGGAAGGCCCAAGACCCAGACAGGATCCCAATTGATTTGTACAAACATAATATTGACGTCTGGGCTCTTCTATTGATTAATGTCCTAAGGGCAGCCGTTAAAGGCAATCTGAAGGACTCATGAAAAGAGGCCAGAAGTGACCCAATTAAAAAAAAAGTAGATCACAGCTTGCCTACATGTTATGGTCTGATCTCCCTATTAGATTACACAGTAAAGATTCCTGGTTGGATAATTCCTAATCAATTAGAAACATCAGCAGAGGCCACCACTTTCTTCTTCCTACTACAATATGGCTTCAGATCTAGTCTAGGGACAGTAGAGCAGGCTTTAAATCAAAAAATTGTTTGGGGTAAATATGTCAAAGCCAGGAGAGGTGCCCTCCATATGGCATTTATGGACCTCACCTGTGCCTTCAACTTAGTGGACCGTGCGAGCCTATGGGATCTAATGGATCAGGCTGGTATTGACCACTCATTGGTGGATCTGGCACAAAGACTATATACAGATACCACTACAAAGGTGCATTACACACTCTCTGAGCGTTACACACTCTTAGGTCCAGAGGTATGAGACAAGATTGTATGCTCGCCCCATTTTTATTTTTATTGTACATCAATTCCCTGGGTACTTATTTAGAGTCATACAGTTTGGACATCCTACGTTTTGGTCCACAAGCAGTCCCAGTCCTCCTGTACGCAGACAATGCCGTTCTCCTGTCACTAACTGCGAATGGCCCACACATTTTGTATCTGAATTTTAAGATTGTTTTAATGTTATATGTATGTGTAATCGCCTAACCAAATGCACACTGCACTTTATGTTGATGGAATTGGAACGTATTGTATCAAGAGCTGACTTTGTGAAAATTGTGTTTTTAAAGATGATTAATCTTGTACACATTGGCCCGGGGGCAACATATTTAGAAGGTATTTTGCTATTTTGCACAAGTACATTGAGGAAACGGTCGTAATAGCTTACCTCATGCACTATTGTGCACACTCTGTTTGTACTATTTTGCTTTTATAGTTGATTTAAAATTGTATACATTTCAGATTCATCTCACTTTTTAACTATTGATGATTGTTGTGTTGTTTTTACTGTACGTTTATGGTCTACATTTAGACTGAATAAAGATATTCTGAGCTACACACATCCATCATTCACCTTGCTTCTGAGGCAGCACCCTTGCCTGTACCGTGCACCTGTACACAAAAATACAATCCTGCAAGCAATGAAGAGCCCTTCAACCTCAGATGCAAGTGTGAATGTGTACTTGCTAAGCAACTTGGGTGCAACTCTAGTTAGAAGGCACCATAGATTGCAGGAGGCTCAAAATATTGTGAACCAATTCCACCTTTCACAGACATTGCACAGTGCAGGAACCAGTGTAACTGGACTGCAGAGGACCACTCCCAAACCTTCAGGATCCATGTGCCTTGTGCAAAAAGTGGGCACAATGATGCCACACAAGTACGCAATGTTCCCCCTTTGTGAGATTCAACCATGGATCGGGAAATGGCAATTATGACACCATGTCACTCATTTGGAATGTATGAGTGCTTACTGTGTGGGTGGCATGAGGTCAACTGCCCGGGACAATATAAATGCCTTTGCCAATGTAATGTAGGCCAACACAAACATCTGGGGATGACCATGGACCCATGCATTTCTCTGTGTCAGCCATGTCTGGTGTGTTACTATCTCCCGAGGGAGGACCTACTTCAAATAATCTCATCCACATTCTGTCTCTCCATACAAGTAGTGGGAACACATAACATCAAATGGAGTAGAGCAATGGGAAATAGCCACCACCAAAATCTGCAGCAGAAATATGACAGTCAGGATGTTGAATTGTACGATGTATCTGCACATGCACTGCATTTGACATCACATAGATTGATTGAAGAGGCCCCTGTAAGCTTCATGACATCAGTATGATTGAAACATCATGTGATCATTGCTGAGAGAAGTGCATGACAATACCACTACACCTAACACAAATGGGCAGGACTTTAGCCAATACAGTCATCCCAAACATTGACACTGTCTCTTTTCAGCTGACCAAGGATATGGGATACAGGAGTGGGTAATGACCCCATATGCAAAACCAAAGACTGAGCCAGAGAAGGCATACAACCAGGCCCACATCAAGACACTGATGTGGAGCCGACCTTTGGCCTGCCCAATGCCCGGTTCCGCTGCCTGGATGTTTCTGGTGGTAGAATGTTATAATCCCCCCACCTTGGTCTGCAGAATTATTGTGGTCTGGGCCATACTGCACAACATATGTGTGCAGGCAAATGTCCTATGGGATGGACATGAGCAACTGGAGGACCCAAGGGAGGTGGAAGAGGAGGAAGAGATAACCAATGATGGCTACATACAAAACACAGCTGCAGGTGCTCGCAGACGCGCACACATTGTGCAGAATTTCTTCACATAAGTACATGTCTGTGAACGTATGATAGAGATTCAACATGTAAATAAATGGTAAAATGTAACATATGTTGGGGAGTTTATGTTTAGCGGCAATTACTCTAATTACCAACAATGGTTTCATAACTAATACTAGTGTGTTGTATATTGCAGAATATTTGTGCATGGTCCCATGGCCTGATGACATAGAGCAGCGTGAAGGACTGGACGATGAGGATGAGGAAAATGAGGAGCAAGCCCAAAATGTACCATCAACAGAAACATGGCTGATGATCCATATAAGTGAAATTTTGTATGTCACATGTGTGAACGACTTCCACAATGTCACAAAATTATTACTAAATGAATTGATGTACCTATGTAAAACAACACCTATAAGCACAACCAATGTGTAGGCAAATTACCTGCATGGTCACAGTAAACATCAGAACACTCACATTACATCTGCTTGTATATGTCACAAAGAACACCACTGGAGCTATGTGTGACAAACGGCACAATACAACATCAATACACCTACAATAGTATGCATGGCAAAAAGCTTTACCAATAAATTCACCATTTCCAAACACAGTGAAAATGGTGTGCCAATAGAGATAGTATGCAATTACTATGTGTATCTCTTGCACAGCTAATCATTTGGATCGCCTCACACTTGTGGAGGAAAGTAAACTATGCAGCATACAAACCCACAACCACACATTAAAACCATTAGGAGATCTCATATTACACATACAAAGGCTAAATATTAAACTTTGCCAGCGCAAGAGTGTTTACACACTAGGCCACAATGTCAATAGGAAATGCAGTAATGTAGCCTACCATGTTGGAGTGTTGCACTCAGGTACAAATGATGGCTGCAGTCTAATAATTGCCGTCAAATGTGAAGACACAACACCAAGAATCTGAGTATGAGCCAACTGCCCGTTACAAATCACAAATGGCAAGGTACATCCACCCTAGGTGCCAGGCACTGATGAATTGCAAGATATGTTTTTTTAGATGTGGATGACACTTCACAGGTGAACATCATGTCTGAAGGCATACCCATCACCCAACATCAAGTAATCACACATTCCAGAAACATATTGTTATAGGTGCCTATGACAAATATGTGTATGGACTACACATGACTAGGTGTGGCTAGACAAGCTGCCTTCATGATACACAAATTTAGCAATCAGCCTGTGGGAAAAGAGCAGGGACTGCTGTTGTGTGAATGTGCAACACATATCCTCTATAACACAATCCCTTACAATTGATGTGTGCGTAATACAACACGTGTGGGTTTCTGAAGGCTCACTGGTAGCCGTTGGTTTACACATATTAACATGGGTCAACAATGCCATCATGCATACACTGCAAATGTAGGGAGCTAGTTTGTCAACAGCATGCCATGTACACTATCGAGTGTTTGCAACACACAAGGTCGGGTACTGTCGGATTGGCTATATTGCAACCACAAGACATTCTAGGATGGCAAGTTATACAGATATAAGCCTAGGTGCCACAGGCTATTGACGCTGGTGTCACTTCTCAATATCCATAATGCCATGTAAAATTCATCTGTGTGAATCATCCTGGACTCAGTGGCGACTAGGGAAGTTTGAAAGTGGTGGGGTGTAAAAAGCTAGCATTACTTCTGCAAAATCTGGTCTCGTGGATGTAAAGATATCCACAATGGACATGAAAATGGCAGGTTAAAGCAATAAAGAAAAGATAAGCTGCAGAACGTGCACCAGAGACGTATATTGCTGTCTTTGTTGGTGGACACAAGGAGTGAGCATTTCACAAAGCTCACGGACACTTTGCAAATATTCACTTTTCATATCACACAGTTAAATGTAATCACTAATAACGTACTTCTCTGGTTAGAGCTGTGCATCCCTACTCACATCCCTGCTACTCAAAGCTCTGCCCCCTCTTCCTTAGTCATAGCTGCCAGCTATATTCTATCACCACAGCTGTAGGGTTGTTTATCTTTTAAAGAAATACACTTGTTTTAAATTGTCAAGAGACTTTATCATATTTCATGAGATTTCTATTCAATACATAAGCAATAATATAACCAAAAAGAACCCCTGTTAGCCGTCAATTGTGAAAAGATTGTATCTAATACACGGGGACTAAAGTCAGTGTGCATGATTTTATCACTTTATGTAGTTTTATAATTTAAGTTCTCAGCATATCTACAGTTTAAGGAGTGTTTTCAGAAAGCAGTGTAAGGATGTTCAAGGAGAAAAATGTGTGAGACCTGACTTAGGCTCCGACCATGTGCTAAAATTAGTGAAGAAATGAAGAGGAGAAAAGCTTTCATGAAGGTTAGGGTACTATAGGTGCTACTAAATCCACAACACCAGCTTACCAACATTAGCACGGGCATTCTTTGGTTTACCACAAACAGAGAAATCCTGCAAGTAGTCACAGTTACCAAAATAACTGATCAACAAAATACTGCCATTTACCCTTCAAAATGGGCAAATAAATACATTATTTTCACTGCACATAGGCTCGGTTATGAATTACATAGACAATCTTCTTCTTAATGTACCCAAGGGCGGATGGCCCGAAACTATAAAATTCACCAGGTCCTCACTAACTGGCTGTAAGGGAATTCATGCAGGGCTCGAGAGAAATAAGGCCCCCATTACAACCCTGGCGGTTGGTGATAAAGTGGCGGTGATACCGCCAACAAGCCGGTGGTAAACAAAATGGAATTATGACCACAGCAGAAACCGCCCACACAGACAGCCACTTTAACATACCGATCGTCACGGCGGTAGTAACAAGCATCGCAGCGGTAACTGCCAGCACCCAGGCGGAAGACAATGTTCAGCTCCCTGTATTATAACAGGCCTATCTGCCACTTTTCTGGGGCGGTCCCAATGACATCAAAAGCATGGCGGAAACAGTACAGAGAAGGTAAAGGACTCATTTCTGGAGACTCAAGGAAGAACCACAATGCCATGGAGCCCCAGTTGCACATATTTCCCATGATTGTATACCTCCTCATTCACTACGAACAACAAAGCTGGCGAAGACAGCCACTGTGAGTATTGTGGCACAGCACACAAGGGAGGGGGAGGAAAAAGAGATGGACACACCAATGCAACATGCAACACCTCCACCCCCAACACCACCCCAACACCATACATACAAACAGATGCAGTAACATTACATATACACCCCGTACCCCCCAGGAATAATGCAAGGATGAAAGGAATTGACTAAAGTGAGTGTAATAATATATAATATGAGAAAGTTGTGATTCAAAATCAAAACAGTAAATACAAATATACAAATGGAGGGACACTCTCCAGTCCTCAATGTCCATTGGCCACAGGCCCACATCACATAGGCCAAGGCCCCACTTGACTCCTGCAACAACACGGAGAGAACACTGCAGGGGCATCAGGTCGAAAATACACAGGCACCTCAGGGGGATGGGGAATGGAGGGGCACCTCAGCCGGAAGATGGAAAACACCACTGGTCCTGGAGGGGGCTACATGCCCTATGCTTGATCCTGGGAAGTGCATGGCCACAGTCTCTCAAGTGGGTGGTTTGCCCACTGCTTGGTCCTGAGGAGTGCAAGGCCACAGTCTCTCAAGGGGGTGGATTGCCCACTGCTTGGTTCTGGGGAGTGCAAAGCCACAGTCTCTCAAGTGGGTGGTTTGCCCACTGCTTGGTCCTGGGGAGTGCAAACCCACAGTCTCTCAAGTGGGTGGCTTCTCAACTGGTTCTGGAGAGGGCCTTGTGCACAGTGGGCTTTTTCCTGGCAAGGAGGGGGTGAGTTGTTGGATTCCTCCACTGGTTCTGGAGGGGGGTTTGTGCTCAGTGTGCTTCATCCTGGCAAGAAGGGGGGTGAGTAGATGGCATCTTCCACTGGTTCTGGAGGGGGCATTGTGCCCTGTGAAGCAGATCTTGGGGAGTGCAAGGTCACAGTCTCTCACCTGTGCGTCAGACCCACAGGATTTGCAGGGGCCAGGACGCGCTGCAGCCCATGGAGGTAAAACTACACACTGCCCGCTGGCGGTGACAGCTGCTCATTGGTGGCAGTGGCGGTGCTGGTGTCAGGGATGTCATTGGTGGGGGGAGGCTCCAGCCCCTCCCCTGCAGCCTCGGACGGCTGTCTACTGGGGCTGCTGATGCTGGCAGTGGTGCTGGTGGCGGTGCAGGCAGTGGTGGGGTGAGGCTCCAGCCTTCCCCCTGCAGCCTCGAACGGCTGAACCTCCATGATTGGTGGTGGGGGCTCAGAATCAGTCCCAGCACCAGGCCTCCTGTCTGTCCTGCCTGCAGGTGCAGGCCCTGTGCCCTCCCCTGTGCCAGCTAGTGGTGCCTCCTTGCCCTTCCCCTTGGCAGCTGGTGGTACCTTCTTGCCCTTCACCTTGGCAGCTGGTGGTGCCTCCTTGCCCTTCCCATGGGCAGCTGGTGGTGCCTCCTTGCCCTTCTCCTTGGCAGCTGGTGGTGCTTCCTTGCCCTTCGCCTTGGCAGCTGGTGGTGCCTCCTTGCCCTTCCCCTTGGCAGCTGGTGCAGGCACACTGTCAGTGCTGATGGTTGGTTCCCTGAAGCCTCTCCCACCTCCAGTAGCTGCCGACACTACTGTGGCCGCGGACTGGGTGGCTGAGGTGCTAGCCTGGGGTCTGACCACCATGGCCAGAAGTGAAGGACAGGGGGGAGCAGTAGGGAAGAAGTCAACAGCGGAGAGGAAAAGCTTCTTAGGGGCACTGGGGTGGGAAGAGGGTGAAGTTATGGGAGTGGATGAAGAGGGAGTGGTTGTTGGAGGTGTCTGCTGTGGTTGGGTGCAGGTGCATGGGCTGGATGCTGTTGTGAGGTGGATGGCTGTTGGGTGTCTGAGTGCTTGCATGTGTGTACCTTAGGAGGGGGACACAGACACAGTGGGAGAGGACACAGGGGACATGTGAATGGATGTGGGGTGGTGATTGCCAGTGAGGGGTGTGTAGTGATAGGTGTGATGGTGATGGGGGTAGTGGATGAGGATGTAGTGCATGTAGGTGTGAGTGGAGATGCCACTGGGAGGGTGGTGGACGAGGAGGAGGAGGGGGACACAGTGGAGGCAGTGTGTGTTGTTATGTCCACATCTGGATGGTGTTTGTGTGAGTGCATGTGGGATGATGTGTGGTGCTTGTGTTTGCCTGAGTTAGTCCTGTGTGTTGTCTTGGGTGCATGCTGGTCTGAATGTGTGCTTGGGATAGGTTGGGGTTGAGGGGAATGGGACTGGGTAGAGGAAGTTGGAGGAGGGAGGCTAGAGACAAGGACAATGGCTTCCATCAGGGAGGAGGCCATAGCCTGGATTGATCTCTGTTGGGCCACCAAGCCAGAGTGAATGCCCTCCAGAAATGCAATTGTTGCAAATGGCCTGCCAGCCCCTGGATGGCATACACTATGGTTGACTGCACAACAGAGATGGATCACAGGAGGTCAATAGCCTCCTCACTCCAGGCAGCAGGGCTAACTGGGGCAGGGTCTGAGGTGCCTGGGGCAAAGGAGATGTCCACCCTCATGGGGGAGCAAGCACAGGAAACTCGATGAGGGCCTGCTGGGAGGGCGGTGCTGGCACGTGGGTGGCAGCTGTACCTGTATTTGGGGTGGGCACAGAGGTGTCCTACACCAGCAGGGAGCTTCCATCGGAGGAGGTATTACTGTCAGAACTGTCCCCTCCTGTCTCCGTCGTGGTGCTCCCCTCGCCCTCCGTCCCACTGGTGCCCTCACCGTCAGTGGATTCGGCCTCCTGGGCCCTGTGGGATGCAGCTCCCTCTGTCGCCTGTGTCTCTGCTCCTCCGCCAGATGATGCTAATGCACATAAGGACAGGGTGACAAAACAGAAAGGGGGGGAGACAAAGGATGCACTTGGTCAATGGCAGAAACAACACCACTGTTGGCGTACACAACACACACACACACACACACACACACAGGGAACAGCCTTACGCACTAGGCAATGCACAAACAGTCACAATGCTAGTCACCAGCCCATGGACAGGAATACCTAACACCAATAGCAGTACCTGAGACCCACAGACCCCTGCCTAGTAGTGGATGCCTACTAGCTTGGTTGGAGGTGGGGTTCCTCAGCCCCTGCCCAACACGGATTCTACCCTGCAATGTCCGGCCTGGCCTAGGAGCACCCACAGGCCCACATCCCCCACCCGGAGACCACCCCACCACGCACAAGTAGTATATATGGAAACTGTACTCACCCCCTTGTGGCTGCTGTGATGTCTTCAAGCACCCATCCAGCTCCGGATGGGCCACCGCCAGTATGCGGGCCATCATCCTCATTGTGAGGCCATCCCAAGCTGGGCCTCCGCCGTCTTCCTTGCCCAGCATCTCAGGTTCTCCCACTGTTTGCGACAGTGGATGCTCTGCCTGTCGTAGACCCCCAGGGTCTGCACGTCCAAGGCAATGGCATGCCATATACCCTTTTTTTTATGGCAGCTGACCTGCAGAAAAAGATACATTGAAAAGGGTGTCAGTTTTACCGTCTGGCCTGTTACACTTATGGCCCACCATAGCCCTCACATCCCCTTACGCACAGACATTGCCCACCATACATGCAGCGCACTTCCACCAACCCACCACCCACATGAGTTCCTCACACACAGCACTCCATGCATCCATGCCCCTTGCATCATGCTCACTGTGAACTCACCTGTTGGTCTGGAGGCCCATAGAGCATTCTGTACTGGGATAGGACCCCATCTACCAGTCTCTCCAACTCCACAGCGGGGAAGGTAGGGGCCCTTTCCCCAGTGACAGGAGCCATGGTCGGTTCCAGACACAGATCACAGCAGCACTTGCAGTGTAGGTCCTCTCCTGTTGAAGCTCAGCTAGCAATTAAGTGAACAGATAGAAAATGGCAGTCACATCCGCAGCGGTGTACATCACCACTGGCCACTGTAACCCACAGGGCCCATAGACAACCAATGAGGTGTTGCACGCCTCCCGCAACGGCACAAAATGTCAGCAGAATTACCTAATTTCCACCAGTCCCTCCAAACAGGACAGGCGGATGCCATTTCAGGTGGGCGGGGGGTGCAGGCCATGGCTCCTAACTGTGTCACAGTACACATAGGCACCATTTGGGCCTATCCAATGACATACTATTGCAGTGACAACATGCAATGCAGTGTAGTGTTTGGAAATGTGGAATACTGACTAGCTGCTCCCTGTTTTGCCCCCTAGATTACAACCCCTGAGGATAAATAGAAGATGGAGACATCCCCCGTGTATAGACTGCTGGTGGACTTGGCAACAATGGAAGACAGGCACATTATACTCACCTATAGACTGGACAGGGCCACAATCACAGAGCTGTGTGCCCAATTGGAGCCTGACCTGATATCTGCTATCCGTCACCCCACCGGGATCTCCCCTCTTGTGCAAGTCCTATCTGTGCTCCATTTCCTGGCAACTTGCTCCTTCCAAGTGACAGTGAGCTTGGCAGCAGGAATATCACAGCCAATGTTCCCAATAGTGCTATCCAGAGTGCTGTCTGCCCTGATGAAACACATGTGCAACTACATCGTTTTCCCCCAGGTGGAGGATTTGGCCACAGTGAAAGTTGACTTCTATGCAATGGGACATATCCCCAACATAATTTGGGGAATTGATGGTACACATATTGCATTTGTTCTGCCCCGGAGAAATGAACAGGTGTTCAGAAATCGAAAGAGCTTTTACTCCATGAATGTGCAGACAGTGTGCCTGGCGGACCAGTACATCTCCCATGTCAATGCTAAGTATCCTGGCTCTGTGCATAATGCCTATATCCTGAGGAATAGCAGCATCCCACATGTGATGGCTCAAGTCCAGAGGCACCGGGTGTGGCTAATAGGTGAGCCCTGGTTCCCCACCAGTATGTGTTGATGTATGGGTATGGTGTGGGCCCTAAGGGTTAGTGTGTGTCTAACAGTTGTCCCTCGATATTTGAAGGTGACTCTGGTTACCCTAACCCCTCATGGCTACTGACCCCTGTGAGGAATCCCAGGACAATGGCAGAGGAACGTTACAATGAGGCACATGGTCGAATGAGGAGAATAATAGAGAGGACATTCGGCCTCCTGAAAGCCAGGTTTTGGTGCCTGCATCTAACATGTGGATCCCTGTGCTACTCACCCAAGAAGGAGTGCCAGATCATAGTGGCATGCTGCATGTTGCATAACCTTGCCTTGAGACACCAGGTGCCATTTCTGCAGCAGGAGGAGGTTGGAGATGAGCGTGTGTCAGTAGTGGACCCTGTGGACAGTGAAGATGAGGAGGCAGAGGATGAGGACAACAGAACAGCTATTATACGACAGTACTTTTAGTGACACACAGTAAGATACTATAACTTCACTTTGCATTGCCAGTTTTGTATTTGACATTGTACATGGCAGCCAGATATTCCCACTTTTATGGCCACTTACTGTACCCTTTGGCATCTCTATTTTCAGATATCTGTGCCCCATTCTGGCACCTCGTGTGTTGACTGCAGCCAACTACAGGTGATTCCTATTTATACAAAACTGTACAGTTGTATTGAAGTGTTTAAACCTGGTTAAACAAATACATAGTTAAATCATTTGACATACTCCACACAAGGGTGTTTATTTAAGTGCTAAGAGGTAGAAGGGGATGTGCAACAGGCTGGGTGGATGATGGAGGAAAGTCCAGGATAGAGTCCAGTCTACTTGTATCACAGGTGCATTGTCCAAGGGGGCATAGGAAGTGGATCAATAGTCGTTCAAGGTGGACAGGGTGACAGAGTGGGACACAAGGGTAACAGTCAGGAGAGTCTTATTTCCTGGCGGGGGTCTTGGCAATGTTCTCTGACTTCTGCCTGGATCGCAGGGACCATTTACAGGACGGTTATCCATCTGCAGGGGGAGGGGTGCTGGTGGCCTGTTGTTCCTGGGGCAGGACCTCCTGTCCACTAGCGGCAGCGGAGGTGGAAGGCTGTTCATTGGTTTGGCTACTATCAGGGGCCAAGTGGTGTGCCACTGCCTCCCTCATGGTGTTGGCCATGTCCGCCAGCAGCCCTGCAATGGTGACCATGGTGGTGTGGATGTCCTTCAGGTCCTCCCTGATCCCAGGTATTGTCCCTCCTGCAGCCGCTGGGTCTCCTGCAACTTGTCCAGTATCTGGCCCATCGTCTCCTGGGAATGGTGGTATGCCCCCAAGATGGTGGTGAGTGCCTTGTGGAGAGTCGGTTCCCTGGGCCTGTCCTCTCCCTGTTGAATGCAGTCCTCCCAGATTCCCTGTTGTCCTGTGCCTCTGTCCCCTGAACCGTGTGCCCACTGCCACTGACCCTAGGTCCCTGATTGTCCCGTGTTTGTGGGGTGTCCTGGAGTCCCTGTTGTGGTGAACACACTGCTGATTGATGTGTCCTGGGGACAAAGGTATGGGCCCGCTGGGTGGGTGCTCTGCTGGTGTTCCCTGAGGGGGGGAAGGCTCGGTGGTGGTATGGGACTGTGGCTGGGTAGCCGACTGTCCACAGATTCCTGATGGACCAGGTTGGTCAGCCAGATGCAGGTGTCCCGAGCTGCTGTCATCACTGTGGGCCTCTTCTGGGGGGGACTGGATGTTGTTGGCACCTCCTCTCCGGTGACGTTGGGTGGGGGACCTGTGGGGATGTAAATGCAGTGGTATAGTTTCTGCGTATGACATCTTGTGCATGGGTTTGTTACTCTGTATAGTTGTGATTGCCCGATCAGCTTTGGCTTGTGTGAGTAGTGATATTGTGGGCTAGGTGATTCTCTCTAATGTGCATGCTTTAATGATGTGTGTCCATGCAGGCATGTGATGGATGTCCATGCATTGGTGGTGCATGCAGGGCTTGGTATTGGGATGGGTGATGTGGGGTATATGTCAGGTGGTGAAGTGATGGTGGTGAGGGTGGGGGTGGGGGTTTGTGATGGCATGCAGGGAGGGGGGCTGATAGTAATAGAGATTTGATTTACCAGAGTCCAGTCCTCCTCCTATTCCTACCAGGCCCTCAGGATGCAGTATTGCCAAGACTTGCTCCTCCCATGTTGTTCGTTTGTGGGGGAGGAGGTGGGGGTCCACCCCAGTCCTCTGTACAGCTATCTGGTATCTTGCAACCACGGAACTTACCTTCCACCGTAGGTCGTTCAACCTCTTCCTGATGTCCTCCCTTGTTCTTGGGTGCTGTCCCAAGGCGTTGACCCTGTCCACAATTCTCCGCCATGGCTCCATCTTCCTTGCAATGGATGTCTGATGCATCTGTGATCCGAATAGCTGTGGCTCTACCCGGATGATTTCCTCCACCATGACCCTTAGCTCCTCCTCTGGGAACCTGGGGTGTCTTTGTGATGCCATGGATGTAGTGTGTGTGGTGTGTGTGAGAATGTGTGGGGTGATGTGTTGGAGTGTGTGCTGTGAGGTGCCTAAATGGTGTATGGGTGATGGTGTTCTGTGGCTTTGGTTCTGTGGGTGTTCTTGGTGTATCTCTCTTTCTCAGTTGTCAATTTTTTTGAGTCATAAAGGGTTGTGGGTAATGTTTGTGTGTGTTTTATAGTGGTGTGGGTGTATGGGGTGGTGTGTGTATGTGTGTCAGGTATGTGTAGTTTGAATTGTCCAATGTGGTGTTGTTTTGTATGTGTGTGTGTATTTTGAGCGCAACGGTATGTACCCCCAGTGGTTTACCACTGTTAAATGCCCGCCATGGTGATTCGTGGGTCATAATGCTTTGGGTGTAGTTCCGTTGGCGTAACTGTGTGGGTTTTGCTACCACCAGTTTATCACTGACCTTTGGGCTGGCAGACTTTGTGTGTCTGTATAGTGACAGATTGCTATGTGTGGGTCATAATATGGGTAGCGGTAAACTGCTGTGGCGGTGGTATGTTGGCGGCAGTTGGCATGGCAGTAAGCAGCACTTACCGCCAATGTCATAATGAGGGCCTAAGTGTCACGCCTCCAGTCCCCACCCAGCCAATCCAAACACTGTTCTTATGCTATGTATAATAGTAAACAGCATCCAAGCAGTGCCAAGATTTGCTTGGACTGGTGACAACAATGCTCCATCTGAGATTGAAGGAACTGTGTGTCTGCTTCCCCAGCTGCCAGACAGTGCTGACTGGGAAAACCTGAACTGGGCACATCAAGTTAGCCAGAGCAAAATTCCGGTGAATCTGACATGCACAGTTTAGGCAGTTGCACAGCCTCAGCTGGTTGCCATAAACATTCCTACTGCTGGGTGAGACAGCACCAGCGTGGTACACCCACCCCCATGTAATAGAAGGAATGATGAATGTTGTGCAGATGCCCAGGACAACACAGATAAAGTAAAATGCATTCTAGGTTTTTTTTTTCATAAAGAGTCAGGATCGGAAAATAGCATGAGTTGAGACAGGAGGTCAATGACCCTACACTTCCATAGAGGAACCTCCCTAGTTTGGACTCATAACTAAGGAGTAACTGAACGCACCCCAAGAGGCTCACAATTGTTACTCTGTGTAATTTGTGTATGGCAGGTACCTTGTTGTGGCAATCAGTGATGGACAACCAACATGGATAATCTGGATGACCAATGTAAATTTATAGATGTTAACATGGGTCTGTAGAAAAGTCTCACTAATCTAACTAATCTGCTGTCAATTTGGATCACAGTTCACTCAGCACCTTCATGCACATGAGCTATCAATGGCACAGCCCGACATGGTCAATGCGAGCAACAGAATGCAGGACACATGAAAACAGATGGGCCAAGGTCAAAGCAATTGATACATCATAGTTTATGCACTGTTGGGGATTTCTGGCAATTTTGGAACAGAGGCTGGTCCACGTGAGTCTCATTACCTGTCACAGTGTTAAACTATATAGGGACTGCATGTGCAACACCACCTTGATAAAGAGTGTAGTAATGGTGTGATGTACGCTGCTTTGCTGTCCTCAGTATGCCAGAGCTCACACAAAGGCATGCATGGTGGTCTACCATCGCTCCATCAGCATGAGCGAACATCATGTGCAACACAAATTATGTGAAATGGACTAGTCAGGACACCTCCACATGCTACTCCTATTGGATCAAGCAAGTTCACAGCAAGTTCTATATGGTATAAGTAGTGCAGGTGCACAATGGCCCTTTGCACACACTTTGTCTTCCTTTGGGGTCCATGGAAATGCATGAAGGTGTTGCAAATGTATGTGCAGACTTACATGACAAAGCTGTGACTCAGATTTGGATTGTACGTGGTTTGTAAGATGCGGGGCTGGAGGCAAAGTCAATCTCTCAAGGTGCACTGGCAGTGTGTCCTCTAATAGGAGCCACTTGGAGGGGGGAACCGGGGCACATGGCCCCCTCCATACTTTCCTTTCCATGTGTGTCCAGGCAATCCCAGCACTTGCCTGCAAGGGAGACTGTAACCCCCTCAAGTTGCCTGACAGCGTACTACCTGCACCTTAGGACATGGCACAGATTGATAGAAGGCTGCATTGGCTTAGATGTGAGTTTGCGGACCCCATGCCAGGACAAGTATGCAGCATCCCGGGGGGTATTGTCGTAGTTTGGACTCTTGCTCTGAGCAAGACTGCTGGTTTAGGGATGACAGTACATTTGTTTGTAAGTGACTACGTCTTTCTTACAACAAGTCGCAACTGTTGACCCAACCTTACCGGCTTACTAGCAGCACCTCACCAGAAACACAATAATAAAAGGTGATTTATGGCAGCCGTTACGCATGGACTTGAGAATAAGATATCTCAGGGAGTGTCGTGGTTAAACGGAAATTACGCTTTTCTCACAGATTTATCATGTTTCATACAAACACAGGCAATGACACAGATGCAGTAGAGTTACAATAGTTTTTATTTAACATAAATGCAATTTGCGATACGTTGCATGGGCTGCAATGAATAGGATAATAAAAAATGCAAGAAACAGAATTGTGAAGACGAGAGTCATTATTACAAAGACCCCCACCATCTTGCAATACGTAAAAAAGATATATGAGATGTAATATGCCCTAATACCCTAATGTGAAAGGCCTAACCTCCTACCTAAACGAGAGCTGGGTTTGTTAAACCTAATCTGCCAATGCCATGTCCATGGGAGGAGCCCCCAACCCTTGTTACCTTCGAATGAGGTCTCTATCTCAGACTCCGCTGGGACACGAAGACTGGGTCAGCGTCAAGACGACTGCAGCATCGGTATCAGCAATGGTGGCGATGCCCTCTGGTCGGAATCCCTCTGGTTATCTGTCTAAAGTGTGATGTATTTATACAGATCTACAAGGTCCCCTGACGTAGGTGTGTTCCTAAACAATAGATAACAGACATGCTTGGGACGGCAATTAATATCAACAATCCCTCGAAAGTATATAGAGGGAAAATCCCTAAGTGTGAACACCTACTGTTTGTTTGTCTTAGGTGCTTGATCTTGACGCCTTGGCACGGTGACACTGATAATGTTACCCATAACAAATGGCCTAACTATAAACAAGGCAGCCATCTTAGAAGAAATAAATAATTAAATGGGCTAAGACAGAGCAAGCTAAGTAGATTAAAAGTCACTAGGTGACGGGGGCACGAGTCTACAAGCCAGGGGCTAAGCTAACTCCTGTTCTCCCATTAAAACGAACTAGGATTCACCACACCCTCCCCATTGCCGTAACAGGTATGACGAAGGTATATGAACCCAAATGCTCAAACTTGCTTGTGAAATAAAAGCAAAAAGCAAAAAACAAGCAAAAAAGCTCTAGCATGTGTTAAAAATATGTTAAAACAAATCTGTTAAAATACATACAGAGATGTTAATGTCAACCATGACAAGCAGAACATGCAACAGCAAATGTCAATTTAAATGCATAATTTGGAATCGGGAATGGCAAGTCAATTCATCAGATCATTTTTTATACGCTTGATCTTGAAGAATGTCATCGAAGTCACCAAACAAGGACCTAAAAAATGAGTCAACAAACGGATCCACAGAGCAGAAGTGAGCCGTACTTCCTGGTGTTACGTTATCCGTTGTAGTGTACTCATCCATGTTAGATCTCACAACGGAAGGCTCATAGGTGGCCTCGCGGAGCAACCTCAGTCTCAAGGGGCATGACCGTGTATGAACCCTCATCGGGGACATCAGCAGTTCGTGGTCCACAGGAGATGTCGGTGCAACAGCAAGACAGACCATAGGCAGATGTTCAAAGAGACACCATATGCAGCAAAAGACTGGTTGTACACACCAGAGAAAGGGCCGAAATGACAATGACCAGTCAAGCTCCAGTTCCACCAGCAAAGGTGCACCGAAGATCCGAACAATGGGCTCACGGCACAGTGGAGTTGGTGGGAGCGGCTCCATTGCTCTGCGTTGCTGGAAAGAAACAACCACTGCGAATCAGAAGAAATAGCAGTAGTAGTCCGCCAATCAAAGCTAAAATATTTGGAAAGCCACCAAACACACTTGAAAAGAGAGAATGGATTGCTGACGGGATGACTCCGAAGACAGTCTGGAAGATGGACACGAAACCCGACCCGACAGCCTAAAAGAAATTAACAATCCCAGTGGTGCTCGAAGCATTGAATATTCTGGATACCAGTTCTCCAAAGTGTTTGGGGAAATTGGTATTTAAAAGGGATTGTATCTCAGCTGATGATCTAGCATTCTGTACTGGGATAGGACCCCATCTACCAGTCTCTCCAACTCCACAGCGGGGAAGGTAGGGGCCCTTTCCCCAGTGACAGGAGCCATGGTCGGTTCCAGACACAGATCACAGCAGCACTTGCAGTGTAGGTCCTCTCCTGTTGAAGCTCAGCTAGCAATTAAGTGAACAGATAGAAAATGGCAGTCACATCCGCAGCGGTGTACATCACCACTGGCCACTGTAACCCACAGGGCCCATAGACAACCAATGAGGTGTTGCACGCCTCCCGCAACGGCACAAAATGTCAGCAGAATTACCTAATTTCCACCAGTCCCTCCAAACAGGACAGGCGGATGCCATTTCAGGTGGGCGGGGGGTGCAGGCCATGGCTCCTAACTGTGTCACAGTACACATAGGCACCATTTGGGCCTATCCAATGACATACTATTGCAGTGACAACATGCAATGCAGTGTAGTGTTTGGAAATGTGGAATACTGACTAGCTGCTCCCTGTTTTGCCCCCTAGATTACAACCCCTGAGGATAAATAGAAGATGGAGACATCCCCCGTGTATAGACTGCTGGTGGACTTGGCAACAATGGAAGACAGGCACATTATACTCACCTATAGACTGGACAGGGCCACAATCACAGAGCTGTGTGCCCAATTGGAGCCTGACCTGATATCTGCTATCCGTCACCCCACCGGGATCTCCCCTCTTGTGCAAGTCCTATCTGTGCTCCATTTCCTGGCAACTTGCTCCTTCCAAGTGACAGTGAGCTTGGCAGCAGGAATATCACAGCCAATGTTCCCAATAGTGCTATCCAGAGTGCTGTCTGCCCTGATGAAACACATGTGCAACTACATCGTTTTCCCCCAGGTGGAGGATTTGGCCACAGTGAAAGTTGACTTCTATGCAATGGGACATATCCCCAACATAATTTGGGGAATTGATGGTACACATATTGCATTTGTTCTGCCCCGGAGAAATGAACAGGTGTTCAGAAATCGAAAGAGCTTTTACTCCATGAATGTGCAGACAGTGTGCCTGGCGGACCAGTACATCTCCCATGTCAATGCTAAGTATCCTGGCTCTGTGCATAATGCCTATATCCTGAGGAATAGCAGCATCCCACATGTGATGGCTCAAGTCCAGAGGCACCGGGTGTGGCTAATAGGTGAGCCCTGGTTCCCCACCAGTATGTGTTGATGTATGGGTATGGTGTGGGCCCTAAGGGTTAGTGTGTGTCTAACAGTTGTCCCTCGATATTTGAAGGTGACTCTGGTTACCCTAACCCCTCATGGCTACTGACCCCTGTGAGGAATCCCAGGACAATGGCAGAGGAACGTTACAATGAGGCACATGGTCGAATGAGGAGAATAATAGAGAGGACATTCGGCCTCCTGAAAGCCAGGTTTTGGTGCCTGCATCTAACATGTGGATCCCTGTGCTACTCACCCAAGAAGGAGTGCCAGATCATAGTGGCATGCTGCATGTTGCATAACCTTGCCTTGAGACACCAGGTGCCATTTCTGCAGCAGGAGGAGGTTGGAGATGAGCGTGTATCAGTAGTGGACCCTGTGGACAGTGAAGATGAGGAGGCAGAGGATGAGGACAACAGAACAGCTATTATACGACAGTACTTTTAGTGACACACAGTAAGATACTATAACTTCACTTTGCATTGCCAGTTTTGTATTTGACATTGTACATGGCAGCCAGATATTCCCACTTTTATGGCCACTTACTGTACCCTTTGGCATCTCTATTTTCAGATATCTGTGCCCCATTCTGGCACCTCGTGTGTTGACTGCAGCCAACTACAGGTGATTCCTATTTATACAAAACTGTACAGTTGTATTGAAGTGTTTAAACCTGGTTAAACAAATACATAGTTAAATCATTTGACATACTCCACACAAGGGTGTTTATTTAAGTGCTAAGAGGTAGAAGGGGATGTGCAACAGGCTGGGTGGATGATGGAGGAAAGTCCAGGATAGAGTCCAGTCTACTTGTATCACAGGTGCATTGTCCAAGGGGGCATAGGAAGTGGATCAATAGTCGTTCAAGGTGGACAGGGTGACAGAGTGGGACACAAGGATAACAGTCAGGAGAGTCTTATTTCCTGGCGGGGGTCTTGGCAATGTTCTCTGACTTCTGCCTGGATCGCAGGGACCATTTACAGGACGGTTATCCATCTGCAGGGGGAGGGGTGCTGGTGGCCTGTTGTTCCTGGGGCAGGACCTCCTGTCCACTAGCGGCAGCGGAGGTGGAAGGCTGTTCATTGGTTTGGCTACTATCAGGGGCCAAGTGGTGTGCCACTGCCTCCCTCATGGTGTTGGCCATGTCCGCCAGCAGCCCTGCAATGGTGACCATGGTGGTGTGGATGTCCTTCAGGTCCTCCCTGATCCCAGGTATTGTCCCACCTGCAGCCGCTGGGTCTCCTGCAACTTGTCCAGTATCTGGCCCATCGTCTCCTGGGAATGGTGGTATGCCCCCAAGATGGTGGTGAGTGCCTTGTGGAGAGTCGGTTCCCTGGGCCTGTCCTCTCCCTGTTGAATGCAGTCCTCCCAGATTCCCTGTTGTCCTGTGCCTCTGTCCCCTGAACCGTGTGCCCACTGCCACTGACCCTAGGTCCCTGATTGTCCCGTGTTTGTGGGGTGTCCTGGAGTCCCTGTTGTGGTGAACACACTGCTGATTGATGTGTCCTGGGGACAAAGGTATGGGCCCGCTGGGTGGGTGCTCTGCTGGTGTTCCCTGAGGGGGGGAAGGCTCGGTGGTGGTATGGGACTGTGGCTGGGTAGCCGACTGTCCACAGATTCCTGATGGACCAGGTTGGTCAGCCAGATGCAGGTGTCCCGAGCTGCTGTCATCACTGTGGGCCTCTTCTGGGGGGGACTGGATGTTGTTGGCACCTCCTCTCCGGTGACGTTGGGGGGGGGACCTGTGGGGATGTAAATGCAGTGGTATAGTTTCTGCGTATGACATCTTGTGCATGGGTTTGTTACTCTGTATAGTTGTGATTGCCCGATCAGCTTTGGCTTGTGTGAGTAGTGATATTGTGGGCTAGGTGATTCTCACTAATGTGCATGCTTTAATGATGTGTGTCCATGCAGGCATGTGATGGATGTCCATGCATTGGTGGTGCATGCAGGGCTTGGTATTGGGATGGGTGATGTGGGGTATATGTCAGGTGGTGAAGTGATGGTGGTGAGGGTGGGGGTGGGGGTTTGTGATGGCATGCAGGGAGGGGGGCTGATAGTAATAGAGATTTGATTTACCAGAGTCCAGTCCTCCTCCTATTCCTACCAGGCCCTCAGGATGCAGTATTGCCAAGACTTGCTCCTCCCATGTTGTTCGTTTGTGGGGGAGGAGGTGGGGGTCCACCCCAGTCCTCTGTACAGCTATCTGGTATCTTGCAACCACGGAACTTACCTTCCACCGTAGGTCGTTCAACCTCTTCCTGATGTCCTCCCTTGTTCTTGGGTGCTGTCCCAAGGCGTTGACCCTGTCCACAATTCTCCGCCATGGCTCCATCTTCCTTGCAATGGATGTCTGATGCATCTGTGATCCGAATAGCTGTGGCTCTACCCGGATGATTTCCTCCACCATGACCCTTAGCTCCTCCTCTGGGAACCTGGGGTGTCTTTGTGATGCCATGGATGTAGTGTGTGTGGTGTGTGTGAGAATGTGTGGGGTGATGTGTTGGAGTGTGTGCTGTGAGGTGCCTAAATGGTGTATGGGTGATGGTGTTCTGTGGCTTTGGTTCTGTGGGTGTTCTTGGTGTATCTCTCTTTCTCAGTTGTCAATTTTTTTGAGTCATAAAGGGTTGTGGGTAATGTTTGTGTGTGTTTTATAGTGGTGTGGGTGTATGGGGTGGTGTGTGTATGTGTGTCAGGTATGTGTAGTTTGAATTGTCCAATGTGGTGTTGTTTTGTATGTGTGTGTGTATTTTGAGCGCAACGGTATGTACCCCCAGTGGTTTACCACTGTTAAATGCCCGCCATGGTGATTCGTGGGTCATAATGCTTTGGGTGTAGTTCCGTTGGCGTAACTGTGTGGGTTTTGCTACCACCAGTTTATCACTGACCTTTGGGCTGGCAGACTTTGTGTGTCTGTATAGTGACAGATTGCTATGTGTGGGTCATAATATGGGTAGCGGTAAACTGCTGTGGCGGTGGTATGTTGGCGGCAGTTGGCATGGCAGTAAGCAGCACTTACCGCCAATGTCATAATGAGGGCCTAAGTGTCACGCCTCCAGTCCCCACCCAGCCAATCCAAACACTGTTCTTATGCTATGTATAATAGTAAACAGCATCCAAGCAGTGCCAAGATTTGCTTGGACTGGTGACAACAATGCTCCATCTGAGATTGAAGGAACTGTGTGTCTGCTTCCCCAGCTGCCAGACAGTGCTGACTGGGAAAACCTGAACTGGGCACATCAAGTTAGCCAGAGCAAAATTCCGGTGAATCTGACATGCACAGTTTAGGCAGTTGCACAGCCTCAGCTGGTTGCCATAAACATTCCTACTGCTGGGTGAGACAGCACCAGCGTGGTACACCCACCCCCATGTAATAGAAGGAATGATGAATGTTGTGCAGATGCCCAGGACAACACAGATAAAGTAAAATGCATTCTAGGTTTTTTTTTTCATAAAGAGTCAGGATCGGAAAATAGCATGAGTTGAGACAGGAGGTCAATGACCCTACACTTCCATAGAGGAACCTCCCTAGTTTGGACTCATAACTAAGGAGTAACTGAACGCACCCCAAGAGGCTCACAATTGTTACTCTGTGTAATTTGTGTATGGCAGGTACCTTGTTGTGGCAATCAGTGATGGACAACCAACATGGATAATCTGGATGACCAATGTAAATTTATAGATGTTAACATGGGTCTGTAGAAAAGTCTCACTAATCTAACTAATCTGCTGTCAATTTGGATCACAGTTCACTCAGCACCTTCATGCACATGAGCTATCAATGGCACAGCCCGACATGGTCAATGCGAGCAACAGAATGCAGGACACATGAAAACAGATGGGCCAAGGTCAAAGCAATTGATACATCATAGTTTATGCACTGTTGGGGATTTCTGGCAATTTTGGAACAGAGGCTGGTCCACGTGAGTCTCATTACCTGTCACAGTGTCAAACTATATAGGGACTGCATGTGCAACACCACCTTGATAAAGAGTGTAGTAATGGTGTGATGTACGCTGCTTTGCTGTCCTCAGTATGCCAGAGCTCACACAAAGGCATGCATGGTGGTCTACCATCGCTCCATCAGCATGAGCGAACATCATGTGCAACACAAATTATGTGAAATGGACTAGTCAGGACACCTCCACATGCTACTCCTATTGGATCAAGCAAGTTCACAGCAAGTTCTATATGGTATAAGTAGTGCAGGTGCACAATGGCCCTTTGCACACACTTTGTCTTCCTTTGGGGTCCATGGAAATGCATGAAGGTGTTGCAAATGTATGTGCAGACTTACATGACAAAGCTGTGACTCAGATTTGGATTGTACGTGGTTTGTAAGATGCGGGGCTGGAGGCAAAGTCAATCTCTCAAGGTGCACTGGCAGTGTGTCCTCTAATAGGAGCCACTTGGAGGGGGGAACCGGGGCACATGGCCCCCTCCATACTTTCCTTTCCATGTGTGTCCAGGCAATCCCAGCACTTGCCTGCAAGGGAGACTGTAACCCCCTCAAGTTGCCTGACAGCGTACTACCTGCACCTTAGGACATGGCACAGATTGATAGAAGGCTGCATTGGCTTAGATGTGAGTTTGCGGACCCCATGCCAGGACAAGTATGCAGCATCCCGGGGGGTATTGTCGTAGTTTGGACTCTTGCTCTGAGCAAGACTGCTGGTTTAGGGATGACAGTACATTTGTTTGTAAGTGACTACGTCTTTCTTACAACAAGTCGCAACTGTTGACCCAACCTTACCGGCTTACTAGCAGCACCTCACCAGAAACACAATAATAAAAGGTGATTTATGGCAGCCGTTACGCATGGACTTGAGAATAAGATATCTCAGGGAGTGTCGTGGTTAAACGGAAATTACGCTTTTCTCACAGATTTATCATGTTTCATACAAACACAGGCAATGACACAGATGCAGTAGAGTTACAATAGTTTTTATTTAACATAAATGCAATTTGCGATACGTTGCATGGGCTGCAATGAATAGGATAATAAAAAATGCAAGAAACAGAATTGTGAAGACGAGAGTCATTATTACAAAGACCCCCACCATCTTGCAATACGTAAAAAAGATATATGAGATGTAATATGCCCTAATACCCTAATGTGAAAGGCCTAACCTCCTACCTAAACGAGAGCTGGGTTTGTTAAACCTAATCTGCCAATGCCATGTCCATGGGAGGAGCCCCCAACCCTTGTTACCTTCGAATGAGGTCTCTATCTCAGACTCCGCTGGGACACGAAGACTGGGTCAGCGTCAAGACGACTGCAGCATCGGTATCAGCAATGGTGGCGATGCCCTCTGGTCGGAATCCCTCTGGTTATCTGTCTAAAGTGTGATGTATTTATACAGATCTACAAGGTCCCCTGACGTAGGTGTGTTCCTAAACAATAGATAACAGACATGCTTGGGACGGCAATTAATATCAACAATCCCTCGAAAGTATATAGAGGGAAAATCCCTAAGTGTGAACACCTACTGTTTGTTTGTCTTAGGTGCTTGATCTTGACGCCTTGGCACGGTGACACTGATAATGTTACCCATAACAAATGGCCTAACTATAAACAAGGCAGCCATCTTAGAAGAAATAAATAATTAAATGGGCTAAGACAGAGCAAGCTAAGTAGATTAAAAGTCACTAGGTGACGGGGGCACGAGTCTACAAGCCAGGGGCTAAGCTAACTCCTGTTCTCCCATTAAAACGAACTAGGATTCACCACACCCTCCCCATTGCCGTAACAGGTATGACGAAGGTATATGAACCCAAATGCTAAAACTTGCTTGTGAAATAAAAGCAAAAAGCAAAAAACAAGCAAAAAAGCTCTAGCATGTGTTAAAAATATGTTAAAACAAATCTGTTAAAATACATACAGAGATGTTAATGTCAACCATTACAAGCAGAACATGCAACAGCAAATGTCAATTTAAATGCATAATTTGGAATCGGGAATGGCAAGTCAATTCATCAGATCATTTTTTATACGCTTGATCTTGAAGAATGTCATCGAAGTCACCAAACAAGGACCTAAAAAATGAGTCAACAAACGGATCCACAGAGCAGAAGTGAGCCGTACTTCCTGGTGTTACGTTATCCGTTGTAGTGTACTCATCCATGTTAGATCTCACAACGGAAGGCTCATAGGTGGCCTCGCGGAGCAACCTCAGTCTCAAGGGGCATGACCGTGTATGAACCCTCATCGGGGACATCAGCAGTTCGTGGTCCACAGGAGATGTCGGTGCAACAGCAAGACAGACCATAGGCAGATGTTCAAAGAGACACCATATGCAGCAAAAGACTGGTTGTACACACCAGAGAAAGGGCCGAAATGACAATGACCAGTCAAGCTCCAGTTCCACCAGCAAAGGTGCACCGAAGATCCGAACAATGGGCTCACGGCACAGTGGAGTTGGTGGGAGCGGCTCCATTGCTCTGCGTTGCTGGAAAGAAACAACCACTGCGAATCAGAAGAAATAGCAGTAGTAGTCCGCCAATCAAAGCTAAAATATTTGGAAAGCCACCAAACACACTTGAAAAGAGAGAATGGATTGCTGACGGGATGACTCCGAAGACAGTCTGGAAGATGGACACGAAACCCGACCCGACAGCCTAAAAGAAATTAACAATCCCAGTGGTGCTCGAAGCATTGAATATTCTGGATACCAGTTCTCCAAAGTGTTTGGGGAAATTGGTATTTAAAAGGGATTGTATCTCAGCTGATGATCTAGCATTCTGTACTGGGATAGGACCCCATCTACCAGTCTCTCCAACTCCACAGCGGGGAAGGTAGGGGCCCTTTCCCCAGTGACAGGAGCCATGGTCGGTTCCAGACACAGATCACAGCAGCACTTGCAGTGTAGGTCCTCTCCTGTTGAAGCTCAGCTAGCAATTAAGTGAACAGATAGAAAATGGCAGTCACATCCGCAGCGGTGTACATCACCACTGGCCACTGTAACCCACAGGGCCCATAGACAACCAATGAGGTGTTGCACGCCTCCCGCAACGGCACAAAATGTCAGCAGAATTACCTAATTTCCACCAGTCCCTCCAAACAGGACAGGCGGATGCCATTTCAGGTGGGCGGGGGGTGCAGGCCATGGCTCCTAACTGTGTCACAGTACACATAGGCACCATTTGGGCCTATCCAATGACATACTATTGCAGTGACAACATGCAATGCAGTGTAGTGTTTGGAAATGTGGAATACTGACTAGCTGCTCCCTGTTTTGCCCCCTAGATTACAACCCCTGAGGATAAATAGAAGATGGAGACATCCCCCGTGTATAGACTGCTGGTGGACTTGGCAACAATGGAAGACAGGCACATTATACTCACCTATAGACTGGACAGGGCCACAATCACAGAGCTCTGTGCCCAATTGGAGCCTGACCTGATATCTGCTATCCGTCACCCCACCGGGATCTCCCCTCTTGTGCAAGTCCTATCTGTGCTCCATTTCCTGGCAACTTGCTCCTTCCAAGTGACAGTGAGCTTGGCAGCAGGAATATCACAGCCAATGTTCCCAATAGTGCTATCCAGAGTGCTGTCTGCCCTGATGAAACACATGTGCAACTACATCGTTTTCCCCCAGGTGGAGGATTTGGCCACAGTGAAAGTTGACTTCTATGCAATGGGACATATCCCCAACATAATTTGGGGAATTGATGGTACACATATTGCATTTGTTCTGCCCCGGAGAAATGAACAGGTGTTCAGAAATCGAAAGAGCTTTTACTCCATGAATGTGCAGACAGTGTGCCTGGCGGACCAGTACATCTCCCATGTCAATGCTAAGTATCCTGGCTCTGTGCATAATGCCTATATCCTGAGGAATAGCAGCATCCCACATGTGATGGCTCAAGTCCAGAGGCACCGGGTGTGGCTAATAGGTGAGCCCTGGTTCCCCACCAGTATGTGTTGATGTATGGGTATGGTGTGGGCCCTAAGGGTTAGTGTGTGTCTAACAGTTGTCCCTCGATATTTGAAGGTGACTCTGGTTACCCTAACCCCTCATGGCTACTGACCCCTGTGAGGAATCCCAGGACAATGGCAGAGGAACGTTACAATGAGGCACATGGTCGAATGAGGAGAATAATAGAGAGGACATTCGGCCTCCTGAAAGCCAGGTTTTGGTGCCTGCATCTAACATGTGGATCCCTGTGCTACTCACCCAAGAAGGAGTGCCAGATCATAGTGGCATGCTGCATGTTGCATAACCTTGCCTTGAGACACCAGGTGCCATTTCTGCAGCAGGAGGAGGTTGGAGATGAGCGTGTGTCAGTAGTGGACCCTGTGGACAGTGAAGATGAGGAGGCAGAGGATGAGGACAACAGAACAGCTATTATACGACAGTACTTTTAGTGACACACAGTAAGATACTATAACTTCACTTTGCATTGCCAGTTTTGTATTTGACATTGTACATGGCAGCCAGATATTCCCACTTTTATGGCCACTTACTGTACCCTTTGGCATCTCTATTTTCAGATATCTGTGCCCCATTCTGGCACCTCGTGTGTTGACTGCAGCCAACTACAGGTGATTCCTATTTATACAAAACTGTACAGTTGTATTGAAGTGTTTAAACCTGGTTAAACAAATACATAGTTAAATCATTTGACATACTCCACACAAGGGTGTTTATTTAAGTGCTAAGAGGTAGAAGGGGATGTGCAACAGGCTGGGTGGATGATGGAGGAAAGTCCAGGATAGAGTCCAGTCTACTTGTATCACAGGTGCATTGTCCAAGGGGGCATAGGAAGTGGATCAATAGTCGTTCAAGGTGGACAGGGTGACAGAGTGGGACACAAGGATAACAGTCAGGAGAGTCTTATTTCCTGGCGGGGGTCTTGGCAATGTTCTCTGACTTCTGCCTGGATCGCAGGGACCATTTACAGGACGGTTATCCATCTGCAGGGGGAGGGGTGCTGGTGGCCTGTTGTTCCTGGGGCAGGACCTCCTGTCCACTAGCGGCAGCGGAGGTGGAAGGCTGTTCATTGGTTTGGCTACTATCAGGGGCCAAGTGGTGTGCCACTGCCTCCCTCATGGTGTTGGCCATGTCCGCCAGCAGCCCTGCAATGGTGACCATGGTGGTGTGGATGTCCTTCAGGTCCTCCCTGATCCCAGGTATTGTCCCACCTGCAGCCGCTGGGTCTCCTGCAACTTGTCCAGTATCTGGCCCATCGTCTCCTGGGAATGGTGGTATGCCCCCAAGATGGTGGTGAGTGCCTTGTGGAGAGTCGGTTCCCTGGGCCTGTCCTCTCCCTGTTGAATGCAGTCCTCCCAGATTCCCTGTTGTCCTGTGCCTCTGTCCCCTGAACCGTGTGCCCACTGCCACTGACCCTAGGTCCCTGATTGTCCCGTGTTTGTGGGGTGTCCTGGAGTCCCTGTTGTGGTGAACACACTGCTGATTGATGTGTCCTGGGGACAAAGGTATGGGCCCGCTGGGTGGGTGCTCTGCTGGTGTTCCCTGAGGGGGGGAAGGCTCGGTGGTGGTATGGGACTGTGGCTGGGTAGCCGACTGTCCACAGATTCCTGATGGACCAGGTTGGTCAGCCAGATGCAGGTGTCCCGAGCTGCTGTCATCACTGTGGGCCTCTTCTGGGGGGGACTGGATGTTGTTGGCACCTCCTCTCCGGTGACGTTGGGGGGGGGACCTGTGGGGATGTAAATGCAGTGGTATAGTTTCTGCGTATGACATCTTGTGCATGGGTTTGTTACTCTGTATAGTTGTGATTGCCCGATCAGCTTTGGCTTGTGTGAGTAGTGATATTGTGGGCTAGGTGATTCTCACTAATGTGCATGCTTTAATGATGTGTGTCCATGCAGGCATGTGATGGATGTCCATGCATTGGTGGTGCATGCAGGGCTTGGTATTGGGATGGGTGATGTGGGGTATATGTCAGGTGGTGAAGTGATGGTGGTGAGGGTGGGGGTGGGGGTTTGTGATGGCATGCAGGGAGGGGGGCTGATAGTAATAGAGATTTGATTTACCAGAGTCCAGTCCTCCTCCTATTCCTACCAGGCCCTCAGGATGCAGTATTGCCAAGACTTGCTCCTCCCATGTTGTTCGTTTGTGGGGGAGGAGGTGGGGGTCCACCCCAGTCCTCTGTACAGCTATCTGGTATCTTGCAACCACGGAACTTACCTTCCACCGTAGGTCGTTCAACCTCTTCCTGATGTCCTCCCTTGTTCTTGGGTGCTGTCCCAAGGCGTTGACCCTGTCCACAATTCTCCGCCATGGCTCCATCTTCCTTGCAATGGATGTCTGATGCATCTGTGATCCGAATAGCTGTGGCTCTACCCGGATGATTTCCTCCACCATGACCCTTAGCTCCTCCTCTGGGAACCTGGGGTGTCTTTGTGATGCCATGGATGTAGTGTGTGTGGTGTGTGTGAGAATGTGTGGGGTGATGTGTTGGAGTGTGTGCTGTGAGGTGCCTAAATGGTGTATGGGTGATGGTGTTCTGTGGCTTTGGTTCTGTGGGTGTTCTTGGTGTATCTCTCTTTCTCAGTTGTCAATTTTTTTGAGTCATAAAGGGTTGTGGGTAATGTTTGTGTGTGTTTTATAGTGGTGTGGGTGTATGGGGTGGTGTGTGTATGTGTGTCAGGTATGTGTAGTTTGAATTGTCCAATGTGGTGTTGTTTTGTATGTGTGTGTGTATTTTGAGCGCAACGGTATGTACCCCCAGTGGTTTACCACTGTTAAATGCCCGCCATGGTGATTCGTGGGTCATAATGCTTTGGGTGTAGTTCCGTTGGCGTAACTGTGTGGGTTTTGCTACCACCAGTTTATCACTGACCTTTGGGCTGGCAGACTTTGTGTGTCTGTATAGTGACAGATTGCTATGTGTGGGTCATAATATGGGTAGCGGTAAACTGCTGTGGCGGTGGTATGTTGGCGGCAGTTGGCATGGCAGTAAGCAGCACTTACCGCCAATGTCATAATGAGGGCCTAAGTGTCACGCCTCCAGTCCCCACCCAGCCAATCCAAACACTGTTCTTATGCTATGTATAATAGTAAACAGCATCCAAGCAGTGCCAAGATTTGCTTGGACTGGTGACAACAATGCTCCATCTGAGATTGAAGGAACTGTGTGTCTGCTTCCCCAGCTGCCAGACAGTGCTGACTGGGAAAACCTGAACTGGGCACATCAAGTTAGCCAGAGCAAAATTCCGGTGAATCTGACATGCACAGTTTAGGCAGTTGCACAGCCTCAGCTGGTTGCCATAAACATTCCTACTGCTGGGTGAGACAGCACCAGCGTGGTACACCCACCCCCATGTAATAGAAGGAATGATGAATGTTGTGCAGATGCCCAGGACAACACAGATAAAGTAAAATGCATTCTAGGTTTTTTTTTTCATAAAGAGTCAGGATCGGAAAATAGCATGAGTTGAGACAGGAGGTCAATGACCCTACACTTCCATAGAGGAACCTCCCTAGTTTGGACTCATAACTAAGGAGTAACTGAACGCACCCCAAGAGGCTCACAATTGTTACTCTGTGTAATTTGTGTATGGCAGGTACCTTGTTGTGGCAATCAGTGATGGACAACCAACATGGATAATCTGGATGACCAATGTAAATTTATAGATGTTAACATGGGTCTGTAGAAAAGTCTCACTAATCTAACTAATCTGCTGTCAATTTGGATCACAGTTCACTCAGCACCTTCATGCACATGAGCTATCAATGGCACAGCCCGACATGGTCAATGCGAGCAACAGAATGCAGGACACATGAAAACAGATGGGCCAAGGTCAAAGCAATTGATACATCATAGTTTATGCACTGTTGGGGATTTCTGGCAATTTTGGAACAGAGGCTGGTCCACGTGAGTCTCATTACCTGTCACAGTGTCAAACTATATAGGGACTGCATGTGCAACACCACCTTGATAAAGAGTGTAGTAATGGTGTGATGTACGCTGCTTTGCTGTCCTCAGTATGCCAGAGCTCACACAAAGGCATGCATGGTGGTCTACCATCGCTCCATCAGCATGAGCGAACATCATGTGCAACACAAATTATGTGAAATGGACTAGTCAGGACACCTCCACATGCTACTCCTATTGGATCAAGCAAGTTCACAGCAAGTTCTATATGGTATAAGTAGTGCAGATGCACAATGGCCCTTTGCACACACTTTGTCTTCCTTTGGGGTCCATGGAAATGCATGAAGGTGTTGCAAATGTATGTGCAGACTTACATGACAAAGCTGTGACTCAGATTTGGATTGTACGTGGTTTGTAAGATGCGGGGCTGGAGGCAAAGTCAATCTCTCAAGGTGCACTGGCAGTGTGTCCTCTAATAGGAGCCACTTGGAGGGGGGAACCGGGGCACATGGCCCCCTCCATACTTTCCTTTCCATGTGTGTCCAGGCAATCCCAGCACTTGCCTGCAAGGGAGACTGTAACCCCCTCAAGTTGCCTGACAGCGTACTACCTGCACCTTAGGACATGGCACAGATTGATAGAAGGCTGCATTGGCTTAGATGTGAGTTTGCGGACCCCATGCCAGGACAAGTATGCAGCATCCCGGGGGGTATTGTCGTAGTTTGGACTCTTGCTCTGAGCAAGACTGCTGGTTTAGGGATGACAGTACATTTGTTTGTAAGTGACTACGTCTTTCTTACAACAAGTCGCAACTGTTGACCCAACCTTACCGGCTTACTAGCAGCACCTCACCAGAAACACAATAATAAAAGGTGATTTATGGCAGCCGTTACGCATGGACTTGAGAATAAGATATCTCAGGGAGTGTCGTGGTTAAACGGAAATTACGCTTTTCTCACAGATTTATCATGTTTCATACAAACACAGGCAATGACACAGATGCAGTAGAGTTACAATAGTTTTTATTTAACATAAATGCAATTTGCGATACGTTGCATGGGCTGCAATGAATAGGATAATAAAAAATGCAAGAAACAGAATTGTGAAGACGAGAGTCATTATTACAAAGACCCCCACCATCTTGCAATACGTAAAAAAGATATATGAGATGTAATATGCCCTAATACCCTAATGTGAAAGGCCTAACCTCCTACCTAAACGAGAGCTGGGTTTGTTAAACCTAATCTGCCAATGCCATGTCCATGGGAGGAGCCCCCAACCCTTGTTACCTTCGAATGAGGTCTCTATCTCAGACTCCGCTGGGACACGAAGACTGGGTCAGCGTCAAGACGACTGCAGCATCGGTATCAGCAATGGTGGCGATGCCCTCTGGTCGGAATCCCTCTGGTTATCTGTCTAAAGTGTGATGTATTTATACAGATCTACAAGGTCCCCTGACGTAGGTGTGTTCCTAAACAATAGATAACAGACATGCTTGGGACGGCAATTAATATCAACAATCCCTCGAAAGTATATAGAGGGAAAATCCCTAAGTGTGAACACCTACTGTTTGTTTGTCTTAGGTGCTTGATCTTGACGCCTTGGCACAGTGACACTGATAATGTTACCCATAACAAATGGCCTAACTATAAACAAGGCAGCCATCTTAGAAGAAATAAATAATTAAATGGGCTAAGACAGAGCAAGCTAAGTAGATTAAAAGTCACTAGGTGACGGGGGCACGAGTCTACAAGCCAGGGGCTAAGCTAACTCCTGTTCTCCCATTAAAACGAACTAGGATTCACCACACCCTCCCCATTGCCGTAACAGGTATGACGAAGGTATATGAACCCAAATGCTAAAACTTGCTTGTGAAATAAAAGCAAAAAGCAAAAAACAAGCAAAAAAGCTCTAGCATGTGTTAAAAATATGTTAAAACAAATCTGTTAAAATACATACAGAGATGTTAATGTCAACCATGACAAGCAGAACATGCAACAGCAAATGTCAATTTAAATGCATAATTTGGAATCGGGAATGGCAAGTCAATTCATCAGATCATTTTTTATACGCTTGATCTTGAAGAATGTCATCGAAGTCACCAAACAAGGACCTAAAAAATGAGTCAACAAACGGATCCACAGAGCAGAAGTGAGCCGTACTTCCTGGTGTTACGTTATCCGTTGTAGTGTACTCATCCATGTTAGATCTCACAACGGAAGGCTCATAGGTGGCCTCGCGGAGCAACCTCAGTCTCAAGGGGCATGACCGTGTATGAACCCTCATCGGGGACATCAGCAGTTCGTGGTCCACAGGAGATGTCGGTGCAACAGCAAGACAGACCATAGGCAGATGTTCAAAGAGACACCATATGCAGCAAAAGACTGGTTGTACACACCAGAGAAAGGGCCGAAATGACAATGACCAGTCAAGCTCCAGTTCCACCAGCAAAGGTGCACCGAAGATCCGAACAATGGGCTCACGGCACAGTGGAGTTGGTGGGAGCGGCTCCATTGCTCTGCGTTGCTGGAAAGAAACAACCACTGCGAATCAGAAGAAATAGCAGTAGTAGTCCGCCAATCAAAGCTAAAATATTTGGAAAGCCACCAAACACACTTGAAAAGAGAGAATGGATTGCTGACGGGATGACTCCGAAGACAGTCTGGAAGATGGACACGAAACCCGACCCGACAGCCTAAAAGAAATTAACAATCCCAGTGGTGCTCGAAGCATTGAATATTCTGGATACCAGTTCTCCAAAGTGTTTGGGGAAATTGGTATTTAAAAGGGATTGTATCTCAGCTGATGATCTAGCAATCTGGAGAGGATACGTCTCCTTTGCGGATGTCAAGGTGACCTGTTTTTGAAACAATAGCGCCTTTGCCTACTCAGCTTGTCATAGTTCACATTAATAGTATCTATGTGTGGCCACAAGTCAGATACTTTAATCTCTCGTGTGGGGGAAACAAAACATGTCCACAACACGTAACGACCTTCGTGACCAAGATTGCATAGGCAATTCCAGGTCGCATGCCGCAACAACTTTGATCGTTCAGTACCACATAACTTCCATTGGAAAGTACATGAAATACCGGGAAAATCAAAGGGACGGGAGTACCCTTCTGAAAACAGGCCAGATTTGCGACCTCCGCATTGCAAAGACCGTGAAGAGACACCTGCTTGCATTTCATAGAATGACGAACAGTAGTCTCACATTCGATTCCGCTAAGACTTCCTTCTCGCCGTTCAGACATCTATAGTCAGAGGGCAACTTCCACTCTTCCTTAATAAAGCTATAAAGCATATAAAAACCTTTTCGAGTGCTGTTTCCTAGGACCCAGCAGAAAATCCTGCAAGTCTATACTTTCAGAAAGAGTGTTCAAGTGTTTCTTAACTGCGGCTAATGTGTTCGTTTGCACCCATTGCTGGCACAGCTTACCCACACTGCATGTTGTAACTATACCTGTATGTTGACCCGATATAATGCGAGGGTCTGGCCTGTTAATTGAAAAAAACCCTGAAGAGTTAAAAAAACGCGCTTGACACCCATTAGTGTCAGTAGGCCATATTAACCACCCGCCGGGACTGGAAAGTGAAGAATTATAGGTACCATCTTTAACCATTACATCTAGCCTTTCCTCTGTGATATTAAGGAAGTGTTGCCACTTTTTAAACCATGCCGGAGTAGGGATACTGGGCGTGTTTAGATCCTTAATTTTCACTAACCCCAGACATGATGTCATCTGAATAGTGTCATTTAAGAAAATTATTTGCAGAGGAATCTAGAATACTCGAAATAAAGCCTCCCTACCCTCTATTTGCCAATCTTGTGTTCCCCATACACTTTTCAAGTCAACAGTGCTCTTCCAGTATTCGTAACCCTCAACTGCGAGCCGGGAAACAAAGGGATCTGAATAAATTAATTTTGTATCAGTTAGCAAAATTTTCCTAATTTGTGCCGGATGTATTTTAAAATAATATGACTCTGCTTTTCTTGTATCATGCCCAGAAAAATATGTAAATTTATCAGTATAATACTTTGGACTCCCCACCAGTGGTGTACAACAGTGTTCCCACTGTGTGTAGTTCAAAACTGGCCTGTATCTAGTGGCACGGTGTAGGTAGTGATGTCCCCAATTGTTATAGCAGAACATTTCCCCATTGTCAACAGCAGAGCATTACGCGCTCTATTGGCAACTAGAATGCAAAAACCCAGCACACTCAAAACACCAAAATGTATGCATTTTGCTGATATGTTGTGGTTTAACCTTTTGCATTGCAGAGTTCAATCCTGAATACTGATTTTGAATATGCCTGCAAATACTGTTCCTTTGCAATGTATTGTTGCAGGTTTTCAAAGTGTGTTAGGGTGTGGCCCTTTCCAGGGTCTTCCAGAGACTTTCCCTGCAGCATGCCTGGGCGTGGTTGTGGGCTGGGCCAAGACTCTATAAAAGAAGAGCCAGCCCAAATCCCAGTGCTCACTATTCAGAGGTCTTGGCGCAGAACAGCAGCTATTTCCAGAGTTCCTGTCCCGGTGGCATATTTGATTTTCCAGTCCTCTGCTTTTCATGCTTCATTGGTGAATCTTGTTCTTGGGCGGTAAGACGGTAGTTGGGTTTATTCCCAACACCGTTTATTTTCAGAAATATCGTATTCTAGGGTCTAATTATTTATTTGATTAACATATTGCTTTGAGTTCAGAAAAAGTGCTCTTGAGTCTTTTGTAGTGTTTATATGGGAGTTTGTGAATCGGCAAGACGTGCGATTCGTTTTGTGGAAGTTTGGAACTTGTGTTTCATTGCACGCTGTCATTGTTTAGCATATACATGGACGCTTACGAATCGGCAAGAGGCGCGATTCGTTTTATGAAAATGTAGAACTAGTGTTTCATTACGCGCTACTATTTTTAACATGTACATGGACGTTTACGAATCGGCAAGATGCGCGATTCATTTTATGAACCTTAAAACTTGTGTTTCATTACGCGCTACCATCTATTGACATTTACATGGAGGCTACGAATCGGCAAGACGTGCGATTCGATTCAAGATCATTTTAAAGCTTGTTGTTTATTGTGCGCAACCATTTCTTGACATTTACATGAAGGTTTACGAATCGGAAAAACACACGATTCATTTCATGATGATTTAAACCTTGTTGTTTATCATGCGCTACCATTTCTTGACATTTTGCATGGTGGCATTCGAGTCAGTAGGACGTGCGATTTTCTCCTCAAGTTTATTTTATGTTGTTCATTGTATACTACCATTCTAGGACATTTGTTTGGTGGTATTCGAGTTGACAAGTGTGTGATTTATTTTTTGAACTCATATAGTATTAAGTCATTGAAACACAATTCTTCCATAGTGTTTACTATATATAAATATATATATATATCTGTAAAGAGTGTAATCTGTGCTGAAAACATTTCAAGTAAACATTTCAAGAAAACACAAAAAGGTCAGAGTTTCTAAATGTAATATTTTATGCTTCTATTATGCATGTTCTTTTTTCTGATTCATGCTTGAATAAAAAAGTTTTCATTTAATTCATCTTGATTCCATTACAGGTATCCAACCATCTTGAAACCTAGTCATTTTAAATTTCATTATTAGATTGCTCATGTTTTCAGAATGACTATGCTTAAAATCTTAGGCCCATATTTATACTTTTTGACGCAAAACTGCGCCAACGCAGTTTTGCGTTAAAAAAATTCGCGCCGGCTAACGCCATTCTGAAGCGCCATGCGGGCGCCGTATTTATTGAATGACGTTAGCCGGCGTTAGCCGCCGGCGCTGTCTGGTGTGCGTTAAAAAAAATGACGTACACCAGGCAGCGCCGGCGTAGGGGGAAAATGGCGTATGGGCGTCCAGAAATGGTGCAAGTCAGGCTGAGGCAAAAAAATCGCCACAACCCGATTTGCGCCATTTTTTTACGACGCCCATCCCCCATTGAAATGACTCCTGTCTTAGCAAAGACAGGAGTCATGCCCCCTTGCCCATGGCCATGCCCAGGGGACTCCTGTCCCCTGGGCATGGTCATTGGGCATAGTGGCATGTAGGGGGGCACAAATCAGGCCCCCCTATGCCACAAAAAAAAATAAAAAATACTTACCTGGACTTACCTTAATGTCCCTGGGGTGGGTCCCTCCATCCTTGGGTGTCCTCCTGGGGTGGGCAAGGGTGGCAGGGGGTGTTCCTGGGGGCAGGGGAGGGCACCTCTGGGCTCATTCTGAGCCCACAGGTCCCGGTGCAAATGCGGGTTTTTTAGTCCCGCCCACTCCCGGGCGTCATTTTTGCCTGGGAGTATAAATACGACGCATATGCATCGCAGTCATTTTTTAAGACGGGAACGCCTACCTTGCATATCATTAATGCAAGGAAGGTGTTCACGCAAAAAAATTACGCTAACTCCATGAACTTTGGCGCTAGACGCGTCTAACGCCAAAGTATAAATATGGAGTTAGTTTTGCGTCGAATTTGCGTCGAAAAAAACGACGCAAATTCGGCGCAAACGGAGTATAAATATGCCCCTTAGTCTAGTATTGATTTCAGGTCATATTGTGTGTTCTAACCTTTTTTCTTACTATAGGTCTCCTTCCCCGCTATTCCCTTCCTAATCCCCTCTTCCCCTCTTGAACTCTCTCAGCCTCTGTGATTTATCTATCAGAGTCTTGGAGCTGTTCAGTGGTGGACGAGTTGGGAACATGCGCAGACCCCGAGGATCTGGTGACTCTGACACCCATAATTCATTGTATAATCATATACATCATCACTTTCAAAAGCGGAATAGTCCTTTATTTCAGTTAGCATGGAATCAACTGTTTGGACATCCCAATCATCAGAGACAACAAAAGGTGTAATTACATCAGTCATCGAAATTTTGAACACGTATGGTATTTGAATAATTTCTGTAGGACTGTATATATCGAATGGAACTTTTTCCCACACAATCCCATCAGTAATTGATATTGCTGTAATATTTACAGGGGACAAATCTCTTCGGACCTTATGTGAAGAATGATGTGGTGTTAAAACTTCATCAACAGGCTCCACAGAGGAGCGATCAGGAATATAGTGACCATTTATAAGCAAAAAGAAGACAGTCACAAAACCAATCCATAAAAATAATGCAAAAAATGTAAAACAGAACCACAAGTAGTTCCATGGGTATTTCAAATAGTTCTTCTTAAGCCATCGATACAGCTTACTACTCTTTGAAACATTGTCAATCACAGTAGTGGATGAATCTGAAGAAAAATCATCAATGTCAATGAAATAGCCAGAGGTAGTCTCTGCAAACACAGGAGCCAGTGTACTTTGATCCACTGCACGTGGAGGCTCTTGGTATACAACGTCATCTGTCGTTGAAGTGTTCGTGTAAAATACAGCCAAATCTTGAAGCGGGGTGGTCACTGAAGATGTGACTGGAACCAACAAAAGTTCATTTTCTGCCCTCCCCATGGTCGAGGAGGTGTCTGGAACAGCAGTTGACATTGTTTCATAGTCTGTAGTATTGATGTTCATCCTATTATGTAGATGGATGTCCTGTTGGGAAGTGAGAGGGGATCGGGAACCAAACAAGGGACCTCCTGGCCTACTGTGAAGGATCGGCCACATGGTGTAATTTGATGTCATCAATGGGGATGAATCTGTTCATTTTAGAACCAGACAGCGGTGGTAAGATGAAAGTCCTGGTGCCTTGTATTCCCAAGACTGGTACAGATGCTCTGTATGATGGACTGAACTCCTTCTTCACAGCGATCTTCTCACGAACCAGATCCCCAACTTTAGGAATCCAGCCAGTTGAAGTTTTCGCCAAATCCCTTATTCCTAAGGTGGCAGCACTTGCAGATGATTTATCATCAAAAAATTGTTGAAGCTCCTGTAAACAGTGAGACGTTCTTTTATGTCAAATGGTGTTTCTGCTGCCACCATACCAGGGGCATCATGATCTGGGACATACATAGGTATCCCAAAGAGAACCTCATATGGAGAGCGTCCCCCCAAGGACTGTCTTGGCAGATTATTCAGTGCTCTCTGGACCCAATATAGGTGGTGTAACCAACTGTGGCCTGAACCTAATACTCGAGGTGTTAAGGACTGCTTTAGATCACGATTCTGCCTCTCCACAACCGAATTTCCCTCGGGATGGTATGCTGAGGAGTAAAGGAGTTCAACACCCATCGTCCCCATGGTGTCCCTGAATGCCTTAGAGGCAAATGCAGGGCCCTGGTCCGAATGGAATGCTGCAACCGCATATGTACAGATAAAGATCAGCAAGTCTTTTATAACAGTCCGGGCGTCAGCCGACCGCTGTGGCCATTCCCACATGAATCTAGAACAGGAATCTACAGCCACTAAAATGTATTTGTATGCACCATCAGGCTGTAAGGGACCACAATGGTCCAGGTACACACACTGTAGTGGCTTGTTGGACACTAAGAGGGATGTCTCCGGTGGGCGTTTGATATTAGAGCCCTTGATCTGCTAGCAAATGTCACAGCAAAGGACATACTGCTTTGTTCGCCTGCATAGACCAGGCCACCAGAAGCGTTGCTGTAGGAGTGTTATCGTGGCCTGTATACCAGCATGTGCAGAAGCGACACCCTCATGTGCTGCTTTAATTAGATCTAATCTCTGGTCTTCATTGGGGATCACTTGATCTCCAACCCCAGGAATCGTTGTGTAAGCAACATTCAGTGCACTGATATGGTAAGTATAGTTTGTAGGGTACCCTTTCGGAAGGAGCTTGCCTGCAGCCGAAGCTTTAACGGCAAACAGTATTTTATTATCCAGTCTTGTCCGAGAACGAGTCACTGCAGCCACAGAAGCTGTAGCTACTGATGCTTTGGCCGCTTCATCAGCCAATGTATTACCGGTAACGTGTACTCCTACATGTTGGTGTCCTAATGTATGGACTACATGGACACACGGTAGCTTATCCTTAAGATCAGCCACCCTTCCCCACAATGTCTTGTGTTTAATGGTGTTCCCTTTAGAATCTCTAAACCCGTTCAGTTTCCAATGATTAAGATATTCATTGTATGACTGGACGCAGTAATATGAGTCAAAGACTATCAAAGTCTGGCATCCTGTCTCAGTATGTTTGAGCGCTAGAATAAGAGCTTTAAGCTCAGCCAACTGGGCCGTGCAGTCCCCTAAGGTCTGCGTGTAGGTATTGTGAGGGTGGAAAACTCCATCTTCCATCACTCCGCTCACGGCTGCGCAAGCTGCCGAGTATTGATGTTTAGTACCTACAGCCGGTTGTGCCAAACCATCAGTGTATATGACAGTGTGGTAGCTGTCTAGTGGCAAGATATTCAGCGGAGCGGGGTACTCTTGTTCATACTGGAGAAATTCTTGTGTCTGAAGTTTGGGATCGAATATATAATCTACATCAGTGGCGTTGCCCATTGAATCCAACGTGGATGTAATGCCTTAGCATTAGGAACGCTTGCTTTGGTGACAGCCTCTAAAGCCGGCACAGGGGAAACCACAATAATACGTTTCCCCTGGGCAAGTAGCCTCTCCTTTATGACGGCCATCTGAACTGCCATTAGAATCTTTTCTGTAAGTCCAAAACGCTGTTCAGCATTTGAGTATAAATGTGATTTATATGCTATTGGTATTGTGTCATCCTCATTAAAGGTAACATAAGTAAATCCAATGGCACCAGCAATTATTCTGATGATCAAGTTTGTTTTATTGTCATGGGTGTGTAATGTTTTAGCTTCTAGCATGTCCTGTTGCATGTCTCTAAGGATGTGCGTGTGTTCAATTTTCCAGTGTCTGCTACAAAATTCAGGCTGAACTAAGTCATAAAGTGGCTTGATGCGTTCTGCATAATCCGGAATGTATGTTCTGCCAAAATTGAAGAAACCCAGTAATGACTGTAATTTCTTGAGTGTGTTTGGAGGCTGTAGTTGAGCACACTTCTCTAGAAAGTGCAGGCCAGGCTCTTCCCCTCGTTTGATAGCTCATATCCCAGGAATAATACGCTAAGAAAGGCTATCTTGCTTTTCTTAAAATTGAATTTGTAACCGAGGTCTACAAATCCCAAAATGATCCGATCGACCCTCGCAAGATGAATGTCGAGGACGTCGTCTGTGAGATATATGTCATCCACAAAGGACAATGCCTCGGAATCAATATCATGTAGTATTGATGTTACTTGGGCCGAAAATAGTCCTGGGCTATTTTTATAGCCTTGAGGTAAATGACAAAAGCGTTTCTGAGGGCCAAATGAAAATGCACTTAGGTCCCGACTTTCATGTGCTAAATTCTGGCAGAAGAATCCATTAGATATGTCTAATGTTGTTTTATATTTTTTACGCATTATATTGTTTATCAGTGCTGTGCTGTGTGAATTTTGTATAGCATATGTGCGTGTATGACTATTTAAGTGTCTATAATCAATGACTATTCTATATGAATGGTTTGGCTTTGCAACGGGGAATAACGGGTTATTCATTGCAGATGTACAGGGCTCAATTACACCCTGGTACTCAAGTTGTGATAGAATCTCCTTTACCGGAGCTTTCGCTTCATGTTTAACAGGGTATTGTGGCTGCGGTTGGGGTATAGACCTAACGGGAATAATATGACAAGGAGACTCCTTGTCCCAACCTACATGATTGCGATATAGCGCAGGAGCCTGCGCTAAAGCCCAATCAGCAGCATAGGCTTCTTTTGCTGCTTCCGGAACAAGATCGGAGAAAGAAGGCAAAATGACATCTTCTCCATGCAGGAGCTTGCAGACGTGTTCAGGTGGCCAATCTCTTTCGGCCAATAGGATATCACTAGTAAGTTCATCCCAAAATATCACACTAATAATGCGCTCCACGTCTCCCTCTATTTGAATTTTTAAATCATAAACCCTATCGGGGGGAGAACGCGGCCATCCGCTGTTTCAACCGCAATGTAATCGCTAGTTGCTGTCGCATCCAGATGATCTTTCAGACTCTGGCGACATATTGTGACTTCTCCCGCGCTGTCTAACAGAGTCACTGCCCACGTCTTGTTCCTCAAAAGCGTTCTCAATTTTACTGGCATTTTTAACTGTCAGTGCTGCCACCTTCTTCTTTTTAAACTGTGGCTTTGGCTGAGGAGTCTTTTCTTCTTTTTTAATGGTAGACTGTTGTGAGTCTTTCTTCTCTTTCACGTATTCCAGACGTCGATCTTGACGGCCCCTTCTCTCGCTACATCTATCCGGTGCGTCCTGAAAGGAACGAGATGGACGTGAATCAGTATATCTGTCTGGATTTTTTATGTTCTCCCTATTACTGATATTATATCTCCTTTCGGAGTACTCAGGGTGTGGAGAATCAGCTCTCTTATTCCTTCTTTCTTTGAAATCTTTTTGTTTGTCCCAGCGCTTCTTTGAGCCCTCCTGTGCCTGCTTTGTACCCTCCTTGTGGGCGGTACCTTGTATTTCCAATTTTTTAGGTTTGGCTCCCAAACTATCCCGTCCTATACTGGTATAGGTATCGGAAATTATTTTCGGTAGCTGTCTCTCTTGTACCTGGTGTGGAATTTCACGGAGATGCTGGCGAATTGCCAATGCTACCGCTTACCCCTTAATATTACTGAGTATTATTGAGGATATGGCGTCAAAGTTATGCATTCATTTCATCCCAAATCCAGGGCTGGTGCAGCCCCATGCTCATTTTGTACCTTTTTCAACACTTCCGGCAAGTTGCCAAGTGTCGGGGTACCACGTGTGGTAGTATATATGGCAGCGAAGACTGCACCCCATGTGGCACAGTCATCTACTGAGGGAACCATCCCAAAAGGCAAGCACATAGTGAGCAATCTATTTTTTTCCTGTGGTCCCGTATGGGGAAACACAGCTTCCAGCTGATTCGTTTTCTGGGCAATCCAGAACGGTATTTTCTCCTGTTCCGTGGGCACTTTTCCTATAATAGTATGCACTGTTTGTGGATTAATCCCAGTAGCCAATTGATAACCACCAGCAACTAGCGGTGCTGGACGCGCTGGTGTTGTGTTTAATGTTTGCAGTACGAACTGTACTAATCGTCTATATAATGCCACTAATGCATTATATAAAACTCGTAAATCTGCTATCGGCATATTTTGTAAGCCTGGGTGAGGTGTGTATGTGGCAAACATAGGCCACGTAGGTCCATCATTACTTAAGGGACCTAACCTTACTCTCTGTAGTACATGTGGTAGGGCGCCTTCGAACCAGTTCTGATGCTCCTGGTATGTGAGCGATATTTCATGATACTGTATGCTTGGTACCGTAAAGGTACGTTTGCAACTTCATATGTGTGAAATGTGTGCGTTCTTTCGTTAACCTCTGGAAAGGTGACCCAACAGTGAAATATTTCTGTTTGGTATGCTTCATTAGCTTCTATGATCATAGTAACATCCCCACCCTCATCTGTAAGGCCATGCGTTAATAAATGTTGTGTTAGTGCATGTCTAGCATTTTCAGGAATGTCTATGGCATCAGCCATATTTGTTTAGAGAAATGGAACACCAGATAGGGGAAGTATCTTCCTTTTATGATTTCGAGCTTGAACAACCTACAGCTTAATCAGATATTACCCTTTCAGCTGAGGAGGATTTTCCCAAAGACCACGGACGTCTCCGTATAATGGTACTAAGGGTACCTGATGTCTGTGAGACAGTGATAGTCAGGGTATCCGTAAATTAGTGCCTAAACACCATCGTTGGTGGCGCCATGTCGTAGTTTGGACTCTTGCTCTGAGCAAGACTGCTGGTTTAGGGATGACAGTACTTTTGTTTGTAAGTGACTACGTCTTTCTTACAACAAGTCGCAACTGTTGACCCATCCTTACCGGCTTACTAGCAGCACCTCACCAGAAACACAATAGTAAAAGGTGATTTATGGCAGCCGTTACGCATGGACTCGAGAATAAGATATCTCAGGGAGTGTCGTGGTTAAACGGAAATTACCCTTTTCTCACAGATTTATCATGTCTCATACAAACACAGGCAATGACACAGATGCAGTAACTGCAATTTGTGATGAGTTGCATGGGCTGCAATGATTAGGATAATAAAAAATGCAAGAAACAGAATTGTGAAGAAGATAGTCATTATTTCAAAGACCCCCACCATCTTGCAATACGTAAAAAAGATATATGAGATGTAATATGCCCTAATACCCTAATGTGAAAGGCCTAACCTCCTACCTAAAGGAGAGCTGGGTTTGTTAAACCTAATCTGCCAATGCCATGTCCATGAGAGGAGCCCCCAACCCTTGTTACCTTGGAATGAGGTCTCTATCTCAGACTCCGCAGGGACACGGTCAGCGTCAAGACGACTGCAGCATCAGTGTCAGTGATGGTGGTGATGCCCACTGGTCGGAATCCCTCTGATTATCTGTCTAAAGTGTGATGTATTTATACAGATCTACAAGGTCCCCTGACGTAGGTGTGTTCCTAAACAATAGCTAACAGACATGCTTGAGACAGCAATTAATATCAACAATCCCTCGAAAGTATAGAGAAGAAAATCCCTAAGTGTGAATACCTACTGTTTGTTTGTCTTTGGTGCTTGATCTTGACACCTTGGCGCAGTGACACTGATAATGTTACCCATAACAAGTGGCCTAACTATAAACAAGGCAGCCATCTTAGAAGAAATAAATAATTAAATGAGCTAAGACAGAGCAAGCTAAGTAGGTTAAAAGTCACTAGGTGACGGGGGCACGAGTCTACAAGCCAGGGGCTAAGCTAACTCCTGTTCTCCCATTAAAACTAACCAGGATTCACTACAGTATGTCAAGCAAAGTACTCAGGTGTCAATACAGAGTTGGCACATGGGGAAACCATCCTAATGTGTACCATTACACAAACATAGGAAATGTGCCCTTTACGTAGTCTGATCATGGTATTGCATGCACTTTCATGTATGTACACTCCCAGCACACAGATTGAACACATACAAAGACAGGAATCAGGTAAACCCAACTATTCCCAGGCAACACAGCAACCCCTGTAACTTTTTACATGCATTCTGTAGGAAGTTGGCTCTGTATGCACTATTTCAAAGTAAGGAATAGTATGCACAGAGTCCAAGGGTTCCCCTTAGAGGTAAGATAGTGGCAAAAAGAGATAATACTAATGCTCTATTTTGTGGTAGTGTGGTCGAGCAGTAGGCTTATCAAAGGAGTAGTGTTAAGCATTTGTTGTACATACACCCAGGCAATAAATGAGGAACACACACTCAGAGACAAATCCAGCCAATAGGTTTTTGTAAGGAAATGCCTCCTTGGCATGGTTGCCCCCTGACTTTTTGCCTTTGCTGATGCTATGTTTACAATTGAAAGTGTGCTGAGGCCTGCTAACCAGGCCCCAGCACCAGTGTTCTTTCCCTAACCTGTACTTTTGTATCCACAATTGGCAGACCCTGGCATCCAGATAAGTCCCTTGTAACTGGTACTTCTAGTACCAAGGGCCCTGATGCCAAGGAAGGTCTCTAAGGGCTGCAGCATGTCTTATGCCACCCTGGAGACCTCTCACTCAGCACAGACACACTGCTTACCAGCTTGTGTGTGCTAGTGAGGACAAAACGAGTAAGTCGACATGGCACTCCCCTCAGGGTGCCATGCCAGCCTCTCACTGCCTATGCAGTATAGGTAAGACACCCCTCTAGCAGGCCTTACAGCCCTAAGGCAGGGTGCACTATACCATAGGTGAGGGTACCAGTGCATGAGCATGGTACCCCTACAGTGTCTAAACAAAACCTTAGACATTGTAAGTGCAGGGTAGCCATAAGAGTATATGGTCTGGGAGTCTGTCAAACACGAACTCCACAGCACCATAATGGCTACACTGAAAACTGGGAAGTTTGGTATCAAACTTCTCAGCACAATAAATGCACACTGATGCCAGTGTACATTTTATTGTAAAATACACCACAGAGGGCACCTTAGAGGTGCCCCCTGAAACTTAACCGACTATCTGTGTAGGCTGACTAGTTTTAGCAGCCTGCCACAAACCGAGACATGTTGCTGGCCCCATGGGGAGAGTGCCTTTGTCACTCTGAGGCCAGTAACAAAGCCTGCACTGGGTGGAGATGCTAACACCTCTCCCAGGCAGGAATTGTCACACCTGGCGGTGAGCCTCAAAGGCTCACCTCCTTTGTGCCAACCCAGCAGGACACTCCAGCTAGTGGAGTTGCCCGCCCCCTCCGGCCAGGCCCCACTTTTGGCGGCAAGGCCGGAGAAAATAATGAGAATAACAAGGAGGAGTCACTGGCCAGTCAGGACAGCCCCTAAGGTGTCCTGAGCTGAGGTGACTCTAACTTTTAGAAATCCTCCATCTTGCAGATGGAGGATTCCCCCAATAGGGTTAGGATTGTGACCCCCTCCCCTTGGGAGGAGGCACAAAGAGGGTGTACCCACCCTCAGGGCTAGTAGCCATTGGCTACTAACCCCCCAGACCTAAACACGCCCTTAAATTTAGTATTTAAGGGCTACCCTGAACCCTAGAAAATTAGATTCCTGCAACAAGAAGAAGGACTGCCCAGCTGAAAACCCCTGCAGCGGAAGACCAGAAGACGACAACTGCCTTGGCTCCAGAAACTCACCGGCCTGTCTCCTGCCTTCCAAAGATCCTGCTCCAGCGACGCCTTCCGAAGGGACCAGCGACCTCGACATCCTCTGAGGACTGCCCCTGCTTCGAAAAGACAAGAAACTCCCGAGGACAGCGGACCTGCTCCAAGAAAAGCTGCAACTTTGTTTCCAGCAACTTTAAAGATCCCTGCAAGCTCCCCGCCAGAAGCGTGAGACTTGCAACACTGCACCCGGCGACCCCGACTCGACTGGTGGCGATCCAACACCTCAGGAGGGACCCCAGGACTACTCTGATACTGTGAGTACCAAAACCTGTCCCCCCTGAGCCCCCGCAGCGCCGCCTGCAGAGGGAATCCCGAGGCTTCCCCTGACCGCGACTCTTTTGAACCTAAAGTCCCGACACCTGGGAGAGACCCTGCACCCGCAGCCCCCAGGACCTGAAGGACCGGACTTTCACTGGAGAAGTGACCCCCAGGAGTCCCTCTCCCTTGCCCAAGTGGAGGTTTCCCCGAGGAACCCCCCCCTTGCCTGCCTGCAGCGCTGAAGAGATCCCGAGATCTCTCATAGACTAACATTGCAAACCCGACGCTTGTTTTTACACTGCACCCGGCCGCCCCCGCGCCGCTGAGGGTGAAATTTCTGTGTGGACTTGTGTCCCCCCCGGTGCCCTACAAAACCCCCCTGGTCTGCCCTCCGAAGACGCGGGTACTCACCTGCAAGCAGACCGGAACCGGGGCACCCCCCTTCTCTCCATTCTAGCCTATGTGTTTTGGGCACCACTTTGGACTCTGCACCTGACCGGCCCTGAGCTGCTGGTGTGGTGACTTTGGGGTTGCTCTGAACCCCCAACGGTGGGCTACCTTGGACCAAGAACTGAGCCCTGTAAGTGTCTTACTTACCTGGTTAATCTAACAAATACTTACCTCCCCTAGGAACTGTGAAAATTGCACTGTGTCCACTTTTAAAACAGCTATTTGTCAATAACTTGAAAAGTATACATGCAATTTTGATGATTTAAAGTTCCTAAAGTACTTACCTGCAATACCTTTCGAATGAGATATTACATGTAGAATTTGAACCTGTGGTTCTTAAAATAAACTAAGAAAAGATATTTTTCTATATAAAAACCTATTGGCTGGATTTGTCTCTGAGTGTGTGTACCTCATTTATTGTCTATGTGTATGTACAACAAATGCTTAACACTACTCCTTGGATAAGCCTACTGCTCGACCACACTACCACAAAATAGAGCATTAGTATTATCTATTTTTACCACTATTTTACCTCTAAGGGGAACCCTTGGACTCTGTGCATGCTATTCCTTACTTTGAAATAGCACATACAGAGCCAACTTCCTACATTGGTGGATCAGCGGTGGGGTACAAGACTTTGCATTTGCTGGACTACTCAGCCAATACCTGATCACACGACAAATTCCAAAATTGTCATTAGAAATTGATTTTTGCAATTTGAAAAGTTTTCTAAATTCTTAAAAGACCTGCTAGGGCCTTGTGTTAGATCCTGTTTAGCATTTCTTTTAGAGTTTAAAAGTTTGTAAAAGTTTGAATTAGATTCTAGAACCAGTTTTAGTTTCTTAAAAAGTATTCCAACTTTTAGAAGCATAATGTCTAGCACAGATGTGAATGTGGTGGAACTCGACACCACACCTTACCTCCATCTACAGATGAGAGAGCTAAGGTCACTCTGTAAACTAAAGAAAATAGCAATGGGCCCCAAACCTACCAAAGTACAGCTCCAGGAGCTGTTGGCAGAGTTTGAAAAGGCCAACCCCTCTGAGGATGGCAACTCAGAGGATGAAGATAGTGACTTGGAGGGAAATTCCCCCCCTCCAGTCCTACTTAGGGAGAGCAGGGCTTCTCAAGCCCTGACTCCACAAATAATAGTCAGAGATGCTGGTTCCCTCACAGGAGGGACCAACAACTCTGAAATCACTGAGGATAACTCCAGTGAAGAGGACATCCAGTTAGCCAGGATGGCCAAAAGATTGGCTTTGGAAAGACAGATCCTAGCCATAGAGAGGGAAAGACAAGAGATGGGCCTAGGACCCATCAATGGTGGCAGCAACATAAATAGGGTCAGAGATTCTCCTGACATGTTGAAAATCCCTAAAGGGATTGTGACTAAATATGAAGATGGTGATGACATCACCAAATGGTTCACAGCTTTTGAGAGGGCTTGTGTAACCAGAAAAGTGAACAGATCTCACTGGGGTGCTCTCCTTTGGGAAATGTTCACAGGAAAGTGTAGGGATAGACTCCTCACACTCTCTGGACAAGATGCAGAATCTTATGACCTCATGAAGGGTACCCTGATTGAGGGCTTTGGATTCTCCACTGAGGAGTACAGGATTAGGTTCAGGGGGGCTCAAAAATCCTCGAGCCAGACCTGGGTTGACTTTGTTGACTACTCAGTGAAAACACTAGATGGTTGGATTCAAGGCAGTGGTGTAAGTAATTATGATGGGCTGTACAATTTATTTGTGAAAGAACACCTGTTAAGTAATTGTTTCAATGATAAACTGCATCAGCATCTGGTAGACCTAGGACCAATTTCTCCCCAAGAATTGGGAAAGAAGGCGGACCATTGGGTCAAGACAAGGGTGTCCAAGACTTCAACAGGGGGTGACCAAAAGAAAGGGGTCACAAAGACTCCCCAGCAGAAGGGTGATGAGACAACCAAAACTAAAAATAGTAAAGAGTCTTCTACAGACCCCCAAAAACCTGCACAGGAGGGTGGGCCCAGAGCCTCTTCACAAAACAATGGGTACAAGGGTAAAAACTTTGATCCCAAAAAGGCCTGGTGTCATAGCTGTAAACAGCATGGACACCAAACTGGAGACAAGGCCTGTCCCAAGAAAGGTTCCACTCCAAACTCCCATCCAGGTAACACTGGTATGGCTAGTCTCCAAGTGGGATCAACAGTGTGCCCAGAGCAAATCAGGGTCCACACTGAAGCTACTCTAGTTTCTGAGGGTGGGGTGGATTTAGCCACACTAGCTGTCTGGCCGCCTAACATGCAAAAATACAGACAGCAACTCTTAATTAATGGGACTAGAATAGAGGGCCTGAGGGATACAGGTGCCAGTGTCACCATGGTGACAGAGAAACTGGTTTCCCCTGGCCAATACCTGACTGGAAAAACTTACACAGTCACCAACGCTGACAATCAGAGAAAAGTACATCCCATGGCAATGGTTACTTTAGAATGGGGAGGGGTCAATGGCCTGAAGCAGGTGGTGGTCTCCTCAAATATCCCAGTGGACTGTCTGCTTGGAAATGACCTGGAGTCCTCAGCATGGGCTGAGGTAGAACTAAAAACCCATGCAGCAATGCTGGGTATCCCTGAACTGGTGTGTGTGAAAACCAGAGCACAATGCAAGGCACAGGGTGAAAAAGTAGAGCTGGAGTCTGGAAAAATGGCCCAGCCTACCAAGAGAACAGGAAAGTCAGTTGGGAAACCAACTGCAACACAGCAAAAGAAAGGGAACCTCTCTTCTCAGGAAGAAGTTCTGCCCTCTGAGGGAACTGAGCCTTTGGAGCTTGAACCTTATCAGGTTGAGCTCTTAGGCCCAGGGGGACCCTCCAGGGAAGAGCTGTGTAAGGGACAAGAAACCTGTCCCTCTCTTGAAGGCCTTAGGCAGCAAGCTGCTGAAGAGTCCAAAGGCAAGAAAAATGGAACACATAGGGTCTATTGGGAAGATGGACTCCTGTACTCTGAGGCCAGAGACCCCAAACCTGGTGCCACTAGGAGAGTGGTAGTGCCTCAGCTGTTCAGGAAGTTCATCCTAACATTGGCCCATGACATTCCCCTTGCTGGACATTTGGGACAAACCAAGACGTGGGAGAGGTTAGTCAACCACTTCTACTGGCCCAATATGTCCAACATGGTTAAGGAGTTTTGCCTCTCCTGCCCCACCTGTCAAGCCAGTGGTAAGACAGGTGGGCATCCAAAGGCCCCCCTCATTCCACTTCCAGTGGTGGGGGTGCCCTTTGAAAGAGTGGGTGTGGACATAGTTGGTCCACTAGAACCTCCCACAGCCTCAGGAAATATGTATATCCTGGTAGTAGTGGATCATGCTACCAGGTATCCTGAAGCTATTCCCCTTAGGTCGACTACTGCCCCTGCAGTAGCCAAGGCCCTCATTGGTATCTTTACCAGAGTGGGTTTCCCTAAGGAGGTGGTGTCTGACAGAGGTACCAACTTCATGTCAGCATACCTAAAGCACATGTGGAATGAGTGTGGAGTGACTTATAAATTCACTACACCGTACCATCCACAAACTAATGGCTTAGTTGAGAGATTCAACAAGACATTAAAGGGCATGATCATGGGGCTCCCAGAAAAACTCAAAAGGAGATGGGATGTCCTCCTGCCATGCCTGCTTTTCGCTTACAGGGAGGTACCACAGAAGGGAGTAGGGTTCTCACCCTTTGAACTTCTGTTTGGTCATCCTGTAAGGGGACCACTTGCCCTTGTTAAAGAAGGCTGGGAGAGACCTCTCCATGAGCCTAAACAGGACATAGTGGACTATGTACTTGGCCTTCGCTCTAGAATGGCAGAGTACATGGAAAAGGCAACCAAGAACCTTGAGGCCAGCCAACAACTCCAGAAGTTTTGGTATGACCAAAAGGCTGCACTGGTTGAGTTCCAACCAGGGCAGAAAGTCTGGGTTCTGGAGCCTGTGGCTCCCAGGGCACTCCAGGACAAATGGAGTGGCCCTTACCCAGTGCTAGAGAGGAAGAGTCAGGTCACCTACCTGGTGGACCTGGGCACAAGCAGGAGCCCCAAGAGGGTGATCCATGTGAACCGCCTTAAGCTCTTCCATGACAGGGCTGATGTGAATCTGTTAATGGTAACAGATGAGGATCAGGAGGCAGAGAGTGAACCTCTCCCTGATCTTCTGTCATCAGACCCAAAAGATGGCACAGTAGATGGAGTGATCTACTCAGACACCCTCTCTGGCCAACAGCAGGCTGATTGTAGGAGAGTCCTACAACAGTTTCCTGAGCTTTTCTCCCTAACCCCGGGTCAGACACACCTGTGTACCCATGATGTGGACACAGGAGACAGCATGCCTGTCAAGAACAAAATCTTCAGACAGTCTGACCATGTTAAGGAAAGCATCAAGGTGGAAGTCCACAAGATGCTGGAATTGGGAGTAATTGAGCGCTCTGACAGCCCCTGGGCTAGCCCAGTGGTCTTAGTCCCCAAACCTCACACCACAGATGGAAAGAAAGAGATGAGGTTTTGTGTGGACTACAGAGGGCTCAATTCTGTCACCAAGACAGATGCCCATCCAATTCCAAGAGCTGATGAGCTCATTGATAAATTAGGTGCTGCCAAATTTCTAAGTACCTTTGACTTGACAGCAGGGTACTGGCAAATAAAAATGGCACCTGGAGCAAAAGAAAAGACAGCATTCTCCACACCTGATGGGCATTATCAGTTTACTGTTATGCCCTTTGGTTTAAAGAATGCCCCTGCCACCTTCCAAAGGTTGGTGAATCAAGTCCTTGCTGGCTTGGAGTCCTTTAGCACAGCTTATCTTGATGATATTGCTGTCTTTAGCTCCACCTGGCAGGATCACCTGATCCACCTGAGGAAGGTTTTGAAGGCTCTGCAATCTGCAGGCCTCTCTATCAAGGCATCCAAATGCCAGATAGGGCAGGGAACTGTGGTTTACTTGGGACACCTGGTAGGTGGAGGCCAAGTTCAGCCACTCCAACCCAAGATCCAGACTATTCTGGACTGGGTAGCTCCAAAAACCCAGACTCAAGTCAGGGCATTCCTTGGCTTGACTGGGTATTACAGGAGGTTTGTGAAGGGATATGGATCCATTGTGACAGCCCTCACTGAACTCACCTCCAAGAAAATGCCCAAGAAAGTGAACTGGACTGTGGACTGCCAACAGGCCTTTGACACCCTGAAACAAGCCATGTGCTCAGCACCAGTTCTCAAAGCTCCAGATTATTCTAAGCAGTTCATTGTGCAGACTGATGCCTCTGAACATGGGATAGGGGCAGTTTTGTCCCAAACAAATGATGATGGCCTTGACCAGCCTGTTGCTTTCATTAGCAGGAGGTTACTCCCCAGGGAGCAGCGTTGGAGTGCCATTGAGAGGGAGGCCTTTGCTGTGGTTTGGTCCCTGAAGAAGCTGAGACCATACCTCTTTGGGACTCACTTCCTAGTTCAAACTGACCACAGACCTCTCAAATGGCTGATGCAAATGAAAGGTGAAAATCCTAAACTGTTGAGGTGGTCCATCTCCCTACAGGGAATGGACTTTATAGTGGAACACAGACCTGGGACTGCCCATGCCAATGCAGATGGCCTTTCCAGGTTCTTCCACTTAGAAAATGAAGACTCTCTTGGGAAAGGTTAGTCTCATCCTCTTTCGTTTGGGGGGGGGTTGTGTAAGGAAATGCCTCCTTGGCATGGTTGCCCCCTGACTTTTTGCCTTTGCTGATGCTATGTTTACAATTGAAAGTGTGCTGAGGCCTGCTAACCAGGCCCCAGCACCAGTGTTCTTTCCCTAACCTGTACTTTTGTATCCACAATTGGCAGACCCTGGCATCCAGATAAGTCCCTTGTAACTGGTACTTCTAGTACCAAGGGCCCTGATGCCAAGGAAGGTCTCTAAGGGCTGCAGCATGTCTTATGCCACCCTGGAGACCTCTCACTCAGCACAGACACACTGCTTACCAGCTTGTGTGTGCTAGTGAGGACAAAACGAGTAAGTCGACATGGCACTCCCCTCAGGGTGCCATGCCAGCCTCTCACTGCCTATGCAGTATAGGTAAGACACCCCTCTAGCAGGCCTTACAGCCCTAAGGCAGGGTGCACTATACCATAGGTGAGGGTACCAGTGCATGAGCATGGTACCCCTACAGTGTCTAAACAAAACCTTAGACATTGTAAGTGCAGGGTAGCCATAAGAGTATATGGTCTGGGAGTCTGTCAAACACGAACTCCACAGCACCATAATGGCTACACTGAAAACTGGGAAGTTTGGTATCAAACTTCTCAGCACAATAAATGCACACTGATGCCAGTGTACATTTTATTGTAAAATACACCACAGAGGGCACCTTAGAGGTGCCCCCTGAAACTTAACCGACTATCTGTGTAGGCTGACTAGTTTTAGCAGCCTGCCACAAACCGAGACATGTTGCTGGCCCCATGGGGAGAGTGCCTTTGTCACTCTGAGGCCAGTAACAAAGCCTGCACTGGGTGGAGATGCTAACACCTCTCCCAGGCAGGAATTGTCACACCTGGCGGTGAGCCTCAAAGGCTCACCTCCTTTGTGCCAACCCAGCAGGACACTCCAGCTAGTGGAGTTGCCCGCCCCCTCCGGCCAGGCCCCACTTTTGGCGGCAAGGCCGGAGAAAATAATGAGAATAACAAGGAGGAGTCACTGGCCAGTCAGGACAGCCCCTAAGGTGTCCTGAGCTGAGGTGACTCTAACTTTTAGAAATCCTCCATCTTGCAGATGGAGGATTCCCCCAATAGGGTTAGGATTGTGACCCCCTCCCCTTGGGAGGAGGCACAAAGAGGGTGTACCCACCCTCAGGGCTAGTAGCCATTGGCTACTAACCCACCAGGCCTAGTATTTAAGGGCTACCCTGAACCCTAGAAAATTAGATTCCTGCAACAAGAAGAAGGACTGCCCAGCTGAAAACCCCTGCAGCGGAAGACCAGAAGACGACAACTGCCTTGGCTCCAGAAACTCACCGGCCTGTCTCCTGCCTTCCAAAGATCCTGCTCCAGCGACGCCTTCCGAAGGGACCAGCGACCTCGACATCCTCTGAGGACTGCCCCTGCTTCGAAAAGACAAGAAACTCCCGAGGACAGCGGACCTGCTCCAAGAAAAGCTGCAACTTTGTTTCCAGCAACTTTAAAGATCCCTGCAAGCTCCCCGCCAGAAGCGTGAGACTTGCAACACTGCACCCGGCGACCCCGACTCGACTGGTGGCGATCCAACACCTCAGGAGGGACCCCAGGACTACTCTGATACTGTGAGTACCAAAACCTGTCCCCCCTGAGCCCCCGCAGCGCCGCCTGCAGAGGGAATCCCGAGGCTTCCCCTGACCGCGACTCTTTTGAACCTAAAGTCCCGACACCTGGGAGAGACCCTGCACCCGCAGCCCCCAGGACCTGAAGGACCGGACTTTCACTGGAGAAGTGACCCCCAGGAGTCCCTCTCCCTTGCCCAAGTGGAGGTTTCCCCGAGGAACCCCCCCCTTGCCTGCCTGCAACGCTGAAGAGATCCCTTGATCTCTCATTGATTTACATTGAAAACCCGACGCTTGTTTCTACACTGCACCCGGCCGCCCCGGTGCCGCTGAGGGTGTACTTTTTGTGTGAACTTGTGTTCCCCCCAGTGCCCTACAAAACCCCCCTGGTCTGCCCTCCGAAGACGCGGGTACTTACCTGCTGGCAGACCGGAACCGGGGCACCCCCTTCTCTCCATTGCAGCCTATGCGTTTTGGGCACCACTTTGGACTCTGCACCTGACCGGCCCTGAGCTGCTGGTGTGGTGACTTTGGGGTTGCTCTGAACCCCCAACGGTGGGCTACCTTGGACCAAGAACTGAGCCCTGTAAGTGTCTTACTTACCTGGTTAATCTAACAAATACTTACCTCCCCTAGGAACTGTGAAAATTGCACTGTGTCCACCTTGGTTGGCAACCACAATGGGGCCACTTTGGCACAACATTTGCTTATGCCTCTGCCACATGACATATTGCAGACGACTTGCCTTTATTTGGACTGAGGCACCTACGGACTTTTCCAGCAGTAGCTTTATATTTCTTTGATGCAGCACACAGGCTAGTGTCACTTTATGTGATGCAGCCATGATCCTAACGCTATGGTGCACCATTTTGTAAATATGGCGCAAGCATGACGTTGGGATCTGTTGTACCGTGGTTTTAAAAATCTTTACGCTTTGCTGCATTGCTCCAGCAAAGCATCATACATAAGTCAGCTGTGGCGTTCCCCAGTGATCCTCCCTGAGCCCAAAACTCTTTAACATATACATGGCCCCACTCACAGCCATCTTCAGAGGCCACGGAGTTAACATTGTGTCTTACGCTGATGACACACAACTCATCATATCCCTCAATGAAAACCTGGATGAGGCCAAGAAGAACTTTCACAAAAGAATGGAAGCTGTTCCTGCCTTGATGAGAGAGAGCTGCCTCAAGCTCAACTCGGACACGACCAAGCTCATCATCTTCAGAACTCCACCTCAGCCGGGGATAACTGGCCAATTTCTCTCAGCGCCCCGCCTTCTCCGACTGACCACGCCTGCATGGCTTTAAATACATGCAACAAAGAAACCAAGAATTACATTTCTAGGTGTTTCTAAACCACAGACAACATTACTAAATTTAATAGCGTATCTTGGTGTCTCTCAATAGGAAAGCCAGCATTGTCATACTTAAAATACCTTTTTGGTGCTAGTTACTGTAAGACCATATTTAATATTTAAACTCTAGGGGCCATATTTATACTTTTTGACGCAAAATTGCGCTAACGCAAATTTGCGTCAAAAAAATTTGCGCCGTCTAACGCCATTTGGGTGCGCCATGCGGGCGTCAAATTTATACTTTGACGTACGGTGGCGCAACCAACAGGTGGGAGTCATTATTTCGTGACGCAGACAGCGTCGGTCTGTCGTAAAGGAAACCAACGTAAATGTGACGCACATCACTGTGGGTCGATTTACGACAGCGCAATCGTGAAAACGCCGTTTTTTTTCACGCAATTGCATCACATTTTTGCGCGAAAACTGCCCTTTCAGGAGGGGAAACCCAAAATGGATCCTAGATGCCCCAACAGACCCCAGGAGGATGAGAGCAGACCAGGAACCAGCCAGGAGGAAGCATACAGGAACCAGGACATTTAAAAAAAAAAAAGAAAGTGTCGCTTCAGTGCAGAGGAGCAGGAAATCCTGGTGAAAGAGGTGACGGAACACCAGCACCAACTTTTCATCACCTCCAAATTGCCACTCAGTAGGAGAGAGGCCATCTGGAAACAAATTGTGGACAAGATTAACAGTGTGGCTGAAGAACGCCGGACAGTCACCGAGTGTAAGAAACGCTGGCATGACTGCAAACGTAGGACCAAAGAGAAAATGGCCAGGAACAGGAAGGCAGCAATGCAGACTGGAGGGGGGAGTCCAGCACAACAGGAGGCCCTGGACCACATGGAAGAGATGGTCGCAGCCGTCATCCCGGAGGAGATCGTCACAGGGATTTAAGGACTGGACAGCGCAGACTACCACAACACTACGCACATGCAGGGTAAGTCGCATGGGGAATCATGATACAATAATGGGGACTGTAAGCAGGGGGGGGATACTTACTACACAATGCATGTAAGTCAGCACATATATGAAGTGGCATGGGGAAAGGGGCACGGCAGGGGGGCATGCCCAGTACTGACCGAAGCTGGGGCACGACAAAATACAGCAACAACAACAGTCCCACGGGGACATCCTGTAATTACAACAAGAGAGCCAAGGGAAAGCAGTGACAGGTGGGAAGGACACTACCTCAAATCCACATCCAGGCACTTGTATTGCAAAATCTATTCTACATCAACTAGGTCCCTATCTGTAATGCAGTAGCAAATACAACAACTGTAACTTAACTGCAAACACAGTTGACAATAACACCTCTCATCTCTGTGCAGCTATAGTACCAAATGGCAGAAACCCCACCCTGGAACATACATACCTAAATTAGGGGGTGAGGGTGACATCTGCAATTACTCCTAGAAATAAGACAAAGGTACCAGTACACTCAAATGCCGAATGTCCATAACTGACACATACATAAGCCTAAGTAAACAGCAATAGGAGCCACACAGCACTAACGATACACACATGCTGCATACATCAGGGTCCCTCACGTGCCTGGCTAACAAGGCTACATCACTAATGTCATACTGCTCAGACGACAACATTGAGGAGGGGACACAGGCAACTGGTCACTGAAACACACCTGCAAAGTCGGACAAACAAATGGGACCTTCATACGATAAACAGGCCAATCCAATTCAAAACACATCACCCAACATCATCTCAAAACATCAAGAATGTTTACATCCATACCACATCCTAACATTGACATGCATAGGTAATGCCACGTTACATGTACAGATCATGCGATGTGAATAAAAAGTGTATGGGGCAGGGCCTGAGAGGCAAGTGTGCTGGCAGGGCAGTCACAACACCCACAGTCAGTCAAAGTGTAGTGTGGCAAGTGAAACGTATACTTTGCGCATTAGCCTCAGGCTGGAGGCCTTTGTGCATCTTACCCTGAATGTACTTATACTCATTTGCTCACATCTAAGTGCCTCAGAGCAATTTGCACTAAATGATTCTCATTGCCCTTCCTATCAGTTAATGTAGCAAATAGTCAGTCCTAAGGTATTGTCAATTAGTCAAATCACACTGTTTTGCCTACTTCTGCACTGGAGTTTGCCAGAACATATTCACTCTGTGCCCCAGTCAAGGATACCGTCTGGTACGTTGCTGATAGATGTGGTAGGGGTCAAGGTTTGGCATTCCTGCGTAGGGAAACTTTGTCATCACCATGACATATGTCTTTTACATTCACTCCCTTGTCCCAAGATACGTATGGGGGAGTTTCCAAACAGAAAATAACAACTAGATGCTGCCTGCCTTGCTGCTGATGCACAACCAGATCCTAGCCCATTCCTCTGATATGAGGGATGATGTCTCCCCTGTGATTCTGACAGGCAACCTCCAAACTTAACAAGCTGTGCTATACATAGAACATGCAGGGGGAGAGTAGAAACAGTTAGGCACCATGAAAGCTGTGTACTAATGTATTACTCTCCTGCGGACTATTTCAATTCTAACTGTGTGTATTGTTTGTGTAATTGGGGCTCACACCTAAATTCCTACAAGTCAGTTGTACAATGAAACTTAATATCAAACTAATACTGTCTTTGTCATTTGTGTATGGGAACATACCGGAAAAGATACAAATGTGTAGGACCTGAGTGACCACCACTTCCCTGAGAAGTTCCAAAGATGTCATGCGCTCGAGGTCTAAACATTCCTTTGATGTGGGAGAACAGAGGCACTGCTAGTTAGTCTTAGCTAAATTGAATATCTGGGTGACAAAGTTATTTTCAAGTGGGTCAAACTTAGTCCCCCACACCATTAGCTATCCTGCTGCCTAGAAAGCCAAGAATCACATGTTGGATAATGAGAGCCCATCCTACAAAATGTCCCTCCATAACAATAGTGAAACACTGAGTGAGGAGTAGGAGAAAAAAATGCCTGTTCCTAAATAATTACAAAGCAACACCTAGAGGCGACCTGGCAGACATGTCTGAAAGATCCATATCAAACATGTGACACACAGGTGGGCCATAGGCCTACAACAATGCCCTATGACGGACAGCAGATACCTAGACAAACACAGAGTACAATGTTAAGGCATCCAAAGGCTTGTATCTTACTGCAAAATTGTCACAACACAGACACACTAATTGTACCCTGTTTCATTGCAGAGGAACACGGATCTCCTGCTGATCTGCCTGTCCATGAGTTCCCTGATGACATGGATGACGAGACCATCAACCTCCCACAAGAGACCATTGACATGGTCCTTGAAAGCCTCCAAACCCCACCTTCAGTCACAAGGAGGAGCACAGAAGAAGCAGCCACCACAGTAGAACCACCTCCACCCCAATTGTAAGACCTGCCAGCTCCAACACAGCTGAGGACTCTGACGACACTGGCACCAGCTTCGAAAGAACTGTCGTTGGGGTCCAGCGGGAGCTGGCCAAGGAGGTGCGGGTGGGGATGCAAAATATGGCAGCCAGCCTTGAGGGGGTGCGTTCGTGCATGTTGTCAACTGCTGATCAGGCAGCTGCAATGCAAGCCAGAAATTTTCTCTTGGAGGACATTTCAAAAACACTGAAGGAAATTGGCACAGCTGTCATCCAGTTGACACAACAACTCAAACTGCAAGCCACTCAACGTGTGCACGAATGCAACATAGAACCCCTCAGGGCCAACCTGGCTGCCTACCATCGGGATGTGGCTGCCATTCTGAAAAACCAGGAGGCCCTCCTTGCTGCCTTAATGCCCTTCCTTACTCAACAGGGATCAGCCCCCGGGATGTCTGCCTCCATGTCTTCTAACACTGAGGTGTGTGTTGCCCCTTCACAACCAACAACAACAAGGACACACCAGGCAACACACACATCAGAAGAAGAAGACATGGAACAGATAACATTCACACGCAAGAGTACCCGGAATCCCTAGTCCCTGCACCATGCCCTACTCTGACCAAGGTCCTACGTTTTGACACATGCCAGTCTCACTACAACTAACCTCAATGACTGTTCGGCAATCCACTGTATGACTTGTCCACCTTGCCAGTGAATGTTTCTCTCCTACCATTTGGCATTTCATGTTCCTCTGCACTGTCTGTGACATCACCCCAGCATGTCAGGAGCATCATCCACACCCCTGTAGGATCACCATGTAATAATGCACCAGAAAGGAGTCAGCAAACATGGTGAATGGACATTTTGCACAACACCACTTATAAATAAATATCACTTGCACACCTATTGTGTCTCTGTGTCATTTCAAAATTCAACTGTGCAGTAGATAACTCCAAAGTGGCTGTGTGGAAACCATGTCGATTCTCTATACTACTGTCCTGATTTCATGTATACTGAATCATCTGTGCAGTGGCCAGGACTGCATCATAGCTTTACTATACTGAGGAAAATAACTGATGAAGGGACTAAGCACACACAATCATGCTGTGTTGGACAGAATGATGCACCATCTATAGCTATTCTACACAACTAATGGTGGCTGAGAAATGTAGGCACCATGCAATGCTAAAATTTGAAATTATGCTGTAGAATGAAAGGAATGATAAACAAATTACACTGCATCAATCACCCTTACGGCGTATACTTCCATGAAGGAAAGTCATGCTGAATCAGTACACACATGATGTAGGTCAGCAATGATAGCAACAAGACAAGAGTGTGAACAAATCATCATCTATAAAGCTCTCCCTGAACTTCACAATGCTGTCCGACCTATCTATTTACCTACAATAACAAGTCTGGAAGCACTCTTTGTGAAGTAGGATACATACCAACCCCAAACCTTGATGATCAATGCACACTACCAATGGTGGCTCTCCAACATGGTGGATACTTACCAAGTTAGCATACGGGTAGCTGGCATGTTAAACCTCATAAGCCTGGGGATAGGGAGCATGAAACACAAATGTCATACTTAACATTTCTGCTACACTGATGTCAAGGCCATGAAAAGGTAGCACCTAACGCATCAGGTAAAGGGTTAACAAATTTTTTATTTAAAAGTAGTAATAAAAGAGGCAACTAAGGGAAAGGTAAACCTACACTAATCTAACCTGACTACTACTAACCCACAACTGTCCCTAACTAACCTAAGCTAAACTTACTCTACACATGTAACGAAACGATCTAAACATCAACCCCCCACCCACCATTAAGAGACAAGACACATGCAGGACAACACTTACTAACCTACACACATACTATACTATCCTAAACAAACATATATATATTTTTTTTTATATATTTTTTTTTTTATTAAACAGGAATCCCAACATTGCCCCCCACCCACACAAAAATATTAGATAGAAAGTATAAGGACCCCCCACCCTCTTACCTAACACTAACTAAGCTAATTACCTATACTTATCCTATAACTAACCCCCCAAACCCAACTAACAGTATGAAAAGAGGAAAGAGGGGAGAGGGGAGGGGTAAAAGTTCAGGAGGGCAAAATAACTAAAGATTTGCCCTCTGAAGTGTGCGCCGGATGGAGCGCACCTTCTTTTTAACCTCCGCCATGTCCTCCGTCAGGTTGTCCACCTTTCGAATTAACCTGTCCAGTTTCCTAGACAATGCCTGGAAGGCTGCAGGGTCAATTGGAGGGTCACTGCTGGTCTGCGTGCCGGTGGAGGTGGAGATTGTCGCTGGAGTGGAGTGGCCACGGGACAGCCCTGCTCCCAACACACGGCTGGGTCCAGGTCTTGAGGAAGATGGCTGGTCCGTCGCTGGGTCCCCTTGGGCAGACCTGGTGGTTGTAGGTGGCACCGTTGGTGGAGCCTGTGGTGTGGCAGACCACGCCTCGGAGGCCCGATCGGAATTGTATCTGGGGCCATCCTCCGATACCCACACTGCACCTGCAGGATGTGCCTGTACCTCATTGCCCTGCGCTCAAAATGGTTGCGCTCTGCGGCACTCAGGTTTGCAGCTGTGAAGAGAAAAGGGAAATATTGAGCATTGAATTTACAGTGGGTTGAATCCCACAATGGCTCATTTGTCCATTACTAGAAATATATTGTATGCAGCAATTGTTACAACATAGTTCACGGAAATGCTCAGAGGAAGTACATGTGAATCATGCATCCCTACGGTCATATCACACCTAGCATATCCATGTCTCTACATGATGGATGACATCACCCTAAACTACTCATCCAAATCATACCTAAGGCATTTGACATTATGGCACCAGCTCTTCCGCATACTGACTTCAGTACATATGTCATTCTATGTGATTACACTCACACTCCTCACTCAATAGCATTTTTAATTAGTTGTGTGCTAAGATTGAACCCCTGGCCCAGAATCATGTGTCCACACTAGGTGTCAGATGTAGGAATTTAGGAAAATCAACTAGCAAATTGCAAAGCAGAACGGTGTCTCTGACACCGTCTGCGAGTCGCTATGGGGTCCCTAAAACCCACCTCATGAACATCAATGATGTGGGTTCCAAGTTGCCCCACCTTAGCAACATGGGCACTCACGGGGATGGTGGCCTGCTGGGACCAGCAGAACTCCATAGACGTGACTGTTTTTAAATTAAGCAAGTTATTTCTCCCCAAGTGTAGGCCGTTTACCGGAAAGAAAAATGAGCTGCAATTATTTTTAAATCACAACAATTGTACTTGGAAATTTTCACGGTAATTATTGGTCCCTTAGACCACTGGCTTTTTTGCGCAGGATTTTTTTAGTCCACTCACAAAGGCTGAAGCTTTACAATGAGGACCCCTTCCAGTCAGCAAGGTGGTTACCATCCACTTCAAGTGGATGATAACAGCTACTCACTTTGCAACCACGTACTCGGTTGCAAATGGGATTGCCTACCACTGTGATTTGCAAGTAGGTCTGGTAAAACCCTTCATTATATAAATGTTGAAAAGCATTTTACTCATATGCACATGACCACCAAAGACATTTTGGATTAGGAAACAGACGTTTGCAAATCCCACACAGATATTTATGCCATTTGCAACTTGTAGACATTTTTCTCACTCTGGCCCAAGGTACTAACTCAAGTCACAAAAGGTGTTAAGTACGTGTAACATACTGGTTGCTACAGTCCTAGGTACCCTGTTTCACAGTAACATCCCAGTCTTTGTGGGTGGTGTGGGAAGAACAACCAACAATCCCATGTTCAATGCACACCCAGGAGTGTACAGAAAGTTCAACAATTATGTGCCTTCACACACAACACCTATGAAGGGCTAGCAACACGTTGTAGTCAGCCCAACCTTGTCACATCCCAGGTCCACACATGTCAAAATGTTATGACTTAGCCCAACATAACATACTATTAGTGAGGCATGTTTAACAACACACACAGGGGAGGTAGTACACCCATTCACATGATTCAACTGAACACCTAGGGCATTGCACTCAAGTCGCACACACTTCGAGTTCACCTTGTGGAAGTACATGCCCATGGAAGATCCAACCTACAGTGTACACAGTCCATTCTCAACTAGGAAGAAGCACTTGTCATCAATGCCATGTGCCTAAGCTATCTGGGAGACTGTCAGTCTGATATGCAGACTCAGTTCATGGCAAGTCCCTGACCAAGTCTAACATTGACCAGTCTATTCCAAATGAGTCATACCATTCCCAATTGCCGCCATAATTGAATGGGCTACAGCCCCTCAATCTGAGAGATGACTACGTATTGCTTTGCAGAAACATTATTCAAATTTGATATCACACTAAAAGAACAAAGCCAATGAACGGCCAGCACATCAAATCATGAATTTTCTTGAACACACAGTAATCCATCATGCGTCATTACCAAACAATGTAAATAGCACTCAGGCGACACTCACTGTAGGTATCGGGGTCGTCAAAATGGGCCACCTCTCCCACGGTGTACGGGGCTGGTCCACCTGTAAAGCATGAAACAAAGATTATACTCAGACTGGGTGAACGGACAAAAGATTTCTGTTACAATGACACTGTGTGAAAATGACATGGTAATGATAGACTTTCACACATGCTCATCCTGCATGGATCACTTTGTATTCAACATTAACATTGGATGAGTCTCCTGCTCCAGTGTCACACCCTACTACACTCATGCAGTGGTCAGGACAGTCATGTGTCGTCCAAGTTAATCCTCCATTAGTATGCCCCAACAATAATGTTATCCATACATCTCAGCATGTGCATCCCCGAGAGACATTCCAAAACTGGTTCCATGAGGACTGCATGACCACTCACAATTAAACAGGCTATTTGGACAGGGTCAACAGACAGCAAACAGACACACATGTGACATATGTGTGAACAACATGACTAACTTCATGTGACGTGACGGCAACACACATGTATAGCATCATCATGTGTTTCCAATTTTCTGTCTAGCTATGGCATCTGCATATGTAGGTATGTTGTTTCTACATGACGTACTCACTGGCCATTATGACCAGTGGAGTACAAATAGAGCAGTTCACGTGTTGCTTTTCTGACACAAATGCAACACTACATTACATGCAGCTACAGGCATCTGGTATGTGTTGCAAAAATGATCCATCGGACTGGTAGCACAGGTCTTCATACACATTCTGCAACAAATACACATTAGGACACATATGTATACCTTTGTAGCGCAGCATTTGAAACATTTTGGGACGCAGAGAGGGGGCGACATAGCATAATACAAATAGATGTTGAATTTATAAAGCTGTCATTGCGTGTACATGTGTTGCAAGAATGGGGATTAATGTGTATAACCATGGGCCTAGGTTTCCCTGGCATTACACACACTCAGCTACTTATTTTGCAGATTCGCTAACAATCATCACATGTTCACACACCGATTTCTGTCATTCCCATGTAATTGTTTTTTACTCACCAACATGGCCACCAATCTGGAGTCCCAGGTGGTCCAGCAGGTCCTGTTCCCTGGTGATCAGATCTGCCCAGCAGTGCTTGAGTTGGTGTACATTCCTGAGACTCCCATAGACCCGGACCAGGTGATGGCACACCTTCTCCCACTGGATTTTCCTGGCCTCCGTGTGATACCCCTGTATCACACGGCCCCCAGCTTCCAGCATTAGTGGGAGGAAATGGCTTACGAGCCATATGAACCCCCCCAATTCGTCTTCCCCCATCCTGGACAGGCGAGGCCTACCTGACATATTGAGAGGGATAAGAATGTACCAACAAAATATAAAATATAAAGGGGGAAATGGGGAAAGGTAGAGGTGTGAAAGAAAAGAAGAGAGAAGTAGAAAAATAGCCCAACTAACCCCCCAAACTATGCTACCCACAACAGACTCCCACAGACAATACAAACTATCACAGGTATAGACAAAATAACACTAAACAGACTGAGACAATGTGATACAACAATAATAGATTGACACTAAGACAAAATACAAGGCACACAGGACACAAGAGCAGTAAAACACAGGACAACACCTTTCACACAACCACACAGTCTAGAGAAATCTGAGACTGCAAAGTGAAAGTGAAAGTTACCTCCCAGTACAGATTTTGTAAACAGGATATCCTATTACATCACTTCCTGCATAAAATGGCCGCCGTTTTTATTTTCCCGTTATGCGTCATATTTTCACGCATACACAGTTGTGCGTCAATTTTTTATGACGCATTACAGTGCACATGATGCGGAGTGAAAAAATATGATATGAATATTAATAATTAATACTGTACATGAAATGACCAATATATTGTGCATGTAGCGTCAATTTCACCACGCATACATCATGGGCGTCGTTTTTTTTACACGTACAGTGGTGCACATGATGCGGAGTGAAAAAATATGTTATGAATATTAATAATTAATACTGTACATGAAATGACCAACATATTGTGCATGTAGCGTCAATTTCACCACGCATACATCATGGGCGTCGTTTTTTTTACACGTACAGTGGTGCACATGATGCGGAGTGAAAAAATATGATATGAATATTAATAATTAATACTATACATGAAATGACCAATATATTGTGCATGTAGCGTCAATTTCACCACGCATACATCATGGGCGTCGTTTTTTTTACACGTACAGTGGTGCACATGATGTGGAGTGAAAAAATATGTTATGAATATTAATAATTAATACTGTACATGAAATGACCAATATATTGTGCATGTAGCGTCAATTTCACCACGCATACATCATGGGCGTCGTTTTTTTTACATGTACAGTGGTGCACATGATGCGGAGTGAAAAAATATGTAATGAATATTAATAATTAATACTGTACATGAAATGACCAACATATTGTGCATGTAACGTCAAATTCACCACGCATACATCATGGGCGTGTTTTTTTTTACACGTACAGTAGTGCACATGATGCAGAGTCAAAAATATTGTGGATGTAAATAATATTTTGAAGGCGAAATATCAAGACACTTTTGGATACATTTGTATCTGACTCTGCATTGTGTGCACTCATGTACGTGAACAAATTATGACGGCCATGCTGTATGCGTAGAATATGGAGCAAATTTATCCAACTGTCTTCATGTGTTTAGCTTTGGAAAGGTGATTTGTCATGGTCAAACGGTGCGATGTGAGACACATTTGTGTTTGTATATGACAAATGTCCGTACTTTTATGTATAGACGGCCTTCACACTGTGATGTTTGGGATACGTTAACTAATGTATTGACCATATTTGACAACATATTTGGTGTAATTGCTGATGGCTATTTTGAAATGATGTTTTTGATACCATTATGTATTCCGTCTCCAAAATGTGCCCACCTTTATGATGGGGATGCTTTTATCTGTAGTCCTAACAGGGAGTGGGAGAGTCACTTTCAGTTTTTATGGGGCTGACCATGTCCCATTATGATTTTGTGTTTCATATTTGTGTAGGGCTTGTGACATGGAGGCCACACATGTGCCTTATGCATGTGTTTAGTTCACAAGTACATGATTCTTGTATGTTTTGGGGGTGGTAGAGGTGGACTTAGGCCCCCAGCACCCTAGGATTTGACCATCCAGAATAGCCACTGTATCCATGGAGTATTTTTATCATATCATGGCAAACCTGCAGCAGCGGGCTAATGTAAGGCCATATGGTATGAATGACCGTTGACCATTCATTCATCTCATTAGCCCATTTGACGTTTGCAGTAATGATGATTTGGAGCTAAGTTGCATACCATTTTCATATGACTAAGTTTGCAAGACTCTCAGCGTTCACGATGTGATAATGCGAATAATTTTTTGCTTGTCTGTGTCCCTTTCTGCATAAACTGGTTTAGTGTCATGTTACAATCTTCCTGCTAGGTTCAAACTGGGACACAACTGTGATGGTCTACTTTCAAATATTAGGTTGGTTGTATGACATATGTGTACATGTGTGTGGGAATGTGGATCCAGTATGACCTGTCTGTGTGTATGTTGTCACTGTAACTTCAAGGTCTCCTCCTGAGTTAGTGGCAGCTGATGTTGTTGCAATTGTGTATTGCTCACATCATACACTTGAGAGAAGCCATTGATGACATGTTCACGTACACATGGATGGTCCCACCCTGTCTCTGAACACGTGTGATGTGACTTTCAAATGATCTCCAATTTTGGGCTGGATGAGAGACTGTTTCAGTTACTTGGATCCGGCATGTGTAATTGTCACATTTGTACTCTTGTTGGGCTCTGTGTATGGTAATGTAACATGTCACATCCTACCCTCTGTGCATACAGTTGTGATGTTTATTTTTGGTGTGATTAATTTTAATGGCATTCTTGATCAATGAGACGACATTCATCTTCAGCTATTTCAAACTAAAGGTGGTCAGAAATGAATAGGCCAAAGCATGATGTGGTGTTTGTTATCTGTGTTTATTTACAAGTGTGGAATACAAGTGATTATAATAACTTAAGTAAAAAAAAATTTCACAAGCTGTTGGCGCCTACGCACTCCTGCTGCGGTGTTAGGTTGTTCCCCCTCCTGTTGCAGGCCAGCATCCTCCTCATCATCATCCTCAGGCATGTCTGGGTCCGGTTCATGAGGGGAATGTTCCTTTTTACACAAATATTGTGTAATATGGCACAAGTGAGTATGATCTTGCAGACCATCTCTGGGGAGTATAGTAGGCTTCCGCCAGTGATGTCAAGGCAGCGGAACCTTGACTTTAGGATCCCAAAGGTCCTCTCCACAATGCTGCGTGTCCTCTTGTGGGCGTCATGGTATGCCCGCTCAGCAGCAGTATTTGGGTTCCCATATGGTGTCATTAGCCAAGGCTGGATGCCATACCCCTGATCAGCTGAAAGAGAAACACAGAATGGTATCAATTAGATGTAGGAGGCACTGTTGTACGTATCTTTGATGGCAGTAGTTGTGTTGTGTTGTCTGTGACTATTTTGTGTACTAATGTGACAACCTATGGTTGTTGGTGGAAACTTTGGCATTGTTTTTTTTCCTTGGCTGAGCAAGTGTTTGTTGTCTACGTGTTTGTCAGCAGGATGTATTGGTTTCTCAAGTACAGTGTGCCCTCCCTTGCATTGTGACTTGTGACACAGGTGTCCGTGTGTCCTCACTGGGGGTGTGATGATATTTCCATGCAGAGTTGAAACATGAAAGGGTATTAGAAACGTTAATATGAACATACCCAGGCAATCCCATCCCTTAAAAGTTATGCATTGTATTAGTGTACAGGTTATTGTGAGACTTCCAATTTGCAAGGTGACATTTAGGCAACCACAGTCATGAATGTCTTCACACTAAGCTGTGGAGTAAATTCAAATGTGTGAGAGGTTCAATGGTGACTTGTGACACATGGCTAGTGATGTGAGTACCTCAGTGTGTTCCTGTCTAGGTGTTGCTATTGTGGTATATGTGTTGTTTATCCTAGAGGGTTTCTGTGCAGTGAGTATATAAGTGGATTTTTGTCCTTACCAACAAGTAGTCCATTGCCATACAGTCCATCCTGGAAGTGTTGGTTGATGGTGCAGTGACGGAAGATGAATGCGTCATGTACACTCCCAGGATATTTAGCCACAATGTTGCTGATCAGTCCTTGGTGATCGACTATGGCCTGCACGTTGATGGAATGTGTGTGCTTCCTGTTGCGGTAGAGGTGTTCACTCGCAGCAGGTGGCACAAGGCGTACGTGTGTGCAGTCGATTGCACCAAGGACGTGCAGAAAGCCACTGATGGCGTAGAACCCCTGTTTTGTTTCCTGCTGCTTCTGCACTGTGTTAGGGAAGCAGATGTGGCGGGGTGTCAGTCCAATGATGGCATCCAGTACTTTAGGCAGGAACGCGGAGAAAGATGGTTGTGAGATTCCACCAACCAGGGCACCAGTTGTCTGAAACGAGCCACTTGCCAGCAGGTGAAGTACGGCAAGCAGCTTTGTTTCGGTTGGGATAGTGCGTGGAGTCACTAAAGTGGGGGCCAATTGCTGTTCAATATTTGTCAGCAGCTGCTGAATGGCCTGCCAGTTCAACCGGTACCTCTGGATGATGTCTCGTTCCCTGAGGCCATGCAGGGTTGTTCTTGGGCGGAATATCCTCTCCTGCCTTCTGCGCTGTCTTTGGGGTCCCTGCTGTTGTTGTTGTGGCTGCTGTTGTTGCTGCAGGGCTCTGCGTCTACGTGCACGTTGAAGAAAAAGCACCTCCATGTCTCCCTGTTGCTGCTCTGCTGCTCTGCTGCTCTGCTGCTCTGTTGTTTGTTCTGTGTGTTCTGATTAAGTACAGGTGTGTTTGCCCCATTTTAACGCCTGCCCTGACCCAGGTGTTAAAATTTCACGCTATTCGTGCTTTGCGCCATTTTTTTGCGCCGCCGGCCGCGTGGGAGTAATTTTTGCCCTGAAGCGTAAATACCACGCACCGCTATGTGCGTCTGTTTTTGGACGGGAACGCCTACCCTGCATGTCATTAACGCAGGGCGGGGTGCCGCTTCCTAAAACTGGCGCACATAGCGCCATTTTCCTGGTGCGCCGGATCGGGCGTCAGGGTTTAAATATGGGGCAACGTTTGCGCTGAAAGTGCGTCAAAATTTTTGACGCACATTCGGCGCAAACGGAGTATAAATATGCCCGTAAATGTCCTACTTTAAATACCAAGTACCCTGCATCATGATTAAAAATGAAGGTTTATTTATGTTCAAACTGTTTCTTAAATGTGTCTCTTGTCTCAGTTTAGTATTGAAATTTACAAATAGTGGTTTATTACATAACAAAATAACACAGAAGATGTAGATATGAGTTCAGAGATGGAAATTAGTTCAGCTCATTAGATAATGTCAGTATGATGTCAACATAAAGTAGATTTAAGATGTACATCTACACATTGTATTACTAAGATAATTTCATCATATTTGATAATCATATTTGGGGTTACATTAATTGTTCAAACAGCAGTGGAGAGAGGTTGTAACCTTGCTTTATTCCATTTCTCTAAAATATAGTTTCTGATAACATTTCATTTATGCAGACCCATATTGAGTATAAAGTCTTCATTGTTTCTTGAAAGATTTCTCCACTGCTTATGGGGTAGTGAAGGAGTCATACATGCCTGATATATTTGTATGCAGTGAAGGCACTGAACACATTATTGTGGTGCTTAATATGTTTAGGTTCTGTCTTATATTGATTGATATTGATCTGCCAGTTCCTCCTTACAAAGAATTCTGTTTGCTATTTGTGAACCAACAGTTGCCGCAGTTTTGTAGTATGATCACCCACATTTTGTCAACATTTATGAATAGGAACTGGACTTACAGTAGTGGGCCTCACTAAAAACATGAAAAACACAATGGTCTTGGTTTAAACAATGGTGTGGGTTTCAATTAATTTTCACTGAAAAGTTATTGGTCTTTAGCGACAAGCATGAAAAGCTTGAATTTAGGATTACAACGAGGTATCGGGCTGCCCAACAAAAGACACACACTTTTGGTAAGATATCCTGGTTGTCCACCTCAGACCGTTCTGTAGCAAAAATCAAGGCTCTAGTGGGACTTTGCAAACAAGGTACCCAACTCATTGAGCAGTGCTCAGCCTCGCTTTTAAGCCTGCCCATAGACGAATGATTAACTCAAGAAATATTTTCAAACCATAGCATGGCCTATGAAAGCCAGAAAAGGCACCAAAAAGTGTCCATTGATGATGGGATCACAGTGACTATGCTTTTAAGGGTTGCCCTAGTTTAGAGATTTTTGGTGGCTGCTACAGGCTTCATCTAGGTTTCAAATCTATGGATCTGTGTAGGAGGCTGGCCTGGTTTGTAGTGGGTACCTTGAGTACTTACACCTCATACAAGGTCCAGTTATCCCTTATTAGCTAAATATAGTAGCGTTCTAGCTGCTTAGGCTGTTAGAGGTAGCTGTAGCAGAGTAGCTTAGGCTGAACTAGGAGACATGCAAAGCTCCTGCAATACCACTATAGTTACACAGAGCTTATACAAAATAAAAGACAATACTAAGTGTTAACAAAAATAAAGGTAGTTTATTTTAGTGACACAAAGCCATAAATATCATAAAGGCAATATTCCTTCTGGAGGTAAGTATTATACACAATATATACACTAGACACCAAAATAAGATAAGTAATTAGTCATAGGATAGTGCAAACAATCGAAAATGCCATAGAATGCAATAGGAAGAAATAGGTCTAGGAGCAACACAAACCATATACTAAGAAAGTGGAATGTGAATCACAAATTCCCCCCTAGACAAGTGTAGTGTGTAGAGAATCGCTGAGAGAGTAAGAAAACCACAAAGGTGAGTAAAATACCCCACCCCAGAGCCCAGCAAAGTAGGAGTAAAGTACTGCAAGTTTCCTTAGGACACACTGCAAGTCGTGATTAGCGTTATTGCAAGAACCAAGCAAGACTGCAAGCAACAAACAGTGGATTCCTGGACCTGAAGACCTGTAAAGAGAGGAGACCAAGTCCAGAAGTCGCAGAAGATTCCATGAAGGACAGGAACCCCAACCAACCTCAAAGATGGTGCAAAAGAGGATTCTCCAGTTGGAAGAAGTCTGCAGAAGAGCACCAAAGAAGATGGCTGTGGATTCCTGCAGAATGCAAAGGATGTCCCACGTGGAGATGTTGGATGCAGGTGAGTTGCAGCGCTGGATTCGGCCAACAAGCAATGTCGTAGATTGCATCAAAATGGCACTGCCTGGACCCAGGAGGGACCTGGGGACCTCAACTCAGACAGAGGAGGCAGACGGGGCTCCCAACACTGGAGGAACCCAGAGATGACCAGGCAGCACCCACAGAGGTCACAGGACACCGTGACAAAGGAGGTGCAAATTGCGGTTGTTTCAGCACTACAAAAGAAGGTCCCACGCCGCTGGAGAACAACTCAGTGAGTTGAGCGTCACAGGATAGAGTTTTGGTGACCTGGTCCAGACTGTGTATGAAGGATTCTTGCAAGTAGTGCACAGAGGCCTCAGGAGATGAAGATAATGGGATGCACAGGGGTCCTGTCACAAACAGGGAAGGAAAGCTCTTACCTCTTCCAAATCTGGACAGCAGGACCTTAGGACAATCTGTGTCAAAGGGGTCCACCAGCTGTGTTCCAAGGAGCATGCTGGTCACCAGGAGAGGAGTCCAAGAGAACAGGTCGTCATCTTAGAAGGTGCCTGCTAGATCAGGGAAGTGTCTCAGTCACTCCACGAGACAATTCTTCAGTCCTTCTGGTGCGGGTGAAGACATGGAGTCCCCAGGGCATGCACACCATGGGAACTGTTGCAGTTGCTGGCTGGAGCTGAAGTTTCAGATTCGAAGTAGCCCTTTTGGATACTTTTTTGCAGTTACATCGGTTCCTGGAGCAGTCTGCGGTCGATCCGAGGTCAGAGGATAAAGTAGTAGTTGCTGAGGATTACTGACGGAAACTTGCAAGCTGAATCTGAAGAGAAAACCACAGGAGATACCTAAATAGCCCTGAGAGGGGGATTGGCTACCTAACTAGGTATGCACCTATAAGGAGGGGTCTCTGACGTTAGCTGCTGGCACTGGCCACACAGAGGCCTGCAGAGCGTCCCCACACCTTGTAAAGCAAGATGGATGAATTATGGGACACACTGGAGGAGCTCTGGGCACAATCCCTGGAGGGGAGATGGACAGGAGAGTGGTCACTCCCCTTTTCTTTGTCCAGTTTCGTGCTGGGGTCCCTGAACTGGTGTAGACTGGCTTATGCAAGGAGTGCACCATCTGTGACATTCAAAGCATTTCCAGGGGCTCTGGGATGCTACCCCTCCCAAGGCTGTAACACCTATTTCCAAAGGGAGAGGGTGTAACACCCTCCTCCCAAAGGAAATGCTTTGTTCTGCTTTCCTGAGACTGAGCTGCTCAGACCGCAGGAGGGCAGAACCCTGTCTGTGAGGTGGTAGCAGCTGTAGCTGTAGTGCAAGCCTCAGAGAGCAGGTTTGGAGGTACTGGGAGTCCATGCTGGAGCCCCCAGGATGCATGGGATTGGCCCCCAATACCAGATTTGGAATGGGGGGGCATTTCCATGATCTTAGACACCTTACATGGCCATATTAGGAGTTACCATTGTGAAGCTACATGTAGGTATTGATATAAATGTAATGCATGTGTTTAATGGCGTCCCCGTACTCACAAAGACAGGGATTTGGCCCTGGACAGCTTGGGGGGTACCTTTGCCAATGCAAGGGTGCCCTCACACTTTGTAACTTTGCACCTACCCTTTCGTAAATGAAGGTTAGCCATATAGGTGACTTATAAGTTACTTAAGTGCAATTAAAATGGCTGTGAAATAGTGTGTGTACTATTTCACCAAGATGCAGTGGCAGTCCTGTGAAAGGGTTTGTCTGAGCTCCTTATGGATGGCAAAAGAAATGCTGCAGCCCAGAAGCATCTCCTGGAACCCCAATGCCCTGGGTATTACTAGGGAATTAGAAGGGGGCTCCAGTGTGCCAATTGGAATTGGTAAATGAAGTCACTAGCCTATAGTGACAAATGCAGAAGTAGAGAGAACATAAGCACTGAGGTTCTTGTTAGCAGAGCCTGAGTGACACAGTTAAGCACTACTGATAACAAACACATAAGGCCACAAACTATGATCACTGGCGCCCTGACCAGCAGGATCCCAGTGAGATAGGCAAAAACATACTGACATACAGGTTCAAATGGGGGTAACATGCCAAGAAAGATGGTACTTTCCTACAATCTGTCCATAGAAAAGCGTGATTGGTCACAACATCCAACAACATCCTGCTGGCAGCTCTCAACCTTCAAGAAACAACTAATGGCCTGATTTGGGTCTTGGTAGAGAGGAAAGGTGACAGATATCCCGTCCGCCTGGTTACGATCCCATCCCATGATGCCCTATAGAGATTGTAATAAGGCAGGAAGTATATATACATCATGTTTGTAATAGTGTATTCCCTCCACCAAGAACTAAAATCAGATCCTAAGTTTTAATGTCTCACCTGAAACAACTGCAAGCCTCTTCCTGATCCAACCATCATTAAGCAGCTTCAGAGATTGCCTAGGACCTGATGACATGGCATTTTCCACTTTTTTTGGTCGAAACTGGTTTTATTATGTTTTTATACACAGTATATTGTCAATCAGAAACAAATCAGGACTCTCACTGTGAATTAGTGCAGCCAATTCAATATGCAGTGTGGTTCATACGTTGGATCCCTGAATAATTGACTTTTCCAGCAATTATGTAGTCTGCTGGTAAGAAAAACATGTATCTGAGATACTAGAAAATAGTAAATAAAACAAAGATCAAAAACATGGAAGCTAATACAGTTGCAGGCAGATGGAGTGGGACACATGGGGAAAGTGTGCTTACCTTTCAGTCGCAGATTGGGCTGTGAGATGGGCCCGGACACCGGGGAGAGTCAAAAGGGCTGATGCTGATGCTACATCTGAAAGAGGTATAGCGTTCTAGTACGGGTGGGGCATGCAGTCAGGGAGAGGCCTTTAGAGAGAGAATTTAAGGGGCCCCAGACATATTCAAAATTCTTAAAAGTGTCTAATGAAAAGTCTCTCATTCTCTCCATGGTGACACTGTGCCACAGTTGTGCATGCCACTGAGTCAGGGAGGAGGCCTCCTTCTTTTTCAAAGTGGCAGCGATCGTCATTTGGGCTGCTCCTCAACCTAGCCACATAACAGTCCTATCACTACGGGTTTGATGTTTAAGAGATGCATCCAACAGGCCCAGGAGGGTGAACCCAATAAATGGTGGAAAAAGGTATCCTAGTATATCTTTAAGTTGGGCCAGTATCTCAGTCCAGAAGAGCAGAAGAACAGGGCAGTCCCACCATAAATGATGAAAGTCCCCCAGGAGACTACTGCCCCCTAACACAAATCTGAGGTATCAGGGAAAATGGATTTCAATTTAGTCTGACACATGTACCAGTCATAGAGGGCTTTGTAATGTGCTTCTCTTAGTCCCATCAAGTGGTTATACTGCCCCACATAGCTCAACATTTTCTGCCATTTCACTTCAGGAATGCAATACCTATTCCAAGACAGCTACATGTTGTGGTTTTGAACTATGGAGTGAGGACAGGAGTAATAAGTAGAAAAAGGAGATTGTACGCTTTGATGACTTTATCTTTTTAACACAGTTTTCTATGGGAGTCAGATATTTGGTGGCAGTCAACTGAATATCTGGTCGCAGTGCCTAATGCTGTAGCTGTGTGTAGTGATAATATTCTGTGATGGGTAGGTAAAAGTCCCGCCGGCACTTGGGGAATGTCAATAGATTCCAATTATGGAACAGGTCTGACAAAAAGAGGCAAGCACCTTCTTTCCAGGCATCAAATGGTGCCGGGATATGTGCCAGGGGAATGCTAGGTTGAAATGCAATGGGGTAGTGGGGATGGAAAGGTGGTCCAACATACATTTTTTGTCAACTCATTCAATACTGTGAGCGTCTTCCTAGTGGGTGTGCTTAGGGATGTATTGCCGGGAAGGATCAGCCTTAGCTTTCCAAATTAAATTCCAGATCACCCTCCTAGCAATTGCTCTATCTATATGTAACCAGTGCTTGTCAGATTCTCGGAGTGACCACTCTTTAGATCAATCTTTATAGCAATGCCTTATAGAAGAGATGGAAGTCCGGCAACGCCAAGCCTCCCATCGCCTTCGGGAGATGTAGGAGATTGATTGGTAAGCAGGCTCTCTGCTTCCGCAAAATAAACTGGGTGATATAAGTATATATTATGGAAACAAATCTTGTTCCATAGCTATTGGGAGGCTCTAAAACAAGTAAAGTACAGTGGGCAATATAGTCATCTTAGAAGCGTGACTCCTTCCTAGCCATGAAAGGTATATGAGGGCCCACATCTTAAGATCACCCTTTATTTGGTGGAGCAGTGGAGGGAAGATAGCCCTATGTAAATAACTAATTTTGGGGGTGAATTTAATTCCTAGATATATAATTTACTTCTTGGCCCAGAGGAATGGCATAGTTGATGCCAGTCCTCCCATGTCATCCACCGTGGGATAGGTTAAATATGAAGGAATTTGTGATGTTAATTTTAAGGCCTGCTACATGTTTAAAGCTATGTAATTCATTTAACAGGGCTTAGATCGATTGTTGAGGCTCTAAAAGTGGTAGCAGCACATCATCTGCAAACATGGAAATCTTGTGCTTCATGAAGCCGAAGGGGATACCTTAAATACTAGGCGTGGATCTTTTCTTCTCTGCCAAGGGTTCTATACTTAGGTCAAATAGAAGACGGGATAAGAGGCAGCCTTATCTCATGCCTCTTTCTAAATGGAAGAGGTGGGCACTCAACCGGTTAACTAAATCTCGAGACCTGGGGGAAGAGTAGTTGGCCCTCAGCATTGCTATAAACCTGTTGCATAAGCCAAAATTCTGTGAAGATTGGAATAGAAACAACCAGTCTACTTGATCAAATTACTTCTCGTCATCTAAGCTCACCAACACTGTGAGTATCTTCTTTTTGGCAGTTTTCTCAATCAAGTGTATAATCCTTCAAAGATTATCATGGGTCTACCTCCCCTTTATAAAACCGGATTGGTCTGGGTGTATCAGGTCAGGCATTATATCTTCCAATCTTGTAGCCAAGATTTTTTAGTACAATTTAGCATTTAATTTTAACAAGGTTATGGGTCTAAACAAGTTGTAAAGTTGAGGGGTTTTCCCTTGTTTCTGAATCAGGGTAATTAGTGCTTCGCTCATGGATGGGATGAGCACCGCCTGATTGGCCATATCATTAAAAATCTCCATCAGCTCTATACTTTTATAAAAGTGGGCAGTAAGACTGTCAGGTCGAGGGGATTTATGTATTTTCATGGATTCTATTTCTCCCTTGACATCCTCGTCAATGATCGGTTCTCCCAATTCCATATTTTGAGTGGGAGTCACCAATGGCTAAACTAAAGTGGTCATCATGACCCTGGCGGTCTTTTGACCACTGGGGTTACCGTGGCCGTATCACCACCAACAGCCTGGCGGTAATGAATGCCAAATTATGACCATGGCGGTGATCGTTCCCATAGTAAGCCAATGTACCACACCAACCGCCAGCATGATATGGACACCAAACACGGCGGTAGCCACCTACAGGCACACAGAAGAAAAGGATCCACCTACCATTTTATGACATAATACACCGCCAAGATTTCTGGGGAGGTAGCAACAACACCAAAAGCCTAGCAGAAACAGATCATTTAAAATGAGACACTCACCTTCAGGAACACACAGGAGTCAACATCCACCATGGAACCTGAACTACAAGTATTCCTGATGATGTACCACGCCATAGTCGTCCTGGAGCACCAACACCAACGAAGACAACGAAGGTGAGTACAGCCGCCTAGCACATAAGGGTGTTGGGGGGAGTGACACACACACGCACAACATACACCATACACACACCATACACCAAGTAAGACATGCACAGGAACAGGAATAAACAGCAACAGAACCCTGGAGTAATAAAATAAGGAAACTTACACAGTTCCAACCACTGTATTCCTTTTGTATGAATATGGAAAATGAAAAAGCAACTGCTGAAATAAAGAAATACAGGCCCAGAGGCCAGTCCAAAGTCACTAATGCCCACATGGCAAAGTCCAAGCCCCAACTTGACTCCTGACACTATCGGGACTCCACTGTTCAGAGGCATCATGTTGGATATTGGCAGGCACCTCAGGGGGTGGGGGTGAGGTGAGTGGGGATTGCAACTCATGGCTAGGGGGGTCCTAGCCCACTGGTTCTGGAGGAGGCTTCCTGCCCACAGGATGAGGAGGGGGCTGGCTTCCCACAGGATGAGGAGGGGGCTGGCTGCCCACTGGTTCTGGAGGGGGCTGGCTGCCTACTGGTTCTGGAGGGGGCTGGCAGCCCACTGGTTGTGGAGGGGCTGGCTGCCCAGAGGATGAGGAGGGGGCTGGCTGCCCACAGAATAAGGAGGGCTGGCTGCCCACAGGTTGAGGAGGGGGCTGGCTGCCCACTGGTTCTGGAAGGGGCTGGCTGCTGCCCACAGGATAAGGAAGGGGCTGGCTACCCACAGGATAAGGAGTGAGCTGGCTGCCCACTGCTTCTTGGAGGGGCATGGCTGCCCACAGGATAAGGATGGGGCTGGCTACCCACTGGTTACTGATGGTAACACTATTGGCCTCTGGATCTGGAGGCAGCTCCTTAGCCACTGGTTCCGATGCTCCTCCTTGGCCTCTGGTTCTAAATGCTGCTCCATGGCCACTATATTATGGGCCTTCTGGTCCAGGGGTATCTATTGGGCCTCCTTTTTCAGGGATTCCTGGGGCTCCTCCTTGTCCAGGGATTTCTGGGGTTCTTCCTTGTCCATGGATATTTGTTGGGCCTCCTTGTCTAGGGATTCCTGGGGCTCCTCCTTGTCCAGGGATTCCTGTGGCACCTCCTCAAGGGATGTCTGGGGCTCCTCCTTGGCCTTGGATGTCTGGGGGCCTCGTTGGCCTTTGATTTCTTTGGCTCCTCCTTGGCCTTGGAAGTCTGGGGGGCCTCCTTGGTCTTGGATTTCTTGGGCTCCTGCTTTGCCTTGGATGTCTGGGGGGCCTCCTTGGCCTTTGATTTCTTGGGCTCCTGCTTGGCCTTGCATGTCTGGGGGCCTCTTTGGTCTTGGATTTCTTGGGGTCATCCTTGGCCTTGGATGTCTGGGGGGCCTCCTTGGCCTTTGATTTCTTGGGCTCCTGCTTGGCCTTGGATGTCTGGGGGACCTCTTTGGCATTTGATTTCGTGGGCTTCTCCTTGGCCTTGGATGTCTGGGGGGCCTCCTTGCCTTTGATTTCTTGGGCTCCTCCTTGGCCTTTGATTTTCATGGGGCCTCCTTGGGCATGAATTTCATTGCAGCCACCTTGGCCCTATGTTTTGGAGGTGGCCCCATGGTCTTGCCAGTCTGTTTGGGAGGTGGCGGCACTTTAGCCCTCCATTTTGGGAGGGAGGAGTGTCCTTGGTGTGGGGGCCGGCTTCTCACTCATGTGCCCCTTAGTGGCAGCTGGAAATTTGGTGGTGGAGCTGTGTCAGACTGGGAGCTTGAGGTACTGGGGTGAGGTTGTGTGACTTTCCTCTTACGGGCACAATGGGTGGGAGGGGGGTTAGAGGTCAAGGAGGGCAAGGAAAAGCTTCTTAGGAGCAATGGAGTGGGATGTGGGAGGAGAGATGGGAGTGGAGGTAGAGGGAGTGGTTGTAGGAGGAGGAGGTGTGCTGGATTTGGGTGCAGGTGCATGGACAGTGTGCATGTGTTAGGTGGATGGCTGTTGAGGGTCTGAGTGCTAGTGTTTGTGTGTTACTAGGGGGCAGACACGGTGGGGGAGGACAAAAATGACGTGTGGAAAGTTGTTGTGGTGGTGTCTGCAAGTGAGGGGCGTGTGCTGCATGTGGTGGTGATGGTGGTGACTGTGCATATGGTGTGTGGGGTGCATGTCTGCGGGTCTGCTGTTGTGGTGACTGTGGGCAAGGCTGTGTAGGTGGTAGGATCTGGGAATGTTGATGCAGTGCATGAAGGAGTGAGTGAGGATGTGACTGTGAGGGAGGAGGAGGAGGGGAAGACAGTGGAGGCAGTGGAAGATGTTGTGTGTGCATCTGTCTATTGGCTGTGTGAGTACTTGTGGACTGAAGTGGACTGAAGTGTGCTGCCTTTGTTTGGCTGTGTGTGCCTTGTATGCTGTTTTGGGTGCATTCTTTTCAGAATGTGTATGTGGGATGGGTTGGGCGTAAGGAGACTGGGACTCGGTAGTGGTAGTAGGAGGGGGGGACGGATGAAACAGGGACACTGGCTGCTGTCAGTGAAGAGGCCAGAGCCTGAAATGATCTCTGTAGGGCAGTCCGCCCACCATGAATGCCCTCCAGGAAGGCATTGCATTGCTGCATCTGCGATGCCAGCCCCAGGATGGCATTCAAAATGGTTGACTGCCCTACAGAGAAATATTTCAGGAGGTCAATACCCTCCTCACTGAGGGCAGTAGGGCTGACTAGGGCATGGCCTGAGGTGCCTTGGGCGAAGGAAATGCCCAGCCTCCTCGATGAGGGGGCACTGGCAACTCGGTGGGGGGCTACTGGAGGGGCCATGCTGGTATGGGGGTGGCAGTACAACCTGTAGCTGAGATGGTCCCAGAGGGGTCGGCCACCAACAGGGAGCTCCCATTGGAGGATGATCAGAGTCAGTGGTGTCACCATTTGTCCCTGCCGTGGTACTCCCCTCACCCTCCATCCCACTGGTCCCCTCAACGCCGGTGGACTCTGCATCCTGGGTGATGTAGGCAGCAGCTCCCTCACTCACCAGTACCCCAACTCCTTCGCCAGATTATGCTAATAAACACATGGACAGGATGACAGAAGGAGAGAGAGGGGGGAGAGAGAGAAAGTGAGCATAGGGTCAATCTCAGCACCAACAGCACAGATGGCAGACACATCACTGTCACACACAGAGACTGAGAATGGGCAGTATGGACCACAGTGGCATACCATTGGCTAAGTACCACAGCAGGTAGGAGCCAAACACTACCAGCCACACACCAACTGGGACCAGCTAAGCCCTGCCTGACATGGGACATCACCCACCTAGCTATCTAATACATGCTTTCAACCCTATTATCCTGAGCTGGACCACGCAGCAATAACTGAACTGACATAGTTGGGCATCCACTGACTAGTACACTGCACCCAGTTCCATGCCAGGCAACAGAGATGGTTGACACACACACTGTTCTCACCCCCTTGTGGCTGCTGTGATGCTCTCAAGCGCCCATCCAGCTCTGGGTAGCCCACCGCCAGTATGCAGGACATCAGGGGGGTCAGGTTCCGATGGGCTCCCCCCCCTCGTTGGGAGGCTATCCCCAGCTGGGCCTCCGCTGTCTTCCAGGCCCAGCGCCTCAGGTCATCCCACCATTTCCTGCAGTGGGTGCTCCTCCTCCTATAGACCCCCAGGGTCCACACTTTCTCTTGCCCATGGCATGCCACAATCCCTTCTTCTGATGGACGCCTTCCTGCAGAGAAAAAACAGTAGGCAGAGCACCATGAGCCTGACAATCCAGCCTGTCACACATCTTGCCTACAAAAAGCACTTCCCCTCATCAAGCACACACATGACCCGTACCACTGCATTCACACTGCCACCAGCCATTCCCCCACCTGACACACTGAAAGCACACACACACACATCTCCATGTAGTCATGTCACATGCAACATACTCTTGATTTACTCACCTGATGGTCTGGAGGCACATACAACTGGCCATACTGGGGTAGAACCCAGTGCACGAGGCACTCCAACTCCTCTGACGTGAAGGCAGGGGCCCTTTCCCCTGAAGCCCGAGCCATGTCAGGTTCCAGACACAAGTCACAGCAGCACACGCAGTGGCGATGTCATTCTGTGGAAAGTCAGGAATCAAGTGAAGTGGTAGAAAGGAAATGGCCATCACATCCGCAGCGGAAACACCGTCATCAACATCATCATTGGTTCCTATACTCCATGAAGTACCATGTTAGCCATGACTCCAACACCAGTGGTGTGAGGTCACTTCCACCTGTCCCTGAATACAGGAAAGATGGGTGCCATTTTCTAATGCTGATACACATATACAGATTAATAAGTATGTCATTGTAGTCGAATGTACTCACCTACACAGTTCCAGTGTCCAACATGCAAACATGCTCTGTGTACACTGTTGTAGTGTGGTCGTGGTTCCTGTTGACATTCCTTTTCTACATTTGGGTCCCTTATGTACCAACCACTGCAGAAGAATAGGAGGACGCAAACTTCGGTGTAGAGACCCCTTGTGGACATGGCTACACTGGAGGACCTGCACATCATGCTCACCTATCGTCTGGGCAGGGCCACAATCACAGGCCTGTGTGCACAGCTGGAACCTGAACTGCTACCTGCTATCCGTAGCACCACAGCAATCCCCCCTCTTGTGCAGGTACTTTCAGTGCTCCATTTCCTGGCAACAGGCTCGTTCCAGGTGACAGTGGGCTAGGCTGCAGGGATGTCACAGCCAATATTCTCTATTGTGCTTGCAAGGGTTTTGTCTGCCCTGCTCAAACACATGTGCAGCTATATCGCATTCCCACAGGTAGATGATTTACCCACTCTGAAGCCTGGATTCCATGCAATGGGACATATACCTCATGGTACTGGGACCATCAACAGGACCCATAATGCTTTAGTCTCCCCCCAGGCCAGTTTCCACTCACTCAATGTCCAGATGGTGTGCTTGACTGACCAGTACATCTCCCATGTCACTGCCAAGTATCCAGGGTCGGTGCATGATGCCTTTGTCCTGAGGAATAGCATTTTGTTACAGCAGACGGCACAACTACAAAGGCACAGAGTGTGGCTTATAGGTGAGCCTGAGTCCAAACCCAATGTATCAGTGTATGCCCTCAGGAGTAATATCCCCTGCCAATGTACAAGGCTAATGTGCATCCCTCACTTCTTGCAGGTGATTCCGGCTACCTAAACCTGTCCTGTCTCATGACCCCTGTTAGAAATGCAAGGGGCTGAAAATAGGTATAATGATGCCCATCGGCGTACCTGCAGGATTTTCGAAAGGACCTTCGATCTCCTGAAGGCTAGGTTCAGGTGCCTCCATCTGACAGGTGGATCCCTATTCTACTCCCCTGAGAAGGTCTGCAGAATCATTGTTGTGTGCTGCATGTTGCACACTTTTACCCTCAGACAGCATGTACCCTATCTGCAGGAGGAGGAGTGACAATGCAGCAGTGACAGCAGTGGACACTGAGGACAGTGATAAGGAGGAAGAGGAGGAGAATCTGGACAATAGGTCACATTTGATCAAGCAATACTTCCAATGACACTCAGTAAGACTACATTTTAGTGTTGTACTGTGTGACTGCAGCATGATGCCAGTCATTCCCTTTGCATCCCACCTGTCACCTATATGTTCCCTTATTGCAGATGTTGGCACGTTACAATAGTGTACTGCTGTGATGTGTACAGACTGCTGAGACACATTTGTTGGATGGGTCAACATGTTACTGGACATTTACACAGGATCATGCAGTTCATTACAGTTCATTACATTGTACATTACCTGTAGATAACGCACTATTACCAAGTTGTGTCCACAGGTGTTTAATGAAATTAGGGCCAGATGTAGCAATGGGTTTTACCCATTCTGTGTCGATGCGAAAATGTGTTCGTACATATGGCCCTTAGTTCTACAGTGGAAAGTGCAATATAGTGGAGTGATGGTTGGGAATAGTCCAGGGTATTGTTCCAGTCTGTTTGTAGCACAAGTCCAGTGCCAAGGGGCCATAGGAAGGGGAGCAATGGCAGTTCAAAGTGGACAAGGAGACACAGTGGAACACAAGGGAGACATTCATGAGAGTCTCATTTCCTAGAGTGGTCTTTGTCTTGGCAAGTGTCTCTGGTGTCTGTCTGGGTCGCAGGGAACGTTTGAAGGGTGGTTCACCTTCTGCAGGGGGAGTGGTGCTTGTGGCCTGTGGGTGCTGTGGCAGGGCCTCCTGTCCACTAGCTGCAGATGTGGAGGGCTGGTCAGTAGACTGGCTAGTAGAAGGGCCTTTGGTGTAATGTGTACTCCCTCATGATGTTGCTGTTGCACCCAACACCCCACAATGGAGACCATGGTGATGTTGAGGGCCTGCAATTCTTTCCTGATCTCCTGGTGGTGTTCATCCTGCAGCTGCTTGTTCTCCTGCATGATATCTATCACCTGACCCATCTTTTCCTGGGATTGTTGATAAGCCCCCAGGATTTTGGTGAGTGCCTCCTAGACAGTCAGTTCCCTGGGCTTGTCCTCCCCCTGGTGCACAGCTGTCCTTCCAGTGTCCCTGGCCCCCTGTGCCTGTGTCCCCTGAATAGTGTGCCCACTGCCACTGACCCCAGGACCCTCAGTGTTGTGCTTGTGAGTTGTGGACTGGTGTCTCTGTACAGCTGGGCACACTGCTGATTGATGTGTCCTGGGACAGTAGTCTGGGGATGTTGGGTGGCTGCTGTGGTGTTGGATACTGAGGGGGAGGCTCTGTGGTGGACTGGGTGTGGGCTGGGGTATCTGACTGATCAGTGGTCCCTGATGGGCCAGGGAGTTTATCCAGATTCACAAGTCCAGAGTTGCTGTCATCACTGGGGGCATCATCTGGTGGGGGTCTGGGTAGCTGTGGCACCTCCTCCCCATTGGCAGTGGCTGGGGCACCTATGGGGATGTAAGTGGTGTGTTATGCTACATGTCTGTGACATATTCTGCATCCCTAGCTTCCCCTATATCATTGCTGTAGCCCTGCCACCTTTTTTTGTGTATGTTGATGTATTGTGGGATTGTGAGTTCTCCAAACTGTGCATGCATTGGTGATGGGTGTACATGCAGGGCTTGAATGGATGTGCATGCAGTGGGTATGGCATGCAGGGCTTGGAATTTGGGTTAGTTAACTGTGGTGGTGCAGTCTGTGGGATGGAGCAGAGTGATGTGTTTTAGGGTGAGGGGTGGTGGTGGCATGCAAGTATGGGGGTGATAGGTAGTAAAATGGACTCACCAGTGTCCAGTCCTCTGGCAACTTCAATGAGTCCCTCAGGATGTAGGATTGCCAAGACTTGCTGCCCTCATGCTGTCAGCTGTGAGAGAAGAGGTGGGGGTCCACCACCAGACCTCTGGATGGCAAGCTGGTACTTTGCTGCTATGGAACGTACCTTCCCCCTAGGTCGTTCCACCTCTTCCTGATGTCATCCCTTGTTTGTGGATGCTGTCCCACAGCGTTCACCCAGTCCACGATCCTCCGCCATAGGTCTATCTTCCTAGCAATGGAGATCTGCTGGATCTGTGCTCCAAACAGCTGTGGCTCTACCCTGACTATTTCCTCAACCATGACCCGCAACTCCTCATCAGTGAAAATGGGGTGCCTTTGTGGGGACATGAGTGTTGTGTGTTTGTTGTGCAGAGGGTGTAGAGTAATGTGGTGGGGTGTGGGGTGTGTGGTGCGTGACGGATGAATGGGTGGTTGTGGTGTGTATGTGTCTCTGTGATTTGCGTGGCTTGCTATTGCGGTCTTGTGTTGGCAAATTATTGTGGGCGATGTGGGAGTGTGTTTTATGGTGCTGTTGGTGTGTGTGTGGTGTGTGTATTTGTGTCAGGTGTATATTTTTTGTTCTGGCCAATGTTGTCTTGTTTTGTCTTTGGGTGGCCTTATCGGCCACCGTGGTGTTCACCGCCAATTGTTTACCATCGTTGAATGTCCGGTGTGGTGATTGGTGGGTCATTATTTGGAGGGCGTAGTGTTGGTGGCATAACGATATGGGTGGTAGTACTGACAGTTTAGCACATTCAGTGGGTCTGGTGGAGTTGTGGTTGTGGATGTTTTCTGTCGGTTTTGGATATATATGTCATAATGTGGCGGCCGGATGTCCGCATCCGCGACGGTATGTTGGTGGCAGTCAGCACAACGATATTCGAATTTTACCGTCAATTTCATAATGAGGGCCTATGTCCCTTATGTAATCTGACTGTGCCTCGGGTTTAGGGCGTTCAGCAGTGTAGAGTTCCTTATATAATCTACTAAAGAGCTGGGCTATGACCTCATTGGATTTGGTAGTTCTACTGTATGCCCTTTAATTGCCCCAATATATTCCTTTTCCCATTGGGCCCTTTTGAGTGATTGGTAAAAGACAGTCCTTCGCTATGCAGGTATTTTTGTCTGGGCAGGTTCTTGTGGATGCCTCTGGGTTCCATGTGTTGTATCTCATGACCGAAAGACCTTAGTTAGCCTATGGGGGCCATCACCGACCAGGAAGATGAGAAGGCAGCACCACATATCAGCGTTTCCTTTGTGGACATTGTCGACCTTGTGACAGCCAGGGAGAGGCACTCTGGTAGGTGTGAGTCGAGCCTGTTGGAGCTCCTGAATTCTGTCTATACCCGTGCTGTCAAAATACTCCTGGTGCTCTGCTGCCAGCAACCAACCAATTATTCCCAAAGTACTGGACCTTATATGGGTGCCGCAGAGGTTAATCTAATTGCCCACACAGCCAAACCTAAAAGCAAAATCACAGGATGCAATAGTATCATCTCTGACGGAACTATGGTGGTGAATGATGTTGATGCCATTGATAGTCCCTTTGCCCCATTGAATAGCCATTCACTTAAGAGGCACAATACCACTACCAATATCCTAGGCAAGACCGACTGTCCTCCCTCCAATACCAATTGGTTGCCCACCAACTCCCTGATCAACAATCTAACCTGCACTATTCCTTCCCAAGGAGCATATAGCGATATACATATGCCATTAAAAAGTACAGGCCCTAGGCACGGAGGCAACACTCTTTTTCTAACTAATGTTTCGAAGCTGCCACCTAGGTCTGTTGAGGACCAAGAGTCCCGGACTAACAAGGTTATCCATTGGCTACGTTACCGACAGGAATGCCTTTCAGTTATACGTTCGGACATCTTAAAAACTGAAAGATGGAGCCCCTCTGGGTAAAACTCTGATGTAATTTCAATTGTGTTTTTGGGTAAAACCATGGCAGATCAACTTATTGACTTTGCTGCACGCGTGTTCAAGCGCAAGGGGCAAACAAGAGGAGGCATCACGTTAGTCTCCAAACTAGTTGATTTAAAGCAGGCCTCTGTGTCTGGCCATATTGCTTATACCAACAGGAGGGATCACAGGGAGCAAGGTGGACTCATGTACCATGGTTCTGTATGACTGTCTTCTGCCCAGAAAGCCTTTATTGGGGACAATCTAGAGGAATCTCAAATAAATAGTTCTGATAAGATCATTACTAACGAGTCGACCAATAAGGATCCTTCCTCTTTAACTTATGGTATTGAAACAGACACTATTGGTCTTTCTATAATGACATGTAATTTAGCTGACCTTGCGAGGAAACTGGACGATATAGATTGGGTTACTTATATAAAGTTCCAAGATGTGTGCCTCTTCCAAGAAACCTGGGTTAAGGGTTGAACTAGTATAGATGGGTTCCTTTCTTTCAATATCCCTGCACAGTCATCATAGAATGCAACAGGTCGCACAAAACGGGGACTTTTAATTCTTTTAAACACAAAACTCCAATGTGATTATAAGGTTTTAAAATTTGATTGTCCTGATCGGATGGGTTTACAAATCTCCTTCCAACAGAATTTTATTGTTACTCTTATCAATGTATACGCTCAATCTGTTTCACGTGGATCAGAATCACGTATTTTAACTCTACTCTCTGATTTTCTAGACACTATACAAACTAATTCTTATTTAATTATTGCTGGGGATGTTAATTGTACCTTTGAACCCTCTGTGCTTTTTAGTGATTTAACCGTGGAGGAGGAGGAACTATGGAGGATTGCACAATTGAATGGTGATATCCCTTGTCCACGTTCTCGAGTTGCAGCCCAGCTAGCCTCACTATGTCTAAAGTTTGGCCTCAGGGCCTGCAATGGTCGTACTCCTTCCGATCTAAACCTTGCACCATTTCAACGAGGGTCTCTGACTAGTGTTATTGATTACTTCCTAGTCGATGTGCGACTTTAGCCGCTATTGAGAGATATGAGGGTAGACTCCAGGTGTGAGAGCGATCACTATCCCCTGTTACTCACCCTCTCTGGGAATATTTTTGGTAGAACCTCGAATACGCAATTTACAAAGGTTCCTCCCCCTATCTTAAACCATGCTTATACGAAGATAGGGTGGCCAAAAGTGTTGTCTAATCCCTATTTGTTACGCGAGATCTACCAAATGTTTTTTGACAGCTTATCTCCCTATGAAGATCTTGATTCTAAGACTATTCCACTTCTTTGCATTCATGAAAACATGATTGTCAAACTCCAAAGTATCTTTTACAAAAAGGTTACGGTAATCCCGCGATGTGGGGTCTCGACCAACAATAGATGGTTTAACGATTTGTGTGTGAGGGCCAAGTCTGGCCTAAAAAAGGCTATTAAGGATGGGACCCGGGGGGCAATTCAACAAGCTAGATGTATGTATAAGAAGATAAATTCTCAATCAAAGAAATCCTGGGAAGATTCTATTTGGCAGGAGCTTTTGGATGCCGTAAAAACAAATAATAACACGCTCTTCTGGGAATTCCTGACTAAACGTGAGAGAGGGGGTAGGTCTAATCTCAGGAACCATATTCAACCCGAATGCTGGGTGGAGCACTTCTCTCTCCTTTATGAGGGAATTACCATTCCTGGCGCTCCTGATAGTGACAACGTGGGACTAGATCCCCCCACTTTGCCAAATGCTAACTTTGCTACTTCTTTCCCCGACGGGAGTCTATATGATCCAGAGGGTTACATTTGTTTCTCCTTAGAAGAAACGGCAGACGCTATCAACTCCCTGAAACTTGATAATGCCCCAGGACCAGATAAAATCCCAGGCGATCTCTATAGATCCGAGCCATCCACAAGGACCTGGTATGTAAACCTGTTGTCAAACAAAATCGCAGAAAGAGGACAGATTCCCGGGACATGGAAGGGTGCCGAAATTATCCCCATCTATAAAAAGGGTAACGCAAATCTCCCAACCAACTATAGCCCGATTAGTCTAATCGATAACCTGCAAAAAATCTTTGCCAAACAGCTATTAGGTGGACTATCGAGCTGGGTTGTGGAACAACAGACTCTTTCACCACTGCAGGTGGGGTTCTGGGCTAAAATAAGTACGGTAGATCAGGCCTTTAGGTTGGCAGTGCTACATTGGAAATATGTAGTCTTGGCAAAGCAAACCTTGTATGTTGTGTTTGTTGATTTGCGTTCTGCCTTCGATTTGGTCTCAAGAGGAAAGTTGTGGGAAGTGCTACACAGAATAGGGGTACCAGCTAATATAACCCACCTATTGAAACGCATGCATGAAGACACATACGCCCGGGGGCGTGGCCGGGCCACGAAACAAGATGGCCGCTTAGAGCGAGAGCTCCGTGCCGAGGTGGTCACGGAGGGGCGACGGGGGCGAAAAGACAGCTGGACAACACACCGGGTTCGGTGCCCCTCCACCCTTACAACAGCGGCGACACGGAATCATGTCCGGGGACCCCGTAGGATAGGGACGCAAGGCAGGAAACTCGCGACTCGCCCCAGGCCGATAAGGCCTGACAAAAGGGGCGGAGTCGCGCCTTCGGAAGACCGGGGACGGCGTGCCCGCAGCGGCAAGGAGCAAGCTGAACAGGCCGCAGGGACTGCGGGAGCCGTGACGACCCGCATCCATCTCCCTACAACGCCAACAAACACCCGTGGACCTTTGACCCCCCACAGGGAGACGGGGAGACGCACAAAGGGGTGCGGCCTCTTCGACAGCCGGGAGAGGAACCCGGTCAGAGAGGTAGGATCGAATCTTTCCAAACTAAGAACGGCATCGCTGGAGGCAGAGGCACAACTTCTCCCCTCTTTTCCATCACAGAGGGATAACAAAACCCTCCCGCTGGAATAATAAACTTTCGCCCCCCTCCCTCCAGACAACTAATACTGAGGAGGGCAGAGGGGCACGACGGGAGGCACGTGGAGGCGAGGAGACGAGAGGGGTGAGCGATTGGTGGGGCATCGGAGATGAAGAGAGCCAGAGGGAGCCAAGAGAACAGAGATACAGGAGAAGGGAGAGGACTGGCACCAGCGTAAGTAACTGAACATCTATATCTTATCGGAATCCACGGAGGGAATCTCGGGCCCCACGTGGCCAGACTCTGTGGACAATTGAGGCGATGCCCGGCAACAAACCGAACCATAAACCTGTCAGCAAGCCTGCACGACAACTATTATTCTCAGAAGCGCTACAACACAAACGCCTAACCCCCACGAAGATAAACCCTCAAACATCTCCACCTTCAAACGAGTCCACCACGATGTCTGATAAAGATCAATACACAACTATGGACAGGATACTACAAGAGATCACCACCGTCAGCCGCCGCATAGAGGGGATGGATGCCTCTATAACTTCATTGACACTAGAAACCAAATCCATGCGATCTGACATTGCAGGCTTTCAATCTAGACTGACAGGGCTAGAGCAACGCATGGGATCACTAGAGACGCAGATCAGCACGTCTCAGGAGCGGGAACAAGACTTCATCTACCTCAGGAGCAAACTAACGGACATGGAGGACAGGAGACGGAGAGACAATATCCACGTACTTGGGATCCCGGAAAACGAAGAAGGCTCGGATATGCAGGCCTTTCTGACCTCCACTCTTCCAAAAATGATTTCATTGGACTTTGACCCGCCGTTAGAATTCCAACGGGCACACAGGATAGGCCCAAAACGCTCTGACAACTCCTCAAGGCCCCGCCCAATCGTCGCATGCTTGCTGCGGCATAATCAAACCCGACAAATACTCCAAGTAGCACGCAACCACGGCCCTTTCCGAATAGACCAGCACGAGACCGAAAAACCGCCGATTACTCCAAGGAAACCAACGAACGTAGAAAGGCTTTCCTAGCCCTACGACCCCGGCTTCGCAAACTAGAGATGAAATACGGTCTCTTTGACCCTGCAAGAATGTGGGTTACCAAAAATGGAGTATCCAAGGACTTCTATGACCCCGACGAATTGAGACTCTTCCTTGACTCTTTCCAATCCCAGCCTATGGACTCTCTCAACACAGACAATGAGCATGACATTGTAGGAGGCAGTGATAGGGCCGAAACCCCCCACTCGGGAATAGAAAAGGTGAAGACGGCTCTACACGACACCGGAGCCAGTCATAGGGGTAGAGACATGGAGAGACTAACCAGATCATATGATGACAGGGGTCAGATTTTACACGCAGTAGTAACCCACACCCAACTATCGGAAAGAGACAAATCCCGCTCCCCTTTAAAGCCTACAACTGGGTCTTCTTGAGAAGGTAACGCGACAAGACGACTTGTGGGACTATCGCTCGAGAGTCGAAAATAACAACTATAGACTCTGCGGAAGGATGAGTACCTTTCCAGATCATATGTGTTTCACTATTGTAATTGTCTAAGACTGCTAGTATCAATGTTAAAGCCAGATACATGAAAAACCTATGCTCTTTATGACTAGAGCCGAGGCCCTATAATGGAAAACTACCGGTAAATCATTATTTGCCCTCAGTACACAACGGTTGATGATTATTAGAACAGAGATCAGACCCCACCAACTCCCTGTATGCTGAATAAGAGCCCGGTCACGACCTTATCACCCTATAACAAGGTAACAAGGTAACAGGGGCATTAAACAGATAACAAAAAATAAACACTAATTAACTATCATGGAACTTACCTTATATTCCACACACTACAAAATTTCTCATGGTATTAAATAACAAAGTATGTAAAACCTCCCTAATACACACCACACTCGACCAGCGCTGACATTAGAACCGTTTAGCCCCCATTATCACCCCAAGGGATGGGACTAGACCACGTAAAGATAAATTAATTCCAATACAGGGACATACAATATGACATAACCTGAGACATATCAAAGCTCCCATTACTTGACTTTACTTTATTCTACAATAAGAAACTGGGGAAAAAAAATAAAAAATAGAACACGAGGACATAATACAACATAATACCACATAACGAAGCGAAATAATATGACATTCTACACTGCCACTCCGCACCACATTATAACATCACAATGTAAATTATAAACTATTAGCCATTCCTTTCCCCAGATGTTCGTATCTACCTCCATTCTAATCATTATTACTATCTTAACCTACCATCTACAATAGGACGACTATGATGGTGACACTTACCAAGTAAGACCTTAGTAGGTCAATATTATGATGTAATAATACACGGCAAGGAGTTAGTAATAGGACGAGATACGCATTATCCTCGCGTAATCCGGGGCTCAGCTACACTCATTACCTATCCTACGATTAATAGAGAGACGCTTGGCGTAATGGCTCCTAACATGATAAGGTGATAAGATACCAGGATATGCTATGTTGATCAACCTAATAAGTCATTGAAAAGTTGTAAGGCGAGACGAGACGAGGCAGTGTTATAGTTGAATAGAAATGCTCAGGAAGTATTATATTATACTGTATATTGATTTCTTTATGTACCCATGCATACGCGAGAACTGTAATACTCTGTTTGAGCTCTTTCTCCCCCCTTCCTTCACCCTGCCCCCCCCCCTCGCCAGCCGGTCTCGGTCTTTCTGTCTGCCCAGTCCCTACTTTAATTTACGATTCTATCTTATGAACTCTTAAACACCCTACGATACCATACAGCATCAAGTACTAGGCACAACATCCTAAACACCATACCCCATCAATACCCAACACCCCCTCCCTCCTCTCCAGCGCCGCCCAGGTACTATAGTTATTAACCGACCATTACTTCTGCCAATATACACTTTAGTTATATAACTAATACACTAGCCACTAACCACTGATGAACAGACCCACTTCCCGATACATAAACATAAGCACTGATGGGTACCCCCCCACCCCTCCTTTTCACCGACATATCGATAACTGGCTGTCTGTTATCTCCCCCCTCGCCCCCCCGATCGAGATCGCCCAACGGTACGAGAGCTCCGAGAGACATCGGTCCCGCCGTTTACAGACCTAACGAACGAAGGAGGTTGGACTCATAACCTCCCTCATCCCTATCCTTCTCCACTTCTTCCCCCAAATTGTACGCTCTCTTGCTATACTCTTAATCTCAACTTTAGCACACACATCCATCCCTTCCCCTCCTTCTCCCTCTTTTCTTCTCCCTCTCATCTCTCCTTGTCTTCTTTTCCCCTCATATTTCCCCTCCATCTGGCTCTCATCCCACTTAAATTGCCTCTCTTCCTTCACCCTCTCCTCTCTCTTCTCTTTCTTCTCCAGAGGACTCCCTTGGCCTCCACCAGCCGCTCACCCCCGTATAAAATAAAACACCGTATCATATCGAAACACAACTCCCACTCTACCAACTAAGTCAATATCTCCCACCCTCCCTCCCCCCACCACCAACACCAACCCCGGAACGAGGGTGCTTACTCACAATTATCCAATATGTCGAAGTCCCACCCTCAAGCGACGAGACCATTACGCATACTCTCTTGGAATGTACACGGCATGACGAGCTATGTTAAGCGGAAAAAGATACTGTCCTATCTTCAATCCAAAAAAACAGATATAGCTCTGATTCAAGAGACTCACCTTGACACTCTGGAATCCAGTAAACTTAAACGGGATTGGGTAGGGAGGGTTGCCTTCAGCTGCCGTCCGACGAGTCAGGAATCTGGAAGTAACGGACCCCGCAAATGTGGAGTGACGATACTAGTACATAAATCCCTCCCGGTCACTATCATTAAAACCTGGAATGATACGGAAGGAAGGTATATATTTGCTAAACTAAAACTAGGGGACACTGTTTTATGCGTGGGATCCATTTACGCACCAACCGGCCCAAAACGCCCATTCCCTCTACAGCTAAATTGCCTCCTGACAGAAATCGGAACTACTCGATACATAATCGGGGGAGACTGGAATCTCGTCCAAGACGCCATAATGGATAGGACAGGCCCTGTTGATATATGTAACAATCACGACAGAGCGCTTCTGACAGACCTGACCACCGACGTCGGTCTGGTGGACTGCTGGAGAATACAACACCCGAAAGATAAGGAATACACTTTCCTATCCACCGTCCATGGCACCCAATCGCGTCTGGATTATTTCTTAGTATCACACACTGCAATCCCTCATATACAAGACACCTGCATCCTAGATAGCGGGCTCTCAGATCACTCCCCAATACTAATCCGGATCCAGGTGGGACTCTCCTTCTCTGGTCGTAAACCATGGCGATTGGCTGTACACAGATATCGCTCTCCGCAAGGGAAGGCACAATTGAAAGCTCATGTAGCTACATACATGGCCGAGAATACAGGCACCGTATCCTCAAAAAGGATCCTATGGGCGGCAGCAAAAGCAACCCTAAGAGGGAGTATGATGCGAGATGCAGCACTGGCCAACAAAGACAGAGTAGCCTGCCAAACCACCTTAGAGACCACGATACAGGACCTCACTAAACAATATACCGCCCAACCATCCCCTAGGCTGCGACCCGCCTTAGAACAGGCCCGCATGGCACACAATGAACTCTATACATCTCAGGCGGAATACGCACTGCAAAAATTGCGAGGCCGCCATTACGAATAAGGAGAAAAAGCAGGTCGCCTCCTAGCGGCGCAGCTCCGACAAAGAGAGGCAGCCTCTGCCATTGCGGCCATAACATCTTCTTCAGGAGCAGTACTAACTCGCCCACAAGACATTGTAAACGAGTTCGCCAAGTACTACCGACATTTGTACACTCCTGAAACAATGACAGATCAAACTCAAATGGAGACATTCCTTACCGCGGCCAATCTGCCCCATCTGTCTGAGGCAGGCAGGGCCCACTTGGACGGTAACATAAGCAAAGAAGAGATAACCCAAGTTATAACAAGCCTCCCCTACCATAAATCACCAGGAGAGGACGGATTCCCTGCGGAATTCTATAAATGGGCTGGGGAAGAGGCAATAACCGCAGTACATGAAGCATTGACGGAAGCATGTCAAGAAGGCTCCCTGGGCGCTCTATCCAATAAAGCCACGATTGTCATCTTGCCTAAGCCAGGGAGAGACCCCCTTCTTTGCGGCAGTTACCGTCCTATCTCCCTTTTGAATGGGGATGTCAAACTCCTAGCCAGTGTTCTAGCAGCGCGGCTACGCAAGGTGATACCATCATTGATTCACAATACCCAAGTAGGATTTGTACCAGGCCGTACCTCCAGAAATCATATGCAAACTCTTTGCCATACACTGTTAGAATCCATACAATTACCTGACAAAGCCCTAGCCCTGTCCCTAGACGCAGACCCATTCCCTATCGGAAGGGGCACACGCCAGGGATGCCCCTTGTCGCCACTTCTATTTTTATTGGCCATGGAACCCCTAGCTGCCACCATACGAAATTCTCACCAAATAAAAGGGATCCATATCACCGGGGGCATATCCAAAATATATCTCTACGCAGACGACATTCTGTTAACAATGTCCGATCTAGAAACCTCGCTCCCAGCATTACTTTCCACTATAGAAGACTTTGCATCCCTATCCGGATATCGGGTAAACAGGGATAAAAGTGAGGCACTACCATTATCCCGCATAACGACGAGGGCAGCGATACATGGCCTCCAATTCAAATGGACCCCGACCCGCCTTAAATATTTAGGAACGTTCATTAACAGTGGTCTAGAACATATGGTCAGGGACAACATAGACCCCCTTATATCTAAAATTAAACAAGACTTTGCCAAATGGTCCCTACTAGGCCTGTCCATGTGGGGCAGGACACAGGCAGTCAGAATGGTCACTTTACCACGCTTCACATACGTGCTAGGCATGCTCCCCCTACAGATACCTCTTTCCTCACTCCGATTAATAGACGCATCCATAAGGGCCTTCGTCTGGGGCTCCTCACGCCCAAGACTCCAATAATACTGGCACGACGGCCCTACGGAGGATTAGGACTACCCTCGGTAGAACAATACTCTCTAGCCCTACAACTCTCACAGCTAATATATACACTTCCGGATATAGCCGATCCACCGCAATGGGTGATCACAGAGAAACTCCTATATGGACAGTATACGGAGATGGGAGGAACATACGCCGACCATGTTCCCTTAGCTAACCCCATCCTCAAGGCTACAAGCACAGCGTGGTGCAGAGCCCATCGACTACTAGGAGTACACCCCTCCCTGCATACTCAGGCTCCCATAGTAGGGAATAAAAGCATTAAAATAGGAGGGAATATTCTCAGATGGCCCCAATGGTCCGAGGCAGGTATCCACAATATATCTCACATAATAGATGGAGATAGCTTCCGCACATTCGCCTCCCTCCAGGAAGAATTCGGCATCCAAAGTAACCAGGAGTGGCGATATCTACAGCTCAAACATTGTATGAGGAGAACATTAGGAACCCTCCCGTGGATGCTCAAAACCTCACCCATCGTCACCTATCTTCAGAAATGGGGCCGACAAAAAGGCGTCTTGGCTGGCCTCTATGCCGAATTAACTAACCACCTTTACTCTCAGCCTTTACTTGAACGACTACGCTTAAAGTGGCAGGATATACTAGAGATAACCTACACGGACGAAGAATGGCCAGACATACTAGAAGCCCTCGACAGGGGCGTACGTGAAGCACGCCTGAAATTTTGCCTATTTAAAATCCTTCAGGGTTGGTACTTGACCCCCGTTAAACTATTCAGGGCAGAGCTGATACCTCACGCGAACTGTTGGAGATGCACAGAGCCATATTGTGACCAACTTCATATTTTATGCCACTGTCCAACGGTACAGTCACTATGGGACGCGGTACGCCTCGCCTTATCGGACTTCATACAGATACCAAAACCGACCCCACCAGCATTTATCATTCTACATGACATCCGTCCTTATCCCTCCCTATCGCGGGCACATAAACGATTAATCCACACGGCGCTTGCCACGGCCAAAATATGCATACTCCGGCACTGGAGATCTAGCGTTGCCCCCACACCCATAGAATGGATGACGGCCATGTAACAAACGGCTACCCATGAACGAGTGATTTATAACTTACAGGACCAAGCAGAACAATTTGAGGAGGTCTGGCGCCCATTCTTGAAGAGACCATGAAGCGGCTGGTGGATGACCAACGGATGATCAATGTTCAATGATCAATGATTAGGGAATATCAATTACCAATCACCCTCTGAGAATCCTAGACTCCGGAAACACACTTAGGGGGTGATTCTAACTTCGGCGGGTGGCGGAGGCCGCCCGCCGAAGTTCCCCCACCAAAATACCGCTCCGCGGTCGAAAGACCGCTGAGGGTATTTTGGGATTTGCCCTGGGCTGGCGGGCGGCTGCCAAAAGGCCGCCCGCCAGCCCAGGGCAAATCAACCTTCCCACTAAGATGCCGGCTCAGAATTGAGCCGGCGGAGTGGGAAGGTGCGACGGGTGCAGTTGCACCCGTCGCGTATTTCAGTGTCTGCTAGGCAGACACTGAAATACTTTGTGGGGCCCTCTTACGGGGGCCCCGCGGCACCCCCTACCGCCATCCTGAACAGGATGGCGGTAGGGGGTGTCAGAATCCCCCATGGAGGCGCAGCAAGCTACGCCGCCATGGGGGATTCTAAGGGCAGCGGTAAACCGGCGGGAGACCGCCGGTTTACACTTTCTGACCGCGGCCAAACCGCCGCGGTCAGAATGCCCTGCGGGGCACCGCCGGTCTGTCGGCGGTGCTCCCGCCGACCCTGGCCCCGGCGGTCTGAGACCGCCGGGGTTAGAATGAGGGCCTTAATCTCCTATTGTCCCCTCTCTCTCTCCCTAGCTACGCTATCCTCTCCCCTTTCTCTCTTTTTTCTCTCTCTCTATCAATCTACAGGCCTCTAATTTTGTCATATGCACGAGACCCTGAACTACCCAACATAGTAATACAAGCCGCTTCCTAACACAAGCAAGGACTGAGAAATCAACTCACATAAGACGTAGACACTCTCTAACCGACCTTACCATATCTAACATACATACTATCTACCCCTAGACAATAACTTGCTACAGACGGAGCAGTCCAGAGCGATCTACTCTTAGGCCTGAACAAGCTAGTCTCAGGATACAAAGACCCCCTGCCTACCTCGAGTCTCTTCATTCTATATTCCCCCGCGATTCCCCTTCCTCTTTCTTCCTCTTTCTTCCCCTTCTCTCCCCCTCCCCATTTCATATGACTATTTTGTCTCTCCCCTATACCAAGATCAACCCCTTCCACACAACCCTATCCTCACTCCCCCTCCCTTTACCACCCCTCCCCCACCTGTTCTCCACTTTTCTTCAAAATAAGGGTACAAAACTCAACTATGCAATTGGGAATTTTTACTTACCTGACAGTACATGCATATATGCTCACAATGCAAATAATTGTGGTAAAAGAACAAAAACAATGTTTTGAAAGCTAAACAGTTTGTTTATATGCTGTATGTATCGCCTTATATATTCTTAATAAAACCTTTGAAACTTAAAAAAAAAAAAAAAAAAAAAAGACACATACGCCCAAGTGAGGTGGGGCAACCAAGGAGAGTTGACTAATAAATTCCCCATCAAAAGGGGTGTCCGACAGGGATGCATGCTAGCACCACTCTTGTTCTCCCTATTTAATGATGAGGTGGTGCAAGAATTAAGGGCATGTCAGAATGATGCTCCTACCTTAGTCGACCAGAAAATCCCCATTCTTCTCTTTGCAGATGACTCCCTACTCATCTCAAAAACCCCTATGTGTTTACAAATCCTCGTGGATAAATTCAAGCTATTTTGTCGGAACTCTGGTTTAGAGCTGAACTTGAAGAAAACCAAATTGATGGTGCTTCGCTCTGGCCCTCGGGAGAAATGCACTATAAGGCTAGATGGCGTTATTTTGGATCAGGTTAGATCTATCGATTACCTGGGTGTGAGGCTTACAGATTCACTACATTGGGAGGAACAGGTTAGCAAGAGTGCTGGGCTCTTGCAACATCGGCCAGCATCCATATTGCGCCTTTACAGGAGCACGATGGCCAAAACTGTATCCCCAGCAATAAAGATCTATGTGGCCAAGGCGCAAGGTGCTGCTGCCTATGGTGCAGAGATTTGGGGCACTTCTGACAGTAGTAGAATAACTAAAATCAAGAATAGCTTTGCACGGGCCAGGTGTGCATGCCCCATTAGCACCCCATTAATCCCCTTGTTTCTAGACTTAGGGCTAAAATGGATGGCCGACATAATTATTTTACGACCTCTGCTGTATTGGGTGAGGCTATGGATAGTCCCTGCATTGGCCGTATATAAGTCCTCACTCCTAGAATTGTTAAAATGCTCTAATTCTATCTCCATCCCATGGATCAAACACGTATCTAGCTGGTTTTGTACATTGGGATTGAGAGACTTATGGGAGAACCCCCACCAACTTGAGTAGTCCAACGTAAAAGTATTGAAGGGTGTTTTTTGGTCTTATATACGGAACAATTACATTTCTCACAAACTCAATGGTCGTCTAACTAATCTTTTTATTGATTTTAAATGGTACCCAGAGTTCGTACCATATTTAGATGTAATACCTGACCTATTAGGTAAAGGACTGTATGCCAGATTCCGATTTGGAACATTACCATTGATGACCCTGACGAGCAGATGGGGACCCAATACCACTTCTGATATTTGCCCTGTGTGTGGCAATTCCCCTGAAACAGTAGAACATTTTCTGTTTTTTTGCCATGCTTACTCAGTCCCAAGGTCTAAATGGATCCGCAAATTCTACCGGGAATTGAAGATAAGAAAATGTGACCTAGCTCTGAGGATTTTAAAAAGTCGCAAATCCAATGTGTTAATTTATGCAGTAAGCAAGTTTTTAGTAGCGGCTTGGTGCACACGCAACTTTTACATAAACATTGATCTTAATTGATTTTTAAGTCTGGATAACCAGGGATTTTATTGATTTGATTATTTTTAGATTTGATTTGGTTCATGGCAGATTTGTACTGTTTTATTCATGATGATTGTTTATCTTTGTACTGTATTGCTTTGATGGTCTGCTGGCTGAATAAAGCTTATTGTGAACCTGGCTGATTCTGATTGAGGCAAAGCAGAGACAGTAGAGCACTCACATTGGTTCTGTGTTTCTATATTTAGACCAGAACCAGAAAAATTATGATGCCTGGCAACATTTTGTTTTTTTGGCTCCTATGCACAATTAGTTAATCTCAGACTTTGCATCCCCTACTCTTGATGTTTTGAGCTCTCATCCTCAGCCTGTGTATGTCTCTACCTTTCCCCAATTAGAGATTCCAAAGACTTAGATCTTTTTTAGACTTTGGTGGATGAGATACTCTTGCACAAATTTTGCAGCTGTTCCGTCTACCATATTACAAGTGCTTTATAGCCTTTGAAGATTCTAAATTTCGGAACTACGTTGCTGTGGTCTGACACCATCTACAGTATCAGTTCCTTTGAGGTCCTGCTCATTCTCCTAATACCTGCAGAGGATTAGCAGTGTTAACTCTTCTCAAGGCACAGGTGAGTCTCTCAAAATACTTGCATGACATGCAAGCTGTGTTCCGGGATAAATGATTTATCAATGGTGTTATGATATTTGTTGCGCCTAACGAACATTCTAGACAATTATGTTATCCCAATTGTTATCACCACAAGTGTTGAGAAGCTCCTCCTGCGATGGAAGCCTTCATGCCTGGTCTTTCTTCACTCCTGTCCCTCATCTTGTACCACTTTTTTCCTGCACAGCACTCTCTCTTGAAGTTGTAAGCAATCATTTAACACTCAGCACATCAATATAGGAAGACTGCAGGTGTAACCTTTGCATCCGCTGCACCTCTTTCCTTTGCAGGATGGGGCCATTGCTAACAATTCCTACCAAAAACGACTTTACTTTCATGTGCTAGATTACTTTGATTGTGAGATCTCAACCGTATCTCATATTAAAACTGAGGATATTCTCCCCCATTCTCTAATAATCCAGTTTCCTCCACCATAATACATGAGTTCACTGAAGAAATGTTGTCAAATATTGCACTTCATGGCATCTAAAAAACTGTAGACTATAGAGGATTACTGGAATGTGGTTCCAGAAACAACCAGGAACCTTTCAGGAGTGAGTGAAAACAATTGATTTAGAGCTCGGTAGAGGGAATACTCTGCCACGAATGTGATGGATATCCCATCCACAGTATTACGATCTCCACAGGAAATAAAGGGATCCTAATAAAGCAAATGTGATATGCATCACATTTGTGTCGGTGTATTCCCCTCCGCCAAGATCTATATCAGGCCCTCTGTCTTTGTTTGTTGGGAATCTCTCTTGATCTCTCTTGACACAATGGATCCATGAATCACAAAGGAAATGTAGGAGGTGGTTTTCTACACTGCGTGATAAGTGTTGGTTCATTTGAAAACTGTAAAAACAGGTTAGTAGTGCTTCTATCCTGCAAATTATCATCAAGTACATGCCTAAGCACCAGTAGAAAAGCCTTTTCAGAATTTCCTTTAGATGACAGAGAACTCTGTGGCATTTATTCAAGAAAGCACTGAACTCCCTGGATTCAACTTTCCATTTAGTAGATAAATTATGGGCCTGATTACAACTTTGGAGGAGGTGTTAATCCGTCCCAGATGTGATGGATATACCACCAGCCGTATTAGTTCCATAGGATATAATGGACTCGTAATACGGCTGGTGGTATATCCGTCACATTTGGGACGGATTAACACCTTCCTCCAAAGTTGCAATCAGTGTAAAATCTGTAGTGTAAAAACAAAGGCTAAATTTTAAGATCTCGTTTCTGAACTTCTGAACTCTGGTAATACACCATGAAGATATATCTTTTCCGGAAATGAGAAATGGAAGGCCCACCCATATTTGTTGACCCCATGTTCAGAATTAGCAATTAGAAAACACTTGACTAAAGATTTTGGCTTTGAATTTTCTGTTCAACAAGGGATCACACTTAGCATACTTGATGGTGAGGGACCTTATTCAGATATAGCTTACAGCTTCACCCAAATTGCCTGAGTTTTCTGCCTTATATGCTCCAAAACACCCATTGAATGATGATGTTTAGTCACAAATTGGTCTCACTTGGTCTCTTAGTCCCATCTTTGTATTTAAATTTGATTTTGCCATTTTTGCAACAGTTAAGATCTCCTCCGCTGACTTACTTTAAAATATATATATATATATTTTCTCTTGGAGAGCAATTCTTGACTAATTCTTAAACCACTTATCAGTTTTTATTATCTTTATTAAATTTGACATTCATAGACTTTATTATTTTGAATACATTTGGTTTAGTTATTTCTTTTTTTTATTTAACTGTATTGCTATTTGTTATGTTGGTATACCAAACACCATTTTAATACTCCCAGATTTGCCTGAAAGTTGTGGTTAAGCAACTTTTCTGAACCTTTGGCTGGAAGTGCAGGGAAAGCTACTTCTTTTGAGCAAACATACCCTTATCAAAAATAGGTTTAGCTTAGTGGTTAACAAAAGGCTGACAGTGTGAAAGATAAATCACAGCTCACATCTAATTATAGCTACTTTCCTCCTTAGCCCTCCAGTCAGATTGCATGTACGCCAAGAGAGATAGTTCTTGCACAAACACGGAGAAGGTCTAAATTTGCAATCCAACCCCCACAGCTCTTCAGCCACCCAGGGAAGTACCCTGCCTATGCTCCCACATGCAAACATGAATAAGTCTGCGGCCAAAGAATATTTTACATAGTGCCAGAAAAGGTCTCCAAAATCTAAATAGTGATAAAAAGAAAGGCTGTGATTAATAAGATTGACATTCCAGGTGTTGTGTTAAAGCTGATTCAACCGCTAATAAGGTGCTGTCCGAATAGGGATTACAAGTTTCACTAGAAAGCCATGACCCACAAATTATTTCACCCAGACATTTTGCCAGGAACACCCTGTGTACATTTATGGATGAAAAAGGCCTGGCAGTCAGTCAAAACCTAAAGAAATTGTTCTCCATTCCAAAAAGAAACATGCATAGCTACACAGTATTCTCACACTTGAAATAATGGAACCATGAGGTATTTTCCTGCGTATTTTCCTCCAACCTGTGTGATTTTCCTGCCTCAGGTGGGGGGTAAAGTGTTTTCCTCTATTAAAGGTGCACTTCAAAGTCCTGTCTTGGAAGTTTATTCTACTTCAATGGCCCAGCAGGGTACAAGACCTCTAACACCATCAATTCAGTACACCTCTGGACCATTGACTACTCTGCCAGGAAGAAAGACTTCTGTGCTGCTCAAGGACAGCCACTTTTCTGAGCTGCCCTGCCGGTTCCTTCTCTGGGTGAGAAGTACTGGACCTCCATCTCTTAGAACTCTGAGTGACTCCAAGGGCTAGCTGCCTGGCCTCCTGGTCTGAAGTCACAGGGACATAGAACACCCTTCTCCTGCACCTGGACTCTGCCATCTGTGAGTCTACTGTGCCAAGTAGTGCCACTTCAGTCCTGGACCCTTGGCAGTGGGCCTAAGGTGTTTTCTCAGCCCAACGCATCCTCTGCTGAGTGGCGCATCCTGAGCAGAGCAGACACATTGGTGCATTGATCGGACCAGTCATTGCTTCCCCGCCTAATCCCTCATCTTGGGTTTGAATCACCGCCTTTGGAACTGCCACTGGTGACGCTTTCCCTGCACAAGCTCAATGCATTTCCCTTCGGCAGCAGCCTTGATGATAAAACTCTGGATCACTGATTCACTGCTCTTCAGAACCGACACATCACCTCAACTGCTCAACTCGTCTTTGAAACTGGCCTTTGCATCACAAACCTGAGAAACAAATAAATTCCCCTTTGGCACACGCACACATCTAGACCAAATGTATCAAATACTCAGACACTAGATGGCCAGTGATAAACAGGAGATACAAAATACTGTATTCTTCAATATAATTAATTCAATTGGATAATGTTTTGGATCTATAACACATGTTAAAATGTTAAAATACAATAAAATAACAAATCAATGTCTACCCAAATCACCCACCCTAGAATACCTTACCCCCAATATAAAATTATAAAAATCCAGAGACCCACATAAGACACCCACGATTGCCTATATCAATACTACTGAATACTAAGGCCCTCATTACAACCCTGGCGGACGGTGTTAAGTTGGCAGTAGCATCTCCAACAGGCTGGCGGTAATTTCCGCCATATTTTGACATTGGTGGTTTGGCAGATGCCAAACTGCCAATGTACCACACCGTCTGCCACGGCGGTAATGACCGGCAGGCTGGAGACAATGGTCTCCAGCCCTGCGGCTGTCACTAGTCAGCCTGCGTGATAATGACCCCCCATACCGCCTTGGTATTTGTGGTTTTTGAACCACCACGAATACCATGGCGGTAGGCACTATCAGCTCCAGGGAATTCGTTCCCTGGCACTGATAGGGGTCCCTCCCCCCCCCTCCCCCCGCCCAGAGTGCTCTCCCAATAGCCACGATCCCCCTACCACCCCCAAAGGTCATAGCCCCCCCCTCCCCCGACCTCTATGGGCCCCCCAGACATAACCCCACTCCCCTACTGACGCACGCACACACCACTCACAGGCATACACGCTCACATACATGCACACATGCACACATACATACATGATACATCCCCTCACACACACATCACACAACACCGTCCCACCTCCCTCCCCTTTTGGATGATCACCTTACCTGGCTCGGTAGACGTCTGGGAGGGAACAGGTTCCATGGGGCCTGCCGTGCCGTCAGCACCCCGTCACCAGAACACCACCATGCCGAATACTGAAACGTAATTCGGTGGGCGGTGTTCTGATGATGTGGGTGTAACGGAGGAGAAACCTCCAGTGCACCACCGACCACCAGTATGGCTGCTGGCAGCTTTCCCACCAAAATATGGCGGAGGGTTGCAAGCAGTCATAATATGGTTGGCGGAAGACCACCAACACTGGCGGTCTTCGGTCTGGCAGAACCTCGGCGGTCTTCCCTGAAGACCGCCGAGGTCATAATGAGGGCCTAAATGTGCTCAACATTTCTCAACGCTAATTGACCAGTCCTCTAATCTTTAGTCTAATATTAGCATGTCTCATGTGGATTCAGTATCACAAATGTGTCAACGCGTTTCAGTGGCCTTCACAGCTTTTGTCACCACCTTCTTCAGGACACTAATATTGTGGTCTCTTTATATGTTAAAATCATCTCATAATAATGTACATCAAAGGCTGTCACCCGCATCAGGATTCTATTTTACCTATCATTCAATACAGTTTCTCCAACATGCAAGAGTCAATCACTCTCCTAACCACCTGTGTGTTGTAAAAGGTGAGATAGCAATCAACAACACAACGCATATGGGGAAATTTGTGAACAGGCTAATCTGGCCCATTCAACTAGTCATCAGATCACGAATGTGGTGATCTATTTATCGGCATGGAGTGTGGCGGTTAGTGGCTGTGTGCTCTATAGAGGGTGGGAGTGTTCCCTTTATGGAATAGGTGGTCTCAAACACATTATAGTGTCATGCTTTATCATTTGACCACCTATCCCCACCCAGGTAGGATGATACGACCTGGGCAGAAACAACATCGTTGTTAAAAGAACTATGTGGGAGTGCTGAAATGAATCTTTCTGGATAAAGCGGGGATCCAGTTGAGTGAGAATATAAGCTAAAATTAGCTAACAAATCACTGGTGTATCCTATTCCTTTAATGAAGTGTTTGTTGGTAAGATTAAAAACAATACGGATACCCTTGAATATAATGGTTCAAGGTGTCATCTAAGTCTATATGGCCAACATGTTTCTTCCCTCTCCTATAGTCAAAATGGTCTGGAGCATTCGGCAGGGTCTAGGATCCCTCCTATACATGGGGGTAGCTGGCTAAGTTAGTAAGTGAGCAAACATTTTAAAAATGCACACTGGGCCTACCTGAGGGAAAATCAGTTAAGGAAGTCCTATAAGGGAAAGAAAATAGCAGAATGAATTAAAAAACGGGGTGCACATGGTGTGTGTGGATAATCACTGCAAGCCACTGCCCACAAATGTGAAAAATCATGCTAAGGGTGACAAAGACAACCATGCAAGTACTATTGCTGTAGAGGTAATGCTGTACACTTTTCTTGTTAGTATCCTAAATAACACACAAAGGGCAAGATATTGTACCCTATAAGGGAAGAACAAAGAGCACCTGGTCTGGGAAAGGGCGAGCGGTTGCCCCTTGTAGTCACACTCTGTGAAGGAATGAAGGTCTGAATCAGAAAGGAATTCTAGTAGGGTATCATAAGATTAGGTCAGAAATGCAGTACTCTAAATGAGGCACAAAAAACAAAAGAAAATCTGTCTAGCACATAGATGTCATATACTAATTATTGCCAATATCAGCATAAGTCAACACCGGAGAAAGGAGACATAGAGAACTGCCCAGAACTCAAAAGTACGAAAAGTGGAAACCATAAGACGACAGAGATGAGCAACAGAATACATGGAAAACATAATAAACAACATCAATCTCATCTGGTGGTGGGATAAGGTCCCTGAGTGTCTGCTAGACATGGGCCTCTGTGATGAGGCAAGAGAACTTACTACTCCAAAGGTGACAATATGTTAAACAACCTAGAAGGGTCCCTGTCCTAGCCGCTTTCACTATTGGGCCGGTACAAGGAGGATCCAAACATAGCTGGTCAAATGCAACAATTGGTGAATTCAGGGGCACGTCCAGCAAGTAGCCCGACTCACACCCTTACTGGGCACATCCGGATTGCCTATTCTCGAGGCCCGGGCTCATGGGAAATGTAGTCCCATGAGCCTGGTCGCCCTTTGTATGGATAGAGAAGTGAGTGTTGAAATTAGACTTTTGGGAAAAGTAGTGCCATGAGTCTAATGCACTCCGAGCATGGAAAAAGAGGACAGGAGGGGTAGAGGAGAGAGAGAGGCTAAAGTGGTTAGTGGGGAACAGTAAAAAGGGTGATTGGGGACTGGGGGCGGCAGGGGAGGAAGAGGGGAGGGAGTGGAGGTAAAAAAGAGGGGAGAGCAAGAAAGAGGGAAAGAGAGCAGAGGGAGAGGAGGGGAAGGAGAAAAGGGGGAAAAAAGAAAAAAGGGGGAAATAGGGAGTATGGGAGGGGACTGCTCATGAAGGAGAGAAAGAAAGAGGATAAGAACGTGGAGAGGAGGAAGGGGAAGGGAAGAACAGGGGAAATAAGAAGAACGTGGGAAATAGAGAGGAAGGATGGGGAAAGGAGAAGAGGAGGAAGGAATGGCAAAGGAAGGATGGAGAGGAAGGTGAGTGAGGGAAAAGGGGAAGGGAGAAAGGGTTTTTAGAGGGGAAAAGGGAAAAATGTGATGAGTGAGAGGAGGAAAAGCAAAGAAAGTATAAGAAGAAAAAGGGGAAAAGAAAGATGGTGGGGGAAGAGAGAAGGGAAAAAAGGGGGCTCTCCAAAAAAGAAGGAAGTCAGGGAAGGCGAGGGTTAAGAAAAAAAAGAAAAAAACAGACACAGTGTCCAAAGGAATAAAAGTGAATCTTGTGGTATAGTCCTCTGTTCTGGTCTCTTTGGTTGTATAGCATTGACCATTGGATTTCATCATTGTAGTGTCTGTTCACAATCTCCAGACCCATGTTTTTTTGTATCGTAGGAGTTTTTGTTTCATGTTAGTCATGGTTTGGTCCAGTTTGTCCATGACGAACTATTCCATCTCATCAGGGGAATGGTTACTCCTGATATAATGGTCTGTAAGTTTGGCAGCATCACACCTACAACGGATGGTACTTCTGTCCTCACAGATGCATGTACCAAATCTTATTGTTATCATACTAATGTACTTAAGCTGGCATGGGCAAATGATGATATAAATAACATTCTTGCTGTTGCAGTTCGAAAGTGTTTTTAGTACCCAAGGGGTTTGTAAACCTAGATCCAATTTAGTAGTTTTTTTTTGTGAACTGACACACACTACAGTTACCACAAGGGTGATGCCCTGACAGTAGTGGCACATGCCACAGGGTCGTTTGTTTGTTCATTGGTGTCCTGGCTCAGGGGAATGTGTGAACAATCATACTGAGTATGCTTCTGGCTCTTTTGAATGCATTAAGTGGTTGATCAAAAGGCAGTCCTCCTGAAGTGAAAATTTTCCAGTCCTCCCTTAGTATTTTTTGTACCCTGTTGGATAGCAGGTTAAAAGTAGTCACACAGATTAATTTATCCTCATTCTTGGTACGTTGGAAAGGTTCTAACAACTGGTACCTATGGTTGTGACATGCCCTTTTATCAGCTCTTCTGATGAGACGGGCAGAGTAATCTTTTGTAAGAAGTTTATTGGTAAGTCTCTTGGCATGTTTCGTATAATCTGTAATATTTTAACAATTCCGTCTCAGTTGGAGGAATTGGCCTACTGGTAGGTTCTCTTACAGGTAACGTGGGTGAAAGCTCTGGAACTGGAGGAGATGGGTCTAATCTGTGGGTTTATAATATATTTTGGTTGCCAGGAAACCATTTTTCTCATAAATAAGGACATCGAGATAGATCTGTGCCTCCTATGTTTATGGTAAACCTCAGGTAGGGGTTCATGGCATTTAGACATTCAGCAAATGATAAGGCTTCTTTTGTTGTCCTCGTCCAGATCAGGAGGACATCATCATTATAGCACTTCCATAATCTAATCTGTTCTTGGAATGGGTTATCTTCATGAAAGACGCATTGTCTTTCAAACGAGTCAACATGTAGACAGGCTAGGCTCGGGGCAAATGTACTGCCCATTGATGTCCCATGCACTTGCAAGTAATAAGTGTTGTCAAATTCAAAGTAATTCATAGTCAGTGATAGATGGGCTAGGTCTAGTACAAACTCTGGAGGGGTTATTGATTCCCATGTAGTGCTGTCAAGCAGTTCACTAATTACCTCTAGGGTTGCCTCCTGAGGTATATTGGTGTACAGGGATTCTACATCCAAATTAATCAAAAGCTTGGTTTCTCTATCAAACAGGATCCCTTTGAGTAAATTCAGGACATCTTTAGTGTCTTTTAAATACGTAGGTATTCGTTGGACAAGGGGTTGCAAGAAGGTACCACAAAACTGTGAGAGAGGTTCTAGAGCTGATCCTATCCCAGAGACAATTGGTCTACCGGGGCGGATGTTTGTTTTTGTATATTTTAGGAAGGATATAAAAGTATGATATTTTTGGATTTGCTTGAGTCAGAAAAGCTGCCTCATGTTTGTCACCCACTCATTGTCCAATTGTTTAGGCACCAAGAAGGCTGGCTCGTCTTGGATCTTCAGGGTGGGGTCTTTGGATAGTTTTTTATAGTGTTGCATGTTCCCTAGTAGATGGAGACATTCATCCTTATACATGGTTGTTATGATTATCACAATAGCTCCACACTTGTCTGCTGGTTTGATTACTATCGTAGTGTCTGAAATGAGATGCTGTAATACAGTCAATTCTTTGGCACTGATGTTATGAAATATCTGAGTGGGTGTCAGTTGCAGATTATCAATCTTGTGGCTAACTGATTTTTTAAAGGCTAGAACTTCTGGTGGCATTTGACTACTCGGAGGGAGAAACTTAGATTTCTGACGTAGGCCGGTGTTCGTGTTTGCTTCCGCATTAGGTGTGATCACCGCACTTTTAATTCTAGAATCTTTTTCATTCTGGGTCTGAGAGTGGCTGTGTGAGTGTCTGAGTGGGTCTGTGAGTGGGTGTTTGAGGTTCTGAGTGAGGCTGTGAGTGGGTGTGCGAAGGTCTGAGGGGGTCTGTGAGTGTGTGCGTGAGTGTTTGAGTGGGTCTGTGAGTGGGTGCATAAGGGTCTGCGTGGGTGTGTGAGTGGCTGAAAGATTGAAAAACAGAAATTGAGAGAGAGAGAAAAAGAGAGTCAAAGGGAGACAGATAGAGAGTTTTTAGGCTTTGGTGAATGATATACTTAATATGAGATATTTCTGGACAAAGTGAAAAGAAAAATGTATTTTCAATTAAAAGAATGAGATCACCCTTATGATCCTTAACCTTTTGAAGTTCAAAACAAATTAAAGTAGGGAAATGACCACAGACATAACTGTCCTGGACTACAATACTCAACATTCAGTGTGAGGGTCTGTGACCTTACCCATTAAGTCACTGGTGACTCCCTACTGAACTACTTAACTTGCACCCTTGCAACAAATTATGGTATTTATTACGTCTTTGATAACATCAATGAAAATATCAATGTAATATGTGCAGTAAAATGTTTGACAAAAAAAACTGTCTATGGCAGGGGCGTGAGTTCTAGTTACCTTAGAGCATAAGTGATAGTTACTTGAGGTAACTCTGACTATAACTGGTGAAGTTTTACGGTTTAGTATGTTTAAAATGTGAGCCTAACTATAACATCCTTATAGCATTAGGTTTTTTAAGTAAATTTCAGTTTTTTTTATTCTATTTTAGAACTATAATGTCCCTGTATCCTTTGTTTTTTTCAGCAAATTCATACATGCATATGTTGTGATCTTGGCGAGTTCCTTTGCACGACCAACAGCAGCATCCCAGCATCCATAAATTGCATCATCCAATCCTTAAGCTGTAAATTATAGCACCACACAGTTAATTTATTTCATTTATTTAAAGTGTAATGCTTTTCAAGAAAAAACATCAGCGCATTTCGGCTGATCGCCTTCCAATGGACAAATCCCTTCAATGTTAGCAACTCCTCAATATACATTAATTGTCCATCCTTTCTTTTTTGAGCCCCACCATAGCCATAGATTGTCCCATTGCTCACAGTGATATCATGAGTGCCATATTGGAGAAGAATAAACAGGAGTTATTATGGCTCTGCGTCTGCTATTACATCATTCATCAGCACTTAGCATATAGGTTCTATATAGCCACTCAAACATATTTCAGTCCCACCAATGTTGTCCGTAAGGGAGCTGTACAACATATACTTATGCAGCAGTTTATAGTCCTGCACAGGCTATATACATTTTCTCATATTGTGCAAACTGGATTATTGAACAACTAAACATTTCAATAAATGCGATTCATACTTATAAGAATCGTAAAAACCAATTGAGTAGCTGTACTTGTTGAAAATAAAATTTCTGTTGTCCATACAGTGGTTAAATGGCAAATCCTTATTTTAAGATAATTCGATATCCTGCACAGAATACATAAATTAACTTGTGCTGTGCAAACTGCCTTTTTAAATAGACAAAAAATATTTTGAGCAATGCCATTGATATTGATGTACATCATAACATGCGGTTATGTATCGCCCAGATCTCAACATAGTATATAGAATACAAACTGACTGACATTCTTCAAAATTATAAACTCACAACTGTGTTGCCCCTAGGATCAATATCTAGTTTGTTCATCTTTTGGTATGATCTTATATCGAGCTCCAAATTTGTAATGTGACTCATGCTGTGCATATCACATCATTGAGAGGTAAAAGATATAAAGCTCAAAAACTGTAAGATAAATTATGATATGACTAACTTCATAGACAGTGATTATGTGTATGTATATATTTTTTTTACAGAAAAAAAAAACACAGGTTATAGGGATGTTACAGTTAGGAGATGTAATTAAAAAACCTTAGAAATTTACAGAAAAACCAAAGGTCATAGGAACATTTTTACTACAAAAACATAGAAAATCACTAATTATAGTTATTTGAGCTAACTATAACTTACGCCGCCACAATGCATTGCTTATGACCTCACATGTTACATCACTCATGACATCATCAGTGACATCACTGATACCGTCACTGATGGTGGCTTTAGGTGGGCACTAAGTGGAACTCTGTCCCATGGGTTTTTCAGTGAATTTTTAAGGATTTTTATTACATTTGTTATCTATAATGACCCTAGAACTAGTGTTTATTTCCATGAATTTTTTAAGTGTGTATGTTACAATTCCTAACTGTAATGTCCCTATAACCTTTATTTTTTTTCCAGTGAATTTTTATGTTTTTTTAAAAACTACACCCTGACTACAATGTCCCTGGGAGATTTGTTTTTCCAGTAATTATGTATACTTATTTAAAATATATTAAATAAATACAAATGTCATGTAAATTTATTTTGTTTTAGATGGCTATATTCTTTTAAGTTTTTTTTCTAAATATATAATTCCTGTTACATTTGATATTTGTAAGTGAATTTGTATCTTTTTTTTAGTTTAAATAATTAAAAAATACATATTGAGACTTTTACCTTTTAAAACAAAATGTACATGCAATAACATTTTTACATGCTTATTTTATGAACCTAGGCTTTATTTTTATTTTTTTAATCTTATACGGGAGTCGTGTACCCATCGCAAATATTTGTGCTGGAGTCATGTCTTTATCACATTTTCAATATTACTGAAACATAAACAAACACATTTTATAAATATAATTCACATTCCGACATTTATTGGTAGAGAGCTAGAATGTACTGGTTTCAATAGAAACAGATTTTTCAGTTGTTTTTGCTTCTTTTTGTAAAACCGCAATGGATACCAGAACCATGCCACAACATATTTCTGGTGTTGCGATGGAGACGCAAATCTATTATGTTTTTAACAATATGATTTAAATTATAATATGAACTTATAGATTTACTCTGTTATCAGAAAAACTATTATTATAAATACAAATAGATCTGTATAAATTCATATTTTTGTATAATTTCGCAGAGCCACAATGGATACGCGGTGTGTACGTGATCCCTTCGTGAAAACCATGTAACAGAATAAAAAAGATTTTGATTAGTTGATTAGTTGAAGACACTTCAGTTATACAGGAAGTGCCACACCCGTATTTTAGAATCCTTTAAGTTTCTTTCAGGCAGATCAGCTCTGTGTCAGTTTACTCCAATTCGGGTTATTTTTTCTGGTGTTTCTGCTTTTTAGGGTCGAGCCTGCGTTGCATGCGCTCGCGCATGCGTATCACAGCGAGACGCTTTAGTTATTAGAAAAGGGCTAGGAGCCCTGTCGACGTCATTTCAGTGTGTTTGATTGGTTCGTGGGCTTGCCTAGTAAAATCTGCTTGCTTTCATTAGTAGAAGGCATGCCCACGTCATGCCTTTTACGGTGGTTAGCCCTCCTCGAGAGCAGCGACCAAGTACAGAAAACATGCGAGGCTCGCTGTTTTCTGTCGGATCGTGGACTACTTTTTCTCTATTTTCTTAGCGCGATTTCGCTTGGCAGAAGTCGAGCGCTTTACACAGTTAATTTCACTTTTTCAGGTTACTTACATAAAAGCACTTTTGCCAATAGATGAAAAGTCTGGTTAGGAGTTTACAACGCGATCAGCTCTAACATGAGCAAACGCAAGACCCGTTGCATTGCAAATGCTTGTTTCTGTTGACAAGACAATGGAAGCAGCTTCTCCAGCAAACAAAAACTTGCCTAGCAGTCACTCACAGATGAGGAGCCTCCCATGAAGAAGAGTATGGACCATCTTCACCATTCCAGAATGGGAGAAGAAGGTGAATGCAAAGGTCACTTGCAGTCTGTAACAAGGTGTTGTCTTGGGGCTCAGATCGGAAGTACTGTTGTGCAACCTCTTCGATGAAGAAACACCTTGAGAGTATGCACAGTGCTAGACTAGCTTGAGCACAAAGAGAAAGAGACCTTGCCTTTGTGAGTCATACATGCTAGAATCATCAAACGGAAACATCTGGAGGATCTGGTATGACAACTACTTCGACTGTGTTTGTATCGAGTAACACTGTATAAAGTGCAAACGCACATTGTGCATCAATGAACAGTCTATTCGAAGCATTTTGAATGACATCAATGCACACAAGTGCTAGTTTTTTTTCTCTCAAAAAATACATTTTGTGTTTTTTTGTTTTATTTATAACACTACAGTTTATTATGTTTTTGTGGGAAATAATCATCAAAAAATAACCAAAGTTCTGGGAGAAAATAAAATAAAATGTGAAAACCTTCTAAACATCCCCACCCAACCCCCCAAAAATGATTCTTTTAGAGCCACTATATTGGTAAAAAAAGAATAATTATTCGTTATGTGTTTGTTTGTTATTTGTATACGTTAGAGTGTCTGTATGGGTGAGAGAGAGGTTGTGTAAGTGACTATGGGTGACTTACTGCGTGCGTAAGTGTTTGTATGGGTGAGTTAATGAGTACATTAGTGGGTGCACGGACAACTGTCTGGGTGCATAAGTCACTGTATAAGTGAGTGACTAGTTGCACAAGTGGTTGTGTGGATGAGTGAGTGGGTATATAACAGCTGTATGGCTGAGTGAAAGGATCTGTGAGTGTCTGTATGGCTCAGTGAAAGGCTCAGTAAATGGGTGCATGAGTGGTTGTATGGATGTATGAATGTGTACATGAGTGACTGGTTTAGTTACTGGCTGTATCAGTATCTGTGTGGGAGAGTGAATGGGCGTATGAGTGACTGAATGGGTGAGTGACTGGTTGTAGTATAAGTGGTTGTGTGGGTGAGGGAGTGGGTGCATTGTGGCTTTATGGCTGAGTGAATGCATATATGAGTGTGTGTTTGGCTCACTAAATGGGTGCATGAGTGGCTGTATGGGTTAGTAAATGGCTGCATGAATTACTGTATATGTGAGTAATGTGGTGCATAATGTTTTTATGGCTGAGTGAATGGATGCATGAGTGGTATATAGGTGAGGTAATGAGTGTGTGAGTTACTTTATTGGTGAGTGTAGTTGTTTCAGTGCCTGTATGAGTAAGTAAGTGAATGAGTTCATGAGTGACTGTATGGGTGAATCACTGGCTGCATCAGTGTCTGTATGGGTAAGTGAATGGCTGCATGAGTGAAGGGCAAGACATTTTATATCTGGGAGGGGAACATGGTGGCCGGCTGAACAGCCTGGTCGGGAGTTCTCAGAGCCCAGGCAGCAATTGAATGCGACAGAATTTGCTTTCTTACCTGGTGCAGTCTTTTTTACATTGATGGTGCAGATGCGGACATATGTGGAGGCTAGATGGATGGCTGGACGGGGCTCCAGATGAATCTTCTGCAGCAGCAACACACAGGAAGGCGGGTGACCGCGCCGCCCACTTGTGGGCCGAGGCATCTCGGAATCTTGACCGATGGTGACTCTTCTCGGCACAGGTCGACTTCCAGGGTATCGGGGGAGCCGCTAGATAATGACCTCTAGTTTTAGAACAATACTGACGAGCCCCAGGACCTCTGAAGCGCTGTGTGCTGGGTATTTGGAAGGTGTCCAGTGCATGATGCTAGTTCAGCACAGCATACGGGCCTCCCTGGCTCAATAGCTTTCATCTCTGCGAGACTGCAAGTTACCTAAAGGTTCAGGGGTTTCTCATAACATTCTGGCAGCATCAGCGGTGTCGGTGGGGATGGTGAGGCGGGGCACACCAATTGAAAATCAGGGTGTTGGGAGCTACCTTTGCAGAGTCAGCGTTAAGGGAAAAAGAATTAATGGTAATGTACAAAACAGGAGTAGTAGGGGCAATCAACTGAATCATCTCCCCTCCTCTGATTTCACCAATCTGGTTGTGACCCCTTTGGAACCCATTAAATAAGTAGATGTAAAACAGTCAAAAGTACTTCTTTTGCGTATAGGAAGAAAGGGGCTTCCTTAGAAGGATATAGGACCTCCCTTCTCAATGCACTCTTTATTCCAGACTCTCCAGAGGGACATTGTCTAGTCTAGTCTGGTCTAGTAGATACTTCCTCTCCTCTAGTACTGTGGGGATAAAGCCTTAAAAATGCAGGCCTCGTAAAAATCAGATGAGAGTTCTCCTTTGTCTCAAGCAGGCTGATTAGCAGTATTAGATCCTCATGATCCTACGAAAACTCTGCAGACCTTCTCTTTCCCCCAGATTGGATTAGGTAGGGCATGCCTCTTTGTCCTCGACTCCCCAATCTCTGAGTTTGGGAGCTCAGAGGGATATGAAGAACCTTCTGCTTTCTTTAAAGGATGAAATGAGAGGAAAGTTTGAGATCTCTGAGCACAATCAGGAAAACATCAAATAGACTTGTGAGATGATGGAAAATAAGATAGGTATATTGATAGAAAGGATTGGTAAAATGGAAGTTTCTGTCAAGGACCTTGCTAGACAAGTGGTCCTAAATAGACAAGAGATCCAGCAATTAAGGACTGGAGAGAAGCTCATGCAGGAGAGGTTAGAGACCCTGGAAAATAATATGAGAAGGAATAATATTATGCTGTTGAATGTCCCAGAGGGTGCAGAATGGGACGATATCAAATCCTTTTGTGGTAGCCTTAGTGGGAGAATTCACCCCAGTGGCAGGTCACCTTAACCTGGAGGTAGACATTCAAAGAGTGCATCGGGACCCTTTCAAGAAAATTGCAGCTAGACAAAATCCTAGGAAAATACTGATTAACTTTGGATCTTATTCCAATAAGGAGAACATTCTTTTGTTAGTATCCTAAATAACACACAAAGGGCAAGATATTGTACCCTATAAGGGAAGGACAAAGAGCACCTGGTCTGGGAAAGGGCGAGCGGTTGCCCCTTGTAGTCACGCTCTGTGAAGGAATGAAGGTCTGAATCAGAAAGGAATTCTAGTAGGGTATCATAAGATTAGGTCAGAAATGCAGTACTCTAAATGAGGCACAAAAAACAAAAGAAAATCTGTCTAGCACATAGATGTCATATACTAATTATTGCCAATATCAGCATAAGTCAACACCGGAGAAAGGAGACATAGGGAACTGCCCAGAACTCAAAAGTACAAAAAGTGGAAACCATAAGACGACAGAGATGAGCAACAGAATACATGGAAAACATAATAAACAACATCAATCTCATCTGGTGGTGGGATAAGGTCCCTGAGTGTCTGCTAGACATGGGCCTATGTGATGAGGCAAGAGAACTTACTACTCCAAAGGTGACAATATGTTAAACAACCTAGAAGGGTCCCTGTCCTAGCCGCTTTCACTATTGGGCCGGTACAAGGAGGATCCAAACATAGCTGGTCAAATGCAACAATCAGTGAATTCAGGGGCACGTCCAGCAAGTAGCCCGACTCACACCCTTACTGGGCACATCCGGATTGCCTATTCTCGAGGCCCGGGCTCATGGGAAATGTAGTCCCATGAGCCTGGTCGCCCTTTGTATGGATAGAGAAGTGAGTGTTGAAATTAGACTTTTGGGAAAAGTAGTGCCATGAGTCTAATGCACTCCGAGCATGGAAAAAGAGGACAGGAGGGGTAGAGGAGAGAGAGAGGCTAAAGTGGTTAGTGGGGAACAGTAAAAAGGGTGATTGGGGACTGGGGGCGGCAGGGGAGGAAGAGGGGAGGGAGTGGAGGTAAAAAAGAGGGGAGAGCAAGAAAGAGGGAAAGAGAGCAGAGGGAGAGGAGGGGAAGGAGAAAAGGGGAGAAAAAGAAAAAAGGGGGAAATAGGGAGTATGGGAGGGGACTGCTCATGAAGGAGAGAAAGAAAGAGGATAAGAACGTGGAGAGGAGGATGGGGAAGGGAAGAACAGGGGAAATAAGAAGAACGTGGGAAATAGAGAGGAAGGATGGGGAAAGGAGAAGAGGAGGAAGGAATGGCAAAGGAAGGATGGAGAGGAAGGTGAGTGAGGGAAAAGGGGAAGGGAGAAAGGGTTTTTAGAGGGGAAAAGGGAAAAATGTGATGAGTGAGAGGAGGAAAAGCAAAGAAAGTATAAGAAGAAAAAGGGGAAAAGAAAGATGGTGGGAGAAGAGAGAAGGGAAAAAAGGGGGCTCTCCAGAAAAGAAGAAAGCCAGGGAAGGCGAGGGTTAAGAAAAAAAAGAAAAAAACAGACACAGTGTCCAAAGGAATAAAAGTGAATCTTGTGGTATAGTCCTCTGTTCTGGTCTCTTTAGTTGCATAGCATTGACCATTGGATTTCATCATTGTAGTGTCTGTTCACAATCTCCAGACCCATGTTTGTTTGTATCGTAGGAGTTTTTGTTTCATGTTAGTCATGGTTTGGTCCAGTTTGTCCATGAAGAACTATTCCATCTCATCAGGGGAATGGTTATTCCTGATATAATGGTCTGTAAGTTTGGCAGCATCACACCTACAACGGATGGTACTTCTGTCCTCACAGATGCATGTACCAAATCTTATTGTTATCATACTAATGTACTTAAGCTGGCAAGGGCAAATGATGATAAAAATAACATTCTTGCTGTTGCAGTTCGAAAGTGTTTTTAGTACCCAAGGGGTTTGTAAACCTAGATCCAATTTAGTAGTTTTTTTTTGTGAACTGACACACACTGCAGTTACCACAAGGGTGATGCCCTGACAGTAGTGGCACATGCCACAGGATTGTTTGTTTGTTCATTGGTGTCCTGGCTCAGGGGAATGTGTGAACAATCATATTGAGTATGCTTCTGGCTCTTTTGAATGCATTAAGTGGTTGATCAAAAGGCAGTCCTCCTGAAGTGAACATTTTCCAGTCCTCCCTTAGTATTTTTTGTACCCTGTTGGATAGCAGGTTAAAAGTAGTCACACAGATTAATTTATCCTCATTCTTGGTACGTTGGGAAGGTTCTAACAACTGGTACCTATGGTTGTGACATGCCCTTTTATCAGCTCTTCTGATGAGACGGGCAGAGTAATCTTTTGTAAGAAGTTTATTGGTAAGTCTCTTGGCATGTTTTGTATAATCTGTAATATTTTAACAATTCCGTCTCAGTTGGAGGAATTGGCCTACTGGTAGGTTCTCTTACGGGTAATGTGGGAGAAAGCTCTGGAACTGGACGAGATGGGTCCAATCTGTGGGTTTATAATATATTTTGGTTGCCAGGAAACCATTTTTCTCATAAATAAGGAGATCGAGATAGATCTGTGCCTCCTATGTTTATGGTAAACCTCAGGTAGGGGTTCATGGCATTTAGACATTCAGCAAATGATAAGGCTTCTTTTGTTGTCCTCGTCCAGATCAGGAGGACATCATCATTATAGCACTTCCATAATCTAATCTGTTCTTGGAATGGGTTATCTTCATGAAAGACGCATTGTCTTTCAAACGAGTCAACATGTAGACAGGCTAGGCTCGGGCCAAATGTACTGCCCATTGATGTCCCATGCACTTGCAAGTAATAAGTGTTGTCAAATTCAAAGTAATTCATCGTCAGTGATAGATGGGCTAGGTCTAGTACAAACTCTGGAGGGGTTATTGATTCCCATGTAGTGCTGTCAAGCAGTTCACTAATTACCTCTAGGGTTGCCTCCTGAGGTACATTGGTGTACAGGGATTCTACATCCAAATTAATCAAAAGCTTGGTTGCTCTATCAAACAGCATCCCTTTGAGTAAATTCAGGACATCTTTAGTGTCTTTTAAATACGTAGGTATTCGTTGGACAAGGGGTTGCAAGAAGGTACCACAAAACTGTGAGAGAGGTTCTAGAGCTGATCCTATCCCAGAGACAATTGGTCTACCGGGGCGGATGTTTGTTTTGGTATATTTTAGGAAGGATATAAAAGTATGATATTTTTGGATTTGCTTGAGTCAGAAAAGCTGCCTCATGTTTGTCACCCACTCATTGTCCAATTGTTTAGGCACCAAGAAGGCTGGCTCTTCTTGGATCTTCAGGGTGGGGTCTTTGGATAGTTTTTTATAGTGTTGCATGTTCCCTAGTAGATGGAGACATTCATCCTTATACATGGTTGTTATGATTATCACAATAGCTCCACACTTGTCTGCTGGTTTGATTACTATTGTAGTGTCTGAAATGAGATGCTGTAATACAGTCAATTCTTTGGCACTGGTGTTATGAAATATCTGAGTGGGTGTCAGTTGCAGATTATCAATCTTGTGGCTAACTGATTTTTTAAAGGCTAGAACTTCTGGTGGCATTTGACTACTCGGAGGGAGAAACTTAGATTTCTGACGGAGGCCGGTGTTCGTGTTTGCTTCCGCATTAGGTGTGATCACCGCACTTTCATTCTAGAATCTTTTTCATTCTGGGTCTGAGAGTGGCTGTGTGAGTGTCTGAGTGGGTCTGTGAGTGGGTGTTTGAGGTTCTGAGTGAGGCTGTGAGTCAGTGTGCGAGGGTCTGAGGGGGTCTGTGAGTGTGTGCATGAGTGTTTGAGTGGGTCTGTGAGTGGGTGCATAAGGGTCTGCGTGGGTGTGTGAGTGGCTGAAAGATTGAAAAACAGAAATTGAGAGAGAGAGAAAAAGAGAGTCAAAGGGAGACAGATAGAGAGTTTTTAGGCTTTGGTGAATGATATACTTAATATGAGATATTTCTGGACAAAGTGAAAAGAAAAATGTATTTTCAATTAAAAGAATGAGATCACCCTTCATTATGATCCTTAACCTTTTGAAGTTCAAAACAAATTAAAGTAGGGAAATTACCACAGACACAACTGTCCTGGACTAGAATACTCAACATTCAGTGTGAGGGTCTGTGACCTTACCCATTATGTCACTGGTGACTCCCTACTGAACTACTTAACTTGCACCCTTGCAACAAATTATGGTATTTATTACGTCTTTGATAACATCAATGATAATATCAATGTAATATGTGCAGTAAAATGTTTGACAAAAAAAAAACTGTCTATGGCAGGGGCGTGAGTTCTAGTTACCTTAGAGCATAAGTGATAGTTACTTGAGGTAACTCTGACTATAACTGGTGAAGTTTTACGGTTTAGTATGTTTAAAATGTGAGCCTAACTATAACATCCTTATAGCATTAGGTTTTTTAAGTGAATTTCTGTTTTTTTAATTCTATTTTAGAACTATAATGTCCCTGTATCCTTTGTTTTTTTCAGCAAATTCATACATGCATATGTTGTGATCTTGGCGAGTTCCTTTGCACCACCAACAGCAGCATCCCAGCATCCATAAGTTGCATCATCCAATCCTTAAGCTGTAAATTATAGCACCACACAGTTAATTTAATTCATTTATTTAAAGTGTAATGCTTTTCAAGAAAAAACATCAGCGCATTTCGGCTGACCGCCTTCCAATGGACAAATCCCTTCAATGTTAGCAACTCCTCAATATACATTAATTGTCCATCCTTTCTTTTTTGAGCCTCACCATAGCCATAGATTGTCCCATTGCTCACAGTGATATCATGAGTGCCATATTGGAGAAGAATAAACAGGAGTTATTATGGCTCTGCGTCTGCTATTACATCATTCATCAGCACTTAGCATATAGGTTCTATATAGCCACTCAAACATATTTCAGTCCCACCAATGTTGTCCGTAAGGGAGCTGTACAACATATACTTATGCAGCAGTTTATAGTCCTGCACAGGCTATATACATTTTCTCATATTGTGCAAACTGGATTATTGAACAACTAAACATTTCAACAAATGCGATTCATACTTATAAGAATCGTAAAAACCAATTGAGTAGCTGTACTTGTTGAAAATCACATTTCTGTTGTCCATACAGTGGTTAAATGGCAAATCCTTATTTTAAGATAATTCGATATCCTGCACAGAATACATAAATTAACTTGTGCTGTGCAAAATGCCTTGTTAAATAGACAAAAAATATTTTGAGCAATGCCATTGATATTGATGTACATCATAACATGCGGTTATGTATCGCCCAGATCTCAACATAGTATATAGAATACAAACTGACTGACATTCTTCAAAATTATAATCTCACAACTGTGTTGCCCCTAGGATCGATATCTAGTTTGTTCATCTTTTGGCATGATCTTATATCGAGCTCCAAATTTGTAATGTGACTCATGCTGTGCATATCACATCATTGAGAGGTAAAAGATATAAAGCTCAAAAACTGTAAGATAAATTATGATATGACTAACTTCATATACAGTGATTATGTGTATGTATATATTTTTTTTACAGAAAAAAAAAACACAGGTTATAGGGATGTTACAGTTAGGAGATGTAATTAAAAAACCTTAGAAATGTACTGAAAAACCAAAGGTCACAGGAACATTTTTAGTACAAAAACATAGAAAATCACTAATTATAGTTATTTGAGCTAACTATAACTTACGCCGCCACAATGCATTGCTTATGACCTCACATGTTACATCACTCATGACATCATCAGTGACATCACTGATACTGTCACTGATGGTGGCTTTAGGTGGGCACTAAGTGGAACTCTGTCCCATGGGTTTTTCAGTGAATTTTTAAGGATTTTTATTACATTTGTTATCTATAATGACCCTAGAACCAGTGTTTATTTCCATGAATTTTTTAAGTGTGTATGTTACAATTCCTAACTGTAATGTCCCTATAACCTTTATTTTTTTTCCAGTGAATTTTTATGTTTTTTTAAAAACTACACCCTGACTACAATGTCCCTGGGAGATTTGTTTTTCCAGTAATTATGTATACGTATTTAAAACATATTAAATAAATACAAATGTCATGTAAATTTATTTTGTTTTAGATGGCTATATTCTTTTAAGTTTTTTTTCTAAATATATCATTCCTGTTACATTTGATATTTGTAAGTGAATTTGTATTTTTTTTTAGTTTAAATAATAAAAAAATACATATTGAGACTTTTACCTTTTAAAACAAAATATACAGGCAATAACATTTTTACATGCTTATTTTATGAACCTAGGCTTTATTATATTTTTTTAAATCTTATACGGGAGTCGTGTACCCATCGCAAATATTTGTGCTGGAGTCATGTCTTTATCACATTTTCAATATTACTGAAACATAAACAAACACATTTTATAAATATAATTCACATTCCGACATTTATTGGTAGAGAGCTAGAATGTACTGGTTTCAATAGAAACAGATTTTTCAGTTGTTTTTGCTTCTTTTTGTAAAACCGCAATGGATACCAGAACCATGCCACAACATATTTCTGGTGTCGCGATGGATACGCAAATCTATTATGTTTTTAACAATATGATTTAATTTATAATATGAACTTATAGATTTACTCTGTTATCAGAAAAACTATTATTATAAATACAAAAAGATCTGTATAAATTCATGTTTTTGTATAATTTCGCAGAGCCACAATCGATACGCGGTGTGTACGTGATCCCTTCGTGAAAACCATGTAACAGAATAAAAAAGATTTTGATTAGTTGATTAGTTGAAGACACTTCAGTTATACAGGAAGTGCCACACCCGTATTTTAGAATCCTTTAAGTTTCTTTCAGGCAGATCAGCTCTGTGTCAGTTTACTCCAATTCGGGTTATTTTTTCTGGTGTTTCTGCTTTTTAGGGTCGAGCCTGCGTTGCATGCGCTCGCGCATGCGTATCACAGCGAGACGCTTTAGTTATTAGAAAAGGGCTAGGAGCCCTGTCGACGTCATTTCAGTGTGTTTGATTGGTTCGTGGGCTTGCCTAGTAAAATGTGCTTGCTTTCATTAGTAGAAGGCATGCCCACGTCATGCCTTTTACGGTGGTTAGCCCTCCTCGAGCGCAGCGACCAAGTACAGAAAACATGCGAGGCTCGCTGTTTTCTGTCGGATCGTGGACTACTTTTTCTCTATTTTCTTAGCGCGATTTCGCTTGGCAGAAGTCGAGCGCTTTACACAGTTAATTTCACTTTTTCAGGTTACTTACATAAAAGCACTTTTGCCAATAGATGAAAAGTCTGGTTAGGAGTTTACAACGCGATCAGCTCTAACATGAGCAAACGCAAGACCCGTTGCATTGCAAATGCTTGTTTCTGTTGACAAGACAATGGAGCAGCTTCTCCAGCAAACAAAAACTTGCCTAGCAGTCACTCACAGATGAGGAGCCTCCCATGAAGAACAGTATGGACCATCTTCACCATTCCAGAAAGGGAGAAGAAGGTGAATGCAAAGGTCACTTGCAGTCTGTAACAAGGTGTTGTCTTGGGGCTCAGATCGGAAGTACTGTTGTGCAACCTCTTCGATGAAGAAACACCTTGAGAGTATGCACAGTGCTAGACTAGCTTGAGCACAAAGAGAAAGAGACCTTGCCTTTGTGAGTCATACATGCTAGAATCATCAAACGGGAACATCTGGAGGATCTGGTATGACAACTACTTCGACTGTGTTTGTATCGAGTAACACTGTATAAAGTGCAAACGCACATTGTGCATCAATGAACAGTCTATTCGAAGCATTTTGAATGACATCAATGCACACAAGTGCTAGTTTTTTTTTCTCTTAAAAAATACATTTTGTGTTTTTTTGTTTTATTTATAACACTACAGTTTATTATGTTTTTGTGGGAAATAATCATCAAAAAATAACCAAAGTTCTGGGAGAAAATAAAATAAAATATGAAAACCTTCTAAACATCCCCACCCAACCCCCCAAAAATGATTCTTTTAGAGCCACTATATTGGTAAAAAAAGAATAATTATTCGTTATGTGTTTGTTTGTTATTTGTATACGTTAGAGTGTCTGTATGGGTGAGAGAGAGGTTGTGTAAGTGACTATGGGTGACTTACTGCGTGCGTAAGTGTTTGTATGGGTGAGTTAATGAGTACATTAGTGGGTGCACGGACAACTGTCTGGGTGCATAAGTCACTGTATAAGTGAGTGACTAGTTGCACAAGTGGTTGTGTGGATGAGTGAGTGGGTATATAACAGCTGTATGGCTGAGTGAAAGGATCTGTGAGTGTCTGTATGGCTCAGTGAAAGGCTCAGTAAATGGGTGCATGAGTGGTTGTATGGCTGTATGAATGTGTACATGAGTGACTGGTTTAGTTACTGGCTGTATCAGTATCTGTGTGGGCGAGTGAATGGGCGTATGAGTGACTGAATGGGTGAGTGACTGGTTGTAGTATAAGTGGTTGTGTGGGTGAGGGAGTGGGTGCATTGTGGCTTTATGGCTGAGTGAATGCATATATGAGTGTGTGTTTGGCTCACTAAATGGGTGCATGAGTGGCTGTATGGGTTAGTAAATGGCTGCATGAATTACTGTATATGTGAGTAATGTGGTGCATAATGTTTTTATGGCTGAGTGAATGGATGCATGAGTGGTATATAGGTGAGGTAATGAGTGTGTGAGTTACTTTATTGGTGAGTGTAGTTATTTCAGTGCCTGTATGAGTAAGTAAGTGAATGAGTTCATGAGTGACTGTATGGGTGAATCACTGGCTGCATCAGTGTCTGTATGGGTAAGTGAATGGCTGCATGAGTGAAGGGCAAGACATTGTATATCTGGGAGGGGAACATGGTGGCCGGCTGAACAGCCTGGTCGGGAGTTCTCAGAGCCCAGGCAGCAATTGAATGCGACAGAATTTGCTTTCTTACCTGGTGCAGTCTTTTTTACATTGATGGTGCAGACGCGGACATATGTGGAGGCTAGATGGATGGCTGGACGGGGCTCCAGATGAATCTTCTGCAGCAGCAACACACAGGAAGGCGGGTGACCATGCCGCCCACTTGTGGGCCGAGGCATCCCGGAATCTTGACCGATGGTGAGTCTTCTCAGCACAGGTCGACTTCCAGGGTATTGGGGGAGCCGCTAGATAATGACCTCTAGTTTTAGAACAATACTGACGAGCCCCAGGACCTCTGAGGCGCTGTGTGCTGGGTATTTGGAAGGTGTCCAGTGCATGATGCTAGTTCAGCACAGCATACGGGCCTCCCTGGCTCAATAGCTTTCATCTCTGCGAGACTGCAAGTTACCTAAAGGTACAGGGGTTTCTCATAACATTCTGGCAGCATCAGCGGTGTCGGTGGGGATGGTGAGGCGGGGCACACCAATTGAAAATCAGGGTGCTGGGAGCTACCTTTGCAGAGTCAGCGTTAAGGGAAAAAGAATTAATGGTAATGTACAAAACAGGAGTAGTAGGGGCAATCAACTGAATCATCTCCCCTCCTCTGATTTCACCAATCTGGTTGTGACCCCTTTGGAACCCATTAAATAAGTAGATGTAAAACAGTCAAAAGTACTTCTTTTGCGTATAGGAAGAAAGGGGCTTCCTTAGAAGGATACAGGATCTCCCTTCTCAATGCACTCTTTATTCCAGACTCTCCAGAGGGACATTGTCTAGTCTAGTCTGGTCTAGTAGATACTTCCTCTCCTCTAGTACTGGGGGGATAAAGCCTTAAAAATGCAGGCCTCGTAAAAATCAGATGAGAGTTCTCCTTTGTCTCAAGCAGGCTGATTAGCAGTATTAGATCCTCATGATCCTACGAAAACTCTGCAGACCTTGTCTTTCCTCCAGATTGGATTAGGTAGTGCATGCCTCTTTGTCCTCGACTCCCCAATCTCTGAGTTTGGGAGCTCAGAGGGATATGAAGAACCTTCTGCTTTCTTTAAAGGATGAAATGAGAGGAAAGTTTGAGATCTCTGAGCACAATCAGGAAAACATCAAATAGACTTGTGAGATGATGGAAAATAAGATAGGTATATTGATGGAAAGGATTGGTAAAATGGAAGTTTCTGTCAAGGACCTTGCTAGACAAGTGGTCCTAAATAGACAAGAGATCCAGCAATTAAGGACTGGAGAGAAGCTCATGCAGGAGAGGTTAGAGACCCTGGAAAATAATATGAGAAGGAATAATATTAGGCTGTTGAATGTCCCAGAGGGTGCAGAATGGGACGATATCAAATCCTTTTGTGGTAGCCTTAGTGGGAGAATTCACCCCAGTCGCAGGTCACCTTAACCTGGAGGAAGACATTCAAAGAGTGCATCGGGACCCTTTCAAGAAAATTGCAGCTAGACAAAATCCTAGGAAAATACTGATTAACTTTGGATCTTATTCCAATAAGGAGAAAGTCGTTTTTGAAGCTCTCAAAGTAAATAGTTTTTCTAAGGTAAACTGGAATTCCGCATTAAATCTGATGTTTCCAGAGCAACGCAGTGGAAGTTGAGGAAGTATATGCAGGAATTTAGGTCCTCCGGGGCAACTGTTCAGATGTGATTCCCAGCTGCACTTAGAATTATGAGAGGTAACAAGATGCATAATATTAGGGACCCAAATGAAGTCTACATCTTTTTGGAACAGGTTAAGGCTTGTGAAAAGGTTTGTGATTTCAGCTGCCCACTGCAAAAAGAGCTCTTTGTGGTTTAATCTCTTTGGATTAACCCAATGAAAGCAGGGAGGGTTCCCCATGGGCGGGGGAGGGGGCTTGGGGCACAATGAAGGTTTTGCTATTTTTTTCTATCACAGGGTGTTGGAGCATACTGGAGAAAACTAAAAGAAATAGTTCTCATGGTATTTAGCTATGCAAATAGTTTGTATAGAGGCTTAGGATGTAATCTTTTGGGATGTCCAAGACTGAGCTAGCTCAGTTGAAGGTTTTATCCCGGCATGTGAATGGCCTTAGGGTTAAGGGACATAGGAAGAAGGTTTTTGAGCTTTTGAGATTGGCTGATGAAGAGGTGGCTATTTTCCAAGAGACTTACTTGCTACAAGAAGAATAGTATAGTATGTTGAAGCAGCTGAAATGGGTGGGTCAGTCTGTGAGCACCAACAAATCCTGTATGTTTAAAGGAATCGTGATTCAATTTAAGAAATCTATAAGGGTAATCCTGGGCAAAGTCATTGCAGATCATAAAGGGCGATGGTTGGTTGTTGAAGCAAATGTGTATGGATCTTGGATAACAATGGTAGACTATTATGGTTCCAATATAGATGACCCAGCACTCTTTCATGCTCTTCGTAATCAAATATTAGCTTCAAAACACCAAGTTCTGCTAGGGGTGATTTTAACATTCTTTTGGATCCAGTCTTCGACAAATCTACCACAAGAAGCACAGTGAATTCACCCAAAACAAGAGCTTGGGTGAAACAGGCAATGGTAGATTTCAGCCTGGTAGATATTTGGTGTTGAAATGGCGATATTGGTTCAAGATTTACCTTTTATAATAAAAAATATGTGCATCATTCAAGGATCAACTTCTTTTTAGTGGACAGGAGCCTGTATGGGAGAGTTAAGTATGTAGAGCATGCTCCGGAGCATTTGTCTGACCACTCTGCTGTGAGACTCCTCCTTAATCTTGATAGATTTTAGGAGTGTGGGCGGGTCTCCCACTTTCCTTCATTGGGTGATTGAACATTTTGAAAATAACTATGTTGCCAAAGTTTACTTCTCTGTTTAACACAATCCCTTTAGAGTTTAAGCAGGTCCAGGTCAAAAAGATACATGGGGAGTTTACTTCCTTCGTGTGGGCATCAAGAGTGGTTCACATCGCATGGAAGAAGCTGTGCAAGAGGAGAAGACAAGGAGGGGTGGCGAGCCCCAATTTTTATGAGTATCATCTGGCTTTCCAGCAAAAAAACTGTAAGAAGGTTATTGAACAACAGTTCTAGTTTTACTCCTCTATTTAATCACATGACTAGTTACTTTCAGGAAGCAGGGGATCATCTCTTATTTACATTTGGCAATCCAAAATATTTTAGGAAGATCAGGTTAAAGTTCTTGACAGCGGCTTGCAAGATATGGTTCAAGGTTTGGAAAGATGTACGGAGATCCTACAATAGATATTTGGCCCCTGTCTGGGACTCACCAGGCACCGCTGAATGTCTTCAAGAAAAATTATCTCTTCCCTTAAGGGAGAAGGGGCTGGTGAAGTGGGGTTAAGCTTTGGAGGATCATGCCCTGTTGACATGGTCTACACTTACCGAAAAATTGGGATGTGTCTTCTCTAAAATCAAGTATTATCAATTGGTGAGCAGGGCAAGTGCTCTATCGAAGGAAGGGCAAGGACAAAGGGAGAACATCTGGGGAAGAAGCTGGTGCAGAGATGTACCCTCCATAAAGAGGTTGCCTTAAGGTACTGGAAGTTAATGGAAGTTGGGGAACAATCCACTCCTCTACCAGAGAAGAAATGGGAAAAGGATCTGCCATCGCTGAATGTCACCACTCTCTGGCAAGTATCAATGTCTACACTTTGGGCTATGGTTAAATCTGCCTCCTTGAAGAAAAAATATTTGCTCACATTGCATAGGGTTTATTGGATGCCAAAGAAGCTGACAGCTGTGGGGAATCCTAGGAAGAAGTGTCCCCGTTGCAACAAAGAGAGGGTGGATGATCTCCATATGTTTTGGCAGTGTCCGATGCTACACCAGTTTTGTCAGGATGTGGGTAAGATAATTATGGACGTGATTGGTCCAGAAGTTAAGGTAAGCCTTTTAATAGTAATATTTGGGGTGGTCAGGGGGAAGAGCTGAGCTGGAAGATATACGACTCTGTAAGAGAACTTTATTGTTCATGTTAATTCTCCTGGCCCATCTGGAGATATGTTTGAATTAGGTGATCCCTTTGGCTCAGCCATTACACTAATGGATGACATCAGTTACAAATTTGTATCAGTCAGAACACAGCATTGCTCTAAAAAAAGTGATAGTTTTTGGGCACTCTGGAAAAGGGTGTAACTTCACAGAAACAGGCTCATAGGGATGTGCTACAGATCGATGATGTCCAATGATTAAGAGATCCCACAAAGCCTGTTTCTTTGGCTATGCTGAGTAAAGTGATAACCTGTTTGTTACTAGAGGATTTGGAAAGTAGGTATGGTCTTGTGTGGCTTGTGAGCAGACGAGGCGGTCACTAAGGGATCTCCCTAAGCTTGAGGTTCCGGTCTGGGATCTGACTCTGCTGCACCCTTAGCCTGTGTGAATTCACTACGAGGACAAAGAAAATGAGTGAATTTATGAGTGAGTTACTTGGTGCATATGTGGCTGTATGTTTAACTGAATGAGTGCATTAGTAGCTGTATGGGTGAGTGAATGTGTGCATGAGTGACTATGGTTGAGTGACTGGATGTATCAGTCACTGTATGGCTGAGTGAATGGTTGCACAGTGATTGTATGGGTGGCTGACTTGATGCATACGTGGCTGTATGGCTGAGTGAATGTGCATATGAGTGATTGGATAGGTGAAGGAATCAGTTAATGAGTGATATGGTTGAGTGACAGGGTGGGTCATTGTCTGTGTGGGTGAGTGATTGAGTGCATGAGTGGCTCAATGGGTGAGTGACTGGGTCTGTCAGTGTATGTATGGGAAAGTAAATTACTGCATGAGTGACTGTATGGGTGAGTGGCTTAGTGCATAAGTGGCTGTAAGGCTGACTGAATGGGTGCATAAGTGGCTCTGTGGAAGAGTGAATGTGTGCATGAGTGGCTGTATAGTTGAGTGATTGGATGTATCAATCACTGTATGGGGGAGTGAATAGCTGCACAAATGTCTGCATGGGTGGCTGACGATGCATAAGTGGCTGTGTAGCTGAGTGAATGTGTGGTTGTATAGGTAAGGGAATGAGTGTATGAGTGACCGTATGGTTGAGAGACTCGGTGTATCAGTGTCTGGATGAATGAGTGAATGCGTGCTTGAGTGACTGTATGGCTGAGTGACTGGCTGTATCAGTGTCTGTATGCATGAGTGAATGGCTGCATGAGTGAATGTATGGGTGAGTTACTTGGTGCATATGTGGCTGTATGTTTGACTGAATAGGTGCATGAGTGACTGTATGGGTGAGTGAATGTGTGCATGAGTGACTGTATGGTTGAGTGACTGGATGTATCAGTGGCTGTGTGGGTGAGTGAATGGCTGCACAAGTGACTGTATGGGTGGGTGACTTGATGCATAAGTGGCATTGTGGCTGAATGAATGTGTGCTTGAGTGGTTGTATTGATGAATGAATGGGTGCATAAGTAACTAGGTATTTGAGTGATTGGTGCATCAGTGTCTGCGTGGGTGAGTGAGTGGGAGTATGAGTGACTCTATGAGTGAGTGATTGGGTGTGTCAGTGTCTGTATGGGTGAGTGAATGGCTGCATGAGTGACTGTATGGGAGAGTTGCTGAGTGCATATGTGGCTGTATGGCTGACTGAATGGGTGCATGAGTGACTGTGTGGGTGAGTGGCTGGGTGCAAATGTGGCTGTAAGACTGACTGAATGGATGCATTAGTGGCTGTATGTGTGAGTGAATGTGTGCAGGAGTGACTGTATAGTTGAGTGACTGGATGCATGAGTGGCTGTATGAGTAAGCCTATGGCTGCATGAGTGACTGTATGGGTGAGTGACTCTGTGCATAAATTGCTATATGGCTGAGTGAAGGTATGCTTAAGTGGTTGTATAGGTGAGTAAATGGGTGCATTAGTAACTGTATAATTGAGTGACTCTGTGCATCATTGTCTGTGCGGGTGAGTAAATGGGAGCATGAGTGACTCTATGGGTGAGTGACTGGGTGTGACACTGTCTGTATGGGTGAGTGAATGGCTGCATGAGTGATTGTATGGGTGAGTGGCTTGGTGCATAAGTGGCTGTATGGCTGTCTGACTTAATGTATCAGTGGCTGCATGGTGAGTGAATGGCTACATGAGTGACTATGGTTGAGTGTCAGGATGCATCATTGGCTGATTGGGTTACTTAATGGGTGTATAAGTGGTTGTATAAGTAAGTGAATGGGTACATGAGAGGTTGAATGAGGGAGTGAATGGGTGTATAGGAGTCTGTAAGGGTGAGTGACTGGCTGCATTAGAATATGCATGGATTATCTACTACTGATGCAACATTAAATAACTTACCTGAATTACTGCCGAAAAATGTCCTTTGATATGTATTTAATGAGAAAGAAGAGAAATAATAGTTAAAGTTTGATATAATTATTATATATATTTGTTATACCTGGTATCCTTGGCTTGGTCCCCCTTTTTTTTTTTGCCTGCACTTTCCATGTTCTGACTGTGTGCTGGACTCTGTTGTTGCTGTTTTTGGTACTCTGGGCACTTTACCACTGCTGACCAGTGCTAAAGTGCAAGTGCTCCTATGTAAATTGTATGTGTAATTGATTTTTACATGATTGCCATTCATGGTTTACTAGTAAGTCCCTAGTAAAGTGCACTAGCGGTGACCAGGGTCTGTAAATCAAATGCTACTAGCGGGCCTGCAGCACTGGTTGTGCCACCCACATAAGTAACCCTGTAAACATGGCTCAGACTTGCCACTGCAGTGTCTGTGTGTATAGTTTTAAACTGTCAATTTGACTGCCAATTCGACTTGGCAAGTATACCCTCTTCCCAGGCCTAAAACTTCCCTTTTTATGCATGTAATGCACCCTTAAGTAAGACCCCAGGTAGCCCCATGGGCAGGGTGCAGTATATGTTAAAGGTGGGACATGTACTGATGTGTTTTACATGTCTTAACAGTGGATACTGCAAAATCCGTTTTTCACTGTTGCAAGGCCTATCTCTCTCATAGGTTAACATGGAGGCTGCCTTTAAATTACTTTTAAGTTCAGTGTCCCTTTGGAAGCACATAGAAATATGGAATTTGGTGTCCCTGAACTCACAATAAAAAAAAATAACATATTTTAGTAAAGTTGGTTTTTAAAATGTGAGTTTGAAAATGCCATTTTTAGAAAGTGGCCATTTTCTTTCTTTAACCATTCTGTGACTCTGCCTGTTTGTTGATTTCTTGTCTGGGTGAGACTGGCAGTTAGGCTGTTTGTAAATACCCTCTAGACAGTGAGATAAAGGGAGCTGGGGTGTAGCCTGCATATCCTGATGAGCCATCGGAGCTGGAGTGGAGGGAGGAGTGGTCGCTTACACCGGAATGGGCTGTGCCTGCCCTTGCACAATGCATTCTCCAACCCCTGGTGTATGTCGGGGCCAGGCCTTGGCAAGGCAGGATCCTGTGAACAAAAGGGACTTTCCTTTGAAGTTTGCCTAATTTAAAGGCAGAAAGGGGTATAAGTAGTGGACCCAAGCCCTCAGATTTGTAGATTACTTCTGGAATCAAGAAAACCTCTGCCAAGGACATGAGCATAAGAGCTGGAGGAGGAGTACTGCCCCTTTGCCTGGTTGGCCTGCAGTTGCTGCTTTTGCCTAAAATGGGGACAAAGACTGGACTTTTTGGTATATTCTTGCTTGTGAATAATCTCCAAGGGCTTGAACTGAGCTTGCCTCCTGTTTTGAAGTCTCAGGGTCATCAAAGTCTTCCTCTGCCAGCACCTGGAATCTCTGCTGGGACTCCTACCCTGCCAAGCGGTGTTGTATCCATTCCCTGGGCCCTTGAGAGGTGAAAATGGCAGAACAAGGACAGAAATCCACACACAGAACACCACATGGCTAAAATCGACACTCCACCTGCATCGCGGTTGGGAGATTGAAGCACCAAAGCTGAAGAAAAGATGCAACACTCTCTTGCAGCTGCTGTAACAATGCAAACCCCATGCAGCTCAGTTTTCCTACACTGTGCGACCGGATTTCTCACGCGTTGGGACTGGGCGTCAAAGTCATCGTGAACCTGCACAGATCTTAGGTGCCCTGCCTAGAAATCGGCACATCGCTCTCTTGCAGGAGAGGAAAACAAAGCATAGCCGACCCCCCCGGGATAAGAAACAATGCACAACCTCATTTTAGAGTAAGGAATCAATGCATCACTGACTTTTCTGATGCATGCTCGCCCGTGCAGCTTTATTTTTCTGACACAAATCAGGTACTTTGTGTAAAATCAATGTCTCAATTGTTTTCTATGGAGTAAGACTCCTATTCTTTTGAAAATTGATATCTTAACTTGTGTTTGTTGGATGTTTGCCATTTTGGTCTTGTTTAATTTAGATAAATATTACCTATTGTTCTAATCTGGTGTGGTGTCCATTTTGTAGTGTTTTCATTGTATTACTATGGTGGTCATTCTGACCCTGGCGGTCTTTGACCGCCAGGGCGGAGGACCGCGGGAGCACCGCCGACAGGCCGGCGGTGCTCCAATGGGGATTCCGACCGCGGCGGTAAAGCCGCGGTCGGACCGGCACCACTGGCGGGGTCCCGCCAGTGTACCGCGGCCCCATTGAATCCTCCGCGGCAGCGCAGCTTGCTGCACCGCCGCGGGGATTCCGACCCCCCCCTACCGCCATCCAGATCCCGGCGGTCGGACCGCCGAGATCCGGATGGCGGTAGGGGGGGTCGCGGGGCCCCTGGGGGCCCCTGCAGTGCCCATGCCACTGGCATGGGCATTGCAGGGGCCCCCGTAAGAGGGCCCCTACATGTATTTCACTGTCTGCTGCGCAGACAGTGAAATACGCGACGGGTGCAACTGCACCCGTCGCACAGCTTCCACTCCGCCGGCTCGATTCCGAGCCGGCTTCATCGTGGAAGCCTCTTTCCCGCTGGGCTGGCTGGCGGTCTGAAGGCGACCGCCAGCCAGCCCAGCGGGAAAGTCAGAATTACCGCCGCGGTCTTTCGACCGCGGAACGGTAACTTGACGGCGGGACTTTGGCGGGCGGCCTCCGCCGCCCGCCAAGGTCAGAATGAGGGCCTATGTGTGTTGGTACAGATACTTTGCATATTGCCTTTGAAATAAGCCTGACTGCTTGTTCCAGGATATCAGGGGGGTGAGCAGGGGTTATCTTAAGGAGGAATCTCCATTGCCCTGACTGCAGTGAGGGTCCCTCCTTGGACAGAGTGCAGACGGAGGGCCAACCAGAGACTCCATTTCTAACACTATTAAAAGTTGTTAATCTCTAATATAAAATGTATTATTAATAACAAAACACAAGCAACTTTTGTTGTTTTATTTAGCAGGTATACATATTATGTAGACATGTGATATTCACAAGTCCACTATTCTCAGCTGCTATACATTTTTTTCTATAAAAGAGGTGTAAAGTTGCTCATCACTGAACAGTGGGGAGGGACAGCTGTAGAGACCTGGGACATACCCTGTATGGATATAGCACTTTTTTTAAGATCAACATTACTTTGTATCTTAGTTGTAACTTCACAGTATTCACTCCAAACATGTGTCGCTGTGAATTGCACTCATTAAAATTTCTACAAAAATGTACTTAAGCAAAATTACTAGATTAAAGAAAAGTACCTATGCTAACAACGTGTTGCTTATTATTATACCTGTTACAAAACTATGAAGAGATGTAATCCACCATTTACATTTTTCATTTGCTTCTAGACACGTAGGCTGCGTATTTTCTTAAAGATTTATTATCTATATACACAGAAGACTTATAGGCATTTGTCCTTAGCAATATGATCCATATATTCATCCACAGTTCATTTGTCCACAGCTTTTATTGATATCACCCTTGATAAGCCAAATGGTGTTTTAAGCAGTGATGATTGATGTACTGTGAAGTCTGTATTACTGTTTTTTTCCTTAAAACTATTTGAATACATTTCATGCACACAACACTTTTTTTTTATATCTTATTGAAGACACCACCCTTGTTAGACCAAATAATGTCTTAATAATTCACCTAGAAAGAAGACTGTATTCAATATTGTGCACCCATCCACCTTGGAATATTGGTTGAAGAAATAATAAATAAGAATTAGGAAGCTTGAAAGGTATTTTATGCTTGAATTGCAGACTGCTATCATTGCATTCTGTCCATCCAGTTGGCAACTTTAAATATACAGCATAATGTATAGATGCAATATTAATGCCGTTATGGAAGATGGTAGCCAAAGTACAGTACGTTTTCATAGAAAAATATATTTGTCCTTCTTTAAAACTTGTAATCTCAGTGTTCAATTTTGATCCATCTGCTCCACATTGTTGAAATATTGTTATAATGTATTTGCCATTTCTCTCTTTCTCTCTATAATCAATGTAGACAACTCATTTGATTTACAAGTTGGGTACATTATGTTTGATCACTTCTTTTTATTAGATCATAAAAAAAAAAAAAAACACTTTTACAATCTGGAAGAGTTAAGTAGAGAAATCGCTCAGACTGGATTTCAGTCATAGATGAGAAATAGCAATCTTCACACTCATGGTTCCATATATAACTAAGTCCAAATATATTATAAATATTTATATTTTCCTCTTCTAAAATTCCAGGGATCAGTATAATAAATCCCTGTGCATCTTGTGAAGCATTCAGAGTATATTCTACAGATCCACTATATTTGTCTACTTGTTCTCAAATTCCTTACGCAGATTGTATTACTGTTCTGTTTCGAGGTAAGCATTGAAGGGAGTTAAAAAGTGTTGTACACAATGTGTCCCATGGTTTTTCTTGGATTGTATTTACAACATGTGGCAGATGGAATAGAAATTGAGAACAACATTAGCTTAGAACTTAACACCATTAGTTTTATCCAACTGGTAATCAACAATATCTCCATCCTTTTCCAGTTTTTCTTTCTTCACACCTCCTTCTTTAGTTGGGTTTCTGTCTTCTCTATAATTTTTTTTGACTGTTTTGTCAGTTTCTGCTTAGTACATAGTATCTGTTTTTCACAAACAGGGTACTGTACTAAATCAAGAGTATATTTACTTCTTAACCTGTTGTACTCTCTCACGCAATTGACATCTGCACTTAGCCTCTTTTCATCAAAATCATTCAGCAACAAACCAGCTAATGTTCGAAATTGTGACAATGCAATATATGATATTTCTTCTTTAAAAACTGTACTTCCAATATTAATAAATGCAGCATCAACACTCAAGCCTTGAGACTTGTGGGCCCCTACAGCATATGCAAGACAAATTGGAAACTGTTTTCTTCAGACATACAAACAATGCACAAGCAAAAATCACACAACGCATTGTCCAGTCTGCTTCACACCATCAACCTGAATAAACTTGACTGCTAGGAAGTCAACCTCGTCATGGTTAGGAAAATGACTAAACTCAACAATTCTACCCATGGCACCATTTACCAACCCTTGTTCAACATTTAGGGGGTTATTCTAACTTTGGAGGAGTGTTAATCCGTCCCAAAAGTGACGGTAAAGTGACGGATATACCACCAGCCGTATTACGAGTTCCATAGGATATAATGGACTCGTAATACGGCTGGTGGTAAATCCGTCACTTTTCCGTCACTTTTGGGACGGATTAACACCTCCTCCAAAGTTAGAATAACTCCCTTAGTCTTAAAATTGTTCTACAGTTCTTGCAGACACATAAAGACTTTTTTAGTCGAGCAGTGCAAGAAACAGATTTCTCCAAAGACTTCAACTTATCTTGTAATTTTTCACAGAGTAGTATAGTTACTCCTTAGCGTTACATTTTGTCAACAGCAGTAATCTATAAAATATTTTAATTCTCTCATTTTAGTAATTCTTCATTAAAGGCAGCCCATTCAAGGAGTTTGTGCCACTGTTGCACCATTTTTTTTGGAGCAACGGTGATGCAAAACCAGCACCATGTTTACAAAATGGCACTAGACATATTTTCTGTCGCTTTCACAAGGCTTGTGTAATTCTTTAGAGCACCGCCTCACCTTGCATTTTTTACCAAAGATTAAATGCAAGGTAGGTGTTACCTCGTAAAATATGACTCTAGCCTGTTTGCATCAGATTTACAAGCCTCTTAAAAAAAGGCACACACTAGGAAAAAATCACTCTAGTCTGCATTAGCATCAAAATTGTAATGCCTAGTCAGACCTCATGTTAAAATAATGCACAGGCACTGCTATGTAAGGAGAACACATCCTGGCAACCCACAGGACACTATTGACCTGTGCTACACCACCTTGGAACCCACAGATGACGCCAGTGACGATGCAAGGCACCACCAGCACCACTGCATGACTCACCATCTCCACCACAGCATTGAGAAAGGCAGCGCAGGAGGAAGGAATGCATTTTTCGTCAAAGAACAACAATTATCATTTGAAGCGGGAGTCAATCAAATGGCTGCTCCAAGAAATTGCACCTGCTATTATGGCAAGAGCAGGAAGGCAAACCAATATTCCACCCCTCACAAGGATCCTGGCTGTGCTGCACATGCTAGCCTCTGGTGTCTTCCAAACAACTGCAGCATGAGTGTGTGGAATACCCCAGTCCTCCTCTTAATTCCTGCCTAATGTGCTGGATGCCATCATCTGCCTAACTCTCCCCCACATTCTCTTCCCCAACACCAAACAACTCCAGCAGGAGATCAAATTAGGTTTCTATGCCATGGCTGGGTTTCCTCAAGTTTTGGGGGCCATGGATGCACACAAGTGCAAGTTGTCCCTCCTGCTCCTACGGAACACCTGTATCGCAACAGGAAGCATACAGATTCAATAAATATGCAGGCCATTGTGGACCATCGGGGCTTCTTTACAAACATGGCAGCAAAATATCCTGGAAGCGTTCACAATGCCTTCATCTTCGGGTGCTCAATCATCAATCAACCTTTCCAGAATGGACAATATGGAAATGGCCTGCTTGTAGGTAAGCCAGCAGACAATACATAACACTTAAAAATATAAGATACACAGGCCAAACAATGCGCATAACACACTCTGCACACATTGATAGTCACTCATTTATGACTGCACATCAACACATATGCACCATGCATCACTACACATATCCAATGCACATCACCCACACTTAGGGCCCTATGTTCAAGACCCTACCACTAGTAGAGCATCACTTTTACTCATGCTCTGGTGGAGCAATGCCCACTCAGCATTTACAAGGCAGTTTCAAGCCACTTTTTGTGTCTTAATGCTGTCTCCTAAATGCTGCACCTTCACACACATCTCTTAGGAGCATATATAGATACCTGTGGTGCTGTCGTAATGCTACCTTACTGTCATATCTATGATGCTAAGGCGTAATTAAGGTGGCCATTCACCTGTGCTATGTAACAAAGTAGCAATAGGCATGCATGTTGTTAGTTTGCAAACTCTTGCACCATAAACCAGCCGATTGACCTACGGAAACACCCTATATGCAGGAATAACAACCAAACTCCTAACAAAGCTGCAAAGAATCCAGATCGCATCTGCCCGCCTCATTCTGGACATCCCATGCCACAACCACATTTCCCCCCACCTCAAAGACCTTCACTGGCTACCAGTATCAAAGAGGATCACCTTCAAACTCCTCATCCACACACACAAGGCCCTCCACGACACAGCCTACCTCAACGACAGACTCACCTTCCACACCCCCACCAGCAATCTTCGCTCCGCCAGCCTTGCCTCGATCTCCCACATCTGCCGCACTACCACCAGAGGAAGATCCTTTTCTCAAATAGCTGCCAAGACCGGGAACTCCCTACCGCTCCACCTTCGCCAGACCAAAAACCTCTTGACATTCAGGAAACGCCTCAAGACATGGCTCTATGACCAGTAGCTCCCCCCCAGCGCCTTGAGACCCTAACGGGTGATTAGTGCGCTCTATAAATCCTTGATTGATTGATATCATGTTTGCATCAAGTATAGTGCAGACAAAAGGGGGCACTCCTCCCACGCAGGGATGCCTGAAAAAATGGCACAGTGAAAATCACAAGGTTTCAATGTGCAATTGTTTTAGCTCAGTTCAAATGCCTGCTCAGGGCAGGCATAATAGTGATGCCCCTCTCATAATCCATGGGTATCCCTGACCTTTGCTGCATTAGCATCCTAATCATTTTTACACTAGTCCAGCTAAAGCACCATAACTGCGTGAAACATTTTGACTCTGTCTTGGTAATGACATCCATGTTGCGCCAGATAGTAAATACTGCACAACCATGGTGTTGTTAGGAGGAGCAAGCGGGATGCATGAAAACAAGCGTATTGTTAGCAGTGCACCATGTCCTAATACTATGATCCTCATATACGAGCCCCTAGTGCCTTCGTAGCGTCACTTTTTGGGATGCTCTGGAGGCACTGTGCACTGCACCATATCTACAAGGTGGAGTTAAGCCACTTATATGACTTAACTTTACCTTGTAAATACTGACCCTTCACACACAGTACTTTGCATGGAAGGGGCGTGCAATGGATGTTGCTGTTGGTATCCATCCACAATAACCATTGCACTTTTGCACTGCTCCACATGTACGGGAAAAGGGCAACATAATACATCATCACAAACGTATACTCCAGCCAATGGGTGGCATTACCATTATGCAAGCAGGAGAAATGCCTGATTTCACTAAAGTAATTTCCAGCTTGCTATGTCTGAGTCTTCCTACAGCACACATATTAATACTACACATCAATTATTGATTGGTCATGTGCAGAAAAGAATATCTCTCTGCACATAATCAATCACAGCCACAACACAGGCATCTGTGCACCATGGTGCTTTGGTTCCCATGTTACAGCTTGGCACCTTACTCTGTGCCATGGCAGGGGCTGAGGACAGAAATGCACTGTATCTGGTAGATACGGTGCATTGTTGACCTTTCATGGTGGTGCAGGGTAGTACATCAACACATGTAATGCCCCGTCTTATTCCACAGGGCCTTGTAAATCAGCTGCATATATTGCAAGAGATATGAAGCCACTATGCCACACTTTACATGATGTTTACGCATACACATGCATGTCTGACAGAAAATATGGATAACAGCTCTGTATGCAAAGGACGTGTACAATGTCCACAGGAGGTGGGAACATGCAACACACAGGGCACAACACATGCCTCATGGCCCACACAAACTAGGAGAAAACTCACACAGCATGGCTCATTGGCAGGTCCCATGTCATTGGACACATGTGTGAACATCTACAACGTCACACACATCAGACATGGGTGAAGTGTCATGGCACACAAATCACACTATCAGCAAGCCCCTAAGCCTGTATCCTTGACTGGAAGGTGCACTATTACACACCACTACAATCATGCATGGAAATAGGAAACACCCATAGCAAATCTGTATCCCTAATTCTCAAACAAGGCCAGTTGGTACAAAACACAAGGGCAAATCTAACACTGTCTCTCCTCTTCCATTTCAGCTGACCAAGGTTATGGCATCCAGACCTGGTTGATGACTCCCTATGTGAATCTACAGAGTGACAGTGAAAAACCTACAATGTGGCAGAGTCCACACCCGGAATGTAGTTGAGCGTATATTCAGCATTTTTAAAGCAAGATTTCAATACCTAGATGTCTCAGATGGGAGATTGCTGCACTCCCCTCCACTGGTGTGTAAGGTTATTGTTGTCTGTACATATGTCTGCGGACTAATGTCCCCTGGGAGGATCAGGGAGAGGACTCCAGGGTGTAGGTCGAGGACAATGATGACCTACCTCAGGATGGGGAAGAGCTATGTACCACTGCTGGGGCACGCAGACATGTAGACATTGGTGACAATTGCTTCTCTTAACTTTCACGCTTAAAATTTAATTTTCAAACAACTTGTGAATAAATCACTAAACCACGCAAGTGCCTTGAAGTATCTGTCACATGAAAATGCAACTGCCAATAATACACATTTAGGAAAGCAAGACTAGGTGAAAACAGTGGGAAAACAAGTAGAATCATACTCAGGAACACCATGGAACTACACACAAAGCAATCAGAATGGAATGTGCAGGTGTAATGTTTGCTATGTCAGTGTAACGTGCATGTCACATTGAAACATATCTGTAACACACGTCTTTTGGGCTGTAATTTGACAACAGCCACAATGTTACTCCTTGTGAGGAATGTTATCCAGATATCAGCCCCTAGTAGGACAAGAGCAGTTAGTGCCCACTATAGGGGGTCAATGTCAGCAATGTGACAACACTATTTGTTCATGTCCCAGGAGAAAACATTCTAACCTATCCCTCAGTGACAAACACATGCATGACAAATAGTGTTTGACACACAGAGAATACAGTACCAGTATGTCAAGGCCTGTCCCACTCAAATAAGTGCTAATCTCCCATGTATGTTTAAAAATGTCATTGAATCACTCATTTCCTTGTCATACTCTATCGCTCAATCTTGACACAGACATATTTACATATGCATATGTGTACCAATACTGTCAGGAGTACACATACAATCCATCCACACTCATTGTGCATCTCACAAAGGATGTTGGAAGCAGCTGTGTGTGAGTGAGTGCCCATGTTAAACAGACACATATTGAATGGCAGCTGAGATACTCCTGTACTGAACTGGCACAGCCAATTTGTGGAGGTGACTTAGAGACCGCTCAAGTGCTGTGTTAGGAGTACAGTTCCTTCCTCCATACAATGCATAATTAATGGTTAACATTGCTTGCCCTGTAGCAAACGCAAGGTTCATTGTCAAAAAGATACAATGACGTTCATGAAGGACTAGACAATGAGGAGGAGGAAGATGAGTGCCAAATGCTCATTGTCTAAACACTGCCAGCAATGTGGCAATTGAGGCCTACATTACACCGTTGGGCTTCTACAGGTGGGAATGTCTAAACAATTCCATCAAATTAATTCACAATACAATGTTGTACATATGCAAGACCATAAACATAAACACAGACATTGTGTTGGCCAAATGACATCCTAGTTACACTGTCAGCAAGCTTACCTGTGCGTTCACCCAGCACAAACAAGTATGAGTGGTGCATATGTAAACTGACAATAAATGTACTCTGTGGCTATAAACATTTACGTGTCTCACTATGTACCAATGCAGTGCCTAAATAATAAAGGCTCATATACAATTCCTAATCACATACCCTTGTATTTCCCAGTAGATAAGAGTCCAAGGCTGACGGAAATCTCCTGTGAGTCCCTTTTAGATAATAGGACAAGGCTGACAGAAATCCCCTGTAAGTCCCTAGTAGATAATAGGGCAAGGCTGATATCAACATCTTGGAAGACCCTAGTACATAATAGGGCAGGGGAGTGCAGACATACATTTGGAAACTTGCACTTGAGTGTGCAATGACATGTAGCCTGCCATTCCTATCTGATTGCAACTCTGCCATGCACAGTGTGTGCTGGAAGAGAATTAGGTGCAAAACTACATGGTGAGGAATTGTACTGTCAAAGTGTATGTTGAAAAAACATTGTCATAAAATGAAATTTAATGTATCCCCTGGATGCCCCAGGCTCTCTGTGGCTCGCAATTGTGAGCATGGACAAATTCTAAGATTCTTCATAGCTCCTGGTGTTTGGGAAACCACCTCTTAACACTTGCAAACAGTAGCAATGTATCTACAAAGGGTAACATGTTAGTCACTGATATGAGCAAACATTGTTCTAAAGGAGTGTTATGACCCATGAATGGATCTTGATGGTTACTGAATTGATATCCCAGACATACGACTGCAGTAGGAAGAAGAAATCACACAAGAAGAACGCAAACCAAGCACGTGCTTGGCATGACAAACTCATCCATGGTACATGTCTGTCCTAAACATCACAACACTTGCCTGCATGGGGAACTGTAAGTTGCCCATCTTGCATGACAGGCTGAGGTCTGCACCACTGGACACACATTAGACAGACACACAAATGCACTGTCATGAGGTGGGTTAGGTGACCACAATCTAGTGAAAATCTAATGCATTCCAGGTGATCAAGGGTATTATGTGAGTGAACATGTCTAACACATGGTTTATCTATCCCAGTGTAAATGTCATATCTGTGTAGTCAGATCCCTAAAAGGCATATACCTCCACATAGGTAGCCACTTACAGAAAACATGTTGTATGCATGAGAAGACAGGCAGGTGTGAAATGATGAAGCTTCTGTAAAGCAAGTGGCTCGACAATTACATCACCGCACTTGCTATCACCATGTAAATTAAACACCACCACTCCTTGCATGACAGCTTGCTGTCTATACAGTAGGATAAAGCACAAATTGTCTGACATGTGCGCAGTCCTATATGTGGGTGTATGGTTAGTCCATCGCAATGTTGGGTGTGAACTGATGTATTTTCAAAAGTGACTAAATATAGGGGCATATTCACAAGAAACTGATGCATTGGCTATGATGAACAACTTTCATAGGATTGCAATGCATACAACTAACAACACCATGGTAGCGCTGAATTCACAATACGGTAAACCATGGCACTCTTTAGCACTCCTGAGCCGAAAACAATGGACACAGTTGAGGCGCTTTGCTGGACTGTCAGCACAAATTATTGCACTAGGCTATAAAGGCTGATGAAAACCCACAGTATATAGCACTAGCATCAGTTTAATGCCTGCCGTGGCTATTTGTTGCAAAATGAGGCAAGAATGGTGCAAAGATATCTAGTTACTTTTGCAGTGAAATAGCTATTTTGACCTACCTGCAGGGTTATGTCCATCTTGCCCACATTGCACCTTGCATAAGTATGATGTGCCGCAATGGGTTTACAAAGGGACACAATGCTAGCATTGTGCCACTTTGAATATAATGGTGCATGCTGAGGCCTGGTTTAATGCCACAGAAGTGTAATATTGTTGACACTATGGAGGCAGAAATGTGTGCAAGGGCCTTTTAAATGTGTCCAATTGGTGGCACATAAGGCCACCCTATGAAGCTCACATTGACATGACTCATGGGAAATGTTGCCCATGTGTTGTCTGGTCCTTGTAAGGCATGTACCATCACAAATGTAAACTTAAAAGACACACCTTAAACACATGGAATTTGAGCAGGATGTTGACCTGACATATCCACATGTAACAGAACACTATACATGACAGTTCACATGTAAAAAAAACATTTTGCCAAAGACACATGCATTTTTGTTTTTTTAACATACCTTGTGTCAAAACAATTGACGCATTTCCGTTATGCGTGTTTTTTATGGCATTGCATATACCAAAAATGATGCATATCATGCAATGAGTTGGAAATGCCTAATGTTGTGTGGGCAAGTGACATAAAAAATCACACAAAAACACAACGCACCATCAAAAAAGTAATGCATCATCACAGGAAGTGAGGTGATGGATGTACCATGCACACCAGGAACTGCAAAATTATTTTCACTTCTGTTATAGTCATAGGTGGTCATTCCAACCCTGGCGGTCCATGACCGCCGGGTTGGAGGACCGCGGGAGCACCGCCGACAGGCCGGCGGTGCTCCAATGGGCATTCCGACCGCGGCGGTAAAGCCGCGGTCGGACCGGCAACACTGGCGGTCACCCGCCAGTGTACCGCCGCCCATTGGAATCCTCCAAGGCGGCGCAGCTAGCTGCGCCGCCGAGGGGATTCCGACCCCCCCTACCGCCATCCAGTTCCCGGCGGTCCGCCCGCCGGGAACCGGATGGCGGTAGGGGGGGTCGCGGGGCCCCTGGGGGCCCCTGCAGTGCCCATGCCACTGGCATGGGCACTGCAGGGGCCCCCGTAAGAGGGCCCCTAAATGTATTTCACTGTCTGCTGCGCAGACAGTGAAATACGCGACGGGTGCAACTGCACCCGTCGCACAGCTTTCACTCCGCCGGCTCGATTCCGAGCCGGCTTCATCGTGGAAGCCTCTTTCCCGCTGGGCTGGCGGGCGGCCTGAAGGCGGCCGCCCGCCAGCCCAGCGGGAATGTCAGAATTACCGCCGCGGTCTTTCGACCGCGGAACGGTAACCTGACGGCGGGACTTTGGCGGGCAGCCTCCGCCGCCCGCCAAGGTCAGAATGAGGGCCATAGTCTTTTTTGCCTGTTTTGGTGAGAGGAGGTGTTTTGGAACTCTGTGCCAGAGAGTGGTGTTTGAGGTGTATTTTGTGCAATCTACTGTCCTAATTTTGTCCATAGCCTCTGTATTGTCCGGTTTATTAGGCTTTTATATTGTATTGTCATTGTATTGTATTGTTGGGTGTCTGTCTCTGGGGTAGCATAGTTTGGTAAGTTACTTGGGGTTTGTTTGGGTTATTATTTTTGCGGTTCAGTGTATGGAGGGTGAGTTGGACAGAATGTCTGGAAGGGAAAGGGCACATCACCTCAGGGCTGAACAGTTAGGTGGTTTCATCTGGCTGGTGCTCCATTATCTGCCCAACATGGTGTTCTTGGGTGTGCAAATGATCCAGGGCTTCCAGAATGAGGTGAGGAAGCTGAGGTGGGGGAAGGTCCTCTCCCAGATGAACTGTATCTTTATGGTGGAGCAGACTGACCAGCAACTAAATCGTTGCTGGGCAGACATTGTCAGCAGGGAGCATGACCTTCGAGAGCACATTTGGACTGAGGTCAGAAGAACTTTGGGTGAGTACACAAACTTTATGATTGATTATTGCTTTACAATTGCAGGTACATGTATCTTGGTCATAGGGCCTCCTTTAGCAAGATAAGGCAAATGGCAGGGTTGTAAGTAAGTGTTGTAAGTATAGTGTTGATGCAAAAAGAGCAATAATGACAATGGGAACACTGCACCATTAAGGAGACAAAATGCTTAGTCCTGACCTTGTCCACTGGATTTTGCCACTTAATTCTGTTGTACACCAATGCCGACACAACCATGTCATGGTGGAAGAATACATGGTTACCAGGAACATGTGTCAATGTCAACTAAGTGCCTGCTACTGCTGTATGTTGCATAGTCACATACTATTGCTGTCACAAATCACACAGGAGTAAAGGCAGTCATGGCTGAGTGTGTCCTGTGAGTCATGCATGTGCAGAGTGACATCACAATTACCAATGTTTACTAACGTTTGCAGTATGAAGTCGTCTGCAATTAGTTAACAATGTAGCCATGACATTTATGTTAGGTTCCTGCACATTGTGTACATGTCAGCCTGGCTTAACAATGTATGCCACTGAGACATTTAAGATGCCATTATTGAGTATTTATGAACATAGGTATACTAGTGACACTGGCAAGTAATATCCGATATGCAATACTTGCCCAAAGTCTTCATAGTGCAACATTCACAGTGCCATAGAGAGGTAGAAAGTTTCAAAGCCTCTGAAGCATCCAGTGTGTAACAATCTGTATATGTCATGTACTGTGCAAGTGTTGTGTGTGCAGTTGTATGTTGTATGCAATGCCATGTATCAAGGTCATGTATACTACCACAAACATAGTAGGTTTAACCAGCATATTTACTGTATGGTTGCAGATGTGTCTAGGTTATGCATCCCATGAAATGATTGCACTGGTGGCAACATATGTAGCAAAGGCCATGGAAATGTTGGACATGGTACATGAGTCCTATATCAGTGATAACGGTATGGTCATGTGGCTGAAGTTAGGGGGTCAACACATGTGCAGGGTTGCTAGATGTTGTTTACTATACATGTCACTGATCTGTGTGCCACTAATAGCACTGAGTAACTCAGCTTATGGTGTGATGCATAACCATGTGAATAGTCAAATAATAGTAGCCATGGTCAACATACCACACTTGGGGGCTTATTTACAACCGACTAGAACTGCAGGTCCATCACTTTTTATATAGATACAAATTGATGCATCTACGGTTCAAGGGGCTTGTATATATGCCTTTTGATATGGCCAAATTTCAAGCACTGTTTTGGTGTGATTCCCCATTATCTGGGTCGTAGTTTGGAACATTTATAAACTATGTCATCCTCACATGTCTTGTCATATATGTTTGACCAGAGGGATATCAGTACTACATTGACATATGACATGCCGTGAACCACAGAATTATCTACTTGTGGTGATCCAGGTATTTTCTAGGATGTGATGTAAAAGCAAATGACACACAAAGTACATTATTAGCCAGTGCTGTACCAGGACCCCTTTGCAGATGTGGTGTGGGGCATGTATAAGCCCATATAGGGGGTGGTGGTGCTGAGTGCCGTTGTGCCACATGCTGAGCATAGTTTGGGACACATATATAATCAATGGCCAGCATAGTTTGAGGAAACAAGTTACTCAGAAACTAGGCACCATGTTGTGAGACAGCTTATCTGGTAATGACCTATGTCAATATGAGTGTAGTGTCATAATCCTCTGTGTGATATGAATGACTGCACCACCCTACAATTTCACATATGATGTCTGTCACAATCAGTTCAGCATTTAGCAATCTGTCCTGACATCTCTACTTGCCATATGATGTCCTGTTGTGAGGCCACAATTTACTTGCAGTACTTCCTCAGATGAGTTAGTTAAATGTCAACAGTTCTGAGATTACTTGCCCAAACATGAGGTGCATTGATGAACAAACCACTATGATGAGTATGATGTTGCATGGTCACATGGCTGATGTGTATGACAATCTTAGTCAATGGTGACATGGACCGTCAATGATTTTCCAAGATGGTTCAAAGTGATTGTGCAACAATAGCTAATCTCAATACCAAGGACATGGCCAATGTGGATTTGACAGTTGATGTGCAGATGTATGTCCTCCCAGTTCTCACATGTGTTTTAGTTATGGCCCAGCTCAGCATAGCTACATGGCTTGCGGCACCATTTTGTCCAATTTGTTATGGTGCATGGATCCCTCAGTGCATATGCTTCACTCAATTTGTAAAGTTCTTCCAGTTATTGCCTCAGACACAGATTCAAGACAACTGATGTTTAGAGTAAATTTATAAGGATGTGAAATTATGTCATTAGTTGTACTGTACATTATACAGGAGACTAATCTCATTAGAGATCCCAAATTATTGGAAGTTTAGACAGACTTCCAAGGGGACGGCATGTCATGACATGTGTAGGAGAGTAGTACATCAGTGAGGAGGTGATCACAGTACCAATAGGTAGGAACTGGCCAGACTAACAGTTCACATGTGTGATTGCTCAACAATGGAAGAGTGAAGAGGGGATGTTGAACTACTGACATGAACTTCAGCGCAGAGCAAAAGAGAAACTGCCCATTTGCCACAGACTGCAGCCACCAGGTGTTTTTTGGGGTGAATGATGTTCCTTCTACATCTTCATCCTCAGATGTATGCGGTGCATCCTGTGCCATAGGTGGTGGTGGTATTGGCATTGAGGGAAGCACACATCAGGAACTGGAGATGTGGATTCAAAGGTCCCAGCAGCTGTCATCTGTGGAAAGATGAAATGCATCACTGCAGCAAGAAGATATTGCTGGTTTCACAACACAGCAGCAATGTTAGGCAGCCAGGTTGTCACTGAGGAAGCCCAGCATCCACTGAATGGACTCCAGGATAATTTGGATAGCACCCAGACTGTTGTCAATCATGCTGGTGCTATTGTGACTAGGCAGTTGTTTGAGCCTCAGGATACCAGCTATGTCAGCCAGGGACTGCTGCAGTCCACTCGCAGAGAGTGGGTGCTTCTGATGGCAGGAGAGTTGTCCTTATTCGGACTGAGACACATATGGACTCCCACCAGGCTGCTAGCCATGGTCTCCATCCTAACCCGCACATACTGTGCCAGATGCCGCTAGACTCCCATTACTATATTTTGGAAGATGATGTCTGGGTCCTGGGAGTCCAGGTCTTTTGATGAAGTGGTAAGTGGTATGTGTTGTGTGCTGGGTGGTTTATTTGGAGACCCTACAATGCTCAGTGTCCTCCTTGTGACTGGAGATGGTGTATGGGTGGCATCCAGAGTCTCCTGGAGAGTGTCGGAATTGATGCTTTGGAGCAGGTCATTGGCACCATCGAAGAAGTCCAGGATATTCTGCTGGCCTTGAAGTATGGCATCATCCTCTGCAAAACAATGTAAATATGTCAATGTTGATCTGTGTTAGCTGTTCACATGAGTCAGTAGGTTGGTAAACATGGTGCCTCACTCACATGGCAGAGAGCCCCCCTTTTTTTGGAAGGCACTGTTGGCGCAATATGACAGTCCACATTTCCTAGTCCACTGTAAGCAATCTTGTGTGTTTTTTGTGTACTGCTTGTAAACCCCTTTCATGCATGTTCTGTGGCTTTTGATGGCCTGGTATTACTTGCCCATTTCATACCTCACACTACATGGAGATGTTATTCCATGTGTGTTGCTGGGTTTCTTCCCACAGAACACACATGTAACCCATCAATCTCCTGAAGTCTTCCCAGATATTCATGACTGAGAATGCTGCAGTTTCATACACCACCTCAGAGTTTGCATATTTGTGACATGAGGGTGAGTGTAATCTTTCTTTGTCCTAGTGATGTCCTGTTACTCTACGTGCTTCATTGTGCATCACACGGAGTAAGACACAGACACCACTTGTGCCTGATGTTGTGCAGGAAGGTCTCCCTCGATCCACAACACCAATCATCCCCAAATCACAGGCACCTTTGCAGCATGGTGCAGGTGTGCCTGAGTAGGCACGTCAGGAGATTTTGCACCAGCACAGGGGATAATGACAGAAATTTCCTGTATGTTGTGTCTACATCACATAAGCGCCCTGGTCGAGTGGTGAAGGAAGGCGTATCCCTGCCCTTGGATGGCCCACCCTCTGCAACAGGCCTGGTACATGATAGCCAATGAAGGTTAAACATGGCCGGGGGTTCAGTTGATACAGTGCAGGGAGTGTTTTGGTGGATGTGAAGCAGTCTGTGCATATTGTGATGGGGTCAGTGCACCTTACATGTGTTTGGTGTTTCACCATAATTGTGTCCCATGCAACCCTTTCACATGTATTGTGAGCCTTCTGTGTGCCCCTTCCTTGTGCCATTAGTTATTAAACACATTTCCCCCCACTACAACTTACCATGTGTTGCTCATCATGTGCCGCAGTATCCTGTAACTGGACTCCGGTGACCACCGCCTCCAGAATGACCACTGCCACCATCTCCTCTGGCTCATCCAGGTCTTCCTGGGGTGCTGAACTTCCACCTCCAGTCTGTAGTGCTGCCTTTCGGTCTCTGGCCAGTTTCTCTTTTGTTCTGTGCTTGCAATCGTGCCAGTGATTCTTACAATCCATCACAGTCCTCTTCACCTCTGCCACACTGTTGACTTTATCAACTATGGAGTGTCATATGGTCTCCTTCCTACTTATTGGCACTTTACTGTAGAGGTGGCGAAGAGTTGGTGTTGGTGTTCCGCACCTCTGTGATCAAGATCTGAGTCTCCTCCTGATTAAAGCAACACTTCCTCTTCCTTTTCCTCTTCTCCTGGGAGTCTGTCTCCCCATCCTGCCTTTTACTGGGCTGATTGGGGTCTCACTGGGGTTTCTCCTGCCCTGATTTCTCCATTTTCTACCTTATGGCTTCTGTTTGGCCTTTTTCGCTGGTTTTCTTTTACGCTTTTAAACAAAATGAGTGATACTAGCATGATTAGCGTAAAAAAACCAAGCCACAAGTCATGCTAGAGCCACTTTTCGGACACTAGAGTCATTGTTTTGTTACATGTCGCAAAGGTTAAAGTCACTTTTTTTTACTATAACCATTTCTTACCGCCATGCTTTGCTGGTTTGTAAATATGGTGCAAAGGTGACAGTAAGAAATTACGTTAGCCAGCGTTAAGTTTCTGGATGCACAACTGCGCTAGTGCAGTTGTGTGTAATTTCTTGTAAATATGTGCCGATATAATTCCGACTCTATAGAAGTTATACATCAGGACTGCTGCTGTCTTCTTAGAGGGAAACAGTTTCTTAATAAGTCAACTTTCCAACATAAAATTTCCCTCCTGTGTCAGAACTCCCACTCTGATGTCCTTTAGAATGTTCCATACTCCATGGCAGAAGCTTGACACATATTTTTCACACGTTCCTTTTATTGAAAATATTGCAAAATGTTGACATTGCCAATACTTCCTAGTGAGTTTCTAATCTCATCATGTGAAAGGGTTTTAAAAACAGGCTGTCCTTTTACAGGAATAAGTCGTAGTAGTTCTCCAAAACAATCACATGCTTTCCTCCACACAAGACGTCGTTTTCAGTTTTTAAAATCTCTTGCAGGTGGACAAAGGCAAACATTACATTCAAAGCCATGCTTACCTCATCAATCATCAAAAGCTTCAGTTTCTTCAAAACTGTTGCTACCTCATGACAACGTTCACCAGATAACGTTGGGTATTCCAGTTTATTGTCATGTTCTACTGGTAGCATGAGTAGTCTATGTAATGTTATTCCCTTGATACTTTGTGCAGCTAATCTAGTAGGTACTGGTACCACATATTATACGTTTGAATCAGTAGTTTTCTGTCAGTATGTAGAGATAACTTTGATTAAAAAGCTTTTTCTAGTACATGTGTGGTCACTAATATATAATAGAATTGGCTTGAATTATGAGCAATTGCATTCCTTTTTCTCATGTCGTAATCTATGTTCTATTTTATCTTTCACTTCATTGTAAATCTCTTCCTGCTCATTATTTAGTTGTCAAATTAATTGATCTAGATCTACTGATTCCAATCTAGCTTGTTCCATGGCATTTTCCACTTCATTCATAGCTACTGCAACTTAATTTTCAACAATAATTTTTCCAAGAGGATCCTGACTTGAAGGTGATGAACTCTGGCTGCTTTAAGAAATATCCTTCCCTACCTCAGCAGCAATCATTGATTCTTGCTGTACCTCATCATTTAACATTTTTCAGCCATTTCTGAACATGGGACACTGAATAGTATCTTTTGGAGCAAAAAAAAGATTTTTCATAGAAGTCATAATCTCCGAGTAATTCCGATTCAGTACGCCAAGGTTTGAACAGTTGAAGAAGTGCTAAATAGAAAAGTTATCTTTTCTCAGATGTTTGACACCTAGGTTTTCGATGGGTAATTACATTTTGTTTTTCATGTTTGGCTAAGCATCTATCACTTTCAAGAACTGCATATTTTACTTCTTCTATATTTTCACTTGCATTACTTCTATATCTGTAGTTTTTAAGAATTTCCTAATGGCATTTGTCTTCTAGATATGGACTTCTTCTTGGCTAGAATGTATCCAACATATTTGACTTTACAAGATCTAAACTTTCTGAATCAATCTCTGCCTGGTACTGAATTTCAGGGAAGGATTACAATACTCTGTTACTTGTACTAGGTAGACCAATACTTACCCAGACAATTTCTTTTAATTTTGAGAACAAACTTGCTGAACTAACTCTGTCACAGGCCTCATAGGACCCCATTTTCCCATGGGTAAGCATTATCAAGCTGAAGGAATACAGCTCCTTGCTAAGTGTCTTCTCTGCAGAAATCTTCTCCCACATCTCCTTCATCTCAGTTTTTTCATATTTTATAATGTACGATGTGACATACAGAGCCACAGCAACAAATTGAATGTACATGTTAGCATTCCCCATTTTTAAAATGACTGGATTGTAGACATTGATATATTTGGATTTTACTGTTCTTCTTAAGTTATATGTGTGCTTTGGTGATTTCCTTGTCAGTGTACGTCTGATTGAAGACAAGAAGAAGTGTACTCTTCCTTTTGAAATGACAGGTAGTGGAAATCCAAATCGACATCTTGTGTAAAAGTTTCCCTTGGACCTGTATGTACGACCGCAATACTTTCCGCATCTATGTGTTTGGAAAAACAATACTTGCTCTCTGAGACATTTTGTACCAGGGTGTTTCGGTATGGTACATGTCAAATAGTGCTCTATAAAAGACAACAAAAACTCATCTCTTTCTGATCCAAATTTTGGTGTTTTTGTTTTTATCCGCAATAGAACATGATTGTGTGGAGCACCTCTTGCCTGTTGCTCTTTCCGCTGAAGGAAATCATTTACTTTTCAAAAGGAGGACTGCTCTTGTTACAGACAAAAGCAATCATAGCTCGGAACCTGTGGTTGAAATAACTACAAATATTAGCAGGACCTAATGAGCACAGTTCTCCAGCTGTTTTTACTTTGATGTCTTTTATATTAGAGTGTACTTCTTTCACTGATTGAATCAGGACATCCCTCTCATACTCTTCACAACTGAATGTCAAAAACCAGGTTGTTCGTTGTAGGTTTCTCAGCATACACTTCAGTTCCCTATGAAGCTGAAACCACAATTAATTGGTACCCCATTGGCATGCTATAAACTGAATCAAGTTGTATTGTAAGTTCTCATCCTTTACAATAACTTCATTAGCAAAATCTCTGGCAGATATATTTTGTAACTCCTGTTTTTAGAATGTAATTCACTTCATACGAAAGTCCAGTCAAGTCACTCTCAAAGAGAAAGTGAAATATGTATGGCATACACTCTCTGACACTTGGATCCTCCGAATATAATTGTGTTGATCAGTATTCATTTGCTGGTATTTGTATGAGCCGTTCATCATGCCGACCCCCTACTTCAGTGGGAAACAAGTGTGTAAAACATTGATCCTCTAAACTTGTTTCCCCACACACTCCTGGGAGCTCCTTTAGCTTGATTAATTTGGAAAAGGTCAATAGCATTTCCAATGTTTTCTTTGGAATGTAATGGATGGATACTTTAGTGCTTATCAATTTATTCTGATCAGGATGGATGTACTGTTTTATTTGCCCACTCCCTGGAAAACTGTCCTCATCAATATTTGGTACATCAGGTTCCACATTAACATTCTTATAATAAACATTATTTTGTACCAGGTATAATGTTGCTTGTTTAACTTTATTAAGATATACTTACTCTTGCCAAATTGTTTTATTCTTAATCAGTACACCATTTACCATGATAATAAGCGGCTCTTCATTATATTTCTCTATGCCTACAGATTCAACATTTTCTTAAAGTCTAAAAGCAAATATACTACACTTCCTTTAATGCCTTTCAATAACTCTGTTGGATCCAATTTACCTGCTTTTGGTTCAAATCGTATAATTGCTTGAAATTGATGTACAGATTGTATAAAGATAGATACATTTACATTTAAGTCTTGCAGTTTTTCTGGAATAGTCACAAGTTCTAACCTGTTATACACTTCTTTAAATGTTGTTTTCTGATCCTCTAACTTATCATAGTAGTACTTACATATAACTTGCTGAGTAGACAAGTCAAAATGCTTCTCTACAAATAAATAAGCAGGAACATCTTGTCACTTTTCTCTGTTTTCCCCTTCAGTTTTGGAAAATACATCTACATTTCATGTTTGACTTTTATATTGAGTGTGTCTACAGCAAAAGCAAACATAGTTTGGCTTTCAGAACAGAGGCCCTCATTATGACATTGGCGGTAAATCCTACTTACTGCCACGCTGAATGCCGCCAACTTACAGCCGTCGCAGTGGATATCCTTTCACCATATAATGACACGCACACACATACACAAATCTGCCACACCAAAGGTTTTTTATTAAACTTGTGGTATCAAAACCCACACCATTACGCCAACAGAACTACGCCCACCACATTATGACCCACAAATCACCACGGCGGGCATTTAACGGCGGTTAACCACTGGCGGTACATACCGCCGCACTCTAAATGGACACCCAGAGACAAAACAACACCACATTGGACAATTCAGACAACACACACTGGACACCCCTACAAACAGCACACCCACACCACTATAAAACACACACCCACAGTACCCACAGCCCTTTATCGTTCCAAACCATTGCCAGCAGAGAGACATCAGGACCACAGACACAATCAGAGCCACACACTATACACACCTATACACCACTCATGCACCTCACATCACACACCCCAACACATTACCCAACACACCCTCACCTACACACTTCACACAACACCAATGGCACCACAAACACACCCCTGTTTCACAGAGGAGGAGCTAGGGGTCATGATGGAGGAAATCATCAGGGTAGAGCCACAGCTATTTGGAGCACAGGTGCAGCAGATATCAATAGCTAGGAAGACGGTGCTATGGTGGAGCATCGTGGACAGTGTCATTGCTGTGGGAAAGCACCCAAGAACTAGGGATGACATAAAGAAGAGGTGGAATGACCTACAGGGGAAGGTGCGTTCCATTGCAGCAAGACACCAGCTTGCAAATCCTGCGGACTGGCGGTGGACCCTCACCTTCTGCCCCATAACTCATAGCATGGAAGGAGCAGGTCTTGGCAATCCTGCATCCTGAGGCCTGGCTGGAGTAGGAGGAGGACTGGACTCTGGTAAGTCACCTCTCTACTACTATCAAGCTCCTACCTGCATGCCATCACATACCCCCACTCTCACCCTCACTCCCATCACTCCACCACTTCCCACACACCCCACCATCACATCTCACTCAACCCAATGCCAAGCCCTGCATGCTCTACCAATGCATGGACACCCCGCAGCCCTGCATGGACACTCATCACTAAAGCATGCACACTATAGAGAACTAATCATCCCACCATACACCAACGTACACAAGTGAAAGCTGCCAGGGCAAATACAACCAAAGAGGGCAAGCCATGGATGCACAATGTGTCAGACACAGAAACCATGACACATCATTTACCTCCCCACAGGCACCCCAACCAATGTCAGCAGAGAGGAGGTGTAAGCAATATCCAGTACCCCAACAGAAGAGGCCCACAGTGATGACAGCCACTCTGGTCATCAGGATCTGGATGACCTACCATGCCCATCAGGGACTTCTGGACATCTGGTTACCCAGGCCCAGTCACATACCACCACAGAGCCTCCCCCATCAGGAAACACCACCACAGCACCCACCCAGTGTACCCAAACCTCTGTCCCCAGGACACGACAATCAACAGTGTCCACCTCTACAGGGACCGCAGGCCACACCTCATACCCAAGACAATCAGGGACCTGGGGTCAGTGGCAGTGGGTACACAGTTCAGGGGACTGAGGCACAGGCCAACAGGGAAACTGGGAGGAGTACTGTGCACCAGGGGAGGACAGGCCCAGGGTATCGACTCTCCAGGTGGCACTTGAAGAGATCCTGGGAGCCTATCAACATTCCCAGGACACAATGGGCCAGATCCTGCACAATGTGCAGGAGAACAGGTGGCTGCAGGAGGGACAGTACCAGGGGATCAGGGAGTACTTGCAGGCCATCAACGACACCCTGATCTCCATAGCAGGGGTACTGGCAGACATGGCCAATAATATGTACTGGCAGAGATGGCCAATATTATGAGGGAAGCAGTCACACAACAGCGCACCCCTGCCACTAGCCAGACATCTGAACAGCCTTCCACCTCCGCTACCGCTATTGGACAGGAGGCCTCACCACAGGACTCACAGGCCACCAGCCGCCCTCCCCCTGCAGAAGGAGAACCATCCTGCAAACGTTCCTTGCGATCCAGACAGAAGCCAGAGACACTTGCAAAGACCCCTGCCAGGAAATGAGAATCTCCTGATTGTCATCCTTGTGTCCAACTCAGTCACCCTGTACACTATGAACTGCCATTGCTCCCCTTCCTATGTTCCCTTCGACAATGCACCTGTGCTACAAACAGATTGGAACAATACCCTGGACTTTCATCCATCATCACCCCATTCCATTGCACTTGCCCCTCTATATTTTAAAACTTCAATAAACACCCTTGGAAAAAAAGAAGTTTGGAGCAACTTGTGTATATCAATTAAATATTCGTTGAAATAGGTACAAACATTGCAATTCAACTGTACAGAAAATGAGCATAGATTAATGACCTGTAGCTGGCTGCAGTGATCACACCAGGAGTATATGTGAGGTCACCAACATCTGCAAAATGAATTGCAAGAGGGAACAGTTAGTGGGCATAGAGGTGGGAAATATAAGCATGCCAGTGACACAGAAATTCAAACAAATTTCAGTGAAATGTGAAGTAACACTGTCCTACCTGTGTGTCATTGGGAGTATTGTCTGATCACTGATGTTCTGTTTTCCTCATCCTCATCCTCTGCCTCCTCATCTTCACTGTCCACAGGGTCCACTGCTGGCACACAGGCATCTGGAGCCTCTTCCTCCTGCAGGAATGGGATGTGGCAACTGAGGGCCAGGTTATGCAAAATGCAGCATGCCACTATCTGGCAGACCTTCTTTGGTGAGTAGCACAGGGATCCACCTGTCAGATTGAGGCACCAGAACCTGGCCTTCAGGAGGCCAAAGGTCCTTTCAATTATCCTTCTGGTTCACCCATGGGCCTTGTTATAACGTTCTTCTGCCCTTGTCCTTGCATTCCTCACAGAGGTCAGCAGCTATGAGAGGTTCGGGTAACCAGAGTCACCTGAAATATTGAGGAACAACATTTAGCCACACACTATACCATATGGCCCACACCATACCCATACACCAACATCTACTGGGTAGGAACCAGGGCTCACGTATTAGCCACACCATGTGCCTCTGTGGTTGGCCCATCACATTTGGGATGCTGCTATTACTCCTGACAAGGCATCATGCACCGACCCAGGATACTTAGCATTGATGTGGGAGATGTACTGGTCCGCAAAGCACACCACCTGTCCATTCATAGAGTGGAAACTCATCTGATTTCTGAACACCTGTTCTTTCTGGCGGGGAGGGACAAATGCAACATGTGTTCCATCAATCGCTCAAATTAAGTTGGGGATATGTCCCATTAGATAGAACTCGGCATTCACTGTGGCCAAATCTTCAACCTGGGGAAAACAATGTAGCTGCACATGTGTTTAATCAGGTCAGACAACACTCTTGTCAGCACTATTAAGAACATTGGCGTTGACATTACTGCTGCCAAGCCCACTGTCACTTGGAAAGAACCAGTTGACAGGAAATGGAGCACTGATAGAACCTGCACAAGAAGGGGCATCCCAGTGGGGTGACGGATAGCAAATATCAGGTCAGGCTCCATTTGGGCACACAGCTTAGTGATTGTGGCCCTGTCAAATCTATAGGTGAGTATTATGTTCCTGTCCTCCATTGTTGCCAAATCCACCAGGGGTCTGTACATGGGGGTATGTCTCCATCTCCTATTCATCCGCAGCAGTAGGAATCTATGGGGAAAAAGGATGAGGAGCTGGTCACAAACTGAACAATGGAGGTACAACACAACTTTGCATGCTGTTAACTTATAATGGGTCAGTGTGATTTGTCCAGTATGTCCTAATTTCACCAGTGATGCAGCAATTTTTCAGGGCCTGCCTCCACCCCTGAAATGGAGTCTGCCTGTCCTATGTGGAGGGACAGGTGGAAGTGAGGTAATTCTGCTGATGTTGGATGTCGTTGCGGGAGGTGGTCAGGAACCACTGTACAGCTCCTCATTGGTTAACATTGGGCCCTGTGGGTTACATTGGCCAATGGTGATCTACGCCGGCGGTGACGGTATGCACGTTTATATAATAGAATTTTACTGTGTGTATTGCCTCTGCAGGTCAGCGCCCATCAAAAGAAGGGTATATGACGTGCCATCACCAAGGAGGTACGGACCCTGGGGGTCTATGGCAGGTGGAGCACCCACTGTCGCAAAAGATGGGAGGACCTGAGAAGCTGGGCATGGAAGACGGAGGAGGCCCAGCTGGAGATGACCTCCCAACAAGGACAGGGTGCCCGTCGAACCCTGACCTCCTAATGGCCCGCATGCTGGTGGTGGCCTTTCCTGAGCTGGATGGGTGCTTGAGGGCATCACAGCAGCCACAAGGGGGTGAGTACAGTGCCCATCATTACAACGTATGCATGGTAGGGTGGTATCCGGGTGGGGGATGTGTGTCAGTGGGTGCCCCTAGGAAAGGCCTGACATTGCAGCGTAGGTCCCCTGGTTGCTAGGGTTCAGAAGGGAAAATCTTGCTACCTAGCTCATAGGCATCCACAACTGGTCAGGGCCGTGTGAGCTCCAAGTGTGCTACATTTGGCAGTGTGTGCCCCTCCCCATGCCTTGGCTGCTAACTATTTCTCTGTTAGTGCAATGGCATGTTGCGTAGGCCTGTTCTCTGTGTGTGAGGGTACTGTGCACGCCAACGGTGGTGCTGGTGCAACCCATTGACCTAGTGTATCCTTTGTCTCTTCCCCCCTTTTTGTTTTGTAATCCTTTCCTTATGTACATGAGCATCATCTGGCGGAGGAGCAGAGGCAACGGTGATGGAGGGAGCTGCATCCCACAGGACCCAGGAGGCAGAGTCCACCAATGTTGAGGGCACCAGTGGGACGGAGGGCGAGGGGAGCACCACGGCGGAGACTGGAGGGGACAGTTCTGACACAGACACCTCCTACAATGGAAGGTCCCTGCTGGTGGTGGACACTTCTGTGACCACCCCAGCTACAGGTACAGCTGCCACCCCGTAGCAGCAGCTCCCTCCTAGCTACCCCATTGCCCGTGCCCGCTCATCCAGGAGGGTGGGCATCTCCTTCGCCCCAGGCACCACAGGCCCTGCCCCAGTTAGCCCTGCTGCCCTGAGTGAGGAGGCTATTGACCTCCTGAGATCCATCTCTGTAGGGCAGTCAACCATTGCAAATGTCATCCAGGGGCTGGCAGCCCAGATGTAACAGACTAATGCATTCCTGGAGGGCATTCACACTGGATTGGCGGCCCAACAGAGATCGATCCAGGCTATAGCCTCCTCTCTGATGGCAGCCATTGTCCCTGTTTCTACCCTCACCCCTCCAGCTTCCACTGCTCAGTCCCATTCTCCTGAACCCCAACCCATCCCAAGCAGAAGACAAGCATGCACATAAGACAACACATAAGTGTGGTACAGGCAAACACAAGCACCACACTTCATCCCACAGGCACTCACACAAATAACATCCAGATGTATTCACACTAACATCTACTATTTCCACTGTCTCCCCCTCCTCCTCCTCCACCACCTCCCACCCTGTTCCGTTCACACTCAAACCTGCATGGACTGCATCATCATCCACTACCAGCATCATCATCACACCAAGCAGAACACACACCTCAACAGCCATGCACTGTGTCCTCCCCCACTGTGTCTGTCCCTTCCCTCCTAAGGTACACAGACGCAAGCACTCAGACACACAACAGCCATCCACCTCACAACAGCATACAGGCCAATCACCTGCACCCAAAAGCAGCAGAGAGACACCTCTAACAACCACTCCCTCTTCCTCCACTCCCATTCCTTCTCCCTCTTCCCACCCCCATTGTCCCTAAAAAAATGGTTTCCATCCACCATTGACCTCTTCCCTACCCCTCCCCCTGTCCTGCACGTATGGGCAGGATAGTAAGAACCCAGCCAAGCACCTCAGCCACACAGTCCAGGGGCCCATTCATCACCACGTCCATTAGTGGTGGAAAAGGATACAGGCCACATGTCATGAAGGTAAAGGAGCCTGCACCAGGCAGCCTCAAGGGAAAGGAGCCTGCCCCAGCTGCCAGAAAGAGCAAGTAGCCTGAACCAGCAGGCCAGAAGGGAAAGGAGTCTTCCCCAGCTGCCAGGAAGACAAAGGAGCCCACGCTAACAGGCAAGAATGGAAAGGAGCCTGCCCCAGCTGCCAGGAAGACAAAGGAGCCTGCACCAGCAGGCAAGAAGGGAAAGGAGCCTGCCCCACTTGCCAGGAAGGCAAAGGAGCCTGCACCAGCAGGCAAGAAGGGAAAAGAGCCTACCCCAGCTGCCAGGAATGGCAAGGAGCCTGCACTAGCAGACAGGAAGACCAAGGGGCCTGGGGCAGGAACTGTAACAGAGACCCCGCCACCAACCATGGTTGAGCAGCTGTCTGAGGTTGCAGGGGATGGGCAGGAGCCACCCCCCAGCAGCAGCACAACCACAACTGAGCAGCCGTCAGAGGTTGCAGGAGATGGGCAGGAGCCTCCCTCCCCAGACGCAGCACCACCACCACTGAGCAGCCATCCAAGGCTTCAGGGGATGGGCAGGAGCCTCCCCCCCCCCAGCAGCAGCATCACCACTGAGCAGCCGTCCGTGATTGCAGGTGATGGGCAGGAGCCTTCCCCCCAGCAGAACTACCACCACTGAGTAGCCGTCAGAGGTTGCAGGGGATGGGCAGGAGCCTCCCTCCCCAGCAGCAGCACCACCACTGAAAAGCCATCCAAGGTTGCAGGGGATGGGCAGGAGCCTCCCCCCACCAGCAGCACCATCACCACTGTGCAGCCGTCACTGCCAGCGGACGGTATGTAATCCTGCCTCCATGGGCTGAGGTGCAGCCTGCCCCCTGCAAATCCAGTGGGTATGACACCCACCTGAGAGACTGTGACCTTGCACTCCCCAGAATCAAGAGCACAGTGCTGGTTGCCCCCTCCAGAACCAGTGGGCAAGACACCCACATGTCCAACACTCCCAATGATCTCCAGGATGAAGAGCACATGGCACGATGCCCCCCCCAGAATGAGTGGGTAAGACGTTGTTGTCTTAACCAGCATTGGTGTTTGTGGTGGAGCAGAACGTAGAAGATCATGGGGAAGACATGCAGTTCAGGCTCCATGGCAGCGTGGTTGTTCCCTGTGTATCCAGTGGTGAGTCCTTTCCCTTCTGAGCTCAGTTTCCACCAGGCTTTTGATGTCGTTGGGACATCCCTGGAAAAGGTGGTGTTTCCTGGGTCATAATATGGTGGGCGGAACATTGACTTCTGCCTGGCTGTAGGCAGTTACCGCCATGGTGGCTGTTGTTTCCCCCATGGCAGTTGGTGTGGTACATTGGCTGTCTTTCAGAGATCTTTCCACCATGGTCATAATTTGGCTGTAGTTACCGCCGGCCTGTTGGGGGTATGACCGCCACTTTAACACTAACCGTCAGGGTCGTAATAAAGGTCAGGGACCCATATTTATACTTTTTTTAGCCTAGCATTTGTATAATTTTTTTATGCAAAAGCAGCACAAACTTACAAAATACAGTTGTATTTTGAAAGTTTGCGCCTCTTTTGCATCAAAAAGTGGCGTAAATGCAGCGCTAAAAAAGTATAAATACAGGCCATAGTGTATTAAACTTTATAGTCTTATGTTCAAAATTGTCAGTAGCAACAGCTGTGATCTCTTCCTCAATACTTATACCTATGAATTCCTAATTTCTCCTAGATTCCTCTTCAGGACCAAAGAATCAAAACTGCACATCCTCAGAAACCTTTCCTACCTCTTGCATGGTACCATGCAAAAGTACGCTATTCATTTGTCCTAGACATAATGCTGAACTCTTCACACAGTAAAGTCTCCTAACAAAACTTTGCATTTTTGAATGGTGAACTGCCAACATCTTAAACTGATGAAAGGTGCTTTGGAACGCTTTCTTCAACAAACATGCTAATGAATTTCTTTGTAAATTGGAATTCTTTCTAATTTTGTATGGATCCAATCCTTTCAAAATGTTTATCTTCTGCCTGAGACTTCTACAACGAAAATCACGTACAAAAATTCTGAAGAAATCCATAGATTTCTGCTGAATTCTGCAGATACTAGTGTAGTGGATCCTAGTTTGTTTTAATGGGATTACAGGAGTTAGCTTACCCTTTGGCTTGCAGACTCGTGCCCCCCGTCACCTAGTGACTTTTAACCTACTTAGCTTGCTCTGTCTTAGCCCATTTAATTATTTAATGCATCTAAGATGGCTGCCTTGTTTATAGTTAGGCCACTTGTTATGCTTTACATTATCAGTGCCACCGCGCTAAGGCGTCAAGATCAAGCGACAAAGACAAACAAACAGTAGGTGTTCACACTTAGGGATTTTCCCTCTCTATACTTTTGAGGGATTTGTTTATAATAATTGCCGACCCAAGCATATCTGTTATCTATTGTTTGGGAACACACCTACGTCAGGGGTCCTGGTAGATCTGTATAAATACATCGCACTTTAAACACATAATCAGAGGGATTCCGACCAGAGGGCATCGCTACCACCGCTGATATCAATGCTGCACGTCATCTTGACGCTGACCCAGTCTTCGTGTCCCTTCGGAGTCTGAGATACAGACCTCATTCCAAGGTAACAAGGGTTGGGGGCTCCTCTTATGGACATGGCATTGGCAGATTAGGTTTACCAAACCCAGCTCTCCTTTATGTAGGAGGTTAGGCCTATCATATTAGGGAATCATGGCATATTACACCTCTTTTGTCTTTTACATGCATTGCAAGATGGTGGGGGTCTTTGTAATAATGACTCAGGTCTTCACAATCCTTTTTCTTGCACTGTTCATTATCCTAATCATTGCAGCCCATGCAACATATCGCAAATTGCAGTTGTGTTAAATAAAAACTATTGAAACTTTACTGCATCTTTGTCATTGCTTGTGTTTGAATGAGACATAATGTATCTGTGAGAAAGGGGTAATCTCCATTTAACCACAACACTCCCTGAGATGTCTTATTCATGAGTCCATGCGTGAAGGCTGCCACAAATCACCTTTTACAATTGTGTTTCTGGTGAGGTGCTGCTAGTGAGCCGGTAAGGTTGGGACAACAGTTGCAATTTGTTGTAGGATAGGCATAGTCGCCTACAAACAAAAGTACTGTCATCCTCAAACCAGCAGTCTTGCAGAGAGCAAAAGTCCAAACTACGACATGCGCCACCAACGATGGTGTTTAGGCGCTAATTTACGTATACCCCGACTATCACTGTCTCACAGACAACAGGTACCCTAAGTACCATTAAACGGAGACGTCTGTGATCTTTGAGAAATTCCTCCACAGCTGAGAGCCTGATTAAGCTGTAGGTTGTTCGAGCTCGAACTCATAAAAGGACTTTTACTCCCCATTTATTGGTGTTCTGTTTTCTCTAAAAAAAAAATATTGCTAACGCCATAGAAATTCCTGAGAATGCTAGACAAGCACTAACACAACATTTATTAAAGCATGGCCTTACAGATGAGGGCGGGGATGTTACTCTTATAATAGAAGCTAATGAAGCATACCAAACAGAAACATTCTATTGTTGGGTCACCTTTCCTGAGGTAGACCAAAGAACACATGCATCGACACATACCAAACTGCAAACGCACATAAACCGTACCGATCATACCAGTATCATGAAATGTCGCTCATGTACCAAGAGCACCAGAACTGGTTTGAGGGCACCCTACCACACATAATACAAAGAGTGAGGCTAGGTTCTTTAAGTAATAATGGACCAACGTGGCCTATGTTCACCACATACACACCTCACCCAGACATACAAAATATGACAATAGCAGAATTGTGAGATTTATATAATGAATTAGTGACATTATAATGCACTAGTTCAGTTCATAATGCAAACTTTGAACACGGCACCAGCGCGTCCAGCACTGCCAGCACCTGGTGGTTATCAATTGGCTACTGGGTTTAATCCACAAACATTGTATACTATCATGGGTAAAATACCCACATAATGGGAAGAAATACCATTCTGGATTGCCCAGAGAACAAATCAGCTGGAAGCTGTGTTTCCCCACAGGAAAAACATTGACTGCTCACTATGTTCTTGCCCTTTGGTATGGTCCCTCGCTGGATGACTGCGCCACATGGGGTACAGTCTTCGCTGCTATATATACTACCACACATGGTACTCTGACACTTGCCAATTTACCAGAAGTGTTAAAACAAAAACAAAAGAGCGTGGGGCTGCACCAGCCTTGGATTTGGGGATGAAATTAATGCATAACTTTGACACAGTTCCTCAATAATACTCAGTTACATTAAAGGGGAAGCAGTAGCACTGGCAATACGCAAGTGTCTCCGAGAAACTACACTGTTTGAACAGGAGAGACAGCTACCGAAAATAATTTCCGACACCTATACTAGTATAGGGCGGGATAGTTTGGGAGCCAAGCCAAAGGAATTGGAATTACAAAATACCGCCCATAAGGAGGATACAAAGCAGGCACAAGAGGGATTTCAAAGATAGAAGAAATAAGAGAGCTGATTCTCCACACCTGGAGAACTCCGAAAGGAGATACAATCTCAGAAATAGGGAGAATATTAAAACACCAGACAGATATACTGATTCACGTCCCTCTCGTTCCTTTCAGGACGCAACGGATAGATGTAGCGAGAGAGGGGGCCATCCTGATCGACGTCCTGAATACGTGAAACAAAAGAAAGACTCGCCGCAGTCTACCATTAAAAAAGAAGAAAAGACTCCTCAGCAAAAGCCATAGTTTAAAAAGAAAAAGGTGGCAGCACTGGCAGATAAAAATGCCAGTACACTTGAGAACACTGTTGAGAAACAAGACATGGGCAGTGACTCTGTTAAACAGCGCAGCAGATGTCACAATATGTCGCCAGAGTCTGAAAGATCATCTGGATGCAACAGCAGAAAGCAATTTTATCACAGTTGAAACTACGGACGGCTGCGTTCTCCCACCCAACAGGGTTTATGACTTAAAAAGTCAGATAGAGGGAGAAGTGGAGCGCACCATTGGTGGGATATTTTGGGATGAACTTACTAGTGATATCCTATTGGCTGAAAGAGACTGGCCACCTGAACATGTCCGTCAGCTCCCTCATGGGGAAGATTAATTTTGCCTTCTTTCTCTGACCTTGTTCCGGAAGCAGAAAAAGAAGCCTCTGCTGCTGAATGGGCTTTAGCGCAGGCACCTGCGTTATACCACAATCATGCAGGTTGGGACAAGGAGTCTCCTTGTCATGTTATTCCCGTTAGGTCCACACCCCAACCCCAGCCACAAATATCCTGTTAAACATGAAGCAAAAGCTCCGGTGAGGGAGATCCTCACACAGCTTGAGTACCAGGGAGTAATTGAGCCCTGTACTTCTGCAATGAATAACCCGTTATTCCCCGTTGCAAAGCCAGACCATTCATACAGAATAGTCATTGATTACAGACATTGAAATAGTCATACATGCACATATGCTATACAAAACTCACATAGCACAGCAATAATAAACAATATAGTGCGTAAAAAATAGAAAACAACATTAGAGATATCTGCCAGAACTTAGCACACGAAACTCGGGACCTGAGTGCATTCTCATCTGGCTCTCAGAAACGCTTTTGTCGTTTACCTCAAGGCTACAAGAACAGCCAAGGGCTATTTTCAGCCTGTTTAACATCAATATTACATGATATTGATTCCGAGGCGTTAAGCCTACGTGGATGACATATATCTCACAAACGACGACCTCATCTTGCAAGGGTCGATCGGATAATTTTGGGATTTGCAGACCTCAGTTACAAATTCAACTTTAAGAAAATTAAGATTGCCTTTCTCAGTGCATTGTTCTTGGGATATAAGCTATCAAACGAGGGGAAGAGCCTGGCCCCGCACTTTCTAGAGAAATGTACTCAACTGCACCCTCCTAACACCCTTAAGAAACTGAAGTCATTACTAGGTTTCTTTAATTTTGGCAGAACATACATTCCAGATTATGCACACCGTATTAAGCCACTTTATGACTTGGTTCAGCCCAATGATTCTAGGAGACACTGGACAGTGGAGCACACATGCATCCTCAGGGAAATGCAACAGGACATGCTAGAACATAAACACTTACACACACGTGGCAATAAAACAAATTTGGTCATCAGAATAATTGCTGGTGCCCTTGGATTTACTTACGTCACCCTCAAAGAGGGTGACACGGTACCCATAGCATATAAATCACATTTATACTCTAATGCAGAACAGCGTTTTGCACCTACAGAAAAATGCTGACGGCAGTTCAGTTGGCCGTCATAAAAGAGAGACCACTTGCCCAGGGGAAACGTATTATTGTAGTTTCCCCGGTGCCAGCCTTAGAGGCTGTCACCAAAGCAAGCTTTCCCAATGCTAAAGCATTATATCCACGTTGGATACAATGGGCAACGTCTCTGACCGCCACTGATGTCGATTATATTTTTGATCCTAAACCTCAGACACAAGAGCTTCTCTAGTACGAACAAGATTACCCCGCTTCTCTAAATATCTTGCCACTAGACAGATACCATACTGTCATATACACTGATGGTTCTACACAACCGGCTGTAGGTACTAAACATCAATACTCAGCTGCTTGCGTAGCCATTACCGGAGTGATGGAAGATGGAGTCTTCCACCCTCACAATACCTACACGCAGACCTTAGGGGACTGCACATCTCAGTTGGCTGAACTTAAAGCTCTTATACTAACGCTCGAACATATTGAGCCAGGAAGCTTGACTTTAATAATCTGTGACTCTGACTACTAAGCCCAGTCATGCAATGAGTATCTTAATCATTGGAAGCTGAACGGGTTTAGAGATTCAAAAGGGAACACCATTAAACACAAAACATTGTGGGGGAGGGTGGCTGAACTTAAGGATAAGCTACTGTGTGTCCATCTATTACATACATTGGGCCACCAACGTGTAGGAGTACATGTTTCCGGCAACACATTGGCTGATGAAGCGGCCAAAGCAGCAGTAGCTATGGCTTCTGTGGCTGCAGTGACTCATTCACAAACGAGATTGGATAATGAAATTCTAACTGACGTGAAAGCTTCAGCTGCAGACAAGCCCCTTCCAAAGGTATACCCTACAAACTATTCTTACCATATCAGTGCACAGAATGTTGCCTACGCAACAATTCCTGGGGTTGGAGATCGAGTGATCCCCAAGGAAGACCAGAGATTAGATCTAGTAAAAGCAGCACATGATGGTGTCCCTTCTGCACATGCTGGTGTATCGGCCACAATACCACTCTTACAGAAACGCTTCTGGTGGCCTGGTCTATGCAGACGGACAAAGAAATATGTCTTTTCCTGTGACATTTGCCAGCAGATAAAGGGTTCTAATATCAAACGCCCACCGCAGACATCCCTCTTAGTGTCCAACAGGCCACTACAGTGTGTGTACCTGGACCATTGTGGTCCCTTACAGCCTGATGGTGCATACAAATATATTCTAGTCGCTGTAGATTCTTGTTCTAGATTCCTGTGGGTATGGCCACAATGGTCGGCTGACGATCGGACTGTTATAAAAGACTTGCTGATCTTTATGGGTACATATGCGGTTGGAGCATTCCACTCGGACCAGGGCCCTGCGTTTGCCTCTAAGGCATTCAGGGACACCATGGGGACGATGGGTTTTGAACTCTATTACTCCTCACCATACCATTCCGAGGGAAATTTGGTCGTTGAGAGGCGGAATCTAAAGCAGTGCTCTAAAGCAGTGCTTAATAGCTCGAGTATTAGATTCAGGTCACAGTTGGTTACATCACCGATAGGGGGTCCAGAGAGCACTGAATAATCTGACAAGACGGTCCTTGGGGGGATGCACTCCTTATAAGGTTCTCTTTGGGATACCTATGAATGTCCCTGATCTTGATGCCTCTGGTATGGTGGCAGCAGAAACAACATTTGACATGAATTAACGTCTCACTGTCTTACAGGAGCTTCAGCAATTTCGTGATGATAAATCATCTACCAGTGCTGCCACCTTAGGAATAAGGGATTTAGCGAAAACGTCGACTGGCTGGATTCCTAAAGTTGGGGATCTGGTTTGTGAGCAGATCGCTGTGAAGAAGGAATTCAGTCCATCATACAGAGCACCTGTACCAGTCTTGGGAATTCAAGGTACCAGGACTGTCATCCTACCACCACTGTCTGGTTCTCAAACAAACAGATTTATTTCCATCGATGACATCAAAGTACACCATGTGGCCTTTCCTTCACAGTAGACCAAAAGGTCCCTTGGGTGGTTCCCGATCACCTCTCACTACCCAACAGGACATACATCTACATAGTACGATGAATAACATTACTACGGACTATGCAACAATGTCCAACACTGTTCCAGACACCTCCTCAACCATGGGGATCACTACGATGACCATTCCTGTCCAAGATTTGGCTGCTTTTTACACAAATACTTCACAGACTGATAATACTGTCTACCAAGAGCTTCCACGTGAAGTGGACCAAAGTACAAAAAATGCACCAGCTCCTGTCTTTGGAGAGTCTGCCTCTGTCTATTTTATTGACATTGATGACTTTTCTTCAGACTCATCCACTACTGTGATTGACAGTGTTTTAACAGAAGTAAGCTGTATCTATGGCTTAAACAGAACTATTTAATATACCCGTAGAACTACTTATGGTTCTGTCTGACATTTTAAGCATTATTTTTATGGGTTAGTTTTGTGACTGTTTTCTTTTTGCTCATAAATGGTCACTATGGCCCTCATTACAACCCTGGCGGTAAATCCCGCTTTCGCCGTGCTGAAGACCGCCAACATACCATTCCAGCGGCGGAATTCCGCTACAGGTATTACGACCCACATCTCGGAATCCGCCACAATACAGACACCCACACAAGTCCGCCACACCAAAGGTCAGTGATAAACTGGCGATACTAATACCTACACCGTCACACCAACAAAAATACGCCCACACTGTCACGGCCCACGAATCAACGCAGCGGTTTTACAACCACGGTAATCCATTGGCGGTACACACCGCCGTGCTCAAAATACACACACATTTACAAAACACAACCACATTGGACGATTCAAAATACACACACCTGACACATATACACACACCGCACCCACAACACTATAAAACACACACCCACATTACCCACAAACCCTTACAAAGAACAAATTTGGAAGAAGCCCAGAGAGAGAGATTAGCAAACACAACACCAACATCCACAGGCACACAACACCATCACTCAGAGGAGTAGCTCAGGGTCATGGTGGAGGAAATCATCCGGGTAGAGCCAGAGATTTTCAGATCACAGGTGCAGCACACCTCCGTTGCTAGGAAGATGGAGCAATGGTGGAGAATCGTCGACAGGGTCAACGCAGTGGGACAGCATCTAAGAACACAGGATGACATCAGGAAGAGGTGGAACGACCTACGGGGGAAGGTGTGTTCTGTGGTATCAAGACACCAGATTGCTGTACAGAGGACTGGCGGTGGACCCCCACCTCCTCCCCACAACTAATAGCATGGGAGGAGTGTGTCTTGGCAATACTGCATCCTTAGGGCCTCGCAGGAATAGCAGGAGGACTGGACTATGGTAAATCATATCTTTACTACTACATCCCCCACCCCACCTGCATGCCATCACATACCCCCACCCTCACCCTCACTCCCATCACTCCATCATATCACATATGTCCCACTATCACAACCCACACATCCCAATACCAAGGCCCTGCATGCAACACCTATGCATGGACCACCATAACCAAAGCATGTCCAGTACAGATACCCACACAGACCCCAAACCAACTATCACAAAAGGGCAAACACAATTATGCAAGCACAGGAGTAGAGGGTACCTCACCTAATGCACAAGATGGCACACACAGATACTAAAACTATGCATTTACACCCCAACAGGACCCATACCCAACATCACCGGACAGGAGGTGCCAGACATATCCAGTCCCCCCAAAGAAGAAGCCCACATTGAAGACAGCAGCTCTGCATGCCTGGATCAAGATGACCAGCCCAGCCTATCAGGGACCTCTGGACAGTCAGTTCTCCTGCCACTATCACAAGCCACCTCAGAACCTCCCCCCTCAGGAAACACCACCACAGTACCCATCAAGCGGGCTCATCCCTCTGTCCCCAGGACATGTCAGTCAGCAGTGTGTCCACCAGTACAGGGAACCCAGGCAACCCCAGTAACACAGGATAATCAGGGACCTGGTGGGAGTGGCAGTGGGCACATGGTTCAGGGGACAGAGGCACATGATAACAGGGAAGCTGGGAGGACTGCTGTGCGACAGGGGGAGGACAGGCCCAGGGAACCGACACTCCACGAGGCACTCTCCAACATCATGGGAGCTTACCACCATTCCCAGGAGACCATGGGCACAGTACTGGCCAAGTATCAGGAGACCCAGCGGCTGCAGGAGGAACACTACCTGTCTGGGGATCAGGGAGGACTTGAAGTCCATTAACAACACCCTGATCCCCATCGCAGGGGTGCTGGCAGACCTTGTCAACACCATGAGGGACACAGTGGGACACAAATGGGCCCCTGAAACTAGCCTGGACGATGAACAGCCCTCCACCTCTGCCGGCGCTAGTGGACAGGAGGCACTGCCACCAGAACCCCACCCCCTGCAGAAGGAGAGCCACCCCACAAACGGTCCCTGAGATCCAGGAACAAGATAGAGAACATTGCCAAGACCCGCAACAGGAAATAAGACCCTCCTGAATGTCACCCTTCGGTCCCGCTTTGTCACCCTGTCCACCTTAAACTGCCATTGCTCCCCTTCCTATGCCCCATTGGACAATGCACCTGTGAGACCAAGAGACTGGACTCTGCCATGGACAATCCTCCACCATCACCCCAGCCCATTGCACACCCCCTCCACTTATTAGCACAGAAATAAACACCCTTGAATCATAAAACAATCTGGAGTCCGTCTGTGCTTTCACAAATGTGTAATTGCAACATCTCTGAAATATTGCAATGTCAATGTACTTGATCACATACCAATGTTACACAGCTGTAGGCCAGCAGTAAACATAGCAGAGGGCACAAAGTGGGACCCAGATATGTGAAATGGAAAGCCAAAGTGACAAGTCAGGGTCCATACACAGAGGTAAAAAGGCAGATTTATGCTAGGTCCTACAATAGTATGAGATGTGGGAAGCAGTTCCATTCTCTTACCAGTGTCTCACTGGAAGTATTGCATGATGATGTTGTTTCGGTTGTCTACATCTTCTTCTTCTGCCTCCTCTTCTTCACTGTCCACAGGCTAAACAGCTGGTACAAGACCACCATTAGGCCCATCCTTCAGCAGAAAAGGCACCTGGCGTCTGTAGGAAGCTGGCCTGGCTTACAGTGGGTACCTTGTGCCAGGTCCAGTTATCCCTTATTAGTAGATTAATAGTGTTCTAGCAGCTTAGGCTGATAGGGGTAGCTATAGCAGAGCAACTTAGGCTGAACTAGGAGACATGCAAAGCTCCTACTATAGCACTTATATAATATAGCACTCTATCAAAAGAAATACAATACTCAGAGTTACTAAAAATAAGGGTACTTTATTTTGGTGACAATATGCCTCAGAGGATATACTCCCTTAGGAGGTAAGTAAAATACACAAAATCTACACACAAACCAAAATCAGGTCAGTAAACAGTTAGAAAAGAAGTGAAAACACTGTAGAACACAATTGAATGCAATAGGAGACAATAGGCCTAGGGGCAACACAAACCATATACTCCAAAAGTGGAATGCGAACCAGAAATGGACCCCAGGCCTAGTGTACTGTGTAGAGGGTCACTGGGAGTGTAAGAAAACACTAAGGGTGTCCAAGATACCCCACCCCAAGACCCTGAAAAGTAGGAGTAAATGTATCCTACTACCCCAGAAAGACAGTAAAGTTTAGGTAGGGGATTCTGCAAAGACAACAACTGACTGCAAAGCACTGAAGACAGATTCCTGGACCTGAAGACCTACAAAGGAAGGGGACCAAGTCCAAGAGTCATGAAAGTGTCCGGTGGGGCAGGAGCCCAGTAAACCCCGGATGAAGGTGCAAAAGGGCTGCCTCCGGGTGGAAGAAGCTGAAGATTCTGCAACAACAGAAGGAGCCATGAACTTCTTCTTTGGCCAGAAGAGGCCCCACGGCATGCTGGAGGGTGCAGAGTTGTTTCCACACAAAAAGACAACAAACAAGCCTTGCTAGCTGCAAGAGTTGCAGTTGAATGTTTTGGGGGCTGCCATGGCCCAGGAAGGACCAGGAGGTCGCCCCTTAGAAGAGGAGACAGAGGTGGCACTCAGCAACACAGAGAGCCCATGCAAAAGCAGGCAGCACCCGCAGAAGTACCTGAACAGGCATTCAGAAGATCTGAGCACAACTGTCATCTCAGCACAACAAAAGAGGGTTCCACGAAGTCAGAGTCCAACTCAGCAAGTTGGGCAATTCAGGACGGAGTGCTGGGGGCCTGGGCTATGCTGTGCACGAAGGAAGTCTTGCAAAAGTGCACAGAAGCCCTAGCAGCTGCAGTTCATGCAGCACAAAGGATTACTGTCTGGCGTGGGGAGGCAAGGACTTACATCCATCAAATTTGGACAGAAGGGCCACTGGACTGTCGGGGACATTTGGATCCAGTTCCTGTGTTCCAGGGACCACATGTGTCAAGATGAGAGGGGGCCCAGAGGACCGGTGATACAGAAGTTTGGTGCCTGCTTTAGCAGGGGGAAGATTCAGTTGACCCACAGGAGATTTCTTCTTGGCTTCCAGTGCAGGGTGAAGGCAGACAGCCCTCAGAGCATGCACCACCAGGAAACAGTTGAGAAAGCCAGCAGGATGAGATGCTACAATGTTGTTGCTCGTCTTCTTGCTACTTTGTTGCAGTTTTGCAGGCGTCCTGGAGCTGTCAGCGGTCGATCCTTGGCAGAAGTCGAAGAGAGAAGTGCAGAGGAACTCCTGTGAGAAACCCATAGGAGAGAACCTAAATAGCCCTCAGAAGAGGATTGGCAACCTAACCAGGTAAGAACCTATCAGGAGTGGTCTCTGACGTCACCTGCTGGCACTGGCCACTCACAGGTCTCCATTGTGCCCTCACACCTCTGCATTTAAGATGGCAGAGGTCTGGGACACACTGGAGGAGCTCTGGGCACCACCCCTGGGGTGGTGATGGACAGGGGAGTGGTCACTCCCCTTTCCTTTGTCCAGTTTCGTGCCAGAGCAGGGGCTTGGGGATCCCTGAACTGGTGCAGACTGGTTTATGCAAGGAGGGCACCATCTGTGCCCTTCAAAGCATTTCCAGAGGCCAGGAGAGGCTATGCCTCTCAGGCCCTTAACACCTATTTCCAAAGGGAGAGGGTGTAACACACTCTCTCAGAGGAAATCCTTTGTTCTGCCTTCCTAGGCCTGGGCTCCCAGGCTCCAGAGGGGCAGAAACCTATCTGAGGGTTGGCAGCAGCGGTAGCTGCAGAGAAAACCCCAGAGAGCTAGTTTGGCAGTACCTGAGGTCCATGCAGGAGCCCCGGGATGCATGGAATTCCATGATCCTAGACATGTTACATGGCCATGTTCGGAGTTACCATTGTGAAGCTACACATTGGTATTGACCTACATGTAGTTGACGCGTGTAATCGTGTCCCCGCACTCACAAAGTTCAGGGGATTTGCCCTGAACAATGTGGGGGCACCTTGGCTATTGCCAGGGTGCCCTCACACTAAGTAACTTTGCACCTAACCTTCACTAAGTGAGGGTTAGACATATAGGTGACTTATAAATTACTTAAGTGCAGTGTAAAATGGCTGTGAAATAACATGGATGTTATTACACTCAAGCTGCAGTGGCAGTCCTGTGTAAGAATTGTCTGAGCTCCCCATGGGTGCCAAAAGAAATGCTGCAGCCAATAGGGATCTCCTGGAACCCCAATACCCTGGGTACTTAGGTCCCAACTAGTAGGGAATAATAAGGGTGTTCCAGTGTGCCAATCAGAATTGGTAAAATTAGTCACTAGCCTGCAGTGACAATTTTAAAAGCAGAAAGAGCATAAACACTGAGGTTCTGGTTAGCAGAGCCTCCGTGATACAGTTAGACACTACACAGGGAACACATAGGCCACAAACGTATGAGCACTGGGGTCCTGGCTAGCAGGATCCCAGTGACACATATCAAACACACTGACAACATAGGGTTTTTACTATGAACACTGGGCCCTGGCTAGCAGGATCACCCTGACATATACTCACAAACAGGCCAGAAGTGGGGGGTAACAAAGCTAGAAAGAGGCTACCTTCCTACAGAATGGCAAAGCCAGGTTGTGCAACGTACAGCAGGCCACAATGATCTGGCACACCTTCTTTGGTGAGTAGTATAGGGATCCACCTGTCAGATGGAGGCACCGGAATCTGGCCTTCCGGAGGCCAGAGGGGCGCTCTATTATCCTCCTAGTTCGCCTATGTGCCTCATTGTAGCGTTCCTCTGCCCTTGTCCTGGGATTTCTCACTGGGGTCAGTAGCCATGACAGGTTGGAGTAACCAGAGTCACATGCAAATATCGAGGGACAACTGTTAGACATCCTCCAAACATTAGGGAATCTCCCATACCCAGAAAGCAAATGAAACTGTGTGGGGACTTTAGTCTCACCAATTAGCCACACATGGTGCCTCTGGAGTTGCCCCATCACATAAGAGATGCTTCTATTCCTCAAAATGTAAGCGTCATGCACTGAGCCAGGATACTTGGCATTCACATGGGAGATGTACTGGTCTGCCTAACACACCATCTGCACATTCATAGAATGGTAGCTTTTCCGGTTTCTGTACACTTGTTCATTCCTGCGAGGGGGACAAATGCCACATGTGTACCATCAATGGCACCAATGATGTTGGGGATATGTCCCAGGGCATAAAAGTCACCTTTCACTGTGGGCAGATCCTCCGCCTCAAGGAAAACGATGTAGCTGCGCATGTGTATCAGCAGGGCAGATAACACTCTGGACAACACGTTAGAGAACATTGGCTGGGACATCCCTGATGCCATGGCTACTGATGTTTGAAAAGACCCACTGGCCAGGAAATTGAGTAATGACAGGACCTGTACTAGAGGAGGTATTCCTGTGGGATGGCGGATGGCTGACATCAGGTCAGGCTCCAACTGGGCACACAGTTCCTGGATTGTTGCACGATCAAGTCTGTAATTGATAATTATGTGTCTGTCTTCCATTGTCTACAGGTCCACCAGGGGTCTGTACACCGGAGGATGCCGCCATCTCATCACCTGCCCCAGCGGACGTGCCCTATGGAGGAGAACGGTGAGCAGAGGGTCATACACCACATAGGTTTCACAAGGCTGTTTAGCACAAACGTTTAATTTTCTTTATGTGCCTTTGTCTGTCCATATTCCTGGCCTAAATAGGTGTGACGCAGTTATTTGACCTGCCATGTGGCCCCCTGAAATGGTGGCTGCCTGACCTCTAAGGTGGGACAAAGGTAAATGAGATAACTGAGCTGGCGTTGTATACCGTCTCGGTAGGCGGTCGAAGACCGCAGCACAATTCAGCATTGGTTATTATTGGGCTCTATGGGTCCCAGGATCCAATGAAGATGTATGCCAGCGGTGATGGTACGCACCGCCGCGGACGTGACTGCCATTTTCTATCTGTTCACTCACTTGATACCTGACCTACACTGCAAGTGCTGTTGTGACCTGTGTCTGGAAGCGACAATGGCTACAGTGTCTGGGGAAAGTGACCCTGCCTTCGCTTCGGAGGAGTTGGACAGACTAGTGGATGGGGTACTCCCCCAGTACACGCAACTGTACGGTCCTCCAGACAGACAGGTGCGTAAACTGTGTGCATGGTGGATGGCACATCATTATATGGAGTGTCGTGGATGGAAGGGACGGGGGTGACAGGCCAGCATGTGTGGATGGTGGGTGTATGTATTTCTGGGCCAGGGTGGGAGGTTTGTGGCCAATGTGTGAGAAGAAATGTACAGGGGAGCAACATACGTTTTTACTTCACTTTTCCTCTGTGTCAGCGCCCACCAGAAGAAGGGTATTTGGCGTGCCTTCGCCAAGGAAGTGCAGACCCTGGGGGTCTGCCATAGACAGAGAACCCACTGCCGGAAAAGATGGGAGGACCTGCGCCGCTAGACAAAGAAGATGGCGGAGGCCCAGCTGGGGATGGCCTCCGAACGCGGAAGGGGTGCCCTTCGCACCATCACCCCCCTGATGTACCGGATCCTGGCGGTGGCATATCCAGAGTTGGATGGGCGCTTGAGGGCATCACAGCAGCCACAAGGGGATGAGTACACTCTCATTCAACTGACTCTGCGCACTTTACGAGGTGTCTGGGAGGGGGAGGTGGGCTGTGGGTCTCCTAGGCCAGGGCAGACCCGCAAAGGTAGATCCATTGATTTGCAGCCTCATTCCCAGTCCAACCCCAAAGGTGGTATTTGCCCTCTACACCTAGTCAGGCTCCTAGGGCTTCCAGCCGTGCATAAAATGGCTCTCAACAAAGTCCCCTACGGGCATGTGCTTTTCCCCTGGCCAGTCAGTGCATGGCTTAGTGCATAGGGCTGCTCCCTGTGGGTTGTGTCCGCCAACGGTAGTGGTGTTGCAGGCATTGACCATGTGTCTCTTCTGTCTTTACCCCCTTTTTGTTTTGTCACCCTGTCCTTGTGTGCATTAGCATCATCTGACGGAGGAGCAGTGGCACCAGAGCAGGAGGGAGCTGAATCCCACATGGCCCTGGAGGGGGAAGTAATGGAGTCAGAAAGCATTAGTGGGGCGGAGGGCGAGGGGAGCTCAACGACGGGGAAAGGAGCAGACATCAGCATCAGCGACTCCTCCTCTGATGGGAGCTCCCTTGCGGTGGCGGACCCCTTTGTGCACCACACTCCCAGCAGCCCCTCATCGAGTTTCCCGTGCCCGCTCACCCAGGAGGGTGGGAATCTCCTTCACCCCAGGCACCTCAGCTCCTGTCCCGGTCAGCCCTGCTGCCCTCAGTGAGGAGGCCATTGACCTCTTGAGATCCCTCACTGTTGGGCAATGAACCATTTTGAATGCCATCCAGGGTGTTGAGAGGCATTTGCAGCAAACAAGTGCATACCTGGAGGGTATTTATTCTGGTGTGGTGGCCCAATAGAGAGCATTTCAGGCTCTGGCCTCAGCACTCATGGAAGCCATTGTCCCTGTGTCCAGACTCCCCCATCCAACTTCCTCCACCCTGACCCAATCCCCTGTACCTCAGCCTATCCCAAGCACACCATCTGACCAGCATGCACATTCATCCACACACAAGAGTGGACATGGCAAACATAAGCACCACACATCCCACAGGCACTCACACAAGCACCATCCCCATGCAGACACACCAAGATCTACTGCTCCCACTGTGTCCCCCTCCTCCATGTCCTCCTCCTCCCTCCCTGTCTAGTCTCCACTCACACCTGCATACACTACATTTTCATCCACTACCTCCATCACCAACACGCCCATCACCACACACCGCTCACGTGCACTCACCACCCCCACTACCATTCAAACATCCCCTGTGTCTTCTTCCAGTGTGTCTGTGAGCCCTCCTCCCAAGCTACACAAACGCAGGCACACACCCACCCAACAGCCATCCATCTCACAACAGCCTCCGGCCCATACACCTTCACCCAAATTCAGAAAACGTACACCTCCTACAACCACTACCTCTTCCTGCATTCCCAAACCCCCTCCATCTTCCCGTCCCAGTGTGTCTAAGAAACTTTTCTTGTCTAACATAGACCTCTTCCCTACACCTCCCCCTGCCTCCTTCCCCTAGGGCCAGGCTGTGCAGGTCCCAGCCGAGCACCTCAGCCACCAAATCCTCCCGCACAGTGGTCTCAGCAAGTCCAGTCACATCGCGGGCGCCACCCATCAGGGCTGCCAGTGTGCCACCTAACGAAGCCAAGGAGCAGGCCATTACGCCACCTGTCAAGGTGAAGAAGGTTCCCACATGCCGGAGGGAGAAGCCACACCTACCATCAAGCAAAGGCTCCTCCAAGCCAAAAGGGGACAGTGGCAAGGCAACAGCAGCGACATCAAAGGTGGGGAAGGCACACAAGCCGAAGAGCAGGTCAGGACACGGCATGGAGGCTCTGGCTGAGGGACCAGAGTCACCCCTTCTGTCATCCACAACACCAATCAGTACGGGGGTGGACACCGCCACCTACACCGCCTCCTGCACTGCCACCTGCACCGCCACCAGCACCGCCACCTGCATGTCTGCTGCTCACCAACAGTCCCCAGCATCATCCCCAGTGTCCAAGGCTGCAGGAGACATCCGGTTGTGTCCCTCAACAGGTGCTGGCACATGCACCACTGCCAGCAACTCCACCACAGACACCGCCGCAACCACCGCCACCAGCCCCGCGACGTGCTCAGACAGTGCCACCACAGCTGACATGGCAATTATCCCCAGTGGGCAGCCATCCGAGGCTGCAGGAGACGTTGTGGACCCTGCCCAGCGTACATTAGGCATGACTCCCAGCACTGTTTGTACCAGTAGGTGCCAGGCAAAGTCGCAGCAGGGTGGAGTGTGTCTCTGCCTCCATGGAGTATCATGCTACCTGTTCCCAATCTCGTGGCACATACACCCAGGTGAGGGAATGGGACCTGCCACACTGCATGTGAAGCACTCTGGGCACAAAGCCCCCTCCAGAACCAGTGGAGAAAGGCATCCACTACCCCAGTCCTTGGCAAGAATAAGCACTCTGGGCACAAATCCCCTCCAGAACCAGTGGAGATTCACATCCACTACCTCAGTCCTTGGCAGGATGAAGCACTCTGGGCACAAAACCCCCTCCAGAACCAGTGGAGATTCACATCCACTACCCCAGTCCTTGGCAGGATGAAGCACTCTGGGCACAAAGCCCAGTCCTTGGCAGGATGAAGCACTCTGGGCACAACGCCCCCTCCAGAACCAGTGGAGATTAACATCCACTACCTCAATCCTTGGCAGGATGAAGCACTCTGGGCACAAAGTCCCCTCCGCACCAGTGGAGATTCATATCTACTACCTCAGTCCGTGGCAGGATGAAGCACTCTGGGCACAAAGCCCCCTCCAGAACCAGTGGAGAAAGGCATCCACTACCCCAGTCCTTTGCAGGATGAAGCACTCTGGGCACAAAGCCCTCTCCACAACCAGTGGAGAAAGGCATCCACTTAAGAGACTGTGGCTTTGCACTCCCCAGGATAAAGCAGTGGGCAAACCACCCACTTGTGAAACTTGAGAGACTGTGGCTTTGCACTCCCCAGGATAAAGCAGTGGGCAAACCACCCACTGGAGAGACTTGAGAGACTGTGGCTTTGCACTCCTCCCCAGGATAAAGCAGTGGGCAAACCACCCACTGGAGAGACTTGAGAGACTGTGGCTTTGCACTCTCCAGGATAAAGCAGTGGGCAAACCACCCACTTGAGAGACTGTGGCTTTGCACTGCCCAGGATAAAGCAGTGGGCAAACCACCCACTGGAAAGACTTGAGAGACTATGGCTTTGCACTCCCCAGGACCAATCAGTGGGCATGGAGCCCCCTCGTGGAGCAGTGGTGTCTTCCGTTCATCCGGCTGAGGTGCCCTCTCCCCCTGAGGTATCTGTTTATTTTCTATCTGATGCCCCTGCAGTGTTCTCTCTGTTTCGAGTCAGGTATCTTGTGTGGGCTTCGCCCATGCATTTTGGGACACTGATCCACGGACAATGATTTCATTAATATCCGGACTTGTGTAGTTGGTGTACATATTTGTATATACTGATTTTTGATTTTGGCCTATCTGCTATTTAATTGATTACACTTGTTACAATCATTTACTTTTGTCCTTCTGTTCTTCCAGGGGGTGAAGGGGTGTATATGTAATGTTGCTGCATGTATTTGTGTGTATGGCGTTGCGTGTGTGTGTCACTCTCTTTTCCCATTCCCCCTCCCCTGTGTGCTATGTGCAGTATTCTCTGTGGTTGTCGCCGGCGTCTTTGCTGCTCCTGATACAAGAGGAGGTAGACCAGCATGGGCAGCACCTGTAGTTCGGGCTCCATGGAATCCTGGTTGTTCGTAAAGTGTCGAAAGGTGAGTGGTTTCCCTTCCAAGTCCTGTTTCCGCCGTGCTTTTGATGTCGTTGGTACCGCCTGGAAAAGGGGGCGGATAGGCGTGTTGTAATACAGTGGGTGGAACCCTTGTGTTCCGCCTGTCTGTTGGTGGTGACCGCCGCAGTGTTTGTTTCTACCGCCGTGGCGGTCGGAGTGTTAAAGTGGCTGTCTATGTTGGCGGTTTCCGCCATGGTCGTGATTCCATTTTTTTTTTGCCTGCCTGTGGGCGGTAGTACCCCTGCTTTAACACCGATCCCCAGGGTTGTAATGAGGGCCTTAATCTAATGCCTTATCTACCACATCCTCAGCACATTTCTTTTGTTTCACCAGTTGTGTCTTCTTTTTATACTGCTTCATACTTTTCAGTCAGTTCTCGATTACCCTTTGCACAAACCATTTTAGATCTAATTTATTTGCACTGTTGCTTTCTTCTGGTTATGCTAGCTCCTTTTTCAATGTGTCCTTACCCTTTATTTAGCATGATTTTTCTCCATCCTTTCTTAATCTCAAACCTTTCATTTTTTGCAAATCTTTATGCGGACTTTTCAATTTTCTACAAACAAATTTTAGATTTTCTTTTATTTCTTACAAGTAGATCCTTTATCTTTTGCTACATTGTCCAAATATTTCCCCTTTTGTTTCTCTCTTGCAGATAGATAATGGGGGTCATTACGACCTTGGCGGGTGGCTACCGCCGCCCGCCAGGCGGCCGCACTCACGCGGCCCCCATTATGACATTCCCGCTGGGCCGGTGGGGATGAGGCCGCAACATAGGAGCCGGCTCCTAATGGAGCCGGCGGTGTTGCGGCCGTGCGACGGGTGCAGTTGCATCCGTCGCGCTTTTCACTGTCTGCTATGCAGACAGTGAAAAGCTGGCCGGGGCCCTGTTAGGGGGCCCCTGCACTGCCCATGCCTGTGGCATGGGCAGTGCAGGGGCCTCCAGGGGCCCCAGGACACCCCTTACCGCCAGCCTCTTCCTGGCGGTGCAAACCGCCAGAAACAGACTGGTGGTAGGGGTGTCATAATCCCCAGGGCAGCGCTGCACTGGAGGATTATCACCGCCGGGGCTAAAACGTCGGGAAACCGCCGTCCCCGGCGGTGCGACCGCGGCACTTCCGCCGCGGTCGTAATAGGGCAGGAAGCACCGCCAGCCTGTTGGCGGTGCTTCCGTAATTTTAGCCCTGGCAGTCTCGGACCGCCAGGGTCAATATGACCCCCAATATGTTTTCCCCAGTTTCTTATGCCTTTCTGTATTTTGTGGCATTGTGGAAGTATTTTTTAATGCAAATAGATGTCTGAAAAGAAACAAATATTTTGAAATGTTTACATTTGCATGAAATACTGTTCAATAATATGTAATAACCATTTAGTTATAATAGAAACAGTCACACCACTATCTGGTAGACACTCTGAATATGTTACTTTTCATGTTTAAAGCAAATTGTGCAAGCCTCTGCTCTTATAGGCATCAGTGTCAAATTCACTGTTTCAGTGTATGCATCAGTATGTGCTTTAGTATCTCACTGTAGCTATGAATGTGTGCCTCTTACTCTCATCATATGCATCACCATGTCTGCAGGCAAATTAGTGCACGCAGAACTGTGGGTCTTGGTATTTCACCATATGCCTGCATGTGTAACTCGATGTGCCAGTTAACACATAATTGTGTATGTTACTGTGTTGCTGTATGGATCACTATGTCACTGAGTGTATGACTGTATGTATAATTCTGTCATTATGTATGCATCTGCAAACATGACCTTATCCTTAATGTATCAGTTCATTCATCAATATCTGCTAATACGTATTGTAGTATAGAGGAGTGTCTATATCTGTATTTTACAGCATGGTTTAGTGTGTGAATGACTCTATTAGCGTTTTCTGCTGGTCTACCTTTTTAATTGTATGCATCTGTGTGTGTCTGAATGTCTCACTCAGTCAGTATTTTACTGTATAAATAAATTTGTACTGCAGGGTGTAACTGCATGGATCAGTATGTCGCTGGATATTTTATCACATGTATCACTGTCTGTCTGAGTACATTACTATATCCATAAGTGTGACATTGCGGGTCTCTGTATAGCTTAGTCTAAGTATTGGTGTGTTCATGAGGATGTTGATGTTTGGATAAGTGTTTGCCTGGCTGTCTTAGTGTTGGGATCAATATGTACATAGATATCCTAGTGTAGACAAGAACGTATGCATGCCATGTAAAGGCCTAAAATACCTAGATACCTCTCATGCATAAAATTGTAAAAATTGTATTCCTAGATGTTTCTTGGGGTATTCCCAATCAAGAGATATAGAATATATCAGAATGTGATGCATTCCCAATTTAACAAACCTGGAAATGTATCACAATCCTACAGCACCCAATGGCTAAGTTGAAAATGTTAGATCAGTAACAAATCACATTTTGTTCTGGATTTGTTCCTCTTTGAATGTCCAGTGCATTATACACCACGCATAGAAAGATGAAAAGACCGTTAATTATTTTTTATTTTTTATATATGGACAAAAAAACGTTATTATATATAAACACTCATCCATGCAACATAGGTATCCTTAAAGTATGTTAGAATGATGTGTGCATTTCTGTACAAGAAATGGTAAAATTATAAGAATACATCATATCTTCTTCATACGCAGCAAACCTACTAATTTCATTGGACACAATGCACTGCTGCTAAAAGATGCACAGTAATAATCTGTGCCAAATATTACAAATGAGGTCTCACACTGTAGAACTGGGAAACTACTAAACCAAACTTTACCTCTTACCTTATTTACCATATAACCTACAAATACCATACTTTAAAGTTTACTGATTTTTAGCTGAAAAATAATAGAAGTGCTCAAAACTGTTCAGACTCATAAAGTTAAGTTGCCATTAGAAACATATTATAGTATGGAAAAATCATAGTTCACAATGAACTAGAGTTCTTTATTTTCTCATGCAATAAATGTCTTACTATACATGTAAATTACAGGTGCAATACCTGCCACTTTCTCTCTCTCTCAAGCAGTATACATTTCTGTATTTTTAATACGTTTTTATCCATTCTATTTATACACACATCAGTGATTGTGCATATATTATACGGTAAATACTATAATTTACATACTCTTAAATAGCTTTTGTTGATAGTTTAAAAAGTCTCACAGTATCTTGTGTACTTGTTTCTTTGTGTGATCTTGAAACCTCAGCAAAAGAATAGTACTCTACTTTCACACCAAGTGAACCCTTAAAGGCAACATTATCAACTCTGCTCTGACTTGTATTGTGGTGGTTAATAAATCAAAAACTGTGTTCCATTTCTATTTTCTATTTTCCGACATCTAAATGGTTACTGTTAGAAATGGGGTTTTTGGTTGGCAGTCAGGTTACCCTCTGTCCAAGCAAGAACCCTCACTCTAGTCAGGGTAAGTCACACACAATCCAAATTATCCTGTGCCCACCCTCTGGTAACTTGGCACGAGAAGTCAGGCTTAACTTAGAAGGCAATGTGTAAAGTATTTCTGCAATAAATCATACAATAACACAATATAGCACCACACAAATACACCACACAGTGTTTAGAAGAATATATAATATTTATCTGGGTATTGGCAGGTCAAAACGATCAAAGATGCAATATGAATTTGTAAAGATATCACTGAAAAGTGATATGAAGTGTCTTAAGTCTTTAAAAAGTAAACAAAGTCTCTTTCAAGCACAAAGTACCTGGTTTGGAGTGGAAAATCTCCGCAGAGGGCGGCAGAAGAGGAGATGCGTGGAAAAATTGTTTGTGCGTCGGTTACGACCCTTCACACACGGACTTGCGTCGTTATTTTTCACGTGGGGAGATGTGCGTCATTCTACCGGAAGAAAAATGGTGTGTGCGTCGGTTTCGCCCCTTCACACATGGAATTGCGTCATTATTTTTCACTCGGGGAAGACATGAGTTGTTTTCCGGCACGCGGACGGTCTCCTTTTGTGGATCGCGGGATTACCAGATGTCCCAGGGTCTGTGCGTGGATTCCTTGGCTTGTTATCTGGCTGCGTGTCGTTCCGGGGGGCTGTGCGTGGAAGTTTCTTTCTCACAGCAGGCATCGCGTCGATTTCCTCTCTGGAAGTCGGGCGGCGTTGTCCATGTGAGGCCATGCGTCGAAGTTCCGGTTGCACCGCAGGCGTCGTGTCGAGCGGCGTCTTTCTGGATCGGCGTGCAGTGAATTTCTCACCGCGGAGAAAGCTGTGCGTCGAAATTTTCAGCGCACAAGGAGTCCAGTTGAAAAAGAGAAGTCTTTTTGGTCCTGAGACTTCAGGGAACAGGAGGTAAGCTCCATCCAAGCCCTTGGAGAGCACTTTTGCAGCCAGACAAGAGTTCAGCAAGGCAGCAGGCCAACAGCAAGGCAGCAGTCCTTTGTAGAAATCAGTCATGTGAGTCCTTTGAGCACCCAGGCAGTTCTTCTTGGCAGGATGCAGGTTCTGGTTCAGGTTTCTTCTCCAGCAAGTGTCTAATGTGGTAGGGCAGAGGCCCTGTTTTATACTAAAATGTGCCTTTGAAGTGGGGGAGACTTCAAAGAGAGGCTAAGAAGTGCACCAGGTCCCCTTTAAGTTCAATCCTGTCTGCCAGAGTCCCAGTAGGGGGTGTGGCAGTCCTTTGTGTGAGGGCAGGCCCTCCACCCTCCCAGCCCAGGAAGACCCATTCAAAATGCAGATGTATGCAAGTGAGGCTGAGTACCCTGTGTTTGGGGTGTGTCTGAGTAAATGCACAAGGAGCTGTCAACTAAACCTAGCCAGACGTGGAATGAAAGGCACAGAAAGATTTAAGTGCAGAGAAATGGTCACTTTCTAAAAGTGGAATTTCTAAAATAGTAATATTATATCCAACTTCACTAGTCAGCAGGATTTTGTATTACTATTCCAGCCATACTAAATATGACCTTCCTACTCCTTTCAGATCAGCAGCTACCACTTCAACAATGTATGAGGGCAGCCCCAATGTTAGCCTATGAAGGGAGCAGGCCTCACAGTAGTGTAAAAACGAATTTAGGAGTTTTACACTGCCAAGACATATATACTACACAGGTACATGTCCTGCCTTTTACCCACACAGCACCCTGCTCTAGGGGTTACCTAGGGCACACATTAGGGGTGACTTATATGTAGAAAAAGGGGAGTTTTAGGCTTGGCAAGTACTTTTAAATGCCAAGTCGAGGTGGCAGTGAAACTGCACACACAGGCCTTCCAATGGCAGGCCTGAGACAAGGTGAAGGGGCTACTTAAGTGGGTGGCACAGCCAGTGCTGCAGGCCCACTAGTAGCATTTAAAATACAGGCCCTAGGCACATATAGTGCACTCTACTGAGGTCTTACAAGTAAATCAAATAGCCAATCATGGATAAACCAATCAACAGTAAAATTTACACAGAGAGCATATGCACTTTAGCAGTGGTTAGCAGTGGTAAAGTGCCCAGAGTTCAAAAGCCAACAACAACAGGTCAGAAAAAATAGGAGGAAGGAGGCAAAATGTTTGAGGATGACCCTGTCAAAAAGGCCAGGTCCAACAGTTACTGTCTGTTTACCCCTTGTTATTCTCCCCTAAAGTAGCCCAGTGTGCTATTGCATACTACTAGAGTCATGACTCTGTTGCGTTTCTCTGTGTGGCCCCTGTGTAAGTTCATAAAGTATTCGCAACTCCAGACGGAGGTCCAAAATTGGACTAACTAGTCATTTACAGTGATTTTGTATGCACTTATAGTATATAGTTATAGTACTGCATTACAAAAAAATCTTTTTCAACTCATATTCTACCAGAAACAATTTGTTTTCTACTATTGCACTTCAATGCAACATTCATTCCTCATAGTCTTTTGCTTCAGCTGCCATAGCAAATGATCTTTGCAACACTCTAGTTTACCAGTATTTCAAAGGTTTCCAGCACTGTCTGTAAGCAGGATGCTAGCTTTTAATTTCTTCTGTAGCAGATGTGGTTGACTGTTAGCAATTCTAAGCTTATCCATAACTCCATAAATTTTATTCTGAAATAAAGTCACCCAATTAAATATCTACAAATGTAATACTTTAAATAACTACCTACTTGTATGTACTAATCTATTTTCAACATCCAATCAATTTTATGCTTTTTTTAAAACCTAATGCTTCCCTCCATGTTAACCACCTCACATTTTGAAAACTTCTTCCCCTCAGTGCTACTGTTCCTACTATTCAAAATGCTGAGAGTGTGGATTGTAGGTCACAGCTATGTTGTGGGCAAGTAATTATGCTAGGAAGAGTGCCACTGACACAGAACTTGGTTTGCATAATGTGGATATTACTTGGGTTGGCCACAGAGGGTTAAAGTGGCAGAAATTGCTTCCATTGGTTGAAAACATCAGACATTGCTAACCCTCTGACCTCAAGATTGTGCACTGTGGTGGTAATGACCTCGGCACACTGACTGGTATAGGACTGGAAACCCTAATGAAGGATAACTTTAGTCAGTTCAATGACACTTTTCCTGCACACAACATTTGTGCTCTCAAACATATCCCATAGACAGAAATGGAACTGGCCAACTACATTCTGTCCATAGATTGACAGAGCCAGGAAACATGTTCATAATAAAACTGTTTTAGCATACCTCAGAAACCATAATATGGTTAGAATTTATAATAATACCCTGCACTTTCACATGCCAGGAACATATAGAAGAGATGGTGTTCACTTTACAAATGAAGGCAACAGAGTACTTCTAGGTAACTTCAATCTCTGCATCTACCCTTATCTGTATTAATCATATTCACAGTATTAATACAAAGGCTTTTCTTAGAGCCACCCTACTTTACAAACTCTACTTAATTACGTCTAAAAGCTTATTTTAAATTTTTTCTAAAATTTTGGAGTCGCAGCTCCTTCGCACATTTACACTGGGGGCCAGCTGAGCGTCACAACGGAGTCACGACTCCAAGATCGTAAACAAAAAAAAGGCTTCAATCTTTTTAAACTGAAGAAGGGGTCCCTCAGATACCCTTTAATAGCCCCCATGGGGTCAGAGTACATCTTCTCTGACCCCTTCTATAGGTCTCACCCCTATTTCCATCCCCCAGGACCATGCCCCACTTCATAAAATGGTGTCCACAGGCTTCACAATAGGTTATGGCCAACCAATTACAACATGTATATGTATGCCTCACTGTGTCTGACTAGGTCTCAGAGTGGCTGCACGAGTGTTTGAGGGTGTCTACGAGTGGGTGAACGAGTTCCGGGATCTGAGAATGGCTGTATGAGTGTTTAAGTGTGTCTGTGAGTGGGTGAGTGAGTCTCTGAATGTGACTGTGAGTGGGTGCATAAGTCTATGAGTGGGTCCGTCAGTGGGTGTGTGACTGTGATTGGGTCTGTGAATGGGTGTGTAAGTCAATAAGTGGGTAAGAGAGTGAGTATTTGACTCTCTGAGTGGCTCTGTGAGTAAGTGCATGAGTGTCTGAGTCGACCTTTGAGGGGATGAGTGAATGTTTAAATGGGTCTATAAGTGGGTGAGTAAGTCTCTGAGTGGGTCTATGAGTGGGTGCATGAGTATCTCAATGGGTCTGTGAGTGGATGCATGAGTGTCTGAGTGGATCTTTAAGTGAGTGCATGAGTACCTGAGTGGGTCTGTGAGTGGGTATGTGAGTGCCTGAGTGGGTCTGTGAGTGGGTGTTTGAATGGGTGCCTGACTAAGAGTCTGAGTGGCTCTGTGAGTGGGTGGGTGATTCTCTGACTGCATGTTTGAGTGAATACATGAGTCTTTAAATGGATCTATGAGTAGGTGACAGTCTCTGAGTGGGTCTGTGAGTGAGTGCATGAGTGTCTGGGTCTGTGAGTGGGTGCATGAGTGTCTTAGTGTGTTTGTGAGTGGGTGTGTCACTCTCTGATTGGGTTTATGGGTGGGTGCATGAGTACCTGAGTTAGTCTGTGAGTGGGTGCATGAGTCTCTGAGTGGGTCTCTGAGTGGGTGTGTGAGTCTCTCAGTGGATCTGTGAGTGGGTGCATGAGTCTCTGAGTAGGTCAGTGAGTGGGTGCATGAGTGTATGAATGCGTTCTGAGAGTGGGTACAGGAGTGGATGAGTGGGTCTGTGAGTGGGTGTGTCAGTGTCTGAGGTGGTCAATGAGTGGGTGCATGAGTGCCTGAGTGGGTCTGTGAGAGGGTGTGTGAGTGTCTGAGTGGGTCTATAAGAAGGTGTGTCAGTGTCTGAGAGGAACTGTCAGTGGATGTGTCAGTGTCTAAGTGGGAACATGAGTGCTTGAGTGGGTCTGTGAGTGGTTGCATGAGTCTTTGAGTAGGTCTGTGAGTGGGTGCATCAGTGTCTGAGTGAGTCTGTGAGTGGGTGCATGAGTGTTTGACTGGGTCTGTGAGTGGGTCAATGAGTGTTTGAGTGGGCCTGTGAGGTGGTCCACAAGTGTATCAGGGTGTCTGTGAGCCAGTGCATGAGTGTATGTGTGGGTCTGTGAGTGCATGTGAGAGTGTCTGAGTGGGTCTATGAGTGGGCGTGTCAGTGTCTGAATGGGTCTGTGAGTGGGTGTGTGAGTGTCTGAGTGGTTCTGTGAGAGGGTGTGGCAGTGTCTGAGTGGGTTTATGAGTGGGTGCATGAGTGTCTGAGTGGATCTGTGACGGGGTATGAGTGTCTGAGAAGGTCTGTCAGTGGGTGGATGCATGAGTGTCTCTGTACGTCTTTGAGTGGGTGCATGAGTGTCAGAGTGCATCTTGGAGTGGCTATGCAATTGTTTAAATGGATTTATGAGTGGGTGAATAAGTCTCTGAGTGGCTCTGTGAGTTGGTCCATGAGTGTATGAGTTGGTCTGAGAGTGGGTTTGTCAGGGTCTGAGTGAGTCTATGAGTTTCTGCATGAGTACCTGAGTGGTACTGCGTGTGAGTGTCTGAATGGGTCTGTACATGTGTATGTTTGTGCCTGAGTGGGTCTGAGTGGGTGCATGAATGTCTAATTGGGTCTGTGAGTGGGTATATGAGTGTCTGATTGGGTTTGTGAGTCGGTGCATGAGTGAGTCTGAGAGTGGGTGTTGAGTATCTGAGTGGGTGTATGAGTGGGTGTGTCAGGGTCTGAGTGAGTCTATGAGTGGCTGCATGAGTGCCTGAGTGGTACTGTGCATGGGTGTGTGAGTGTCTGAATGAGTCTGTGAGTGTGTGTGTGAGTGTTTGACTTGGTCTGTGAGTGGGTGCATGACTGGGTCTGAGAGTGGGTGCATGATGAGTGTTTGAGTGGGTATGTGAGTGGGGGATATCAGTGACTGAGTGGGTGTGTGAGGGTCTGAGTGGTTCTGTGAGAGGGTGTGGCAGTGTCTGAGTGGGTTTATGAGTGGGTGCATGAGTGTCTGAGTGGATCTGTGACGGGGTATGAATGTCTGAGAGGGTCTGTCAGTGGGTGCATGAGTGGGTCTGAGAATGGGTGCATGAGTGTATGAGTGGGTCTATGAGTGGGTGTATCAGTTCCTGAGTGGGTCTGTGAATGAGTGTGTAAGTGTCTGAGTGTGTCTCTTAGTGAGTGTGTCAGTAAGAAAGTAAGTCACACTCTCAATATGTCTGTTAGTAGTGTGCATTAGTGTCCAAAGGAGAGTGTGTGAATATGTATATATTTTTTCTACTTGGCTGGAGTTGCATCTATGTCTCAGCTTTACATGAAGGGCTGGATTGAGCGCCATGAAGGAGCTGCGACTCCGCGATCGTGGCCAAAAAAAGGATTTTATTCTTTTTATACCTAACAACTTTGGCCTCACACACCCTTGAGCCCCTACCATGCACAGTTTTTTTGCCAATACAAATATTACATTGATATTATCAATGCTGCTATGAAAGATGGCATGATTGCTGTAATCTGTGGGGTAATTTGCAGTGCATGGCAAAGGCGCAAGTCATAGTTACCTTAAAGCACAAGTGGTAGTTACTTGAGGTAACTCTAACTATAACTGGTGCATTTCTATGGTTTTGTATGTTTAAAATGTGAGCCTAACTGTAACTTCCCTGCAACCTTTAGTTTTCTTAAGTGACGGTCTATGTTTTAAAAAAAAATTATTTTGTAACTACAACATCCCTGAAACTTAATCCAACCACCGGCAGGCCCTGATGCCAACCTCCTATAGGCACCCAAATGTGCTCGTCCTTCATCCATGGGCAGGGGAGGTTGCCTGTATGACTTGGCCTGCAGCCAGACCCTGTGGCCAATACCCCCAACCATCCAAACCCACACTGTGCACAGCCCTTTTGCCATGTATGGTGGGTTTAGCTGCAGCTTCTCTGGGTGTGGGAATAGGCATGAGAGGGTGTATCTGGGAGCGAGAGTGGCTGTCAGATTGTTTGTCTGGGTGTGAGAGTGTGTACATCAGTGTTTTAGTGGGTGCGTCAGTGTGTGCACAGGTTTGTGAGTAGCTGTATGAGTAGCTGCATAAGGGTGTCAGTGGGCCTGTGAATGGGTGCATGAGTGTCTGAGTGGGTCTGTGAGTGGGTGCATGAGTGTCTGAGTGGTTCTGTAAGTGGGTGCGTAAGTGTCTAAGTGGGTGTGTGAGTGGGAGAAATTGATTGAAAGAGAGACAGAACGACAGAAAGAGATTTTTTAGGCTTTAATATCTCAAAAACCTAGAATGAAATATTTTTGCGGGACTTAACATAAACATGTATTTAATATGATAATTTTTATTATTATTTGTATTATTATAATGAAAAAGCCTTAATTGGCTACCTGGCACTTAAGGCTTCCCCCGCAGTGAAACATCAGATTTTGACAGCAGGACTTACTTTAAAGTTTCATCCTTCAAAACCAGAGTGTTTGCTGTGGCTTGGCTGCAGCTGTTAAGCAAACATCTGTGTCCTGGGGATGGGCACTCCTGGGACATAGCAGGAGCCAGTTCTGGGGGTTGTGGTCCCCTACCTGTGGGTGGCTCCACAAGGGGGACCCCCTCCAACGAGAACTTAGCCCCATGGTTTGGTGGTGCCCACAGTTTGGAGGTCCCACGGCCTTGTGGACCCATAGGGGCTCCCTTTATTTATTAAACATTTGCACTGGGGGGGTGGTCACCCGGGGTGCTGGGGGCCCACACAGTCCCCCACTCCAACTACAGTGTTGCCCATGGGGGTGGTGGTTCTCAGGACGGCGGGGCCAGAAGGCCCCCTGCGTACTACAATAAAGCCCGGGGGAGGTAGCAGTCCCCAGGGCAGCAGGGGGCCACATGCTCCCCTCTCCCAAAAAATTAGCTCTAGGGATGTGGAAGTCCCAGGGCATCGGGAGGGGGCAAGGAGGCCCCCCGTTTAAAAAAAAAAAAAACCCTGGGACTTGGCCCATCCGGGGGCTTTAAACTAACGAAGCAGAGGAGACCACTCTTCGTTTTCTTTAATTTTATGAGCGGATTCGCACATCCACTGCATCTCCGCTCATATTTTTTTTTAAAAATGCCTTTTAGCCCAGGGGGTCCTTTTGGGACCCCACCACCAGAGCAAAGGGTTCGGGGTGTTGGTACCCTGGCCCCCTTTTTTTTTTCTTTTTCTTTTTTTTTTTAGACTCACCTGAAACCAAGTCCCGAGATGGCTGACAATAAATGAGTGTTATCAGCCAATCAGGTCACAGCACAAGATCGTTAAGGGTCACGAATCCTTCGCATCCCTAGATAGGCAAATTTGTTTTCCTCATAATTTCTCAAACACTACTGAACGGCATTACATTAAACAAAAAAGCACTCTTTCTGGACCAGGACCTACTGTAATTTCGTCCAGTAGTTTTTGCACTATCACTGTTCAAAATTCCTATGGAAAAATGAATGGAGAAAATGTGTTTTGAGACCCCCTTTTTTCTTGGCCCCCCTGGAGGGATCACAAAATTTTCAGGTAGCAGCTGACGGAACTGGCAATTTTTTTGGGAAAGTTTTGAGTAGATACATCAAGCAGAGGCAAAAATATAAGCAATTAAAAACACTTTTTCTATAGAAACGAGGTTGTAACTACAACTTTCTAGTGGCTCCAGCCACTATGAACATATATACATTCACTGAAAAAAACAAATGTTACAGGGGCATTATAGTTAAACTCACATTTTAAATGTACAGAACCATGGAGATTCAACTGTTATAGTAAGAGTTATCTCAAATAACTATAACTTGTGCCCTAAGGTAACTATAACTTGCGCCCTTGCCATGCACAGTTTTTTTGCAATTTTCTTTTACTGCAAATGTTACATTAATTCTATCAATGATGTTATCAAAGATGTCATGAGTAGCATCATTTGTGGGGTAATTAGCAGTGCATGTCAAAAGCATGAGTTATAGTTACTTGAAATAACTATAACTCTAACAGGTGAACTTCCCCCAGGGAGGTGGTGGTTCCTGGAGCTGTGGGGGGCTTGTGTGGCCTCACACCATTAGTTTAGATTAAAGCCCCTGGGAGGTGGCATTCCCTGGGGCTGCAGGGGGGTCACACGGGCCTCCCACATTAATCATTTCATTGACCTCAGGGAGGTGATGGTCCCCTCTGGATTGCTGGGGGGGGCACATGCCCCCTCGCATTAATTGTGAATTAAGCCCCAGGGGCTGGAAGTCATGGAGCACTGGCAGGTCCAACGGGCTTATCCTCATATTTATATTAAGCCCTGGGAAGGTGGTCGTCCCAAGGCATGAAAATGCCCTAGGATGGGGCCTGGTGCGCCCCCTCCTTGGTTTTAGTATGCCCCGGTACTTGACCCACCTGAGGGCTTTATTAAAAATAAGTGTGGGAGACTGTGCTTATTTTGTTTTCAACTTTTGCTGTGGATTTATGACTCTCACAAATTTGTGGCAATTATTCTTTTTAAAAAGTACTTTTTTGCCTTGGGTGGTCCCTCTGGGGCCCCAGCACCAGAACTAAGGGCTCAGGGTGTCTCTACCCTGCCCCTTTCCTTATTTTTTCCCTCTTTTTCTGGGATTCGTCTGAAGCCGAGTACCAAGATGACTGCCAACACTTCGTTATTAAAGTGTTGGTAACCAATCAGATCTCAGCACAAAACCGAGAGGTTTTGTGGAGCATTACCATCCCCATATATACAAATTTGTTTTTTTAATAATTTATCAAAAACTACTGAATGGATTTGCACCAAAAAAAATAAAAAAAGGGAGCTTTCTAAATGAAGGACTACCTTTTTGACAAATTTGATGTAAATCCGCCCAGTGGTTTGGCTACTATCATTGTTCAAAATACCTGTGGAAAAATGTATGGGGAAAAATCTTTTTGGTATTCCCTCCTTTTCTAAACCCCTGCTTGATGGATAAACCCAAAACCTTCCAGACAGCAGCTGAAGTGAGTGTTGTATTTATTTGGGGAAATTTTGTAAAGATTCATCGGATGATACCAAAATTATTAGCAAAACAAAAACACTTTTTCTATCGAAACTAGGTCTTAACTATAACTACGTATTGGCTTCCACAACTATGTATACTTACATTTCTAACATAATCTACAACTCAACTGTCCTGTTCAGAAAACATCTTAGAGGGATTGTTACTGTAAAAAAAGAACTGAGGAGCAGAATAAAGCTACAAAATTTGTTCAGAAAGATCCACGTAGCATTTTCTGCTAATTTTGACCACAACCCACATGGTTGTATAACTTCTAGACCTTTTTGACATTTGTTGCCATTACTCTGGTCCTTTTCTGTAAATATTGTATGTACATTCTTTCAAAAGCAAAGGATCATCAGCCTGACGTACGTGAGTTCATAATTTGTGCCACTTTAACAAGAAGCTTCTTCATATATTTTAGTCATGGGAGCACTATGAGATCGTTTATTGACTGAAATTATAACACTTAAAATATTACTCGTAGTTAAATATTTTTTTCAGCAGTAACTGAGTCTCAGAAAGCAAGGTGGGCTTAACATGGATGAATGATTTAAGATTTGAACCCTAAGCTAAAAAAATATTGTTTGTTGTATAGTTGGCAGTTGAACCTGTTCTGCATGCAAAAGTGAAGTAGGGAACACCCATAAACTAACTTATTTTTGATTATTCTCCATTACCCCCAGGTCCTACCATCCTCGTCCCATTCATTACATTATGCAGAGGGATCTCTCCATGACAGAAAAAGAACATGAGGAAAGCTGCATCATACCCGACCCCCACCGGGGAGTACATAATCATGTACTCACCCAGCATTACTCCTATTCTTTTTTCTGTCCGTGACAGGGGTTACGAGGACGGTGCTGCTCCTTCGGAGATGTGTTGTCCTTGCTTCCTCCCGCTGGGCGGTGGGGATGCTGTTTGGTGCTGCGCTTCTGCACGAGTGCTTGGCTTCGTTACAGTTCTGAGATTCCTCTATCATGCCGATGGACCACTGGGCAGGTCCTTTGATCAGCTCTTTGCAGCTGGGGCAGCTGAGTATGCAGAAAGCGTGACCTCTGCTTCTGGGTCCTGCTTCCATCTGTTGATGTTGTGGTTGCGATGAGGAAGTCGCTGGGCATATTCAGATGGATGCCAGGTATTTTGTTCTCTTTCTTTTACCGGTCATGCTTTGATTTTGACACAAGGCATTTTCTGTGATGACTTTATAGATTTTTGTGGAGCGCTTGCCTTTCTCCCCCTTTTTTTTTTGGGAGGGGAGGAGGTTCTTCTTTTTTTAACACTGCTTTCTTCTGGTTCCTGGTCCGTTGCTGTCTCTGGTTTGTGGTGGTGCTACGTGTGTTGGCGTGGGGAAGCACACAGCTAAAAGGAGGCATGTGGAGATTTCTCCCTCCTCCTCTTCTTCTTTGTCCTCCTCCTCTTCTCATGGGCATGCTCGGAGGTGCAGAAAGAGAAATAATGCCCTCCTGTGCGAACGTATTGGAGAAACATTATTGGAGTTTCAAGTGGCTCCTTCTGTGGTGGTTCCGTCTGGGGTGGCTGCGTCTCCCTCCTCCAGTTCTGAGTTAGAGGGTCCTTCTCCGGAGGAACAGAAGGTCAAATATGTTTCCAAAGAGTTGTTGCCTCCTTTGCTAAAGCTTGTGAAGTTGAACATGGACTTTCCTGAGGTTGATATTCCTGAGACTTTGTCTGGCTCTTTTGTGCACCAATTTCAGAGTACTGTGCCTGTGGATGTCCCTATTCATCCTTGTGTTCAGGAGGTGATTAAAAGGGAGTGGAAAGATCCTGACAAAACTATTCTTCCCCAGTTTATGGCCAAGTTGTACCCATTGCAGGATTTGGCCCAGGTGTTGCCAGACCCTGTTCCTATTGACTCTTTTGTCGGCAGTTTGGTTGGCCGTACGTCCTTTGCAGAGGATGCTGTGTTTAGGGATTCAGTAGGCAAAAAGGTGGATGTGTCCCTGAAGAAGTCCTATGCTGGGATGCACCTGGCATTGCGGGCTGGCATTTATGAGAAGCTCTCTTGTATGATCTCAAAGCCCTGAATAATGCACTGGATGGGTCGTCCGACTGCTCTGAGCTCATGTCCCTTATTGAACGTCAGGTGGAATTCCTGTCGGATACTTCCTTTGTTGTGGTACGGGCATCGGCCCTGGCAGAAGGGGCTTGTGAATCTGCTCGCCGGAATCTTGTCCTGAGAGATTGGAAGACAGATGCTACACAGCGTGCCTCTGCTTTGCGGCCTCCTTTTCAAAGCAATGTATTGTTTGGGGCTGAACTGGAGGAGAAATTCCATAAACTCTTTAAGGAGAAGAAGCATTCTTCTTCTTTCTGGTCCTCCTTGGATGATTGTTGTTTGTTTCATAGGAGGTCTCCAGTTTCGGCTCCCTCCAGGCGTCAGTTTGAAGTCGCAAGGCCGCTTTCCTATGGGTAGGGGTAGGGACAAGAAGCACAAATCCATCCCCCCTCATCCTAAGTCTCGTTCCTGACTGTTCCAGATCCGAGGTAGGGGACCATTTTCTCCTGGCTTGGGATCTCACCTCCTCCGATCTATGGGTGCTGGACATTGTTCGCCAGGGTTATCGGATCGACTTTCTGGCTGTTAAACTTCCATCAGGAGTGTGTCCTACTCCTTTGCCTTCCATCCCAAGCAAGCGGAGGCTCTTCTGCTGGACATTTGTTCATTACTACAGAAGAAGGAGGTGGTGCCAGTCACGCAGGAAGGGCAGGGTCTCGGTTTTTCTTCCATTCTTTTCCTGGTTCCAAAACATACTGGGGGCTTCAGGCTGTTTTTGGATTTGAAGGCTCTGAACTAGTTTGTCTGACCTGTCCCCTTAAAGATGGAAACTTTACAGAGAATCATTCCGTTGGTCCTTCGGGGTCATTTTATGTATACCCTGGATCTTCAGGATGCTTGCTACCATGTTCCAATTCATCCATCATCTCAACAGTATCTCCGGTTCTGTCTCCAGGGATGTCATTTTCAGTTCACGGTCCTTCCATTTGGACTCCGGTCTGCTCCCCGTGTGTTCATGAAAGTCATGGCTTCCCTGGTGGCCTCCTTGCATCTCCAAGGTGTCCATTTGTACCCGTATCTTGACAATTGGATGATTCACGCTCCTTCTCTTGCCCGGCTGATACAGGAACGTCAGTTGGTGTGTTCCACTCTACAGAGTCATGGGTTTCTCCTCAATTGGGCCAAATGCCAACTGCTTCCATCTCAAGATCTGACATTTATTGGGGCTCGCTTCTGCACAGATCTCAACCGAGTGTTTCTTCCTGTCTCTCGGATACATGTCTTGCAATCTCTTGCTCTGGAGGTCTTGTCACAAGAGGCTTCCCCAGTAGGGTTGTGGCTTTGGTTGTTGGGTCCCATGACTGCTGTAGTTTTTACTGTTTCTTTGGCTTGCTGTCATCTCTGTCCTTTGTGGATTCTTCTGCTTTCCTGTTGGGATCCTCAAGTGCAACTGTACGACCTGAATGTTCCTGTTTCCTTGAGGGTTCACCGGACCTGCATTGGTGGACTGTGGACTCCAATCTGGAGAAAGGAGTTCCATTACAACCCTCTCCTCCTGTGGTGTTGACTATGGATGCCAGCTCTTTAGAGTGGGGGACAACCTTGGGCAAATGGTCCCTTCAGGCCCGCTGGTCTCCTTGAGAGGGGAGGCATTCATCCAATTGGAGGGAACTCATGCTGTCTTCCGGGCTTGTATGGGGTTTCGGCCTGCTCTTCTGGGTCATCATTTGGTGATTCGTTCTGACAACATGGTGACGGTAGCCTACATCAACAACCAGGGTGGGATTCAGTCCCAGTCCCTCAATCAGGTGGCACAGCGTTTGTTTTATTGGGGCAAACGCTCCCTTCAGTCCATGGTTGCTGTGCATGTGAGGGGGGTGGACAAAGGTGTGGCCGACTCTCTCAGCAGATGTTTTCTCCCCATAGCGGACATTTCTCTTTCCCTGGACACATTTCTCAGGTGTGCAAGAGGTTTGGTGTACCTTACCTCAACCTCTTTGCTTCCCGGCTCAATGCTCAGATTCCTCTTTTCTGCTCCCGGATTGCTCAGTCAGGTGCGTGGGGATTGGATGCCTTGATGGTTCCTTGGCCAGACAGGCTGTTGTATGCGTTCCTGTCTATTTGCCTCATTCCCCGGTTTCTGGCACATTTGTTATGAGAGGACAGGTGTGTGATTTTAGTGGTTCCGTTTTGGCCTCGGAGGTCCTGTTTTCCATTGATCCAGATGCTGGCTGTTCAGGGACCTTGGTTTCTTCCTCTGTTACCCTTCCCTCTATGGTCTGTTCCACCTCCTCCTCTCTGTAAGCTTTGGCTTTCGGTGTGGGAGTTGAAAGGCAAGGGTTGCAGCACAAAGGCATTCCTAGGCATTTAGCAGTGGCCATTCAACAGCGCCGTAGGCCCTCTACTTTGAAGTCCTATTCTCGGCATTGGGGTAATTTTGCAGAAATGGTGCTCTCCTCTTGGGTTGTCTCCATTGGAGTGTTCCTTGCCTACGGTTCTTCAAATTTTGTAGGAAGGTTTTGAAAAGCTCCTTTCCGTATCTACATTGCAGGCTCAGTGAGCTGCTATTAAAGCTTTTCGGGCTCCATGGGGTAATCTGGAAGAGTTAGATCATTTGGTTTCCTCGCTGTTCAAAGGCTTTTCTCTTTTCTGTCCTTTGTTGAAACTGCTTTTTCTGTTATCCCGTTCGCTGCCAGGCCTTTCCCCCCTCCTGTGCCGAGCCTTTTTGAGCTATTTGGGGCAGTTCACACTTAGGCCCTCATAAATTTTTGTTCACATAAGCTACCCACACCAACTTTACGTACTTTTTTTCCAACATCGTAGGGATTCTAGCGGTACCCAGACTTTGTGGGTTCCCCTGAAGGAGACCAATAAATTAGCCAAAATACAGAGAAAATTTTGTTTTTTTCAAAACAATTGGAAAAAAGGGCTGCAGAAAGCAGCTCGTGGTTTATTCCCTGAAAATGGCATCAACAAAGGGTTTATGGTGGCAAGATCACCATCCTCCCAGCTTTCAGGAACAGGCAGACTTGAACTGGAAACCCCCATTTTTCAATACAATTTTGACATTTTACTGGGACATACCCCATTTTTAAAAAATTTTGTGCTTTCAGCCTCCTTCCAGTTAGTGACCAAAATGGGTGATAAACCAATGCTGGATCCCAAAAAGCTAAACATTTCTGAAAAGTAGACAACATTCTGAATACAGCAAGGGGACATTTGTGTAGATGCTACAAGTGTTTCCTACAGAAAATAACAGCTGAAATAAAAAGAATATTGAAATTGAGGTAAATAAATAGAAATTTTTCTCCACGTTTTACTCTGTAACTTTTTCCTGCGATGTCATATTTTTGAAAGCAATATACCGTGACGTCAGCTGGAATATTATGGTTGCGAGGATATATAGGGCTTGTAGGTTCATCTAGAACTCTAGGTACCCAGAGCCAATAAATGAGCTGCACCATGCAATGGGTTTGTATTCTATACCGGGTATACAGCAATTCATTTGCTGAAATATAACAAGTAAAAAATAGGTATCAAGAAAACCTTTGTATTTCCAAAATGGCCACAAGATAAGGTGTTGAGAAGCAGTGGTTATTTGCACATCTCTGAATTCCGGGGTGCCCATACTAGCATGTGAATTACAGGGCATTTCTCAAATAGATGTCTTTTTTACACACTGCCTTACATTTGGAAGGAAACAATGTAGAGAAAGACAAGGGGCAATAACACTTGTTTTTCTATTCTGTGTTCCCCCATATCTCCCGATAAAAATGGTACCTCACTTGCGTGAGAAGGCCTATCGCCCACGAAAGGAAATGGCCCAAAACACAACATGGACACATCACATTTTTTCACAGAAAGCAGAGGTGTTTTTTACAAAGTGCCTACCTGTGGATTTTGGCCTCTAGCTCAGCCGGAACCTGGGGAAACCTAGCAAACCTGTGCATTTTTAAAAACCAAACACCTAAGGGAATCCACGATGGGGTGATTTGTGGGGCTCTGACCAGGTTCTGCTACCCAGAATCCTTTGCAAACCTCAAAATTTGGCCAAAAAAACACTTTTTCCTCACATTTCGGCGATAGAAAGTTCTGGAATCTGACAGGAGACACAAATTTCCTTCCACCCAGCTTTCCCCCAAGTCTCACGATAAAAATGGTACCTCACTTGTGTTGGTAGGCCTAGCGCACATGAAAGGAAATGGCCCAAAACACAACATGGACACATCACACTTTTTCACAGAAAACAGAGGTGTTTTTTACAAAGTGCCTACCTATGGATTTTGGCCTCTAGCTCAGCTTGAACCTAGGGAAACCTAGCAAACCAGCGCATTTTTGAAAAAACAGACACCTAGGGGAATCCAACATGGGGTGACCTGTGGGGCTCTGACCAGGTTCTGTTACCCAGAATCCTTTGCAAACCTCAAAATTTGTCCAAAAAAACCACTTTTTCCTCACATTTCGGCGACAGAAAGTTCGGGAATCTGACAGGAGCCACAAATGTCCTTCCACCCAGCATTACCGCAAGTCTCCCGAGAAAAATGGTACCTCACTTGTGTTGGTAGGCCTAGCGCCCACGAAAGGAAATGGCCCAAAACACAACGTGGATACATCACATTTTTTCACGGAAAACAGAGGTGTTTTTTACACAGTGCCTACCTGTGGACTTTGGCCTCTAGCTCAGCCAGCACCTGGGGAAACCTACCAAACCAGTGCATTTTTGAAAACTAGACACCTAGGGGAATCCAAGATGGGGTGACTTGTGGGGCTCTGACCAGGTTCTGTTACCCAGAATCCTTTGAAAACCTCAAAATATGGCCCAAAAAAACACTTTTTCCTCACATTTCGGCAACAGAAAGTTCTGGAATCTTACAGGAGCCACAAATTTCCTTCCACCCAGCATTACCTCAAGTCTCCCGAGAAAAATTATACCTCACTTGTGTGGGTAGGCCTAGCGCCCACGAAAGGAAATGGCCCAAAACACAACGTGGACACATCACATTTTTTCACAGAAAACAGAGGTGTTTTTTACAAAGTGCCTACCTGTGGATTTTGGCCTCTAGCTCAGCCGGCACCTAGGGAAACCTAGAAAACCAGCGCATTTTTGAAAACTAGAAACATAGGGGAATCCAAGATGGGGTGACTTGTAGGGCTCTGATCAGGTTCTGTTACCCAGAATCCTTTGCAATCCTCAAAATGTGTCCAAAAAAACACTTTTTCCTCTCATTTCGATGACAGAAACTTCTGGAATCTGACAGGAGCCACAAATTTCCTTCCACCCAGCGTTACCCCAATTCTCCCGAGAAAAATGGTACCTCACTTGTGTTGGTAGGCCTAGTGCCCACAAAAGGAAATGGCCTAAAACACAACGTGGACGCATCACACTTTTTCACAGAAAACAGAGGTGTTTTTAACACAGTGCCTACCTGTGGATTTTGGCCTCTAGCTCAGCCAGCACCTGGGGAAACCTAGCAAACCAGCACATTTTTTGAAAGTAGACACCTAGGGGAATCCAAGATGGGGTGACCTGTGGGGCTCTGACCAGGTTCCGTTAGCCAAAATCCTTTGCAAACTTCAAAATTTGTCCAAAAAAACACTTTTTCCTAACATTTTTTCACAGAAAACAGAGGTGTTTTTTTACAAAGTGCCTACCCGTGGATTTTGGCCTCTAGCTCAGCCGGAACCTGGGGAAACCTAGCAAACCAGTTCATTTTTGAAAACCAGACACCTAGGGGAATCCAAGATGGGTGACTTGTGGGGCTCTGACCAGGTTCTGCTACCCAGAATCCTTTGCAAATCTCAAAGTTTGGCCAAAAAAACACTTTTTCCTCACATTTCGGCGATATAAAGTTCTGGAATCTGACAGGAGCCACAAATTTCCTTCCACCCAGCGTTCCCCCAAGTCTTTCAATAAAAATGATACCTCACTTGTGTGGATATGCCTGGCGCCCACGAAAGGGAATGGCATAAAACGCAACGTGGACACATCACATTTTTTCACAGAAAACAGAGGTGTTTTTTACAAAGTGCCTACCTGTGGATTTTGGCCTCTAGCTCAGCCGGCACCTAGGGAAACCTAGAAAGCCAGCGCATTTTTGAAAACTAGAAACCTAGGGGAATCCAAGATGGGGAGACTTGTAGGGCTCTGACCAGGTTCTGTTACCCAGAATCCTTTGCAAACCTCAAAATTTGGCCCAACAAAACCTTTTTCCTCACATTTCGGCGACAGAAAGTTTTGGAATCTGACAGGAGCCACAAATTTCTTTCCACCCAGTGTTCCCCCAAGTTTCCCGATAAAAATGGTACCTCACTTGTGCGGATGGGCCAGGTGCCTGCAACAGAAAAAGGCAAAAAACTTGTAGAGATTGAGGGGATAGCACAGCGAGTTGATAAGCATATTTTTCTTTTATACATCTTTTAGGCTGACTCTGCTTTGGGGTCCCATGCAAGTGAGGTATTATTTTACTTGGGGGACTGAGGGGAACGCTGGGTGGTAGGAAATTTGTGCGGCAGCTGTGATCCTACAAAGAAAAGTGAGGAAACTATGATTTTTTATGCAAATTTTTAGGTTTGCCGAGGAGTCTAGGTAAGAAAATGTTGGGGGATCCAGGCAAGCCACAACTCCTTGGACTCCTTGGGGTGTCTATTTTTAAAAGATGTCTGGGTTTGGTAGGTTTCCCTATGTGAAGGCCGCACCCGGGAGCAAAACCGTAGGTGCCACCCCCCACAACACAGGTAGTTTTACAACAGATAATTTTGGTGTGTCCACATTCTTATGTGATGTTCCAAACACTAAAATTGTGAAAAGAAACTCACTTAGGTTATGTTAAAAAGACCCCACACCCACCAACCAAGTTGGTGGCATGCTTCATCATCGGGGTCCCACCCGAGGCACCTAGCGTGTCATAGGTGTACTGCGACGCCTGATTACAGCGGAGCAGGTTTGATCATTTTTACCACACATATTGGTTGGATTTGGCACGAGGGTGAGTGTTGCTTCAGTGGATCAAATTTTATTAACAAGAGATTTCACAAAAATGAAATGCACTGTTAATAACTGAAAGGCCAGAAAACTGAACCAATGACTCACAGCTTGTGAGCTGTAAAGCCACGGCAAGGCACCTACCGCTTTACAGACCATTCACACACCTTTCATACATGACATGCACAAGACCATTCACGCCGCCAGCCACAGGCCCAGCAAATTACAACACTCGCTTTGACAGACAACGCCACTCAAGGGCCCATCACTTACATACGCCCGAATGCCTGATACAGCAATCACAGCAGCTGATGGGAGTGTGTGGACTGGTGTTTGGATGGCAGTGTGTTGCAGTAGCCAACAGCAAGTCACTATGTACACTATGTACGCCCTCAGCCAAGCCCCACTCCACACACAATGGCATCACTTTTTTTTTTTTAAACAAAGAAATCACTAACTAATTAGAAATAATTACAAAACTACAAACACAAAAGCTCTAACTAAGCACATGACAGAAATGCTAACCATGAAACTGAACACACGAAAATACAAAACAGACAATTTACACTCATGGTGGTTACCATTAATTCTTCTGGGTGTGGTAAATCTTAAAAAAACCACCCACACACAGCCCAGGCTTTGAAGGACAATCTGGGCAGGACATTCGAGTCTCCCTCCGGATACCTCTACGAAAACACACTATACATTTCTTAGCTGGAAAGTCTTTTTTGGGTGTGGGAGGAATGTGCTCAGCAAAGTAACGATCTTTCAATCTAGCCACATCCTCCACCACTGCTTCTCTACGAACTCTGGCCTGTTCCACCACAATAAGGCTCTCTATCACTGACTCCTGAAATTTCACAATGTCATCTTTGACTCTGGAGACCTATCCTTAAACACAATAAAAACATTAAAAGTTGCTAAGTGGAAGAGGTGAATTGCTAACTTCTTATACCAAACAGACAAGCTCCCTCGGATAGCCTTTCCGGTTACAATGAATTGTGCCACAAGCAACAGTGTCCACTCTAAACAATTCCTTGAACAACTGCACTCCAGTGTAGAAGTTATCTACATACAAATGGTGACCTTTGTTGAACAGTCGTCTACCAAGTTCCCACACAATTTTCTCAGTAACTCCAAAAGTGGGAGGACAACCACGGGGGTCAACACTGGAATCCCTACCAGTGTAGACACGGAAATTATATACATATCCTGTACTACTTTCAAACAGCATATACAATTTAATTCCACATCGTGCCCTCTTGCTAGGAATGTACTGCATAAAAACCAAACGACCCTTGAAGAGGACCAAAAACTCGTCCACAGCTATTTCTTTGCCTGGAACATAGACCTCTGAAAACCGATCTGCAAAATGATCAAGGACAGGCCTAATCTTAAAAAGACGGTCAGAATCAGGGTGATCTTGTGGCAAGGCTAATACATTGTCAATAAAATGCAGCATCCTAAGAAGAAGCAAATACTAATTACGACTCATTGTTGCAGGAAATATAGCTGTTGCCATCAAGGGACTAGTAGACCAATAAGAAGCCAGTGACGGTTTTATCAACCCCATCAAAAGAGCTAAACATAAAAACCTTTTCATCTCCTCCAAATTTGTGGGAATCCACTGGGCAGCTCTAGAGTGCGGCCTAAGTCTAGCAGCGTTGTCCCTCAAATACTGCTCTACATTCAAATTAGTCTGCTCAACAATCTCTTCCAAAAACACATCATCCACAAATAACTCAAAGAAACTGAGAGGCAAAAAGTTATCTGTATTGACTCTACACCCCGGGAGACCAGTAAAGGCAGGCAACTCTGGCTGTTCCATCTTTGGGGCAACCCAGAGTCCAGGTCTTCTAACAGGAAAACTTTCAGCCCCAGGTTGCTGCACTAATGGCACATCAGTGTCCTCCTCTGAAACAGGCCCTTCATCTACACTGAGTGTGGCTTCCTCATCAGCAGATTCCTCTCCGACAGAAACTTCACTGCCAGAATCTCTCACTTCCTCCTCTGCCTCAGATGCAGAGACGGTCTCATAATCATGATCAGACAATGACTCAAAAAGCATACCAACCACCTGCTCAGCGGTCATCCTGCGGCTAGCCATGATCTTTCCTATGAAAATTAACTGGACAAATGCACCACCGACAACCAGCCCTGTGTAAGATAATTAAAGTGTAGCTTTATTAGTAAGAGTTATAAACTCAAAAACTATGCCGCTCACTTGCCTGAAAAAGCTTGAATCACCAGCAACTACTCTGCACAGACACAGCAATCACCAATGATGTCCCACTAAAAAGAAAGAAAGAAAAGCAAATTAGAAATAAGACAACACAAATATCATTGTGCACAAATCTAAGGACAATTTCACACAAACCTGCATTTAGTACACACATGTTATTCATGCATGGCAACAATACTCCTTTGGAGTAAATTGCTTTTACTTACCTAAAATATGCAACTATGCAAACCGCAGGTCAACCACCGCCAAAACCGCAGGGAGCCACAGCAAAGAAAGCAAAAGCTTTCAACAAAGGCGTCCCCTTGGGCAAGGGGCACCCCCAAAGGGGGGTATTGAACTGTTGGCCATTTCTGCCCAAGGGGGGCAGAAATGGCCAACAGTTCAATGCCTCCCCCAGAAATAAACATATAAAAAAAATCCTTGGCGTTCTAGTGGTTTCTGCCCCCCTTGGGGGCAGATCAGCCTAAAAATAATAGGCTGATCTGTCCCCAACGGGGGCAGAAATGGCCTTGGTACACGTGCCCACAAAGGGGAGGGGCGACCCTTGCCCGAGGGGCTGCCCCACCTCCACTTACACACACACTATCCCTGGTGTCTAAGTGGCTTCTGCCCCTCTGGGGGGCAGATGGGCCTAAAAAAAATAGGCCCATCTGCCCCCAAGGGGGGCAGAAATGGCCAACAGTTCAATACCCCCCTTTGGGGGTGCCCCTTGCCCAAGGGGACGCCCCCCCACATAAATAAACATATAAAAAAAAGTCCCTGGCATTCTAGTTGTTTCTGCCCAGATGAGCCTAAAATAATAGGCCAATCTGTCCCCAAGGGGGCAGAAATGGCCTTGGTACATGTGCCCCCAAAGGGGGGCGACCCTTGCCCAAGGGGTTGCCCCCCTCCACTAACACACACATACACACACCATCCCTGGTGTCTAAGGGGCTTCTGCCCCTCTTGGGGGCAGATGGGCCTAAATAAAAAAATAGGCCCATCTGCCCCCTAGGGGGGCAGAAATGGCCACCAGTTCAATGCCCCCCTTGGGGGTCTTCCCCTTCCATCCCTGCCTTGGGGAGGTGGGGGGGAACCCCACAGAGGGAGCGCTCCCTCAGGGCTCCGGGCCGAGGACGTAATGGTTACGTCCTCAGCACAGGAGCACTGTGCCGCAGGACGTCACCACTACGTCCGCGGCACAGAAGGGGTTATGGGATTTGCCTCTTGTGCTATGCTCATTGGTGTCCTCCCCTTTTGAGCCTCTGGAAACCACTGATATTACATTTTTAACTTTCAAAGTGGTGTTTTTGGTTGCTATCACCTCAGCTAGGCATATTGGGGAGTTGGGCACTTTGATGGCTCAAAAACCCTTCTGGTTCTTTACCAAGAAACGTTTCCTTGGTCCTTCAGGCCCTTCAAATAAGTGTTCATTCCATAGACCCTGTATATAATTCTAAACGCTCAAAGGTGCATTATTCATCTCTACTAGTCTACTATGGACCTCACTCCTGTGTTCCAATGGTAAATATAAAACATTGTGCTCATACACTCATGAGTCAGTTAACCAGAAAAATGTGTTAAACTCCTGGAGCCGATGTACACTGAGCTGCAAACATGAATTAAGGAGACCAAATTCAATTCCTTATACTTGTAAATCAATTTGCTCCTCCCAAATATTACCCTACAAAAATTACATATTACGTGGCAAAAGGATCTCATGCAAGGGTTCAGAGCAGATTGAGTAAGCTGTGATATGTCTTGACCATTTCCAAATGCTCCCAAAGATTATTTTTTGGTCATTCGCACATTTGCTGTCCCAGAACTAGAGAGAGATTTGCTTATGTCTGTACTAAATCCAGGTTTCGGCGTTGGGGAGTGCAGAACACCCCAAGCCGCGTGGAGGCGCAAGAGAAAGGGTTTTGCACCAAAAAGGAAGTAACTACTTAGTTGGACATTGCTTACAATTACACCTGTGGAAATACCAGCACCTGTTCTCAAATGCAATCAAATTGGCACAGCGTTGCAGCTAATTTTGAAAAAGTGTAAAAGTGTTTTCAAGACAAGAGGAAATCACCAAACATACTTTAACATGTTTTTATTTGAATTGGGCTCTTGATGTATAAAATACTGGGGCATATTTATTCTCTGTGCCAAATTTGCATCTTTTTTAATGCAAATTTTGTGCAAACTTAACTCCATATTTATATTTTGACAATGGACATGTCTAGCGCCAAAAGTTTGCCCCATTTTTTGCACACGTAAACCTACCTTGCATCAATGAGATTCAAGGTAGGCTTTCCCATCCAAAAAATGGTGCTATCCCATAGCGCCATATTTATCCACCTGTGCTAAAATAAAGCACGGGTGGGAGGCTGGGCTAATTAATGGGTCTAAGCTTGCTTAGCACCATTATTTAACACCTGGGTCAGACTAGGCGTTAGGGATCCTGTGGACCTATTTCCATCGTCAGACACCATAGAATGGGTCAACAGGTGCCCACCCCAAGCCCCAGGAACACCCCCACCCACACCAGAGGGACCCCATCCCAGTTAAGTAGGGTAAGTATGGGTATGTATTTTTTAGGTTTTTTTTAAGTGCCCGTAGGGGCCCTAATGAGGGGCCCCCTGCACGGCACTGGGTGCAATGGCCATGCCCAGGGGACGCTGGTCCCCTGTGCTGGCAATTGGGGAGGTGGGCATGACTCCTTTCTTTTTTAAGCCAGGAGTTATGTTTTGGGATGGTTGTGTGCTTGGAAATAACACACGGCTGGTTAGAGGCATTTTATTTTTGCCGCTAACCAGCCTAACGTCATTTTTAGACACACAACCTCCTATTCACATAGTGCCACTCCCACCTTCATTTTAGTTGATGCTAGCCCAAGCTTAGGGCAGTCTTGCACCATTCCATTAATAGGGCACCTGGCTGGCACTCAGGAATGGCGCAAGCCAGCGTTAAACTTTTTGGTGCAAAACTTCATAGCGCAGTTTTGCACCAAAAAGTATAAATCTGGGCTATTCTTTCTCCTAATTAATTCAATCATAACACATCATCCCAGCCCATTCTGTGCTCTTCTGTCACCAGGGACACATCCTTGTGAAAATATAAAACACATGTACTATCAAATGCACTTTCCCTATTTGCATCATGGCACCCCTTTCAAAAAATGAGCTGGGTGCAAAAAGGGACAGTGTGCCAGATTAGAAAGAATGCACTTTCCCTCAGGCATCCGCAAACTTGTGCTGCCTTCAGGGCAGCGGATTCAAGTGAAATACGAAGCGGCTGCTTTAAAGCCACTCTGTGTTTCACAGTGCAGGCTCAAGCTGCCTGCATTTGAAGAGGGGAGAGGGATTCCCTTGCAGGCAGGCGCCTACACCTATCTGCAGAAGGATCTCTGGGGCCTCCCTTCCCAAGGGCTGCCTTTAGGAGACACACATGCATTTGGCATGCTCTGAATAGTTTGGTGTGTGGGCTGCTAGTGTATCAAATTCTGTGTTTTATTTGTGCCAGATCCAGAAACAAGGAAGGAGTTGAGAAACCCACTCTGTCATTTCCCTCATTATAAAGGCAGACATTATTGTATACTATTGCATTTCAGTGAATTAATGGTAGGGCAGTGAAAAAGTATATTGCTGATGTCAATGCTGCTTTATGAATGACTTGAATGCCCGCTTAAAATAGAGTTGAAATTGTATTTTCCGGTTACCAGGAATACATTAATTCAAAGTAAAAGTAATTGATAAATGTACCATATTCAACAATGAAAAAGTGTGTCTGTGCATCTCTGGGAGTATATACAAAGGCCAGAGCACGTATTATAGAAGTGCACTGGGGGTGAAATGGGCACTTGCGCATGCTTTGTTCGTCCCTGGAGCACTTTAGAATTACAAAAGTGATCGCATACGCTTTTGCCGCCCCTTCTGTAGTACAGAATGCGCTGGTGCACTTATAGTGTCAACGCCATCGAGAGAGGTCATTCCCTCATTTGCATTGCGGTGTGTCAATGTGCAAATCAGAGAATCTCTTTGCCTCTGCGTCCACGCCCTATTACCAACGTGAGTGCAGAGGCAAGCATGTCTTTAGGAGACGCAATGAAAGTACACCACAAAAATGTGGCTAACTTTCAATATGCCTCCTAAAGGTGGCCCTGTGGAGAGGAGAAACGGGGTCCCATAAATCCCCTTCACATCCCCTTGCAGGTGGGTGCAGTCACTCATTACACCTGCCTGCAGGGGCATCTCTCGCCACTCTTGAAAGTGCAGATGAGTTGCCGCTTGCACAGAGAAACATGGAATAGCTTTCAAACAGCTGGCTCCTATTTCTCTTGGATGTGCTGCCCTGGGTGCAGCATAAGTTCGCAGCTGCCCTGAGTGCAGAATACTCTTCCTAATAGGGCACTCTTTCTCTGTGTGCACCCGGCGCACCTGCTTTCAGAAGCGCCATGGTGCAAACAGGAAAAGTGAGCCCTATCTATAGTAGGGCCCCAGGTCTGCATCCTGCTTCAAGAAACGAGAGGATGGTAATTTTTAGTTTCTAAGGCCGATCAGAAAGAAATTCCACTTAGCATTTACTCAGCAGGTTCGGCATTTAATGCCAGTATTCAGCAATATGCTTGTTTTCAAATATAACACTAATCCAACAATTAGGGAGTGGGTGTTTATTAATGGCACAGGTGTCCAAGTGGTTATTTAAATTCAAGGCAAGGGGCTCTAGTGCTCTGAGATGTTGAAGGTTCTTTTTTGGTCCCAAAATTCATTTCTATTACCTTTGCAGCCACATATCTAAGGAATCATTACAGCTTGACTGAAGAAGTGGCTATTCATTTAATGTAAGCAGCGTTGCTTGGGTAGGTTAATGTTGAATGGCTCTTGATGCTATCGTTACCCGAATAAGTACTGCTATAACTCAACTGAGGTGGAAAGACATTGTTAAAACACTTTTGGTAAAAAAAAAAAAAATAAGTTAAGAAAGCGTTCCGCATAGTTTTCTATTTCCGTGGTTGTTCATTGCCAATGTAAAAAATAACTAGAAATGAAAATGACAATTACATTTTGCGGTTTGGTACTCATTATTTTACGACAGTTGGCATTTTTATGACTTTTTAAAATATTCATAAACCAATTCTCCTGTGTGTAACTACGCATGTTTTTTGGTATTTTTTTACTGGAGTCAACAACTCTGAATTTCCATTACATGTGAATGGTATAGCTATATGTATTCAAAGCATGCGGAATATAATGCAACTATGAAATGAACACTTATAGTAGCCTATGTCCTCAATTTCAACAAATGCATCGAAGTGATTGCTGTAATTGCTATAGCTTAAAAATATATTTCACTGGAACTATTTAAACTCTAGTAGGATCTCGTGTTTCCCCAAATTATGGGAAATAGGTTCAGTATATGTCCAAACTTCTCAATTGTAGCATGTTGAAAGTTTCTGGAAAGACCGAGGTGGAAGAATCAGCCATTTCTCACTGTACTAATGGCTTTCAGGTGCTCAGGCTGTTTCTAGGAGATGCAATGCAAAATTAATACTCTGAGAGATGTGTGTGCAACATCTCATACCGAACCTCTTTGCACCTCCTACATCCATATCCCACAACTCTAATTCAGATCTCATCAAAGAAAAAAGCACCACTTAAAACAACTCGCCCAATCACATGACACAGAGTTGAACAATGCTATGGAAGTAACATTACAAGCTGTCTCAACATCTCACTATGTGCCAAGGCAATCCTCATTTCACAATTTGTCTCCTTTTCACAGAGTATACACTCCCCTAAAATTTCATTACACAGACAGAGTTTTCCATCATGGATATTACTCTCCCTTTATTTCTTTTAATCTTCCTTTTATGGTCATCGCTATCCCCCAACCCTAGTACTGGGAGCAAATACTGATGGTAAGACAGATGCACCGAGTGGTAGTGGAAGGGGTTAAGAGGCTGAATGAGTTGAAGGATGTACTGTAGGGACAGTTGTAGCGGGTGGAAGTGGGCGTGCTGATGATGCAGAAGAAGTTGAAGGTGTTGAGGTAGTGAAAGAAGTGGGCAATGTTGATAGTCCTGCGTCTGCTGCTTCAATCTCCTTCTGACACCTTCTATCAGCACATGCCAACCAGGTGGAATGTTCTGATTCCACTAGTACTGACTGAGTACTGTTTCATGTTTCCATGCATAGGTTGCAGGTTACCAATTAAGAGTTCACTTTTTTCCCTCTGGATGGAAATGTGAAAAAAATCCCTTACAATGGAACCATTCCGTTTCTACTGCCTAGGCACCTTATGTTCCTCCTCTTACATCCTCTGCTTCACATCTTGCTCTTCCTTTCGAGCAGGACAGGATCTTCTTCTTGTTCTCCTTGAGCCGTTGCACTTTTAGAAATCCTTCAAGTTAGTTTCTGACTTGAAGATTTTCTCTCTTGTAGAGCAGCACATGCTTCACCTTTAACTATATCAATTGGAACGGGGTTAAGGGATGTACACTTACCTATTTCCTACAATTGAAAGTACTGCTGTACTAGATCAATACATTTGCGAAAACCCTCAACTTAAGGGGATAACTATAGGATCAACAAACATAAAGAGCCATGAAGGCCTAAATCACTATCTTAAATACAAAATAATAGTTTGGTGTAAATATCATTTAAAAAATGTATGGAGGTACTGTGGTGCTTTGGAGGTACCTCAAATGAAAGCAAAACGATCATGCAGACGATTCTCACAATCACAATGAACATTCACCTACTTCTAAAGTTCATGTTTGCCAAAAAAAGTATTAGTACCATAATGAAGAACATTATATGATTACAAGCAACTTTGTTTTTTCCAAAAAAAAATACAAATTCCAATGAAAATAGCAAGGGGCATATTTATGATAGACTTGTGCTGGCCTTGTGTCACATAGGTGGTCATTACAACCCTGGCGGACGGTGTTAAAGGTGCGGTAATACGGCAAACAGGCCGGCGGACAAAAAAAGGGAATTATGACCGTGGCGGAAACCGCCAACAAAGACAGCCACTTTAACACTCCGCCCGCCACGGCGGTACAGACAAGCAGTGCGGCGGTCACCGCCAACAGAAAAACGGAAGACAATGTACCGCCCACAGTATCACAACCCGCCAATCCGCCACCTTTTCCGGGGCGGATTCACCATGGATAAAAACACGGCGGAAACAGCTTTTGCAATGGGAAAACTCTCACCTTTACACATCCCAGGAGGAAGGAGGACACCATGGAGCCGGAATTACAAATCCTACCTGCCCTTGTCTTCCTACTCATCTACGAACACCAGCGCCGAAGACAACAGTGAGTACTGCACCTACGACATAGGGGAGGGGGGAGGCAAAAGTCAGGGGGACATACACACGCAACACCCCCACCTCCACCCTCGCACATTACAACATACACACCAATGCATTTCCAAACAATACAGTAACAACCCCCAAACCCCCCAGAAGAATGCAAAGACAAAAGGAAATCAGTTCAAACATTGTAATGTATCAAAATACAGTTACCAAATATATACAAATATATATAAACACAGTCAAAAGTATATACATTACGAGAAGGAGTGCAGATATGCACATATCAATGTCCGTGCACCACTGGGCCAAAAATGCATGGGCGAGGCCCACACAAGATACCTGTCCACAAACGGAGAGAACACTGCTGGGGCATCGGATAGAAATACAACAGGCACCTCAGGGGGAAGGGAAGGGGGGGCACCTCAGCTGGATTACAGTACCACGCCAGATCCACGATGGGGCAACATGCCCATTGATGTATCCTGGGAGTGCAAAGCCACAGTCTCTCAAGTCTCTACAGTGGGTGGGTTGCCCACTGCCATATCCTGGGGAGTGCAAAGCCACAGTCTCTCAAGTCTCTACAGTGGGTGGGTTGCCCACTGCCATATCCTGGGGAGTGCAAAGCCACAGTCTCTCAAGTCTCTACAGTGGGTGGGTTGCCCACTGCCATATCATGGGGAGTGCAAAGCCACAGTCTCTCTAGTGGATAACAGTCTCCACTGGGGCACTGACTCCGGCGGTGGTCTCCTGACCAGTGACGATACTTCTGCAATCCTGGGCAATGACTCTGGCGTTGGTCTCCTGACCAGTGACGATACTCTTGCCCTCCTGGGCACTGACTCCGGTGATGGTCTCCTGACCAGTGACGATACTCTTGCCCTCCTGGGCACTGACTCTGGCAATGGTCTCCTGACCAATGACGATACTTCTGCCCTCCTGGGCAATGACTCCGGCGGTGGTCTCCTGACCAGTGACGACGGTGCTAGTGGTGGCGTCCCGTCTGCCGGGGAAGATGCAGCCCTTCTCCACCGTGCTGCTTTCACGAGGCTGTGCAGACTTCTTCTGGCACTTCACCAGCTTTGGAGGAGTCACAGCTGACTCTGCAATCCCCCTGGGACCCTTGTGAGTAGTTTTGCCTCTAGGAGTCTTCACCCGGTCCCGTCGGCCACTTTCCAACTTTAGATGCTTTACAGGGGGTGGACTGGCAGTGCCTTGGCTCCATGTCACACTGCCTGCCCTGGTGGCCGGTGCACTCCACACACCTGTAACACGCACCACTGGTACTGGAGTCTTTTTGGCTGAGGCGCTACTACGGGACTGATGAACTGGATGGGTTGGGGTGGGGGCAAAGAGGTCAACGTTGTAGAGGGACAGTTTCTGACAGACACTGGGATGGGTAGCTGGAGGGGGTCTGGGAGTGGAGGAAGAGGAGGTGGTTGTAGGAGGTATAACTTTAGGTGTTTTGGGTGCAGGTGCAGGTACTGGAGGCTGGCGTGAGGTGGATAGATGTTGGGTGTGTGGGTGCCCGCTTTTGTGTACTTTGGGAGGGGGCATCACAGACACACTGGGAGAGGACACAGGGGACGTGTAAATGGGAGTGGGGGTGGTGAGTGCAGGTGAGCGGGGTGTGGTGCTGGGTGTTCTGGTGCGAGTCCTAGTGCCTATAGATGTAGTGCATGCAGGTGAGAGTGTAGATGATACTGGGAGGGAGGAGGGAGACAATGAGGAGGGGGACACAGTGGAGGCAGTGGATGTTGCTGTGTCTGCATGTGTGTGATGCTTGTGTGAGTGCCTGTGGGTTGTGTGGTGCTTATGTTTGCCTGAGCTACTTTTGGGTATTGAGGTGTATGCATGCTTGTCTGATGGTGTGCTTGGGACAGGCTGGGGTACAGGAGATTGGGTCTGGGTGGAGGAATTTGGAAGGGGGAGGCTAGAGACAGGGACAATGGCTGCCATCAGTGCTGAGGCCAGAGATTGCAGGGTTCGATGATGGGCAGCCTGACCAGAATGAATGCCCTCCAGGAATGCATTAGTGTGTTGCAACTCCCTTTCTACACCCTGGATGGCATTCACAATGGTAGACTGCCCAACAGTGAGTGACCTGAGGAGGTCAATGGCCTCCTCACTGAGGGCAGCAGGGGTGACAGGGGCAGGGGCTGAGGTGCCTGGGGCGAAGGTGATGCCCACCCTCCTGGGTGAGCGGGCACGGGCCGAACGCTGAGGGGCTGCTGGGAGGGCGGTGCTAGTAGGGGAGGTGGCGGCTGTACCTGTAGAAGTGGGGGGCACAGATGGTGCCACCACCACAACGGAGGTCCCATCAGCTGGTTGGTGTCGCTGGTTGGTGATCCGGTGACCGACGTGAAGCTCCCCTCGCCCTCCGTCCCACTGGTGCATTATGAGTCCGTGGTGTGGTCGATGTGAGTGGCCCCCATCCTACCCTTGCCATGTGGCACATGCATTCACAGTCCTTCATGTTCCCTGCACTCTGCCCCCTTCCCTCTTACAACCAGCCTTCCCCATCCAGGCATAGCCCATACAACGTGCTCCCTGTGTACTTACCTGTTGGTCTGGAGGACTGGAGAGTAGCGTGTACTAGTGTTGAAGTAAGCCTCAGCAAGGCCTACTAGTGCAAGGGGTTCACCTTTCTCTGCACAAAGTCCTCAGACCATGTAGGAAGAAGTTGGCACAGAAACTGAAATAAAAGACAAAGTTTATTAACCTCATGAGGTGGTACTACAGTTCAAACAGCACCCTTCGGTAATGTTTGAAGTAGCACACTGAACTGAGAGAGCATGGTCCTTTTATACCCACGCAGGGGCTAAAAGGAGGTTGTACAATTATAGAAGCAAGACTTGCATACATGTAAGGTCATTTGGAAATGCACAGTCAACAGGTAGGAGGATCTGACAGTTTTCAAGGATTAACAGCTGCAGACCTTGCTGAGCATGTGCGAAAGTGGGAGATGCTAAATATAACTTGTCACTAGGCAGATTTTCAAGAGTAGTTAAAAGAAAGGTAGGACAGAGCACATGGTGAGCACATGGCAGCATGTGGCAAGGAAAATGGCTGCCATGAATACAAAATGGATTCCGCGAAATGTTCACAATAGTTACTAAATACAAGATGTCTTCTGCTAATGCTTAATCTAATCGCTGCTAAACTACAACACTGGGGGAGGACCCCGTCTGCTAGCTTCTCCAACTCCTGAGCAGTGAAGGCAGGGGCCCTTTCCCCAGACGCAGCAGCCATTGTCTCTTCCAGACCGAGGTCACAGCAGCACTTGCAGTGTAGGTCCTCTCCTGTCGAAGATCAGGTATTGAGTGATTGAACAGATAGAAAATGGCGGTGACGTCCGGGGCGGTGACGTCTGCGGCGGTGCGTATCATAACCGCAGGCGCACTTCGTCATTGGCTCCTGGGACCCATAGGGTCCAATGTTAACCAATGCAGCACAGCGCTGCGGAATACCACCGCCTACTGCGACGGTGTACAACGCCAGCGCAGATACCTCACATTCCCATTGTCCCAGTTTAGAGGTCAGGCAGCTGCCATTTCAGGGGCCCACATGGCTTCATTTAGTACTGCGTCACACATAGCTAGGCCTACACTCAACACATATACAGGAAGAGTTTTGTGTTTGGTGTCGTGTTCTGTGTATCTGTGGGTACATACCTGAGAATTTGTTGACTCTGTGGTCGCTGTTGTCCTTCCTAGGCACCGTCAGCTGGGACATTTGAGAAGATGGCAGAATCCTCTGGTGTACCGACCGCTGGTGGACCTGTTGACAATGGAGGAGCGACATTTAATCATCACCTACAGGTTTGACCGTGCCACTATCCAGGAACTATGTACCCAGTTGGAGCCAGACCTGATGTCACCAATCCGCCATCCCACTGGAAACCACCCTGACATGCAATTGCTGTCAGGGCTCCATTTCCTTGCTAGTGGGTCTTTTCAGACAACAGTGATCATGGCATCAGGGATGTCCCAGCCTATGTTTTCCAACGTGTTGTCCAGAGTGTTGGCTGCCCTGCTGAAACACGTAAGGAGATACATCGTTTTCCTTGAGGTGGAGGATTTGGCCACAGTGAAAGGTGACTTCTATGCCCTTGGACATATCCCCAACATCATAGGTGCCATTGATGGGACCCATATAGCTCTGGTCCCCCCCCCCACAGGAGTGAACAGGTGTACAGGAACCGGAAGAGTTATCATTCGATGAAATGTACAGATGGTATGTTTGGCAGACCAGTACATCTCGCAGGTAAATGCTATGTTCCCTGGTTCAGTGCATGATGCCTACATCCTGCGGAATAGCAGCATCCCTTATATGATGGGTCAACTCCAGAGGCACCGTGTGTGGCTATTAGGGGACTCTGGTTACCCCAACCTTTCCTGGCTATTGACCCCAGTGAGGAATCCCAGGACCAGGGCAGAGGAACGCTACAATGAGGCCCATGGGCGGACTAGGAGGGTGATCGAACGCACCTTCGGCCTCCTGAAGGCCAGGTTCAGGTGCCTCCATATGACAGGTGGTTCCCTATTCTACTCACCGAAGAAGGTGTGCCAGATCATCATCGCCTGCTCAATGCTTCACAATCTTGCTTTGCGACGCCAGGTGCCTTTTCTGCAGGAAGATGGTCCAGATGGCGGTGTTGTGGCAGCTGTGGAGCCTGTGGACAGTTATGAGGATGAAGCTCAGGAAGAAGACATGGACAACAGGGAGTCAGTCATACAGCAATATTTCCAATAACACACAGGTGAGAACATCTTATTTTTTAACATTACAATCACTTTCACACTTCTACCTCTATTCTGTCTGTTATTTACTAGCAGTATTTGGTCACTGAGTTGTACCTTTCCATTACGGTTTCACAGGTGTGGTTACCAACGGGTGTCATCTGCTTGTATCCTTTAAGGACTTATGATGTGTGACATATGTATGTTGGCTTTACAATTGAGCACGCATTTTGTCACTGTCATTGATAATACACATTTACCAAATCACAGACTGACTCCAGATTGTTTTGTGGTTCAAGGGTGTTTATTTAATTTCTCAAAAATAGAGGGGGGTTGTAAAATGGTGATGGGTGACGGTGGAGGAATGTCCATGGCAGAGTCCAGTCTATTGGTCACACAGGTGCACTGCCCATATGGGCATAGGAAGTGGAGCTGGGGCAGTTTAAGTATGGACATGGTAAGAAAGTGGGACAGTGGGAGGACAATCAGGGTGGTCTCATTTCCTGGCGGGGATCTTGCCATCTTGCTCTGTCCTGTTCCTGGCTCTCAGGGACCGCTTGCGTGGTGGTTGTCCGTCTTCAGGGGGTGGGGTGCCGAGGCCCTCGATGGTCCGGGCTGGTCATCAGGATCCAGTAGGGCAGAGCTGCTGTCGTCACTGTGGGCCTCTTCTGTGGGTGGAATGGAGATGTCTGGACCCTCCTGTGTGGTGACGTTCCTTAGTGGTCCTGCAGGGATATAATAGCAGATTATTGCATCTGTGTGTGTCATGGTGTGCAATGGGTGGGTGTTTGTGTACCCCAGTGCAAGCATTCCTGTGTGTGGGTTTGTGTGATGATGGTTAGGGGGTTGTTATGGGTATGTGCAGTGAGCATGCTTTGGTGAAGGGTGACCATGCTTAGTTGTGTCATGCAGGGCTTGGTGTTGGGATGTGTAGTTTGTGTTATGAGTAAATTAGTGAGGAGTTGTAGTGATAGGGGAGGGGGTGAGGGTGCGGGTGTGGGAGAGCATGCAGGTAGGGTGGGGGATATGATAGTTGAGATTTGACTTACCAGTGTCCATTCCTCCACCGACTCCTCCGAGGCCCTCTGGATGCATGATGGTCAAGACTTGCTCCTCCCATGCTGTTAGTTGTGGGGGTCCACCGCCAGTCCGCTGAACCGCAATGTTGTGCTGGAGACCACTGAACGCACCTTCCCCCGTAGGTCGTTCCACCTCTTCCTGATGTCCTCCCGATTTCTTGGATGCTGTCCCACTGCGTTGACCCTGTCGACTATTCTGTGCCATAGCTCCATCTTCCTTGCTATGGATGTGTGCTGCACCTATGAGCCAAATAGCTGTGGCTCTACCCGTAGGATTTCCTCCACCATGACCCGGAGCTCCTCCTCGGAAAACCGGGGGTGTCTTTGGCATGACATGGGGTGGTTTGGGTGATGTGTGGGGTGGTGTCAGTGTTGATGTGTGTGGTAATGTGTAGTGATGTGTGGTGTATTGTGCGTGGACTGTTGTATGGGTGATGGTGTTGTGTGCCTCTGTGTGGTGAGGTTCTCAGTTGCTGTGCTCTCTGTCTCTCTGGCCTTCGGTCGTCACTTGTAGTTGTAGGGGTTTGTGGGTGATGTGGGTGTGTGTTTTTTATTGTGTTGGGTGTGTGGGAGTGGTGTGTGTATGTGTATCAGGTGTGTGTATTTGGAATTGTCCAATGTGGCAGTGTTTTGTAGATGTGTGTGTATTTTGAGCGCGGCGGTGTGTACCGCCAATGGAATACCGCGGTTGAAAGACCGCCACGTGGATTTGTGGGTCGTGATAGCATGGGCGTGTTTCTGTTGGCGTGACGGTGTCAGTTTTGTTATCGCCAGTTTATCACTGACCTTTGGTGTGGTGGAGTTGTGTGGGTGTCTGAATTTCGTCGGATTCCGAGATGTGTGTCATAATAGCTGTGTCGGAATTCCGCGGCCACGGCGGTGTGTTGGCGGTCTTCTGCACGGCGGTAAACGGCTTTTACCGCCAATGTTGTAATGACCCCCATAGTGTGGTGTAAAGCAGTGCAAGCAGTAAGTCATATTTAAAAAATGATGCATCACCAGAAATGTGTCTTTTTTAAGGTTTGCGTGGGCTGCGCTAAATGCAGTTGTGTCACGCATTATTTAATATATGTAATGTAGTCATTGCCCCGCAAAATCCAATGCAACTGTACTGCAGTGGTGTTTATGGGTGGACTACTGTGTAACACAATGCAAAGCTAGAAATGTGCTAGAATTGCTGCGCATCAGCAATTCAGGAGTAGGAAACAAGGCAGTGACTGTGGTATAAAAACATGACTCCAAGGAGGCAGAGCTGGGATAGGTTGATCGATGGAGTACGCACGATGACTTTGATACTAAGCCATCGTCAGCTCTGCTCCTGATCGAGGAGGCAGAAAAGCTACACTATGTGGTACCATTACACCATTGAGAGGTTAACAGGGATTGGATACTCCTAAGATTCCAACCATTGTATAGTTTAGGGCAATATTCGTCCTGACGAATTGCCACATGATCATTAATGACTTAATTGAGACAAGAAACACGTTGGCCTTTCAATAGCTACCACATTTTTTATCTGACAGGTAGATTCAGTGAATACAATTACTGTTAGAGGACTAATTAGCCATTTTAGACATTCACTTAGCTGTACCTCATCACAAAGATACACCAATCTACACTACAGGCCTTCCACACACATACACTTCACATAAGGCTTTTGAATAAAGATCTCCATCAGGAACACCCTTTTGGGTGCCTGTCAAGCATACCAGTGCCTGCTTGATGAGGAGCAGGCACTATGACGAAGCATGACAACCATCTAGGTGTGTGAGGGCTCTTCTCCCCAAAGAAGCAGTTTTCTGTTCCGCCATTGAGGTACTGGTCTGACTTGCTCCTTTATCTTTTTCTCTTCCTTCATATTTCTTCTCATTGCCTGACACTGGCCTACAAAGGAATTGCATACCTTGGTCATATGTATATTGTTCATAGGAGCCCATATGCTGTACCTTTAAGCACTCCTGGTCCCCCCTTTTTGTGTATTGAATTAGTATAAAACCATTGACATCACAAAACACTTTGGTAAGATCAAATATGTCCTGGAGGTTGTCATACTGCAACTCGGAATAGCTAGGAACCACCACCAAGTAGGCAGTGAAGGAGGAGGGCGCATGTTTTTTGGCAGCACATATTCCTTGTTGACCTCAGGGAGGAGGAGGTTTTACCGTTCTACAAACAATCAATCAATCACTGATTTCTAAAGCACGGCTAATCAACCGTAGGGTCTCAAGGTGCTGTTTGCAGGTGTACTGCTCAGTCGAAGAGCCAGGTCTTGAGGTCCTTCCTGAACTGCTTCAGTGATGGGGTCTGCCTGAGTTTTAGAGGTAGGGTGTTCCATGTCCAATCTATAGACGGAAGAGGGAGTCCATATGGAATTGCTGGAGAAGAATCGGCCACATCTCCAACCACCAACTGCATGGCCCAATAATATCCCACCACATATTAAATTGATGGCTCAACTCCACATGCTGGCATCAAGTTCCTTGCAAGTCACAACAGCCAGATTGGCAGGAATTTCATAGGGAGCATTTTCTGCCTTTCTCTCTTCTGTTTTGGGTGCCACATTTAAACTCACACCCCAAAACCTTCTCTTCTCCAAAACAACACAACAGCAACTAGATACCAAGCAAGGATACTACGCCATAGCTGGATTTCCTAATGTTCTTGGTGCAACTGATTGCACACATGTGCAATTGGTGCCCCCTGTTGCAACATCACACCTGTACCATAAATGTTCTGGCTAAATATTCTGTTAGTGCATGTGATGCATTCATCTTCCAGAACATTACCATCAGTGAGCGGTTTCAGAATGGCAGATATGGAATGGCCTACTCATTGGTAAGGAAAGCAGAAATATACAATATACTAACTAAGGAGTTGTAATGTATGACATGCTAGCTATCTCTGTGTTTGTGTATAAATCTTGTATTGTGTACACATAGTGGGAATAATGTTCAAATGTGTTAATCTGTCACTGAATCCTGCAATGAAAGTAGCAAAAATTAAATAGTGGCAAATATTGTGTCATCTCACACTGTTTGAGTGGACAGAACCACATTCTCACCACTGTTTACAAAATCAACACACAAATCATGTGGCTCTCAAGGAAATACAATAGGAGTAGAAAAGATGCACATTAGCTAAGTGTGAGAAGTGTGCATGTTCAATTGTGTAACAAATATGAGTTATTAGTTAAGGCTCCTTTAAATCATGTGTTCCTAAGAAAATATGTCACACAAGGCATAGGTACATGTGAAAACTGAAAGTGTTTTGTATAAGTCTGTAGTGTAAATTTACGTTTATCTGTATCATATTGTCCCATATGAAAAAGGCCTACATTGACATACATTGTGTCAATCTAAATTCAGCATGAGAACTTGCAATACAAAAAGCATCAGCTGATGTTTGAAAATAACAAATGAAACATCTGTCACTTGTTTGAAATTGCTTACATTTACTAAGTAACTAGCCATGCTATATTAAGTAAACAATCCAATGGCTGTGCAAGTGTTATGTTGGCAAACAAGACCATCATAGGTGACAAATGGACAAATGTATGTGTGAGTGTCAAACATGTTAGCAATGTCAAAAACCTATATAGGTCTGCATGTAAGCAAGAGATTATGACCATGTTTGATAGGTGAACATACATCTATAGAGCAATGATCAACAGTACCTAAAACATCTGTTCAAAGTAAAAGAAATGTGTATGAGTTTGCATGCATACATAACACACATGTTCAGTTCTGTTTTACTAAAAATATACAAAATCATTGTGTAGAAACGAATTCTGACTGTCACACATTTGACAATCTTTGGTACAGTGAGTTCAAGAGATCAGTCTCCATCAGTGACCATCCAACGACGTCATATTCTGTGTTTGGACACATTGAAAGAGCATCCTTTTGGAACAGAAGATGTGTAAATGTTGTAGAGAAAGACCTGTGTGAATTTGGTTGGGAAGATACTGATGGGGTGCTAAAATCTATGAAACATCTAAAGCCTCTACCCACAGAACTTACACGGACATGTATTTGTAATACCTGTGCTACAAAAAGATGTCCCTGTCGATATGCTCTTCTCAAATGTTCAACATTCTGCAAATGTACCACAAGAGATTGGCAAAACAAATAAAGTTAACTGTAAAAATCTGTCTAAAACAGGAGTGATAATTTTTTATTTTCATATTCAAATCATAAACATTGTTTGGTGTATACATAAAAGGATTAAAAAACATTATTAGTTGTTTCATTTCTGTATATGGCTCTTCTCCCTCTATTATAGCAACTGTTTTGGAAACTGGAGGAAGGAGTCTTTTTCTGTCTCTATAAGACTAGGTGACCCCCAAAACCCATGTTTGATACCAAAATTAAGTATATAGGTAGCATGGTTTCTGACATATTACATAATCTCTACAACACATCCAACATTTTTTTAAATGCCGCCCAGAACAACTGGGCCCAGATCAGCAATGTCTACCCAAGCCAAATTACTTTTCTAATGATCCAAAAACACAAATCAAAAATGAAAATCTCTGGACAACAATATTTTTATGGTGGTATATCAGAGGGCCAGGATTATAAAAGTTCCATTGTTTGCCAAATTCATTGCCTTATGGAACACCTTCCTCACCTAACCCTGAAAGGGACCAGTCAAGTATAACAGAACAAATAGAAGCAGAAAAACTGCTATCACTAAAGATGAAGCAGATCCACATACACCTACACGGAGAGGTACATCTTGAACACCTGTGGGGTGGTACCATTCCATTGGGACTACAAGTAAAAAAACATTCCACCTATTTTTAAGAAGAAATGGGAGACATCAGCTGCATTGGAAAAGAATAGTCTAGAGACTGGCTCTATCTAGCTAAAAAATCAGCTGAATGTATAAGTAAGAAATACAGGAATTGGAGGAATCTAATAAAACTAACTGAGCTATCTCAAATGCAAAAGGTCTGCTATCTTGCATAGAAAAACAGAATGGAAATTGCAAGTACAATCATGAGACCTTTAAGAAGAAAAAATTCCAAAAGGACATTATCAACTTTTCTACAGACGAGAAATATCCTTATTTGAAAAAAGACTTCTACAATTTGGAAAATACGAAGTTCCTCCCTCACTAATAAGGAAGAAGCAATAGAAGAGTTATCAGTTTTTCTGACAGCTTATTATATTCTGACACAAACCTAAGTGACTTCAATCCTTCCACAAGTATGGGACAGGGTCCAACTAGGGGATTTTTTTTCGGAAGAGGCAGCGTTCTGGTCACCACCAGTGCAGTTAGGGTCCTCAGAGGGATTGCCTCTGGGTAACGGGTGGCATGGTCCACCAAAACCAAGAAGAACCTGTTGCCTAGGGCAGTTTTGGGGTCCAATGGACCAACAATGTTGATGCCCACCCGTTCAAAGGGGGTGCCAATGACAGGAAGTGGAATCAGAGGGGCCTTAACCCTTTTTCCTATTTTACCACTGGCTTGGCAGGTAGGACAGGACCTACAGAACGTATCTGAGTTTGTCCTCATTCGGGGTGCCAACAGAAGTGGGTGACAAGCCTGGCAAAGGTCTTGTCTTTCCCCAAATGTCCTGCCAGGGGAATTTCGTGAGCCAGTTCCAGTAGGAAGGTTCTGTAACACTGGGGGACCACCAGCGCATGCGCTGCCCCAATGGACGGAACCTTTGGCTCATAGTGGAGAAGATCATTCTCCCAATATATGTGATGATCGCCAGAGGCTTCACCGGCTGCCTTGGCTGAGGCTTACTTCCTCATGCCCTTCAGAGTGGGACATTCCTTCTGCGCCTTGCAGAATTCCTCCCTGGTGGGCCCACCCTCAACTTGCCAGCCTGCAAGTTCAGGTACGTCACCTAGGGCAGCAATGTCTTCCCCAGTTGGCTCGGGTGCCTCGTCCTCAGGAACCCCGTCAACCACTGCGGGAACTTCTGGGACCGGTTTCCTGCGCCTCTTGCCCCTCCTCTTGGCAGTTGTCTGGGCCATTGTTCCAGGCTCCAGATGCCCTTGACTTCCCTCCCGGGCAGCCATGGACCTTGTGGTCATGCAGACCCACTCAAGCAATCCTAACATCTCCAAGTGATACCTTAGCTCTACCTCCTTACAGGTAGTGTGCTCAAGGTTGTTGCCTAACAGACAATCTACAGGCATGGCAGGACTCACAGCTACTTTTAGAGTACCAGAGACCCCCACACTCAAAGGGAACCAGAGCTACCGGTAGGTGGCTCTCACGATTGTCTGCGACTATGACTTGGTGGAATGTATTTGGGAGGACCTGCTCTGCTGACACCAGCTGACCCTTGACAGTAGTCCTTCTGGCTCCTGTGTCACGTAGAGCCTCCACCCTTTGCCCATTGATGGGGACCCACAGCCTATACTTGGAAGTATTGGCAGGCATGTGGGTTTTTGGCACCATCTCTACATCCCCTAGGGAGACTAGGGTTACCTCTGTCTGCTCCCCAAATCTGTCAGGGACCATCTCCTCCCCAAGGGCTACACTAGCCAACCCAGGTGTCTGCCCTCCTTCAGGGGGCTGTGCCCTCTTGGGACATTTGGAGTTGCCCTCAGAGTGCCAGTACTTATTGCACTGTGCACATTGGGGTACAAACCTCCCTGTCTTATGGTCAGTAAAACCCCTCCTTTCAGAATAAGACCGGGACTGGTTACCACTACTCCCTTGGGAACTATTTTGGGGGCCTTTTGAGAACTCCTTGTTTTTAGGTTTTTCTTCCCCCTCTTTGCTCTGATGGGAACCCTGACCACCTTTGTGGGTGTCCCCCCAGATACCTTTCTGGACACTCTGGTGCTAGTCCAGAGGTCCACATCCTCAGCAAGCTTCCTGGGATCAGTCAGCGTGCTGTCTACTAGGTGCTGGCACAACTCTGTAAAACAAATACTGAGCATATGCTCTCTCAGAATCAAATTATACAATCCTGTGCAATCATTTACTTTGCAGGCCCGCAACCATCCATTCAGTGCCTTACTGGAAAAGTCAAAGAAATCTACCCATGTTTGGCTGGACTTTTTGGTGCTGTCCCTGAACCTCTGACGGTATTTCTCAGGGGTCAGCCCAAACTTGGCAAGTAAAATGGCTTTCATAAGTGGATATGTGTTCTGATCCTTTGGGTCCAATGTGAGAAGTGTATCCTTCCCCAGTGCTGGCACATAACTCCACTTAGCTGTACACCATTGCCCTTCAGGAACCTCATGAGCCCTTAGTACAGGTTACCCACTGTCCAAGCAAGAACCCTCACTCTAGTCAGGGTTAATATAACACCACAAAAATACACCACACAGTGTTTAGAAAAATATATAATATTTATCTGGATAAATGAAGGTCAAAACGATTAAGGATGAAATAAGAAATTGTAATGATCACTGAAAGTTATATCAAATGTCTTTAAAGTTAAAATATTATTGTAAAAGCAATAAAAAGTGTCTTAAGTTCTCCTAGAAACAACAAGGGTCTCTTGCAGGGCAAAGTACCTGGTTTGCATCGCAGGAGGAGATGCATGGAAAACAATGAGTGTGCGTCGTTTTTTTCTATGAGGGGAAGGCTTTGTGTTGATTTCCGGCACGTGGACTTGGATCCTCTTCGGGTTGTGGGGTTTTCAGACGCCCCAGGGATGATGGGTGGAATCCTGGGCTTGCAGAGCGAAGTCACAGCGGCTGCGTCGATTCCGGTTGGCGATGCGTGGATTTTTCTTCTGCATGGCATGTGCGGTGTTGATTCCTCTCAGGAAGTCGGGCGGTGTCCTTCTGAGTCGGCTTGCTGCGATCCAGTAGGGCTTAGCGTTGAAGTTCCGGTTACGTTGCTGGTGCTGCTTTGATTTTCTGTTGAGAAGTCGGACTGCGTCGTTCTGGACTTAGCGTGCAGTGAAATTTTCACAGCGAGCAGGCTGTGCATCTTTATTGGCAGGCGGTGTGTCGAATTTGGTCCTGAGACTTCGGGGAACGGAAGACAAGCTCTATCCAAGCCCTTGGAGAGCACTTCTGCAGCAAAGCAAGAGAGTAGCAAGACAGCAGGGCAACAGCAAGGCAGCAGTCCTCTTCAGAAAGCAGTCAGGTGAGTCCTTTAGGCAGCCAGGCAGTTATTCTTGTCCGTGTGCAGGTTGTGGTTCAGGTTTCTTCACCAGGAAGTGTCTCAGGTGGTAGGGCAGAGGCCCTGTTTTTATACCCAAATGTGCCTTTGATGTGGGAGAGACTTCAAAGAGTGGCTCAGAAGTGCACCAGGTCCCCTTTCAGTTCAATCCTGTCTGCCAGGGTCCCAGTAGGAGGTGTGGCAGTCCTTTGTGTGAGAGCAGGCCCTCCACCCTCCCAGCCCTGGAAGACCCATTCAAAATGGAGGTGTATCCAAGTGAGGCTGAGTATCCTGTGTTTGGGGTGTGTCTGAGTGAATGCACAAGGAGCTGTCAACTAAACCCAGCCAGACATGGATTGTAAGGCACAGAAAGATTTAAGTGCAGAGAAATGCTCACTTTCTAAAAGTGGAATTTCTAAAATAGTAATATTAAATCCAACTTCACCAGTCAGCAGGATTTTGTATTACCATTCTGGCCATATGACCTTCCTACTCCTTTCAGATCAGCAGCTACCACTCAGTGTATGAGGGCAGCCCCAGCCTATGAAGGGAGCAGGCCTCACAGTAGTGTAAAAACGAATTTAGGAGTTTTACACTACCAGGACATGTAAACTACATGGTACATGTCCTGCATTTTGCCGACACAGCATCCTGCCCCAGGGGTTACCTAGGGCACACCTTAGGGGTGACAAATGTAGAAGAAAGGAATGTTTTCTATTTCAATAAGAATTTCTATCTACAAGTTAAGGGGATTGTGATGGGTGTGCCTTTACTCCAGAAATGGCAATCATGTTCATGGCCAAATACAAAGAAAAGATGGATCTATGGTGAAAGTCACTACAAGGACAACATCAAACATAGAAGAGGTATATAGATTATATCTTTTTGATTTGGAGAGGTGATGAAAATGGGCTTCATCAATTTCTAGAATGGTTGAATAACAGGATGCCAGGTGAAATTCTCACTATATTATAGACTAAGGGGAATATTTATAGGCCCTTAGCACCAACTGGCGCCGCATTAACGTAATTTATTTTGATGTTAATGTGGGCCAACGAGGTCAAAATCCCCATGCCCTGTTTACCGAGTGGCCCAATTCATGCATTGCGCCACTCTGTAACCCTTTGTGCTACATTATACCTGCCCCAGGCATAATGTATGCAAAGGGGGCGTTCCTCCGTTAGGGGAGCCGGAAAAATGGAGTAAGGAAATCTATGAGATTTCCTTATGCAATTTTTTCCGGCACTTTTAACACCTGCACAAGAGCAGGCATTAAAAGGGGCCTTCCATTCTTTGTAATGGAGCTCTATGTAATGTACTCTACAGGAGTAATGCCAATATTTTGGTGCTACACTTGCAGAGTACATCAATAGCATCATAAAGGATGACGCTATTGCCCGCTACCCTGCGCCGTGGTGCACCGTATTTTAAATACAGCGCACATTTGATGGCAGTAGGGGGTGCTAAGGGACGCAGGGAAAGTGGCGCTGCACTCGGTGCAGTGCCACTTTCTGTAAATCCGCCCCTGAATCTACTGACAGAAACACTTATCTTCATTATTTCAGCCATCACCAGAGAACCTTTAGGGATAGTTTACCATACAGCCAATTTTTAAGAATTCAAAGGAAATGTTAAAAAAGGAAGATTACTTATTCAATGCCCAACAGTTGATCTTAAAAGTTAAAGCTCAAATGTATCCATCACAAGTTATTTAGGAGAACCATGAAATGGACTTGGTATACATCAAGAGAAGTATTAGTGGGACCTGATGAGAAAAGAACACTGGGTCACCTAGTATGTGTCACCACGTTTAACTCTAACTTTACTTTTAAGGAAATACCACTGTTTGTCTTGAGAAGCAATAGGAACTTAGGAGACAGACTGGTCCACTCAAATACAAAAAGGCAGAAACCTCAACATAATCTATGGAATCTATGACAGCTACCACCAAACACTGGCCATAGAAGATGCAAAATTGCTTGGCCTAAGAATCCACGACTTAAAGAAGCAAATTTAAGTATAAAGACATATTGATCAAACACAATGAATTTACAGACTGCAGATCAAAGAATGTAATCTACTGCATTTTATACCCATGCAAAAAGGGCAGATTGGCAAACTAGTTAGGAAATACGAAATGGGATCAGGCAACACAAATTGAGAATCAGGTGTTGAAATCTGTCAACTACCTTGGTTTAAAACTTCTTGGATTTAAAACACACTGTAACAGACCTTAAAAGGGCAATGTTAAGCAAGATAGAAAAAAGTAATAAAAGGTCCTCACTGAGAATAGAAACCTTCATGATTATGAAATTATGAACGACGGAGACAGGCCTGAATGAAATGTCTGAAATTGGAAACATGTATTGAATTTTGTTTTCCTGGGGTGGCTCAAACAACTGCATAGGCTATCCAGCCCAGGATTCCTTCAACAGACCTTCTTGCCAAATATTCAGTTATGTAACCATATCATGTGGCCCTGCATGACATGAATCTTTTTCAAACTATTTGGTTGTGTCACGAAGGATAAGCGGTCCAAACAAATGCACAACCCAGTGGTCATAGATTTAAAATGAAGGCGAGTTACATGAAGATGTCTTGGCACATATAGGTCATATTCTGCTACCAGAAATCCAGAGATGTGACATAAAGGTGGAGCTGTGTTGATGAGAAAAATGATTTGTACTACTCATGGTTTGAAATTAGAACATGTGCGAAAAAATAAAGAGAACATGAGCATTACAATTAGTTTTTTTACATATGTGTGTGTATATATATATATATATATATATATATATGTTTTTACAAACACGATCCATTGAATTTTTGGAACATACTAACATGCTCCTATCAATGCTACAATTCTGCCTGACACATAACCTGTTCCTCTTTGATAATGAAAGTTTTTTACAAAAACAAGGGACAGCTATGGGAGCATCCTTTGCTCCCACCTATGCCAATCTATATATGGGCTGGTGGGAGAAGGAGGTGGCATGGTCAGAAAGCAATAACATCTATATGGATAGAGTAATACTGTGGGTGCGATATATCGACGATTTGTTCATTATCTGGGATGGCACAGAACAACTGCTGTTGGAATACATAAATGTATTGAATAATAATCAATTCAACATTTATCTAGATGCCATCTACAATAGAGATACCATCTCTTTTTTGGATGTCCTACTACAAGTAGAAAACAATCATTTAAAGACATCCATATATCGAAAGCCCACGGCTTGTAATTCTATATTACATGCCAATAGTGGACATCCCCACTCACTGAAATGGAGCATACCATATAGCCAGCTACTGCGGGCTCGCAGAATATTCTCTGATGAAAACCAATATGAGTTGGAATCTAAGGCTATGATGAACAGGTTTTTAAGTAGAGGTTATCCTCCAAAAATCTTAAATGATGCATCACACAGAGTACGGAATAAAAGCAGAGAAGAGTTACTTTTTAATAACACAGTAACCAGTAATGATTTCCAACATTCAGCACCTAGAATATTTCTCCAGTACAATCAACAACATGAGTCACTCAGAACTATACTCCCAAAAAATTGGCATGTTTTACAGAACGATCCCATTATTAATGATCACATAGAAACCCATCCGTCCATAACATTTCGTAAAGCACGTTCTTTGGGAGACTATCTAACCAGAAGTTATTTTTCAGTAAAAACCAATACATCTTGGTTGAGCCAAAAAAGTTTGGGATTTTGTAAATGTGGCCATTGCAAGGCCTGCAAGTATGCTCAAAATACATATAAATACCAAACTTTTGATGGTCGACAGTGTGAGATCAAAGACCGGATCACTTGTGACACTGAATTTGTGATTTATGTCATCGAATGTGGATGCCAGAAAAAATATATTGGAAGTACCATTCATAAGTTAAAAGTTAGGTTCTTACAGCATTTTAGAGCCATAAAAAATCAGGATAAAACCTACCGTCTGGCTAAACATTTTTGGGAAGTACACAAAGGAGAATGTGGTACTTTAGCTTTCTATGGCATCAAACACATTAAAAACAACTCCAGAGGTGGCAATAGAACACTGGAGCTCAGACAAATGGAATCCAAGATGATTTTATTATTGGGGTCTGAGTCCCCATTGGGGCACAATCTTGATGCTGAGCTCTATGTCCATCTTAGATGAAAATACACTGTTTATTGCTTTTTAGATAGAGACTCCCCATGTGTTTCAATTCTCAAAAATAGTAGTGCTAATTTGGCAGTATGTTATTTATATTTCCTTTTTAGGAAGATGGGTGATAAGATCACAATTAACTTAAATGATCGTGCCATGATGTAATCTATAAAATGGACATGACTCAATAACTTTCCCTAGTTTGAATTCATATCACAATCTGATGAAATATAGATGGAGTAAGTTCCGATATAGATTTGTACTGTACCATTGATGATGACTGTTTGATTTCTTTTTATTCTCCTATAACTTGGCTACTGCAGAATACCAAATATTATATATAGGGGTATACATGCACATCTAGATTTTAACATGGACCAAAAGATCAATAGATCTGATTGTTCTAATTGGAGTTTTTGTAACACTTCTATGCACTTTATAGGCTTTTTTGCACTTATTATTAGTTTTTCAGCACATTGCACTTTATGCTAAGGCCTCATTTTAATACAACATATTTATAAGTATGTTTATGGAATTATCTAGCATACAGACAAGGACAGTGAGGAACTAGATTTGATTATATGGGCATCTAATATAAACTATAGCATTAAAACATGACTATTGTCATTGCCAAAACATGATTTTAATACAAGATACTAACTAATTATTAATAATTATATGTATATATAACGAATGATAATTTAAACATTGAAAAATTGAAAAATTGATATTATCGTTTCTTCGTGCATATTTACACTATTACTGTTCTTGTTATTTAATTAATGTTTTTATATGATCAAACATTATGAATCATTGGAAGCAATTGTCCTTTTTCCTATTATATTTATTATCCAATATTTATTCCTTAGGACTGTCTAATTTCAACTTTGATCTTATCTGTAAATATTGGCATCAATGTAGGTTTATTCCTCTATTAATTGTTGTATTTAAAATAACTATGATTACACACTTTAAAATGGCCGCCGCGTTTGTAGTACATCACAGTGTTATAGAAATAAATGTAGGACTTTTTAGCTATATGAAAATGATGTCGGCTGATTAGCCAAACTGTCCAGTAGAAGGCGTTTTGCCGAAACGCATTGACAGACATCTCATTCGGGACTCTGAATTACCTGTATAAGCTAAATAAATTCATGAACTAAATACGAGTGCTTTGGACTCAATTGACTTCGACACTTGGGAGATACGTGATGGGATCGGTGCAGCCGTCAGATGGCTATCAGTCCATCTGTTGAAGAAATAATATATATATATATATATATATATATATATATATACATATATATATCAGACCGAGAGATGATATGAAGGCGCAACTGAGATGTGAATGACATTCTTCACTATTTTTGGCAACCCAGCTTGAAATACAAAGGTAATCCATGAGTGAATGAATGTGACAAACAAATGTATTTTCTTTTAACTTAAGATAACCCTCTTCATTGACATACGTCAGATTTGCATCACAACACATGGGGAACTACATCTCCTAGCAACACCACGCTACATCAAGTAGTCCAGGTCCAGGGGACGTCTGTGACAGCAGTGTATAATAATGGAAAAACAGCGAGCAGGAAAGGTCACGAAGAAAGAGGAAATAGGAAGCGCTGGTGTGAAAGAACCTGAACTCAGCGAAACTGAATACAATCATGGAACGGTTTTTGCAAAGGTACTCAGACATAATGTGACTCATTAGTTATCTTGAGTGTTTTCAAATACATTCTCAGATATAATTTGGATTCTCCTTGTATTTACTTTTTGACTCATTGTGCTCTTTAAAGCTTACCCCCAACAAACCAGGATGGTGCCTTTGCCATAAGCGTCCCTTGACGCTTTTTAAGTCAATAATATGGTGGTCCCTGTGCCTTATTGTGAGCCACCTTTCATGGAAAGCAGCTAGCACACCACTTGGAAAATAGGCATTGTCACGTGCCCTCTGTGGTGTAATCCTGCTTGATACAATAACTTCTCTCTTTAGTTTGCCGTTTATTTTCGTTTCACTAAGCTGCATTTGGTCTATAAATCACTATTGATGTGGGTATCTATACTTACTTTAAAAAGCATTATTGATTGTTTCTATACATAGGTGCTTTCTCCTATCCATATGACAAGATGGTGTTATGCCCTAATGATGACCTTCGTTTAAATTAGATCCCATACCTGCTGAGGTTGAAATGAGCCGACGAACTGTGCATATGAGAGACCTTTTCCTAACTCACCAATAAGAGGCATAAATGTAAGCATTGTGGGAACCTGTGGACAGTAACATGGGAAATTGGACCTCAAAAACTGATTCCACTCATCAATGCAACTTTTTGCGATGTTGATGAAATGCTATTGAAGCTGACCTTAAAGAAGCTTCAAGGAGTAACTCCACACATTCTTTGGCATTTGTGTAATGTTTGGTTCCAGGCAAATTTTTTAAATGTATGTGGATTTTTTGTAAACTGTGTATGTTAAGAGATGCCATTTGGGTGGATAGGTGTGTTTCACTATTGTATACCTTCTCACTAATGGTTTAAAACATGTTCTGTAACATGAGGTTATTTTGTGTATATTGCAAATTGAGTTGAAAGATATGAATAAGAAACAATTAATTATTACACACATGATTCATGTGCTGTTTTATGCACCTTGAAAAAAGAATACCAATTGATAGGTGGTTGGGGTCTGGATATGGTAGCTAGTTTATAATTAATCCCTCTCCCACCCAGGCTAAATCACAGTGACTTTGTCAGGACTTGGCAGTGACAACTGAAACATGCACGTAACTATCAGAGGATTTCATAGCAATATCTGCGAATGTCCTAATCCCTAAATCAGATTGCATACTTTGTTCTGAGTTAAAAAAGATAATGGGGGTGATTCTGACTATGGCGGACGGCGAAGGCCGTCCGCCATAGTACCGCCGCCAAATGACCGCACCGCGGTCAAAAGACCGCGGCGGCCATTCAGACATTTCCTCTGGGCCGGCGGGCGCTCTCCAAAAGAGCGCCCGCCGGCCCAGAGGAAATGCCCCTGCAACGAGGACGCCGGCTCAGAATTGAGCCGGCGTAGTTGCAGGGGTGCGACGGGTGCAGTTGCACCCGTTGCGTATTTCAGTGTCTGCAAGGCAGACACTGAAATACTTTGCGGGGCCCTCTTACGGGGGCCCCTGCCGTGCCCATGCCATTGGCATGGGCACGGCAGGGGCCCCCAGGGGCCCCGCGGCACCCCCTACCGCCATCCTGTTCATGGCGGGTTTCCCGCCATGAACAGGATGGCGGTAGGGGCTGTCAGAATCCTCATGGCGGCGGAGCGCGCTCCGCCGCCATGAAGGATTCCCCCGAGCAGCGGTAAGTCGGCGGGAGCCCGCCGACTGGCCGCTTCTGACCGCGGCTGAACCGCCGCGGTCAGAATGCTCGTGGGAGCACCGCCAGCCTGTTGGCGGTGCTCCCGTGGTCGGTGGCCCTGGCGGCCACCGGCCGCCAGGGTCAGAATGACCCCCAATGTGTCTAATGACCTCAAGGAAACAAAATGCATGTTTTATGGACCGGAAGTTCTCTATCTTACCTTAGTATCAGTTATTTTAGGTATTCATTTTTTTAACAGGGGTCTTTTAAAACTGACGTAATTTAAAATAAGGTAGTACGAAATGAGCCTTTTGTTACCTTTGGTGGCTGCACCCTATGGTTTGACAATACAATATGAACACACCTTCATTTTGTCTGATTGTATTGCATAATTCTTTGCGAAGAAACATTCTTTTTAAGCATGGTCATTCTTTATACATTCTCGGATACAGATTAACCCTACTAACAAAGGCATCGCCCCAGTGGAAGAAATTGGGTTTTTGATTAGGAAGTGAAGACCCTTCTCAAGCCACTACCAGAGTCCCTGTCAAGGTGAATCACTACATGAACAAAATTAATCTGTGCTTAACTTTCTGGTAGCTTGGCACAAAAGCAATCAGGCTTTACTTAGAGGCCCTGTGCTCACTACCTGGACATGTAAAATTACAAACCACATATTTCATCATTTACATACAATGCACCCTACCCTATGGGCTGATTAGGGACTAACATAGGTGTGATATATGTATTAAAAAGGGAGGCTTATATCTTTCAGAAAGTTCTTTTTGCCAGGTTGCATTGGCAGTTTAAAACAGCACACAAGTCACAGCAGCAGGAATGAGACATGTTTTTAAAGGGCTGCTTAAGCGGATGGCACAATAACTCCTGCAGGCTCACCAGTAGCATTAAAATTACAGGCACTGGGTGCACGAAGTACCACTTTACTAGGGACTTAAAACTAAATTAAATGTGCCAATGGGTGTAAGCCAATTTGTACCATGTTTTAAGGAGAGAGCACAAGCACTTTAGCCCTGGAAAGCAAAGTCCTAAAAGCCAATGAAAACGGTTTCAGAAAACAAAACAAGAGGGGAGATGATACAATGTTTGGGGTGACCCTGCAGACAACACCAAGTTCATAATCCAGCAACACTGAGAACTGATTTGTAGGACACACTGGAATCAATACACTATAAATAATTTATTTCCATCATGTTGAGTTATGATTACTACTCCCAGTGGCCCTTGATATGGCATTTCCAGCTAGTATCAGGTAGTTGGCCATCTCCTTAATTTTGCAAACTGTTGCAAATGGCCCTTTCTGCAGGGCCATCCACAGACTTTTTTGACCTTTCTCTCTACTTTTTTGCTGAATTAGTTTTTTGTTGGCTCTAGGATTCTGGGCACTTTACCAGTGCTAAAGTGCATTTGCTCTCTACTTAATAATTGATAACATTGGCTAATCCACAATTGCCATATTTAATTTACTTGCAATTCCCTAGTAGGGTGCAGTACTGGTGCCCAAGGCCTGTAAAGTAAATGCTACTAGTGGGCCTGCAGCACTGATTATGCCACCCACTACAGTAGCACTTTAAACATGACTCATTCCTGTCACTGCAAGTCTTTGTGTGCAGTTTTAAACCGCCATTTCGACCTGGCAAGTGCAGCTACTTGCCAGGCCAAAACATTACTTTTCATTACATGCATGTCACCCATAAAGTAGGTCCTAGTTAGCAACAAGGGCAGGGTGAGGTGTATTTAAAAAGTTGACAAGTTCTTTTAAGTTTACCATGTTGAGGTAGTGAAAAACTGGTAAATTGGTTTTGCACTATTGCAAGTCCTATCTCTCCTGTAGGATAACATTAGGATTTCCTTAAAAAATCTTTTAAGTGTAACTCCAAATTGGGAAAAGATAGATGTGCAGGATCTTGCTTCTCTGGACTCACAATTTAAAATCATAACTTATGGTGAAGTCTGATTTTAAATTTCATGTCTGAAAATGCCATTTTTAGAAAATTCACATTTGTTTACTTTAACCATTCTGTGCCTCTGCCTGCCTCTGAATACATATCTGGGTTGGATGACAGATGAGCTCTGTGTATTCCCTCTAGAAAGACACACACAATGGAAGATTAGTTGTGCCTCAATGGGCCTTATTGGGCCATTAATTGGTTTGCTGGGGGAAGAGCTTAGCACTATATCACTTTCATCTGAATAGACTTGTCCTGCCCTCTTAAAATAGGGCTTAGCAACCCTGTATTGTCACTCCAGCCAGCCTGGAACCAGGGTAGGGGAGGCAGGGCATCTTTGCATTTGAAAGGCTTGCAATCCACCTACTATAGCAGCTGGACTACTGTGCCAAATGATGCCATCTCAGACCTGGACCCTTGGAAGCGGGCCTAAGGCGCTCTGCCTTCTGTGGCTTTCATGAAAACTACCACAAAGCAATGCTAGCCTTACAAAGATATGCTGCACAGACCGTGCTCCTGGATTTAAGGAACTGTGTTCAACAGGACCAGTAGGTCCCTGTAGCCGGCCTGCGCTCCATCACAGTTGACCTGAATTATGAGTTTTTCCTGGTTCAGCGCGACTAGATACCCCCAGTTGATGCTTTCCACTTCTATGTGCTATTTTCACTTAAATGTTTAAAATCACATATCTCAGGATCTACTTATTGGATGTTCATTGTTATGGTCTTGTTTTAATCAGAGAAATATTTGTTATTCTTCTAACCTAGTGCTGAGTCCTTTTTGTGATGTATTTAACTGTGTTATTATAATTAAGTGTTGCACAAATACTTTACACATTGCCTCTTAAGTTAAGCCTGAGTGCTCTGTGCCAAGCTACCAGGGGGTGAGCACAGGTTAATTTAGGGTGTGTATATAACTTACGATGACTAGGATTGTGTTCCCTATTCGGACAGGGTGTAAACCTTTTCCATCTAGAGACCCAATTTCTTACACAAACCATTTAAGAATAGGGTTGGTACTGAGGGTGGTGCTGGTTAAATTTTGACCCAGAGTGAAAGTGAGAAGAACAAAAGTGGACTGCCAATATACCCTAGATTTTGTCTATTACTAGAAGTTTATTGCGCCGGAGGTCAATGTTACGATGGCACCAGTGTGATATTTCCTAGTGTAACCACTATGCATAACTTGATGAAAAGAAAACATCTACAATTTTTCTTTGACCTTCAAGTTGCAGTCTTTATTTTATTTTCATGATCCACCTCCTGTACCTGCTGGCCTTCAGCTCTAACAATGGCCTGCAAGAGCAATGACCTTTTTGAAAAATGGTATTAGTGTGCCCCTCTGAGGCCAATGACCTAAAGTTTAGTCTATGAGTTGTCTCAAGAAGCAGGAATTAGGCACCGAAAAAATCAGTAGCTTCATAAACTTTGATATCACCAAGCATGCTTTCTCTTCATGTAACCAAACCTTTGCCATGTGTAGTGTTGGAATGGCATTACTTTATTAGCATCATTCCTGCTGACTGGTTGTTTGACAGACTCAGGAAAAGCATTTTGATGAAGCAGTCAATTAGTCCCCAATAGCTGAAATGTCAGCAACAAACAAGCCAAAGGCAAAAACACTCCCATTCTTTTCTAAGCCACATTTAAGCATGTAGTGGGCTGCATCCTCATATGTCAGTAGCTTCTACCATAGTTAACACAGGCCAGTTTCAAAAAAATAAAATAATTCTTAGCACTCAAGGCTATGAAGAACTTAGGGCCAGATGTAGGAAGCCTTTTGCGCCTCGCAAACGGCGAAAAATGCAGTTTGCGAGGCGCAAAAGGCTTAACGCGATGCACAACCTCAAATTGCGAATTGGTACCGACTCGCAATTTGAGGCTGCGACTCACAAATAGGAAGGGGTGTTCCCTTCCTATTTGCGACCACATCGCCATGCAGAGTTGGTTTGTGACCACGAATGCGGTCGCAAACCAACTCGCAGTTACCATCCACTTGAAGTGGATGGTAACCCATTCGCAAAAGGGAAGGGGTCCCTATGGGACCCCTTCCCCTTTGTGAATGCCCCCAAAAATATTGCCTACTCTGAAACAACCGAAACCAAATGGTTTTGGAATTTTTTCTTTTTGCAGCTCGTTTTCCTTTAAGGAAAACAGGCTGCAAAAAGAAAAAAATAATAATGCTTTATTCAAAAAGCAGTCACGGACATGGTGGTCTGCTGTCTCCAGCAGGCCACCATCCCTGTGAGTGCCTAGACTCGCTATGGGGTCGCAAACTGCGACCCACCTCATTAATATTCATGAGGTGGGTATTTGCGACCCCATAGCGAGTCGCAGAAGGTGTCTGAGACACCTTTCTGCATAATATTTTGTGAGTTGCAAATAGCGAGTCTCTGTGACTCGCTATTTGCAACTCGCAAAGTATTATTTTGCTACATCTGGCCCTTAGTGACTTTGGAAAATAATTAGTTCCTAATTCCACATTCTCTGCAAACTGAAATCATGCTTTAAGTGCGACAGGTAGAATCTTATATATTTGAGCGAGGCATTCCAATAGCTTAGCCAAGCAAAGGTCAATAATTTGAAACCCAGCTTGAGTTTTCCTCAATGAAGTTGAGTTGGTGTTGTCCCTCTTAACTATAGATTTGATGTTCATGTGTAGGTTCAACTGTTTATATTAAACCAAATGACTAATGCTACTCGCTAATTTAGAAGACAATTTAGATTCACGTAAATTGAGTTTATCTAGCGATAGTTACACTGGAGCTCGGGGATTTGGTGGGAAATCAAGAATTCATTTCCTTGTTTTAGCACAATTTTTAAGTAAGCAGTACATAGATAAATCGAGCAGTGAATTAGATTTATTAGTTGAAATAAAACCTATCCCTCAAGCCCTAACATAGAGAGAAAACTGTACCAAGCAGATGGCATCAAAAGTATGCAAGTCAAATAGACCTGGAAATTCACCTACAGTCTTTACCAACCACCCTTCAAATAACACGGACCTCAAACAATAATGCTAAATAGTCTCTTCAGGAACCCCATTAATTCTCCCATTTCTTGTATCACCCACGTCCTTCACATATTAGATCATGCGAGGGCCATACACACATCCATGCCCTTCCTCCAATTATTGTGGGTGGGAGCAACATCATTTATAATGTGCTTAATTTGGTCAGAGCAATGCGCTTCTTCAACCTGGCATTTTTGGCGAGGTATCCCCTGTCTTTTTGCCTCTGCTTCCGTGTGTTTTTGACTGTGTGCTAGACTTTCTCTTTGCTGTTTTTATGGTACTCTGGGCACTTTACCACGGCTGACCAGTGCTAAAGTGCAAGTGCTTCCTGTGTAAATTGTGATTATGATTGGTTATCCGTGATTGATTTGATATACTAGTAAGTCCCTTTTAGAAAGTAGGCATTTCCCTGCACTTACTGCCATCTATGCTTAACAGCCTGTCTCCAATTCCCATCTGGTCAGTGCTGGTTGACAGCTCACCTTGGGGATTCCACAGAGACAGTCATAAACATAGGGCAGTCAGTTGCATCTGCATCTGCATACAGATGGGTTTCCCTTGGCAGGAAGGGTGGAGGAGCTCTCATGTATGCTTCAATGGTCAGCAACATGCCCTCACAAAAAGGACTGATAACACCCCACATGCCCCCTGGCAGACAGGGTTGGGTTGAAAGGGGAACTTGTGCACTTCAAAACCACTCTTTAAATTTCCTCCACTTGAAAGGCACTTTTGGGTATAAATACTGGGTCTATGACCACACCAAATCAGACACTTCTGAACCGTCACCTAGACTCTGTCAGAGGGACTGCTAAGCTTACCAAAGGACTCACCTGCACTGCTTTGCTGGAAGGCCTGCTTGTTGCCAGACTGCCTGCTGACCTCTGACCATACTGGAAGGAATCTGCCTTCCTCCTCAAGTGCCCTCCAAGGGCTTAGATTGAGCTTGCCTCCTGTTCTGAAGTCTCAGGGCTATCAAAGCTTCACCAAAGAGAAGAAAGTCCAGCTCATCAGAAAATCTACACAACGTATGTAAAATTCAAAGCAATGCCTCCTTGATTGACAAAGCACCTGTTGCCTCGGCTCAAAGCATTCTGGGTTTTCCACGCATTGTTGCTGTGCATCACAATATCCCTACATTGCAGTGAGGAATCAAGGATGCACTCCTGAAAACCAGAACATCGCCTTGCAACAAGGAAAGAAACAGTGCATTACCTTTGCCGTACCGGAAAAATCGGTGCTTTGCTTTACTTTTCCTCCTCTGTGCCCCTCTGCATTATTATTTTTGACAAACCCCAGGCAAACACTGATTCTTAAGGATCGAGACTCATTTAACCTTTTCAAAAGTGGTAGCTTGACTTGTGCATCTTAGATTTTTATAATTTGTGTCTTATTTTATTCAGAAAAATATTATCTATTTTCCTAAATGGGTGTGGAGTACTTTTGTGGTGTTTGCGCTGTGTTACTGTATGAACTATTGCACAAATCCTTTACACAGTGCCTTCTAAGTTAAGCCTGTCTGCTCTGTGCCAAGCTACCGGAGGGTGAGCACAGGATATTTAAGGTAGTGCTGTGACTTACCCTGACTAGGATTGTGGTTCCTACTTTGACAGTGCGCCAACTAGGAAGGGCCACTTCTCCTCTGCCATACCTTTTAATTTTGCTGACAAATTCATCATAAATTTAATTTCAAATTCTTGTACAGTTTTCTTCACAGTCAAACCTTTTCTGGTAGTGTGGTACTGTCTTAGTGAAGTTTGAAAATTGGAGAATATTGCTATTTATTTAATCAGTTGGGCCATTCATTTTGGCATTTTGGAGAATAGCATCCCTATGACTAGAGTGAGTAGGTAAATAATGGCTGTTGGTGGGGTCCATGTAGTGGATCCCAAGAGCCTGTTTCAGAAAAGTAAGGTAAACTTACACTTTTGTGCAAGTTTACAATTGTTTGCTATTGACAAAAGAATTTACGAGTAGTATCTTTACGAGTCTTCGCACATAAAAAGGTAGAACTGTCATATCTTCTTATGTGAATAGCAAACAATCATAAACTTACATATAAATTTACATTTATCTTTGTGAACTTACATATAAATGTACGTTTATCTTTGTGAATGAGACCCCCAAGAGCATGTTTCACAGAAAAAAGGTTGATAGCCCTTCAGGAGTCTGAATCATTTGATTAAGTTGTTAAATAAACAGCTCTGCAAACAGTCCCTCTTCCTGTTTTTGGATAGCCCACAAAACAAATGTTTTCTCTGTATGACCTTCCTTCAGCATACTCAGAATGTAAGATAAGGTATTGAGGGCCTCATTTACAAGGCCCTAACGGCATACTGCGCCACAGTAGCGTCAATTTTTGTTATGCTCCGGTGGCGCAGTGTACTAGCCCATATTTACAAGGCCACACAAAGACAACTTGCGTGGCTTTTCATAACCTTGTAAATATGGACCCCTTTCACACATAACACTGCATGAAAGGGGAATTCCATGAGTATCACTTGGGGTGTTCCCACGCAACACCCATGGAACCCAAAGGAATCTGAGGCATTCTCAGATTTACAAATCTGGGAATGCATCAAATTCCTACGTCACATCAGGGATGTCGTAAGATTGATGAAATGGGGGAATTATTTTTATTTCCCCCATTTCATCACATATAGAAAGAGAAAAACACCTCCTGTGACTGTTGTTTTTTGCAGGAAGGTGTTCCTTCTGGCACAAAAACAATCACCCGAGCAAATAGGCAACCTTTGCCATGGTGCAAGATTGCCTGCTTTGGCATTTGACAGCAATTTGCACTCCAGCACGGGGGGAGAGGGCAGAAAGGCACCATATCTTATAGATACAGTGAATTTCTTCCCTTTCCCAGTGGTGCAGGACGGCACAGCAAGGCACCTGCTGCGCCACCCTGCACCAATGGCCTCGTCAATGAGGCCCCATGTATCTATATCCACTACTTGCACCATCTACCTAAATTGCTTGACAGCAGACATCATTGGGCATTCTGACCGCGGCGCTTTGGCCGCGGTCAGTGCAGGAAAACCGGCGGTCTCCCGCCGGTTTTCCGCTGCCCCTTGGAATCCTCCAAGGGGATTCCGACCCCCCCTACCGCCATCCAGTTCCCGGCGGTCCGCCCGCCGGGAACCGGATGGCGGTAGGGGGGGTCGCGGGGCCCCTGGGGGCCCCTGCAGTGCCCATGCCACTGGCATGGGCACTGCAGGGGCCCCCATAAGAGGGCCCCTAAATGTATTTCACTGTCTGCTGCGCAGACAGTGAAATACGCGACGGGTGCAACTGCACCTGTTGCACAGCTTCCACTCCGCCGGCTCGATTCCGAGCCGGCTTCATCGTGGAAGCCTCTTTCCCGCTGGGCTGGCGGGCGGCCTGAAGGTCTCCCGCCGGTTTTTCGCTGCCCCTTGGAATCCTCCAAGGTGGCGCAGCTTGCTGCGCCGCCGAGGGGATTCCGACCCCCCCTACCGCCATCCAGTTCCCGCCGGTCCGCCCGCCGGGAACCGGATGGTGGTAGGGGGGGTCGCGGGGCCCCTGGGGGCCCCTGCAGTGCCCATGCCACTGGCATGGGCACTGCAGGGGCCCCCGTAAGAGGGCCCCTAAATGTATTTCACTGTCTGCTGCGCAGACAGTGAAATACGCGACGGGTGCAACTGCACCCGTCGCACAGCTTCCACTCCGCCGGCTCGATTCCGAGCCGGCTTCATCGTGGAAGCCTCTTTCCCGCCGGGCTGGTGGGCGGCCTGAAGGCGGCCGCCCGCCAGCCCAGCGGGAATGTCAGAATTACCGCCGCGGTCTTTCGACCGCGGAACGGTAACCTGACGGCGGGACTTTGGCGGGCGGCCTCCGCCGCCCGCCAAGGTCAGGATGAGGGCCAAAGTGTCTTAAGTATTTTGAAAGCAAGCAAAGTTTTGTTCAAGCACAAAGTACCTGGTTCGCATGAAAAGAACTGCAGAGGAGGAGATGTGTGGAAACAAAGGGGTGTACGTCGGTTTCTCGGGCTGCTCATGGCGATGCGTCATTTAGTTTTCACGCAGGGACAGCTGTGCGTCAATTTCTGGCAGTCGGTCATGGATCCTCTTTGGGTTGCAGGGTTTTCGGATGCCCCCGGAGATAATGCGTGGATTTCCTGCAGGAAAGGACAGGACAAAGTCACAGGAGCTGCGTCGATTTGGTGGGCGTTGCGTCAACTTTTATACCGGACGGCAGACGCTGCGTCACTTCCTCTCTGGAAGTCAGTTTGCATCTTTCCAGCTCGGCTGTGCGTCGATCCGGTGGGCCATGCATCGAATTTCCAGTCGCTACGCTGGCGCTGCGTCGATCTTCTCAATGTGAAGTCAGGCTGTGTTGTTCCTGTTCGGCGTGCAGTGGAATTTTCACCGCAGTGCAGGATGTGCGTTGTTTCTGGCAGGCTGTGCATCGACTGTCACTGCACAAGGAGTCCTTCTTGTAGAGATGAAGGGCCAGATGTAGGTAGGTTTCATATTGCGACTTGCAATTTGCGAGTCATAGCGACTCGCAAATTGCAACTCGCAATATGAAATGCAGAAAGGTGTTTCAGAACCCTTCTGTGACTCGCTATGGGGTCGCAAAGACCCACCTCATGAATATTTATGGGGTGGGTCGCAGTTTGCGACCCCATAGCGAGTTTGGGCACTCACAGGGATGGTGGCCTGCTGGAGACAGCAGACCACCATGTCTGTGACTGATTTCTTAATAAAGCAGTTTTTTTTTTCTTTTTGCAGCCCGTTTTCCTTGGAGGAAAACGAGCTGCAAAAAGAAAAAATACCGAAACCATATAGTTTCGGTTTTTTCAGAGGAGGCAGTGGTCCATAGGACCACTGCCTGCTCTGAAATGTATTTATTTTTGCATTCACAAAGGGGAAGGGGTCCAATGGGGACCCCTTCCCTTTTGCGAATGAGTTACCATCCACTTCAAGTGGATAGTAACTGCGAGTTGGTTTGCGGCCGCTTTCGCGGTCACAAAGGAACTCTACATCGCGATGCGGTCGCAAATAGGAAGGGAACACCCCTTCCTATTTGCGTGTCGGAATCACATTTTGCGAGTCGGTACCAACTCGCAAAATGTGATTCTGCATCGCATAAGGCATTTTGCGCCTCGCAAACAGCGCTTTTTGCCGTTTGCGAGGCGCAAAAGGCTTACTACATCTGGCCCGAAGTCTTTTTGGTCCTGAGACTTCAGGGAACAGGAGGCAAGCTCTATCCAAGCCCTTGGAGAGCATTTCTTCACCACAGCCAGAGAGCAGCAAGGCAGTAGGGCAACAGCAAGGCAGCAGTCCTTCACAGAAAGCAGACAGGTGAGTCCTTTGGGCAGCCAGGCAGTTCTTCTTGGCAGAATGCAGGTTCTGGTTCCAGTTTCTTCTCCAGGAAGTGTCTGTGAGGTAGAGTGTCTACCCCAAGAAGTGTCTAAAGTCTGTGGTTTTGGGTGCTCTTCTTATACCTATTTTGGCATGTGAAGTAGGCTTACTTCAAAGGAAAGTCTTACTTGTTTGTGAAATCCTGCATTGCCCAAGCAAGGCCTCAGACACACACCAGGGGGTTGGAGACTGCATTGTGTGAGGGCAGGCACAGCCCATTCAGGTGTGAGTGACCAATCCTCCCCTACCTCTTAGCACAGATGGCTCATCAGGTTATGCAGGCTACACCCCAGCCCACTGTGGTCACTGTCTGGAGAGAGGTGCAAACAACCCAACTGTCAAACTAACCCAGACAGGGAATCCACAAACAGGCAGAGTCACAAAAATGGTTTAAGCAAGAAAATGACCACTTTCAAAAAGTGGCATTTTCAAACACACAATCTCAAAACTAACTTTACTAAAATATTTATTTTTAAATTGTGAGTTCAGAGGCCCCAAAGTCCACATGTCTATCTGCTCCCAAAGGGAATCTATGCTTTAATCATGTTTAAAGGCAGCCCCCAGGTTAGCCTATGAGAGAGATAGGCCTTGCATCAGTGAAAACCAAAATTGGCAGTATTTCACTGTCAGGACATGTAAAACACATTAGTATATTTCCTACTTTAACCATACACTGCACCCTGCCCATGGGGCTACCTAGGGCCTACCTTAGGGGTGTCTTCTATGTTGGAAAGGGGAAGCGTTATGCCTGGCAAGTGGGGACACTTGCCAAGTCGAATTTACAGTTTAAAACTGCACACACAGGCACTGCAGTGGCGGGTCTTATGCATGATTACAGGGCTACTTATGTGGGTGGCACAACCACTGCTGCAGGCCACTAGTAACATTTTATTTACAGGCCCTGGGCACCTCTAGTGTACTTTACTAGGGACATACCAGTAATTCAAATGTGCTAATCATGGATAAACCAATCAACACTTCAATTTACACAGAGAGCATATGCACTTTGGCACTGGTTAGCAGTGGTAAACTGCTCTGAGTTCTAAAGCCAACAAAAACAGGTCAGGAAAAATAGGAGTAAGGAGGCAAACAGATTGGGAATGACCCTGCATAAAGGGCCAGGTCCAACAGTATCCAATTGAGTCACAGAGGAGCTGAAGACTGAAGGTTTGATGCACTAAAGAGAAACACAGGTTGATTAAACAGAGTTTTTAGTTAGTAGGACTGTTCCACAGCTTCAGCATTATAGTGCCTATGAGGTTCACTTCCTGGTCATCTCAATGTGCCCAGTATTGTTAGCTCAGACAATGCTCCTCAAAAACAAAAAAACACAGAATGTTTCTCCTAGCGTTGCAGGCAGTGTAGCAGACACAAGACAACAACAGTAGTAGGAGGCCACAAACTCTGGAAGCCATCAAAGAAGCTGCAAATATAGTAGCATTGCAACACTCCACAGCATTTACTGATCTCCACCATGCTGTCCCGGCAATCCAGAAACCTTAAGGAGTGATGCTAGGCTGCCATCATAGCTCTGCCCACCATCAACTCCTTCACTGAATGAATGCCTCTCTTTGTTTCCTTCTGCCTGAACACAACTTTTGTGGCATGGATAGGCGATTAAAGAAGACTTTGTGGATTTCTACAGAGCACATTGCAGAGCAGGGTCATCTGATTATATAGTTCTTTCTCTGTATTCACCTACTACTGACATTTGGCAGCATTTACTATGCAATACGAAGTATGGACAGTCAGCAGCTTCCTGCTGAAAAGCTTAGGGTGTCATCCTCTTTAACCGTTTGCACAGGTCTGGCCTGGTTTGTATTTTAGGTTTGCAATCTCCTTATTCAGTGTCCCATTAATGGGGGAGTGGCTTTGAGATTCTATAGGTGTTCCGTATACGATTGGCATTAGCTGTTTGCCACAGCAGGTGTTGTAGATTACAAAAAATATGAAGGATCATGTCAATTATTGGAAGAATCTCTGGATTGGTCATCAGCAGAGGCCGGCTAGCACTGTTTAACTTGCAATGTATTTAAAAGGAAATAAGAAAAGGAACATTTGGGACATGGGAAAATACTGACAGGGGTGAATAGCAACTCCTCTTGAAAGATAACATATCCTTGAGAGAGCTCTTCATAGGGTGTATCATATTTGAAAAGGATCTTCCTTTCACATTCTTCCACAAGGAACACAGACAATGTAGCTTTCTGGCATCAAAAATTGAATGCTGAATCCTGAGCAAACTCTCCAACTGGCATCAGGATCAAACCCATTCCATCCAAACTAAACTGATGCCAACTATGTATCAATGTCAGCCCCAATGTTTACAACAATTACATAACTCATTTGTATTGTCCACATTTTTGATAGAGTGGTAAACACTTATTGTGCTCTACATTTTTGTCTTTTTGTCCTGCCTTGGTCATGTTTCAAACTCTCACCTTCGGCTTCATGTCCCTAATTTCAAATGTGTTTGGTGTAGAAGCCAAGATGTTTGTGCCCTGGTTCCCAAGCACAGGAATTGCTTTTATTTCAACTTTTGTAATTGAGTTATTAGGTGAACCTTTGGAAAATACTTAAAACACGACTTTTTAGGTGGACGTCCATTTCTACTAGGAGTTTGATCTCTCATATTTTAATAATTGAGGGCAACCTTTCGAACAAGGCTTCCAAGATCAAAACCCATGGAGAAAGCAGAATGTGCAAGAAGCAATTCGTCACCTGATATGCCATAACAGCATGCAACATCATCACGGTGGAGACCTAATAAAATCCCTACATACTCGCCTTCTGAAAAAATAACTCAGAGCCCTATTTTAAAGCATGAGACCATTGTTACATGACCACCCGGTGCCTCAATTTACATCTACCTCACCCTGGGCCTACTCTGACTCACTTTATCTCCCACACTCTTCTTCCCCGCTCACTCTTCTTAGAATCATTTCACCCCTCTGTCCTTGCCCTAACCTTGCTGTAAATTATGTACACAAAGGTCCATATTTAGGGAAAATGACGGAGCACGACGCTGCGCCAAAATTGCCAGCGCTGTGCTCCATCATTTTCACAACACAGGGATGCGCCTTGTTTAAGTGAATACAGTGCACCCCTGTGTGTCTCCTCCACTGGCGCTAAATTTAGCTGACAACACAGGTATCCTTGCACCATTGTGCAAGGATGTCTGCGTTGAGGAGTGTGATTGTTTATGTGCAGGATGGTGTCCCTTCCTGCACATAAACATTCACTAATGGCTCATTGGCACTTCTGTGTGTGCTATGTAATCGTCCTCTCTGCGTATTGCTAACACCACCCCTAGGGGTGGCGTTAGATATTGGTGCTGCTGATCAGGTTCTTAAAATCTCGTAAATCTGAGGCAGAGTTTAAATGCAATGGGTGTTTCTGTGGTACACCCACAACACACCCATTGCACGCCCCTCTGACACAGAATACGGCTTCGGAGGCCATATTTACAAGGAAGCGTAACGCCACAAAAAGTGTTGTTAACCCTCTCTGTAAATATGGAGCAGTGGTTAGTGCCACTGGAGCATCATGTAAAGTGATGCTCCAGTGGCGCTAGGGGATTATAAATATGCCCCCAAGTGTCTGCATAGTTAGGCAAACTAAAATGTATGTTCCTATAAATGACGACTGGGTTACTTTGATGATTTGCACACAGTTTACTGTGTTCTGCTGGATGTGTGAAGGTGCTGTAGAATCTCCATATGACCACTGGTTTCTGATAGTTGTGGGTAAATCCTTTGAAGTGGTTCATGGAGAACAGTGTGTGGTGATGCCTGGTGTGGCGGGGGAGTGCCTCGCTCATTAAAGATACATGCGAAATTGGTCATCTGGTGCAGTGGCACTCACCTGACTCATAGCATTAGAGATAGAGACGGAATGAGTTAAAAATATGTTGGACATTATGACCCCTGTGGTCAAACAGGGTACCACCTGGGTGCCAAAAAGACAATGAATCAAGATCTATGGACTTGTAGCTATACAACATAACACTTGAGAGCCAGGAAGTAGGCAATCATCAAAACACAAAACACTCTATAACAGTGGTTCACACCAAAATGAGTGTGCTCTACCTTTCACACCTGCAGACCACATAGAAGCAAAATAAAACTTATACAAGCTGTGCTCTTGGTGGTAACATTCTTGCCCATGCTCCACTCAGGTAATGCCTACCTGATCAAAGAAACGTAAGGCATTAGTTTCTATTTACTAAACCATGCAAAGCCACACAAACTGGCTTTGCATGGCTCAGTAAATACCGAAAACTATTTTGCGTTGGAGTTCTGTCATAAAAGTGCCATAACTGCAATGCAAAAATCATAGTAAATATGAGCTGTAGTATATATACCTGGGCAATGCAACTCAGGAGTATGGTACATGCATAGTCCTCTTTTGTTAACAGTTGAAACCAAAGTTAAAACGTTCAATAACAGCAATATTTTTCTCCTAACAACCAAACCACATGCATTGGTAATCGTCTGTTTAAGACAAACCACTAGCTGTCTATTCACGGATATGGCAATTAGACAGAAAAGATAGATCACAGAACAGAAGGCGCATTGCTGACGGAAAGCTGGTGTCTTCTATAATTGAAAAGGTTTGAACCTTCCTTATAGGAATAAGTCAGATCTGATCATATTGTTCCTATGCTGCACACGACGCAAACAGTGTACCACCCCGGTACATTGTGAGTGCAGACCTGAAATGAAATAATTATTTTATGTAATCACACTGATACACTAACATAAGAAATGCTTCAAATGAAAAAAATTAAATGTTAACATGGAAAGTGTGCTTGTGTAGTGTCCGCCATCAGAGTGAAAGGGCTGAACATATTTTTTTAAATGTGTTAACTTAGTGATGAAAAATAAAACATATCCTGTCTCTTTAAGAACATGTGCTTTGGAAAATAATTTACAATAAATGTGAGTGATTCTTGAGTTTTCTGTGGTGCGTTTCATCAGAAAAAGGCCTGAGCTGATGTTGAATGTCTGCCAATGTTTCTAAAATGTTACGTTGGTAAAATTATTTTATGCCCAGTGTCTAAAACATTTTCTGTTTAAATCTCAAAATTGTGTAAATCTTTTATTAATTAGATGTATTTCTTTCAACACTTGTTCTCTGCTGTGGCTCAAGTAAGCAAGGTCATCACGTGTAGTTATCTGTCTGCCAAGACCAGCTAAAGTGACAATAGAATTAGAAGCTTCTTTTGTGTGAATTATGAATTTCGTCTGTGATTCGTACTAATGGAATGTGTTTCTCTCGAGGTGAAAGAACTGATATGAAAGTTTTAACATTTCTTCCTGACTATTGTCCGGCAGCCAGTATATTCTGGAATGTGTTGAACAAAAGACCTTAACAAAACAGTGCAGAGAGGACTGCAGGAAATAATAATGAATATCTTTTGTGCCTAAGCAAAAAGGAAGAGACAGAAAAATACAGAATATTTAAGTTAATAGTGGAATATTTTCTGATGTGCTGATGTTTTGTGGTTGGATGATTTGTGCACATATACAGTTTTCAGCAAATCACAGACTTGTAGCAAGTTTAATTTAATGTTTAAGACATTGGTGTGCTTAATTTTCCCTGGTTTCCAGAGGCTTAACTTCTCATTCTTATGATCTGGCACTTTGACATTTCATGTTTTGTTAGTCAGTCCACTGACATTCTGGTACTTTATTAATTTGAATTATTTTCTAGGCTCCATGATAAAAAAGCTGGTGCTTATTTGAGCACTTAGGGGCATATTTATACTCTGTTTGCACCAAATTAGTGTCATTTTTTTTTACTCTAATTCGGTGCAAAACGAACTCCATATTTATACTTTGGTGCTAGACCCCTCTAGCACCAAATTTATGGAGTTAAAGTCATTTTTTGAAAGTGGAGTCCTACTTTGTCTTAATGAGATGCAAGGTAGGCGTTCCCGTGCAAAAAATGACTCTATGGCCTTAACACCATATTTAGGGGCATATTTATACTCTGCGGCATATTTATACTCTGTTTGCACCGAATTAGTGTCATTTTTTTTTACTCTAATTCGGTGCAAAACTAACTCCATATTTATACTTTGGTGCTAGCCCCATCTAGCACCAAGGCCTTGATTTAAACTTTTTTTGCACCGCATTAACGTCATTTTATGACACAAAAGTGGCGCAAACTTACAAAATATTGGCCCTTATTTATACTTTTTGCTGCAAAACTGCACTAACTCAGTTTTGCACCAAAAAGTTGAGCACTGGCTTGCACCATTTCTGTGCACCAGCCGGGCACCATATTTATGGAATGGTGCAAGCCGGTGCAAAGGCTAGGCTAGAGTTTAAAAAAATGACTTTAGTCGGGTGGGGCTGGCAGTATAGAAGAAGAGGGTTTAGCACCAAAAAATTGCTTTAGGCAGGTTAGAGTAAAAAAAAATTACTCTAACCAGATTACCGTCATTTTATGGTGCTAAACCTACCATGCCACATGACTCCTGCCTTAGAAAAGGCAGGAGTCAAGCCCACCACCCCAGTGGCCAGCACAGAGGACAGGGGTCCCCTGGGCATGGCCATTGCACCCGGTGCCATGTATGGGGGCCCATTTCAGGGCCCCCTATGGCACTTTCAAAAATAAAATGCACTTACCTGTACTTACCTGGGATGGGGTCCCCCATCCTCGCAGTCCCTCTAGTGTGGGTGGGGGTGCCCCTAGGGCCTAGGGAGGGCACCTCTGGGCTTATTCCATGGTGTTCCACAATGGAAATAGGGCCACAGGTCCCCTAACACCTGCCCTGACCCAGGTCTTAAACAATTGGGCAAAGCAAGCTTTGCCCCATTTTTTGACCCTTCCTCCCTCCCTTGCACCATTTTTACATGGGAGTATAAATATGGTGTTAAGGCCTTAGAGTCATTTTTTTGCACGGGAACGCCTACCTTTGCGTTTCATTAAGGCAAGGTAGGTTTCCACTTCCAAAAAATGACTTTTACTCCATAAATTTGGTGCTAGATGGGTCTAGCACCAAAGTATAAATATGGAGTTAGTTTTGCACTGAATTAGAGTAAAAAAAAAAATGACGCTAATTCAGTGCAAACAGAGTATAAATACGCCCCTTAGCGTCAAAAAATTATGCTAATCTGGTCAGAATCATTTATTTTGACTCAAAACTGCCTAACGTCATTTTATTTTAAGCTAGCCTACCCTTTGCACCGGCTTGCACCATTCCATAAATATGGTGCCCAGCTGGTGCTAAAAAATGGTGCAAGCCGGTGCAAAACTTTTTGGGGCAAAACTGCCTTAGTGCAGTTTTGCACCAAAAAGTATAAATAAGGCCCTTAGTGCTTAGAGCCTATAGTCCCATGCTGCCTGCCCTTAAATAATTAACTTGATGGTTCAGAGAACTTAGGCCCATATTTATACTTTTTTAGCGCCGCATTTGCTCCGCTTTTTGATGCAAAAACGGTGCAATCTTACAAAATACAATCGTATTTTGTAAGTTTGCACCATTTTTGTGTCAAAAAGCGGCGCAAATGTGGCGCTAAAAAAGTATAAATATGGGCCTTAGAGTACAAATTTCCAAATTGTCACCCCTTTTCACTGCAGCTGTCCTGATGCTGAGGTCCCACTGGTGAAGCTGTAACGTGATTGCTGTTTACCTTAAGGAGAGGTAAATGTATGAATTCCATGTATTTGTCTTTTGTTTTGCAGGTTACCAGCTGCTACTGTTTAAAATTCTGCTGATATTTTGATACTAACCTAGCTAGATGTTTTCTAAATTTATGTTACTAAAACGTTTGCATTATGCCCAACATGCTAATGCTAATTTGAGGTTAGTGAGGTGTTTTCTCTATGCTTATGATTCAACATTGTTTATTTGCTAAATCAAATATATTTTATCTCTCTTGCACAGATACTCATGTTATTAATTTGTGTTCTAACTATTGAGTGTATTATTTTATTTTCTCAGTTTAAACTAAGATTTTTCAGAGCAATTTGCCACCCTGTGATGCTACTTTTTTGTACCATTTGGTGTTAAGAACAATTTTTGTGCCTTTAGCATTGATAATATAGGGAAATAATTATTTTAATTGAGACTAAAAGGTGTGGTTATTCATGGCCAAATGGGTCGTGGTGCGTCATATATTGAGTCTTTGGTGAATATTATTATTGTTTAATGTTGTTGTTTTATGTATCAATAATAAATGTGTCAGTCAATGTGGCAATCAATATAATCAAGTCAAAAGGTTCATCAACCATAAGGCAGTGTCCAATCACTCACTATTATAAAATAATAAGATGAGACAAGGTTCTGTGCTGTAACAACATGACGGTATGAAACAAGCTTAGAAACTTTTTGGGGCATATTTAAGAGCCCTAGAGCCTCCCTGCATCACATTAGTGTAATTATTTTTTATGCTAATGTGGCACAACAAGGCCAAAATCCCCGCATCATATTTATAAAGAGGCACAATGCTTGCATTGCGTCACTTTGTAACCCTTTCCGCTACATTATGCCTGCACCAGGCATAATGTATGCAAAGGGGGTGTTCCCACATTAGGGGGGCTGAAAAAATTGGCACAAGTAAACTAACAAATTTCCTTGCCTCATTTGTTCCGGCACTTTTAACGCCTGCTCAGAGCAGGCATTAAAAGGGGACAAACCACTGTTTACAATGGGCCCCTGTGTAATCTGCAGGAGTAGCACAAAAATTGTGGTGCTTCTTCTGTGGAGTACATCAATAGTGTCATAAACAATTACACTATCGCCCCCTACCTGCTCCATGGTGTGCGTATTTTAAATACGGCGCACACATTGTGGAGGTAGGGGGCAGTAAAGGGTGCAAGAAAAGTGGTGCTGCACTGTTAAATATGCCCCCTTGTTTTTTATTCTATTGACTAAGATTCTCTTGTTTCCTTGGATAATCCATTATTAATGTTTAGGAAGTCAGAATTTATTTAGAACAGGATTTTTTTTTTAAAAAGCTTTGCTCATAATAACCTTTGTTGGAAATGTTTTTGGACTATCTCTATCTGAGGAAAATTAATGGTGTGTCATAAATACAATAAAAAAGCAGCACTGGAAGACTATCATAGACCTGAAGAGTGAGTACCAAACAGCATATGCCTTTGGTATTATATCACGTTGATATCTCACATCTTTGCTTTCCTGGAGAGAATGATACATAGGGCCTCATTTGGACCTCCGCTGTCTTTTCGCAAGACCACCGAGGTACCGCCGTGCTGAAAACCGCCAGTGCAGGCGGTTTTCTGCACAGCGCATTATGAATGGTGGCAGCCCTCTGCCCTTTTCCAGATGGAGAGCCACCAGCAGCCATACTGGAAGACGGCAGTGAAGTGGAGGCTGCTCCACCGCCATGTCATCAGAACACCGCCCACCGAATCACGTCCCAGGATTCGGTGTGTTGGTGTTCTGGTGACGGGGAGCTGGTGGCGGAGCAGCCCCCATGGATCCCGTTTCCTCCCGGAGGATCACCGGAACTGGTAAGGTGATTGTCCGTTAGGGGAGAGGGGTGATGGGGTGTTGTGTGCGTGCATGGGGTGGTGCGTATGAGTGTGTAGAGGGGGTGTGTGAGTGCGTGTATGCATGCAGGGGTGTGTTGTGTGTCTGGAACATGTCAGTGTGTATGTCTGTGTGTGTGTGTGCGTGTATGTGTAGTTGTGTGAGTGTGCGTGTAGGGGTGTGTGTGTCAATGTTGGGGGGAGGGGGTCCTACCACCTTGGAAGGGGTGGTAGGAGGGTCGTGGGTTTGGGGGGAGGACTCTGGGGATGGGGAGTGGGATGGGGAGACCCATATCAGTGCCAGGGAATGTATTCCCTGGCACTGAAAGTGCCTACCGCCATGGATTTTGTGGCAGTACAGAACCACACGAAATTCATGGCGGTATGCGGGGTCGTGATTCCGCTGGTGGTGAAGTGACAGCCGTCGGGCTGGAGACCGAAGTCTCCAGCCCAGCGGTCTTTACCACCATGGCGGTCGGAGTGGAGAAGTGGCGGTTTTGCATGGCGGTCACCGCCATGCTTGTAATTTCAATTTTTTTACCGTCGGCCTGTTTGCGGTATTACCACCACTTCCATCGACCGCCAGGGTTGTAATGAGGGCCATAGTGTCTATGAGCCACATCCCACCCCAATCTCTTACTACAGTAGAAAATGAAAGAACAGCCACTCATTTCCAAAAAGTGATAAAGATACAGCCTTAGCTAAAGGAGGCCTGACAGCACCTCTAAAACCTTGTTACTGAACGTCAAAAATTAAAACAAAAAGTAATAGTTATTTTTTCTGACTGTCAGCTATATTTACAAGGTCTTGGACTGAACTGACATAGCTCAGTCTACAGAAACATGTTTTATTTTTCTGCTTCTGGCACAGCCAGCAATGCAGGGAGGGGTGGGGCTAGGCCACAGAAGGTGGGATAGGGAGGAGGGGAGAGTGCACCTAAGTGTGCATGTGTGTTTGGCCGGCCGTCTGAGGCCAGCCAAACACACTTGCATACGCAGGGTTCTCCAGCCCGGCTGTGTTTAACAGCAGGGCTGGAGAAATCGCTCAGACCCAGGGCTGTGTCTGAGCGGCAGTCCGAGCCGTCCAGACCAATCCTGGCACTGCTTTCATGCTAGGTTTAGCATGAAAGCAGCACTAGGATTGCTCCGGAACTTGTGCTGGTCTCCTAGCAGTTAATGCTGGGACATCACAAGAGGCGCGACAAGCGAGGCGGACGGAGGCAAAGTAGGTGCGTTTTATGTTTTTTTTTTTTTTTTTCACCTCATCTCTGTCCCTCTCGCCCCTCCCCTTGAGGTATGCAGTGGCCGCCACTGCTGTTTTGTCTGAGGAATACAAGACTTGTTTAAATTGTCTCTGCGGTCCTGATACTGGTTCAGTGTTAATAATGTGGCCTCTATACTATTAATTAAATTGGTCCAGGAAGCTCTTAAATTGTGTAGAAACTATTGTCCATTCCATTGTTAAGAGGGGAAAGTGAAGAAGTAATTCTGTTTTGTGTTTTGCCACCTATTGCACTTTTCAAAATGTTGTCTTTTGAGGTGAATTCTCATCCGGATGAGCTTGATTACCATTGGTGTTGGAATACTATGTAATCACAGTAATGGAAAAAAGACTGTATGTTAACAAGACAGGTTTGGGTCGAAAAGCGGCATGTCCTCTTGCCATAAATAGAACATTGACTTAAAATGTCTGTTCTGGTGTGGCTTCCTCTTCTTGCACAATGATGCATGGGTGCCTGTATTGGTTCTAGGCTGCCTAAAGGACACATGTGCAGAGGAATGGACAGGAATGTGTGGTATTTTTTAAATACCACACATTCCTGCCCTTTCCCTGTGATGCAGGTGACTTGCTGTGCTGCCCTGCACCACCAAGTCCATAAATATAGACCTTGGTTTCCTCTGATTGAGTTTGTATGGATGGTAATTTACCTATTGATGTAAGGGGAGGCACCTATGATGAAGCATGTTGTCATATGACTGTTGAAGTGTCTCCTCTTATATGTAAGAGATATCGCTGTAGGAAATTTAGTTGGGCCTAAAATAGAGGACTGACCCATCTGGGGTTTTAACTTGCATGTAAACTGTAAGGAGAACCCTCAGGACTAGGTCCTGCTCCCACTGGTACCCAGGACAAAGAAGTGGACTCCAAGCATGTGATGGCTAACCTCCTCCTACGCTATGGGGGCAAAAAAGCTGCTAGAAACCCATTTCCTGGAAGTTTCAACTGGACTCCTGGATCTTCGCGATTGCTACAGTTGGCAAGGATCCTCACCCGAAGTGCTGTTCCAGAAGTCCTGGAAACCTTGGCTGGTGTCAGTGTGTGCTCCTCCTGCCTAAACCTAAATCCCTGTACCTTTTTGCTAACATTTTGTCTGGAGAACCATTGCGGGACTGGCAGCACACTGCCAGTGATCCACTTAGGATGCATTGCCAGAGGCCTTACTATGCCACAGTTCTGAATTAATTCTTCTCACAGCAACAAATCCAGTTCACTGGGCCTGACACTGACCAGCATCCAACAACGTTGAACATCAACTTAAGGCCTGCACCTCTGCCCTGTGGAGACAATCCAACTTCCAGAAAAGAGTCTAAACCTGAAGGTAGAAAGCTTCACTAGGCCTAACTCCGAGCAACATCTGATTGATGTTGATGACCTACTGTATGCAAAATCCTGAACTTTCCCACTCTGAGCTTTTCCTGCCTTCATCACTGGCTTTGAAACCTCATCCTTTGTCAACCCTTCATCAGTGACTCCATCTTTGGATCAAGCCTTCTTCCTTACCCCGCTGAAGACTCTGGGCCTCATTACCAGTTTGGAGGTCAGTGGACCACTGCAGTGGAGATGGCAGTCGCATCGCCGCAGGCCTGGAGGCATAGACCGCCATATTAAGAGTTCAGGGAAGGCACCTGCAAAACACAGTCAAGTTTCCGTCTGGATCACCCACCATATAACGAGGTTTCACACCACCAGGACTTCCAGGGCAGCCTAACCGCTGCGAAAACCATGGCAGAAACGAACAACATACAAGGAAGCACCTACCTTCTGGAACACAGGCACATCCGTAGGTGCCATGGCACATGAATTGCGAGGCTTTCCAATGCTCCTGCTGGCCATTGACATCCAGGACCAGCAACACCGACATAGACACTAGCTGTAAGTACCCCAGCCTAGCACACACTGGAGGTAAGGACATTAGTGCACACATACACACACAAAAGCACAGTCACCATACACACATGCGCAAGGAAAGCCAGGGCAAGCTATGTAGTATCGACACCAAGGGTGCAGTTGTAGAGAAATATTATTAGAAATATTAAATATGTCATTATAACAACTATTTACAAAATGTCACAAGGGCTAGTGCATCATTGTGTAAATGTCCTGGGCACACTGGGAATGTGAGGACTGCCCAACGTTGACTCCTGACTGCAATGTGCAGACCTCCACAGGGCAGGGGCATCAATGGGGCATGCAGGCACCTCAGGGATGGGGGTGTGGGGAGGGGAGTTCGATCAGGGTTTGTATGGGGGGTCCTTCCTCTTCTTTTTAGGCTTCCCCTCCTTAATGCCCTGCTTTCAGGGGGATGCCTTAGCCTTGACCCCCTTTCCTGTCTTCTTTGGTGGGACGGTGGTGGAGGCCCCCACAGCAGGGGACCCAGGTGGAGTGCTACCAGGGCTAGAGGTGTAAGGGGCAGGTGTGCCTGTTGTGGCAGCACAGCAGACTGCTGTCTGCGGGGCATGGCTCAGCCCAGAGGAGGACAGGGAGGTGGGAGGCAGGGGTCTGTGAAGGGTAGCAGGGCATTTGGGGGGAAAAGGGACTGGGCCAGGGGACAGGAACAGGGAAAACTCATGCAGTCGTTCTTGCCACCTTTGAAGAGAGGCACCTCATCCAGTGCTATTGACTTAACCGTCAGACCATCATGCAGCTTGTGAGGCTGTTGGATCCAGATCTGCAGCCTGGTATTTGTCATCCCCATGCTATCACACCCACAGTACAGGTGTTAGCAGTCCTCCACTTCCTTTCCTCAGGGTCCTTCCAAATAACAGTGGGCTGGACTGCCAGAATGTCCCAGCCCCTGTTCAGTAACGTCTTGAAGAACATCCTATATATCCTACTCAAACATATTGGCAGCTATATCAGGTTTTCCCAACGTGACGATCTGCCCACTGTGAAAGCAGCCTTCTGTGCTGTAGCACATCGGCCACATGTGATTGGGGCTATTGATGGGACCCACATTGCCCTGGTGCCACCCAGGAGGAGTGAAGAGGTGTTTAGGAACCGTAAAAACTTCTACTCAACCAATGTTCATGTGGTATTTCTCGCAGACCTCTAAATCACTCAAGTGACTGCCCGGTTCCCAGGGTCAGTGCATCATGCCTACATACTGCGGAACAGCAGAATCCCACACCTGATGGCTCCACTGCAAAGGGATTGTGCCTGGATCATCGGTATGTATCGTGTCATATGTGTGCCTCTGTATTCTGCACACTCTACACCACCTTCCACATTTACCTACAGTTTTCAATATGCCTATTATCTCTGTGCACACAGGTAACTCTGTTTATCCCAAACTGCCATGGCTACTGACACCTCTCAGGCATCCGACTACAGCAGCAGAAAACTGTTTCAATGAGGCCCATGGTAGGACCTGATGGGTAATCGAACGCACCTTTGGAGTGCTGAAAGCCAGATTCAGTTGCCTGCACTTTACTGGAGGGGCTCTACTGTACAGACCAGCGAAAGCATGCCAGATAATTGTAGCATGCTGCATGTTACACAATTTGGCTCTCAGACATCACATCCCATTACTGGATGCTGAGGAGTGTGCAGCTGTGCCAGTGGCTGATGAAGGAGACATGGGGAGTGATGAGGAGGAGGATGACTAGGATGCAGCTGTTCCAGAGCAGAGCTGATACAACAATACGTCCACTGACATACAGGTGTCTCAAAGCCATGCTAAAACCAGTAGCAATGTGTGCCTTGTGCAGGGCTGCTACCAGGGTTGTGTGTTCAATGTGGAAGTAAAGTGAACCAATGACTTTAGATGTGGTGCTGTTAACTGCATTACAGAACTTGTAAATGATTGCTCACCCTTCTGGCACTGTTGCATGAATTGGTAGGTCAATGGACTGCCTGTTACATATGTCATGGCTGTATATTTTTTACTCTTGGTAGATTAAGATGTAGACAGAAAGTTTTCTCAAAGGTGCTTATTTTTCAAATACAAGTGCAAGGGCTGATGAGTGGGGTCATGGTGAGTGGGATCATCAGAGTACTTAGCCCACCTGTGGGGAGTCGTTGTCCAGTATGATGGCCATGTGAAAAAGAAGGAATGACAGTGGACAGTCAACAGGATGTCGCTGTGACACACAAGGTGGTATGTTCTGAAGTGGCTCACTTCCTGGTGGTGGTCTTGGTCTTGGCATCAGTAGAGGCTGGATGTCTGGTTGGACGTCCTCGCTTGCGTGGGGGATTCTCAGCTACAGGGGAAGCGGTGCTGGTATCCTGCATGTCCTGTGGCAGGGCCTCCATTCAACTGGTTGTGGCTGATGTAAAGGGCTCAGATGTGATCTGGCTAATGGAAGGGGCCTGCTGGTGGGAGGTGGACTGATGCAGGATGGAGGTAAGTTCCGTAAGCACCCCTGCTATGGAGGCCAAGGTGGCATTGTGGGTCTGCCACTGCTGCATGGCCTCCTGATGGTTCTCCCTCTGTAGCCTTTGGGTCTCCTGCAAGGTAGTGAGGATCTGGGCCGTGGTGTCCTAGGTTTGGTGGTATGCACCCAGAACTTGGGTGAGGGGCTCCTGGCCAGTCTGATGTTGTTGATGCCCCCTTCCATGGACCACAGATCCTCTCCCACTAGCCCCGGTCCCCTGTGCCTGGGCCTCTGGCACAGTGTGCCCACTCCCAGTAGCACCAATGCCTTCATTGTCTGGGGTGGGAGCTGTTGACTCAGGTCCCTGTACTGTGGGGTACACCTCTAATTGAGTGGTCTCTGAGGCACAGGTTGGGGATGAGGGGCTGGCTGTGGTGTTGTAGCCACACAGGAGGATGAGAACGGGTTGTCTAGGTTGGGGCTGCTAGAGGTGGACTTGCCGGTCGCCCCAGATGGCCAAGGCAATTCGTCGTCCTCCAGACCTCCACTGGGTCTTTCATCCTGGGGAGGACTGTCTGACCCTGATATCCTCTGCTGGATGGCAGTAGCAGGGTTAACTGTGGATGGAAAGGGTGAGAGTTGGTACATAGATATGACGTTGTAGTGTCATAGTGTGCTGCTTGCAGTGGGTGGAATCGTTACCCAGAGATGGCAATGACATTTGCAGCAATGCTGACACTGCATGGTGAATGGCCTTTGGGCCATGCTTGTCATATCAATTGTAGTTGTGGGTTTGCTGTTTGACATTGCTGTTATTGGCATAGGTAGTGAGGTGGTGTTGTCTAGCAGTCTGGGTGGGCTGTGGGATGATTGTTCAGGCAGGTGCACCATTGTGATGTGTGAGTGTCACTCGGATCCGGCATGCCTAGTGATGTATTGTGGGAGTGGTAGTTGAGGAGATAGTGAAGGTTTAGCATGCATTGTGCAGGTGGGTGTGTGGATTGTGGGAGAGGGGTGGTGTGCCGTGCAGAGGAGGAAGGTGGGGTGATAGTGGGGCATGCAATCTTGTGGTTTTTGATGTGATGGGAGTGATAGGTGATTGGGAGGCATGCAGGAATGGAGTGGTTAGTGCTCGTGGGTAGGTTCCTTACCAGTATCTCTTCAATGATTCCAATCAGGCCCTCAGGATGCATGATGTCCAAGACCTTCTCCTCCCAGGTTGTCAGGTCAAGGGGAGGAGGTGGGGGTCCACTTCTAGTCCTATTGAGGGCGATGTTGTGCCTGGATGCCATGGAACGGACCTTCCCTTTGAGGTTGTTCCACTTCTTTCTGATGTCCTCCCTTGTGCATGGCTGCCGACTGCGTTCACCCTGTAGACGATCCTCTGCCAGAGCTCGGTTTTCCTGGCCATTGATGTTTGCTGAACTTGTGCTCCCATCAGTTGTGGCTCTACTCTGATGATCTCGTCCACCATGACCCGCAACTCATTGTCAATGAAGCGTGGGTGCTTGTGGCTTGACATGTTGTGGGGGTGCTTGCACCATGTGAATTCAATGATCGATGTGAAGTGATTCGTGGGTCATGTATCTCTGGGTTGTGGTAGTATTCGCAAGGGTTTGAAGGGGTGAGAGGGGGTGTGTTTTATGGTGCAGTGAACAGCCTTGTGTAGTGTGTGTATGTGTTTCAGGTGTGGAGTATTCAAACTTTCCAATATGGTGTTGCCTTCTATTGGCAGTGATTTTCTAGCACGCCTTGGTGCACACAGCCAATGGTTTTCCGACGTGCATGTTCCGCTGTGCTGAAATCTGACTCATTATATGGTGGCCAGTATGGTGTCGATGTGGCGGGCCCGGTGGGCGGACAGTCGCTCCTTCACCGTCAGTGGCACTGGCAGTGTTGGATTTCTGGCTTTATTTCATTGGCTTGGTGTTTGTAACTCGTAATACGGCGGTCACTGTGCCGCCAACACTGGCGGGAGGGTGACAGTATTTTCCACAGTGATCTTGCTCAAAGCTCCAAACTCATAATGAATGTCTCTGTCTTCTTAGAAAAGCTCTATTTCATAAAGTAAATCTTTGACCAGGGCCAACCTGGTGCTTGTATGTGACTGGTGCTCCATCATGGCCACCTCAAACATTACTTTTGCCCTCATGGAGCATGGCCAGTTGTCCATGGTTGGTGCTTTGCACTTTTTGGTGATATTTTTATTTAGAGATTTTAAAACGTGTGTTTCTGTTTCGCCCAATTTGAATTTTTATTCTCTTGGTGTAATTTTGTTCATAAAATTATTTTCTATATTTATAAGATGGTGAGGGATTGGAGTAGTGTTGTCTTTTAACTTGTAAGCACTTCCTTTCATACTTATAAATGCTTTACACATTTTCCTAAGTAATATGTCTGTGCTGTGCCACAGCTAGAAGGTGTTGCTCTCAGTTTTAAATTATCTAAATCTTTTTTGGACATAACAAGAATAGTTCCATTATTACTTGTGGTAGACTACATCTACCTCAGCTAATTATCTACTTTTTTATACTTCTAAAGGCTAACATGTGAAACATTGTATCCAAGACAGTTTTAGCAATAAGTACCAATTTAAAGACATTCTCCATGCTTATGTAGAAATGTATTGATTGAGAAGACGAGAGCAATGTCAAATTCAATTAGTTTGAAACATGCCACCCTTCTGAAATGTGTTTATTAGTTGTCCGTGCTCTCAATTTCTATCACAGTTTCAACAGGACATCAAAGGCACTTCCCTGAAGGAGTGTGCGCTAAAGGTTATTAAGGAAGCGAGAACACACACTTTCATGGAAATGGTTAAGCTGATGCCTCAAAAGCAAAATGAAAGCACAAATAAGGCAATTTCCATCCCTTGTAGTTTGTTTGCTCCATGACATGGGGGCAAACTTTAGATCACTCAAGCCTGACCTCAAATAGAGAAGTGTGTCTTGCCCATGTAGGCTATGTCCCATATGCAAGAGATAGCAAGCAACTTCGGACCTATTTCATCCGCCCTTGGCCTAATAACCAATGTAAAAGTAGGAAGAGCTTTGATAATATATTGATGGCTTGATTTATTTATTGATCCAATATTTTACATACTAAACGTTATTGAACACAGAGTGCTAGAGTTGCTTCTTTAAAAGCAATAATCACATTTAACATATTTCAATCAAATCTGTACATTTATTAAGACCGCTTGTGTCCAGTGTGCCAGCAAATAGATGAATAAACAGGACTGTTGCCTACTAAACTGAGACATAAGGCTTTGATATTTTGCTTTAAATCTAAGCTGAACCCTCCCTTTGTACAGAAAATGAAAACGTATTAGTCACAGTAATGCTGCTATACAAATGCAATACATTATTTACTATAATTGGTTCTGTTAACATCTGCTATAAATGCAACTAGCCCCTTAATATTTGTGTGTTAAAGAAGTTGAAACCAGCGAGCATGACTAAAGGACACCTGTGAATGCCCAATTATATAAATAATGGTTTTAAATGCATTCTTCATTCACTAAGCAAAGCCAGACATCAGCATAAAACATGCGTATTTGGACTTTCTTATAATTACAAAATCTGCAGCAATCCCTAATATCTGGAAGTTCCATGTTTGCTGAAGCTTCCTTAATGAAAAGAGACCAAAGGCCTGATTTAAAGTTGGGTGGTAACAAGCCCGCATCTCAGCTACATATAGGTTGAACAGCTTTGGGGAAAACACTCAATTCAACTACAGCTCCTATTTGTTTAAATGATGGAGAAAGCATCGAGTGGCCACTGACTTTAATCTGTGTCCAGGTTCCTTCATATTTTTGATGGAACGCTCACGGCGAAACACAGCCTGAGTCTCCCATGTATTTAGCTTCTTCGAAATAGAGTGCTATCTCTGCTGTCAAATTCTGTTTTAAAACCTTTAAAATCTGTGTATAATTGATCATAGGCTTGAACATTCCTATTGATAATCGTGGGCAGATGCTATCAGTTGGACCACTTCTTGCCCCAAAGGCTGTTTGAAAATAACTTTAAAACATTGTTTCCAGAACTCTGGGCCAGTATCACAGATAGGGCGAACTCTCTTTGTTTAAGATATGGAGCACCTTTAAACAGATGCGTCAGGCGCAAACAGGAATGGTGAGCTTTATTACAATTATTGCGCTGCCCTCTGGTCAGCTGCAAGCCTGGGTCTTCTCTAGGGACAGCGAATGCAGGCAGCATGCCACTGCCACTTTGAAGAATGGAGAGCAGTCACCTATCAGGCAAGTGGGATGAGTGACCACACCTGCCTGCAAGGAAATGTTTATCCTTCTGCTAGACAGCTCGCTTAAGAAGGCACACTAACAGTGTGCCACCTTTTTGTGGTGCACTGTCAGTGAGCCTCCTAAGGGCATCTTTGCATCTGCTCCAGCGTTCATAATACGGCAGGGGTGCACAGGCAAAGTGATTCTTTCATTTTCATGGGCTCATACCCGCATGCAAACGCTGGAATGCCCTCTGAAGTTAGCAGTGGGGCTCCATGTGAGCAAGTGCTATCAGCCTTACATCTGTGGCTCCATATTTCCTTTTTAACCGTTTTTTATTGATTTTCAACATAGTGGATTGCAAAGCACAGAATTTTGTTATGTCAGTAAACATCTTTGACTTTTACACAATGATATAGTGAGGTGGGGCCTTGCTGCTAGAGCTGATTCTATAACAATACAAAAAAACTATTTTAAACCAAGGGTTACAGGATTGGTGGTAACATTATACAGAACATGTTATGGCCAGGAATGTGTTGCTCGTGTTCCTATGTAGGCCATCCCCTCTGTGCAACCCAACACATTGACCCTCGCCTCCCTTCCAGTGTATGCAAGGATGTGCCATTTAGAAGAGTGGGGCAGTACTTGCCATGGTGGGATGGTTACCGGTTTGCGCCCAATGGTGCAATGACATTGCTAGGGGAAACCTTTTTTTATGGGCCAGTGTCCTGGTATGTTTGCAAATCGTGTAGCAGGATATCCAAGGAAGCTGCCATTGGGGCTTTTCATGGCCCTCAGACACATGGCTCAAGTGCATGGGCAGGTCAGGGGCCCCCAGGGTAACTCTGAGTCCCCTTACCGCCAGCATCGCCATGGACAGGCTGGTGGTAAGGGGAGTCAAAATCCTGGCGGAATATGACCCCTGGAACTGCCATGGCGGTATACCGCTGGTCCCGGAGGTGTTACTGCGGCGGAACTGCCATGGTCAAATAAGGTGGCTAGTACTGCCAGCCTGTTGGCAGTACTAGCGCCACTATAGCCCTGGCGGTCTCCGAACGCCAGGGTTATAATGAGGGCCTTTGTGTCATGTTAGTGCTGGTGCAAAACTTTAATGAATAACCCTCTGAGAATCCTTAGAGGAAAATACTAACACTCATGATTCCTGTAACTTTATTATGTTTTGTCTCTACTGTCAGGACAACTTACGTTGATGAAAATGGAATAACACTCTACTTACCGGGCAATACATTTATTGCCAATGCCTACAACCTGTTGTTGCTTACCATAACGTTCAGTTAAATTAATGTCCACTGATGTTGGTCAGAAAACTATTGTAGTCTTATTTTCAACAGACGTAATGGATAAATCCAACACATATAAGGCTTGTAGACTCTATGCGCCACATTAGCGTCATTTTATATGACACTAATGTAGCCCAACGAGGCCAAATTCGCCATGCCATATTTGCAAAGTGGGGCAATGCATGCATGGGGCAATGCACCCCCTTGTGCCACATTAAGCCACATTAAGCCTGCGCCAGGCATAAAGTATGCAAGGTAGGCATTCCCCCATTAGGCTGACCGCAAAAATGGCACAGTGGAATCTAAGGGATTCCACTGTGCCATTTTGCCAGCTATTTTTAACGCCTGCGCAGAGGAGGCGTTAAAAAGCAGCTTACCATTGTTTACAATGGTCCCTATCTACTCTGCAGGATTAGCACCAAAAGTTTGGCACTAATCCTGCACAGCACATCAATAGTGTAAAAAATGTTGATGCTATTGCTCCTACCCTGCGCCATGGTGCGCCGTATTTTAAATATGGCGAACACATAATAGGTAGGGGGGTGCTGACAGTCACAAGGAAAGTTGTGCTGCATTGGATGCAGCGCCACTTTTCTGAAATCAGGTCCTAAATGTTATAAAGCTGGAATTACATTGAATAAGCACAAAATACTGCAATGATTCAAGACAATAAGGCCATCATGTTGTGAGCAGACTGCTAAAATGAAATCTTCAGCTAATTCATAATTGCCAGGTGGAGGTGATAATTCGATGATTTTAGCCTAGGTTTTTGATATATCTCCTAACTCACTGGAGTCTGCAGCCCTAAAGTTTTTAAATTACTGAAGTGAACAATGTTTCAGGTGAAATTCGACAATTAATGAGTAGGAGGTGTAGCACTTAAATCCAGTGCAGTTGCCTTTACAAATTCTCAGCAACATTGTGGCAATTCCAGTTTACCTTTCTCATCGGAAGAATCAGAAGCAAGACCGGCTGCTGAACCTATACGTTAATCATTTGAACTGGAATATCATGAAATGCATAACCAACTCTTAACATCAACCATGTTTGTCATACTATCGCCCCCCCCCCACCAATGTACTAGATGGCGAGTTTGAGCTGGAGGCAAGAGCTTCAGAATATAAAAGCATCGCCACCTTTTTCTATGTTGGTCTGAGAAAATATTGACAACTTTTGTTAATGTTATGCTCTTTGTTAAGCACCTTAGAGTCATCCCTGGATTGTTCCTTAGTGGGACCACTGGTTATCCTAGATTGTGAAAATGACAACTCCATGGCCAGTACTGGATGCTTAGCTTTGAAAGGATTACTATTGATTCATAACGGACTTGCTATCTAGGTAGTTTTATTCTTAACAGCAGCACAATTAAAACATATTTTGCATATTTTTCTCACACTTTGATGAAATTTCTGTTTTTCCTTTTTAAATCTATTAATTCTCTTGCACTGGTCATTTTGCATGAGAAATTAGCTGCAAAATAGGTCACTTCCATATGGTCTGCCATCCAGTTCATGTACATCAGGTTTAGTTAGCTAGATATTGGGCATTTCCTTTATTCATTAATCATAGATTTTAGGGGTATGCATCGTTCTCTTACTTAATATCACTACTTTTTTAAGCAATTTACAACAGACTCAAATATTTCAGGTAAGGACCTTAGCTTCTTCAGTGAAGGTATGCACTGACAATTTCTTTGTTATGTTCTCCATGATGCTAAAGTTTGCAAGACATCAACCTTCATCTCCGGTTTATATCCCCGAGTTGGTCACATATTCAAGAATGTACGATGGAACAACACATGCAGGAACCACGCATGCCTCAACAACATGGTTTTTCATTGTACAAGCATGCCTAGTGCACGCCTACCCCGACCCTCCCCACCCCACCCTTAAAAATAAAAATAACCTGAACTCCCACCCGCCCTAAAAACAAAACTAACACAACACCCCCACATGCCCTGAAAACAAAACTATCCCAACCCCCACCCCATCCATAAAAATAAAACTACCTCAACACCCACCCTGCCTCTAAAAAAAAAATACTCCTACCCCCCAATCCCGCCCCTAAAATCTAAGCTATCCCAACAACCCCACCCACCCTCAGCCCTAAAACCTTCCCCAACCCCCTACCATCACAATAAGCAACCATCCCCAACCCTAAAACCAAAACTACTCCAACCCCCCACCCAACCCATAAAACAAAACAAAACTACCCTGAACCTCCCAACCCGCCCCTAAAAATAAAACTACCCTGCGCCCCCACCCCTGCCCCTAAAAACTAAACTACCCCGACACACCCACCCACCCTGAGCCCTAAAACCTTCCCCTACCCCACACCCACCTTAAAAGCAACTGACCCTCCCACCAGCTCCCCTAAAAACAAAACTAACCCGACCCCGCACCCCAACCCTAAAAGTAAAAGAACTCTGATCTCCGCAACAACCCTAAAAACAAGATTACCCCAACCGCCCCACACCAGCCAATTAAAAATACAGCCCAACCCCTGAAGAACCAGAACCTTATGGGCCTGGCGGCGCAGGGTACGCCTGAAATCTCCTTGGATTCACCTGCCGCAACTAACAGAGACACAGGACACTCTGTCAGGCGTAAAAGATCAGATTTTATTAGCTGCAGCTAGTACAGTTGTCCAAGAAGTACACAAGGTATGTTCTCAGGAGACTGCCACTTTACTTTGTGGCGCATAATCTTATATACCGTATAAAAACCATTTATTAACTACATACACTCCCAGAACACATAGAAAGGAGCCAGTAAGAATAATGTAAAGATAGAACAGAGCCAATAGAAATGTCGGAAAACAAGACAGCACCAATAGAAGGAATTGGAAAACAAAGTATCAAGTGACTTAAGGTTGCCTCCCCTCCAGCTGTGTTTGTCACCCCTCCCTTGAACTAATTCATTAACCGATTCACAACGAAGTTGCATGTGGTGTGATAAGTTTGTGTGCGTTTGGAGGACAGTTGTGAAATAAGAGAATACTAGCAAAGGACAGCGAAGGCCAGACGATAAGATAAGATCGGCGGAGAATAGTGTGAGCCTACAGATAGTTGAAACAAGGATTAGAAAACCAGACAGGGATTAGTGTACTCGGTCAGACCTTAATACCAGCCTTGTAAAGATAGAGGCAGAAGGCTGTTTTGAACACCATGTTGCAGAATAAGCAGAAAAGGCAGAATGGACTTCGTTCGCTGTGCTGCCTGAATGAAGGCAACATAAAATGGCGGCGGGCCACAAAATGGCGGGTCGATACGATCGTATTAAAAATCGAATTTCCTCAGACCCTCCTTTTGCCAGAACTCAGGCAAGATACACAAACTCATGTTAATCTGAGTCGATGTCTATGGCCATGAGGTCATCAAGCTTTTGCTGTACCATCATTTTGATATTCTCTGTTCTTTGTGACTTGGGTTTGGGAATACATGCAGTAGTACATAGGTTGCAGATGGCAGGACCGCAGTGCATACAAAGACAACAAGAGAATATAAAAGCTAAAATTACTCCAAAGAATGTCAATACCTTCCAACCCCATTTGGACAGTAATCCCCAAAACCACTCTGAAAAGGACCAATCTCCTTCGTCCTGATGAATCGACTCGGAGATTATGTGTAACTTAGAGATAGCTTGGTATACTGTCGGAGCGTCATTAGGTATGAAAATACAGCAACTTGATCCGATCAATTTGCATACTCCACCACGGTCCGCAACAACAAAGTCTAAGGCAACACGGTTCTGCAAGGTCATAAGACGATCAGCCTGTAGTTCAGCTGTAATGTTACTTAAAGCTCCTACAGTGATGTCTATGGTGGTTTCTACGACACGAACCAATTGCCTTATATTTCTGCTGTTGGCCATTGGACCCCAGAAGGGAAGAAATCCTTTGAGGAAATCTCCTCCCTCTTGTCCTGCTGTGTCTTTCGAATCCACAATCCCTCTGCCATATCTATTTTTATGATGGTTCGCAGGAGCGGTGTAAGTAGGGGGAAGAAGAAAGGCTATATAACAAGTACCAGAAAAATCAGCTGGCAACCATGTATAAGCCCTATCGTGGCAAACGAAGTATGTACCTTGAGATGGTACTAACGGCGGTGAATTCAGGGCTGAATAAACATATGTATGGGAACATAAACTTTCTCTTTGTCCGGTGTTTGGAGTTCTACCATTTATTTGCAGACAGAAATTTCCTTGTTGGGGTATGACCCGTATCGGAGGAGATTTTCCTTGCTCAATCTTATCATTGAGGCTGGAAATGTAATTAGTTATGTTCCAATTGGTATATGCTTTTCTTTCATCTATGGAAGCTTCACTTTTTTCCATGATTTTAGCCATAGCTACCATTCCCTTTATCAATAAACTATGACTGAAATCTGAACCAACACTATGTGAACTGACAGGTTGTTTAATTTTACTTTGATATGCATTATTGAAAATGACAAAATAAGCCCAAGCGGAACCTTCATAGGAGAATGGAAGAACTAAATATGGCATTCCTTTTTCTACTGTATGTGGTATGAGTCCACACACCCAACAGTCAGTTGTATTGATCACTAACTGATGTTGATGTAACAACTGGACGAAGGAATTGTTAAAGTATTCAGTTCTTCTGATGAGTTCATGCTGGGGAAGAGTGTGAAATAGGTGCGGAGAGATAGTAGAAGAAGATGTAGAGGTAGGAGAAGAGACAACTTTTTGCTGCAGAGTAATAATGATCCAGTTTACAGATGCCAAAAGAATACACGACAATATAATGACGCATAGAGCAATACTACAACGACTACATATTTCTTTACAATTATTCTTTACATTTTTACTTTCTCTTTTATTTAATGTAGCCTCCATCTTTCTAAGTGGATGCTCACGGCAATCTTCCTCAATCACTGTAGTCACGATTATCTACCGTCCTATGACACTGTGAGGTCCTGCAGGCCTATTGCCACTTACTAAAGGTCGTGACTAAGACTCCTACCGTGACCCTGCAACCGGGATAGAGTACTACATAGGAGAGAAAGTTACAAGTTCTTTGGTCTTGGTCTCAAATTATAGCGTTCCTGTCCAGAGGCAGTCTGGTTTTGAAACAATGTTCCTGGATTTGTCGTGTTCAAGCGTCGATGCGATGGTATTGCTTCTTGAAGGATGTCGTCGTCCTCTTTCTCAGAAAGTGTTCCAATTAGACGCGCATCACTGAATGGTACAAATTGCGGAACTTTCTCACTTTCAGAGTCACTGATGCCTCTACGGACCCACTGATCGAAAGGCAAGGGCAAAGGCACTTTCTTGCAGTGCACGGCATGCACCCAGTTTTTCTTTCCTTCGACTTTAACTGCTGTTCTTGTGGTCAAAAGAACCAGGCGTGGCTCTCTCCATCTGGGCTCCAAATTTCTCTGTCGTTGGAAATTTTTCGTGCAGACCCAGTCACCTGGTCGGATGGAATGACCTGGGTCTGTGGAAGCCTCTGGTAGAGCACTCTGAACCTGTTGATGAAGAACACGCAATTTAGTTGTAAGGTCATGCAAGTAGTCAATCAACATCGGGTATGGCAAGTCTGAGTATTTCTTAGGGCGAGGAACTCCCCATACATTAGCTGGGCGACCAAATATCACTTCGTAAGGGCTAAGCCCCAAACAAGAGTGTACTGCTGTTCTGATGGACAGAAGAGCCAATGGTAAAGCATCAGGCCAATTAAGTCCTGTGCTAGCTTGCACCTTAGCAATTTTAAGCTTCAAGGTTCCATTGTAGCATTCTACTAAACCAGCCGACTGTGGGTGATTCGCCGCGTGGAACTTCTGTTTTATGCCAAGACCTGCACAAACTTTTTGCATGACTTGACCCACAAATTCGCTCCCATTGTCACTCCAGACAATGCGCGGCAAACCAAACCTAGGGAAGAATTCTTTCAAAAGTATTTTGGCAGTTGATAAAGCAGTATTGTCCTTCAGAGGGTAGGCTTCTACCCATCTAGAAAAAGCACATACTACCACCAGAACATATTTGAGGTTGTTGCATCGTTCCATGTGAATATAATCGATCTGCAACACCTCAAATGGATATGTTGGAGGAGCAAAATGACCTGCTGGAGTTGGGGTTCCCTTTCCCGGATTGTACATCAAGCAAACAATACAATGTTTTACTACATTATTTGCACACTTTGGGATCCCCTCATTTTGCCACACTGGAGCCAGAAGTTTACATATTCCTTTTGCACTTAGGTGAGCTGGACCATGTGCCATAGTAACTACAGGTAGTACATAAGCATCTGGTAACAGCTAACGTTGATGTTCTGATAATTCAACCCAACATCCCATCTCATCTAACATTCCTGTACTTTCCTTCCACTTTCTCAACTCATTCTCCGTAGCCTCTCCTTGAATTGATTTCACACTCTCTACTGTATCTTCACACATTCCCTTTTCTCTTACGCAGTTTGCGGGACCTGCAACATACATTCGACTTGTGTTGTCTCTGGCTGTCTTTTTCGCTACCTCATCTGCAAATGCATTTCCTCGACCAACATCGTCTACAATCTTTTTGTGTGCACTACACTTCACAATCGCTATCTGAGTAGGCATTGTAAGTGACTCAAGAAGTTCAGTCACTAATTGACCATGTTGTATCTTAGTACCATGGGAAGTAAAGAATCCTCTTTCCTTCCATAAGCGCCCAAAGTTAAACGCTACACCAAAAGCGTATTGGCTATCAGTGTACACGTTTACTCTTTTTCCTTCGGATAACACACACGCTCTAGTTAAGGCTATCAATTCAGCTGCCTGAGCTGAATTATGTCTAATGCGTGCTGTCTCCACAATCGTATGCAAAGTAGTAATAGCGTAGGCTGAAACTGTATCTCCATTCGGGAGCTTGAAACAAGAACCATCTACCCATAGTGTTCCATCTGGATTCACCAATGGCGTGTCTTTTAGGTCAATTCTACCCTTAGTCTCTTCTTCAGTACGGAGAAAACAATCATGCTGTTCAGAGACATCTCTCTCTTCTGGAAGAGGCAACAAAGTAGCTGGATTCAGGGTATTACATCGTTTGATGTGTATGTGACTAGCCAAAAGCGTCAGCTCATATCCGGACAACCGAGCACTCGTAAGATGCTGCGTTTTTGTCCTATTTAGTAAAATATCCACTGCATGTGGCACCATAACAATGAGAGTATTATCTAGTACTACTCCAGCAGACTGTCGAATAGAAATTGCTGCCGCCGCTGTCGCCTTAAGACAACTAGGCAATGCTTTAGCTACTGGATCTAACGTAGCTGAGAAATATGCGCATGGTCGCTGTTGATCTCCAAAACGCTGCGTTAAGACTGACAATGCACAACCCTCTCTTTCGTGGACATAGAGCGTAAAGGACTTACTGTAATCAGGAGTACCCAATACAGGAGCAGAACACAAAGCAATACGCAAATCAGTAAAACTCTTCTGACACTCGTCAGTCCACGGAAGAGGCTGAGGCGTATCTTTTAAAGTTAGCGCCAACAGCGGTTTAGCCAATAAAGAGAAACTCGGAATCCACTGTCTACAATAAGAAGTAATGCCCAAAAAGGCACGTACCTCTCTTTGTGTGGATGGCACTGACATTTGTGCAATTGCCTGAATTCGTTCGGGGGTCAATCGTCGTCCCTCCTTTGACAAGAGATGACCCAAATAAGTCACCTCGCGACAGACATATTGTAATTTAGAAGGAGAAACCTTGTGATTCAGATCAAACAAATGACGCAACAGTGCAACGGTCACGTTTTTGCAAATCTCCTCTGAATCAGCGGCAACTAATAAGTCATCCATGTACTGAATGAGAGCGGCACCGGACGGTAAGGAAAAGGCATCAAGATGACATTTTAGAGCTTGACTGTAAACAGAGGGACTTTCACAATAACCTTGAGGTGCGCGTTTAAACCGGAAGCTTCGGCCTCCGAGGGAAAAACCAAAAATATCTCTACTCTCTTCGGCGATGGGAATACTAAAGAAAGCATTCTTTAAATCAATAACTGAAAACCAAGTCGCTGTAGAAGGTATCATCGTCAACAGAGCAGTGATATCTGGGACTACAGGAAACTGCGGTACGACAATCTTGTTTACCTCCCGAAGATCAATTACAAAACGATAAACAGGAGGCTGAGAAGGATCAGTGCGTTTAAGAACCGGAAGAACAGGACTGTTACATGTATTTCCTCTCGTTTCCTCAACCACACCCTTCTGAATCAAATCATGGACAATTTCCAGAAGTGCTTTCTCACCTTCAGTAGAGATTCTGTATTGCGGAATACGTGGCATTTCAGCATTGGGCTTAAGAGTAACAACATAAGGTGGGATCTCAAGACAACCAACGTCATTCGGACCCGTAGCCCAAAGCGTTTCGGGAAGAGAAAGCAATTCAGGTGGGAATTGATCTTTTGATAAGTACATTGGACTAGTCATTTTCTGTCCTAGAGTGAGGTATACACCAGAAGGTGAACAATATATCGTAGCATGCATTCTTTTTAATAGATCTAAACCCAACAGATTTTCACCACAACCATTCGTCAGAAGAAGCGGAGCTTCTAAATCATAAGGGCCTATTGAAACAGGCAAAGGGCAAGAAACTGGATTGCGAACAGGGGCGCCAGAAAATCCTACAGATACATTCGTTAAGCCAGACAAAGGTGCGCCAGGGAGTTTAGAATGAATGATAGAGCTTCTCATGGCACCAGTATCTAAAAGAAATGGCTCTGAAACACCCATTGTAGTGACATTAACATAAGGTCCATTCTGATCCACTGGAATTGACGTAACCCCCTTACTTTGTCCATGGCTGTCCTATTCAAAATGAAGACTTTCATTCCCTCCTTCAATATACTGATCCTCACTGTAATACTGTGTAGACCTAACATTTTGCTGGTCAAAGTAATTTCCGGAATTTGGAGGAACAAAAGAACGCTGCCCTTGGGTTAATACACCTCGACCTCTACCTCTATTTGCTGACTGAAGACCACCACGACCTCGTGAAGCAGATGTTGCTCCATTACGCTGCAACAATGCCGGACAATTGTTCTTAAAATGACCTTCCTCCCTACAATAAGCACATTGATTGGGACCTAGCAAAGGTCTTGGAATGAATGGTTCAGGCTTTTGATACAACCTCTGAAACTGCGGAGGCTGTTGAAACTGAGGCTGAACATAACGAGGAGGATAAGCCTGTTGCAAGAGAACTTTAGTTTTTAATTCTTTCGTTTTTTTCTCTTGTTTTTCCCTTTCTTCTTTGTCTCTATTTTCATAATATTGTGCAGTAGCCAATATCTGGGCGGAAGAAGAAACTGCCCATGAACTCTCGGAGTCTTTTAGCTTGTGTGATAGTTCAGGAAGCAAGTTATATACGAACTTATCCACAAATAATCGCTGTCCCCCTTCTGTAGCCATATCTTGACCACTGTGATCAATGAATGTCTCCTCAAATCGGGTAAAGAAATCGGAAACACTTTCATCTTTCTTTTGTTTACATGCTGCTAGCTTATCCCAATTAACTCTCAAAGCAGGCATCATTGTTTTCATTAATGTAATAATCGTACCAGGGAGTTCTGAGATCAAAGCGTCGGGTTTTGCACCACCTACTTGACCTCTATCTGCGGCAATAATAGCGTTCCAATCGCCGCCTAATTCTTGAGCGTGATCCTCTCTACGAATTTTAGCCCATATTGTCTGTGGAACTACATTTCCCATCAACATGTCAATATCTGCTAAATTCATAGTACATGCATCAACTGTTTGCGACAACTCTTTATAGTAACCAGCAGGATTTTTGCGTGAATCTGGTAGTGACTGTTTAAGTGCTAAAACTTCAGACCTTTTCCAGGGGACATGTATCCATATGCGCTGAAAATGCGCAGGAATAGCTGGATTAGCACCTGCTGCTGCAACTTCTTCCTTCCATATTGGAGAAACCTCTCTCATGGGATAGTTTTTCAGTGCTGTCCTAACTGAAGGATCAGAATCAGGAAAAGTCTGTGAGAACAATAGGGATCTGAAAGAAATAAGTGTTCTGACAGCGTTTTCAACCTTAGGACCCACAATAAGTCCTTTGTCAAAGTCAGCCTGAACATCTAACAGATCCTGTGGGACCGAACCCAAATTCATATCCTCCCATTCTGTAGCGAGAGTATCGCACATAACTTTAAAAACATATCTCTGCGTAGGTGCATTCCATTGCAGAAAGGTGGACATAATATCAGACGTACTATATTGGGGACCCTTCTTGATCCATCTACAAGCAAGTGAGTCCAATTTTCGGAGTCTGGGAATTGACTACGAGACTGTCTTCGAGAAAAAGCTGGAGACACGTTTAAAGCTTCAAAGAAAGGTGATAAGAGACCAGAGACAGTATCTGCAAATCGCTTACGCGTAGATGGAGAATTTGACATAAGGATAGGGGACAAGGTATTAGGTGAATTAACTAAAGGAGCATTAGGAATTGCCAAAGGAGCAGAAGGCAAAGGAGTTAAAGGCAAAGCTGGCATAGGCAATACTTGAGGAGGCAAATGTGGAAAAGCTGGAGCAGGCGGAAGCACAACTGGCGGCTGAACAGGCTGTAACATCGGGGGTGCATTAGCACCTTGTACATAGGGCGGAGGCAATTTCAATAAGTGGGACATTAAGGAATCTTCCTCAAAATCTTTTCTTTTATCAAGGGAAGAGATAGGCAACGTCGGATAGCATTTATCTATTGCCATTCGATGCTGTCTGTCTGAAATTTCCATTGCATTATCTATTTCATCATCTTTGAATTGCTGAGCAGCCTGTATAATCGTCATTCCCTGTGTTTTCCTATCTCGTTTCGCTTGTTTAATTTCTCTCTGTTTGGCTTCCTTACGCCAAAGGCGAAAAGAGTCAAACATTGCCGGCCGGGCTTTTCTTTTAAATAGCGTTGCTTCTAAATTATCTAGCACATCAGTTTCGAAACTACCATTTTCTGGCCATTTTAAAACACCATCTTTCTTTGTATATCGGGTCCATGTCTTATTAAAGGCAATAGGACCAACACCATGTTTAGAATAGAGCTCATATGTGGGAGTTCCAACCGAAGGAATCGGACAGGAGTCCTCAAGCTGGGAGTCCCTATTACAACCAAAGCAACAAAGTTTTCCAAACTTAGTCAGACCAGACATCTCACGATTTTTACTGGCTGTTCGCAAACATCAAGGGGGTAAAACTTTCAGTTTACACAGCACAAATGCACTTACCCCTCGGCTTTGGCCACTGCAATGGCCAAATCTAAGAACCTAAGGACAAAACAAAGACCAAAATTTGTGGGCGCGACCCACCAAATACTTAACTAAGGATGTCTTCTTACACCAACAGAGGCCCGTCTATCGTCTCGCTTTACCATACATCATCAAAGAAAGGGCCAAGGCAGGGCGGCAGTCAGGGCAGCAGTCGTCAGTAGCCGTCAGGAAGGAGTAACCGCGCTGAAAAAGACCTTCGGACCACTTCGACATACAGGGGTCGCTTGACGTGGCTCGCGATTCCTCCAGAATTTTCTTGCGGGGTTCCTCACGACCTTCAGGCAGAACCGGTACCGCTGAAGCCGCCCCACGTTGGGCGCCAGTTGAAGAACCAGAACCTTATGGGCCTGGCGGCGCAGGGTACGCCTGAAATCTCCTTGGATTCACCTGCCTCAACTAACAGAGACACGGGACACTCTGTCAGGCGTAAAAGATCAGATTTTATTAGCTGCAGCTAGTACAGTTGTCCAAGAAGTACACAAGGTATGTTCTCAGGAGACTGCCACTTTACTTTGTGGCGCATAATCTTATATACCGTATAAAAACCATTTATTAACTACATACACTCCCAGAACACATAGAAAGGAGCCAGTAAGAATAATGTAAAGATAGAACAGAGCCAATAGAAATGTCGGAAAACAAGACAGCACCAATAGAAGGAATTGGAAAACAAAGTATCAAGTGACTTAAGGTTGCCTCCCCTCCAGCTGTGTTTGTCACCCCTCCCTTGAACTAATTCATTAACCGATTCACAACGAAGTTGCATGTGGTGTGATAAGTTTGTGTGCGTTTGGAGGACAGTTGTGAAATAAGAGAATACTAGCAAAGGACAGCGAAGGCCAGACGATAAGATAAGATCGGCGGAGAATAGTGTGAGCCTACAGATAGTTGAAACAAGGATTAGAAAACCAGACAGGGATTAGTGTACTCGGTCAGACCTTAATACCAGCCTTGTAAAGATAGAGGCAGAAGGCTGTTTTGAACACCATGTTGCAGAATAAGCAGAAAAGGCAGAATGGACTTCGTTCGCTGTGCTGCCTGAGTGAAGGCAACATAAAATGGCGGCGGGCCACAAAATGGCGGGTCGATACAATCGTATTAAAAATCGAATTTCCTCACCCCCACACCAAGCCCTTAATCCACCCCTCACCCTAAAAACTACACCTAACCCTGCCCCAGTCCCACTTACATGACTGCACCCTATCCCGATCTAACCTAAAAAAAACAAATATCCCCCACCCGCCCCTAAAGAAAAATAGCCCAACCCCCCACTCAAAGCCCTTTATCCACCCCACCCCTAAAAACTACCCCAACCATGCGCAATCCCCCACCCTAAGCCCTATCCTTAAAAAAATTCCCAAACACCCCCATTGCTCCTAAAAAAAATAGCCCAATCCCCCCACTCCCAAGCTCTTTATCCACCCCACCCCTAAAAACTACCCCCAACCCCACTTACTTGACCGCGTCCTCTCCCTATCCTCTTTGCCTTCTTCTCTCCCTTATCCATGCATATGTGTATTTCAGCACACGTGTGGTTAAGGCAGAGTAAAAGCCATGCGTTTTTCCTGCAAGCATGGTTACGCTTGGGTGGTAAACGTCTGCGTTGTTCCCAGTGCGTTGTTCAGGACTTTTCCCCATATTCATTGGCAGTTTTTAATTTATGACATTATCATTGACTTGTGCCAGAGTTCAATTGGCATGCCTTCTAAAGTTCTGCAGCTCTGGCTGCTCAAAGTAGCTTTTTCACGTCCCCTGTGTTAAAGTGTCTACATATCCCTTTGCCTCTGTGACATCACTTTTAGTACAATCAAAAACAAAGGAGACCTTCACCTCAACATATGACGTGAAATCAAGACTTGCCCCTTCTGTGGTGGCAGATACATGAGTATGTTTAAAGATTACATTTACTGGCAGCTGAATAGCAATACAAATGGCTGTATTTGAATTTATTTAAAAAAAGTAAAAGACTGGCTGTCTTTATCTGACCCAAGTGGCCTAACAATGTATGTGTGCGATTTAATGAAGTTCTTCAGAAGCACATCTTTACAGGACCCGCAAAGAGTATTTGTGACAGTGGTAATTGCTAAACAAACTGGTTAATACTTCTTGAAAACCAATAAAGTAGCCTGCCCCCGCTTACTGGCCTTCTGGCTTAATTGTGATGCACTTTATGCACGCTGCAAAAAATGCACACATCACTATTATGTATGGCTTCAGCGTTCATCCTAACTTTAAAGTACTGGTAGCCAATGAGAGTGTGTCTCCAGTTTTCAGCTCCTCCCTTCGGTTGGAACTTCACCACTGGATGACAGCCATGATTGTGGACTTCTTGCAATTGATGCTAAATGGAGAGGTAATATGTTACTGAATCACAATTTGGGTTTTGCGATTTGGTATTTGTGAGTGGCCTTTTAAGAGTATCCATTCCTACTACTGAATTGCAGTGTTATGTGTGAAAATTCATAATTTACCGCCATCTCAAAGTTAGTCGTAACCCATTTGTAAATGGGAAAGAGTCCCCAAGGGACCCTTTCACCTTTCACAATGGTTGGAATTAGTTTTTTAAGAGCATACAGTGGTCCAAGGGACCACTGCCCACCAAAGATGAATTCATTTGCTTTTAAACTTTAAACACATCCTTTTTTTCTTTTAAGGAAAACAAGCTGTGTTTTTTTAAATATTCCTTTATTTAAAAGCAATCACAGACACAGTGGTCTGCTGAGCCTAGCATGCCACCATCTATGTGATGTCAGCAAACCCCAGTAAGTCACAAATTCCGACCTACCTCACTAGTGTTTAAGAGGTAGGTCTATTTGCGACCCACTTTCTAACAGCTAATGAATCTCAAAGGAGTTTTGTACATAGTGTTTTCCTAATTGTGATTCACAAAAAAATGCATTTAGGTAGTCTCTATTTTAATTTTCAAAAAAGCAAATGTAATTTTCACAGGCCAGAGAGAAGCAAATGTCTGAACATTTTCAATTACTATGTTTCAAGTTTTATGAACATGTTGCCTTTCGCACACTTCAGAAAGGAATTAAAGTTACACTGTTACAGTGTTACACTGTGTTTACTCAGTAAAGTATGATCTCACAGTGTTCTGAAATGGAAATGTCTCCCATTTTAATTGAGTTAAAACTACAGGAAATGTAATTAAAATGTGTGCAGAAAGCTTAGCTAAAGGCCACATACCATATTTACAAGATGCTTGCGCCGCCTCACTCTCATTGACTCACCAATGGTGAAGGATGCAGGCCAATATCTACAGGGCCACGCAAAGTCACTTTGCATGGCTTTTCACTGCCTGGTAGATATGGCGCAATGCAATGAGGCACAAGTCGTTGTGTTGCGTCACTCTGCGTCAAAGAGGTGTTCCATAGGTATTGCAGTGAGTGTTCCCACGCAACACCCACTGGGATTTTGACACATTCTCCAGATTTACAAAGATTAGTAAACCTGGGAATATATCAAAAGCCTATGCCTCCCCAGGGGAGACATAAGGGAGGCACAATGAGGAGAAATATTTCTCCTTGTTTTTTTCCTTTTTCTATGTGTGCTGAATTGTACAACATGTATAGAAAGAGGAAATTGCCTCTTGTGATTGTTTTTGCGCAGGAAGGTGTCCCTTCTTGCATAAAAAAATCATCCCCAGAATGTGCCAGGGTGTCTGCGTTGGCGCATGGCAGCGATTTGTGCGCCAGTGCAGGGGACAAGGACAGAAATGTGCCACATGTCATAGATACAGCGCATTCCTGCACTTTTCTTTTAACGAAGGGCAGCACAGCAAGGAGGCTTGCTGAATTGTACTGTGTCAAAAGATTGTAAATATACCCCTACGTACTTGTCAAATGTTAAATATGTTGACAGGTATCAAATGTGATAATTTTCGACATGATTTAAAACTAAAAAACAGAAATGAGACATGTGGCTTATGGAAGACATTACATTTCTACCTATCTTTCCCTATACAAGCCCCTTTCGATATTATTCTCGAGACTCTGTAAACTTCTCTCATGATTTTTCATCAGTGGAAGGAGTCTCACTCTTGGTTAGAGGAGTCAATTCAATTTTTTGCTTTGTAAATGGTTTCTTCTTTTCCTGCTTTAGTGCAATGTAGTAAAATTCCAGTGCAAGAGGTGGGCACCTGCAATCGTTTTTGGAGACTGGGACTTATTTTTCATTATCAAATTTTGACACAGAGAAAGAGAGGTAAAGGAGGGAAAGAAAGAAAAGAAATGAGATGGAAGAGAAAGATAGGAACACAGTTAAACAGGCAGAAACAAGGATAGAAAAGAACCTGCATCAAAATAAAGAGTTAATATTATTGGTTTATTTCTGCAGATTAGGGGCTTTACAGGTCTTCAGTAAAGTGTGGAAATTTTAGTGTCCTCAATTCTGACTGGTGAAGCTAACCCTGTCTTCCACAAATACATATAAAATATTGTATAACTTTAAAGGTCTCTGTAACTGTCTCGGACCTTTATGAATGCATTATTAGGTTTAAATGAAGTATGGCAAAGGCGATGCGATTTGGACTATTCAATGAAGTTCTATGTTTGGCATGGGCACTAGACAAAACATGTGGTCCAGACTTGTACAGTGTAGGGGCCTAATGATATTTAAATTTGCAGTATCCACCTGGCTTTCTTGATCATCAGCAGGTCTTTCCTTCCTCCTATTAGACATTAATAGTTGGTTAGTTGATTGCAGTCCTGCTCCCATTTTGATGTGTTCTTTTATAGTATCATTTGAAGCACATTTCCATCAATTGTATCCAGTAATTTATTATGGATGGACTATGGGCCTCATTTATGAGGTCCTTGCACCACCGGAGCATCACTTTTAGCGACACTCTGGTGGCGTTGTGCCCTGCTCCATATCTACAAGGTGGCGTCAAGCCACTTTATGTGGCTTAAGGCGGCTTTGTAAATATGGGCTGTGCAACACAGTTTTAGGCTGCAAAGGGGCGTGCAATGGGTGTTGCTGTGGGCGTACCCACACAACACCCATTGCTTTTTGACGCTGCCCCAGATTTACAAGAAATTGGAAACCTAAGGCAGCGCCAAAAACTAATGCCACCCAAGGGGTGGCGTTAGAGTGAAATATCAAGGAGGAATACTTTTATTTCTCCTTGATAATGGCTCTTTCTATGTGTGCTACATTCTGCATCAAACATAAATGAAGCAAATCACCATTAATGATTGTTTCTGTGCCCGTTCCTGCACACAAACAATCACCCCTGAAACACTGGCATCCTTGCACCATGGTGCAAGGGTGGCTGCAATGGCGCATAGGCAGTTGATTTAGCACCGGCGTAGGGGAAAACATGCCGGTAACTATGGAGCATCCATGCGTTTTGGAAATTATGCATCTCGGCGCAGCATTATTGCTTGCAACACCGTGCTGCGCCATTTCCTACTAAATGAGACTCTTTGGCCCATATTTATACTTTGTTTGCACCGCATTTAGGTAATTTTTTTACGTAAAAGCGGCACAAACTTACAATGTACATTATATTTCAGAAGTTTGCACAGCTTTTGCGTCAAAAAATTACACAAATGCGGTGCACAAAAAAGTATAAATATGGGCCTAAATCTTTTTATTTTTCAGTGAATAACGTCCTTAAGGCTTAGCAAAAAATTACTACTTCATTAAGAATGTTGAATCAATTGCTTGTGGTCGTGAATTGTTGCTCTTTGTTGCATGCATTCTTTTAATCTTTTTTAGAAATATGATCTACTATTTCTTTAGTTGTATATTTAATTACATTTTATCCAAGTAGACCCTAGTTTGGCATGCAACAAAAAATCAATATTATTTAGCCTTTTCTGTCGTTTCCATTCACACAATACAAAATTGTAAAAATCAAGCAATACTGATTATTACATAAATCCATCAAGTAAGTATAAAAAGATGACAACGGCATAGATGAGCGAGAAAGGAAGGTTTTAACGGATGAGAGTCTGGTTAAATAGTCCTTAGGAAAGAAGGGAGAGGACATAACCTTTTTATACTTCAGAACTTTTTAACATTACCTCCACAGTGACTAAAAGCATAAATATTACAGTTAACATCAAATAATTACTACAAAATCCACTAATGAGCATAGTTACAATTTTATCAGGAGGAAAGTTAAAAACTTGCCAGATAAAATCTTTCAAAATTGTCTAATTTGCAAAGGTTTTTAATCGAGTTCGACATATTTGCAAACGCCTGCAAATGCAACCGTGACCTAAATATTTAGGTTGGATAAATGTTTGTGAAGCTGCAATACAGTTGCATAAAACAAACGAATTGTAGAAATAAATAAATACCGTGATAACCTATGGACGAGACTTTAAAACTTCTTTCTTCGGTTTATATTACTCAAGAACGATTTGCCATGATTTTCTGTATCTAAAATGGTAAAATGTGAGGCAGAAAGTGCAGCATGTAGGAAATGTCTGTGACGAAATGCTCAGTTTTATCATCCATGGCAGGACCAGTAAAGGGATATCTAGGCCCACGAGTGGAGTTAAACAAATGACGATCCATTACAAAGTCATTTTAAACATCGTTTTATAGACTTTAGACAGCTTAAGGGCAAACAAGGTTGATTTTCAATTTATGGCTGAATTTATATCAGCAAAGGCCCCAGGAGAACGTTTTAAGCATCAAGCTAATGTCCATTTCCTTTATGCTGAAGTTAGGCTTTTGAGACTGGGCTCCTCCAGGAGCCCTACATTATGTCCGAGACTCATTAACAAGGCGAAATGAAAAGTGATGTGCTGCTGAGGGAGAGGTTTTTTTATCTCCATGTGCTAAGTGGAAGACTTATTATAGTTCTAGGGTATCCTCAACTACTCATCATTCTAAAAGACATCACACGGACATACATGCCTCTTTTTTGATAAATCTACCCTTTGAAGCTTAGCGTCCATTTTAACCATTATGTGCAGGAACGCATTAAGAGCAGGCCTCAGTGCACATCCACCCCAAAGTTAGTGTAGTCTCGACTCAGGTCCGCCACCTTAACATATTGATCTCCAGTAGCATAAACATTAGTCATACATGCCCGTATTTATACTTTTTGACGCTAAACTGCGCTAACGCAGTTTAGCGTCAAAAATGTTTGCGCCGGCTAACGCCATTCTGAAGCGCCATGCGGGCGCCGTAATTATTGAATGGCGTTAGCCGGCGCAAGCAGACCGGCGCTGCCTGATGTGCGTGGAAAAAACCACGTACACCAGGCAGCGCCGAGGTAGGGAAAAATGGCGTTAGGGCGTCTTAAAAATGGTGCAAGTCAGGTTGACGCAAAAAAATCGCCTCCACCCGATTTGCGCCATTTTTAACGACGCCCAGACGCCATTTACATGACTCCTGTCTTAGTAAAGACAGGAGTCATGCCCCCTTGCCCAATGGCCATGCCCAGGGGACTTATGTCCCCTGGGCATGGTCATTGGGCATTGAGGCATGTAGGGGGGCACAAATCAGGCCCCCCTATGCCAAAAAAAAAATATAAAAAAATATATATATATACTTACCTGAACTTACCTGAATGTCCCTGGGATGGGTCCCTCCATCCTTGGGTGTCCTCCTGGGGTGGGCAAGGGTGGCAGGGGGGGTCCCTGGGGGCATGGGAGGGCAGCTGTGGGCTCATTTTGAGCCCACAGGTCCCTTAACGCCTGCCCTGACCCAGGCGTTACAAAGAGGCGCAAATGCGGGGTTTTTTGGCCCGCCCACTCCCGGGCGTGATTTTTGCCCGGGAGTATAAATACGACGCATTTGCATCGCAGTCATTTTTTTGGACGGGAACGCCTACCTTGCATCTCATTAACGCAAGGAAGGCGTTCACGCAAAAAAATGACGCTCTTTACTCATACTTTGGCGCTAGACGCGTCTAACGCCAAAGTATAAATATGGCGTTAGTTTTGCGCCGAATTTGCGTCGAAAAAAACGACGCAAATTTGGCGCAAACGGATTATAAATATGCCCCACAGTTTTTTAAAAAACATACAACTTTGATCTAGTGCCTTAGTCGTACAGTTAAAAAAAAAAAAAACATACAACCTTGATCTAGTGCCACGCAGATCGTCTTGTGCTCAAAATGTGTTATTTTTAAACAAGGTGCAAGGTGAAGGAAGTTTCACAATATCGTTGTCGAAATACTGACTTGCTAAAATATTAACTGCACAATATTGACTACTGCCTTATGTAGCGTTAGTCTAAATTGTGGAGTTGATTGTTTTTTCTGGGTTGATATTTTTGACCATGAGATTCTAACAGACAACTGTATAAAATGTAGTCATTCTACTTTGCAATTTGATTTACAGTTAAAATACTATTACATTCTACTAACCAACATTAAACACAATTTCAATATTATTTACACAAACATCATAGTAACAAAAACTTGGGATCCGGAATGTTTTGTGGCGAAGAAAATATCAGTTTTGCATTGTTTGCTTTTCCAGTGCTTCAGCAGCCCAAAACGCGTGAGTTAAAACACTGGCCGGGGGAAATTCTCCTACGAGGTCAGCATCCCAGAAAAGTCCAAACCATCTGCATTGCACTTACCCAGTGTCATTTCACTCCCTGTACCGGAGAAATTCTCCATGACAAGTTACCTGTCCCTGGTTGAACTAGTGAACTGTTCTTGGAGGAAGGAACTGCTCTCTGGCACCTCTCAGAATTTTTCGAATCAACAAATATTAGAGAAGCTAATGCTTTTACACACCATGTCCAGTTGCAATAATGCAATTGAGTTTTAATTAAAAATAATTGAGAAAATACGGAGACTGTTCATTTATTTATTCATTCATACCGGCCATATAGTCTATGTTTTATATCGGATCAACTACATTCTTTGGAATCATTTACAGTTAATGTTCCACTAAGTGGGGTAGATTATCCCACTGCAAGGGGATGCATTCTGCTGTGCAATGGGGGATACCAACAGCAGGTGTGTAGTTCCACTGAGGTCAGGGAAGTTGCTTTAGCAAAAGAGTAGTAGACTACATGCAGGAGGTCAGGACAGTCTGAGTGTCTACCAAATCCCTGGGAGGTCTTCTTTTAGTCTTTTACCAGCTGCTGAATCTATTGTTGACAATCCTTGTAGTGCTTGCTTTGAAAATATATTTTTCTGGAGTCATCTGATGAGCATGTGGTTTGGTTCTGCACTAAAGTCTTGACTAAGGAAACACCAGAGCCATGGACCTTATATTTCAAAGTACTCTGCCTCGTGCTTTTGTCAATCGACCTTTGATTTGCAGATTATTTGCACGGTGGCCCACCAAACGTTTGTGTTTGGCTCATGGTGGAACCAGCATCTATAGCTTCACATACCTCCTCCTTCAGTAGATCTACTGCATAGTTTGAAAGTTGTGAATTTGAATGAAAGTTTCATGTGAGCGTGCTTCTTTCATGTAAGGGTCGATGTAACCACAAGACTTTGCCCTCTGTTGGCCCAGTTACAAATTAGCCATATTTGGGTTCCTGGATACCGGCTGACCAGAATTCAAATATACAGCCTGTTTCTCCTCTCGTAAATTTCATGATTAAGATTTCTTCTGCCTAGATTGAAAAAATATGTGGACCGATTTTTATGGGGTCAGAATCTGCACGTTGATTCCTATTCCATTTAGAATAACAATTCTTTTTCTGCTGCAATTTCCCACCTGCTTTAATCAGGTGGTAACTAGGAGCAAGAGTACTGACGCGGGTCAGAGGGCATGTGACAGGGAGAGTGGAGGGCATTGACTGCCAGTAGATGCTGATGGGAGGCAGGAGGACCATCCATGCACGCCCTATGCCGTACTTACCAGTACAGTCCTGTACTATGACAAACATATAACACATATGCATTTCTGAAAAACAATGCTATTTCAGAATACGTCTCTGAATATGAAAGTCTTGGTAACTTTAAGTATAGAGTTCGTTTTCAAACTATGGCAACACAAATCGAACTGCAGCTTATTCACTAGCAAAGATCATTCAATCCTTGAATCCAAGATGTCCACACCAACATTGCATGTCTTGTGAGAGTTGTGTGTTGCCCAGAAATTTGTAAACTGTTCTGACTTTTCTGTATGTCTTACATAGTGCACGCAGACATGAAGTCTCACAATAAGCGCTCCCACACTTTGTTCACTCATCACTAAAGTCTTTTGACTCACAAAAAATGTGCAGCCATAAAGCTCATTTGTGCACGTACCTTTGCACGTACCTTTGTCTGTCCTGTCCTTTCAGTTGAACATGATTATCGAATCTTGAAACATGATTCAGTACATTTCCAGATGTTTAAGTTATAAATTGGGAATAATCGAAGGTCGTATTCAACATATTTAAAGTGATGAATACATACATTACTATTTTAACATAACCTGTGACATCTGATGTACAGTTTGAGAAATTATGTAGAAAAACAAATTGATTGCACACTTACACAAGGTGTGAGCAGGAGCTACGGCCCCAGCAGTGGGAACTGGGGCCATTTACCTCTGATGTCTTAAGATCCATCCTTCTATAGTACTGCACACTGAACCAAGAACAACTCTTTCAATGCTTGACTCTCAGTAATAGTGATTGTGAGCAGTAATAGACTTCTCAGGAAGATTGCGTGGGAGTGTTAAAACCTCAGCACTCAAATATTTCTGAGCAGTGAAAGAACTGAATGTCAAATTCAGAACTTTACTTTGATGAAAGAAAAGTACTTTCATCTACACATTTTAAATGAAATAATCCACACCATATAAAACAGGTTCAATTCTGTACAGGAACTTTGGCTACTGCACCTTGTATTCTGCCCAATCTTGACCCTCTTTCAGGTGTTCCCTCCTCAGGAAGTCTAAGTCTGCCTCCCCCAGGGCTGAGCGTCTCTGATGCAAGTATCAGTGGTGAGCTGTAAATTACTCCAACATTCAGTTCTTCGCATTCAGTGCCTTTAGCAAGTCCCATGGTTTGAGTTCAGAGTTCAGTTTCAGTGGTACACGAGGACCTGCAGCACACATTTTGATTCAACAATGTTTGTGGGAGAGGTCTGTGGAAAACTGTAGCAGGACAACAGCAGGCGCTAATGTCCAAAGTCATCACAAGCAGGTCATGAGTCCAATTAGCGGGGGCATTCTTCTGGTTCAACAATGAGTTACAGTCAGTGGAGCAACAGCTCACTACCCCTAGGTGTAGACTTTGAATGGCAGAAGCACAGTTGGCCGCCAGATGGTGGCACACTCTGCCTGGGGCACAACACCTTTGGTTGGTGGCAAGCTCCGCCTCAGCACAAAAGATCTTGATGGCAGCATTCTCTGCCTTGGCCATAAACATTTTATGGACAGCAGCAACCGCTGTCTGTGAGTCCTCCGGGAACCATCCCCATAGAGAGTCAGCAGCCCACATGCTTAAGGTCAAGTAGATTGCTTTCCTTAGTTTTTCTTTTGCAGGCAGACCCAGACAAGACCAGCTGTAAAAATGCTCTGGCGCTTCAGATCAGTCACTTCCCAGCAGTGTTGGCAGGTTACTTTCCTCTTTCAAAAGAAAGTTGGAATCAAGGAGCTTTATGTCCGATAGGTATTTCAGCAAAACCAGATTCCAGTTGATGTCTCCTAACCACTGGCTGTCAGGCAGAGACCATCTCTCACAGCACCCCAGTCCTCTGAGTACTCCTTACCTTAGTTGAAGAGGACCTGAAACCTGAACAACAAGTGAATCTGGTGCTCACACTGTTATACAGGTTAAGCAGAAATAGGCTATGGTTTTCTGCCTGCACTTTCAGTACTAGTTTGAATTAGTTATCTTTTCATCTGTCCTCTCCAGGCTGTTTTCCAAACACAGCCTTTATGCAAAGGGATTTTTCTCACAGTAGAGTAGTCTCCAGTTTTGTAGCACCCACTGCGGAGGCACAAAGATATATGACCTGTCAACCCTTAACTCTTCACCAGAGCCACTGACAGTGATCAGGAAAGAGACAAAAAGTGTGACTTGCCTGGAAGACCATTCTCACCCTGAACAATAGAAACTGCATTCCCACACTTCATGCTCACTACAGCAGTGCTCAAGAAGATTAATCAGCAGCTCCTCTCAGCAAAAGGACCTGATCAAATTTCTAAAGAAGCCCTGTCTCCTATTTTCTCACTTCATACCTCTGTCTCCTCCCTCCAACTTCAGAAATGTCAATAAGCAGGAAAACAACCTCACTTCCGTCTTGTGCACATCAACAGGCCAGGGGCTTCCAAATGCCTCTGTTATTCTGACACACTCATGCAACATGAATGTACCACACAGGCCACACTAGTGCACACACACACACACACTCCCTCTCTCTCTCTCTATTTCTCTTTCTCTCTCGCTCTCTCTCTCTCTCTCTCTCTCGCCCACACACATGCATTATATATATTCTGGATGTTAGTGCTAGGACCTGGGTTAACACTAGAAGTATATGAGATTTGTGTAATTTGATTTTGCTTAGTTATGCAAAATTTCCAAAAAAAGTACACAAAATGATGCATTATTACGCAAAATGTAAAGTTGGCATTTAGTGACATGTTTTAGCACAAAATGCATTGAGGACGCATTTGAAGCCACAAAAACACAAGTGGGACAACAAGCAGCTGCTCATGTTCTGGGTGTTCATGTTGTTCCCATGTACTTGAGCTAAAGTTTTGCCAAAAATGGTGGCTAATGCCACAAAGAGGCATAATAATGTAGTTTGGGGAATTTATCTGAATAAGCTCAACGCGAAATTTGATAAATTATGTAAAATTTCACTGGAACATAGAAATGTCATCTGGTGCTAGTTAGCACATAGAAGCACATTTTACATAATTGGGCCAGAAAGTCTGCTCTTCAGTCACTTAGGTAAAAAGGTGTGATCATGATTTACATTTAAAAAAAACATGGTATGCTGACACCACTGTCCGACATGCTTAACCCATGATGTGGATGATAGTCCACTGTCAGACAAATGAGATCGTGCTTGGTGCACCCACTCCAAGTTATTGAACAGGTCCAAAACCTTTGTCATATCAAGGGAAAGACCTCTGTGTGCACCGTAGAGAAGCGTTAAACTGGGGCCAAAATCAAAAACCAGGATACCAGATGCTTTCAGTCAGGTGCGTAGATTAGGGAAGTATGACCGTACACCGTGCAGGGGACATTCCCATTGTAAATACAAGGCATAGTTGAACTAGTCAATGCCATGTTATTGTTCAGAATTGAAGAAGTCAGGTGATTTAGGTTTATGTATCAACCTCAGGAATTTGAATGAAGCTACATAGTTCAATACTTTCCCTTGCCCTGAAAAAAAGATCTGATTGCCAAGAAAGGTCAGACTAAATGGTTTACTAAACTTGATCTTAAGTCATTGTACCACCGGGTAATGTGCTTGCATCAGGCTTCAAGACACCTGACAGTACTTTTCAGTTTTGTTGTCTGCCATTTGCCCTGACATCAGCAACACACACATTTTAAACATTTAAAACATGGCAGCTTTCCATGGTGTTATCTTGATTTTTGGGATTGATGTTCAACAGCATAACACAACTCTTCAGCGAGTTCTTTACATTTTTCATGCCAGATATGTGACTTTAAAACAGGATAGTTTTGGTTTCAGAGCCATGTATTAATGAGCTACAGAGTGACACTGGAAACCACTCTGAGGTATAGCATTGTCAAAATAACCATCTAAGGAAAAAAGAACAAAGAGTGCTTACAATCCTTTATTAGACAAAAAGTACTCTGTCTCAGGTATAACGATTTTGAAAGTGTTAAACATTTCATGGGTTCTTGAGGAAAAATTGCAGTGTTTGTATGGAATTATGATTGTCACACACGATTGACAGAGTGAAGAGAAGAGTTTTGGAATCTTATAATTTACAATTCAATCTAGAGGGAAAGTTGAATTGTGTTAAGATTTATGACTGTGCATACTGTTTGGCAGCTTGCCTCAGTTGTTATAGGAAGAATAGTGAATCCACAATTGGATTTGCATTGAGAACTTCGATGCTACTGGAGTGAAGATAATCAGTAATAGAAAGGGAAATGTTGCTTTTGTGTGGGGAAAAGTTCAAGGATATTTGTGGGAAAGTGTTGGACATGGCCCTTCTTAGGGAATTTTCCTGAAACGTTTTGCTTTTTCCTCCCAGTGTTGACTCTTTTTGTGTGGCCTTAAGACTCTGGGCACTTTCCCAAGATACTGAAGTGGGAAAGTGCGTGCAGCCTTTCTACCCATTCCCGGAAGGGGCGCTTATGTGATTGGTTGAGGTACCGTACCCAGGACTGCCCTGTAAAAAGGTTCGCCACATACCTGGGGCACGTACGGGCCTGGCCACTAGTGGGATGCTGCATTGAGGGTGCCACCCACCAGAGTAGCCTGAATAACATGCATTTGGCCGGATAGCGCAGGCCTGTGGAGGCGCAGGGGCACCTGCACTCAGGGTGGCATCTCCCCCACCTTGGCCAACCCTAAATAGGCCTTCCCCTACCCTTAGAGTACCCCCAGAGGGCGGAGCATGTAGTAGGCAGAACGCAGGGTAGGTACATAAGGTTGTCCAGTGCCCTGTTAGGAGAGAACCCCATGTGGGTTTCCCTACCTAGAAGGTCGGCTCTTCCCTGAGGTTTTGCTTATCCTCTTGCGGTGGCCTTAGAGCCCTGGATCCTTTCCCACTGTAAGTACAGTGTGAGAGTGTGTGTGCCCTTCCTACATATGTTAGGAAGTAGTGCCTAACAGTATGTGCACACTTGCACATTGGTGTTCTTATATGTATACTGAGACTGTCTGAGTTTGCCAGGATGTACACACTTGCACATTGATGTTTTCATGTATATACTGAGCATGGCATAGCTTACCCACATGTGCACACTTTCACAATGGTAGGTCCATACATACAGCACCTGGCACAAGATTACAGCACATGCATATTTGTACAATGGTGTTTTCATATATATCATGATCCTGGCACATCTTGCCAGTATGTGCACACTTGCACAGTGATGTTTTCATTTACGTACTGAGCCTGTCACTTAAAACTTGTGTCCAGCCTGCCCCTGCAGGCTTGTGCGTTTGCCAGGGCACAGGTGTCTAGGGAGTGGAGAATGCCCATGTGTATTTTCACTGTCATTGAGACCTGCTTTGACCGTGGGTAAATATGGGGGAAAGTTTCCAATTAATCCTATCTACAATAGTGAATTGCAGGTGAGCAGCACCATGATGTTTACTTTCATTGAATTCACAATGACAAACTCTTTCCAATGGCAAAGGTGGCTTTGTCAATAATACCTTTGAAATGCCACCAGAAAGTGGGAATTCCTGTGTTCTAAAAACTAGGCTTGAGTGGAGTTCGCAGAGTTCTGCTACGTAGAGCTCACAAAGTACCCTCAAAAAACTTCTCCGCTCTACACGGAGTTCCGCAAGTTGCGGAGTGCGTTAGGACATGCCGTGGGTGCATATTTTTACTGCCAAGAGGGCACTGCATCTTTTCTGCCACTAGAGTAGATTTTCTACTCTGGCAACAGCTTCCTCAATGCGAACTGAAGGTTTCTCATTGCCAGCGGTCGCAACCATCTGCAACTTCCAGCATGGAGAAATCCCACCAGGAGGTGGTCTTGAGTAAGGTTTTTCTTGCTCGCGCTTGCCAACTCAATGCTGGCGAGCACGAGCAAGGAAAAAACCCTGCTCCGCTATGCAGAGTTTTTCGGAACTACGCACTCTAAGCAGAGCACAGAGTTTGAAAAACTCTGCGAACTCTGTGAGCAACAGGCAACTGGAACGACAAACCTCTGCCATTTTGGAGCCTGGCTGGATAGATTGGAGGGAGAAGTTTTGACACTTGAACTCTCAGAGCCAGATGATCTCACTAAATATTATTATCTGCATTCCACAGCACCATGGCAGGCAGGGCTGAAATTGAAGGGAGACACCTGTGTTTCAAAGGGGAAGCCTTTGAACCAATCCCAACTTCAAAGGCACACTTCAGTATACCTAGGGGTACCACACTTCAGCAACTTAGAGACACACTTGGAGGAACACAAAATAGAGACCCTGAACTGTGTGGTGCACAGGTGTAATTGCTGCCCTGGGAAGGCACCATTCACCAATCCTGCATCGTGGTTGGCCTGGCCAAACTGCTTGCTGCAGTGTGGCATTCTGAAATGTGCTTGCCAAGGGCTTGTTGGCTTGCACCCTGTTCTTTGTGGACATCTCTAGGACATCAAAGACATCCTGCAAGAGACCTATACCTTCTACCTGTGTCACCTGGAGAGCGATGCCCTTCTACGCACATATGTCATCTGCTGAATTCCACTGGGTAGCAGCCATGAGAGTGTAGAGCTAAGTATTGTGCCCAGAGAGTGGATTTTCCTGGGGCAGAGCCTTTAAAGTATTTCCCACATTCAAGGAGTGTGACCCTTCATCGTAGAGCTGACATACATAAGTGCCTGGTTGGTAGTGATGGGATTCAGAGGTGGCGGGACCCCATGTGGCCCGCTTTTGTCAGGCGTGCTGCATTTCTCTTGTGCAACACCTGACTGAATGCTCATTGTGTGTAGTGTCCATGACACTAGTTGCCACCGTCGGAGGTGGGTGTGTACCCGGAGAAGTGCTGCATTGTGCCACGTGAGGCACCACTGAACTTGTCTTTCTGTGTGTGTGCCTGGATTTGTCTGCTGCGGTGCAAGTCATCGTGCACAAGACATTGTGCCTCATTCCAGGAAGGTACAGGTATTGGAACTAAGTGTGTGTTTCAAATTTTCTGGTGCTACTCAGGTCATTGTGCACCAGACGTTGTGCCTCATTCCATGGAGGTGCTGCATTGGTAACTTTTCATGTGTGAGCAGAATTGGTCTGTATTGGTCACTTGTGTATGAAATCGGAATTGTCTGGTGCAACTCAGGTCATCGTGCACCCAACTTTGTGCTTCCTTTCAGGGAGGTGTGGATTTGGTAACTCTTCATGTGCAACCAGGGTGTCTTTGGTAGCCCAAGTTATCGCACCCCAGACGAGGTGCCTCCGTTCCTGGGAGGCATGGCATTGGAAACTATTTGTGGACTGGAGTTTCTGCTTGGCTGGGTGCCACTGTAAAGAACATGTGTCCCAAGGTGACTTTCCCCCATGCTTTGCAGACCAGGGCCAGTGCCAGAAGGTCGTGGAGAGACCCCTGAGACAACTTTCAGAGTTGTGGCTAAACCTCCATTTGTTGAATGTTGTCTAATCAGCCATTCTCTCTTTCTTCCCCCCTCATTGCCCCGGGATCCTGAATAAGTGTAACCAACAGCCACAAGCAACCTATTATCCTGGGAAAGGTTATTACATTTCTAGCACTTGGGGGAAGAAGTTGGTTGGAGGATGGAGGAAGGTTTGGGTCCAAGAGGCATCTGTAAACTGATATTGAATTGGGATGATCGCTAGGGTGGGTCTCATGCTGCCAAAGTGGTTGCACCGCATGAGGGTGCTAGGAGGGAAAGTATTCCTTTTCTCACGTGTACACACTGATAATGTTGTATGAACTCAGTTGGGCCTAGTACTACTAGTTATATTTCTAAATGTGATTGATACCCAGATTTGCATGATGTTCATGTTGTGTTAATTAAGGTGTGAGTTTAATACAAACTTTATTTGTATACACCTCATGTGAAGTCTCTTTTGTGTAGCTCAGTGTAGTTATTTTGTAGTAGTACTATGCTAGTGCTTTAGACACTGCCCCTGTGATAAGCCTGACTGTTCTGTGCCAAACTACCGAAGGGTGAGCACAGGTTATACATTGAGTGTAATCACCTACCTCTGACGGGAGTGGTGGGTTCTGCCTGGCTAAGGTCTAGCCTCAGCCAACCAGAACATGCTGCCTCCCAAAAACACGGGTTGTTTAAAGAATAGACCATCATTCATTGGTAGGTATTCTTTCTTTTCTGGTTTGAAGGTAACAATGTTCACATCACAGTTAGCTAGGCTTGCCATGAATTTAAGGCAGAGCAGCTTCCTGGTGGACACAGTGTGAGAGCTGACAGCTTATATGGGCTGACCGTAGAGATTTAATTAAAAAAGTTGACAAAATACATAGAAGAATGCCTTTTTGTGGAGATTAGTGTAAATGGGATAATTTTCTACAGAAAGTTAGAATGGTGAATTGAAATGGATATGAATGTTGATGAGACTATTAGCTGACATTGAAACAGAAGTAGCAAAATAGTTGGAAGGTTGTTGAACAGCTATCAGAAATAGATGAATTGATAATTTTGGATGAACATTTGAATAACCCAGTCAGTTTGTGTAGCACGATTTTAGACGTTGCTTACAAGGGTCATATTGCTGCTAGTCTCAGTAAGAGACATGACTGGGTGGAGTATTGGTGGCCTGCCCTAGATCGTTTAGGTTGAGAGGAAAATCAAGATCTCCATCTGATGGTGGGTCAGTTACAAGCATTTGATCAATTGTTTTCCCTCCAAAGTTCCCTCTTATGACTGGGCAAGAAACAGAGTCACATTTTTTTGGGCCTTTTCACATTCTTCCTGAGTAACTGTGGTATATGTTATTGTTAAGTGATAATTTATCATGTTCTGAAGAGTTCAAGATTTGAGTGAACCCACTGAGGAGGTGCTTATTAAATCTTTGAATAGCTCCTGACACCATTCTCACAGACAATGATGTTCAAGTCACTTCAAATCTCATATCTGATTTAACATATATAAGAGATTGGAATATTAGTTGACAGTGATGAGAATCCACCGAAAATAATTACACAGGATTTATGATCTCTCTGTAACCCAGCACCAGTGAAGAGCTTTGAGGGGCAGTGTGGCATGTTCAAGTTGAGAAGAATATTTATTCTGAGATCTTAATAGAGTCCTGAGATAGACTCCTCCAAAAGTCCAGGCAGGAATGACCAGTATCAGTGCAAATTTTGATGGAGGCGTAGAAGGAGGTTGCAAGGTTTAAAGACAAATTATTGGAAACTGTAAGTATAGATGATGAGGTGGGGATTTAAACTTTTCTGACACTTTGAGAAGTTTCCTTCAAAGTGCAGAGTCATAATAAGAGGGCTCCAGAGTGAAAAGCCTTTGAAGTGAGAATGATATGCAGCCAAAACATCCGTGCAATATAATTTAGATAGCTAGGGTCAGCTGTTTTATACATAGACTGATGGATCAATGTAAGAGACCTATGGATATGTTATAAGGACATTGCATTTTGTTGTCCGTCCATCTGAAGGCCAGTAGGAGGCAAATTACACACTTTGCACTTTCTGGGATCACCCAATTTTTGGCAGTCATATTTGCATGTATATGCAGCTGAAATGTACACAAACAACTGTGAAGTCCAAACATGTGTGAGGCCATTACACCCTTAGTGACCCAAAGATGAAGTAGTAGGAAGACCGTGTAAGTAACTGGGGTTATTGGTTGAAAGGGGTGGAAGCCCCACTCAGGCAACAACCACAATCTTTGTCTGGGAACCACAAAATTCACTAAATGAAGCTGTGTTTAATCCTCTGGTAGCTGGCACAAAGCAATCAAGCTTAACTTAGAGGCAATGTGTAAAGTATTTATGCACTATTTAACCGTTTCAGTGTGGGCGTTGGCCACTGGTCGACGTCCCCACTACCTCCCTGGTGTGGGTCACGACCAGTGGCCGACACCAGGGAGGGGGTTAAAAAATCCTCGGGTGCATCACACCCGAGGCTTTTTTGTATTTGAAAAAAACTCCGGGAGACACGGAAGATCTTCCGTGTCCCCACCCGCCCCCCTCACCTGCCCCTTTTTGATGTCAGCACGCTGCGAGGCACGCTGACATCACTATCTGTTTTCACAACCAGAGCAGGAAATGGCCTTGCGGCCGCTTCCTGATCTGGTGGGCAAAACGGGCTCAAATGGGCCTTCCTGCCGTTCGGGAAGGCCTCGTTTGAAAGGGAGATTCTCCCCTTTCAAACGAGGCCTTCCTGAACCAGTTTCCTGGCCCTCGATCGCATGGCCCCCAAGGAAACTATACAGCTATTTAAAAAAATATGTATATAAAAATATATATATAGACATATCTATGTAGGTGTATCTATCTACATAGATAGATATATCTATCTATGTAGATAGATATATCTATATATAGATATGTATGTATGTGTATATATATATATATATATATATATATATATATATATATATATATATATATATATATATTTTTTTTTTTTTTTTTTATATATATTCGCCATCAGTTCTTTTGCAGTTGCAGCTTTCGTCTTCAAAGCAATGCACCTACTTCAAATGATGTGTTTCAACTGTAGCTTTTAGGCAGCAATAAAAAAGTCAAGTAAGTCTTGTGATTATGTTTCTGCTACAAAAGGATCTGAGTTTTGTCTAGTGGCAGTGTTGATGCCATAAAGTAGCTCAGAAGGTTGATATGCCTACTGCAAAGATCATATCTGTACTTTATGTAAATAGCTGAATAGATAAGTAAAGTCAGCCTTTACCTGCGCTATAACACAAATGAAATGTATGTGCGGGGGGGCTATGGAGAGATGAAGGGCACTTTTGCTGGATGGTAGTGAGTGAATCCGAGGAGGAGGTCATGGGAGTGGGAGCACCAATAATGATCGTTGGCCTGTGTCTAGAGGAGCTAAAGACTGTGATGATTGGTGTGTGACAAGGTGAAATAATAGTGTGTCTTTTTTTGAGTGTCTTGAAAGAACGTGCTAATTGAGGGAAGAAGTGAAGGTAAGGTGACCTCTACTGTTGCACGTATCACACACCCACCAGCAATTTTGTGACTGTCTATGTAGGCTAGTGTTTTAGAGCAACAGTTTAGCCAGTAGCAGAGATGGCATCTCGTTATATGACTGCTGCTCAAGCCCTCCCTCGGGTTATAAAGGACAGCTCTGACGTAGGATCAGAGACTGAAACAGCAGATACTGATACAGCATCTGAGGGATAGGACAATGGCGCAGACTCTGGGAGTGATTTTTCAGTCGGAGGAGTCCCATTCGATAACTACTCTTCCATTGATTATGAGAGAGGTGATGAGAACAGTCCTGCTGTCCCTTTGCAAGCATAGTCTGTGCAGCAGGACAATAGCAGGTTAGTCCAACCCAGAGAGCAGGTGCATTTGGCAGTAAGCACAGAGAGAGTGCTGTCTTGGGACTCCCCAATTTAGTTCCTCCCCAAATTCCACAGCCCAAATTGTATTGTGGAGGAATGAAAATTATCTAGCACGAAAAACCTGGTTTTGTAAGGCAGGCACCTGTATTTTTGGTCCTGGGCTCGGTGGCCATATAGGGAAACCTACCAAACCCAGACACTTCTTGAAACTAGACACCTGGGGGGAGTCCACAAAGGTGTGACTTGTGTTGATTCTTCAAAGTTTTCTTACCCAGAATACCCTGCAAAGATGAAATGTTGAATAAAAACTAAATTGTTTCTTGCATTTCTGACACACAAACTACGGGAATATGCTGGAATCCAGAGGTTTCCTACCACTCAGTGTTTTCCCACCTGTCCTGATAAAAACGCTACCCTACTTGAGTGCCTGTACCTAGTGCCTGCATCAGGAATGGATCACCCAAGGGTCAACAGTTGCCCTCATGTAAGGACCAACATTGACCTTTGTGTGATCTATTCCTGTCACTGGCACTGGGCCTACCCATGCAAGTGAGGTACCATTTTTATTGGGAGACTTGGGGGAATGCTGGGTTGAAGGAAAATTGTGGCTCCTCTCAGATTCCAGAACTTTCCACCACCGAAATGTGAGGAAAAAGTGTATTTTTGCCAAATTTTGAGGTTTGCAAAGGATTCTGGGAACAGAACCTGGTAAGAGCCCCGAAAGTCACCCCATTCTGGATTCCCCTAGGTGTCTAGTTTGCAAACATGCACAGGTTTGGTAGGTTTCCCTAGGTGCCGGCTGAGCTAGAGGCCAAAATTCACAGCTAGACACTTTCCAAAAAACACGCAGATTTCAATGTAAAAATCTGATGTGTCCATGTTGCGTTTCCTGTCGCGGGCATTATGCCTACCCAAACAAGTGAGGTACCATTTTTATTGGGAGACGTGGGGGAACAGATAATAGCAGAACAAGTGTTATTGCTTCTTGTCTTTCTCTACATTTTCTCCTTCCAAATGTAAGACAGTGTGTCAAAAAGACGTCTATTTGAGAAATGCCCTGTAATTCACATGCTAGTATAGGCACCCCGGAATTCAGAGATGTGCAAATAATCACTGCTTCTCAACACCTTATCTTGTGCCCATTTTGTAAATACAAAGATTTCCTTGATATCTATTTTTCAATCTTTATATTTAAACAAATGAATTGCTGTACATCTGGTATACAATAAAACCCCATGGCAAGCTGTAGCTCCTTTATTGGCTCTTGGCACCTAGGGTTCTTGATGAACCTACAAGGCCTATATATCCCCTCAACCAGAAGAGTCCAGCAAATGTAACGGTATATTACTTTTGAAAATATGACATCACAGAAGAAAGTTACAAAGTAAAACGTGGAGAAAAATGGCAGTTTTTTTTACCTCAATTTCAATATTTTTTTATTTCAGCTGTTATTTCCTATAGGAAAACCTTGTAGGATCTACAAAAATGACCCCTTGCTGAATTGAGAATTTGTCTACTTTCCAGAAATGTTTAGCTGTCTGGAAACCAGCACTGGTTTCACACACAATTCTGTCAGTAACTGGAAGGAGGCTAAAAGCACAAAAATAATAAAAATGTGGTATGTCCTAGTAAAATGCCAACATTGTGTTGAAAAATGTTCTTTGTGAAAGCTGGTAAGATGGTGATTGTAGCACTGCAACCCCTTTGTTGATGCCATTTTCAGGGGAAAAAGCACATGCTTTCTTCTGCAGCCCTTTTTTCCCATTTTTCTGAAAAAAACCAAATTTTTGCTGTATTTTGGCTATCTTCTTTGTCTCCTCCAGGGGAACCCACAATCTCTGGGTACCTTTAGAATCCGTAGGATGCTGGAAAAAAGGGAGGCAAATTTGGCATGGATAGCTTATGTGGACAAAAAGTTATGAAAGCCTAAGCGTGAACTAACCCAAATAGCCAAAAAGGGCTCACACTGGGGGGGAGGCCCAGCAGCTAAGGGGTTAAACAGTAATAAAGTTTTTAAAAAACACAAGAAAAGTCTCAAACCAATTTAGGAAATTAGAGCAAATTTTAATAACTAAAAAGACACCAAAAGGTCAAAAGTCCAATGAGTAGAATGTGAGTTAATAATTATTACATTTTAAGGTTCAAAACAATACCAAAAAGCTTTTGACATCTGGTTGTCTATGACTGGGTCAAGGGTATGGTTTAAGGTCGACCCCATTGAAAAGTTTTATCTTCAGACTTAGGGGGTGATTTTAGAGTTCAGCAGTCAAGTTACTCAGTCACAAACATGATGGATATCCTGTCCACTGTATGACAAGTGCCATAGGATATATTTCATTTGTAATTCAGCAGACAGGATATCCATCACAGTTGTGATGGAGTAACCTGTCCACCAAAGTCTAAATTAGGCGCTTAGGCCCATATTTATACTATTTTAGCACCACATTTGCATCAAAAAATTATGCAAATGTGGCGCTAAAAAAGTATAAGTATGGACCTTAGTCTCTGACATCAAAGTGAAAACTCCTCAGAGGAAAGGCAACAGGGTGTGGCCGAAGAGAGCTTCATGTCGTTGTATAGCTGCTGGAAATGGTCTCAGGGAAAACATAGACGTTTGCTGAGAAATCTTTGAGTTGGAGAACTTTTAATTGCATGCCCAGAGAAGCTTCCTCATCAGCCAGATACTTTTCATTCCTTCACCAGGTGAAGATTTTGACCTTCGGACTAGTTCAAAACGGTAAACTTAAACCTGATTGTTAGATTTGAAGTCTAAGGGCCTAGTTCCCAAAGGTAAACTTAGACTTCAGGTCCAAGTTTACTTCTTGTGAATTGGGCCTACAGTTCTTTTTGTTTGGCTACAACTCCTCCAGTGGGGTAATGATGCAGGCTGTAGCTGAATATGGCTGAACAATCCCAGACTCCTTCTCTGTAAGGTCCAGGTGAATCAGATTTTCAGCTGCATAGAAATACATAGAGGGAGCAACTTAAACATTTGGACCAGAAGCTGAAATTATTTCAAACATTTCATCTATCACTTCTTTGTATAATTTAGAGTTTTTCACCCTAAGTGCATCCAGCATGCCCAGTTGTGGATCCCATGCACACTGTTTCCTTGGAACCTATCTATTACTGGATGACGTGCCCTAACTAGCACAATGTCCTGGGGTGCTTGCTTCTGGTTCAGGGAGGACCTTGCCTGTCAGTTTGGGCTTGACTGTTTCCAGTGGAGCAGGGTCAAGACGGATTTGCATGTGGCTGGGTCCAAACAGGTGGCATGCTGTGCCGAACAACAATAAACTGGGATGGGGGCCCAAGTGATAATCGTGGCTGGGATTAATTTAAACATTTCATCCATCTCTTTATTGAATACCATAGTTCACTAATGGCCTTATTGTAAAGGCAGGGGAAAGAGAGGCATAATGTTTCTAGCACATTCATGTTTAAAAACTATCACCTAAAAGAAAATACCATCAATGTAGGGATGTAATCTAATCTACTGAGTCAAAATCTTTTGGCATGTTAAAAAGGCACTTGTGTGTGCACAGTGAGTCATCCTGGTGTACTGCTCTCCCATGCATGTTGTGCCCTTCAGATTTCAATATTATTACTCAGGTGGTTGACTCTGCATTGAAACCCTGAGATCTCAGACAGCAACAATTCCATCCATCAATCATATATAATGTCAGGCTCTACTTTTGAGTGCTGATGCCAGCATTTTGATTAGCAGCTATAAAAACCTACTTGGACAGCATGGAAAACTATACAGTCTCCTTCTGCATTGACTTGGATCCCTCCAAGACAGATCAGGGCAAGGCAATTCTGGTGGCAAAAGCACCCTCTGAAGGGATCAACATTCCATCAAATGCAGTTCTGACCAATCACAAAGTAGAACAGAAGGTCAATGCACATGTAACATGCCAATCACAAATATGTATTCAAAATGTACAGCTAAGTGGGTCAGTGTCACTGCCAAAGACAGAAATCCCCTAGTTACTTGCAGCTCCTAGTCACAATCGTGCAAATATAAAACACTGGGCCATGAACAGGTATCAAAGTGCAGCATGAATATTGCAATGTACTGGCTAAATACAGTATTTTCTCCCTTTTCAATCCTATGCTATTGAAAAGTTGTCAGAAGGGTTCCCATGGGCATTGATACATATGCACTAGTACAGGCAGCCCTAACCATGGTGTTACATCCCAAATGTAGAAGCTGGGTATTCCAAGAACAAACACTTTTACTTACCAACATGGGCAATCCACAATTTCGACACCCTGTAGCCCCCTTTGTCCCATGCAACATTTCCCATAGATAGATATACACTTTGGAATGGTTCACGATCTCTGCACAATGTGTGTGTGCAATGTAGAGCATGCCCACACCCTACTTTAGGGCCAAGAAGCACTACAAAATAAGTGTAATGGAAGGGAGTGGCCACAGATAGATGAGGGGGGGGGGAAGCTGTAGGGTGGCAGTGAGAGAATCCTTGGGGTTGAAAATAATGACAGAAATGACAAAGATTAACAGTTGTTGACAGAATATTTGCACTGACTGGCTGAAAATGGGAGAGAGCACTGACATTTGAGAAAGAATGGCAGAAATTGGTGAGACAAAGCAAGACACAATTCAACTCCCTACCTCACTACGCAATACAGGTAAGTTATATCACTCTTTGTATACATTTACCAGTGCTTGTGGGGAGGGCTTAAACTGATAACCTGATATAGCTTGACCATTTTCACAAGTCTCGGCTAGCCCTGTTGATTTGTTGCCTCCTCCAGACATGAACCTCTGTTTTTTTCTAAAAAGCACTCCTTGTGTCTCATATTTCTTGTGTTATGGACGGAGTCCTGTGGGTTAGGGGTGTGTGAACGGAGCATCAATGGTCCTGATCTCTTCCTATAAATCAAAACCAAAATAAAATGATGGACGGAGTGTTGAAACTTTTTAAATACTCACCCCCAGTCACAGATCTGAATTTATTCCATTGTTATTTTGCTTGCCACGTCACCCCAGTTTGGACCCAGCATATGCAGATCAGTCTTGATCCTGCTCCCTATGGGAACAGTCCACCCTGAACTGCCAAGTCAGGTTGTCCCTGGACCAGAAACAAGTGTTCTGGGACTGGTTTTGAGGCACCACCCCCCATCAGCCAGGCTGGATTGAATCCAGTGGTGCAGCAAGCAAGGGACCCACGGCTAGGCATGCCCTTGCCAGTTAGGACGCACATAGCAAAAACAAAATAAAATGATGGACAGAGTGTTGAAACTTTACAAAAAACTCACTCCCAATCACAGATCTTGGTTAAATCCATTGTTATTTTGCTTGCCACGTCACCCCAGTTTGGACCCATCCTTATGCAAATCAGTCTTGGCCCTACTCCCCTTGGGAACAGCCCAGCCCTCACTGCCTATTTTATGTGATTCCTATAAATACCATGTGCTACAGTTACCTTCAGAAGTTTGAAAAAATATAGTTTGCATTGTGTTTAATGCTTCAAGCATTTACGCCTCAAAGGTTTTCTTACTACTGTTTGACATTTCCCCACAAACACTCCTTTCCCCACCCCTATGGTATTATTCCATCTTCTCACCCGATTCAGAATTCCCATCCAGGAAGGATCTGCAACATATGCACTTGATTCGAGGATGACAAGACAAAGGAACTGCTCCCTTTGTGTACAGTGCTGTCACTGGTGTGGTGCAGGGGGTTACAGCACTGTGTCATCTGCTTCGTATTGAAAAATGACCAAACATTGTGTGGCTATAAAATGAAGCCACACATTGATTGTATTCTTTTTGCAACCTTCCCTCCCCTGCTCTTACTTGTATGTGCCCATGATCACAACCAATAATTGCTTGATTCTCTAGCTGTTTATGGTAGTAAAGAACACATGAACAACACAAGGATTGATTGGGGCACATGAAGCAACAGCTCCAAAGGAGATCAGGTGAACTGTGCTGTGTTCCCCTGGCACCTTAACAAAGCTCAGGTTGAACAAGCCTGAAAGGCACATGGCAGGCAGGTCACAGTAAGAGACTTGTCCAACCCAACATGTGCACTTGTCTTCATCCATGCTGCCTGCAATTAACTAGATTCACTCTACCCCAGAAAGCCAAATAAAATAGCACATAGGCCAGGGGTAAGCACAAAAAAAAAAAATAAGCTGGTTCTTTTCCTTTGGTGGCTTGTGGTGACTCATGGGGGCTCATAGAGGAAGGCAATGCCCCTTCTTCCCATTGAAGGAATCACCCCTACACACTGTATTTTTGACAATCAATCGAAACCTGGGGACCGGTTTTCTCTAACAGGATGCAGGTAATATCAGCAATGTCAGCCCGAAGTGTTTCAATTTCTTATCAGTTATGGGTGAATTCTTATTTTGCAGTGTCATCAGCTTGAGTTCTTTATGGAAAGTCTAGTTTGCCTTTGGTAGGGCATATTAAGCTAAATCCCAAAAGTTTAAACTGTTCACGTTGCCACTTTTCATACCGAATTATATTTTTGCTGTTCTGAATTTGAATGAATGAACAGGTTTGATAAAGAGCACGGCTACTCAATGAATGTCCCAGGGCTAAATCTATCAGAATAACCCACAATCAAACTCAAAAAGGGAAGTTACCTAATCAGCGGAGGAAAAAAGACAGGTTTCCAGCGTCTTGTGGAAGACTTCCTCCGAAAGTAGAAGTTGGAAGTTCAGAGAGAGCGGGTTCCAGGCTTTAGCAGCTAAAAATAACAATGCTGTTCCTCACTTCTTCATAAACTTAACTCAAGGTACCCCAACCAGGGCTGGTAAAGCCAAACACAAAGATGTAGCAGGACAGTAAGGAAAAAACTTGTCTTCACAATAGCCCAATTGACTTGAAACAGAACACAGTGGACCAAAGACAGAGATTTGAAGGGGAACCACTGCTTTATAGGCAGCAAGCAGAGAGATCTTAACAAGAGGATGGTCAAAGTCCCATGCAGAATTCTCAGAATAAGTCAGGCTGACAGATTTGAAGCAACCCGGAGCTGGAGCAGCAAAGACACAGGCACCCCCAGGTAGAGAGTTTTGGCGTAACTCAGTCTGGAAGTGGCCAGCGCATGTACCTTCATCTTCCTACAGTGTATGGGGAGTAGGTACAGAAAGTTCTTGAGGGTCCAGAGCAACACAAAGGAGGTGCCAAGCACAGTAAAAATCTGAGGTAGGAAACTACGTTTATTGTAAAAATGTACTCCCAAATTTGTAACTACTGGAGATGGTGGAGGGGCAGTTGGGAAAGAGAAAGCCTGGCTGTGTGGGAGACAAAGAGAATAATTTCAGTTTTGTCCACATTACATTACAACTGACTATCGTGCATCCAAGCAAAGAACACCAGCATGCAGTCCTTCAATGCCTTCTCTGCTGAAGAAGAGGATCCCTCATGAAGCTGTGTTTAATTCTCTGGTAGCTGGCACAAAGCAATCAAGCTTAACTTAGAGGCAATGTGTAAAGTATTTATGCACTATTTAACCGTTTCAGTGTGGGCGTTGGCCACTGGTCGACGTCCCCACTACCTCCCTGGTGTGGGTCACGACCAGTGGCCGACACCAGGGAGGGGGTTAAAAAATCCTCTGGTGCATCACACCCGAGGCTTTTTTGTATTTGAAAAAAACTCCGGGAGACACGGAAGATCTTCCGTGTCCCCACACCCCCCCTCACCTGCCCCTTTTTGATGTCAGCATGCTGTGAGGCACGCTGACATCACTATCTGTTTTCACAACCAGAGCAGGAAATGGCCTTGCGGCCGCTTCCTGATCTGGTGGGCAAAACGGGCTCAAATGGGCCTTCCTGACGTTCGGGAAGGCCTCGTTTGAAAGGGAGATTCTCCCCTTTCAAACGAGGCCTTCCTGAACCAGTTTCCTGGCCCTCGATCGCATGGCCCCCAAGGAAACTATACAGCTATTTCAAAAAATATGTATATAAAAATATATATATAGACATATCTATGTAGGTGTATCTATCTACATAGATAGATATATCTATCTATGTAGATAGATATATCTATATATAGATATGTATGTATGTGTATATATATATATATATATATATATATATATATATATATATATTTTTTTTTTTTATATATATTCGCCATCAGTTCTTTTGCAGTTGCAGCTTTCGTCTTCAAAGCAATGCACCTACTTCAAATGATGTGTTTCAACTGTAGCTTTTAGGCAGCAATAAAAAAGTCAAGTAAGTCTTGTGATTATGTTTCTGCTACAAAAGGATCTGAGTTTTGTCTAGTGGCAGTGTTGATGCCATAAAGTAGCTCAGAAGGTTGATATGCCTACTGCAAAGATCATATCTGTACTTTATGTAAATAGCTGAATAGATAAGTAAAGTCAGCCTTTACCTGCGCTATAACACAAATGAAATGTATGTGCGGGGGGGCTATGGAGAGATGAAGGGCACTTTTGCTGGATGGTAGTGAGTGAATCCGAGGAGGAGGTCATGGGAGTGGGAGCACCAATAATGATCGTTGGCCTGGGTCTAGAGGAGCTAAAGACTGTGATGATTGGTGTGTGACAAGGTGAAATAATAGTGTGTCTTTTTTTGAGTGTCTTGAAAGAACGTGCTAATTGAGGGAAGAAGTGAAGGTAAGGTGACCTCTACTGTTGCACGTATCACACACCCACCAGCAATTTTGTGACTGTCTATGTAGGCTAGTGTTTTAGAGCAACAGTTTAGCCAGTAGCAGAGATGGCATCTCGTTATATGACTGCTGCTCAAGCCCTCACTCGGGTTATAAAGGACAGCTCTGACGTAGGATCAGAGACTGAAACAGCAGATACTGATACAGCATCTGAGGGATAGGACAATGGCGCAGACTCTGGGAGTGATTTTTCAGTCGGAGGAGTCCCATTCGATAACTACTCTTCCATTGATTATGAGAGAGGAGATGAGAACAGTCCTGCTGTCCCTTTGCAAGCATAGTCTGTGCAGCAGGACAATAGCAGGTTAGTCCAACCCAGAGAGCAGGTGCATTTGGCAGTAAGCACAGAGAGAGTGCTGTCTTGGGACTCCCCAATTTAGTTCCTCCCCAAATTCCACAGCCCAAATTGTATTGTGGAGGAATGAAAATTATCTAGCACGAAACAACCTGGTTTTGTAAGGCAGGCACCTGTATTTTTGGTCCTGGGCTCGGTGGCCATATAGGGAAACCTACCAAACCCAGACACTTCTTGAAACTAGACACCTGGGGGGAGTCCACAAAGGTGTGACTTGTGTTGATTCTTCAAAGTTTTCTTACCCAGAATACCCTGCAAAGATGAAATGTTGAATAAAAACTAAATTTTTTCTTGCATTTCTGACACACAAACTATGGGAATATGCTGGAATCCAGAGGTTTCCTACCACTCAGTGTTTTCCCACCTGTCCTGATAAAAATGCTACCCTACTTGAGTGCCTGTACCTAGTGTCTGCATCAGGAATGGATCACCCAAGGGTCAACAGTTGCCCTCATGTAAGGACCAACATTGACCTTTGTGTGATCTATTCCTGTCACTGGCACTGGGCCTACCCATGCAAGTGAGGTACCATTTTTATTGGGAGACTTGGGGGGAATGCTGGGTTGAAGGAAAATTGTGGCTCCTCTCAGATTCCAGAACTTTCCACCATCGAAATGTGAGGAAAAAGTGTATTTTTGCCAAATTTTGAGGTTTGCAAAGGATTCTGGGAACAGAACCTGGTAAGAGCCCCGCAAGTCACCCCATTCTGGATTCCCCTAGGTGTCTAGTTTGCAAACATGCACAGGTTTGGTAGGTTTCCCTAGGTGCCGGCTGAGCTAGAGGCCAAAATTCACAGCTAGGCACTTTCCAAAAAACACGCAGATTTCAATGTAAAAATCTGATGTGTCCATGTTGCGTTTCCTGTCGCGGGCATTATGCCTACCCAAACAAGTGAGGTACCATTTTTATTGGGAGACGTGGAGGAACAGATAATAGCAGAACAAGTGTTATTGCTTCTTGTCTTTCTCTACATTTTCTCCTTCCAAATGTAAGACAGTGTGTCAAAAAGACGTCTATTTGAGAAATGCCCTGTAATTCACATGCTAGTATTGGCACCCCGGAATTCAGAGATGTGCAAATAATCACTGCTTCTCAACACCTTATCTTGTGCCCATTTTGTAAATACAAAGATTTCCTTGATATCTATTTTTCAATCTTTATATTTAAACAAATGAATTGCTGTACATCTGGTATACAATAAAACCCCATGGCAAGCTGTAGCTCCTTTATTGGCTCTTGGCACCTAGGGTTCTTGAGGAACCTACAAGGCCTATATATCCCCTCAACCAGAAGAGTCCAGCAAATGTAACGGTATATTACTTTTGAAAATATGACATCACAGAAGAAAGTTACAAAGTAAAACGTGGAGAAAAATGGCAGTTTTTTTACCTCAATTTCAATATTTTTTTATTTCAGCTGTTATTTCCTATAGGAAAACCTTGTAGGATCTACAAAAATGACCCCTTGCTGAATTGAGAATTTGTCTACTTTCCAGAAATGTTTAGCTGTCTGGAAACCAGCACTGGTTTCACACACAATTCTGTCAGTAACTGGAAGGAGGCTAAAAGCACAAAAATAATAAAAATGTGGTATGTCCCAGTAAAATGCCAACATTGTGTTGAAAAATGTTCTTTGTGAAAGCTGGTAAGATGGTGATTGTAGCACTGCAACCCCTTTGTTGATGCCATTTTCAGGGGAAAAAGCACATGCTTTCTTCTGCAGCCCTTTTTTCCCATTTTTCTGAAAAAAACTAAATTTTTGCTGTATTTTGGCTATCTTCTTGGTCTCCTCCAGGGGAACCCACAATCTCTGGGTACCTTTAGAATCCGTAGGATGCTGGAAAAAAGGGAGGCAAATTTGGCATGGATAGCTTATGTGGACAAAAAGTTATGAAAGCCTAAGCGTGAACTAACCCAAATAGCCAAAAAGGGCTCACACTGGGGGGGAGGCCCAGCAGCTAAGGGGTTAAACAGTAATAAAGTTTTAAAAAAACACAAGAAAAGTCTCAAACCAATTTAGGAAATTAGAGCAAATTTTAATAACTAAAAAGACACCAAAAGGTCAAAAGTCCAATGAGTAGAATGTGAGTTAATAATTATTACATTTTAAGGTTCAAAACAATACCAAAAAGCTTTTGACATCTGGTTGTCTATGACTGGGTCAAGGGTATGGTTTAAGGTCGACCCCATTGAAAAGTTTTATCTTCAGACTTAGGGGGTGATTTTAGAGTTCAGCAGTCAAGTTACTCAGTCACAAACATGATGGATATCCTGTCCACTGTATGACAAGTGCCATAGGATATATTTCATTTGTAATTCAGCAGACAGGATATCTATCACAGTTGTGATGGAGTAACCTGTCCACCAAAGTCTAAATTAGGCGCTTAGGCCCATATTTATACTATTTTAGCACCACATTTGCATCAAAAAATTATGCAAATGTGGCGCTAAAAAAGTATAAGTATGGACCTTAGTCTCTGACATCAAAGTGAAAACTCCTCAGAGGAAAGGCAACAGGGTGTGGCCGAAGAGAGCTTCATGTCGTTGTATAGCTGCTGGAAATGGTCTCAGGGAAAACATAGACGTTTGCTGAGAAATCTTTGAGTTGGAGAACTTTTAATTGCATGCCCAGAGAAGCTTCCTCATCAGCCAGATACTTTTCATTCCTTCACCAGGTGAAGATTTTGACCTTCGGACTAGTTCAAAACGGTAAACTTAAACCTGATTGTTAGATTTGAAGTCTAAGGGCCTAGTTCCCAAAGGTAAACTTAGACTTCAGGTCCAAGTTTACTTCTTGTGAATTGGGCCTACAGTTCTTTTTGTTTGGCTACAACTCCTCCAGTGGGGTAATGATGCAGGCTGTAGCTGAATATGGCTGAACAATCCCAGACTCCTTCTCTGTAAGGTCCAGGTGAATCAGATTTTCAGCTGCATAGAAATACATAGAGGGAGCAACTTAAACATTTGGACCAGAAGCTGAAATTATTTCAAACATTTCATCTATCACTTCTTTGTATAATTTAGAGTTTTTCACCCTAAGTGCATCCAGCATGCCCAGTTGTGGATCCCATGCACACTGTTTCCTTGGAACCTATCTATTACTGGATGACGTGCCCTAACTAGCACAATGTCCTGGGGTGCTTGCTTCTGGTTCAGGGAGGACCTTGCCTGTCAGTTTGGGCTTGACTGTTTCCAGTGGAGCAGGGTCAAGACGGATTTGCATGTGGCTGGGTCCAAACAGGTGGCATGCTGTGCCGAACAACAATAAACTGGGATGGGGGCCCAAGTGATAATCGTGGCTGGGATTAATTTAAACATTTCATCCATCTCTTTATTGAATACCATAGTTCACTAATGGCCTTATTGTAAAGGCAGGGGAAAGAGAGGCATAATGTTTCTAGCACATTCATGTTTAAAAACTATCACCTAAAAGAAAATACCATCAATGTAGGGATGTAATCTAATCTACTGAGTCAAAATCTTTTGGCATGTTAAAAAGGCACTTGTGTGTGCACAGTGAGTCATCCTGGTGTACTGCTCTCCCATGCATGTTGTGCCCTTCAGATTTCAATATTATTACTCAGGTGGTTGACTCTGCATCAAAACCCTGAGATCTCAGACAGCAACAATTCCATCCATCAATCATATATAATGTCAGGCTCTACTTTTGAGTGCTGATGCCAGCATTTTGATTAGCAGCTATAAAAACCTACTTGGACAGCATGGAAAACTATACAGTCTCCTTCTGCATTGACTTGGATCCCTCCAAGACTGATCAGGGCAAGGCAATTCTGGTGGCAAAAGCACCCTCTGGAGGGATCAACATTCCATCAAATGCAGTTCTGACCAATCACAAAGTAGAACAGAAGGTCAATGCACATGTAACATGCCAATCACAAATATGTATTCAAAATGAACAGCTCAGTGGGTCAGTGTCACTGCCAAAGACAGAAATCCCCTAGTTACTTGCAGCTCCTAGTCACAATCGTGCAAATATAAAACACTGGGCCATGAACAGGAATCAAAGTGCAGCATGAATATTGCAATGTACTGGCTAAATACAGTATTTTCTCCCTTTTCAATCCTATGCTATTGAAAAGTTGTCAGAAGGGTTCCCATGGGCATTGATACATATGCACTAGTACAGGCAGCCCTAACCATGGTGTTACATCCCAAATGTAGAAGCTGGGTATTCCAAGAACAAACACTTTTACTTACCATCATGGGCAATCCACAATTTCGACACCCTGTAGCCCCCTTTGTCCCATGCAACATTTCCCATAGATAGATATACACTTTGGAATGGTTCACGATCTCTGCACAATGTGTGTGTGCAATGTAGAGCATGCCCACACCCTACTTTAGGGCCAAGAAGCACTACAAAATAAGTGTAATGGAAGGTAGTGGCCACAGATAGATGAGGGGGGGAAGCTGTAGGGTGGCAGTGAGAGAATCCTTGGCGTTGAAAATAATGACAGAAATGACAAGGATTAACAGTTGTTGACAGAATATTTGCACTGACTGGCTGAAAATGGGAGAGAGCACTGACATTTGAGAAAGAATGGCAGAAATTGGTGAGACAAAGCAAGACACAATTCAACTCCCTACCTCACTACGCAATACAGGTAAGTTATATCACTCTTTGTATACATTTACCAGTGCTTGTGGGGAGGGCTTAAACTGATAACCTGATATAGCTTGACCATTTTCACAAGTCTCGGCTACCCCTGTTGATCTGTTGCCTCCTCCAGACATGAACCTCTGTTTTTTTCTAAAAAGCACTCCTTGTGTCTCATATTTCTTGTGTTATGGACGGAGTCCTGTGGGTGAGGGGTGTGTGAACGGAGCATCAATGGTCCTGATCTCTTCCTATAAATCAAAACCAAAATAAAGTGATGGACGGAGTGTTGAAACTTTTTAAATACTCACCCCCAGTCACAGATCTGAATTTATTACATTGTTATTTTGCTTGCCACGTCACCCCAGTTTGGACCCAGCATATGCAGATCAGTCTTGATCCTGCTCCCTATGGGAACAGTCCACCCTGAACTGCCAAGTCAGGTTGTCCCTGGACCAGAAACAAGTGTTATGGGACTGGTTTTGAGGCACCACCCCCCATCAGCCAGGCTGGATTGAATCCAGTGGTGCAGCAAGCAAGGGACCCACGGCTAGGCATGCCCTTGCCAGTTAGGACGCACATAGCAAAAACAAAATAAAATGATGGACAGAGTGTTGAAACTTTACAAAAAACTCACTCCAAATCACAGATCTTGGTTAAATCCATCGTTATTTTGCTTGCCACGTCACCCCAGTTTGGACCCAGCATTATGCAAATCAGTCTTGACCCTACTCCCCTTGGGAACAGTCCAGCCCTCACTGCCTATTTTATGTGATTCCTATAAATACCATGTGCTACAGTTACCTTCAGAAGTTTGAAAAAAGATAGTTTGCATTGTGTTTAATGCTTCAAGCATTTACGCCTCAAAGGTTTTCTTACTACTGTTTGACATTTCCCCACAAACACTCCTTTCCCCACCCCTATGGTATTATTCCATCTTCTCACCCGATTCAGAATTCCCATCCAGGAAGGATCTGCAACATATGCACTTGATTCGAGGATGACAAGACAAAGGAACTGCTCCCTTTGTGTACAGTGCTGTCACTGGTGTGGTGCAGGGGGTTACAGCACTGTGTCATCTGCTTCGTATTGAAAAATGACCAAACATTGTGTGGCTATAAAATGAAGCCACACATTGATTGTATTCCTTTTGCAACCTTCGCTCCCCTGCTCTTACTTGTATGTGCCCATGATCACAACCAATAATTGCTTGATTCTCTAGCTGTTTATGGTAGTAAAGAACACATGAACAACACAATGATTGATTGGGGCACATGAAGCAACAGCTCCAAAGGAGATCAGGTGAACTGTGCTGTGTTCCCCTGGCACCTTAACAAAGCTCAGGTTGAACAAGCCTGAAAGGCACATGGCAGGCAGGTCACAGTAAGAGACTTGTCCAACCCAACATGTGCACTTGTCTTCATCCATGCTGCCTGCAATTAACTAGATTCACTCTACCCCAGAAAGCCAAATAAAATAGCACATAGGCCAGGGGTAAGCACAAAAAAAAAAAAAAGCTGGTTCTTTTCCTTTGGTGGCTTGTGGTGACTCATGGGGGCTCATAGAGGAAGGCAATGCCCCTTCTTCCCATTGAAGGAATCACCCCTACACACTGTATTTTTGACAATCAATCGAAACCTGGGGACCGGTTTTCTCTAACAGGATGCAGGTAATATCAGCAATGTCAGCCCGAAGTGTTTCAATTTCTTATCAGTTATGGGTGAATTCTTATTTTGCAGTGTCATCAGCTTGAGTTCTTTATGGAAAGTCTAGTTTGCCTTTGGTAGGGCATATTAAGTTAAATCCCAAAAGTTTAAACTGTTCACGTTGCCACTTTTCATACCGAATTATATTTTTGCTGTTCTGAATTTGAATGAATGAACAGGTTTGATAAAGAGCACAGCTACTCAATGAATGTCCCAGGGCTAAATCTATCAGAATAACCCACAATCAAACTCAAAAAGGGAAGTTACCTAATCAGCGGAGGAAAAAAGACAGGTTTCCAGCGTCTTGTGGAAGACTTCCTCTGAAAGTAGAAGTTGGAAGTTCAGAGAGAGCGGGTTCCAGGCTTTAGCAGCTAAAAATAACAATGCTGTTCCTCACTTCTTCATAAACTTAACTCAAGGTACCCCAACAAGGGCTGGTAAAGCCAAACACAGAGATGTAGCAGGACAGTAAGGAAAAAACTTGTCTTCACAATAGCCCAATTGACTTGAAACAGAACACAGTTGACCAAAGACAGATTTGAAGGGGAACCACTGCTTTATAGGCAGCAAGCAAAGAGATCTTAACAAGAGGATGGTCAAAGTCCCATGCAGAATTCTCAGAATAAGTCAGGCTGACAGATTTGAAGCAACCCGGAGCTGGAGCAGCAAAGACACAGGCACCCCCAGGTAGAGAGTTTTGGCGTAACTCAGTCTGGAAGTGGCCAGCGCATGTACCTTCATCTTCCTACAGTGTATGGGGAGTAGGTACAGAAAGTTCTTGAGGGTCCAGAGCAACACAAAGGAGGTGCCAAGCACAGTAAAAATCTGAGGTAGGAAACTACGTTTATTGTAAAAATTTACTCCCAAATTTGTAACTACTGGAGATGGTGGAGGGGCAGGTGGGAAAGAGAAAGCCTGGCTGTGTGGGAGACAAAGAGAATAATTTCAGTTTTGTCCACATTACATTACAACTGACTATCGTGCATCCAAGCAAAGAACACCAGCATGCAGTCCTTCAATGCCTTCTCTGCTGAAGAAGAGGATCCCTCAAAAGCAATAAGCAGCTAGGTATCACCTGCACATGAAATAATTTTATATCAAAATGATACCACAAGGGCCACTAACTGAGTAAAAAAAACATTCAGTAAAGCAGGGATGCCCTCTGTTTGACTGCTTTAACAGCAGAAGTAAAAGGAGCAAACCAGTGTGATTCCCCTCTCGAGTCAAGGAACAATTTCACCCAGTCCCACAAACGACCTCCCACCCCCACATTGGAGAGTCATTGCAAAAGAATCAGATGTGGGACAGTATCAAATGCCACTGTAAGATCAAGTTTGTGGTTAGCACACATACGCGCCTGATTCCCGAATGTTCCTTCCCTTTAATTAGATCCTTCTTTTACTGTTATACGGTCTCCACTGAACTCTCCATCGATGATGGGCCGGTTGGAAGCAGGCTTCTTTCTGTCTATGCCCCTCATGTGATTATTTCTCTTTGAAGGCACCATAAAAGCATATTGTTAGACTTTTCAGCCTTGGTGTGGTCTCCCTTAACGTTTTGACCTCTGTTCCCCAGGTTGTTTGTGTGTGCCGGACTCTGATTTTGCTTTTTGTGTTACTCTGGGCACTTTACCACTGCTAACCAGTGCTAAAGTGCAAGTGCTCTTTTACAAAATGTGTATGTAATTGGCTTATCAATGATTGTCATATTTGATTTACTAGTAAGTCCCTAGTAAAGTGCACTGGAGGTGCCAGGGACTGTAAATCAAATGGTACTAGTGGACTTGCAGCACTGGTTGTGCCACCTACATAAGTAGTTCTGTAATCATGTCTCAGACCTGCCATTACAGTGTCTGTGTTTGCAGTTTTAACTGTAAATTCGACTTGGCAAGTGTACCCACTTGCAAGCCTAAACCTTCCCTTTTCTTACATGTAAGCCCCCCCTAAGGTATGCCCTAGGTAGCCCCAGGGGCAGGGTGCAGTGTATGGTTAAGGTAGGACATATAGGCCCTCATTCTGACCTTGGCGGGCGGCGGAGGCCGACCGCCAAAGTCCCGCCGTCAGGTTACCGTTCCGCGGTCGAAAGACCGCGGCGGTAATTCTGACTTTCCCGCTGGGCTGGCGGGCGGTCGCCTTCAGACCGCCAGCCAGCCCAGCGGGAAAGAGGCTTCCACGATGAAGCCGGCTCGGAATCGAGCCGGCGGAGTGGAAGCTGTGCGACGGGTGCAGTTGCACCCGTCGCGTATTTCACTGTCTGCGCAGCAGACAGTGAAATACATTTAGGGGCCCTCTTACGGGGGCCCCTGCAATGCCCATGCCAGTGGCATGGGCACTGCAGGGGCCCCCAGGGGCCCCGCGACCCCCCCTACCGCCATCCGGATCTCGGCGGTCCGACCGCCGGGATCTGGATGGCGGTAGGGGGGGTCGGAATCCCCGCGGCGGTGCAGCAAGCTGCGCCGCCGCGGAGGATTCAATGGGGCCGCGGTACACTGGCGGGACCCCGCCAGTGGTGCCGGTCCGACCGCGGCTTTACCGCCGCGGTCGGAATCCCCATTGGAGCACCGCCGGCCTGTCGGCGGTGCTCCCGCGGTCCTCCGCCCTGGCGGTCAAAGACCGCCAGGGTCAGAATGACCACCATAGTAATGTGTTTTATATGTCATGACAGTGAAAGATTGCTAGATTCGTTTTCACTGTTGCAAGGCCTGTCCCTCTCATAGGTTAACATGGGGGCTACCTTTAAATCTGATTAAAGTGTAGATTCCCTTTGGGAGCGGATGGACATGTGGAGTTTGGGGTCTCTGAGCTCACAATTTAAAAATGCATCCTTTAGTAAAGTTGATTTTAAGATCGTGGCTTTACTGCATGGTCAGCATAGGTGATGATTGTAGGAAGGGTGCCCCTTTTTTGTGCACGGTGAGTACCGGTGATGCAATGTTGGCTGATCCAGCAATGTATCTTCACATTTGCATGAGATATATGAAGGGTGTGTGCTCTGGTGACAGGTTTATGCTTTCCTGCTATCCTATAGGCTTAAGATCTCAGTACATGATTATTGTTCTGTCATGACTCAGGATCTAAAGAAACGATGTTAAAAAATTCCAATGTGGCTCAGTGGAATAAAAATGTGTTACAGTTTATTGTCAGAATCTGGCATTTGGAGGAGGCTTTCCTGAAAAAGGCGCCTGCTCGCCTAAACCCGCGTAGAGACAATAAAGATTTAAAACCCCACGAATTGGTGAACAGTGTGCCTCTTGCGATATAATTAAGAGTTGATGTTAGATGCATTGATAATAAGCATGTAATAATTATAAAATAGCAAGTTTCATTTCTAAAATCTAAAAGAAGAGCTGGTTTATTTGAAAAAACATTGAGGTTCACTTACAACTGTCAAAAATTAATAAAGCAACAACTCAAAGTTGCTGCTAAAAAGGAAATTATGTTACAGGTCATTATGTTGGTGACCCTGATGAATGTCATGTTCTTCATATTTTGTCTGAGATCACTTGGATTTGAAGCGTTAGCAAGGTCTGAAAGTTGAATGAGAGTTTGTATGAATGAGAATGTGGTAGAAATGTGTAGTGTGAGTATGTTGTTGGATGAAGGAGTGTATCAGAAATGTGCGGTGTGAGTACGCTTTTTACAATGAACTGCAAAAAAATGAATTGATAGACTACATTATTAATATTGTTGAATTAATAAATGGCAATTAAAGAAACACGTGGATTTGATTCCATCTGAGCCAGTAGAATAAGTGAATTGTTCAATTGAATTATCAAGGTTGCCTGTGTTATTTTGACATTGATTGTATTTTCCATGCCTTAGGAACCTGTATCCGTAGCAGGGGTCACTTTCCTTACAATTTTTTGTTCTTGTAAGATCAAGTAAAATCTGCACTGGATTCTTACCTTGATTCAGAGACCACTTAATATGGTCAGAAATTTCTAGGAGCACAGTTTCTCTACTGTGGCGAGAGGAAACACTGATTGACTTCAGTGTAGTCACTTCTCCTGCTCTGGATAATCAGATAGTTGGATACTCACCAGAATCTCCAGCATTTTGGCTAATGCTGGCAGCAAAGAAATGGGCCTATTATTACTGAAGATGTTATGAACTAAAGAAGGCTTTCTAAGCAAAGGGACCACCTTAGTCAATTTCCAGGCGGCTGGCATAATATTACATGACAGTGAAAGACTTAAGACTTTGTTGATCACCAGATTAATCACCTCAACTGCTGCTGCTAGCATAGCATTGCAGAAAGGCAGGAGTCCAATGGAGATCCAGATTTAACCTTCATAATAGCCGTCACCGACTGCTCAAGAGAGATTGGTCTGAACTGGATGAAATTTGTAGCATTATCATCTGGCCTCATGGGTAAAGGTACTGCCTTCAGTGGGGGAAGATTGCTTCGAATATCAGAGATCCTAGCTTCAAAGAAATCTTCCTTGCCCTTTCACAGGTACTAAGAAGAAACACTCGCCTGACTGCAAGCTTTAGGAGAGAGAAAAGATTTTACAACCTGGAAGGTAGTTGAAGACTACCAGCTGCAGTACTGATTTTGTCCTCGAAAAACGAAATCTGAGACGATTTAATAGGTGCATGACAGCTCCTAAAATATTATATAATTATACTGATGGAAAAGTGATCTTTGTGCCAGTCTCTCTCTAGCTTTTTGCATGCTCTCCTTTCCGGGGGGAAAGAGCGGGAGAACCATGGAGCTGAGGCACCTCTCTGCCTCTCTTTCTTATGCTGCCATGGAGAATTATTTAAGATTTTATCTGAAATTTATCTGAAATTATATTTGAAAAGTGAGGATGTTTGACTTGATACTTCTGCTGTTAAACTGTATTGCTTGTGAAATTCTAATGAAGTGTGTGAAAAAGTTACCCACTTTTTTATAAACGTTTGTAACATTAGTGAATTTGACCAAAATGCTGAGCAAACATACAAATAAACAGTTATTCTTAGAGAAGTATATTCATGTTTTTTTGGTATAGAGATCCAAATAGTAGAGGATCTAATTAGTAAGGGATATACATTTTCATTTGCAAAGATATTAGGTTCTGGTACTGTGCTTCCAGATTCTTAGGCCCATATTTATACTTTTTGATGTAAATCTGCGTTTGTGCAGGTTTGCTTCAAAAAGTACAGCGCCAGCTAGAGCCATTCCCAGACGCCAGCCGGGCGCTATATTTATGGAATGACCCTAGCCAGCACTAATGCCCTGGCTGGAGTGGCGTGGGGGAACCAGGGCTTGTGCGCCAAATTATAGCACTACACTGTTTAGAGGCAAAAGAAATTGCCTCTAAGCAGTGTAGTGTCATTTTCTGGTGCACAACCCCCAGGGACATGGCTCCTGTCTTCGTAAAGACATAAGCCATGCCCACCACCTCAATGGCCATGCCCAGGGGACAAATGTCCCCTGGGCATGGCCACTGGGGCCAGTGCCATGCAGGGGGCCCCAAGCCACCCGGACTTACCTGGGATAGGTCCCCCATCCTTAGGTGTCCTCCTGGTATGGGTGGGGGTGTCCCTGGGGCCCAGGAATGGCACCTGTGGGCAATTTCCATGGTCTCCAACCATGGAAATCTGCCTAAAGGTCCCCTTACGCCTGCCCAGACCCAAGCGTTAAATAATGGCGCTAAACAAGCTTAGCACCATTATTTAAGGCCCCAATCCCCCGTGCAGGATTATAGCATGGGGGCTAAATATGGCGCAAAGGCCATGTCGTCCTTTTCTGGACAGGAACGCCTCCCTTGCATCTCATTGATACAAGGTAGGTTTTCCCCTCCAGAAAATGACGTAAACTCCAAACGTAGGCGCTAGACGCGTCTAGCGCCAAAGTATAAATATGGAGTTAGGTTTGCGCTGAATTAGCTTAAAAAAATTATGCTAATTCAGCGCAAACCGAGTATAAATATGGGCCTTAGGATCTGATTACATTTCAGCCATTGTGGCATGCCCTGAGGAGTTACATCTCTTGCCAGTCATAAGTGACTCAGTGGTCATACAGTCAGGATAAACAAACGTGGGAATGCTGGGTCTGAATTGCAGGACCGGTGAAAAGACTGAGGACAGAAAAATGCCCAGGCCGCACCCTTCCTGCATCAACACACAGGAGGAGCTTAGACCAGCCTCCTCAGCCAGGCCAGAGCATTCCCTGCTGCGTGACTCCATTACTACGCCTGTCCCACACCCAGACTCTCATTCGCCCACCTTTCACATTTACATCCCCCACAGAGGAGGTATGAACATGAGTAAAATTATAAATGAGTAAAAAGCAGATAGATTTTGCATGTAAATTCTCTAGTTTCAAAATCTCATAACTTCATGGTGCAGGCGTGCAATTGCTATCCGTGACTCCGATTTTCAGCACCCTTTCACCATGTAATTTGTAAGTGTGCCTTTAAAAGTATGCATGAAGGAGGATCCTTGTGGACAAAATAATGCTTGTTTTAGACTACACAGCAATACACACGTCTTGCCAATAATCGCCTCGGTGGTTTACGTGCACAAAAGGTGAATAACAAATCTCTAATATATCCGATAACCTGCCTTCTGTCAAAACATTCGTCAAATGTTTTTCCAGGGCTATCCTTTCAAAATATTAACTTTCCAATGAGTCCACCATCTGGCGCTTGTCAGCCTTTTCTCTCCGACCATTGGCCCGTACATGGGAAACGTCAGAGGCACAATATTGAAAATTGGAAAGTGTAGTCTTCACCCAATAACTGTGCAATGCGATTTCAACATGACACATCAAAGGCAGTTTCCAGCCAATGAGCAGCTTACAGGCTGGAGAAGAAAAAGCTTTTAGGTGCTGCAGATTTAGCTCAAAGCAATCAATACTGATGCTCTCCCGGTGGATAAAGCGGACCTCCACCCAAGCAGTTTAGTCACTCATTCAATTCAGCACTTATTTGATTATCAGAAAGATGCAGAGTGATCTCTTAGATACACAGCATTAACCTTCAATCAATAACCACTTTAATTGTGCTCTGGATGTCTGGATTTCTCTTCCTGCATCCTCTGCCATCTGCATTATTGTAATGACGCATCTTGATTGACGATTAACTGGCTCAATATGCCAAAGTTTAATTCCTGTTTACACTAAAAACTTTGCATTGCACGACTTGCTTTTCTGTACATATTTTCAAAGTAACATTTTGCTCTTCTAAAGTTTTTATATATAACACATTTATTAAAAAACAGAGCCAGCTTCCAATACGTGAGGAGAGAAAGTCGACACTTTTAAAACAGCGTAAAACAAAGTTCAAGTTCCAATTCCTACAGGATCACTTAAGAAAGGACATGTATTGATTACAGGTCTGATGGAAAAAGAGACTGTTTCCAGCAGTGTCTTGCTTGCGTGTTAACGAGGTACATGACGGGGATGAATGAGACGCTACGGGTAAGCAAAAGTAAACAGTATTTTACATTCTGAATTGTGATCAATTATCAAGGTTTTTGAACTAAGAAAGGCGTTGAAGAAAACGGTTCTCTTCCGCTCACTGACCTTAATTGATACATTTGTAACAAAGAGCAAAACAGAGAAAAGAGAAATCACTACAACTCATTTTACTATTTAGGCATTTGTGAACGAACACATAATCAAACAGAATAATTACTAGCACCACCCTCAAGAATGAAAGTTTATTTTTATTTTTTATTACGTAGATTACTTTCTTCATAATCCTACATCAGAAAATGGGAAGATTAGTGTAGCACATTGAGAGAGCACGAAAGCTGTGTCATCTTCGAATAAAATAGATAAGCTAAAAAACACTGTTTTCAGTCAAAATTCTAACATGGTGGACGATGGGACATTCCTCTTTGGTATTCACCTCCTCACGGGCAAAGTCTGGGCTACGCGATCAGGACTTGATCCACATTTCTGTAATATATATATATATATATATATATATATATATATATATATATATATATATAGATATATATAGATATACAATACACATATATGTGTGTATTAATAGCAAGTTTTTCATGCATTAAGTACACGCCACCCACACGCATATACACAAACAAAACGTGCAGCTACTATTGTGAGGTATCTCATGTTGTGCAATTAATGTACTGTGCTGTGGAGAACTCATGGGGAAATTAATTTGTGCTGGAAACTGACACTCATTTTGAAGGACCATCATCTGACTTTGAGCCAGGGAGAGAAAGGCAATAAAAGTAGAAGGAAGGAGGGAGAGAAATATTGAAAAGCATTGACAAAGAAAGAAAGTAAGGAGGAAAAATAAGCTGGTAGCGTGAGATCTAGACACAGAAAGTGTAGGGTGGTGGAAGAAAGAAGAATGAAACGGACATCAATAATATTACATTGTGCAACAGAATTAAGCCATTAAATTACCTAAGTCAAGGTTCTCATTAATCTCTTCTATATCATGACTTATGTGATACATAAGTCTGCCTGGTAAATAACATCTCCAATTGAAATAACCTGCAGGCAGTTTAGGAAATGATCCAGACCAACACAATTTCCACTCTGAAGGACCGCATTGAAGCAAGCACCCACAGAAGAAAATACATCTTCACCATTGTGAAGTATTTCACCTCTCAAGTGGGCACCTCCAACTCGATCACCCCTTCAAAGGACCTTTACATTAATCTCTTTCAATTCTTTAGCAACACAATCCCTGCCATTTAGAGTAACTCCAACCCACAACTGGACCCATGAGACATTTCTTAATGCCTCCTTATCCTATCCAAAGAAGCAATGCTAACCACATGGACCATCAGCACCCGAGAAGAAACCCCCACCTCTATGAAGTCCATCTACTCAGGGGCCAGATTAGACCCTTGCACTACCATGCCTACTCCAGAAGACTGTAACCCATAAGTGCCATGCTCATGCCATTCTGAATGCCTGCACCTCTTCCACAACCTTCCCAGGTGCTTAGAAATACACAACTGCTATTTCATTGCTAAAGAAACCCTTTGCTGTCACTTCAATACTCACCTACTACAGACTGATCTCCCTGCTATTAATACTGGCCAAGCTCTTAGGGAAAGTCAACAGATGCCTCACTGAAAACTGAAACTATCACCGACTCCTTGATGCCACTCAGTTGGTTTTAGACCCTACCACAGCACGCACACTGCCCTCAGCCCCGCCACAGATGATATCCGTATGACTCTGGACAGAGGAGACATGGCAGCCCTCATTCTCTTTGACCCCTTTGCAGCTTTACCATGATCTATAATCGAATTCCTTTCCAGCACCTAACTGACATCAGAATCCAAGGACACGCACTACGAAGAATATGCTCCTTCTTTACTGGAAGGTCCTAGCCACTCAGCCTTGCATCCTAATCCTGGATGCCTGTGACCTTTTTTGCAGAGTTCTGCAAGGATTGGCCATGAGCCCAACACTCTACAAAGTATACATGATCCCTCTAACCTGCATCATCTGCTTTCACAACATCAAATTCCTATCCCATACAATGACACACAACTCATTCTTCCCTCACTAAAAATATGTCCAGTACCCGGATTATGTGCAATAGCTGCATGACTGAAATTGCCCAATGATGAAGAACAACTGTTTAAAGCTGAACACCGAGAAGACCAAAATTGGGATCTTTGTGAAGAGCAATTCACTCTAAGACTCCACCAGGTGGCCAGCAGAGCTAGGACTGACACCCACTACTCACACACAAACTTCAGCGTCGTTATTGACACCAAACTTGTCATGACCACCCAAGTCACAGCAATCTCCACGTTATGCTTCTGTACACTGAAGGTGCTGAGAAAAACTTCCAAATGGCTCTCAATCAGTACCCAGAAATTGTCATGCACACCCTCATTACAAGGAAGTTGGACTACAGGAGCACCCTCTATGCGGAAATTAACACAAAATTCACAAGAAAGCTGCAGACCATTCAGAACTAAGTGGCCAAGATCACTCTCAACTTCCCACTCCACATTCACAGCACAATGCACTTAAAGGGGCTGGGTCCCCATACACAAATGAGCACAATTCACTCTTCACTAACACTTTCAAGACACTACATAACACTAGTCTAGTATACCTCAACAATCATATCTGCTTTTACAAACTTTCCAGACAACTTCACTTGTCTGAACTCCTACTTGTACACAACCCGGTTCTCACAGAAAAACAGATCTGATGGTTGAACCTTCTCCTACATCTTTCCTAAAGCATGGAACAACCTGCTACTATGCATAAGAGCTTCTTTCAAACTTCTTGAAATCCGCAAGATGCTGAGGACTTAACCTTTTGAGTACTCCAACTAGGCCTTAGGTTGGACTAGGCTCACACCTGCTCCGTACCAGGTTACCCCCCCCTGGGTGTATGTGTGCTTTGCAAATCTGCAGAACATAACATAAGATAATAAACATAAAATAACATGATAACATAACATGAAATACAATCCTCAGGTCACTATTTAATGCATAAAAATTATGTTACTAGCTGGTCAATGTTAGTGGCATGCCCGTATTCAATTGCATATGACCTCTATCTCCTAAAAAGGTAGTTCTGCAATACAAATCTAACTGATCTTTGTAAGAATATAGTGGCACTGAGGTCCGGGGACCTGAATGGCCCTCTTGTCCCCATTAGAGACTGTTTTATACTATCAAATCAGTGGATGGGGTAAAATTTCAGTTTTTGTATGTGGACCCATGTTGGCCCTGTTACATCAATGATGTAGGGGATAATTGATCCTCATTTTGAATTAGTCCTTGCTGATATGATGTATCACTATGGGATGATAGACTTCAAATTTTAGAATATTCCCTTGCCTCCTCATCACGGTTCACACACTAAAGTAATTCAATCCCCTCATAGTTAAAAAGGTGATACTAATGATTTAGGTATTTAATGAAGTTTATCAACCACATTGCCATCATAAGTAAAAGGGTTTAATTGACCTATAGGCTTTCTATTTAGCCATAGTCACTTTTAAGTAAATTACAAGAAAACTCTACACATTATTTTCCTGTAAATTATGTTGAACATATTTCCTGCCTTGAGGCATTCACTTATCTCAGTTAAAGTGAAGACTGTCTCCCGCCATAAACATTGGTAAAGTTATCATCAATCAGGTAACAATACTTCTTGGAGATTTGCCAAATGCATTTCATATGCACTCAGCCTAACCCAAAAGACACAACCTTCTGATGAACTTTATCTTTCTTGATCTACAATGTAATATTACAAAAGAAGTTTGCCACATGTGTCAGGTTTTTTTCTTTAATACATACAAGTATCATATAAGTCAGTCCTGATTGTATGCCAGCACAAGAACACTAACTCTTTAGAGTCTGATTGTAGCAGGCATAGGACCCAGAAAACTAATATTCTGTATGGTAATGCTAATAGTATATGCAAGATCACTTTAGCAGTTGGGTCTCTATTTGGCATGCACACTTTCCAAGTAAGGACAACAATCATAGTTAGGATAGGTCAGATACATATCCTAAATAAACCTGTGGTCTACCTCTGTTGGCATGGCAAAGAGCAGTCAGACTTAACTTAAGAGACAAAGGGGGTCATTCCAACCCTGGCGGTCGGTGTTAAAGCGGCGGCCAACCCGCAAACAGGCAGGCGGCCAAAAAAAAGGAAATCCGACCCTGGCGGGAACCGCCAACACAGCCCGCCACTTTACCACTCCGACCGCCACGGCGATAAAAACACAGCGGAAACAGACTTCGAACGGGAAAACGCTCACCTCCATACACCCCACAAGGAATCTGGACAGCATGGAACCCGAACCACACATCCTACCAGCTATTGTCTACCTGCTCCTCTACCAGGAGCACGAACGCCGGCGCAGAAGACAACGGTGAGTACTGCACCTACGACACAGGGGAGGGGGAAGGCAAAAAATTACGGGGACACACATACGCCACACACCCACCCCCACCCTCACCCACTACAACACACACATCAATGCAGAGCAACAAGTCAGAGTGACACCCCCCAACCCCCCCGGAAGAATGCAAAGACAAAATAAAATGATCATTAAAAATGAAATATAATATAGCATAATTGAAGTTAAGTGAAATATGAAAATATAAATAAAATATATTACATCATGAACAATATATACATAGGTCAAAAGTCCGGCCCATATTGGCTATCATCCATTGTTCGTGGGCCAATGGGCCTAAACACATGGGCAAAGCCCACACACGAGACCCGATTCCATTGGAGAGAACACTGCAGGGGCATCAGATAGTAAAACGACAGGCACCTCAGGGGGAAGGGAAGGGGGGCACCTCAGCCAGTTCAGTCCACGACGCCAGATCCACGAGCGGACTCCATGCCCACTGTACCATCCTGGGGAGTGCAAAGCCACAGTCTCACATGTCTCAACAGTGGGTGGGTTGCCCACTGTACCATCCTGGGGAGTGCAAAGCCACAGTCCATTAAGTGGATTACAGACTCCACTGGTTCTGGAGGAGGCATGGTGCCCAGAGTGCTTCGTGAAGCCCTGGCCGACACAGATCCAGCCCTGCCAATGGGCCAGCGGTGCTTGAGATGAAGGGCCCAGCGGAGCGGTGCTTGACAGGAAGGGCCCAGCGGAGCGGTGCTTGACAGGAAGGGCCCAGCGGAGCAGGGCTTGACAGGAAGGGCCCAGCAGAGCGCTGCTTGAGATGAAGGGCCCAGCGGAGCGGTGCTTGAGATGAAGGGCCCAGCGGAGCGGTGCTTGACAGGAAGGGCCCAGCGGAGCGGTGCTTGTCACGGCGGGGCCCTGTTCAGCGGTGCTTGTCACGGCAGGGCCCTGTTCAGCGGTGCTTGTCACGGCGGGGCCCTGTTCAGCGGTGCCTGCCACGGCGGGGCCCTGTTCAGCGGTGCTTGTCACGGCGGGGCCCTGTTCTGCGGTTCTTGTCACGGCGGGGCCCTGTTCAGCGGTGCTTGTCACGGCGGGGCCCTGTTCAGCGGTGCCTGCCACGGCGGGGCCCTGTTCAGCGGTGCTTGTCACGGCGGGGCCCTGTTCAGCGGTGCTTGTCACGGCGGGGCCCTGTTCAGCGGTGCTTGTCACGGCGGGGCCCTGTTCAGCGGTGCTTGCCACAGCGGGGCCCTGTTCAGCGGTGCTTGACATGTGTTCCCAGGGAACCAGATCGGGCCAATATTTTCCACTCAGTCGCCATCCGACCTTTCGCTTGCGGGGCCCTCCTGTGCTGGAGTCCTGGGCCCGTGGGTGTCCTCCTTCACACCCGAAATGGGGCTGGTGGGGCCCTCCTGGGCAGCTCGCCTGCTGCCAGAAATGTCCGCCCTGCTGCCCTTGCCCTCCTTCGCCAATTCTCTGGGACCCTTGCCTCCCTTTGTGGATGTGCCAGGTGACGGTGCCAGGGTATTGCCTTTGGGGGCTGCCGTCTCTGGCCTCTCGCGCCGGCCCTTCCCTTTTTTAGTTTTTTTCCCAGGGGGTGGGCTGGCTGTCCCCTTGCTGCTGGCCGATGTTGCTGCCCTAGAAGCTGGTGGACTCCAATAGCCCTGGACTATGGTCCTTGTAGGTGCAGGGCTTGTGGTGGCTGAGGTGCTGTTTGGACTCTTACGAGATGGAGGGGGTGGGTCAGGTGATGCAAAGAGGTTAATTTTGGAGAGGAAAACCATTTTAGGAGCAGTGGGAAGGGTAGGTGCAGTGGGTATGGGAGTGGAGGAAGAGGATGTGGTTGTAGGAGAGTCAAGTGTGCTGTCTTTGGGTGCAGGTGCTTGTGACGGAGGCTGTCGTGAGGTGGATGGCTGTTGGGTGGGTGGCTGCCTGCGTTTGTGTGGTTTGGAAGAGGGGCTGACAGACACATTGGGAGAGGACACAGGGGACGTGTAAATGACAGTGGGTGTGGTGACTGCACGTGTGCGGAGTGTTCTGGTGGGTGTGCTGGTGATGGACGTACTGGCTGATGGTGGTGTGCATGCAGGTGTGAGTGGAGACGTCACAGGGAGGAAGGAGGGAGACGAGGAGGAGGGGGACACAGAGGAGGCAGTGGCTGTTGGCATGTCTGCATGTGGATGTTGCATGTGTGAATGCTTGTGTGATCTGTGGTGCTTATGTCTGGATGAGCTGCCCTTGGGTGTTGATGTGTGTGCAGGCTGGTCTGTAGGTGTGGCTGGGATAGGCAGAGGAACAGGGGAGTGGGACTGGGATAAGGAAATTGGAGGGGGGAGGCAGGAGACAGGGACAATGGCTGCCGTCAGTGCTGAGGCCAGAGCGTTGAACGATCGCTGATGGGCAGCCTGACCCGAATGAATGCCCTCCAGGTATGCATTGCTCCGGTGCACCTCCCTTTCTACACCCTGGATGGCATTCAAAAGGGTAGACTGCCCAACAATGAGCGTCTGGAGGAGGTCAATGATCTCCTCACTGAGGGCAGCAGGGGTAACTTGGGCAGGCCCTGAGGTGCCTGGGGCGAAGGAGATGCCCGCCTTCCTGGCCGAGCGGGCACGGGGCGAACGCTGAGGGGCTGCTTGGAGGGCGGAGCTGGTGCGCGGGGTGGCGGCTGTACCTGTTGTAGCGGTGGGCACGGATGTTGCCGCCACCACAAGGGAGCTCCCTTCCGAGGACGTGTCGGTGTCGCTGACGTCTCCACGGGTCCCCGTTGTGGAGCTCCCCTCGCCCTCCGTCTCACTGGTGAACTCAGAGTCGGTTGCATGGCCCTCCGGGGCCATGTGAGATGCAGCTCCCTCGTGCTCCGATGCCACTTCTCCTCCGCCTGATGATGCTAATGCACACATGAACAGGAAGACCACAAAAAAGGGGGGGGGGAGAAAAAATGACATGTTGAGTGCATGCATTGGCGACACCGTTGGCGGAGAGGACAGACACAGAAGCCCCCTGCACTACGCCGCGCACTCGGTGTACACTACTCAATTATTGTGACTTGGCCTACAAGCCTATGGACGACAACTGCACACATAGGTGACCCAGGGCCATGGATAGCTGTACTTAGCACCCTACAGAGGTGGGGGGCGGGGGCACAAGGACATGCCTTACGGAGGGGACCAGCCTACAGAAATCGCCGTGGCCTAGAGATACCCACAGCCCTCCTCCCCCACCAAGACACCTCCACTGTGCGCTAACATAGCAGAATGTGCTGGTACTCACCCCTTTGTGTCTGCTGTGATGTCCACACGCGCCCATCCTAATCGGGGTAGGCCACCGCCAGGATCCGGGACATCAGGGGGTCAATTGACGGGAGCCACCCCTCCTACGTTGGGAGGCCATCCCCAGCAGAGCCTCTGCGGTGTTCCGGCTCCCGCGGCGGATGTCCTCCCACCTCTTGCGGCAGTGGGTACCCCGTCTGTTGTGGACCCCCAGGGTCCTGACATCCTTGGCGATGGCACGCCAAATGTCGATCTTCTGATGGGCGCTGACCTATGTGACATGGACAGGGTGGGAAAAAAAAAAATCATCATTTTCTGCATGGTCGATGTGAGTGGCCCCCCTCCCCAACCTTGCCATATGGCACATGCTCTCATCTGTCGTGCGATGCATGCCTCATTCGCTCCCCTCCCCACCATCTTTCATCCACCCCACTCAACACAGGCATTGCCCACAAAGCATGGTCCCAGTGTACTTACCTGTTGGTCTGGAGGACCGTAGAGTAGCGCATACTGGGGGAGGACCCCATCCACAAGTTTCTCCAATTCCTCAGATGTGAAGGCAGGGGCCCTTTCCCCAGTCGCAGCAGCCATTGTATCTTCCAGACCGAGGTCACAGCAGCACTTGCAGTATAGGTCCTCTCCTGTGGATGATCAGGTCTCGAGTGATTAAGCAGATAGAAGATGGCGGTCACACCCGCGGCGGTGCGTACCACGACCGCCGGCGCACATCGTCATTGGCTCCTGAGACCCATAGGTTTCAATGTTAACCAATGCTGGTTTGCGCCGCGGTCTTCGACCGCCTACCGCCACGGTGTGCCACGCCAGCGCATTGACCTCACATCCCACTGTCACACTTCACAGGTCAGGCAGCCGCCATTTCAAGGGCCCACATGGCTTAATTTGTACTGCACCACACAGGCCTAGGCCTTGCATTGCCACTCATACAAGCCATTCAATGCATAGCGATTCGTGTTCTGTGCAAGCTGTGGTTACATACCTGTGGGTTGCTTGACTCTGTGCTCCATGTTGTCCTTCCTAGGCACCGTCCGCTGGGACTTGCGAGGAGATGGAGGAATGTTCCAGTGTACAGACCGCTGGTGGACCTGTCGACAATGGAAGAAAGACATGTCATACTGACATACAGACTTGACCGAGCCACTATACAGGAACTGTGTGCCCAGCTGGAGCCAGACCTGATGTCCCCCATTCGTCAACCCACAGGGATTCCCCCTCTGGTGCAGGTTCTGTCAGTACTCCATTTTTTGGCAAGTGGATCATTCCAAACAACAGTGGCCATATCATCAGGGATGTCTCAGCCTATGTTTTCTAAGGTTTTGTCCAGAGTGCCCTGATGAAATACATGCAGAGATACATTGTTTTCCCTGAGGTGGGTGAATTGGCTACAGTGAAGGGTGATTTCTATGCCCTTGGCCATATCCCCAACATCATTGGTGCCATTGATGGGATCCATGTGGCTTTGGTTCCCCCCAGTGAAAGTGAGCAGGTGTACAGGAACAGAAAAAGTTATCATTCGATGAATGTCCAGGTGGTCTGTTTGGCTGACCAGTACATCTCCCATGTTAATGCAAAATTCCCTGGGTAAGTGCATGACGCGTACATCATGCGAAATAGCAGCATCCCTTACGTGATGGAACAGCTACAGAGACACCGTGTGTGGCTAATTGGTGACTCTGGTTAACCCAACCTGTCGTGGCTACTGACCCCAGTGAGGAATCCCAGGACAAGGGCAGAGGAACGGTACAATGAGGCCCATGGGCGTACTAGGAGGGTGATCGAGCAGACCTCCGGCCTCCTGAAGGCCAGGTTTAGGTGCCTGCATATGACAGGTGGATCCCTAATGTACTCACCAAAGAAGGTGTGCCATATCATCGTGGCCTGCTGTATGCTTCACATCCTGGCTTTGCGACGCCAGGTGCCTTTCCTGCAGGAGGATGGTCCAGATGGTGGTGTTGTAGCAGCTGTGGAGCCTGTGGAGAGTGAAGAGGAGGAAGACGACGGGGACGACACAGACAACAGGGACACAGTGATACAACAGTATTTTCATTAGCACACAGGTACGAATCAACCCGCCATTTTACATTTACTTAAAGTCTCCTGCCTCTCTACTGTCTGTGTTTCCCCCCAGTTCCTGTTAACTGAGTTGTGGCTTTCCCTTCCGTTTTCAGAGCTGTGGGCCCCACTGCGTGACCTCTGCTTTGTTTGCCCATGGACTACAGCTGTGTGACAGTGGTATGTTGTCATTACAATGTAACTGAACATTTTGGCAACGTTATGTCTAATACATTTGTTCAAAATACAAGCAGACTCCAGATTTTTTAAGTGCAATAAGTGATTTTATTAAGGTGCTAAATTTAGGGACATGATTGTAAAACGGTGATGGGTGATGGTGGAGTAATGTCCATGGCAGAGTCCAGTTTTCAGTCTCACAGGTGCATTGTCCATATGCCTGTGGAAGGATGGAGCAGGGGCAGTTTAAGTTTGGACAGGGTGACAATGTGGGAAAGTGGGATGACATCAGGGGGTATCGTTTGCTGCCGGGGGTCTTGGCATCCTACTCTGTCTTCTTGTGAGATCTCAGGTACCGCTTGCGGGGTGGTTCTTCTTCTGCAGGAGGTGGGGTTCTGGTGGCCTGTCGTTGTGTGGGGGCCTCCTGTCCACTAGCGCCGGCGGAGGTGGTAGGCTGTTCCTGGTCCAGGCTAGTGACAGGGGCCCTTTGTGGTGCCACATGGTCCCGCAATGTGGTGACTATCTGGTTAAGGGCCACGACGATGGTCCCCATTGCAGAACTAATGTTTCTCAGTTCCTCTCTGAACCCCATGTACTGTTCCTCCTGCAGTACCTGGATCTCCTGGAACCTGGCCAGTACTGTAGCCATCGTCTCCTGGGAGCGGTGATATGCTCCCATGATGGAGGAGAGGGCCTCTTGGAGAGTCAGTTCCCTGGGCCTGTCCCCCCCCTGTCGCACAGCAGCCCTCCCAGTTCCCCTGTTTCCCTGGGCCTCTGTCCCCTGGACCGTGTGCCCACTACCACTGCCCCCAGGTCCCTGTTGTTGTTGGGGTGGTAGGTCAACCTGGGTGCCCTGTAGTGGTGGACACACCGCTGATTGACGTGTCCTGGAGACAGCGGCATGGGCCCTCTGGGTGGGAGCTGTGCTGGTGTTCCCAGAGGGGGTTAGGTCTGCTGTAGCCTGTGGCTGTCTGTGGGGAACCAACTGTCCCGAGGTCCCCGATGGGCCGGGCTGGTCATCTGGGTCCAGGGAGACAGAGCTGCTGTCATCACTGGGGGCCTCTTCTGGGGGTGGGATGGACATCTCTGGACCCTCCTGGGTGGTGTGGTGGCGTTCGGGCCCTGCAGGGGTATAAGAGTATGGTTATTGCTTCTGTGTGTGCCATTTCGTGTAATGGGTGGGTGGCCGTGTACCCCAGTGCAGGCATTCCCTTGTGGGGGCTTTTGTGATGGTGGCTTGTGGGGAAGATGGGTATGTGCAGTGGGCATGCTTTGGTGATGGGTGTCCATGCTTTGGGGAGGCATGCAGGGCTAGGTTTTGGGATGGGTGGGTTGTGATGGTGAGCCATTTGTAAGGAGCTGGTGTGATGGGGTGGGGGTGAGGGTGGGGGTATGATTTGGCATGCAGGTGGGGTGGGGGGAATGAAGTAGTGAAGATTTGACTTACCAGAGTCCATTCCTCCGCCTACTCCTGCGAGGCTCTCAGGATGCAGGATGTGCAAGACTTCCTCCTCCCATGCTGTGAATTCTGGGGGAGTAGGTGGGGGTCCGCCGCCAGTCCGCTGTACCGCGATGTTGTGCCTTGATACCATGGAACGCACCTTCCCCCGTAGGTCGTTCCACCACTTCCTGATGTTGTCCCGATTGCGTGGATGCTGTCCCACAGCGTTGACTCTGTCCACTATTCTGCTCGATAGCTCCATCTTCCTGGCAATGGTGGTGCACTGCACCTGTGCCCCGAAGAGCTGGGGCTCTACACGAACTATTTCCTCTACTATGACCCTGAGTTCGGCGTCAGAGAACCTGGGGTGTCTTTGGGGAGGCATGGGGTGGTGTGGATGAGGTGAGGGGTGGTGTATGTGTTGTAGAGTGTGGTGAGTGTGGTGGTGTATGGTGTTTTGTGCGTGGAAATTGTGTGGGTGATGTTGTGAATTGCCTCTGTGTGATGGTCTACTCTATGCTGTGCTGTCTCTCTCTGTCCTTCAGTCGCAATTGTGGTCGTAAGGGTTTGTGGGTGATGTGGGTGTGTGTTTTATATTTAATTGGGTGTGTGGGAGTGGTGTGTGTATGTGTCTCAGGTGTGTGTATTTTGAATTGTCCAACGTGGTAGTGTTTTGTAAAGGTGTGTGTATTTTGACCGCAGCGGTGTGTACCGCCAATGGAATACCGCGGGGATTTGTGGGTCGGAATGGCATGGGTGTATTTCTGTTGGCGTGACGGTGGAGGTTTGGTCATCGCCAGTTTAGCGCTGGCCGTTGCTGTGGCGGACTTTTGTGGATGTCGGCTTTTTGGCGGTTTGCCAGTTGCGGGTCAGAATGACCGTGGCGGTTTACCGCGACCGCGGCGGTGTTATGGCGGTCTTCTGACCGGCGGTATGCGCCTTTTACCGCTGAGGTCAGAATGACCACCAATGTGTAAAGTATTTGGGCAACACTTAAATTACAGTAACACACCGAAAAAAACACAAAAAGACTTCACACCAGTTTAGACAATAGAGAATATTTGTATGAGTAAAACAAGACCAAAGTGACAACAATCCAATAAGTAGATCATAAGATATGCAATTTAGAGTTTTAGGTGAAAATAGCACATACAAATGCAAAGAGTCAACTGTGGTTATCTGGTCACACTAGACTGGGACAAAGAGAAATGTTCAGGCCGACTCCAATAAAGTGCAGGCTGGATACAGAGATCCCCTAAGCCCACCTACCACAGTACCTTTAATCCTCATGCGTGGTCTGTGCTGCATTGGTTTGTGAGGCTTGGAAGTGGTTCCAGTGAGGACCACAGAGGGCAAAACAGTTTAGACCCACTTCCAACGGCCTAGGACTGGAGTTTTACTTCTTTACAGGACAGACTCACAGATGGCAGAGTGCAAGTGTAGGGGTAGGTTGGTTGGAATTCTTTTTGTGTCCTTGAGACTTCAAAAAAACAGGAGGTCAGTCAGCTGGTCTTTGGTTGGTTTCACTCTGTGTTCTGGCTTGTAAGGCTTCAGATCCAGCCCATCTCACTCCCAGGCAAGATGGCAGCAGGTGCAGGTCAACAAGGCAAAGCAGGAGTCCAGCAAAGTAGCTGTCCGACAGAGTGGCAATCCATTCAGTGGCACAGCAGCCCTTCTTCCTGGCAGAGTATCCACAGGTCCAAAAATATACTGAAGTGGTAGTGTCTGAGGTCCAATATGTATACTTTGATACCCTGGTTCTGGAAGGTGCAAGAAGCTTCTAGATGCATGCCTTAGAAGTGCAGAGATGTCCTTCCTCCCCTGTCTTGGCTCCAAGCTGTCAGGAGTGACAATGCAGGGCATCTAAGCCCTATTGTTTGTGGACAGTACAAGCCTATTCAGGGTAAGTGAGGCAATGCTTAGCTCCTTTCACATCAAGCCAGTTAATGGCCTATCCCATTATGTGTGGCCGTCTAGATGGAATGCACAAGGCCCAGCTGTCATCCACCCCAGACGTATATTAGAGACAGGCAGCAGGCACACAGGGCTAAGAGCAGAAAAATGCCAACTTTCAAAAGTGGCATTTTATAGTTGTAATTATCAATCAATCAATCAATATTTGTAAAGTGTGACTTTTCTATCTGCGGGATATCCAGGCAGTAGGGCGTGACGCTACGTAACTTGTGGCCCCTCATTGAAGAGCCGGGTCTTGAGCTTGTTCCTGAAATTGGGGAGTGTGTGGTTATGAGGTGGAGAGGGAGGTTGTTGCATGCTTTGGTAGCAAGATACAAGAAGGAGCAGCCTCCGCAGCAACTCTGGCTGATGTGTGGGACGTGAACTAGGGAGAGGGAGGTCAATCAGAGTTTTCTGGCAGGTCTGTGAAAAGTCAGCCGGTGGTTAATGTGTTTTGGTTTGTTGTTTTGGAGGGCTTTAAAGGCCAGGGTCAAGACCTTGAATTGACATTTCTTGGGTACTGTCAGCCAGTGCAGACTTCTGGGGTGTTGGGTGATGCTGGATTGTTTAGGAAGATCAAGGATGAGTCTTTCTGTGGAGTTCTGGACAGTTTGTAAGTGACTGAGGAGTTGGGAGGTGGCTCCAAGTTAGAGTTGATTCTTGTAGTCCAGTCTGCTGGTAATTAAAACTTGGGTTACCGTTCTTCAGGAATCGACTGAGATCCATCTGAAAATCTTTAGTAGCATGCAGAGGAGGAGAAAACAGGAGGTGGCAACTGTGTTTATCTGTTGCTAGAAGGTGAGTTTGCTGTGAATGATGATGTCTAGGTTGCGAGCATGGTCGTTTGGGGAAGGGGGTTTCATTGTTTCTGAAGATGATCACTTCTGTCGTATCCATGTTTAGTTTTAAGCAGTTGTTTCTCACCCACTCTACTACATTGCCCATGGCATTGTAGAAATTGGTTTTCTGGGTGACATGGTCTTCAGAGATGATAGTATGAGTTGTGTGTCTTTGACTGATGAGATGATTTTGAGTCCGTGGCTGCTGATGATGTCTTCCAGAGGATCATGTAGGTGTTGAAGAGGGTGGGGCTGAGCAAGGATCCATGGGGAACTCTGCACATTATGTTGACCTGGGAGGGTTTGATTGTGTTCTTGGTGACAGCAGGACAAGAGAACTCTCTCACAATGCTGAAGAGCCCCCTGGAACGGTTGGTGTTCTTCTTCATGCTGTTGATCAGGGTGCTCTTCTTTGTTTCTCTGAAGTGGTGATGGTATTTGTTGAGGGCAGCTTCGAAGGTGGTGCGGTTGCCTTTCTAGCTATTTGTATTCTCTCTTCAGGTGACGAAGTTTAGACGTGAACCACCCTTCGGGCCTGCTGGCCCTTCTCGTGTTGGACAATTTCGTTGGTGCAGTTGAGGATCAAGTCAGAGAAGTTGGAGAGTCTTGCTTGCTGTTGCCGATAGGGTCAGGTCTGTTGGTGTTGAGGGTGGTGGAATATTGAGTCTTGGTAATTTTTTAGTGTGGAGGTACCGGAGTAAGGGTCTCAGCATGCTTGTTATGATGAGGTGGTCAGTCCATGTTAGCTTCATAGTGTAAGAAAATGTTATCCTGTCATTGGTAGTGAAAATGGATCCAGTGTGTGTCCGGCATTGTGAGTGGAAGTGCTGACCAGTTGTTTGAGACTGATGTTTTTTTGAATTGGCAAGAAGATGGTAGAGATGCAGTTGTTGAGGTTGTCGAGATGGAATTTAGGTCCCCAAGAAGGATGCTGTGTTTGGAGTCAATGGTCTTGGGGAGGTGAACTTGGTGATTGTTTTGCAGAAGGCAGGTTGGGAGCCCGGGGCTTTGTACATGAGGGTTCCTCTGATGGTGGTTTTGACATTGGTTGGGATCTGGAAGTTGAGATGTTCCATGATGGGGTTCGATTCATCCTCAGAGGTGTTGCAGAGGAGGCTCTCTTTATGGATGATGGTAATGTCTCCTCCGTGTTTGTTGTGTCAGTCTTTGTGGATAGGTTTGCACCCTTGGGGATTGTGCAGGTGATGTCGGGCAATGCTGCAGGGGTGAGTCAGGTTTCTGTGATGAGCATCAGATCCGGTTGGAGAGTGGTTATGGCGTCTCATACTTCTGTGGTGTGTTTTCGGAGTAACCTTACATTGAGAAGGAGACAGTTGAGTTTGTTCATGCCATGGGTGTCTGTTGTCAGGATTTCAGTGTTGCAGGTGAACCGTCACCAGTGGCAGGTTAAAGGTCCTACCGTGGTCCCGGGCTCACACTGCAGCAATTCTTGACTCATTTCCTGGGGGCTAGGTCCTGTAGTTTGGTGGTCGCATAGTGGCTGGTAGCCAGAAAGCCAGTGTTTCTGGTGCTGGGTGCAGTCTAGGTATGGACAGGTAAAGATGGGCTTGCCTTTGGTGTGCCAGTGGTGCGTCAGCAGTGCACCAGTGGCATGTCCGCTGCATGCACATGCTGTGCAGCCACTCTGCGGCCTCCATTAATTAGGTCATGGGGAGGAAGGGAGGGGCACTGAGTGGCAGTGGGTGGGCTGGAGTGGCAAAGCAGGAGAAAACAGTGGGAAAACAGCAGGGCACTCAGGCATGAGATAAAAGGCTAAACAATACAGGACAATAATAATAATAAATAAAATGCTCAAATACTAGGAAAGACTACTGGAAAAGTCCCAATGAGGTCTCCATTAAGTAGACCCTGGGAGGGAGGAGCGCTGGGTGGCGGTGGATGGGCTGGAGCTGCAGTGGTGGGAGTATATGGCGGGAAAACAGCAGGGCAAACAGGCACAATTGAAAAGGCTAAACAGTACACAACAATAATAATAAACAAAATGCTCAACACTAGAAAGTTTTATTGGCAAAACTAAGTCAAAACAGCACAAAATGGCACAAAGAGATGATTATAATGACCAAAATGCTCAATTACAAGAAAGATATTACTGCTAACAGGTAGGGGTGAAAACACAAGGGAGATACGGCTATTGTCAATAGTAGCGCTCTCAGTATGGATACTGAGGTTCTACAACACAGCTTAGGACAGCGGTGGGAGGCAGCCAGATGGTGAGGGAGAGCTGGCGTTGGGACCTGACTTTACCATTAAAGAGTAGTTATCATTACAGTTCCATAGGTGCAAAACGTGGCAGCTCTACCTCCTTCTACTCAGGAATGACACTTAATAAATGTATTAAGGAATCCCTAATGTTAACCAATGACAGGGGTGTGACTCACAGTAGTAAAAAATGAATTTGGTAGTTTTTCACTACTAGCCCATGTGAAACTAAAAACGTATGTCCTTCCTTTTACTTAAATAGCGCCCTGCTCTTTGGGCTACCTAGGGTCTACCCAGGGGTATGTGTAATAAAAGGGCAGTTTAAGGCTTTGCAATGGGCTTTTAAATGCCAAGTCGACATGGCAGCGAAATACTCATACTGGATTTGCAGTTGCAGGCCTGAAACATGTTCAAAGGGCTACTTAAGTAGGTGGCACAATCAGTGCCGCTTCCCACTAGCAGCATTTAATTTACAGGCCCTGGGATTATTTAGTGCTCTTTTGCTACAGACTTATAAGTAAATGAAATATGCCAATGTTAGCATGTTTTAGGGAAAGAGTACATGGACTTTAGCATTGGCTAGCTGTGTCAAAGTGCCCAGAGTCCTAACAAAAACCAAAATGAATTCAGCATAAAGGGGAGGAGGAAGGCAAAATAGCAGAAAGGGCTACTTCCAACAATCCCCATATTATTTTCTGACATTATTTTTAGAGTTGTAAGTTGACACCAGTTACACTAACAAAATAGAGATCTGAATGTTCTACTTTCTGAAAGATGAAGAAATATGTTCAGTGATTAAAATTACAAGGCCATCCTGCCTTGTACAAATCAGACTGGAAGGAAATAGAAATAACTACATATGCCTGCCTTCTGTGTGGTTCGGCAACTTTAGTATTGCTAGCATTCCCAAGTAATGACCCATGAAACTGCTGGGAGTTCCATCTTCTCTGTTCGTGGACTATAATTAGAAGACAAATTGTAAAGAGAGAAGTAATCATAGCTGATTGCAAAGGGGGCATTCTGAAGTTCGGACATCTGACTGCAGACCTGATGGTTTTATAGGGTAAGCAGAGGTACTTACATGGCTTGGGTAGAAATAATTAGGGAACACTAATGATCATTAAGCCAATGTAACAATAAAAAAAAACATACATAGGTTTTTGGTAAGGACTAGGCTAATTGATTGGGTAATGTAGGAATGTGTAATAAATTATATGCTTAGAGTTTTACTAATGTTCATTTTGTTCTAGACTGTGACTGCTGAGATTATCATGTTATTACAATCATTCTGATACACAAGAACAGTTGTTAGACCTGACAGCCTTAGGGTGGTCACCCCTAACATTTTGCCTGCCTCCCTCCTCTTTTGAGACACTGTATTTGCTGTTTTTTAGACTCTGCGCCCTTTACCACTGCTAACAAGTGCTAAAGCGCATATGCTCTCTCCCTTTAAACATGGTAACATTGGATCACACACAAATGGGCTATTTACTTATAAGTCCCTAGTAGAGAGCACTATATGTGCCCTGGGCCTGTAGATTAAAAGCTACTAGTGGGCCTGCAGCACTGATTGTGCCACCCACTTCAGTAGACCCCTTATCCTTGTCTCAGGCCTGCCATTGCAAGGCCTGTGTGTGCAGTTTCACTGCCAATTCAGATTGGCATTTAAAAGTACTTGCCAAACCTAAAACTTCCCTTTTTCTACATATAAGTCACCCCTAAGGTGTGCCCTAGGTAACTCCTAGAGCAGGGTGCTGTGTAGGTAAAAGGTAGGACATGTGCCTGTAGTGTAAAACTCCTAAATTTGTTTTTACACTACTGTGAGTCCTGCTTCCTTCATAGGCTAACATTGGGGCTGCCCTCATACATCGTTTGAGTGGTAGTTGCTGATCTGAAAGGAGTAGGAAGGTCGTATTTAGTATGGTCAGAATGGTAGTACAAAATCTTGCTGACTGGTGAAGTTGGATTTAATATTAATATTTTAGAAATGCCACCTATAGAAATTGAGCAGTTCCCTGCACTTCAATCTTTCTGTGCCTTACAATCCACGTTTGGCTGGGTTTATTTGACAGCTCCTTGTGCATTCACTCAGACACACCCCAAACACAGGGTACTCAGCCTCACTTGTATACATCTGCATTTTGAATGGGTCTTCCTGGGCTGGGAGGGTGGAGGGCCTGCTCTCACACAAAGGACTGCCACACCCCCTACTGGAACCCTGGCAGACAGGATTGAACTGAAAGGGGGCCTGGTGCACTTCTAAGCCACTCTTTGAAGTCTCCCCCACTTCAAAGTCACATTTGGGTATAAAACAGGGCCGCTTCCCTACCACCTCAGACACTTCCTGGAGAAGATTCCTGAACCAGAACCTGCACCCTGACAAGAAGAACTGCCTGGCTGTCTAAAGGACTCACCTGACTGCTTTCTGAAGATGACTGTTGCCTTGCTGTTGCCCTGCTGTCTTGCTGCTCTCTGGCTTTGCTGCAGAAGTGCTCTCCAAGGGCTTGGATAGAGCTTGCCTCCTGTTCCCTGAAGTCTTAAAACCAACAAGGCTTCTCTCCTGCAGCTGAAATCCCCGTGTGGTGACAATTTGACCCACTGCCTGCCAAGAACGACGCACAGCCTGCTCGCGTTCAAAAATTCACTGCACATCAAGTCCGGAACTACGCAGCCCGACTTCACAACAGAAAGTCAAAGCAGCGGCAGTGATGCGACCGGAACTTCAACGCACAGCCCTACTGGATCGACACAAGCCAACTCAAAATGATGCTGCCTGACTTCCTGAGAGGAATCAATGCAGCTCCTGCAGTGCGGAAGAAAATTCCACACATCGCCTACCAGAATTGATGCAGCTGCTGTGACTTCGCTCCGCAAGCCCAGGATTCCACACATCATCCCCCGGGCATCTGAAAACCGCTCAACCCGAAAAGGATCCAAATCCTCGCTCTAGAGATCGATGCAACATCTTCCCCTCATGAAAAATAACCACGCAAGTCCGTGTGTGAAGGGGCGAAACCGACGCACACTCACCGTTTTCCACACATCCCCTCCCCTGCGATCCCTTGCAAGGATTTTTCAATGCAAACCAGGTACTTTGCCCTGCAAGAAACATTTGTTGTTTCTAGGAGAACTTAAGACATTTTTTATTGCTTTTACAGTAATCTTTTAATTCTAAAGATACTTGATATCACTTTCAGTGATATCCCTACATTTGCTTATTTCATCTTTAATCGTTTTGACCCGCATTTATCCAGATAAATATTATATATTTTTCTAAACACTGTGTGGTGTATTTTGTGGTGTAATATTGTGGTATGGTATTATTGATTGCACAAATACTTTACACTTTGTCTTCTAAGTTAAGCCTAACTGCTCAGTGCCAAGCTACCAAAGGGTGGGCACAGGATCATTTGTATTGTGTGTGACTTACCCTAACTAGAGTGAGGGTCCTTGCTTGGACATGGGTTAACCTGACTGCCAACACCTGTGGTACAATAGATAACAGTAAGTTGAAAATACCAAGAACTATGTGTGTCTACTGTTTCTAAGGGACAGGATATGAATCTGTATCTATATCTATACTCTCCCTGCTGATGACAGCTACTCTGACAGATTTGTTTGACTCGTAATGCTCCTTATCTGAATGAGCCAAATATTTTAGAGAGGAGCGAGAGGACCCTTCCAGTTCTATTTTTCTGTGAACAGAGTACACTATGTAATACTCCTCTTGAGACTTAGGAGATCTACCTGGTTGTGCCCCTCCACCATGATGTTGAGTTCATAATATGGTACCTTAATGCAGGACTCAACCCTTAATATCCCCCAAGCACCTAAAACCTTGGAGATAATCTAAACACACACAGTGTTGATTGGAGACTTCAGAGGTATTTCACAATCTTCAGAAAATAGAATAGGCAATCTTTGGGGGTTTGTTAGACACTTTACAGTTGCAAAGGATCAGAATGTATCATGAGCATCATTATTGAGTCTTTGTGACAATAGCTTGGGACTCAGAGGATATATAATTGGATGCAGCGGAGATGTATTTGCCCAAAAGATGTTTTCTAAAATGTGACAGATTTTACAGACCCTAAAATCACTCCACCCACTCCCCAACATGAATGCCTCACTATGTACTAATCTGAGAACCTTTTTAAAGACAACAATCTAAATATCCAAGTAATCTTTTAGAATGTAAGGATAATGAGCTCACTGGTGATGCTCAAACTATAAGAATGCCCCTAGCTCCTGGGAAGTTGCCACAGATCATGCCTCCTAATGAAACCAAACTAATAGGGTTCCTCTATCAGTGCTAATCAGGCTCTCCTCGGATCCCTTTCCTCCTCCGGTTTTGATGCAAATAAGGAAAATGCTAAGCCCAATCTACCGGATCTTGTTGGTACCTCACTAAGCTCTTGGATAGTCCCTGCTCTCATGGAAAAGGGTGAACATCACCCCCCTCCTCAAGAAATGAAATGTAGACCCAGAATTCCTTGATAACTTTAGACCCATCTCTCTGCTCCTGGGGGTCTCTAAGGTTATTGAGAAGATTGTAAATACCCAACTGTTGGCTTACCTGAACACCTTCAATGTCCTTACCCCTCACAGTCTGGCCTCAGGGCCCTCCACAGCATGGAGACAGTGGTTATAGAAGTAACAGACTCCATTAAATTTGAGCTGGATGGTGACACAAATGCAGCCCTAATTTTATTAGACCTCTCCATGGCATTTGAAAAGATCTTACATGACATCCTGGCACATCACCTGACATCTGTCAGTGTGGAGGGTCCTGCTCTAGCTTGGTTATGGTACTATTTGGGGCACAGAGAACAGGTTGTGTGGCTGAAGCTGTTCTACTCCAAGGTGAAGATCCTTTAGTGTGAAGCTCCTTCGGGCTTGGTCCTGAGGCCCATGTGTTTTAGTATCTACATGAGGCCACTGGCATACCTTTTTGAAACATTCAGTATCTAAGTAGTGTCATATGCAGGTGACACCCATCCACTGCTAACCTATGACAATAATACAACAGAATCTAGGTCCCCCCTGCCTGTCTGATCAGGGGCTTGACCGGTGATTTTCACCTCACCACCAACACCCACTGTGTTAGTTAAAAATCTAGGGGTGCTCAATGACACTTATGTATCCTTCAAATCCCAGATCTCATCTGTTGTTAACACCTCCTGTTGGTTATTGAGGATGCTGATCAATTTTCTGTACCTCCTGTCTGAGAAGCCCGGAAAATAGTAGTACAGGCCTTAATCCTTTCCAGAACAGACTGCGTAAACACACTGTACTTAGGAGCCCCGGACTATCTGATTCACTGACTTGAAATGGTACAAAATATGGCAATTGTTTAAACTTCCCAAGCATGCCTCCATCCCCCACCACTGTAACCTGGCTACCAGTTAAAAAGAGGATCAGTTTCAAATCACTGACAGTAGCTGTCTTCTATAATATGGGACTTAAATACCTGTCAAATACAATGGTTGAATAGTATCCTAAAAGAACTCTATGTTCCCAGCCCGCATAGTTGCTAACTATCCTCTTCACCAAACAGAAGAAATGGGACAGATCAGCCTGCTCGGTTTTTGCAACCAAGTACTGGAACTTGCTCCCTCATTCTCTCAGATGCATCCCGGAGAAGAAATCATTCTGCAAGCATCTAAAACTCACCAGTTTAAGCTGTTTTAGTGTGTGGGATGCCTTCTTTTGGGCCTTAGCGCCTATTGTAGCCGTGAAATAAAATTCAGGAGCTGATATATAGGGGCATTTAGTACATGACAGACAGTGCACCAGCCCTCTGGGTGGGAGAAAGCCCTGGCCTCAATCCTTTGGTGAGGAACACCAGCCATATTTAGAGGTTTTGCCTAAAAAGCAGGGATGTTTGCACCTTCAGAGGCATATTTATCATGGTTTGGGTTGCCACTGCACCCTCTTCTGTGGTGCAAGGGCAATACAAACCATGATAAATATGCCTCTGAATGTAAATCCTAAGTCAGATTTATCAAGACAAGCAAGGACACCTTGTGTGGCCCTGAGTGGCTTGATAACTCTGTGCAAATCACTGCTTTGCGTTATTTTGCCTCAGGGAGGGTAATGTTCAAGTTTATTCGGAAGTATATTGTTAATTAAAACCATTACACTAATGGTAAAAGAGTTTGTATTTAAAACACATAATCTACCTTAGTATGCAACATTTTTCACTAACAGAGTTGAAATAACTAAAAAGTGCCAACATGCTTAGATACTAAAGTGCTCAATACCTATACAAAAAAAATGAAAATTATATATAAAATCTTTCCTTTCATAATATGCACAAATCATTTCACATCCTTCAAATCGTTTGTGAGCTTAAAAAAATAGGTCAAGGAAGGAGCTAGTGTACTAAAGTGCCTAACACAAATGCATTTCAGCTAACAGGCTTTCTACTAAAATTTTTCACTTTACAATTTGTAAATCAGTAGACCAGATAATTTGGAAGGTCTTTGTGACAATAGACAATAATAGATAATTACATTTCCTAAAAAGAACGTACCTTAAGACCTTTTCCTCCCTTACTCATCATTTGTATCCTTCTATCAGAAAGTGCCAAAGTACTAAAACTGTCCAATACTTATAAAACTATATCACTCAAATACTTTCCCACAGCCTGCTTTACTACAATAGAACATATTCCTGATGTAATTACTAACTCCATTCGTTTGTCAAGGGCCCATAGAGGTTTGGAAACACTTAACAAACTGCAGCCCCATCAGTCATACAACTATCACACATGTTCAGCTTTCTTGACACCAGCTGCAAAAATGTAGTGAGTTTTGAATTTAAAATGATGCCTGTTGCCTTGTCTACACATACAAATTCCTTGTTGATTAAACACTACCTTAAGCAGGGCCGTTCGCTCACTTAACATACCTTTACAAAGACAGACCACATGGGTAATGGTCTTGTTCCCAAGTCCACACAGTCTACACAAAGCCTTGTTCGAGTCCCCTAAACAAGGGGCATCATGGGCATGACCTGGTAAGAGTCCAAAACAATATCTAGTAAAATGGGCCTTTTCCTTCCTTGAGCACCCGGTCTCCAAGTAGGGATGAGGATTGAGGCTTACTCATTGATGACCATCCATGAATGGGACCTGGCTAAGAAGGACTCTTTATCTGTTAGTAAGAAGATTTTCTTCATTGTACGGCTGTAGCTTTTAAAAGCATTGTAGCTGCTTAACATCTCTCCCTCGTATTGCTTCACTTACATAACTTATACCAGTAGTAATTTGGCTGCAATTACTTGTAGCAAATGCCAATAGCTTGGGCCATTTAGTGATTGCTGTAATGTGCGGAAAACAAGCATCAGCACTTTTCCTTTTCTCTAAGAGTCTTTTTTCGGGTACCAGAAAGAGTCCCTATCTTCCAATCAGACTCCCAGGTACCTATAGGTTTTAACCATTCCCAAGTCTTACCCTTACAGGTACCATGTATATGATTCCAGTGCTTTTTTACTTATTTTCAGGACTTTAGTTTTTTTCTCATTTATCATCATTCCATTGGCCTTTGTATAATCGGACATCCTGTCAATCAGTTGTAGCAAGCCAATTTTAGTTTGACTTAAAAGTATCACATTATTTGCATACAGGAGGACTGAGAAGTGCATATCTCCCTGTTTTGGAGGATGCCCATTTACTCCATCCAAGGCAGGAGGCAGATCTGATAAAAAAGGTTAAACAGATATTGTGCAAGTACTCAGCCTTGTTACAATCCTTGATGGGTTTGTATTTTCCAGGAAGGAGCCATCCCTAATCTTCACCATCATCCAAGTACCTGCTTACAACATTTGTATTGCTTTTAATAAGCAAGCAGGGATACCCTAGAAGTCTAACTTTTTCCTAAGATGGCTGTGCTGCACATAATTGAAAGCAGACTTAAAACCCATAAAACACAATTAAAGAGTTTTTTTTTTTTAACTGTTTTTGACAATAAAGACTGACAAAAGACAACATATTAACTGCTGTCCCTGCCCCTTGTATGAACCCTGATTGGTTTGCATTAATTATAGGATGTTCTGCTGCCCAGAACAGAAGGTCTGTTAAAAGGAGTTCTGCAAAATACTTTGCCTCAGTATCTGTTAAAGTCATTAGACAATGATTTCCCAGGCAGGAGCAGTTCTTCCACTAAAAAATAAGTATGATCATCAAGCTCTTCCACAAGGCTGAAAAAACTTCAAGCTTGAGGGCGCTATTAGAGACTACCGCCATTTTTTGTGCCCAAAATATCTGGTTGTTTTGTATTCCATATGGGCCATGTGCCCCCGCATTTCTGCTTTTCCTGAATAATCTCCTATCTGATATGCAGAAAATTAAATTGTGATATCTTCTGAAATATGAGGGGTTTCAATTGGTGCTGTTTTTTCCCCCAAATGGGTGTCTGTAGATAACAATTCACCAACCATTTGGATTGAATTCTCTTTAACCTCTTGAGAATGATTAAAATGCTTAATTAAAAAATCAATCCATACAGATTCCGCTACAGTAGAACTTGTTGTAGTGATTTGGGCCCTGTTCAAGTTATTTACCATTTCCCAAAAATCCAGCGAGTTGCTATTTATACTTATGCATAGAGCTTTTTGCCAAAAATCATGCTTCTTCAAAGTCTTTTCTTCCCAAATTGACATCCAATATATATTGTTTATATGTTTCAGGTCAGCTTGGAATATGCAGTTCACTGGTTGCTTCTTTGCTAATCTCAGAATTCTGTTTAGATTCCTCCTTATTCGTTTGCAATCCAGATTGTCTGCTTAAGCAACATCGGGCTTTAGTTCTAGCTAATTCCAGCTGCTTGCCATTATTTATCCATATGCTGTAGGAGACAGTTTTGTTCCAAGTGTCCGCTTAAGTAATTTCAGGCGTGAGTTCTAACAAGATATTAGGAGGATTTTAGGGGGCAAGAGCTCACCCCTGGCTGCAAACTGCACCTGAACCTAGCTGGGCTGCTTCTGTGACCAAGGGGCATAACCTAATGCAGTGGCTCAACTCCACCACTCTCCCCTTTTCCCTACTGCTGTGCTATCTATGCTCATAATAGAACTCGCTAGTACTACCCCTCCGGCTGGTACTGAAAGAGAAGTGCTAGTAAGTTCTAGCATGCCTGCTAAAGCCTCCCCACCACCTCCAGCTTTACCTCAGTAGTGATTACGCCAGTCAGTGCATTCGGCTTCACTATCCAGTCACCAGTCACTGAACTTTCTTCTGCAGCTGAAGTGAGTAGTACATGTAAAAACCTGCACTTCGACACTCGCCAGACTCACAGCCCCCATGGCACCTCCCGGTATACCCTGGCACCAGGTGCAAAGGCAGCCCAGAGCAAGACCAGGTAAAGCTTGATACCAGAGACCACCAGAGACCAGCACCCAGAGTCTGAGTGGTCTCACACTGGTCTAACCCAACCGTCTTCAGGGCTTTTTTTTCCAGAGGATTTATAGGCAATCCTGCTGGTCTCTGCAAAGGCCCTTTCATTAATTTCCCAGCTTTCTCAGAGGGGATGGGTGCAGCAAAATAAGAGTCATGGAAGATGTCAGGCACCAAGACACCAAGCTGCTGGGAGACAGTTATGGCAGAGCTGCAAGCAGCAGGCAGCACAGTGATCCCACGTGGAGGTACAGTGGTGAGTGAAGTCACGGTGGCCATCGGCCCGCAACCTGAGACAGTAGTTCCACCTCCCAGTTCCACTCCACTACTGGCTCCACTCCAGGCTCTTGCTCCCACTCACATCTCTCCCGGGAAAGGGAGGGCCACTGGTCCTGTGCTGGGCCTGTGCTCTGAGCTCCAAGCACTGTCCTCCTCCCATGCACAACTCCGCAACTCCACCTACAGCTACATCCCTCTGCATCATGGAGGCATTCTATGGATTTTGGCACATTCCCAGATTTCCCAACGTTGGTAAGCCTGGGAATGTGTCAAAATGCTACATCTTCCCAGGGGAGGCACATTGAGGAAAAATATCTTAATTTCTCCTCATTGTTTCCTCTTTCTGAGTGTGCTGTACACTTAGTGAGAGGAAAATGCCTCAAAAGATTGTTTTGTGCAGCAAAGTAGCCCATCCTTCACAAAAACAATCCTGTTTGCAATGCAGGATTGTAAGCAGGATGCATTATCTCGAGGCAGCACATTAGACAAGGACAACAAATGTGCTTTATCATGTAAAATACAGTGCATTACTTCCCTTTCCATTTCATGCAGCACAGCAAGGTGGCTTGCTGCACTGTGTCAAATAATGGTAACCTGTTCCTCAGTACATCTGCGAGTGAACAGTGGCATGTGAGTAGATGCCATAGTTTTTCAAGCCTTCCAGAATTGTATTTTGATTTTCAGAAACATAATCTCCAAGCTAGGGCTCGTTTCTGAAAAGAATACCAACGATAGCCCTGACACCAGTGTTTCATTTGAGCCTGTGGTTTGCAGTGCTCAACAACAACACTTAGGGCCATATTTATACTTTTTGACGCACAACTGCGCCAACGCAGTTATGCGTCAAAAATGTTACCGCCGGCTAACGCCATTCCAACACGCCATGCGGGTGCCTTATTTATGGAATGACGTTAGCCGGCGCTGCGGACTGGTCTGAGTAAAAAAAAATGACTCACACCAGGCAGCACCGGCGTATAGGAAAATGGGTGTTGTACTCAAAAAATGGTGGAAGTCAGGTCTGAGGCAAAAATCAGGCCTCAAAACGGACTGGAGTAATGCCAGCTTGCCCAATGGCCATGCCCATGGGACTTCTGAGCCCACAGATCCCTTAACGCCTGCCCTGACCCAGACGTTAAAAAACGGCGCACAACAGGCTGTGCGCCATTTTTTAAGGCCCACCCCCTCCTGTGCTTCAAAATGACGCTGGGGTATAAATAAGACGCACAGGCCTTAAAGTCATTTTTTGGAAGGAATGCCTACCTTGCATATCATTAACGCAAGGCAGTTTCCCGCTTCAAAAAAATGATGCACAAAGCGGAAATTTGACGTCCGCGGGGTCGGCGTCAAAGTATAAATATGGGGCAGGGTTTGCGCCGAACATTTGGCGCAAACAGAGTATAAATAGGCCTCTTAATATTCAACACTGGTACTTATAACAGCGGCCACATGGTGGGACTGTTTGTGTAATGTTAAGATCAGCAGAACAACCGTTCTTTATTAATTCATTATAATTTAAAAACAGCTAATACCTGCTGCACAAGCCATTCCTATAGTTTTGGCGCCCTACAATAATTGTCCCATGTTATGTTATGTTATGTTATGTTATTTCGTTTTATATAGCGCCAAAACTACCCAGTTTTCCCTCTTCTGACACCCAAATATCATCTGCTCTTTGTACACACTGCATCTTCTGCCAGGAACGTTTTTCTTCTCTACCAACGTGGCTTTGTAATGTTTTTAATTCGTCTAAGGTATCAACCACTTGTAATGCTAGGCTTAAGGTTGTGTCATTCTCAGGTTGTGGTAACAGTTCCCACTGCTCTTTAAAAGATATACAGTTTAATGCACAAAATCTGGCAACTTGGTCTGCATAACCATTCCCCATCGACACAAAATCTTGTGATCTGGTGTGAGCACTGCACTTCACTACGGCAATTTCAAGAGGCAACTGAATCGCATGTAACAAATCTCTTATTTGTTCTCCATTTTTCACTGGTGAACCAGAGGATGTCATAAACCCTCTCTGTAACCAGAGTTGACCAAAATCGTGTACAATTCCAAATCCGTATCTGCTGTCTGTATAGATTGTGACTTTCAGATTTACAGCAGTATGGCAGGCTTTTGTGAGAGCTATTAATTCTGCCACCTGTGCAGAAAACACTTTCTCGAGCCAGGAGGCTTCTACTATGCCAGATATGGTACATGCTGCATAACCAGCTCTCAAGGTTCCTGTCGAATCTCTTAAGCAGGACCCATCAACGAACATAATGCAATTGTTTTCCTTTAACTGGGTATCCTGTATATCTGAGCGAGGTTTGGTACTAAGCTCAGTCACCTCCAGACAATCATGCTCAAACTCTTCCCCATCTTTTATTTCTGTATTCTCATTGGGAAGTAGAGTTGCCGGGTTCAGCACAGTGCACCTTTTCAACGTAACATTGGGTGACCCCAGAATAATCGTCTCATATTTGGTAAGTCGTGCATTTGTCATATGTTGTGTCTTAGTTCGTGTCAGCAGAATTTCAACAGAATGTGGAACCAAAACTGTCAAAGGGTATCCCATGACTATGCCCTCACATTGTGAAAGGCTTTGACCAACTGCTGCGACTGCTCGCAAACAACCTGGTAAGGCTGCTGCGACAGGGTCCAAAGTAGCTGAAAAATATGCTACAGGGTGATTTGCATCTCCATGGACCTGTGTTAAAACAGACAAAGAACAAGCATCACGTTCATGACAGAACAACAGAAATGGTTTTTCATAATCAGGCATTCCTAATGCTGGAGCTCTGCACATGCATTCCTTCAGCTCTAAAAATGACTCAAGCTCTTCTTTTGTTAATGTGATTGTGTATGGTTCATCCTTAACTTCTTTTCCTGTCAGTTTTATTAATGGTTTTGAAATAATCGAGAAGTTGGGTATAAACTGGCGACAGTAGCCCACCAATCCCAAGAACATCCTGATATCTCTCTTTGTTGTTGGAGGATTCATTTGTAAAACAGCTGTTATTCTCTCTTTTGATATTCTTCGGGACCCTTTTTCAATCAGATGCCCCAAATACTTCACTTCTTTTTGACAGGACTGCAGCTTTTTAGGTGACACCTTATGTCAGTTTTTTCCTAAATGATTCAATAATGCAATGGTATCATATTTGCAGCTGTCTCTAGTTTTGGATGCAATCAACAAATCATCAATGTACTGTATAAGAGTCGAATTGTAAGGTAACACGAGAGGTTCCAGATCCTTCTTCAATATCTGATTGAAGATGGATGGTGACTCAGAAAACCCCTGAGGAATTCTGTACCAACTGTATACCTTATCCAGGAATTTGAAACTGAACAAAAACTGGCTGTCTTCGTGAAGTGGTATCGAAAAAAACGCTTGTGATAGGTCTACTACGGTAAACCATTCAGCATCACAAGGAACCTGGAACATTATTACCGCTGGGTTGGGAACCACAGGGCAGCATTTTATCACAATTTCATTTATTTTTCTCAAATCCTGCACAATTCGAACTTTCCCACAGGGTTTTCTCAAACCCATAATAGGAGAGTTACATGGACTGCTCAGGACCTCTTTCAGAACTCCCTGTCTGAGAAAATCCGCAATTATCTGTGTCACTTCAATTAAGACATCCTGAGTCATGTGATATTGTGGTACTTGTGGGAACGCTGCATCCTGCTTTATTTGCACTTTGACTGGACCTACCCCCTTGATTAATCCAACTTCCTTTCCAGTCAAATCCCATACTTTCTCTGTTACTGATCTTTGCAGGTCAGCAGGTAGATCGATCAGGGTAAACACTGGGAATAAAGTAATTAGAGGGTAATCTTCATTCATCTCTCCTTCTTCTTCTATGAGTTGACCCTCATCTGCCTCATCATCACTGTTTGTCTGAACCTCTATTCCACCATTGGAACAGGTAATTGAACATTTGGTTTTGCACAATAAGTCTCTTCCTAATAAGGATACTGGACTTGAATCACATACAACAAATCTATGCAGGCCCTGGAAATTTCCGATTTCAACCTGCACTGGGTCAGTGATTGGATTAGTCAGGTACTGGTTAGCCACACCAACCACTCGTATGGTGTGCCCCGAGAGAGGTAATCTTGGTACCTCTGCACTGCGAACCGTAGAGCGTGTAGCTCCCGTATCAACTAAAAATGAGACCTTATAGCCCATTACTTTTCCCTCCACATATGGGCCTCTCTGGTCTACCTCTAGGGATGCTGCGAGTCTGCACTCTTCACTGTCTGAACTGTCATCTGACCAATCCTCATTCATATCATTTTCACCTCGTAATGGGAATTGTTGTACAGTGTTGTTTTGATTTGTTACCTGACCTGTGACCTGCTGAGGAAGCGTCACCTGTTGCTGTCCCATCGGAGCTAGGGGTAACTGCATTTGCTGTCTAGGCACCATAGGGATCTGCTGTTGTATTGGTTGTACTGGCACTGTTTGGAAACGCTGCATCTGCATTTGCTGCATGGGTTGCACCCCTGACATTTGCACCAAATTATTTTGATAGTTCTGATTCTGGTGTCTCATTCTTGGACCTCGTGAATTTTGTAGTGTACCGGCATTAATACTCTGCTGAACCGTACCATCCTGCATTATATTCGGACAATCCCGTTTCCAATGTCCCACGCCCCCGCACGCATGACATGGTGACATCTTTTTCACTCCTTGACCATCATTTTGATTAACAACATTATTCATGTCCGAACCACGGTTCACAAACCCTCGACCTCTACCTCTCGGCTGTGCCTGAAACACACCATTCAATTGCGGTTGTTGCTGTATCATTTGCTGAACACCATTTCCCTGTATTCCAGCTTGTGCAGCCCTTATCTGCATCACCATCACTTTCTCCTTCAACTTTTTCTGCTTCAACTCAATTTCGTCACTACAGTATTTCGCATACTGTAATACTTCATCAATCGGTTTAGCTTGCCAACAAATCAGATGATTTTTAATCATTTGGCTGACCTCCGGTCTCAGCCCTTCGACAAATCTGAACACAAGATGGTTCATGTCCTTCGGTTCAATTGTTTCAGTACCACTGTAATGTTTGAATGCTTTCAACAACCTTTCATAATACGCATGTATTGACTCTTTAACCTCTTGAGAGGTCCGGTCGATTTTCTGCCAATCGGTCACCTTCGGCGACACCTTTTGTTTCAAAAACTCAATTACTTTATGATAATATTTCAGCACCTCTTCAGAAGGTGCTCCAGTCACCTTATCCCTTGCCGGTTCCTTTGTGGGCCAATCTACCCCTCTCTTGCACTCAAGCCACAAGTCTGGCGGAACAATAATTTCAAACAATGTATTTAAATCTTCCCAGAGACATTTTGCAAGCTTCACGAATCTATCTGTCTGTTGATACCACTCGATCGGTTTTTCCCTTAACCTAGGATAGTCATTCGTAAAAGACAAAGGGGTCATTCTGACCTTGGCGGTAAAAGGGCCATACCGCCGGTCAGAACTCCGCCATACTACCGCCGCGTCCGCGGTAAACCGCCACGGTCATTCTGACCACCAACTGTGAATCCGCCAAAAACCCGACATCCAAGGAAGGCCGCCTCATCAGCGGTCCGCGGAAAACTGGAGATGACCAAACCTCCACTGCCACGCCAACAGAAATACGCCCATGCCATTCTGACCCACCAATCCACGCGGCGCTCTTTCAACCACGGTATTCCATTGGCGGTACACACCGCTGCGGTCAAAATACACACACAGCTCCAAAACACTGCCACATTGGGCAATTTGAAATACACACACCTGACACACATACCAACAACACTCCCACACATCCATACAAGTATAAAACACACACCCACATCACCCACAAACCCCTACGACCAAAGATCAGAGACGAAGGAGAGAGAGACACATCACAGAATAGAGAGCTACATCACACAGAGGCACACTACACCATCACACATACCACATAGAAGCACAAAGCACCACACACCAACACACTCATCACCATATATACCACCCCACACCTCATCCACACCACCCCATGGCACCCCAAAGGCACCCACGCTTTTCAGACCAAGAACTCCGGGTCATGGTGGAGGAAATCATAAGAGTTGAACCGCAGCTCTTTGGCTCACAGGTGCAGCACACCACCATATCCAGGAAGGCGGAGCTATGGCAGCGGATCGTGGACAGGGTCAACGCTGTGGGACAGCATCCCAGAAATAGAGACGACATCTGCAAACGATGGAACGACTTAAGGGGAAGGTGCGCTCGATGGTCTCGCGACACAACATCGCAGTGCAGAAGACTGGCGGGGGACCACCACCCACTCCACCCGAATTCACAGCATGGGAGCAAGAGGTACTAAACATCCTGCATCCTGATGGCCTCGCTGGAGTACACGGAGGAATGGACTCTGGTAAGTACAATCTCAACTACTTCCCCCCCCCCCAGCATGCTAACCCCCACCACCACCCTCACCCCCAACCCCCCATCACACATCCTCCCTGAGAATGTCTCTCCAGCACAACCCACCCAACACCAACCCCTGCATGCCCCCACAAACTATGGACACCCATCACCCAAGCATGACCACTGCACATACCCCCCCAAACACCCCCACAACACCTCCCCCAAGGGAATGGCAGCACTGGGGGACAAGGGCAGCAATCAATGGCACGCAATAGCACACACAGAAACAATAACCATACTCTCTTACCCCATGCAGGACCCGAACGCCAACACACCGGCCAGGAGGGTCCAGAAATGTCCATCCCCCCCCCCGGAAGAGGCCCCCAGTGATGACAGCAGCTCTGTCGACCTGGAACCTGACGACCAGCCCGGTCCATCGGGGACCTCTGGACAGTGGGTTCCCCACACATAGGCCACAGCAGACCCAACCCCCTCTGGGACCAACAGCACAGCTCCCACCCAGCGGGCCCATGCCTCTGTCTCTAGGACAGGTCAATCAGAGGTGTGTCTGCCCCTACAGGGCACCCAGGCTAACCAACCACCCCACCAACAACAGGGACCTGGGGGCAGTGGTAGTGGGCACACCGTCCAGGGGACAGAGGCCCAGGGAAACAGGGCAACTCGGAGGGCTGCTGTGCGACAGGGGGGGGAGGAGAGGCCCAGGGAACCCACTCTCCAATAGGCCCTCACCACCATCATGGCAGCCTACCACCACTCCCAAGAGACGATGGCGACGGTACTGGCCAGGTTCCAGGAGATCCAGGCACAGCAGGAGGAACGCTACATGGGGTTCACCAATCAACTCACCAACATCTCTACCGCTATGGGGAGCATAGTCCAGGCCCTCAACCATATAGAAGACACATTGCGGGACCGTGTGGCACCACACAGGGCCCCTGTCCCTAGCCAGGAACAGCCTACCACCTCCGCCGGCGCTAGTGGACAGGAGGCCCCACCACAACGACAGGCCACCAGAACCCCACCTCCTGCTGAAGAACAACCACCCCGCAAGAGGAGCCTGAGATCAAAGAAATCGACAGAGTAGGATGTCAAGACCCCCGCCAGCATGAGACACCCCCTGAAGTCATCCCACTGTCCCACATTGCCACCCTGTCCAACCTTGAACTGCCCCTGCTCCATCGTTCCACAGGCATATGGACAATGCACCTGTGAGACTGAGAACTGGACTCTGCCATGGCCATTACTCCACCCCCACCCATCACCGTGTTTATATCATGTAACATTATCTAGCACAAAAAATAAATCACTCAATGCACTCAAATCAAACAGGAGTCAGGCTGTATTATTTACAAATGTATAACACATTACCGATCAATAATGTTCTGTTAACTTTGTGCTGAACACATACCGAGATCAATAAGCATTAGTCCATGGGCTAACCAAGCAGTAGTCACGGAGTGGGTCATACAGCACTGAAAAGGGAAGGGAAAATCAAACATCAGTTTTAAAGAACTGGGGGGTCATAGACAAAGCTGAGAAGCAGGAGGCTTGCAGGAAAAGTAAAATGGCGTGCTTGATTCTTACCTGTGTGCTACTGAAAATACTGTTGGATAACTCTGTCCCTGTTGTCTGTGTCGTCCTCTGAGTCTTCCTCCTCTTCACTCTCCGCAGGCTCCACAGCTGCTTCAACACCACCATCTGGACCATCCTCCTGCAGGAAAGGCACCTGACGTCGCAATGCCAGATTGTGAAGCATACAGCAGGCCACGATGATCTGGCACACCTTCTTTGGTGAGTACATCAGGGATCCCCCTGTCATATGCAGACACCTAAACCTGGCCTTCAGAACCCCAAAGGTCCTTTCTATGATCCTCCTAGTTCGCCCATGGGCCTCATTGTACCGTTCCTCAGCCCTGGTCCGGGGATTCCTCACTGGGGTCAATAGCCAAGGCAGGTTGGGGTAACCAGAGTCACCTATTAGCCACACACGTTGTCTCTGTATCTGTTCCATCACATAAGGGATGCTGTTATTACGCATCACATACGCGTCATGCACTGAACCAGGGAACATTGCATTCACATGGGAGATGTACTGGTCAGCCAAACAGACCACCTGGACGTTCATAGAATGGTAACTCTTCCTGTTTCTGTACACCTGCTCATCGTCTCTTGGGGGGACTAAGGCTACATGGGTCCCATCAATGGCACCAATTATGTTGGGAATATGTCCAAGGGCATAAAAATCACACTTCACAGTGGGCAAATCAACCTCCTCTGGGAATATGATGTATATCCGCATGTGTTTCGTCAGGGCAGACAACACTCTAGACAAAACCTTAGAAAACATTGGCTGAGACATTCCAGATGACATGGCCACTGTTGTCTGGAATGAGCCACTTGCAAGAAAATGGAGGACTGACAGCACCTGCACCAGAGGGGGAATTCCTGTGGGTTGGCGGATGGGGGACATCAGGGCTGGCTCCAGCTGGGCACACAGTTCATGGATAGTGGCACGGTCAAGTCGGTATCGTAGTATGATGTGGCGTTCTTCCATTGTTGACAGGTCCACCAGCGGTCGGTACACGCGAGGATTCATCCTTCTCCTCGCAAATCCCAGCGGACGGTGCCTAGGAAGGACAACATGGAGCACAGAGTCAAGATAATCACTGGTACGTTCACCACTGCTTGCATGGCACACGGTTATCTAGGTATTGAAAGGCGTGTAGGTGTGGCAATGCGAGGCCTAGGCCTGTGTGTCGCAGTAGAGATTAGGCCATGTGGGCCCTTGAAATGGCGGCTGCCTGACCTGTGAAGTGGGACAAAGGGATGTGAGGTCACTGCGCTGGCGGAGCACACCGTGGCGGTAGGCGGTCGAAGACCGCTATACGGAGCCGCATTGGACAACATTGAAGCCTATGGGTTTCAGGAGCCAATGACGATGTGCGCCGGCGGTCGCGGTACACACCGCCGCGGTACGCACCGCCGCGGGCGTGACCATCATTTTCTATCTGCTTAATCACTCGAGACCTGATCATCCACAGGAGAGGACCTATACTGCAAGTGCTGCTGTGAACTCGGTCTGGAAGTGACAATGGCTGCTGCGACTGGGGAAAGGGCCCCTGCCTTCACGTCTGAAGAGTTGGAGAAGCTCGTGGATGGGGTCCTCCCCCAGTATGCCTTACTCTACGGTCCTCCAGACCAACAGGTGAGTACACCGGGTGCACATGGAATGGGCGATGCCTGTGTGGAGTGGGGTGGATGTAAGTTGGTGGGGTGGGGGGGCGAATGAGGAGTGCAACGCACAACAGATGAGAGCATGTGCTATATTGCAAGGTTGGGGAGGGGGGGCCAATCACATCTAACATGCAGTAAGTTGATGAATGTTTCCTTCCCACCCTGTACATGTCACATAGGTCAGCGCCCATCAGAAAGTCACGATTTGGCGTGCCATCGCCAAGGAAGTCCGGGCCCTGGGGGTCCACGTCAGACGGGGCACCCACTGCCGCAAGAGGTGGGAGGACATCCGCCGCAGAACCAGGAAGACCGCCGAGTCACTGCTGGGGATGGCCTCCCAACCTAGGAGGGGTGCCAGTCGTTCCCTGACCCCCCTGATGTCCCGGATCCTGGCGGTGGCCTACCCTGATTTGGATGGGCGCTTGAGAGCATCACAGCAGACACAAGGGGGTGAGTATCAGCACATTCAGCTATCTTTCTGCGCAGTGGAGGCGTCTGGGTGGGGAGGAGGGTTGGGGGTGACATTAGGCCAGGGCGCTTTCTGTAGTGTAGTCCTCTCCCTTAGGCATGGCCCTGTGCTCCCGGCCCCCACCTCCGTAGGGTGACAAGTCCAGCTATTGAGGGTCCAACCTCACACATGTGCGCGTTTGTCGTCTCCTGACCTGTTGTCCGAGTCAGAAGTACTGAGTAGTGTGCCCCGAATGCGCGGCTTAGTGCATGCGGCTCCTGTGTCTGTCCTCTCCGCCAACGGTGTTGACATTGCATGCACTCAACCAGGTCTTCTCTTTCTCCCCCCACCCTTCTTCTTCATCTTCGTGTGCATGTGTGCATTAGCATCATCAGGCGGAAGAGATTTGGCATCGGAGCACGAGGGAGCTGCAAGCCACAAGGCCCCGGTGGGCACAGGAACAGACACTGAGGGCCCAAGTGAGCCGGAGGGCGAGGGGAGCACCATGACGGGGACCGCTGGTGAGAGCAGCGACAGCGACACGTCCTCTGATTGGAGCTCCCTAGCGGTGGCGGCAACATCTGGGCCCCCCGCCTCTACAGGTACAGCCGCCACCCAGCGCACCAGCCCCGCCCTCCCAGCAGCCCCTCAGCCTACGCTCCGTGCCCGCTCACCCAGGAAGGCGGGCGTCTCCTTCGCCCCAGGCACCTCAGCCCCTGCCCCTGTTACCCCTGCTGCCCTCAGTGAGGAGGTCATTGATCTCCTCAGGACACTCATTGTTGGGCAGACTACCCTTTTGAATGCCATCCAGGGGGTAGAAAGGGAGGTGCATCGGAGCAATGCCTACCTGGAGGGCATTCATTCGGGTCAGGATGCCCATCAACGATCGTTCAATGCTCTGGCATCAGCACTGACGGCAGCCATTGTCCCTGTTTCCAGCCTCCCTCTTCTGACTGCCTCCACCCTGTCTCCTGTTCCTCAGCCTATCCCATCCACACCATCTGACCAGCCTGCACACACCTCAACACCCAAGGGCAGCTCATCCAGACACAAGCACCACAGATCCCACAAACACTCACCCAAGCAACACACAGATGCAGACATCCCAACAGTCACTACCACCCCTGTGTCCCCCTCCTCCTCGTCTCCCTCCTCCCTCCCTGTGATGTCTCCACTCACACCTGCATGCACACCAACATCAGCCAGTGCTTCCATCACCACCACACCCTCCTGTACAGTCCGCACGCGTGCAGTCACCACCCCCACTGCCATTTACACGTCCCCTGTGTCCTCTCCCACTGTGTCTGTCACCACCCCTTCCAAGACACACAAACGCAGGCAGACACCCACCCAACAGACATCCACCTCACAACAGCCTACAGCACCTGCACCTTCACCCAATGACAGCACACCAGACTCTCCTACAACCACATCCTCTTCCTCCACTTCCATCTCCACTTCTCCTACCTTTTACCTTGGCCCTAAAAAAGTTTTCCTGGCTAATCTTGAGCTCTTCCCCTCCGATGACCTACCCCGTCCATCTGCAAAGAGTCCCAAGAGCACCACAGCCACCACCAGCCCAACTTCGGGTGTCACTGTTGTGCATGGGTTCTGGAGCCCACCCTTTGCCAGCAGTGACACCTCCATCAGCAGCAAGGACACATCCAGCCCCCCCCCCGGCAAGAGGACCAGGAAACACAAGGGCCGCCGTGCGAAGACTGACACGGCTGCCCCCAAGGAGCAGAGTTCGCCCACTTCACCAGCCACAACGTCTAGGGGAGGCAAGGGCCCGAGAGCCCCATCTAAGGAGCGTAAGGGCAGCAGGGCGGAGACGTCAGCCAGCAGGAGCGCGGAGCAGGTGGGCCCCACATGCCCCATCCCAGCTGTAAAGGAGGACACCAAAGGGCCCAGGACTCCGTCACCGAAGGGCTCAGGAACATCACGGCCGGAGGGCGTCTGAGCACGGAGTCCAGGCCAGGTCTGGCTCCATTGAACCTACTGGATGTGCACCGCTGAACAGGGCCCGCCGTGCAGAAGAGCACCGCTGAACAGGGCCCGCCGTGCAGAAGAGCACCGCTGAACAGGGCCCCGCCGTGCAGAAGAGCACCGCTGAACAGTGCCCTGCCGTGCAGAATAGCACTGCTGAACAGGGCCCCGCCGTGCAGAAGAGCACCGCTGAACAGGGCCCGCCGTGCAGAAGAGCACTGCTGAACAGGGCCCCGCCGTGCAGAAGAGCACCGCAGAACAGGGCCCCGCCGTGCAGAAGAGCACCGCTGAACAGGGCCCGCCGTGCAGAAGAGCACCGCTGAACAGGGCCCCGCCGTGAAGATAGGCACCGGTGAACAGGGCCCGCCATGCAGAAGAGCACCGCTGAACAGGGCCCCGCCGTGAAGATAGGCACCGCTGAGCAGGGCCCCGCCGTGCAGAAGAGCACCGCTGAACAGGGCCCCGCTGTGCAGAAGAGCACCGCTGAACAGGGCCCGCAGTGCAGAAGAGCACCGCTGAACAGGGCCCGCCGTGCAGAAGAGCACCGCTGAACAGGGCCCCGCCGTGAAGATAGGCACCGCTGAACAGGGCCCGCCGTGCAGAAGAGCACCGCTGAACAGGGCCCCGCCGTGAAGATAGGCACCGCTGAACAGGGCCCCGCCGTGCAGAAGAGCACCGCTGAACAGGGCCCGCAGTGCAGAAGAGCACCGCTGAACAGGGCCCGCCGTGCAGAAGAGCACCGCTGAACAGGGCCCCGGCGTGAAGATAGGCACCGCTGAACAGGGCCTGCCATGCAGAAGAGCACCGCTGAACAGGGCCCCGCCGTGAAGATAGGCACCGCTGAGCAGGGCCCCGCCGTGAAGATAGGCACCGCTGAACAGGGCCCGCCGTGCAGAAGAGCACCACTGAACAGTGCCCCGCCGTGAAGATAGGCACCGCTGAGCAGGGCCCCGCCGTGCAGAAGAGCACCGCTGAACAGGGCCCCGCCGTGCAGAAGAGCACCGCTGAACAGGGCCCGCCGTGCAGAAGAGCACCGCTGAACAGGGCCCGCCGTGCAGAAGAGCACCGCTGAACAGGGCCCCGCCGTGAAGATAGGCACCGCTGAACAGGGCCCGCCGTGCAAAAGGGCACCGCTGAACAGGGCCCCGCCGTGAAGATAGGCACCGCTGAACAGGGCCCCGCCGTGCAGAAGAGCACCGCTGAACAGGGCCCCGCCGTGCAGAAGAGCACCGCTGAACAGGGCCCGCCGTGCAGAAGAGCACCGCTGAACAGGGCCCCGCCATGAAGATAGGTGCCGCTGAACAGGGCCCGCCGTGCAGAAGAGCACCGCTGAACAGGGCCCCGCCGTGAAGATAGGCACCGCTGAACAGGGCCCGCCGTGCAGAAGAGCACCGCTGAACAGGGCCCCGCCGTGAAGATAGGCACCGCTGAACAGGGCCCCGCCGTGCAGAAGAGCACCGCTGAACAGGGCCCCGCCGTGCAGAAGAGCACCGCTGAACAGGGCCCGCCGTGCAGAAGAGCACCGCTGAACAGGGCCCCGCCGTGAAGATAGGTGCCGCTGAACAGGGCCCGCCGTGCAGAAGAGCACCGCTGAACAGGGCCCCGCCGTGAAGATAGGCACCGCTGAACAGGGCCCCGCCGTGCAGGAGAGCACCGCTGAACAGGGCCCCGCCGTGCAGAAGAGCACCGCTGAACAGGGCCCGCCGTGCAGAAGAGCACCGCTGAACAGGGCCCCGCCGTGAAGATAGGCACCGCTGAACAGGGCCCCGCCGTGCAGATGAGCACCGCTGAACAAGGCCCCGCCGTGCAGAAGAGCACCGCTGGAGAGGGCCCGCCGTGAAGATAGGCACCTCTCCGCTGGGCCCCTTCATCCCAAGCACCGCTCCGCTGGGCCCCGCCATCTCAAGCACCGCTCCGCTGGGCCCCTTCATCCTAAGCACCGCTGGGCCCCTTCATCCCAAGCACCGCTCCGCTGGGCCCCGCCGTCTCAAGCACCGCTCCGCTGGGCCCCTTCATCCCAAGCACCGCTCCGCTGGGCCCCTTCATCCCAAGCACCGCTCCGCTGGGCCCCGCCGTCTCAAGCACCGCTCCGCTGGGCCCCGCCGTCTCAAGCACCGCTCCGCTGGGCCCCGCCGTCTCAAGCACCGCTCTGCTAGGCCCCTTCATCCCAAGCACCGCTCCGCTGGGCCCCTTCATCCCAAGCACCGCTCCGCTGGGCCCCGCTGTCTCAAGCACCGCTCCGCTGGGCCCCTTCATCCCAAGCACCGCTCCGCTGGGCCCCGCCGTCTCAAGCACCGCTCCGCTGGGCCCCTTCATCCCAAGCACCGCTCCGCTGGGCCCCGCCGTCTCAAGCACCGCTCCGCTGGGCCCCGCCGTGCAGAAGAGCACCGCTGAACAGGGCCCCGCCGTGCAGAAGAGCACCGCTGAACAGGGCCCGCCGTGCAGAAGAGCACCGCTGAACAGGGCCCCGCCGTGAAGATAGGTGCCGCTGAACAGGGCCCGCCGTGCAGAAGAGCACCGCTGAACAGGGCCCCGCCGTGAAGATAGGCACCGCTGAACAGGGCCCCGCCGTGCAGAAGAGCACCGCTGAACAGGGCCCCGCCGTGCAGAAGAGCACCGCTGAACAGGGCCCGCCGTGCAGAAGAGCACCGCTGAACAGGGCCCCGCCGTGAAGATAGGCACCGCTGAACAGGGCCCTGCCGTGCAGATGAGCACCGCTGAACAAGGCCCCGCCGTGCAGAAGAGCACCGCTGGAGAGGGCCCGCCGTGAAGATAGGCACCTCTCCGCTGGGCCCCTTCATCCCAAGCACCGCTCCGCTGGGCCCCGCCGTCTCAAGCACCGCTCCGCTGGGCCCCTTCATCCTAAGCACCGCTGGGCCCCTTCATCCCAAGCACCGCCCCGCTGGGCCCCGCCGTCTCAAGCACCGCTCCGCTGGGCCCCTTCATCCCAAGCACCGCTCCGCTGAGCCCCTTCATCCCAAGCACCGCTCCGCTGGGCCCCGCCGTCTCAAGCACCGCTCCGCGGGGCCCCGCCGTCTCAAGCACCGCTCCGCTGGGCCCCGCCGTCTCAAGCACCGCTCTGCTAGGCCCCTTCATCCCAAGCACCGCTCCGCTGGGCCCCTTCATCCCAAGCACCGCTCCGCTGGGCCCCGCTGTCTCAAGCACCGCTCCGCTGGGCCCCTTCATCCCAAGCACCGCTCCGCTGGGCCCCGCCGTCTCAAGCACCGCTCCGCTGGGCCCCTTCATCCCAAGCACCGCTCCGCTGGGCCCCGCCGTCTCAAGCACCGCTCCGCTGGGCCCCGCCGTCTCAAGCACCGCTCCGCTGGGCCCCTTCATCCCAAGCACCGCTCCACTGGGCCCCGCCGTCTCAAGCACCGCTCCGCTGGGCCCCTTCATCCCAAGCACCGCTCCGCTGGGCCCCTTCATCCCAAGCACCGCTCCGCTGGGCCCCGCCGTCTCAAGCACCGCTCCGCTGGGCCCCGCCGTCTCAAGCACTGTTTATGGTTCACTGTGCCCACCATGCCTCCTCCTTGACCAGTGGAGACTGTTATCCACTTGAGAGACTGTGGCTTTGCACTCCCCAGGATGGCAGAGTGGGCAAGCCACCCACTGTAGAGACTTGAGAGACTGTGGCTTTGCACTCCCCAGGATAAAGCAGTGGGCAACCCACCCACTGTAGAGACTTGAGAGACTGTGGCTTTGCACTCCCCAGGATGGCACAGTGGGCATGGTGGCCCCTTCGTGGATCTTGCGTCGTGGACTCATGTGGCTGTGGTGCCCCCCTTTCCCTTACCCCTGAGGTGCCTGTAGTATTTTCATCAGATGCCCCTGCAGTGTTCTCTCCAAAGGACTCAGGTCTCCTGTGTGGGCTTTGCCCTTGTGTCGCTACACTGTAGCCCACGGACTGTTCCATTTGACTTTGATGTAGCGGACTAATTGCCTCGGTTCTCCATGGCAGTGTGTATAGTATTATTTTGTTATGGATATTTTGCATAGTTGCCAATACATCTCAGAGTCTATTTTTTATATAAAATTTTGGTTCCCGATTTAATTATGTCTTAGCATTTTTCAGTGGGGTTTGGGTGGTGTCACTGTGCATTGTTGCTCTGCATTGGTGTGTACATAGTTTGGGGGGGTGGGGGTCGCATATGTGTGTGCCCGTAACCTTTCCTCCTCCCCCCTCCCGTGTGTCGTAGGTGCAGTACTCACCGTTGTCGTCTGCGCCGGAGTTCGTACTCGTGGTAGATGAGCAGGTAGACGAGTGCAGGCAGGATGTTTAATTCGGGTTCCATGCTGTCCTCCGTACTCGTGGAGTGTGTTTTGGTGAGCGTTTTCCCGTCCGTAGTCTGTTTCCGCCGTGTTTTTATCGGCGGGGCTCCCGCCCCGGAAAAGGTGGCGCATTGGTGAGTTGTGATAGTGTGGGCGGTACATTGTCTGCCGCCTGCCTGTTGGCGGTGACCGCCGCGCTGTTTGTCTGTACCGCGGTGGCGGTCGGAGTGTTAATGTGGCGGGCTGTGTTGGCGGTTGCCGCCAGGGTCAGAATTTCATTATTTGGACCGCCGGCCTGTTGGCGGGTTGGCTGCCGCTTTATCACCGACCGCCAGGGTTAGAATCACCCCCAAAATGTCTCCCCTGGACCAAGGCACATGCACCAAAACACCACCACCTGTTTCTCTCATAGGTAGGATTTTTACCGTATCTAAATTAGGTGTGACTGTTGTTTCATTAGATCTCGAACTATCTCTTTTCCCCTTATCTCTTTTCTTCATCCATCGGCCTTCCCATTTCTCTAGTGCTCCCCAAATTTGTGCGCTATGCAGCAACTCTTTCAAATGTGTCTTCATGCCTGCGGATCTCATGTGTTCGAAATCTTTCGAGTCAAAATCTAACCTATAACTTTGTTTCAAATGTTTCGTGTTTCCAATGTCGATATTGTATTTGTCTGCCAAATTCGTTAATTTCTGGTTTACTTTGCCTACCTCTTTGGTAATTTTAGGGCATAGGTATCTTAATTCTGCCTCAGTGTAAGACTCCAACCTATTTACTCCCATTGTTCCATCCACTAATTCAGCAGCTTCTGCTCCTAGTCGTACTAGATTTAGGTATTCATCTTGTTTTTCTTTTTCAGGTTCGATTGTAATCGCTGTAGTCTTTTGTGATGTGCAAGTTTTCTCTAACCACTCATTTAACTGTTGTACTGTAAAACCCTGCAGTGAAATATTTCCTGCATGTATCATTGGAGTGTATGAGGTATTTGTACTCATAGTTTGGGGAGTCAGGACTCCCAACCCTGCTTGTGGCATTGCCTCAAGAGGTGCCCCTATTGGACTGAGGTCCATTAAGGGTCTTGATTGTTCGCAAACCTGTCCTCCCTGGGCCATTATTTGTGGAGTTCTAATAGGCCCTCCTCTTATCATTTCATGAGTCATAACTCCCTGTTCACACGTCCTTGTTTTCTCCTGTGCATATAATGGCACCGGGGGACCAACCGTAATGGGTAGTGATATAGCGGCAGGTGTCTGGCCTGCTCCCAAGCTTCTTGGAGCTTCAACACCATAAGTCTGCTCTAATAATCCTGGTGCAGGTTCTTTCAAAGGACCCGCTACTGGGTTATACCCAGGTATCAGTTGTGGCGGTTTTGACACTAACTGTGGAGTTGACTCGATCTGTATTAACCTTGGCTTTGTATATATCGGGTCTGGCGGCACCACCAAGTTTGTAGTAGTCTCGAGTACTGGAACATCGGGATAAATTTTTTTTATCTGTGGTGGAGGCTGTAACTGTATTGGCGAGCCTGGTGCAGTGGGTACACTGACACCATTCTGTATCAAAGCTGTATCGCTAGTCTGCACTGTATCAGTAGCACCCTTCTCTTTCGTCTGGTTCCCAGGATCCAAGCTAGTACTTGGAGCACTGTCGTTCACCGCGTATGGTGGTGGACGATCATGTAACAATCTATCCATAAACGCCTCATCATCTGAATCATCCTTCTCTTCCCAGGATCTTTTATTCTCTTTGTGTTTGCCTAATTCTTTGTCAGTTTTGCAGGAAGCTTTCTTTCCCTGTGTCTCCTCTCCCTGGGTTATTGCCGGAAACAGCTTCAACCCATCCACTATTCCTCGTCTCCACATTTTGTTCTCATTGTCCCATCTAGCCTCTGCATAGGACTTTTCTGCTCTTGTCAATCTTCCGTGAAACCTTTCTTGTCTATGTTTAAGAGCCATCAGGTCCCAAATTGCCAAAGCCTCATATTGTGCTGGTCGAGGAGGTGGTTTCTGCGTACTTAACATCCACCTCAGATTTTCTAACACCTTTTGATTGAACGTTCCATGTTCCGGAAACGCTAGACACCCCTTTTTTTCAGTTAATTTGCGCCATTGTTTTATCCATAAACATGGTGCAACACCCTTTTCCTCCATAACCGTGTAAGCTGGTGTACCCTCAGGTGGTGTAGGTTCCCCATCAGTTGCAACAATATACACATCTCCTTTCAAAGCGCTTTTAAACGCCTTAACAAAATTCATTTTATTTGATATTTAATCAGAAAACGGCTTTGTTCCCAGGACACTCTTCACCTACCCTTTACTCAACCTATTGCCTCTCACGAACGGCAGCCAATCCGTGCGCGACCCCTCTCAGCATCTGACCTATCTCAGCGCGGCACCACTGACGTCACACTCACACACACTGCAGCTGACAAAGTCTTGCGGCTTGTCCACACCTCGCTAACTCCTTACAACTCATACAAACTAATGCGAATTATTGCTAGCACTTAAATGACAACACAAATCTGCCGGTTTACTACGGGAAAGGTAACACATTCGCTTCAGAGCTTTACAGAGATTTCACTTGAAGCCTCGGCCGCTACTCTCTCCTTCTCTGTTCCCTCATACAGAAGTAGAATTCGACCTGCAAATCCTACTCTCGACTTGTCAATGACTCCTTCTAGTGCACTTTAGAACTTGTCAAATCTCCATCGAAGGTTACACACATGCATCATAACTCAAAACTCGACTTGTCAACCACGCCCGATTGACCTACTAAACCGCACAGATTACGACATAAACCATTTTAACATCATACTCTGGAGTCTTAGACCTCAATAGGTCCGTATACAACAACCAACCATGTGGATAATTTTGAGCAACAAGCGCTGCATTCACATGAAGTACGCCGACTTCCCTACTCTCATACTGTGGAGTACGCCCACTCCTTCTAAACAACACTTAATTTGGCCTAATCACACTCAAATATTCACAATCACCTGCAAAGTGCATAAGATTTCATAAGCGCAAAAGACCCTAACCACACATACTATGGCGCCGAGAACATTCCCAACTCATTTAGGCAGGCTCAGAGATCCCGGGAAAGCCCATGGCGAATCTAGCAACTCATCATCTTTCCAAATTGCATTTTCACAAGAAAACAAATTAAGCAATAAAACTCCGTCCTAGGGCCCCAAAGGGCCAAACCATCCTCTGCTACCAGAACTGTTAACGCGTCCGTCTATGTTAATCTATACACATCAGGACTCGTTTTAGGCCAATGAATCTTTGGACCCAGTGGTGAGACACCGTAGGACGAGATAACTGATCAAAACACCAATCAATATGTCAATAACATTGTCAATATTTAACACCAAGATATATCTTGTTTTAGGCATTAATAAACATTCGGCGCAACCATGACCCTTCAGTCATGAATAACCACACCTTAATTAAGTTTTACGAGTTTTATTCCCTATTGATTACAATCTAGTAGCAAAGGCATCAATCTCAAAGTCAAGAAGCATATAAGCACAATTACAAGATGACAGCCACAGTAAGCTTTCGATAGTGCAGAAATAAGAAGCATAGATAATCAGATGAGTATAACCAGATCACAATACATTGAATGTTCTAAGATACAAGTTCAGCATAGTATCATGTCAGTCACGTCAGTTTGTCAGTCAAAATGAATACCTCGTCTAACCTCTAATTAGCATTAGCATGTTGGCGTCATGCAAAACAATTTTGAACACCAATTTGGAAACATCTAACTAAGGTCTCTAATAAAAAAACATACAGCAGTTGGTACCTAGAAAGAAAGGCAAATAAAGAATTTTTCATTAGCAACATATAATTACCCTCCTCTGATTAGGTCAGCATTCACGATTAGTCTTCGTCTTCAGGACATCAGTTAGATCGCCGTAAGTCTATCTAAGTTTAAAAGACAAAGACACTCTTCTCATAAGGAGAAAAGTGTAGGGGCAGTCTAATGGGCAAAGATGGTTTTCTCTAAGTCTCAGGTCACCAAATAGAGTGACAGAGTTTCGAGATGCAATCGATATCATTCCCTACCTAATGCGCTCTATTTCCTGTGTCATGGGTTTTTATCCCTTTTTCGTAATTCATTCCCCCAAAATTCTATTGGTCAGTCAATACACCCTACCATTGTCAACCTATCACATTATACATTAAGTAATGCATTTTGTCATTTTGGATACTTTATTATGTTCTAATTGGTCATCATAATTGACGTATTTCGTAGGTGGCATATCCGGGGTTACTTCATCTCCTTGGCACTCGTCAGGTCAAAAGTTCTCTTCTCCTCGCTCCATCGTCCTTGGAAGTGTCCAATAATGTTTCAAAACGCATAATTCTATATGAAAGCTACTAGCAGGCGGATGGACAGAGGACTTCAGCAAGCCATAGCCTAAAGAGTTGAACCCAGATTCAAAGGGATTGTGGGGCATATTTATACTCCGTTTGCGCCGAATTTGCGTCGTTTTTTTCGACGCAAATTCGACGCAAAACTAACTCCATATTTATACTTTGGCGTTAGACGCGTCTAGCGCAAAAGTTCATGGAGTTAGCATCATTTTTTTGCGTGAACACCTTCCTTGCATTAATGATATGCAAGGTAGGCGTTCCCGTCTTAAAAAATGACTCCGATGCATATGCGTCGTATTTATACTCCCGGGCAAAAATGACGCCCGGGAGTGGGCGGGTCTAAAAAACCCGCATTAGCGCCGGATTTTAGCACCTGGGTCAGGGCAGGCGTTAAGGGACCTGTGGGCTCAGAATGAGCCCTGAGGTGCCCTCCCCTGCCCCCAGGGACACCCCCTGCCACCCTTGCCCACCCCAGGAGGACACCCAATGATGGAGGGACCCACCCCAGGGACATTAAGGTAAGTCCAGGTAAGTATATATATTTTTTTTTTGTGGCATAGGGGAGCCTGATTTGTGCCCCCCTACATGCCACTATGCCCAATGACCATGCCCAGGGGACAGAAGTCCCCTGGGCATGGCTATTGGGCAAGGGGGCATGTATATAAACGACGAACTTCAACCACTGTCAATTGAGCAACCGCAGGATGTGGTGTATATGTAGCCAATAAAGGCCAGGTAGGACCATCATTACTCAGTGGACCTAACCTTACTTGTGCTATTGTGTGTGGGAGGGCGCCATCAAGCCAATTATGCTGTTCTTGATAAGATAGAGGTATTTCTAAATAAGCGTAAGCCCTGTATTGTCCAGGGACATTCGCAACTGTGTATTCGTGAAAAGTATTTGTTCCCCCATCCACTGCTGGAAAAGCGACCCAAGAATAAAAAAGTTCCGTTCTATAGGCTGCATGGGCGTCCACCACAAAAGTGACTGGACCCCCTTGGACTGTCAGTCCATGTGTCAATAGATGTCCCGTGAGCGGATGTCGCATATTAATTGCTATGTTCACTACATTAGGATTCGCCATTTTATAAAAAAAAACAGCTGCAGGTCAGAGAAGGCACACCAATATCGGCTTTTTTCCTTTCAAAGTTCAAGCTTGAACAACCGACCACTAAGCAATAGGAAGCACCTATGCCGTGGCGGCGGAAACCCTCAGCCCCACGGACGTCTCCGTATACGGAACCGAGACCAAGAGAGTCAGTCGGACCTAATCATTAGAGCCAGACCAAACGTTGGCGGCGCCATGTCGCCATTTTATAAAAAAAACACGTTGGGCGCAGGATCGATAACGGTGTGGGGGACTGAGTCTGACCCACGTGTAAAGAACTCTGTCACCCTAAATCCGGTTTTTGCTCCGGCTAACTAGCAGTGCCTCATTTCTCCCACGTGGAAGGAATGATTTGGCAGCCGAGCGCATGACATCTTTGGAACTTCTCAGGGAAGTCGTGGTTACTCAGATCCAAACCAACTCTCTTATTTCCAATATGATCTCATATACAAATGACAGGGACTGTATCTCCGCCGATGACCTTGCCACCTGAAGTGCGTAGGTCTCGCTTGCAGATGTAAGGGCCACATGCTTTTGAAACAATAAATCTTTTAGCCGACTCAACTTGTCGAAATCAACCTTGGAAGTAGCAATATGAGGCCAGATGTCCGCTACCTCCCTAATTTGAGTGGGGGGAAACAACACATTCCCGCAGCACGTAACGGCCTTGTTGACAACGACGATGTAAACTATTCCGGCACGCATGCCACAGCAGCGTTCGCTGTTAAGAACAATGTAACTGCCGTTAGAAAGCACCTGGAAAGTGTTTTTAATAACCGGGACTGGAACTCCCTTCAGATAACAAGCTAAGTTAGCAATCGAAGCGTTACACGCCCCGTGCAAGGACAGCTGTTTACAAACCATTGAATGGCTGACAGAATCTTCGCATTCGCTGCCGCTAAGAAAAACCTCCTTCAAACCATTAACACATCTGTACTGAAAGGGAAGGTCCCACACCTCGTGTATGTAACTGTCTCCCAATAGTTCATATCTACCCACCGGAATGTACTTCAAACACGAAGTAAATTGCAAAGTAGAGATAGGCAAATTAATAACCCCATGGATCAACCATTCAGCTGACGGAATCTCAGCTACCGTGAAAGGCATTTTCTCTAATTTTTCAATATTTAACATAACATATGTCCCTTCCTTTTTAGCCATCAGTTGTTGTTGACGAGTCAAATTAAAAGAGATAAAGATCTCCCTGGCACGAACGTGCTGCCATGGAACGCGACCCGCCTTCAAGGTCTGAAGAGTCCAACCCAGCTGCATGATGGACCACGTCTGACTCTGCCCATGATATAAAGAAGACATGTCCTATTTAATAATGTCAATGGCAGAGGACACAATGCTGTCAATCGTGTAAACACGTTCAGAAAGGGTATGCATGCCATTATCAACAACAGACAAAGTCTGCATCACATTTTCTTGATCAATCTGCCTCAACCGGGCTGCAGCCTCTTGTTGTGAAAGCTTCCAAATCTCATTATAAACCTGGTATAAGAACCTTTTCTTCCGTGGTACTCTGGGACCTGACAAAAAATCTTGTAAATCAGTAGTATTAGACAGTAACATGAGATGTGACTTAACTGCATCCAGCGTGGAGTACTTCAACCATTGCTGACAAATCTTCCCCACACTGTATGTAGTTATAATATCAGCATGTTCTGGTGAAACGTAACGAGGGTCTGCCCTACTAGTCCTGAACCCCCCTGAAGAGGTGACAAAACGTTGATGACACATATTAGTGTCTACAGGCCATAATAACCACCCGCCTGGATGTAACGATGAAGTGTTAAGTGTACCATTCTGGACCCAATGTGTAAAGTCACTGAAAGTAGCATTCACATAGTGCTGCCAATTTTTTAATTTAGAAGGGACAGGTATACTAGGCAAAGTTAACTCCTTAATCGTCGCTAAGCCCAAACAGCTAGTCTGTTGTACTGTGTCATTGAGGAAAATCATCTGCACAGGGATAATACATGCTCTAAATAACGTGTCCCTGCCTCGCATTTGCCAATTTTTCGTACCCCAAACACTTTTCAAGTCAACATTTGTCAACCAGTATTCTTATCCCTCGACCGACAGTTTAGATACAAACAAAATAGAATACAGTAATTTAGTATCGGTCAATAACATTTTCTTATTAGAATACGGTGTAACTTTAAAATAGTAGGACCTAGCATTACGTGGATCATGCCCAGTAAAATATGCAAATTTGTCATAATACCTTTTTGAACTCCCTTGTGGAGGAGTCGAGCAATGTTCCCATTGCACATAATTAAACATGGACTTAGGGCTACTATCTTTATGAATAAAGTGGTGTCCATAATAGTTGTAACAAAACATGTCACCATCATTATCTCTAAACTGGTAAGCATCTTCATCGTCATAAACAGTATAATATTGCAAATCCGTTAGCATAGAATCTACTGTCTTCACATCCCAATCATCAGAAACAATGCCAGGTATAACAATATCATTCATTGATAATTTGAGGACATACGGTATTTGAATCAATTCAGTGGGACCATATATATCAAACATTACTTTATCCCACACAATTCCATCCGGAACTGGTATAGCAGAAATGTTCACTGTGGACAAGTCTCTTCGAACCATATGAGACGAAAAATGTATTTTTAACACAGTCTCCATGTGCTCAATGTCAGATCGATCAGGAAGAAAATGACCATGTATTATCAGAAAAAAAGTAACCACAAATCCCAACCATAATAAAATAGTCATCACGGCCAAAAATAGCCAAAAATAGTTCCAAGGAAAAACAAAATATGTTCGTTTAAGCCATCCCAGCAGCCGTCGTTGACCGTGGACAGAAGACATTGAAGACGAGGAGCCGGACCCATCATTATCAGCGTCGTTGAAGCAGCCAGAAGCAGTTCTAGCAAAAGGTGCAACTGTGAACGAAGAAGCAGACGGAGGCTCTCGCCGTGGCACGCTATAAACCACATGTTCAGAAACGTCAGTAGAACGTACAGCAATTTGATCACAACATTCCATATTAATCGCCGTCGGTGGAACAATCGCAAGATCATTATCCACCCTCCCCAAGCTCGGAGAGGAAACAGTGTTGGTGAAAATCACCTGCAGCGGGACCTCGTCCCCAGTAGTGAGGGGGATTCCGGAACTACTGGGTGTCCCTCTTGGTCTGCTGTGCAGATTCGGCCACATGTTGTAACTTGACATTATCAATGGAAATAAAGCGATTTCCTTTGGCCCCTCGCAGCGGCGGTAAAATCACAGTTCTTGAGCCGCTTACCCCCAACACAGGGACATGTTCTCGATAAGAAGGACCAAATTCTTTTTTAACTGCGACCTTTTCACGCACTAGATCCCCAATCCTGGGTATCCAACCAGTAGGTGTTACTGGCTCATCCTTAATTCCTGAGGAGGCAGCATTGGCAGAAGAGTTATCTTCACGGAATTGTTGTAAATCATGCAAAACAGTGACACGATCATTTATGCCAAAGGGCGTATCTGCCGCCTCCACACCAGGACCATCTAGATCAGGAACATACATTCGTGTTCCAAACAGGCACCTATATGGAGTACAGAGAGCACTTAATAACTTGCCTAGAAGGTCACTGGGGGGTCGTACTTCATATTACTGCCTGTTTGGAACACAAATGTATGTTCCTGATCTAGATGGTCCTGGTGTGGAGGCGGCAGATACGCCCTTTGGCATAAATGATCGTGTCACTGTTTTGCATGATTTACAACAATTCCGTGAAGATAACTCTTCTGCCAATGCTGCCTCCTCAGGAATTAAGGATGAGCCAGTAACACCTACTGGTTGGATACCCAGGATTGGGGATCTAGTGCGTGAAAAGGTCGCAGTTAAAAAAGAATTTGGTCCTTCTTATCGAGAACATGTCCCTGTGTTGGGGGTAAGCGGCTCAAGAACTGTGATTTTACCGCCGCTGCGAGGGGCCAAAGGAAATCGCTTTATTTCCATTGATAATGTCAAGTTACAACATGTGGCCGAATCTGCACAGCAGACCAAGAGGGACACCCAGTAGTTCCGGAATCCCCCTCACTACTGGGGACGAGGTCCCGCTGCAGGTGATTTTCACCAACACTGTTTCCTCTCCGAGCTTGGGGAGGGTGGATAATGATCTTGCGATTGTTCCACCGACGGCGATTAATATGGAATGTTGTGATCAAATTGCTGTACGTTCTACTGACGTTTCTGAACATGTGGTTTATAGCGTGCCACGGCGAGAGCCTCCGTCTGCTTCTTCGTTCACAGTTGCACCTTTTGCTAGAACTGCTTCTGGCTGCTTCAACGACGCTGATAATGATGGGTCCGGCTCCTCGTCTTCAATGTCTTCTGTCCACGGTCAACGACGGCTGCTGGGATGGCTTAAACGAACATATTTTGTTTTTCCTTGGAACTATTTTTGGCTATTTTTGGCCGTGATGACTATTTTATTATGGTTGGGATTTGTGGTTACTTTTTTTCTGATAATACATGGTCATTTTCTTCCTGATCGATCTGACATTGAGCACGTGGAGAGTGTGTTAAAACCACATTTTTCGTCTCATATGGTTCGAAGAGACTTGTCCACAGTGAACATTTCTGCTATACCAGTTCCGGATGGAATTGTGTGGGATAAAGTAATGTTTGATATATATGGTCCCACTGAATTGATTCAAATACCGTATGTCCTCAAATTATCAATGAATGATATTGTTATACCTGGCATTGTTTCTGATGATTGGGATTTGAAGACAGTAGATTCTATGCTAACGGATTTGCAATATTATACTGTCTATGACGATGAAGATGCTTACCAGTTTAGAGATAATCATGGTGACATGTTTTGTTACAACTATTATGGACACCACTTTATTCATAAAGATAGTAGCCCTAAGTCCATGTTTAATTATGTGCAATGGGAACATTGCTCGACTCCTCCACAAGGGAGTTCAAAAACGTATTATGACAAATTTGCATATTTTACTGGGCATGATCCACGTAATGCTAGGTCCTACTATTTTAAAGTTACACCGTATTCTAATAAGCAAATGTTATTGACCGATACTAAATTACTGTATTCTAATTTGTTTGTATCTAAACTGTCGGTCGAGGGATATGAATACTGGTTGAAAACTGTTGACTTGAAAAGTGTTTGGGGTACGAAAAATTGGCAAATGCGAGGCAGGGACACGTTATTTAGAGTATGTATTATCCCTGTGCAGATGATTTTCCTCAATGACACAGTACAACAGACTAGCTGTTTGGGCTTAGCGACGATTAAGGAGTTAACTTTGCCTAGTATACCTGTCCCTTCTAAATAAAAAAATTGGCAGCACTATGTGAATGCTACTTTCAGTGACTTTACACATTGGGTCCAGAATGGTACACTTAACACTTCATCGTTACATCCAGGCGGGTGGTTATTGTGGCCTGTAGACACTAATATGTGTCATCAACGTTTTGTCACCTCTTCAGGGGGGTTCAGGACTAGTAGGGCAGACCCTCGTTACGTTTCACCAGAACATGCTGATATTATAACTACATACAGGGCCGTATTTATACTTTTTGACGCAAAACTGCGCTAACGCAGTTTTGCGTCAAAAAGTTTTGCGCCGGCTAACGCCATTCTGAAGCGCCATGCGGGCGCCGTATTTATTGAATGGCGTTAGCCGGCGCAAGCAGACCGGCACTGCCTGGTGTGCGCGAGAAAAACCACGTACACCAGGCAGCGCCGGCGTAGGGGGAAAATGGCGCATGGGCGTCTTAAAATGGGGCAAGTCAGGTTACGTCGAAAAAATCATCGTAACCCGACTTGCGCCATTTATTTTCGACGCCCATCCCCCATCAACATGACTCCTATCATTGTAAAGATAGGAGTCATGCCCCCTTGCCCAATGGCCATGCCCAGGGGACTTCTGTCCCCTGGGCATGGTCATTGGGCATAGTGGCATGTAGGGGGGCACAAATCAGGCCCCCCTATGCCACAAAAAAAAAAAAAAAAAAATACTTACCTGAACTTACCTTAATGTCCATGGGATGGGTCCCTCCGTCCTTGGGTGTCCTCCTGGGGTGGGCAAGGGTGGCAGGGGGGGTCCCTGGGGGCAGGGGAGGGCACTCTGGGCTCATTTTGAGCCCACTTGTCCCTTAACGCCATCCCTGACCCAGGCGTTAAAAAGCGGCGCAAATGCGCCGTTTTTGGCCACGCCCACTCCCGGGCGTCATTTTTGCCCGGGAGTATAAATACCACGTAAAGGCCTGGGAGTCATTTTTTAAGACGGGAACGCCTCCCTTGCATATCATTAACGCAAGGAAGGGGTTCACGCTAAAAAATGACGCACATTCCGGGAACTTTGGCGCTAGACGCGTCTAGCGCCAAAGTATAAATATGGCGTTAGTTTTGCGTCAAATTTGCGTCGAAAAAAACGACGCAAATTCGGCGCAACCAGAGTATAAATATGCCCCACAGTGTGGGGAAGCTTTGTCAGCAATGGTTGAAGTCCTCCACGCTGGATGCAGTTAAGTCACATCTCATGTTACTGTCTAATACTACTGATTTACAAGATTTTTTGTCAGGTCCCAGAGTACCACGGAAGAAAAGGTTCTTATACGCGGTTTATAATGAGATTTGGAAGCTTTCACAACAAGAGGCTGCAGCCCGGTTGAGGCAGATTGATCAAGAAAATGTGATGCAGACTTTGTCTGTTGTTGATAATGGCATGCATACCCTTTCTGAACGTGTTTACACGATTGACAGCATTGTGTCCTCTGCCATTGACATTATTAAATCGGACATGTCTTCTTTATATCATGGGCAGAGTCAGACGCGGTCCATCATGCAGCTGGGTTGGACTCTTCAGACCTTGAAGGCGGGTCGCGTTCCATGGCAGCACGTTCGTGCCAGGGAGATCTTTGTCTCTTTTAATTTGACTTGTCAACAACAACTGATGGCTAAAAAGGAAGCGACATATGTTATGTTAAATATTGAAAAATTAGAGAAACTGCCTTTCACGGTAGCTGAGATTCCGTCAGCTGAATGGTTGATCCATGGGGTTATTAATTTGCCTATCTCTACTTTGCAATTTACTTCGTGTTTGAAGCACATTCCGGTGGGTAGATATGAACTATTGGGAGACAGTTACATACACGAGGTGTGGGACCTTCCCTTTCAGTACAGATGTGTTAATGGTTTGAAGGAGGTTTTTCTTAGCGGCAGCGAATGCGAAGCTTCTGTCAGCCATTCAATGGTTTGTAAACAGCTGTCCTTGCACGGGGCGTGTAACGCTTCGATTGCTAACTTAGCTTGTTATCTGAAGGGAGTTCCAGTCCCGGTTATTAAAAACACTTTCCAGGTGCTTTCTAACGGCAGTTACATTGTTCTTAACAGCGAACGCTGCTGTGGCATGCGTGCCGGAATAGTTTACATCGTCGTTGTCAACAAGGCCGTTACGTGCTGCGGGAATGTGTTGTTTCCCCCCACTCAAATTAGGGAGGTAGCGGACATCTGGCCTCATATTGCTACTTCCAAGGTTGATTTCGACAAGTTGAGTCGGCTAAAAGCTTTATTGTTTCAAAAGCATGTGGCCCTTACATCTGCTAGCGAGACCTACGCACTTCAAGTGGCAAGGTCATCGGTGGAGATACAGTCCCTTTTGAATACTAACTTTCCGACTCACTTCGGTGAACTTGTGGGACGTATATTTAATGCATCCAGCACTGCTGGTGTTGCACATTTTTTCAAAGTGGTTGGTGTTGGTTTTGCTCATACCTTCTCTTCTATATTCGGTTTGATACCTTCGGCTATACATTCTATTTTCGGAAGCATTTTTGTGGGTTTCCCGATTACTTTGGCTTTATTGGCTGGAGTCTTGCTGTTATTGCTCTTTTTTCGCAATGGCTGTCCCGTCACGACGAGATCCTGTACTGCTGCTCCCATCAGCGCAGCTGTGTCGTGAACGCATGATGCAGCATTTTGGAGCAACACTCCTGGGACATTTGGAGTGCGACTGGTCTCTGTCATTCAGACCGGTTTTGGATTGTGTGCAACCCGTGTTTCGGTGCCTTTGGTGCTCGTTTGAACATGCACTGGCTCTCTGTCTCTCATTGCAGCGCCCTCCAATGGTCGATGCTGATCTGTTGATGTTCCCGATGAGGGCTCATTCCCAGACTTGTGCACTACGGATGCGCTTGCTTCGTGAGGCAGTTTATGAGATTCCCTTCCTGGAGGAAGATGGTAGTGTCTCTTTCATAGGCCCTGCACGGGGTGCCGCACTGAATGGTTTTGGGGCTTTGGATCACACCTGCTCCATGGTACTTTGTGGCGTGGATCTTCCGATATTGACATATATCGAAGTGGAGGAACTCCTACGTTCTATTGCTTCTGTCTGATGATTGGATTTTTACAAAATTGACACTATTTTGAATTTGGTTGTGCTCATATGTTACCTAAATTTATGACTTTGTTGTCTTCTCACCTTGTCGAAATACTTGTTTTAGATATTGTTTATATTTAGGGCATCCTTTTATGTTATTGGAACCACTTGCTACCGACAAGGGGAGGGTGTAGTGTGGTTAGTTTTACGTATTCATTGCGCTTTAGCTTCAGGCTTTAGGCCTTTGTGCATTTTGCCCTGAATATATTTTATTCATTTGCTAATAGCTTAGAGCCTCTGTGCACTTTGCTCTACATGCTTTTTATTAGGCTTCGTACTGTTATTTTTCAAATAGCCAGTTCTACAGTGTTGTTTTTTATTCATATCACACTGTTTTGCCTACTCTGCACTGGAGTTCTCCATAACATATTTACTCTGTGCTTCAGTCAAGGATACAGTCTGGTACATTGCCGATAGACGTGGTAAGAGTTTAGACTCGGCATTCCTGCGTAGGGACATTTTGTGATCACGCTGACATGTTAGTTATAAAATCACTTCCTTGTCCCAGTACACGCAAGAGGGAGATTCCGACCAGAGAACCACAACTTGACGCTGACTGCCTCGTTGCAGATGCTGAACCAAGATCACAGGTCTTTGCTCAGGTATGAGGGCTGATATCCCCATAGTGATTCTAATAGGCAAGCTAGAAGCTTAACATGCTGTGCTCTAGATAGAACAAGCAGAGGGAGAGTAGAAACTGTTTGACAATATGATAGCTTTGTTTTTATGTTTTACTCTCCTGGTAACTATTACAATCCTACTGTGTTGTATCGTTCTGATTATTGCGGCTCACGCCTTAATATCTAAAATACAGTCGTTTTATTAAAACATTATATAAAACTTATACTGTCTTTGTCATTTGTATATGAGATCATATTGGAAATAAGAGAGTTGGTTTGGATCTGAGTAACCACGACTTCCCTGAGAAGTTCCAAAGATGTCATGCGCTCGGTTGCCAAATCATTCCTTCCACGTGGGAGAAATGAGGCACTGCTAGTTAGCCGGAGCAAAAACCGGATTTAGGGTGACAGAGTTCTTTACACGTGGGTCAGACTCAGTCCCCCACACCGTTATCGATCCTGCGCCCAACGTGTTTTTTTTATAAAATGGCGACATGGCGCCGCCAACGTTTGGTCTGGCTCTAATGATTAGGTCCGACTGACTCTCTTGGTCTCGGTTCCGTATACGGAGACGTCCGTGGGGCTGAGGGTTTCCACCGCCACGGCATAGGTGCTTCCTATTGCTTAGTGGTCGGTTGTTCAAGCTTGAACTTTGAAAGGAAAAAAAGCCGATATTGGTGTGCCTTCTCTGACCTGCAGCTGTTTTTTTTATAAAATGGCGAATCCTAATGTAGTGAACATAGCAATTAATATGCGACATCCGCTCACGGGACATCTATTGACACATGGACTGACAGTCCAGGGGGGTCCAGTCACTTTTGTGGTGGACGCCCATGCAGCCTATAGAACGGAACTTTTTTATTCTTGGGTCGCTTTTCCAGCAGTGGATGGGGGAACAAATACTTTTCACAAATACACAGTTGCGAATGTCCCTGGACAATACAGGGCTTACGCTTATTTAGAAATACCTCTATCTTATCAAGAACAGCATAATTGGCTTGATGGCGCCCTCCCACACACAATAGCACAAGTAAGGTTAGGTCCACTGAGTAATGATGGTCCTTCCTGGCCTTTATTGGCTACATATACACCACATCCTGCGGTTGCTCAATTGGCAGTGGTTGAAGTTCGTCGTTTATATACAGAATTAACGGCTACATATAGACGATTAGTTCAGTTTGTGATGCAGACATTAAACACGAATGCAGCGCGTGCTGCTCCAGCGCACCCACAGGCGGTGGTTCCGGGTCTTAATCCGGCCACTGTACACTCAGTTATGGGTAAAGTACCGGCTAAACGAGAGGAGACTCCGTTTTGGCTGGCGCAAAAAATTAATACGCTGGAAGCAGTATTTCCCCATACGGGACCTCAGGAAAAACATAGAATTTTGACGATGTGTTTGCCGTACGGGATGGTTCCTCCGGTGGACCTTTGTAATACCTGGGGCACGGTGTTTGCCGCGCTCTACACTACGGCACATGGTACACCGACATTAGCTAATTTACCGGACGAACTTAAACAGATTCAGGATGAATATGGGGCTGCCCCTGCCTTGGATTTGGGCATGCAGTTGCTGGGCAATTTTGCCACAGTTTCTTCTATTATTTTGAGTAATCTCAAAGGAGAGGCAGTAGCACTAGCAGTGCGTATGCGTCTTCGGGATGTTCCGCTGCTTCAACAGGAGCGGGAGCTTCCGAGAATAATAGCGGAAACATATTCTAGTATTGGTCGTGATAGCCTAGGGGCTAGACCACAAAAAGACCAGTTACAGGGTAAAAATAATAAAGATAATGCTAAACAGCAACAACATGAGGGTTCGAAAAAGCGCTGGGAAAAGAAACAGCAAACACCTAAGAAGGATGATGGGCAGTCTCCGCAACCGGAGACCCCACAGAATAAGTATAATGTCAGGAATAGGGATACTTTGAAGACGCCTGATAGATATCAATATACTGATACACGCCAATCTCGTTCCTTTCAGGACTCCTCGGAAAAGAGAAGTGAGAGAGGTGGGCGGTCAGAGCGGAGGACGGAGTACGTGAAAGTGAGACAGGATTCACAACGCTCAGCGGAGGTTTCTATTAAACAAGAAGAGAAACAGCTGCAACAGAAACAGCAATTCAAAAAGAAGAAAGTGGCAGCTGTCTCAGTTAGACATGCCGCTCAAGAAGAGAGTTCTCTTGACGAAGAAGACATGGGCGTTAGCACTGTTAGACAGCGCGGCAGAGGTCACAATAGTTCGCCGGAGTCTTCTAGAGCATCTGGAGGTGAAAGCAACTGATGACTTCATACAAGTAAAAAGGGCGGATATGCGAGTCTCTGATCCTGATAGAGTATATGAAGTAACTCTGCGATTGGAAGGGGACATTGACCGTATTATAAACGCCATTTTTTGGGACCATGTGGTAAAATAATATGATGTTCTGTTGGCCGAACAAGATTGGCCACCTGACTTTGTTCGCGACTGTCCAGTTGGGGAGGAGGTTATTACACCTTCCTTCTCACCACTTGTTCCACGAGAACTCGCGGAGTCCTATGGTAAATCATGGGCTCTAGCACGGGCTCCCGCCTTGTATAGAAATAACGTGGGGTGGGACAGACAATCACCTTATCATGTAATTGCGATAAAGGGCGAACATCAGCCACAACAGCAATATCCTATCAAATTTGAAGCTAGGGCATCGGTTAGAAAAATTCTTACAGAATTGGAGTATCAGGGTGTAATTGAGCCCTGTGTCTCACCGATGAATAATGCCTTGTTTCCGGTTGCTAAACCGGACCATTCATATAGGATAGAGGTGGATTACCGACATTTAAATATTCATACACGCAACATATGCAATACAGAATTCACCCAGCGCAGCGCTTATGAATAATATAGTGCGTAAAAAATATAAGACAACATTAGATATCTCGAATGGATTTTTCTGCCAGAATATAGCGCCCGAGAGTCGGGACTATACCTGTTTCAGTGCGTTTGGCTCTCAGAAAAAATTTTGTCGTTTGCCTCAGGGGTATAAGAATAGCCCAGGACTGTTTTCGGCTCGTGTAACTGAACTTCTGCATGAGTTCGACCCTGAAGCATTATCATATGTTGATGACATATATCTGACAGATGATGAGATTCTGCAACATCTAAGGCGCGTATCGCGCATTGTTGTGGGGTTTGCTGATATTGGCTATAAGTTTAATTTTAAGAAATCAAAGATTGCCTTCCTCAGCGTCATTTTCCTGGGATATGAGTTGTCGAGTGAGGGCAAGAGCTTAGCGCCACATTTTTTGGAGAAATGTGCTTTATTGCAGCCTCCTAATACGGTTCGGAAGCTCCAGTCATTGTTGGGGTTTCTGAATTTTGGCAGAACTTACATTCCTTAATATGCAGCGCGTATAAAACACTTATACGAGTTGATTCGCCCACATTTTTTGAGTAAATTTTGGACGATTGAACATACACACATACTGCGAGAATTACAGAGTGATCTTTTAGCAGTTAAACACTTACACACTAGGGACAATAAGACACATTTAGTGATCAGGGTAATACCTGGGGCTGTTGGGTTTACTTATGTCACCTTTAATGAAGGGGAGACTGTCCCGATTGCATACAAATGTCACTTGTATTGTGCTGCAGAGCAACGTTTTGCACAAACTGAGAAAATTGTCACTGCAGTACAGATGGCTGTTATAAAAGAAAGACCGCTGGCCCAGGGTCAACGCATTGTTGTCGTTTCCCCAGTTCCGGCTTAGAGGCTGTTACAAAAGCGAGTGTTCCTAATTCGAAGGCTCTACACCCGCGATGGATACAATGGGCTACGTCTTTGACAGCCACTGATGTAGATTATGTATTTGACCGTAAACTGCAGACTCAAGAATTTCTTCAATACGAAATAGAATACCCTGTTCCTGCTGGTACATTGCCTATTGACCAATATGAAGTGGTCATGTATACCGATGGCTCTGCGCAACAGGCGGTTGGGACTAAACAACAGTATTCTGCTGCATGTGCGGTGGTGAGCGGCACTATGGAGGGGGAAGTGTTCTGCCCCCGACATACTTATACTAAAACATTGGGAGATTGCACAGCACAGCTGGCTGAGCTCAAAGCTCTATTGTTAGCGTTGGAGCATGCGGATCGGGCACTTTTAACGTTGCTGGTCTGTGACTCCTACTACTGTGTGCAGTCTTTCAACGAATATTTACACTATTGGAGGACGAATGGGTTCAGAGATTCTAAAGGCAACACCATTAAGCATAAAATGTTGTGGGGTAAGGTTGCGGATCTGAAGGAAACCCTTCCTAATGTCCATGTTGTGCATACACTTGGACACCAGCGCGTTGGAATACACGTTGCTGGGAATACTTTGGCTGATGAAGCCGCGAAATTGGCAGTGGCTGTCGCCACTGTGGCCGCAGTGACTCGTTCGAGTTCAAAACCAGACACAGAAATATCAGCTGCCATAAAAGCTACTGCTGATGGCACGCCCTTTCCTAAAGGATTTCCTTCAAAATATAGTTACTGCTTGAATGGTGCGCTAAATGCTACAGTTACAATTCCAGGCATTGGTGTACGTGAAATTCCCAATAAAATTGAGAGACCTCGATTGGTTTCTGCAGCACATGAGGGGGTGGCTTCTGCACATGCTGGGGTGGCTGCCACAGTTTCTCTTTTACAGGCCCGTTACTGGTGGCCTGGTCTCTATAAAGAGACAAAGCAGTATGTCCTTTGTTGTAACATTTGTCAACAAATTAAGGCATCGTCGGCTAGACGCCCGCAGCAGACGCCCCTTCTGATTTCAAACAAACCATTACAGTGTGTGTACTTGGATCATTGTGGTCCGCTGACGCCAGATAGTGCATACAAGTATATATTGGTTGCTGTAGATTCCTGCTCCAGATTTGTATGGGTATGGCCACAACGCTCGGCTGACGCTCGCACTGTTATTAAAGATTTGGGCATCTTTGTCGATATATTTGCAGTTGCGGCTTTTCATTCGGACCAGGGCCCTGCTTTTGCCTCTAAGGCATTCAGGGACACCATGGCTTCTTTGGGGGTCCAACTCCAATTCTCACCTCCATTTCATCCCGAGGGAAATTCTGTCGTGGAGCGTTTAAATCGTGATTTAAAGCAGTCCTTAAAGGCCAGAGTTATAGGTACGGGTCGTGGTTGGCTAGCCCACCTATATGGAATACAGAGAGCACTTAATAACTTGCCTAGAAGGTCACTGGCGGGTCGTACTTCATATGAGTGCCTGTTTGGAACACGAATGTATGTTCCTGATCTAGATGGTCCTGGTGTGGAGGCGGCAGATACGCCCTTTGACATAAATGATCGTGTCACTGTTTTGCAGGATTTACAACAATTCCGTGAAGATAACTCTTCTGCCAATGCTGCCTCCTCAGGAATTAAGGATGAGCCAGTAACACCTACTGTTTGGATACCCAGGATTGGGGATCTAGTGCGTGAAAAGGTCGCAGTTAAAAAAGAATTTGGTCCTTCTCATCGAGAACTTGTCTCTGTGTTGGGGGTAAGCAGCTCAAGAACTGTGATTTTACCGCCGCTGCGAGGGGCCAAAGGAAATGGCTTTGTTTCCATTGATAATGTCAAGTTACAACATGTGGCCGATTCTGCACAGCAGACCAAGAGGGACACCCAGTAGTTCCGGAATCCCTCTCAATACTGGGGACGAGGTCCCGCTGCAGGTGATTTTCACTGACACTGTTTCCTCTCCGAGCTTGGGGAGGGTGGATAATGATCTTGCGATTGTTCCACCGACGGCGATTAATATGGAATCTTGTGATCTAATTGCTGTACGTTCTACTGACGTTTCTGAACATGTGGTTTATAGCGTGCCACGGCGAGAGCCTCCGTCTGCTTCTTCGTTCACAGTTGCACCTTTTGCTAGAACTGCTTCTGGCTGCTTCAACGACACTGATAATGATGGGTCCGGCTCCTCGTCTTCAATGTCTTCTGTCCACGGTCCACGACGGCTGCTGGGATGGCTTAAACGAACATATTTTGTTTTTCCTTGGAACTATTTTTGGCTATTTTTGGCCGTGATGACTATTTTATTATGGTTGGGATTTGTGGTTACTTTTTTTCTGATAATACATGGTCATTTTCTTCCTGATCGATCTGACATTGAGCACGTGGAGACTGTGTTAAAACCACATTTTTCGTCTCATATGGTTCGAAGAGACTTGTCCACAGTGAACATTTCTGCTATACCAGTTCCGGATGGAATTGTGTGGGATAAAGTAATGTTTGATATATATGGTCCCACTGAATTGATTCAAATACCGTATGTCCTCAAATTATCAATGAATGATATTGTTATACCTGGCATTGTTTCTGATGATTGGGATGTGAAGACAGTAGATTCTATGCTAACGGATTTGCAATATTATACTGTCTATGACGATGAAGATGCTTACCAGTTTAGAGATAATCATGGTGACATGTTTTGTTACAACTATTATGGACACCACTTTATTCATAAAGCTAGTAGCCCTAAGTCCATGTTTAATTATGTGCAATGGGAACATTGCTCGACTCCTCCACAAGGGAGTTCAAAAACGTATTATGACAAATTTGCATATTTTACTGGGCATGATCCACGTAATGCTAGGTCCTACTATTTTAAATTTACACCGTATTCTAATAAGCAAATGTTATTGACCGATACTAAATTACTGTATTCTAATTTGTTTGTATCTAAACTGTCGGTCGAGGGATATGAATACTGGTTGAAAACTGTTGACTTGAAAAGTGTTTGGGGTACGAAAAATTGGCAAATGCGAGGCAGGGACACGTTATTTACAGCATGTATTATCCCTGTGCAGATGATTTTCCTCAATGACACAGTACAACAGACTAGCTGTTTGGGCTTAGCGACGATTAAGGAGTTAACTTTGCCTAGTATACCTGTCCCTTCTAAATTACAAAAATTGGCAGCACTATGTGAATGCTACTTTCAGTGACTTTACACATTGGGTCCAGAATGGTACACTTAACACTTCATCGTTACATCCAGGCGGGTGGTTATTATGGCCTGTAGACACTAATATGTGTCATCAACGTTTTGTCACCTCTTCAGGGGGGTTCAGGACTAGTAGGGCAGACTCTTGTTACGTTTCACCAGAACATGCTGATATTATAACTACATACAGTGTGGGGAAGCTTTGTCAGCAATGGTTGAAGTCCTCCACGCTGGATGCAGTTAAGTCACATCTCATGTTACTGTCTAATACTACTGATTTACAAGATTTTTTGTCAGGTCCCAGAGTACCACGGAAGAAAAGGTTCTTATACGAGGTTTATAATGAGATTTTTAAGCTTTCACAACAAGAGGATGCAGCCCGGTTGAGGCAGATTGATCAAGAAAATCTGATGCAGACTTTGTCTGTTGTTGATAATGGCATGCATACCCTTTCTGAACGTGTTTACACGATTGACAGCATTGTGTCCTCTGCCATTGACATTATTAAATCGGACATGTCTTCTTTATATCATGGGCAGAGTCAGACGCGGTCCATCATGCAGCTGGGTTGGACTCTTCAGACCTTGAAGGCGGGTCACGTTCCATGGCAGCACGTTCGTGCCAGGGAGATCTTTATCTCTTTTAATTTGACTCGTCAACAACAACTGATGGCTAAAAAGGAAGCGACATATGTTATGTTAAATATTGAAAAATTAGAGAAACTGCCTTTCACGGTAGCTGAGATTCCGTCAGGTGAATGGTTGATCCATGGGGTTATTAATTTGCCTATCTCTACTTTGCAATTTACTTCGTGTTTGAAGCACATTCCGGTGGGTAGATATGAACTATTGGGAGACAGTTACATACACGAGGTGTGGGACCTTCCCTTTCAGTACAGATGTGTTAATGGTTTGAAGGAGGTTTTTCTTAACGGCAGCGAATGCGAAGCTTCTGTCAGCCATTCAATGGTTTGTAAACAGCTGTCCTTGCACGGGGCGTGTAACGCTTTGATTGCTAACTTAGCTTGTTATCTGAAGGGAGTTCCAGTCCCGGTTATTAAAAACACTTTCCAGGTGCTTTCTAACGGCAGTTACATTGTTCTTAACAGCGAACGCTGCTGTGGCATGCATGCCGGAATAGTTTACATCGTCGTTGTCAACAAGGCCGTTACGTGCTGCGGGAATGTGTTGTTTCCCCCCACTCAAATTAGGGAGGTAGCGGACATCTGGCCTCATATTGCTACTTCCAAGGTTGATTTCGACAGGTTGAGTCGGCTAAAAGCTTTATTGTTTCAAAAGCATGTGGCCCTTACATCTGCTAGCGAGACCTACGCACTTCAGGTGGCAAGGTCATCGGCGGAGATACAGTCCCTTTTGAATACTAACTTTCCGACTCACTTCGGTGAACTTGTGGGACGTATATTTAATGCATCCAGCACTGCTGGTATTGCACATTTTTTCAAAGTCGTTGGTGTTGGTTTTGCTCATACCTTCTCTTCCATATTCGGTTTGATACCTTCGGCTATACATTCTATTTTCGGAAGCATTTTTGGGGGTTTCCCAATTACTTTGGCTTTATTGGCTGGAGTCTTGCTGTTATTGCTCTTTTTTCGCAATGGCTGTCCCGTCACGACGAGATCCTGTACTGCTGCTCCCATCAGCGCAGCTGTGTCGTGAACGCATGATGCAGCATTTTGGAGCAACACTCCTGGGACATTTGGAGTGCGACTGGTCTCTGTCATTCAGACCGGTTTTGGATTGTGTGCAACCCGTGTTTCGGTGCCATATTTATACTTTGGCGTTAGACGCGTCTAGCGCCAAAGTGCATGGAGTTAGCGTCATTTTTTTGCGTGAACACCTTCCTTGCGTTAATGATATGCAAGGTAGGCGTTCCCGTCTTAAAAAATGACTCCGATGCTATTGCGTCTGATTTATACTCCAGGGCAAAAATGACGCCCGGGAGTGGGCGGGACTAAAAAACCCGCATTTGCGCCGGATTTTAGCGCCTGGGTCAGGGCAGGCGTTAAGGGACCTGTGGGCTCAGAATGAGCCCAGAGGTGCCCTCCCAAGCCCCCAGGGACACCCCCTGCCACCCTTGCCCACCCCAGGAGGACACCCAAGGATGGAGGGACCCACCCCAGGGAAGAAAAGGTAAGTTGTGGTAAGTATTTTTTTATTTTTTTTATTTTGGCATAGGGGGGCCTGATTTGTGCCCCCCTACATGCCACTATGCCCAATGACCATGCCCAGGGGACAGAAGTCCCCTGGGCATGGCCATTGGGCAAGGGGGCATGACTCCTGTCTTTGCTAAGACAGGAGTCATGTTAATGGCGTCTGGGTGCCAAAATAAAATGGCGCAAATCGGGTTAAGACGTTTTTTTTGCCTCAGCCTGACTTGCCCCATTTTTGGACGCCCAAACGCCATTTTTCCCTACGCCGGCGCTGCCTGGTGTACGTGTTTTTTTTTCACGCACACCAGGCAGCGCCGGTCGGCTAACGCCATTCAATAAATACGGCGCCCGCATGGCGCTTCAGAATGGCGTTAGCCGGCGCTAATTTTTTGGGCGATAAACTGCGTTAGCGGAGTTTTGCGTCAAAAAGTATAAATATGGCCCAAAGTCTCTTCACATCTTTCCTTCTACTGCAAGTGCCAAGGACATGCTTACAACAGGTTCCAACGGCCAATCTCAAACTTTGAGTTAACATTTGCAATCGTTGTAAGCAAACTTCATTCTGGTGGATGAACTGTAAAATATTCAGCTGACTGCTCTTCAAGAAAAAGTAAAGGGTGATTTAGATTGGCTCAGGACGGGTAGCTTCGGATAGCTTACACCCCACTAATAAATGTATTTTGTGATAAATAGTTGAGTGCAGGGGCTTTCGGTCAGTTATGGTGATGTGTGTGTGGGTTTTAACCAGATATTTGTACATACAGACAAAAACTCACACACACTCTCGCCCTTTCTTGGTTTGGAAAGACTTTTAAAAATGTTTATTATTTAAAAAATAATAATGCACTTTCTCTCACTTAGGACACCTACCAATACACATTCCTCACCCTTTCCACTGCCCCTTAAGACCCTGTGGGGCATATTTATACTCCGTTTGCGCCGAATTTGCGTCGTTTTTTTCGACGCAAAACTAACTCCATATTTATACTTTGGCATTAGACGCGTCTAGCGCCAAAGTTCATGGAGTTAGCGTCATTTTTTTGCGTGAACACCTTCCTTGCGTTAATGATATGCAAGGTAGGCGTTCCCGTCTTAAAAAATGACTGCGATGCATATGCGTTGTATTTATGCTCCCGGGCAAAAATGACGCCCGGTAGTGGGCGGGACTAAAAAACCCGCATTTGCGCCGGATTTTAGCGCCTGGGTCAGGGCAGGCGTTAAGGGACCTGTGGGCTCAGAATGAGCCCAGAGGTGCCCTCCCCTGCCCCCAAGGACACCCCCTGCCACCCTTGCCCACCCCAGGAGGACACCCGAGGATGGAGGGACCCACTCCAGGGACATTAAGGTAAGTCCAGGTAAGTATTTTCTCTTTTTTTTTTTTGTGTGGCATATGGGGGCCTGATTTGTGCCCCCCTACATGCCACTATGCCCAATGACCATGCCCAGGGGACAGAAGTCCCCTGGGCATGGCCATTGGGCAAGGGGGCATGACTCCTGTCTTTGCTAAGACAGGAGTCATTTCAATGGGGGATGGGCGTCGTAAAAAAATGGCGCAAATCGGGTTGTGGCGATTTTTTTGCCTCAGCCTGACTTGCACCATTTCTGGACGCCCATACGCCATTTTCCCCCTACGCCTGCGCTGCCTGGTGTACGTCGTTTTTTTTAACGCACACCAGACAGCGCCGGCGGCTAACGCCGGCTAACGTCATTGAATAAATACGGCGCCCGCATGGCGCTTCAGAATGGCGTTAGCCGGCGCTAATTTTTTTGACGCAAAACTGCGTTGGCGCAGTTTTGCGTCAAAAAGTATAAATATGGGCCAGTGTGTCCTGCTTGTTTTATAATGTATTTTACCGTCATGAGCCAGCCGGATTGTCGGGAAATCTAAGCTAACACCCCTCTCCCACCCACAATCATACTGCCCAAGCTAAGCCCCTGGATTGGCTAAAGGTTACAACATTAGCGTTGCCGCTTTACCCATTTCTGCATTTCTTCAATTTCATCTCTTTTAGCTTTTTAATCATGTTTCAAATGTATTACAAAACAATAATTTCTCACCAGTCGTAGCTCAGAACGAAATATATATATATATACCACGGTTTTTCTGATAAATGAAAAACTGGTTCTTTCAGATGATGCAGGGAAGACCTGAAACCACTTGACTTGTTTTATAATCCTTTGCAACGGGTTTCAAAATGAAAGCAGATTCGTCATAGGCAGTTTGCATTCTGGAATTGGGTATTTCTGTAATCAGTTTCCTCTGTTTTCTCTTGGTTTGATTAAATGCAGAGGCTAGACATGTTTTTTTAAAACTTTGCCGTATGTAAAAATTGCAGAAAGACTTAGGGGCAGATTTATGGAAAGCGGCGCTGCACTGAGTGCAGCGTCACTTTATCTGCGCCCCTTAGCGCCTCCCTACCGCAACCATGTGTGCACTGTATTTCAAATATGGCACACCATGACTCAGGGTAGGGGGCAATAGCGTCATTTTTCATGACGCTATTGATGTACTCTGCAGGAGTAGTGTCAAAATGTTAGCGCTACTCCTGCAGAGTACATACGGGTCCATTCTAGGGAATGGAAGCCCCCTTTTAACGCCTGTTCTGAGCAGGCGCTAGGAATGCTGAAAAAAATGACGCAAGGAAATCTCGTAGATTTCCTTGCACCTTTTTTTCGCCCCCCCAATGGGGGAACACCTCCTTTGCATACATTATGCCTGGCACAGGCATAATGTAGTGCAAAGGGTTACAGAGTGGTGCAATGCATGCATTGCGCCACTCTTTAAATACGGCGCAGGGATTTCTGCCTTGTTGGGCCACATTAACATCATAAATAATGACGTGAATGTGGGGCAAGGTGGTGCTAGGGGAGTATAAGTATGCTCCTAATAGATCTCGGTTCAGGACGTGCTCATATTTAGTCACATTAAGAGGCATATTCTGCAGGTCATGTGCAAAAATATAGTATACCTCCTGCATGCAGTCGACAAAAAGCGGTGATCTTTCTGAAGAAGGATATTTTATCTTCTCCCTGATGTTTGTTGACTGCTTTTTGAATTTAGTTATAAAGACTTGAAGCATATTTATCTAGCTTAAGCCAACATTAACAAACATATTTATACTGTATTGTATTCTATTGTAATCATATTTATATAGCGCTTACTACCACTGACGAGGCGTCGAAGCGCTTTTCGGTGAGTAGCACGCTACTCTGGAACCCAACAAGAATTAGTGATGGATTAGTATCGGGAAATAATGAGTACAGTTTTAGTATTATTATGAGTTAATTTGAGCCGTGGATATGAGAGGTTGTTAGTTAGATTGACTGGAGTAATGGAGGGGTGGAGGAGGAAAGAAATCCAGAAGTGTTAATTGGGAGTATATCCTTAATTTACTCAACCCAAAAGGCTTGGGATGAGTAAAGGGGATAGAGGAGGGAAGAGCATGTGGAAGGGTTAGGGAGGGCATAGTAGCAGGGTGAGATAAATGCACGAGAATTTAGTAAGGTTGTGTGGGAGGTCACGGTAGTAGAGTGAGGTTTGGTGAGTTAGATGTGGAAGCGGAGGGAAGAGCTTAGGCAGAGTTATTTAGGAGATGAAAGTAGTAGAAAGGATTTGAGATGAGTCAGAGTGAGAATGGAGGATAGTTTGATAGAGACATGACACATGATGATGGGTAGATAAGTGTGATAAGATGAGAGCGGGAATTCATAGATATCTAGTATAACAACCCTCCCAGGAGCCATGCAATGACCCACGAACATGCCAAGCACAGAAACAACATATACACATATATATATATATATATATATATATAAAAAAAAGAGAATAGAGAACTCTGGGTAGCTCCCAAGTTTAGGTGGAGAGCAGCTCTAGTAAGGAGCACCCTGCAACACCAGCGACACTCTAGATTTGCTCACCTCAAATGCCTGTTTATCTAGCAAAGTTTTTAAGCATTGGATCAGCACAGTGCTATCCACGCCGAGCTAGATAGTGACAAAGTCTTTAAGCATAGGTTTGACACAGTGTCAACCTTGCCGAGCTGTAAAATGACAAAAGCCATTTCCCACTCCAGGCACAGTATTACAGCTTTGGACTGGTAAAATACCATCCAAGCCAACCTGGAATGAGTAAAAGCAACCCCTGACACGTGTTTCGCTCTCATTAGAGCTCATCAGAGAGGTTTAGCTTTGTCCAGACACAAGGGAGCACCCAGTATAAGTCAAAACAAATCCCTTTCAGGGTTAGAGTGCCGCATAAATTATGCAAAAAAAGAGAATAGAGAACTCTGGGTAGTTCCCAAGTTTAGGTGGAGAGCAGCTCTAGTAAGGAGCACCCTGCAACACCAGCGACACTCTAGATTTGCTCACCTCAAATGCCTGTTTATCTAGCAAAGTTTTTAAGTATTGGATCAGCACAGTGCTATCCACGCCGAGCTAGATAGTGACAAAGGGCCATATTTATACTTCTTGACGCAAAACTGCGCCAACGCAGTTTTGCATCAAAAAAATTTGCGCAGGCTAACGCCATTCTGAAGCACCATGCGGGCGCCGTATTTATTCAATGACGTTAGCCGGCGTTAGCCGCCGGCGCTGTCTGGTGTGCGTTAAAAAAAACGACGTACACCAGGCAGCGCCGGCGTAGGGAGAAAATGGCGTATGGGCGTCCACAAATGGTGCAAGTCAGGCTGAGGCAAAAAAATCACCTCAACCCGATTTGCGCCATTTTTTTACGACGCCCATCCCCCATTGAAATGACTCCTGTCTTAGCAAAGACAGGAGTCATGCCCCCTTGCCCAATGGCCATGCCCAGGGGACTCATGTCCCCTGGGCATGGTCATTGGGCATAGTGGCATGTAGGGGGGCACAAATCAGGCCCCCCCTATGCCACCAAAAAATAAAAAATAAAAACGTACCTGAACTTACCTTAATGTCCCTGGGATGGGTCCCTCCAGCCTTGGGTGTCCTCCTGGGGTGGGCATGGGTGACAGGGGGTGTCCCTGGGGGCATGGGAGGGCACCTCTGGGCTCCTTCAGAGCCCACAGGTCCCTTAACGCCTGCCTTTTGCAGGCACTAAAAAACGGCGCAAAAGCGGCCGTACGTCATTTTTTTTGACCCGCCCACTCCCTGGCTTGATTTTTGCCTGGGAGTATAAATCCGACGCACATGCCTCGGAGTCGATTTTTTAGACGGGAACGCCTACCTTGCATATAATTAACGCAAAGTAGGTGTTTACACTAAAAAATGACGCTAACTCCATGGACTTTGGCGCTAGACGCGTCTAACGCCAAAGTATAAATATGGAGTTAGTTTTGCGTCGAAATTGCCTTAAAAAAAACGACGCAATTTCGGCGCAAACGGAGTATAAATATGTCCCAAAGTCTTTTGCCATTTGTACAGCAAAATCTTTAAGCATAGGTTTGACACAGTGTCAACCTTGCGGAGCTGTAAAATGACAAAAGCCATTTACCACTCCAGGCACAGTATTACAGCTTTGGAGTGGTAAAATACCATCCAAGCCAACCTGGAATGAGTAAAAGCAACCCCTGACACGTGTTTCGCTCTCATTAGAGCTCATCAGAGAGGTTTAGCTTTGTCCAGACACAAGGGAGCACCCAATATAAGTCAAAACAAATCCCTTTCAGGGTTAGAGTGCCACATAAATTATGCAAAAAAAGAGAATAGAGAACTCTGGGTAGTTCTCAAGTTTAGGTGGAGAGCAGCTCTAGTAAGGAGCACCCTGCAACACCAGCGACACTCTAGATTTGCTCACCTCAAATGCCTGTTTATCTAGCAAAGTTTTTAAGCATAGGATCAGCACAGTGCTATCCACACCGAGATAGATAGTGACAAAGTCTTTTGCCATTTGTACAGCAAAGTCTTTAAGCATAGGTTTGACACAGTGTCAACCTTGCCGAGCTGTAAAATGACAAAAGCCATTTCCCACTCCAGGCACAGTATTACAGCTTTAGACTGGTAAAATACCATCCAAGCCAACCTGGAATGAGTAAAAGCAACCCCTGACACGTGTTTTGCTCTCATTAGAGCTCATCAGAGAGGTTTAGCTTTGTCCAGACACAAGGGAGCACCCAGTATAAGTCAAAACAAATCCCTTTCAGGGTTAGAGTGCCGCATAAATTATGCAAAAAAAGAGAATAGAGAACTCTGGGTAGTTCCCAAGTTTAGGTGGAGAGCAGCTCTAGTAAGGAGCACCCTGCAACACCAGCGACACTCTAGATTTGCTCACCTCAAATGCCTGTTTATCTAGCAAAGTTTTTAAGCATTAGCTTAGCACAGTGCTATCCACGCCGAGCTAGATAGTGACAAAGTCTTTTGCCATTTGTACAGCAAAGTCTTTAAGCATAGGTTTGACACAGTGTCAACCTTGCCGAGCTGTAAAATGACAAAACTTAAAGACTTTGCGTGTCGCTGGTGTTGCAGGGTGCTCCTTACTAGAGCTGCTCTCCACCTAAACTTGTGAACTACCCAGAGTTCTCTATTCTCTTTTTTTGCATATATATATATATATACACACACATATGCACATACAATACATAATTAGGGCAAAATATACTCAGTCAAACAGGTTTAAAGAGTGTGTGTGTATTTTATTGTTATGACAGTAGCAATACATATTTTCTAAAGAAACTATACATAACTAGAAATATACACGTAATCTGAAAAAAATATTTATCAACATAGGTATATGCAGTTCATATTTGTTTGAATATGGTGGTTATGAAGAAAAGAGCCAACTCTTGAGTAGTTTTCTGAAGACAAGAAAGTTATCTGTGGCTCTTATAGTTGGGGGTAATGAATTCCATAGTTTGGCTGCTTGAACGGAGAAGGATGTACCACCTATAGTCTTTTTCTTGTATGGTGGTGTTCTAAGGCGGGGTCCCAATCTTGGGCGGAGGTTTCTTTGTTGGATGTATCTGGTTATTTTGTTTCTGAGAAAAAGCGGTCCTGTTCCATGTATAGCTTTGTGGGTGATACAAAGCAGCTTGAAAGTGCATCTTCTGGCAACGGGTAACCAGTGTAGTGCTCTCAAGGCAGGGGAGATGTGGGCTTGCGGCTTTACATGCAATAGTAGCCTGGCCCGGAATTCTGGATACGCTGTTGTTTTTTCATAACAGATAGAGATGATCCTTGTTGGAGGCCATTGGCATAATCCAGTTTGGATAGTACAAGCGAGATAGTAGCTTGCACCTTGTGTGGAAATCCGAGGTGGGGGAAGATGCGTTGTAAAGTCTTCAAGGTGATGAAGCTTGTTCGTGCTAATTTGTCCACTGTATGAAATTTCCTCATATTTAGATAACCTTTGTACTATACATACATAATCTCAACCGAACGTGCATAAATGTGTTAATTGAAACATCGTTCATTAATTTCATTAATGCAGACATTTGAGACCATTTGAAAAGAAACTATTTAAGTGTCTGTTGAATATTTTTGGTACTCATGCAGAGTGGATTCATCACCCTCTTACTCATTCCACAATTCAATTGGGTTGTTCCAGTCTTCAAATTGGTTTGATTCTGGATTATTTTGGTGCTACTCCTGCAGAGTACACAGGAGCCCATTAAAATAATGGAAGCCCCCTTTTAATGCCTCCTCTGAGCAGGCATTAAAAGTGCCGTAAAAAATGATGCAAGGAAATCTGTTAGATTTCCATTCACCATTTTTTCAGCCTCCCTTATGGGGAATTACCCCTTTGCATACATTATGCCTGGAGCAGGCATAGTGTAGAGCAGAGGGGTACAAAGTGTCACAGTGCATGCATGTAAATGTGCATGTAAATGTGGTGTGAGTATTTTGGCATTGTTGGGCCACATTAGCATAAAAAATGACACTAATGTGGTGCAAGGTAGAGCTAGAGGCTTATAAATATGCCCCTCGGTGTGGAGAGTTTGGCCTCGGTGTGCCACATTAGCACAACAAAAACGCCACTAATGTGGCACAAGGAAGCACTAGGGGCTCTTAAATCTGCCCCTTGGTGTGGTAGGCAGTGAAATTGACACATTTCAGCCCATTTTTTTTTAGAGAAGAATCAGAATAATAGGTATTTGCCATACTTTGAAATGGTTTATACCACTTTGTCGGTATTTGCTGGGTTTTCTTTAATATGTTATAGTTAATAGTACTAAAGTTAAGTCTCTATGTCAATATTGTATGCGCTTGATCATTTTGTTAATTTCAAAGTTTTTTTCCTGACATTCATCTTTGTTCTGTGATTCCTTTCTGTGAGAGAAGTGTATAGGGGGCACCAAGACATTTACAATTAGAGGTATAGATTCTCCTTTAGTAATTAGTTGTATAGTCTTTAATTAGCAGGTCTAAGAGTTCCTGTAAGTGACTTTTCACTTTTGAATTCATTTTATTCAGTAGGCCCTTAAATAATACAGACACAATAAAAGACAAGCTACGTCACATGGTACGTAATGATTAGATTCACCAGTGGATTTTTTTTTAAATAGTAGGGAGAAAGAGGCCTAATCTCAATGTTAGATGTACTTGAGCTCTAGAAATGGTAAAATAATCTTGTAGGGCTGTTATGTATCAAAAAGATTCCCCATAGACACATAATGCCCTGTTTCCCTATAAGTAAAAACATTTTTTGTGAACAGTACAGGACTTATGCTCGGTAGCATGGATCATGCAAATGCTGTCTACCAGATAAAAGTGCATGAATGATATTTTAGCAGCAGAAAACAGCATTCAAGTCAATAGTTTAAAAAGATAATATTCACAAAATGTTTTTTAAGAGCATACTATTGAATAAAATGAAAGGACACCAAAATGATAAAAAGTACATCAGAGGATCAGGAAGGATGACTTTCTGAAGAAAATTGCCAAAACTGCCCTGATAACGCTATCAGTGTCAAACCCCAGAGTATGCCAAAGGGAAATGGTAGAGTGGGACCTAGGCAACCTCTGAGGCAGACAAGTGATGTCCATTAGTGGGAAGTAGCAGAGGGTTCACCCGTGTCGAATTCCATGATATATAGGCACTTAAGCACACTATCTGGGAGGCTGGTCAAGAGAGAGGTTTAAGAGAGTGGGAAACGTTAATCCAAGTCAACTATTCTACCTTCCATATTTCAGTGCTCAAAGTTACTTCATAGTGCGTAGGAAAGTTGGGTGATTTAGTTGAACAGGGATTTACTGTGTTCTCTTAAACACAGAGCTCAAATATTCGAAGCAGGATAAACTGGTAAATGTGCTCACTGAAGTCACATCAATGAAACATCAGACCTTTTCAAAGTCCTCTAGAAATAGAAAACCATCAAAGTCTAAACTTTAGCAAGAAAATAATGTTTTCTAGCTTAATGCTTTAATTGATCTCAAATTTTCATGGGATAATTGGAATCTGTGGCTTTAACAACCTTACTGAGCCAACTAACTGAAATTACGTCTCCTGGATCAGATGGGTTTGGCAGAAAGCCATTTTCTCCAAAAGTTTTGAATGTCTTTTAACTCTGGAAATTCAAGAGGAAACGTAGTTTTTCTCACCCATTCCTTAACTGATCTGAGAACACCTTACAGTCTCTTTTGTTATTCTTCATATTCAAGTAACATTAGGATTTCCAGGGCTGAGCAGCTTTCTTTATATTAGAACTCCAGCAGCTTTTGTTAATGCCCTTAAACCTTTTCCTATAGATTCCTCATGTAGTCATTGCCTTTATTTTTCATCCCAACCTGTGTCCTGGCAGGAGGCATCACAAGAAGCACTGTTCCTGAATTTTCTAATGTGCTAGAATAGAACCACAGGCCCACTGTCTCTGCATCTGTGTCAGCCATTATATTTGCACTAAACAAATGCAAGAGCAACACAGAATGTCCTCGTGAACCTGGGTGTAATTATCACAAAACACATATCCATGTGAAACTCATGTTCAATCAATGTAAATATTATAGCAGAAAAATCTTGCTACTGTTTAACGCATACAAAAAATCCTTAAATGAAGACGGAAATCATCTGTCTAGAATCTTTTAAAAAAACTCCACTGAATCCAGGACCAACACATATGTGAAAAATGTGTTTTTATTGCTTTGGAAGCCGCCTCAGCATATAATGGTGAAACATTTTAATATTTATACTTTAGGAAAATAAACAAAGAGTGATCGTTGAAAAAAGTGATTTCCAAGTGGGAAAAGAGACACCAATCCAGAAAGCAATAAAGAAATCAGTTATAGTTCTGTAAGTATATTAGTTGTGCTTCAAGCATACCATGGCTGCCTGCTGTTCTGATATGTTAGAAGGAAGCAATGATTTCCAATAGCGATCAGTGACTCTGTTAGCCCTAATTGAGGCCATTGCCACCAGTGAACACTCTCAACTAGTTCATCCCAAGTCTTTCAGAATACCTAATAGAGATACTCTGGGAGACAACTTCACCCATGTATCCAGAACCTGAGCAATAACCCTTTCAACAACTTGCAAATAATTGTTATTCATAGAACATAACCAAAACATATGAAATAAATCAATATCCTTGTCTGAACGATGGCAGTAGATTGGAGTAGATAGGCATTCTATAGATTTTGAGGTGTGAAATAGGTTTCATGTAAGTACTTTAGTTGGATCAATCTAAAACAGGAGGAGATGGCAATAGTCTGGGAAGCCATCTGAGTATCCCTCCAATCTACATTGCTTAGTGGAGCCACCCAGCTCTTCCATTTCTGATTGAGGGCCCACCATCTATTGGGTAATTGGTTAAGAAAGAACTGTACATTTTGGAAATCCCTCCTTTCCCCAGTTTTCCCATCAGGAGATTGTCTTTAAGTGTGCTGCATTTTGGGGGCTACAGAATCGCTGATTGGTGGTATGCAAGTGCGTGGTGGAATCCTTACCCATTGGTTGGGGAGGGTGCATGAGTCATCTCCACCTGCAAGCGGATTCCTTGTTAGACCTGGAATCCGTGGTGTGGTTCCCCCCAACTTTTTGCCTTCTGACCTTCTGTTTTTCTAACTTCATTTTTGCTGGCTCTATGATTCTGTGCACTTTACCTATACCAACCAGTGCTAACATTCAGGTTCTCTGTACTCTAAAACATGGTGATATTAACTTATGCAAAATTGGCATATTTAATTTACCTGTACATCCCTACTAAAGTGCACTATATGTGCCCAAGGCCTGTAAGTTAAATGCTACTGGTGGGCATGCAGCACTGATTGTGTCACCCATTACAATAGCCCCTTAAACATTTAGGTCCAAATGTATCAAGTTTTCCAAATAGCGATTACCAACTTGCAATTTTTTGCGAATCACAATTAAATAATCGCTATTGGAATGTATGAAACTCCAGGAGTTTTATAAAGCGATTCACAAGGGCTCGCAAATGGACCTACCTCATTAATATTCATGAGGCAGGTCACAATATGCGACCCATTGCAAATGGCTAAAATCACAGGGCTGGTGGCCTTCTGGGCCCAGCAGACCACCATGTCCTGTGATTGTTTTTCAATAAAGCATTTTTTTTTTATGCAGCTTGTTTTCCTTGAAGGAAAATGGGATGTGTTTAAAAACAAAAAATGTAAACTTTTCTTTTCATGTTTTAAGAGTAGGCAGTGGTCTGTGGGACCACTACCTGCTCTGAAAAAATGTTTGCACATGCATTTACAAATGTGAAGGGGTCCCTTGGGGACCTTTTCCCCTTTGCGAATGGGTTACCACCAATTTAAGATTGGTGGTAACTGTGATTGTTTTGCGACTGCATTGATGGTCACAAAACAATCATACATACCTCTGCAATTCGGTATTAGGAAGGGACACCCTGGACACAAGTTATCAAATTGCAAATTGGATTTGATACATACCAAAATGCAGTTTTTGCGATCACATAACTGTTTGATACATCTGGCCCTAAGCCTTTGTGTGTAATTTTAAACTGCCGTTTTGACCTGGCAAGTGCACCCACTTATTACCCCTAAGTTCGACCCTGGTTAGGCCCAAAGGCAGTGTGAGGTATATATAAAAAGTTGGGCATATACTTTTAAGTTTAACATATCCTGGTAGTTACAAACTATTAAATTTATTTTTCACAACTGCAAGGCTTATGTCTCCCATAGGTTACCAATAGAGTTACGTTGAAGCAGCCCTTAAGTGTAGCTTCCAATTGGGAAAATATAGAAAGTTAGAGTTTGGTGTCTCTGAACTCACAGTTTAAAAATCACAGTTTAGGGTTGTCAGATTTTAAATTGTAAGTCTGAAAGTGCCTCTTTTAGAAAGTTGGCATTTTCCTACCTTTACCATTCTGTGCCTCTGCCTGTCTCTGAAAACATGTCTTGGGTGGGTGACAGTTGGGCTTTGCGCATTCCCTCTTTACAGTCACATATAAAGGGAGCTGGGGTTTGACATTTGCACCCTGATGACCGATCACAAGGCCTTCCTTGGCTAGTAGGGAGGGAGGAGCTGACACTTACTCCTGCATAGGGCAGCACCTGTCCTCACACAAACAGCTGCATAACCCCCTGTAGAATGTCTGTAGTCAGGGAAGGAAGGACAGGGACCTTGTGCACGTCAAAGGCATCTCTTTGAAGTCTCTCACACTTTAAAGGCTCAACTACATAGAAGTCCTTTACCCCAAAACCCACCAAATCACTACACTTCTGGATCTGAGGGCATTCTACCAGTAAGAAGGACTCATGTACTAGCAGGAATGACTGACACTCTGCTCTACTGCATTGCTGTGTTGGAGTGCTGCCTTCTGCCTCTTTCTTGGGAGTGAGAAGGACAGGACTTTACTCTCTACATCCTCTACAGAACCAAGTGTCTCAAAGAGCTTGGTGGCTTGCCTCATGTTCTTGCAGTCTCAGGGCCATCAAAGACATCCCTAAACCTTGCTTCAGCTGCTGGACTCTGCCAGTGTGAGTCCTGTCCTGCCAAGAAGTGCCAGTCTAGTCCAAGGCCTCGAGAGTGGACTCTGAAGGTGTTTCTCATAAAACATTGAAGTATGAACGCCATTATGCCACTTGAAACCAGCGCAATGCCCTTCGAAACTGATGCAATGCTGATTCGACAATGGCATGGCACCCGAATGCAAGGTTCAATCATGACGCAGTGCCAGTCCGAAGACATCACTGTATGGCTCGACAACAGCGCATTGCCTACATCGAAAGGGGATTTATGCCGACATGGGACCCGACTGCGAAGCTCGACGATGACATATCTACTCGACTGCGTGAATCGGAACCAACGTATCAAGCCTTCTTTGCCAACACTTGCTCCATCCAGGGTACTTTTCCAGCAGGCCCTGTGCGGGCCTGTAGCCGGCCTCCCCTCCATCACAGTCGGCCTGAACTTTGGAATTACCCCGGTTTAGCATGACCTCAAGTAACATTTTAGTGTATTGACTCTTAAGCACTACTTTGCACTTTATTCTTTAAAAAATAATTTCTTGAGTTCAAATTATTACCTTTTTTGTCATTTTGATCTTGTTTTACTCAGATAAATATTCTCTGTTTTTCTAAACTGAGATTTTTTTGATGTTTCTAACTATGTTACTGTAAATTGAGTGTTGCACACATGCTTTACACATTGCCTCCTAAGTTAAGCCTGACTTCTCTAAGCCAAGCTACCAGGTTTCTCCAAACCATCATCACCCAGCATCTCTGCACAAGCTAATCTGTTTCAGCAGGACCTCATGAGGAAGGTATTTGGCCAAATGGTGCCCTCTTTGGCTACATTTCTCATCCTTGCCCCATTGGGATAATTTGAACTCCAAAAACCTGACTAAATGTGAATGAAGAAATCTTGAGCTAAGGTGCCAAAATATTCAGCTAGCAGGGAAGATTCATAAGGTACACAATTCAAATGTCTCTTACTGGAAGCTTCCCTGCCAACAACCAATGATTTTAGCAGAACCTCTTGAAATGCCTATCCAACCTCATGGACCCCTGCTCTGCTAGAGCCTTCTGTCTTGCCTTTCCGTTCTGTTGGGACTTCCATTCTGAGTATAAGGCCCTGATTTACACATTGGTATAGAGGGAACTCCATCATGACGGAGTTCCCTCTCCCCCAACATAGCCATCTGCCTGCCCAATTTATATGCTGTTGAACCTTAAGTTTGGCTAGGGCGGTGACTACTCCATCACCATTATAGCCTAACGTTTCTGATAGACTGGAGAACTGGCTATAAGTCAGCCTGCCCAAATAGGATGGATGGACATATCCTTTACTGCCAGGGAGTTTTGGTGTAATTTTATTTATTAAAATGTACTCTGTTTTTTCAAATTAATTTGGAATTTTTCTCATGGTCTCAATTGGATTGTAATTTAAAATCCTCTTTAACGGCAAAGTCGGATTTTAAGTTACAATTCTGAAAATGCCACATTTACAAATTTGACATTTTCTTTTTCAAACAATTTGCAGCCTCCTTCCCGTGTCCTGTCAATGGGCTATGAATAGCTTGGAAGCTGGCCTTTGTGTACTCCTCCCAGACAGTGAGACAAAGGAGGACTAGCTGGTGGCAGAATGGGCCATCCTATCAATATGGTTGGGGTGGAGCTGTTCCCTTCCTTACATACATTTCAAAGGGCTGCCTCCAGCACACACACAAAGGGAATCAACACCAGTCTTTTGTCACCCCAGACTACTCAGAGCCTTGGCAAGGGAAGGGAATGGAAGTACTTCCCAGATCCAGTTGTGGTGGAGCCAGGTTGTCATCCCACTTTAAAGGCTGGCACCAGGCATAAATATTGCACCTCCTGAATCACCTCTTCAGTAAACTCCTGGACCTGTGGAAGACTTTACAAGGACTGCCTTGTAATCCACAGAAGTGCCCTATTGTTTGAGGCAGGCCTTGTTCTCAGAGGATTGTCCAGCTACTACCAGAGGACTGCCCTGCTGCTTGAGACCTGCTTAACTGCTAATGGCAAGAGGACCATCTCCTTTAACCCAGGACTACAAGAGTGCCTCCAAGGACTAGTTGGTTGGCTTTCTGTATAAGTTATAGGGATAGTACAACTCAGAGACCTTCAGCCCTGCATCTGGCCTCTGATGGAGTGAGTCCTAACCCACATATAAGTGCCCCAACATACTCAACCCTTGGACGTTGTGTTAAAGGTGCCGCTCCAGCCTAACCCTAACATGGAACTTAGAAAACCTTTCACCATAAAGTGGCAGAAGAACTGGCAGAATACTGGGACCTATCTGCCAGTTAATTTGCCCAACCTGCATGACAGCATGGCAGGTCATCTTCCCACTTCAGCTGCTCCCCCTATGTTCCTCTCCACAGCACCAAACCCTGTTCAGCAGGACTTCTGAACCACAGTATCTGGCTTCATGGAGCGCTCTTTGGCTGCTGCTCACATCTATGTCTCTCTGGAGGTTTTCTACTTCCAAATGGTTGTCTAAGTCTGAAGGTAAAAATCTTCAACTGTCCTGGATGTGTCAGTCTCCCCATCAATGACCTCCATTGACTGAAAATCTAGCTCTGAGTTTTTCTCGACATTGTCAACAACTTAATGAAGACATTGTTCAATGTTCCCTGGGCCCAGTGAAGAAAACACCTCCTCTGACATAGCTTGCTGCCTTACCCTGCTAAACTCTGCCTTCTCCTGGACTTTTTCCTCAAATATTTTCTAAGTCCATGGTAAGTCGAAGGACCTATCCAATCCACCTTGTGGATCCAAACCATTTTAATTATTAAAACTTACTCTATTTTTCTAAATTAATTAGGGATTTTTCTTGTGTTTTATTTTCACCTTATTAATGTAATTTACACAGTGGCTCTAAGTTAAGCCTAGCTGCTTTTGTGCCAAGCTACCAGAGTATTAGTTTAGTGGCCTTCGTGGTTCACTCTGAAAAAGACTGTGGCTGTTGACTGAGTCAGGCTTCCATCCCCTGCAAACAATAACCCTATTTTTTAAATCACCCACAAATTATAAATACATTTCTTGTGTCACGTTTAGATGGAATCTTCTGACACCTATACTACAGATTTTACAGGTTGATGTGAATTTCTTTTAGATTAGTAGTAAAATTACTGTTTTGATTTTTTACCTGTAAATGTATTTAGAAATCATGCATGCCTAATAATATTTAGATATCTATGGTGTCATTCTTATCTGTAGTTAGGGCACAATTCATTTGACTTTCACGAAACAAATGCTAAAGAGAGCAAAGGATTACCATTTGGTAGGTCATGTACCTATAAAATATCCTTACTGTTCAACATTATTCCCAATCTAAGCATGAAAACCCCATTCTTAAAACTAACATGTGCAATACTTTTAAATTGGGGCTTGCCTCTTCTTCTGAGAGAAGCCTCTCCCATGTTCTTATGTACATTTTCTTGAGGTACCCACAGCATCTTTCCATTAATGTGGCTGAACAATTGATGGAAAAGGAGAAATATAGATAATTCAATGTTTGTCTTATGTGATACTCAGTAGAACCCTGTTTTCCAGAAACATGATGCTATGTCTTCATTATAAAAATACACCTCAACGTGTTAGGCAGATGGAGCAGTTTTATATTCCAACCTCAACAAAACACTTGTCCCTTGGGGTATTTATTCCAGTTAGTAACTTCATTTTCATTGCCCTACTAGCACTAAACAGAAAGGAACTAAAAGTAGTGAGGCCTCTTTAAGAAGATGGTGCACCTGAGATGAAGGCCATGCACTAATGAGCAACCTCACGGTTATTGTCATCTGTTTAACATGTTTATGCAATTGCTTTTCCCTTTTCTACTTTTTCATCACATACTGCTGATCAATTAGCTTTCTACTTGCAAAAAATAATTTTCTGAGCTAATTGTCCTTCATCTCTTATTGCTACCTATTCACTTTTCCCCCGTCTCTCATTCTGAAACCCTCCCTAGCTCACCCTTCCTACTTTTACACTGCAGGGCATGTTTTGGTATTATGTTTTTAAATGCTTTGTACCTACGGTAAAACAGTTTTATCTTGAGGTTTGAAATAGAATGACCCTCTTACATGTTTTTATTTAACTCTTGATTGAAGGGTTCTTACCTTAATGTTATATAATGGGTTCTGTTAGACTTGGCATCATTGGCATAGCCTCTCCTAACTTTTTGCCTCTAATGTTAGGTTGCTTCTGTGTGCTGGACTCTGTTTTGTTGTTTTGTTTGCTCTGGACACTTTACCACTGCTGACCAGTGCTAAAGTGTAACTGTTCCCTGTGTAAATTATATGTGTACATTGGTTTATCCATGATTAGCATATTTGATTTACTAGTAAGTCTCTAGTAAAGTGTCCTAGAGGGGCCATGGGCCTGTAAATCAAATGCTCTAGTGTGTCTGCAACACTGGTTGTGCCACCCACATTAGTAGCCCTGTAAACATGTCTCAGACCTGCCACTGCAGTGTCTGTGTGTGCAGTTTGAAATTGCCAATTCGACTTGTCAAGTGTACCCACTTGCCAGGCCTAAACATTCCCTTTATATACATGTAAGGCACCCCTAAGGTAGGTCCTGGGTAGTCCAATGGGCAGGGTGTAGTGTATATTAAAGGCGGGACATGAACGTATGTGTTTTACATGTCCTGACAGTGAAATAGTGCCAAATTCGGGTTTCACTGTTGCAAGGCCTTTCTCTCTCACAGGTTAACATGGGGGCTGCCTTTAAATGTTATTATAGCGCAGATTCCCTTTGGGAACAAATAGAAATGTGGAGCTTAGGGTCTCTGAACTCACAATTTAAAAATACATCTTTCAGAGAAGTTGGTTTTTAGATTGTGTGTTTGAAAATGCCACTTTTAGAAAGTAGGCATTTTCTTGCTTAAACCATTCTGTGACTCTGCTTGTTTGTGGATTCCCTGTCTGGGTCAGTTTGACAGTTGGTCTGTTTGCACCATTCCCTGAGACATTGAAACAAAGGGAGCTGCATATCATGATGGGCCATCTGGGCTGATCGGAGGGGTGGAGTGGTCACTTACACCTGGAAGGGCTGTGTCTGCCCTCAAACAGTGCAGTCTCCAACCCCCTGGTGTGTGTCTGGGGCCTGGCCTGGGCGAGGCAGGATCTTGAAAACAACAGAGACTTCTCTTTGAAGTAGGCCTACTTCAAAGGCAGAAATGGGTATAAGAAGAGCACCCAAAAGCCCTGAAAATCAGATTGCTTCTGGGAAGAAAAGGAACCTCTGCCAGGGAGAAGAGATGGAGAAGTTGGAGGAGGAGTACTGCCTTTTGCCTGTGACTGTGCTTTGCTGGGTTGACCTGTAGTAGCTGCTTCTACCTGAGAGAGGACAAAGACTGACTTTTGTGTGACTTCCCACTGTTGAAGAATCTCCAAAGGCTTGGACTGAGCTTGCCTCCTGTTGTTGAAGTCTCAGGGACATCAATGACCTCTCTCTGCCAGCATCGGGCTTTCTGCTGAGAGTCCTGCCTGCCAAGTGTTGCCCTAACCTGTCTGTGAGCCCTTGAAAGGTGAAGCTGATGGAAAAGGAGAGAAATCCATGCAAAGACCGCTGTACTTGGAAACTTTGGTTGCACCACCAGCCTCGTGGCTGATAAACAGTGTGCCGCCAGCCTCACGGCTAAAATTGACTCTCCACCTGCATCGCAGCTGGGAGATCGATGCAACACAGCTGGAGAAACAACGCACAATACTCACAGCGGCTGCTGTTAACCACGCAAGCCCCCATGCAGCACGGTTTCTTGACACCATGCAACCGGATTTCAAGGCAACATCGCTGGGCACGGAAAATCAACGCAAAGTCCACTGGGACCCAAGGTGCCCATCCGGATCGAAGCATTGCTCTCTTGTGGGAGAGAAGAAATGCCGCACGCCGACCCGACCGGAGGTGGAACAATACACAGTCTTGCTTGCGAGTGAGAAATCAACGCATCGATGGCCTTTTCTGATGCACACTCGTCCGTGCAGCTTTATTTTGACACTACCTAGGTACTTTTGTGTGCTAACAGTGTTTCTCACTGTTTTCTAAGGATTTAAGAATCTTATTCTTTTAAAATTCATATCTTTAATTGTGCATGTTGGATTTTTGTTGTTTTCATCTTGTTTTGTTTAGAAAAATATTATCTATTTTTCTAAACTTGTGTTGTGTCATTTTGTATCATTTTCGCTGAGTTACAACTGTGTGTTGGTACAAATACTTCACACATTGCTTCTGAAGGTAAGCCTGCCTGCTTGTGCCAAGCTACCAAGGGAGTGAGCGGGGGTTAACTGAGGTTGAGTCTCCTTTTCCCGTGACTAGAGTGAGGGTCCTTGCTGGGGCAGGGGGTAACCTGACTGCCAAACAAGACCCCATTTCTAACATTGGTGATCAGCAGTTGGGATTGGACATGACATACAGTGATTAAGTGAAAACTACTGCTTTCAGTGCAGACCATTATGTGACTACATACTAATTGTCTTTGTGATTTTTGCTTTTGTCTCTTTTTTGGATTTTCCACTACTCCCATTTTGTGGAACTCCTTTATTGACTTTTGAACTTCATTGGGAACTTGTTTTCTTTGCCTTTGGAACTTTGCCCTTTTAACCCTCCATCATGTCTTAATCTGGAGATCCATCAGCTGTAGCTGCTTTTGATTTAGGGAAACTTGAGAGCTAAACAGTTGCCCAGTTGAGGCAGTTCTGCAAAAACATTGTTTGTCCCATTAAGGACTCTACCAGGAAGGAGGAGCTGCAAAACGCACTGAGGGCCTGGGTAACAGCCAAGGAAGCTGAGCGGCACACAGAGAAGAAGGAGGAGAAGGAGGAGGAAGAGCAAACCATCCACAATGGTGTAGTGGGTGGGCCTGTTATGTCCAGGGAGAGGGTCTCTAGGGCAGGTAGCAGTGTGTCATCCAAGGGTCTGACTCCTGAAGAGTTACAGGACAGACAGGCAGAGAGGGCTTACCAGCTGGAGTTGGAGAAAATGAGGATGGCCACAGAAGAGAAAAAGTTATTGTTGGCTTATGAGCTCAGCCTGAGGGAGCTGGATCAGAGGAGCTAGTCTAGTAAGAATAGTGGCAGAAACAACACAGTGCAGCCTGAGAAGAGGGTGCACATTCCTAAGGACCTCATGAAGGATTACAAAATGGAAGATAACATACTGTTGTGGTTCAAAAGGTATGAGTCTGCTTTCCATATGAATCTGGTCCCTGAAGCTCCTTGGTGGGCGGATCTGTGGAAGAACTTTTAGGTAGAGGGAAGGGATACTCTGACATCCTTAGGGGATCCCCAGGGTCTCACTTACCGTATCATGAAGGACGCCCTGATCACAAGGTATGGTTTCACCCCTGATCAGTATAAGGACAAGTTTAGGTCCTATAAGAAGAAGGAATCCCAAACATGGTTGGAATGTGTTGATTCATTCTGCAGGTCACTGGATGGTTGGATGAAGGGCAGTAAGGTGACAACTTATGAGGGACTTTACAATGTGATTGCTTGGGAGCACTTGTACAGTTTATGTTTTCCAGAGCTGAACCAGCACCTAATTGACAGCAAGCTGACTGACCCCAGGAAGCTTGTGCAGGAAGCGTACCACTGACAGAGCACCAGGATCCAAAAGAGGCCTCTGGATCCCAAGACAGCCATGGGAAACAGGTTTATCCTGGTCTTGGTGGACCATGCCACCTGGTACCCAGAAGCCATTCCTTTAAGATCAATCACTGCCCCTGTGGTGGGCCGTGCCTTGATGGGAGTTTTTACTCGCATTGGGTTCCCCAAGGAAGTGGTGTCCAATAGAGTACCAACATCATATCAACATATATGAAGTCTCTGTGGAAGGTGTGTGGGGTAACCTACAAGTTCACCACACCTTACCACCCCCAAAGTAATGGTCCGTTTGAGAGATTAAACCTCATCCAAAAGGGCATGATCATAGGCCTGCCAGAGCCCTTGAGGCGGAAGTGGGATGTCCTCTTGCCATACCTTCTGTTCACTTATAGGGAGGTGCCTCAAAAGGGACTTGGCTTTAGTCCTTTTCAGCTGATCTATGGCTACCCTGTGAGGGGACCTTTAAATTTGGTAAAAAGCTCCTAGTAAACCCCCCCAGGAGGTATTCAATTACACGCTGGCTCTGAGAAACAAGACTACCCGCTTCCTTCAGGAGTCTTGCACAGGAGAACCTAGAAGCAAACCAGGAGGATATGAAACATTGGTATGACCAGAATGCCACTCTGGTCGAGTTTCAACCTGTTCAAAAGGTGTGGGTGATGGCCCCAGTGGGGTCTAGGGCCCTCCAGAACAAGTTTACTCTGCCGTTTGAGGTGGTGGAGCGCAAGAGTGAAATCACCTACCTGGTGGACTTGCAGACTCCCAGGAACCCTTTGAGTGCCCTGCACGTGAACCGGCTCAAGCCTCACTGTGAGCAGACTGAATTGTCCATGCTCCTAGTGAAAGATGACAGGGGGAGGAGGAGAGTGAGCCTCTTCCTGACCGCCTGTCTGCAGGAGAGAAAGATGGGTCTGTGGAGGGAGTGAACCTCTCCCCCCGACTGCAGAGCAGCAGAGGGACTGTCGGCAGGTTCTGGGACAGTTCGCCTCACTGTTCTCTTTGAATCCGGGGCTCACACACTTGTTCACACATGATGTGGACACAGTGGACAGTACACCCATTAAACAAAAGGTTTACAGGGTGGATGACAAGGTCAGGATGAGCAGCAAGGATGCGGTATCCAAGATGTTAATCCTTGGGGTTATTGATCATTCCAGCAGTCCTTGGGCCAGCCCTGTGTTTTTTTTCCCAAAAGCTACTGCTCCTGGTGCCACCCCAGAACTCCAGTTCTGCGTGGACTACTGGGGACTTAATGTAGTCACTAAAACCGATGCACACCACATCCCCCGAGCTGATGAGCTCATAGACCAGTTAGGAGCTGCCAAATACCTCAGCACGTTTGAGTTAACGTCTGGGTATTGGCGGATTGCCTTGACTGAGGGGGCCAGGGAGAGGTCTGCATTTTTTATCCCAGATCGGCACTTTCAGTTTAAGATGATGCCAATTGGGATGAAAAATGCCCCTGCCTCCTTTCAGAGGTTGGTCGAACAGGTGTTGGCTGAGCTAGATGAGTTGAGTGCTGCCTACCTAGATGACATTGCTGTCTTCAGTTCCACATGGGAGGAACATCTGCAACACCTCTGCAAAGTGTTGGAGGCCCTCCAAAAGGCAGGCCTCACTATTAAGGCAATCAAGTGCCAAGAAGGGCAGGGTTCTGTGGTGTACTTGGGACCCCAGGTGGGGAGGGGCCAGGTGGCACCCCTACTGCCAAAGATTGATACTATTCTGGCTTGGGAGCCTTTTAAGGTCTCACAGGATACTATAAGAGGTTTGTCAAGGGGTAGGTCACAATTGTCGCTCCCTTGACTGAGTTGACACCCAAAAAAGCAGCCCAGAAAGGTGGTCTGGACTGAGTCTTGTCAGACGGCTTTTGATGCCCAGAAGGCTGCCATGTGCACATCACCTGTGCTGAAGGCCAAGGAGTTTGTTGTGCAAACAGACACCTCAGAGCATGGTACTGGAGCATTACTCTTACAGCTTAATGAAGAGGGCCTAGATCAACCTGTAGTCTTCATTAGCAGGAGGTTACATCCCAGGGAAAATAGGTGGAGTGCCATAGAGTTTGAAGCTTTTGCTGTGGTCTGTGCACTGAAGAATCTAAGACCCTACTTGTTTGGGACTCACTTCCGGGTTCAGACCGACCACAGGCCCCTCAGATGGTTAATGCAGATGAGGGGTGAGAACCAAAACTATTGAGGTGGTCCATTTCCCTACAAGGGATGGACCTTACAGTGGAACACCGCCCTGGCACAGAACACGCCAATGCTGATGGTCTGTCCAGATTCTTCCGCCTTAGTGATGAGAACTCCCATGAGGTTGGGAAGTTGCTCCCCACTTTCAGCTGGGGGGGAAATGTGTTAGAGTTGGCATCCTGGGTGTGGTCTCCCCTAACTTTTTGCCTCTGTTTCCCAGATTGTTGATGTGTGCTGCACTCTGTTTTTGCTGTTTTTGTTACTCTGGGCACTTTACAACTGCTAGCCAGTGCTAAAGTGCAAGTGTTCCTATGTAAAATGTATATGTAATTGGATTTCGATGATTGGCATATTTGATTTATTGGTAAGTTACTAGTACAGTGCACTGGAAGTGCCCAGGGCCTGTAATAAAATGCTACAAGTGGGCCTGCAGCACTGGATTGTACCACCCACATTAGTAGACCTGTAAACATGGCTCAGACCTGCCACTGCAGTTTCTGTGTCTGCAGTTTGAAACTGACAATTCGACTTTGCAAGTGTACCCACTTGCCAGGCCTAACCTTCTCTTTTTATACATGTTAGACACCCCTAAGGTAGGCGCGAGGGCCCATATTTATACTTTTTGAAGCAAAACTGCGCCAACGCAGTTTTGCGTCAAAAAAATTAGCACCGGCTAACGCCATTCTGAAGCACCATGCGGGCGCCCTATTTATTGAATGACGTTAGCCGGCGTTAGCCGCCGTCGCCGTCTGGTGTGCGTTAAAAAAAACGACGTACACCAGGCAGCGTCGGCGTAGGGGGATATGGGGCTTGGGCGTCAAGAAATGGGGCAAGTCAGGTTGAGGCAATTTTTTCGTCTCAACCCGATTTGCGCCATTTTTTACGACTCCCAACCCCCATAGAAATGACTCCTGTCTTAGCAAAGACAGGAGTCATGCCCCCTTGCCCAATGGCCATGCCCAGGGGACTTCTGTCCCCTGGGCATGGTCATTGGGCATAGTGGCATGTAAGGGGGGCACAAATCAGGCCCCCCTATGCCACAAAAAAATAAAAATAAAATACTTACCTGAACTTACCTTAATGTCCCTGGGATGGGTCCCTCCAGCCTTGGGTGTCTTCCTGGGGTGGGCAAGGGTGACAGGGGGTATCCCTGGGGGCATGGGGGGGAACCTCTGGGCTCCTTCAGAGCCCACAGGTCCCTTAACGCCTGCCTTTTGCAGGCGCTAAAAAACGGCGCAAAAGCGGCCGTACGTCATTTTTTTTGACCCGCCCACTCTCGGGCGTGAATTTTGCCCAGGAGTATAAATCCGACGCACATGCCTCAGAGTCGATTTTTTAGACGGGAACGCCTACCTTGCATATAAATAACGCAAAGTAGGTGTCCACGCAAAAAAATGACGCTAACTCCATGGACTTTGGCGCCAAACGCGTCTAACACCAAAGTATAAATATGGAGTTAGTTTTGCGTCGAAATTGCGTAAAAAAAAACCACGCAATTCCGGTGCAACCAGAGTATAAATATGCCCCCAAGTTTCTTCTGTAATCGTACTGCAGTATAATTTATCAATGCTAGATCACCTGCATAAAGCAGTGATTATATAGGAATAAGCCACATGTTCTCAGAAAAGAACGTGTTCTGCAAAATCTAATAAATAACCTAAATGAGTAAGAGAGAAACAAACATTCCCAAATTTTAATGTAGCTCTTTGCATTAGAGATATTTTTCAAAACAATAATTATGATTTGATTGTAATTTGACAATGTATGGTTTAAGTGAATGTACTTATATAATGTGTATGTCCTATGAAGAATCAAATAAATGATAGACATCTTAATCAATTTTTAAAAATATGTATAGTTATTGGTATATATGAGATACTAATTTATTTCATTTTTATTAAAAGAAATGTCACAGGTAATGTATATGTGTATGTTGGAGCGTAGCTCTTATAATCAAAATTAACATGAAATGTTTATGAACTAATGCATAATAATGCCACATAGAAAATGTATTAATGTGTTTTACCGACGTGAGTACAAAATATGCCCACGGGGAGTGGCCGCCAATATACCCGGGGGCTAGTAAAATTGACTAATAATGAGTTATTAATGCACTAATGTATGATTTTGAATTAGTATTAAGAGCTATTTGTTAAGGTTTTGCTAATTAATTCACTAGGCCTTAGTTAGCATGAGTCGGGCCTAGCTGCCCGGTTTCATATTAAATGTGTTTTTCTAACGTGCAGTGTGCTGACTTGCTGAAGGACATGTAATCGTATTTTTCCAGAAGCTAGAAGATGAGTGCAACTGTAGTAGATCCGTTCTCATGAAATTCGACTTGCTCAAGGAAACATTCTTGCTGAATGCAACAGTGTAGACTCGCAAAAGGTACAAGGTCGCCTAAACCAGTATAGACAATGGAACTACTGACTGGGGATGCGAGAGGACCATGAGAATATGAAATCATACCGGACATTCTACCCTGTGGAGACGTCAATCACAATAACCAATAAACTACGTGAGAACTGTTATGAGGTGACAATTTTGATAGTACGACTGGAAAACCATTGGAGGGACATAGTGGTGTGCCAAACCTGCCCAATTAGAAATTAGGGGACTGTACAACAGAAAAGGGATAAAAACCTTTGACACGAGGAGCCATTGGGAGATGCCATTGCAAATTATTCTTGCTTTGATCCAGACACTTTGTCACTCTGCCTAAAAACTTAGCTGTTTGACTCTTCAAACCATCCTCCCCCTTACCTTGCCTGTTCTATACTTCTCGTCCTTATGAGGGATGTGTCCCTACTTACCTCTTCTTGCTGAACTTTGCTGTGTTTCTTGGCTGATGGCGAATCAACTGATGTCCTGAGGACGAAAATTGACTCTGTATGCAGACCCATTACGGAGGGTAACTATATGATGATGAAATTGTCATTGTCTGTTTGCCTTTCCTTTCTAGGTACCAACTGCTTCTTTTGACATAGACCATAGTTAGATGTTTTCCAAATTTGTGTTACCAAAATTGTTTTGCATGAAGCCCAACATGCCAATGCTAATTTGAGGTTAGTTAAGGGGCTCACTAAACTGACGCAAATATACAAATGACTGAATCAATGCTTTGTTGAAAGTGCGCTAATGATACTCTGCTAAGGTTAACCTATGTTGACGTCGTGTTATGTTCTATTGTTCGTGATCTTTGCTTCACTGAAATCTTATTCTAGTTGCCATATTATGACAATGCTGATGTGTTTCATGGTTTTGAGACTAATAAACTTACTAGTAGAATTGTAATCAATAAGGAATAAATATCATAAAATCGTACTAAACTGGTGTGGTCATGGTCGTTTCCGAGTCTTATTAATGTTGTTGATTAATCTAATTAATTTGTTATGGTGAATATTGATGACATTGACTTATTCATTGACATGGTAATTAGTTATCTCGTCTTAAGGTGTCTTCAATCAGGGTCAAAAGATTAATTGGCCTAAAACGAGTCCTGAGTGAATAAATTATCTAGATTGGGATGCGTTAGCAGTTCTTGTAGGAGAGGACGGTTAGACCCTTTGGGGGCCCCAGGACGAGGGACCATTGTTTAAAAGTGTTTTTCGAAATTATGCAAATTGGAGGTTTGATGTGTCTCTAAGTCCCAAATGACTTTCCCGGAATCTCGGAGCTTGCCTAAGTGAGTTGGGTATGTTCTTGGTGTCCTAGCATGTGTGAAATAGAATTTGCGCTTGTTCAGCTTATGCATATCGCAGGTGATTTGTGAAGTTTGTGTGAATTTAGGCCAGGTAATGTTTTAGTAGGAGTGGGCATACTCCGCAGTATGAGAGTAGGGAAGTTGGAGAACTTCATGTGAGTGTGGGGCTTTGTGCTCAAAAATTGTCCAGGAGCTGTTGGTGATGTACAGAACTGTCGTGGTCTGAGATTCCGGAGTATATTGAGAAGTGTATGAGACACTTGGTTATGTTGTAATTTGTGCGGTTTAATAGGTCAATCAGGCGTGATTGACGAGTCGAGTTTGAGTCAAATGTTTGAATGCAACCTTCGATGGAGATTTGGCAAGTTTTAAAGGGCACTAGAACGAACCATTGACAAGTTGAGAGTAGGATTTGCGGGTCGAATTCTGCTTGCGATTGCGGGAGCTGAGAAGGATAGAGTAGCGGCCGAGGCTTCAAGTCAAATCTCTGTAATGTTCTGAAGTGATTGTGTTAACCTTCCTGTAGTAAACCGGCAAATTTGAGTTTATTGTTAAGGTGCTCGCAATATATTGCATTAGTTTCTGTGTGAGGAAGACAAGCCGCAAGACTTTGTCAGCAGCAGTGTGTGTGAGTGTGACGTCATTGGAGCCACACTGGGATAGGTCAGTTGCCGAGAGGGGTCGCGCACGGATTGGCAGACGCCCGTGAGAGGCAATTGGTTGAAAGGGTAGGTGAAGAGTGTTCTGGGAATGAAAGTCACTTCCTGATTAGATTCTAAACAAAATAAAAGATGTAAAAATGAAGTTTTTCAAAGCTCTAAACAGTGTTTTGAGAGGAGATTCCTACATTACAGCGAGTGTGGGGAAGCCTACACCGCCAGCGGATATTCCGGCTTATACCGTAATGGAGGAGAAGGAAGTTGCGCCATGTCTTTGGCTAAAGCAGTGGTGCACAATGACAGAAAAGGAGGGATGTTTAGCGTTTCTGGAGTACGGAACATTTAATATGAGGATTTTGGAAAATTTGCGGAGGGTGTTAAGTGAGCAAAAACCGCCTCCGAGACCAGCTCAGTTTGAGGCATTAGCGATCTGGGATTTAATGGCCATACAACAGAGGCAGCAGAAATTTGTGAGGAGACTGAGAAAAGCAGAAAAGACTCTAGCGGAGGCTAGATGGGATAGTGAGACCAAGATGTGAAGAAGGGGAATAGTAGACGGAGTTAGGATGTTTCCGGCAATAACCCAAGAAGCCGAGACAGAGAGAAAGAAGGCCACTTGTAAAACCGACAAGGGCTCTAGTAAACCGAAGGAGACTCAAAAGTCTTGGACAGATGCAGATGATTCAGACGATGAGGAGTTTCTTAATCAGTTGGTACATTATCGCCCGCCACCATATGCCATGAATGATAATGGCCCGAGTACTAGTGTGAGTCCTGAAGATCCGACACAAAATAAGGGAATCACGAATACAGTACAGACAAGCAATACAGTTCCGACACAGAATGGTGTTAGTGTACCCACTGCACCAGACACACAGATACAGTTGCAGCCACCGCCAATTCAGAGGCTCTATCCTGATGTCCCAGTATTAGAGACAACTACAAGTTTAATGGTGCCGCCTGATCCAGTATACACGAAAGCAAAGTTAGTGCAGATTGAGCCAACTCCACAATTGCTGCCCCAGCCGCAGCAACAGGTGGTTCTGAGTTACACTTCTGTCACAGGAATTCATTCAGTAGCTACAGCACCCATAATGAATCAAGCTATGGGAGTTAATGCTCCACAGGGTTTGGGAATTGGACAGACACCAGCTGCTATATCATTGCCAATTACTGTTGGTCCGCCAGTACCGCTGTATGCGCAAGCTAAGCCTAGCATATGTGGCCAGGAAGTAATGACTCAAGAGGCGATAAGAGGAGGGTTCACAGGAAACTTGCATGGAATGACACAAGGGGGACAGACAGCCGAAAGGTCCAGATCCTTATTGGACTTCAGTCCGACTGGGGTTCTTTTGGAGACAATGAGGCAAGCAGGGTTGGGCACACTAACCCCAAAGGTGATGAGTGCAAATACGTCACAGACATCAATGATGCAGTCTGGAAATGTCTCGTTGCAAGGCTTAACAGCGCAACAATTGAATGAGTGGTTAGACAAGCTCAACACTTCGCAGACTACTTCAGTGACCACAGAGAGATCGGAAAGAGAGGAATACCTGAATTTTGTGAGGCTGGGCATGGAAGCCACAGAATTAGTAGAAGGGACAAAGGGGGTGAACAGATTAGAGTCATACACAGAAGCAGAATGGAAGTTTCTGTGCCCCAAAATAACCCAAGAAGTGAGCAGGGTACATCAGAGGTTGGCAAACCTAGTGGACAAATACGGCATAGACTTAGACAATACCAAGCATTTGAAGAGGAGTTATAAGTTAGACTTTGAACCTAAAGATTTCGGTCACATGAGATCCACCGGAATGAAGGCACATCTTAAAGAGATATTGCAGAGTGCTCAAATCTGGGGAGCATTAGAGAAGTGGGAAGGCAGATGGGCAAAGAAGAGAGACAGAGAGAAATGTGACTGCCTGGAACCGAAGCAGGCGAAAGCTGCACCAGATGCGGGGACAATAAAAATGTTACCAATGAGAGAAACAGCTGGAGGGGTTCTAGTCCATGTACCGTGGTCTAGAGGTGATATTTTGTCATTCACAAATGATTATCCCAGGTTAAGGGAGAAGCCAATAGAGTGGTACCAGCAGATAGACAGGTTTGTTTAGCTTGCGAAATGTCTTTGGGAAGACTTGAATACCCTGTTTGATATCATAGTCCCAGCTGACTTATGGCTTGAGTGCAAGAGGGGTGTGGATTGGCCGACAGAGGAGCCGGCAAGGGACAAGATATGCTGGAACACCGTCTTCTGAAGTGATGAGGTATTACCATAAGGTGAATCAGTTTTTGAAGCATTAAGGGGGTCATTCCGACGGGCCGGGAACCGCGGAAGCACCGCCAACAGGCTGGCGGTGCTTCCTGGGCTATTCTGACCGCGGCGGTAAAGCCGCGGTCAGAAAAGGGGAACCGGCGGTTTCTCGCCGGTTTTCCCCTGGCCCAGGGAATCCTCCATGGCGGCGCTGCTTGCAGCGCCGCCATGGGGATTCCGAACCCCTTCCCGCCACCCTGTTCCTGGCGGTTCTTACCGCCAGGAACAGGATTGCGGTAACGGGTGTCGTGGGGCCCCTGGGGGCCCCTGCACTGCCCATGCCACCGGCATGGGCAGTGCAGGGGCCCCCTAACAGGGCCCCACAAAGATTTTCACTGTCTGCTTAGCAGACAGTGAAAATCGCGACGGGTGCCACTGCACCCGTCGCACCCCTGCAACTCCGCCGGCTCCATTCGGAGCCGGCTTCCTCGTTGCAGGGGCTTTCCCGCTGGGCCGGCGGGCGGCCTTTTGGCGGTCGCCTGCCGCCCCAGCGGGAAAGTTGGAATGGCCACCGCGGTCTCCTGACCGCGGAGCGGTCATTCGACGGTGACCGCATGGCGGGCGGTGACCACCGCCCGCCGCGGTCAGAATGACCGCCTAAGTGTTGCCGAAAGTTACTGATTGGCAGAAAATGTATTGAACGTCACAGGAGGGCAAAGAGTCGATACATCCTTACTATGAGAGGTTGTTGAAGGCATTCAAACACTATAGTGCCACTGAGGTCATAGAATCGAAAGACATGAATCACCTTGTGTTCAGGTTTGTTGAAGGGTTGAGACCAGAGATTAGCCAGATGATTAAAAATCATTTGATCTGTTGGCAAGCGAAGCCGATTGATGAGGTGTTGCAGTATGCGAAATACTGTAGTGATGAGATTGAATTGAAATAAAGAAAGCTGAAAGAAAAAGTGATGGTGATGCAAATTAAGGCCGCTCAGGCAGGGATGCAGGGAAATGGAGTACAGCAGGTGGTACAACAGCAACCTCAAAGAAATGGAATGTTTCAGACGCAACAAAGAGGCAGAGGTCGAGGAGGTTTTGTGAACCATGGTCCAGATTTGAATACCATTGTGGTTAGAAATGATGTGCAATGGATGAAAAAGGTGTTACTATGTCACGCGCGCGGGGGCGTGGGACACTGGAAGCGGGAGTGCCCAATGATGGTGCAGGATGTCGGTACATTTCAAAATGTGAGGGGTCCAAGAGTGAGGGGCCAAAATCCGAACTTCCAGAATAACATGGTGCAGATGCAGGGTCTCCAGCCTATGCAACAAATGCAAATGCCATGTGTTCAACCAGCACAGATGCAGCAGGTACAACAGCAGATTCCCATGGTACCTAGACAGCAAATGCAGTTATCACTAGCTCCAATGGGACAGCAACAGGTGATGATTCCTCAACAGGTCACAGGTCAAACAATGAGTCAAAATGATACAGTACAACAGTTCCCATTGCGTGGTGAGGATGGAATAAACGATGAATGGTCGGATGATTGTTCAGATAGTGAGGAGTGCTGGCTTGCAGCATCCCTAGAAGTAGATGAGAGGGGACCTTATGTTCAGGGAAAGGTGATGGGTCATAAGGTTTCGTTCCTAGTTGATACAGGAGCTACACGCTCTACGGTCAGAAGTGCAGAGGTTCCGAAATTGCCACTTTCCGGGCGTACCATAAGAGTGGTAGGAGTAGAAAATTAGCTCCTGATAAATCCGATTACAGATCCGGTCCAAATTGAGATTGTTACCTTCCATGGATTACAAAGATTTGTAGTCTGTGACTCGTGTCCAGTATCCCTACTGGGAAGAGATTTACTGTGTAAGACGAGGTGTTCGATTACCTGTTCCAATGGAGGGATTGAGATGCAGACAAAGAGTGATGATTAAAGGAACGATGGTCAGATCTCAGGGAAGGAGACGGAGACCGCAAATGAGGAGTACCCTTCGATAACCTTCTTCCCGATGTTCACAGTGACTGATTTACCAGCCGAATTACAGGGAACAGTGACAGAGAAAGTGTGGGACTTGACAGGAAAGGAAGTGGGATTAATAAGAGGAGTAGAGCCAGTCAAGGTAGAAGTGAAGCAAAATGCTGTGTTTCCCCAGGTACTGCAGTACCACATGGCACAAGATGTTCTTATACAGGTGACGCAGATAATTGCAGACTTTGTAAAGCAAGGGGTTCTAAAAGAAGTGATGAGCAGCCCGTGTAATTCACCAATAATGGGTCTGAAAAAGCCTTGTGGGAAAGTTCGAATTGTTCAAGACCTGAGAAAAGTTAACGAGATTGTGGTAAAATGTTGCCCCATGGTGCCAAATCCAGCCGTGATTATCTTTCAGGTTCCGTGTGATGCAGAATGGTTCACAGTTGTGGACCTGTCTCAAGCATTCTTTTCGGTGCGTCTTCATGAGGACAGCCAATTTCTCTTCAGTTTCAAATTCCTGGACAAGGTTTCAGTTGGTGTCGAATTCCTCAAGGGTTTTCTGAATCACCTTCCATCTTCAATCAGATATTGAAGAAGGATTTGAAATCATTAGAATTGACTTTCAGTTTGACTCTAGTTCAGTACATTGACGATTTGTTAATTGTGTCCAAAACGTGAGATGACTACAGGCACAATACTATTGTGCTTACTGAATCATTTGGGAAAGAACGGACATAAAGTGTCCCCAAAGAAGCTACACTTCTGTCAGAAAGAGGTGAAGTACTTAAGTCACCTGATTGAAAAAGGGTTGAGGAAAATATCCAAAGAAAGGGTGACAGCCATATTGTAGATGAACCCCCCGACAACCAAGAGGGACGTTAGGATGTTTTTGGGAATGGTGGGCTACTGTCGTCAGTGGATTCCCAACTTCTCGATTATCTCTAAACCGTTGGTGAGGTTGACTGTCAAAGAAATTCAAGACGGCCCGGGTGCCATAACCATGTCCGAGAAAGAGATGAGGGCATTTATTGAACTGAGGGAAAGCATGTGCAGGGCACCAGCTTTAGGTATGCCTGATTACACAAAGCCTTTTGCATAGTTTTGTCATGAACGTGATGCTTGTTCTTTGTCTGTCCTGACACAGGTCCATGGAGGTGCAAACCGCCCAGTAGCATATTTTTCAGCTACTTTGGACCCAGTTGCAGCAGCCTTACCGGGTTGTTTGGTGCAGTTGCAGCAGTTAGTCAAAGCCTCACTCAGTGTGAAGGTATAGTGATGGGACATCCATTAACAGTAATGGTCCCACATGCAGTTGAAATTCTGTTGACCCGAACAAAGACTCAACATATGAGAAATGCTTGCCTAACTAAGTATGAAAAAATTATACTGGGGTCACCAAATGTATTCTTAAAAAGATGTACTGTGTTGAACTCGGCAACCTTGCTTCCTAATGAAAATGCAGACATTGATGATGCTGAGGAGGTAGAACATGATTGTCTTGAGGTAACGGATCTGTGCACCAAACCGAGACCCGACATTAAAGATATCCAATTGGAAGAAAATGATTACATTATCTTTGTTGATGGATCATGCCTGAGAGACTCAGTAGGAGTACAGAGAGCTGGATATGCCGTGTGTACAATCTCTGGTATCCTAGAAGCATCCTGGCTCGGAAGAGTATACTCTACTCAAGTGGCTGAATTAATTGCTCTTACTAGGGCATGACACGCTGCGGAGAACCTGAAAGTCACTATTTATACTGATAGCAGACACGGATTTGGAATTGTCCATGATTTTGGCCAGTTGTGGTCACAGAGGGGTTTCCTGACCTCTTCTGGTTCACCAGTGGAAAATGGTGAAAGAATTAAGGAATTGTTGCACACTATTCAATTGCCTCTTGAAATTGCCATGGTGAAATGCAATGCTCATGTTAAATCACAAGACTTTGTGTCAATGGGAAATGGATATGCAGATCAAGTCGCAAGGTTTTGTGCATTGAACTGTATATCATTTCGAGACCAATGGGAATTGTTACCTGAAACTGAAAATGAAACATGCTCAGGGTATCCATTAAGGGTGGTTGACACACTGGGTGAGTTGAGATCGTTGCAGGGACGTGCCAGCAAAGAGGAGAAACGCTCTTGGCTCAAAATGCAGTGCATACAGAGATCTGATGATCTATGGGTTTCAGAAGAGGGGAAAATGGTTTTGCCAAACAGCCTTTTGTCACAGTTTGCGAGGTTTTACCATGGTTAAGCACATGTTGGGAGAGACGCAATGATCAGGTTCTTCAAAGTCGATTGGTTTAATCCAAAATTCAGACAAGCTGCAGAAGTTATCTGTCACAGGTGCATAATCTGTCAGCAGATGAATGCGGGGAAAGGGACTGTGGTGAATTTGAGCCACATTGGGAGAGCAGGAGGTCCATTTAGCAGGATGTAGATGGATTTTATTGAGATGCCTGTATATGGAGGTCTGAGGTATGTGTTGGTGATTGTGTGCATTTTCAGTCACTGTATTGAAGCTTACCTTACACGTAGAAATGACAGTCTCAAAGTAGCGAAGCTGCTGCTTAAGGAGTTGATACCACTTTTCGGGTTCCCGATCACTTTAGAATCAGATAGGGGAAGTCGCTTCAACAATGAGGTGATTAAGCACTTGTGTGCTGCCCTGAACATTGAACAGAAATTACACTGTAGTTATCACCCTGAAGCATCAGGACTAGTGGAGCAGATGAATGGTACCTCGAAATCGAGAATGGCAAAGATGTGTGCAGCCACAAATTTGAAATGGCCAGATGCATTGCCCTTAGTGCTGATGTCAATGAGAAACACACCGGACAAGAAGGCAGGACTGTCTCCTCATGAGATTCTTGTGAATATCAGGGATGATATGGTGTTGGACTACTGCAAGGGTCTGGCTGACGTGGTCTGCTCTTTCTCTCACCAGGTGGAAGCTACCACATTGCCACAGATAACTGATCCAGGTCACACCCTGAAAACCGGTGACTGGGTTGTTGTCAAGAAACATGTGAGGAAGTCGTGTTTGGAGCCACGTTGGAAGGGGCCGTATCAAGTAATAATGAAAACTACTACTGCTGTGAAATGTGCAGGACTTCCAAACTGGCTCCATGCCAGTCACACAAAAAAGGTGACGTGTCCAACTGATGAGGAACTTGAATTGTCAAAAACAATAGCTGCAGAGAAGGAAGTCTCAGGGCCGGAGAGTAATCAAAGGGGAACTGAGACTGAAGGAGAGCCCGTTGAGGACGGCATGGTCACTTAGACAGCAAATGAAATCCAGAAGGGTGACGGTGAGCCTATCTCAACTGATGCGCCAGGAGGACCGACCCAAAGTGAGGTTCTTGCAGAAGCAGACGGATACGAGTTAGAAGTTGAGCCCTTGACAGACACTGAAGGCGAAGGAGGTGAAGTAGAAGGAGGTCAAAGTGTTCCGACTCCTCTTGAGCCGCTGGCAGATCCACCAAGAGAAAACACCATAGCACAAGAGGAGGGCACTGTTCAACATCCTGAAAGGCTGAGCGGTATGAAAACACATAAAGGAGATAATTGGCCAGAACCACAAGCTGCAAAGGAGAAAGTGGTCCTTTTTTTTTGTTGTTTTAATCTTTTTATTGGTTTTATATTTCAAATATGTGATACAATTTGTGCAGTTATCAGGATCAACTAGAACATTTATCAGCGTTAAAACCCTTTAACAACCCCAAACCCCACTCATTGGACGCGTTCCGGAACACTACCATTCCTTCAGTATCGTTGCTTGCTGCAATTGCTGAAAGCTTTAACGTGTGTTAACTATCTGAGGGGTGCTCGCGCGTGACCAGTGTGGACCTTTTCTGTTGAGCCTGCGACGCTTGTCACCTAATAGTGGCCCCGCTTAGGATGGTGATATCGGGTGATGGCGGAGGTGGAGTTTTATCCTATGTGTTGTAGATATTCTTGCGCAGCTGGTCTGGTGGGATATCAATGCAAGAGGGAGTGGAAGTGGGGGGCGGTCGGTGCTGTTCTGTCATGTTTGGCCTCGCTTGGGGTTTCGCTACTATGATGAGGTATGCGGGGGAGAATTATATCACGTTTGTTCCTATTGTGTGCTCCCTAGATCAAGGGGGCTTATCATCGTTTTTTGTCTCTAGTTTTGTTACCAGCGCTTCCCAGGTGGTGCTCCCTGTGTGGTGTTGCCCCTCTTGCGACAATTTCTTTAATACCCAGTATTCCGTGCGAGTCCAACGTAATGTTTAGCTGTACCAGGCTTTCCGATCAGGAGCGGTGGGGGCTTTCCAATGCATTGCTATCAAACTTTTATACATTAAGCAGGCTAAGTCTACAAATTTGTGTAAGTGTCTTTGTTTCTTAGGTCTAAGCCTCATCCCCAGTAGACAGGACTTAGGGTCTACTCCCAATGTGAGCCCCGTTATTTCGGAGGTCCACTGTATAACCTCTGTCCAGGCTTTTTGTATATGAGGACACTCCCATACCATGTGGTAGAAGTGTGCTAACGGCGCTTTACATCTACGGCATGCCGGATCAGATTCTGGGAACATTCGCTTTATCCTGGCAGGGGACAAGTAGGTTTGATGTGTGAAGTTGAACTGGGTGAACCTGAATCTGGGGTTCCTAGACACGCCCCGAGCATGGTACAGGGCTTTCGGCCAAACAGTTTGTGGGATCGGGTCGGGAAGGACGGCGTTCCATCTCTCCCGTGCTCTCTCCACATGCGGCTCGGGGGGTTTATTAAGGACTTTATACAGGCTTGATATTATTTATATTTGAGCATTGTCTTGTAGGAGATGATGAATTACAGGGGAGGTCTCCGGTTCTGAGGTACCTGTCCCCCACGTTTTTTAAATTGCGTGGCATATAGAATGGTATGTCAGGAATTGGCCTGGCTTCACCTCCGTAAGGGCGTGTATGGCCTCGAATGACATTAATTTACCATCTTCGAAACAGTCACCTACTGTCTGCACTCCTGCCTCTGTCCATGCCAGCGGCGTTTGCGTGCCGGGAGCTTTCCACCCCGGGAGGTGGGCCAGTGGGATGTGTGGGGAGTAGGAGAGCTTGTCGCCTCCACTTTGCACGTATTTAGCCCAACACGCATGCGCCACTGCTAGCAGTGGGCTCATGGTCTCTGTTCTGGTGTGTTTGGATGACAGCCAATTTAGTAGGGGGGTCCCCTTCAACCAGGGCTCCAGGCACACGTACTCTACCAGCGTTGGTCTATGAAGCCAATTCTGAACCCACTGCAGTTGTGCGGCCGCATAGTAGTATTCGAGATTAGGGGCTCCCAGACCACTCAGGTCCACTGGACGCTATAGCGTGGCCAGGGCCACGCGCGCTCTGCCACTGCCCCAGATGAGCCGCAGCAGGGCTGTATTTAAGTTGCCAAAGAAGCTTTTGGGGATGATTATTGGCAAGGCCGCGAAGTAATATAACAGCCTAGGCAAGATTAGCATGTTCGCGATCGCCACCTTGCCTGGTGGCGAGAGCGGGAGTTTATTCCAAAATTGCAATGAGCCTTTTATGGACGACAGTGCCCTCCCCAGGTTTCCATTTCTGAGATCTTCTGTGTCATGGTATATATTTATCCCGAGGTATTTGAACGTCTCCGGGCACCATTTTAGACGCCCAGGCAGTGGGGGGCCCAGTCTATCGGATGGCCACTTTACTAAAGGGAACACGCATGACTTTTCCCAGTTCACAACTAAGCCTGATATGTCGCCGAATTCGGCCAGTAAGGATATTACTAAGGGAGCAACCTCTCGGCTTTTCCGGATATATATTAGGGCATCATCTGCATATAGCGAGATTGTGTGGTGGAACCCGTTCCTGATTATTCCCCAATCGCGTTCCATGAGACGCACTCTTGCCGCTAGTGGTTCCATTGCTATAGCGAACAGTAGTGGGGATAGGGGGCAGCCCTGTCTCATGCCCCGGGAGATCGAAAAGCTGTCGGATATCACACCGCCCGTCTTCACCCTTGCTTGTGGGCTGGAGTACAGAGTACGGACCCAGCGTATATAATTGGGGCCTATCCCCATGCGGGTCATAGTGACCAGGAGGAAGTCCCACTCGAGTGTGTTGAATGCCTTTTCGATATCCAGTGAGAGCACCATTTCATCATGTGCATCTGGGGGGGTGTCTCCAATTATGCTCAGTAGTCTGCGGATATTTAAATAGGTGTTACGCCTTGGTATAAAGCCTTTCTGGTCAGCGTGTATCAAGGAGTGCATAAGGGGGGCCAGTCTATTTGCTAATATTTTGCCTAGTATTTTGCAGTCTAAGTTTAGAAGCGATAGTGGTCTATAGGATTTAACATCCGTAGGGTCACGTCCTGTTTGGGGAGCACCACTATCATAGCTTCTCTCTGGGAAGTAGGGAGGCGTTCGTTAGTCCATGCTTCTACAAACACCTTCAACAGGTGAGACGTTAGGCAGGGTAAATAGGAGGTATAATATTCCAACGGGAGCCCGTCTGTTCCAGGCGCTTTATTTCTGGGCATCTGTGCTAGGGCTATTTCTATTTCCCCCATTGTCATGGGAGCTTTGATTATTTCCCTGTCAGTTTGTGACAGCTGCGGCAGGAGAGAGCCAGCAAGGAAAGCCTCAAGTTGTGGGGCGTTGCATGAAGTGCGTTTGGTATACAAGTTTGAGTAATAGTCTCTAAACGTCACGTTTATCTCAGTTTGTGTGGTGACCATAGCGTGTGGGCCCACACGTATGGCCCCTATTGGGGAATGCTGTTTGTCCTCTCGGAGCAGCCACGCTAGCATTCTGCCCGATTTATCCCCTTCCGTTTGCAGCCTCATTAGATGATAGTTATAATCGTGACAGCGGAGTTTGCTGTCAGCGTAGTTGTTTTTTAAGTGCCTATCCTTTAGGACAGTGTGTGGGATTTCACCTAGCGCTGCTGCTATTTCTGCTGTTCTGAACTCCTTCTCTAACTTGCCGATTTCCGCCTGTAAGGTGCGTCTTACTCCCCATGAGGAGGATATGCATACTCCGCGGACCACTACTTTGTGGGCATCCCACTAAATCGCCCGGGTTGTCGCTGTCATGGCGTTTGTCTCCCAGTACTGACTTATAATGGATTTCAGTGTTTCGGCAAATGCCTGATCTTGTACCGCTTCCACTTGGAGCCGCCAAGTGGAAATCGCCTGGCGTTCCTTACCCCAGTTCAGTGTGACTCTCAGTGGTGCATGATCCGACAGTGTCTGCGCTAGGTATTCTGACTCGCTGACTAGTGCTCCTATATCCCGGGTGCCCCATATTATGTCTATTCTAGTATGGGTGTTATGTGGTGCTGGGAAGAATTAATATTCCCTCTGCTGTGGGTATCCCGACCGCCATATGTCGTGCAGACCCATATCACTTGCCCAAACCTGGAGGGGGCCGGGGGTTTTCCTATTTGCGATCGAGCTCGCTTGAGCATGCGATCTGTCCAGTGTTACGGTAGGTGTGCTATTAAAGTCCCCGCCCCAGAGGGCCGGCACCATTGGGTTGGACAGTAATGTGGGTGTGAGGGTGTCTAGGAAGCTTGCAACCGCGCTATTTGGGGCGTATATACTGATTACAGCTAATTGTCTGCCGTGCAGGCTGCCCCCCACCACCACATATCTGCCTCCTTGGTCTATTTTATGTGCCGATAAAAGGAATGGAACTCCCGCTGCTATCCAGACCAGTACCCCCCTCGCGAAGGCCGAGTACGCAGTGCCTATCAGTTGACCTCCCCATTTCCAGCGCAGCTCTCGTAAGTCCGCCTCGTGCATATGCTTCTCTTGTAGGATGGCTATGTGCACTCCTAGTCGCCTAAGGTGTGCGTAAACTCTGGTCCGCTTGCTCAGTGCTCCCAGGCCCCTTACATTCCATGTTACTATGACATATTGGGTTTTGTTGTGTCTCCCGGAAGGTGCCGTATGGAGATTTGGGGATAATTCTCTATTCCTGAGTACCGACCCATGGGGTTGGCCCACCTGGTCACTGCCCCACTGACAGTGCTATTTGTTGAGAATAGCATGTGCAGCTGTGTACTTTGTGTTTTGAGTGATTGTGGCGCGTGCCTTTTTACTAAACTACTAACCCCACCCACCCCAAATGTGTCCCCAACACTACTTACAACTTGTGTGAATCTACTGAACCCATAAACGTGTGAAATAACCCGTATCCGATTGGATTTCCACGGTGGAGTTATCATATCTACCAGATGTGGCTCTTATGAGGGGCTCACATCAATCCGCAGACATAGTCTGCTGATATCTTTGGGTTCCCCCGGGATGTGAATCTATTCCGCCCTCCGCCCCAGTGCCATCTGCCGCCTACCCCCGCCCGCCCCCCCCTCAGGTAGCTTTTCCTTTATACCAAAGTTACTCATTGTTGGAGGTGCATTTCCTCAGGGCCCCGGAGGCGCTCCCGTTATCCCAGAGGCTCACCGAGTACGGGCTGCGATGGGGCCGGCGGGTCAGCGGATTGGATGTGTGCGGCTAAAGTTCATTTGCTGATCTGGGGGTGACCCGCGGCCCGCCCAGTTCTCCTGTTATTGTGGATGTGGGGCTGGCCGTATCAGAGTCCGAATCCATCTCAGGGGGCTTCCTAGCGGTCGCGAAATTGCTTTGCATGTGTAAGGGCGTCTCTTTGAGCACTCTTGCTCTTTCTTCTGCTGCTTGCAGGTCGTTGGGTTGGCCCCAGGCACGCCTCTTGGACCGCCTCTTTGGGGCAGGGATTTGACAATCCTCATCTCCTTCCACTTCTTCCCACGGGCGAGCGAGTCCCTTGGCGTGCAGCCATGTCCAGGCATTCTCAGGGGTGGTGAATATGTGGATACGGTCCTCCGTTATCACCCTTAGTTTTGCGGGAAAAAGGCGTACTTTATGTTGTGTTCACGCAGGCGTTGTTTTATTTTAACATAGGAGTTGCGTTGATTTTGCACCTCCTGTGTGAAGTCCGGGTATGCATTAATAGTCGAGTCCTCGTATTTGAATGGGCCTCTGTTGCGGAATTGTTGTAGTATTGCGTCCCGATCCCTGTGGTTTAGGAATCTAGCGATCAGTGATCTAGGCGGCTGGCCAGGGGCCGGGGGTCTGCCCGGAATTCTATACGCCCTTTCCACAGAGAAGAACTTGGATGGAGCCCCGTTTAGCACCTCCTTGATGAGCCATTGCTCCAGGGGAATTTCCGATTCTGACTGCTGCATACTTTCCGGGAATCCTAGGAAACGTATATTGTTGCGGCGTGCCTTGCTCTCCATTTCTTCCGACCTCCTCCAGAGCACTTTCAATTCTGCGTCTAAGCGCTGAATCTGTTTTTGGTTGCCTTGAGCCACTGGGGTTAGGACGGTGAGTTCTTCTTCGGCCGTTTTCACTCTTTCGGCTAAGTTTCGGTGGTCCACACGTAGAAGATTCAAGTCTTGTGAAACTGCATCTATTCTGTTTTCCAGGGAGGATTTAGTGTCCATAATCACCTGTAATACTTTCTCAAACTGGGGTGTCGGGCGGCGTGTCCTCCCACGGCCTTGGCGTTGAGTCGCTCCTGGGCTGTTTGTTGCCTGTGCCCTCAGGAATCGCAGCGAAGTCTGGCGGTAGCCGCGCTCCCGGAGGGGAGGAGGGGCGTGGCCGGAGGCGGGGGGGATGCACACTAGGGCGTGTCCGAGGAGGGGAGCGGGCATCTGACCCTCAGGCAGGATCCACGTCCGCTCCCGTGAATGCTGATGTAGGCCCACGGGGGCAGGGGGCGGCCGGTGTCTTATCCACCTCGGGCTGTCGGCAGGGGCCCGGGTATGGCACCCACGTTCTCGGTCCGGGCCGAGCACCGGTACAGAGCTGTCCGTCAGGGCGAGGTCGGTGGGGACTCTGTGGTACAGTCTGGTCCTGAGCCACCTCTTGGGTTCAAGCGCTGCGCGTCACCTTTTTAAGGGCGCTGGTCGACCATTGGAGTGGTGAAGCGACCCCCTCGCGTATTTCCAACGACCCCCAACAGGCCTCCTCCTCACCTCAGTGCGCCGCTCTGTTTAAGCGTTCCCGGCTCCTTCCTCGGCCTGCAAGCCGCACTGCACCCAGGTCCAGTCAGCCCTGTATGGGGGCACTTCTCCCAGCGCCGCTGCTCGTTGCGATGCGGCGCTACTGTGGTATGGCCCCGTCTTGGGCTCCCGTCGCAGCCCCTTGCTGTTTTTTTAAAAAAAATTTAAAAAATTATTGTCCGGCTGTGGGAGCGCCGAGCACCGCTCTCAGTCCCGGCCCCCGCTGGACGATCCACGGTCGGCGGGGCACAGGCAGGCGGCCGCGTTCTCAGCTCCCCGGCTCCTGCAGCCGCAAGGGAAGTCAGGCGGCGCGGGCGAGGCCGGGGGCAGGGTTAGACCCGCCGGCGCCTCACCACGCCGCTGCAGCCGCGTCCAGGCCGGGGTCCGGAACTCGCGACCCCCGGCCTTGCAGGCTGACCAGAGCGCCGCGGCCGCGTTCGGTGCAGCGCCCGGCCCTCGATCAATGCTTCAGGTGCCGCAGCCACGTCGGAGGCAGCGACTGGCCACCGCTCAGTGTGCCGACCCGCCCAGGGCAGTCCGCTGCTCCCGATGCGCCCTCGTGGGCCCGGGGGTCGCCCTACAGGATGAGTTTGGCGAGCCCTGGACGGAGCGCACGCTTCAGGCGTCCGTCCTGGCCGCCATCTTGGCTCCTCCAGGAGAAAGTGGTCCTTAATGAAACAATAGAAGAAGAAATTGACACAACAAGGAAAGAAGATCTCAGTGAAGGAGAGTTGCAGGGTGATCGCAAACTGAAAAGAAAGAGAGTTGCAATCAGGAGGTACGAAGGCCCTGAATGGGCTTATGCGACATCAGCTGAGTGGCAATAAGAATTCTTGGCATTCTGTTTTGATCGAGAAATTCCAGGTCAATACTACGGCACCTGAATTCAACCATTGAAAGAGAGTGAGTTAAATTGAAATTAAATAGAGAAAGAAACCTGAGAAAAGAGACTGATGAATTAGCGGATGTGACACTGTTAACCTGAATTGACTCTGAAAAACCTGATTTGACAAAGGGTCCTGGGAGTGAGTGAAACGCTGTAAATACTTGCCAAGAGAGAGACTTGCACGAAAAAAAAAAAAAAAGAGAGCTTTTGAGCTTCCTCAAGTTGATTGTTTGCTTTATATTATTCTGCTCTCTAATTATTTACAGATCATGAGTAACACTAGAGATAATGATAATATGGGTAGAATTAATTGATGGTTGAGTGTTATTTTGGGTGTTGCTTGTGCAATAGTAATTATAGGTGTAATTGTGGGAATGCCATTGGTGGATAAGAGTGCGATTAACAATGCTCCAACTCCTGAGACTGCTACACTAACACCATGGGAAAGGTTTGAGCAGGATACGAAGTACTTGCATGAGGGAACTAATACAAAAAAGGAACTATCTACTAATGTCTTCTATCGCTTGTTTAATGAGTATGTTGAAACAATGGATGCGAAGAATTGCTATGTGTGCATGATGATTCCTTCATCAGTACAAGAAGGGGTTATTTATCATAGTTTGCCGCTTACCTACAGAATAAGCTCTAGTTTGTTATTAACAAGATTCTATGATCAAGAACATAGTCAATACTTCTGTTCTAATCTAGATGTAGTGTTTTCTTTTGTGCCTATAATTGAGTTTGAAGGTAAAATAGCTAAGGAACATAGCAAAAAAATAGTTAGGGGTTTCTTTGAGCCGAAACTGACATATGGGACAGCTTATGCGCACCACAGTAATCTAACCTGCTTACTAATGCCTGTAGAGAAGAGCTTCTTAGATCACACTGATGACAGCAGAAAAGCTTTAAAGGAAAAGCTAGAAAAGGCATTAGAAAAACGAACGTTTGCAAATGATTATGCTTATAGTGCTATAAAGGCGCAAGGCAATCTAGCTGTAGATGCATTACAAAGGAAAGCTTTGTATATATAGGCTAAAATCTGATCATGACACTTTATTTGTGGGAACGAGTGAATACAGACATTTGTTTTTGTTTCAGAGTAAGTGGACATTCATGTTAAATGGACAGGATCCAGCGATCCCTGGGATCTATTACATATGTGGACTTAATGCTTATTACTGTCTTCCAAAGGGATGGTATGGGACATGTTATTTGGGAATAGTTTTCCCAAAGATTTACCAATTTGACGATTAAAGCAGCTTCCTAAAATGTCTGAATTACATCCTACTAGACAAAAGAGAGAGACAGCGGCTGCTGTCGTAGGTGATATATTTGGAGCCATAATTCCTTCAGTGGGGGTTATCTTAAACTCCATAAATATTCGAATGTTGTCTACTATTGTGGATAACATGCTGACGAACTTCACAAGGGCTATACTCCTGATGGATACTGAACTTGCTGCGGAGAGGGCTATGACTCTTCAAAACCGGCTTGCTTTAGACATTCTTTTAGCGAAGAGTGGTGGAGTCTGTAAGATGCTCAATGAGCGCCACTGTTGTGCATTCATACCTGACAATAGTAATAAGATTAGGAGTATGCTTACTAACCTAACAAGAGATAGTACAGATTTGAAGGAGCTGAAGGAACCTGGAGTTTGGGAAAAGGTTGGAAAGGGAATTGCTAAAGTAGGGAATTGGTTTAGTAGTGTTTGGAATGGGATTCTGGCAAAAATAATATGGGGTATATTGATTGTTCTAGCTTGTTTATTCGGACTATGGTTATCATGCAAAAGTAGTACAAGAATTAGAGAAAAATTGGCAAAACGCAATAAAAGGAAAGAAGAAAAGAAAAAGGAGAAAATATTCAAAGAAACTTATGAAAAACTAAGGAAGGGAGAAGACATTGAAATGTGTAATTTAAGAAAGTAAAAGGCTGTGAAGGGAAAGGTTTTGTGTGAAGAGAAGTGTCATCAGAGGAGGGATTGTTGGAGCGTAGCTCTTCTAATCAAAATTAACATGAAATGTTTATGGACTAATGCATAATAATGCCGCATAGAAAATGTATTAATGTGTTTTACCAACGTGAGTCCATAATGTGCCCACGGGGAGTGGCCACCAATATACCCAGGGACTAATAAAATTGACTAATAATGAGTTATTAATGCACTAATGTATGATTTTGTATTAGTATTAAGAGCTATATGTTAAGGTTTTGCTAATTAATCACTAGGCCTTAGTTAGCATGAGTCAGGGCCTAGCTGCCCGGTCTCATATTACATGTGTTTTTCTAACGTGCAGTGTGCTGACTTGCTGAAGGGCATGTAATTGTATTTTTTTTTCCAGAAGCTAGAAGATGAGTGTAACTGTAGTAGATCCGTTCTCATGAAATTCGACTTGCTCAAGGAAACATTCTTGCTGAATGCAACAATGTAGACTCGCAAAAGGTACAAGGTCGTCTAAACCGGTATAGACAATGGAACTACTGACTGGGGATGCGAGAGGACCACGAGAATATGAAATCATACCGGAATTCTACCAGGTGGAGACGTCAATCACAATAACCAATAAACTACGTGAGAACTGTTATGAGGTGACAATTTTGATAGTACGACTGGAAAACTATTGGAGGGACATAGTGGTGTGCCAAACCTGCCCAATTAGAAATTAGGGGACTGTACAACAGAAAAGGGATAAAAACCTTTGACACGAGGAGCCATTGGGAGATGCCATTGCGAATTATTCTTGCTTTGACCCAGGCACTTTGTCACTCTGCCTAAAAACTTTGCTGTTTGACTCTTCAAACCATCCTCACCCTTACCTTGCCCGTTCTATACTTCTCCTCCTTATGAGGGAAGTGTCCCTACTTAACCCGTCTTGCTGAACTTTGCTGTGTTTCCTGGCTGATGGTGAATCAACTGATGTCCTTAGGACAAAGATTGACTCTGTATGCAGACCCATTACGGAGGGTAACTATATGATGATGAAATTGTAATTGTCTGTTTGCCTTTCCTTTCTAGGTACCAACTGCTTCTTTTGACAGAGACCATAGTTAGATGTTTTCTAAATTTGTGTTACCAAAATTGTTTTGCATGAAGCCCAAAATGCCAATGCTAATTCGAGGATAGTTAAGGGGTTCACTAAACGGACACAAATAGACAAATGACTGAATCAATGCTTTGTTGAAAGTGCGCTAATGATACTCTACTAAGGTTAACCTATGTTGACGTTGTATTATGTTCTAATGTTCGTGATCTTTGCTTTGATTAAATCTTATTCTAGTTGCTATATTATGACAATGCTGATGTGTTTCATGGTTTTGAGACTAATAAACTTACTAGTGGAATTGTAATCAATAGGGAATAAATATCATAAAATCGTACTAAACTGGTGTGGTTATTCATGACTGAAAGGTCATGGTGGTTTCCGAATCTTATTAATGTTGTTGATTAATCTAATTAATTTGTTATGGTGAATATTGATGACGTTATTGACTTATTGATTGACATGGTGATTAGTTATCTCGTCTTAAGGTGTCTTCAATCAGGGTCAAAAGATTAATCGGCCTAAAACAAGTCCTGAGTGAATAAATTATCTAGATTGGGACGTGTTAGCATGTATAATAACAGTCTTTAGTATACATTTGTGTGTCTTGTGTGAGAGAGAGTGCAGTAAATTGACCGTGAGGTGGCCTGGGAGAATTGCACAGCTAACCTGCAGAGGCTTGGACGGACTGATTGAAAGTGTCTTTCTTTTTTGCTATGCTGTAAGTGAGGGAACACAGGACCTCTCTTCATTTTCTATACTCAACACAACTAGTGGGAATGCCGAAATCTACTAGGTGTGATCAAAACCTTTAGCACATATCATCCTACTATAAGACCATAAACAGAATTTTGACTCTAGCTATAGCTTACATTTCTGAACTGGAAAACTACTCAATGGCTAATGATGATAGACTTCCACGGTTCACAAGAACACAGGGATTGTCATCCAGACAGAAAGCTCACTTACCCTTCTGCAACCTCTCCAATGATGTTGCTCAAAGCGTCAGGCCCTGTTAAAGATAATTCTGTGTCCATCTGCAAATAGTCAATTAGTGCACTGGGCACTGAACATTTCTTTCACTATGTGAATCATTTACCCTGTGCCTGAGACGTAGGCAAGATCCTTGAGAAGAAAAACAGGAATCAGTTGGAACTGCAACTTTTGCAGTGGACCTCAAATGGAGTTGAAAGGAGCCGTCCTACAACTTGCAACTATTGCCTAGTATCCAAACCACTTTCGAGTCTTCTGGAGCAGCAGGAAAACATTAGCAAACATATTTTTAGTAAAACATGTGACTTAGAATGTATTAATCTGTGAAGGACTGCCAAAAGAAAATAAGTTAATTCGAAAAAAGTCACAATTTTTGGCACAGTGACATTTATGGGTTTGACCCCATCAGAGTTTTAATTGATTGACTGATTAGGGTAAGTATAATTTGCACTGTTACCCAGTAACCAAGTGTAGTGAGGTTAGACTCCCACAAAACAGATATCCTTAAGTTAAGGATAATACATCAGATTTTATCAATTTCCTGATTTGCTAAAGTGTTATGGTAGAGCAAATGGGCAGAGGTAACTCATTCTACACCCTAACTGTACCGCAAGAAAAATATGTGCCACCTAGGCTAAACAATTTTTTTCAGCATTAGCAAAAGTTAAGCAAAAGTTGAATGTAATATCAGTGAAAGGCAGTACCAGGAAATATGACAGACCAAGTTGATGAATGGCATAGTGAAACAGATAAAGGGGGTCATTACAATATTGGCGGTATAAGGCGCTTACCGCCATGCAGAAGATGGCCAATACACCGCCGCGGCGGCGGTAGACCGCCACAGCTATTATGACACACATCACGGAATCCGCCGGAATTCAGACACCCACACAACACCGCCACACCAAAGGTCAGCGATAAACATGCGGAAACAAATCCTCCACCTTCACGCCAACAGAAACACTCCCATGCTATTACGACCCACGAATCCACGCGGCGGTCTTTCAACCGCGGTATTTCATTGGCGGTACACACCGCCGCGCTCAAAATACACACACATCTCCAAAAAACCGCCACATTGGACAATTCCAAATACACACACCTGATACACATACAAACAACACTCCCACACACCCAACACAATATAAAACACACACCCACAAACCCCTACAACCAGAAATTCTGAGAGAAGGCCAGAGAGAAAGCACAGCTATTGACAACCCCATCACACAGAGGCACACAACACCATCACCCATACAACATCCACGCACAAAGCACCACAAACCACTACACTCACCACACTCATCACCACATACACCACCCCACACCTCACACACACCACCCCATGTCACGCCAAAGACACCCCTGCTTCTCCGAGGAGGAGCTCAGGGTCATGGTGGAGGAAATCGTACGGGTAGAGCCACAGCTATTTGGCTCACAGGTACAGCACACATCAATAGCCAGGAAGATGGAGTTATGGCGTAGAATAGTGGACAGGGTCAACGCCGTGGGACAGCACCCAAGAAATAGGGAGGACATAAGGAAGAGGTGGAACGACCTACGGGGGAAGGTGCGTTCCACGGTATCCAGACACAACATCGCGGTGCAGCGGACTGGCGGCGGACCCCCACCTCCTCCCCCACAACTAACAACATGGGAGGAGCAAGTCTTCACCATCTTGCATCCTGAGGGGTTTGGAGGAGTCGGTGGAGGATGGGACACTGGTAAGTCAAATCTTAACTATCACATCCCCCACCCTAACTGCATGCTATCACACACCCTCACCCTCACACCCTCCCCTATCACCCCAAATCCTCAGTAATGTACCCATAACACAAACCACCCATCCCAACACCAAGCCCTGTATGACACAACTAAGCATGGGCACCCCTCACTAAAGCATGCTCACTGCACATATCCAGAACACCCCCAACCATCATCACACAAGCCCCCACACATGAATGATTGCAATGGGGTACACAAACACCCACCCATTGCACACTATGAAACACACACATGCAAAAATCATGTTCTCATACCCCTGCAGGAACCCGAAGGACCGTCACCACACCAGAGGGTCCAGACAACACCACTCCACCCCCAGAAGAGGCCCACAGTGACGACAGCAGCTCTGTCCCACTGGATCTTGATGACCAGCCTGGACCATCGTGGGCCTCCGGACAGTCGGTTCCCCTTGCCCAGCCACAGCCCAACACCGAGCTGCCACCCTCTGGTAACACCAGCACAGCACCCACCCAGCGGGCCCAAACCTCCCTACCCAGGACAGGTCAATCAGCGGTGTGTCCACCACTACTGGGCACCCAGGCTAACCTAACCCCCCAACAACAACCGGGACCTGGGGGCAGTGGTAGTGGGCACACGGTCCAGGGGACGGAGGCACAGGAACACCAGGGAACTTGGAGGGCTGCTGTGCAACAGAGGGAGGACAGGCCAAGGGAACCAACTCTCCACGAGGCCCTCTCCTCCATCGTGGGAGCATACCACCACTCCCAGGATTCGATGGCGACGGTCCTGGACAAGTTGCAGGAGACCCTGCGCCTGCAGGAGGAGCAGTATTTGGGGTTCAGGGGGGAGCTCAGGACCATCGGCTCCGCCCTGGGCACCATCGTAGGGCTGCTGACGGACATTCAAAAGACCTTGAGGGACACCGTCGCACTCCAAGGGGCCCCTGACACTAGCATGGACGATGAACTGCCCACCACCTCTGCCGGTGCTAGTGGACAGGACGCCCCGCCACAGGACCACCACACCAGCACCCCACCCCCTGCAGACAGACAACCACCACGCAAGCGGTCCCTGAGATCCAGGAACAGGACAGAGCAAGACCCCCGCCAGGAAATAAGACCACCCTGATTGTCCTCCCACTGTCCCACTTTGTTACCCGGTCCATATTCGAACTGCCCCAGCTCCACTTCCTATGCCAAGATGGACAGTGCACCTATGAGACTAATAGACTGGACTCTGCCATGGACATTCCTCCACCATCACCCATCACCATTTTACAACCCCCCTTCATTTTTTGAGCACTTAAATAAACACCCTTGAAACATCAAACAATCTGGAGTCAGTCTATGATTTGGTACTTTGTATTATCAATCACAGTGTCATAATGGGTTACCCATTGTAAGGCTAACATACCTATGTCACACATCACAAGCCCTTGAAGGATGCAAGCAGTTGACACGTAGGTTACCACACTTGTGAAACTGAAATGGAAGGGTACAACTCAATTAACAAATAGTGAGTGAAATGTAGGTACAGGATAGAGGTAGACGTGTGAAAGTTAATGTAATGTTAAACCAGAAAATGTTCTCACCTGTGTGTCACTGGAAATATAGCTGTATGACTGAATCCCTGTTGTCGTTTTCTTCTTCCTCAGCTTCATCCTCATCACTGTCCACAGGCTCCACAGCTGCTACAACACCGTCATCTGGATCATCCTCCTGCAGAAAAGGCACCTGGGGTCGCAATGCCAAATCATGGAGCATGGAGCAGGCTACGATGATGTCGCACACCTTCTTCAGTGAGTAGAATAGGGATCCACCTGTCATATGGAGGCACCTGAACCTGGCCTTAAGGAGGCCGAAGGTGCGTTCGATAACCCTCCTAGTCCGCCCATGGGCATCATTGTACCGTTCCTCTGCCCTGGTCCTGGGATTCCTCACTGGGGTCAATAGCCAGGAAAGGTTGGGGTAACCAGAGTCCCCCAAAAGCCATACACGGTGCCTCTGGAGTTGACCCATCATATCAGGGATGCTGCTATTGCGCAGGATGTAGGCGTCATGCACTGAGCCAGGGAACATAGCATTTATCTGCAAGATGTACTGGTATGCCAAACAGACCATCTGGACATTCATAGAATGATAACTCTTCCTGTTCCTGTACACCTGTTCACTCCTGCAGGGGGGACCAGAGCTACATGGGTCCCATCAATGGCACCTATGACGTTGGGAATATGTCCAAGGACATTGAAGTCACCTTTCACTGTAGGTAAATCCTCCACCTGAGGGAATATGATGTATCTCCTTACGTGTTTCAGCAGGGCAGACAACACTCTGGACAAGACGTTGGAAAACATAGGCTGGGACATCCCTGATGCCATGGCCACTGTTGTCTGAAATGACCCACTTGCAAGGAAATGGAGCACTGACAGCACCTGCACGTCAGGGGGGATTCCAGTCGGATGGCGGATCGGTGACATCAGGTCTGGCTCCAACTGGGTACATAGTTCCTGGACAGTGGCACGGTCAAACCTGTAGGTGACGATGACATGTCTTTCTTCCATTGTCAAGAGGTCCACCAGCGGTCGGTACACCGGAGGATTCCGCCATCTTCTCATATGTGCCAGCTGACAGTGCCTACAAAGGACAACAGCGAAGAACCAGTCATTAATCCTCCAGGTATGTACCCACTGTTACACACAAGACTACACCAGACACAAAACCCTTCCTGTATGTGTGTTGAGTGTAGGCCTAGCTATGTGTGACGCATTAGAAAATAAAGCCATGTGGGCCCCTGAAATGGCGGCTGCCTGACCTCTAAACTGGGACAATGGGAATGTGGGGTAACTGTGCTGGCGTTGCACACCGTCGCGGTAGGCAGTCGTAGACCGCGGCGCAATGCTGCATTGGTTAACATTGGACCCTATGGGTCCCAGGAGCCAATGAACAGGTGCGCTGGCGGTGATGATGCGCACCGCCGCGGACGTCACCGCTGCGGACGTCACCGCCATTTTCTATCTGTTCACTCACTAGATACCTGACCTTCGACAGGAGAGGACCTACACTGCTAGTGCTGCTGTGACCTCGGTCTGGAAGCGATGATGGCTGCTGCGTCTGGGGAAAGGGCCCCTGCCTTCACTGCACAGGAGTTGGAGAAACTTGTGGATGGGGTCCTCTCCCAGTACACGCTACTCTACGGTCCTCCAGATCAACAGGTTAGTACAGAGGGAGCACGTTGTATGGGCTAGGCCTGGGTGGAGAGGGCTGGGTGGAAGAGGGAAGGGGGCAGAGTACATAGAACAGTTATGCATGGGAATGAATGGGCCACATGGCCAGAGTAGGGAGGGGGCCACTCACATTGACGGTGCATTTGGTAATGACTGTACCTCTTCCCTTGTGCAGGTCATGTAGGTCAGCGCCCACCAGAAGAGGGACATTTGGCGTGCCATCGCCAAGGAGGTCCGGACCCTGGGGGCCCACCAGAGACGGGGCACCCACTGCCGTAAGAGATGGGAGGACATTCGCCGCTGCAGCAAGAAGATGGTGGAGGCTCAGCTGGGGATGGCCTCCCAACGTGGGAGGGGTGCCCGTCGCACCATGACCCCCCTGATGTTCCGGATCCTGGCGGTGGCCTACCCGGAGTTGGATTGGCGCTTGAGGACATCACAGCAGACACAAGGGGGTGAGTTCAACCTCATTCTGCGGACTTTGCGTACAGTGGAGGGGTCTGGGTGGGGGAGGTGGGCTGAGGGTGTCCCTAGGCCAGGGCGAATTCAGTAGGCAAGGCCCCTCCCTAATGTAGGCCATGTGGCACTCTACCCCACCTCACCAGAGTGCCAAGTTGAGGTATAGTTGCCCCAGTGGCATCCATGTGCGCAGATGTCCACCATTGCCATGTAGGCCATATCCCAGAAATTGCATGTGCAGAGGGCAGGAGCACGGCGTAATGCAGGGGGCTGCTGCGTCTGTCTTGTTCGCCAACAGTAGCGGAATGCCATGCACTAAAACTCTCTTTCTTCTGTCTCCCCCCCTTTTCCTGCTCTCCCTGTCCTTTTGTACATCAGCATCATCATGCGGAGGTACAGTGGCACCGGAGCACAAGGGAGCTGCATCCCCCATGGCCATGGAGGGCCACACCACAGACTCTGAATGCACCAGTGGGACGGAGGGCTAGAGGAGCTTCACGTCGGCCACCGGATCACCAACCAGCGACACGGACTCGTTCGCCGATGGGTGCTCCCCTGTGGTGGGGGCACCATCTGTGCGCCCCACTTCTACAGGTACAGCCGCCACCTCCCCTACCAGCACCGCCCTCCCAGCAGCCCCTCAGCATTCGCCCGTGTCCGCTCAACCAGGAGGGTGGGCATCACCTTCGCCCCAGGCACCTCAGGCCCTGCCCCAGTCACCCCTGCTGCCCTCAGTGAGGAGGCCATTGACCTCCTCAGGTCACTCACTGTTGGGCAGTCTACCATTGTGAATGCCTTCCAGGGTATAGAACAATAGTTGCAACAGGGTAATGCATTCCTGGAGGGCATTCATTCTGGTCAGGCTGTCCTTCAGCGAACCCTGCAATCTCTGGCCTCAGCACTGATGGCAGCCATTGTCCCTGTGTCTAGCCTCCCCCCTCCAACCTCCTCCACCCAGACACAATCCCCTGTCCCCCAGCCCATCCCAAGCACACCTACAGACCAGCATGCACACAAGTCAGCACACACAAGTAGTTCAAGCAAACATAGGCACCACACAACCCACAGGCACTCACGCAAGCCTCACCCACATACAGACACAGCAACATCCACTGCCTCCACTGTGTTCCCCTCCTCCTCTTCTCCCTCCTTCCTCCCAGTCTCGTCTACACACACACCTGCATGCACCACATCTACAGGCACCAGGAATCGCACCAGGACACCCAGCACCACAAGCCGCTCACCTGCACTCACCACCTCCACTGCCATTTACACGTCCCCTGTGTCCTCTCCCAGTGTGACGCCCCCTCCCAAAGTACAGAAACGCCGACAATCACTCACCCAACATCCATCCACCTAACGAAAGCCTCCTGCACCCAAAACACCTAAAGTGACACCTCCTACAACCACCTCCTCTTCCTCCACTCCCAGAACCCCTCCAGCTACCCATCCCAGTGTTCGTCAGAAACTGTCCCTATGTCAAATTGACCTTTTTTCCCCCACCCCCCCCTCCAATTCATCAGTCCTGTCGCAGCGTCTCAGCCAAAAAGCCTCCAATACCAGTGGTGCCTGTTTAAGGTTTGTGGAGTGCACCGGCCACCAGGGCAGGCAGTAGGACCCGGAGCCAAGGCACTGGCAGCCCACCCCCTGTAAAGGCTCTAAAATTGGAGAGTGGACGACAGGACCGTGTTAAGACTCCTGGTGGGACAACAAGTGACATGGGTTCGAAGGGGATTGGTGAGTCAGCTGTAACTCTAACAAAGGTGGGGAAGGTCCAGAGGAAGTCTGCGCAGCCTGTTCTGAGTGTCACGGCGGAGAAGTGCGCCATAATTTCCGGCGGTCCAGACACAACCGCCAGCACCGTCGTCACTGGTCCAGAGACCATCGCCACCGCCGGAGTCACAGCCCAGGAGGGCCGAAGTATTGTCACTGGTCCAGAGACCACCACCAGAGTCACAACCCAAGAGGGCCCAAGTATCGTCACTGGTCCAGAGACCACCGCCAGAGTCACAGCCCAGGAGGGCCCAAGTGTCGTCACTGGTCCATAGACCACCGCCAGAGTCACTGCCCAGGAGGGCCCAAGTATCGTCACTGGTCCAGAAACCACCGCCGGAGTCACAGGCCAGGAGGGGCCAGGATGCCACAGCCCCGCTGGGCAATGATGGAACGGCATGCCACCCACCAATGCTCATTGGAGAGAACGTCATGCCATACACCAATGCCCAGTGTAGAGATCGTCATGCCACACACCAATGTCCGTATCAAGCACCACTGAACAGTCCATAGACCGCCATGGCAAAGCACCGCTGAACAGTCCAGAACCGCCATGGCAAAGCACCGCTGAACAGGGCAAAGACCGCCATGGCAAAGCACAGCTGAACAGGGCAAAGACCGCCATGGCAAAGCACAGCTGAACAGGGCAAAGACCGCCATGGCAAAGCACTGCTAAACAGGGCAAAGACCGCCATGGCAAAGCACCGCTGAACAGTCTATAGACCGCCATGGCAAAGCACCGCTGAACAGGGCAAAGACCGCCATGGCCAAGCACCGCTGAACAGGGCAAAGACCACCATGGCAAAGCACCGCTGAACAGGGCAAAGACCGCCTTGGCAAAGCACCGCTGAACAGTCCAGAACCGCCATGGCAAAGCACCGCTGAACAGGGCAAAGACTGCCATGGCAAAGCACCACTGAACAGGGCAAAGACCGCCATGGCAAAGCACCGCTGAACAGGGCAAAGACCGCCATGGCAAAGCACCGCTGAACAGTCCATAGACCGCCATGGCAAAGCACCGCTGAACAGGGCAAAGACCGCCATGGCAAAGCACCGCTGAACAGTCCAGAACCTCCATGGAAAAGCACTGCTGAACAGGGCAAAGACCGCCATTGCAAAGCACCGCTGAACAGGGCAAAGACCGCCATGGCAAAACACCGCTGAACAGGGCAAAGACCACCATGGCAAAGCACCGCTGAACAGGGCATGCACCGTGTAGGAATGAAAAGGCCGCCACATCAGGCATCCTTCTCCCATGTGCAGCTGGGACAGTGAACGAACATGAACTTTCACGGGGAGACTCATCCAGTCTGGGCACCAGTCCCCCCCAGTACCAGTAGAGAACTGCATCTACTTTGCACTCCCCAGGATGGCACAGTGGGCAAGCCACCCACTGTAGAGACTTGAGAGACTGTGGCCTTGCACTCCCCAGGATGGCACAGTGGGCAACCCACCCACTGTAGAGACTTGAGAGACTGTGGCTTTGTACTCCCCAGGATGGCACAGTGGGCAACCCACCCACTGTAGAGTCTTGAGAGACTGTGGCTTTGCACTCCCCAGGATGGCACAGTGGGCAACCCACCCACTGTATAGACTTGAGAGACTGTGGCTTTGCACTCCCCAGGATACATCAATGGGCATGGAGCCCCTTCGTGGATCTGGCTTCGCATTCATCTGGCTGAGGTGCCCCCCCCTTCCCTTCCCCCTGAGGTGCCTGTAGTGTTTCTATCTGATGCCCCGGCAGTGTTCTCTCCGATTTTGGTCAGGTATAGTTTGTGGGCCTCGCCCATGCATTTTTGGACTGTTGGTGCATGGACATTGTTGTGTACATATCTGCACTACTTCTCGGATTGTATGTGTATATAAGAGTGATTTTGAGATACATATATCTGTATATTTTTGTATGACATGCATATTGCCACATTACAATGTTTGACTGAATTTCGCATTGTCTTTTCATTCTTCCAGGGGGATTGTGGGTTGTTACTGTGATTTTTGTGAATGCATTGGTGTGTATGTTGTAATATGCAAGGGTGGGGGTGTTTGGTGGGTGTCCCCCTAACTTTTGCCTCCCCCCTCCCCGTGTCATAGATGCAGCACTCACCGGTGTCTTCGGCGCCTACGTAGCTGTTGGTCGTAGAGGAGCAGAAAGACAAGGGCAGGTAGGATTTGTAATTCAGCCTCCATGGTGTCCTCCTTCCTCGTGGAGTATGTTGAGGTGAGCGTTTTCCCATAGCAAAAGCTGTTTCTGCCGTGTTTTTGTCCACGGTGAATCCGCCCCGGAAAAGGTGGCGGATTGGCGGGTTGTAATAGTGTGGGCGGTACATTGTTTCCCGCCTGTCTGTTGGCGGTGACCGCCGCGCTGCTTGTCTGTACCGCCGTGGCGGGCGGTGTGTTAAAGTGGCTGTCTTTGTTGGCGGTTACCGCCAGGGTCATAATTCCCTTTTTTTGTCCACCGCCCTGTTTGCGGTATTTCCACAGCTTTAACACCGTCCGCCAGGGTTGTAATGACCTCCAAAGTGATTTAAAAGAAGGGTCTCATTTACAAGGCTTCTGCACCACTGTTGCATACTTTTTTGATGCAATGGTGACACAAGCAGTGCTTTACACTGGTCCACATTTACAAACTGATACATTGGGTCCAGTGCATCAGTTTGTAAAGCCTTCTGTCAAATTATCCCTGTACAAGGTAAAATGCATGCAAGGTAGGTGTTCCCTCAGGGAAAGCCACGCAGAACTGACACCGTGAAACTTACAATATTTCATTGCATCATTCTACAGCTTCACTGTGTCAGAATTTTAACAACTGATCAGAGCAGGCGTAAAACTGATGCAGGGTTTTTCTCTACAGCAGCCTTCCTCGCATTGCTGGAGTAGCTTCATTTATTTTGTGCTAATCCAGCAATGCGTCAGTTTAGCGCCAGAGAGTTATCAGAATTTCTGATGCATCTGTGAAAACATGTGCCATGAAGCTCTGTATTGTAAATTCAGTGCATCAATAGCATTTCTAGGGGCTGTAGGGTAGCACAATAAATCTGATGCATCTGAGTCGATGCGTCAAACTCTTGATTAGGAGGTCACAAGTGCTATGTGAAATATATAACCAATGAACTGATTTAAAGTAAGAAAACATGGGCGACCACTTGCACATCAAAAGGAGTCAAGCAGCAAAATTCTTGATAATTTAAAAATGTTGCAGAGGATGTTTGGGAAGTCTAAGAAAAACATAACCAAGTCTTGTTAAAATCAGGGCTTCGGTCATTTGAAAATTGGGAAGAAGAAAAAGCTAAATTTGCCTGATTGCTCTCAGAAAAAGAATCTAGGTGGAGGTCCACAAAGGGATCTAACCTTTAAAATGTAATTTGTACGTCACAATATATATTCCAAAATTATGTACAAATAAACAGGCACTGAGCTAGCTCCTAGTTCTGTACTCGAGGCAGTGGAATATCTAAAGATCAGAACTATACCCAAAAAGGTCTTTGGTGTAGCATCATGAGAAATGATTTGCCACAAACTGCAAACCCATAATTATTGTGTACTCTGCTTCACAGTGGTACAACAAAGATTATCTTTGTATTTATTAAATAAACTATGATATCCCTCTTTAGGCTCTACTGCAATTACACAACACACAAAACAACAACAAATAACAACACAGACATACATATACAGAAAGGATATTTTGGATATCTTTTTTCGGACAATGATTACTGTTTTCATTGGGTAACAGGTATGTCTATCAGTTCTAGTGTCAGTTCATGGAATTTTGCAGATGTGAACGTCTGAAAAAGTGCCTCTCCCCGTTCTGGCACACTCACTAGCTACACCATGAATCTCCCCATGCCACTTTATCAATTTCTTTTTGCTGCTTCCCTGACCATCCGTGTCCTCCTCAAGTGTCCCTGGGCCTGCTCCACATATTTTTTGTTTGAAATGCATTTGATACAAATCACGATGCAAGAGAGAGGAACTGAAAAGGCAAATTTGGCTTGTGAAATTGTGTAGCTGCAAGACAATTGGTTCCATTAAAACCAGTTCCTTTTTTTCCTATGGCAAGACCGAACTCCACTCTGAATGAAAGCGTCATGCAGTCTGGCCGGGAGTGTTTACTCGAAACCCTTCCAAAGTGGGTGCATGTGACATTGATGGGTGTATTTTGAAACAAAGGAAGATAAAAGTACTGTGCTAGCCTGACTGATATGTGGATCTGCATAAGGAAGAGTAGTGGACAGGAACTTCACAACATTTGATGTGTTTCAATCACATCTAGAGAGGTTGCAGTGTCTGCTCCCTCCCACCTTCCATGCAGATGCAGCTGCCTGTTTATTTTCTCATTTTGCACCCTCAAAGAGTCCTCTTCCCATTTCCATTGGCCACCCTAAGGGGCATATTTATGAAAAATGCCCTACAACTGCACTATCACAGCTGTGGATCATTTTCTTAATGCAAGCTAGCATCATTCCTTAGCGCCATCTGTGCACCATATTTAGGAAATGACGTAGGATGGTGCTAAGGAATCATTAGCGTACAAAAAAAGACGCTAACGTCTGTGACATGCCATAAGGCAAAATTCCTCTAATGCTGCAAAAGTAGTGCTAAGCCATTTTGCAGCACATAAACATGCCATAAAAGGGCTAGTCCATTTATTTTACTGCATTAGCGTAAAATAAAATGCACAAGCAGGAAAGAGTGCAATTGCAAGAGAAGATGGAATCATCTGGCCAGGAAAAACCCCAGGGAGGCCCCATCCATCCAAGTACCAGCCAGGAGGGTCCAGGAATGTCCCAGGAGAAGGAGAAGAGAAAGTACAAGTGTCACTTTAGCGAGAAGGAGCATGACATCCTGGTCAGAGAGGTGATGGAGCACCATCACCAGCTCTTTGTCACCTCTAAATTGCCAGTTGATAGGAGAGATGCAATAAGGCAGCAAATAGTGGACAACATCAACAGCATCACAGAGGTGAAGAGTACTTTCACCGAGTGCAAGAAGAGCTGGCATGAATGCAAGCACAGGGCTAAGGAGAAACTCACCAGGACGGAAACGCCGCACTGCAGACTTGAGTTGGAAGTCCTGCACCATAGGAGGACCTGTACAAGCTGGAGGAGGTGGTTGCAGTGATCATCCCAGAGGAGCTGGTCACTGGAATCACAGGACAGCACAGACTTCCAGGAACCATCACAAATGCAGGGTAAGGTACATGGGGGATATCTGGAACTCCACAAATGGCAGAAGGGAGAGGTACATATTGCCCACTCAATGCATGCTGAAGGAGTAGCATTGGGACACAGACCCTGAATCAAGAAGCACCATTCTCACCCAAGCCACACATGTACTGTCGCTTAGGTTGTGCTATGCGCTCCAAGATATACACGTCAACATAGGCCATTCACTATGGCTATACTCCACCATGTAAATATGCACCACATTGCCTTGTAGGCATGTGCAAATAGTGTGACTGTAGCTGTGCCATTACATCACCCATTCCATATTGTCAAAGCCCCTGGACCAACACAACGTAGACATCAGCGACTAGGACGGAAGTCAATACCACCCCAGGGGTGGTGTCAGGTGGTATCTCTGGCCAAAATGCTTCTCTTCCTCATTGTCACATTGCCTTTACTCATGTGTGCTGCATCTTGCAGCACACATTGAAATACCGTCTCAGCAAAATTAGCTTGTAGATGTGCAGGAAGGGACATCTCCCTGCCTATGAACAAATCATCCCTTCAAGGCAGGCCTGTGTTGGTGCAGGAAGAAGAAATGTGTGCAGGTGCAGGGGAAATTGCAAGGCTGTACTGTATTCAAGTAAGTATGGCACATCCCTGCATATCTAAACTGCTTCAGTGTACAGCAAAACATATTGCAGCTGCCCTGAGCCATGTCACAAGAGAAATATCTGTCCTAAAACTTGCAGCCTGTGGAACACAAACCATACAGGGTGAACCCACAGCAACTCAAACACAACCATATGTGCGATATGGGAATGACCACAAAAATAAAATACACACAACACATTGTGCATGTATGTGGACATCATGTGTGCAGCTGGAAAAGTAGCTGCGATCTCACCATCTGACAAGATAGCGGGCTAGATCAAACAAAAAATGATGGTGCGTGCTACTGTGCCAAATTAGGCAGCGCACTCCTGCGTACCAGTCCTGCATAAGTAGAAATGATCTGTTCTGCGCTAGCACAGCCACCCTTGCACCATAGTGCAAGGCTGGCGGCATTGAGGGGGAGATTGTTTTTATGCACCTTCCTGCACAACAATAAACTTAAAGGGCAATTTGCTCTTACTATGTGTTCTGCAGAATGTAGCCCACATAGAAAAAGCAAAACATCTAGTAGAAATGTAAGCATTACTCCTATATTTTGCTATGCTAAACCCACCCCTGGGCTGGTGTTACATATTGGTGCAGTGTCTGGTTTACAAATAGTCCAAAATCTGAGGCAGTGTCAAAACGCAATGGGTGTTGCGGTGGCACGCCCACAGCAACACCCATTGCACTCACCTGCCATGCAAAGTGCAGGGGGCATAGATACAAGGTGGTGTCATGGCACAAAAAGTGGCTTCATACCACAGTGTACATACAGCGCAGTGCATTGCGCCACCTGAGCCTCACCAAAAGTGGAACTCAGGTGGAGCTTGGGGCAACCATATATGCCCCAAATTACCTAGTGATCTTGATCCATGTGTGATGCACAATGCTACACATAAGTACAACTACAACCTTGGCTAAGTAACATGTCACTGAGTCTCCAGTGGCAAATAAATGCTGTCCCATTTCAACAGCCAAAACAATCTAATATTGATTTAACACTATCTAATTGTAGAGGAAGATGCCTTACCTCCTGCCGACCTGCCTGTCCTGGATTTTTCAGTTAACATGGATAACCAGCTGCCAACCATCAATGAACAGACTCTCCAAGATGTCCTAGGATCACTACAGATATGAACTCCAGTTGCAGGGAGAACATACGTTGTTACAGGGTCTCCACATGAACCAACAAGCTACCAACACACGCCACAAGTCAATACTCACACAGTCCTGGACTCCGAGGACCCAGAGATCAGCTTTCAGAGGACAGTGGAAGGAGTCCAGCAGCAGCTGGCCAAGCAGGTGCGGGTGGGGATGGAGACCATGGCAGGCAGCCTAGAGAGAGTGCAGCTGTGCCTCAGTCCAAATAAGGATAACTCAGCTGCCATCAGAGGCACCCACTCCCTGCTGCATCAACTCCAGCAGTCTCTGGCTGACATAGCTGCTGTCATGAAGCAGAGGCTACAACAATTGCCCTCCCAAACTGGTAGCAGCATAGCAGAAAACAGGCTGGGGGCTACGCAGAATACCCTGGAGTCCATACAGCAGGAAGTGGCCTCCTTCAGGGAAAACATGGCTGCCTACCACTGTGATGTTGCGACGGTGTTGACAAATCAGCAGTTCTTCCTTGCTGCAGTGATGCCTTATGTGTTGTCCCAAAGGGCAGCAGCCAGAACCTTTGAATCCACATCTCAATCCCGTGACGTGTGTGTGGCTCCCTCTACCTCTGCAACAGCATCAGCCATGGGACAGGAGGCACCACATACATCAGAGGATGAACATGTGAAAGTAATAACGCTCACAATGAAGAGCACCCAGTAGCACCAGTCTGTGCCACATGGACAGGTTCTCCTTAGTTCTCAGCTTAAGATCATGCCAGTGTTATGGCAGTAGGAAATGTGCCCTCTTCACCTAACCACTGTTGATTTGTCTGCTATGCACTGTCATTGTCTCTTTCAAACCAATTGGCAATGTTTTAACTCCTCACTAATGCACACTACTCCTAACCATTTCTCATGACATGTGCCTCAACTCTAGACTCCGATTGTGCTACATATGGCTAACATTCGCTCATGGGATCTATGAACTGGACATTGTATAGAATTCACAAATACAATTGCACCTGTAAATAAAGCACCTTGTACACATGTAACATTTCTACGTTTACTCTGATCCATCTACTCAGCTAACAGATAGCATTGTGTCAAACCATGTCAATGTATACAGAATAACAGTACATGAGTGCATGACTATAAGACACAAAGCCATACACTAGGATCCTAACATGAGAAAGGTGAGTGACGGTATTGTCAACTACAACCAACTTCCTGAGTATTCTATGTACATTTTAAACAGATATAGGGCCTGATTACAACTTTGGAGGATGGTGTTAAACCGTCCCAAAAGTGGCGGATATACCACCTACCGTATTACAAGTCCATTATATCCTATGGAACTCGTAATACGGTAGGTGGTATATCCGTCACTTTTGGGACGGTTTAACACCGTCCTCCAAAGTTGTAATCAGGCCCATAATTTGAAGTAGACATACAGCATGTATGGCTCTGAAACAAGTCAATGGTAATTTACCCAGATGGAAGTACCAGTGCAACTTATTTGTGTGGTACAGGAAAAGCTAGCCTTATCATTGATGGCCAGCGGTGAGTGTTGCAAGATACAGTTCCAAATTTGCCTGTTGGCAAATGTGCCACACTTGCCAACAATTAAATTGTAGGACCCCACCAATGACAGGTGAAGTACCATATTTACATGTCTAAGATAAAATATACATATACATTGTGAATGGCTGGAACACTGGATGGCAAATCTTTGCACTAGTTAAATGTATGTAGCAGCCAATCTGACAGCTCCTTGGTCATAGGGGATGCACATGGTAATCCTGGGAAATCAAGACAGTAAGCATACCCTAGGCCATTCCTCCAACTTGGCCAATGCACTCATGAGAACTCCCAGACATTCAATCAACTTACAAAATTATTAGGCTAAGAAAAACAGGATTTATTGTAAAACCATATATATACAACTAACCTAAATCCTACGGTACGCTAAACTAACCTATACTAACTTAACTAACAACTACACCTATCTAACGTAATCTAAACTTAACTTACACATGTAACACCACAATCTAAGCATTGCCACTGCACCCTCTTAAGAAACAAGATACAAGTAGAACAACATAAACTATGAATACACATGTACTTACCTCACCTATGGCCTAAACAAATATATATTTTTGGGTATTTTTTTAAATTATTTTTTTATACACAAACATCCCAAAATGACCCTCCAACCAATACCCCACCCAAAAAAAAAAGAAGAGCCCCTTCCCACTATACTTAACCTAACCCCTGCCTCCCCTACACTAACCTAATACTGTCGCGTGGGCTCTCATTATCCTAAATGAGACTACTGGATTTCTAGGTAGCAGGATCGTTCACGGTGTGGGGGACTGAGTCTGACCCACTTGGAAGGACCTCTGTCACCCTAAATCCGGTTTTTCTCCGACTAACTAGCAGTGCCTCATCTCTCCCAAGGGGAAGGGATGATTGGGCAGCCGAGAGCATGACATCTTTGGAACTTCTCAGGGAAGTCGTGGTCACTCAGATCCAAACCAGCTCTCTCATTTACAGTATGATCTCATATACAAATGACAAAGGCAGTTTAAGTTTTATATATTGTTTTAATAAAACAACTGCATTTTAGATATTAAGGCATGAGCCGCAATAACCAGTACCATACAACACAGTAGGATTAAAATAGTCACTAGGAGAGTAAAACATAAGAATAACGCTATCATGGTGTTAATAAATTCTACTCTCCTTCAGTTAGTTCTATCTCGAGCACAGCATGTTAAGCTTCTAACTTGCCTTTTAGATTCCCTGGGAAGCCATCAACCCTCATACCTGAGCAAAGGCTTGTGATCTGGTTCAGCATCTGCAACAAGGCAGTCAGCGTCTAGTTGTGGTTCCCTGGTCGGAATCTCCCTCTTGCGTGTATTAGGACAAGGAAATGTTTTTATAACTAACATGTCAGTGTGATCACAAAATGTCCCTACGCAAGAATCCCAAAGACTAAACTCCTACCACGTCTATCGGCAATGTACCAGACTGTATCCTTGACTGAAGCACAGAGTGAACAAGAAAGTGTTATTGAAAACTTCAGTGCTGACGTAGGCTAAACAGTGTGATATAAAAAATAAAACTAGAACGTAGAACTGACTATTTGAAAAATAACAGTACGAAGCTGAATAACAAGCATGTAGAGCAAAGAGCACAGAGGCTCTATGCTGCGAGCAAAGGAATAAAAGACATCCAGGGCAAAGTGCACGAAGGCCTAACGCCTGAAGCTAACGCGCAAAGGATACCTAAAACTGACCACACTGCACCCTCCCCTTGTCAGTAGCAAGTGGCTCTAATCAAACAGAAAAATAAAAATATACCCTAGACATAAAAATATACAAAATAATATATTTCGCCAAGTCCAGAGGACACCAAGGCATAAAACCAAATCTTAAATTTGCAAGCATGTGACGGAAAGCCAAATCGTCAAAATGTCAATTTTGTTGTTTACTGCTCTTAAAAAAAAAAAAAAAAAAGAAAATCAAATTTTAAATGGAAGCCACGGAAAGCAGGAGATCCTCTACTTCGACAGATGTCAGCACTGGAAAATCTACGCCAAATACTATCATGGAGCAGGTGTGTTCGAAAGCCCCAGAACCATCCAAGGCGGCACCCCGTGCAGGGCCTATGAATGAGACAATAACATCTTCCTCCAGGAATGGAATCTCATAAACTGCCTCACGAAGCAAACGCAACCGCAGTGCACAAGTCTGTGAATGAGCCCTAATAGGGAACATCAACAGATCAGCATCAACCACTGGGGGGCGCTGTAGTGATAGATAGAGAGTCAGTGCATGTTCAGACGAGCACCAAAGGCACGGAAACACGGGTTGCACACAATCCAAAACTGGTCGGAATGACAGAGACCAGTCACACTCCAACTGTCCCAGGAGTGTTGCTCCAAAATGCTGCATCATGCGTTCACGACACAGCTGCGCTGACGGGAGCGCCAATATTGGATCTCATTGCGGTGGGACAGCCATTGCGGAAGAACAACAGCAGTAGCAAAACACCAGCCAACAAAGCCAAAGTAATCGGGAATCCCCCAAAAATGCTTCCGAAAATAGAATGAATAGCCGAAGGTATCAAACCGAATATAGAAGAGAAGGTATGAGCAAAACCAACACCAACGGCTTTGAAAAAATGTGCAATTCCAGCAGTGCTGGACGCATTAAATATACGTCCCACGAGTTCACCAAAGTGGCTCGGAAAGTTAGTATTTAATAGGGACTGTATTTCTGCTGATGACCTCGCCACCTGAAGTGCGTTGGTCTCACTTGCAGATGTAAGGGCCACATGCTTTTGAAACAATAGAGCCTTCAGTCGACTCAACTTGTTGAAATTCACCTTGAAAGTAGCAATGTGAGGCCAGATGTCCGCTACCTCCCTAAATTGAGTGGGGGGAAACAACACATTCCCGCAGCACGTAACGGCCTTGGTGACAACGACCACGTAAACTATTCCGGCACGCATGCCACAACAGGCTTCACTGTTAAGAAGGACGTAGCTGCCGTTTGAAAGCACCTGGAAAGTGATTTTAATCACGGGGACTGGAACTCCCTTTAGATAGCAAGCCAAGTTCGCAACCGAAGCATTACACGCCCCATGCAAAGACAGCTGCTTATAAACCATCGAATGGCTGACAGAAGTTTCGCATTCACTACCGCTAAGAAAAACCTCCCTAATACCATTAAGACATCTGTATAAAAAGGGAAGCTCCCACACCTCATGTATGTAACTGTCTCCCAATCTCTCATATCTGCCCACCGGAATATGCTTCAAACAAGAAGTGAATTGCAGAGTGGAAATAGGCAAATTTATGACCCCGTGTATCAACCACTCAGCTGACGGAATCTCAGCCACAGTAAAAGGCAACTTCTCCAATTTTTCAATATTTAACATAACATATGCCGCTTCCTTTTTAGCCATTAGCTGTTGTTGACGTGTCAAATTAAAGGAAAAAAATATTTCCCTGGCTCGGATGTGCTGCCACGGAACGCGACCAGCCTTCAATGTCTGTAAAGTCCAACCCAACTGCATAATGGACCGCGTTTGACTCTGCCCATGATATAAAGAAGACATATCTGATCTAATAATGTCTATAGCAGAGAAAACAATGTTATCAATCGTATACACACAGTCAGACAGGGTATGCATTCCATTATCCACAACAGACAACGCTTGTTTCAAATTCGCCCGATCTATCTGCCTCAACCGGGCTGCCGCCTCCTGTTGTGAAAGTTTCCATATCTTATTGTATACTTCATACAAAAAACGTTTCTTCCGGGGCACTCTTGGACCTGACCAAAAATCTTGCAAGTCAGTATTATTAGACAGTAACGTGAGATGTGTCTTAACTGCATCCAGCGTGGACGACTTCAACCATTGTTGACAAAGTTTCCCCACGCTATATGTAGTAATGATATCAGCATGTTCTGGTGATATGTAGCGAGGGTCTGCCCTACTAGTCCTGAATCCCCCCGAAGAGGTGACAAAACGCTGATGACACCCATTAGTGTCTATGGGCCACAATAACCACCCGCCTGGACGTGTCAATGAAGTGTTAAGCGTACCATTTTGGACCCAGTCTGTAAGTTCACTAAACGTGGCATTAATATATTGCTGCCAATTTTTCAATTTGGAAGAGCCAGGTATACTAGGCAAATTCAAATCTCTAATCGTTGCTAAGCCCAAACACCTAGGGGGTCATTCTGACTCCCGCCGGGCGCGGTCACCGCGCGCCCGCGGGAGCTGCCAAAATACCGTACCGCGGTCGGAAGACCGCGGTGGGTATTTTGAGGTTTCCCCTGGGCTGGCGGGCGGCCTCCAAAAGGCCGCCCGCCAGCCCAGGGGAAAACGTCCTTCCCACGATGAAGCCGGCTCGTAATCGAGCTGGCGGAGTAGGAAGGTGCGACGGGTGCTACTGCACCCGTCGCGTATTTCACTGTCTGCCAAGCAGACAGTGAAATACTTGTAGGGGCCCTCTTACGGGGGCCCCTGCAGTGCCCATGCCAGTGGCATGGGCACTGCAGGGGCCCCCAGGGGCCCCGCGTCCCCCCCTACCGCCATCCGGTTCCCGGCGGGCGGACCGCCGGGAACTGGATGGCGGTAGGGGGGGGTCGGAATCCCCTCGGCGGCGCAGCTAGCTGCGCCGCCTTGGAGGATTCCAAAGGGCGGCGGTACACTGGCGGGAGACCGCCAGTGTTGCCGGTCCGACCGCGGCTTTACCGCCGCGGTCGGAATGCCCTTGGGAGCACCGCCGGCCTGTCGGCGGTGCTCCCGCGGTCCTCCAACCCGGCGGTCATTGACCGCCAGGGTTGGAATGACCGCCCTAGTCTGTTGTACAGTGTCATTTCAGAAAATCATTTGGACAGGAATAATACATGCCCTAAACAATGTATCCCTACCCCGCATTTGCCAATTTTTCGTTCCCCAAACACTTTTCAAATCAACAGTTTTGTACCAGTATTCATATCCCTCAACCGAAAGTTTGGAAACAAACAAATTTGAACACTGTAATTTAGTATCAGTCAATAGCATTTGTTTATCAGCATGCGGAGAAACCTTAAAATAGTAAGACTTAGCACTCTGTTGATGATGCCCAGAAAAATATGCAAATTTATCATAATAAGTTTTAGAACTCCCCTGTGGAGGAGTTGGGCAATGTTCCCATTGCATATACTCAAATATTGATTTAGGGCTACTAGCTTTATGAATAAAGTGGTGTCCATAATAATTGTAGCAAAACATGTCACCATAATTATCTCTAAACTGGTAAGCATCTTCATTTTCAAAGACAGTGTATACTGCAATTCTGTCAACATAGAATCAACTGTCTTCACATCCCAATCATCAGATACAATGCCTGGTATTACGATATCCTTCATTGACAATTTGAGAACATACGGTATTGGAATCATCTCCGTGGGACCATATATATCAAACATTACTCTATCCTACACAATCCCATCCGGAATTGGTACAGCAGAAATGTTCACAAAGGACAAGTCTCTTCGAACCATATGTGATGAAAAATGTGGTTTCAACACCTCCTCCACGTGCTCAATCTCCGATCGTTCAGGAAGAAAATGACCATGTATTACCAGAAAAAAGGTAACAACAAACCCTAACCATAGGAAAAAAGTCATCACAGTCATTAAAAGCCATAGATAGTTCCAAGGAACAACAAAATATGTGTTTTTGAGCCAACACAGCAGCTTACGTGGACCCAGGGCTGGTGTTGAAGAGGACGAGGAGTCCGACACGGCATCATCAGTGGTGTTGAAGCAGCCGGAGGCAGTTCTTGCAAAAGGTGCAACTGTAAACAAAGGAGCCGATTGTGGCTCCCGCCTTGGTACGCTGTAGACTATACTTTCCGTAATATCAGTGGTACTCACAGCAACGTGATCAAAAAATTCCAAATTATTCGCCGTTAGTGGAACAATCGCAAGATCAGATTCCACCCTCCCCAAGCTCGGAGAGGAAACAGCATTGGTGCAAATCACCTGCAGCGGAATTTCGTCCCCAGTAGTGAGAGAGATTCTGGAACTACTGGGCGTCCCTCTTGGTCTGCTGTGTAGAATCGGCCACATGTTGTAATTTGACATTGTCAATGGAAACAAAGCGATTACCTTTGGCCCCTTGCAGCGCTGGCAAAATCACAGTTCTTGTGCTGTGGATCCCTAGCACAGGGACTGGCACTCAATATGAAGGGCCAAATTCTTTTTTCACTGCGACCTTTTCACGCACCAGATCCCCAATTCTGGGATCCAACAGTAGGCGTTACTGGTACATCCTTAATTCCTGTGGAGGCAGCACTGGCAGAAGAGTTATCTTCACAGAATTGTTGTAAATCCTGTAAAACAGTGACACGATCATTTATGTCAAAGGGCGTATCTGCCGTCTCCACAACAGGACCATTCAGATCAGGAACATACATTTGTGTTCCAAACAGGCACTCATATGAAGTACGACCCCCCAGGGACCTTCTAGGCAAGTTATTAAGTGCTCTCTGTACTCCATACAGGTGGGCTAGCCAACTACGACCCGTACCTATAACTCTGGCCGTTAAAGATTGCTTTAAATCACGATTTAAACCCTCCACGACAGAATTTCCCTCGGGATGAAATGGAGACGAGAACTGGAGCTGGAACCCCAACAAAGCCATGGTGTGCCTGAACGCCTTAGAGGCAAAAGCAGGGCCCTGGTCCGAATGAAAAGCCGCAACTGCATATGTATCGACAAAGATGCGCAAATCCTTAATAACAGTTCGAGGGTCAGCCGAGCGCTGTGGCCAGACCCACACAAATCTGAGCACGAATCTACAGCAACCAATATATATTTGTATGCACTATCTGGTGTCAGCGGACCACAATGATCCAAGTACAAACACTGTAAAGGTTTATTTGATATCAGAAGGGGCGTCTGCTGCGGGCGTCTAGCCGTGGAAACTTTAATTTGTTGGCAGACATCACAACAAAGAACATACTGCTTTGTCTCCTTATAAAGACCAGGCCACCAATAACGAGCCTGTAAGAGAGAAATGGTCGCAGCCACGCCTGCATGTGCAGATGCCGCCCCCTCATGTGCTGCAGTAATTAATCGAGGTCGCTCAATTTTATTGGGCATTTCACGTACACCAACGCCTGGGATTTTAACTACAGCGTTTAGCATACCACCCATGCAGTAACTATATTTAGAAGGGAATCCTTTAGGAAATGGCGTGCCATCAGCCGTAGCCTTTATGGCAGCCAAAATGTTTGTGTCTGGTTTGGAACTCGAACGAGTTACTGCGGCCACAGTGGCAACTGCCACTGCCGATTTCACGGCTTCATCAGCCAAAGTATTTCCAGCAATGTGTATTCCAACGCGCTGGTGTCCAAGTGTATGCACAACATGGACTTTAGGAAGCGTCTCCTTCAGATCCGCAACCTTCCCCCACAGCAATTTGTGTTTAATGGTGTTACCCTTGGAATCTCTGTACCCATTCAACCTCCAGTGATGTAAATATTCATTGAAAGACTGAACACAGTAATAGGAATCACAAACCAGCAGTGTAACTATTGCCGGATCCGCATGTTCCAATGCTAACAACAGAGCTTTCAGCTCAGCCAACTGTGCCGTACAGTCCCCCAAGGTATGTGTATAAGTATGTTGGGGGCAGAATTTATCCCCCTCCATACAGCCGCTCACTACCGCACATGCAGCAGAATACTGTTGTGTAGTCCCAACCGCTGGTTGCGCAGAGCCATTGGTGTACATGACCACCTGATATTGATCAATAGGCAATGTGCCAGTGGGAACTGGGTACTCCATTTTATATTGAAGAAATTCTTGAGTCTGCAGTTTAGGGTCAAATATGTAATCTACATCAGTGGCTGTCAAAGACGTTGCCCATTGTATCCATCGCAGGTGCAGAGCTTTCGAATTAGGAACACTCGCTTTCGTAACTACCTCCAAGGCTGGAACTGGGGAAATGACAATGCGTTGACACTGGGCAAGAGGTCGTTCTTTAATCACAGCCATCTGTACAGCAGTGAGAATTTTCACAGTCTGTGCAAAACATTGTTCTGCAGCAGAGTATAAGTGTGACTTATATGCTATCGGGACCGTCTCACCCTCATTAAAGGTGACATACGTAAAACCAACCACCCCAGGTATAACCCTTATGACCAGACGTGTTTTATTGTCTCGAGTGTGTAAATGCTTTACTGCTAAGAGATAAGTTTGCAAATCACGAAGAATACCTGTATGTTCATTCGTCCAAAATCTACTCGAAAAATTTGGGCGAATCAACTCGTATAATGCTTTAATACGTGTAGCGTAATCGCGAATGTAAGTTCTGCCAAAATTTAGAAACCCCAATAACGACTGGAGTTTTCGAATCGTATTAGGAGGTTGCAACTGTGCAAATTTTTCCAAAAAGTGAGGCGCTAAGCTCTTGCCCTCATTCGACAACTCATATCCCAGGAAAATGACGCTGAGGAAGGCAATTTTTGATTTTTTTAAATTAAATTTATAGCCAATTTCGGCAAATCCCACAGCAATGCGTGCTACCCGCCTTAAATGTTGTAGTAACTCATCATCTGTTAGATATATATCATCAACATATGACAAAGCTTCAGGGTCCAACTGGTGCAGAATTTCAGTCACACCAGCCAAAAACAGTCCTGGGCTATTCTTATACCCCTGAGGCAGACGACAAAAGTTTTTCTGAGAGCCAAACGCACTAAAGCTCGTATAGTCCCTACTTTCAGGTGCTATATTTTGGCAGAAGAATCCATTCGAGATATCTAATGTTGTTTTGTATTTCTTACGCACAATATTATTCATGAGCGCTGCGCTGTGTGAATTTTGTATTGCATATGTGCGTGTTTGTCCATTTAAATGTCTGTAATCCACCACTATCCTATAAGAATGGTCCGGTTTAGCTACAGGAAATAAGGGATTATTCATCGACGAGACACAGGGTTCAATTATTCCCTGGTACTCCAATTGTGTAAGTATTTTCCTTACCAATGCCCTTGCTTCAAATTTTATAGGATATTGCGGTTGCGGCTTAGGTTCGCCCTTAATCGGAATTACATGATAAGGTGAATCCCTGTCCCACCCCACATGATTTCTATATAAGGCGGGTGCCTGTGCCAGAGCCCATGTATTACTATAGGACTCTACAAGTTCTCCCGGAACAAGTGGTGAGAACAAAGGTGTAATAAACTCCTCCCCAACTGGACAGTCGCGAACAAAGCCTGGGGGCCAATCCTGTTCGGCCAGCCAAATGTCATACAATTTGACTACACGATCCCAAAAGATGGTGTTTATAGTGCGCTCAATGTCCCCTTCTAATTGCAAAGTTCTTGTATAAACTCTATCGGATCAGAGACAAGCATATCTGCTGTTTCGACTTGTATGAAGTTATCAGTTGCTTTCACCTCCAGATGCTCTAGAAGATTCCGGCGAACTATTGTGACCTCTGCCGCGCTGTCTAACAGTGCTAACGCCCATGTCTTGTTCTTCAAGAGAACTCTCTTCTTGTGTGGCATGTCTAACTGAGACTGCCGCCACCTTCTTCTTTTTAAACTGCTGCTTTTGTTGGTTCGGTTTCTCTTCCTTCTTGACAGAAACCTCCCTTGAGCGTTGTGATTCCTGTCTCGGTTTCACGTACTCTGTTCTCCGCTCTGACCGCCCACCTCTCTCATTTCTCTTTTCCGATGAGTCCTGAAAGGAACGAGATTGTCGTGTATCAGTATATTGATATCTATCAGGCGTCTTCAAATTATCCCTATTTCTGAGATTATACCTAGTCTGCGGAGTCTCCGGTTGCGGAGATTGTCCCCTCTCTTTTTTAGGTGTTTGCTGTTTTTTCTCCCAGCGTTTTTAAGTACCCTCAGGTTGTTGTTATTTAGTAGTATCCTTACTACTCTTACCCAGTAACTGTGGTTTTTGCAGTCTAGCCCCTAGGCTATCACGACCGATACTCAAATATGTTTCCGCTATTATTGTCGGCAGCTCCCGCTCTTGATTAAGCCGGGGACGTCTCGGAGACGCATACGCACTGCTAGTGCTACTGCCTCCCCCTTGAGATTACTCAATATAATAGAAGAAACTGCTGCAAAATTGCCCATCAGCTGCATTCCCAAATCTAAGGCTGGGGCAGCCCCATATTCATCTTGAATTTGCTTCAGCACTTCCGGTAGATTAGCCAAAGTCAGTGTACCGTGTGCTGTAGTGTAGAGCGCGGCAAACACCGTGCCCCATGTATTACAATGGTCCACAGTAGGAACCATTCCATACGGTAAACACATCGTCAACATTCTATGTTTATCCTGAGGTCCCGTATGGGGAAATACTGCTTCCAGCGTATTAATTTTTTGCGCCAGCCAAAATGGAGTTTCCTCTCGTTTAGCCGGTACTTTACCCATAACTGAGTCTACAGTGGCCGGATTGATACCCGGAACCACCGCATGTGGTTGCGCCGGAGCAGCACGCGCTGCATTGGTATTTAGTGTCTGCATTACAAACTGAACTAATCTTCTATATGTAGTCGCTAAGTCTATATATAAACGACAAACTTCAGCCACCGGTAAGTTAGCAACCGCAGGATATGGTGTATTTGTAGCCAATAAAGCTGAGGTAGGACCATCATTACTCAGTGGACCTAACCTAACTTGTGCTACTGTGTGTGGGAGGGCGCCATCAAGCCAATTATGGTGTTCTTGTTAAGATAAAGGTATTTCTAAGTATGCATATGCCCTGTATTGTCCAGGGACATTCGCAATAGTGTATTCATGAAAAGTGTGTGTTCCCCCATCAACTGCTGGAAATACGACCCAAGAATAAAAAAGCTCTGTCCTATAGGCTGCATGGGCGTCCACCACAAATGTGACTGGACCCCCCTGGTTCGTCAGACCATGTGCTATCAGATGTCCTGTGAGTGGTTGTCACATATTATGCTCTATATTAACTACTTGAGCATTCGCCATTATAAAAATAGCACTAGGGCAGAGAAGGCACACCACTATCGGGGTTTTCCTTTCAAAGATCAAGCTTGAACAACCGACCACAAAATAATAGGACATACCTATATTGTGGTGGCGGAGACCCTCAGCGCCACGGACGTCTCCGTAAACGGAACCGAGGAGTCAATATATATATGAGACCGAGAGAGTCAGCTGGACCCAAAAATTAGAGCCAGACCAATCGTTGGCGGCGCCATGTCGCGTGAGCTCTCATTATCCTAAATGAGACTACTGGATTTGTAGGTAGCAGGATCGTTCACGTTGTGGGGGACTGAGTCTGACCCACTTGGAAGGACCGCTGTCACCCTAAATCCGGTTGTTCTCCGGCTGACTAGCAGTGCCTCATCTCTCCCAAGGGGAAGGGATGATTGGGCAGCTGAGCGCATGACATCTTTGGAACTTCTCAGGGAAGTCGTGGTCACTCAGATCCAAACCAGCTCTCTCATTTACAGTATGATCTCATATACAAATGACAAAGGCAGTTTAAGTTTTATATATTGTTTTAATAAAACGACTGCATTTTAGATATTAAGGCATGAGCCGCCATAACGAGAACCATACAACACAGTAGGATTAAAATAGTCACGAGGAGAGTAAAACATAAGAATAACGCTATCATGGTGTTAATAAATTCTACTCTCCCTCAGTTAGTTCTATCTCGAGCACAGCATGTTAAGCTTCTAACTTGCCTTTTAGATTCCCTGGGAAGCCATCAACCCTCGTACCTGAGCAAAGGCCTGTGATCTGGTTCAGCATCTGCAACAAGGCAGTCAGCGTCTAGTTGTGGTTCCCTGGTCGGAATCTCCCTCTTGCGTGTATTAGGACAAGGAAATGTTTTTATAACTAACATGTCAGTGTGATCACAAAATGTCCCTACGCAAGAATCCCAAAGACTAAACTCCTAGCACGTCTATCGGCAATGTACCAGACTGTATCCTTGACTGAAGCACAGAGTGAACAAGAATGTGTTATTGAAAACTTCAGTGCTGAAGTAGTCTAAACAGTGTGATATAAAAAATTAAAACAAGACCGTAGAACTAGCTATTTGAAAAATAACAGTAAGAAGCTGAATAACAAGCATGTAGAGCAAAGTGCAGAGAGGCTCTATGCTGCGAGCAAAGGAATAAAAGACATCCAGGGCAAAGTGCACGAAGGCCTAACGCCTGAAGCTAACGCTCAAAGGATACCTAAAACTGACCACACTACAATACTACCCTCTAAAAACCAATCTAAAACTATGTAAAACAGTAAAAGGGAGGGTAAGGAACTGTGAGGTTGTAGAACAATATAAGTTTATTTATTTGTTTTCTTTAGTTTCTTTTTGATGAACCAGAACATCCTCCGGTTCTCTGCACTCTCCTCCTCCAATTTTTAAAGTCTGGCTAAAATATTGGCCATGTCCCGTCCCATGTCTAGTTCAAATTGCAGCAGGTGGCTGAACAGGTGCCTGGCACCTGACAGGTGCAGGTGACGCGGAGGGCCTTGGATCTGCTGAGCCCCCCTGAACCACTGATGGTTTTCTAACAGTCTCCTTGTGGTTGCTGTGGAGGTCCACCATGTACAAATGCACACCATTCTCCAGATGCCTTCTCACTGCGAAACCTCTATTCCATTCAGCAGTATCATGCTTTCACCTCAATTATGTGCAGGTAGAATTCGGCCCTCTTATGAAAAGCAAGCCTCTGGTCTGGTATGATATTGGCAACTGAAATATTAGGAGAAACAAGCATCAGCTTCAGCATTGGGTGGAGGTTGTATAGACATATTGTATATACTGCAACTGCAGATAACACATACAGTCCACCACACATTCCTCACAATGACTTACTCCTCATCCATGACTATTTCCTACCAGTCATCTACAGTATCATGTACATGTCACTGGGAAGATGTCTAGCCATAATACAAGGGCCCAGAGCTGAGTGGACAAAAATGCCCATGATCAACATTTGTGTCATCAAACTTGTGAGGATCACGTGCCCCAACAAGTCTAGATTTCCTGTGACCCTGTGCATAAGGGGGGCTGTGCATGCAATCCTTCACCTCAACATCCCTGGGTAAACATCAAGGCTTGGCCAGTCATCATGGATGCAAGGTGGGGGCCATCTTATAGGGGGTCAAGAAAACTTTCCACTGGCTATTCTAAGGTTTTATAAATCATCATTCATGTGTCCTGGTGTAAGACCTGGCCTGAATATACTTTACAAAGGGGCACGCCATTGCCCATGATGTGCCGACATGTACAACTGAGGCAATGTTCCCAGAAGGTTTGGCCAAAGCCTGACCTGCACATCAAAGTTCTCCACACATTAAAGAACTAAAGCCCCCTACTGTGTGCTATGTTGTGCTTTACGTGTTAAACGGTACACACATGGTGGCTGTATGAGTACCCTTAGGCCCACAGTGAGTTTGGGACTGCACTGGGTAATGCAACAGTATCCTAATACATTGTATATCGTTTGCACAAGCATTTTAGCCATTATCAAAGAACCAGGTACGCACACAGCATTCACACCACATGCATATATGATGTGACCTACATCACTCATAAATATCATGGTGGCAGGACCATGTTGTGAAAACTCCTGAGTTCTGGCGTGGGAAGAATCATAGACTTTTTCCACAACCATCAGGAGCTGAGTTGTCTGCTAATTGTGTACACTACTGACTGTTGTGCAACACAATATGGGTCCTTGTAGTATCACAGCCCCAATATATATCTGTAGGGTACTGAGACACCTGTAGTGCATGTGTCTCCTATATGAGCCCCCCAGAGACCTCTGAAGATATAACCCACATCTGTACCTTCTCGTCAGTAAATGTAAGCTATGTGTGGCACACAGTTCTGACAATACTGCTGTGACAAAGTGGTTGGCAACAGGCATGCTATGTACATTAACCACTGCCCTGAATCCTATCATGGTAGACATCAATGAATATGTGGCAAACCATTACAATTCCTAATACACACAATTCCATGCCAGCACACGTTGCCCCTTGTGCTACAAGCAAGCCGTTCTCATTGCACAACATTCCAACAGACATGATATCACCATCCATCCTCCAATGATATCATATCATTGATCAGGCAAAACCATATTTCATAGCATTCCACACTTCAGACTGACTCACACCAAACCCTGGATTGGCACATAAGATGACACTGGCTGCATCAGGGTCTTCAAATCGGGCCACCTTACCAATGGTGTAGGGCGGAGGTCCACCTGCAAATCATGAATAGAAAACATTGCTTAGTGTAATTTGTACATATCAGTTAATGGATGACATTGTTCACTGTCAACCGAGTGAGCAAGTCAGACTAGTCCAGAGCAACTGACAAACATCTAAGATCAGTCAATCACACATAGTCTCAAATAATGAGACCCACACACATACAAACCATCACTGCCCCTGACACTCCTGTGATGCTTCTCACTGCACTATTTATACATGGCATTGTCATGCAGGTGTTGGTTAGCACTACACCTCCATGACCATATGGGACTGCATGACACTGTATACTGCATCTGAGGGGCATGCAATGGTTGCTGCAGTGACATTGTGACACCCATAGCATTTGAGCCTGCCCCAGATGGTGTAGACATCTACCTCACTGTCAGAGCAAACTGACAAATAACTGCCCTGTGGTTGTGTGGGTATTCCAAAGTGTTGAGGAATTCGGTGATGCATCCTTGTGTAAAGTAAGTAATATGTGCGTGCCATCACAAGGCATACAGACGATCAATAATGCTATGGGTGTTTTCTCATGTGAAAAGAGGAGTACCTACCTGCACATTGACTGATTGAGATCATGGATGTATTGTACCAAAAGTGTGTGGCCAGCCATTGATTGCATGGTATACCATTATTTGTCCAGGGAGGAATAAGTACATGAGCATAGACATATGCCCGACACAGACACCCATGCTCTGTGGTCCAAGGATGCATTTGTTGGTGCAGGTTACTCAGTAATGTGCCAATGATGAAGCAGAAACAAGGCAGCACCATACTGTCAGTGAGAAGTGGCAGACCTGTGGAACTAACTCAGCACGTGTGTGTGGTAATAGACATAGGCGGTCATTCCTACCTTGGCGGGCGGCGGTCACCGCCCGCCTGGCGGGAACCGCCAGAAGACCGTACCGCGGTCAAAAGACCGCAGCGGTCATTCTGTCTTTCCCGCTGGGCTGGCGGGCGACCGCCAAAAGGCCACCCGCCCGCCCTGCGGGAAAGCACCAGCAACGAGGAAGCCGGCTCCGAATGGAGCCGGCGGAGTTGCTGGTGTGCGACGGGTGCAGTTGCACCCGTCGCGATTTTCAGTGTCTGCCAAGCAGACACTGAAAATCAATGTGGGGCCCTGTTAGGGGGCCCCTGCAGTGCCCATGCCAGTGGCATGGGCACTGCAGGGGCCACCAGGGGCCCCACGACACCCGTTCCCACCAGCCAGGTTCTGGCGGTGAAAACCACAAGAACCAGGCTGGCGGGAAGGGGGTCGGAATCCCCATGGCGGCGCTGCTTGCAGAGCCGCCATGGAGGATTCACAGGGGCAGCGGGAAGCCGGCGGAAAACCGCCAGCTTCCCTTTTCTGACCGCGGCTTTACCGCTGCGGTCAGAATAGCCCCAGAAGCACCGCCAGCCTATTGGTGGTGCTTCCTCCGTCCCCTGAATGACCCCCATAGTTTAGGGTGTATGTGACACACAGTACACAGGAAGAGGAAAGTGCTAGAAGTCTGGACCCAGTGCATGGTCAAGCTCCCTTACATAAAGGGGCCAATGGAACAATGGTGATGCAGCACCAATTGCATCAACACAGTCCTTGTTGTCCTCAGTGCACCCTTTACCCCCGCCATGTGTGTGCATAATGAGAATTAATTCACAGCGTGATGCATGTAGGGTCCAACTACATCTATTAATGGGTAGGTAAATGATGCACTCAGAAGGAGTTGCAACGCAACAGATCATCATGACTTTTGCTGAGCACATGGGAGCCCATTACATACATTTATAAGCCCCCATATCACACCTGCTCTTAGCAGCTGTTTAGAGTGCAGGCATTTCTCATTTTTCCCAGTGGCTTATACATTTGCCTCCAAACAGGTTTTGGGATCCCCTCCCATACATTATGCATGGCACAGGTCTCATTTTGTGCTGCTCAATACTAAATTGCCCTATGCATGCAAAACAACACTTTGCAATGGTTGTGCAGGGAAAATGGTACATCTTCCCTACCTCAGCTTCATTATTGTACATTTGAATTACAGACCTAAGGTGGTGCTGAGGCTCTTCATACAGGTAGCATATGACATGTCCAGATTCATAACCATGACATGCAGCACTCAACCTTATTTGCAACTGTCATCCACATGCAAAAAATTGACTTTGTATGGAAATGGCATACTTACCAACTACTTCACCAAGCTCAGTGCCCAGATGATCCAGCAGATATTGCTCCCTTGTAATGAGGCCTTCTCAGTGGTGCTTCAGTTGGTGATCATTCCTTACTGTCACAAACACTCTTGTTAGGTGGTGGAGCACCTTACCCCACTGCAGCTTCCTTGACTCTGTGGGGTAGCCTTAAATGACATGGCCATCCAGTATCATCATGGGGAGGTAGTACTGTAGCAGCCATACAACCACCCCCCCCAGACCATCAGCTGACATCCTGGCCATCCTTCCTTTCCCTGACATACTGAACTGCAAATGCAGTTCCCCCCAAAACAAATAATTCCCTACAACTACCACAACTACCCTAACAACTATGCTACCCCTGACAAACACCCCACAAAACACAGACAGAAACAGAACACTTACAATACAAAAGACAGGTTTAAAGACAAATAAAATACAACAGCTACAGGACACAGCACAATAAACACTCCAAAACTCCTACAGCACAAGCTCCACAAACCCTCACACAGTCAGACAATAAGACTGTGAAGAGAAAGTGAAAGAGGACTCGCTGTACCATGTTTGCAGGCAGGATGTCCTGTTTCATCACTTCCTGGACCTGTGCATCACGTTTCCAGTCATGCGTCATTTTGTTTTGGCACATGATGGTCATGCATTGATTATTTACCATTTCCTGTGAACTTGACTGTACACGTGTGATAGACGTTCAGGGGCTAGGTGTCTTTTTGGCTAAGGAGAATAGTATGGTATCTGCGTATGCATACACATTTTTGATGCATGACGCTCATGTGTCGGTTTTTTCCCATGGTGCATGAAATTTACCGTGGAAGTGCGATAGACATTCAAGAGCTAGACATCTTTTAGCTTAGGAGAAATGTTGGACTTTTTGCCTTACGCAGGGTCATCCCCAGTCTTTTCGCCTCCTTCCTCCTGTTTTTTCTGACCTCTCACTGTTGGCTCTAGGACTCTGAGCACTTCATCACTGCTGACCAGGGCTAAAGTGCAGGTGCTCTCCCATCTAAAGTTGGTATGATTGGCTTATACCTAATTGCCATATTTAATTTACCTATAAGTCCCTTGTACAGTGGTATCTCTATACCCAGGTCCTGTAAATTAAATAGTACTAGTGGGCCTGCAGCGCTGCTTGTGCCACCCACTGAAGTAGACTTTTAAACGTGTCTCAGGCCTGCTAGCGCAGGGCCGGTGTGCTCAGTTTTCTGCCACAGCGACCTGTCATCTAAACTTGCTTGCCAGGCCCAGGACTCCCCTTTTACTACATGTAAGTCACCCCTAAGGTACGCCCTAGCTAGCCTTATGGGCAGGGTGCCATGAATGCCTTCCTGAAGCAAGCCTGGCTGGACCCCAGGAGGGCAGAAACCTGTCTGAGGGGTTGGCAGCAGCAGCAGCTGCAGTGAAACCCCGGGAAAGGCAGTATGGCAGTACCCGGGTCTGTGCTAGAGACTCGGGGGATCATGGAATTGTCTCCCCAATGCCAGAATGGCATTGGGGTGACAATTCCATGATCTTAGACATGTTACATGGCCATGTTCGGAGTTACCATTGTGACGCTATACATAGGTAGTGGCCTATGTATAGTGCACGCGTGAAATGGTGTCCCCGCACTCACAAAGTCCGGGGTATTTGCCCTGAATGAAGTGGGGGCACCTTGGCTAGTGCTAGGGTGCCCACACACTAAGTAACTTAGCACCCAACCTTCACCAGGTGAAGGTTAGACATATAGGTGACTTATAAGTTACTTAAGTGCAGTGGTAAATGGCTGTGAAATAACGTAGATGTTATTTCACTCAGGCTGCAGTGGCAGGCCTGTGTAAGAATTGTCAGAGCTCCCTATGGGTGGCAAAAGAAATGCTGCAGCCCTTAGGGATGTCCTGGAACCCCAATACCCTGGGTACCTCAGTACCATATACTAGGGAATTATAAGGGTGTTCCAGTATGCCAATGTGAATTGGTGAAATTGGTCACTAGCCTGTTAGTGACAATTTAGAAAGCAGAGAGAGCATAACCACTGAGGTTCTGATTAGCAGAGCCTCAGTGAGACAGTTAGTCATCACACAGGAAACACATACAGGGCACACTTATGAGCACTGGGGCCCTGGCTGGCAGGGTCCCAGTGACACATACACTAAAACAACATATATACAGTGAAATATGGGGGTAACATGCCAGACAAGATGGTACTTTCCTACACTTCCATACTTTGCTCTATCAATGGGTGCTGCATTTGGCAGCACACATCAAAAGTGCAAAGTCCCTTTGTAGATTTTGTTTGTGTAGGAAGGTGCCCCTCCATGGACAATGACTAACTCCCCCTCAACGCAGCCAGATGAGCACCATGGGGTAAGGGTGGCTGGGTTGAGTACTGGAAGCAAGATTAGCGCCAGCGTAGGTGACAACACAGTGATGTGCCCTCTCCTATTCAATATGGCACATCCCTGCATTGTGAATTTGGCAGAGTGCTGCAAAGCCAATGGTCCATTAGCATGGTACTCTGTCACATTCCCAAATTGCATGTTGTGGAGTTGTGAAATGAGACTGGCTTGCATATAGGGCAACGTGTGCTGGGATGGAATTGTGTGTAAAAGGATTAGTAATGGCTGACCACATATTTATGGATGTTTACCGTCATAGGTCACAGGCTGTATATGTACATGGCATGCTTGTTGTAAACAACCTTGTCACAGCACCATAATCGGCAGCGTGTGCCACACACAGCTCACACTTGATGACAAGATGGCACAGATGTTGGGTTCAGACTGCATTACTCTCTAGGGGGATTCTGTAGGAGACATACACACACCACAGGCCCCCAAGTACCCTCCAGAGATGATGAGGTAGTGGTACACCAAGGAGCCATAATGTCCTGAACTGCAGTAATCAGTGTACACAATGGGTGGACAACTCCACTCAAGATGCTTCAGGTCAAAGTCTATTAATCTCCTAACACCAGATATCAGCAGTGTAACCTATATGGTGCAGCCACCATGTAAATTGTAACTGATGTAGGTCACATCATAGATGCATAAGAAGGCAATGCTGTGTGTGTACCTGGTGCTGTGAGGATATCTGACATGCATCTGCTGATGATGTGAGACGCTCCCGGATACAGTTGCAGTACACAAAGCTGTGACACAATTGCTGTGGCCTCCCGGGCATCCATACAGCCACCATGTGCATGCAATTGAACACACGTAGCACTACGTGGCACAGGGTTGGGAGCTCCAGTGCTGTAATGTCTTGACAACAGTGATTGTGCAGGTCAGGGTTTGCACAACCTTTCTCTTATCAAGGTACATGTGGCCACAGCAGCATGGGAAAGGCAGCTGGACCCCAATTATGTAGGCTCATGCCAGGTTTTACACCTGGACACATGAATGTAGATGTGCTACAACATAGTATACCAGCTTTGTAGTTGACAGCCCCTCTAACAATTGACCCACTCCTACACTCCATGATGAGTTCTCAGGCCTTGGGGCATCACCAGGGGTGTTGAGCTGATGGATTGCATGCCCAAACCCCTTTCTGCTCAGGGAGAAAGGAAATCCAAACTTGTTAAGACAGGTGATGCTCAAAGTGTAGATGAGAGTGATTTTGAGAGGTCCATTGTTAGTTCCTATCAGCTGTGGTCCCTCTTGATTTACAATGGATTGACGTAATCCCACTGACATGTACAAGGTAAAGGTGATGTGTGGTTGGATATAGAAGCAGATGAGGTGCAATTTAATTTATTTTAGCCATGTGTGCAGGGCTGGATGTGCAATCAGCTGTAGCAATGCAAGTTACAAATCTGTACATACTCCACCCGATGCTGTTACTGATGGTTGCTTGTCCTCATTTTGAAGCTGCCACCATGACCAATGATGAAAGGCGTCAGTTCAACCAAAGGTCAGAATGCCACCACCACATCCTGGAGGTGCACGCAGGTTACCGATGCATGGCACGCCGTTTCGGTTACAAAAAAGCATCAGGGGAATGGTGTGCATAGCCACACGGGGGACCAAACCACCCACCCAAGACAAAGGGTAGAGCAGGAACATCAACAGTGCAGGGGCTCCCAGATGCACCCACCCATCCACATGGCCAGCAGCAGTTGCCACCCCACACCAGTTTTGCCACCACCAGCCAATGGGCCATCCCAATTGAAATAGCTTGATACTCCAGCATTTGGACAGGTTGGAGGAGGCTCTGGCAGATGGCTGCAAACTCCTCAAGTGTATTAAAAAGAAGGTTAAGAAGTCACTAAAATGAACTTGGACGGTGATGGACTACCTCCCAGTTCCTTTCCCTCCTTTTTAAAGTTGTACCATATTTTAGTTTGGGTTTTATGTAGTTAGTGGTAGGTTAGTGTAGTGTAGCTATTAGTTAGGGTAAGTGCATTTGGGGGTGGGTTTCTATTCTTATGTTTTTATTGGTGGGTTCTTTGGTGGGGGTCATGTTGGGGTTTATATGTGTTTTCATTAAAAATAAAAAAATGTTTAAAAAAAATACAAAAAAAAGATATATTTGTTTAGGCCATAGGATTAGTTAGTACATGTGTAGTTATAGTAGTTGTTGTCCTACTTGTTTCCTGTTTCTTAAGGGGGTGGGGGAGGGCAATGTTTAGATTGTGGTGTGTAATGGGTTTTATAAGTTTAGCACAGGTTAGATAGATTTAGTTGTATGATAAGTGTAATTAGAATAGGTTACTTTAGGATAGGGGAGGTTTTAAATGTTTTTGAGTAGATCATTTTTATTTTTCATAATAAATTTCCTTTTATTTTTGCAAACAGTTTGTGTAAGTGTGAGTCTCAGGATTCCCCCGATGAGTGCACTGGCCAAATTGTGGAAATGGCCCAGGGAATCCATCCTGCTTTCAAAAGCCTCATTTACGATGTGTTATCCTTATTGACAATGGAGCTGTCACATTGACTGCAACATCATCTCTACTAGTCCATGTATCTGCCATTCAGTGTACCCACCATTCATGATGACTATGTTTACTTTGTATTGGACACATAGCTCTGGTACTTCAGCTGTCAGTGTTGGGGTCCTGTGGTAGGAATGTTGGGAAATGTGGCACATCTGACAACAGACACAATTGGAACTCTATCCTGCAAGTCTGACTGGTGGCCATCACTAATGAGGGTAGCTACCCCTGTACCGAACCAGTGAGTTCTTCTGGTACTCCCAGCTGACGATAAGGCCCTAGACTTATCATCAGTGGAAGGCCCCACCCCCCTCCATCCTCCTTGGAGCTCTTCCCACTCCTGACTCCTGCTGCCCCCGCCCCCTGCACTCCCATTGGAGGTTTCCCTCCCTCCTCCCAGCTGCCACTCCCTCCCACCTTCACTCTTATGCTGGCCGCAGCGCGGACGCATGCAGCGGGCGCGCCGCCGGAGCACCGAAGGCACGCTGTTGGAAAATGGGTTATTGGTAGGGCAGGTAGGTACCTACACCTAGCAACAAGCCACAAACCTCCACAAAAGTACAGTTAGGTCTCAGTAAATTAATCCCAGCTCTACCCTTGGTAGCTTGGCATCGAGCGTCAAGGCTTAACTTAGGAGACAAAGTGTAAAGCATTCAAATATCACAAAACAGTAATTAAATAAAACACAGGAAACAGTTAAAAAATCCAAAACCAATTTATAAAAATAGCTTATATTTTTATCTTTAAAATGACACAAAAACGATTAAAATCGGTTCAGGGGAACCGGAGATATGAATTTTTAAAGTATTATTATTTTCTAGCGCATAGAAACAAAAAGCGCCAATCGGGTCATCTGGTTGCACCAGGACCGGGACAAAGTCAAACTTTCAGGCCGACCGCGATGGAGCCCTGCTCGGCTACAGGTCGCGGGAGGCCTCGGTTAAAAAGTTACCTTCTGACTTAGTCTTTATTTTGAAGTTTTTCTTCACCGGGACGAACCTGCCAGTTGGATCCGACCTCCTGGAGCCCTTGTCCGGATACGCGAAGTCGGTTTCCTCGGTGGTGATTTCTACCTTCGGACTTAGTCGTTTTTTCGAGATGAAAATCCTTCGACCGGGGTAAACCTGGATCTTGATCCGACGTCCGTGGAGCCCTTCTCGGATACGATGGCTGGAAGGTCCCGGTCAACTTTTTACGTTCGGACTTAGTCTCTTTTTCGGATGTTTTTCTTGACCGGGACGAACCACGAAGTCAGGCCGGGTCGCGGTTGAGGCAAGCCGGCTAGAATTTCCGCGTCGAGTCGGTCACTTTATGGAGCTTTTTTCTAAAATTTCTCCAATCTTTTCCAAACTTCTGGGGCTTCACCCAGATGTTCTTTTAAGGTTCTTTTGGGGTCCACAGCTCACCCCAAGGGTCCAGAAGTTCTGTGATGGTCCTTGGGAAGTGCGGACTTCAACTCCCAGAGTGCACCTGGCGCAAACTCCTTTTTGGCCACTGGGCAGTGGTCAGCTGGTCACTTTTTCAGGAGTTGGTGCAGGGGACTCTGGTTAGCAATTTTTCACCTGTAGCAAACAGGGAGTCCCTCCTTGAACCAGTGGAAGCCAGGCAAAGTCCTTCTTGTGGTGAAGCCCAAGTGTGCAGCTGGTGCAGTCTTTCTGAGTGCAGGGTCCAGGTGCAGGCCAGGGGTCCAGCAGGGCAGTCCTTCTTCTCCTTGTAGTTCTTTCTTCTTGAAATTTGGTGGGGATCTGAGGCGTGGGTGCAGGTCTGCCAGTTTTATCCTTGCTCCTGGGTGAAAAGCAGGGGGGCCCTGGTCCTCCAATCAGGGACAGGGTCGTCCCCCTGTGATGACCACTTCCTGGGAAGTGTGGCAAAAATCCATCCCAGAAGGCAATAGTCTCTAAAAATCCAAAATGGATGAATCTGATTTTTGGAGGAGAGATCTGGCTGAGCCCACCCACTGGTGTGGCTAAAAATCATAAACACACCCCTCTCCTGCCCTCTCCTAATCTAATCAAGGGGGCACCTAGCTGTCTGGGGTTGCAGGATGTGGGGGTGTTGCTGGGTGCTCCAGATGTCCTTCTCTGCCTTTGAAGACCAGTTTGGCAGCCCTCCCCCTTCCTGCTTCCCCATCTGCTGAGGGGAGATTCTCTCCCCCAAGCACATTCCTTTGTGTGAAGTCAGGCCACTTCACACCTCATTAAAGTAGCCTGGCAGAAGCTGCTGCAGGCTGGCCAATCAGAGCACAGCAGCAAAAACAAAGCAGAGCTGAAATTGGCAACTTTTTAGGTAAAGTCTAAACTTTTTACCTGCACTAGTTATATTAAATCCAACAACTGGAAGTTGTGGGATTTATTATAACAATCAATTTGATACCAAATTCTTGGTATGTAACATTTAAGGAGACTTTAAAATTTTAAATAAAGTCTGCCCATTCTAGCCTATGAAGGCCATTTACTTCAATGAGGGAAAAACGAATTTGGCTGTTTTTACCTCACCAGGGCTTATAAATCTATTTTTATAAAGTCCCTGCTTATAGTTACATGGCACCCAGCCCTAGGGGCACATAGGGCACACCTTAGGGGTGACTTATATGTAAAAATAAGGTAGTTTAAGACTTTGGAAGTACCTTTAATTCCAAAGTCGAATTTGCATATAACTTTAATTTAAAAGCAGCCAGCAAGGCAGGCTTGCTTTTAAAATGACACTGGGCACCTCAGCAATGCACCTAGGTGTGCACCACCTATGCTGTGGTCCCTAAACCTACATGCCCTACCATATACTAGGGACTTATAGGTAGGTTAACTTAGCCAATTATAATTAGCCTAATTTGCATATCCATTTTACACAGAGCACAGGCCCTGGGACTGGTTAGCAGTACCCAGGGCACCATCAGAGTCAGGAAAACACCAGTATAAAGTGGAAAATGGGGGCAAAAAGTTAGGGGGCCTCTGCAATCAGCCCCAGTTTCTCACACAACCCCCCCCCAGCCCACACGCCCAGGAGACTCAGCCCAACCCTGGGAGAGTCTTCCTGGCTTGTTAGGCGAGGAAGACAGTGAAGAAAACTGGCTGTCCCTTTGCAGGGCCTACTCTGCCTTATATCCTCCTGTCAGGGTCACTCCCTCTGGGTAGTGAAGCCATCCCAACAGTAAAAGGACCCAACCCAAACTGAAACTTCCCTCTAGGGGGGTCTTCCTCCTCTCTCTCTGCCAACTTGGGTAGTGAGGTGCCCACCTCCCCTACTCCTAACTTTGCTAGGGCAAGACCTAGCTTACCCAAAGAGGTCACCCAACACTTGAGCAACCCCACCATGACCAATAGGGTCAGGGGGCCTACTTTGCTATTGGCTCTGGGGTCTGCCTCCCAGGCCAAGTACAGTGCTGCCAGGAAGGCTAGCACCCAGCAGAGGCTACTGACAGCTGTCAGTACCCAGAACCACACCCTAAGCTCTCCACTGACAGGTGGCTGAGCTTCTTTAGGGGCATCTTTGGGGTCCTGGCACCCCTCTTGCTGTCTAGAGTGGGGGGCTACCACCTCCTGTGGCAGACACCCTCCTTCCACTCTCCCTTCTGTCAGTGCAGGGGCAACACCTTGCATCTGGACAGCTGCCTGACTACTCAGGACTTCCTTGGGGTCAGGTGAGGCCTCACCAGTGCCAACTCTGGGCTCCCCCCTTACTGGGGCAGAAGGCCTTTGGCTCCCTGGAACTCTCTTTAAGAGTGGCCTACCCTTCCTTTTCTTCTTTCCTTTTCTTGGGGACCCCTGTCTCCTAACTGTAGGGACTGACTCCCCAGGACTTTGGGTTGGGGGGGCGCCCTGGGCGACCACCCCATCTGTGACCAGACTCACCTCTGGGAGGTCATTGCCCAGGATACAATCTAGGGGAAGGTCAGCACTGACTACCACCCTAATCCAGTCAAGGATACCCTCCCTCTCTAGGGGCACTATGGCTACAGGTTTGGAGGTGACCTCCCCTGTGGCTATCCTGACTTTCTTTGTCTTTCCTGGGACATACATGTCTGGGGTCACTAACCGGTCACTCACTATAGTGTGACTGGCACTGGTGTCTCTCAGGCCAGTGGTAGGGATCCCATTCACTTGAATGTGGTGGAAGTGCCTACTCCCACCCTCAGGGATCACCAGCTTACCATCTGGTCCTGTCTCCCAGCACAATGCTAGGAGGACTTCATCATCTGAGGAATCCTCCTCTATGGCTACACTGGACAGCCCAGTGCTAACCACCTTCTTTGGACAGGCTGCATCTCCTCTGAAGTGACCTGTCTGCTGACAGTCAAAGCAAGCCCTACTGTCCAAGAGCTTTTTTAACCCTGGGTCTCCCTGTCTCTGCATGTCAGAGTGGGAGTGGGATTTACTCTCCTCCTTCTTAGGGTTCTGGGGTACAGAGGGAGTCTCTGTGGTGGGCTTACCACCTCCCTCCTTAGGTTTTTGGGGACCTGTCCCCCCCTTCTTGGAGTCTCCCCCCTGGGACTTGACAACCACCCTGGTTCTCAACCACTCATCAGCTGCCTCCCCTAGCTCTCTAGGGTTGGTCAGCTTAGAGTCCACTAGATGCTGGCGTAACCTTTCTTGGATACAATTGGTCAAGATGTGCTCTCTCATGATCAGATTGTATAACCCCTCATAAGTATTTACTTTGTTGCCAATAATCCAGCCCTCCAGTGCCTTTAGTGAGGTGTCCACAAAGTCAACCCAAGACTGGGTACTGACCTTCTGGGTGTCCCTGAACTTCATTCTATATTGCTCTGGGGTCAGACCAAACTTCTTTACTAAGCACCTCTTCATACTAGGGTATGAATCTGCCTCCTCCCCCCTTAAGGTCAGAAGCCTATCCCTCCCTGAGTTGGGGACCAACTCCCACAAAAGGGAACCCCAGTATTGAGGCTTAACCCTTCTCATTTGGAGTGCCCTCTCAAAGGCCCCTAGCCACTTATCTATGTCATCCCCCTCTATATAAGCAGGAACTACCCCCTTGGGTAATCTGGGGCAAACTCCCCCACCCATGGACACCTCAGCTTCTTTATCGCTGCTTCCATCTTTTTTTTCTTTGCTTGCCCACTTCTTTTTTTCTAGGGCAAGCTTCTCTGCCTCCAAAGCTATGTAGGCTAGCTGGGCTTCCAGCTCTCTCTCCCTGATGGATGGGTTCTCTCCTCCTGAAAGGACCCTCTTCCTACCACTAGCTTTGGGTCTGCCCCTAGTGACTGTGTCCAGTGAGAACCGTTCCTCCTCTTCCTCACTTGGGGTCTGATGCCTTCCCTCCCCTGAATGGTTAGAGTTAGCATCTTCCTCTTTTTCTTCCTCCTCTGGAGCTTCCTCTGTCTCTACCTCTTGGGCCTCAGCCCATGCTATCAGGGATTTAATTAGGATTTCCTTCCTGAGATTAGTGGTTGCAGGCAACCCTCTCTCAACACACAACCCCCTAAGCTGGACTACTGTCAGTGTAGGTAGGCTAGCCAGATCAAGCTCCATGGTTCCCTAGTTTTGTGTCAACAAAAACTTTTTGCAAAAATTGGTAACAGGAATTTAGAAAAATTACAAAAATTCAATAATTGAAATTAATCCAAATTAATTTTTTTTTTAAAAAAAATTAAAATTAAAAATTAAAAACAATTTTTGCACTAGGACAATTTAAAGGATTTTTAATTTGTTTTATCTAAAACTGTAACGTGATATTGAACACAAGTACAGGATCCCGTCGCTGCTTCCAATTATGTTGGAAAATGGGTTATTGGTAGGGCAGGTAGGTACCTACACCTAGCAACAAGCCACAAACCTCCACAAAAGTACAGTTAGGTCTCAGTAAATTAATCCCAGCTCTACCCTTGGTAGCTTGGCATCGAGCGTCAAGGCTTAACTTAGGAGACAAAGTGTAAAGCATTCAAATATCACAAAACAGTAATTAAATAAAACACAGGAAACAGTTAAAAAATCCAAAACCAATTTATAAAAATAGCTTATATTTTTATCTTTAAAATGACACAAAAACGATTAAAATCGGTTCAGGGGAACCGGAGATATGAATTTTTAAAGTATTATTATTTTCTAGCGCATAGAAACAAAAAGCGCCAATCGGGTCATCTGGTTGCACCAGGACCGGGACAAAGTCAAACTTTCAGGCCGACCGCGATGGAGCCCTGCTCGGCTACAGGTCGCGGGAGGCCTCGGTTAAAAAGTTACCTTCTGACTTAGTCTTTATTTTGAAGTTTTTCTTCACCGGGACGAACCTGCCAGTTGGATCCGACCTCCTGGAGCCCTTGTCCGGATACGCGAAGTCGGTTTCCTCGGTGGTGATTTCTACCTTCGGACTTAGTCGTTTTTTCGAGATGAAAATCCTTCGACCGGGGTAAACCTGGATCTTGATCCGACGTCCGTGGAGCCCTTCTCGGATACGATGGCTGGAAGGTCCCGGTCAACTTTTTACGTTCGGACTTAGTCTCTTTTTCGGATGTTTTTCTTGACCGGGACGAACCACGAAGTCAGGCCGGGTCGCGGTTGAGGCAAGCCGGCTAGAATTTCCGCGTCGAGTCGGTCACTTTATGGAGCTTTTTTCTAAAATTTCTCCAATCTTTTCCAAACTTCTGGGGCTTCACCCAGATGTTCTTTTAAGGTTCTTTTGGGGTCCACAGCTCACCCCAAGGGTCCAGAAGTTCTGTGATGGTCCTTGGGAAGTGCGGACTTCAACTCCCAGAGTGCACCTGGCGCAAACTCCTTTTTGGCCACTGGGCAGTGGTCAGCTGGTCACTTTTTCAGGAGTTGGTGCAGGGGACTCTGGTTAGCAATTTTTCACCTGTAGCAAACAGGGAGTCCCTCCTTGAACCAGTGGAAGCCAGGCAAAGTCCTTCTTGTGGTGAAGCCCAAGTGTGCAGCTGGTGCAGTCTTTCTGAGTGCAGGGTCCAGGTGCAGGCCAGGGGTCCAGCAGGGCAGTCCTTCTTCTCCTTGTAGTTCTTTCTTCTTGAAATTTGGTGGGGATCTGAGGCGTGGGTGCAGGTCTGCCAGTTTTATCCTTGCTCCTGGGTGAAAAGCAGGGGGGCCCTGGTCCTCCAATCAGGGACAGGGTCGTCCCCCTGTGATGACCACTTCCTGGGAAGTGTGGCAAAAATCCATCCCAGAAGGCAATAGTCTCTAAAAATCCAAAATGGATGAATCTGATTTTTGGAGGAGAGATCTGGCTGAGCCCACCCACTGGTGTGGCTAAAAATCATAAACACACCCCTCTCCTGCCCTCTCCTAATCTAATCAAGGGGGCACCTAGCTGTCTGGGGTTGCAGGATGTGGGGGTGTTGCTGGGTGCTCCAGATGTCCTTCTCTGCCTTTGAAGACCAGTTTGGCAGCCCTCCCCCTTCCTGCTTCCCCATCTGCTGAGGGGAGATTCTCTCCCCCAAGCACATTCCTTTGTGTGAAGTCAGGCCACTTCACACCTCATTAAAGTAGCCTGGCAGAAGCTGCTGCAGGCTGGCCAATCAGAGCACAGCAGCAAAAACAAAGCAGAGCTGAAATTGGCAACTTTTTAGGTAAAGTCTAAACTTTTTACCTGCACTAGTTATATTAAATCCAACAACTGGAAGTTGTGGGATTTATTATAACAATCAATTTGATACCAAATTCTTGGTATGTAACATTTAAGGAGACTTTAAAATTTTAAATAAAGTCTGCCCATTCTAGCCTATGAAGGCCATTTACTTCAATGAGGGAAAAACGAATTTGGCTGTTTTTACCTCACCAGGGCTTATAAATCTATTTTTATAAAGTCCCTGCTTATAGTTACATGGCACCCAGCCCTAGGGGCACATAGGGCACACCTTAGGGGTGACTTATATGTAAAAATAAGGTAGTTTAAGACTTTGGAAGTACCTTTAATTCCAAAGTCGAATTTGCATATAACTTTAATTTAAAAGCAGCCAGCAAGGCAGGCTTGCTTTTAAAATGACACTGGGCACCTCAGCAATGCACCTAGGTGTGCACCACCTATGCTGTGGTCCCTAAACCTACATGCCCTACCATATACTAGGGACTTATAGGTAGGTTAACTTAGCCAATTATAATTAGCCTAATTTGCATATCCATTTTACACAGAGCACAGGCCCTGGGACTGGTTAGCAGTACCCAGGGCACCATCAGAGTCAGGAAAACACCAGTATAAAGTGGAAAATGGGGGCAAAAAGTTAGGGGGCCTCTGCAATCAGCCCCAGTTTCTCACACACGCCTAAGGCAAGCCTGTCTGCGCCTGTCCGTGCCAAGACCGCGCCCAACTCCAGACCCCCTGCCCAACATGCCTCCCGTGCAACCAAACACCTTTACACTGTCAACGAACTCCACGCCCTTAATCCAGGACGCTCCTCCATCTGCTTCCAGTCCGCACCAACGTGCACCAAATGACCCTTCTCCTGCAAAGCCTGCAATTTCACCTGCAACCTAACCTCCAAACTCCAAATCAAAACAGACAACCACCTAAGATGGATCCTACTTAACACCCGCTCTGTCCACAAACATGCAATTGAACTCTGGGACCTCCTGACCACAAACTCGCCCGACGTCGCATTCCTCACTGAAACCTGGATGAATTCAGCCTCAGAACCAGACGTAGCCATAGCCATACCAGAAAACTACAAGATCACCAGAAGAGACCGAATCAACAGACCAGGAGGAGGAATCGCCTTAGTCCACAAAAACACCATAAGAGTCTCCAACAACTCCCACGACACCATCAACTCCGCCGAGCACCTCAACTTCAAAAACCAGATCAACGCCATCAACACACTCAGAGGAACACTGGTCTACAGACCCGCTGGACCCAGACCGTAGTTCTGTGATGACATCGCCGATGCCATCAGCTCCCAAACCCTCGCCTCAACAGACTACATCCTCCTTGGTGACCTAAACTTCCACCTAGAAAATAAAAACAACATCAACACCACCAACCTAATCGACAACCTCGCCAACTTCGGCCTCAAGCAACTCGTCACTACACCCACCCACTCCGCAGGCCACACACTCGACCCCATCTTCTCAGCCAGCAACCACATCTCTTTCAGCCACACCACCGAACTCAGTTGGACAGACCACCGCTGCATCCACTTCTCCTACCAAAAACCAGTCACTCACCACCACCACACACAACCCCCCCAGACGCAATTGGAGAAAAATATCAACGGATCTACTGATCTCCACTCTCGCCTGGGCCCCGCCCCCTGGGACCCAGGACCCCAACATAGCCACCCCCAACCTGCATCGCTGGATAGAAGATTGTGCCAACAAACTTGCACCGCTCCAAAAAAAAAAAACACCTCCCACAGAATCAAGGCCAGCTGGTTCACCCCAGAACTACAGGAATCCAAACGGCTATGTCGCATAATGGAAAAAACCTGGCACCTTGACCCTACCAACTCCAACCACATTGCTTTCAAGGATGCCCTACGCAAACATCACGAACTGATCCGCACCACCAAAAGGACCCTCTTCAAAAACCGCATCAACACCAACGCTCACAACAGTAAAGAGCTCTTCGGCATCATCTATGAGCTCTCCACCCCCAGGACCTGCTCCAACGAACCCCTGCCATCACAGGAGTTCTGCAACTCATTGGCAACCCACTTCTGTCGAAAGATAGAAGAAATCCACAATAGCTTCAAACCCCAGACCCACCAGCTGACTACAAACACCCAAGAAACCAACGCTCCAAGCACACCCACCTCATCCACACCTGGACCCCCGTCAACATAGAGGACACCGCCACCACCATGGCCTCCATCCACTCCGGATCACCATCGGACCCCTGCCCACACATATCTTCAATAAGGCAAACATCATCATCGCCCCCCACCTCTGTAAAACCATCAACAGCTCCTTCGAGTCAGCCACCTTCCCAGAAAGATGTAAGCACGCAGAAATCAACGCCCGGCTAAAGAAACCAAAGGCAGACCCAGACGACCCCAAGAACTACCGGGCAATCTCCCTCCTCCCCTTCCCAGCCAAGGTCTTCGAAAAAATTGTAAACAGCCAACTATCCCGGTTCCTGGAAGACAGCAAGGAACTCGACACCTCCCAATTCGGATTCCGCAGAAACCACAGCACTGAGACTGCACTCATTGCTGCCACAGACGACATTAGGACCATGCTCGATGGAGGAGAAACAGCAGCACTCATCCTCCTGGACCTCTCTGCAGCTTTCGACACGGTATGTCATCACACTCTCCGCACACGCCTCCACAACGCTGGAATCTGCGAAAAGGCACTCAACTGGATCCCGTCATTTCTCTCAGACAGAACCCAGAGAGTCTGCCTCCCACCGTTCCTGTCAGAAGCTTCCAGAATCATCTGTGGAGTTCCCCAAGGATCTTCGCTCAGCCCCACGCTCTTCAGCGTTTACATGGCCCCCCTCGCCAACATCGCACAAACCCACCACATCAACATAGTTTCCTACGCAGACGACACTCATCTCATCCTCTCCCTCACAAAAGACCCTACAACTGCAAAGAACAACCTCCACAATGGACTTCACGCCATCGCCAGCTGGATGGAATCAAGCCACCTCAAGTTAAACATAGACAAGACAGAAATCCTCATCTTTGGCACCAACCCCTCAACTTGTAATGACTCCTGGTGGCCCACCTCCCTAGGAACAGCACCCTCACCCACCACCCACGCACGCAACCTAGGCTTCATCTTGGACTCCACACTCAGCATGACTCAGCAGGTCAATGCCATCTCCTCTTCCTGCTACAACACTCTCTGCATGCTCCATAAAATCTTCAAGTGGATTCCCGTCGTAACCAGGAAAACTGTCACCCATGCCCTGGTCAGCAGCCAATTGGACTACGGAAACGCCCTATGTGCAGGAATAACAACCAAACTCCTAACAAAACTGCAAAGAATCCAGAACGCATCAGCCCGCCTCATTCTGGACATCCCACGCAGTGACCAAATTTCCCCCCACCTCAGAGACCTTCACTGGCTACCAGTGTCAAAGAGGATCACCTTCAAACTCCTCATCCACGCAAACAAGGCCCTCCACAACACAGGCCCAGCCTACCTCAACGACAGACTCACCTTCCACACTCCCACCCTCAATCTTCGCTCCGCCAGCCTCGCCGTCGCCTTCATCCCCTGCATCCGCCGCACCACCACCGGAGGAAGATCCTTTTCTCACCTAGCCGCCAAGACCTGGAACTCCCTACCGCTCCACCTTCGCCAGACGCAAGACCTCTCGACATTCAGGAAACGCCTCAAGACATGGCTCTACGACCAGTAGCTCCCCCGCGCCTTGAGACCCTAATGGATGATTAGTGCGCTCTATAAATCCTTGATTAATTGATTGATTGATTGATTGATAGGCTTGCTTTTCAGCAATACCTGCTGTCTATGGTGAGGGAACCATATATGTGTCCTTCATTTGTGACATACTCAGTGAATTGCTTGTAGGTGATGAGACCCGAATACACATTTGTCATGTTAGGATTCTTGTGTGTAGCTTTTTCTGCCCCTACAGTCCTGCACTCTTGTACTGCTATTCTGTGACCAATGAAATGGATTTACACATTGAAATCATTTAGCTGAGTCGATAAATCCCAATGGACGTAGACATGCTAATTGTGTACAAGGTGCTTATTTACAAGTGGAAGTGTTGTAGTGAGGTATTTACAATATCCAGGTCAGTGACCCCACTTGTGAAATCCAGACATTTATGACACAATACAAGTCGAGGGTTGAGGGACATGTCATGGGACATGCTTTGGAATAGTGTTGATAAGTGTGGAGGAACAATAATTGCCAACTGGTAAGTGAGAAACAATGACAATCCATAGCAGACAGGTCAACAGTGTGTGCGTGAAGAGTGCACATATCCTACTGTGATAACACTGTCATGATCTTTAGCACAGAACTAAGGAGAACAATGCTCATGTGGCATAGGCTGGTGCTACTGGGTACTCTTCCCTGTAAAGGTGATCTGTTCCACATCTTCATCCTCTGATGTGTGTGGTGTCTCCTGTGCCATTGGTGGTGGTAGTCTGAAGGCAGAGGGGGCCACACACACTTCAGTGGTTGAAGATGTGGAGTCCCAATTCATGGCAGCTGCCATTTGTGGTATAACATATGCCATCACTGCAGCAAAGAGGAACTGCTGATTTCTCAGGATAGCAGCAACATCCCAGTGGTAGAGAGCCGTGTCTGTCCTGAGGGAGGACACTTCTTGCTGAATGGGTCCAGCTTGTTCTCAATCATGCCACTGCCAGTTTGGGCAGGCAGATGTTGCAGCCTCTCCCTCATGGCAGCAGCTATGTCCATCAGATACTGCTGTACTCTATGCAGTAGGGCATGTGTGCCTCGGTTGGCAGCTGTGTGTTCATTAGCTGCCACAAGGCACGTGCACATTCCCTCTAGGCTGGCTGCCACAGTCTCCATCCCCACCTGCATCTGCTTGGCCAGCTCCCACTTGACTACTACCACTGTCCTTTGGAAGGTTGTCGCTGGGTCCTCAGAGTCCAGAGCTGTGTCGGTGCTGCAGGTTGTAAATTTTGGGTGTTGGGCGGGGCATCTGGGATGGCTGCTACATTGGTTGCCCTCCTTGCAACTGGAGGTGGTTTCTGGAGGGATACCAGGACACCCTGGAGAGTCTCTTGGCTGATGGGTGTCATCTAGTCATCCAGGTCTTCAGAGAACTCCAGGACAGGCAGATCAGCAGCCATCAACCTCTGCAATGAGATGGTGTGAAATCAATCTTTCTATGTTGTGGCAGTTGACATGTCACGTCATTGAATTGCTATTGGAGGCTCAGTGACAACTTACGGCCCACACATTGTTTTTGGCCATTATGGGAGCAATTTATCAGCCCTTTGCCCCACCTGAATGTCATGTAAAGGGAAGCTCAGGTGGTGCAATAGGCTGCGTCATATATACAAGATGTGATGTATTTCATTTTGGTGGCTTGACACCATATTGTTATTGTGGACCCTTGTTATGTATCAATTTGCATGGTATGGCCTTGCAATGGCTGTTGCAGTGGTCAAGCCACACCAATACACATTGCAATTTACCCTGTCCCAGTTTTACATGTTTTTCATACAGCAGGGTGGCACCAAAACCTTACATCACCCCAGGGATGGCATTACCAAGGCACAATATTGTTGTTTACTTTGATTGTTCCTCATGTTGATGTATGTGTAGGAAAGTACCATCCTTCTTGGCATGTTGACCAAAATTTCTGCCTGTTTTCAGTGTGTTCTTACTGTCTCACTGGGATCTGTTTGTCGGGACCCCAGTGCTCATAGTTTGTGGCCTATATGTCAGTATGTTTTACTGTGTTGTCAGTATGCTTGACTGTGTCACTGGAGACCTGCTAATCAGAACTCCAGTGCTGATGCATTTTCTGTTTCCAAATCTGTCAGTGTTGTCTAGTGACCACTTATCTCCAGATTGGCATAATGTACACCCCTTATAAGTCCCTGAGAGGTGCTTACCTGGATTGGTGAACAACCCCCCTCTCAGGGCTATATAGCACCTCTCCTTTGGGTGTTTCCTCAGATTCGGTCTTGCAAGATTCGAGCACGACTCCTCTGCAACCTCTGCTTCATCTTCTACTGTTGGATCAACCACAGAACTGCTCCAGGAACTCTACAACTGCAACAAAGTATCCAAGAAGGCTACTGCAACTCTGTAACTTCAGCTCCTGCCAGCAACTGCAAGTTTCCAGGTTGTGCACGGTCTGAGGACTGCCTGTCTTCATCCTGCACCAGAAGGACCAAAGGACTCTCCCCTGGAGTGATACATCTGGCCCTTGAGCTTCTAAGATATTTTTGGCCTTGTGTCGCTAAAATTAAGTACATTTGTTTTTGGTAACACTGAGTATTGTCTTTCTTGTGTGTGAATAATGTGTGACTACAGTGGTATTGGAAGAGCTTTGCATGTCTCCTAGTTCAGCCTTGCCTGCTCTGCCTATAGCTACCTCTAGACAGCCTAGCTTCTAGACACTGCCTACATTTCACTAATAAGGGATAACTGGACCTGGTGAAAGGTGTAAGTACCTGTGGTACCCACTACAAACCAGGCCAGCCTCCTACATTGGTGGTGCAGCAGTGGGATAAGCACTTGCAATTGCCTTATCACTCTGTCACTGGTGCTTTCCACAGTAAAGTGTACTCAAATATTTAGAGCTATGCATAAGTATACCTAACAGTCTCACTTTCAATTTAAAACTTCTAAAAAGTTAGATAAAGTAATTCTTATTCTTTTCTCAACTTTATCCTAACATTTTCTATCACTATGGCCCTCATTGCAACCCTGGCGGTCGATGTTAAAGCAGCTGTAACACCGCCAACAGGCCGGCGGTAAAGAAAAGGAGATCACGACCATGGTGGAAACAGCCAACATAGACAGCCACTTTAACACTCCGACCCAAACGGAGGTAGAAACAAACACCGCGGCGGTCACCACCAACAGACAGGCGGAAGACAATGTACTGCCCACACTATTATGAGAGGCCAATCCACCAGCTTTTCCAGGGCGGTACCAATGACATCCAAAGCACGGTGGAAACAGTAGAACGAAGGGGAACCACTCACCTTTCGACACTCTATGAAGAACCAGGACACCATGGAGCCCGAATTGCAGATCCTCCACATGTTGGTGTATCTACTAATACACCACGAAGTAGAAAGAAGGCGGCGGCAGTGACGGCGGTGAGTACTGCACAAGGCACACAGGGAGGGGAGGAGGGAAAAAAGAGTGGCACACACACACTGCACACAAAAGAGCAACATACACAAAGTTGTCCAACAACAATACAGATACACCCCATCACCCCCTGGAAGAACGCAAGGACAAAAGGAAATGAGTCTAACCAGTGTTATATTGGAACATTCAGATATAGCAAAAGAAAATTAAATAATCAGTATATACAAAAGTTCACATAATATACACAAGGCTGTACACTGTTCCTTGTAAATGTCCGTGGACCAGTGGTCCCAAAAAGCGTGGGTAAAGCCCACACATGACACCTGCCTCAAAACGGAGAGAACACTGCAGTGGCATCAGGTTGAAAAAAACACAGGCACCTCAGGGGGAAGGGGAGAGGGGCACCTCAGCCAAAAGATGGTACGACGCCACTGCCCCTCAAGGGTGCTCCATGCCAACAGAGATGTCCTGGGGAGTGCAAAGCCACAGTCTCTCTAGTGGGTGGTTTGCCCACTGCTTGGTCCTGGAGAGTGCAAAGCCACAGTCTCTCAAGTGGGTGGTTTGCCCACTGCTTGGTCCTGGGGAGTGCAAAGCCACAGTCTGTCAAGTGGGTGGGTTGCCCAGTGCTTGGTCCTGGGGAGTGCAAAGCCACAGTCTCTCAAGTGGGTGGTTTTCCCACTGCTTGGTCCTGGGGAGTGCAAAGCCACAGTCTCTCAAGTGGGTGGTTTGCCCACTGCTTGGTCCTGGGGAGTGCAAATACACAGTCTCCCAAGTGGGTGACATGGTCCACTGGGTCTAGTGGGGCATTGTGCCCAGTGTGCTCGATTCTGCCAAGGATAGTGGGAGTGGATGCATTTCTCCACTGGTTCTGAAGGGGACATTGTGTCCAGAGTGCTTGCTCCTGCCAAGGATAGGGGGAGTGGATGCATCTCTCCACTGGTTCTGGAGGGGGCATTGTGCCCAGTGATGCTGCACCTGGGTTGTGGCAGTTAACATTCTCTCACCTGGGTCTCTGGGCCAGTAGATGTACATGGAACAGGTAGCATGATACTCCATGGAGGCATAGACACACCCCATCCTGCGGCGACTTAAGCTGCCAAACTGCTGGTCATGCTGGTGGTGGTGCCTCAAGTGGCGTGTCCAGGACATCACCTGCAGCCTCAGATGGCTGCTCACTGGTGATGCTGCCGACGTCCGATATAGTGGTACCGGGTGAGCACGTGGCGGTGCAGGTGGTGGTGCAGGTGGCGGTGGCTGTGGCAGTCCCTGAGACGGTGGCTGCGGCGGAGCTGCTGCCATTGCTGGCCGTGGTGCGGCTGTCTGTTGTGGTGGAGGGAGACAACATACCGTCTCCGGCAGCCTCAGATGGCTGATCTTTGGGGAGGATCTGCAGACTGACGTTGTGGCAGCGGCAGTGCAGGTGGTGGTGCAGGTGGTGGTGCAGGTGGCTGTCATTGCGGCAGTGGTGAATGTGGTACAGGTTGTTGCCATCCCTGAGGAAATGGTGGTCACCAGCCCCTCACCAGGAGGCCTCGTGCCCTGAGGTGACTTGCCCTTTGTCTTGTGTCCCTTCCCCACCTTGGCAGTCGCTGCTGGAACCTTAGCACTGTCCTCTCTGTGTTTAGGTGAGGCCTTGCTGGGTGGGTGGTGCGATTTTCCCCTGCTCGAAGCTGACCCCTTTTTGACCTTGACAGGTGGCGGAATCGGGTGGTCTTTCACATCTGTAGGTGGCACACTGGCAGCTCTGACAGGTGCCCCTTTGATCCAGCCGGACTTGCATGGATCACAGCAGATGCAGATGTGGTGGTTAAGGTGCTGGTCTGGGATCTAGACATCCTGGCCCTACTGGACGGATGGGGGGAGGTTTAGGGAAGACGTTTAAGTTAGCTAGGAAATGTTTTTTAGACACACCGGGACGGGAAGATGGAGGGCGTGTGGGAGTAGAGGAAGAGGTAGTGGTTGTAGGAGGTGTACGTCTGCTAAGTTTGGGTGAAGGTGCATGGGCTGAAGGCTGTTGTGAGGGGGATGGCTGTTGATTGGGTGTGTGCCTGCATTTGTGTACAGTGGAAAAAGTGGATGTTGGTATGTGTGCATGGGTATGGTGCTTGTGTGAGTGCATGTGTGATGTGTGGTGCTTATGTTTTCCTGAGCCACTTATGTGTGTTGATGTGTGTGCATGCTGGTCTAAAGGTGTGCTTGGGATAGGCTGAGGTAGAGGGGATTGGGTCTGGGTAATGGAAGTTGGAGGGGGATGCTGGACACAGGGACAATGGCTGCCATCATTGCTGAGGCCAGAGCCTGAAATGCTCTCTGTTGGACCGCCACGCCAGAATGAATGCCCTCCAGGAATGCATTTATTTGATGGAAATGCCTCTTGACACCCTGGATGGCATTCAGACCGGTTGACTGCCCAACAGTGAGGGATCTCAGGAGGTCAATAGCCCCCTGACTGAGGGCAGCAGGGCTAACTGGGGCAGGGCCTGAGGTGCCTGGGGCGAAGGATATGCCCACCCTCCTGGGTGAGCAGGCACAGGAAACACACTGAGGTGCTGCTGGGAGGGCGGTGCTGATAGGGGGTGTGGTGGCTGTACCTGTAGTTGGGGTGGGCACAGAGGTATCTGCCACCACCAGGGAGCTTCCATCAGAGGAAGAGTCGCTGTCACTGGTATCCCCTCCTGTTCCGTCGTGGAGCTCCCCTCGCCCTCCATCCCACTGGTGCCTTCACCCTCCACGGATTCACCCTCATGGGCCATGTGGGATGCAGCTCCCTGCGTTGTTGGTGTCTCTGCTCCTTCCCCAGATGATGCTAAGGCACATAAGGACAGGATGACAAAACAAGAAGGGGGGAAGACTGAGGACACACATGGTCAATGCCAGCAATACCACTACCGTTGGCGGACACAACACACACTGAGCTGCCCTATGTACTAGGCCTTGCCCAACCAGTCACTATAGTAGTCACCACCCCATGGGGTACAATGCCTGACGCCAACACATGCACACCTAACACCCACAGGACCCTGTTCACTAGTAGCTGCTCAATTGTACCATTGGGGTAGGGGCGCTTCTGAGCCTGCAAACAAGGGACCTACCCTGGCATGAACGTCCTGGCCTAGGGGCACCCACAGCCCCCACCCCCACCCAGATACTACCTAAACCGCGCAGTCAGCTTTATGACACTGCACTCACCCCCTTGTGGCTGCTGTGATGCCCTCAAGCGCCCATCCAACTGCGGATAGGCCACCGCCAGGATGCGGAACATCAGGGGGGTCATGGTGTGATGGACACCCCTTCCACGTTGGAAGGCCAGCTCCAGCTGGGCCTCCGCCGTCTTCTTGCTCCAGTGGCTCAGGTCCTCCCATCTCTTGCGGCAGTGGGTGCTCCATCTGTGATAGACCCCCAGGGTCCGCACTTCTTTGGCAATGGCACGCCAAATACCCTTCTCCTGGTGGGTGCTGACCTAGAGGAAAAGTACAGGAGGAAAGGAAATTACTCACCCGTCTGGACAGTCATACTCATTGCCCACCAGTTACCACCCATGCCCTGACGAACATACACTGACCATCCTCACATGCAGCACTCAGCCCACCCCCCAACATGTGACTTACATCCACACCACTCCAAACAAGCATTGCCCACACATCATGCGCACAGTGTACTCACCTGTTTGTCTGGAGGACCGTAGAGTAGCGTGTACTGGGGAGGACCCCATCCACCAGTTTGTCCAACTCCTCCGCAGTGAAGGCAGGGGACCTTTCCCCAGACACTGTAGCCATTGTCACTTCCAGACTCAAGTCACAGCAACACTTGCTGTTTAGGTCCTCTCCTGTTGATGGTCAGGTATCAAGTGAGTGAACAGATAGAAAATGGCAGTCACGTCTGCGGTGTTGCGTGCCGTCACCGCCGGCGTATATGGCCATTGCCTCCTGGAACCCATAGGGCCCAATGATAACCAATGCTGAGTTGCGCAGCGGTCTTTGACCCCATACCGCGATTCCTCACAATGCCAGCACAGTTACCTCATCACCCCTTGTCCCTCCTCACAATTCAGGCAGCCGCTGTTTCAGGGGTGCACATGGCATGGCACCTAACTGCGTCACAGCACATGTTTGCACATATACGGACACACAATTTCATACACGGATTCTCTAACATTACTTCAGATATAGTTGTGCTACCTAAGTGGTAAATGACCCCCTGCTCCTCATTCTCCTCCATAGGCCACAACCGCTGGGGCAGGTGATGAGATGGCGGCATCCTCCGGTGTACAGACACCTGGTGGACCTGTCGAGAATGGAAGAGAGACACATCATTATCACTTACAGACTTGATTGTGAAAAAATCCAGGAACTGTTTGCCCAGTTGGAGCCAGACGTGATGTCAGCTATCCGCCATCCCACAGGAATCCCCCCTCTAGTACAGGTCCTGTCAGTGCTCCATTTCCTGTCAAGTGGCTCCTTCCAATCTACAGTGACCATGGCACCTGAGATGTCTAAGCCAATGTTTTCTAACGTGTTGAGCAGGGTGTTGTCTGCCCTGCTGAAACATATGCGCAGGTACATTGTGTTCCCCCAGGTGGAGGAATGGCCCAATATCATTGGTGCCATTGATGGTACACATGTGGCATTTATCCTCCCCCGCAGAAATGAACAAGTGTACAGAAATAGAAAAAGCTACCATTCAATGAATGTGCAAATGGTGTGTTTGGTGGACCAGTACATCTCCCATGTGAATGCCAAGTATCCTGGCTCTGTGCATGACACCTATATCCTGCGGAATAGCAGTATCCCTTATATGATGGGCCAACTCCAGAGGCACCGGGTGTGGCTAATAGGTGTGCCGAAGGCCCCAACACAGTATGAGTAGGTTTCTGTGTATGGGGTAGTCCCTAAGGTGCCTCCATCTAACAGGTGGCTCCCTCTATTACTCACCGAAGAAGGTGTTCCAGATTTTCGTGCCATGCTGTATGTTGCACAGCCTGGCATTGAGACGGCAGGTGCCTTTTCTGCTGGAGGATGAGCCTGATGATGGACTTGTGGCAGCGGTGGAGCCTGTGGACAGTGAGGAATAGGAGGCAGAGGAAGAAGATATTGACAACATAACGAACATCATCATGCAGTACTTCCAGTGACACACAGGTAAGAGACTGCAACTCCTCCTCACATTTCAGTATACTTTAGGACATTGGACATGTCAGCCTCTTAACATCTGTCTCTGGACACTGACTGTTCCCTTTGGATTTCCTTTTTGCAGATCTGGGTACCCCATTCTGCCTTCTGCTATGTATACTGCTGCCCAACAACTGTCATACATTGGTATGAGTAAATTAACATTTACATTGCAAGTTGTTGCTAATGTTGTAATAATACATTTGTGAAAGATCAGACTGACTCCAGATTGTTTTTTTATTAAAGGGTGTTTATTTTGGTGCTAATGGGTATAGGGGTATGTGTAAGGGGCAAGGGTGATGGTGGAGGAAGGTCCATGGTAGAGTCCAGTCTATTGGTATCACAGGTGCATTGTCCAATGGGGCATAGGAAAGGGAGCAATGGCAGTTCAAGGTGGACAGGGTAACATAGTGGGGCAGAAGGGTGACAATCAGGAGGGTCCTATATCCTGGCGGGGGTCTTGGCAATGTACTCTGTCTTCTGCCTGGATCGCAGGGACCATTTGCATGTTGGTTCTCCTTCTGCAGGGGTTGGATGCTGGTGGCCTGTTGGTCCTGTGGCAGGGTCTCCTCTCCGTTAGCGCCGGCAGAGGTGGAAGGCTGTTCCTCGGTTTGCTAGTGTCAGGCACCTTTGTTGAGCCACTGCCTCCCTCATGGTCTTGCCCATATCAGCCAGCACCCCTGCTATGGTGACCAGGATGGTGTATATTTTGCTGAGGTCATCCCTGATCCCTATGTAGTATTCCTCCTGCAGCCGCTGGATCTCCTGAAACTTGGCCCGTACTGTGCCCATGGTCTCCTGGAAAGGGTGGTATGCTCCCATGATGTTGGAGAGAGCCTTGTGGAGAGTGGGTTCTCTGGGCCTGTCCTCCCCCTGTCGCACAGCAGTCCTCCCATCTTACCTGTTGTCCTGTGCCTCTGTCCCCTGACCTGTGTGCCCAGTGCCACTGACCCCCAGGTCCCTGATTGTCCTGGGTTAGTGGGGTCGTCTGGGGTCCCTGTAGTGGTGGACATACTGCTGATTGACATGTCCTGGGGACAGTGGCATGGGCCCGCTGGGTGGGTGCTGTGCTGGTGTTTCTTGAGGGGGAAGGTTCTGTTGTGGTTTGGGACTGTGGCAGGGGAACCAACTGTCCAGAGGTCCCAGTTGGTCCAGGCTGGTCATCGTGATCCAGGCATGCAGAGCTGCTGTTGTCACTGTGGGCCTCTTCTGTGGGGGGACTGAAAATGGCTGGCACCTCCTGTCCGGTGATGTTGGGTAGGGATCCTGTTGGGATTATTGTATCTGTGTGTGCCATCTTGCGCAATGGGTGTGATTCCCTGTATAAATGTGCTCGCACTGTCACCTTGGCCTTGTGTGATTGCTGATTATGTGGGCTGGGTGAGTCTATCGAGTGTGCATGCTGTGATGATGGGTGTCCAGGCAGGTCTGTGATGGGTGTCCTTGCATAGGTGTTACATGCAGGGCTTGGTATTGGGATGGGTGGGTTGTGATATTGATGTATATGTGAGGTGGTTGAGTGATGGGGTGAGGGGGGTTAGGAGTTTGTGATGGCATGCAGGTAGGGTGGGTGGATAAAGTATTACAGATTTGCCTTACCAGAGTCCAATCCTCCTGCTACTCCTGCAAGGTCCTCAGGATGCATGATCGCCAAGACATGCTCCTCCCATGTTGTTGTGGGGGAGGAGGTGGGGGTCCACTGCCAGTCCTCTGTACAGCAATCTGGTGTCTTGAAACCACGGGACGTACCTTCCCCTGTAGGTTGTTCTACCTCTTCCTGATGTCATCCCTGGTCCTTGGATGCTATCCCACAGAGTTGACCCTGTGGAGGATTTTCTGTCATAGCTCTATCTTCCTTGCAATGGACGTCTGCTGCACCTGTGATCCGAATAGCTGTGGCGCCACCCGGATGATTTCCTCCACCATGTCCCTTAGCTTCTCCTCAGAAAACCTCGGGTGTCTTTGAGGTGCCATGATATGGTGTGAGTGATGTGTGAGGTGATGTGTGGGGTCCTGTGTTGTGATGTATTATCTGATGTGCGTGGATGGTGTACATGTGATGGTGTTCTGTGCCTCTGGGTGAAGGTGTTGTCTTTGCTTTTCTCTCTCTCTGCATTTTCAAATTTGTTTGTTGAAAGGGTTGTGGGTAATGTGGGTGTGTGTTTTATAGTGGTGTTGGTGTGGTGTGTGTATGTGTGTCAGGTGTGTGTATTTTGAATTATCCAATGTGGTGTAGTTTTGTAAGTGTGTGTGTATTTTGAGCGCAGCAGTATGTACCGCCAATAGTTTACTGCAGTTGTAAGACCGATGCGGTGATTTGTGGGTCGTGATACTGTGGGCGTATTCCTGTTGGCATGATGGTGTGAGGTTTGCTATCGCCAGTTTATCACTCACCTTTGGGCTAGCAAACTTGTGTGGGTGTCTGTAAACTGACAGATTTCTCTGTGTGAGTCATAATATCCATAGCGGAATACCGCCGCGGTCACGGTATGTTGGCGGCTGTCGGCATGGGGGTAAGTGAGATTTACTGCCAGGGTTGTAATGAGGGCCTTAGTCTTCTTTTGAGGTCACCCCTAGGGTTATACAGACAACTTATGAGAACCTTAACTTTAAAAGTCTGAGGGGATTGTGCTTAGAAAGAAGCTTAGAGATTGGAAAGAACCGCAATGAAGGATTTCCTCTTAAATCTCCTCTTGGAAGATGATCTGGAACATTCTGATAGTCATGTAGAACCAGAGGGGGAGATTGAAGGCAATATTAACCAGGTTGATTCAGGAGAGGGTCCTGAAGATCCAGGGGAGGGTCCTTCCATAGATCTTCCCACTAACAAACCCCCTAGCGTAGCTGGTATTGGGAAGGGGTCACACAGAGGTAGGGCACCCTTCACACCTAGTGGCCAGGTCAATAGGGTTACTCAAGTTAGGGAAAGATCAGCCTCTGCTCATTCCCATGTCACCTCTGTCTCAGAAGTGTCCCACACATCCAACCCTGAGGACAACACCCTAGATAGGGAACTTGGAAAGCTGAGGATGGAGGAGGTCAGACTGAGGCTTCAACAGTTGACCTTAGATAGGGAATCCCTAGCTGTGGAAAGAAAAAGACAATGTTTGCGGTTAGTTCATCATGGTGGCAGCAGCAATAGCAGTTTTAAAAGTTTCAATGTCAGAAACAACACATTTGACTCTAGAAACTTGCATAAAACCTTTCCCCTTACAAGGAGGGGGGTGACATCTACAAGTGGTTTGCTGCACTTGAGAGGGCCTGTAAAGTTCAGAGGGTCACTCAGGTAGAGTACTGGTAATCTGCTATTTTGTGGTTGTCCTTCTTTGGCAAGGGAGAGATAGGCTCCTTCCTGTCACAGAAGATGACTCAGATAATTACAATGTTCTGAAGACAGCACTCTTGGATGGATTTGGCTTAACCACAGAACAATATAGGATTAAGTTCAGTGAAACCAGAAAAGAATCTTCACAAGATTAGACAGACTTTGGTGACTGTTCAGTGAAGGCCTTAGAAGGTTGGTTGCATGGCAGCAGTGTGTCTGATTATGAAAGCTTATATAATCTAATCTTGAGAGAGCATATGCTTTACAAATGTATGTCTGGTTTGTTGTACCAGTATCTTATGGACTCAGATCTGACCTCTCAACAAGAATTGGGAAAGAAGGCGGACAAATGGGTCAGAATCAGGGTGAGCAGAAAAGCTCATACAGGGGGTGACAAGGACAACAAGAAGAAGGATGGTAAGTCACATGACAAGAGTGGGGACAAAGATAAAAAGTCAGAGTTTTCATCAGGCCCACAAAATTCCTCTGGGGGTGGTGGGCCCAAATCCACTTCTAACCATCAGATAAAGCTTTGGTGTTATTTGTGTAAAATCAAAGGCCATTGGCAAGTGACCTCACTTGTCCCAAGAGAAATACCAAACCTCCCACCACCACAACCCACTCTGCTTCCACTAGTGCTCCTAGTAATAGCAGTGTTGGTGGCATAAATTCTACAAATAGCCAATTTAAGGGTACAGCTGGGCTCACTTTTGGTAATGTAGTGGGGGTTGGTCTAGTTAGGGAGACCACTGAGGCTGTTTTAGTCTCTGATGGTGGCATTAACTTTGCTACCTTAGTTGCTTGTCCCCATAATATGGATAAGTACAAGCAACTACACCTAATAAATGGTGTTGATGTTGAGGCCTACAGGGACACAGGTGCCAGTATCACTATGGTGATGGAAAAACTGGTTGCCCCTGAACAACACCTACATGGTCATCAATACTAACTTACTTATCTGCATAAAAACACTGTTAGCCACCCCATGGCTGTTGTGAATCTCAACTGAGGGGGAGTTAGTGGTCCGTCCTAAAAAAGTTGTGGTATCCGCTGATGAACCTGTAGAATGTCTTTTGGGCAATGATTTTGAGACTTCAGTTTGGGCTGAAGTGGAGTGGAGGCTCATGCAGAAATGGTGGGCATTCCAGGGCACATCTTTGCTCTTACCAGGTCTCAGGCCAAGAAGCAAAAATGACAGGGAAACATGAATACTGGAACAATGGACCAACTGCTCCCAAAAACTAGGGGTAGAAAGGACAAACCCTTGTCCACTATCCCTCGCTCTCCAGAAGATTCTCCTTTTGATGAGGAGGAGTCAACTCCTTGTGCAGCACCTACAGCTGAGGAGCTTCAGGTTGACACAGCTGAATTTTTGGGTGCAGGGGGGCCTGCCAGGGCAGAACTGAGTGTGGCACAGCAGATCTGTCCCACATTAGAGGGTCTAAGACAGAAAGCTGTCAAACAGGAAGCTGGGGATATCAGTGACTTACACAAAGTTTACTTGGAGAATACTTTTCGTTATACTGAGGCAAGAGACCCTAAAACTGGTGTATCCAGGAAACTGGTTATTCACTTGCAGTATAGGGAATTCCTCCTAACTCTGGCACATGATATTCCCCCTGGGTAGACAATGGGGGCAAAGAAAGACCTGGGACAGACTTGCCCCACACTTTCACTCGCCTCACATGTCACAGGACACAAAAGAGTTCTGTCGCTCTTGTATTGCTTACCAAGCCAGTGGCAAAACTGGTGGCACTCCAAAAGCCCCCTTAATCCCACTGCCTGTGGTTGGGGTGCCCTTTGAAAGGGTATGGATTGATATTGTCGGCCCCCTTGTCCATCCAACTGCTTCTGGAAACAGGACCATGCCACAAGATACCCAGAAGCAATCCCCTTAAGGACCACTACAGCTCCTGCAGTGGCAAAGGCCCTCCTGGGAATATTTTCCAGAGTGAGCTTCCCTGAAGAGGTAGTATCAGACAGGGGTAGTAACTTCATGCCTGCATACTTAAAAGCAATGTGGAAGGAATGTGGTGTAACCTATAAATTCACCACACCCTGTCATCCACAAACAAATGGACTCATTGAGAGATCTAATAAAACTCTCAAAGGTATGATTATGGGACTCTCTGAAAAACTCAGAAGGAGATGGGATGTTCTCCTAACATGCCTCCTTTTTGCCTACAGGGATTTATCCCAGCAAGGAGTGGGCTACAGCCCCTTTGAAGTCCTTTATGGTCTCCCTATTAGGGGTCCACTTGTACTTGTCAAAGAGGGGTGGGAGCAGCCCCTGAAGCCCAACAAACAAGACATTGTGGATGATGTGCTTGTCCTAAGAACTAGAATGGCTGAGCACATGAAAAAGGCCACTAAAAACCTTTAGGCCAGCCAAGAGCTTCAAAAACAATGACATGACCAGAATGCAGTCCTGACTGAGTACCACTCAGGACAGAAGGTGTGGGTATTGGAGCCTGTGGTACCAAGAGCACTCCAAGTCAACTTGAGTGGACCACATCCTTTTGTGGAAAAGAAGGGTGAGGTCACCTATTTGGTAGATCTTGGAACGCCAAGGTACTTCATGTCAACCACCTTAAACCCTACTGTGATAGAGCAGATTTGACCCTACTCATGGCCTCTGATGAGGGGCAGGAAGAAGAGAGGGACCCTCTCCCTGACCTCTTCTCCAGTGCTGCAGCTGATGGCTCAGTGGAGGGGGTTGTCTTTGCAGACTTCCTTACAGTAGAGCAAAGGGAAGACTGCAAGAACCTCCTAGGCCAATTTTCTGAACTCTTTTCACTCACACCTGGTCAGACTATTTGTTGTGAACATACTAATGATGCTGGAGACAGTTTGCTTGTCAAAAGCAAGATTTATAGTCAGCCGGACCATGTCATAGAACATATTAAATCGGAGGTTCAGAAAATGTTGGACCTAGGTATCATTGAGCACGCAGACACAGGGGTGCTTGTCCCCAAACCTCATAGTCAAAATGGAAAATGGGAAATGACGTTTTTGTGTTGACTACAGAGGGTTCAATACAGTTACAAAAACAGATGCTCACCCTATACTCAGGGCAGATGAGCTGCTAGATACACTGGCATCTGCCAAGTATCTGAGCACCTTTGACTTGATTGCAGGGTGTTGGCATTTCAAGCTATCAGAGGATGCTAAACCAAAAACTGTATTTTCAACCATTAGAGGGCATTATCAATTCACAGTTATGCCCTTTGGTCTGAAAAAATGCACCTTTCACGTTCCAAAGGCTGGTGAACACAGTCCTCCCAGGTCTGGAAGCATTCTGTGCAGCATATCTAGATTAAATTGTTGTATTTAGCTCCACCTAGGATGACAACCTGGTCCACCTGTGGAAAGTTTTAGAGGCCCAGCAAAACCAAGGCCACACTATCAAGGCTTCTAAATGCTCAATAGGGCAGGAGAAAGTGGCTTATCTAGGACACCTAGTTGGTGGCGAACAGACTGAACCACTTCAGGGAAAGAGCCAGACTATTTTAGACTGGGTTCCCCCTACTACTCAGACCCAGGTCAGAGCCTTATTTGGTCTCACTGGATATTACAGGACGTTCATTAAGAACTATGGCTCAGTTGTTGCCCCTCTTAATGACCTCACCTCTAAGAAAATGCCCAAAAAGGGATTATGGACAACCAGCCGTCAAAGAGCTTTTGAGGCGCTTAAGAAGGCTATGTGTACTGTACCTCTCCTAAAAAGCCCACATTACTCCAAAAAAATCATTGTCCAAACAGATGCTTCTGAACTAGGGGTTAGGGCAGTGCTTTCACAACTAAACTCAGAGGGCCAGGATCAACCTGTTGCTTTTAGAGCTATTAGAGAAAAGCGTTGGTCAGCCATAGAGAGGGAGGCCTTTGCTGTGGTCGGTGCCCTGAAGAAGCTGAGACCATAGTTATTTGGGACTCACTTCACAGTTCAGACAGACCACAAACCCCTCTTATGGTTAAACAGATGAAAGAAGACAATAATAAATTGTTGAGGTGTTCCATTTCCCTACAGGGGATGGACTTTACAGCGGGACTTAGACATGTGAGTAACCACTCCATTGTAGATGGACTCTCCAGATATTTCAACTTAGACAATGAAGACTCATCTGGGCAAGGTTAGCCTTATTGTCCCTCGGTTGGGGGATGGGGTTGTGTAGGAAAGTACATCCTTCTTGGCATGTTACCCCCAATTTCTTCCTGTTTGTCACTGTGTTTTTACTTTCTCACTGGGACCTGCTATTCAGGACCCCAGTGCTCATAGTTTGTGGCCTATATGTCAGTATGTTTTACTGTGTTGTCAGTATGCTTTACTGTTTCACTAGAAACCTTCTAATCAGAACTCCAGTGATTATACTCTTTATGTTTCCAGATTTGTCACTATAGTCTAGTGACCACTTATTTCATTCCAGATTGGCATACTGGATCCCCCTTCTAAGTCTCTAGTATATGGTACCTAGGTACCCAGGGCATTGGGGTTCCAGGAGATTCTTATGGGCTGCATAATTTCTTTTGCCACCCATATGGAGCTCATAAAAACACTTCAACCAGGTCTTCAGGACTGCCACTGCAGCCTGAGTGAAATAGTGCAAACACTATTTCAGAGCTATTTTCACTGCACCAGGTAACTTATAATTCACCTATTTAAACTTCAGTTCCTGAATGCTAAGTGCAAAGTTACTGTGTGCGAGGACACCCCTGTACTAGCAGAGGTGACCCCACATTGTCCAGGACCAATTTCCCAGACTTTGTGAGTGCAGGGATGCCATTATAAGTGTGCACTACATATAGGTCAATACATATATATAGCTTCACAATGGTAACCCCAAATATAGCCATGTAAGATGTCTACTGGGATTGAGAAATTGTACCCCTAATCTGATTCTGGTATTGGAGGGGCAATTCCATGCACTCTGGGGGCTCCACCGTGTTCCCAATGTTGTTCCCGCTGCTGCCACCTTCCAGACAGGCTTCTGCCCTCCTGGGGCTTGGTCAGCCCAATCCCAGGAAGTCAGAACAAAGTATTTCCTTTAGGAAAGGGGTGTTACACCCTCTCCCATTTTGAAATAGGTGTTACAGGCATGGGAGAGGTATCCTCCAAGAGCCTCTGGAAATGTCATCAGAGAACCCTCCTGATAGGTGCTTACCTGGTTAGGTGACCAATCCCCCTCGCACGGCTACTTAGGGCCTCTCCTCTGGGTGTTTCCTCAGATTCGGTTTTGCAAGATTCCAGCAGCACTTCTTTGCAACCTCTGCTTCACCTTCTACCGATGGATCAACCGCACAACTGCTCCAGGAACTCTACAACTGCAACAAAGTATCCAAGAAGGCTACTGCAAATATGTAACTTCAGCTCCTGCCAGCAACTGCAACAGTTTCCAGGTTGTGCACGCTCCGAAGACTGCCTGTCTTCATCCTGCACCAGAATGACTAAAGGAATTTCCTGTGGAGTAACAGAGTCACTTCCATGCTTCAGCAGGCACCTCTCTGCACTGACGACCAGTACTCTGGTTCCCCTCTCCTGACGATGAGCATTAGTGCTGGAAACACAGATGGTGGACCAAAGTGACCCAGACTGTCCCAAGGTCCAACTGTCCAAATTAGGTGGAGGTATGATTTTGCTTCCCAGAGCCAGACAGTACTCCTGTGCATTGCGTATTTTTCAGCTCCTAGGGCTTTTGTGCGCTTCTTTAAGGAATCCTCCGTGCACAGGGTAGCTCAGGTCTCCAGCACTCTATCATGTGATGCTCATCTCCCTGAGTTGTTCTCTGGCAGCGTGGGATCCCTGTGTGTAGTGCTGCACAACCCCAATTTGCAACTCCTTTGTCCCCATGTCCTGGGACTCCTGTGGGTGCTGCCTGGTCTTCTGAGCACTCTCTGAAGTGCTGAGAGCCCCATCTTTCTCCTCAGTCTGAGCTGAGACTCCCAGGTCCCACCTGGGTCCAGGTAGCACCTTTTTCCTCCAACTGCGTCTTTTGTGTGGGCCAAGGCTTGTTGGCGGAATCCAATGACAAAAACCCACCTGCACTCTTCTACTCGACGTGGGACATGTCTTGCACCAAGCAGGAACCCGTAGCTGGCTTCTTTGGTGCATCTCTGATTTTTTTCTCCTAATCAGAGCTCCTGTTCTTCCTGGATTCTATAGCTGTTCTTAGACTTGGTCTCCTCTCTCCACAGGTCTTAAGGTCCAGGAATCTATTGTTGGTGTCTTGCAGTCTTGCTTGGTTTTTGCATAATCCTTCATCATGACTCCTAGGGGCATATTTATACTCTGTTTGCGCAGGAATTGCGTCGTTTTTTTTTACGCAATTCCGACGCAAAACTAACTCCATATTTATACTTTGGCGTTAGACGCGTCTAGCGCCAAAGTCCATGGAGTTTGTGTCATTTTTTAGCGTGGACACCTACTTTGCGTTAATGATATGCAAGGTAGGTGTTCCTGTCTAAAAAATTGACTCCGAGGCATGTGCGCCGTATTTACACTCCCGGGCAAAATTCACGCCCGGGAGTGGGCGAGTCAAAAAAAATGACGTACGGCTGCTTTTGCGCCGTTTTTTAGCGCCTGGACAAGGCAGGCGTTAAGGGACCTGTGGGCTCGGAAGGAGCCCAGAGGTGCCCTCCCATGCCCCCAGGGACACCCCCTGCCACCCTTGCCCACCCCAGGAGGACACCCAAGGCTGGAGGGACCCATCCCAGGGACATTAAGGTAAGTTCCGGTAAGTATTTTTTTATATTTTTTTTGTGGCATAGGGGGGCCTGATTTGTGCCCCCCTACATGCCACTATGCCCAATGACCATGCCCAGGGGACAGAAGTCCCCTGGGCATGGCCATTGGGCAAGGGGGCATGACTCCTGTCTTTGCTAAGACAGGAGTCATTTCTATGGGGGTTGGGAGTCGAAAAAAATGGCGCAAATCGGGTTGAGGCAAAAAATTTGCCTCAGCCTGACTTGCCCCATTTTTTGGCGCCTAAGCTCCATATCCCCCTACGCCGGCGCTGCCTGGTGTACGTCGTTTTTTTCCACGCACACCAGGCAGCGCCGGCGGCTAACGCCGGCTAACGTCATTGATTAAATACGGCACCCGCATGGCGCTTCAGAATGGCGTTAGCCGGCGCTAATTTTTTTGACGCAAAACTGCATTAGCGCTGTTTTGCGTCAAAAAGTATAAATATGGCCCCTAGTGTCTTCTGAGGAAACTTGCTGTAATTTACTCCTGTTGTCGTATGCACTTGGGTGGGGTACTTTACTTACCCTTGGTGTTTCCTTACACTCCCAGCACCCCTCTACACACTACTCTTGCCTAGAGGGGAACCGACTTTCACATTCCTCTATTTTAGTATATGGTTTGTGTTGCCCCAAGGCCCATTCTAGCCTATGGTGATTTTCACTGATTGCTCTATTTTATGACTGTGTACTTACCTGATTTTGGTTACTAGTGTATATTTTATGTGTTTTACTTACCTCCTAAGGGACTATAGCCTCTAAGATATTTTTGGCCTTGTGTCACTAAAATAAAGTACCTTTATTTTTGGTAACAGTGAGGTGGTCATTACAACCATGGCGGTCGGTGTTAAAGCTACGGTAAGACCGCCAACAGGCCTGCGGAAAAAAATTGGAATCATGACCGTGGCGGAAACCGCCAACATAGACAGCCACTTTAACACTCTGACCGCCAAGGCGGTACAAACAAACACCGTGGCGGTAACCACCAACAGACAGGCGGAGGACAATGTACCACCCACAGAATTACAACAGTCCAATCCGCCACCTTTTCTGGGGCTGTTTCACTGTGAACAAAAACACTGCGGAAACAGGACTTGGAAGGGAAAACGCTCACCTGTACACACCCCACGAGGAATCAGGACGCCATGGAACCCGAGCTCCAGATACTGCCAGCCTTTATCTTCCTGCTTCTCTACCAGGAACAACAACGATGGCGGCGAAGACCACGGTGAGTACTGCACCTACGACACAGGGGAGGGGGGAGGGAAAAGAGAGTTACACATACAAGCAACACCCCCACCCCCACCCTCACCCATGACAACACACACACTAATACATCATGATACATTACAGTTACACTCCCCAACCCCCCCTGGAAGAATGCAAGGACAAAAGGAAATGAGTCGAATGATTGTAATATATTCAAATACATGAATCAAAAATATATAGATATATAAAGATATTCACACTATAAACAAATATATACACCAAGAATACAAGTCCAAGGGATTCCACCATCATAGTCCGTGGACCACTGGGACCAAAATGCATGGGCAAGGCCCACACTCAATACCCGAACAAGACAGAGAGAACACTGCTGGGGCATCAGATAGAAATAAAACAGGCACCTCAGCGGGAAGGGAAGGGGGGCACCTCAGCCGGATGAGTGCACGACGCCAGATCCATGAGGGGGCTCCATGCCCATTGATGTATCCTGGGGAGTGCAAGGCCACAGTCTCTCAAGTCTCTCCAGTGGGATGTTTGCCCACTGCTTTATCCTGGGGAGTGCAAAGCCACAGTCGCTCAAGTCTCTCCAGTGGGTGGTTTGCCCACTGCTTTATCCTGGGGAGTGCAAAGCCACAGTCTCTCAAGTCTCTCCAGTGGGTGGTTTGCCTGCTGCTTCATCCTGGGGAGTGCACAGCCACAGTCTCCCAAGTCTCTACAGTAGGTGGGTTGCCCACTGCTGCATCCTGGGGAGTGCAAAGCCACAGTCTCTCAAGTGGATAACAGTCTCCACTGGTTCTGGAGGGGGCTTTGTGCCTAGAGTGCTTCATCCTGCCAAGGACTGAGGTAGTGGATGGATCTCTCCACTGGTTCCGGAGGGGGCTTTGTGCCCAGAGTGCTTCATCCTGCTTGTGGCGGCCTCAGTAGCGTCGGGATCTTTGGCGCTCACTGGCCTGCTGTGCTGGTGGCGGTGGTGTCCTGTTCAGCGTTGCTAGTGGCGGCAGTGTCCTGTTCAGCGGTGCTGGTGGCGGCGGTGTGCTTGGCAGCAGTGCTGGTGACAGCAGCGTCCTGTTCAGTGGTGCTGGTGGCAGCGGTGTCCTTGGCAGCGGTGCTGGTTGCGGCGGTATCCTGTTCAGAGGTGCTGGTCGCAGCGGTGTCCTTGGCAGCGGTGCTTGTTGCGGTCTGGTCCACTGTGCAGGTTTTCCCAGACTTGCCGGTTTTACTGTACCCCTTCCCCACCTTGGATGGTGGCGCAGCTGTCTCCACACTCCCAAATGTACCCCTGGGAGTGGCTTTGGTGGCAGATTTTTCTCCTCTCTCCTGCCGGGCACTGGGCAACTTTTTATGCTTTTGAGGTGGGGGACTGTCCGTGCTCTGACTCCTTGCCACACTGGCTGCCCTGTTGCTTGGCGCACTCCAGAAGCCGATTACTACTGGCACCACTGTTCCCGCAGATGTTGTGGCTGAGGCGCTGGGTTGGGACCTGGAGAGATGGGCCCTAGGAGACTGAATGGGTGGGGGAGGTGAGGGAAAGAGGTCAAGGTTGGACAGGAAAAGTTTTTTGGGCACACTGGGACGGGTAGATGGAGGGGGTTTGGGAGTGGAGGAAGAGGTAGTGGTTGTAGGAGGTGTACGTTTGCTGACTTTGGGTAAAGGTGCATGGGCTGGAGGCTGTCGTTAGGCGGATGGCTGTTGGGTGAGTGGGTGGCTGCGTTTGTGTACCTTGGGAGGTGATGTCACAGACACACTGGGGGAGGACACAGGGGATGTGTGAATGGTAGTGGGGGTGGTGAGTGCACATGAGCGGGGTGTGCTGATGGGTGTGCTGGTGATGGCTAATGATGTAGTGCATGCAGGTGTGAGTGGAGACGAGACAGGGAGAGAGGAGGGAGGAGGGAGATGAGGAGGAGGGGGACACAGTGGAGGCAGTGGATGTTGGTATGTCTGCATGTGTATGATGCTTGCATGAGTGCCTGTGGGATGTGTGGTGCTTATGTTCGCCTGAGCTTCCCTTGTGTGTTGACGTGTAGGCTGAGGTACAGGGGTTTGGGTCTGGGTGGAGGAAGTTGGAGGGGGGATGCTAGGAACAAGGACAATGGCTGCCATCAGTGCTGAGGCCAGAGTCCGAAAAGCTCGCTGTTGGGCTGCTTGACCATAATGAATGCCCTCCAGGTATGCATTGGTTTGTTGCAACTGTCTCTCTACACCCTGGATGGCATTCAAAATGGTAGACTGCCCAACAGTGAGGGACCTGAGGAGGTCAATGGCCTCGTCACTGAGGGCAACAGGGGGGACAGGGGCAGGGGCTGAGGTGCCTGAGGCGAAGGAGATGCCCACCCTCCTGGGTGAGCGGCCACGGGGCAAACGCTGAGGGGCTGCTGGGAGGAAGGTGCTGGTAGGGGGGTGGCGGCTGTAGCTGTAGATGCAGGGGCACAGATGGGAGGAGGAGTCCGTATCGCTGGTCTCAGCTCCTGTCCCCGCTGTGGAGTTTCCCTCGCCCTCCGTCCCACTGGTAAATTCAGACTCCGTTGTGTCGCCCTTCAGGGCCATGTGGGATGCAGCTCCCTCCTGCTCCGGTGCCACTGCTCCTCCGTCTGATGATGCTAATGCACACAAGAACAGGAAGAACACAAAAAGGGGGGGAAGAAAGAAGAAAGGCATGTTGAGTGCATGCAATACCGCTACCGTTGGCGGACACTAAAGACACAGAAGCCCCCTGCGCTACACCGTGCACTTGGAGTTTCCTAATCAATCACAGGGACATGGGTTACAAGGCTATGCCCAATTGCTGCACACATGGATGTCACAAGAGCCTGACTATGTGTAGTTGGCTCTGTAGACAGGTGGGGTGCCACAGGGCCTGCCTTTAGAAGGGACATTGCCTACTAAACTCGCCCTGGCCTAGGGGAAGCCACAGCCCACCTCCCCCACCCAGACACCTACAATGCTCGCTGAATCAGCTGAATGAGAGTGTACTCACCCCCTTGTGGCTGCTGTGATGCCCTCAAGCGCCCATCCAACTCCGGGTACGCCACCGCCAGGATCCAGAACATCAGGGGGGTCATGGTGCGACAGATACCCCTCCCACATTGGGAGGCCATCCCCAGCTGGGCCTCCGCCGTCTTCTTGCTCATTCAGCGAATGTCCTCCCATCGTTTTCGGCAGTGGGTGCTCCGTCTGTGGTAGACCCCCAGGGTCCGGACTTCCTTGACCATGGCACGCCAAATATCCTTCTTCTGGTGGGCGCTGACCTACTGGAATAGTACAGAGGAAAAGGAGAAGATATAACCGTCCGCACTGTCACAGTCATTGGCCCGCATCCCTACCCTTGCCATGACACACATGCACTCACGTTGTTTTATGCACGCCTCATTCTCCCCCCCCCTATCTTTCATCCACACCACTCCAAACAGCCATTGTCCATACAGCATGCTCACATTGTACTCACCTGTTTGTCTGGAGGACCATAGAGTAGCGTGTACTGGGGGAAGACCCCATCCACTAGTTTCTCCAACTCCTCCGTGCTGAAGGCAGGGGCTCTTTCCCCAGACACACGAGCCATTGTCTCGTCCAGACTGAGGTCACAGCAGCACTTGCAGTGTAGGTCCTCTCCTGTCGAAGATCAGGTATCAAGTGATTGAACAGAGAGAAAATGGCGGTCACGTCCGCAGCAGTGCGTACCGTCACCGCCGCCGTACATCGTCATTGGCTCCTGGGACCCATAGGGTCCAATGTTAACCAATGCAGGATTGCGCAGTGGTCTTCGACCACCTACCGCAACGGTGTACAACGCAAATGCAATTACCTCATATCCCCTTGTCCCACTTTACAGGTCAGGCAGCCGCCATTTCAGGGGCCCACATGGCATTATTTTGGACTGCGTCACACATATCTAGGCCTTGCTTAAACACTAATACATCCATATGTCGATTTGCAAACTTTTTCCGATTAAGTTGTGTTTACGTACCTCAGAGTTGGTTGACTCTCTGCTCGCTGTTCTCCTCCATAAGCAACGTCCGCTGGGGCAGGTGAGGAGATGGCGGCATCCTCCGGTGTACAGACCGCTGGTGAACCTGTCGACAATGGAGGAGTGACATGTGATCATCACCTACAGACATGATCGTACCACAATCCTGGAACTGTGTGCCCAGTTGGAGCCAGACCTCATGTCAGCTATCCGCCATCCCACAGGAATCCCCCCTCTAGTGCAGGTGCTGTCAGTATTCCATTTCCTAGCAAGTGGGTCTTTTCAAACAAACAGTGGCCATAGCATCAGGGATGTCCCAGCCTATGTTCTCCAACGTGTTGTCAAGAGTGTTGTCTGCCCTGCTGAAACACATGCGGAGCTACATCATTTTCCCTCAGGTGGAGGATTTGCCTACAGTGAAAGGTGACTTCTATGCCCTGGGACATATCCTCAACATCATAGGGGCCATTGATGGGACACACGTGGTCTTGGTTCCCCCACACAGGAGTGAACAGGTGTACAGAAACCGGAAGAGTTACCATTCGATGAATGTGCAAATGGTGTGTTTGGCCGACCAGTACATCTCCCATGTGAATGCCAAATTTACTGGCTCAGTGCATGACGCTTACATTCTGAGGAATAGCAGCATCCCTTATGTGATGGGGCAACTCCAGAGGCACCGTATGTGGCTATTAGGTGAGGACATGGACCCTATACAGTGCGAGTAGGTGTCTGGGTCAGAGGATGTCCCTATGAGTTAGTGTGTGTCTAACAGTTGTCCCTCACCATTTGCAGGTGACTCTGGATACCCCAACCTGTCATGGCTATTGACCCCTGTGAGGAATCCCAGGACAAGGGCAGAGGAACGCTACAATGAGGCCCATGGGTGAACTAGGAGGATTATAGAGAGGACCTTCTGCCTCCTGAAGGCCAGGTTCCGGTGCCTCCATATGACAGGTGGTTCCCTATTCTACCAAAGAAGGTATGCCAGATCATCGTGGCTTGCTGTATGCTTCACAACTTGGCTTTGCAATGACAGGTGCCTTTTCTGCAGGAGAATGGTCCAGATGGAGGTGTTGTGGCAGCTGTGGAGCCTGTGGACAGTGAAGAAGAGGAAGCAGAAGAAGAGAACATAGACAACAGGAACACGGTGATCCACCAATACTTCCACCAACACTTCCAGTGAGACACAGGTAAGAAGACAACACTGCCTGCTACATCTGATTTAATTCTACTACCTCTCATCTGTCTGTCATTTTCACACAGTGTATGGTCACTGAGTTGTCACTTTCCCTTACGATTTCACAGATGTGGGTCCCACTGTGTGACATCTGCTTTGTTTCTGCATGGACTAGAGCTGTGTGACATAGGTATGTTGACAATACAATGGACATTGCTATTTCCCTCAGTTATTGCAAATACACAATTGTGAAAGCACAGACTGACTCCAGATTGTTTTGTGATTTGAGGGTGTTTACTTAAGTGATAAATAGTGGAGGGGATTGTAAAATGGTCAGGGGTGATGGTGGAGGAATGTCCATGGCAGAGTCCAGTCTATTAGTCTCACAGGTGCATTGTCCAAAGGGGGATAGGAAGTGGAGCTGGGGCAGTTTAAGTATGGGCAGGGTGACAAAGTGGGACAGAAGGATGACATTCAGGGTAGTCAAATTTCTTGGCGGGGGTCTTGGCATTGCTCTCTGTCTTTGTCCTGGACCTCAGGGACCGCTTGCGGGCGGTTCTCCATCTGCAGGGGGTGGGGTGCTGGTGTGGTGGTCCTGTGGCGGTGCCTTCTGTCCACTAGCGCTGGAGGAGGTGCCGGGCAGTTCATCGTCCAGGCTAGTGTCAGGGGCCCCTTGTTGTGCCACAGTGTCCCTCCTGGTTTTGACGAGTTCCTTCAGCACCCCTACAATGGTGCCCAGGGTGGAATTGATGGATTTTAGTTCCTCCCTGAAGCCCAGATACTGTTCCTCCTGCAGCCGCTGGGTCTCCTGAAACTTGGCCAGTACCGTTGCCATCATTTCCTGGGAATGGTGGTAGGCTCCCATGACGTTGGAGAGGGCCTCGTGGAGAGTGGGTTCCCTGGGCCAGTCCTTCCCCTGTCACATAGCAGCCCTCCCAGTTCCCCTGTGTTCCTGGGCCTCTGTCCCCTGAACCGTGTGCCCACTGCCACTGTCCCCAGGTTCCTGGTGTTGTTGGGGTGGTGGGTTAGCCTGGGTTCCCTGTAGTGGTAGACACACTGCTGATTGACGTGTCCTGGGGACAGAGGGATGGGCCCGCTGGGTGGATGCTGTGCTGGTGTTTCCTGAGGGGGAGGCTCTGAGGTGGCCTGTGACAGTGTCAGGGGAACCGACTGTCCCAAGGTCCCAGACGGGCCGGACTGGTTATCCAGTTGGATAGAGCTGCTGTCATCACTGTGGGCCTCTTCTGTGGGTGGAGTGGACATGTCTGGACCCTCCTGTCTGGTGACGTTTGGGTAGGGGTCCTGCAGGGGTGTAAAGGCATGATTATTACATCTGTGTGTGCCATGGTGTGCAATGGGTGGGTGACCCTGTACCCCAGTGCTTGCATTCCTGTGTAGGACCTTGTGTGATAGTGGTTTAGGGGGGTGTATGGGTATGTGCAGTGGACATGCTTTGGTGATGGATGTCCGTGCTTTGGTGTTACATGCAGTGCTTGGGTTTGGGATGTGTGGTTTGTGATACTGGGACATACGTGAGGAGTTGGAGTGATGGGGGTGAGGGCGAGGGTGGTGGTATGTGATAGCATGCAGGTGAGTGGGGGATGAAGTAGTGAAAGATTTGCCTTACCAGAGTCCATTCATCCAGCTACTCCTACAAGGCCCTCAGGATGCAGTATAGCCAAGACCTGCTCCTCCCATGTAGTGAGTTCTGAGGCAGAGGTGGGGGTCCGCCGCCAGTCCTCTGAACCGCAAGGTGGTGCCTTGTGACCACAGAACGCACCTTCCCCCGTAGGTCATTCCACCTCTTCCTGATTTCTTGGGTGCTGTCCCACTGCGTTGACCCTGTCCACGATTCTGAGCCATAGCTCCATCTTCCTCACTATGGTGGTGTGCAGCACCTGTGATCCGAATAGCTGTGGCTCTACCCAGATGATTTCCTCCACAATGACCCTGAGCTCCTCCTCAGAGAACCTGGGGTGTCTTTGCGGGCCATGGGGTGGTGTGGGTGATGTGTGGGGTGGTGTGTGTTGTGATGTGTGGGGTGATATTTAGAGGTGTGTTGTGTAGGTGCTTGGATGTTGTGTGAGTGATGCTGTAGGGTGCCTGTGGATGCTATTGTTCTTTCTGGTGGTGTCTCTCTCTGGCCTTCTGTTGCAATTGTTGACGTAAGGGTTTTTGGGTGATGTGGGTGTGTGTTTTATATTGTATTGGATGTGTGGGAGTGGTGTGTGTATGTGTATCAAGTGTGTGTATTTCGAATTGTCTAATGTGGATGTGTTTTGTAAATGTGTGTGTATTTTGAGCGCGGCAGTGTGTACCGCCAATGGAATACTGCGGTTGAAAGACCACCGCGTGGATTCGTGGGTCGTGATAGTTTGGGTGTATTCCTGTTGGCGTGATGGTGGAGGTTTTGTTATCGGCAGTTTATCACTGACCTTTGGTGTGGCAGACTTGTGTGGGTGTCTGGATTTTGGTGGATTCCGAGTTGTGGGTCATAATGACCGTGGCGGAATTCCGCAGCCGCGGCGGTGTGTTGGCGGTCTTCTGCACGGCGGTAAGCGGCTTTTACCGCCTATGTTGTAATGACCCCCTTAGTATTGTCTTTCTTGTGTGTGAGTACTTTGTGACTACGGTGGTATTGCAAGAGCTTTGCATGTTTCCTAGTTCAGCATTTGCTGCTCTGCCTACAGCTACCACTAGACAGCCTGGCTTCTAGACACTGCCTACATTTCACTAAAAAGATATAACTGGACCTGGTATAAGGTGTAAGTACCTGTGGTACCTACTACAAACCAGACCAGCCTCCTACAGTATGTGTATGTGTGCTACTTTTCACAGCACCCAATGATCTAGCAGATTGCCATTTCAGTTTCAGGTTGTGCTGGAAGGTGCTCCTTCCTAAACAACTATGATTTCCCCTTCAATGCAGCCATCCTTACACTATGGTGCAAGAGATGCAGAATTGTGGCAGTGCAGTTAATTTGACATTGGCACAGGGTCCGACCCAGGGATTGTCAGCAGGGGTATCATTTGTTCATGTGAACATCATTTTCTACATGACAGTGCCTGATGCCACTAAATTATGGACATACCCAGTTGACTAATGTTGAACTTTGATAAGGGCCTTGAGCTAGTTAGATGGAGATTTGGCAGGTGGTGGTACTGGTAAATACATGGACCCTCGTTACAAGTCTGGCAGTCCTATGACCACCAGACTTCCATTGGCAATATGACCACCGCCAACAGCACAGGTGAAAATTTCACATGTTGTTCATTGGGAAAGCCCCATGGCCAATGGCCTGGCACTGGCTGGTTGCCGTCAGCTTACAGACTGGCAATGCCACCTGTCTTGTGACACCAGCCCAGCATTATGATCAGCGCTACCATCCAAGTATGTTCCTGCTTTTCTGCCAGCCTTTGCATGGTGGTCAAACCACCATACAAAGGTTGGTGGTAATGCGGTGTGGTGTGCCCCTGGGTGCCCCTGCACAGCCCATGCACCTGGAATTAGCAGTGCAGGGTGCCCCATGCCCATGCCCTTTGCGCTTTCCACTGTCTGATTTACAGTGATAAGTGCAGTGTGTGCTGTCACACTAAATGCACCCCAAGATTGTCTCTGGCTATATTGATCCAGCGACAATGTAGAGGTAACTGCCCCATAGAGCTGACATGAGGAGACAGAATCACACCTGCCACCCCAGCATGTTACTCACACTGCCAACCGCGGAGGGTAAACTGCACTAGCAGTCTTACCAATGCCAGACTTGCCCATGCACCAGCCCCCGCCTGTCAATGTGAAATTGTGCACCATGATTTTCAGAGACATACACCATATGTTGTGTTTGTGTGAATGTTTCCCATTCCTATGTGGCTCACATAGTTGCGTCAGAGTTATTGTGGGCTCAGCCTCTATGTGCAATCTGTAGTACATATGTTCTCTAGTGACACAGTACTGATCAGTGTCAATATATGTGGATCCACACTGCACCAGATTAGTTACACTGGGTAGTGCCATGATTCCTGTGATACAAGACCAGCCTAGCAGCTGCACAGACTACTTTTTCCTGCACTCAGACAGGCATTCTTACTGCATGATAAAAAAGTAGCTGCCTTATGAGGATGTGTTGTTTATTTGCAGGGTGGTGTTGCTTCCTGCACTTGTCTGATAATGTTAGGTAAGTTACTATTTTAATGTGTGCTGTACGATGCAAGACGCACTTGTTTCAGCAATGGGACCAGGCAGTTATGAATTGTTTCTGCAAGAGACACCACCTTGACGTAAACCCAGGAATGGTATTGACTGACTTCCTATTCTCTGATGTCTAAGTTGTGTAGGTAGAGTACGCTTAACTACATGCAAGGGATGTTGTGATGACACCGCCACAGGCACAGTAAGTGGACATACCTTCCATCCTGTGTGCTGCATATGTACAAGTTGGTATGTAGTCCTGGTGATTAACATGTGTCCAGGTTGTGTATGTGTTGTGGTGCATGGCACAACCAAGGCGTGTGTACATGTGTTTCTTATGTTTGAATGGTGCAACTTGATTCATGGGCAATTTGTCCCGCTGCACTCATTTCGCATGCATTGAGTGTGCCCTATGTGCCTGACCCCTTTTTGCATTTGTTACATTTGTATTGATTTAGCCCATGCAACTTACCCTACATTGGTGGTGGCCCTTTCCTGCGATTCCAGTGACCAGTTCCACCGGGATGACCGCTGCAACCATCTCCTCCATCTCATCTAGGTTCTCCGGTGGTGCTGGACTGCCACCTCCAGTTTGCATTGCTGTCTTTCTGTTCCTTGCCATTTTGTCCTTAGTTCTGCACTTACAATCATGCCAGCGTTTCTTGCATTCAGGGACAGTTCTCCTCACCTCTGCCACACTGTTTATTTTGTCCACTATTTGCTGCCATAATGCCTCTCTCTTGCAAATTGCAATTTGGAGGTGACGAATAGCTGATGTTGGTCCTCCGTCACCTCTCTCACAAAGATTTCATGATCCTCCTCACTAAACCGACACTTTCTCTTTATCTTATCCTTCTCCTGGAACTTCTGTGTGTCCTCCTGGCTGGTTCCTGTGATATATGGGGTCTCTCCTGGCTTGCTGCCTCCATCGTCCCTCTGCTTTGCAAACATTTCATGCATTAGCGTCTAAAGTTGACGCAAATGTGGGGTTAAAATGGTGCATATCAGTTTGCGACACGTTTCGTGCCGAAAAACAGGTTTGAGTAAACTTTGCAGCACCTACGTCAGTTTGCCATATGACAGGGCACAAGGGTTAACGTCAACATTTATGACTCTTACCATTTCTTAGCGCCATCCTGCATCATAGTACAAATCTGACACCCAGGTGGTGCTAAAAAATGGCGCAAGCCAGCACTAAACTTTTTGAAACAAAACTGCGTTTACGCTGTTTTGTGTCAAAAAGTATAAATGTGCCTCTCTGTACATTCTTCTCATTATTTCCCTGGGCATACAATGGAGCAACTGGGCCAGTAGTGACAGGAACTGTTAATGCTTCTGGACTTAATGAAACATTCTGATTTCTCGTGTAAATTACTCCAGAACTCTGACCTGTAAATACTAAAGAAGTTGTTTGCGATAATGTTACTGGAATATACCTTGGCATTGATTGAGCTTGACTAACAACTTGCACAGGAGTCATTGAATTAAGTGTAGACCCCACCTGAAACATCATTGGTTTCTAGTAAACATGTGGTGTCACCGGTACTGTAATACTTGGTGTGGAACTTACAACAGGAACTGTAGAATAAATTACAGGCTGATCTACAGTCTGAATCATAGGAGTCTGATTTACTGTAATAGCTGGAACATTAGTTGCACCCTGTACTTGACATGCCGTTACAGCAACTGGAGGTGATGCACTTGGACTAGTACTAGTACTTGGACTTGTCTCTTGTACTGCATATGGAGGAGGACGATTTCTCAATAATTGTGTTATAAATGTATCATTATCTGAGTCACTAAAATAAGTCAATGACTTTCTAGCTTCATCTGGCTTCAACTCATTTTCTTCAGGCTCCTTATTCTTTTTTTGTCTTTGGTATGACACTGTTCTCCTTCTCTTTCTCTTGTGTAATTGCAGGATACATTCCAATACCCTGAAAGGTTTCTGTCCTCTAAGGTTTCTGCTCATTTTCCCACCTTGCCTCTAGCAACGTTTTCTCAACCTTTCTCATTCACCTGTCAAATTTTTATTTTTATTGTCTGGCTACTAACTCCCAAATAGCTTAACCTTCAAATTGTGTTGGTCTCAGAGGGGGTTTTACCTAATAAAGTATTCTTTTCAAATTTTCTAAAATTCTCATATTGAAACTTCTATGAGCAGGAAATGCTAAGCTCCCTTTCTTCTCTGTAATTTGGACCACTGTTTTAACCAAATGCATGCTGAAGGACCTTTCTCTTCAGTTAGGGTATATGCAGGTGTACCTTCTGGATGGGCAATTTCTCCTATTCTGGTTGGAATTAACGCATCTCCTCATATTGCACTCTTTAATGTTTTGAAATATTTCATTTTTACTTTTGATTGGACTCAAAACTACAAATTAAATAACAAACAGGAAGTAATTCAAACCCAAAATCCTTTTTGCTTGCTTCTCTCATCCAATAGTTGTTCACGGTTTCCACCAATCCGCTCACAGCTCCTTTTCACCAACCGAGTGGTGTCACACTTACACACACAGTGGCTGACAAAGCCTGACGGACAAATCTTCAAATCTGATTCACACAAAAACTAAATGCAAAATATTGCAAGCACCAAATAAAAATCAAAAAGCCAACTTATCTGCTTACTACAGGTAGGGACACAATCACTTTGGAAGATTTATGGATATTTTGACGGCGGCTTTTAGCTCCGACAGTTACTCACCGGCTTTAGCTTTCTCTCATTTACAAGTAAAATTCGACCAGCAAATTTCAACTCTGACTAATACCAGATCCTCCTTGAGCTCTCAGGAATCAATAAGTATCTGTCAAACTAACATTCCCTTAACACTCACACAAGAAATACTATTTGTCAGCCACCCCTGATTGACCAATCACAGCAGACAAGTTACAAAATTAACAACAACCAAGTGTCTCCCCCACTTGTAATAAACTCTGGAGTCTGAGACAAACACAGGGCCAGTATACCAACAACCACATGAGCGATTTTTAAGCACAACGCGCTACATTCAATTGAAGTGTGCAAACTCCTAATTAAACTACATTGGAGTACACAAACTCCCTATTTCTCTCATACATCACAATTCACCTGCGATTTGCTAAAGCATTACAATCTCAAACCCTATTCAGAACTCAAACAACACTAGGAACACTGGGAATAGACCATATTTCATCTAAACAAGCATTGGTGAAACAAAATTTCATCTAATTAAGCATTGGCAAAACCAAATTTCCAAAAATCAATATTTCAACAAACATTGGCAAATCCAAATATCTCCATTCTTTCCTATGGAGATGAAATCATCAAACCTAGGATGCTTCCCTCCTATGTAGACAGAATCATCCTCTGCTCCCAAATTCTGTGAGTGTGCTGACCTTATATTATTTTATTTTATTATGATAAGATGTCACGTAATAGGGTAAGTCAGCTATTACCCTTAGATGTTGACATGGATCTTTGGACTCAGACATGAGTGAGAGAGCATCCAGTCAGAATATGAGCCAGTAAACATCAAATATATCATCTAATAATCAAAATATTCGATTTATGGTCAGTAATTTAAACACACCATGGACTATTTGGCTACAAATCACCACACCAGTTTAATAAAGGTTAAACATTCACTGCCCTCAAATTAACAATGCTAAAATCATGTTGATCAGGCACAAAACCAAATGATAGAATTACAGAAACATCACAGGCTGTCTAAAACGTCTAAAGAATCTCAATCAGACCAAAACAGTTATCATTAGACACTCTAAAAGAACAACGCAAAACAACAACAGAATCAAGTGGAAAATAGAAACAGCATACATTTAGCTTGTGCAGTTGAATTAATCACAATCAATTAATAAATAATCAAATTTAGACATTGGTTAAAACATCCCTAACTAGTACTCTAATTCGAAAGCATGTGTGGGCTTCATGCATGAATAAAAATAAGTCAAATATTGATTTGGAAAACAACTAACTATGGAACTAACCAAAAACATATTGTTAGATTTTCTAAAGTGAAATACAGAAACTCCTATAAGAAAGACGTATGCACATTTGTTATACCTCTCCTAAATGGATCAGTAGACAGCAATTTCTTCATCAACGGAGCATCTGGTCTTCATTGGGTAGCATCAATATGAGAAACATGCATAGCGAAACAGCTCAGTACAGTTTGGGCATAATTTAACTGAACTGTTAGAAGAACATAATCACTAAAAATGTCGAACTGAAAAGAAGCTCAGAAAATGGAGAACAGACTTACATCACCTAAAGCATTGCTATATTAAAGTCTCAAAATGTAACAAACTAAGCCTCTATTGGACAAGACTATGAATGAGGTGGTTTAGTGTGCAGCCAATCAACTTTCATCTATGCTTCAGATGTATGTCTTTTCATTTTCTGCACTAAGGATGGGTTCACTTTGCCACTCCATTCTTCTGTCTGGTCAACAGCTTCCCTGATTAAATACATTTTAAACGACACAGAAACATGACATGTTGCTTCCTGTCAAACACTAAGGTATTTTGTTAAAAGATATAACTATTAACTTGAGGAAGTACAAAAAAAAGAAACAGGAGCACAAGACAGAATAATGCAAGTCACATAGGATGTTTGATGACATATTATTTTGCAAAGTTAGCACACATTTAACATTGTGTTTCTGGAAAATTACTAAAACTTGGGTTTTTTAACTAATGCTAAGCATGAATAAAATAAAACATGTCTTAATAATTTCTAACTAATAATTGTTTGTAGTACGTTTCTAATCTTCTTTTGTCAGTACATTTAATTATGATTAAACAAAATGCATTTTTATTAGACATTATTATTTTCTAATAATGCACATTGTTTATGGTGTCCGACATGTTACTCATATTAAAACTTCATGTTTATTTTTTAAAACACATTTTTCCACTAGCCTGTTAAACACACATATTATGTTTTAGTGATTCATTTTTATTCATGATGTTTGCTCCTAAACAGAGGTCATCACCTACTAAAGGCTCAGAAGGGAGTCCATCATCCAGTTCCTGAACCAGATTGCACCAAGGTTGCAACCTACATCAGAGAGGCGTACCAACATTTCTCCCGAGGTCATGCTGATGTCAGTCCTCACAGTTTAGCATTGAGGTCAATTCAGACCACCACAGCGCAGAGTGGCAGGAATCTCACAGCCATCTTTTTCAGCATTCCTACCCTGTGTCCTGGATGACATCATCATCTTGATACCCCAGTACATCATGGTGCCTAAGAGACAGCAGGAACAACTGGACAGCTAGCAAGGCTCTTATGCCACATGTATTGAGGGCAATAAATTGCATACATCTGCAATGTGTGCCGCCTGCTGCAACTTCCCACCGGTACCACAACAGGAAGCACACCCACTCAAAAAACATACAGGGAACAGTGGACCATCTGAGGATGTTTGTCAATGTGCTAGCAAATTACACTGGGAGTGCTCATGATGGATGCCTACATCTTCAATCACTCCATCATCAATGAGAGCTTCCAGAATGAGAGATATGGGAGTGGCATACTGGTTCTTAAGTACATCTGAAGTAAATGCAATACCTCATTACAGAAAATAATGTATCATAAAATAGCCAACTCTGTGTTTGGTGACTAACACAATTCATATGTAGGATGGCTGTGCCTAATACTTGTACCACACATCATGGCACATGTGCAATCCAACTCCGCAAGTCCCACATGTTAAGACCCACTAAGCCACTGCGTGTGCTTTTCAATGGTGCAAAGATCCTGAGCATTTTTTTGACTTGTTGGTCTCTGTGGTGTCCCTGTTGTGTCCCAAAAGTATTTGTGCATTGTAACTGCATTTTGGATTGTTTTGTGAACTGTAGTCTTGGGTGTTTGTCTTTTAAGGTGTTTTTAGTTTTAGGTGTAAGGGAATGTTTTTAGGTTAGGTTTAATTTAGGTGAACAGGTTTCATTTGAAGAGGGGTATGTTGGGAGGGGCAGATCCAAGAATCCATCAAAGGTGGAGTTTGGTGGCTTCTTGTGGCTCCTAGTCCACTGTCTGCTGAACTTGATCACCACAGGGGGTAGGGTGAACAAGGGTTACCCTACCTGAGAAAGGAAGCAGTGGTGGGAGAAGAAGCACCTGCATATGAGCAGAGTCTTTGTCGCAGAAAGGATTGTTCATCAACTCAAACACAGATGGGCTGATGTGGTCATGTGGGAGGCATATCTCATTGATCATCTCAGACTGAGAGTCGGTGAGCTTGTTAACAAGTACATTTATATTGTGAGCTTGTAGCTGTGTGTCTTTAGCCTAAATCTGTTTTTACTTTTACAACTCAAAGGGTCATATACTGTATGTTTTGGGTTAGTATGCCATAATACAGGCTAACTCTGTTAAGAAACAAGTTTTGTCCACTGTGGCCTAGCATTAGCACTAATAGACCATGCAGTGCCGGGGAGGCCCAGAGGTGCTTGAGGACCCATCCAGCACTGTGTGGGGAGTTTTTTCACCTGGCCTGCTAGGTCATTACTGACTCGTAATTGTGGGGGCCACCTACCATGTATGTTGCAGGGAAGGGCACACATGCCATCACGCCACATGTTGTACAGGCTGTTTGATATACACCTAAAAATTTAACATACATGTTATTTTGAAAATCTTCACAATTCCTTTATGAGCCCCTACAGGGCATGAATGGATTATGTTTATTTACTGTGCAGTAGTAACATGTAATGAGCTAAGTGAAGACAAAGTACGAGCATGGTTACCGCCCTATACCTCTACCTTTGTTCAGAACATGTATTAATTTCAGAAAGTTCCAGCAAAATTGATACCTTGGAGAGAGTGATCTGGCAATTTATTCTATTTAAATAGCTATCAAAAGCAGGCACCCTTGCATCATGTAAGAAAGAAGGATGGTTTTGAATCTTATATTTACGCTGTGCACTAGAGGCATGATTTGTCTGATGTTATCCATAAACACTGCAACATAGCATACGTATGTCCATCATCAATCCATGTCAACTTTTTCATATATACATGCCCGGAATGTAGATAATACCAGACATATGTCAGGTAAATCTACTGTGCTCTATTTGTACACAGTGTACATGTTCAGTATTCCCAAAGCAATGTACCATGTTTTCTTCCTGTAGGTAGACCTGCATCCTACAGTACTGCTGAGGTGGATACCTTCAGAGATCCCAATGCTATTAGTGTCACCTGAATGTTTACTGTGTTTTGTAAGGATTGTGTGTAATCTCTGATATTGGTTGCAATGAAAGGTCTAAGGGGTATCATCAGTCAGTGGAAAAATATTGTTCAATACATGTAAAATTACAAATGAAGTACGACAAAGTTGAATGTGCAAAAGATAGGGACAAATGTCAATGTGCATGTTTTGCCAATGTATGCAGGCCTACATGATAGATGGCTCTCAATCTTCTGTGGTAATGATAGCCAAACTATGGTGTTGGTTTTTGTTGGACCTGGCTTTTTGACAGGGTCATCCCCAAATTTGTTGCCTCCTTCCTCCTATTTCTTCTGACCTGTTGTTGGTGGCTTTTGAACTCTGGGCACTTTACCGCTGCTAACCAGTGCTAAAGTGCATATGCTCTCTGTGTAAATTGTACTGTTGATTGGTTTATCCATGATTGGCTATTTGATTTACTTGTAAGACCCTAGTAGAGTGCACTATATGTGCCTAGGGCCTGTAGATTAAATGCTACTAGTGGGCCTGCAGCACTGGTTGTGCCACCCACTTCAGTAGCCCCTTACCCTTGTCTCAGGCATGCCATTGCAAGGCCTGTGTGTGCAGTTTCACTGCCACTTCGACTTGGCATTTAAAAGTACTTGTCAAGCCTAGAACTCCCTTTTTTCTACATATAAGTCACCCCTAATGTGTGCTCGAGGTAACCCCTAGAGCAGGGTGATGTGTGGGTAAAAGGCAGGACATGTACCTGTGTAGTTTATATGTCCTGGTAGTGTAAAACTCTTAAATTCGTTTTTACACTACTGTGAGGCCTGATCCCTTCATAGGCCAACATTGGGGCTGCCCTCATACATTGTTAAAGTGGCAGCTGCTGATCTGAAAGGAGCAGGAAGGTCATATTTAGTTTTGGCCAAAGTGGTAATACAAAATCCTGCTGACTGGTGAAGTTGGATTTAATATTAATATTCTAGAAATGCCACTTTTAGAAAGTGAGCATTTCTTTGCACTTAAATCTTTCTGTGCCTTTCAATCCACGTCTGGCTAGGTTTAGTTGACAGCTCTGTGTGCATTCACTCAGACACACCCCAAACACAGGGTACTCAGCCTTACTTGCATACATCTGCATTTTGAATGGGTCTTCCTGGGCTGGGAGAGTGGAGGGCCTGCCCTCACACAAAGGACTGCCACACCCCCTACTGGGACCCTGGCAGACAGGATTGAACTGAAAGGGGACCTCGTGCATTTCTTAGCCACTCTTTGAAGTCACCCCCACTTCAAAGGCACAATTTTGTATAAAACAGGGCCTCTGCCCTACCTCATCAGACACTTGCTGGAGAAAAAACCTGAACCAGAAACTACATCCTGCAAGAAGAACTGCCTGGCTGCTCAAAGGACTCACCTGTCTGCTTTCTACAAAGGACTGCTGCCTTGCTGTTGGCCTGCTGCCTTGCTGAACTCTTGTCTGGCTTTAAAAGTGCTCTCCAAGGGCTTGGATAGAGCTTGCCTCCTGTTCCCTGGAGTCTCAGGACCAAAAAGACTTCTCTTTTTCATTTGGACTCTTCGTGCACCGAAAATTTTGACGCACAGCTTGCTCCGCGGCGAGAAAATCACCGCACGCCAACGCTGCTCGATGCAACGCCTACAGGGCGGCCGGAACTTTGACGCATGGCCTTGCATGGACAACTCCGCCCGACTTCCAGAGGGGAAATCGATGCGACGCCTGCCGTGAGAAAGAAAATTCCACGCACAGCCTCGCGGAACGACACGCAGCCGGAAACCAAGCCGAAGAATCCACGCACAGACCCTGGGACATCTGGTAATCCCGTGATCCATAGAAGGAGACGGTCCACGTGCCGGAAAACGACGCACGTCATCCCAGAGTGAAAAATAACAACGCAAGTCCGTGTGTGAAGGGGCGTAACCCACGCACACACCATTTTTCCTCCCATAGAACGACGCACGTCTCCCCACGTGAAAAATAACGACGCAAGTCAGTGTGTGAAGGGGCATAACCAACGCACACACCATTTTTCCACGCATCCCCTCTTCTGCGGCCCTCTGCGGAGATTTTCCACCCAAACCAGGTACTTTGTGCTTGAAAGAGACTTTGTTTACTTTTTAAAGGCTTAAGACACTTCATATCACTTTTTAGTGATATCTTTAAAAATTCATATTGCATCTTTGATCGTTTTGTTGTGTATTTTTGTGATGCTATATTATGTTATTGTATGATTTATTGCACGAATGCTTTACACATTGCCTTCTAAGTTAAGCCTGACTGCTCGTGCCAAGCTACCAGAGGGTGGGCACAGGATAATTTGGATTGTGTGTGACTTACCCTGACTAGAGTGAGGGTTCTTGCTTGGACAGAGGGTAACCTGACTGCCAACCAAAAATCCCTTTTCTAACAGTGTTAATGGCACATGTACCAACACCAGCCCTGAGACCAACAGATGATCATAACTTAAAATGTCTATCAGCCATATCCTGGACCAAAAATAACAAATATGTTCAAAAAGTATATGACAGAAAAGGTGCATGAGTTAGGCTGAGAATTTCAAGAGACACAGGCCCTGATTCTAAGCTTGGCGGGCGGCGGGAGCCGCCCGCCAAGCGGGAACCGCCAGAAGACCGTATCGCGGTCAAAAGACCGCGGCGGTCATTCTGGGTTTCCCACTGGGCTGGCGGGCGACCGCCAAAAGGCCGCCCGCCAGGCCAGCGGGAAACACCCTTCCCACGAGGAAGCCGGCTCAGAATGGAGCCAGCGGAGTGGGAAGGTGCGACGGGTGCAGTTGCACCCGTCGCAAATTTCAGTGTCTGCAGAGCAGACACTGAAATTCTTTGTGGGGCCCTCTTACGGGGGCCCCACGCCACCCCATACCGCCATCCTGTTCCTGGCGGGTGAACCGCCAGGAACTGGATGGCGGTATGGGGTGCCAGAATCCCCATGGCGGCGCAGCAAGCTGCGCCGCCATGGCGGATTCCCATGGGCAGCGGAAAGTCAGCGGTACACCGCCGGCTTTCCGCTTCTGGCCGCGGCTGTACCGCCGCGGTCAGAATGCCTGGTGGTGCACCGCCAGCCTGTTGGCGGTGCTACCGCCGACCCCGGCCCTGGCGGTATTTACGGCCAGGGTCAGAATGACCCCCACAATGTTTCCCCAAGTCCAAATTTGAGCAGGACACAGGTGTGGTTGCGGTGTTAGAGATATTCCAGACAACATTAACAATAGCCAATATTACATGTGTATGGGAAACTATACAGAGTGAGCGTATATACAAAATTGATAGTCCTACTATTGTGTGCTCACAACATACTATGCCCATATATGCCGGATACGTTTGTCATCGTTACCAAAATTGGTACAGTGTGAAATATTGAAGGCATGTGCAAACATCACTGCGATTCAAACTGGAAAATGTTTTGGGATCCAAACATGTACCAGAATCCAGGCAGCTAGCCAAACTTGGTAATCAATAAATTTGTTTGACCACGTGAACAAACTTTGCCTCGCGAAACAATATTTCTTCCTAGGATCTATGCCTCATATGTATTTGTGAGGTGGCAAAATTAAAATGAATACTTTATTGGAGCAATACCAGTTGCTAAAAGGCAAATCCCTGTGTGTTGCTCTGAGTCTGTAAGTACATTGTCCCTAGCAATCATCTTACTTGGCTTCACCACTTATCCTACCTTTATCCTGATGTTTGGTAACTGTCATCCAGCATCATGGGTACCTGAGCATCCCTCAGAGTCCTGCATATCAGGGGCATTTGAGATGAGGTGACAGGAGCAATTAGAAAAATACCATGGTGGTTTAAAGTGTGTATGGCTTTGGATGGTTCTACTTCAAATCTGCCTTTCAGATACGCATTGCTAGTGTAGTTGTTCACATGGCAATTTAAGACATCCCATACAGGATGTGAGGATTCCTACCTCCGTGCATCCAGAATAGGTATAGCTAGATGGGCCACATGTCAGCTGTCCACATATGGTAATGAAGTTAAAGGCCTGACTCATGCTGTCATATACCCCATGTCTCATAATTGACACATGCTCATACCTTTGTGGTGTTCTGTTAAGAAAATGGCCAATGTGTAAAGGATCACATGCATGTCTGTTATGTGTTGTCAGCATACAGCCCATAACACAGTCCACCTACTGGTGATGTTACTCATAATGGCTTCCAAAAAGCTGTCACCTTTGGCAAAGACCTGAAAGATACATCACAAGATACTTGTACATATGAGAAATATGGCAAGCATGCACACACTCATCACACTGATATGATTTGAGGTGATGTACATCAAGGTTACATTCCTTCCCGACATGTATGGACAGATACTAGGATATGTAAAGGGCCACATGCTATTGTTTGAATTACACTAAATGAGCCATGTAGTGGACTTCCTGGTCAATATAGAAGAATTGTCCAACAGGTTTGCTTGATGTAGTCAGCCACCTTCCATCTAGGTTTCAACTACTTGGCACAGAGTCAGTCTAGGTAGCAATGTGTGTGGCCTTTTATATTTGCCATATCAGTTACACAATGCAGAGGTAGAATACCTGTACTTGCTAGACATTACTCATTTCACATAGATTATTGGCTATAGAATATACCCTGTTGTCTGGTTCATGATAAACCCCAGTGAGTCTCTAGAAGAAACATATGTGCCATTTCATGTCTACACAACAGCATAATTCCTAATCATTTTCTGTATTAACATGGCCCTCTTTTGATTTGGGCAGACACTGCAATTTCTAATACCTATAATGGCAACACCCGAGTACTTTTACTTTGTTACATTAGGATAAGTATATGTTTATTAGGACGGATGGCCGTGTTTTTTTTGGGATAAAGATGCCACATGTGATGTTCTTTAAAACTGAAGCATAATATTGATTAAAATTGGCCTAGTTCAGCTTGGTCTGATACACATTTCCTTCCTCTCCAACAGGCAACATGACACCTGGCCAGCAAAAGGTCCACTTGACACGTTTACAGAGAATGCTACATCAGGCACGTTGCATGGGCCTACGAATGCATGGATGGCCGTATGTTAGAGGGAAGGCAGCTGGGATCTGTAAGTTTACACCTGAGGGCCCACAAGGATAGGACAAGGCAGGCACCATCTAGGATGTACATGTGGACCATGGTGATGGATCTCTTGTTGTTCCTGGCCCTTTGATCGCTCAGCCAGCTGTAGCACTACAGCCTGTGCCCACAACCACCAGATAGCCCACCGAATTTGAGAGACAAGCCCTGAAAGATCTATCAGACTTAAAAGTTTGCCTGGAGAGATTAAAACTCCAGGTAACCACTCTTTGCAGCAGTCAGTGGATAGGATTGCAGTCCAGATATAGGCCCTCCTCTGATATTCTGCTGTTCCTCTACTTTTTAGATGTTGTGATTATTGCGTAAGGTTTTAGCATAGGTTCAGGATAGGTTGTAGTACAGGGATAGATTAGTTTAGTTTTAACAATTTTAACATTTTATGAGTGAACTGTTGTTAGTTTGGGATATGGTTGGGTAGGTTTTTAAGTGGGTGGGGGGTTTGTGTGTAGGATATGTGTTATTAAGAGAAAACTAAAAAATACAATAAATCTACCTTTGGATAGTTTTCAATGTTTAGGTAGTTTGCGTATAGGTATAGTTTATGTTGTTATTGTGTGAAAATGTGTAAAGGGGGGTTGATGTTTAACATAGACAACTCGATCCCAATCATGAAAAACCTTAACTTCCAAATCCAAACTAATGCCAAAAAACCCACCAGAGGAACCCTCGCGTGCAGACACCTGGTCTCCCACTTCCTCTTCTGCAAAATAATCGTCAAGTTTATCTTCACCTTGGCCACTGACTCCAAACACTACGTCCACCTGGGGGACTTCAATTTCCATCTCAACAATATCAACTACTGCAACTCCAACATCTGAGTGGTAACCTCACTGGTGTCACATTGGCAGGGCTATTGTTGTTTTTGCCTCATGATACCAGCAATGTCAGTTGCAAGGACTGTTCCAATCTCTGGAGTGGAGTGTAGGTGCCTCTAATTGCATTAAAGTTGTCCTTATTAGGGACTGATGCACCTCTAGGGTGCCTGCAATCATATCCATCACCACTCACACCTCATCCAAAATCTGCTGCTGGACTCCTACCACTTGGTGTTGAAATACAACCTGTAGGTCCTCGGAGTCTAAAGCTGTCCTGGGGCTTGTTGATGGGGTAGGTTCAGTTGTAGGTGGTTACCCTGGAGAGTCAATGATGCTGTAAGTCCCTTCCACTCCCGAAGAAAGTGAGACAATGCAATCCAGGATTTTCTGGAAGGTGTCATCCTCCATGGGGGGGGGCAGGATGTCATAGGAAGCAAGTTGGTCTTCCTGAAAAGGCAGCTGGTCAGGAGAAGTTGCTTCTCCTCTGCAATAAAATAAATATTTGTCAATGCTGTTCAATGCTGGTTGTTGATTGTAGTTTTCTGACTGACATACAGTATTTATCCTCATTCACTTTTAACTCAACATTAATGTGTGGTAATTATGTGACTTGTATGCATTGAGAGGAAGTGGCAAAGTAGTTGCCTTACAGATTACAGTATCTGTGCATTGTTCAAATGCCACTGTGTGACAAGGGTGCTTGTTTGTGTAATACCACACATTACAACAGTTACATTGCTTGCTGGTCTACCCTGTAAGCATGGATGCTTTGAGCTAAGGTACACATTCAGCTTGGTGAATGGCACTTCTTTTCATTATTACTATTTCTTACTTTTGTTCATGTATTCACAGAACTACTATGCACATTGCAACAACATTGTCCAAAGTCACCAGTGTACCTAGCATTCCCTGTGGCCACTACTCAGGTCACAGCTCCTGTAAGAGTGAACAGTGTTTGTTGATGTATTCATGGCAGTCTGCCTTGTTATGCTCTCTGACATGCACATTGTGTATTCATGTAGCCAAGGCTCATAATGCTCATGAATTTACTCTACTCTGCACAGCTAGCAGCCTCATAATCTGCAGATATGTGCAAGTGCATGTACTTACCATGGGTGTGCTCCCTGTCTAAACAGTGGCCAGTTTGTGCAAAATCTGAGGGGATATACAAGATAAAACTGGGAAGATATCTAGAACTGACGCTCAGCCCATTTTATTGTTGCCATAGTTGATTATCTACTGAGTATAACACATTGTTAGACTCATCCCCACTCCCTTAAACAGGTACATGACTCCTCTGGCAATCCTTATTTCGGCTTAGTGACTCCAGTTACTGACACACGCAGATGGGAGCCTCATCAAAAGTTGATTCACATGTGATGCCAAAGCCTGCATTTAAATTCACCTCTTCCAATTGCCTAACATGTCTGTGTGGATTTAAGAGATATGTATCAGTCTAACACAAACATGCTAGTGTTTTTCATTATGCGTGACATGTACCTACCCTGATTTTCCAGCAACTTTACGAATACAGGCTGAAATCACCACAGATTCCTGCCCATAGATATGACAACCTAGCCCATTCTGTCACTTTTAAATTCACTGCTATCCTCCTGCTTTGACATGTGTATCATGGTACAATGTTTCTTCTTCCATCCCCCCGGCATGTGCTACATCTTACCCTCGTGCACATCACATGTTTGATGTAGCACACCAATGCCCTCATCTATGTCATTCCTTCCCAGCTGCAACAGATGTGTTACACTATCAAACACAGTAATGGGTGTACATAGCTCAGGCTACTTTGCAGTACACATGCCACTTCTCACTTCCTTGCAATGCAGTGGACCCCACCTCAGGTCCTCTCCTCTAATGACCATGGCTGCCTTCAAGTTGCTGGCCAGTTTTTCCTTGGTCCTGCGCTTGTAGTCGTGCCAGCACTTCTTGCAGTCTGTCACTGTCCTTTTGACTTGCCCTACACTGTTGATTTTATTCACTATGTACCCCCATATGGCCTCTTTCTTCCCTAATGACAATTTTGAGTTGACAAATTGTTGATGTTCATACTTTGTCACCTCTGTTATGATAACTCTGACTGGACATCCTTGGTGGTGCTGGGGTTGTTGTGGTTGTTACACTGGTTGCTGTTTCCTGCTCAATATTTTCCTTTCTGTGAATGGATAAAACTTTTTTTTTAGATGCGTCACTTTTTGGAGGATTTCTGATGCATTACACACTCAAAAGTGACACACAGGTGAATTGCCATGCTTTATGTGAAGCAAAACAGCCATCCTTCACTTATTCAGCGCAGACATCAGTTTTCCTTGCGACATGCCTCCTAAGGAAACAGAATTTTTTTGACGCAGCCAGGATCTTATGCCGTGGTGTGCTGCATTGTAAATATGAACCATCCATTGCGTAAGAAAGTGTCGCACTAAAGCATAAGTTATTTTGACGCATCACTGCCGCAACGCAGCGATGCATCGCTTCTTGAAAATATGTCCCTAGATCTCTGGGATCCAAAGTCAGCACACTAGGAACATCCAGATATGGTCTCATTCTGATACAAAATACTCAGAACCAGTGTCTATCCCTAAGTCATGTCTCATCAGTGCTGCACATTACCCACAACTACACTAAGCTGTGAATCTCAAAAGGAAAGACACAAATTAAGGGGTACCTCCTATCAAATCGTTTTATGTGAGTGGTATTGATTGTCATATTTTCCTGCTTTGTCTCAGCTGCATCTAGGTGGGCTCCATTGATAAAGTTTGTAGAGAGAAGAAGAATCAGCCTAAACAACGAGTCAGTGGAAAATAAAACAAGACTCGCGGTGGACAGCACTTTTTAATTGTATATGTGAACTCATTTGGATACTATAGCATATCACAGCACCATTTTTACTTATTTGTTGAACTAACAAATATCAGAGTTGCACAGCTCGTTTTTAACATTATTCTTTGGTAATAATACAACTTTTCATAGCGATGCCCATGAATATAATTGACGTATTCTTTCCATGTTACAATCACTTTAGTAATATCATGAGTTTTGGCTTAAATGCCTCAGGCTCTTGTACACTCAGAGACACGTTGTCATTGCAAGTTTCAGTTGTGTCTGGACGATAGAGTTCGTGCCACCTCCTATTACCTAACGCCACCGATATTGGTTAACTAGCAGAAGTGTCATTCCAGTTGTAATGCTGCATTATGCAACTGCAACATTTATAAAACTGAAAAATGAAAATCTTGAAAGTTTCTATTGATCATACCCCTTGGCAGGCGTTTGATGAAATTAGAGATGCTGACATAATCTGAAAAATGTCAGAAGGTACTAATTTGTCTTGCATGTCTTCATTTTTTATATATATTTGGGGTGCGATCTTAATTGAAAGGGAAAAGAAAGCTGCACATGCAACCTTAAATTCATTCAGAATGCAAACATCACATGATGTTTTATAATTCAGGGCTACGACCAATGTCATAATACTGTGATTGCAATAAAAACTAAAGGTAGGCCAGGAAAAGTAGCCACAACTGCCAATGAATATGCACTGACAACAAAGCAAATTGAACAAGCTAGGGCAAAGCCAGTAGCTCTTTGATTTAAAACGAAAATGCTGATTTAGTGTCTTTTTTTATTGACCCCAAACTGAAACTCAAACGAATGCACAAATTCCCCAACTTGGAATGGTAAATAAAATAATTCTTGTGTCCGCTCTGGGTGACCACGAATGTGCATGCATTGTGAAAAATATGTCGTAAATCAGTGGCAACCATTTCAGCTTTTCTTTACTTTACTGCTTCAACATGACTATGGGCTATTTGCAAAAAGTAACATTATAAATATAAAATAAAGAGCATAAGAGTGTGAAAACACAAGCAAGTTGAACAGTTGCATTTTGCAGCTGCCATGCTCCCAATAATAGTGCGAAATCACAATGTAGACCCGAGCACTGAAGAAGGAAATGAGAGAAAGAGGTTCGCCGAAGAGCAAGGAACTAGCAGGAGAGGAGGGACTGCCAGTGCATCCATGCCAAAATAAGAAGGAACTCTAGTTTGCGGATGTTCACATCCTCTAAATGCTGCGAGCTGTACCAGGGCTGAACGGCAGTGTCAGCGCGTCGATCCTTAATAAGGAAACTTAAAGGGGACGCATGTAGGTCGATGAACCTTTTGACTCGTTTCAGATGGTCTTACAATAGCTCTTGAACAGAAATAATAATCAATACTCAATAATCAATAATCATTAGTCAAATCAATAATCAATGGAGTCAGTGAGTATCATACACCATGACCTTTCAGCAATGAATAACACCACCTTTAATAAAAGTTTAGTACGTTTATTTCCCTTATATTAACAATGCTAAAGTCATATAGATTAATCTCAAAATCAAATGACACACATACAGGAATAATACTGGTTGACCAAAGCGATGAAAGTGACAAAAGAAACGCAATCTAACCAAAGCTTGAATCACAATACATTCTAAGATAACAGGGCAAATCATTAGCAAAGTCAGCTGCGATTGGGATATGGCATACATAGACTCAGCAAGATAATTTATCAAACAATAGTCTCTATAATTTGTCTGATGTCATGTGAATACCCTCACTTAACCCAGATTACCATCAGCATATTGGGCTTCATGTAAACAAATATGGAACACAAATTTAGAAAAACATCTAGCTAAAGAAGACTAAGAAAGTCAGCGCAGTTGGTACCTAGAAAGAAAAGGCATAAGATTACATTTCCAGTCATATTGTCATATCTACCTATCCACAGTATGGGTCAGCAGGCAGACTCAGTCTTCGTCCTCAGGTCATCAATTGATCAGCAAAGCATCAGACTCTCAGTCCAAGAGTAATGAGCCCAATGACAGAATCTTGAATCTCTTCTTCTAAAGTTACTCTAGATCTCTGGTCTCGTAAACTGTCTAAGTTCCCTCTGTAGTGTTGTTATATCAAAGTCACCCAAGCTATCCCCTAATTCCCAATTAGTCAATTAATCATACGCTATTACTCTACCCAATAATGATTCTATACCAAATCTATGAATTCTAATATTTCTCCCTTCACACGTCGTTGATTGGTCTGTTTTACGATATTTTCATCATCCGGCTCGTCGGGTATCAAAATTGTTGCATCTTCTTCTGCAGTCAGTGTCTTCATTGTTCGCGTCCTGGGAAAGTACTTCTCACACGCTTTACACACAATTGTTGCAATTTTAGGACACTGTCTCTTGTTAGTTGGTTCTCATAGAAAGTTTCTGCTAAACGTTTCAACAAGACAATGAACATTTCACAGTTAGTTTACTCTGTCAGCATTTTCTACTAATCATTAAGAAATACAGCTTCTGCAAGAGGCCTGGCAAATCTAGGCAAAGACACTCACAATGTTAAGGCCTACAATTAATAGCTAGAGCATACTTCATAACCCTAAATATGACATATTACTACATTAGTCTAGTACACTTTCAATATTTCGTAAGTATTAATCATTAATTAGTACATTTGTGAATACGGGTGACCATTCTGCGAGGTCACAATTTCAAACGTGTGGATTATTTTTCTACGTTATTTCATTTTCTACATAATTCATTATTCGAAACACATAAACACTCATTAATACATTTCTAATTAAGACATCTGCTTCAGCAGCAGTATTTTTTGCCAATGCCTCAAGCCAACTGAAGCATAGTAGTCCATGGCCAAAAAAGGAACTATGTTAACAGGCCCTTTCTGAATATGTATGTTTATGTATTATGTCTGTTGTGCAATGACATTAGCTCTCACCACACAGCTAAAGCTGTTTGAGGTGAGACTAAAAGACATGACTTGGTTAATGGTGTACATAATAAAAATTAGGGGCATATTTATGAGTTTGTCATGCTGTGTAGCACAGCAATTCACCTTAGTGCTCTGTAGTGCGTGACAGGGAAAGGGCAGGACTGTATTTAAGTCAATATGGTGCATTCCTGCCTTTTTCCCTGTGCTGGTGCAATTTTGGCAGCCTATGCCAACGCAGGCACCCTGGCATCATGGTGCCAGGGTGCCTCCGTTGTATGGGGATTGTTTTTGTGCAGAGAGGGGCAACTTCCTGCACAAAAACTATCCCCTAATACATATTCCTCTATGTGTGTTGCAGAATGCAGCACACATAGAAAGAGGAAGTAATTAAGAGAAACAAATATATTTCTCAATATTATACCTCCTGTAGGAAGGCTTAAAATGTTGGTTACTTCCTAGGTTTACCAATTCTGGTAAATCTAGGAATACGTCCAAATCCATGGGAGTTGCAGGGCAACACCCACGGAATGCCTTCCCAGGCAGAGTAATTACAGAGTAAGTACAGAGTAAGACAACACAGCGACTTGTGCTGCCTTACTTTACTTCAGATTTATAGAGCCATTCAGGGCCATGCAAAGTGGCCTTGCATGACACCCTAAATCGCATTTAACGTTTGCAACATGCATGTACCATGTTGTGTGGTGCAAACATGACACAAACCGGCTCATAAATATGCCATATAATATTTGTCTACCACAGTAAGAATCATTATTGTTTTGCAGTTTCTCTGGATGCCGTTTTCAAGTTTTTTTTTAAATTATGAATACCAACTCTCAATGTCTTAGATACTGCAAGACTCAAATTCTGATCTTTGAACATACTACTGCCTTGAATCAAGCCTGAGGGCCAGATGAACTTGGAACTACACACCATGCCTGTTTGTTTTGCACAATATTTGGGCATCATTTTCTATTTACAATTGACTTTTTAAGAATAGATGTCTATGCATACCTCCACCTAGATCGTTGATGTATTTCTTCGCCCCTTTTAGTTTATCTACAAACGTCGGTGTGTGACCATAGCAGTAAACTAATGTGCCTTTTGTTGAAGCAGCTTTAATTACAATCTAGTTTCCTGGGGAGAGGATTACAGACCTCGCTGGTCATGCAGCAGGATTAGAGGCCCTGCCCCCACACTTGGGTTTGACATAGGACAGATGTCAGTTGACATGAAAAATAAACAAGAAAGCACATGTTGTGGTGACAGTGCTAGAACTCAAAACGGATGCAACCTCCACCTGAAGGGATGAGGAAGATGCCCTGAAAGCAAACATTTGCTAAGCCACGAGGTCTGTGTTTGATGTGCAAGTACATTCAAAATTAGCACATCAGAGTGTGACCCATGGAGTGAGCCATTATGATCAGAAAGCTAGGGCTTTATTTTCAAGGTAGCCCCTAATGCAGTTCAATACACTGCACAAGTGAAGGTAGAAAGTTACACTCAAACAGACAAGAGAACTAGATGGCATCTCAGTACTCCACTGGATTGATAAACCATGTGAGTGACAAAGTCACAAGACATTGGCAGAAACATGCTGGTCAAGAAAGCCAATGTTTGAAGGGAGTGGACCCAGACACTACTGTAAGTATTTGTTAGCAGCAGTTCTCCAGACCTAAACCCCACAGGCCTACACATTTGAGAAAAGAGGTGTGAAAAAAGGCCTGGGTGATTGTAACATAGAAAAACTATTGGGAAAAGGCATAAGCACTGCTGGAAGCAGTATCTTCCTAACACCACTAGGAGATGTCTCTTTAAAGCTTGGGAACACATGCTATTCAAAGATCAATCCCTTCCATTGCAAACAAACGTTCCTAGGAAAAGCTAATGCCTCTGCAGCCAAAAGAGTGCACCGTCTGCTCTGTCAACTAAATCTATTTTAGATCTCACAGTTCTGGTACCATAACATGGGAAGTCAGCTTACCTAATGTTAAATTATTCTGACCTCAGAAACAGAATGAAATGAGCACGCCAATTCTCGTACCCATCTAACACCCTTCCAAAAAACACATTCAGATTATCCAGGTAATAGTGCAATACTATACAAGTGTTCCCACAAACTGTGGTATTCTGTTGTGTTCTAAATAAATGACAGATGTCAGTGGTACTGTATTTATACTATACTGTATTTATAGTGCACCTCAGACCCCGAATATGCTCCATCCTTACTTTTCTATCCTTCTATTTTTCTGCTCCCTGACTCCTCCCTTACTGGATCCTTCACTTCAGGCTCCCACCTGGCTCCCACCTGACATGCAAGGTTTAGTGCCCTGAAATTACACTGTCTCTGCAACATTATATCTCCCCACCACTTACACTAAGGGCCTTTGTGAGAAGCAGGTCTTTAGATACAGAGGAAGAATGATGGTCGAGGTAACCAAAGGCTCTTGGTTGCTGGATCACATTTTCTGAATCAGGAAATGTTTTGAGATATTTTATTGTCATTAGAGGCAGCTGTGTCATTGGTCTGTTTCAGAGTGGTCACTTGCAGTGGACGCTCATACTATTGACTGTCTATCTTTCTCTTTTGTTCTTACCTGGCAAGCACCCAGTCTCCTTCCTGGACAGCTGATTTTCTAACCTTCCGACAAGCATCTGCATATTCCTTTAATTTTGCCTTCCTGGTCTGGCCTATTTCTGCCAATTCTTTATGAACAGGAATTTGATGAGCTGGGCTTGTTGAATTTTCCCAGGTGGGTATCTTCATTCACACAGCACAACCTAGCTTTAGGGTGGCAGGACATTTGTCCATGGTGCTGTGAGGCATGTTTCTGTATGCTTGCAGTACTTCATTCAAATATGATTGAACATCTTGCCTTGACTGTGCAGCTTGCTGTACAGTCTTTTTTATAGTGACCGTAAATCTCTCCACCATCCCATTAGCTTGGGGCTACATGGGAGTGATTTTCCGATGACTGATGTTGAGGTGATTTGCAAATTCAGCAAAAACATGTAAATTGAAGAAAGGACTATTATGGTCCTCTTTACAACATTGGCGGTAAATGTGGCTTACCGCTGTGCAGAAGACCGCCAACACACCGCTGCAGCCGTGTAATTCCGCCACAGCTATTACGACCCACAGCTCAGAATCTGCCAAAATCTAGACACCCACACAAGTCCGCCACACCAAAGGTCAGTGATAAACTGGCGATAACAAATCCTCCACCGTCACGCCAACAGGAATACGCCCACACTATCACGAATCCACGTGGCGGTCTTTCAACTGCGGTAAACCATTGGTGGTACACACTGCTGCGCTCAAAATACACACACATTTACAAAACACAACCACATTGAACAATTCAGAATACACACACCTGATACACACACCACTCCCACACACCCAATACATTGTACAACACCCACCCACATCACCCACAAACCCTTACTACCAACATTTTGACAAAGACCAGAGAGACAGGACAGCAAAGACAACACCAGCATACAGAGGCACCCTACACCATCACACATACACATCCACGCACAAAACATCACACACCCCTAAACATCACCTCACACATCACAACACACACCACCTCACACATCACCCACACCACCCCATGGCACCGTAAAGACACCCCAGGTTTTCTGAGGAGGAGCTCAGGGTCATGGGGATGGAAATCATCCAGGTAGAGCCACAGCTATTCGGATCACAGGTGCAGCACACCACCATAGTGAGGAAGATGGAGCTATGGCTCAGAATCGTGGACAGGGTCAACGCAGTGGGACAGCACCCAAGAACAAGGGATGACATCAGGAAGAGGTGGAACGACCTACGGGGGAAGGTGCGCACCGTGGTCTCAAGACACCACATCACGGTTCAGAGGACTGGCGGCGAACCTCCACCTCTTCCCCCACAACTAACAACATGGGAGGAGCAGGTCTTGGCTATACTGCATCCTGAGGGCCTCGCAGTAGTAGCTGGAGGAATGGACTCTGGTAAGTCAATTCTTAACTATTACATCCCCCACCCTACCTGCTTGCTATCACATACCCCCAACCTCACCCTCACACCCATCACTCCAACACCTCACATATGTCCCGCTATCACAAACCACCCTTCCCAACAACAAGCCCTGCATGCAACAACAAAGCATGGACACCAATCACCAATGCATGGCCACTACACATACCCACACAGACCCCTAAACAATTAGCACACAAGGTCCTACACAGGAATGCAAGCACTGGGGTACAGGGTCACCTACCCATTGCACACCATGGCACACACAGATTCAATAATCATGACTTTACACCCCTGCAGGACCCCTACCCAACGTCACCGGACAGGAGGTTCCAGATATGTCCACTCCACCCACAGAAGAGGCCCACAGTGATGACAGCAGCTCTGTCCAACTGGATCAAGATGATCAGCCTGGCCCATCTGCGACCTCGGGACAGTCGGTTCCCCTCACACTGGCACAGGCCACTACAGAGCTACCCCCTCTGGAAACACCAGCACAGCACCAACCCAGTGGGCCCATACCTCTGTCCCCAGGACACTTCAAGCAGCAGTGTGTCCACCACTACAGGGAACCCAGGCTAACCCACAAACCCAAGAACAACAGGGACCTGTGGGCAGTGGTAGTGGGCACACGGTTCAGGGGAAAGAGGCCCAGGAACACAGGGGAACTGGGAGGGCTGCCGTGCGACAGGGGGAGGACAGGCCCTGGGAACCCACTCTCCACGTGGCCCTCTCCAACATCATGGGAGCCTACCATCATTCCCAGGAGACGATGGCAACGGTACTGGCCAAGTTTCAGGAGACCCAGCAGCTGCAGGAGGAACAGTATTTGGGGTTCAGGGAGGAACTCAAATCCATCAATACCACCCTGGGCACCATTGTAGGGGTGCTGAAGGAACTCGTGAACACTAGGAGGGACACTGTGGCACAACAAGGGGCCCCTGATACTAGCCTGGACGATGAACTGCCCACCACCTCCGCTGCCGCTAGTGGACAGGAGGCACTGCCACAGGACCACGACACCAGCACCCCACCCCCTGCAGATGGAAAACCACCTCGCAAGCGGTCCCTGAGATCCAGGACGAAGACGGAGAACAATGCCAAGACCCCCGCCAAGAAATTAGACCACCCTGATTGTCGTCCTTATGTCCCACTTTGTCACCCTGTCCATCCTTAAACTGCCCCAGCTCCACTTCCTATGCCCCTTTGGACAATGCACCTGTGAGACTAATAGACTGGACTCTTCCATGGACATTCCTCCACCATCACCCCTGACCATTTTACAAACCCCCACTATTTAGTACTTACATAAACACCCTTAAATCACAAAACTATCTGGAGTCAGTTTGTGCTTTCACAAATGTGTATTTGCAATAACTGAGGGAAATAGCAATGTTCATTGTATTGTCAACATACCTATGTCACACAGCTCTAGTCCATGAGGAAACATAGCAGAGGTCACACAGTGGGACCCACATCTGTGAAATCGAAAGGGAAAGTGACAAATCAGGGTCCATACACTGTGTGAAAGTGACAGGCAGATGACAGGTAGAACAAGTGTATCAGATGTAGGAGGCAGTGATGTCTTCTTACCTGTGTCTCACTGGAAGTATTGATGAATCACGGTTTTTCTGTTGTCTATGTCCTCTTCTTCCACCTCCTCTTCTTCACTGTCACAGGCTCCACAGCTGCCACAACACCTCCTTCAGGACCATCTTCCTGCAGAAAAGGCAACTGTCGTCGCAAAGCCACGTTGTGCAGCATATAGCAGGCCACAATGATCTGGTACACCTTCTTTGGTGTGTAGAATAGGGAACCACCTGTCATATGGAGGCACCTGAACCTGGCCTTCAGGAGGCTGAAGGTCCTCTCTATAACCCTCCTAGTTCGCCCATGTGCCTCATTGTAGCGTTCCTCTGCCCTTGTCCTGGGATTCCTCACTGGGGTCAGTAGCCATGACAGGTTGGGGAAGCCAGAGTCACCAGCAAATGTCAAGGGACAACTGTTAGACACACACTAACCCTTAGGGACAACCCCAGACAAATATTCACACTATATAGGGTCCATGTCCTTACCTAATAGCCACACACGGTGCCTCTGGAGTTGCCCCATCACATAAGGGATGCTGCTATTCCTCAGAATGTAAGCGTCATGCACTGAGCCAGCTAACTTGTCATTCACATGGGAGATGTACTGGTCGGCCAAACACACGATCTGCACATTCATAGAATGGTAACTCTTCCGGTTTCTGTACACCTGTTCAATCCTGCGGGGGGGGGGGACCAAGGCCACATGTGTCCCATCAATGGCACCTATGATGTTGGGGATATGTCCCAAAGCATAGAAGTCACCTTTCACTTTAGGCAAATCCTCCACCTGAGGGAAAACGATGTAGCTGCACTTGTGGTTCAGCAGGGCAGACAACACTCTGGACAAAAAGTTGTAGAACATAGGGGGTCATTACAACATTGGCGGTAAAAGCCGCTTACCGCCATGCAGAAGACCGCCAACACACCGCCGCGGCCACGGAAATCCGCCACAGCTATTATGACCCACATCTCGGAATCCGCCGAAATTCAGACACCCACATAAGTCCGCCACACCAAAGGTCAGTGATAAACTGGCAAAAACAAATCCTCCACCTTCACGCCAACAGAAACACGCCCATGCTATTACGACCCATGAATCCACGTGGCGGTCTTTCAACCGCGGTATTCCATTGGCGGTACACACCGCTGCGCTCAAAATACACACACATCTCCAAAACACCGCCACATTGGACAATTCAAAATACACACACCTGATACACATACAAACACCACTCCCACACACCAAACACAATATAAGACAAACACCCACATCACCCACAAACCCCTACGACCAAAAATTAGAGACGAAGGCGACAGAGACAGCACAGCAATAGACAACCCCACCACACAGAGGCACACAACACCATCACCCACACAACATCCACGCACAAAACACCCCACACCACCACACATCACCACACTCATCACCACATACACCACCCCACACATCACCTACACCACCCCATGGCACACCAAAGACACCCCAGGTTTTCGGAGGAGGAGCTCAGGGTTATGGTGGAGGAAATCATACGGGTAGAGCCACAGCTACTTGGATCACAGGTGCAGCACACCTCTATATACACATACACACACCACTCCCACACACCCAACACAATATAAAACACACACCCACATCACCCACAAACCCCTACGACAACAAGTCATGACCGAAGGCCAGAGAGACAGAGCGCACAGCAACTAAGAACCCCACCACACAGAGGCACACAACAACATCACCCATACAACATTACACACACAATACACCACACACCACACACCACTACACATCAACACTGACACCACCCCACACATCACCCACACCACCCCATGTCACGCCAAAGACACCCCCGGTTTTCTGAGGAGGAGCTCCGGGTCATGGTGGAGGAAATCCTACGGGTAGAGACACAGCTATTTGGCTCACAGGTGCAGCACACATCCATAGCCAGGAAGATGGAGCTATGGCGCAGAATAGTGGACAGGGTCAACGCTGTGGGACAGCATCCAAGAAATCGGGAGGACATCAGGAAGGGGTGGAACGACCTACGGTGGAAGGTGCATTCAGTGGTCTCCAGGTACAACATTGCGGTTCAGCGGACTGGCGGCGGACCCCCACCTCCTCCCCCACAACTAACAACATGGGAGGAGCAAGTCTTGACCATCATGCATCCAGAGGGCCTCTGAGGAGTCGGTGGAGGAATGGACACTGGTAAGTCAAATCTTAACTATCATATCCCCCACCCTACCTGCATGCTATCACACACCCCCACCCTCACCCCCTCCCCTATCACTCCAAATCCTCATTAATATACTAATAACACAAACCACCCATCCCAACACCAAACCCTGTATGACACAACAAAGCATAGACACCCATCACTAAAGCATGCCCACTGCACGTACCCATAACAACCCCTAACCATCACCACACAAGCCCCCACACAGTAATGCTAGCACTGGGGTACCAGTTCACCGAACCATTGCCCACCATGACACACACAGATGCAATAATCATGCTTTTATACCCCTGCAGGACCACTACGTAACATCACCAGACAGGAGCGTCCAGACATCTCTACCCCACCCACAGAAGAGGTCCACAGTGATGACAGCAGCTCTCATGGGCCTCGGGACAGTCGGTTCCCCTCGCACAGGCACAGCCCAACACTGACCTTCCAGTCACCAGCACAGCACCCACCCAGCGGGCCCATACCTCCGTCCACAGGACACGTCAATCAGCTGTGTGTCCACCACTACAGGGAACCCAGGATAACCCACCACCCCAACAACAACAGGGATCTGGGGGCAGTGGTAGTGGGCACACGGTCCAGAGGATGGAGGCCCAGGAACACAGGGGAACTGGGAGGGCTGCTGTGTGACAGGGGGCGGACAGGCCATGGGAACCCACTCTCCACGAGGCCCTCTCCTCCATCATGGGAGCATACCACCACTCCCAGGAGACGATGGCTACGGTACTGGCCAAGTTTCAGGAGACCCAACGCCTGCAGGAGGAACAGTATTTGGGCTTCAGGGAGGAACTCAGAACCATCAGCTCCACCCTGGGCACCATCGTAGGGGTGCTGAACGACATAGAGAACACCATGAGGGACACTGTGGCACTCCAAGGGGCCCCTGACACTAACCTGGATAATGAACTGCTCACCACCTCCGCCGGAGCTAGTGGACAGGACGCCCCGCCACAGGACCACCACACCAGCACCTCACCCCCTGCAGACGGAGAACCACCATGCAAGCGGTCGCTGAGATCCAGGAACAGGACAGAGCACAATGGCAAGACCTCCGCCAAGAAATGAGACCACCCTGATTTTCATCCCACTGTCCCACTTTGTAACCCTGTCCATATTGGAACTGCCCCAGCTCCACTTCCTATGCCCATATGGGCAGTGCACCTGTGAGACTAATAGACTGGACTCTGCCATGGATATTCCTCCACCATCACCCATCACCATTTTGCCACCACCTCAAATAATTAGCACTTCAATAAACACCCTTGAACACAAAAAATCTGGAGTCAGTCTGTGATTTTGAAAATGTGTATTATCTATGACAATTACAAAATCCGTTTGAAAATGTAATGTCTACATACCTATGTCGCACATCACAAGTCCATGAAGGATGGAAGCAGATGACACACGTTGGTAACCACACCTGGGAAACCGTAATGGAAATGTTCAACTCAGTTGCCAAATACTGCTTCAGATTGACAGACAGGATAGAGGTAGAAGTGTGAAAGTAAATGTACTAGTAAAGAAAGTGTTCTCACCTGTGTGTCACTGGAAATATTGCTGTATGACTGAGTCCCTGTTGTCAATGTCTTCTTCCTCAGCTTCCTCCTCATCACTGTCCACAGGCTCCACAGCTGCCACAACACCGTCATCTGGACCATCCCCCTGCAGAAAAGGCACCTGGCATCGCAAAGCAAGATTGTGAAGCATAGAGCAGGCGATGATGATCTGGCACACCTTCCTTGGTGAGTAGAATAGGGAACCACCTGTCATATGGAGGCGCCTGGAGCTGGCCTTCAGGAGGCCAAAGGTGCGTTCGATCACCCTCCTAGTCCGCCCATGGGCCTCATTGTAGCGTTCCTCTGCCCTGGTCCTGGGATTCCTCACTGGGGTCAATAGCCATGATGGGTTGGGATAACAAGAGTCCCCTAATAGCCACACCCGGTGCCTCTGGAGTTGACCCATCACATAAGGGATGCTGCTATTCCGCAGGATGTAGGCATCATGCACTGAGCCAGGGAACATAGCATTTACCTGCGAGATGTACTGGTCTGCCAAACATACCATCTGTACATTCATCAAATGATAACTCTTCCGGTTCCTGTACACCTGTTCACTCCTGTGGGGGTCGACCAGAGCTACATGTGTCCCATCAATGGCACCTATGATGTTAGGGATATGTCCCAGGGCATAGAAGTCACCTTTAACTGTAGCCAAATCCTCCACCTGAGGTAAAACGATGTAGCTCCTCATGTGTTTCAGCAGGGCAGACAACACTCTGGACAACACGTTGGAAAACATAGGCTGGGACATCCCTGATGCCATGGCCACTATTGTTTGAAATGACCCATGTTGGACTTTTTGCCTTACGCAGGGTCATCCCCAGTCTTTTTGCCTCCTTCCTCCTGGTTTTTCTGACCTCTCGCTGTTGGCTCTAGGACTCTGAGCACTTTATCACTGCTGACCAGTGCTAAAGTGCAGGTGCTCTCCCATCTAAAGTTGGTATGATTGGCTTATACCTAATTGGCATATTTAATTTACCTATAAGTCCCTTGTACAGTGGTATCTCTATACCCAGGGCCTGTAAATTAAATACTACTAGCTGGCCTGCAGTGCTGCTTGCGCCACCCACTGAAGTAGACTTTCAAACGTGTCTCAGGCCGGCTAGCGCAGGGCCTGTGTGCGCAGTTTTCTGCCACAGGGACCTGGCATCTAAACTTACTTGCCAGGCCCTGAACTCCCCTTTTGCTACATGTAAGTCACCCCTAAGGTACGCCCTAGCTAGCCCTATGGGCAGGGTGCCATGTATGTAGAAAGGCAGGACATGTGCCAAGTTGCGTGGCCTGTCCTGGTAGTGACAAAAAGCCTAACTGGTGTCTCACTGCTGTGAGTGCTGCCTTCTCATAGGATTGCATTAGAAATGCCCTGCCTCATGTGTAAGGGGTATTGTCTGATTTATGAGGGGTAGCGTAGGCGTGTTTGGTATGGTTGTGATGGTGATAATAAATGCTGCTTATTGGTGTGGATGTATTTTTTATTACTATCACAGAAATGCCACTTCTGGAAAGTGCGCATTTATCTGTGCTTATGACTCTGGTGTTTTGCAGCTTGACTCCAATCCACTTCTGGGCAGAGTGACAGTTGGGGCTTTGTGCATACTTTTCAGACAGCCTGTACACAGTGAGGGTGGAGGTGTCACAGAGGTGCATCTGCATACTGAATAGTCTTCCTGGGCTGAGAGAAGGCAGAGGCGGGGCACACCTGCATTTGTAAAGACTGTGCCCTGGCCTCACACAATAGGGTTGTTAACCCCCCACTGATGTTTGGAGCCTGTGCTGAAAGGAGAGAGGGGGCACTCCCAGAACCAGTTGTAACTGGCTGGAACCTCCTCTCCCTACCATTGTAAAACACTGTAAGAACTGACTATAAGTACAAGGGAATTTTCCCCACAATTTGGAGACTCTTGGAATCATCTTGGAACTGGACACCAAAGGCTGAAAGGACTCACCAGGAACCGCCATGGACTGCTGCTGCTGTGCTGACCTGCCTGGTCACTGTGAAGAACTTGCCACTTGCTGCCTTTCCCTTAAGCTGGCCTGTAGCTGGGCCCTCCACCTGAGGACCTTGTCTTAAGATTCTGCTCCCAGGGGCAGGGTGCTGTGGCCCCTGACCCCTGCATCCATCTCTTCACGAGGGGTGCTTCTCCGTGGTTGCTTCTGCCATAGCGCTGATGGCAGCACACTTATAGAGCCTTGGGAGCTCGTAGGCTCCTTGCTGCATTGTGCCCCTTTAAATAAGATCACCGCAGCAGCCCGGGAAGCTGGAAGAACACTCGCGCACCGCATCGGGTGCAGGCGAGTGTCTGCTCGGGCACCAGGAGGGGTCCGATCTTCTTGTGGCTTAACGGCAGGACCAGGGGAAGGTGCGGGGAGTGCCCCCTTCCCCCTGGCCTCTGCGTTAGGAGCAGGACGCTCCTTTTCTGCTGTTAGGAAAAACAGACATTATTGTGGGCCCCCCCCTTGGTGGAAGGGCCAGTGGAGGCCCGGGGGGGCCCCCAGAGATCGCGGGTCCCCGTAGGGGCCTGTCATTAAACCAGAGGGGGTGCGTGGTGCCCCCCTCCTGCCCTAAGTTGTTTTTGCTGGCTTTGGCCCCCCTCGTGAGGGCCGGTTGAGGCCCTGGGGGGCCCCCAGTAATCACGATCCCCAGTGGGGCCTGTCTATAAAAGAGAGGAGGTGCATGTCGCCCTCCTCTGACCCCAGAGTATAAGGGAGGCCCCTGTTTTGCGCATAGGAGCGCCGGGGGCCCCATTGTTCACCTTCTAGGCACTGGAGGTGCCTTCATCCAACCAGGTACTGTTTAAAGGACCAATATAGTTGCAAAGTTCTTTCTACAGACTTTTGTTTGATTCATATCTTACCTACCTGTGTTTGATGTTTTTACATATGTTTATGCAAATGTTCCTTTTATGGATATGCTTGCTAATATGATTTTCTAACTTGCCATATGTTTTCTAATGTTCCTACTATGGGCATTTTACGATATTCTTATGACAAGTGTTGTGATGTAATAACGTGTTTTCCTGACTACTGCTTATGTTGCAGAATACTGAGTAACCTGTGTGTTATGTGTGACTACTGCTAAGTTGCAGAGTAACTAATGTGTAACGTTCAGACAACTGCTAAGGTAGCAGGATAGTACTGGTATGTGATGTTTGGTCTGATTATTGCCTTGTGTACAATACAGTATATTTTCATATAATCTGGTGTTGTGTTTCCTTTGTTGTGGGAATATTGCATCACGTGTGTTGTGTGTGTTGTGCAAACGCTTTACACATTGCCTCTGGGTTAAGCCTGACTGCTCGTGCCAAGATACCAAGGGGGTGAGCAGGGGTTATCTTTGACGTGTAACTCCCTTGCCCTGACTAGAGTGGGTAAGTTCTGCCTGGCTGAGGTGCATACTCTAGCCAACCAGAAACCCCATTTCTAACAACCCACTTGGTGTGAAATGGAGCACTGATAGCACCTGCACTTGAGGGGGGGATTCCTGTGGGATGGCAGATTGGTGACATAAGGTCTGGCTCCAACTGGGTACACAGTTTCTGGATTGTGGCACGGTCAAACCTGTAGGTGATGATTAAATGTCGCTCCTCCATTGTCAACAGGTCCACCAGCGGTCGGTACACTGGATGATTCCGCCATCTCCTGACATGTCCCAGCTGACTGTGCCTAGGAAGGACAACAGCGACAACAGAGTCAAGCAATTCTGAGGTATGTACCCACAGCTACACAGAACACGAAACAAAATCCTAAAAGTTGTCTGTATGTGTGTTGAGTCCAGGCCTAGTTATATGTAACGCAGTTGAAAGTGAAGCCATGTGGTCCCCTGAAATGGCGGATGCCTGACCTCTAAAGTGGGACAATGGGATGTGAGGTAACTGTGCTGGCGTTGTACCCCGTCCCGGTAGGCGGTCGTAGTCCGTGGCGCAATGCTGCATTGGTTAACATTGGACCCTATGGGTCCCAGGAGCCAATGACTAAGTTCGCTGGCGGTGATGATACGCACCACCTCGGACATCACCGCAGCGGATGTGATTGACATTTTCTATCTGTTCAATCACTCGATACCTGATCTTCGACAGGAGAGAACCTACACTGCAAGTGCTGCTGTGACCTCGGTCTGGAAGAGACAATGGCACGTGCGTCTGGGGAAAGGGCCCCTGCCTTCACTGCACAGGAGTTGGAGAAGCTCGTGGACGCAGTCCTCCCCCAGTACACGCTACTCTACGGTCCTCCAGACCAACAGGTGAGTACATAGGGTGCAAGTTGTATGGGCTATGCCTGGGTGGAGAGGGCTGGATGTAAGAAGGAGTTCTGTAAGCATGAAGGAGTGTGAATGCATGTTCCGCATGGCAAGGGCAGGGATGTGGGCCACTCACTTCGACGGTGCAGTTGGTAATGACTTATCTTCTTCCCCTGTACATGTCATGTAGGTCAGCGCCCACCAGAAAAAGGATATTTGGCGTGCCATCGCCAAAGACGTCCGGACCCTTGGGGTCCACCAGAGACTGAGCACCCACTGCCGTAAAAGATGGGAGGACATTCGCCGCTGGAGCAAGAAGACAGCAGAGGTTCAGCTGGGGATGGCCTCCCAACGTGGGAGGGGTGCCCGTCGAACCATGACCCCCCTGATGGTCCGGATCCTGGCGGTGGCCTACCCTGAGTTGGATGGGCGCATGAGGGCATCACAGCAGACACAAGGGGGTGAGTACATTCACATTCTGCTGACTTTGCGCGCAGTGGAGGGGTCTGGGTGGGGGAGGAGGGCTGTGGGTTTCCCTAGGCCAGGGCGAGTTCCGTAGGCTAGGCCCCTCCGTAATGCAGGCCATGTGCCACTCCACCCCACCTCTGTAGAGTGGCAAGTACAGGTATACATGCACCTTTGTCATCTATGTGTGCAGATGTCCACCATAGCCATGTAGGCCATATCCCAGGAACTGCATCTGTAGAGGCCAAGAGCACGGCGTAGTGCAGGGGGCTGCTGTGTCTGTATTGTCCGCCAACGGTAGCGGTAAGCCATGCACTCAACCTGTCTTTCTTCTGTTTCCCCACCCCTTTTTGTGCTCTCCCTGTTCTTTTGTGAATCAGCATCATCAGGGGGAGGTACAGTGGCACCGGAGCACGAGGGGGCTGCATCCCACACGGCCATGGAGGGCCACACCACGGACTCAGTATACACCAGTGGGACGGAGGGTGAGGGGAGCTTCACGGCGGTCACCGGATCAGCAACCAGCGACACGGACTTGTCCTCCGATGGGAGCTCCCTTGTGGTGGCGGCAACATCTGTGCCCCCCACTTCTACAGGCACAGCCGCCACCCCCCCTACCAGCACCCCCCTCCCAGCAGTCCCTCAGCCTTCGCACCATGCCTGCTCATCCAGGAGTGTGGGCATCACCTACGCCCCAGGCACCTCAGCCCCTGCCCCTGTCACCCCTGCTGCCCTCAGTGAGGAGGCCATTGAATGCCATCCAGGGTGTAGAAAGGGAGCTGCAACATACTAATGGAGGGCATTCATTCTGGTCAGGCTGCCCATCATCGAACCCTGCAATCTCTGGCCTCAGCACTGATGGCAGCCATTGTTCCTGTGTCCAGCCTCCCCCCTCCAACTTCCTCCACCCAGACCCAATCACCTGTACCTCTGCCTATCCCAAGCACACCATCAGACCAGCCTGCACACACCTCAACACACAAGGGTAGCTCAGGCAAACATAGGCACCACACATCCCACAGGCACTCACACAAGCATCACTCACATACAGACACAGCAACATCCACTACCTCCACTGTGTCCCCCTCCTCGTCGTCTCCCTCTTCCCTCCCAGTGTCATCTACACTCTCACCTGCTTGCACTACCACTACAACCAATAGGACTCGCACCAGAACACCCACCACCACACCCCGCACACCTGCACTCACCACGCGCACTACCATTTACACATCCCCTGTGTCCTCTCCCAGTGTGTCTGTGACGCCCCCTCCCAAAGTACACAAAAGCGGGCACACACACACCCAACATCCATCCACCTCACGACAGCCTCCAGAACATGCACCTGCACCCAAATCATCAAAAGTTACACCTCCTACAACCACCTCCTCTTCCTCCACTCCCAGACCCCCTCCAGCTACCCGTTCCAGTGTTCGTCAGAAACTTTTCCTGAGCAACGTTGACCTCTTTCCCATCCCCCCCTCCAATTCAGAGGTCCCGTAGTAGCACCTCAGCCAAAATAAGTCCGGTACCAGTGGTGCCTGTTAGAGGTATGTGGAGTGCACCGGGCACCAGGACAGCCAGTGTGACACGGAGCCAAAGCACAGCCAGTCCCCCCCCCCTGTGAAGCACCAGAAGTTGGACAGTGCCCGACGGGAGAGGGTGAAGACTCCTGCCGGCAAAGCCGCTCACAAGGGTCCCGGTGGGAGTGTTGAGTCAGTTGTGACTCCTCCCAAGGTGGGGAAGGGTCAGAAGAAGTCGCCAAAGTCTGGGAAGAGCAGCACGGCGGAGAAGGCCGCCATCATACCCGCTGACCAGGACGCCACCGCCAGCCTCATCGTCACTGGTCAGGAGACCACCGCCAGAGTCAGTGCCCAGGAGGGCAGCACAATCGTCACTGGTCCAGAGACCACCGCCAGAGTCAGTGCCCAGGAGGGCCTCGGCAGCCACAGCCCTGCTGGGCAATGAGGGACCGCCATGGCACACACCGCTGCACAGGTCAGAGACAGCAAGGTCAAGCACCACTGAACAGGGCAAGCACCGCTGAACAGGGCAAAGACCGCCATGGCAAGCACCGCTGAACAGGGCAAGCACCGCTGAACAGGGCAAAGACTGCCATGGCAAGCACCGCTGAACAGGTGAGAAACTGCAAAGTCAAGCACCGCTGAACAGGGCAAAGACCGCCATGGCAAGCACCGCTGAACAGGTCAGAAATTGGAAAGTCAAGCACTGCTGAAGAGGGCAAAGACCGCCATGGCAAGCACCGCTGAACAGGGCAAGCACCGCTGAACAGGGCACAGACCGCCATGGCAAGCACCGCTGAACAGGGCAACCACCGCCAACTCAAGCATCGTTAGCCCAGGTGCGGCAGGGGCAGTGACGGAACTGGGACCGTCACGGGGAGCGTGATGCACTCTGGGCACCAGTCCCCCTCCAGAACCAGTGGAGAACAGCATCCACTACCTGAGTCCTTAACAGGATGAAGCACTCTGGGCACCAGTGCCCCTCCAGAACCAGTGGAGAACAGCATCCACTACCTGAGTCCTTAACAGGATGAAGCACTCTGGGCACAAAGCCCCCTCCAGAACCAGTGGAGACTGTTATCCACTTGAGAGTCTGTGGCTTTGCACTCCCCAGGATGGTACAGTGGGCAACCCACCCACTGCAGAGACTTGAGAGACTGTGGCTTTGCACTCCCCAGGATGGTACAGTGGGCAACCCACCCACTGCAAAGACTTGTGAGACTGTGGCTTTGCACTCCCCAGGATGGTACAGTGGGCAAACCACCCACTGAAAAGACTTGTGAGACTGTGGCTTTGCACTCCCCAGGATGGTACAGTGGGCAAACCACCCACTGCAAAGACTTGTGAGACTGTGGCTTTGCACTCCCCAGGATACATCAATGGGCATGGAGCCCCGTCGTGGATCTGGCGTGGTGCTGTCATTTGGCTGAGGTGCCCCCCCTTCCCTTCCCCCTGAGGTGCCAGTTGTATTCCTATCTGATGCCCCTGCAGTGTTCTCTCTGTTTCTGGACAGGTATTGTGTGTGGGCCTCGCCCATGCATTTTGGGCCCAGTGTTCCACGGACATTGAATGGTGCATACCTGCACTACTAATCGTGATGTATATTTTTGGAATGTGTATATATTTCTGTATATATTTGGTTACTGTATTTTGAAACATTACAATGGTTGTACTGATTTCCTTTTGTCTTTGCATTATTCCGGGGGGGTTGGGGGTTGTTACTGTGATGTTTGGAAATGCATTGGTGTGTGTGTTGTAGTGTGCGAGGGTCGGGGTGGGGGTGGGGGTGTTGCATGTGTGTGTGTCCCTGACTTTTGCCTCCCCCTCCCCTATGTCGTAGGTGCAGTACTCACCGTTGTCTTCGGCGCAGGCGTTGCTGATGTTTGTAGAGGAGCAGGAACACTATCGCAGGGAGTATTTGGAGTTCCGGCTCCATGGTGCCCTCTTTCCTCATGGAGTGTGTTAAGGTGAGCGTTTTCCCATTGAAATGGCTGTTTCCGCTGTGTTTTTATCCACTGTGAATCCGCCTCGGAAAAGGTGGCCGATTGGCCTTTTGTAATACTGTGGGTGGTACTTTGTCTTCTGCCTGTCTGTTGGCGGTGACCGCCGTGCTGCTTGTCTGTACCGCCGTGGCGGTCGGAGTGTTAAAGTGGCTGTCTATGTTGGCGGTTTCCGCTACGGTCATAATTCCCTTTTTTTTCCACCAGCCTGTTTGCGGTATTACCGCCGCTTTAACAGCGTCCGCCAGGGTTGTAATGACCCCCATAGTCTGGGACAACCTTGATGCTATGGCCACTGTCGTTTGAAAAGACCCACTTGCCAGGAAATTGAGTACAGACAGGACCTGCACTAGAGGGGGGGATACCTGTGGGATGGTGGATAGCTGACATCAGGTCTGGCTCCAACTGGGCACACAGTTCATATATTGTGACACGGTCAAGTCTGTAGGTGACAATTACATATCGCTCTTCCATTGTCGACAGGTCCACCAGCGGTCTGTACACCGGAGGACGCCGCTATCTCCTCACCTCCCCCAGCGGACGTGCTCTATGGATGAGAACACCGAGCAGAGGGTCAACCAACACTGAGGTACGAAAACACAACTTTATTCCACACATTTGTCAATCTGCTATGTGCCTGTCTCTGTGTGTATGCAAGGCCTATATATGTGTGACGCATTTAAAATTAATGCCATGTGGCCCCCTGAAATGGTGGCTGCCTGACCTGTAAGGTGGGACAATGGGATATGAGGTAACTGCGCTGGCGTGGTACACCGTCGCGCTAGGCGGTAGAAGACGGCAGCACAAATCTGCATTGGTTAACATTGGACCCTATGGGTCCCAAGAGCCAATGACGATGTACGCCGGCGGTGATGGTACGCACCGCCATGGACGTGACCACCATTTTCTCTCTGTTCACTCACTTGATACCTGATCTTCGACAGGAGTGGACCTACACTGCAAGTGCTTCTGTGACCTCAGTCTGGAAGCGACAATGGCTACAGTGTCTGGGGAAAGGGCCCCTGCCTTCACTTCAGAGGAGTTGGACAAACTAGTGGATGAGGGTCCTCCCCCAGTACACGCTACTCTACGGTCCTCCAGACAAACAGGAGAGTACACTGTGAGCATGCTGTATGGGCAATGCCTCTTTGGAGTGGTGTGGATGGGAGATGGGGGGAATGAGGCGTTCATGAAACGACGGTGAGTGTATGTGCGTCAAGGCAAGGTTGGGAACGTGGGCCAATGACAGTGACGGTCCGGACGGTTATATTTTCTCCTTTTCCCCTGTACTATTCTTCTAGGTCAGCGCCCACCAGAAGAAGGATATTTGGTGTGCCATCGCCAAGGAAGTCCGGACCCTGGGGGTCCACCACAGACAGAGCACCCACTGCCGTAAAAGATGGTAGGACATTCGCTGCTGGAGCAAGAAGATGGCAGAGGCCCAGCTGGGGATGGCCTTCCAACGTGGGAGGGGTGCCCGTCGCACCATGACCCCCCTGATGTTCCGGATCCTAGCGGTGGCGTATCCGGAGTTGGATGGGCTCTTGAGGGCATCACAGCAGCCACAAGGGGTGAGTACACTCTCATTCAGCTGATTCATCGCACATGAGAGGTGTCTGGGTGTGGAAGGTGGGCAGTGGGTTAGCCTAGGCCAGGGTGAGTTTTGCAGGCAAGGACCCTTTGTGAGGCAGACTCAGTCGCACCCCATCCCCAGCAGTGGTAAGAGCCATCTACACCTAGTCAGGCTCCTGTGACTTCCATGTGTGCAGCAATCGGGCATAGGCCTTGTACCCCATGGCCCTGTGATTAATTAGGGAACTCTAAGTGCATGGCATAGTGCAGAGGGCTGCTGTGTCTGTAGTGTCCGCCAACGGTAGCAGTATTGCATGCACTGAACATGTCTTTCTACTTTCTTCCCCCCCTTTTCGTGCTCTCCCTGTTCTTGTGTGCATTAGCATCATCAGGTGGAGGAGCAGTGGCACTGGAGCAGGAGGGAGCTGCATCCCACATGGCCCTGGAGGGCGAGACTACGGACTCCGAATTCACCAGTGGGACGGAAGGCGAGGGGAGCTCCACGGCGGGGACAGGAGCTGAGACCAGCGACACCGACTCCTCCTCTGATGGGAGATCCTTTGCGGTGGCGGCCCCTCTGTGCCCACCGCATCTACAGGTGCAGCCGCCACCCCCCCCTACCAGCACTGCCCTCCCAGCAGCCCTTCAGCGTGTGTCCCGTGGCCGCTCACCCAGGAGGGTGGGCATCTCCTTCGCCCCAGGCACATCAGCCCCTGTCCCAGCCTGCCCTGCTGCCCTCATTGAGGAGGCCATTAACCTCCTCAGATCCCTCACTGTTGGGCAGTCTACCATTCTGAATGTGGCACTGGAGCAGGAGGGAGCTGCATCCCACATGGCCCTGGAGGGCGAGACTACGGACTCCGAATTCACCAGTGGGACGGAGGGCGAGGGGAGCTCCACGGCGGGGACAGGAGCTAAGACGAGCGACACCGACTCCTCCTCTGGTGGGAGATCCTTTGCAGTGGCGGCCCCTCTGTGCCCACCGCATCTACAGGTGCAGCCGCCACCCCCCTACCACCACTGCCCTCCCAGCAGCCCTTCAGCGTGTGTCCTGTGGCCGCTCACCCAGGAGGGTGGGCATCTCCTTCGCCCCAGGCACATCAGCCCCTGCCCCAGTCTGCCCTGCTGCCCTAATTGAGGAGGCCATTAACCTCCTCAGATCCCTCACTGTTGGGCAGTCTACCATTCTGAATGTCATCCAGGGTGTTGAGAGGCAGTTGCAACAGACAAATGCATACCTGAAGGGCATTCATTCTGGTCAGGCAGCCCAACACCTAGCTTTTCAGACTCTGGCCTCAGCACTGATGGCAGCCATTGTCTCTGTGTCCTGCCTCCTCCCTCCAACTTCCTCCACCCAGACCCAATCCCCAGTATCTCAGCCTATCCCAAGCACACCATCAGACCAGCATGCACACACCTCAACACACCAGGGTAGCTCTGGCAAATATAAGCACCACACATCCCACAGGCACTCACACAAGCATCATACCCATGCACAAATGCCAACATCCTCTGCCTCCACTGTGTCCCCCTCCTCCACGTCTCACTCCTCCCTCCCAGTCATGTCTCCACTCACACCTGCATGCACTACATCTTCAGCCAGTAGGTCCATCACCAGCACGCCCATCACCACACACCGCTCACGTGCACTCACCACCCCCCTACCATTCACACATCCCTGTGTCCTCTCCCATTGTGTCTGTGAGCCCTCCTCCCAAAGTAAACAAATGCAGTCACACCCCCACCCAACAGCCATCCACCTCACGACAGCCTCCAGCCCATGCACCTTCACCCAAAGTCAGCAAACGTACACCTCCTACAACCACTACCTCTTCCTCCACTCCCAAACCCCCTCCATCTACCCATCCAAGTGTGTCTAAAAAACTTTTCCTTTCAAACCTTGACTTCTTCCCTACACCTCCCCCACCCCCTTCGTCCCCTAGGGCCCACCTGTCCAGGTCCCAACCCAGCACCTCAGCCACCACATCACCGGGAACAGTGGTGCCAGCAGTAACCTGCTTCTGGAGTGCACCAAGCAGCAGGGCAGCCAGTGTGCCAAGGAGCCAGCACAAGGACATTCCCCCACCTCAAAAACTAAAGAAGTTGGCCACAGGCCGGAGGGAGAAGGCCGAAACACCTGCCACCAAGGGCTCCCCCAGGACTACAGTTGTGTGTGGCAAGACAGCTGCGCCACCATCCAAGGTGGGGAAGGGCCAGAGGAAGAAATGGAAGTCGCCGCCAACCTGCACGGCGAACAAGACTGCCACCGGCACCGCCACATGCACCGCTGCCACGGGCACTGCTGACCAGGACACCGCCGCCAGCAGCACACTCACTGAGCCACCCACCATCACCGCTGCCCAGGACACCGCCACCAGCAGCACGCTCACTGAGCCACCCACCAGCACCACTGCCCAGGACACCGCCGCCAGCAGCACGCTCACTGAGCCACCCACCAGCACCGCAGCCCAATGAGCGCCGCAAGCACTGCCGCCACTGAGGCCGCCGCCAGCACCGCCAGCGGCCACGCCACATCTTGTGCCAGTGGCACCAACGCAGACATGGCTGCCATCCCCAGTGGTCAGTCGTACGTGGGTGGTGGTCAGTTCCAGGGGCCTGGACAGCTTCCATGTTGGCCCACCGTCAATAGAGAAAGCCATCCACTACCTCTGTCCTTGGCAGGGTGAAGCACTCTGGGCACAAAGCCCCCTCCAGAACCAGTGGAGAGATACATCCACTACCTCTGTCCTTGGCAGGATGAAGCACTCTGGGCACAAAGCCCCCTCCAGAACCAGTGGAGAATGACATCCACTACCTTTGTCCTTGGCAGGATGGAGCACTCTCATCCACTTCCTCTGTCTTTGGCAGGATGAAGCACTCTTGGCACAAAGCCCCCTCCAGAACCAGTGGAGACTGTTATCCACTTGAGAGACTGTGGCTTTGCACTCCCCAGGATAAAGCAGTGGACAAACCACCCACTGGAGAGACTTGAGAGACTGTGGCTTTGTACTCCCCAGGATAAAGCAGTGTGCAACCCACCCACTGGAGAGACTTGAGAGACTGTAGCTTTGTGCTCCCCAGGATAAAGCAGTGGGCAACCCACCCACTGGAGAGACATGTGAGACTGTGGCTTTGCACTACCCAGGATACCTCAATGGGCATGGAGCCCCCTCGTGGAGCTGGGGTCGTGCACTCATCCGGCTGAGGTGCCCCCCCTTCTATTCCCGCTGAGGTGCCTTTTTTATTTTGATCTGATGCCCCAGCAATGTTCTCTCCGTTTGGATCGGGTATCTTGTGTGTGCCTCGCCCATGCATTTTGGGCCCAGTGGTCCACGGACTATGTAGGTGCAGTACATGGACTTGGAAACTTGGTGTACATATTTGTTAACAGTGTATATATATATATATATATTTGACTAATGGATTTTTACTCATTACAATCATTCAAATCATTTCCTTTTGTCCTTGCGTTCTTCCAGGGGGGTTTGGTGGGTGTAAATGTAATGTTTCAACATGTGTTTGTGTGTATGTTGTTGTGGGTGAGGGTGGGGGTGTTGCATGTGTGTGTCACTCTCTTTTCCCAATGGCAGGTAGAATTTGGAGTCCCGGCTCCATGGCGTCCTGGTTCCTCGTGGGATGTGTAGAGGTGAGCGTTTTCCCTTCCAAGTCCTGTTTCCGCCATGTTTTTGTTCACGTTGAATCCGCCCCGGAAAAGGTGGCGGATTGGCCTCTCATAATGGTGTGGGCGGTACATTGTCTTCCGCATGTCTGTTGGCGGTGACCGCCATGATGTTTGTTTGTACCGCCGTGGCGTTCGGAGTGTTAAAGTGGCCGTCTATGTTGGTGGTTTCCGCCACAGTCATAATTCCATTTTTTTTGCAACTGGCTTTTTGGCAGTCTTACCGCCGCTTTAACACTGACTGCCAGGGTTGTAAGGAGGGCCTATCTGTTTTGACAACCTTAGTAATTCCCCAAGCTGCAAAAGTTTCATCAACTACTGGTATGGTGATAGCTGCTCATGTAGATGACTTTTGTTGAGCTTTGGAAATTTAGAAAACTCATTCATTATGACAAAGATGTATTTGCCTGACTGCAGAGAGCCAAGGAAGTCCACGGCCACATGTTGCCATAAACCTTCCGGCAAGTCTTACATTCACAGTGCTGACAGTGGTGGAGGTGGTTCTTCGCGACTGACAAGCTGACACTGAGGTCAATCTTTTAGTTTATTTTCAACCATCAGGTCAAGGGAGGGGAACCAGACATGTTCATGTAATGCTCTGTTAGTGGCCACGATACCTCTGTGTCCTTCATGTGCCAGTTTGATCACCCCTTCACGAAGTCACTTTGGAATGACAATCCTCTTGTCCTTGAGTATCAGCCCATCTTTTCCAATAGTCAGTCCCTCTTTAACATGATGGAAGAAAATCAGTTCCTTGATGATGATGTGCTGTTTGGTTCTTTGCTCTTCCAAATGTCTCCACGTGCCTGTTTAGATGCAATGTGTCACATTGTGAAGAGTGGCGTGTTCAACAGTGGCCACAGTGATGGCTTCAAGAGAAGCTGCAGGTGGTTCTGCTTGATCAATGACAAAACAGATGTATTTGTCAGACAGCTAGTGTTTCTTTCTGGAGGGTGTCTTGGGATGTCAGAACATGTAGTCTGCAGGATTTGCTGCTTTTCCTGGTTTGTGTATGATTGTTTAGATATATTCAGAAATTTCTAAAAGGCAAATTCTCCTTCGCTCAATCCTGGGTGGCATTTTCTCTCTGGGGTTTTCAAATATGGTTATTAAATCTTGGTGGTGCGTAATAATTGTGAACTGTTTCCTATAGAAGACGATGTGAAAGTGCTCGCAAGCCCAGACTACGACCAGGCTTTCTTTCTCTAGCTGTGAATAGCCTCTCTTAGGTTGGTCAAAATGCAACTAGCATATGCTACTATATGTTGCTGGTTGCCTAGTCTATCATATTGTGCTAGTATGGCTCTAAATCCTACAGGACTGGCGTCCAAAGTGATCTCAGTCTTCATGCATGTGTTGAAGTAAGCCAGATTGCTGGCTGACTCGACTGAAGCTTATGGTGTTGAATGCCCAATTACACCACTCTGACTATTTAAAGGGCTGGCCCTGCTTTGATAGTTATGAAGGAGGTAAGTGATATTGACATAATCTTTGATATACCAAGCACAGTAGTTGGCCATTCCTTGGAATGACCAACTATTGTCAGCATCTTAGGGACGTGGAGAGTCACAGAAGTTTCCAGGTCCGGCGTCATTCCTTCGCCCGAGAAGATGCATCCATCGCATTTTAACGTGGACTTGTGAAATTCACAATAATCTTTGTTGAGAGTTAGATTTGCACATGACATAAACAATCTAGGGCCAGATGTAGCAACCCTTTTGCGAGTCGCAAACGGCGAAAATCGCCGTTTGCGACTCGCAAACGTGGGTTTGCAATTCACAAATGCATATTGCGAGTCGTTACAGACTCGCAATATGCATTTGCAACTCGCAGATAGGAAGGGGTGTTCCCTTCCTATTTGCGAGTCGGAGTGGTATGCAACTCCATTTGCGACCGCGAGTCGCAGTTACCATCCACTTGAAGTGGATGGTAACCCACTCGCAAACGGGAAGGGGTCCCCATGGGACCCCTTCCCCTTTGTGACTGGACCCCATATTATTTTTTCAGGGCAGGGAGTGGTCCAAGGGACCACTCCCTGCCCTGAAAAATCCAAAACTAAAGCTTTCGTTTTTTTTTGTAGTGCAGCTCGTTTTCCCGTAGGGAAAACGAGCTACACTTCAAAAAAAAAAAACCTGCTTTATTGAACAGCAGGTCGCTAACATGGAGGCCTGCTGACGTCAGCAGGCCTCCATGTTAGCGAGTGCGTATACTCGCAATGGGGCCGCAATTTGCGACCCACCTCATGAATATTCATGAGGTGGGTCATTGCGACCCCATTGCGAGTTGCAGTCAGTGTCTGAGACACTGTACTGCATAGCAATTTGCGACTTGCAAATTGCGAGTCGCAGGGACTCGCAATTTGCAAGTCGCAAATTGCATTTTTGCTACATCTGGCCCTTAGTGCTTTGCAATTTCCTTTGACTGTATCATCAAATACAAAAATGTCATCACTGTAGTTAAGAGTGTTAGAAATATGACTGATGACTCTCCTGATGATCTCAGCTGCAGATGAGACACAGAAACCGAGACATTTATACCTGAATAATCCCTTATGTGTTGAAAATGTGATGATGTAGCGTGAGTTCTTATGAAGTTCAAGCTGGTGATAACCCTTCTTGAGGTCCAACTCAGAGAAGATTTTTGCTTTGTTTCACAACATAATCATTTTACTGATATGTGACCCGGGTGATTGTCCCATTCAATGGAGGTATTTGGAGCCCTCATGTCCACACTTAAGCGCACTTTGGCCCATATTTATACTTTTTGATGCAAAACTCAGCCAACACAGTTTTGCGTAAAAAAATTTACCGCCGGCTAACGCCATTTCTTTGCACCGTGTGGACGTCAAATTTATACTTTGACGCACGGCGGCGCAAACCACAGGTGTGAGTCATTTTCTCTGACGCACACCACAATGTCACGTCGTAAAGGAAAACGGCGTTAACGCGGCAGAAATGACTGTGACCCGATTTACGACACCGCATGCCGGATATGCGGCGTTTTTTTTACGCAATTGTGTCAAAATTCGCCGCAAACACAGCAATTTGTCAAGAGGAGAGCCAAAATGGATCCCAGATGCTTGCACAGACCCCAGGAAGATGACAACTGACCAGGACCCAGCCAGGAGAACCCACACAAGACCCAGGACAGGTAGAAGAAGAAAAGAAAGTGTTGCTTCAGTGCAGAGGAGCAGGAAATTCTGGTGAAAGAGGTGACGAAACACCAGCACCAACTGTTTGTCACCTCAAAGTTGCCAATCAGTAGGCGAGAGGCAATATGGCAACAACTTGTTGACAAGATTAAAAGTGTGGCAGAAGTACGCAGAACAGTCATTGAGTGCAAGAAACGCTGGCATGACTGCAAGCGCAGGACCAAAGAAAAGATGGCCAGCAACAGGAAGGCAGCACTGCAGACTGGAGGTGGAAGTCCAGCACACCAGGAGGCCCTGGACCACATGGAGGAGATGGTCACAGCCGTCATCCCTGAGGAGATCGTCACAGGGATTCAAGGACAGGACAGCGCAGACTACCAGGATACAACGCACATGCAGGGTAATTTGCATGGGGAATTAAAATGCACAAATGTTAACTGCCAGCGGGGATGGGGAATACCTACTACACAATGCATGTAAGTCATTATATTCAGGGAGTGGCATGGGTAAAGGGGCACGGCACCGGGGCATGGCCTGTTCAGTGGAAACCTGGGGCACACCACTACACAACACCAACGACCTTCCCATGGGTGTATTCTGCCATGGCAAGGATGTTACAAAGGTAAAGCCAGGCCAGGAGGGAAGGGCACATGTCAAACTGGTATCCCGTCACACGTCAGAGACTATACTCCCTACATTAACTAGGGCCCAGTTAACAACCTCTAGCCATACTGACAACTGGAATGTAACATTGACAACAGTTGCCACTACCACCTCCGCTGTGTGTGCTGGTCAAGTAGCTAATGGCAGTAATGTCCCCATGGATCAAGAACACCCAAATTAAAGGGTTTAGGATGAGAACGTTAACAATCCCCTGAAGCAAGACAAATGTTCCAGTCCTGTCAAATGTGAATGTCCATTTTTGCCGCAAACATCAGCCAATGTCATCCACATTAGGAGGTACACAGCACTAATGTCATACCCATACTGCATATGTCAGGGTCCATCCTGTGCCTGGGTCAAAATGCAACATCTCAAATGTCATACTGCTCAGACAACAGCATTGAGGGGGAGGACACATATAACTGGTCACAAAAATACACCAGCACAGTCAGAGGAGAAAATAGGACACTGCTATGACTATCAGGGTATTCCAATGTATCACACATTCCCCAACATCAGCTGTACACATTACCAATGCTGACATCCATATTGTGCCATTACAATGTTATACATAGTATGTGCTACATTTCAACTACATCTAGGTGGATGTGAAAGATCAGAGACTGGGGCAGGTTCAGATTGTTAAGTGTGGTGCTAGTGCCATCAGAGCACCCACAGCCAGTGAAAGGCCTCACCATGAGAATGGAAGTAGATGGAGGGTTGAGTTGGACAAGAAGGTGGCAAATCACTATTTGGCCAGAACCAACACCAAGAGGAGATGATGCTGACAAGTCCACAAGCTGACCACAATACATGTGACATGCAGGTGGGACATAGGCCTGGGAGAATGCCCATCTGAAAGACAGGAGCAATGAACAGGAACCAAGATCACAATGTGAAAATAATCACAAGGCAGGCATGTCACATTACAAAGCCCACAACACTGACACACTAGTTGTACCGTATTTGATTGCAGAGGACGATAGATCTCCTGCGGATATGCCTGTCCAGGACTACCCTGATGACATGGATGATGAGCTGACAAACATTAGCCATCAGACCCTCCAAGAGGTCCTTGAAACCCTCGGGACCCCACTTCAGTCACAAGGAGGAGCACAGATGCAGCAGCCATCACAGAGGACCTAACCACAACCCCAATTGTACGACCTGCCAGCTCCAATACAGCTGAGGACTCTGACAACACTGGCACCAGCTTTGAGAGAAGGAGGTGTGTGTGACGATGCAAACTATGGCAGCCAGCCTAGAGGGGGTGCGTTCGTGCATGATGTCAACTGAAGAACAGGCAGCAGCTACACAAGGGAGAACTATCTTACATGAAGTAGAAAAAAGGCTGAAGGAAATCAGCACAGCAGTAATACAGTTGACCCAACACCTACAACAGCAATCCTGTCAACGCATGCACGAATGCAACATTGAACCACTCAGGGCCGACCTGGCTGCCTACCACCATGATGTGGCTGCTATTCTTAAGAACCAGCAGATCCTCCTTGCTGCAGTACTGCCATTAAGACCCCCACAGGTAGCAGCTACCGGGATGTCTGACTCCACGTCTATACACAATAAGGTGTGTGTTGCCCCTTCACAACCACCTCCACCAAGGGCAGAGGAGGCAACACACACATCAGAAGATGAAGACCAGGAACAGATCACCTTCACACGTAAGAGTACCCGGTAGCACTAGTCCCTGCCACATGGCAACCTATTACCAAGGTCCTGAACTTTGTAACATGCCAGTCTTGCAACAACTGTACTCAAGCACTGTTCTGCAACCCACTGTTTATCTTGTCAGCCTGCCCTGTGATTGTCTCTCACTAACTCATTGGCATGTCCTGTCCCTCTGCACTGTCTGACACTTCACCCCAGCATGTCCAATGACATGTCCTTTTGCACTTGTGTAGGATCACAATGGAAGATGTTACTATAATGGACTCACAATCATGGACAATGTACATATAGCACTACAGCACTTTGCAATAAATAGCACTTACACAACCACTTTGTCTCTGTGTAATGTGACACATCAACTGTGCAGTAGATCAGTGAAGTTTGCCTCCTGTCAATTATTATAGATTTTCAATACAACTGTCCTGAAATAATGTTGGCTGATAACTATGCACAGTGGCCTGGATTGTACCATACTCTGCCCTTCCTGAGGGTTATTTCTGAGGAAAATAGAAACAATACACCATAATGCTGTGTTGGACAGAATAACGCTTCCTCAAGGGATGTCAAATCCAGAAAGTAGTGCCTTCAAATTGTTGCTTCAATGCAAAACTTACGTATGTGACATTTCCAACAAATTTGAGCTAACATGCATAAAACTGCATGAATGGAGGTGTATGAGTTTACATCCAAATAAGTAACCATGCTGAACAGTGTAACAAATGATCTATGTGAGTTATGCACACTATACTACAAGAGATCTTACTACCACTCACCTTATAAGGATTTCCTTGGACATCAGACTGCAGTCAGACTTAACACAGTGTCCCCAATACTAAATCTGGAAGCACAGTATGTGAAATTGAAAACATACATCATGAACTAACCACACTTTGGGATCCGTAGTAACTGTGATTGGTGGTTGCAATGAATGGCCGAATCTTAGCTAAGTAGCTTTGGGGTAACTGCCCATGTTACAGCTCAGATGGTATTTGTTTGCAGCATAGGACACAAAATCTAATACAAAAGAGACACTGTTGACTCATGCCAAGGCCCAGATCTACAAGCATTTGACACATACTGTAAATGGTTACCTAGATATTTATTAAACAGTAAAAACAGATGTGAAAACTCTGCGAAAAACATTACCTAACCTAATCAACTCTAACTACTCATTACCCACAACTTTCCCTAACTAACCTAAGCTAAACTTACTCATCACATTTAACGAAACGATCTAAACATCAACACCGCACCCCCCTTATGAGACGGGACACATGGAGGACAACAGATACTTACCTCAACACATACTATCCTATACTAAACAAATATATATATATATATATTTATTTTTTTATTTTTATTATTATCATTTTTTTTTAAACACAAGAAGCCCAACATTGCCCTACACACATACAAATAAACAGTAGAAATATTCAGAAACCCCCACCCCCCACCCACTAACACTAACTAAACTAACTGCCTATACTAACCTAACACTAAGCCCCCTAAACCCACAAAGTATAAGAAAGAGGAGGAAGGGGAGGGAATCATGTCCTTCTACATGTCTACAGGTTGGCCCTCCTCAGGGTCTCCTTGATGGAACACACCCGCTGGTTGACCTGTGCCACCTCCTGCTGCAGTCTGGTCATCTTTCTAAGGACACGGTCCAATTTACTTTGCATATGAGAAAAAGCAGCAGGGTCAATGGCTGCAGCAGGGGTGGTCTTGGTGCCATCTGAGGCAGTATGGGCCCGTGTTGTGGCAATGGCTGTAGGCTGCCCTGCAGGTGGTGCTGTGCTTGGTCCTGGAGCAGTTGCCGTTGATGGTCCCGCAAAGGTCCCAGCTGCTGTAGGTGCCACCTGGGTGGTAATGGTAGTGCTGCTAGTGGTAGCTGTGGTAGACACAGAAGCGCTGCCATGTGCAAATGCCCTCCAAGCTCCGGAGGCTCGTTCATGGCGATATCTTCGGGCCAAGTTGCGGTACCCAGACTCGACATCTAGTATGTGGCGGATCTCATTTCCCGCCGTTGAAACTCCCTGACCTGGATGGGAGTCATATTTGCAGCTGTTAAGACAAATAGAAAATCAAACATTAGGTACTGCATTGTGTGAAATGGCTCAAGAAGTAAATCAGATAATACATCTAATGTACTTGTAAAAGCACATATCATCAAAGAGATCATTGATTGTCCCTGAGGAAGTACATGGCAAGCCAGCCTACAAAGGTCCTATCACACATAGCACATCCAAACCCTACTAGATAGTCAACAACTGCCATGATTTTGGCATCATAGTTCTGCCAGTTGTCAGCTAAAAATCATGCTGCACATCTTCCACCACTGCCAGGGCAACCAATGTCATTGTGCGTGATGGCAATCTAGGGCCACATGATCTGCGAGTTGTAAATGGACTTGCCAGTATAGAAAGCATGTGCTAATCATGGGTGGGTATACTAGGTTCAGACAAGTGCTTCACTGATTTACATGTCTGTGTACCAAACTTGTATCATCAGTCCTAGGTACACTATTCACAACCCTATGCCTGTGTCTGAGGGGGGGTGGACAATCAACTAATAATTTCTAACAAGGACACCCAGGAAGCTTAGGAAAGCTGGACATGGGTTTGGCCCAGCACACACACCACAGGTAAGGAGGATCTCCAAATAGGAGACAGCTAACCCTTGGACAATCCGATCAACACTCATGTTTCAAAAATGCAGACCTTTGTCCACATCATTTACTACCAGTAAGCCATGACTTACAACAAACTGAGAGATGCAAGAACACCTCTGGCCATGAGTTGCACGCACACCTAGGCCATTGTACTCTAGTGCCACATACTCGTAGTACTACATGTGGAGCTACATGCTTCTAGGAAGTTTAACATACAGTTCAACATGTTCATTAGTTAATAGGGAAGCATAAGTCTGTGGGTTAGACTTTGGCTTCCCTATTCTGGGAGAATTCGGGTCTGACTGGCTGACTAATTCACTAATATGGTCCACTGCAACTTTTTCTGAATCAAGTTTTATCCACATGACTCATCCCTATTCACATTGCCATGCCTACAGGACTGACCTAGAATACCAAAATATGGCAATACGATAAGGATTGGCCAACTCATAGATGGTGATAAAATGTTATTACACTCATGGAACAAAACAAATGATTGGCCAGCGCACCACACCTTGCTATGTGTCCAACACACAGTAGTCCATCACACATCACCAGCAAACACAACACATAACAGAATTATCAACACCTACTGGAGATGTCTGGGTCCGCAAATCGAGCCACCTCGCCAACAGTGTAGGGTGCCGGTCCACCTGTAAGGCACGGAAGGGAGAAATGTGCTCAATCTCTGTGCACTGTACAACAATTCCAAAGACAAATACTATGTGTAAGATTACATCAGAAAGTAAAGCCTCTCAGACATGATGATACTGCATCCTACATACCACGACAAACATGTACAGACCCAAGGACTCCAGTGAGTGATACACACATATCAGCACACACGCAGTGGCCCTAACTATCATGTGGTGGCAAACATGCCCCTTCATTAGTGAGCAGACAAAATCATGGAGTGTATTTGTCTCATCATATGTATCCATGAGAGACAGCCAAAGCCACTTTCCGTGAGGACTGCATTACCAGTCAACCAGCCATTGTGACTATGACCAATTTATGTCACACAGGTACAATGTACAGAGGGCCAGGGACAGTTGTTAGCCCTCAATTTGTTACAGTTTCTTCATTTGATGTGGCACAGCTGTGATGAGTTGCACCAACCATAGAGATATGAACCCATGTGCATACGTTTTGCCAGCCGTCCCTAATTTCAATGTTGCACTACAAACTCCAAATACCAGTATAAGATGTTAGCTGAGCGCAGCTATAACTTGTAGAAATATGGCCCTGTATGTTTCACTAGCATTCCACACGCTCAACAACATGGCCGGCATATATTGTAAAAATCAGCTAATGTCACTACAGAGCATTTAAACGTGCGCATTTCCATGATTTGTACTCACCAACAGGGCCACCAATCACTATCCCCAGGTGGTCCAGCAGATCTTGCTCCCTGGAGACAAGGTCAGTCCAGCGGTGCTTCAGCTGGTGGTCGTTTCTTGGTGTGTTGCATATCCTCTGCAGATGATGCAACACCTTTGCCCACCGGAGGCTCTGTGCCTCAGTGTGATACCTTTGGATCACACGCCCACCTGCCTCAATCATCAGGGGTAGGAAATGGCAACCAGCCAAATGAACCCACTCAGCTCCTCCTCTCCCATCATGCCAAGACGAGACCTACCCAACATGATGGTACAAAAAATGAAAATAGGGGATAAAAGGGAACAAAGGAGAATAGGGGGGAAAGTAAGACAGGAAGGATTAAAAAAACACAACTAACACAGCCCAGCTACACCCAAACTAACACCACCCACAACAGACTCCCAACAAAACAAAGACAATTGTTTACAACACAAATGACCACAAAAACACTCAGACACGATACCACAGACAGGTTTTGATAACAAAAAGACAAATAAAAGACCACACTGGAGACAAATTCACTAAATGCACAGAGACAAATCGAGACACAGCCACACAGTCAGGAAATATCACAGACTGCAAAGTGAAAGTGAAAGTACACCCACTGTACCTATTCTGTAAACAGGATATTCTATTACTTCACTTCCTGCCTAAAATGCGGTGCGTTTTTATTGTCATGCGTCAAAATCTTATGACGCATACAGTCTGTGCGTCATTTTTTATTGATGCACAGGAGTAGATTCCACCCCACATCCATATGGTTCAAAATTGTTTCAAACTTAACCAATTTTTGGAGGTCCAGTGTGGAAGACACCGCTCAGGGCCAATGGTTCTTTCATGGCACTATGCATAATTTTTCAGGCATAAGTGTCATTTTTAGACACATGTGCGTCATTTTTTAATGCGTATGTGGCAAAATTTCTGGCATGAACTGGGTTTGGGTCATTTTACCATTTTAATGGTACATTACAGTTGTGACAATACTGAGATAGGCTGATTGCACACACTTTGGGCATGACGGTGTATGGGCACATGTGACAAATCATACTACTGCGGACCATGATCCGCTACTTCATGTACAGGATTTTCACTCTTGACTGATGCAATAGATGGCCAAACGTGTGGCCTACATATATGTATCACACAAATTGGGCATGTTTGGCGTCAGGAGAGGATAGCAAGGTGACGCACATAAGTACAATAACTCAATGCCTATGGGTCATTGTGTGTGCTTTGGCTACTAATATTGTTGTTGACCCACTGTGTGACCATCACAAGATGCATTATAGCAAATATGCTTGTGTGCATGTGGAGTCAATGTGTCCAACCCTCAGATGCAAGTCAGTGTGGAAATGAGAGAGGTCATGTGTTAGTCATACATGTAGCAACAACTGCTGTGTGCACTTTCTATTTTTTGGGTAACATATGCACCACATTTTACAAAGCATGTACTGGATAGATAACAGACGGTTGTTCATGTCAATGGTCCAAAACTTGGTCATCACATGTCCTAGAATTTTGGATGCAGCTTCCTACGCACTTGTTGGTGAACCCACCATGATTCAGGCACATGTACATACTAAATGGGTACCGTGTTATTGACACGGAGAGCCAAAGATAAACCACATTTGTAATGTCACACCACAGTTGAGGTCATATAACTGAGCCACAACTCTCCTGTGGCAGTGGAGGAGCAGCAGACCAAGCAGCATGTGGTCACATATTTCCAGTGATCAAATGCACAGAGGTGTCTGGTTCATGGGTGTGGGCCAATGTTTAGCCTGTATATTTTTAGGGGTCTATGTTGTCACAGTTACGTCCAGGTCTAGTCATGAGTCTGTGGCGGCTATTCCTGTATCTACTAAGTATCCTTCGGAGATTAATGGAAGTAAAGCCAATGAGGATTTGAGAACCCACATGGGGATGTTCCTACCCTGTCACTGCAGACGTGTAATGATACTGTCAACAGGGCAACCTTGGTGTGCTGAGTAAGATAATATCTTAGGATTCTTGTACCAGCAGGTGTCATCACAACATTTGTACACAGGTTGGCCTCTAAAATTCCCCCTGCATCTGGGATCATCATAGCCTCTGTGCTGATTATTCTCGCAGCTATTCACCACGCACGGCCCATCAATATGTTGTGATCAATGTGAATCAGCATGTGGACTGTCAGGGTCCTAACATGTGTGGACTTTTCATGCACATTATCTGACGTTGCTGGTTCTGCTGGAGGCACCATACCCAATCCCTGCATACGGCCATAGTACACTGTCACAATTTGTCACTCATGCATACATGAGACCCAGACAAGGGATAGGCCATGATTTGGGTATTGATTTGGGTATTTGGAGACAAGTTCCCAACACTGCTACGATAAATAAACAGATTATGCTATACAATGTATTTGAGTGTGCATTGTAGACCCACCTGACAAAATACCCAATGAGGAATGTGAGGCTTGGTGTTAGACCTGACAGCCTTAGGGTGGTCACCCCTAACTTTTTGCCTGCCTCCCTCCACTTTTTGGACACTGTTTTTGCTGGCTTTTAGACTCTGCACACTTTACCACTGCTAATCAGTGCTAAAGTGCAGATGCTCTCCCCCTTAAACCATGGTAACCTTGAATCATACCTGATTGGACTATTTAATTTACTTATAAGTCCCTAGTAATGTGCACTCTCTGTGCCTAGGGCCTGTAGATTAAATGCTACTAGTGGGCCTGCAGCACTGGTTGTGCCAACCACTTAAGTAGCCCTTTTCCTTGTCTCAGGCCTGCCACTGCAAGGCCTGTGTGTGCAGTTTCACTGTCACCTCGACTTGGAATTTAAAAGTACTTGCCAAGCCTAAACCTCCCCTTTCTCCACATATAAGTCACCTCTAGGTAGCCCCTAGAGCAGGGTGCTGTGTGGGTGAAAGGCAGGACATGTACCTGTGTAGTTTACATGTCCTGGTAGTGTAAAACTCCTAAATTCATTTTTGCACTACTGTGAGGCCTGCTCCCTTCTTAGGCTAACATTGGGGCTGCCCTCATATAGTATTGAAGTGGCAGCTGCTGATCTTAAAGGAGTAGGAATGTCATATTTAATATGGCCAGAATGGTAATATAAAATCCTGCTGACTGGTGAAGTTGGATTTAATATTACTATTCTAGAAATACCACTTTTAGAAAGTGAGCATTTATTTGCACTTAAATCTTTCTGTGCCTTACAATCCACGTCTGGCTGGGCTTAGTTGACAGCTCCTTGTGCATTCACTCAGACACACCCCAAACACAGGGTACTCAGCCTCACTTGCATACATCTGCATTTTGAATGGGTCTTCCTGAGCTGGGAGGGTGGAGGGCCTGCTCTCACACAAAGGACTGCCACACCCCCTACTGGGACCCTGGCAGACAGGATTGAACTGAAAGGGGACCTGGTGCACTTCTTAGGCACTCTTTGAAGTCTCCCCCACTTCAAAGGCACATTTGGGTATAAAACAGGGCCTCTGCCCTACCTCATCAGACACTTGCTGGAGAAGAAACCTGAACCAGAAACTACATCCTGCCAAGAAGAACTGCCTGGCGGCTCAAAGGACTCACCTGTCTGCTTTCTTCAAAGGACTGCTGCCTTGCTGTTGGCCTGCTGCCTTGCTGAACTCTTGTCTGGCTGTGAAAGTGTTCTCCAAGGGCTTGGATAGAGCTTGCCTCCTGTTCCCTGAAGTCTCAGGACCAAAAAGACTTATCTTTTTCACTTGGACGGTCCGTGCGCCGAAATTTTCGACGCACAGCTTGTTCCGTGGCGAGAAAAACGCCGCACGCCGACGCTGATCGACGCGACGCCTTCAGTACGACCGGAACTTCGACGCACGGCTTCGCAAGGACAATGCCGCCCGACCTCCAGAGGAAAAATCGACGCAACGCCTGGTGTGAGATCGAAATTTCGACGTGCAGCCCCGCAGAACGACGCGCAGCCGGAAAACAAGCAGGAAAATCCATGCACAGACCCGGGACATCTGGTAATCCCCTCGATCCACAGAAAGAGACTTTCAGCGCGCCGGAAAACGACGCACGACTTCCCCATTTGAAAAATAACGACGCGAGTCCGTGTGTGTTGGGGAGAAATCGACACACGCACCCTTTTTCCACGTATCTCTTCTTCTGTGGCCCTCTGAGGAGATTTTATACTCCAAACCAGGTAATTTGTGCTTGAAAGAGACTTTGGCGGTCATTCTGACCGCAGCGGTCGGCAGTCGCCGCCCGCCAAGCGGTTCCCGCCGAAAGACCGCTCTGCGGTCAAAAGACCGCGGCGGCCAATTCTGGCTTTCCCGCTGGGCCGGCGAGTGACCGCCAGAAGACCGCCGGCCGGCCCAGCGGGAAAGCCCCTTCAACAATGATGCCGGCTCGGAATGGAGCCGGAGGAGTTGCAGGGGTGCGACGGGTGCAGTGGCACCTGTCGCGATTTTCACTGTCTGCAAAGCAGACAGTGAAAATCTTTGTGGGGCCCTGTTAGGGGGCCTCTGCACTGCCCATGCCAGTGGCATGGGCAGTGCAGAGGCCCCAGAGGCCCCACGGCACCCGTTCCCGCCATCCTGGTTCTGGCGGTGGACACCGCCAGAAATAGGCTGGCGGGAAGGCGGTCGGAATCCCCATGGCGGTGGGCCAGCGGGAAACCGGCGGGAAACCGCCAGCTCCCCTTTTCTGACCGCGGCTTTACCACCGCGGTCAGAATCACTCAGGAAGCACCGCCAGCCTGTTGGCGGTGCTTCCGCCGCCCTCCGCCATGGCGGTCATGGACCGCCAGGGTCAGAATGACCCCCTTTGTTTGCTTTTTAAAGACTTAAGACACTTTATATCACTTTTCAGTGATATCTCGACAAATTCACATTGCAACTTTATTCGTTTTGACCTACAATTATCCTGATAAATATTATATATTTTTCTAAACACTGTGTGGTGTATTTTTGGTGGTGCTATATGGTGGTATTGTATGATTTATTGCACAAATACTTTACACATTGCCTTCTAAGTTAAGCCTGACTGCTCGTGCTAAGCTACCAGAGGGTGGGCACAGGATAATCTTGGATTGTGTGTGACTTACCCTGACTAGAGTGAGGGCTTTTGCTTGGACAGGGGGTAACCTGACTGCCAACCAAAAAACACATTTCTAACACTTGGGAAAGCAACTATGATACAAATGTAGCTACAAGGAACCTTTGGGGTAACGCACAGACAGGAGCCAGTCAGTCTAACAGGATGCAGGGTCAATCAGGATCCAGACATTTCACAAGGTAAATACTCAGTGGTCTGACTGAGACTGGTCAGAGGAGGAACAAGACAGTTGAAATGGAAAACTGTGTTAGTCCTGTGTTTTGGAAGGTGACACATTAACCCAAGGGCTGTGTTGCACAGCTGATTTTTATGGCAATGCATAACAGTGTAATCGATAAAATGTCAGCTTCTCTGTTCCAAGCATCTGCAAGCGCAGTGAATGTTCAAATGGCTGGTCTGCATGGAGGTGCTCACAGGTGTGTGCTGCATCAGTCTCTCACAAGTCCTGTAGATGAGATTCGAGTTCAAATGGCCAACAGTACATTTCACATGGGAAGCAATCTACAGGTGATAACAGGGCTTAGAGACTACAAGCCAGTGCATTATTTAACCTGACGTCCATGCAGACAGAAGTACAATGACTATGGCATACCATAGTAAAGGGTGAAGCACATTGGATTTACATTGTGAGTCTGGGAGTGTGTAGAGGAGGGATTATCTGGGTACATATATTACTATTCCAGGGACCTCTTAAGACGGGTGGGGTGAGACCGGGAACATGGGTGTGTCAGGACTTAGGACATGGGCTGACATGTACATAGAATGTCATGTGCGCAATCCTTGTCATAGCTGTGGCACTTGTGCTATTTATTTTCTGCTTTTATGGAAATCTAGTCACACCTAGTCCTTGCAAAGATAGGTGATGTATCAGTTACTGCTGTCAAGGGTCTGGTCATACATTCCTGTTACTGATGCAATAGCACATCCACTGCCTCATGTATGATGCTTTTTGTTCCATTATTGACTGATGGTCTTAGTTGTGTGCCATATGCTGCAATGAACCATGTTGCCAACATGTATGTGTGAAATAGGTGTGGTCCTCTGCTATTGCCCTTCAAAGGTGAAATGTACAGGATATATGTCTTTTACAGTGTGTGTGAATGTGATTGTTGATTCATACGCATCACAATTGCTTTGGAAATATCTGTGTGCTGATCGGTATATCAGCAATGCTCCATGAGGCTACACTCTTATTCTGATTAGAGATAAAGGTAAGCAAAAATGATTATCCAGACCATGATATGGTGATTATTATTGGTGTTTATTTACATATGTTAAAACAGTAGTGATGGTGATTTGAGTCAAAAGACATTGTTGATAATATGTTGGCACCTACGCAATCCCGCAGCTGTGTTTTGTTGGTCCCCCTCATGTTGATGGCCAGTATCCTCCTCTTCAGGCATTTGTGGATCTGGTTCAAATAGGGGAATGTTCCTTCGCCTGTTCCTGTGCAGGATGGCACAGCTTAAAATGATCTTACAGACCATTTCTGGTGAGTATAGGAGGCTGCCTCAAGTGATGTCGAGGCACCTGAATCTCGACTTCAGGATGCCAAAGTCCTCTCGACTATGGTGCGTGTCCTCCTATGTGCCTCATTATAGGCACGCTCTGCTGCAATGCTTGGGTTGGCAAATGGGGTCATAATCCATGGCTGGATCACATACCCCTGATCAGCTGAAAGAGAAAATGATTGCGATCATGTTGATGTAGCTTGCCCCATTAATATCACCTTGCATAGCAATAGTTCTCTTGTGTTGTCTGTGACTCATTGGTGTTTGTGTTATTGTGTTGATTCCTAGGCTTCTAGGATGTACCATCAGCATTGGGTTGTTTCCTTGGCTGAACGAGTGTTTGGCTGCTGACCGGATGTCAGCAGTATATTTTGAGAGTTGCAGTACAGTGTGTACTCCCTTGCATTGTGACTTGTGATACAGGTGTCCCTGTGTCTTCATTGGGGGTGAGATGATAGTTCCATAGACAGAATCAAATCAACAGTGGTGGTATCACGTTTGCATCTATGTACCCTGGACATCCCATATATTTTGACATATGGAATAGTTTAATTTGACCATCAGTGAGACACTTACATTTTGGAAGGTGACAATTAGCCTAACTTCTCTGTACGTTGTGATCACTGACGTGTTAATATTTGACGGTACACTAATTTCACATGTGTGACAAGTTCACTGCACACCTATTTCTCTGCCCTTGGCAAGTTGACTCAGGTTGTAACGTCTACCTAGACTACTGCACATGGTCTAGTTCAGCTGGGTAACTTGGTTGTGAGGTTGTCGTTTTGAGTTTCAGAAGGTCCGTATGGCAGTACATCTGTTGTGTGTGTGTGAGTTTGTCACAATGCGTATGTGTAAGAATGTGCACTTACCATATTGTCCCATCAAGATGTGTTCTTCGCACAGTCCACTTGCCTCTTGGTGGCGGGCAATGTGAGAGCAGGAATGATGTGAGATATTTGAACGGTCCTCAATGATTGCATGTGACCTTTAGTGTAGTCATCATAATGCTATGTGTGTCATGGTGTTTGACCTGCAGCAAATAACATTCCACACCCCTTACACAATACGTATTGATTTGAATGGTGTTTGATTGGGTGTTATTGATGTGTTATTGAAGTTTAATCTTTGCAGATGTACTGCCAGTTGGGGCCATGTGTTTGTCATTGTGTTGCTTTACATTTTTCCCTTGTGTCTGTGGAGTGGCATCAGTTTTTATTTAGAACGGTACTTTGTCTCTAGGTGTGTCTCCCATTGGGTGAGGATATCAAAAAAGCCTAGCGGTGTCACAACCTCAGTGTGTTCCTGTCCACATGTCGATGTCGTGGTGTATGTGTAGTTTGTCCTAGAGGGTTGCTGTGCAGTGGGTATATAAGTAGGTTTCTGTACTTACCTACAAGTAGTCCATTTCCATATCGTCCATCCTGGAAGTGTTGATTGATGGTGCAGTGACGGAAGATGAATGAATCATGTACACTCCCAGGATACTTTGCCACGATGTTGGTGATCAATCCCTGGTGATCGACAATGGCCTGCATATTAATGGTGTGTGTGTGCTTCCTGTTGCGGTATAGATGTTCAGTTGCAGCAGGTGGCACAAGGCGTACATGTGTGCAGTCAATGGCACCAAGGACGTGTGGGAATCCATTAATGAGGTAAAACCCCTGTTTTGTCTCCTGCTGCTTCTGCTGTGTGTTGGGGAAGCAGATGTGGTGGGGTGTGAGTGTGATGATGGCATCCAGTACCTTGGGCAGGAAGGTAGAGAATGATGGCTGTGAGATCCCAGCAACCAGGGCGCCAGTTGTTTGAAAGGAGCCACTTGCCAACATGTGTAGTACAGCTAGCAACTTGGTTTCTGGTAAGATGGTGCGGGGTGTCTGCAAGCTGGGTGCCAACTGTGGCTCAATGTTGCACAGCAGCTGCTGAATGGCTTGCCAGTTCAACCTGTACCTCTGGATGATGTTGTGTTCCCTGAGGCCATGAACGGTTGTCCTGGTGTGGAATATCCTCTCCTGCCTTCTGCGCTGCCTTTGGGGTCCCTGCTGGTGTTGTGGAAGCTGCTATTGCTGGTCCTGTGCTCTGCGTCTGCATGCACGCTATATGAGAAGCACTTCCATGTCTTCCTTTTGGAGCTCTGCTATTGCTTCTGTGTGTTTTAATTATATAGAGGTGTGTTTGCCCCATTTTAATGCCTCCTCTAACCCAGGCGTTAATTTTTGACGCAAATCGGGCTGTGCGCCATTTTCTGACTCCGCCTCCCGGCCATGCATCATTTTTGCGTGGTAGCATAAATAAGGCGCACAGGTGTTTGTGTCATTTTTTGGACGGGAAAGTCTACCCTGCATGTCATTAACGCAAGGCGGTTTCCCGCATCCAGAAAATGACACACACAGCAGGATTTTTTCCTCTGCGGGCTCGGGTGTCAAAGTTTAAATCTGGTGCACGGTTTGCGCCGAATGTGCATCAAAAGTTTTGACGCACATTCAGCGCAAACAGAGTATAAATATGCCCATTTGTCTTCTGATCCTCATTTGGGAACTGCAAACACTAGAGACATCCATAGGGTTGGTCCAGACGACCTCTTGATGATTTCCGCCCAGAGGAGATCTTGTAGCTCATCTTCAACTGCCTGTTGAAGATGAAAAGGCACTTACCAGTGATGTTGAGCTATGGGTGCTATTTGTTGAATAATGTGAAGGTGACTTGAAAGTGAGCCATTTTGCCAAGTCTTATGAATAATTTCAGAAACTTGTTTACAATATCGGGAGTAACATCTAGAGTAATTCCACCAACTTCAGACGTTCTGCAGTAGGCAAGGTGAGGAGCCATCAATGACAGGGACATGTGCCTGTACAGTTCGATCTTTGTAGGTGAGGGATATTCAAAATTGTCCTACACATGGTAGAGGTTCTTTAGACATCCACATGTAGACTTGCTCAGCAGCTTTGTGCAATTTAGGTTTAGGATTCATTTCGTTGTATTCCGTGACACAAATTTAATTGAGGGTCACTCTACTGTCTAGCTAGAACTTTGTTGGGTGTGTTCCCATTTGGATGTTCATTCTTGATTATTTCTTTAGCCTATCACAGTCAGCTACAATCCAGACATACTCTTCACTGTCCGGTGAGATTGGGGGTAGAGATTGTGATTCATGAGATGCGGAGCATCGAGATCTGTATGTAGTGTGTGAGTAAAGACTTAACCGTGAGGAGCTCGTAGAGTGGTCTTGCCGGTCACATACTTCCTTTGCATGATGGCAAGGCCTGGATTCCATGGCCTTTATTTGAACATCTTTTTGTGATGCTTGGCATACCTTTTAAAAGTGGTTATCTTTTCTACATCAGTGACATCTCTGACCCAAAGCAGGGCAAGAATTGGCATGTGGAATTTCTTGTCCACAGTGGTAGCATGTTAGCTGATGCTCCTTTCTCTTGTCAACCTGTTTGGACTGTGATGATGATAGGTCTGTTGGGAGCAGTCTGTGGCTTTTGGATGTTTGTCTGTGATCGGACAAACAATGTTCTTTGTGAAAAGCTTGAAGTTTAAACACTGGTCAAATTTTTCTACTTTTCCTTCTTCCATTTTCTTTGCATGTTCTTAAGCTTGGTCATTTACTCGTCATCTCCTCTATTTCATCCAGCGAGTAGCTTTTCTTCAGGAGACTCCGGCACAGGAATTCTGATTGGAAATGATCAATTATTCGCAGACAAAGTGCATTCTCAGTTGTGAAGGTGTCAAACGCACAGTAGTGGGATAGACGCTTGAGACACAAGATGAATTGTGAGGCCAATATGAAAGTGTAGCATTCATAGTCAATATTTCTTTTCCGAAGAAATGTCCTGTTGGGTCCTTCATGAATATCTTAATAGTATTACATGTCATCCGCTGGCAATTCCTTGATGATCTGTCAACTTCTTTGCCAATTAAATTGTGTACGGTGATGAGATGTTGAGCCGGTTAAGTGACTTGAGATCCTTTCATGAAGTCTTTAAAATCTTCTAATGATTCTTGCCCGCAAAGGCCCATATTACCACCAGACATGAGAGCTAGAGGTCCCAGGCATAGAAAGGACACACTAAACTTGCATGTTGTGGGCATTGCATTGGGCATTGAATGTGGAGATGTTGGCATGTTTCTAGTTGTGCTGGGTCCAGCCCGTTGTGCTGAGTCCGGGCAAGTCAACATGTTGTTAGTTAGGTAAATATCTCTGTATTATTAGCAGTGTTCAGTATTATCTTGTACTTGCTGATACGGTGCTGTAGATCATGTGCAGTAATTGTGAATCTTGGTTATTGAAAAAATTAAACTGTGCTGAATGCACCTATATTGAGACTCTCTTAAGGTGTTAGTGATTTACAGTGATTTTCGACCTTAAAATGGCCCTCACAAATTCATCACAGGTCATTTGTGGAGCTGCCTCATTCCAAGATGGCCGCTGAGAGAGGCTATGTTCTTGTAAAAGTTGCTACAGCATTCTGATGATGTAGTAGGCAATGGCAGGTGGCAGCAAGCAATCAACAGCAGAAGCAATGTGACTTACTGCATGTGAGTGAAATGGCACAGGGCAACGATTGTGCACTTCAGGTTACACGCAACCAGGGTAGGCTCCTGGGGTTATGTTTCTTGATGGGCCATTTCTGCATGAGTGGGGTGGGATCCCAATTCTGCAGCTGACAACACCTGGTATTATGCGATTGGGTTAGGCTCCCCGAAGTTGTATTTCAGGATGAGGTGACTCTGCTTTAATCAGCGCAAACGGGGTGGGCTCCTGACTCCACACTGTATACTGGTCAGCTTCCACGCAATCAGGGTGGGCTGCCAACTTCACGTTTTCACTGCAGGAGACCACAGGAAGCAATGCTGTGGACGGTTGCAGGGTGTCGATCCCATCCTCGTCGTCATTTGTTCTGCCATGTTCTAAATAAATGACAGACGTCCATGGTGCTTTCAATAGGTACTTAATTTATAGTGCAACTCAGAGCCTGACCATGCTCCATCCTTACTTGTCTATCTCTCTATTCTTCTGCTCCCCAACTCCTTCTTTTCTGGTTCCTACACTGCCTCCTTCACTTCAGGCTTCTGCTGGCGAATGAGGTTCTAGCAATCTGGTATTACATTTTCACTGCAACCTTATATGTAGCAATAGGGGGACCTATAGCTTTGCTGATCGTTTCTGATATACTTACCCACTGGACTGACGGTTTAGTAAGATAATGTGTCTGTTGTAGGATGATGTATTGAAAAGGATGTAGAGGGTGGGTTGTCAATCAGAGATTTGCCTCCAGCCCTGTAAACCATTATCTTTCCCTGAAGTATGTAAATACTTGTGGGCCCTGGGCAAGCAAATTTAGGGGCCCCTGTTTGGAACAACTTTTAATTTATTAATCATTTTTAGCTCTTTCACACCCTCTTAATGCCAAGCAATATTCAATTACATATTAAAATGTCATAGATAGGAAAGGAAAAAAGACAAATTGCATGCAATCACAGCCATAAAAAGTTGCAATGATTATAGTTGTTTAATCCTTAACCACAGCATTGGAAGGTTCAAGCAGGCTCACAGGCAGCAGAAATGGTTGTGCTCCTGGACAACAGTATTGGAAGCAATACAAATGGTAGAGCTATAGGCAAGAGAAAATAAGAGTCGTACAGGACAAGCAATTTTCAGGAATATCAGACATATAAGGTGACTGAGCGCGTATGCACTGCATATGCCAGCATTCTTAAGCTCTAGATGGCCGTACGCTCAGGAATTAATCTTCTGAAATGTCAGGAATTACAGATGTAGCACTAACTAGAAGAAATTATGCTGCACTCTAAGACATCACAGAAGGCAGCTCTCTTATGCCCGATTACGACTGGGTCAGTTAATTCTGACCCCTGTGTAAGCTCCTGTTTACTTAGTGTTGGAATTATGAGTTTTGTTTTATTCGACACGTCCCATAATTCTCAGATGTTTTAAATACTCAAGGTGCATTAAAATTCGGTAGATCAAATCTGTTGAAATTTAACAGGGGAAACATGTAGGGTATTTAGTGCATCATGTGGATCTCAGTTTGTTAAAAAACAAAATCATGTTCTTTGTCATGAGCACTAAATAGCACCTACACTCAGGGTCAAAGACACCATGGGGGTCATTACAACATTGGCAGTAAAAGCCGCTTACCGCCGTGCAGAAGACCGCCAATACACCGCCGCAGAATTCCGCCACAGCTATTATGACACATATCTCGGAATCTGCCGAAATACAGACACCCACAGAACTCCGCCACACCAAAGGTGAGTGTAAAACTGGCGAAAACAAAACCTCCACCTCCACGCCAACAGAAACACGCCCATGCTATTACAACCCACGAATCCATGCGGCGGTCTTTCAAACGCGGTATTCCATTGGCGGTATACACCGCCGCGCTCAAAATACACACACATCGCCAAAACACCGCCACATTGGACAATTCAAAATACACACACCTGATACACATACACACACCACTCCCACACACCCAACACAATATAAAACCCACACTCACATCACCCACAAACCCCTACGACCACAAGTCATGACCGAAGGCCAGAGAGACAGAGAGCACAGCAACTAAGAACCCCACCACACAGAGGCACACAACACCATCACCCATACAACATTACACGCACAATACACCACACACCACTACACATCAACACTGACACCACCCCACACATCACCCACACCACCCCATGTTACGCCAAAGACACCCCCGGTTTTCCGAGGAGGAGTTCCGGGTCATGGTGGAGGAAATCCTACAGGTAGAGACACAGCTATTTGGCTCACAGGTGCAGCACACATCCATAGCCAGGAAGATGGAGCTATGGCACAGAATAGTGGACAGGGTCAACGCTGTGGGACAGCATCCAAGAAATCGGGAGGACATCAGGAAGAGGTGGAACGACCTACGGTGGAAGGTGCGTTCTGTGGTCTCCAGGCACAACATTGCGGTTCAGCGGACTGGCGGCGGACCCCCACCTCCTCCCCCACAACTAACAACATGGGAGGAGCAAGTATTGACCATCATGCATCCAGAGGGCCTCGGAGGAGTCGGTGGAGGAATGGACACTGGTAAGTCAAATCTTAACTATCATATGCCCCGCCCTACCTGCATGCTATCACCCACCCCCACCCTCACCCCCTCCCCTATCACTCCAACTCCTCACTAATGTACTAATAACACAAACCACCCATCCCAACACCAAGCCCTGCATGACACAACTAAGCATGGTCACCCCTCACTAAAGCATGCTCACTGCACATAACCAGAACACCCCCCAACCATCATCAAACCAACCCACACACAGGAATGCTTGCCCTGGGGTACACGCACACCCACCCATTGCACACCATTACACACACAGATGCAATAATCATGCTCTTATGTCCCTGCAGGACCACAAAAGAACGTCACCACACCGGAGGGTCCAGACAACTCCACTCCACCCACAGAAGTGGCCCACAGTGACGATAGCAGCTCTGTCCTACTGGATCCTGATGACCAGCCCGGACCATATTGGGCCTCGGGACAGTCGGTTCCCCTTGCACAGGCACAGTGCAACACTGACCTTCCACCCTCTGGGAACACCAGCACAGCACCCACACAGCGGGCTCATACCTCCGTCCCCAGGACACGTCAATCAGTGGTGTGTCCACCACTACAGGGAACCCAGGATAACCCACCACCCCAAAGAAATCAGGGACCTGGGGACAGTGGTAGTGGGCACACGGTCCAGGGGACGGAGGCCCAGGAACACAGGGGAACTGGGAGGGCTGATGTGCGACAGGGGGCGGACAGGCCAAGGGAACCCACTCTCCACGAGGCCCTCTCCTCCATCATGGGAGCATACCATCACACCCAGGAGACGATGGCGACGGTCCTGGACAAGTTTCAGGAGACCCAGCGCCTGCAGGAGGAGCAGTATTTGGGGTTCAGGGAGGAGCTCAGGACCATCAGCTCCGCCCTGTGCACCATCGTAGGGGTGCTGAAGGACATACAGCACACCATGAGGGACACCGTGTCACTCCAAAGGGCCCATGACACTAGCCTGGACGATGAACTGCCCACCACCTCCGCCGGCGCTAGTGGACAGGACGCCCCGCCACAGAACCACCACACCAGCACCCCACCCCCTGCAGACGGACAACCACCACGCAAGCGGTCCCTGAGATCTAGGAACAGGACAGAGCAAGATGGCAAGACCCCCGCCAGGAAATGAGACCACCCTGATTGTCCTCCCACTGTCCCACTTTGTTACGCTGTCCATACTCGAACTGCCCCAGCTCCACTTCCTATGCCCATGTGGGCAGTGCACCTGTGTGATCAATGGACTGGACTCTGCCATGGACATTCCTCCACCGTCCCCCATCACCATATTACAACCCCCCTCCATTTTTTAGCACTTCAATAAACATCCTTGAACCACAAAACAATCTGGAGTCAGTCTGTGATTCTGTAAATATGTATTATCAATGACAGTGTCATAATGTGTTTCCAATTGTAAAGCCAACATACCTATGTCACACATCACAAGTCCTTGAAGGATGCAAGCAGAAGACACACGTTGGTAACCACGCCTGTGAAACCGTAATGGAAAGGTACAACTCAGTGACCAAATACTGGTATGAAATGATAGACAGGATAGAGGAAGACGTGTGAAAGTGAATGTAATGGTAAAAATGTTCTCCCTGTGTGTCACTGGAAATATTGCTGTATGACTGACTCCCTGCTGTCTATGTCTTCTTCCTCAGCTTCCTCCTCATCACTGTCCACAGGCTCCACAGCTGCCACAACACCGTCATCTGGACCATCCTCCTGCAGAAAAGGCACCTGGCGTCGCAAAGCAAGATTGTGAAGCATCGAGCAGGCGATGATGATGTGGCACACCATCTTGGGTGAGTAGAATAGGGAACCACCTGTCATATGGAGGCACCTGAACCTGGCCTTCAGGAGGCCGAAGGTGCGTTCGATCACCCTCCTAGTCCGCCCATGGGCCTCATTGTAGCGTTCCTCTGCCCTGGTCCTGGGATTCCTCACTGGGGTCAATAGCCAGGACAGGTTGGGGTAACCAGAGTCCCCTAATAGCCACACACGGTGCCTCTGGAGTTGACCCATCATATAAGGGATGCTGCTATTCCGCAGGATGTAGGCGTCATGCACTGAGCCAGGGAACATAGCATTTACCCGGGAGATGTACTGGTCTGCCAAACATACCATCTGTACATTCATCGAATGATAACTCTTCCGGTTCCTATATACCTTTTCACTCCTGTGGGGGGGACCAGAGCTACATGGGTCCCATCGATAGCACCTATGATGTTGGGGATATGTCCAAGGGCATAGAAGTCACCTTTAACTGTAGCCAAATCCTCCACCTCAGGGAAAATGATGTATCTCCTTACGTGTTTCAGCAGGGCAGCCAACACTCTGGACAACACGTTGGAAAACATAGGCTGGGACATCCCTGATGCCATGGCCATTGTTGTCTGAAAAGACCCACTTGCAAGGAAATGGAGCACTGACAGCACCTGCACGTCAGGGGGGATTCCAGTGGGATGGCGGATTGGTGACATCAGGTCTGGCTCCTTCTGGGTACATAGTTCCTGGATAGTGGAACGGCCAAACCTGTAGGTGACGATTAAATGTTGCTCCTCCATTGTCAACAGGTCCACCAGCGGTCGGTACACCGGAGGATTCCGCCATCTTCTCAATTGTCCCAGCTGACGGTGCCTAGGAAGGACAACAGCGACCACAGAGTCAACAAATTTCCGGTATGTACCCACAGATACACAGAACACGACACCAAACACAAAACCCTTCCTGTATGTGTGTTGAGTGTAGGCCTAGCTATGTGTGACGCAGTAGTAAATGAAGCCATGTGGGCCCCTGAAATGGCGGCTGCCTGACCTCTAAACTGGGACAATGGGAATGTGAGGTCACTGCGCTGGCGTTGTACCCCGCCGCGGTAGGCGGTCGTAGACCGCGGCGCAATGCTGCATTGGTTATCATTGGACCCTATGGGTCCCAGGAGCCAATGATGAAGTGCGCCGGCGGTGATCATACGCACCGCCGCGGACGTCACCGCCACGGTCGTCACCGCTGCGGACTTGACCGCCATTTTCTATCTGTTCAATCACTCGATACCTGATCTTCCACAGGAGAGGACCTACACTGCAAGTGCTGCTGTGACCTTTGTCTGGATGAGACAATGGCTGCTGCGTCTGGGGAAAGGGCCCCTGCCTTCACTGCTCAGGAGTTGGAGAAGCTAGTAGGAGGGGTCCTCCCCCAGTACACGCTACTCTACGGTCCTCCAGACCAACAGGTAAGTACACAGGGAGCACGTTGTATGGGCTATGCCTGGGTGGAGAGGGCTGATTGTAAGAGGGAAGGGGGCAGAGTTCAGGGAACATGAATGCATGTGAATGCATGTGCCACATGGCAAGGGTAGGGATGGGGGCCACTCACATCGACGGTGCAGTTGGTAGTGACTTCTCTTCTTCCCTTCTGCATGTCATGTAGGTCAGCGCCCACCAGAAGAAGGACATTTGGCTTGCCATCGCCAAGGAAGTCCGGACCCTGGGGGTCCACCAGAGACGGGGCACCCACTGCCGGAAAAGATGGGAGGACATTCGCCGCTGGAGCAAGAAGATGGCGGAGGCTCAGCTGGGGATGGCCTCCCAACGTGGGAGGGGTGCCCGTTGCACCATGACCCCCCTGATGTTCCCGATCCTGGCGGAGGCCTACCCGGAGTTGGATGGGCGCTTGAGGGCATCACAGCAGACACAAGGGGGTGAGTACAATCTCATTCTGGGGACTTGGCAGGCAGTTGAGGGGTCTGGGTGTGGGAGGAGGGCTGTGGGTGTACCTAGGTCAGGCAGAAATACGTAGGCTAGGCCCCTCCGTAATGCAGGGCATGTGGCACTCCACCCCACCTCATTAGTGGGCCAAGTACAGGTATAGATGCCCCTGTGGCATCCATGTGTGCAGATGTCCACCATAGGCATGTAGGCCATATCCCAGCAATTGCATCTGTAGAGGCCAAGAGCAAGGCGTAGTGCAGGGGGCTGCTGTGTCTGTATTGCCGCCAACGGTAGCGATAAGCCATGCACTCAACCTGTCTTTCTTCTGTCGTCCCCTCCCCCTTTTTCTGCTCTCTCTGTTCTTTTGTGAGCATCATCAGGCGGAGGTACAGTGGCATCAGGGCACGTGGGAGCTGCATCCCACATGGCCATGGAGGGCCACACCACGGACTCAGAATGCACCAGTGGGACGGAGGGCGAGGGGAGCTACACGTCCGTCACCGGATCACCAACCAGCGATACGGACTCGTCCGTCGATGGGAGATCCCTTGTGGTGGCGGCACAATCTGTGCCCACCACTTCTACAGGTACAGCCGTCACCTCCCCTACCAGCACCGCCCTCCCAGCAGCCCCTCAGCGTTCGCCCCGTGCCCGCTCACCCAGGAGGGTGGGCATCACCTTCGCCCCAGGCACCTCAGGCCCTGCCCCAGTCACCCCTGCTGCCCTCAGTGAGGAGGCCATTGACCTCCTCAGGTCACTCACTGTTGGGCAGTCTACCATTGTGATTGCCATCCAGGGTGTAGAAAGAGAGTTGCAACACACTAATGCATTCCTGGAGGGCATTCATTCTGGTCAGGCTGCCAATCATCGAACCCTGCAGTCTCTGGCCTCAGCACTGTTGGCAGCCATTGTCCATGTCTCTAGCCTCCCCCTTCCAACTTCCTCCACCCAGACCCAATCCCCTATACCCCAGCCTGTCCAAAGCACACCATCAGACAAACATGCATACACTTCAACACCAAAAAGTAGCTCAGGCAAACATAGGCACCACACAACCCACAGGCACTCACAGAAGCATCACCCACATGCAGACACAGCAACATCCACTGCCTCCACTGTGTCCCCCTCCTTGTCGTCTCCCTCCTCCCTCCCAGTATCGTCTACACTCTCACCTGCATGCACTACATCTACAGGCACTAGGACTCGCACCAGAACACCCAGCACCACACCCCGCTCACCTACACTCACCACCCCACTCCCATTTACACATCCCCTGTGTCCTCTCCCAGTGTGTCTGTGACACGCCCTCCCAAAGTACACAAACGCGGGCACCCACACACCCAACATCCATCCACCTCACGACAGCTGCCAGTACCTGCACCTGCACCCAAAACACCTAAAGTGACACCTCCTACAACCACCTCCTCTTCCTCCACTCCCAGACCCCCTCCAGCTACCCATCCCAGTGTTCGTCAGAAACTGTCCCTCTGCAACGTTGACCTCTTTGCCCCCACCCCCACCCCTCCAAATCACCAGTCCCGTCGTAGCGCCTCAGCCAAAAAGACTCCAGTACCAGTGGTGCGTGTAACAGGTGTGTGGAGTGCACCGGCCACCAGGGCAGGCAGTGTGACACAGAGCCAAGGCACTGCCAGTCCACCCCCTGTAAAGCATCTGAAGTTGGAAAGTGGCCGACGTGACCGGGTGAAGACTCCTGGAGGCAAAACTACTCACAGGGGTCCCAGGGGGATTGCAGAGTCAGCTGTGACTCCTCCAAAGGTGGGGGAGGGCCAGAAGAAGTCTTCACAGCCTGGTGTGAGCAGCATGGCGGAGAAGGGCGGCATCCTTCCCGGCGGCCGGGACGCCACCGCCAGCACCGTCGTCAGTGGTCAGGAGACCACCGCCACCCCCGGAGTCATTGCCCAGGAGGGCACAAGTATCGTCACTGGTCAGGAGACCACCGCCACCGCCGGAGTCATTGCCCAGGAGGGCACAAGTATCGTCACTGGTCAGGAGACCACCGCCGGAGTCATTGCCCAGGAGGGCACAAGTATTGTCACTGGTCAGGAGACCACCACCGGAGTCATTGCCCAGGAGGGCACAAGTATCGTCACTTGTCAGGAGACCACCGCCACCACCACCACCGGAGTCAGTGCCCAGGAGGGCACAAGTATCATCGCTGGTCAGGAGACCACCGCCGGAGTCAGTGCCCAGGAGGGCACCAGTATCATCACTGGACAGGAGACCACCGCCGCAGTCAGTGCCCAGGAGGGCCCCGGCTGCCACAGCCCCGCTGGGCAATGAAGGACCGTCATGCCACACACCAATGCACAGGTCGGAGACCGCCATGGCAAAGCACCGCTGAACAAGGCAAGCACCCCTGAACAGCCCAGAGACTGCCGTGGCAAAGCACCGCTGAACAGGGCAAGCACCGCTGAACAAGCCAGAGACCGCCATGGCAAAGCACCGCTGAACAGGGCAAGCACCGCTGAACAGGCCAGAGACTGCCATGGCAAAGCACCGCTGAACAGGGCAAGCACCGCTGAACAGGCCAGAGCACCACTGAACAGCCCAGAGACCGCCATGGCAAAGCACTGCTGAACAGGGCAAGCACCGCTGAACAGGCCAGAGACCGCCATGGCAAAGCACCGCTGAACAGGGCAAGCACCGCTGAACAGGCCAGAGACTGCCATGGAAAAGCACCGCTGAACAGGGCAGAGCACCGCTGCAGAAGGAAAAGACCGCCACATCAAGCATCGTTATCCCATGTGCAGCTGGGACAGTGACGGGACAGGAACTGTCACGGGGAGCCTAATCCAGTCTAGGCACCATTCCCCCTCCAGAACCAGTGGAGAGATCCATCCACTACCTCTGTCCTTCACAGGATGAAGCACTCTGGGCACCAGTCCCCCTCCAGAACCAGTGGAGGCTGTTATCCACTTGAGAGACTGTGGCTTTGCACTCCCCAGGATATGGCAGTGGGCAACCCACCCACTGTAGAGACTTGTGAGACTGTGGCTTTGCACTCCCCAGGATATGGCAGTGGGCGACCCGCCCACTGTAGAGACTTGAGAGACTGTGGCTTTGCACTGCCCAGGATGGTACAGTGGGCAAGCCACCCACTGTAGAGGCTTGAGAGACTGTGGCGCTCCCCAGGATACATCAATGGGCATGGAGCCCTGTCGTGGATGTGGCGAGGTGCTGTAATCCGGCTGAGGTGCCCCTCCTTCCCTTCCCCCTGAGGTGCCTGTTGTATTTTTCTCTGATGCCCCGGCAGTGTTCTCTCCGTTTGTGGACAGGTATCTTGTGTGGGCCTCGCTCATGCATTTTTGGCCCAGTGGTGCACGGACATTGAGATGTGCATATCTGCACTACTTCTCGTAATGTACATACTTTTGAATGAGTTTATATATATCTGTATATATTTGAAACATGTATTTTGATACATTACAATGTTTGAACTGATTTCGTTTTGTCTTTGCATTTTTCCGGGGGGGTTGTGGGTTGTTACTGTGATGTTTGGAAATGCATTGGTATGTGTGTTGTAATGTGCGAGGGTGGGGGTGGGGGTGTTGCGTGTGTGTCCCCCTGACTTTTGCCTCCCCCCTCCCCTATGTCGTAGGTGCAGTACTCACTGTTGTGTTCGCTTGCCGCCGGCGCTGGTCTTCATAGATGAGTAGGAAGACAAGGGCAGGTAGGATTTGTAATTCTGGCTCCATGGTGTCCTCCTTTCTCGTGGAGTGTGTTAAGGTGAGCATTTTCCCATTGCAAAAGCTGTTTCCGCCATGTTTTTATCCAGGGTAATCCGCCCCGGAAAAGGTGGCGGATTGGCGTATTGTGATACTGTGGGCGGTACATTGTCTTCTGCCTGTCTGTTGGCGGTGACCGCCGCACTGCTTGTCTGTACCACCGTGGCGGTCGGAGTGGTAAAGTGGCTGTCTTTGTTGGCAGTTTCCACCACGGTCATAATTCCCTTTTTTTGTCTGCCGGTCTGTTTGCGGTATTACCGCACCTTTAATACCGTCCGCCAGGGTTGTAATGACCCCCCATATATTGCTATAATCTGTACATTTAGAGATGACGACTCTCACAGGCACTATAGCAGGAGGTATCTAGAAAATTTGAGGTGTCAACTTTAATTTCATCAGTTATTCCTTCCTGAACACAGCTATGAGCATGGGTAACACATTGGTTGGTTTCTGTTAAACTTTTAGCAGACCCAATCGTACACAATCAGTGCTATAATCCCTGTGAAATCTTGTGAGGCAGGGGTAACAAAATTCCAGGACCTGCAGTGTAACTACCCAACCAGTAATCCAAGCAAAACAAAGTGAATACCTGTAAAAACTGTTTCTATTTTTAAACAGTAGTATGCATGTGTCAAGAAGATTTTAGAAATACACTAGTGTTAGAAATAATCCTTCACCAGATCTTTAAGAGTGTGCACTCTCTTCTCAGGATGCACTGAGGTACTGCTACAACCATTTCTGCTGGTCTGGCTCCTTTGATCCAGCTCCCTCAAATTTAACTCATGAGCCAGAAGCATTTTTGCTTCTCTATGGCCAACGTTCTCTCTGCCATCTCCATTTTAAGTTTCTCTAACTCCAACTGGTGTACCCTTTTTGCTTGTCTGTCCTGCAGCTCCTCAGGAGACAGACCCTTGGATGACACACTGCTGCCTGCCTTGGAGACCCTTCCAACAGGCAGAACAGGTACATCCACTACACCGCCCGGATTGCTCTGCACCTCCTCACCCTCATCCTCCTCTGTGCGCCCCCAGCCTCCTTGGCTGCCACCGAGGTCATCAATGCCCTCTGCAGCTCCTCTTTCCTGGCGGAGCTCTTGAATAAGCAGACAAGATCCTTACAAAACTGCTTCAGTTGAGCCACTCTGTACTCCTCCAATTTCTCCAACTCAAACACATCCTTGGTAGCCACAGTGGGTGCATCAACAGATAGAGACATGTGGTGAGTGCTTAAAAATGCAAAGTTCCAAAAGTAGTTCAGAGAGTTCCCAAAAGTAGTTCAAAAATAACAAAAAATATGGAAGCAGGAAAAGTCCAAAAAGAGAAAAAGCAAAAACCAGTAGTATGTGGTCACATAATGGTCTGCACTGAAAACAGTAGTGTACACTTAATCACTGTATGTCAAGTAAAAATACACGTTCTACCTCACCACTGCCACTAATGTTAGAAAGGGGGTCTCTGGTTGGCAGTCAGTTTTCACTCTGTCCAAGCAGGGACCCTAACTCTAGTCATGGTAAGGGAAATACACACCTAGGATAACCCCTCCCCACCCCCTTGGTAGCTTGGCACAAGCAGTCAGGCTTATTTCAGAGGCAATATGTAAAGGATTTGTACCAACACAAACAGTGATTCACTGAAAACACTTCAAAATGGACAAAAACACCATTTTAGAAAAATAGACGATACTTATCTAAATCAAACAAGACCAAAAACCACAAAAATCCAACATACACAAGTAAAGTTATGAATTTTTAAAATAATAGATTTTTACACCATAGAAAACAATGGAAATGTTTTGGTTGCACATATTACCTGGTTTGCAACAAAAAAAAACTGCATAGGTAAGGGTGTGTCGAAAAAGTCAGCAATGTGTCAGTTTTCTTTCCTGCAAGGGAGCGATGTGTCAATTTCAGGACGGGGCACAGGTTCAAGTTGAATTTGACGCCAGGCGATGATGCATTCGAAATCCAGTTGCACAGTGATGGAAAACTGCGCTGAGTGGGTTTGCATTGTTTTTAGCAGCCGGAAGGGTGTTGATTCGTTTCTCTGGCTGTGATGCTGGTGATGCATCAATTTTCTGGCCACGATGCAGGTGGTGCATCGATTTCAGCCATAAGGTGAGTGACGCATCAATTTTATAGCCGCGTTGAAGGTGGTGCATCAACATTTTCCCTGCATGGCTTCCTGTGAATAGATTTCAGTCCTTGTTCTACCAGCTTCACCTTTCAAGGGTCATAGGACTGGATAGGGCACCACTAGGCAGGGCAGGAGTCTCAACAAAAAGTCCAGGTGCTGGCAGTTTAAGTCTTTGAGGGTCCTGGGACTTCAAAACAGGAGGCAAGGTCAGTCCAAGCCCTTGGAGACACTCCACAAGCAGGAACATACCACAATGTCCAGCCCTTATCCTCTTTCAGGCAGAAGCAGCAACTGCAGGCCAATCCAGCAAAGCGCAGTCACAGGCAAAGGGGCAGTACTCCTCCTCCAGCTCTTCAGCTCTTCTAGTTGGCAGAGGTGCCTCTTGGTTCCAGAAGCAATCTTAAAACCTTGGGTTTTGGGTTCACTACTTATACCCCTTGAAGGAAAGTCTCTGTTGTTCACAAGATCCTGCCTTGCCAAGGCCTGGCTCCAGACTCACACCAGGGGGTTGGAGACTGCATTGTGTAAGGGCAGGCACAGCTCATTCAGGTGTCAGTGACAGCTCCTCCCTCCACTCTAACCCAGATGACCTATCAGGATATGCAGGCAACACCCCAACTCCCTCTGTATCACTGTCTAGTGGAGATTCACAACCAGCTCGACTGTCGGTCTGACCCAGACAGGGAATACACAAGCAGGCAGAGTCACAGAATGATTTAAGCAAGAAAATGCCCACTTTCTAAAAGTAGCATTTTCAAACTGACAATCTTAAAAACAACTTTACCAAAAGATGTATTTTTAAATTGTGAGTGCAGAGACCTTAAACTCCATACCTCCCTCTGCTCTCAAAGGTGAACTGCACTTAAAAGATATTTAAAGGCAGCCCCAATTTTTGGTCTATGAGAGAGATAATATTCCTTGCAACAGTGAAAATAGATCTTAGCAGTATTTCACTGTGAGGACATGTAAAGCACATCAGTACATGTCCCACCTTTAACACACCCTGCACCATGGGGGTTACCTAGGGCCTACCTTAGGGAAGGTTTGGGTCTGGCAAGTGGGTACATTTGCCGGGTCGAATTGGCAGTTTAAAAGTGAACACACAGACACTACAGTGGCAGGTCTAAGCCATGTTTACAGGACTACTCATGTGAGTGGCACAATCAGTGCTGCAGGCCCACTAGTAGGATTTGATTTACAAGCCCTGGGCACTTCTGTTGCACTTTACTAGGGACTTACTAGTAAATCAAATAAGGCAATCATGGAAAAGCCAATTACACATACAAGGGAGAACTTACTCTTTAGCACTGCTCAGCAGTGCTAAAGTGCCAATAATACCAAAAACAGGAAAAACATAGGCCAGCACACAGTCAAAACATGAGAAGCAGAGGTAAAAAAGACAGAGGAGACTACGCCAAGGAAGCCAGGTCTAACAATCAGACTAAGAACAATATGAGTGCCAGGTTGCCACCACTTGAGGGATTGTACACAGGGGTGTGTGGATTTTTACTACCTTTATATAATGTGGCTGTGTAACCAAAATGTGATTGCTTTGTCCCACGACCTACTTTTTAATCTGATGATCCAAGAGAGCTTGCTCCCATAGCAGTGACACCTACAACTGGCATATTGTTTGGGTTGCATGCAAAAATATTGTCTGGCAGAGCTATTGCGCTCTAAATATTTTGATATTCCCAAATCTACTGATATTTTCCCTCCTTTGAGAGCAATTTACTGGTTGGACAGTACACATCTAGCATGTTCTCTCTCTAGGGCCCTCTTGCAAAACAAGTTTTTTTGCAACTTCATTTGAAAAGTTACCTTGCATCTGTGTTGAAATGGCTGCAACGCTTGTAGCCTGTGTGGTGGGCAATCAGGCTGCCTGGGTGTGAGTGGGCAGACTTTTGACTCCATAGGACAGTGCTGTGACACCCTGATGTGGGGCACTGTGAGGGTCAGGTAAGTTCTGATGCTAAGCCCATCGGGCAGCAGAAGCAATAAGGGACAATCAGAGAGGAATGCAGCACAGATCACAGTGAAGACTTTTCTCTGAAAGGCTAAGTTAGGGGGATGTGAGCGGACGCACGAGAACGGCTGAAGTGAAGCAAATAAGAATGACAGTGTGACGATGGAGAAAAGAGACAGGATGTCCAAGGGCATGAGAACGAGAGAGGCGGGCTGACGGGTGAAAACGGAGGGTGAAGGCTTGAGGGGAGTTAAAAGGGTCCGGAGGACCCAGCAAAAGAAAATTTAGGATTTAACAGGAAGGGGGAAACGAGGGTATATAAATAAATAAAAATAGGCAAGTCAAAGAAAATGGGCTAAAGAAGGGATAAGACTTGAAGGAGGAACCTAGAAATATTGAGATGACGAAAAGGAGGGAGAAGAGCTAAGAGAAGATCCTGTATGGTTTGGCTTCATTTTTTAGGTCGAGCCTAGGCAGCGCGCATGCGCTGTCTCTCGGACTGTTGTAATTGCTCTGTGGGCTCAATGCCCACCTACTGGCTTTTTATTGGCTGTGTGCTTTTGTAATCTAATTCTGTTGTCACTATTGGTTTGTGGCATGCATTTGGCATGCCTTCTTTTGGATTATCCCTCCCAAAGTGCAGCACCAAGTACGATGTTATTACACGGTTCGTTTGTTATATGTGTGTGGCACTTTTTTTTCTTACTTTGTGTCCTGGCATTGTAGCGATTAGTCTGTTTAAGCAGTGGTTGCGTTTTTTTTTTAATTAACGTGTGTAAACCCAGCAGTGCGTGTGTTTTTGAATCTTGTGGTTCGTGCTTAATTTAACGTGTTGAAAGATAGCACTGCGGGTGTTTGATTCTGTTGATTATTTTTATACATGCTTAATTTAATGTGTTGAAAGATAGCCGTTCGGGTGTTTGTGTCTTTTGGTTATATGTAAACGTGCCTAATTGTTAGGTACTGTTTGCACATTTTACACATTTCATCCCATTGCGGCGACATTAAGCAAACTTACGTGTATAATTACTTTCCAGTGCATTTTTATTTCATATCCTAACATATTCATGCTTTGGGTCACATACACTTTGTTAGCCAAATACACTACACATAGAAGTCCTCTCTTTTACCCACACGTACTCTGTGGGAGCACAGCATTCACCGATACATTGAGAACGAATGTATTTATCAACATTTCAGTGTTTTTTTGGGTGCATATTTTGAGGCTTTTGTTCGTTTGTTTGCTACAGTGAAAAACGTACTTCAATACAGCAGGGCGCATATTAGCTTGCATGTGGTGTTTTGGTTAATTTATTTAGTTACTCTAATTTGAAACGCAATAAAATATAGACAAATGTTCACTTGATTTATTGGGTTTATTTTGAATATTTCGCCGGTATATTAATCACATTTACATTCAGTTTAATTTACTTTATTCGAGTTTATAACCTTCATACTGCTGCGCTTGCTTGCCTTTACGTTGAATATGTACCTGTTGTGTTAGTACTTACTTCAAAGCTATTTAAGGCTGATTTTTAGTTCTTTAAATTGACAAATTATTGCAGTGTTAACATGCTTTTAATTATACATTGACACATTTTACAAGATGGGCAGTACCGGCTTATTTGTGCCTTCTTAATATTTTGCGAGTTTTGACATTTAAAAGCTTACAAGTGCTAATGTCCACTTATATTTGACGTCGGCACAGCTACAAATAAAAGCGGTTAACATTTAGCTGTGCCTGTTTCTAAAATATTGTTTAGTAGCATCAAGTTAAAGGCCAGTAATGATTTTTTTCTTTCGTATTCTTAAAGGCATCTGCCGCAACTTTGTTGCAAGGCAGAAAAGCTATTTAGCCACAAAACAAACAAAGCTTCTTTAGTGGGCAGACAGAGGTCTGTAGTTTGTTTATGTGTTGCTGAAGAGTTTGCGCACCTTCGAAATGGAGAGATTTAGCATAGCTATAAAGATCGTTATCAGGAATGTATCCAGCATGTGTGGGGCAGGATGTTGACATTACAAGTATGCTAATTCTCTTTGCTTCGAAGAGGAGTGCTATCTTATGTGGGTCCTGCTTTGTTTTTTCACACATTCGTACTACTTCCGACTTTTGGCTCACTTTCGGTTAGTAAATTTTGACTTTTTCGTGAATAGAGCACTGTGAGCGTGGAATTTTCGTTGTGTATGCACAATGATAGATTTACAAACATTAAATTGGGGAAGTTTGTAGTATGTTAATACAATCCTGCTGCAGGCGCTTTGATTTATCTTGTGGTTGCATGTTTATTTTTTAAATATTTTCGTACAGGTTTACATATAGCAGACTGTATGATGGTTTAAAATTTGGAATTTTAAATTTCTAAGGCATAATTACTGTACATAGATATTTAGCATGCATTTGGACTGCTCGCTGGATGTTGACATTACAAGTATGTTAATTTTTTTGCTTCGAAGAGGAGTGGTATCTTATTTGTGTCCTGCTTTGTTTTTACACACATTCGCACTACTTCCGACTCTTGGCTCACTTTCAGTTAGTAATTTCAGACTTTTTCATGAATAGAGCACTGTGAACGTGGAATTCTCGTTGTGTATGCACAATGATAGATTTACAAACATTACATTGGGGAAATTTGTAGTATGTTAATATTATCCTGCTGCGGGCACTTAGATTTATCTCCTGGTTGCACGTTTATTTTTGAAATATTTTCGTATGGGTTTACATATAGCAGACTGTACGATGGTTTAAATTTTGGAATTTTACATTTCTAAGGCATAATTAATGTACATAGATATTTAGCATGCATTTACACTGTTAGCTGGATGTTGACATTACAAGTATGTTAATTTTTTTTGCTTCGAAGAGGAGTGGTATCTTATTTGGGTCCTGCTTTGTTTTTACACACATTCGCAGAGCACTGTGAGCGTGGAATTCTCGTTGTGTATGCACAATGATAGATTTACAAACATTACATTGGGGAAGTTTGTAGGATGTTACTACAATCCTGCTGCGGCCGCTTTGATTTATCTCCTGGTTGCACGTTTATTTTTTAAATATTTTCTTACAGGTTTACATATAGCAGACTGTACGATTGTTTACATTTTGGTATTTTACATTTTTAAGACATAATTACTGTACATAGATATTTAGCATGTGTTTAGACAGTTAGCTTGCTATTAATAATACACACGCGCTCTACTAATCATATATGGTCTCACAGAAATACACACCTTCGATCTCCAACACATAACTTTTTAACACTTTCTGTCAATCATAAATGTTTGAATTTTTGCTTGTTCTCTCTCATCTAGCTCTCTTATTTACATAGCACTCTCTCTTTTTATACCTCTTTTGGCATCCCTTATTTACAAACAGCACTGTTTCTTTCCTAGTTAACTGTTTTTTCGGTCGAACCTAGGCAGTGCGATTTCCTTTGTCATTCTTGAAAAGATACACACACACTGTAGCATACATATTAGAATTCACGCACATACATACATTCTTTCTCTGATACACACTTGATTTATTTTACAAACACGCACTGGGTCTCGCCAACATTAGTCACACAAACCTTCACATACTTAATTCTGAAATTACACTGTCACCTTACCATCACAGTGTGTGCTGTGCTTCTCATGTCATGTTTTCAGTCTTTTTATTTAACATTTTTTCTATTTATATAGCGTACTTAAATCTAAAACTTGTGGCAAATTAAAAACTTGTTGCATTAACTTTCATTTAGGGATTTTAGTACAACTTTTGTAACTAAGTCTTAAAATGCACTTACATTTAGCAGTGCAGCCTTTAGTTGTTGGGTTTCCACTGAGTTAATCATGTTTTAGCTCGCAGATTCTTTTAAACTACTTTTCTGTGCTGGTACGTTCGCTTCATAACACACACATGCTCTCTAACATATACATGCTCTCACAAACATACACACACTCATTTGTTTTATCAAACACATTTTATCTTTCTCTCACACACAAACAGTTTATTAAAGATACATTTTTCCTTTTTATCACATAGCTCCCGTCTCCTTTTTTATCTCTCTTTCCTTAATTCACACACAGCAAGGACATATTCACATAGAGACTGACTCCCTCTCACACTTTCTCTTCCCTTGGTATTTCACACACACACATTCGCTATTTTACCTATACAATTTTTACGCACATACATTGTTTTTCAAATACACAGTCATGTAAGTTACACACACATATTCTGTGTCACTAACATTACTCACACAGACAATCATAATGATTTTATTCATAGGTTGGATTCGTTACCTTCATACTGCTGCGCCTGCTTTGACTTTTAAGTAGACTTTTTACAGTTTCTGTTACTATTTATCTTGCTGCCATTTCATGCAGAAGTTTCGTTCTGTTATTTGGCCATTATCTATAGTGTTAGCGTAGTTCACTGACAATTTTGTTTTGGTTTCTTAAAGGCATCTTGGCAACTTTGTTGCAAGGCACCAATAGATATTTTGCCATAAACAAAGCTTGTTTAGTGGGCAGACAGAGGTCTGTAGTTTGTTTATGTGTTGCAGAAGAGTTCGCCTACTTACCAAATACAGATATTTAGCATAGCTATAAAGATCGATATCAGGAATGTAACCAGCATGTGTTGGTCAGGATGTTGAAGTTCTCTGCTTCATTTAAAATCCTTTTTCGTGTCGTTACGTTGGCTTCATAACACACACTCGCTCTCTTACATATACATGCTTTCACACACATACACACATTCAGTGTTTTACCCAAATACTTTTTAGCTCTGTCTCACACACAAATGGTTTCTTAAAATTATAATTGGGCTTTCTTATTCACATAGTGCTCTCTCTCTTTTTGTGTCTCTCTCTTTCCTTCATTTACACACTGCACGGACATTTTCACATATAGATTGTCTCTCTCCCACTGTATTTTCCCTTTTTCATTTACACACACACACACATACGCTATTTTACCTACACAAGCTTTTACCCACATACATACATCGTATATTAAATACACACTGTTGTAAGTTTACACAGGTACCCTGTGTCACCCACATTACTCATACAGACAATCATAACGATTTTAGTTGTGGATTGGACCTGTTACCTTTATACTGCTGTGCCTGCTCGAACTTTTAAGTTGGATTAGTACAGTTCTGACTATCTACCTTGCTGCCATTTTTAGCGGATTTTTCGTTTTGTTAATTAATAAATCTCTACAGTGTTTGCATAGTTTTTATTAGCCACTAACACATTTTTTTAACCTGACTAGTACACGATTAGTTGTGCCTTTTTCATAATTTGGTATGTATTGTTATTTGAACACCAAAAAGTGATAATGTCCACTTGTATTTTACTTTTGCACAGCTTAAAATGAGAGCAGTAACTGTTTACATGTGGTTGTTTTGGATTTTTTCCTTTTACATTAAGGTAAAGACCATCACTTTGATTTTTTTTTTTGATTCTTAAAGGCATCTGCCGCTACTTTGTTGCAAGGCCTAAAAGCTATTTAGCAACAAACAAAGCCTTTACAGTGGGCAGACATGGGTCTGTAGGTTGTTTACGTGTTGCAAAACAGATCGACTACCTCTCAAAGGGAGCGAATTAGCATAGCTGTAAAGATATATATCAGGAACCTAACCAGCATGTGTGGGTTAGGATGTTGACATTACATGTATGCTAATTTGCTTCCTACAGAAGACAAGTGGAATCTTTGATGGGTACAGAGATTTTTTTAAACATTCACACCACTCCAGACTTTTTGGCCCTACCCTTTTTATTAGCAACAAGAAGTGCTTGCATTACACCTAAGTGTTTAAAGTAGGCAACACTTTTTTATAAACCTTTACAGCCAATTGCAACTACGTTTTCTATATATATATATATATTTATACCATTGTTTTTACAGCTACTCAAATGAAAAAACATGTAAAAAAATACATATCTGTAGATACAAAACTTGATTTTAAATGACAATAAAAAGTATACCATTTTCTGAGATTACACTTCATTGTTACAGAAAATATAATATTAAATACTCACAATACTATTTGTATTCTAATACAATAACATCAACAACACCAATAGCTCTAATACTTACAAATGCGAGACCTATTGCATTGCAAATGCTTGTTAAAATAGAAGATTCTTTCTCCCAAATTCCTAGACAGTGTTAAGTGGAAATAGAGGTTCTTTGAAACTTTTTGCCAGGGTTGTGTTCAACAGCTACTGCGGGCCTGGTCATCAATCTCCCTGACGTCTCTTAGTGTGACAGTTTTTTTTCTATTCCATCTGTGGTCACACTAGGACCAACCAAAAACCAAAGGCTTTCTAAACAGTTTTTACATAAATCTATGAGTCCGGTAATTTGTACATTTCCATAGGAGCACTGTTTTTGCAGTTTGCAGCACTATTTGCGCATCACATAACCAATGGTCCAGCCTATGGACCATAAAGGCTTGTCATTATTTTGACACCACATCTCCCTCTACGAGATGTACTAGGCCATATCTCTCACTAGTATTGTAGAGGCCCTGCTTACATGCTTTCATTAATTAGGGCAATACACGTCATGGAACCATCATGTTTGATGAGCATTGAGGAAAATCAAGCGCATTTTCTATTAATCTATTTCCTGTAATCTCTAGAGAATTGTCGATTCTATAAACCCTCTCCACCTAATCGTATTTTGCATTTGATAAAGGTTTTGACTGTCGTGCCTTCAAAGCTGCTGTTAAAGAAGATCACTCCATCAGCTTGAAGCATGCCACAATGCTCCTGTGCGCTTTTGTTTCTGACAAAGCTGATGGAGATACACGATCTTCCCAGTTCAAAGCGAATATAATCCAAATCCACAAATAGTCACAAAGTATCACTTCATCTGAATGACCAAAGGTCAAAGAGGAAATACCTATTTTCACTTTCTTGTTTCTGAATAATATTATTTTTGATTTGTAGAATCAATAGTAAAATCTGAATTTAATGAAAAGATTGAATCTGAAGGTCAAATGGCATTTCTGGCAAGAGGGCAATATCGTCCACAAGTAGTGGGACAGCAAGACTATACACAGCATTCAGAAAAACAGAAACATAGATACATCATTAGACTACTAATCCCCTAATGAAAGTCTGTCCTGATAGGATATTTCGCTTTCTTGGGGCATTTTTGAAGCTGCCTGGTTGAACACAATAGGTCTTGCATTTTAAAACGAAATGATAATCTTAATCCATTAACTTCACACCTGCACTGAGATATTTGAAGTAATCTCTTGGTACTGCCATTTAGAAAGCAGCGCATTTCCCAAGGTTTTGCAGATGGACCAGATGTTCATATTTCATGACCAACCTGAGGCTTGGATTTGAAGATTGATATATTTTGCATAATAGCTGCGGCCTCGGCATACCGCCCAGTCACCTGTGGTCATGAACAACTAACCAGCACAGAGTAAGACACCCAGCATAAGCTATCCTAAAAACACCCAGCACTTCCGACCATGCAGGCACATACCCCAACCAGCTAAAGAGGTGGAATGGCCAATAGGAGTATTGTGCGAGCCGTCCAATGGCCTAACCTCCAAAAAGGATAAACGGAATGGTGAATAGCCAGTAGATTCATATGTGGCAAAACCTAACATGGCTGACTTTATTTCAGTCCTCCTAGCCCTTCAATGGTTCAGACTTAATAGATGTTCCCATATATCTCCTCAGGTCACAGTATATTTTCCAGGACACAACTTTATTCACTAAAGAATACTGAAAAGCAAGCATTAATGAGGGGCAACTCTTGGTACAAGAATCAATCAATAAATAAACCCCCACGACAGACAGGTGGATGTATAAGGCTACTTCTAAATGTATCTTTTAATTTTACTTGAAACAGATGGAACAACGTGTCTGCTTAATCCCATGTTCCTATTAACAGTGCTCGTCATACATGTGTGTTTGATGTTCTGTATGGTGCCAAAGAGCCGTGCTTACAAGTGCTTCAGAAACAACAGGGTAGTGGATGGAAAGATTGAATTAATCTCAATCACTTTTGACCTGGCAGTATGGTGTGCGAAAAAACAATGGATTGGGATGTGACCCAATTGATTGCCAGTGGTTGGGATTAATTCAAGCATTCCATCCATCAAGTTGTTGATTTTCATTTGGCGTACTAAGTGTGCCAGGTATACCCAGATGTGGCACCAAGCTCACTGTGCCACGGGAACCAAGCTATACCTGGCTGAAGAGTCCTAACTAGGGCAAAACCAGTTCTAGGTTGCTTGTGTTTTCCAGTTCAGGTAAGACAGTACCTGGTAGTTTGGGCTGGACTGTTCCCATGAGGAACCAGGTCAAGGCTTATTTGCATATATCTGGTTCCAAACTGAAGTGGCTAAGTGTGCAAAAGAACAATGGATGCTGATGTGGCCTGAGCATTTTCCAGTTGCTGGTATTAATTCAAGCATTCCATCCATCAACTTGTTGTTTTTGCATTTGCAACTCCAAGTGTTTCAGAGCACTGTGAGACACCGTAGATATGAGGATACCAAAGAAACAATAGCTGGAGTCCAAAATACAGTCAGTCTCAAGGGAAATACATCATGCATTAGAGGGTATGATAAACGTGTCAACTGTTGAGGGCACTTAAGCACATTTCTCTTCAAAACATGTAGTCACATAAGCAATGATTTGCTTCTCAAAGAAGATAACATTTCATGCACATGAGGTTGGCTGTAGACTGGAACATGCAAAGTCTCCTAGCCAAGCTCTCAGCACAACCAATTTAAGGGCCAGATTTATATAAAAAGTGGCGCAGCCTGGTGTTGCGCTAAAATTGGCAGTGCCGCACCGCATTATTTCAGAAACGCAGGGATGTGGCGTATTGAACTGAATACTGCACGCCCCTGCATTTCCCCCTGTGCTAAATTTAGCTGCCAGCGTCAACACAGGCATCCTTGCACCATCGTGCAAGGATGTCTGTGTTGAGGGGTGTGATTGTTTATGTGCGGGAAGGTGTCCCTTCCTGCACATAAACAATCACTAATGGCGCTTTGGCACTTCTGTGTGTTCTGCACAATGCAGCACATTCCTGCACACAAACAATTATTTCTGGCATTTTTCTTTTTCTATGCGTGTGACAGAATGCAGCATGGATAGAAAAAGCAAAAAACAAGGTGGAATAAAAGTATTTATCCCCATTGCGCTCTGCCAATGCCACCCCTGGTGGTGGCGTTAGATTTTCGTGCTGCCTCAGGTTTACTTAATTTCATAAATCTAAGGCAGCGTCAAAATGCAATGGGTGTTGCTGTGTCACGCCCACAGCAACACCCATTGCACTCCCCTTCCACGCACAGTGCTGTGTGGGAAGGGACCTATTTACAAGGTGGTATTAAGCCACAAAAGTGGCTTAATGTCACCTTGTAAATACGGCACTGTGCTTAGCATCAAAGGAGCGTCACTGAAAGCTTTTTTTTAGTTTGTTTGAGAGTCATCAATTTCACTAGTGAGAGCCACACAAGGCACCACAAAGGACGCACCTGTTCTCCCCTTCAGTAACAGTTTGTTTAGTCTGCAGACTGAAAGGCCACATGCAATTTGGCTAAGCATGCACTCAATAGAAGATCAGTGTGCATTCACAAAATGAGCCCAACCCACCCATGATTGTCAGACTCATGATGTTATACTGAACCCTTATTTTGCAAGGTCATATTGGTAACTGAGAGAGGCTTGTGCTGGCGAGTGTCTGGCTCAGAAAAAAGAAAATACATTAAAGCAAAAAGTGAATAGATGTTAAATAGATTATTATGATGGGCCTGCCCAGATTGCTTGAAGAGAGGACATTCTTGAAAGGTTGGCCCCTGTGTCGACCCCAATGTGCCCATGGGTTAAAATGACTATTGGTGAAACCAGTAGACCACTGACAAAACCGCGCCCATATTCCATTGCACCCCTGCTAGCTCGTCTTTTTTTTTTTGCTGATTGTTTCCGGTTAGTTAAAAGGCACAGTACACATTAGCCTCCCCTTCAGTAAAATTGTGTTCTGTCTGCAAAGTGGAAAGAAGCAATATGTTTGTGCATATCCACTTACAAGAAGCTCAGTGTACTTCCCCAGCACAACTAGAATATGAATGTTAGCTTTATGCTGTCATCTTTAACTTTCGTTCTGCAAGTTCCATAGTGTTAAGTAAGTGAGTGCTTGCTGTTCAGCTGGCTCCCTAAAATGATTATTATGATGGACCGCACACAAGTCTTAAACTGTGGTGGAAGGGTCCTAAAAGATGTGGGCCCTTGGCCAGAACCCACATAGCACATGCCTTAAAATGTCTGTCAGTGAGAAGTGTATGGACAGCACACCTTAACCTTTTGCTATATATCACGGCTGAACACCACGCTCAAGTCCTTTTTAGGTCTGGATGCCATCTCTTTCTGTCATAATTCTTCGATGATGGAAGTTCGGATGAGTCTTGATCGCTATCCAGCTGAACTTTAACCTACACGCATTCCTATTTCTTTTACACATAATTTGGACATCATTTTGGTTCCACAATTAACATTTTAAGAATGTATTACCAGTCACCTTCACCAAAGTTTATCTTTTGGAAGAACTCAGGAACTCAGAAGAATTTATCCTGCATTGTCTATCTCAGGGTTCCCAAATATCTTCTGCAACAGCTTCGACCTATATAAAAATTTTAACTTCTTGCCTCAATTTGGGGCTGATCAAATGGTTAACTATTTCTCAATTTCAATCACTCATCTGGCTATCTATTTTGAAAAGCAGTGCGTTTAATGGCTTCATCTCTGTCATTCTTTCTTTTCTCGAATTGGCTGTTGTTTTTCCTTGTACTAAGTTCCATAGTCTTTATGTTCAACTGCCGCTATTTTTTTGCTTTCGTCTGAAAATGTGTTTAGATAAGCAGGAAGGTCAACTCTTTTGCTTATGTTTGTGTTATGGTACGGGATGCATTGCTTCTGTCTATCTAGCATAACACATCACTTTTCCAGTTTAAGAAATGTGAATATTACTTACTCTCTCTAAGCACATCTCGATTGTGGAATCAGTGAAAGGCTGCCTTCATTTTCTAAACGCCCAGCTTCTCAGTCCATGCATTTCAAAATATAGCTGGAGACAAAATTCCCTTTGCAGTCCTGTAGAAGCCATATTTATGCCAAATTGTTTGATCACGCCTGGTATATTTATTTTATTATACAGGCTATGACAGTATACTTATCAGCTGTATTGCTTCTGCCCACAATGCAGGCATCCTTGCACTATGGTGCAAGAATGCCTGCATTTGTGATAGGCAGTAGTTTGTGCACCAGCACAAGCATAGAGCAGGAGTGAGTCACATAATGTTAAATATGGTGCATTTCTGCCCTTTCCCTTTCATGCAGCGCAGGGCAACAAGGTGTCTTGCTGTGTAAATTTGTAAACCTGGGCTTTTTTCAAAGGTAACTCCCACGACCACATGGAACCTGGTTTCTGTACATGACCTACACTCCAATGCAGTTGTCTTTAACTAGAGCCAAAGTGCTGGACAAGCAGTTGTAGCATAATGCTTTTTTGGGGATAATCTTATATTTAAACTATAAAAATTCATAGCTTTGGTTTCTTTTATTTATTGGATTTTTGCTTTTTATTTTCATTTTATTTATTAAGATATTCTCTATGCTTTGGATATGTTTTGGCATTTTACTTGTGTTGTGTTTTGAGATTATTTTTGTTTTGGTACTGCATAAATAATTGACAAATTGTCCCTAAGTTTAGCCTCTTTGCTTTGTGCCATAGCTACCTGGGGGTTGAGCCCAGGTTTATTTGGTGACTTTTGATTATTACTGGACACACCCCACAAATATTAATTCAATTCTTCACACATGTTTCTCCATAAAATAGAAATAGCATCCTTAGAAGGGCACATTTTCTGTTTTGAAAATGTTCTTCTCTTACTATGAAGAAAGTTACATATTCTCACAAGCTCTGCCACATCTTATGGCATCTCATTTTAGTCCTGGCCCCTTGATATACCTCCATAAAAAAATTGTTGCCCAGAGATTTTCATTTTTGATTTGTGTTTTTGTATCTTTGGAGAAGTGGTTTAGCTTAGGGAGACATTGCTAATCCGGGAAGATATTTTTGTGGATGACATTTTTTAAAATGACAGATGTGTTGCAGTGATTATGTAATATTTCAGGAACCATGAGACCTATATACCTAATTTTAGTGTCAAAATATAGGCTTTGGGGATCAATTAGTCCTGTAGAGACAGAAAATAACTACTCAGAGCAAACCATTCACCATTTTCCATATTGATGTGTTTTAGCCATCACATTGATAATTTATTTCAATATTGTTTTTGTTTCAGGTTATCTGTTGATTCAAATTCATACACATGAGCGTAGCAGGTGGTAGCAAAGGATGTTTCTGTCCTGACAAAGTGTTGCTAACTACAAAATCTGAGGACTCCATCAACAAAGAAAAATGTGTCATATGTCAAACTAATCCAAAAGAAAATAGAACATCAACTGGGGCTGGACAGAAGAGATTTTGAGATGCTGCAGAAATACGGCAAGATGAAGTTCACAAAAAATGTAATCTGATGGGCAGAGAGGATCCAATATTTTATCACTGTAGCAACAAAAGCTACAAGTCATATACAATAGAAAAAAGCCTGAAAACATTTGACAAAAAATAGCTGAAACCAGTAAATCACAACGAAAATCTGAGGCCAAAATTTAAGAAAAGTGGCACTGCATTACATGCAGTGCCACTCTTCTTGCGCCCCATAGCTCCCCTCTAATGGCACCATCCGTGCACCGTATTTAACATATGGTGCACTTAGTAGGTAAGGGACAATAGCGTCAAAGGTTTTGATGCTATTGTTGTACTTTTCACGATAATCACAAAACATTTTTGGTGATAATCCTGCAAAGATCATAGGGGCCCATTACGAATGGGCCCCTACGAACTCTGCGCAAGCATTAAAAATAGATGCTAAAAATAGTGTAGTGGAATCTCATAGATTCCACTGTATCATTTTTGTGGTGCTACTACTGGGGAAACACCCCCCTTTGCATACCTTATGCCTGGTGCAGGCATCATGTGGCACAAGCAGTTACAAAGTGGTGCAATGCATGCATAGTGTCACTGTGTAAATCTGGTGCAGTCAATTTGGTCTTCTTGGCCACATTAGCATCATAAAAAATGATGTGAATGTGGCACAATGAGGTGCTAGGCCTTCTTAAATCTGGGCCTGCGACTTCTAAGAAAGCAGTGACAACCAAAAACCAATACCAGTACACTGAGAAGATGGATGGCTATCCCTCATCCACCTCCAACAACTGATCAGAAAGCAGAGGATCTTCAATGTGTGGTCTGTGCTTTAGCAGAACATGGGCCAAAGGGATTGATGAAAGAACAAAGTACAGAGTATGTGAGTCTCAAAGAGCAAATTTTTTTATCTGCACTAGTTTCTTCAAAGATGATGTTTTCATCTGAGTAGCTGATCTATACAGCAAGGTGAATATATTTGCAGCGGATTGGTATGCCCACCTGAACTGCATGCATGCGCACATTTGGAAATATGAATGCACAATGAGCTCCCTGCATCAATGTAACCACCAGCCTTCAGTTAAGTTTGCACTGTTTGAAATAACAAATAAAGTTTAAGAGCCAGCCTTGAATGCTGGCTACACATTCACACTCAGTGAGATCAGAGACACAATGGTCAATATTTAGTAAACTGTACTGTTCCAAAATAATGAAATTAAGATTTTGCTGTTGAGAATGGACAATGACAGAATTTGTTTGAGATTTTAATTAATTAAATTTGCTTTAGCACCTTGCATCTAATAATTCAATTAGATCTCATTGTTTCTTTGGGCCAGGCAATATTGTTGCTTAATCTCTTCTCTGCTTAAATATATCCCTAAAAGATGCTGTCAACATTATACTGTTCTAGTACAGGAGATACAGAAGTGACATAAAGTACCCTTGCTGACACTAGATCTAGGAAAATTGACGAACAGTTGTGATTGTTAACAAGAGCCGGGAAAGCTTAGAATTGTTGATCGAGAGCTAGTATCCCATACCCTAGGATGAAATTAATAGAAGTAGTTTATATACATGAAAAACAACAAGCTCTCTTAATCCCATTAGCATGCCACCTGTGTTTCCAACTTTAAGATCCAAAGTACTATCATGTAGAAGAAATTTGACATATTGAACCTAGCTCTAAGAGATTATTGAATTAGGTTAAGTAAAGGGAATCTAAGTGAACCAGGATTGTTGATGTACAACTTGATCAGTTGATTGCCAATGGTTCATTGTATGATTGTTTTTAGGAGGTTTTATTGATATTTATGTACATATTTTATTGCTGTTATTTTATTGATGTATCTTTTTATTTAATAGAGCTGAATAACAATATGTACTGGTATTCATTTTAGTCAGTTTAACAAAACAGTATGAGTCACTTATCATGTTCTCAGCTGATTTGACTCCTGAAGGGCCTGCTGCCAAAGTAAGATCACAAGATGCAGTAAAAACAGCAGAAACTGCTTTAAGAAACATCCTCAAAGATTTAGATTTGGACTTAATGACAAATTTTGTGATGCCCTAGAGCTTCACAAATCATTGGAGTCAACAAGAATGCCTGATGTTGTCTTAACATTTTTTACATCATTGATTAATATCAGCAAAGTAAAACTGTTACAAACTAAAGTTCTGCAGTTAGGAACAGAAACTGAGAGCATTGATGATGGCTTTGAAGATATGTTCCAAGAAATGGAAGATACTCCCAAAAAACAACTTGCTTTTGCTATACAAATGTACCGTCTTTTTTGAATCATGTTTTATAAACTACATCACAGTAAAAAGAAAACTTTGCTATGCACAATGACTGCCCACACAATCTATGACAAGTGCAAAAGTAAAGTGCTAATCACTTCAATTCATAGGATTGGTGGTTCAACAAGTTATAATTACATAGTATGGAGGAAGAACTTCTTAGCAGCTCATGCTGTAAAATCCTCCAAGACACCTTAACTGAAAAGGATTTGCAATTGCTGCTCTTGATAATTTAGATTTTGAAGACAGCTCTTCTTTCTCAGGAACATCCAGCTCACATGATACTGGCATGGTGCTTTTTCAAGACTGTATCAATGAAGTAGCTGCTGGAAACAAGCTGTGTCAGCCTTAGGCATAAACAAACAGTGCAAACTTACAACCCAACTGCCTTGACAACATGTGGAAAATCACTACAAGCCATCAACACATCCCAGTCTACCAGAAAATTTCAAAGTGGCTGAGGACATGGATCTCCTTCTACCTGATGCTGCGGTCCGCAATGCTGATTTAACTGAATTTATCACATCCCTTATTCGGTGCGGACTAAAGGATGAAGAAAAGGTAGTTACTCTTTGGTCTGGAATTCATGCTCTGATCTCCCAGAATACTGTACCACTGAAGACAATTGGGGTTTTAACAGCAATACCATGTCCAGTCACAAACTATGCAACAGTATATACAGCTGTAAAACAATTCCAAAATATGTGAGCTCAGCTCGAAGACCAGCCTATCCTGCCACTTTTCTGCAATGAATGTGTTTTATGTATTGTATCTGACATTTTTATGAACAATCCAGTAGAACTTGATGATCATTATCCAATGATGGGTGTTTTCCACGCGACAAAATTTGTGTTGCGGTATGCAGGAAGCTATATCAGTGGATGTGGCATAGACAATGCACTTATTGAGCCTGAAATCTTTGAAAGCAATATTGTCCAGTCAATATTGAGCAGAACTCACTATGTTGTCACAAGGTATGCTCATCATATCTGAGACTATAGAAACATGCATTAAAAATGCTTTATGGAACAAGAATGGCAAATTAGGTTTTGCATATCTAATCTCAGAAGTGGACAAGGCAGAGGGTGCACTTCATTCAAAAGACATCATGCAAAGCTAGGCAATGTTTAAAACACTAAGTTCAAAATCAGAAAACCTGAACACCAAGTACATAGAGTTTGTCAAAGAATGTGAAGAAAAATCTGAACTTTGTACATGCGGATCAGGAAGGTGATTGGGAGCTGCATGTGAAGACTGTGATGTCATTGGTAACTGTGTTTTGTGTGTTCAATTGCATAAATTACCTGAGATATGGGTCCTGGTATTTAGAAAGAGTGTAGAATCATACCTCTAGAGAAAATTCATCCAAATACATTTTCTGGTAAAAGATAGAGAGTCAAGATTCAATGCTGTGGCTCCAGATATGAAACTGGAAAAGACGGTCCAGAGATCACAGAAAAGCTCCAAGGGACTGTTGGTAAGACATGTAAAAGTGAATATGTTGCTTAATGGCAGCTAGTTTACCATAAAGTCCTTTCTATTTGCAATGTTTTCAGAGAGATGACAAATTCAAAATTAATGGACTATCTTAAAACTGTTCCTCACCACAAACTTGTGGGAAAAAATGAGGAACATTTCAATAAACAGGTTGACAGCCTTCTTGGTTTCATGCGGTAGCAAGGAATCCTCTTTGAAATGACTGAGTCTGTGCAAGGTAACCTCTTTGAAGTGACTGAGTCTGTGCGACACCACAACTTTGTGACCAAACAATATGTGGATAATGATGTAAAGACACATGTACTAGATGTCCTGGGACATGGATCAAAACTATGTACAGAACAGAAACAGGAGAGAATTGTATTGAAAGAGAAAGAGCTGTTTGATATAATCACAAAAGCTAAACTTCCAAATGTTAATTGCCATAGAAAGAGTTTCGTCCAACCAGCCACTACTAAACAGTTTACAAAAAACATCTTTTGCAAGCACATAGAGAGATGGATGTAGCCAAACAAAGCAGCGATACTGTCACATGATCTTCTTTGAGCAAACGCATTATTTGATGAGAATGCTGCAACCAAACCTGTGAAGCACAAACTCATACAAGAGCTCGGAGAAAAAAAAAACTTTCACCTGAAAAATTTCAATTAAAAAAGGTGTCCTCATTGAAAACTGCTGCTGTTGTGGACTGTATAAAACAATTGTGAATGGTTAAGATTTCATCCATGCAACACTTTGGAGCGGTCATTCAGACTGTTCTACATATTTTAAAGTCAGTGTGCACCTTGCAATAACTGCACATTGTCTTTGATAGTTATCTTGAACTATGTGTCAAATAATGTGAGAGACTGTAGACGAATGTCTGCGAGTGGCACAATTGACCTTGCCTGCATCAAAAATTCTACACCTATACCTTTTGAAACTAGATGCAATTCTGGTCATCAACATCATACAATATGAACTTGGAGATGATAAGTCACCAAAACATTGTGGATGCTTCAGTGAACACTGAATTTCCAATTATTGCAAGTGGAATGATTGTCAATGAGGGGTTGATGCCTGGAGAGATATATTCAAAGGTTATAGGCCATATTCTTCAAGAATTTAACAGTGAATTAGAGGAAGCTGACCTTTGTGTTGTGCCGCATATTGAGTGGGCTGTTTGAAATGGTTCCAACATCTTCATTGTACTGTCAAATGACACAGGTGTTATAATTCTGCTACTTAGATTTGTTGCAATGTTTACAAGTCAAGAAATGTCATTATGGATATGTTATGTAACATGGAAGAAAAGACACTTAATCACACTTCATATTCTGTACAAGAAACTTGATGCAGAAATGCCTAGTGTTCTTATCAAGGTACATAATCTTATTGGTGATGACACTATGAAAAAACTGGAACAAAGCTTGAAGCTTTAACTGCTGAACATGTGAAGTTTCTAAAAGGATTTGCTGCAACAGAAGAAGAATGTGACTGTAAAGACACAGAAAAATACCTTGTGCATGTGTGGAAAATTAGTTCTGACTGTCAGACATTTGATGATCTTCAGTACAGTGAATTCAAGAGATCAGTCCTGCTAAGTGACCTTCTACCAAAATCATATTCTATATGAGTACAGATCAAAAGAGCCTTCTACTTGATTAGAAGATGTCTACATGTTTTGGATCATGCATGTGTAGAGAAAGATCAATGTGAATTTGGTTGGGAAGATATTAATGGAGTGTTACACCTACAAAATTTCTGAAGCCTCTACCCACAGAACTTACATATACTTGCAAAACCTGAGCTACAAAACAATGACCCCATTGATGTGCTCTCCTCAAACGTTCAACATTTTGCAAATGTAACATGAGCAATTGCTGAAACAAAAAAATAATGTGAACTATGGAAATGTGTCTAAAACATGTGTGATAAACATTTTTTCCCACAGTCAGATCATAAACATTGTTTGGTGTATACTTAAAAGGATTAAAAACCAATATTATTTGTTTCATTTCTATATATGTCTTTTCTTCCTCTATTATAGCCGCCATTTGGAAAATGGTCGAAGGTTTGCTTTGAGGAGTTACTTTCTCTCTGTATAACACTACTTGACCTCTAAAACCTATGTTTTGACACCAAAATGAAGAATGTAGGTCTTATAGTTCCTGAAATATTACATCATCACTGCAACACATCTGCCATTTTTAAAACTGTCGTACACAAGAGTTTGCCTCATATCAGCAATGTCTACCCAAGCTAAATTATTTCTGTAATGATTCAAAAAACACAAATCAAAAATGAAAGTCTCTGGAAAACATTTTATTTATGGAAGTATTGTCGCTCAGGCTCTCATTATCCTAATGAGACTACTGGTATTGGGCAGCAGAATCACTTGCACTGTGGGAGACTGAGTCTGAACCTATTACAGGTAACAGCTGTCGGTCTAATCCCGGTTTTGCTCCGGCTAATGAGCAGTGCCTCATCTCCACTCAAGAGTAAAGATGATTGGGCAGCCGAGCTCATGACACAATTGACTCCTCAGGGAAATCGTGGTCACTCAGATCTCATCCGTTTCTCTCAGTTTCATTAGTCTCAAATATACAAGGACAATCAGAGGCAGAATAGAGTTCAATAAGGTTTTATTGAAATAACTCCATCTTAGATAATAAAGCGTGTACTGCAATAACTAGGACAATGAAACATGACAGGATTCAAATTGGGATAAGGAGAGTGAAGCATAAAAATATCACTACCACATTGCCACTAGAATCATTAAAATAGCTCCTACCTAGACTATGTTAGAGCACAGCATGTTAAGCTCTAATTCTGCCCTTCAGGTTCCCATGGGAAGACAGCATCCCTCATACCTGAGCAAGAGGCTTGAAGTCTACATAAGCATCTGCAGCAACACACTCAGCAATCAGCATACAGCCGTGGTCATCTGGCTGAAATCTCCCTCTAACGTACATGGGTCAAAGTAATGTTTTTATAATAAAACAGCTGATGTTCCAAGAAAGGATCCCTTCATAAGAGTGTGTATGTTTCTATGAACACTAGAGACAAAGTGTTACCACGTTTGTCGCACCCTATCTTACTTCAGCCTTGAGAAATGCACAGAGTGAAAGGAATGTCTTGTTTAGAAACGCAGTGCTGGCCTAGGCAAAGAACAACTAGACAGAGAAAATAAAAATACTGCCAATGTGCCTATTGTTAAAATAATAAAGGAAGCTGAATAAAGTATGTCTAGGTTAAAGTGCACAGCAGCAGGCCTAGCTTGCTAAAAATAATGTTTATGAGCTATAACTAAAATGGCTACAGAACAGTATATCAGGGGCGTGGGAATATTTATATATTACTTATTTTGGCTAATATCATACTTGTAGGGTTTAACTTACACCACAGATTCTAAATATGAACAAGGACACACTGTCTTGATATATCACAAACTTTCTTTTGCTTGGTGACAGCTTCCACCCAAAACATACCCTTGGAATATGTTCAGAATACAGAAACGTAAATATGATGCTTACCCCATTCTCCAACATGTACACATTTATTAAAACATGAGCCCTTTAAAATGTAATAGCACATAAGCAATCCTTCATTGAAAGTGCTTCCAGAGCGCACATCTTACCTGCTGCATTATTACAATAAGTGCCTAATTTAAGCAGATGATTGCTGTTGAGGCTCACAGGCATTTAGAGACCACAGCACTTTGGCCCATATTTATGGGAAAATGACAGAGCGCGACGCTCCGCCAAAAATTGGCAGCACAGCGCTCCGTCATTTTGACAATGCAGGGATGCGCTGTATTTAAATCAGTATGGTGCACTCCTGTGTTGTCTCCTGCGTTGGCACAACATTTAGCTGCCAGCGCAAATACAGGCATCCTTGAGTCTCTCCCTGCACATAAACAGTCACTAATGGCGCTTTGGCACTCCTGTGTGTGCTGAACAAGGCAGCACACACAGAAGTGCTGGACCATCTTTTTCAAATGATTGTTTATGTGCAGGAAGGGACACCTTTACACAAATAAACAATAATTTCTGGTATTTTGCTCTTTCTAAGGGTGCTGCAGAATGCAGCACACATAGAAAAAGAAAAAAACGAGGAGGAATAAAAGTATTCCTCCTCGTTGCGCCTTGCTAATGCCACCCCTGAGGGTGGCGTTAGATTTTGACACTGCCTCAGGTTTACAAAATCTCGTAACTCTGAGGCAGCATCAAAATGCAATGGGTGTTGCTGTGGCACACCCACAGCAACAACCATTGCACACCCCTCTGATGCAGAATACTGCGTCGGACGGGGCCAATCAGGAATCAATCAATCAGGAATTTGTAAAGTGCACTACTCACCCATGAGAGTCTCAAGGCACTGAGGAGGGGAGGGGGGTATGGGTGGAGGTGCTGCTACTGCTTGAACAGCCAGGTCTTGAGAAGTTTCCTGAAGGTAAGGAGGTCTTTGGTCTGACGCAGGTGAGTGGGAAGAGTGTTCCATGATTTGGCAGTGAGGTGCGAGAATGATCTACTGCCGGTTGTAGTTCTGCGGACACGTGGGATGCTTGCAAGGGTGAGGTCAGTGGAGCGGAGATGCCGGGTCGGGGTGTAGAAGGAGAGTCGCTTGTTGAGGAAATCTGGCCAATGTTGTGCAGTGCTTTGTGAGCGTGCGTGAGGAGTTTGAAGGTGAATCTCTTGTTGACTGGGAGCCAGTGCAGGTTTTTCAGGTTGTCTGTGATGTGCCAGTGGTGGGGGATGTCCAGGATGAGGCGTGCGGAGGTATTCTGGATGCGTTGCAGCCTCTTCCTGAGTTTGGCCATGGTTCCTGCTTAGAGGGCATTGCCGTAGTCCAGCTTGCTGCTTATGAGGTCTTGGGTGACTGTTCTTCTGGTTTCAGTGGGTATCCATTTGTAGATCTCTCGGAGCATACAGAGGGTGTTGAAGCAGGAGTAGGAGATGGCGTGGACTTGCTGGGTCATGGATAGTGAGGTTAGGTCCAAGATAAATCCTAGGTTGCGTCCGTGGTCGTGGGAGTCGAGTGGTTCCGAGACCGGCATGCCACCAGGAGTCATCCCATGTGGAGGGGGTGGAGCTGAAGATGAGGACTTCTGTCTTGTTGGAATTGAGTTTGAGGCAGCTGCTCTTCATCCATTTGGCAATGGCCTTCATTCCTTTGTGGAGGTAGGTCTTGGTGGAGTCCTTGGTGAGGGAGAGGATCAGCTGGGTGTCATCAGCGTATGCGATGATGTTGAGGTTGTGGGATCGGGCAATGTTAGTGAGCATGGCATGTAGACGTTGAAGAGGGGCAGGCTGAGGGACGAACCCTGTGGTATGCCGCAGATGATTTTGGTGGCCTCCGAGCGGAATGGGGGAGGTGGACTCCGTGGGTTCTGGCGGTGAGAAATGAGTTGACCCAGTCCAGGGCTCTGTCGAGGATTCCAGCATTGCTGAGGCGTGAGCATAGGGTGTGGTGGCAGACGGTGTTGAACACAGTCATGAGGTCCTGGAGGATGAGGGCCGCAGCTTTGCCGCTGTCCAGTATGGTTCTGATGTCGTCGGTGGTGGCAATGAGGGCGGTTTCAGTGCTGTGGTTTCTGCGGAATCCGGATTGGGAAGGGTCCAGGGTGCAGTTCTCCTTGAGGAAGTGGGTTAGTTGTCTGTTGACAGCCTTCTAAATGACTTTTGTTGGGAAGGGGACCAGGGAGATAGGCCGTAAATTCTTGTAGGCCTTTGGGTCTGCTTGGGTTTTTGAGGAGGACATTGATCTCATCGTGTTTCCAGCTCTCTGGGAAGGTGGCGGACTTGAAGGAGCTGTTGATGATATTCTGTAGTTGGGGTGCAAGACGGAGCTTGCTTTGTTGAGGATGTGGTGAGGGCAGGGGTCAGATGGAGAGCCGGTGGGGATAGTGTTCATGATTTTGAGGGTGTCGTTGTCGTTGACGGGGGTCCCGGAGAGCAGGAGGTTGGTAGGAGGTGAATCTGTGGTATTGGTGGTAGCCGGGGGGGTCTGGGTGCTGAATATGTCGTGGATGTCTGCAATCTTGTGGTGGAAGTAGGAGGCTAGGGAGTCGCAGAGGTCTTGGGATGGCGGGATGTCATTGGCGTTGGATCTGGGCTTGGAGAGTTCCTTCATGATGTTGAAGAGCTCCTTGTGGCTGTGTATTGTTGTTGATTCGGTCTTTGAAGGCGGTTCTCTTGGTGGCTCGGATTAGTTGGTGGTGCTGCGGACGGCATTTTTGAAGGCTGTGTGGTTGTGCAGAGTCTAATCTTGGAGCCACTTTCTTTCGAGTCTTCTGCAGCTTTGCTTAGATTCATGGAGGTCGGCGGTAAACCAGAAGGCCTTTCTGTCGGTGCGTCTGTTGGAGGGATTCTTGATTGAGGCGAGAGTATTGGCACTGGTGTTGACCCATTGCCTGAAGTTGGGGGCAGCTGCATCAGTGTCGGTGGTGTCAATGGGTGGGTTCTGGGAGAGGGGTGTCATAAGTTGGTCTTCGGTGACCTTGTTCCAACTGCAGTGGGGGATCCGTTGTGGGTGGTGGTGTGTTGTGGGTTTCTTGAAGGAGAAGTGGATGCAGCTGTGGTCTGTCCAGTGGAGTTCGGTGATGTGGCTGAAAGAGATGTGATTGCTGGTGCAGCACCCACAGAAGTGCCAAAGCGTAATTTTCAAATGATTTTTTATGTGTAGGAAGGGAAACTTTCCTGCATATAAACAATCATTTCTGACATTTAGCTTTTTCTATGCATGTGGCAGAAATGCAGCATGCATCGAAAAAGCAAAAAATGAGGCGGAAAAATTGTATTCTTCCTCGTCGCACCCTGCTAATGCCACCCATGGGGCTGGCGTTCGATTTTGGCGCTGCCTCAGGTTTACGAAATTTCCTAAATCTGAGGCAGTGTCAAAATGCAATGGGTGGTGCTGTGGCACGCTCACCGCAACCCCAGTTGCACGCCCCTTCTGCTCACAGTGCTGCGTGGGAAGGGGCCATATTTACACAGTGGCGTTAAGCCACAAAAAGAGCTTAACACCGCCTTGTAAATACGGCACTGTGCTTAGCGCCATGGGAGCGCTACAGCCCAGAATTCTGGTCTCACTGAAGAGTTTAATTTGACTGTTAAGGTCCCACCATACACTTTGTGGGATTGTTTGATTGTCTTATTTGATAGATTGATCTTATGACTTGCGGATTAGAGTGAGCTCTATTTAGTTGATGGGTTAACTTTAAGTTTCTGTATTTCGACATTCTGTTTCAGTGCTTTGAGAGTGCAATTGAAGGTTGGATTCTGTCTGTTTTTTTCACTCTCTGAAGTGCGCCCATTTATACACAGTTAGATCGATAGCGTTAAGAATTACCTAATGGAGTGGCTGAAGTGTCAACTGGTGCATTTTCTGTCAGGGTGGAATTGAAAAGGTAGTCGTTGGCCTTTTTATCTGGAGGGGTATAGAGTCACGTTTTTCCTGTTGGGGAGAGAAGTGGGTTCAGTGTTAACTTGTTTAATTAATTTGCAAAACTACCTAATGTCGTGCAACCTCTCTTAACAAAGCAAATGGGATGTATACAATTCTCCCGATATATTTCGACAGTCTATATAATATGCGAGAGAAAAAAAATAACATGGAACTACTCAGCGCAAAAGTGCAAACGACCATGAAAGTTGTGGCAGTGAGAAAAACTGAATTAATAGGTAGCAATTCAAAATACATTTGTGGACGAATACGTTTCAAAATAGTAAAAAAGTAGAGAAAAGGCAGGCAGAGAAAGGCTTGTCTTAAATATAAATTTAAAGTGAAATATTCTAAAATATCTTCAACATAACTTTACGCCTCTTAACTGAGAGTAGACCTTTTAACTTTTGCATACTGTGAAGTAATTCTATTTAATTGTGAATGTACTATAGCAAGAAGAGACCAAATGAGTCGGAACGGAAAGTATAAATGCACGATCCCCACAAGAGATATAATTTATTCGGAGTATAATGGCTCAATTAGGTAACGGTTAAAGCTAAGTAGGCTCCAGTGATACTATGTGTCTCTTTAATTAATTTAACAGTCTCTTAAAATAGTACAGTTGCAATCAATATATCCATTTCATGTACTGAGCAATTGTTGCATTAGCTTTTGCAAATCCTTAGTGAAATCTATCTATCTATCTATCTATCTATCTATCTATCTATCTATCTATCTATCTATATATCTATCTATCTATCGATCTATCACTTTAAAAAAAAACAAAGGTTACATGGATGTTATGGTTAGATTTTGAATTTACTCCCACAAAACCAAAGAAATTCAGCAGCTTTAGTTAGAGTTATTTAAAAGGTACCATAATTCATGGCATAAGGTAACTATAACTTGCCCCCGCCATGAACAGTTTTTATTTCAATAATTTGACAGCTAATGTGTCATTAATATTTTTATTGACATTATAAAGGTTGTCATGAGTGCTGTAATATCTGGGGCAATTAGCAGTGCAAGGTGAGGGCACAAGTTATAGTTACCTTAGGCCACCAAGTTATAGTTACTTGAAATAACTCTAACTATAACTGCTGAATTTCTCTGGCTTTGCCTGAGTAGATTCAGATCCTAACTATAATGTCCCTGTAGCCTTTGGTTTTTCTAGGTGAATTTCTACATTTTTTAAATTCTATTTCCTAACTATAACTTTCCTGTAACCTTTCTTTTAAGGTGAATTTCTGTGTTTTGTCAATGTAAAGTATTTTTTATTTCTATTCATTAGTCCAACCTCTGCAGTGAACATCTTTTGGTTGTGTGTTGGCTCTAGGGCCAGCCTGTGACCAGGTCCTGTAGCCAGCCCCCCTAACCACTTAACCCCCATGCAGCACAGGGCCTCTTTTGCCATGTGTGGTGGGAGTAGTCCACAGAGCTTGTCTCTCTGAGTGTGAAAATATGTGTTAGAGGGTCTTTTTGTGTGTGAGACTGGGTGTGAGAGTGCATGTCTGGCTATGAGATTGGGTGTAAGAGGGTTTATGTGGATGTGAGAGTGGGTGTGAGAGTGTCCGCCTGGGTGTGAATGTCTCTAGGTGTGACTGTGGATGTGGAAGTGCCTCTGTAAGTGGGTGTGGAAGTGTTTGTGTGGTCTGTGAGTGTATGTGTGAGAGTCTGAGTGGGTCTGTGAGTGGGTGTGTGAATGTGTAAGTGAGTGCATGAGTGTCTAAGTGGGTCTGTGAGTGAGTGCGTGACTTTGAGTGGATCAGTGAGTGGGTGCATAAGTGAGTGGGTCTGTGAGTGGGCTCACGAGTCTCTAAATGGGTCTGTGAGTGGGTGTCTGAGTGGGTCTGTGAGTGAGTGAGTGAGTCTGAGTGGGACTGTGAATGGGTGCATGAGTCTCTGAGTGGGTCTGTAAGTGGATGCATGAGTGTGTAAGTGGTTCTGTGAGTGGATGCATGAGTGGGTCTGTGAGTGGGTGCATGAGTGACTGAGTGTATCTCTGAGTGGGTGTGTATCTGTGTGGGTGTGTCAGTAGCAGTGGGAGTGACTCTGCCACAAAGGAACCTCACCTGCCATTTTATTCAACACAAGTCTACAGCTTTGCATGAAATATCTACCCAAGTGGAGTTCTTTCTGCTTCTTTGGGTAAATGTCCAGTAGGTATTCTACACTGCATTTGTGATGGATCACAAGAAAATGTCACCAGTGACCTTTTGTGCATTCTGGTGATATTTCCTCATGCTCCATTAGACTGCTGTAGTGTAGAATACACACTGCACATTTACCAAACGAGGTACCACTTACTAACTATCCATTAGAAAGTACCCTAGTTGGGTAAACATTTTGTGCACAATTGTGGATTCTTGTTAGATAAACAAGCAGATGAGCATTCATTCTGGCCACAATGCTCATTTCACAGAAATTTAAACCTCAACAGGATGCATAAATGTGGCTGGTGCCACAGCTGAAGTTCTACTTCTGCAAAGTACAAATTATTCTAACTCCTGGGCTTGGCAAATGCAAACCAAGCATGTTTACTCTGCAATTCCATTTTGAAAAACAATCTGTAATCCTTTGTGGAAATTAATGCATCTTTCATCTACTGGAGCTCAATGTGTATGTGACTGTGGCAAGCTGGTTCTTTCTTGTCCTTTCCCGTAGGGCTGCACGGCCCCTCCCCCAGCCAATTTCAACCTCAGGGACTCCATCACCTCGGGCCAGGACTCATTAAATTCTTTTGGGAGGGCAGCACACAGTCTGACTTCCCAGAATGATTTTGACCCCAGGGACCCCCATCCTCTGGGGCCTGGCCTCATCATAAATTGTTTTTGGGGTAAGGGGCCCACCTCTATAACATGGAGGAAGGGGGGCCACATGGCCACCTCCCTGGCTCAATCTTGGCCCCAAGGACCCCATCGACCAGGGCCTGGCCATTTGTCCTGTGAGCCCCCCAGGGCACCCAATGTCCAATGGAACCACAGGAGGAGCCTTAAGTCCTCTGCGGTCTCAGCCTGCTCCCTGCCTCCAGTGGGAGCTGGCATTGCTGTCACAGACAAGCTGCTGCTCAACTTGCAGCTCCCTTTCTGCGGGAGCAATTGTTTCCTCTGGAAATCTCAGCTTCCAGCAAGCAAGAGCTGTTTGACTGCTCTCGCTTGCTGGGAGCGGAGTTGTGTTTGGTCTGTCTTGGTGAGAGCTGTCAAAGCTCCTCTCAAGTCAGAGCAAATAGCCATGTCCGGGGAGTGGGCACCCCAAGACAATAGCAGGAGCTGGCCCAGGGGGATGGCAGTCTTCAGGGCCATTATTGGCTCCTCAAGTGGGACCACACTGCCCCCCCTCCAACATTTAAAGCTGGTGGTCCCCTGACTGAGTGTCCACAATGGACCTCCTATCTTCTTTTATATCAACCCAAGGAAGGTGGTGGTTCCCGGGGCTGTGGGAGGCGGCACAGCCCCCTTGCATATAATTGAATGTTAGCCCCAGGAAGGTGGCAGGACCCAGGACTCGGGGGGCCTGGAGAACCCCCATTATTATCATGAAGCCATTTTGGGCTGGGGAGTTGGTGGACTCTGGGTCATGGGTGTCGAGGTCTTCCTGCACATATTGATTATAAGCTACGAGGAGGTGGTGGTCCATGGGGCAAACTTAAGCCCACGAGGGAGCCCTGTGCACCCCCTACTTTATTTTTCATATGCTCAAGGGACCTGGCCCACCTGTTTAGTAAAACAAGTGGGTACACTTTTTTATTCTTGCCATAAACTTGCGATTTTGTTGTGAAGTTGCAAAAAAAAATGCTTTTATGACCTGGCAGGGTCCCTCTGAGACCCCAGCACTAGTGCTAATGGGTCAGGACGTCCCTCCCCTGGCACCTTTTATTAGTTAGCACTTTTTTTAGGGAATGGGCTGAAGCTGAGTCCAAAGATGTCTGCCAAACATTCCTTGTTTGCAGCCAATCAGAGCTCTGCAGATCTCTGCATGAGCTTGTTATTATTCACAAAGTCATCGAGGATTGACTGCCGCCCTAGATATACAAATTTGGATTACCACAATCCGTCTCCTGCTCAGGGAGCTGCAATCCCAGACAATCCCAGACAACATTGAATATAATACATATTAAAAAGAAATGGGATGGGGTCCTGCCTCACAACCAGCAACCAGAGAACAAAACTAACACTGGGTATTTCCGGAACTTAGTGTCCTAAGGTGGTGGATCCCAGCACAATTCTTACCCAGAATGCCCAGCATAGACAAATGTATTTTATCATATTTGTAAGCGAGGAAACTCAGGCACATCCACCCAATGGCCAAAGACCCGCCACCATACCATCCCATATTTCTCCACTGACTCCCATGTGAGACCTATCCCACATCATCAGAATGGGTCAAAACCTCATTGACTTAACATGGTCTAAGGTTTGACCCCTTCACATTATAGCTGATAAGCTCAGACACAGAAGTGGGGTATTTTTTTATTGGAAGGAATCTGGAAATATTAGAAGGTAGAATTGTTCGATCCGCACAGATTTTCTCTCTCTAAAAAGTTTTTAAAAGTATGGAAAATCTGTGAATTTAGGCAAAATGTGACATCTGCAAAGAATTTGGGGTAGGACAAGGTGTGGGATCTATAGATGTCAGACCACCTTGATGTCCTTTGTACCTTTGTACGTAGTATTAAAAAATTTCTGGATTTGATAGGTGCTTTGGGGTCTTTCATGTCACGGGTGCTTGTCCCAGCTACATAGAAGAGGTACTGTTTTTATCAGGGGAAGTGGTGCAACAAAGAATAGTAGAAATATTATTACCCATATAATTTCTCTTCATCTATTGCTTCTAAATGTAAGCCAGTGTGTAAGAAAGAACACACTATGCCCTCTGATAGTTTGGGTAAGCCAAAATTCAGTATTTTATAAATATTCACTATTCCTAAAACCATAATCCTGAGCAGATTTAAAACATGAAGATAAATCCATTTTTTGTTTATTTGATTTTATCATATGAATTTATGCATGGTCAGTCCATTTGATAATAAGCTACAGCTCAGTTGTTTTCTTTGGTTATTGCAAAGGTAAAGTTAGACCCAAAACCTAAGTTTAGATTTGAAGTCTAGGGGTCCAATTCACAAATGTAAACTAAAACCTGATGTCTAAGTTTAGAACTGAAATTAAGTTTCAACTTGAAGTTTAAGGGCCACGTTCACAAAGGTAAACTTAGGCTTCAGGTTTAAGTTTACCTTTGTGAATTGGGTTCTTAGACTTAAGGTTGAAACTTAGACTTCAGGTCTAAACTTAGACTTCAGGTCTAAGTTTACATTTGTGAAGTGGGCCTAATATATTCCTTTGATAAGAAGATTCTGATGGAAGCATTGATATAACTTTATTAAATTGGCCCTCTGACCAACAAATTACAGATGAAAACAATCTTTCCTATTTATATTTCCCCACTAATTTTCATAAGTTTTAGATTATAACAATTAGATTCTATAGGAAAACCATTAGATGCTTGCTGATTTCAGACATTTATATACTTTTCATATATGTATAGCTTTCCAGGTTGACCCATGGGATTCACACTTGTTTCCACCACAAATTGCAAGCAGGAAGAACCCACAATTAATAGGAAAAATCAACTACTACTTAGACATTTGCAAAAACTATGTTTAAAAAATATTTATTTATACCTATTTTATTTTCCAATATTCTGATCTCATTTTTCTGACCATTAACTGCAGATGCTATTTGAGATGAGGTTATTTATAATGTATTTATTTATTTATTGGTTTAATTGATTTATTTATCTATTTGATTATGTACGTATTTATTTATTTATTGGTTTCATTGTAGAGTGTTACCAATATCCACATGGAGTATTCAAGAACTAATGATCCACAAACTATAGTTACTAACAAGAAGTCCAAAATTACTTGAAAAGAAAGAGACCTGGTGAGATGGATGAGAGCAGTCTGGTCTTTAAGGGGCATATTTATACTATGTTTCAGCTGAATTAGTGTCATTTTTTACACAAATTTGGTGCAAACTTAACTCCATATTTATATTTTGACACTAGACACATCTAGCATGAAAATATTGGTGTTAGCACAATTTTTTGGATGCGTGCACCTACAGTGCGTCAATGAGATGCAAGGTAGGCATCCCCATCTAAAAAAGTGTGCCAACCCCATAGCCCCCTATTTATCCCTGTGCTAAAATGATGGACGGGTGGGAGGAGGGGGTAAATAATGGTGTAAAGCTTGCTTTGCACCATTATAAAACACCTGGGTCAGACCAGGAGTTAGGGGACCTGTGGACCCATTTCCATGGTGAAACACCATTATATTGGCTCACAGGTGAGTAGGGTAAGTATAGGTAAGTATTTAAAAGAAAATGTTTAAGTGCCTATGGGGGCACCGACATCGGCCCCTCTACATGGCACTGGGTGTAATGGCCATGCCCAGGGGACCCTGGCCCCCTTTTCTGGCCATTCGGGTGGTAGGCATGACTCCTGTCTTTTATAAGACTGGAGTCATGTGGTATGGACAGTTTTGCATCAGGAAATGACGCTAGACTGGTTAACAGCATTTTTGGCCTCTAACCAGCCTAGGATAATTTTTTAGGCAAAACCTCCTTCTCCCTTACCGCCACCCCACCCGGCTAACGTCATTTTTTCTGATGCTAGCACAACATGGGCGTTGGCTTGCGGCATTCCATAAATTTGGCTCCCGGCTGGTGCTTTGGAATGAGGCAAGCCGGCACTATACTTTTTGCCACAAAACTGTGTTTGCACAGTTTTGCTGCAAAAAGTGTAAATATGGGCCTAAATGTTTATAGAATGTCCGTACAGTAGGGTACTGCTGAAGAAACAGAAGCAACCTGTTTCATGGTGTGGCAGACGTCACCAATACTGACTGTTAAACATGTTTGGCAGAAAAAAATAATTTGTTCTTAGGTCTAAAATTTTGGCAGAGTGGGTACCACTTGAATCTCTGACTGAAACACAATTTCCAAGAATGAAACATGAAATAATTGATGAAGCACATTAGTTCACATACAGTATGTTCCTTCACAGGCAGTCAATGTGAATCAGCAAGAGTGCTGGTGTAATATAGTTCCTCAGACGAACGCCCAAACTAGTCAAGCTGCAAACTTTCTGAACCAACTGCAATTTATGGTTCAGATAATCAGGAAGATGGGGACCAATTACATTGCAGTTCAGATATGAAGAGACAAAAATGCTAATTAATTGGACATTATGAGAAAATGCAAAAAACAAAGAGTTTGTCTTAAGGAGAACAATTTGAAAAAAAGGGAAGATTTGACCCCAATCTTTACCTGGAAAATAGATAAATGGGCTGAGTGAAGCTGAATACAAAGAGTTTTCACAATAGCACCTGGAGATGGCCTAGAACCTAAAGATGAGGACCAAAAAAGGTGATCCCAGTGCGTCAATGAGATGCAAGGTAGGCATCCCCATCTAAAAAAGTGTGCCAACCCCATAGCCCCCTATTTATCCCTGTGCTAAAATGATGGGCGGGTGGGAGGAGGGGGTAAATAATGGTGTAAAGCTTGCTTTGCACCATTATAAAACACCTGGGTCAGACCAGGAGTTAGGGGACCTGTGGACCCATTTCCATGGTGAAACACCATTATATTGGCTCACAGGTGAGTAGGGTAAGTATAGGTAAGTATTTTAAAGAAAATGTTTAAGTGCCTTTGGGGGCCCCGACATGGGCCCCTCTACATGACACTGGGTGTAATGGCCATGCCCAGGGGACCCTGGCCCCCTTTTCTGGCCATTCGGGTGGTAGGCATGACTCCTGTCTTTTATAAGACTGGAGTCATGTGGTATGGACAGTTTTGCATCAGGAAATGACGCTAGACTGGTTAACAGCATTTTTGGCCTCTAACCAGCCTAGGATAATTTTTTAGGCAAAACCTCCTTCTCCCATACCGCCACCCCACCCGGCTAACGTCATTTTTTCTGATGCTAGCACAACATGGGCGTTGGCTTGCGGCATTCCATAAATTTGGCTCCCGGCTGGTGCTTTGGAATGAGGCAAGCCGGCACTATACTTTTTGCCACAAAACTGTGTTTGCACAGTTTTGCTGCAAAAAGTGTAAAAATGGGCCTAAATGTTTATAGAATGTCCGTACAGTAGGGTACTGCTGAAGAAACAGAAGCAACCTGTTTCATGGTGTGGCAGACGTCACCAATACTGACTGTTAAACATGTTTGGCAGAAAAAAATAATTTGTTCTTAGGTCTAAAATTTTGGCAGAGTGGGTACCACTTGAATCTCTGACTGAAACACAATTTCCAAGAATGAAACATGAAATAATTGATGAAGCACATTAGTTCATATACAGTATGTTCCTTCACAGGCAGTCAATGTGAATCAGCAAGAGTGCTGGTGTAATATAGTTCCTCAGACGAACGCCCAAACTAGTCAAGCTGCAAACTTTCTGAACCAACTGCAATTTATGGTTCAGATAATCAGGAAGATGGAGACCAATTACATTGCAGTTCAGATATGAAGAGACAAAAATGTTAATTAATTGGACATTATGAGAAAATGCAAAAAACAAAGAGTTTGTCTTAAGGAGAACAATTTGAAAAAAGGGAAGATTTGACCCCAATCTTTACCTGGAAAATAGATAAATGGGCTGAGTGAAGCTGAATACAAAGAGTTTTCACAATAGCACCTGGAGATGGCCTAGAACCTAAAGATGAGGGCCAAAAAAGGTGATCCCAGAAGGGGTAGTGTTTCATGGAACAAAGGGTCAGATGTACGACCATTTCATTTTGTCAGTCTCTAATTGCGATTGATTGAGAATCTCAAGTAGAGACTCGCAAAATGGAATGCACAAATGTGTCTGAGACACATTTAGTGATTCCCAACAGGGTAGCAAATGACCAACCTCAGAAATATTCATGAGTAACATCTCAATATATGACCCAATTGGGAATGGCCACACTCACAGGGATGGTGGCCTGTTGGGGAAAACAGACCACCATGTCCATGACTGCTTTTTAAGTAAAGCATTTAAAAAAAAAATGCAGAACTTTTCCTTAAAGGAAAACGGGGTGCATGTCAAGCAAAAAAATGAAAAAGTTTCTTTTCACTTTTTTCAGAGTAGGCAGTGGTCCGTGGGACCACTACCTGCTCTGAAAACATAGTTTTGCTTCCATTCACAAAGGGAAAAGGGTCCCATGGGTACCCCTTCTCATTTATCAAATGGATTACCACCAACTTGAAGTTGGTGGCAGCTGCAATTGTCTTGCAACCTCTTTCATTGTCGCAAAACTATGTTACGTGGCCCTGAGACTCGCTATTAGGAAGGGACGCCCTGGGCACACCCCTTCCTAATAGCGACTCGCAAAAATGGATTACCAAATCGCAAAATGGGACCTGTACATCTAGAAATGCCTTTTTCTGGTTGCAAACTGCCTGATTCTGTGAATCAGGCCGTTTGAGTCCAGGAAAAAGCTTTGCACATCTGGCCCAAAATTCCTTAGTTTTTCCCCATTTCCTTTCAAATGATGTCGACACATACATTGATTGACTTTAGACAAAATGACAGTTGAAGTCTTAACAGCTATTTGCTTATTATCCACACAAAGAATGGAATCAAACCCACAACAACAAGATAAAAAGTCTATTAAAAAGTAGTGGAGATAAAATCAGACCCTGCTGGGACTCCAAATAAGAATGATCTCTCAGACTACAAGTTAAATGTAAGTGACATAAGAAAGATCTATTACACAGTCAGTAAACCAAGAAAAAGCCAGGCCTTTAACACAAAGTCAGATATTGTTTCCACCGCCAGATCCAAGAGGATCAGGGCACTAGGGAAGTTAATGTCAGCAGAACAGCACAAAGCATCTGATGGTAAGACCACTGTCAACTCTGTACCGTGACCAGGGTTAAATTTCATCTGTGGTGAATGTAGCAAGTAGTTGGCTGAAACACATGAACTAAGGTGGTAAGAATTGCTTCTCCAGCAGCTTTGTCAGAAACGGTTGTTGAGAAACTGGACTTAAACTGTTGTAGCTCAGTGTTCCATCAATGTGCCTGAACAGACACAATATTGCTGAAAAGGAATACCCAATTTGATTATATTTTCTGCAGAAGTGACATAATATGTTGAAGCAAGTACGTCACATAGGGCTACATGTATCAAAGTTCGGAGTTGCGACATGCAAGTTGTGACTCAGAGCGACTCGCAATTTGCAAGTCACAATCCAAATGTAGCATAGTGTCATTTGACACTAATAGCGATTTGCAAGCGGGTCGTAAATGCCCACCTCATGATTATTCATGAGGTAGATTTCAATTTGCGACCCCCTTGGGAATGGCGGCCCTCACAGGGATGGTGATCTGCTGGTGACAGCAGACCACCATGTCTGTGACTGCTTTTAAATAACGCAGTTTTTTTTTATTTGACATGCAGCCGGTTTTCCTTAAAGGAAAACAAGATGCATTTCAAAAACAATAAATGAAACGTTTTTGTTTCATTTTTTCAGAGCAGGCAGTAGTCCACAGGACCATTGCCTGCTCTGAAAAAATGTTTTCAGTGACATTCACAAAGGGGAAGGGGTCCCCTGGGGACACCTTGCGAATGGGTTAGCACCAGTGTGACACTGGTGCTAACTGCGATTGTTTTGCGACCGCGAAAACAATCATACATGGTACTGCGTGTCGCAATTAGGAAGGGAAAACCCCCTTCCTAATTGCGAGTCGCAATCCCCTTTTGCGATTTGGTAAAAATGTTACCTAATCTCAAAACTGGGTTTGTACATGGGGAAGTGCATATTGCACATCGCAAACAGCCTGATTCGCTGTTTGCAATGTACAAAAACCTTCGTACATGTGGCCTGATTCGCTGTTTGCAATGTGCAAAAACCTTCGTACATGTGGCCCACAGTTCCCTAATGACTGAAAGAACTGTGGCAGTGTGATTCTGGTAATTTAAAATGCTCTTAGAATAATATTCTTGATCCTCTTGATTGTATGTTTATATATGTAGTTAGTTTTTTTCACTCCTGCTTAGTAGCAGAATCTTAATTGTGATGCTTGACGTGTTGAATGGCGCACAGTGCACACCTAAACACCTGATAGTTACACTTCTTTATAGTCTAATTTTAATTTAAAAGTGGCATGTTTGCAAGTCAATTATAATTTCTCATCAAAGTAAAACTCCTGTTCTGTTTCTTTGATACTGAAAAACGTGTTAGACAAAGTGCATGTTTTCTCTGTATTCAATATGTAAAAAATGTTAAATTCCATAATGAATATTACAATTGTATGCCAAAGTGTTATTGTTTTATGAAGCAGACAAATAATGTATTTCTGTTTAACCCCTTTACCTCCATGGACACAATGGTAACGTCCATAGCTGCCTCTCTCAGGCGCCACGGATGTAATTATTACGTCCATGTACTGGCCCTCGGGGGAAGCGCTAGCGCACCCCCGAGGGCCGCCCCCCAAACTCCCCAGGTCAGGAATCGCTTCGCTTCCCCTTCCACCCCAACCCCCCGACCCCACCAGTGATGTCTGATGACATCAGCACGCACTCATCAGAGGTCACCTCCCATCACGCTGGAAGCATGCTTCCAGCACGATTGCAGAAGAGAAATGCTCAGCATTTCTCTTCTGCTCGGGAGGAAGGGAGCAGCAGAGACATGAAAGGAAAGGAAAGGCCTTTCCTTTCATGTCTCTGCAAGTATTTCTGCTTCCCGATCACGGTGCGATTGAGTAATGGAAATGCCCACTAGACACCAGGGATTTTTTTTTCTTCTTCTATGTTTATGGAGCGACCCCTTCATCAAGGGTCGCTCCTTGGTGGGCCAAATTGTTTCTAGGCCATTTCTGCACCCCCTGGCGGCAGATCAGCCTAATATAATTAGTCCAATATGCCCCCAGGGAGGGCAGAAACCACTAGACACCAAATGAACATAAGGGGAGCGCCCCCTTTGGCAAGGGCCACTCTCCAGGGGGGTAAATCATTTTTAGTCCATTTCTGGCCCCCCTGGGGGCAGATCAGCCTAATATAATGAGGCCAATATGCCCCCAGTGGACAGAAATCCCCCTAGACACCAGGGAGTTTTTTTTTTCTTTTTTTTTCTTTTATGTTTAGGGAGCGACCCCTTCAGCAAGGGTCACTCCCCAGGGGGCCATATTGTTTCTGGGCCATTTCTGCCCCCATCCCCAGAGGCAGAAACCACTAGACACCAGGGATTTATTTTTAAATGAACATAAGGGGAGCAAATAATTTTTAGGCCATTTCTGCCCCCCGGGGTAGATTGGCCTAATATAATTAGGCAGATCTGCCACCCGGGGGGGCAGAAACCACTAGGCACCAGGGATTTTTTTTTATCATATACTTACGTACAAGGGGAGCAGCCACTTGAGTAAGGTCCGCTCCCCAGGGGGGGAAATAATTATTAGGCCATTTCTGCCCCCCCGAGGGCAGATCGGCCTAATATAATTAGGCCAATCTGCACCCAGGAGGGGCAGAAAAACCCCTAGACACCAGGGAGTTTTGTTTTTTCTTTTTTTTTCTTTTATGTTTAGGGAGCGACCCCTTCAGCAAGGGTCGCTCTTTAGGGGGCCAAATTGTTTCTAGGCCATTTCTGCCCCCCCGGGGGCAGAAACCACTAGACACCAGGGATTATTTTTTTAGTTGAATATTAGGAGTGGGGCCCCTTGGGCAGGGGCTGCTCCCCTGGGGGGGGCAAATCATTTTTCGGCTATTTCTGCACCCCCGGGGGTAGATAGGCCTAATATAATTAGGTCGATCTGCAGCCTGGGGGCAGAAACCACTAGACACCAGGGCATTTTTTTTACCATAAACTTACGTATAAGGGGAGCGGCCCCTTGGGTAAGGGCCACTCCCCGGGGGGGGGGAATTTTTTAGGCCATTTCGGCCCCCACGGGGGCAGATCGGCCTAATATAATTGGGCCAATCTGCCCCCAGGGATGGCAGAAAACCCCCTAGACATCTGGGAGTTTTGTTTTTTCTTTTTTTTTCTTTTATGTTTAGGGAGCGACCCCTTCAGCAAGGGTCACTCCCTAGGGGGGCAAATTGTTTCTAAGCCATTTCTGCCCCCCTGGGCGCAGAAACCACTAGACACCAGGGATTTTTTTTTTTAAATGAACATAAGGAGAGCAGCCCCTTGGGCAAGGGCCGCTCCCCAGGGGAGCAAATATTTTTCAGGCCATTTCTGCCCCCCTGGGGGTAGATCGGCCTAATATAATTGGGCCAATCTGCCCCCAGGGATGGCAGAAAACCCCCTAGACACCTGGGAGTTTTGTTTTTTCTTTTTTTTTCTTTTATGTTTAGGGAGCGACCCCTTCAGCAAGGGTCGCTCCCTAGGGGGGCAAATTGTATCTAAGCCATTTCTGCCCCCCTGGGCGCAGAAACCACTAGACACCAGGGTTTTTTTTTTTTAAATGAACATAAGGATAGCAGCCCCTTGGGCAAGGGCCGCTCCCCAGGGGGGCAAATATTTTTCAGGCCATTTCTGCCCCCCTGGGGGTAGATCGGCCTAATATAATTAGGCCAATCTGCCCCCGGGGGGGCAGAAACCCCCCCTAGACACCAGTTTTTTTTTTTATGTTTAGGGAGCGACCCCTTCAGCAAGGGTCGTCCCTGGGGGGCCAAATTGTTTCTAGGCCATTTTTGCCCCCTGGGGGTAGATCGGCCTAATATAATTTGGCCGATCTGCCGCCCGTGGGAGTCAGAAGCCACTAGACACCAGGGAATTTTTTTATCATATACTTACGTATTAGTGGAGCGGCCCTTTGGGTAAGGGCCTCTCCCCAGGGGGTGAAATAATTTTTACGCCATTTCTGCCCCCCTGGGGGCAGATCGGCCTAATATAATTAGGCTGATCTGCCTCCAGGGGGGCAGAAACCTCTAGACACCAGGGATATATATATTTGTATTTACTTTATGTTTTTATGTATGGGGAACAAACCCCTAGGCAAGGGTCGCTCCCCTGTGGGGCAAATTGTATGTAGGCCATTTCTACCCCCCTTGGGGGCAGATCAGCCTATTTTTGTTAGGCCTATCTGACCCCAAGGGGTGCAGAATTCCCTAGACACCAGGGATTGGTGTTTGTGTTTTGTTTGGGGGGGCTGCCCCTTGGGCAAGGGTCTCTCTCATGGGGGCACATTACTGTTGGCCATATCTACCCTCCTTGGGGGTAGATCGGCCTATTTGTGGAAGGCCCATCTGCCCCCAAGGGGGGCAGAAAGCCCACCAGGGAAGATTTTTTTTTCAAAATGAGAGGGTGGGGGTATAGCCATACCCCCATCCCAAATAGATGGGACCAAAGTTGTTCTGCCCATCAGTTGGCAGATGGGGCAATTACCCCCGATCCACGCCCTGGGGGGCAGAAAGTCTAGTAGATGGCATGGAATAAAAAAATAAATAAATAGAGGGGTGGTGGGATGGGCATGGTTATGCCCCATCCCAACTGAAGGGAGTAACAGTCTTTCAGCTCTCCCCCGCGCACTAAAACATTCTACCCCATGGCAAACAAGAAGACATTTGATTATTTTGGGTTTTGGTTTTACGCGTGGGCCATGAGAGCTTGGTAACTCTCAAAATCATTCCACTTGGAATGGTGAGGGCATCACTTTTTTGACTTTGGGACGCTGCCATGTAGAAAAATCCACAAGACCCAGACACACCTGAAAACTAAACATCTGGTTGATTTCAGGGTGGTGTGCTTCACATGCACTCCACACAATTTCTTACCCACAATGCCCTGCAAACCTCCAACTTTGCTGAAAATCACACATTTTTCCAACATTTTTGTGATGGAACCTTCCAGAATCTGCAGGAATCCACAAAATTCCACCCACCCAACATTGTCCCATCTATACCGATAAAAATTATGCTGCACTTGTCAGCCTAGATTTTTTTTTTTTTAACTTTTGGACCCGCTTTGGTTTCCCCTCAATTTCAACATGTTTTTGGCTCTTCCCTGTCACAGATACTTGGCCCACCTACACAAGTGAGGCATCATTTTTACTGGGAGACTAAAGGGAACGTTGTGTGGTAGGAAATTTGTCCCAGTGCGATGATCCCACACAGAAATGTGGGAAAAAAGTGATTTTTTAGCTATATTTGAGGTTTGCTGAGGATTCTGGGTAAGACATCACTGGGGGATCCACACATGTCACACCTCCCTGGACTCCCTTGGGTGTCTAGTTTTCAGACATGTCTGGATTTGGTAGGTTTCCCTCAATGGTTGCTGAGCCCAGGACCAAAACCACAGGTTGACCCCCCCAAAAAAACACAGGTAGTTTTGTATTTGATCATTTTGATGTGTCCAGATAGTGTTTTGGGGCGTTTCCTGTGGCAGGCACTAGGCCTACCCACACAAGTGAGGTATCATTTTTATTGGGAGACTTGGGTTAACGCTGGGTGGAAGGAAATTTGTGGCTCCTCTCAGATTCCAGAACTTTCTGTCACCGAAATGTGTTTTTTTAGCCACATTTTGAGGTTAGCAAAGGAATCTGGGTAACAACACCTGGTGAGAGACCCACAAGTCACCCCATCTTGGATTCCCCTATGTGTCTAGTTTTCAAAAATACACAGGTTTGGTAGGTTTTCCTAGGTGCCGGCTGAGCTAGAGGCCACAATCCACAGGTAGGCATTTGATGTGTCCATGTTGTGTTTTGGGGCATTTCCTGTTGCGGGCACTAGGCCTACCCACACAAGTGAGGTATCATTTTTATCGGGAGGCTTGGGGAAATGCTGGGTGGAAGGAAATTTGGGGCTCCTCTCAGATTCCAGAACTTTCTGTCACCGAAATGAGAGGAAAAAGTATTTTTGGGCCAAATGTTGAGGGTTGCAAAGGATTCTGGGTAACAGAACCTGGTCAGAGCCCCACAAGTCACCCCATCTTGGAATCCCCTAGGTGTCCAAATGTGCAGGTTTGCTTGGTTTCCCTAGGTGCTGGCTGAGCTAGAGGCCAAAATCTACAGTTAGGCACTTTGCAAAAAACACATCAGATTTCAATGTAAAAATGTGATGTGTCCATGTTGCTTTTCCTGTCGTGATCATCAGGCCTACCCATGCAAGTGAGGTACCATTTTTATTGGGAGACTTGGGGGAACACAGAATAGCAAAACAAGTGTTATTGCCCCTTGTCTTTCTCTTCATTTTTCCCTTCCAAATGTAAAACAGTGTGTAAAAAAGACGTGTAATTGGGAAATGCCCTGTAATTCACATGCTACTATGGGCATCCCGGAATTCAGAGATGTGCAAATAACCACTGCTTCTCAACACATTATCTTGTACCTATTTTTCACTCTTTATATTTCAGCAAATGAATTGCTGTATACCCGGTATAGAATGAAAACCCATTGCAAGGTGCAGCTCATTTATTGGCTCTGGGCACCTAGGGTTCTTGATGAACCTACAAGCCTAAATATACCCACAACCAAAAGAGGCCAGCAGATGTAACAGTATATTGCTTTAAAAAATCTGAATTCGCAGGAAAAAGTTACAGAGTAAAACATTGAGAATTTTTTTTGTTTTTTTAACCTCAATTTCAATAAAAAAAAATTCAGCTGTTATTTTCTGTAGGAAACCCCTGTAGGATCTACACAAATGACCACTTGCTGAATTCAGACTTTAGTCTACTTTTCAGAAACGTTTAGTTTTCTGGGATCCAGCATTGGTTTCACTAAGTGGAAGGAGGCTGAAAGCACAAAATAATGTTAAAAATGGGGTATGTCCCACTAAAATGCCAAAATTGTGTTGAACAGTTAGGTTTTATGATTCAAGTCTGCCTGTTCCTGAAAGCTGGAAAGATGGTGATTTTAGCACCACAAACCCTTTGTTGATGCTATTTTTAGCCAAAAAACCATGAGCCTTTGCAGCACTTTTTTCTCATTTTTTTGAAAAAAAAGAAATTTTTCTGTATTTTGGCTAATTTCTTGGTCTCCTCCAGGGGTACACACAAAGTCTGGGTACCTCTAGAATCCCTAGGATGTTCGAAAAAAAGGACGGACATGTGGTGTAGGTAGCTTAAGTGAACAAAAAGTTATGAGGGCCTAAGCGCAAACTGCCCCAATTAGCCAAAAAAAGGCTTGGCACCTGAGGGGGGAAAAGGCCTGGCAGCGAAGGGGTTAATCTAAATCAAACCAAATCAAATCATTAACATTTATAAAGCGCGCTACTCACCCATGTGGGTCTCAAGGCGCTAGGGGAAAGAGGGGGTTACTGCTGCTCCAAAAGCCAGGTCTTTAGGAGTCTCCGGAAAGCGGAGTGGTCCTGGGTGGTCCTGAGGCTGGTGGGGAGGGAGTTCCAGGTCCTGGCCGCCAGGAAGGAGAAAGATCTCCCACCCGCCGTGGAGCGGCGGATGCGAGGGACGGAAGCGAGTGCGAGGCCAGAGGAACGGAGGAGGCGGGTGGCGACGTAGAAGCTGAGGCGTCGGTTGAGGTATTCCGGTCCCTTGTCGTGGAGGGCTTTGTGTGCGTGGGTGAGAAGTCGAAAGGTGATCCTTTTGCTGACTGGGAGTCAATGCAGGTGTCTCAGGTGTGCGGAGATGTGGCTGTTGCGGGGTACGTCGAGGATGAGGCGGGCCGAGGCGTTTTGAATGCGTTGCAGGCGATTTTGGAGTTTGGCTGTGGTTCCAGCGTAGAGGGTGTTGCCGTAGTCCAGGTGGCTCGTGACGAGGGCGTGGGTCACGGTTTTTCTAGTGTCGGCGGGGATCCAGCGGAAGATGTTGCGGAGCATGCGGAGGGTGAGGAAGCAGGCGGAGGACACAGCGTTGACTTGCTTGGTCATGGTGAGAAGAGGGTCCAAGATGAAGCCGAGGTTGCGGGCGTGGTCTGCGGGGGCCGGTGAGGTGCCGAGGGCCGTGGGCCACCAGGAGTTGTCCCAGGCGGACGGGGTGTTGCCGAGGATGAGGACTTCCGTTTTTTCAGAGTTCAGCTTTAGGCGGCTGAGCCTCATCCAATCTGCGACGTCCTTCATACCCTCTAGTAGGTTGGTCTTGGCGCTGGCGGGGTCCTTAGTGAGGGAGAGTATAAGTTGGGTGTCGTCGGCGTAGGAGGTGATGATGATGTCGTGCTTGCGTACGATGTTGGCGAGGGGGCTCATGTAGACATTGAAGAGTGTCGGGCTGAGTGATGAGCCTTGGGGTACGCCGCAGATGATCTCGGTGGGTACTGAGCGAAATGGAGGGAGGTAAACTCTTTGGGAACGGTTTGAGAGGAAGGAGGCGATCCAGTCCAGGGCCTGGCCTTGGATCCCGGTGGAGCGGAGGCGGGTGATTAGGGTGCGGTGACAGACGGTGTCGAAGGCAGCCGAAAGGTCGAGGAGAATGAGGGCGACTGTTTCACCGTTGTCCATCAGGGTTCTGATGTCGTCTGTGACTAAGATGAGGGCAATTTCCGTGCTGTGGTTGGTTCGGAATCCGGTTTGTGAAGGGTCGAGCAGGTTGTTGTTTTCCAGGAAGGTGGTCAGCTGTTTGTTGACGGTCTTCTCTATTACCTTGGCTGGGAAAGGCAGGAGAGAGATGGGGCGGAAGTTTTTCAGGTCGCTCGGGTCAGCCGTAGGTTTCTTTAGTAGGGCATTGACTTCGGCGTGTTTCCAGCATTCGGGGAAGGTAGCAGAAGAAAAAGAATAGTTGATGACGGCCTGGAGGTGCAGGGCGATGATGTCGTCGGCTTTGTTAAAGATGAAGTGAGGGCAGGGGTCCGAAGGGGCACCGGAGTGGATAGAGTTCATGGTGGATTTGGTTTCTTCAGTGTTGATGTGGGTCCAGTTGTTGAGGGTGATGGTCGGGGTGCGGGTTCGGTGGTGTTTGGTTGGGTCTGGTGTCCGAAGCTGTCGTGGAGGTCACTGATCTTGCGGTGGAAGAAGGTGGCGAGGGATTCGCACAAATCCTGTGAGGGCGTGACTGCGTTGGCGTTGGGGTTGGAGAACTCCTTGACGATGCTGAAGAGTTCTCTGCTGTTGTGGCTGTTTTTGTCCAGTCTGTCAGTGAAAAAGTTCCTTTTAGCAGCGCGGATCAGGTGGTGGTGTTCGCGGGTAGCGTTCTTGCGGGCGGTCATGTTGTCAGCGGTGTGGTCCTTGCGCCAGGCCTTCTCGAGAGCGCGACAAGTTTTCTTTGATTCTTTGAGGGTGTCGGAGAACCAGAGAGGTTTTTTGGTGTTGGTCTGTCGATGCGTGCGTTTGAGGGGAGCAAAGTTGTCTGCGCAGTTGGAGATCCAGTTTGTGAGGCTGAGGGCTGCGTCGTTGGGGTCGGTGGTGAGGGTGGGTTGGTTGGCGGCGAGTGCGGAGAAGAGTTGCTCTTCGGGGATCTTGTTCCACTGTCGACGAGGGATGGGTTGAGTGCGGAGGTGGCGGGTCTCGCGTCGGAATGTGAAGTGGACACAGCTGTGGTCGGTCCAGTGTAGAGCGGAGGTGCGGCTGAAGAAGATGTGTTTGCTGGCGGAGAAGGTAGGGTCGAGCGTGTGTCCAGCGATGTGGGTGGCGGTGTTCACCAGTTGTTTGAGGCCGAGGTTGGCGAGGTTGTCGAGCAGGGTGGTGGTGTTGGGGTCGTTGTTTTGTTCCAGATGAAAGTTGAGGTCGCCTAGGAGGATGTAGTCCGGTGAGGCGAGGGCGTGCGGGGAGATGAAGTCGGCGATGGCGTCGCTGAATGGGGCGCGCGGTCCGGGAGGACGGTAGACGAGGGATCCTCTTGGGTGGTCCTCGGGTCGGTGCGAATTTGAAAATGCAGGTGTTCAGCGGTGAGAGGGGTGTCTTCGGTGGAGGTGGTGACGCTGATGGAGTCTTTGAAGACGATGGCGATACCTCCTCCTACTTGGTTGGTGTGGTCTTTTCTGGAGATCTTGTAGCCTTCCGGGATGGCGGTGGCGATGTCTGGAGCAGAGGAGGCGTTCATCCAGGTCTCTGTGATGAAGGCGACGTCCGGGGCTGTGGAGTCCAGGAGGTCCCAGAGTTCAACGGCGTGCTTGTGGACGGAACGAGCGTTGACCAGGATGCACTTGAGGTGGTTGATGGCGCGTGGGCTTGTGGTCGTGGTAGTTGCGTGGTGGAAGATGCGTTTTCAGGAGTTGCAGGCGAAGGGTCCATGGGTGCGTTTGGGGTGAGCTTGGAAGCAGGTGTTGGAGCGTCCTGGGTTGAGGGCGTGGAGGGTGGTGGGGTCGTAGCAGATCAGCGGGGCTTGGGAGAGCTTGGGACCAGGGGTCGTGGCACTGGGCGCGGGCCAGGCGCAGGCGGGCTTGCCAGCGGCGCGCCCGCTGCTCGGTCGCGCAGCGGCCGCCATATGAGGTAGGAGGGGGGGAGGGGTCAGCTGGGGGCGAATGGGAGCTGGGGCGGGGGCATGCAGGAGGTCGCGGCAGGAAAGCGCGAGGGAGGGGGGACAGGTAGAGTGAGAAGAGCTGGGGGAGGGGGGTTTAAGGGTGGAGGGGGGTGAGTGTTAGGAGGTTTAGGAGATTAGGGAGAAAGATAGGAGTAGGGTTGTGAAGATAGGGGAGGGGGGGTTGTAGAGGTGGGTGAGGGTGAGAGGTAGAGTGAGAGGATAGGAAGATAGGTAATAGAGGGGGTGGCGGGAAGGGGGGAGAGATAGAGAAATAGATAGAGAAAATCGATAGATAGAGAAATAGATAGTTAGAGAAATAGATAGATAGAGAGATAGGTAGATAGGAGGAGGTGGAGAGTGAGGGAGTTAGATAGTGGGATAGAGAGATAGAAGATAGGTAGATAGGAGGAGTGAGGGAGGTAGATAGTGAACGGGTTAGATAGGGGTGATAGAGAGGGGGGAGGCGAGTGAGGGAGGGGGATGAGACAGGAGCAGGAGGGCAGGCGCAGGGAGAAGAAGACGGAGGAGGCAGAAGAGCCGAAGGCAGAAGATAGAAGACAGAAGACCGGAAGAACAGAAGAACAGAAGAACAGAAGACCGGAAGAACAGAAGAAAGGAAGACCGGAAGAACAGGAGACCAGAAGAACAGAAGAACACAGAAGAACACAGAAGAACACAGAAGAACACAGAAGAAGATACAGAAAACGAAGAACCGAAGGCACAAGACCACAGAAGAAGATGAGGAAGAGGAGAAGAAGAGAGAAGACGGGGAAAAGAAGAGTACAGAAGAAGATTACAGTCGAGGAGCGAGGAGGAAGAACAGAGAAGAAGAAAAGAAGAAAAGAAGCAGGAGCAGGAGAGAGGGTGAGTAGCGCGGGGCAGAGCGAGGGGCTGGAAGGTGGGGGGTACTTACTGTGAGGTGGGTCTCAGGAATTCAGGAACCTGGAGGAGCTGGAGGAGCTGCAGCGGCAGGGGGAGCGACCTACCCTTGGGTGCAGTGCAGAGCAATGTATGGTGTCTGAATAATAGGACATCATTTGTGTTGTCTCTCCGAATGTTCCTTTCTCTGCTTGCTTCACAACTCTATGTGCTCTGCCACTGCTAAGCAGTGGCACAGTTCATATGTTTTGTCCATTAAAATGTACAGTACTTTGTTTTCTCCTTATTGGCTTATTTAACTTTCCTGTAAGCAACGGAAGATCGTGGAAGCAATACACCAGTGGCACTGAACTTAAATGACCGATGAGGGATGCAGTATTACACCACATAACACATAAGAAAAATAAATGGCTGCAGTGGACTCCACTGTCCTCTCACTAAGCTGTAGTTTAAAAGCCCTTTAGTAAGACATGGCAAGAAAAAATGCCGGTGTCAATCACAAATACCAACGCGTAGGAATTTTCTAAGTCACAGCTAAAGTGACAGACCTAGGTTCTTAATACTTTGAAATGTGGCACAGTACACATTGGAAATGGTATGCCTTAACAGTGAATAGTTATCAAAAAGCTGCTTTGGATGGAGGTGTAGGTTTTAGAAACAGTTCTAGCTGTAAATACAATTAGCATGTCCTATTTAGCTGTGGAAAAAGTGATAGATTCATGATTAAAAGTTATTTGTCACACAGTTGTGAAAATTGAATTTAGTAATGATAGCAGACTGACTGAGAGTAAACTGGTTTAGAACGGGTTTGCCTCTCACCGCTGCTCCAGAGACCCAATAGACATCACTGGCTGACCTGCTAATGACTCTTTCCTTAGACTTGATCATCAAGATGGGAGGGGTGTTGTGAGCAAATAGTCACATCACATGGATTAGCACTCAGAATGTAGGAGAGTACCAGCATTCAGAGTTGTTACTCTCAATTGTGAATTCCAGATGAGGCTGTCAGGAACTTTTAGCATTGATTCCCTTAGCCACCCTAGCTATTCTGGCTCACTCCCCAGCAGAAGAGAAACTTAGCCTGCATCCTAACGGAAGTGAAGCTTCCTCATCTCCACAGTGGAGGAGTTATGGGAAGAACCCGGGCTCATTTAGATAAAGGATAGTGGAGACCATCTTGTTTGAGAGACTCTTGGAAGTTTTCCAGCAAACCAAGGACCATATTTATACTTTTTTAGCGCCGCATTTGTGTAATTTTTGGATGCAAAAACGCTGCAAACTTACAAAATACAATTGTATTTTGTACGTTTTCACCACTTTTGCGTCAAAACAATTATGCAAATGCAGCGCTAAAAAGGTATAAATAGTGGCCCAAGAGTGAAAGTACTGAAAAAGGAGGCAGGGATTCTATAGGAATATATTTAGGATCAAATAAAGGGGATTCGCCAAACACTGACTATATGAGAGTTAGTAATATGTGGGAGCTCCAATGTGGGTACTGAGTGGCCCTCACATGGAAAAACTGTGGGGACCAACTCTCCCCACACAGTCTAGCCGAGGTTGCCTTACACTATAGGCATAACCAATCTGAAGCAAGCAGAGGCTGCAGAAGAGGCTTTCTGATGAGCAGTTTACATAGCTGCTGTCAATGTGTGAACTTCAAAGAAGGTCTCTTTTTGGGTGTCACAGGTCTTTAAAGTTTTTCGTCTGTGAAAGTCATGATCAGATAAGCTAGCTCATCTAGCAATGTTTGGTTTAACATGAATAATGTCAAAGCATTGCAAGAATTGTTAGCTATGTTATGTGTATTTGTATAGTGCACAACTCACTTGAGATGATGTTCTATTGATGTAGCAGAAGCTGTAAGGGTTGAGCCATGGCCAGTGCTAGGCGAAGAGCTAGGTCTTCAGTTTCTTTTGGATTTCAAGAACTGAGTAGGTGGCTCTGATGTACAGGGGCAGGTCGATTCAAGGTTTAGGAGCAAGGTAGTAAAAGATACAGTCAGATTAGTAAGTGTACATGCAGGAAAAGGGTGTGAGTAGGATTCTAGCTGAGCAGAGGTGCCTGGTAGATTTGTGGAAGTTTATGCAATTGTTGAGGTACATGAAACCAATGTTGTGTTAGGCTTTGTATGTGTGCATGAGGAGTTTGAAGAGTGCTCATTTGTGGAAGGTCTTTGAGGCTTGGGGTGATGTTTGTGCAGGGATGGAGGTTGAGCATGAGCCAGGCCTCTTAATTTTGTATGGTCTTGACTCTTCTGGTCAGTTGAACATTGATTCTGGCATAAAGTGTTTTGCCATAGTCCAGATTGCTGGTGATAATGGCTTGGGTGACAGTTCTACAAGTGTTGGATGGAACCATTTAGAGGGCTTCTTGAGCAGCTTGAGTGTGTGGAAGCAGGAGATGGAGGCAGCGTCCACTTGACCGATCATGATGAACTGGCTTTTTAATACAATTCCAGGCTCTTTTCCTTGGTTGCCATGAGGGGTATGAGTCTGACTTTGGGTTACCAGGTGGAGTCACCGAGTGAGGTGTCTTTATTAAAGATTATTACTTCTGTCTTGTCTGTGTTCAGCTTAAGGCATTTTGGGGCATATTTAGGACCCCCTAACGCCACCTTAGCGCTGTCATAGTGTCATTTATTTACGCTAAGACAACGCTAAAGTGCCATTTTCCCACACCATATGCAATGCATTGCACCACTTTGTAAACCCCTGTGCCACATTATTCCTGTGCTGAGTATAATGTATGCCAGGGGGGCGTTCCCCTTTAGGGGGAGCTGAAAAAATGGTGCAAGGAAATCTAAGAGATTACTTTTGGTACTTTTAATGCCTGCTCAGAGCAGGCTTTAAAGGGGACCGCCATTATTTATAATGGGCCCCTATGAACTCTGCAGGAGTAGCGCCAACATTTTGGCACTACTCCTGCAGAGTACATCAATAGCATAAAACAATTATGCTATTGCCCCCTACCATGCACCATGGTGCACCGTATTTTAAATATGGTACACAGATGGTGGTAGTAGGGGGTGCTTAGGGGCGCAAGGAAGGTGGCGCCACACTAGGTGAAGCACCACTTTGCCTAATTCTGCCCCTTGGTTTTCTTCTGTTTGATAGTTTCAGACATGCAAGGTGAGAAACTGGTCTGGGTGTTTTACGTCTTGTCACAGAAGGAAGGTATGAGCTGGGTGTCATCATTGTAGAAGATGATGTTGATTAAATGGGTGTCAAAAAAGCTGACAAGTGGGGTCATGTAGACATTGTACATGGTGGGGCTGAGTGACAATCATTGTGGAACTCCACAGATGAGGTTGAAGCAACTGATGTGAATGGGACCTGGTTGACTGACTGGGTGCTGCCTGTCAGGAAGGAGCAAATCAATGGAAGTATGGGTCTTTGGATGCCTGCTTGATGTAGTTGTTAGGTCAAAATGAGGAACAAAATGGTATCAGAGACTGAAGCAAGGTCTAATAGATTGAGGGTTGCATATCACCTCTGCCCATGCTCATCCAGATGTTTTCTGTGGCCAAGATGGGGAGAGTCTCTATACTGTGTTTTCGGCCTGAGTCTGGATTAAGTGGTATTGAGGAGGTGGTTGTCATTGAGGTGAGTCACCAGGAGGTTGGTTATCATCTTTTTTGTGACTTTTGGCAGCTAGAGAAACAGGTCAATAGACCAGAAGTTGGCTAGTGTCTTCTGGTCTGGTAAGGGTTTCTTGAGGATGAGGAGCATTGTGGTAGGGGAGGAGAGAGGAAACAGAGTCCTGGGGAGGAGGGTGCTTTAGGGGAAAGTCATTGACTTACAGCAGTGCTTTGGGAGTTGTTTCGTATGAAAATGTATGCGTCTCTAATCAGCCAAGTATTTTTCTTTTCATTCTGGTGCTTGTCTTTACATTGCCTGCAACATATTGACTGAACAGCTTCTGCAGGAAAACCCTTAGCCTCTTTCAGAACAATCACAGAGAGAAGGAAAACTGTCTATCAACAATTCCTATATCTAAGTTACAGGCAGAGTTGTTTAGCTCAGTGAAGTAAGATGCTCCTTAAGACTGAGGGACTCTATTTCAACAAATGTAGTGACTCTGTAAAAGGGTGCAATAAAGGTGTTTTAAAGCAAAATGAAATACTTCAGACAGATACTCTGAAGTACTCCCTCATTCCAAGGTTTTCAATGTACACAGGTTAATACTATTGAGCACAGCAATCATTTGAAGATAGACAACATAAAGAATACTGGGCCCAACTGGGAAGGAGGCAGAAACGGTGCTATCATGGTTTGACAGAGACAGCAAACCCAAGATGCTCTTAGTGAAAGCAAGTAAAGGCAACAAGACAACAACAAAGCAGTTTGAGTCAAAAACAGAACATACACATCAAAGATTGATGCCCTGCCATACCCAACATGCAAATGAAAAGCCATACAATAATGAGCAAATGCAATGTCTCAAGAGTCACTGGATCATCATCCCCTTCTGATAAGGATCTAACAAAGCCTATCTCAAAACTTTCTGTACTTACAGTACCCACAACACTTGCTTTATTTTCTACTTTAGTTATAAAATACCTTTAAGGCACTCTGGGGAGTTCAACGCACAGTCAACAATGTTCAAGGCATGGAGGCAGCACGCTCCTGCAACATTTGCAATAGTCCCAAACATAAAATATGTTGTGTGCTCCACTATCAATACCATGTCAGCTAGAGAGGCAGACAGGTGTATGAATATGGGCAGGAATAGAACTACAAGTTTGAGTTCAACTACTCAAATTCCAACCAGCACAACAGGTACAGATCCAGACCAATCAACACCACTGATTACACCCCATGCAGTCAGATTCAGAATGAAGTGGGGATATACAGAAGCAATATCAAATCCCACTTATTTTCCACAAAGTAGGCCACAAACTCAAACTGGAAACACAACCTACCTGAGGGAGACATAGGACAGCAGTTTGAATTTGGAGCACCAAAGGGCAAATGGCATTCAAACAACACAGTCTCTATCCTTAGAGCCAAGATGCCAAGTGCAAAAAAAGAAACAATCGAACAAGGTTAGCTCAACCACATAAAAGCCAGACTGCTGCTGGAAGAGGATCTAAGGGGCAGACTTAAAACTTCATCACAAACAAATGGTACCTACTGCAATAAGGCCTGGTCAGCAACAGAAACTCCAAGCCCTAAGAGCATCCTCAGATCAGATCCCAAAGTACATACAAAAAGCCCAGGAGAAATGAGCACTTGATAGAAGCAATGGTCCACAATGCATTTGAAATTCAAAACATGATGAGGGACTGACTGAATTTTCTGATCAAGAGGAGCTAATGGAAAGGAAGAGCAGCAAGCAACACAACCAAGAAGAGAAAACATAAAAAGCAGCACAAAGGGACACCCTATGATAAAGCAAGACATAGTGATTGCCATCCAACAAAGCACACTTTCTACTTCAAAAAACAAATGGCTGCTACAAAACTGCACAAGAAGAGGAAAGGAGATATTGGAAGAGGGAATCCATTGGAAAATAATTGCATGCAATTGTTGAGCCCCAAAATCAGGAACTATCAACAAACATTTTTGGCCTTCACAAAATACCAAACCAAATACATAGGTGATGAACAAAAAACAACATTATCAATGGAAGAAGGAAATTACATAATGGGGGTCATTCTGACCTTGGCGGTCCATGACCGCCATGGCGGAGGGCGGTGGAAGCACCGCCAACAGGCTGGCGGTGCTTCCTGGGCGATTCTGACCGCAGCGGTAAAGCCGCGGTCAGAAAAGGGGAGCCAGCGGTTTCCCGCTGGCCCAGGGAATCCGCCATGGCGGCGCTGCTTGCAGCACTGCCATGGGGATTCCGAGCGTCTTCCCGCCAGCCTGTTTCTGGCGGTGTCCACCGCCGGAACCAGGATGGTGGGAACGGCTGCCGTGGGGCCCCTGGGCCCCTGGGCCACTGGCATGGGCAGTGCAGGGGCCCCCTAACAGGGCCCCACAAAGATTTTCACTGTCTGCTGTGCAGACAGTGAAAATCGCGACGGGTGCCACTGCACCCGTCGCACCCCTTCAACTCCGCCGGCTCCATTCCGAGCCGGCTTCATTGTTGAAGGGGCTGTCCCTTTGGGCCGGCCGGCGGTCTTCTGGCGGTCGCCCGCCGGCCCAGCGGGAAAGCCGGAATGGCCGCCGCCGTCTTTTGACCGCGGAGCGGTCTTTCGGCGTGAACCGCTTGGCGGGCGGCGACCGCCGGCCGCTGCGGTCAGAATGACCGCCAATATGCCTCAAAGGTAAAGCACATCAGTGGAAACATAGGGCCAGATGTAGCAAACTTTTGCGAGTTGCAAATGGCCCGAATCGCAATTTGCGACCCCGCAAAAATCGGAAATGGGATGCAAAAATCCAATTTCCGACTCGCAAAATGCGACGCGAGCCATTACCGAATCGCAAAAATAGAGACCCCATTTTGCGACCCGCAATTAGGAAGTCGCAATTTGCGAGTCGCAAACCAAATGCAATAGCCACTCGCAAATTGCGACTAGTCGCAAAAAGCCCATTTTGCACTTCCAAATTACCACTAACTCAGAGCAGGTGGTAACCAGAACCAAAGTATAAAAGGAGACCCAGAAGGCATATGGGTGACTCAAGATGGCGGAGATATATGTGATAGGAATGAGGAGGAGAGCCCATGCCGCACAGCAGAGGAGGAGGAGGAGCCAGAGACAGGAGAAGATATACAGAAACAGGCAGACACTTTTCCAACAAACTGAGGAGGAGATTTATGATAAATATAGACTCAGCAGTGCAGCAATATTAGATTTAATAGATTTACTCAATCCGCAGCTACAACGCCAGACTGTGCGCGGCTGCGCCATCCCTACGCATGTGCAAGTGCTATGCTCACTGCACTTCTTGGCCTCGGGTAGCTATCAGGGGTCATTGCTGTGGCAGGTGGGGTATCCCAAAGTTCACTCTCACGGTTCTTTAGAGCATTCCTAAATGCCTTACTCACACACATGCCCAGATACATATACCTACCCAGGAATGAGGCAGAAATCAACAGCACAAAGTTGGAATTCTACAGGATTGCCAACTTCCCTCATGTGATAGGGTGTGTAGATGGGGCACATATACAAATATGCCCTCCTGCAAACCTGGAATATCTGTTCCGCAATAGGAAGTGTACCCACTCACTGAACATCCAGGTGGTATGTGACGCCCATTATGTTATCACTGACATGGTTGCCAAATTTCCAGGGAGTACACATGACTCCTACATTTTCAGACGCAGTGGGATACACCAACACCTAGAACGTGGGGAGTTTGGAGACGGATACCTCCTAGGTATAGCTCAATACACCTTGAAGACATACACACAGGTCAACGTGGAAACCATCTATGCCCAGCTAACATTGTACATTTTGTGCCAAACAGGTGACAGTGCATATGCACTTCGACCATGGAGACTTACCCCATACTTAACACCCAGCAATGAGACAGAGAGGCGATACAACAGTGCACATAGGAGGACCAGAAATATCATAGAAAGGACCTTTGGACTGCTGAAGGCAAGATTCAGATGCCTCCACAGAAGTAGAGGTGCCCTCCAGTATACCCCAATAACAGCTTTCAAGATTGTTGCCGCATGCGCTATACTGCACAACATTGCCACCAGACGTGAGCTACCTCTCACCCCAGAAGACCCTGATTCGGAGGATGAAGAGCAAATGCTACCACATCGCCATCATGGGGATAGAAGCATTGCAAACCAAGGCAGACTGAGACGGGACCACATTGCAAACCAATACTTTGGAAGGTACATGCTAACTGTCACCCCACTCACTAATGTCACACACAAAGAGTCCAGGTGTGAAGTGGAACTAACAAGTGATTTAATTTGTGCAGCAAAAAAACTATATACATTGACAACAGTTCAGGGGCTGTAAAAGTCCACCTGGCATGAGGACACATTGACCTCATGTGCCTCTACCCCAGGACAGTGTGGAGCTCATATTCTACGCTGGCCTCAGCCAGCATGGCTGGTACCTGGTGTGTCAGCAGTGCCCTGCCTTGCGCTTCCACTGCGCAACACCCTGGTGTCACTGGCTGAGACACTGCTGATGGTGGAGCCCTCCTCGCTATCCTGAGGCGTGTCACCCGCGCCCCTAGCCACCAGCCGTGCCTCCATGATATCTACGGCGTGGCTGAGTCGTCCCAGTCAATGTGCCACATCACTGACAAAGTGGCCCATGTCTACTTGGAGGCTGACCTTGCGCCTTGAAAGGCCAGTAGTGTTCACAGCCAGCCTGACAATAGAGGCAGACATTCGGTCCAGCCGGTGCATTAGCTGCATGTCACGACGCCTTGCACCCTCTCTCTCAGTTATGAGTTCTGCCACCAGTTGTCTCATGGAGAGTGCAAGGTCGCCGACATGTGTGTTGAGTTGTTGCAGAGCTGTGTGTACCAGCTGCATACCACTGCTTTAGTTTTGCTCCATGCGCCGCATTGCCCCTGATATTCTCCGTATCTCCTGTGTTTGCAGGCGCTGACCCCGTAGGAGTGCGGCCTCGGCGGGCGACATGGAGGCATCCCCTGACTCAGCCTGCGGCTCTGGTGGTACATTTACACGTTGCCTGCGACGCAGTGGGGGCTCCGTGTCATCTACAGTGGTACTGTGGCTGGGACCAAGTTCTGGCTCACTCACCAGTATGGCAACTGGTGCATCATGAGGGGACTGTGTGTTGGTGGTGCTGGTCTCTGTGGTGGATGGTCCTGACTCCTCTGCAGGCTGGTGGCTGACCTGTGGCCCCTGGATGCTTTGGTTGGCGGTGGTGTCGTGCGGGAGACCTGTGGGACATAGGGAACACACTGTCAGTATCTACCATCTGTTATCAACTTCCTAATAAACTGTTGCCTATCAACTGCCTACTTGACTACATTGCCCATAAAGCACCATGCAGGTGGTTGCTACGCTGAAATGGAGCTATTTTGGTTGTGCATGCTACTGTGTACAAGGTGGATGAGGGTATGGCATATTTGGGTGTACATGCATGTCTCATGGTACTCACCGGTTGATGGTCCTGGCTCTGAAGTATCCAGCTCTCCCATCCCGCACACTGCCTCTGGCTCCAGGGTCTCCTCAACTCTTTCCTCCAGGGGTGTGGGCGGTGGTATTGTGGATGGTCCCCCTCCAGTGCCCCTCATCTCCCGGAGCCACTCTGCCACCCTCTCCTTGGTCCGGGAGCGCAGGTCATACCACCGTTTCTTTAGCTCTTCTATGCTCCGGTGGCTGACACCCAGGGAGTTCACCTTGTCTTGGATGTCCATTCAGATTCTTCTCTTCTCCACCTCTGGCACACTGAGGGCTGCCCTCCCAAAAAGTTGTTCATGGTGCTGGCAGCACTCCTCTGTCAGCACCTCCAGCTCTTTCTCTGCAAATTTCAGTTTGCGCTTCCTTGGTGTCTCAGACATGGTAGCTGCTGTTCTCTCTGATTGCAGTTCAGCAGTTTAAAATGAGTATGGTCATCCCTCCTCCCAGGTGTATTTGTAAACTTCCTGGCTGTGATGTTATCATCAAGAGCCAGGAAGTGTTTTCCAAAGTGTTCTGCTGCACCTGCATTCAATTTCCAGCACAGTCGCAATTTGCGACACCCACTCGCAAATTGCGTGTTCGTTTTTAGCGCGGTCGCAAAAAAGCTACCTCGCAAACAGCGGACTCGCAATCTGCGGTGCGACTTAATTTGCGAGTCGCAAATTGAAGTCGCTTTTTCTTCTTGTATACCATTTAGCGAGTCGGAAATTGCGAGTCGCAACGACTCGCAATTTCCGACTCGCATAATTTTTCCTACCTACATCTAGCCCATAGAGTCAACAAAAATGTAGACGATGGCCAAATCAGGACAATAAATACCTTGAGGGCCAACAATGAAATCAGCAGTAAATAAATGAAGGTGACCATAGCAGGCCCATAGCCATCTCCTCCAAAAGATTGTACATATCATGCTGACCATGACCCAGAGCCCATGGGTTCAGTTGATAGGTGCCCAAAAGACATACTACACAAATGGGTCCCAAAGGCGCCACCTAGTAAAAAAAAAAAAAAAAAAGGGAACTGTCAAGAGAGACACAACAAACAGAAAAAGCAGGAGAAAATCATTGTTGGACCAAGGAATGACTTCATCCAAAACAGTGATAACAAGCTAGGTTTAACCACATACATCTAAGACTTGCTCTCTGTTCAAAAGATGAGCCTCAGCCCATTATAGATAGGATGTTACACTATAACCTTGTACATATCAAGGTACATATTTATAGGGTGAGTATCCTGGCAACTCTAATAAGCACAGATAGTCAATATTTTCAGGGCCACAAAGATAACAGCTCGCTAACTCCCAGAAATTAGAACCAATGGTGGAGAACAAAATAGAAATTGCAGATCTACAAAAAGTAAAATTGTTGTGATGAATAAGTCCTTAAAGAAAAATAAAATTTAAAAGGAGAAGATCTTTCAAACCATGACTGTTTACATAGCATATAAGGAAAATGGACAACAGAACAATATACGGAGAGAAATTACTCAATCATAAACAAGTAAGCACTCCCTGAACATAGAAGCAAAGAAAAGTGCCTCCTCAGATGCTAGGGCAAAATCAAGAAGCAACCTTAGCACACCTAAGGACACATAAGGTCCTGTCAGCTCACATCCTGTAAAACAGGAATGAGTCACCACATAATATAAATTCCAGGATTGAAGAAAAGATACCACAATCATGTTGGTATTCATAATGGAAGTAGAATAGATGAGAAGTACCACACCCAGTAGACATAGAGCTAACAATTATACGCAAATTATAAACCTAGACAAACTCCCTCACCCGCAATCTCTGCACTCAGTAGAATCCCTCCACTCGGAGCAGAATCTCTGCACTTGGAGCAGTAAAAGTGAGAACCTCATGTCTGACTAAATAGTAAGCCCCATATTTATACTTTTTTAGTGCCACATTTGCACCGCTTTTTGACGCAAAAACGGTGCAAACTTACAAAATACAATTGTATTTTGCAAGTTTGTGCCGTTTTTGTGTCAAAAAATGGCGCAAATGCGGCGCTAAAAAAGTATAAATATGGGCCTAAGTGCACACACCTGGAAACAATGATATCTGAAACCCATCAATATTCAAACCACATAAAAGCAGCGCACATCCAAGATGTTGTGTCTTCCGACCACATTATACAACCTGCCAGTTGGGGACTCAAATACAACATGGCTTCCCCTACCTTGTGCAAAGATGTCCTGAGAAGGAAGCTCATTTTCTCAGAGGAGACTGAGATGATACTGAAATGTTTAATTCTGAACTACACAACACTACATGGCCTACCCCTCACATTACAACTGCAAACACAATGTAGCGTTATGCCAGCAGTTCGCAAATTAGTCACTGCATTGCGGGAGGACATCCAGGCCATTACTGACATAAACAAAAAGTGGCAGGATTAGACGAGATGGGTGAAGAAGAGGTTCACCAGAGTAGAGGTGGCAAGAGCTTTTCCTGGTGGGTAAACTGGTACACATCTGGAACACATCTGTGTCTCACCCCTCTTAAGAAGGAAGTTCTCTCCACTATTCATCCCCACCTCCTGCATGGGCTGCCTGCAACAGATGACTGTATTGTTGTGCCAAATAATACATGAGCAGAAAGATCCTTTCTAATTGTAAATATATGTTTTCTCATTAGCAGTGGTGACCATGGAAGGCAATTTATGCTTGTGCTATAACTCATAGTAATCTTCACTCTCATGTTTACAATTTTCTCTAGCACACTACAAGTCCCACAGTACTCAATAAAACACAATCAAAGTTCCTTTGTCAAGTTGAGTAGCATTTGTTAATGTTTTACCTGTGGTTTGAGATACAAATTATAACTGGCTTGTGGAAATTACCTTGATTGCTGCATTGTATATTTTAACTTCATATAAATGTTAATATATCCACATAATAATCAGTTATATTTCTGAGTAATCTCTTACATTTTATTTCCTCATACAGCACGATTGAAATCTTTCACTGGGGCAGAAGTCCATGCACCTGCAGGAGGTCACTATCAAGGACCAGGACAACCTCAACCACCTGCTCAAACTTAGTATGCAAATATGTTATCGGAAAGTGTTTTCCATATAGTGTTATAAAGTTTGACAATCATTAAATATGTGTTCTCAACTCTATTACTTTGTTTTTACATGTAAACATAACTAGCATATGTTGGTTTGACACTGACGTGATATATGGAATATCAATAGGAACACTACCATATTCATACAGGTCCTGTGATGTTGGCCAAGAACCCATACCAGACAAGAGTGACTTCTGCTCCTCAAACTGATGTCACAACTGGTTAGGCACCACACAGTGAGCAGATGGTAGACCAAGATAGTGTCACTTACATATAATTTTACATAAGACTAATTGTCTGATTTAATCGATAACATGATAACAGTATGTGGTGTGTCAAATATCTGTGTTGTCACCCAGCTCAATGTGCCTAATTATAGTTTATCGAAGTAGAAATGTTCATAATATGTTTGGTTATGTGAGTGTCTGTCACAACTTTTCAATACAACAATTAAATCAGGAACAAAATAATTCATATTGTCATTTCTAAGGACGGGTTTCCTCTCCTCTAAGGATGAGTGGTTTCAATGATTTATAAAGTTTATTCAAATGACCCATATATGATATTTAACACTGAAGCTTTTGTTCTCTAATATGTATGTGTTGGCTACATTACAGCTGTTATCGGGAACACATCAGTCATCAAAAGCAAGAACAGTAATACATCTTCCCCATCCTGAGACCCACTGCCATCTGTCCTTTAGGTAAGTGTGCCAAATTGTGTAGCTACCTCTTTGAGAAATTATCATGGCAGATGATGCAACTTTGTTCGGAGCATGTAATGGTGGCAAGTGATTTTTCAGAAAAGTACAGTGAGGTCCATGTTTTGTTGTTCATGTTCACTTATTAATTGTGCTGAACATTAATGAACGTGACACTTATTTTTAAACCTGCTTGATCGAGGAACTGGTCATCTATACAAGACTCAAAGAGCCAGGTTCAGCAGCTGACCTTATGGAGGTATCAAAACCATATAGCTCTGTGGCTGGAGTTGGTGAGTTAGAGTTTGCATTCATGATTGTCTATCACCTCACAGCTAAACTCAGAGCTATCATATATTGGCTTATACAAAGCACATACTACATGTAACTGTAAATAAGGCAAAAATTGTATTGTATTAATCTGCAGTGTTGTAGCACTTAAACTAGTGTGCTATATACTTCATCTATAACAATCTTTACTTACAGGTACTTGGAACAATGCGTTGCTCGATGAAGCTAAACTGTTTACCAGCAAAGGGCCATGGGCAATCCGTGGAGAGGATCTAATCCTCCACCTAGCAGCAATTTCAGTGTCCATCACTTCTCTGCAATATGAGGAAGAAGAAGAAGAAGCTAAGCAGGAGCTGGTTGAGGAGGAGGACATGGATGAATGGGAGGCCACTTTTGGCCCACTGCCCAAAGAACTGAAGGCTTCTTCAAGTCCAGCAAGCATTGTACCTTCCATTTCTGATCTGAAGATTGTCAGGCCCCAATTGTCACCCAACCATCCACAGAGTCTCCTTACCCCAACACATCAAGACAGTGGGAGTTACAATTTTCTCCAACAGCAGACCAGTGTCCAGCAGGATATTTGTGCACTTGGGGCTACTGTGTCTGATGTTGCAGACTCACTAGAAGTGCTCCCTCAGATATTTTACTGGCAGACCTGTGCCTTGGATGATATTGTGAAATGTTGCCAAGGCATGCAGAGGATGCATCAAAATCAATTGAAATTGTAGAAGAGAGTGCAAGGCACCATGCCTTGGCCATGAAGATGATGGAGGGTATGTTGAAATTGATTGTTCTAAAGTCCACAGTGACATTCAATATATAGAGGAGATCCTATAGAGCCACCTGCATGCCCACCAGTACAGCCACATGCATGCCCACCTTTGCAGCTGGCTCCACTCCCACCTGCACCCCATCCTGCACAGCCACCTGCATGCCCACTTGCACAGCCGCCTGCACCCCAACCTGTACGGGTACCCTTTCATCTAATCTGTACAAGCACCCCCTCGTCAAATGAGCCATCTGATCCACCTGCACAGGCAGCTGTCATATAGGCACACACATTGGCACCCACCCAGAATGCACACTCACTCACAAAGATACTGTCATACCTGCAAAGTCGTAAGTGTTATTGCCTGTGACTCATGTAAATATGATTTGTAATCCACAAATCTTTATATAAATAAAAATGTGTGCACCAATCACAAATGACTGTAATTCTTTTTCCAAATGATTGCTGTGGCTGTAGGTCACATATTTCTATATATATGTGTGTGAGTACTACATGTCGGCCTATAGAACCATCTGTGTTACCAGCGATCATGCTGAAAGCACATGCTAAACACCTCAGATTTGCACCTACCCACATCAAATTAATGACAGAGTGTTTTTTCAGAAAATAAAATGTATGTATTTTTTAATACATAGAAAACAAAAGAAAAATAGCAACTAAATTGTATATTAAAGTCTGTCAGGTGAAATGTGAGTAAGGAACATAAACTCTTTTTGCAGAAAAGTGAGGAGCATCAAAGGAACCACCATATTCACAAGATGTAAACAAATTTGGTTCATAGTCAAAATACTGTCTGTACACAGTCAACTCAGAAAACAATGTCCTCCCCTCAAACAACATGTACTTTAGCTACTATTGTCGAGGCTTTGGGGGGGTGGGCACAGTCAGTGGTCTTTCTCATTCTCATCTTTGATAATGATGTGCAAATTCTCTTTACATGTGGACACCCTTTGGCTGGCCGGTACAGGACAAGATGATCCATTAGAGGAGAAAAGACAAAGGGCAGCATGGGAAACAGAGAAAATTGACAAACTTGGAGACACAACAACAGTAGGTTAAGTGGGTCCCAGGCCAACACAGACAATATAGCTGCATCTCAAGTTGATAAAGGGGGATTGATGTTATCAAGCTGTCTAAACTAAGTCTCTCAGAACATCTGGAGCTCATCCTGAATGTCCTGGAATCGTTGAGAGTCAGTTTTGACATCATGATTAGCCTCCCTCCACCATTTGCAGTTCAGCTGCAAGAACCGTCACACATGGTGTAGATTGGGACTCACATGAGGGGCTTTGGATGTTGGATCAAATGCCTCCCTCAGCACTTGCTCTTCCTGGCAGACACTTGGAGGGGAAGTAGTAACAGGAGGGCAGCAATAGGCCCTGATGGAATGGGGGCCTCAGGAGTTTGGGAGGGGCAGGTGGCAGGCCCTTATGGTGGTGGAACCTGCTCTGGGGACACCATTACTCTTGGTTCATCATATGTGCCAGGAGGAGACCAGGTTTCTTCCTCCCCCAGCTGATGTTGTCTCTATCAATCCCCCCAGCCTTCTCATTTACCACCTGGATTCTTTTACATAATGGCCTAGTGGTATCGAGAGGATGTGCCCAGCTATGAGGCAAGGATTTGGTTGTTTGCCCAAGGTCCTGTTCTGATGATTCTTCACCAGCCTGGTCCACTGAAAAATGAAAATGAAAAAGTATGTGGGTAGGGAACACTTTTAAGGCAAAAGGTTAGAGAAAACATAAAACATTTGCTGACATTGTTGTTTCTTGACCTATGTAAGCAATATTAAACTCCGCTCCACTCGTGGAGTTTTCAGAATTCGGGCACTTTGCACTATGCAGAGCAGGATGGAGTTCCTGAATTCCACTATCCAGCATGCAGGGGAGTTAATTCTTTCTGTTCCCACTCACAAGATTTCTTTTTGCTGTTTGTTCATGAGTGTCATGATATCCTGAGGCCACTAGCGAACACGCATGAGAGTTGGCGCCCGCTTGCATGGCTTCCAGCCACAACTGTGCCAATATAGAAGCAGCTAAATCTACTCAAAAATAGACTTTTGCGTGGACTTTCCTCGTGAATGGACCATTCGACTTGTTATTTAGTGCAAGACACCTTTTTTCAAACTTTTTTTCCAACAGGAAGTAAGTGCCCCAGAGACTCCAACTTCCTGTTCCTGTCCAGCAGGCTCCTCCCAGTGCTTTATCGCCTGGTCACTTTTCACTTGTTTTTTGAGGTGAAAGGATCACTCTCTTTGTCTCCCTGATATATACCTTTACATTTAAGGACTTTGTTTTTGTGATATCACACAAGTGATTTAAAAAACTATTGTATAAATGTGTTGTTTGTTTGATAGGGCATGCACTGGTATTTCTTTGTACTTTTATTTGACCTTTAAATTTCATTGTGGTGGGTGGCCTGGAGTATTTTTATTTTCATTTAATTGATTTTAAATCCTTTGTAAAGGAGAACTGTTGCACAGCTCAGTGTCTTTTTTCCATGTTTGTTATATTTGCTAGATTCATTTATTTTACTATGGACTAGACTTCCAATGGGCCATCAAGTGAGTAGGCCCAGTATTAGTCATCAGTACATGAAAGAAATCTTTCTTTGGTATATGGTTGTAAAACGTCATTTAGTGCAGGAATGGAATTGGCTTAAAAATGTTGGCTATTGCTTGCATTACATTTTTTCTGCAAAAAGTGAACATGTGGGGTAATATTTGTTGCACAGGAGAATGTGTGTTGCTGTAAATGTTTTAAAGCTTTGTTAATTTTCGTGTTTTGTGTTGCTGAATTAATGTTAATGTTTTCTTCAGTATTAACATCATGCCTCTGTTTTCTGACCAGTGTGTGCGTGTGTTTATAAATGCATGTGTGTTTGTCATTGGCCACCATTTATCTTTGTTCTTCATGCCATGTGGACAGGGGCCATTTTGTGTTATCTATGTCCATAGGCCTGAATGTGTTCTTTGTCCCCAACGCCTCCTTGCTTGTTGTTGTTGTTTTACCATATATCTGTGGGCCATTTTGTTTATCCAGTCAGTGTGCTTTTGCCATAGATTTGCAAGTGTTCTTTGTTCTCCATGCCTCTTTGTTCGCTATTGTTGTTTGACCACATGGCTGGCGGACATTTTCTACATGCAGCCAGTGTGCTTTTGCCATAGGCCTGCATTGGTTATTTGCTCTCAATGACTCCTTTTGAACTGCTGTTTTTTGACCATGTGGCTGGCGGCCATTTTGTGCCACCAGCCAGTGTGATTTTGCCATAGGTTTGCATGTGCTCTTTGTTCTCCATGTCTCCTTGCGCTCTATTGTTGTTTGACGATGTGGCTGATGGCCATTTTTCTGCACCATCCAATATGCCTTTGCCATAGGCTTTCATGAACAGATGCAATACCACTTTAATAAAATGCTTCTGGATCATTGTAGACTGTGTATGCTAAGCATATGATTTTGATGAATAGTGCTTACATTATTATGTTTTTTTTTGCATTTTTTTTATTTTGCACCTCCTTGCCTCACAATAGGTTTCTTTCCTCCAGTACAAACATTGGCAATCATGAATAATTTGTATAATTTTATTTTTTTATTTTGATTTCATTATTTTGTATTTTTCATTTAACTTTTCTTATTTTTTATTTTAGTTTTTAATTTTTAGTTTTTTTATAATTTTAATTTCTTATTTTTTTAACTTTTTGTTTTAGATATTTAATTTTATTAATATTTTATTGTTCTTTTACATTTATTTATTTAAGTTTTTTTGCATTTGCCTTGATTCATTCATCCATCCTTCCATCCGTCCACCATTGGCACACAGCCGCTCTACAGCATTCTCTTTCTATAATTCCATTTCCTCCTGGACACCTGGATGCACTGCACTGCTGACAAATCAGAAGCACCAATCATTTTTAAATGATTATTCTATTTCCCTGTACCGCCTTGCCACAGTAGGTTTTTGAAGGATTATTCCAGTTATCCATATACCTCTCTGACTACCACAGGTGACTCCTTTAAAACAGATGGAGACAAAGCAAAGCACTAAATCTGTATGTTTTGCCACCTGATTTGTAATGGCATTTCATGGTGTGGTGTTGGTGTGGTTTGACCTTACAAACAATGTTTGCAAAAATTGTAATTTATCACATAAGTAACCAAATCACACTAAACTTGCATTTGTCTGTACTATTTCATCCTGCAACAATGCCAACTTTCACTAACTACATGTTTTTCTTATTTGGTTGCCTCTAGGTGCACAAGAGAAGAATAAACATCACCCAGAGTACTGCTAAAGAAAAAAGGTCTGTACAGTGATTTCAGTCCACCAATCCCTTCTGTGTGTCCAGCTCAGTGCCATTGCCAGCTGAGAGCTTTAAGATGGTGGCAAAGAAAGTTGCTTCCAAGAAAGTGGTTAGTGAGAAGAAGCAGGTTTCCACCAGTGGCATGCCAATCGCAACCTTTTTCGGGAGACACATACCTACTATTCCGGCCTCTGTGGAGAAATCTTGGAGCAGCACTCTGGCACTAACAACACTACCTCAACCTAAACCCAAGACCATGTCTGTCAGCAAGGCATCCTCTGCAATCATGGCAACACCAATGAGCAGTGATGCTGAATTTCATTTGCCCCTTCCACAAAGTAGTACCCAATTGTTTCAGGTAAGGAGTAAAGTGAACAGCAGCCACAGCCAGCAATAGTAAATCTTCCTGAAGTTGGAGCAGAACAGGAGGTCAAGCTTTCTACTGAGCAAGAACCTCCTCTTTTATAATCATTGGGTCTGAGATTTCCAGCAATGAAAAGGAAGGGTACTACTCCACCATCTTCTCCAAGCACCACTTCTGATGACGATGATAGAGACATTGAGTGGACCCTGGCAGAGTTCAGGAGACATCAGCAGAGGCAAGGCCTTAGAATCATGGAAGGGGATGAGGAGGACGATGACGACGGTGAGCCAGTAAATGAGAAAACTGACACAGAGGAGTCCAACATTACAATTCAACCTGCTCCAAGGGATGCGGCAAAGCTAGCACCGCCAGTTAAATATGCACCACCCCATACCTCAGTAGAAGTATGCACTGCAGAGAGGTAATCGATGACACACCCACTTACCTGCAGTTATTCTTCAGGCATTGGTGGTGATCCAATAAGATTGTTCTTCTCCCCAGCTTGGGATGCTTTTACCATTAGCAAACAGGAGAAGAACATTGCAATATGCTCCATTTGCCACACAAGCGTTCGTCAAGGTAAGCCTGGTTCACATTATGGCACTGAAGGCCAGACAAACCATATGAAAAATCATCATTGTTGGACTTTTGCTTATGCAGGGTCATCCCCAGTCTTTTTGCCTCCTGCCTCCTATTTTTTTCTGACCTGTTGCTGTTGGCTTTTGAACTCTGAGCACTTTACCACTGCTAACCAGTGCTAAAGTGCCTATGCTCTCCGTGTAAAATGTGTACGTAATTGGTTCTCCATGATTGGCATATTTGTTTTATTGTTAAGTCCCTAGTAAAGTGCACTAGAGGTGCCCAGGGCCAGTAAATCAAATGTTACTAGTGGGCCTGCAGCACTGGTTGTGCCACCCACACAAGTAACCCTGTAATCATGTCTCAGACCTACCACTGCAGTGTCTGTAAGTGTATTTTTACACTGTAAATTCGACTTGGCAAGTGTACCCACTTGCCAGGCCTAAACCTTCCCTTTTCTTACATGTAAGGCACCCCTAAGGTAGGCCCTAGGTAGCCCCAAGGGCAGGGTGCAGTGTATGGATAAGGTGGGACATATAGTAATGTGGTTTATATGTCCTGACAGTGAAATACTGCCAATTTCGTTTTTCACTGTTGCAAGGCCTGTCTCTCTCATAGGATAACATGAGGGCTACCTTTAAATATGATTAAAGTGTAGATTCCCCTAGAGAGTAGATGGACATGTGGAGTTTGGGGTCCCTGAACTCACAATTTAAAAATACATCTTTTAGTAAAGTTGATTTTAAGATTGTGCGTTTGAAAAAAGTTGATTTTAAGATTGTGCGTTTGAAAATGCCACTTTTAGAAAGTGAGCATTTTCTTGCTTAAACCCTTCTGTGACTCTGCCTTGTTTGTGGATTCCCTGTCTGGGTCAGTTTGACAGTTGGGTTGTTTTTCACCTCGCACTAGACAGTGACACAAAGGGGGCTGGGGTGTAACCTGCATTTCCTGATTAGCCATCTCTGCTAGGAGGGAGGGGTGGAGTGGTCACTCTCATCTGAAAGGACTGTGCATGTCTCGGACAATGCCGGCTCCAACCCCCTGCTGTGTGTCTGATGCCTTGCCTGGGCAAGGCAGGATTTCACAAGTAGGTGTGAGTCCCCTTTGAAGAAAGGTGACTTCAAAGACTAAAATGGGTATAAGAAGGGCACCCAAATCTACAGACTTTAGAAACACTTCTGGAACCAAGAGGAACCTCTGCCTGGAGAAGAGCTGAGGAAGAAGTGCTGCCTGGCCTGTGACTGTGCTTTGTGGAGCTTTCCTGCAGTGCTGCTTCTGCCAGAGTAAGAGGGCAAAGACTGGACTTTGTGTGCCTTCCATCTTGTGAAGAAATCTCCAAGGGCTTGAGTTAGAGCTTGCCTCCTGTTGTTTGAAGTCTCAGGCACAGCAAAGACTTCTCTCTGCCAGCACCTGGAGTCTCTGGAGAGACTCCTGCCCGACAAGTGGTGCCCTATCCAGTCCCTGGGCCCTTGAAAGGAAAGCTGGTGGAATCCAAGGAAATCGACTTCGGACGACTTCGGACCGACACCGCTGCTGAATCCGGTAACGCCGCCTGCACCTGACACCGTGACCTTCGCTGAAACGCTACGCTCTTCGCAGGCCCGACGCCGCAGCAGCCCCGCTGAAGTCCGCGACTCCGTGGAAGTCACTGCACCACGTCGTGACCGACGCCGCTTGAAGTGCACGGATTCAATGTTTCGCACAGACGCCGCGATTCCCGACTTCGCGCATCGGCTTGTTTTCACTCTTCACCAAAGGTACTGTACTTGGGGGTCTACACGACTCTGTGTCTGGCGCCACTGGTGTCGGCTTGTTGGGAACGACTCCGTCACGACGCGTGTTAACATCTCATCGAAGCATTTTTGTTTCTAAGCGCTATTTTTGAGTTTAAATCTCTAAAAATTCATAACTTGACTTGTGTATGTTGGATTTTTGTCGTTTTGGTCTTGTTTTGTTTAGATAAATATTTCCTATTTTTCTAAACCGGTGTTGTGTCATTTTGTAGTGTTTTCATGAAGTTACTGTGTGTGTTGGTAGAAATACTTTATACCTAGCGCTCTGAGGTTAAGCCTACTACTCTGCCAAGCTACCAAGGGGGTAAGCAGGGGTTAGCTGAGGGTGATTCTCTTTTACCCTGACTAGAGTGAGGGTCCTTGCTTGAACAGGAGGTAACCTGACTGTCAACCAAAGACCCCATTTCTAACATTGGTGATCAGCAGTTGGGATTTGGACTTGTATTTGGACTTGACATACAGTGATTAAGTGTACACTATTGTTTTGAGTTCAGACCACTACGTGACCACATACTATTTGTCTTGTGATTCTGCTTTTTGTTCTCTGATGTCCTCCTGGAAGTATTGCTAATATTTTTGGACTTTGGTTTTTGGTTCTGAAGCCTTTGCAGAATGGAAGTCAATTTCTGGCACCTATTTATGTATAAAAAGTGGCAGCTTAAAGCATTCTGCATGGAAAGGGGACTGGCTGTGAACAAGAAATCCAGAAGGGAGGATCTTGAGTCAGCCCTGTTTCAGTATGAATTGAAACGTTGTCAGGCAACACCACCAAATGAGTCTGAGGAGGATAACTACTCTGAGGAGGAGGACTACTCTGAGGAGGAGGGCAGTGGCCCTGAGGAGGGAACAGAAAGAGATGATTGGCTCCTAGCTCGAATCCGGAGTCTGGAAGAGCTAGATGCAGAGCTTGAGAGGGCTGAGGAGAAGAGAGCCTTAGTCCTGGAAAAAGAAAGGATTACAGCTCAAGAGCTGAGCTGTGAAGAGCTGAAGCTGGAGGCCATGAGGGCTGAGTCCAGTTCAGATGGTGGCAGCAAAAATCTTGTATCCAGTACTGCTGAAGAAGTGCACATGCCAAGAGATGTGGTGCTCTACTTGAAGGAGGGAGTTAACACACGCCAGGAGGATCAGGGGTATGAGGTAGCTCCAGTGATGCACAGGGTCCCTGAGGTGGATTGGGGAACTGGCATGGGGAGTCATATTCCTACTGGTGGGAGGGACACTCTACTGACTCTAGGTGAGAGTGACAGGGAGAGGGATTCCCCCCAGGTAGAAGTCCTGGTTATGGAGTGTGAAGACATCCCAGAAGATTGTGGGTTGAGTGTCAGGGACAGTCAGGTACTGTCTCACCAGTCTCAGGAGGGTGATGTGGGGTGCTTTTCCAAAGCAGAGTCACTGGATGGTTGGGTGAAGGGTACTTTGGTTAATTCATGTAAGGGGCTGAGTGATGTATTTGCTGGAGAGCATATGTCTGGTCCTTATTTTCCAGAGCTACGCCAACACCAGGTGGAGTGTGAGTTCTCTGACCCCAGGGAGCTTACAATGGAGGCAGACCTCTTGGTGAGTACCAGAGAGTCTGAAGAGGCATTTGGGGGGGGCTCCTGAGAGGAGTGGTCTAGGTATTTCCCAACCAGGTGAGGTAGGGAAGGATTGTAGTGTCCCAGGTAGGTCCCAGTGTAGTGGGATGGGTGAGGGACCCCATGTCCAGTCTCTGAGGAGAGGGAATGGGGATGGGCTGAGGTCCAAGGTGCCCGAGATCCGGTCCCAGGTCCTGGAGGGTTCCATGAGGGAACACCAGGAGGGGAGCCTAGCCTGTACCATAGGGCCATCTGTTGAGGGAGATCCCACAGTGTCAGGAGAACTTGGGGGGGCGGCTGTAGCCAGCGTCCCACCAGTTCTGGTGTCTGGCAGTACCACTCCTAGTGAGGGGGTGCAGAAGTCCAGACAGAGGGTTGAGAGGGGGTTGCGGACCCCAGTGGAGAACCTGGAGGGTCAGGGGTCAGCTCTGAGAGCAGAGCCCCCCAGGAATGACCTTGGTGAGACCATTTCTGGGTTGGGGGGAATCCAGACTCTGCAGATGGGCAGAGGTCAGGAGACCTGTGCCAGCCAGACTCTTGTGTGGCCCTTGGGGACAGTGTGTCCCTTGAGGGGGGTAAGTGTGCCCCTCTGGAAGTCCTGGTGTGCCAGGCAGTGGTTCAACCGCAGGGTGGTGACTCTGGGTTGAATGATCAGGTTCAGGAGGTAAACTCTGACATGGTGGGGGGTAAGTGTGCTCCCAAGGAAGTCCTGGTGCGCCAGGCAGTGGTTCAACCGCAGGGTGGTGACTCTGGGTTGAATGATCAGGTTCAGGAGGTAAACTCTGACCTGGTGGGGGGTAAGTGTGCTCCCAAAGAAGTCCTGGTGCGCCAGGCAGTGGTTCAACCGCAGGGTGGTGACCCTGGGTTGGATAACCAGGTTCAGAGGGTAAACTCTGACCTGGTGGGGGGTAGGTATGCCCCCCAGGAATTCCTGGGTTGCCAGGCAGTGGTCCAGTCTGTGGGTACAGACCCTGGACTGGAGATTCAGGTGCAGGGGATAAACCCTGACCTGAAGGGGGGGGCGGTTTGCCCAATCAACACCCCTGGTGTGATTTCAAGGGGTACTCTCCCTGAGGGGTGGGTGCAGAACCCTGAAAGTAGGGGAAGGGGAGAGAAAGACTCACCCCTGACCCCAGAGCAATCTAAGGATACAAACCCTAGATTGGAAGGCCAGGTTCAGGGTATCCCCCCTGACCTGGAGGAAGGGGCTACTGCTAACAGTGCCCCTACCATGTTGTCTTCTGGGGGGGCCACTCCTAGTTGGGTGGTTCAGGACCCCAGAAGAGAGGGCAGGGGGAGGGAAGCCTCACCCCTGGCCCAACCTGAAGGTACAGACCCCAGGTTGGAGGATCAGTTGCAGGTTAACATCCCTGCACTGGTGAAAGAATTGTGCAGGACTGCTTCTACAAGCACCCTGCCAATTTTTTACTCTGGGGGCGCCGCTCCTGGAGGGAGGGTACAGAGCCCCAGAGGGGAGGACCAGGGTCAGGTTATCTTCTCTGACCTGTTGGAAGGGAGAGTGGTCAAAGGGTGTCAGGCACCTGGAGCTACTGCCCCCCACTCTCCGCAGCCACAGTGCTTGGAGAGGCCTGAGGTCGGGCTCTCATCCCTGACAGTTGTCTGGGGCCAGTGTGGCTTGCTGTCCTGGTGGACAGAGTTGCCCCTGGGGGGGGGACGAGAGTCACACCCCGGGGGTGGAGTGGGCAACACTACTGTGTTGGCCCTGGTGGTACTATCTGCCCATTGCAATACATCTGTGAGCAAAGTAAAGTTAGGTGCTGCACAGATGGTGTCTGTAGATGTGGAGAAGGGTTCCTCATGGGCTAGCTCAGTGGGCCCTGAGAGTATGGACAGAGGGATCCAACTGGAGTCAGGAAGGCGTAGAACTGGAACATGCCCCTGCTGTTGTGGGCCTGGGTCCTTGTTCTATCGCCCCAATCAGGGAAGTACATCAAGGTATTGATTGTTCTCCCCTGGCTTTAGGCTGGTAGGTAGGGGGTCGTGTTGGACTTTTGCTTATGCAGAGTCATCCCCAGTCTTTTTGCCTCCTGCCTCTTATTTTTTTCTGACCTGTTGCTGTTGGCTTTTGAACTCTGAGCACTTTACCACTGCTAACCAGTGCTAAAGTGCCTATGCTCTCCGTGTAAAATGTGTACGTAATTGGTTCTCTATGATTGGCATATTTGTTTTACTGTTAAGTCCCTAGTAAAGTGCACTAGAGGTGCCCAGGGCCTGTAAATCAAATGTTACTAGTGGGCCTGCAGCACTGGTTGTGCCACCCACACAAATAACCCTGTAATCATGTCTCAGACCTGCCACTGCAGTGTCTGTAAGTGTATTTTTACACTGTAAATTCGACTTGGCAAGTGTACCCACTTGCCAGGCCTAAACGTTCCCTTTTCTTACATGTAAGGCACCCCTAAGGTAGGCCCTAGGTAGCCCCAAGGGCAGGGTGCAGTGTATGGATAAGGTGGGACATTTAGTAATGTGGTTTATATGTCCTGACAGTGAAATACTGTCAATTTCGTTTTTCACTGTTGCAAGGCCTGTCTCTCTCATAGGATAACATGGGGTCTACCTTTAAATATGATTAAAGTGTAGATTCCCCTAGAGAGTAGATGGACATGTGGAGTTTGGGGTCCCTGAACTGACAATTTAAAAATACATCTTTTAGTAAAGTTGATTTTAAGATTGTGCGTTTGAAAATGCCACTTTTAGAAAGTGAGCATTTTCTTGCTTAAACCATTCTGTGACTCTGCCTTGTTTGTGGATTCCCTGTCTGGGTCAGTTTGACAGTTGGGTTGTTTTTCACCTCGCACTAGACAGTGACACAAAGGGGGCTGGGGTGTAACCTGCATTTCCTGATTAGCCATATCTGCTAGGAGGGAGGGGTGGAGTGGTCACTCTCATCTGAAAGGACTGTGCCTGTCTCTGACAATGCCGGCTCCAACCCCCTGCTGTGTGTCTGATGCCTTGCCTGGGCAAGGCAGGATTTCACAAGTAGGTGTGAGTCCCCTTTGAAGAAAGGTGACTTCAAAGACTAAAATGGGTATAAGAAGGGCACCCAAATCTACAGACTTTAGAAACACTTCTGGAACCAAGAGGAACCTCTGCCTGGAGAAAAGCTGAGGAAGAAGTGCTGCCCTGCCTGTGACTGTGCTTTGTGGAGCTTTCCTGCAGTGTTGCTTTTGCCAGAGTAAGAGGGCAAAGACTGGACTTTGTGTGCCTTCCATCTTGTGAAGAAATCTCCAAGGGCTTGAGTTAGAGCTTGCCTCCTGTTGTTTGAAGTCTCAGGCACAGCGAAGACTTCTCTCTGCCAGCACCTGGAGTCTCTGGAGAGACTCCTGCCCGACAAGTGGTGCCCTATCCAGTCCCTGGGCCCTTGAAAGGAAAGCTGGTGGAATCCAAGGAAATCGACTTCGGACGACTTCGGACCGACGCCGCTGCTGAATCCGGTAACGCCGCCTGCACCTGACGCCGTGACCTTCGCTGGAACGCGACGCTCTTTGCAGGCCCGATGCCGCAGCAGCCCCGCTGAAGTCCGCGACTCATTGGAAGTCACTGCACCACGTCGTGACCGACGCCGCTTGAAGTGCACGGATTCAACGTTTCGCACAGACGCCGCGATTCCCGACTTCGCGCATCGGCTTGTTTTCACTCTTCACCAAAGGTACTGTACTTGGGGGTCTACACGACTCTGTGTCTGGCGCCACTGGTGTCGGCTTGTTGGGAACGACTCCGTCACGACGCCGTGTTAACATCTCATCTAAGCATTTTTGTTTCTAAGCGCTATTTCTGAGTTTAAATCTCTAAAAATTCATAACTTGACTTGTGTATGTCGGATGTTTGTCGTTTTGGTCTTGTTTTGTTTAGATAAATATTTCCTATTTTTCTAAACCGGTGTTGTGTCATTTTGTAGTGTTTTACATGAAGTTACTGTGTGTGTTGGTACAAATACTTTACACCTAGCGCTCTGAGGTTAAGCCTACTGCTCTGCCAAGCTACCAAGGGGGTAAGCAGGGGTTAGCTGAGGGTGATTCTCTTTTACCCTGACTAGAGTGAGGGTCCTTGCTTGTACAGGGGGTAACCTGACTGTCAACCAAAGTCCCAATTTCTAACAATCATGCAATCCAGTGAGGGGATCACCTTTAAAAAATGCTGAACGTGGGTGTGGTGCTGAAGGTGAGGAGAGCCAGGAAACATCAACTATAACTAGTCAAATCACAGTTGAAGGTGAGGAAGAAGAGAGTGACATCCTCACTCAAAGCAGCCTAGTCCCCAGCAGTGCACCAGAATCACCTGCTTCAGTGACCTCACAATGGCATAAGAAGACCCAGAGTCAGATGGAGACACCACAGAAATTAGTGACATCCCCATGACCACATTGAGTCTAGCACCACCAACCTCTTGAAACTCACCTGTATCATTGGCCACTGTAAATAAGAACATCCATGCTACTATTACTGGCATGTTTAGGCAGGAAGGGCCCTATGATTGCTACCACCCAATGGCACGTTTGTACAATGGGAAGCTGGCAAAAATGTTACTGCTGGACCTCCTCCCTTTTTCTTCTGTGTAAGGAGTGGGATTCTTAGGATTTGTGGGAGGTATCTGCCTGAAATGGAAGGTTCCAAGTCAGCCCTATTTTGCCAGAGTTGCTGTACTAGTGCTAACGCGTCCTTTTATGTTAATTTATTACACATTAAGGCTCGTTTTACGCCAATGAATCTTGTGACCCAGTTGAGAGACACCGTAGGACGAGATAGCTAATCAATATATCAATCAATATATCAATAATGTCAGCAATATTTATCACAACAATACACTTCACTTTGGTTAAAGACATTAATCAAAATTGACAACGCAACCATGACCTTTCAGCCATGAATAACCACACCTTCAATAGAATTTTATTAATTTTATTCCCTATTAGTTACAATCTACGAGCAAAAGGGTTAATCTCCATACCAAGAAGCATAATAGCATAGATACGATGTGGCAACTGTGATAAGATTTCATTAACGCGAGAATCACAAATATTAGAACATAACACGGCGTAAACATAAATCAAGATAGCAGAGTTCTGAACACAGGTCAATTCAACATAGCATAATGTCAGTCGTTTGTCTATTTGCGTCAGTTTAAGTGAACCCCTGTTCTAACCACTGATTAGCATTAGCATGTTGGGCTTCATGCAAAACAATTTAGAACACCAATTTGGAAAACATCTAACTATGGTCTCTAACAAAATGAGCAGTTGGTACCTAGAAAGGAAAAGCAAACAGACAAATTACAAATTGCTTTGTCATAATTACCCTCCAAGGATTAGGTCAGCACTCAGGATCAGTCTTCGTCTTCAGGACATTAGTGAAAATGCCATCCATCTAAACTCAACTAAAGGGCATAGAGTACACTTCCCTCATAAGGAGGAGAAGTGGAAAAATGGGCAGTCACCAAACAGAGTGACAGAGTTTCTGGATAAAATCAATAGCATTCCCTAGCTAGTTCTAATGACCCTTCTGTGACATGGGTTTTTATCCCTTTTTCGTAGTACATTCCCCCCAGTTTTCTATTGGACATTTACTATACCCCACTATCTTTAACCTATCCAATTTAACATTAGGTAATCCCAATTTGTCACCCCACATTAATTCATCACATTTTGATTGGTCTCCATAATTTACGTTTTCGGAGGTGGCACGTCCGGTGTTACTTCATTCCTTGGCACGTCTTTTGGGTCAGCAGATCCATTGTCCATCGGTCTAAATGACCTTGTGCATTACTTTAATATACATTTGTTTCAATTTTGTACATAATTCTTAAACCAAGGCACTGAGTATGCGCTTCGGAACGGAATCGACATAGATACATTCGTCTTCCAAGTTGAAGAAAAAGAACATTTGCAGGGTCATGGCCCTTTGCGAGTCAGCACACTGGAAAAACAGAAAAATGCATTTAATATGAGAGCTGGGCAGCTAAACCCACAGCTTATGCTAACTTAAGGCCTATAAGGATTTTCAATATAAATGCAGTAACATAAATGTTAATATAAGCTTTATCAAGCATAACATAAGATTGTATTAATTATTATTATTTTCGTATACATTAGTGGCCACTCACCGTGGTCACAATTCAAGTGCATGTTTTAAACAAAAAACGCTATTATTATTGTTTTCTATGTAGCATTGTTACACATTGATATAAGCATTTCATTTTAGTATATATTATTTAAACTACGCTCTCTCAGTCCCTCCTCTGATGACGCTCGTCATCACACAAACCTTTCCCTTAACCTTTCATTTTAATTTTTCACTTTCCGCATAATGCGCATTTCAACATCTTGTCCCTTATGTGAACTCTCCCAAATTTCATTGAACATTTTCTCTCTGTCACTTTCTTCATTTCTTCTGGTTCTTTTGGTCCAATTTCTTTTAATTTTATCATTGAATTTGCATGCCCCCCATAATCCTAATAGACAGGCCAGAACAATTAATAGACCCATTAGTATTTTTGCAAGTACCCCATTCCAAATGTTGGCAAACCAGCTCCCTACTCTGGCAATTCCTTTTCCAAATTTCTCCCAAACTCCAGGTTCCTTGAAATCCTTTAAATCTGCACTATATCTAGTTAGGTTAGTAAGCATACCTCTAATCTTTTTACTATTGTCCGGAATGAACGAGCAACAATGGCGCTCGTTGAGCATCTTGCAGACCCCTCCACTCTTTGCTAAAAGAATGTCTAAAGCAAGCCGATTTTGAAGAGTCATAGCTCTTTCTGCAGCAAGTTCAGTATCCATCAGGAGTATAGCCCCTGTAAAATTCGTCAGCATGTTATCCACAATAGTAGACAACTTTTGAATCTTCATAGAATTCAAGATAACCCCTACTGAAGGGATTATAGCTCCAAATATATCACTAATGACAGCAGACACTGATTCTCGTTTTTGTCTAGTATGTTGTAATTCAGACGTTTTAGGTATTTGTTTTAAGTCATCAATCTGGTAAATCTTTGGGAAAACTATTCCAAAATAACATGTCCCATACCATCCCTTAGGGAGACGGTAGTAAGCATTAAGTCCACAGATGTAATAGATCCCAGGGATCGCTGGATCTTGTCCATTCAGCATAAATGTCCACCTACTCTGAAACAAAAACACATATCTGCATTCACTCGTTCCCACAAACAAATTGTCTTGCTCAGATTTTGGCCTATATATACAAAGCCTGCCTACATGTAATACATCTATAGCTAGTTTGCCTTGTGTTTTGATTGCGGTGTACGCATAATCATTTGCATATGTGCGTTTCTCTAGCTCTTTTTCTAATCTTTCTTTCAAAGCTTTGCGTCTATCATCACTGTGATCTAAAAACCTTTTCTCTACAGGTGATAGTAAGCAAGTCAGATTATTGCGATGTGCATAAGAAGTTCCAAATGTAAGTGTTGTCTCAAATAATCCTCTAACTATTTTTATATCATGTTCCTTAGCTAGCTTATTCAGGAATTCAATCACAGGTACAAAAGAAAACACAACATCCAGATTTGAATAAAAGTATTGCACATGCTTTTGATTATAGAATCTGGTTAGTAGCAAACTACAGCTAGTCCCGTAGGTTAGAGGAAGGCTATGGTAGGTAACCCCTTCTTGTACAGATGAAGGAATCTTGGTACACACATAACAATCTTTCGAATCCATAGTCTCTACATACTCATTCAGTAAGCGATAGAAGACATTAGTAGAAAGTTCCCCCTTTGAATTAGTTCCCTCATGCAAGTGTCTTGCATCCTGCTCAAACCTTTCCCACGGTGTTAGTGTTGTAGTTTCAGGTTTTGAAGTAGGGTTAATAGTCTTTTTCTCCAACCACGGCATTCCCACAATCACTCCCACAATTATTATTGCACGCACAATACCTATTATAAGGCTTAACCAACCACACATCTTACATCCCTTGTTACTACCTCTATAATAAGCCATGTCTGTATAGAATCAGATAGCAGAATAACAATCAACTAGAGGATGATTTAGAACTTTTTCTCTTGCTCTCTGCATGTATTTACAGCGTTTTCACTCGCGCCAGGACCCCTTTTGTCAAATCAGGTTAGCAGCTTGTCGTAATCGGGTTTCTCAAAGTCAAATCTGGTTCTAATGTCACATTCGGTAATTTATAAGTCTCTTTCCTCAGTTTTCAATTTAAATTTTTAACCAAGTCTTTCCTTGGAATTAGTTCAGGTACCGTAGTATTGGCCTGGTACTTCTCGATCAAAACAGAATGCTAGGAATTCTTGTTACCATTCAGATGTGGTAGCATACGCCCATTCAGGACCTGTATATCTTCTGTTTGCGACTCTCTTTCATTTCAACCTTCGTTCACCTTGCTGTTCTCCTTCACTTAGGTCTTCCACTCAGGATGTATCAGTTTCTTCTATTATTGTTTCATTTGGTATACTTCTTATCCTTAAAAGTGGTTTCTCTGGCCAGTTATCACCCTTATGTGTCTTCTTCCGATATTTCTTTTCAGGACGTTGGACAGCACCCTCCTCTTGTGATATGTTGTTTTCACTTGATGGACCTGCAACTTGCTCAGGGGATGCTGGCACACCCTGATCTCTTTCTATTATTTCTCCTTCTTCTTCTTCTTCTTCTTGATTTGTAACGGGTTCAAGTTCTAACCCGTATCCATCTACTTCTGGGAGAACATCTCCTTGACTTAGTTCTCCTGCCACCTCTACTGAGATAGGCACTCTGTCACCTCTCTTGAACTCATTCACTGGTTGAGGGACAAGGCTGTTCTCAGTGGGCTCTCCTGCAGTCTCAGTTTCTTCTTGGCTGTTTTCTGGCCCTGAGACTTCTCTTCCTGGAACTGTTGTGCCGGAAACTTCAAGTTCCTCGTCAGTTGGACACATTACCTTCTTTGTGTGACTGGCATGTATCCAATTTGGAACGCCTGCACATTTCACAGCAGTGGTTGTTGTCAGGATTACTTGATATGGCCCTTTGTAACGTGGCTCCAAACACGACTTTCTCACGTGCTTCTTGACAACCACCCAGTCACCGGCTTGTAGGGTGTGACCTGGATCCCCAATCGGTGGCAATGTGTTAGCCTCTACCTGGTGGAAGAAAGAGCGAATCACATCAGCCAAACCATTGCAGTAGTCCAACACCATATCATCTGTGATATTCACTAGAGCATACGCAGGTACTGCTGCCAACCTCATAGTTCTGCCCATGAGGATCTCATGGGGGGATAGTCCTGTTTTCTTATCAGTGGTGTTCCTCATTGACATCACCCCTAAGGGCAACGCATCTGGCCATTTCATATTGGTAGCTATACACATCTTTGCCATTCTTGATTTCAGAGTACCATTCATTTGCTCTACTAGTCCTGATGCTTCAGGGCGGTAGCTACAATGCAGCTTTTGTTCGATGTCTAGTGCGGCACACAGGAGTTTAATCACCTCATTGTCGAAGTGTCTACCCCTATCTGACTCTATAGAGACCGGAAACCCGAACCTTGGTATTAGTTCCCTAAGTAGCAGCTTTGCAACTGTGATTTCTACGTGTGGGGTAGGCTTCAATCCAGTGACTGAAAACACACACAATCACCAACACGTACTTTAGTCCTCCACAAACAGGCATTTCAATGAAGTCCATTTGCATTTGCTAAAAGGACCACCAGCTCTCCCAATGTGGCTCAAAGTTACCACAGTTCCTTTTCCAGCATTCATCTGTTGACAGATGATGCACCTGTGACAAGTAACCTCTGCGGCATGTCTGAACTTTGGGTTGAACCAATCGATTTTAAATGACCTGATCATTGCATCTCTCCCAAGGTGAGCCTGTCCGTGGTGTAACCTGGCAAACTGGGACAGAAGGCTATTTGGGAAGACTAATTTCCCCTCTTCTGAGACCCACAAATCATCAGCTCTCTGCACACATTGCATTCTTTGCCAGGAACGTTTTTCCTCCTTGCTAGCATGGCCTTGTAATGTTTTTAACTCATCTAGGGTATCGACCACCCTTATTGCAAGGTTCAAACATGTGTAATTTTCAGTTTGCGGTAACAATTCCCACTGTTCCTTGAACGATATACAGTTCAATGCGCAAAACCTTGTGACTTGATCTGCATAATCGTTTCCCATGGACACAAAGGGCCTGATTACAACTTTGGAGGAGGTGTTAATCCATCCCAAAAGTGACGGTAAAGTGACGGATATACCACCAGCCGTATTACGAGTCCATTATATCCTATGGAACTCATAATATGGCTGGTGGTATATCCGTCACATTTGGGACGGATTAACACCTCCTCCAAAATTGTAATCAGGCCCAAAGTCTTGTGACTTAACATGAGCATTGCATTTCACCACGGCAATTTCAAGAGGTAACTGAATTGCAGGTAACAAATCCTTTATTTGTTCACCATTTTTCACAGGAGAACCAGAAGAGGTCATGAAACCACTCTGTGACAACAGTTGGCCAAAATCATGTACAATCCCGAATCCATATCTGCTGTCAGTATAGATAGTGACTCTCAGATTCACAGCTGCGTGGCATGCCTTAGTAAGGGCAATTAATTCTGCCACTTGTGCTGAAAACACTTTCTCAAACCAGGAAGCTTCAATGATACCAGCTATGGTACATACAGCGTAACCAACCATCAGTGTTCCGACGGAATCTCTTAAACAGGATCCATTGACAAACATGATACAATCATTTTCTTTCAGCTGTGTCTTGAATATCTGGTCGTGTTTTGGTACATAATTCCGTTACCTCAAGACAGTCATGTTCAAATTCTTCCTCATTGTTAATTTCAGTATTTTCAGCAGGAAGTAAAGTTTCCGGGTTCAATACAGTACATCGTTTCAGCGAAACATTTGGTGAACCCAGTATGATTGTCTCATACTTAGTGAGACGAGCATTTGTCATGTGCTGAGTTTTGGTTCGAGTCAACAAAATTTCAACTGAATGCGGAACCATTACTGTTAGGGGGTATCCCATGACTATGCCTTCACACTGCGTAAGGCTCTGACCAACTACTGCAACTGCGCACAAACAACCCGGTAAGGCTGCTGCGACGGGCTCCAAGGTAGCTGAAAAATATGCTACAGGGCGATTTGCACCTCCATGGACCTGTGTCAAGACAGACAAAGAACAAGCATCACGTTCATGACAAAACAGTAAAAAAGGTTTTGCATAATCAGGCATACCTAACGCTGGTGCCCTGCACATGCACTCTCTCAATTTCATAAATGACTCAAGCTCTTCTTTGGACAAAGCTATGGTATATGGCTCTTCCTTGATCTCTTTGCCTGTTAATTTTATCAAAGGTTTTGAGATGATCGAGAAGTTGGGTATCCACTGGCGACAGTAGCCCACCATTCCCAGACACATCCTGGCATCCCTTTTTGTCGTTGGAGGGTTCATGTGCAAAATGGCTGTTATTATTTCTTTTGATATTCTCCTGGACCCTCTTTCGATTAGATGCCCTAGGTATTTCACCTCTTTCTGACAGTATTGCAGCTTCTTAGGTGACACCTTGGGGGTCATTCTGACCCTGGCGGTCGGTGATAAAGCGTCGGCCAACCCGCCAACAGGCAGGCGGTAAGAAAAATGGAATTCTGACCCTGGCGGGAACCGCCAACACAGCCCGCCACTTTAACACTCCGACCGCCACAGCGGGACAGACAAACAGCGCGGCGGTCACTGCCAACAGGCAGGCGGCAGACAATGTACCGCCCACCCTATCACAACTCACCAATCCGCCACCTTTTCCTGGGCGGGAGCCCCGCTGATAAAAGCACGGCGGAAACAGACTACGAACGGGAAAACGCTCACCTCTACACACTCCACGAGGAAGGAGGACAGCATGGAACCCAAATTAAACATCCTACCAGCTATTGTCTACCTGCTCATCTACCAGGAGTACGAACGCCGGCGCAGACGACAACGGTGAGTACTGCACCTACGACACAGGGGAGGGGGGAGGAGGAAAGCTTACGGGCACACACATACGCCATACACCCACCCCCCCACCCCAAATACCTACACCCCAATGCAGAGCAACAAGTAAGAGTGACACCCCCCAAACCCACCGGAATAATGCAAAGGCACAATTAAAATGTTCTATAAAATATATGTATAAATAGCTCCATTGAAGTTATGGGAAATATGCAATATGAAAGATACAAAATAGGGAATGAAAATAGTTAAAAATATATACATAGGCAATAGGTCCTGCCCATTCTGTCAAAGTTCCATAGTCCGTGGGCCAATGTGCACAAACACATGGGCAAAGCCCACACAGGAGACCAGATACCATTGGAGAGAACACTGCTGGGGCATCAGATGATAAAAGTACAGGCACCACAGGGGGAAGGGAAGGGGGGGCACCTCAGCCACATGAGTCCACGACGCCAGATCCACGAGGGGCCTCCATGGCCACTGTCCCATCCTGGGGAGTGCAAAGCCACAGTCTCACAAGTCTCTACAGTGGGTGGCTTGCCCACTGTGCCATCCTGGGGAGTGCAAAGCGACAGTCTCTCAAGTCTCTACAGTGTGTGGCTTGCCCACTGTTCCATCCTGGGAAGTGCCAAGCCACAGTCCATCAGATGGATTACCGACTCCACTGTTAATGGAGGAGGCATGGTGCCCAGAGTGCTTCGTGAAGCCCTGCTCGACACAGAACCGGCACTGTCAATGGGCCAGCGGTGCTTGAGACGGCGTTGCCCAGCGGAGCGGTGCTTGACAGGAAGGGCCCAGCGGAGCGGTGCTTGAGATGAAGGGCCCAGCGGAGCGGTGCTTGAGACGGCGGTGCCCAGCGGAGCGGTGCTTGAGATGAAGGGCCCAGCGGAGCGGTGCTTGAGATGAAGGGCCCAGCGGAGCGGTGCTTGACAGGAAGGGCCCAGCTGAGCGGTGCTTGAGATGAAGGGCCCAGCGGAGCGGTGCTTGAAACGGCGGTGCCCAGCGGAGCGGTGCTTGACAGGAAGGGCCCAGCAGAGCGGTGCTTGAGATGAAGGGCCCAGCGGAGTGGTGCTTGACAGGAAGGGCCCAGCGGAGCGGTGCTTGAGATGAAGGGCCCAGCGGAGCGGTGCTTGACAGGAAGGGCCCAGCAGAACGGTGCTTGAGATGAAGGGCCCAGCGGAGCGGTGCTTGAGATGAAGGGCCTAGCGGAGCGGTGCTTGAGATGAAGGGCTCAGCGGAGCAGTGCTTGACAGGAAGGGCTCAGCGGAGCAGTGCTTGACAGGAAGGGCCCAGCGGAGCGGTGCTTGACAGGAAGGGCAAGCCACAGTCCATCAGATGGATTACCGACTCCACTGTTAATGGAGGAGGCATGGTGCCCAGAGTGCTTCGTAAAGCCCTGCTCGACACAGAACCGGCACTGTCAATGGGCCAGCGGTGCTTGAGACGGCGTTGCCCAGTGGAGCGGTGCTTGACAGGAAGGGCCCAGCGGAGCGGTGCTTGACAGGAAGGGCCCAGCTGAGCGGTGCTTGAGATGAAGGGCCCAGCGGAGCGGTGCTTGAGACGGCGGTGCCCAGCGGAGCGGTGCTTGAGATGAAGGGCCCAGCGGAGCGGTGCTTGACAGGAAGGGCCTAGCGGAGCGGTGCTTGAGATGAAGGGCCCAGCGGAGCGGTGCTTGAAACGGCAGTGCCCAGCAGAGCGGTGCTTGACAGGAAGGGCCCAGCAGAGCGGTGCTTGAGATGAAGGGCCCAGCGGAGCGGTGCTTGACAGGAAGGGCCCAGCGGAGCGGTGCTTGAGATGAAGGGCCAGCGGAGCGGTGCTTGACAGGAAGGGCCCAGCGGAGCGGTGCTTGAGATGAAGGGCCCAGCGGAGCGGTGCTTGACAGGAAGGGCCCAGCGGAGCGGTGCTTGAGATGAAGGGCCCAGCGGAGCGGTGCTTGAGATGAAGGGCCCAGCGGAGCGGTGCTTGAGATGAAGGGCCCAGCGGAGCGGTGCTTGAGATGAAGGGCTCAGCGGAGCGGTGCTTGACAGGAAGGGCCCAGCGGAGCGGTGCTTGACAGGAAGGGCTCAGCGGAGCGGTTCTTGTCACGGCGGGCCCCTGTTCAGCGGTTCTTGTCACGGCGGGGCCCTGTTCAGCGGTTCTTCTCACGGCGGGGCCCTGTTCAGCGGTTCTTGTCACGGCGGGGCCCTGTTCAGCGGTGCTTCTCACGGCGGGGCCCTGTTCAGCGGTTCTTCTCACGGCGGGACCCTGTTCAGCGGTTCTTGTCATGGCAGGGCCCTGTTCAGCGGTGCTTCTCACGGCGGGGCCCTGTGCAGCGGTTCTTCTCACGGCGGGGCCGGGGCCCTGTTCAGTGGTTCTTGTCACGGCGGGGCCCTGTTCAGCGGTGCTTCTCACGCCGGGGCCCTGTTCAGCGGTTCTTGTCACGGCGGGGCCCTGTTCAGCGGTGCTTGTCCTGTGTTTCTAGGGAGCCAGACCTGGCCAAGACTTCCCGCTCAGTCGCCATCCGACCTTGCGGTCGCGGGGCCCTCCTGTGATGGAGTCCTGGGCCCATGGGTGTCGTCCGTCACAACCGGAATGGGGCTGGTGGGGCCCTCCTGGGCAGCTCGCCTGCTGCCTGACTTCTCCGCCCTGCTGCCCTTGCCCTCCTTCGCTGAAGCTCTGTGGCCCTTGCCTCCCTTTGGTGATGTGGCAGGTGACGGGGCAAGGCTACTGTCCTTGGTGGCAGCCGTCTCAGGCTTGGTGCGCCGGCCCTTAGTTTTTTTTGTCCTCTTCCCAGGGGGTGGGCTGGCTGTCCCCTTGCTGCTGGCCGATGTTCCTGCCCTAGGAGCTGGTGGACTCTAATAGCCCTGCACTATGGTCATAGTAGATGCAGGGCTGGTGGTGGCTGAGGTGCTTTTTTGACTCTTACCAGATGGAGGGGGTGGGTCAGTGATTGGAACGTGCTCAAGGTTGGAAAGGAAAAGCACTTTGGAAGGACAGGGACGGGTAGGTGTAGTGGGTATGGGAGTGGATGAAGAGGATGTGGTTGTAGGAGAGTCAAGTGTGCTGTCTTTGGGTGCAGGTGCTTGTGACGGAGGCTGTCGTGAGGTGGATGGCTGTTGGGTGGGTGGCTGCCTGCGTTTGTGTGGTTTGGAGAGGGGGTGACAGACACACTGGGAGAGGACACAGGGGACGTGTAAATGGCAGTGGGGGTGGTGACTGCACATGTGCGGACTGTAATGGAGGGTGTGCTGGTGATGGAAGTACTGGCTGATGGTGGTGTGCATGCAGGTGTGAGTGGAGACGTCACAGGGAGGGAGGAGGGAGATGAGGAGGTGGGGGACACAGAGGTGGTAGTGACTGTTGGCATGTCTGCATCTGGATGTTGCTTGGGTGAATGCTTGTGGGATCTGTGGTGCTTATGTCTGGATGAGCTGCCCTTGGGTGTAGAGGTGTGTGCAGGCTGGTCTGATGGTGTGGATGGGATAGGCAGAGGAACAGGAGACTGGGACTGGGAAGAGGGAGTCAGAAGAGGGAGGCTGGAGACAGGGACAATGGCTGCCGTCAGTGCTGAGGCCAGAGCGTAGAACGATCACTGATGGGCAGCCTGACCCGAATGAATGCCCTCCAGGTATGCATTGCTCCGATGCACCTCCCTTTCTACACCCTGGATGGCATTCAAAAGGGTAGACTGCCCAACAATGATGGTCCTCAGGAGGTCAATGACCTCCTCACTGAGGGCAGCAGGGGTAACTGGGGCAGGGCCTGAGGTGCCTGGGGCGAAGGAGATGCCCGCCTTCCTGGGTGAGCGGCCATGGGGCGAATGCTGAGGGGCTGCTGGGAGGGCGGGGCTGGTGCGCTGGGTGGCGGCTGTACCTGTTGTGGCGGTGGGCTCGGATGTTGTCGCCACCGCAAGTGAGCTCCCTTCTGAGGACGTGTCGGTGTCGCTGACGTCTCCACAGGTCCCCGTTGTGGAGCTCCCCTCGCCCTCCGTCTCACTGGTGTACTCGGAGTCTGTTGCGTGGCCCTTCGGGGCCATGTGAGATGCAGCTCCCTCGTGCGCCGATGCCACTTCTCCTCCGCCTGATGACGCTAATGCACACATGAACAGGAAGACAAAGAAAATGGGGGGGGAGAAATGAAGACAGGTTGAGTGCATGCATTGGCAACACCGTTGTCGGAGAGGACAGACACAGAAGCCCCCTGCACTAGGCCGCGCAATTGGGGTACATTACTCAGTTATTGTGACTAGGTCTACAGGTCTATGGACGACAAATGCACACATGGGTGAGGCCGGACCATGGATAGCTGTACTTGGCACCCTACAGAGGTGGGGGGCGGGGGCACAGGGCCATGCCCAATGGAGGGGCCTAGCCTACAGAATGCACCCTGGCCTAGAGATAGCCACAGCCCTTCTCCCCCACCCAGACACCTTCACTGCGCGCAAAGATAGCAGAATGTGCTGATACTCACCCCCTTGTGTCTGCTGTGATGTCCTCACGCGCCCATCCAAATCGGGGTAGGCCACCGCCAGGATCCGGGACATCAGGGGGGTCAATTGGCGACTGGCACCCCTCCTACAATGGGAGGCCATCCCCAGCAGAGACTTGGCGGTCTTTCTGGTCCCGCGGCGGATGTCCTCCCACCTCTTTCGGCAGTGGGTGCCCCGTCTGTTGTGGACCCCCAGGGCCCGGACGTCCTTGGCGATGGCACGCCAAATGTCGATCTTCTGATGGGCGCTGACCTATGTGACATGTACAGGGTGGTAAAGGAAATCTCATCACTTTTCTGCCTGGTCAATGTGAGTGGCCCCCCCTCCCCAACCTTGCCATGTGGCACATGCTTTCATCTTTCGTGCGTTGCACTCCTCATTCGCTCCCCTCCCCACCATCTTACATACACCCCACTTAACACAGGCATAGCCCATTCAACGTGCACCCTGTGTACTAACCTGTTGGTCTGGAGGACCGTAGAGTAGCGCATACTGGGGGAGGACCCCATCAACAAGTTTCTCCAATTCTTCAGAAGTGAAGGCAGGGGCCCTTTCCCCAGTCGCAGCAGCCATTGTCTCTTCCAGACCGAGGTCACAGCAGCACTTGCAGTATCGGTCCTCTCCTGTGGATGATCAGGTCTCGAGTGATTAATCAGATAGAAAATGGCGGTCACGCCCGCGGCGGTGCGTACCGCCGCGGTGCGTACCGCGACCACAGGCGCCCATACTCATTGGCTACTGAAACCCATAGGGTGCAATGTTAACCAATGCGGCTTAGCACCGCGGTCTTCGACCGCCTACCGCCACGGTGTGCCACGCCAGCGCATTGACCTCACATCCCACTGTCACACTTCACAGGTCAGGCAGCCGCCATTTCAAGGGCCCACATGGCTGAATTTCTACTGCGTCACACAGGCCTAGGCCTTGCATTGCCACTCATACAAGCCTTTCAATGCATAGCGATTCGTGTACTGTGCAAGCTGTGTGAACGAACCTGTGGGTTGCTTGACTCTGTGCTCCATGTTGTCCTTCCTAGGCACCGTCCGCTGGGACTTGCGAGGAGAAGGATGAATCCTTCCGTGTACCGACCGCTGGTGGACCTGTCGACAATGGAAGAACGACATATCATACTTACATACAGGCTTGACAGAGCAACTATACATGAACTATGTGCCCAGCTGGAGCCAGACCTGATGTCCCCCATCCGCCACCCCACAGGGATTCCCCCTCTGGTGCAGTTTCTGTCAGTACTCCATTTTTTGGCAAGTGGGTCTTTTCAGACAACAGTGGCCATATCATCTGGGATGTCTCAGACTATGTTTTCTATGGTTTTGTCCAGAGTGTTGTCTGCCCTGATGAAATACATGCGGAGCTACATTATTTTCCCTGAGGTGGGCGATTTGGCTACAGTGAAGGGTGATTTCTATGCCCTTGGACATATCCCCAACATCATTGGTGCCATTGATGGGACCCATGTGACTTTGGTTCCCCCCAAAGAAAGTGAGCAGGTGTACAGAAACAGAAAAAGTTATCATTCGATGAATGTCCAGGTGGTCTGTTTGGCTGACCAGTACATCTCCAATGTAAATGCCAAGTTCCCTGGGTCAGTGCATGACGCATATGTCATGCGAAATAGCAGCATCCCTTATGTGATGGAACAGCTACAGAGACACCTTGTGTGGCTAATTGGTGACTCTGGTTACCCCAACCTGTCGTGGCTACTGACCCCAGTGAGGAATCCCCGGACCAGGGCAGAGGAACGGTACAATGAGGCCCATGGGCGAACTAGGAGGATCATAGAAAGGACCTTCGGGGTCCTGAAGGCCAGGTTTAGGTGCCTGCATATGACAGGGGGATCCCTAATGTACTCACCAAAGAAGGTGTGCCATATCATCGTGGCCTGCTGTATGATTCACAATCTTGCTTTGCGACGCCAGGTGCCTTTTCTGCAGAAGGATGGTCCAGATGGTGGTGTTGTAGCAGCTGTGAAGCCTGTGGAGAGTGAAGAGGAGGAAGACGACGGTGACGACACGGACAACAGGGATACAGTCATACAACAATATTTTCAGTAGCACACAGGTAAGAATCACCCACCCCTTTTTACATTTACTTAAGGCCTCATGCATCTCCACTGTCTGTGTTTCCCCCCAGTTCCTGTTAACTGATTTGTGACTTTCCCTTCCCTTTTCAGAGCTGTATGACCCAATGCGTGACTTCTGCTTTGTTTGCCCATGGACTAAAGCTTATTGAAATTGGTATGTTGTCATCACAAAGTAACTGGACATTATTGCACCGTTATGTGTAATACATTTGTTAAGAATACAAGCAGACTCCTGTTATTTTAAGTGCAATAAGTGATTTATTTTAAGTGCTACATATAGGTACATGATTGTAAAACGGTGATGGGTGGAGGTGGAGTAATGTCCATGGCAGAGTCCAGTTCTCAGTCGCACAGGTGCATTGTCCATATGCCTGTGGAAGGATGGAGCAGGGGCAGTTCAAGGTTGGACAGGGTGACAATGTGGGACAGTGGGATGACATCAGGGGGTATCTTATGCTGGCGGGGGTCTTGCAATCCTACTCTGTCTTCTTGTGAGATCTCATGATCCGCTTGCGGGGTGGTTCTTCTTCTGCAGGAGGTGGGGTTCTGGTGGCCTGTTGTTGTGTGGGGGCCTCCTGTCCACTAGCGCCGGCGGAGGTGGTAGGCTGTTCCTGGCCTGGGCTAGTGACAGGGGCCCTTTGGGGTGCCACATGGTCCCGCAATGTGGTGACTATCTGGTTAAGGGCCACGATGATGGTCCCCATTGCGGAACCGATGTTCCTCAGTTCCTCTCTGAACCCCATGTACCGTTCCTCCTGCTGTGCCTGGATCTCCTGGAACCTGGCCAGTACCGTCGCCATCGTCTCCTGGGAGTGGTGGTAAGCTCCCATGATGGAGGAGAGGGCCTCTTGGAGAGTCGGTTCCCTGGGCCTGTCCCCCCCTGTCGCACAGCAGCCCTCCCAGTTCCCCTGTGTTCCTGGGCCTCTGTCCCCTGGACGGTGTGCCCACTACCACTTCCCCCAGGTCCCTGTTGTTGTTGGGGTGGTGGGTCAACCTGGGTGCCCTGTAGTGGTGGACACACCGCTGACTGATGTGTCCTGGAGACAGAGGCATGGGCCCGCTGGGTGGGAGCTGTGCTGGTGTTCACAGAGGGGGTTTGGGTCTGGTGTAGCCTGTGGCTGTCTGTGGGGAACCAACTCTCCAGAGGTCCCCGATGGGCCGGGCTGGTCATCTGGGTCTAGGGAGACAGAGCTGCTGTCATCGCTGGGGGCCTCTTCTGGGGGTGGGATGGACATCTATGTACCCTCCGTGGCGGTGTGGTGGCGTTCGGGTCCTGCAGGGGTATAAAGGTATGGTTATTGCTTCTGTGTGTGGCATTTCGTGTGATGGGTGGGTGTCCGTGTACCCAAGTGCAGGCATTCCCTTGTGGGGGCTTTTGTGAGGGTGGCTTGTGGGGGTGATGTGTGTGTGCAGTGGCCATGCTTTGGTGATGGATGTCCATGCTTTGTGGTCCCATGCAGGGCTTGGTGTTGGGATGGGTGGGTTGTGATGGTGAGCCATTTGCAAGGAGTTGGTGTGATGGAGGTGAGGGTGGGGGTATGATTTGGCATGCAGGTGGGGTGGGGGTGGGAAGCAGTAGTGAAGATTTGACTTACCAGAGTCCATTCCTCCGCCTACTCCTGCGAGGCCCTCAGGATGCAGGATGTGCAAGACTTCCTCCTCCCATGCTGTAAATTCTGGGGGAGTAGGTGGGGGTCCGCCGCCAGTCTTCTGCACCGCAATGTTGTGCCTTGATACCATGGAACGCACCTTCCGCCGTAGGCCGTTCCAGCGCTTCCTTATGTCATCCCGATTGCGGGGATGCTGTCCCACCGCGTTGACCCCTGTCCACTATCCTTTGCCATAGCTACATCTTCCTGGCAATTGTGGTGTGCTGCACCTGTGCCCCGAAGAGCTGGGGCTCTACACGGACTATTTCCTCCACCATGACCCTGAGTTCTGCGTCAGTGAACCTGGGGTAACCATGGGGTGCCATGGGGTGGTGTGGATGAGGTGTGGGGTGGCGTTTGTGGTGATGAGTGTGGTGCGTGTGGTGGTGTGTGGTGTTTGGTGCGTGGATTCTGTGTGGGTGATGGTGTTGTGTGCATCTGTGTTGTGGGATTGTCTATTCTGTGCTCTCTCTCTAGCCTTCGTCAATAATTTCGGGTCGTAGGGGTTTGTGGGCGATGTGGGTGTGTGTTTTATATTGTGTTGGGTGTGTGGGAGTGGTGTTAGTATGTGTATCAGGTGTGTGTGTTTCAAACTGACCAATGTGGCTGAGTTTTCTATGTGTGTGTGTATTTTGAGCGCGGCGGTGTGTACCGCCAATGGAATACCGCGTTTGAAAGACCGCCTCGTAGATTTGTGGATCGGAATGGTATGGGCGTATTTCTTTTGGTGTGACGGTGGAGGTTTGGTCATCGCCATTTTTTCGCTGACCTTTGGTGTGGCGGACTTTTGTGGATGTCGGGTTTTTGGCGGTTTGCAAGTTGCGGGTCAGAATGACCGTGGCGGTTTACCGCGGCCGTGGCGGTGTTATGGCGGTCTTCTGACCGGCAGTAAGCGCCTTTTCCCGCCGAGGTCAGAATGACCCCCCTTGTGTCCAATCTTTCCCAAATGATTCAGTAAGGCAATGGTATCGTATTTACAGTTATCCCTTGTTTTGGATGCAATCAGCAAATCATTGATGTACTGCACTAGAGTCGAGTTAAAAGGCAGTACTAAGGATTCCAAATCCTTCTTCGATATCTGGTTAAAGATGGAGGGTGATTCAGAAAACCCTTGAGGAATTCTGCATCAACTGTACACCTTATCCAGGAATTTGAAGCTGAACAAAAATTGGCTGTCCTCATGAAGAGGTATCGAAAAGAAGGCTTGTGACAGGTCTATAACGGTAAACCACCCAGCATCACATGGAGCCTGAAACATGATCACTGCTGGATTGGGCACTATGGGGCAACATTTTACCACAATCTCATTTATTTTTCTCAAATCCTGCACAATTCAGACTTTCCCACAGGGCTTTTTCAAACCCATTATTGGAGAATTACATGGACTGCTCAAAACTTCCTTAAGGACTCCCTGTCTCAGAAAATCTGCAATAATTTGTGACACTTCAATAAGAACATCTTGTGCCATATGATATTGTGGCACCTGGGGAAACACTGCATTTGGCTTTACTTGTACTTTGACTGGTTCCACGCCTTTTATTAGTCCCACTTCCTTTCCTGTCAGATCCCACACTTTCTCTGTCACTGTCCCCTGTAACTCGACAGGTAGATCAATCATGGTAAGCTTTGGAAACAAGGTAATTAAAGGATAATCCTCATTTGTCGTCCCTGTCTCTTCTTCTGAAAACTGACCTTCGTCTCCCTCATCGTCACTATTTGTCTGCACTTCAATTCCATCATTGGAACAGGTAATCGAACATTTTGTCTTACACAGTAAGTCCCTTCCCAGAAGGGATACTGGACGTGAGTCACAGAATACGAACCTATGTAGCCCCAAAAATGAGACTTTGTAACCCATCACCTTCCCTTCCACATAAGGACCCCTTTGATCCACCTCTAAGGATGCTGCAAGCCTGCACTCTTCGCTATCTGAGCTGTCATCTGACCACTCTCCATTCATGCCATTTTCACCTCGTAATGGGAATTGCTATACTGTATTATTTTGACTCATTACCTGACCTGTGACCTGTGAGGAAGCATGACCTGTTGCTGTCCCATCGGAGCCATTGGTAATTGCATTTGCTGTCTAGGTACCATGGGAACCTGCTGTTGTACTTGTTGCATTTGATCTGGCTGAAAACGCGGTATTTGCATCTGCTGCATGGGCTGTACCCCTTGCATCTGTACCAGGTTATTTTGAAAATTCGGGTTTTGACGTCTCAGTTTTGGACCTCTCACATTTTGCAATGTACCGACATTAGTGCTTTGCTGAACAACACCATCCTGCACCACATTCGGGCACTCCCGTTTCCAGTGCCCCACGACCCCGCCCGCGTGACATGGTGACATATTTTTCGCCCCTTGTATGTAATTTTGAACCACAACGGTGTTCAAGTCTGGACTGCGATTCACCAACCCTCGGCCTCGACCTCTCGGCTGTGCATGAAACACACCATTCATTTGCGGTTGCTGCTGTATCATCTGTTGAACTCCATTTCCCTGTATTCCTGCCTGTGCAGCCCTTATCTGCATCACCATCACTTTCAGCTTTTTCTGCTTCAGCTCAATCTCATCACTACAGTATTTCGCATACTGCAACACTTCATCAATTGGCTTCGCTTGTCAAGAAATCAAATGATTCTAAATCATCTGGTTAACTTCTGGTCTCAGCCCTTCAAATAATCTAAACACAAGATGGTTCATGTCCTTCGGCTCAATAGTCTCAGTACCACTGTAGTGTTTGAATGCCTTTAACACCCTCTCATAGTAAGCATGTATTGATTCCTTATCCTCTTGTGAGGTCCTGTCAATCTTTTGCCAATCAGTCACCTTCGGCGATACCTTTTGTTTCAAAAACTCAATCACCTTATGATAGTACTTCATCACCTCTTTAGAGGGTGCTCCGGTCACCTTATCACTTGCCGGCTCCTTCATCGGCCAATCTACCCCTCTCTTGCACTCGAGCCACAAATCAGGTGGAACAATGATTTTGAACAAAGTATTCAAGTCTTCCCAGAGACACTTCGCAAGTTTCACAAACCTATCTGTTTGCTGATACCACTCGATCGGTTTCTCCCTCAATCTGGGATAATCATTAGTAAAGGATAGGATGTCTCCTCTGGATCACGGTACATGAACTAAGACACCACCAGATGTTTCTCTTATAGGTGGTATTTTTACTGATTCTCTATCGGGTGAGGCTTTGGCTTGATTCGACCCTGGAGTGTCCACTTTTTCCTTATCTCTTTTCTTTGCCCATCTGCCTTCCCATTTTTCCAATGCATCCCAAATTTGCGCACTTTGCAATAATTCTTTTAAATGTGTCTTCATTCCCGCAGACCTCATGTGCTCAAAATCTTTCGAATCAAAGTCTAATCTGTAGCTTCTTTTCAAATGTTCAGTGTTTTCAATATCAATATTGTATTTATCTGCCAGGTTAGCTAATCTCTGGTGCACCTTGCCCACTTCTTTAGTAATCTTGGGGCACAGGAGTCTCAGTTTTGCTTCAGTGTATGACTCCAATCTGTTTACCCCCATCGTACCTTCCACTAATTCAGCAGCTTCCACTCCCAGTCTTACAAAAAATTAGGTAGTCATCTTGCCTTTCCTTTTCCGGTTCCACTGCAGTCACTGTAGTCTTTTGTGAAGTATAAGTCTTTTCTGACCATTCGTTCAGCTGTTGCGCTGTAAAACCCTACAGCGAAATGTTCCCTGCATGTATCATTGGTGACTGTGAGGCGTTCGTACTCATCGTCTGTGGAGTTAAAACCCCTAAGCCTGCCTGACGCATTGCTTCCAAGGGTGCTTCTACTGGGCTGAGGTCTATTAAGGACCTCGGCTTTTCAACTACTTGTTCTCCTGGGGCCATTATCTGGGGAGTTCCTATAGACCCTCCTCTTATCACATCTTGGGTCATTACTCCCTGATCACATACGCCAGATTTGCCTTGTGCAAACAATGGCACTGGTGGACCGACAGTAATTGGCAACAATATGGCAGCAGGTGTCTGACCTGGTCCCAAACTCCGTAGAGCTGTAACTCCATAGGTCTGTTCCAAATTACCCGGTACAGGCACTAATGGAGGACCAGCCACTGGGTTATACCCTGGTATCAATTGTGGTTGCGGCTGGGATAGCAATTTCGGAGTTGACTCAGTCTGCACTAACCTTGATTTCTTATATATCGGGTCTGGCGGCACTATCATAATTGTAGTAGTCTCAAGTACTGGAACGGTTGGGTAGATTCTCTGTATCTGCGGTGGAGGTTGCAACTGTATCTGCATGTCTGGTGCAGTGGGTACACTGACACCATTCTGTATCAAAGCCGTATCACTAGTCTGTACCGTATCAGTAATTCCCTTCTCCTGCGTCTGGTTCCCAGGGTCCACGCTAGTGCTTGGAACACTGTCGCTCACCACATAGGGTGGGGGGCGATCATGTAATAATCTATCGATGAATTCCTCATCGTCTGAATCATCTTCCTCTTCCCAAGGTTTTTTATACTCTTTAGATTTATTGGAGTCTTTATCTGTTTTACAGGAGGCTCCCTGTGTCTCTTCTCCCTGTGTCTCTTCTCCCTCTGCTATCGCTGGGAACAATTTTAATCCGTCTACAATTCCCCGTCTCCACATTTTGTTCTCGTTATCCCACCTGGCCTCTGCATATGATTTTTCTGCCCTTTTCAATCTTCTCTGAAACCTTTCTTGTCTATGTTTAAGAGCCATCAAGTCCCAAATCGCTAAAGCCTCATATTGAGCTGGCCTCGGAGGTGGTTTTTGTGTACTTAACATCCACCTTAAGTTCTCTAGCACCTTCGGATTGAATGTCCCATGTTCTGGGAACGCTAAACATCCCTCTTTTTCTGTTAATTTGCGCCACTGTTTCATCCATAAACAAGGCGCGACACCCTTCTCTTCCATAACCATGTAAGCTGGAGTACCCTCGGGCGGTGTAGGCCCCCCATCAGTTGCCATAATATATGCGTCTCCCTTCAGAGCGCTCTTAAATGCCTTGACAAAATTCATTTTGCGATTTTCTCTTATTTGTATTTAATCAGAAAGTGACTTAGTTCCCAGGACACTCTTCCCCCACCTTTCTCAACCTATTGCCTCTCATGGACGGCAGCCAATCCGTATGTGACCCCTCTCGACAACTGACCTATCTCAGCGCGGCACCACTGACGTCACACTCACGCACTGCAGCTGACAAAGTCTTGTGGCTCGTCCGCCCCTCACTGAATTCACACAAATTAATGCAAAATTATTGCGAGCACCTTTAATGACAACACAAATCTGCCGGTTTACTACAGGAAGGGTAACACATTCGCTTCAGAACTTTACAGAGATTTCACTTCAAGCCTCAGCCGCTACTCTCTCCTTCTCAGCTCCCGCATGCGCAAGCAGAATTCGACCCGCAAATTCTACTCTCGACTTGTCAATGGCTCGTCCTAGTGCACTTTAGAACTTGCCAAATCTCCATCGAAGGTTTCACACATAGATTTCGACTCAAACTTGAATTGTCAACCACGCCCGATTGACCTATTAAACCGCACAGACTACAACATAAACTCAAGTGTCTCCTACACTTGTCAATATACTCCGGAGTCTTAGACCACGACGGGTCCGTACATAAACAACCAACTACATGGATAATTTTGAGAACAAAGCACCACACTCATATGAAGTACGCCGACTTCCCTACTCTCGTACTGCGGAGTACGCCCACTCCTACTAAGACAACATTTACCTGACCTAGATACACACAGATTTCACAATCACCTGCAAAAAGGCATAAGCTTAGCAAGCGCAAAAACCCTATACCACACACATTATGACGCCGAGAACATTCCCAACTCACTTAGGCAGGCTCCGAGATCCCGGGAAAGTCATGGTGAATTTAGAAACCCATCATACCTCCAATTTGCATTATCACAGAAAAACAATTTAAACAATGATTCTCCGTCCTAGGGCCCCAAAGGGCCAAAACCGTCACTCTGCTACCAGAACTGCTAACGCATCCTTTTATGTTAATTTATTACACATTAGGACTCGTTTTAGGCCAATGAATCTTGTGACCCAGTTGAGAGACACTGAAGGACGAGATAGCTGATCAATATATCAATCAATATATCAATAATGTCATAAATATTTATCATAACAATACACTTCACTTTGGTTGAAGACATTAATCAAAATTGACGACGCAACAATGACCTTTCAGCCATGAATAACTACACCTTTAATAGAATTTTATTAATTTTATTCCCTATTAGTTACAATCTATGAGCAAAAGGGTTAATCTCAATACCAAGAAGCATAATAGCATAGATACGATGTGGCAACTGTGATAAGATTTCATTAACGCGAGAATCACAAATATTAGAACATAACACGGCGTAAACATAGATCAAGATAGCAGAGTTCTGAACACACGTCAATTCAACATAGCATAATGTCAGTCGTTTGTCTATTTGCGTCAGTTTAAGTGAACCCCTGTTCTAACCACTGATTAGCATTAGCATGTTGGGCTTCATGCAAAACAACTTAGAACACCAATTTAGAAAACATCTAACTATGGTCTCTAAAATGAGCAGTTGGTACCTTGAAAGGAAAAGCAAACAGACAAATTACAAATTGCATTGTCATAATTACCCTCCAAGGATTAGGTCAGCACTCAGGATCAGTCTTCGTCTTCAGGACATCAGTCAAAACGCCATCCGTCTAAACTCAGCTAAAGGGCATAGAGGACACTTCCCTCATAAGGAGGAGAAGTGAAAAAATGGGCAGTCTATGGGTGAGGATGGTTTTAATAAGTCTCAAAGTCGCCAAACAGAGTGACAGAGTTTCTGGATAAAATCAATAGCATTCCCTACCTAGTTCTAATGACCCTTCTGTGACATGGGTTTTTATCCCTTTTTCGTAGTACATTCCCCCAAAATTCTATTGGACATTTACTATACCCCACTATCTTTAACCTATCCAATTTAACATTAGGTAATCCCATTTGTCACCCCACTTTAATTCATCACATTTTGATTGGTCTCCATAATTGACGTTTTCGGAGGTGGCACGTCCGGTGTTACTTCATTCCTTGGCACGTCTTTTGGGTCAGCAGATCCATTGTCCATCGGTCTAAATGACCTCGTACATTACATTAATCTACATTTGTTTCAATTTTGTACATAATTCTTAAACCAAGGCACTGAGTATGCGCTTGGGAACAGAATCAACATAGATACATTCGTCTTCCAAGTTGAAGAAAAAGAACATTTGCAGGGTCATGGCCCTTTGCGAGTCAGCACACTGGAAAAACAGAAAAATGCATTTAATATGAGAGCTGGGCAGCTAAACCCACAGCTTACGCTAACTTAAGGCCTATAAGGATTTTCAATATAAATGCAGTAACATAAATGTTAATATAAGCTTTTTCGAGCATAACATAACATTTTATTCATTATTATTATTTGCGTATACCTTGTTGGCCACTCACCGTGGTCACAATTCAAGTGAACGTTTTAAACAAAAACCGCTATTATTATTGTTTTCTATGTAGCATTGTTACACATTGATAGAAGCATTTCATTTTAGTATATATTATTTAAACTACGCTCTCTCACTAGCACTGACCCATGATGTGCTGCAATTGGTTGGACAAGCTTTGCAGCAAAGTGGTGTCTACACTATCCACCTGACGATAGACATGGCGACCATTTGTAAGGCTAATGATTATATGCGCATCACTGCACACTGGATCTCTTTTAGGAGGGGTATTTCAAAAGCTATCTACAGGTCTTGGCCCTGAAGAAAGCTTTAAGTTTAAGAATGTTTGGTGGCATGCAACTGTAGCCATGTTCACCATGGAGAAATCACATACAGCTGCAAACATATTGGACAAAATTAATAGCAGGGTGTCTGAATGGCTGTGACCCAGAGGTCTCTGATTTTAATGTGTTGCCTCAGACAATGGCAGTAACATAGTCAAGGCCATGGTATAAGGTGGCTGTTTCAGGTTCCTGTGTTTGGCTCACTTCATCAACCTAGTTGTTCAAGGCTTTCTCAAAAATGAAGATGTAGTCAGCAACATACTGGCCACCTGCAGAGAAATCAAAACTCATTTCAGCCATTCTTCTAAAGCTCTGCAGCAGATGCTCATTCTCCAGGGTGCTTATAGAGTAGCAGTTAAAGCCCTGATACAGGAGGTACCAACACATTGGAACTGAACCTATTATATGTTGTCATATCTGTTTGAGCAGTACAAACAGGTCAATGACTATGGAATTCAAGGAAAAGGGGATGCAATTTTGAAAGCTATGACAATGGATGTAGACAAATTTGGCCTAGTCAAATGGCGGACACAGATGCTGCTCCGTTTTGAGGTTCTCACATAGGAAGCTAGCCAGGAAGACAGTGTGAAAGGCCAAGCTATTCCCTAGTTACATCTGCTACAGGACCAGCTAAAGAAGGTGTCCAAAATGTTTGCACTTAGAGATGTGAATGAATCCACAGAAGCTCATGTCTTGGATGAGAGCTTAAGCTATCGCTGGACTTGTAATCCAAGTCGCAAAATTACAGTACCATATCCAAAGAGTACATTTTTGCTACCCTACTTGATCCATGCTACAAAAAGAATCTTCCCACTTTCATTTATTTTTTTGAAGGGGATGTTTCAAAATACAAGAGGTGGATTGTTCAACAAGCGGGAGACCTGAAAGAAGAACGGCTGGTACCTAGAGTCTCACTCGGCTGTGCTAGGGTGCCACCTTCAACTTCCAGAGAGGGCAATCTTGTCTCTCAGCAGCCAATACCAACAACAAGAACACTGGCAACAACAGCAATTGAAGAATCTGACCCAACCTCTGATTTGGCTTGGTTTCAAGTGGCATGTATTAAGTCCAGTGCAGAGGCATAGACAAAAGAGTTTGAGCAAGTGGCAGCACCAATGACCATTGAGAGGATGTGCCAGGAGTATCTGGACGACCAAAAAGAGGTGTATGTGGATCAAAACCCACAGGAGGAGGATGATTGGTCAGAATCAAGTATGTTAGCCGAACAACTTCTGGTTGAATCACCTGAGTTTGAGGATGAACACTACGTCCTGGACTGAGTATGGCAGTCCCACTATAGAACGTTTTAATTATTTCTTGTTGAAATTCTTTCTTTGATAAAAAAGGAGCTAGTGGAACATTGTTTGAGTTGGATTTCATTGTATGCTGCCCCACTATTTGTTAGCCACATATCTAGGCAAAATTGGAGTTGCCACAGTGTGCAGTAAAGAAACCTTCCTGAGATTTGAGATAAGGCCTGCCTTGCTCGCATGCCTATCCTTTTTCAGGATCATTTAGCAGGGCTGACTCAGATAATCATTAATTTACAAGAGTGCCAATACTAAATTCCAATGTGTTGCATGCGTCAAAGGTACAGTTGTGTACCTAACCTAACCTAACCTACCCGTGCTTGGATTGGAAGAGGTAACTATCGCTAAGTACAACTATTGCAACAATGACTGAGTGATTGTGAGTGATGATTGATGAGTTTTGTGGTGACAGACAGTGAGGGTGGGTATTCAGTTAATAGTAAACTTTGATCCATCTTTGGTGCCTGATGGGTGATCATTTTTCCTGAAGGCGATTGGCCTTTACAAACTTATGAAGCTAAAATTTACATCTATGGTCTACTCCTTTTTTTGGGTTCTTCAGAGACCAGACCAGTCACTTTAGTTAACAAACACAATCTATGCAACAGGCAGCAACTCAATTGCTCTACTTATTCAGTGCACTACACATCTATCTTGCTCCTGGTGGACTGGCATGGAGTTACTGGGAGTCAGGAGGAGGGTGGAAGGACTCAGGGCGGGACTACCTCATTAACCAAAGAATTGAGTTATCGACTTTAAATGGAAACCTTGACTCAGCTATGTGGAAGGGAGAGAGGTGTGTTAATTTGGGAAATGCTGATTAGTGTTTGTGTTTCCGTGGTGGTAAAAGTAAAACTCTGAGCCCTCTTGTTTTTAACTCTGAGTCTTCTTGCTACACCTCTCATGAAGCTTACCTTGCTTCTATCCTTCTTTGTAACTCTACAACATAGTTTCTGTTTTAAAATCTGCAGGTCTTCTCCTCTCCTACATGAAGGAAATGCGAAAGATGAGCTCAACACTTCTGCTTACCTACCTTTCTGTTGTTGAGACAGGCACCCAAGAGTGATGGACATTCTGAGGAGAATGCAGATTACATCACCAAATTTGGCAATACAGTATCATTTTTCTTTTAACAGTTAATTTGTTTTAGAACTGGGTGGGTTCAATTCACTCTTCATTTGAGACCTAGATGACAGAACATTTAGATATCTATACCTTGGGTCTCTGGCGCGGAAGTACTGTTTGCAGGTGCATTTAACTGAACCATGTCATACTCATTCCTTCATTTCCTTCCACAACAGATTGATGATGATGATTTCCTGCTCAGTGCCCTGATCAATATTGTTATTCTATTGTGTTTGTTTTGTCACACCTTTCCTCAAATTTTTCCCTTCTATTCACCAAACCCCTAACTGTCGTCCCGCGGGCTGTGTGATTTATTGAGGTTTGACGTAAGTTAATTTACACTAAATAGATCCCACACTTAGTTGGGGGGATATGGTTAAATGCAGCACCAACTCACATCAGGATCTTCTATTACCTGAGCTATAGCCCACACCAGCCCCACTTACCCATCCATGTATATGTAAGAAAGAATGTAATTCCTCAAAGTCAACATCATCATTCTGGCCTTTGTTATTGTGTGTCAATAAACTGATTAACCTTGTTGACTTCAGAGTACAGACTTTGAATACATTTTTTATGACTTGAAGATTTCAAAAGATTGGCTTTCAAATTCTATGCTCACCATTGCTCAGAATAATTTACTATTGCTAGTTTTTTATATGAGGTATTCTTTTAAGTGTCATGGTGGTGGTAGTAGTCCAGCTTCAGTCTTTTCTATAGCTATCATATAGATAAATATGTATAGCCTACAAGCTCCCCATTTTTCTTTCAATTTAGTTGCTTATGATCCTACAGATGGAGATCACCTAGGTGGGAGTGGGACCTTGCTGTGACCAATTCCTGTTAGCACACTACCACTACCATAAATATGGCACCTTGGGAAACCCTTCTGGAAGTTGTTGGAACTTATTTGATTGACAGAGGGAGCTGCCACAGCCATCACTTTATCTTTTCAGGTATGAGAACTATGGGGTGAAGTGAACTATTTTACTGAGTACATATTAATAACTAACATATATTGCAGTTGAGATAAGTGCTTGTTTATCTATGTTTCTGTAGGCAATATAGGGGATGGCAGCATGCCCTCCTAACTGGCATACAGTTAGAGAAATAGATTAAAAAGACAGGCTGCTGGAAAAGGCATCAGTGCAAATATAAAAGAAAAAAAAAAAAAAACTTTAGACAGAAAGTGGATTATAACATTTTCCTCTTTACTAACATATAGAATGTAAATAGTAAAATGTAAAACCTACCCTCTCCACCCACACCAGGCCCACCCTTCTCCCACATCTACCACATCCCCAACTAATGTCCTAAAAAAAATCCAAGTCCATTAACTACCCAATGTCCATAAAGTACCCTTCCCTAAGTAACACCCTCCTCACCCACAGCAACTTCCTCTCTCCCAAAAAGGGCTCAAAGAAGGCATTTTGTATGAGGATCTCCAGATGTTGAAGGCAGCCCATGAGGCATGCCAGCTGATGGCACTCTTGTGCCAACTCACGCAGCACGCAGCAATGACAGAGCCGGACTGAAAGGGGGGGCAGGATGGGATGTGCTGCTCCAGGCAGGTGACAGCTCTGGTGTGGTCTGGAAGCTGGAGGCACAGCTGGTTGGCTGGTGAAACTGGGCTGAAGCCTAGGAGCAGTGCATTGTACTGAGCCCTCCTCATCCACAGGCCACTGGTAATGTGTCCTGGTGGACTCCGGCCTCTGCAGCCAGAGCTGGGCAGTGATCTTCTGCCGGGTTGGTGGTGGAGCTCGACCAGCAGGAATAGTTATATTAAGAAAGAAAAAATATGTAAAAATACAAATTGTAAAGAACGTTCTGTGCAAACACTTTTTTTATTTCATAGTGGCACAGTATACATACATTGCTGCTGGTTCCGTAGGGCCATTAGCATTTGTGATGTGATGATTTCGAAAGTCAGTCATAGGGAGGGTCATGATTACAACACATGCCTCAGAAAACCTCTGACTGGCAGAAACGAGGCACCAGAAATGTTTTTTTCTGTTAAAGGATTTCCTAAAAAATTAAGTCACACAGACACTGTGTGTGGAAAAAATAAAAAGCAAATTGCTTAATGAGTGAGGAATCATTCTCTATGGAATACAAGTATTCTATTCTTGTTGTGCTATGTGACTGGAAGCACATCAGGCACATTACAAATGTGCTACTCTCTGCAGTCTACAACTGAGGCAGCTGCAATGAACTAAAAATGATCTTTGATTCCAATGGCCCTGCTCTTCTCCAAATGCCTTTCAATTCTACTCTGACTAGTAGATGATGATTATATGTCATTCATGTATTAATAAATATCCTGAATGGTTTGAGAGACAGTGGGAAAAACAATGCACTGCAATACAGCAAAAGGAACAGAATATGTAGATTTTATTGATTTATTGAGCTCGTTTGTCACGAGTATTCCAACCGCAAAAGATAAAATCACAGACCCTTAATCCCATTTTACTTCCTGGCCTCATCTTCAAACAAATTATTTAAATCAAATACATTCACTTGGCTGTAAGGTAAGGAAAAGGAAAAGACACTTGTCTTAGGGACTGATTTAGAGAACTAGAATGTAGCATAGGGGTTACTCCGTCACACCCCTGAAAGATATCTAGTCCGTTACATTACAATTAGTAATACTGCAGACAGGATATCCATCACATTTGGGACAGAGGAACCCCCTCTGCCAAATTCTCCATCAGGCCCTTAGCCTGCTGCAGAAGGGTAAGGTACAGGGAAAAGTCTGGGTAGGTGTGTTAGAGGTTTTACTATAGAACACTGGTTGGGAGGAAGGTTCACTGATGATGTAGCTTATGCTTAGACAGTCACTGTATTGATACTCAAAGTTGACGAATGTCATATTTAAACAGACGTAATTCCATTATAGAAGTCATAAAAATTATGAACCACTTGTCGAGTCTGTAACCATTGGAACATGCCGAATATATTTTTTTTAATGCAAAGAGAAGTTAGGAACAAATAGTGCGGTACTAGGAGAGGTGAGTGAGTGGGCACTGGGAGGATATAGAAAGGCACCTTGTTTTTTCCAGTTTGCAATCCATTGAAAGCTTTGTAAATGCTGCATTAACAGAAGCAGGTGTGCATTGCACAGCCAACACCACAGTGCCAGATTGAACCATGCTGCAGTTGGGTGGGTCCATCATCGTCAAGGCCCATGGCCACGGGTCACAACTCATAAAATACCATGGGTAGGGAGGTCATGGATGATGATGGATGGATGGGATCTGCCTCACTTAACAACTACAGTGGGTGTAGTAGTAATTGTCAATTACCAAGCAGTGTGACTTACCATCACCCATCCCTGCTGCTGCTGAGGCTCCCCCTTCAGATGCTGCATCAGGTGCACTGGTGCTGGCCCTGGCTACGGTGGTTTGTGTGGCTATTAAAAACAACATTACACATTATAGATGCCACAAACATCTTCCCCCTTTTTAAAAAAAATACAAATGCAACACATGACTACAGTTGAGTTTACAGTATCTCCTCTCTCCCGTTTTGCTGGTTGACAACGTATGAAACCAGTAGTCAAGCCAACCATACTTGAGGGGAAGAAATAGGATGATGACTGTGAGGCATTTGAAGTGCAATTAACTTTTAGAATAAATTGGTCAATGAAGGACATATGGTTTTGTTTTGGTTGGCAGTTTTGCCAAATTCACTGGGACCATCTTCATACTACTTTACTGCCATGCCGCACGGTCATCAAAACTGCTGGGATAATACAAAACAGCATTGCCGGAGCTGCACCGTAACCTTGGCTACTCTCTCATCATTTGAGCATGAGAATTTAATAGAAACCCTTCTCAATAAATAAGCTTGAAGGAGCTTGCTTGGGACTGCAAAATGTGCAATCTTCACAATAAACTACCTATACTACTGTCTTAGTTTTACAGTAACAGCCCACAGGGTATAACTTTAGGAGCAAGAAACAGCATAACCAAACAGAAGAAAGCCTAAACTACAGATTACAGAAGCAGTAAGAATTCAGCCACACAAACAAGAAATATAGAAAAAAGGATAATTTAGGTGGGATAACTATAACAATTATAAACATTGAATAGGCCGAAGACCATTTGAAAAGAGAGTAACAGCATAAGAGAAAGGAGGAAAAATTAATCAAATTGGGGGGCATTAAGTTAGAGAAATAAATATTAACAAGAACATATTGAGGCCAGCAGAACCATCTGCTGCGGTGCTGGTGGTGGTGGTCGAACTTACATCCACTGGGGCAATGATGGTGTAATCCTCCATGGCCCGACCTTCTCATGCCCGCTTCTTGCCCTTGAGTGCCAATGTAAGAAATAAAAAAGATAACAAATATAGATTAGAGGTACAGTTAATCTCCTAGAAAATATTTTGACAGGCAAATGAAGTCACAAATTGACAGTGCACTTATGTTAATCATATTGCCTTATTATCGAATTGACCTATTTCTATTTTCTGTCACCTTACCTAAGCCTTTTACAAAGTTCCTAAACTGCATTTGGAAACATTAATGCATTGCAACAAATGATCTGTGCTTCACAAATCTCAATCGCAACCTCCTTTGTTGGGCCAATGTAGTCTGTTCAGTTCCTATTTTCAATGCATACATGCATATGTGCATCACTGGAAGATTGCTTGAGACTGTACAAGCTACATAGAAAGAAAGACAGAAACGCTAACTAACTGATATATATTACTACTGCTACCACAGTACTAGTTTCTCAGTAACAGGATCACAGAGGAGTCAGCATAACCGTCAATAGCCCAAGCGAGCGCCTACAGCAACAAGCAGTACTAGGTAGCACTGAGCACCTGGCTCGCTCAAATTGGATCACACAATAATTTACCTCTGAGTGTGAGAAGCATGCTATTTGAAACAAATAGCATTATAGGACAGGACACAACAAAATCAGTAATTATTGATTACTAGTACTCACCAATCCCTGCAATCTGGATGCCCAGGAGGTCTCTCTCCCGGTCAATAATATTGGCCCAACAGTGCAGCAGCTGCTTCTGGGTGCGCTGAGACCCAGTGCATCGGTGGACGCTATGACGCACCCTAACCTACAACAGCTGATGCTCCCACAGGTCATACACACAGTTGTGGCTGCTGCTTGTTGCCAGCATGGAGGGGAAGTGGTGCTGCACAAACATAAGTGCGTCCAATTCTTCCTTGCTAAAGATGGCATGATTCTGAACCCCTGGGTGGTGCTGGTGCCCGCAGGGTGTGCGATTTGCCACACCCCCTGCACTGGTGCTCTCATGTACCCCTCATTCTGCCATGGCGTTGGGTGCCATATAAAGAAAGACAGAGGAAAAAGAATTAATAGGGAGGCAGAAATTAATGGGCATAGTTATACTTTTTGGTGCAAAACTGCACCAACGCAGTTTTGCATCAAAATGTTTTGCACCGGCTTGCACCATTCTTGAGTGCCAGACGGGCACCATATTTATGGAATGGTGGAAGCCGGTGCAAAGGATAGGCTAGCGTATAAAAAATTACTTTAGCCGGGTGGGTATGGGAGAAGGGGGTTTTACATTAAAAAATGACATTAGGCAGGTTAGAGTAAAAAAAATAATAATAATAATCTAACCAGCCTAGCATCATTTTCTGACGGTAAACCATTCATACCACATGACTCCTATCTTAGAAAAGATAGGAGTCATGCCCACCACCCCAATGGCAAGCACAGGTGACCAGGGTCCCCTGGGCATGGCCATTGCACCCAGTGCCATGTAGTGGGGCCCATTTCAGGGCCCCCAATGGCACTTTAAAAAATAAATAAAATACTTACCTGTACTTACCTATACTTACCTATACTTACCTGGGATAGGGTCCCCCATCCTTCGCTGTCCCTCTGGTGTGGGTGGGGGTGTCCCAGGGGCCTGGGGAGGGCACCTGTGGAAATAGGCCCACAGGTCCCCTAACACCTGCCCTGACCCAGGCATTAAATAATGGTGCAAAGCAAGATTTGCATCATTACTTGACCCCTCTTCCCACTGTCAGTGATTTTAGCCCGGGCGGATAAATATGACAATAAGGCCATAGAGTCATTTTTTGAATGGGAACACCTACCTTGCATCTCATTGATGCAAGGTAGGTTTCCACATCCAAATAAATGACTTTACCTCTATAACTTTGGCACTAGACAGGTCCAGCTCCAAAGTATAAATATGGAGTTAGTTTTGCACCAAATTTGCATAAAAAAATAATGACACAAAATCAGCGCAAAACAGATATAAATATGCCCCTCAGTTAGAAGTTAGGGGAAAACTAGCTAAGGGACAAAACAGTCACAGAAAATTAAAAAAAGAGAGTCAAAAACTTAAAATACACAACACAAATACACACACTAATGAAATAAATAGATAACAGGGGAGGATAAGTAGGATAGAGTAAGAGTTGCAAAGATATAGATTAGATTGAAAAGTGGGCCCTCCACCATGCACAGAATGAGAAAAAACAAGATGGCCACCAGTGTGGGCAACCATGTGGTGCCATTCGTGCTCATGTGGCAACGCGCAGCGCACGTGTCATACAAACCAGCAAGAATGGGCAACAAGCACAACTTCTGCCGCTCACTCTGACTTAGGCGGAGATTACTGAGCATTGTCTTCACTCTGCAGAATTCCCCACAGTAGAACTCAGCTAACTCCGCCCAGGTCTAAACATTATCTGATTTCAAATCATTATTTATGTGTGAATTTGCTTTGATATGAATCAATTATTCACATATTTAATTATTTGTCAAATATGGTCTGTATTGTTTGCACTATTTCACTGTAAGCCTTTCCCCCCTGGTGTTAAGCATTTTTTGGCTTTTTGGAGTAGTTCACACTTAGGCCTCCATAACCTTTTGTCCGCATGACCTATCCTTACCACATTTGTGCTGTTTTTTTCCAACCTACAGGGTATTCTAAATGTTTGCAAGGTTTGTGTATTCTCCCTAAGGTGACCTATAAAACAGCCAAAATACAGCTACATTTTAACTTTTTGGGGGGAAAATAGGAAAAACGTGCTCTGGATCTTTTTTACCACAGTGTTGGCATTTTTCAAAGAAGTAGCCCAGTTTTCCTACTTTTTGTGCTTTCAACCTACTTCCAGTCTGTGATACAAACTAGTGTGAAACCTAGGTGTGATCCAGGAAAGTTGTATATTTCTAAAAAGTATGAAAATGTGCAAATTCAGCAATGGGTCATATGTGTAGATCCCTCAAGGTTTTCCTAAAGAAACTAGACAGACAGTTGTGTCAATGTTTTAATCTGTAACTTTTTGTCACAATGGCCTGTTTACAAAAGTAATGTACCATTCCGTGTGCAACACCCTTTTGGTTGCGTGAATATATAGGATTTTTAGTTTTTTTCAAGAACCTGAGATTCCAGAGCTAAAAATGGATCTGCACCTTCCAATGGTTTTTCATTGTGTACTGAACAAAAACCAATTCATATTGTAAAATGTGTAGAGTGAAAAATAGGTACCATGATAACCTATGTATTTATGAAAAGGGCACAAGATATGGAGCTTAGGGTCAGTAGTTATTTATACGTCTCTGAATTTGTTAGTACCCATACAAGCATATAATTTAGAGAGTGTTTTTTAAAATATATTTTTTCTTGCACACTGGCTTACATTTGGAAGACACAAATGCAGAGGAATCCTAATGATGATAATAATTATCCTATGATTCTATGCTTCCACATGTCTTCAGATAAAAATTATATGTCACTTGGGAAGGTAGGTCTGCCCCATGACTGTAAACAGCCCAAAATGCAACAAGATGGATCAAATTTTTCTACTACAAACTGCGCAGTTTTTTGAAAAGTGGGTAGCTGTGGATTTTGGTCCTAGCTGAGCCGGCATCTAGAGAAACCTAGCAAACATATACATTTTTGAAAACTGGAAATCGAGGATGAGGTGACTTGCATGACTCTCACTAGGCTGTTTTACCCAGAATCTCTTGCAAATGTCAAACCTTGGTTAAAAAAACACATTTTCTTCACATTTCTGTGAATGGAACACTCTAGAAACTGCAGGGAGCCAGAGCTTCCTTCCACCCAGCCCTCCACTAAGACTTCCTATAAAAATGGTACCTCACTTGAGTGAGTAAGCCTAGTGCCCGCTATAAGAAATGGTCCAAAATGCAACATGGGAACATCACATTTTTCCACTGAAAACTGACCCATTTTTTGCAAAGTTGGGTTGCTATGAATTTTGGGCCCTAGCTCAGCTGGGACCTAGGGAAACCTAGCAAACTTGCAAATGTTTGAAAACTAGATACAAAGGGGTTCCCAGGGTGGCATGCCTTGCGTGGATCATTCAGTTTTCTTACCCACAAAACTCTGCTAACTACAAACATTGTCATCAATTTTATTTTTTCCTTGCATTCCTGTGACGTAAACCTCTGGAATCAACAGGAATTCACAATATTTTTACCTCCTAGCATTCTCCCACTTGTCCCTTGGCTGGATATATTTAAGGGGAGGTGGGCACGTGGACCCCCTCCCCAAGCAGATGGTGTTTCCAGAGGACTGGATTCCCCAGAACTGATATTGTAGAAAAGGGGAGGGGAGGGGAGTTGGGTTGTCCCCCCTTTGAGCCTTTGAAGGCCCCTGGCACCCCGTCCCTCAGGTCAATTTTTTTAAAAAACAGGGAGGGTGCCCTGTGGTCCCCCTTCCCTGAGTGTACATAGGCCCCTGGGGACCCCATATTCTGGGGCCAAAATGTAAAAAGAACAGAGGAGGCCCCCTCCTCGTGCCTTAAAAAGGCCCTGGGGACTCCATCCCCACGGCCATAAGTAAAGTAATGCTCTGATGCTGGCAGGGAAACAGAACATATATTGCTCCTGCCTAAAAGAAACATGCATAAAACAGATGTCCCCGCCCCCCTGGCAGGAGCAATGCTGGCTCCCGCATTAAAAGGAGAGCTGCCTTAGGACCTGGAGACTATCGGGCTCCCTAAGTGGCCCCCAACATTGTGTTTGGTGGGTGTAGCAGGTGGGCAGCGAGGCACCAACCTAAAATTAATGGAGCCCCCTCGAGATGGGTTTCCCAGGGACCAAACTTTCCTCAGGAAGTGGGCAGCATAGCCCCATCCTCTTTTTAAAAAAACACATGCCGGGTCTTTGGGACTACTAGGGATCAGGGACAGAGCCACATAGCTCTCCCTTTTTTATTGCATTTGGCCCCAGGGGACAGTGTCCCTGGAGCTTATTGGGGCTCTGGGAGGGGGATGCACCAATTTCATGAGTGATGGAGGAGGACTGAGTCAGCTCCATCTGTGACATCATCAATAATGTAATTTGAGTTGTCATTAGCGATGTCATCAATTATGTCATAGAACATGTCATGAGCGCATGGCGAGGAAGGAGATCCTCTACACGTCAAGGGAGATCCTCTACATCAGTTCTTGGAACATAAACAACCTCCTTTCTAAAGCCTGGGACCCTGACTTCATCCAATATATCAGCACTTTTTACATTATATTAATGCATGAAACTTGGCTGGATGAACCATTCCACTTGCAGGGCTATGTGTGCTTCATCACCCCAGCAAATAGAAAGACAAAGGGTGGGCAGCCGCAAGGTGGCCTTACCACTTATGTCTCTTTAGCACTATCGGTCAGAGCCACCCCTTTGCACTCCACCTGCTCCTCTATTAATATTGTGTCAATTGCTGCCATGACGAGTGCGCCCACAGCAGAGATAGTTCTTGTAAATACCTATCATCACCCCAAACTTAAACTCAGCGACGCTAATAGCCTAGTGGCTCTACTTGAGAACAAAAAAGTAAAGGCATCATAGACGACACGGCTGACATCATCGTCTCAGGCGATTTCAATTTGCATCTACTAGGATCCTCAACAGATGAAACCTCAATTGCCCTTTTCCAGCGCTTGGGACCTTCCTATATTAGGGGCCAACAAATATGGCCGTCCCACAAAGACCAGCAGGACCTTGCTCAATGGCTTAAAATTGTTACAGCTAAGAGCCCTGAACAGTAGATTTACTGAGGATTCGCCTTCAGCAGCATCATATTTTTCTACCACAGCCTCTACCACAATTGACTACACTTTTCTCACCCTTCCACTATTCCAACAAGTAGCCTCCTACCACCTAGGCAACAGGAGCGAGAGCGACCACTGCCCACATGAATTATCCATCATCCTGGAGATAACCAAAATGGAGAAAACTAATATTGCACATACTACCACTTTCACCATAAACTGCAAACATGTCAAATGTGGGCACTCAAACATTGATCACATCACTGAAGCAGCAATGGAACTCGCACTTGAACTAGAAACAAATAACAACAGTGAAGTGCAGAAATGGGAACAACTCACAACTAGGCTTATTGAAATTTATGCAGGGCCAATTAATAACGGGCGACTGTTACCTCCTTCAGCCGTAGCTCACTTGGCACAAGCCCACAGGACAGCACTACAAGACACAAAGAGAAAAAAACAACTCCAGTATAAGGCATCTCTGTGGCAGCCCGGATAATCCAGACCTTCTGACAATCCTAAGGCACCACAAACAGTCACTGAATAAGCTAAAATGGGCAGTCAATAGGAGTCGGAGTGAAGACTTGTGGGCCAGGCTAAATTTGGATGCAAGGAGCAACATTAGCAAGCGCTTCTGGCGTACAATATGCAACCTCACACATCCACATCATGGTGACATTACATCGCATATACCAGAAGCCATCTGGGCCGAACATCTTGGAGTCCATTTCAATGGCCTGACATCACTTAGCTTGGCCACACAAAGCTCGACTTCGCCAGGAACTCTTCTTCCACACAGGCCCTAAGACTCTGCTCACATTACTCACTGACTCAGTTGCTATAGAAAATCAGATAGCGAAGGGCAGGAGAGAAGGCACCCCGGGACCCAATGGACTTCCACCTGCAGTCTTCAAGAACAAAAGACCCTTCTGGTGAAAGATTTTTAAACCTATCTACCAGGAAATAGGTCTGACAGGAACGATTCCACAGTCTTGGAAAAGGTCCATAATCTTCCCATCTTTAAACCTCGGGACAAGTCGCTCCCGGATAGCTATCCTCTGATTGCCTTAATTGACAATGATGCAAAGTACTTTGCAGGTCTGTTATTGGATCATCTGCTTGCATGGTTTACTGAAAAGGGAATAATCCCCAAGATCCAAACAGGATTTTCCAAACATACTGGCACCATCAAAAACATCATGGCCAATGCCCTTTCAACCGACAAAGCTATAACACTGAAACGTCAGCTCCATCTATGCTTTGTTGACTTTAATGCCGCATATGACCACGAGGAATTTGCTGTGGAAGAAGCTTGAAACCTCAGGGCTTCCACATACACTCCTATGCCTGATAATAGCGCTTCATTCAGACATATGGGTCCAGATAAAATTGGGTACAGGAACTCATCTTTCAAGGCGGATCCTTATAACCAAAGATTTAAAACAGGATTGTGTTTTGGCTTCCACACTGTTCAATCCATATTTAGCAGACTTAACAGGTTCACTCACCCTCACAAACTCGCACCCTCCAAAAATTGGGGACCTGGAACTACCATGCCTCAGGTATACTGACAACCAGGTACTGATCAGCCATATACGGAAATAGGCCTTCAGAGACTAATAAACACCACTCAACAGTACTCAGCCACTAATACCTTGAATGCAAACATTGGTAAAACACATACAATGTCTATTGGATCAAAGACACCCTCGAGAGCTTGGTTTTGGGGTAAGACATGACTTGTTCAAACAGACAAGTATAAATATCTTGGAGCCGTTATTGACAAATCAGGGAACTTCGTGCATCAAAGGGAAAGCCTAATGGGAAAAAGCCTAGCCATAGCGCTGTCTCTAAAAAGACTAAACACTCATCTTAATGGGCCTTCATACACCTCCCTCTTAAAACTGATAAAAGCCAAGTTCCTGCCCACAATAACATACGGTAGCAAAGTACAAAGAGGCAGGATTTAGATATCTTAAACCACGCAGTGAGCAAAGTTTACCAGACGATCTTCAACATCCCCAGATTCACCTCCCCCGCCCAAATGAGACTGGAGTTTGGTCTACTGAATCAATCTCGGGCTCGACGCTTTGCCTACATAAACTTCTGGAGCAAAGGCTGTGGTGCCTCCCTGGGCACTCTTAACTACCATATGTGGCAATAGCTTGAACGTAAGAACACCTCCCTGTTTAGAATCCATTTAGCTGATTCACTTAAGAAGCCCGGAATCACTGATCTTTGGAAGATCTCAATCCCGCACAATGCCTTTAAGAAAGCAGCTGGGAAATCAATTAGGCTTCAGTCACTACTGGAGGACAAAGCAGCCTTCTCAAGGAGCTCTCACGCATGGATGACTTTGCACACTTACACGTCTTTGGCACCACAGTCATACCTAGGCCAGGATTTCTTGAGACAAATAAAGGACGAATTCTTAAAGTATCGACTTGGGCTCTTACCACTTGCTTTAAATGCAGCCTCCCGGCTGAGGGACGTAACCAACTCTTTCTGCCGTCTGTGTGGTGAGGACACGGAAGACCTCCTGCTTGTCCTCTGCTCATGCAACCATCTTGCACTAGAATGGAAAACCCTACTAAAGAACAAATTTAACGAAAAAGGCATTCGGACGTGGAGACAAGCAGTGATGGCGTACTTTGCACCTGGGGACTTGCAGTTGAACTATGCTTTGGTGAAGTTTTTATTGCAGGTGACACAAAAGCAAGATTCAGTAAATCAGCACCATCCCCCCTATGATTCACAGGAGGATGGTTCACAGCTCAACGCATGACAACGGATTTCAATGGCATTAAATGATGCTCTACTCACACTGGAGAAAGCTAAATCTTAAGTAGCAATATTTTACTATCCTTTAAAACAAGCTCCTATGGAGTGCATATCGAAATGATTGGACAATGCGCATAATCCTTTGATGATGATTTAGTAACATTGCAAATGCATTTTTAAAGTGTTTGCTTCTTTTCACCTTTGTTATGGTTTTAAGTACCTAAACAATAAATCTTCCTTTTACTTTATGCATGGTGAGGGAGCAAGTTATAGTTAGAGCTGCTAACTGTAACTGGTGAATTTTTGTGTTGTTTTTAGTTCAAAACATTAATGTTGTCATTGACATTCACCAAACTATAAATCCACCTTAACCCTTGTTTTTTTCAGTAAATATTTAAGGATATGTATGAAATTCCCCCACAAAAAACTACAAATGTTCTAGTCAGGAAAGCTTTATTTAACCTTTCCATACAAAACATACTTAAACTACACAAATATTACTATAAGTCTCCCCCCTATACGCACAGTGTTGCTTATAACTAACACTTTAACTTCACCCCTTCCCTGCTAGGCCTCCACCCTGTGGTAAGCTTTTTTTTGGCTGTTTGGGGTAGTTCGTACTTAGACCCCCATAATGTTTTGCCCACATAAGCTATCCATGCCCTATTTGCACGCTTTTTTTTCAACATACTAGGAATTTTAATGGTATCCAGGCTTTGTGGATTACCCTAGGGGGGACCAAGTAATTAGCAAAAATACAGCTAAGATTTATTTAGTTTTTTGGAAAAAAATGGGAGAAAAAGGCTGGAGGCTTTCCTGTAAATGGCATCAACGAAGGGTGTGCAGTGCTAAAATCACCACCCACTCCCAGCTTTCAGGAGCAGGCAGACTTGAATCAGAAAATCAAATTTTTCAACACAGTTGTGGCACTTTGCTGGGACATACCTCACTTTTCCTAATTTTTGTGCTTTCAACCTCCTTTCAGTTAGTGGTAGAAATGAATGTGAAACCAATGATGATTTCTGGTAAACATTTCTGAACTGTAGACAAAACTCTGAAATAACCAAAGAGTCATTTGTGTAGATTGTCCAAGATTTTCCTATAGAAAGTAACAGTTGAAATAACAAAATATTGAAATTGTAAAAACAGCCATTTGTGTCTATATTTTCATGAGCTACTATGGCAATTATTTTAAAACAATTTACAGTAAAGTCAACTGGATCTGTTTGGTTGAAGGGATATATAGGGTCTGTAGGTTCATCAAGAACCCAAGGTACCCAAAGCCAATAACTGAGTTGCACCTTGCAATGGTTTTTCAGTGTACCGGGTATACAGCAATTTATTCGGTAAAAAATAAAGAGTGAAAAATAGGTACAAGGGAAACCTACATATTTCTGAAATTGGTGCAAGATATGGAGTTTTTAAGCATCTCTGGATTTGTAGGTACCTGTGGGAGACTGGCCTGAGTTGTAGTGGGTACCCTAGGTACTTACACCTTATACCAGGCCCAGTTATCCTTTATTAGTGAAATGCAATCAGTGTTCTAGCAGCTTAGGCTGACTAGAGGTAGCTGTAGCAGAGCAGCTTAGGCTGAACTAGGAGACATGCAAAGCTCCTGCAATACCACTATAGTTACACAGTACTTATACACAATAAAAGACAATACTCAGTATTACCAAAATAAAGGTACTTTATTTTAGTGACACAAGGCCAAAAATATCTTAGAGGCAATGCTCATTCTGGAGGTAAGTATTATACACACTATATACACTAGAGACCAAAATCAGGTAAGTAAATAGTCACAGAATAGTGCAAACAGTAGAAAATACAATAGAATGCAATAGGCCTAGGGGCAACACAAACCATATACTAAGAAAATGGAATGCGAATCACAAATTCCCGCCTAGGCAAGTGTAGTGTGTAGAGGGGTGCTGGGACTGTAAGAAAATGCCAAAGGTAAGTAAAATACCCCACCCCAGAATCCAGGAAAGTAGCAGTAGAATACTGCAAGTTTCCTCAGGACACACTACAAGTTGTGATAAGAGTTATTGCAAGAACCAAGCAAGACTGCAAGCAACAAATGGTAGATTCCTAGATCTGAAGACCTGTGAAGAGAGGACATCAAGTCCAGAAGTTGCAGAAGATTCCAGGAAGGACAGGAGCCCCTGCCAACCTAGAAGATGGTGCAAAAGAGGATTCTCGGGTGAAAAGAAGTCTGCAGAAGAGCACAAAAGAAGATGACTGCAGATTCCTGTGTGGTGCAGGAGATGTCCTACATCGAGATGTTGGATGCAGGCAGTTTGCAGCACTGGATTCGTCCAACAAGCCTTGGTTCAGGCAAGGTTGCGTTTTGCGTCAAAATGCTGCTGCCTGGACCCAGGAAGGACCTGGGGGCCTCAACTTAGATTGAGGAGGCAGCGGGGGCTCCCAACACTGGAGAGAGCCCACAGATGACCAGGCAGCACCCACGGGAGTCCCAGGACACGGGGGCAAAAAAGGTGCAATTGTGGTTGTTGCAGCACAACTAAAGAAGATCCCACACCGCCAGAGAAAAACTCAGCAAGTTGTGTGTCACAGGATGGAGTGCTGGGGACCTGGGCCACACTGTGCACAAATAAATTTTGCAAAAAGTGCAGAGAGGCCCCATGAGCTAGAGATGACGTGGTGCACAGGGAAACTGTCGCAAACCAGGAAGGCACGCTCTTACCTCCACCAAATTTAGGTGGTCATTACAACCCTGGCGGACGGTGTTAAAGATGCAGTAATACCGCAAACAGTCAGACGGACAAAAAAAGGGAATTATGACCCTGGATGAAACCGCCAACAAAGACAGCCACTTTAACACACCGCCTGCCACGGCAGTACAGACAAGCAGCGCGGAGGTCACCGTCTACAGACAGGCAGGAGACAATGTACCGCCCACAGTATCACAACAGGCCAATCCGCCACCTTTTCTGGGGCGGATTCACCGTGGATATAAACACGGCGGAAACAGCTTTTGCTATGGGAAAACGCTAACCTTCTACACATCCCACGAGGAACGACGACTCCATGGAGCCGGAACTCCAAATACTACCTGCCCTTGTCTTTCTGCTCCTTCATGACCAACAGCGACGTAGGCGCAGAAGATTCCGGTGAGTACTGCACCTACGACACGGGGGAGGGGGGAGTCAAAAGTTAGGAGGACACCCACCAAACACCCCCACCGCCACCCTCGCATATCTCAACATACACACCAATGCAGTCACAAAAAGAACAGTAACAACCCACAATCCCCCCGGAAGAATGCAAAGACAATGCGAATTTCGGGCAAACATTATAATGTGCCAATATACATGTCATACAAAAATATACAAATATATGTATTCCAAAATCACTCATATTTACATAAATAATCCGAGAAGTATTTCAGATATGTACACAACAATGTCTGTGCACAAACAGTCCAAAATTGCATGGGCGAGGCCCACAATAGATACCTGACCAAAATCCGAGAGAACACTGCCGGGGCATCAGATAGAAACACTACAGGCACCTCAGGGGGAAGGGAAGGGGGGGCACCTCAGGCAGATTAATGCAAAGCCAGATCCACGACGGGGCTCCATGCCCATTGATGTATCCTGGGGAGTGCAAAGCCACAGTCTCTCAAGTCTCTACAGTAGGTGGCTTGCCCATTGTTCAATCCTGGGGAGTGCAAAGCCACAGTCTCTCAAGTCTCTACAGTGGGTGGCATGCCCACTGTTCAATCCTGGGGAGTGCAAAGCCACAGTCTCTCAAGTCTCTACAGTGGGTGGCTTACCCACTGTACCATCCTGGGGAGTGCAAAGCCACAGTCTCTCAAGTCGATGCAGGTCCATACTGGTACTGGGGGGTGACTGGTGCCCAGACTGGATGAGTCTCCCCGTGAAAGGTAGTGTCCTGTCACTGTCCCAGCTGCACATGGGATAAGGATGCCTGATGTGGTGGGCCATTCATTCCTACCCGGTGCATTGCCCTGTTCAGCAGTGCTTTGCCATGGCGGTCTCTGGACTGTTCAGAGGTGCTTTGCCATGGCGGTTCTGGACTGTTCAGCGGTGCTTTGCCATGGCGGTCTCTGGACTGTTCAGCGGTGCTTTGACATGGCGGTCTTTGCCCTGTTCAGCGGTGCTTTGCCATGGCGGTCTTTGCCCTGTTCAGCGGTGCTTTGCCATGGCGGTCTCTGGACTGTTCAGCGGTGCTTTCCCATGGCGGTCTCTGGACTGTTCAGCAGTGCTTTGCCATGGCGGTCTCTGGACTGTTCAGCGGTGCTTTGCCATGGCCGTTCTGGACTGTTCAGCGGTGCTTTGCCATGGCGGTGTCTGGACTGTTCAGCGGTGCTTTGCCCTGGCGGTCTCTGGACTGTTCAGCGGAGCTTTGCCATGGCGGTTCTGGACTGTTCAGCGGTGCTTTGCCATGGCGGTCTCTGGACTGTTCAGCGGTGCTTTGACATGGCGGTCTTTGCCCTGTTCAGCGGTGCTTTGCCATGGCGGTCTCTGGACTGTTCAGCGGTGCTTTGCCATGGCGGTCTCTGGACTGTTCAGCGGTGCTTTGCCATGGCGGTTCTGGACTGTTCAGCGGTGCTTTGCCATGGTGGTCTCTGGACTGTTCAGCGGTGCTTTGCCATGGCGGTTCTGATACGGACATTGGTCTGTGGCATGACGATCTCCATACTGGACATTGGTGTGTGGCATGACGATCTCCACACTGGACATTGGTGTGTGGCATGACGATCTCCATACTGGACATTGGTGTGTGGCATGACGATCTCTATACTGGACATTGGTGTGTGGCATGACGTTCCATCATTGCCCAGTGGGGCTGTGGCATCCTGGCCCCGCCTGGGCTGTGTCTTGTGCAGTGGTCTCTGGACCAGTGACGATACTTGGGCCCTCCTGGGCTGTGTCTTGTGCGGTGGTCTCTGGACCAGTGACAATACTTGGGCCCTCCTGGGCTGTGCCTTGTGCAGTGGTCTCTGGACCAGTGACGATACTTGGGCCCTCCTGGGCTGTGTCTTGTGCGGTGGTCTCTGGACCAGTGACGATACTTGGGCCCTCCTGGGCACTGACTCTGGCGGTGGGCTCTGGACCCGTTACGATACTTGGGCCCTCCTGGGCACTGACTCTGGTGGTTGGCTCAGGACCCATTACGATACTTGGGCCCTCCTGGGCACTGACTCTGGTGGTGGGCTCTGGACCCATTACGATACTTGGGCCCTCCTGGGCACTGACTCTGGCGGTGGGCTCTGGACCAGTGACAACGGTGCTGGCGGTTGTGTCTGTACCGCCGGAAATGATGGCGCACTTCTCCGCCGTGACACTCACAACAGGCTGGGCAGACTTCCTCAGGACCTTCCCCACCTTTTTTGGAGTTACAGCTGACTCACCAATCGCCTTCGAACCCATTTCACTTGTTGTCCCACCAGGAGTCTTGACACGGTCCTGTCGCCCACTCTCCAAATTCGGAGCCTTTACAGGGGGTGGGCTGCCAGTGCCTTGGCTCCGGGTCCTACTGCCTGCCCTGGTGGACTGTGCACTCCAAAAACCTGGAACACACACCACTGGTACTGGTGGCCTTTTGGCTGAGGCGCTACGACGGGACTGATGAATTGGAGGGAGGGTTTTGGGGGCAAAAAGGTCAATTTGACAGAGGGACAGCTTCTGACGAACACTGGGATGGGTAGCTGGAGGGGGTCTGGGAGTGGAGGAAGAGGAGGTGTTGTAGGAGGTGTCACTTTAGCTGTTTTGGGTGCAGGTGCAGGTACTGGAGGCTGTCGTGAGGTGGATGGATGTTGGGTGAGTGATTGCCGGCGTTGGGTACTTTGGGAGGGGGCATCACAGACACACTGGGAGAGGACACTGGGGACGTGTAAATGGCAGTGGAGGTGGTGAGTGCAGGTGAGCGGAGTGTGGTGCTGGGTGTCCTGGTGCGAGTCCTAGTGCCTGTAGATGTGGTGCATGCAGGTGTGTGTGTAGATGAGACTGGGAGGGAGGAGGGAGAAGAGGAGGAGGGGGACACAGTGGAGGCAGTGGATGTTGCTGTGTCTGTATTGGTATGATGCTTGTGTGAGTGCCTGTGGGATGTGTGGTGCCTATGTTTGCCTGAGCTACTTTTGGGTGTTGACTTGTGTGCATGCTGGTCTGTAGGTGTGCTTGGGATGGGCTGGGGTACAGGGGATTGGGTGTGGGTGGAGGAAGTTGGAGGGGGGAGGCTGGACACAGGGACAATTGCTGCCATCAGTGCTGAGGCCAGAGATTGCAGGGTTCGCTGAAGGACAGCCTGACCAGAATGAATGCCCTCCAGGAATGCATTACTGTGTTGCAACGCCCTTTCTACACCCTGGATGGCATTCACAATGGTAGACTGCCCAACAGTGAGTGACCTGAGGAGGTCAATGGCCTCCTCACTGAGGGCAGCAGGGGTGACTGGGGCAGGGCCTGAGGTGCCTGGGGCGAAGGTGATGCCCATTCTCCTGGGTGAGCAGGCACGGGGCGAATGCTGAGGGGCTGCTGGGAGGGCGGTGCTGGTAGGGGGGGTGGCGGCTGTACCTGTAGAAGTGGGGTGCACAGATGGTGCCGCCACCACAGGGGTGCTCACATCGGCGGACGAGTCTGTGTCTCTGGTTGGTGATCCAGTGGCCGACGTGAAGCTCCCCTCGCCCTCCGTCCCACTGGTGTAGTCAGAGTCTGTGGTGTGGCCCTCCATGGCCATGTGGGATGCAGCTCCCTCGTGCTCCGGTGCCACTGTACCTCCGCCTGTTGATGCTGATGTACAAAAGGACAGGGAGAGCAGGAAAAGGGGGGAGACAGAACAAAGAGAGTTTTAGTGCATGGCATTCCGCTATCGTTGGCGGACAAGACAGACGCAGCAGCCCCATGCACAACGCCGCGCTCCTGCCCTCTGCGCATGCAATTTCTGGGATATGGCCTACATGGCATTGGTGGAAATCTGCGCACATGGATGCCACAGGGGCAACTATACCTCTACTTGATAATTTACTGAGGTGGGGTAGAGTGTCACATGGCCTACATTACGGAGGGGCCTTGACTACCTAACTCGCCCTGGCCTAGGGACACCCAGAGCCCACCTCCCCCACCCAGACACCTCCACTGCACGCAAAGTCCGCAGAATGAGAGTGTACTCACCCCCTTGTGTCTGCTGTGATGTCCTTAAGCGCCCATCCAACTCCGGGTAGGCCACCGCCAGGATCCGGAACATCAGGGGGGTCATGGTACGACGGGCACCCCTCCCACGTTGGGAGGCCATCCCCAGCTGAGCCTCCGCCGTCTTCTTGCTGCAGCGACGAATGTCCTCCCATCTCTTACGGCAGTGGGTGCCCCGTCTCTGGTGGGCCCCCAGGGTCCGGACCTCCTTGGCGATGGCACGCCAAATGTCCCTCTTCTGGTGGGCGCTGACCTACATGACATGCACAAGGAAAGAGGAACTGTCATTACCAACTGCACCATCAATGTGAGTGGCCCCCTCCCTACTCTGACCATGTGGCCCATTTATTCCCATGCTTTACTGTAGTATGACTTCTGCCCCCTTCCCTCTTCCACCCAGCCCTGTCCACCCAGGCCTAGCCCTTACAACGTGCTTCCTGTGTACTAACCTGTTGGTCTGGAGGACCGTAGAGTAGCATATACTGGGGGAGGACCCCATCCACAAGTTTCTCCAACTCTTGTGCAGTGAGGGCAGGGGCCCTTTCCCCAGACGCAGCAGCCATTGTCGCTTGCAGACCGAGGTCACAGCAGCACTAGCAGTGTAGGTCCTCTCCTGTCGAAGGTCAGGTATCTAGTGATTGAACAGATAGAAAATGGTGGTGACGTCTGCGGCGGTGACGTCCGCGGCGGGGCGCATCATCACCGCCGGCGCACCTGTTCATTGGCTCCTGGGACCCATAGGGTCCAATGTTAACCAATGCAGCATTGAGCCGCGGTCTACGACCTCCTACCGCGACGGTGTGCAACGCCAGCGCTGTTACCCCACAATCCCATTGTCCCAGTTTAGAGGTCAGGCAGCTGCCATTTCAGGGGCCCACATGGATTCATTTTCAACTGCGTCACACATGCTGAGGCCTACACTCAACACACATACAGGAAGGGTTTTGTGTCTGCTGTAGTCTTGTGTGTAACTGTGGGTACATACCTGGAGGAATAGTGACTGGTTCTTCGCTGTTGTCCTTCTTAGGCACCGTCAGCTGGGACATATGAGAAGATGGCGGAATCCTCCGGTGTACCGACCGCTGGTGGACCTGTTGACAATGGAAGAGAGACATTTAATCGTGACCTACCGGTTTGACCGTGCTACAATCCAGGAACTATGTACCCAGTTGGAGCCAGACCTGATGTCACCAATCTGCCATCCGACTGGAATCCCCCCTGACGTGCAGGTGCTGTCAGTGCTCCATTTCCTTGCAAGTGGGTAATTTCAAACAACAGTGGCCATGGCATCAGGGATGTCCCAGCCTATGTTTTCCAACATATTGTCCAGAGTGTTGTCTGCCCTGCTGAAACACGTAAGGAGATACATCATATTCCCTCAGGTGGAGGATTTGCCTACAGTGAAAGGTGACTTCTATGCCCTTGGACATATCCCCAACTTCATAGGTGCCATTGATGGGACCCATGTAGCTCTGGTCCCCCCCACAGGACTGAACAGGTGTGCAGGAACAGGAAGAGTTATCATTCAATGAATGTCCAGATGGTCTGTTTGGCAGACCAGTGCATCTCGCAGGTAAATGCTATGTTCCCTGGCTCAGTGCGTGACGCCTACATCCTGCGGAATAGCAGCATCCCTGATATGATGGGTGAACTCCAGAGGCACCGTGTATGGCTATTGGGGGACTCTGGTTATCCCAACCTTTCCTGGCTATTGACCCCAGTGAGGAATCCCAGGACCAGGGCAGAGGAACGCTACAATGAGGCCCATGGGCGGACTAGGAGGGTTATCGAACGCACCTTCGGCCTCCTTAAGGCCAGGTTCCGGTGCCTCCATATGACAGGTGGGTCCCTATTCTACTCACCGAAGAAGGTGTGCGACATCATCATCGCCTGCTCAATGCTCCATAACTTGGCATTGCGACGCCAGGTGCCTTTACTGCAGAAGGATGATCCAGATGACGGTGTTGTGGCAGCTGTGGAGTCTGTGGAGCCTGTGGACAGTGATGAGGATGAAGCTGAGGAAGACGAAAACGACAACAGGGAGTCAGTCATACAGCAATATTTCCAGTGACACACAGGTGAGAACATTTTCATTTTTACCATTACATTAACTTTCACACATCTACCTCTATCCTGTACCTACATTTCACTCACTATTTGTTAATTGAGTTGTACCCTTCCATTTCAGTTTCACAAGTGTGGTAACCTACGTGTCAACTGTTTGCATCCTTGAAGGGCTTGTGATGTGTGACATAGGTATGTTAGCTTTCCAATGGGTACCCCATTATGAAACTGTAATTTATAATACAGATTTACAAATCATAGACTGACTCCATTTGTTTTTAGTGTTTCAAGTGTGTTTATTTAAGTGCTCAAAAAATGAAGGGGGGTTGTAAACTGGTGATGGGTGATGGTGGAGGAATGTCCAGTCTATTAGTCTCACAGGTACATTGCACATCTGGGCATTGGAAGTGGAGCTAGGTCAGTTCCGATTTGGACAGGGTAACAAAGTGGGACAGTGGGGGGACAATCAGGGTGGTCTTATTTCCTGGCGTGGGTCTTGCCATCTTGCTCTGTCCTGTTCCTGGATCTCAGGGCCCGCTTGCGTGGTGGTTGTCCGTCTGCAGGGGATGGGGTGCTGGTGTGTTGGTCCTGTCCACTAGGTCCTGTCCACTAGCGCCGGCGGAGGTGGTGGGCATTTCATCGTCCTGGCAAGTGTCAGGGGCCCCTTGGAGTGCCACGGTGTCCCTCAAGGTCTTTTGAATGTCCGTCAGCACCTCTACGATGGTGCCCAGGGCGGAGCCGATGGTCCTGAGCTCCTCCCTGAACCCAAATATTGTTCCTCCTGCAGACGCAGGGTCTCCTGCAACTTGTCCATGACCGTCGCCATCGTCTCCTGGGAGTGGTGGTATGCTCCCATGATGGAGGATAGGGCCTTGTTGAGAGTTGGTTCCCTTGGCCTGTCCTCCCTCTGTCGCACAGCAGCCCTCCCAGTTCCCCTGTGTTCCTGTGCCTCCGTCCCCTGGACCGTGTGCCCACTACCACTGCCCCCAGGTCCCTGTGGTTGTTGGGGTGGTGGGTTCGCCTGAGTGCCCTGTAGTGGTGGACACACCGCTGATTGACCTGTCCTGGGTAGGGAGGTTTGGGCCCGCTGGGTGGGTGCTGTGCTGGTGTTACCAGAGGGTGTAAGCTCGGTGTTGGGCTGTGGCTGGGCAAGGGGAACCGACTGTCCTGAGGCCCACAATGGTCCGGCCTGGTCATCAAGATCCAGTGGGGCAGAGCTGCTGTCGTCACTGTGGGCCTCTTCTGGGGGTGGAGTGGTGTTGTCTGGACCCTCTGGTGTGGTGACGTTCCTTCGGGTTCCTACAGGGGTATAAGTACATGATTATTGCATGTGTGTGTTTCATGGAGTGCAATGGTTGGGTGTTCGTGAACCCCAGTGCAGGCATTCCTGTGTGGGGGCTTGTGTGCTGATGGTTGGGGGGTGTTGTGGGTCTGTGCAGTGGGCATGCTTTGGTGATGGGTGTCCATGCTTAGTTATGTCATGCAGGTCTTGGGGTTGGGATGGGTGGTTGGTGTCATGGGTAGATAGGTGAGGATTTGGGGTGATAGGGGAGGGTGTGATGGTGGGGGTGTGTGATATCATGCAGGTAGGGTGGAGGGTATGATGGTTAAGATTAGACTTACCAGTGTCCGTTCCTCCAACGACTCCTCCGAGGCCCTCAGGATGCAAGATGGACAAGACTTGCTCCTCCCATGTTGTTAGTTCCGCTGTACCGCGATGTGGTGCCTGGATACCGTGGAACGCACCTTCCCCGTAGGTCGTTCCACCTCTTCCTGATGTCCTCCCTATTTCTTGGGTGCTGTCCCACAGCGTTGACCCTGTCCACTATTCTTTGCCATAGCTCCATCTTCCTGGCTATGGATGTGTGCTGTACCTGTGAGCCAAATAGCTGTGGCTCTATCCGGATGATTTCCTCCACCATGACCCTGAGCTCCTCCTCGGAGAAGCGGGGGTGTCTTTGGCGTGACATGGGGTGGTGTAGGTGATGTGTGGGGTGGTGTATGTGTTGATGAGTGTGGTGAGTGCAGTGGTATGTGGTGTTTTGTGCTTGGATGTTGCGTGGATGATGGTGTTGTGTGCCTCTGTGTGATGGGGTTGTCTGTTCTGTGCTGTCTCTCTGGCCTTCTCTCTGAATTTTTGGTAGTAGGGGATGTGGGTGTGTGTTTTATATAGTATTCGGTGTGTGGGAGTGGTGTGTGTATGTGTGTCAGGTGTGTGTATTTCAAATTATCCAATGTGGCAGTGTTTTGGAGATGTGTGTGTATTTTGAGCGCGGCGGTGTGTACCGCCAATTTAATACCGTGGTTGAAAGACCGCCGCGAAGATTCGTAGGTCGTAATGGCATGGGCGTGTTTCTGTTGGCGTGGAGGTGGAGGATGTGTTTCCGCCAGTTTCTTGCTGACCTTTGGTGTGGCGGTATTGTGTGGGTGTCTGAATTTCGGCGGATTCCGTGATGTGTGTCATAATAGCTGTGGCGGTCTACCGCGGCCGCGGCGGTGTATTGGCGGTCTTCTGCACGGCGGTAAGCGCCTTATACCGCCAATGTTGTAATGACCCCCTTAGACAGCTGAACCTTAGGACAGTCTGGGTTGAAGGGATCCACTGCCTGTGTTCCAGGGAGCATGCTCGTTGCCAGGAGAGGAGTCCCAGAGAACCGGTTGTCATCTTGGAAGGTGCCTGCTGGAGCAGGGAAGTGACTCTGTCACTCCACTGGAGATTCCTTCAGTTCTTCTGGTGCAGGATGAAGGCAGAGAGTCCTCAGAGCGGGCACACTGTGGAAACTGTTGCAGTTACTGGTTGGAGCTGAGGTTACAGGGTCAAAGTAGCCTTTCTGGACACTTTGTTGCAGTTACAGCGGTTCCTGGAGCAGTCTGCAGTTGATCCGACAGTCAGAAGCTGAAGTAGAGGTTGCAGAGGATTCCTGGAGGAAACGTGCAAACTGAATCTGAAGATGAATCCACAGGAGACTGTAGGAGGCTTGCCTGGCTTAAAGTGGGTACCAGATGGTACTTACACCTTGTGCCAGGTCCAGTTATCCCTTATCAGTAGTTTAGTAGTGTACTAGCAGCCTAGGGTGATAGAGGTAGCTATAGCAGAGCAGCTTAGGCTGAACTAGGAGACATGCAAAGCTCCTACTATACCACTTATATCATATATCACTATATCATAAGAAGCACAATACTCAGAGTTAATAAAAATAAAGATACCTTATTTTAGTGACAATGTGTCAGAAATATCTCAGAGGATATACTCCCTTAGGAGGTAAGTAAAATACACAAAATATACACACAAACCAAAATCAGGTAAGTAACAGAAAAGTAAAACACACACTTTAGAATACAATAGAATGCAATAGGGGACAATAGGCGTAGGAGCAACACAAACCATATACTCCAAAAGTGGAATGCGAAACACGAATGGACCCCAGGCCTAGTGTAGTGTGTAGAGGGTCGCTGGGAGTGTCAGAAAACACTAAGGGTGTCCAAGATACCCCACCCCAAGACCCTGAAAAGTAGTAGTAATAGTGGATTCGGCAAGGACAATGACTGACTGCAAAGCACTGAAGACGGATTCCTGGACCTGAGGACCTGTAAAGGAAGGGGACCAAGTCCAAGAGTCACGCAAGTCTATAGGGGGGGGGGGGGCAGGAGCCCACTAAACCCAAGATGAAGGTACAAAAGGGCTGCCTCCGGGTGCAAGAAGCTGAAGATTCTGCAACAATGGAAGATGCCAGGAACTTCTCGTTTGCACAGAAGATGTCCCACGGCGTGCTGGAGGATGCAGAGTTGTTTCCAAGCAGAAAGGCCGCAATCAAGCCTTGCTAGTTGCAAGAGTCGCGGTTGAAGACAATGGGTGCTGCCCGGGCCCAGGAAGGACCAGGAGGTCACCCCTTGGAGGGGGAGACAGAGGGGGCACTCAGCAAGACAGAGAGCTAATTCAGAAGCAGGCAGCACCCACCGAAGCACTTGAACAGGTGTTCAAGAAATCTGAGTATGGCGGTCATCTCATCACTACAAAGGAGGGTTCCACAAAGTCGGTGGTCAACTCAGCCTGTTCAGCAAAGAAAGACGGAGGGCTGGGGACCTGGGCTATTCTGTGCACAAAGGATTCCTTGCAAAAGTGCACAGAAGCCCTAGCAGCTGCAGTCCATGCAGTACACAGGAATACTGTCTGGCGTGGGCAGGCAAGGACTTACCTCCAACAAATTTTGACAGTAGGACCACTGGACTGTCGGGGTCACTTGGATCCAGCTCCTGTGTTCCAGGGACAACACTCATCAAGATGAGAAGGGACCCAGAGGACCGGAGATGCAGAAGTTTGGTGCCTGCATTATCAGCAGGGGGAAGTTGAAGAGAGAGATGCAGAGGAACTCTGGTGAGCTCTTGCATTTGTTATCTGATGAGAAACCCACAGGAGAGACCCTAAATAGCCCTCAGAGGAGGATTGGCCACCTAACCAGGTAAGCACCTATCAGGAGGGGCCTCTGACATGCCCTACTGGCACTGGCCACTCAGAGGCCTCCATTGTGCCCTCACACCTCGACATTCAAGATGGCAGAGGTCTAGGACACACTGGAGGAGCTCTGGGCACCACCCCTGGGGTGGTGGTGGACAGGGGAGTGGTCCCTCCCCTTTCCTTTGTCCAGTTTCGCACCAGAGCAGGGGCTGGGGGATCCCTGAACCGGTGTAGACTGGCTTATGCAAGGAGGGCACCATCTGTGCCCCTCAAAGCATTTCCAGAGGCTGGGGGAAGCTACTCCTCCCCAGCCCTTAACACCTATTTCCAAAGGGAGAGGGTTTAACACCCTCTCTCAGAGGAAATCCTTTGTTCTTCCTTCCTGGGACTGGCTGCTCAGACCCCAGGAGGGCAGAGCCCTGTCTGTGAGGTGGCAGCAGTTGTAGCTGCAGTGCAAGCCTCAGAGAGCTGGTTTGGCACTACTGGGGGTCCATGGTGGAGCCCCCGGATGCATCAGATTGGCTCTCCAATACCAAATTTGGAATGGGGGGACAATTCCATGATCTTAGATACCTTACATGGCCATATTCGGAGCTACCATTGTGAAGCTACATATAGGTAATGACCTACATGTAGTGCACGTGTGTAATGGTATCCCCACACTCACAAAGTCAGGGGAATTGGCCCTGGACAACATGGGGGCAACTTTGCTAGTGCAAGGGTGCCATCATACTTAGTAACTTTGCACCTAGCCTTCAGTAAATGAAGGTTAGATATATTGTGACTTATAAGGTACTTAAGTGCAGTGAAAATGGCTGTGAAATAGTGTGTGCACTATTTCACAATGTCTGCAGTAGCAGTCTTGTGAAAGGGTTTGTCTGAGACCCTTATGGGTGGCAAAAGAAATGCTGCAGCCCATAAGGATCTCCTGGAACCCCAATGCCCTGGGTACCTAGGTGCCATATACTAGGGACTTATAAGGGAGGTCCATTGTGCCAATTGGATTTGGAATATGAAGTCAGTAAACTATAGTGACTAATTTGGAAGTGGAGAGGGCATAAACACTGGAGTTCGGATTGGCAGAACTTCAGTGACACAGTTAAGCACTACTGACAACACACACATAGGCCACAAACTATGAGCACTGGGGTACTGGCTAGCAGGATCCCAGTGAGACAGACAAAACACACTGACAAATAGGTTTTTAACTATGAGAACTGGAGTCCTGGCTAGCAGGATTCCAGTGACACAGTAAAAACACAATGACACACTCACACAGGCCAAAAGTAGGGTTAACCATGCTAGAAAGAGGCTACTTTCTCACATAACCCCTCCTAAACAAAAGACGATAAGGCTAACCTTGGCCAGTTGAGACTTTATTGTTTAAGTGGTAATAAGCAGAGAGTAGATCTGCAATAGAGTGGTTACTCCCATCATCATCCACTGTATGGTTACTTCCCTGTGGGGATGTAAACCACCATGTTTGGAGATTTTTACCTGACCAACAGTGTAAGTGTAAATTCTCAGAGTTTCTATAGGTATGTTTTAAAGATGGGCAGTGGGATTGATCCACTGAGCCTATGTCAAATGAAGGGAATGCTAGACAGGGATGCTGTCTCACTAAAGCCATAGCTGGGCAAAAAAGGTGTTCATATGCTGTAAGAGAGAACAGGGTTGTAGTTTCTCTTGAGTTGGGTCAGGGCTGCTGTCCTATAAGCTCCAGACTAGGACATGGCTGCTGTCCTAAGTGTTTAGAGGTAGTGCAGGGCTGCTGCCCTTAAGTTTCTCTGGGAGGACTGGAGGGTTGCTCCATATTTACTAAAATAGTACAATTGTGCACATTTTCTTTAGTGGTTTGATGGAGAGGTACTTTTACCTCTCGGAGTCTGGCTCTGGTAGCTGAGGGCCCCTTTGGTACAGGTTCAACCCCAGGAGCAGTTTCTCCCACCACAGGAATGGTATTCTTAATGGCAGGGTGGGGAAGGGATACCTTGATACCCTTTTTACCTGTTGGTGGAGAGGGATCCTGAGCTTTCAAGCCTTTTTCTCTTCTTTGCTTTTTCATTTCACCAGAATTGAGAGGAAGCAATTCCTCAGGAATACCCAGCATGGATCCTAAACTCTACCTCAGCCCAACCTGAGGCCTCTGGGTCACTCCATAGGAGACAATCTGCACGTAAGCTATGTGATACCACCATATGCTTTGGGACAGTAACTCCACCCCACAGTAACTTGGAGGTGTTGTGAAGGTGACACCAAGGCCCTCATTACAACCCTGGCAGTCAGTGATAAAGCAGCGGTAATACCGCCAACAGGCCAGCAGTAAAAAAATGGAATTATGACCACAGTGGAAACTGCCCACACAGCCACTTTAAAACAACAAGCACCGCAGTGGTAACAACCAACAGCCAGGCAGAAGACAATGTTCCGCCCACTGTACTAAGACAGGCCTATCTGCCACCTTTTACGGGGCGGTACCAATGACATTAAAAGCACGGCGGAAACAGTACACAGAATGCAAAGGACCCACCTATGGAGACTCGAGGAAGAACCACAACGCCGAGTTGCACATCTTCCCCATGCTTGTATACCTCTTCATGCATAACGAACATCAACGCCGGCTAAGATAACCACAGTGAGTACTGCCGCCTACAACACAAGGCAGGGGGGAGAAAAAGAGAGTGACACACACATGCAACACAAAACATCCCCAACACCATACACACAATCAGATGCAATACCATGACATACCTAACCTGTACCCATCAGAAATAATGCAACGACAAAAGGAATTGATTAAAGTGAGTGTAATAAGATAAATAAATAGAAATATGTGCTTCAAAATCAAAACAGTATGTACAGATATACAAATAGAGGGACACTGCCCAGTCCTCAATGTCTGTGGGCCACAGGGCCACATCACATAGGCCAAGGCCCCAACTCACTCCTGCAACAACACGGAGAGAACACTGCAGGGGTATCAGGTCGAAAATACACGGGCACCTCAGGGGGAACAGGGATTGGGGGGGCACCTCAACCGGAAGATGGCACAAATCCACAGTCTCTCAAGTGGGTGGTTTGCCCACTGCTTGGTCCTGGGGAGTGCAAAGCCACAGTCTCTCAAGTGGATGGTTTACCTACCGCTTGGTCCTGGGGAGTGCAAGGCCACAGTCTCTCAAGTGGGTGGTTTGCCGACTGCTTGGTCCTGGGGAGTGCAAAGCCACAGTCTCTCAAGTGGGTGGTTTGCCCACCGGTTGATCCTGGGGAGTGCAAGGCCACAGTCCCACAAGTGGGTGGTTTGCCCACTGCTGGGTCCTGGGAAGTGCAAGGCCACAGTCTCTCAAGAGGGTGGTTTGCTCACTGCTTGGTCCTGGGGAGTGCAAGGCCACATTCTCTCAACTGGGTGGCTTCTCCACTGGTTCTGGAGGGAGCCTTGTGCCTAGTGTGCTTCATCCTGGCAAGGAGGGGGTGAGTGGATGGCTTCTTCCACTGGTTCTGGAGGGGGCCTTGTGTCCAGTTTGCTTCATCCTGGGAAGGAGGGGTGAGTGGATGGCTTTTTCCACTGGTTCTGGAGGGGGCCTTGTGCCCAGTGTGCTTCATCCTGGGAAGGATGGGGTGAGTGGATGGCTTATTCCTCTGGTTCCGGCGGGTGCCTTGTGCCCAGTGTGATTCATCCTGGCAAGGAGTGGGTGAGAGGATGGCTTCTCCACTGGTTCTGGAGGGGGCCTTTTACCCAGTGTGCTTCATCGTGGCAAGGAGGGGGTTAGTGGATGGCTTCTCCACTGGTTCTGGAGGGGGCCTTGTGCCCAGTGCGCTTCATCCTGGCAAGGAGGGCGTGAGTGGATGGGTTATCTACTGGTTCTGGAGGGGGCCTTGTGTCCAGTGTGCTTCATCCTGGGAAGGAGGCGTGAGTGGATGGCTTCTTCCACTGGTTGTGGAGGGGGCCTTGTGCCCAGTGCGCTTCATCCTGGCAAGGAGGGGTTGAGTGGATGGCTTCTCCACTGGTTCTGGAGGGGACCTTGTGCCCAGTGTGCTTCATCCTGGGAAGGATGGGGTGAGTGGATGGCTTCTTACAATGGTTTGGAGGGGGCCTTGTGTCCAGTGTGCTTCATCCTGGGAAGGATGGGTTGACTGGATGGCTTCTTCCACAGGTTCTGGAGGGGGCCTTGTGCCCAGTGTGCTTCGTCCTGGCAAGGAGGGGTTGAGTGGATGGCTTCTCCACTGGTTCTGGAGCTGGCCTTGTGTCCAGTGTGCTTCGGCCTGGCAAGGAGGGGGTGAGTGGATGGCTTCTCCACTGGTTCTGGAGGGGGCCTTGTGCCCAGTGTGCTTCTTCCTGGAAAGAATGTGTGGTGATGAGATGGCTTCTTCCACTGGTTCTGGAGGGGGCCTTGTGCCCAGTGTGCTTCATCCTGGCAAGGATGGGGCGAGTGGATGGCTTCTCCACTGGTTCTGGAGGGGGCCTTGTGCCCTGTGATGCAGTACTTGGAGAGTTCAAGGTCACTGTCTCTCACCTGGGTGTCATGCATACAGTATTTGCAGGGTCCAGGACGCACTACAGCCCATGGAGGCAGGACTACACACTGCTGCTCGGCGGTGATGGCTGCTCAGTAGTGGCAAAGGCGATGCTGGTGTTGGGGATGCCAGTGGTGGGGTGAGGCTCCATCCCTTCCCCTACAGCCTCGGACGGCTGCCCACTGGGGCTGCTGGCGGCGGTGCTGGTGGCAGTGCAGGTAGTTGTGGGGGAGGCTCCAGACCTTCACCTGCAGCCTCAGATGGCTGCCCACTGGGGCTGCTGCTGCTGGTGGTGGTGCAGGCAGTAGTGCTGGTGGCACTGCTGGAGGCAGCGCAGGCAGTGGTGGGGGGAGGCGCCAGCCCTTCCCCTGCAGCCACGGACGGATGCCTACTGGGGCTGCTGATGCTGGTGGCGGTGCTGGTGGCGGTGCAGGCAGTGGTGGGGGGAGGCTCCAGCCCTTCCCCTGCAGCCTCGGACGGCTGCCCACTGTGGTTACTGCTGCTGGTGGCGGTGCAGGCCATAGTGGAGGGAGTCTCCAGCCCTTCCCCTGCAGCCTCGGATGGCTGAACTGCCATGGTTGGTGGTGGGGGTTCAGATTCAGTCCCAGCACTAGGCCTCCTGTCCTTCCTGCCTGCAGGTGCAGTCCCCATACCCTTCCCTTTCACAGATCATGGTGCCTCCTTGCCCTTCCCCTTGGCAGCTGGTGGTGCCTCATTGCCCTTCCCATTGGCAGCCAGTGGTGCCTCCTTGCCCTTCCCCTTGGCAGCTGGTGGTGCCTCCTTGCCCTTCCCCTTGGCTGCTGGAGGTGACTCCTTGCTCTTCCCCTTGGCATCTGGTGGTGCCTCATTGCCTTTCCCTTTTGCAGCTGGTTCAGGCACACTTTCAGTGCTGATGGCTGGTTCCCTGGGGGCTCTCCCACCTGCAGTAGCTGTCTACACTACGGTGGCCGTTGACTGGGGGCCGAGGTGCTCGTCTGGGTTTTGGCCACCCTGGCCCAATGTGAAGGATGGGGGGTAGGGAAGAGGTCAACGGTGGAGAGGGAAAGCTTCTTACGGACACTGGGGCGGGAAGAGGGAGAAGGTTTGAGAGTGGAGGAAGAAGGAGTGGTTGTAGGAGGTATCTGCTGTGTTTGGGTGCAGGTGCATGGGCTGGATGCTGTTGTGAGGTGGATGTGTTGGGTGTCAGCGTGCATGCATTTGTGTACTTTGGGAGGTGGGGGCACAGATACAGTGGTAGAGGACACAGGAGACGCGTGCATGGATGTGGGGTGGTGACTGCCAGTGAGGGGTATGTAGTGATAGACGTGATGGCGATAGTGGAAGTGGATGAGGATGTAGTGAATGCAGGTGTGAGTGGAGACGCTACTGGGAGGGTGGTGGAGGAAGACGAGGAGGGGACACAGTGGAGGCAGTGGATGTTGGTATGCTTGCATCTGGATGGTGTTTTTGTGAGTGCCTGTGGGATGATGTGTGGTGCTTGTGTTTGCCTGAGCCACTCCTGTGTGTTGTCTTGGGTGCATTCTGGTCTGAATGTGTGCTTGGGATAGGTTGGGGTTGAGGGGAATGGGACAGGGTAGAGGAAGTTGGAGGGGAGGCTTGAAACAGGGACAATGGCTGCCATCAGGGAAGAGGCCAGAGCCTGGATTGATCTCTCTTGGGCTGCCATGCCAGAGTGAATGCCCTCCAGTAATGCATTTGTTTGTTGCAAATGGGCTGCCAGCCCCTGGATTGCGTTCACTATGGTTGACTGCCCAATAGAGATGGATCTCAGAAGGTCAATAGCCTCCTCACTCAGGGCAGCTGGGCTAATTGGGGCAGAGCCTGAGGTACCTGGGGCGAAGAAGATGCCCACTCTCCTACGTGAGCTAGCACAGGAAACACACTGAGGGGCCGCTGGGAGGGTGGTGCTGGTATGGGGGTGGGAGCTGTCCCATTGGTGCCTTCAATGTCAGAGGATTTGGCCTCCAGAGCCCTGTGTGATGCATCTCCCTCCGTCGCCGGTGCCTTTGCTCCTCCGCCAGATGATGCTAATGCACATAAGGATAGGGTGCCAAAACAAAAAGTAGGGGGAAGAGACAAAGGATACACTTGGTCAATGACAGCAACAACACCCCTTTTGGGGTACACAACACACACACAGGGAACAGCCCTACGCACTAGGCAAAGCACTACCAGTCACAATGCTAGTCACCAGGCCATGGACAAGAATACCTAACGCCAATAACAGCATACCTGACACCCACAGACCCCTGTCCAGTAGTGGGTGCCTACTAGCTTGGTAAGAGGTGGTTCTCAACAGCCCCTGCCCAACATGGGACCTTCCCTGCAATGCCCGGCCTGGCCTAGGGGCACCCACAGGCCCACATCCCTCACCCGGAGACCACCCCACCACGCGCAAGTAGTATATTGGGAAACTGTAGTCACCCCTTTGGGCTGCTGTTATGCCCTCAAGCGCTCATCCAGCTCCGGATAGGCCACCACCAGTATGCAGGCCATCAGGGTGGTCAGGTTTGGACGGGCACCCCTTTCTCATTGGGAGGCCATCCCCAGCTGGGCCTCTTCCTTGCCCAGCATCTCAGGTCCTCCAACTGTTTGCGGCAGTGGGTGCTCCGCCTGCCGTAGACCCCCAAGGTCCTCACGTCCTTGGAGATGGCACGCCCTATACCCTTTTTCTGATGGGCACTGACCTGCGGGAAAAGAAACATAGAAAAAGGTATCAGTCATACTGTCCGGCCTGTTGTACTCATGGCCCACCATAACCCTCACATCCCCTTAGGCACAGAAAGTGCCCACCATACATGCAGCACACCGTCCAGAACCCTTCCATCAACCCCCCCACACGAGGCCCTCACACACAGTACTCTATGCATTCATGCTCCTTGCATCGTGCTCACAGTGTATTCACCTGTTGACCTGGAGGCCCATACAGCATTTGGTGCTGGGGTAGGACCCCATCCATCAGTCTCTCCAACTCCACAGCAGTGAAGGCATGGGCCATTTCCCCAGTGACATGAGCCATGGTCGGTTCCAGACATAGGTCACAGCAGCATTTGCAGTGTAGGTCCTCTTCTGTTGAAGGTCAGGTAACAAGTGAGTGAACAGATAGAAACTGGCATTCACGTCCACGGTTGTGCGTACCGTCACTGCCGGCGTACATCACCATTGGCCACTGTAACCCATAGGGCCTAATGAAAACCAATGAGGAGTTGCACGGCATTACTCAACCGCCTCCATCAACGGCGCACAATGTCAGTGGCATAGCCTCATTTCCACATGTCCATCCACACAGGACAGGCAGGCGCCATTTCAGGTGGGCAGGCCATGGCACCTAACTGCGTCACAGTTCACATAGGCACCATTTTGCCCTATCCAACAACATACTGTTACAGTCACAACATGCAATGCAGTGTAGTGTTTGGAAATGTGGAATACTGACCAGCTGCTCACTATTTTGCCCCCTAGATTACAACCTCTGTGGATGAATAGGAGATGGCCAACATCCCCCCATGTACAGACCCGTGGTGGACTTGCCAACAATGGAGTACAGGCACATTATCCTTGCCTATAGACTGGATAGGGCCACAATCACAGAGCTGTGTGCCCAATTGGAGCTAGACCTGATATCTGCTATCCTTCACCCCACTGGGATCCCCCCTCTTGTGCAAGTCCTATCTGTTCTCCATTTCTTGGAAACTGGTTCCTCCCAAGTGACAGTGGGCTTGGCAGCAGGAATGTCTCAGCCAATGTTTCAATAGTACTGACCAGAGTGTAGTCTGCCCTGATTAAACACATGTACAGCTACATTGTTTTCCCACAGGTGGAGGATTTGGCCACAGTGAAAGCTGACTTACATGCAATGGGACATATCCACAATATTTTTGGGGCTATTGATGGTATACATATTGCATTTGTCCCCCCTGGAGAAATGAACAGGTGTTCAGAAATCGAAAGAGCTTTCACTCAATAAATGTGCAGATGGTGTGCCTGGCAGACCAGTACATCTCCCATGTCAATGCTAAGTATCCTGGGTCTGTGCATGATGCCTATCTCCTGAGGAATAGCAGCATCCCATATGTGGTGGCTCAACTCCAGAGGCATTGGGTGTGGCTCCCACCCAGTGCATGTTGGTGTAAGGGCATGGCGTTGGCCATAAGAGTTAGTGTTTGGCTAACAGGTATCCCTCGATATTTGCATGTGACTCTGGTTACCCCAACCTCTCATGGCTACTGACCCCTGTGAGGAATCCCAGGACAAGGGCAGAGGAAAGTTACAATGAGGCACATGGGGGAACAAGAAGAATCGTAGAAAGGACATTCAGCCTCCTGAAGGCCAGTTTGCGTTGCCTCCATCTCACTGGTGGATCCCTGTACTACTCACCCAAGAAGGTCTGCCAGATAATTGTGGCATTCTGCATGTTGCATAACCTTGCGTTGAGACGCCAGGTGCCTTTTCTGCAGGAGGATCAGGCTGGAGATAAGCGTGTGGCAGCAGTGCACCCTGTGGACAGTGAAGATGAGGAGGCAGAGGATGAGGATGAGGACAACAGAACAGCTATTATATGACAGTACTTCCAGTGACACACAGGTAAGACACTGTAACTTCACTTTTCATTGACAGTTTTGTATTTGACATTGTACATGGCAGGCAGATTCTCCCAATTCTATGGCTACTTACTGTACCCTTTGGCATCTCTGTGTTCAGATATACGTGCCCCACTCTGGCACCTGGTGTGTTGACTGCAGCCAACTACAGGTCATTCCTTAGTATACATTACTGTACGGTTGTATTGCAGTGTTTAAACCTTGTTTAACGAATACACAGTTAAATCATTTGACATACTCCATACTTGTATTTTTTCAAAGGGTGTTTATTTAAGTGCTAATAAGTAGTGGGGGATGTGCAATGGGCTGGGGTGATGGTGGAGGAAAGTCCAGGATAGAGTCCAGTCTATTTGTATTACAGGTGCATTGTCCAAGGGAGCATAGGAAGGGGAGCAATGGCAGTTCAAGGTGGACAGGGTGACAGAGTGGGACACAAGGGTGACAATCAGGAGAGTCTTATTTCCTGACGTGGGTCTTGGCAATGTTCTCTGGTTTCTACCTGGATCGCAGAGACCGTTTGCGTGGTGGTTCTCCTTCTGCAGTGGGAGGGGTGCTGGTGGCCTGTGGTTCCTGTGGCGGGGCATCCTGTCCACTAACGGCAGCAGAGGTGGAGGGCTGTTCATTGGTGTGGCTAGTGTCAGGGGCCCAGTGGTATGCCACTGCATCCCTCATGGTGTTGGCCATGTCTGCCAGCACCCCTGCAATGGCGACCAGGGTGGTGTGGATGTCCTTCAGGTCCTCCCTGATCCCCAGGTACTGTCCCTCCTGCAGCCGCTGGGTCTCCTGCAACTTGTCCAGTATCTGGCCCATCGTCTCCTGGGAATGGTGGTATGATCCTAGGATGTTGGTGAGTGCCTCCTGGACAGTCGGTTCCCTGGGCCTGTCCTCCCCCTGTCACACAGCAGTCCCCCCAGCTTCCCTGTTGTCCTGTGCCTCTGTCCCATGAACCGTGTGCCCACTGCCACTGACCCCAGGTCCCTGATCGTCCTGTGTTTGTGGGGTTGCCTGGGGTCCCTTTAGTGGTGGACACACTGCTAATTGACATGTCCTGAAGACAGAGGTATGGGCCCGCTGGGTGGGTGCTGTGCTGGTATTTACTGAAGGGGAGACATTGTGGTGTTATGGGACTGAGCCTCATGGTCATTAACAAAGAAGTGTGCCGTGTGAGGAGACATAAAGGGGAAGCCCTCTGGTGAGAGAGCCATGGGGATTCCTAGCTCCAGGTGTGAAGACATTATATTGCAATTCTCCATGTTACAGAGGTGATGCATTGAAAATGAATAGGAGGTGGCTCTAAAAATTAAATATGGCTGGTTAATTATGTCTAATTTGTTAAAAGATAAGTTCAAACTTTGTTGACATACTTTGACTGAAGAAGAAAGTTGATGATGGGGTCTTTGGCTTCTAATGAGGATTTATCGTGCAGGATATATAGGGCCACATTGAAGAAAAGTGGCACTGCACCAACTGCAGTGCCACTTTTCTTGCACCCCTTAGCGCGCCCTAATGCCACTATGGCGGTAGTTAGGGAACAAGCGGAAGAATTTTTGACGCTAGTTTGGATCTTTGCAAGTTTAGTGTCAAAATCCTGCAAAGCCCATCATGAAGAATGGTGTGCCTCCTTTTAACGCCTGCCATGAGCAGGTGTTACAAATGCAGGAAAAAATGACACAAAGAAATCTCTTAGGGTTCTTTGTGCCATTTTGTTTTGCCCATCTAACAGGGGAACGCCCCCTTGCATACATTATGCATGGCACATGCATAATGTAGCGCAAAGTGTTACAAAGTGGCGCAATGCACTAATTTCTCCACTTTGTAAATCTGGCAATGCGTTTTTGGCCTTCTAACGCCATATTAACGTCAATCTACACTAATGTGTCATTAGATAGTGTAAGGAGCTCTTAAATCTGCCCTATATTTTTTTTACAGAGAATCCAACCATAATTTTTCCAGTATCAATGATGTGGTAATACCGCACCCAGTATTGTCGTTACAAGGTGAAATACAGCACCATTTCTGGCATTTACTGGTTTTGGCCCTGAAAGGGGAAATAACATGCAGCACTTGCCAATTCTGCACTTTTTTCCACTAGTTTTTCTTGATCACTCAGCTGGACTTATATCCTATTTGCTTTCAGTAAATAGACGTGGGCATGTAAATACTACCCAACTTGCAATCCTATCTCAGACGAAAAGCAGGTGTTATGGGCCTAAACAGTAGCACCAAGTCAGTTGTAACTGAATGGTGTATGTTCACGACTAGAAAACTCTGTAATAACTATTTAAAATTCTGAGAGCACTGTCCAAATTCAATAACTCAGGGTTTATCTGATGTCGAGACTTTGCGGTATCTGCTTTATCTTTTACTTGGTCACAAAGAGGTCGCATTTAAAACGGGGAAAACCGCTACTAGTGCTACCATGTATAACCCAAAAGAAAAAAAATCCAGCTCACAGATTTTCTAACCAATGTTGAGATAACCTTATGCATATTAACGTTGGATGCCCCCATGGACGTCATTTAGGTGTCACCAGGGGTCGTAGTTGCGACCCCTGTCTTGCCCCTTGTGACCCCTGCGACTGCCTTTGGTACCCCTGGTCTCGGAGGTGGCAAAATCGGTGACTGAAAGACAGGGGCAGCTCGACCTAACGGACAGACGTAGGTCGGAACTCCACTTTCCTGGCCTTCTCTCGGTTTTTGATTACACTAACGGAGAATATTATTCTTCACTATTGGTATAATAAAACATGAGTACATTCTGCTGGTATACGACAATATATGGCAGGCAAATGGCGTATGATGTCATTTCTGCTACTACTGGAATTTTGGTGAATTGACGCCCATGGATGCCCTGCACATCTCCTTATTAATATTTCAATTAAATAACTTTTGAAAGTCAGCTTCTTTGGTGCACACACAATGCACAAATCCATTACTGTCGAGTTCAGACCACGGATTGTTTCCCTTTGCTAAGGATTCTGAAGACAATTCTGAAAAGTGTCTAACACCATGATTATACTTCATCCTTCAACAACACATTCGTATTTCCTAGGTCCTCGTCTCATTGTCCATGTCACTTCACGGTCTTAATTTTTTTCTTTACAGTAACCTTCCAGAATTTTCAAAAAATATCTTAAAAGTCAATATCCTAAAACTGAATTGAACATGTACACCCTACAATTCCTGATAAAATGATAGCTATATGTATATGTCAAAAATGCTGATATAAGTAACTTTTCAATGATCCATTTTAACTTCTAGAGCGGAGTAACTGGATATACCGCGTGGATTTATGCTTTCGAAATAAAATTGACTGCAGAATTTGTCAAAGTCAGAGACCCTCATGCACGGACACACTTCAGGATGAGAGCATTTTAGAAGGTGGCGTTGCTGCAGACTGCTCTCCCTGCAAAACACTGAGGTGATTGTCAAGGAAGGCTGGGGTGTTCAGTGTCAGAAATCTGAGATGTATTTTTGCCATCCTTTCACCTTAGAACTAGCCTACGATGCTAATGGCCCTTGATTCTGTAGCTGGCTGGTCTATGGAAAGTATTGCCCCAATGCACCAGTATGAATGCTTATAAACTAAAATCCTAGGAAACAGTAATATGTTCAAGAGATCACAATCGCAGGCCTTTCACAATGGGTACATTTTCTGTTTTCTCATGGCGGATATGAAGGAGTTCAAAAGTCACACCCATGTTTCCAACACTCTAGGAGGCCCTCTAAGTCTTATCTATGGACATTAGTTTCTCCTTTGACAATACAGAGACCATTACATTTTCTGTTTAACATTCTTACAGTGAATAGTGCTGGCATGATACAGTAGGCCCCAAAGTCCTTGCATTTTTATTTTTCTATAGCAAGCACATATTTACTTTGTACTATATGATCACCATTGTTTCGAGGGTATATTTGACCATACTGTATATTGCATAGATATTTTGCTTATCAAACTATTTCGAATCTCAATGCGCTTGCTTGATTTAACAATTGACTGTAACTTTTTTTCTTGCATATTTGCTTAAGGGGCACAACTTTTTGAGTGGATCTTTTGTCCATTAACATTTAAGATCCCAGTGTAAATACTAGTGGCAAAAATTGATTTCAGGTTTGTTTGCATCTAAGAGAAAAAACATGGGTTTAGCAATCATTAGTTTGCCTATTTTGTACCTGTACATCATGTTTTGCTTTGCCTCATATAGTAAAGCTTTAAGAAAAAAATTCAATTGATATTTGAATATTGAGAACTCCAGTGAACTTCATTGAATATTGATAAGAACCAAAAAGAAAACTGGAAAATGAATAATCATAATACTCATCATTAACATGAGAATGAATTGCTAGGCCTATAATCTGTTGTTGCTTGAACATTTAAAAGCATGCTGTGAACTCTGTCTTACCCGTGCTGCAGTACTTGCAAAACTTGCCAGGCTGGCACAATTGTTTTGTTAAATGTTTCTTCTATAACCTCTTCTTGACTTGTGAAAAGACACAACGTTCTTTAAAACAATAGAACCAGTAATACTTACACCCTTACCCCCTGGCAAACTGCTTTGGAATGCGCTGATGTGTGTTTAGAAAATAACATTTTGCTTTAGTATGAAATATTAACATTAAATAAATGATGGGAATAGAGTTTATGTTATACTAATGTATGCAAAAAACATTGGTCCGGATTTAAGAAAAGTTGTGCTGTACACAGTGCAGCACCACTTTTCTTGCACCCCCTTAGTGCCCTCCTACCACCACCATGTGTGCGCCGTATTTAAAATACGGTGCACCATGGCACAGGGTAGGAGGCAATAGCGTCATCTTCTTTTTACGCTATTGATGTACTCTGCAGGAGTACCCCAACATTTTGGCTCTACTCTTGCAGAGTACATAGGGGCCCAATATAAATAATGGAAGCCCCTTTTAACGCCTTCTCTGAGCAGGCATTAAAAGTGTTGAACAAAATGGTGCAAGGAAATCTCTTAGATTTTCTTGTACATTTTCTTGGCCCCCTAAAGGGGGAACTCCACCTTTGCATACATTATGCTTGGCAAAGGCATAATGTAGCACAAAGGTTTACAAAGTGGCTCAATGCATGCATTGCGCTAATTTGTAAATATGACGTGGGGAAAATGACACTTTAGCGCAACCTTAGCATAAAAAAAATGACACTATGGCAGTACTAAGGTGGCACTAGAAGCGCTTAAATCTGCCCCACTGTTCCTACAGATATGAAGAGCATATGAGAAAGGAAGCTCATGTATCCAATCTTTGCTATCCAACAAGACAATGCATTTTCTACTGTTTCAACATCTCAAGAAAACCATTACATTGTTATCAATTGTATTGATCAAATTTATTATAAAAGGTGTCTTAGGTAAAGACAAAATAGATCCTCTTCAGAGGGTAGAAGCAGATGGCAGATGATGACAAGAGAGATGAAAGATTTCTTCAGAGAGCTGACTGACCGATCAAGAACAACAGCGAAGCGACCACTGTGTCTTGACCACTAATTCTCGCCACTGCTGATGTTGGAGCTGAGAGTTGTAGGTAACTAGTGAGCACTATTTGCAAAATATAGAGGATGTGAGGTGAAATTTTAGAGAGACAATACTGAGTTTATTAGTTTAAGGAAGTAGTATCAAGTTTAGAAAGACTTGTGGAAAATGTCTGGCTACTGAGACAGAGTTATTGATTCTGCTACAGAGATTGTATTAGGCCTTAGAGAGAGTTGATAAAATGTTTCAGAATAGTATGATAGTTGTAAGCACATGAAACATATAACTTTGAAAATCTTGTTTAATGTAACAGACTGAGGGGCGTGGTCATGCCATTGACCAAGATGGCCGCACGGCGGTAAAGTTCGTGCAGTGTCTGCCAACAAACCGCAGAGACTGGCGGTTGCCACACACCGAAGTCTGCAGCAACAAAAGTGCAGTGAGGAGAAGGGAGTGCGGGAGTACTGAACATGGGCGCTGCTAACTCTTCGGCCCCGGCCTGTTGGCCTGTGCACTTCGGAGGCCCCGATGCAACAGGGGCCTTGGGTGAACCTGAGGAGTGGGGCCTGCAGGTGTCACGGTGCCGTCTAGGGTGGTCGTTGCAGGCCGATTCCCACCCCCCCCCCAGGACCAAAGTGTGACTGGTGGGGGGAAGTGTAGGCCCGCCGGGCCTGTATGGCAGTGAATGCTGGATGCGGCGACCTCGTGCTGAGGTCATTTGTGGTGTCACAATGCCCATGGGGGGGCGACCAGTAGCGTGTTCTGCTACTGTGAGCCCTGGCCGTGCTGCTGTTGCGAGGGCAAATGATGGTGGCGGGGGTGGTCACTGGTGCCACCTGCCAGGCTGGTGAACCCTTGGAGGTTGCTGCATGCCTGCTGCAGACTTGGCTAGCCCAGGGACCAGTTCCTATGCTGTCATTTCTAGTTGGATAATCAGAATCTGGGTCTGATCTATTTCCATAACGTGCACCAGATATATCTTGCTATTGCGATGGACCCCGATTAAGTGGCTCAGACGGCCTGAGTGATAGTTCTCTGTCCTGGCTTCCCAGGGCCCTGGGTGTTGGAGTGCGTGATCTGCTGGCACTCAGAGCCACTGCAGGCTGCTCTGAGTGGCAGTGGTAAGGCCCCATGAAGCCATAGGCCGTAGTGACCCAGCGTACGCTCCTCTGCAAAAAGAGAAGGCAGGCGGACATGGCATCCACCCTACCTGGGATGCTGGCACAGCCCGAGATGATTTGGTGAAGGACCGTGTAATCGGAGTGGAGGATATTCTGCTGGAGCTGCGGGCTGGGTTCTGCACCATAGACACCAGGTTTGATTTGCTCACCTCCCGTTTGGATAACATGGGAATCAGGATGGACAAACCTCAATCACACCTGGAGAGTGCGGAGGGCTGCATCTCTGCTATTGAGTATGACACAATAGTGTTAAAAAAGTACATCGAGAAAGTGGAGGTGGGTTCAAAACTATGGCTATTAAAAATGAGGATTTGTAAGCACGGGGCTGCAACAACTTGTGCATAGCTGGTATCTCGGAGTCCACCAACACTGTCCAGCTGGACTTGTTTGTCGAGAACCTATTAACAGAGCTGCTGGGATGACAAAGTTTCACATCCACCTTTGTGGAAAGGGCTCACCGCACCTTAGGCCCTCAGCCCCCATGGGGTGCCGGCCCATCTGATTATCGCACGACGTCTGAAATATGGGGACCTCAACACTGCCTTCCAATTGGCCAGAGAGAAGGGCCCTTTACAGTAGTAGGGAGTGGTAGTCTCCCTCTTTCCTGACTTCACGCACACGGTACAGGAAGCCAGGTGGAAATTTTCAGAGGTCAAGGCTGCAATCCTCTCTGAACGATATGGCATGCTATACCCAGCTAGGCTGAGAGTTGAAGTGAATGGTAAACAGCGATATTTCGATAACCCTAAGCATGCCATGGCTTTCTGTAAACAGGTTCCTTGGCTCAGTGGATCGCCCCATAGGTCTCCCAGTGACCGCAACAACCTGGATGGCAGGCCTGCCTAGAGCATGGAACTTTTGCCCCCTGACTAGAATGTGCTGGTTGATCCAGGGTCCTCATCTTGTTGCCTTAACAATAAATCCCCCAGAACCATGAACAGTGCCACGTTTCTGCTCTGTAACTTTTACAGGAGATTTCATAATAGACCGGGTACTCCCATTCCACTTTGATATTCCTGCTATTGAACTGGGAGTTCTCTGTGGCGATGTTGTCATGCTCCCATGGTTTTATACCATGATACCTGTTCTGTGCTGTAATTGGTTTTGGTATGTGGTGCCACTTGGCATTTTTAGGCCGGGTGTGGGTGGGAGGAGGCCCGTTCTACCTCAATGGGGTGGGTGTTGATATGTTGTTTGGTTTTGCAGTGCAGTGTACTGGTACTCCTAACCGCTTTGTACATGGCCGCTTATATCCAACATGCGAGGGCTGACGCCTCAGCGGTGAGAAACTCATTAGAGCTCCAAATCATGTCCTGGAACATACATGCACTCAACAACCCCCACAAGGGCAAATTGGTGCTGCAATACCTTCACTGATATGCGGTGCAGATTACTTTTTTACAGGAGACTCATCTCCACAATGGTGCTTTTGCATCCACATGGGGCCCACATCACTATTTTTCTAGAAACAGCACTTACTCCCGGGAGGTGTGCATCTTGGTGCATAAAAATGTACAGTTTAAGTCATTGTTGACATGGTTGGATAGTGATGGTAGATATGTGATGGTAATGGGGCTATTAGATAATCATAAGATTTTGCTTGTAAACATCTATGCACCCAACACAGACACTCCAGAATTCCTTCAAGATCTCCACACACGGATAGATCGCTTTGACGTACAACATCTACTGATGGGTTAGGATTTCAACATAGCAAGGAACCGCACACTTGACACCACTTCCCATGCTCCGACGTCTAAACCTCGCTCACTTCGGGCACCTCTGGATCTTTGCAGCACTTTGGCACTTCATGATCCATGGTGACATCTTGGTAGAGGCAGCCTGGCCGACACCTTCCATTCAGCGCCTCAAGGCATCTGGTCGTATATTGACTATTGGTTTATCACTCTATTGCACATTGGGTCACAGTGGTTAAACACTTGCCCCCTACACTGTCCGATCACTCACCGGTCACTATCTCCAAAGCCAGCAGTGCTAGGAAATTCTGGACGTTTACGGATATGACACTACTGGACGCTCCATTTTGTGCAGCTTTAAGGAATGCAATTCTAGAATTTGTTTCAGTTGAATGAGGGCTCTGAGGGCACCTGGGCGGTGCTATGGTATGCCTTTAAGGCATATGCAAGAGGTGTTTGCATATCCACACACATCAGTATACCAAGAGAAATAGTCTGAGAGCTGGCAGTGGTGGAGGTGCAGCTCTCTGATATTGATCATGTGATGGAGCCCACTGAGATTACCCCTCCACTACATTGTCATAAGCTTTTGCTTGATGAGTTTGATACTGTAGTGGACAGGGGGATGCAATACATGGGCAGGTATGCTAAAGCCCGTAGATAGGGTGATGGGGAAAGGCCCGGCAGGTTGCTGACAAGGCTGATAAGACCATCCTACACAGCTTCCCACATGTTAGAAATTAAAAGGCCAGATGACAGCAAGCAGTCAGTACCACCAAGATTCAGGCAGAGCTCTACACATACTATTCTGATCTGTATACAGCACTGCCAGGTCCGGTATTGCAGGAGTATCTTGATGAAATCGTTATGGTATGGCTGACTGCTGCTCAACAACAATGTCTCAGTGAGCCTTTTTCTATCGAGGAGGTGGAACAGGCTATTGACTCGCTTGGGGGGATGTGCACTCTGGGTCTGGATGGACATACTGGTTGTTTTACAAAACATACAAAGATATACTTAGTCTGCACCTTATATCAGTCTATGCTGAGGCGATGGAATCCGGGGACCTCCCTGAAACCATGCAAGAGGCAGTAATTACACTTTTACCCAAGCCTGTTACATTGCAGGTCATACTGACCTCTTTCTCTATTAAACTTTGACAATAAAATTCTGGCCAAGTTGATTGCCTTCCACCTCTCCCTCTTACTGAATGAGATCATCTCCCCTGCTCAGTCTGGATTTGTGCCACACCACTGCACCAGCATCAATGTTCGCACCGTTTTCTTGGTGCTAAATAGAATATCTCCAGAGGTGCCGGCGGCGATTTCTCTTTTGGATGCTGAAGAGGCTTTCGACTCCCTCGAGTGGCCCTTCTTATACACTGTACTCAGCAAGATTGGGTTCCCTTGCGGTTATACCAAGTTGATATCCTTACTATCTTCACAACCCACTGTGGCTATACAGCTCAATGGTGTCCTATCCCCCTTTTTCCCTATCACACGTGGTAGGTGACAGGGGTGCCCATTGTCCCCACTGCCTTTCATTTTCATAGATCCCTTGGTACGACATTTGAGGTGGGGAAACATGCACAGGGGGCTGCAAATTGCTTGAGCGCCTTTCCTGGTGTCGCTGTACACCAGTGATATGTAAATTGAATTCTCCTTCCAGACATTAATCTTACTCCAATATTGGTTTAGGTAAATTGTTTTGGTAAATTTTACAGCTTACACATAAATTGGAAGAAGTTGGATCTTTTCCCATTGACTGACATCTCTCACCTACCTGTGGCGGAGTTACCCATGCGCTGGTGTCATGAATCTGTGAAGTACTTAGGCATCTACATCCACAGAGACAAGGAGTAGGAGATATGGTTAAACTACGGGCCTGCAATTGAGCGATTCAGGGGCATATTGATACTCTATTTGCACCAAATTTGCATAATTTTTGTACGCAAATTTGGTGCAAACCTAACTCCATATTTATAGACACAGCTAACGTCAAAATATTGGAGTTTGCACCATATTTTAGATGTGTGAACCTACCTTGAGTTAATGGGATGCAAGCTAGGTATTGCCATATAGAAATTGATGCTATTCTCAAAGCCTCATATTTATCCCCGTACTAAAATGACTCACAGTTGGGAGGAGGGGCTAAATAATGGTGCAAAGCCTGGGTCAGATAAGGCATTAGGGGACCTGTGGACCCATTTCCATGGTCAGACACCATAGAATGAGTCCAGAGGTGCCCTCCCAAGTCCCCTGGAGCACCCACACCAGAGGGACACCGGAGGATGAGGGACTCCATCCCAGGTAAGTAAAGTAAGTATGGGTAAGTATTTCTTTTTTTTATTTATAGTGCCATCGGGGCCCAAATTGGGGCTACCTGCATGGCACAGGGTGCAATGGCCATGCTGAGGGGACTCTTGTCCCCTGTGCTGGCCATTGGGGTGGTGGACATGACTCCTGTCTCTCATAAGGCAGGAGTCATGTTTTTGGTTGTTGTGCACCAGGAAATGGCACTAGTCTTGTTAGAGGCATTTTTTTTTGCCTCAAACCAGGCTAGGGCCATTTCCTGGTGCACAACCCCCTCCTTCCCTACTGCTCCCCCCCATCCGACTAGCATCTTCTTCTAAGGCGCTAGCCCAAGCTTAACGCCAGCTTGCGCCATTCTATAAATACAGCTTTTGGCTGGTGCTGTGGAATGGTACAAGCCGGTGCTATACTTTTTGCCGTCAAACTGCGTTTGCATAGTTTTTCATCCAAAAGTATATATATGGGCCTTACTCCCCAGGTGAACAGGTGGATGAAGCTGCCGCTCTCCATGGCAGGTCAGATAGCACTCGTTAAAATTGTGGTTCTTCCACAACTTTTGTACCTTTTTATGAACATCCCGGTTCCGCTTAATAATTCCTTTTTTTGTGACACTCTGTGGGAGATCCTCACTCTTACTTATGAGCGCAGTGGCCTTGGGGTTCCACACTTCCAACTTTATTATTTGGTGGTGCAATGTCAGTGTACATATCACTGGTTCCACCCTGATGCCTGCCTTTCATACTCCATCCCAGAGCGTGATCTGGCAGCCCCTGTACCTCTGAGTGCCCTGCTTCCCGATGATGTTCCAATGCATTGTAGAGATATCAGGACCCTTGCCACAACCAGCTGGGCTTGGTGCAAGCTTGCTTGCCTACTTCACTATGACTGACTGTATTCTCCCACCTTGAAACGTATCCGTAAACATTTCATACCCATCACACAGGAGGCATTAGTTCAGCGTACACTGCAGACCTTTCAACTTCATACCTTTGGAGACATTTTCAGGACGATCACATACTTTCCCGCACTACAGATTCCCGTTTCACTGATGCCACACAATTGCAGCATTTCATACTGAGCAGACTACAGAGTGTTCTGGGTGCACGTTATCCCACATACCCACTAGCGCCGGCTGAGTTTCCTCCACTCTCCTTGGTGGCTTCTGTGGACTCGGGGGCTAGATTGGTTTCAAAGCTATATTTGTTGTGTATTAAAGCCCTTCCCGTTCCGGATGCTGTGATCATGGGATCCTGGGAGAGGAATCTGGGTTGTCTCCTGCCCCAAAAAGCCTTGAAGACATGCTGTGCTCAAAGTTGATTTGTTTCACCCAATCAGAGTCACAAGCTTATCCACTTTAAATTTCTTACAAGAGCCTATGTTACCCCCAGTGCTAAAGCCTGCATCGACCCAGCTCGCTCATCCGTTTGCCCCAAATGCTTAGCACCAACTGCAGACTTTCTACACATGTCATGGACCTGCCCCAATATTACTCACTTTTGGTGCGAGGAGCATGATCTATTACCGATCATTGTGAGGTGGCCTCTCACTCCAGACCCACTTGTATCCCTGCTTGCATATAGTGGTGATTTGCCAAAGTCCAATAGGTGCCTTCCTGCGGTATTGCTCCTGTTAGCAAGGCGGGAAATAGAGCTTTGTTGGGGATCTGAGATTGTGCCCAGTGCTGCCTCCTGGTTGGCCAGTCTCACGTACTGTGATACCAATAGTGAGCTGTATGCCTCACTCCAGCCTATTTAGTGTAGACCTAGAGATATCTGTTAATTACTGAAAGACTATTCAACTAAAATTCCTGCTTCCACACAAACCTCGCAGACCTCGACTGATGCAAGTTCATTCTGATACCCACTTTACCCAGGTTATTGTTTACGCTTTATCCCTTTTTGGCATTCTATGGCCTAATGTCCATCCAATGCTTATAGATATAATTCTCATTGTATATGTCTTGTAAGGATGGACTGTTAATCATATGTGATGTTGTTCTAGAGGATGGTACTGTACTACAATGTGTTTGTTATGTGTGTGTGTGACTGAAAATGTCAAATGCATTTAAAAAATAATAATAATAATAATGTAACAGACTGAACGTTCTTTTTGGACTTTCCCAGACAAAGAGAGAGTATCATTCAGATCTATTACAATTGTGGGAGGGAGACGAATAGAGTAGGGACAGATTCAGGGCACTCTTCATGTGTGTTTCTGTAACTTGAGATTTTTGTTTAACTGGTTCTGTGCCGTGGGAGGTAATGGTTACGTCCCGCTGCACAGTGCTGCTGAGCAGAGGACATAACCATTACGTCCCGGGACCAGAGCTCTCCATGGGCTCCACCCCCACCCCCCATGGCAGGGCTGGAAGGAGAATCGCTTCCTCTTCCACCCCCGAAGTGAAGTCTGATGATGTCAGCGTGCAATCGTGTGCTGACCTCATCAGAGGTCAACTCCTGTTGTGCTGGAAGCCATGCTTCCAGTGCGACTGAGGAGAAACAGATTAGTTTCTCCGTGGTACGGGGGACAGAGGAGGCAGAGAGGCACGAAAAGGGAAGGAAAGGCTTTTCCTTCCCTCTTCATGTCTCTGTGAGCATTCCTGCAGCACGATCGCATAAAGATCGTGCTGAAGGAATGCCCACTAGACACCAGGGACTTTGTTTACATTAGGTAAACAAAGAAGGTGAGTGGCCCCGTGGGCAAGGGTCGCTCCCTAAGGGGGGGGGATTTATTATTAGGCCATTAGAAGGCCATTTTAGCCCCCCCGGGGGCAGAAGCCACTAGACACCAGGGATGTTTTTTGCAAAAAAAATTATATTGATACGGGGGGGGCAACCCCTTAGGCAAGTGTCCCTCCCCAGGGGGCAATTATTTTTATTGGGCAGATCAGCCTATATTAATTAGGCCGATCTGTCCCCAGGGAGGCAGAAGCCATAAGGCACCAGTTTTTTAAAATTTATTTTCATTTATAAAGATAAGGGGAGCGACCCCTTAGGCAAGGGTCGCTCCCCGGGGGCAATTCTTTTTATTAGCCCTTTTCTGATGCCCCTGTGGGCAGATTGGCCTATATTAATTAGGCCGATCTGCCCCCGGGGGGGCAGAAGCCACTAGACACCAGGGATTTTAATTTTTATTTATATTGATAAGGGGAGCGATCTCTTAGGCAAAGGGGGGCAAATAGTTTTTAGGCCATTTCTGCCCCTCTTGGGGGCAGATTGGCCTATTTCTATTGGTATATGTGTGTGTTTTGTTTGGGCAGCAGCCCCTTGGGCAAGGGTTGCTCCCCATGTGGGTACATTACTGTTGGCCAGACCTGCCCCCAGGGCAGATCGGCCTATTTTTGGAAGGCCCTTATGCCCCCAAGGGAGATAGAAAGCCCACCAGATACCATGGAAAAGAAGAGGGTAGGGGAATGGCCATACGCCCACCCCAAGTAAATGGGGCCAAAGTTGTTCTGCCCACCAGTGGGCAGATGGGGCATTTACCCCCAATCCACACCCCGGGGGGGGGCAGAAAGCCAACTAGATGCCAGGGAATTAAAAAACAAAACAAAGAAAAGTGTGGTGGTGGCTACCAACCAGTATGGGCATGGTTATGCCCCCACCCTAATTGAAGGGGGTAACAGTCTTTCACCTCTCCCCCACACTAAAACATCTTATCTCACAGCAAGCAAGAGGAAATTTGATTGGCTAACTCTCAAAATTGTCCCACTTGGAATGGTTCAGGCTGCACTTTTTGGACTTTGTGACGCTGCCATGTAGAAAAATTCACAAGACCTAGACACATCTGAAAACTAAACATCTGGTTGACTCCAGGGTGGTGTGCTTCACATGCACCCGCACCATTTTCTTACCCACAATGTCCTGCAAGCCTCCAACTTTGCTGGAAATCACACATTTGTTCCACATTTTTGTGATGGAACCTTCCGGAATTTGCAGGAATCCACAAAATTCTTTCCACCCAGCATTGTCTCATCTATACCGATAAAAATTCTGCCCCACTTGTCAGCCTAAAAATGTTTTTTTCCAAACTGCCCTTTTGGACCCGCTTTGATTCCTCCTCAATTTCGACTTTGGCTCTTCCCTGTCACAGGCACTTGGCCCACCTACACAAGTAAGGTACAATTTATAACGGGAGACTGAGGGGAATGTTGGGTAGTAGGAAATTTGTCCCGGTGCAGTGATTCCCCCAAACAGAAATGTGGGAAAAACTTGATTTTTTAGCTAAATTTGAGGTTTGCTGAGGATCCTGGGTAAGAAAACACTGGGGGATCCACGCAAGTCACACTTCCCTGGATTCCCTCGGGTTTCTAGTTTTCAGAAATATATATCTGGATTTAGTAGGTTTCCCTGTATGGCTGCAGAGGCCAGGACCAAAAACGCCGGTGCCCCCGCAAAAGCAGGAAGTTTTTTTATTTGATAATTTTGATGTGTCCATTTTGTGTTTTAAGGCATTTCCTGTCACAGGAGCTAGGCCTACCCACACAAGTTAGGTACCATTTGTGTGGGGAGACATGGGGGAATGTTGGGTGGAAGGAAATTTATGTCTCCTCTCAGATTCCAGTACTTTCTGTCACCGAAATGTGAGGAAAAAGTGTTTTTAGGCCAAAGTTTGAGGTTTGCTAAAGATTCTGGGTAACAGAACCTGGTGAGAGCCCCACAAGTCAGCCCATCTTGGATTCCCCTAGGTGTCTAGCTTTAAAAAATGCACAGGTTTGGTAGGTTTCCTTAGGTGCTGGCTGAGCTAGAGGCCAAAATCCACAGCTAGGCACTTTCCAAAAAACAGCTCTGATTTCTTTGGGAAAATGTGATGTGTCCACGTTGTGTTTTGGAGAATTTCCTGTCGCGGGCGCTAGGCCTACCTACACAAGTGAGGTACCATTTGTTGCTCCTCTCAGATTGCAGAACTTTCTGTAACCAAAATTTGACAAAAAAGTGTTTTTTTAGCCAAATTTCGAGGTTTGCAAAGGATTCTGGGTAACAGAGCCTGGTGAGAGCCCCACAAGTCACCCCATCCAGGATTCCCCTAGGTGTCTAGTTTTTAATAATGCACAGGTTTGGTGGGCTTCCCTAGGTACCGGCTGAGCTACAGGCCAAAATCTACAGCTAGGAACTTTGCAAAAACCACAGCAGATTTCAATGTAAAAATGTGATGTGTCCATGTTGCGTTTCCTGTCGCGAGCATTAGGCCTACCTGTGCAAGTGAGATATAATTTTTATCAGGAGACTTGGGGGAACAAGTGTTATTGTCCCTTGTCTTTCTCCTTCCAAATGTAAGACAGTGTGTAAAAAAGACGTCTATTAGAGAAATACCCTGTAATTCACATGCTAGTATGGGCACCCCAGAATTCAGAGATGTGCAAATAACCGCTGCTTCTCAACATCTTATCTTATGCCCATTTTGGAAATACAAAGGTTTTCTTGATACCTATTTTTCACTCTTTATATTTCAACAAATGAATTGTTGTATACCTGTTATTGAATAAAAACCCATTGCAAGGTGCAGCTCATTTATTGGCTCTGGGTACCTAGGGTTCTTGATGAACCTACAAGCCCTATATATCCCTGCAACCAGAAGAGTTCAGCAGATGTAACAGTATATTGCTTTAAAAAATCTGACATTGCAGAAAAACGTTACAGAGTAAACTGTGAAGAGAAAGTGCAGTTTTTTCACCTCAATTTCAATATTGTATTTATTTCAGCTGTTATTTTCTGCATGAAAACATTGTAGGATCTACACAAATGACCCCTTGCTGAATTCAGAATTTTGTCTACTTTTCAGAAATGTTTAACTGTCTGGGATCCAGCATTGGTTTCACACTCATTTATGGTACTAACTGGAAGAAGGCTAAAAGCACATAAAATAGTAAAAATGGGGTATGTCCCAGTAACATGCCAAAATTGTGGTTAAAAATTGGGTTTTCTGAATCAAGTCTACCTGTTTCTGAAAGCTGGGAAGATGGTGATTTTAGCACCACAAACCCTTTGTTGATGCCATTTTTAGGAAAAAAACACAAGCCTTCTTCTGCAACCCTTTGTCTGCTGTGTTTTGGCTAATTTCTTGGTCTCCTCCAGGGGAACCCACAAACTCTGGGTACCTCTAGAATCCCTATGTTATTGGAAAAAAAGGAGGTAAATTTGGCATGGATAGCTTATGTAGACAAAAAGTTATGAGGTCTTAAGCGCAAACTGCCCCAAATAGCCAAAAAAGGCTCAGCACAGAAGGAGAAAAGGCCTGGCAGTGAAGGGGTTAATAAAAACTATATTATTCTTTACATAAATAACTGAATTTTTAACTAAGTTATTGCTATTGCAGCTTAGCAATCTCTTCAATCACTCTCAGATAAAGATCTAATCTGGGGGTCCAACTAAAAGTAAGTAAGAGGGCCTCTGCACCCAGCAATACAATTAAGTGACTATGGGCTGATATGGCTGGTATAAGCCTCCTGCAGCAACAAGCCAATGTTTTCTTTTGGATTCTCCATTTTTAATTTAGAATATTCTAACCTCAGTTGGTGGAATGTTCTAATAGCCCTAAAGCCTTTCTCATTCTGTACTACTATGAAGTCTCTCTCTCCTGAGGCTTGGGCCTATAAATATGGTTCAGGGATTTTACTATCATATAGCCCTTGGCAGCTGGCTATATTAGTGCAGTTAAAGGGTATATGTCTTCCTTTAGTTTGCAGATTTTACTGGGCCTGTATCATGATGAGCTTCACTGGTTCAGCACAAAGCCACATGTTCATTTATATGCACTTGAGATGTGGATACATAGAACTCAGAATTTCTCCAAATTATTGCATGAATTGCACACTGCAAAGTCTGACAAAATATTGAAATTGTGATTTTAGGATGTTGAAGCATCCCAAAAGCCCCAATTTTCAAGTAAATGCCCTTATCACTTAGTAACAACTATGTAAAGATCGTAAGAAACAAATATACTTTACACACACCTGTGAAAAACAGGAGAGAGCACAATTAACTTGCAACTCATGCTTGACACAAAAAAAACATTTGTGCCTCTTTATAGTGCTGCTTTGACTTCTTATGTTTTTTACAATTGATGTTTGGCACGTAGTTCGAAATGCCTTCAATATTTTCTTCATTACAGTTTATTATTAATGTACTATATTACCCAAGGCATACACACTGATGTGGCATGAATAAAAATGCATTTAGGAGTGAATTCGAATTGCACGAATAATAAAGTAATATATTAATAGCTTTCCTGCTCCAGTAATCATAAGTTACTTTTAAGCTATCTTTTATTCCTATGTTTTCTACTGGCAAGATAAATTCACTTACCTTGTTAGGCAGCTGTATCTTTTTGAAAGTCACTTCTGTATTTATTTTTATTTTGACCAACTGCACTTTTGCCCTAGGGAATGCTATGTCAGAAACATTAAAGAATGTGTTGCTTTGTTCTGGTAGGCTTCTCTCTCAAAGCATAAACAGGGTAAAAGGCCACTGAATATGGATGCAATGTGCTGAAAATACACACAGAGTCGAGGTAAGTGCAATACAAAGTGACATTAAGAGAATAAATATATTTCAAAGAGTGGGCAGCAATATAAATGCACTAAGGTTAGATACTAGCTCTTTTCAAATGTTCTAAAAAGAAACTATTTGATTCTATAACTTTTAACAAAAACAGAAAATAACCAATGAAATCAATAATTATGGCGTAAAACAGAGATTTACTTCCCAACCAAGCATTCTACCATAGCAATAAGTATATATTATGAATTACTTCTGTTTGTTCCTGGCAATAGCAAAGCGTGAACATACACAGCTGTTCACCTACAACCTAGGGGGCTGGCAACAAGAGCAGTAAGATCCTAGCTAACACAGCTGTCTGCCTACAGCCCTGGGGCCAGCAGCATCACTAAGGCATTTGCAAAGTAACAGAAGAAGACAAAATACCCTTAACAATCACCTGCCTCCCTCCAGACTCCTTCATGGGATATAGCTAAAGTGCCCTGTGTGGTGTGGTGGAGCGAGTGGTTGACATTCATAAGTGCGTGCAACCTATAAGATTAGGCGGGAAATTATTTATCTATTGGCTCAGTCACTGGGAGTAAGCAGAAAAGTTTAAGGCAATTCGGACAGGTTAACTCATTGAATTCAGAGGAGAGCATATTAATGATTGGTGCCCACATTTTGGAATAGGAGTCACTTATGCCATTTTGGGGCATGCCATGTTGTGAGGTGGGTGCCGAGCTCTGTAGTAGATGTCTTCCAAATCTTTGACAGGGAGATCCCTGCCTAGTTCAGCCTCCCATCTGATTTGCCCTGCGGATTTGAATGGTGGTATCCCTCTAACTATCAGGATATAAAGCTTTGTTATGAGATGCTTCTCATCCTTATTAAGCAATACACATTTTTTGAAAGGCTTTAGGGGTTGCTCTGCGTGTGGTCTAATAGAGGGCTGCATCCCCCAATGTCTTACTTGGAGGTATTGGATGTGATTTGCCTCTTCCAGGGCATAGTTGGAGTTCAGGTGTTCAAAGGGGATTATCCCTTGTGAATTGAACATGCATCTCATGCATTTGTGGCTGTCTTCCTGCCAGTGCTGGAACCTTTAATGCTGCATCTCTGGGGTTAAATCCAGGTTAGATAGAATTGGAAAGGGAAGGAATTCAAGCCAGCTTTAGTTGCTATGGCATCCCATACTACACTAGAGAGGAATATAGACCTCCGGCAAAGTGCTTAAGGGGGAACCAAGTCTCTTTCCATATATGAGAGCCCCTTAGAGCCTGCTTCATGAAGCCACAGTGTTTGTTGGAGGTTGGCCAGCTCCACTTCACTGGAAACCAGAGCTGAGAGGCCTTGCAGTAGTGTGCTAACATGGGCAGAGCAAGTCCACCTTCTTGCGTCCGGGTGGTAGAGTAGGTGGTTCCAAAGGCGAGGTTTCTTCCCATCCCAGATAGAGTTGTTGAGCTCTAATTGCAGGGAGCACAGTGCATGTTTCAGTGGGGCTAGTGCAAAGGCCTGAAAGAGGTAGAGAATGTGTGACAGGATTGTCATTTTGGGAATGGATATTCTGCCCAGCTGCGAAAGACGAAGTTAGTGCCAAGTGGTTAGGTCAGAGACTATTTGTGAGGTTAAGGCAGCATAGTTAATTGCTATGGTTTTAGAAACAGAGCAAGCCAGTTTAATGCAGAGGTAAGGCATACACTGTTTTGCCCAGTCAAAAGGGAACACTGAGCAGAGGTGAGCTTCCTAAGGCGGGGCTATCGAAAGGTTTAAGATCCGGGATTTCTACATGTTAACTTTAAACTCAGACACGTTCCCAAAGACTTGAAGCCCTGCTACAAGGGCAGGGAGAGACAACTCTGAGTCAGTGATGGCAAGCATCACTTCATCACCGTACAGGCTGATGAGGTGTGGTCTCTGCTGAAAGGTATCACTGAGATTGCTGGGTGGGTCCTTATTCTTTGTACTAAGGGTTCCATGTACAAGGTGAATAGGAGGAGAGAGAGGGGCACCCCTATCTTAACCCTCTTTGGATAAAAAAAAGTTGGGACATCACACCATTGACTCTAACGAGGGGCACTCTAAGTGCAGTTGACCCATCTACAGAACTTGTCACTGAGGCCGAATTGCTTCAAAGTCTTTAGCAAGTATGAGCAATGTACTCTATCAAATGCTTTTTCAGTGTTAATAGAGAGAAGAAGAGCCTCTTTCTGAGATCTGTTGACCTTGTCTATTAAATGCAAAATGTGTTTGGTGTTGTCTCCACATTGGTAGGTGTGTATGAAGCCTGCCTGGTCTGGGTCGACCAAGCCAGGAATTAGAGGGCTGAGGCGATGGGCCAGAATGCTAGCAAACAGTTTGGCATTGATGTTCAGAAGAGGGATGGGTCTGTAGGACTCCCAGAGGACCGGGTCCTTGCTGGGCTTTAGAATAACAGAGATTGAGTCTTCAAACATAGTACCTGTGATGGAGCTGATGTCGAAAAAGGCATTATAGAAGAGTGTAAGCAGTGGAGCCAGTTCTTGGCAAAAAGACTTTGTAGAATTGCAGCAAACAGCCATCAGGCCCAGGGGATTTCATCAGCAGTAGGTGGGCAATTGCTGAGATTACTTTTTGGGGTCACAATGCGAGAGAGGGGTAAGCAAGATTGCCTCGAGGTATCCTGAGGGTCATCACCAGGTCGATTGGAAGCTTTTGTCCAATGTGCCTTAGAAGTTTTGAAAAGCAGATGTGATTTGTGCATTGGTTCGAGCCTCAGTGGAAGGGCTGGTTCATATCACTTGGACAGATCCTGTATGGATCGGAAGGTGGTGTGCTAGCATCCGGCCACAGCGATTGCTCTCTAGGTAGAATTTGTGCCTGAGGTGTGCCATTGCATATTCTATCCTGTCTTGGTGCAGAAGGAGTAGACATGCTTTTTCCAGTTCCCTCCATATTCTTAGGGACCCAGTACATTTGTGTATGGTCCCAAGTTCTAAGACTTTCTGGTCTAGGCTCTGTCATTTTTATCTCCGGCGGCGGTTATCAGCCACTGATGCTGAGCTATGAATCCTCCCGTTGTACTAGTTTCAAAGTCTTCCAAATAAAGGCTAAGGATGTCTCCCCAGTATCATTGTTCTGGAGGAAATCAGCAATAACCTTGCACAATGATTCAATCACAGGCTAAGATTAGAGTGGGCTATCTCTAAGTCAGCAGCGCGAGATTCCAGTCTCACATGAGTCAAGCCATACCACAAGGGAGAGTAGTCTGCTAGGGGTCTAGGATCAATGAAAGGGTTATGAACAAGAGTCTGTAACACTCGAGTCGCTAGAAAGTGGTTAATACAGGCATAGGTTTTGTGTGCTGCAGAGTTGTATGTGTAGTCTTGTGTGCTGGGGTGTGACTTTCGCCAGACATCTCACAACCCGCAGTCAGCCAGCCAGCGAAGGTCTTGGGCTGAACAGGCCCTGGTATGGTTAAAGCATTGACCAGAGCAGTCTAGATCATTGTCCATTTGCTAGATTCATGTCACCTCTAACCAGCTGATCAGCGTTGGGAGAGTGGAGCACATGCATGATGGGACCTGCAATAAATTCCTCCTGGTGCTCATTGGGTGCATAAATGTGCAAGTGTAAAATGGAAAGTGACTGGCTGGAACCTATAGACAAGGAGTCGTCCCTTAAGTTTGGCTACCTTAGATAGGATCTCACCCTTGAAGCCTCTAGACAGTAGAATTCCCACCCCCTTCTTCATAAAGCTTGAGAACCATAACTGGTGTGGTAAAACATTGGATTGCATCCTAGGTATATCTTTAGAAGCTTATGGGTCTCTTGTAGGAGGCATATTTGGCAACAGGAGTGTTCTAGGAGTGAGAGAAAAGCAGATCATTTGGTGGGATTATTGAAGTGTTTTACATAAAGGCTTGCCACTTTTATTTCCAGAAAGGCAGGTGGGAATAAGGGTTTATGGTGGGCTGTCCAAAGTTGATGCTATGAGATGGGGGACAGAAGGTTGGCCTGGGTGGGGTGTTGTCCATCTCAGTTTGCACCTTAGCACCAACAGTAGGCCATGAGGAGTGAAGAGGTGAATCCCAACCAGAACAACCCCAAAAATAATAATAACAAAATCTGTAATCTCGAGAAGTCCTTTGGCAATGCCAGATTGTAAATTGAGCATGAACCGTCGGCCAGAAATGTAATTTAGTGAGCGTATGTGGTCAGCTGTTTATCTGCCACCACAGGCGACAATAAAGAGGAGGTGTCCCAGTCCAGCATGAGCTGCTTGGACACAGAATGTGTAAAGGGCTGAGTTTTACAAGGCAGTCCTGCCAGTCTCTGAAGCCAAGCTATCTTGCACAACTTTTAATTCTGGTGCATGCTCCTCTGTCCCAGGATGAGAATTCTTTTTGTGTTTGCCCGCCTTCTGCCTGAGCCTACCCAAGACTGAGAGCTGTGGGAGGAGCCAGGTGTGAGTAGATGAGTCTTCCAGCAGGTCGAGGACATGGGGTACATCCTTGATCATTTTAAGATGATGGAGCTGAACTTCCCATTGAAAGACCATCCTCAAAGGGTGTCCCAGCCATAGGACACCTCTTTAGAGTACAGGAAATCAGTGACTGGCTTAAATTCCCTGTGGCGCTGAAGAACGAGGAGTGAAATATCCTGAAAGAGTCTAATGGTGTGGCTGCGGAAGTGGATAGGTTGTTTGGCTCTGGCTTTCTTCAGAATGTCCTCCTTGGTTTGAAAGTCATGTACACAGGTTAAAATATCTGGCGGTTTGGCATTGAGGTCCCCAGGTCTGCCGACCCAATGTACTCTATCTAGCCGGAGAGCAACATTTGGGGCGGAATAGTGCCTGGATGTAGGCCCAAGTCACCGGAGCCTGCTCTGAGTCAGAGGCCTCCTCCATTTCAGTTTGCAAAGATCCATGCGAGATGTTGAGTCTTTAGAGAAGGCCGGTATGGAGTGGATGAGCATTTCCCACATAATTGGTCGTTTGTGTTTGGCTGCTGTCATAGTTGGAGGGGCAGTTACGCGTGCTGAGGTCCCATGTATTTCATTGTTTATCTGGGCTCACCTCTGGAGAGTCCCTCCTCAGGCATCTGCACACAGTAAGTCCTGAGGGGAGGAGATCTGGCACTGTCTATGGGGTTGGTGGGGTGTGCAGAGGCCCTGGACTGAGGCAGTAGCACAGCAAACTTTGCTTGGTTCTTTTGAGGTTGTGCAAGGCTGTCCCTGTGCAGGCTCCTGCTGAATAAGGTCCCCCATTCACCAGTCCTCATTCTCCTTTCACTCATCCCGAAAGGTGCCTAAATTCAATAACCAATCAGGACAAGGTGCCCCCCTCTGCCAAAGGGAGTTACAGCACTGTTTAATGTGCAATCACTGGGCTCTCAAACACCACCAGGACAGCTGTGGCAGCAGGATCCCCAGTCTCTTTCCCTGAGGCCCCCAGCCACTGTTCAGGAATGTTGGGGGTAGTTGTGATGGCAGGGGCTCAAGGGGGCCCTCCGTGGCCCTCACCTCAGTCACCAGCGAGTGAGGTTCTCACCACGAGCCGAAGAGGCCCTCCATAGTTACGTTCATCATTGGTGGGCCAAGGCTTCCAGGCACAGCTGTCAAGAAGTGGGGACTGAGGATCTGTTGCAGTGCAGGAAACACCGGGGGCCAGATGTATCAATATTGCGAATAGCGATTATTTAATTGCAATTTTCCACAAATCCCAATTAGATAATCGCTATTTGTATGTATGAAACTCCAGGAGTTCCATTTAGCATTTCCGAATGGCTGGTAAATCGACCTACCACATTAATATTCATGAGGTAGGTCACAATTTGCGACCCATCAGGAAACACAAAAATCAAAGGGATGGTGGCCTGGTGGGCTCAGCAGACCACCATGTTTGTAATTGCCTGCGATTTCCTCAAAGGAAAATGGGATGCATTTAAAAAAGAAAAATGAAAAGTTTTCTATTCATTTTCCAAGACTAGGCAGTGGTTTGTTGGACTACTGCCTGCTCTTAAATAAATGTTTTTGCATGCATTCACAAAGGGGAAGGGGTCCCTTGGACACCTCTTCCTGTTTGCAAAAGGGTTACCACCTACTTGAAGTAGGTGGTAAAATGATCATTTTTTGATTCTGCATTTCGGTCACAAAACATCCCTACATACCACTGCGATTCGGTATTTGGAAGGGGCATGCCCCTTCCTAATAACAAATTGGTATGTAGTCGCAATTTCAAATTGCAATACGGTAACATGCTACTGAATAACAGTTGGAATTCAAACATACCAAAATGCATTTTGGCAGTCGCAAACGTCCAGATTGGCATGTTTTGTGACTGCAAAAATGCATGGTACATCTGGCCTCAGATGCTCTGAGCTGTGAATTGCAGGGAGCCTTCCTCAAGGCCACTGATCATCACCAGGGACTAGTACTTGAAGGCAATGATGGACCTCTGATGTGGAGCAAGAGATGCCTGGGGATGCCACCAGAAATCTTCAAGCTTGCTTCTTTAAGGCAAAGTAGGAGATAGCATTGTTGCATGCCCGGAGCCACAATGCCTAGGCGGCCACCATTTTAAAAGTTGCATGCAACTCTAGATATTGCCGGGGGTCAAAAGATGTCTCTACAGGTCTGCGCAGTTGCCCACCACTCCTGAGCAGTTCTGTGATCTGGGCAGGGTGGTCCATCATTGCTCGTGTCCCCAGGACACGGCTTGGCACAGTAAGAGAAGGCTGGGGTGGCAGAGGAGCCAGAAGCACCACCTACTTTGTCGCCATGTTGGTCATTCTCCGTGTTGGGCATAGAAGTATATATTAAACAATCTAAATCTGACTTTTATGCTTTCCTTCTACCTGTTTTCATTCAGCAGGAAATGTAGGGAAACGTAGAGGTGTTGACAAAGCAATTATTACTTCTTGCTTTAGCTATTAAAAAACCTATTTGTTGGTATCAACGATTTCCCTAATAGCCAGCTAAACATAATTTTATAAACTTGGCAGCTCTCCTCGTACTTTTACTGGTAGAGACCACCTATCGCTCATAACGAACATTAAGATTTTTTGGTTTTCAAGTAGTTCGGAGTTCAAAGCCCCCTGTTAATGTACCTAGGTGGTGTCTTCTGGTGCAATGACAATATTTGGGCAAATGAAACCTTAGGATATATTAAGGGGGAAACGTACCACATACAGGCCTATGTAGTCTTTGAGTGCAGACTAAAGTGGTAGGGACATGAACTTGTTTCCCAGGACATTCCCTGACAAAGATATTCAGAGGGGTGTGCTAATGTACAGCACCTCCCCCTGCATAGTTCGACAATATGGAGCACAGACATTTCCTCTGATAAAACAAGTAAAGAGTATCTTCCATTGCATGGGCATAGACTTGGAGCCAATGCACTGCAAATGAAGAAATGCAGTGCACAAAAACATCTAGCCCAAACTGTAATTCCGGACTTCCCTCAAAACATTAAAACAGGCACTGAGCATCAGGAAACCTTTGGTAATCTGGCACCAGACGATAAAATAAACCCCAAACGATTATATTCAGAATTCTGGAAGAATTCTATCATCTACCGAATAGGAAAAAAAACCTTGCCTAATTTTTTAATCATCTGCAAAACAGATGAAAATTTTTCACAATGCTGTCAGGCAGATTTTTCACTATTATTTATTTTCAGAATATGTCTGAAATTGTGATGTGATTGCTGAATACAAGAATAACCCATTCTTTTGAGAATTATTAGTAATTACAATATCACAATTGGATAAAAGGATGGAAGAGAAAAGAATTAAAATGAGAGGTGAAATACCAGATCAAACAAAATGCTGCCTGCCCAAGTGGCCTCCCCTAAAATGTTGGCAATAACTCTGACCTCTGCAAACCCAATATATTTTTAGGTATGTGACAACTAACATATTCTGAGCCCCTAAGACCTGGCCTGTGCCATCATTTCCTACATTTTAAGCTCACAAATTGACTGGTTGAATTCGGAATCTGTATATTTTTCATTCTTTCTTACAGAAATCAAATAAATGTACACTTTTAGGTAAATCTAGAAATAAGAATGAGAAAGGGACTGTCCATCACAAGCATGCTCTGAAGTTAAGCAATGGTTTCTTTACAACCATAGATATTGAACGTGTTTCAAACACATATTTTGCTATTGCTCGTGATAATGAAAGAAAAGTTATATATTTAGAAGGGCTTTCGCCGGAAGATTCTTTCCAAGTATGGTAATGACAATTCAAACAATCTATGTCAATGCAAAACAAGGGCTCTGGTTAATTATAAACTATCCCATATTCAATTTGAATAGGGAGTAAAAAGGGATACTACCTTTTGTAAAATGTCCCGACCTTTATGTTTTATCTCTAGCTCAATCTTTCATGGCAGTGAAATCTTTTCTAAAAAACACGAATGAAAAAATGTTGCCTCCCATGATGTTAGTAGAAAATCTAGGGGCAGATTTAAGAAATTGGTGCTGCACTCAGTGCATCGCCACTTTCCTTGTGCTCCTTAGCGCCCCTCACCACTACCATGTGTATGTCGTATTTAAAATACAAAGTACAATGGCGCAGGGTATAGGGCAATAGAGTTGGAATTTTTTACCCAATTGATGTACTGTTCAGGGTTAGGGCCAACCCTAAACGTTACATAGAGGCCATTGTAACCAATGGTGTGTGCAGGCATAATGTAGGGCTAGGGGTTACACAGTGGTGCAATTCATCCATTGCACCACATTATAAAATGACACAGCGTTTTGCATTGATATTGCCACATTAGCATAAAAAAAAATGACACCAAAGTGGCAATACATGGTGAAAGGGGCTCTTAAATCTTTATAATGACTGTGTGCCACACAGAATGGGTGACTTTGAACGCTGACAAGGAAACCAGGTTTTTTTGCACTGTTAAAGGGTTAGAGTGGGCCTTGAGTAACTGGATGATGTATCCTACGATATTGGAGATTTGCTCTGCAAGGAAAAGGGAGCTCGTTCCACAAATTTATTTAGAGTTATTTTTGTGGAAAAGATTGAGGAGAGGTACAGTTGACTAAAACAACGTTTTAGGATGCATTCAAAACAGTTGATCTCAGCTCTGATTACTTACATATGCTTTTGCCTCAAAGATAAGCTTTTTCTGTCAACACCAAATCTTTCCCGGTTCTCCACCCTCTTTGTGTAATCGTTCGTACGGCACAGTCCTTGTTTGTCCCACGGCCCTCACTAAGCCAAACATTAGTCATCTGTTGTAATTTGGGATTTGCACAGACTATAGGAAACCCATTGCCCCCTCCTTCTCTCACCGTTTTCTCGTTCCCTTTCCTGCCGCTGCCTCCCTTGCGGCACCTCCCCCTCCTCTCACCGTTTTCTCATTCCCTTTCCCGCCGCTGCGTCACCTGCAGCCCCACCCCCCAGCGCTCTCATAGGACAAGCCCTTCCGCCTCCCAGCTGCCACTCCCACCCTTCCCTCCTCTTATGGCAGCCGCAGCTCGCTAGCAGGGAGCAACCTTTGACCCTGCTTGCAGGTAGGTCGCTCCCCGCTCCGCCTTCCGCACCACCTCCTTGCCTGTCCCCCCTTTGCTTTTTTCCCTGCCGCTGCGTCCCTTGCGGCCCCTCCCGCCTCCTTCTCTCACCGTTTTCTCGTTCCCTTTCCCGCCGCTGCGTCCCTTGTGGCCCCTCCTGCCTCCCCCCTCCTTCTCTCACCATTTTCTCGTTCCCTTTCCCGCCGCTGCGTCCCCTGCGGCCCCACCCCCCAGCCCTCTCATAGGACAAGCTCTCCCACCTCCCAGCTGCCACTCCCACCCTCCCCTCCTCTTATGGCAGCCACAGCGCGGGCGCGCCGCGTGCCAAAGGCAAGCCCGTCTGCGCCTGTCCGTGCCTGGACCGCGCCCAGCGCTACCCCCCCTGGTCCGCGAGACCCCTGCACCTCCAGACGCCGCTACACTGCCAACCAACTCAACACCCTCAATCCCGGCCGCATCACAGCATGCTCCCAGTCCTCACCAAGGAACACCCACGGACCCTTCGCATGCCGCACCTGCAGATTCACCTGCAACAGAACAACGAAACCAACAGAGACCGAAACTAACCACCTCCACTGCATTCTCCTCAACACCCGCTCCGCACTCAAGCACGCCATCGAGCTCTGGGACCTGCTCGACTCCACCGCCCCAGACATAGCCTTCCTGACCGAAACCTGGTGGAACGACTCTTCGGCGCCCGACATCACAATAGCCATCCCGGACGGCTACAAGATCATCCGTAGGGACCGCAACAACGGAATCGGAGGAGGCATAGCCATCACCCACAAATCCTCCTTCAAGCTCGACACCCACACTGACGACTCCCTCAAGACCACCTAACACCTACACTTCCGCATCCACACCGACCCCAACACCACTCTCAGAGGAACGCTAATCTACAGACCTCCCAGACCATGAGCACCATTCAGCGAATTCCTCGCCGACCTCACCAGCACCCACGCACTCACCTCAACGGATTACATCCTCCTCGGGGACCTAAATTTCCACCTGCAGAACAACAATGACACCAACTCCACTACTCTGATCGACAACCTCACCAACCACGGCCTCAGACAACTCGTCAACACACCAACCCGCATCGCCGGCCACACGCTTGATCCCATCTTCTCCTCAAGTGCCCACATCACCTTCAACCATACCACCGTACTCCACTGGACCGACCACCACTGCATCCACTTCACCTACAAGAAACATACTGAGCACCATTGCACCCAACAACCACCCCGCCAATGCTGGAGCAAAGTTACGGAAGATCAGCTTACCAACGCCCTCGCCCAGAACCCACCCCCGACTCCACCGACCCAGACACCGCCACCCACAACCTCACCCTGTGGATCAATGACTGCGCCAACACCCTCGCGCCACTCAAAAAACCCACCGACAACCAAGCCAGAAGAAAAGCCACCTGGTTCACCGACGAGCTCCTAAACTCCAAACGCGACTGCCGGAAGCTCAAAAAGGAATGGCTCCTCAAACACACACCTGACAGCCTCACAGCCCTCAAGGACGCCACCCGCAAGCACCACCAACTCATCAGACAAGCCAAACGATCCCACTTCTAAGACCGCCTGGACAACAATGCACACAACAGCAAAGAGCTCTTCAGCATAGTGAAAGAACTCCCCAACCCCAGCGCTAACGTCAATGACATCCCCCCATCCCAAGAACTCTGCAACGCACTGTCCACCTTCTCCCACCGGAAGATCACCGACATCCACAACAGCTTTGACGCCATTCCCACGCTAGACCCCACCCCCGAACACTCCACATGTGCAAACCACATGACCTCCTGGACCAACGTGAACGACACAGAGACACGCAAGATCATGAACTCCATCAGCTCAGGATCTCTGTCAGACCCCTGCCCCCACCACGTATACAACAAAGCCGACTCCACCATCGCCCCCCAACTACGGAAGGTCATCAACATCTCCTTTGAAACTGCGACATTCCCTGAAAAATGGAAACACGCCGAAATCCGCGCCCTCCTCAAGAAGCCCAAAGCAGACCTCAACGACCTTAAGAACTTCTGACCCATCTCCCTGCTCCCTTTCCCAGCAAAGGTGATTGAAAAAATCGTCAACACACAACTAACCAGCCACCTCGAAGACAACGGCATCCTAGACCCCTCCTAGTCTGGCTTCAGACGAAACCACAGCACTGAAACCGCCCTTCTCGCCGCCACAGATGACATCAGACGCCAAATGGACAACGGCAAAACATCAGCCCTCATACGCATGGACGCCTTCGACACAGTCTGCCACCGCACCCTGAAATCATGCCTCCACGAAACTGGAATTCAAGGAAAAGCCCTCGACTGGATCGTCTCATTCCTCTCCGGCAGAACCCAGAGAGTCCGCCTCCCCCCCTTCCGCTCCGAAGCCACCTACATCATCTGTGGCGTCCCCCAAGGCTCATCCCTGAGCCCGACGCTGTTCAACATCTACATGGCCCCCCTCGCACAAGTGGCCCGACAACACAACCTCAACATTCTCACCTACGCCGACACCCAGCTCATCCTCTCACTCACCAAAGACCCGCTCACCACCAAAACCAATCTCCACGAGGGAATGAAATCCATCGCGAAGGGATGAGAAACAGCCGTCTAAAACTAAACTCGGACAAGATGGAGGTCCTCATCCTCGGACCCACCCCCTCCGCCTGGGACGACTCCTGGTGGCCCACCGCACTAGGAACCCCACCGACACCATCTGACCACGCTCGCAACCTGGGCTTCATCCTCGACTCCCCCCTCACCTTGTCTAAACAGGTCAACGCTTTCTCCTCCTCCTGCTACAACACACTCTGCATGCTCTGCAAAATCTACAAGTGGATCCTGACAGAAACAAGAAAGAACAGTGACACAGGCCCTCGTCAGCAGCAGGCTACGGCAACGCACTCTACACAGGCATCCCAGCAAAAGACCTGCTATGCCTCCAACCCATCCAAAACGCCTCCGCCCGCATGTCCTCAACGTACCCCTCCACAGCCACTTTTCCCACCACCTGAAAACCTTCACTGGCTCCCCATGGACAAAAGGATCACTTTCAAGCTTCTTACCCACACTCACAAAGCACTTCACGACACCGGACCAGCCTACCTGAACAACAGACTCAGCTTCTACATCCCCACCCGTCAGCTCCGCTCCACTAACCTCGCCGTCGCCCCCCCGCATCCGAAGAAAGACCTCTGGTGGCAGATCCTTCTCATACCTCACCGCCAAAACCTGGAACACCCTCCCCACCAACCTGCGACCGACTCAAGACCTACTCACCTTCAGAAGACACCTCAAGACCTGGCTCTTCGACCAGTAACAACATCTCCCCCCCCAGCGCCTTGAAACCCTCACGGGTACGTAGTGCGCTTTCTAAATCCTATGATTGATTCAAGATTGAATGATTAAAGAGTTTTTTGAGTATGAAAAAAGTGGATTTACATTCAGAGTGCTAGCAAAGATGAACTTATGTCGTTACTTCAGGAAGAGGGTAAAGCAGGTGTAGACTGGCTGTAGGGCTAAAGTGAAAGAGTACATTAGGTAATCCCACACTTTGGAAACAGGCTGTGGCAAAGCCAGGGTTGCATGCAGTGTGACCATGGGCAGCCTTGAGGAAGACAGTGTCATTACATAAGAATGTTATTTTTGTCCATGTTAGTGACCAAGAGTGGTCCCTATTTAGGTTATTTGAAATGTTCAGAAGGTTTGGTGAGCACTCAGGGTAAAATATTGCTACTTTGCTACTTACCATAGAAGGGTGGATTTAATAGTACCACTTGATTCTCTGCAGAGAGTTCAATGTGGGAAGTTTTGCTAACTTGTCATCTCCATAGTGAGGAATAAAATTTGGGAATTCAATTAGAGCCCGTTGTTAAGGGTAACTTCAATTTAAGCCCTTTGTTAAGGTCATTCCAATGTTATCCTTTGGAAAAGGTAGGGCTTACAGTATTTAAAAATACATTTCTGAGTTTTTCACTACCAGGACATGTAAAATGTAATATTACATGCCCAACCAGACTCCCCAAAGCCTACTATAAGGGTAACTTGTTCATAAGGAAGAGTCATTTCACCAGGTGGAAACAGCAGTTTAAAAAACTGCACACACATGATGCAATGGCAGGCCTGGAACACGTATGAAGGGGCTCCATATTGGGTTCCACAATCAGTGTTGCAGGTCCACTAGTAGCATAATTTACAGGCCCTGGTTACGTGTAGCAACACTCTACTAGGGACCTATAGGTAAATGTGCCATTTGGGGGTAAGGCAATGTTACCATATTGTAAGGAGTGAGCACATGCACTTTAGCACAGGTACACGTTGGTAAAGTGTGCAGAGACCCCAAGCCAGGCAAAAGAGAGCAGTAAAAATGAGAACAGTAAAAATGGAGGAGGAAGGCAAAAAGTTTGGAGGAAAAACACCTTGAGACTGACAAGTCTAAAATATTTAAAATGAAAATCCTTATGTGTTAACAGAAAGATAGACACAAAAAATATTTGAAGTATGCATAACAATACAGCATAGAAGGCAGAGATATCCTACAACATATATGTACACTTCTTTCACTTTTTAACCAAAGCTTCTCAACTACAGAGAGGATTTTCCAAAGTTACTAAACATACTGAATAATTACTGAACTGTAAACATTTTTCTTCATCGCCCATCCTTTGTGGGACCTGTGTTTGATTACAGTAGAAGAGTGAGCGCAAGATTTACGATAGAAAAGAATTTACTGCATTAATTTAATGCGAAGTTTGGCTGCACTGTACATCATTCTCTTGACAGCGGAGACTATTTAACATCAGAGACCGTTTAACATCAACTGTTGCATAATTAATCTGTAACATTCAAGTTTCTTGATGACTCTTGGATTTATCAATTTGATTCTGGCTCATTTGACATAAAACATTAAGTACAATGTGATGCATTGTTGGAAGTAAAAACCCTTCTGATTGATCTTGCAGTCCAAAGTGAAGCAGTTGATCATATGTCAATGCCTGTAGAACGGCTCTGGCGGCGACTCCCACTTCAAGGGGAAACAGACAAACCCCTGTCGCTATACTTTGTGTAACAATTTCCAGTGATGCATAGAAGTTTCGGGAAACTATTTTAGGGAGGATAATTTGTTCACAAGAAATGCCGCTGGAAAAAGAAACATGCTTCATTTGGCTTCTTTTTCTTTTTAATAGTCATACCTCACATGAATGTATGTGGACTGTTTGTCGCAAAATAAATTTACAATTTGTAGGTACAAACCGGATGCACAATTTTTGCAAAATGTTCTTGACTTGATGCAAAAGCTGAAACAAAGTATAAAATGTTTATGTTTCACTAAGAGTGCTTGTGTGTGCTTAATTTACACTTTGAGCTTAAAACAGCTACTGACAATATACAGTTTGCATCTTGAAGCAACTCTGCGTTGAGTAGGTGTGTCCACCACATATTTGAGCACTTCTCTTTCTCAAGAGTTGACTTGCCTGGACCGGTTTTACCCGTAAACCTAGGCCCATATTTATGGATAATGGGGTTGCTTTAGAGCAAACTTATTATGGCGCTATAATGGCACTAACCTAACTCCATATTTATACTTTAACGCTAGACCTGTCTAGCGGCAAAATATTGGACTTAAGACCATTTTTAGGATGCGCAAACCCACCTTGCGTCATTAGAGGCGCCTTTTTTTACGGTAGCCATTCCTTAGCGCCATTGTGTGTCATTACTTCAATATGGTGCACGGCTGGCACTATGGAATGGCGTTAGAACGTGCTAAATAAAATGACGCACAACTGCGTTAGCAAAGTTGTGTGACATTTGCCATAAATATGGGCCAAAGTGCACTCCTCTAATGAGCTTCACAAGGATGAAAATGTGTTAGATGTTACGCTGTTTCATTTACACAAATATACATTTATAGCCCACATGTCGAAAATAATTTTTCCTGGGTCGTTCTTTCCTTAAATACCTTTCGGGCTTGCAGTGCACAGTATTTTACTACACAGTTTGGAAAATAGACAAATGAGCTAGCTAGTTAGACATGTGGTGATTGATTAGGTGTGCTTTTATGGCAAACCTACCTGTTTTTTTAACATCTCAGTGTTCTTTTCTTTGTTTTATTTTGTATGTGGAAATTACATTTGGAATAGGCCATGTCCCACCACTTTCAATGTCACGCCTTTTGCCTTAGAAATAGTAATTATTTTCTTGTCTGTGTTTTCTAGCTAAAAATAGAGGTGAACAGATATCAATGAGCGCATTTACATACATTTCCAAATAATCTCCCTTAAAAATAGAGAACAAAATATGGATCTGGTGTACTATTCTTCCAATCTTCAAATGTGGTCACAATTTGTGCAAGGCTTTCTGCGAATGGGATAGCATTTTGTGAACTGACTAATGAACAAATAGTTAAGTTCACATAGTATTACATTGAATGGCGTCCCAGAATGACTTGCCTAACAATATTCATTAGGTAGATTGCAATTTGCACCCCCTTTTGATTGGGTGCAATCAGAGGAATGGTGGCCAGCAAGGGATAGCAGACCAACATTACAAATGGCACAATTTGTTTTTCCTTAAAGTAACCATTGCTGCTTTTATTTTATATTTTCAGTTGTAGAAGACTTCAGGAGGAGCAGAAAGTGGTCTGCTAATCAGACTCCTTCCCCTTTGTGAATCCATCAGACGTCCAACTCTGGAACTCTAGAAAATCATTCAAAATGTCATGTGCTGGGGACAAGACATGGAGCTAAAATCTGCAAAAAAAACACCACTCAACTTCAGACAGTAATGGACAGTAAAAGTGTGTGGAGGAGACAAAGTAGCCACACAACAGATGTTTATAAGAGACACCCTTTTCCCCAGGAGGTAAATAGTGCCCTTGTAGATATCCTTTCAAGTCTAGGAAGGGAGCACCAGAGCGGATAATTTAAAGTCTATCGAGATAGCTAACTTAATCCACCTAGAAAGGGTGGAAAAAGAAGGAAAAACACCTCTGAAGGTCCTACATTGGAGTTGCCACAGAAAGTGGCAAAGAAAGAATCAACTTTAATGTTCCCCGTGAACATTCAGAATATGGAGAGAGAATACTTCATCTGAGGTTGGATTTGGTAAAAACACAGGTAGAATGTAGTCTTCTGAGCAATTGAATGTGGATGATATTTTTGGGAGAAATAAAGAGCATGTCCTAAGGACCACCTTATGCAGAAGAAAACACAAAAAAGATGGGGGCGGTAGTAAGTTTCAAATTTCACCAGCACCTCTCCCTTAACAGATTGCTACTAGGAAAGTTATCACTGCAGACATGTACTTGAGCTCTGTCTCCAGAAGAGGCTCAAAGGGTGACTCTTGTAACGCTTGAAGAACTAAAGGAAGATCCAAATATGGAACCAGGGAATGGATAACACGCCTGCAAATAAAAAGTTCCTCAACAGACGTGAGTTTTAAAGAAGCAATAGAAAAGGAATCATCCCCTTGGAAAGCCTTAACGGTGCCCCATTGTCCTAGCGGGAATCTAACATTTTGTTTAGGTCATAAGAAATGGGAGACACACCATTGCCCCTCCTCCATGCTTCAATGTTATGTCAATGTATTATATAGAGTTTAAAAGTGGATGGTCTCCTAGGCTGATGAACATGTTCAACCAACGCCTGAGGACAACCACGGGCAATAAGATTCATCCCTAGAAAGCCATTTCCCCAGATTGAACATCCAATGGAGGCTGGAGAAAAGAGAGACATTCTCGGGGCAAAAGGACTGATCAAAAGCTACTAATGAAGAACTGCTGACATCTGAATCAGGCTGGGAAGCATGGCCTCTGGGCCACTCCGACACTATCTAAAAAACCTCTGCATGATATTTGCAGATTTTTATCAAAATGTCTGGCAATTACCTGGAAGGTAGGAAAACAGCATAGAAGAACCGGAGGCCAATAAATTGTTAAGGCATCTACTGCCCAAGCTTCTTGATATAGATCTAAGCTGTAGAAGTGGAAAAGAATGGTGTTCTACTCTCCCACAAAAAAGGCCCAGCCAGTGGAAACTAAAACTCTCTCTAATCTTCTAGAAAAGAGGGGGCTTAGGCATAGGGACACTAGAGATGCCATAATAAACAAATTCCAATTAGGATTTCACCTCTCCCACAGTAGGAGACTGTACAGATGCCCACATGTAGATGATCCTCAATGATGGGGCAATGCAGCACTCATTCTCGTTGATCTCTCTGGAATCTGTGGCACTCATTCTTTTGAATCTCTCCACAGTGTGTGACATGGCTTCACATAAAATTCTACTACATGGTCTCAATAATCTGGGTCTATGGGGAAGGTGTTGAGCTGGTTCAAATCGTTTTGGCAAGCAAGATCTCAGGTGATGCACCTGAGGCCTTTTCAGTCCAGCAACCACATATTATGCTGCGGGGTCCCTCCTGGGCTCCATGTTAATTTCCACCTCGTTTAATATCTAGGTGGGACCCCTGGCAGTCCTTGTTGCCTTTGGGTTTCAATTCTCTTCTTACAACATTGACACCCAGATAAATCAGTGTTTAGAGAATGAGCATATATTGAGTCCAAAGCATTTCAACACAGATCAGTTGGAGGTCTTAGACCCATATTTATAATTTTTTACACAAAACTGCACAAACGCAGTTTTGCTTCAAAAAGTATAACGTCGGCTTGCGTCATTCCAGAGTGCCAGCTGGGTGCCAAATTTATGGAATCCCGCAAGCCAGCGCAAAGGGTGGGCTAGCGTAAAAAAAAAATACATTAGCCTGGTGGAGGTAGCAGTATGGGGGAAGGGGGCTTTGCACCAGAAAATGACTTTACGCTGGTTAGAGGCAAAAAAATGCCTTTAACCAGCCTAGCGTCGTTTTCTGGTGCAAAACCACTCATACCACATGACTCCTGTATTAGAAAAGACAGGAGTCATGCCCACCACCCTAATGCCAGCACAGGGGACAAGGGTCCCCTGGGCATAGCCATTGCACCCTGTGCCATGTGTGGGGGCCCATTTCTGGGCCTGCAATGGCACTTTAAAAAAGTTTTAAAAATACTTACCTATACTTATCCTACCCACCTGGGATGGGGTTCCCATCCTCCGCTGTCCCTCTGGTGGGGGTGTTCCTGGGGCTTGGGGAGGGCACCTGTGGACCCATTCCATGGTGTTCAATCATGGAAATGGGTCCACAGGTCCCATACCACCTGGTCTGACCCAGGCATTTAATAATTGTGCCAAGCAAGCTTAGCACCATTATTTAGCCCTCCTCCCACCAATGCATCATTTTTGCAAGGGGGATAAATATGGGGCTATGGGAATAGCACCCTTTTTTAGATGGGAATGCCTACCTTACATCTCATTGACGCAAGGTAGGTTCACACATCTAAAAAATGGTGCAAACTACAATATTTTGGCATTAGATGTGTCTAACGTCAAAATATAAATATGGAGTTACATTTGCGCTGCATTTGGGTAAAAAAAAAGATGCAAATACAGAACAAAATAAGTATAAACATGGGCCTTAGTCTTTGGGAGTTCTTGTATCTGGTTGTCGGCTTGGTGGCAACTTTGTTTAAAAGCTGGTCCTACACCTAAAGGTAAAGGATGCAATCTGGTTTTGAACCTTGACTCAAAGCTTTCTTTTTATGCTTTGGAGCCCATATTAATAAACTGGTGGAAACATGTTTTGGCCTGCTCAAAATGATAAGAACGATCATATCTTTCATGCCAAGTGTCTATGTGAAAACGCTGGTCCAAGCAACGATCTCCAGCTGTCTGGACCATTGTATTACTCTGTTTCTTGGCCTGCCAGCATATTTGTTACAGCATTTGTAACCAGAGCATAATCCACCAGCTACACTAATACTAGGATTCCCCAGATTGTCTAGAATATCTCAACATCTGAATGAGTTGCACCGGCATTAAGATAGCCATGAAGAGGTTCACAAAGGAGGCTCAACAAATTGCATCACCTTGAATTATTTCTGAAATATTGCCCATCCGGAATAATGTTGTCCGCTACTACCCTGCTGCCGAATGTTCTCAGGGGCATAGTTATACTCTGTTTGCGCCGAACGTGCGTAAAAAAAAATTTTGATGCACATTTGGTGCAAACCGTGCACCATATATAAACTTTGACGCCCGAGCCAGCAGACATCAACATTCCTCCATGTGCGTCATTTTTTGGATGCGGGAAACTGCCTTGTGTTAATGACATGCAAGGTAGGCTTTCCCGCCCCAAAAATTACTTTAAGGCCTGTGTGCCTTATGTATACTCCAGCGTCATTTTGACGCACAGGAGGGGGCAGGCCTTAAAAAACGGTGCACAGCCTGATGTGCGCCGTTTTTTAACACCTGGTTCAGGGCAGGCTTTAAGGGACCTGTGGGCTCACTTCCATGGTCTCTGACCATGGAAGGAGTCCAGAGGTGCCCTTCCCTGCCCCCAAGGACACCCCCTGCCGCCCTCGCCCACCCCTGTAGGACACCCATGGATGGGGGACCCATCCCAGGTAAGTACAGGTAAGTTGTGGTAAGTATTTTTTTTAATTTTTTTTAAGTGGCATAGGGGGGCCTAATTTGGGCCCCCCTACATGCCACTGTACCCAATGACCATGCCCATGGAACAGAAGTCCCCTGGGCATGGCCATTGGGCAAGGGGGCATGACTCCTGTCTTTGCTAAGCAAAGGGGGTTGTGCGTCCAAAAATGGCACAAGTCCGGTTTGAGGCATGATTTTTGCCTCAAACCTGACTTGCACCATTTTTTGACGCACAACACGCATTTTCCCCTACGCCAACCCTGCCTGGTTTGAGTCATTTTTTTTTTACTCAGACCAGTCCGCAGCGCGGGCCAACATCATTCCTTAAATAAGGCGCCCGCATGGCGCGTAGGAATGGTGTTAGCCGGCGGTAAAAATGTTGACGCAAACAAGCGCCGGCGCTGGTTTGCATCAAAAAGTATATATATGGGCCTACGTTTTTTCTAAAAAACACACAAGGGGGCTCAATGTCTGGGACATCATGGTCCAGAGTTAAAACAACCTTCCACTTGCGTTCTGAATTGAGTCAAACATTTATGTTTCCCTAAGGCACTTAAAACACACCTTTTATGTTTGTAATTTAATTTTGCTATTGTCTCAAACAGATATATAAGACAAGATGGGAACTTTCAACTCAAAAGGTCCACAGGTCAATTCTCCTCCCCTAGAAGTTTCACCAGTGTATAAAAAATGAGATTTCTCTTCCTCCAACAGGCAAATCCTTCATGAAAGGAGAGCAAGATCTGACGCTCCCACAACCCATTGCCGATTGATATAAATCTGACCACTGGTTGTCGGTATGAACACATACTGCTTGGTGCTGAATAAGTGAATAAAAGTGAATCTGGGTCTCTCTGAACAATGGCCACCTCCTTCCAACTGGAGGATGGGGCTGCTTCCTGAGCTGAACATCTGCCCTGGGCCTTGAACCCCTTAATAATTGCTCCCCAATCTTCTCCTGCTCAAAATAGTCATTACAACTAAGAAAGGAGGGGATGCTAGCTGAAAACCCCTGTTTAATTTTGTAGTGTCCAACCACCATAAAAGATTGTCCTGAATTTCTGGTATCTCAGGAATGAGAGCCACCTTGTCTTCTTTGGATTCCAAATTTGCAATACAGGATTAACCAAGTTGTAAAGATAGAGACAAGCCCAGCACAAGATTGAAGGAGTGGAAGCCATCTTATTTTTACTTCTTATCAATAATCATGTCGCAGCCTCAGTCTTTTACAGAAGACTCATCAAATGAGAGAACATTTTCTTCTCCTCTGCCAAGAAGCCCTGCAACGGGTCTGTCCAGAATACAGCTCTGATGAACTGGTGATAATGTGATGGGTTGAGATGTGACTTTCTAAAGTTCTGTAGAAATCAAATATCCTAGCTGCTTTTGGGTACAGCAGGCCAAACTAATTTTAAAACACTGCATTTATTTCTTAAAACCAAGAATATCTCAAATCAAGAGGAATAATAAAATCCTTCTTACCAACCTTCATAAATGAATACTGTGCATTAATCTTGAAATACCCACTTAGCGAGCCATCCATGAGAATGAAAGCTATTGGTTACATACGTCCAACATATTGGTAATGACCATACCCTACTTAAAACAAGGCTGCTTGAAAAGACCTCCCTAAAGAGAAAACAGAACAATTAACAAAACAGGTTAAGCTACCAAGGGAAAATAAAATAAAATTATCTTACCATAGGTTGTGAAGGCAAACAATCCGATCAGGACAGAAGAAAAGAACAGAAAGCGCTCACTATGAGTTCCTCTTTTAGGGACCTATAGTTATTAAATGCCACATACATTTTTAGGTTTGGCTAGGTAAAAAATGTCTGTGAGGTCTGAAGGTAACTCATGCTGTAAGGAATGTACAAGGAAGATGGATGAAGAGGTAATGAGACTCTCTTATCTAATCGTTCAAGCAGGATTTCTTCTCATGTTGCCCATGTGGGAGGAAATTTACCTACTGGTACAAAGTGCCATAGTGCTGAGCTACATTGAGTCAAATGGAGAGAGAAAACAGCATCATATTTTCAAAAGGTGGTGATGTTTTTCTCTCCTCCTGCGCTTTTGGACGCCCTGCTCAACATACATCCCATTGCACCATAGGGCGGGGGTTGGGTGTGTTGAGTCAAGCATAGGTTCTGTACTGGAATTGGCTTTTTCCAGGACAAACACTATGGTTGTATACTTGTCCCACTTTCTGTGGGTTCTATATAGTGCAGTACACATCCAAAGCTTGAAAATGTAGAGTTTTAAAACATGGTCCACCGTTACACCTGTCTTCAAGAGGCATAATAAGTATTTAGTACAAATCCTTGTTCACCAATGTTAATTGGTAGAGATTGTGTCAATATCCATGGGTGTTTGCATGACAATGTAAATGTAATACCCATGTAATGCCCATCTTAGCACAAAGTGGTGCACAGTAGGGCTTTTTGCTTCTTTGCATTACGTGGACGACATTCCAATACAAATTGTGATTCGCATTGGAAAGTAAATACCACCACAACATTTCAAACCAGGGGGCGTATTTATACTCTGTTTGCACCGACTTAGCGTCATTTTTTTTTACTCTAATTCAGTGCAAAACTAACTCCATATTTATACTTTGGCGCTAGACCCGTCTAGCACCACATTTATGGAGGAAAAGTAATTTTTGGGACTTAGAAACCTACCTTGCCTCAATGAGATGCCAGGTAGGTATTCCAGTGCATAAAATGACTCTATGGCCTTAACGCCATATTTATACTCCCGAGCAAAAATGGTGCACGGGAGGGAGGAGGGGTCAAAAAATGGTGCAAATCTTGCTTTGCTCCATTTTTTAACACCTGGGTCAGGGCATGCAGGCATATTTCGATGGTGAAACACCGTGGAATTAGCCCACAGGTGCCCTCCCCAGGTACACCCCACCGACACAAGAGGGACAGCGGAGGAAGGGGGACCCCCATCCCAGGTAAGTACAGGTAAGTATTTTATTTTGTATTTTTAAGTGCCATGGGGGCCCTGAAATGGGCCCCATACATGGCAGAGGGTGCAATGGCCATGCACAGGGGGCCCTGGTCCCCTGTGCTGGCCATTTGGGGTGGTGGGCATGACTCCTGTCTTTTCTAGGACAGGAGTCATGTGGTATGGGTGGTTTGCATCAGAAAATGACTCTAGACAGGTTAGAGTCATTTTTTTTTACTCTAACCTGCCTAACAACATTTTTTGGTGCAAAACTCCCTTCTTCCATACCACCAGCCCCACCCAACTAACGTCATTTTTTTTTTACACTAGCCTACCCTTTGCACCGGCTTGCACCATTCCATAAATATGGTGCCCTGCTGATACACAGAAATGGTGCAAACCGGTGTTCAACTTTTTGATGCAAAACTTCGTTAGTGCAGTTTTGCACCAGAAAGTATAAATCAGGGCCGAGGTTTGTTACAAGAGTTATGCAAACTCGCGCAAACTGTTAGTATATCTGTGCTGAAATGTACTAAAATCAGACCGTTGAGAGAATCACCAAAAAGCAGATACTGTTCAGCACAGTGGCTAAGAAATCACGTGCGGGTACTTTAAAAAAGACACCAATATAACATACAATTAATGAAGTAGTCATGTGCTGCTATTCACTGTTTTAACCTAATGAAAAGAAAACCCATGAACCGGAACACATCTCTTGAAAATAATCGCCACAACAGAGCAATGTTGGCTTCCAGTCTTAATACACGAATCCGTCAGGAAAAGCACTTCAAACTGCCTTTTTTATTTTCAGACGAAATTACTCAATTATTTTGCTAGTCTGTTTGTGGACCAATGAGCTTCACAGTCATTAAATAGCTTCTTACTTGTCTCAAAACATACACAAGCGATTTCCTTTTTCATCTTCCACATTTTTTGGGATGGGCTAGTGGGTAAACACAGATCTAAGAGGGTTTTTATTGAGACATTTCACAACGGATGCCAAAATTGTGAGATTCAAACGTCTTTAGCTGACAGGGAAGGTGGTGTTGGGCAGGAAGGGGCTAGGAAAGAGAACATTGCTGACTGTGTGTGTTGCTTATACGTAGCTGGTCAACAAAACCCTTGAACAGCAACTCACAGGCTCATTAAATGCTACATCCGCCTCTGACAAATCCACATTTTAGGACCACCTGAAATGAAATGAAATGAACAAGCTTCGAGACATTTTTTTAATCATGTGAACCCAGCTTCCTGCTGTCCCTCAATAATAAGGAATTGCCAGCTGGGATGACGCTGTGCCGAACATGATTTTCTTGAAGAGAAATCTGTGCTGCGTGCTTTAGCAACATCATGTAACAAGGTTACATAAGATTTTTCACTGCTTGCTTTTGGACATGAAAACACATCTAGGGACCTGAGGCCCTCATACATAAATAACTGTTCCCCAGAAATTGAACCGTTTTCACAGCCCTTAGGTGCATCTGTGTTAGATTTGGCATCTTTGACCTGGTCTCCCCTAACTATTTGCCTCTGCTTCCCAGGTTGCTGATGAGTGCTGAACTTTGTCTTGCTGTTTTTGATGCTATGGGCACTTTACCACTGCCAACCAGTGCTAAAGTGCAAGTGCTACTATGTAAAATGAATGTATCGTTAGCTTATCTATGATCGGCATATTCGATTTACTAGTAAGTCCCTAGTAAAGTGTACTAGAGGTGCCCAGGGCCTGTAAGTCAAATGCTACTAGTGGGCCTGCAGCACTGATTTTGCCACCCACATAAGTAGCCCTGTAAACATGGCTCAGACCTGCCACTGCAGTATCTGTGTGTGCAGTTTTAAACTGCCAATTCGACTTGGCAAGTGTAACAACTTGTCGGGCCTAAACCTTCCTTTTTCACAAATGTAAGACACCCCTAAGGTAGGCCCTATGTAGCTCCATGGGCAGGGTGCAGTGTATGTTGAAGGTGGGACACGCACTGCTGTGTGTTACATGCCCTAACAGTGAAAAACTGCTCAATTCAGTCTTCACTGTTGCAAGGCCTATCTCTCTCATAGGTTAACATGGGGGCTTTAAATATTATTAAAGTGCAGATTCCCTTTGAGAGCAGATAGAAATTTTGAGTTTGGGGTCTCTGAACTCACAATTTAAAAATACATCTTGTGGTGAAGATGGTTTTTTGATTGTTAGTTTGAAAATGCCACTTTTAGAAAGTAGACATTTTCTTGCGTAAACCATTCTGTGACTCTTCCTGTTTGTGGATTGCCTGTCTGGGTCAGTTTGACAGTTGGGCTGTTTTTGAATCCCCTCTAGAAAGTGAGACAAAGGGGCTGCAGTTTAGCCTGCATATACTGATGAGCCATTTGTGCTAGAGTGGAGGGAGGAGTGGTCACTTACACCGAGTGGGCTTTGCCTGCCCCCTCACAATGCAGTCTCCAACCCCTGGGGCCTGGCCTGGGCAAGGTAGGATCTTGTGAACAACAAAGACTTTCCTTTGAAGTAGGCCTACTTGAAAGGCAGAAAGGGGTATCAGTATTGGACCAAAAAACATCTGAAAATTAGGTCACTTCTAGAACCAAGAGGAACCTCTGCCAATTAGAAAAGCTGAAGAGATGAGGAAGGGTGCTGCCCCTGACTGTGACTGTGCTTTGTTGGGCTGTACTGCAGTTGCTGCTTCTGCCTGTGAAAGGGAACAAAGACTGGACTTTGTGGCATATTCCTGCTTGTGCAGAATTTCCAAGGGCTTGAACTGAGCGTGCCTCCTGTTTTGAAGTCTCAGGGCCATCAAAGGCTTCCTCTGTTAACATCTGGACTCTCTGCTGAGACTCCTGCCCTGCCAAATGATGCCCTATCAAGTCCCTGGGCCCTTGAAAGGTGAAGTTGGAAGCCAAGATCTGAAAATCCACGCACAGAAAGGTGTGCGGGGAAATTTGCAACACACCATCTGCAACGCTCCTGGTAAACGATGTGCCGCCGGCCTCGCAGATAAAATCGATGCTCCACCTGCATCGGGCTCTGAGATCGATGCATCGTGGATGGAGAAACAACATGCAACACCTGCTTGCGACTGCTGATAATGACACAAACTCCACGCAGTGCGGTTTTCTAACACCGTGCAACAGGATTTTCCATGCATCGTCCCTGGGCTTCAAAGTCAACCCTACTCTGGGAAGATTCGAGGTGCCCCATGCAGAAATCGACACATTGCTCTCTTGCAAGGGCGAAAAATGACGCATCACCGACTTGACAGGAGAAGAAACAACACACGGCCTCCCTCACGAGGAAGGAATTGACACATCGCAGCCTTTTCTGGCACATGCTTACCCATGCGGCTTTATTTTTTATGCTAACCAGGTAATTTGCGCAAAATCAACGTTTCCATTGTTTTCTATGGAGTAAGACTCTTATTCTTTAGAAAATTCATATTTTAACTTGTGTAGGTTGGATTGTCTGATTTAGATAAATGTTGCCCTTTTTTCTAAACTGGTGTGGTGTCCATTTTGTAGTGTCTTCACTGTATTACTGTGTGTGCTGGTACAAATACTTTACACTTTGCCTGCCTGTTTGTGCCAAACGACCAAGGGGGTAAGTAGTGGTTAACCAGGTGTGTTTGACTAGAGTGAGGTTCCTTGCTTGGACAGGGGGTAACCTGGCTGCCATCCAAAGACCCCATTTCTAACAATCTGATTCTTCTATTTTCTGTCCCAGTATTCCTGCGACTGTTAACTGCTAAACTGGAAAAGACTGGGGATGTGCATTTTTCGCAAAATTTAATTTTGCATGATTATTTACGAATCTCCAAAAATTAACCAAAATCATGCAAGATGCAAAAATTGCATTTAGCACTATATTTTAGAATTAACTACATCCTTATGTTGATTGCAAAATTATTATGCCAAATTCTGCAAAGCTTAAGTGAAATTATGCAAAATGCAAACTGTCATTTAGCACTATGTCCCTCATTACAACCCTGGCGGTCGGTAATAAAGCGGCAGTAATACCGCCAACAGGCCGGCGGTAACAAAAATTGAATTATGACCACAGTGGACACCGCTCACACAGACAGCCACTTTAACATACGGACCACCACGGCAGTAGCAACAAGCACCGCAGCGGTAACCGCCAACAGCCAGCAGGAAGACAATGTACCCCCCATTGTATTACAACAGCCCTTTTCCCCGCCTTTCCTGGGGCGGTACCAAGGACATCAAAAGCACGGCAGAAACAGTGCACAGAAGGGAAACGACTCACCCCTGGAGACTCCAGGAAGAACCATGCTACCATGGATCCCAAATTGCAGGTGTTCCCCATGCTCGTCTATCTCCTTCTTCACCATGAATACAATCACCGGCGAAGGCGACCACGGTGAATACTGCCACATAGCACACAAGGGAGGGGGGAGGAAAAAGAGAGTGACACACACCCAACACCCCCAACACCATACATACAACCAGATGCACTAACATTACATATACATCCTGTACCCCTCAGGAATAATGCAAGGACAAAAGGAATTGATTAAAGTGAGTGTAATAAGATAACATGATAGAAAATTGTGCTTCAAAATCAAAACAGTATGTACATATATACAAATAGAGGGACACAGCCCAGTTCACAATGTCAGTGGGCCACAGGGCCACATCACATAGGCCAAGGCCCCACTTGACTCCTGCAACAACACAGAGAGAACACTGCAGGGGCATCAGGTCGAAAATATACAGGCACATCAGGGGGATGGGGGACGGGGGGCACCTCAGCCGGAAGATGGAACAACACCACTGGTCCTGGAGAGGACTACATGCCCATCACAATGTCCTGGGGAGTGCAAAGCCACAGTCTCTCTAGTGGGTGGTCTGCCCACTGCCTGGTCCTGGGAGTGCAAGCCACAGTCTCTCTAGTGGGTGGCATCTCCACTGGTTCTGGAGGGGGCCTTGTGCCCAGTGTGCTTCATCTTGGCAAGGAGGGGGTGAGTGGATGGCTTCTTCCACTACTTCTGGTGGGGGCTTTGTGCCCAGTGTGCTTCATCCTGGCAAGGAGGGGGTGAGTGGATGGCTTCTTCCACTGGTTCTGGAGGGGTTATGTGCCCTGTGATGCAGCACAAGGGGTGCAAGGTCACAGTCTCTCACCTGGGTGTCACACCAACAGGGTTTGCAGGGGCCAGGACGCACTACTCTCCATGGAGGCAGGACTACACACTGCCCGATGGCGGTGCTGCTCAGTGGTGGCAGTGGTGGGGCTTCTGGCGGTACTGGCAGCGGTGGGGGGAGGCTCCTGCCCGTCCCCTGCAGCCTCGGATGGCTGGTCACAGGGGTTGGTGTTGGGGATGTAAGCGATGGGAGATGCTCCTACCCGTCCCTGCAGCCTTGGATGGCTAGCCTCTGGGGCTGCTGGCAGTGCTGGCAGTGGTTGGGAGAGGCTCCTGCCCATCCCCTGCAGCCTTGGATGGCTGCCCACTGGGGCTGCTGCTGCTGGCACTGCTGCAGGCAGTGATGCTGGTGCCGGCGCTGGTGGCTGGAATGCCCGTGGTGGGGGGAGGCTCCAGCCCTTCCCCTACAGCCTTGGATGGCTGAACTGCCATGATTGGTGGTAGAGGCTCAGAATCAGTCCCTGCACCAGGCCTCCTGACCATCCTGCCTTCAGGGGAAGGCCCCTTGCCCTTCCCAGCTTGTGGTGCCTCTTTGTCCTTCACCTGGGCAGCCAGTGGTGACTCCTTGCCCTTGCCCTTCACAGCTGGTGATACCTTCTTGCCCTTGCCCTTCCCAGCTGATGGTGCTTCCTTGTCCTTCCCTTTGGCAGCTGGTGCAGGCACACTGTCAGTGGTTATGGCTGGTTCCCTGGAGCTTCTCCCAACTGCAGCAGCTGCTGACACTACTGTGGCCATGGACTGGGTGGCTGAGGTGCTAGCCTGGGTTCTGACCACCCTGGCCCGACATGAAGGACAGGGGAGGGGTAGGGAAGAGGTCAACGTCAGAAAGGAAAAGCTTCCTAGGGACACTGGGGCGGGAAGAGGGTGAAGGTCTGGGAGTGGAGGAAGAGGGAGTGGTTGTAGGTGTCAGTCTGCTGTGTTTGAGTGCAGGTGCATGGGCTGGATGCTGTTGTGAGGTGGATGGCTGTTGGGTGTCTGAGTGTTTGCATTTGTGAACTTTGGGAGGAGGGGGCACAAACACAGTGGAAGAGGACACAGGGGACATGTGCATGGATGTGATGTGGGGGTGGTGACTGCCAGTGAGGGGTGTGTAGTGATAGGTGTGATGGTGATGGAGGTAGTGGATGAGGATGTAGTGCATGCAGGTGTGAGTGGAGACGGTACTGGGAGGGTGGTGGACAACTAGGAGGAGGCAGACACAGCGGAGGCAGTGGATGTTGGTGTGTCAGATTCTGGATGGTGTTTGTGTGAGTGCCTCTGGAATGATGTGTGGTGCTTGTGTTTATCTGAGCCACTCCTGTGTGTTGTTTTGGGTGCATGCTGGTCTGAAAGTGTGCTTGGGATAGGTTGGGGTTCAGGGAAATGGGATTGGGTAGAGGAAGTTGGATGGGGGAAGGTAGAGACAGGGACAATGGCTGCCATCAGGGAGGAGGCCAGAGCCTGGATTGATCTTTGTTGGGCCGCCATGCCAGAGTGAATGCCCTCTAGGAATGCATTTGTTTGCTGCAAAGGGGCTGCCAGCCCCTTGATGGCATTCACTGTGGTTGACTGCCCAACAGAGATGGATCAATAGCCTCCTGACTCAAGCAGCAGGGCTAACTGGGGCAGGGCCTGAGGTGCCTGGGGCAAAGGAGGTGCCAACCCTCCTGGGTGAGCGGGCACGGGAAACTCACTGAGGGGCTGCTGGGAGGGCGGTGCTGGTACGAGGGGTGGCGGCTGTGCCTGTAGTTGGGGTGGCCACAGAGGTACCCATCACCACCAGGGAGCTTCCTTCGGAGGAGATATCACAGTACAAACTGTCCCCTCCTGTCTCTGCTGTGGTCTCCCCTCGCCCTCCGTCCCACTGGTGCCTTCACAGTCAGTGAATTTGGCATCCTGGGCAATGTGGGATGCAGCTCCCTCCATCGCCAGTGCCTCTGCTCCTCCGCCAGATGATGCTAATGCACACAAGGACAGGGCGACAAAATAAAAAGGGGGGTATACAAAGGATACACTTGGTCAATGGCTGCACCAACACCACCGTTGGTGTACACAGCACACTCACATAGGGAACAGGCCTACTCACTATGCAATGCACTACCAGTCACAATGCTAGTCACCAGCCCTAGGACAGGAATACCTAAGGCCAATAGCAGCATACCTGAGACCCACAGACCCCTGCCCAGTAGTCAATGCCTACTAACTTGGTTGAATGAATTTTACATCAGAACCCTGCCCAACATGGGACCTACCATACAATGTCCGGCCTGGCCTAGGTGCACCCACAGGCTCACATCCCCCACCTGGAGAGCACCCCACCACACGCAAGTTATAGATTTGGAAACTGTGCTCACCCCCTGGTGCCTTCTGTGATGCCCTCCAGCGCCCATCAATCTCCGGATAGGCCACTACCAGTATGCGGGCCATCAGGGGGGTCAGGGTTCAATGGGCACCCCCTTCCTCATTGGAAGGCCATCCCCAGCTGGGCCCCCGCCGTCTTCCGTGCCCAGCATCTCAGGTCTTCCCACCATTTGTAACAGTGGGTGCTCCACCTGCCGTAGACCTCCAAGGTCGTCACATACTTGACGATGGCATGCCATATACCCTTTTTCTGATGGGTGCTGACCTTCAGACAAATAAACATAGAAAAAGGTATCAGCCATACTGTCCAGCCTTCTGCACTCATGGCCCACCATATTCCTCACATCCCCTTACGCAAAGACATTGACCACCATACATGCAGCACACTGCCCAGGACCCTTCCATCCCCCCTTACACGAGGCCCTCGCACACAGCAATCCACGCATTCATGCCCCATGCATCGTGCTTACAGTGTACTCACCTGTTGATCTGGAGGCCCATACAGCATTCAGCACTGGGGTAGGACCCCATCCACCAGTCTCTCCAACTCTGCAGCAGTGAAGGAAGGGGCCCTTTCCCCAGTGACTCGAGCCATGGTCGGTTCCAGACACAGGTCACAGCAGGACTTGCAGTGTAGGTCCTCTCCTGTTGGAGGTCAGGTAGCAAGTGAGAGAACAGATAGAAAATGGCAGTCACGTCCACGGGGGTGCGTACTGTCACCGCCGGCGTACATCACCATTGGACACTGTAAACCATTGGGCCCAATGACAACCAATGAGGAGTTGCACGCAATGGCGCACAATGTCAGTGGCATTACCTCATTTTCACCTGTCCATCCACACAGGACAGGCGGACGGCATTTCAGGGGGGGGCAGGCCATGGCACCTAACTGCATCACAGTACACATAGACACCATTTGGGCCTATCCAACAACATACTGTTTCAGTCACAACATGCAATGCAGTGTACAGTTTGGAAATGTGGAATACTGACCAGCTGTTCCCCATTTTCCCCATAGATTGCAACCGTTGCGTATGAATAGGAGATGGAGACATCCCCCTGTGTACAGACCCCTGGTGGACTTTGCAACTGTAGAGGACAGGCACATTATCCTCACCTACAGACTTTACACGGCCACAATCCAAGAGTTGCGTGCCCAATTGGAGCCGGACCTGATATCTGCTATCCGTCACCCCAGTTGGATCCCTCCTCTTGTGCAGGTTCTCTCTGTGCTCCATTTCTTGGCAACTGGTTCTTTCCAAGTGACAGTGGGCTTGGCAACAGGAATGTCACAGCCAATGTTCTCAACAGTGCTGACAAGAGTGTTGTCTGCATTGATTAGACACATGCCCAGCTACATTGCTTTCCCCAAGGTGGAGGATTTGGCCACAGTGAAAGCTGATTTCTATGCAATGCGGCATATCCCCAACATTATTGGGGCAATTGATGGTACACATATTGTATTTGCCCCTCCCCCCTGGAGAAATGAACAGGTGTTCAGAAATCGAAAGAGCTTTCACTCGATGATTGTGCAGATAGTGTGCCTGGCTGACCAGTACATCTCCCACATCAATGCAAAGTATCCTGGGTCTGTGCATGATGCCTTTGTCCTGAGGAATAGCAGCATCCCATATGTGATGGCTCAACTCCAGAGGCACCGGGTGTGGCTAATAGGTGAGACCATGGTTCCCACCCATATATGTTGGTGTATGGGTATGGGGTTGGCCCTAAGTGTTAGTGTTTGGTTAACAGGTATCCCTCAAAATTTGCAGGTGACTCTGGTTATCCCAGCCTCTCATGGCTACTGACCCCTGTGAGGAATCCCAGGACAAGGGCAGAGGAAGGTTACAATGAGGCACATGGGCGGACAAGAAGGATTATAGAGAGGACATTCGGCCTCCTGAAGGCCAAGTCTCGGTGCCTCCATATAACAGCTGGATCCCTGTGCTACCCAAGAAGGTCTGCCAGATCATCGTGGCATGCTGTATGTTGCACAACCTTGCCTTGAGACGCCAGGTGCCTTTTCTGCAGGAGGATGAGGCTGGAGATTGGTGTTGGCAGCAGTGGACCCTGTGGACAGTGATGAAGAGGAGGCAGAGGATGAGGATGAAGACAACAGAACATTAATCATACGACAGTACTTCCAGTGACACACAGGTAAGACACTGTAACTTCACCTTTCATTGACATTTTTGTGTTGGATATTGTCACTGGAAGGCTGATTTTCCCACTACTATGGCCACTTACTGTACCCTTTGGCATGTCTATTTTCAGATATCTGTGTCCCACTCTGGCTCCTGGTGTGTTGACTGCATCCAACTACAGGTCATACTTATGTATACATTACTGTACAGTTGAATAGCAATGTTTACAGCTTGTTAAACAAATACATAGTTCAGCCAATTGACAGATTCCATACTTGCATTTTTTTACAAGGGTGTTTATTTATGTGCTAATAAGTGGAGGGTGTATTGCAATGGGCTGGGGTGGTGGTGGAGGAGAGTTCAGGGTAAAGTTCCAGTCTATTTATCACAGATGCATTTTCCAAGGGTGATTAGGAAGTGGAGCAGTGGCAGTTCAAGGTGTACCTGGTGACATAGTGGGACACAAGGGTGACATTCAGGATAGTTTTATTTCCTGGCGGAGGTCTTGGCAATATTCTCTGGCTTCTGCCTGGATCACAGGGACCGTTTGTGTGATGGTTCTGCTTCTAGAGGGGGAAGGGTCCTGGTGGCTGTTACTCCTGTCCACTAGCGTCATCAGAGGTTGAGGGCTGTTCATTAGTGTGGCTAGTGTCAGGGGCCCGTTGGTGTGCCACTGCCTCCCTCATGGTGTTGGCCATGTCTGCCAGCACCCCTGCAATCGTGACCAGGGTGGTGTGGTTGTCCCTTAGGTCCTTCCTGATCCCCAGGTACTGTCCCTCCCATCCTGCAGCCGCTGGGTCTCCTGCAATTTGGCCAGTATCTGGCCCATCGTCTCCTGGGAAAGGTGGTATGCTCCCAGGATGTTGGTGAGTGCCTCGTGGAGAGTTGGTTGCCTGGGCCTTTCCTCCCCCTGTCGCACAGCAGTCCACCCAGCTTCCCTGTTGTCCTGTGCCTCTATCCACTGGACCGTGTGCCCACTGCCATTGACCCCAGGTCCCTGATCGTCCTGTGTTTGTGGGGTGGCCTGGGGTCCCTTTAGTGGTGGACACACTGCTGATTGATATGTCCTGGTGACAGTGGTATGGGCCCGCTGGGTGGGTGCTGTGGTGGTGTTTCCTGAGGGGGAGGATCTGCGGTGGTATGGGACTGTGCCTGGGTGACCGATGTCCGGAGGTCCCTGATGGGCCAGGTTGGTCATCCAGATCCGGGCGTCCAGAGCTGCTGTCATCACTGTGGGGGGGCTGGATGTTGCTAACACCTCCTCTCCTGTGACATTGGATGGGGGACCTGTGGGGATGTAAATGCAGTGTTATTGTTTCTGTGTGTGCCATCTTATGCATGGGTGTGTTGCCCTCTATGGTTGTTATTGCCCTGGCAGCTTAGGTTTGTGTGAGTGGTGATTTGGTGGTCTAGGTGATTGTCTCAAGTGTGCATGCTTTGGTGATGGGTGTCCATGCAGGTCTGTGATCGGAGTCCATGCATTGTTGTTGCATGCAGGGCTTGGTTGTGGGAGGGGTGGGTTGTGATGGTGGGGTGTGTGGGAGGTGGTTGAGGGATGGGAGTGAGGGTGAGGGTGGGGGTATGTGATGGCATCCAGGTAGTGGGGTGAAAGTAGTAAAGATTTGAAATACCAGAGTCCAGTCCTCCTGCTACTCCTGCCAGGCCCTCAGGATGCATGATTGCCAAGACTTGCTCCTCCCATGTTGTTAGTTGTGGGGGAGGAGGTGGGGGTCCACTGCTTATCTTCTGTATTGCTATCTGGTGTCTTGCTACCACGGAACGCACCTTCTCCTGTAGGTCGTTCCACTTCTTCCTGATGTCATCCCTTGTTCTGCGGTGCTGTCCCACGGCGTTGACCCTGTCCACGATCCTCCACCATAGCTCCATCTTCATGGCAATGGATGTCTGCTGCACCTGTGATCGGAATAGCTGTGGCTCTACCCTGATGATTTCCTCCACCATGACCCTTAGCTCCTCCTCTGAGAACCTGGGGTGTCTTTGTGGAGCCATGGGTGTAGTGTGAGTGGTGTGTGTGAGGGTGTGTGGGGTGATGTGTTGGGGTGTGTGATGTAAGGTACGTGGATGGTGTATGGGTGATGATGTTTTATGGCTCAGGTTCTGTGGGTGCTGTTGGCCTGTCTCTCTAAGTTGGCAATATTTTTGAGTTGTAAGGGGTTGTGGGTAGTGTTGGTGTGTGTTTTATAGTGGTGTGTGGGTATGGTGTATGTATGGGTTTCAGGTGTGTGTTCTTCAAATTGTCCAATGTGGTGGTGTTTTGTATGTGTGTGTGTGTATTTTGAGTACGGCGGTATGTACCGCCAATAGTTTACCACTATTGAATGTCTGCCACGTTGATTCGTGGGTCATAATACTGTGGGCATATTTCTGTTGGCGTAACGGTGTGGGTTTTGGTACCGCCAGTTTATCACTGACTTTTGGGCTGGTGGACTTGTGTGTGTGGCTGTATAGTGATCGATTGCTATGTGTGGGTCATAATATGGGTAGCAGTAAACCGCCGAAGCGGCTGTATGTTGGCGGCAGTCGGCATGGCGGTAAGCGGGACTTACCGGCAATGTCATAATGAGAGCCTATATTTTGACATGAAATGTATCCTTTTAGAAAGTGAGCATGGCTCTGAACTTAAAATCCATCTGTGACTCACAGCCTGTCTCCAATCCATGTCTTGGCTGGGCTGGTTGACAGCTCCCTTGTGCATTTCACCCGGACAGACACAAACACAGCATGCTCAGTCACACTTGCACACATCTGCATACTGATTGGGTCTTCTTGGGCTGGAAGGTTGGAGGGGCTTGACACTTACATTTCAAAGACTGGTGCCTGCTCTCACACTAAGGACTGCCAGACTCCCTACTGGGACCCTGGCAGACAGACCTGTACTGAAAGGGGGCCTTGTGCAGTTCAAAACCACTCTTTGGCACTTTTGAGTATATAAACTGGGTCCCTGACTCTACCAACTCATACACTTCCTGGGACAGAAACTCTGAACCATATCCTGTAACCTGCCAAGAGGAGCTGCCTGGTTGCCCAAAGGATTCCCCTGGACTGCGTTGCTTTGAAGGACTGTTGCCTTGTTTTTGCCCTGCTTCCTAGCTGGTCTCTGGCTCTGCTGAGAAGTGCTCTCCAAAGGTTTGGATTGAGTTGCATCCTGTTTCCTGAAGTCTTGGGGCCAAAAAGACTTAGGCCCTCATTCTGACCTTGGCGGGCGGCGGAGGCCGCCCGCCAAAGTCCCGCCGTCAGGTTACCGTTCCGCGGTCGAAAGACCGCGGCGGTAATTCTGACTTTCCCGCTGGGCTGGCTGGCGGTCGCCTTCAGACCGCCAGCCAGCCCAGCGGGAAAGAGGCTTCCACGATGAAGCCGGCTCGGAATCGAGCCGGCGGAGTGGAAGCTGTGCGACGGGTGCAGTAGCACCCGTCGCGTATTTCACTGTCTGCGCAGCAGACAGTGAAATACATGTAGGGGCCCTCTTACGGGGGGCCCTGCAATGCCCATGCCAGTGGCATGGGCACTGCAGGGGCCCCCAGGGGCCCCGCGACCCCCCCTACCGCCATCCGGATCTCGGCGGTCCGACCGCCGGGATCTGGATGGCGGTAGTGGGGGTCGGAATCCCCGCGGCGGTGCAGCAAGCTGCGCCGCCGCGGAGGATTCAATGGGGCCGCGGTACACTGGCGAGACCCCGCCAGTGGTGCCGGTCCGACCGCGGCTTTACCGCCGCGGTCGGAATCCCCATTGGAGCACCGCCGGCCTGTCGGCGGTGCTCCCGCGGTCCTCCGCCCTGGCGGTCAAAGACCGCCAGGGTCAGAATGAGGGCCTTATTCTCTTGAAAGGAACTCCTTGTGTGGTGAAAATCAACCCACAGCCTGCTTAGCAGTGAAAGAATCACTGCATCTCCAACCAGGAACAATGCAGTCTGGCTCCCTGAGTGGAGATCAACGCTGTGCTAGTGTTGAGACCGGATCTTCAACTCACAGCCCACCGGATCGACCCATCGCTGAGCCCGAATGACACAGCTTCCTGTGTGAGGACTCGACACAGCGCCTGCTGTGCGACAGAAACTCTGACGCATCCCCCCTCCCCCAGATTGATGCAGCACCTGTGACTTCGTCCTTCATGCCCAGGATTTCCATGTATCGTCCTTGGGTGTCAAAAGACTCCTCATTACAGTGAGGATCCAAGATTGCATGCCAGAAATCGAAACAAAGCTCTTGCAGTGTGGTAAGAATCGATGCATTGTCTGTGCATGTCAGGAAATCAGACGTACACTTCACTTTTTTAACGCATCTTCTCCTCTGTGGTCTCTGTGCGTGTAATTTTGATGCATACCAGGTACTTTGTGCATACAAAAGACAATTGTTGATTTTCAAAGTCTTAAGACTCTTCTTATCATTGCAAAAGTGATATTTCAACTTGTGCTTATCAAATCTTGATCATTTTGACCTTAATTTACTCAGATAGATATCTTATATTTTTCTAAACCTGTGTGGTGAATTTTTGTAGTGTTTTCACTGTGTTATTGCATGATGTATTGCACAAATACTTTACACATTGCCTTCTAAGTTAAGCTTGGCTGCTCAGTGACCAGCTACCAGAGGGTGGGCACAGAATAATTTGGATTGTGTGTGACTTACCCTGACTAGGATTGTGGTCCCCATTTGGACAAGGGTGAAAACCTCTGACAAGTACAGACCCCATTTCTAACACTTCTCTATCTATTTATCCCTCTCTTTCACCATTTCATCTCTTCCATGACTCCATCTCTGTTTCAAACCTTTGTTGTAGCCCCAAGTGGGTTTACATTAAAAGCCAATTGTGAATACAGTTGAGGTCCACCAGGTGTCTTACTCTGTCTCACAAGGATAGAGGTGGTACTGATAACCTCAGTCCCCTAGCCCTGAGGTATACCTTCAGAGTGCAGCCAAAAGCTCTAGTTCTGCATTACACTGCATATATTTAATCTGGGGCAAGGGATGAAAGCAAAATTGCTAAATGGAACAGTGGAAGTGGGTGACTGAGTTAACAAGTTAGGATATTCTGTGCTTTTTTCTTTTGATTAATCACTTAGTGACAGATAAGTAATCTTGGAGTGTTTCATCTTCGGTTCCTATTCACTTTTAAATGTTTCATTATTCTCATAATTCTTTTGACAGAAGATAATGGGACTACCCCTTGTTGGCATTAGGAGATCCTATGTACAATTCCCTTTTAATACGTTAACCTCAGTGCTTCATTTGTAAAACAAAAAATGCCAGGACTTAAAGTTTTGCTTAGAAGCCCTTGGCTGAATCTATTGAAGATGAATACCGAATATCAAGGTTGCATAGTCTTGATTCCACCTTCTACCCTTTTAATTGACCAGCACACCCTAACTGTATCTTTCTCACCCTTACAGCTTCTTTTTTGTCCCTGCTTTCTTCCTTTGTCACTTTTTCTATTTGTCCCATCATCCTTTCCCCCACCCCCCTTTTTTTTCTCTCTCTTGCTCTGGATGTAAGCGTGTTGTGAAAAAAGTGCTGGTCCTCAACATTAAGTATGGGTGGGCCCCACCTGAAATCACTGGGTCAAGCTAGGCACTGTGTTGGTCACACCCTTCACTTAAACATTTTGCTTTTAATTTTATTAATCAGAAAATTGAACTATGAATCATATAATCTGCAGAAAACAATCTCAGGAGGCAAGTGGAACTGGGAGAGATGCTAAAAACTGGTCGCAATTTCATCCATCCACCTCTCACATCCAGCCCCTTGTATCAGGTTTGGTTGGGGGCACGGCATTATTCCCTTACAGTTGAGCCTTTGCATGTTTACTACCAGGAAAGAATACCTTGTTTCTACTTTCTCAATTGATGCATCACATTAAAATGATAAGTCTTTCTGCCACCCAAGTAAAAGAGCCTGCAAGGTTTGAGAGTTGAGGGGCTCATGTAAGTATGTTCCAAATATGAAATTGTAAATTGACACAAATAAAATTTGCAATTTTTATTTGGAATGTATTAAAATAGAAGTGGTTGCAATTTGAAAGCTGACTTCTACAAAATGTATATGTTTTGCAACCCAACCTATGTATTAATATGTTGGTTCAGAAAATTGTGAATCATAGTGAGTCGCAATTCGACCTATCTCAAAAATTTGCATGAGGCAGGTCACAAATTGTGACACACCATGATTGGCTAGAGTCATATCCATGGTGGCCAGTGTGGTCAGCTGGAGTCAAAAGACAGCTGTGTCTGTGATTGTGTTTAAATAAAGAAATCTTTTTTTAAATGCAGCCTATTTTCCTAAAAGGAACACAGGATCTGTTTAAAAAGAAATGAAGGATTTTACAACTATTTTGTGAGAGGCCATGGTTCAGCGCTTGCTCCTAACAAAAGGTTTTCGTCCGCAATCACAAGGGGGATCACATTCCATTCACAAATTGTTACCACCTCCATTGACTTTGTTGTAAAATATTAATGTTCAGATTTAGGTTGCAAGACATTAATACATAACTTAAAGAATCAGTATTTGGAAAATCCATCCTTTACCTGCCCTTTCCATGTATCAATTTGTTATTTACTTGCAAATCTGAATTGTGATTCAATAAAATGTACATGAATTGCAATTTGAGTTTTGTGCATTTACTAAAAGCCATTTTGCAGGTACAAAGGTTCTGATTTGACCTTTGGCGCTATAAAAGTAGTTTGTACACAAGGGCCTAAGATTGCTTCCATTGCATCTGATCAATCCATCAAGGAATTTGTAAAGCGCACTACTCACCCGTGAGGGTCTCAAGGCACGGGGCGCTGCTACTGCTCGAACAGCTAGGTCTTGAGAAGTCTCCTAAAGGTAAGGAGGTCCTTGGTCTGATGCAGGTGGGCGGGAAGAGTGTTCCACATCTTGGGGGTGAGGTGTGAGAATGATCTGCCATCTGTTGCAGTTCTGTGGATGTGTGGGATGGTTGCGCATGCGAGGTTGGTGGAGCGGAGCTGTCAGGTCGGGATGCTGAAGGAGAGACGTTTGTTGATGTATTCTGGTTTGGTGGTGTGCAGTGCTTTGTGAGCGTGGGTGAGGAGTTTGAAGGTGATTCTCTTTTTGATGGGGAGCCAATGTAGGTCTCTCAGGTGGCCTGTGATGTGGCAGTGGTGGGGGATGTCCAGGATGAGGAGTGCAGAGGTGTTCTGGATGTGTTGCAGCCTTTTCTGGAGTTTGGCATTGGTTCCTGCGTAGAGGGCATTGCTGTAGTCCAGTTTGCTGCTTACAAGTGCCTGGGTGACTGTTCTTCTGGTTTCTGTGGGGATCCATTTGTAGATCTTTCGGAGCATGCAAGGAATGTAGAAGCAGGAGGAGGAGATGGCATTTACTTGCTGGTCACGGATAGTGAGGAGTCCAGGATGAATCCTAGGTTGTGTGTGTGGTCGGTGGGAGTGGGAGGGGATCCGAGAGTGGCAGGCCACAAGGAGTCATCCCATGCAGAGGGGGTGGAGCCGAAGATGAGGACCTCAGTCTTGTCGGAATTGAGTTTGAGGCAGCTGTTCTTCATCCATTCGGCGAAGGCCTTCATTCCTTCGTGGAGGTTGGTCTTGGCGGAGTCCTTGGTGAGGAAGAGGATCAGCTGGTGTCGTCAGCATTTGAGATGATGTTGAGATTTTAGCGAGCAGAGCCATGTAGATGTTGAAGAGGGTCGGGCTGAGGGACGAACCCTGGGGTACGCTGCAGATGATTTTGGTGGCTTCAGAGCCAATGGAGGGAGGCGGACTCTCTGAGTTCTGCCGGTGAGAAAGGAGGTGACCGAGTCTAGGGTTCTGTTGCCGATTTCTGCATTGCTGAGGTGTGTGCATAGGGTGTGGTGGCAGATGGTGTCACATGCGGCTGAGATGTCCAGGAGGGTGAGGGCCATGGTATCGACATTGTCCAGTATGGTTCTGATGTCCTTTGTGGCGGCGATGAGGGCAGTTTTAGTGCTGTGGTTGCTGTGGAATCCAGATTGGGAAGAGCCCAGATTGCTGTTTTTCTTGAGGAAGTGGGTCAGTTGTCTGTTTACAGCCTTCTCGATTACTTTTACCGGGAAGGGGAGCAGGAAGATAGGCCGGAAGTTCTTGAGGACCTTTTGGTTTTTTGAGGAGGGTATTGATCTCCGTGTGTTGCAGCTCTCTGGGAAGGTGGTGGACTCGATGGAGCTATTGATGATCTTCTGGAGTTTGGGTGTGATGACGGAGCTTGCTTTGTTGAGGATGTGGTGAGGGCAGGGGTCGGATGGTGAGCCGGAGTTAATGGTGTTCATGATTTTGATGGTGTTGTTGTAGTTGACGGGGGTCCAGGAGAACAGGGGCTGGTCGGTGGTGAGTCTTTGGTGTTGGCGGTTGCCGGGGGGGGGGCCTGAGTACTGAAGCTGTCATGGATGTCTGTGATCTTGCGGAAGAAGTAGGAGGCTAGGGAGTTGCAGAGGTCTTGTGATGGAGGGATGTCGTTGGAGCTGGGGTTGGAGAGTTCCTTCATGATGTTGAATAGCTCCTTGCGGCTGTGTGCTTTGTTCTTGATGTGTTCTTTGAAGGCGGTTCTCTTGGCAGTTCGGATGAGTTGGTGGTGTCTGTGGATGCCCTTTTTGAAGGCTGTGTGGTTGTCCAGTGTCTGATTATGGCGCCACTTTTTTTGAGTCTTCGGCATGTCTACTTAGATTTGTGGAGGTCAGCGGTAAACAAGAAGGCCTTTCTGTCGGTGCGTCTGTTGGAGGGATTTTTGATCGGGTGAGAGTGTTGGCACGGGTGTCGATCCATTGCCTGAAGTTGCGGGCAGCTCTGTCATTGTCGGTGGTGTCGATGAGTGGGTTCCGGGAGATGGTAGTGATTAGTTGGTCTTCGGTGACCTTGTTCCATCTGAGATGGGGAATCCGTTGTGGGTGATGGTGTGTTGTGGGTTTCTTGAAGGAGAAATGGATGCAGCGGTTATCTGTCTAGTGGAGTTTGGTGGTGTGGCTGACGGAGACGTGTTTGCTGCCAGAGAAAATAGGGTAGAGTGTGTGTCCTACGGAGTGGGTCGGTGTCTTGATGAGCTGTTTGAGGTCAACGTTGGAGAGGTTGTCGAGCAGGGTGGTGGTGTTGTTGTTGTTGTCTTTGGTGTTCTCGAGGTAGAAGTTTAAGTCCCCAAGGAGTATGTAGTCAGTGGATGCAAGAGCGTGCTTGCTGATGACGTCAGTGATAGACTCGCTGAACTGCTGTTGGGGGCCAGGGAGTCTGTAGACAAGGGTCCCTCGGAGGGTAGTGTTTGGGTCGGTGTGGATCTGTAAGTGCAGGTGTTTGGCAGTGCTGAGGATGTCTTCAGTGCTGGTCGTGATCCTGAGGGTGTTCTTGTGTACGATGGTGATGCCTCCTTCCGGTTTGTTGGAGCGGTCCCCGCGGGTGATCTTTTAGCCGTCTGGGATGGCTGTGGCGATGTCAGGCACTGAGGAGAGGTTAATCCAGGTCTCGGTCAGGAAGGCGACGTCTGAAGAAGCTGAGTCGATAAGATTCTATAGTTCTACTGCATGTTTGCGGAGAGAGTGGGTGTTAAGAAGTATACATCTGAGATGGTTGCGTTCTGCCTTGGATGGGTGGGACAATGTCGTGGAGGCTGGTGAAGGTGAAGTTCCGGCAGGAGATGGGTGTGAGGGTGATCTGCGGGGAGGCTTGAAGGCAGGCGGGAGAGCGGCCGTTGTTGAGGGCGTGGAGGGTGGTGGCATTGTAACGAAAACGTGCGTGGCGCCGTTGAGAGGGACAAGAGCCAGGGATTCCGGCACTGGGCGCAAACGAGGTACGAATGGGTGCAGATGGGCTTGCCTTTAGTGCACCCTCGGTGAGCCAGCGGTGCACCCTCTGCATGTAACTGCACAGCAGCCACCATTAATTAAGGGGGAGAAGAGGACAGCTGGGAGGCAGGAGCAGGGGCAAAAACACCGCAATAAAAGGGGATTGGCCACAGGGGCAGCAGCGGCAGGAGAACAGCGTCGGGAGAGCAGCGCGAGGACGCAGAGGGGGTGGGGCAGCAGCGGAGGGGGTAGAGAGATGCGGGAGGGCGAGAGTGAGAGAGAGAGTGGGGAGAAGGCAGAAGTGAAGTAAAATTACAGAAACGAGTAAAAGGCAAAAGGGAAAACAAGTCAAAAAGGGCATACAAGAGAGTGAACAGCAGCAGGGGCACTGGGGCAGACAGAGAGAGAGAGCACACAGAGAGAGTAGAGAAAAGGGAGGAGAAAGGCAGCCTACCAGAAAAGCAGAGCTCTCCCACTAGATACCAAGGATGAGGCGCAGGCAGAAGCCTGTGGGTGGAGGAGGGCCTCGAATTCCAGACTGGGGTCAGGAGTTCTGAGGAGCAAGGGATGAGGGCTCTACTTACAAGGTGGAGCCACAGGAGGCAGAGCAGTTCACTGACCAGGTCTGATGGGACCAGACGATAATATTGCTCTAATCAAGTTATGCTCACTCCTTTATCCTAGCCTGTGCTTGAAATATTTTCAATATAATTTGTCTAAACATTGATGAAATTGATAGATGTTGGTGTAGTGCAGTTTAACAAAGGCATGGGCTGTCCTTTTACAGTGATGGTTCCTCACTCTGTGACGATAATTCTCAATTGCACTACCACCCAATATCTGACCATCAGTAGGCTGACAAAATAGGAGCAGCATATTTTGGTGGTTGATAATATCACTTTGAGATGGTGTTGTGCCCTAAATCCCATGATGTTGCTGCCACTGCCTGGAACAGAAGTTGATGGGAGAATAGGATGTGCATTACTGACTCGAAGTCATTGAACAATGCAACAAGCCAAGACCTGATACTAAAGGTGAACCCCTTGCAGAGCCTGATTATGTTCTGTTTATGGGCGGCTCCTGCTTGAGAAATGGAGAAGAAAGTTGATAGCTCCATATGATGTTTGCCCTTTTTTTAGGCGGTGATGGAAGCCCCCTGGCTCTGTGATTTCACTTCTGCCAAAGTGGCCAAATGGTTAGTTCTTATTAAACTTTGCTGTGTCTCAAACCAATTGAAAGTTACAATTTTTCCCAAGAGTCAGAATGGCTTTGGTATCGTTCATGACTTTGGACACCTGTGGTCACAAAGAGGGCTTATGACATCTTCTGGTTCCCCTATCCATCATGGCTATTATGCTGTGTGATTGTTGGAGACATTGCAGATGCCTTGAAATATTGCTATGGTTAAATGCATTGCACAAAACAGTAGCAATAGTTATATTGCAGATGGAAATCAGTATGCTAATGAAGTTGATCTGCATTGTGCTCATGGATTCAATGCACTTAATGGGGAATAATCAATTGAATCTAAAAAAGATGCCAATTTCAATTTGACGTTTATAGTTGCTGATACACGGGAAGCAGTTAGGAGATTGTAGAAAGAAATGCCAGAGATTCAACTGCAAGCCTGGGTCAGAGGGGGTTGTGTGAAGAAAGAGGGTAAGATCTGGATTTTAGCAGATGGGAGACCTACGTTGCCAGATAGTTTTTTTCCCCAATGGTTAGACATTTCCATGGTCTTGTACACATTGGTATAGTTGCTATGTTGTGAATTGTTTGACAGAAAGGGTTTAACCCCGCCAGTTTAGAGTAAAGGCTGAGAACTTCTATCACCATTGAGTAGTCTGCCAGCAAATGAATCTAGAGAGGAGAACACCAGTAATGCTGAGTCATATAGAAAGATTAGGAGGTCCCTTCCACAAAATGCATTTGGATTTCATCAGAAGGCCTGTGTGCAATGGGTTGTTGCAATATATCCTACTTGTGGTGTGTATCTTCTCTCATGGGTGGGTTACACCTTTAGTGACATAAAGTCCACAAGGCCATACTCCATCTTGAGTAGTCCAAGACTCAATTTTCTCTATTTTGTCAGAATCAGTGACAAGTGTTGCCCTTGATGCAAGTGTCATCTGCCTTTGTCTTTTCATGAATCTGCAAAAGTGTCAAGTCATTTAGATAATGATATTGACAAGACACGTAGGCCCATATTTATACTTTTTTAGCGCCGCATATGCGCCGCTTTCTAACGCAAATGCGACGCAAACTTACAAAATACAATTGTGTTTTGTAAATTTGCGCTGCTTTTGCGTTAAAAAGTGGCGCAAATGTGGAGCTAAAAAAGTATAAATATGGGCCCTAAATTGCACACAATGACCTCGATGAGACACCTGAAGGCATAGGAGCATTGTGAGGTTCTGCCTCTTGATAGTCATTAAAATTTCATATAGAAATTTCACTTTTTTTCAGCGGGTCGATCATGTTTTTCAGTCTTTTTTCACAAAGTTCACAACAACTTCAAATATAATCGCAACTAACAAACTGATTTATTCATGTGCACTTATTGGGAATTCGGTCATTATTCTAAAGAAAATGTTGATGAGAAAAGAATTTGGGCAATAGAATGTTGGAAATTTCAAGGCAAAGAAGCCTTATTTTTGGAATGCATTAAACCTACCAAAATGACTTTCCTGGACAAAACCTTTCAGCAAACAACCTGACGGGGATCTGGAACCATGAAAAGCAGTTCGGATTCTGAATTAAATGATATGATCCCAAATGGAATGCATAATTCTTCTCAGTTCCCTTCGGATAGTTTTGCCTTACGACATTAACACAGAAAACAATGGTGAAAAAAAAATCTGCAATCTGCTTTGTGAGTATCGAAAAAATTGAAAAAGCACAATTATCAGTTAGTGAAAATCCACCTGTTACATGGCTGCTACATGGTATTACTTCTCTACCTATTACAACTTTTTTTTTCTTCACTCCCCGAAATATAAATCTTTAGGCTGGTAATCTGGTAATGAAATAACACACAATTCACATCAGTTCGATTCCTGGAAGTTTAATTTTTCATACATGTGCTGAAATGAAGACAACCCTGTGTTTATCAGCACTTCCAACTGCAGAAGTTCTGTAGATCACTCTCTCCTCTGTGTTACAATTTCTTTGTGTGGAATGTGAAATGCTTTGATGGAGCGGTTAAGCGGTGTTCTACCCATAACTCCTACTTCACCTATCCCTATGCATAAATGTTCTTTTTTAATGTTAACCAACATTACTTGATGTGAGTTGAAACCTCGCCCGCTTTTTGTTATTACAATGTCTGAAACAATACATTGGTCTGGAAGATACTTGTACCCACCGCCTCAACATGCAATGAAAGTGTCCCTTGGCCTAGTATTGATAAGAGAGTGTGAGAAGTTAGGTTGTTGGTTGACTGGGGTGTGAGCCCTGGTTGAGCAACAGTCACAATCCCTTGCAGGATGAACGACAAAAAGTCAATAATTTAACCTGTGTTTAACCCTGGGTAGCTTGCCACAAAAAGCAGCAAGGCCAAACTTAGAGGCAATGTGTTAAGTATTTATACAGCACACAATCAGCAATATAGTGAAAACACACAAAAATCCCAAACTAATTTAGAGAAATAGAGTACACTTTAATAAATGATTTAACACCAAAACCATCACAATCCAAATAGTAGAACCAGAGTTATGACATTTCACATTTTAAGGTTCAAAATAACAAGTCCTCAGTTTTGAAAAATGACCACCTGGGCTCCTTTAGTACCACAACCAAGGGTCCAGGAATGGATGGAGAATTCTTGTGGGTTCAAGAATCACTCAGGTGGGGCCAGTAGTAGGTGTAGGATGATGAAAGTCTGTTATGGCCTGTGGCTCAGAACAGGAGACCAGCTAAACCTGCCCTTGGAGTCACTTTTGGCTTCCTGGGTGCAGGTGGTGATGCAGGGCTCTGCAGCAGGGCTGGCCTCTGAAAGTTCCAAGCAGACTTCAGAGACTAAAGTAGTCTTTTCCAGTACAGCAGCAGTCTGGCAAAGAGCACAGCAGGCCAGAACAGCAGGCAGTCCTCTGAGTGTCCTTCCACAGGTCCAGTAGTGAACTGAAGAGTGGATCTCAGAGTCCTATTTTTATCCCCTGGTGCCTTGCTCCTTGAAGTTGGGATATGTTTCCAGAAAGGTGTTCTTAAGTTCTGGGAATTTCCTGCCTCTCATGGCCTGGCTCCTAGCTGCCTTGCACTGACAGCACAGGGTTGTGAAGCCTATTGAGTGGTGGCCGAGCCCAGCATATTCAGTTACAAGTGGAGCTGTGTTTAGCTCCACCCCCATCAAGTCAATTAATAGCCCATTCAGGCCCTGCTAATCCCCCTATTGTATGACTGTCTGAGTTGAATTCACAAAGTCTCAATTGCCAGTTACACCCAGTCAGGTACTTCAATTCATCATTAATATGAGCAGAGAAAGGCATTGTTCATAATATTACCAACTTCAGAGAGAGTCCCAACAAAGGATCTTACATCCGTCTTGGATACAGAATCTTAATTTTTTTTAAATTATACATCATGAGTTAAGTATCTCTGTACACTCCTTAATAAATCGAAGTTGTAAGTCCATATTAATCCACAGAGAAGACAAGTTCTGTATTAGCTTCCTAGTCCATTCTTATTTGTCCATCCTCTTTTTAAATCAAATCAACAGCCATAATGATATCCAGTCATTAATTAATCTTCTCTCTTTTTCAAAACGACCCCACTGCCAACACGTGTTTCGTCAAACGACTTCATCAGGGCCAAAGTTTGGTCGCTTCCTTTAATAAAAATCTTCTAAATATAAGACCCTCAGGGATAATCAAAGAACAACCTAAACCAAAATAAATCAAAATAAATTCTCAAAGTCCATTATATTTATAACTATCAAATATAGAGAGTGAAACCCCACTCCATTCTCCCAAAACCAATTTCACTCCATTACTCCAAGTGACAAACTGTTAACGTGAAAAAACACCTATTGTGAACCAAATAAAATCAGAATCATGTGCCACCAACACTCAAACCCCAAGGACTAAGTTGCCCAATATAAAGATCGCATGCACCACATATTATTTGTTAGAGTGTGAAAGACACAACTAATCTTACTGATGCTTTACGAGTAAAAGTCATCGCAATAATCTGCCACCTTCAATTCCAATAATAATTACCTAGTGTAAAGATAACGAATATCAGAACTTCCATCTCCTCGCCTGTACACAGGACCGTCTAATTATCGACGTTGAGCATTATTTCAAAAAGATCCTCTAGTTCGTCATTACCCACTACAATTTAAATATAAGAGGTGCAGTGAGTCTAAATTATATTCCGTGTCCTCAAGACGGAGTCAAATAAGTACTAAAACTAAAAGTGAATCTAGAAACGGGCTCACCGCAAAGTCTACTATTTGCTACAATTACCTCATTTCGAACATAGCTCGGCTCCACATAAACGGCAGCAACTCAGTTTCCGATTACCTTTCCGATAAGACTTTGGAGCTGACCACTGGTGCAGGGTGCCTACCTGGGGGAGGAGGAGCAACACTTCCACACATGAACGGCTTTGTGTTCCGGTTCCTGAGAGAAAAATGCTCTGGTGGTGGCAGGCTGGTTAGGGCCAGTCAGCAACCATGCCAGGGCTGTTAGGATTTGGGGTGGTACCCAGGAGGCACCCCTAAAGTGCCCTCTGGGTATATTTTGTGATACATCCAAAACTGGCATCAGTGTAGGTATATTATTCTGAGTTGTTTGATACTAAACAACCCAGGGTTCAGAAAAGTCATCATGTAGCTGGAACTCGTAATGACCAGTGTCCATCTTTTGCATTTGCTATGGCTTTCCTGTATACTTACTATGACACAGTAGGATCATATTTGCTCATGCACACATATGCCCTCACACACTTTATAGTGCCTTCTGCCTTAGGGCTATAAGGCCTGCCAGAAGGGTGACTTTCATATATTACATGCAATGTTAGAGAGTGCCCTGTTTGCAACTTTGGATGCACCTTGTCATGCACTTGCAATGGCAGTCTGCATGAGGCTGGTGTAGGGCCTCTCAGAGTGGCACAATTTGTGCTGCAGCTCTGTGGGGCGTCTTCAGTACCCATGCCCTAGGTATCAGGAGTACCATTTACTAGGGCTTTACAAATGTGGCTGGAGTGCCAAACATAGAACAGTTTTGGGGAAATAGATCTGGCCCTTGGAACATGTTTAGCAGGAGTCTAGGGCACTTACAGTTTGAAACCACATCATATTCCAGGCAAAAAGAGGGGGCTACCATGTCAAAAGAGGTCCTATTCCATACTACTACAACCTTGAATCCCTGTTTAGGACTGTTAGTAACTCAAAAACATTGATCACTTTTCAACTAAGTAAAAAACTGTCACACACATTCAATTCCCAGTGCACTGAACTTTGGGGCTTATTTACAAGCCACTTGCGCCACTGTAGCAGCACTTTGTTTTATGCTGCAGAGGTGCAAGTAGTCCCTTACACTGTGCCACATTTACAAACTGACGCAATGGGACCATTGTGCCATTTTGTAAAATCCCCGCATAACATGATACCTGCACCAGGAACAGTGTATGCAGGGTATGCGTTCCCAAAACAAAAGCCACTCAGAACTGGGGCAGTGAAATTTACTACATTTCACTGCATCGTTCTGTGACTTCACTGCATCATAAATGTAATGTGTGCTCAAAGCAGGTGTTAAACTGGGAGCCTTCCACACACTGCTGGAGTAAAGTAATTTTTTTGAAGGTAGTCCAGCAATGTGTTGGCTTAGCACCACAGATGTATCAGAATTTGCAAAACATCTGTGGAAACGTGTGCCATGGATTGCTGAACTAAGCCAGAGTCTTAGGGTGTAATCTAGATATTAGCAGATGGGTTAATTTGTCACAACGGTGACGGATATCCCATCTGCCGAAATCTAAATCCCATAGAAAATGATGGGATTTATCTTTTGGTGCACAGGACATCTGTCATCGATATGATGGAGTAACCTCTCTGCCAAAATCTAAATCAGACGCTTAGTTTACACAGTACAACACTGGAAGTAATGACAGTCTCTCTATGGCCAAGTTAGTGCAGCAAGAATTAATCCTTCATTTTGCATTTCCGGTTTCTTTAGAATCAGACTGTGAAACTCATTTTAATAATGAGGACCTGAGAAAGCTGTGTGTAGCCTTCCAGAACAACATCTGCACTGTGGGTACTGACCCAAAACTTTTAGCATTGTCAAGCAGGTAAATGGGACACCAAAGTCCTGGCTGAAGAAAGTGTCTATGTCTACCTCCCCGAAGTGGCCTGATGCTTTGTCTTTGGCATTGATGAACCTTCAAAGTGCTCCCGATTGGCGAATAGGACTTCCACCATTTGAGAGCCTGGTGTGCCCGCTAATGTGCTTGTGAACATATCAGATGATGCTGTTCTCAACTACTACTGCAAAGGACTTGCTGGTACAGCAAATTCTGTCTGTCACCAAGTTGAAGCTGTAACTGACCCCCTGAATCAGGAGCAGTGCCACAACCCCAGTCCTGGGGGCTTGGGTGCTGGTGAAAAAGCATGTTAGGAAGTCCTATTTAGAGCTGCATTAGGGCAGCCTGTTTCAGATGAACCTGGTCATCAACATAGTCATCAAATGTGATGTACTGCCTAACTGGGTACACACTTCCCATGCCCAGTGAGTGAGATGTCTGAAGAAGTGGTTACATCAAACCCGTGTCATCATTTCAAAATCCTGAGTGCTTTGTAGGAGCAGAGACAGTAAAAAGAGCACTCACTCACCCCAGAGACAACCAATGATCCTAAATCAAGAGTTGACACAGAGTCAAACTGAGATAAATCTTGTGAATTTGGTGAATGAGGCAGGAGTAACCACAGTGAACCAGCCTAATGCACCAGTAAATTAAAACTCTGATCCTGAAGCATGAAAGCAGAATGTAACCAGGGTTAGCCAGGGAAGAGAAGGGTGGCCAAGATGTGCTGATAGACTGAGACAAAGCTTATCTGTGAAACTGTCTCCACAAACTGTCACCAAGCAGACTGAGTCGGGTGGACTGAGTGACAGTTAAGATGATGAGCCAGTAGTCTGGAGATCCAAGAGAGCCAGAGTACAAAGTCAGAGCTATTCATCATCTGAGCATATATATTACTCAGGCAGTGAACTTACTCCAATCTTTCATGGCCTGAGTGAACAGAGAGCTGTACCTGCAGAGCCAAGATGAAATAGGACGACCACAGTAAAGGATTAGACTCTTTTTATGCAACTGATTTTAACTTTACCTAGTAAGTGGTAATGCACTGTACTTTTGAATCCTGATAAATTTTGAAGTTTGTTGAATTCTGAAGATTCCCTAGGGCCAAGATTCGTGTTGAAACATAGGATTATCATTTTAGAAGAAGATGGAGTAGGGCTAGGAATGACTCATGAAAGTAACTATAAATAAATATACTTACTGATATCTTTGAGTTTTCCAACAGATTATAGTTATAAAGGCAAGCTGCACTGCTATTGCCACTACTACACATGCTATTGCACTATATGAACTTGATTCAAGGTTTTCTACAAGGATTCTTCAGAGGGAGCTTTCTCTTCCAATGTGTAATTTAATCTGTTGCATGAGTATTTGAATTTACAGTAAGCGAAGGACTGTTTTGTCGACATTCATTTATCTGCATTTGGTAGGAAGTACCATCATATTCTACTTATATTGTGCAGAATAGTTCTTAGCTTACAGTATCAATAAGAGTGTTTTGAGTTTTACTTTTCAAATTATGATCTGTTCATGTCAGAAGTATCCATGTATGAACATTTGAATCCCCATGCCAATGCAAAGGAGATTGATGTTAGCATTTCTTTAGGTCATGAGGGAAATTTGATTCTGCCCCTGTCCACAGACACAACCTGACTGGTTGATGAATCCATCTGAAAAGACATTTATTGATGATCTGGAGAACAGGAGACCAGTTATTGAGGAAAGGACTGAGATGGCTATAGAAGTTGGAAACGATATATGGAGAAAGGAAGGGGGAAAACATAGCGATTCGGGAAAACAACCCAAGCTGAGTTTAGACTGGATAGCAGAAAGGAAAGCTATGCTTGATGAAGACGGATGAGATGCCCCGGTTCCCAGAGTTGGTTCGAGGAGTGATTGCCAGCCTAGGTTTGAGGTTCTTGGTTGCACAGATCAAATATTTGCAGGAAATAATCTCATTATCCCTGGAGTGCTTACTTTAAATTATCTGCCAGTTGAGTGGGATGTTTACTGACTTTAGTTTTTCCCAAGATCTATCATGTAGATAAGATGGAGAGTCAAGCTGTTAGATTTTGTGTTAGGCCTAGGCATACTAGTAGTGCTTCACAATTAGTATGAGATATGTTTGATGTTACAATTCCTTCCGTAGATATCACATTAAATGGTGTGGAAATTAGAAAGCTTCCAACAATAATGGATACACTTGCTACTAGTGCAGACAGAGTATTATTAGCCATTAATACTGAGCTAAGAGCTATCAGGTCTATGGACTTGCAGAAACCATCTTGCATTAGACATTTTACTTCCAAAGGAGGGTGAAGTCTACTTTGGATTCCAAATGTTTACCAATACTACAACCACATCCATGACAAGAGCAGAGAGATGAGGAGGGTTGCTAAGAATCTTGCTAAAGTGTCAATAGAATGAAAGGAGTTTGAAGCTACAGGTGCTTAGGAAACGAGTAGGAAAATACTTTCTGCAGCAGGTAGGGGCTTAGCAATAGAGGTAGTGAACTGTTAGCCGCTATATTGGGGCCTATTCTGATCATTGGTGTTGGTATCAATTTTTTATTTGCTATGAGTAAGTAATTCAAATATAGGTGGGCTGAGGAAGGCTCAGTAGAAGAAAGAAAGGGTATTAAAAGGAAGAAGTTGATTTGGAGTAAACAGCAAAAGACAACTCATTTCTTAAGCTGATTGCTTTATGTATTGTCTACTCTAGCCATCAGAGGGTGGATTGGTTCAGTGAAACTTAATGTTTCATGAATTTGGGCTTCTTATTTCCACATTTTTGATAACAATGTTAATCTGTGTGTATTGTAATAATTAATGTTAGGTGGCTGTATTTACACTTAATAAGAGCCCCACACATAACCATACTCTAATCATTGTAATCTTTCATGAAAAATATTTCATTGGTTGCTATTTTTCTCTTGTGGATTGTATGATCTGGCCTTAGGTCACAGTACCTTGAGTGTTATTTTAACTGCATTGCATATTTCATGTTTTTTTCTCCTCTGTAGCTGTCTTATCGAGCAGTGCTCATTAATAAGAAAATAGTGCCTGATTGTGGGTTTGGTGGGCGCTCCGTCAGACCACCATGTTAGCAGTGCCAAAAAGACCACCATGTTGGCAGTCTCTCATACCACTGTATTATGAGTCATGCAGGCAGGACCACAGACCGCCAACCAAAAAAGATAGACCAGGAGTGGTGTTGAGGCCCGGAAATAGGCTAAACGACCTCCATCCCTGACAGCACAGCGACCAAACACTGACTGTATTAAAAGCCCGAAGTCTCAGTGGCGGTCACCCATGTTGGTCAGCCAAATGGCGGTCTGAACCACAGTGGTTCAGGTTTACCAAAGTAATTCATAACAGCACATTGGCTGGATTTGAAACAACACAGCTGACACACATTGCCACACTGGACACACCTGCAAAATGCACAATAAAACACACCCCTTCACACACCACAATCCTCTGCACCACCAACGCAACATAGAAGCTGGGGTGACTTTTTTCCACACTGTACAGAATAGGCACCACTTTTTTCAACATCCCATACTACACCCTGCACACACTTTTGCCCAGTCACACCCTTTTGCACTTTCCCTCTTTAGTAAGTCACTGTCACTTTTGTATTTTTTTTTTCTTCAGAATCCACCACGTCACATTGTAAAAATCCATGTTTTTCTGAGGTTGAGTGGAGATTCATGGTGGATGAAATCATAAGAGTAGAGCCTCATTTGTTTAGAGCACAAGTCCAGCATATTCCTCTCAGCAGGCAAATGTAAATGTGGTACAGGATAGTCACCAGAGTGAATGCTGTAGGCACTACCCTGCTCACAAAGGAGAACATCAGGAAGAGGTGGAACAACCTCTGGGGCAAGGTCCATTCCCTGGTCTCCAGGCATCAGATGCAGGCCAAAAAGTCTTGGTGTGGCCCTCCCAGTGCCCCATTACATCCCTTTCTCTGTTTCCCTGGGAGGAGGTCTTGGCATGCAGACACACAAACATCCACCACATCCAGCATACTTGTAGTCACCACCCCAACAATACACACGCACATCCCCAGCACCCCCCAGACCCCCAAGACACATAAAAGCACTCACTCATCCAACTGACACCACACAAAAATAAGCATACTTCCCTGAAGCACGCACCCACGACATCCACACAAACACAGCAGACAACCAGTCCCTCAACCTCCAAATCCTGACCCCTTCGTATGACTAGCCATGTGTCCCTAAGAAAGTTATTTTGTTTGACCTTGACCTTTCCCCTGTTCCTTCCACCCGTCTCAAACTCAAGAGGCCCCCATCTAGTATTTAGCCCCTCCGTTCCACCTCAATGGCCTCCCCTGCCCCCCTGCAAGTACCCATACCTCTCTCCCAAGAAGGAGCCTACCCCGCCCAAAAAGCAGACCATCCCTTTCAAACCCAAGACCACCGTAGCCTCCCAAACTTGACCCACCCTCCTAAGGATGATCCCTGAGGTGCACGCCTTCCCACTTGAGGCTCCTTCCTGTGGAGGTTCCCTGGCAGTTAGTAGACAAGTGTTGGCACAATTCTGTGATATATTGGACTGATATATGGACTGGCCAATTACCTTAGACTAATTGAATTTGCAATGAACTCAAACAGTTGTTTTGCTTGGTACACATTTGTTCTGCAATACTTTTTCTACCTTTATGTTGTTCCTGAGTGACTTGTGTTGTCTGCCTACAGTGGTATGTGTTTCAGCCTGCTTTCTGATCCATTTGCTGTTGTTTGCAGTATCTGACTTTGTGCACAGTTCTGGTGTCCCCCAAGACAAGGGTATATGTTGATTGTATGATATGTGGTTGTAAAGTAGACCTGGGCGTAGAACTCTGCTCTGCCAGAAGAGTTTGTGGAGAAATGGCACTCTGTGATATGTGAGGTAGTTCCCGAATTCTGCTTTCCGGCGCAGAGCAGAGCTTGTTTTGGCGTCCTCTCATGATCGCAATGATTCTCCTGGGCTGCTAGTGGGCCGCACAAGACCTTGTGTTCTCTTGTGTTGCTGCCAGATGCGCCAGCGGCCAAAATGGGTTACTCGCTAGTGCAAACTCATTTCTGAAGTAGATGTTCTACTCTAGAGCCACTAAATCTAGTCAAAAAGAGTTTTTTGACTAGATTTTCTTCTCCAATGGAACCTGCAATTTGTTTTTTCAGATTGAGAAGCCTTTTTTCAAACTGGAAGGAAGTGTGTCAGAGACTCCAACTTTCTGTTCCTGTCCCCAAGGCTGCTCACAGCTCTTTGCTCATCCCCTGGTCACTTTTCACTTGTATTTCATATTTCGAGGTGGAAGAATCACTCTCTTTGTCTCCTGCATATACCTTTGGATTTAAGGACTTTGCCCCATATTTATACTTTTTTAGCGCCGCATTTGCGCCGCTTTTTGATGCAAAAATGGCGCAAACTTACAAAATACAATTGTATTTTGTAAGTTTGCGCTGCTTTTGCAGCTTTTGCAGCGCTAAAAAGTATAAATATGGGCCTTTGTTTTATTAAATCATCCAACAAGTATGGTCTAAAACTACATTGGATAATGGTGTTGTTTATTTGCATGGGTATGCACCAGTATTTGTTTGTAATTTATTTTGATTTATAAATTATATAGTGGTGGGTTGCCTGGAGTTTAAGTATGAGCAGAGTTATTATTTAGTTTGCATTTCATTTGATTTTTCACCGTTTTTAAAGGAGAATTGTTGCACAGCTCAGTACCTTTCCTACATGTTTCCATTTGCAGTATTATTTTAGTATGTGGCCTAGATTTCCAAAGGGCCATTCAGCCAGTCGTCCCAGACCAGTACTAGTAGTCATCTGTGCATGAAATAAATGTTTTAGTGGTATGTAATTTTAAAACATCATTTAGGGCAAGGAAGGCATTGGACTGATATATATTGTGGGGTAATAATATTTGATGGCATAGGAGGATGTTGTTTGACCACATGGCTGGCTGGCAGCCTTTTTGTCCATCTAGCCAGTGTCCCTTTTTTATAGGCTTGCATGTGTTCTTCTTTGTTCTCCTTGCTCCTTGTTGTTGTTGTTTGAACATGTGGCTGACTGGCTGCCATTTTGTCCATCCAGCCAGTGTCCCTTGCCATAGTCTTGCATGTATTCTTTGTTCTCCATGCTTCCTCCTTGATCCTTGTTTTTGTTGTTTGACCATGTGGCTGGCTGGCAGCCAATTTGTCCATCCAGCTAGTGTCCCTCGCCATAGGCTTGCATGCATTCTTTGTTATGCATGCTTCTTCCTTGCTCCTTGTTGCTATTGTTTGACCATGTTGCTAGCTGGCAGCTATTTTGTCCATTTCGCCAGTGTCCCTTGCCATAGGCTTGCATGCATTCTTTGTTCTCCACGCTTCCTCCTTGCTGCTGTTGTTTGACCATGTTGTTAGCAGGAGGCTATTTTGTCTATCCAGCCTGTGTCCTGTGCCATAGGCTGGCATGTGTTCTTTGTTCTCCGTTCTCCCTCCTTGCTCCTTGTTGCTGTTGTTTGACCATGTTAGTAGCTGGAAGCTATTTTGTCCATTCAGCCACTGTCCCTTGCCATAGGCTTGCATGTATTCTTTGTTTTTCATACTTTCTCCTTGCTCCTTGTTGTTTGACCATGTGGCTGGCTTGCAGCCATTTTGTCCAACCAGCCAGTGTCCCTTGCCATAGGTTTGTATGAATTCTTTGTTCTCCATGCTTCCTCCTTGATCCTTGTTTTTGTTGTTTGACCATGTGGTTGGCTGGCAGCCATTTTGTGCATGCAGCCAGTGTCCCTTGCCATAGGCATGCATGTATTCTTTGTTCTCCATCCCTTCTCCTTGCTCCTTGTTGCTATTGTTTGACCATGTTGCTAGCTGGAAGCTATTTTGTCCATACAGCCAGTGTCCCTTGCCATAGGCTTGCATGCATTGTTTGTTCTCCACGCTTTCTCCTTGCTCCTTGTTGCTGTTGTTTGACCATGTTGCAAGCTGGAGGCTATTTTGTCCATCCAGCCAGTGTCCCATGCCATAGGCTTGCATGTGTCCTTTGTTCTCCATCCCTTCTCCTTGCTCCTTGTTGTTGCTGTTTGACCATGTGGCTAGCTGGCACCCTTTCTGTGCATGCAGCCAGTGTCCCTTGCCTTAAGCTTGCATGCATTCTTTGTTCACCAGGCTTCCTCCTTGCTCCTTGTTGCTGTTGTTTGACCATGTTAGTAGCTGGAAGCTATTATGTCCATCCAGCCAGTGTCCCTTGCCATAGGCTTGCATGCGTTCTTTGTTCTCCATGCCTTCTCCTTGCTCCTTGTTATTGCTGTTTGACCATGTGGCTGTCTGGCAGCCATTTCGTCCATCCAGCTAGTGTCCCTTGCCTTAGGTGTTCTTTATTCTCCATTCTTCTTCCTGGCTCCTTGTTGTTGTTCTTTGTCAATGTGGCTGGTCGCCATTTTGTCCATCCAGCCAGTGTCCCTTGCCATAGGCTTGAATGTTTTATTTGTTCTCCATGCTTCCTGCTTGCTCCATGTTGTTGTTTTTTGACCACGTGACTGGCTGGCAGAGATTTTGTCCATACAGCCATTGACCCTTGCCATAGACTTGCATGTGTTCTTTTTTCTCCATGCTTCAACCTAGCTCCTTGTTGTTGTTGCTGACCGCGTGGCTGGCTGGCAGCTATTTTGTGGCTACACTGTGCAGCCAGTGAGTCTTTAAGTTGACATAGGCTTACATACAAACATTGTTAATGACTGATCATTTGTTTTTCATTTATCTTTTTATTTGTTCTATTTTATTTTGTATTTTTATTTTTTATTTTAATTACATTTTATGCCATTTGTCATTTCATTTTTTAAATTTATTTTTATTATAATTTTTATATTTTAGTTTTTGTTATATATTTATTTACTTTTTTATTGTATTTTATTTTATTGTTTTTTATTTTTTAATGCTTTTCATTTTTGTACTTTTTGAAAATTGATTTTTAATGTAATTTTTTAAATAATTTTTCACTTTTATATTTTATTTAATTCTGCATTTTGCCTTGATCCATACATCCGATCCATTCCATTCCTCCATCCACCCATCCACTAAAGCATTTCTCCTGAAACACCTTGCCGCCACAGGGTATTTCATGTAAACAATTATTCCATTTACCCATGTGCTGCTCTCTGAGTACCCCTGGTGTCTTCTAAAACAGATGTAAATAAAGCAAAGAGCTAGATCTGCCAGTTGTGCTGTCTGATTTGAAATGTAATTCTTTATGCTGTGGTGGTGTGGTTTGTCTTTACAATAAATACTAGGGCCGAAATTTAATAAACATTTGGGTCGCCTTTGCGAATTTTTTTTTAAACAAAAGCAGTGCTAACCCAGCGCCATATATAGATTGTGTCGCTAAAGTAGTCCAGTGACGAATTATTGGATTTAGCATCATTTTTTAGGAGTGCCTTCTCATCTAGGGTCATATAAACAAATCATATGCAAGGTATGAGGTCCCTCCTAAAAAATGACGCTAGCCTGCTAGCGCCACATCTACAAATCAATGAAAAAATGATGCACGCCTAGGATTGGACTGAAAAATGCTGCTAATTCCAATTAGCATCAACAATTTAATGCCTTGTCAGAGCAGGCATTAAAATGAGGACCAGTCAAAACTTAAGGAAAACACACAGAAGGAACCCTGGCAAGCAACTGGACAACATGGACCTGTTTCTGCTGCAGCTTGCCACCAGTAGAAAACAATAGCAACAAAGCCAAGTGCCACCAGAGCCACCGCAACAACCTCAACCACTACCACTGCAGCCACAAAGGCAGCGCAGAAGAAAGTAGAGAATATTCCCCACATGTGCCTCCGTCCTTGACCTCAGGGACGAAGAGGTAATCAGAATGTACCGGCTCAAGCCGGAGTCCACTGTAGTGCTGCTCCACCACATTGCTCCTGACATCGCAGCAAGAGTGGAATGTCACACAACCATACCACCCATGACCAGACTCCTGGCCGTCCTCCACATGCTGGTCTTTGGATCATTTACAGCCACTGCAGCACAAGTGGGTGGTATCTCACAGCCATTCCTTTCTGCCTTCCTTCCTATGGTCCTGGACGCCATCATCCGCCTCACACCCCACAACATCTGGTTCCCCGAAACCCAGCAACTGCAGCAGGAGACCAAACAAGGATTCTACCAAATTGCTGGGTTCTCGCATGTGCCAGGTGCAATGGAAGTCAGAGATGGCCAACTTGTCAATCCTGCTGAAACGTAACACGTCTACAGCAACAGGAAAGCAGAACTCCATTAATGTGCAGGCCATTGTGGATTATTTAACAACATCCTGGCTAAATATCAGGGCAGCGTCCATGATGCCTGCATCTTCAAACACTCTACAATAAATCAACGCTTCCAGGATGGGCAATATGGAAATGGCCTACTTGTTGGTAAGCCAGCATACACTTCATAACACAGACAACACACTAAACATGTGGACAAACAATACACACACCACATTAAACACACATGGAGAGGAAAACACAGATGTTTGGACATCAACGCATATGCAACATGCTTCGCTATACCGCATTCAATACACAGCAGCCTCACATACGCCCATACGTACAAGTTCTTAGAACCACCTGACTGAAACTGTACATGAGGTACTAGTGAAACAAAGTCCCCTCTGAATTCAAAAGCTGGGGTCAAACCACTACATGTGTCCACATGTTCATCACAAAATACAGATCCTTCACACATAGCACTGAGTGTGGAATAGCTAAGCTATGTCTATTGCATTGGCCATGCTGGTGTCAAACAACTCACATATTGGCACTGCCCCACATTTACCATGCTGTAGAAATGTGAGGCAGCACTGACAATTTATGCCACCCTAGTGGTGGCATCACTGTTTACATAATATCAAAATATACCTGAAATACTCATTGTGTTTACCTTTACCTTGTGTGGTGCATAGTACAGCATACATTGAAATAGGATTTTGCCATCATCGATAGATCATGTGTGTGAATGGACACCGCACACCACATCAACAATCATGCACGTAAATCCCACATCTCCCTACCATGATAGAAGGGTGCCAGCAGGGGACTATGGCAGCTGAACAACTGCCAGTGCACTGGTGGAGCCCAGCAACCCATATTATTAAGGAGGCATGGGACACTTTGCATGGCTGGACTGGTGATGCAGGGCAGTGCGGGAAAGCACCTAATGCCCTGCTCTGCCCTACAAGTGTCTGCAAACTTGTTTCAGACATGGCAATACATCCCATACAACTATGTCAAACTGCTCATATGAACCAAATACAAATATGCATGCTAGCCAGCAGTTGGCTACAACAACACTTTGTGCAAGGGAGGTAAAACAAGGTCAAGTGGGTGGAATTCACATGCAACATACAGGGCGCAACATCTGTCTCATGGCACACAACACACAAAATAGGTATTAAACTAGCAAACATCACTCTTCTGACTAAGAGACCAATATAGAAAACACCACATATATTCTACATTGGTGAACTGTCAGATCAGAAATAATGAAAAATCGTTAGGTTCCTGAAGCACAACCCATGACTGGAAAGTGCACTACCACACACCAATACAACCATACATTCAAACAGGAACATACACAACACTTGATGCAAGTCTGAATCACCACTTTACTGAAAACAAATATTTGCCATGGCACACAGCAATTAACAAATATGCATGTCTAACACATTTTCTCACATTTCATTGCAGCGGACCAAGGTTAAGGCATCCAGCCATGGGTTATGACCTTATATGGAAACCTACTAACTGATGCTGAGCATGCCTACAATGAACCACACAAAAGGACCAGGAATGTGGTGGAGTGGAAATTTGGCATGCTGAAATCCATGTTCAGGTGTGTAGGTCTAATTGGAGGAAGGCTGTTATATGTATCACCCCTTGTGTGCAAAATGATACTTATCTGTGAATTTGTCTACAACATCTGTGTACACACCAATGCCCCCTGTGACAAATAGGTAGATTCCCCCAGCAAGGAGGATGAGGACAAAGATGCACTACAGAAGGATGGGGAACAACAAAATGCTGGTGGTAGAGCACACAGAAGAGACCAAATTGTGCACAACCTTTTCACTTTCAGACTGTACACCACACATCAATGTATGAAAAATAGTAAATAAATCACTTTAACTCTGATTTGTCATGACGTACTTCTTTTTACCATCACATACCTACTTAACACACCCACATCTCAGAAAGCATGACTACACCACAAAATATGTTAATAACTTTTAAACATAGTCAGGAACTAAAAACAAATAAAAACAATGCACTACCACATGAATTTCAGTCATGGGATCTTGCAAAGCATAGAAATGTGAGGGCAAATATTGCTTAGCCTGCAAAAGAAGCTATCTCCATCTACAAAGTTAACAAGTCTGACTTAGTATGCTGTGCATTAATGAAGGGACAATGCTGATGACAAAGATGGGGACTAAAGTTAATCTGCACAAATTATGCCTGCAATGTTGAACTAGAAGCATACCTGACAAAATATGCCATCAATGTGTTTGAAGGAACACGAGTAGACTAATACTCACTGTACTACACAACCATGTTTCAATGGAATACCAGACACATAATCACAGAGATTGTGTATGTCTGTACATATCCCAGTCAGATTGGCAACAACTGCAACTATGTGCTTGGCCATCAAAAACAGGTTTGACAAAGCAGGTGACAAATAACAGTATCTGAACCCTGGGTCTGCAGAAATGACCCATTTCCACAATCTCTTAATGACTTAACCAAGGATCATGGAAATAATCTCACCTATGTATGCAAAGCCATGTCCAAACATAGCAAATAATGAGACATGTCCAATACAAACAAGCTGTAAGTCCTTAGTAACTAATAGTGCACACCTGATATCAGCAACCTCAAAGTCAGCAAAACATAGTTGGTCATGGGACCAAAAATGTGCAGGTGTATGTCTGCAGGTGACTATGCATTGCAGTACTGATGATTGATCTTGAGGATGGTAACCTCTCCCACCAATCCCCAGAGGAGGCTACAACAACTGTTGAAACAGTCAGGGGCCTGCTGCCTGTGCACAGGGAAGTGTGCTGAGGTGACCACAGGCAACCTGTGTCAAACATGCAACAATGTGCCTTTGTGGGCATAAAAAAAGTGTCACTGGAGCACTGGTGAATAGGCTCCCATCACTGCCTGAGAACAGCCCTGCCATACAGATTGTATGCTAAAAGAGAAATCTGGCTAAAAAACAAAGGGGGGGGGGCATAGTACATTCCAAGTGTATGTGCTAATCATATGATTCTTCATTTTTTGCTCACATGTCCCACCTAGGTGGACCAGGCTTGTTGCTGTCTATATGCGTATGGCCAAAAGTGAACAATTACCATATGAAAAGTTGTATGTGTCAAATGTTAACTTACAAACTCACATGACCAGTACATATGTTTCTACATAGGGAACAAGAGTACACCCCTGTGATACAATAGCCTACATATATCTATGCTGGAATAGAGTATTGGTAGTTGTCATATCCCTAAACACAGCGCTGTAGTATGAATTACTTATCATACATGAAGCACATCTTTCCACACACAAACATGTCCCATACATAACAACCACTAAACATGTCAGCACACTACCTTCAAGAATTTGCATGCATGGGTAACTATACGTTACACATGTTGCATTATATTGTGGTGTCTGGCCCTTAAAACCCACCAGAGTGGGATACACACTTGCAGTTACCATGTCATCTGGTACCTGATCATAACCCAGCCTTAGTCAACAGCATCCTTAGCTAAACATTTGTCAATGCTATTATATGCATGAACATGTTTTGCACATGGCCCACCTATCTTATGCTGTGTTGTGAAATTAACTGTGGGGATTCTGACAAAGCAATGTGTTAGACCTATAGTATGAGTTCCATCACATATGTACACTCACAGTACACACATTGTACACATGTGAAAACATCTGTGTGGAAAAGGTTTTCATCCACATCCACATTTGCATACAATATCAGTCCTCCCATGCATCACACACACCTACAAACATATGGAAACACATTCCAATGTTACTGGTGCATAGTGAAATACTCATGCATACATATGTTACCCTAGCATACATACAATAAAGATGCATGGAAGATTTAACTAGAAATTTGGATCTGGGTGCTCTGTCAGCCTTCCCTCTAAAATCCAAGCATGGGCGTCATGCATCAAAAAAGTTGATGCATATGGTAGTACTCCATACATCACAAATACCAAAAATGACACCTCGCACTTGTGCGTCTAAACTAAATCGTTAAGCCTTGTCAACCTTCATAGAAAAATCTACACATAGCTCTCGTGCATCAAAAAAACTGCGCATCTAAACTAAATCATCATACCTTGTGACCCTTGATACAGAAATTCACGCATGGCCAACATGCGTAAAAAAAAAAAGCAGATCAGAAAATGTGTGCAGATGCCTGAAAGTGATGCAATAGGACTTCCTTGCTGCATACATGGAAAAGTGAACTTACTTTCACTTTTACTTTGCAGTCTTGTAGTTTGTGCTTGGGAAAGTTGTGCGGTGCTTATGCTGGTTTGTGCAGAGGTGGAATTTGCGTATTTTTGCTGTGTCCTGTCTGTGTCTTCTTCTTTTAGCAATTTGTGTTATTGTATCTGTACATTTTGTCCTATTATTGTGTCAGCATTGTCGGGTGTTTGTGTCAGGGGTAGATACGTTTGTTGGGGTTAATTGGAGAATAGTATTTTTATTAATTTTTTCTAGGTATTTAGGTTGCAGTGAAGGAATACAGCAACATGTCAAGGAAGGGTGCAGAGAATAATGGGAGATGAACTGGGAGGGTTCATCTGGTTTGTGTGCCACTACTTTCCCAACATGGTGGCCATGAGTGGCCGTGTGATAATGGGCTACCGGACGGAGGCACGGAAACTGCTCTGTGGCAAGGTGCTATACCAGCTCACACAAATCTTCTCAGTCCAGCGCACTGACCACCAATTGAAGCACAGGTGGGCAGCCCTAATTGCCCATGAAAGGGATCTATTGGAGTAACTGGTTATTCAGGTTGGTGGTACGGTTGGTAAACGCCCCTCAAATGTAGGGACATCCTTTTTAGCATTTGCATGACAGTAGGACATAAGGATTACTTCAGTATGTCATGACAAAAGTGAGGACCCCAAGTTCTACGTCTCAGCCAACCTGCATTCAAGAGAGGTCAGCAATGCACAGGTTGCTGTCAATTTGCGCATTCCTCTCTTTTTACCTTTATACATGTTGAAGTGCAGTGAACAAAACAAACATTTGCAATGGTGCAAAGGTTCATGGTTTCCAGGCACATCTGTCAATGTCCATTATGGGCTTGACAAATGGGCACATTTTCATTGCAAAGTTTAAGTGATTACAAACATCATGCTGGAGTATAAATAGCCATGGATGTGTGTGTTCCTTGAGTCAAGTAAGTGCAGAGTGACACAAAAAGGACAAAAATGTACTGCAACATAAGTGTCACATATTGATAAGGTAATGTGGCTGATGGAGAAAAGTATTACAATACCATATGTCATAAGTTTTACAATGCATGCATTGTGATACTTTTATACCCTGGTGCCACATAACGCCTGCTCCAGGCATGATGAACGGAAGGGCTGTGTTCCAGCGGTAGGAGACACACACACATTTACCATTTAAATCTACAAAATTCCACTGTGGCATTACTTGAATGCTTGCCAAAGGCAGGTTGGTAAGATGCCCCTCCCATTGTTTTCAATGTGCCTAATTTCACTTAGCAGGTTGGGCTCCTTCATGTATGGTGCCAAGCATGCAAAGTGCCAAGATAATTTCATAGATTACAATACTAGTGTTCTAACATGTGCCATGATGCACCGTTTCTCAAATAAGGCACCTAGTGGAGTTAGGTGGTGGTAGGGGGCCTCAGTAAAATGTGGAGCCTCCGAGTTGATGCTACATTCTCACATTTATTTTCTACATTGTCCTATGCTTCTGACAATTGACAGTGTCCTATCCCCTAGAAATTGTTACGTATGTATTTGAGACATGTATGTATGGGAGAATCACATATCTATATTTGTTTTTGTGGGCCAACAATGTCTAATTGACGTGTTGTAGAGACCAGATGGTCAATCCGAAACCTAAATTAACTAGGTCAATCACCTAAACAAGTGGAATGTTTATCAGTTGTCTATGCTTTTCTTTGCTCTACATTCACAAAGCTATGATTTGGCGAGGTTTCACAATTTGAAGACCTTGATGCAGCTGTAGGTGTTACCTTGTATGTTGAATTTGTAGATCAAGCTTTGTGTGTGAGGTGGTATAATGTGTGCATTGTCATGTAAAAATTACATGTGTGTCAATTAAGACACCACAATCTAGCCTTGGATATTGACTATATGTCTGATATTATGTTGAGGATGTGGATACAAAAAAATTATGCACAGGTGCCAACGTGTGCTGCAATGGATTTGTTTGTCTTTTGAATAGGTAAATATGCACAGAACCACAGTGATGTCAGTCAAGATATGTGTCAGAGGTGCTGGGTTTCTGAAATGCATGTATGCTGGCAACATGTTTGTCACAGCATGTTACTGCACTGTGTGCCACACGTACCACAAACGTACTCTGGACATGGTACAATTTATGTCCATGTGTAGAGGTCTTCAAGTGACTTATTTTAGGAGGCTAGCTTGGCTTATAGTAGGTACCTTGTGGTACTTACACCTTGTGCCAGGTCCAGTTATCCCTTATTAGTAGATTAGTAGTGTTCTAGCAGCTTAGGCTGATAGAGGTAGCTATAGCAGAGCAGCTTAGGCTGAACTAGGAGATCTGCAAAGCTCCTACTATACCACTTATATCACTTAGCACTATATCATAAGAAAACACAGTACTCAGAGTTCCTAAAAATAAAGGTACTTTATTTTAGTGACAATATGCCAAAAGTATCTCAGAGGATATACTCCCTTAGGAGTTAAGTAATATACACAAAATATACACACAAACCAAAATCAGGTAAGTACACAGTTAGAAAAGTAATGTAAACACTGTAGAACACAATAGAATGCAATAGGAGACAATAGGCCTAGGGGCAACACCAACCATATACTCCAAAAGTGGAATGCGAACCATGAAGGGACCCCAGGCCTAGTGTAGAGGGTCGCTGGTAGTGTAAGAAAACACTAAGGGTGTCCAAGATACCTAACCCCAAGACCCTGAAAAGTAGGAGTAAAGTTACCCTACTACCCCAGGAAGACAGTAAAGTCAAGATAGGGGATTCTGCAAAGACAACAACTGACTGCAAAGCACTGAAGATGGATTCCCGGACCTGAGGACCTGCAAAGGAAGGGGACCAAGTCCAAGAGTCACACAAGTGTCTGGGGGGGCCGGAGCCCACTAAACCCCAGATGAAGGTGCAAAAGGGCTGCCTCTGGGTGGAAGAAGCCAAAGATTCTGCAACAACGGAAGGTGTTCAGGAACGTCTCCTTTGATCAGAAGATGTCCCATGGCATGCTGGAGGATACAGAGTTGTTTCCATGCAGAAAGACCGCAAACAAGCCTTGATAGCTGCAAGAGTCACAGTTAAGGATTTTGAGTGCTGCCAGGGTCCAGAAAGGACCAGGAGGTTGCCCCTTGAAGGAGGAGACAGAGGGCGTGCTCAGCAACAGAAAGAGCCCATGCAAAAGCAGGCAGCACCCGCAGAAGTACCTGAACAGGCGTTCAGAAGATCTGAGTATGACAGTCGACTCAGCACAACAAAAGAGGGTCCCACGAAGTCAGAGTCCAACTCAGCAAGTTGGGCAATGCATGACGGAGTGCTGGGGACCTGGGCTAGGCTGTGCACAAAGGATGTCTTGCAAAAGTGCACAGAATCCCTAGCAGGTGCAGTTCACGCAGTACACAGGATTACTATCTAGCATGGGGAGGCAAGGACTTACCTCCACCAAATTTGGACAGAAGGGCCACTGGACTGTCGGGGACACTTGGATCCAGCTCCTGTGTTCCATGGACCACACTCGTCAAGCTGAGAGGGGACCCATAGTACTGGTGAGACAGAAGTTTGGTGCCTGTGTTGGCAGGAGGAAGATTCCATCGACCCACGGGAGATTTCATCCTGGCTTCCAGTGCAGGGTAAAGGCAGACAGCCCTCAGAGCATGCACCACCAAGAAACAGTCGAGAAAGCCAGCAGGATGAGGCGCTACAATGTTGCTGGTAGTCTTCTTGCTACTTTGTTGCAGTTTTGCAGGTGTCCTGGAGCAGTCAGCGGTCGTTCCTTGGCAGAAGTCGAAGAGAGAAGTGCAGAGGAACTCTGGTGACCTCTTGCATTCATTATCTGAAGAGAAACCCACAGGAGAGACCCTAAATAGCCCTCAGAGGAGGATTGGCTACAGAGAAATGTAAGCACCTATCAGGAGGGGTCTCTGACGTCACCTGCTGGCACTGGCCACTCAGAGGTGTCCATTGTGCCCTCACACTTCTGCATCCAAGATGGCAGAGGTCTGGGACACACTGGAGGAGCTCTGGGCTTCTCCCCTTGGGAGGTGCTGGTCAGGGGAGTGGTCACTCCCCTTTCCTTTGTCCAGTTTTACACCAGAGCAGGGCTGGGGGGATCCCTGAACTGGTGTAGACTGGCTTATGCAAGGAGGGTACCATCTGTGCCCTTCAAAGCATTTCCAGAGGCCAGGAGAGGCTACTCCTCTCAGACCCTTAAATCCTATTTCAAAAGGGAGAGGGTGTAACACCCTCTCTCAGAGGAAATTCTTTGTTCTGCCTTCCTGGGACTGGGCTGCCCAGGCCCCAGGGGGGCAGAAACCTGTCTGAGGGTTGGCAGCAGCGGTAGCTTGCAGAGAAAACCCCAGAGAGTTAGTTTGGCAATACCCAGGCTCTATGATGGCGCCCCGGGGATGCATGGAATTGTCCCCCAATACCAGAATGGTATTGGGGTGACAATTCCATGATCCTAGACATGTTACATGGCCATGTTCGGAGTTACCAATGTGATGCTACATATAGGTATTGACCTATATGTAGTGCACACGTGTAATGGTGTGCCGCACTCACAAAGTCTGGGGAAATTGCCCTGAACAATGTGGGGGCACCTTGGCTAGTGCCAGGTTACACTCACACTAAGTAACTTTGCACCTAACCTTCACATAAGTTAGCGTTAGACATATAACTGACTTATAAGTTAATTAAGTGCAGTGTAAAATGGATGTGAAATAACATGGACGTTATTTCACTCAGGCTACAGTGGTAGTCCTAAGAAAGAATTGTCTGAGCTCCCTATGGGTGGCAAAAGAAATGCTGCAGCCCAAAGGGATCTCCTGGAACCCCAATTCCCTGGGTACCTAGGTAACATATAGTAGGTAATTATAAGGGTGTTCCAGTGTACCAATAAGAATTGGTAAAATGAGTCACCAGCCTGCAGTGACAATTTTAAAAGCAGAGAGAGCATAAACACTGAGGTTCTGGTTAGCAGAGCCTCAGTGATACAGTTAGGCACCACAAAGGGGACATATAGGGCACACTTTATGAGCACTGGGGTCCTGGCTAGCAGGATCCCAGTGACATAGGCAAAAACAAACATACATACAAGTAAAAATGGGGGTAACATGCCAGGCAAGATGGTACTTTCCTACACTTATCAATGAGACACTTGCACCACTGGTTCTTCATTACTATTCAGAAATGAAGTGATGCACTGGCCACACAAGGAGCTTTTTGAGAAGACCAACAGTTTTTGAGTATACATTGAGATGTCAGCTCTTGTTCTGATGATTGTGGTACATGTCTATGGACTGAAATTAAAAAGATGTGTGCAGGTGAACCTACATGATATGCCTTTCATGATGAGTGCGAGCGAGCATGGTCACATCACGTTTGTATGAGATATGCATGCTGAGTGTTCACTCAGTTCTTGGGAGATGTTACAAGGTTGCACACAGATAGTGTACAACATTGCTTAGCTGTTATCCCTGCAACATGAGCAATATATCGTAGATGCTTGGGTGACAGATTGGTATAGACTTTGGGCTTGACATTGTTTTATGAAGTCTGGTGGACAACATGTGTCATATGAAGATGCTGTTTCCATTGCATGTTTTTACTTTCTCTGCTCAACACAGTTTTTGATGACATGTCCCCCTGATGCTTTAGTCACCTCAATGACTCCTGCACAGAAGCGTGCCTCTCTGAAAAGGGTGGAGAGGTTCCGGCACACCTGTGAGGTTCAGAGTGGGTACTGCAGGATGGCCAGGCGGTAAAGATATCAGAAAACATTGTGGTCATGCAGGCTTTTCCTCATGGAGGACCAGACAAACAGCCTGCTATTGGCACACACACTACTGGAACCTCAAAACTGAAGGTCATGAGTGGGACTGCAGGTTCTGCCCCCTCAACATCAACAGCCCCTACCACAAAAGCATCCCAGCCACAACCAGGACCAACTTCCACTGCCTACAAATTTTAGGACGACACGTGCCAGGAAATTGTTGAGATCTAGTTGAGGCTAGTCAAATTGGAGAAGGTAAATACGAAGGTAAATAAGATGAAGAAGTACACACCTTTGACCCTCTCCTCTTACCAGCACTTTCCCTTCCCATAGTTTTATTTGTAATTAGTTTTATTGGGTCTTAGATGGAAAAGCAAATGTTAGCTAGCATAGAGTAGATTCGTTTTAAGACATATTTGGTATATTTAGTGCAGTGGGATTTATATTTATTTTTTGTTTTTGGGGGTGTTGGGTGGGGGGTTATGTATAGGGGTACATGTTCATAAAAAAATACCAATTGATTTGTTTAGACAATAGGTTTAGTTAGTCTATGTTTAGCTTTAGTTCATGTTGTCCTTCTCATCTATTGTCTCCTAAGGAGGGTGGAGGGGCAATGTTAATTGTATGGTGTTACATGTATAAGATAAGAGATAAATTCAGATATGGACAGTTAGCTACGTGGAAAAGTTAAGACTGGTTAGTATGGGTTAGGTTACTGAAGTTTAGTGTGTAGTTTATGTTTTTCCTACAATATGGTGTCCATGATGATTGATTGTCTGGGTGTTATGATGTCTGCATTGGTCAAGTTAGAAAATGCCTTTCGATGTGCATACAGTATTGATTACCTTTTGTGACTATGTGTATCCCCTATGACCAATTACCTGTCTGATTGGCAGCAGTATGACATCAGCAACTCTATACACTATTCAGTGAAGTTCCCAACACTCTTGTTTTTGGTAAGTAATGTCACATTTAGTGTTCAAAAGTGTAGAACATTGTACTCCACCTCATTTGGGGAATGGATACTAGCACACTTACTGCTGCCCCTCAAGGTCTCACATATGCCTATTTTGTTTGTCACACCAATGTTGGACTGGTACAATCATCAGAGACACTACCAAACATGCCATACATAAATTTGCATGGTACCTGTTTGATACATGCTTGGAAGACTCAAAAATGATTTTGGACTCCACAATGCTATCAGTCACCTTAATAATGTTTGAGTTTATTAATGCGTCTTTGTGTTTGACAGAAAGCCACACTTGTCCTGTTGTTCAGTACTGATTGTCATAGCTTCACACAATACATTTATAACAGTTGGTGGATCACTAAAAAGAAGCAGAACATATGTGAATATTGTAATTTATGTACATGTGCAAGTTTTGTTTCAGATGATGTACAATATAGAGTTAATTGACCCCATGAAAGATTCCATGCCATTGAATATCCAGTCAGAGTCCAAGGGTGAGGGACATGTCATGAGACATGTGTAGGAGAGGTGTGTATCAGTTAGGAGGTGTCCAAATTGAAAATAGGTAGGAATTGAGACTATGACACGCTATACATGATAAGTCAACAGTAGCAGAGTGAAGAGGGCACGTTGCTAACTGTCACTACCCTGGCATGATCTTAAGCACAGAACCAAAGATATACTGTCCATGTGGCACAGACTATAGTTACTCAGTGTTATTTCTGGTGAATGTTCTTGCTTATACATCTTCATCCTACGATGTGTGCGGTGCCTCCTGTACCATGGGTGGTGCTGTTGTTGAAGTTGAAGGGGACACACACATATCAGGGTATAGACATGTGAAATCAAAGGTCCCGGCAGCTGTCATTTTTTAGGAAAGCAAAAGGCATCATTCCATTAAGGAGGAACTGCTGGTTTTGCAACAGAGCAGCTGCATCATGGTGGTAGCCAGTCATGTTTTCAACAAGGGAGACCAGATCAGCTGCATGGGCTCCAGGATATTTTTGATAGCCACCATCCTGTTGTCAATCATGCTGCAGGCACTTACGGAGGACAATTGTTACAACCTCTCCCTCAGGACAGCAGCAATGTCAGCCAGGGACTGCTGGAGTCCATGTAGCGAAGACTGGGTGCCTCTGTTGGCAGAAGAGTTGTCCTTATTCAGAATGAGGCACCTCTGCATTCTCTCAAAGCTGCCTGCCATGTTCTCCATACCCAAATGCACCTGCTGGGCCTGCTCCTGCTGGACTCTTACCTCTGTCTTCTGAAAAGTAATATCTGGTTCCTCAGAGGCGAGATCTGTATCTGTACTGATCGTGCAGTGTGTTGGTTGTTGGGTGGTTCACGTGGAGAACCCCGCAGCACTGTGTGCCTTCCCTGTGACTGGAGATGGTGTCTGGAAGCAACCCAGGACATCCTGGAGAGTGTCAACATTGATGGTCGGCAGCTGGTCACCCAGACCATCAGAGAAATCCAGGACAGGCAGCTCCACAGGAGGTAAGGCTTCATTCTCTGCAATCGGATAGTGAAATGTCAATCTTGGACTGTAGTGGCTGTTGACATGAGTCATCATTTACTTGATACTGGTGGTTTAGTGATATGGTACAGGTCCACACATCAAGGCACAGTAGGCTACCTAAGCTCCATTTCTGTGGAGTCACCATAGGCACAATATGCCAGTCCACATTTCCTAGTGTGTTCCACCCACCTGGAATGGCTTATCATGGTCTTCTGCATATGTACCCCTTTCACTGATTGGACTGTGCTATATATGCATGCCATGGGTGTTGGTAGGGATTTCTGCACACATCACAAATGGAGATGTACAGAATAATTTGCATTTGGTTTTACAGATATTTAAGTAAGTAACTGACTCCCTTGCCACCCTTTGTGTTTTGTTAGAGTGATGAAAGGGTCTAAACTGTCCACATACATCCTCCTAGCCACTTTGAGTCATGTGTCCAGCATCCTGTACCACACATTGTGAGAGTCAATCACCTCATCTATATGTGCGCAAACAGGAATTGATCCCTTCCATCAGTACAACACTCATCTGTGCATCACAGGTTTTCTAATTGCATAGCTGCAAGGATGCCTGCATTTCTGGACTGAGTGTTGTTTCACTGGAAGTTAGACCTTCCAGTTTGCACAGATACACACAAGGTGGCTCATCATTACAATGTGTGGTGCAGGATGCTGAACACATGACTCAAAGTGGCTAAGAGGATACATGTGTAAAGCCCACCCACTGCCACCATTCTGACAACACACACAGGGTGGCATAAGGACTTGACACATTTTGTGGCTTGTTGATGTGTGGATGAATCATGTTGGGACACCACATCCGGGGTGACATTGTAGTTGTGTTACTAAGGACTGATATTATTGTAATCCTATTGTGGACTACTTTCAATGTGTGTTGCAATCATCATCAATCATTGTAAGTCGCAGAAAGCATTCCTGTTAGTTGAATTTGAGGATGAGTACCTTCCTGCACATGTGCATTTGGACCCACAAGATGGGCACTCCCATACCATGCAGGCCGTGTGGCAAAGTTGGTATTGTCCATCATCTCTTTTGCCATAACCAAGGTTAATAGAGGGATGCATTGACTATCTGTGAAAACTACACACCCCTGCAGATTTGAAATGAAGCTGCACAGCAAGCTGAGCTGTTGCACTACGTCTTTCTTCATACATGGCTAAATATGTGCCACAATGCCCAGACACAGACATCATAGTGCTCTACCTATACAGAATTATTTTACCTTACACTCCAGTGTTAGATAGTAGTAGCTCATAATTACCATGGCAAAGTTAGTCACATTGCATACCTTATCCTGGCCTAATCGTCATGTGCCCCTCTCACACCTGACACTGCACGTAGTTGGCATTCCATGTGTATATTTGGGATCTTCTCATGCAACACGTGTGTGACCAACCATCTTCTCATGCCTTTAAAAATATGGACTTTGGTCAGTGTAGTCCAAGAACTTAAGGGTTGTGTGGGAGTGGCAAGTGGGTGTGTGACAAGTTTGTATTTCTAATTATTTTTGTTGTTTATGGTATGTTGCATTGTGCATCACACTTATGGCAATCTTTTTATGTATATGGCACATTGATTCAAAACCACAATTTTTCTTACAGCACCCTTGCCCTAGCCAACAACACTATGGAAGAACCTTATTTATCCACTGTAGCCGAATTATTTTTGGCACTATAGTGGTGCTTTACTTCATTGGCACCATAAATAATGGCACTAGTGTAACAAAGCACAGGGACGTCCATTGCTTACAATGCTTGTGTCACCTTCACATCTGCCTTTGGCAAGCCTCACAAATAAGGTTGACTGATAGCACAGTACAATCTTAATGGACTGTCTGCCCCATTTGTTCTTCTCTCCCTGTGTAAGGATTATGTCCTTGCATACATCATATTTGGAACAGGAATGTTGTGGTGCAAGGATGTACAAAGTGGATTTATGCATACATTGTGTGACTTGGTTAATGTGGCACAAGGGGAATGGGCAGCTTGAATCCACATTGGCATTGATTGTTAATGCTAATCTTGCACTAAGGGCTTGTTAATATGGGCCCCTAATGAGACAATGAGACCACTAATGGCTGATGTTATGCATAACCGTGTCCCTTTGTGCATGGCACCAACAGTTCCTGCTACACAGGCAACCTTGCTACATGATAACATGAAAGATACTTGTACAGCAGCACAGATGATAATCACAAATGCCCCATATGTTGTGTCTGATCACTTTTGTGCCCATTCCCATAGTCGCAGTTCTTGTTAACCCACTCTGTGCAACAAGCATAGTACCTGTTGCCTAATGAGTGTTACACATGGACAGGTGGTTCAGTTGCAACAGTTAAGGGATTGTTGCGACAGTTGAGAAATGGTCTGTGTATATAAGGGAGAGGTGTGAATACATTAGAAGTGTTTGATCATTATTGTGTTTCCATTCAACCGTTTTGCATGTATTCAGTGTGTCCTATCTGCCTCCCCCTTCTGCCATCTATTAGTTTCAAGATTATACTCCAATTCAAATTACCCTGCATTTGTGGTAGGTCTTGGAAGTCTGCACTGACCTGTCCTGGGACTCCAGTGACCAGCTCCTCCAGGATGACCGCTGCCACCATCTCTTACAGCTCATCCAAGTTCACATGGGGTGTCGACTTTCCAGCTCCAGTCTGCAGTGTTGGAATTTGGTTTCTGGCCAATTTCTCTTTTGTTCTGCATTTGAAATCGTGCCAGTACTTCTCACAATCAGTGACCATCCTCTTCACCTCTGCCACACTGTTGACTTTGGTGACAATTGACTGCCATCTGGCCTCCTTCCTACCAATTTAGAGGTGACACAGAGGTGGTGTTGGTGCTCTGTCACCTTTCTGAAAAAGATGGCGTTTTCCTCCACACTGAAGCGACATTTTCTCTTTCTTTTCCCCTTCTCCTTTGATGTTGTTTGTCCATCTTGGCTTGTACTGGGTTGATTGGGGTTTCTCTAGGGTCTCTTCTGTCCTGCAATCTCCATCTTGGGTCCTTGCATTTTTTCTTTGTTTTCTTGTGGGCTCTTTTATATTAACGCTTTTTAGGCAAATATGTACCATTAATCATGCTAATGTCACTTTTGCAGCATTAGTGTCATTTTTCTTTAACCTTGTCCCAATGGTTAACGTCATATTTTTGCTGACCTTTTCTTAGCGCCATGATGTGTCATTTTTTTTAATCTGGCTCATGGATGGCCCTAAGAAATGTTGTTAAGCCTTTTAAAAATTTTTGACACACAACTGTGTGCCTCATTTTTCTTAAATTTGGACCTAGGAATATTACATAAGTAACCAACCACACTACGATTGCATTTCTCTCAAAGATGTTTAGCCTACTGCAACAATGGTGTGCCACATTTCATTAAATACATGATTTTCTTGCTTGGTTGTTTTTAGGTCTACAAGAAAAGAGACCCCATATCACCCACAGTACCACCAAAGAGAAGGCCCTACAGTTACTTTGGTCCACAGGGACCATACTTTTTTGCTTGTGCATCTTAGTGCAGCTGCCAACCTGGAGCTAGTTAAGATTGGTCCAAAGAAAGTTGCTCCCAAGAAAGTGGCCAGTGAGAAGAAGCAGATTTCTGCCAGTGGCATGCCAACCACAACCTTTTTCCGGAGATGTGTGCCTGCTGCCACACGGGCCTCTGGGGAGGAACCTGAGAGCACTCCTGCATCATCAGCACCACCCCACTCAGGCCCAAGATGATGTCTGTCAGTGAGGCACCCACTGCAATCATGGCAACCCCAACGAGCAGTGATGTTGAATTGGATTTGTCCTTTTCACAAAGTAGCACCTAATTGGTTCAGGAAACAGAGCAAAGTGGACAGGAGCCACAGCCAGATCTTCCTGAAGGTGAAGCAGAACAGGAAGCCAAGCTTTCTGTCAATCAAGAACCTTCTCTTTTAGAATCAAAGCCACCCAGAACTCCAGCAAGAAAAAGGAAGGGTACTACTACTCCACCATCTTCTCCAAGCACCACTTTTTATGACAATGATAGGGACATGGAGTGTAACCCTGCAGAGTCCGGGAGATACCAGGAGAGGCAAGGGAAAAGAAAAGTTCAAGAAAGCCTCAGAATTATGGAAGGAGATGATGGTGAGCATGATGAAGATGACACAGTCATTTTAGAAGCTGGCACAGAGGAGTCTGACATTACTATCCAACCTGCTTTGAGGGATGTGTCACAGACAGCACAGCCAGCGCCCATATTTGTAAGACCCCAGAAAAGACCTGCACAAGTTCCTACCTCAGTACAAGTATGCACTGCAGAGAGGCAATCAACACAGCTATGACTACTTACATCCAGTTTTTCTTCAGCCATTAGCAGTGGCCTATTAAGAAAGTTCTCCTCCGCAGTTCGGGACTTTTTATGATTAGCAAACAAGAGAAAAACATTGCTATATGCTCCATTTGCCACACAAGTATTCATCGAGGTATCACATTATGGTACTGGAGGCCAGATGACCCATATGGAAAAACATCACGCAATCTGGTGGGAGCAGCACCTTAAACAAACGGCTCAACGTGCTTGCAGTGGTGAAGGTGAGGAGAGACAGGAAACATCTGTTACACCTAGTAAAATCACATTGGAAGGTGGGTAAGGAGAGGGTGACATCATCCTCACACAAAGCAGCCCTATCCCCAGAAGTGTGTCAGAATCAACTACCTCAGAGACCTCACAATTGGACTGGAAGAGTCACATGAAGACACCACAGCATACAGTGACTGCACCTCATGACACGCATTGAGTCGACCACCACCTACATCTGAAAAGTTGCCTGTGTCAGTGGCCGTACAAAAGAAGAAAATCCAGGCTACAACTACAGGCATGTTTAAGCAGGAGGGGCCATATGACTGCAACCACCCAATGGGACGTTTGTACAATGGCAAGCTGGCAAAAATGTTAGCATTAGACCTCTTTCCTTTTTCTTTTGTGTAAGGAGTGGGATTCTTAAAGATGGGGCAGCCCTCTGCCCAAAATGGAAGGTTCCTAGCTGGACCTATCTTGACAGAGTTGCTGTTCCAGTGCTGCATCATGATATGCTACAATTTGTTGGACAAGCTTTGCAGCAATGTGTTCTACAGGCTAGCAAATTGATGACAGACATGTGGACAGTTGTCAGGCGACTGCTTGCACGTGCATCATTGCAAACTGGATCTCTTTTCCAGGGGTAAAGCAAAGGGTATCTACAGGTCTTGGCCTTGAAAAAAAATTTAAGAGTGTTCAGCAGCATGCAACATTAGCCATGATCGGCATGGAGAAGTCACACACAGCTTCAAATATCTTGGATAAATGTAATAGCAAGGTGTCTGAATGGGTGCGACCCAGAGGTCTTCAAGTTAGATTTGTTGCCACTGACAATGGTAGTAACATAATCAATGCCAAGGCAGACGGTGGCTATTTAAGGGCCCTGTGCTTGGCACACTTATCAACCTGGCTATGCAAGTATTTCTTAAAAAATAAGAGATAGTCAGCAACATAATGACCACCGCAGACACATTTGCACTCTTTTCAGCCATTTTAAAGCCCAGAAACAGTTGCAGATTATTCAGCGTCATGACAGAGTACCAGTTAAAGCAAACAATGCCATTGAAAGAGGAGCTGATGCAATTGGGAGTTCTGTGACTATGGAACAAGACTAGTCAAATGCCTCACAGAGATGCTGCTCCCTTTTGAGGTTTTCACGCAGGAAGCTAGCAAGGAGGACAGTACAATGGGCCAAGCTATCCCATTATTGTATCTGCTGCAGGAGCAGCTGAAGAAGATGTCTGAAAGGTTCGCATTCTGGAGTGTGAATGTAAACCCAGCAGCGCATGCCTGGTTACTAGCTTAAGCTATCATTTGACTTGTAATGCAAGGCTGCTGAATGAAAATCATCTCATCCAAAGAGTACATCTGTGCCAGCCTACTTGATGCAGGCTACAAAAACATTATTTCCCATAATTATTTTTTCTAATGGGAATGTTTCACAATACAAGACGTGGATTGTTGAGCAAGTAGGAAAACTGGAAGAAGAACTACTGGAACTTAGAGTCCCCTTGTGCACCTTCAACTTCCAGATAGAGCAGTCTTGTCTCACATCCACCAATCCACTAACAAGAAAACTGGTGACAACAACAACAGAAGAAAAAGACCCAACTTCTGCATTGGCTTGATTTCAAGTGGCAGGTCTTAGGTCCAGTGCAAGGCAAAGGAAAAGGCGGTTAAGCACATAGTAAGCCAGTAAGAAGATGTTCCAGGAGTATCTGGATGACCCAAAATAAGTATATGTGGATCAAAACCCACTGGTGTATTGATATGGAAGATGTGCCAATGTCCAGAGATCAGAAGGTGGCCAATAAAGTTTCTGGCTTGTCCTGTAGCCAGTGTGTCTGCTGGATGTGTGTTCAGTGCAGCTGGTGCAGTTGTTACATTGAGAAGGATCAGTCTTTCTCCTCAAAACATAGCAAGATTGTCCATGATCAAAATGAACCAGCATTTCATACCACCTGATTACACCATTCCATAATACTCCAGGAGAAGGAAGAGGATGATAGGTCTGAATCAAGCATGTTAGCTGATTAACTTCTGAGTGAACCACCAGAGTTTGAGGACAAACTCTACTTCCCGGACTGAGTATGCCAGTGCCACCACAGATCTTTTTCATTATTTGTTGTTCAGCTTCTTTTTCTCTTTCAATGTTGCAAAGAAACAAATGAAAAATGCTAGTGCAACATAATGTTTGTGTCAGATTTATGCTGCCCCACCATTGATTTTATAATCACATACAAGGCCAGATTGGAATTGAACCCATGTGCAGTGAAGAAGCCCCCACATACCCTTCAAGACATTGGCGATGCGGCCTGCCTTCCTCACATTCCATTGTCTATCCTATTTTTACATCACCTAGCAGGGCTGTCCAAGAAGATCATTGATTAAAAGACTGCCAGGTCCAATGTCTAATTCCAATGTGTGGATGCCATCAAGAAGGAGGCATTTTGTTCAACCACCTTCCTTGGATTGGAAGAGAGATGTAAGCAACTATTACACCAATACATGGTGATAAATTGATTGATGGTGAATTTGTGGGTGATGACTGATATATGTGGTGACTGACAGTGAGGGACCGAGGTCAGCAAAATTAATTTCTGTTTCTCTATTTGTTCTTAAACAGTAGTGCATTCCAGAAATCTACCTTGATAGGTTTGGGACCTGAACGGAGTTACTCTGAATCTGGAGGAGGAAGATGGAAGGACTCAAGGCCAGACTACCGTCACCGCTAGTAAGGAGAACGTTGCAACCTTAAATAGAAGCTATGATGATGGAAAAGACTCTAAGGCCTATTATTCACTCAGCTCTGTGAACTGGAGGAGGTGCAATAATATGGAAATGCTGCTGAGTATGTGTTGCTGCATTGTTAGCTCAAACATGAAACTCCTCTTATGTTCTTGCTCTGCCTTTGAGTCTTCTTGATACGCTCCAGAGACCAGATTCATTATGAAGCTTATCTTTTGTCCTTTTCCTTTACTCTATAATACAGCTACTGTTTTTTTCAGTACAAAGACCTTCTCCTAGTTCCATTCTGCATAAACAGAACTTGGAAAGGTCAAGACTTCAGCTTACCTTCTGGACAGAGTCAGACATCCACCCAAATGATGGACATTCCAAGAAGAATGGAGATGTGTCACCCAATTTGGCAATACAGTATCATTTTCCTTTTAGCAATCATAATTTTTAGAACTGGGTGGGTTACATTCAATCTTCCATCCTTTAAAACTAGAAGACATAACACTTTGGATACTATCTGGGATCTCTCTGGGCAGAAGGACTCTTTCCAATGAATGTACTGAACTGTGTCATTCTTTCTTTATTTCCTTCCACAACAAAATGATGATGGTGTTCTGCTCAGTGCCCCAACAATTACTGTCATAGTTTCTTTTGTGTAGAGTTGGTCTTTGTCACACCTTTCCCTAAATCCTCTTTCCCATCCATTCATTGAGCCCCTAGCCCTCTTCCCCCAGCTGTGTGGTTTATGGAGGTGTGACCTTACTTTACACCAAAAATGAATCACAAACTTGCTGGGGCCGATGTAGGGAAAGCAACACCAACTCACTGAATAACCTTCTACCTTTATTACCTGGCAATATTCCGCACTGGCCGATCAATATCTTCATTCATGCCTGGTGTGTGTGTTCTGTAAATACTTAACCTGGTCCAAACATTCTGGAGTCTGAGCCCTCTTGTGACTCCATTATCTAATTTGCTACGTTTAGTTTTATACTATAGCTCCCCACCATTGCCCAGAAAAATTAATATTCCTATATTTTATTATCATATCAGGTATTCTTTGCTGTGTGGCAATACTGTCATTGTGGTAGTCAGATCTCAGTCTTCACACAGTTATTATATATCATGATGACCTATTAACTTTCTATTTTCATTTGAGTTGACAGTGATGGATTACTCTTTGATTAATCCTGTAGTTGGAGTTTTCATAGGTAGGAGTGGCACTTTATGTCAAGTTCTGTCCTCCCTGTTACCATGCTAGCCTGTTGCTACTACAACTACTTACCACCCCCAAAAGATACCGGGGGTCCTTCTAACCCTGACGGTCCAAGACCGCAAGGGCTAAAATGACGGGGGCATCGCCAACAGGCTGGCGGTGCCCCGCTGGGCATTCTGACCGCGGCGGTTCGGCCGCGGTCAGAAGTGGAAAACCGGCGGTCTCCCGCCGGTTTTCCGCTGCCCAAATGAATCCTCCATGGCGGCGCAGCAAGCTGCGCCGCCATGGAGGATTCTGACACCCCATACCGCCATCCTGTTCCTGGCGGTTCTCCCGCCAGGAACAGGATGGCGGTATGGGGTGTTGCGGGGCCCCTGGGGGCCCCTGCAGTGCCCATGCCATTGGCAAAAAGAATTTCAGTGTCTGCTTTGCAGACACTGAAATTCGTGACGGGTGCAACTGCACCCGTCGCTCCTTCCCACTCCGCCGGCTCAATTCTGAGCCGGCGTCCTCGTGGGAAGGATGTTTTGCACTGGGCTGGCGGGCGGCCTTTTGGCGGTCACCCGCCAGCCCAGTGCAAAACCCAAAATACCCTCAGCGGTCTTTCGACCGCGAAGCGGTATTTTGGAGGGGGAAGTCTGGCGGGCGGCCTCCGCCGCCCACCAGACTTAGAATCACCCCCACCATCTTGGGAAAACCCTAAAGTAATCAGAAGACTCCCTCACTTCATCTATTCAGAGAGAAGAACTATGGATTGAAGTGAACTTGTTTAGTTAGTATTTAACTCCTACTGAAGAAGATGTTGTCTACTTGTACTGGGTTTTTGTAGGCAATATAGGAAAGGGCAATCACCCCCTAGTGGTCAATAGTAGTTACAGAGGGCAATAGAGCAAGGGTCTAAGTAAATGACACACACTTTTTTAGCACATTCAAAATAACAGGCTACACTAAAAGATAGCAGTGCAAACTAAGGGGCATTTTTAAATGCCCCTAGCTCCATTCTAAAGACACATTAGTGTCATTTTTGTACACTAATGTGATGTTAGGAAGCCAAAAATGCAGCGCTTTATGGAATGCATGCATTTCGCCACTTTGTAACCCTTTGCGCTACATAATGCGGGCACCAGGCACAATGTATGTAAAAGGGGCATTCCCCATCAAGGGGGGGGGGCAAAAAAACTGCACTGTTAATAAATGCTCAGAGCAGGCATGAAAAGGAGGCACAACATTGATTACAATGGGCCTCAATGAGCTTTGCAGGATTAGCTTCAAAATCCTTCGAAGCTCCGGACTAGCAGCAAACATTTTGATGTTAGTACCCTAGCTACCACCATGGTGTGCTGTATGGCACACATGGTGGCATTAGGGAGGTGCTAAGGGGTGCAAGGAAAGTGGCACTGCCCTGTGTGCATCAACATTTTTCTTTAAAATGCCGATAAAATTCTAAAACACCAAAATAAAGATCAGAGACACAAATTAAGTAAAAAATGTCCCCTTTATTATTTACAAATATAAAACCCTTCCTCTCCACCAACAACAGTTCCACCCCTTTTCCCTAACAAATATAACCCCGTACCCAAAAAGTCCAATGAAAAAAGTCCAAACTAGAAGTCCAGCCCAAGTCTCTTCCCACCTTCTCCACCCACAACAAGTCCCTCCCACCAAAAAAAAAAAAAAAAAAAAGCACACTGTCTACAATGTTCTGGAGCTGGTCGATGTTCTCCTCTATCCTGGTGAGCTGGCTCTTCATCTGGTCCATCCGTTGCTGGATGCATCGGTGAATTGCCTTGTGGGGAGATATCGTGCAGCAGCAGGTGCAGTCAGGGACTCTGACTGCTGGCAGCAGCGACGGCAACGTACTGGCTAGGAGGCTGGGGACTGGCGTGCTGTTCTGCTGGGTCCTGGTTCCGAGGCGGATGTTTCGGCCTCTTCCTCCTCCAATATCACCAGGCACTGGTACTCAGTATGAACGTTCCCCAACCTCTACTGTCGCAGACTGGCCTCTATCTCCTGCCTAGTTGGTGTTGGCCGTCAGGCAGGAGTAGCTATATAAAAAAAAAGATGAATAGCAAAAGGAAAGTTGTAACCAATGGTCTGAACTTGTTCAAATGATAGATAGTGAGTGTCACAGTAGCACTACATTGATATTCCCCTACAGGTGATGGAATTTGATGTGATTATTATTTATGATTAGGAGAGTCACAGAGCCACTATTTTGTTTGTTTACCTACACATGCCTCACATAAGAAGCCCTAACTGCCTGTCAGAAAATAATTAAGGCAGAATAAGACCAGATTAAAAAGCTGGTGATTTCATTTCTTTCTTTTAAAGGCTTTTTTAATAACTAATTAGATACATTTAGTGGAAAAATAAAACATAACTACCTCTCATGATGATGAGTGAGGCATTATGCACTATGGAGTACAAATTGCTGTGCCAAATTATTGGAGCATGCTAGCCAGCACTTTAAGAATGTTTCTACTGTCTGCAGCACAGGGAGCTGTAGCTGACAATTATCTATCTATAACTCCAATGGCCCTACCTTTCCCCTCATGCCTTTCACTTAGTTTAGTTTCTACCCTGACTCCAAAGAGGCAGATACCACATGCATGTCATGTATAAAATGTGTATATTTTATCCTGCCTGCACTACAGGTAAAGGAATGGGCTAAATAGATTGCATTTGGCATGTTCGTCACAGAGTATCCCCTACGCCAAACGTGAGATCAAATCGGGCACTTACTAGTCCTACTTTACTCACTGGTCTCCAAAAAAATTCTCCAACAAATTGATTATCTGGGCTCTCCAACAAATTGGTTAGCTGGGCAGTAAGGAAAGTGAAGAAACTTGACTTACTCTACTGCAGAGTAAGGCAGATGGATTAGGCAGGTAGGTAGCTCTTTCACTATAGAAGAATAGAGGTGTGTCACAGATCTATCTACAAAAGAAGAGCTCCCACACAGGGAAAAGGGGTGTGGGATTGGGAAGGGGTAGATGGAGGAGGGACAGAAGACAAAGGGTGACTGAATGCCATCAGTGCTGAGGCCAGAGGCTGAAAGGATCTCTGTTGGCCAGCCAGTGCACCTTGAATGCACTCCAGGAACGCATTGCTCTGTTGGACTTGAGTTGCAAGTCCCTGGATGGCCTTCATGATGGTCGACTGACCCACATAGATAGACCTCAAGAGGTCAATAGCCTCCTCATTGAGTGCAGCAGGGCTGACTGGGGCAGGGGGAGAGGTGCCTGTGGCAAACGAGACACCCACCCTCCTGGGTGAGCGGGTACAGACAACTGGGTGGAGACTTACAGGGAGGACGGTGGTAATAAGGGGGCAGTGGAAAAAGATGATTCCGGGGTAGTCCCAGATGGGTCCGCCACCACCAGGGAGTGTCCACTGGAGGAGGATTCTGAAGATGATGATGCAGAAGATCCGGTCTTCCCCATGGCACTTCCCTTGCCCTGCGGGCCACTGGGTCCCTCACTGTCAGTGGTCGCAGCACTCCGGGTCCCATGGCCTGTAGCATCCCCATTTGCCTGTGCCCCGTCTCCTTCACCTACTGATGCACACAAATAGAGAGAGAGGGATGGAGAGACATAGAGGGAGAGAAAGGGTTATCATATTCCTCACATACAGACATGTAAACATGCACAACTGTAGGTAAACATCTCAAGGCTAAGCCGTCTCTTTTGGCATTACATATCTCCTACATCATGTCACAACATGTTACTACTATCCACACGTTTATGTCATCCCTCACACCCACATCAGATTCCAAGTAAGTTAGAATGACTGTAGCAATGCAATTGCACACATGTCAGCATGCTACTCATGTCCTGCCAGAATTAGGTATATCAAGCATATTCCAGATCATATCTCTCCATACTCCTGTCACCTATTGGAAGAGCAGGTTACTGATCACAACACATCATGCATGTCCTGGAAAAACACCTGACCAGTCCATCTCAATGACTAATGTCCCTCGATAGTGTAGACTATCCTATTGACAAACCACATACCACCTGCCATACATAACACATGCCTGGCTGACCCCCTATACATATACAGCAACATGAGTACCTGAACTGATGAAGCCAGAACAAGTGGGACTCCCATACAGGTGGCAACTGATGTGTAAGAATACATGTCTGGAGTATAGACATGGCATGACATTCACAGAGGAGTATCTGCAGACACAAAACACAGATACACAACATCACTGCATAAATGCATGTTCAGCTACAATGGCCTATATAGCACACATGATACATGCTTTGGCAATCACTGAATGCAGTATCACAACAGCTGCACTTCAGGCAGCCACAATTGACATTTTAGGCCACCTACCATTCCAGCTGACACGCAGGTGCAGTTCCATGAATTGACAACATGAGTAAACCAACATCACTCACACCGTACCTGACATGTGAGTACCTGTACCCAACTCTAGACTACCCAAATTGCACACGGTAATGACATGTACACATGATGTACAGATGGACCTACATGACTACCTGTGCATATACAATATTTTCCATTACAACAAATACCTACTTAAGAATTACTGGTACAACCAAACCATACTTCATGATCACATAAGTGATGCAATACCTATTCCTCAACAGACTGGACACATCAGCTAGGCCAAGGGCAGCAAAGACTGTCCCACTTCATATGTTGTCCCCCCAAGTAACCATTGATACATGATGTAGACAGCATATTACCAAGGTTGCTAAGGAATTAGTAGGGCATTACCACTCATAGCATTGACGTAGCATATTGTAAAAGTCTAGCCCTGCCTCCTCTAGAACCAACCAATTGAGACAGAGATGAAATGCCCACATGTCCATCCCATGGAAAAGCATGATGAGTCTAAATGCACAAATCAGACACCCAAAGAAGAATGTCCTTTCGTTGCAACCTTCACATACCCCCTAGAATGGGGATGAAGGAACAGGGGGGGTACAACAACAAACACAGATATGTACCATCTTACAAAGGCCATATTTGTGGTGTAAAAGAGATGGCAGCCTCACATGGAGTCCATACCTGTACCAGTACTAGTTATGTTTGGACCCTGTACCAAATACGTGAGTCACCCAGTTGATACAACATGTGATCAACACAGATGAGAGTGGTCAGACACCTTAGAGCCAGTAACACTCAGATGAAGATGGATGGATCAGGTTTGAGTCAATGGGTATGGTGAAACACCAGCTCACACCCATAGGAATGGCAGGATGAGGCAACACATATGGCATTGTCTTCTGAGCATCTCCACATGCATTCAGAAGGATGTCTTGATACAGGAGTACAAAACGTACTCATAGCTAAACGTGATGCCAGATCCACATCTCATACACTGACAAGGTGGTACCAGCTGATTCCCACTAGTCTACAAACATTTGAACTACTACTACTGTATATCAGCATGCAGGTGGTGTGTCTGGCAGACCAGTACATTTCCCAAGTGACAGTCAAGTTTCCTGGAAAAATGCATAACTCCTGCATCAGCAATATCCCACACATGATGGCACAGCTAAACAGAGAGAGGGCCTGTCTGGTTGGTTGCATTGTAATGTGTTTGTATGTAATGTGACCTGCCATCACAATCTTCCCCTCACCGACTCTTCGATTTAAATAGTTCTAGTGCTGTTTTCACATGTGACTCTGGCTATCCAAACCTTCTGTGGCTGTTGACACCTGTGGGATGCCCAGTCATGCCAGGGGAATTCCATTTCAATGAGGCCCACAAGAGGTCAAAACGTGTAATTGAACAAATATTTGGCCTCCTGAAGGACAGATTCAGGTGCCTGGACCCATCTGGAGGTGCCCCCCTCTACTCGCTCCACAAGATTTGCAAAATCATCGTTGCCTTCTGTATGCACTACAATCTAACCTGAGGCATCGGATACCATTGCTAGCTGATGACGGTGAAGCAGCTGTACCTGTGGCTGCACATGGTGATATGGAAAGTGATGAAGAGCCAGAGGAAGAAAGAGCAGCTGACTGTAGGACTGAGCTCTTCAATCAGTATTCCCAGTGACATACAGGTATGTGCCTTTTCAAGTCTTGTCTGTGCACAATCAAAAGTGGATATCTGACATTACACCTCCTGACCTTTAGCATATGTCATGGTGTAATGATGCCCAATGCCTATGTGTGAGTTGTGGAAGCAGACAGATAGAATGTAAGGTATACAGTAATAATGGTTCACCTCTAACATGCGTTGTAGCAACTGATTCCAACATTCACTACTCTCATGGACTGACCAGTTTTAATCTGAATTTACTGCATTCTCCTATTCCCATCTCCTCCCACCCCCTGGATGTGGATTTCATCTGTGTGTCTGCTACCTTATGGCTTGAGGTATACATTGTCAGTAGTCAATGGTGATTGAGTACAGTTCTGAGAGTTGTACATGATGGATTTGGATAGGTCAAATCCGGTGCGCATGAACTGGAGTTTTGCTACAATAGGCATGACATTGATTACCTGTATATGTGCTTACTGTATCATCATGCCTCCATTGAGATGGTACTTTCTGTCTTGCTCTAAATGCAGATTGCTTAACAGTCTATACCCTGTTGTTACTGTGGATTTCAATCCCACTCTCTTACATCTGTTCAGTGACATTATTGTTGTCATATGTGTCCTGCTGAGGGAGCCTCCGTCTGATGGCCATTACACTGCCAGTTCAAATCAGGGAGACATTACCAGACCACAGCTGGGTAGAAGGACAATTGTTGTTGTATCACTAAAGACACATATACAGTAGCTTTGTCCATAAGTGATTTATTGTGCATTTAAGTTAAGTGGCAAGTGAAAGAAATGTGAACAACATAACAAACAGGTGATGAGTGGAGTCATGGTAGATGGATTGATCAGAGTAGCTGCTACAACATTTGGTCACACAAGGCCAGTGTCCTTGTACCATGGGAAAATGAAGTTCTGTCTCAGAACAGTCAACAGGGTATATCAGTGGCACACAAGGGTGACAAAGCAGGAGAGGTTCACTTTCTGGCAGTGGGTTTGGTCTTGGCATCTGCTCCAGCTGGATGTCTGGATGGATGTCCACATTTATGGGGCGGGGTTCAGCTACAGAGGGTGGGGTGTCTGAGGCTTGGAGTTCCACTGGTAGATCCTCCATTCCACTAGCTGCCGCTGATGTAGAGGGAACAGATGCATGTTGTTAGTGGAAGGGGCATGATTGTGGGTTGCTAAACCGTGCAGGGTGCTGGTCATGTTCCTCAGTACCCCTGCTTTGGAGGACATGGTGGCATTGTGTGCCTGTCACTGCTGCATGACCTCCTAGTGGTATTCCCTCTGCAGCATTTGATTTCCCCCCATCATGGTGATGATCTGGCCCAGGGATACTCAAAGTACGGCCCGCAGGCCTCATGCGGCCCCTCTCACCTTTACATGCGGCCTCTTGGGCAACAGGAGCACTGGGCAGCTGTTTGCTCGACTCCGCACTAACAAAAATATTAAATACACACACAATCATTTATTTCAAACTTAATTGGTGATAAAGAAAGGAAGTAACTAGGGACTTCTGCACTTAACTTTAAAAAAGCCTTCATTTTTAAAGACATCTTGCAGCATAAGTGTAAAATTAAGACAGTCTCTTCAAAATTAATTAAGTGTATTTAGTTAACACGCAGAAGCTTTTCACTGTAGTACAATTTATTTTATCAGTGCATTGAGATGTATTCCTTAGTTTTCAAACATAAATTTGGAAACATTAATTATTTCCCTTACCCTGAGAACACCACCAATAGTAAATTAAAGAGGCAAGTCACTTGGGGCCAGATGCAGCAAAAATAAAAATTGCGACTCACATTTTGCGAGTTGATGCGACTCGCAAAATGCGAGTCGCAAATTGGAATGCCAGAAAAAAAAGCGATCCGATTTTGCGACTCGCAGCCGGACTCGCAACGCTGTGTGCAAGTCCGCAGTTCGCGAGGTCGCTGTTTGCGAGTGTGCAAAAACGAACTCGCAATTAGCGAGTGGGTGTCGCAAATTGCGAATACCTTCAAAATTGCTTGCAGATGCAGCAGAACACTCCAGAAAGCATACCAGAACACTCTGGAAACACTTCCTGGCACATGATGATGGCATCACAGCCAGGAAGTTAACAAATACACCTGGGAGGAGGGCTCAACAGTGAGCAGTGTCTCTGCCACTCACAGTAGGGTGCTGAGGAGTGGTAGGCACAGCACCATGGACGCAGCAGGGACCAGCCAGGCTGGCAGGAGGGGCAGGAGATCATAGATAACAGCCAGGACAGATTAATGTGGCACATGGCGTTAATGTGCCACATGACTGGTTGGCATTTTCCTGCCCATGGACAATTTCAACTTGTATATAGTTTCTTCATGACATTAATAAAACAGTTATTTTTGTTCCACTTAACAAATGGTTAATAGGTGAGTATGGTGGGAGTTGACACGTACCGTCCAAAATATTGCGTTGCAATGTGGTCCCGTCTCAGTCTGCCTTGATTAGCTAGACTCCTATCCCCATGATGGCGATGTGGTTGTTCTTGCTCTTCATCATCAGGATCTGGGTCTGCAGGGGTGAGAGGTAGCCCACGTCGGGTGGCTATGTTGTGGAGGATGGCGCATGCGACTACAATTCTGAAAGCGGTAATGGGGGTGTATTGGAGGGCGCCTCCACTGCGGTGGAGGCATCTGAATCTTGCCTTCAGCAGTCCGAAGGTGCGCTCAATCAGGTTCCTGGTCCTCTTATGCGCACTGTTGTATTGCCTCTCTGATTCAGTTCTGGGTGTTAAAAACGGAGTCATGATCCAAGGCCTGAGAGCATATGCACTGTCACCTGTTGGGCACAAAAGTACACTGTTAGGAAGTCCAGATAGTCGTGCACAGTGACCTGTGTGTATGTCTGCAAGTGTCTGTGGCTCTACCTAGGACGTAACCGTCTCCAAATTCCCCACGTTCCAGGCGTTGATGTATCCCACTATGCCTAAAAATGTATGAGTCATGGGTACTGCCAGGAAACTTAGCTACGATGTCCGTGATGACATAATGGGCATCACAAACAACCTGTATGTTGAGTGAGTAGGTACACTTCCTGTTGCGGAAAATGTGTTCCAGATTAGCAGGGGGGCATATTTGAATGTGTGTCCCAACTACACACCCTATGACATGAGGAAAGTGGGCAATGCGGTAAAAGTCCAGCTTGGTGCTGTTAATTTCTGCCTCATTCCTTGGTAAGTATATGAACTGAGACCTGTGCGCTACTAAGGCATCTAGGAATGCCCTGAGGAACCTTGACACTGCACTTTGGGATACCCCACCTGCCACAGCAATGACCCCCTGATAGCTCCCTGAGGCCAAGAGGTGCAGTGCGCATAGTACTTGCACATGCGTAGGGATGGCGCAGCCACGCAGAGTCTTGTGTTCTAGATGTGGTTTTAGTAATTCTATCAATTCTAAAGTAGAATGGCAGCGCTGCTAAGGCGGTATTTATCATAGATCTCCTCTTCAGTTTGCTGGAAAAGGGTCTGCCTTGTTCTATATATCTTCTCCTGTCTGTGGCCCCTCCTCCTCTTCTGCTGGGCTGCGTAGACTCTCCTCCTCACTGCTATCAGGTATATGTCCGCCATCTTGAGTAACCCAGATGCCTTCTGGGTCTCCTTTTATTATTTGGTAATGGTTACCACCTGCTCTGAGTTAGTGGTAAATGCAACTTGCAAACTGGGTTTTTTGCGACTAGTCGCAATTTGCGAGTTGCAATTGCATATGGGTTGCGACTCGCAAATTGCGACTCGCAAATTGCGGGTCGCAAAAGGGGGTCGCAACGGATGCGACTCGCAAACGGGTCCCATCGCTTTTTGCGAGTCGGAAATGGGTTTTTTGCATCCCATTTCCGATTTTGCACTGTCGCAAATTGCGATTCGGTCCGTTTGGATCATGTATTTCGAGGTAATCTTAAATGTGATAATGCAGAAAAAGGAGGGAAAGTGACACTAAACAATTGCCTAGGATCACACAATTTGGAAAAGTGGGTAAACCAGGATTAGTTCCAGGTTTTCTGGTTTCCCATTGTTTATTTCAGCCACTAGATGTATATCCTTTGCTTCCCCTACACCTACCTTGCCACCAATCCCCCTAGTCACCCCACCCGACGGCCACCGCCCTGGTATAAATGAGGCCCCCAGGCACGTTACAGACCAAACTTTTTGGCCCTGGGAAAATGTTTGTGAGTACCCATGATGTGGCAATCCTGTCATGGGAAATTTGGTATGCTCCTAGAACTTGGAAGTTGGTCTCCTGGTCAGTGGAGTCCCTCGGGTGCCCCATCCTCTGGCCCTCAGCATCACTCCCACATTCCCTGCCCCTAGGTGCCTGTGCCCCTGGCACAGTGTGCCCAATCCCAGTGTTAGCAGGACCATCATTGTCTGGGGTGTGAAGGTCTGTCTCAGGTCCCTGTACTGTGGGGCACACAATAGATTGAACAGTCCTTGCGACACAGGTTTGAGGGTGCTTGCTTGGCTGTGATGTTGGAGCAACAGGGGTGGGGGGATTGATGTGGGCAGGGTAAGGCTAAGAGTCATCGACTGACCAGGTGTCCCAGATGGGCCCGGTAGGTCATCACTGTCCAGACATCCAGGAGTGTTGTCCTCACTAGGGCCTTCATCGTGAGGTGGGATGGCAGTGTCTGGTATCCTCCCCATGCTGCCAATGGCGGGGTTATCTGTGGATGGAGTGAGACACAGAGTACAGTTAAGAAAGTGTAGATGTAGACAGTGGCTTTTCTTGATTCCCTGCAATGACAATGACAGATGCTGTACAGCACAGCTTGGTAGTCCATACAAGTCTGTGACAGGAGTATCATACTCCATATTGGGTGCTGTCATCAATAATTTGTACATTTGGCACTGCTGATGGGTTCTGTGACTATCTGATACTTGACATGACTATTCGACTCTGCTACCTAGTGAGTAGTCGGGCTTGGTAGTTGTCACACAATACGGCTGCACATTGCATCATGATGTCCATTGAGAACACACTATGGGGGTCATTCCAACCCTGGCGGTCGGGGTTAAAGCGGCGGCCAACCCGCCAACAGGCAGGCGGTAAAAAAAATGGAATTCTGAATCTGGCGGGAACCGCCAACACAGCCTGCCACTTTAACACTCCGACCGCCACGGCGGGGCAAACAAACAGCGCAGCGGTCACCGCCAACAGACAGGCGGCAGACAATGTACCGCCCACCCTATCACGACCCACCAATCCGCCACCTTTTCCGGGGCGGGAGCCCCGCCGAGAAAAAAAACATGGCGGAAACAGAACACGAACGGGAAAACGCTCACCTCTGTACACTCCACGAGGAATCTGGACAGCATGGAACCCGAATTAAACATCCTACCAGCGATTGTCTACCAGCTCCTCTATCAGGAGCACGAACGTCGCCGCAGGAGACAACGGTGAGTACTGCACCTACGACACAGGGGAGGGGGGAGGAGAAAAGATTACGGGCACACACATACACGACCCCCCCCCCACCAAATCCCCACACACCAATGCAGAGCAACAAGTCAGATTTACACCCCCCAAACCCCCTGGAATAATTCAAAGACAAAATAAAATGATCATTAAAAGAGAAGTATATTAAAGCATATTTGAATTTAAGTGAATTATGAGATTATTAAAACAAATAAATCACAACATGAAAAATCTGAACATAGTCCAAAAGTCCGGCACATATTGGCTACATGCCATTGTCCGTGGGCCAATGTGCGTAAAGACATGGGCAAAGCCCACACACGAGACCCGATTCCATTGGAGAGAACACTGCTGGGGCATCAGATAATAAAACCACAGGCACCTCAGGGGGAACGGAAGGGGGGGCACCTCAGCCACATGAGTCCACGACGCCAGATCCACAAGGGGCCTCCATGCCCACTGTACCATCCTGGGGAGTGCAAAGCCACAGTCTCACAAGTCTCTACAGTGGGTGGATTGCCCACTGTACCATCCTGGGGAGTGCAAAGCCACAGTCTCACAAGTATTTTCAGTGGGTAGATTGCCCACTGTACCATCCTGGGGAGTGCAAAGCCACAGTCTCTCAAGTCTCTACAGTGGGTGGATTGCCCACTGTACCATCCTGGGGAGTGCAAAGCCACAGTCTCACAAGTCTTTTCAGTGGGTGGATTGCCCACTGTACCATCCTGGGGAGTGCAAAGCCACAGTCCATCTGGTGGATTACAGACTCCACTGGTTATGGAGGAGGCATGGTGCCCAGAGTGCTTTGTGAAGCCCTGCCCGACACAAATCCGGCCCTGCCAATGGGCCAGCGGTGCTTGAGATGAAGGCCCCATCGGAGTGGTGCTTGAGAGGAAGGGCCCAGCGGAGCGGTGCAGAGACGGCGGGGCCCAGCGGAGCGGTGCTTGAGATGAAGGGCCCAGCGGAGCGGTGCTTGACAGGAAGGGCCCAGCGGAGCGGTGCTTGACAGGAAGGGCCCAGCAGAGCGGTGCAGAGACGGCGGGGCCCAGCGGAGCAGTGCTTGAGAGGAAGGGCCCAGCGGAGCGGTGCTTGAGAGGAAGGGCCCAGCGGAGCGTTGCTTGACAGGAAGGGCCCAGCGGAGCGGTGCTTGAGAGGAAGGGCCCAGCGGAGCGGTGCAGAGACGGCGGGGCCCAGCGGAGCGGTGCAGAGATGGCGGGGCCCAGCGGAGCGGTGCTTGAGATGAAGGGCCCAGCGGAGCGGTGCTTGAGAGGAAGGGCCCAGCGGAGCGGTGCTTGACAGGAAGGGCCCAGCGGAGCGGTGCAGAGACGGCGGGGCCCAGCGGAGCGGTGCAGAGACGGCGGGGTCCTGTTCAGCGGTGCTTCTCACGGCGGGGCCCTGTTCAGCGGTTTTTCATACGGCGGGGTCCTGTTCAGTGGTTCTTCTCACGGTGGGGCCCTGTTCAGCGGTGCTTCTCACGGCGGGGCCCTGTTCAGCGGTTCTTCTCACAGCGGGGTCCTGTTAAGCGGTGCTTCTCACGGCGGGTCCCTGTTCAGCGGTTCTTCTCACGGCGGGGCCCTGTTCAGCGGTTCATCTCACGCCGGGGCCCTGTTCAGCGGTTCTTCTCACGTCGGGGCCCTGTTCAGCGGTGCTTCTCACGGCAGGGCCCTGTTCAGCGGTGCTTCTCACGGAGGGGCCCTGTTCAGCGGTGCTTGTCTTGTGTTCCTAGGGAACCAGATCTGGGCAATCATTCCCGCTCAGTCGCCATCCGACCTATCGCTTGCGGGGCCCTCCTGTGCTGGACTCCTGGGCCCGTGGGTGTCCTCCGTCACACCCCAAATGGGGCTGGTGGGGCCCTCCTGGGCAGCTCGCCTGTTGCCGGACTTCTTCGCCCTGCTGCCCTTGCCCTCCTTGGACGAATCTCTGGGGCCCTTGCCTCCCTTGGAAGTATCTCTGGGGCCCTTGCCCTCCTTGGAAGTATCTCTGGGGCCCTTGCCCTCCTTGGAAGAATCTCTGGGGCCCTTGCCCTCCTTGGAAGAATCTCTGGGGCCCTTGCCTCCCTTGGTGGATGGGCCAGGTGACGGTGCAAGGCTGGTGTCCTTGGGGGCAGCCGTCTCAGGCCTGTGGCACCGGCCCTTCACTTTTTTGCTTCTTTTCCCAGGTGGTGGGCTGGCTGTCCCCTTGCTGCTGGCCGATGTTCCTCCCCTAGGAGCTGGTGGACTCCAATAGCCCTGAATGATGGTCCTAGTAGGTGCAGGGCTTGTGGTGGCTGAGGTGCTGGTTGGACTCTTACAAGATGGAGGGGGTGGGTCAGTTGTTGGAAAGAGGTCAAGGTTAGAAAGGAAAATCAATTTAGAAAGACAGGGACGGGTAGTTGTAGTGGGTATGGGAGTGGAGGAAGAGGATGTGGTTGTAGGAGAGTCAAGTGTGCTGTCTTTGGGTGCAGGTGCTTGTGACGGATGCTGTCGTGAGGTGGATGGCTGTTGGGTGGGTGGCTGCCTGCGTTTGTGTGGTTTGGAAGAGGGGGTGACAGACACACTGGGAGAGGACACAGGGGACGTGTAAATGGTAGTGGGGGTGGTGACTACACATGTGCGGAGTGTTCTGGTGGGTGTGGTGGTGATGGACGTACTGGCTGATGGTGGTGTGCATGCAGGTGTGAGTGGAGACGTCACAGGGAGGGAGGAGGGAGACGAGGAGGAGGGGGACACAGTGGAGGCAGTAGGTGTTGCTGTGTCTGCATGTGGGTGTTGCTTGGGTGAATGCTTGTGTGATCTGTGGTGCTTATGTCTGGATGAGCTGCCCTTGGGTGTTGATGTGTGTGCAGGCTGGTCTGTAGGTGTGTCTGGGATAGGCAGAGGAACAGGGGAGTGGGACTGGGTTGATGAAGTTGGAGGGGGGAGGCTAGACACAGGGACAATTGCTGCCGTCAGTGCTGAGGCCAGAGCGTTGAACGATCGCTGATGGGCAGCCTGACCCGAATGAATGCCCTCCAGGTATGCCTTGCTCCAATGCACCTCCCTTTCCACCCCCTGGATGGCATTCAAAAGGGTAGACTGCCCAACAATGAGCGTCCGGAGGAGGTCAATGACCTCCTCACTGAGGGCAGCAGGGGTAACTGGGGCAGGACCTGAGGTGCCAGGGGCGAAGGAGATGGCCGGCTTCCTGGCCAAGCGGGCACGGGGCGAAAGCTGAGGGGCTGCTGGGAGGGCGGAGCTGGTGCGCTGGGTGGCGGCTGTACCTGTTTTTGCGGTGGGCACGGATGGTGCCGCCACCACAAGGGAGCTCCCTTCCGAGGACGTGTCGGTATCGCTGAAGTCTCCACGGGTCCCCGTTGTGGAGCCCCCCTCGCCCTCCGTCTCAATGGTTAAGTCTGAGTCGGTTGCAGGGCCCTCCGGGCCCATGTGAGATGCAGCTCCCTCATGAGCCGATGCCACTTCTACTCCGCCTGATGATGCTAATGCACACATGAGCAGGAAAACCAAAAAAAAGGGGGGGAGAGAAGAAAGAAAGACATGTTGAGTGCATGCATTGGCGGCACTGTTGGCGGAGAGGACAGACACAGAAGCCCCCTGCACTACGCCGCGCACTCGGGGTACACTGCTCAATTATTGTGACTTGGCCTACAAGTCTATGGACGACAAATGCACACATAGGTGAGCCCGGGCCATGGATAGCTGTACTTAGCACCCTACATAGGTGGGGGGCGGGGGCACAGGGCCATGTCTAACGGAGGGGCCTAGCCTACAGAAACCGCCCTGGCCTAGAGATAGCCACAGCCCTCCTCCCCCACCCAGACGCCTCCACTGTGCGCTAATATAGCAGAATGTGCTGATACTCACCCCCTTGTATCTGCTGTGATGTCCTCACGCGCCCATCCAAATCGGGGTAGACCACCGCCAGGATCCGGGACACCATGGGGGTCAATTGACGACTGGCACCCCTCCTACGTTGGGAGGCCATCCCCAGCAGAGCCTCGGTGGTCTTTCTGCTCCCGCGGCGGATGTCCTCCCACCTCTTGCGGCAGTGGGTGCCCCGTCTGTTGTGGACCCCCAGGGCCCGGACGTCCTTGGCGATGGCACGCCAAATGTCGATCTTCTGATGGGCGCTGACCTATGTGACATGGACAGGGTGGAAAAAGAAATATCATCACTTTTCTGCATGGTCGATGTGAGTGGCCCCCCCTCCCCAACCTTGCCATGTGGCACATGCTCTCATCTGTCGTGCGTTGCTCTCCTCATACGTTCCCCTCCCAACCATCTTACATCCACCCCACTCAACACAGGCATAGTCCATACTACGTGCTCCCAGTGTACTTACCTGTTGGTCTGGAGGACCATAGAGTAGCGCATACTGGGGGAGGACCCCATCAACGAGTTTATCCAATTCCTCAGATGTGAAGGCAAGGGCCCTTTCCCCAGTCGCAGCAGCCATTGTCTCTTCCCGACCGAGTTCACAGCAGCACTTGCAGTATAGGTCCTCTCCTGTGGATGATCAGGTCTCGAGTGATTAAGCAGTTAGAAAATGGCAGTCACGCCGGCGGCGGTGCGTACCGCGGCGGTGCGTACCGCGACCGCCGGCGCACATCGTCATTGGCTCCTGAGACCCATAGGGTTCAATGTTAACCAATGCTGCTTTGCCCCGCGGTCTTCGATCGCCTACCGCCACGGTGTGCCACGCCAGCGCATTGACCTCACATCCCATTGTCACACTTCACAGGTCAGGCAGCCGCCATTTCAAGGGCCCACATGGCTGAATTTCTACGGCGTCACACAGGCCTAGGCCTTGCATTGACACTCATCCAAGCCATTCAATGCATAGCGAATCGTGTACTGTGCAAGCTGTGGTTACGTACCTGTGGGTTGCTTGACTCTGTGCTCCATGTTGTCCTTCCTAGGCACCGTCCGCTGGGACTTGCGAGGAGATGGAGGAATCCTCCCGTGTACAGACCGCTGGTGGACCTGTCGACAATGGAAGAAAGACATGTCATACTTACATACAGACTTGACCGAGCCACTATACAGGAACTGTGTGCCCAGCTGGAGCCAGACCTGATGTCCCCCATTCGCCAACCCACACAGATTCCCCCTCTGGTGCAGGTTCTGTCAGTACTCCATTTTTGGGCAAGTGGATCATTCCAAACAACAGTGGCCATATCATCAGGGATGTCTCAGCCTATGTTTTCTAAGGTTTTGTCCAGAGTGTTGTCTGCCCTGATGAAATACATGCGGAGCTACATTGTTTTCCCTGAGGTGGCCGATTTGGCTACAGTGAAGGGTGATTTCTATACCCTTGGACATATCCCCAACATCGTTGGTGCCATTGATGGGACCCATGTGGCCTTGGTTCCCCCCAGTGGCAGTGAGCAGGTGTACAGGAACAGAAAAAGTTATCATTCTATGAATGTCCAGGTGGTCTGTTTGGCTGACCAGTACATCTCCCATGTAAATGCCAAGTTCCCTGGGTCAGTGCATGACGCGTACATCATGCGAAATAGCAGCATCCCTTATGTGATGGAACAGCTACAGAGACACCGTGTGTGGCTAATAGGTGACTCTGGTTACCCCAACCTGTCGTGGCTACTTACCCCAGTGAGGAATCCCAGGACAAGGGCAGAGAAACGGTACAATGAGGCCCATGGGCGAACTAGGGGGATTATAGAAAGAACCTTCGGCCTCCTGAAGGCCAGGTTTTGGTGCCTGCATATGACAGGGGGATCCCTAATGTACTCACCAAAGAAGGTGTGCCATATCATCGTGGCCTGCTGTATGCTTCACAACCTGGCTTTGCAACGCCAGGTGCCTTTCCTGCAGGAGGATGATCCAGATGGTGGTGTTGTAGCAGCTGTGGAGCCTGTGGAGAGTGAAGAGGAGGAGGACGACGGGGACGACACAGACAACAGGGACACAGTGATACAACAGTATTTTCAGTAGCACACAGGTACGAATCAACCATGCCATTTTACATTTACTTAAAGTCTCCTTCCTCTCTACTGTCTGAGTTCCCCCCCAGTTCCTGTTAACTGAGTTGTGACTTTCCCTTCCGTTTTCAGAGCTGTGGGCCCCACTGCGTGACCTCTGCTTTGTTTACCCATGGACTACAGCTGTGTGACAGTGGTATGTTGTCATCACAATGTAACTGAACATTTTGGCACCATTATGTCTAATACATTTGTTCAAATTACAAGCAGACTCCAGATTTTTTTAGTGCAAAAAGTGATTTAATTCAAGTACTAAATTTATGGAACATGATTGTAAAACGGGGATGGGTGATGGTGGAGTAATGTCCATGGCAGAGTCCAGTTCTCAGTCACACAGGTGCATTGTCCATATGCCTGTGGAAGGATGGAGCAGGGGCAGTTCAAGGTTGGACAGGGTGACAATGTGGGACAGTGGGATGACATCAGGGGGTATCGTTTGCTGGCGGGGGTCTTGCAATCCTACTCTGTCTTCTTGTGAGATCTCAGATTCCGCTTGCGGGGTGGTTCTTCTTCTGCAGGAGGTGGGGTTCTGGTGGCCTGTCGTTGTGTGGGGGCCTCCTGTCCACTAGCGCCGGCGGAGGTGGTAGGCTGTTCCTGGTCCAGGCTAGTGACAGGGGCCCTTTGTGGTGCCACATGGTCCCGCAATGTGGTGACTATCTGGGTTAGGGCCACGACGATGGTCCCCATTGCGGAACTAATGTTCCTCAGTTCCTCTCTGAACCCCATGTACTGTTGCTCCTGCATGACCTGGATCTCCTGGAACCTGGCCAGTACCGTAGACATCGTCTCCTGGGAGTGGTGGTATGCTCCCATGATGGAGGAGAGGGCCTCTTGGAGAGTCGGTTCCCTGGGCCTGTCCCCCCCCTGTCGCACAGCAGCCCTCCCAGTTCCCCTCTTTCCCTGGGCCTCTGTCCCCTGGACGGTGTGCCCACTACCACTGCCCCCAGGTCCCTGTTGTTGGGGTGGTGGGTCAACCTGGGTGCCCTGTAGTGGTGGACACACCGCTGATTGACGTGTCCTGGAGACAGAGGCATGGGCCCGCTGGGTGGGAGCTGTGCTGGTGTTCCCAGAGGGGGTTAGGTCTGGTGTAGCCTGTGGCTGTCTGTGGGGAACCGACTGTCCCGAGGTCCCCGATGGGCCGGGCTGGTCATCAGGGTCCAGGGAGACAGAGCTGCTGTCATCACTGGGGGCCTCTTCTGGGGGTGGGATGGACATCTCTGGACCCTCCGTGGCGGTGTGGTGGTGTTCGGGTCCTGCAGGGGTATAAGAGTATGGTTATTGCTTCTGTGTGTGGCATTTCGTGTAATGAGTGGGTGGCCGTGTCCCCCAGTGCTGGAATTCCCTTGTGGGGGCTTTTGTGATGGTGGCTTGTGGGCGTGATGGGTGTGTGCAGTGGGCATGCTTTGGGGATGGGTGTCCATGCTTTGGGGAGGCATGCAGGGCTAGGTTTTGGGATGGGTGGGTTGTGATGGTGAGCCATTAGCAAGGAGTTGGTGTGATGGGGGTGGGGGTGAGGGTGGGGGTATGATTTGGCATGCAGGTGGGTTGGGGGGAATGAAGTAGTGAAGATTTTACTTACCAGAGTCCATTCCTCCGCCTACTCCTGCGAGGCCCTCAGGATGCCGGATGTGCAAGACTTCCTCCTCCCATGCTGTGAATTCTGGGGGAGTAGGAGGGGGTCCGCCGCCAGTCTTCTGCACCGCAATGTTGTGCCTTGATACCATGGAACGCACCTTCCCCCGTAGGTCGTTCCACCGCTTCCTGATGTCGTCCCGATTGCGTGGATGCTGTCCCACAGCGTTGACCGTGTCCACTATTCTTTGCCATAGCTCCATCTTCCTGGCAATGGTGGTGTACTGCACCTGTGCCCCGAAGAGCTGGGGCTCTACACAAACTATTTCCTCTACCATGACCCTGAGTTCTGCGTCAGAGAACCTGGGGTGTCTTTGGGGTGCCATGGGGTGGTGTGGATGAGGTGAGGGGTGGTGTATGTGTTGTAGAGTGTGGTGAGTGTGGTGGTGTATGGTATTTTGTGCGTGGAAAGTGTGTGGGTGATGTTGTGATTTGCCTCTGTGTGATGGTGTATTCTATGCTGTGCTCTCTCTATCTGTCCTTCACTCGCAATTGTGGTCGTAGGGGTTTGTGGGTGATGTGGGTGTGTGTTTTATACTGGATTGGGTGTGTGGGAGTGGTGTGTGTATGTGTCTCAGGTGTGTGTATTTTGAATTATCCAATGTGGATGTGTTTTGTAAAGGTGTGTGTATTTTGACCGCAGCGGTGTGTACCGCCAATGGAATACCGCGGTTGAAAGACCGCTGCGGGGATTTGTGGGTAGGAATGGTATGGGCGTATTTCTGTTGGCGTGACGGTGGAGGTTTGGTCATCGCCAGTTTCCCGCTGACCTTTGGTGTGGTGGATTTTTGTGGATGTCGGGTTTTTGGCGGTTTGCCAGTTGCGGGTCAGAATGACCGTGGCGGTTTACCGCGGCCGCGGCGGTGTTATGGCGGCCTTCTGGCCGGCAGTAAGCGACTTTTACCGCCGAGGTCAGAATGACCCCCTATGTGTGTATGCAAGGGTAATATTCCTGTCTGGGGATCTTGTGCATGTGCATGGAGTCTGGCATCTTACTTTCGAGGTCAGTCCATTACAGGCTTAGGGATGTGGATCAGTGTCCATTTCGAATTGTCACTGAACTGTAGCTGTGTTTTGTCTTGCTTGCCATTATGGTGTGCCATTGCATTGCTGGCATTGCTGTCCTCAGTCATACATTCTATTTGGTGTAGGTGGTACAATATGTACAATAGTCATACAAGCATGAAATATGACATGATGTGCACATTGGAGGTTTTTGCATTAATGGGTTGATGCATTGTGGGAGTCTTACTGATAGGATTAGCCTGTGGTATCTGTGCCCTTACCAAGGGCTGGGTGGGCAGTATGGTGGTGTGGGGTAGTGGTATGCAGGAGAGGGGCATTGGGTGATTGGCAGGTAGGTGTAGTGGGAACTTCAGTGAATTAGGGGATATTTGGGTGGTGAGGGAGCATGCAGGACACGGCAATTGTGTGGCATTGATGTTGTGGGTACTTATCAGACTCCAGTCCCCCATGTATTCCAGTCAGGCCCTCAGGATGCAGTATATCCAAGATCCTCTCCTCCCAAGATGAGAACTGTGGGGGAAGAGTTGAGGGGCCACCGCAAGTCTTCTGCACGACTATCTGAAGTCTCAATGCCATGGAATGCACCTTCCCCGTAGGTCGTTCCACCTCTTGCTGATGTCGTCCCTTGTGTGCGGATGGCTGGCCACTGTGTTGACCCTGTCGACTATTCTTTGCCATAAATCCATTTTCCTGACAATTGAGATTTACTAGACCTGTGCCCCACAGAGTTGTGGCTTTACCCTGACAATTTCATCTACCATGACCCTCAACCCATTGTTAGTGAATCGTGAGTGCTTTTGTGGGGACATGGTTGTGATTTTGTTGACAGTGGCGGGTGTTGTGCATGAAAGGGGGTGTTGGGTGATTGATGGGGTGTGGGTGGTGTGTTGTGAGGGATGGACAGTTGTAGTGGAATGTGTGTGCTTGTTATGTGTGTTTTGTGTTTGTTTAGCTGGAATGTGATGTGTGTAATGTGTATGTGCCTAGTGTTAGGGTGTGCTCTCTGTGTATGTGCCCGGTCTATGTTTCTCAGTATTGCGGTTTTGTTGCAAAGGATTGTGGGTTGTATGGGGATGTGTTATATAGTGGTGTGTGTAGGTGTGCCAGGTGTGTAGATGTGTGTCAGGTGTGGGGTATTCAAACTGTCCAGTATGGTGTTGTGTTCTGACAGTGGTGGTTTCTGACCGTGGCGGTTCGCACTGCCAATGTTTTTCCACCATGGAAGAACTGCAGGGTGATCTGTGGGTCGTACTCTGGTGGGCAGATTTGTGTCTGGCTGGCGGTGCTAGTGGTGGAACCACCTCTTTCCCGCCCTCCAGTGTCCTGCTGGTTTCAGAATTTTATTTTTTGTCAGTCTTCACAGCATGGGTTGTCATACCATTGTCATAATGGCAGTCTATTGGCGGCTGCCACCTCATCAGTCTTGCCAAAAGACACCGAAACTCGCACTGAGGTCCATTGATTGTCTGGTTTCCCTTATGACATTAATTGTCTTTGTCCCCTGTTGCATCAGGTGAACTGAAGTATGATAACTAAGGTGTGTTTTATTTAAGTTCTATCAATCTTTATTGCATTCTGGCAATTCCTTTCTTTTTCTAGGTAGCTACTCTGTCTGAGGAAGATCCTGTTAAATAACCTTTTGGGGTCGATACATCTACTGCTCATCTTACTTATACTTACATTATTGGCCTGAACCCTAGGACACTGTTTTGGGGTCTTATTTCTTGAAAGAGATGCTTATCTTCAAATGTATGTATAGTTGGTTGAGATGTTCTTTCTCTTTTAGTTATGGTGTGTAGGAAAGTACCATCTTTCTTGGCATGTTACCCCCATTTTTACCTGTATGTCAGTATGTTTTTGCCTGTCTCACTGGGATCCTGATGGTTAGGACCCCAGTGTTCATAGTTTATAGCCTAATGTGTGTGTTGTGAATAGAGCTTAACTGTGTCAATGAGGCTCTGCTAACCATAACCTCAGTGTTTATGCTCTCTCTGCTTTTAAATTTGTCACTATAGGCTAGTGACTTCATTTACCAATTTCAATTGGCACACTGGACCCCCCTTATAAATCCATAGATTATGGTGCCTAAGTACCCAGGGCATTGGGGTTCCAGGAGATCCTTATGGGCTGCAGTATTTCTTTAGCCACCCATAAGGAGCTCAGAAAACCCTTTCACAGGACTGCCACTGCAGCCTGCGTAAAATAGTGCACCCAGCCATTTTTGCTGCACTTAAGTAACTTATAAGTCACCTATATGTCTAACCTTCATTTACTGAAGGATAGGTGCAAAGTTAATAAGTGTGAGGGCACCCTTGCACTAGCAAAGTTGCCCCCACGCCGTCCAGGACCAAATCGTGGACTTTGTGAGTGTGGGGACGCCATTACACGCGTGCACTACATATAGGTCAATACCTATATGTAGCTTCACAATGGTAACTCTGAATATGGCCATGTAAGCTGTCTAAGATCATGGAATTGTCCACCCATTCCAAATCTGGTATTGAGGAGCCAATTCCATGCATCTTGGGGGTTCCACCATGCACCCCCAGTACTGCCAAACCAGCTCTCTGAGGCTACAGCTGCTGCCACCTCACAGACAGGGTTCTGCCCTCCTGGGGTCTGAGCAGCTCAGTCCCAGGAAGGCAGAACAAAGCATTTCCTTTGGGAGCAGGGTGTTACACCCTCTCCCTTTGAAAATAGGCGTTACAGGCTGGGGAGGGGTATCCTCCCCCTGCCTCTGGAAATGCTTTGAAGAGCACGGATGGTGCCCTCCTTGCATAAGCCAGTCTACACCAGTTCAGAGACCCCCAGTTCCTGTTCTGGTGCAAAACTGGACAAAAGAAAGGGGAGTGACCACTCCCCTGTCCATCACCACCCCAGGGGTGGTGCCCAGAGCTCCTCCAGTGTGTCCCAGACTTCAGCCATCTTGTTTTCCAAGGTGTGGGGACACTTTGGAGGCCTCTGAGTGGTCATTGCGAGCAGGTGACGTCAGAGACACCTCCTGATAGGTCCACACCAGATAAGGTAGCCAATCCCCCTCTCAGGGCTATTTAGGGTATCGCCTGTGGGGTTCTCTTCAGATTCTACTTACAAGTTTCCAACAGGAATCCTCTGCAACTACTACTTCATCCTCTGACCTCAGATTGACCGCAGACTGCTCCAGGACCCGCTGTAACAGCAACAAGGTATCCAGAAGGGCTACTTTTCCTCTGCAACTTCAGCTCCAGCCAGCAACTGCAACAGTTTCCATGGTGTGCACCCTCTGGGGACTCCCTGTCTTCACCCTGCACCAGAAGGACCAAAGAAATCTCCCATGGAGTGACAGAGCCACTTCCCTGCTCACGCAGGCACCTTCTAAGTTGACAACCGGTTCTCTTGGACTCCTCTCCTGGTGACGAGCGTGCTCCTTGGAACACAAGTGGTATACCCCTTCGACACAGACTGTCCTAAGGTCCTGCTGTCCCAATTTGGAGGAGGTAGGAGCTTGCCTTCCCCGAGTACGACAGTACCCATGTGCACTGTGTCTGCTTCACCTCCCGAAGCCTCTGTGCACTATTTGCAAAATTCCTTTGTGCACAGCCTGGCCCAGGTTCCCAGCACTCTATCCTGAGATGCTCAATTCACTGAGTTGACATCCAGTGGCGTGGGACCCTCCTTTGTAGTGCTGCACCAACCGCATTTTGCACCTTGTTTGTCCCCGTATTCTGGGTCTCCCGTGGGTGCTGTCTGGTTGACTGAGGGCTCTCTGAAGTGCTGAGAGCCCCCTCTTCCTCCTCACGCAGAGTTGAGGCCCCCAGGTCCCTCCCGTGTCCAGACAGCGCCACATTGATGCAAAATGTGACTTTGCCGGAAGCAAGGGTTGTTGGACGAATCCAGCACCAAAACTCACTTGCATCCAATATCTTTTCGTGGGACATCCATTGCATCATGCAGGAACCTTCCTTGGGTGCATTTCTGCAGACTTCGTCCAACTGGGGAGTCTTCTTTTGCACCCTCTTCTGGGTTGGCAGAGTCTCCTGTCCTTCCTGGAACTTCTTCCGACTTCTTGGTCTTCTTCTTTTGCTGGTCTTCAGGTCCAGGAATCCAACATTTGTTGTTTGAAGTCTTGCTTGGTTCTTGCAATAACTTTAATCATGACTTGTAGTGTGTCCTAAGGAAACTTGCAGTACTTTACTCCTACTTGCCTGGGCTCTGGGGTGGGGTATTTTACTTACCTTTGCTGTATTCTTACTCTCCCAGCGATTCTCTACACACTACACATGTGTTGTCTTTACTTTTCTATAAGTACTATGTAACCATAAATGGTATTGCAGGAGCTTTGCATGTCTCCTAGTTCAGCCTAAGCTGCTCTGCTAAAGCTACCTCTATCAGAATGCTTCTAGAACACTTCTACATTTCACTAATAAGGGATAACTGGACCTGGGATAAGTTGTAAGTACCCAAGGTACCCACTACAAACCAAGTCAGCCTCCTACATTGATGGTGCAGCGGTGGGATAAGTACTTGCAATTGCTTTACTACTTTGTTACTAGTGCTTTTCACAAGAAAAGGTTGCACCAATACTTAGAGCTATACACAATCTATACCTAGAAGAAATTTCTAACTTTCTAAAAAGTTCTTAAAACTTTGCAATAGTTTTACAAAGTTTCTGAAAAGTTTTCTTCTTTTCTCTTAAAAGTTAGCTCTGTTAGTCTACTAACTTTTCACTCACTTTCCTAAACTTTTTTTCTTTCAATATGTCTTCTGTAGAAGCTACCCCTAGAGTTGTGAAAACCACCTATGAGAATCTTAACTTTAAAAGTTTGAGGGGTCTCTGTATTGAAAGAATTTTAGGGATTGGGAAGAACCCCAACAAGGAATTCATTTTAAATCTTCTGAAGGATGACCAGGGTCTTAGTACTGGTCAGGATCAGCCAGAGGGGGGAGTAGAAGTAGATTCCTACCAGGCAGGCTCAGAGAAGCACACTGATAACCCTGAGGAGGTTCCTTCCACTGATCTTTCTGTCAACATACCCCTTAGTGTAACTGGGAGTGGGAAGGGTTCACACACTAGTAGGTCTACGTTCACACCTAGAAACAGGTCAACAGGGTGGCTCAAGTTAGGGAAAGATCAGCCTCTGCAAATTCCAATGTTACTTCTGTTTCAGAAGTATCCCACAATTCTAACCATGAGGACCAGTCCCTAGATAGGGAACTCAGAAAGCTGAGGTTAAAGGAGGCCAGACTGAGGCTACAGCAGCAACATTTGGCCTTAAACAGGGAATCCCTGGCTGTGGAAAAGGAAAGGCAGGGGTTGGGGTTAGTTCCCTATGGTGGCAGCAGCAGTTTCAGGAATTCTCATGTTAGGGAAACCTTCATTTGATTCAAGAAATCTGCATAAAGTTGTTCCTACTTGCTAGGATGGAGTAGACATATACAAGTGGTTTGCTTCACTTGAGCGGGCCTGTAAAGATCAGAGGGTCCCTCAGGTTCAGTGGGCTCCTATCCTGTGGTTATCCTTCACTGGCAAGGGGAGAGACAGACTCCTTATTGTCAGGGAGGATGATGCAGATAACTACCATATTCTCAAAAGTGCACTCTGGATGGTCTGGGCTTAACCACTGAACAATACAGAATAAACGTCAGAGAGACCAGAAAGGAGACATCACAGGATTAGACAGACTTTGTAGACTGTTCAGTGAAGGCCCTAGAAGGTTGATTAAATGGCAGTAAGGTGACTGACTATGAAAGCGTATATAACTTGATTCTGGGAGAGCATATATTGAATAATTGTGTGTCTGATTTGTTGCACCAGTATCTTGTGGACTCAGACCTGACCTCTCACCAAGAATTATGAAAGAAGGCAGACAAATGGGTAAGGACAAGGGTGAGAAGAAAAGCTCATACAGGGGTTGGCAAGGACAGCAAGAAGAAGGATGGTAAGTCTCATGACAAGGGTGGGGACAAAGATAAAAAAATCTTCTGAGTCTTCATCAGGCCCACAAAAATCCTCTGGGGGTGGTGAGTCCAAATCCTCTTCTCAGAAAGATAAGAAACCTTGGTGTTATTTGTGTAGAGTCAAAGGCCATTGGGCAACTGACAGTCATTGTCCAAAAATAAACACCAAACCTCCCACCACCACAACTCCCACTGCTTCCACTAGTGCCCTTAGTAATAGCAGTGGTGGTGGGAAGAACGCTACTAATAGCCAGTCAAAGCGTGTAGCTGGGCTCACCATAGGTAATGTAGTTGGGGTTGGTCTAGTTAGGGAGACCACTGAGGCTGTTTTAGTCCCTGATGGTGGCATTGACTTTGCCACCTTAGTTGCTTGCCCCCTTAATATGGGTAAGTATAAGCAACTACTACTAATAAATGGTGTTCAGGTTGAGGCCTACAGGGACACAGGAGCCAGTGTCACTATTGTGATGGAAAAACTGGTTGCACCTGAGCAACACCTACTTGGTCATCAGTACCAAGTGACAGACGCTCATAACAGCACTGTTAGCCGCCCCATGGCTGTTGTGAATCTCAAATGGGGGGAGGAGGTTACTGGTCCGAAGAAAGTTGTGGTAGCCACAGACCTATCTGTATAATGTCTATTAGGAAATGATTTGGAGACTTCAACTTGGGCTGAGGTGGAGTTGGAGGCCATTGCAGCAATGCTGGGCATTCCTGGGCATATCTTTGCTCTTATTAGGGCTCAGGCCGAAAAGCAAAGAGGACAGGGAAACTTGGATCCTAGAACAATGGAAAAGTGCTCCCAAAAACTAGGGGTAGAAAGGGCAAACCCTTGTCCACTATCCCTCCCTCTCCAGATTATTCCCCTTTTGATGAGGAGGAGTCTTCTCCCTGTGCAGAACCTACACCAGAGGAGCTTGAAGCTGACACAGCTAAGCTTTTGGGTGCCGGGGGACCTGCCAGAGAGGAACTGAGTGTGGCACATCGGTCCTGTCCCACACTAGAGTGTCTCAGACAGCAAGCTGTCAAACAGCAGAATAGGGATGTCAATGACAGCCACAGAGTTTACTGGGAGAATAATCTCCTCTATACTGAAGCAAGGGAACCTAAACCTGGTGCCACCAGGAGACTGGTCATCCCCCTCCAGTATAGGGAATTCCTCTTAACTCTAGCTCATGGCATTCCTTTGACTGGGCATTTAGGCCAGAGTAAAACATGGGACAGACTTGTTCCACATTTTTACTGGCCCCATATGTCAGTAGACACAAAGGAGTTTTGTCGCTCCCGTGTCACCTGCCAAGCCAGCTGCAAGACTGGTGGCACCTCAAAGGTCCCCTTAATCCTACTGCCAGTGGTTGGGGGTGCCCTTTGAGAGAGTAGGGGTTGGCATTGTTGGCCCCCTCGACCCAATTACAGCTTCTTGCAATAGTTTCATCCTTGTGGTAGTGGGCCATGCCACAAGGTATTCAGAAGCTATCCCCTTAAGGACAACTACAGCACCTGCAGTGGCAAAAGCCCTCCTGGGAATCTTTTCCAGGGTGGGTTTGGCTAAGGAAGTTGTATCAGACAGATGTAGTAACTTCATGTTTGCATACCTCAAGGCAATGTGGAAGGAGTGTGGTGTTACCAACAAGTTCACCACCTCTTATCATCCACAAACAAATGGATTGGTTGAGAGGTTTAGTAAAACTCTCAAAGGCATGATCATG